>NC_050074.1:10302675-20302675 GCF_009764565.3 Dermochelys coriacea | reverse complement strand
AAGCAGTGCCTTGTAGCCTGTTATTCCTTCTGGAAATAAGAGACCAGTACCCCTGAGGAATATAGTAGCTCTTACTCCCCACACAACATTATCCATGTTTGACTATTGCATCAAAAGCATCTGAACCTGACACACAATTTCAGTCAGATCTTGCCTGCTGCAAAAAGGCCAGTTTTATCTAAACTGCCTTTTTCCCCCCATTGCACTTATGTATAGTAATAATGATAACACTTGGCACAGATATAGCACCTTTCTTCTGAGCATCTCCAAGAACTTCACAACAATTTAGTTACTTAAGCCTCACAGCTCCCCCAAGAGGTAAGTAAATATCATCCTCATTTTACAGATAGGGAAACTGAGGCATGCATTTGCTAAGTGTCTTCCCCAAGACCAAGCCAGTGGCAGAACTAGATAAAGAACCCAGGCATCCTGACCACCAGCCAATACTTTATACTGTATATTGTCTCACAATACCATTGAAGTTGACATCACTTAAGTGTACCCAAAGAACCCATGCAAAATATGACCTACAAGCATGAACCAATTTTGTAACTGGAGTTTGATCTAGTTGGGATAGGCAGGGATGTCCAATTGGGCTCATCACATGAATGTCCAGAGAAGAGCTCCCTTGTGTTCTTGACCAGGTCTATAGACTGACCAACAGAAGAGAGAGAGAGAGATCCCCAAGGAGTCTATCTGGGCCTTTACATGAGATCCAATGCCTGCTAGAACAGAACATTTGGGAATGTTTAGACCAGTGGTCCTCAAACTGTTACTCCTCAGAGCACTAGCTGATGGCCTGCATAGAACTGTCTGTTAACATGTTGTTACAAATACATTAAAAATATTTTGCCAATGTCACTTTGCCATGCAAACAATTGTCATTGCCAGAGATTTGTTGTGTACTCAAAGGGACGGGGTAACTCTGCAGTTGTGAATGGAAGGGAGGTGCTCCATGTGCTCAGGTCTGGTGGAGAAGATCCTCTATCAATCATTTCTGTATTAGGATGTGGTCCAACTCATGCTTAGGGCTAGATTCACAAAAAGATGTAGGTGCCTAACTGCCACTTTAAGCTCTTAAACCCCAGAATCAGGCCCCCCTAGGATTCAAAGCCCCACTCAGCTGCCGCCAAACCCCGCAGGTGCCTAAACTCTCTCAGTGCCTACATTTTTGCAGTAAAAGTTCCCTAGGAGCCTATGTTTCCACATCTGGGCGTAGGCATTGCAGCCCCTCGCCAGGTGTCCAGAAGCCTAAGTCCCAAAGTGATGCACAAGCCAGGAGAACGCAAGTGTTCTTCCGCTTAACTCGCCTGCAGGGCCCAATCTAGCAGGCGTGCTTAGATTACCCCAGCCGAATTGGGCTCCAGTAGATGAGCTTACACAAAACAGAGGCAGGGGAGGAGCTCCCTCATAACAGTTTAGCCCAGTGGTTAAGATACTCACCCTGACTTCTTGCTAGCATGGGCACCTAACCCCAAGAGATGCTGAGAACACAAGCAGAGGAAGGCGCCTCGCATCAGTCCAGATTTAGGCACCTATCTCTGAGAGACGGGCAGGGCTTAGCTCACACCTCTTGGCTTGGCACCCCTTTTGGCTAGCTAAGGCAAGGCACTGCCTAGCACGCTGGCTTTTATGAATCCCATTCGGAGGCGCCGTCTCCCCCCATTCATGGTATAGGGAGCTAAGGCACCAAACTCAGGCTGTGCGAATCCCAGCAATTTGGCTAGGTGGCTAAAAGTGAGGCGTGGTGACACTGGGCATCATGGCACTACAGACCCTTCATGAGTCTAGCCCTTACACCATTCTAACTGAGACCTCCGGCCCAGGCTGGATGGGTTCAATAAAGCTGTTCCTTCTTTAACTTAATGGTGACTTCTCTTAGGCCTGGCCTACACTTAGAATTTAGCTCACCATTGCTACAACGCTCAGGGGTGTGAAAAATCTGCACGTCCGAGTGCTGTAGCTAAGCTGGCCTGACCCGCAGCGTAGGCACATCTAGGTCCATGAAAGAATGCTTCTCTTGGCCGAGCTACTATCGCTCCAGCAGATGGTTTTTCTATATTAACAGAAAAAAAAAAACCCTTCCATTGCAGTAGATTACATCTCCACTATCGGGTTAGTGGAGCTACAGCCCTGCAGCTATGCCACTCTAGCCCCTGTAGCGTAAACAAGACTTCAGAGTATTCAGCGTTCCCTGCAACACAGATGCTCATGCTATTGATGCCTTATCCAGATCTGCCCTCCTTGACTGAGCAGAATCAAATGCATTCTGGTCCTTGGCAGGCACAGCACCAAAACACAGCACAGGCACGGGAGCCACTGGAATTGTTTTTTGTGGTCTCAGCTGATCTGAATCCCACTCAGGGTTTGGTCTTGCCCACAACGAGCATGTGGCACCAAGAACCCTGGCCCAGTCAAATCCCTGGGTCAACTAGACATAGCACAGATTTCATTTCAGAGACAGTTCTGCAGGATACACAGTCAACAGCATTGTGACCAGTCAGTCAGTCACGCTTTTGTCATTTATCATGATTTGGACACACATGCTTTCCAGAGCGTGTGTGTGTGTGAGTGTGTTGGGGGGCGGAGGAGCAGATGGGGGGAACGGAGAGGTTAATATTAGAAATGTTGGTTCAAACAGGCTCCAGGTTAACATGTCTCAGAATCTGGGCTGGATGCAACCCTGGAAAACAGGCTGTAGGGAGCATATCTTCATTGGCCAGAGGTGGGGAACAAAGGTGGGTAGGATGACTTAATGGGTCTTTTTAGTCTCTACAAACTATTATTCTGTGATCTGATGAGACAGGCAGCATTTCAGAATTCAAAAAAGTCACCTTAGATTTGTAATCAATTAAATAACTTAGTTAAATATACACTGGAAACAAAATTGCTGCCAGTGCAAAGAAATCTCTCTCACAAACTTAGTTTTAATGGACCAGAGCTGATTGAGCTGGTTTAGAAAAACAAAAATAAAAATCTTTGTGCACCTCTAGACTTGAACCCAAATGTGACCTTTTGGAAAGTTCCACAATGTTCATCTAACTATTCCCTCCCTTGTTCTTTGTCATTTTCCTGGGCAGCTTCATGTCTGTTTCCTTCCAGGGATCAAAGCACAAGCACCAAAATACTCCAGCAGAGGCTCTGCTTCTGGATACTAGGCCTCTGTCCCAACCAAAAGCAGAAATCTCACACAATGGGCTGTTCTCTCAAGATTCCTTGCTCACTTCCGCTGAGCACAGACAATCAGCTAGTTCAGATAAACTTCAGCTAAACAGTCCAATATTTAAATGCTTTCCAGATTTCAACTCAAATTCCAGATATTTTGAACTCTAATTTACATTTGAAAGGGCCCAAGGAAGAATTAAATTTTATTTCATAATGCATTTAGTTCTGGTAAAACAACGATTCGTTTCAAAGGCAGATTGGAGAGATGCTAGAAAAAGTAAATGCTAAAAACAAAAATCCTCAGAAAAATTATGCAAGAATCCTCGCAAAAGGTTCCAAGTGCAGTCTGGCTGGTGTTAAAAATGGGTCTGACCTTAGGCAGTGTCTGTATAAATTAGGTGTGACCTAATGTTAAATGCATAAGCGTCTCTGAGGCTCTGGCACAATGAATAAATGCATGGGTCCTATGTGTGGATTCAGGAGATCCAAACCCTGGCACAATTGTTCATCCATCACCTCAGGATGAGTCTGCAGCCAGAGAAACCTGTTCCTATGTTACTGTAGTGCTTCTGCCTTCAAAGGTCAGAGGGATCTCCCAACTTGTTATGCAAAACTTGAAGCCTAGGGTCTATTCTGCTAGTGTATCATGTTTTCTGTTCTTCTGCTTCACCTGTTATTACTTCTTTCGGGTGTTTATATGTAAATGGGGTGTCCACTGAGGACCAGTTCATCTGCTCCTCTCCTACTGCTTATTCTTCTCTTTAAATCTTCCTCCTCTGTGTGTGGCATCACGATTATTGACAGAACAATTGTTACATTCACAACAGAGGATTTATTATAGCTTCAGGTGCAGCTGAGAAAGCAGATGAACTATTACTTGGAGGTGCTTTTATTACATCAGGTCTAGATTAAGGTGACCAGGTGCCCAGTTTTGGACCAGAACAGCCGGTCAAAGAGGGATCCTGAAGGCTCCAGTCAGCACTGCTGACTGGGCCGTTGACTGTCCGGTGAGCGGTGCCGCTGCGCCACACCACAGGGTTGGCAGGCTCCCTGCTAGCCGCCCCATGGCTCCCAGCTTGGGAAGCAGCCAGCTGGTCCGGCTCCTAGCCTTAGGGGTGGCCGGGGGGGGTCCACGTGCTGCCCTGCCCCCTGACCGCAGGCGCAGCTCCCATTGGTTGAGTCAGGGCAGTGGTGGAACTAGTGCAAGCGCGACTTACGAGCACTCAGCAGGTGGCTGTTGAGGGGTCACATGGTGCACGCCCCTTTCCTGCTGCTGCCCGGCCCTCTTCTCCTCGCACTCCTTATGTGGCTGGCTCGAGCTGCGGTGCATGCCCTGCAGCGAACCACAGTCTGTCTGTCACCCCATCGCCGGCCCCCAGGAGTTGGAGGTATGTGTATCCGTCTCCCCCATACCCCTCACTGAATCCCTCCCCGTCCCACCCCACCGCACCCCCATCACCCTCATGCATCTCTTCCCTGTCCCACCCCTTGCCCCCTCATCCCCCTCACTGAATCCATCCCGTCCTGCCCCCCACACCTACCCATCCCAGCCCTGTACCCCTTACAGCGCTCTCCTACCCATCTGTTCCACCTCCCAGAGCCGCCACCCTCATGTCCCTCACTCTCCACTCCCCTGCACCCCTACTCCCCTCACTGCATCTCTCCCCATCCCATCCTGTCCTGCCCCCCACACCTACCCCTGTACTCCTTACAGCGCTCTCCCACCCACCTTCTCCACCTCCCAGATCCGCCGCCCTCATGTCTCTCACCCCCCACACCCCTGCACCCCATTCACTGCTGCACTCCCATTATGTCCCTATACACCCCTGTGCCCCTCATATCCTCATGCTCCTGCAGCTTTCCGCTTCCTCCTGCATCCCTATACACCCCACATACCTTCCCACACCCCCTCCTCTTTCCTTCATTGCCCCCCTCACTCCCACCCTGCTCTTGTCCTTTGCCTCTTTCCCTCCCTGTTCTTTTTCCTCCACACCCCTCCCCCATCTTTTCCCCTCCAGCCCACTCTCCTCCCTTCCCGGCTGGGTGATTTAGGCAGCCCCAGGAAAAGTGTATGAAAAAACGTCTTCGTGTAGACAAGTGTGTGCGTGCATGCATTGTATGTGTGTAAGAGACTGTGTGTCTGTGTAGGGAGCGGTGTATATTGCCTCGTGTATACCTGTGTGAATAAAACGTGCAGCCTAACTCTGACTTTTGGTCCTTTTGCCCACTCGTGCACAAAAAAATTGATGCCATAAAATACGTGTGTATTCATTTCATAACAAGTTTTTAAAAGAGAAGGGAACTCAAAAAGAAATGTATTATTTCTTAAAAAGTGAATGTTGTTGACTAGTAATTGCAGAAGAGCCAATGTATTATACATGTCTCCCCACCTTTGTCTAGCTACATTATAAACTCTTTGTTGCAGACTCTCTCTTTTTATGTGTATGTCCAGCTCCTACCACCCTGGAGCCCTGATCTTAGTTGGGGTCTCTAGGCACTAAACAACAATTGTAATATTAAATAATGTGGAAGTAGATGTGCTAGTGCAGGCTCGATGTGTACACGTGAATACACGTCTGTATCTGTAGGTAGGTGTGGGAGTCAGTTTCTACAGATTTATTTATATAGGTATCTGGACAGGTGTGCATTTCTGTGGTTGTGCTCTATGGATTTATATTTGGGTTTCAGGATTGGGCCTTTAATGGACCTATTGCAGCTGTGATAATGTGCGGTCCTAATTCCACACATAAAATTACAATTACTGCAGTGAACAAAAACCATGGAGCTGGTTACAAAAAATTGGAAGAGGGGAGGGAAAGAATCATGAAAACCTTTGTGAAATTTCATTTTTTTAAAAAATGACCCTTTTTGACTATTTTGCTGCCAGCTCTAGTGTCCTACAACAAATAAAACCTGAACTTAGCATAATACATCTGTCAAAACAATAAATATTCTTGTTTGGGCTTTGCAGTGAAAATGAGCATGTGAGAAAGGGTGGGGGAGAGCAAATGATGGAGGGAGGGGGGATGGAGTGAGCAGGGGAGGGGCCTTGGGAAGAGGTGGGGCCTCAGGAAAGGGCATGGCAGTGGGTGGGGCAAAGGTGTTCAGTTTTCTGGAATTAGAAAGTTGGCAACCATAGTCTAGATTCAAACTGGCAAACTAGAGAGGAAAAGCTCCACATCTCATTACCAATGCAATGACCTAGCCAGTTCCACTCTTCTCAGCAAAGTAACTAGCTTTTTTATTTTTAAGTGTCGTTACGGTAATTTTAAAGTTGACTAAGTCCAGTAGCTGTACTTCTGCATCACCTAGATTTGGTTTAAAAATTCGAGTCCCAGAATATTCATAACATGGCCAAAATGGTCAGGGTAGAACATGTAGGGACAGATCTTGTTGTAATAAATCAGGCCTGATCTACACTTAAAACTTAGGTCAACATAGCTACGGTGCTCAAGGGTGTGAAAAAACCAACCTAATTCCCGGTGTAGACCCAACTAGATCAATGGAAGAATGCTTCCATCGACCTAGCTACTGTTGCTCAGGGAGGTGGTGTTCCTATAGTGATGGGAAAACCCTTTCTGTCACTTGTAGTCTATATCTACACTATGGGCTTACAGCAGCCTAGCTATGGCAACTTGGCTATGACACAGTAGCACCTGTAGTGTAGACATGACCTCAGGGAGCTTGAAGCAGCTATGCCTATTTAAATCAAATGAGGATCTGACCATGTAATGCTTTCTATACAGGTAGGGGCCACCTACAAGACAAGCAATACAAGGCTTGGACATTTGGTGGGGTTAGATAGACAGTGTAAGACTTTCTTCTCCTTTCCCAAACAGCCGGTAATCTTTCTAAAGCCCCCTCAGCTAAAAAGTATAGTGGCTTGATAAGAAGGGCTGCAGGACTTGGCAGTACCTGGTGGGATATGCTCTGGTTCAAAAAGAAATTAATTTGGGCGTGTTGTACTGGAGGTTGGACTAGATTATCTCTGAGATAATCTGTCTATGTACAATTTATGAATTCTGATTGACTTCATAAAACTGCTGTATCACTGAATGCCTCAGTGAATGTGGAGTCAGTCACCTACTGTCAGGGCTGGGGTCATGTCCCTTCCAGGCCAAGGACAATAGAGAGTCATTAACATAAATAGCTCCTATTCAAATGGGAACACTTCAGGACAACAGAATAGCGGAAGTGTACAGGAACCAGCTCAACCAAGTTTGTCTACAGGGACAGTGTGATGATGAGGGGGGAGATGTGCAATTTCCCCAGAAGGGGAACAAACCAACCAAGTGTTAAGGAGATTCAAAAGGGAACTGAGAGGGGAACAAAGGAGACAGGACCAGTCAGGACTAGAGGAAACTCACTGCAGTGGTCAGCAGAGCGACTCCAAGATTCAGAAGAGAAGCTTAACCTGGAGAAGTGGAGTCCCGATAGGGTGATCAGACAGCAAGTATGAAAACTTAGGACAGTGTGTGTGGGGTAATAGGTGCCCATGTAAGAAAAAGCCCCTAATGTCGCGACTGTCTATTCGGACATCTGGTCACCCTAAGTACCAGAGAGGGATCTGGAACTCAGAAAAGACACTAACCGAAAATCCAAAGGATGTTCAAGGGTTGTGAGGAAACCGAAGCAGGGATCTGTGTGCAGGTGTTTCTTATTCTGTCTAGATCTGTATATCTCTTGTGTCATCTAAAGTAAAGAGACCCCTATACATAGGGCCCTACCAAATCCATGGTCCATTCTGGTAAATTTCACAGTCATAAAATTTAAAAAAAATCTTAAATTTCACAGTTTCAGATATTTAAATCTGAAATTTCACGGTGTTGTGACTATGGGGGTCCCGATCCAAAAGGAGGTGAGGGGGTTACTGTATCTCATCCTTACTTCCGTGCTGCTGCTGGTGGCAGAGCTGTCTTCAGAGCTGGGTGGCTGGAGAGCAGTAGCTGCTGGCCAGGAGCCCAGCTGTGAAGGCAGTGCCGCCACCGGCAGCAGTGCAGAAGGGAGGGTGGTATGGTACGGTATTGCCACCCTTACTTTTGCACCGGCGCCAGCAGCAGCGCAGAAGTAGAGTGGCAATATCATATCATGCCATCCTTACTTCTGCACTGCTGCTGGTGGCAGTGCTGCCTTCAGAGCTGGGCTCCTGGCCAGCAGCTGCGGAGCTTCCTGCAGTTGGGGGAGGTGGGTCTGACTTGGCCCTGGGAGTGCCCATGCAAGGGAAGAAGTCCCATTCCTCCCCAGCCTGGCTAGGACTAGCATCTGGAGCCCGGTGCATGGTAAGAGCTGGGGCGCCCCAGCCCTACCCCTCCCCAGCTCTGGGTCCAATGCTCAGGATTTAAAGGGTCTTTGGGCTGGCTATGTGGAGGGGGGGGTGGGAGGTGTTACCACAGCACCCCCTTACCACAGTGCCCTGGGCAGTTACCCACCCATAAAGGCCAGTCCTGCCCCCCCAAAAGTGACCAAACCATGCAACCCTCACTTCTGGGCTGCTGCTGGCAGTGGTGGTACCTTCAGAGTTGGATGCCTGGCCAGAAGCTGCCGCTCTCTGGCCACCCAGCACTGAAGGCAGCAAAGTAGTAAGGGTGGCAATACAGTGACCACCTACAATCATCAGATTTCATGGGAGAGATTAGATTTAATGGTCTGTGACATGTTTCTCATGACTGTGAATTTGGTAGGGCTCTGTCTATAATATGTCTATCTGCTTCACCTGTTATAGGTACCCAAAGGAGTACATTGTAAACCAGAGTGCCCACAAGGTTGGCACTATGAGAAAGGTGTGGAGCCTGGCACTAGTATCAGCCTGGGGGAGCCGGCACTAGAATCAGGGCTGAGAAGTCCCAGTTCTCAAAAGGAGGTTCTAAATGGAGGATCTGTACCCTGAAAGTGTACATAGAGACCCACAGCCAGAGACAGTGTCTGGACTCGGCTCAGACTCAGCAAACCAAAAGCACACAGGGCTAGTGTTGGGATCCAAACATAGCTGCCTGGTGAGTGTCCAGTAGGGGAAGCTAGACCAGGCCTATGAAAATCATAAATCTAGGGGTACATCTGCACTATGGCTAGGAGTGTAAGTCCCCTGCTCATGTACACAGACTCATGCTAGCTCTTACTGAGCTTGTGTGTGTATAAACAGCAGTGTAGCCAACGTAGCAGAGGCATACCTGAGTCGTGCCGAGTTCGTACCCACCAATTTCAGGCAGGTTTTTACTCGGCCTGGATCAGCCAGGCCTCCACTGCCACTACCTGTACTACCGTGGCTATACTGCTCCGGATACTCACACTAGCTCAATGAGAGCTAGCACAAGCACATGTACCAAGAAAGGGAATCACACCCCTAGCTCAGAGCATAGACGTAGCCTTTGAGTCATCATTTTGGATCATGCAGGGAATGGAATGAGCGCTGGTGAACACAAGAGGCCCTAGGTTGTTTGATTTGAAGACATGCTTCCTTAAGCTCTCTGTGGAGAAATTCCCCCAAGGGATATTTTAAGTGTACACGATTTCCTTGTTCTGAACCAGGCCAGGGGAACCAACAACATTCAGTGATGGATCCAGATTAAAAAGCAGATAGACGGGAAGGGAGCAGACTCCTTCTTTCAAATAGAAATTGTGCCACTTCCCAGTATTTAAAAAGAAATACCTAGAAACCTAAAGCCACTACCACCCAAAGCCACAAAGTCAAAAAGCACTTGGATGTTTATCCGTTGAACGAAACCTGCTCTGTAGAGGACACAGCTGTAGCAGCCACCTTCGCTTTGAATTTCCTGCACTGCGTAGGTTTACGCCACAACCTCCGTGTGGATTTCACATTCAGCCTAGCTTTTAAGTGAAGGTGCTCTGTGCAATCTGCCCTTTGCCTGTACAAACTAATAGAGCATCCGTGTGCTTGACATTTCAGGTGGCATTACCACAGCCTTCCCCATTCCCGGCGACAATGTCAAAAGGACAATCGATGGAAGCAAGAGGCATGTAGGACTGGTTCAGTAGGTTATCATTTTAGCTGCCAAATGTGTTTCACAGAATAATGATAGCAAATTAAATCTAGTTAATGAACTTGTAGATGAATGAACTTAAATGTCTGCTGCCTTCAGTCTTTGGTATTTGAAACAGAAAAAAAGATATAATTAATCCAAACGGAAAACTTACCAAAGCCTAAATATTTATTGTCATCGTTCAAAAATATTGTTTGACATGTATAACAAACAACCCCTTATACTCTGAAAGGTCCCAAAAGGGTTTAAAGACTGCATGCAGAGATCACTTTGCCTAGCACTACAAAGCATCCACCTCTGTGATGGAAAAAGAGCAGCTCTCCTGTTGTAGCAGCAACACCATCCAACAGTTAAGAGGCAGTGCAGCTAATGGACAGAGACCTGGACCAGGGCTCAGGAGACCGGGGTTCTATTCCTAGCTCTGCCATTAGCCTGATGGGAGACAACAGACAAGTCATTTTACCTTTAGGTGCCTCAGTTTTCCCACTTGAGAAATGAAGATAATGGTACTGACCTCCTTTGTAAAGCACTTTGAGAACTCCTGATGACAGGGATGATTATTATTTAGGACAAGAAGTGGGAAATAACACACAAATGAAAATCAAAGGGGAAGATCACAACTTGGGGCCAGATTCAAAGCTCATCAAATTAAATGGGAATCGTTCCAGTGACTTCCAAAGGTTTTAGATCAGGCTCAAAGTTATGTATGTTTGGATTTGGCCGGGAGACCATCTCTTGCAAAAAAGAAAAAACACTACCCAAACCAATCCCGCCCCCTGAAAAAAACCACCAGTCCTTTGTATTTTTAGTGGCCACACTTCACAAAGGTGGTTTTATGGGGGGAATGGTAAAGAGACTGGGCTAGTTTAATTGGTCAATGACCTGCTACTAACGATGGATGAAAATCAGCTATCTCTGATGATTCCTTTCACTGTATCAGCTGTCAGTGATGCTGTTGGCCAAAATGTGTTGTTGACACAGCTACATCCTGGCAAAGAGATGGAAGCATCAAGGGGTGCCTGATTTCTGGTGGTGAAGACCCTGAGGTTAGTACTGAGATACTGTTTTCTGCCATAACGGCAAGGTTCTGGGGCTCCTACTGCTCATCAGGAATGTGAAGCCCATAGGGGATACGGTGTAGTGATACAGGTTGTGGTGTGTCCAGTATGCGTCACTTAGGTTTGCAGCCTCAGGCTTGATCCAGACCCAGTCCGTTTCTAGATGTACCAGTAACAGCAGCAGCCAGGAGTGCTGCCGATCATGCGGCTAGAAGGTTGTGAACTGTTCTTTCAGATATGGGGACCCAGTCACAGTGATCCCTGCCTTTGTCACCCGAGGTTGGGCTGCTGCAGTGCGTGTTGCATGAGAATGTGCCTTCCAGCCGCCCACGGCTTCAGCCTGCGCAGAACACAGCGGCCTAGCTATTGAAGGGCATTTCCTTCCGGGCAGAGGTGCATGTAAGCCAGCAAGAGCCGGTACGCAGTGCCAGTCCAGACCGGCTTCCCCAGGCTGGCGATTTAAAGGGCCCAGGGCTCCCTGCAGCGGCCAGAGCCCTGGCCCTTTAAATCGCCTCCCAAGCCCAGCTGCTGGAGCTCCGGGGTAGCAGTGGCAGGGCTCTGGCAGTGACTTAAAGGACCCAGGGCTCTGGATGCAGCAGGGAGCCCCGGGCCCTTTAAATCACCACCGGAGCCCTGCTGCCGCTACCCTGGGGCTCTGGCAGCGGGACTCAGGCAGCGCTTTAAAGGGCCTGGAGCTCCGCTGTGGTAGCGATGGCTGGAGCTCCGGGCCCTTTAAATCACCCCTGAACCTCAGGGCTCCCAGACGCCTCTGCAGCTGGGAGCTCCAGGGGTGATTAAAGGCCCTGGGGCTCCCAGCTGCAGCTGGAGCCCTGGGGCCTTTAAATCATTAAAGGCCCCACCTCTTCCGGTTGAGGCCATGCCTCTTCTGGTTGATGCCACACCCCCGCTCAGGACTCCAGCATACCGGTAAGTCCTTTACTTTACTTTTACCCCTGTTTCCGGGACCACATTCACATTCCGGGACTCGATCCAGAATCTGCACTGTTTCTCCAATTGGAGGTGTTGCATTTAACCTATCAACCCTTTCAGAACATGTGCTGGGTCCTCATTACCTCTGATACTGCCCTTCCTTCATGTCATGAAGCAGTAGTTGAGATGAGCTATGGCTTCTGAGGTAACAGCCCCCTGATCTAATCAGGAGGGACCTGTAGACAGGATATTTTCAATGAGGGGTTTTTGACTCTGGAATTCAATCCCCAAGGCCTGGATTTCACTGATTTTCAGGTCACACTGCAAAGCCAGTCTGTTTTCCCAGGCTCTGGTTTAGCCCTAACCAGAGGGATGAGTGCCAGCCAGAAAACAGCCAATATGACTATCTGCAGCATCTGTTCTTTCCTAGATCTCCCCTCCAACATGGTCCAAACCGGATGCTGCTTAGCTTGCTGCATAGCTCTAAAAACAACAACTTTGGTGTTCCATATTTATTTCCCTCCCAATGATTTTCATGCCCTACTTCTCTGGTTAGAAATCTGAACATGATTTTTCCTGAACAGACAGAACCCAGCATGCTCAGCCTGGTATCAGAAAAATCAAGCAACTTTCTTTATGCTTCACACATCATTGCGTGAATTTTTTTTGCGTAATTTTAAGAAATCTGAACCAATCTGGCAATGGCATTAAAGATGCATGAGCGGGACCGGCTCCAACTCACTCTTCAACAGCTACAGCACATTGGTTCTGTGGCATGAAGGGATTTGAATAACAAGACCTGAATTTTTGCCTCAAATACAAACTGACTCTTTCATCAAAGTTGAAAAAAACAGAGAATATTTTTCTTTGTTGTTTCTCATGCTTATGCCTCCTCTACACTTTCTGTTAGCAGACAGGACAGGAAGTTTGAATTCCAGTCCAAGTTTGGAGAGTCAAGAGGCTAACAAAATGCATCTCGCCTTGCATTGGTCCTTTCCATACATAGCTTTGCATGGCCACCCCAAAAAGGAGCAACTGAGTCCTACTCCAATCACTCTTGCCCACAAAACACATTTTTTTTTATAGTGGGTACAATTTGATACTATTTTACATGATGACTTTGGATTTTCAGCTGCGGGTACAGTAAGGAAAGGATGACTTTAAAAGACATTAAAAAAGGAAAAAATGACAGCATTCAGAAGAAACTGCACATACGGGAGAGGAGAGAGAGAGGAGCCAAAGAGGACACTGAAAATATGGGTCAGAAAGATAGGAATGATACAGAAGATCTCAGCAGAGACAGAGAAGGGAAGCAGGGGAAAGAGAGAGGGGGGAAGTGGAGAAATTCAGTTTTAGTAAGATTGAGTTTACAATGGCAACTGAACATCCAAGAGATGACGCCAGAGAGGAGAGACTGGACAAATGGAGAGTCGTAGATAGGGGAATAATCAGCACTGAGGTGGCAGGAGAGAAGATCATCACAAGAGGAGCCAGAACAGATTACTGAGACCTAGAATACATTTACTTGTCAGTTACGTATCAGATTGCGGTGCAATTTGTACAATCTTTTGCCTGACCCTAAACCGCACACTAAGTTTTGTCTTGCATGTCTCCTCTATGGCACAGCAGGGCTGGTCTGAAAGGTCAGCAATGAGTTGTGTTCTATTGCTGTGGGTTTACTACCAAAACCAATCAATAATGCTGAACAGAAACAACCTGATCCTGCTGGCAAGGCTAAATAAAATAATAGATTAGCGCTCACTTTCCACATACAACGTGTTCAAAGAATGCAGCTACTATTATTTCAAGAAAACCCAGTTCACACCTCCCTAAGGATTGATGGCTCAGAGAACATCTCAACATAGGTTACTCATCAGTTCAAATCCAGCCCAGGTCAGTAGTGGCAGAAAGCCACCATTTCCACATCGAATGCCTGTGAGGTCACTTACAATATGAGTTTGGTTGCCTTTCTCTGTGCTTCCCAGTGGATGTGTGTCTACAGGGCAAAAGCCATTACCATACCTACTGACATAATTTGCCAGCAGAGATAAGAATAACCTTGGATCTCAACAGCTCCCAGTTTTGGAGGTGACAGGGGGAGGGTCATGTTTAAAATCTCCAGATCTGAACCTGCCCCTACAGTTTTAGTTCCAGGTCTGCTCCAAACCCAGAATGGTCCTATTTTCCTGTTAAGGATCAGAGTCACACCAATTTTTATGAGATTTCAGCTCAAGGTGCTGAAAATCTCAGAACAGCTGATCCTGTGAAATTTCCACCGCTGAGGGCAGAGATTTGTAAAGTGAGCTTGCCAAATGTTGGTGTCATTGACTACAATTCCTAACCTAAGGCTATTCTGGGTCTGAACACCGAATCCTCAGCTCAGCTCTTCTAGATACTTTCAGCATGGAAGACTTAATGGGCATGACCACTGAGCTACCGTCTCATCCCTAAACATAATCCCCCAAGTGAGTGTGAGGGAAGCACACATTGCTACTACACTTGCCATACCTATTCTGTGGCAAAAGGTTGCCAGGAGTTGTCAGTACAACTCCCTTCACTAGTACTAAATTCACTTGATTTGTTTTAATTGAAGAGGTCTAAATGCTTGCTGCATTTTAATTATTGGGTTGGGGGCTAAAAGAAAGACAGTCTAGTGCCTAGGACACAGGACTGGACCTCAGAAGACCTGAATTCTATTCCTAGTTCTGCAAGAGACTCCATACGACCTCTGCTAAATTTCTTAATCACTCCCCATCTTACTCTCCCCTTCTGTTAAATGACGCTAATCAAACTTTGTTACCTCAAAGGGAGGATGTGAGACTTAATGTCTGCAAAGTGCTTTGAGATCCTCAGATTCAGAGATATGGATTTACTAGTCATCTTAATTGCCTTTTTCCCCCTATTCTTTTTAAGTTCAAAAGCAAAGCAATGTAAAATTGAACCATGTGCAAGTTTCACAAAAGACCATCCTGGCTGTGGGAGGATGGGAAATAGTGGGCCTTTGCACTCTTCTGCTCAAGATCTGACTATCCAGAGAGAGAGAGAGAGAAGCCCACACCTGTGAATGTTAATTGCTTCCCTATACTCTGCACTCAGTGAAGAAGTTGCCCAAGATTAAACAGTGCAGCACTGGATACAAATATGCCCCATTGCTTTCATTATAGTGCAGTGCTGTAAATAACCTTCCAAGTTTACTCACAAGTATTGACAGCACTGCAACTTTATGCCAGAGACCAGTAAACCTCGCAGCTTTCTAAATACTCTGTTATCTGCACTATTTTGCGCTGAGGTGCTAAAGACAAGTACAGTTTTCTCCCGTGCTGCCCCTAATCCCCCACTGCATCATGAGCCCTTCCTCTCCCATAGAGACGGGTCAGAAACAGAACCCCAGATCTAGTCTGAGTTGGGAAAGTTTTGCTGTAAATACTGATCCTGATCCAAAACGTGTGGGTCCAGCCTGTCTCTCTCCTCACAGTCAACCTGTTCCCTCTCACATCTCCTTTCTCCCACAGTCCCCTCTGAAAACTGCCAGTGCCCTCTTCCACCTCCACCCCAGGCTTTTTGGCGGCTTCCTCAACTTCCATCGTGGTTTTGCCACGGCCTCAACTACCAATGTGACCCACATTCTCCTCCTGACTCCCACCCTGAGGGTTAGGTCAGGAACCAGTAGGGGGAAAATCGGGTCACATCAGCAGCCCAAACTGGGGCTAAAAGCAAGATGGAGGTTCTGGTGGTTCGGTGGTGAGTGGAGTCCTGGGGAGAGCAATTCTCAAGCTCACCTTCCTCTCAGCAGCTGGAAACCCTCCCTTTCCCCTCTCTGCTAACCCCTAGAGAATGCACGACTCCAGCTCCAAGCGGGAGCCCTTTTATCCTTGCTTGAGAGGATGGCCAATGTGATGGGGGGACTTGAGTCTGGGAGAAGAGGGGTTAAAAACAAGAACTAATTGGGGGGTCCTTGGGAAGCAGGATGGACAAAATGTTCTCCCCTTCTATAAAACCCCACTGTTAAGTCAATACTAACTAATTATTACAGGAATAGTCGGCAATGGTCAGGAGACTGTATTCCACAGTTCTCAAACTGCATTTGCAGTGGGAAGGGTGATGTTTTGTGTTATGTAATGTGCTGGAGCGAGGAGGCAGGGAAGGGGGCGGAAAAATATCGTGCAGCATTTCATCTACCCCAGCCCTTCAATACCAGAGTCAAAGCAATTACTTCTACAGATTCACAAACCTTTGCACCTCTCTGTTAATGTGTCAGATTTTATTACTTTAATTGTACCTTATTTTGCCCTTGGATACAGAGAGTGCTTCATTTGGAACATAAACAAGAGCTCACTTTCATTTCCTTCTTTTGCTCCTTTCAGTCTCTATCTTATTGTCTTCAGATGGTCCTGTGATGAAACAGGTTCCTGCAGAGAGAGAGAGCTCACTACAGAGACCCTTCTTCCCAATATCCATCCCATTGCAGCAGAACCATACATGTTAACTTCATACATTCCCTACAGTTATATAGCACTATTCATCAGAGAATCTTAAAGCACTTCACAGAACAAGAGTAAATATTCATTATCCCCATTTTATATATTGGGAAATGGAGATAGAGCAGGTAAGAGACTTGTCCAAGGACACAGAAGGTCAGGGTTGGACATCTCTCAACACCCATCCTAGTGCTTACACTACAAGACAGCACTGGCTCCTATCAAAAAGTACCACTCTTACAAATATTACCCATACCAATGGGATGAAAATCCATCACTGGCCAGTGGAAAGGAGCAACAGGAGTTAGCTGCTTTTAAAGTCCCATTAGATGCCTATCTGTATCTTTAGGCACCTAAATACCTTTGAAAATCTGGCCCTAGAAATCTATTCACTCCATCCTCTGCCTGTCAGGTAGGTATATCCTGTGATATTGTCATTCCTTAAGTATTCCTCCATTCTAGGATTCAGTTCTGCTGTCCTGTAACCCCATAGTGGGGTCAGCAATTCCATATAGTAATAAAATGATCTTCTGGTTGGGAGGGAAAAAAAACTCCTGAATTACAAAGTCTATATCCAGAGCTTTTCATTCCAGGCTAGTTTCCTGATTCTAACTATACCAGCAATGCTGGAAAACAGGGTTCTTGTCAGTGTCATGAACACAAATCAGCCAGAGACAACTAGAAGGATAGTGATTCATGCTCATGCTTCCTGCAAAACAAAGCTGCTACATTTCCCTTTTTTAAAAAAAAAAATCCTTGATTGAATTTAGTGCTATTCACAACAAGGGACTAAGCAGCAGGGTAAGCCAAGCATAGCAGTCATTTGATCTCACTCCAATGTGTAAAATGGGAGTGAAAATGTTTTCCTACCTCGCTGCTGTGCCATGGAAATAACTCAAGTGCACAGATACTACAGTGACAGCAGCCTTGTAAGAAGCTATCTGTTGTGCTGGAAGGTGCCCAACCAGCTTCCCCATGGTGCACCTCCGTCCTGCCTTGCAGCACCCTGTCCTATACTAGCCCTCAGCACACACTGCCAGTTGGGCTGGATTGTGCCAAACCACATGCGGGTTTGGTGTTCTGGACAAAGCTGAGAGCTGTCACTTAAAGCTTCACTGTTAGTATCTCTGTGTATTGCACTGACATTGTATGCAGTGTTAGCTCCACACCCAGACTGTTAATGGAATAAACTCACCCTTCTGTAGAGTTACACCAGCCACTGGCTTGTGTCAGGTCCTATATGAGCAGAAGCTCCCAGCCACATGTTTAGCAAGCCCTTTGTCATCTCCTGATGTACTGGTCTTATTGTGTATAAAGGCAGAGGGGTTTTGATGCTAGACAGTCTACTACGGAGTAGAAGAGGTCGTTCAGGTTTGGAAGACGTTTTTATTTATCTACCTGGCAGAGAATTCCTGTGGTTTCCCAGTGTCCCAGGAATAACAAGTGTCAAGGCAGAAGAGTTCTGACCAACCACAGATTTCCCTGCGCGAGGTAACATTTTATCTTACGATGACCAAAGATAAGAGGACACAGTGTTCTCCTTTTGTTCTGCCTCCCTCTTGGAGGCAACTTACTCGGCAACAGGGTCAAGTGTGGGACACTTCTCCACTCTGGCCTTTCACCTTCTCCTCCAAACTGATGCCAGGCTATCCATGTAACAAGTTTTCTCCTACGCAATTGGACACCATCTCTGCCTCAGTTTCCCCACTCATATACTGGAAACTCTGTGTCAATGAAGTTCCACCAGCATCAGTATTTCCCTCCCTTTTCCAAGGGATGTATTTATTATTCACACCCAAACATAGTTTAAAGATCAGTTACAACATGTAAACCAGGCCCTGTCACATAGTCCCTCCTAAGGCCTCTGCCTCAGAGAGACTTCTCCTACTGCCTACACAGCAGGTATCCCTATCCAGGTGTTACACCTAACTGGTGTACAAATTCCCCTTCCAGGCCCCCTCCCTGACCAAGAGTCTCCTCCAGGATCCTCCCTGCAACTCTTTCCCCAACTGACCTGTTTAGTGGTGTTTTATCTCACCATCTGGGAGGCAGCTAGTCAGTCACACGTGGGGGCAACACTCAGTTCCTTTCAAGGGGCCATCTGAGCCTGTGACAATGCAGTACACGGAGGGCAAAGATCACAGTCCACTCCTGCAAGTCAGAGCGCTTTGCCCCGTTCTTGAATCCTTCCACTAGCTTCCTTGTGTCTTCCACAGAAAAAGTAAGCCTGAGTTTGTCAAATGTGCTCAGCCCAACCACTGATGTCAGTGGGAGTTTTCATATTGACTTCTATGGCAGCAGAGTTAGGCCAACATTGAGTGCTCTTGAAAGCCCCACTCCAAGCTTCTGCTCCTCACTTTCAGAGCTATTGACAACTCCACCTCCAGTCTCCCTCTGTCCCCATCTCCTCCTATGTTCTCACTCACCCAGGCTAGGCCTACGCTACAGACCTGTTTCAGTATAACTACATCGCTCAGGGGTGTGAATGATCCACACTGCTGAGCAACGTAGGTATACCGACCTAACTCCCCATGTAAACAGCGCTATGTCGATGGGAGAGCTTCTGTCGACATAGCTACTGCCTCTCTGGGAAGTGGCTTAGCTATATCCAATGGGAGAAGCTCCCCGTCGGCGCAGGAGATCTTCACTAAAGCACTGCACTGGTGCAGCTGCGCCACTGTAGCACTGTACGTGAAGACAAGCCCTCTGTCTCCACAAGCCTCTCTCCTCATCACGCCTCCAGCTAAACCCAGGGTTGTGAGTTCAATCCTTGAGGGGGCCATTTAGGGTTCTGTGGCAAAAATTGGGGGACTGGTCCTGCTTTGAGCAGGGGGTTGGACTAGATGATCTCCTGAGGTCCCTTCCAACCCTGATATTCTATGAAAGTATCTATACTTTCCTCCCTCCTCTCTATGCTTGGGACTTCCAATTACTGTCATACAGGCCACTCATTTCCTCCTTCCAATCTCTTCTCAAAATTCAACTCTTTTCTATAGCACCAATGAACCAGGTGCAGCCAGGCATTGCAGCCTATATTGTATGAGAGTACATTGGCACTCCTTTCATAGAATCATAAAAACATACTTTGGGAAGTCATCTAGTCCAGCCTCCTGTGTTGAGGAAGGACCTAGTATACCCAGATCATCCCTGACATGTCTGTGCTTAAAAACCTCCAATGATGAGGATTCTACAACCTCCAGTGGAAGCCTGTTCCAGTGCTTAAATGTACTATATGTTTGTGCATCCTTTTCTCATGTATTCTATCGGAAGAGCTTTACTAGTGTGAATAGTCAGGAAAAGCAAATTTTAAGCTCAAGTGTGCAAATATTTGCAGGCCACAACTTCCAAACTGCAAACTAGCCCTTTGCAAACATTATACTCAGATAGGGTATTAAAAAATCATGCTGTGGATAGTAGGTACATAAATTGTCCAAACGAGGAACAGAACCAATGCCATGTGACTTAGGTAACTAGCCAACACAGCATGAATTGCAAATAGTTGTAAGGAACAAGTTGCAGATAAAAAATTATAGGCTGAAAAAGTTTGCTAATAGATTTGAGTGCTGAATAAATATGGGAATTTTGCAATTTTTTCACAGAGAAAAGAGGAAGTTAAATTCATGGAATAAAATTACTTGATTCAAATTATTTGCCCGTCACGCCCACCTCTTCTCTACTGCACCCCGCTCAGTTATGTAGCTCAATCTCTGTTGTCCTTCCATCCCCAAACTCCTGAAATGAGTTTCTTACTGAACCTCTGCAAAACGATTGCATTTGGAGAAAGTTACAGAGATTGAACTAAACCATCTGGTTTCTACAAGAAAGAAAAAATTATTTCTTTTATGCCTTTGCCTATAGATTGCAGGTCATCAAACTGAGATTATTCAAACACAAAAGCATTTACAGATTTGCTATTTTTAGGAGAATAAACAGATTCATTTTTTGAGATACCATAATTAACAAGATACTATTTAAAAAACAAACAAATGAAACAATCTAAATCCAGCTGCAAATTTCAGTACGAGCCACATCCCTACAACATCGACATAGTCCATATTCAGAAATCCTGGCAAAGCTGCTCATCTGGAAGGAGAGACAGTCCCATATGCACGTTGGGTCTGTGGCATCCATTCAGCAATAAATTCTACATGCTGAAAGGTTTTTTTCTTCCTTTTTTGCAGACCAACTGGCTGCATTTCCATAAAGCAATCCTGTTCCCATTCAGCCTGTGCAAAGGCAGCCAGGGCAAGATTTTTCACGACTGCAGGTGTGTAACCTTGTGACCTATTTGCACATACACAGCTATAGCCACTCCACACACAATGGCAGTAATCAATGTGCAAACATGGCACACAATTACACGTGTGAGGTTATGCAAGTCTGGCCCTTAGGGGCCCAGTAATTCCCCTTAGTGCAGCTGAGTTTAGGTGTGGGCCACTATCTTGGGCATTACATCTAAGGGAGTAGTAGTACACAGACTATTGTAGTTTTGAAATCACTAGGGTCATATCATTGTCAGGCAACTGTGCTTGGGAGCACCATGTCCCACATTCGCAAGGAAACCAGCCCAGTCCTCACACATACTTGCTATACACTTGCAATATGACGAGAATATATAGCAATCCCCCCGCTTTCTTTTTCACAGATTGTTCAGTCGTCACATACAAATCTGTAACGGTTTCAAATAGGGCAAGTTCCCAAGGGGATATGGAAACTTACAGGAGATATGGGACTTCTCGTTTTCTCCTTTGGAAAGTCCTGGTTTTTCATTCACTGATGGTTGGGCCTAATGGTCAGAGTCAGGGGTCAGAGTCAGAATCAGGAGTCCAGAGCTGGATTGGAGCAAGACTGGAGTGAGAGCAAGGCTGGAGCGGGCTAAAGCGAGGGGAGTCTATTGTCACCATCAGGCAGGAGAGAGTTCCAAGCCCTGGAGTGACACTGAGCAGACTGAGCTGCTGTTCTTTCTATGGGGCTTATATACCTACCCTGGGAGTCCCCAGACCAGTTCCAGTCTTACAGATAGGCTGCAGCCCACCTTACACTTTCCTTTCCCCACTTTCCTCCCACTGGGGAGGCAAGACTGAGAATATTCCACATTTATCATGGTCAGGTGTTGCTATTGGCCAGTGCTGCCTCTGATGATAAATGGCAGCTCTGTAACAGTGTACAAGAGTGCTACATACTATTTTAGGACAGGAAGTGAAGAGGAAAAGGAAAAGAGATGTTTTAGCCAGCCAAAATACAGACTTAGCATGGAGCCAAGGCACCACAGCTAGCACCTCTATTCCCGTGAAAAGTACCCTGGGATATTAAATAATTACAAATTGTCAGGAGGTCCTTCGTTTAAGATTAACCCGGAAGAAGGCACCTCCAGCATGACACTGCTCCCCAGCACCATAGCGGGGCATTAGCTCACTACCGACACAGAGCAGAGCTCCACCCGCTGGGTTCCTGTAGCAAGGCTTTCCTTGAGAGGTCTTCCATCCCAGCACTGACTATGCCTAATGCCTCATTTGCTACCAACCTAATCTAGAGCCTTTGCAAATGACTAGACTCATCACTGTAAAATGGTGCTTTTTTCAAATGGGTATTTAATGTGTTGGAAAGCTTCATTCCTCACAACACAGCCAGCAAACGTGAGTGAATGGCAAAGATACACTCCTGCTCAAAAACCCTTCTGGATGTGATCCGAGCTGTCAAGAGGAATCAAAGCAGGATTTCATTCATGCCAGCAACTCCTCTCAGAATGCCCTTTCTCTCGATGAGCCGAGTGCAGTGGTAGCAGAACCCTCCCCTGCAGGCAAGTCTGCAAGGCCTCAGCTCTTTCGCCCTTGTGGATTTACTGTCATGTATTGCCTGAAAAGTCAGTCTTAAAAGAAAGGAGAAACCCCAATTCATTATCTGAAAGAAAGAGCGAGCAAGAGCAGAAAAGGGGTCTGCAGAGAACAAAGCGGGACAGTTACCAGCTATACTAAGCGATTCCCTCAAACAGCATGTGGATTGGTAACAAATTACATATAATAACTAACTCTATTGGAATAAAACAAGCAGACAATTCTGCTGCAGTTTTATAAACCAAAGCCTTTGGGAGAGATTTTCAGGCTCTTGCATGGTAACATAAGCATCTTTGTAAGATACAAAGAGCAAAATTATACTATATGTAATCTCTCTCTCTCTCTCACACAAACACACACGCACACACACACACACACAGACACATGGCCAGATTCTGATCACAGTTATACCACTGCAAATCTAAAGCAACTCTGGATAGACATGGGTGGGTGTAAATGTAATTGGAATTGACACACAGTTGTACAACAGAAAGCTAAATTTTGGGGAGACAAGGAAATTCCATTGGGAAAAAAATCAACAATATTTGAAACAAAGAACCAATCTCTCACTTTAGTAGCAGCTAGAGGTTCTGCTGCAAATCACTGGAAGAAAAAAAATCCTCAAGCATCATGTAGGTATAACAAAATTTGGGAAATATCAAAGATGGAAAAAATATTTTAAAAAACTCAAAATGTGTAAAGATATCTTGAAATGTGGGAACTTTTTATGAAATCCATATTTTAAAAAAGGCCTCCCAGATAGTCAAGCTCACACAGTTAAACTCACGCTTTGTTTCTCTTAATGTTGAATAGATAGCAATTATTAAGTTCAGTTTACAGAGTGGTAGCCAAGTTAGTCTGTATCAGCAAAAAAAAAAAAAAAAAAAAAAAAGTGGAGTACTTGTGGCACCGTAGCGACTAACAAATTTATTTGGGCATAAGCTTTCGTGAGCTAAAACCCACTTCATCAGATGCACGCAGTGGAAAATACAGTAGGAAGATATATATGCACAGAGAACATGAAAAAATGGGTGTTGCCATACCAACTGTAACGAGACTAATCAATTAAAGGTGGGCTATTATCAGCAGGAGAAAAAAAACTTTTGTAGTGATAATCAGGATGGCCCATTTCCCCATGCTAATGTTTCCCCTACTGTTACTCACACTTCCTTGTCAACTGTTTGAAATGGGCCATCCTGATTATCACTACAACTGTTTTTTTTCTCCTGCTGATAATAGCTCACCTTAATTGATTAGTCTCGTTACAGTGGGTATGGCAACACCCATTTTTTCCATGTTCTCTATGTGTATATATATATCTTCCTACTGTATTTTCCACTGCATGCATCCGATGAAGGGGGGTTTAGCCCATGAAAGCTTATGCCCAAATAAATTTGTTAGTCGCTAAGGTGCCACAAGTACTCCTCGTTTTTTAAGTCCAGTTTAGTGCATTTCCTTTTTTCTGCAATCATTATTACTTACACGATAAACTCAATCAAATAAGCTACCTAAGCATTTGTAAGACACCTGTCTCCAAAGTCTTTAAGAGCAAAATAATACATAAATATATATTAATATTATCATAACTATAGAGTCAATAGTAAAGTGTATATTAAGTTTCTGGCAATAGTATGAATCAGAAGAACTAGGCAGTTGTGTGCATGTGTAATGTACTTTACAGAGAAGCAATGTATAAATGTGTCATCTGCATCTTTTATTTGTGTACTTTGCCATGGGGCAGCCAGGCTCTGTACTGCTAGCCAGAGGTTGGCTCTGAGTCTGCAGTGAGCTAGAGTAGTAAGTCAGTGCTCATCAATGTTAACTTCAGGTCATCAGTTTATATTCAATTCAAACAATGACTGACTGGCTGACCCAGCTACACCCTCAGTGTGTTTCTATGCAGTCATACATCGATCTCTCCTGTATTCACGGAAGAATAAGCAGAGCCCCTTCCAGACTGTCAAGCCAATTACCTATTGAAATGGTGCAAAGCTATTTCCAGATTCTCAAGAGCAAAACTGAGCATCTATAAATCTGCTCCTCGTTAACCTCTCCTCATATCCTAGGACAGAGTGACTCTCACTGCATTAATTCTGACACCAGTGGGGGTCATCAGAAACAAACCTGCGGGCCTATGTGGCTAAAATAGAGGCTTTCCAAGTCAAACGAATTCTGCATGAGGGTATATTGTCTAAGAGGCAGAAAGAGAATTTAGTCCTGCATCTTATGTTGACTTCAATATCAGGAGTAGGTGTGCTCCCTAGTTACTGGAGAAGGGGTGTCCACATCACAGATGCCAATATCACAATGAGCATTAACAACTCCCCCATGCCGGCAATCTCAGCAGAGAGGCCAGGAAATGAATTCACCAGAGAATTAACTAAACAATTATCCCAAAAGGAGGTAGCAGGATATATTTGTAGATCTTGGTGCTTAGGTGCCCCTCAGCACAGTACGAGTCCCTCACAAACATTAAAGGGATTATCTTCATGACACACCTGTGAGATAAGAGAGTGATGGGATGTTAGATGGGGTGGGATCTGAGTTACTACTGAGAATCCTTTCATAGGTATCTGGCTAGTGAATCTTGCCCACATGCTCAGGGTTCAGCTGATCGCCACATTTGGGGTTGGGAAGGAATTTTCCTCCAGGGCAGATTGGAAGAGGCCCTGGAGGTTTTTCGCCTTCCTCTGTAGCATGGGGCATGGGTCACTTGCTGGAGGATTCTCTGCTTCTTGAAGTCTTTAAACCATGATTTGAGGACTTCAATAGCTCAGACATAGGTGAGAGGTTTATCGCAGGAGTGGGTGGGTGAGATTCAGTGGCCTGCATAGTGCAGGAGATCAGACTAGATGATCATAATGGTCCCTTCTGATCTCAATATCTATGAATCTATTATCCCTATTTCACAGATGGTGAACTGAGGCAAAAGAGAGATAAGCGACGTTTCCAAGGGAACTGAAGTCAGGTCACCAGCGTCTCAGACCAGTGCCTTAATTATAAGATTGTCCTCCTTTTCCCTCACCAGAAGTTAGCACAAGGGGCTGGGAATCAAGAGCACAGGTTCTATTCCTAGCTGTGCTGTGTGACTTTTGGGCCAATCACTTAAATGTCACATGTCTCACTTGCTCACTGATAACAATGACATCTGTTTGAAAACACTTATGAAACCCAGACGAAAGGCAGTATATCAGTGCAAATTATTATTATGAAGGGGGTTCTTCCACATAAGGGGTAAGGCACCATAATGGGGCAGCGTTGGGAGAGCTTACGCTACCGCTGCCCATGTGGTATCTGCTTAGTAGAGAAGTAGAGAATGCCCCTCTCTAGGGCTCTCAATCCAGCCCCTTTAGTTCAAACGCTTTATTGAATATTTATAAAATGCAAATATACAAACTTCTGCTTTGACAACAATTAGAAAAAGATACTGGACATATTTATAATGTAGTTTAAAAAGACCTAAGGTACATGAATATTTATAGTGCGCTAAGAAAATTAATGGAAACATTCCAGCTACTGTATTAAGAAATGGACCCAAATGCTTCCTATGTGGCAGCATCTAATCTCTCAAACACATACAGACTCAAGATAGACCTACCCAGAGATCTACCCAGAGATGAGAGGAGTCTTTCCAGTGCCAAAGGAAGTTTTTAATCACAGCTGCTATTAAGATATTTATAATCTGGCACCTTTCACCAGTAATAAATTCACATGGAAATTGTAAAAGGAAGACGATTTAAAAGAGAGAGAGAGTGTGTCTTAAATATGAGGTGAGTGGCCAAGACATCACTCAGTGGTTTTAGCCTATGAAAGCTTCCTATGAACACTGAGCTCAGGCCTCAGCCAGCCTACTTCTTAACATCTCCTGTACAGCAATACACATTTTATCTCCTTGACTCGGTCAATGAAAATTCCACCTTGTTCTGCAACCAAATTCCTCCTTTGTTTCCCTGACTGAAGGCAGAAGAACTGCAGAAAAGGCTTGACAAAGCATTAAACAAAGATAATGTCAAAACACAATCCTGCTCTGCTTGGATGGGGCAGGAGTAGATAACTCAATAGGTGTTTTTCATACCCAGCTTTGATGAGAAGCCTCGCAGGCTGGTTCCTGGTGATAGTACCTGCAGCTATTAAAGGAGATTTCTCTTTGAACAGCGGTACAGTATTCTAAAAATCCAGTTTAGGAAGCCTAAGAACCAGCGATGGAAACAAACAAGGAAGGAGAATTTCATTACAGATACAAGACTCCTACAATTTTTCATTTTCACCTATTTTTCCCCTCACTGAATTCAACCTGCCTGAATTGATTGCATCCTAACTACCTGACTTCAGTGGGGACACCAGAATACCCAAACTGATGAGCTAGACAGATTCAAATGTGCAAATTCTTATCCAAATTTCACAATTGTCAAATTTAATCCCATCTGAATTTATAACCTGAAATTCAGCCTAGCTCTAGTCAGATGGTAGAGACAGAATGGAGAAGACAACCCAGCTATTGTTATTTATATTTAGTTATTCCCATCAATATACCAGAACACTTTCACCCTTCATACCACATTGTATATTCCGCAGAGTCCAGTGAATAATTTGAAATTGATCATTTAGATGAATTTCACAAGTAAACTTATTTGTTAGAATATTCACAGAAAGCAGAGCCAAAAAGGAGGGGAAAACACAGCCTCCAATAACAGTAGGGAGAGCAAACTCCTAAATAGTTTTAAAATGGCACTTTATATGTTTATGAATAGGATTATGTTATGGGGTAGCCTGCTATAGCAGGCAACTGGACCTGATGACCCAAGAGATCCCTTCCACTCCTGTGTCCTATGTAAACGAAACAGAATCTTTTGGGAAGTTCATGACAGTTTAACATATTTGGGATTAAAAGTACTTTTTTTTTTTCATTGGGCCACTTACTGATTTCAACGCCCATCGGAAGCACAAAGAACACAGTGGTTGTTACTGGCAAAAATAAGGATTTGCCTACTTTTTGCACATTGGTATCAAAGACAGATGCCGGCTCCCTCCCCCACATAAAATAGCAAGCAACTGGTGACTATGCAGGAACTTGGAAAATACTGACATTTTAGTGGTGACTGCTGCCACACAAGGTGGATTTCTTGGTGGTACTGGAAGCAAAGAGTATCCGAAATCATACCAGAAAGCCCATTCTCATGACTTTCTCACCCAGATTTGCCAAAACAAGAGATGGTGACGGTTTGGAAAAGCACCCAAAAGGTTGGGAACTGTTCTGAACAAAATCTCATTAGGTTTGGAGGTTCAAGTCAGTAATGCCCAAGTTGCAAATATCATTGCCTGCATTAATCGGGCTACTGCCACTATATGGCTATTATTATTATGTCTTAGTTGTATTATCGTATTGCCTAGGAGCCCCATTCATGGAGTAGGACCTGATGGTGGAAGGTGCTGTACAAACACAGAATAAAAAGATGGTCCCCCCCTCAAAGAGTTTACAATCCAAGTATCTGTGCGCATTTGACATGTCTTAAAATTAGTTTACTACCAGTCCCAAAGGGTAGACCCAAAAAAAAAAAAAAAGGAGACAGTCTTTATTCCAATTATCCTACTAACTAAATACTGATTGGCACTTGGCATTTCAGCCAGAGCTCTATACACAGCAGGTACAGGGAAGAGAACATAGTTGTCAGGTGCTCTAGCTGGCCCACTGGACTAGGAAGGCCCATTCTGCACTAGCTGGAGATTTTGATGGCTTTCAAGGTTAATCTAAGATATAGCCTATTGCAGCAGCCAAGTCACTAGATAACCAAGGTGTGAGGTCACTAGAACAAGATCCAAATTGCAGATGTGGGGTGCAATTTCATTGTCAGCTATGGATTAAACACCTTTGCTCCCCCTGCCCCTGAGAGTTTTCTGTCCCTTATAAAGAGGCCATGGATACTAACAGACATTACTGATGTTCAGTCTCCCCGGATTGTTCTCAGACTCACTTTCCCTGCTTTGTATTCCTTGCAATCACAGCTTCAGTGCTCCAAAGCCAGCACAAATATAAAACACATATTCAGATTTGGTACTATTACAGTGGCAGCCCAAAAGCTTTTATGCCATTAAACCTGCCCTGATGATCTCTTTATAGTTTTACATACTGCATGCACTCTAATGAAAGGATGTCAAAGCCGTGTTATCTGGGCAATTCACATTTGCCTTCATCACCATACACACAGCATGCAGATCACAGGCTCTGATACTAGATTGCAGAAGGATGGATTTTTATTAATGAGAGTAACTCTGCACAACTGGAATTCTGTGTGTATGTAAGTAAGTGTGTCTGTCTGTGTGAAACAGAGAGAGAAAGGAAGAAATGAGGGGGAATGAACCGAATCAAGGAGCTTTCACAGCAAAACTGAGAGGAGCTTTAAAATTTAAAAAAAAAAAAAAAGATCAAGAGAGAAAACAACATGAAACAAGAAATAGTTTCCTCAGTGTGGAACTTGCAGAGAAGCAAATGGCAACCACATTTCATTTCCTCTCCTCAGGACTTCCCTGTCTCCACCCTGCTTTGAGTAAACAGTGTATCCTCTGATACTGTTCCCTCTCCTCTTCCAATCTGCTTTAACCCCGTCAGCCCTCATCTGTTTCTAAAGAACTGTCCGCCGATAGATCTCAAAGCACCTGGGAAACATTAATGAATGTAGCCTCACATGGCAGGTAGAGAAGTATTGCAGTCCCCATTTTTCAGATGAAGGAAGTGGGGGGACAGAGAGGTTCAGTGATTATGGTCACACTAAAAGTTAGTAGCACAGAAGAGAAACCAGGTGCCCTTACCATCCAGTCTTTTGTCTGATCCACTAGACCACTCCTCCTCCCTGGTTATTCAAACATCTTAGTGTTGCACAAAGCAAGCTCAAACAAACCACAACAGCAAATTGCAGCCAGGAGGGCCTTCAATTTATATTTAAAAAGAGTGAATCTGTCACCTGATTGGATCTCTCTGGGGAAGAGAAGAACAAAGCATGTCATCTCCTACATTCTGAAGTGCACATGACAGGGATAGATTAACTAGTAACAGACCCTTACAGGAGGGCAGAGAAGGGAGTTTTGCCATTGACTTCAATGGGAGCAGAATCAGGGCCTACGTGCTAATTCAGAGCTTTGATCTTTGCAGTGTGAAGACCACACTGGATCAGAGTGGTGGAGGCAGTGATTGTGGTGGTGGTGGATATAATTAAAAGAGGACATATGGAGTACAAACTCCACTCCTAAAAGTAAATTGACCCTGTACAGACATTCTTAAAAGAAGATGGACTCATTGCTCTAGCTCCAGTCCCACTTATTTTTTTCCACATTTTAAATATTTTAAATTCAATGTGTTAATTATACCATGGAAATAACATTTTTTTGCTTCCCAGCATCGGGTACAGATAGACATTAAGTTGCTGACAGCTCAATCTCATTTTGTCTGCCTAGAGATGAGAAAACTGCAAAGCAAGGCAATGAGGACGTATTTTTTGAGAGAGCAATTTTTCTGCTCCATGCTAATGATAGCCAGGTGAGTGATTTGTGGAGTAAAGACACCACTCTGTGGCTAAAATGCAAGTGTGCAATTTCTTATCTCAGCTGATTTCCATCAAGGGCAAGAATTCAAACACAGGTATGTGCATATTAGGAATTATCCCTCTTCTCAGAAAGTCCCAACTATATATATAAAATGATGGGATCTAAATGAGCTGTTACCACTCAAGAAAGAGATCTTGGCGTCATTGTGGATAGTTCTCTGAAAACATCCAATCAATGTGCAGCAGCAGCCAAAAAACCGAACAGAATGCTGCGAATAATTAAGAAAAGGGATAGATAATAGGACAGAAAATATCATGTTGCCTCTATATAAATCCATGGTATGCCCCCATCTTGAATACTGTGGCAGATGTGGTTGCCCCATCTCAAAAAAAGATATATTGGAATTGGAAAAGTTTCAGAAAAGGGCAACAAAAGTGATTAAGGGTATGGAATGGCTTCCGTATGAGGAGAGATTAATAAGACTGGGACTTTACAGCTTGGAAAAGAGACGGCTAAGAGGAGATATGATTGAGGTCTATAAAATCATGACTTGTATAGAGAAAGTAGATAGGGAAGTGTTGTTTACTACTTCTCGTAACACAAGAGCGAGGGGTCACCAAATGAAGTTAATAAGCAGCAGGTTTAAAACAAATAAAAGGAAGTATTTCTTCACACAACGCACAGTCAACCTGTGGAACCCCTTGCCAGAGGATGTTGTGAAGGCCAAGACCATAACAGGGTTCAAAAAAGAACTAGATAAATTCATGGAGGAAAGGTCCATCAATGGCTATTAGCCAGGATGGGCAGGAATGGTGTCCCTAGCCTCTGTTTGCCAGCTGGGAATGAGCAGCAGGGGATGGATCACTTGATGATTACTTGTTCTGTTCATTCCCTCTAGGGCACCTGGCATGGCCACTGTCAGAAGACAGGATACTGGGCTAGACGGACTTTTGGTCTGACCCAGTAGGGCCATTCTTATGTTCTTGGCCTGTTCTTTTGAACAATGAACACAGAAATTTCTAGAGCTTTCTGGCCTTGAAAATGTATACTGATCACTCACTGCTTTTGACCTTTGAATCCCACACCCATCACTTCTCAGTTCTGGAAGTGTGCTCAGAGCTGTTCTCCACTATGAGGAGGATAGCTGTCATTCATGGTCCCACAGCTGCTTGCTGACTGGCTGTCTCCTCTAGTGAACAGATACTGTGGCATCTGGCCAGGAGGGGCACAGTGTAGTATCTTAGGGGGCAGCCTGGACTCATGGATTATGCAAGGGATTCACCCTAGTCTGACACCAACTCCCTTAGCAACCTCCCTCAAGTCACTGAACCAGCCTGCCTTCGTTTCCCCATTTTTAAATGGGGATGATTACTCCATCCCTCACACGGGGTCAGGACTGGTAGCTAATGTTATAAAGTCCTACTATTTCTGTGCTCGCATTCACCTGAATGCAAACGAAATGCCCCAGCAGCTGGTAGCCTAGTGACCTCCACCTTATTTGAGTGGCCATCCTTTGTGTGTGTGTGTGTGTGTGTGTGTGTGTGTGTGTGTGTGTGTGTGTGTGTGTGTGTGGGGCGGGGGGATGTTTTTAAACCTTGGTGGCTATGCAGAGATCCCAACGCAGGCAGCTGGGCTCCACTTCAGCTACAGGAGGGGCAGAGAGAGATGGTGTCAGGGTTCCTTCCCCACTCTGAACTCTACGGTACAGATGTGGGGACCTGCATGAAAGACCCCCTAAGCTTATTCTTACCAGCTTAGGTTAAAAACTTCCCCAAGGTACAAACTTTGCCTTGGTCTTGAACAGTATGCTGCCACCACCAAGTGTTTTAAACAAAGAACAGAGAAAGAGACCACTTGGAGATGTCTTTCCCCAAAATATCCCCCCAAGCCCTACACCCCCTGTCATAAATATAAAGGGAAGGGTAAACACCTTTAAATCCCTCTTGGCCAGAGGAAAAACCCTTTCACCTGTAAAGAGTTAAGAAGCTAGGATAACCTCGCTGGCACCTGACCACAATGACCAATGAGGAGACAAGATACTTTCAAAGCTGGATGGGGGGAGAAACTACGGTTCTCTGTCATTTTTTTTTTTTTTTTTTTTGCGAGGAACAGAAAAGGAATGGAGTCTTAGAACTTAGTAAGTAATCTAGCTAGATATGTGTTAGATTCTGTTATTTTTAAATGGCTGAGAAAGTAGTTGTGCTGAATGGAATGTATATTCCTGTTTTTGAGTCTTTTTGTAACTTAAGGTTTTGCCTAGAGGGATTCTCTATGTTTTGAATCTGATTATCTTGTAAAGTATTTACCATCCTGATTTTACAGAGGTGATTCTTTTACTTTTTCTTCAATTAAAATTCTTCTTTTAAGAACCTGATTGCTTTTTCATTGTTCTTAAGATCCAAGGGTTTGGGTCTGTGTTCACCGATGCAAACTGGTGAGGATTTTTATCAGGCCTTCCCCAGGAAAGGGGGTGTAGGGTTTGGGGAGGATTTTGGGGAGAAAGACATTCCCAAGCGGGCTCTTTCCCAGTTATATATTTGTTAGATGCTTGGTGGTGGCAGCAATAAAGTTCAAGGGCAAAAGCTAAAATAGTTTGTACCTTGGGGAAGTTTTAACCTAAGCTGGTAAAAATAAGCTTAGGGGGTTTTCATGCAGGTCCCCACATCTGTACCCTAGAGTTCAGAATGGGGAAGGAACCTTGACACCCCCTTTCCTGGGGAAGGCTTGATAATAATCCTCACCAATTTGTACAGGTGAACACAGACCCAAACCTTTCAATCTTAAGAACAATGAAAAATCAATCAGGTTCTTGAAAGAAGAATTTTAATGAAAGAAAAGGTAAAAGAAACACCTCTGTAAAATCAGGATGGAAAATACTTTACAAGATACTCAGATTCAAAACACAGAGGATCCCCCTCTGGGCAAAACCTTAAAGTTACAGAAAACAGGAATAAACCTCGCTCTTAACACAGAGAAAATTCACATAAAACAAAAGATAAACTAATCCACCTTGCCTGACTTACCTATACTGGTTGCAATATTGGAGAGTTGGATTAGGATGGGTTGGAGAAGATGGATTTCTGTCTGCCTCTCTCAGTCCCAAGAGAGAACCACCACTTAAACAAAGAGCACAAAACAAAAGCCTTCCCGCTTTCCCCCCCCCCCCCGAAGATTTGAAAGTATCTTGTCCCCTTATTGGTCCTTTGGGTCAGGTACCAGCCTAGGTTAGCTGAGCTACTTAACCCTTTACAGGTAACAGGATGTTGCCTCTTGCCGGGAGGGATTTTATAGCACTGTATACAGAAAGGTGATTACCCTTCCATTTATATTTATGACAGATGGTCTAAGATCCCCCGCTCTCTTTATATATAGTCAGCTATGTTTGGGTGCATCCCCTGCTTCGCAAACTCCAGAAACAATCCAAAATGCCACTTCCGTCGAGTGGTGTTATTACATGGACAGAAGTCAGATACATAGAGGGGAGGGGCTGAAAAAACTGTTTTCACAGACTCATCCAAATCTGTTAAGACTGACTCTTTATAACCAGTAAGTCAGGGAGGTTTGGAAGAAGTTGTGAGAGGGAGCAATAGCTGTCCCAATAGTCTACAGATCTACTAATTCTGGCCCTTTGAACTCAGAGGGAGGCCAGGGCTAAATGAGTTCAGAGCCCTGGCCAAAATACACAGTGTGAAAAGCTCAGAATGATAGGACAGTGTCAGCCCTGGAGGACTTAGAATTTGTGTGATTAAGAGCCAGAACTTTCAACTGCATTGATGCATGATTCCAGTTGACTCAAGGGATAAGTGATACGGTCCCTATGCCGTGCTTTCAAAGTCTATGCAAGTCGGGAGATTTCAGGTCAGGGATCTGACAGGCTGCAGATGTTTTCCCGATATTCCTGCCTGACGCATAGGAGTGAGACATTCAGGTTTGCTGCCAGACCATAGACAGAGCTGTACGGAAGAGGCCCTCGGCAGGAGCGTTAGTGTCAATGAATGGCGATTATCGAAGCAGTACGGGATGCTCGGTGTGGGAACTCTTCTGAGGGCTGGTGATGGATCGATGTTCCAGAGAACAAGCTGTCATTCTGAATGCTGTCCACAGCAGCTGAGCAACATTAGAACTAATGGGCTTGTTGCAAGCTGTGGGGATGGGAAATTATGCTGTTGCTCCTGTCTCAAAGGAGGAGACAGTCTGATCTGTGTATAGCTCGGAATAAATTCCTTGGTGTTTTGTTTTGTTTTGTTTTTTTTACCATCATTTTGTGCAGGAGTTATCCTTCTTAAAACAGAAGCTGAAGCAAACGTTAACTCAAGACAACCAGGTGTTAAAAATGTATGGCCTAGTTTTGAAGAGGCACTGAACACCTGCAGCTCTCACCTGACTTCAACAGTAGATGAAAGTGCTCCACATTTCACCGGATCAGACCCTAAAACAAATGCCAGTATTATTGAGATGCAACACTCTACCACAATATTGTCCAGTGAATTTAACCAGCACATACCCCAATTTCTGTGTGTTTGCTTGCTTATAGGGTTTACTCTGGTTTCCATCATGGCAATGTCTCAGGACCTAGCATTCTGGGAGGTAGGGACATATCTTATCCCCTTCCTAGAGATAGGGAAACTGAGGCAAAAATTTCCTGCACTTTTTGGGGAGGGCTAAGAAGGGGGTTCAATGGAAAAAACTGAAAAACAACATCATTTTGGAAACTTGATACATATAATTTTTTAAATTGAAAATTTTTACTGAAAATTGAAAAAAATGTACAAAAATCAACTTTTAGCTGCTGGTTTTTCACAGAAAATTTTTGTTTTGGTTGAAAAGTCATTTTTCTTTGGGAAAACATTTTTAGCCACCTCTGCTTTCCCACATGCATTACATACACTCACTGTATCTTATCCACTCCACACTCACTGCATCACACATGCACTCTGCAATGTTTTTGTATTAGCAGTTTTAAGGAAAATTCTTTTAGTTATGAAATGCATTTCCAGCCCTATAAAAGGCTGCACCATTTCATCATTCAGACATGGAAGGAGGAAGGTGATTCCAATCAAATAGACCAGGGATCAGCAACCTTTGGCACGTGGCCCATCAAGGAAATCTGCTGGCGGGCCGGGCTGGTTTGTCTACCTGCAGCATCTGCAGGTTCAGAAGCCCCCATTGGCCTGGAACGGCAAACTGTGGCCAGTGGGAGCTGCAATCGGCCAAACCTGCAGATGCTGCAGGTAAACAAACCGGCCCAGCCCGCCAGTGGATTTCCCCAATGGGCCGCATGCCAAAGGTTGCCAATCCCTGAAATACACTAAAATTAGTCCATCCCCTAACTTATTCAGGACTGGACAACATGACACCCAGAAACGTGTTCCTCCCATGCAAATAGACCCACTCTATAGCCTTCAAATTAAAAATATAAGAACTGCCATACTGAGTCAGACCAATGGCCATCTAGTCCAGTAGCCTGTCTCCAAGAGTGACTAGTACAAGAGCTTCAGAGGGAATGTACAGAACAGGGAAATTTTTGAGAGATACATGTCTCTCTTCCCCTCCTAGTTTCTGGCAGCCAGAAGTTAAGGGTCACGCCACACACCGGGTTACATCCCTGACCATCTTGGCTAATAGTCATTCCATTTCTCCTGCAGGAAGGGAGGTTCTTTTTCACAGGAACTCAATGCATCCAATAAGACATGCTCTGCAAGCTGGGGGATTTTAAAAGATCCTGTCTGGTGCTTCTGAATATTCATCAGAATGGACATTATAAAGGAAACAGCTGCCAGGACATCTGCAGATTCCAGCATCCTTGAAGGGGTTAATCACCAAGGGTCATGCTGATGAGAAGTCTGTTAATGAGAACTGCTGAAGTTTTCATACCAAGAAATCCCAATGAACTGGAGACACCTAGAGAAACTAATTAGATCCCCCCCACACTTTTATATAGTGCAGTACAGAGAGATTTTTTCCCCCTGCCCCACTCACCATTTTGAACTGTGGTATATTCTGGAGATTATCCCAATGGAAATCCCCTAAATTAGGCTATCCTTAGTTCTCAGAGATTCTGAAGGTATTGCTTTGTCCGTATTCAGGGGGAAGAGGCAGTTTTATTTTTTTTATTAAGGTGATGATCCCAACATACATGAGTTCAAAGCTCCTCCGAAGTAGATCATTGTTGTTTCATGTTTGGGTCCAGGGTTTTTGTGACAATTACAGTTTGATGATCTTTCTGAACCTCTAAGGCAATCACACTGGAGCGAAGCCTGCTGTTACAGCTGAGAGCTGTTTCAATCAGCTAGCATAAAGAGGTAGGTCATTCTAAGGCTGGTTGAAATTTTCCATCAAAATTGTTTGTTTATTTGTTTGAAAGAAAATTGTGTTTTTTCCCAATAAAGTAGAATTTTTCACAAAGAACTGCCCACAGAAAATGTCAAGTTTCATCCCCAACAAATGAAACCTTAGCAGGTTTTGGAAAAAACTGAAAAAAAAAAAAATCAGCCAAAAGCTCTTTTCAGTTTTTGGCCGGAAATTTTTGATTCTTGGTTTTTCAACAAAAAGTGGGAGATTGCTGTGGAAAACAGACAAAAAACACTTCCCCGCCACCATATTAACTGACGTGTTTTGTTGGAAAAAAAAAAAACACCACATTTTCTGACCGGCTCTAGTCATTTCATCTGCCAGGTCACTCTGGATCTTGGCTATCACAACTCAGTGAATGACTCTTACTTGTTTCAGGCAGAGAAACCAGGCTAGACACCAGTGGAAAAATCTCAATCAAGTGAGCTTTTATGAAGAAAAGTGTGCTGTTATTGCAGGGCAATAGCATTTGAATAGATTAGCTGGTTTCTCATTACTCAGTATTCAGAGGCAGTTCTGTAGAAGCTTCCATACTGAAGCTGGAGCAGCAGGGTTTCTTATCAGCCTGAAGTGAGAGTAGATCTTTGTTCTACATAGTGGAAGTGATTGGCAGCAAGAACTCTTGGATAGGTTAGTCAGCTGCTTTGCTTGGCACATACATGTACATCACAGGTCAAGGAGATCTTTTCCTAGACTTATCCTGATACCACTTCTGATGAGGGATCCTACTTCTGGACCTCAGTTGGCATCAAGAAGCTCAGGAACTCCTGTTAGAGCAAAGATCAGGGTGGGCCCTGCCCATCTGAGAATGATTGGCATGACACTCTTCCTGCTCAGAGCACTGCAATCAAAGCCATCTCAATTTTATTGCGGCCCCCTGTTAATTAGCACTACCCCTTTCTCTGCTATGAGTTGGGAATGATCTCATGGAATGCAGATGGTAGCATGCTGAAATGAATTCCTGCCTTAGTTTAGATATGTCACAATAGGCACTGTAGACATCTGGTCCCTGGAGTAAACGTATTGGATTAGACAGATTGGGGTAGTGAGAGAATGCTGCCACAGGTCACAAACCACTAGTTCTGGATTGGACCATGAGACCACAAACTGTACTGGCAAAGGTCAGACATACATCTCCAATAGCAAGCTTCCCCTGTGTAACAACTGAAGGAAGGGTTTATGTACGTGCAAGTAGCAGATTAGCAAACAAGATCAGAATCAACCTGGCTAGTCTAAAACATGCTCACAGCTGCAGCACAGATGTCTGGATCCCTAAGGAGACCTGGCTTGCTTTAGAGAAGAAGGAGGGTCTTGTGATTAAGGCACTGGACAGAACACTCCAGCGATCTCAGCTTACCAGACTTCCTGCGTGACATGAAGCAAGATGCTTAATCTCTGTGCCTCAGCTCCCCATCTGGAAACTGGGGATGACACTACTTACCTACCTCATGGGGGTGCTGTGAGGTGCTCAGACACTACTCTTACATTGTAAGCTCTTCAGGACAGGGAACCGTGTCTTTATACACTGCCTAGCACAACAGAGCCCTGGTCCGGGCCTCTAGGCACTGCTGCAATACCATCAACAACTGTGATAATAGGGCTATACAAGTGCCTGAGTGGATACAGTATCTTGGAACTAACCCCTGGAAATTTTTCCACTCAACACAATACAGGATATGCCAGATTGAAGCTTTTCTTTGGCTTTGCAATCTTCATAGGCTGCAACCCGCATTATGAAAGAGATGCTGCTGTGAGAAGGAATAGGTTCCCTTTTCATCTGCTGTGTAGTGGGGAGAGGTGGGAGAAGGGGATTAAAGGAATAAGGATTTAGTTACATTTGATGGCTGTGATTTTCTCTTTAACTAGTCTGCTGATCCTAGTCACTCTATCCTATAAACACACAAGTTCACCCAATTCAATTAAAAGGCAATACATTTAAAATAGACTAAAGAAGTATTTTCTTTTAACACAATTATAATCAACCTGTGGAACTCATTGTCACAGATTATTATCAAAGCAAACAGCTTAATAAGATTTTTAAAAAGCTAGACATTTAAAATGAATCAGAAGCACATCTACAGTCGCAGTAGTTGGAACAACAACAACAACAACATTCACATGGCCTATCAATCCTCAGGCTTCAGGGCATAACCTGATCATCAGCTGGAGTCAGGAAGGAATGTCTCCTGTGATATGTAGTACCGCATGGTTAGTTGCATCATACAAGTTTTACAACTTCCTGTGATGCACGCAGCATTGGCCACTGTTGCAGACAGGATACCAGATTAGATGGACCACTAATACAGTGTGTTGTGGTATGTCAGCTCCTATGTTCCCGTAGTGTAAAACTGTGTACTCCCGGCATTAAATACACAAACACATTCCCTAACCTAATGTAACTTCAGAAGGCCTGTCAAGGTTCCTTCCCCACTCTGAACTCTAGGGTGCATGAAAACCTCCTAAGCTTACTTTTACCAGCTTAGGTTAAAACTTCCCCAAGGTATAAACTATTTTACCTTTTGCCCTTGGATTTCCCCTGCCACCACCAAACATCTGGGTTTATTTTTGAGAAAGCGTTGTTTGGAAACATCTTTCCCCCCAAAATCCTCACCGAAACCTTGCACCCCCCCTGCCTGGGGAAGGCTTGATAAAAATCCTCACCAATTTGCATACGTGACCACAGACCCAAACCCTTGGATCTTAAGAACAATGAAAAAACATTCAATTTCTTACAAGAAGAATTTGAATATAAGAAAAGGTAAAAAGAATCACCTCTGTAAAATCAGGATGGTAAATACCTTACAGGGTAATCAGATTCAAAACAGAGAATCCCTCTAGGCAAAACCTTAAGTTACAAGAAAGACACAAAGACAAGAATATTCATTCTATTCAGCACAGTCTAATTTCTCAGCCATTTAAAGAAATCATAATATAACGCATATCTAGCTAGATTACTTACTAGGTTCTAAGACTCCATTCCTGTTCTGTCCCTGGCAAAAGCATCACACAGACCCTTTGTTTCTCCCTCCCTCCAGCTTTGAAAGTATCTTGTCTCCTCATTGGTCATTGTGGTCAGGTGCCAGTGAGGTTATCCTAGCTTCTTAACCCTTTACAGGTGAAAGGATTTTTTCTCTGGCCAGGAGGGATTTTAAAGGTGTTTACCCTTCCCTTTATATTTATGACAAGGCCAAACTGCACGCTATTTCAGGAAACATGCCTTGAGCAACACTTTCAGTAATCTACAGCTGTTTGAGCTAATTATTATGGGTAGAAAGCGACAGATTTTTTCCCCCCTTTAAATCCAACATAATTGCAAGTGAATATTTCTCATGAGCTTTGAGAGTCTGCTTTCGGAGCCAGGAGTGTGTAACAGCTACTCCAAGTACAATTTTATGGTTGGATTTTAAACATGGATAAATGAAGCAGACAGTACATGAAACACAACTGGAGCATTGGCTTTAGACACTTGCATGATGGCATCTCCAGGACTTTAGCACACAATAAATATTCACCACAAAACCCTCCTGGCTAGTCTAGTTTTACCGACCTATGCTGTAGAGTCCTCCCACTCCACCAGACCCACCACAGTTTGCCTCCAACACATGACAGACTGACAAACTTCTCTGAAATTGCACAGCAGTCCCACTGCTCTATGGGGTTCCCTTCATAATCCACCTTGTTTCTTCCTTTCTGAATGTGGCAAAGAAACACAACCTTTTGGGGGCAAGGACTATCAGTACAGCACCTGGCATAAAGGGGACCCAAGCTGGTTGAGGCTGGTAGGCACAATCACAATATAATAATAAGGTAGGAAAAACTGAGATCCTCACATTGCCACCCACACTGTCCTTGAAATTGAAGGCGATAAGTAGTGCCTCAAAACCGTAAGTTTTATGGTAGACTGGACCTTCTGGATTTTCAGTAAGGATGCAGTGGAGCCCAGGAACCTGTGTTCCAAAAATGTAAGCTCCTAATATCTGAGGTCAAGGAGGATCTCCAGTAGCTGTTGTGATAATAGGGCTCTTATTTTCTGTGGCTCTCAAGCCACGAGAGGGTAACATGCCTACATATAGCTTAACAGGCCTGACATTCCATCTAGTAGAAGGCTGTGATGACACATGAACTGGACAGTACATTGCAGGCTCCATAACATCTACTATCAGAGCAACTCAAAACAAACGATTATTTCTCACAACATCCCTTTGAGTTGAGTATCATTATTGCCATTTTACAGCTAGGGAGACTGAGGTACGGAGCGGCGACTTGCCCAAGGTGGCACAGAAAGTTAGTAGCAAAGTTTCTACTTTCATGGCTTATATATTTCTAATGCAGCCATCACTCTAATATCTGAGAGTCCTAGGAATAGAGCTCAGAAATCTTGACTCTTCATCCCCTGCTCTAACTAGTAGACACTCTTTTTAGCTGATAGGCTCACTTTATACTAAAGGCTGGATCTTTGTTCATTGCTCCTGAGGAAGGTACATTGCACAGTTCTCCTTCTCCAATATCTTTTCTCCAATCCAGTACCTGGTGATTTCTCCTGTACCAGATGCACACTAAACTCTGACAACCAGTGTCACCCAATTAGAGTATCCCGTTCCCTCCTCTACGTTCCCTTCAGTCCCTGTACTCCTGCCTCCAACTCGCCAACTGTTTGCACCTTCTAAATTCAACTCGCTGTCACCCCACCCTGCCTGCGCTTCACAAACACAAACACACTCTTGCTGCCTATATTAAACCCCTTCCATTGGCAAATCCTCTTTCTTCTCCTGCTCTGCTCCATAATTCTCGACTGCCTAGGATGACTTTAATCTCTCTCATGCAATGTTGCACACAGGCTATAATCCTTGTCCTCCTACATCAAACGCACTGGGGGTGTAATCCTTCGCTTCACATGTCAGAGGCACTGCAATCTTCCTCCAGCATCCCTGGAGCCCGCTCTCTCGTTCAATCACACACGCACGCGCACACACACACACACACGCTAAAACTCATCATCATCTTCCCCAGGCTCTAAGCAAAGTGCCTATTTTGGCTCAAATAAATGAAAGTCTTCATTTTAAACAGGAAAATAACCATTTAGTTTATGGATCCCAGATTAACTATTGGGTGCTGCTGCTGCTTAGCAAAGCCATTCCAGCTGTTCTTCTGGAGGTTTGCCATCAGCAGACCCTGGGGTACTGACTGACACATTGCTGATTTGATTTCCACCGGGAGGGATCTTATATCTACAGATAGAGCTAGATATATACAGTAGAACCTCAGAGTTATGAACACCTCGGGAATGGAGGTTGTGTATAACTGAACAAAACGTTGCGGCTGTTCTTTCAAAAGTTTACAACTGAACATTGATTTCATACAGCTTTGAAATTTTACTATGCAGAAGAAAATCCTGCTTTTAATCATCTTCATTTAAATGAAACAAGAACAGAAACAAACAGTTTTCTTACCTTATCACTTTTTTTTTTAAACTTTTCCTCTTTTTTTTTTAGTACTATCCTGATTTGCCTCTGTGTATGTGTGTATGTGCGCGCTGCTGCCTGAATGCATACTTCTGGTTCCAAATGAGGTGTGTGGTTGACCAGTCAGTTCGTAACTCTAGTGTTCATAACTCCTAGGTGCTACTGTAGATATATAGATATATATAGCTTGTTGTTCAAACATACATTTTATTTGTTTTACCACTGCGGTTCAGTAAGCTGTGCACATTCTCAAACAACTGATCAATACAACTGCAGGTTATACTTGCTCTTTTGAAATGACTCTTGCTCTGTGTTCAGAGGTCTATGTTGCCACATGAGACGGTCAGAGAGGCCTGTTTGGGGCTGGGCAGTCAAAGAAGTCTGGTAGATCACCTACTGCACACAATTCCCAAACTTGCAAACCCAGTGGAATAATGAAGGATATTATGTTCTCAGGGAGGGGTGTTTGTTTCCTAGCTAAGCTATCTGCCTTGCTAGAAAATGAACTGGATGAAAGACACACCAATGGAGAAGTTGGCCCTAACTCCACTGAATTCAGTGCAGTCACACCAGCAAAGTATCTAGACTGTAGGTAGCAGACATCCTAGTAACACAAGAGAATCAGGTCAGATTCTGATCTAAATTATGCTGGTGTAAATCCAGAGTCACTCCACTGACTACAGGTTTCAGAGTAGCAGCCGTGTTAGTCTGTATTCGCAAAAAGAAAAGGAGTACTTGTGGCACCTTAGAGACTAACAAATTTATTAGAGCATAAGCTTTCGTGAGCTACAGCTCACTTCATCGGATGCATTTGGTGGAAAAAACAGAGGAGAGATTTATATACACACACACAGAGAACATGAAACAATGGGTTTATCATACACACTGTAAGGAGAGTGATCACTTAAGATAAGCCATCACCCACAGCAGGGGGGGGGAAAGGAGGAAAACCTTCCATGGTGACAAGCAGGTAGGCTAATTCCAGCAGTTAACAAGAATATCAGAGGAACAGTGGGGGTGGGGTGGGAGGGAGAAATACCATGGGGAAATAGTTTTACTTTGTGTAATGACTCATCCATTCCCAGTCTCTATTCAAGCCTAAGTTAATTGTATCCAGTTTGCAAATCAATTCCAATTCAGCAGTCTCTCGTTGGAGTCTGTTTTTGAAGCTTTTTTGTTGAAGTATAGCCACTCTTAGGTCTGTGATCGAGTGACCAGAGAGATTGAAGTGTTCTCCAACTGGTTTTTGAATGTTATAATTCTTGACGTCTGATTTGTGTCCATTCATTCTTTTACGTAGAGACTGTCCAGTTTGGCCAATGTACATGGCAGAGGGGCATTGCTGGCACATGATGGCATATATCACATTGGTAGATGCGCAGGTGAACGAGCCTCTGATAGTGTGGCTGATGTGATTAGGCCCTATGATGGTATCCCCTGAATAGATATGTGGACAGAGTTGGCAACGGGCTTTGTTGCAAGGATGGGTTCCTGGGTTAGTGGTTCTGTTGTGTGGTGTGTGGTTGCTGGTGAGTATTTGCTTCAGATTGGGGGGCTGTCTGTAAGCAAGGACTGGTCTATCTCCCAAGATCTGAGAGAGCGATGGCTCGTCCTTCAGGATAGGTTGTAGATCCTTGATGATGCGTTGGAGAGGTTTTAGTTGGGGGCTGAAGGTGATGGCTAGTGGCGTTCTGTTGTTTTCTTTGTTGGGCCTGTCCTGTAGTAGGTGACTTCTGGGTACTCTTCTGGCTCTGTCAATCTGTTTCTTCACTTCAGCAGGTGGGTACTGTAGTTGTAGGAATGCATGATAGAGATCTTGTAGGTGTTTGTCTCTGTCTGAGGGGTTGGAGCAAATGCGGTTATATCGTAGCGCTTGGCTGTAGACAATGGATCGAGTGGTATGATCTGGATGAAAGCTACAGGCATGTAGGTAGGAATAGCGGTCAGTAGGTTTCCGATATAGGGTGGTGTTTATGTGACCATCGCTTATTAGCACCGTAGTGTCCAGGAAGTGGATCTCTTGTGTGGACTGGTCCAGGCTGAGGTTGATGGTGGGATGGAAATTGTTGAAATCCTGGTGGAATTCCTCAAGAGCTTCTTTTCCATGGGTCCAGATGATGAAGATGTCATCAATGTAGCGCAAGTAGAGTAGGGGCATTAGGGGACGAGAGCTGAGGAAGCGTTGTTCTAAGGATTTATTCCATGTAGCTGATCTAAAAATCTGTCCTTTAGTTTTATATAGTCACTTGTAACCATGCTGGGGAGAATGAGTCCCCCTTCCCACAAAAGGTAATATTTTCATAAACGTACTACAGCTGTTGGGCTTCTTTGGATTTTTCTACCCACCACAGGTTACCCTTCAGAAACTATTAGAGCTTCAAGTGACAGGGCAAACTCTTTATCCATCACCTGTGTTTAGATCTTGGATTTAATATTCCACCATCCAGGCTAATTCCATACATTGCTGAGCAGATCCCAGTGTGTCAGCTCCAACACTTCTATGCTTCTTCCAGCTGGGTGGTGAGGACCTTCCTGATCCAAAGCCCAGTGAAACCAATGAGAGTCTTCAAAGGACTTTGGAACACCAAGCTTCCAGACCAATGACTGTTCTAGCATCCTGCTGCCTTGGTTGAAAAGGAAAGAAAATAATAGGAATAGGGCTGGCAGCCCATTCCTCTCTAGTAACACTGAGTACACTGAAAGTCTTAGCTGATTTCACTGGCATGACTCATACATTATCCCTTCACACTCAAATGATATGCAGGAGATACTGAGACTACCATTAATCTAAATCTCAGCTCTTCTCAATTCCATCCACCGGACATTTATTCACAATTTTAAATTCCCCACACTGGTTCCCAATAAAGCAGTGTAATGATGTAAGGCTTCTATTAACATTTCGTGTTATTCCTCTGTCTGGTCCCCCTATCTCAGCAAATTGCTTGTCCTGGAAGTTCCCAAGCCAGCCATGCATTCTGCTGGTGCCAGTGTGCGCGTTCTTAATACAGTTAAATGTTTCAGCTCCCCCAACAAACAGGAACTATTTGTGCTATGCTACCACATTTAGATTCCTTAGTTGGCAGAGATAACGGGTGTAAGAACAAGCCAAGACCTTGGTCAAGTTCAAGACCTCCTTTTGCAGTGTTGTTTTTCCTTGGAGAGGTAAAGATAGCAGCCTATGAAAACACTCAAAACATCGCTGCAGGAATGTGAGCTATCACTTTAAATGGACTTTTCACACTATTGATTTAGAACAGTGCACAACACCTGGATGCTATGAATGAAGAAAACAAGCCTCAATTAGATGTTAATGAAACTCTTTAGTACAGGAACAAATAACCTCACAGATATAAACCACACAACAGGCAATCATGGACAAGACTCAATTTAGGTATAATGGTTCTTTCCATTACTCATCACTCTCTATTCTCTCCCAGGGATGGGGGAGTTGGGCAGAGGATTCCTCTATATCCCAGGTGGAGCTCCTAAAATTTTCCCATATCCAGAATTTTAACCTTTGTGGTCCTTCAGCGTCACACCCCAGAGCTACAACCCTTACAGCCAAGGATGCACTCATCAATGCACTAATTATTTCTTAACTAACTAAGGGGAGCCTATAATGAAGCTGAATGTGCAACCTCTGCCCAACACTTCATTATTCAAGAAGTGAGAGGCCAAGACAAGGACCAAGTTCTCCCACTGGGCAAACCTCACTCATAGTACTTTTAGAGAGACAAGGTGGGTGAGGTAATATATTTTGTTGGACCAACTTCTGTTGGTGAAAGAGACAAGATTTTGAGCTTACACAGAGCTCTTCTTCAGGCCAAGAAGAATTGTGTAAACTTGAAAGCTTGTCTCTTTCACCAACAGAAGTTGGTCCAACAAAAGATTTTACCTCACCCACTTTGTCTCTCAAGTATCCTGGGACCAACATGGCTACAACACTGCAAACATCATAGTACTTTTCTCCTTTGTCCACCGGCTCCCTTTTATGGCACTGATGATAGCTTGTTCTAAGCACATTGTAACTTCAGATGCACAAAGCTTAGTAATATACAATCCAAGCCAAAGCTCACAAAAACTTTCCCAGTCTCAGTATATCCTGGATTGCAGGGGCCTCATTGCATAACTGCACAGCCTGGACTTTACTAAAGATTTTGTTATCGGTCTGTCCAGGCTTTCTGCTCTAGGACCACCCATCTCTTAGGCACTCACTCACTGTCCCCACTCTCTCCATTTTCTCTCCCTTGCAGGAAAAGTCTAGAAAACCAGGCCTAGATTTATGGTTTAGAAGCCGTAATTTAATGTTTAGAGCATGCAATTAACCCAGCCTACTCTACATATACAGTCCTCACCCAATGTAGAGTCCAAACTCACCATCTCCCCATCTTCTGTGAACAAAGAGAACAAGATTAAACTAGCATAAAAAGCAGCTCACACCATCTCCCCAGGCTTAGTTGCTCCTAGGGCTCCTCCCTCAAGACTGCTCAGCCCACACCTTAGGTCCCCTCTTTCTAGAGAGTCACTCCATCCTGTCTTGGGCCCCAGTAGGGTAAACAAGTCACCTGCCTCAGTGATCCAGAACCTTCTTGACCTTATCCCAGCAAGATCAACTTTTGTCAAGAAGATGTGAGTGTTTCAGACCAACATTGCCAGCCGGCTGCAATGTTTAATTATGTACATGTGTAATTCTGCACAAATAGTTCTAAAACTCCAAGCCTAAATAGAACTCAAAAGTATCCACCTTGGAAAGGGTTTTGCCTTCCTTTTTTCAAATGCATCTTTTTTTCCCAACCTAATTTTGCTTTCTAGTACATTTCTCACAAGCCTGACAAATCCTCTACACCTCCGTAATTGACAGTCACTTTATATTTCCTGGGGAAATGTACTTGCAATTTTCCAAAGCATAGTCATCAGCAGAGAATGTTCTCTAAGACATATCAGACAGGCACAACATACTGTCCATGGTCCTTTCAAGAATTATAGCCTCCCACTGGGGAATGGTATTTAATGTATTTCATTCCACTATGGCTGTTGGATTACTCTTAAGCAGCAGTGGTTATATTATGAATATGATTAGTAAAAAGGTATTAATATTTAAAGTGGCCATTAGCTTCACCAGTCTGGGAAGAAAACCAGCTAACATTCTGAAAGCAGTTTCTGAAGGCAGCTACTACTAGCTGAACATCATGAGACAACTAAAAGGAAATAGAAGAACTCAAGAAGCACAGAATTGTAATTAGGAATGAATTATCCAATTGGGTTAAATTAAGAATTTTGCCCCTAGTTCAGGCTCTGTCCTAACTCTTTGTCTGAGGGGCAGAGGGGCTTTGAAAAAAAGTTATGTTAAAACAAAAGATTCCTGGTTTATATGGATATAAAAGGAACAATACCTTTTTTGGATGTTTCCTTAGCTCTTTACCCCCATCTAGCAGACGCAGCTGGAGCTATTCAAATGATCATACACTGAAATACAAGTGGTGTTGACCCTTCCAACATCTGCACCTGCAATACCTCATTCCTATGTGTGTGTTAAGGAAAGTAACATACTGCTCAATTCTATCTGAAAATACTGTAGAACTCCAAGGCCAAAATTTTATTTTAAATGTGTGTCTAAAATTAAACTCCTAAATCCATATTTAGGCACCTCTTTTGGCCACAAGCGGCCAAATTTTGTGAAGTGTTGAGCACCCAACAGCTTCCACTGAATTTTCAGTGGGAGCTGTTAGGTGCTCGGCACTTTTTGAAAACCTGGCTGCTTATCTGGGTACCTAAATATGTACTGAGGAGCCTGACTTTAGCCACACATTTTTTGAAATTTTTGGTGTATATTGTCAGGGCTCATTTTTTCCATTTGGAAAATTCTCCAAAATAAAAGATACAGAGAGAGCATTTCAAAAATTACAGCCATTTTTTAAAAATATAAAAACATTGAAAATTTCACATGCAAAAGTAACACAAACTTGTAAGTTAAACAGAATGTACAAAATATAACCAGCTCAGGTATAAACAGTCTGCTATCAATTTCTCTTAGGTTCTTCTGTCCCCTGGAAGACCCTTCAGCACTTCTAGCTGCATGAACACCAGAGACTTTGGTACATCTCAATCAACCTCTAAAGATGTATATTTCACCTTTGGAACTCCCTGCTACAGCATTTTATGAAAGCAGACAAATTAGTATAATGCTTAAAAAAAATTAGACCAGACATTTGAATAATTGTAACACTTGCAATGATAGGAGCCGAGCTAAAAAAAATGGCAAGTGATATTGATCCTCATGCTCCAGAGAAAAAATGGATCACAGGCTGGGGTTAGGAGGAAATCCTCTCTTACATACCTCCCTACAATACAGCGTTGTACAACTATAGGCCTGATCCTGCAAGGCCCAGAGCACTCTACTTCCATGTCAGTAGGTACTGAGAGTACCCACAAAGAAAGCACAGCTTTTTTCAGAGGTTCAGGCTCTAATTCTATTGTGGTGACATTGGGAGGCGAGACACTGGGCAAGATGGACTGTTGGTCTGTTCCAGCATGGCTGTTCCTGTCTTCCTTGTCAGCACTGAAGACTGACGGGACAGCTTCTCATCACATAGCGTTGAGGAGTAACCTCTGTTAATGCCTGAATAATGAGCTCATTAGCTCCCTTGCTATTCAAAACAGCAAAAAGAAGCAAAGCAACTCATATGCCTGATCATGCTGTACCTTGGTCATTATTTATTCAGGTATCAGGTTGTGTGTGATATATTATTTATGTAAACATGAATATTTATGAGAGAAGGGGGAGAAATAAATTACTTGTTGTCTGCATCTATCTGCCTACATTAAACCCCCCTCATGCCCTATGGCAGTGAGCGATCTTTCCACACTGGTGATATCGTTCATCTGGTGCTTACACCTCTCTTCCAGCCCGAGTAAGTGGATATGCCTGGAAACTTGGTGACAGAGGGGCAGTGGGCAAGCTTTGCTGACAGCACAGAGGTGGCAGGGTAATCATCTTTCAGAGTTTGTTCCATGGGGTAAAACTCAGTTCCTCATACTACCCTGAGTTTTATGTCATGACAGATCACGATGACATAATGTCCTGACATGCTATAATTAGACTTGTGTGCATAACTAATTTTTTGGTTCCCTAGCCAAACTGAACAAGTTGAAAATATTTTGTCTCGGGTCAAACAAAATGTTTTGGTTCCATTTGTGAGGTTTCTTAAGCTCTTTAAAAAAACTGAAGTAAAATTCTAAATGAAAAGTCATTTTGTGTAAAAAAATTTTCAGTGTGTGTGTGTGTGTGTGTGTGTGTGTGTGTAAGAACATGAAACAATTTTGCAGGTCATTGGAGGCACATGAAAATCAGGAGTTGGAATTCAGGATGGGAAGCAAGTTAATTCTGAACGATCAAAAGTTACAATGTTACAATATCTGAGGATCGGTCTTCTGATCAGAGGCTCTGATCTTCAAAGTATTTCTTAAGAGTATTAATGTTTATATGTTAGCAAATGATTTAACTGGCCAATGATGAACTTCCAATATTTTAACAAGACACTATCACCTACTGATTTTTTTTCTTGTTGCCTGTGAAAAACCCTGTGTCTCAACAGTGCAGCTGTTTATAGAGAAAAGGGGTGAGACATTAGGAAAAGCATTTCACTTCCTTTCCCATTTAAAGAAAATCACTCTCTCATAACTACAAGCATTTTACAATCAAAGCAGAATTAAGTGCACGTTTCCAGATGCCAAGGTGATAAGTGCCATGGAAAAACCTGTACAATAAATAAATAAATAAATGTGTTCTTACATACACTTTTTTCCTGAAACCTGCAAGTATGTTGTGCAGATAGCGTTCAACTTGTGTAGTTCGAAACAGAGTTGGTGAGTGAAGACCTTAGAGGAGATTTTCAGACACAAATGAAAGTTATGCACCTACCTACCATTTGTGCCTTTGGAAATCTGTCCCTTTGTATCAGCATCCTCCTCAGGTTGTTGTGGGTTTTTTTTGTAGATGCGTCAAAATTTTCAGATGAGGCCAGGGGCACTGGGCGATGCCTTGGGCTTCATTTTCAGAGGCATTAAATATGTGCAGCTCTCAAATGCTTCAACTGGAGAGGTGAGCCCTTCAGCACCTCTGAAAATCGGGACGAGGGCGTTTCAGGTTGGTCACCCAAAATCTGTGGCACCTAAAATCAGCAGTCACTTCTGACAGTGTTGGCACAAGCATCTACCAGTGTTGGCCTTGAATCCGGTGCATTCTAAAGGCTCCTCTGAAACACTGTCTATGAGTTCTAGGAACAAGATCTCTCTGGCAGAGATGATTTAGTATTATATGATGGCAAAATTGTGACAAGGAGCTCGTAGATGCCACTTCCAACATAGTCCCTTCCTGGGCAGTCAGAGCTGCACGCCCGAGCACTAGTATAATATAAACCAGGCGCTGCATTTTCAGTGATTACATAGCACACCGCCACTTGTACTATGAGACCAAGACCAAAAATCACCACACAAAGCCTAGGAGCTTCCTGAATGGTCCTAAGAGGCCAGCAATATAGCAATCACTATCACAGCAAAGAACTTGCCTGCTGCTAAAAAACCTCCAAGTAGACAGTGGTATAGCAGTGACGAGCCTCTGCTACTGGGCCATTACTGCCCTGCATGCCTATTTTTTAAGGGGATATACTATTCTTCACTTTATTATAGCTTATAAATGCCACTGCTTTGGATAGTAGATAAAAAACCCCAATGGGACATGCCTGGCTGTCACAGCTCAGAACTGGCAATCCCACCCTTGCTGGGCTGCTGGGGAAGAAAAGCAGAAAGGTTTTGTTTGGTTAATTAAAACAGGCTTCACAATGGAACCATCATAAAGCTTTTAATTAAGGATCTCAAATAGGCTTTAAATTCCAGGCTAATCAGATAATCAGTTCATGTTAATTTAATAGCAATTAATAAAGCAGATGGTGACTGCAACTATTGCCCAAAACTTGAACCAAACTTTTTCTCAAAAAGGAAAGGAGGATTTGTGGCTCCTTAGAGACTAACAAATTTATATGGGCATAAGTTTTCGTGAGTTACAGCTCACTTCATCGGATGCATTCAGTGGAAAATACAGCGGGGAGATTTATATACATAGAGAACATGAAACAATGGGTGTTACCATACACATTGTAACGAGAGTGATCACTTAAGGTGAGCTATTACCAGCAGGAAAGTGGGAGGAAAAAAACCTTTTGTAGTGATAATCAAGGTGGGCCATTTCCAGCAGTTGACAAGAACATCTGATGAACAGGGGGGGGTGCAAGGGGAGGGGGGGGAATAAACACAGGAATTAGTTTTACTTTGTGTAATGACCCATCCGCTCCCAGTCTTTATTCAAGCCTAAATTAATTGTATCCAGTTTGCAAATTAATTCCAATTCAGCAGTCTCTCCTTGGAGTCTGTTTTTGAAGATTTTTTGTTGAAGAATTGCAACTTTTAGGTCTGTAATTGAGTGACCAAAGAGATTGAAGTGTTCTCCTACTGATTTTTGAATGTTATAATTCTTGATGTCTGATTTGAGTCCAGAATAAATGGACACAAATCAGACGTCAAGAATTATAACATTCAAAAACCAGTCGGAGAACAATTCAATCTCTTTGGTCACTCGACTACAGACCTAAAAGTTGCAATTCTTCAACAAAAAAATCTTCAAAAACAGACTCCAACGAGAGACTGCTGAATTGGAATTAATTTGCAAACTAGATACAATTAATTTAGGCTTGAATAGAGACTGGGAGCAGATGGGTCATTACACAAAGTAAAACTATTTCCCCATGTTTATTCCTCCCCCCACCCCCCCACTGTTCCTCAGACATTCTTGTCAACTGCTAGAAATGACCCACCTTGATTGTCACTACAAAAGGTTCCCGCCCCACCGCCGCTCTCCTGCTGGTAATAGCTCACCTTAAGTAATAGCTCTCATTACAGTGTGTATGGTAACACCCATTGTTTCATGTTCTCTCTATATATAAATCTCCCCACTGTATTTTCCACTGAATGCATTCGATGAGGTGAGCTGTAGCTCACAAAAGCGTATGCTCAAATAAATTTGTTAATCTCTAAGGTGCCACAAGTATTCCTTTTTCTTTTTGCGAATACAGACTAACACGGCTGCGACTCTCAAACTTTTTCTGAGGCTCCAGAAAATCCTGATAATGATGACTTCAGCTCTTTCTGGAGTTAGCAGTTCAGTGTTACCAAGTCAGTTTTATCACGAGACTTACTATGTTTATTTTTGTCTTGAAGCCCCAGATACTGGAATCGTGTGACCTCAAGAGAATCTCTGCTTTCATTAAAAAAAAAATATAAAGTTTCTAATCATCATTGCAGAGAAAATCTTGAAAACATGACCCACATGCACCCTACTGGTTCAAAAACCAAAAGGCAAATACAAAGATATCGGGTTTTTTTAAATGGTGATTTTTTTTAAAGTCAATCTCATGATTTTTTGAACCCTGGGTCATGATTCTGAGTGTTTGGAATTGTCAGTATTGGTAATTAGTTATTACAACCTAAATGGACAAGATACAGACACAGGAGAGTGGAAGAGCTGCAATTAGCAGGCAAGGAACAAAGCAAGTACTGAGCAAATTAGAAACTGACTTTCAAAACTATCATCCTCTTTTTACTTACGGAAAACTTGGCATTTCCTGCTAACTCCCTCAGCATGGGCTCAATACTCAGCTGGATTAACACAAGAGCTCCATGGAACTCAGTAGAACTAAGCTGATCTGCACCAGTCTGTCTGCAAGCACTGAGCTTTAACTATAAACTACCACAAAGTGGGGCACATATCAAAAGCTCACTTGTAGCCACTAAAACTCATCATTTGAGAGAGTTGCTCTCAGTGTAAGCTGTTCATTACAGTAATACTTTTACATACAAGTGGCATCTTCCTTCCAGAAGCATCTCAATTCACTAGATGTTATAGGTGATGCTGTCACCAGAAGTTAAGATTGCTCAACACTTTCCTTTATGAAGACCCTGCTTTCAGTTGCTTATAACTTTGCCAAATGTTAGCTGATTGGGCTGAAATTTTGCATGCCGGGTGTCTGTCTCAGGCTGATTTTTTTTAAGTTTCTGTTTAAATGGTTCAGCTGTTTCTCAGAATTGGGTTAAGGAAAATGTGTTGTTTCACCTGCATTAAAACAGTTCTTACAAGCATTTCATTGAGAAACTCTCGGGACATCAGCTTTGGAGCAAGGCCTTGAAAACTGGCAGGGGTTGTGGAGTCAGGGATGTGTCTTTTGCTGCTCCTTTGAAAGTCTGTCCCAATTTGGTCAAATCAGAAACCTTTGCAAAATTTCCATTCACACATACTCAATAGAAACTTCTTAGAGTTTGGCAGCTAAATTCTATTCCATCTGCACTGGGCATGCTCCTGCAATTGCTCCTCTTTTCTGCTGAGGGCACAGGACCTGAGGGCAGGGAGACAGTCTCTCCTGTGCTCTCAGTGTTCCACCTGGTGCAGCCAAGGGCGGTCTTAATTCTGGCAATTCTTAACATTGGATTTATTGACTTTGCAACCTTCCCTTTCTTTCAATATAGTTTTTGGATGTAATAAGCACAGACATCACTCCCCTCCCCCACTGACAATTATTTTGGTATTTGCTTAACTATAACTCCAGCGTGGGATGTATAGCTACACAGGGCAACACTACACAGGTTGTTTAGCTATCTAGGGCAACACTAACCCACAGTTTAGGGCAGAAAATTTAATTCCTTTTTCCAGCCAAAACTACAGGGTAAATTTACCTTAGCAGGATGTCATCACCCAAGCCGGAATGTGGCCAGAACAGTTAAGTTACCGCCCCTCCTATCTCCCATAGAGCACAAGTATATAAACGTGTAGCAACGTCCTTTCATCAGGGGGCTGGCAGCCCTAGGCTCTCTAGTGCCATCCCATATCCATGCCTGTTGCTTTCCCTCCTGAGCCTGACCTCGTGACTGGACCCTCCTACCCTCTCTCTTGCTGGTTCCTGTACTAAGGTAGAGATCAAGGAGTAGCAGCAGGGTGAGGATCCTGTGAGTCCACAGACTCCCACTGTGAGTAAGGTGTTCCCTGCAGAGGTGGGGGAGAGCCAGTCAGAGTGAAGTCCCTCTGTCTTTTATGGCTCCCAAGCGGCCCTGCCTGTCAGAAGCCAGACACTATCCACTCCAGAGCCCCCTTACCCAAACTTTAGGAAAGTAGTCATGCATCAGTAGACTGAGAGACATATAGACAAGGGGGAAACAGAGAGCGGAGATTTCAAAATAGATGGACTCCATGCTTCTTATTTACTTTTAGACAAGCTCCAGCCACAGAGCCAAACTCTGCTTCCTCACAGCATCTTGTCTCATGTTCCTCTATTGACAGCCCCATCAACACCATCAACAATTACTGCTGCAAGAACACCACCATTACCGTTCAATACCAAAAATTACTGTCATTTAAAAAGAAAAGAATGGAGACAGAGGAGGGAAATAAAGATACCGTCAAAAGATGTGAATCCTCTCTACAGGGAGTAATCCTTAAAAAGGCATTACACGTAATTGCTTCGAAAAAACAATCACCAGTATCATAATAACTACAGGACTCAAAGCAACTCTCCCCCTCACAGAGTAAATCATTGACATGAGGCCAAAGGCCATCCTGTTTCTTTGCAGGGTAAGAAGGAGAAGGCAATTACCTCCAGAACTATCTTCTGTATGCCACTAGAAATGCTCCATTAACAGGCCAATCATGTTCACATTTCCATGGTAAAGGGTCCAATTTGAAGTGTGATTGTGCCCGAGGGTTGGAGGTGGATTGTTGTGCTAATATTCTTATGCCAAGGACTTTGTATCTTCCTCTCAGGGACACACAGGGAGGGAACTGATAACCCAAGTGCTACTGATGTTAATTCAATGGAATCTGTAGAGTTTAAACATGGTTTTAAATCTTTTATAGAGCAGCATAAATCCACTTCTCATTACTTTTTCTGCACTCCCTCCAGGACATGTGCTGGCGTCTCTGATTCTGTTTGTTCCTTTCATTAAGTTAAATTGCACCCTGATAAAAATTTGTTCCCACTCTCCTCTTCCTTGTTCACCAGCAGAAAAAAATAGAGCTGAACCCAGACAAGGTTTTTGAAAGGAGATAAGATAAATTACACATACAAATTACAAAAAAAGCAGGGGATGGCTTTTTGAGTGACAGGGTCACAGGAAAGAATTCAGGCTGTGAGTTGCTGTGGGTATGATGGGGTCCTCCTGCTACCAAAAGTCTGAAGGCAACAGCAATCTCTTGTCCTGGGTGTGCATAAGACCAGTCCTGAACTTATTTATTGGTGGTCACTGCTCTCTTCCACACACATAACATACATATTTATTAGAGAGAGAGACAAATCCTTCTATGCTACCAGTGCCCTGATCAGTCAGTCATCTCAACATTGCCTTCTTGTCTAGTACCACTCCTTGTCCTGTTTATGCAGAACTTTGGCCAGTAGCTTTAGATCTTTTTAAAAAAATCAAATATATAAGTAAATAAATAAAACAGAAGTTCACTTTGATTGAATTACAGGGTACCTGGTTAGGTTCGTTCTTGAGATGGCCTGCATTGAAACCTGGGACCCAGACACCTCAAACTTTGAAGCTGTTCGAAATCTGAACCTGGATCCAAATTTTGTAAATGGCCCCTTTTCATAATGAACTGAAACAAAATGCTGGATCCAAACATTCTCTGACTTTGGAGTGATCAAAGTTGTCATATTCCTGCCAGATTTTGGACCAGCAAAAGAAGACTATACTGACCACCATAAAATCCCTCCCTGGCTTTATTCTGAGCCTAGGGCATGCTGGGAGAGGACTTGGGAAGTTGCTATATGGGTACCTATGCACATAGGTGCTGGAACTAGGTGTGCTGGGGGGTGCTGTTCCACCCCTGGGCTTGAAGTGGTTTCCATCCCATACAGGATTTACAGCTTGATTCATTGGCTGTCAGCACCCCCACTATAAAAATTGTTCCAGCATCCCTAGCTATGCAGGACAGATGGGATCAGTGGACCACACAGTCATGGATCTCATTACTGATGAGTTTCAAATGCCTTGATTTAAGGAAAAAAGAAAAGGAGTACTTGTGGCACCTTAGAGACTAACAAATTTATTAGAGCATAAGCTTTCGTGAGCTAAGTGAGCTGTAGCTCACGAAAGCTTATGCTCTAATAGGCATCCGATGAAGTGAGCTGTAGCTCACAAAAGCTTATGCTCTAATAAATTTGTTAGTCTCTAAGGTGCCACAAGTACTCCTTTTCTTTTTGCGAATACAGACTAACACGGCTGCTACTCTGAAACCTGTGATTATGCAAGGCACTGAATTTAGCCGTATAGAGTGGAAAGGCATCCGATGAAGTGAGCTGTAGCTCACGAAAGCTTATGCTCTAATAAATTTGTTAGTCTCTAAGGTGCCACAAGTACTCCTTTTCTTTTTGCGAATACAGACTAACACGGCTGCTACTCTGAAACCTTTGATTTAAGGAGAAACCAGTGACAGACATAACACCAGTCCCAAAGATCCGAAGAATGAGCAGTGATTACATTTTTTAAAAAACAAAGAACAATCAAAAGAGGGGAGGCAATCAGCATAAAACACCCAGAAACTAAGAACCATGAACAGCCAACAGAAAAGGCAAGTACAGATAAATGCAGCAATAGAAAGCAGTAAAGGCTCACTGTGAACCACAGAAGGCAACAAAGAAATGCACAGGAATATATATACGTGTACTGAACACTTTCTCAGATTGACCTGTATATATGTTTGTGCAGCTTCTCTCAACACAATACTAAAATCAAATATCCAGCACACACATATAAGAGTACTGAACTGCACACTCAGTGGGGTTCCATGTGATCAAAATACAGCTTGAAAATTACAGCCAAACACCATGTTATCTTAGCCACCTGTAAAATAATCTCCACAGTCATATCCAGAGTGATCACTTTTAAAAGTAAAAAAAAGAGGGAGAGAGGGAATTGTGCCCTTTTTGCTTCTTCATGATGTAGGCCTGACAATGTTTATTTAGTTTATTTTCAACAAGAGAAATTCAGGTCTTGAATATCCTGGAAACACTATGGAGCATTGTTAGGACTGTCAGGTTCATGCTATCACAGATTCCAAAGAAATGAAGTGACTTAAATGCAGACTGCTTTCAAAAACTATTTTTGGACTGACTCTGCTCTCACTCTGGTGTAAATCAGAAGCTCACAACACAGTGATCTGAGATCTCCAATGAGTTTGCAGGTAATATGAGGGGAGACCAGATAGAAATATCAATAATGTTCTAAAGATCAAATAAAACAAGAAGGAAAAAATTCAAGAAAACAAAATAAAACCCTTTTTAGATCTTTTCTATATTATAAAGAAGGGGGGAAGGCACAAACATTTCCCTCTCTTTTTGATCACTTTTAACCTACTATAGATTTTCTCCAGCACTCTGTTCTACAGTTGGAGAATCTATGTATCCATCCAGAAGGCAGATCTTCAGCTGGTATAATTTTCATAGCTCCACCACGGTGCTTTAGCTATGGCCCTAACAGAGGGTCTGCCCCCTGGTACTTTAGATAGTGCTCTCCCGACAGTGTCAGATTGTCCAGGTCTTTATACCATTTCTATTGGAGAGCACTAATTATTAACAACATCAAGAAGAAACTTGATTAATAGTAAAGGGAAAGAGATTGTGAACATTTTAAAATAGGTTCATCATTTTCACCATCTTCCATTGCCATGGCTATCCCCATCATAATACAAAGTGAGAAATAAAAGAACAACACCCCGTTTTTCAGGGAATTCATAATTCACTTTGGAAACTCATGCATTGTTCACTTTAAAATGATGTAATGGAATCTGATCAGCTCTGCTAGATCTCCCCTTTTGGGAATCTCCAGAAGTATTGCAGCTTTGGCACAGCGGTATAGTTGGCTATTGGGATATTCCAAAGCAAGAAAATAGCAGCAAACTCAGGGGATTTCTTAGTATACTCAGCAAGCCTGTTATCCTGCTGCAGACCAGGGTAGAGATAGTTGCAGATAGCGCAGGACTGAGTGGATTAGCAGATGCATAACATGTGCTTCAAAGGGTCCCACAAATTCCATTAAAAGGTTCCCAAATTTTGTGACTTCAAAATTTTTCCACTCTGGAAATATATAAATAGACTCTTAATTGTGGCTGATTTCCTGCAGGCTGAGCCTGAATCCATCCCTGCTGACCTTTTACCACTTGCAGAGTTCTTTGCCACCCTCACATATTACACTCGAGCAGTTGAAGTGTAGAGCCCTTTGATCAGAAGCTGCTAATCAACACTGGAAATTACCATTATTTTTCTGCAGTAGCTTCTGTTACACTAGACACCTGGATCATAAAAGCAGACTGTGTTAGAGCACTTCTCTTTGTGTTTAGTTTAGTTGATAATCTGGCCACTGGTTCCAGCAGCAATTCTTCCAAGCTGTGTTAATCACATGGACAACACCCAGTACAAAGTTAAATAAATGGGCCATCTTTCATGTCTGACCTTTACGAATCATACAGAAAGATTATCAATAGCCAGATATGTGGATCCTATTCTAGCTGCCTTTTCTCCTGTTTGAAGAAGAATAGTTTTTTGTAGGCATGCTGTGCAGGAGATATGGGTGAGGGGTTAGGGTCACTTTGGAGGCCCTAGAAACAAATTTGATGGCCTCAGACTAAGACATCATAAAAATATCTAATAATCTAACCCAATTCCACCTCTCTGTCCAGGAGACTGCAACAAAGGATACTACCCAGCTCCAGGAAGAAGGGTTTCAGTACAGCTAGGGGAAGTGAGAGGAAAGATTGGAGTTAACAGAGGTTCCAAACTGAGATCCATTAACAGCTGCATCAGACTTATACACAGCGTTTGCCCTCATGATGCCTAGATCCACTGACATCATTCCTTCACCTGACACCATTAACCCCAACGTTATTAAATTCCTTTTGTAGTACAGCTGGTCAAAAAAATTCCATCAAAACTGTTTTTGCAATAAAATAGGATTTTCAGCTACATGAAATTTTACACACACAGTGTCTGCTTTCCATGCGGGGCAGGGGAGGAATGTTGGTTGAAAAACTGAACGTGCAAAAACCAAATTATTTTGATTTGGATATGCTCTTGCAGTGCCTGCTGGAAGAAGTAGTTTGGGTGCCTCTTGTTCTCATTCCCCTCTGTGGGCTGGACTCTCTGGCCAGAATACTTCCCTCATGAGACACCACAGCCACGGACACCCATGTTGCATCACCTTCCCTCTCAAAGACTTTTGTTCATTTTCATCAAATTTTCTGTGGAAAACCCCTCATTTTCCAACCCCATTTTTTGACCATCTCATATGTAGATATGCAAATGTTTTGGATTTTGCGTTTGTGTTCTAATATGGGCAGGTCAAAAAGGCTAAGTATTTTCTGTGAAAATTTTCAGGAAAACCACATCTTTTTGTTTGACATCTTCCCAGATTTTTATTTTGTGATTAAATAAATCAAGGACAAAAATTTATTTTGTTTTGATTCATTTGGTCAAAACATCAAAATTTGTGAATGAAAAAAATAATTTTCTAAGAATTTTGTTTTCTTTGAAAAGCCATTTTACATAGTGAATGAAATTCTAATGAAAATGTTTCAACCAGTTCTAGTAGCGAGGTCTCTAGGGATCTGCTACTCAGCTGCCATTTTGAGAGACAGAAATTATGTGGCATGTTAAGGGGAAGAGTCTCTTACAAGGGACACTTTAGTTCTTTCTTGGTTTGCCTTCATTTCAAATAAAGGTCATTGTAAATGAAAACATTCTGCAGCTGCTCTTTGTGTGTTCAGATAGATAGCTATTGTCAAGCTTCTGACAGAATAAACAACAAATTAAGTTATTTAAACTTTTGGGGGAGGGAACTGTCTTTTTTTATTCTGTGTTTGTACAGCACCCAGCACAACTAGGGCGAGATGCTACTGTAATTCAAATAAATAATAATAAATATTATTACTGTAGCAGCTGCTGGGATAGTCATCCAAATCTCACGTTTCTGACTTCCGTTTTTAGCAGTTGCACAGTGACCATTACAAAGAGTCAATCTTTGCCAATAGACATCCCAGAATTACCACATTTATTTCCTATCCTGAGCACAGAGAAGAATTATGGTATCGTAGAAACCAACGTGTGGGAAATGTTGGCAAATGGTGCCTGCTATTCTTAGCTGCCAGAAAAAGGCATTGCCAATTGTGCATCAGTGAAGCAACTGCGACATCTAGTGGTCAGTTTAAAAAACCTCTGAGTCTGTGTTCTTCAGTTTGTTACAAATTGTATGCACAGACTCGCACCGAAATACCCAAAGTTGTGAATTAAAATGGCTTCAGTTATTTCACTGCAAGTCTGTTTGAGGGCATTCTTGTTTCAGAATGGGAGCAGCTAAAGTCGTTAGCTGCACTGATCTTAGTTAAGCCAACTCTTATTCTAAAAGAAAAGTGTCCATGATGCAATAAAGTTCCTCTTCTACCTTGGGGTGGGTCCTGCGCTTATTGGCGGATTTTGCATGCCTCAGAGATTCACAGTAGTCGTCAGTTTGACCACTTTTGTGGCTCAAATCTGCCGTTCACTCAGATAACCTCATAACTGGCCAGCATGGGGGAAAAAGAGTAAGAACAATCCCCACAGTCTCTGCTGACCCACCATGTGGGTCAGGAAACAGCCTAGAGACCTTCCCCTCCGGTGGAACCTCCTGTGTTGGATCAGGAGTTGAGAGGTTTGGGGGGAACCCAGGCCCACCCTCTACCCCAGGTTCCAGCCCAGGGCCCTGTGGACTGCAGCTGTGTAGAGTGCTTCCTGGAACAGCTGTGCAACAGCAACAACTCCCTGGGCTACTTCCCCATGGCCTCCACCCAACACCTTCTTTATCCTCACCACAGAACCTTCCTCCTGATGTCTGTTAATGCTTGTACTCCTCAGTTCTCCAGCAGCATGTCCTCTCGCTCCTAGCTCCTTATGCACACCTCACTAACTGGAGTGAGAGCCTTTTTAAACCCAGGTGCCCTGATTAGCCTGCCTTAATTGATTCTAGCAGCTTCTTGATTGGCTGCAGGTGTTCTAATCAGCCTGTCTGCCTTAATTGTTTCCAGAAAGTTCCTGATTGTTCTGGAATCTTCCCTGTTACCTTACCCAGGGAAAAGGGACCTACTTAACCTGGAGCTAATATATTTGCCTTCTATCACTCTCCTGTAGCCATCTGTCACAATACATAGATTTGCACCAAAGTAATGACAGTTTTAGAAAGCAGATTTAGTTAAATCCATGCAAGTTTGCATATAGACCAGCCCTTAGTGGTGGAATATTGCCCACATGTTTTTTTTAATTAGGGGAAACAAAGAGCTGTATTTGAAAAGCCATTATGGCAGAGCCAAACGTAGGATACATGCCTCCGTCGTGCAGGTTGGTTTTGCACAAAAATCCAATAATTAATTTCCAGCCTACAGAAATAACTCTTCATAATTTCATCCACCATGAAGTTCAATACTGCTTTCCATTTAATTTCCTCGGTGCTCAGGATGTCCGTCACTTTCCTAGCTCTGCAGTTAATTATTGTAACGTATTCTACTTTTCTGCTGGGTCAATATTTTCTTTTCCACCAGGACGGTGCACAGTAAGTTTTATGGGGGATGACTCCAGGCAGCTTCATCCAGATCTATTTCTCTTTCATGCACACATCATCATATTTGATCCTGTGTGTGTGTGTGTGTGTGTGTCAAAGAACTTTGGAGAACTACATGACCTGAATTGTCCTAATTTTCCCTTGGCAATTTATCCTACATATCAATGGTTCTCTGTGTAACAATCTGAGGTCACTACGCTGCCGTAAAGGGTTGTAATAATATAATATAATAATAATGCCTAGCTTTTATATAGCATTTTCCACCAGTAGATCTCAAAGTGTTTTATAGAGGGAGGTCAGTATCATTAGCCCATTTTACAGATGGGGAAACTGAGGCACAGAGAAGTAAAGTGATTTGCTCAAGGTCACACACCCGGGCGAGAAGCAGAGCAAGGACTAGAACCAAGGTCTCCTGAGTCCCAGCCGGATGCTCTAGCCTCTAGGTCACACTTGCAAAACCCTTTACAAGTGAGAATTCACCCAGTGCAGGCACTGTGTACGACAGTAGGCTGCTCTATACAGGCCCCCTCACAAGCCCTGCTACAGTGGGCCTGTACAGGCGAGAAGGAAATTCTCTGCTGCACTGGCGCTCTGCATAGACAGTCCTATGGGGCCACCATACATTGAAGCAGCTCCTGGCTGCTCTATTTTATGCTGGAGGCCATACTAGGATCTGGAGCAGAATTAGAAAGGCTCAAAGTGGGATTAAAGCCACTTTTGTCTCCCCTCCCCATAAGCAGTGCATTAGTGTGTGCAGTCTCCTGAGGCACTGTCCAGAATCTCAGCCGTGGTATCTAAATATCATGCCTATCCAGCTGTCAGTGTGTTTTCCCTTTCTGTTGCTGAAACAGTCGTGTGACATCACTCCCCTTTCACCATTGTTTAATGCTTGTCCTGCATGTGGCAAGTAATAACCATTGCATCACCATGTTATAACTAGACTTGGATCAGTACTACAACCCTGAATCTAAAGCCTACTAACCTCTGGGGAACATCTGGTCCATTTTCAAATTTTGCAGCTCAGGTCCATCTCTAATTGTAACATGTCATTGCATCATATTAGCATACTGCACATAAGGGGATTTTGTTGTGGTTTTTTGGTAGCATTGGGGCAAATTCTTCTCCTAGTTACACTTGTAAAACAGAAGACAACAACGGCGTTGCATGTGTGTAAGTGAATACCCAGTTTAAACTGGTGCACCTAGTGACTAGAGAAACAGACTAGAGGGCCTGATTCTCTTCTTACACCAATGTAAATCAGGAGTAACTCCACTGAAGACAAAAGGCTGAGTTTTCCAATTTGTTACATTGTTGAATTTAGTGGCATTACATCAGCATTAAGCCAAAGTTACACCAGTGTTACAGATGTAAGGAACAGAGGAGAATCAGGCCATAGGATTCATTTTTTAATCATGCAAAACATTTCAGGATAGGGATCAGATCAGATCCATGTAATATATCTTTTCTCTCTCTTTCCCTTTGCTGTTGATTAGGCACATGGCACAATAGTATCAAGTGCTGTCATGTCCTAGACCATATAAGCCAGGGATGGGAAAGTCCTATCAGACCTAATGGCTCCTTAGCGAGGCAGCGTTGTTCCCTACAGTACGTTTTATATGGATTTACAGTTTTAAATATAGCTTGCCAATCTTATGTACAGGGTAAATGTCGGGAGTTTAACTAAATAAATCCACTAGCAAGCAACTGCCTGTTAAAAACCAAACCAAACCAAACCAAAAAAAAGCAGGTAGCAAATAACGAAAAGATAAATATGTGTCTAACTCTCTTTCCAAAGGGGGAGTGTAGACAACTCATTATTTATTATTTGTACAGTGCTCAAAAACCTAATGATAGAGTCCGCTGTAGGAGCGTGGCATTTACTTTGTATTTGATATTTATTAAGTCAGTGGCTCTCAACCTTTCCAGACTACTGTACCCCTTTCAGGAGTCTGATTTGTCTTGTGTACTCCACGTTTCACCTCACATAAAAATTACTTGCTTACAAAATCAGACAAAAATACAAAAGTGTCACAGCACACTGTTACTGAAACATTGCTTACTCTCTCATTTTTACCATATAATTATAAAATAAGTCAACTGGAATTTAAATATTGAATGTACATTTCACTGTATAGTATATAGAGCAGCATAAACAAGTCCTTGCCTGTTTGAAATTTTAGTTTGCATTGACTTCGTTAGTGCTTTTTATGTAGCCTGTTGTAAAACTAGGCAATTATCTAGATGAGTTGATGGAAGAGAACCACGGTTCTACATGAATCCTCTGTGATGCCTGTCCTACATAGGTAAAGAAGGTTCATATGTGCTTTCTGTTCCAAACAGACATAGAGGTGCCAGTGTCTTACCATGCCTTGTGGATTAGGACACTAGGATACTAGGACTTTGTGAAAGAGACACACCTCTAGGCTAATTTGGCCAATTCATAGTGTTATCCCTTCTGTTGGAGAGCAGACCAGGAGCTGCGGGTTTGGGGGCTTGTTTTATTAGGAGGTTGCTTATTTGGGTTTTTTCATAATAGGTGACTTCAACACAAAGTTATAGTTTAAAAATGGTTGTAGGAGTGGTTTCGGTGATTGATTGGTGTCAATGTATACGCACTTCCTTAGAATTTTAGAATCTTTCTTTCCCCACTCCCATTCTATTAAGAAAACACACCCAAATTTGTGAACTTTCTGGCCCGTCCACTTGGCACATTCTATGTTCCAATTTTTTGTTCCACCCTGCGATATGCTTCAATGGTTCAACATGGGAATGTACCACATTGAGGCAAGAGACCATGAAGGATGGAAAGAGCGAGAATGACCTTTTTAAATAATATAAGTGCACACAAATTTATTATTTCAATATTTTAATGTGTAACCATGTTGTATGAAGCAAAACTAGAACTACAAAAAAAATGGAATTTGTATCACAACCCCCCTGCTCTCCCTCTGAAGAAGGTTGGGCTTGTTTTGAAAGGCAATGTCGCTTCTTTTCTTTTTTTCTCGTAAGACTTGGCAACACTTGATTTTCTAACAAGTGTAGCTGCTATATTTCTTATCTGTAACTAAATGCATGAGGAAAGATTACAACAGCTAAACATAGATAGTTTGGCTTAAGACAACAAAGTGGGGAAGTAGAGAGGACTCAGGGAAACATGTCGACTAGCTGTACAAATTTGAAGAGCAAAATGCTAAGGGAGTGAGGGTTATTTAGGGCAATAGATGGGGATACGGAACTAAGAGTGATGGGAAGAAATTAAGAAAGAGAAAAAACAGGCTGACTAGCAGGAAAATACTGTTATCTTTTCAAGGCAGGCAACTGGTGTCTGTAAAGCGCCACTTATGCATTGTTCCAAACAGTGAGCTCTAGGAGGCTGTGGAGGAGTCTCTAAAAGGAAGTAGTAAAAGCCGCATCATTTGCCAGGTTTAAAATTAGATTGGTTGGAACATTAGGAAATCTATTGTAAGGAAAAATCCTCCATTAGCAAGGAATGGGTACAACAGAAATTTGCAAGCATAAATCAGGCATGCAGATGAATGAATGAATGTAACTGCATAAGCATATGTGCCTATTTTTGAAATGTTGGCCCGAGAACCATTAGTGACTGAAATTTTTGCCAGATTCAAATGCACTAGGAATAATGTAAATTTTATCAACACAAAGCAACACATAAGTAGTCCAGGGCACTTTACAGATACCAGTTGCCAGCTTTGTAAAGATGACAATTACCTCAGAAACCAGGGACAGTGGTTCAGTTGCAAAAATGTGCGAGGCCACCAATGAGCAGAACAGAACAGAACACTCAGTAAGTTACATCTGTGGAACTGGAATATGCTCTCATAAAACACAGAAGGGCTGCGTTTCAGCTGCATAGCGGGGTACCCAAATTAGAATTCATATCCATTGTTATTCTTAAATGAGAGCTTTCAAACTTTTGTGTGCTTATGTTTTGTAATGCTGACTCCCTTGCAGAGCTCTGTTGGGTAAGAGGGGAACAATTTAGCAACCTTGGGCCAGCTCCTCAGCTGGTGTAAATTGACATAGCTCCTCTGATGTCAAATGCAGCTATGCCGATTTACACCAGCTGCGGAACAGACAACTGAACTCAAAGCTAACAAAGCATTTTGATTAGGAATTTCAGTTGATACAGACAAGCACTTGGGAACGTGAGGGCAGGGAGCAATTAATCTAGGAATGAGAGTTACTCATCCATAGAGTGAAGAGCAAATTTAAGAAGCAGAGTATGTAATGAACACTTAACCCCAACAGGACTGAAATCTTGGCCTTCTATACCAAAGTCAGTCTCCTGACAAAGCTACAAGGAGTTTTGATTTGAAATAAAACAAAACAGATTTGTACGCTATCAAATTAGCCACCAGAGGGAGTTCTGCAAATGTAACAGAAAAGCAGTTTAATTGATAAAAAAAAACCCCAACAATTAATTAAATGCTGTAGAATTTAAGATTCAGAGTTGAAACAAAGTGCTTCCCTCATTCTCCAGGTCTCACCAGCCCTTTCATGCATGCAAATAAAGCTGGGACAACACCACTTTGGGAGGTTTCAGAGTAGCAGCCGTGTTAGTCTGTATTCGCATAAAGAAGTGAGCTGTAGCTCACGAAAGCTTATGCTCTAATAAATTTGTTAGTCTCTAAGGTGCCACGGGTACTCCTTTTCTTTTTGCGAACACTTTGGGAGCTGTGTCTGGGCCTTGCTGCTTGAACAGAGATCCAAAGAGAGCAAGCTGTGGCATGGATTTCAAAGTGCAAACCTGCAAGTGCATAATTTGTGTGCAGTCACTGCGAACATGCATGTAGTCACAGCAATTGGGCATGTGAATTACCTGTATGTGTGCTTGCTAATCCAAATATCCAGGCTCAGATTTTTAGACTACCAAGTGCACATACAAGTAATTTGCATGTATGCATTATAGGGTTGCCAACCCTCCAGGATTGTCCTGGAGTCTCCTGAAATTAAAGATTAATCTTTAATTAAAGATTATGTTATGTGATGAAACCTTCAGAAATACATCCAGCCAAAATTGGCAACCCTAGCATTGTACTAGGCTAAACCTAGTCTATTTAGCATTATACATTCCAAATCATCATACATTCCAAAAAGACATTGATGCCTTATGGAACACATTGCGTTCAGCAGCGATTCTGCTTTGTTGCTTTGCAACCATTTGCCCTTGTTCCTTACTCCTCACCTGAAGTCATAGTCCTCTCCTCCTCCTGGTGCTTGTGACACTGTCCAGTAACAAACTACTATACAGTGCATATAATGGGGCCCTGATCCTGATGGGGGCTTCTGGGCATTCCCGCAATATAGCCATTAAATAATAATAATAATTAGTGCAGGGTGTGCACTATGTAGAACTAAACCCTGCTTTTTTTGTCTCCAATTGCCAGGATACTGTGCTTATCAGTATGTCTGTAGTAGCAAGTTGTAATGTTAGAGTTCACTTTACCAGGGAGTAGCTGCTCCCTCGGGGAGCACAGATTCCTCATTCAGCCAACCCAGAACCTCCACCCATTTTGGAAAGGGAGATCCACCCAAGAGGAAAGAAAAAGGATGGGATCAGTTGGGATTAGGAAGGGGGAGAAAAGAGAACTGTCCAATGTTTGCAGAAGGGGAGGAGCCTACGTAAAGTTTTAGATGAAGTTTTGGATGCTTATCTCCTTTCTAGTGTGAAATACAAACTTATGTTAGTGACAGTTACAATTCAAATTCTTCACTTTTTTATTTCAATTTGAATAATTGTTTTAAAAAGACACCTATCCAAAGCTCTTGGCATTCTGACACACTATATTACAACAAAATACTAGCAGCATTAAATAATTATTCCTACAGGAATTCTGCCAGCCTGTCACTTACAGAAAAACTTCTTTCTGCCCTCTCATCTGGGAAGCATAATCTTGCCCCTTTCCAAAAGCACTATGGAACAGGTTTCTGTTGCAACATGCTCATGCAGTCATCAAATTTGGACTATTTCAGATCAAGTGGAAGAGCATATTCCAGAGACCTGCACCCCTCATAGAGAATGCCTGGCCAGATGCCCCCTTTCTTTTTTAACATGGGGGGAAAATGGCTCAGGACCCCTGATGACCTAAGCTGCGGCTGGTACAGAGAGAGGCAATCCTTCAGGTAGGCTAGTCCCAGGCTATTTAGGACTGCATAGCTCATAACCAACACCTTAAACTCCATCTGCCAGGGCAGATTCCAGCACACTGGTGTCAGTTACTTGTCTTACATTCTCTCTGAGGAACAGCTCTATACCCTTCTTCTCTCTGATGACAACTTCTGGCTCCTGACTAGAACCTCACTGACTGAGGAAACTGACTCTTCTGTTACATTAAAAGTCTCAAGGACCTTGCCCTGTAATTTCTCAGATACTAAACAGGCATTCTGAGGATGCAACAATGCGTCCTATGATACCATTCACTCATTTATAGGCAAGAAAAATCATCTTGAGAATTGGATGGTCCTATGACCCATAAATGCTTCAATGCCAACTAGCAAGGCGGCATAAGAACATTGTGATCGGAGTACATACATTCTGATTCACCAAAGAATGTCATGTGTTGTATTAAATAGAAGCCAGGGTCACACAGGTCATTAATGACAGGTTTCAGAGTAGCAGCCGTGTTAGTCTGTATTCGCAAAAATAAAAGGAGTACTTGTGGCACCTTAGAGACTAACAAATATAGCTGTGAAATGTATGTACAGGATGTACCATGTAAGGAGTTGTGTGTGTACATATTGAAAATATGTCCTAAAGTCTGTCTCAAGGCAGAGTTTTTGTTTTTCTTTGTTTGTTTTTCTTTCTTTGTTTCACAAAGGTTTTCTGTCAGACAAAAGATGTTCATGCATCCGGTCTCCCGCTTCACATGTAAATTAGGCATTGAAAGCCAACACAATGGAAGCCCCATATATGCATGAGAAATCAACAGGCAGGCAGCACACTGGAGAATAAGCTACAGGGGGTTATTCTGATTCTGGGTACAAACCATGAACTTTGGAGGATATAAGGAGAAGGCAAGGAAGACACCCGTTATCTTGTGCCTAAGAAGTAATCAGGCAGTGTGATTACATTCATGAAAATTGTATCATAACCTGCCCTGGTTGAAACACTGCAAATGGCATTTAGAGTGAGATAAACTTTAGCCTGTTAAATTTAACCTCTAGAAATGGACTTATGATTTTGTTTTATATGTAACCCTTTTGGTTCAATTATCCTCACTTGTTTTTTCTTGAGCTTTGATAATAAACTGACATTTACAGTGAAAACAAACAATATTTCAGTGCTGTGGTATTATACAAGGAGCTGATCCTGAGCTGAATCATTCAAGCTGGTGTGTGTACTGTTCTCTTGGGAACAGCAGTCCTGGTATTTGTTCAGTAATAAGGGGTTCTGGACACTGCAAGGGAATGCTTCAAAGGGACTGGGGTCTGGGGTACATCTATTGGTAACCTGCAAGGCAAAGTAAGGACTGGCATAGCCCAGAGGAGATTCTTTGGGTGACTGACAGACTGATACCCAGGCAAGCATGAGCAAGTCTCCTGCTCATGGCTGGCGGGGGGAGGGGGGAACTGTGATATTATGCCCCATATTTTTCATAGAAATATTGTTATGATATGAATATGGCATAACTAAGTTATGTTTTGTGCAAGATGGGTCATGTGAGATATCATTGGAAAGGTTATGATTTACTGAACGTGATTACCCAGTTTGTATCATTTCTGTATAGGAAGTTAGGAATATTGACCATGTAACTATTACAACATCTGTGTACTTGGGGAATGCCCCCAGACATTATGCAATCAACCTGGGTTGGCCATTAGGCAGGACAATATGACTTTGAAGATACTAGTTTCAGAGTAGCAGCCGTGTTAGTCTGTATTCGCAAAAAGAAAAGGAGTACTTGTGGCACCTTAGAGACTAACACATTTATTAGTAATAAATTTATTATAATAATAATAAATAATAATAAATTATAATAAATAAATAATTAAATAATAAATAAATAATAAATTTATTATAATATAATTATAATAAATAATAAACAAATAATAAATTTGTTAGTCTCTAAGGTGCCACAAGTACTCCTTTTCTATTTGAAGATACTAATCTTCCTCATTCCTGAGAAGTTTCCTGGGATGCTGCTTTGACACTGCAGGGTCAGGTGATCATGTCACCCAGTACAGGATACCATCTTGAAATGCTGGTACTTTTTCACGGGAAGGGGGTGGAGGGCTTGGAGCCTATCACAGCAGCACAGAGTAAGGGAAACCCAGGCTGGTGGGACAGGCAGGCTCAGTGGGACCCCAGAAAATCAGGTGGCACCCTGGAAGGGGCGGGGGTCCAACCCATCACAGGAACATAGTGGTTCTCAGTCTTGGGTATGCCAAGAATTGTCACGTCCCCTTAATAAACAAAAACAAACCACAGTTGTTGTACAACAGTCATATGACCATAGAGCAAGATGGCAGTGGCCTCAGCTGGGGCCTCTTCCCAGCCAGTGGGAGCTCTATGTCAGGGGTTCTCAAACTGGGGGTCGGGACCCCTCAGGGGGTCGCAAAGTTATTACATGGGGGGGTCACGAGCTGTCAACCTCCACCCCAAACCCCGCTTTGCCTCCAGCATTTATAATGGTGTTAAATATATAAAAAAGTGTTTTTAATGTATAAAGGGGGTTCACATTCAGAGGCTTGCTATGTGAAAGGGGTCACCAATAAAAAAGTTTCAGAGCGACAGCTCTAGATCAAAAGCTTAGATGGGGCACTGTAATTTGCCTTAGGTCTAGAGGTGCTCATTCCCCAAGGGCGCTTTTGGAAGCAGCCCTTGGTGCTCTGCTCTGGCTGACAGACTGTCCAGTGCATTCCTGTTGTTGCTGGGCTTTCCTGCCGGTACGTACACAGTGGGGCTCTGGCGCAACTGCCCCCACCGAGCTTTCAGCAAGGAGAGCTAGTCCATTCACGTTAACGCTGTGAAGGAGGCACAGAATTGGGATACAGGGAGGTTTCGCCCATTCCGATTCCATTTTCAGCTGCCCCACTGACAGAGCTTCTGCTGTTGCCAGCCCGCACTGGTCGCATAGCCCAAACCACAGGAGTGCTCATGAGGCCACATGGGGGTTGTTTTCTGTCCCAAAGGCCTGAAGAAGGACAAGGTGAGCCCGGGCAGTGACCGCCTTCTCTTTAGACACCCACCAGTCTTCTCAGCTGCCATGACAACAGCCCATCTGGCAGACACTCTTAAGGAGCTGTGATGGTAACTGGCCTAATGGCTACCTTCTCACTTAGCAGGGCTAGGAAAAGCAATGCAGTGGTACCCTGCCTCACACGGGACACCTGGCCACAGATAGGGTTGCCACCTTTCTGATTGCAGAAAACCGAACACTCTTGCCCCACCCCTATCCTGAGGCCCCACCCCGTCCCTTCTCTGAGGCCCCACCCTTACTCATTCCATCTCCCCCCTCCATCGCTCGCTCTCCCCCACCCTCGCTTACTTGCTCATTTTCACTGGGCTGCGGGAGGGTGTGAGGTTTGCGGCTGGAAGTTGCACGCTCCAGGGTGTGGCCAAAAATGAGGGGTTCAGAGTGTGAGCTTTGTGTTGGGATGGGGAGGTGAGGACTCATGCTGGGGGTGTGTGCTATGGTGTGGGGCCAGAGATGAAAAGACTGAGGTGTGGAAGGGGGCTCAGGGCAGGGGCAGAGGTTTGGGGTGCAAGAGAGGGTGTGGGTTCTGGGAGGGGGCTCACAGCTGGGGCAGAGAGTTCGCCGTGCGGGCTCCAGGAGGTGCTTACCTCAGCCAGCTCCCAGAAGCAGCTGGCATATCTGGCTCCTAGGCGTGGGGTGGCCAGGGGGCTCTGTGCACTGCCCTCACTTGCAGGTGCCACTCCCACAGTTCCCATTGGCCACAGTTCCTGGCCAAAGGGAGCTGCGGAGCCGGTGCTTGGGGCGGGAGCAGAGCATGGAGCCCCCTGGCCACCCCAGCGCCTATGAACCAGACATGCCAGCCACTTCCAGGAGCTGCAGGGAGCCTACCTTAGACTTAGCCCTGCTGTGCTGCCGACTAGACTTTTAATGGCCCAGTCAGCAGTGCTGACCAGAGCCGCCAGGATCCCTTTTCGACCAGGTGTTCCAGTTTAAAATCAGACACCTGGCAACCCTAGCCACAGAGGGTATGTCTACACACAAATTACATACCTGAGACTGGCCTGGATCAGCTGACTTGGGCTCACGAGGCCTAGTCTGTGAGGCTGTAAAATTGCAGTGTGGGGGAAGGTCCCAGAGCCCAGGTTTCAACCCAAGTCTGAATGTCTACACAGCAATTTTTAGCCTCAGAGACCAAACCCTGCAAACCTGAGTCAGCTAACTTGGGCCAACATGCCACCGGTCTTGTATTCCAATGTAGACGTACCCAGAGGCGCTTATAGAGCTGGCAGCTGTCTGCCTTCCCCACTCCTCCTGAGATTCTTTCCCCGAGGCAGCAGCATTCCAGATTAGAGAGGCGAGTGCCCCTTTGAGACTGGTAGGGTGGGACTGCTCTTCTCTGTATCTAAAGAACCTATTGGGATTTCAACATTTAAAATGCCACCATCTCCAGAACTGCTAATATTTTCCTTCCCCAGCACCCACCACTATCAAGGCCTTGACAAAGCTGCCCTTTGATTCAAGCTGACACTAAAAGCTTGGATGGTAAATTAATATGAAGATAATTTAGATTCCTCAGCCCCAGGAAGCATCCATTATATTTTACAAGTAGAATTTCAACAGCTGATGCCAGACCTGCTTGCCACTTGCTCATCAGACAGCCAATTCCTTTCCCATTTTCACTGACGCCAAACAGGCATCATGGTGCAAAGTCTTATCAAATGCCCTTGCTGCAGCAAATACACAATATAATCCTCTGGTTCATTACCAGATAAGATCACAGGCAGTACTTTTTGAGATCCATCAGCATTTCAGTAACAGCAGTGCAGATGTTCTTGGGTTCTTTTTTATCTTAGCTTTCTCTTTCTCTCTCTCCCCTCCTTAGATTTCCCATCAAATCTGTACATTTGGAAGATTATCCATTTCTGGCACAACCAGAGGAATTGTGCTTGAAGGTCTTTTGCTTGTGGGTGTTATGATGAAAAATGTTTAAGTGCAGAATTGAATTTCCCTTTAAAACTTATTTTTTATTAATGAAATGTATTACAGTGCACAAACCCCACTGGGAGGGCCATAATCCTCCTGTGGGAGGGATGATAGAATATATCTAGTGTAGGTACTTATATGGTCTCCATCACTATAGAATCTGAGCATCTCACAATCTTTAATGTAATTACCCTCACAGCACCACAAGTACACAATAAAAGAGAAGCTGGACAGTGCAGGGTATTGCTATAGAGCCAGGTTGCCAGCTCAAATGCAACACAGATCATTCACGAACAAAACTTGTTACCAAGTGAGGGGCATTCAGAGGCTTGGTAAAATTAATTTGATTATTAACATCTATATAAAAAGATTCCAGGATTGTCACTCCGTGCGTCACGCAGAAGCCACGAACGTCTGTTGAGTTTGTGTGAAGTGGCTTGTTTACACTTATGAATTATACCTGTTCCACAACACAGGCTTTCACCTGGTTATTATTTGTATTTCTAGAGCAACTTAGGAGCCTCAGTCATGAATCAGGCCTCATTGGGCTAGATCCTGTAGAAACACAGAACAGAAAGATGGTTCCAGCCCCAAAGACCTTGCAATCTAAGTATAAGGCAAGACACAGACAGGGAAGTACAAGAAAACAATGAGAAAATATTGGTCAGCAAGATAGGCAGTGGTCTCATCACACCAATGGCCTAACTGTTATCAACTTTATTGTAGGTGTCATGACAAAGGAGAGTTTTAAGCAGGGATTTGGAGGAGGAGAATAAGATAGCTTTGCTGATAGCTCTTTCCAAGGGCCAGGGGCAACATGGGAAAAAGCATGAAGGTGCATGTTTGAAAATTTAACAAGTGAGCAATAAGAGAACATAAGAGAGCGGCCATACTGGGTCAGACCAAAGATCCATCTAGCCCAGTATTCTGTCTTCCAACAATGGCCACTGCCAGGTACCTCAGAGGGAATGAACAGAACAGGTAACCATCAAGTGATCTATCCCCTGTCGCCCATTCCCAGCTTCTGGCAAATAGAGGCTAGGGACACCATTCCTGCCCATCCTGGCTAATAGCCATTGAGGGACCTATTCTCCATGAACTTATCTAGTTCTTTTTTGAACCCTGTTATAGTCTTGGCCTTGGAGGCTGGCATCGACATTTTGATAGTGAAGAAGAGCTAATAGGCTGTGAAGGGTCTTCAAAGTGAAAAGCAGCAGCTTATGTTTGATATGATAGAGAACGGGGAGCCAGTGGAGGGATGCAAAGAGAGGAGAACATGGCCAGAGCAACAAACTAGCAGAATGGTCTGCAGCAGTATTCTGAATGGTTATGAGTGGGGTAAGATTGTATGTGTCAAGGCCAGAGAAAAGGATGTTGCATTGATTGAGACACAAGGTGATGAAAGCCTGGGTGAGTTTTAGCTGTGGGGATGGATAGGAAAAACCATGGGTTACAGATATTATGCAGAAAGGATCTGCAATGGAAAAGTTTCTGTATCACTAAAGCCAGAAGCAAACTTGGCAATAATTGCTCCTTTGTTGGCAGTATCAGCAGAGAGGCTGAAGATCGAATGGCCCATGGAAATCAAGCTCCTCCCCTAACTACTAGAGGTGTTTCCTCCAGGTAAGGACAGACACACATTGGTGGCGTTGTGTGTGCCTAGTCTGCTGTGCTGCACTCATTCTGTTGTTGAATAGTGGACTTCAGTCTCCAGGGCTCTATGCCTAGAACTTTTCATCAGCACTAAATCCTCAGGGCCAGGATCTCAGCTGGTGTAAGCCAGCATAGCTACTCTGCTGTCAATGGAGCTGCACCAATTCACACTGGCTGTGGATCTGTCACACAGGGTCTGTCAAAGAGAACCAGAAATCTCTAATCCTTGAGATTTGCTAAGTCACATCACTGGGACAGCATGTGAGAACCAGGTTTAGTGGTTCAAAATGGCTGTGAAACGTCGTTACCTGACTTTACATCTTTGAGTAGAAGGGCACATGAGTAGCCCCATTGCAGCACTCTGGGGATGAGGGAGAAGAAATCCCTGATTGCATTCTCCCTTTTGTCCATATGTATCAGATTTCTTGCAGATGACAGGGAGCACTGATCCCTGAGTTCTTTGATCAGAGAGGGAGGCATTAAGATTGTCCTTTTAACGGTTCAAGCAAAATGATGGGATAGCTCTGAAGAACAGTTGTGGCATTCCTTGTCCCTGTAAAAATGTCATGGTTTTCATGCCACAGCTACAGCAATTCTACCCATTGGGCTTGACTGTGCATCCCGACAACAATCCTGGACAAAAACACTTCACAATAGTTACCGTCAAATCCTTCCTAGGAAGAAAAACATGTTGAGCCTTCTGAGTTTAATGTCTGCTGATTTTCCTATTCAAATTCATTTTGCTTGGACAATAATAAAAAAAGGGGGGGGAAGGAGGGGGTAAGACAAAAACTCATCATGCATGCAAAGGAATTCAACCAAACCTTCACCCCGTGCAAAAGGATTTTGTGGTTGCTTAGCGTACACATAGTTGTGAATCCTCAGGGTAAAATCTAAAGAAGTTGCGCTGATTTTCAAAATGTCATCAGCAGGAGCATTTGCATGCATATTTTGGACCTTTACCAGCAAAAGGGTTTAAAATCAAACTAAAGAGGTCCCTTCCCCCACCCCTGCTGTGTAAGGAGCTAAAAATATTGCACTGTTTTATGTGATGTTCGATGTATTCCATGCACATGTTAGCAGCAGAGTAGCTTTGATTATGAAGAGCCTAGAAAAGCGTTTCTACAGAAAAAAATACACTTGGAGGGGACTGCGCTGAGCTGCTTTCAGTTTCCAAAGGTTCCACTTGGCTTACTCATAGGCATTCCTGGGGCACTAGGGTACCTGAGCATCTCACAAATATTACGAATATACGAAGGGAAGTATAGCCCAATTTTACAGCATGGGAAACAGGTACAAAGAGGTTAAACCTGACTTGTGCAACAGCGAGCCAGTTGCAGAGCCAGGAAAAAGCTCAGGAGTTCTTTACAACTACTCATCCAGTTCTTTAACCATCTGATCTCCCTTCCTCCTAAATGATGCAAGGGGCTTAGTTTCCAACAGAAGGCACTCTGGTTTGACCACCATCAAATAGAACCAGGAATACCTGCTCTAGATAGCATTGTCAGGTATGTTATATAAACCATGACTGGCCAATCCAGACATTCTAATCTCTCTATTACTGTTGTTTTGTACTGCAATTGGTGTTTGGGAAACAAAGTCCTGATTGGCTGGTGTATGGATGCTGGGAACAGTGTTGTGTCCTCAGAATATGCTCAGCCAGTGGGTATTTTCCGTAAAGCTTTACTACTTCTCTCTCATGCAAAGCACTGCTCACTGGTGACAAGAGCTAGGTGAATAATGCAAAACCATTTGGGGGCATCTCCACTGGAATGGTGCCCCTTCAATCTGCAAACACTTTACTGGCACCAACCTTCATGAAAAGCAGATTTCAAAGTCACAAGAGCCAGTAGCAGCCGAAACAAAGTTTGACTTATCAGACTAATCACAACTGAGTGACACAGAGTGAATTCTGAATATTCACAATTGGCTGTTACAGGAAAGTGATTAAAACAGACATCTTGTTTTTATCCTTAAACACTGAGTATGTTTGAGAAGATTGCCCTGCCCTTTCATGGTGGACGTAATTCACTCAGCTGGCCTCAAAGAAAGAGAAAAAAAAATCTCATTATTTCCAAAAATATAGAAATTAAACTTGCACCTATTTTGCCATCTGGATTTTTATTATTTTATGAGGGAAGCAGTGTGATCTAGAGGTTAGAAAAGAGGAAATGAAAATCAGGACTCTTAGGGTATGTCTACACTGCAATTACACACCCATGGCTGGCCCGTGTCAGCTGACTTGGGATCATGGTGCTTGGGCTATGGGGCTGTTTAATTGGGGTGTAGACTTCGGGCTCAGACAGGAGCCTGGGCTCAGGGACCCTGAGGGAGTATCTACACTGCAACAGGGACCCTATATCTACATTGCAATAGGGACCCTGAGGGAGTATCTGAGCCCTGGGTTAGCGTGATTTGTTTGTAGATGGAAGGGGAGTTAGCCTTGAGCCTGAGTTCAAACCCTGGGCTTACATTGCAGTGCAGACATACCCTTTGGGTGTGTCTTCACTGCAGAGTTAACTCAAGCTTTTACTCAGGTGCTTCCCCTAGACCCTTCCTGTCCAGACACAAAGCCCTCTCATTCAAGTTTAGTGGTGCTTTCAAGCTGGGCTAGCTGGCATGGCTGGGAGTGTGGGTTAGGTGCAGCTTTCACTTGGGTTATTAACCTGCCCACTTTGCAATGAGGATGCAGGCTAAATCACTCAAGTGCTGATAGTCCTCCAATGTCTTCCCACAATTCCTCCCCCAGGTGCCTGGAAAGACAGACAAGTTCTCCCACAATTCACTGACGAACCCTCATAGAGCCTCTCAACTGACTGCAGCACAAAGAGTATGCCCCAAGAAGTCCTATCAACCCACCTGGGAGTGAAGCAACATTGAGAACCCAGTATCTCAAGAGAGGTGTTGCAGTGTTGCTGCTCACAGCAGAGCAAGGCTACCCCAAGAGACCAGACCTGGTTGCTAATCATTTGAGTTTATTCTGAAGAGGACACATCCCTTGCTTCTATTTCCAGTGTTCCACTTCTGGGAGGCAGTGTATTTAGTGGACAGAGTAGAAGCACAGGGAATCAGGACACTCTGGTTCTGTTTCCAGCCTTGAGTGGAGAAAGGGGTAAACAGTGAGGTAGCAAAATTTGCAGATGATACTAAACTGCTCAAGATAGTTAAGACCAAAGCAGACTGTGAAGAACTTCAAAAAGATATCACAAAACTAAGTGATTGGACAACAAAATGGCAAATGAAATGTAATGTGGATAAATGTAAAGTAATGCACATTGGAAATAATAACCCCAACAATACATACAATACAATGGAGGCTAATTTAGCTACAAATAATCAGGAGAAAGATCTTGGAGTCATTGTGAATAGTTCTCTGAAGACATCCACACAGTGGGCAGCGGCAATCAATAAAGCAAACAGGATGTTATGAATCATTAAAAAAGGGTTAGAGAATAAGACGGAGAATATCTTATTTCCCATTATATAAATCCATGGTATGCCCACATCTTGAATACTGCGTACAGATGTGGTGTCCTCATCTCAAAAAAGATATACTGGCATTAGAAAAGGTTCAGAAAAGGGCAACTAAAATGATTAGGGGTTTGGAACAGGTCCCATATCAGAAGAGATGAAAGAGGCTAGGACTTTTCAGCTTGGAAAAGAGGAGACTAAGGGGGGATATGATAGAGATATATAAAATCATGAATGGTGTGGAGAAAATGAATAAGGAAAAGCTATTTACTTGTTCCCATAATATAAGAACTAGGAGCCACCAAATGAAATTAATGGGCAGCAGGTTTAAAACAAATAAAAGGAAGGTCTTCTTCACACAGCGCACAGTCAGTCTGTGGAATTCCTTGCCGGAAGAGGTTGTGAAGGCTCGGACTATAACAGGGTTTAAAAGAGATAAATTCATGGAGGTTAATGGCTATTAGCCACGATGGGCAATGAATGGTGTCCCTAGCCTCTGTTTCTCAGAGAGTGGAGATGGATGGCAGGAGAGAGATCACTTGATCATTACCTGTTAGGTTCACTCCCTCTGGGGCACCTGGCATTGACCACTGTCAGTAGACAGGATACTGGGCTGGATGGACCTTTGGTCTGACCCAGTATGGCCATTCTTATGTTCTTATGTTCTTTGTATGGCCTTGAGTAGGTCACTTAACAACCCAATAGTTGTATTTACCTATTTGTTAAGTGGTTCATAAAAACATAGATCATAGTTGGGTTATGAGACTCAACAAATCATTACGATCATTAGATGTGAAAGATGCTACATACCACATTTTATCTATGTAATAAATAAACCCTGTTTAATTAAAAATTTCCTATTTGCCCTGTGACACATAAAAATCAGCCAGCCCTGTGTATCTTTGTGGGTGTGTGTTCCCCCAACATGAAAATGTGACACTTCTATGTCTTCCAATAAAATCTACAAATAACCTTTCACAATTGTCTTTATTACAAAAAGTAAAAATTTCAAAAGTGTCTAAGTGACTTAAGTGTCTAAGTCCCATTTTCAAAAGCAATGTGGGCATGTAGGTGTCAAAGACTTGTTGAAAGTTAAGCCACTTTGAAAATGGGAGTTAGCCACTTTTGAAAATTGTTGCTGCTGCTACTCAGACATACTTTTTTAGTTTGGGGGGAAAAATCCTTCTTTTTCTAACTCACAGCAAACTTCCCCCTCCCCCCAGGTAAGAAAAAGCTAGTCACAGAGAACATAACACGGAAGCAACAGGAAACCCTCATGCTATGCACGGGAAAGGTCGTTTAAAAAGAAGGGAAGTTCTTCTTTGGTAACGAGCGTGCCTTCTACTGCCTCTTTAACTGTCAATGTCTCGTCTTCCAACTGTGCTCTGAGCTGGGCCCTTCATCTGAAACTCAATTTACAAGCAGTTTTGCTTCAGATTCCCTTCTGTTTTATTACAGAGACCATTCTCCTGGCAACACAACATCACAAAAAGCCACAGCCCCTACTGTCATAAAGACTTTCGCGACCACTATAAGCACTGCTCAACTACCCGACTCATCAGCATGCTATGATCTTGTTACAGTCAGCATTTACTGTGCAGCTTTCTCTCTCAACCTTTGTCCATAATCACACAGTAACACTAATACATTGTAATAACATGGTTTTTAAAGTCTCTTTCTTCATGGCCAAGCCCTTTGGGGTGATGCACAAATAGCAGGACGCAATTATAACCATAAACCCCATCAGAATTCTAAGATTCAGAAGTTCACAAACTTTTCCATATTGTGGGTCACCCTTTAGTAAAGGTTTAATCTCTTAGGCACCTCCTCATCCCATTCACAAGTAGCTCCCTACATCCCAATAGAGAGATTGTTTTGTGGGCCCCTTCCCTCGTATACACAAATCATAGAATCACAGAAGATTAGAGTTGGAAGGGACCTCAGGAGGTTATCTAGTCCAACCCCCTGCTCAAAGCAGGACCAACCTCAACTAAATCATCCTAGCCAGGGCTTTGTCAAGATGGGCCCACCTCTCTAGGTAACCCATTCCAATGCTTTACCACTCTCCTAGTGAAATAGTTTTTCCTAATATCCAACCTAGGCTGTCCCCACTGCAACTTGAGACCATTGCTCCTTGTTCTGTCATCTGCCACCACAGAGAACAGCCTAGCTCCATCCCCTCTGGAACCCCGCTTCTGGTAGTTGAAGGCTGCTATTAAATCCCCCCTCACTCTTCTCTTCTGCACACTAAATAAGTCCAATTCCCTCAGCCTCTCCTCATAAGTCACGTGCCCCAGCCACCTAATCATTTTCGTTGCCCTCCGCTGGACTCTCTCCAATTTGTTGACATCCTTTCTGTAGTGGGGGGCCAACACTGGATGCAATACTGCAGATGTGGCCTCACCAGTGCCAAACAGAGGGGAATAATCACTTCCCTCAATCTGCTGGCAATGCTCCTACTAATGCAGCCCAATATGCCGTTAGCCTTCTTGGCAACAAGGGCACACTGTTGACTCATATCCAGCTCTTCGTCCACAGTAATGCCCAGGTCCTTTTTGCAGAACTGCCGATGAGCCAGTCAGCCCCCAGCCTGTAGCAATGCATGGGATTCTTCTGTCCTACGTGCAGGACTCTGCACTTGTCTTGTTGAACCTCATCAGATTTCTTTTGGCCCAATCCTCCAATTTGTCTAGGTCACTCTGGACCCTATCCCTACCCTCCAGCATATCTACCTCTTCCCCCAGCTTAGTGTCATCCGTGAACTTGCTGAGGGTGTAATCCATCCCATCATCCTTTGTGGATTTGAGCCACAAATATAGTAAAAAGTACCACCTCCTCATCATAATCACATATCATCCCTGTTGCAACCATACAGAAAAGTAACTTTAGGAAAACATTTGACATATTTCCTACTGCTCTTTAATGGCATGCACTAGCTGGACTGAGGGGAAGGAGCCAGAACTGCCACTTAGCTTTCTGTGGATCACCAGCAAGTGCGCCACAGACCAAGGCTCTGAAACTTCTGCTCTGAGTATCAGAATCCTGGGCAAAGGTAGGCAGGACTAGTAGCATGAGCTAAATAAGCAGGAACAACCACTGGGGTTTGGAGTCAGTATCAAGATTAATAGTCAGGCCAACAGGCAGAGCCGGAGACAGGTCAAGGATCAGACTGAGGGTCAATACCAAGTATCAAGGGTTCAAGGGGGAGTCCAGGTCCAAGGCAGAGCAGAGGTCAATATCAGGAGTTCAGGAACAGACAATGCAGTGTGGTCATGGCAGCTAGCTAGCTGGTGATCTGCTTTGTTGTCCAGGAACTTCCTGGAATGCCCCCTGGGTTCTTAGAAGACGGGGAGCCAATAAGGTGAAAGAAATGTCAAAAATATCAGAATCCACCCAGGTATGGAAATTCCATTTTCTGACAAGTTCTAGCCCAGAACCTGAAAGCTCCGCCACAACTTTGGCTTACAGGGTATCCACACCCAACCCAGGAAACCCATCTGCATTCCAGACCCTGAAAGGTGATGGCCACAGCTGGTACATCATCACTGCTCTCATGTGGCAAGGAGCTGGAAGACAATGGTGGGTGCTGATACACATGTGAGCATTCCTAGAAATCTCCAAGGCACTTGTACATCCTCCCTTGTCGGGACAAGTAGTTTTAGCTGTTGCACTAAGGTTTATCCAGTGCAGGTGTGTGACAGTGTGGGCTCTGCTACAAAACTAAGAGGAGTATGAAATCCTTCCCATTTAACATGGTGCAGGGGGGAATTGTATGGATTTTGCTGTGGGGATCAGAAGTCTTTGGACAGACGATGTTAAAAAAAAAAGCCTGACTTATTATATTGAAAGTATTTTGTCTTGCTGCACAAAAGCCAGTTTGTGCATTGTACCAGCATCTCACTGGCAGAATGACTGATCTAAGACATTCATCATGCCACTGCCCTCTCTGTGCCGGCCCCACGTGCCAGGCCACCACTGCCCCTGCCTTGTATCTGTCCCCTGTGCGAGGACATCATCGCAGCTCTGACTGTACCTGTCCCAAGTGCCAGGCTTCTGCCACCACGTTCCCTGGGCTGGGAAGCCACTGTCCTTCCTGCATCTGCTTCATGTTCCAGGTCACTGCTGCCCTGTCTCTATCTGCCATGTCTTTTAATTTCCCTCAAGGACTCCCCCCGCCCTTTGCTAATGCTAACAAACAACAACAACAGAGATTTTAACACAACACAAAATCTCTGTAAGGAGAGAGCGATGAAATATTGATGAGGTGATGCTAGTGGGGTAGCTACAATGCCTCCTTCCAATGTAATCTTCTCAACAACAATACATATTCCCTGAAAGCGATCAACAATTCATTTTACAGAAGTGTGGCTCTTCGGGGATTTGTGGAAGAGAGGGGCTTCTGAGGATCTTCTGTTTCAAGTTCTTGCATGAAGAGGGGGGCTGTTTTCCCCCAAGCCCACTGGGAAGCATCAAACTCTTGACAGGGATGCAAAACATGATCAGAGGAGTCCAGCATCATTCTCTGCTTGGTCTAACTTATAGCTGTGCTTTTCAGGCTGAGAGTCAGAAGACACCTCTTTCTACACTTATTCTCTAACTCCTTATACTCCTCTGGGATTCAGGCTGACTGAGTACCATGTTGGGACCACCTGCTGCCCTGCAATAGGAAACTGAGATTTGATCTTGCTCACAATGCCCTAATAGTCTTGAGATCACTTGAGATATGTCACAGAGATGTCTGATAGCATTGATTCACCTTGCTACAAGACAGACACTTGTGGGACTTTCCCCCAGGACACAATTTTTAGCAGCCATGTGTATTTTTGATGTTTTGGCAGGCTAGTGGGGTTGGTTTCATATGTAGGGTTTCAGCCAGGCCACCACTGCCCCTACCATGTATCTGTCCCCGTATGCCAAGACACTACCACAGCTCTGACTGTGCCCGCCCCTGTGCCAGGCTTCTGCCACCACCCTACCTGGACAGGGCAGCCACTGTGCTGCCTGCATCTGCCCCATATTCCAGGATGCCACCACTGCCCCGCCTGCCGTGCACTACAGCTATGCAGCTATAGCACCTGGAGTGTAGACAGGCCCTCAGTCCACATGGGGAGTGCAGGATAGCTATTGTGCTTTGAACTCATACCCTAGTTATTTCACATTAACTTATCTGTGAATTCCCATGTAGACGAGCCCTAAGAGAGACAGATCTTGGGCACTAGCTCGACCCAAGAGAAGTAACTTACATGACAGTGGGCCCAAAAACTTTAATCATATTAATCATTCTGAAACATGGATTAGCTTTACACATCAATGTTCATTGTGTAACATGGGTGGCTCTGTGGGCAAATTCTATTTACAAAATGTATTAAAGAGAGCTGGGCAGATACAGCAGAAAACTTGCCACTTATTTAATTCTTTAAGGAATTTGTTTCAGCTACACTTGAGCCACTTTTGCATTCCAGATTCTTGCAGCAGCATGGTACGAACAGGCGCACTCAAGGAAAGATAGTTTAAGTTTGCCCCAAGTCCTCACAAAAACAGAATTTTCCGTTTTCTTTCTATGAGCATTCACAGTACAAACCCAGTCCAACTGGAGCACCAAAACAATGCCACATGATTTATGTGACCTATCATAATTAAGCCACACAGCTCCATAATTAACATGACCTACAGATAAAGGGACATTGCAAATAATCTGTATGATCCAAATAATCTGTATGATCAGTTCTGAGATAATTGCAATCTCTTTGCTGACATTCCTTGAACAGAAATAGATGGAAAAATAGATTATTGGAACTAAGCTCTAGCAATAAGCACATATAATACAGAGAATTTGTACTCATTTCACTGATCCATCAGAAATACTTATAAATCATTGTACTTCTAGTCCATCCCACCACCCCTTCCACCTCCCATGGGACAAGAGCTGTTCCGTAGTGTACATTTGGTAGTGGTTTGTCCAGCCTAATTTTAAAACAACCTAAGTGTTAAGGCTTCCACTTCTCTGCATTCTCTCAACTAGTCATACTGTTGCTGTTCAAAGTGATAAGATTTGTATAAGACTTGTCACTTGGGTTTTGGTTTTATTTTTTTGCTGTACATCAGCATTTAGCTGGATTATAAACCAGTTCCATCATAATCAGTCATAACAGTAGGCTATTTAGCACAACAAAGAAATACCAGCTTGCCTTCTTGACAGCAGGTATTCTCTTGTCTTGTTTTGTTACACTTGAAGGGAAAAGCCACCAAAATAATTTGAAGAAACACACAGTGGGAAGGGGGAAGAGATAAATTAAGTTGTGAACAACAATGGAAAAGCTATGGCTGAGTGGTCAGGCAGTTCAGACTTTTGCAGCTTCAGAGATTTGTCAGTCAGTCTAAAAGTTTGGAGATCGCCAGATTCAATTATATGATCACTATGGATGAGATTGCTGCCTCAAAACTGTGGTTTTCTGCACCCAAGGGTTAATTTGAGGAACAGAAATCCTGGAAAAAGACTGCAGTCTCAAGACTGGAAAATACCACCTTGGGTCCCCATTTCCAAGGCCTTGTAGTTCCGTTCCTTAGTAGTTATTTTCTTGTTGAACTTGCTTTAGATCAGATTATTGAGATATGCATGAGCCAGAACTATATAGCATGGAGTCGAGCTGCAGAAGCTGGGCATCACTGCCAGACATATGGATACCAGAGAACCTCCCTCCCAATATATCCTGGCTTACACCTTCCTGCCTTCTCACTGATAAAAGCCCTTGGCACTACTGAACCCACCTATGCTCTGTTCCACATCAAACTCCTTCAGCTCTTTTTTCACAAAAGGAGTATGTAAAATGGCAGGGTCACCCATCAGAAGTCTAGTGCAGGGAGAGAGTTCTCTCACAGCTCCTTGTTGTCAGGGAACTTTAGCAGAACAAGTTTCAAACTAAAACAAGGGATTTGCTAAAAGGAGGAAAAACAAACAAACAAAAACCAGGCCTGCTCAGACAGACATAAAACTGTCTTTCTACCCTGAACTAGCTTATCCAAGGGTCCTACTTAGCTGGTTTGCTACTAATATTCTCCCATGCCTCAAGAATGACAGAAAGACCTGGCCTTCCGATTGAGCCTTAAGTTGGATGTCCCACTTCCTTACAAAACCCTACCTGTTTGGATATGAGGAGCAGAAAGGTATAACAAGGAATCAGCTCCCTGTTGGCCAGCGCTAGATTCTCTGCTCACCGCCAGCTACAGAACAGAATTACTTCAAGACTGTAACAAAACTCCCCTTCCCTGCTCTTGAACTGACTTCTGGGTTAAATCAAAGGCTTGAACAAACAGAGGGGTCTTACACTCCATTCCAAAGATCACCAGAAAGTCTGTTTCTGGCAGACAACCAGAAAGCCAGAGATGCGAGCTTCCACTGGGGACCCCTTGTCACTGGTCTTGGACAGTTTCACCCCAGCAACTGGCGGTGAGGATGACCCAATATATTTTAATCAAGAAAATCCTAAATAGATTCACTGCAATGCTGCTACTCATAGGTTTGGCTCAGTAAATGGTTGGCTTTTCCTCCCGGCTCTTAACATAGTGAATATGCAATGGTTATCATCTCAATTCACTGCCATCCTGGGGTTTGTCTTTATCATTAATTCAACCAACCAAATTTTACAAGAAGATTGTATTTACAGACATATACTGTAGAAGATTTTGCCCTCCTGGTGTGGCCATGTTTAAGGATTTTTCCTGCCAGACCTCCAATACTTTCCCATTTCTCTCTCTTGCCTCGGAAAGACCCAACCTATTTTTTACACACCTGAGTTTGAGTGAATGAGGCCCAGCTGCACTGACTGCCAGGGTGAGTCAGAGGAAGGGCTGTGTACACACTTCCAAAAGCCTCACATTCTGATGCAGGCTCATTTAAAAAGGAGGGACCAGAAAAGATTTGGTATTGTGCAAGTTAACTTGCCTGGGCCTGCATTCATTTTGTTGATGCAGTCCGTATGTGAACCTTCACAAAGGCCTTCTGATAAGTTTTGGCCATGCCTATGCTTACAGGTCAGGATGTAATGTGAGTGACACGGCATATCCATTGGTGCACAGAAATCCAATCAAAGACGTGTAGCTGTGGTTCATAAAAACAAACCCACTAGAACCCGACAAACTTAGCTGAGCTCTGAGTCCTTTGGTGACATGAGATAAAAGAAATAATGGAAGAATTTCACACAAAGAGGAGGCTAAAATGGAGAGGGTGAGTGTGAAGAGAGGTGGGGAAGAGATTGATATTTCACAGAGAAACCTGAGCAAAATCCCCAAGTCATAACAAGATGTGAAAGCTCAGCTGTGTAAACAATTTAAGGCCTCCCTAACAAGAAGAATGCAACACAAACGATCATTCAAAATCACTGTAAATTTTCTCATTCCAAAGCTGATCACAGTCACTTTTTTCTATTTTCTAAAATAAACCAGACAAAGTGCCTTTCCCCTAGATCAACATACTGACCTTCAGAGATGCTCTCTCCCCTTTTTTGGTTCATAGGTGGTCAAAATAGCTCACTCGTTTTGATAGTTTATAATCCCATAAGATGTGCCTCTCTAGATTTGATACTCAGTGAATAAAATGTTGGGGGCCTTGTATATGGTGATGTTGTATATAGCCTTGTACATGGTGATGTTGTTTACACCTGTGCAAAGTGAGCACAAAGTGGAAGTCAAAACTACCCAATCAGATTGGCAGTGTTCTACGCTCACTGGCACTAGTGCAAATGACTGGTGCAGGGCGAGGGATCATCAGCTCCTCAATGCTGCATATTTATACTCCAAACAATGGGCGTGACCTTACTTCCATTGAGGTCCTTGGGAAGCCTCTTGTGGAATTCAATGAAAGCAGGAACAAGTTCTGTCTTTGCATTATTTTTGCCAATGGCAATAACCAAGAAGAATCGGCCAGTTCTGCCTTCCAGTCCTCATCTTTCCCCGCACAAAGAGACACAACCTTAGCTCTTAGCTCTATTAATGGAAACCTGAATTTGAAAAGGTGAGTTTCTTGTTTCTGACTATGGAATTTTAGCTTAGAAAATACACCATGAATGAGCTTTCATGTACTAGCATCACAGCTATCAAGGTTTCAGAGTAGCAGCCGTGTTAGTCTGTATTCGCAAAAAGAAAAGGAGTACTTGTGGCACCTTAGAGACTAACAAATTTATTAGCGCATAAGCTTTCGTGAGCTACAGCTCACTTCATCGGATGCATCCGATGAAGTGAGCTGTAGCTCACGAAAGCTTATGCTCTAATAAATTTGTTAGTCTCTAAGGTGCCACAAGTACTCCTTTTCTTACAGCTATCAAGGACTGCCAAGCAGCTACTTTGATAAATAGCTCTGATTGAGAAGAAGGAGACAGTGGGAGGAGGGAAGGGGTGGGAGGTAGATGTCAGCCTATTGATGGCAGCATTGGTACGTGGAAGCGAGATGCAGAACCCCATCAAAATGCTTTGATGTGCAAAGGAACCTGATCATGACAACTGCCCAATTTATTTTGCTTCCTTCTGAGATACAAAATATTCCATGCACAGTGGCCCTAGATGAGGTGGGGTGATGTGGGACGTGTAATAATGTTAATGTGAACTTCCAACTGCTTGTTTTCTTGCTATGGGAAAATTTGCTCTGAGCAACAGAAGGGAGTTAATCACAGCCATCAGATGTAGTTTTTAACGGAGTGGGAGCTCAGCAATGCAGCCAGCTGAAACTGGGAGAAATGCCCCTTGACTTAGAGAAAGGCTGTTGCAGCCCAAGCCATGGTACCTTGGTCAAGTAGTTGACTTCAGTGAGATTATTCACATGGTTAAAAAGTTAAACGTGTTTAGGTACTTTGCTAGATCAGGACCAGAGTGCTGAGCCACTTATCAGATCTCACAAGGTAGATAAAGAGGGGCCTGGTCAATACTTGGATGGGAAAACACCAAGTGACAAGTCAAATCTAGATGCTGCTGGAAGTGGTACTGATGGTTCAGTAAAGGAGACAGAATTGAACCACTACCCTAAAAAAGGGCTACGAGGTGCTGTGTTTCAGATGAGATACAAAGCTAAGATCGTTTCTACTCCTGGTGACAACACATCCCATGCCACTTCAAAAAGAGGAATAATGGCTTCAACATCCTGACCAAAATCCATTTTATGTTCACACATTTTACATGCCTAAAATTCTCCTTAATATTTCAATTGCATACAACAGTCTTCCTCACTTTCTGTTCAAAACTACTGCCTTGTATTGCTGCCTGCAGTTAAACAGATGCTGAATTTTATCCCAAAGGTGGATGCATTTTAGTGCTGAATAAAGCAATTCTTGTATCTATACTCTATTATATAAAGCATGTCAAGTGTTTTGGGATACCCCAATACGAAAAATATCATACACATGTGCAACTATTACAAATATTTAAAAGCACCATCATAGCTTATCTCCATGTCAGGCTGTGGAGCTGCAAAATCAGGTCTATTTTTAAATGAGAATTAGACAGCACATAAGGCAAGCTCACTATAAGCTAATAATGTATGTTAACTGAAAGTCCAAAGCCATAGAAATGGGAGGAACAGTACAGGGTGGAAAAGAAGGGCAATCAAATACAGCCCCCTGGAGTTCAATTACTTCTGACTCATCCTCCCAAATGAGCTCTTTGCCTCCATAAATGAGAGGAAACAGAAACACTCGCGCTGCTGAGATAGAAGGTAATTATTCTTGCACAGTGTGAGAGGAAAACACACATGCTAACGATGTCGGATCATGGGACTTTGTTTGTGTCAAGACTAAGAAAAACACGCTCTTAAAAACGGGCTTGGCTCATGGTACTGCACAGATATCTGCCACCATCAACATTACTGTACTCATTGTTAAACTCCATCCGTGTGCTTGGTCAAAAGAGTTTGAGATCTAGACAACTCCCATAGAAAAATACAGCACACTGAGAGATCCACAGGAAGGAGTCACCAAGGATCCTTTAAAAATGTCCCTTAAAAAAGTCTCTTGTGTAGATGTAACAGAAGAAGTGGGTCTTTTGGAGGAGCTTGAATGAGGAGAGGGTGGGTTCCTGGTGGATGGTGACTGTGAAGTAGTTCCATAGGCAGGGGCAGAACAGAAGGAGTGATGATGGGAGTGGATGAAGGAAATGAAGGAGGCACAGAAGCTAAGTGACAAGGATGACACGGGAATGTGATAGTAGATGAGATCTGGGTCATAGACTGGATTAGAGCTGGGTAGAACTTTGAAGGCAAGAGCAAGAACTTGCTACATTGAGCAAAGAAGAACCAGTGGAGCAGTTCAAAGATGGACCTGGTCTGATCAATTGAAAAGGGCAATGTTTCAGCTGCTGCTTTTTGATCAGTTCAGAGGGAAGTGATCCTGATATTAGGTGGGCCAGAGGAGGGGGAGGTTGCAGCAGCTAACAAAGAAGTGGGCAACTGTTTTAGCTATTTGGATGGAAAGGAAGGGTTGGAATTACATCTCAAAACTCTTCTCTGAAATGAGAATGGAGGGCAAAAATGGCAGAACTGACAGTCAATAAAGGATCTGAATAGCTCAGATAGCTGGTAATGAGATATGGGGTGTCTACAGTGGTTCTCAAACTAGGACCGCCGCTTGTTCAGGGAAAGCCCCTGGGAGGCCGGGCCGGTTTGTTTACCTGCCGCATCTGCAGGTTCGGCCGATTGCAGCTCCCACTGGCTGCAGTTCGCCGCTCCAGGCCAATGGGGGCTGCAGGAAGGGCGATGATTGATTGTACAGTTTCTCCTTTGTGCCAATCTACACAGAACATGAGATGCTACAGTCCCTAGCATTAGAGCCTTGGCTCTTTTATTCAAACTGTAGCAGCTCATGCTTTTAACTCTGGAGATCGCTGGGTCAACCCCTGGTGTGTTGACCAAGAGTGTGGCCATCGCACACACACAGAGACTAAATGTGCTGTTCCAAAGAACACCAAGCAGAGTCTTAGGTGCAAGTGACAAAATCTTTGCTAAAAGAATCTTTGTAACAACTAGCCTAACCTGTTCCATCCTCCCATTGTAATACCACTGAAAGAACTTGAACATCAGCACAAATGCCTTAACAAACAAAAAATTGTTAGATGAGCCATTCATTCGGTCTTTCCTTTCACAATTTGCCTAGAACACAACAACAGCTGCAAAAATGACAAATCAACCTGAACAGATAATGTTTCTTCTGAGACCTTTCTGGGAAACTTTCAACTTTCTGGTCTCTCTGTAGGTTCTCAGGAATTGTATCTGAAGAGCGTATTTGCATATCAGATGACATGCTGAGGCCAATTGGTCCGATTTCCAATCTCACACAATCGACTGTATAAAATCGATTTCTAAAAAATCGACTTCTATAAATTCGACCTAATTTCATAGTGTAGACATACCCTTACAGTGTACACTGGGAGTAACTCGGGCTCAATGCCTGTCAGGTTATGTATTGTGGCTACATGATAGATTTAATGAATGCATGGTGTTCTCAGCTCCCCCTCTAAGCAACACTTAATCGGACTTCTCAGGAGCCATCTCTCTTTTTCTCACCATAGCTGGAGGTTAGCTAGGTCTTATCTACCTGTAAGACCCTGAGTGAAATGCACAATTTCTGATGCCTGGATTAATATTTTTGAGAGTTGTTCCTTTAAAACCAAAGTACTTAGAAAATCAGGACATTTCTGTGACCTTTCCAGAGAAGTGTAGATTTGGTTATGAAACTTTTGGTAGTTCTAAACAGCATGGAAGAAAGAAGAATACAATTCTTCTTGCACCATGTGTTACTCACGTATGAAAAACATATTGTTAAATTCCTTCTTCTGGAGCACATTATGTGTGTCACTGGACAAGAAAAATATTTGATCAGCCCCTGTATAGTATAGTTACTTTTATGTGCCTAAATAAGAAAAGGGTCTTATCCTAATTCACAAATTTAGTTTGTGGGAGATTAAATTTCCTTTATGAACTTTGCCCTTTCTTAAAAATTTTATTATAATAATTCAATGAAAGACAATAGCTGAGGAGAAATCTTAGGTCAAGTATCCAGAAGTCCTTACAGTTTTACAGTCTCATTTGGCTGAGGAGTTTAAATTTGCAGTTTTCTTGGAGATTAGAACTAGGATTTTCAAAGGAGCATGCAGGAGCTAGGCACCCAATTGAGATTTGAGCTCCTAACTCACTAAAGCTCTTTTTAAAATCCAAATGTAACATGGTATTTTATGAGTGCAATTTATAGGAATGTGTGTGTGTTGGAGGAGTGGTGCAATCAAAATCCCAGCTAGCCTTCAGCTGGCAGAGTATCAGGCTCTTAATCTGAGGGTGTAGGTTTCGAGCAGTAGGTTAATGTTGACAAATATATGAATGGGACTATGTGATGGAGCTGCCTGTGATAGGAGAGGATTGGACTCCTTCATGTCTAATTCATTTAATTTCTAATAAATTCTATGTTTAGGGATTCTTATCCCAGAGTTATCAGAATTATCTAGAATGCATGACTCTGCCAAACTGGGTAAAAATGCTCAGAAAGAAACCCAAAAGAAATCAACAACATACAAGTGGAAGGAAGGTATGTGAGAAATAAATATGAGTAAGGATACAGCCCAAAGAGCCAATAAGTTCCTACACATTTATGAAAACCACCCACTGGCCCCATCTTAATCTTCCCACAAAAGCAATCAGGAAGTACAACATTAACAGCAAACATACAACAAGTAGGAGTCCTACCACTTTAACAATGTAAGCACAGAGAAAAACAGCAACATGATGAGTGGCATACAGTTCTAGATGGGTCACAAATCCTATCTGTCTAGTGTCTATGTGAGAATGCAATGAAAACTATTCACTGATATATGCTGAGTTTCTTTGTAGCGCAGGCGTCTGTCTTTCTTATATGCAACAGTAAACGCAGATGGCTCTAGGATGTATGCATACCAACAAAATGCCAAAAAGAGTACTCTTAAAAAAAAACTTAGTGCTCCGACTAGTCAGATTGAGCCATTCACATGAATGGATCAATCTGTAAACTATAATATGGAAGTGGAATACAATACATTATTATTACATTTATATAGCGCTATTCATTCCCAGGAGTCTCCAAGTGATTCACTCTCTTAACAGATTCCCATCCCCCAAGATTGAAATGCAGCCACCTCTGCTGCAGAATACAGCAACTATGACTGCTGCACAGCAAAACTTCACAACCATTTAGGGCAGGATGTGGAGAAAATATCGAGTCCTACTAAAACTGCAGGAAGAATTTTTGGTAGGACGAAGATCCCCAAATTAATAAGGATCCCAGGATTAGCATGGTGCCTACTCTTGCAAAGTGTGTCATGGGGGCTGCGATGATCACAAATGACCACATCCTCCATTTTCTATATCACCTAAAAGACATCCCTTCCAGCAGCACTATTGTGAGCTGACAGGCTCATTACTAACTCAAAAGGAAAACCATCACCTACTGAATCACTAATGCTGTTTCCTGAAACACACTGGATTTTCTTTCAGGATTTCTCCATACATGTCTGGACCCAGCCAACACTACTTGCTTGTTAGATCTGACAAGATCACAGCCAGAGGTGGAAAGGATTCAAGCAGAACAGAATATTGGACTTTTCAGAAGAGAGTCACTCTGGCTTCAGTAGAATTGAGAGTTTCCTTTAGTTTCATGCTGGATCCCCCCAATGAGTAGACCGTGAATGGATCCACACAGATTTCAGAAGCCACCAAGAGAAAGGAAAGCATATGGTCATGTAAATAATTACACAGCCAGCAAAAAGGCACAGATTCCCAGAGCAATCAAATAGAGTTAAAAGTCAAAAAGAAGACAGAGAAGCAAATGGAATAGCAGTTTGTGCTAAAAAGCAGCACAATAACACATGAACTATACTGGCAACCTTAGGGATATTTATAGAAACGTGCCCAATCAAATAAGAGCTAACAACAGACAACAAATCCCAAAATGGCTTTGCCTTCCGTTGCTCTCAAGCTTTCCTATTCTAAAAAACAGTAATACCCTTACACTGAGCCATGGACTTTTCCCCACTGTATTTTAACAATAAAGTCCTCTTCTGGCACGGGTGTCAGTGGCAAGGTGCAATGAATTTAGAAGCCTTTTGTCCCTTCCTCTTTTTCTTTTTTTAACACAGAAAAAAAAGACCCCTGGTATCCAAAAGCAGAATCTTGCCCTAGATACTTTGGCCCAATGTCTGCCATCATTTATACTGTAGTCAATCAAGAGTAACTCCAAATGGAGCGTATTAACCAATGGTGTAAACAGAACTACTCCAAGACTGCATCAAAGTCTCTCAGACAATAAAGCCAGAAGGGACTATCCTAAGCATCTAGTCTGACCTCCTGCATATCACAGGCCACAGAACCATACCCACCCACTCCTGTAATAAGCCCATCTGGCTAAGTTACTGAAGTCCTCAAATCTTGATTTACAGACTTCAGGTTTACAGACAATCCACCCTTTACTCTAATTCAAACCAGCAAATGACCCAGGCCCCATGCTACAGAGGAAGGCAAAAAACAACAACCAGGGTCTCTGCCAATCTGACCTGGGGGGAAATGCCTTCTCAACACCAAACAGAGTGATCAGTTAGACCCTAAACATATGGGTGAAACCCACCAGCCAGACACCTGGGAAAGAATTTTCTGTAGTAACTCAGAGCTCGCCCCATCTAGTGTCCCATCTCCGGCCATTGGAGATATTTGCTGCTATGCCATTGTACACATTATCACCAAACCATCCTCTCTATAAATTTATCAAGCTCAGTCTTGAAACAAGTTGGGGTTTTTTGCTCCCATTACTCCCCTTGGAAGGCTGTTCTAGAATTTCACTCCTCTGAGGGTTAGAAATCTTCATCTAATTTCAAGCCTAAACTTATTGATTGTCGGTTTATACCCATTTGTTCTTGTGCCAATACTGGCCCTTAACTTAAATAACTCCTATATCTCCCTGGTGTTTATCCTTTATCTGTCCCCTCAGCCTTCATTTTGTTAGATAAAACAAGCCAAGCTCCTTAAGTCTCCTCTTGTAAGGTAGGTTCTCCATTCCTCTGATCATTCTAGTAGCCCTTCTCTGTACCTGTTCCTATTAGAATTCATCTTTTTTAAACATGGGAGACCATCACCATAGCTGAGTGCAGAATCTGGCACAGCATGTCTTACTATGCATAAAATCCAGAGACCAAATAAGGCAGATACAGGTAGGAGTCTCTCATATGCGGTTCCACCAATCCTGAGGCGTAAGCCCTCCATCTGTTTGGCTGAAGTCCATTAGCTTCTGCTGAAGTTAATGGGAGCTGTCATAAATATAAAGGGAAGGGTAACAACCTTTATGTATGCAGTAATATAAAATCCCTCTTGGCCAGATGTACAGAATCCCCTTACCTGTAAGGAGTTAATCAGTTCAATTAACCAAGTTGGCACCTGACCAAAAGGACCAATGGGGAAAGAAGATACTTTCAAATCTATGGGGTGGGAGAGAAGCAGTGGTGAGCAGGAGCCAGTTCGCACCGGTTTGCGTGAACTGGTTGTTAAATTTTGAAGCCAGTTTAGAACTCGTTAAAGGGGTGGGGAAGCTCAGGTGGGACGGACAGGATGTGGCCTACGGGACTGTCCTGTCCGTTCCGCCTGAGCTCTCGGCTGGGGAGGCTCCCAAGTGAATTTTTACTGACCCGGCAGCACTCCGAGCCTTCGGCGGCACTTCGACGGCGGGTCCTTCACTCACTCCGGATCTTCGGGGGCATTTCGGCGGTGGGTCCTTCAGTTCTGCTGAAGACCTGGAGGGACTGAAGGACGTGCCGCCGAAGTGCTGCCGAAGACCTGGAGTGAGTGAAGGAACCGGTTCTTGAGCTTCTGGCAGCTCATCACTGGGGAGAAGCCTTTGTTTTTGTGCTCTGTGTATGTTCTCTTGGGAGACGAAGAGAGAGACCAAGCAAGTAATCCAGCTCCTACTGAATGATATATCTAAAATTATAGGAATAGTAAGTAATAGCAAGGAAATGCATTAGAGTATCTTTTGTTTTGGCTTGTGAATTTTCCCTATGCTAGTGGGAGGTTTATCCCTGTTTTTTGTAACTTTAAAGTTTTGCCTGGCGGGGAATCCTCTGTGTTTTGAATCTGATTACCCTGTAAAATTACCTTCCATCCTGATTTTAGAGAGGTGCTTCTTGTATTTTTTTTCTTTATAATAAAGTTCTGGTTTTTTTAAGAATCTGATTGTTTTTTGTGTGCTAAAAACCCAGGGATTTGGTCTGTGCTCACCTGTACCAATTGGTGAGGATATTATTCTCAAGCCTCCCCAGGAAAGTGGGTGAAGGGGCTTACGGGGAATATTTTGGGGAACAGGAACTCCAAGTTCTTTTCCTTGAATCTTTGTCTAACTCACTTGGTGGTGGCAGTGAATACCATCCAAGGACAAGAAGGGATTTTTGCCTTGGGGAAGTTTTAACCTAAGCTGGTAGAAATAAGCTTAGGGGGTCTTTCATGAGGGTCCCCACATCTGTACCCCAGAGTTCAGAGTGGGGAGGGAACCCTAACAGGAGTAGTGTCCACACAGTAATGTGAGGTACAATCTATCCCCCAGGATCTCCAGCACACCTTGCTAATACAAATTCTAGGCTATTATTAGGGCTCCGTGTCTGTCACGGAGGTTGCGGAAGTCATGGTAACTTCTGCACGGCCAGTGTGGCTGACCCCATGGCTGCCCAAGCAGCTGGCCCCCGTTACCACCCGAGCAGCAGCCTATGTGGCTGGCCCCAGGGACTGCCTGAACAGTGACTGATGCAACTGGCTCCGTGTACCACCTGAGCAGCAGTCCTGGGGACAGCAAGAACAGCCACAGCTCAGTAGCCCCCAGCAGCGGTCCCGGGGCAGCCGGAGCAGTGGAGCGGGGAAGCCCCCAGCGGTGGCTGAAGCAGCCTCTGCTCGATGGCCCCCAGCAGCAGGTCCCTGGATCGCCTCCCCCCAACAGCATCCCCTCCCAAAAGATTTAATCAGGGGTATTTATGGTGCAAATCCTAGACTGGTCACCAGGACGTGAATTTTTGCTTATTCCCCATGACCTATCCATGGCTTTTACTAAAAATAGCCATGACTAAATCATAACCTTAGCTATTATTGAAGAGAAACTGTCAAGTAAGTGGTCGTCTTGTGATAGAGGCAAACATCAACCGATTAGCAGATTGGACCAGCATTACAAACAAGACCACAGTAAGGAGAAATAAAATTGATGGGCCCAGCATACGCTTCCTTGCATATTATGCCCATTCACTACCCAAAAGACATTCCATTAAATATTTGGTGTGCGTTTATACTAACTCCCACCTATTCCTGTGGTTCCCATCTTATTGCATCTACAATCACTACAAATAAGGGCTGCTCTACAGTATTTTGATTAGGGGGGTAATTTACTGAAATCATTATACTAGTACAACTCCCTAGTGTGGATGCAGTTATAACTGTGTTTGTTTACAGCCTGCTATCTCAGTACTTGCTATAAATTGTGAGCTTCATGTGACTTTGTTTGTGGCAAGTTTTCACAGAAACAGATGTTTCAGATGCTTTGGAAATTTGCTCAGCCATACACAAGAAAAATACGTCCCCATATGCTTCCTGTATAATCTCACAAAGGCTCCTGGCCCCATCTACCATTTAAATTGTAAAGCATAAACACTGCCCAGACGGCACTATAAATTCGAATACAAAAACATTTTATTTCATCTCTTGCTCCTAAGCCTCCTCAGGGAGTACAGGCTCATCTAGCTCTAACTTTATTACAGGCTGGTGAACATCTCATGGCAAATATTTACTTGGGCACTGACCCCTGAAATAAACTTAACTCATCTCATTGCTGATTCAGTCCGCACTTCAGCACCTAGTCCTGATAGTGTGTAAGATTCCTGGCGGTGTGAGGTCTTTAGACTCTCTCCATTTCTGGCTGTCTAGGAATTTAAAACTACCACTGATCTTAATGGTGTCAAATCTGACTGGTGTGTTTAGGCAGGGATTTTTAAAGAATCCTACTTGTGTTAGGTACTCACCTACTATTGAGTTTCAAAGGTATTTGGGCACCTAACTCCAATGGGAGCCTTTTTAAAAGCTCAACCTTAATGCAACTTCCCACTTATTTAGAGTAATTGGCATTTAGACATCATGGTGATAGGAAGACAGATTAGTTTAGATAGACAAATCAAGCAATAGATTGCAGCTCACTTTAATTTTGTCCTGGAAATCATGGATTCCATTCAGGATACCAAACAGCACCTGTGACTTTTTATTTCCTCCCCAACCCCATTCCAATATTTTCCAATGGTTTTTGCATGTTTTACCCTGGAACCTGCTAAAATTACCATGAGGAGGAACAATGAGCCTTTGATCTAGGGCTATATCAGTGTTAGTGTTTAAGCCCCTCAAATCCCTTCCGTGAGCAGCTCCCAACTCTCACAAATTTCCCAGACCAGTGACTCTTCACGGAGCTGCAGATGTGACATTTGGTTCGGTGACCCAATTACAGATTATTTCCTGGGTTAGTGGGCCCATTCAAGAAGCAGCACTGTATGAAGATAACATATGTCATGGAGAGTTACAAAAGAAAATCAAAACTGTGGGGGGAAATGGGGGACTGAGTAAGGATAGTGCAGAAAACGAGGAGACAACTGGAAGTAGATGCCAATGATGTCACAGATTGAAAGTAGAGTCTGGTAGGGGCAGGGGAGGGTGCTGGATTGTCCAGGTGCTCCCTGGCTTCTACGAGAGCCACTGCAGATTCTTGGGGTAGTGGGCGGGGGAGGGGAAAGGGGAGGAAGCTGGTGCCCTCATTGGCACCTACAGGAAAGTCTGCAAGTGCTGGCTGCGAAAGATTTAACAGATGGATAGAGAGAAGAGAAGGCGCTTAAGGGAGATGTGCACATGCCTTCCATGCAAATGAAATTTAAATAGACCTGAACACAAGAGAACTTCTGCTGATGCAAAATGCTGACCTTTTTATTTCTGTTTGGCTTCTCTTTTGCCCGTGTATCCCTTGCAATTACTGTAGAGTCAGATCTTTCTGTAGAACTGACCATTTCCCAGGAGTCACCTAAAAACATGAACCCGAGTTCTACTGCAGAGCAATTTGCAAGAGACAACAGAACACTACGTATGTAACATGCAATAGGAACTAAATCTCCTCATTATGGTTTTCAATGTGAGGCAGGCAGCTTTGCATTAAAATGACATTAGGAAAAGGAAAAAAAGCAATTTTCCACAGCAATCACAGAATACAAATGTTTGATTGATTAATTTAGAACTGAGAGGATGGGGGGTCTCTATAGATCCATGATGAAAAATAATGACATCAAAGGTATGTCTGCAAGTCAACAGTACCTATTGTCAGGGGCTGCAGCTGAGTCTGGAACTCCTCTCATACATAAAGTTAGATATGTTCGTAAGTATCGTGCTGAATCAGGGCCCAAGAGCCTGACCCAAAGTGCATTAATGGTTCTGGCCCAAAAGGCATTGGTGACAAAGGGTACCAACAATATCGTGCAAGGCACTGGTGAGGCCCCTGGAAAAGCTGGCCAATGCCCATACTATTGATGCAAAGCAGAAATTCACTTCCACTGCAGACAATGGAGATCACGTAGGGCAAGAATTAAAGAGTAATTATCTTGCTCAATTCCCAGGCAAGCAAGATGCAGAATGAGCAAGAAGGTGACTGCAGTTGAAATACCACTGGAGTTGAGCAAACAGCAGACTGGGCCAAGAACATCAGGTCACAACTTAAACCTCAGAATAATATTTGGAGAGCAGATAGAAAATAAGAAGCCCTGAAATATGACATTCTTTCTATATGCTTAAAATATCCCAGGAGGAGTAAAGTAAAGAACATACGAGTGGGAAATTGAACAAGATGGAAAACTATGTTTGCTGTTGGGGGTGGATCAAAGGTGGGAAGTGATTAAATACTTCAGAGATATCCAAAGAGAAATGAAGACAAGGGTCAGAGGCCAAGCCTACACTACTTCAGTATACTTCAGTATAACTACCCAGCTCAAGAGTGTGAAAAATCCATACCCCTGAGTGACACAGTTATACCAACCGGAACCTCTTGTGTAGACAACACTATGTCAGTGGGAGAGCTTCTCCCACCAACAAAGCTACCGCCTGTGATACTTAGCCCAATATTCTTCATAGAGATATTGTTATTATATGAATATGGCATAATTAAGATAGGTTTTATGCAAGATGGGTCATGCGAGGTATCATTGGAAAGGTTATGATGTACTGACTTTGATTATTCTATTTGTAGGCATGTATCATTTCTCTATCTGAAGTTAGGAATATTGACTATGTATCAATTACAAACATGTTTGCACCTGGGGAACGCTCACCAGACTGTAGGCAATCAGCCTGGATGGGCCATTAGGGAGAACCATCAGATTCTGAAGATGCTAATCTCCCCTTCATGAGAAGCTTCCTGGGATGCTGCTTTGACACTACAGGGTCATGTGATCATGTCACCTGGTACTGGACCCCATCTTGGCCTACCAGTATTTTTCCAGTCGTAGGGGGCAGGGAACAAAGGATTCCCGCCATATGTAAATCCTATTTAAGGCAGGGAATTGAGTTCCTCAGGGCTCTTTTCTCACTGAATCCCCACCCACGATGACTGCTGAGAACATCTAAAAAACAAGGCAGGTTGGGAGACAGAAGAGCTGAGCTTGGGATGAAAAAGGTGTCTTGCCTGTGAAAGAAATGCCTAAAACAACATTTAGGGTGAGAAACTACCACTTGTAACCAGTTTCTTTAATGTATTAAGCTTAGTTTGCCTATTTGTTTTATTTGCTCAGTAATCTGATGAACTCTCTTTATGCACAAGGTTTTTCTTTAAATCAAGGCAATATGAAGGTTGTGTGATATTATAATTCAGTGATCCCCCTCTCCCCCATCTACTCCAGAGGACAAAACAGAGAACTCAAAGTGGGTTCCAGTATAAATGCATATCTGTCCTAGGCTGCTATTTTTGACAAGCTCCCAAATTCAAATGATGCCATCAAAGGAATGCTTGAGTAATTACTTGAATGATCCCTGGTGTCTCTCCCCCTCTTGCCAACTAATTCCACAAATTCTAAATGCAGACATAAAAATCTGTGCTTTTAGCACAGTTGTCCTAAATGCGCCCATTGGCATCATGGTAATTTGCATGCTTAAATTTGAAGCATTTGAAAAATCAAGACTTCTGTGTAAGATGCCTTAAAACCACTAACAAAAGCGAGCTGAGGAGTGTGGAGGATTTTGACCAAAGCTGAGTCTGACCACGCATCAGAGAATGGAGAATGGACTGAGTTGGGGCTGACATCCATCTACAATCCCAATTGTGAAATGAAGGGTATCCTGACATCACCTCATCTGAATATTTTCTTGGAAATGCACTGGAAATTAGCTCCCTAATGTGTGACCTTTATTATATAAAATGTCTCAGCCCTCCCTTCTATTTTTGAATATCATCTCTTTCAGGCAGCTGATCTATTTTAAGTTCACTGATCAGAAAAACAAAACAGACAGACAACGTAACATTGACATTTGATGTTGGTATTTAGCCTTAATGTCAACTTTGCCATTTGTCTGAGATGATCTGACACAGGAATCTTTTTGCACATAAAGAATACAAGATCAAAGTTTAAAGATGCTAGCAAGAAGGGGCATGGAAAAAAGAAAACAATGCACCTTTCTAAGCCAAAGAAGGGGAATTTACACAGTAATGTGCCTGAGAGGAGTCAAACCTTTGCAGTAAGGGTGGGTAAAGAGCATCCAAAGTGTGGTGATCTAATTCTCAGGCAAGGGCTATGAAGGATTTGTTCCTATGGCTTTTTGGAATCTCATTTTGCATCTTCCTTTACATCTGCTGTACAAACAGTGAGCAGCATAAAGCTTTCAACGACTCCGTAATAAGTATAAAATCATACCAGAGCTTCCTCCTGAAAAAAATGACAACTACAACACTTCAGGCAAAAAAAAGAGGTTTCTCATCCGGCAAATGCAGATTGCAATGAATGGAGTTGATGGCAATTGACCGAAAGAAGGGCAGTTCATCTAGTCCATGAAATTGCATACTGCCATCAGAAGCTATTTCCTCCAATTCAGAGCATTCCCTCCCTTTTTCCTCTTTAACAATAGGCCTAGAAAAAGCCCGAGACATCTGTCAAAACCAGATGTCTGGCTCTGAAAATGACTGTGTGTATGTTTGTAAGGAAAAAGAGACAGAGACAACAGAGAGGATTTGGATATGAGAAACTTCCAAAAATATTGGAGACTTGATCTCATTCCCAGCTGAATTGAGACTAGGGAAAATATTTAGGAATCGGTTAGCTGTACACAATGGGCCAAGGTCAGTAATGCTAGTGCAGAATGTGGTACGTTGTGCCTCCCTGAACCAATAAGGTCTCTCAACCCTCGGCATGGGAAATTCACTTTGAGTGAGGCTAGAGGGTGTTTACTTGGCTACCCATCCTGAGAGTTTCCGTCAGACAAGAGCAACTGCAACTCTGTTGAGGTTCTATGGGGGATATGTGGATAGGAGCAGGTATGGCCAGGTGCTTACTTCGTGCTTGCAGCTTTGGCTGCATCCACTTACAGGCCAACTTCATCCACCTTTGGGGCTTCATTGGCTCCCTACAGGCTTTTAATGCCACGCCTCGTCCTGTTATGGATTTTCTGCTGCCAAGGTTTCCATTGGAACACATCCTGGAGATAATGTAGCTAAGTATATCATAGATACATTTGATATAAGAAAACCACACTAGAGCATCATTCAGGTTGCAAAGTGAAGTGCCAAATGGCAAGGAAATGTCGAAGTTAAGGCAGCCTGAGTAACCTTAACTCTGCTCCTTCTGCATTTGCATTATGATGCACTCTTTAGCTACAAAAAGAAAAGGAGTACTTGTGGCACCTTAGAGACTAACAAATTTATTTGAGCAACTGCTCAAGAAACTCCCTGAAAAAGCACAAGAACAAATCTGCACAGACACACCCCTGGAACCCCAAGCAGGGGTATTCTATCTGCTACCCAAGATCCATAAACCTGGAAATCCTGGACGCCCCATCATCTCAGGCATTGGCACCCTGACAGCAGGATTATCTGGCTATGTAGACTCCCCCCTCAGGCCCTACGCTACCAGCACTCCTAGCTATCTTTGAGACACCACTGACTGCGTGAGGAAACTACAATCCATCGGTGATCTTCCTGAAAACACCATCCTGGCCACTATGGATGTAGAAGCCTCTACACCAATATTCCACACAAAGATGGACTACAAGCCCTCAGGAACAGTATCCCCGATAATGTCACGTCAACCCTGCTGGCTGAACTTTGTGACTTTGTCCTCATCCATAACTATTTCACATTTGGGAACAATGTATACCTTCAAATCAGCAGCACTGCTATGGGTACCCGCATGGCCCCACAGTATGCCAACATTTTTGTGGCTGACTTAGAACAAAGCTTCCTCAGCTCTCGTCCCCTAATGCCCCTACTCTATTTGCGCTACATTGATGACATCTTCATCATCTGGACCCAGGGAAAAAAAGCCCTTGATGAATTCCACCATGTTTTCAACAATTTCAATCCCACCATCAACCTCAGCCTGGACCAGTCCACACAAGAGATCCAGGAAACCTACTGACCGCTATACTTACCTACATGCCTCCAGCTTTCATCCAGACCACACCATACAATCCACTGTCTACAGGCAAGCTCTACGATACAACCGCATTTGCTCCAACCCCTCAGACAGAGACAAACACCTACAAGCAATCTTACAACTACAATACCCACCCGCTGAAGTGAAGAAACAGATTGACAGAGACAGAAGAGTACCCCGAAGTTACCTACTACAGGACAGGCCCAACAAAGAAAATAACAGAACGCCACTAACCATCACCTTCAACCCCCAACTAAAACCTCTCCAGCACATCATCAGGGATCTACAACCTATCCTGAAGGACGACCCATCACTCTCACAGATCTTGGGAGACAGGCCAGTCCTTGCTTACAGATAGCCACCCCAACCTGGAGCAAATACTCACCAGCAACCACACACCACACAACAGAACCACTAACCCAGGAACCTATCCTTGCAACAAAGCCCGTTGCCAACTGTGTCCACATATCTATTCAGGGGACATCATCATAGGGCCTAATCACATCAGCCACACTATCAGAGGCTCATTATCCTGCACATCTACCAATGTGATATATGCCATCATGTGCCAGCAATGCCCCTCTGCCATGTATATTGGCCAAATCAGACAGTCTCTACATAAAAGAATAAATGGACACAAATCAGACCTCAAGAATTATAACATTCAAAAACCAGTTGGAGAACACTTCAATCTCTCTGGTCACTCGATTACAGACCTAAATGTTGCAATTCTTCAACAAAAAAACTTCAAAACAGACTCCAATGAGAGACTGCTGAATTGGAATTAATTTGCAAACTGGACACCATTACATTAGTTTTAAATAAAGACTGAGAGTGGATGTGTCATTACACAAAGTAAAACTATTTCCCCATGTTTATTTCCCCCCCCATACTGTTCCTCACATGTTCTTGTCAACTGCTGGAAATGGCCCATCTTGATTATCACTACAGAAGGTTTTTTTTCCTCTTCTGGTGGTAATAGCTCACCTTACCTGATCACTCTCATTATAGTGTGTATGGTAACACCCATTGTTTCATGTTCTCTGTGTATATAAAATCTTCCCACTGTATTTTCTACTGCATGCATCCGAGGAAGTGAGCTGTAGCTCACGAAAGCGTATGCTCAAATAAATTTGTTAGTCTCTAAGGTGCCACAAGTCCTCCTTTTCTTTTTGCAGATACAGACTAATAGGGCTGCTACTCTAAAACCTGTCTTTAGCTACACAATCACAGATCTAGATGCACCTTCATGAATCACAGTCTGTAGTCTCTTGCTTACGAAAACTGAAATTCTACCCCACACAGTGGTGCACGTATGTGCACACCTAATGGATTCCACAGACATCATCAATGAAGTGGTCATTTTCACACAGTTTACACACACACTCATGCACATCACCAGCGGGGGTGGGTGTGACATAATCCAGCTCACCTGCACAAAGTATGTTTTTTAAAACCTTACAACTCTGACAAAGTTAATCAGATTTTGACTGGATTGATGAAAGGCAAATCAGCAATGTAGGGGCCTGCAGAAGGTGCTACCTAGTGGTCAGGTGGGGTTGGCAGGATGTCTCCCATTGAAGCACTGGCCTTCCTTCAGCGCCACTGCCCCAAGGGTTCCCCGTCCTCCGTTTTAGCACAGAGGCTCTGAGGGCTGGCCCCGTAACACTCACAGTCTTTTCCCTCTGGCCTCTTACGGGACTTGAAGGCTCTTGCATTGTCCTCTCGCTGTGGGAATGTGAGCTCAGGCCTTTCCTCTCCACCAGGCTCCGGTCCAGGGCTCCATGATGGGCAGCTACATGCAACACTTTGGGGTGCTAAGCCACTGCCCCCTCGACCACTTCCTACCCCAGTCTCTTTCAGCTTCCCAGAGGAAACCACTCTGACACAATCCGTCCCCTGTTCCTCCTTTGTGGGTTTGCACAGGTCTGCGTTGTCAGGTCCCAAGCAATGAGCCCCGGGGCAGCACTTTCCCCTCAGAGCTCAGAGCAGCCGTCTGCTCCCTTCCACTGCCTGCCTCTCAACTGCTCCATTTCCCCTTTTAAAGCCTTGCCTGCAGCATGTGCGGGCTTGGCAGGTGTGCATGGGTGGGGCTGTCTGGGCCCAGATCTGTTCCTTAACCCCTTGCTCTGCAGTGTGTGGTTTGTACACCCTATCACAGGCTACATCCTTCCTCTGAGCCATCAGATCTGTTCAAAAGTGATTCTTAGCAGGAAAAGTGATTCCTCCCCGGCCATTCCTTCAGTGCTGAGAGTGGCTCAACTGTTTTCAGTGGAACTTTCAGAAGAAAATTGCTCCCTGGCTCAGAGTAGGAGTACCAAATTTCAGCCAGACAGGTAAAACTTTGAGAAAAGTTATTAGCAACATAAAAAGACCTTTTTATAATGGCAATCTTAAGTTAGGCATTCCATATGCTCCCTGCATATACTCGGGAGAGAACAGGACAGATGGACAGGTCTTCGCCAACTAATCTTTATGATTAGAACTCGGAACTCAACCCATATATTCATGACTTGGTCGAGAGTTATGTGAATTTGCACAGTTGAAACTCTGGATTTCTCCTAACCTGTGGCTGGAAAGAGTAATATTCAGTGAGTCAGTATATTATGGAATCGGAGACTTCAGATCCTGGGATAAGCTGTAAATAAAATGTAATTCTGCCCTGAAAAATAAAAATAAAAAGGCATGGGGGGGACACAAAGAAAGCATAACTCCATTCCAAAAAATGTAATTTCTATTGGATAAAGCTATTGTGCCATTTGCTCTTGTCTGTTTTAGCTTCTGCTCAAGATTTTAACCTCACTATTCCCAGTGAAGCAATGAAAACAATTATCTTGCTGGCAATGGGATTTGCTGCCACAAAGAAAAGCGTATTAAGAAAGGAGCAAATGCTCCAATATAAATAACGGTTTCTAGTCCCAGCAGTGAGCTATAACCTGTGATAATACAATTGTATTAGCAACACTGGCCTTAGCAAGGGGGCGTACATGGGGGCCAGGGGAGTGGGGAGAGTGACACAAACCACATATGTCCATAAAGGCAAGAATACAAATATTTCAATGCTGGAAACGCAAGAAAAGAAAGCATCCATAAGGAATTTTGTTGTTGCTCCAGGGTCTCTTTTTACCAGCAGGTGCCACCAGAGGCAAAGTTGTGACAAGAAAACAAATAGTAGGAAAAGGAGTTAAGGGCACACATTCCCTTAGTGCCTGGCACAGACATAGACAGACAGCTACGTTTGTTAAAGATACTTTTGGTTTAAATAAGACTTACTTGCTAGGGGAGTGAGGGGTAGAGAAACCAAATGTTCCAGACCCAAACCCCAGTGGAAATAAGATAACTGCTGATTGATACAGATGCTTGTGCTGTGCCTGCATGCAGAATCTGTGCTATCAAAAGATAAAAATTGGGTTTAACAAGACAAATGAAAGGGAATGATGCTGAATTCAGCACACAGTCTTAATGGCTTCTCAAAAGCCTTCATACTGTCAGCCAGCTCCAGTAATGCTGAATAACCCTGCGTGCTATTTCATTGGAAATTAAGTGAATGTAGTACTTGTGAAAGGTGGCAGATTGACAGCACTAGAAACAGAAACCCTCTGCTTAAGCAAAGAGGACAGAGGCGGAGAATGGGCCCTTGTCGACAGAGGCCACCTCTAGGACTCAGGCAGGAGTTCACATTCCATGGCCCACTACAGCCTTGGCAAATTCTATTGTGCCTCTCCAGTGCTTGATCCTGCGCCACTGATGTCGACATGAGTTTTGCTACTGACTTCAACAAGAGCAGAAGCTGGTACGAGGAAGCCATTAATTTTCCTGATTTCATCTCACAGGAGAAGACATGAAAATTCCATGTTTCTTGGTAGCAAACACTTCAGTGTTGCATCTTTCTGGTTTTCTGTAGACCAGAGGGTTCTGAAACATAAATCCATTCACTCACACAGTTTGCACCGCAAGTAAATAAAGAGGCAGCTTTTGTTGTTTCCACCAGCGGGATGATGCAATGACCCCTCACGAGCGTTCTGTCCACGTGAAGATTAACAGCAGCCAGGCACCATAGACCATTAGTCAGCGCAACAAGACCCAGCAAGGTTCTGGTAGCCTGCCATCCCCAATAAATCTCTCAGATATTTCATTGTCTCCCATCAGCACAGGCTGTCACCGTGCTAGTGATGAGTCGTCAGAGACCTTCCGCTCCATGATGGCAGTTTCCTTGCTGATTACTGAATGGCTAACGGCAAAGAGATCATTTTAACTGCTTTGCTGAGTCCTATGCTCTTCCTCTGTTCCACATCAGAGCTCTACGGGCCGCTTCTTTGTGGGCTCACTTAGGTTTAGTTTGACTAAGCTGCATGGGTGATGCTTTGCTGAAGACATATCCAATTCATTGCTCGCAGGGAAAGAATATTTTTCGTTATGTGTATATTGAAATTTAAACAGAAAACACCCACGCAAAACTCCAGGTGCCTTAACAATTAATAAGAGATAAAACCATATAGGAGGACCACCCAAGTATCAGAAAATAACCGAGACACAAATAATGAAATAACTCAGCCAGACAATAAATCAGAGCAGCAAAACATCCCTTTAGCCTCACCCCAGCCTTCCCTCAAAACCCTGTCAAATAAATGGCATTTGCTGCAGGCCCAGAAGGTCATTGACTCCAGGCTATTTTGAAACAAAAGAGGGGGAAAATCGTTACTATTTTGGAAAGAGTTGGGGAGTTACTGTTCTGGCACTGGTTATGTTCTTCAGCTTTGTCTAATACTAGTTTGTGAATCTGATCGTTGAGCTGATGAGACAACCTGCTAATAGTCACCTTCGGGCAATCATGTAGGAGCACACTACAGTGAGGGCCACTTTCTCAGACTAAGCTACACGGCTTCTCTGCAAATTCTTTTAAACAACAATAAACAGAAGCTACATAAGAAGAGATTATTTTAGGTCAGTCATTGTCAAATTATGTCCTGTGGAACCACATTGGTCCACAGGCAGCATGATGAAGTGGAGAGGAAGCAGGATGGACTGGGATTTAAAAGATTTGGGTTTATAGATTCATAGATTCATAGATACTAAGGTCAGAAGGGACCATTCTGATCATCTAGTCCGACCTCCTGCACAGTGCAGGCCACAGAATCTCACCCTCCCACTCCTATGAAAAACCTCACCCATGTCTGAGCTATTGAAGTCCTTAAATCATGGTTCAAAGACTTCAAGGAGCAGAGAAGCCTCCCTCAAGTCAACCATGCCCCATGCTACAGAGGAAGGCGAAAAACCTCCAGGGCCTCTCCAATCTGCCCTGGAGGAAAATTCCTTCCCGACCCCAAATATGGCAATCAGCTAAACCCTGAGTATATGGGCAAGATTCACCAGCCAGATACTATAGAAAATTCTTTCCTGGGTAACTCAGATCCCACCCATCTAATATCCCATCACAGGCCATTAGGCCTATTTACCATGAATATTTAAAGATCAATTACTTACCAAAATCCCATTATCCCATCATACCATCTCCTCCAAAAACTTATCAAGTAAAATCTTAAAACCAGATAGATCTTTTGCCTCCACTGCTTCCCATGGAAGGCTATTCCAAAACTTCACTCCTCTGATGGTTAAAAACCTTCGTCTGATTTCAAGTCTAAACTTCCTGGTGGCCAGTTTATACCCATTTGTTCTTGTGTCCACATTGGTGCTGAGCTTAAATAATTCCTCTCCCTCTCCTATATTTATCCCTCTGATATATTTATAGAGAGCAATCATATCTCCCCTCAACCTTCTTTTAGTTAGGCTAAACAAGCCAAGCTCCTTAAGTCTCCTTTCATAAGACAAGTTTTCCATTCCTCGGATCATCCTAGTCGCCCTTCTCTGTACCTGCTCCAGCTTGAATTCATCCTTTTTAAACATGGGAGACCAGAACTGCACACAGTATTCTAGGTGAGGTCTCACCAGTGCCTTGTATAACGGTACTAAAACCTCCTTATCCCTACTGGAAATGCCTCTCCTGATGCATCCCAAAACCGCATTAGCTTTTTTCACAGCCATATCACATTGGCAGCTCATACTCATCCTATGATCAACCAATACTCCAAGGTCCTTCTCCTCTTCTGTTACTTCTGATTGATGCGTCCCCAACTTATAACTAAAATTCTTGTTATTAATCCCTAAATGCATAACCTTACACTTCTCACTATTAAATTTCATCCTATTACTATTACTCCAGTTTACAAGGTCATCCAGATCCTCCTGTATAATATCCCGATCCTTCTCCGAATTGGCAATACCTCCCAGCTTTGTATCATCTGCAAACTTTATTAGCACACTCCCACTTTTTGTGCCAAGGTCAGTAAGAAAAAGATTAAATAAGATTGGTCCCAAAACCGATCCCTGAGGAACTCCACTGGTAACCTCCCTCCAACCTGACAGTTCGCCTTTCAGTAGGACCCGTTGCAGTCTCCCCTTTAACCAATTCCTTATCCACCTTTTGATGTTCATATTGATCCCCATCTTCTCCAATTTAAGATTGGAGATTTAAGATTTAATTTCTCCAAATCTGACCTCCTGCATAACACAGGCCATAGGACTGCCCTGAATTAACTCCTGTTTTAACTAGAGTGTATCTTTTAGAAAAAACATCTGATCTTTATTTTAAAATTGCCAGTGATGGAGAATCTACCACAATCCTTGGCAAACTCTTCCAATAGTTAATAACATCACTGTTAAAAATGTGCACTTTATTTCTAGTCTGAATTTGTCTAGTTTCAACTTCCTGACATTGGATCTTATTACACCTTTGTCTGCTAAATTGAAGAGCCCATTATCAAAATTTTATTCTCCATGTAGGTATTTACAGTCTGTGATCAAGTCATGCCATAACCTTCTCTTGGTTAAGCTAAACAGATTGAGCTCCTCAAGTCTGTCACTATCTGACATGTTTTTTAATCCTTTAATCATTCTCATAACTCTTCTTCAAACCCTCTCCAATTTATCAATATCCTTCTTGAATTGCGGCCGCCAGAACTGGTCATAGTATGCAGGATAAGGAAATGGGATATTAAAGAGGTGACTTGTGGCAACCCCAAAAACATAGAGGGAACCCTGGCTGTGATGGGGCTGATCACGTTTTTAGCTATGCTGCTGCTGCCATCTTTCCGTTTAATTTTAGGAATGTGCCTTGCACCAGGCATTCTGGGAATTGTAGTTCAAATGCCTTTCTTGGACACACGCTTGGTGCAGATGCTTCCAAAATGGAAAATTGCTCCCAACACAGAGGACAATGAACTCTTTCATCTCAAACAACAACGAATATTTACTAGCACCAGACGTTGATCGGATAGGTGGAAAAAGTTACACTGCCCTGAGGATCAAGAGATCTCGAGGGTTTATTCCTGGAGACCAATGTATATTTTAAAAAACAGCTCGGACCAAATTCATCCCTCATGTAACTCTGATGGCATCAATGGAATTACACTAGAGGTGAATATAGCCCATCCTTTTTAAATATGAAGAATAAGAACAAGTTCACTGGCTTCTGTGCTTCTCAGAGTAACATTCAAATATTTTACAAGCTGTATTTACTGAGCAAGAACAGCTGGAAAACCTGGTCTGTTACAGGTACATCCTGTGAAAACGACTTGGCATTGTACCCATAGAACTAATTGGGTTGAGCATATTATTCCCTTTGCTGTGTTGATGCTGATGCTGCTCAAATTCACCTACTAAAGCTGCCGTTACAAATGCCCAGCAGCCTTCAACTCAAATCTCCAGCTTCCTCTGTCTCCCTAATTAATACAGTGTAGCTGAAGTTAAGACAGGAAACAATTACAGCAAAGGTTTATCTGTCCTTCCTATGTATCATTTTGGAACAGGTTTGGCACTAGCCTTGACTACAGGCAAGAAGGTTGGATACCAAAGGTTTTCTAGTAGTGTGTGTGTGTTTTAGGGGGAGTTGTTTGCTTATTTATTTGGAGCAAGCATCATAGTCAGATCTGGCTGAAAATTCAAGGATTTGTGTAGTCTTGCTACATTGCATATATGTCTTGTAAAGTTCAGCCTGGCAACTGCCTCCTTTGCAAAGCTGGTGTCTAAATGTTGGCCTCTGTTGCTTCCCTAATTATTTTGTTCTTCCAGACTAAACTAAGCTAATAACTTATACTGAAGGCTCCTAGCAGTCCTTAAACTGCCAAAAGAAGTCTCATAGTAATTACATTCTAGAAATTATTCTGATGATTTAGGATCGCACTTTTCCTTTCCTTTTCTCTATTGTTTCATTAATAGAGACCATCTGCATGAAAACTAGATACCTGCTTTCACCACTGTCTTGCACCAGGTGTAGTAATTTATACCTGTGCAGAGTGGATACAAAAGGCTACCCATTGCACAGGTGTAAGTGATTGTACAAAGTGCAAAGTAATGGAGAATCAGGCCCAGGATTTAATGCTTAGACTTGTAATGCAACAATATAAGCATATCCTGGGCCAGATCCACAGCAGGTGTAAAGTAGCGTATCTCCATTAAGCTTTTGAGAAACACACTGATTTATACTAACTGTGGATCTTGCTCATTATTATCACTATTTATCTCTGTCATGGTAGTGCCTGGGGCAGGACGCCATTGTGTAGGTACTGTACAAATACAGAACAAAGAGACAGTCCAGCATGAAAGAACGTACAATCTAAGTATTCTAAATATCTTGAATGCCCCCTTCCGGCAGCACAAATTATAGACTCAGTATAGGAAATACCTGTTAGCCGACATTAGTCAGAATCCTCTAGCAGGAAGTTGAGCATGTCTATGTGTAACCCTCACACCTCTTGGGTGTGGTGTTCTGTCCCATCTAGTGGCATGGAGACCACTTAAAGAGAGATTAATGAGTCTGCTGTACAGCCTTAGCTAAGGGCCATATGGCTTTTAGCTCACGCAGTAGAGGCTCCTGCACTAAGCTCCGGAGATCCCAGGTTCAAACCCGCCCACTGACGACGTTACATATGCATGAAATGAGAAAAATAAAGTGTGGTGTATTGTAAGCAGCAAACCTCAACGTGTTCATCTTTCCTTACAAACATATACCCCCTCCAAAAAACCCCTCATGTGTGTACAACAGACCCTGAGAATCTGCTGCCTATTCCTCACCTGAAATTATATCCTCTATCCATGATATCAAATTTGAGCGGAGTATGATGTAATAAAAAGAAGTGAGGCCCTCAGACGGGGAATAAGTAGCAGGGGCAGAGGGAATTCTAAGCAGCAGAGATCTTCTTATGTTGATGTAAACATCCTTTATACAGCTCCTTGGCATGCACTGTATCATTCACCTTGTATGTCTGCACATGGGCAAGTGTATTGTCAGTGCTCAATAAAAAATGACCAAGAGAAGGTAAAAACCAGACAACGCACCAGCACAGCCCTCTCCAATGGGAATGCTTTTCAACGCTTGTGATGCACAGACGTGCATGGTTCTTTACTTTGAATCTTATTATCGACTTTAAAGAGGAGCACCAAAGCTCAGGGATGTCTGCGTGTAAAGTTTTGGTCTGTTCTCATCTCCAATTAAAACTGAATTCTTTGCCAATAGGAAAACATTTTCCAACAACAAGCTGGGTTGGGGGGGGGATTGTTTTTGGTTTGTGTGGATTTTTGTTTGTTTTTTGTCACAGACAAACATACCCATTCCACTTGTCACCGTCATCAGGACTAGATGGGAAAAGACCTTTGCAGTCACTACCTGAGGACAGAATGCTGCTATAGCAATGGCACAAGCTACCTCCTCATGCAACACCATGAGATAACATGTCACCAGTTAACTCCTGTTCATCCCATGGGGCTGGATTGTAACCCTATAATGCAGCCTGAAAATGGGGCAGTGCACAGCTACACTGTCCCAGGAGCATGACAGGAACCATCTGATGATCCCAAGAGGAACAGTCTAGTCCCTGCAGACTCTTTCCTGCTGGGATAAATGGGGATATAATCTATGCTACCATTTCCCCCTCTGTGCTAGCTCCTGAGATGGATGGGTTAACTCTAACCCATGGATTGTCTACTCTTTCTTAGTGGGAATCCTGGCTTGAGAGGAAAAAAATTCTTATTTGAAATTGGAAGTGTCTGACTGAGACTTTTGAGTGTAAGGTCCCTATGTGTGTGCAGAAATGAACATTCTCCTGTACACATTGGCACTTAGCAAGGTCCAACAATCTGTACACACATTTTCAATACCTGTGCATTGCATTCCATTTGCCACAATAAGTTTTGCATTGCAAATTCTAACACCTGCATGTGTATGCATCCAAACCAGGTGGGTCCTAAGGAGTAAAGAAAAAGAAGCCACCAAATGAGCAAATGACTTTGGTCAAATGACTGAGCTTTGAGACCGATTCAATATCAAATCTAACTCATCCCAAAGAATGTTATCTAGCTATTGTGTAAACTGCCCTATAGCAGAGCATAACAGGGGGATCTAACTTGATTTATATCAGAGACATTAATGCGTTGAATAATACAGCTTCTCCAATGAGAAGAAGTCTGATAATTTACATATTTTGTCCAGATAGGAGGGAGGGGACAAATGATGGAAACACATGTGAACAATCTGGTTTTGCTGAACTGCTAAGGATTAGATAATTAATCCAATAGTAAGATTAGAGCAGTGTTTCCCCATGCAGAGAGGATTTTTTTAACTAGGAAAATAACATGGAAATTTAACAGCTGGACCTGTCATTATGCTGAGCCTGTTAACTGAGATGGTTTTCAGGAGTCATACAGCCATTAAAAAAAGTGGTTCTCAGACACTAACTTTCTGCAGACCTCAAAGAACGAGGGAGAATTTCTCATAGCCAAACCACTGTCTCTCCTCAATCATTCACATTCCCTGCAAGCATCTCAAGGGCTGCTGATATGCCAGGATGATACCTCACAAGAGCATTCAGAAAGGAGAAATGGGAGTACTGGCAAGTGTTATTTTGCTATACCAGTGTCACTGGTATCTATGCAGATATCCAAATTGTGTGGGCATAGCAGAAGGAAACAGACATCAGGAGAAATATCTCCAGAAAAATGAATCTGTTTGCAAAGATATTGTAGATCCATCCCAAAGAAAGCTACAAATGCTCCTGACCACCCAGAGGCAGAGAGCATTTGTTTCTGAATATGATGAATTTTTCAATAAGATGTCTGTGACTTTCTAGGATTTCAGGGTTGTGAGTCACTTTACTTCATGCCATGGCTACTAACAACTTCACAGTGGCAATAGAGATAAAAAGTAGATCCTCCTCTGACCAAAGCCCAGTGCCCTGCCACTTGAACTATTATACTTTACCTTGTAGCAGTATAGGGTCTATGACACACAGCTGAGCTGTTCTGATGAAATCCAGTAGAGGTCAGGGGCAGTTCATTGTAACACAGTCCACCTCAACATTCCTAGAGAACTGGATTAATATGCAACCTGGGGTGATCTCCTGCTGCTGTAGTTACAACAATTAAATAAATAAATAAAAGCCCTGAACAGGCAAACTCAGACTCCCTTAGATTTACTGCGACTCACGTCTGAATTTGGGCCTACACTTTTTTGTGGCTTCCTCAGCATGACAGGCACATTAACAGTCTCAGGGTACATACAAAGAAAAAACATGGCACAGAATCTCAGAGTCCAAGTCAATAGACTCAGGCTCACAGGGCTCAGGCTGCAGGGCTCAAATAGCAGCTAAGATATTCAGGTTCTGGCTGGAGCCTGGGGTCCCAGACCCTCCCCATTTGCTGGGTTTCTCCTGAGCTCCGAATTCTGGGTATTTTACTGCAGTGTAGACAATACCCTTAGACCCTTTTTAATGGCACATAAGTTCTAGAACCCTGCACCAGCTGTTCTGCTGTTTGTCGCTGCTGTCCAGAACAGGAAGATCCTGTTTGCTTGTGGGTTTGAGTGTATAGCTGATGCAAAGAGAAGTAGGGGGAAAGGATAGAGGGATTGTACAGGGAAAACCTCTGTGAACAAGCAAACTCAAGAGAAAACAGTCTGAGTTTCATGCTTTGTTGGTGTCATTTCTGTACACATTAAAGACAAATCCCTGGAAGGGGGTAAAAGTTTGGACCAGACTCAGAGTGTGTATGTGTGCGCATGTGTACTGTCACTGACAGAAGCTGCAAAGCCACCTACCTGCAGTCCCTTAGGCCCAGTCTATACTCCAGAGACTTTACAGGTGTAATTAAGATGGCAGAGCCCCCTAGTGGAGACAAAGCCAAAGCCGATACAAGGAGTTATGCCAGCACAGCTACACCACCCAGTGATGTTAGCCAAGCCGCCCTGTCAGTGAGCACCGTTGCAGGGGTTTTGCTGGTATAGACATATCAGCTAGGGGGTAGGATTTTTTCACACTCCAAACCAACATAATCATGCCAGCAAAACTTTGTAGTGTAGACTACCCCTTAGACTCTTCCCCGCTATATCAACATGTAGCTTACTCCTCTACTTCTACGACTTCTGAATTTGGCTCTGAGGGTACGTCTACACAGCCTGCAGCAGCGAGCTTTCCAGCTCAGGTCAACAGACATGGGCTTGTGGGGCTCACACTACCATGCTAAAAATAACTGTGTAGAGGCTACAGCTCTGGGGAGTTGAGGGTTGGGCTTCAGAGCCACAGCTGCAGTCTGACCGCAACTTTAAAACAATGTCTACACAGCAAATTCTAGTGTGATAGCCCAAGTCCAAGTCTGTCGATCCTAATACTAATTTAACTTCCTACTGCTAATATTCCTATTGCTCATGCAATAGCGAATGGAAATTTACGTAGAAGGTCCTGTCCGTTTTGCAAAATAAGAAACTCTTAGGAAACTAGACAACATAAAGCAGCCTAGATTGGAAATTCCTAATAAACTTATTTTTCCCCTCCATCCTCTGGTGTCAGCCTCGGGATAGATAGAAGGGGACACCACAGTGATTGAGGTATATAGATAAATTAGTCAGGAATAAAATACTAGTCCCTCTAAGGCTACACCTTTATCTGCTGCTCTCCTCTGCCTCGTCTCCTCTCCCTGTCACCTGCTCTTCCAAAGTAATTACATTCTCCGGGGAACAAACAGCAGATGCTATTTGATCAGTTCCACGACCTTTGTGGGGAGCGAAATTAAAAACCAGAGGGATCAACCACAATAGGGGGAAGACATCCTTCATGGCTAAGTTTCTGGCCTGAAGGTTAAATGGCTGCTGTTAGCTGTTCTCAAGTCAACTTTGAGATGGGGAAGTCTGCCATGAGGGCTCCCATCTTTCTGCTCCCTCCCTCCCAGGAGGCAGAGGACAGCTGTTAATGCAAATGACTGTATCATCACAGTTGCTTGCTCTAGGACATGGGACTCCATATACCATTAATCTGCATGCCATGCATCCCATTAGGCCCCCTCCATGGTTTGGAATGATAAGCACATGCTTTTCCAGGTAACAGTCTGGACGTTCGATTCAGATAATAACGTAAGCCTAAAAACCAATGGTCTGGCTGTTTTGCAAAATAAACTGGACCCCATGGAGCCACTTAAGTTTGCAACGCCTAATAGAAAGCACCTCTCTCACAAGATTTTGGGGATTTCCTTTTTCCCAATTAGCCAGAAATACCCCTCTGGTGGTTTGTCGTCTCTTCTATGCACTACAATTTGGGTCCTGATGTGAACAGAACTCGCGAGCCTTCTGAAGTTAGCCTGCCACTACTACTTTAGCAGAGATCACTCTGTTTGTACCAGATGCTGCAGATTAACTCGGATTGGCTCAAGCAGCAGACAAGTCCACCACAGAATCACACAGTGTTATGGATTATTGGGGAACTCCTTAAATCAAGGTACTGAGACTTTGAACTTTATTGATCATGTCTGCACTGCACGGCTATTCATATGCTATTGGCTATACCACTCAAAATATTGTCCCAGCATGCACTGTGCTCTCAATCAAACCTGCAAAGGATCCGTTGGGGGCAAGCTACTCTTGGTTGGAAATCTGGAAGGGTATTGCCAAGATACTATGCTTGATCTTAGCCAGTGGCAAAACAGGTCAGCACTGAAGATGAAAGAAACCCTGTTAAAGGAGAGGATAAAGCCATGTGCATGTGAAAGAAACAGACCTGAATTCCACAACTGCAGGAGCTGACAAAGCAGGAACAGGGATCTATGATGAAGAGTGTTTGCCAGAGATTTTCATGCAAGTGAAGTGGACAGGGGGCAGCTGGGATGTGCCAATCTCTCATCCTAGCCCCAATTTTCCAACTACATTTTGGGAAAGGACTCATGGTAGTTGCTGGACTCTGGGAAGGGAAAAGTGACAGTGGTTCCCCCAATTTGCCAGCATCAATTTAGGAGGTGCTTAACCATCTTAACTTCAATGACATTCTCCAACTCAAGGTCCACAGAGAGGCCAGGATTTTCCACATAGGGGTCCAATGTGCTCATCATCCCTTTACCCCTTAAGTTTTAACCCCATTCAGTGATCTGAGTCTTGGACTACAGAGAGGATGTCCAGGAGCTGCAGGGATTTGTGTTGGAGAGAGAAGGGATGTTCATATTCTGGAGGGATTAAAGACGTTCAGTTAAAATATAGTCTTAGCGGGAGATTATAATGATTCTGTGATCATGAACAGAGTACTGTGACTAAGTACATTTCATAGTCTACCAAGCATCAAAATACGAAAATGTCTGCTACACCGGCTCTCTGTGGCAGAGGAGGGAATAGTAGAAAATCTTTAGGTTTAATGGAATAAAATTGCATCAAAAGCCTAGTTTCTCAATTGCTCTTGCACGCTTGCTTGCTTCCTTACTTGCTTGTCTGTGTGTGTGTGTGTGGGAGGGGAAACGGTATTTTTGGTGCATGTATTTAATTTGCAGCATGACAATCTTCTTCCCATTGAGACTCTTTCATGCTGCTTTGCTGATCCCCGAAACATCAGATATTTACTAACACTTGAAACTTCCCCTCACACTTAGCCATGAGCTCATGCTCTGTACAGGAGAAATATTGCAGCACAAGGTTGCGTTCATGGTTTTGGGTAGGCACGGTGAATTTTTGGGCCCCTCACACTAGCTACCAAGTTCTTTCCCCATGCTCAACTGACTTGTAAAAAAGGGGTGAGGATGGGATAGAGAGAAATCTTAACTGCTGCCAACCTCTCCCGCCACAAGAGAGGTGGAGCCCAAACACTGAACTGCCACCATCTGAAAATGTTTCCCATGGTCAATTTTCCACATAAGCTGGAGATCTGGCTGGTTGCCAGGCCCTGACCACCAAGGGGCTGCATGAACATCCAGGTCAATTTACAGTGATTTTTCCCATTCTTTTATTACATCATTTAACTCCAGAGTTGTCAGCAGTATGAACAGCAGTGCTCAAACCTGCCAACACACCCCTGTCCCTGAAAGGTACAGAGCCTAGGACACCAGGGAAGTACAGAAAAGTAAGGGAGCATAAACACAACTTAAAATCTGTTTGGGCCTGTGTGTCTTATCTTTTTTCCTTCTTTCTTTCCTTTACCCCTTCCTCTCGCTCATCCTTCCTCTCTCTCTCTCTCCCCCCTCCCCGCCACCGGGCCGGCTCTAGGCACCAGCAAAACAAGCAGGTGCTTGGGGTGGCACATTTCTAGGGGCGGCATTATCTTCACAAAGTTGCACACATTTGATTACAGTCAGTTCAGCTATAAGTGGGTTGATTTAATTAAACTGGCGTCAACTCCTGCCTGGACATTCATAAGTCAATTTAACCCTAGTTTATATCAATTTAGCTTAAATTGGCACGGAATTAACATAAACTAAATTGATATAAACCAAGGTTAAATTGATTTAAACAGTGTCTACACATCCCGGGCTTGCACCAATTCAACTAAATCAATTTTTAAAAACCCCCACACACTTTCAATTAAACTAGTGAAACTGTCTGTGTGCATAAATGCACCTGGGGAAGAGAAGATGGACATTTGTGCATTTTAAGTTCCATTTTTTTCAATCCCATTTGCAAACACAAGAATCCATCCCTATCACTTACCTCCTTGATTGGGGTTTTATTTTATTTTCTGTTCACACATCATTCGTTGTATCCATGATTTTTAAAAATATTTGCCAAACAGCACTGATAAAACAGCTGACATTTCTTGTTTTGATCGATATGAGGCATGCTAGCTAAAGATCATGATTTCAGAAAGCATGCATCACACAGCTGCAAACCGAATTGGGAAAGTGTTGATATTCATTGGGATGATGAAAAGTGCTGTGGTTTTGTGAACATTAAATAATCAACCTCAAGTTAATTCATTCGCTGCTCTGAATGCACATGTAATTCTAATTGGAGGCTTTTAGTACTGTGAAATTTTCAGTACAAGAGGAAACACACCTAGCCTGCAGACAATGAGACACAAGCCTTCCACAGGTAACTGTTGCAAGGGGGTAGTACTGCGTGTCTTTTTCATACAACAGTAATTCCAGTGGAGGAAATGAATTTAAAACTTATCTTCTTATGCACTAGAAGCACCTCACTTTGTATGAATGGTGGAGAGCGAGGAAAGTGTAAATACGGATTGGTTATTAACACGTGTTGACTTTATATACGCATCATAGCACATAGTCAAAGAAGTATTTTAAATATACTAAATCATAACTATGTGCTTGGAACAACTTAACTTTCCTCCCTCTTTTGTATTCTGCAGGTGGATATGGGCTATTTCATTTTTGTTCATTTCAGGTGAATTTCATGTTGGTAAGAAGTGCTGACCCATTTCAGTTCTGGGTTGGTGGGAAAAGACCACCAAAATAAATAGACTTGCCCCCTTCAGATGAGAGAGGGGCCACAGCATGGGTGGCGGGCGTCATAGGCTGGAGGAGGCTGTGCATCCCCAAACAGCCAGGTGTAGCCCCACCCATAGTCCATCCATAGGACCCCCCCTCCTGCTTCCTGCTTTCTGGCTCCCCCTGTGCTATGGCCCTGGCTCAGGCCGTACCACCCGCCCTCCCAGCGCTCTGGGACTGCGGCGCTAGATTGGGGTGGGGCCTGGCAGATGGGGTGGGGGGACTCTGGGCTCTGGCAGGGGGGCGCAGAAGGGGCGTGGGGCTGGGAACTAGCCTCCCCCAGCCAACAGTTCACATGCCGCCCATGGGTCACAGAGGTGCTGACCTATTTGAATCCTGGAAAGGTGGGTGGAGCCCACTCAGAACTAAAGGCCTGCCCCCTCAGATAAGGGAGGGGCCACAGTGAGGTTCTGAGTTGACAACCCTAGAGGCTGAAATCTTCTATCTATCCACTCTCAATGGTTGCCATCCGTACAAGCTACTTCTACAGTCTCCCTGTCTGTGTATGCCAGTCATATCAAGCGAAGTCCTTCACATGGCAGGAACCACAGTCTCCATGGCCCATTCACTCTCTGGCCTCTCTGTCAAGTGTGTCAACACGAGGTGGTCAAACAAAATAGTGAAGTGGAGGCCAGTCTCCTGAGAGCTGGGCTGAGACAACAACCAATTCATTTTACATGGACCACCAGACAGAATAAGATAATAACAATTTTTGGCCTCTGCTAACCTGGGCTGTATTTAAATGGACAACCTAGCAGCAAAAGTTTACTGGCTTATGTCTAGCATGGGTGAAACTGGCATGGTTTCCCTGGTGCTATATTGGCCAGTATACCTTTCTAAGCACTGATGTGGATGCCACAGAGCCTCAAGAATACTCTTTCCTCCAGGGAAGAGTAATTTCAAGGCTGACCTCTGGGGAACGTGAAGAAGTGGAGAGTGGCCATGGTATACAGTAACTCCCCACTTAACGTTGTAGTTATGTTCTGAAAAATGCGACTTTAAGTGAAATGATGTTAAGCGAATCCAATTTCCCCATAAGAATGAATGTAAATGGGGGGGGTTAGGTTCCGGGGAAAATTTTTTGCCTTACAGTACAGTACTATAGTTGGGAGGTGCCCCCACCTTACCCACACAGGCACAGCCCCCTGGCACTGGAGACAATGAGGCAGGCAAGGACGCTGAAGGTGCTGTAGGCTAGGAGAAGCACGTTGCGCAGCAGCAGCGGCCTCTTCCCCTACTCTGCAAGCACCAGGGGCGGGGGGCTCAACCCTCAGCCCGCCCACTCCACCCCTTCCCCCAAGCTCCCACCCTTAACCCGCTTCTTCTTCTCCCCCCTCCTCCCTGTTTACTCCGCATGCCGTGTCCTCGCTCCTCCCTCCCCTGCCTCCTGCCTGTGGCAATCAGATGGCTTACCACATTCTGGAGGCAGGAGGGAGGAGTGAGGACACAGTGCGCAGGCTCCCCTTCCCTCGCCTGCCCCCTGAATGCCGCAAGCCAGCTGATTGCCGCTGGGAAGAGACGGGGGGGAGGAGGGAGGGCTCGGCGCGCAGCCTCCCCCTCCCTCTCCTGCCTACAGCAATCAGCTGGTTTGCGGCGTTCAAGAGGCAGGGGAGGGAGAGGGAGCCTGCGCGCCGAGTCCTCGCTCCTCCTTCCTCCCTCCTGAACACTGCAAGCCAGCTGATTGCCACGGGCAGGAGGCGGGGGAAGTCTGCCATAAGGTGGGAGGCACTGCAGGGGTTAAGCAGATGGGGGGCTGCCAGCTGTGCACTAAGCAGCCAGCCAAATGACATTATAGCAGAGCATTGCACAACTTTAAATGGAACATGCTCTGTAATTGAGCAGGGACATAAGATCGAAACATTAAGCATGAGGTCGGTAAGTGGGGAGTTACTGTAATATGGGGCCTTTGTCTGTTAGTGCCCCATTGTGGCGAGATGGGGAACAACACCAACCTGGCTCCATCCCCCTTATGTCACCAGTTCTGCATTTGTCAAATCCTTGTTATGACTCGAGTCATCCTGGCTGGGTCTTCAATAGCTTCTGACTCTCCTGGGTTTAGGAGTGTCTCCAAAAGCTCCTGGCTGGCCTAGGAAGGGGAACCCAAGCCCACCCACTCCACTGGGTCCCACCTTTGGGCCCTTGCTTGGAACAGCCAGAACGAGTCCTTCTCTATGCCTTGCTGATCCCTGAGCTACTTTCTACCTTTCCTCCTCTGTAGGCTCCCCCAGTGTCTTGCCCAGCTTCTCCATCTCTGGAGTGCTGGTTTGTCTGGCAGCTTCTCACCACCCTGCTGAAGGGATCCTTTCTCTGCTGCCCTCCTGCCTTGCAGCCCTTTTAACCTCACAGGTGCTGTGAGGCCACCAATCAGCTCTGGCTGAGCAATCAGGCAGTTGCTTCATTAATCCTTTGGCTGCCAAACCACCTTGGGTGTACAGACTCCATGGCAGATGGGTACAAAACAAGTGAGACAGAGATTCAACACCAGATCCCCCTCTGCAGGACACTGTGCCTCTAGCTGGGCATTCCCCACAGATCCTCCGAGATTCCTCTACACAGGAAGCAGAACCTCTTGGTAGGAAAACCCACAGATCCTTCATTGCAAAGTTTTCACTTGTAAAGGGTCTCCACTCTATTTAGAGAGTTTGCAGTGTCTCCCAGGAAATAGGGCATAGGAGTGGGAGGCAGAATATTGAGGTTCTAGTCCTACTCCATCATTGACTTGCTCTGTGACCTTGGGCAAGTCACTTCACATCTCAGTGTCCCCATCCATCAAATGTGCCCCCACCTTTGTAAAGGGCTTTGACGCAAAGTGCAATATAAGTGCTAAGTATCAGTATATGTTATCTAGAGGCTATATATAATCAAATACTGTAAACTATCTTAATTCTGTATTTATATGAAAGGTTGTGGGAGGGGTTGGTTGTTTTGGTATTTTTATAAATTTCCAAATTCTCTCTTACAACGGATACTTTTTGTTCCATGATCCTCCTTTATTTCTGCCTAAAAATAACCTCACACACACTATTATCTAAGGTCTGGAGAAATTGTTTGTTTGTTTGTTTGTTTGTTTTAATCATTTTATATAAAGACTCAGCAGCTGGCTGTTTCATCACTCTCTGTGTGCAACTGTGAGAGACATTCCTCTTCTAATATTAGCCACATAGCTGAGATCATCGTAATTCCACCACTACCACCACTTCATAGAGTCCTGTCACTTTCTCCTCATCTGAGCTGGATTTATTGCCACGTTGAAGGAAAAGTAGCTGCAGCTAAGCTAGAGAGAGAGAACAGGCCTGACTTTTCACTGCCATTGTGGTGATGCAAAGGGGGCCTGGAGATGTGGATACTTGTCCATTTGAAACTAAACAGGAATCAGCTGTCAGATGATGAACCTATCTGTGACACTTCTCACATGGGCTGGATTTGAACTGGTGTAATAGGCCCAGAGCCAACTCCCATTGAGATCAATGGGAGTCTTTTCACTGACTTTAATGGGAGTTTGATTGGGCTCTGAGAGGTAGAAGGCCATGTTTCCCATTACTAATCTCTTGAGCCATCTAGTGTCTCTATTTTAAAAAGACAGACAGAAAAACGAAACAAAAACCCAGATCTCTATCTCTTTTATCATTATGGGTATCTGGCAGAAAAAGATACAATGCACAGGATTGCTTTGTTGCCGCATTTAGCAACTCCATTTTTCAAATCCTATCAATGTTATTGCAAATGACTCCACACCAGGAATAGCAAGGGACCATATCACTATGTGCAAAATCAAAATTGCTGTTAAGTGTTCTATCTGGTGTCATACATCAGTTCACAGGAAGAAAAAAATTGTGATGAAAGATAAGAGGCTTGCTATTATCTGACTTCTGAAAAAGAATAACAGGCCGGGGGGCTCCTCGTTACAGATAAAATCTAGGAGGCTCCTCCATTACTTTATGCACTGGGTAGGCAACCAGCAGAGTCCCTACTGTTACAAGAGTGTTTTGTGTCTATGTGTCAATAGTTAATAGAAAATGAGTCAGGTGGCACTAAAGAATATGCAGCATAGTTTATGCATTGGTAGCACCACTAAAGTTCATTGTTGTTGTGCACTGCAAATCACTTCTCTTGTGCAGCTCTTAATGACTGTTACTGTCAGAGATCATGTAACTTTGGATGGATAATTTTATGATCGCTGACAACAGTTTTAGTTATGGTGATTAGGGCAAATCAAATCTCATGCTTCAGCATGTAAGCCAATCACCTGACAGAATCCTGGAGGAATTTTTCCTGTGGCAGCTGATTACAACATTACACAATCTGCTATGGTACATGATCAGGCCATATAACAAGGAGTTGACTTCCTCTGAAGCATCAGATGAAGTGGTATACTGAATCAGACCCATGCTCCACCTTTTCCCCTGTCCTGTATCTGCCAGCACCAGATGCTTTAGAGGAAGGTGTTAGTATCCTGCAGGATAATCTGCCTCCTATGAAGGTCTCACCCTAGTCCCTAATAGTTTGAAATTGTTTTAAGCACTGAAGCATGAGGGTTTTTTATCCCTTCCAAAACTCTTTGTTCGCATGAACTACCAATGTGATATATGCCATCATGTGCCAGCAATGCCCCTCTGCCATGTATATTGGCCAAACTGGACAGTCTCTATGTAAAAGAATAAATGGACACAAATCAGACGTCAAGAATTATAACATTCAAAAACCAGTCGGAGAACACTTCAATCTCTTTGGTCACTTGATTACAGACCTAAAAGTGGCAATTCTTCAACAAAAAAACTTCAAAAACAGACTCCAATGAGAGACTGATGAATTGGAATTAATTTGCAAACTGGATACAATTAACTTAGGCTTGAAAAGAGACTGGGAGTGGATGGGTCATTACACAAAGTAAAACTATTTCCCCATGTTTATTCCTCCCCCCACCCCCCACTGTTCCTCAGACGTTCTTGTCAACTGCTAGAAACGACCCACCTTGATTGTCACTACAAAAGGTTCCCCTCCCCACCCCCGCTCTCCTGCTGGTAATAGCTCACCTTACCTGATCACTCTCCTTACAGTGTGTATGATAACACCCATTGTTTCATGTTCTCTATGTATATAAATCTCCCCACTGTATTTTCCAATGAATGCATCCGATGAAGTGAGCTGTAGCTCACGAAAGCTTATGCTCAAATAAATTTGTTAGTCTCTAAGGTGCCACAAGTACTCCTTTTCCTTTTGCGGATACAGACTAACACGGCTGCTACTCGGAAACCTGTTATACCTCTGGATAGTCTTGTTACCCAAACGTCCAATCCTCAGTGGGATCTTGCTAGGTTCTTGGCCTTAATGACGTTCTGTGGTAGTGAGTTCAACAGTCTGATTATGTGTTGAATGAAAAACTATTCCCTTTAATCAGTTTTGAATGTCACCTTTCAGTCCCCTTGTTTTTGTGTCATGTGACAGGAAGACTAGATGCTCTGACCTACTTTCTCTATAATCATTTGTTATTTTATATACTTTTATCAGGCCCACTGGTGTTCATTTCCTTTCCAAGGTCAACATTCCCAATCTGTTCAACTTTTCTTCACAAAAGAGTTTTTCCAGACCTCTCATCATTCTTGTACGTCTCTGAATGCTCTCGAATTCTGCAATATCCTTTTGGGGAGGGATCACTGTACACACTATTCTAGACAAGGGCATACCACTGCTTTATATAATGACATAATAACATTAGTTACATCAGACAGACACTGCAGGATGTTGGGGTTTCATGGACCATATGTCTGACCTGGTACAACAAATCACTCCGTGTCCTATGGCAAATCACTACATCACTTTGATTACCGAATCAGAGACCGTAGTTGTGAGTTAATAACTGCATCAACCCAGTGGGAATCCTTAGAGGGTCTGTGCATCAGGGCAGTAATGCTGCTTGGTGAAGGAGTGGGAGGGGCACGGCCATGGGCTAATCTCTTCCTTCACCCATTTCACTGTTACTAAAAGGGAGCAGATCTTATGCTCGGGAGAACACAGGAACTGAAATTGTGGCTAGCACCTGTCTAAGGGGGTGTAGGGAAAGGCTCTTGGTTCCATCCACCCTACTTGTCCAGCCATATGTTGAATATCTAAATCAATGGAGTTTCCACTTCCTTCAGGCGTCTACTTCATTGTCCACTGACCTCCCCATAAAAAGCACTAGGGTGTAGTCTTGTGCAATTAGCAAAGCTATTAACCAAAGACTGATGCTACTCAGTGGTAGAGCGCTACTCAGGGACATTTGCTTTTGGACTACTGAATCATCTCCCAAGGGACTACGTTACTGTGACTTGGGTGAAACCAAACAAACCCCATGTATATTCAAAACAGGGAAAATAAGTCATGAAACCCAGGAAATTAAAATTGGAGATCTATTCTGGCATCTTGATCATCCCACCACTCTGGCAATGTAGAACAGGAATGTATTCTCTCCCATTTTCAGGTGGGTTAAAGCCAGGGATGTTGAACAAAACAACTAACTTATCTCCAGCACTGATCATGGTTGTTTCAATCACTCGAACGGAGAAGTTAATGTATTGTGACAGGATCCCCAGGGTACAGCCTGGGACTGTGGAACCGCTGTGCCCCCTGAACTCTCTCCAGCCTGGGCTGTCTCTGACAATGCCTTGCTAGTGACCAGCAGCAAACCCTTCCAGGCGCTGTGATCACTCAGCACAACCACATGTGGAGCCCCACAGCCAGCTAGATTGCATGAATGCTCCCAGAGCCACTCATGAATCAAACAAAGAGGCACCAACCAGATCCCCCCCAGCTACCAGCACTGTACACCAGGACTCTACTGTCTTGCAGTGCTCAAGGTGGGCAGTGCAAATATATTAATTGGTTCACCACTACATCAATGGAAAGTGGATATACACCAACCTTTGCAAAACCTGAGCAGATTTGCCACACACTTCATACAAACTCACTGGTAAAGATAAACAGTAAAATAAAGTTATTGACTATAAAAGATAGATCTTAAGTGATATTAAGTGATCGGCAAAAAGTCGAGGGTTAGTTACCAAAAGAAATGAAATATAAGCATGCAGTCTAAACTCTCAGCCCTATTAGACTGGGCAACAACTAGACTAAGCAATTTTTCTCACCCCACTGGATACTGCAGTCCTTAATATACATATTTTTCCCTTAAATCTGGGCCAGTCTCCTCTGTTGGAGTCTTCAGTATTCTTCTCAGTGTCTTTGTTGCTGCAACATAGGTGGGGGCAGGAGAAAGGCCCTGCATGTGGCTACTGTGTCTGTTTTATAACCTCAGTCCCATGTGTTTAGGGAGCACAAGTCCAGGCATGTCTCAGGGCATTGCTGAGTCTCCAGGCAAGGCTGAGCAATTCCCCTGGTGAGGCCTCATGCAGGTGAGTCATTGTATTGTAGCTCCCATGCTGGACAATGGTTGTTGATGGGTTGTTTAACACCCCGCCCAAGTGTTGGTTGATTTTTTTGCATTTGCCTCTGCAGAGCTAATATTTGGCTGATTCCCCAACTTACAGCATGTTTTAGTGACAACCATACAACACAATTCTCATAACTTCATATGCATTAATGATATACATATTTGGCTAGAGAAATGACTTTCAGCAGATCATAACCTTTCCCCTGATACCTTACAGGGCTTTATATGTAAGATCATGATTATATAAAAATGAGGAATATGGGGGTTACAAATGCTCCCCCAAGGTATAGTATGCCACATGTATCACTGTACCTGGTGCTGTAATGGCCACCATCTTGACCAACACTGGGGATTGATCTGGGCACCTCCAGAGCTGAAAGCATGAGCTGCTCCAGCTTCAGCTAAAGCTCTTTAATTGGGGCTGTAACGCACTCATATCCTCTTTGGATTGGGCACAGAAAGGGGACATGTCATACCCAGTGGGTAATGCTGCTATAAAGCGAGAGATTTGGGTTTGAATCCCTGACAAACCAGCTTTAATTACAAAGGAAGAGGCAAACTCAGCTTCAGCCTGGGGGAGTATGTGAAATAGGGAGGGTGGTTAATCATTATGTCATTCCTAGTCACCTGCCACATATGATGTAGAGATCTAATACTATACATTATCACATGCTATCCAGAGGGAAGCATCTGGTATACAGTCCCTAGATATACCCTTTCCTAGGAAAGTCACTTTACTTCCGTACCTCCAGTTTCCTCATCTGTAAAATGGGGATCAAAAGACTTACCAACCCTCTGAAGATGTTATGGGTGAGGGATGCATAGCATGTTGAGATCCTAGAATAAAACACAACAGAGTAGGGCAAACATCTCCTGAGTCATCTTGAGTGCACATTGCTCCAGTATGGATTCAGATTATCCTGTTTACCGTGACCCTAATGGTCCAAATGCAAATTGAGACCAATGTCGCTGCATGCAGTGGCATTGTGCTTGCCTAGACCAGTGGGGCATTGGGTCAGAGAGGGGCTATATATATTTTCATAAGTATAAACCATTAAAAAATTGCACTCTCGCTATATTCTATTTATCTAAACACATAAGAACTGGAGGGCAGGGACTGTCATTTACTATCTGCATGGACAATGAGGCCCTGACCTACACAAAACCTCTCAGTGCTACCACAATATAAACATTACATAGGACACACATCATACAAGAGACAGAGAAAGAAGGGGGAGGGGGAAGAAACTCCAAACCTTAACTCCTCTCCCAAACTATTCAACCAGCTGCACCAAACATATGTCCTCGGCAGCACTGAGAGGCTGCCATCCACACTTGCTCCTTGGTGCAGGGGCCTTTTTTATTTTTTTTTATAGCAGCCGCCTGTTAAGGTTGCATAGATCAACAGCCAGGAATGTCGCTGATCTATCTTTAAAGGGAATAACACTTTCTCTCTCCTTTAGTAAACAGCTGCATGCCTATGATATGCCGTTGCTGCCAAAACTCTAAAAGATTCACTGGGGATCACACTAATCAATTTTTATTTCTAATTAAACGGCTGCCCGAATTACATTGGAGGACTTATGGACAGAAGAAACCACAGTTCATTTCGATCCTTTGGAAGGAGGTGTGGGGTGGGAGGAGGGATTTAGATGATACAATTGGTAGTATTGGTATGAAAAGAGAAAAAAAAGGCAGCAGCAAGCCACCGGTAAATCCAGACAACATTACAATTTGTGCTGCTAAATCAGCCTCATTCATTTTCTCTCTCTCTCTCTCACTTTCAGAAGTACATGGCTTCTGAGATTACCCTGCAAAAAGCTTGGTAAATACAGCCTGGTTTAGTACAGCAGGCTATAATATGCTAGTTGGTGTGTTTGTACCACTCGGCATAGAACTGCTCAAGCTCTACTCCCACTGAATTCTGACTACTACCTTTATTGGTGGGCAACTAATAAGGAGGTGTCCTGATTTCATTTTTGCCCCTTTTCTGGTCTCTCTGAATGCACCCCCTCCACTGTTAGGCCTTGTGCCGTTACCTATCTTGGTGCAACTGCTCCACTCCTAGACTGGGATCTGGGTACAACATCCCATGTATGCAAATCACTTTTTCCTATGCAGGTCCAATTTGGACACTTGCTTCTCTTCCCCTCAGGAGCCTGTGACCAGTGACATAGAAATGACCATCCGCCTTCTTATAACAGGTATGTTTATTAGCAAATGGAACAAAGAATCAGAGAAAATGGTTTCAAAACAACAGATAGTATACACATATATTTAATCTTATCTAATCTTAGGCTTCTCTACAAGCTACATTAGATGGGTTTCCCTCTCTAGTTACACAGGAACAGGGTGCTCCCAATTTACATTCTTTTAGGAGGCCCCACAGCTCTTGGGACCCGGACAGGTGTGCATTTCCCTTCCAGACATTGTGATTTACCTCTCCTAGGGAAGACTCTCTTTTCCCAAAGCCCCACCCTCTCCGTGGTTGTCTGAGCCCAGGTAACATATTGCTCAATGGCTTTTGTTACAGGGCCTAGATATGAAGTCTTCTTTTTACCTCACACCAGTTTCTCCCAGTCAGCCAGCTAGGCCATCTCAGAGAATGCCCTGTGTTGCTCCATCATTTCCCAGTTAGATTCACTCACCCTTAACGGCTTGTGGCAATCACAGGTCTCCTGGCTGTGGGGGACATGCTGGAACGGTCTGCTTCCTTGACATTCCAACGTACCACCTCAGAACTCGGATACAGCAGATTTTGGGGCACAGATCCATAGTCATTACTGAGCATCCCCACATTTATCACAGGAGGCTGTAAGCCCCAATACTGTCAATTGCTAATGGAGATTTGCCTTTTGCTCACGTGAGGCAAACTTGTGTTCTCGGAGCTGAACCTCCCACGTTCTAGTGAAGGTACTGTATATGTGTGTGCTTTAGCAGACAGATGTAAGGATGGATATGGCTAACGTTTCAGGACAAATACAAAAGGATACTTATTTTCTGAAAATACTTCCACTCCATCAATTGTTAAAAATGGGGCAGGGAGAGAATTGATAATTACACAGTATCTTGTGCGGTCTAGCTGGATGCAATTCCACAAGCATAAGGCTCAGAGTGTAATCTGAAGAATGTGATTCTTAAGGTCTAGAAAACAGCTTCTGGTCTCCCTGTGTGATACAACATAGCTTTATATACCCTGTGGGTCTTACAGAAATGATAGCCTGAAATGGTCACAGGTTCCTTAGAGCAGGCACTCCAAGTGTCTTGAACTCACCCACTCCTGCTCTGAGCTCCAGCTGTCAAGTAACATTTTTCCCATACAACTTCCTCTTGTGTAGTATCTGTCAAGCACACTGTACCTCAACATTATTTAGGAAGCTAAATCATATAGCTGCACAGTTAAATGGATAATCGGAAGGGAGAAAGAAATTAAGAGGCAAAGGAAATAGGCAAGGGAGAAAGATTTTCAACTGACATTTGAAACAGCAACGAGATGATAAGGCAGAGAGATGCAGGAAGGCTATTCTGGATGGGAAGTGCTTTAGAGGAGAAGCTCTTACACCAACATCAGTGATGTTGTGTGATGGGGCTGGAAGTGCAGGTCACAGCTAGATGGTCAGGGAGGAAATCAGAGAGATAAGCTAGCTGGAGCAAGTCCATGGGAGGCTAGAAGTACCAAGGAGGGGTGTTCTAAATTGGAGCCTGAAATGTTTGTACTTGCTCTTGTAATTTTATCTTTATGCCACTCACCCTCAATGGCCTTTCTAAGCTGGGAGAGGGAGGAAAAGAAACAGACATTCAGCTTGCACATCCTCATGAAAATAGGCAGAGTTGGCTCACCACTGAGAGCCCACTATCACTGGCTGTTCAGAAAACTAGTGAAAAATGATTGACATTTGCTGCCAAGCTTGCCAAATAATCAATGATTGTACTTCACACCCCTTCACCTCTTCCCTCTCCCTTCTCCACAAGATCACATTGATTCTGTATCCATTCAAGGGGACTGACACACAGCTCTACAAGGTCAGGCCGCAGTACCTGCATAAACTTTGCTGCCCTCAGTCTAATCCAGTGGTTCCCAAACGAGGGGTGCCATTTGTTCAGGGAAAGCCCCTGGCAGGCCGGGCCAGTTTGTTTATCCGCTGCATCCGTAGGTTTGGCCAATCGCAGCTCCCAGTGGCTGCAGTTCGCCGCTCTCGGCCAATGGGAGCTGCAGGAAGTGGCGCGGGCCAAGGGATGTGCTGGCCACCACTTCCCGCAACCCCCATTGGCCTGGAGCGGCAAACTGTGGCCTGTGGGAACTGCGATTGGCCGAACCTACGGATGCAGCAGATAAACAAACTGGCCAGGGGCTTTCCCTGAACGAACGGCGGCCCTAGTTTGGGAACCACTGGTCTAATCTCAGTGCCATAAATTTGCTATTGTTGGTGGTAAGATTACTGACACATCATGCAGGGTAGATGTGGAGAAAAAGTCTTACATTCAAGTGGCAGCTGGTGTCTGTAAATGCAGACATCAATGGGCAAAAGGGGTAAATCACACAAATGTGCCAGAAAAGCCAAAGACTAGCTTCTTTGTTGTAAAAGCATGACACTCAAAGCCAGGGTCAGAAAATCCGGACTTGGTTTCATGGAGTCTGGCTACTGACCAGTTAGGCAACTTTGGAATGTTTCAGATTTCATACCTATCACGGAGGGCAGGCTGTATGTTCCACATGCTAATGAACAGACTCGGTTCAAATTTTTCCAATGAAAAGTTTTTTCAATTACAACGTGGTCTTCCCCTCATCCCTGCTAAAAAAGAGTGCTTTTGAAAACTTTTTTCCCATTTTTTTTTTACAAAATTTAAATTAAAAACATTGTTGAATTTTTTCTTTTACTGAAAACCAAGTTTTCCCAGGAAAATTTGACTGAAAACTGGATTTTTGGTTATCAAATTATGGAGGCCAATTTCAAGAACGTTTTCATCAAAAATTTATGCTCAATATTTTCCAGGAAAAAAAAGTGGGGACTGGGCAGTTGTAACCTGAGAAATGGGAACAACATGGATACATGGACATTTTTCACAACAATTTTTTCCAGTTTTTGATCAGCTGTACCAATGAAATTCAGTCAAGCCAAAGGGAAAAGCTAATAGCTTCTGCATCTCAATATGGGATGGTAGAACTGGCTTAGACAAATTAAGAACATATTTGAGACTTCACCCAATATTAAAACAGAATTTAATTTTTAAATTGCTTGAGACAAACTTCTGTTTCCAGCCACATCTAGACAGAGAAGAGATGAGCTTTCCAGATTTCCAATCCAGTTTTGTAGACCGGAGAGGTTTGGATATTGTGGAGAAGGTTTGTAGAGGCATCTGAACGTTCAGGTGTTTACCTGAGCCAAACTTGAGAGGTTTATCCGTTACTAATAGGATTATGTAGCACCAGATTCAGATACAGAATTTTCTTTATTTGGTAGGTTCAGATCTGCTAGGCTTCCTTGGCTGGGGAAGAGAATTTGGGAGAGTTTCCAATAGCTGGAAAGAGAGAACTAAAGTGAGTGTTTTGGTCATGGTGGCAGAGAAAGGAGTTGAGTTGGACTTCTTGATGGGGAGGATTGCTGGCATCTGGGAGGAAGGATCAGCTGTGTGTTTTGGTCAAGAATGAGCATGAGAGTTTATGGTGTCAGGTTAGGTGCGAAATGGATCAAACTGAGCATCCTTGGTCAAGAGGATTAGGGACCCCCAGTAGACTGGTTAACATTAATCATGAGGTTGAGAAAGAGTGAATGCTTCCTTGTGGATGATGGTCTTCATTTCCATGGAGTGGAGAGAAAAATCAAAAGGATTTCATAGCTAGGAAGCAGGCTAGAACCACCATATGGAAATCTCGGTGTTTCAATATGGGAACATTTCTGATCCTTTGGTTCCAAAAACTGCATTATATTTGGGATTCTTTTCTTAAGTCAAACAAACAACCAAACAAACATCCCTCCCACCGCCACACAACATTAGGTGCAATACACATTCCCCATCCAGAGAAAGCTGAGCAGGACAACTGAAGAACCAAATTTTTAAAAGTAACCATTAAAACCAGGAAGGAAATTGGGAACTGGTAGCACCAGTTTATTCAACAGCCTGTATGAGTTGTAGACCAAGCTCAAGGGCTCTGATTTAATCTACACATTCCTTTTAATTTCTCAAACAGGTGCATGTAGTTAATATGACAACGAGCAACATGTTGAGAGAGTATGTTTCTGGTAATTTATAACCTCAATTTTACTTCCAGTGGCCAACATTTAAAATACAACCTTATCCAAACACTTCCGTGGCAGGGCTTCATAAAAACACTAAAAGATAACAATTGTAAAATTCTGAAAACATAAATTACAGACCCATAATGGGAGGTTTAAGTCTCCAGTTCACTTGGAACAAAAGCAAAACCATAAATTATAAGAAATACATGCTCCAGAGGAATACCTTGCTAGATTTCACTTTATACACCCAGAATAAATTACCATTGTAGATACGATAGAGCTGTTTACTTATTTTGCTAAAAAAAATGGATACCAGGGAATGCATTTATTGAGAGTACAATATATTATTTCCTAGAGTACCTTGCAGGATGGCAAGCGCAAATGTAATTACTATTACCTAAACTCTTAGGCCAGCGTGACAGACTTTTTGCTAAGTGTACAATAATCATTTAGCAAGAATCTGTTGGAAAACAACACAGGGATCTGGAACACATCAAGATCAGCCAGCTAAGCCCTTGAAATACTAATAACGCTCTTTCATTTCTATCGCCAAAAAGTTTTAAAACTCCAGGAAATGTCATGCTCCTGTAGCCTCTGTGTAGAAATTGGTGCACATTGGCTGTAAAGCAACTAAGCTTTACATTATATTGAAAATGGGAATAAAATAGATTATGTGTATAAGAAGGAAACATTCTTATTTTATTGTGACCAAATGTGTTCTAGATGCTAGAGAACGCACACAGAAAGACAGAATCCCCATTTCAAAGATCTTACACTCTAATTAACTCAGTTAACCACATTATTTCCCTAGTTATTAGGGAACTTCTTAAATCAAGGCACTGAGACTCAGAGGCGAAGTAAATAAACTATAAGCTTTATTGATCATATCTACACTTCACGGGCATGTACATAAACTATAGCACGGACTGATCTCCCAAAGTCATGTCTCAACATACACTGGGCTCAGCGTGGAGAACCTGTGAAGGATTCTCTGGGAGCAGACTCCTTCTTTGTTATCAAGATCAGGAATCTGGAGGCAGGAGAAGGTGACAATGATGAAGGTGCAAGATGGTTTAGGATTTTAACAGTGAGATAAAACAGAGAACAGCAGCAAATAAGCACAGGATGCATGTTAATCCCAAACCAGGAGAATTGGTCTGAATTATTTAAATGTGCTCACTTTTATCTTACACTGATTTACATTCATTTAGCACTTCTCATAGAAAAGGACCCCAGAGCATTTTACAAACTGATTAATAATAATGTTTCACATTTACAGAGTGTTTTCAATTCAAATAAATATCACAAGATGCTGCTCAAACATTGATTCAGCCTCACAGGCTCCTGTCCTATCCACTAGATAACATTTCCTTGGTGTATGTGGATCACTTCATTTTCCACTACATAATGTATGCTGGTCTGGGGTGTTACATGCTGACTGTTTAAACAGGCTGCAAAGCACTCTGAAGACAAAACATGCTGTAAAACAGATTACCATTTATACAAAGCAGCGCCAGTAATACTACTCAGCAGTTTGAGACAGGAAGTGAACATCTCAAAGTACAGGAAACACTTTGGTTTGCCCAAAAGGGATGGAGGCCGTGGCCCCTCTACCATCTCCCTGTCCACCCTGCAGATGTAGCAAGCATTTAGTAGCACCAAATCAGTGGATTCCCTGAGATCTACAAATCCCTTGTTCCTCCGCACTGACTCTACACCCTCTTTGGGGAAATCAGGTAATTTCATGCAATAACTTACCTGCTAAAGTTCCCCCAGGTTATCAGGGGGAGCTTGACAGAGTAAGAAGCCAGACAGTAGCTGTCCACCTGCCCCCTTCTTGCTCACTCCTCCCTATCTATGATGCCCCCTCAGAAGGACTTATCTGGGGGAAGAGGGAAGATGGAGACAAGAGTGCAAAGGCAGCAAGCAAACTCCTCCACTACCCCCACCCCGATCATACCACCCAGTTCCAATGCATCAGCATCGGAGGACAAGGGGGTGACATGGCCCAGTGTAATTAACCCAACTGAAACTAGGACACTAACACCTTATGCCTGAGAAGGAAGCTGAGGGAACCTTATGCTGCATTAACCTGAGAAAAAAAACGTGGCTCCTGGGAAGCATTAAGAATGTGGTAACAAGCCTGTCTGAGCTCTTCTTGGATGTCTGCATCTTCCACAGGACAGGATCCTCGCAACTGAGTCCTATTTGCATTGTCGCTTGAGATCCCTTTGCCCATGAGGAATCTGCCTCATCTCCATTTTTATTAATAATCTCTGACATTAACCTTTTGCCCAGCTTTAAATTCCTGCTCCTCTCATGCCTCGTCCTGCTGGTAAATGCTTCTGCACCAGCCTTCGGATGCTTCCCAGAATTACCAGCACACCCCTCCACCTCTGCTCTCTCCGTTCTTGCTTGAGCACTCTTCGTGCTCACTCCATGCTCTGAACGCAGATGGGCACCCAGCACTGATGCCATGGTGGTGAGGGGCAAAAGGGCAAGGACATAAGTTGGAGACAGAGAGAGACACCAAGGGATTTGTCAAATTAAAACCACGGCTGTTGGGTAATTCAAACATTCCCAGACAAGTAGCTCACTGGGGGGACCTCCCCAGTACCAGGGCTTTGTCCTGGCTGCCTGTCCTTCATTACAAAGACTGTACAGAAAGAGTGCGGTGTGGAAGACCAGCTGTTCCAGAGAAGGGCTGCAATGAGCCCTAAATATAGAGCATGTATCCTCAGTTTTGCCTCCCAGTCATATAGCGGCATCAGGATTTGTTTCCTTGATGCTGATGACTCTTGAAGCTGCCTGCTTCTGCCCAGAGTACAGTAGGTAGAAGCATGGCATACAGTCAAGAGCAGCGGTTCTCAACCCGTGGCCCAATTAGCACACAGCTATGGCCTAGCTGTGTGCTAAAAAAAAAATTCAAAATTTGCGGTTCTGGTCTGAAAGGGGGCGGGGCTGGCTGAGGAGGAGACAGTGTCTGGCAGCCTGTTGGAGCGCTCCTGCCAACAGCGGGGTGGTGAGTGTCACAGTGGGCAGGGTGCGGGAGAGTGGGTCTCTGGGCAGGTTTGTGGGGAGGTGGCACACTCTGGGCAATGAGGGGGTGGGGGATGTTGGGCACTAGGGGTTTGTGGTGGGGCTGCAGCTCCCCCAGATTTTAGGTTGCTCAGCCCCACACGATGGGTCCTGGCTGCCTGGCTCCGCAGTGCGGGGTGCTGGGTCCAGCCCTGCGGTGCAGGATGCAGATCCCGGCTACCTGGCCCCGTGCCCAGGGCTCTGCTCCTGGCCCCACTCTGTGGAAGGATCTCTGGGTGTGCAGCACTAGGCATGGGGACTGTGGGGAACTTGGGTGGGGGGGTGCTATGGTTCTCAACCTGTGGCCCACATAACACATTGTGGGCCAAGATTGAGAACCACTGGTCAAGAGCAATGGCTGGTGTAAAGGAGCATCTCTAATTCCCCTTTCAGCAGCCCTCATTCAGGTTAATCCATTACTAGCATTTAATGACAGTGCGAGGGGGTTGTTCCTTTTCCAACAGCTCCTTATTTTAACCCACTTTCCCCTACTAAAAGAAATCAATGAGCCCCTGAAATAATATTATCCCAGCAGGTTGGTGTTTTACCATCTTCCTGACACTGAAAGCACACACCAGGTTAGGCTCCTCTATTGTGGTCCTCGCCCACCTGTGATCAGACACAAGAGTGGACTTAAGCTCCAGTGGAAGACAGCTGTGAATTATGCAAAGGGCTGGGATTCAGGAAACCTGACTCTTTCTCTGACTCTGCCACTGACTTATTTTGTGACCTTGGGCAAGTCACTTTGCCTCTCGGCTTCTTATCCCCCACCACACCAAATGGGAATAACACTGGCTGGAGCCGAGCCGAATTTTACATAACAAATTTGGCAATTTCACATTCAGCAAAAGCAGTCACAATTTCAAACATGTCACATTTAGGTGCAAAACTGTTTTGATTCACCACTCTAAACTCAACAAACTCCAATACATCCAGAAGTCCAACTAGTGAAAAACAGGGAAAACATTTTTTAAAACCCTACCAAATCCCTCCGCCCCCAAAAAAGTAATTCTGACTTTTACTCACTTAATGGTTACTCACATGTTCCCAAGGACCAATTCCTCACATGCCAGAGATCAAGAAACAATCACAATGCTCTTGAATTAACTCAGGTAGAAAACTGATAGATGACAAAAACACCATATCACCTGTGGCTAAATACTTTTCGCACAGCGCTCACTCAATATCTGATATTTCAGTCCTCACCCCCAAAGGAAACCTGCACAATACCTTCAAAGACAAGCTTAGGATCTTAAATTCATAACTTTGCTAGACACTAAAAATCATGGTCTTAATAAAGATGCTGTATTTTTGGCGTAATACAACAATCTGTAACCCACTAACCCCCTGGAGAGGAATGGTGCGTTAACATATATTCTAACTGCTTACTCTAAACAATCTGTTCCACCTTGTATCTAGCTTTGACACTCCGAGCACCTTTCCCAGACCTGAAGAAGAACTCTGTGCAGCTTGACAACCTCACCAACAGAACTTGGTCCAATAAAAGATATTACCTCACCCAACTTGTGTCTCTAGTACCTGGGACCCATACGGTTACGACACCATGACATACCACAGATCAAGGTATTTATGCTACATGATAGAAGCTATTTTACCTCCAACATGCAGCCCTGGCTAACATAGTATAGATTCATAGATACAAAGGTCAGAAGGGACCATTCTGATCATCTAGTCCGACTTCCTGCACAGCGCAGGCCACAGAATCTCACCCACCCACTCCTATGAAAAACCTCACCTATGTCTGAGCTATTGAAGTCCTCAAATCGTGGTTTAAAGACTTTAAGGAACAGAGAAGCCTCCCTCAAGTGACCCGTGCCCCATGCTACAGAGGAAGGCGAAAAACCTCCAGGGCCTCTCCAATCTGCCCTGGAGGAAAATTCCTTTCCGACCCCAAATATGGCAATCAGCTAAACCCTGAGCATATGGGCAAGATTCACCAGCCAGATACTACAGAAAATTCTTTCCTGGGTAACTCAGATCCCATCCATCTAATATTCCATCTCAGGGGATTAGTCCTATTTACCCTGAATATTTATAGATCAATTACTTACCAAAATCCCATTATCCCATCATACCATCTCCTCCATAAACTTATCGAGTATAATCTTAAAGCCAGATAGATCTTTTGCCCCCACTGCTTCCCTTGGAAGACTATTCCAAAACTTCACTCCTCTGATGGTTAGAAACCTTCATCTAATTTCAAGTCTAAACTTCCTGGTGGCCAGTTTATACCCATTTGTTCTTGTGTCCACATTGGTGCTGAGCTGAAATAATTCCTCTCCCTCTCCTGTATTTATCCCTCTGATATATTTATAGAGAGCAATCATATCTCCCCTCAACCTTCTTTTAGTTAGGCTAAACAAGCCAAGCTCCTTAAGTCTCCTTTCATAAGACAAGTTTTCCATTCCTCGGATCATCCTAGTAGCCCTTCTCTGTACCTGCTCCAGCTTGAATTCATCCTTTTTAAACATGGGAGACCAGAACTGCACACTGTGTTCTAGGTGAGGTCTCACCAGTGCCTTGTATAATGGTACTAAGTATGTTGGAACTGTCTAATATTGTAATATCTTGCCCTTGGCTAACCAACTAAGCTGGCTAGCAGCAGGTTTACAAGGTGACAGATAACTAGAAAGCAGGCTTCATAAACTGTCACGTCAGCTTTGTGGAGTATTTTATCACAGGATAATCTGCAGTGCTCCTATGGTAAATCTTTAACAAGGGGAATTCCTGGCAGAGAGGGAGGAGGGGGTTTAATAGTTTGGCAATGGGACACAGAGTCTTTCACTTCTTAGGCCTGGTCTACACTACAGAGTTAGGTCGATATAAGCCGCCTTATATCAACCCTCTGTAGTATCTACACTACAATGTTGCTCCCACTGATGTAAGTCACCCACTATGCCAATGTAATAACTCCACCTCTGTGAGAGGCGTAGCACGTAGGTCAATGTAGTTAGGTCAAAGCAGTGCCAATGTAGACACTGTGTTGCTTACATCAGACTGTTTTGGCTGTCAGCTGCTCTAGGCCGCGGGGCTCTGGCTGTCAGCCCCCCACAATTTCCCACACTGACAGTTAAATTGGTGCAAGCACTCCTGGTGAGGACATGCACCACCAACAGAAGGAGCTAGTATGGACATGCAAAACCAGTTTAATTACTGCAGTGGCTGTGTGTCAACATTACTCAAGTCAACTTAATTTTGTAGTGTAGATTTGCCTTTAGTCACTGGTTCAAATGTAGCCCAAGTCTATAGCAACCAAAACTCATGACTATCTGGAAACTGTTTTGTGGCCTAAGTGAAATTATCTGATGGTCTGAAAACACAGTTCCCAGTGGAGAAGAGGCCACATTACAGAAAAAGCCATGGTCATAACTGGCATTAACTGGTATCATCATGAGCCATGGCAGCAAGGACTGAATGGGTCCTAAAGACTGAATCATGCTCCAAAAGTTTCCTGATCAGATCTGAGGCCACATTACCAGGAGACAGCATGGGGGAAGTGTGCATGCGGCTGCCCAAAACACTTGCTCTGTGGATATGGAGAGGACCTCTGCCACCAGGTCTAATTTAATTCTAATCCAGAATTACATTCACTAAAACAGGGTATTTCCTTAGCAAAGGAGGCCATCTTTCCCCTGGTCCCTTTTAATGTAAGTCCCGACATTGTTGTGGTTCTCCCTTATGACTGTCTGAAAAGGTCAGTCTCCCATTTCTATTTAGATGGGCATGTTATAAACACCAGATCATTCTAGTACCTGAGCACAAATGACTTCCTAGCAGGGTAATTCAGCAGAGCTCATTCTCACAAGCAGTGGAATGGCACCTGTTGCCCACTGCTGAATAGGTACTAACGTGAGGATTTCCAAAGAAGTCACAGGGAGCGAGATGCCCAGTTCTCATCGAGCCAGCAGCCTCAAATAACTGACGGGCCTAAAAGACGGGCTAGTGAAAGAGAAATAGAGCTTAGGAACAGGTTTGCAGAGTTGGAAAATGAAGAAGGGGCTCAGCAGGTACTTATTGAAGGTGGAAGGGTAAGGAAGAAGAGAAGAGAGGCTAGTCCTATAAGAAAAGCGGAAGAGTCAAGGGAGACTACACCAAATATGAGCCCCAGGAGGATACAGGATGGGTTGAAGAGAATTGTAAGGGAAAATAGGAATGGAAAGAACTTGCAGCCAGAGGGAACAGGGGAGAGACTGGAGAATAGCAATGTCACCAGGAAAAGGCAGGTCTATGTGATCGGGGACTCTTTATTGAGAAGAATAGACAGGCCTGTAACTAGAGCTGATCCTGAGAATAGAAGGGTGTGCTGTCTTCCGGGTGCTAAGATACGGGATGTAGACCTGAGGTTGAAAAGGATCCTCAAGGGAGCGGGAAAGAATCCCCTAATTATCCTTCATGTGGGAACAAATGATACAGCCAGATTCTCGCTGGAAAGTATCAAGGGAGACTATGCTAGGCTGGGGAAGACGCTTAAGGAAATTGAGGCTCAGGTGATCTTTAGCGGGATCCTTCCTGTTCCTAGAGAAGGGCAACAAAGGTGTGACAAGATTATGACTGTCAACAGATGGCTTAGGCAGTGGTGCTATAAGGAGGGCTTTGGGATGTATGGCCACTGGGAGGCATTCACGGACAGAGGTCAGTTCTCTCGGGATGGACTTCATCTGAGTAGGGAAGGAAATAGACTTCTAGGATCGAGGCTGGCACAACTGATAAAGAGAGCTTTAAACTAGGAATTGGGGGGAGATGGATGGGAGATGTCCAGAAAATCTCCACGCCAGATTTTAGCATTGAGAGGGAAGAAGATGAAGTAAGAAAGGATACAGCCATGGGTAGGAGAATGTATATAAGGAGCGAGGGCGGTGTGGATACTAGTCTAATAGGTTATACTGGCTGTAGAATGACTGTGCCTAATAGGGTACAAAATGTGAGCGAGGCCAAACAGCAAAAATTAAGATGTTTCTACACCAATGCGAGGAGTCTAGGTAACAAAATGGAGGAACTAGAGCTACTGGTGCAGGAAGTGAAACCAGATATTATAGGGATAACAGAAACATGGTGGAATAGTAGTCATGACTGGACTACAGGTATTGAAGGGTATGTGCTGTTTAGGAAAGACAGAAATAAAGGTAAAGGGGGTGGAGTAGCATTGTATATCAACGATGAGTTAGAATGTAAAGAAATAAGAAGCGATGCAATGGATAAGACAGAGTCTGTCTGGGCAAAAATTACATTGGGGAAGAAAACTAGTAAAGCCTCTCCTGCGATAGTGCTTGGGGTGTGCTATAGACCTCCGGGATCTAATTTGGTTATGGATAGAGCCCTTTTTAATGTCTTTAATAAAGTAAATACTAATGGAAACTGCGTGATCATGGGAGACTTTAACTTCCCAGATATAGACTGGAGGACCAGTGCTAGTAATAATAATAGGGCTCAGATTTTCCTAGATGCGATAGCTGATGGATTCCTTCATCAAGTAGTTGCTGAACCGACTAGAGGGGATGCCATTTTAGATTTAATTTTGGTGAGTAGCGAGGACCTCATAGAAGAAATGGTTGTAGGGGACAATCTTGGCTCAAGTGATCATGAGCTAATTCAGTTCAAACTAAATGGAAGGATTAACAAAAATAAATCTGCAACTAGGGTTTTTGATTTCAAAAGGGCTGACTTTCAAAAATTAAGGCAATTAGTTAGGGAAGTGGATTGGACTGAAGAACTTATGGATCTAAAGGCAGTTGAGGCCTGGGATTACTTTAAATCAAAACTGCAGAAGCTATCGGAAGCCTGTATCCCAAGAAAGGGGAAAAAATTCATAGGAAGGAGTTGTAGACCAAGCTGGATGAGCAAGCATCTTAGAGAGGTGATTATGAAGAAGCAGAAAGCATACAGGGAGTGGAAGATGGGAGGGATCAGCAAGGAAAGCTACCTAATTGAGGTCAGAAGATGTAGGGATAAAGTCAGAGAGGCTAAAAGTCGAGTAGAGTTGGACCTTGCAAAGGGAATTAAAACCAATAGTAAAAGGTTCTATAGCCATATAAATAAGAAGAAAACTAAGAAGGAAGAAGTGGGGCCGCTTAACACTGAGGATGGAGTGGAGGTTAAAGATAATCTAGGCATGGCCCAATATCTAAACAAATACTTTGCCTCAGTCTTTAATAAGGCTAAAGAGGATCTTGGGGATAATGGTAGCATGACAAATGGGAAGGAGGATATAGAGGTAGATATTACCATATCAGAGGTAGAAGCGAAACTGAAAAAGCTTAATGGGACTAAAGCATTTGATACCGTGCCACATGGGGAATTATTAGTTAAATTGGAGAAGATGGGGATCAATATGAACATCAGAAGGTGGATAAGGAATTGGTTAAAGGGGAGACTGCAACGGGTCCTACTGAAAGGCGAACTGTCAGGTTGGAGGGAGGTTACCAGTGGAGTTCCTCAGGGATCGGTTTTGGGACCAATCTTATTTAATCTTTTTGTTACTGACCTTGGCACAAAAAGTGGGAGTGTGCTAATAAAGTTTGCAGATGATACAAAGCTGGGAGGTATTGCCAATTCGGAAAAGGATCGGGATATTATACAGGAGGATCTGGATGACCTTGTAAACTGGAGTAATAGTAATAGGATGAAATTTAATAGTGAGAAGTGTAAGGTTATGCATTTAGGGATTAATAACAAGAATTTTAGTTATAAGTTGGGGACGCATCAATTAGAAGTAATGGAAGAGGAGAAGGACCTTGGAGTATTGGTTGATCATAGGATGACTATGAGCTGCCAATGTGATATGGCTGTGAAAAAAGCTAATGCGGTTTTGGGATGCATCAGGAGAGGCATTTCCAGTAGGGATAAGGAGGTTTTAGTACCGTTATACAAGGCACTGGTGAGACCTCACCTAGAATACTGTGTGCAGTTCTGGTCTCCCATGTTTAAAAAGGATGAATTCAAACTGGAGCAGGTACAGAGAAGGGCTACTAGGATGATCCGAGGAATGGAAAACTTGTCTTATGAAAGGAGACTTAAGGAGCTTGGCTTGTTTAGCCTAACTAAAAGAAGGTTGAGGGGAGATATGATTGCTCTCTATAAATATATCAGAGGGATAAATACAGGAGAGGGAGAGGAATTATTTAAGCTCAGCACCAATGTGGACACAAGAACAAATGGGTATAAACTGGCCACCAGGAAGTTTAGACTTGAAATCAGACGAAGGTTTTTAACCATCAGAGGAGTGAAGTTTTGGAATAACCTTCCAAGGGAAGCAGTGGGGGCAAAAGATCTATCTAGTTTTAAGATTCTACTCGATAAGTTTATGGAGGAGATGGTATGATGGGATAATGGGATTTTGGTAAGTAATTGAGCTTTAAATATTCAGGGTAAATAGGCCAAATCCCCTGAGATGGGATATTAGATGGATGGGATCTGATTTACTATTGAAAATTCTTTCCTGGGTATCTGGCTGGTGAATCTTGCCCATGTGCTCAGGGTTTGGCTGATTGCCAAGTTTGGGGTCGGGAGGGAGTTTTCCTCCAGGGCAGATTTGAGAGGCCCTGGAGGTGGTTTTTTTTTTTTTTTTTTTTTTTTTTTGCCTTCCTCTGTAGCATGGGGCATGGTTGACTGGAGGGAGGCTTCTCTGCTCCTTGAAGTTTTGAACCATGATTTGAGGACTTCAATAGCTCAGACATGGGTGAGGTTTTTCATAGGAGTGGTGGGTGACATTCTGTGGCCTGCGCTGTGCAGGAGGTCGGACTAGATGATCAGAGTGGTCCCTTCTGACCTTAGTATCTATGAATCTATGAACTGGCAAAACAGAGCATTGCTGGAACTCTGCTCTTCCTGAAAAGTTGGGTCCTATTTAGCCCTCCTCCCCCAAACCATTCTTCATCACATTCTATTTCCCTCTCTCCTCCAACAGTGCATGGGTTTTGTGTGGCCAGGCAATAGTTAACAACACTATGCTTTGTTTTTATCTGCCATCTTTCACCCGAGGATCTCAAAGTTCGCAAACTTCGCATCATGTTTTACAGGTTGGAAAAGAGACCCACAGAGGTTCCACGCAGATGACTTGCCCAAGGTCACACAGCAAGTCAGTGGCAGAATTCAGATTGCCTGACTCATAATCCAACCACTAGGCAACACTCCTTTTATTGTGCTTCTTACTCCTGCCAGCCCAGTCCCCATATATGATAGGCCACAGCTGCTCTGGACAACAATGTTGTATGGGAGTTAGCATTTGGGGGAGCAGATGGATGACAAAGAATGACACAAATTGCTCCCTTGCTGAAGGCATAATTTCTTCTTTTAATTATTTAAAGCCATAAAGTAGATGCCATTTGCTGCAATTTTGTCTGCCCTGAATTACTACTGTGCAGTGCCTGAGCCTTGGCAAGAGCTAAACTCACTGCCCAGGCACGCCACCGTAAACTGCTTTCTTGCTTTCATCTGGAGTGGCAGAGCAAGGGAGATTTATATGCAGGTCCATTGAGTATGCTCAGATTCTATTTTAGAGGCCATGGTATGCTCGCTTCTTGGCAGCTATGCTCCTGGTGAGGGCTGCAAGGGAAATATTTCAGTGGATAAACCTTTGACCTACAATCCACTAGTGAGTCCTAGGAAGCAAGGAGGAGAGCTCCAGCTACTGCTTGATTTCTACAATGCAGATCTTATCTTCCCACTCTGGGCTCGGCTCCCTGCCAAATTCCCTCATAAATATGGTGATGTTGGAGAAGCTAACAGACAATGCAATCAAAGTGGGATAGAGAGTGTCAAAAGCAAAATCATAATGGACATTCAAAAAACATCTCCATAAATACTGAGCATCCTTGACAGCACATGGGAGCGGGGGAGGAAAGAAAGAAACATAAATAAGAAACAACTGATCATCCTTGCACAGGATGTCTGAAACTCAGATAGTACAGGCTAAGAGAAAGCACTGCAGATGACAAATTTAAACCCCAAGGCAGTTGTGCAACTAGAGTTATGGTTTGGTCAGAAAAGTTATCAGCCGCTGATTTGTCAGGAGTTGATTGCTTGGCAGAATCATTGGAAATGGGATATTTATGTCAGGCGCCCAAAATACAGACACTTAGAGGGTAAACTGGTGACATCGATTGCAACTTTTAGGGCACTAAAAATTGTTTGCTCAGTAGAATGATAGACAAGATGGCCCTTTGTTTTCTGGACCTTCTGAAAAAGAAAAATACAAACTTCAAACACTGGGCACAATGGGGTGTCTCAATCCTATACAGGCGGGATGGAGAGTGAGGTGGAGAAAGAGATAGACACTATGGTCTAATAGTTCTCTTTGATTCTATGGGCCAAGTTCTGCCTTCACATCCCCATGTGTAACTTTCACCGGAGACAGTAAAAGTTGTGCTAATGTGTTGGCAAAACTTAACCATGTGGTAGGATCAAACTCTGCTCTTTTTATTTGATGGGTTCTAAAAGTGTTTTATTGATTTAATAAAGATAGCATCAAAATTGCTGAATACCTGGAGAAGGACCTGCTTGGTCCCACTCCTGCAACTCATGTCGTTATTCTAAAATATTTGTTACCCCCAATAACAGTAACCCACTATCTACTGAACTCTGGCCACTCTTTTCTAAAAGTTCAATGCAGCTACAAGCATTTTGTGCACAGCGATAAAATTCAGTAATGAAACTACACGCTTAATAATATACTGCACTTATATAGCTGCTTTGATCAGAATACGTTTCAAAACTGCCATTATCCCTCTTCTACAGATGAGAAAATTGAGGCAGAAAAAAGTTAGTTACCTGATTCTCAGAGTTGCCACCAGTTCTCACTAATTTCAATGGGAGATGTGGGTTCTACACATCTTGGAAAATCAAGCCATGCCTTTTTTTTGTTCATAGCTACCCTCCTCCAGTGCCAGTCAGTGGCAAAGCCAGGAATGGGACCTTGGAGACCTGACTCCCAATCCCCTGTGCTAAGCTACTAACTCAAATGCCTCTGCTACTTAGTGACAGGTTTCAGAGTAGCAGCCGTGTTAGTCTGTATTTGCAAAAAGAAAAGGAGTACTTGTGGCACCTTAGAGACTAACAAATTTATTTGAGCATAAGCTTTCGTGAGCTACAGCTCACTTCATCGGATGCATTTGCTTCCGATGAAGTGAGCTGTAGCTCACGAAAGCTTATGCTTTAATAAATTTGTTAGTCTCTAAGGTGCCACAAGTACTCCTTTTCTTTCTGCTACTTAGGGATCACTTTTTCCACTACTGAAATGCAGCCAGTTCTGGGGTGGAACACAGAAGCTATTTAACAGATCCTGTCAGCACTTCATGAGTATTTAGGGTGGGAAATGAAGAAGGACACCATATCCAATTGAAATCGCAGGGGAGACAGAATATAATTACTCACAACAGAATTGGCCCACACCATCAGGATTAATACCTCCACTTGTCTGAACGATATCACAGGATTTGCAGTGGGCCTGAATTTAAGTTTCATTTGAAGGATGGCACCTAAGCAGCACAGCGCTCTCCTACCTCACGCTGGGGCACCACATGCAACCTCCAACTCACTCAAAAGGAGCCGGGGGATCTAGATACCATGGCTCCTGTGTTTATCAGCAGTTTAAACCATTCACTTAGCCAAAAGCTGGCTGCAAATGCTGGTTTAAAAAAGGGCCGAAAAGCCAAAATATTTCCCTAATCCTCATTCACTTTCCAGCAACTGCTATTGATTTCTGCATTAAGGAGTTAAAGCGGCTCTTGTCTTTCATCTTCTCTCAATGCAAACAACTCTGTTGGAGATTCACTCATATTTCTTGGGACAGAGCATTAGCTCTGAGATTTGCTCTTCCAAGCCTGGATCTTTCAATTGATCTAAAGACTGTTCCTTATCTAAAATCATCCTGTAGATTGACAAGGAGCCCAGCCATCAGCAGAAATCAGAAGCCAAGTGAAGAATGCAGGTGTTGCTGTGAGTGACTGCATGACATGATGGTGAGTTTAAAAAAAAAATTTAAAAAAAGAGAAAACTGGGTGTAATTGAGGAAAAGAAAAGAAAATAATGTTGCTTTCATTACTGCCTCGAAACCACAGAGATAATGAGCAAGACAGTGCTCTTTAACGTTCTAGGTAATCAAAGCATAGAAGAGACAAGGCTAGTGACTAGGGCCATACTGATGTACCACAGGTTCCTACTCACCATCATGGTCGCTCAGAGCATAGTACGGTGTTATGAATTAATTCCATACAGTGGTGAGCTCTCCTGTACTCAGACAAACTCTCTCCATGGAAAAAGAAAAAGAGTACTTGTGGCACCTTAGAGACTAAGAAATTTATGAAGTGAGCTGTAGCTCATGAAAGCTTATGCTCAAATAAATTTGTTAGTCTCTAAGGTGCCACAAGTCCTCCTTTTCTTTTTGAGAATACACACTAACACGGCTGCTTCTCTCCATGGACATCAGGACCACATGAACAATTATTTATCTGGCTATAGAGCATCTTGCTGCTGTAAGAACTCATGACATTTGACCCAAGAGTTTGTCCCTCATGCCCCCACTGAAGATAGATAGCTAACTCGGCCTGCTTGAAGTGGGAAATTACCATTTCTTAAAGGAAAACCCACAAAAAGGGGTCCTGAAGGGAGGAGAGCTCCATATGGTTTCCTCCAACTGCTCTGTCACAAGGATGGTGGCTCCTGTAGTCAATGCCCACCCCCCTGCATAAGCAGGGGTGTGGGCAGTTCATGTGGATGTTGGGGGCACATTTGGGCATGCAAGAAGGAAGATCACTGTTTCAGGTTATGAGATTAAATTAAGCAAGCAAAATTTAATCTGAACATAAAATAAATTTTAGCAGGGACCCCTATTAAGGTGCTAATCCCTAGCACAGATATTGCCACCTACAATCATTAACTAATTAGTCCGCACAACCCCCCTGTAAAATAGTGACAAGGAAACTGAGGCAGATTCATGTGCATGGCAGTTGTTAAAGGACCTCAGTTGAGTGACTCAGCAGAGAACCTGGGGACTCATTCCGGGCACCCAGACAACACAGTGAATTTTCAAAGAATAACACAGGCAGTGCTTACTCCTGCAGGGTACCAGGATGATCTGGAACAGAAGCAATAGGGAATGATCCTACCCTGGCCAGGTATGTGTGGAAAAAGAGTACATCAACACTGCAAAATCTATATATCCCACAGCAGCAATTCTCAGAGCCTGGCTCAGCTGACCTGGGCTCACAGGCCTCATGTTACACAGCTGAAAACAGCAGTGTAGATGTTCCCGCTTGGGCTGGAGCCCGGGCTCTGAAATCTGTCAAGATGGGGTAGGTCTCAGAGCCTGAGCGGGAACAATTACATCACTATTTTTAGCCTTGTAGTGCAAGCCCCACAAGCCTTAGTCAGTTGACCAGGGCTCTGAAACTTGCTGCCACAGGGGGAAGGGTTTTGCAGTGCAGACACACCCTAAGTACCTAACAGGAACTCTCCATCTCGAATGACACTTGCTGCACTCACTGACACCTTGTTTCGCTCTCTCGTTACAGTTTATCTTTTACCCCTTTTTGCTTGATAGTTTTGCTAAAGCTCTGAAAGCTTCACTAGAGACAGACAGGCAGGGAGGAAAGCTCTCCACAAGATGCCCCACATCCCACTCTACCATTCTGCCTTCTCCTGTATCATACAACGATCTAATCTTCTACTGCTGGGATTTTGCTGGGCAAATGCTGCCAATGGTGCTTAACTATGTGGTGTTGCAATGATTATTATCATCATCTATCCATATTGTGGAAGAGGCCTCAACCCAAATAGGGGCCTCACTGCACTAGATGCTGCATAACCACGTAGTTCTCCTTGCTCCAAAGAGTCAGTGTGGACAAATGTTGACAGGGATCTGAGAAACTGTGCTGAGGCTCCCCCCAAACTCATCTCCCATAGGATCCACATTGAAATCTCCCATCAGTCTCCAAAAGCTGAACATACAGAATGGGAAATGAGTGCCCAGGAAGGAGAACTGCAGAAGGGGATCTGGGGGTCATAGTGACTCACAAGCTAAATAAATACGTCAACAATGTAATGCTGTTGCAAAAAAACAAGGATAATTCTGGGATCTATCAGCAGGAGTGTGGTAAGCAAGACACGAGCAGTAATTCTTCCTCTCTACTCTGTGCTAATTAGGCTTCAGCTGGAGTATTGTGTCCAGTTCTGGGTGTCACATTTCAGGAAAGATGTGGACACATTGGAGAAAGTCCAGAGAAGAGCAACAAAAATGATTAAGGGTCTAGAAAACATGAACTATGAGGAGAGACTGAAAAAAGAGGGATAGTCTAAATGAATATTTAGTCCTGCACTGGACTAGATGACCTCTCGAAGTCCCTTCCAGTCCTATGATTCTAATTAATTATTCCATGTAGGGAGCAGTTTCTCCCCTTTTCATTACACAGGCAGTGTTCAGACATTAGCTGAGACCCTTATTTCCTTGTGCAGATGAAATGAAGTTTCACTCAAATGACTAAAAGAATCACATTAGCAGAGAAGGTGACAGCATCTATAATCCAAAAAAATATAGAGAGTATCTTCTAATGTCTGCAACCAAGAGCACACCAAGGTTAATATAACTGCTAAAATGAAGCTCTGTAATGCTTTGGTCACTATAGCAATAGAATAGTTTGACAGAAAATGTACCTTATTTAACAGGACAACACAACAACTTGAAGATTGTGCAACTGAATTTATTTTGCAGCTTCAGAGAGTGTCTTCTGCTGTATTATCTTTGCCCTCTGCTCACCAGAAGGGAGCAATTAAGTTGGCAGAGTCAATGACATCTTCCACGTAATGCATGGATTTAATCGAATCCTGATCCCTAACATTCCCTTGAACTCAAACAGCACATAGTAGCCCCTTCTGCTTAAATGCAGTGCAGGCTCACCTGACGCTGAACATGTCAGCGGAAAGCATGTTTGATTGAATGAATTCACTGCTGGAAGGCAACATTTTCAACACCATCACTGGAATCAGTGAATTGAGTTTGACCCAAAGACAGTTCTGGCTGGAAAAATCAGAGCCAGTAGTTACCGGAAGCCAAGAATATCTAACGTTAATGAGAGGGGAAAAAATAGATAAAATGGAAATAATTATGAACTTACAAACTGTGTATGTTTCTTTTGTTCTATATACATTACTTCATATTCCAGGAATAAAAGGATGGGGGAGGTAGCTCACTCTCCTGTCAAAGCAAGATGACTGGAAAAAATATTACACATGAATTCTAAAACAAAAAGCTTCATTACTCTTTCTTTCTATGGAACAATTCCACAGGAACATCAAAAATAATTGGACAAAATGAAAATCCTTTGAATAGAAACTGTTTTATCACAGCGTGAGATTCAGCTGACTTAAGCGCCGGAAAGAAGAGAACCTATCATCCTCTATAAGGACCAGTGTAGAATCTATTCCCTTACAATGTTTCTCATCATAACTTTCAGTTGAGGCTGGGACTCACTCTGATCTCAGTTATACTGGTGTAAATCCACAATAGCTATATTAATTTCAGGAAAGTTATTCCTGATTTACATTGGTGTAATTAAGATCTGTATTTTTCCCCAGCATGGGTCGAAGAAGCATATGCAATGTTGTTGTAACCATGGTGGTCCCAAGATATTAGAGAAACAAGGTGAGTGAGGTAATACCTTTTATGGACCAACTTCTGTTGGTGAGAGAGAAGCACAGTCTACAGACAACCAAGGCCTGATTTTCAGAAATGCTAATGTAACGCCAACAGACCACGGTGGTTCTTGGTGGGCAAGATTGAACCTGGGACCTCTGGAGCTAATGCATGAGCTTCTACTGTATGAGCTAAATACCACAGGCCTCTAAGCCAAGGCTGTAGCAAACTCATCAATCTTCAGGTGGTTTAGGTGCCACTCGAGGGGGGCAGAGCACCACACCCAGCGGGCATGGGTTACACTAAGGGCTGATCTACACTAACGCTGTAAGTCGATCTAAGATATGCTAGTTCAGTTACGTAACTGAAGTTGACAGAAATTAGGTCGACTTACAGACAGCAGTGTCTATACTGCACTATGTCGACAGGAGATGTTCTCCCATTGACATAGCTTCTGCATCTCAGAGAGGTGGAGTACAGACATCAATGGGAGAGTGCTTTGCCATCGTCTTAGCGTGTCTTCATCAAACTCGCTAAATCAATACTGCTGCATTGATCTCAGCAGTGCCGATTTAGCTGGTAGTGTAGACATGGCCTTAGTGTCTGCAACTCCACTGGAAGTCAGTGGGAACTGGAGTTGCTTAGTTCATATGAATAAAATGGCCCTTAATGATTAAGGGGTTATTCTCCCCTTCAGCACATTCTCCCATTTCATTCATGCCAGTTGTTTGTACCCACTAAGGGAAGATTATAGTAAATAAGTTTTCCTTCCCCCGCAACCAACCCAATGGTTTGCTGGATATGCCAAGTCACCTTTCCTAACATCACATATGGGAACCTTTAAAGCTCAAGAACTAGGGCTGCAGTCACGAGTTACCATACTGGACTTTAACCTCTAAAGACTAGGGCTCTGTTTAAGTGAATGTAATGCTCTAAAAACTGCCTGGTTGACCGCCTTAGTACATGTCTATATGGGGAAATTCCATGGCATAGCTACACCAGAATAATTATCCTATTATAATTATACTAGTATGAGTCTCTGTGTGGACACTCAATACTAGAATAAAAAAGTGATTTCATTCCAATATAAATACTCTGCTTTATTATAGCTATTGTAGTATAGCTATGCCAGGAAATTTCCCCATGTTGGTAAGCCCTTAGGAATTGAAGGGCTCTATCCACCCACAAAACAAGTATAAAATGAGCAATGAATGGCAGTGCCTGTTTTTTCCCTCCGCAGTGGCCTCTCCACTGAGAGCCAGACTTAAAGAACTAAGGCCACAGACAAGCTTCCGGTGGTTTTGTCCCTAACACGCTGATCTGAATTTGAAACTCTGAGCTACAAGTGAATGGCACTAGGAACAGGAATCTATCCCGTGAGTCATCCTTCTCTCCAAGAGCAGGTTTGGACACCACTAGCTTGCCAGTGAAAATTAGCATTGAACATCCTCTCAGGCCCATATGGATATTGGACCACATCATATAAGCTGCCCACAACTTTGTGGTAATTTGGCATGATAAGCAGCAGCATCTCAAAACAAGCCAAAGAATGGAAAAGGCAGGGTGCCAGCAGCGAGAAGCATGGTGTATTTGCAGAGCATCCATGCTAGATTACAGTTATTAATTTCTATTTATAAAAAGGCAACTACTGGAAACTCTGATATAAATTATATAAACAATGTTCAATCCCCCCCCACCATTTCCCACTAGCAAAATTTCCCAATCAAGAATCCCATCAAGAAGCCCCTCGCTTCCCATAAGCTTTTTCAGAGTTTTACTCTCCTTGCAGCATGCTCTGAGAGCCAACAGACCCAAGAACCCAAGAGCAGGGAGAGTAGCTTCCAAAGCTGAAGGACCTTCATGGAGAGTACTCTTCCCGCAGCTTCCTCTCTTTGAAATGAAGGTTGAACCAGCTTGAGTGTCTCCACTGATTGCAACTGCTGCAGTATGGCACAAGCAGAGTGGAGGTCTCTGAAGTCCAATAGTACCAAGTCATTGGCAGCCAGCACTATGCCACTGCACATAGTATTGTGCCAGTATTATCATTTTATCACTGCTCATGAAAAGCCTCTTTTCTCGAAAGACCTGTATAATAGCCCGTTCAAGTGAATACAAAATTGTAGCTATGTTGGAGAATTCTATAGCCTTGTTCAAAAAGACTGTTATAAACAATCTTATTTTTTAAAATCAAATTATATAGGTTTTTAGAACCATTTTTCAGAATCCCATATTTCATCCCTATTAAATTAAAGACTTTCCCATAAGGGTTGATTGTTATGGCAACAAACACCACACTTGAAACAGGCACAGCATGACAGAGAGTTGGGGAGGGGGGGTGAGGTGGGATGGGAGGGGTCCCAGGAAGTGCTTACCCAAAATACACTGATGGTCACGGCTGTTTGTCCCTCATTTTAAGTGGTGCTGAATCCACACCAACATTTTAATGAAAGAAAAAGAACCTATCAGTCTAGTAGGATTTGCTCTGACTGTCCTATCAGTTTGATGAATGAACACTGTCCTTTAAGCATTACTACCACAAAGTTAAAGCCATTCTAATTTCCTACCATACGTTGTTGGAGGTCAGAACCTCTATTTGAACATTTTGTTTAAAAGCAGTGGCCTGTATAATTAGTATTGCCAACAAACTGCGGCCCATAAATTCCTAAACACCATGTGTGCAGCTCCTATTCTCTGGCAAAGCTTAGATGCACTGTAAAGTTAGCTGCTGGTATCTAGAAATATATTAGAAGACACACTGTATATACAGACAGCCATAAAGTCTTTTCAGCACCTCTTACTATTTGTAACTACAGCAATCCAGCAGAACTTCTTTACTAAAAAGATGCAAATAAGATAGTAAACCATATTGCTGTAGATTCAAACACAGGGATTCTTCAAAGCAAGGTACCATGCTAAAACTGCATAGCATCAGCCTGCTATTTAAATGCAAATATAGTAAAACCTTGCTAATTCTCAATAAGTAGGAGACATACTGTGAGTTACTGAGTTAGGTCCTGATCCTACTCACACTAATTTAAGTAAGTGAATAGTACAACTGATTTCAAGTTAAGCATGTGCGTAAGAGTTCGCAGTATTGGGGCCTTCCGGGGTAAGTGAACAAGCACATTAAAAAATATTGCAAGTTCTTTTCCATTTGCAGGATTCTTTTTGTATTGTATTCTGTCTTACATTGTCACGTACTACATATTTATATACACATATACAAATGCCATTTTTATGAAATCCCTCAAAAATCTGCTTATTTTCTGATAAATTAATTGTGAGATTCACAAATTCCCCATCCTTGACTTACTGGGGCACTGCACTTTGAGATGTTAGCTTACCTAGATAGAACCCCAGTTCAAGACAGAAACATATTGTTTCACAGCTCTGAAAAAAATTGCGATCATTTATGGATATAACTGAGGGCAGAATCTGGACTAGATTTTTATAGCACAGCAGCAGCAGCTGAGATCTTTAACATATAGATGCTGTTACATTTCAAATGTAAATTTAATCACTTCCATCAAAATCATGGAAAACACCCCTTGTTGAAAACTACTTCCAGATTCCCACTTACTGTGTCAAGTTTAACCCATTGATATTTAGCATGGATTATCCCACTGCAAGGTACGTAAATAAAATTTTATCCCATAATTTCCATGTTTTTTCTTTCATTTTACAAATCAAAACATATCATTGAGCATTTCCTTTTCCCGGGCTGCACATGCACGGATCTACCATGGGAAACCTTTGCCCACAACCTTGACAATCAGCATGACCACACAGCCAATAAAATTGCATCGCACACTGCTACAGCTGTTTCCTAGGTAACCAGCATGGAGCCACATAAACTGGCTAGATGCAGTGGACAGAAATAAATAGCAGTGACATAATCCTGTAACATTTTGACTTTTCAAGAACAGTTTTAACTTGTTACAAATTTATTCTTTTATCTTCCCCGGTCGATTCACATGTGAGAAGTCAGAAACTCACTTTAGATTTTATAATCCCCCTTTATCACTCATCCTGTAGTATTCCAAGGAGGAAAAAAATCACCACACTGGGCTTTGTAATGTACAAATTATAGGCCTAACCTTGAAGTCCTTACTTAAACAAAATGTCATTGAAGTCAGTGGGAGTTTTTCCACAGTAAAGATTTCATGATTTGGCTCTATATTAGTGACCTAGACCTTTATAATCAACCCTATAATTGTCCCCAGTAGTATATGAATTACATCTAAGGATTGTGTAATGGTGTCTAGATATTAGAGTGACTACATAGGTAGATATTATATTACTCATACTTGCTACAACAAAAAGTCTTATTCTCTTATTCAGTAGAGAAGACTTAGCCCTATGGCTATATGGCAACACTCTGCCCTTGATTGCTTACAGTGGGAACTCTCCCACTCACCCACATGTATGCACAACCCTGAAATCAGAATGTGGCCTTTATTTTTTCCACTACTGACATCCTGAGAAAACCAGGAATAAGGGCCCAATCCTGCAGTCCTTACTCAAGCTAAATTCCCATTAAGAACTGCAGCATCAGGTTGTTAAATCCTACTTACAGGCATTGTGAGCCATAACCTGCAGTCTTTGCAGAGGCTTCATTCACAAGCCCCTGAAATCAGCAGGATAGTTCTCTCCAACAGGACTGCAAGAAGTGGCCTGACAACTAACCAGTGATAAGTAGAATGAACATGATATATTTCGTTCTGCCATTCTTGAGTTATCATGATTGTTAGAAACTCAGTGACACACAACATTGCTCCAACCTTTATCAGTTTATAATTTATGTGGTACTATTTGGCAAATAACCCAACATAATAAACTATAATAAGAGAATTGTATCTTACTGTGTGATACAGTAACTAAGGACATGATTATAAAGCGTGAGTACAAAGTGTGTAATTAAGGACATGATTATAAAGCACGCAGACAAGGTAGATTTGTTTGTGTGGCTGCCTTACCAGGGAATTTCCAGTCTTCAAGCCAGATCCTGCAGTCAGCTGAGCAATACTTATGCAATATTACCTGACCCAAAGCCACTGAAGTTAATGGGAGTCTTTCCATTGACTTCAATGTGCTTTGGATCTGGCCCATAATGGTGCTGATGGACCTATTCATGTGAATGAGGAAGTAGTCACAGTAACTGATCCTTGACTTGGAAAGAACAAGGCTGTTTATATAGCATGTGTGTTGGGGGTAGGGATAACATGGAATCTTACTGGCAATATTCAACTTTTTTTTAAGTCATTAACGTCAATTCCTCCTTTGAATTAAAAAAAACCCCAACAATTGTACGTTCCATGGAACACTTTTTGGATGGCGAAAGAGAATTTATTCATGATCACAACGGTTTTGTGCTTTCTCCTGTGATCATACACTCCAAACCATAAACTTTTTACAGCAAAACAAATGTATAAAGAAAATACCTATAGTTGGTTTTTGCTTAAAATATGAATGAATGCCACATTTCAGCACAGCCCATATGACTTTTATGTATTTTAAATATGTTACTTAATGCTCTTAACTCTTTGAACACTTTCCTTGATTAATGAAGCTCCCACTCTTGTGTAGAATGGCTGCAAGTAGCAAGCGATGCCCATTGCAGCAATATGGAGTAACCAAAATGTACCACTCATTTGCACAGGCTTAAATATACTCCTTTAGATGACTAGAACATTTACTTTGGAAACTCATGGCTATGATCTATGTACAAAATTTACACACTGTATGGTGAGTGTGTGTTGCTCTTACAGTGCTGTCGCTCCTAGTCGTGGGATGGCTGAACTGAAAATTTGAACAATCACAAAGAGACACCAGCCAGAGATAATTTGTTTGGAAAAAGGATAACTGGAAAAGAATATTATTAATAGGATGATTGGAGTTTGGCTTGGCAAAAAAAAATCTGAACAAAATCCTGTTTTCAGGATGCTGTTAAACAAGACAAGATGTGAAACTTTCTCTGGAGCTTAGTTATACATTGTACTGTGCCTGTTAAAATTCTGTAGTACTAATAATTTAACTGGGCCCATATTTGTTTTTCCTGTTGAAGGGCAACAGAGTCTCACACTGAAATATGAACAGCTGACTACTTAGCACTGTAAAAAAAGAAAATACCTGGTAGAAAAGGGAAGGAAATCTCTTCCCTGCATGCCCTCACTGTGTCCATTGCCATACCTATAGCTTGTCCTCTAAACATCAAACCAGCTTGTGATGCTCCTTATCCTGCAAGTTTTCTTCTTTCACATGGTTAATCAGACAGTAGTTAAGTCATAACTTCCAAAGACAAACTGCTCTTGAGCAGTGCAAGGAACTAAGGACAATGACTGTTACATGAGAATCTGGTAAATTCTCTATCCAGAAAATTCTCTATCTCTATTCACTGTCCAGAATGTGGATAATGTACCAGCAAACTCAGGTAAGAAACCTACTGCAGTGCTGTGTGTAAGAGGAGGGGGGCCAAATGAGGGGGAAGTCAATTCCAAAGACACAGAAGGGAAGAACCATCAAATATCTGTGAAAGTCACAGAAAGTAATAAATCCAATCATGCTAAAACAATGCAGCTAGTACTTCAGGAGCTCAGTACTGTAAACACTGTTTAAGAATTACTGACCTCCAAACCTCCATTGGTGCAAAAGCACCAATATGTGTCATTGCAGGACAGTGTTACATAGCATTGCATCCCACAGTGACTGCATTAAAGGACTAGTCTGAAGACATTATGGATTTGTTGAAAAAGATGCTTTTTAATAGAATAAAATCTCTGATTTTCAGCAGAATTTAAATTCTTAGTTTAATGAGCTTGGAGTCCAAGTGGAAGCAGTGGATTCAAGAGGTTAAATATATATATATCTTGAAACAGAGTGCAAGAAAGAGATAAGCAGCATCAGAAAAAAGACTCACTAAATATACCAGCTTCACTATTCAAACCTGACACATCACAAAGCAGGTAACAGTGAAATTTGTTTCTATGTCTGGTAACCAACAGGGTTGAAAAGTCTCTGATTTTTCCATTACTTACTTGGTGCAACTGTAATGCTTTAAATCATTCTTAAGCCCTGCTTGGCATTGCAGCGCAACTCACTGCTAACCAACTGTAGCAAAGAAGCTGAGGGGCTGCATTGAAAGGAGAAGCTGCAAAGGCAACCAGAAAAGGAATTCCTGCTCATCTCTGATCCTAAAAGCTTGTGTCAGGTTAACTCCCTAAAACCACTGTCATGGGATCAAGACAGAATTATACTCCATTTCTGACATAGGTACTGTCCCCTGACTACTATCATCCCCATTCATACATACTCCCCATGAACCAAAATAAACTGGCGTGTAAGATTTTAAACATTCTTTAGGTTCTGCCACCTTGTGGGAGTTTCCTTCCAACTTTTATGAGCTGCAGAGCCAACATTAATTTAACATCACACTGTAGAACATATTTCACAGATGCTGTGAGTAATAGTAGGAAAGATAATATGAGTAGTCCTAAACCTGCAGGACCACAGTGAAATTCACAAGTCCCAAATCCCTGTTTGAAGTTAAGCACCTAGAATAATTGCCGTTTGGAAGAAGCAGCAGCCGCTTTAGAAAGTTACATGCAAGATGCTGCATGCTACTCTACTGCCAAAAATAAATATTCAATTTCCCCTTTCTCATATCTTCTCCCAACACAATTAAATGAGCACCAGCTACAATCTTACACCCAGAATGATGGATGGAGGACAGAAGTGCTGCTTTAAAGTTTATTGGCGTTTGGTATATTTCACCCCTTCCACCAGTGCATCAGCCTTCTGATTTATGCTGCTGTTCCTTGCAAACAGGTCATCACCAAACAGGGCTCAAAGTGATCTGTATTCTTTGGGGGGGGGGGAAGGAAACCCTACCAGAACAATTGTTTGTAAACACACAGTTCAAACAGGGGCCTCAAAAGAGAGGCTGCATTCTCAAGCATCCCTCCGGAGCCAAAGAAACAGATCCCCCCCACGCCCCCCCATGAAAAGCTCCAAGGCAGTTTCTCAGGGCAGTGCACTATTCCGCCACCCCCGTAGCGTCCCCCCCTCGTTCTGTCGCCAGCCTTACCTTCCTCCTGCATTCTCTGCAGGCACAGGCTCAGATTCTTCCTCCAGCCTGGCATCCCGGCACCGCAGCAAGCTGCTGATGAGGCGAGGGGGCCTTTTTTTTCCTTCTCCGGCAAGTCTGCACAGGGCCCCCACCCCCACTCCAGAAGTGCCGCGGGCACGGCGCAGCGAGCAGCGGCGAGACCCAGGGCTTTACAAGGCTAGACATTGATGTGCGATGTGCTCCATCAGTGCTTGTGCAGGAACAAGGACGGGGGTGCAGTGCTGGGGGGGGGGGCAGGACTAACAGAGGCAGCAAAGAAAACACCTCGCCGTGCCGCTGGCTAGGGCTGCTTTAAACGATCCTCTCCTGGCCCACGGCGTGGGACTCTGGCTCTGCTGAGGCTTTTTACTGTAGCCACGGGAGCTGCGGTTCCCGGGGGGGGGGGGGGGGATCGTACTAAGTGGCAGCAGAAGCCAGGGGAGCGACGCAACAGTTCATTTCCTCCCTCCCTTGGCGAAGCCTTTGGCTGGGGGAGCACAAGCTGCGGTAAGGCTGGTGACGGGCCCCCGGGGCGGCTGTCCGGCAGGGAGGTCCTAGCGGCGTGCCGCCAGGGCTGGGGTGGCTGGATTCCCGGCAGGAGGTGCCCGAGGTAGTACGGTCCGGCTCCAGGCTGTATCCGAGTCACCGTTTCCCACAGCTGAGCAGGTAAGAGCAGCCGGAGGAGCCTTCCCCCCCCCCCCGGGTTGGGCGTGATTTTCTGCCCCGTGCAGGGGGGGGGTCAATTTGGGGAGCCCCCGGGCACCGCAGGAAGGTGCTCCCCAAAGAATTCCAAGGGGCGCCGGGGGAGGGAGGAAGAGACAAAGAGCGCTTTGGTCTCCCGGGGGGCAGCGCATGGACCATTTGTGTCTAAACGGGAGCTGCGAGGCTGGGCCTGAAACCCCTTGTCTCCGCGGCCGGAGAGGCTACCCGGAGCCTGACGACACCGGGCGCAGCTCGCCAGGGAGCGATGCCTCCCGGTCGTGCCTTTGAGCGTTGTATCGGCGCCTGGTTTGTTTGTCAACTCAGCGGGGGGGAGGGGGGGAACAAAGGGGGGAAACACACCCAGCCACCCCCTCTGCTGAGCACAAATGAGGCTCCTGCCTCCTCGGCCCCCTGGCACGTGTGTGCCGTCGGGTCGTGGAAGATCGCACACGGCGGACTATTCAGCCGCCGCCCGCCTCCAGCGGTGACAGCCCCAAAACCAACCCCCCTCACACACGATTGTAATTAGGTGTTTTCTCTCTGATCAAACTATTTCAATGCACACCGTCCGCTTGCAAAATCTAGTCTATTTGAATAAGTGAGTTAAAAGGAGTTAAAGGAACTACACCGGCTTCTTAGTTCTCTCGCCTGCTCATTTACCTGGCTTTACCTCCACATTTTCTTATAAAGAAAAGGAGGACTTGTGGCACCTTAGAGACTAACAAATTTATTAGAGCATAAGCTTTCGTGAGCTACAGCTCACTTCATGGGATGCATGTTTCCCATTATTTTCTCCCCCCCCCGCAGTGTGAAAACCCACATAAACAACGAGGGGGGGGGGTCTGTTTTACCATATGACAGGTTTCAGAGCAGCAGCCGTGTTAGTCTATATTCACAAAAAGAAAAAGAGTACTTGTGGCACCTTAGAGACTAACCAATTTATTTGAGCATAAGCTTTCGTGAGCTACAGTTCACTTCATCGGATCCCCTGAATGCATCCGATGAAGTGAGCTGTAGCTCAGGGAAGCTTATGCTCAAATAAATTTGTTAGTCTTTAAGGCGCTACAAGTCCTCCTTTTCGTTTCACCATATGTTATCAAATGCACAATGCAAACAGATCTTTTAAAGGAAAATATTTTTCTGGTCTCTTTTTCTCTAATCTGAGGCATTACTTGTAACAATGATAAGTTAAAAATCAGTCAGGTTGATTTTAAGTTGATGGTGTCCCATTAAATATTGTTCAACATTTACATTTTATAATGAAAACCTGAGACCAAGAGAAATAGTTGCATGATTAATTAATATCATTGATTTTGAACATAAGCATTTCCTGGAATGTCTGAAACTCAAACCCTAAAAGTGAAACTGTCCATAAACAAAACCGTTTCAGTCGATTTTCACTGTCCAAGCTGATCGAAATGCAAAGAGTAAATGAGAAGCACAAAGAGTGACCAGTTTTCAGAGTAGCAGCCGTGTTAGTCCGTATTAGTCTGCAAAAAGAACAGGAGTACTTGTGGCACCTTAGAGACCAACAAATTTATTTGAGCATAAGCTTTCGTGAGCTACAGCTCACTTCATCGGATGCGTTCAGTGGAAAATACAGTGGGGAGATTTATATACACAGAGAACATGAAACAATGGGTGTTACCATACACGCTGTAAGGAGAGTGATCAGGTAAGGTGAGCTATTACCAGTAGGAGAGCAGGGGAAAAAACCTTTTGTAGTGATAATCAAGGTGGGCCATTCCCCCCCCCCCCCAATAGCTCACCTTACCTGATCACTCTCCTTACAGCGTGTATGGTAACACCCATTGTTTCATGTTCTCTGTGTATATAAATCTCCCCACTGTATTTTCCACTGAACGCATCCGATGAAGTGAGCTGTAGCTCACGAAAGCTTATGCTCAAATAAATTTGTTAGTCTCTAAGGTGCTACAAGTACTCCTTTTCTTTTGAAAGAGTGACCAGTAAATAGGACTCTAAAAATTCTTTTACCTCATAAACTAAGTTATTAGTAACACAGAGAAAGAAGTTTGATATATAACTAAATGGAATGTATCCCTTTAACTTGACATGTTGTGTGTGTGTTTACCACAAAGGTGTCATTGTAGCACAAGTAGGAATACCCATGCTAGCTTTAAACAAGTTAGCACAGGAAACTATAGTAGCGAAGATGTAGTAACACAGGCTAGCAACCCAAGCATGAGCCCATCAGGAACCCTGGGTACCTACTCAGGTTGCTAGCCTATGTTGCCATGTCTCTTATTGTTACCTGTGCTAGCTTAATTAAAGTCAGTCCAGGTGTGCCTATTTGGACTACAGTAGCACCTTCACTTTGCAGTGAAGGCACATCCAAAAATTGTCTCTAAAGCCCTGGTTCTGCACCTATGTCCCAGTCCTGCTAACATGCCTGTGTGTGACACTTTGCTCTTATGAGTAGGACTAATTATTTGAAACTGTTCATGTAAGTAAAGTTGCATGACTTGGATCAAAGTTGTTTTTGTTCCTCCCCCCCCCCATTGTAATGACTATTCACAAGTATTTAAAAAATCTGGGGGTGGTTGAAAACTACCTCTGTGATTATTTTTTTTAGGATGCCAGAGTTTTGTTCATTCTTGAACATGCAGTTACAAAGGAGACATCTATTGCGTATGCCACCATATTCATGTTTTTAATTTCCTGAGGGCAACATTTCTTAGTAGTAACTGGCAGACTTTTTGGTCTTTGTCAGACCTTTTACAAGCAGTGGTAGGTCTCCCTGTATATCTCTGCCTTCACGGTGGTAGCTATTTTACTGTGTGTAATGGCAGGTGTAACCTTATAAGATTATGGACCAAATTCTCACTCAGACGCCAGAGGGTAGGGTGCAGTAGATCAGCCAGTTTGTGTTACAAAGAGCTGCCCCTCTGGCCCACTTTGGCTTGTTGGGACAGCTGCAGCACTATGGGGACATAGTAACCTAGGGTGTCTGTCTATTTCAGCTTAGCCGGGGGGAGGCAGGAAAAAGGAATTGCCGTTTTAGTAAGAAAGGGAAAGAGAACAGAAGACCAGCCATACTGGGTCAGACCAAAGGTCCATCTAGCCCAGTATCCTGTCTTCTGACAGTGGCCAGTGCCAGGTGCCCCAGAGGGGAAGAACAGAACAGGAAATCAACAAGTAATCCAAGTCTGCAGCCGGGATACCCATGACTGCTGAGGTAGCAGTAACTTCACCCACCATCTTTGGGTTAGATCTCGGATCTGAGGAATGTTTATAATGGGTAGCGTAAAAGCCAGTTGTTTTAAGGGCAACATAAGGTGGATGGATAACATAGCCCACCACCAAACTGATTAGCAACATTCTGAAGGCTTCCTCTGCATCCTTGTGAAACATGAAGGACTTTCACCCAGAGACACTTAAATCACCCTACCCCCTCAAGGAACCAGTGCTGCAGCTACCATTCCCTGGCTGAAGAGGATTCCTTTTGAATGTCACTCCTGTATTGGCCAGAGGAGTGAGTGGTGGTGAACACAAGACTGACCCCCTCTTTGCAAAGAAGAGTGACATCGTCAGTTCCTCCACACTTAGGCCTTGATCCTGCAAACATTTAAGCACATGCTTAATTTTACTCACATGAGTAATCCTATTGAATTCAATAGGACTACTCACATGTCTAAAGTTAAGCACATGCATAAATGTTGGTGGGACTGAGGCAGTAAGCAGTCAAGCCCAGGAACTGAACCCAATTATCACAAAGATTGCTCCCCTTTGCGAATAATTTTTAACTCCTGGAGCTATCCCTCATCCCAAAACAGGAAATATAACTAGATGCTGGCAACTGAAAATATATTCTAGAAAATCAGCTAGTAAAGTCTGTAGGCAAACGTGTGCAGCTTGCCTCTTTTTCCCCCCACTGTATCCAGTTCTAAGGGACATTTCATGATGAACATCAGCTGGCAGCAATAGCACGGCTATCTCTCAAACTCTGGCATATCCACTAGTGGCAGCACAGCAGCAAAGATTACAGAGGATGGGGTGGTTATGTTGAATCACAAATGATGAAGGGGAGGGGTACATTTCTCGTCTGACCTGCTACTGGAACAATAGCTAGACTGCAACCCTAATATAGTAAACTCCTGTTTATCCAAATGTACTGGGGGGAAGGGGGGAAGTGGAAACTTTTGGCTAACCCTGCATTTGGATGCATGGAAGTGCTGTTAACTAACATAATCCTACAAGGGGACACACTGTGGATTCAGATAATCAGAGCCCTACAAATTTTGCATCTGCATCCAATCTGCGATCCGCAACAATGATCCGGGGATATAAAGTATATATCTGCAGATTTGCAGCGCTTTAGGTATAAAATTTGGATCTGCATGCAGCTGCAATCCACAAAAATGGTCTTCAGGTATCCACATCTGTGGGTTCTACAGATAGCAGAATCCTTTTATCCAAAAATCCTAGTTAACTGGAATAATACTGTAGTGATGAACCCCCCCCCCCTTCTGTCTCCAGCTGGAGTTCTGACATGCAGAGATCTCTTGGCTTCTTTACAGTGAATGTGACAGTGTGCAGCAGTTTGCTTTTAAAGGAAAAAACAATCCTCTGTAGTTTAGGTGGAAAAGTAGGTGATAACTTGGGGAGCTGCAGGAAATCAGAATTCTTTAGCTGAATTTGATCAGTGAATGTCACCCTAAATGCTAATGAAAGGAGACAATGCTTTCTAGTAGTTAAAACATGGAAGTGGATGCCTGGACTGTGGTGTTATATTCTGGCTCCACTATTGACCTAGGCAAATCCTTTAACATTTTGGTGCCTTAGTCTCCCCATCTATTAATTTTGTACAATACTTACCTCACTGGGCTGTTGTGCAACTTATTCAGCATTTATGGGCTGCTCAAAAATATTCACAGGACAGGTACAGCATTATTAGGAAAGGGTTTTAAAAAAATCGTCCAGGGTGGCCCAACTTAGCTCCCTCTAAAGTCAATGAGAGTTTTCAGAAATGTGCTGTTTGAAAGGGTGAACATGAAGATGACAAGTGTCTACCTTTTTAAAACAGCTGAGTGCCAAGGCAATAAATAAATAGGCAGAGTACGAGTTGAAAATATTGCCACATGAATTTTACAAATTGTATGTGCCCTAGTCATTATAATTAAAGTACCAATGCTACTAGGCTGGGAGTTTCAAGAGCGTCCAATGTGAGCGTAACACTGTTCCCCTGAAATCAATGGGTCCTTGCTTGAATAGGAAACTGCTACCTATTGAGCCACTAACATTTTTGCTGCATTCTGGCTTTTCCTCGGCAATCTTCCCTCTGAATCAGTGCCCCAGCCTGGTGGTTGAAGGTTCTGTCCTTTCAGTGGCAACCACCACCAACTGGTCAGAGAGGGATTTTTCAGGCAAATGGAAATTTGGAGGCATGCGGATTGTATACATCTCACACTAAGCTTCATGATTTGGGAGAGCTTGTTTGCCTGGCTGTTTGGTCCCAGCTTAGTGACTGGTGGTGCATTCTTCCTAACCCTCTCATTGACTTGTTTTAAATAAGTACTTTTTGGTATTCCCTCCAAGCAAACCTCCCTGTCCTCTAAGCCATGTTACCCCACTGTTGACAGAGTTCCTGGACAGCCCTCCTGGGAAATGGGAGGGACTGCTGAGGCAACAACCCAAAGTGCATTTCATTTTGAGCAGGCTTATATGTCTATATGTGGAGGCTTTACCTCACTTAGTGAGCTGCTACACAACATATAGTTAGAAACGAAGCCAGCACAATGCTATGATCTTAGTTTTGTTTAATTCCGCAGAAAGGAAACATACTTGGATAATTATTTCCAGACTCACTCTCTCTCTTGCATTACTGGGCTTAATCTCTTTCATTCAGTTTATTTTTTTATCTTTCACTAAGTGGCGTGCTGGGCAAACAGTGTATTGTAAATACATCCAGGGAAAACAATGTTTATGTAGGGCCATCTCCCGTCATTGTTTTGATGTAAACTTCCCATTGACTCTGTGGGAATTTTGCAAATAAAGTGATGGCAAGATATTGCATGTGAATTATGCCATCATTGTAAATTAATATTTACATTGATTCACACATAATTCAAGTATAACTTGTCAGTAAACACTATACAAACTCAGATTTTAAGGTGGGTTTATATGGCTATGTGTAAATACCAATACAAACTAAGTTTTTTGAGGAAGGGACCTTGCCTAACTCTATAGTTGTACAGTGGCTAGTATAACAGAGCCCCAATCCTGGTTGGGGCACCATTGTAAAGAAAAGAAAGGACAGCCAAGTGAGTATGGCATTAGCCTGGGACCTAGGAGACCCAGGTTCAAATGTGTGCTCTTCCACAGACTTCCTGCATAGCTATGGGCAACTCACTTAACCTCTCTGTGCTTCAGTTCCCTATCTGTACAATGGGGACAATAGCACTGTCCTACCTCACAAGATTGTTGTGAGGATGAATGCATTGAAGATTGTGAGGTGCTCAGATACCATGGTGATGAGAGGCATAAGCACATATGCTGATAATATAGATGTTTACAAAATGTTACTCACTTTGGAATAGTTTGTGGCCAGACCTGCAGAGAAGTAAGAGAATATGAGCAATCGTTTCTGTCAGAGGTCCTTGCACAAGGGACTGGATGTAATCTGGTCCTTGCACTTAGTGAAACTAAGAGCAAACAGAGCCCCCTCCTTCATTGACTAGTTCAGCTGGCCCTGGGTGGGGATGGAGAGGAAGTGCACTCTGCATCTTTACAGAGTGGTGGATTAGTCATGTTCCCCGGACCTCCAGGAAGCTTTGTGTCTGAGTAAAGCAGGATCTCTCCAGAAGTTTGTTGTACAGCAATCTGCCTCCACTCTGCTGTATTAAGTAAATGGTTTATTTCCAGGACCCAGCCACGTGAAATGAGTCATTGTTAAAAGTAAGTCCGTCCAAATATTGGTAACATCACAGCAGAATTTTCAGAAGCCTTCACGATCCATTGATAACTTCAAGCACTCAGCAACTGACCTTCCAGTGATCTTCTGTAAATCATCCGTCCATCTCCTTGATGGTCATTCCATACTACAATGACCCTCTACCACTCCTTCGATGATAAACTTTCATGAGGTTATTTCCATTTCTACACATAATGTGACCAAAGTATAAAAGATTGCAATTGTTGATCTCCAACATCAGGGTCTGCTTCCCTCCCATAATATTTCAAACATCAGCATTCATATTTTTTTCTGTCCAAGAGATATGCAGGAGTCTTCACCAGCGCCACATTTCAAAGGCTTCAATTTTCTTCTTGTCAGCACCATTAACTTCCCATGATTCAAATCCATAAATCACTATGAGGAGGAGGAGGGAAAAGAGAGGCTTTTCACTAATTGCAACTTCATACATTTCAAGACAACACATTTCCCCCCCGACACTTTCTTAAAGAAGGCCATAGCTGAGAAGTCATCCCTACTTCAGATTTCTTTGGAACAGACTCCTTGATTGGATCTATATGATCCAGATAATTAAATTCATCTACTGCCTCTACAGCTTGTCCATTAATAGTGATGTCTGCATGCATCTTGTTTCTGTTAGCCATGTCACTATACTGCATTTTGTTTTGTAGCATTCAGAAATAGTCCATATTCCTCACGAACTGTTTTCAAAGACTGCAACATTTGTTGCATTGCATCAGTGATGGTACCAAAGAGTATGATGTCATCAGCATATCTGAGGTCAGTTAAGAGACATCTCAGTGGAATTCCCAGCTCCTTCCTCTTTGTCAAAACCTTCCAAGGCTTGTCTCAGAATAAATTCTGTGTATATGTTAAAGGGGTATGGTTACAAAAAGTTACTCTTGTTAGAGAACAGGGGGATCGGAATCGGTTTTTTTTCAGTGGCTACTGTTACAACTCCCTCCTATGTGGGGCTGTGCCTTGAAAATACCAAGTGGTTCATCTAAAGCAGTGATTCACATTTGCTGTGTAAATCACATACCTTTAAAGGTTTCAGAGTAGCAGCCGTGTTAGTCTGTATTCGCAAAAAGAAAAGGAGTACTTGTGGCACCTTAGAGACTAACAAATTTATTAGAGCATAAGCTTTCGTGAGCTACAGCTCACTTCATCGGATGCATTTGGTATCCGATGAAGTGAGCTGTAGCTCACAAAAGCTTATGCTCTAATAAATTTGTTAGTCTCTAAGGTGCCACAAGTATTCCATACCTTTAAAGGTAATACTGCCAGATTAAAAATCACTGTAAATATCAAATCACCTTCATTTTGTTACTGACAACATGCGAGATTGATACAAAATTTATTTACATTTTGCACTTCACTCAGTATGGACAATAATAATACACTATCAGTTTCACATTTGTATAGAGTGGGGCTATGTCTATGCTGCAGATACTGTTCCGGCAGAGCCCCCTAGTATAGATACAGTTAACACCGAGTGAGGGAGCTTTGCTGCCAGTGTAGGAACACCACCTCCCTGAGTCTTCTGTCAACATAGCTGCATCTACACTGCGGGTTTTGCTGGTGTAGCTGTGTTGGTAGGGAGTGAGGATTTTTCACACCCTTGACCAACAGAGCTATGCTGGTGTAAGTGTAGATCAAGCCTATGTTTCATTTTTAGTTCTCATACACAGTCACACTGCTATAATGCTTGGGTTGCAAACACTGCTGGGGAATGCTTAGAGGGTTGGCTGGAATTTTAAAGGGTAGTTTCATGAAGACATTCCTATTGAAGCTTTTTTTTTTTAAAAAAAAACCAAATCTACATTTTGGGCTTAAGAGTGATCAGCCGCTATCCCTTTCAGCTGTGGCTGAGAAAAACCCTACCCATACAAGATACTTGTGTAAAGTACAGAATCACCTTACATTACCAAGAGTTTATGCACAAGTATAAACTTTGTTCAGAAGCACGCACAAACCACAGGAAACACTGTGGGTTCAAGGAATTTGTCCCCATGCAACCGAATCAGGATCAGGATATCATCATCACCACCCTTTGTTCCTACAGGATGGAAGTGGAAACACATCCATTTGCCTGCTGTGTTTCCAGAAGGCACAGCAACAGTTAAGTTGCCTTCAGCAAGAGGTAAGTTATTACACACCCACACCCCTGCTGAACATGGAAACTACAGCATGAGCAGCAAAGGGCTAATATCAGTTCATGGGTACTCTCCAGTGTGTCCACGCCATGTGGGTCTTGCAAGATAAGGACCCAAAAAGTTTCTTGCTGTTAAAGAAATAAGGCTGCCTGCCAGCCAGGGATCAAAACAGAGTGAAAGTCTGAGTGAGTTGATTGTTTTTTCACCAGACATCTTTGCTTATTTCTGAAAGACACTCTGTCAGCTCAGCCTCCTTTCATTATCACACGGTCTGTCTGTAGTTGATCAGCACTTGTGGCCAGGGCTGATGGGGTCTTTAAATATGTCTACAGACATGCTATGTCTACACTACAGCAGCACAGCTATTTGGATTCTGCCAAGCCATTCCATCAGGATACACCTTGGGATCAATAAGAGAGAGTCTTACTGGATTTGTTCTGCAATGCTGTTTCCCACTTCAATGTAATCTTTTCCCCTCGCCACCCCTGACAGCTGACGACTGCAATACCGCATTGCAGAAGTTCCATACTTCTTACTTCCAATTATCCAGTGACACTAACTGTTATGGGCCAGTAGGACTATGGCGGAGAGCAAGGCAGAACCAGAGAAGCCTGTGTCTTGGTCAGTGCTTACTCAAAAACATCAGTGTTTAAGCAAGCCAGAGAGGACGGTCTTTTTTCCTGCTAACACTGTATTATTTATAATAGTGTTGTGCACACAGCTCCACTGCAGCTGCTGTGTATTGATTTCAGGTCTGCCGAGGCAGATTCTAGTAATTCAATACACTGAGGGGACTGACCATGTTAGTCTATAAAGTTTCCTATTCCAAGTAGTCAAAGTGCTTGAAGCACTAGTTGCTGACACAATTGCTTAACACTATTAATGTTTGCTTGTAATTGTATCATGTAGGGAACAACAGCTACTGGTCCAGTTGTTTCTGTTTGGAACAGTCACAAGGTTGCCAGTCAACATCTTCCTCACGGAAATACAGCGAAGCTACTGCACAACTTTGTGTGTTGCTAAACCAGCTAGAGTTCAGCCAGCAGTATATTTAAAGGCTACTTCTTTACTGGGAATAGAGAATAGTGGTGTTAGCACCCATTTGTCTTTTGAAAACCTGTATGTTCTCTTGTAGTGGGATGGAAACTCTTTGGGGAGAATAAAACTTCTGGTAAAATTCTGGGTATTTTTTTCATTCATATGGATTGGATGTTATCTCCAATATCCCCGTCTCTCCTCCCCCACAGTCCTTTCAATATCCCCTCTCTTTTCCTTCCTTCTTCTCTATTAACTCCTCCTCCTCCTCTCTCTCCCCCATCCACCCTGCAAAGTCACATTCAGACATGGTGACAGGAAAGAAGTTGCACCTGCTTACACCATTCTATATTTGGCCCTTGCTGATGGGTGCAATTATTTCCATTGTAAAACAAACCCATTTTTAGTTGTACCACAGTTGTCAAATTCCCTGTACAATTATACAGCATTGCCTCTAGCAATGCACATTTTTACAAGGTTCAGCAGCATTAACTGCTACCTAGTACATAAGGGTCTAATCTCAACCCAGCTTCTCCTTGGACTGGTGCTCAAGGGAAGTTCCATAGATCAGCTAAATGCTAAAGCGAGGGCCATTGCATATGAGAAGTCAGCACTCCACACAGGAAGATATACAGGAGGTCAGACTAGATGATCTGGTGGCCCCTCTGGCCTTCAGCTCTATGATCTGGCTGAACCCCAGTCTGGGAGAGTTTCCAGTTAGTACATGATTTTTTGGTTTGATGTCAGCTTTATAAACATTTTCACTTGAGCGGGAATAAGCCCTTGCTGAGTACATATCTGTTCTACGCCTGCCTAGCCATTCTCTCAATTGGCACGTGTCTCTTGGCTGCCAGCCCTGCAAGTAAAGAAGTTCCTCAGCTGGATCTCTATCATCTCCTGGGAGCCTTCTAATGCCTGTGACACTTCCACGTGGTGATGCAATTAGGAGCTGCTCCTAGGCCTCCTTACTAACAGCCCAGGCCTGCCATGTTGAGAACATACAGACTCCTTCCTGAGACTTCATTAAAAACCTCAGTGTGAGGACAAGGGACACCCTGGTCACTCGCCTACTGAACTATTGGAGCAATAATGATTAGTATATTTACCAAACACTTCACAGTAAGCAACTTCAGATCTTGTATCTTATATAAAGGCAGCCACCTCTGTTAACAGCAGATATTAAAACACTGTCTCAGATCCACAAAGGGACATAGGTGTAACACAACACTGAAGAAGAATCACAGGAACACTCACTGTGCTCCCCAAAGCCGGAGTTAAGTGCTTAGGCTCCCTATCCAAAGAATGGAGAGACAGAGAGGGGCCTTAGAATGCAATCCACAAAAGCCAACACTCTAGACAGAAACGCCTAAGCTAGCCATGGGAGATGCTGATAAGAGAGCAATGTCCTAAGCCTCACCCCTCTCTTTGAGAGAAGCACCGGAGCCAGGGCTGCAGAGAGGCACCTATCTCTGCTTAGTGATCCACAAACAGGCACCCATCTCCTGGAGTCTGGGGGCTCAAACGCCTCAGAAATCGCTTGTATAAATGAGGTTAGGCATCTGCACACAACTACAGGAGAAGGAGGTGGTGCCACGCACCTTATAACTTTTAGCCCACTGGTTAGCGTACTCAGCTGGGATGAGGGAGAACCAAGTTAATTTCTGCCCAAGTGGGAGAAAGGTGGGAGACCCTGCTCAAAACCTCTCAGGAGAGTACTTTAACCACTGTCCTGTGGGATATTCTGATGCGGGGCTCTCAATGTCTCTCCTGTTGGAGCTGTTCCACTGTGGATGATTAATTCAAGAATGACTGTCTCCTATCTCCCAGGCAGGTGCCCTTACCACCAGGCTACAGAGTCTCTCTTATGTGCATGTGCCCAGTGACTGTTTCACTGTGGATAAATAGTTATTAAGTCAGTGAGAGAGAAACACACAGACACAAACACTCTGTAGCCTGGGATTTAGGCACCTATGCCCCAATCCACTAAGATACTTTTCTTTTTCTGATCGCCAGTCCAGAAGCGGTAAGAAAAAATGTACTAGTTGGGAAATTATATGCACTGATGGGTCAGTACTTCTGCACCCCTTTCATTCTGACATGATTTTAGCTCTCAGTATTTCACTAATGGTTAGAACTTTATATGAACACATCAAACTATTTCAAAATGGCAGTGGAGGAGCATGAAGTTAGTTCTCTAGAGAATGACTAAAATCATATTTGAAATGTGTGTGTCTCAGGGGGGAAGGGAAGCAAAACAGTAATCAGAGATGTGATTTCATGTTCTAATATTTCACAACCCAACCGAAGTGAAAACAAAGTGCTATGATGGCACAAGAAAACTGAGGTTACCCCCAGCCTTCTACTGCCACTCAGCATGATATCCTGCTTGGATGTTCTGCAAAATATTGGACTTTAGTCTTTGTGGATCCTCAGTTTAGTAGAGTCATTTCTTAGCATTGATCCAGCATGGACCTTAACCCAACGTAATTTTTGTCCCCTCTGAAATATGACAATTCTGTCCCATTCTGCTCCTTTGTATTGGGGCTGATGATAGCATGCAACATACACATGTAAGCTTCCCCGGGGCATAGAGCCTGGGTCAGTTTTGTTCCTTACTTCAACTCCTAAGACGGTGTTAATAATTGTACTTCGAATTTCCTTTGCCAGCCAGCTACAGACACATTTTTGTGCCTTCGGGGTTTTTATTTTAAGCCAATTTAGTGCTGGAGTGACAGTCCTGGAGATAGGAGTGCTCCAAGCCAATGACAGAAAAGGAATAGCTCAGGCAGGAGCAATGCTAGCTTCCCACCCCTGTGAGGGAGAGAGAAATTCAGTTTCCATGCCTCTTTGGTCCTTACCCTTGCTGTGGAGACTGCCAGTGTCAGTTGTGATGGTGACAAGGGTGTCAATTGCTGCCAATCATGGGGGTGATTGGAGATATAAGCACTTGTCTTCCGATCACTAGCTCATTTCACATAGGCTATCAAACAACCATCAGAGGGTAATGACTGCTGGATTGGCAGTGGTAACCTACAGTAAAGGCACTGTAGCCCATCATCCGAACCAGTTAATCCCTCTCACATTTGAGTTCACTTGCCATACTTCCAGCATTATTTCATTTCTACAGTACTATGAAAATAAAAGATAAAAGCCATTTATTTCTCATAATGTAGCAGTTTGAGAGAGGATGGGCTATGGGAAGCTAGAGATGTTCTCATGTATGTAGAGTAAATTCTGCTAAGAGTGATCACAAGCACTGCTGTGCTGTGTGGATCTAACAAGCCTGTACTGCCATCTATTGTACTGAGAGAGAGCCAGTTACCAAAGGGGGCGATTAACCTCCATGCTGTTGCTGCAGATGGAAAACAGGATGGAAACCACCTACAGCTGGCCTATTTTTTCCCCTAGATAAACTTTACTTTATTTACTTGATAATTTCAACAGTAAGTGTTCAAAAAAAGACTATCAGCTGCTTCGACTCCAAACATAATTCCTCTCCCTTCCTAAAATGGGCTATGAAATATCTAATTGAGAAAATGTTTACATAGGCAATAAGAAATGAGCAGATCAAGACTCAAACAATATACCTAGCCACTTTAAATTTCAGGATGCATGGATGTTGGAAAAGAAGGGGGAGGCAAAGGGGCATGTTCTTCTAAGTGATCAGCTATTTACTTCTGATGTAGAGATGATCCCAAATTAGACCAATCAATGATTTGATCCACTATGAAGAGTCCTACATTTCTAAAAATGTTTTCTAATGTAGAAACATACAGGTTAACAGCAAGTTCTTGAGCCAAATAATAGTTGCCAGTTAGCCATTCTTGCTAGCATGGGGAGGACGACAGGTAATCCTGTGGGCATAGTATTTTTCTGGCAAATACCCTGATTTAATCACTTCTGTGCATCAAAGAATCACATCACATCACACATATGGAGCCACAGTCTGATTAATTAGTCCAGTCCACCTCCTCTTTACTGAGCATCAAGAACTAAACCTTCCATAAGCAGAAATTGTGCAGAATACTTGGCTTTATGCACAGCCATCAAAGCCCATGTCAACAATTGTTGATAAAACTGATATGGCAACAGAAAAAATAGTTTAAGTAGGGTTTTTTTTTTTGTTTTTTTGGGTTTTTTTAAGTGCACTGCATGTATTTTAAAAGCAAAAGCCTCAAAAGCAAAAAATGACCTCAGGCTAGTTTCCTCAGATTCCCAGAACAGAATCTGCTACTTTGCAATGAACTGAAATCTTGCCCATGCAACCATTTAAGTTCAATATAGATGTATCACTTCTCAGCTGTTTATATTTTTAAATGCCCTAATAGCAATTCAGGGGCATTGTACTAGGGCTAGTAAATTCCGAATAGTGTCCCATTGAAAGAGGCCAGGAAACATTCTATAGGACTCAGATTCTTGCCACCTTGTGGGGATGTTGCCATGAACCTTCTGGTATAAAAATAATTCTATCAAACACAGTGGGAAATAAACACAATCATGTCACAGGCAGTGCCGGTGCTATAGATACAGCTTGTAACATCACCCTGAGGCTGTCACTGGAGGAATGTAAAACAACAGGGTTTAAACTCGGAGGTTAGGAAACAGCATCTCTGGAAAGAAACATCCACAGTGAAAGGCAGCATGTGCTTCTCTACCTGCCACGATCAGTACTCCAAAGATTTCTTTAAAAGAAAATCAGATCATGATTGATGATCTTAGTCAAAGTTTCCAGCCATTTGATATCATCCTGTAGCTGCTCCTTAACATGTACACTTGAACAGTTTAAAGCTACATTTTTAGGCCAGGTTTCAGAGTAGCAGCCGTGTTAGTCTGTATTCGCAAAAAGAAAAAGGAGTACTTGTGGCACCTTAGAGACTAACAAATTTATTTGAGCATAAGCTTTCGTGAGCTACAGCTCACAATGAAGTGAGCTGTAGCTCACAAAAGCTTATGCTCAAATAAATTTGTTAGTCATAGATACTAAGGTCAGAAGGGACCATTCTGATCTAGTCTGACCTCCTGCACAACGCAGGCCATTGAATCTCACCCACCCACTCCTATGAAAAACCTCACCCATGTCTGAGCTATTGAAGTCCTTAAATCATGGTTTAAAGACTACAAGGAGCAGAGAAGCCTCCCTCAAGTCAACCATGCCCCATGCTACAGAGGAAGGCGAAAAACCTCCAGGGCCTCTCCAATCTGCCCTGGAGGAAAATTCCTTCCCGACCCCAAATATGGCAATCAGCTAAACCCTGAGCATATGGGCAAGATTCACCAGCCAGATATTACAGAAAATTCTTTCCTGGGTAACTCAGATCCCATCCATCTAATATCTCTAAGGTGCCACAAGTACTCCTTTTCATTTTTAGGCCAGGTTCTGATTTTAGGGACACTGGTATAACAGGAGTGATCATAGAATTCCTCTGGATTTCCACCAGCATAATGGAGATTGGAATTGGGTTTAACCAAGTATTTCTTTGGAAAGATAATTTGATTGGAAGAAATTCTGTGCTACCCCCATTTTTTTTTTTTTTAAATAACGCTCCATCAGAATTATATTTTTAACACTGAGTAGGCAAAGGCTTTGGAAGAGAGATTTGGAGTTGGCTGAATCATTCACAGATAAAAAAGGGAACACTGGATCCTCTTTTCCCATTGCTGCTCCAAGATTACAAAGCATTAGAATCTCCACTTAGTTGGTAGTATTCCTCTTCAGCCTTACTTCGATGCTGCATTCTCTGCAGACAAAGAATAAGACTTTTCCTCTGACCTGGTATCCCAGCGCAGGAGAGACAGAGAACTGCAAGTCTGTAAAGTGACTTGTAGATGTGCAGCTGGAATTGGAAATCCAGCTTCATTTATAGGACTAGACATTGATGTGCAGGCAGTTCCATCAGTGCTTACAAAGGCATGAAAATTCTCTGATGTATGTGAAAACCCGATTGTGAAGCACCCAAAGCAAATTTTGCTGCAGGGATGGAGCAATGTCACCTGTCCAAAGCAAAAGAAACAGATGGCTGGAGAGAGGAAGGGCAGATAGACTGGCAAGTTTCAAGAAGTTGAGCAGTTCCTTAAAGGGCAGGTGAATCTTTAATTCCTGTGGTACAAAAGTCACAGATGATAGCAGAATAAAGGGGTACATGATACAAAATATTTGAATTGCTTAGAGAATGCTTATCAGTGGAATGAAAAGTGTTTTTAATCTAATTTTAAAACAAAACAAAATATATAGTGGTGTACTGTGATTTTTCCCTGCTTCTTCAGGGCCCAGGTGATGAAAGCACACGAGTGTGGACATAAGCCCAGGCTTAAAGTTAAGAACCTTTGATTCCAATGAGACTTAAAAACACGCTTAAGTGCTTTCTTGAGTAGAGATCAATATTCCCATGTTCACCAAAGAACCCAGCAGAATTTTTATTAAAAATAAAAGATTAAAGGATGTCAACACAAGTTTAGTAGAAAAATTACAGTTTAATTACATTCTTCCTTTGGTTTCTATAATACCATATAGAATTCTCATTTCCTATCAAAATTGTTGCACACTGTTAAACTGTTGCTTTCTAGCTGCGTTGCAGTGATGGTGAAATACAGTTCACTGCTGTATATTTTATAAAGTGCTTCAGGGTCCTTCTGAATAAAAAGTTGCCATCTCTCATATGTAGCGAGAGATTTAGGACCTACACTGTGGTTATCTTAACTAAGTGCATTGTAAACTTGTATGTAAAATGTAGTTTCTAGTTAAAAAAAAAGTTCAAGGCTAGTTAAGACAACTCATTTCAATTTAGCACTAAACTTGGGAACTATAACATACTTGTCTTGTCCACTCACCAAATAGTCTACAAGCAAAAAGAAACTAAAGGATTTGATAACAGCATCCTCTAACCCTAGTGCTGAAGGTTCAGAGAGGCACTTATCTACCAGGGAGAGATTACAGACACACAGTGCTTATATGCTACTCCTGAACAGAGGTTTTGACTTTCTACCTAGACTCAGGCAACAAAAGTAGTAGTGTATAATAAACATACAGTCATTCTCATTCAGAACCTATCATCTGCAGATAGACATATTTTATTTTCAGTTTGACACAGCTGAAAATAAGGAAATGGTCTTCACTCTGAACCAAAGCTAGTTTAGGTTTAAAAAGTTTTTTATCTTCATTTTTCTTGTAAACATTTCTGACTTTAATGCCTCCTTACTTGTACTCACTTAAAATCTAGCTCTCTGTAGTTAAAATAAACTTGTTTTCTTTAATTGAAACTAATCTAGTGTTGTGAATTGTTTGGGTAACTCTCTTTAAGGTAGCAGACTGTTGTATATTGATCTCCTTAAAGAGGCAACAGGCCTAATATCTGTCCAGGAGAGGGCTGGAGAATGCAAAACACAGGCTTTTCGGGGGGGGAAGTCCGGGACTCTGAGTGATTTGGGCTCACGCTGTAAGTAGTACCCAAGGCTGCTGGAAGCCAGAGTGTGGCTGGTGTTTGCTGACAGGCTGCTGGGGTCAGAGCTGCGGCTATACAGACACTCAGGGTGTGACCTCCATGCTGTTCAGCTGTTTGTGAGGAGCCCAGGGTAGGAGCTACAGCAGAAAAGCATAGGAAGGCACCACAAGTTGCAGGGCAAGTGGTTACACAGGCTCACAGCCCCTCACTGGTTTGGACTGCACCCCAGAGTGTCATACCCACTTTTAAAAGGTGCATGTTGACATGGCGCAGATTGCTTCCTAAGAGCAACTTGAACATGAATGGGAAAAAAGCTTGAAAATTCCACACGGAATTTCTCTCACCTAAAAGAAGTTGTGTGTGGTACATGAGATGAGATATTGTGCGAGAAGGTAGTGTGCCAGACCAGACCATGTGGGTTTATAAAGTGTGGGTTTGCGTTAAAAAAAATGCTTAAGATTAAAGTTATGGACAGGTAACAAAGATGCAAAATAGACAGGTTTTATTGTATTTTGAGGCTTTGCTGTTCCTAGCAGCTGAGGTATAAGCATTAGTCTCAAAATAGCAAAATCCATCAAAATTACAACTTATTTTTTAAAGCCACATATTCTAATTTTAATTGATACAAAAAAAACCCCAACTTTGCATATGGACCATTTTAAGATAATGCAGGATTCTGGGCCGAATCCTGCAAGGTGCTGAAACTCCTTAGCTTCCACTATTTTTAAATTTTCTTTAATACGATCCATTATAAGCATCATCTTCACCAAAAATAATAAACAAGCTCCTGTGTTGATGCAGCTATGTGGAAGTAAACAAAATTAGGCCTCTTTTATGCTAAAATGAACAGCATACTAATGAGACATACTGAATCAATTATTCCTAAGGGATTCATGACTATCAGTCAGATTATAAAAGCTAGTTTATTTAGACTTCACATTTCTGATAAGAAATTCTATGTTAAGCAGAAGACAGCTACATTGAAATTGAAAAATTAATCACCACGGTTGTTTGAATTAATCCAGTTCATCTCATTTTGCTTCACAAAAGTTCAGAGCTGTTCTTATTTTAGTTCCCCCCCCCCGCTCCCCCAGCGCCCACAACCACCATATACACGTGAAAACCCTTGATAAATTGCTTGTATGCCAGAGACTAAACTAAGACAGTACCCAATAGGTTGGAGTTAACCATCAAGCCTTCTTGATGAAACCATGTGTAAAAGCTTGTCAGTTCTTAGACAGTAAGAATGGGACTATTGAACTGACATTTATAGAGTGCTTTTTAAATCATCTGTCTGAATGCACACTACGGAGCAATGAATCACACACCTAAAACAGCGCTTGTGTGCAGACCAATCCTGCACCCATTGGGTGCTCAACAATCACATATCTGCGTAAGTTTTCATTACTGTTGGTCTTCCTGATGTTAACTGAGGAAGGGAATGCTGGCTAATGGTTCTCTCATAGCTGGACTCCATAAATTATACACTATAAAAGAATGAAATTGATTGACTTGCTCCACAACATATTGCAAAGATAGCAAACCAAGGCCTTTCCCACTCCCAGCATTGAAGATTCCACTGCACTTTTTGCAAGAGCAGGTGTGTGAGCGCTAGAGTCCTGGCCAAAATTTTATTTTAGGTAACTATCTAAATTCCTCCTGCAGTTTCACCTGGATTCAGTTCTTCTGTAGCTCCTTTCCTAAGAGAGTTATGTAAGGCTTAGAAGTTTGCATGATAATGGCACCTGCAAGATGATCATGTGAGGATTTCAATGTAAGTGACACATTGCTCTGCAAGTTAGGGGATCTCAAGTGGAGAATTCCCCCTCCCAGAAAAGATGTGGGGAGATGGATAGGTTACTAAGAAGTCAGAACCTGCACTGAGTTCAGGTTTACGGCAATTTATCTTTAACAATTTGACTGTGGGTGGGGTGCATGTATATGCATGTCCTGGTGTGATTTGTAACAATTATATTTTACTGAAATGAGAAGTGGGGGGGGAGAGGGGGAATTGTGCTTTTTCCCCTACTTTCCAGCAATGCTCACTTTTCTTCCTCCCCCAAAGCCTGAAGGAGGCCAACTTTATGGCCATGATATCATCTACAATCTTCTGTTTCTGTCCCCACAACTTTAGTTTTCTGTTAATGAATCATAAGCGAGTCCAATCAGCTTTATTCACTTTATTTCATATTCCCCCAGTATTTGCTCTTTCAGAAGTCCATGTTTATTCACTTATCTCTTAGAATACAGACATACTGTATTAAATTCCCAAGTACCTAAAAAATAGGATGATTTGTTGATTTTTCCCATAAATACACTTAAATAGATAGGGGCCTGAACCAAATTCCCAGATCCAAACACAAACGCTGGAGACATCAAATTTAAATTCTAGATGTAATGTTTAATGATAACTGTCATACATAATAAAGGCCACAACATTCTAGTATCTTAATTGTTTTTGTTCCTCTGTAATGAGATTTACACGTTCCTTTTCTAACACTAGAATAAATTCCTATTCCTCTACTCACACTGAGTAACATCTACTGACACAAATGGTCCCATTTCTTCAGTGGGAACATGAGTGGAGTAAGGAGCTACTCAACACAAGTAAGTGAATTGGAATCAAGCCAACTGAGAACTATCAGAGAGTTCTTCCTTTCCTCCGGCCACGTCCATTTTTAGGTCTGTCCACAAGCCACTAAATTAATGTAAAGAATCCATTTGACTTCCGTGGGTTATAGCTGGAACCCCAAATACACGATTTATTAGGTATCAGATCCCTTATTCATCACAGCTCAGAGAATGTAATCCACTGGTGAATGTGCATTATAGGTTCCCCTCTGTGCTGATCCACAGAAGATACGAGTTTGTTACAGCCCCTAGGCATAGAGCCCTGGCTCATGCTTTGTGTGCGTTTGCCACAAAAGTGGCCATCACAGGATCAGAAAAGGAAAAAACTATTTGTATTCCCCACAACCATGACACTTGGGCTCTAGAAAGAATAATAAAATACTGTATATACAGCAGAACCTAGACTACCCAAAATGCCTTGTCATATGAAACAGCTTTGTCTCCCAAGATTACTAATTACATTGAAAATTCCTTCAATTAACTAAAACTTATTCTCCATCTACTGCCCCACACTCCACCCCTTCATGACATTCCACTAATTCAGGTTTAATGCCAACCTTTAAAAACAGCCAAATTCCTGATAGATGTTGAGCATCCATAAATACCAGTGAGCAACCCCCACTCTTACATGAAAGGCCATGGCATCCTTCATGGCCAAACAGACTAGAGCAGATGGGACCTCAGTTTTTTCTCTCTTTCTCCAAAAAGACACAGACAAATGTAACTTGATTTAACTATTTGAATAAGACAAAGGGCAGAGCTGGCCCTGTGGCTATTCGAAAGAATTGTCAAAAAAGCTCACTCTTGGGGAGGGAGGGAGAGAGTTCAAAATGGGGGTATTTATTAGGCAGATTTTAAAGCTTTGTGTTAAAGCGGTGCCTCTCAACCTTTCCAGACTACTGTACAGTATCCCTTTCAGGAGTCTGTTTTGTCTTGCATACTCTCAAGTTTCACCTCACTTAAAAAGTATTTATTTACAAAATCGGATATAAAAATACACAAGAGTCATAGCACACTATTACTGAAAAACAGTGACTCATTTTTACCAGATAATTGATAAAAAAGTCAACTGGACTATAAACATTGTACTTACATTTCAGTGTATAGTATATAGAACAGTATAAACAAGTCATTGTCTATATGAACTGTTAGTTTGTATTGACTTGCTAATGCCTTTTATGTAGCCAGTTGTAAAACTTAGCAAATATCTGGAAGAGCTGATGTACCCCTGGTTGAGAACCACTATGTTAAAGGTTGTTGTAGTCTGGTTCAATGAGACATTTTAAATCTCACTTATTTCTCACAGTCACTCACATATTGACTGCTGTGGGGTTATAGATAGTCTTTTCTTGTTGCATTTAAGTGTAGGTATTGAAACTAATGTGAAGTGTAGGCAAAACTAATGCCCAATATCTGGTTTGGGCCCAAATCGAGTTCTGTGAATTTGGACACTTTAACCTGCACTGAAACCCATTACTTCATGGCCGCAGTGGGGCTCCAGGGGTGCACCCACAAAGATCCCCATTGAAGCAATTAAGTTAATAGGACTTGATTCAGGCCCAATGTTCCACCCTAACAGAGCCCACTGCAGGATCAGGGCTTTGGTAATCAATATACGGTAGAACTAGGATTTTTTCTGAAGAGTTTCAGTTAACTAAGAAAAAAATAATCTTCACCCAAAAGGACTATAAGGTCTCATGCAACAAAAAGGAAGAGAAGTCATTTTTTTTTTAAATTAGGAAGAAGAAAAAAAAACCCCGTAAAGCTCCCAAATGGGCAGGGAGACTCAGGAGGAGGGGCAATATAGGAACATGACTCCAGTCTTTTGAAATTGACTATATTTCAAATTGTCAGTGTCCCTTTAAATTACTCTGTCCTCTTCTGCTGCACACAATAGGGATTCACTGACATTTTTAATGGACAACAATATGTCTGACTCGCTTAGGGGATTATCATTACTCTAACACAGCATTTCATTCTTACATATTGGAAATCATGTATACTGTAATTCAGGCAGTGTAATTTCCTGTGTGGCACTTCAACACAGGAATAGATCAGGGATTTAAAATATATTGTATCTAGACTTTGACTTTGCAGGTAAAGTCAAAATATGGATGTTAAATATCCGTCATTACACCTGTTCCATGCATGAGTGGCCATTGCAAAAAAGGCACTGGATTATTAGCTATGAGGGACAAAAAGAAAAATCATACAACCCTGCCTCACCCCGGGGCCCTTGCCTCTCTCACAATGTTTGATCTTTTTTCTCTGAACCCCAAGCCCTGGAGTTGAGTGATTTTTGAGATTTCATTTTTTTTTTTTTTTTTTTTTTAAAGTAAGTGTCTTGCCTTCCAGGCTGCAGAAAGCAACTTGAGCATGGCCCCTGCGACGGCTAAGGGCTCAAAACCCAGAGGCAAATAAAGAGACTCAATTTAAAAAAAAAAAAAAAAAAAAAAAAAAAAAAACAAAAACAAAACCCACAAATCTCAGCGCGCAGCCCCTGTGCCCTGGTTTCTGGGCGCGGCTGGCTGGATTTAGCGCCTGGTTCCCGGCCTGCTGCACCGGCAGCGGCCTACAGCGGGCTGAGGAAAGCGGGGGTTTCTCGGGGGGCCCCGCGGCCCGGTTACCGTAACGAGGGCGCAGCGCCGGGACTGGGACCGCGGCGACTCTCTCCCGCCCTTCGAGCGCGGGCTGCGGCGCTTGGGTGGCTCTGCCCTGGGGGAAGGCGTTCGAGCGCAGCAGCAGGGCCGACGGCCGGGGAAGGCTGAGGGCCTAGGCCATAGCAACGCCCGCCGCACCTGCTACCCGCGCTGACCTCCCCATGATGGCGCCGGAGAACTACCCGAACGCGTTCGCGCTTCACGGCACTGTCGCAATCATTCAGGCAGTCTGAGCTCAGCTGCGCTTTACGGCAAGATGGCGGGGCCGGGCTGTGGGTGGTTTATGGGCCCGCTCGGTGCTTCGTAATCTGCTTCCCCTGTCCCGGCGCAGGGGCGCCATGGACCGTAGGAAGAAGCCGCTGGAGGTCACAGTCGCCTCGGTGAGTCTCTCCCTGTATCCCCTGGGTAGGTCTCTAGCCTCTTCCCCCCGATAGCCCCCATGCCCCAGACTGGTTCCTGCTGCGCCCCCCGGCTCCGTTCCCCGCCCCCGGCCCCGGCTTGCGTCCCCAGCTGGGGAGTGGAGCCGGGGGGAGACTCTACTTGCTCTCCTCCCCCAGGGTGCTGCAGCAACCCGCCCCCTGGGGCGAGCAGGGTAGCTTGGTCTGGTTCCCAAACTGGGGTTCGTGAGATGTCGTCACAGGGGGTTCTCGGGGAAAGTTCCCTAATGGCGGACAGAGCTGGGAGCCCGGGCAGCACGGAGCCCCTTGCTTCCGGGAGCTAAGCAGGTCAAAGCAAGCATCGCTGTCACCCGGAGGAGATTTAAATGTCAAGGCGCCTTATAAGAAATGGAAAGGGAGGTGGATATTTTTTTTTTTGCCGTTTTTAAAATGAAATAGGCAGCTAGTATTGTTTTTAAAGTTATTATGAAGAACAAGTTTAAACTTCGTTGTAACGTGCGTTGTTTGCCTGGACTGCTCAAGGCCTGAACGCTTGTGTGGGAGAAACTCTTTTGAGTTGGCTTTTTTGTTGTGGCTGTATAGCACCAGCTCATCCGCTTTTGGCTAGAGTGTGTGAACGGCCAGCCTCCATCTGGCTGGAATCAGTAGATGCATGGATTCTGCTATGTGAAGACAGAGATAGAAAAAGTGGTATGGTGCATCATAAGATGACACCATAGGGTGTTACCAAGATGCTAACATTAGTGGGGGAAGGGGGGTTGTCTAGTAGGACAAATCTCAAAAGCTCCTACTTATGTACTACAGCAACAGTAAAGGATTTTAGAACCATCTATAAGATGTTCAGGCTTCATGCAAGAACAACAGAAGTCCCTTCACATCGGTTTTAGTTCCTCCTGGAAAGTTCCCTTGGGTTTTTATTCAGTTGGTTTGTAGCTCATTACAGATAATTTACATGATTTTTGTATCTCTGAGCTATTTTATTGTAGTTGGTAATCACACTTACATGCAACACAAATTAAGTTAAGCAAAACGTGTACTTACCCAGTTTTTAAGAGCCCTCTAGAAATTCTTTCCTCCTACTCAGGTAGCTTCTCTGTCTGAGAGGATACATATGAGAATTGCAGCACTCATCTCTCCATCCTGATTGGGTCCTGGTAAGAACACAGCTACTTTATACCCCATGTAGAGTTGGTCTGGAGAAACAGCTGTGCCTTGTATATTCCAGCTGGTGATCTTTCTTTGCCTCTAGCTATTGAGTGTGTTTGTTTGAAACAGGGATGAGGTGCTACTGGACAATGAGGGTTCCCTTAAGAGCTGTAAAATGGTCTGTGTGCCCTGTTACATACCCACAAAGTTATATAATCCTTGGGTTGGTCTAAATACAGAAGGTTTAACAGCATCTAAGAATAGTCTTTCTCCAACCTCCATGAGAAAATAAAATGCCATGGAGTAAACATGGGGTATTGTCTCCTGCCTCACCCCTAACACCTCAACCCTATTAATAAAAAATAAACCCTAATGTGAAAAAAATACTTTGCACTTAATACTTTTTATCCAAATATCTCAGTGTGTCTTTCTGAGGGATGCTGCTGTGCTTTGGCATGGCAGTTGTAGCCGTGACCTTACACTTTCCCCTTCAAACACAGCACACTGAACACTTAGCCTGTGCACCTATGTCAGTACTGAATTTGCTAATGTTACAAACCCTAAATATAGCCTGACTATTCTGTGAAGGAGATGAATGTGAATGTATTTCCTGATTTTTTTTTTTTATTTTTTTATTTTTTGGAGGCAGAAGGAGGTTTTGTGAAGATGTATAGTTTCTGACTGTCATTGGAAATGCCTTCTGTGGACATTAGGGTATAGTTGATTGATTTCCCATAGCTTGATATATTTCCTTGCTGTTAAGCGTATGCTTAAATGGAATTAAGATTGGTTAAGTGAGACATTCCTATCAAACATGAAACATTTGTTTATGGAGCATCCTTCATGGGAGATTAAGTTTCTATAAAAATCCCAAACATGAAAGCAGTAGGTAACTTCATTCATACCTAAGAGGTTATCAGGACTTAAACATAACCTGAAATAAGGTGGCATTTTGTTGTTTGTTTGTTTGTTTGTTTTTCTGTGGTATACTTTTGTTTATAGTCTAAGCATCTTTCATTGATTCATTGAAGTCTTAGATAGTTTCACTCCATTATTTCTATTATTAATGTTCTATCAGCGTTTTGTGTCTCAGGATAATCTAGCAATTTAATTGAAACACAGCAATGAAAATAAATAGGGTTGTATCCAAAACATACGTTTAATGAACTTTTGCATCAGTACTTCTGACAGTTTAGGAAAAGCTTGGTTGGTTAGCACCATTGTGTTTGTGGCAAATTTTAATACCAAAAAAAGAGGACTTGTGGCACCTTAGAGACTAACAAATTTGAATGCATCCGATGAAGTGAGCTGTAGCTCACAAAAGCTTATGCTCAAATAAATTTGTTAGTCTCTAAGGTGCCACAAGTACTCCTTTTCTTTTTGCGGATACAGACTAACACAGCTGCACACAAGGACAACCAACAGCCTGGTTAAATTTCTTGTAGAAATCAGTTTACTGTAGGACTGGCTGAAGAAGCCATTGGATCATAAATGGTTTTTTGGTTGTTTGGGGGTTTTGTTTTGTTTTAAAAAGGGACTCCCACACTCCTGAAGGCAGTTGTTCAAAAGCACTGCACCTGCTGAGTGAAGTTTCTTGAGCCCAGAGTCTCAAAGGTATTTAGACACCTAACTCTCTTAAGTCAGTGGGTGCTAGGTACCTAAATACCTTTGAGAATGTGGGCCTTGATAACTAATATTTGTGGTGATGATTAATACCAATGGGTGTTGCATATTCATATGTATAAAAAAGAAAGTCTAAAAGCAGCAGGGAAGAAGGTACTTTTTATAAAGACATGTCCTTTTTATAATAATAATAAAAAAGCTTTGCTTGCCAGCAAATCTCCTTAGGGGTTACTTTTTAAATTAAAAACAAACTATTGCTAGTTTATTACAGTCTTTGACTCAAAGGTGGTTGCTGAAAACTTTATATGGGATTATGCCCATTTTGTTCCTGCAGATTTTCCATTATGGAGTGAAGGATCAGTAATATAAATGGAAGCTTTTAATTAAATTATCTAACCACCTAATCATAAATTATGTTCTGTATCATTATTTTGGATTACATATTGCTGCAAATGTCACAAAGTTCTTCCTGTTCAAATCACTGCTCCTATTTTCTACATCAGAAAAGCAATCAGTTTATTTTATTACAGGTGTAAGTAAACACTTGATTTCTCACATAAGATTCTAGAAATTTCCTAATTATTTTGTTAAAATGACTTTTGTTGTTTTTTATTGTGGGTGATGTAGTTGGTAGATTTAAAGGCTGAACTCTTCCGAAAGCAAGAAGAATTCAAGAAGGAAAAACTTCTGAAAGATGCTGGAGTCTCTGTAAAACCCCAAACAACAAACAAGGTAGAAATAAAATATCCATCATTACTCATTATTTTTCTGTTTTTCTTTGTTTTTCTAGGCATCTTCCAGAATTGAAGAACAAGCCATTAGAAAATGTAAAAAGTTATTAATACAGTGTTTCGTTTCCCGTTATAGGACAAAAGTTGTGATGGCTTTATTTATCAAATTTCTGTTGACTCGTTTCTAGTTGAGTCTCTCAAAAATGAAAACTAACCGTTCAATTAAATTGCTAAGCTGCATTTAAATAATCTCTTAATCTAAATGAGCCCCAACCTCCTTAAATGCCAGCAAGAAAAAATGAGCTTTGAATTTTGACAAATCCATGATCAGTTGGACTAGGAAAGCACTTTCCAGAGTCAGTGAACCTTCCTGGAAAATGCCTGGCCTTCAGCTCCTATTCATTTATATTGAGGAAAATAATATCAGATGCACTGCAGTCTTCTACTTCGGTCTCTACTGCACTAAAACCTCTGTTCTTTTTCCTAAAATAACATATTGCATAAACCTGACTTTTCAGTCATATTCCGACTTGGTTTTAACATTCAGACCAAATGAATTTGTGTGATCTTGTGGCTGTCTTGTAGTAGACTGTAGTATTATTGCTGTGTTTGAAGACCATGCAGCATTTTTGCCTTTACATGCTAAAAATCAGACTTGTTACTATGTTATGTGTAGAACTAGAAATAGACATCTGGAAGAATTATGCAAAAAGATCAGAATTATGTGCCATTTTGAAGAAATTAATAGTCAGGTTATAACACTGAAAAAATATCAGTCCCATAACTGGCTATGTTGTTCTGTATGAAAATGTCAGTGACTAGTTTTATGAAAGTTATTTTTGTTGACCCTATCTAATTAAGAACACAAGTTCTCTTAGAATATAAGAGATGCTATACTTGAATCAGTACTCCTCACACTAAGTCTTTGGCATCGTTCTTCCTGATAATCTTCACTTCCAAGAACAATATGAATTATTCTTAGATTTGTTTTTCCTTTAGTAATATGTCCAGTAAGCAACTATTATCTTTATTTATAGCTGCTCAAGAATAAAATTTGTGTTCCAAATTTTGAAATAAAAAATCATAAACTCATGTTAACCCCTTCGTTGGTTCTCCTTCCTGTGCTGTCATAAATTTAAGATACCACCTGCTCCTTTCCACAACACAGCAGCAGGATTATATGAAGAATGTTTAAGCAGATAATTCCAGAGCCTTTCTTTTTTTTTTTTTTTTCCTTTTCTTTTTTTTTTTTTTAATGGTCAAATAAGGTTGAAATCCTGTGTTTTAAAAACATATGTTCCACAGAAACCAAGTATTTGGAATAAGCAGAACACAGGGGTTTCAAGTCGAGCTGAGAAAGATGTTGAGCAGAAGATAGAAGAAGATCAAACGTTAGAGAAAGCGAGGTAATTTTTAAGTTACAGCAATTCAAATAAATAAGAGGAACAAACGCTTGGTAGAATTTCTTTACGCTTGTAACAAATTTCATAAAAGAAATCATACAAATAGCAGAATGTAGGTAAAAGTGGCAGCTATTCAGTTTTTACTGGGCTGCAACTCGTTCGTTGCTTGTTAATGTCTCTCCACTTGCTGCACTTTGAGACATCTACACTTCAATGATTGTATCCACAGAAATTTGACAGAGTATAGATTTTTCTTTTAAAGCATTTTCTTCCATATCAGTAAAAGCATGTATACAAACACCACAATCAGTATTTTGTGCTCCAAAGAATACTTTATAATTTTTGCAGAAAACTGTCTCTTACCTATTTATATATAATATAAAATAAAAACATGTTTTTGAGGAAAATTACAAGTCAATGACCTGAGTCGGTTAGTTGTATAATTAAAATATACATTAAAAATGTGACATCTGCTGGTTCTCTGCAATAAATTCCCCATCTCTTATGAATACATAGGTGTCAACCATTCCAGGAGCTAGTTTTAAGGTATTCTCTCTGGTTTCTGTGTCCATTTAGATCAGTGGGGGGCAACCTGTGGCCCACGGGCCACACGTGGCCCATCAGGGTAATCTGCTGGCAGGCCACGAGACAGTGTTTATATTGACCGTCCGCAGGCACGGCCGTCTGCAGCTCCCAGTGGCCGCAGTTCACCGTTCCAGGCCAATGGGAGCTGCGGGAAGCAACGCAGGCTGCAGGGACATGCTGGCTGCCGCTTCCCACAGCTCTCATTGGCTGGGAACAGCGAACTGTGGCCACTGGGAGCTGTGGGCGGTCAATGTAAACACTGTCTCGTGGCCCGCCAGCGGATTACCCTGGTGGGCCGCATGTTGCCCACCACTGATTTAGATGGTGTTTTCTGAGACATAGTATCTCATGCCTTTTACACTGTGCTCCATATCTTGTTGCCTGAAAGTAATTACCATAGAGAGGTTCTGGGCTGATATACAGTTTATCTTGGTATTTCATCTAGACAGTTGTAATTAGAGAGAGTAAGTACAATACTTACTAACATTTATATGTTGCTACCTATTTGATCATTTCATTGAAGGTGAACTATGTTACTTTTTATTAAAAATTGTTTACAATACAGACTAATCAGGAATCTGTATGTTCGTAGAAATGTCAGTTACAGTTTAAAACAAAATTCCTCCTTTGTTTAGCTGTTAAGATCTGAATTCTGGGTTCTACGATTCCACTTGCTACAGTTGATAACTTCACTGATACCTTCAGCAGTATAAGAAAAATGGTGCTTTTCCTGCAGTCTCCCCTAAGCCATTGTTTGGTAAAAACTCTTGCAGTTCATCTGTAAGGGAAAGTATCAAACATTATTGTCATTTATTCCATTGCAGTCTAAATAATGAAAGACTATTCTGTTTGTGGTGTATTTGGCATCATACTGTAAATATAACCTGCTTTTTCTTTAGGCAGAAGCTGGAAGAGAAAGCAAAGCTGTATGAGAAGATGACAAAAGGAGACTTTCCAGGTGAACAAAACCTGCCTAAAACCAGTATATATTTTAAAAACCTTGCTTTTATTTGGTCACTCTAGAAACTGGCCACCTTAACAGTCTCATAGTTGACAGCTGTTATGCTATAAAATACAGTACTTCTGTTATTCAATAAATGTACCTTTTACATTAAATAAGCTTTTTGGAGGCACAGCATACAAGCTAATTGATTAACATTATTTTTGCTGAGAGAGAAAAGCCAGTGCTAAGGAAAGAATATTACTTTTTTAAGGACAGTCCAACCTAGGAAAGAAATGTGAGAATCATTTGGCTTGATCATCAAGCGAGAGAAATATATTCTGGCTTCTTAGTATAGAACCCTAGAAAACTAAAGTTACTTTGTCATGTTGACATCCTTGGCTTTTATCTATGCTTCTGCATGCTTCCTTTTCTCTATATGAAGAGTTTAACATGGGAAAGAGAGGAGCTGACTGGCTGGTCCATATGTGAATGCCAGTAGCTAGTAGGGTCTGACTTCTCATCTCCCAGCTTTGACAATCTCTAATCTATATACATACATCCACTTTCCTCTCAGCACACATCCAGTCCTTTTTGTGTGATGTGACAGTTAATAGTAGAAAGGCTCAAATTTAATCCTTCAGTGCTATCTCTTTCGCTAGTTTTTATGTGCAAGATCCATCATATAAAATGTAGTCTCATCATTCTTCTCTCTTTTGGAAAGAGAACTCAAGTGACTGCTGAGGTGCATTCTACATGCAAAATGCATCCTCATGTTAAACTCAGTCTTAAGTAATTGTCCTCTATGAACACCATCATTGGAAACTGAACTATTGAATGTAGTAGCCTGCTGTACCCATTCATCTCTTTCATATTCACAGTTTGTCAAAGAACTATTTTATTCTCTCTCTAAAATAAAATTAGCCATTTTAAATCTGTTTTTCCAAATGGTAGAAAGAAGGTTATCCTAACACTTGCGTTACTGCCAGTTTCATTTTCATGTTAGGATTTGAATTAGTATTGTAACTGTTAATTAGCATAAAGATTTTTATTTTTTTTAAAGAAGGTGTCAGCACAGTTGCTGTGAACTCTTTTCTGGGGTATATGTAATTAATTGCTTTAAACAAATGAAGTTTACATACAGAAATACAAGTCATCCCATATAGCTGAATTTTCTTGACAGTAGACGAGATTAAAGCATTGTCTGATAGTATAGTCAAGGGCATTGTTGGCAGCTATGAAACTGATTGTGGCTATTCCATATTGATTTCTTGCTCAGTTGTGTTCTTTTGATGCCTGTTATCTAAGAATTGATTTTTCTGCCCTAGATGAAGAAACTGAGGATTTGTACCTTGTGGATTTCACTCAGAAGATCATAGACAAACGGAGAGAAATAAAAGATCTGTGCGAGAGTGAAGCTGCTAGAAAGGCATCAGAACAGGAGGAAAATGAAGAGAAGACACTACCTGAAATAGAAATACCACCCCCAAAGGACCCCAGTGAAGAATGGTTGGTAATGCTGTGTGGACAGAACAAGTCTGACAAATCTGTTTTTATTTTTTGATAATCTCATGTGCATTTAGTCTAGTTTATAAAACTTGAATAAGGAATCATTCTGGCTGATACCAGTCCATCACTTGTGATTATAACATTTTCCCTTTTAAGAAGCACTTTTTTCACATTTGTCTTTTTACCCTGCAGGAAAGACTTCAGGTAGAATAAGTTATTTGTGTATAGTTTAAGATTAATTTGTTTTTTAAAATGTATGTAAAATTTTTAGTTTAGTTTTATCTAAATGCAATTATAGTCTCTCTTCTTCTGTCAAAGCTAAGAGCATGTAATCGTGTGACGATACCTCCTCAAATCCAACTCTTTCCTTTGGAATGGATAACGACACAGGCATTATTGATTTTTATGAACTAGTTCAGGGAAAGGCTTTCATTATATAGACCAGATTATGTAGATTGACCTCCTTTTTAAAATAGGGTTACATTTTCAAACTGAGAAATGCGGTGTTTAGACGCCATTCCTATTCACAAACAAGATTTTGAGATCTGGTACCCATGCAGCTGTTTGAAAGTCGAATAGTAAAAATTTAGCTTCTTAGGGGGGTTTTGGGGTTTCTTTTTTTTTTTTTTTTTACCACTTAAGATCACTGAGACAAAATGTTAAACTAGGTAATCTACCAGTTATTTTTCTTTTAATGCTATTATATAAAAGAGGTGAATGCAATAGGTATTAGAATACATAATTTATATGCCTTACGGAACACTATTTTCCCTTACTTTCTCAACGACATTAACTTGCTTATGGCAGCTGGACTTGGGAATTCTAGGAGTTTCAGTGTGTGGGGATGCTGGGCTGTATGAGAGCTAAATCATATTTATCTAGTGCTTAAGGTAACAAATTTAAACTGAGCCTTTTTAGATTGAAAGGGGAAAACCTTCAATCTTCCAGAAAGAGACCCAGAAGTTCAAAGTTTCTCAAATTGCTAGCAAATTTGCAAGTAACATTTGCTTCCACAACTATGAATTTTAAACGGATGGCCCACAATAGATGCTGTTTTAAGTACCCAGGGTTTTGAGATGTATTGATTAAGAAAATGTGCTACGAATAAGAATGATCTTAAAAGGGCTCATACATTTTCCTGCTGAAGTTATGGGAATTCTGATCCTCTTATCAATGCAGACTGTACATCTGGTGTGTCCTGCATGGAAGCATTATTTAACTAGACTAATTTTTATTGAAATAACTTTGCCCCCTTTTTGAAGTAATTATTTCCTCTGATCACATGACTTTCAAAGTCAGCAGTAGTTTTGGGTTTCTGGCATTATTGAATGTACAGATTTCCTTTATATGGAGGAAGACGGTACTTTACCAGCATTTCTTTAAGCTCCAGAATTTTAAACTACCCATAAAATCCCTTCTGTAGTTAAGTTCCAGGTGGCCAATAATCTTTCAGCAAAGACACTGTAGATAATTATGAAACCTGGCTAGCTAGGTATTTTTCCTGTCTGTTCATAAATAAAACAGTGTATGCAGAAGAAGTTTTTACTCCTGGTAATCAGGTTTGAACAACAATAACTAGTCTGAAAAATAGCATTCCAGTTTTTCAATTTATTAGTTTTAAGACAGGAGATGGTCATTTTTGTTTCTTACAGCATATGAGGGGAGTGTGCCCATGGTGAAGAATCAGAAAGAAATATGTGCTACTGGTATACTACTAGGTCTAAGGTGAAACTGTCAAGTTATTCTGTGCCCTTATCAAGTTTAAATATCAGAAATGTAAGCCAATCTGTTCTCTTTCCATATACTTTTTCAATACTTGTCTTCACCCCACCTCAATAAAATGAAAAAGACAATTCTAATTATTTACTGATAAGCCCCCAGGAACATTATTGTCTCAGCACTGTGGGGCCCCTATCTCATTGGAAGCCTTTGGGCACTACCATAGGATTAATATATACTACTAATTATTCTCCAGCCATGTGTATACTCTTGGATCTTAGGTCACAGATAGAAATATTTTTTTCCATTTTCGTATTGTTTACTTGGTAAAAATAAATGGCACTAATACTAAGCTCTAAGGGTATGTCTGCACTGCAGTTAGACCCACAGGTGGTCCGTGGCAGCTGACTTGGGCTCGGGCTAAGAGGCTGTTTAATTGCAGTGCAGAAGTTTGGGCTCAAGCTGGAGCCCGCACTCTGGAACCCTCTCCCCTTGCAGGGTCCTAGAGCGCAGGCTCCAGCCCGAGCCTGAACATCTGCACCACAGTTAAACAGCCCTTTAGCCCAAGCCCTGCAAACCTGTGTCAGTTGGCACGGGCCAGCCATGGGCATCTAATTGTAATGCAGACATGCCCTCAGTGCCCTTAACGTTTATTTAAAAAGTATAACTTAATGAAAGAATAAATCTTTAAAAGTTTAGTATTTGGGGACTATTTTGTACTCTGCGTCAGCGATACTTTGTTGGCTGTATGTCTTGAGTTTCCTAAAACGGTACCACTAGAACTACTTGATACTAAAGAACTCTTTGTAGCATTGGTGGACAATAAGTACCTCTGTTTCTCATTCTCCCCACAGTTTTAAGTGGAACATTCACTATGATAAATAGCTTTACACAAAGTACACTATGTAAAGGGAGCTTCAAAGGAACAACATTCTGTGTGATTTACTAGGCTTTTGTAAAACCACTTGAATGATCACTGAAGCTCTTAGTAAATGAGCCACAGACTGATAATTGCATTATACTATAGCAATTTAATATTTGTTTGAGAAGTCAGTGCTGCATCATTATTTTCACCACAGGAAGCAGATATTATGCTTGCAATTTTATTTCTACTTGGGAGCTACGTGACATAGTAACTTGTAAACAGTTTTCAAACTGTCTTATCTTGAAGGAAGACAGCTGGCTCAAAATGAGATATATCTGTTACAAACCCTGTTTAAAAATGTGTCCTTTAAATTGTTACACTAGGCTCGTTAACTGTTAGGATGGAGGTAACTTTAGTACCCTGAATGTGAATATTCTCTATGGAAAGTATTCAGTTACTTGTATCCTTTGGATAAGAGTTCTGTAAATCTGAGAATATAAATTGCGTGAAATTCTTGTTGCTTTCATTACAGGGTTGATTATGTGGATTCCTTGGGCCGATCTAGACGCTGTATGAAGAAGGATTTGCCAAATCTGCTTAAAATGGATAAAGAACTTCAGGGGAAAAGGTATGGCTTCTCTAAAGAAAGTATTTTCTCCCACAGGATTTCATAGATGTGTTTTATGGGAGGAAGAGAGTTTGTACACACACTTGGCAGAGTTGTGTAACCAGATTAACTTAATTGAAGCCAATCAAAGTCTTTTGACATTGGTGTAACTGCAGAATTTGGTCCAATATATCAAAAAAAAGAAGAGGAAAATAGTCAGTGCATGATGGATTGATTTAAATCACCAATTCTAATAATGATTTAAATCACCAAGCAGGAAACCTTGATTTAAATCACCAATTTGAATCATGGTTTTGCATTTGTACTTTTAAATTATGTTAAAAGGCAGCAGGAAGGCAACACACATACACATCAGTCATCACTGTTGGTAACTATTAAAACATGATGCTTTGCAAATCAGTCTTTACACTGAATTTGGTGCTGCTGTTTGGTAACTAGAAGATACACTATCTATACACAAGAACAACAAGGAGTCCGGTGGCACCTTAAGACTAACAGATCTGTTTTTATTCATAGATTGGGAGAGAATCTTTTTTTTTTTTTTTTTTCAATCTTTGCTTTTTCAACTCCATTTGTTTTTTTAAATTAGCTAGTCATTGAACTGAACTAGTTGAAAAAACTGAAATAAAGAAACTATTCTCTCTGCCCCTGTAGAAGATTATGCTGATGTCAAAAACCTAGTTTAGCACCTTAGCAAACTCTGGGTCCAGTTCCATAGTCTGACTTTCTTTAAAATTTAGCAGCAAACATGTACTGCTTAATATTGTTTTTTGTATTTAATCTAAATGATTTTAATAGTTTGAACCTTAACATTAGATAAATTTGATTTAAAAAAAAAATCAAATTTTAAATGTTTGTTTTTAAAAATAAACCTGTATTTAATTTAAATTAAAAATTTTTTTTCTGTTTTTAAAATCATCAACTTCTATCCATTCTTATTCAGTGTGTTTAGAGTGTCACAATCTTTTGTGTGGTGGTGGTTTTATCAAAACTTCCTTTGTGAACACATGCATTTGTCCTAAGCTATTTTATTTCACTGGCAACTGAATTAATCCTCTGAAAAGTGTGTGGCATATTCATATTTTAAATGGTACCTGAGTTGAGGCCCTGTATGCCAAACTTAATACTCAGAATATAAACTACTAAAGCTCATATTCTGATGGAAAATGCTAATGAAATCCAAAAACTTCACTGTAGAGCATTGGCTCATATTAGCCCTACAAACAAAGGTCTATTAAATTAATTTAGCAGCCTATCGGGTACTTGACTTATTTTTTTAAAAGTTATGGTCCTTCTGTAGAAGTTGTTGTATTTTAATGTGCCCTAAACCTAAAGAATCCCAGCAGATGTATATATTTTTTGTCCTGGATGATCTGATTTCAAGGCTTTTAATAAAGTCAAATACATGACATTGAGTGAATTTGTTAGAACTCCAGTTGTATAGTTTAATTACAGCTATTCTGATAAAACTAATGGCAGAAATGAAAATTATATTGGAACAAAATGTGCCATAATTGAGCACTTATATTATTGAGTTGTAAGCTTTCCTCCTTGAAAATTTTACAGCCTGTTCTTTATAGTTCGAAACAGAATGAAGAATATAAAATTGCTTAGGAAGTACATTCTCTGTATTCACCTGGATAAGTGGTCTGCAATCATATTTTGATCTAATCTAGCTAGATAATGGGGGAGAGAACTGTTTCTGCCTCCCAAGGGAAAACACAGAAGTATTTTCCCCCTCAGCTGCTGATGTTGCTCATTTAAATGTTTCATTTTTTACATTAAACAATTAAATAAATGCTGTTCACCTTTTTTGTGTCCACTTACATTGGTGAAAGTGTTGCTGTTATTCTGCTTTTGGTGACTATTCTATTGAGCACTGGTCATCTCCCATTTCTTCTATTTTCAGTTATTAGTGACTTTACAATGCCTGTGAAAATGGTATCAACTTCTTCTTAAGGATCTTTAATTAGAATTAGTTTACTGTGCTTTGCCAGATGTGGTATTGTGTCCTTTCTTTCCTCCTCTATTCTGTAATGTGCTATAAATTCTCAGACTGTGCTCACGGCGGTAGTATCTTGGCGCCTTCCGTTAGTGTTCTGCAAACCAAGTCCACACTCCTGAGGAGTAATTAAAAATGGCTTAGCCGTTGTCATACTTTCATTGTTCAATACCAAAGAACCTTTACACTTTGTTTGGGTTTTGTTTTTTTACTAGACAAGGCATTGAGGAGAAGACTCTATTGTCTGAAGATATGAGACGAGAACTTCAGCGGCAGCAATGGGAAAGAGAGGAAGAAGAGGCCCTAAAGAAACCTGTGGGACCCATACATTATGAGGACATTAGAGAAAACGGTTTATATTCATTCCTTTGTATGGCTTATCTTCACTGTAGGATGGTTTGTAGAGGAAGAAGGTGTAATTTACCTCTTAAGTATAAAAACTACTCCAGTATAAATATATTCTCACCTTGTTAAACTGTGTTAGAAATAGCCACTTAATTTACAAAGGGATGCATGCATTCATCTCCTGACTGAAAAAATAAATCAGGAAAAAACCTCCTAGTCTCCTAAGAAAAGTTGCTGGGAAGCATCTCACATGAGTCAATTAAAACTAGACTGGACATAACCCTCTAATGCTATTGTCAGGCAGGGCAGTGGGCAGGATGACCTAATGAATCTTTCTCCAATAACTTACACCATGGTGATTTCAAGGTTGCTGAAGCTGTAAATCTGATGAAACCAATTGTTGAAAATTGTTCCTTTCAGAGGCCAGACAACTAGGCGTTGGCTACTTTGCCTTTGCTCGTGATAGAGAACAGAGAAATAAGCAAATGGAGACTTTGGAAATGCTGAGAGAGCAGGTATGAAGCTAAAAGTAGATCCTTAGCCTGTGCTGGGACCAGCCTTGGCTCCCCATCTTTATATATAATTTTGGAACCTTTGCACTGTATACCGGCTAATAAATGAGTTGGAAAATAGTAGCAAAACCAAAACTACTTGTGTAAGATGTTGAACTGCAGAGCATGGACAACTGTAATTGTCCACTAATGATCTTTGATGCCGAAAGGCAAAATATTTAGAAATAAATTTTCAATGGAAGTAACCTGAAGTCTGCGTGCAAGAAAATGTTCCCTTGTACATATATTTACTGTAGTTGTGTCAACGAATGGATATCTAGACTTCAGAATAGCCACTTCCATGCACAGTTGCAATAATTGCACATATACAGCCTTGATAAATACACAGCCATAGCTCCTACCCACTGGAATTTGGTCCTTATAATTGAAAAGTAGTTCTTCAACTTTAACATTTTGTATTAATTTCTGAGTATAATATTAAGAATGCTTTTATCTCATCAATATAGGGGAAGGGTTGCAGGAACAGGTACAAAGTTACATACGTAAAACAAATGTTGAAATCCTAAAATAAACCCTTCCCCCATTTTGGCTTTTCATTCATGGATTTCTTTTGAGTTGAGGTTGGGTGTAGCTTCAGTGAAAAACCTGTTTCTTCTACTCTCTGGAAGTTTTCATCTTGTATGTGAAATAAGTAAATTTATATCTCTTCCTCATGCCTCTCTATAGCAAGCTACTTAAAACAGAGACATGTTTTGTTTGGCATACTTAGCCAAATTTTACTGTACCGTGCTCACAGCTTAAACCAATGGCGGTAAGTATTATGCCTGGTAGTGTGTGCAATTTTGGATTCAAGGAATGGGGTCATTTTCCTCCCCATTGAGACAATGCAGCTGATAATCAGTTCATTTCTGGGGATAAGTGAAGGAGATGCACAGTTGATTATAACCAAATGCAGGATTAACTAATGAACATTTTCGGTTACTGTTAAGACCACAGACCAAAGGACTAAACGTGAACATTTAAAGGAAAAACGAAAGGCAGTTCTGAAAACAAGGCTTTCTAAACTTAAAGCAAGAAAAATAAAGAGACTAAGAGAAGATGGACTAGAGGAAGAGGCAAACAAACTGGAAAATGAAGGTATGGTCTGTAACAAGTATCTTTGTTTTAAAACAAAATCATTCTCCCTCAGTATCGTGGAAAAAATATTCTGCTCAGATTGAATATCTGTGTTTTGAATACCAACATTATATATTTTGAATATATTAAATTATATGGCTTTGAAAAAATTAAGTTTAAATTAATTGCACATAGGTATAAAATCATATATACTAAAAATAATTCTTCCCGTGGAGAGGCAAATGTTGTGTTGCGTGCATTGTACTGCCTTTTAGGTTCACACCTGCCAGGAAGAATTATGCAGGTCCATTCTAAGCTAGAATTGCATATATTTAAATGGTGATTTTTAGGATGAGCGAGGATAAAAATGCTAGCCAATTAATTGAGGTATGAAGAAATACAAGCAATTTGTGCAGAGCTATCTTGTCAGGTACTGTATATTCATAAAATTAAAAATGATTGAGGGTGGTAATTTAAGGGTCTGAATCTATATTCAGATGACTGTGCACAACTATCGGAGGCATACATTTTCTATTAAGCCTATAGCTTAATTTATGTATGCAGAAAAACCCCTACTGCTATGTGATTTTTTTTTTTGAGTTTTTTTAAGTAAAAGGTTCAGTACGTACAAATGGACACATTCCAAAGCTTATTTGTAACTTGATGGTACAAAAAAGAATTGTAGTACCCTCTAGTAACAGCAGTCTGTAGGTGAGCATGATGAGATTGTCTTCACTGCAGAGTTAAATTGAGTTATCTACACTTAAATTAACTCCACTTGAGTGAGAGTGGCCACACTGTGGAATCACATTCAAGCTACGCTTCAGAGTGGTTGTGTTAGTGGCTAAGTTGTACCAACTCAAGCTTTAGCCTAGACCCTCTGATGAGTCAGCCACCACACTCAAATTAAGAGTTTTTGTGTGGATGAAATTCAAATTAGGGGCAACACTCAAGTTACAAGCTCTGAAAGAGGTGAATGTCAGAAATCATGTAAAGGGAATGTGGCCTCATTTCACAACTTGCAGACATAAATTTTTGAGTTCTAATCCCAACTCTACACTGGCTCCATCTATGGTATTGAGTCAAGCTATCTGCTTCCTCATCTGTCAAATAGAATTAGTACTTTCCACCTCCCAGTAATGAGAGAGTGCTTAAATGTAAAGTGCTTTGGAAATGCAGAACAGTAGTATATCAGTGTTCTGTATTATTCTTACAGAATAGAGTAGAATAAGAACACAAGTTTTTTCTAAGATCACTGAAGTGGAGATACATGCAAGTGATGTTTTCACTCTTTCCTAATTTCCCATCGTCAGTAGACCACTCAGCCTATTCCTAGGTATGTTATTAGGTAATACGTTTCCAGCAATCTCTTCTTTTATACTCAAAAGCTAATGAAGGGTCATGGATTCATTTCTAGATTATCTGGCTTATCCACTATGGTTTCTGAACTAATACACAGTAAATTAAAAACAAACAAACACCAGTCAGATGCATTTCATTCTAATTAGATAATTGCTGTAGACGTTATCAGTGTGAATGTGGAGTAGCTCTTGTCATATATCCTAGGATATTTGAAAAATAAACCTATATCCTGTTAACAAATTTCTTTTCCCTTCCTCAAAAGAAGAGGAAGCAATTATTGGACCACTACCAGCTGAACCAGAAGCCCCTGTGGCTCCAAGAGTTGCAGAAAGTAGAAAAGTGGAGGTCATCATTCAGGAGAGAAAAGATACAAAGGCTGGTGTGCCCTATGTTCGAGAGTGGGATAAAGGGAAAGGTAAGGAAACTGAACTATAAATGTAGCATGGTATAGTAAAAAAACACTGTTTGTTAGTGGGCTCAGCGCTACTGTCATTTTTATACATGATGAAGCTGAGAAGTAAAGAAATATACTTTCCCTTTCCATATCAAATTTACATTGTCATTCCTTTATGGTGAGCCTAGAAAGAGATTGACAGCTTTGACCATGACATGAGCAGCTGCTGTAACATAACCTAGTTTTACCGTTCACAGAGGTTATTGGGTTCCATACAAAGATACTGATGGAGGAAGGTTGAAGTGTGAATTCTTTTAGTTTATAACCTATCCTGATATGCAAAATAATTGCTGTAACTTTATACGATGTGGTATAGATGGGCAGGATGTGTCACACAGAAGAGCCTAAACTCTAAATGCATGAGTAGGTAGAGTATTGCACTAAATTACATAAACAGACACCATGAAGGCAGATGGAGTAGTGCGAGGTCACTTTCCTAAAATGCTTCATGGTCAAAGTGAATTTTGAGAGAAGGATTTGAGAGAAAAGCAGAAAAGCTCTTGGCACACAGCGGGTGGAGGCTGTTCCATGATTCTTGTGAAAAAAGGTGCATGTAAGAAGATAGGAAAAAGAGGAAACAGTGAGAGAGATGTAGGCAGCATTGGGCAGATCCTTGAAGGTGTGGACAAGCAGTTTGAACTTAATATAAGAGAAGTGTAAGTGTGTGTGTAATAGAAAGTAGTAAATTTGGAACTGAAGTGAGGGCCCTCCCTCCTAATGAGGTATAGTTAAATATGTGGCTACAGCAATTTGTATCAAATTGTCAAGAGTTAAGTGATGTAGTTAAGACCACCATATTAATTTATACTGAATAAAAATGATATTTTACTTTTGGCCTTCTGGTTATGAGGTAACATCAACCCCACTACAGCATATGAGGGTAACTTAGTTTAACTGGCCAAACTTTTTCTGAGAAGTGAACAGAAGTGCTCTATGAAGAAAGTAACTAACTTTATATCTCAATCATTAATATACATGTGCCCTCCACTCTTCCCATGCCTTTATTCATGCTGTGGTTACACATGGAGGCATCTTCCTTTTCCTCAATGCCAAGTGATTTTACTGTCCTTCAGATCCTTTCTCAAAACTCACTCCTTTCATCTCACTCCCTGCCATTAATCTAATCTCAGGTACTCTGGCCTGAGTGCACCGAAGGAGCATTGTGACACAACGCCTGACCTCGAGGCGCTAGAAAACCACTGGAACAACACTGGGATTTACAAAGCCTGAGTTAGGCACTTAGGCACCTTAGACCAGGGGCAGGCAAACTTTTTGGGCTGAGGGCCAAATCGGGTTTCCAAAATTCTATGGAGGGCCGGTTAGGGGAGGCTGTGCCTCCCCAAACAGCCAGGTGTAGCCCAGCCCCTGACCCCTATCCAACCCCCCCCCGCTTCTCACCTCCTGATGGCCCCCCTGGGACTCCTGCCCCATCCACCACCCCCTGTCCCCTGGCCGCCCCAGACCCCCCTTCCCTGACTGCCTCCTGCTCTCCCATTCAACCCCTCCTCTCCTTCCTGACTGCCCTCCCAGGACCCCTGCCTCCATTCAACCCCCTGTTTCCCACCCTCTGACTGCCCGACCCCTATAAACCCCCCTTACCTCCTTACCACGCTGCCTGAAGCACTGTGACTGGCGGCGCAGCTGCACTAGGGCAGGCCGGGCTCTGCAGCTGCACTGACCCAGGAGTTCGCAGTCCCCCCACCCACCCAGAGCATTGCGCCAATAGCGCAGTGAGCTGAGGCTGTGCGGGAGGGGGAATAGCGGGGGAGGGGCCGGGGGCGAGCCTCCTGGGCCAGGAGCTCAGGGGCCGGGCAGAAGAGTCCTGCGGGCTGGATGTGGCTCGCGGGCCGCAGTTTGCCCACCTCTGCCTTAGACTGTGATTCACAAAAGGCAACACGCTAGATGGAGAGCTGTCTAACCTAGCCCAGGGGGAATGCTGACAAGAGGGCTGTATACATTTGCACAGGTGCTCACTCTCTCTTGCCCAGTGACTGTTCCACTGTAGATAAATACTTATAGTCATTGGGCCCCAGAGCAAGACAAAGAGACTCTGTAGCCTAGTGGTTAAGACACCCACCTGGGAGGTAGGAGACTCCAGGTCCGCTCCCCCTGCTCTAATCATTCCATTATTTATCCACAGTGGAACAGCTTCTGATGTGGGGCCCTCTGTCTCCCCTATTGAATAGCCCACAGCGCAGTGATTAGAGTGCTCTCCTGAGAGGTGGGAGACCCTTGTTCAACTCCTCTCTCTCTCTCTCTCTCTCTGCCTAAGGGAGGAAATTGAACTTGGGACTCCCACATCCCAAGCAAGTGCTCTAACCACTGAGCTAAAATTTATAAGGTGGGCTGCACCACCCTCATGTCTACCAAATCAGGCCCTGCACACAACTTAAGTGGGCAAATGCCTATCTTCCCCTTGTTTTTTAATCATTCTGGGGCATAGGTGGGAGATACCTAAAGGGAGGAAGTAGTGCACATGCCCAGAGGCAGAAATATAGGTGCCTAGGGACAGTTGTCCTGAAAATTTAGACAGTGAGTTTAGGTACCTACAGGGGTATCACTGTTCTCAGGCTGTTGACAGGCACCTCCTACTGGGCTGGCACTGAAAAATCCTTAGGGCTGTCCCATCTGCCTAGGTAGGGGTCCCTATGATACGAATTGTATTACAGTCCTTTTATGTTGAAGTGACTTTTGGCTCCCATTCCCCAAGTCCATTGTGTATGGTCTCAGATTCCCTAACCCCAAAAGGGAGTAGCGCCACCAACTGCCTATTAGGCTCACCTTGGGACTTGCTGAACCTACCGTACGTGGCCAGTACCCCAGGGTTGTTGTCTCCTTGTAGGCACAAGGTGAGGAGCTCCCTGAGCTATTCCAGAAGGCTTCCAGAAGTCATCTTCGGGAGCTGTAGAGCTGCCATCTGCTCTCTCCCAGACCTGCCCAGAAGCTGCTGGGAACTTCATGGTTTTAAGCCCTTATTCCACCCTTGACATGATTGATAGGGCCAGAGGAGTGGGGCCAGCCTTGCCCCCAGCAGCTCTTTAACCCCTTCATTACCGGTTCAGTCTTTATGCATCCTGTCACAGAAGTTTAGGCAGCAGTTTTGTGCATTGCATTGGAGCGAAAACTAGGTCTTAGGTCTTACCTAAAATAGGGAATTAGGTACTTAATTCCTTTTGAGCATTCAGGCCTCTCGCTTCACATTCTGGCACCTCGTTGTTAAATAAAATAAAAACAGATGACTTATATTAATCATATAAATGTACAGTCTACAGTATTCCCCTTCTATTGATTATTTGTGCATCTCCCACCTTCCTGCCCTTAGCCAACATGATCTCTTGTCATTATTCTTTGCTCTCTTTGTGGTTAGATTGTAAGGACCTCTGGCACTCTGACAAAAACTTTATCACCCTCTATAACTTGAGGAAAAAAATGTTAGTTAAGCCCCCTGCACTCATACTTGTGGGGGTCATCTTTTTTTTTGTCTGTGTTTGTACAACACCTACTACGGTGGGGACATGAGCTATGACCGGGACTCCTAGATGCAAGAAGTAATGGGCTTAAATTGCAGTAAGGGAGATCTAGGTTGGACATTAGGAAAAATTTCTTAAGTGTAAGGATATTTAAGCACTGGAAAAAATTACCTCGGGCGCTTGTGGAATCTCTCAGTGGAGGTTTTTAGGAACAGGTTAGACAAACACCTGTCAGGGATGGTATAAATCAAGGGTTCTCAACGTTTTTCTTCTGAAGCTCCCTCAGCATGCTATAAAAACTCCACTGCCCACCTGTGCTACAACGACTTTTTTTCTGCATATAAAAGCCAGGGCCAGTGTTAGGGGTAGCAAACGGGGCAGTTGCTCGGGGTCTCATGCCACAGGGGGCCCTGCAAAGCTAAGTTGCTCAGGCTTTGGCTTCAGCCCCAGGTGGTGAGGCTTCGGCTTTCTGCCCTGGGCCCCAGCAAGTTTAATGCCAGCCCTGCGTAGTGGACCCCCTGAAACCTGCTTGCGGCCCCCTAGTTGAGAACCACTGCTCTACAAAGTGCATAGACCTAAATTACAAATAAAATTTGAAAAAATATTTACAAATCAGTGATTTGTAAATCAATTTGTACACTGAAAGCAGTGTAAGATGTGCAGTTCCTTGCTTTGTTTAGAAACTTTTGTTTGCTACAGTTAATATTTGTATTGGAGTAGTGTAAAAAAGCCATCTTCAGAACTAGAGCCTCTTTTTTGCTATATGTTGTACAAACCCACAGCACCTGCCCCCAGGAGGTTATAATCAGTTGATAGGTTCCTGTACCACTGTACCTGGGGTAAAAAGCTGTTCAGTTCATCTTCAAAATAAAACGTATTTTTCGTGAACTTGAGCTGTTGTCACATCATTTTGTAACTACTTTTAAAAATTTGTCATGGGAAATGATTGACAGTAATAGAAGTTAAAATGCCTACCACCGGAGGGTATAGCACATTCTGACATGGTTGACTACCCGAGCATAATTGTCATTTTTTAATATTTTTGGGTTCTTACTGCTTTGATCTCATTTAGGTGGGCTTCCCCTTATAATTAGCAACTTTCTTCTTAAAATAACCAACATTCTTTAAGATAAAGGGTAAAAGTTGTCTTTAAAATTTTAAGTGATTTGGTTCCTGAGGTTTGAAGCAAGTGGAGTGTCAGCTTAATACTGATTAAATTAAGTGAAAGGCTCTGTTGCAGATTATTTCAAGCAATTCAGTTTTCCATTTCTGTTTAAACATTGAAGGAGAAATTCCTTCACAGGAAGGGAACATAAATGATCTTTGTACAGTAAAATTTGTGTAAGTTACCATGTTTTTCCTATCTAATAGAGTTTACTTTTGGACAATGGTCAAAGAAATGTGCAGATGAACGAGATCCAGAATTTGCACCACCTTCCAATTACTTTGTTTGTCAAAAGAAAGCCAATAACTACCAAAGCCGGAGTTGGAACAAGCTTGGATCCTCTCCTGAGAAACTGGGACAGGAGTCAACACAGAACAAGCAGTTTCCATCGATGCAGAATTACCGCAACAGCTCAGAGGATCAACAACCAGTTTACCAAAGTCTAGATGACATGTTGTCTTACTACAAACAAATGACTTGAGCTTATCAAAAGCATAAGCAAGAATCTTAACTTAAATAAATGAAATAGAATTATGTTCTTAGCATTCACCTATTGTTTTCCCCAGATTTGGGGGAAATAAGGTTCCTGTAAGTAGATATGTTATTAATTAAAGAAATCTGTCATGTGAAGTAAGGCTGTCTGAAATGTATCACGCAACAGCCACACATTTGCTACATCAGTCCTGTATTGTATTAAAAGGATAAGTTTTGATGGTGGTATTTCATTGTGGAATTTGACACTTATTCTTTACTCTATAACCCTATTCTTTGTCATTGTCCTGCATTTTGCCCCTATTTTGAAATTTACAAATAGAGATGTTATTTTAACTAGATAAAGCTTGTTTTAGTCCTCTTTTTTCAATGACACTTCCTCCCTTCCCCCCCTCCATAAAAAAGGGATGTTGTTATAAGAGCTAACATCTAAGAAGTGTCAAATTGAGAATATTCTGACAAACTGAAAATCAAGTCCATTGATGATATGGTCAAATACTTCTAAAGAAACAACATTCAGCCAGTTACCCCTATTTGCTAATTAAACCATCTGGTGTTAAATACAAAACCCATTTACCAACATACTGACATTACTTTTATATGCTATTGCAATAATTGTAGTATAACCAAATTGATATGCACACTACTACTACACTTCAGTTAGCTAAATAGACAGTGGGGGTGGTTGATATTTAGAAAAAATAAATTCTGATTTCAAGGGGCAATTTGGATCATTGGAGTTTGTATTTTGAAAGCTTATACAAGGACACCAAGATAGAAGAGTTAATTTGAAATGAAATTTCCCAAATTGATAGTATTTATAAGGTTAAGTGACAGTGGCAAAGTGATAAGCATGGCAGCAAACACTGCAGTGGGCATGGAGACAGTCAATGTTTTATTCTTGTAATAGTGCTTTTCATCCTAGAGTCTGAGAGTGCTTTGCAAAGGTTGGTAAATAAGAGTATCCCCATTTTACCAATAGAGTCAGGAGTGCCAAAATAACTTTGGTTTCATATTTCTGTTAGAGATTTAGTGCGTGTAAAAGGTGCTGCAGATTGAAAAGTTTAATCCACCCAGTGTGTACAGCTCAGCTAACAGTGCAAACTTCTATGCCTTCCTCTCTGATGTTTCAACCCTGACCTGGACCCATTTTTAAGGGTCGAGAGGGGATGTCCATCCCCATATCCCTTTCATCCTCTGAGTTTCTCCCAGTGTGAATGAATTTGAAGCAGCAAACTAGAAGCAAACAGTTTTGATAATTTTGTTTGAGCCATCCAATCACCTCTCTCCTTCCTGCAAAACAAAAACACATAACCATGGATTTCTTTTTAAAGAACTCAAAACAATTAGCCAGTTTACACTGAAGGAAAATGTTCTAAATCTGGCCACTTTTACTGACAGTCAAATTTTTTAACTTTTTTTTTTAATAGTGATAAGGTGACACAACAAAAATGGATGTTTTTCAGCTCTGATCTCTCTGGTTTATGTGTCAAAGTAAATGCCCACCAGATGGCAGCCTAGTACTTACTTGCTAGTAACAACTCACTGCAATTGTTTTCATCCATGTAGACAATTTATGTACCATTCCCTTCCCAGTAGCATTGAGGAATTACCTGTATGCATCTCCAGTACATTGACAGACTATTATAGAACCCATAACAACTATCCCAAATGCTATACTGAACAATGTATAGCTCAGGATCTCTGGGCTAGTACGCAGCCCTCTTTACATTTAGGCAACTGCATTCAAGAACGACACTTGCAGATGGAACCCAGAGTTGAACGTGGAACGGGCAGGGCAGTCTCAATGGAGTGTCAGTAGTTGTGGAATTTGCACACATCATGCTGAGGTTAAATCTTGCAAACTTTAGGAACTAATGCATGTTTGAACTCGTTTAGCAAATAGCTCAGCTCTACGATGTCCCCAGCACTGTGCCCCTGGAATAAATAACCTAGATTCCTCTTATAAATAAACAGCTTCAGTGTATGAGGGAGGGGAGAATGGTTTGCTAGCCTAGAAATGTTGACATATCATTTAAAGAATGCAGTACTTGTGGCACCTTAGAGACTAACAAATTTATTAGAGCATAAGCTTTCGTGAGCTACAGCTCACTTCATCGGATGCATTTAAAGAATGTAATGGTAGCTAGAATGTATGGCAATGGAATCTGTTGAAAAACACAATTGGCTTTCGATCAGAGATTCAAGAGTCAAAGTCCTTCACAAATATTAACTAAACACCTTCAGGAGGTAGGGAAGTAAATATTACCATCTCCATTTTGTGAGAAGGGAAATTGAGACCAGTTATGTGACATGTTCAAGGCCACAAAGAACCACCAGCAGAGGAGGATAAGGACCTGGGAGTTCCTGATTCCCAGTCCTACGTTCTGACCACTAAGCCACACTAAAACTGTACTATATAATTCTGAGGCTCTTTTCCCCTAATTTACTGCTTGTCAATTTACCAATCGAGATATGGGGAGAACTCTTCTCCCCTCGCAGAATCAATCTAAGCCTAAGTCCATTGTGCACATTCTTAAATTTTAGGCCAGAGTAGTTTTGATGTGTAGGTGAGCAATGCTCTGTACCAAGTGGTTTATGCTGTAGGGTTCTGACCAATTGTGACATGTAAATGTTCAAGTTTTAGAATGTAGAACTTGGAACAAGTAGCCTGTTCTGTTCTCTTTGGCAACTAATATAGCTTATAATAGCAACATTCATGTTTGGATTACCTTTTAGTGGGTTGGGGTTTTTTAATCAAGAGTAGGCTGAATTTAAAGCTGTGGGTTTGATACATCTTAAATGATAGAGGTAAGAAATTCAAGATATTTTACTGCAAAAAGTTCTAATCTACTGTTGGTTTCCATTTTGAAGCTGTGTTTTGTCATTACTTACTGAAAAATAAAATCTCTGGTGTTCATTAACTAGATGCTAAATTGTACTTAGTATTTGTACTAGACTTGTTCTGATCAAAACCACATCCGGAGTACCAAATAAAACCGGTTAGGAAAACCAACAGTTGGTTGCAGCTAAGTGAGCAAATCACCCAGGCTGGAAAAGCGTTATAGCCTGGTTAAAACACAAGACACAATTAGAGCTAATAAACATGATGTTTAGAGGCCCAATGCAGATTTCTTTGCCTGAATGTCTTGAATAATTTGGTATTGGACTTGTGCATGTGAGCTCACTAGTGGATTTTTCTGCACATATATCACAATCTGACCATAAATATCTTGTGCAATTAGGAATAAAGGGTGGGTTTTTAAAGGTGCCAGGCACCCAACTCTTGCTAAATTTTAGTGGGATTTAGGTACCTAACTCCCTTGGGTGTCTATAAAAATCCTAGCCTAAAGGTATAAGATGATCCCACATACAGATATGGCAGTTAGAAAGTAGCAAAATACCTTGTGTGTTGGACATTTAACATTCTTTTAAAGTGGAAAAGTAGACATGACTGCTGTAATAGACGTGCAGCAGTATGTCATCTAGTCCATTCGTCTTCCACTGTAGGAGTGTCTCCGCCAGCCCAGATTTCAGTACTTTGTCCAATTCAGCTTTAAATGACCCAAGCAATTTGGCTCATTAGGGTGTTAATCATGGACTCCTACTCAAATTCCAGCAGGAGACAGCCTTCATAGTTTAAACACCACACTAGCATTTATTTATTGTCCTAAGCTGGTGTGCAGTGTTGCTATACACTTTTACACTGCCTTTGGATTCCACACCAGAAGTGGCTGCATTTCTGCAATGGGTGAAGCAATTCCTGCATGCAAGTTTTTATCTTTCTGGGTAATATGTTTGCATTACTTTCCTCCTAGGATCTCAACACTCTGCAAATATTTTCAAATCAAGATTCGCATCACTGTTCTGAAGTAGGGGAGTTTTGCTGTCCCCACTTTACAGATGAAGTGAAATTATAGCACACTATGTCTATCGTTCAAGGTCACAACGCATCTGTGGCGGAGCAGAGACTTGAACTCAGGTCTCTTGTCTCCCAGGGCTGCGTTATTTGGAGTAGAAACAGATTTAATTGGATCTGAGCAGACTCCTGCAAAACAGCAGCCAGGATGTTTTAAATTTTGGGCTCAACTTGAATAACAAATTGTTCGTTATTGTTTCCTTTGAACTCTATTCACATCTGTTCCTGTTCTATGTTCCTATTTTGCCTCCCATTTTAATCACTGACATTAAGCTTTCCACCATCCCCATTCCACTCAGACTTCCTGTTTTCTGGACCTTTCTGATTCTTGGATATATGTGACTTGGGAACTGTAACGTCCTGGGTTTGGTTCTGAAAATGTGCCTAAAAAGCTAGACTTGGAATAAAGTAGAATAATTGAAGGCAAAGGGTACTGATTTCCCATCTTATATAGTAAAAATGGCAGAACAGAAATTAAAATGAATGTAAAAATTCATCAGGAGTCAATTTGCCGATGTCTGGATTAGCTAGCCCTTAGCCAGCCACAGAAATTTGAACTTTCATAAAAATCAGACCGACACTTCATTAGTTCCAGCTGAAAGTTTACTTTGTAATTAAGAAAATTTGCTTCCTTTTCCTAATTAACCTAAATGTAATTGATCTTCCACACTGAGGCACCTGCAACTATATTTAGAATAAAAGTAACCACTACCACTCTGGAAAGTTTAAAATATCTTTAGTTGCATGATGGTAGTCTGGTCTAGACAGGAGACCAGACTTGTGCTCCGCCACTAACTCACTCAATGGCTTGATTTGTGGCAAGATGTACTTTGCAATAGCCACCTTTATAAATTCACTAATTAATTAATGGGAAAGTGCAAGGTGATGGTGACCTTATAATCAGTTGCATTTTAGTCTCTTGAAACCCAGTCTTCGCCCTGGACTCTGCTATCAAAGTGGTAAGGTAGGCATGTTCAAGCTGAAGAGATGTGCTCACCCTTGCTTCTTAATGGCCTAAAGTCTTTATCATCTCCTCCTCCTCTTCTGTTATTCTTAGTTTCCTTGCCCACTTCTGTATCTGTAATTCACTCTCCAGGACCCATACCATTCTCAGCATCTCTGCTGGGGCTGCCAACAAGAGTACTATCTGTGGGAGCTGATTCTGTGAGGTGCATAGCTGTGCAGCAGGAACTCCAGCAGCCATCTTACTTCCTATACCACCAAAAGCTGTCAGAAGTATAACTTTGAAAAACAGGCCTAAAAATAAATAAATGATATTCAATGCATCAGATAGTTTAGCACCCAATTGTGCACCCAATATTTCAAATGCCAGTACTATGACTACACACAAGTATTTGTGTATGCAATTAGCTAATTAAATATACTTGTGCGTGAAACAGCTATATGTTGGTATAGCAACTGTCTATGCAAATTAGGGATACAGCTTTGCATGCATTTTGTACCTACAGTTGCATACCTCAACTTTATGAAATTCAAACCCTATTTTTCAATTAATCCAAATATGCACACACAGATCAGGCATCAAATACATAATACTGGCCAAACATATACTCAATTAAGAGAACCTGGTGTAGCCTCATGTATACAGAACAGGGGTTGTCAAAATCATCTGTAGAAGTGGTCTGTATGTTTATGACAAGTATTGCAGTTTGAAAGCCTCTGAGACTTGGTACCACAAGTGATACGTATTTAGAGAATGGTTTTTATATCTCATATACACTTAAATGCCCTTTGCTGTCTCAGCTGCATATGATATTTCCATTCACTTTGTCTTTCCGCTGAGACATTGCACTAGATTCTGTTCTCATTAATACTAATGTAAGTCAAACTGATTTATCTAAGATACTTGTAGCATGCAAAACATTAATTTTTAGATGCCAAATCCAGAGTAGCTCCAGTGTATGAGGATTTGGCCCACTGTCCATAAATTTGAATAAATTAATTTTAAAAAGTCAAAATGAGACAAGTACATAGCAATTATAGATATCTTTTATTATCTTTCACCTTTCTACCCTTTGTTCTCTCCCATGCTTTACCCCATCCCTCATTTTGATGTTTCCAGCTTAAATTGTAAACTCATGCACACCAAGGCATGCTTGAAACAACAAGAAAACGGTCTGAAATTCCTGTGTGGTATTGCTGTGTGCTGTTAAACAACTGCCACTTTCCAACAGAGGTGGCTTCATTTCAATACTGGGGGGGAGTGATCCATTTGTACATCAGTTTAGTTAGTTTGCAAAGCTAATCCATTTTGCAGTCCACCCGGATCAATTAACACCTTAGACTGTAAACTATTATTATTATTATTCAAATGTAATCATTACTAGCACTTTTTACTATTATTCCAGTGGAACATATTCCTTTTGGTCACCTTGTCTGCAGTATAGGCCTATGATGGAAGATAGATTTTGTTTCATCATCTGTTTTCCCATAGATCACATCAAGTGAAATAGCTACATGGGTGATATGAGTGCCAAAAGGAGTGATGCCAAGTTGTATGAAAAGTTTAAAGTGGCAGCACCGGAAATGCTGGCCCAAATCATCCAGCTGCTTGCATTGTGCCATAAAATGAACATCCATGTGCCACGAGGGGTCAAGAACCTCTTCGAGTTCACATGGGAGGAGCTAACAGTAACGACAGAAAGGAAAGCCATCACTGGAGAATACTGTCCTCTGGTCTATTTAGTCCCCACCATGGAATCATCTTTCTCTAGCACGACCTACAAGAGCCGTAACGGGAGGAAATCTATCCCCAAAGGCACAATGTCAGAGCCCAGCTACCTGTCTCCTTCAGCAGAAAATCAACAAATATTCCTCAAGTTCCAGCAAAGGTCAGTCCACCTGCTGAGTGAACTCCTCAAGCTGAAGATGAAGGTGATGATTGATTCTGTTACTGGTAAGGACACCTCAGTAATGTAATTACTTAAGTTTGCTTTCGCTTCATCGACAGAACACAGGAGTCACCGCAATGGAACCTGCCCCTAGCCTGGGAAACTGTGCTAGAATCTTCATGGTAACCCCTTGCTCCCATTAACCATGTTGAAATATGATTGTAGCAAGTGTGCCTGTGACTCTAGCATGGAGAGGCCCTTAGATAGTCATTCAACCCAGTTATCTCTACATCTGTTCAATGCCTTTGAGCAGATATGGCAATTCAGGTAACTTTCTACATAGTTGTCAGTCACAGAGTTTAAGGCCATATGGGACCCACAGATCATCTAATCTGACCTCCTGCACATCAGACCACTACCCACACCTAGTTACTCTTGCACTGAGTCCAATCACCTGGATTAGACTGAAGTCTTGCAGCCCTCTGGAGAGTAAACTATTGTGTGCCACAGGGAGGGAGCTAGGTGCATCAATGCCTGAGGCCCCTGCAATCGCAAAGAACCGATGTGGTGAGTGTGCCCAGATGAGCCTAGTAAGCAACCCCCCATCCAGCATGCTAGAGGAAGGTGAAACCCCCACTCTCCAAGGTCCCTGCCAATCTGACCTGGGGGAAACTTCATTCCCACTCCCTAAAATGGTGATCCCAAGCATGTGAGCAAGATCCAACAGCTAAGCATCTGAGAGAGACCATTCTCTGTACTGCCTCAGTTAAACTGATCTGATATGTCAAACTTTTCAAATCACACCATCAGCTCTAGAGGAGACAGCATATTAACACTTCTATGCACTTGTTATCTTAGGGAGAAACTGATTTATTGATAGAAGATGTCATTAACAGGGAGAGACCTCTAATTTTTTTCTACATGATTTTTTTCCCCTCAGGATGTAGTTCCGATGAGGTTACCAGAAAGTTTTTGGATGCAGGTCAGCTGCTATGTCCCAAGAACCAGGAGGAGGCTGCTGAATTAATGGCACAAGCACACAAAAAAAGAGGTAGGGGTAGAAAACAGTATCCATGTTTTTGAAGGCTGTGATACAGTTGTATCCTTCTTATGGGAAATAAAATAAATAAGCTTAATAGTTTGCCTGTATAAGTGGGCCTTTTCTTACAAGGATCTCAAAAGGCCTTTACACATGCTAATGAATTCTCACACTACTCCATGAAGGTATCCATTTTACAGAGAAGGGGGACTGAGGCACTGAGATATTACCTGACAGAAAATTAATGGCAGAGCTAGGGAAAGAACCCAGGATTCCTCAGTTCTAGCGCTCTCCTCTGTCCACAATAAATAGATTTCCCACCTCTTTAGTACTCTTCACTGTACTAAATTCATTATTATTAAGGGTTCCAAATAAGTGTGGGACCCTACTGTACTAAGTTGTTAACAAAGAAGAGCTCAGATGAGGCAAAGAGAGATTGAGTGACTTGCCCAAGGTCATGCAAAAGGCTATGAAAAGTGGGGAATTGAGCCCAGATCTCCTGAGTCCCAGTCCAGTGCTTTAACCCCAGGAACATCTTTCCTTTCTTCCTCCGGCCTCAGGTTTATAAACCAGGCTGACAAGTCTTGTGACACAACTGAGGCATCTGTCTTTATTTCCATAGCTATTTTCATTTGAAAGTTCTTGGTTGGTTTTAATTTCTAAACCCCAGTTTCTGCTTAATCCCAGTGTCAGCAAGCACCTGCAAGCCCGTCCCTATTTCCTCCACCATCCAACTAATACACCAAGTCTCTGTGTCCTGCCTCACCTTCTCACTTGCTTCAAAGGAAAACAAACTACCAAAGGCCCCAGGTAAGTGTGATTCCTAGGGAACGCCTCACCCTCACCGTGAATAGCGAGTGCTTTACCCTCAGCCAAAAGAAAGGCCTATATAGGAGTTTGTGATAGGCAGGGTGGGGGATCCCTCATCTGCATTATTAATATCAGCGTCACTACCAACTACAGTCTACACAGGCAAATATACCAGCAAATGATGGGAGATGCTATACAGCCTGGGTGAAGTTTTAACTGAACTATCTTAGTGTAGTAACGGGAGCCATATATGTACCTAAGTGCCTTACAATCTTTTTTAACATATTTATTTACCCACCCAATGCCCCTGTGAGATAGGTCAGTGCTATTCTCTCCATTTTGCAGATGGAGAAGTAAGGCACAGAAAGGCTAAGTGACTTGTCCAAGCTCATACAGGAGATCTCCTGATTTCCCGGCTAGCATCCTAACTCCTGGATCACCTTTTCTCCCTCCTCCCCCAACAAGCAATCTTCAAGATCTGTTTATTCAAATGAATGTAGACCTATGTTTCATTTTGGTATTCTGCTTTTTTCCCTTCAAGGCTCCTTCCCGAAATCCCTTCTAGTGTTCTCATGTGTGCGTTACACATACTGACTTCTGCTTTATTCCATTACAGTTACAACTGTTCAGAAATTTCCTGATGAAAAAGGAAAGAATATTTTAATGAAAAATATCCCCATTTTTCAGATGGTTTTAAAATTACAGTGGTTTGTAGATGTGATGGAGCAGGGTCTGAAAAGGGTACTATGGCCATTCAGAGACAAGCTACTGCTTCTTCTTATTTTTAGGGGGGAAATTAATATATCTTTCAGACAGGTACAACTTGTCCATGGTGAAAAGGGGGTTAATGTAATCTCAGCTCCCCCATCCCTTTGCACAGATAAGATTCTCAGAGCAAGGGCAATAAGAGGGACTGTTTAGGAGACTGGCTGCTTTTAGTCTGTGCCTCAACATTTACTTTTGCAGGTTCCTCTAAATTCAAACCTATGCAGGAAGTAATAAATGTTGACCATCAGCATGACCCGTGCCCTGAAGCCAGGCAGAAGCTCAGAGAAATGTGCCAACATATGTAAGTATCTCCAATGGTCAAGGCTAAAACCTAAGGCATGGGTGGGAAAAAGACTAAGTGGTGGGATAGGAACATAGAAAAGTCCATGCCAGATCAGATTTATGGTCAGTCTTGTTCAATATCATGTCTCCAGCAGTGGCCAGCAATAGATTTTTGATCGGAAGACAACCCCATAAGGAACAATTAGGGAATAATCTACCCACAAAAGTTTCTTCCTAATTCCTCTCAGTTAGTGGCTGGTTTACACTGAAGCATGAGGGCTCATATCTCTAAAACTGTTTTTGTCTGATAGGTTTCTCTTGTCTGATTAACTTCATGTTTCAAGGAAATATGCATTTTAAAGAGTTGTGTTTGTTTATCTGGCATAGAAACAAATACTCTGAGCACATCTGTATTGGCCATGGAGCTATAGGCCCTCCTTCCCAGGTAGCTGACTTGAATTGAAAGACTAGAATGCCCGCAAGGTTCTCTGGAAGATAACTTTTCACAACAATTTATAATAGATAGATAGATATAAATAGTGCCTGTCATCCTGAGAGACCCCAAAGTGCTTTAAAGACCACAGAGATTTCAGCCATCTCTGGAGTAGAACGTAATATCCAATCTGCGTCTCACAACAGTGTCAGAGGAGGGGAAGCAAAAGGTTAGGTTTTTAAATTGAAACTGCAGGGGGAATTTATGATGACACAATCTGTAATTACCCAAATTGGAATTTAGTGAGGATGCTATGGTTAAGGCTCCTATTTGTGAGAAATGTTCTCTTTTGATCTTTCCTGACCACAAGAAGATAGTTGTTTTTAGGTCCTATTAGGATGTAAAGAGGAGGAAATGATCAGTATTAGTAAATGAAAGGGGATGAACTCAGTAGGGGAATAGAATATCTTCAAGATGTATAGAGTATTACATCACGGGGGGGGAGTTAAAAAGAAAATAAAAACTATAGCAAATAAAGTGCTATAAAAAGAAGAAGGAATGGGTGGTTCAGAGAATTGCTAGTAAGGAATGAACTTTTCACGCCTATATTGATAGGCTGGTAGTTGTTACCATTGGATGGCTAGTTGGTGACCAGTCTCTCATCTGGTTCCCATTGGCTAGCTATCCACATGACAGAAAATTGGTACTGAAGGATGCCCTTTGTGGTAGTCCCAATAGAGAGGCCAAGAACTGACTGAAAGAGCATCCCTCTCACTTCTAGAGATGTCCCCCCCTGACCCAGGTCAGGGATGAAGCACGTTAGCGAGTGGAGAGGCTCTGCAGTAGCTTGCACTGTATCTTATTGTGTGTTACTTGTTTTGTGGATGCATTTCTTTTCATCCAGTACCTTTCAGAATCAGTAAACTCTCACTACTTTAAAACAGAGAGTGAGAGAGAGAAAAAAATTAGTAAGATTCTCTAAAAAGAAAAGTGGGCAGGGTCCTTTCTTGACAAAGGTGTCCAAAAAAAAAAAAAGCCTGACTTGTACAGTAGTAATCTCAAAATAAATGCAGAGGGCCAGACCCTCAGCTGGTATAAATTAATGAAATCAATAGAGCCACACCTGTTCATGCCAGCTGAGGGCCTCACCCCCTGGCCTCATGAATTTGGAATGTTTCAGAGACAGACAACTCCTTTATCCTATTCACTTTAGAGAGGAAGAGAAGGCTGCAATGAAAGCAAAGGGCCATACCAAGCCCCTAATAGTGCAAAACTATGCCATTGTGCTCGGGTCACCGTCCATCTCCTCTAGGAAAAGTGGGCTGATGGTCCCACTGCCAACAGAACGCAAGCCTAAACCACCAAAGCTCTATTTTGCCTTTCCTGATGGGACAGCATTTATTTTGTATCCTTCTATTGAAACCAAGGGAATAGGGTGGTTTATAACAGGATTTACAGGGAGATGCTTCTTCTGTACCACTCCACAGCCACAAACTGGTCACACAATATCTGGCCCTAGATTAACATAGGCTCTCCTGATACTAATCCCCCTGAACCACATAGTAGTGACATAGGTACCATTGCCTTTCCTTGGTGAAGTATCAAAATGTACGGAACATGGTACAAAGAAAGAGTTGCTGAGGGAGCCAGGCTTTCGGGTTAGTTCCCTACAGATGTCCAAAGAGGAACAAAATATTGAGGATAGTTACTGAATGCTCATACTAAGGAGAAATCAACCCCGGTATATCCTAGGGGAAAATAGTGTTCATCCATGAGTCAGATATTTTTTGGTGAGGGACTGGGAGGGGAGGATTTATAGTGACAAGATTAATAGAAGCTAAGGTTGACTGCCTTCCAATGTGTCTTGAAGCGAAAGGAAAACAGTGCTTTTTCATGGGCTAAGAGAAAATTCAGACTGGAAAGTGATCAGATTTAGTCAGACACACACATACACGTTCCTGCCTATAACACATCATTGTATCACATAATAACCCAGGATAACATAGTTGAGAGAGAAGATGAGTTCTCCAGGTGCTTTGAGGCTCAGTGGATTTCTCGAGGCTACTTTGATCTGATTTCCTGTGAGCACCCAATGACAGATTAACCTTTCCTATTCCCTCAATTGAAACTAACTTGTTCCCCCTGCATTTGTTCCTACTGCATTTGTCTTGATCCTAGATATCAGAGAGCCAGCCAATGGGTTCTAACAAAAGGTGTGCTCAAGCCACATTGAAACAAAAAGTGGAAGCATTGTCTATAAAAGCATTGTATAGTATTTGCTTTGGTTCTCGCCTGACTGCTGGATGAAGTCCCATGTTTAGGACCTAATCTCACTCTGATTGACGTCAGTGGGAATGGAGAAGGTCATTTGCTTTTGCCATGTGAACATAAGGATGACTATACTAGGTCAGACCAATGATCCATCTATCCCAGTAGCCTGTCTTCCGACAGTGGCCAATGCCAGGTGCTTCAGAGGGAATGAACAGAAAAGGTGATCCAACCCCTGTCACCCATCTGGTCCTTACATGAACCATTGCTAGGGATGGGTGAACGCCAGAAGACTCAAAGGTTTGGTTTACCAAGCACTAAGAAGCTCAGATTACTCAGCCAAACCTCACCTAAGGCATCCTAATATAATAGATATCATTGGCCTGCCAAACTGTGATGTGAATCTCATGGGAGCAGGTGATTTCTAGGGCTTTTTCCTGGGCTGGAAAGACCATAAGAAAAGCCTCTTTTGCGTCATTTACAATGGTCACACTTAAAATTCATTTGAAACACACACTTTCTATTCATTTGAAAGATTTTACTGGCTGGAGAGAGATTTCTATTATAACTGGTAGACTCTCTCAAACTGGTAGAAAGTGCAACCACTGTTAGTGATCAGCTGCCGGGATGATTAGGGTGGTGTAAACATTTAGGTTAGATAGATGGAATAGATTAAATTAGATTTTGTCCCTTTTGCTTCTGGTCCTAATTATGATCAGGAAGTTCAAAGACATGGAAGTTATTATTATTCATACGGTAGTAGCACCTGGGAGCCCCAGGCATGGAGCAGGACCAGTTTGTGCTAGGTGCTGTACAAACACAGAACAAAAAGATGGTCCCTGCCCAAAAGCGCTAACAATCTAAGCATGCACTTTAGTACATTTAGAAATGTAACCAGGCTGTTTTGAATCCCCAGATAATTCCAGTTCAGGTTCAAAGAACACACCAAGTTTTGGATCCATTTTTTGTGCTACCCAAGCAAGTTTTCCCAATGCTAATTGTAGGCCAGTGATTTTCACTGAAAACCCCTTTGCCTACCATAGCTGAAAATGCTGGCATTCAGCTATCATTCATAATTAATAACCCCATCCATCCCCCAAAAGATGCTGAAATTGTTGGGGATAGTGGGGAGACATGCAGCATCTTTCCCAGCATAATTTAATTTTCATAAATTAAACTTTCAGTTCCAGTCCTTCAGGAGGTTCACAGACTGTTAAAAGGCAAGGGGGGGACAAGGGTGCAGTCTGAACTACTATTGAATCCTTCCCTCCATCTCTCAGGCAATTTCTGCCCATTATGTTTCTCCAAAGGAACTCCATTGCAGTTCAATTTGTGGTTGTTTCACAAGAGCTCATGTTCAATTTGACCTTTTGACTGAACTGGGAATTAAGAATTTAAAGCACCTATTCAAAAAATTCATATAATTTCTCTAGTTTAAATGAATTCATTCATCATGTTTTATCCAGTCTCTGCTTTCTAATACCTTTCTAATATAAATGTTTTCCAATATAAAACACAAAGGGCTCATTTGGCGACATTCTTCCTTTTTTTATTCTGTTTCTAGCTCCTCACTTTGGTTAATAGAATCAATTGCTGCAGTGTTGGTTGTGATGATGTCAGTGAATTAAGCCCTTAAAGAACTAGCGCTCAAGCGAGAGACAGACCCTGTGCTCAGTCAGACAATCTTTATTCAGCTGTCTGTAATTCAACCTAATCTCTAATAGTTTAGCAAAATGCACATATCATCAATACTGAGGATGAAAAGGAACTTTGGAAGTATTTGCTGCCAGGATCGGATGTTTGCCTCTATGCCAAGATGCTATATAATATAATATTATATAATGCTATATAATATTATGCTATATAATGGTAGCATAATAGTAACTTTGTAGCTGATAGTTATTTCTAGATGGAGGAATTGCTCTTAAGTTTTTCTACACACAAATACCCACCCAATTACCTTTCAGGCTGAGTGACTTATTTTAGCATCAGAAAAGCATCAAGAAAGAACTAAAGTAAAGTTTCCATGGTGTATGTGTGTATGTCACCCTCTTTGTGATAGTCTGCAGCAGAACTGGTTGGAAAATGATTTTTTTAAAATACATACACAATTTTCATTAACATTTTTAAAAAATCATTCTTGTCAAAATGGTCATTTCAAAATTTTGACTTTTTTGAAAAGCTTAACCCCCCCTACATTTTTTGGCAAACACACCGCTGAACACCCAAAAACGTTCAAGGCCAAAAACATGTAGATTTTTGACTGGAAATTTTCAGGTGTTTTGTTTTCTGATGAAAAATCAACCATTTTCAAGGAAGCAGACACTCTGCAAAAATTTTCACATAGTCAAATTTTTTGTCGAAAAATAGTTTTGACCAAAGATCTTCATCTAGCTCTCATCTTCCTCAACCATGAGGCTACTGTCTCTACACATAAACACAGTCCTTAGAAATTTGAAGTACATGAGAAAAGGCATTACAGCTTCCTAACTACAGACACCACACTTATTATTTATTTTAGTAATCTATATTGGTGCTGTTCATCAGTAAAGCTGTCAATTACAAAAGACATTTTAACAAATGCCTTGCTTGCTAAGAAAATTCCCTAGTTCCTTAATATTACAAAAGTTTGATCAAATGTATAGCCTGTCAGGGTTCCTACCCCACTCTGAACTCTAGGGAACAGATGTGGGGACCCGCATGAAAGACCCCCTAAGCTTATTCTTACCAGTTTAGGTTAAAAACTTCCCCGAGGTACAAACTTTGCCTTGTCCTTGAACAGTGTGCTGCCACCACCAAGCGTTTTAAACAAAGAACAGAGAAAGAGACCACTTGGAGACGTCTTCCCCCCAAAATATCCCCCCAAACCCTACACACCCCCTTTCCTGGGGAGGCTTGAGAATAATATCCTAACCAATTGGTTACAAAATCAACAAAGACCCAAACCCTTGGATCTTGGAACAATGGAAAAATCAGTCAGGTTCTTAAAAGAAGGGTTTTATTAAAAAAAAGAAAAGTAAAAATCATTTCTGTAAAATCAGGATGGAAAATACTTTACAAGGTATTCAGATGTAAAACACAGAGGATCCCCCTCTGGGCAAAACCTTAAAGTTAGAGAAAACAGGAATAAACCTCCTTCTTAACCCAGGGGAAATTCACATAAAACAAAAGATAAACTAATCCACCTTGCCTGGTTTACCTATACTGGTTGCAATATTGGAGACTTGGATTAGGATGGGTTGGAGAAGATGGATTTCTGTCTGGCCTCTCCCAATCCCAAGAGAGAACAACCACTTAAAAAGCACAAAACAAAAGCCTTCTCCCCCACCCCCACCCAAGATTGGAAAGTATCTTGTCCCCTTATTGGTCCTTTGGGTCAGGTGCCAGCCAGGTTAGCTGAGCTTCTTAACCCTTTACAGGTAACAGGATGTTGCCTCTGGCCAGGAGGGATTTTATAGCACTGTATACAAAAAGCTGGTTACCCTTCCCTTTATATTTATGACATAGCCAAAAATCATAGATCTTGTACTGTGCCCTGAATATTGTCAAATTCTGGTTCTAGTGGCCATGTGAATGGAGCTGGTTCCAGACATGTAGGACAAAGGTATTCCCTTAGAGGCTATTCTGTGGTACAGAACTTATGCTTCTGCCAGGGTACTGTTAGGTACTGTGAGTTTCAGGAAATGGGGTTAGTGTGATGGTGGGGGAGGAAGGGAACAAAACAAACATTTTGGGAGGCCAAAAATGTCTTGGGCACTGTGAAGTCCAAATGCAAGAACTGGAGTTGGTGCATCTTATAATGTGGCAAGACACAGTTGGACAGAGCATCCCAGAAGGTCTCTTATATGTAAGTAAAAAGAAAAGGAGTACTTGTGGCACCTTAGAGACTAATACATTTATTAGAGCATAAGCTTTCATGAGCTACAGCTCACTTCATCGGATGCATACCGATGAAGTGAGCTGTAGCTCACGAAAGCTTATGCTCTAATAAATTTGCTAATCTCTAAGGTGCCACAAGTACTCCTTTTCTTTTTACGGATACAGACTAACATGGCTGCTACTCTGAAAATGTATATGTAAGTGTTGACAGTACTTGACAGTATGTATAAGTTACCCAACAGGAAATATTGCTGCTTGCCAGTTCCCTGTGTGCTGTGTGGGAAAAACAATCACCCTTCTCTTTAATAATGCTCCAAGTCTAGCTCTTCTGGCCTCTTTTATAGCTGACTACCAGGCATGTGTGCATTATTCCTTCAAAGCTAGGTGAGTGGATTTTAACCTACTTCTATAGTGTAGATAATACATGGGTGGGGGGGATGGGTAAAGTACTGATGCCCGTTTTCCAGAGCTGTTGAACAGCTCCCATTGAATCCTGGGAAATGTGGGAATTCAACACCTCTGAAAATCAGGCCGGGGATCTAATATAAATTATTGACTGAGTCCCCAACAATCGGAAATGGTGGCTTATTGCACTGGTGTAGATGGTGGTGGAAACAGTGGACAGAGCAGTACATGATACATTGGCATGTATCAAAAACAGACTGAAAGAAACAATAACCATAGCTCTAAAACAGAAGAGCACATTTTGTGAGAGAGCTTAAAATATTTGCAGCTAACATTATAACCCGTGCATTACATAAAGCCTACTGATACCTAGTGCATGCAATGACTTTCTATTACAGGTGCAACCCTATCAGAACACAGATATGGTACGTTGCAACCCTAGGGGTTTTAAATCATCCAGAGGGATGGTGTCAATCGGGCAAGGGGGAGAAATCTTTCTAAACTGTAACATTTAATTTCTAAGGTATGAGGACTTGCCAGTGCTCTTGGATTATGGTTTTTCATTCTTTATTATTGTCTATTTATTTGTATTACAATAGCACCTAGCAGCCCCAGACTTGGATCCAGACCCCCTTTTCTATTGTATCAAACAGATGCTGCTTGTCTTTACTTTCAAGGCCCTTGTAGGCCTTTCCCCATCTTCTCCTTTGGACATTCATTAGGCAATGTTGCCATATCCGTTCAAGAAGAGGTGTGCAAGGCTATTTTAATGAATTAGTAGGTGGTTTTTGTTGTGTTCTTGTCAGTTTAGGCCTCAAGCCTGCAAACACTTAGGCACCCAAATAACCTTATGCATGAGCGCAACAATCCCATTGACAACTCATGCATAAATTTACTCATGTGCTCAAGTGTTTGCAAGACTGGGTTCTTGGTAATTCTGTATTGCTTCCATTTGTGTTGTGCCTAAGATTCTAGGCTCCTGGAGTGCTTTTCCATCTAAGGACACCAGCATACTTTACAAATATTACCTAAGCAAGCCTCTGAACCCTGTGAGGTAGTCATTATCATCTCTATTTTACAGATGGGTAGACTGAAGGCACAGAGAAGTTAAAAGATTTGCCTGAGGTCACATAGCTAATTGATGATGAACAAAGGAACACAACCCAGAGGTCTCCACTCCAATCAAATGGTTCCTTCTCATTAATAATAACTGAATATACTATAAAAAAGAGTCTCCTATAACTAAGGATAGGATTCTGCCATGGAAGTCACGCCGAATAGCTGGCCGGTGGTCAGCCTGGGATCACTAAACAGCTGGCCGGTGGTCAGCGCCGGGGCCACCGAACAGCCGCTGCCAGAACAGTGGCAGCGATCAGTCCTGGGCTGCCAGAGCAGCAGTCCCCAGCCTGCAGACCAGTGGGGATTGCTTCATCTGGGGCTGAAGCAGCAGCGGTCAGCCCTGCCGCAGGAGCAACGGTGGAGCTGGAGCAGCTGCAAGCCCTGGGAGTGCTCTGTTTCTACCCACAGGGTATTTTTAGTGAAAGTCAGGGACAGGCCATGGGCTTCTGTGCAATTTTTTATTTATTGCTTGCAACCTGCCCCTGACTTTTACTAAAAATACCTGTGATAGAATCTCACCCTGACCTATTACTTACTGTTTATGCTTATCATCCCCATCATTCTTTCTGGAAGAAAGATAATTAATTCTCCTGACCCTTAGTCTTTGCACAGAATGGTATTGGTGCTTATTAATGGTGCATGTAAGAGTTTAATCCCAGTGGGTGTAACTGATGGTTACAGTGCATGCCATAGCTGAGGTAGAAAAGGTCATCAGAGAGCTGAGCAATGTGTATGAAAGGGAAGGGGAGCAGAACAGAGCAAAGCTGTTCAAGTAGTAGTGCCCAGGGTTGCACTGGGTTTATGAGATTCTCCGTAAGAGTGTAAAGATCTTAGTTGAGAATTCTCCCCTGAGTGTTGGATGTTTATTATGATCATTCCAGCCAATCAACACAAAGTCTAACTAGTATTTCCCCGTCTGTCCTGCCCAGCTGTTCACTTGCATTGATGATGGATCTTGAAGGAGGAGCAGTCAGGGACAGAGATGGATATTTGACTCACAAGTGGAGTTGGGCTTCAAAGACCCAGACTTTTCAGTCTTTAGAATTTCAGGTACAAAACTGAACTCTTGCTAAGTGCCAATATTCACAGACCTAATAGAGTCAAAAATTATGAACATTCCCAGACTTCAGAATAGCTGTCCGTGTAGTGTGGTTTTGCACCAGGAACACTTTCAATCCTGTCTGAGTTCTTCTGTTCGATGTGATGGTGGTAGATGGATTGTATTTTATTTCTGCTTATTCCCTCTGATACTACTTTTGCACCCAGTCTTAATCTGCAGATTATTTCTAATGTATCAAATCTGCAATAATATGGCCTTGGAAAGATGTAACTTGTCATCTCAGTTTCCAGCTATAGCTTCTTGAAAAAGATGGGTCTGCAGCATTATTAGCTCAAAAAGAAGCTGTGTGCCACCAGATTGAGGAGACCTTCTTAAATGAAGGCTGAAATTTTCAAAGTCTCTTAAGAGATATAGGTGCCTAATCCTGATTACTGTTTATGGAAGTTTGGCATCTAAATCACTTAGGTGGCTCTAAAAATCTCAGCTGAATTGTTTAACGCTAACTCAGATAGGACAGGTTGAATGGACTGAAGATTTGTGAACCAGAAGCTTCACTGGTTTGTGCTCACTGAAGAAAATATAGCTGACGCTAGGCTATCTCCCAAGAATTAATTACCCCAGGATGCTAATTGTTTCTGTTTGAGGGTGTTCTCCTGGAATACTGCAGACTAAAGCCCAAATCCTGTGAGATGTTGTTTTGAGCACCCTCAACTTTTGGTCTGAATGAAGCAACCATACAAGTCGGAAATCACAACCCTGTGGGGCTGTGACAAATTCACAGAATTTATCTTTGAGGAGTTTCTCATACATCATTTCATTTTCAGAACCCCCTGTATTTCCTTTTAGTCACAGTTTTGACAGAAGAGAGATTTTCCCATCAAAATCATTTGAATTTCTGCATGTTTTCAATATAGAAACCTGCCCCAGATTAACAAATGAACTCAGTTTTGCTCCAAGGAGGCATAAACCCTGGAAAAATGTGTTAGAGGTTTTTCACAGACCTGGGAAGCTGTCGGGTGACAAGATGGATACAAATCTCCTGGAGAAGCATGTAGTTGGAAAATAGTGGCAGCAAAAATGAAGGCATAATTTACCCTGTCCATTATCTTCTTCAGATAAATGAACAGCTAAAACTGAAGGTACTTGGTCAAGATTCCATTACTCTTTCTTTTTCCTGTTTGAATGAGACCATCAATATGTCTTTGTCAAGAGCTTCATGTGCACACACACCCAAAGCTGAAAAATGGGTAAGCAGCAGTAATGTATACATGAATTACATCCAGGAGGATGGCTGATGGGTTCCCCACTAATTGCTAACTAGTTTTAAATCCATTAGCTAACCATAGTATGTGAAATATGGCTGAAATATTGCTATTTTCATTGACTTAGTCAAGCCTATTTACTAGAGTGATAAAATAAGGACAGATCCTAAACTTGAACAAAACATAAAACTTGTTTTCTACAGTGGAACTCATTAAAACCCTCAGTGTTTGTTCATCTCTCCCTCTCTCAGGCTTTACAAAGGTGCATGTCACCATGGGACACAGTGCAATTACTAAGGAGCTATCTCCTCTTCTAAGAATAGGAAGGTACCATAGAATCATAGAATATCAGGGTTGGAAGGGACCTCAGGAGGTCATCTAGTCCAACCGCCTGCTCAAAGCAGGACCAATCCCCAACTAAATCAGGACCATAATGATTGCAGGGGACTAGAGAGGCAAATGTTGAGGTTTTAATGGTATCTACTCTAGTTTTAGATAAGTTCAGTTAATATTTTGAACTATTGTTTTGCATGTGACTTTGCATTTCTTGATTTTTGAAGTGGACCAGAAGCAGAAACTATTCAGTATCGAGCCTGATCCTGCATTTCTTATATATCCCAAATGCTCAATGAACCGTCAAACTGTACTGGTGCTGCACCTAGTGCAACTGAGAAAGGGGCAAAGATAACTTTTTGCTACCTCGGTGCCCCCAATCCAGTGACTGACCTGGTATCTGATCCCTCATGGCCACACCAAGTTGTGGTCAACTACAACAGAGCCCCGCCCGGGTTGTTCTTGCACCACTTGCATCATCTTTCCCTGACCTTGCTGCCTTCTACATAGGGATTGAGAAGAGGATGAGTGTAGAATCATTGTACCAGTTCTGTTCCACCCATGGCTTCTCCTTACCCTGGCTTTCTGATTACAGTGTGCTGCTGAAGCAGTGCAAAGGAGCAGAGGGAGGGACTGCAGGAGGGAGCTGAAGATCTGGCCTTAGATGTGCAAAAAATGCAGGATCAGGCCCATAGTGAGGCATGAATGACCTATTTCTAAACTACGGGGTGTTATCAGAGACATTCTTTACATTTGTAACTCTTAGACTGTGAGCTCTTCAGGCAGGGATGGTATGGAAGGTACTTATTGCACTGTGGATATTACTATAATACAAATATTAAGAATAATCAGCAATATTTCCCACTGACTTGCAACCAGAAATGCTAGAATTCATGTGAAAGGGTGGTTTTCTTTCAATTTCCAGCCTAGTTTCCTGATCTGAGGAGTGTAGCTAAACCGTGGGTTATGCTTCACCCACCCTTCCTATGCACTAGTGGTGACATTTACTCCAGGACAAGGGGGCTAGTGCCAATCCTTATGCACTTGAAATCCTGTGTTAAGGGTCTGGCTGAATGGGGCTTTTATGGTACATAAGTAGGTAGTCAGCAGGAATAAACCTTACATGGGACCTCTGTACTGGAGTGAATTGCCCCCTGCGCCGCAGGCATTGCGGTATAGTGCTGTTTTGCTTGCAAATGCTTTTACCTCAGGTTTTGACTTATCAGCAAAAGCAAACATTACATTTAAGGAAAGTAGATAAACAATACATCCCCCTGTTTTAAGACTGGATGTTTTTAAATTGCTTCCCAAGGCTCCTATTGACCTTTGAAAAGTAACCCCTAGGAACTACATTGAAACCTGCCTTAAAGACAAACCTCTCTTTTAAGAATCATTCCCAGGTCCTTCCCTAAATATTTATATTGTGGATGCACTTTTATAGAAAGACAATCTTTCAATTAAAATGCTTTATTAGCCCAGAGGCTGCCTTCATAGCGTGCCTGAGTGACATATTTCTCCACCATTTGGTATTAATTGGGCCAGACTTTATACTTAGAATTCATCATCCTCCCAGCTGGCATTTTTGTTTTTATTGTTTTCACTTTTAGAAGACAGATAAAATAAAATAAAAGGTTTATTCATCATACAGAGAGGAAATCTGTCAACTTCAAAACCAAACAGTGTGTGGCAAATAAATACATGTCTTTACTTGCTGCTAACCTTTTTGCCAATTTAAGATGAAAGAATGTTTGAAATCCCATTTCCTTTTAAAATCTTTTCTTTACTTTTTGCATTTCCCTCTCAGTGACATTTCCTCTCAGTGATATGGTCAACTTCATTTTCAGGTTTTCAGTGCTGAAAAGGCAGGACTGCAGGGGAATGTCTATTTGATGGGAAAATGAATGTTACCATTGAATTAAGAGAGGGTAAAATCTTGGAAGCATTTTTTAGTGGTGATAGATTTGTAAAAGCTTATCTAAATTTTGGGCCTGATTGTAGTGTCCTTTAAGAACTCTAGATTTGGTGTGGAATGCTAACTTCATTTTTCTAGTATCTGAGAATGGGCCAGATCTTCAGGTGTAAATTAGTGTTGCTCCAGTGACTTCAGTTTACACTAATTAGGGATCTGGCCAATTTAAATCACATATATGTAGATGCTAGACATTCTGGATAGCTTTCAAAATGTTCTTGCTCTCCATGTTTGAAAATGCAAGTTTCACTGAAATATATAAATTTCTATGAAATATTTAAAAATCTATTCTCACTATTGTCAAGGGGAGTTTGCATTCAGTAGGAAACATTCTTCAGAGGTCAGTGCTGAGTCAATATGGAACTGTTATGCTGTAGAAGGTCATAGAATTTAAGGCCAGAAGGGACCACCAGATCATCTAGTCTGACCTCCTGTATATCACAGGCCACCAACATCACCCAGCACCCGCTCACTAAACCCAACAACTGAAATTAGTTCAAAGTATTACAGCCCACAGAAGACTAGACTATTATGTGTCATAGGCAGAGAACAGGAAGGACAGGTGCACCAATGCCTGAGGCCCCTCAATGGCAGCAAATTGTTTACGTGAGATGTACCCAAAGGATCCTGGCAAGCAAGCAACATCCACACACTGCAGGGGAAGGCAAAAAAAACCCCAATGTCACTGCCAATCTGACCTGGGGGGGGGGGGGAAATCCGTTCCCAAACACATATATGACAATCATTAGACCCTGAGCATGTGAGCAAGAATAAGCCAGTGAAGCATGAGAGAGAGAGAGAATGCACGGTGCCACCTCAGAGCACTGGCCCATCCTGTCCAAGGTCTCATCTCCAGCTGTGACCATCTCTGATGCTTTGTAGGAAGGAGACAAAAACCCCAGAACACATTGCGGGGGTGGGGGCTGGGGTGGCAGGAGGGCAAGATCCATTCCTGATCTCTGCAGGTGACTGGCTGAAGGCTTGAAGCAGGAAATTTTAGGAACATCCCACATGAACCAGAAGGGACCCTCATGGCTGCCAAGCCCTGCCCTCCACCATCACAAGTGATGCTGTCATACAATCCCACTCTTACATTTGTCCAGCTCTCTCTCAAAAATAATCCCTCCACTTATTTGATTCTCTATGGACTTGGTCTCTTCTTTTACATAGTTAGTGGTCATTCTCACTTTGTACAGCACTGTAGGGTAATTTCAATGCCCTCTGTCTGAGTTAAATCCTCTCTAAAGTTCACCTGAAAACTTCAGTTTACTTTGTTTAAAATGGACACATTTCTATTCCGCTTTCCATTTCTATAATTACCTCCTTTAAGACATCTCTCACTACAAATAAATACAATAATCAGCCTGTAGGAATATTTACCTCCATCTTTTACTCCATTTAAATTTCCATTTAAAACAAAATCACTCTTTCAGTTTTGTACATCACTTTCCTTTTCTCTGTATCCAACTCTGTCAAATTTTTCTATTTCACCTCTCACTGTAGTGCTTAATACTCGGTAGGAAAGAAAGTATATACACATTTATGCTGTATGCATAGTGCCTCTATTTTTTTAAGAGTTTTTGGTTTATTGTTCTAAATAAACTCTTTTATGCAAAACAGTAATAAGTAACAATATCAGACCTACATCTTTATGTGTCTTAACCAATATATATTAATTAATAAAATCCAACAATAAACCAAACTCTCTTCCCACTAGACCCAGAGACCACTCTTTCCCTCCTTCACATGGAAACAACCAGAAAGTTTTCATATGGGTAAATTATGGAAATCCTAGCTGCTAAGGGCTCCTTCCCCAAAGCACCCAGCGTCAGGTACAGCTCATCCCTCTTACTGTGTACCCAGAGGATGCACATGTAACACCAAGCTCTGTAGACTTCAGTTTCCTTCCCATGTAGGAAACAGTAGTAGAAGCCTGGAGAGGCTCAGACAGGAAGACTACAGAAATCCCCAGACTTTCAAGACTCCTTCCTCAAAGCAGTGAGTATGAGATACAGTCAGGTGTGAAGTGATAAAACCAGGGCCTCCTCACCTCTGAGATTGAGAACAGCAGTAGCCAGGAGGAGCCTTCACATCCTCATGACACCATTTGCTCAACATTGAAACCTGGATGCTGGATTTGTCCTTTTCATTTCATAGAAACATAGAAATGTAGGACTGGAAGGGACCTCAATAAGTCATCTAGTCCAGCCCCCTCCACTGAGGCAGGACTAAGTATTATCTAGACCATCCCTGACAGGTGTTTATCTAACCTGTTCTTAAAAACCTCTAGTGATGTAGATTCTACAACCTCCCTATCTGTCTGCACTTGTGTGCATAAAGGTCCTTCTACCATTCTCAACTAATCTGCAGGAGAGAGTGGCCTTTCAAACTGCATTTTTCTCTAGCTATTCGTGGCCCTAAAATAAAACTGAATCAAAAATTTAGTTATAAATTCTAAAGAGCTGTGAGAATTTTAAGGCATTTCCATCCATAGGGTTTCAAGATGCAAAGGCATTGGAGAAAAGAGGGAGGTTGATTATTTGGCTAACTTATTTTTGATGTCACGTTTCCATTGGATAGGAAAGGAAAGAGGAACAACACAGGAGGGATGTGATTAGGTGATTTAGCTCCGATACCATATTTCTGCTACCTAATACCAAACTATTATCAACAGAGGACAGGGATTAAACGAGAAGATGAGGGAAAGTGAAATCATCACCTAGTCATCCTCATTCTGGGATGGGCTACCAGTTAAGTGGGTAAAAGATCCACTCTTTCTGTGAGACTTGAACACAGGACCTTGGACTAGGAAGTAAGACTGTTATCAGCGAAACAGGTCTCTAACAGGACTGCACCAGCCTCCCCTCAATCATAATGTCATTCAAAGTTTGAAGTGCTGGAAACATGATTCTAATCTTAACTAACAATGGTTGGGTTTCTCCTTTCACTCTTTAAAGATACGTGCAAAGGCATGTGACGGAGAGGAGAAGGAACAACTGGAGAGAGCCTTGGAAGAGATTAAGAAGCGATTTCAGAAGACGATGAAACAATTTATAAATGCCATTTTGATAGCTTCAGGTATCATATTTTTTGCTGAGTGCCAACAAAGTGATTACTCCTGTACATATGTATAATAAGTTCTGTTGTCTCCACCAAGGGACTTACAGTTTAGCTCCGACACATATTAATGCAAGGATGATGATGTAAGGTCAAAGTACTGGAGAGGCTGGGAGAGAGAATTGCAGAAAGGCTTTCTGGAAGAGATGGGCTCAAAGGAATGAGTTGAAGGGAAAGAACGATGTGGGTACTGAATAGAGCAGAGAAATAATTGATTTCTGGTTTAGTGTCTGAACCAAAAAAAATCAACTTGGATTGACCCCAAATGGAAATGTTTTGGAGGTTTTTGCTGAAACAAAAACCTGAAAAAATCTTGTTTTGGGTCAAATGAAATGTTTTGTTTGACCTGAAATGATTCCCCCTCCCGCCCCCAGTTCTTTGGTTTTGTTTTTGGGTGGTTTTTATCCTTTTTTTTAATCTGTTAAATTTCTAAACAAAATATTGTTTCAAAACTAAAAGTTACATTTTCAAAATGTAACATATCAAAATGTTTTGATTTTTTGAACATCTTTTCTTTTTTGGAGCCAAAACTATTATCCCTATCTGACCAGAATTCATGAATACATTCGACTGACACTGAATTTTTCAAAGAATGATTTTTTTCATCAAGAAAATTTCACCCAGCACTAGAGCTGAAGTTACTTTGATTAAAATATTTGAAGTCATTTAATACTGAAATATCAATGGATATGTTGAACAGCAGATTTGAAGGGGGTGAATTAGAAGACCTAATAGAAAATTTGAATAAAGCCATACAAGTTAGAGGTAGACTGAGTAACTCCAGAATACCTACATACACTTGGGAAGGTACATGAATCAACAAGTTACCCAGTGTCCCATTCACCTTTAGGAACCTTGTTCAAGTTCTCTTCCGGTCTTAAGTGAACATATTCCATTTTTGCTTCATCAAACTATCATGGAACTCAAGTGAGTGAACAAGATGCACTAATTTTAAAAAGTGACTTAAGAGCATCCAATATGTGCAGCCAGACCAAGGCCAATCATGCACAACCTGTCAGAAAGAGGGGAGTGCAGGCATAGTGCTTCCAGAGCTGTTTAGATTTCATAGGTCAACAGCTAAACAGTCACTCTGGTTGTATGAATTTCTGCAGGGGTAAAACTCTTGGGGCCTTTCAAACCAAAAGCCCAAACCATCCCCTTCAACTTGAGCTAAAGAAAATTCTCTAACAAGCACATCCTTAAATGTTGTTTTTTATTTGGCAGGTATGATTCCTATAGAATATCCAATTCTAGAAGGAGCAAAGTATGTCAAATTTAAAAGGAAGGAATTGTCATCTCAAGCCTGGGCTAAAAGAGTGAACGAACATGCTCCAATAGCTTCAGAAATGAAAAGGCCTCAAAAACCTCCTAGCAGACTGATTGACCAAAGGATTCCTCCCAAGCCTTCTCGCAGACCCTTGGATCAAAGGAAACCTTCCAGTCACTTGGATACCGTGACCCAACCAAAGCCTGCACCAAGGTTTGCTTGGAGATGCCTGCACTCTTCCTGATTGGGTAGAGGACACAGTGTCACTGAAATTTTGGGTTCACAGTTTATTTTGATCATAGAGGAAATGGTTGTGTGGCGAATGAGGTAAGCAGGCAGCAGGCAGGATTAAACTGGATTCTTTGAGCCAAATCCTTAGTTGGTGTTCATCAGCATAGCTCTAATGGGTTCAATGGAACTCTGCTGACATACACTACCTGAGGAGCTGGCCCTTTACATAATGTAATGGCACCATCTTGCCTTCTTTTTCAACCTGCTCCACTGTTCCTGCTGCAGTTTCCGCTAGAATTCCTAAGCGCATAGTACATTTATTCCTCAGTGGATGAAATCCCCATAAATCTCTATACACAGGAAGACTGAAGAGAGTTTTATGATCACATCCTAGAGAGAACATTTAACAGTTGCCCAGTTTGTTTGATGGGTCAGAATATCTGCACCACCACAAGCCCTAGAAATTGAATATTCCTGTAAGATAAAGCTTAGGTTCTACATCAAAAGAGTGCTGGTATAGGCTCTGATCCTGCATTAGTAGAATCAATGGGAGCTTCACCACTGACTTCAAAGAGTGTAGGATCAAGCCTTTGTGAACCAGCTCAATCTGACCTGATTCCCTAGTATTAGTTTCCAAAGGTTTGTCTCCATCTGTTGGAGGATTCTTCCCCACGGTCACACATTCCTGACGGAACACAACTGTTAGTGGGAGAGAAGTTTTGCACTTCTGCCTCTCAAAGAGACACATTCCTTTGATGTTAGGGAATATGATGCTGTTTAAGTTGAGACAGCCCCAAGTTGCAAAATCAGGGTCTGGATGCAGGTTCAAAGCCTTCTGCAAAATTTGGGAGGTTCAATTGAATGGGTTTTTTGGTGGGGTTTTTTAAGCCTCTCTCTATTTTACATGCAAGCCAACTCAACTTTTTAAAGGGTCAGATTTCCATGTCTTAGGCATATTGGAGCCTCTGCCTGAAATCATGGTGACAAAGTGACCTGTATTTAACTACTTTCTTGGATTACAGTAAATTACATAAATATCTACTGTATATTATGTACTTCTGGTATGTATGTATCTAAACTGAACTTTATATGCCTTGCAGAGTTAAAACCATTTCAGCTGCAGAGACACACTCTGCCAGTACCTGGGCATCATCTATTGCTGACTGCCCAATTGTGCTCCGAAGGCTGCTCTCCAAACAGGACACTGGCCTGGGTTGCAAGTGCGTCGTGAAAATTCCATTTGTTACCGACTTGGAGTTTGACAAGTTTATTTCAGCCCCCAGAAAGTCCGATCAGATCCTGGTGATCTTTGTCTTGTCATCCCAAAACCCTTCCTATTCTCCCTTCTTGGAATGGATGTTACAAAGCCTTTACACGGAAAAACAGCATGGCCGCCCATCCCCTTGTGTTCAGGTAAATTGCGGTTGGGGTGAAGGATCGGAGGACAGGAAATGCACATAGGCAACCCAAAGCAAAGGGGGACTGCCTCGTGCTTTTCAAGAAACATAACATTTAGATTTCAGAGTAGCAGCCACGTTAGTCTGTATCCGCAAAAAGAAAAGGAGGACTTGTGGCACCTTAGAGACTAACAAATTTATTTGAGCATAAGCTTTCATGAGCTACAGCTCACTTCATCGGAGAGTGAGTGACAGTATTAGACTGACAGTCTTGGGGATTATTTTGGGGAAGATCTATGGCCTGTGTTATGCAGGAGGTCAGACGAGGTGGTCACAGTGGCCCCTTCTGGCCTTGGAATCTATGAATCTGAGATGGTAGAACTCTTTGTGGAGCAGCTACAACACACAGCAGCAGCAGTTCAAGTTTTCTCATGCTGTCCACTAATTTGCTCCAACTTTGACCTCGGGCACAGAGGAACCATTACTAGCGATGTGTGGGGGAGTTCAGACTCCACGTTCATTAAGTCACTGTTAAGTTATAAAATTTGTCCCTAAACTACTTAACTATTTCCCCTTGAAATGATAAATATGAGGCTTTTTGCTTACCACTGAGCTGCAGAATGTCACTGGTGTGATAACATGCATAGACCAGGCAGAAGAGATGTCTAACCAACACAAGATGTCATTCTGATTGCTACCATTAAAAGATGAAGCTTAATAATGACTGCACCCACATTTTGCAAACTAGCCACCAGGATGTGCTGCTGTTCTAGTAGAAACAACTGCAAGTGCAATTATCTTAATCTCACTATTGATGTCTCAGAACCAGCTGCATATGCAATTATATGGCAATTATAAGAAAAACAGCCCTTAAAGAGAGAGATTCAAACTACATCACTGTCTCCAGTCCAGTTCAAATATTGAGGATGTTGCTACATCCGTATTATACATATTCAGAAGATAGGTTCTACTCAAACGAGAGTATCACATTAATTACTGAGTTAACACTTTATGGTGAAAGTCATTCCGGACTGGATTAATAATAAAACCAAGCAAGTTTCACTCAACAGTGACAGTGAAATGGTATAGCAGTGTCAGAGCTCAGAGCCAGCATATATGTAAAGATTTGAGAATTGTATTTCCAACCGTTTTTATACACAGTCCTACGATTAAATGCTGGCCTGAGTTCTAGACGTGGTTACAGTCCTGTATATACACGACTCTGTGTCAAGTCTGCAACTCCCAGCATTCTTTAGCTTATCTGGCAAAGTGTCACAGTCAGCGAGAAGAAATAAATGATACAATCAAAGAGCATTTTATGTATCGCTAAGGCTATCTAAATGACATATCTTTTGCTGCAGTGCTTCAAGGGCCTGATCCAAAACAACCTTGCATCTGGCCACAAATGTGGCAGAGTAATTAGACTGTAATTTCATAACACTGTACTCCTAAACCCCGACCCCCACAAAAAGTCAAAATCCCAACTCCTCCCCATACCTTGAAAAGGCAAAAGTGCCAGAGACTCCAGGAAGTCCAGTCGGGACTTTGATTGTTCCTATTGATTTTATATGGAAGGCGCTCAAATACTATGGTGATGTGCAGCAGTAGAAAACCCCAAAACATACAGATGTCAACCTCTTCTGCTCCAACAAATGCAGTGCAGCAACTCATTTCTATCAAAACCTTCACAGATAAAATATTTTGGTGATCCCTGTTAACTAGTTGTTATGTCACTTGTATCATCTAAAACTAGACTGGATATGTCCCTCACAAATACTGCTAAGGAGCAATACCTTTTCATTGGTGGGATTGACAAAAATCACTTACATTCTTCTCCATCGTCAATTTCAGTGATTCTAACACATTCCATTTTAAAATAACCACCAACAATAGGGCTTTATTTTTTAGCTGAGACCCCCACGAGAGTTCCCAAAGACCTATCTTATTCTATTCAAGTTTTTATACTGTGCTCATCACTGTAGTATTAGCCCATTCCATTAGTGCATTAAGCCACGTGGCTACACATCTGTTACCTAGAAAGAATGAATGTGTTTGTCCATCTCTAGTGCAGGTGTGACCCTTACCGCTTGCTGAGGTATGACATGGACAGTGTCATGAGAAAAAAGTCTCCCCTGCCACCTCTGCTTGTGCGGAAGCATGCTGTCACTCCGGGAATGGTGCTGGTAAGTCTGGAAGTTTTGCCACTTGGAAGGACCCTGAACCTTTGGCTCAGTGACTCAGTCAGAACACTATGTCTCTATGATTTATGGTACTCAGGGTGACTACATTATACATAGTGCTGCCTGCCAGCGAGCTCCATTGTAAATGAGGCTGAGTACCAGCCTGATCTGAAGGAGAAAGAGTCACCGACTCATTAAAACATCTGTTTGTTGGCTATGAATCACATTAACTCTAGGAAGGATGGTGGTTTAAGGTAGGAGAGAAGTTCCTTTACAAAAAGTTGAGATGGGCCAAAGCTGCAATATTTTGATATGGATCCTGATCCAAACTTCCCCACATTTGGGTGGATTCAGATCTAATATCTTATAATCTATCTTATAAAGATGGGCCCACACCATGAATTTCCCCCAAAATTTGAAGAAGGCTGAATCCAATGCCTCTAAGAGGAACCCAAGGCCACGCTGTATATGTTCCTCCAGTGCACATCTTGTCTTCATTCATTATCCATATGCATTACCAAATCAGAAGGTGAATGTGTGACAGGAGAGTGTCTACAACTGAAGAACAGAAGGCACTTTTCTGTTTGGTCACCAGTCACATTCCTGTTTAGCTGTAGAAGTCTTCCTTATTTTGTTTTTACCAATACAATAGCTATTCAGTTTCATCCAGCAGCTTTTGTCCTAGGCTGTCTGAGCACAAACTTAAAGTGATGTACAATCTATGTCAGGACTCACTTTACCCCTCCCTGAAATGAAGCCACTTCTGGGGTGGTGTGCATTAGAGCAAGACTACACAGCCCAGCAAGACTACTGAACGCTTTAGGATGGGAACTGAAGAATAACATATCTGGATGAAACTGCAGTAGCAGTTTAGGGTGGCAGAATGTTACCAACACTGGAATTGGGCTAGGACACTGGGATTGGCACCCTTATATTATGAAAAGTTTCTAAAGGGCTTTTAGTGACCACAAGTGGCCCTGTCTCATCTGGTTAATGGATTTTATTGTGAAATACTCACTCTGATTCTGCTCCCACTGAAGTCAATGGCAAAACTCCCATCTAGTGTTGCAGGGTCAAGCTGTCTATGTGGTAATGTTGTGCCCATATAGCCCCCATCTAGCCTAACATTTAAGCACATGTTTAAAGTGAAATAAGTAACCCTAATGAGCACTCACTTATGATTAAAACACTCTACAAATAATAGACACAGTCATCTCAACACTAACAGTAACAGCTACCTCACTGAATAAATAAGTATTCATCAGATATTCTAGATAATCCCTGTGGGTCAAATCTCTTGTTCACTTCAATGAGAGTTTTAACCAAATAAGGACTTCAGGATTTGCCTTCAATATTTAAGCACTCAATGAATTTCTGTTAGTATAGTCTCTTCAGCTGTTCTACTCCAAAAATGTGCCAGTCAGTGTCAGTATGTTGGCGATTCCTAATCATCTGATGACTATGAATAATTTCACCAGCCCTCTCTGATATCTGGCCAAAACCCTGTCCTCACCCAGTCTCTGCTGGTATATGGCACCGTCTTTCCAAAGATCACACAATTTACAATGAATCCAGCTTTTCAAGCTGCTCTGTGAAATAAGCACCATCTCCATTTAACAGCTTGGGAAACGGAGGCAGGAAGGAATTAAGGGCTTTGCCCATACTGCACACTGAGTCAGTGGCAGAGCTGGGACTAGAACCCACTTGCCAAAGGCCCATGTTTTGTACAGAAGAAATACCGTGATATTGAACGCCTAGACATTCCACTGCGTTGGGAAGGGTTATTTACATGGAAGTACAGTTCCCTTCTTGGGAGTCCTGGCTCACACAGGTTTTTTTTTGGGTTCATTGAAAGAGGCACCAAGTCAGATAAGGCTGTATAAGAGAGCCTTTTAATGAATGCCCTACTGTGTTCTAGAATGGCTCTTTTACAGCCCTGTAAATCTCTGACTGTGGAAGTGTAACACTCTTGTCTCATTGGACAGACAAGACCAGGGATTAGAATGGTTATAAGGCTGTTATTCATTCCTTTTAGCAACCAGAATCCATTGGCTGACCTCTGCAACACACTTAAGCTTATTGTTAACATACAGTCTGGATGTACAGGCACATAAGATGTTATGGTCAAAACAGAGGTCATTGCAGAAGCATTTGAACTTCATGAAATAGTTTTGTTTGAAAGGACTTTGATTTGTGGAACCAAGAATTTACTGCTAAAGTTTTTCCGAAGTAAGGACCTAGATGAAGGGATGAAATTTTAATGGCAGATTTGTTTAAGTGTAGTTATTAAAATAAGGTTTTGATCATTGTTTGACATGAGTAACTTTAAAGCACAAGGGAGGGGGGAGGATTACAGTTTTGAAAAGAAAACTAGGGATGGTCGAGGGACACAGAAATATAGAAAAACTGAGCCAAGCCAAGAAAACAGCATGAAAATCAGGCAACCTGGAGTCTCACTGCAGCTTTGCTACTGATTCACTGTATGCCTTTGGGCAAGTCACTTAACTTCTCTGTGCCTCAGCTTCTCCATCTGTAATATGGACATGATAATATTAATTTGCCATTTTGTAAAGTGCTTTGATAGCCCGGAATGACAGCTGCTGAATAAGTGCCAATTATTCCAATAGTGCTTGAGTAGGCAGATGTACAATAGCTCTTGCTATGCCTGTTTAATCTCCCCTCCATGTAACACATTGCACCAATTCTCATCATGCCACTAAGTCCAGCTCCCACACCCTTGTCCCTGCCCCACAAATATTTTTTATCTTTGCTGCCAGCAGTAAACAAATCCTGCACATGCCCATGTCTGACCCCATGAAATGCACCAAATCCCTTGGGAGGATTTAAAAAGCCTTGTGTGGGTGGTGGCAGGAGAGGGGAGAGGAGTGTCTAGGAAAGGTCAATTGGTCTGCTCGGCTGGGCTGCATGTTGTGATTTCTTCCTGGACAAATGCCACTGTTCGAAAATGTGTAAATGCCTCTTAACAGCCACTGCATTGGTGGGTATTATGTGCTCTGCTGAATAACTGAGCTGAGCTAATGCAGAGAGCTGGAGTAGAAAGCAAAATTGTAAGGCTCTCGCCCAGGGAGGAATTCTTTGTCGAGGAGTATTTGAATAGATGAAGTTGATGTTGGCCATTCCGCTCTAAATGACCCTTCCTGATTCCCCTTCCTCTTCCATGACAGTTACAGAAAGACTGACTCTTATGGACTGATAATGGCGCTTTACCTTACCGAACCTCTTGCACCTTTTGTAGACATGTGCTCTACTAGGTACTAGTGTGATGGGAACCACCCAATTGTCTTTTATGACGTTTGCAGAAATGAGTTTGGTCCTGAGATGCTGTTACTGCCTGACATCTCCTTCATTCTTCTTAGGGTAGGCCTCCTGACCCTTATACCTAGTGCTTAATGTGTAATGAAAGAGGTGTCGGGATTCAAGCAATTAGGTACTGAGGCTCAAGCAATTTTTTTTTTACTTTCAAAACTGACACAGCAAGCCCAGAGGTGCCGGGGCTATGAACAGGTGAGCCCAGAGGTGCCGGGGCTATGAACAGCCAACCCCAGAGGTGCTGGGGCTCAGCCCTGGCAAGCCTTGACATGAATTAAGCACTGCTTGTACCCCCAGTGTAATTAGCACTGAGCTTAATAGTTTGTTAATCACTTGAAGAATTCTCCAGCCTAGCCCCACAGCAAAGAAATATCAGTTGGAGCAGAGCTGGACAAACACTGCCCTGAGGTTTTTGTAAATAATTTGGTGACATCTAAATTAAGTTCCATTCCACATCATGCACATCCCTTTCCCACAAACACTCCTACATGCCTGCAAGCCATTTCTTTTCCTGTTTGTGCACAGCAAAAGCACTCAGGTAATGCCTTGAGTACAGATTTGGGGGTAGAGAGGGTTTATCTGCGGACACCTGTGTGACTGTGTTTGCATAAATGTTCACTATAGGACTGCTCAGGTGGCCATCTTGAAATGTCTGTCGGGGTAGAAACAGACCCGTGCAACTTAGGTGACCAATTCCATAGTGTGATTATCATATTGTGACTATCCCGTACTTAGAAGAATTCTTACATTGAAGACTTCCTGAACAAACGGTATGTTGGCATTTTGTTTGTGAATAGCCAATACACTTGTAATGAATGCAGTCCTGGCTGGACAATAAGAGTGTGGCTCCAAAAGACCCAACAAGCCCTCCTCAGATCGTGACGTCTCCACAGAAGTGGAAGGGACTTTTAAATGTCTAATAGCTGCAGTCATTTTACTGAACTGTTGCTTTGCCTGCAGGTGGGCTGGGAAATTAAATATCTCCCTGAAAGGGGCTTATGAGTAAATAGATTGATAGGGTCAGATCCTCAGCAAGCGTACATTGTTGTAGCTTCATTGCCTCCTTTGATTTACATGGAGCTACCCAGATTTACACCTGCTGAGGAACTGTCCCATAACATATAAAATTAATTAGGGAATCTTGATTATTTTTTTTACCACCTTCCTGTTAGTTGTTTTCCTGCTAAGTCCCTTCTGGCAGAAGCACACACAATGTCACGGAACGAGCTAGGAATAGAATCCAGGAGTCCTCATCCTCCATCCCCTGTTGAAGCTACCAGACTGTTGTTGGGGCTGCTTCAACATAGCTGTTAATTGAATATCTGCCAAACTAACCGAGGTTTGCTGCGGGCTCTGTAGATGCAAAGAGTTGGACTTAACCTGATAACTGGTGAAAATGATGTAATTTGCTATGAGCCTTCCAACAACGAGGCCCTGCTGTTGCCTCCTTTGATGGTGAACCTGAACTATATCATCCGTAACGTTCCTGTGGAACACAGTTGTTGCAATTAAAAGTGGAAAAGGAGATGGAGCCTGGGATAACATGGTCCTTCCCCATTCCGGGGCTTAGAAGCTAAGCAACAGACTCTTGAACATTGTGCAGGGTCCGATGGGCAGCCAACGTAGATCATACATTGGGGACATTAAGCACTCTGGTTGGCTTGCTCCTTTTAGCAGACAGGCTGCTGCATGTTCACCCGTCTGTAGCTTGCCACTGGGGACAGGCCAAATTAGACAGAGTTGCTCCAGTCTCAAGGTAATAAGCTAATTCATTCAACACTACTGCATTCCCTCAGTGCCTGCTAGTCCCCTGTGCTCCAGAAGTTGATGAATATGGCAGCCAGAGATGCAAAATACTTGGGCACATTGAGACTGATTCCAATTTAGAAAGACCACCCTGCAATGAGGAAGATATTTCAACTCCCAACCCCCCTATGTCTCCCCACCTCTTTCAAACAGAGGGTAGATCTGAAGGGAGAAATCAGGATACGTATCTATAACTATCTCAGGAGACATCGAGTGGCACATTAGCTTTGTTCAAATGGACATGGAAACATCTACCCAATCTTGTAAAGTGTGGGTAGGCAGGATAGGAACACAGCAATTCAGCTTGAAAGTTTTTCAAGTAAATGGGTATATTGCACCTTGGTTTCAGACACACCTGCTCCTTTTCCAGATCCTGTAGCTAGATGCCTGATGTCTTTGGTTTTCTAAACATGGAGCCCTTCTGGCTTTCCTTTTGTGAGAAGATATGAAAGTGCTGGTAGCAATCCTAACATCAGCGCGGGCTTTCAGTGCCTTTCTACACCCTCTGCTGCTGCTCCTTGCAGTTCAGAGAGATTAATCGGATAACGCCAGAGGGAGCTGCTGGCGTTCAGAACTCAGGCCAGCTGCCCACACACGGCATTTTGACCAGAAGAGAGATTAACTTGTGAGGCAATCGGTGAGCTTCAGCTTTGAAACAACCCTTTTCTTCCTCACACAGATGTACAAATAGAGCAAGTGTGTGATCCAGTAACCACCACTGACAACTGCCCATGAACTTTCCATATCTCCCTGTATTCTGTGCCCCACCATCCTGATCTCTCATCCTTCTACTCCCCTTTCCTGGCCCTCCACCCATTCACTCCACTCCTTTTGTCACACCCTGCATATATCCCTGTCTCCATCCTATTGCTCTGACCTCACGTCTTCCTATCCCACCCCGTTCCCCCTGCCTAATCGTTGTGCTCCTTCAATCTCCACCCTGCTACTCTGATCTCATATCCACTGACTCACTCTACTCCACAGGTCTCCACACCTGTTGTCCCCCACATCCACTTGTCATCTCGCTTCTCCACCTGTCTTTGCCATCTTCATTCCAGATCTCCTCCCCACGGTGGTCTACAGCTGGAGCAGAGTGGCTCCTTCATTTGTGTTATCCCTGGGTTGTGTTCCACTGAATCACTTCTCCTCCGTTAAGTCTTGGCTTGAAATCTTCCCTTTCCCTTATGATTTTATATGCAAATGACACTATGGAAAAAATAGAATGCATAGTATTGAATTGTAATGCTTCTCCTTCTGCACTGCCCCAATTAGGGAACAGAGTTTTTAGGGCTGTCAAGGCTATATTAAGATTTCATATGGATCAGGTATATATCTATTCATTGCAAATCCTGAACTACACAAAAGCTGCTGCAGAATGTTTCCTGCTGTAAGTAGAAGGTGGAAGTTGAAGGACCGTGCTGTGCCTAGAAGGAGGCTCAGCCCAGAAGAGGTGGGTGCAAAGGTAGCTTTGTGATAACTTTTCACCTCTGATATTCCAGGCTACTTTGAGGATAGGGATTTGGCCCCCAATGTAAGCTAGAGCGGATCCTAAGGCTGCTCTAACTGATGGTAGTTGCCATCAGCCACCGCTAGGCTGTTCTGTATTCCACAACAAATGAAGTACTCCATACTCTAGACACATCTCCCTTCCTGCCCACAGCCAGCCCCTTGTGCTGGGGGCTGCACGGGGTGCTCTAGGACTACCTATGTCACCCCCTTCCTGGGGGAATTCTCCACAGGCCCATTTCACCCCTTTTTGATACATATACATCACAGGAGTGGCATGAAGAAACTGCAGAGTGGGCCAGAAAACTCCCTGTAGTAGAGACTGATGAACCTCAGCAGACTCAGAGGTTCAGCTTGGGTTTGTACCCAAGAATTTAGAACCCAGATTTGCAGAAAGTTGCCCACAATCCCCAGTTACCTGGAGGTTTCAGTTAAAATGGTCAGCAGTGAAACAGTTATGTTTCAGAGTTAACTTGTCATTGATTAAAAAGGGTGAAATGTTCATGTATATTTTTTGTGAAAAATACATCCCATTTTTCATCTAGCTCTAGAGCTGCTTGAAAACATTCACATTTCGATTTTTTCCCCAGTTAAATTGATGATTTTTTGCAAAAGTTTTCATAAAAAATCTTACTATTTTTCAGCTGGCTGCATTTTCATCCCAACCCAGGAAAAACACAGCTGGTTCCAGTGGGTATCAGTTTGAGCATTTGGGTTCACTTGGCCTTAAATTCCAGGGGAAGGGGTTAATAAATCCATACAGTCTGAAACAAATGATCAAAAGAAAATGTAAATAACCCTTAATTTTTGCACAAACTCTAGTGCTTCCTTGATCCTCTGATCTGCAAGATTAGGCTTGAGGTCTCAAGAAAACAGGACCCAGGAGGTACCTGATATCATATAAACAGCATCCATCTTGAATGTTCATGCTTCTGTTTCTATTCCTAGCCAGCATTTATAAGTAAAGTGAGGCATGCAAATGGAAAAAAGTTGTCATGTATTGACACACTCACATCACCAGCTTCACATTAGTCTCATACACACATCTATTAATTGCTCAGCCATCCTCTCCTCCAGCCTCTGTGATGCTTACAACAGCTGTTCCAGAGGAAGAAGAGGTAATGTTTTGAGATTTGAGGTTGGCTCAAACAAAACTCATTGAGTGTAAACCCACCACAAATCAGAATCAATATTTTCTCCCAAAAAACTTCTGACAAGGAAACCACCAAACTCTGCCCAGCTCTTCGACCTTGAATAGCTCCAGAATTCATGCAGCCATACGTATGTTATGCTCACATCCAGGGCAGGCTCTAGGTTTTTTGCCGCCCCAAGCAAAAAAAAAAAAGGATGGCCGGAATGCCACCCCTGGAATTGTGCCGCCCCAAGCATGTGTTTGCTTTGCTGGTGCCTAAAGCCAGTCCTGCTCTCAATCAATCTACCCTACACTATTCCTAAAGCACAGTGTAGCATCTAGTTGACACTAATGTTCAGCGGTTTCATAGAAACATTGCCGGCAAAAGGGCTTTCACAGTGTGGAGGACAGTCCCATACTATTCCATTCCAAAAGTAAGTTGAATTCCAGTCAGCACTGATGGTGTTAACTGCTTTGAAGGCAGAAAGTGTGTTTGCAGCACTCAGAGGCCCTAACCACTGGGTGAAAACATCTAAGAGTCCTGTGCAAAACAGGAAAAGGAAGCCATTTGGCCCAAGCTTTCACGCTTGGTTTTATTTTTTTTTTATGGCAAAGCATTTTTTTTTCCTCTTTCTTCTTCCTGCCTGTTTGTCAACAGATGTACGCTGGAGGGAAGCTGCTCTTCGGGGGCTGTGTTTTCAACGGATATGGCTGCAACAAGAAGGACCTGCTGAAGCAGATCGGCCAAGCTCGCCTCGACTGCAAGATGGGTCACTTCCTGCCAGAGAGTTTCAAATTTAGGTAAAGCAGGAAATGCGGGGAAGGGGGCCCCATGTCACACTGAGGTCTGTTTGTGACATGAATCTGGCTAACTAGGCGAAATCGAGGGGGCAGTGATAAGGAGCGTGGGGGCATTGATAAAGTCATTATCGGCCATTCCAGTTAATAAACAGCGTGAACGGAAAAAATAATGGAAAAAAAAAAGTAGGACCAAGTGGAATATTCTTCCCTCACGTGTTCCTGGAAGCTCCTTAATTCAGAGCACTGTGACTCGATAGACAGAGGCATAACTAAGAGCTTGATCAATCATCCCTACTATGTGGGCATGCCCAGAGCACAGACACAACTCCCTAAGATCTGGCCTAGCATGTACTAGGAGGGATGTGGAGGAGATGTAGCCATGCTGTTACATTTCAGTTAACAAAGTCAGTGGGCTGCCTTACAAATTTGTGTTGAGCTTTTCAAAGCCAATTGGATTTAACCACAACTGAACATCTCCATCTTGACTGCCTGAGATTTCATTTCAACAACCCATTACTCCATTATGCCTGCCATTGAGGCACAGATATTTTGCCACACTGAGGTGTTCACCTTTATTCTGGTATTTGAGGGTTTCCTTATATGTGGAATGGGAATCTGTTCAATTTAGTTATTGCTGGGAGTCAAACTGTAGTTTTTAATGGCCCGCCACTATTCCGCTGGGAGCTACATCTTAACTGCGATCTATCCCCCTTGCAGTTCAGAGACATAGCTGAACTATACGACAGGTAGGGCATGTCTCCAGTGAGAATTTAATTCACATTAAGGTAGGGTGTGAATTTAACGCAAAATAATTATTCCGTATTAACTCCATGTGTGGATGCTCTTATTCCAGAAGAATTCTGAATTAAACTGATTGGGAATAAGGCACTCTCATTCCAGAATAAGGGCATCCACACAAGGAGTTATTCAGGAATAGCTATTCCAAAATAATTCCCTGTGTAGACAAGCCCTTAAATTCTCCCATACTTCAGGGTGTATCTCTTAGGTAGGGAGATGCATTTATTGGACTCACCTTGAGACATTTACTACTATGCGTACATTTTCACATTCATTTCGCAGGTTTTCCCCCCTGTATATCTGAAGAATATATATATTTTAAATGTAGCCCTTAAATTGTAACCAGCAGGCAGTTATCTACTTCACTGCACCACTCTGGCCTCTGTGCTGTAGCTATGGTGTTTTAGTGATCCACGGAGGTCCCAAGGGAACTGCTTGGCACATGCAAGCTGCATCAGATGTGTGCTTATTTGCCCAATTTACATGACATATTAGATGCCAAGGAAATGGCAGTTTTATCACTTAATTCAAAGCCAGATATACAGGCAGGATGGGAACCTAGTTCCCTCAAGCACAGTCCAGGCCTTTGAGGGTACTTCAGTATCAACACTCTTCTCCTCTCTATTTTATAGCAAGGCTGGAGTCTGAGCTCCAGAACCTGACTCAAAGGTTTGGGTTGTGCTATTGAGTATCCTGACTTCAGTGTCTACAATCCAGACACATGGAAGGATTTCCTCACTCTGAGCCCCTTTGATTTAAGAGGCAAATCCTGCTCCCCTTCTCCCACCCCACAGGCACAGAAAAATCCAGAGGTCACTTTGATCTGGCAAACAATAGCAGTGAAGCCAAGGCAGCTATCAATCTGATTTTCAATGCGATTTGTGCTCCTGAGTCAGGGTTTGTCTCCAGGGGGACAACCAGGAAAGTTAATCCAAATCAACGAAAGGTGTGAATTTGAAGTGGGCTAGTCAAACCGCATTAAGTTCTTGTGCAGATGCCGTTATTCAGAATTAAAGTGGCCTTAATTCAGTTTATCTTAATTCACTTCCAAAGTGAATGTCCACACATGCTGCAGTCACACCTCTGATTACAGTGGGCACATGTCTATTTTTGAAAATCCCATTCTAAATCCAATTAAATGGCTGCTCAAGGCAAATCAAAACCACAGCTTGGCTATAACTAAAATAAAATAAATGAAATCTACAATAAAGAAATAAATATACAAATGAATCAAATAAACGCAATATTCAAGAGGTAACAGCCTACTTGAACTGGGAGGCATCATGGCCCAATGGATAGGACCTATACTGCTAATGCAGAGATCTCAATACTAGTTCCCACTCTGCCACTCTCTTGATGTGTGTCCCTGGGCAAGTCACAAGGTAGCTTTTCAAAAGCAGCTAATGGATTTAGGCGCTCAATTACTTTCGGTGAGATGTCAGCTCCGTAAAATCCTCATGTGTAAAATGATGACAATAATGCTGAATCACCTTTGTAAAGCAAAAAGAAAAGGAGTACTTGTGGCACCTTAGAGACTAACAAATTTATTTGAGCATAAGCTTTTGATGAAGTGAGCTGTAGCTTACGAAAGCTTATGCTCAAATAAATTTGTTAGTCTCTAAGGTGCCACAAGTACTCCTTTTCTTTTTGCGAATACAGACTAACACGGCTGCTACTCTGAAACCTTTGTAAAGCACTTACAGATTCCAGAGGAAAAGCATTAAACATTAGCTGTTATTTAAAATGGGTAACTCCAAATAAATGTCTTTCCAGTGCTTTAAGGGGATATCTCATGCTGTGCATGCCGCAGGCATTGGTCTGTAAACTAGCAATGAGAGATATGTGCCAAGATTCCATCCACAATCGCTGCACTATGCCAAACTGGGTGCCCCAAAGAGCACATCTAGCATTCAAAGGGTTAATTGGTGCTGGGTGTTGGGAGTTTATTAGGCCAGATGAGAAAATCCTTAGCTGCACGTATGATATAGGAAGGGTATGAACTCATTTGCAGTCTCTTACAGTAACCCTTCCCCACCGCTGACTAATGCCTGTTCGTTCCTGTGGTATGTAATGTTCTCTGCCGTCATGTTCATGGAGGTCGAAGTTATTTTTAATGCAGCTGTAATATGGGTAGCAAAAATATCCAGGAACAGTGTTAACTTGTTTTCTTTTTCACTTTAATCTTGCTGCTCTTGGACAGGAAACACAGACTACACTGTGTACTGGAACCCGTCTACTGAGTGTAGTAGATTGATACAGCAAGGGTAATTGACCCTTTCACTGCTGGGCACTAGTGGTTTGCTTGCAGGAGCTTTTATGCCTTTGAAGGACTAAGGTAATTGAAACCTCTGTAACTGCAGGTTCTCTTTGAAACACTGAAAAGGTCAGTGCACGCGCTCTCTTTCTTTCTCTTTCTTTGTTGTTCATCTTCTTTCTTGGCATCTTATATTTCTTATCTGTACTAAAATTTGAGGACCAGATATTTTATTCAGTCCTTGCTCCAAGCAACATTCCCATTGACTTCAGTGGATGTTTGTTTGAGTAAGGACATCAGGTTTAGGAAGACATTTTCTCTTTGGGCAGGTTATTCCATAACTGTTTTCTATGAGGTTTCCTGCACCTTCCTCCAAACCATCTGATGTTGCCCATCACCGGAGACATAATATTGGATTAGATGGACCCTGGGTCTGATGTGATATGGCAGTTCCTATGTTACTGTGAATATAACATAGAAAATCCTGCAGGTTCTATGTCAGGGGTCTCAAAGTCCCAGCCCGTGGGCCATCTGCGGCCCAAGAACCTCCCTACTGCAGCCCACAGAAACTTTTTAAAAAGTTATTTCATCCGGCCCCCATGGCTGCCAGTTGGGGGGAGGAGGGACGGGAGGGGAGCGGGCAGGAGAGATTTGCATGCCCCTCTCCCTGGAGGAGAGACCCATGCAGCCACACTGCTGGCTCTGTCTGCTGCAGGTGCTGCCCCTCCCCCTGCTCTCCCCACCCCCCACCGCAGCTCCCATCGGTTGGGGGAGAGGGACAGAGGTATCGCTGGGCAGAGTCAGCCATGGAGGCAGCATCACTAGTCTCCGGGCAGAGTCAGCCAGGACTGTGTGAGGCCATGGGAGCAAAGTGACATTATTGACCTGCTGGGAGGATCTGAGGACTGGCACTGGCCCTAAGGTAAACTAAGTTTGAGACCTCTGTTCTATATTGTATAGGGCTAAACTGATCAGCCCTTTTAAACCCAGGACCATAGACATTTTCCAGGCTGCTTAGATGTAGTAGCAGTCACCTCAAAGTGGCACTATTTTGCATGACCTCAAGGCAGACACAGCAAGCTTATCAAGTTTTGTCTGGGGACCATCATACTTTCAAAGCGATTCTCACTGTGTGTTTGTGTATAAAGGTTTAACAAAATGCATTCTCAGAGCCATGAGGAAAGCTGCTGACCCAAAGCATGCACATTCTGCAAACCCCCTCTCTAAAGGAGGAGAGCTCAGTGCAGCCAACTCTGGAGCCAGTCATTGCTGCTTGGCTGTATGACTTGGGGGTGGCAGTGATGGTCAGTCAAGAGTAACACAAAGTGCTCGGGTCCAGATCCATCCCTGTTCCATGTCCATTCATGTCAACGGGCCTAAACCTGGGGTAGATTTGGCTCCATTTGTCCTCTGGGTCTGAGTGTGCTCCCAGCCCTTGTGCATTTGGAATGGATTTGGGAGCTTACATGTGAGGCTGTGCGGACTGTGGAGGGAAATGGGGGGCTAGCCCGATAGTCTTAAAATAAAGGCACAGGGTAGATTAAATTGCATTAAAAAGATGGTAGAGGAACCTCATCTGAATGGACTTTTCAATCACAGCCAGGCACTAACCAAGTGCAATGAGGATCTGATGTCTGGGGTGGGGGGTCTATGCAGAAGGCACAATGACGGCGCAAGACTCAGGTATATCTGGGGGCTGTTGTGTCCCAGGGAGTGACCCGCAGTAGCAATGTTTGCTGTATTTCAGACCATACCATGTTTCACACAGCCCCAGGGCAGAACACTAAAGAGCCTCAGACAGTCCTATGTTTCAGCACTGCATCCCCTTAGAGTGGGGTGGTAGCATGCTGATAACAAGATGTCTCCGTGCGATGGGGACGCAGAGCTGTAGGAATCAGGAAGCCATTTTACGTCACTGGGGCTTGTCCGTGATCTTATATTCGGACTGACGGATGAGGCCAAGATAAGGGAGGAAGCAGAGAGACATTGCATCGTGGCTGCAAGCATTCATTCCCTCTGCACAATGTGGCGAATGGGAATGAAGGACGGGTGGGAGAGTGAGGTGGAATGTGGCTCCTCCTCACCCAACCTCTCCCATGGTCATAAATAGATTGGCTCACAAAAACGAGAGTGAGGATCAACTATTTGTTCCTAAGGGCTTCCACCTTCCCTTTTGCTGGTCTGAAGCCAGGAATCTGTAGTGTGGAAAATGTAGAAATGTAAGGCAAAATTTTCCCTTCTGATCTGCAGCATGGTGTAGAGACTACAGCAGGCGCAGGTGAGATGGGGAAGAGGGCTCAGCAAATGGCAAGTCTTTTAGCTGTCAGACTGGAGAAGAAAGCACAGATTGGCTAGATGCTGCAGTGGAAGAATGAATAGGGTTTGGTGACAGCCTAGAAGTGCAAGTGAGATGAACAGGGCTAAATCTGATAGTAGTGCCCTTCCAAACAGGGGTAATGGGATGGAGGATGGCACATTTGGTGATGGAGAAAGGAGACCGTGAAGGAGTTCAGTTCCAGTTGTGCTGAAGTTGACTTGGTAGTGGGAGTAATTGGAGATGTGGGACCATGCAGAAGGGGAGAGGTCAGGGCCATCAAGTTTTACATGAACCCAATAATTAGAACATGGCTTGTCATAGACAAGACGAGAACAAGGGCTGCAGTCAATGGCTGGAGTCTCCCAAGGATTTAACACAGGTCAGTGGTGGTGTGTTTTTACAAAACAAACAAGAAAACAGAACCACACTACCAAGTTCAGCCAGTAACAGGAAAGCACCACAGCTGTGTTCTCTTCTGTGCGTGCCATTGTGAACTGCCTGGGGTGTGGGCAGGAAAATAAGCCAAAGGCTTGTGTAATAGGATGCAGTCAACATAGAAAAGGAATGCTAGAAAGTGGCAAAAAAAAGGAAAACCTGTCAGTCTGAAGGTCAGTGAGACAAATCTCTGGCACTGAGTTTTCAGGAAAGGTCAAAGGTAGCAGAACTGTTTATGAAACATTTAAAGACAGGTCCATATCCCACCCCACCCGCTTGGATTCCTAAGAAGTCATAGCAAGTGATCAATATTTCTCTTGTTGAAACAAGTCAGAGAGTGGGAGTAAGAGGAAGGTGAATACATAATGGCTTTGTCATAAGACAAATAGACAATCTAAGACAGAATCGAGCTTCCTAGAGTACTGGCCATTTAGTAGTATATATTTTAAAGGATCAGCATGACAGCAGTAAAATATGCAGAAGTCATAAGATTTGCTCAGCTGCTTTAAGAGTCTGAGGTCCCTGCTGTTTCTCAGTGCTATTGCTATTAGTTTTTATTAGCACTAATAATATTGCAATAGTGTTGCTATTGCATTGAATGCACCTACAGTGAAATTTATCTCAGGACGGGGTATGCAGAAAACAATACAAGACTGTGTCTCAGGCAACCACAGACGCCTTAAATCCCACCGAGACTAAGGAACTGGGTTATCCAGTTAATGTTTCAGGTAGTGATGGATTATGCATTGCACATTTATCGTAAGTAAAGTCCCTGAGTTTCTGCTGGTCTGCATAATCGGCTGTAATAAATTATCAAAGAGCCAGCCGCCCCCATCCTAAACTGCATTAATGCCTGTGCAGTCCGTCAATGTCTCTGTCCATTGCTGTGAATAATTGAGTGCAATGACACAGGCTGGAACTTTGCTAATAGTTAAAAGGCTTTCAAATTAAAGCAAGTAATGGAGGGAACAAAGAAGACTGACTGCAAATCATGTCCATAGGTGGGTCATTTGGAGCTTTATTCCTGTTGTTGGAAGTTCGAATAGCCCTCCATATACATCCCCCAACTTTCTGACATCCCCAAAATCAAACCAAAACAACTTCTGCTTTGTAAAGGCTCTTGGATAAAGCCAATGTTGATTTGATCCCAGCTTTTCTTTTTTCTGACATTCATTTTCGTATTGCATTTCTTTACTGTTGCTTCCAAGGAAACTTTCAAAGCACCATACAGGAGAATCCTGAAAATGATGTTACTTCAAGCATTAATTTTGTGGGAATATTTCCTGAAAAGCACAGCCCACTGAAAACTGAATCCAGGTCTTTAGAGAACTTGAGTTCTGACTGATCTTAGTGCTTAAAACCACAGGAAATCCTCTCCAATAGTATGCAACCACAGAGCAATTTCTTGCTCAGGCAAATACCAGATGGCAGGAGTCTATGCTGGCATGAAGGATTTCCTCAGCTTTATAACACTTTATAGGATGCTTTTCATTCATGGCTTTCAAAGCACTTTACTCCAGTGAGAAAGTGTCATTTCCATTCTCAGGGAAACTGCAGTGTAAAGAGATTTAGTACGGTTAGTCAAAAATGTTCTGCCAAACTTTTTTTTGATGGAAAATTTGTTTTTTTGACAGAATGAACCTTTTGGTGAAGTGTCACCTTTCTCTGGAAATGTTTAATTTTTTTTCATCAAACAGGTACCCCAAAACTGAAAAGTGTGTTGTTTTTGGCTGAAAACTGAATGGAGTTTAGTTGCAACATGTCCCATTCTCCTCCCTGGGCTGGGCTCTTCAGCTAAACTTCATCTTCTGTGATGCACTGTGGCCATGGGCCTTACCTGATGCACTGCCTTCCCTCGAGTGAAGGGTGTGATTCATCATGAAAAATGTAGTCGGATCAGGGAGCCTGGTCTATAGAGGAGAATGGGAGCATGGGACACACAAACTGTAACTCCCATGAGGCACAGCCCCTGCATTTCCATACTGAATATTTCATTTTCCATCTGAAAGATTTTGGTTTTTGATTTTTGGCCAAAAAGTCAAAATTTTCAGCAGAACTGAAATAGTTCTGCTCCAACCGCCTCCAATAGTTCCAACTGGTTCTATTATCAAGTGACTTTCGCAAGCCCAGTCAGGGCAAATCTGTGAACAAAGCCTAGATCTCCTGTCTCCCAGTCCTTTGTCTTCGCCTCTCAATCACAGTGCCTCCAACTTCTGAATAATGTGGACATTGTTAGAAGGAACAGGAAAAGAAGATGTAAGAGACTGCTAATTGCTCCATGCACTCTGGCATTGGTAATAAACAGGTCATATAGAATGTGCCTGTCTGAGACAAATGGGCAGCCTCTGCCCACTGCTCTGAAAGCAGGGTTACAGCTGACCATTTAAAATGTGTATCAGACTTGCTGATCCATCAGCCTCCTTTTTACAGTATCCCCATAAGTCTCCTGAGGTACAGTCACCCTCACACATAGTATGGCCATTGACACAGTTGGTGCAGTTAGCTGGAAAGATCCAGTACTAATGTTAATAAAAATTCTGATAAGAATAATGAAAAACCTGCCAGTTGCAATACAAAATATTGCTCTTCTGGGAAATTAAAGGTATGGTGGTATCCATGGTACTATGGTGGTATCCATGGTACTATGGTGGTATCCATGACGTATACCCACCTGCACCCATGTTGCACAGGAAGACGACAACAAAACCCTAAAGCCTGTGTGAATACGTTTTCCCCAACCTGGGATTCAGTTTAACCATGCCCATGTTGACAGAAATCGCCATGGCTAAACATCTCATTACATTATGCCCAAAATACCATCAGTATCTAAATAACAGGCCACGGCAGCTGGAGCACTGGAAATTGAAGCTGTTACCTCTTGATTGGAAAGGGCAGCAGCTCCAAGGCATGGTCTCACCTGTGGACAGCTGGCTCTCCTTTGATAGCAGCAATTTCTGTTGCTTGAGCTGTAAGTCCCTTTATGGATACTTCAACGAGAAATCTCATTTTGTTTTATCAGGAACAATCCAAGATAAAATGAGGCAAGTAGTGAAAAATAAAGCCCAAAGCTTTTCCACCCTTAATGTCAGAGATCCTCCATCAAGCTGTGATTTTCCACAATCTATCCTGCAAAACAGCATGTGATAACTATATCAGGTCACTGCAAAATGGGACTAAACTTTCAATATCTTCCTCCCAAGGATCTCATAAAGCAGGCTGATTGGGTCACCTCTCAATGAATGTGCCTCCCTTGGCACTTCTATTGTATTATATAGCTGAGGCCATTGATATGATGTTATATACTGAGGGCTCTTTGCTAGCGTCTAGCTCTCCAAATGTGGTACAGTCTTCTTTAACATGTTTTCCTCATAAAAAAAAACAGCTACAAATGATTTGGGTAAGCTACAGCGAGTGTCCAGATCATGGACAACAGAACTAAGACTCGTGAAGTCCTGTAATGCAGCCAGCCTAATTGCTGATACGGGTGCTGCCTATAAGGAGTTGTCAGTGCAGTCTTTACTTGGGCAAAGTTTGATGCCTATGATCCAGATCGTCTGTTTCAAGTACTAGTGCTAAACTGTACATCAGGAACCTGCTGGGATTGTGAGTAATCAGGCTTATGAATTAATTTAGCTAGGAAAAAATAAATGACGCAAAGAAAGAACCTATTAGAGGGGAATTGCAGGTATGCATTCTCCCTTAACAAGAGAATGCGATCACAGGTGTATTTCGTAATGGACTCTGCTCATCACTTCATTACACAAAAGCTATCAGCCCCATTTAGTGTAATGAAGTTTCACTACTCACTTCACCCTTTAGCAGCCCTCTGGAAATTCGGTTTCTTGTAAAGCTGTGCTGCTTTATCTGGGGGCTAGCAAGAGTATAAAGAAGTAGTTAGGAAAAATGCATTTTAAAGGGAAATTGTTAAGCTTAATGAGCCCCAAACTTGACTTGTCTCATTTTGTTCTCTTTGATTCTTACATGTGATTTTCCCCCCAATGCTCTCTTTTCTATAAACAGTGCCAGCTACCCAGTCCTAAAATCTATCACACCACCACAGTAACCCTATGACCACAAACTACTGGCCCTGGCTTAGTTCTCATGAGTCACACTGCAAAAATGAACTAAAGTCTAGCACTTATAAGCAGCCCTCCTTATCAGCACAGATCAGGAAGTGCTTTACAAGTATGAATGAACATAGTTGTCTCCATTTTACAGGTGTTCAGAGACGTTTACCTTTGCTAATACGGTGAGATAGTGGCACAGCTGGGAATAGGACCCAAGTCTTCAGGCACTGTGTGCACTATCCACAGAACGATGGTGTCTCCCACACAAGCCACTGTGAGCGTCTAGGGGGAATTCGAAATGGGGGGTAAGGTTTTAGTTCCAGCTTGCAAGGAGCGGTTATAAGGAACAGTGTGTATGTTTTCATTTTAAATAATGTCGTATTTAAAGACCATTCGTTTATTCTGAGGCATGATTCCACTCACAGCTGTGTGAGCATTCAGGACAAACTTTGGATCATTTCCACCAGTGAATATGTTGCTTCACTGGGAACAAGGCAACATATCAACTTGGGCAAAAGCTTTCTTTTCCCCCTTTTGATTCCACGCAGCAAATTTTTGCCATTTTCCATGGCAAAGCCCAGTTTTGTTGAACAAATTGGCAGGGGTTTAATCTCCCTCACTTTTACAGAAACCAGATAGAGAGTGGGCAAGATTCAGAACTGGTGTAACTGGGTGCAACAAGAACAATGCTGGAGTAAATGGTGTGTACGTGGACACACTAATTGAATTGTACTGCTACCATTTATATTACAGTAGCTTCTGCAGGCCCCAACTGAGATCAAGGTCCCATTGTGGTACGTGCTGTACAAACACAGAGTAAGACATAATCCCTTCCCAAATTGCTTACAGTCCAAATACACAAGACAGACAAAGGGTAGGATAGGAAACAAACTCAGAGAGAGGTGCGTGACTTGCCTGAGATCACACAGCTAGTTAGTGGTAGAGCTGGGAATAAAATTCAGCTCTCCTGACTCCCAGTCCAGTGTTCTGTCTACCAGACCATGTTGCCCTTCTCCATTTGGCTATTGACGGAATTCAGAAAAGGGCTAGATAATTTTAGATCCAATATTTAGTGGCTGTTTAGGCTTAGGTAATAACAGTTATAAAAACTCATTCTTCAGGATGTAAGATGATGATCTTATGGTCAAGGCAGCAGACTCTGGATTCTGCTCCTGGCTTTGCCCTAGACTTCCTGTGGTCAGGTCTGGACGTCTGGTTCTGGCCCTCCACTGGCAATGCTGAACAGATGCTCTTGAAATGCTAGTTGGCAATACCAAATGCAATTCTTTTTGCCTCTGCAGTTCTATCCCTGTGGAAGACCCTGATCTGGACAAATTGAATAGCCAACAAGATTCAGTGAAGACAACTAGTGAAGAGCCTTCTTTAGTGCCCAAGGGGAAAGATACTCCCCGCTCAAAGCTAAAGATGTAAGTCCAGGGAAGGCTGTCCCAGGGTAGGCTGCCCCTGAAAACGCCAGGAATTAGCTGAAACATCTGCAAGTGTTCCCTATTAGCTGCCCTCGGTTAAAGACTTTTTTTAAATCAAGGGTTTGGTATTTAGAGAAAGAAGAGGCATGGGAGTGATTAATTTTGCAGGCTGCTGGGGTTTCTGCTAGTTCCTCTCTAACCCTGATTGTAAACAACATCTTTTTTTAAAATTGGTGCAGAGAGAAGCTAAGGAAAGGATTGGTGTCTTTTTAGCTTAGGATGCCATTTCTCTCCCTCCACTCAGAAGACAACTTGCTACAGTGGGAGTGGCAATTTTAATGGAAAAGGTGACTCTGTGTAATCTGACCTTTCCTTAAAAGTGCTGTAGGGAATGTGGTGATGCACAGAGATCCTCAGGAAACATGTCATTTGTTTGTGTGCTTGCACCCCTATGTTAGTGAGGAGGAACTTTTAAACACTCCTTGTTTGGACTGAGGAGGGACTAGATGGGGGTCTCTCCTCTGCCTCACCCTGATTCCACTTGGATCTCATGCCACCGTGTGGTACCTCTTGGTAGATGCTGACTTTAGCACAGTGACCGTGGAACTGAGCTCAAGTCAGTAGAAGATTTGCTTGTGAGAGGCATCATATACATATGACAGTTTTGGAAGGACAGAGCTGTATTCTGCCACTGGGCTCAGTTATGTCCTCACTTGCTCTCATTGAAGTCAATGGGATTGTGTTGCATGAAGAACTAGGTTCATTGATTTCATGGTACTTTCAGCACCTAAACATGGGCTTCAGCCATGTTACCTAAAGGAGAACCGTTCTAGTTGTGAAATAGTAGGAGGCTCCATAATCACTAGAACTAACCAGTGGAGTGAGACATTATCTCATGCATTAGGCCAGTTAATTATCTTAGATACGATGATGATATGCACCCTAGAATTGTGATGGCTGGTACTGATGACAGGATGGATGTGGGGATCAGTTATGGCTGATGAAGTTTTTCCCACTATTTCAAAGGTGCTGAATGCTCTGACGAGCTATCTTGGTGTTCCAAATTAATTTTCCATCAGTGGCTTCCATAACTATGATTGCCCAAATTCAAATCAACCCAAAATTTGTTTTATTTGCAGTCTCAACATAATTTCCATACCTGTCCATCACTCAGCTGCCTCAGCATTTAGCATAAATGATATGTTCTACTTAGGAGAAGCCCAGCAGTGGAGTTAACAAGGGGTAAAACAGGTCAGGTGTGAGGCACACTGGCAGACCAGTGTAGAGTTCTGAAGATTGCAACAGGGGATATGTGGGGCTATGTGCCATGATGTTGAGATGCATTTACCGAGCTATGGGTGGGTGAGGAAAGCCTGCGCAGAAGTGAAGGAGGCCCCTTGGTCCTGTAGTTCAGCTGACTGGGACAGCACCTGTTAGATGTTGGACTCTTAGATTTTCTTGTTCTGATGAGTCAGTACTGATTACATCAGTCAAGTTACTGTAGTCAGTATTAAAACAGGACTGACCAACAGACTGGACATTCAATCCTGGGAAATTTAAAAACATGCTTTTCTAAAAGGAGTAAAATAGCATTGTCTTGTGGAAAGCCACTTGCAAATTAATTCTTTTTAAATTAATGACATAGTTTTTTAGTGCTTCCACAATAAGGGGGAGAAGGGGATCTGATTTTGTGCCTCTGAAGCCCTTAATAAGTTAAGTGATGTGTCTAGAGAAACATCCCCCTCATCTGTAGAGTTCAAGTTTTAGAGGAGTGCTGTCTAAACTTTTAAGCACCCTAAATATGTAGAACTTTTTGCAATCATCATAATCCTTGGTAAGGGCGAGAAATTGTTGAGAAGAGTGGCCCATAGGATTTAATGAGGAGCAGTGGGAGGAAACTGAAAAAATAACATGTAGGGTGATTATTAGTAAAAGTATCTTCACAGTGAGGTCTCAGACTGTAGGATAATATGCCTGGGATAGAAACTCCATCCCTCAAGTTGTTTAGAACTAGCCTAGACAAAGCAATTGACTGTACACTCCAGAAAATGGTTCTGGATGAACTGGTGAATATTATCACACAGTAGGCCTCTCCCAACTCTAAATTTCTGTGGGTCAGATTCCACTCTGACATATGCCTGTGAATCTCCCACTGGACACAATGGGAATCTGCCCATGAATATACATAAGGACAGAATGTAGCCCAAAGAATCTATCAAAGCCTAGATAGAGGCTGAATTCTGCTCTAAAGTCATGTCTACATTGCCCTGCAGTTTGGACTGTGAGGGTGTGAATAGCAGCATGCACCAAAATGCTGCGCTGTAACTCCCCCATGTGGATGCAGTGGGCTCAAATTTACATATCCCTAGTTCACGCTAATATCCTCTTCCTCAGTTGGGACTAATTGATTTGACAGGAGTTTCTCTGGTGTAACAGAGAGCTAAATTCAACCTTATGTTGCCGCTTTGGTTTGGTTTGTTGCACTTTGCTCCAACCCTCACAGTTAAGACTAATCTAGTCCTCTCCTGTTTTCTCATCAGAGCCCAAATGGGTGGAGTAGCAGCGTGGGGTCAAGTCAAATAAGACATAATTAGGACTGTCTTGGGCATTTAAATGAGTTAGCCCATTTCTAAGGAGGCTGTTTTAATAGGTATCATATCTTCATATTACTGAATTGTGCTTTTCTTAACACGGCTTTATTTTCCCCATATGAAATATTTAGGATCTGATTTATAGATACCTTCCCTCAAACTACAAGACAACTCAACCTCCTTTACCCTCTCTGTATGTTCCTTACTAGATTAAAGCCTTTGACAGCCATGCAGTGCATCTTTTCCATGCAAGAGCAGCACCAGCAGAAGCAGAAGGAAAACCAAAAACCGCAAAGAGCACAAGCAAAAGGCAGCAGAAGAACTAGTGAGGCTAGAAAATAGACACCCCAGGCATCTACTTCACACAGAGATACGGACATAGCTACATCTTTCTAAACCTGCTCTGCCATTTTGTCCAATCTGCTATATTTTGATTGTTAGTAACAGGAAATATTTACTTTTAAAATCTCAGTATAAAATTGCAGTCAGCAAATGCTTCTTGGTTTGCTTAGTCTTGTTTTCCTCAAACCTTAAAGAAGGTTCCTCCCCATGTACACTGGCCCCAGTGATTGCACAATGCCTGGAGAATTCCAGCTCGACAGAAGAACCAGAGAGAAACCAAATCATTGAGGATTCATGTGAACTAAGTGTCTGCTTTAACCAGTGTCCAAAGACATCCTAGAATGTCTTTGTAATGGAGGTAGGGGAATGAGCTAACACTGAACAAGTCCAGGTGAGCCAGGAACGTAGACGAATCTCTGCGATAAGCTTGTTGGCGTATCTGCATTTTCGAGGGCTTGCCTTAAAGGTGCAAGAAGCAAAAAAGGGAGAATAACAGCCTGTTTAGATAATACTCTGGCAACCAGTGTGATAGTTCACTCAGTTCTATATGACTGGAGTGGCCCAGGACTGGGATAAACAAGAGACGCTGGTGAGCAGTACTAAGGCGCCCTGGTAGAGTTGTGAGAAGGGGGTTCTCCAAAATAACTAGGAATAAAGCAGGTCGGGATAGAGGGATTTAGACAGAGCTGTGGGGGTGACCCCACAATTGGAAAATAACTGAGTTTGATACAGGTCAGAATGAAGGCACATTGGCAGAGGTATTTCAGTGTATCTCCAGGCAACCCCAACCAGTGGGCTCCTGCCATGTGGTGCTCTGGTCAGAATTTAAAGCTACCACTCACCCCCTGAAATAGGATTCCAATCCAGTGCAACAGCCCCTGTGTCCGTCAGGAGGATATTTCACATCCCTTTGCCAGCAGGAGTGAATCTGCCCCATTTTCTGCAGATAAAAGAGGAAGGACATCAGGGAAGAGCTCCCAGCTGATTGGAGGTGGAATTTATCTAAGGTTAAATACATAACAAAACTGCACTGGCATAGTGCCCTTGTTTTTACATACATATGGAGAGCTACCTTCCAACAACATTTAAAGAGAAAAGGTGGGTGAGGTAATATCTTTCACTGGACCAACTTCTGTTAGTCAGGGAGACAAGCTTCTGAGCTTATACGAACCTGAAGAAGAGTCTCTCTAATATCATGGGACCGACCCAGCTACAACACAACTGCAGTGGTATTTAAGGCAGGCTTCTTTCTTCATCAGAACCTATAGGTAGGCTTTTCTCCAGAACATTTCATCTAACTCACTTGGCTTCCAGGGGCACAGCAGCCTCAAAGAAGCCAGCTCAGAGTCAGCCACTGCAATAGCTGTAGATGCCAATGTTTCTTTAGCAATATTTATTGTTCGCTTTTTATTGATACATTTGTTATCAACATCTGTCCAGACAACGGGTGGTAGAAAAATCTTGGCTCTTTCATTTAAGCACACAATCTGGCATGCACTTCAGCAATTGGCTTTGTATATGTATAAAAAAAATCCACCCTCATCTTGTCCTCTCAAATCCTTTTGAGAGGATACATATTTTTAGGGGTGTCCATCTCTCTTTGCCATCCCATGAGCTCTTGTCTTATTGGACTTGAATTGTCGAGTAGGTCATCACCAATTACACAGATTTGGATTTTCCTCTTGTATTAAAGTATCCCTTCAGGGCTCCGAACTATTGTCCATTTGTCTAGGAGCCAAAGGAGTAAGAGGGTATCCTCAAGCAGTGGGAGGCACCTCTACTTTAAAAGAAGGAATGGGTGAAACAAAATGAACATGATCATTGTCTAATTATAGGTTTCAGAGCAGCAGCCGTATTAGTCTGTATTCGCAAAAAGAAAAGGAGTACTTGTGGCACCTTAGAGACTAACAAATTTATTTGAGCATAAGCTTTCGTGAGCATCCAATGAAGTGAGCTGTAGCTCACGAAAGCTTATGCTCAAATAAATTTGTTAGTCTCTAAGGTGCCACAAGTACTCCTTTTCTTATTGTCTAATTATAAGAAAAGTAAAAGAGGTTAAGATTTTCATAAGCTAAGGGATTTAGATTTCAGAAGTCTTGAACAGATATTGTACCTTTGGGTCACTTTGATTAATGAACCTAGCTGAATAGCAAAAATTGAAAATCATCTTGCAATGAATGCATGTGCTGCAGACAGACAATTACTGCATAAACTGCACACCTACCCATGCAAGGAACTGAGCCCAGAACCTCAGCCTTAGTGCCAAAAAACACAGCCCTCTGCTGCTTGAGATCTCCTTCAACTAGTAGTAGTAGCAGAACTCTTATCTTCTCTCTGAGGCAGACACTGGAGATCAATATTTCTCATTCATTCATACACCCATACAGAGTACTACAGTATTTCTTTCTTTCATCACACTTGTTAGTGTAACATTCTTCTGTTGACCATTAAAGACATCTGTCATTATATTTAAAGGGTCATTACCACAATTCAGATTTTGGATTTTTAAAAAGTGTTTTATATAAATCGGCTAACATACAGCAATTTGGATATCTCTGAAGAACTGTGTAAATTGTAAATATTATCTAATGTAATATACTAAGACCTAATCTGCTTAGAACATTTCTGTTCCATTTAAACATTCGCACACATCATTTGCAACTCAAAAGAGTATCAGAATTGTCTTAGGGCTGCTGAAAAACCCAAAAGTGAAACCGATTATGACTGGGAAATGAAACTGATCCACTTAGTTTTACTGCCTAAGCTAAATGAAGTGTAAGTGGGGGAGGTGAAGGAAGGAAACAATAACAGTGAAGAAAACAAATTAGAATTTTTTAAATTCTTTCATCTTTCTGTTACTGGTATCACAGATACAGCTTTTTCTGTTACATTTCTAGGTCTAGAATTTGCCCTGATTTACACTGTAATTTCTATTCTCATGATGTACCTTTAATTTGTTCACTTAAAGGTAACTGAAAAAAGCTAATGACTAGAACTGGGTGTGAGTGCACTGCTAAAGCACAGATGTGTGTGGTAGGGAGAGCGAGTGGATTATGTGCTCCCCAGAAAGGCCCCATCCTTACCAGTGCTGAGCACCTCCTGGAAGGTGCTGAATACCCTCAACTGCCTTGGGGAGTTGAGTATGTGCAGCTCCTCACAGGATGGGGACCCAACCTTGAGTATCTGGGAGACACCTCTGTGTTTCAGTAATTGAAGGGGAGTGCAGGGCTGAAAAGTCTCCCTTGCTGGCAGCTTGTTGCGTTGATTTTACTCTTGACTTCATTTGATTATTTCCCTGTCGTGTTTTGTTAGTGTCAGCAAGGAAGAAAATCAGTGCCATGAACTATCTATCAGATTTACAAGTTGCCCTCCAAGCCATAATGCCTAATTATTATCCAGCTGCTACATGTATCCTGTGTGGATTGACAGTGCAGATGGGCACGAGAGTGAGATGTACTAAGCCATTGTCTGAAATGTGCTGTGACCTTTATTCCTTTGTTCACTTTTTTTCTTCTCTAGGAATAAAGATACCTCAGGAGCAAAACATGGATCTTTAAATAGCACAAAGGGTACAAATAAAAAGCCCCTACCATGAGAAATGTGCTTGCCAAAGGAGCTCATGTGAAGAGTGCACATTGCAACCATAGCGATCATGGATTAGAGTGCTGACCTTTTAAATGATAATATTCTATCAGCATAACATGATGTACAGCTGGGATGTCAGGGTTGCATTCCCATTATTGTTCCTTATTATGAAACATATAATAATGCGTTGCGCTAATATAGCACCTTTCAGCCGAGGATCGCAAAGCAATATAGAAATAATTATTAGCCCCATTTCACAGATGGAGAAAATGAAGTAAACAGAGATTAAAATGCCCTGCACAAAGACACCCAGGGTATGTCCACATTGCATGGTAAACCTGGGCTTACAATTGCTGGACTTGGGTGTCACAGACAAGTCATACTGCACTACAAAGACCTTCTGATATGGGTCTGCAGCTTGATCTGCATCCACACTGCAAAATGACAGAACTTGGATCCGAGTTATAGCAGGACTCAAGCTGTGATCCACCCCCCTAGCGGGGTTCTAGGACCCAGGTCCTGAGTGCTTGCTGACCTGAGTCGGATTGATTTGTGTGTGGACGGAAGCACAGGCTTGGGCTCAAACCTGAGTCAGAGCCTGGATATAGCGTGCACTATAGACACACCCATCAAGACAAAGGTAAGATTTGAAGCGTGACTCCAAGTCACATGCTAGAATTACATAGCAATGCCACTTCTCTGGCTCACAATAGAAAAGAGTGAACCTCAACAGCTCTGGAGTTTTAGATAAGCATCAAAAGTTTGTACGACCTTGTTCCATCCCAAACTGTGTCTCTTGGCTCCTCTTCTGTTCCTCAGTCTCTTTGAATGGGTCTTTTGTCTGCTTTTCTCCATACACAATTCACTTTGATGGCTCTTTTCATACCATCTCCCACTCCCATAGTGTGACAGATTTGCTTGTAAAAACATTTACAGTTAGAAAAGCAGATAAAATCAATGTGAACGTTTCCTCCGTCACTTTCTTCTGTCTCCGTTTCCTCTTTTAATTTTGACCTTAGCAACGGATGAGAATAATAGTGTAAACATCTGGGGGGTTTTTTCTACACCATACGGTTCCCAAATGGAAGCTTGAGAAGCACTGTGACTTCTGTGTCAGTGCATTCCCAATAGAAGGAGGGAAATGCTGTAAGGAAGGTGCTGACTGTAAACAGAGGTAACAAAACAGTGGTGACTTATCTTACATTTTCTGTGCACTAAGAGTTTTAGTCTCCCCTGGTACTGTACTGTAGTTTTATGATTCAGGATAATTGTTATGTGAAATTTTCCCTTTGAATTGTGACTCCAGCCCTACAGGCTCCTTGGGGCTCTCCAGGGGTCAGTGAATAATTTCCAGAAGTCAGATATGTAAATGTGACCTAATAGTGTGGAGTGAGCTAAACTTTCATTACTTCTTAGCCTTCCTGATACCAGAGCCAGGGCCAGGAGGCAGACTTTGATGGAACATCATTTGACTCTGTTTTGGTGATGCGGCCTTATGAGCCAGCATTGCTTACAAGGGGTGAGTGAGGCATAATTGTTCAAACAAATGCTACAGGGGACTCCTATGGATGTTAATGGGTATCAGTGGGAAAGATTATACTGTAATTTTCTGACTGCAGATTCTTAAAATTGGACATTTTTACCCAAGGGCACCACTACTGAGGAGAAGACACTGCAGATGGCTTTAGGCATAAGTTAAGTAGGGTTGCCCATCTGAGGGATGTAGTTCTGGGACCACCAGAATCATGCAGACCCAAACCTCCCTTCTTCAGCTGTAGAGCTTCTGCTTTCCCAAAATGGCATCATGTGCATCTGAGGCCTTGATTCTCAGCTACATCTAAGAATAATTTTTGGAGTTCCTTAAAGCCAATGCACAGGATTCTGGGGACCAGGTGAACATGACTGGAATAGAAACAGGGATGTCTTTGTGAGGGAAATGACACTGGGAAGGAACTCGTTATGTTGCTGAGCTGGACAAATTGATGTAGGGGTGGGGGGGAACAGCTGGGATCAAGAGGCTCAGGTCCCCTCTTCACTTACCTCAGCTGCTGGGTCCTTTCAGGGAGCAGAAGTTTGAGCCCTTTCTTGTTTTTGAAATGGGCCAGAGTTACTCCTCCTGACACTCCCATTGGTGAGCTTTAGTAGCTGCTTCCATATCCATTCAATACAGATAGCAAGTTATCAAGATTGTGAGAACAGGTATAAAATTCCTCTGCCAGCTCTCAGCTTTTTTTCTTCTTCACCTTTCAATAAAGCAGGCAAGTGCTGGATGCAATAGCTTCATAACAAAGTGCCCTCTGTAGCGTGTGATAAATTAATATGGGCCAGAAAATTGCCATAATTAAAACAACATTTTATTGCAGTAGCTGTCTATTTCTTCCCCATATTATCTAAGAGATGCTATGTGATTTTACACAGCTGATGCCTGTATTAATCCTGTGGGGCAGAGGAGGACAGAAAGAAATCTAGATGAATAGTTAAGATCACAAGGGAATAATTACCCTTTTGTTTATCATCTATCTATGATATTTTTGAGTCACTCACCATGGTATCTAGGCAGTATAATCACAATAGACCCAAGGGAAACAATCTACCCCACCATGCTCTTGGAGAACATAAAATCCTGGATTGCTACTACTAAACTCAGCCCTAAGATTTAAACTTTCTAAAGCAGTGAGCATGAAGATATTAGGCCTGATTCATTTGCAGTGATGTAAAACCAATTTAACTCCATTTAATTCAGTGGAGTTCCACTGGGGTAAAACTGGTGTGAGAGGAGAATCTAGCATCCCAGGATCTTTAAACAATAGCCCAATTATTTATCAAGGAACTACAGTCCCAAAGGGTGAAATTAATCTCTTCCCCTCACAAAGCCCAGGTAATCAGACTTCAGGCAAGGAACTAGGCAGAATCAAGGGAATGGAATTCCCCAATACAGCACAGCCCCTCTGCAAGCTCATGGGCTGGAATAACAACTAGTGCCCATGCCCCTCTGTACCCCCTTCATGGAGGTTTTGGCTATTGGATCTATATAGTCACAGATCCTGTGGATCCCCTGAATTCCTGTCACAACCTCCCACACCCACACTTTGTTCCAGCTTATCCAGAGTGCTGCTCTGGTGCACATTGGGTATGGGTAACTCCTCAATGTACACCCAGCTTCAGCAGGACCAACAGCTGTCTGGATTGTCATCTCCAGGCATCTCTCTCCATCTGGAAACTGACAGCAGCGCCTCAACTCGGGCTGAGGCTTTGCTTCTGGGAAGTAAAATGAGGCAGACTCTCACCCACCGCCCCTTGGGTTAGCCTTAAAGCCGTAGCTGCACAATTTCCCATAGAATCATTTCTCACATGAAGAAAAACCGCCCTCTCATCAGGGTGATTTCAAGTGAATTTTGTTGTATAGTTTCAAAGTAGCTTCCTGAATCACAAGGATTGAAACAAGAGAGCTTTCGAGTCTGCCACAGCCTGCTGCTCTGAGAAAGGGATATCATCAACCATGACAAAGACATGCTGCACCGCATCTCCCTACCAGAGATACTTACAATCTGTGCAACTCAGTGATGTGCTCTGGTAAGGGAACCCAGTGCCAGCTGGGAGAATGTAACTTATCTCAGCATGGGAAAATGTAACTTATCTCAGCAGCCTTAATCCATGTGGAACACATCCCAGCCATATATTCTGTAGACAGCCTGGATTATTTATACTGAAAATCTTTGGTGTGTAACAAATTCAAACTTCCATTTAGTACAACAGCATAAAAATCAATATATTTAGTAAGTGGCATGCACTCAACCGTGAGTGCCAACCTCAGGGCAGGCTGTCAAGAAGCAGGGCAGAGACCCCCAGACTGGTTGTATGTTCTATAATTAGATTTTACCAACCCATCAAGAGATGTGAACTCCTGAAGCCCTATAACAATCTTACCACAGCGTCACAGCCAGTCCCTTTGGACACTCCAGTCTATCTTGCCACCCAACGAAGCTGGACTTAGTTATAGTTGGTTGCTATACACCAACAATCTAAAAAGATTCAGGTTATTTCCTGTCTCAAGGGACCAGTCGCTTAACCAACGTCATTGTCAATTTGTACCCCATTTCTCACCAAAGACAATGCTTGTAGACAATCCTGTAATAAACTAACTAAAGATTTATTAGCTAGAAAAAATAAATGAGAGGAGTATTATAAAGTGAAAGCAAGAAAACACATATACACAAATGAGTTATAGTCTATGGCAGCGTTTCCCGAACTGTGTTCCACGGAACACTGGTGTTCCACAAAAAGAAAAGGAGAACTTGTGGCACCTTAGAGACTAACAAATTTATTTGAGCATAAGCTTTCATGAGCTACAGCTCACTTCATCGGATGCACTTGGTGGAAAATACAGTGGGGAGATTTATATACACACACAGAGAACATGAAACAATGGGTTTTATCATACACACTGTAAGGAGAGTGATCACTTAAGATGAGCCATCACCAGCAGCGGGGGGGAGGGGGAGGAGGAGGAAAATCTTTCATGGTGACAAGGAAGGTAGGCTATTTCCAGCAGTTAACAAGAACATCTGAGGAACAGTGGGGGGTGGGGTGCGGGGGAGAAATAACATGGGGAAATAGTTTTACTTTGTGTAATGACTCATCCATTCCCAGTCTCTATTCAAGCCTAAATTAATTGTATCCAGTTTGCAAATTAATTCCAATTCAGCAGTCTCTCGTTGGAGTCCGTTTTTGAAGTTTTTTTGTTGAAGGATAGCCACCCTCAGGTCTGTAATTGAGTGACCGGAGAGATTGAAGAGTTCTCCGACTGGTTTTTGAATGTTATAATTCTTGATGTCTGATTTGTGTCAATTTATTCTTTTACGTAGAGACTGTCCAGTTTGACCAATGTACATGGCAGAGGGGCATTGCTGGCACATGATGGCAAAGATCACATTGGTAGATGCGCAGGTGAACGAGCCTCTGATAGTGTGGCTGATGTGATTAAGCCCTATGATGGTGTCCCCTGAATAGATATGTGGACAGAGTTGGCAACGGGCTTTGTTGCAAGGATAGGTTCCTGGGTTAGTGGTTCTGTTGTGTGGTGTGTGGTTGCTGGTGAGTATTTGCTTCAGGTTGGGGGGCTGTCTGTAAGCAAGGACTGGCCTGTCTCCCAAGATCTGTGAGAGTGATGGGTCGTCCTTCAGGATAGGTTGTAGATCCTTGATGATGCATTGGAGAGGTTTTAGTTGTGGGTTCAAGGTGATGGCTAGTGGCGTTCTGTTATTTTGTTTGTTGGGCCTGTCCTGTAGTAGGTGACTTCTGGGTACTCTTCTGGCTCTGTCAATCTGTCAGTGTGAATAGGTGTTCTGTGAAAGAATCTAGAATTAAATTTTGACTCTTGCACTTGATTTTTGTACTACTTTATATGCGCTTTCCAGTTAGAAATTGTTAGTTCAATTTATTTTAAATTAGTATTTTTGCTTTGTTTTATAAAATAAAATATATTTGCGCATAAATAACGCAATTTTTTATTTGAAAACCAAACGACTACAAAAATATATTTCAGTATTCCGTAATAGGCTAAAAAGTGTTCCATGGCCAAAAAAGTTTGGGAAACACTGGTCTATGGTTTTAAAAGGTGACAGAGTTCTAGTAATCTGTCAGCTCTGAATGGCTTTAGGAATAACCCAGGTTGACCCTGGGGATCTCTGATTTTGTTTCAGAGCTCTGGCCTTGTGACAGTCCAAACAGCAAAGAGAGATGAAAAATTTTCTTGTCGGATGTTTTTATTTCCTTTGTCCAGAATTCAAGATAGTGGGACAATGCCTGTTGCACTACCCTCTTCATGCATGTGAAGAGGCAATTAACAAAGTCTTTGTATTGTGATGTCCCACAATGGCCCAGTTAGTTTTGATAGGCCTTCTTGATGGTTGCAAGACAATCCCTCCTGACTGGATTCACAGTTTCAGAACAAACATTTTTACAGGTCTAAAGAAAAAATTTAACTATCACCTTATAGCACGTGATAACAATATTATAAGTGAGATTAGCGCATGCAGCAACTTACAAGTCGTAACGCATTTTTATAAATTCAATACCCATCTTAACCATACTAACAAACAGGTGAAACAGACTGGTTTGCAGCAGTGAATTTGTCAGTGCTCAGCTGAGGCCTAAAGCCTTGGCAGGAGTGGACACCTGTTCTGCCACAATCACAGACAACTGATTGCTCTGTGAGAATTTATAGTAATGGTGTCTGCTAACTAAAGCACAGGATCAGGGATCAAGAGGGCTAAACTCAGATTTTTAAAATTGTATACATTTTAAATTTGCAGGTGCAGTTTTGCATAATTTGCATGTGCAGTTACCATAAATAGCCATGCAATTGCAGACATAAATAATGCATATGTATAGCACTAAAAAAACCAGTGCCCCATTCACTCCATGTGAACTTGGGCAAGTCACTTAACGTCCCTGGGCCTCAGTTTCCCAATGTACAAAACAGGGATTATAAGAAGCTACGTCACAGGGTTGTTGCAAGACTCAATAATTAATGCCTTTAAAGCACTTTGATATGCTCGATGAAAGGCATTAGAGAAACAAGAGCCATACTGTACACCCACTCTCCTGATTAAAAGATAACAAAGAACTGGCATTCCAACCACTTTTAAACAGAATGCACAGAATTCCAAAGGCTAACACCTGCGAGAAAATCTGAACAGCTCAGACAGTGAATGCACTCTTTTCTGTACACCTTCCTGGGTATGTTCTTCTAGTCCATTATTTAGGTGCCAGAATGAGTCAAGGTTTGCATTCCTCTTGCCTCTCATATCTGTGCTTGATGCTATAGGTCATCTCCTATACCATACACACACCCCATTTATAGCCATTCATTTACACCAGAAGCATTGCAATACATAGTACCTTGTGACAGCTGTGAAGAAAGCTGTCAATCACCTCTGCAATGTAACAGCAACTTTGGGATGCCAGGAATAGCCATATGAAGAAGTGAAATAACCAGGGTAAGGCTAATGGAGTTCCTACAGTCAAGATACAGCACATCTAGACGACTTCTGTTAGAGGGACCCTGTGTATATGTTCTGTTAAGAATTATGACTTCCCATACCGTGACACTAGACTTGACTGATTCTTGCTGTACAGTATGAAGGAGCACCTTCCAGATGACTGACCAAAGCTAATTATTCATACATGTTCGAAAAAGCAAAGGAAGTGATGGTTCAAGGACAATAACACCCAATTACTGAATGTTCCCAGAGAGGTCCAGGACACTAATCCAATAGAAGAGGTTTGGTGCACAATGAAATCTCATCTGTATATGTAAAATCATGTAAGGAGTTTAAAAAAAGCTCAAACAGAGTTACTGGATGCAATAAGGAAGGATGGAAAAAGTGGAGAGGTGGCGGAGATGTGTGGAAGAAATATGGGCTAAACCCCCTCAAATTTACTGGCTGTAATAAGGCTAAAAAAAACCCAATTAATAGTGGACAGCTAAAGAAGATTCATTAATCACAGCCACATGGTTCTCTTAGCCTCAGTGGAGAAAACTGTTAGAATTTATAGATTGCAATGTTATCCTAAAGGCCACCATTGCAATTGGTACCAAGTGCACCTGAGCAGAGATGCCAAAGATCGATGGGGCACAAAGACTCAATTATTATTTCAGTCCAGCAAGGGGTCCCTCCCAGTCTGGTGGGGCAGCACATTGCTGGGATGCTGTGGGAAAGTTTTTATTGCTGCTGCTTAGTCTGAAGACTGACACTTTTGACCACCACCACTAAGGCCCCAACTGAGCAAAGTATCTATGCACTTGCTTCACTTGAAAAGTGTGTTTCTGTCCCACAGAATTCAGTGGGCTTTAAGCCTGTGTTTAAATGTCTTTTGAATAGGGATAGAGTTAAGCACATTAATTTTTAATTATTATTATTTGTATGGCAATAATGCTTAGGAGTGTGCTAGTCATGGACCAGGACCCCTTGTGCCAGGTGCTGTACAAATACAGAACAGACAGCCCCCAAAGAGCTTATGCTTAATATTAGCTTGTGCGTAAATGCTTTGTTGAAAGAGCATCTAAATCATTCCTGACGTACTGTATTATTGGGGAGGGGGGGAATCAACTGTAAGATGAAGTTGGTGAGATATTCTATTCATGACAAACAAAACAGAATTCTAAGACTTCTGAACATCAGTGGAGTTTTCTAACTGCCTTCCAGTCAGACCGCACCCATCTCATAACATAGCTACCGACTCCGTAGATACTCCAGGGCTGGAGCACCCACTGAAAAAAAACAGTGGGTGCTCAGCACCCACTGGCAGCCCTGTGGGTCAGTGCATCCCCCTCCCCCAGCGCCTCCTGCCCACTGATGGCCCCGCTGATCAGCACCTCCCCCTCCTTCCGAGCACCTCCTGCCCACTGTGGATCAGCTGTTCTGCAGCATGCAGGAGGCATGGGGGGGGGGGGGCAGGGGCAGGAACAGGCGGGGAGGGAAGAGACAGGGTGGAGTCTTGGAAGAAGGGATGGAGTGGAGGCAGGGGCTGGGGCAGAGGCGGGATCGAGAACCCCCTGGATAGAGAGGAATTCGGTACCTCGCATAATACTCAATAAATAGCCATATAACCCTAAGCCCAATGGAAATGTTTCTGTTAATATTTAAAAACTCCAATCAAAATAACTGCTTTTAAATAACCATTTTTTATTCCCCTGGTCTGTGTGCAACAAACATTTTTCAGGAATGAAAACCTGAAAGCGAACTGGAGTATATACTAAAGTGAAGCTGACTTCATTGCATTTCCTTTGCTGCACTGAGAGAAGTATACAAAGCAAACAACAGGCACAAACAGTGAAAAGTAAATTGGGTTTTTAAAATTCTTGCAGTTGGTTACATAGGTAAAATCATTTGTTATATGACTTAAATTGGCAGTGTCCCCTTAAAAAAAGGGGACCAAAAATGCAGAAAGAACGTACATTAGGAGTCCCATGTCTGTAACACTTTAAAGTAATGGTGATGCTAATGAATGCTAAATTACAGTGGAAATCCAATACAAGGATTCCTGGCACCTAGATTATAATGACAGGACTTCATAAGGCATAATGAATATACCATAGGAGTGAATAATGATTAGCTCATTATATTAAAATGTTACCTATTTTTCTCTATTAAGGAAACATTCATTCATTTGCTCTCCCAACAAAGCAAATACTTCAGGAGTCCCTGTTATTCTTTCTACAATGTTGTTTGGTTTGTCAGTGGTAACTGCCTTCTTGGGTATTGTGATATATTGGAAGGGATAGTAAGAGTCTTGTTGTTGTAGTGTTAGAACAAAGGAATATATTAATCTCATAATGAACAAACAACTAATTGCTGAGGCTTTTTGATTGTTTTGTAAGGATTTCACTTTCCTGTTCTATTTTTCAACCCATCTTCATTTTTTTTCTATTTCATAGAATCATAGAATATCAGGGTTGGAAGAGACCTGAGGAGATCATCTAGTCCATCCCCCTGCTCAAAGCAGGGCCAATCCCCAATTTTTATTTTCCCTCCCAGATCCCTAAATGGCCCCCTCAAGGATTGAACTCACAACCCTGGGTTTAGCAGGCCAAGGCTCAAACCACTGAGCTATCCCTGCCCCCAATTGAATGTATTTAATTAGTGCTGATGAAAGGCACCAGATTGACAGGAAAATGAAGTCTTCTACTCATCCACAGAACAAGGGAAGCAAGCACAAGGGCAGGAAAACCTCCCCTACTCCGACCCTCTCACCTGCCTCAACTCTGTCCTAGAGGAATCACCTCTAGGGGCTAGAGGGTAGTTTGTTTTTTCCAGGCCCACTCACTCTTCTGCTAAGACAAAGAAACCAGATATAGTTCTGGTGGGTTTTGTAAAATGGGTACCTGTCCACACTAGGAGGTAGGCTTAGAGCCCATGTGACATAGCTCATGCCTTGGCCATCATATAGTCATGACTCTCAGTGATTGGTCTCCTGGCTTAGATTTAAAGCAGAGGACTAATAGTGAAAGGATCATCTAATTTCATCTATATATGAATTATTGTAAGTGTATTCAAGTATTTATACACCCAACAATATCTTCTCTTAGAGGGTTGCTGGCAACTCAAAAAACCTAAATAGTTTCATAGAGAGAATGGGTGGCTCTCATGTGATTTGAGAGTCAGGCAGTAGACTAACATGACAGATGTCCTCAGGACCATATTATTGTATATTTAATGATGCTTCACATTCCTCAGCCTAAACACACTATGGTTAAAAAAATAATTAAATAACCCACCCCCCACCCCCCAAATATAGCAGCAGAACATTCTCTAGGTTGAGATGTCTTTGTTTGAAAAACCAGCGCTCAGCGAATGGAGTGCTCTGGCCCTCTGTGGGCGCTACTGTAATAGGGAGATGAACTGAGATGCTTGTCCTATTCCTGAGCCAATCCTCAACTAGTTTTGATTCTGGTCAACCCAAATTTGGACCAACAACAAGTTTAGTAACTGCAAGTTGCATGAGATCCATAAACTCTTCTGTGGTCCTGCCATCAGAGGGAGACAAAGAGTCGCCCTCTTAGTGTGAGTTATTTGGTCACTAAAAAGATGGGCATGAACCAACTTTCTGTATCCAAACACCCCAGAATTTTGGGGAATCCCAGGTGCTCAAGCCCATCTGTAGCTGTCACAGAAAGCGGAAGACTCTATCGGCTATAACAGCACGCCTGTTGGATCCCAGTCCAACACAGAGGAAACTCGCACGGATATTACCCCTGTGCTTACAACTTCTTCAGAAATGAATGCGTTTAGAGCCAGTGCAGAGGATGTATGAAAATGGCATCCTATGACAGACAGCCCCCCGCACTGGTTGAAGCCCATGCCAGAAGCAGCAGCTGTGAAAATGTGTGCTTTCCTTTTAAATAGCAAGATGGAAGATCAGGAACCTCCTCTGGAGGGGTTGAGTGCAGGAGTCTCACAGTGTGAGGCCAGATGGAGGGGTAAGCAAACAGACACCTCCTCAGGTAATTCTTGCTGCTCCTCTGAAAATCCATGAATCTAATGGTGTTGAACATGTTGCTTGGTGGGATTGGTGTTCCTAATCCAGGCAGGAGCACAGCAGCCTCCAGCCATGGAGACTTCTGCAGGGAAGGTTTCACTGCCTGTCTGGGTAATTGGGTGATTAATGAGCTATGCCCCTGACAGACAGTTGCATGTACCTGGCAAGAATGCTAATTTCCATATGCACAAAGCTTGCCAATGCACCAGGCAGAAAAAGTTCCTACTTTCTTCTCAGAGCCTGTATCTGGATCAATGATAACCTCAAGCAAAAATACTGGAATCCTCCATCTTCTCTCACCCCTTCAGCTACTTGTAACAATATATAGGGTGTCAACATGTCTGAGATTAGTGAATGGCCTGAAGCAAAAGCCCAAACTTTGCTCAAGGTCTGTATATGATGGCTCAGATCTATTTCTGTCAGATATTCTAGTGAGGGACATTGTTGTTCTGCAGAAAAGCTACCATCATTGATTCTTTACTTCGATATCTATCATATTTACAAAGCACCTATAACCTTGGTATTCAAGTGCTGGAAATATAAATATATACTAAAGATGGTCATTCTGCAGAGGAAATCCTACATCCTTTAGACCATGTGTTTGTAGCCTGTATTTGGTAATGTCAAGAATTAAAGTGTGTTATGGTCAGAATAGTGATTGTGTAAAAATGGCACCATCTTACTCAATTTACATACATCCTTCCCTGGGTCTCTTAAAGTCACATCTGACTACCGGGAGAAAAGCAGTTTATACTGTTCTCTAGGAGCCAATACAGCTTCTGAAGAGCAAGTTAGATTCCATTCCGCATTGTCAAGGATGCCTGTTAAATTCCAGACTTAGGAACATTAATTACTAATAGTATGGGAAACAGAAAGAACCCACTTTGGTTTTCTGTTCCCTGGTGGAGATTGCTGTAGTACCAATTAGAAAAATCATGTTTTGACTTGCAAAATGAGCAAATTTGATTTGGAGTCACTGAAAGATACTACAGAATTCTGTTGTGCTGGTAGGCACTGAAAGTTAACATGAGAGACCTCACTACAACCCTGCAATACTGAATGACCAAGTCCTCTATCCCTCACACTTGCTATCTCTAAATCCTAGCTAGAAATGGTAAAAATAATTCTAATGTTGCAGAATTTTTTAAATTGAAATCTCAAATTTCAACAGAAAAAAAAAGTGGATGAGGGATTCCTGAAAAAGTTTTTAATCAACTAAGGAGGGAGTATGACATCTATATGCTATGTTAATATAGTGAGGAGTCCTGTAAAATCACAGCATGGTCCAATTCTAGCCTTTCTACCTATAATCTGTGGTCCTCATTCATTGTGAAATTCCCACTGCTTTCTGTTGTTCTGACACTATAAAGCAACAGTAAAATCAGCTTAATTGGCAAGTTAAACTGAGTTTATGGCTGCTCTGCATCACTGGAGAGGCTCAAAACAGCCAGAGTACTCTGATTAATCTGTCCCTGTATCTTTAATATGAACAGTTTATAGGTCTCTGTTTATCAGCTTTTATACCTCTCTGCCACTGGCTTTCTTGGTCTAGTTCAACCACATTTGCTCAGTCCTCACCTAGAGGAGTCTGAATGCAAGGGAATGTGTCAGGGTAGTGTTTTCCATGTGTGCTACTGTCCACTAGGTATTTGAAAATCACTCAGTTAATTAAAAAAAAAAAAGGAGTACTTGTGGCACCTTAGAGACTAACAAATTTATTAGAGCATAAGCTTTCGTGAGCTACAGCTCACTTCATCAGATGCATTTGGTGGAAAAAACAGAGGAGAGATTTATATACACACACACAGAGAACATGAAACAATGGGTTTATCTGTATCTGTGCGAGTTTTTTCATGAAGTTGACAGATTTCCACTCTATACGGCTAAATTCAGTGCCTTGCATAATCACAGGTTTCAGAGTAGCAGCCGTGTTAGTCTGTATTCACAAAAAGAAAAGGAGTACTTGTGGCACCTTAGAGACTAACAAATTTATTAGAGCATAAGCTTTCGTGAGCTACAGCTCACTTCATCGGATGCATTTGGTGGAAAAAACAGAGGAGAGATTTATATACACACACACACACACAGAGAACATGAAACAATGGGTTTATCTGTATCTGTGCGAGTTTTTTCATGAAGTTGACAGATTTCCACTCTATACGGCTAACATCCGATGAAGTGAGCTGTAGCTCAAGAAAGCTTATGCTCTAATAAATTTGTTAGTCTCTAAGGTGCCACAAGTACTCCTTTTCTTTTTGTGAATACAGACTAACACGGCTGCTACTCTGAAACCTGTGATTATGCAAGGCACTGAATTTAGCCGTATAGAGTGGAAATCTGTCAACTTCATGAAAAAACTCGCACAGATACAGATAAACCCATTGCTTCATGTTCTCTGTGTGTGTGTATATAAATCTCTCCTCTGTTTTTTCCACCAAATGCATCCGATGAAGTGAGCTGTAGCTCACAAAAGCTTATGCTCTAATAAATTTGTTAGTCTCTAAGGTGCCACAAGTACTCCTTTTCTTTTTGTGAATACAGACTAACACGGCTGCTACTCTGAAATCAGTTAATTAAGATTCATGGCATTTTGAGGCTGATCTTGAAACAAGGTCAAAATGGTAAAAAGCTCTTCCCCATCACCCTTGCTCCAAATATCCTGATCTGTCACTAGGCTAGAAACATGTCAACAAAGATGTAACTGCTTTATGTAACCGCCCTCCCTTATTCCCTTAGTGACCCCCTGTGTGCGTTATCATTTGTCATGTTATGACTATATCTTAAATTGCAAACTCTTTGGGGCAGTGACCATGTGTTTTATTCATGTGCACAGCACCATGCGCACCTCTGGTGCTAAGTAGCTATGCTTGAATAAACAGATAATTATGTGCAGCCGCAGAAGAAATAACCTTATATTTCTTTTGTCCTTTAAAGGCAGTCCCATCCAGGAAGGCTGGGGCACACTGGAAGGTTCAGAGAAGGGTAGAGCTTGCACTGCCACTGTCTGAGGTGTGGATAAAGAGTGGTTTTTCATTCTCCAGGGCAGTCAATATGACTGACGCTGGCAGACCATGTGCCAGCTCATGCAAGGCCCAGGGCCTTGATGAACACTGACAAAGGCACAGCTGCAAATCATCTGTGAGTTAGTGTAGTTAAAATAGATATTAGTGTTATAAGAGTGCATTTAGTGTATAGACTCAATGGAATGCTTGTAGAAGGCTGCAGGTATTAATCCTGTTTATAACATCTGTACTACATGGTATGAAGTTATGTTGAGTGTTTGCATTGTGTAATTCACCAACCCGGGGAAAAAAGCATTAATTAAGGTAAAGTGCTTGGTCCTGCATACAAGATGGCCCACTGAAGGCAGATGAGGCATTGTGGAGCATCAAAGGACAAAGACCTTATTTGCATCCCTAACTCCCTTAAGGAAGGAAAAGCCCACACATGAACTCACCCATCAGCTTGGACTCTGGGGTGAGGGGGGAATAAAAGTCCCTGACATGGAGAAACTGGGTGGGTCTATGCTGTCTGGGCTCTGAGGGACAAAGATTCCTAGACATATAGAGCTGCTTATTACAGGAGCTGATATTACCTTTTTAAATCTAAGACTGTAACTCATTTGTGTGTATATATTTCCTATTTTAACCTTGTAACCAATTCAGATTTCTTTTTCCTAGTTAGTAAATCTTTAGTTAGTTTGTTACAGGATTGGCTATAGGCAATTGTCCTTTGTTTGAGATCTGAGTCCATTTGACCTGGGGTAAGTGAGTAGTCCTTTGGGGCAAGGAGTAACCTAATACTGTTGTGATTTTTGGTATAAGGGACCATCTGTCACATAGTCCAGCTTGCCTGGGTGGCAAGATAGTCTGGGATGCCCAAGAGAACTGTCGGTGACTCCATGGTAAGACTGTTATTTAGGAATTCACATTTGTCACTGGGTTGGTGAAATCTAATGAAGAACACTCCACTAGCTTGGGGTGTCTGCCCTGCTTTTTTGAGAGTCTGCCCTGAGTTTGGCACTCATGGTTGTGAGCCACTCCAGACAGCATGACAGTGGCTATGTCTGTCTGTCTGTCTGTCTGGGAGAGAAAGAGGGATGGGTGTGTGAGTGTACACCTGCACTCAATTGCTACAAATGAGCTCAAAACAAGATATCCCAACAAATTTCATGATGGAGGAGGGCTAGAATCTGAATCCTGATCCACAGCTACATGTTGCAGCGAGACCATATCTCTAGACTGGCCTGACTCTCAGCCCCACTTTGGGGTGATCCAAATTCAGTGGCTCAAACACACCTGTAGTCATTTCCTTCTTTGCCATATCCCCAGCTATGGAACGATAAAGAGGATCAGGTACAATGTCTTGAGGAGTAGCACCCTAAGGGAAACGTACTTGGAGAAGCTGCTGAATGGTAGATTTTTCTCTTCCAGTCAAACTTAGATCTGGTCTGAGCAGCTGCAATTCCATTGATGATGGAAATGAATGGAGTTGCCCCTGCTTACAGCAGTTTGGAATTGGGACCAAGTATTCATTACTATTATTTTGCAGCATGTGCCTATTAAAGGGCTGATTCCACTTCATTTATATCAATGGTGCATAGGAGTGGGAGTGGGCACCAAAATGCACAAATTTATCTTAGGATGAGCAAGCAGGTGTGAGGATCCCGCTGTTTAGATAATAAGCCAGACAAATAACTTATCACATTCTTCTCTGCCTGAAGACATTGGGTCTGTGCAAGTAACCCACCTCCCCATCAAAAAAATCCAAAGGCATTTTCTAGGTGTGTGTTTGACCGTTTATGTTCAATAACGCTGCCATTAAGAAACAGGGTCATTAATATCCTCTTTTTTTTTAATTGGGATTCACTTTAATTCTCCATTATTTATTTCACACACAGTCAGACTCAAAGCACTGCGAAGGGAACCAATATCTGGGTTTTACTGCAGGTCTTGGCAGTGGTTGCGGCTGCATCAGAAGTAAATATCTACACCTGCCCCCTCCAGCCCCCTGCACCTAATAGAAGTTTTATGACTGTTGCATGAACGCTGGACTATCTGACGTGGTAATTCCAATAAGCTTCTCTCTCAAGCCTTGGGGACAGCAGAGAAAAGCCAATATATCTTGATTTTTATTACAGGCTTCACTTCTTTCACACTCTGATGAGAGAAAGACAACATTTAAAGCAATGTGGAATTTTACTGCTCGGGGGGAGAAGTTCAATATAAAGTGAAAATTACAGTGTATGGAAACCAGGAGATTGGAGTAACAGACATAGTATTTTATTAATACCCTAGAGTCGTAATGACTGCAGGGCAGTCTCTCCAACAGACACCACCTATCGTTTAAGGGCTGGTTAATAACTGCATTTGTTTGGTTAAGGTAAGCGTGTGTTAACAATTAGACAGGGATTCTGATGGCTTTTCTGCTGCTTTTGGTTTTTACGCACAGGAGACGGCAATTTGTGAGGATGAGGATAAAACGGGGGAGGGGAAAGAAAGGCAGTTTTCACATTGTTTGATTATATAACTCCCTGATGTCTACTTTCCTGACATGTGATTGGAATTGTGCGCAGTTTCCCCTTTCCACTAAACAAATATGCTAGAAATATACACAGCCATACTTTACTACCACTCCATCCATAAAGATTAAGATCACACCATTTAAAGCTGAACGACAGTTCCTGGCCTTTACCCTAGTACCAAGTGGAAGTCTACTGAATGGAGCTTCTGTAGACTGTAACTTTGAGGGAATCCATTGAGAACAGTTTCAGATGACCCACACGCCTGCTGCTTTCAGAATTTGTTTACTAAAGAATGCAGGATATAAAAAATAGCCAAGGTTTCTGATTTGCAGGCTGGATTCTACATGTCCGAACACTGGATAAACCCAAAGAACTTTAAGCTGATGGAACAATGAATATATATATATATATATATATATAGACACACACACACACACACAAAAGTTTGGATCTAGATCAGAGGTGGGAAAACTGCAGGCCACATCCGGCCTGTGGGACCCTCCTGCCCAGCCCTGGAGCTCCCGACTGGGGGGACTAGCCCCCGGCCCCTCCCCTGCTGTCCCCCTTCCCCCGGGCAGCGGGGCTGCAAGCTCCTGCTGGGCAGCGTGGCTGCGAGAGTGTTCTAATCTGCGCTGCGGCGTGGCTGGCTCCAGCCAGGCGGTGCGGCTGCCAGTCCTGGTGGTCTGAGTGGCATGGTAAGGGGGCAGGGAGTGGGTGGGGGTTGGATAAGGGGCAGGGAGTCCCAGGGGGCAGTCAGGGGACAAGGAGCAGGTGGCAGTCAGATGGGGCGAAGGTTCTAGGGGGACGGGAAACAGGGGGTTTGGATGGGTGTGGGAATCCCAGGGGGCCTGTCAGGGGGTGGGGGTGTGGATAGGGGTTGGGGCAGTCAGGGGACAGGGAGCAGGGGGTCGGATGGGTCAGGGGTTCTGAAAGGGGCAGAAAGTGGGAGGGGGCGGATAGGGGGCAGGGGCCAGGCTGTTTGGGGAAGCACAGCCTTCCCTACCCTGCCCTCCATACAGTTTCAGAACCCCGATGTGGCTCAAAGGCCAAAAGGTTAGCCCACCCCTGATCTAGATACTGACCCAGATTTGAACATCCATAAAAAGATGAGATTTTAATTTTGGTTGTTTTTCTGTTTTGGTTTTTTGTTCAGGAGACAGGGAGACAAATTCCCATCTCATTCTAATATTTCCCTTAATTTATGGGTGTTTGGATCAGAGGGTTGGTTTGAAAGTGTCCCTTACCAGTATCAAGGAGAAAAGTTTCTCTCCCACCCCAGCTATATTATATAATTAACTAAAGCACTAATTGTTTTCAAGCTACCCTGATTTAAAAGCAGACTGAAAATGTTAATATCTAGTTAATATCTAGGACTTAATATCTTGTTAATATCTAGGACCAAATTCCCCTCTTAGTTACATGAGGGGAGAATTTAGCATCTGAGATTAGTTCTTACAAAAGTTACTAGGAGAACAGAAAGCATGTCAAGGGATCATGATGAAGAAAGGTAAGCAGCAGGATACGGACCCTGGACTTCAGGAAAGCAGACTTTGACTCCCTCAGGGAACAGATGGCCAGGATCCCCTGGGGGACTAACATGAAAGGGAAGGGAGTCCAGGAGAGCTGGCTGTATTTCAAGGAATCCCTGTTGAGGTTACAGGGACAAACCATCCCGATGAGTCGAAAGAATAGTAAATATGGCAGGCGACCAGCTTGGCTTAATGGTGAAATCCTAGCGGATCTTAAACATAAAAAAGAAGCTTACAAGAAGTGGAAGGTTGGACATATGACCAGGGAAGAGTATAAAAATATTGCTCGGGCATGTAGGAAAGATATCAGGAGGGCCAAATCGCACCTGGAGCTGCAGCTAGCAAGAGATGTCAAGAGTAACAAGAAGGGTTTCTTCAGGTATGTTGGCAACAAGAAGAAAGCCAAGGAAAGTGTGGGCCCCTTACTGAATGAGGGAGGCAAGCTAGTGACAGAGGATGTGGAAAAAGCTAATGTACTCAATGCTTTTTTTGCCTCTGTTTTCACTAACAAGGTCAGCTCCCAGACTGCTGTGCTGGGCAACACAAAACGGGGAAGAGATGGCCAGCCCTCTGTAGAGATAGAGGTGGTTAGGGACTATTTAGAAAAGCTGGACGTGCACAAGTCCATGGGGCCGGACGAATTGCATCCGAGAGTGCTGAAGGAATTGGCGGCTGTGATTGCAGAGCCCTTGGCCATTATCTTTGAAAACTCGTGGCGAACGGGGGAAGTCCCGGATGACTGGAAAAAGGCTAATGTAGTGCCCATCTTTAAAAAAGGGAAGAAGGAGGATCCTGGGAACTACAGGCCGGTCAGCCTCACCTCAGTCCCTGGAAAAATCATGGAGCAGGTCCTCAAAGAATCAATCCTGAAGCACTTAGAGGAGAGGAAAGTGATCAGGAACAGTCAACATGGATTCACCAAGGGAAGGTCATGCCTGACTAATCTAATCGCCTTTTATGATGAGATTACTGGTTCTGTGGATGAAGGGAAAGCAGTGGATGTATTGTTTCTTGACTTTAGCAAAGCTTTTGACACGGTCTCCCACAGCATTCTTGTCAGCAAGTTAAGGAAGTATGGGCTGGATGAATGCACTATAAGGTGGGTAGAAAGCTGGCTAGATTGTCGGGCTCAACGGGTAGTGATCAATGGCTCCATGTCTAGTTGGCAGCCGGTGTCAAGTGGAGTGCCCCAGGGGTCGGTCCTGGGGCCCGTTTTGTTCAATATCTTCATAAATGATCTGGAGGATGGTGTGGATTGCACTCTCAGCAAATTTGCGGATGATACTAAACTGGGAGGAGTGGTAGATACGCTGGAGGGGAGGGATAGGATACAGAAGGACCTAGACAAATTGGAGGATTGGGCCAAAAGAAATCTAATGAGGTTCAATAAGGATAAATGCAGGGTCCTGCACTTAGGATGGAAGAATCCAATGCACCGCTACAGACTAGGGACCGAATGGCTCGGCAGCAGTTCTGCGGAAAAGGACCTAGGGGTGACAGTGGACGAGAAGCTGGATATGAGTCAGCAGTGTGCCCTTGTTGCCAAGAAGGCCAATGGCATTTTGGGATGTATAAGTAGGGGCATAGCGAGCAGATCGAGGGACGTGATCGTTCCCCTCTATTCGACACTGGTGAGGCCTCATCTGGAGTACTGTGTCCAGTTTTGGGCCCCACACTACAGGAAGGATGTGGATAAATTGGAAAGAGTGCAACGAAGGGCAACGAAAATGATTAGGGGTCTAGAGCACATGACTTATGAGGAGAGGCTGAGGGAGCTGGGATTGTTTAGTCTGCAGAAGAGAAGAATGAGGGGGGATTTGATAGCTGCTTTCAACTACCTGAAAGGGGGTTTCAAAGAGGATGGCTCTAGACTGTTCTCAATGGTAGCAGATGACAGAACGAGGAGTAATGGTCTCAAGTTGCAATGGGGGAGGTTTAGATTGGATATTAGGAAAAACTTTTTCACTAAGAGGGTGGTGAAACACTGGAATGCGTTACCTAGGGAGGTGGTAGAATCTCCTTCCTTAGAGGTTTTTAAGGTCAGGCTTGACAAAGCCCTGGCTGGGATGATTTAACTGGGACTTGGTCCTGCTTTGAGCAGGGGGTTGGACTAGATGACCTTCTGGGGTCCCTTCCAACCCTGATATTCTATGATTCTATGATTCTATGGCAGGCTGTGCCAGCTCAGGGTTTTCGCTTATTTAGTTACATAGTCTTAAATACAGTTGCTAGTGAGTACCACAGCAATGAATCCTGCTGTGGCGTGTGCTCTTAATTTGTAGGGATTAATTTAGTGCTTATGAGGTTTTGGGGATTTACGGTATTAAAACCAGGGCTTTGTGTGCTGCTCAGCAAATGCAAACCGCTGGTTTTTCCTTCTGCTTGTCCTCTCTTCCTTCTCTTCAGCCCACCAGGCCAGTGCTAAGAGTGCAAAAGAAGTTAACCCCTTACATTTTCCACCTATGTAAAAAATAAACTGCCCCTGTCCTTTCAGTTGGAGAAGTTATTTGATACTCCCACTTTTAAAAGTATAAAGGCTGCACCATGGTGTACAGAAGGGCTCCTATGTTCCATCCTAGAGGTAGCTACAATTTCACTGGTGAGTGGATGATCCCTATATTGTATGTGGAAAGCTCCATTTTCAAATATATTCTTTTGGACATCCATGTCCCACATTTTGATGCTCACTTCAGGGGTTAGGTAAGGAAATTTTTATTTTACCTGCCTGAGTGTTGATTTGCAATCCAGCTGCATGATTTGCATTTCCAATTGACACCCAAAGTCTGAAAACTGGGCCCACAGTTAATTCTGGGCTCCTGCAGGGTCAACCACAGTCTAAATATAACAATGTAATTATTATTCTCAATTTATTATTATTAGAGATGGTTTCAAGCAACCATATTGCTGCTGGATCTGGAGGGTTTGGATCTGGATTTTTAATATTCCCAAAGTTCAAGGATGTCTGGAACTGAGATTGTATTTCAGATCAGTCTTCATTTATTATATTAATGCTACTAATTTTGTTGGCTAGTTCTGGTATGTCCACAGTAATAAACTGCATTAGGTTTCCTGGTCTGCTCTATTGATTGTGTATAAGCAATGGATGAAACTCACAATACCTGGCTTATGTGAACAGTACAGTATTTAAATTTTGTTATGGTCCCTTGTCCAGTATGAAACCAAGTTCATTAATCTTACAGTTTATTCAAAAGTTTCTTGTTACTGTTCTTGGGCACAAATCAGTGGAACCCACATTACAATGTATTGTCTCACTGCTCCCCATACCAACAGGAACAGGAAAGTTTGAAACAGTCTCCATTGTATTTCATTTTTATAGCCCAATGGAGATTAATGTCTAGGTCCCAGCTACAATTAACCTTTTTTTGGGATTGCTACAACCCATACACTCTTCCCATACCCAACCAACTGTATTTAACTGAATATAGCAATAGGTGATGGAGATGTACATTGCCCAGTGAAATAGGCTCTACTGCTGAGCGTAAGCTTGGATAGATCACATTATAGATTAATGAGTAGAGGGGGACTGGATCACTTAGGGGGTTGATAATGGCATATAGAGCCTTTCACCTTTAGGTTGAAATCCGGCCAGGTCAGCAGTGAGCAAATGCCATTACTGTCTGAGGGCTGTTTGGCAATACACATACAGTAAATGAGTGATTTCAGTCCACATCCTATAAACAAGTATACGCTTTACAATACTATCTCTCTAGCTCCCTTTCAACTGGACAACAGAGAAATCAGGGACTGAATGGAGATGAACCCTCCCCAAGCTTGGAAGGAGTCATTTCAGGACAGGGGAGAAGCACATGGGCAGGATGGTGGTAAAGACACTTGAACGCTGTACTTTCCCCAAAAGTATTCAGTATCCCATGCTGTCAGCCTCAGGACCTTTCACCACCAAGGAGGGTATGACTGCACTGCCATTGGAAATGCAATAGCAGTTTATGTAGGCATACTTGAACAAGCAAAAAGACACAGCAGCACAGATCCCTGTGTGGGCTAGGAATTTGAGAACTTACTAAGGGTTATACAGCCTGCCCGGAAGCCCACACTGACATGTCTTCACTGCTATTGGAACTCATCCTAGCTAGATTAAAGCTAGCGCAGGTTGCCAACATGTGCTGCAATCACACCTACAACTTTTGTATTTTGCATTTGCTCAAGAAACTCCCTGAAAAAGCACAAGAACAAATCCGCACAGACACACCCCTAGAACCCCGACCTGGGGTATTCTATCTGCTACCCAAGATCCATAAACCTGGAAATCCTGGACGTCCCATCATCTCAGGCTTTGGCACCCTGACAGCAGGATTGTCTGGCTATGTAGACTCCCTCCTCAGGCCCTACGTTACCAGCACTCCCAGCTATCTTCGAGATACCACTGACTTCCTGAGGAAACTACAATCCATTGGTGATCTTCCTAAAAACACCATCCTAGCCACTATGGATGTAGAAGCCTCTACACCAACATTCCACACAGAGATGGACTACAAGCCATCAGGAACAGTATCCCCGATAATGTCATGGCAAACCTGGTGGCTGAACTTTGTGACTTTGTCCTCACCCATAACTATTTCACATTTGGGGACAATGTATACCTTCAAATCAGCGGCACTGCGATGGGTACCTGCATGGCCCCACAGTATGCCAACATTTTTATGGCTGACTTAGAACAACGCTTCCTCAGCTCTCATCTCCTAATGCCCCCACTCTAGTTGTGCTACATTGATGACATCTTCATCATCTGGACCCATGGAAAAGAAGCCCTTGAGGAATTCCACCATGATTTCAACAATTTCAATCCCGCCATCAACCTCAGCCTGGACCAGTCCACACAAGAGATCTACTTCCTGGACACTACGGTGCTAATACGCGATGGTCACATAAACACCACCCTATATCGGAAACCTACTGACCTCTATTCCTACCTACATGCCTCTAGCTTTCATCCAGATCATACCACACGATCCATTGTCTACAGCCAAGCTCTACGATATAACCGCATTTGCTCCAACCCCTCAGACAGAGACAAACACCTACAAGATCTCTATCATGCATTCTTACAACTACAATACCCACCTGCTGAAGTGAAGAAACAGATTGACAGAGCCAGAAGAGTACCCAGAAGTCACCTACTACAGGACAGGCCCAACAAACAAAATAACAGAACGCCATTAGCCATCACCTTCAGTCCCCAACTAAACCTCTCCAACGCATCATCGAGGATCTACAACCTATCCTGAAGAACGACCCATCACTCTCACAGATCTTGGGAGACAGGCCAGTCCTTGCTTACAGACAGCCCCCCAGTCTGAAGCAAATACTCACCAGCAACCACACACCACTCAGCAGAACCACTAACCCAGGGACCTATCCTTGCAACAAAGCCCGTTGCCAACTCTGTCCACATATCTATTCAGGGGACACCATCATAGGGCTTAATCACATCAGCCACACTATCAGAGGCTCGTTCACCTGCGCATCTACCAATGTGATCTATGCCATCATGCGCCAGCAATGCCCCTCTGCCATGTACATTGGTCAAACTGGACAGTCTCTACGTAAAAGAATAAATCGACACAAATCAGATGTCAAGAATTATAACATTCAAAAACCAGTCGGAGAACACTTCAATCTCTCTGGTCACTCGATTACAGACCTGAGGGTGGCTATCCTTCAACAAAAAAACTTCAAAAACAGACTCCAACGAGAGACTGCTGAATTGGAATTAATTTGCAAACTGAATACAATTAATTTAGGCTTGAATAGAGACTGGGAATGGATGAGTCATTACACAAAGTAAAACTATTTCCCCATGTTATTTCTCCCCCCACCCCCCACCCCCCACTGTTCCTCAGATGTTCTTGTTAACTGCTAGAAATAGCCTACCTTGCTTGTCACCATGAAAGGTTTCCTCCTTCCCCCCCCCCCGCTGCTGGTGATGGCTCATCTTAAGTGATCACTCTCCTTACAGTGTGTATGATAAAACCCATTGTTTCATGTTCTCTGTGTGTGCATATAAATCTCCCCACTGTATTTTCCACCAAATGCATCCGATGAAGTGAGCTGTAGCTCACGAAAGCTTATGCTCAAATAAATTTGTTAGTCTCTAAGGTGTCACAAGTACTCCTTTTCTTTTTACACCTACAACTGCCGTACAGATGTACCTTACATTCTCTAGAAAAATGAAAACAGCTGTTCAGTTGATTTGCTGGGTATGTCTGCAACAGAAAAGGGGGATATCAATGGTGCTTTTATTTTTGCAAACCCAAGGCAGTGCAGATCTGAATCCAATTTTATCTGATCTCCCAGATTTGAAGGATTAATTGTTCTGGATTTCCCTGTTTCCAGTATAGAGCAAAGATTAGAAAAGCCAGGGAAGGGTTTTTCTAATATGAAAATGAAGTGCTGGAAGCAGTCATGCAAATCTCATAATATAAATTGTAGCCAAGCATATTATTATAGCACGATTACAAAAAACAAACAAATATTCCACCTCAAACCATAACAAAAACAACATTAATTCTGAAGTCAGGTTATTTCATTTGGAGGTTTGCGCTAATGCATGAAACAGTTAATTGCTCTGTCTAATGATAATCACATCAAGGCTCTTTTATTTTTCATCACCCATAAACATTGTAACAATGGGCACAAGATCCTTCCAGACCTCAGCCACACTTCACACCCAGTGACATCTTATAGCACATTTCAAAAATTCATACAGTACCTACAACAAGAGGGGAAATTAACCAGTGACACGTCTTTGGTTTATGAGTCACAGTGGTTCTTCCGATCATATGGGAAATGCGAAACAAAGGTGGAATTGCTCATATCTGACAAAAGCAATGGTTAATATTCATAACCATCTGGGCAAAATACACGCTATCTGATTGCTTTGCAGGAAATAAACTCCACACTCAAATCTTTTGATCTGCATTTGGAGTATTTTTTCTCTCCTTCCCCAGAAATGTTATGATGCTCGCTAACAGAAACAAAGCCCCCAAGCTCATCTCCATATGTGAGAATAAATGTTTAGATCATCTACTGGCTCCTTTTCCTCTAGCTGAGGCTGGGTGCCTCCCCCACAGCCCACTGCTGGTTTTGATTGTGTTTACAGGCAGTAGCGCTATGTCACTCAATGGCTACTATATAGTTTAAGGCCACCATAGAGATGCAAGATGAAAAGTCCTTCCTCTACTGGGTTTATAAATATTATTACTGGCTAATTTCAGAGTGCCCTTCATCCAAGGATCTCAAAGTGCTTTGCAAACAAGACTAAATTAAGTCTTACAACTCCCTCCACCGCTATCAAGAGAGAGAGAGATTTTTATTCCCATTTCACAGATTGGAAAGCTGAGGCACAGAGGTCCTGCCAATGGTAAGTAAGGAAGATAAGTGTGAGTAAGGGTTGCAGAACTGGGCCTCACAGGTCCTGAAACCCACTCCTGCACTTTAACCTGACCACCCTCCCATCCACCATTGATTAGCCCTCTGTCTGGATTTACTTCCCACAAAGTAGTACTTGCCTTCTTGAGATGAGTTACCACCCATCTCATTATTGCCATGAGCAGGGTGAAGGACTGAGACCATTAAAAAGAGAGTATAACACAATGGGGGGAAACCATTCTGGTTCACAGATAGTGTTGCACCTTGGTTATTGGGAGCCTTGAATAAATACACTAATTTGCAGTATTTAGGGAAAGAAGTTGCAGGTTCACCAAGTACAAGCAGTAGAGCTGGATGTCACCATCAAACGGACTAAACTCTTGCAAATAGTCCTTTCCCACCCACTTGCAATGGATCTCATGTGAAACCTGGGATAGATTCTTCAAGGAGAAGGCTCTATTTTTTAAACATGATAAGTGCAAAATGATACAACTATTCCTGTCTTCTGACATAGAAATTAAGATGACCAAGAAACTGAAAATGACATATTTGTACTAAAACTACTTAGGGACTTTGTGTATCAATCTCAAGTCATCTCCTGGACATACAATGGTCAAGGTAATAACCATAGCAGTTTTGCATTTGATAACTAGGTAATGTCACAGAAGTTCAACATCTTACTTCCAGACCATCTTTCAGCAATCACCCACCTCAGTTTGCCCTATCCATTAATTACAATGCATGATGGAACATCACATCACTGGAAAATAATAAGTAATTCATTTAGAAAATAAAATGCACATTCTCTCTGTTCCTCCATTTCTGCCAATCCCAATGTGTGTCTCCAGTAGGTGGGGCACTGGACTGGAGCTCAAAAGCGCTAGGAACTATTCCCAGCTCTGCCATTGGCCTCCTGGATGACCTGTAGCAAGTCACATCACCTGTGTGCCTCAGTTTCTCCCTCCTTTGAAAAGTGCTTTGAGATCAATGGATGAAAAGCATCATGCGAGAACTAGGTATTATTTAGTATGCTTTCCCAGCTCTTGCCATCCTCACCAAGGGTTAAAGTGCTCAGCCCTGGCTCCGCTTCATATGGAACATTTAAAACAACCAAGGTGTCAGCATGTTTCTCTATCTGTTGATAATCACTTCATCTCCCAGTAGATCAGGCGGTAGGAAATGAAACAGCCCCTACAGCAGCAGTATATATATAATGATGATGGAGGCCACATGAAATTGGCTGTGAGGTGTCTGTGAATTTTAATAACTCCTGGTCCTTCACCCTTTCATTCCGCAATGGCTATTTCTTTTTCTAGATCTTATTTTTTGGGGCCATATTGGCAGATCATTGTCAAGTGCATCTTGGTGGAGGATGGTTTTGCAGCTAAGCCAGTTTAGTTGGTTAACAATAGCTGTCAAATCTAATGTACTAGAGGGATTAGGCTATAGTTTCGAGAACAGTAAAATACTTATGTCTCCAGCCTCCTCTGCTAGGCAAGATCAAAGAGACGTGGGGATTTCTTGGTAGGGGCAGGGAGAGGTCTTCAGTGAGGACTGGGATAGTGAAGTAGCAAACTGCATAATTCTCTCTTCCTGCTGAGTTTTTTGTGCCGTTTTTTTTCTTGCTCAAAAATCTCCTTTGCACATTCTTAACACGATGTATCTTTCCTCGGTGAACATAGCTGCTGCATTATCCCCCTCATAAATATCAGATCAGAAATGAAAGGCTCAAGATGTCTTGCAGAAGCTGCAGCACATTGCAGGGGCAAAATCTAGGCTGACCCTTTCCTGCTGGAAGGCAGATAAAACAGATCAACAAATCAGTGAAAAACTTAAGCTGCTATAATAATTCTAGGAGCTGTGGAAGGAGTTCCCTTTAACTTGATGTCATGTGTGTGTATTTCTGAGCCAGAGGGTCCAAACTTTCATATGTGACTCAATTCTCTCCTTTCGTTTTGTTTTTTAATAACCTGACCAATGTTGGGACACAAAGGTGGAGGGTGTGGTGAAAAATTCTGTAGGGAGTAGATCTGGTACATATCTCCAGGGACTGAGGAGCGTCAAGTATGACGCATTGCCTAAGTAGCATTCAGTGGGACCAATCATGTGTCCTTGAAGTCACACCTGTCAGGTCACCTAGTTTAAAGGGCCGAGTTTACCTGCAGCCCACAGAAATCCAATATACACTGACATTTTTCTTGTCATTTTTGTAATAAATAAGAAGCTTTGGCAATTTCTGTAGCACTTTTCTATTTATCAATATGCTTCCTGGCCCTTAGTTAATGGAGCCTCACAACATCCTGCAAGGTAGAACTCCTGGTTTCTATCCCTGCCTTTGAAACTCACTTGCTCTATAATACGGGGCAAGTCACATGGACCAAAATTCTCAAAAGCAGACAGTGCTTTGGGGCATTGTGGCAGGGCAGGGGTATAACCCCTTGAATGCCCTGCCAAAATGCTGGCTAAGTCCTGCTTTCTGGGTAGGGAAGCCAGGTGCAGGGCCCCAAGCAGCCAGCAGAGAGCCCAGCTGCAGGCCCTAACAAGGGCCGGCTCACAGCCATGGCTTGAGCTAAGTCGTGGCAGCTGGGCTGAGGAAGGGAAAGGCTATAAAAGCCCTGGAGAAAGCTCAGTCAGGAGGCTAGCTTAGGAGGGGATAGGAGGCTTACAGCTCTGTCTCCTCACCAAAGGCAAGGAGCTTCACGGGCCAGGAGACCCTCGGAAGGGTCTGAATGGGGATAGCTGTTGGGGGAATAAAAGGGACTATACGGTTGCACTGTAAATAAAGACACAAGGGTGAAGCACCAAAGAAGGTGTTGGGACTCTTTATTTGGCCACCCGGCACAGGCATGAGGAGGTGGAAGCCTGTGTGGACCTTGTGACAGGCATCCATTCCGAGACACCTTGGAGTCTAACTTGGGCACTCAGAAATGGAGATACCCCAGATCAGTAGACATTTGCGAAACTTTGGGGTTTAGCATATCTATGCCTCAGTTTGCCCAGCTGCAAAACAGGTATAATAATGTCTATCTCACAAGGGTGTGGTGAGGTTTAATTAGTATTTTTAATATGCTTTGACATCTTCAGACATAGGTGCTGCATACATGCAAAGTGTTATTAATGTGTGATCTGCCCTGAGCTCAGAGAGCTATATAAACCATCTGAGAGATATGAAAATAGTGTCCACACGAAGGCATATTCTTTGAAGGGATAAACACAACCAAGATGAGGACAGGACTGGAATCACAGCTTTTGACAGGCATATTGAATTCCTTGGTATAACAGCACATCGGGGTGGGACCTTCACATTACTGGGTAAGGAGCCACAAGAAGTGGGCCTTATTATGCAAACATTTCCACCTTAGTTGCACAGTTAGTGCAGTGTAATTAGAGCTTTCTTATGTGTTGACAATTGTTCCAAATTCATCAACATCCTGGATCATCCTCCAAAGGTTAGAAGACTATTGATTTGAGATCTATTTTCTGAAAGATGGATGCCTCCAGCCCAGGCAAAGGCTACAGAGAGTAAGCAAGATGCACCTTTGACATGCCCTACGAAAATCAACTTTGCAACAAACAAGCTGTCCTCCAACAAAGTATCATTCTACGCTTGTATTTGTTATAACCACGTTATTATGCCAGTCTTCAAACAGCAACATCCTGAATCTGGCTTTGGGGTGTATCCGTGAGGAGGGACCTGAAAGAACACTGATCTGTAGGAGGAGTAGTGCCACGTATGAAGCCACGTTTAGTAGTGTTTCAGCTGTCGTTCTCTGACCTTTCAATCTGACTCTTTTCCTCTGCCTCCTTCCACTCCTCTTGGTCCTGTTCTGTCCTTCCCCTCTCTTTGAGGCTGTCTCTAGTTCCCTGCTGCTGACCCCCCTTCCCTTGACATCAGGACATCCACAGGGACACTGTGGGACTGTACCCGACACTTGTGCCTGCCACTTTTCCCTATTGCTGTCCCTGCGTCTCCTGAAGCCTGGGACACCATCCTTGGCACATTCCTATGCAGTTAGCATTGTATGCTACTGTGCATGCCATAGTGTTGTGTCTAATGGTAGCTGAATAGCACAAAAGTAAATGTGATACAAATCTGTGAATCCTTTAGGGAACCCAGGGAGGGAATGTAGATTCCACTGGGGAATGCATCCCAAAAGTACAAGGGATGGCCATGGTGTATCAGGCAGATAGACTGCATGAGAGAGGATAAGGAAGAAGATAAGAAACTAGCAAGCTGCTGGAAGAGAAACATGTTTGTGAGTTTCCTTGAATGAAGAATCCAGTTTCGTTCTGTTGACTGCTCATTTACTTCAGTCAAAACATGAAGCAGGGTGAGATGCTCAGCTGATGCCAATAGTGCCTCTCCATTGGAGCCATGCCAGTTTACACCAGGTGGGGATGTAGCCCATAGTCTCCTCCCCCACACTTTGCTAGGTAGTGGCCCCATCCTGGTGCCCTGGTTTCCAGGAAGAGGATAACTTCTTCACAAAGATGCTACAGAAATGAGTAAATAGAATTGATTCAATTTCTACAAAAGCTGCCTTGGGAATCATTGGCATGGCTGATGATCAACTCCACAAGAACTCTGACCTATATTAAGTCTAATGCAGGAAGTAGAAATCTATAGTCCACAATGCTGGATTTGCTATTCATTCTTATTGACAACCCTGTCCTGGAGCAAACAAAGCTTTCATCCTACTTAGGGGTCTACTCAGGGGATAATGATGCAAAAGGTCCCATCTGTTTTACCCTATTATTCTTGCATGCACACTGCCCTCTTCCCGAAATCCTCATGGTTGAGGACCTGCTACATACACCATATATCACCTGTGTGGCAGAAAATTTACAATGTAAATTAACTCATCAGCCAGTTTGGTTTCCTGGACAAAGAGGTGTAAGACACATAGCAACATCCAGCTCAGACAAGCTCAGCACAGCTGCCACCATGTCAGCTAGGCAGAGGCTCACTTGTGGCTTGGCCATCTGGTAGAGTTGCTCTCAATAGTTTGTGAAGGTCCTGGTTCAAATCTCGGCCGCAGTAACATGTTGGATGGACACATGGTAAAGTGTGATCAGCAGATATAGGGCTGTTAATTGTCTATGTCTCTTCTAGTGCCTCACCCACTGGTGGCCAAAAAAACTGAATATCTATATATATGGTATGAGTAGCCAGGAGACTCTGCCTGTGGGTGGTGAGATGCCATGCTTCCTATTTAGCAATGAGAAGAGTACATATCTGTAACACCCATTGAGAGCTGTGATATTTCCTTTCCCCCCTGGTTTGGTCCTTCCCCATTACAAAAGCACTGAGTGGTTTTTCCTGTCCTGTTTCTCACTGAGCATAAGCCAACATGGCTTTATTTCCATACAGTCTCACCTTCTAGGATGTCTTCTACATAGCTCTGAGAATCAGGCTCATTAATAGGTTCATGTTCCCTGCACAGAGTAAACTCTGTGAATGGCTCCAGTTTTGAGGCAAGATTCTCCATCATCGCAGAGAGAAGCAAGTGAGCTAGTCACCATGCAAAATGGCTAAATTGGCATAACAAAAGGAGAAAATCAGGGCAAGTCCCTGAAGCATGGAAAGCTGATCTCCTGTACCACTGTATTATTTCCTCCCTCTCCTCCACTCCAACAGTGTGCTGTTCACTGATTATCCATTCAGCGGCTGCCCTCCAACCCAGAGCTGGCTACATTTCAATGGCGTATATATGATATACAGCTGGAGAAGTGCCATGGGAAATGTAGGGATAGAAAGTGCTCTATAAATGTAGGATGTATTATTAATTAATTATTTGTTATTTCTACCATCACCTCTATACATCTGAAAGCCAAGGGTAGAAGAGAGTACATAGCAAGACAAAGGAATAAGTGCCTTTGGTGATTGTGATGGTTAGCAAGAAAGATGGATGCAAACCCACATCCTGGATCTGAAACTCCCCCCCCCCATACTTTGAAGTTTAGAGCTGAGGCCCATCTCAAGTTAAAGGTTAACCAATAGCATCAGCAATGGAGGGGGAATTAAATGAATACAAGCTTCAGATTGCACTCCATGGCCCTCATGAATGTCTCTTTTGATATGGGAACTGCATCTGTGCATACACCCAATCAGCCCCAGTGTGGATGGGTTTTTTTGGCATCTCCGAACCACAACAGCAGAAGGGAGAGGAAAGAAAAGAAAACCACCAGCGAGGGAGAATCCAGATTTATTTCTGCACCACTACCACTATGTACCAGTGGTTCGTGCTCATTCAAATTTCGTAGGAGGCTGTGTGTATTCTGGTTGAAGACAGCATCTGGTCAATGTGTATGTTGGCGGTGCGGGAGAGCTGGCAATCACCCAACAGATCCAGAGAAGTAAGCAGTTATGCAGCAAATGACCTTTCCAGGAACAGCTCAGAAGGAAGTTAACTATTCAGCTATTGAATTTTTTATGCCCCATGCCAGAGTCTTCATAGGGCAAAATTATTACAAAGAAACCCAACAACAGCACTTGATGCAAAGCTCAAGGATGCCTCTGGCTCTCTCCCTCAATGCCCCTCCTTCCCTGTCCCAGCCTTGCAATCTCTGAAGTAGCCCCACTAGGCCACAAGATGCCTGCACATGGGGCTACTGTTTCTGGGATGACACAAGCCTCACAAGAGTACAAGTCAATATTTAAAGATAAATTAAAGGCTGTTTGCCGAAAGCTACTGTTCGCACAGTTCTCCCCTCCATGCAAACAGCTCATTCAGACAAACTAATTACAGCCATATTAGCTTTTTTATCACTCAGATGTGGTACTTAAAAATGCAGACAAACCTAACTTAAAGCATGTCATAAATCCACCCAGACATAGAGTCAAGGCTGTGAAAAAATGGCTTTGCTGATGCATGAAATATCAACTGTAAATGAGCTAGTGTAGCTGATGTTAGTGTCAGCTTTTATGTGGACGAGGACATGGAGGAAAGCCAATAATACACACCTCACTGTGAGCTAGGTGGGAGCTTTGATGTCTTTTGGAAGAAGAACCGGGATTTAATTTAAAGTCTGCTAGGCAGTTTTTGTGAAGAAGCAATTACACAAACCTCAGTAATTCATGGCAATGCAGATATTTATTTCCATTCTTGTTGTTCTGGGTGGAAAGGAAGAGTTGTTTGTTTTTCTTACAATCCTATGATTTAAAAAAAATAATATTTTTTTGCAAATGGCTCTGAAATCTTGCATCTTGGCAGGGGGTTAGACTAGAGGACCCTTGCGGTCCATTCTAACCCTATGGTTCAATAATATTGCTTTAAAAAATAGAACTGCAGTTGCACCAGCTCAAGCTGTGAACTCATCCAGACTCAAACTCATACTCACACAGGGCGTCTTGTGGTCCATACAGAAACTGCTCTGCTAGGTGAGCAAGAAGGAACCCTCTCTCTGGCTGAGCAGATAGTAGCCATGCAGTGCTGGCAGTTGCTCTTGGTACAATGTCATTTTACATGTGATCAAAGTTTATTGACATTGGTGAATAACTATAAACAGGAACAAATCCTTATTCAATGAACAGTTGTGAGTTAAGTTATAGTTATACTAAGGAATTCAATATATCAGTGATAAACTGTGATTCCAGTATTGAGACACATATTGCAGATGCAAACATTCCTGCACTCAAGAATGTTCAAAATGCAAAGCAGGATCAGTATCTATATTTTGCAAATGACCCTTTATCTTTATAATCAACCAAAAACCCATCATCTGAACAGCCCACTAGAGCTGGGATTAAAATGAGAAAGTCCTGGACCCTGATTCTGTGTGCTGCCCACACTTAACTTGATATACAAATGCTAAAGAGAGTTTTCCTTATAGCAGAAATTATGTCCTGCAATAATAAAGTGTCATATTTCTCCAGGGGAAAGACGATGCCACAACTCAAAAGAGCTTGTGTCTGGCCTTGTTAGTATAGATCAGAATTCTGTTTTCACCAATTGAGGTGCAATAATTGTAGGAATCCAGACCCTGGAAGTACTGTCACTTTCAAATCATTGATAAAAAATAATCTGATTTAATGGACTCTGCGGGAACTTTTATCTAGATTTTGCATCCTCATTCTATGTAATCTGCTGACTGTCGACTAGTAAAAGGCAAATAAAGAGGAGCATTGTCCCCAGCAGCACTGTGCAGACATGCTCCTCATTACATTGCTTTTTTACCACCATCTAGTTCCTGGAAGGACAAAAGCTGTGCTGAAACACCTTCACACACTGAGAAGTCCTGGTACCGGTGTCGCTTTGCAGAACCTTTAGGAGGCACCTACTTATTTCTTAATGAACTCAGGAAATTTCCAAAAGATGACCAGATCTGCCTGGTACAACTAAGTAGCTGATGGTTCATGCTGCTTAACTGGCATCCAGAGAGTCAAACATAGCAGTAGAGAAACTCCCATTTACAGACAAAATTGTACAGTTTCAAGTACTATCTCTCCATCTATATATCAGTCTATAATATTTGTAATCCGCTGTTCGCTGTAGTATCAGTTACTAGACAGCCATAGATTCATATTTTGATCCATTTGGATAGAGTGAAATAATACAAATTAATAACATAACAACTCAATAATTAACATTCTTGCTCCTGAGGAATTGCCTGATACATTTTACTTAATAGCTAGGTATGTGAAATGGCAAAGGTTAGTTTTTGCTGCTTTAATACATCAAAAATGGCTCTTACTGAATCTTTTTGTTTAAAAACATTTGTATCTGAAGAGACACATTGGCCTAGAGCCTACACTAGTTATTCTGGTGTAATCTGGAGTCAAACCACTGAGCTCAATGAATCCAGCTCACTCAGTGTGGGCCTCACTGTATCCTACCACAGGAAAGAAGCAGTTTGCTGAGTTCACTTTGTAGAGTTTCTTTCAAATTCTTCCTTGGAGGGATGTGGATAGCTATGGCTATATAGGGAGATCCACCAGACTCTAGGGCTGTTCCTGTGCCTCCATCTTGGCTGGCGCTCCCCTGCATCTCTCCCCTGGCCCTGAGAACATGGTCCTAATGGAAGCTTGTTTCCAAGGCTCCTTCTGCCAGTCCCTGCCTTTGGAATTCCACTTCAACGCAGGGCGTGGGGAGGAGGGGCACCCAGTTCAGAGAAGACTCCACAAGAAAGTTAATGAAACCGTTGGCAAGATATGTTTACTTCAGTGTTCTCTGCCGAGTTGGTGGGGGAACAATTCAGGTCCCACACACAGTCAGCCCACCCCCAATCCCAGTCTCTCCCTACATGTGGAGTCCCTGACATTGTGGAGGGTCACAAGCAGCATCTATGACTGATGGGGACAATGCCATGGGGACAGATGAACTCTTTCTGCATCTGGAAGGGATGAGACCAGCATGTGGAGGTTCCTCTCTGTGTCCAGAGCTCGAAGATACAGTCCTCTCCCCATACTCAATCATTAGGGCCCTACCAAATTCATGACCATGAAAAACACGGACTGTGAAATCGGGTCTCCCCCCATGAAATCTGTATAGTATAGGGTAAAAAGCACAAAAAAGACCAGATTTCATGGGGGAGACCAGCCTTTCTCAAATTGGGGTCCTGACCCAAAAGAGAGTTGCGGGAGGTCACAAGGTTATTTTAGGGGGGTCGCAGTATTGCCACCTTTACTTCTGCGTGGCCAGAGAGTGATGGCTGCTGACTGAGGGCCCAGCTCTGCAGGCATCAGCGCAGAACTAATGGTGGAAATACTATACCATGCCATCCTTACTTCTGCAAGGCTCCTAACTCCGCCTTCAGAGCTTGGCCTTCAGCCAGCAGCCACCACTTCCCAGCTGCCCCACTCCAAAGGCAGCACCGCCACCAGCAGCAGTGCAAAAGGAAGGCTTAACACAACACCCACTACAATAACCTTGAGACTCTTTCCCCCCACAACTCCTTTTTAAGTCAGGACCTCTACAGTTACAACACCATGAAATTTCAGATTTAAATAGAAATCATGAAATTGACCAAAATGGACCGTGAATTTGGTAGGGCCCTACCAATCATTATTTGGTCCTGATCCAATGCCCATTGACCTCTATAAGTGTCTTTCCATTGACTTCATCAGGCACATCAGAATCTAAACCTGTAAACCCTTCTAGGCAGGGACCAATCATTTTCAATATGTCTGCAAATTGCCTTCCATATCTATGGTGCAATAATCATCATCATGATGCCCTATGATTCCTTGACCAATGCAAACTGAAAGGGCTGAGATAGCAAACCCAGAAATCTATGGTTTGATACTGGAGACAGTTGCTGACTCTGCATTATGAATAGGTAGGAATGAGACTGTAAAAGACCTTTATGTAAACAGACGGGGCAAATGAGGAGTATGAAGTGTAATTGTCATTTCTAAGTGTGTGATTTGCATAGTGATTAAACAATAGACATTCTGGGAGGGCTTACTAAATAAATGTCAATTACCAGGATTTACTGTCCTTGGCTAATTTGCAAAGCAAAAGAAATTCATTTGTCCTGCTACGCAAAATGATAGCAGGATTTATGTTACTATCTGGTGCACTAGCAGCCTTCCCAGAAACACTAAGCAACCTTTAAAGTCTGAGTTACTTTTGAATTTATTGACGATACACAGCATATCAGACACTCCTCTACAAAGTACCTTTATTAAATGTACCTTGTGGTAGAAGCTGGCATTGGAGGAGGAATAGTTTGGTTGTTACAAGCTAAGAAAAATTGTCTGTTCAGGAAGGGGCCCTGGGGAAGGAGATTAGCTTAAGAAAAATAATTGGGGATAATGGAGGAAATATTCGGAACAGAGAAAAGTAATGATACAAGAAGGATCATCCAGCATTGAAATGCAAGGACTCCTGAGGTGGAATACAGAAGCTGTTTAACACTACACATAGGACAGGAAGTGAAGAAGAATACTGTATCCAATGGAAATGGCAAGGGGGAGGGGAATTAGGCGTAATTAGGTGAAAATTTGGCCAAGAGACTGTCGTTAACATGCCAATCTTTGCAGAACCCACAGTGATATCTTTAATGGCCCCAGGCTGTCAGCAGCTTGGCTATAAATTGTATCTAATACTTGGCCCCTCCAGCAGCATTGTGCTCTGGGGCATTACCCAGGTATTGACTTAGAAATAGCCCACCTATGGAACCACCAAAACTGTATAAAAAATTCAAGCCATAGGATTTTGGAGGCTCTTAATTTAACTACAACCATTATTTTCCTTATGCAGGATTTCTTTGCATTTGCAAACATTTTTTTGGTCCTGCGTTTAAAAAAAAATTATGTATCATAATGGCCACTTTTCTGGAAATGCCACCAGTTAGGCTTGTAAGAAAGCGATTTTAATTTTCCAGACTCAAGGCATTCACAACTGCATCCAGATTTTTGGATGCTTATTTGAACTGAACCTTGGGAGGTTCACACATCACTAATCTGAGCAAGCCCATAGTAAGTAGGTTGCCTCACCAAAGTAACACCTCTTTGGCCCTAAGTATCACATGGAACATTTAAGAGCTTCATCAGGTTTGGATCTGACTTCATTTCGAGAAGAGCCATACTCAGACACCCCCAAATTTGAACAATTGAACAATTGAACTTTGAGAACTTTTAGGAATCAAATCTGCTTCCAGATCTAATTTTCCAGCTGGTTCCCATCTTCATAATGAGTCAAGATAAAACCATTGATGCAAATCCCCCCACAAACTCAGAGAAGTTCAAAATACAGATTTGGATCTGGAATTTTTAGCTTTGCCTGCATCTATGTACACAGCTCTGCCTCTTTAATTCATATTCATTTTGATCTCTCGGAGCAAAGCACAACATTATGTGGAGGCCTCTTGAATCTTGTAGATTTCTGGGAATTTCATTCAAACTTTTCAGATTTATTTACAATGCCCCTTTATTATTTATAATGCTTGGCTATATTATTATTGTCTTTCAAGGCCTTCAGCCATTATTCCAAGGCATAAACACATTCATATGTCAATGCTAACCCATTACATGATGAAAACTGAGGTCAGCTCACAGGGAACAAACTAATTGCTACTGGCCCTGACTATTAAAAGTCTCTCCTTCATTAGAGAATATTCAAGGAAAGTTTATATTTTATGTTCTAGAAGTTGGCTACATGACTTTTCCCCTGCAAGGAAGGAAAAATGAAAATTGCTGTTTGTTATGTAAAGCAAGGAAAGATCCAAGATCTATGTTCAGGATCAGCACATTGGACTGACTGAAGAAGAGCCCTCACATAATTCACGCCATGATTAAAATGAAAACCAGTGCATGCATGGATGACTCTCTGGGGGACTGTGGCTAGTTACAGGTAATTGGCCAGCCTGACTGTGACCAGTAAATACCTTTGATCTCTAATACTGAACTGTAGTAACAATATGGGACCAGACCATAGGGCCACAAACTTTTAAGGTCTGAAATCCAGATCAAGCTCCACATTTTGTTGCTTGAACCCAACTCAAATCTTAACTAACGGTTCTCAGTAACCTGGAACACAATGGAACACACAAGAAGCCAAATTCTGCCCTAGCTAATATATGCATTACCCCATTGCTACTAATGGGGTTACATTGGTGTAACAGGGTAAAATGGATCCCTGATTTTTCTAAGACCTGGAACACTGTCTAATTCTTGCCACTAATGATGAGTGTTAAAGCCAAACAAAGTATCTTTTCACCAAGCCTCCCAAACTCATAGGGCATTTCAAGGTCATTCACTGACTAATTCTGCGTGGTGTAAAACTCATGGACTTCTCTCCTTCTGCTTTTCTTCCCAGCCAGCAACCTTTGGTCATTGCTGATAGTTCCTGGATTTGAACTGGAATCTTATGCCCGACAGGCTCTGAGTAGTATGATCACTCTGTTTTCCCTGTGCTATACTTCCTGCTCTAATCCTTCCAACCCAGACAGCATACTACTTTTCTATTTCTTCCCATCCCTTTGCTAATCTTTTGCACAGAAACAGTGTGGGTCCACACGTTTATCCTCATTACATCAGGCGTTTGTTACAGGCAGGCAGCTAGCCAATTAAACTGAGCAGTGGCTTAAATGTTGGCTGTAAAAACTGCCACAGTCACTATTTAGTTTATCAGTTTTATTGGGTCACCTGTGTTTAGTTGAGGGTCAAAAATCATAACCCCCCTCTATTTAATATGCCAACTAATCATCGCAAGTGTTACAGTATGAGAAGAAAATTAAAACAAGCTGATGATAATTTTTATGGCCTCCTCTGTCACATCTGTGGCTAAAATAAATCACCCAAATAAAGGCTTTAATTCCATGTTAGTGCATGCAGCAGTTTATCGAGTTTATGGCTGACGGTTAAGCTTTGCAAAAGCACTGCAGTATTTCAGGGCTACAAGGAAGGAAGTGCTGAGTGCAGACTGTTTGCAAGGAGTGATAATAGGATAATAAATTACTGCAAGGTAAAGAAACTCTCGGCTCCGTAGACTTATCGCTCTTATTTATGAAGCAACAATATCTTAATACATGGTGTAATAAGTTGTCAACAATGCCCGGTTGGTGTTGAGAGATGCATAGATACAGGACACTCTACTTGGTGCTTAGGGAATGGGGTCTGTGCTTGTTCCAAACAGCGTGATTGCAGTGTTCCCTATATCTATTTCTTTGAGTCCTCATTTGATGATACAGGCTGAGTAGGTAACCCATACTGAAGTTCAAGGATGCAGTTCCAGAGCTTTTGAGACTGGCAGAAAGGGACACTGGGGAGGTTCCACTGGAGGAGAAGACAGTCTATCACTTGTGTCACCAACAAAGGGGGAGTGACTAGTGATTCCACATTTGTCCAGGTGAAGTCTAAATGGTGTTCTTCACAGTCTGAAGGGTTTGAACTTAAGAGGAGTGCCCAGAGCCCTGGATCTGAACCCATTATACTTGGAGAAAGGTAATTCACACCTGGCTTCTATCTATCTAATCAGCTGACTCTCTGCATAACATACCTTCTTTATACAGCCTATACTGGTAATGTTCCCAAACCAGAATCCCAAATCCAAATACTCTTGAACTAGAGACAAGGGAAGATCTGGGTCTGAATTTCATAGCAGGGGTCAACTTTGCTTAACATATGAGTGATCACAATGCAGCCTGAAGAGTTTTGCCCTCTCTCCTCAAGGGCCAAATCCGGTTCCTAATGAAATCAATGGAGACACTCCCATTGAGCTAGTGGGAGTTGGATCCTATACTATTGGAGTGCATATCAGCATGGGGCTGCGCACCCCAGTATGGTATCAGGGACTTGGCCTTTAAGGACCCAGTTTCCGAGACAGAGTCTGCATGGAGGGCTATGAAGCGCTAGTTGCTGTTATGCCCAGGTAGTTGGAACCAGGCAGGCACAGAATAAAGCACAGCTCTTGCAAGCACCTTAAGTGCTGAGTGATCACTGAACCCTGCATCCAAGATGTCTTGTTTTGTTCGATTGTACCACCGCTCAACATCATGTGAAAAATGTAAGATAAAATTCACTTCTATTAAAAACCCACTGTTCAATGGAGGTTAAAATGGTTGTAACTTTGATGTTTGCAGAGTTGTTGTAACAGTTGTCCACAGGATATTATAGACACAGGGTGGGTGAGGTCATATCTTTTATTGGACCAACTTCTGCTGGGGAAAGAGTCACCAGCAGAAGTTGGTCCAATAAAAGAAATGACCTCACCCACCTTGTCTCTCTATTATCTTGGGACCAACATAGCTACAGCACTACTGCAAACATCAAATCTACAACCATTATAACCTTCAGGACCTGAAGAAGAGCTCTGTGTAGAAGAAGAGCTCAAAAACTTTTCTCTTCCATCAACAGAATTTGCTCCAATAAAAGATATTACCTCACCCTCTTTGTCTCTGTCGATTTTATGACTTTATGCTTTTATATCCAGACACAATTTTGCAAAACAGGTTCAGCCAGTTGGCTCGTGGGGAAGTGCCACAATGGCCTTTGATGGAACAAAATCTGGTCAGCTGTGACTTAACTTTTAATTGCCTTGTTTCTACTAGCATATGTGATTATCCTCTATATGATCAGAGTAGGAACTGGGGTAGATCAGGTAGCAGATAAATTCTTGCATATGCCACCTAGCCACATTCCTTCGCATGTGTATCAAAGTTGTCACCGCTTGAAATTCCTCAAAGCTCACAGGTCTCTGGGAGTCTCTTTTTCTTGCTTCTTCCAGGTAGATCATAAGTGAACCCAGTGGAGCAGGACGAATGCACCTTCCTGGGCACTATCTGTGTTTGGGGCATAGGTTATGTGTTTCAATTAATTTCAGTTCAACACGCTCGCTTTTATTCCCCCTGGTGCCAGCAGATGATGTGCAAAGGGCTGTGGTAGGCTGGAATCACTAATTAAACTGCCTCTCTCATTTAGAAGACAGAAACTCCCTGTGAGGCAATTGTGCTTAACAGGCAGGGGGAAAAATACATTACGGCAGATCAATAAGTAAAATGTTCTCCTTCTTTTCTGCCAGGTTTGCTGCTTTTCCAATCCCTGTTTAAATGAGTCACTTTCTATTACCCAGGGATAAAGAATGTGAGAAAAGTAGGGACTTTGCTTACATCCTGTAGAGAGGTGCAGGATAGACTTGTGAATAGACATTGGACTGGTATCTGGGAGCCCTTCCTGTGGGACCATAGACACGTCACTTAGAAGTGCTGCACCTTAATTTCCCATCGATAAAATCTCCCAACCTCTCGGGGGGCAGAGCTCAAATACAATGGTGAAGGAGGCAAGGTGCACACCCGTCCATCTCATCTATATACTCCCCCGTTTGGACTATGAGGCCACTACAAGTTTACCAAAAAGTTGAGCACAGTGAACATGGGGTTGGGGGGGGTCAATTCTGGCATGTTTTCAGCACCCCCTAGTCTCTAAGTGCCAGTAATTTATCTGCGACTCATTCACTGGGAGGGAGCCGCTGGCTCTGACATGCAGATTGCAGGCATTCACATTTATTATTCAGAAGGCATATGTAAATTTCAGAAGGGGGACGTATGGGAAGACAAATGTTTGTGAACGGTGCCTGGCTCCAACACCAGCACAGGTCTGGCTGGAAGACAACGGGTTTGCACAGGGTGCAAGTGCTGCAGACTCTCTGCACTTTTATCTCATTAATACTGTCTTGCACTTTACAATCTACAAGCCCCATTCCCCCCTCCAGGGATTATTCCTACCTGGGCAGGGCAAATTTCTCAGGGTTTGCTTTTAATTCTTCCATGGATGAGGAAAGGAGAGGCAGTTTTCTCTTCCCTTCACTTCATCCCAGGGCAGTGACAGGGAGTCAACCTCCCTCATAGCCCTGCAGACCTCAGGGGACCTGGTATGGGCAAGAGGCATCTGCAAGGAGGCAGTTTACCTCCACATTGCTGCCTGGCTCCTTCAGATCCCTGAGGCCCCAGCACAGCCCCTGCCCTCAGGGACAGAGGATGCACCATGGCACAGAGGGAAGAGCAATGTAAGTTAGTGCAGAGTTAGGACTCGACTGTGCTCTCATTCTATGTTCATGTAAGTCAGAGGAAGTCCAAGGCAGCCTGGCCAAGTGACACCAGTGTAAAGCTGTTGTGGGGCTGAGAATCAGGCCTAAGTCTGCCATAACATATTCTGCTTTTTCCAGCATGTTTACAGATGGGGAGAATCCATCAGACATCACACCCCCTCATACCCTCTCTTGACAGAACAAGAAGCAATGGTCTCAAGTAGCAGTGGGGGGAGGTCTAGGTTGGATATTAGGAAAAACTATTTCAGTAGGAGGCTGGTGAAGCACTGGAATGGGTTACCTAGGGAAGTGGTAGAATCTTCATCCTTAAAGGTTTTTAAGGCCCTGGCGGGGATGATTTAGTTAGTGTTGGTCCTGCTTTGAGCAGGGGATTGGACTAGATGACCTCCTGAAGTCTCTTCCAACCCTAATATTCTCTGATTCTATATATGAGACCTCCTAGAACTGCCTCTCTGTTGTCTGTCTATGTGGTCTTGAACAAGAGGCAACATGAACTAAGGACTGAATAAAATATTTGCAATTAAATTTGAAAACCTTGACATTTGGGATTTTTGTGTTTTGTTTCCATTTTGCAAAACTGAAAACCTCAGGGAAAAGTGTGAAATGCTGAGATTTTTCAGTTAAAACAGGCCCATTTCCAAGTGAAAATGAGCCAGTTCTCATACCAAAGTGGTCCTGGTTTTGAGAGAAATCTTCAAAATTCAATGCTGATGAAAATGCATCCTCATGCTGAAACATGGGAAAGTTTCAAGAGTGGCAAAACTGAGGAGGCACCAAATGAAATGATGAATATTGTGAAAGAACAAATGGCTATTTTCAGACCTAAAAAAGACTGGAAGGGATGCAGGAATGGCAACCTTAACTAATTTGTAACATGCTGCTGATCAAGCATTTGTCTCTACTGACTTCTTTTTTTCATATCTGTACTTGCCTCTGTACCTGCTAAGGCCCAAATATGGGGTGCAAGTCAGGACAAACACCCCGAACAGAGGAAACAAAAAAATATCTCATGTGGGAAACTTATGATGCTGTGCGATTCCTACCATTGGTGAGGACAGCTCCTTCTAGAACCTCAGCTCCATGATTCTTTATGTCAGATATAAACAATTTCCAGCATTAAAACTGAGGAGAAACCACATCTGTGCAGAAGCTAGGAACAGTTGGGACTGAAAAGGGGACATTTGAGAGGGAAGCCTGCATTTGTCCTTTTCTTTAATTACTAACCTTGCACTTTGCAATGTCACCTTAACTCAGACCCATTAATAATACTAGTCTTATGTACTAAAGGAGAAAAAAATGCTCAAGTATCGAGTGCTGAGAACAGCACCCCTTGTGCCTGTGCTTTGCTATACTGAGTGCTGAAGGCTAATGAAAGATGTGGCCGCATATTGAATTGGCTGTGTGAGTGGCAAGAACACGCTGCATTTAGTCTGCATCTTTAATGTGTCGACTAGAAAGATATTTTGAGTACACAGAGCCAGCATAATCCATTATCCGTTTTATTTTTTGATCAATATGATCACTCTATTAGTCTATTGGAAAAGACGGCTCATTGATGCTGATTTCAGAACCCATCACGTGAGTCGGGCTCTATCTACAAGGTGATCGGCCTTGACTGTGCAGGTCTATGGTACACAGAGCAGTGGTGGAAAGTTGCCGAGTGACCTACACTGTGGCATTGCAAAACCCACAGCTCAATGGAAGGCTGAGCATTTGAGCAAAGCAAAGGGGGTGGGGCGTGGTATCTTCCAAGTCTTCAGAATTCTGGATCTATAAGCTGTGCAGCCACCACCAAAAATTGTCCATAAATATTCATACTCTGTCCATGTTTGTGCCCCTTTCATATGTGCTTCCCATGAGCATTCAAGTGACCAGCTCACAAAAAGCTAGCACTTCGGAGTACTTGTGAAAAGAACTGTTTGGAAAACATTGGTGTTTTGAAATTTTCCCACACACACAAAATTAATTTGGGATGAGTCAAAATGTTTTTCTTCTTTTTAAAATATTTTACATAAAATACATTTAAAAATGAAGGTTTTTTCAAAATGAAAAAATCTAAACTTTCATGGTTCAGACAATGTCAAAATATTACATTTAGACATTTTCAAAACTTTTTCCTCAGTGCTTTTCTCAACAAAGTGTTGTTGAACTCTACACAATTTCACAAAAAGAATTTATTTTTGTTGAATGGTATTTTCCAATAGAAAACTCTTTCAACAATTTTTTTCCTGCCAGCTCTCCTTGTGAATGGGATCCTGGTTAACAAGGCATGAGGAGAAACCCCACAACAGAGTCCTGGTACAGAAGCCATTAGATGACAAGGATCGTAGCACTAAGTTCACACAATAACACACAGCTAGCTTTGTGTGGGCAACTGTGATGAGACAGTTACATATCTGAAATATTTTTTCTGGGCTGTGATGCTGCTTGACAAGACAGAGGGGTGTGTGGGTTTTTGGAACACTGTTTCAGAGCCTTGGCACACAGGCAATTAAATAAGGATCTTACCCTTTGCAGCTAGGACGACACGTGTGTGTGCAATTATTTTCTGTGCGTCTAACTAATACATTTTACACCAGAGGAATTTTTCTAGGGATGATGTCTCTTCAGTCAAAAGCAGTGTGGCACAGACAGGAAAAGTTTTTAAAATGTCTAATTATCCATAACTCTGTTTATCTTTCCCCTTTTCCTGCGAGATTCAAGGGCCCAATGGCTGATTAAACCAGTTATGCTCATCCAGTCAGGGACATAAAACAGCTAACCATAAAACCTAGGGGAGCATGAGGAAGAGGCAGGAATTGAATCCCGTTCTCCTGGCCCCAATATTTGACTTAACTAGGAGACCATCCATCTTCCCCTCCCATGGTGTACCTCATTATTTAGCTCATAAATTCATTATTTACACTGTAATCTCTTTGGGTCAGGGCACTCGTCTAGAAAGCCTCATGCTCAGCAATGCCACTAAATAAATAAAAGAGTAATCATACTAACCAATGCTATCACCATGGAGGACACTTCCTAGTGCTCTCTGCTGACCTAAGGCACACGCTTCCATTCCTTCATTAGGGCCTCCTGGGAGCGTGAGAGGGTTTAGAAGCGTCGTTAATATTCATCTTCCTCTGATGTGATTTGGTTTCAGAGGCTCCATGGGAACCAGACAGATTAGAATAATAAAATAATAGCAAATTGCCCACGGCAGAATTTGTATATAAAGTCTCTCTAATACATTCAGTCTCTGGACAGCAACAAGAACATGATGACTGAATTATACTTTTAACGAGATTTCAACGATTGATGAAACAAATACTGCCTAAAAAAAAGGATTCCCTCCTCCTAGCCATGTCTGAACTGTCAAGGGGGGACATCTGGCCCAGCCCCTTCATGAATTAGTCATTGTATTTATATATTGCCTCTCTCACGCTCTCATAATTCCCATTTGCTGTGAAACAGCCCAACCCAGCTTATTTTGTCCAGGCATTATTAAAATTACTATTACCATTGCAAATGCTTCCAGGGGAGATAGTATTAATAATAGTCTGTTCCATCAGATCCTGTCAGTTCCCAGGGTGATTAATATTCCTGTCTGCAAGAAGCATTATATCGTTTAGAGAGAGCATATTGCTTGGCTGGTAGGCCATTCTTCATCAGCTGTGATAAGTGCATTGTGAGCTGCCATTATTGCATTACTTTTTATACAGCTTGAGATGCCTCATAAAGCAGTTAGGAATGAGACCAAATGCAGATAGATTCAGATCTACAAAATAAGAAAAACCATCACAGTTTTTGTCGCTCGGACTGTTTGGCTCCCCTTTCCCCTGTAATTGTCATGTGTGTTTTCTCTTTCCTTTTATGTTTGGTGAGCGGGACACATGAATTCCCAAGAACATGAACAGTGAAGGAATTCTTACAGAACACAGGTGGCTAAAGGCAGCCTGCAGACTATGTAGTTCAACAAGACAGACTGCAGCTACCCTACATTGATGCCAGCCTGTAACTCACAGCGACTACAGGTCCTAGTATACAAGGTTCCATTGAGAAAATGCATCCGATGAAGTGAGCTGTAGCTCACGAAAGCTTATGCTCTAATAAATTTGTTAGTCTCTAAGGTGCCACGGGTACTCCTTTTCTTATTGTGATTCAAGTTATCTCCATTCAAGCTATTCGGCATATGTTGGCTTAGGTTAGCTGAAATCCTGCTTTTATTTATGTGAGAGGCATCCAAACTTTGGGTGAGCTGGGATTCCTGAAGAGTGTCTCTTATTTGTATAATAAATTAGGTTTCAGTAGTCCTCCTCTTCAATCAACAGGTATAGCCCACAGATACTACAGGGCCCACCATATAACACTCCACCCAGAGATATAGAAAAGACCAAGGATGATGCACTCTGTTCTCTTTTATATAAATTATGTATAGCCCTCAGGTTCCATAGCAAGTTGCCAGAGCAGTCCTCGTCTGGGTAAAGTCTGAAGGCTCCTGCCATAAACAAACTAGGTTCTGACTGCCTTAGGCACTTGGTTTTCCTATCTGGCCTAACGCAAATCCCCAGGAATGTTCATCTTCACAATGTTAAAGCCATCTGATACCTTCAGTGCTTAGGCTGCAGATTATGTAGATGGACTCACCCCTTGAGCAGTTGACTCAAGAGATCTTTACGGAGTCAGTCAAACCCCATTAACATCACAAGGCTGGACAGGAAGGGCTACATGGAGTCTGGGAAGCTGGCCAGATTGTCTTTGTCTTGAAAACAGCATGGAAAAATGGGGATGGATGCAATATTTAAGTTAGGTGAGAGCATCTTCAGTGACTGAAGTCTCCACAACACCTTCTGTTCAGAAGAATGGATGCAGCAACCACCGATGCATACAGCAGAGGACTAATTAATTGCCGTTTTCAGCTATACTTTTCTACCCATATAGACGAACAGGAATGCAAACGAGCTAACTTCCCACCTAGCTCTAGAACAAAGTAGGAGAAAGGAATAGGCCACCACCATTTCAGTGACCTCCAGGGTAAGTAGGAGGGTCCAGGAACTGGGGAGAGAGAGTTTATGACAGGGATAGGGAGATCTGAGTGAGGGTTGTCAGCCTCTCTCTGTGTAATCCATGCCAGAATGTGGCACTCTGTCCCTCTCTAATGGTGGCTGGGCCACATAAAGCTCAATGAGCCTGCTAGTGCCTGGGCCAACAGACACTGCTCTCTTAGCTCAAGCAGTAGAAGCCTGTGTGCTAAAATCCCAAAATCCCAAATTCAATCTCTCTTGCCAACGACCCACTCTGAACTGAGCCATGGATTCAGTGTTCCACCTGTTAGGGAACCTCGGTACTATCAGGTTTGAGGTTCAAGGTTAGTATTTCCAAGGCACTGCTAGGAGTGAGTTGGGGCAGAGGGATAGCCAATCTATCTTCCCTTCCTTCTTTCCTTTTTTCTCGTAGGGACAACCAAGGTGCCTTTATGAAATGTTTTCACAGCTCTCTGCTGCTGAACTGTAACCATACGTTCCAAGTTGCAGCCTGGAGCACATTTTTATAACTAAATTATAAACTCTTGCAAAACAGAGTTTATAATGGAAATGCTGACAGACCTTTAAACCCAAGCAGATGCAACTCAGTGCTGCTCGAACACCCCATAAAGGTTAAAAAATGTATCTCCAGCTCAGATGAGCCACTCACTGGGACAGGCCATCCACCAACTGGCACACAGAGAGGATTCCAAAGAAAGTACAGTAGACAATACAGAGCTCTAGAGACAACTAGGGGGTAAATTGTAGCTACAACGTCACAGCCCCTGTGCCAGGAAGGGTGTGCTCTATCAGTACACGATCCAGCGTAAGCTCCCAGAGTCACTGGGCCAGACTTGGGGGCATCTGAGGGGAAGCATGGACCAAAGAAGCCCTGCTACTCGCTTTGAAAAGGTGTAGCATATAGTTTCCTATGCTGCACACCTTAGCTCCACTGCCTAGTGCAAAGGAGCAGGCAAAGCCGTAGCCCAGCCTCCTCTGCCAGGGGTTCAAAGCTGGGATTCAGAGTAGCAGCCGTGTTAGTCTGTATTCGCAAAAAGAAAAGGAGTACTTGTGGCACCTTAGAGACTAACAAATTTATTAGAGCATAAGCTTTCACGAAAGCTTATGCTCTAATAAATTTGTTAGTCTCTAAGGTGCCACAAGTACTCCTTTTCTTTTTGCGAAAGCTGGGATTGTGACTAGTGCCCAGGAGCACAAAGCTGGGAAGACCCACACTCCCTCTCACCCATGCAGGGTTAAGCACAATCTAGCCCTTAATGTTTGGGCAGGTATATCCATTAGGAAAGAGATTTTGTTAAAATATAAGTTGCTTGTACATTTCCCTGATAAATCATTTTATTTGCATTCCTCTGTGTGCTGTCTCCATCAGGTCACAACCTGAACATCTGACTCAGGGACCACAAATCCTTACTTCCGAACTATTCACCTCACCAGAGCACACCCACAGGAACCAAACATGTTGAATCTCTGGCACACAAACACAATGAATCACTCTGTTCAATTTCTGTGCCTCCCGGCCAATGCACAATGAAACCAGACTCTAAAATGATCCTTACAATGTCTCAAACTAGAGAAAACATTGCTGTTATCCCCAACATTATTATAATAGATACCGATCCCATCTGACTCACAATCCTGATGTATAGTATCAGAGGGGTAGCCGTGTTAGTCTGGATCTGTAGAAGTGGCAAAGAGTCCTGTGGCACCTTATAGACTAACAGACGTATTGGAGCATAAGCTTTCGTGGGTGAATACCCACTTCAGCAGATGCATGTTGTGGAAATTTCCAGAGGCAGGTATAAATATACAAGCAAGAATCAGGCTAGGGATAACAAGGTTAATTCAATCGGGGGGGTGAGGCCCTCTTCTAGCAGTTGAGCTGTGAACACCAAGGGAGGAGAAACTGTTTTTGCAGTTGGTTAGACATTCATAGTCTTTGTTTAATCCTGAGCTGATGGTGTCAAATTTGCAAATGAACTGAAGCTCAGCAGTTTCTCTTTGAAGTCTGGTCCTGAAATTTTTTTGCTGCAGGACGGCTACCTTTACATCTGCTATTGTGTGTCCAGGGAGGTTGACGTGTTCTCCTACAGTTTTTTGTATTGTATTGCCAAGACAAAAACCTGTAGGAGAACACTTCAGACTTCAAAGAGAAACTGCTGAGCTTCAGTTCATTTGCAAATTTGACACCATCAGCTCAGGATTAAACAATAGCAGACTGTGAACAGCTCGCCAGCTACAAAAGCAGTTTCTCCTCCCTTGGTGTTCACACCTCAACTGCTAGAAGAGGGCCTCATCCTCCCTGATTGAACTAACCTCGTTATCCCTAGCCTGATTCTTGCTTGCATATTTATACCTGCCTCTGGAAATTTTCCACTACATGCATCCGCCGAAGTGGGTATTCACCCACGAAAGCTTATGCTCCAATACATCTGTTAGTCTATAAAATGCCACAATCCTGATGTATGTATGTATATGTTATGGGTATGTGTCTAGTGTAGCTGCAAAGGGCATTCCTTCTGATATCCAGTAAATATCAACATCTAGAATACATTTTAGGACACATAAATTTCTACTATCAGTGGGTTTAGAGTGAAACAGCTTAATTTGGCTGTGGACTTCTAGAAATAGAATTGCCACTGCTCAGAAAGACTGGATGGGAGCTGGAAATGTACATCGTTGCTGTTGAGACACACATGCATTCATCTTCCCTCGCTGACGCTTATAGCTTACTAATATACCCATGGCCTTGGCAGTCATGATAATTATGTGCAAGCCAGTAATTTGTGAGCATAACATACCATTGTGCCCACTGGTTTATATACCGCATGGCCCTGACATTCAGAAAAATGGTAGCACAGTTGTATGCTCAAAACTGCACTCAAATTATGTGCAAGCAGCTGAGCTGTGGGCCATTGGCATATGCAGTGACCTTGCTTGCATGCTTTGGCTTTTCTGCACATTCAATTTTGAAAATCTGGGATTGTTTTTTTTTAATGGTTGAGAGCTATATGTGGCATAGTGAGTTAACAGAATACTTTGTCCTTATATAGCATTGCCATCCAAGAGTTCCAATGCACTTTGCAAACCTTCTTAAGCCTTCCAGGCCCTTCGTGAGGCTGGTGGTGTTAGTCCCATTTTACAGATCAGGAAACTGAGACACAGAGCTGGTTCCATAGTACCTACCTCTTCTGCCCTGTGTTTTAGCCAGTAATCCCTGCACAAGCCCAGCACATCTAGAGAGCTGTGCTCCAAGTGTAGATCTCAAATGATAATAATTGGTCTACATTTGTACACATCACAAAACTACCATATTTTCTGAGACAGTCTGAAGTCTCCATTCACCCCAGATTAGAGCAGTCGGGGTGCTGTAGGTCAGAATGAGAAACACTGACAAAGCTGGGTGTGGGGTCGGTTTGGGCGGGAAAGCTGTGCTGCAGGTCAGAGTTGAGGTGCATTGGCAGAATGAAGTGCAGGATGTTTTTACAGCTCAGTTCCACTCCATGCTATTAATCCCTCACTTTTGGAAATATGAAAATGACAGATTCAGGGATAAATCCCGAAGTCCTTGTTCAGGCAAAACTCACACAAGACCGAACTCTGATTGGTGCTGAACACCTGCAACCCCATTAAGTCTCTGGGAATTACAAATCTTAGGTGTTGACCCATTGACTTTAAGGGGAGTTTTGCCTGGGTGAGTCCCTCAGCATGTGACCTTTAGAAAGTATTTTCAAGAGTAAGTGTTGGGGTCGGGGGCATAACTGCCGGCGTGTCCACAGGTATGTTGTGCTGAGAGGGTTGGGAACCGATGCAGGGAAGATTAAAGGCAATAAGGTCAAAAAGAGGGGGTTTTGGAATATTTAGTACAAATAACGAGGATTTCCTTGCTGGTAATGGACAGTGTAGGAGTGACCGGCTGCCTGTAAATTAAACAACGGCTGCTGGAGTGTGCTCATGTGGGTTCAGATGGGAGATACAATAGGTGTGGCAGCTTGCCAATGCCAAGGATTACAGCAGAGTGCTGCTGAAGAAACTATGCTTTATTGTGAGATTATTACATTGCCCCATCACTTGATGGCTGTATGGTATTTCAACCTGGCAATAGACCCCAGTGTTTGGAGCCTTATTTGATTGAACAACTTACTCTGTGCCTTTGTAATTATCTTAGTGCCTGGTCTAGCCTAAAACAATGGTACTCTGGAGTGTAGTTGACTTCCTCAGCTGCCTGTTAAATCACCTGTACAGGGACCACTCTTAGCAAAGGTATCTGGACATTTGGACCTTGTTTAATGGAGTTGCTGCTCTGTAACTATTGTGATAGGCTACTCCATGTGGTGAGATCCCAGCACAGGGCACCTGGAAGATAGATTCACTAGCGCGCTGTGTTCATGGCCCGGCATACCATAGATGGTGTCCCCCCAAAGTAAATTAAATCTGTTTATTAAGCAAGCAATCCATATGGTAACTGAATTTCAATTTGTTGGCCTTGCTAATGCAGGACTGCTTACTGATAGGAACAAAATGCAGCTGGTTTATATACTTGATCTAATCAGGCTCTCCCTTTCTGTTCCTTCTTGTCATTTTAAGCTTTCAGGTGCTCTGTAGAAAATTGGTCTAGTGCCGGGAAAGCACCTGTACTCTCTCTACCGCCTCTTTCTGGCCAACTTTGCCTTTCTGTAACAGACTAGGACCTCTGGTCGTGAAAGTGTAATAATAGTTTATCTTCATCAGTCCCTGGTCACTGCCCTCAGCAGTCCCTGGTCACTGCCCTGAGCATTTCTTATGATGGATGAGCCTGAACCAAACCCCTAAATCTTAGTGACCACAGACTTCAGGGAGGTTCAGCTTTGGCTCTGAACTTTGTAGCTTGTTTCTACATTGGGCTAAAACAAGGCCTTCTCAGCCCTCCACTAGTTATTAGCCTGATGCACACAAGCCAATGAGCTGCTGTTTTATAGCTATACTAGTAACCCGCTATCAGTACTGTCTGTAAAGAAAAACTCATGAAGTGTCTGCTTATCAGGCAATCGATATCTCTGACAGCTTAGGCCAGGGTGGTATATGACTTATCATGAAGGAGGCAATGACAGGCACACAGAAATCTCTCGCTCCAAAGATAACCACTGGCAAAGCTAGCGACTATAGAGGCACGTAGGAGCAAAAGTCACATTTTGTGCCTGTGTGGGAGCAACAGCATCTGAGTACCTGGCGGTGTGTCAAGGTGACATTTAAGTTCCCATTCACAGATAAACCCACTGGTTGTCACCTGGGGAACCCTTTCGCCTTTAGACAAAGAGCAGAGGCCTCCCCTTTCATTCCTTGAAAAAGGGCAGAAAGCATTTTGTTGCTTGTATGGTTAAAAGGAATTTGATGTCATATTTGGGGGACGGGAAGGAATGGCTGTATTTTTAATTCGCAGGTCCTTGGATGTCACTAATATCCACAATGGGAAATTAGAAGACAGAGCATGTGCCTTTGAAGGCCCTTAAATCATCACATTTAATTTTACCATGGTAGTTGCAGCATTCCTGGTGCTTAGAATGGGGATGCCAGAAGAAATGTCAAGATTGCCACTAGTAATTGCCAAGCTCTTAGTAGTGCTCGGTGTAGCTAAGCTGCGTTAATGACAGAAATAAGAAAAGGCTAAGATACAACTATGTTACCAGTGGAGCTCCCAATTTAAGTAACAGGGATAAATTCAGCCCTGATGTAAGCAGATGGAACTAATACAAATTCCTTCACTTTGGTGCCCAGTGGAATGCAGATGGCTTTTTGTACTCCACTGCCTTCACAATGCAATAATTGATCCTTTGTGGTTGCTAATATGCTTTAATAATAACCTTTCTTATCCCTCTTTTTGTGAAGGAAACTTCCCTGAGGATCACCTGTGCAGTTTATTTGAGCATAGAGAACTAATGATGTAAAAGCTAGGCTAGTGATGTGGAGTCTTAATGGTTTCCAAAGGATTCAAATATATCCTATTAAGTGTCCATAGAATGACTTTGTTTTGCAAGCACACTTCTTCAGCTGAGAGCTGCTAACAGCACAAGAAATGCATCTACCAAATGTGACACTGTAATAAAATTCCTAAACTATTGTTAAGGCCACGTGATAGTCTGCATACACTTTTCACTTTGATTTTTTGGAGTCTTCACTAGAGCTGGGCAAATAACTGATTTTTTAATTCACTGCAGTTATGAAAAAAAATCATTTTGTCTTGAATGAAACATTTGATTTCGAGTAGAGCTAGCTTCACAGGCTACAACAAGAGGAGAAGCCCATGCAAACACACCTTTAAATCCTGTGGTTAGGGCACATATTTGCAATATGGGAGACCCGAGTTCAAATTCCCTCTCTGGAGCAGGGACTTGAACCAAGGTCCCTGCCCTACCCACCAGGTTATAGAGTGTTCTGGGGTGAGGCGCTCTCATTCTATCCACTTTGCTGACCTTTTACTGGATCTAAAGGATTATTTTACCTAATGTGAACTAGAGATTCTGAGTTGCATAGAAAGTTTAGGGTGGAGAGAAACACCTATCTACCAAAATGCATCCTCATGCTCTTAGCAGGTAATCCTACCTATATCAATACAGTATACACTGAAATACTGGGGGGAGTCTGGCAAATCACCATTTTCTTAAGCACCTTTGCATTAACTGCTTCTGCTACTCCTTGGACAGATTGTTCCAAACTCCAATAACCAGCTGAGAGTAAAAGCTCTTCCTGACGTCTAGCCTAAGCCTTCTCCTCCTCAAGTTTCCAGTCATGACCATGTGTGATGCTCTCTCTCTCTCTCTGAAAGCTGGCAAAGTCTTTTCCTTAATCCTTATATAACCTCTGACGGTATTTACCGACGTAAGACTTTGTTATACCTCTCCTCTCTGTCTCCAAAAGCTGATACATTGGAGTCAATACCTACACGGAGGTGGATACAATGGAAACTTTCTGTGGCAATTGAAATGAACTAAGTGTTTCCTAAGCAAATCTCTTCAGTAGTTGAGCAGCCATGTAGTTTCGATTAACTATTCACTCACCTGGTTCAAAAACCAGATAGTTTTAACCGCTAGCAGTGAACATGTGAGAAACAAACCAACCCCACTCATATGAGTTCTGCAGTCATGCTGCAGTTTCACATATAATATCCTGTTTCTCAACCTATAGGTCACAACCCAAAATAGGGTCGGCAGAAAGTGTCAAAGGGTTGGGGGTGGGAAGGAGAGGAGTCAGATCCTTCCCCCTCGGGGAGTGGGATGCCCTGGGAGGTAGTATAATGACCACCCTGCACACACCCCGCAGTGGCGACTCCAGTTGAACAGGGCTGGCTGGGCTCGGCTCCCTGCTTCAAACATTGAGACCTTGTGCGCCTGATCACAGTGGGCTCCTCTGTCATGATGATGGGTGCCAGCTAGGCCAAATTTGTGTGAGAGATCTTGCAACCTGGCAGATGGTATTATGACCTGGCTAGCCCTGGGCGGTGCTGCAACCCAGTGTGACAGATCATAGTGCCTGCAGCAGGTAGCCAGGCCCAGGGGACCAGAGCTACAGGAGCCACCCCTGTGGAGTGGGTGTGGGACTGGTTCTGTAATAGCCCCTACCCAGGGCCTCCCACATGACCCTTTAACACATTCTGACAGGCACAAGGCCTGGAGCTTGGCTCAGCCAGCCCTGCAGGAGCTACCACTATGGTAGACAAGGTGTACTTATTTATTACTTATGTTAATGGGTATATTATATTGTGATGCTCTGTACCTTGGGGGAAACACCTAACACTTCCATGTTCATCCTTGTAAAATGATTGTGAGGTATCCAGTGCAAAGTTTGTCATGTTGGGTGTCTTCGGAAGGTTCATGAAGCACTGAGCATTGTTGTTATAGTGATGTTATAGTAATTGTTGTTACATTTTCAGCCTCATAACTATACACATGAAATTATAACCTATAACATTACAGTATCTTCATGGCTTAAAATAAGCCCGGACGAAAACTCTCCAAGAGCAGAGAGGCAGTTCACACATCATCAGGGCATGAATGGGACAAACCCAGCCCAGCCTCTCAGGAACAAAGGACGCTGGCCTAGGTAGCAACAAAAGGATCTGTTAGACTCTCATGTGAGTCACCCCCCTTCCTTTGGTCAGTTTGGGACTGCGATGAGGTTATGCTCACCTGACTCTGAAAGAGGGGGGGCAAAGCCAAGAGGAAAGAAAGAACATGATAAAAGGGAGAGATGCTCTTCCTTTCTCTTCCACCTAAATGTACAGACACCACCACCACCACCAAGCGACTGAAGTGCTGATCAAAGGGGAGAGCCTGGCTGAAGGGCAACCAGCCAGCCTGTGGTGAGAAGCATCTAAGTTTGTAAGGGCACTGAAAGTGTTAAGATCAGTTTAGAATGTGTTTTGCTTTTATTTCATTTGCCCAAATCTGACTTGTTATGCTTTGACTTATAATCACTTAAAATTTATCTTTGTGGCTAATAAATCTGTTTGTTATTCTAACTGAAGCAGTGTGTTTGGTTTGAAGCGTGTCAGAGTCTCCCCTTGGGATAACAAGCCTGGTACATATCAATTTCTTTATTAAATTGATGAACTCATATAAGCTTGCAGCATCCAGCAAGCATACCTGGACACTGCAAGACGGAGGTTCCTAGGGTTTTGTCTGGGACCAGAGATATTGGCTAGTGTCATTCGGTTGCAAGTAGCTGGGAGCAGCTTACATGCCAGAGGCTTTGTGTGAATAGCCCAGAAGTGGGGGTTCTCACAGCAGAGCAGGGTAAGCCTGGGTCCCAGAGTCAAGGATTGGAGTGACCTAGCAGATCACCGGTCTGGATAACACCAATGGGGAACGTCACATATATATCGTAGGTAATAAATAGTAAGCCAGATTTTTTTTGCCTGGGTCACCACAGGCCATCCAGGTTTACAAATGGGTCCCAAAAAAGTTGAGTACCACTGCTCTGGCTATTTTCCCTCACCACTACAGCATAAAATATGTGACAGCAGTCAATAATAACAACATTCTATACATTTACTTAATGCCTTGCACCTGAAAGTTCCCCAAAGTGCTTTACAAGCTAATTTTGCACACTGCTCAGGAATCTCTTCATTCACCACTGAAATACAGCAGCTTTTTAACCGAGTGCTGTCACGTGATGGTTCAGGAACTTCAGGACAGCAAGTGCATAAGGTTGTTGTAGCCAATTAAAGGTGCAGGGACACTGTTTGCTATGTGGAAAGTAATTACCTGAATGATGTTTGGGCAGAGCATGTGGGTTAATATATGAGAGTTGACTGAACTCTTGTTTTGAGTAGGCAATACCCGGAGGGATGAGCTGGAGTGCCGATGAGAAGCGCAGCCGGGAAAGTAACTCAAATACTTTCCTGATGGACTGTTTTTTTTCCTCTAAATGAACACTCTATCCTAAATTCTGAATTACTGAAGGACAATCTCTGTATAACTTTTTTCATGAGTATTGTACCTGAATACATGGATGCTAAATATCTAAACTGTACTCTTAAATTCATTCACCTAAATTTGGGTTATTGCTGACTATATGTATCTTATGAATTTAAAAACAAACTTCGTATTTGTGGATAATCTAAGTACTATACCCAGATGTACAGACATTCTTTTAACAACCTATATATTATATATATACTTTTAATATTAGCGTTAATAAAATTTTTAATCTATTATGAATCTAGGCTCCTGTTTTGGTTAGTCAATCATTCATGGATTGAGCTGGGTTTTTTTAATGTTTTCATTACTATTAAATACAATTGCAATTAATAAGTTTCAGTTTATGTGTTACTTGTGAGCTGATTGCTTACACTATTCAGTACCGATGTGATCTAATTGGCAGGGGTGGGGTGACGGTGGTATCTAAGTCACAAGATTTTTTTCAGCTCTCTGATTGGATGGCTGAAATTTTTTTTTAAAAGGAGAACAATGAACTTTGTTACAAAACTTTAAACAATTTGTGCTAAAATCCATGAAGCTTCAGGATCCACAAACATTTTCCCAGCTATCCACCAGTCATGAATGACCAAGAACATCCTCACAAGCTTGGCACCTTGATTCACAAAGTTTTCATGTAGCAGTTGTTTAATTACTAAAACAGTTATAGTGAGTACACCTCCTCTTGTAAAAAAAGTAATGGGACCTTTCATGACCACAAGTGACGAGGTGTGGACAGGACATTGACTTTATATTTCAATGGTGAAGAGGTTAGAATTTATTAAGCCAGATACCTATTGGGTAAAAAGTAAAAATTGAACAAATACCCTTTATATAAATATTTAGAAGTCAAGGTGGTGCTCTACAATCTGAAAAAGAATAGAAAGACTTTGCAAGTTACACGGCTCCACACTTTGACTTTCAAGGAATACCTTAGTAAGGCCTCCCTGAAAATAAAGACAAGAAACAACCTAATCAGCAAATTAGCTGGTTCCCTGGGGAACCAATGCACAGATACTAAGGGTATGACTAGACTACAATAAGACACCCACGGCTGGCCCATGTCCCCTCACTCAGGCTGCAAGGCTATAAAATTACTATGTACACATCTTGGCTCCAGCTGGAGTCCAGGCTTTGGTAACCTGTACTGCTCACTCCAAGCCTTCCCTGCTATTTCCCTGAATCTATTCCTGCCAAACCCTTTTATCTTGAGCCCTATCTGAGGGCCAACATCCTCAGATTCTCTCTGCAATCCCAGCCATGTAACTTCAGCCAGCCATAAACTCTGTCTGATTGTTAGGCTTCTTTGGCTGGAGAGGCACACCCTTCTTCATTCCTCTGGTCCCAGCCAGGGATTGAACTGCTAAGGCCAGGCAGCTCCATTTATCTGGGTCAGCAAGGCCCTGATTGGCTGTTGCTAGCCCCTCTAGCCCTTGGATGACTAGGTCTCTGTGGTTTCCAAAATGGCTACTCCGGAGCAACCTCTCTAGGGAAGCTTGGGAGGACCCACATTCACTGCTTTTTTCCTTTCACATTGTTGCTTCTGGGATGGGGGTGGGGTGTAGTAGGACCATGGAGCCTCCTGTAGGGAGCCACAGAGGCCACATACATCCCTTCACACCTTCCCTCAGCAACTGAGTGGTTAGGCCATATCTACAGTTAGGCTATATCTACACTACTGAAGCTGTGCCATTGTAGGACTGTAATACAGACGCTTCCTACATCAATGGAAGGAGTTTTCCAGTCAATGTAGTTAATCTACCTTTCCAAGTGCCAATAGCTAGGTCAACAGAAGAATTCTTCCATCAGCCCAGGTGCATCTACAGTAGGGGTTAGGTCAACCTAACTACATCACAGAGGGAGCAAAAATTTTTACAGCCTTGAGCGATGTTGTTAGGTCAGTCTAATTTATAGGTGTAGACAAACAATAACATGCTTGACTTGATCATCTATGTAGATGCAATAGATGTATATATGTATGTGTATATATACACATGTACACTATATATATGTATGTGTATATATACACATACAAACACACACACACACCTCTGTCAAATTTCTTTCTACTGAAAAGGAGGTCCAACAATCATCTTTACCATCTTCACATAGACACCATCTCCCTCAGTAACACCCCTCAATATAAGGTCCCAGTGGAAGAGGGCAGCAATCCATTTTGTGTACAGCAAGGCAGGAGGTATCATTGAGCCAAGGTGCTAGCTGCTTACTATTGTTTATATGGCAATGATGAGCATGTCATATTAGCAGCATAGAAGAATACAAGCTCCCTATCCCAAGGAGCTTGCAGTCTAAATTAAATATCTAACTTAAAAAGTAATAATATCCAAGGTAGGCAGAGAAGGAGCAAAGAGTAAAAAGGAGGATGGAATACTGCCTCCAGGAGAGATCAAGGACATTAGATCATCAGAGTTGTTTTGTTTAATATATTGCATGTTCATCAATATATGAAACTGGTCCAAGTGCAGAACAGGAGTGGATAGTGCAGGAGTGGAGATCAACAGTGGAATGTTGCCCAAAAGATATACCTTTGGAGGCGGGACGACAGACAATTTAGTGTATAGTCCTTGGTGGGCTGTGATTTAACCCAGTGGTTCCCAAACTTGTTCCGGTGCTTGTGCAGGGAAAGCCCCTAGCGGGCCGGGCTGGTTTGTTTACCTTCTGGGTCCACAAGTTCGGCTGATCGCAGCTCCCAGTGGCCACGGGTCGCTGCTCCAGGCCAATGGGAGCTGCTGGAAGCGGTGCAGGCCAAGGGACGTACTGGATGCCACTTCCAGCAGCTCCCATTGGCCTGGAGCAGCAAACTGTGGGCACTGGGAGCCACAATCGGCCGAACCTGCGAATGAGGCAGGTAAACAAACTGGCCTGCCGAGTGCTTTCCCTGCACAACATTTGTTTCCCTGAGGAACAAGTCTGGGAACAACTGATCTAACCCAATGTGGATACATCATCAGTTCTAAAACTTGGGAAATCCACTAGACACCAAGTGATCACCAATCCCCAGAAGTATCTTTAAATGTCCAGAGTGAAATTCAACTCAAACTCTAATGGATGGCATCTTCTCGGTCACTTAAAACAGTATTGGTTTTCTTCTTCTTAAGACAGAGGTATTATCATAGAGTGTAGGGCCTGAATTTTCACCTCTCTTAGAATAGTCTATTACAATCTGATAGAGTGATAGAGTGTCCTTCAGGCCGTAAAGATTGTGTGTGTGTGTGTACACCATTTAAAATCAGCTATTTCAGAGACACACAAGAACATCATCTATTTTCTTAAACTTCTGGGTGTAAGCATTTTTGCTTTAGAACCTCTGGGCTGTATGGCCAGCTGCTGAGGTTTTGGTTGGTTGGTTTTTATGTAGGGACGTATGACTGAAAACCTGCTCCCAATGCCCCAGTCTCTGACCTTTTGCTGAAATGGATCAGTTCAGATATTTTACAATCTATCTGTTTATCCAAGTAAAGTGTTCACTTTGCACTCATTACCATAGTGTCTAAGTCCCTTCCAGAAATCATTAAATGCATTGTATAAAGTCCTTCATATAATCTAATATAGTTTCCTCCTTAATTTCCCGGAAGTAAGCATCTGGAAACTAATGCAAAGGATTCTGAGAGATAGCATGCATTTGAATTTGAGGCTGTGAAACGAAAAAAGAAGAGGAAAGTTATTTAGATCAAGGGCTGTGATGCCAATTTTATCCTCTTCCTTACTCTGTTTGAATAAAATTCAATGTATTTTATATTTGTTTTTAAAAGCCATTGGCTCTCTCTGTAAATCTCCTTTTGCCCTGTAATTGTAATGATGCGCTTTCACTGTTGGCTTGCTAAGGTCAGTAAATGTAACCAGAAAAATAGCTGCTCTGCCCAGGACTTGATTTAATTAGCTCCAAGGAGCCAGTTTGTGAGGCTGAAAATGTAGCAAAATTCCATTCAGGTGCTAGTTTGAAAAAATTGCTCCAATCACTGAAGTTGGCATGCCAAGGAATGCCAAGGGATGCCAAGGAATTCCCAGCTGCACAATGACACATACACACTCTTCTGGCACCTGAAAGCAAGAGCTTGCTCTGGGTAGCCGCTTGTTGCATTGGCAGGGTGACAACATCCATCCATCTCAATTTCACAAGACACTGCTGATTACAAACACAGATTTTCTCATTCCAGACAGTTGCCAGCTAATTTTAATGTCCCCAAAATTGTGGCCATCATGAAGGCAACGTTGGGAGACCCCGGTTGCCTCACCACAAAAATTTACTCCGTGTTTCCTCAGAGTTCTCTTACTCCAAGGGGGCTGTAATAGCTCTTATCACTTCCAGCTGTAGTTATTAGCTTCTTCTAACATTCTATTGGGCATGAGTAATCCACAATTAAATTCGAGGCGCAAAATCTACTGACCATTCACCTCCAGGAGGCTGCACGATATTTGACTGGCAACAGCTCAGTGTGGAAAGCAATTTCAGTTTAATGGGAACTAATTATATAGCAGAAAAATCAATTTCCACAAAGCCTCTGTGTGTGTGTGTGTATTTCAAATCCTTGCAGCACCTCCCATCTTCTAGTCTTCTTGCTGTAGGAAACACTTTTGTAATGCTCCTTTTCCGGCTGCACACTGTGATAACACGCAGGGGGAAGTGGCAAGGCTAAGATACCATTATCTAAAGGGAGCGCAGTCAAGTGGCAAGGTAGAGGAAGTGATGGAGGCAGTAGGATAACTGGACTATGGAGAAAGGCCTTGAGCAGAAACAGAGATGCCTTGAAGGACCAAAGGGGACTTAACAGGAGTGGCATCGAGTAGAGAGGGGAAAAAGGCTCACAACCAGAGCATGGCAGGAAAAGAGGGATGTTACCACCTGCAGAGATGGAGAGAAAGGTCCAACTGGAATGTATCAGACCCAGCAAGATGCATTTTTGCTAAGATAGGATCTATGGGCCCGATCTGCAGGTGGAGTAAATCAACATCTTTCCATTGACGTTAATGCCACCACCAGTTGAGGATCTGATCCTATATATTTGCTTTGAGATATTTTTGTTTTTCATTCCATATAATGGTGATTATTCTCCTGTGTTTAGTAAGAAATAAACACTTGGTGATGCACTGAGGAATTTCCAGTTGCAGTCAGAGTTTTGGGGACTACTTTAAAGTAATCCAGACTGAAGAAATAAAGTCTCCTCCCTCCCCTCTACACACACACACACACACACACACACAGCATTAGGTGAATGCAATCCATACTTTATGACACTGGACATCCAACATTTGAAACTCACCAGATGCCCAATGGCTGCACTTGACTTGAGTTGTGTCTGAGTTTTCCTGTAGATTGGAGATGCATCTGAGGTGCAAAATCTGGATCTGGATTTTGAATACCCCCTAGTTCAGGAGTGTTTGGATCCAGGATTTTGGTTCAGCCCATTATAGAAAGAAGAGTATCCTGCACAATTCAAATCCAGATCTCAGATTATATTCCAAAACTCCCTTCTATACATACATACAATATAAATACAATCCTCCTATTTACTTTCATATTGTTTAAGAATTTCTACTGGGGGTAGGGGAGAGGAGAAAAGGAAACTTTTCAAAAGCTTTTTCAGAATGTTTTCCCCCTTTTCTGACCAGATCTGATTTGCCCATACTTATATTTTCTTCAATAGATAGCTAGGAATTGCTACTTTTGCAGCAAGAAACTCCTGCATTTGATCTGCTATGTTATCACTGTGACCATACAGGAAGATGACAGCTCTTTAGAACACTGTGCCCATCCTTTTGGGCTCAGATTATTCACACACAGAGTGTGTGGCATTCAGTGGCAAATGATTTCCCATTTCTCTTCCCTAGTTTCTGGAAAGTGTCTCTTCTTCATCAAAAATTAGATCTCTGTTGCCAGACAGCAGTTCTCTTCCCATGGTACAGTATGCCTTCAGGTCCAGCAAATCCCCGCTCACTAGGCTGATGATGTTTCCTGAAGTCTCCCCTGGCAATGGTATTGTGCTGTTGTATTGCTAATTGATACATAATACATGTACCTTGTTTCACATGGGGGCACTTTCACATAATGTTTTTTTTCACAGTGTTGTTTCCATTTATTGTAGCTCTGGAGAAGAGCTAAGCCATAAAAACTGGAAACAGGCCCAGGCTACAAAACTCAAACCCAAAGAGTGAAAATGTTTGGATTCCTGTGTCAGTTTGCGCCCATCTCTAATAGAAACACATCTTTCGGACAGTAGCAGTGTGCACACTTCAATAGCTGTTCATACAAATGAAATCCTAAGTGATAGTCCACCTAATTAGCATATATGCGAAGTGACCTGCAAGTTCAGAGAATGAGTCACAGCCATATCTCTGGCCTTAAACCCATACACACCCACAAGCCCTATGGAAAAACCTGCCCACTAATAATAAACACTTTGGATTTCTACAACTTCTTTATAACTGAGAAGCTCTAAGCATTTTATTAACGTTTATTAAGCAAGTCTCAACACCTCTCTTATATACGTATTATCTCTGTTGTAAAGCTGACTCCACAGCCCAATGAGATTAAGCTACTTGCTTGAAGTCACACAAGTCAGTGGCAGAACTGAGAATGGCCCGATGAGTGCTGGCTCTCAATCCCAAGCTCCAGCCACTAGGCCACATTTCCTCCTAGAAGGTTAGTAATTAACCATTTTCTGAAGTCCTCTGAACTGCAGTGGCTGCTGCTGGTATTAACCTGCTAGCCAGGTCTTAACTCTACAGCACTAGCAGCACCTACTCCTAGTCAGTGAGAGAGAAAGGACTCCACTTCCAGATATACCAGGCTACCCTGACAGCATCAGAGCAATTCAAGCAAGAGAAGTTAAGCACCCAATGTCCAATGGAACAGATGGCACGGGAGGAAGGGATAGAGAAAGGCAGGAGTGAGAATGCCACCCACCTGCCTCATCATGTGGAAAACTTGAGGGGACCAGAGGTGACTGCCATAGCCCAGTAGGAAGTGGGAGATGAGCATTCAGTCAGTTGAAGCCCCAATTTTCCACCAAAAAAGAGTTTCAATGGAAAATTTTCAACTGGCCCTAGTAGACATAGATGGACTAGTGGTCTGGCAACTGCTATAATCCTCTGTTTCTCTGTGGAACATCAAACCCACAAAGTTCACCACTGGTGGTAAAATTCACTCTCTCTCACACCCACCCTCAAGACAAATTCATTGAAAAGCCAGCAGCAAAAAGTGGCCGAATAACTAATCTCTAGATCTGAGAGCCAGACACATGCTCTCCCTGTGTGCTGAAGAAGAAAGATACATAGCCACAAGCCTCCTGCGGAAAAAAGGAAATTGCAGAAAAGGTTAACAGACAAGAAGAATGATACCCATACCCATCCTGTATGATACTGTGCATCCTACTGACTTTTAGTGGGGAGTGAAAGTATTCTGGACCTTGCAGGCCTAGAAGACCGAAAGACCTCAGCAACTAATGGGTCTTTACAAACTGACGATGTCTCTTATCTCATAGTCTGGCCTTGTGACATGATTCTAAAAAGCAAAATTTGGCTTATGCCCTCATTTTCTCCTGCCCTAAATGCTTCCATTGTTTGAGAAGGACCAGCTTGCAGAACCTCTAAAGAGGAACGTGTTTGAAGGGTGAATTCCTTCTCCTCACTAAACCGTGTGAAGCAGGAGCCTTCCTACAATGGATCACCCTTGCTACAAGTCCTACAAGTGCCACAACAGCATGCTCTCAAGTTAGTCAAGAAACATGAAATGCTTTTAACAGAGCAATCAGGAAGCTGGTGAGCAACCCAAACACTGTTGCTGGGAAAAATACATTCCAGACCTTCACACATCTGGATTTTGCAGCTGACAAGGTCACCTTGTGTGCAGGGATTCTGGCAAGATGCTTCGGAAGTGCACTGCTATCTTTAAAAGGTCAAGCTGCATGCAGCATGGTCAAATCAAAATAGAAAATGCAAATGGAGAGAACCGTAGCAAACGGGAACATTTAATTGTTTCTGCTTCTGCACGGCTCCTATATTTAGACCTTCTTGCCAAAGTGTTGAGTGGAAAAGACAGTTTTTGAATCTTAGTTGTAAACATTAATCTCACTTAAGAGCTTTTTTTATTTTATTTTTAAAAATTGTGTTACACAGAAATATGACTCACTTCTCACACAATGCATACAAACGAGCGTGTGCACACACGCACACACACACACACACAGAGCAATTTTTATTCTAGATTGAAATTCATTTTCTTTTTCATTTTAAAGCTATTTTTGTAGCTTTTTTTGCTCCTACAAACATTGTTCTGCAAATCGAAGATTATTACTGCATACATTTCTCGATAATAATCATAGTAGCATTTGGGTGCTTTACAGCTCAATGACACTTGCAAGTCCCGTGAACTCCAATGCACTTGCAAGTCCCATTAACTCAGTACCCTTTAGGATCAGGCCTTTAACTAGCAAACCGAACTCAATGAGAGCTTGCACATGTTGGCAGATGGTATCACCTTGGTGTTAGCAGAACAATTGATTCTAATACAATAACCAATGTATTAGACAATCAATTGACCAATTCAGTTTAATTCAATGAACTGAGGTCGACTATGTGACACTCAAAATTATTCAATTATAGAAGCACTGAGCTGAAAGGGGATGCAAGATCAGACACGGGGACAAATTAATTCCTGGTGTAACTTCACTGAAGCCATTGGAGTTACACCAAGGATGAATGTGTCCTATTATAACAGATGAGCCAACTATTGCTTTGGCTGAGGGTCACCTGGTGAGTCAGTCAGACCCTCAGGGTAGCAAAATGAATTTATCTTTACATTCTTTCTATTGTATTTCAGTAATGAGAAGGGAGGTTTATGGGGGACTTCTGCAAACAGCAGGGTTGATATTATTACCCAATGTAGCAATGTCAATTACTCTTGAATTCACAGACCTTAGGGCAGGTGCCCTGGCCCATCTTTTGTCACAGGAATACTAGTAGCGTTACATAGTACTGGGAATGGCTCAGCAAATCTCTCCATCTTAATGCAGAAGGTGATCAGAGTCAGAGCCATTTGTATAAATTTCCCCACTCCCTATCTGTTTTTCTGCGCTGCCCCTTATTCACAGAATCCATTCCACCTTACGATTCACCAACACACCACCTTCTCCATACTCCTTCTTCTGCGTTGCCCACAAGAATGAGTCAATAACAACAATGACATTAATAAAACATCCAAGTCAATGCTGCCTCTGGGCTTCCCCTCGCCTGTTGTCTGCTCTGTGTCTGTCTTGTGTAGATTGTAAACTCTGTGGGACAGGAGCTGTCTGTTTTTCATGTGCTCTACAGTGCTGAGCACATTGAGGTTGCTTAACAAAAATACTAGTAGAAACTCCAGCTAAGAGCTCCTTAATGCACAGACTGTGTCTACTAGGGTGTATGTAAAATGTCCAGGTGAATCTTGATTAGGTTTTTGGGTGCTAAAGCTCACTGAGTAATTTCACAGAAGGCACCTTTATACTACTGATTAGTGTTACTATGGATTACACTGTCCTTGGTTTCTTGTACACATAAAAATACTGCTTTTTATACTATGTTCGTAAAAGAGTAGATTATTTGTTTGATTAAACTAGATTATGCATAGGCAATTAGGGATTTAGATATCATAAGGATGAGACAGACAGACATTTTCCTTGACAGATGATAATCCTTGAAAATGAAATCTCCATTCTGTGTTTAGGTGATTAAAGAAAATTAAGAAAAGGGCTAATTATTATCAATAGATTAAGTACATTCCCGCTGATCCTATCTGCCCATCAAGCCATCGATTGGTTGGTTTCTTATAGGCCTGTGGCAGAGGTGGGTCTTGTAGAGGGCTATAAAGGAGAAGAAAGTAATGACCTTGGGGATCGGTTCAGGGCTGGCATTCCATGTAAGGAGCAGGAGGAGAACATGTGGAGCTGTTTGGAAGGGAAGCTGCAGGGCAGATGAGACTTGCAGTGGGAGCCAAAGAGGCAGGGGGGCTGTGTGATAACAGACAAGCAGAGCTGTGAAGGATCATGAAGGTGAGGACCAGAAGGTTGAATTGGGTGCGATGAAATGGGGAAATATGGAGGAAGTCAAAGGGGCAAGGAGTAGTTTGGCCAGAATGGCAAGCAAGGAAGATGATTATCAACTGTGTTTTGTATGGAGCAGAGTGGGGTGATGTGGGTGTCAGTGAATCTGGAGAGAAAAAGGTTACAGAAATCAAGAAAGAAGATGTTGAGGGTCTGGAGAAGAATTTTGGAAAGAACATACAAATCTTAGAAAAGTCATGGAGATAGAAGTTATTCTGTATAGTCAAATTATCAGTTCCCCTGTGGCATTTACAGATTTCCCAGGATCTTGTTTACCCTTTTAATTTTTATTTGGTGGCGTTATTGTCAAAGCGCTTTCGAAAGCCATGTAAATTTAGTAGCAGGAAAAAAGTTTGTTGAGTGTAGAATCCACCCCTGTTGCTCCAAAACAATCAGAGACAGGAAAAAGTAATCAAAGGGGAGTTTAATGAGTTATAGAGCCATTGTTTACTGGGGAGGACTGAAAGACTGAAGCCCAAGCCTGCAGGACCTCCATGACCCTGCACTGCCTCTTGGTGGCAAAATATTTGCTTGAAATTCCATCAAAACAAACACAATGTGTATGTCTGAAGGCCAAGAGGGGAAAAAATTTTGAGAAAAATAGTGGAAATTCCCTAAGCCTCTGAATGTACTGGAGGCTGTTCCTGAAAAACAAGGAGGTAAACAGCAGCTGTATTTACATGTTAAGCTTACAGTGGGCAGTTTCTCTTTCAACAAATGTGAAGGTGCAGGCTTTATCTGACTAGCACCTCCAAAAATATTTGTAAACCTTTGTTCCACTCAATCATTAACAAACCTAACCCACTTGGGGTGTCAACAGGGGGGCAGAGAGAGAGAGAGAGTGTGTGTGTGTGTGTTCTGAATCAGGAAGTAAAGAAAAACACTGGTAGTAATCCAGAGTCTGTCATGTGTGCAATAGGTCCAGCTGGGAGCTTGCCCACAACCTTCTTTGATCTGGAAAGGCCAGGTTCCCTCTACAATAGCTCAAGAAGGACATTTGGGGGTTCAGCTGCTTTGTTAGTTGGTGAAACAAATCACCCCAAGACAAGACACATAGTCAAAGTGGAAGCGTCAATCGGCCTAGAGGAAGTTCTTGTGGAGAGGTTCTGAGAATAGGAAATTCATTTTCTTAGAAAATAAATGTATGAAAGGGGTTTTTTTGGTTCTTTTGTTCAATACCACAGCAATCCCTCTCAGGCATTTCAGCAGTTACTGCTAAATATTTACCCAAAGGAGAAACAGGAAAATTTCCATGATGGAATAGAGCAAAGGTTCATTTGATCAAGAATCATGCGTCTTTCAATGGAGAATGCCGGATGCTTTTGGACTCTCTGTAAGCTCTCTCTCAAAGCCACTCCACCCTGCACTTGACGGCAAAGACTAAATATTATATTTGTGTTGTGTGTGTGTTAAAGAGCCTGATCCCGAATCTTCAAAAGGAACTATCACAGAAGTAAGTGGGAGCTCTTCACATTGAAGGCTGGACAGACTGAGCTTCTAGCCTTTATTACAGCCTGCAGGATCTACCATACAAATGCAGACCGTTGTTCTATCCTGTCCCATATCCTGCCTACAGAGTGGCCAGTGCCTGATGAAAGCTGAATCTTCTACCCACAGTTGTACAATTGTGCAAAGCTTTATCAAAGGGGAAGGGGAGAAGCAATTCTTTGCACATTTGATCATTTATGCCCTGAAGCATATGGGGTTATCCTTCGTGTTCCAAGTTGTATCTAGCTTCCTTAGTTCTATGTAGCTAGATGTCTCTATCATGCCTCCTTATATCTGGTCCTTCTGAAAATCCTGTTTGACAAATGGTGCAACTAGCGATTCAACAGGATAGCTGATTTTAATATTCTACTGAACTGCTTCAACTGCATGAGAGCCTCCCTCTACAGTTAGCACAGCTGCATTTTTAATACAATATATTGATTTTATACAAATTTGACCTGGGATTCTGCTGACGGGGCATTCTCAGCGACCGGAATTCTCGTTTGCAACAAATGATGATAGAAATCCTTTTGGATCAAAATTCAGACAGGGAGAGGAAGAAAGAACAATGGATTTATTGGGACCCAACAAATAAATAGACCTGCTGCCTCCGCTGCCACCCCAGCATGATCGTGGTTTGCTTCGTGTGTTCTCTAAGAAGGCATGTTATAAGGACCCATTGCATTTGCCCAACATCACAACCAATAGACAGGTTTATGAGGGTAGCTCTCTGCAGAATTAGACCAGAGTATGTGGCAAAACTAATGCAATGATCAGGTAATGGCGTAGCATTAGTCAGCACTAATGAGAATCAATGAAAACAAAGGTGCCAGAGTGGGAGAAAAGTCAATGGGGACAAAGATAGCAAAGAATGTTAAAATGTTTGCAGAAGAAATGCCTGTTTAAACCACAGTAGACCTGCTACTAAAGAAGCTAGCTCAGAGAACTATTCAAGACCCAGTGAGTTGAGCAGGCTAGTGATTGCACTGGCAGCAATGAGAGCAGATGGATTATGGCATAAAATCATAGAATCACAGGGTCTGAAGATACCACAAAGGTTACCTAATCTAACCTCCTGCCAGGATAGGCAGGATTTGTTGTGCCTAAACCATCCAAGAGACAGATGGCTATCCAGCCTCCTTTTGAAAACCTCCAGTGAAGGAGTTTCCACAACCTCCCTAGGCCATCTGTTCCATTGTCCTACTGTTCTTACCATTAGGAATTTTTTTTCTGAGATTTAATCTAAATCTGCTATGCTACAGTTTGAATCCACTGCTTCTTGTCCTGCCCTCTGTGACAAGAGAGGACAACTTTTCTCCATCTTTTTTATGCAGCCTTTCAAGTATTTGAAGACCGCCATCAAGTCCCCTCTTAATTTCCTCTTTTCAAATTAAACATACCCAGTACCTTCAGATATGGCTTGCATTCCATCCCTATGATCAGCTTCGACTTGCCTATTCTTACCATAAGCATAGCAATGGAAAATATAATATTTTGCTTGCCCATCAAATTAATTTTCTCATCCCAAATCCTATTCATGTTCAATATGGCATGGCTGGACTTCCATGGAGCTATGCTAATTTATCCTAACTAAGCATATCATCCCACATCTATATTGATTATTCCAATTATTCCATTTGCAATGGTGCTGCCTGTGCATGGATTTAGGATATCAACACCTGGACGGAGACCACCAAACAGTTAGCAAAGTGAGCAACAGTTTTGCTCACTGCTGACCACGTAGTGGTCTAGAAGTGAAGAGCTTCCTATCCCCTGATCCATCCAGTTTCCTTGCAAATGTAAATTCTTTCAGTAACCATTTAGGAAGAAAGCCTTCCTTTGGCATAGAATCATAGAATATCAGGGTTGGAAGGGACCCCAGAAGGTCATCTAGTCCAAACCCCCTGCTCAAAGCAGGACCAAGTCCCAGTTAAATCATCCTAGCCAGGGCTTTGTCAAGCCTGACCTTAAAAACCTCTAAGGAAGGAGATTCTACCACCTCCCTAGGTAACGCATTCCAGTGTTTCACCACCCTCTTAGTGAAAAAGTTTTTCCTAATATCCAATCTAAACCTCCCCCATTGCAACTTGAGACCATTACTCCTCGTTCTGTCATCTGCTACCATTGAGAACAGTCTAGAGCCATCCTCTTTGAAACCCCCTTTCAGGTAGTTGAAAGCAGCTATCAAATCCCCCCTCATTCTTCTCTTCTGCAGACTAAACAATCCCAGCTCCCTCAGCCTCTCCTCATAAGTCATGTGCTCTAGACCCCTAATCATTTTTGTTGCCCTTCGCTGTACTCTTTCCAATTTATCCACATCCTTCTTGTAGTGTGGGGCCCAAAACTGGACACAGTACTCCAGATGAGGCCTCACCAGTGTCGAATAGAGGGGAACGATCACGTCCCTCCATCTGCTCGCTATGCCCCTACTTATACATCCCAAAATGCCATTGGCCTTCTTGGCAACAAGGGCACACTGCTGACTCATATCCAGCTTCTCGTCCACTGTCACCCCTAGGTCCTTTTCCGCAGAACTGCTGCCGAGCCATTCGGTCCCTAGTCTGTAGCGGTGCATTGGATTCTTCCATCCTAAGTGCAGGACCCTGCACTTATCCTTATTGAACCTCATTAGATTTCTTTTGGCCCAATCTTCCAATTTGTCTAGGTCCTTCTGTATCCTATCCCTCCCCTCCAGCGTATCTACCACTCCTCCCAGTTTAGTATCATCCGCAAATTTGCTGAGAGTGCAATCCACACCATCCTCCAGATCATTTATGAAGATATTGAACAAAACGGGCCCCAGGACCGACCCCTGGGGCACTCCACTTGACACCGGCTGCCAACTAGACATGGAGCCATTGATCACTACCCGTTGAGCCCGACAATCTAGCCAGCTTTCTACCCACCTTATAGTGCATTCATCCAGCCCATACTTCCTTAACTTGCTGACAAGAATGCTGTGGGAGACCGTGTCAAAAGCTTTGCTAAAGTCAAGAAACAATACATCCACTGCTTTCCCTTCATCCACAGAACCAGTAATCTCATCATAAAAGGCGATTAGATTAGTCAGGCATGACCTTCCCTTGGTTAATCCATGCTGACTGTTCCTGATCACTTTCCTCTCCTCTAAGTGCTTCAGGATTGATTCTTTGAGGACCTGCTCCATGATTTTTCCAGGGACTGAGGTGAGGCTGACCGGCCTGTAGTTCCCAGGATCCTCCTTCTTCCCTTTTTTAAAGATGGGCACTACATTAGCCTTTTTCCAGTCATCCGGGACTTCCCCCGTTCGCCACGAGTTTTCAAAGATAATGGCCAAGGGCTCTGCAATCACAGCCGCCAATTCCCTCAGCACTCTCGGATGCAATTCGTCCGGCCCCATGGACTTGTGCACGTCCAGCTTTTCTAAATAGTCCCTAACCACCTCTATCTCTACAGAGGGCTGGCCATCTCTTCCCCATTTTGTGATGCCCAGCACAGCAGTCTGGGAGCTGACCTTGTTAGTGAAAACAGAGGCAAAAAAAGCATTGAGTACATTAGCTTTTTCCACATCCTCTGTCACTAGCTTGCCTCCCTCATTCAGTAAGGGGCCCACACTTTCCTTGGCTTTCTTCTTGTTGCCAACATACCTGAAGAAACCCTTCTTGTTACTCTTGACATCTCTTGCTAGCTGCAGCTCCAGGTGCGATTTGGCCCTCCTGATATCTTTCCTACATGCCCGAGCAATATTTTTATACTCTTCCCTGGTCATATGTCCAACCTTCCACTTCTTGTAAGCTTCTTTTTTATGTTTAAGATCCGCTAGGATTTCACCATTAAGCCAAGCTGGTCGCCTGCCATATTTACTATTCTTTCGACTCATCGGGATGGTTTGTCCCTGTAACCTCAACAGGGATTCCTTGAAATACAGCCAGCTCTCCTGGACTCCCTTCCCTTTCATGTTAGTCCCCCAGGGGATCCTGGCCATCTGTTCCCTGAGGGAGTCAAAGTCTGCTTTCCTGAAGTCCAGGGTCCGTATCCTGCTGCTTACCTTTCTTCCCTGCGTCAGGATCCTGAACTCAACCAACTCATGGTCACTGCCTCCCAGATTCCCATCCACTTTTGCTTCCCCCACTAATTCTACCCGGTTTGTGAGCAGCAGGTCAAGAAAAGCGCTCCCCCTAGTTGGCTCCCCTAGCACTTGCACCAGGAAATTGTCCCCTACGCTTTCCAAAAACTTCCTGGATTGTCTATGCACCGCTGTATTGCTCTCCCAGCAGATATCAGGAAAATTAAAGTCACCCATGAGAATCAGGGCATGCGATCTAGTAGCTTCCGTGAGTTGCCGGAAGAAAGCCTCATCCACCTCATCCCCCTGGTCCGGTGGTCTATAGCAGACTCCCACCATGACATCACTCTTGTTGCACACACTTCTAAACTTAATCCAGAGACACTCAGGTTTTTCCACAGTTTCGTACCGGAGCTCTGAGCAGTCATACTGCTCCCTTACATACAGTGCTACTCCCCCACCTTTTCTGCCCTGCCTGTCCTTCCTGAATAGTTTATAACCATCCATGACTGTACTCCAGTCATGTGAGTTATCCCACCAAGTCTCTGTTATTCCAATCACGTCATAATTCCTTGACATCACCAGGACCTCCAGTTCTCCCTGCTTGTTTCCAAGGCTTTGTGCATTTGTATATAAGCACTTGAGATAACCTGTTGATCGCCCCTCAATCCCAGTATGAGGCAGGAGCCCTCCCCTCACAGACATTCCTGCCTGTGCTTCCTCCCGGTATCCCGCTTTCCCACTTACCTCAGGGCTTTGGTCTCCTTCCCCCGGTGAACCTAGTTTAAAGCCCTCCTCACTAGGTTAGCCAGCCTGCTGGCAAAGATGTTCTTCCCTCTCTTCGTAAGATGGAGCCCGTCTCTGCCCAGCACTCCTCCTTCATGGAACACCATGCATATAAAACTCCAGCTGGCTTTATTTTACTAACAACCTGTAAACACTGTAGTTATTGCAATAAATAAAGAGTCAGCTGAAAGAGATATATCTTCATACTGTCCATTAATGGCAATAGGGATGAAAGCCAGCAGCTCAAGTGGTGAAGGGAGGAGATGCACGCTAGTTTTTATAGACTATGTGAATTATGGGAACTAGGAATTGCATTTGCCACAACATTTGCAATGTTAACTCTGACTTAGCTCTAAATGTTATTATCCCCATTGATCTTCTACACCAAGCTGGCCCATATCTTTTTATTTAGCCATACAATTGCTATAATATATTACTAATAAACTTGCTTTCATGGATCACTACAATGGTGCAGGTACCTATACATTATCTTGGTTTGCCTGATGAAACCTATATTTTGCTATATAATATAATAGGATTATTTGCTGGAGTACCTCAACATAAATGGGCATGGTATTTCCAGGCAAATGTATGGTCATGTCACACTCACATGTGTAATTCCATCAGCAAGAGTATTTGCACGAGAGCAAGTGTGTAGAATCAAGGTCCAAGTTTAACAGAGTATTTAGTGATGGAACACACCTGCAAGATCAGAAACATAGATTTTCAAAAGCCTCCATTTCTCAGAGCCCATTTTGAGACATTTGGACCTGCTGAGCTTTCACAGCCTCACTGTCTTCAACTAGAATATCACATGCTCAGCACCTCCGAAAATTGAGCACAAAGGGTTTCAGGTTGGACTCCACAAAATTAAAGCACCCATCATCAGTGACTGTATTTGAAACTTCACATCAACTATCTATAATACATACACATATGAGCCTGAGTCTCTATTACTTTACACCAGTGCAAAGTGCATGTAAAACACTACCGTTCTGATCTGAGAACGCTATACACAAGTGTAAACAACTACAAAAGGTACAGGACAATGGAGAATAAGCCCCATATAGCGGTATACATATATAAAGTAACCCACACATCTGTTACCTACAAATATGTACCTATATACTGTAATGTTTTGATTAATACTTAAGCTATTAAAAGTTTACCTAAATATATACAGCATGTCCAGTGTAAACAAGCTAATGTTGCTATGAGAATCGTAACTCTTGTATTGCTGATGTTTTGGGTCTGTCTAATTCTGCTCTCAATTCTGCCCGTTAAAATCCAGGATAATTCCAATGAAGGCCTGTGGATTTACTCCAGATATACACTGGTGTGAATGAAAACAGAAGCTGGGAATTTCTGTTTAAATATGTAAAGTTAAGTCTCATGAACACGGGGCTTTTTTCACATTTACAAGTCATCACAAGCGCTCATATGGTTGTCAGTATGGAAAGTGCCACCATATTGCAAACTATTTACAAATGAGATGTGGGTCATAAAGATAATCTCTAGGGTGGAAGAGGGTGTTGGGGTTTTATTTGTTCTTGTTTGTTTTTTGTTGGGTTGGGTTTTTTTAAGCTGTCAAGAAAAAATAGCTGTAATTTCCTTTCTTGGTGAAGGAAAACATATTTTGCCTTGTCTTATGTCTGTAAGAAGAATTGGATTAGGGGAATAAAAACCTAAAGGTAAAAGGCGTGATTACCCCCTGCACTTTTCCTAGTTGCTCTTTTAGAATTCTGGTGTAAAAATGAGGAAGTAAAAGGTTCAGACTGACTGCAAAACTGTTTTCCTGTTTTCCTTTGAGAGTCCTTCTGTAGAAATATTTATAAGTTGTTGGGAAAACACCAAAAAAACTAAAAAGTCAAAAACAAAAGTGCCATTTCTCTGAAAAACAGAGGATGTTTGAAATATTTGCAATGAAAACATGTTTTTCAGTTGCTGGTTTTTCTGTTTCTTGTCCATTAGAGGTTGCTGAAGTCACCTGGCCTGCCTCTCGACTGGTTTCCCCAGACTGAAATATTATTAACCTCACAATAGATTGGGTTGTTCTGACCAGACATGTCTTCACCCTCTAGGTATGTCTACAGTGCAGTGCAACTCCGGTAGACATACACGCACTAGCTTTCGCTGAGCTAGCATTGCTAAAGACAGCATGGTTGCTGTGGTGGTGTGGGCATCAGTGGAAGCTGTACAAGTGTGCTGAGACTCCTAGGTACATACTCATGTTGCTAGCCCTGGCTGAAGTGAAACATGTGCGGCCTCATATACACTGCTTTTTGTAGCCATACTATTGCAAGAAAAGATAACACAGGCATGATAGAGATAGTGCCTAGGAGCAGCCCCAGCCATGGACCAGGTAAGCACTGTGCAAACACAGAACAGTTATGCCAGGGATGTTAAGAATCCCTTTGATGCCCCTGTATGGTCCACCCAGATCTTGGGTCTAGGAATGCAACAGTAAGTGTGCATGCCCCATAAAGCCAGTGGACAAGCACTGCAAGGGGGCTAGGTGAAGCCTTAGCTACAATCAAAACCTCCCTCTGTATGAGCTGGTCAGCACATCTGAGAAGGCAGATGGAGGGCTATAATTCCCTGTTGCCCCAGGCCAGCAGCAAATTATTAGACGTACGCTCCCAGAGCAAGGGGAAAGCAAGACATGAATGGTTCCTCAGACGTGTCTTTCTGGGCTACACTGCCTCCCAAGGAGGGGGTGCAGTTTACTCATCACCCCTTGACCAAGGTTGTGTCAGGCGTGATCTAGCTCACGGTAAAAAGCCATCCAAGAGCTTTTATTAATGTATGCATTAATTTATTACATGCCCATCCCACGGTATGTGGGTACAAACACGGCAGCTGTTAGAACAAAACACTACACAAAATGGACACTAAATGAAGCCATTCCCCACTCCCCACCAACTGATATTAACACCACACAGGTGGCTGAAAAGCCATATTGAATGGATGTATCTTGCACCATGCTCTAAAAGTTGCTGAACTTAAGACTTCATAGTCTGCCAGAGGGAATGAACTCCAGAACTAAGAGTCATGTTTCCGTTATGAGAGCATCCTGCTGTCCAGCCCCAAAAGTCCTGTCCCTGAAACAAATCACAACTTCTATGCTCGGGCAAAGAGAGATGAGCTGGGAGAGAATTATAATGGATTGCTTTTAAGAAAGTGGAAAAGAAGGCTAAGAGCCAGATTCATTTAGGATACTTCAGATCTATATGGATGTGATTAAGTTAGGAGTCTGGTTCTAAATAACAAACAGTAGGTAACATGTTTCAGAGTAGCAGCCGTGTTAGTCTGTATTCGCAAAAAGAAAAGGAGTATTTGTGGCACCTTAGAGACTAACAAATTTATTAGAGCATAAGCTTTCGTGAGCTACAGCTCACTTCATCGGATGCGTGTCCGGGGCTAGACTTATGGAAAACCTGGGTCAAAGTCAGAGGTGATGTGTATGTGGGGATAAATGAGGCGTAAGGATATTTATCATTTATATGCTGGGGAGGAAGTGTTTGTAATCAGAAAAAAACAATTAGCAAAAGGGTGTGAGATGGCATAAGGTGCAATAAACCCCCCACACACTCACTGGAAGGTATACCTATTTCCAGCTCCTCATCATGTAAATTACATCTACTCAGACTCCCTTCTAACTACTTACACTCACATACCAATCCTCCCCCCATGTGGGAACAGCTAGGCACTCTGGACGGTGCTAGCCAGTCTGTGAGTGGAGCCAACAAGAACTACGGAGATCTCAGTATCTTGCAGGTTTTACTTTTATATAAATAAAACTAATTATGATGTCTGTCTTGGAACATTCTGGTGCAGCATTAGCAAAGCAACCTGACAGTTCATGAGAGTCAGAGAGCAAAACTGGTTGGGAACTGACTGTACGAAACCAACTACTTTATTTTCAGCAGAGAAGCAAAGAGCAAAAAAAATGAACACTCAGCACTAATGCAGAAAATATATTTTAAAACATTTGCCCATTTTTAATAATCTCAGGGGTTATGACATAAAGGGAGAAATGTGTCTGGATTTAACCTAAGCTGTCAAATTCAGTATAAAGATATATGTAGACACTTCCAGTGACTTTATTAATTAATATCAATGGAAGTCTGATTTGCATATCCGAAGAAAGAATCTGAACCAATGTGTTTTAATAAAGGACTGAGCATGTATAGGGCTTATACAATATCTGCCACAGTGGGGCCTGAACTTGCCTGGGGACTCTGAAGGGATGCAGATTATGAATATTAAATAATAATGATGATGATACAATAATTAATGAGCAAAACAGATTTGACTAAAATATCATCCCAAATCAAATTTTCTTTTGAGGTTTAAAATGGCTGCATTTCAATGGTAGTTAAAGCCATTCATTCATATTATTACAGCAAACTGATGTCCACTTAGTCACAGCATTATATACCATGGGAATTCAGAGCTAGTGGATTAATTAAAAAAAAAAAAAGTGAATATCAGCTCTTCCTGCTTCAAGAGCACAGATCCTTAGCGACTGCCCTGACGGGGCTATGACACAGTAGATTAATTAAGACTCTCCTGAAAAGGGTGGTGGTGTGCATACACACTAGACTGTTCATTACACTATCCTGTCTACACAGATTCTAAAGTGCTTTTGGAACCCTTTAGACTAAGAAGTATGGTACAGATGCAAGGTATAATTATCACCAGTACTACATATGGATGAAATGCAATTTGATCCTACTCCAAAGTAGCATTTTACAGGTGATTTCTTCAGAAACTCAACACCTGACCATCCTTTCTCAGGAGGCTGTTGTTTCTGATTTTGAAACCATGGATGTTCTGGGTATTTCCACTTTAGTTCAAGAGGGTTGGGATTATCTCAAATTCCATCTCCTTTGTTTTCCTTCATAAACTGATGATCAGTGAGATATTCCCTGCTTCGCTGCACGCTGTTGATCAGCAGCTTGGCTAATGGCAGCTCTCAGCATCTGGTATGGTTTTTGACTTGGAAAAGAGCAACAGAAAGTAGGAGCCACTTTCCTATCACACCCCGCTGCCCAAGTAAGAGTCTTAAAAAAATGTGCTCTCCTTATGCTGGGAAAGTTGTTTCTGACCCCAAAGAAAACAAACATTTTGAATGTTCCCTGAAGAGAGCTCAGTGTTACCCTCCAAATTGGACTTAAACTCTCCTTCCTGGTGCCCTGAAAAAGGAATTTGGAACAATGTTCTTTTCTTCTTTTCCCACTCTATTTCCTAAGTGTCCATTATGCTGAAATTGCAGCTGTTCTCGAGACTTTGTAGAGCGCTTCACTATGGAACAGAGAAGGCCTCTTAGAAAATGTGGAGAGCTTTCAGGGCTTAAATCTCCCAGGACTGCCATGCCCAGAATCCTAATGACTTCAATAAAAAGATATGTAGAGCGCTACAAGAGGTAAAAAGAAACCAATGTATCTGCTGGCTGGAATTATCTGGAGATAATAGGCCAATTCCACTCCTTGTTTAGGCTGGCTCCTTCCTGCTATCTCACTTTTGCTGAGCCACCAGTAAAAGTTGGCAGAGATGTCCAGGGAGGGGTCATGGCTAACAAGGCCGGGACATGCACTGATTCAGTGCATCCCCTCAGCGCTCTCCTGCAGAAGAAACTGAAGTTATCCTGTGCTGGCATAACCCCAAGGGATGGCAGTGAAAACATTGCCTGCCTCAGGCTGAGCGAATCCTCCCTGGAAGTGAAAATCCTGATTTTTCTGAGGTGCAGACATTAAACAAAGCCCCCTGTCTTCCAGGGGAGTTGGCAGGTACTCGGCAGTTCTGAAAATCAGCCCATAAAGGGTGACGCTCAGAACACTCAAACACACTGCAGTCACCAGGTAGCTCATACTGAGGGAGGATGCAGAGAGAGGAGACACCAGCTCCATTATTAGACTCAATTAATTATATTAATGGGTATCTGAAAAGAGGGAATAAAGAGAGCCCCAAAGTTGCGCAAGCACATCAATATCAAGTTGATTTGTCATATCCCTGCTTGTAAATTGAAACACTTAAGCAAATTAAATGGCCTCTAATAATGTTCCTTGATTTAATGGCTTCCCCTTTTTTCCAGTTACATTTGGTGTGGAACCTCTGGCTCAAGATTAGAAAGCAATAAATAATTAAACCCCAGCATGAATGGTGATAGTTTCTCTCCGGGTTTCTTCCACTCCCTCGTATTCAAATCCCTTAGGCTTGTTTCCCCCCATTCATCCACTGACTCACCTCTTCTTCTCTGGGGTGGAAGGAGAAACCTGGGATTGAGAGGGTAAATGTGGGGAGCACAGTGGGTAGGTGGTTTCTCAGGCTGATCCTAAACTAAATTATAGGCATTAGGGATGGGGAAAGGAACATGTGAGTTCATCTAGTTGCCCTCCCCACCAGCTGGCATTGATACCGCTGGCCTTTGCCAGTTAGGTCACTTGTACAGTAGAGTACTTATGCCACCAATCTACTTGACCATATTCTTTCACCTTGGCCTGAACCTGAGCAGCCTCAAGCAAGTCCCCCATTAGGGGCACCACACACCTAAAATGACACAGCACATCACATCACCCTGAGCAGACAGACCACCCAGCAACTAATGAGATGACCTGGACTAAGCCATCTGAGCCCCAGGAAGATAAATAACAATACACATCACTGTGGATGGCCTTTCAAGACAATCAGAACATATTGGGTCATTTTAATAACAGTTCAACTTTGAAAGGCTGCAGCCTTTTGGAAAAACTTCTTGTGAAATGCTCAGTGAGGCAAAATCATTCCGTATGGAACAAGCCCATCTCACTCTGCTCGTGCTCCAGAGGAGGAGCTTATCAGAGGCGCAGAGAGCGCGGTTGGTTCCGTGCAATAGGTTTCATCTGCTCTGTGTTGTTTACCCTGCAAACCCAGATCAATGCTCAGATGCTTTAATTAATGATCAATGCCCTAGAGCAATCTGAAAAAACTATCACAGAGTGCAGTGAGGAGTGAGTCAACATTCTTGGAATGCCTCACGCCCTTCCTCAGAAGCGCGCCCACTTGAAGTGCATTGGGCTGCATTGCAACACAGCAATATATTAACCCACATGCAACCAAGAAAGCACAGGGTTGGGTCTAAACACACTGGAATAAAAAACAAATGGTCTTGCTGATAAGGACAGGAGAATCATATAAGATGAAATAAGCACAGATATGAATCATCAGCCAGAGCTCACAATAAAGCCAAAATTAATATTTTGGGGGTTCAGAATTGTGGACTTTTCTTTTTTGTTTCATACTTCTGGGTCCTGGCAGGACTGGAAGCAGAGGATGGAAATACCATATGAAAGGCAGTGCTTTCAGTATTTCCAGCTCACTCTGAAATATGGGGTATAGATCTGTAACTGTTATGACTCTTTTCTGAGTACTGCTCTTTAAATTTCTAAGGAATAAGCCTGGCTGCGTGCTATGAGGCCCTCTATTTTAGACAAGTTTCATTTTCAAGATGGCTACTCTTACGGAATAAGTCACACATACTCTGATAGAACAAATGTAATGTCTCTAGTTTTTCTTCTCTCATTGCTTTCCTTAATTTAAATTCAAAGTCATTCATACTAAAAGGGCATATTTGCTTCTGTGTATATGGAAGACATAACAGAAAGTACAGAAAATGTCACAAACACTGAACAGTTTGGATAAATATCTCAGTATTTTTTCAGAGTTTTGTAGATAGGTTGGGACAGATTTGTGGTTTTGCACTTGACAGTAAAGGTAAACAAGGGAGCAAATTTTAGTTATGAATAAAGATTTCACACAACTGAAACATTTTTGTTTTACTTGTTTTTTCCCTAGTCACACTTTGTCTGCCCTTGTTTCAGATTTATCTGATCTGTGTGTCTTTAAAGGAAATGTATTGTACAGCTAGGTGGGTAAAATTTTCTATTCAAATGTGACTGTTTATATTAATCTGAAATTACCAAATTTAATCCATATCCAAATTTTGACCAAACTCTAATAGCTATGGTAGATGCAGATATAGCCTCAGACCCTGATCCTTCAAAGACACATATGCTTATCTTTAAAAAGAAAAGGAGTACTTGTGGCACCTTAGAGACTAACAAATTTATTAGAGCATAAGCTTTCGTGAGCTACAGCTCACTTCATTGGATGCATCGGATGCAAGCTTATGCTCTAATAAATTTGTTAGTCTCTAAGGTGCCACAAGTACTCCTTTTCTTTTTGCGAATACAGACTAACACGGCTGCTACTCTGAAACCTATGCTTATCTTTATGCGTGTTTATAAATTTTTGCAGGATTAGGGGCCTACAATTTTCAAAAATTGCTAGTGATTTTTTTGTATGCCCAACTTAAGAGTTCTTAAAAGGGTCTGATTTTCTTAGGGCAGGGGCTCAAAGTCTGAAGCATCAGATATATTTAATTATATTGACAACATATAAATGTATAGTATATGGCCTAGTCACTTTTGAAAATGTAGACTGCGCAATAAATATGCAAAAATCTTCACAGATTGTGACCATATTGCTATTCAATATCATATCTTGCCCATGACATTTGATGTGCAGTATTATAAAATTATATTCCAGAGATAGTTGGGTCAGCACTTAGTCACTAAGGTGAAAGGTGTCTTTAAAATGCTTCATATAGTTAACTAGGATAGTCATTCTCTAATTAGCCTCCAGCAAATTTAATGATGCAGCAAATTATATAGAAAAGGACGTTGAGCAGTGATGATCAGATAGGGACTACACAGTAAAGGCTCATTCCACCCTTCAGGGCAGGATTGTGGTTTAAATTATTACCTCCTACGGTATCCGTTATGGCACCCCAGTGGTTAATAGGAGTCCTCTTTCTCCAGCAGTTGCTAGGGAAACAGTTCCTGTACTTCAGGAAGCAGGGAGAGCAGTTTCCTGTTTTGAAGAAGGTTTAAGGACTGTTTTCCTCCAATCAGACGGCAGCTGCCTGAACAGGAAATGGAGAACACAGCTGCCAACACCAGTTTGGGTTTTTTAACTGTTGTAACAGGCAAAGTTTACAACACCTACACCAAGCCCCATAAGATAAGCGGGGTACTGAGTTAAGGGGAGGACTTGCTGTGGAAGGAGACCTGGTCTGAGAATGACACTGGATGAAGACCAAAACAAATCCAAATACTCCAAGGAAGTGGACGTTTAGTTTCCTCCATATATGTACCTCACACACAGTACATCACACCCATTGTATAGCCACGATAAAAGTGCTACAGGAGCTAGCAGGAGTTCAAATAACTGCATCTGACTCAAAATAAGTGTGATTGCCATCAGTGTAGTCACTTTCTCTCTTGTGAGTGATTCATCGCCAAGAAGGACTTGTGTATGGTGAGGACTTGTGTATGTGTCTGTGTATGTGTCAAATGCAGGAAGCAAAACAATTACTCTAGATGCATTCCTTTCTCTTTAAGATCAAGTTAAGTGCACATTTGTTTGCCTCAAAAATTAAAGTTCAGCTCCTGGCCCCACTGAAGTTAAAGATCCTGTTGATTTCAGTTGTAACAAGATTCAGCTCTTATGACTCAGGGCTTGTTTTTCACTTATATCAGTTTTATACGTATGTAATGCTGTTCCCTTCAATGGTAGCGCTCCTGATTTTCACCAGGTCACATTTAGTAGCGTCTGCGGCTCAGTTCTGCATTCCCTCAGTGCGCAAAACTCCACTGGATTCTATAAAAAATTATTCCTTCTCATTGTTGTTTATATAGCATACACAGGGCACCAGCTAGGGAGTGCAAGGTTTGTGTAGAGTTCTGGGTGTGCAGGAAGTACAAGATCAAGGCCTGAGTAAGTGCAAGTAAGCAGAGTTGAAAAGGACACAATGCTTCAGTTACTTTACTAACACTGAGTAAATACACACACACAGTTCTGAAGTGTGGAATCCTTAAGTCCCATTTAATAGAGACAATCTGTGAGATACATTCTGAAGCCCTTCCTCAAGCAAAGCTCTCAATGATGTCAATGGGAGTTTTGCCTGGATACGAATGTAGTAAAACCTGAACTAAGACTTGAGAATTTGGCCTTGTGGAAGCCATGAAGGCAAGAACACCTCCATGACTTCTAGTCAGAGCTCAGCAGTGACTTGGTCATGAGTCCCCTGCATGGGGCTGAGCATAGATGTGTTGCCCCAGGAGCAGAGTGAGAAAGAGATTATGAAAGGTTTCAGAGTAGCAGCCGTGTTAGTCTGTATTCGCAAAAAGAAAAGGAGTACTCGTGGCACCTTAGAGACTAACAAATTTATTAGAGCATAAGCTTTCGTGAGCTACAGCTCACTTCATCGGATGCATTTGGTGGAAAATACAGAGGGGAGATTGATATACACACACAGAGAACATGAAACAATGGGTTTATCATACACACTGTAAGGAGAGTGATCACTTAAAATAAGCCATCACCAGCAGCAGGGGGGGGGAAAGGAGGAAAATCTTTCATGGTGACAAGCAAGGTAGGCTATTTCCAGCAGTTAACAAGAATATCTGAGGAACAGTGGGGGGTGGGGTGGGGGGGAGAAATAACATGGGGAAATAGTTTTACTTTGTGTAATGACTCACCCATTCCCAGTCTCTATTCAAGCCTAAATTAATTGTATCCAGTTTGCAAATTAATTCCAATTCAGCAGTCTCTCGTTGGAGTCTGTTTTTGAAGCTTTTTTGTTGAAGGATAGCCACTCTTAGGTCTGTAATCGAGTGACCGGAGAGATTGAAGTGTTCTCTAACTGGTTTTTGAATGTTATAATTCTTGACATCTGATTTGTGTCCATTCATTCTTTTACGTAGAGACTGTCCAGTTTGACCAATGTACATGGCAGAGGGGCATTGCTGGCACATGATGGCATATATCACATTGGTAGATGCGCAGGTGAACGAGCCTCTGATAGTGTGGCTGATGTGATTAGGCCCTATGATGGTGTCCCCTGAATAGATATATGGACAGAGTTGGCAACGGGCTTTGTTGCAAGGATAGGTTCCTGGGTTAGTGGTTCTGTTGTGTGGTGTGTGGTTGCTGGTGAGTATTTGCTTCAGATTGGGGGGCTGTCTGTAAGCAAGGACTAGCCTGTCTCACAAGATCTGTGAGAGTGATGGGTCATCCTTCAGGATAGGTTGTAGATCCTAGATGATACGTTGGAGAGGTTTTAGTTGGGGGCTGAAGGTGATGGCTAGTGGCATACTGTTATTTTCTTTGTTGGGCCTGTCCTGTAGTAGGTGACTTCTGGGTACTCTTCTGGCTCTGTCAATCTGTTTCTTCACTTCAGCAGGTGGGTATTGTAGTTGTAGGAATGCATGATAGAGATCTTGTAGGTGTTTGTCTCTGTCTGAGGGGTTGGAGCAAATGCGGTTATATCGTAGAGCTTGGCTGTAGACAATGGATCGTGTGGTATGATCTGGATGAAAGCTAGAGGCATGTAGGTAGGAATAGCGGTCAGTAGGTTTCCGATATAGGGTGGTGTTTATGTGACCATCGCTTATTAGCACCGTAGTGTCCAGGATGTGGATCTCTTGTGTGGACTGGGCCAGGCTGAGGTTGATGATGGGATGGAAATGGTTGAAATCATGGTGGAATTCCTCAAGGGCTTCTTTTCCATGGGTCCAGATGATGAAGATGTCATCAATGTAGCGCAAGTAGAGTAGGGGCATTAGGAGACGAGAGCTGAGGAAGCGTTGTTCTAAGTCAGCCATAAAAATGTTGGCATACTGTGGGGCCATGTGGGTACCCATCGCAGTGCTGCTGATTTGAAGGTATACATTGTCCCCAAATATGAAATAGTTATGGGTGAGGACAAAGTCACAAAGTTCAGCCACCAGGTTAGCCATGACATTATCGGGGATACTGTTCCTGACGGCTTGTAGTCCATCTTTGTGTGGAATGTTGGTGTAGAGGCTTCTACATCCATAGTGGCTAGGATGGTGTTTTTAGGAAGATCACCAATAGACTGTAGTTTCCTCAGGAAGTCAGTGGTGTCTCGAAGATAGCTGGGAGTGCTGGTAACATAGGGCCTGAGGAGGGAGTCTACATAGCCAGACCATCCTGCTGTCAGGGTGCCAATGCCTGCCTACCTTGCTTGTCACCATGAAAGGTTTCCTCCTTTCCCCCCCCCTGCTGCTGGTGATGGCTTATCTTAAGTGATCACTCTCATAGATTCATAGATTCATAGATACTAAGGTCAGAAGGGACCATTCTGATCATCTAGTCTGACCTCCTGCACAGCGCAGGCCACAGAATCTCACCCACCCACTCCTATGAAAAACCTCACCCATGTCTGAGCTATTGAAGTCCTTAAATCATGGTTTAAAGACTTCAAGGAGCAGAGAAGCCTCCCTCAAGTCAACCATGCCCCATGCTACAGAGGAAGGCAAAAAACCTCCAGGGCCTCTCCAATCTGCCCTGGAGGAAAATTCCTTCCCGACCCCAAATATGGCAATCAGCTAAACCCTGAGCATATGGGCAAGATTCATCAGCCAGATGCTACAGAAAATTCTTTCCTGGGTAACTCAGATCCTATCCATCTAATATCCCATCTCAGGGGATTTGGCCTATTTACCCTGAATATTTAAAGATCAATTACTTACCAAAATCCCATTATCCCATCATACCATCTCCTCCATAAATTTATCTAGTAGAATCTTAAAACCAGATAGATCTTTTGCCCCCACTGCTTCCCTTGGAAGGCTATTCCAAAACTTCACTCCTCTGATGGTTAAAAACCTTCGTCTGATTTCAAGTCTAAACTTCCTGGTGGCCAGTTTATACCCATTTGTTCTTGTGTCCACATTGGTGCTGAGCTGAAATAATTCCTCTCCCTCTCCTGTATTTATCCCTCTGATATATTTGTAGAGAGCAATCATATCTCTCCTCAACCTTCTTTTAGTTAGGCTAAACAAGCCAAGCTCCTTAAGTCTCCTTTCATAAGACAAGTTTTCCATTCCTCGGATCATCCTAGTAGCCCTTCTCTGTACCTGCTCCAGCTTGTATTCATCCTTTTTAAACATGGGAGACCAGAACTGCACACAGTATTCTAGGTGAGGTCTTACCAGTGCCTTGTATAACGGTACTAAAACCTCCTTATCCCTACTGGAAATGCCTCTCCTGATTCATCCCAAAACCGCATTAGCTTTTTTCACAGCCATATCACATTGGCAGCTCATAGTCATCCTATGATCAACCAATACTCCAAGGTCCTTCTCCTCTTCCGTTACTTTTAATTGATGCGTCCCCATTTTATAACTAAAATTCTTGTTATTAATCCCTAAATGCATAACCTTACACTTCTCACTATTAAATTTCATCCTATTACTATTACTCCAGTTTACAAGGTCATCCAGATCCTCCTGTATAATATCCCGATCCTTCTCCGAATTGGCAATACCTCCCAGCTTTGTATCATCTGCAAACTTTATTAGCACACTCCCACTTTTTGTGCCAAGGTCAGTAAGAAAAAGATTAAATAAGATTGGTCCCAAAACCGATCCCTGAGGAACTCCACTGGTAACCTCCCTCCAACCTGACAGTTCGCCTTTCAGTAGGACCTGTTGCAGTCTCCCCTTTAACCAATTCCTTATCCACCTTTTGATGTTCATATTGATCCCCATCTTCTCCAATTTAACTAATAATTCCCCATGTGGCACGGTATCAAATGCCTTACTGAAATCTAGGTAAATTAGATCCACTGCATTTCCTTTATCTAAAAAATCTGTTACCTTTTCAAAAAAGGAGATTAGGTTGGTTTGGCACGATCTACCTTTTGTAAAACCATGTTGTATTTTGTCCCATTTACCATTGACTTCAATGTCCTTAACTAATTTCTCCTTCAAAATTTTTTCCAGGACCTTGCACACTACAGATGTCAAACTAACTGGCCTGTAGTTACCCGGATCACTTTTTTTTCCTTTCTTAAAAATAGGAACTATATTAGCAATTCTCCAATCGTTCGGTACTACTCCTGAGTTTACAGATTCATTAAAAATTCTTGCTAACGGGCTTGCAATTTCAGGTGCCAATTCCTTTAATATTCTTGGATGAAGATTATCTGGGCCCCTCGATTTAGTCCCATTAAGCTGTTTCAGTTTCGCTTCTACCTCAGATATGGTAATATCTACCTCTATATCCTCATTCCCATTTGTCATGCTACCATTATCCCTAAGATCCTCTTTAGCCTTATTAAAGACTGAGGCAAAGTATTTGTTTAGATATTGGGCCATGCCTAGATTATCTTTAACCTCCACTCCATCCTCAGTGTTAAGCGGCCCCACTTCTTCTTTCTTAGTTTTCTTCTTATTTATATGGCTATAGAACCTTTTACTATTGGTTTTAATTCCCTTTGCAAGGTCCAACTCTACTCGACTTTTAGCCCGTCTCACTTTATCCCTACATGTTCTGACCTCAATTAGGTAGCTTTCCTTGCTGATCCCTCCCATCTTCCACTCCCTGTATGCTTTCTGCTTCTTCTTAATCACCTCTCTAAGATGCTTGCTCATCCAGCTTGGTCTACAACTCCTTCCTATGAATTTTTTCCCCTTTCTTGGGATACAGGCTTCCGATAGCTTCTGCAGCTTTGATTTAAAGTAATCCCAGGCCTCCTCTACCTTTAGATCCATAAATTCTTCAGTCCAATCCACTTCCCTAACTAATTTCCTTAATTTTTGAAAGTCAGCCCTTTTGAAATCAAAAACCTTAGTTGCAGATTTATTTTTGTTAATCCTTCCATTTAGTTTGAACTGAATTAGCTCATGATCACTTGAGCCAAGATTGTCCCCTACAACCATTTCTTCTATGAGGTCCTCGCTACTCACCAAAATTAAATCTAAAATGGCATCCCCTCTAGTCGGTTCAGCAATTACTTGATGAAGGAATCCATCAGCTATCGCATCTAGGAAAATCTGAGCCCTATTATTATTACTAGCACTGGTCCTCCAGTCTATATCTGGGAAGTTAAAGTCTCCCATGATCACGCAGTTTCCATTAGTATTTACTTTATTAAAGACATTAAAAAGGGCTCTATCCATATCCAAATTAGATCCCAGAGGTCTATAGCACACCCCAAGCACTATCGTAGGAGAGGCTTTACTAGTTATCTTCCCCAATGTAATTTTTGCCCACACGGACTCTGTCTTATCCATTGCATCGCTTCTTATTTCTTTACATTCTACCTCATCATTGATATACAATGCTACTCCACCACCTTTACCTTTGTTTCTGTCTTTCCTAAACAGCACATACCCTTCAATACCTGTAGTCCAGTCATGACTACTATTCCACCATGTTTCTGTTATCCCTATAATATCTGGTTTCACTTCCTGCACCAGTAGCTCTAGTTCCTCCATTTTGTTACCTAGGCTCCTCGCATTGGTGTAGAAACATCTTAATTTTTGCTGTTTGGCCTTGCTCACATTTTGTACCCTATTAGGCACAGTCATTCTACAGCCAGTATAACCTATTAGACTAGTATCCACACCGCCCTCGCTCCTTATATACATTCTCCTACCCACAGCTGTATCCTTTCTTACTTCGTCTTCTTCCCTCTCAATGCTAAAATCTGGCGTGGAGATTTCCTGGACATCTCCCATCCATCTCCCCCTAATTCCTAGTTTAAAGCTCTCTTTATCAGTTGTGCCAGCCTCGATCCTAGAAGTCTATTTCCTTCCCTACTCAGATGAAGTCCATCCCGAGAGAACTGTCCTCTGTCCGTGAATGCCTCCCAGTGGCCATACATCCCAAAGCCCTCCTTATAGCACCACTGCCTAAGCCATCTGTTGACAGTCATAATCTTGTCACACCTTTGTTGCCCTTCTCTAGGAACAGGAAGGATCCCGCTAAAGATCACCTGAGCCTCAATTTCCTTAAGCGTCTTCCCCAGCCTAGCATAGTCTCCCTTAATACTTTCCAGCGAGAATCTAGCCGTATTATTTGTTCCCACATGAAGGATAATTAGGGGATTCTTTCCCGCTCCCTTTAGGATCATTTTCAACCTCAGGTCTACATCCCGTATCTTAGCACCCGGAAGACAGCACACCCTTCTATTCTCTGGATCAGCTCTAGTTACAGACCTGTCTATTCTTCTCAATAAAGAGTCCCCGATCACATAGACCTGCCTTTTCCTGGTGACTGTGCTATTCTCCAGTCTCTCCCCTGTTCCCTCTGGCTGCAAGTTCTTTCCATTCCTATTTTCCCTTATAATCTTCTTCAACCCATCCTGTATCCTCCTGGGGCTCATATTTGGTGTAGTCTCCCTTGACTCTTCCGCTTTTCTTATAGGACTAGCCTCTCTTCTCTTCTTCCTTACCCTTCCACCTTCAATAAGTACCTGCTGAGCCCCTTCTTCATTTTCCAACTCTGCAAACCTGTTCCTAAACTCTATTTCTCCTTCACTAGCCCGTCTTTTCCTCTGCCTGGTTCTTTGAGTCACGTGTTTCCACTGACCACTTTCCTCACCCAGTCTCCCCTCAAAATTCCCCAGCCCTGCTTCTATCTGTGAGTCTGAGCTTTTCCCTTCAGATACCTCATATCTTTGCTCCATCATCTGCTCAAACCCCTTCCTAAACTCAACCAGACTTTCCACCTGCATCTCCAAACCTCGGATCTTTTTCTCCTTACAGTGTGTATGATAAACCCATTGCTTCATGTTCTCTGTGTGTGTATATCAATCTCCCCTCTGTATTTTCCACCAAATGCATCCGATGAAGTGAGCTGTAGCTCACGAAAGCTTATGCTCTAATAAATTTGTTAGTCTCTAAGGTGCCACAAGGAGATTATGTTCAGTCACCATTTGCCTGGGATGATCCCTATACCTGGAGCATGGTAGGTCTCCCAAGGAAGATGTGCTAACTGGGGTGGGGTGAAAGCAGAGCCCAGGTTCCACCCATTCCTGGGATGGTCCCACAGAGATGACCCTCCCTCCTTGCACAGCTACAGTAGGGGTAACTGGTTCAAATGATTAAAGGGCACCTTACACACCAGTACTCTGCTGTGTAGGCATATAAAACAGACCACAGTCTGGCCCTTAATAAAATCCCTTATGTTAAAAAAACCTGCCACAATCTAGAGTAATAATGCAAAACACTGAAGTAATCTTATTTGAAGTTTCCATGTTTTTCACCATTAGTGCAAAATACTGTTGTAATTTTTTTTAAAAAATAAGGTGCCAAAGATCCTGAGGGTGGAGTATAGAACTGAGAACTTTAATGTTAAAATGGAATGAAACCATATAATGGTTTCAATTATTGTATTTATTTTTTGCAAGTTGTTCCTCGTATAACTTCCCAGGAGTGATGTACCTGAGTGTTTGAATCCTGATATTCAAATTCTACTGTTAAATGTCTTAACCCTAATTTGGGATATTGCAGATTATATACTATATGCCTATTAAGACTTTTTAAAGCGAACTTGCTACTTTTGGATAATAAGCATTATGCCCAGATGTGCTCACCCATTGCTGGGTTTTGGAGTAAAATCTTACCCAGTTACCATGTTTGCAATCATCAGTTACTTTAGTAAGTGCACATACAGTCAAGGCCATGTCTGGTGACTCAGCTGTCAGCCCTTTTGTGCATGGTGAGTACTCTTTGCCAATGTGGAAGTCTGCTAAGAAATTCAAAAGGGAGAAAACCAGTTTTCTGAGAACTAATGCTTACATCCTTCTAGGCTTCCCTACAGAACTAATTGTCTTTATATTTCAAACTTCCTTAGAAATCTAATGGCCTCCTAGGATATGTCTATAAAGCCATTAAACAACTGTGGTTGCCTCACATTAGCTGATTTGGGCTGACAGGGCTCAGGTGAAGAGGCTGTTTAATTGGAGCATAGACATTAGGGCTCAAGCTGGAACCCAAGCTCAGGGATCCACATGTGGGGGGGAGGGGTTCGGAGGGACGATACCAGCGCTTAAGCTCCAGTCCAAACCCAGACATTTACACCACAATTTTACAGCCCTGCAGCCCAAAGTCTTCTGACATGTGCTGGCCTTGATTGTTTAATTGCTGTGCAGGTATACCCACACTGTTTACAACAAACTCCCTTTGCACCTAATAGCATGGTTTCATTGTTATTCATGAGTAACTGGTCATCATAATTCTATTTACAAAAGAATTTTAAAAGCCTACAACAAATCAAAATAACTAACTGCCAAGATGCATGTGGAATCACCAAAGAAAATTCATCATCTTGTCATTGTAACCCTCTTCTTCCTCTCTCCCTACCCAGTTCCTTTGTGTATGGCTTCACTTGTCTTTTCTTGTCTTTGTTTAGAATGATCATTCTTCAAGACTGAGAATGTGACTTATTTGTCTGTTGAGCTCCTAGCTCTCGTCTTGGGTAGAAGGAGAAGAGTCTAAAACAGAACAAAGGCATTGAGTAAGCTGTCTATAATGAAAAGCATGTTGACTCACAGGGGGGAAAAAGATGAATTTTGCATTCAAGAATTGAAGTATTGAAAATAATTTCACTGAGCTGAGGAACTAACCCTGTTACCTTCAGCAAAAAAAAGCACAGAATATCTGATAAAACACAGCGGTAACTCAGGACTGTCTTTCTAAATAGTCTTTGGCATTCTGCACTGCAGAAAGTCAATGATCTCAGCTCAACACCCGAGTGACTTAGAATGGTTCTTTGGCAGGTATTTGCATTAATTTATTCCTTTCAGTAAAGTAAGGGATCAATCATCTGATTTCAGTCAGGCCAAGTGTAACTAAGTGCCCTGTGAGCCTCAACTCTACCTATACATAAACAAAGTTCTGCTAATGAACCACAGTCCTGAACTGCAACATCCCACCTGGTATTTCAATCCTAGGTCACATGTGCATTCCTCCCAACACTCCTCAAATCTTAATACAGAGCATCCCTTGCTATTGGTCTCCTGGATCCCCATGAAACTCTGCCAATGCCGCTTAGTCCTGATTTACAACACTCACTTCTATCTGGTTTGGAGCCTCTTAGGAAAGACTTTTGTGGAGTAGGGAAGAGGGCTGGAGAGGTTTACATCCTCCCCCCCCCACACACACACCGTTTATATGATAACAAAAAAGGAACAGTAGCAACTGCCGTGAAATAAGAAAAAATACAAAGGTAATGTCAGTATCAAGCCATATTAATCATTCCACACAAAACTGTTTTCCATTTGTCCACTGCTTTACGTTGGGAGAAAATTTAGGGAAAAGAAACCAGAGTCAAGAACAAGAAGAAACAAGGGATAGGAAATGAGGGAAAGATGACACATCAAACATTGCAGGGCAGACAAAATACCAGGAACACATGGAAGTTGTCATCATGCAACAATGACATCAGCTTACAACTGTCTCCAGCTTTGTCATAAAAACAAAGATAGGTTCTGAAATACAAAGTCACCAGCTGTTGTGGCCTCAGGAGAATTACTATATGCAGCAGGCCAAAGTCACCCAAACTTTTAACATATGCTTTATCTCCAGTCATTCAGAATGAAAGTGATCATTATTTGTCTTATAGTAGTGCCTAGAGATTCCAGCTGAGATCAGGGACCCATACAGACATAGAATATGAAGCAGACCTTTCCTCAAAGAATTTACCATTAAGTAGACAAGACAGACAAAGGGTTGGGTGCAGGGGAAGGATTCTCACAACAACCTCCCCTTGATTAAAAGGTTTTTCTTTTTGCAGATTCTGTAGCAGGATGTCTGCATAGGGAGGCCATGCCAGATATTCCCAGATAGCCTTTTTCAGCCTCCATGGATGTAGATTTACTCAATAAGATGATGAACTACACTAATATCATGAGCTGACATATACAATATTTAGTCTTCTGGGTGATCTGTATGGTGGATGGGAAAATGAGGAAGTGTGTCAAGTTTTACATTCAGTAGGTGCCTATAGGATCCTGTGATTCATGTATTATAAGCCACTTAGGAATGTGCAAGATGGAGAACACACCTGAATGTTTTCTAACAGCCTCTTTTTAAGAGATAACATACTGACTTGTACAGTGAATAGCAACAGGCTTTTGGATTATCACTTTTTTGAGGAAAGAGTTCTTTAAACTGTTTCTGAACCCTGCATTTTTCTTCTGTTTCAAAAACTCAATTGTGAGTGAATTAACACGCTAGAGTCAGATTCATCACAAAGGTTGATATAGGTTTAAACTCTCATTTATTACAGTTTGAATACTACAGCAGCACCTCTAGGAGGTGCCATTAACATCCATGTCTCCCACTGGCACTTTATATGATATATTCTACTAATAAAATCAAATCTGAGTAACGTGGTTCCATAAAAAGTGTGATCACATTCGCCCAGTGATGTATGAATGCCATTCAGAGCTGGCCAGAAAACAACAATTCCATTTTGCAGCAATTTTCAAGGTTTTAATTTTGCATTGGAATGAAAACAAAACCTCTCAAAAGATTTCCCAAATTGGAATTGTATTGAAATGTATGTTTTTGGATTGCAGAGATCAGGGTTTCGATTTGGGTCTCTCTCTTTTTCTCTGGAAATGACCAAAGAGTCCATCATGGACTTCAGAAACCATCCCACTAAAATGGATATGTATCTGCAAAATGTTTTGGCTTTGACAAAAAAAAGTTTCATCAAAAAATGTTCCAATCAGCTCTAGTGACATTTATTTATATAAATGTAAATTTTGAATTTATGAAATGCATCCATCAGTTATTCCTGAACAATTAAAATATCAAAGTGCAATATTAAATAAATTGGTCGACACCAGCCTAATGGATTCACCTCACAAATTAACTCATTTATATAACCCAATTACCCCTTTAAGGAAAAATCTGAAAGATTAAATGCACCTTACAATGTACCCTAAAGATCAACAGACTTGGGCTTGTCAGGACACTGATGGAAGTAAATGTCAAAGTCAAGAGCTCCTCCCACTGATTACACCCAATGCGTAGATTTTCCAGTTGATGGATTGTTAATTAGCATGCCCCCAAATTATCTGAAATAGTATGATGCATGGCTGCACTTACAGAAACAATTTCATAGGCAGCCAGGACCTGATCCATGCAGAGATTTATAGAACAATGTTAGTTTCTTAAATTGCATCCAGAAGGAAGTAGGACGTTCAGTGTTGTCTTTGGAGAATTCATTGTATTATCAGTCCAGTGTCACTGAGTTTATTTTGGCCTTTTCTATGGCTGTTTACACCCTAACAGTGAAAAGGATGCTATTGGATGTAGCCCCATCTCAAAAAAGATATATTGGAATTGGAAAAGGTTCAGAAAAGGGCAACAAAAATTATTAGGGATATGGAACGGCTTCCATATGAGGAGAGATTAATAAGACTGGGACTTTTCAGCTTGGAAAAGAGACAACTCAGGGGAGATATGATTGAGGTCTATAAAATCATGACTGGCGTAGAGAAAGTAGATAAAGTGTTATTTACTACTTCTCATAACACAAAATCTAGGGGTCACCAAATGAAATTAATAGGTAGCAGGTTTAAAACAAATAAAAGGAAGTATTTCTTCACACAATGCATAGTCAACCTGTGAAACTCCTTGCCAGAGGATGTTGTGAAGGCCAAGACCATAACAAGGTTAAAAAAAGAACTAGATAAATTCATGGAGGATAGGTCCATCAATGGCTATTAGCCAGGATGGGCCGGAATGGTGTCCCTAGCCTATGTTTGCCAGAAGCTGGGAATGAGTGACAGGGGATGGATAACTTGATGATTACCTGTTCTGTTCATTCCCTCTGGGGCACCTGGCACTGCACACTGTCAGAAGACAGGATACTGGGCTAGATGGACCTTTGGTCTGACCCAGTAGGGTCATTCTTATGTTCTTTAATGAAGTGCAAGCATCAGGGTGAAAGACAATGAAAAATGCCATACGAGTCTGCTTATAATGAAGTAGACCTTGTCCTAAGTAACCCCATCTGTAATAGCACAGAGGAGCTTTAAAAATAGCAATTAGGAAGCATAGTTAAGGTAGTATGATGGATGAAGGTCCTGGAACGTCATTAAAATGGCAAGAACAGTGGTAGTCTATGATAATGTGACAATGGTAGAAAATAATAGAACTCCACATTGCTATAGAGCCCTGATCCAGCAAAGTACTTGAGCATGTGAGTAACCTTGCTGAAGTAAATAAGACTGCTCATATGTTTAAAGTTAAGTATTTGCTCAACTGCTTGGCTGGTTTGAGGCCTGTGAGCCTAAAACATTGATTTAATAAATTTAAAGCTAGTCAGATTTACCAAAAGGACCCTTAGATTACAGAGTGCTTTAATAGAATTTTAGATTATTAAGCCAAAAATAATTATAAAAATCTCATTTAGTTTCCACTGTTACTTCATTTGTTTACCTTTTGCATTTCTTTCCCTTGGGCAATGAAAATGGATTAGTCAATTTCACTTTTGTTTCTAGTCTGTTTCTAGTCAATTTCACCTTCAGGTACCCACTAACACAAGGCCAGAATGCCTGGATTACAAATCCTGCAGGGGAATGTTTACTACTACTTTTCACACACACACACACACACACACACACACACACACGATCTCTTTTCATTGTAATTTAAGGGGGAAAGTAAAAAAAAGGCTTTTGGTGGTTTTAAAAGCTTTTTATGACCCATCATTGTTCCTTGAACATGTTCTCATTACAGTCCTTTTATTTTTAACAGGAAAAGCTAATCCAGTTAATTCTCTTCTACTCTTCTGCATTTGCTTGTTGGTGTGGGGCCAAAAAAAATAAACACACAGACAAATGTAAGCAGTTTTATTGTTCTTATTTGCATTTAGCTATAAAGCTCTTAAATCTTTTCATTGTCTTTGGTATAGGTAATTATACCCTAGATTATCTTTTAAACTGACAATAAAAAGACTGGTTTCAGAGTAGCAGCCGTGTTAGTCTGTATTCGCAAAAAGAAAAGGAGTACTTGTGGCACCTTATAGACTAACAAATTTATTAGAGCATAAGCTTTCGTGAGCTACAGCTCACTTCATCGGATGCATTCCACCAAATGCATCCGATGAAGTGAGCTGTAGCTCACGAAAGCTTATGCTCTAATAAATTTATTAATCTCTAAGGTGCCACAAGTACTCCTTTTCTTTTTTTAATAAAAAGACTGTGGGCATTTTGCTTGCTGCAACAGTTTCAGATCTTTTAAGGTGGCAACCGCTACATGGAGTATTTTTCCCCCTCCTGAATTGTAGCCCAATTTCCCATTGAATTGAGTTCTTTGATTCAAGAATTAGATTGAATTGATCAAAAATAAATTCTTTGGTAAATTAGTAAATACTGCATTACCTATTAGTAGCAATTTTAACTCAATATGAACCAACAGGGATCCAAGTTCAAAAACAACTGGATCGATTGCTACCCAAGAGCCCAGTCTATGAGGTTCTGAGTGCCTTCTATGAGATGCCTAGGGTCCTGGAGCTCTCACAGTAGTGCATGGAAGTTGAGGACATTCAGCGCCTTGTTCAAAGCACTCAACATCTCCAAGGATCAGCTTTCAAAGGCACTGTTAAATAAGGCCTATGTTCAGCAAAGCTCTAAGGCATGTGCCAATTTAAGCATGGGAAGAATCATATTGTATTAAAGTTAAGCATATGCTTAAATGCTTTGCTGGATTGGGGTCAAAGTGCTGAGCACCTTCTGGAACTGAGTCCCAAAGTATTTAATGCAATTTAAGCACATGCTTGACTGCAGAGAGATTTAATGACTTGCTTAAGTATTCTTCTGAATCAGTCTTAGACCACTGAGCCTTATTCTTCGTTGTCTTGCACCTTTCGTAGTCATATACATCGGTGCAAATTGCGTGTAAACCACTACCATTCTTATCCAGTAGCATTTTATACCCACTTTTCACTGGTGTAAAATAACAACCTAGGTGTCAGAGCATCAAAGAACTAGACCTATTGCTTTTATAATAGGAAAGACTGTTTTCAGTCTTAACCAAAAACGCGGGAGAGAGGAGTTCCTTGTTCAGCATTAGAAGAAAGCAGGTCTTTGTGTTTTGCTTTGTAATTGTCACACAACATCTTCCCTCCTAATGTAAGTTAAATTAAAATATATGAGAGAAACTGACTTATTAGTGAGATGGAACCTGAGTTTGTCTTATAAGTCTCTTATTCTGCACTCTACTCTTGCAAAAACAGGCAAACACACCTATTGTTTGAAGCAATCTGGACTATATGTTCTTCTTTTCTTATATAAAGAAAAACATATATTTTTGTAACTTTTAAAATTGTTTCTTCTCTCACTGTTATTTAGAATTAGCCCCCAAGAGGCTTGAAATTAATGTGTTGATTCTTATTGGATTCCAGGGGGTGCTGTGCAGCACAGCAGAACAGATGTCTTGAGCTCCAGAGACATTTGGTAATATCCATTTCCATTGAGAGTCCAGGGCCCTGACCAATCCCCCCCCCCCGCAATAAAGGAATAGGTACCCCAAAATCTCTTGAATGTCAGCAGGCAAAGGTTTGTCTACTGGGAGCTCTACGAGTAGCTCAAAAACAAGGAGAACAGAGACCATTCATCCCCTGAGCAAGGTGGCTGCTCCTGAGGGCACTGTGTCTATGATGGCCATGCTGGAGAAAGTTGCTGCAGACACAGTAGATATCAAGGCCACAATACAACTGACTGTTACCTTGATTAACTCCTTTCTGTAAGCACTGACAGATGGGTGAATGAATCAGAAGAAAGAATATAATGGGGGGAAGATCAGGTACAAGGGCTCTCTGCCCAGGTGCAGAGAAGCCTCACAAACTTAGCTTCTCTTAAATCAAAAGTAGCAGACCTTAAGGGAAGGTCTCAACACAATAATCTGAGAATTATAGGAGTATGTGAAGGAACAAAGGAAGGTAACCCCCTATAATTAGTTCACCAGCTCCTTTCAAAAGTGCTTAGTCTGCCAAATGATTTTAAATTTGATTTAGAGAGAGCTCCTAGATCCCTGGCTCCTAACCCAGCCTCAAATGCCAAACCTTGTGCACTGACTGTCAAATTTTTAAGATTTACTGTAAAAGAAAAAATAATGCAATAATGTTTTGGGGGATGCCACAAATTAAGATAATGATTTTTCAAGACTTTGCAAGGTATGTGATTAAACCGAGATCAGCCTTTAAATGATCAAGGAAACTTGCCAAGCAGCAAGGGCTCAAATATTTTATAAAGTTTCCAGGTGAGGAAGTGCATCTGGTCCAAAAGCCACAAGATGCAGAATGTTTTTTATATAGCCTGTTTTTTAAATAGCTTCAGTACCTGTTCTGTTTTATACCAAGTTTATTTCCCAGTTGTTATGTCTGCCCCATCTGCACTGATGAAGTTAGCCAGTTACTGTTACTAACTTACTTACAGATTTAGGTTATCTCTGGTGCTCCAAACTTATACTTTATTAACTTTGGGGACATGCATATCAATCTCATCAAATGGCAACTTATTGAAATTTTATCAGTGACATATGATGAACCTGAATCATAAGCCATATTAGCCTTAGAGACAGAAAAGGTGTTTGATAGCGTGGGCTGGAGGTATATGTTTCATACCCTACAAGAATTTTGGATTTTGACTCGTATTTAGCTCCTATTCCAATAATTATAGTCTCACTTATCCTTTTGCATTACAATCAACAATGTGACCTGGGATACCTCCAGCCTCTTCTAGGCACCAGGCAAGGATGCCTGTTGTCTCCATCACTTTTTGATTTGGCTCTAGAGCCCCGGTAATAGCTATCCAGACATCTGAGGCATTCAACTTGGTTCCATGGAGCACGAACTGATGTTGTGTGCTGACACCCTTTTGTGCATATGCAAACCAGAAGCCACTATTCCAACCTTCCTATCGCTCATTCAGAAATTCAGAGCAATATCTAATTACAAAATACATTAGAAAAAATTGGCATCGTTGGAAATTTCCCTGTTGTCATGTAGTGGGGCTTCTTCTTAATGTGATTTCCATAGGCAAACTGATGCAAATAAGTCCCTAGGTATATAAGTATCAAGAAACATTAATAAACTAGTGAAGATAAACTCAGATCCTATACTCTCTCAAATAACTAGCGATACAAATAGGTGGCAGTATATGTGTGTGTGTATATCTCTCTCTCTCTCTCCCCCTCTGTCTTAATTTAGAAAATGTAACATTATAAGAGCCTTTCTGTGGGGCCCTGGTCAATGTCCACGCCTAGCACTTAAAAAACACACCAGTTCCCTGTAGTCATGGGACTTACAAAATTACTATTATGCTTTTATCATGTCACAAATGTCAAATTGGTTCCAGCATGCTAACGCTCTTATTCCCACATGGGTGGAAACTGAATGGGTATTAATGCATCCAATTCCCCCTGTAGGTCTGCTTGGTTCCTGTTTTTCTCCATCAGACAAAAAAAAGGTGCCTACAGTGGTGGCTGCACAAAGGGTCTGGGCTATCCTAGCTAAGAGGTACCAGTTTCATTCTCACCATCATGAAAAAGCACCTAACTGGAGTAACCCAGACTTGTAAATTGGGAAACAGCCTTTTGGAAGAACTGACTGAGCAACAGCCTCATATGGCTTTCCCAGTTAGTCAGGAGTAAGGGCTTTGTTTCTTTTCTAACACTAATGCAGTGGTTCTCAACCTATTTACCATTGTGGGCCGCATATATGTTATGTGAGCCGCATCCACACAATGTATATACTACCTGTATGGCCCTGAGGATGTCATATGGGCTGCAACTGTGTGCTGATTGGACCACCGAACATGGCCCGTGGGCCGTGGGTTGAGAACCACCGCACTAAAGCAATGACATGACCTTCCACCCTCAGTGGAGTGGCAGTACTTACAACTAAAACACTTGCTAACATTATCAATTTGCTCCAAATGCCCTAGGATTGCCAGAGGGAAATTTGGAAATGCTTCATAAATTCCCCAGGCCCGTGTCCACTATGTATACTTTTCTAAGGAAGAGGAACTCCATTAGACTGGAGTTCTTTGTGAAAATGTGGGAAGGGGAGTTATCACAGCCCTTAAAAGAACTCCAGTGGCAGAGCATACTATGGAATGTTAAAAACACGTCTGCAGATCTCAAGCTATACCTAATACAGCAAAAGATTCTACTAAAAATGTAGTGGACACTACAGAGGTTGTGTGAGACAGAGGCCCTGTCCTCTTGTGTTTGTTGGCGCTGCAGTAAAAAAAAAGGAACCCTGATGCATGTGCTGTGGGGCTGTCCAACAGTCAGACAGCTGTGGAAAGAGGTGGACACAGGGGTGAAAGTTGTGCATGGCCTCAGCCATGGCAATGCATGGAGGGGGGAATGTGGGGTCAGGTGCCGCTCCAGGTCACTGCTCGGCCTGCCAGTGCAGTCTGGGGAGAGGGGCTCTGTCCTTCTCCCACTGGACCTGCTCCCCAACACCCTCGGCCCATCCCTGTCAGCTGGGCATGGGCAGGGAGCCGAAGGAGTGGAATTAGTCACTTCTCCCCCCGGCTGCTCTGGGTTGATGCCGGGGAGGTGGCAGTGGCGGCCGCCCCCTGCCTGGGCCCAGCTGCTGGGGACGGGGACCGTGCGAGCAGGAGGCCATTCTCCCCTCTGGCACATTTCTAGCTCACTCATTCCCTATCCCCAGCAGCCGAGCCTTGGCATGAAGCAGGCCACTGCTACCATCTCCCCAGACAGGCTGTCTCAGGCAGATGCTATGCTGCACAGAGCAGCGACCTGGAGCAGCGGCCTTCAGCTGCATGAGAAGTGGCTCCGTTCCACTCCCCGCCCAGGCCCGGCTGCCAGGGAGAGCGGCCGAGCATGACGGGGCTGAGGCACAGGGGGAGAAGGACAGAGCCCTCCCTGCCCTCCAGCAGGTAACATTGGGTGGGGAGAGTGCAGCAGTCCCAGGCTGGGCACAGGGCAGGGGGTCGCTGGGCAGAGGAGACATGTGGGGCATTCATGTGTCCTCCCCTTTAGATTGTGCCCCCCGAATATAGGGAGGCACGAGTCATCTATGGTCAGCAATCAAACCTCAGCTGAAAATTATACCATAGGTTATGTACCTACTACACCGGGCTTACCCCACCGCAAAGACTTTGGTGCTTGAGAGCCCCAATGATTTTACAAAAATAGAGGAGTTCGCTTATGCCCAGAATAGAGCAGCAGTATTCTGACCTGTCTGCATTATCAGCAAAAGAAAGAACAACTTATCAATGTAGAGAGCAATTATGTAATTCAAAGAAATTTGGACCCTGTTTCTTGATACATTTGAATAAAGAGTGCAGAGATAGCTCAAATAAAGCCAAACTTCCATTCCATCTGATCTCTCCGCTTTTCCATCTTCCCACCTTTCTAGTCCCGAACTTCCTTTTGTTGCCTATTTGCGTATGTCTTTTATTGCTGTTGTTATTACCCTCACCCCAACATGTTGTGGCTGTGCAAAATTGCCTGATCTTGTACTGTCCGCTCTTACAGCTTTGACAAGTTGTAAAGTTGTGTAATTGCATAACTTTCTTGGATATCCTGAGAAATGTGTGGTATCTCGTAACATAGACAAGCTGTAAGTCATTTATCTTTTTGTATGACATTTGTTTATGAAAAGTAATAAATTAATCACATACTCCCCCACCCGCTCTCCAAAAGAAATCTGTAGTCACTTTTAACCTGGACAGGATCCTTTCAGATTTTAAAAAACAGGGCTTTGTGACTGGAGGACATATTTGGTGGCCCTCTTGAGCCAACTGCAGAGTTAAAACCGATTGAAGAGACTCATATGTATGTGAGAAATATTCAATCTGGCTCCACAAACAGAGGAGAGGGGAAAAGCTCAATCACACTGTCCATGAAAAGACTGTTGAGATTTGGGACACAGATCTGTGAATTTTCCTGGCTTCTCTTTACCCTGTAGAAAACTGCAAATCATTATGTGTGAAGAGAACTTTGGACAAGCTGTGTTGGAGAAGCTTCTATGAGACCTGGTGATCTAGCATTTGTGACACTAATCATTCTCTTAACTTTGCAATATTGTTCAAATAAAATAGCTGTCAAATATTTTTTCCATTATCTGTCTAGCTCTAGTTAGGAAACCCTTTGCTGCTCAGAATTAGTTATGCACAGTATAACCACACCCAAGCTTGCTTCAGTGGACATCTCCTATAAAAACAGGATAAGAAAAACTCCATTAGTGTGTTACAATATGTAGAAACTGCCTGTTTCCCTTTGAACAAGTTCCCTTTGCATGAATACTGGAAAAATAATAATGAGCACAGCTCCTAAATTTACTAAAAATATGCCAAACAAATGAAATCTGATAACCAAGCTAATGACATGAATTTATCTTGATTTGGAGTAAATCTGCTGCAAAACATTTGGTTGACATTGCTCAATAGTAAGAAACTTTTTTTTAAAGAGCTGATCAGGAACCAGTTATTTTTCCCATGAAACATTTTGAGAAGAACACTTTTATTTGTTTTCAGCAAAAATTTTCAGTCACTGAAAACCCAAAGAAATTTGGTGCTCGTTTTTCATTTTTGCCATCAAAAAACACTTTTTCACAAAAGTTGATCTTTTTAATTACATTTGTTATTGAATCAAAAAGCCATTTTCCTTCAAAAATGTGTTTCAATTGACATTTTTCAAATCATTTCTGCTTTGAATACCTGATAACTACAGTCTCTGGCTGTCAATCATGGCCCTGACCTTAATTTCCATGCCCAGTTTCTTGTTATGTAGGTTCATATTTAGCATTTTTCTGACATTTTTAGTTTCTTGCAAAAATGCCAAACATTCTGTTCTGTAATCCACCCAAGTGCTACTTGAAAAGCAAGTATTGAATTTGCTCATTTTCAGATTCCATGTTTTGCCCTAGATGATCAGACACTTTAGATTCACACAAACTGGTGGTTCCAGAAACATTTCTTAGATTGATTTGATTTGACTAAGTGGATTAGGGCCTGATCTGGTCAGATGCCATAGTGATGAATGCAGTGCAGGAACAGATTATCCACAGTGGCTGAGAAGCAGCCAACACAAATCTAGTCCTGTTTTGCTCCTCAGATTAGTGAATTTGCTTCCGTTACCTCTACTTGTTTAGAGTGAAATCTATTTAATATCAGTCACAAGGAAACAACAGTGAAGAAGGCTTTTAAAAGTCTTTGGTCGCTCTCTTTTCAGCTGTGTCTTATAAATTGGCAGATAATGATGATGTTTGTTATTAGATGCTTTATAATAAAATAAACATGAAACAATGCTACCTGAAATAAAGCTGCTGTACACTATCAGCTCACTGATAAACCACCTTTATTAACACTACTTGTCTTTTAACATAAACCATCAAACACAAATAATCCTTTCAGTGCATAAAATATTTATGTCACTTGTAAGATATCCTGGGGCCAGGTATTCGGAGCTTCACACTTTCTAATCTTACATCTGAATATTCTGCTGCTCAGTAAAATCAAGTTAGGCCCAGCCGTCTTTGGGACCAAACAGATCGCTCTGTGATGCATGAGTGCAGAGACCTGTAGGTGTGAACTATAGCAAGTACCTGCACACCAAACCCCTTGGCTCATGGAGTTGCAGCCTACAAGGATCCTACCTTTACAAGGGGGACAAGAGCCCAGTGTTTCCTCTCTTATTCGCTCCCCCCCATAAATTCATAATAGTAAATTTGCCAAATTAGGGGATGGAGTGGGGGGGGGAATCTCTCACCTTTGTAGAATGGACATTTTCTAGCCTCCTGGATTGATTTTTGAAATTCCTGAGCACAGTGGGGAACCACACCAAGGTCTCCAAGCTTTGGACTGAAGTTAATAGCACACAAGAACAGCGGGCCTGAGCTGACCGCACTTACTCGCACGAGTAACCCTTCCTCTCCTGAGTAACGACTGCAGGGCGAGGGCTCCCTTTAGCACAGTCTACTGCAAGCCGCACAAATATTGAGCGGAGGGGGGCAGGCGGATTCCTTTTCTGGGGGCGTCACGGAGTGTTTGGAGCCAGAACGTAGACACACGTTTGGTGGGAAGGAAGAAGGAGAATTTCTGTCTCCCCGGTTATTTCCGCGCAGAAAAGGCTGATCACAGAGACGAAGGCAGGGCTAGCTAAAAAGAGGGGGAGAACAGAAGGGGACAAGGCAAACCTTTCCTTTAACTTGCTTTCTCCCTCCTCCCCCTGTGTCTGGGCAGGGGCTGCTTTCGTGCAAGGAGAGGCACTCCGCTCTAGGTTTCACGCCCTTTCACTTGCCCAGTATCCACCCACTCTACCTGTGGCTACCGATCGTTTCATGCCCACACTCCAGGGCCTTTGGTTCCCTCTGCAGGGACGTGCCGTGCGGGAAGCGGGCGGAGAGAGCTAACCCCAGCCACGCCGGGCAGAAAGGCTCTGATCTAGGCTCCGGGGCACGGGTGTGAGCTGCCCTGTCTGCCCGCGGGGCGGGGATGCACATCCCGGGCTCGTCTGTGAAACAATCAGCGCCTTGCAATGCTCGTTCAATCCTCTGCGGCTGCAGACGAAACGGACCCGAGTGTCTCCTGAGAGCCGGTTTCCCTGGGCTTTCAGCTCCATGCACAAACTTCCACATTCATAATTTCTTTTTCCAAAGGCTACCAGGGGAGGAGAAGCCTCTCTCCCCATTCCCCCCACCCACCACCCCCGCTGCTTGTGCAAGCCCCATGCACACTCCTTGAGCGTGTGCAAGATCCTGAAGTGTGTGTGTGTGTGTGTGTGTGTGACATAAAGGGGGTGAGGGAGAGAACAGCTGCTGTCCCTTTAAATCTGTTTGTTTGGCATCCGTGCCCCCCTCCCTTGTTTCACTGCAGCTTTCAATCCCTGAGCGAGCCAAAGGGCTTCCTCTGCAGGAAAGGAAGGGAAATGCCAGTGAGGAGGAGGCGGTGGCGAGCCCTGGCCAGTGCGCTGCGATCAGGGAGGGACCCTACAAGCTCCCTGCAACCAGTCTGCCTTGCCAGGCTAAGCATGGGGCAGGACGAGGGCTGCCAGCGGCCGTGATCGCCCCTCCTGAGCCGACACCCTCCCCACGCAAACCCCCCCCCGCCCCCAGCCAAAGAGCCTCCGGCCACTGCTGACTAGTTTTCCCCTCCCTTCTCGGCCCCGTGGGCTGGCCACGCCGACCCCCCGCTCCAGCTTCGTCCCCGGCTGCCGGGCGTTAAGGAGCTGCGACCGACCCCGGCGCGCAGGACCATGATCTGAGGGCGTCAGACCGGAAAGTTGGGGGAGATGAGCAACGCAGGTGAGTGCCGGCTCCCGGGGGCCTGATTTGGGGGGAGGGTGGGGCGAGTCTGGGGGCGGCGAAGGGCTCGCTCCCGGGGAGAGCGGCGGAAACTGCCCCAGAGGTGGGGTGGCCCGGCGGAGGCTCCTGGAGGCATCAGCGCGCTCCTCTCTCTCGCCAGCGCAAGTTGCTCGGATAAGAGATTATTACCTCGCCCGCCGGGTCTCTCCGAAGTTGAGGGTAAGCGGGCTGTGCGCAGCCTGGTCCTGCGCAACGAAGGGGGAGAGCTGCGCCTTCCCCCTCTCACCTCTCTCTCTCTTTCCTTTCCTTTGGCCCTTCACCCCCATTTCTTTCTTGGGTTCGTTTACTCTCTGCCAACTCCGAAGCAAGGGAAAGGGGCTTGCGGCGGCGAGAGGCGCGCCTTGGCTTCCACTCCGAAATGAGGGCCCGCTCCTGCTCTGGTCAAGATGCGGTTTATAAAGGGTACATGGGGTCCAGTGAAACCTGCAAAACGGGGCTTGGGGCGTCAGGGGCCAGAGGCGCTGGACCAGTTTGTACAGTGGGGGTGCTGAGAACCACGGAATCAAACTGTAAACCCTGGGCACCAGGGAAAGCACTTCAAGCCAGGGGGTGCAGCAGCCCCCCGACTTCCAGCACCTATGTCAGAGACTAGAAAAGTAGATGGGTTTTATTAATCACTAGAAGGGAACTGCCTCACACACACACACACACATACACAGAGCTAAAGGCGCTGTGTGTTGGGGAGGGTGGTCGGGCGATGTGAGAAACTCTTCGGCAGGCTGGAAAGTTGACACATGGATGCTGGAGCTCTAAGGGGTGTTTTAGCTCCTGGCTGATTTGGTGGCCACTTGGAGATGCCCAACTTTTCTCCCCTCCCTGCCCCGTTTGCTCCTCGGCGCGTAGGAGAAGCGAGGAGCGGGGCTTTACTGCGGAGTTGGTTACCCTGATCCTGTCTGACTGCGGTTTAATTTGCGGTTGACTTTGGGAACAGATTTGCGGTACCGGGGCGGGGCGGTGTCTTTCTCTTCTCCCTCGGCGGCGAAGTGCTGGCTGCCGGGGCGTGGGGTAGCTGAGCATCTGCGAAATAAACGAGACAGGTTTAAGCTGTAAGATCACAGCGTCATTTGCCACCCGCGTCGATTTCCCACCCAGCACGCACCCGGTGCAAGCAAAAGACGCTCCCGAACTCTGCGCCTCAGAGCGGGCAGATTTTCAGACCAACGCGAGAGTCATTTACTGCCCCACGCCAGTTTTCACCGCCTGTCTCTGGCCATTTCTCCCCTCCATTCCCCTGCCCCGAGTTCCCAAATGCCAGATCCTAAAGAGACCCTTACCGGGAGAGGGCACACGCGTTGTAACAGGGGTTTCACCCGGCGGAATCTCTTTGCCCAGCGTTAGGGGGCAGATTTCAAAATTGCTCAGCTCCCCTTGAGAATGAGGTCGGATTTTGAGACCTTCTCGGGCCTTAGCAGCCCCCATTCAGGATACCAGGAGCTACCGGGGGCTGATTAGAGGTGGCGAAAAGGGGAGTGTTTACTGTGAACCTTTTGGAAAGACAGCTTTTTTTGGAAGAGGGCAGAATTTCCCCCCTGTTTTGACAACACATTTTTTTTGTTATTGCGTTTTCCCCGCTCTTGGTCTTCCTTTTTTCCCGCTACTGGGGGGGGGCGGGGGGAGTGGACGCGGGGGATACTAACCTCCAAATTTTTAAAAATAAAACAATGTTTTCGTTTTTCATTGAACGATAGGAATGTTTTGGCCAAAATGAAAATGTCCCAGGGACCCTTTTGTTTCTTGGGGGAGGGGGACCGCGGAGGAGGGGGAGTTAATGAAAAATTGCAATCAGCTCTAGGGGTGAGCTCTCTGGAAAACACAGTGCCACAGCCCGTGGCTTGGTGGAGAAGCAATAGGTCCCCTGCCCCAACCCCCAACTCTTCCATTTAGTTTCATTCCCCCAAATGATGAAGACTAGTCAGTGCCCTGCTTGAGATGGCGCATCGTGGAGCACAGAGGTTGTCCCGCCATAGTCACACTCACTTTCAGACCCACATGTGTTGGGAACTGTGAATCAGTGTTTACCAAACTTGAGGCTCTCTGGACAGGTCGGTGGGGTGGAGTTGTATCCTCTTTGCCCACTCAAAAAGTAACATTTTAATTCTTTTTTCCTAACCCTCTCTGGCCAGCTTGGACTCCTTTCTGCTTTGTGCCAGAGAAACTTATTCCAAGTGTAGCCATCTGGTAAAGAGTGGCTTTTTGGCGTTGGTTTAAAAACTTCATCTTGACATAATTTAATACACAGGGACTCCAGCCTGATCCCAGTCTCAGAACAATGTGTACTGTCAGCACTATCAGGCTTATTTCTTTATAAGACCATAAGTTTTATTAGCAATAATTATTATTTGATCCACAGCAACATAAAGAATGTATCCATCAGTGTGAAGCACAACTCTCCATTGAATTCAGAGGAGAGTTTTGCTTATTAATCGATGCAATATGTTGTCCATGTGATCCAATATATTATTTATATTACAGTAGCAATTCATGGACCCAACCAAGATCAGAGTGCCATGGTGCTAGGCACTGTACTATGCATATTAGGGCATTGTAAATTCTTTGGAGGCATAGACTATAGACAAGGGAGAAAGGAAATATGATTATTCCCATAGATGGGGAGTTGAGGCAGACCAAGATTAAGCGACTTGTTCAAGGTCAACAAGGAAGTCCATGGAGGAGCCAAAAATTGGAACCAGCTCACCTCAGATCCAATCCAATCCTTAACCACAAGACCATCCTTCCTCTAATTATTCAGTTGCTTGGTGGGGGCTGAAATTGTGCCACACAAAAGGAAAATTGCAATTAACACTTCCAGTTGTTAAAAAATGTAAACCACCTGGTATCATTTTAAAAATGGTTATCGAATATAATAAACGTGAAACTACTTTAAGAAATCTGCAGGAAGCTACCATCATACCTGCTCTTTAAACTGAAGCCATATCCTACTGCCATAGACTTTCATGAAACACTCCTATTGATTTCAATGGGACCTCAGCATGTGAAATGATAGGAGGGTATAAGCTCTCTATTTTTGCAGACAGGGCTTCCTGTTGGGAAGTAGCTGTAAAATTGTAGCGTTCGTTGAGGCACCAGAGCCATTCACAGTTATTGGGATAGTAAACTAATGGTATATATTAAATTTTGGATGTTGTATGTATATTTTTTTCTAGATATCCAGTCTAAGCCCCCAGTCCTGCAAATATCCTCAGGTGTATAACTTTTCAACCCATTGAAGCAATGAGACCACTCACATGAGTAAAGTTCCATACATGATTAAGGACCAGAGCTTTTGGTATTAGAATTAATCATTTCCCTTTAAAAGCAGGCTTTCCACTCAGTTTGGTACACATGGACTTTAGGTTGTATCTTTCCCCAGTAATGCTTCTCTATAGGATGGTATGTGACTGTATTACTAAAACCTCTCCAACGCATCATCAAGGATCTACAACCTATCCTGAAGGATGACCCATCACTCTCACAGATCTTGGGAGACAGGCCAGTCCTTGCTTACAGACAGCCCCCCAACCTGAAGCAAATACTCACCAGCAACCACACACCACACAACAGAACCACTAACCCAGGAACCTATCCTTGCAACAAAGCCCGTTGCCAACTCTGTCCACATATCTTTTCAGGGGACGTCCTCATAGGGCCTAATCACATCAGCCACACTATCAGAGGCTCGTTCACCTGCGCATCTACCAATGTGATATATGCCATCATGTGCCAGCAATGCCCCTCTGCCATGTACATTGGTCAAACTGGACAGTCTCTACATAAAAGAATAAATGGACACAAATCAGACGTCAAGAATTATAACATTCAAAAACCAGTCGGAGAACACTTCAATCTCTCCGGTCACACGATTACAGACCTGAGAGTGGCTATCCTTCAACAAAAAAACTTCAAAAACAGACTCCAACGAGACTGCTGAATTGGAATTAATATACAAACTGGATACAATTAACTTAGGCTTGAATAGAGACTGGGAATGGATGAGTCATTACATAAAGTAAAACTATTTCCCCATGTTATTTCTCCCCCTACCCCACCCCGCACTGTTCCTCAGACATTCTTGTCAACTGCTGGAAATGGCCCACCTTGATTATCACCACAAAAGGTTTTCCTCCTTCCTCCCCCCCCCCGCCCCGCTTTTAATAGCTCATCCTAAGTGATCACTCTCCTTACAGTGTGTATGATAAAACCCATTGTTTCATGTTCTCTGTGTGTGTATATAAATCTCCCCACTGTGTTTTCCACCGAATGTATCCGATAAAGTGAGCTGTAACTCACAAAAGCTTATGCTCAAATAAATGTGTCAGTCTCTAAGGTGCCACAAGTACTCCTTTTCTTTTTTGACTGTATTATGTTTATGAATGGTGGCCATGAAGTTCTATAGTACGAGAAAGTTGGAACCTATAGATGTGATATCCCAAAGTCATAAACCATTGATCCTATCTCAGAATGATGGAGTCCAATAATTGTATTAGAATGCATTTTATCTTTGCAGAGTGGTATCTGCTCTGAAACCCTGGGTGCTAACATTCCAATTAAAATCATTTTAAAAGACAAAATGCATAAGAGAATTATGGCCTTTTTTTGAAAATTCAGATCTGCCACTTAAATGGGTATTCAGGAGACCTTATTTCAAAACCAGTCAGGTAGGGCCTGATCTAAGCCCATTGAAGTCTGCTGAATTCTGACAGGCCCTTAAAGCACAGACGCTAATAAGTGTGAGTAAAAATTCTGACAGGTTTCAGAGTAGCAGCCGTGTTAGTCTGTATTCGCAAAAATGAAAAGGAGTACTTGTGGCACCTTAGAGACTAACAAATTTATTTGAGCATAAGCTTTCGTGAGCTATAGCTCACTTCATCGACTTATCTGACTTAACGAACACTTAGTCTCTAAGGTGCCACAAGTACTCCTTTTCTTTTTAAAAATTCTGAATAACTTAGGATTCTCAGTCCCACTGAAAATTTTACATCTAGGCTCCTAAATCATTTAGGTTCTTTTGAAAACCCCATCCTACGTCACTTTCACTTATTTCAAATGGTTTGAAACACACAGTGAGGGACCTATATGTCATAAATATAAAACAACAAAAGATTTGCAGTTAGCGGTGTGATATTAATGACACCTTGGAGTTATTTACTGTACATTCTGGAGTCCTGGTGATGACAACTCCAGTGGTTTATAACACAAGTGGAGTCCCCTCAGTGGAATTACACTTTCCTTGTAAATCACTGTAGCTCATCTAATTTCATCTCTGTAACGTATCAGAGCAGGTTCCACAGCATATGCTACGTATTTATCTAAAGTCTGAATGATGGTAAAATGGCTTATCTACGAAGGACTATTAAACACTGGTTTATTGGCTGGTTAGGGTAGCCTGCAGAATGATAATTGCCATTTTGGACCTAGCACTTCAGAGTGGAGATGAAATAAATGAGGTTTAGGACTCTGCTCTCCGATTACTTTATACCCCACATAGCACACAGCATTATTGGGGGGAGAGGAGGTGTTGACAATAGGCTGATCAGCTGAGAAGCTAACTCTGATTTTAGAACGTTAATAGTTTGCTGTCCCCCCCCACCCCCATCCCCACCCCCTGCATATTCAGGATGACACTTTGTGTGTGTTATTTCAATAGCAGGTTCAGTCTGGGCTCCACCATTCTCACCTCCAAACAAAGTCTTCTTAAGCTGTGTGCACACCATGCTCACAATTCAGACACCCGCCAGTTAGCTAACTGGACGGAGATACAGGAACAAAACATTTCTATGGAAGCATTATTTTGAGTGAGCGCATCACTTTACCATACGCACATGGGGCCAAATTCATTCCTGGTTTTGTTCCATTAAAGGCAAATGGAGGTAAGCCAGGGATGTTTTAGCCCCTTAACACAATCCATTATTGGTAGATACCTTTTCTTCAATTCTGATCACAGCTGTATAACTGAGGAGCTTGATCAATCCACCAGTAAACACAGGTATGAGGAGCAAATTACAGCTATGCAATTGAGCATTTTGGCTGGTTTTGGTAACTCCAGAGGGAAGGAACAGACCAGAGAAAGAATGTGCCCAGCAATTAGGACATCCCTATTAGTTCTATGGCCAGCTGGAGAGTAGGAAAAGACACATCCATTCTGCCTTTCATGCTAATGGATAGTACTCTGAGCTTTCCAAGCTAGGCTTTGGGACCTATCTGTATTCCAACGTTTTATTTAGGTCCAGAATGTTATGATGTGACAGATTCAAAGCATAGCCCAGTTTTCCATTGCTCCACCATAGCGTAGAAAGAGAAAATAAAGGAACGATTCCAGGTCGTTACTTCTTTCACCCTGTGTTTGGGGAGTGATTGACTATGCTCAAATTTCCACTGTGTGAAACTAGCAAAGGATGCTTTGACCATGTCAGCCCTCTCTTTGCATCCTTCTACTGGCTCCGCCTTCTCCAACACATCAAACAGAAGTTATTTGTTTTCATTTTCAAGGCCCTCCATTGCCTATCCCAACCTATCTATCATCTCTCAGTCACTATTAAGATGTCAGCTCCCTCCTCTGTTAGGCCGCTGGTGTCAGGCTCCATCGCCCACTTGTTAAATTTTCAAACAGGCAACTTTGTGCTTTTTCCCATGCTTGGCCTTCACACTTGGGCCCTGCAAACATCCTCAAAGCTACCTCACTATCCTTCAAATCCTTGCTTCAAACTCTCCTTTTCCACGATGCCTATACAAACCGTGACAACAGTTAGGCCACTAGTGAACTTATACCATTGCCTATCAAATTGAATATTGTATCATTGTTTCCTTGTACTCCCCCATCTGTCTGTGTCTCTTGTCTTAGATTTAGATTGTAAGCTCTTTGGGGCACAGACTGCCTTTTTGTTCTGTGTTTGTACGCACCTAGGACAAATGGGATCCTGGTCCATGCTTGGGGGGGTCCTACGTACTATGGTCATACAAATAAATAAATAAATAAAAATAATAGTGCTGAGAGATAAGAGAATATTTCAGCAACATGAACATGCAGAGAGTCTGAATTCCCTAGAAGGCCGGTACTCGCACTGTTTCTTCATTTCCTTTCCTGAATCCTCTGTATTTCTTCAGCAATTACAGTGTTTGGCTACATGAGATGAAAATGAGTTTTCTTTGGGTGATTCTGGCCCCTCCGTTCAGTTTATATTTGTGCTACTTATTCCCTGTCCCTCTGGAAAGGGATTTGTTCATGTGGAAGCTGCCTAGGTCACAAGCCTGATTTAATTCTTTGAAGAGATTACAGGTTTGGTTTGTAAAGGTAACTGAGTAGACATAACATACTTAGACTTTTGTAAGGCATTTGACTCAGTACCGCCTGACATTAAAATTTAAAAATTAGCACCCTACAATATCGCTAAAGCACACGTTGAATGGATTAGGAACTGGCTCACTGATGGATCTCAAAGTGGTCGTCAATGGGAAATCATCATTGAATGGGGATGCGTCTAGTAGGGTTCTGCAAGGATCAGTTCTGTGCCTGATGCTATTCGACATTTTCATCCGGCAGAAAATATAAAATCATTGCTGATCAAATTTATGGATGACACAAAGATTGGCGGAGTGGTAAACAATGATACGATCAGGGCAATCATACAGAGAGCTCTGAACCACTTGGTAAGCCAGGCCCATTCAAACAAAATGAGTTTTAATACAGCCAAGTGCAAAGCTATACATCTAGTAGTGATGAATGCTGGCTGTACCTACATAATTGGGGACTGTGTCTTGGAAAGCAATGACTCTGAAAAGGATTTAAGTTTAATAGTGAACATGCAGCTCAACATGAGCTCCCACGTTCACTGCTGTGGGGAAGAGGGCTAATGAAATCCTTGGTTGTATAAATAGGGGAGTAATGAATAGGAGCATGGAGGTGATTTTGCCTCCGTATATGGCAGGGATCGGCAACCTTTAAGAAGTGGTGTGCCGAGTCTTCATTTATTCACTCTAACTTTAGGTTTCGCGGGCCAGTAATACATGTTAATGTTTTTAGAAGGTCTCTTTCTATAAGTCTATAATATATAACTAAACAATTGTATGTAAAGTAAATAAGGTATTTAAAGCTTCATTTAAAATTAAACTAAAATGCAGAGCCCCCCGGACCAGTGGCCAGGACCTGGGCACTGTGAGTGCCACTGAAAATCCGCTCATGTGCCACCTTTGGCATGCGTGCCATAGGTTGCCTACCCCTGGTATATGGCATTGGTGAGACTGATGCTGGAATACAGTTCTGGTGTCCTCATTTTTAAAAAGCTGTTGAAAAATTAGAAAGTGCAGAAAAGATCCACAAAAATGATTCAAGGACTGGAGAAAATGCCTTATAATTAACAGCTACCAAAAAGGACGTTTAGAGGTGACCTGATTACAGTGTATAAGTATCTTCCTGGGGAGAAACTACTCGGTACTAAAGAGCTATTTAATGTAGTGGGAAAACACGTAACAAGAACCAATAGCTGGAAGCTGAAGCCAGACAAATTAAAGTTGGAAATCGGGCACCCATTTTTAATAGTGAGAGTGATTAACCACTGGAACAGAACACAAAGGAACATGGTGGATTCTCCATCTCTTGATGTGTTCAGATCAAGACTGGATGCCTCTCTGGAAAGTATGCTTTCGTCAAACACACGTTATTGGGCTCAATACAGGAATAAGTGGATAAAATTTAGTGGCCTGTGATAAACAGGAGGACAGACTAGATGTTCTAATGCTCCCTTCTGGCCTTAAACTTTGTGAATCAATGAATTATGCGATTTGGACTGTCTTCCTCTGTGCTAGCTCTCTCTCCAGTTTTGGGTTGTCTGAATATTTGCTCATGGTTGTGTTTATGCCAAAGAAACATCCAACACAAAAGGAGGAGCCACTAAAGAGGCTACACAGAGGTGTTGGAATTTCTGTGGTACACAAAAAGCCTTTTCGAACGCTAAAAGACTCCTGAACTGAATCTTAGCTACCAACAACCTGGACTGTTGCTAACAGCATCTTGAAGACTCATGGATGCTTCATCCTTGTAGCCAAAGCAGCAATACAGACCACAGCTCAAGAACCATTGGCCTAGAACATATTTACAAACATGCCTGCTTTGCTTGAAATATCAGCATTCAACTAGATGTTCAAACCAAGTCCACCAAGTCCCCAATGGCTTTACTTAAACCTTCAGTAAATACAAAACCATATTAATTTTGACAAATGACCAGGTTTGGAGAATATTAGTAAATGGATGTTTTGCAATGTTTCAGGTGATAACAGCTGCACACTGAAGAACACTTTCCCTCTCTTTTCTTGCCTTCAAGCTCCAGCACAAAAGATATCTAAAGGGGCTCATGAGCAAATCTATGTATCATTAAAAGGACCTTTAGGATGATGGCAGTGTGGTTTGGATGCCATTACAGGACAGGTAATGAGCTGCCGTTCACTCCCTGATGACTCAGCTGGTGGTCAGGGATTGCCATTTAATGTGCACTGTGAAAGGGATGCAGCCCTGCTGGAATTCATGCTCACCAAGAGGAAGGTAGTCAAGGAGAGGAAGAAGCAGTGGCTAACTAGGAAGCTTCAAACAATAAGGGGAGGAGAAGACTAAAAGAGCATCTGGTCCCAAACAGCTTCCCTTAGGCACAGGGTGTTTCTCTCTCCTGAACACAAAGATTCACAACTTGAAATAAACATGCCATATTTATTATTTATAAACAAGCACATTTCTTATGGGGTGATGTTATTTTTGTCCTTTAATAAGTTATGTTAGAATCTTCTTAAGTCCAACGGAAGCAGAAACAAACATACCCAAAGTGGAATTGCCCTGATCATCAAAGGCTCATAGGGATCCATTGTGCTTTTATTTTATGATTTAAAAAAAAAAGAAAAGAAAAGAAAAATAAACATTTGTACATAAAAAAGAAGTAAACAAACAATTTCACAAGCTCTGTGAAGGACAAGAGCAACATGGTGAGCAGTTATAACAGAGAGAGGAAGCATCCTGAAGTGAACAAAGGCTGGCACAGTGGGAAAATTAGGCCACTAATCGCTAATTCATACCAGCAAGCTACTGTGAACAAGGCTACATACAGACTGTACCAGTCATACCACTGAAGGGCTGTTCTGGTAATCACTAAATCCACACAATTTTTTAACCAACTGAAGTTTGTGTATATGAAAATTATTTGAGAATAACTACATACTCCTTAAATACTTTACATAAAATTATGCACATAGAGTTGGAGAAAATTTGGGACCTATGTTTGGGATATTTGGGATCTACTTCTAGAAATGCATTTTTTAAAAATGCAGGAGATGGATAGATAGAAAAATCCTGGTTCCCTGGCCAGATTCAAATACATTCTGTCCCACTTCATTTTTAGCTGGATACAGTATTCTTTACTTCCCGTGCCGAAACGATGCATGGAATGGTTGCTTTGTTATTTCATTCCAAAAAATTTGTAAAGTGCTTTGGAGTGAACAGCTGTCTATAAAATTTAAGACATTATTAGTCATACAACCTGATTAGTAGCAGCAGAAGATGGTGTGGAGAGGAAGAAAACAACTGTATTGGAGACTGTGAGATTATATAGCTTTCTCTTCTTACTGCACACCTGCTTTAAGCCTCTCTTATTTCCCTCCATTCCCCCATATATTGGTATTTCTCTTCAAATCCACTGAGGCAAGATATCTCCTTCAATATGTGTGCTTTGTGCTTGGCCTGGAATGTCTAGCTCCTTCAGAACAACTGGGCACACAGTTGACTATTACCTTTGAGCCTCAGACATCTCAAATGAAAACTAAGGAGGTAGAGGACCGGAAGAAAGGTCTCAGGATCAGTAGAGAGGCGGAGAAGTTGTCTCTCTCTTGTTTTTTGAGCTGTCATCTCTCACTCTGCACCCAAGTCTCCAGCCCAGCTAATGATGGAGGACCAAGCAAGGTGAAGAGTGATTTCCTCTGTCTGCTGATGGGATTCTCCAGAGACCATTTGATTTGTGGAAAGAAAAAGTTCTCTGGAAGTATTAATGGAATCACTGGTGTTGCAGATTCCTAAAGTGAATAAAATGATCACCATTTAGCTGAAATAATCCAGTCAGTGGATTTTTATTTTTACAGACTCATTTAAAGATACCACTTGCCAGTTGCAGAACATGTTGATTTAATTCATTTCTGGAGCTTGAAGATGTAAGCACCAGCAGGATGTTATACTCTGACTACTAAGCAGAGGAGCATCTCTGATGCAGATACTGAAGACAAAGATGGAAATAACAGAAGTCCAACTCACTTTGTCCTCTGAACAACTGTCTGATTTGGTATTAAGGAATCTTAATAGAGATTGGACACTGGAAGTTACAAATACTACAGTAAATGTCTGATAAGGATGTGCTCATATTGTTTTTTTACCTTTGACTATACAGTTTTTTTGCTACATGTGATATTTCTAGAGCTAGCATATATATTATCAGAGCATTGTTATACATTTAGTGCACTTTGTGGCATGTTAAAAGTACATGAAATGCCCAACATTGATAGTTAAGTGAGATTAGACTTTTTTTCTTTCCTTCTTAGCATCCAGTAACTGTACTCTTCTTCCCTTATTGTGTGTGGTTTTAGTGGTCAGTGCCTTTGCAACTTGCTCAACTGAAGCAAGGATAAGTGTGTTGAATGACCTCCAATAGTTGCCCATGCAGAATGCAGGGGTTTCTCATCTTCGTTTTACTCAACCATCAGAGACCTTGCACCTTACAGTTGCATTTCCCCCAATTAAAAGCCAATGTAAAGAGCTGCCAGAAGAAGCTATTTGCCTTGTACAAGTTTGATTAGTCCTACAAGCTTCAGGATCTATGCTACATTCCTGCCGTCTATTGACACCTTATCTATTAACTATTTACCTATATACAGTTATAGAGCACTCCTGTAACATCCATCCAGTTCATCTTAAAGTAGCCAGAACTACTGGCAGTCTAGACCCTGCTGCTGTACACATGACTTCTAGATAGGATTTCTCCTCTATCTTCCTGATCAGGAGATATGTGTCTGATGACCTTCAGCAGCAGCAGTTTTGTTTGAACAGGGTTTCCTCCTTGGGAAATAGGAAACTAGATAGGACACATCATTAGATAATGTACTGTAATAATTTTTCACTGGCTTTTGTGAGATTGGGATGGATGACCTAATGAACTCATTATTCTAATTTTAATTTCTATGAGGCATATTCTGAAATTCTTTGCTCAGTTTTAACTCAGTTCTTAAATCCCACTGGCTTCAAGATGTGGCTTTATGATTCTGTGAAGATTGTTTTCTGAGTAAAACAAAGAATGCAAATCTACAGCATCAACCCGCATATTAGAAGCAATTGCAGCAAGGGTAGGAATTTCAGAAAAACCCTCCAGTCATGTCTCTGAAAATCCAATAAGCCAAATATACCTTTTAGCCAATAACAATGTTTACTTATGCATGTGTCTAAGCATTTTCATTTATTTATTTTTAGAAACAGAAACTTGGTTGCAGACATTGGGGAGCAGAGCCATATAAAATCTTACTTGTGAGCAAAACATTATTTTGTTGAATGGAGTTATCAGTGTATTTGAGTTAGTAAATCATACGACTTTTAATTGAAAATGGGGTACCAGGGAGGCTATGGGATAAGGAACCTTTCCATTCCAGGCTATTGGGTCAAATCCTGTCCAGGATGGTTGTGAGGTAAAGTTGTCACCATCTGTTGGCTATTCAGTGGCCCAAGTTGGGGTCTCAAGTCCAGTAGCAGGGGGCAGGTATGTCTACATCACAGGGATGATGACCACCACCACACCTGGCACATATTGACCACCTTATTTGCGGTCACAGGGGAGCAGTGTGAATGGGAACAGATGCTCTCCTACCCTCTCTCTCATTGAGGTGGCTCTTCCATTACAGAAATGAGGCATCTTGCCAGGACTATATAGCAACTTTCACTAATGCTCTCCATGCTGAACCTGTTCCAGGGATGAACAGGGCATCTGTAAAAAGAAAAGGAGTACTTGTGGCACCTTAGAGACTAACAAATTAATTAGAACATAAGCTTTCATGAGCTACAGCTCACTTCATCTGTAAATCTCTGGATTGTGTTCCTGACATGTCCACATACTGGCATTAATGATGTATCTGTTGTTCATTAACAGACTAGAACCACCATCCTTGAGTCACTTTATTCTGGTGCTTATCTAGATGACCAGCATAGTTAAATGCAGACCTAGAGAGTGCAAGAAACTGAAATTTCACTTCAGAAGACTGCAGTATGAGTGATACACTGTAGAAAACTTCCCAAATCACATAGCTTGCCACAAATTGTATCAAAGAGACCTAATGCTTTGTAGCCCACATAGGCTATTAACATTAATATAGAAAAAGTCTTGGTGAATCCAAAACATTTCAGGATAATATTCGACAATTTTAATACTGCAGCCCCACAGTTTTGCTTCTGAATATCTTTGGGTTTCGTGGAATCCCAATAGAAAGATAATTTTAATCAGGATGGTATTCTTGGCTTTGATTAAGGTATTTCAAAATAATGCTTTTAACATTCTAAAAATCATCACCAAAAATTGCATTTGGTAAAACTTCTTTTGTCACAAAATGTTGCAAGTGTCCATGAAATGCTTGAGGTGCAGGGTGTTACGAAACTGCAGTTCATTGCTAACTTGCTGGGCAGTTCCACAAGGGAAGGCAGCTTTAAGCTCTGGAAAAGGAATCAGTGCAGCTGCTAGTTACACTGGCCATGAACCCTGGCATGGTCAATGGCACCCATCTGGGGGCTCTGATACACAAATTCAGGCCCCACCCAAAAAAAGACTGGAGGTTGCAGACACCCTGAACTGCTCCAACCCCCCTCTCAATAAACTTTCTGTCACCAGGGATACATGGGTATATGGTGGGATGAATATAGCCTAACAATGGGCTTTTAAAGTACCAATAGGACTTTAGTACTGGACAAATTTTCCCCCCAGATAAGGAACTAGTAAATTAAATTGTTTGAGAAAGGTGATTGGACAGCTCATATGAATGGTGATGAGATATTGAGCCTTTCATCTCAACCTCACTGCTTCATGCCTTGCCCAGGTCATCTGATGGCTATTCTGTGGCCTGTGTGACCTGAACTGAGGGTCTCAGTCTAGTTTGTAGTGGATGAGTCTCTACATCACAAAACTCACCACAAATTGGCATTAAATGGCTTTCTTGTTGGCAGTGTACCACCTGAGGGCTGAATGTACATTGATAATTAAATACCACCTCACTCTATAGGTGGGTGGCCAGGAAAGCCCAGGTTGACATAATAGAGTCAATATTGGTGGGGTGGAAAAAGCTTGCAGTCTCCTATGCTCTTGTTCAGCTAAAACATGGCCTTCAGTTTCCAGGGCCATCTATGTTCAACTTTTATGAGTACCAAAATGTACTTTAAATAAAAGAGAATTGCTTGCCAAGTGGGATTGTCATTTACATTGTTGTTGTTTCTTCTGAACAGTGAAGCAACTGAAGAAGTTATACATTTTGAAAACTGAACTTAAGTTGACACCAATTACCTCTCCTCATTTTTGGGTACAAGGATTTCATTCAGTGTGTTGTAGCTCAGTTACATAATTAATGTAAAGACTTAATCAAGCCTTCAGAAATTCTTTTCACCTTGGGTGAATAAATTAGTTGACCACAAGTAACATATCATTGAGTTTTTCATTATCAGTCACCATAGCAAAGGTGGGAGAATAGATTTTGTGCTTTGGGCTGGTAAACATTCATGTCAGTTTTACAAGTCTGAATTAACCATTTAAATTGCTGGCAGAACAAACTGAGTGTTGGATTTGTTTTGCAGTCTACAATACAGATTAAAACATTGCTACAAATTGCTTGCACTGCATTTTTATGGATTAAAACTAGAACTAGTCAAAATTTTTCTGTTGAAAGACTGTTTTATGATGGAACTGGGTGTTCCAATAAAGATTTGTAAGTGTCTTCTTTCCACTGAAACTTTTGATTTTTAATTGAAAATCTGAACATAAAAAACTGAAAACATTTGGTCAAAACCCCAAAATTTCATTTTGGAAATATTGAAACATTGTTTCAACATTTCAGATCGAAATGAAAAATTTTGACATTCCTGTATTGATAGGTTTCTGTTTGGCTCAGTCTGATATTAAACTGTGTCCTCCTGAGTGGCCGCAGTGCTTCATGGGAGTTGTAGTTCAATGCTTCCTGCCACCATTCTTCTATATGGACCAGCTGCATGGACTACAATGGACTACAATTCTAGTCAAAATTACTATGAAAAAAATTGCAGTGGATTCTCTGGTGGCTTCACTGCCACTATATTTCTATTAAACCAGTGAATACATATTTGTTGAAACCAGGATGGCAAACTGCTAATATGACTTTTTTGTTGTTTCTTTTCCAGACTTTACAAAACCACCACTAGCACCAAAACCAAAGATTATCAGTCATCTTTCTTCCGTGGCTGTCTCCAAGTTTCCTCCTTCATTGTCAAGGCCTGATATTCTTCATAATCCAAACTCTATGTCTAGGGGTCCAAAACCACCCATCGCTCCCAAGCCAAAACTCTTAGCTGACAACGAGGGGAGATCCAGTGTTTATAGCAACAATAACTTAAATAAATTCACAAATGGAAAACTGATATGTCCTGATGGAGAGCTGTATGAAGGAAATCAATGCAACATTGAGTGCTTAGAATCTGAGGCTGGTGATGAATACATCGTAGTTCCTGAAGCTCAGCTGACTGATAAAGACTGTGATGACTTTGAACATGCGCATGACCAGTGTTTAGAGTCATCAGCAGAGAATGAGGTTTTAGAAACTCCAGAAGCAGCAGGGGAGGTAGAGGATCACAGCATAGCTAATGAAGAGGAGATCTGTAATCCAGAAATAACTGAAGCCAAGGACAATGACTCTTCAGATGCTGTGGAAAATGTGGAACCGGAGTCAGATGGATCAACAGAAATGAGAGACTGTGACAGGTCTGAAGCACTTAGTCAAGTGTCTTCAGGAGCCCCTGAAGTAGACGATGTTGCTTCTAAGAATATGGATGAAGAAGTGGACTGTGTAGATGATCCCAAAAACTATTTCAAAGGTGAGGCTGAGGAAACGTTTAATAACCTCGATCTGGTAAAGGACAATAATGAGTATAACCTAGAAAACTGTAAGATGTTGAATGGAGATGAGGACTTGAAGGGCAATATCTGTGAAGACATTATTCTAACACATTTATCTGTAGATGATGAGCCAACACCAGAAGAGAATGATGAACTGCCCCAAACTTTAGAAGATGAGCTATCAAACGATGACACAGAAGTGAGTCCAGCAAATAATGGTGACCTGGATGATAATGCAGAGTTTGTATTGAGTACAGAAAAGGAATTAGTAAATTATGGTTGTGTAAATCCCGATGATGTTGATGAAGAAGAAACAGACATTGGGTTAGGACTGAAAGAAAATGAACCTGATGCAGAAGAGGATTTGGGAGGTTCCATCAATGAAGCTGCAGCTGAAGAAGAGGAAGTAGGTCCAGATAGTGACAAAGAAACAAATGTGGAAAGGGAAGATTATATAGATGATGGGTACCAAACCATTGAGATGAAGAGTGAGGAGGAAACATCAGAGACAACATGTGAGGCTAGAGAAGACTCTGAAAGGGAGGAAGAAGTGGTGAAGGCAGAGAATATAGATGATAGTTGTCAAATTGTTCCTTTTGAGAGCGAATGCAATGAAGATGTCATTAACTCACCCCAAGAAAACTTAGATGAGAATTTGCAACTGGAAAGGACTTTGAGTAATGATAGCCAGCTCTCTAGTCCTCAAACTGTTAGTGAGCCAGAGCTGGAAGCGGAATCTAAACCAAATGTGTTTGTTGAAGATTTTGGTGACAATGAATGTGTCTTGGAAGAATCTGAATCAGATGAGCAAGTGCTTGAAGGCAACAAGGTCAATTGTAGCTTTGAAGAAAGCTCCCCAAATCCATCCGAACAAGCATCAATTGAGGATAAATACCATACAGCGGAAGAATTAGCTAGATGTGATCACAGTAAATTTAAAGCAGACTGTGCTAGTGAACATGAGTCTAGTGAGTATTTAGCAGTCCCTGAAGCGATTGTTGTACCTGAGGAAGGAGAAACAACCAGTGATTCTCTAGATGATCCTTATGTGATGCCTTCAGAGAATGCAATCCCTCATGTTAGAAAAGTGGTGCAGACTGAATTAGAAGATATTCCATGTGATTACAGCATAAGAGAAGAACTAATTGTAGACACTGAAAACAACCTGCTATCCATTGATCGAAAAAATATGGTCACTAGAACAAGGTCACTCTCTGGGAAAGTGCCTGGCTATGTGCCAGAAACTGTTCCAGAAGAAACTGGACCAGAAACGGATGTACAGTCCTCAAATGATGATTCTATAACTGAATATTTAACCAATAACTTAGTGCCATTGGAAGGAAAACCAATGGAAGTCAATAGGGCCTTACCAGCCACATCAAGACGCTTTATTTTATACCCTCGGTCTTACTCGGTAGAAGGGAGAGATATGCCAGTCTCTGTTTACAGAGAAACCGATGGCTCTATATTGGATGACAATAGAATAAAGAAGACAGAAGACAACCTCTCTTTGCCCTGTGTAATTGGTTCTTCAGGTAGCTTTTCGCAGAGGAATCACCTTTCATCAAGTGGTGTGTCCACCCCATCCTCAGTTGTTGATATACCACCTCCTTTTGAACTAGCCTGTATCACCAAAAAACCAATCACTAAAAGTTCTCCCTCACTTTTAATAGAGAATGAATCTCCAGATAAGTACACTAAAAAAAAGAAATCATCTTTTAAGAGGTTCCTCACCCTAAAATTCAAGAAGAAGACAGAAAATAAGGTCCATGTGGATGTTAATGTTTCCTCTTCAAGATCCTCTTCAGAGTCTAGCTATCACGGGCCTTCTAGGATTATGGAACTGGACAGAAGAAGCTTGAGTAGTTCACCTCAGCTAAAGTCCCATCCTGGGAAGCTGCGAGCTTCTGAGTCTCCCTCTACTGTTCTTTTCTACAAGGATGGTAAAAGAAAAGGGACACCCAAAACCTTTAGCAGGAGTGTGTCGAGAGTGGAGTCCTTTGAGGATCGATCCAGACCTCCTTTCATGCCACTCCCCTTAACTAAACCTAGGTCTATTTCGTTCCCTAATGCTGATACTTCTGACTATGAGAACATTCCAGCTGTGAGCTCTGATTATGAAAATATACAAATTCCTCCTCGAAGACCAACCAGAACAGGAACTTTTACAGAATTTTTTGAAGATCCCAGTAGGGCATTGTCTGCTGCTAATGAGAATGACGGCTATGTGGATATGAGCAGCTTCACAGCCTTTGAGAACAAGCAGCAAACCACAGATCAGGAAACAGAAAGGTACTGTAATAAATTATTATGTAAGACCTGCTAGCCTTGACCAATCAAGACTTCCTTTGTTAGGTGTCATAGGCAGATCCTCCGTTTTGCTTGGCTTATTCTCCTTGTTCAGGCAATGCTTTCAAGAAAGAGTTTGGAAGAATACAAGATAAACTATTATCAGTGAAAAGAGACTAAATTAAGATGTATTGAAACTCTTATTGTAAACGCATACTAACAAACCCAGTGGAATTGGATGATCATATCTGGGTAGAGGACATAAGTCAAACAAAGTGCATTTAAAAATAATCATTTTACTCTGGTGGACCTATTTTTTTATGAGCAATATTTCTGAGTTCTTGTTTGAATTGAATTTATTACAGATACAAACTATCTTACTGGGTCCTGGAATCTCGGCTTTCATTTCATCATTCTTGCCAATTTCCATATGCAACATTGTGTACTTAATTTATCCTTCAAAGTACAGCAATAAAATATGGACCAAAAAAATGCCAAGCAAACCAGGACCTAATCTGAACAGTTTATTAGTTTATTAAATTGCTTAAAAATCTTTCATTATGGAGTTTTGGCAGCTTCTGACTTCTGAATGAATTATTTAAATGTTTTTTCTGAAACTGCATGTGTTGCATTTTGTGATTTTTCAGCTTCGCTTTAACTATTTGTTCTGATGCAACTCTATTTGGGACCATCTGTCTTCTCCTCGATATGCCACTATAACCTCCCTATTTCATTTTATAATCATATTATAGCTTGAAGCCAATGGGGTGAGACTAGCGTAAAGGAGAAGGGAATTTAGCCCACTGCTTCCAGTTAGAACAGGTAACAGGGAAACAAAGGAAAAGCAACTGAATGAAAAATCTGGGGTGAGTGACATGAATGAAAGTCTTCCAGCCACGTTTTAAATGTATCTTTTGTTCTTTCCCACCTAAGCTGTTTCACACTCATGTTTCACTTTTTCATGAAATGTGTGTTTTCAAATATCCTCCTCCCACGCATTTTGCATAGGGCAGGAAATCAAAATATTAACTGCTTGGGGAAGCTCACATTAGTCAGATCTCACTAAATGATCCGCTTGTCATTTTTCTTTCAGCAGCTCTGTTTCCATTGAGAAAACTCACATTTGCTTTGAAACTGGGCCATTTGTTTGTATCAGAGACATACCACCCATTTTGGGTTGTTCTTTAAGGTAAAAATATTGAACTATGTAAACTGTTATGACTTAGACATATGGGGAAAAGCCAATCAGAATTGGTTCAAGGAAGTCTCAGGTCAAGGCTTGAACATGATATTTCAGGTTGTTTGTTGTGTATGCTGTTTCTGCTGCTAAGGAAAAAATGAAAATTGGGCTTTCCTAAATAACCCCTTTCTTGGTAGAAGGCTGTTTGGGGAGCAGAGATGTGCATGTTACTAACAAGTTTTTATTGAGCTTCATTCATGTATTCAGTGCTGTACAAAACAGAAAAAGACCATGCCCAAAATGGATTATCAAAATGGATAAACAATATAGTTCTGTTCTAATCCAGGGTATTATGTAACTGAATAGTCTAATCTCAAAATAGGGTAATTGTACATAGTGTAAAAAGAAAAGGAGTACTTGTGGCACCTTAGAGACTAACAAATTTATTAGAGCATAATATTAGAGCATTTCCACCAAATGCATCCGATGAAGTGAGCTGTAGCTCACGAACGCTTATGCTCTAATAAATTTGTTAGTCTCTAAGGTGCCACAATAACTATAGGTTTCAGAGTAGCAGCCGTGTTAGTCTGTATTCGCAAAAAGAAAAGGAGTACTTGTGGCACCTTAGAGACTAACAAATTTATTAGAGCATAAGCTTTCGTGAGCTACAGCTCACTTCATCGCATCCGATGAAGTGAGCTGTAGCTCACGAAAGCTTATGCTCTAATAAATTTGTTAGTCTCTAAGGTGCCACAAGTACTCCTTTTCTTTTTACAATAACTATATACACACACACACACGTATATAGTTAGTATATTTATTGTTAAAATGGTGCTTCTTAAAATGGACTTCAAGGGCCCTAACTTTAGATTATGGAATCATAGGAGAAGTAACCCTACCACAGAAAGCCTCATGATGCTATTAACTTAAAATTCCTGGCCTACTTTTATTATGATGCTTATTTCATTCATCTGAGACCCTGACTGCTTTGACACAGCACATATGTAACACATATGGCACTTTCTGTCCTCACTATATTCACCTACATGGTGTTGGTAGCTAGCATCTGTCTGTATATTGGTGAAGGGCTACATATTTGATGAATGAACCAGTGCAAATTTTCATTAAAGTTTCAATGAACAGAATTTGAAAAGGATATAGAATTATAATGATCCAGAAACCACCATGTTCTGAATGCTTGTGATTGGGTGGGGGGCATTGAAACTGACAGATGAGAAGATTCACTTTTTAATTTTCATACATAAAAGAAAAGCCATATGGAGTAGATTTAAACCAATAATTTTTAATTAAATGCAATCAAATTTCTAGAAAGAGCTCAATAATGCAAGTCTGCTAGAAATACATCTTATCTTACAATTACCATTGCTAGGCTAGTGTTTGCAATATTGTCCCCTGATGGGCAGTTATTGTAGATCCCCCAAATTTGGCTATGTGGTATTCATAATTAAAATCCGATTCAGAAATGCAACAATAAAGATGGTCATTAGCAGGCTGCGCTGTGGGGAAAAGAGTTAGCCGTATGTGGAACCAGCCTTTAGGCCCCTCAAAACCCCTTCACAATGAACCCTTCCTGATTTGGGCAGCCAAGAAATGTAAATTTCAGTTTTCACTTAATTTTTTTTAGAGAGGAAGAGTCTATCCCTTTTCTTTTGCAGAGATGGCCCTGAAAATGTAAACGGATGTAAAACCGACTGCTAGCATTGAAAGGAACAAACAGCTGGGCTCCACATCTGCAGTAGGAAGCTGCTCTGGCCTAAGCATCCCCTTGACACCTACACACACATTTTGGGCTAGATCACTGATGCTAATAGAGCTATGCCTATTTACAACTAGCTGAAGATAGGGCCTGTTAACGAAAACAAATTAATTACATTTGGGGTGTATCCCAAAGAACCATTTCATTTGCCCTCCCCAGAACCCTTAGTCCGCCTGCACCATGTGGTGTAATAATGGTCAAAAAGAAGCTGTTATTTTGGGGAAGGGAAACAGGCGCAGCAAACACTTGTTTCATAGGCTGTCTCTGGTCACAAAACTTCAGGAGAAATAGAAGGGTGCCTTTGCCACAGTTTTTAGAGTGATGGCAGGAAAATGATGCAGTTAAGCATCTGCCAGAACTGCATTTTCATCATAACCGTCCTGTTACCTTGGTTTATCACTTGGCTCCTAGAAATTTGCTAGGCCCAAATAGTCCCTTCTGCTTCTCTGCTCAAAAAGTTAGAGGGAAGCAAAAGGAAGATAGCAGCAACCCCACACAGTGTGCTCTCACCTGGGAGTTCAGACTTCCTGGGAGGGGATGAGCTGGGAAGACACTCCTGTCCCTGCTGGGCATTGTCCACCCAAAAGTCCACAGAGTTCCCATCCACAATGGTGATCCATTCTGCACACAGTGAGCCATTGTCAGAGGGCTCGGGGTAGCCAGCAGCAGGGACTATATGGGATGGGAGTCCTGATGTTGTGGTGCTAAGTGGTCCGAGGACTGATGTGGAGACCCTGTGCCTCTGTGCAGACGGCCCAAGGCCCATGGCATTTCCCAGTAAGTCTCACGATATATGAGGGTTTAGAAGGTCAAGCACCAATCCTCTGATCGGATAGTTTGGAATAAAGTCCATATTTCCTTTCCACAGATGTCTTTATGGAAGGGGACAATCTGGTCATCCATTTGCTCAGCTAGTGGCACATGAGCTGTAGCTCACGAAAGCTTATGCTCAAATAACTTTGTTAGTCTCTCAGGTGCTGCAAGTACTCCTTTTCTTATTTCTCTCTCAGTGAACATATGCATCCCTTTCACATACATGGTGTCAGGAGCCCACAGAGTTTGAGCCTGGGATTAAATCTATCTACAGGTCTTTAGGAGAAAGTTTGGGGCACAGGATGGTTTACATGAATAAGGCAAGTGGGATTTGGCCTTTGATTTGCCTGATCCAGACTGGGCATTTGCTCAGTGATCAGTGAGCAACATGGCTGAGCTAAAATCTGAAACATTTAAACTGGATACGATATTTAACATTGCCAAGCACCCAGAGCCCATGTGCAGTCACTGCCTAGTAAAGAAATTTCACATGGATTTTCCCCACAAGTACTGACTGCACATACATGCTGTACTTGTGCCACAATAAGTACAAATACAAGGGCTCTGTCAGCTCAAGTAGATCCAAAATGTATAAAGCACCAGATTCCAGAGTTCCATGCTAGATAGTGCTGTTATGGTCTACCCAGCACTTAAATTACATTAAAAAAACCAGATCTAATTTTACATTGGAACAATTGGTTTTAACAGCTAAAAAGAACATGTCGTTTTTAATTTCCTCAACACTTGTTCACTTCCATGGGAGATTCCCCCAACACACACACACGCTTTTTTTTTAATTATAAAGTGGATTGAGTGGCGGTGACAGGTACAGGACTGATAGCCCTGCAGAGTGAAGTCCTCTAGCAAGAGACATAGGACACAATGGGCAGTGGAAAGGCACACTTGCCCCACTTCACCAGGATAAGAATAGGGATCAACAATGGGGTGAGAGAGTACTTCAATCTCCAGAATATGTTTATTCCTCTGCCTTCATGATGAATCTACCAACAGAGGGTCTAACCAACTAGTGCCGCTAGTGATGGTGGCTTTGTGGTACAAACACTTGCCGCTAGGAAGTGGACTGAAACCATCATCTCCATTTCACATAGGTCACCAAACAGCTATCAAATGGTACAAATGGTTAGTCACTGCTGTCTGGGGGAAGATTCAAATCCATGAGCTAGGGGTGATAGGCTCCAGTTCTCATTGGTGAGGCCCCAAACCATCCTTTACTTTTTTCCCCTTTCCCTTTTGTAAGGAACACTAAACAGGCTCAAAGAAAAGTCAAACAAAAATATACTTAGAAGGTGAAATTCACTCCATTGAAGAGGGCCTGGTTATCAGCCTGTGCACCTTAAAATGCATTTAAAATGGTGGAGATTAATCTAAGCCATGGTGGTGAATTTCACCCAAGCATTCAGCATTCAGAACCTAGTTTTGACCAGTAGTTGGGAAGCTGTATCCTCAGCTCTCCGTGTTGTTCCTTGAAATTGCCAGCACATATGTTATATAAGATAAAAATCACTCTCACTTCGGAGACTGAGTACAATGTCCAAGTGCAGTATGCTAAGGCTAAAGTGCAGATAGAGAGATAATAAATGCCATGGATGTTCCAGTGCGAGTGATGTACATTCTGAAACAGCCAAACCAAGGAAAGGATGATCAGTGTTTGTGTATTCAAGTGGAATAAGAAATATACTGGAATTTTATAGATCATTTGCCTAATAATAAATACAGTGAATCACTATTGTTGATATAGCAGAGAGGTGCACCATATGTTAATGTAGGTAACACACGAGCTAGCTTGTAAACAGAATGTTTTTAGAAAACATTTCAAAGGGACATTGTTGAGGCTGCCAGGCCAAAAATGTGCCATGCCAGCAACTAGAGAGATGAGGGATAGATGTGCAGACTCTGGGAGGCAGCCATGAAAGTAACTGGAATGGGCATCTCAATGCTTTTATTCACACTTTTACTATCAGCTCTTTATCTGATACATAGCCAGGCCTCCAATTCAGCTCTACTCTCTGCAATTATTGTTAATCACATTTATTACAGCAGTGCCTCAGGGCCAGCCAAAAATGAGGCTCCATTGAGCAAGGCACTGTACATAAGAACATATGAACGGCCATACTGGGTCAGACCAAAGGTCCATCTAGCCCACTATCCTGTCTACCGACAGTGGCCAATGCCAGTTGCCCCAGAGGGAATGAACAGAACAGGTAAACACCAAGTGATCCACCCCCTGTCGCCCATTCCCAGCTTCTGGCAAACAGAGGCTAGGGATACCATCCCTGTCCATCCTGGTTAACAGCCATTGATGGACCTATCTTCCATGAACTTATCTAGTTCTTTGTTTTAACCATGTTATAGTCTTGGACTTCACAACATCCTTTGGCAGGGTTGACTGTGTGTTGTGTGAAAAAAATACTTCCTTTTGTTTGTTTGAAATCTGCAGTCTATTAGTTTCATTTGATGCCCCCTAGTTTTTGTGTTATGTAGAGCCATAGTAGACAGTCCCTTCCCCCAAAGAGTTTAACATAAATAGACAAGACAGACACAGGCTGGAGGGAAAGGTAGAACTCACAAGCACAGTGAACAATGTGGTAGCAGCAAACGTCATGTTAACTCCACAGGGCTGTGGGATTGGATGGTTTACTTATGAAGATTTCAGCTAAAAGGGAAGGGAAGGGAAAGGAAAGGAGGGAAAGGGAGGAGGGCAGAAGAGAATAAGAGGGGCAGATGTGGAGTGAACTCTCAATTTGGACTAGTCATATACTAAAAGTTAGACAAGTACATTGCCTAACTGGAGCCTCAGTAAAATCCAAGTACGGATGAGAATTTTGCCTGGTGATCAGAGCAGGAGGGTCCCACAAGAGGAAACCTTCAGTGTATACCAGTACACATGCCCCTTTGAATGTGCAGCACCATGCTTTGGTTTGTTACTATAGGGCTGTTGAAATCCAGCAAAGAGTAGGCCACTTGCATAAAGCGAGTAAAGTGGAGCTAGACGCAGGGTCACTGGATTTTTTTTTTAATTAATCTAATAAACCAGATTTACAGCTCTAATTTTGTCACTTTCGTCTCTTTCTTTTTTCATTAGCAACACATTTGAAACAAATTCATTTAACTTTTAAGATAAATCAAAACCCCTTAACACAGATTTAATCCCCAAGCATGATAGACTAATGCTTTTGGATACATGCACTACATCTATAATATGCATGCTCTTTCCTCATTACTGCCATCTGAAATTTCGTCTATTTGGCAGCCTACTGCTTGTACATTCAGGCTGTCGGGCAAGTAAATGTAGCTCCAACAGTGGCCCATAAACAGTTTTCTTCCCTAGAAAAAGGGACAATAGCTGTTTACAGGCGTGAGGTCTGTTTTACTGCTTTTGTGAACAGACACAGTTGAACTTCTTCCAAGAAGTTAACAGAACTGGAAAAGGTTTCCATGGAGTGTAGTTTGGAAATGTTGGAAAGCTCCTCTTTATGATTTGTAGGTTAAAGAGCCCTCATATTTAAACACTGTGGGGAAAATTCCGATCTTAGTATAAATCCACTCAGACAGCATTGATTTCAATGGAGTTTATATCAGCATCACAGAGATCAGAATCTGTCCGTGTTTCTTCAGAAAGAGGCTCTCTCTTCTGATTATAGACAAAAGCACATTTTTGCTTTAAAAATATAATTGCGTTTTATTCTTTAAACGTTTTTGTCTTTCAATAATGTTTTTAGGAAGCCAAGACTTCCCTCCAGTCCACTCCTGTGCTTTCTGGCCAACCTGCTTATGCTTGGCCCACCTCCTCCCCCCGCTGCATTTGTTTTAACTGATTGGATTTGTGGTAGCAGGTGGATGGGTTTGTAAAAGCTGGCCTAAACAAGGGGGTCGGGAAGCAGAGTGGTTACACATTGCAAAGCAGCAGATATTCTGTCTGGCTACACGAGGTAGCCCTAGAGGTCACTAACTTCAGAGGCGATGGCTCTAAGCAAGTTGTTATTAAAGGTGAATGTGGAGAGGAAGGCGAAAGATCTCTACTACAGAGGCAATTGTTAATAATTGAGATTGCATCATGGGGAAAATGGAATGGCTTGCAACCACAGGTTTGTTGTTTTAAAAGATGAATCGTGCTGATCCTTCCTTGCGCATACATGGTAAAGATGTTAATCAAATGGGGGGGATTTTCGCCCATGGTTCAGTTACAGGAGCAGAGGTTATCTGTTAGCATTAAGTGAGCGTATCTTGAGTTCTCGTTACGGTTGCCCTGCACATGAATATCCCACATCCACACGGTCTTTCTTTTCTTATTACAAGGTGCAAACACAGAGTCCCTGCCCTAAAGAATTGACAGCATAAACAGACAAGATAGGCAGAGGACAGGAGGAGAAAGAGAGAAGCAGTGATCTGCCCAAGGCCACATACAGCCAGTCCATGGCCCAGCTGGGACTTGAACCCCAGCCTCTGTATTTTAAAATGGAATTGGTGCTGGTGACAGGTGCAGGATTGGTAGCCCTGGAGAATGAAGCCCTGAGCTATAGAACAAGGGCACATAACCTATCCACTAGACCACCCTGCCTCCTCTTAGGTATGCTTTTGCCAGATACTGCTATTGTCTTGGATTTAGTGCACAAATTAATTTTAAGGTCAAAATCCTGGATCCCAGCACTAAGACTCGTGTCTGGGCTGTTTCATAGGGGATCTCCATGGGGGTGGAAAGGAAAAAAGCCTTTCCCCTCTATGACAGCACCGCTGATGTCCAGCCACCACTACTGCCAGATGATCCCACACCAAGGGGAGAATAGCTAGTGGATCTATATAGCTGTGCATTCACCCCGGTTCGGTGTGGTGCAAGAATTCTCCAGGGAACAGTGCTCTGTGGTGCACAAAGAGTATAGACTACCCAAGGCTAGCCTGTTTCCTGTCTCCAGCTTTCTGCAACAGTTTCCCTGAGCAAGGTCTCTCTGTGACTATGGAGGAGGGGCAGGATTTGGCCAAACAGAAATGATCACTAGTTGATAATGTATTGTTGACCACAGAGGATCAAGTCAGGATAGGCTCCTCAGTAAATTAGAGAATGGACTAAGCAGGTAATGCAATAGTCTAGCATTTGAAGGCAGCTTGTATGTGATTAGCAGAAGGAGAAGGTCCCATCAGCCACAGGTGACTTGAGGGATCAATTCTGACTCAACAAAGAAGGGTGTGGCTGTGCAACATGCTGCTGTTTCCCGCCTCATACTTAGATTGTTAGCTCTTTAGGTTATTTGTTCTGTAGTCATACAGCACCTAGCACAGTGTGGTCCCGAGTCCATGACTGGGGTCCTAGGTGCTAGAGCAATACAAATAAATACTACTCCTATTACTACACAGGGAACTGAGCTGGAGCGTCACTTGGGGCTTCTATTCCCTGGACTAGCAGAGTCGAGTGTGGGTGGAACATGATCTCTGTCACTGAAGGTGCAAACTGCCCGAGCCTGGACTGGGCAGATAATGGAAGAGCAGAAACTCTGACCTTAAATGCATCCGATGATGAAGTAAGCTGTAGCTCACGAAAGCTTATGCTCTAATAAATTTGTTAGTCTCTAAGGTGCCACAAGTACTCCTTTTCTTTTTGCGAATACAGACTAACACGGCTGCTACTCTGAAATCTGACCTTAAAGGAAACCACCTGCCTTTTTTATTACTATAGTTCACAACTCTGGTGAGAGCAAAGAGGGCAGGAATGGCAAATGAGAGGGGTAATATCAGAGCTACATAGGGAGAAGTCAAAGTCCTAGCACAAAGAGCTGGGCCTGCTACACACTCAGGAGCCCAGGGCCAACCTTCCAGCCAAGAGAGAGAAACAGAGCTTGGGATTTGTTTTTGGATGAGTCACTTCCCCAGGAAGTGTCAGCTCAGATAGAGCAGCTGGTTTCCAGGGTGGTCTCAGGTTTTCCAGCTGGTCAGGCTGAAGCACAAGGGAGCCAAGTGACTTGCTAAAGTTACATAAGGTAATAGGGAGCCCAGCTAGAGCTTAAAGAAGGTTTGGTTGGTTTTTGCCTTCCTTATTTTCCTATGTGCATTCTTTTCTGATTTTAGGGCAGGGGCTGGACACATGATGCACCCTCAGCTCATGCTCACCCCATCGCCTCCCTTCACCACCATTTAAAATGTGAACAGAGAAATTAAGCAGCCATTTTGGGAGAAAAGTCTCCCATATAGTCCTCCCTTCTTTCTTAGGAGCAGCGTTACCAGTAGGACAGTCTACCTATAAACAAGCATAAACTAAGCCTATTTCTCTGCCTCTAGTCATCTGCTCTACCATGAAGCTAGCTACTGTGTGTCCATGAAGTGTTGAGAGAGAGCTTCCCAAGCTGGAGGGTGTTTTTTTACAGGGTAAGCCCCGCCCATGGGTAGGGACTATGTTAATTAGGGAGTGAATTGGATTGCCTCTGAGAGGAATGGAGCTGGGATGCCCCAAAGAAGTTCCAGCCCTTAAATCAAAGTAGCTTATGTCAGGCTCTGCAGAAGGGTAAGCAAGGGAGAAACAAGGCACTTTAGGTTTCTCTAAGCTGTTTTTTAAAATATATATGGAGCTTTTCCTGCATTCTTTCTTTCTGTGATTTTTATAGCATGCTGCAACTATAGCACCATGCTGTGGATAGTCCAATACCACACAGCCCAATGGGCCATTTTACATTTGTCCAGCAGAGAAAGCACCACCTCCAACAGTTATTGTTTTCCAGCCCCCAGGAAGATATTTTTAGTAGGCATTTTTGGGGGTGACTGTGCAGCTCCTCAGTGGGTCAGCCAGGTTGTCCTTGTGCTGATCTTGGGATGACGATTGTGCTCAAATCTCCTCCATTCTGAGCTGCATTGAGACTTCTCCAGGGCCAGTGCTCACATTACCTTCTGGGATGTCTTGGAGCAGGATGCTCCATACTGACAAGAGCACAAGGGCTGGTCATGTACAATGCAGAACATACAAGGATCAATTTGGTGAAAGGAAGGATAGTTAGAAGGGCCAGGTGCTACTCTAGGAGTTAGGAGACTTTGGTTTAATCCCTACCATACTACTGGTTTCCTCTGTGACTTTAGGCAAGTTTTTTAGTCTCTCTGTGCTGCACTTCCTATCTGTAAAATGCAGATAATGTTTCCGTAGCTCTCAGGGGTATTGACAGTCTAAATAAATTATAGTTCAGAAGGCACCCAGATGCTAGAGTAATAAAAGACCGGTATCCTAGACAGACTTATTTCAGGTGTGATGGGGATAGTCTTATAGTTGAGACTCAAAGGATCTGTGTTCAGTTCCTCCCTCTACTCCAAACTTCCTATGTGACCTTAGACAAGTCATGAAATCTCTCTGTGCTTCAATTTCCCTTCTGTAAATCCTCGATTGAGATTGTGGGGATGGGACAAGTTCATTGGTATTTGTGAGGTGCTCAGATACTAAGCTGATAGGGGTGCTATAAATACCTAGATAGATGCAAGGGTGATTCCTAATGAAGACACTCTTGTGCCATTCATATGTGACCCTTGCTATTTTAGAACCCCAAAACATACAAAATATGGACAGGAAAACCAGCCTGGACCCTGCAAACCTGTTAGGACCTTAGGATGCAAATATCACCAAAGTTGAGCCTGTTGGGGGTCTAGGAATGGAAGAAAGCTCTGTAAACAGAGACTGTAACTTTGTACTTCAAGGAAGGGAAGCAGGGTTTGGGATTAGGTCCAGAGAAGGGTGGAGAAAGAGACAGATTTCCATTTGGAGTCAGTGGAGAGAGAGTAATGCAATGCAAGAAGGAGACCTCAGAAGATTTAGATCAGCTGCTGAACTTTTGGGGGTTCATCTGAACCAAATTTTTTGAGGTTCACCCATTGCAAATTAGAACCCAAGTTCCCAGTGCTTTACGCTAACCATCAGATCACACGCAGCCTCCTTTTAAACCCCTGACAATAGATATGGTCAGATCAGAGATGAGTCACATCTTTCCTTCTGTTTACTTTAAAGTTGTTTGAAATGCCATTGGGAGTTAGAAGGTGATGGCATTAACACAGGATTTCCAGCTGCTCAGCGTGGAGAGCAGTCTGCATGGAGAGAGGATCCTTCCATACTCAGAGATGGGCAGAAAATGTGCCTCTGCCTTGTATTGTTAGGCCTCGGAGGGGTGGGGAATTGTCCTTCAGAGAAAACAAGGACAAAGGCAACTCTGAAAGCTGGTTGATGCTGTGGATTCATAAGCAGTTTCATAAAAGTTCCCATCAACCCAATTTATGCTAGAAATGTTACTGTTGTCAGGGCTTCTGGAGAACTATGGGCAGTTTTAACAAGATGACTGCTGCTCACTTCCTGCTCTAAAATGCCTGGCACTTCTTTTCATAGAATCATAGAATATCAGGGTTGGAAGGGACCTCAGGAGATCATCTAGTCCAACCCCCTGCTCAAAGCAGGACCAATCCCCAATTTTTTCCCCATATCCCTAAATGGCCCCCTCAAGGATTTAACTCACAACCCTGGGTTTAGCAAGCCAATGCTCAAACCACTTTTGACTCCCTCTCTAAAGTTCTCAATGCACCTGAGACAGCAGTTAGAAGTCAACAGGAGACACGAATATGACCCCGAGTACAAAGCAATGAAGAAAGTGTGGAGGTCAGGGTTTCCTTTCCATTCTGTCTTCTATAATAAAATTCAACTTAATTTTGCATGTATGCATTATAAACTTTAGCCCCAAATCCTACCCAGTTAAAAAAAATTCCTGTAGAGATTTATACGACAGCAGGAAAGAGGAAATTAGGTAGAATAGCCATTTTGTCCAGATAGGCTGTGATTCTGCCCAGCACAAATGTGGAACATTGTGCCTATGATACCCAGCTCTCATACAGGACCTTTCATCAGCAGATCTTAAAGCATTTTACAAGAGAGATCAACTTCATAATCCCTGCTTTACAAAAGGAGAAACTGAGGCACAGCAACATACTCCATTTACTCTGCAGGCTAGTGCCAGATTTAGGACTAGAACCCAGGTCTCCCCCTCCCCCCCAAGGCTTGAGACTTACCATGAGAAAGTGCAGAGAGCATCACCTACAGTGGCCTAAGCTTCAAGGTGCGGAGCACCATTAATTTCAGTGCAATTTCTTGGTGTCGCTAATGCTTAACCTTACTTTCATCCACTCCAACCTTGAGCACCTGCTGCTCAAGGCTTTTGTTACAGACTTATGACAAAGGCTATGAGAGTTTGTGTCTGGTAGGTGTCTTGACCCAGCTGCAGTCTTTTAATCTCCAGTCTGGATTTATAAGGAAAATAGTTAATTTCCACTGTGTACAGCAGCAAGTGACAGCATTTAAATCATTATAGAAGGCAAATACAGAGTAAGAAGGTAGTGGACTTTTGCTCAGGGAAGCCGCAATATTGGATAGTTGGAGGGAGTATACATGAGTTAGATGTGTGCAAAATCATGGGTGAAACATACACACACACACACACCACTTTTATATTATTGTTCTTGGGAGCCTGAACACTTGAGTCATATTCAAGCAATTTGTGTGCAATAATGATGATCATTTTAATGGGGAAAAAGGGAAACTGAGAAGGTAATGAAGAAATATAAAGCTGAGAACATTTGTTTGTTTTCTCTAGTATGTAGGGCTTCTTATATGCTCTAAAATTGACAGGATATGTAAGTGTGTGGGTGTCATTAAAAATATACAGCCTCCCACACGTGTGTTCTGATGGCTGCTATTGCCAGGAAATACTTATTTTTCTATCAGACTAATTAAGAGACAGGCAAACCACATAACTCATTTAGTGGATTAAAAATAATAAAATAATGCATTCATTCATTTACCTCCCACACCCCCAAAAAAATGACTCAAGAAGAGTACTAGAGCCAAGCACTATATGGAGAAGTGCTGTGCAAGCTTCCCATATGCAGCCAAAGCATCTCACACCTGCCTGGCAGCATTCTCTGCTATTCCAGTCTGGGGCTCCTCACATGTAGCTCTGCTGCTGCATCTCAATTCTCCTTTGCAGCACTGCCTACTGTTCCAGTCCTGGCCTCCTACTACAACTATGCTAATCTAGCTTAGTCCCGACCCATAGCCTCCCCCCTGCAGATATGCCAAACCTTGGCTTCCCACACATATCTCTGTCAAGGCATCATAATGCTGCTATGTGGCATTCCCTACTATTCCAGTCCTGGATTTCCCACACACAGCTTAACCAATGCCCCTGAATAGTATCCCCTACTATTCCAGCCTTGCATGCTGATTTCCAATGTGAAAAAGGGCTCATTAGGAAATACAGTAGAAACCAAGCCATCTAGGACAGGATTTGTATTGAAATGGTAAAGAGTTGGGAAAAAGCTAAATGTTGGCTCTCACATCTAGCTTGACTCTATTCAAAGCTTTCTGAGGTTTGGGTAAAAAATTAAATACCTTTTAGAGCTAAGATTTTCAAAGCTATCTTGGGTTTTGAATATCCAGAGGTGTTGGACACCCAGGCCCCATTCATTTTTACCATAGTATCCGCATGCAGCATGCCTCATACACAGTAATGAATTCATTCTCACACATGCCCCTGTGAGGTAGGGAACTGAAGCACAAAGGGATCATGTGTTGTGCCCACTGTCATCCAGGAAGTAGGTGACAGAGGCCTGATCCTGCATCATTAAGGTTAATGGGAATTTCACCATTGATTTCAATAGGCATAGGATTTCCCAGGCAGTGAACAGGAGTGGCAGAAGTAATTGGTCCAAATGGTGAGGTTTCAAGGCCGTGAACTTCCGCAGCATACTTTTCACGGTCTGATTAAATCTCTCTACCAGCCAGTCGGATTGGGGATGGCACCGTTGTTCTGAAGGCTTTTATTTTCAACAGGCTTTTATTTTCAACAGTTCCTTCCTAAATTGGGACATAAACTTGCTGCCCTGATCTGTGATTATTTCCCAAGGGCCATCGCCTTCATGGAGTGGAGCAGAATCGCCTTGGGGTTCGTAGGCTCATCTCATTGGGTAATTTCTTTGTTCTTCCACAAAATCCATGTTGTCGGACAACATGTCGATCACTGCTGGCTCACTTTATTTCTCCTGTCACTTTATTGTCTCCGTTGGGGCAAGTCTCTCCCACCCTCATCGAGCCGTCGTCTGCGGGAGGTGATATTCCTTCTCCTGGGTCTTCCTCCTTGCCTTTGCCTGGTAAGGCTTGCATCTCTTGTCTCCCCATCTCCAGCATCACTGTCTGTCCCTTTCAGAGGCTCCCCATTCTCAGACCTCATCAGGTCTCTAAAAGATCTCCAATCTCTCCCAGTTATCACTGGATAACTAAGGTTTAAGACTATCCCCACCCAGATATCCTTATTGTGGTCTTGCACCCTCAACTGCAACTTCTTTGTGGGGTAAGGGCACATATCCCCATCGATGCACTGCAGATAGATGGTGCCCATGGCAACTGTTACTAGGAACAGCTCCAGGTCATCCTCCAGCCCCATTTTTGTTAGCTTTAGTGGAGGACTCGGGGATGGGCTTGGGATAGTGTTGCCCACTGCTGAACTCCCTGGTGCACTCTGAGGATGAAACGGTGTGGCCATTTGCTGCACCAGTTCTTGCTGTTGATCTGTTTGCTGGGCCGCTAATTCCCTGATGTTGCTGCTGCAAGACTTGCGGGAGTTGCTGGGCGGCAAGCTGCTGGAGCAATGAGGTCAGCTGCCGCTGTTGGTGGTGCTGCAGATCCACAACCCATCTTTAGCTCACTCTCCTTTTTCCAGGTTGCCTGCATTCACGAACACTTCGTAACAGGCTTCACTCTGGGGCCAGCAGGCCTAGTTGTCAAACCACAGGCAAACAGTCTCTCGAGTCTGGGACAGTTGTTCCAGGCAGTGCAGGGGCCCAGCAGCCAAGGCACAATTCATTGCCGCTCCGGCGGAGTCCTCCGGAATCTCTCAGGCAGCCAGGGGAAGAGCAAAGGGTAGAGGGATCCAGGCTCTCCCTCTCCACTGGGTCCTGGCCCAGGGGAGAGAGATGAGGAGTGGCTCAGTCCCTTCTGACTGCTATTGCAGATCAGCCTCTCCTGGCCACTTCCTACCTTCCCTGTTTTCCCTTCAGTCTGGGGCATGGCCCAGCCTTCGCCTTGCAGTCACAGTAATTCAGAGCCTCAGCTGGGAAGCAGGGGGGCTTCCCAGCTCACTCTCAGACTCCATTTGTTCACCCTGGTCAGGGAGAAGGGGGAAAGGAAGTGGGGTCAGGCCCCCACCCTCCTGGCTGAGTCTTACTCACAGCCCTAGTCCTTCCCCTGTAGATCACTCTACTTCAGCAGCAACTGCTTGTCTGCTTTCTTACAGCCAGTCCCTCCATCGCTCTCCCGCTGGCTAACTGCTGGAGCTCCCTTTTAAGCAGGTCCTCCGAAGAGAGCATGTGTTTCAGCTGCTGGGGGCAACACCTCCTTGGCCCGGTACTGTTCCACCACTCCATTAACCTTAATGCGGGGTCTGCAATCCCCATCACGCCGCCATGGAAGGGCGGTCAAACCTGTGTGATCGTAAATCTGAATTGCAGCCAGGAAACTCTGATTGCTGCATACATGCTGAGTCATTACTGAGGTTCATCGTAGGTATGTCTACATTGCAGTTAACTTGGGTCCTTACCCAGATTTTAGTCTTAACCCCCCTGTTGTACACACACAAAGCCTCTGGTCCAGTTTTGGAGGTGCTTTAAGCCTTACAGGGCTGGGGAGGTTGGAGCCCAAGCTCTGCTTTATCTCACACTGGAACCCACCAGCTTTGCACAATCCAGACTGAACCACTTGAGTGCTGACAGCCCTCCAATGCCTTCCCATAATTTCCCCTGAAGGACAGACAAGTTGTTCTCCAACTGTCTGGGAAAGACTCCTAGAGCATCTCAGCACAAAGAATCATGGGATTATACTCCCCCGCACACACGTGAGTGCATAAACAGTAAGGACACAGTAACGTGGGCATGGCTTTGCCCTGGGAACTCTCACACCTGGGCTAAGCTGTCCCAGGTGTTCAGACTCAGGTGCCAATCATCTGGGTGAACTATGTAGCTAAATTCCCTCTAAGTTGCATAGCCATGCAGCAGACTATCAAGGGACGCACCAGCATGCAGAGAGGTGTGCCTCTCCCCAGCCTTGGGTTGCTGCAGTGAGAGAGGGCTGTGGGGGAGTCCTCTCCAGTGCTTGCACCCCAAATCCCTCATCCCCAGCCCTACCCCAGAGCCTGCACCCCCAGCCAGAGCCCTCACACCTCCACAACCCACCCCTCTGCCCCAGCCCTGAGCCCCCTCCTGCACCCCAAATCCCTCATTCCCAGCCCCACCTCAGAGCTCACACTCCATCCAGAGCCTTCATGCCCCCCGTACCTCAACCCTCTGCCCCAGCCCTGACACCCCTCCCACACTTCAAACCCCTCAGCCCCAGCCCCACCACACATCACCTCCATATTGGTGCACATAACAAAATTAATTCCACACATGGATGTAAAAAATTAAAGGGAGCATTGCTATGAGGTGTAGATATAGCCATAGACTTTGCCAATACAAACTATATATGGCACTGTAGGTGAAATTTATACCTATCCAATGTGACAGGGTGTCTTTGATTAATGTCTTCACAAAGAACCCCTTTCAGGGTGTTACTTTTCAAAACATGATGCCCTTTAAGATGTTATAAATGTCATTCTTTGCATAGGCCAGGAGACCGCAAGTGGGAAATGTAAAATCCAGAGCAAGGTGAATTTGAAGCAACTAAGCAACTACTTGGATGCAATAGCAGGTGAGCTTTGCAGATGAAATGCAAAACTGGCATATTGCATTGTAATGTTTTAAAGGTGTAAAATCCAGCACAATGCAGAGAGCCAGCACAAGTCCCACACACCACTTAAGTCTTCATCTGAGTCCTTAAGTGCTCAGTAGCCCTTCAGCGAGCACCTTGAGTTTATCTATAAATGTACAAATTAATAGAAGGCACATTGGATTTATGTAAGCTGATTTCTTAGTAAGTGAAGCTTTGTTGTTTGTTACTTCTACTCGTGGGTAACCCTGGTTCCTCATCCCTCACAGTACATCCTCCCAGCAATCTGATAAGTTGTAAACACATTTTAATTTGATATCATTTTTCTTATAAATTGGACAAGTTTCAGAGAGTGACTTGGTAATCAAAATAAGAGTGCTGAAGGGTGTCTACCACATACTTGGGGCCCTTCATTTTGGGGTTTTATTTTAATTTTCCCCTGGAATTTATCAGGGTTTATTACTCCAACAACAAAAACAGGTGAAAATTAGTGGAAAAAACTATTAATATTTTTTCTGGGTAAATATTGGAGTTTATTTTTGTGGATGGCAGAACAAGGGGAAAAGTATTCAGTAGATTAATGCTTTGATGAATGGAATTCAGTGTGGTTTGCTGCAAAATTAGAACAGAACTCAAAACAAAATGTCACCTCAGAGTTTAAGAAAACAATAAATCTCTAATCCCCAAATAAAACTTTTCATTTGAATAAACAGTTTACTGTTGTTGACTTAGAATTATTAGCCTACAAATATTTACATTTAATAATCAGGCCTTACCATCTGCAGCGCACACACTCAACTACATCCTGTCCTCCTGTTTTGTTTGGTTTTTTTTATTTTTGAATACTTCCTTGCGTTCTGAAATGTATTCTGATACAGATTTTCATTTTCTTCCTGTAACGGAGTTCACTCACCACTGTGGTGCCTCCTGCTGACTGTCTTGGGAATTAGCTCTGCATGCAAGTGTGCCCTCTTTGGGTGGTGCCTCGCCACCATTGCTCCTGCTCTAGGATCCATGCCCCTCCAAGGACCATGGCATCCTCTTCAGTGACACAGCCCTCCAGCCATGACACACACTGTGCTCCTTCCTTCCAGGGGACCTGCAGTCCACTGTTCAGCCACTTCCATTAATGACTACTGCAGCAAATTGTCTGGTCACTTCCTCGTGGCCTCTGCATCCTTTCTGCCCTCGCCTCAGGGCCCCAGCCTGCAAACCCTAGCAATCAGCCAGGAGCACTCTCTCACTCCCCTGGTTCCTGCTAGCAGCACTGCTCTGTCCAGGGCGCTGGCAGTTCTCTGGCCCTCCAGAGACACAGTCCTTCCTCTCTGGGCTCCCACCACAGAACTGCCCTCATCTGCCCTGCAGCTCTCTTTTTATATGGGTCTGCTTGGTCCTGATTGGCTGCTCCCCTCAGCCCTTCTCTGATTGGCTGCCTCCTGCACAGCCTCCCTAGGGCTCTATTAATCCCTTAGAGCCCAGTGTGAGGCAGGCGCCCCATCACGTTTCCCATTTTAGTGTGTCATATCTTTAAACTGTTATCTGCTAACAGCTTGAAATGTGTACCTGGTCAGATTCATCAGTACGTTGAGATACGAAAGCATTTCAGAGCTTGCATGCGTGCCTGTTTGTTTATTGTGTGTATCTTCTAGACTAATACATAGCCTTACTTCAACAGGGAGCTTTGCATCTAAGCACAGACTATGTATTACCGTAATACATATATCTCATGCAATATATTATATTTTCCTAATGAAACAAATTATCTTTTATATATTTGAATGATACAAAATTAGGGTGAAAATCAGAAAAAAATTAATAATTCCTTTTGTAAAACCTGAGACTTTTGTATAAAAATTGGTTTAAACTGAAAACGAAGGGGCTTGCACATGCTGTATCACTCGAGGCATGGATGAAGGAATGCATATGCCATTTATTCCACAAGGTACAATTCTTAATTTCCTGGAAGTAACGTTTCTGATTACTGTGACCGGCAGGGTTGAGTTTACGATTACTCCTTTATTTGGCACACGCCCAAATTTCCTTGGGCTAATCTGTTCACAGTCATATGGGCGGGAAGTCAATTTCAATGGAGTTAAACCAGGGTTGAACTGGGCCTCTTGTGCATAGCAGCAGATTTACCTTGGGTGGTGATTATAGGACATAGGATGAAGTCCATAAGATGTAATGGTACTCAACACCTTGTGGAAGGAGCTCAGCTCCAAATAGAGGCAGGGAGATGAGGTGTGAGAGACTGGCCAGTGCATGTACAGATTTCAAATTCCCAGGTCCATCCTTGAGGCAGAGTATGCCAGGCATGTGTTATCTCCCACACATACCCTTGTTGATCTTATATTTATATTTGAGATTTATAGAGTGAGAGATTGGTATCACAATTCTGAGGCCGTTCCAGAATCCTCTTTCCTTCACTGCTAAATAATACAGTGTATATATACCATAGCATTAAAAATGCAATTGCTTTTTTGTTGTTGTTACAAATATAATCCAATAGTTTATGGTTTGTTGTTCAGTCCAACAAAGTTATTTATAGCTGTAGTACACTTTTAATTATCCTGCAAGAACTCTGCTTTCATGGGACCCGTGGGGGTTTAATGTAAAGTGGCCTTAATATTGGCTTTTCAATGGCACACAACAATTAATTTTATCTTAATGGACCAATTAGAGTTAATGGATGGGAGAATGTATTTAAGAGGCACTGTCTCTTTTGCCAGGACCCCCCCCCCCCCGAAAGAGCTAATAAAGGACCATTTCACTTGAGTAATTGGTTGGCTTAATTAGATGGTATCTCTTCAAAGGCCTGAAGGTAGGAGATTGAGGCCTATCAGCAGTGAACACCTTTTTGTGCTCTGTCGCGCATATGCTAAACCTATTTCACCTTTGGTTTATCGGTAGCAGCACAGGGGGTTCTTCTGGCTTATCCTCTGCCTCAAAGGGAGCATAATTAGGCTACCAGTACCTGCCCAACTGTTAATTTTTAGATCCTTATTTCTTTGGCAGTCTTCATCCATCTGCTCAACCATTCCTTCTTAACCCTCTGATAGTAAAGGCCTCTTCATTTATTCTTCATCTTGCTGAAGGATTTGGACCCATCTATTGGACACAGTTAGCCAGTTTGGGCCAGCAAATCACGTCTTAGTCTGCTGCATCTCCTTGCAAACTTCACCTTGACTGACCTTCTGACCTCCCCACCCAGACTATCACTCCAGCTTCCGGAATGGAACTTGAATTCCAAGAAATTAAAGCAAAGCTGTGGGTCAGAAGAGCACAGAAATTTCTTCCTCCTCAGCTAATTTGACTTTGGAAGCAATGGCTTGTAAATTGTATGACACCTCCTTAGGGCCAGATCTTGTAGTCCTTACACGGGTAAAACTCCCACTGAAACCAACAGGAATTATGCCTGAGTACCATACTGTAGGATTGGCCACTGTAAATTTTTTCCTATAAACTTGAACCCCAAATGTTTCACAGACTTAAATAATACAAGACAGTATATGGCAGTGATGTAAAGAAATTACAGGGTGAATAAACTCAAGCCAATGATTGAAAATGAGATAGATGCATAATGAAACAAGGGAAGAAAAAGACATTTTAAGCTGACAGCTAAAAAGGGGGATGGAGGACTGATGAGGTGAAGTGTTAGCAACGCTAGCCTGGGATTTCTGTGAAAATTATATAAGGTTGGGAGACTTAGGAAATGCATTCATTGTGCCTTCAGAACTGACTGTGCAACCACTTCACTGTCCAGATTTCTTGCTTTGAGACATGACAGCAGATAATTGGAGGCCCAATTTCTTACACCACACACATTAGCAAATCTGACTTCCAGAGACTGAGGGTAAAAGGGAAAGATGAGGGGATGGGAGGTAGTGTTCAGAGTCATACAGCTTCTTGTAGAGTCCCAGATGTTAAGCATTCAGCTTTGCTTCTCTGCTTCGGAGAATTTTTCAGCTCCTCCACTATTACAGTGACGGTTACTGCAATACAGGGAAATTATTGTTACTACATGTTGCCCCCTAGTCTTTGGGAGATATAAGCCAGTTAGTAAGGCCCCAATTATCTGCATTCATGTACTTGCAGAAGAGTCCACTGAGCAGCTTCAACATTCCAGAAGCTCAGTTTATTTTCACAGTACAATTGCTGAGTTATTAAGTCTTAAATCTGCCATGTGCTTTCATATCCAAAGGGAACCCCGGCCAAAAGGACATCTTTGAAGATAACAGCTTTCTGACTAGGGCCAGCAGTTTATTCCATTCCTATGTCCTCCCCTCCCTCTGAGCTTGATAGGAAAGGCTGCCACACTTCCCCTTCTTCTGATATGGACACTCTCACATCACTTACAGGTAAAGTGGCCTGATCACACTGAAGCATAGGAGCCATGTCATGTTTTCAGTTTTTGGAGGAGCTAGTTGCAGACAGGTGCAAGGGAAATGGATGGCAATCTCATCAAAATCTCTACATTTTCTTGAGCTTATTTCCCCACCATGATGGCATTTAGAAACCTCTATTATATATGGATGTCAGAATAAGACAGTAAATGAACAATTAAAACATTCTCCTGCCTCATGCCCAAATATCAGGGCAACAGCACACTGGGCTGAGAACGACATTGGGACTCACATTTACTTGTGCTGCCCTGCAATTTAAACCTTCAAAGGTACTCTCTTGGTAACAAAAGGACATTGCCATTCATAGCATCGGGTTTTCAAAAGCACTCAGCACTGGTCTAACTTTGCTCGCATTGAATTCAATGGTAAAATTCCCAATTTTGATTTCAATGGGAGCAGAGTTAGGCCTTGCTGAATGCTTACAAAAGTACCACTCACAAAGCTCAGTAGACTTTCAGTCAAGAACAAGCAAGATTGTGTAAACTATACAGATCTTTTTCCAGTGACAATGCAAACAGCTGGAAGGTTCATGCTGTGGGCTGTGATAGATGCACTGCTTAATCTCTCACTCCAGTCACAAACAGGTTTGTTTGTTTGTTTGTTTGTTTGTTTGTTTGTTTGTTTGTTTGTTTGTTTGTTTTACCAGGGGAAATACTTTTGTGATCTTTACAGGTTTCCATGTGAGCCCACCACAATACATTTCCCTCTCCCTGTTCCGCCTGTTCCCAAGCTGGCTGCACACAGTTAATAAAGTAGCTGATCCTGTTAAGTCTATACTGCTCCAGGGAATGACAGTTCCCCTTCCATCTTAGAGTCCTCCAGAGCAGAATGGAGCTGATTAGGTTGAACTTGTGGTGAGTGTTTTTCATGGAAAGTATGGAATAAAAAACTGGCAATAAAACCAAAATAAAATGTAAAGCGTCTTGTTCCAAGTTTTAGTTACTAAGTTATGGTGCCAAAAGTAAACAAAGGAAGATTAATCGTTTGGCTAAAAAAGGAAAGAAAGGGAGGAAAAAAATAATCAGGGCCATGCTCTCGGTCCCAGCTCTACAGTATGTGCCATGTTATCAGTGAGTTACTTTGTGTGATATGTTCTGTCTTCTTCCTAGTGAATCCAGAGCACAGAGTCAGAAAAACAGGGAGAAGCCTTTGTTATAGTCAGAAAAAGGACCACAAAAATGAATCCAGATGAAAAAAGAATGGGCTAGATGCTCATTCCAAGTAAAGTAAATTGGTGCTGCACTATTGACTTAAATAGCGCTATGCTATTTTATACTACCTGGAGATCTGACTTGATATTTCTAATTGTCAGCCATGCTAATTCAGTGTAGAACCTGCATACTAAAGCTGGTCTGAACAGTTCTGACTAAATGAAATGTTGATGATGGTAAATGTTGCTCAGAGTCATATTGGTTTTGATACATGACTCTCAGATGCTATAGTGTGGGGGTTGGTGTAGTAGCCTGGTTCAAGTACCTGCTCTACTATGGCAGTGCGACCTGGGATGAAAAACTTTGCTCTAAATCAGACAGAGCACGGCCTGGGTCTCAGTCCCATTTTCATGGAAACATTAAGGTTTTGGAGAAAACCAAATTTTGATACCTTGAAAGTTCCTGCGAAATGGAATTGCCATTCTCTGGCCAGCTCTACTGAACACCATGCTGGATTTTTTTCTGCCCCTTATATTATCACCAGTAACAAAGATTCTGCAATCCGAGTTTACCATTCGGCTGGTTATGCAAGAAGCAGAATAGAATGCAGCTTCCTCTCCCGTCGCTGCATTGATTCTCCAATGCTTACGGAAGTTAAATCTTAGGCTGTCAACAAAGCAGGTATGCGACTGCATACACATGGGGTTGCAGATCTGTTGAGTGAGAAAGTACATTTCTTAGACACTAACTTGAATGACTGAGGCCCTGGAGTTTTTGATTGTTGGCATGCAGGAGCTAAGGCAGAGCTTGAAATGATTCTGTTAAAACAATTATCCTTCTCTTTTTTTTCTCTTAACCTCTTCATGTGCATTTAAGGTGATATGGGGACTTCTTTTTACCCAGAGAAAAGCATGGGCACCAGGAGTACAAGTATCCCCAATTCAGCCCCAACAATAAGCCTCAACTAAGACATATGAGGACCACAGCTAGCTGTTAGAGGGTAGTTCCATCTCCATGGCCTCTTGGCCTCTTTATTGAGGCCTGGTCTTCACCTAAAATTTAGGTTGGCCTAGCCGTGTCACTCAGGGGTGTGGAAAATTCACACCATGTGAGACATAGTAAAACTGACCAAAACCCTGGTATAGACACCACTAGTTGGCAGAAGAATTCTTCCAGTGACCTAGCTACTGCTTCTCGAAGGAGTGGATTTACCACAGAGAAGAAATAAAAACTTTCCATCGCTGCAGCAAAAGTCTACACTACAGTGGCATAGCTGTAGTGCTTGTAGTATAGACATACCCTGAGATTGCCAACAAGGGGACCAATTAGAGCCAGCTGTGCTGATGGGTTTTGTGGTATAAACACTGAATCACTAGGAACTATGCTGAGGAGCCACCAATTTCTTTAACATAGGTCAACAAGCACCCATCAAATGATAAGAAAAGGAGTACTTGTGGCACCTTAGAAACTAACAAATTTATTTGAGCATAAGCTTTCATGAGCTACAGCTCACTTCATCGGATGCTGTAGCTCATGAAAGCTTATGCTCAAATAAATTTGTTAGTCTCTAAGGTGCCACAAGTACTCCTTTTCTTTTTGCGGATACAGAATAACACGGCTGCTACTCTGAAATCCATCAAATGATAGTAACTTGCAGTCAGTTTTCCTTTCTTGTAGGGTTTCCTCCCCTTTCTTCTAAGATTTGACAGGATCCACGGCATAATTGTCAGGTGTCATTTTGTCAGTGACAACAATATCACATCAGGCCACAAGCTGCAGCAGTACCTCTCAAGGCATGACACCTAATTATGGGATACCTCACTGCCCCATTGTAACATGTTACAGAGAGTCCCATCTCATAGGGGAGCTACTCAGAGAAGTAAGAGAATATCCAGGCTCTGCATGAGATGAAATGTCTCTGATGAAAAGTCAAGAGAATGGAATAATAACCCTCCTCCCAGTGTATTACAGGACTAAAGAGAAACAACAGGATGTTTGAGGGAGAGTCTGGAATGCATCTTCCACAGATGATGATGGTATCACCTGAGCCATGGCAAAGATGTGTGAGTGGATTCTTTTGGAGGAGGGACTGAAGGAGAGTAGAAAAGAAAGTTTTTGGGATATGGGAGGAAGCTTGTTAGGTAAGGAGTGATTTCCTGGCAATTCATTGAGTCCCTGATGAAAGATGCCTATATTTGCAGTGTGTTTCATTTCAACAGATGATTAAACAGATTGTCTCTGATCTCCCACAATTTTGCTTCCCAGCTTCACCTCATGTGATTTGGTATGGAGCTGGAACAAGATCTTTCTCTTGCTATCTGGAGCTACTCCTTTGTCTGTTTGTAGCCTTTCTGCCAATGGCTTCAGCATTATTGTTTGTGCCTGACTTCATATACACAAAGATATTCTTGAATTGGACAGCATTTTTCCTTTTTCAGGCATGTACTTTATGTGTAGGACTAATTGGTATCTGTGAAGAGCAGAGATGGCTGGACCACTGATTATTCTGGTATGCTTCCATCCCTGGAGAAAGAGAAAACAAATAATTCACTATAATGCTCCCACAGGGTTTAGGGATAACTGTTATCAATCAGTGTAGAGTATTGCTGTAGAGAATCACAGAACAGAATTATAGCAGAGTATACTTGGACACTTTCCGAACCTGTGATGAGATTAGACAACTTCAGTGCCTTTATCCAGACTCTCACAGATCGCATCTTCCAGGGCAAAATTCGCCTTTCGGATTCACCCTATAGATCTGAGCTGAAGATTCCACACTGGTCAGTTTGCAGAGCTTTCAGTAAGATCAGTGGATGTACCACTCACACAATGATGGCGGAATACATTGCAGAGGCAGGCATGGTCACTAAAAGATGAGAATTTTGCCCCCTGGCAGGTAAAACAATAAATACTGAGTAAAACCAAAATTAATCTGCATCCAGAGCATTTTGTCAAATAAGCAGAATCAAGTTTAAGAAATAGAAGAACCCCTGGCTCTTGCTAGCTTTTGTCTTTTGTTTTCCTGCCTAAAGTGGTTATAACTGGGCCATGGCTTCTGGCTATGTAATGATACAGGCTCCATGAACTGACACTTCTGAGGCTGCTTGTATTGCTGGATCAGTTGTTTGTGGGCTGGAAGGAGTGATATGTGGTGTGGTAGAGCACTGCTGATCTCTTTCTTGGAGTTACCAATCTGTATTTAAAATTCTCCTTAGATTTGTTTCTCTGTCCCAATAGCACTTCTTTATTGCAGCAGGTTCTGTTTTATACCTCTGCTTATTTCCCCTCTGATCTTGTTCCTTTATAATGCAAGTATTTTTTGTCTTTGAAACCTGTTGCTGTAAGCCCTTGGAAGGCTGCCACAAATCATCTATCTGTCTATCTCTCTAGGCATTTATACTAACTCATCACTATATCATATATATCTGATGAGGGCTTTGGTCTCCATCTTAAGAAATGACCAGGCAGATTCCTGGTATTTCATCCTAACATAAATATGTCCATTAAGTTCTGTCTGTGTCTATGTCTCCCATTCTTCCCTCCTCCAACACTTTGTGTCAACATTCCAGTTCTGGATCTAGCCAATAAAGATATGGGATTCAATGACTGTATGTATGAGCAGCATCACATGTATTAGAACTGCCCATCATCTGGATGTCATAAAAAGTTCTCAGTTCCATATCCCTACAGCAGTTGATGATATCAAACAATCACTTAAAATTAAGCAGTTAGCATTTTCCTGAAGTGCCCACTCTGCTTTAAGTGTTTTTAAGTGTCCTTATTTGTTGCATGGGAACCACAGAATCCTGGCCTTAGGACTTAGTAGCTAAGTGGAGGGGACACTGAATTCAAATAGTCCATCTTCAAATGTCACATGTAGATCTGGGCCTGAACCAAAACCCTGGATTTGAACCCATGATACAGGACTTGAAATCAGCATCTGAATGTTGCAGCTTATGTCTATCTCTGATATCTACAGAGTTTTAAAACCAACATTTGGGGTCTGCTAATAATTTGGGACCTTAAACCCTGTGTAGTTAGATTCTCCAAAGCCCATGAAAGTCCATGTGAGTTTTACTGTTGCTTTCAATGGAAGCAGAAGGGGGTCCTCTTTACACTCACACAAAGCCTGGGTGGTAGCTGCCTATTACTAGATTTCCTTCCTTCTTGTTGTTTTCATCTTTAGGTCCAATTTGACTCTTCAGCAGAGTCACATTCCTCTTGAACACCTCACTTCTCCCAAGCAGTTCTGGAGGTGATTGTTTAAGATTCTCCAAAACATACTGGAAGTCACTGGTTTCTGCCTGGTTACTAGAAGGGGTTAACCCTTTGATGACTGGAATTGGATCTTCCAGATGTAGTGCAACAATATAAAATGCATTGTGGGAGATCCCCACCAGCTAACTCCAAAGCTTAATAATTTTGAGTGGCACTCTCAACCTTCTCTCCCTTAGGGATAGCCCTTGGACCTTAGACATTGATGTTGTTACTGCCCTGAAGAAAATACCCTTAACCGGCCTAACAGATTGTCTCCACTCTAGAAGTGGTAAAAAAAGACTATGGATTTCTCCATATATGTAGTATTGCTTTTGAAATTCCATATTCTGTTCTCCATTGTCTTTCCCTCCCTGCACATATCCAGCTGTTGACCTGTTTTATGCATGGATGAAAGTGAACTGAAATCAATAATGCTGTAAATATTTAGAGGTCATTCTCTGATTTGGGCTCAGTTACATGCAAGTTGTTTGTAATACCAGTTCAAAGCTGGTTGATTCTTTTGAGGAATCTTCATATTCACTTGTGCTTGTTGACTCAGCCTTTGTGAAAATTCTGGCAGTGCATCATTTTCCCTTGATACACCCAGCAACCTTTCCTGATTTGAAAAAGATCATTCCTATGTTACACAACTCTTGAAAAAAGATGAAGGATGGAAATTCATCATTTGCTATGGAAAGATAACTGGCTCTATTATTATAAACACTTTAGGAGCATTAAATTTTATCCTCTCTCCTGGCATTATTCCCAACAGTTGTAGAAATTCAAGAACTCATCTCACTGTAAAATTGTGCCCTCCATCTTCAGCCAACTCTGTTGCCACCTCAGGCCTGTTGAGTTAGATGCCAAACATTTAGGGCTGTCTATTAATAAGGAGATTATTAAAAATGTTGGCTACAGCAAGAGGTGCTTGAATCAGGTACAGCGTGTTGTTTGCATCCCATTGAATCTGTTTCTAAGGTGGCATCTTTCTTTTTTTGATTTCACTCTTCTTAACTCTAGGGAAATTGTGCCAAACTGTGTTTTCTGTGAGGACTATAATGTGTTGCCTTGCTCCATTCCCCTGTTTAATGATCTGATTTACCTAATATGTTAAAACTGAGTTCCTCATATCAAACTCCAGAGTAGATGAATCAGTGGTCTGATCCAGCAGGGCATATCAAAGCCTAGAGTGTTAGAATTGCATGTGCAAATATACATGTGCAATTGCCATATTGTTTACACCAAAAGCCACCCAGAGAACAGAGCTTTGGAAAGTAACACTTGATCCACACAAGGCAAAATTCTCCTTTCCAACCCACAGGGCATTGGTACATTGTACATTCTTTGAGAGTCAATTGCATGCATGGAGCAAGACAGCAGAATATCCGACTCAAGATCTATTGTGTGGATTTACTCTACAAGCACTAAGCAGTTCAAGCTAACTCTACTGTATGCCATTATTATGTCTCCACTCTGTCTAGCCTCATAGCCTTGTGCAACTTCCTCAGGATGACATGATTTTAATGTGCTCTAAGATGCCTTACTGCATTTTTCTTTTTTAAATTGCAATTCTATGGACAACAGCAGTAGATAAATCTTCCGTTGTTTGGCGCTCTTGTCCTCCATGAGTATTTGTACAGAAAGCATCATGCCAACTGTCTGCTCAAAAGGAATTCAGCGTCCATAACTCAAGACAACCCCCGGCAAGAAATTACGAGATGAGCAAACACAAATGCTAAATACTTCCAGATACATTTCTGCATCCCTGACTGACTACAGGAATGTTATCGCTAATCCACAAAACATTTAAATAAACATGGCTCTGCCATATCAGGATAGGGCTCTGAGGGATGAATCCTTCTCACCTTGGAATAAATGGCAGTTTTGTTACTGGTTTCACTGGAGCAGGACTGTGCCCCAAGTTAAACAGCCAGTACCGTTCTCTGTTAGATACTGTAGTATCTGAGCACTTCACAACACCCCCATGAAGCAGGGCATTGCTTTTATCCCCATGGGAAACTGAGGAAAAGAGCAGCTAAGTATCTTGCCCAAGGTCACACAGGATGTTGGTGGTGGAACAGGGACTTGAACCAAGTCCTTGGCTAGTATCCTAGCCATTGGACCATCCTTCCTCTCAAACATAAATATCCACCGAACGACAGGCTGATGGCCAGATCTCCCAGAGGTCTAAATAACCTTTTTCTTTTTTCATGTAATATTATGCACTACTTTCTTTGCTGGTTAGCACTGTCAGGATTTATGGGAGACATGATTGGCAGAAGAATATGACCGGAGACAGAGGGGACCATATTCTGTTCTCAATTCACTAGTTTAAAGACCATAGAGTTACTTCAGATTTACATCAGTGTATCAGAGACCAGAATATGACCCAGAGTGGTCATCTGACACAGAAGAATGGGAAGAAAATGCCATATGATTTCATTGTCGGTGGCAGTTTGTACTTGAGGTGAAGGTACAGGATCAATTCATGCATGTCCTTCTGAATAGTGGGCATTTTCCCTGTTTTCCTCTAGCTTTCTCTAGATGAGGTAAGAGGAATATTCAGACATGATACAGATAAATGGCCCATACTATCTGAAGAAGGCAGAGGGGTTTCACATTAACAAAATGGAGATACCTATGGTTACTAGCTTGTAAGATCTTCATTTTACTTACGCTAGCTAAGACTTCCGAGTGATACAGGGGGCTTGTGCCTCAGCATTGTCCATGGGTAAATACTGGAGCTGTTCAAGTGTGAGACCCATCCACAAAGAAGGGGAGGAGAAAAAAGGGAGAATTGAAAAAGTATAAATAGTTGTGTTGATCCCTTAGAAGAGGCTTTGCCAACTGTGTCCCTTGCTATTGTCTTTTGATAGAAAAAGCTCTTTACGTGGAAAGCTAATGATTTAATGAAAGTAAAAGCTCTGCAGTTGCTAACACTCAATGTAAATAATGCATACTGAGGAGTCTATAAAGGGCACAGCAGATTTTAATAACCTATTATGTATTATCAGCCTCCCATTGTACCTTCTGGCACAGCAGGGCTTTGGGTGTGGTGCATCCTAACGTCAGCCATTGCTAGTTCATTGCCAGGTCATCTCTAGGGAGGAAGTGTTCCCTGTTTACAGGAAATGCAGGACAAGGGCCTGTGAGCCAGGCTGAGCTGCAGGCAGAGGTCTGAGGCGGCTGAAAGCCTTGTCCAAGTGCGTGGTGGAACCGTGGGTGTGTGCAGCTTGTCAGAGTCCCAAGGACGCTGTGGTTGTTTTCCAGAATTCCCTAAATTTTACTGGTGCTTTTGTTTTTCTCAGAAGCTTTAGGTTTCCCCTCCTTAACTGGGAGGGTGGGGTGAGGAGAGGAGGGGAGGGTGGTCTCTTTTTAAATCAAGATCCAGATCCTGATCATGTGCCAAGCCCAATAAATAGGTTTAGTACAGGGGTTCCTGCTCAGAACAGTCTTCTCCTCAGAGACCTCTGCAGCCATTGGAGCCTCAAGGCTCCAGTAACTTTAGCAGTTGGTATCCACCCCCTTTCTGCACATGTGGGGCTCTGGCTGGTGAATTCACACAGTCAGAGATCCAACAAATATGCCCTTATCTCTCCTCTACCCCCATACTCCCTGCAGGCTGGAGTAGAAGCAACACACAAAGATGGAATGCAGACCTCCCCTGAGTGCTCCTTGCATCCTGCCCTACCTCACAGAGTGGAAAACTGCCCAGTTGGCAGCATGAACACCTGGGATAGGCATAGGGGCAGGGGAGGAGAGGGGGAAAGATTTTACCCCAAAGCAGGTCACATGGGAGCATAGGTTTTGCCATATCTGATCAGACAATTCATCTACCAAATCATGTATTGCTCCACATCAAGACTAAAAAAAAAAAACCAAACAAAAGTGAAATATACCTAACCAGCTGCACCATTTTGCGATCTGGGAGAAACAATTCCTTCCTGACCCCTACAGGCACAGAGTTAATGCCCTGAAGCATGAACTTTGATTATCATCTCGTTAGCTTGGCTTCCACAGCTGCAGGTATTATTAGCAATCATAAAATTATTTTGGCATCTTTCAGAACCCAGCTGCAATATTTGTCCTGATGATCTGCCTTAGCAGTGGGTTGGTTGGTGAAATACATGCTACATTAATAAGTATTTCCTTTGATTGGCCTTTAATGTCCTCAGATAATGAATCACTGGGTTTTTTCCCCAAAATGTTCCAAATTAATTTACAAATTGGGTCAAAAAAAGAAAAGAAATATGCAGTTTTTCCAAGACAAGGAAATTACATGGCTGTTCATTTCTGTCCATTACCATTGATATATTAAGTTGGTATCTATTTAAGATATTACAAAAGGAGAAGTAACTGCCAAAAAAGATGGAATCTGAGATATTAACAGCTGGCCATGGGCCTTTAAAAATAAGGTAGTGGACTTGCCTTTACAACAAGAGATACATAGATACTAAGGTCAGAAGGGACCATTCTGATCATCTAGTCTGACCTCCTGCACAGCGCAGGCCACAGAATCTCACCCACCCACTCCTATGAAAAACCTCACCCATGTCTGAGCTATTGAAGTCCTTAAATCATGGTTTAAAGACTTCAAGGAGCAGAGAAGCCTCCCTCAAGTCAACCATGCCCCATGCTACAGAGGAAGGCGAAAAACCTCCAGGGCCTCTCCAATCTGCCCTGGAGGAAAATTCCTTCCCGACCCCAAATATGGCAATCAGCTAAACCCTGAGCATATGGGCAAGATTCAGCCAGATACTACAGAAAATTCTTTCCTGGGTAACTCAGATCCCACCCATCTAATATCCCATCACAGGCCATTAGGCCTATTTACCATGAATATTTAAAGATCAATTAATTACCAAAATCATGTTATCCCATCACACCATCTCCTCCATAAACTCATCGAGTAGAATCTTAAAGCCAGATAGATCTTTTGCCCCCACTGCTTCCCTTGGAAGGCTATTCCAAAACTTCACTCCTCTGATGGTTAGAAACCTTCATCTAATTTCAAGTCTAAACTTCCTGGTGGCCAGTTTATATCCATTTGTTCTTGTGTCCACATTGGTACTGAGCTTAAATAATTCCTCTCCCTCTCCGTTACTTATCCCTCTGATATATTTATAGAGACCAATCATATCTCCCCTCAACCTTATTTTAGTTAGGCTAAACAAGCCATGCTCCTCGAGTCTCCTTTCATAAGACAAGTTTTCCATTCCTTGGATCATCCTAGTAGCCCTTCTCTGTACCTGTTCCAGTTTGAATTAATCCTTTTTAAACATGGGAGACCAGAACTGCACAGTATTTCAGGTGAGGTCTCACCAGTGCCTTGTATAACGATACTTGATACTTGAGGTCTCACCAGTGCCTTGTAAAACCTCCTTATCCCTACTGGAAATACCTCTCCTGATGCATCCCAAGACCTCATTAGCTTTTTTCACAGCCATATCACATTGGCGGCTCATAGTCATCCTATGATCAACCAATACTCCAAGGTCCTTCTCCTCCATTACTTCTAATTGATGCGTCCCCAGCTTATAAGTAAAATTCTTATTATTAATCCCTAAATGCATAACCTTACACTTCTCACTATTAAATTTCATCCTATTACAATTACTCCAGTTTACAAGGTCATCCAGATCCTCCTGTATGATATCCCGGTCCTTCTCTAAATTGGCAATACCTCCCAGCTTTGTATCATCTGCAAACTTTATTAGCACACTCCCACTTTTTGTGCCAAGGTCAGTAATAAAAAGATTAAATAAGATTGGTCCCAAAACTGATCCCTGAGGAACTCCACTGGTAACCTTCCTCCAGCCTGACAGTTCACATTTCAGTAGGACCCGTTGTAGTATCCCCTTTAACCAATTCCTTATCCGCATTTCAATGTTCATATTGATTCCCATCTTTTCCAATTTAACTAATAATTCCCCATGTGGCACGGTATCAAATGCCTTACTGAAATCTAGGTAAATTAGATCCACTGCGTTTCCTTTATCTAAAAAATCTGTCACTTTCTCAAAGAAGGAGATCAGGTTGGTTTGGCACGATCTACCTTTTGTAAAACCATGTTGTATTTTGTCCCATTTACCATTGACTTCAATGTCCTTAACTACTTTCTCCTTCAAAAAGATGAAGTTAGTCCTTGTTCTCTTTGAATTTGTTGATAAAGGGCTAACTGAAAATTTCCCACCAGCTTCAGTGCGATCTGGACTCACACATTTTATGTGTGTTGGCCCACACAGGTATAGGTGAGGGAGCTGGAGTTTATTCTGATGCACTGTCAGACACATTCTGACTGGATAATCTTGTGATGGAGGATGTAGAAAGGGCACAGCTGGGTTCTCCAACCCCAAGGAAAGTTTGCAGCAATGGCAGCTAGAACAACTGCCTTTTGACTAGTGAATCAAACGCATTTGATTTTAAACCAGTGCATCAAAGTCATTCTTGGTACAAATCTATCGGCTTCAGTGGAGCTGAACCCACTTCCACTGAATTTGGCCCACTGAAAAAGAGAATAAATTGTTATATCTGACAAGGCAATTTCTACAGTCATGGCTGACTATGGGTCCAATCCCAATTCTAATGTGGTCTCTACTGATCCCAATGGGAGGGCTTCATAATTTCACTTTAACAGAGACTTGGACTTCCATCATTTGTTCAGAGCCCTGGCTTCCCTAATGGGCAGACAAAACATATATTAGATGAAGGAACATTCCCTGACGACAGCAGGGAATATACTGTGGTAGCCATTAAAAAATCAACATTTATCAACAGATACCTCACACAGAGCCCAGTTACTTCCTATTTTAAGTACAGTGGAAAGGTGGGTATCATATATACATATTGATAACTGTTGGCCAATACTGACTTTTTAAAGGCAATTGTACTGTAGAAATGAGTCCATGGATGTGCTTGCTTGCTTTCTTGCTTTCTTACATAACTACATTCTGCCCTGATTTACACTCATCCAAGCCCCTTTGAAGCCAATGGTAATGCAAAGGAAATAAATCACTGGATTGTTTGGCCCTTTAAGTATTTTGATGATAGTGGGAATAATTAAATTGCATCTTCCACTCTGCAGTTTTCTGTGAATACAAAAAGAGGGGGGGAAATGGGGTTGGGAGAGAGAGAGAACCTCTTGAAAATGTTGGTTGTGGTGTTTGGGGTGGGGGGTTGTTTTTTATTTTTTAAGAATTCCTGTTAATAAACAATTGAAGATATTTCTCTCTTTTTTTTCTGTCCTGGAAACGCCAGCTGACTTTGGGTTTTGTTTTGGTTTTTTGTATTTAATTGAATACTGCCACAATATTAAAACCCAAGCATACGTTTTAGATCATGTTTCTGGGAAAAGTTACAGGCGGTATCCTTTGGCTGACCTCTGAACGTTGTTAGCTAGTGGTGTCCTTTTCACTGTATATAGGTCATAACGACAAGTTATGACAAGTTATGGGTTTGGTCCAAGTGTGAACGAAACAGAGATTCTTTAAGTACTACACCTTTTTATACCCATATGAAGGCCTTCTAATCCATCTTCCAGAAGAACTGATTCAGTTACAGGAAGCTAACTTAACTTAGCTGATGTTGGTATGTAATGTTCCAACATGTTCTTTGATTAGGAATAGGGCATCAACAATCCATATCTGTTTCTCCAGACACTGCATTCTATAATACTTGTAAGGCAACTTCCAAGGGTCCAAATTTTAGAAACAGAAAACCAGGGCCCATCTGTCTCTGTGAGGTAGGCAAGAATGAGGGAGGGGTTTGGCAGCTGGAATGTGAGCAATTAGACTGTCTTTTTGGACTTCATCCTCTGGCCATGCCATGCCCCTCTGGTCCTGCAGACTGGAGGCATGGGACCAGAATGTGTAGACTCTATGGATCTAGTACAGCCACAGAATTGTCCCTTTGTTTTGTTCCCCTCCACAGGGTTCATGCAGGGTTCATTCATCAATGACAGAATGACAAAATATATAGATTCTGCAGAAATGATCACTAGTTCCACCTTATGCAGCTTCCTGGAGGTGTCAAATCACCTCTATTCACCTCCAGAAGATACTGAATCAGTCCTCACCCCCTGCCTGGCCAGTCAATTTCCTTCACAGTTAGACTATCAGTGCACATTCCGCTGCAAGAGAGAAATGTCTTGTAAACGTCTTCTGGTGTTCTGAGGTCATGCACCTATACACAGCCTGCAGATATTCTTTCTTATGAAGCTGTGGTGTTGGAGTCTGCAGGTACATTGACTGCGCTGAGCATCCTTTAACAGCCAACATTTAGATAACATAGGCTAATAGGTCTTTTCCATCTTGGTAGCTAGCTGCCTTCCAGGCTTCTAAGGAGCCATCTGATGGAGAGGTGCATGCTTCAAATGTATCATAAAGCATAACTGAGAGCCCAAGGGGGACATTAATACAGACACCTTATCAGACAGGCATGTTACCCCAGGAGCATCTGAGTAGCAAGAACCATAAAGCAGAAGGCAAACAATATGAACTCTCTTTCCTATCTGATCAGACATGTCATTGCTGTAAAAACTCATTTAAAGCAAATCACAGTATGCCAATCCTGAGAGGTACGGAGCAGCCTCAAATCCCCGACACCAATGGGAGTTGCACCCCTCAGGTTTTGGACCTCTGTTTCCTTTTCCATTTTATCTTTGAGACAGCTAGTCACTCCAGAGCAAGACATTTGGGAACCTGCTTTCCATCCCCAACGTCATGCATGTACGTGGCTATACAGGTGTGCAGTTAGCCGTGCGTGTGCAGTTATGGATTTGCATGCGCACTTCCAATGTGTGAACACAAATGTGTGGCCTCCTTGGGCACTGAATGTGGGCCCCTCATTACTGAAGTCCTCTTTGATTCCCTTCTTCCCTTCCAATGCCCCCAGTCAAATTCATATTTCTCTCTAGTGTTGGGTGAATTAAAAAAATAAAGTTTAAAAGATTTATTTGCTCAATGATGGGGCGAAAGTCTGCAAGCAAGTTATTTGATGAACCATATTTGGCCATCCATAGAAATGCTTCAACAACAAAAACATTTATTTGGGAATTGTTTATTTGGGGATAGTTTATTTTGTTTCTTTATTAATAGCATTCAGCTGGCTCTTCCCTCTGCTGTGTATATCAGTGCTCACTGCATTTCCTGTCCACTGATTGCATGGGTTCAGATACCTTTCCCAACCTGATGTACCAACACAGAGCACGCACTATGCAGAGTCCACACTTGGCCCCTTCTGAGGTTTCACTTTAGTAACAAAATAATCGATAATATAATGATCAGTTCAGACCTTCTCCTGCTCCTATAGTTTCCCTCTTGCTTGGGATTACTGAGGCCACATATTAAATTCTTTCTCCCCTGAGAGCTACGCTCCTCTCCCTTATATCTAATGAGCAAGTTACTTTAACCCTTGTCCGGCACCATCAATACCTGCTAATGGAGTAAGATGTTTCAGGCAAACACTGCCAGCCTGTTATGCTGCAGGTGTACAAGTTCTCCTATCCTGTAGGTATCAACTCTTCAACTACTTATGATGTAAGTGCTGCTAAACAAAATGACTTTTGTTGCAAAGCCTCCTTTTGTACTGATTCAGTCAGTTAAGGATAGTCTGTCCCAGTAGGCCCATTGCTTCGTCTGTTGTACTGGCTAACTCTTGGAATGATTACAGGCCATTGCTGGAGGAGCAGCAGATAATGTGTCTGCAATCTGCTCTCATTCAGCCATATCATTGCTACAAGCAAGAGAATTAGTTGGGGATTACAGTGTCTGTTGAGATATTATCAGCCATGGAACTTTTTGTCCACCCACTTTTATTAGCATCTTTTGCTGCATTCAAGTTGATTGCTTACATTAAGTTTTACTTTGCAGAAATTTTAAAAGATCTAAAGAAGAGTATCATTTAGCTGACTTAAGAAATGCACATCTCCTTTTACAGAGGCTTTGAACATGTATAACTCTATAATGGTTAATTTTATAGAAAATCTTAGCCTCGTTGCAGGGATAGTTTAAGATAATAAATTGGGGGGCACATTTTACATACTGGAAGCATGTGCTATTTAAGTTGCCTGAAGTACTAGAGTCCATTTGAACGCAATGTGAGAAAGGTAACACAACTAGAGTAAGTGATGAACATTAGTATCTTAATAGATAGCAGTCTCATCATGCAAATTCCTGATGACTTTAGAGGTACTGGTTTTGAGCTGAAATAACAGGGAAAGTGAAGAAAAATTTCCTATTGTATCATATTTTTCCCTCCAACCCCACTAAAGGGACATTTACTTTGAAGAAGGCTGGCCAACAAACACAAACCCCATTGCTGTTCTTTTTGTCTGCACTGCAGCACAACCAAAGAACTGGTTGCTTTCTAGAAAGAGATCCAAGTTCACCCAGCTGTGTATGCCCAAACTGGGGTAATCTGATGCTGATCATCTGCAAGGGTCAGGAAGGTTTTTCCCCTACCACATATAACACTGGTAAAATGTATTATGAGGGATTTTTGCCTCCCTCTGAAATACTGGCCTTTTTTAGAGATAAGATTCTGGACGTGATAGACTTTAGGGCTGATCTAGTGTGGCAAGCCCTATATCCCTATGCTGGGGAGTGTTAGGGAAGGAATCATGAAGGCCTTTTCTTAACGAGGTACAAGGGAACACCAGATGGCAGTTGAGATGAGAAATGCCCTAGCAAAGATAGTTCAAGCTACAGCATTTTAGTTAGGGCAACTGCTTCTAAGTCTGAATAGACTGATTGGCAAAAGATTGTAGCTAATAACAAGTTGCTAATCAGCTGTTAGTCAGTGGTACTGTCCGTCTTGATCAAGATTAAAGACAAAAGAAACAGGAAGCTGCTGGGGATAATGTGTAACTACCGTTGTGCCCCACTTTACTGGGAGCTTCTTAATTCAAAGCACTGAGACTGGATAGTGAGGTGCATAACTATGAGCTTTATTGATCATGTCTGCACCACTTGGGTATTCATGCTGCACTTGACTCACCAAACTTCCAAAGTCCTGTCTAAGCATGTCCTGGGCTCATTGTGAAACCTGGCATGGATTCCCTGGCAGTGTACGGAGAAGGGGGTAGGGGGTCTGATCTTTGACTGTTCCAAAGACCCAGTCAGGGTCTATTATCTATTTTATCTTTTCAAAATAATTTCTAAACAGATTTGCTATTAAAATATCAAGAGTAGCACCAGTTCCCTTATCAATAGAGATTCAAACCACCTTGCAATAGAAAGCAAAGCCCAGCATTTGCTTTTAAAATCTTCTAGTGCCTATTGAATACTCAGCCTTCCTAATGACACTGACCTTTGTAGAAGACATTTGGCCATGAAGATATTAAAAGGGAGCTATCTCATGGGACCCACTCAAGGGGTTCAGTGAGAGAATCTCAGAGTAAACTCAGCATTGATGCTTTTCCAGCAGAGTTGCAGCCGTCACTGTTCCAAGAGTGGAAGCCAGTGGAAAGGCATAAGCATGTATGAGCCTAAATACCTTTTGAGATCTGGGCCAGAGTGCTTTATTAAAAACAAATTGGATGCACAATTCCACATGAAAAATGCATGTGTGATTTCATGCCCAGGCCATGTGTGCAATTGCCAAGACTGTATGTGAAAAGTAGGTGCATATTAATCATGGCTGTTTGGGTACACAGTTACCCCATTTGCACACATAATATAGGGTTAGTTACATGCACAACTAGAGCATGTAATTGCTCCAACATTTTATATACACTGTTGCATGCCTCATTGCTTTAATAAAATATTCATGCCCATTGAATAAAATTGGAGTGGATGATCTGAGGCCCTTAGAACATTTGAAGTGTGTGGTTTTATGGGCTACACTCCCTGGCAGAGGAAAAGTCTACTCACTAGATGGGTTCTCCTGAGGTCCCACAGTTCAAATGGAGCACGTGGTACCAGAGAAACTCAAGGAATTCTTTCTTACGCTGCTTTTTAAAAATCTCACAGAACATGGAGGAATCCCATTTCTCTCGGCCAGATACACAGAGGAAATTGTATGCAGGTATATGGCATATAGAACACAAGCTACTAGAGTGAGTGCATTCCAACCCAGGTCCATTTCTTAACAGTTTGAAGCAAGCCTATTGCAGATCCCAGCTTCCCAGATTTGTGGATATCAGAGAGTGAAGCTCTGTATTGTAGTGCAGAGAAACCAGCATGAGAACCAAAACAAAAGGACCACAGTGCACAGCAATCCACAGTGTGTTCTCAGAGATGATAGAATAAACATGTGCTCTTTCCATGCATGGAAAGGGCCAACATGTGAGTGGACTGGAAAGAAAATAATCACCGGAGAGTAAATGTTAATCAGCTTTGATTCTGGACTGCAACCTTTCCAATGTTGCCAAAGGACAGTAACAAAACATGTAATTAAGAAAAGTGGAGAGCCATTTGGATCCCCAAAATGGAGTTTTCTCCATGCCTAGGGTCAGCTGAGTAGCTGGATGGATTTAATGTGAGCTGCTGCAACAGCCAGCTAGTTCCCTGTGAGTCCCAGAGCTTCCAGAGGCAAAGACAAAAGTTTAAGGATGAGTTTTTCAGTGTCATCTGAAGGAGTTGAAATTCAATGGGAGTTGGGTGCCCTAGGCACCTTTGAAAATCCCACTCACAAACTGGACGTTATCCATGAAATTGAAATGAATGCACATCTGTGCTGAAGAAGCAGCATTGCAATCTATTGCTCAAGGCTCTTTTTCCTATTTACCTGTAATGAAAATAACACTTTCTTGTAATTGAACAAACCATGAGACTTCTAAAGCATAGTATGGGGGGCTGATGTGAAAGTAAAAGGGCAGCCCCAAGTCAGTCAATGATGAGGTCTTTAGTAGGACAGAATAGTGTAGATCACAAACCCTGGCCTCTCCTCAACATGGTTATGGTCTGTGCTCCTCATTACATATAATACAATAATTCCTTACACTTGTACAGCACATGTCATCCTAGATCTCAAAGTTCCTTCTAAAGGTGGGCAAGCATTATTATCCCCATTTTTCTGAATGCCTAACAGAGGTTAATTGAGTTGCCCAAGATCACACAGTGAGTCAGTGTCAGGGATGGGATTAGAATTTAGCTGTCAAATTCCCTGCTGGCATAACTGCACTGATTTCAGTGCAATCAGCACAATTTATAGCATCCCACAGGCTGCTGTAAGCAGCCCCAGGCAACTGGATCCAGTGCAGAGACACACAAGAATGAGGGAGTGGAAAGATGTCTTAAAGACACATTTGCACAATACATCCATTGCCAAGTGTTCCTCAACTGCAGCTTAGGATCCATGCTCCAGGAGGAAGACATTTTTAGCATAGCATAAGAACATGGGAACATAACTAGGGATAATGGTATGTAGTTAAGCAAAGGAAAATGGATGCTGAATGTCAGGAAGGACTTTCTGACACTGAGCTCTAGTCTCCCTAAATTGGCATAGTCTCCCTAAATTGATGGAAGATGCCCCAGGACCTCAATCATACTGGTCAGGAGAGGGTGCTGGAGAATATATTGTAAGGAACAATCCTGCATTGGTTCTGGAGCTGGACAAGAGGACCTACTAATTTCATAACAGTGCAATCCACCTTTAAAAATAAACCAGTGCTGCTGGAGTGAAGTGCTCCTCTAAATGAGGTCCCGTGCCACAGGAAGGCAATATTGCAAGGTTTGCTAGTGCACTAGCCTTTAATAGCCTCATTCATAATGATTACCACAGTAATATACTCAGGCATTCTTACCAAATTATAATGTGCTCTTACATGAGCATAATGTAGTCATTTATCTTTGGGAGAGAGCGGGAAACTTAATTCTGCGTCTGCCGGGACAAACAATTACAAATTGCCAGAAAGGTAGTTTCAGAGAGGCGGGAGAGAGAAACAGGCTACGCTGTTCATAAGCCTCCCCATCTATTCCTCTATCTGCTTTGCTGGTGCTTTGGCTTGTGCTGAGCTAGCAGCCTCTTTACCACTTCATATCTCATCTCTTTTGTGAGTTTTTAATAAAGAAAGATACAGGCCCACTTAAATATCATCGGCAAGTTAACAAGACAATCTACCATAGGTTGCACGCTGGCTTCGCAGCTGTCATCATGCTATTAGGTACCCTTCTTTGGTAGCAGTTAGAACTGTCCCCCTACATAGCCAAGTATTCTTGTAAGCTGTATTCTGTTTAAATCATTCACCTATGAGAGAAGGGGACCATGACCCTGGAATTTTGCTGTTGGGATGTAGGAGAGCTGGTCTAAACAAATGCCAATTGTTTTTCACTGGAAATATCAAAATATTTTCATTTTTTTAAAATGTCCTGCAAATGGTTTGTTTTTTGATGAAAAACCATAACCAAGTATTTTTAGGTTTTCAAAAACTTGTTAAAAAAAAAGTTTTACTGAAAATTTAAAATTTTTACTTTTTTTTATTTTGGGGCTTTCATTAACACCCCAGAATATGTCAGCCATACGGAACATTTTCCATAAACATTTTTATTTTGATGGAAAAGCCATTTCTCATCAGAAATGTTTCAAACAATCAACTCTCCATTGAAGAAAGAAGACAAGGAGACACCCTCATCTCTTACAAGTGAAGCTAGGTGAAATAATAGAATCAAACATGCTCCAAATCTGTTGGTGAGCTTTGGGAACTAATGAAATAGATGGGGTAAACTTTTCTTTTCTGATCTGAACTGCTGATCTCTATACCTTTCATGGATCTTCTGCCTTCTCTATGGACTAGAAAAGATAATTTTGCCCCACCCAATTCAGAGGTAGACTTTCCCCACCCCCTAGGTAGCCCCAGGAAGCAGTCTGCCTCACATATACCTACTGAGTCACCATTCCTCGCCCCTTCCTTTGCTCCAGGTAGTGCTAATTTTCCTCTGGGCTATATCAGCAGTGAATGACAACATTAAAACAAGAAGGGGGGTGAGGCTAAAGTTCTACTCTTTCCCAACACTCTTCTGATCCACCTGATCCAGGATGGGAGTAAGTGGGCATGCCGCAACTGGTTACTCCAACATGCATGCAGCATGATGCTGCTAGCCTGCACGGGGGCATAAAGGGGTTTTACTCTCCGTTACTCCCTGCATGGACATGTGGGGCAAGTCTAAGTCTCTATCCCTTAAAACACCGAACAGAACATTTCAGAACAATTCACCAGTCCGCAATGCATCTCTAATGACCATGGAAACCTCATTGCAGGCAAGTCTTCATTCCCTCTAATGGGAGTTTTTGCGGAAAGAAAGTTTCCAGGATCAGGCCCCCATATCTAGGGAGCGGGGCACAGAATGAAAAGGAAATTCGGTTGACTTTAGCAGTTGAGATTGGCATTTCTGTTACTGAAACTGTATTTCAGCTGTGCCTTCCCTCCGAGGCTTCACAAATTGCTCTCCTTTCCCCATGGCTGTCCTGTTCTCCTCCATTGAATTCTGCTGACGTCTGCTCTGTGTTCCAGCATTTCCTCTGGATGCTCATTCTCCCCGTGCTGCAGTGTTGATTCCCCATGCTTAGCCCAGAGTTTGGGGGATGGGGGAGAAGCCAACAAAACGATAAGTGAAATGGTCTTGAGTTTGCAGCACTGCTTGCCTCCCAGGATGGCTATAAAAGCAATCGTTCTGGAGTTACTCTCTGAATGAAGCACTTGCACAAACAGAGTAGCCGTCAGAGTCCTTGGGCAAGGTTGCAATTGACATAGTTCCGTCTCCTTTAGCATAAAGAGAGCTTTGCAGAGTTAACCAGGCTTTGCACATTGAGTCTGAGAATCAAAAGATCCCACTGACACTCAAACATCTTCTGTCCTAGTTAGGTAAAGCTAAGTAATGAGCTATTTAAAAGTGATAATAAATGTTTGGGATGAAAAAATGAGATGGAATCAGAGCTCAAGGCTGAGCATGTTCCTTTGTGATTTGGACAGAGATTGAGATGTGATCTGCTCAGCTCCTGCTTGGCAGGGAACACCCTATATCAGCATCCTGTGGTTCTCTGCACATGGGACAAGAGCAGTGGGACGAGTTGTAGAGAACCACGTCCATCCTTCTTTGATTGGAGCAAGTGTCATTTTTATGCAAGATCTGTGGAGTGGGAAGGCGTAGATGGTAAGGGTGTGCAGTCAATGAGACCAGGTTTGGGTTTTGCATATTTGGGTTCCAAGTTATCTGAACCACCTACATTCAGGGGGAAGGAGGGGAGTTGTCAGGTGAAGGGTCCAGTTATGCCCAATCTCTATAATGGTTTGGGTTTTTCAAAAGAAAAATGAAAACGAGGTGTGATTCCAACCTGGGCTTCTTTTTATCTGGATCATTGAAGTTCAAGGGGCTGGAGCAAAAATTTCTAGTTTTACTCCCTCTAGTCAATGGGAGAAGAAAACGGAGGGACTCCAGAATGGTTTGCGTCCCCCAGCACTATACAGTGGCCAGGAGAAAGTTTGAGTTCTGAGATTCTTGTAGTGAATATTAGGAAACAAGGGCAATAATACAGATTTAATAAAAAGTGACAAGTACAGCTCCCGGCAGGTATAACTCCAAGGCTTGGATTGCAAACTCGAAACCATGAGCAGTAAATAGGATTAAAACATGATTAGCTTTTCCCTCAACACGTTCAGTGGATGAATTACCTAACAGGCTAAGCAAAATATCATCCATTGTCATTTTAGGTCTAAATCCACAGATGCTTTGTCTGGATGAAGGAACCGTTAGTTTCTTTAGCTTCTTTCCCGCACGAGCACATAATTCTATCAATGGTCATAGAGAGCAGTTAAGGGGACCTGGGCATGAAGCAGAAAGAAAACATTTGCTACCAGAACCATGTGAAAAGCTTATGGAAAAACTAGACTTAGGCCTGTTTATCCAAGTTTGAATTCAGATTTGAATCCAAACTTGTCTAAAGATCAAGAGGATTCAGATTTGTGGGGTGGGGGTGCAGTTTGGATTGGTTCATTATATAAACAGAGGGCCAGCTGCTAAATTAATATCTAATCTGATTTTTCCCCAAGTTTGTGGTGTACTGAAATGCAGGGTTGATTGAATACCTTAAACTAGAGGAAATATAGAGGGCAGTTATTGCCAGTCCAAAGCTCACTCTAAATTTACCCAGATCTAGGAATGTTTTGGCAAACTTCGAGCTGAGTTTCAAGCAAATTTGGAGTCACATTTCAGGTGAATCCTAAGGATTTGAGGTTTCGGGGTAAATGGCAAGAAAACTGATTGTTTCGCCTGGTATGAACTTAACATCAGGCAAACCTCTTTTGTCTAAGTTTATCCTTGGGACTTGCATGCAAATCCATATGAAGCAAAACTGGGGAGACAATGGACACAAAATCTCTGTGAACCAAACCCGTCTGAGTTTCACACACTCTGGTCACCTCTGTCCCCAAACATATAGGACATCTGTGATTTTCCTAGGACCTATATTTTGCCAGCCTAGCACTCCCACAGCAGATAATCTGGAATATTAAAGTTGAACATTGCAATGCAGCTCCTAAATGCGATGCTAATGCCCCTCTGCCATGTACATTGGTCAAACTGGACAGTCTCTATGAAAAAGAATAAATGGACACAAATCAGACGTCAAGAATTATAACATTCAAAAACCAGTCGGAGAACACTTCAATCTCTCTGGTCACTCGATTACAGATCTAAGAGTGGTGATTCTTCAACAAAAAAACTTTAAAAACAGATTCCAACAAGCGACTGCTGAATTGGAATTAATTTGCAAACTGGATACAATTAACTTAGGCTTGAATAGAGACTGGGAGTGGATGGGTCATTACACAAAGTAAAACTATTTCCCCATGTTTATTTCCCCCTCTTCCACCCCCCACCCCTCCCGTTCCTCAGACATTCTTGTCAACTGCTGGAAATGGCCCACCTTGATTATCACTACAAAAGGTTCCCCCCGCCCCGCTCTTCTGCTGGTAATAGCTCATCTTAAGTGATCACTCCAGTTACAGTGTATATGGTAACACCCATTGTTTCATGTTCTCTGTGTATCTGTATATATAAATCTCCCCACTGTATTTTCCACTGAATGCATCTGATGAAGTGAGCTGTAGCTCACGAAAGCTTATGCTCAAATAAATTTGTTAGTCTCTAAGGTGTCACAAGTACTCCTTTTCTTTTTGCAAATACAGACTAACATGGCTGCTACTCTGAAATCTAACACCTTCACACTGTGATTCCATCAGTACATGACACCTTTGTATATCATCATTAAGCTACCGGGGGTGGGGGAGGGCACACCCTGGTGTATTTCATCTTGTTGATATAAACTTCATAAGAATTGCCACACTGGATCAGACCAATGGGCCATCTAGTCCACTATCCTGTTTCCACTGGAGGCCAATACTGGCTGCTCTAGAGTTAGGAAAATGCATGAAACCCTGCAGTTTTGAGTTAGCAGTAGGCAGTTGTTGGGATATCATGGCACAACAGCATCCTGAGCAATTTTCCCCCTGAGCAAATATGAATATAAGACAATCCTTGGTGTGTGTGAGATGTATTTTGATTTCTAGACTCAATGATCCAAGATATTACTATCATAGCAAGTCCATTGCTCTTTATTTTATCATCAAGAATCTGGCGTGTCATATGAAGCAAGATGACTTTGCAACTTTGTTTATTTCTTTTATGGTGCCCCCTCCCCCGAGCAGTATCCAAGATCTATTAGGCAAACAGATAAACTTGTCAGAAAGAGAGAATTCCCGATATCTCAAACCCATATACTTTCTGATCGTTGACATGGGACTAAAGGGGATTTTAGAAGCACTTATTTCTCTATTACTGCCCTATCACCCCGTCGTTCATATCCCTGAGCAGGAAAGAACACCTAGCCCAGCTCCTCTGCCTTCTTCCACTGCCCTTTCTGAGATTCTTTCTGCTTAAAATAGAGAATAATAGCTTCTGAGAAGGAGAACATATTGCCCACCATAAATAATCAGGATCAAATATGAATGATTGCAGAAGGGATACATTTGTAATTGTGCAGGTTGTGTGCCCTGAATATCTATGGCACCAAAACCCATCTCTCATTCATATTTCTTTCCAGCCCGATTCAAAAGGTAATGCCACTAAATCACTTGTCATTTTAAAAATGCATGATGGAATTAATGAGAGATTATTAAATTATTAATTATTATTATTATTATTATTATTATAATCCTTTGGGAAGAAGCTTTAGGTTACCAGCTCTTTCCTCATCCCCAAAATCTTGGATAACATGTCATGGTGGATCCTAAGTGAAATAATCTTTAATCTTTTAAACAGGCAAATTTCAAACCAACACTGGCAGAAGGAGATGGAATTCAAGAGCCTTTTTGTTCTTTGTGTTTAATGATGTTTATAATGAGAGATGAGTGAACCAGTTCAGATAAAATATGACCCTTCAGCAAAACTCAAATTGCACATTTTTGGGGGGAAGGGAGGTAGAGGAAGAGAGAGGAGTTGTCTTAACCTTTTCTTTTGATCACTATTCACTTTTGCCTGGTCTCAGAACTCTCTGCCACCTTCTTCCCCCAGCCCCTGGGATCAGAAGCTGAAGTACCAAAATATCAATCATCATCATGCACTGTCAGGACACCCATCCCCATAGTACATTGATACAACTTGCACAGCTTAGATTCTCATCAAAAATATTTCCCAAGTATACGGAACTAGTACCCCATGACTTTACCTTGCCCTCAGTCCTGTAATTGTAAAGGGAGGAGGAAAACTTTGTGGATATTTCAATACTTTCTGTGTCACCAGCTTCAGGGGATTGAGACTGCTTTCTAGCATAATTATCATCCAAGTTTATCGATGGTGCATTACATAGAGAAGCAAATCTAGACAGGTCAGGAAGTGAAGAATTCAGAATCTTCAAAGATCCTGAAGGGAACCCTGCCTTACAGCATATTACATTCCAGTACACAGTATTTCCCTTCATGGAATCAGAGATCCTGCAAGGCTGAAGGATCTAGCCAGAATAATTCTGCATTTTCCAGGTATCTTCATTATACATCATTATAGGACAAAGTACATTATCTTTGCCCTTTCCACAGCTAATGAGGCAAAATAACTTTTAAGAGGCTGTAGTGGCCAAACTTCCTTCTCTTCTCCCTTACAATAGTTTTCCATTGATCGCAGCAGGGTTACTCCCTCTGTACACTAGTGTGAGTGAGATCAGACTTAGGCAGGTTTTGGCTCGAGCTACTTCTGTAGGTGTTTGTGGCATGTTTTTATTTCTTATACTTAGTCTTCTGTCACTTTCTTCACCTGAGGACTGACCAGGATCAGAATGTGTGGTTCTATCAGAGGGCAGAGTCAGCAAGGGGGCTAGAGAAGTGGGGGAATCCTTGTCTATCCGCATGAATGGGAGGAGGAATTGAAAAATAAAAGCCTCACTCTTTTCACTAGTGATTCATGTGCCAACAATTAACAGAGGTTTTCAGCTACCCCGTGCTGTGATATCACACAAAAAGACCACGCAGTCATTAGAGCAGTTATTACTTAGCACATGTCATTCACCAACTAACATGCTCTCTGCTCTTGGTAGTGTGTCCTGAGAATAAACAGATGTCATTACACAACAAAGAGGTGGACACTGTATTCCCAAACTGTATGTTATTTCAAGCTCTTTGGCCAGTATGGCCCGTTTTTAATTCCCAATGGCCATAGTCAGTTCCTTGCTTAGGGTGCCCAGCTCAGTAGGATATATCTGACCTCTGCAAAGAAGGCTTCCACACATGGTGGCTCCATGGTCCCCTTTCCCTGTCCTTTCCCTATTGCAGGTAGGGTTGCCAGGTATCTGGTTTTCGACTGGAACGCCCGGTCGAAAAGGGACGCTGGCAGCTCGGTCAGCACTGCTGACCGGGCTGTTAAAATTCCGGTCGGTGATGCTGCGGGTCTAGGGCAAGCTAGTCCCTACCTGTCCTGGCACTGCACTGTGCACCCAAAGCAGCCAGCAGCTCCTGCTGCTAGGTTGGGGGGGCCACAGGGATCCACATGCTGTCCCCACCCTGAGCACTGGCTCTGCACTCCCATTGGCTGAGAACCATGGCCAGTGGGAGCTGGGGGGGTGATGCCTATGGGCAAGAGCGAAGTGTGGAGCCTCCTGCCCCCCCACACACACACCTAGGAGCCGTACCTGCTAGAGGTAGGGTGACCAGATGTCCCGATTTTATAGGGACAGTCCCGATACTTGGGACTTTTTTATATATGGGCTCCTATTACCCCCCACCCCGTCCCGATTTTTCACACTTGCTATCTGGTCACCCTAGCTGGCTGCTTCCAGGTGCAGTGTGGAGCCAGGACAGGCAAGGAGCCTGCCTTAACCCCGCTGCGCCGCTGACCAGGAGCCACCCGAGGTAAGCCCATGCCCCAATCCCTTGCCCCAGCCCTGACCCCACCAATCCTGAAGCCCCCTCCTGCACCCCAAAGCCCTCATCCCAGGGCCCACCCCAGAGCCTGCACCCCCAGCTGGTGTCATCGCACCGCAACCCCCTGCCCCAGTCCAGACCCCTCCCCACACCCTGAACTCCTCATCCCCAGCCCCACCCCAGAGCCCACACCCCCAGCCCAGAGTCCGTACCCCTTCTCACATCCCAACCCCCTGCCTCAACCCGCAGCCCCCTCTCACATTCTGAATCCCTCGACCCCACCCCCCCGAGCCTGGAGCCCCTCCTGGACTCCAAACCTCTCATCCCCAGCCCCACCCCAGAGCCTGCACCCTCAGCAGAGCCCTCACCCCCCCCGTACCCCAACTCCCTGCCCCAGCCCAGTGAAAGTGAGTGAGGGTGGGGGACAGCGAGCAACCGAGGGAAGGGAAATGTAGTGAGCAGGGGCACGGCCTTGGGGAAGGGGTGGGGCAAGGGCAGGGCTTTGGAGAAGGGCAGGGCCTCGGGGAAGGGACAGGTCTAGTGTGTTCAGTTTTGTGAGATTAGAAAGTTGGAAACTCTAATTACAGGCCTTCAGACTCCTCGTGTTGGTCAGCTGTCAAGCCTGCATTTTCCACCAAATGGTGATAGGGTCTACTCATCACTGGGCCTCCCCCTTGTGGCTGCATCTGGGGATTAGCTCTGCCTGGACTGAGGCCCCGTTCTGTCACTCGCTGCTGCTGCAGCCCCTTTTGCTGTTTAGGAGTGCAGTGCTTCCTCTCCGAGGCCTGGCTCTTTGGCCAGGACACTATACAGTTTTCCCCTCTTGGAGTAAAAAAGTCTCATCAGATCCTCTGTCTGGTACCGTTCCACACAGTCTTCCCAATCAATAGCTGGTAGGGAAACCTGGGCCTGCCCACTACGCTGTGTTCCAACCCAGGGACCTTACAATCAACAGCCAAGGTCTGCACCATCTCAACCCTTGCTGCCATTTCCATGGGCTTCTTTCTACTCTGCCCTCTGCTGGCTTTCTTCTCCAACACCCTTCTGGGTAACTCCTTCCCTCAGGGTGTGGATCCCCAGGCATCTGCTCTGCCCCTGGGTTTCCTCCTTCACTCCTCCCTAGACCCAGAGAGTGACTGCAGACCTCCACTCTGTCACCCCCTTCTACTCTGACTTCCTGGCTTTATTCAAGCCTCCATCTACTCCTGCACAGATGGGCTACATCTTCAATTAGTGTTTGTCATCAAGCCTTAGTCTCCCCCAAGTTGCAGCCTAGCCAGCTAATTAGCCCTTCTGAGCCACCTTAACCCCATCCATTGTAGTGTGGGGTGAGCATCCCATCACAGAGGACTTATGGCCTTTAGGAACACCTGGGCTTTCATAAGGATTTTGAAGGAAATGAGAGAGGGCATGAGGTTTATATTGGGTTGGGAGGCTGAGGCATATGTAGGTGAGGGAGCAAGGAGGGGACAGAAAAGTCAAAGAGAACAATGAGGAGAGAAGCTCTGGGGAGTGTAGGGAGTAGGACAGGGTGTAGGATGAAGTGAGGCAGAGCTGGGGGAGCAGAGTTAGTATATGAGAAGGAGATACTTTTATTTAGGGCCTGATCCAAAGCCCACTGAAGTCAATGGAAAGCCCACCATTGATTTTGATGATTTCTGGATCTAGGTATTAGGATGGGAGAAGAGTTTAAGACAATCAGAGATTCAAGAAAAGAGTTACACCTCGAAGCCTGACTCAGCCTGAGGACAGACCATAGGTAGCAGAACCAGAGGAGGATGGGAGATCAGTAGAAATATAGCCGCCTAACACTAATAGAATTTGTCTAGACACTCCTTTAAAATGATAGGCTTTGAGAGCATCTGCCCCTAGCGTTCTGCTGCCAATGCCACCCACATACATCACTTATAAAACAGCAACCTGTGACTCCACACTGTCAGACTCCCTGATAGATGAGAGGGTTAGTGAAGATAAGCTGGCCTTAGAGTTGTATATATTTCAGGCACTAGGAGTGAGGAAAGTAAAGTAATAAAGCAATTACCATCAATAAAAGCTTGGAAGTGAGGGGTGGAGCTGATCCACAGAGGCTCCTTTGTTGTTGCAGCTAGGCAGGGTTTAGGAAGTGCAGTGATGCCGCCCACACTGGAAAACCGCAGACACTAATAATAAACAAGGGAAGACAATGCTTAGGAACAGAACAGGCTCAACCTCTCTACCTACCACCATCCTCTTGCTGCAGAGAATACAGAGCAGCTCCCTGAATTCTCTCCTCTGAACCATTGGAGCGATCTCCACTGCACTCCGGCAATGAGGATCTCGGAGGAGCTGTGGCAGAGCTAACTGTTTATAAATAAATGTAAAAATCAAATAATTTTTCCTTCGCGGTGAGCTGCATTTCTGAAAGAAAAATCAGGCCTGGTCCACAGTCATTCTCTTCAGCAGGTTTTGGATTGGGCCCTCAGAGAATAGGGAATAAGGGCTAGATTCATACTCTACCTTTGGCAAAAAAAACTTTTTCTGTGTCAGTTGGTGTCCAGTCACTGTAGCGCTGATTCATACTGAGGGGCAGGTGATGTTTCCACCAGCAGCCATACCTTGGTAGGACAGCTTTAGTTTCCTCGGGAAATGAAGCCCCCACCATAGATACTCCCCAGGAGATCAGTGATTTCTCTGGCCATGGTTTATCCCTAGCCTGTGCTCTCCACATTTTGGGTTGTGGAGGTCTCCTCTGCCCCATTCACCTTTACCCCAGTGCCAGTGAAATTACAGCCTATATGTACTGTTGTAAACTCCCTTCCTAGTGGACTTTCTAGGTGAAATCCAGGGCAAATCCAGCCCTTAGTCACACTAACTCACCCATGGCCACCTTCATAGTACTCTGTGACTGGCATTCAGGCTCATGATTCATTCACATTGGCAAAATGATTTGAGATCCTCAGGTGGAAGGTGCTATCAAATAAAGAGAGGAGCCAGAGCTGCGGAATCTGGATCTGGATTCAGATTCCACTGAAACAATTCACAAATATTTAGATCTGAGGATTTAGTTTGAACCCACTTTATCTATGGTTATTGGTGTTACTATTGTGCTGTTTTATTGATCTGAAGTATCCCTAGAGAACCCAGCATCACAGTATCTAAGCTCTATTATTAATTAGCATTGTTAGTCATTATTTTATTATATTCATTTTGGGGTGGTTGTATCTAGCAAAGGGCAAACCAGTTCGAATTGTCGCCCTAAAATATGAACCTGGTCAAACTTCTGCCCCAAGCTTGGACTGAACCAAAACACCATACTTTTTGGGAGGTTTAAAGAGTTTCATTATCTTTTCTTCTATGAAGTTTTACATTCATGGTAGCCTCTGAACTTACTGTCAAAAAGCAGGAAGTTCCAGGAATCCTGCTCCCCAAGTCTAACAGACCTACATGGTTTACCTGCCACTAGCTGTGTCTGGGCTGCCTATGGAATACTTATGTCTGAGTAACAGTGACAAGGAGTGCATGGTGAGAATGCAATGGGCTGATCTGTTCCTTTTGCTTACAGTGCCTATACCGAGCCTTACAAGGTGTGCCCTGTCTCTGTGGTACCCGTGGAGGACGTCACATCGGATGAGGAACAGAAGAGTTCAGAAGACGAGGAGAGTAGCCAGGGTGATCCCAGCCTCGTTCATAAAGTAAGAGATCTGGAACAATCTGGGGAATATAGGAAACACTCAAGGGGGAAGGAAAGAAAAACAAGGATGAAAACATCCTTGACTCTTGGATATGTCTAGACAGCCCATGGCAGCGAGCCTCCCAGCCCAGGTCAACAGACACAGGGTTGTGGGGCTCATAGTAGCACTCTCGAAATAGCTGTGTAGACAATGCTTTGAAATTGCTGCTGAGGCTGGAGGTCAGGCTTGGATACCCACCCCCTCTCTAGGTGTCGGAGCCTGAGCTCTAGCCCACCCTACAATGTCTCCACAGGTATTTTTAGCATGGTAGTGCGAGCCCCATGAGTCTGTCCACCTGGGCTAGGAGGCGCACTGCCGTGAGCTGTGTAGGTGTACCCTCAAGTAGCCATCTCTCCCCGCTCTGTGCTTACAGCTAGCCCAGGAGTATCAGAGCTATGAGCATTGCATTTCTTCAGTACTATGGTAAGGAGTTACTTCTGTTGAATATGGCAGAGCCCACAGACCTAAGAAGGGAAGCCGAGGCAACCAGCCAGCAGGCTCAGGTAGGTCCTGATCCAATGCCCACTAATGACAATGGGAGACTTTCTAGTGGATACAGCACCAGATCCACAGACCTGGAGTCTCTTGGAGGTTGAGGGATGACACGCGTGATCGATGCAATGAGATCTGATCTGAAAAGTTGTGAGCCTCTTTCTTAGTCCTGCACTCTGGGGATTGGAGGCGGGGAGAAATTGCTGACAGATGGCCAGTGAAGAGCCCATGCCATAGAACTTAATCTGCAGAAGGAAGAGAGGGGTCACAGCACTGAGCCCTTCATTTACGATGGAGAATTTCACCTCCAGAATTGCAGGATTATGGAATTCTGCCTGTGGCCCTGCATACCCAGCTTTCCAGACTCTTCACAAAAACCTTGGGCCATTATTGGCTCATTGTGATTGATGGTGAATAGAATAAATTCCAACCCTCTGTTGTCCTTCCCTCAGAAAGTGCTGATATAGTTAAAGAATACTGACAGTGGATTGTATTTCCTACCCCCACCATTCCCGCCTCCTTTTGTTGTCTTCTCACGCAAATCTTCTAGGTGCCAAGGGAGCATTAGCTGCCCTGTCAAAACACAGCCTTGCAATGATGAAGTGCAGAAAAATTGTCCAACTACCCAATGAAGTGATGTCTTCTCCTGCTTGTAGCAAAACCTCAGACAACACAGAGCAGTTGTAAAACATGAAAGAGTTCAGAAGCACTGTTGCTTGGGGAGAGTTGGCAGAGGTACACATGTCTGGATGCCAAAAATAGTACCATGAATTTGGAAATGAGCTAATCTTGCTAAAACAACTGTTTTGGGACTGGCCTAGCAGAGCTGAATTTGGATTAAAAAAAAAAATCCAACAACTGGAGTTTGTTGTTTTGGTTTATGGTTTCACCCTCCCGAGGGAAAATTAGCCTGAATAAAGGCATGAAATCACCTAGCTGATAAGATCTTCTTGCTGTATCCAGAACATGTGATTTTGACTGATGTCTAGCTGGGATATACTTATTTCACTCCACTGAAATGTGGATTGTCAATCCCCAAGTATTATGATTTGTTTTGCTTTTTTGCTTTTTGCCTGTTCATTGGAGATTTCCAAGGCTTCCACTTTGGGGATTGGGGTGGGGGAGGTTTTGTTTTCTGTTGTTTCTTTTTTTAAGGCTCATTTTCTGAAGAGAAAAAAAAAGTCAGATTTGTACACAGGTTTCCTGGAATTGTTTGAACAGCTGGCCCCCTTTGAATCTCTGCTCTCTTGGGGATGAGCTCTGTGTGACTATGAAGGAACCTTTAGGACTTGCCGGCACCTCCATTCTGCAAACAATTTAAATGATGGACAAAATTATATGTTTGGGATGTTTTCGTGTATCAATTTTATAAAAAAAAAATCTAGGGCTTTGATTTCCACTGGGTTGCATAATTTTTACACCAATCTAACTCCATTGGACCGCACTGGAATTGGACTGGCATAAAAATGATGTAAAGAAGTAGAAAAGCAAGCCTGTCTTCTCCAAGATTTGTTTTGGTCAGGGTTCTAGAAGTGTACCCTCAATCCAGAAACCCTGGGTAACAGCACTTGGTGCTTTTGATTATTTTAGTTAAAGCTGATTTTGAGAATGTACTCTTTTTGGTTAATTGTGCACTTGAATCCCTTTCTTTAAATCTCTGGCAGATGGTATCAGGTTAGAAAAATAGAATGAAAATGCTGTAGTTTTTTTAACCTCTGTGATTCTATTTGGTTAAAACCACCAAAAGGGGTGCACTTCTCTTACATAACTGACGGAGAGTCTCTCTTTTATCCCCCGTGCTTAACTAATTTACAGGAGCTCTGGAGTCATCCCCCATGTGCATGCCTGTTACATATGCTTATTTACTTACATCCACCCAGCTGGTAGGAAGGTGACACTTGACTTTTCAGTCGCAGACTCAGAAGGATAAACAATGGATTTTGGAGTCTTCTTTGCCTGCGTAGAGGAAAGCATCAGAATTAGGGATGGCAACTGGCAAATGTGGGTTCCAGGTAGGTGTAGGCATGTACAGGTTCAAGTGAAATAAGGGATCTTTTCATCTCCAAACCTTCACTCAGTACTAGAAAAACATCCAAACCAAATCCATCCCACCCTTTTGAACTTGATCCAGACCTAAACTTGGTGCTGGTCCTTTGTTCTACAATGAGATGAACTAACCACATTGCTGTGAATTTTAGGGGTGCTCAGATCTGGATCTGAACTCGCACTTCAGACCCCACTAGCCCGCAAACTCAGACTGCCCTCTCACTTTGCCTATGCTAATACCTTTTGTAGCTTTCTCTGAAATTCCTACTACCAGCCAGGACCAGAAATAGAAACAAGAAGATGTCCCCAGAAGGGCTGCTCTTGTGAGACAACCAGCCCAGTGTTGTTCTCTAGCGATTCAAAGAAGGTTTAGAGACGCACAAGCCTTTGGGCTTCTCCCAAGCTAGCTGTGCTTTGAATGTCTCAGAGCACCCCAAAAAGCTTGGGAAGGATCCTGCACTGAAAAGGCCTGAACCACAACCCAGATTTAAATTTAACTACTCTTCCAGAGATAAGGCCTCAGACTTCAGTGTCAGGACTCAGGGAGTCCAAGCAGGAGTATTCAGTCAGATCACTCCTCCTGGCTGCCTCTTAAGACAAGCTTCCCTCCCTGACTTGACCCCATTCCCAGCTACACCTTTATCTCCTCAGCAATCGAATTGAAAGGGGTGGTGGGGCCAGTGTTGGGGTTCATCTGGGGAACTTCAAATCCTATGGAGTTTGCTGGATGCTCTCAGTACCCCGGCCCCTGAAACACCTCCATCCTTCTTCTGCATTGTAGTGCCATCATGTTGAGAGCTCTGTCAGGGACAAACAAAAGCCCAGTAAAGGAGAAGCACTTTTCGGAGGGTTCAATGGGGATGCACGCATAAATGTGTGCACCTTCAACGCACCCACAACAATGCGTGCGCTCTCACTGCATCCACAAAACTCCAATATCAAGCAATATAAGGCTGTGAAGCAAAGGTTGCGGGGTGTGACCTTGTCGGGAGTGGAGATGCAGCCCTTGAACTGGGAGTTAACTTCTCCTGCCTCCTTTGTTGGGAAGCCAGGCCAAGGGAAATGTGACAGCTGCAAGGCATGAGGGTGCCTCAGGCTGCATTTTGTGATGTCTGGCTGCCTGACCTAGCCTGGGTGTCACACACAAGGGTGTTGGTCACAAGAATAGGCAATGGTCTTAAAAATAGCCCCAGTAGTCAATGGAAGGCATTTAGACTCAGACTGACAAGTTGCACCATTGCTGATAAGGAGCCAACCTTCTATACAATGGTGGCTTTGGAAGGGTACAGTAGTAACAGGGTAAATATCAGCTCACTAGGGAATATTGTATCAGCATCAGCTATTTCAGTGTTCCTGTTATACTCAAGGGTGGTATACAGTGAATCATACATTAAACCACCACTCAGGGAAGAAGGGTCTGTTAATAAACATGGCTGGGTGTTTGACATGAAGAGTTGAAGGGATTCCCAGGAAAGATTCAATTAGACTAGTTTGATCCTGCAATAATGTGATTGTTTATAAAGCATCAGGTGTTTTTATTGTAATACAAATAATAAAGCCATATTTTAAATGCAGAGTTTATTTCCTCACACTGGGGGAAATCAAGAGGCACTCCACCGAAGCCTACAGCTGTGTACAAATGGTGTAAATGAGAGTAGAATCAGGCTGTGTCTTATGGCCCTAGACATCCCAAATAATTTTAGCTGCTCACCTTGGACAGGGTGCTGTTATATGTGGGTCCAATACAGGTCATGCTGGAGAAGTGGTCACCCACTACAGGTAACTTACCTTTTTGTAATGCTAGGTGAATACCTTGGTGTAGTGGAGACTTAATAAAGGAGTTTAGTAAATTATTTGATCCTGAGGGCAGCGTTGAAGATAAACTACCACGACCCTTTCTGAGGTGCCAGGAATGTAAGACAGCAGTGGGACAGGGAAGGCAGTGAACCATCACAGCACACAGAGGAGACCTGTGTTGTGTGCAATGAAGGAAATATCAAGCTAGAATACAAAAGTTTTGCAAAGACCAGGGCAGCAACCATCTCACTATTACTGCATGTCAAATTGCCTTTGCTGTTCCTTATCTTTCCACTGGGTGGGGTCGGTTTCCAGGCTCCATTAATCACTCTGTTTTGCAAACCTTTAACTTTCATACACTGAAACACACCCATACCCACAAAACCCAAACTGTACTTGGGAGCAATGGATTTGTGCTCCTTAAGGAAGTGACAGATTTAGACAGCTCTTAATGGAGCACATTTGGCCTTGTATAATTGAACAGATTCCCCAGGACAGGTTGCAATCTAGCCCCGAGAGCAAGCCATAGGAAGATGACTCTTCTGGGTTCCATCTCCAAATGTGTCACTAATTCATTATGACAGGTTTCAGAGTAGCAGCCGTGTTTGTCTGTATTCGCAAAAAAGAAAAGGAATACTTGTGGCACCTTAGAGACTAACAAATTTATTTGAGCATAAGCTTTCGTGAGCTACAGCTCACTTTATCGGATGTGAGCTGTAGCTCACGAAAGCTTATGCTCAAATAAATTTGTTGGTCTCTAAGGTGCCACAAGTACTCCTTTTCTTTAATTCATTATGCAACCTTGATCAAGGCCCCCTGCTATTTCAGTGCCTCAGTTTATCTATCTATAAAATTAATAATAAGAATAAACCTACATTACCGAGGTGTTAGGAGGGTTATTTAATATTTATAAATCCCTTTAAAGTCCTCTGATCATTCTGACGGCAGCATTGTGCTAGGTGTGGTACAGACACACAGTCCCTGCCACAAAGAGTTTACAATCTAAAGCAGTTAGACAGACAAATGGTAGGAGGGGAAGCAGAGGGACAAAGCGACTTGGCTAGAGATATGCAGCCGGCCGGTGGCACAGTTAAGAATGAAAACTAGCTTTCCTGACTCCCAGTCTTATGCACTACACCACGCTACATCTGATGAAACACAAAGCATTATTATTACTCCTCTGTTTCTTGGAGCCCTGAGAACTTCAAGCTGCTTGAACCTCCCTATCCTTGTGTCATGTATGAAATGTTTGATCAGCTGTCCAGCTCCATGCTATGCAGTAGCACTTGGGCAAGTGACATGTTAAGCACACAGATGAGTGGTAGGCAATGGGTATTGACTGGTCCAGTTGCTGTCTTAGGCTTGGTATTGCCCAGCACAGGTGCAGAGTATATAAATACAAAGTCAAAGGTGATGCTCTGGAGGGACAACCCCGTTCCTGCCTCAGTGAGTTTACTGCTTTGTCTCTGCCATGCCACTGCTGTCTAACTGGAGCAGTGAAGCCTATCAGGATGCTTAAGTGCTGTATTAGCATGCTAAGAATGGTACCTTCCCCGTCCCCTTCCCCACCGCCCGGCTTTCTCCTCAGACATGCTTATACTCTGCTCACCCCAGCCCCACCCTCACCCTTTTTTTTACCCTGAACCCTGGATATTGAGGAAGTAGATGCAGAAGGGACCTGAGACCTAACACCGCTCAGGGCAGAGCACTTAGCCTAGCACTTAACCTCAGCTGGGCTCACACGTGACCTCTGCTCACCCCTGCACGAGTGCCACAGTCTTGCGCTCCCTGCTTGTGCACTCCTTGGAGATCTAGACCTTAGTCTGCAAAAGTGGAAGAACTGATTGGCCACCACTGATCTGATCTCTAGACCTTTTCAACAACACTGGTAACCTTTGGTTTGGCCCATTCCTAGTTTGTCTGTCTTGTAAGCAGGCAGCTGAGACTCTCCTAACAATAACTGTCTCATCAGAAACAGGACTTTAATCATCAAGTTTAGTTTACGACTACCTGGAAAGAGGTTATCCTGCAGGAAAACAGGAAGCATGGTCGCTGGAAAGCAAAGACCCTAGCACCCCACCCCCACCAAGAGTAACACGATGGGATGGGAGGATGTGAGCAATAATCTTACACTCCATGTGCCATAAGCATGTTAAGACCCCGTGAAAGTGCAGCTATATTGTGAAGCATTCATGGGCTCCTGATGTGTATGGGCTTTTGATAGCCTGCAATGCTGAGCATCAGCCACTGGCCTTTGTTTCCTCATTATTCATCATTTTATTCAGCTCCCTCAAAGACAATGAAATAATATCAATAATACATGTCTATTCCATCAAAGGCAGAAAATTGCTGTTTTTAGCCAGGCTGTCTGTGACTTTTCCTGTCTTTATCTATGTGATGCCACTTGAGCACACATTGTCTCAATCAAGCTAATTGCACTCTGAGAGCAGCAAAAGAGAAAATAACAATGTGGAGAATGTCAGGAGAGGACACAATTAGGGTTGCCAAGTTTGGTATTCCTGGAGGTTTCATCACATGGCATAATCTTTAATTAAAGATGAATCTTTAATTCCTGGGGGACTCCCAGACGATCCTGGAGGGTTGGCAACCCTTATTGGAGTCTCCGATCTCAGCAAGCAAGGTCTACCTCTCCAGCACTCTTGCCACCCTCCTTTTACTGGTCTATTGAAGGCCATTAGAGCTTCGATGTGAAGTTCTACACAAATTGTGAATCATGCTGTTTGCTAGAGTTTTCTTAGAGATAGAAACTGAGCTTGGGCAAGTCACATAGCATCTCTGTGCCTGAGTTTTCCCATCTGTAAAACGCTTAGCCACTTCGTGGGGTGACTATGACGCATAGTTCATTAATCTTTGTAAAAGCAGTTTGAGATCCTTGATGAAAGCAGCTATGTATGGTATGTATTGTTATTTTTATTTGAGGTAATAAATATAGTAATTGTGTTAGAGTATGTTCAAAAACATTAACACTTGACAGTCCATGCCTGAAGAAAGAAGTTGATTTTAGTTTTCTTAATATTGTAATGAATCATGTTGTGTGTATTTATAGTAATGTGTGTGCACACACCACTGCCCTCCTCAGGATGGAATCAGAATTGCTGAACAGTGTGTCATAAAACCTATACTGCTAACAGCTGATAGGAGAGTTCCCATTGGTTCAAGGCCTATGCTTTTGGAGCAGGATGTAATCTGAATTCTGTATATTTTGTTGTTGTGAAGTTCTGGGTGGCCATGGTATATAGCATAGTGACAAATGTGTTGTTCTAGGTGGCCATGGTTTTGTTATAGTACAATATCTATTTTTCTTTTCTTTTCCTTTCTCTTTCATTTAATCCTTTTTATTATTTCATTTTATCTTGTTCCCATTTCATATTGTGAGACCTTGATTCTCAGTCAGGAGGACATTCCTCTGGAGCTGCTTTGTGAACCAGATCAGGGCACTAGGGTGCCATGAATTGAAAATGGGACATGTGGAGAATATCCAGGTCATCATCATTCCCCTGTGACCAGACCATGTTGTTGTAATCCTTGAGAGCTTGGAGACTGAGATGAGAAATGCAAGGAGGTTGAGGAGTTCTTAGAACAAGTCACTGAAGCACTAACAGAGCAGGGAGATGGGATAGAGATACACAAGAACTAGCTGCTTTGTGGGTCAAGTAGCCTTTTTCCTGTCCAGCAAGACCCTCAATCTTTAAGAAATAATCCACTGATGAGGCTTTATACTTTTCTAAATGAAGGACAATGACTAGGCTGAGCAAACTCAACATTCCCAAGTCTGGTACAGTGAACTCTCAGTTACACAAAGTTCTGTGTCTTACTGAAGTCAGTGGGAGCTCTGTATGCCAAAGGCTTGCAAAATCAGGGCCATTCGAGTTTTAGGTTCCCATCCTGCTTCCATTGACTGTTCTGGAAGAAGACTGGGCCCTAAGTTTCAGGTTGATATCCCACCATGCAGAGTGTGTAACCAATTAATCTGCTGATTCTTTATCCTAATACGAGTCTCTGTGTGTTAATTAGATGTTTCTGGTAATTTGAGGCACATCATCTGCCCCTGCTGTCTATTATGCCATTCATGAACAGGAATAAGTTATGTCAAGCGACTTGCAATCAGCTGTTGGTATTCACATATGATAGTTAAAGCACAGTGTTCGATATACAAACTAAAGACTGCCATTGAATGAGGAATATTGTGGCTGACTATTTGGGTGCAATTTTGGAAGAGTCACAAAAGCATATCCTTTGGGTAGGCGTTGGATATGAGTGTTGTTTAGGAAAACGTGCAAGACTGCTTGATGATTAGATTTCCTGCTTTGCACTATCTCTCAAGAGATGGTTCAAATCCAGAGAGTCTGATTTTATTCCCCTAGGCCAATGGGAGTTGGAAGCAGCATGGAAATCACGTGCTTAAGAAACAGGGCACTACATGGCCCTCCCCAGACCAATAAGAATTCATAGTATTTAGAGATGGAAAAGGCCTTTAGAGTGGTTTGTCTAGTCAGTGCTCCCCAGCATATTCTCCAGTGCTCTGTTCAGTCCAGTTTTAAATGAACTAGCAATGAGGCTTCCACCACATCCCTCAAGAGACCATTCCCTAAAGTAAGAGATCTCACTGTCAGGAAGTTATACCTGATATAGAAGCAGCTTCATTATCAGATGAAAACTCCATTGACTGTTGAGGGCAGGCAACCTGAGGGGCCATTTTGCTTGTCTATAGCATATATTTTAGATTGTGGGGCAGATAAGGTTAATAAAGACAACAAGACTCAGTTAGGCACAAAGCCAGAATCTTCTGTCTAGATCCATCGCTTCCATCTGCTGAGTACAGACAAACAGCAGGGATTGGAGTACGCCGCTACTGAAGCAGCAGCCTTGGGAGGAAGCGTACAAAAGTGTTTACTACTGGGCTGAAGAGCACACAGTAAAGATCGTTACAAATGTGGTAGCTCAGTCATGTTTTAATAATCACTTGGGCTTTGTTTTAGAAAGTTGATAGTTGAGGGACCCGCACCCCCTGCCTCCCGCTATTCCCAGAAGTCCGTCTCTGGACACTGTCGTCAATCTCAGAGTTCATTTCCTGGTTAAGCAAACAGTAATTAAATAACACAAGACGGGCAACGCCTAGAGACACTGTCTCAAAACTCACCCTAGACTGGTCATGTGACACCAGGGGTCCCAGTGTTTTGTCTCTCAACTAAGACATATTAATCACAAGTAGAATTACAGACCGCGACAATCTGTATACATGAAAGGCGAGTGGGCCCACACCAATGGTGAAATATACTTCACTTCTTGGCCAAGCCTTTCAAAAGAGGACGTGCAAACTGGCCAGGATTAGGTTTGGTAATCCAGAAATAAAATTCCCATTCAATTGATTTATGTCTGCAAGTCAAAAGGGTGGGGAAGAAAAAGAGCTCAGAATATCCTGATGCTGACCAGCGACACGTGGTAGCTCCTGTGTGCCGACAGTAGTGTATGCCATGTATCATCACTGGTGACAAAAAGAGAGAAACAGGGTAACCCTTTAGAAATGATTGTAAAGTGTAAACACAAATAGATTGTGTAGTACAAGGAGTATACTACAAATAGTGGAATGAAATTAACAAAGGGAAAAGATGACTTTCAGGAAAAAATGCCTATACTACATCTGTCCCACTGTAGTAGAACAGTGTCCCAAAGAAAAGTGGGAGAAGCACCACTCTTTGGACCATTTAAACAAGAATCAACAAAGCACTAGGTAACATACTGTAGGGAACAATCTTGTATCGGCAGAGAGATGGATTAGATGACTGAATCTAATGAATGATTAGATGATCACTGAGTATGTCTACACTACGAAATTAGGTCGATCTTTAGAGACTCAAGGGACCAGACCTTTCCTTCACTCATTTGTACAGTAAAAAGAGATTTACTTGCAGCATGTTTTGAATAACCCTGTGTCGCTCTGTTATAGACAGTTTTAGGACTCATTTGTTGCTGCTGAACATTTTTATATTAAAGGGGCACTGACAATATAAAATGCACTACTTTTTTTTTTTTTTTTAAATCCTTACTTGTGTAGGGAACAGCACCTTAAAACTGAAAGAATTTTTAAAATGTAATTTTGCTTTTCATTACTTATTCCGATTATTTTCTTCCTGTGATTTATTAATGATGGGCATGGAAATGAGATTGGTTGATTTCATTTCAGTCAATTTTGCCTCTGGGTTTTCATGGTCCAGCTATCATCCTTCTAGATTTCAGTTTCCAGCACTTCTAGGGAATGCTTAAATCTTCCCTAAGCTGTTTTCAACTTTCTTATTTCCAGCCTGAGTGGAAGCAGGAAGGAGCAGAAACTTTGGGTAACAAAAACCTGATGTCACAAGATTACTAGTCCAGAGATGAAAAAGGCTTGGGGACTTTGGAGAATTACTATTCAGATTTCTATTACTACAGTGTTTAAATACTGGAGATGAACTGCCAAGCTTGAATGTGCTCTAAACTTTAGCAAAGGTTGATGGAATTTGAATCTGGGAGTTTGGTCCGGGGCCCTACAAATGCTCTTCATTGAGGGGCTGAATTAAATGACTGCAGCATGATCCCTAACAACCCAAGCACCTGAATTACAATAACCAGATTAGTGCACAACAGCTCAGCATCTCCCAAGCTGCTTGATTGTACACCTTCTAAAGGAGGCTCTTTAAGCAATGAATTAATGACACACCTGGTCCCTTTAAACAATATACTTGATGCTGCCTCCTGCCTTTTAAGAATAAATGGCATGTTGTATGGCCTTTTGTAAGGCTGCTTCCTTGCTTTAATTTTGCTGCTGTATAAGTCAAACTTACTTTAGTATAAGATTTCTTTCTCAATAAAGGTTTCAAAGCTTTGTCCATTTCTTACCTTAGTAAAGAGGCTCACTCTGTAATATGGTAACAACCTGTTAAATAGAGGGATCTGCTGATTATATCACTATATAATTATTCTCTAAACAAAAGCTCATTCTTGTAATGATTAGCATTTTGTCTCTGATATTTATATGGCAATGATTTATAAACCTGTTAAAATGTCCTAAATAAATAGACTAAATAAGTAAATAGATTAAAAACAAATGATTCATGAAACCAGAGCAAAGCATCATAATTAGCCTCTTGAGCCTTGAAGAACCACTGCCATTGCTTCTTTGGCAGATTTCTGCGTCCTCTGAGATCTCTGCCAATTTAAATGCATTCCACTGTGATCTCAAAATGATGTTATTTGCTTTAATACTGCACTGTTTGCTTTCAGGATATATCTATCACAGTTTAATTTCATCAAATGTGCTTAGCATGCAATAAAGCCCTTTGAACTTGTTTTCTTCTGTAGCTTGCACTGGAGTGGGAACAGTTTGGAATATAACTATTTAAAAAACAAAAAAAATTTTCCTTGCACATGAGCGGCCTGAACAAAGTTGATGAGCTTCACCTCCTGCAGTCATGAAATTACCCTTCTAGAGTTAGAATCTGTCTGATTTTCTTTCTGATGAATTTTTGCCCTATTGAAATCTATGGAAATTTTTTCTCTGACATCATTATGGTCAGGAGTCAGTCCATAGCCACCAAAACAACGTCCTGAATCTTGAGAGCATGACCCAATTTCAGGCTGTATATTATTTATTTATTTATTTGTATTGCAGAAGTTATTTGTATTGCAGTTGTGGATCAGGATCTCGTTCTGCTAGGCGGTGTAAACTCAGAATAGAAAGACAAGTCCCTGCCTCAGATTCAAGGATCATGTAGATTGAGAGCATTCTCTGGCTCTTCCTGTTTTCTGTTTGGGGATGGGAGATTTCTTAACACCTGTGGTTTCCTTTTCAACAGAAAGAAGGCCAGTCCAGAGCTTACCTCATAGCCCAGGAGTTGTTGTCTTCGGAGAAAGTGTGAGTTCACTGTTAAAATCTGTTATCTTTTAAATGAAGATGCACATTCCCTGATTCATTCAGCGCTAGCTTGATGGCAATTAATATAATTGTCTCTTTCTGCAGATATGTGGAGATGCTCCGGCTGTTACGTGCGGTAAGTAAATCATTTTAATTGTTGAAACCTAATTGCCCTCTTACTTAGCTGTAATTTAGGAGACAGAAAAAGCATTGAAGAGACTGAGGTGAATTCTATTAGGAGTGGCTTACAGTGGTGAGGTGCTCGCTGAGGCATTGCAAAGAAATCTGTCTTCTGATAAACTACTCTTTCTGTGTGTGCCAAAAGTCTGGAGTTTCTCATCCATAAGAAAGAACTACGGGCAACAAACCTCACCAGGCTTTTATTTGTGAAGAGTATTTTTCTTTAGAGAATAACATTTCATAGGTAGAAGAGAAAAGAAGAGTGAGTCAGAGAAGGAGATCGTGACTGAGAAAGAGAAATGAGAATTCTATCTTAGGGGAAAGCAGTGTAGGTGAAGAAGACTTGCAGAGGGTCCATGTGAACTTGTTTGAGTGGATTCATTTTTCTCCCATTAAGTTGTGCTTTCTGTTTGGGGTACAGCCAATCATGCCATGGGCATGGCTAGGCCCACACCAAGCCAGAGACCGCTAGTGGAGAGCAGGCAGGGTGGGCAGTGCAGGGGTGAAAGTAACTTAAAGGACTTACCGGTACGCAGGGCCAGGGTCTTGAGCAAGGGAGGTGGGGGGCCTCGGGTGGAAGGGGCGGGGCCTTTAAATCCTGGGGCCCTTTAAATCACCACGGAGCCCGAGGGCTCCCGCCCGCTGCTGCTCCCCGGAGCTCTGGTGGTGGGGATCTAGCGGGGATTTAAAGGGCCAGGGGCTCCGGACGCTGCCAGGAGCCCAGGGCCCTTTTAAATTGTCAGCCTGGGGAAGCTGCCTCCTGCCAGTACGACCAGCTGTGTACTGGCTCTTTCCGGTACACCGTATCGGACTGGCTTATTTTTACCTCTGGGGCAGTGCTTGAGGTTTGCTCACAGAATCATAGAAATTAGGGACAGAAAAGACCTAATAAATCATTCCATTCATCTCCTGGCCAATGCAGGCCTGTTTCCTAGGTCCTCTAATGCTTTGTCCATACTGGTTCTAAGTGTCCCAATCCACATTGCTTCCCTAGAGACTGTGCCACAGCGTACTAGATCTCATTCCAAAAGTCTTGCATGGCTGTGTTTGGGAGGGGATAGCAAAAGAACAGAGTTTACCCACCACTGCTGAAGAATAAACTCTGTGACAATGCAAAAGATAGTACTGGGGTGTCCTTGGAAGATTTCCCAATCCTTAACAGTGGGGAGTGTCTTTCACAAAGAACAAAATAAGGAAAATAGGAAATCAACAGGGTATTTCTGCCTCCTCCTTGTGCCTCTCTCAGGCCAGTTGCCAAAGCTGAAAAGCCTACCCAAACTTGGGCAGCGGGACAGCAGTCTCCAGTATGATGAACACCTTGCAGACAATTGCTTTTTAGCAAACAAACTGGAGATTGCTGAACCTGCCAACTAGTAGCCAGTCATTAAAAGAGACTTCACCAGTTAGCGGAGTCTCTCATCCATTGGACCAGTTGGTAAAAACAGTATCGGCTGCCAGTTTTGTCTACACGGGCGCTCCCATCAGTACTAACCCAGTTCAGCCAAACTGGTGGTAGCACTTTTTTTATAGAATTCCCTGCCTAGACATGGCTAGTGGGTATGTAGCCTCTGTGGTACTGCAACTGGGGCTTCCATGAGGAGCTTCATGATCAAGAGGGAACAATTCTGTGAGGTAAACCAAAGGGGAGCTTCCCATTGGCTAAAGTGACTGGAATCATGCTAAAGTTCACCTCAACTGGAAGCTAGATAGCACCTAATCTTACAGGGTGTTTGATTCTGGGATTATGTGCAAGTTATAAGAGCATTTACTGCCTGGGAAAACCATTTGGAAAGAACAGAAAATGTCTTTTTTGCTCTCACTTCCAAGCTGACAGCTGTATCCAGGGGATGGGGCCTTTGTTTTATGCCTGTGCTTAGAAGGTTTTAGCTTAGAAACATTCATGGAGAGAGTGTGCACCACTCCATTCCAGCTGAAAAGAATCCTAAACTGCTGGTAATCCATAACAGAAAGAACTCCCATAAAAATTACAGCTCGTAGACTAGTTATGGGAAAACTCTGCTTTGACACTAATTTTATCTACTTAGCACCACAAAGTATGCTTGAAGGTATAAGTGAATGAAAACAAAGAGGGCTTTCCTGGTCTGACCCCAAAATGTAAACCATGCACTGCTATCCCTTGGGGGAAGTAGTATAGTTTCCACACAGCCAATGTGTATTGCAGAAACTGCGTAGCATTAGCTGTAGGTTTGTTAGCCAATATTGAAATGCTGTTTTAAGACAGGAGGGAAATCAGCCCAGTTTTCATGATGATTAAAACATATGGCTTAGATCAGCCGGTTAGCCTCATTAGAACGGGGAAAGGATACCTGTGATAGCTATGTTACTATGTTGGGTGATTCTCTGTGTTCTTGTTAGTCATCAATTTCATGCGAAACAGTTGGTGTTTTGCTTTCGGTGTAAGTGTTTGGGTCCATAACTGAATGTTTCACTAAATAATCTTCAGCTAGGGATTTCATTATCTTCCTTGCCATTCATTCATTCACTCCTGGAGAAAGCAGCATAGTTGTTTCCCTTTGCACTTTATTACATTAATTTTTAAAAATTTAGGGAAACAAAGGAAGAATTTTAAATTTAAAAGGAGAGTTGGGGCCATGCCAATCCCTTGCATTTAAACACCCCAAACTCCAGATCCATACTTCACAGCTCTTTCTCCCTGCACTCTTTCCATTTCCTTGATGAGCCAAACCTCAGGATCCAAACCACCCCAAACTTTGGTCTTGAACCTTGCAGCTGGTGTTCATCTGTGAGGTACTGAGAAGCTTCTGCTACAAGTGGGTTTATTTTGTTAGCCATATTTCATTTTAATATTATTACACACAAAAAACAATGTTACTAATGTTAAAAAAACATTAAGGTTGCAAAGCCAGACACTCAAAAATTAGAAAATACCACAATTAATATTGGCTGTTCACTCCTCTTCTAATCAGTCACAATTTCTACCCTTCCAGGTTCTTCATCCCAGTCAGATGCCATTTTTATGATAAGGTTCCACCTGCACAACTTTAGTTAGATCATGTTTCCGTTCTGGAAATATGCCCCTCCATTTTCCCAAAAATATACAGTGGCTGAAAGAACACAAAGACTCTGGAGGACTGTTGTCCATAAAAATGATCAGCAAGTTTGTTTTTTCAGATTAATCTTGATTGTTTCTGTTTATTAACTATCCCACTTCTTGTGAAGAGATAAGGCGTAAATGGTTCCTTGGAAATAACATAATGAGAAGGATGAATTAATCAGAAAACTTTCACCTCTTGGTCACTGGTTCAAATCCATCTCAGGTTAGCAGAGATGGAGATCCTTGTGAAATGAATTTGGTGGTCTCATTCCCATCCTTAGTGCACAGGTGCCTACCTCATAAGCAAACTTCATCACACGTGGCAGCAACTGGTACCCTTGCTGGCTACCGCATCACAGTGGCACTCAAAAATAGTTAGGCAATTGATATGCTGTGACTGCTGCTTGTTATACTGTTATAAATGTGATCATGTCATTATTACCGAGTCTTCTCTCACTGCCATTCATTGTTGTATCCACCTACTGCCTCTCATCATATGCTGAAATTGTAAGCTCTTTGGAGAAGGGACTGTCTTTTTTATTGCATGTGTGTGCTGTCCTCAGATCAATGGGTCCTTGACCCCAGATTGGAGCTTTGAGATGCTATTTTACTACAAATATATAATAATAATTAATAAAGAGGTCACTTTGTGCATTTGCATGGTATGGGGTGCCTCTACAAATACAAAATATTACTCCTCTTTACACCCCAAGTTGATGTAAGTACCACATTGCATCACTGAAACTGGCACAAATACCCCATTGTGCACCCCAAACTCACACAAATGTCCCAAGAAAAGCAGTCACTCCTTATCCACAACAAAAGTGGCATTGAGGGTGCCCCCCGGGAAAACTGAGCTTGGACAAACTATTATTTCTGGTTTATTATCATCTCTCTCAACAAAACCATTTGAAAGTGCTATTTTTAATGTCTCATCTTCTTTTACAAATCCACATCTCAATAATGAAGACTGAGAACTAAACCACACCCTGACTGGTTTTGGGGGTGGGGGGGAAATCTTTTCTTAAGACAGCCGCAGGAGCTGCATTTTCCATCAGTTTCGCCTTTCTGCAGAGACTTTAATAGTTTGATTGATTGCCAAAATGATGGCATTTCCATACACTCACTCTGCTATTGAGCTGAAAGAGTGGAAACATTGTGTTAACTCAGAAACTCTGTATCAGTTGGCGTGGTAGTTGTGATAATAATCAGGAGGGTTAGATGTTATTTGCCCTACTCTAAGGTAATGCCGTTCTCTGGGGTATGTTCTTTACAGGACTCAGACCAGATGAACAAATCAGGCAATCTGGACCTTGCAAAGATTCCCCAAACTCTTGATAATGGGGAATACTTTCCCAGCATCTGCTCTGGCTTCCTCACCCCTTCCGGGGTTGCTTCTCCCACACTTTTCATTTTTTTAAATTTAGGCCATAATTAGCCTCAATCCATCCTTCACTCCAATGTGTGTGTGTAATTCCCATTGAAATTATCATCACTTATCTCTTCAAGTCAAGGAGTGAATGAAATTATCCCAAGAGATTTGTCTGCACTGAAAAATTGACACCCTAAATTCCCCAAAGTTTAAGGAGAGCTGATCTTCTATTCTGGTTCAGGTTCTTTTCATAAAGATGGGCCAGAACTTCTACGCTCATATTAGGATCCAAATATGAGTTTCATCAACATTCAAGGTGGTTTGGGTCTTCTGTTGCAGTTTGGCCTCACCTCTAATTTTAACATGTGACCAAGGTTTGCTAAAGGCATCCCTCCATTTTACACAAAGAATTTCTCCCTGGGTAGCAAGGAGTTGCACAGAATGGAGCAGATTGCACAAAGGGCAGTGTACTAATAGATGCAAAATATACCAGCCTCTGCACAAGCTTGGACCCAGACTTGGGCTGGACTCCATAGCTTCTCCAAGGCTAGTAATAGAGAAGTAACACTGAGGAAACAACTGAGCGCAAAAATATATCAATATGCTTTCGCTGTTTACTTGAAAATGTAGCATGCCTTTCAAGATCTAAATATGGCTTACCTGAAAAGTTCGTCTTGCTGATTGAGTTTAAATTTCCAGAATTCCTTTGAGGTAGCACTATCTCACCAACATTCTTTCATGCACAAGAAAATAAGTGACACCTGATTTAATTCCTTGATACAAACAGAGCTATGACTATACATTATCAAATATAGTATGCAGTGCACTATATCTATTCAGGTTTCAGAGTAGCAGCCGTGTTAGTCTGTATCTGCAAAAAGAAAAGGAGTACTTGTGGCACCTTAGAGACTAACAAATTTATTTGAGCATAAGCTTTCGTGAGCTACAGCTCACTTCATCGATTCAGTACTATTTAGATGGACACCATGTAAAGACCTAGACAGGCACGCTAGACAACATAGCATGCAATCTTCTCTCTACTCTCAGCACACTATTATGTTGGGACCAACTTTTACAGAAAGTAACATTTTTAGCCCTAAAGCCTTGATAGATCAATGATATCTTAATCACTACTTACATGGAAAAGGTTGGAAGAGATCATCTGGAGAGTGATTGGCTGAGGCATATTTTTGTTTCTGCTGTGGATTGCTTGGATACTGTTCAAAGTTTGGTTGGACCAATCAAGTGATTATTTTCCTAATGAAATGATTTAGTGAATGGAGAAGCCTGGCCAAAGGAAGAGCTTGTTTGGCTGATACACTGTCTGAAAAGCTTGACAAAAGCCTAAAAACAAATTGTGTCAGAGAACAATAGCCCATCCTCAATTTCATTAGGCTGAATTTATTTTCTTTATTTACTTATTCATTGTTCTCTTCATCTGCAGTGGGAAAATCACTCTGCATACGCTAGAGGGATTTTACAGTGGGACCCCTGAGCCAAAATGGCTGTCAGACCATTTTGTACATCTCTTAAACGGAAAAAAAATCACCTTGGCGTCGGGTCAAGTTCCTTGTAACAAGCCCTATTGATACAGTATTCAAAATGTGCACACTACAGTTTGCCAGTTCTTAAACTCATTTGCAGTGTTTTGGATTTGTTTGTGTGTGTGTGTTCGCGTTGAGGTCAGGGTCCCTGACCTAGATTGTACCCAGCAATAGCAGGATAAGAGACTAATTGCGTCTGCCGCGATAGTTAGAATTTCCTGCCGTTCATCGGGCATTGTTTCTGCTGGGCTCAGTAATGAGAAATTTGGGAAGATCACTGTTCATGTAGTGCGTGGGCCACTCACTCTGCCACCGTAGAGGTGCCACTTTTTAATTAGAGCTGCCACTTCCCCTTTCAAGACCAGGAGAGAGGTTGAAGGTGATAATGAGGATGCCCCAAAGAGCAACACGCAAGGCAAACATGGCTCACAAAATATTAACAGGCATGGCTGCCTTCAGCTTTAATATGGAGGTGCAGAAATCAAAGACTACAGGTCCCCCTAGAATATAATGCTGGGGCAGTCAGAGAAGACTGGAGCATTGCATCCTGGGACATGTAGTCTCTATGGGCCACTTCACCATATCAGCGGAGAGGGTGGCTCTAGAAGTCTGCTCCATTTTATGCAAATTGTTATGTTCAATGAAGACTTTGTACCCCCCTCAATTCTACTCCCCCACCATCCCTCATATTTCCCCAATGGGCTGACCTACTGGCCTCCCGGTACTGGTATATATCATGTAGATTATCAGTTTGGTTTTTTTAGACAATGAAAACTCTACATAGACACACAAGGCAATTTCCATTAATATGTAGGTCTTTATCAACTGAAAAGTGTAGAAGTCTGAGAACTGGACAGGTGTTTTGCTGTGATAAGGATAAACACTCTGTGTACAGACATAATTTCTCCAGCTGAAATATTAATGTCTCCACCTGGGAACAGAGTCCTGAAAAACAGCTGAGGTTTTTCATTAATATATCCGGTCAGTTCATTCCCACCGCACAGTTTCTCTGTTATTGTTATTTTTTTTAAGTTTCCTTCTTTATTTGAAAGCTCACAAATCTCATCCTAAACCAAAATAGTCCTTGAGACTTGTTGAAATGCTCTAGGTGATATTCTACTGGGCTTGCTTCCGTTAGAATGTTTTCTGGCCATTATGGCTTACAGGGTCAGATCTTCAGCTTGTGTATATCAGCATAACTTCATTTTAATAGATATTAATAAAACTGTGTCAGTTTACACCATCTAAAGATCTGGTGTCATCTGATTCATGCAGTTCCCTTGAAGTAAATGGGATACACTGATTTACCCCAGCTGAGGGAGGATTTTAAACCAAGATGTGTCATTTCTTAAAGTACTGTTCTACTCCAAAAAGTGATTGCAAAAATGGCATTGTGGCCATGTTTATTTTCTCTCAGTACCTCCACATCAGATATGCTCTATTGATAAGTAAGATGTGTTTTTCCTCATTGCCAGCACCACAAACACATTCTGCGATCTGAAAGTAAAGTTGTTGTTTTTTTCCTGGTTTGTGTGTCACCATCAGTAATAAGATTCCACAGGCCACATTCTACCTTCAGTTACACTCATCATGGCAAGGATCATGACTTCCATTATGACTGAATAGTACCTTGTACACTGTGGGCTCTTCCAGAAGAAATAATAATAATAATATGATGATGATGCTTTAACTGATTGCTTATAGGTTATAACCTATTTAGGAAGGATAAAGTGGGCAAAAGGGGAGGGGGAGTGGCACTCTATGTCAAAAATGGCATTACCTGTTTCCAAGTTACTGATAACTCGGAAGAAAATTATTTTGAGTGCTTATGGATCAATGTCCTAACAGAAAAAGCACAAAATGGGGTAATAGCTGGTGTCTGCTACAGACCACAAAATCACAGTAGGGAACAGGATCTTTATACACCTATCTGAAATGTGTAGGGAAAAAAAGCTGCGTAATCAAGAGGGACTTGTAAGCCAAATCAGCTGGGAGGAAGAATTAATCATAAAAATGTGAATGATAATTGGCACTTATTTAAGAACACCAGCACTTGCTAGATGCACAATCCCACAATTGAGGAAGAAGGATGTATTGGTTAAAAAAAGACTTGCTTTAGAGGGGAAGTGAAGGCAGCTATAACGAAATTATAGAGAAGGGTATAATACAATCCAATGGCTGGAAGTAGAAGCTAGAAAAATTCAGACGGAAATAAGGCATAAATTTTTAAGTTAGAATAGTTAACCACTGGAACCATTTACCAAGGGTCATGGTGGATTCTCCATCACTGGCAATTTTAAAAACTATATCATATGTTTTTTTAAAAGATCTGCTCTAGGAATGATTCTGGGGAAGTTCTAAGGCCTGTGTTATATGGCCAGTCAGACTAGATGATCACAATGGTTCTTCTGGCCATGGAATCTATGAATCTATTAATCAGTCTCTGCCTAACTTTGGGAGTGAAGATGTAAAATCACTTGTGTTTTTTGCTTCATCTTCAGGCTCTTTCTTTTTCTCTCTCTCCACTTTCGTCCACCCAACTTTCTTTCTAATCTAACACCTGCGGCTGGCCTGTGTCAGCTGACTTGGGCTCGCCGGGCTTGGGCTGTGGGGCTGTAAAGTTGCTGTGAAGATGTTTTGGCTCAGGCTGCAGTCCGAGCTCTGGGACCCAGCAAGTGGGCAGGGTCCCAAAGCCCATGCTCCAGCCTGAGCCCAAAAGTCTACACAGCAATATTACAGCCCTGCAACCCAAGCCCTGTGAGCCTATGTTAGCTGACACAGGCCAGCCGCAGTTGTTTAATTGCTGTGTAGACATAGCTTTAATATCTCTGTGCTCCATGACTTTCACAAGATCCAAGTTATTTGCAGTTTCCAATGGCAATCGAGGCTCAGAGATTCTGTTGGGTGCTGTCCCTAGGCAAATATCTCATGAAAAGTAGCCGTGTGCACCGATGAAAAAGCAAAACATTCTCTTTGCTTTAATGATAGTTGTGAACATCTGTGTGCCTCCTTTCCCTCAATTTCCAAATCTATACAACTTAGTTTTCTAGGGCTTCCAGCTGCTTAGTATCTGAGCAATGCTGGAGGTAAGAACACCATATCCAAAGGGAGATTGGAGATTTAGTTCATGAATGTTTGTCAAGTACTTTGAGAGCCTCACTTAGAAGGTGCGATATGTGCATTATGTTTTATATATACACTTGTGTACACCAAAAATTAATACAAGACTTATGTTTCAATAATTTAGTCTTTTAAACCCTTGCTCCTACCCTGCTATAAGTGAATGTGGGTCACCTATCCAGTTTGTCAACTTACATGCATATTCAAACACTAGAGTAGATTTTACAATGTAGTGTAGTACTGTGCGCCCACATATCAGAGTGCAAGACTGAATCCTTTTGGGGATCGGTTGCTATGAGCAGAGCCTGAAATGGAATGGTTTTGGTTCATGCCTCTGTTTTAAGGACATTTTGATCCAGCAAGAAATTATATGGACTCAGTGTTTGGTACCTACTATGTTTGGCTGGGTTGTTCAGATAATGAATTTGGAGACCTTCAGGTGCCATAATGGATTGGAGTTGGACTGCACAAGAATTTTACCTTTGATTAATGGCTTCCCATGCACTCAGCACTTTCAGCAATGGCATAATAGCAGTAAACATCCATTTCCAAAAAATTACTTTTATATTTCAGGATTTGATACTAATTATTGTAAGGCTGGCCATCCACGCAATTGAAATTCAATAATTTCTCAGAGAGTTAATTATAATCACAAGGCTGGGCAATTACTGATTAATTAAATTTGCTGAGATTGAGTGGAAAAGAGGTGCTAGTCTTTTCATTCCTTTATGGTATAAAATGGGCAGTTATTTGTTCTGTGGATATTCATTTGGAATGGGTGGCAACTCCTTAACATTCTAATCAGTTACTTAAGCAGATTTGGGGTGTACTTGCTACAGCTGCTAAACTTCTCTTTTCTAAACCCTGAGTTAATTGCAATGATTGAGGAACTTCAAAATGATTAGTGGATTCATTTCAATTAGGAGAGGCACCCAGAAGGGGGATTGGTTGCTACAAAGAATGGGAAAAAAGAATATGAAAGTCTTCCACCTCTGTATGAACAGTTTAAATTCAGCTGGGGTCTTTATTGTCTGAAATTGTAATGAGCTGAGCATGTTTAAACAAGGAAAACTTGGACCTGTAATGGGATAACAATGATGGAAGCATCAGTGGTGGAGTGATGTAGACATGGCAGACTTGACAACTAGAACTGGACAATTTTTGAAATTTTGAAGGAAAAATGCGATGAAATTCTTTATGAAAATTTTCATGAGACTTGCATCCTGTTTGGGGCCAGCCATAGAGTCGGTCAAAACATTTCAAAATTCAAAAATATAAGTGGAAATGTTCATGATTTTTGGTCCTCTTTTTTTACCAGCTGTAGTAACACAGTGATAAAAACACCTGCCCCCGTCTACACTACAGCTTCTACCATTCGTCCGCCAGTGGAGAATTACAGATCCAAATGTTCCCAGTATAGATACAGCTTCTGAGCACCGTTTGGTGGTTTAAATTAAATAAGTCCCATTCTGGTTCCCAGTGAACTAGCATGTTCACCACACCTGGTACTAATTGGCTATTGCAAAAGAGAATCCAAAGAATGAATGGACCATCTTCACTCTTACCCATAGTCATTTCTTCCAGGTAAGGTGGAGGATTACATTAGGACATAGGACTGGAAAAGACCTCCTGGATCATTGAGTTCAGTCCCCTGCTATCACAGACAATCCCATCATATAATTCTGTTCATAAGTTTATCAAGTTGCATCTTTAAATTAGTTCGGTTGTTTGCCCCACTGCTCCTATTGGGAGGCTGTTCCAGAACCTCACTCCTCTGAGGGTTAGAAACCTTCAACTAATCTCCAGCCTAAATTTATTCATGGCCACTTTATACCCATTTCTTCTTGTGCCAGTGTTGTCCTTTAGCTCTGAATAGCTTTTCCCCCAGCTCTGTCTCCGTCTGTGCTGTGCCGGTTCTGCAGATAGAGAGAGCAGTTCAGACCCCAGTACTGTTAACCTAGCACCTTTCACCAGCACTGAAATCACACCTACATAGCCCTCAGCTGGGGTAAATCCAGATAGCACACTGAAGTCAATGGAGCTACCATGATTTACATGAGCTGAAGGGCTGGCCTTCACAATTATTGGAGATGCGGCCCAAGGTAAAATTTGGATCCACGTTGGAACAGCCTCAGAATTCGTGGGTGTTTGTACCTGTCGGTTACCAGGTTTCATGGAGGTTTGTACTTCCAAGCCTATCTCTAACACTTAGGTGAACTATCCAGACCTCTTGGATGGGCAAAGTTAAGCTGTCCCAGGACAGGTTCTTGGCAGCATCTCAGCAATTCTCATTAAAGGCAAGCTGTAAAATTAAAAATGGAAAGGGAATGAAAAAAAAATTTTTTTTTTCAATCCCTAAAAGTTTGACATGTTGGAAGGCTACTAGATCATGCCTACTAGATCTAGTGGGAGAAGATTCCTAGCTTCTCCAGACTGATTTACTCATCCTTGTTCATGGCTGGATGTAAGAAGCAGTGCATTGTTGAATGAGATATATGACCGTAGCGGTTTCTTTTTATTGAGCCCTTGCTTCCTTTCTCAGCACATTCAACCACATTACATACAGTGCGGCAGGAGGCCAGGAAATTGTCTCTGAGTGGAAAAAACTTGCTGCCATTTCTATTAACTCACCCGGCAGAATCAGCTTCCCATGGAGTGTTAAAACAACTGCATTTTTTTCTGTCAGCTGAATGAGCTGATATGGGCAGACAGTGTATGTGTTTAATATATCATTTTAAAAAAAAGTAGAATGTTGTTTTTAATAATAACTTGCGGTTTGCACAGTAGTGTGTGAAGAAATACATTCACAGCGTGGGTTCACCCGGACCATTAGGATACTGAATCCGTCTGTCTCAAACCAGAGAGTTCAGACGAAAGCAGAATTCAGCTTGTTTGAACCTGTTGGAATAGTGACCCCTGATAATCTTTGGTCTTTTGGCTAAAGCCCTGGACTAGGAGAATGCAGACTTGGGTTCTATTTTGAGCTCTGCTATGACTTGTTGTGTAATCCTGGGCAAGTCACTTACACTTCTCAGTATTAACTGATAGGGCTTTAATTCTATCAATGGGGTTGTGCTTATTTGATCCTTGGTCTCCTCATGTGCAGTGTCAACAGAACCCTCACTGGAATACTTCATGCTTTAAAAGGTTCTTCCTGCGTATTCTGTATGTCACTGTCAGGATAGTGTGGAGCAGAGTCTTCATATCGGGTGCAAACATTCCCCGTGAGCTAGATTTAGCAGCTAAATCCCAGTATATTTTTAATAGCAAATTTGAAAACAAATAGAACTGTGGCTGTTTTTTCAGGACCTCTAAAAGAGTTGCAATCAAATAATTACATAAGACACCAGACCCTTTTTAATGGGATGCACTAGGGCAGTGGTTACTAAACTTGTTCCGCCGCTTGTGTAGGGAAAAGACCTGCCACGTCCGACTGTGGCTCCCACTGGCCGCGGTTCGCTGCTCCAGGCCAATGGAAGCTGCTGGAAGTGGTGTGGGCTAAGGGATGTACTGGCCGCTGCTTTCAGCAGCCCCCATTGCCCTGGAGCAGTGAACCACAGCCAGTGGGAGCCGCAATCGGACAAACCTGCAGACACGGCAGGTAAACAAACCGGCCCGGCCCGCCAGCGGCTTTCCCTGCACAAGCGGTGGAACAAGTTTGGGAACCACTGCACTAGGGGATATAGATTAACCTTTATCTGTAAACTGTTGAAACATAAGTGATGTTATATGCTACATCTGCACAAGGGCTTTGATGGCCTTACGGGATGCATGAACTAAACTTCCACTTCTGGGGGCTTGAGTTCAAAACCTAAACTAAGATCAGCATTGAAATTAAGTTTCCATCCCCTGTGCACATTTGTCTCCACTGCCATATCAGTACACAATAACTTAACACACTTCTCAGACCCTACAGAAAATCTGATCAGGACCAGTCAGACAGGGTGGCTCAGGTTGAGAAGATTCAGGTGCTTTAGCACAGCCTTACAAAAAAGCCCACACTAATGGGGTCCCTGCTCTTTTTGATGCATTCATGTTAGTGCTAATTGTGCATTGATGGAGCCTAAGTATTTGTACCTAATATTTTCAGTCCTCCACTGTCATTAGTTTCCAGTGCACAAAATGTACCTCCACCAAAAACCTGAAATATTGACTTCTATGGGTGAGAAGTTAATTCATTCTCTATGGCCCATTTAATCCACGGCTTCTCTGCTGAGACTTCCAACAAGATTACCCCATGAGTGCCACTTGGGGTGACAGCTTTTGCTATGTGGACACATAACTCAGCTTTTAAAAGTCACCACTGAAGTAGTCTTAGTCCAGTTCCCTGGGGACAGATATCCACATCACAAAAACCACCAACCCCATTGGCTCTGATTGGCAACACTGCACTCAGCAGAGAAACTAAGTGGACCATGGAGGCTAAGCTCCCCTGTTGTCTCTAGAGGTGGTTGCTATGGTCAGATAAGAGGCACGTTCATGAGGCAGTGTGTGAGGAAGCTATCTCCTGATACCTATTCTGTAGACACTGAGTTTCAGTGACCAGGGCAACCAATCTGGTGTCTCATGATTCTAAGCCTCCCTTGGATCTCTGACACAGCAGTAGACCCCCCCGCCAACCCCATGTGGTAGGTGACAGCACATCATCAAGGCCTACATAGACACATACACACAGAGAGTAAGATATTTCTACAGATGAAAACAATGCTGGAATGGGAGCAGGAGAGAAGGGGGAGATCATGAGAATCGTAATAAAAGAAACAGGCTATCCTGTGGTCAACGGCATTTTTTTCCAGGATCTGCTTATGTGACTGACCAGGCTATTTCCTTCCTGGTGCTGTCTTCAGACTCCTGCAAGGGTCTGGATAGCTTTATCTTTAGCAAGAGCTAATGGAGCGCCCCCTTGCTTTATAGTCTCGCACTCAAAAAGCAAAGGAAGGTCAGATAAGGACAGATAATTTTTTTATGAAACAGGAAGTTTTATAATCTCCACATCTGCCACTGCTGCTCTGTGAGTAGTCATTGGGAGCTTTCAAACTCTACAATTAATAGGCCTCACTTTCAAGCTGGCTTTGCAATTAATTGTGCTCCCTTTCTCTCTTTCTTTCCCTTTCTCTCTCCTCCCACCTCTCCTTCTGCAATAAAACTCCAGACACTTCCTAGTCTATTAGGATGCAAAGGAAGGATCGGGAAAAGTTCTGAATAACTTTTTAAGTGATTCCGTATGGCTCTCCAGCGCCTGCCATCATCACGAGTTGGAATGTGCTTCCAGTTTCCCAAATGCTCATTTATTTTCATAGACAATGTGGAATCCAGTTATTTCACCTATAAAGATCCCATTGGCGAAAAACAGGAAATTTGACCACAAGAGCCCTACCTGGTCCAGACTAAGGAACACCCAGCTGCCTGGCTCAGACTCATCTCCTAACATCCGTTTCAGGGGAATAAAAAGGAGAATTTATATCCATTAACAGTTCTGCATGATGCTCTCCAGGCATATTTCTGAATTGCCTAATATCCTCTCTGTTCATTCCAGTAATGTTTTGTTGTTGTAGTGATACTGAAGAATTAGGTGCTGAAGTGTTATGTGTCACAGCAATACCCCTAGTTTTGTTCTTTAGAATTTTCTTGAGCTAGGATTGCCGCTCTCTAATAATCTGCACTACTGTATAGGAGACCTGACGTCTAGCCCCTGAGCTGGCAAGACACAACAGTAACACTAATTTAGGGTAAAGATTCACCACACTAAACAACAAACTATTCACCTTTTGACTACAGAACATGATTTTGCTGCTGTGCATTCTTAGGACACACTATTCCAATGGAATATCAGCATTTTAGTTCAGAAAGTTCATAACTGGATAGATTATCAGTTCTGAAGCCATTAAGATGGCTTCTGAAGGGAGTTCCATCCAGTCGACCTTGAGCAAAAGAGATAATACACTACCTTTTTCCCTGATGTTCCTTGTTTCCACTGAGTCTAGTGGATGAATTTAATCCAATACCACCACTTTTCATTTATATAGTACTTTGCATAACAATGTACTTCCAAAACTATATGCATACACAATGGAATTACTTTCCTACCATGGAAAGGCAGTCACCTCTGATGTTGCGCACTACCCAGCAAAACAACCCAACCCCTCAGGAGAGCTAGGGTAGATTATGATGTTTGTGAGACTTCAGGCTGAAAAAAAATGGGGGCTGCAAAGTGGTATTAAAGTAAAGAAAAATTGGGGGAAGCATTAGGAATCTTTAATGGTCCCATGAGAAAATTAGTCACTTCATTAAAACCTTGCCCCAAATGTATCCCTTGTGTAATTACATCATTCTATAGTTACAGTAGAATGATCGTGGACTGCTATATTTTCTCTGACTTCCCATATCTTGTTTCGCAGGGTTTCATAAAATAATGATGTTTAGGTGATTTACCTGCAGTTTCAGCAGTTTTGGTGATTTACCTCCTGTTTTTAGTCTCACATAAATGCTCTAGAAATGGACACTCCGTCTATGCCCACTGTATTGCCCTGATATTTGTGCAGTTAGATTCTTTGGGAATGCAAAAGAGATGAATAGATATCAACAAATTTCCGAATTATAGAAGAAAACAAAGAACAATGGGAATTTGATTTACAATACCAACAAAGAGATAAGAATTACTGTGTTCAAGATCTTTTCGAAGTTCTCCCTGGAAAACTCCCTAGTAAGAGGTTTTATTTTATTTTCTCATCCCACTTAAAATCCTGCTACGCATATATTACATGTCCTGATGAGTTGCATGTTAATTGTATTCTTGTGAATGTAACATATGGGATCCCCCACCTTTCTTGAAAAATAAGAGCCTCCAGTACAATACGTTTCTCTCATCTAATTCATTCTTTTATCTCTTTTCATGTCATGATGGTATTTCAGGAATATATGTATTTTCTATCATGATGTTTGTATTAACTAGAATATGATCAAGCACCCTGATGTCAGTGTTAATTGGGAAGAGTGGATGCCATAATGATACTGTACTAATAGGTACTGTCGTGATGCTGTAGTATTATATTTTCTTCATTTTCTAAACAGACTCTGACCTGGATATATTTTAAAGTCAATTTCTGTATGAAGGTAGCTCTAACTGATTCTGTGCCGTATTTTGCAAGAATATAAATTTGTTAGCAGCACTGTTTTGACCATCTTCTAATCTGCACACCTACTGTAAATTCCCCCTGCTGTTTCAGTTGGATGTGTGATTCTTCACTTCCAATGCTAAACTGTTGGATGATTTTGCAGTATGCTGTTAAACAGCTGTCACATACCACACTAGAATGGCTGCTTTTGAGTTCTGGAGAAATTATTCCTATGTGCATATAGTATTTAAACCACATTGAGTTTAAAGGTATTTTCTAAATACATTATTATTTATTATTATATTATATTTATTATTATTATTATTATAGAAAAGTGGTTCTTGATTACATTGGATTTCAAATAGGAAATGATTGGTTCTGTTGCTTAATTTATATCTCCTCCATCCTTCCCTCATTAAATTAGGAATTTGATTCAGTGTTGCCAATTCTTGCAATTTTTATGACAAGCCTTGCTATATTTGATGTTTTCCATAAAGCCCCAGCTGCTGGACTGATGGAGTTATGCAAGACTCACATCTTTCTTTTTTTTCCTTTTTCTTTTTTAAAAAGGAAGTTTCTAGTCGACAAATGCTTGAAAATGTGACCCCACTGCAACCTAAAGGCTCAAACCCCAGAAAGCAAAAAGTACCCAAATTTATTTTTTAAAATAATCTGATGGGATTGGAGGAGGGAGGGCGCTATCTTTTTTTTAATTTTACATGTTTTGGGTTCTCAGTATGTGGACTTTAACCTGGAATTTACAGTAACTGTGAAACTAATGGGTGAAAGAAAATGCATCCTATGTTCTCCTTCCTCTTTTGCCCACGATATGCTAATACAGTATTTATAGTGTATCTTGTAATTCCCATAAAGTTTCCTGACTGTTTCTAAATGAATTCTGGAATTTAAAGGAAAAATAGTAATGGTTTAAGTGCCATAAAGAACCTTTGATCTGTTGCCTTAGCTGCTGTGTAACAGGTGATGTATTCACAGGATTTCCATGAAGAGGTCTTGAAAGTGCTGGGGGATGAGGATGAAAATGAGATGGAGGAGGTGAAGCTCAAGCAGGGCTTGAGTGAGATCCCTGAAATCTACAAACTACACCAGGAGATACTGGGAGAGCTGGAGGAAAGAGTCCTCAATTGGTAAGTGACAAGTTAATAGCCTCATCTGATCCTCAATATATTCAAAATATTTTGATTGTCCTTTATTCGAAGAACCATGGGCAACAGGGTTAAGATTCAAACAGAAGAAAGAAAAGATGCTAAACATCTTTAACAGGGTTTGCACATAGGTTGGCCAGGATGGGTAAGGAATGGTGTCCCTAGCCTCTGTTTGTCAGAGGGTGGAGATGGATGGCAGGAGAGAGATCACGTGATCATTACCTGTTAGGTTCACTCCCTCTGGGGCACCTGGCATTGGCCATTGTCCTCAGACAGGATACTGGGCTGGGTGGACCTTTGGTCTGATCCAGTATGGCCATTCTTATGTTCTTATGTTGAGGAAGGTAAACTTACAGGGACACTGTAAGGTTGGGAGACTGAATTTTCTTGTCTATGCCATGTTTCTGTATTGTTATTTTACCTCCCCAAAAATACAAACATCTCAGTGCTCCTGTGCTACCCTACAATGAAAAACCATTGTATACAGCCCCATACTCCTAAGCAGCCCCATAAATCAGCATGTGTGCAGCCCATCTCGCGTGAACTGTCATTTGCTATCTGTTTGTACAGTGCCTAGCCCACTGGGGCCCCAATCTGGTTGAGTCCCCTAGGTGATTGTCAAAAAGCAGTCTAATGTGTATGAACCGTGATAGACTCAAATACCAGGAAGGGGGAACAGGCATTAAAAAACCCTCAGAGGCATTAAAAAATATAGGAAAATATCTTTTGTTAAATTTTAGACTCATAGAAATTGAAATAAATTAGAGCAATTCTCATGGCAACTTCTTAATATTATAACTCCCGGATAAAAGAAACCCACTCAGAGTTTGAACAAGCCTTTGCTGGGCTGAGCTTTCAGGCTAAACACAATCTTTCAGGGATGCTGAGGGTCTCTGCCTAAACCAAACTGTCCTAGCTGGACTAAATCTTACCAGGATAAAGCACGTCTCTGTCTTGCCTAGACAAAGTTTTTCAGTGCTAGAGCAAGTCTTTTAAACTGGATAGGTCCTTGTCTGAGCTATGCTTCCAAACCAAAATGTATCAGCTAGCTGGGACAAGCCTCTGACTAAGTTCAGTCCCAAACTGACTAAATCTATGAAATCCATGGAAGGCCTCTGTCTAAGCCAAACTTCCAGGCTAATCTGACTCTTTCAGAAGCTGGGGCAAGCTTTATAGCTCCTTAACTCCACCCCCACTGACCTCCAGCCAATCAGCAGTCACTTTCAGTGACAGACCACTCTATCTCAGGACTTCCACAAAATATATTATAAATAAATAATAGTAACAAGCCTGTATGCACAGTGCAAGCAGCACTCCTGAACAGTTCTACAGTAAGAAATCAGAGTGCACAACAGAGGAAAAGTTAAGGAGATATCATATGTGGGTTTCCATCTTCCAAGGGAATTGTTGTAAACAACAGTGAGGTTGAAAACAATTCTGTAAATGGTTATGCTAAATATGCTATTAAGAAAGGTGGGTTCCCGATCCTTTTTGCTGCTGTAGATGTTCCAGGGGCCTAAAATAAATGTGCAGTGAAAAATCTGAAAATGTGCACTGGCTTTAGACTTTAAATACTAAGCAGGCCCCTGAATCCCCAGTACCTCTCCCCACATCTGGCACTGCGTTCTCTGTTACTCCCAGAGCTGCTGGCCAGTCCCTCTGCTGTATTCTCGATCATTCTGAAATTCACGAGGCCACTGTTTAAAACCAGCCACACAATCTCTGTTACCCTGACGTCTCCTTGGCCTCTGCTCATTAGCAGCCCTGTACCTTCTGTTACTGCACTTTTTGGCTGGCTCTCTCTCTTGTAGATAATTCACTTTCAGTAAATGATTAAATTGTGTACCCAGATGAGGAATTGTAACATGGGTAAGGAGAGTGAGCTGTGATTGAAGGGGATCCAATGATGGAGCTATTCTCACACTAACGCCAGCACTCAGAGCAAAGGTTCTTGTTCACCCTGGTGGAATTGGAAAGCTTGCTTGGAGAAATGTGAGCTACGTGAGCCCATAAAGAGGACATTCCGCCCAGCATGTACATATATAGCTGCGGTCAGTAGAGTTACAGAAAGGGGACTGGCCCCGGACAAAGCCCATTCTTCCACAGCCCATTCTGTTGCCCAGCACTTCAGTGCAGTGTTGTCCATTTCCTGACAGTTAAACCCAGGCCTTAACTGAGATCTTCTAATGGCGTTAGCAGGTATGGGGCTGATTAATAGAATTTGTGTAACCAGAATGAAGTGGGGCATTTTTTGTTACTTATTGGCTTGTTCTTTTCTTTCGGTGGCTTTAGGGAGGAACACCAAAAAGTGGCCGATGTTTTTCTCTCAAGAGAATCAAGGTTCAAACACCACACAGCATACATTATGCAGTTTGATAGGAATTTGGCTTTGCTTGATGAAACCTGCCTTAAATCTTCCCAGCTGGCTACTGTCATTCAGGCGTTTGAGGTGAGGCCCCTCTCTTTTCTCTACTTGCATTAATTTATGGTTGCTCCGCATTGCTGTCTCAAAGATATTCCTGCCTGCAACTTCACTAGCCGTCAGACAGGGTGTGCAGGAAGAATCTTAATGATCACTTGCAGAACGCCCTCTAGAGAGACATATGGGGTGAAATGTCTGTCTGTGTGTGTGTGTGTGTGTGTAGATTTGCATGTGTGTATGTTTACTCATGTGTGTATTGGGGAAATCCAGCTCAGCCCTCTTTTTCTCTCCCCTTTCATTAATTAGCATATTTAAAGCCCTTTTAAGCTGTATAAACATTATAATATATAATTGTATAATAAGATATACATTATTATCATCATCCCTCCTCTTCTCTGCCCCTCAGTCTCTCTTCTCCTTCTTCTCTTTAAAACTGCATCTTAAAAAGCCTCTTACTGCTCCTTCTGCTGCCACTCGTACTTATCTGTCTGTCCTGCTACCCTATGAAGCCAGCATGCCTCCATAATAATCAATAGGGCATGCCGTGGCAGGGAAGCAATAACAGGGAAAAAGGCATGCAAAAAATCCATTGACAAGACCAGAGAAATGTGGGAATCAGAACTTCTAGGCTCTCTTCCCATCCCTGCCACCAGCTCACTGTGTGGTCTTGGGCGAGTCAAGTAATCTTTCTGGCCTTGTCCTGATGGGCAAAAAGCATGTTTTTCAATTATGTTTAGCTCAGCTGGCTTCACACAATTAACATACTGTGATGATAATCGTGGTATAAGAACCAATACAGAACAGATTGAAAAGCTCACCAAGATGCAGGCTAGTGCCTCTGAAGCCATAATGTTTAAAATGTGGCCAGCCTAGCTACAATATAGCCAGCTAGTACATTTAGTATCTTGATCAGTCAGATTAGCTAACCTTGATTGAAAAGCCCGATCTAATACAATTGAAAAGGATACCCTTTTTTGCCCATTGATATAAGGCCTTTCTCATTTTCGCCATCTGTAAAAAAGGGAATAAACAACATTTAGGTGATAGGGAGGTTGTGAGGATAAATAGGCTCTGATACTTTAAAGGTTATTTAGAATGTCAGCTCCATGAGGTATGGATTGTGTCTTCCTCTCCAGCATGTCTGACATTTTAATAGTAATAAATCATTGCAAGAGCCATTTGAATGTCAACATTTGCCAACAGATACCTCATGGTCACTGATGTAATTTCCTGTTCTAAGCAGAGGGGAGGGCTGGAATCTCACACTCCACTGGTCAGAAACTGGGCAAATGCAGGCTTTTTATTGACAACCACTGTGCTCCTTATCATGCTCAGCCAACCTACCCTGCACCTTCTTGTCTTCCTGATACAAACTGAGGACCAAATCCTACTTACAAAGAAGCCAGTGAGACTTTCCTATGAGTAAGATAAGCAGGATTTGACCCTAAAATTGAACAGAAGGCTCATCCATTAAAAGGAGTAACATTCAGACCCTTCTTAGAAATGTGAGCACCTAAGATTTATTACCCTTCTAGCTCATCAGCTCAGAGCTTAGGGCCCCATGTTGATTCTGCTGCAGGCCTGGCTCCCCTTGACTTTAATGCTCGGGGTTGAGGGTGCTACATATCACCCAGAAGTTGGTCAGCACTTTGCCAGATTGGACCCTTAATCCCCTTTATGTTGTCTAGGGCAGTGGTTCTCAAACCATTTTTTTCATGGACCACTTGAAAATTGCTGAGAGTCTCGGCGGACAGCTTAATGATCTTTCCAAATGCTGTTTGTACCGTTAGCTAACTATTGTAAAACACTTTGGATAAAGGCGCTATATAAAAAAACCTTAATAATAATTAACGTTTTTGTTATTCTACAAATAAAAGCACACAACTCACATTTTAATATCAGTAGTCTTACATTTCTAATGTGATAGATATGCCCTCTCTCCACCACCACGGCAGCCCCCAATCTGGGGCTGGGAAGGAGGAGGGGGTCTCTCTTCCACCACAGCAGTCACAGAGCTGAGGCTGGGAAGGAGGCCCATCTCTCCCCAGCAGCCGCAGCCCAGGAGCTGGGGAAAGTCGCCTCTTTCTCTGGCTGCTGCAGTCCTGAACATCCCAAATTCCCCTCACCCCTCTTCTCAACCCACTGCCCCCCCAGCTACCCCCCATTTCCCCCAAGGCCACCACCTCACCTTACATGTGCGTTGTCTCCAGGGTCCAGGCACCTGATGAGTTGAGCCACACCTGCACGGCTCCACTAATTAGGTGGGTGGCCCTTTATTCTCTTGTGTGCTGCTGCCCAGGCACGCACCTTAGAGGGAACTATCCATGGACCACCTGAATGGAGTTTGTGGACCACTGGTGGTCCACGGATCACAGTTTGAGAATCTCTGGTCTAGGGCATTAATCAGTTAAATTGTTTTCTTCTCAAACTGCCTTTGGTGTTTTCCAAATGATTCTGACTGTCCCCTTTGCCATCCCCCCCAATGCCCCTGGAGGCAGAGCAATCTCAGAGGTGCACCTTGGCCCCTGGTACACAGCAAGGGATAAGGGCTCCAGTGTTAATGCTTTTCATCAGTGTGTTGCTTTGAAGTTCAGCTACAATCAGAGTTAATAGGATTTGGATTTGAGTCATAAATCCAAGCTCAGGAGCGAACTGTGCTTTTGCTATCCTGGGGTTTCTGTTCACTCACAACTGTGTAAAGAGAGGAGTAAATAATCATAAAATTAATGGTGCATTTAAAAAAAGAAAGGAAGAAAGGTGAGGGGTTCCCCCCCCCAGATTTTTAAGCCGGCACAGCTGTTTGTAGTTTTCACTATGTTAGGTGCTAAGGGCCAATTTTTCAAAAAACAGGATTGGGGTAGCAATTGCAAAATAGGTGCAGAAATATTTGCACCTCTGTGGTGGGTTTTAAGAGTGAAATTACAGGGGAGAGAGGTGGTGATCTTATTTCTGTAGTTCTAGCCAGAATCAAGGCAGCCTGAGTTATCCCAAGCCATTAAACAGCCCTTCAATGCCAGATGATCCTTATGAACCTTTAGAGTTGACCTAGATCAGGGGTGGGCAAACTTTTTGGCCTAAGGGCCAAATCAGGGAATAGAAATTGTATGGCAGGCATGAATGCTCACAAAATTGGGGTTGGGGTGCGGGCTCTGGAGTGGGGCTGGGGATGAGAGGTTTGGGGTGTAGGAGGGTGCTCTGGGCTGGGAGCGAGGGGTTCGGGGGGGGGAGGGGGATCAGGGGTGGGGCAGGGGGTTGGGAGAGGCTCAGGGGATGCAGGCTCTGAGCAGCGCTTACCTCAAGTGACCCCCAGAAGCAGTGGCATGTCCCATCTCTGGCTCCTATGCGGAGGGCAGACAGTGGCTCTGCACGCTGCCCCATCCACAGGCACCGCCCCTGCAGCTCCCATTGGAGCATGTAGGAGCCGGAGCAGGACCATGCCACAGCTTCTGGGAGCTGCATGGTGTGGCCTCGACCCAGTGCCCTGGCTGAAGCAGGGACTGACCCAGCGCCCTGGCTGGAGTGCCGGAGCAGGGCCAAGCCGCATGGTCCAGTGCCCCAGCCGAAGCGACCCCCAACCCAGCACCCTGGCTGGTGAACTGGGGCTGGGCTGAGCCATGTGGTGTGGCCCTGATCCAGCGCCCCAGCTGGAGTAGGGCCAAGCTGCTGCTGCGACCCGCAACCCAGCGCCCCGGCTGGAGCAGGACTGAGCCGCATGGTGTGGCTCACAGGCCGGCTTAAAACGTCTCATGGGCTGGATCTGGCCATGGGCCGTAGTTTGCCCACCTCTGGCCTAGACACATTGGTGAACTTGACTAGGTTTCGTTGGTTGAAAGATTGCTGGACCATTAAGGTTGATTTTCCATAAGTCTTGGAGCACTGCGGAAGTTCCAGAAGACTGGGAAAAAGCTAATGTTCTGCCAATTTTTAAAAAGGGTAAATGGAATGACCTGGGTAATTATAAGGCTGCCAGTCCGACATAAATCCCAGGCAAGATGATGTAGCAGCTAATATATAACTAGATTAATAAACAATTAAAGGAGGGTAATATAATTAATGCAAATCAACATGGGTTTATGGAAAATAGATCCTGTCAAATAACTTATTTTTTTTTAATGAGATTACAAGTTTGGTTGATAAAGGTAATAGTGTTAACATAATATACTTAGACTTCTGTAAAGTATTTGATTTGGTACCGCACAACATTTTGATTAAAAAAACTAGAACAATATAAAATGAACATGGCGCACATTAAGTGGATTAAAAACTGGCTAACTGATTGGTCTCAAAATGTCATTGTAAAAGGGGAATCATCATCAAGTAGGTGTGTTTCCAGTGGGGTACCTCAGAGATTGGTTCTTGGTTCTATGCTTTTAACATTTTTATCAATGACCTGGAAGAAAACATAAAATCTTCACTGATAAAGTTCGCAGATGACACAAAAATTAGGGGAGTGGTAAATAACGAAGAGGACAGGTCACTGATTCAGAGGATAAACTGGGCACAAGCAAACAATGTGTGTTTTAATACAGCTAAATGTAAACATATTCAGCTAAAAACAAAGAATGCAGGCCATATTTACAGAATGAGGGACTCTAGCCTGGGAAGCAGTGACTCTGAGAATGATTTGGGGGGCATGGTGAGTAATTGGCTTAATATGAGCTCCTAGTGGCCAGAAGAGCTAATGCAATCCTAGGAAGCATAAACAGGGGAATCTCAAGTTGGAGCACAGAGGTTATTTCACCTCTATTTGGCACTGGTTCAACTGCTGCTGGAATACTTTGTCCAGTTCTGGTGCCCACAATTCAAGAAGCATACTGATAAATTGGAGAGGGTTCAGAGAAGGGCCACAAGAATGACTAAAGGATTAGAAAATGTGTCTTAGAGTGACAGACTCAAAGAGTTCAATTTATTTGCGACATGCTTTAAAGGTTATTTAGAATGACATGCTCCCCTTTTGCTGATAGATGGAATGATTCTTAATTGCAGACAAACTCATATCTTAAAGGTTGATAGTACTGGCCACCCAGCAGGCAATGTGTTGATCCTTTCCCATGTCTCCGCACAGTTAAGGGAACGGTTGATCCCTCATCTGTACATGTCCATTTATCTAGAACTTGCTATAGCATGGGATGGTGGGCAGAGCTAGTGGACTGAACATAACATTAGGTGCCAAGAACACAAGAGTTCTGATCCTGTCTTTCCCACTGGAAAGCGAGTAACCTTGGGCAAGTCATGTATTAACCTGATATCATTTCAGTTTCTGAAGATGCTAATAATTACCCCCTTCAGAGAGTGTGGTGAGGGTCTGATAAGCTACTGTTTACACAGCATTTTGAATATATAAGACTGTCAGAAAGTGCTCCCCATCTGCAGCACCCTCTGGCATCAGGCAGCAGCACAACCAGTGTGCCAGCCTCAGTTTCCCCTTGAATGGTTCCAGAAATAGTCCAAACTGTCTTTCTGAGTATAAATAGCCCTTGCTGGGTTAAATTTATTACAAAAGAAAACCCCATGCATATAAGCTATAAAAAACCAGGTCCGCCAACATACAGACAGCCCTGGCATTTCTCACCATGCTCACGCTCTCTGCAGCTCTAGCATCTCTCCCCACAAAGTGAGAGCCCTCACCCCAGCCCTCTCTGATCCTCCAGATTCAGCTCTCTGGCTCACACAGCTACCAGGCATCTCCCTCTGCTGCTCTCTGCCTTCAGTCCCCGCCCCAGCCTTCTCTGGCCAGAGCTCTCTGGCTCAGGAAGGCCAGCAGGCAACTCTCTCTGCTAGCTACTTGGCAATTCCTCCCTCTTTCCAGTGAGGATCTGAGAAGCTTTCTGATTGCTGCAGGTTTCCCCAAACTCCTTCTGTCTATTCTCTGCTCAAGGAATTCTCACCTGCCCCTTCCTATCTTTCTTCAAGGACCTCCTCCCTCTAGAGCCCAGCTGCCCTCTTTTAAGCCTACCTGGGGGGTCAGGTGCACTGGCCTCTTCCACTTAAAGGGCCAGTGTCACCGTGTGACAAAGATATTAAAGTGTCGTATCTCTCTCTCCATCTATACTACTGTATTTCCAGAGTGCTCATTGCTAGCAGCTAAATATAGCAATAACATAAAGCATCACTGCTGTCCGAAACCAGACCTTCTTCTGTCTGCCTTCTTTGATTAGGTCATATTCCTATCACTATTAACATTGTCCCCCTTCCTCTCTTTCCAAGTCACTGCTAGAGCTGTGCAAACATTGAACAACGAAAGCTGAAGCCATATGAAATTCAGCTAATTTGGGGAGTTGGACATGGAAATCAAACCAACTGAGGAGTTGTTGATTTTTGTTTTGTTTTGTTTTTTGTTGGAGGACTTTGGCAAGGTGTTTGGAGGATCAGCTTCCCTAATTCAGTCTCATTGGGGTATTTTGCTGTATTTGGCCCACACAAGCGTGATACTTAAAGTGAAACCCAATGGACATAAAATTTGAAAAATGGCAAAAAGGCTTATGCGAACTCAGCAAGCTTCATGCGGATTCGATTGCTTTGGCTCCTTGGATATCATTCTAAAATCTCTCTTCTGACCTTAGCTTCTGATTGGTTCTCTGCCTCTCTTTTTCTTATTTCCTCCACCTCGGCCTGAACTATTTTGTGATATTGAATATGAATGGTACTATCAAATGATACATTTTCCTGTATTGGTTCTTTATAGAGATGAAGACGAAGATCTAAGCTCTGATATATATGCAGCTAGGCAAATAAATGGGAAACAGCTCAGTAGCACTTGTGTATGTAGTCACCACGGCAGATTCTCCAGGGGGTGCATTAGGCATGTGAGGTCATAATCCAGGACTCAGACTACGGAGCACTGACTGTTGTGTTTTTCCCCTTCTCTTGAGGACAGCAGAATCCTGGCAGCAGCCCCCTGAATGTGAAACACCAGTTTTTGAAAGTGGTGCAGCGCATATTCCAGTACCGCGTGCTACTCACAGGTCAGCAATATTAAAGCACTTCTCAAATTGCTATAGCAGAGACCCGTCTTTCCTGCACTGTGCTGGGGCCATATGTAGATGGCAGGCCAGGGTTGGGGAAGACAGAATGAGGTCAGAACAATGGGCTGGAATCCCCAGGGAGGAACAATCTGTTTAATATATAATAGAGAAATTATCATGTATTAATAGAGATAGGCCTGAGCTACAAATGTTTATCTAGGTCTGGAGAATGATTGAATTGTACACTGGACAGGCCACTGGAGGTTAATAGCAGCTATGGGCATAGTGAAGGGAGAAAGACCCCTATTTAGTGAGATCATGCTGAAGTGTAACTGTAGGATTGGAGTGTGCAAAGTCAGGCTCTTGTAAGCCTCATTTTCCTGGATTTACCCATATTGGTATCCATGGGTAGGGAAGGAAGTGTGCCCAGACACTTGTCAGCACATATGTTTGATTTTACTTATGATGCCATTCATAGCTTAGCCCATACCTGGGTCACTTAAAGCTAGAGATGATCCCAAACCAAAATCCTGGAGCCAACACCTCTGAACTCTGGAAAAACTCCAGTCTAAACTTTGCCACACCACAGAATCTTTCTTTATGCTCCCCCCTATCCCTGACATATGTCACACTCTGTAGAATGCTCTTTTTCTCCTCAAGAATGTCCCCAGAGGTTCTGGCTCCTTGTGGCTACTCCTTCTCATCCTGCCCACTGCTAATCCACTCCAGCCAAAGCTGCAGTTTGTGGGAGGAGCAGCCTTTCATACAGGGATAGGACCCAGCATCATGTCATGAACACTCAGTGCGCTGGATTAGGATATTGAGGCTTCCTATAAGGGAACAGCAGTGAATTAGTTGGGGAGGGAAGTGGTGAAATGTAACAGCACAGCAGAAGTGGTGGAAGGTCAGTGCATCAGATGGAATCACAGGAAACCAGAGATCATTAGATGTAAAGATAAAGAACCATATTGGGTGTATGTATGTGTCTGGGTGGGGAAAGATGGCAGATGACCTAAGTGTGGGACAGGGAGAAGGAAGCAGTAAATCTGTCCCATACTCAACAGCTGATAAAAGGAAGAGCATATTAGAGGGACTCCTATAAATGCACCAGAACAAAGGGATTGTCTGAAATTTTATTCACAGCACAGATTAGCAGCAGTTTCATCTTGCTCCAAACACATTGATCAAAGATGCAACTCATTTTTCACAGCTGTTTCTGCTTTTTTAGTAACAGTGACTCAAGTGAGCACTACATACCAGTAGGAGGATATTTTGGACTGACTTGCTTCCCTCGCTGGGTATATCTACATTAGGCAAGGGAGCCTTTCAAGAAACAGCAGTTGCGTGTGACATTTAGCTGTCTTGCTTTGTCCTTATAGAGGTTTAGTGCATCCATACAGCAACACTGTTCTGATAGAATGGATTTAGTGTGTCCACACACACAGTATATTCTTACCACCACAGTATATTCTGGGACTTCAGGTGCACTTAATCCTATGGGAGCCAGCACTATTGCTGAGAGTTTTAGGGCAGTTACCAAACACAAGGAACTGCATTGTCAGACAAAGTTAGGAGAAGCGGTGCAGCTGCAATGCTTGTGGCTTCCCATTCACACTTGGGAGAAACTATTGTAGATAGTATTGTAGATATCTACTGTAGATAGCACTGTTTCACGCAAACATGAGATAGTCTTTGTTCCGGGCATTGCAGCCAACTGGTATAACCAATGCTTGTAAATCACCAAGGATGGCTGTTGCATGCAGATACAACGTATTGTATAGGCATTGCAAGACATTCTAAACAATGGGTGGCTGCAACAGTTAATCTAGTTTGGAGAAGTCATGGATGCTAACAGATGCCCTCGGATGATAGGACAGGCAGGGTTTGTTAAGGTACAGTCATTCAATTTCTCTGCACAGTGTGAAAAATAAAATATACTGGCTCTTATGTTCACAACTAGCTGTTTCTACCCAGATAAGGAAAGGTATTTAATCTCAACACTGGTTGCCAATTACTGTGCTACAGCCAAAAGGAGTTGCCCACATTAGTTAAATGTCTCCAGCCAAGTGCAGAGCATGCAGCTGGGAAAGGGAAACCTAAATACGGCATGCCAACAGAGCACATTACCTCCCTGCCAGACTAGGCATTGAAAGGCACAATAGCAGACGTCTCTTAACCTTCCAGAATCCAGATGAGAGAACAGTACAGTTAAGAGGTGTGGAAGGGTCTGGTAGAAGTTGAACTCACATGAGCGGGGGAGACTGAGGATGGGGCGGGGGGCATGATCCATGTTGCACTTTGGGATATAGACCTGATTCTCAAATGTGAAATTTGGGGGCTTGCATGAATCAAAGAGCTAATTTAAAAGAGTAGATATTTTCAGGATTGGGATTTAATAAATAAAAGCACCCAGATACTACAGTGATGAGGGTCACATAAGGAACTAAAGAGAGAGAGAAATACCCTGACTCACACGAGTAGCCCTACCAAAGCCAATGGAACTACTTGAGTGAGTAAAGGTTTGCAAGATTGGCCTTTAAGTAAGATTTCTATTATATATAGTTTACAGAATCTATTTTCAAATTTTAATTTAGCTCCAGTGATCATTACTGAAATTCTCTATGTCCAGAACACTGGAACGTTGAGAAATATTGAACTGTACTACTATGTCCACAGAGTCCATTTTCCTATGAATATAGGAAATCAGTAATTATATCTAGTACCATGCTTTCAAATGGGAAAATAGAAAACATTCATCAGAAGATCATTTATTAATCAAACTGTGTCACACTCAGCAGCTTCTCTTGGCTGAGAAACAGGGAAATATTTTAGTTAGTTCCAGTTGTGAGATTTTACACCTGCCATGTTTTGCTTTGAATCTCAGATTTGAATGAGTCCAAAAATATCAAAAACAAAACTTGGTAAAAAAAAAGCCAGGTTTAAATTTGGAAGGAAGTTAAATCTATCCAGACCTCCCTTTGTTTCCCATATAGGTGATTTCATAAAAGAGTAAAGGGTTATGGGATATTATGTTTGTGTATTTCAGCTAGTCAAACCAAACTCTTTAATTATCTGGGAATTTACTGGGTGTTCTATATCTGATTATCTCCTACAGATTACTTGAATAACCTTTGTCCTGACTCTGCAGAGTATGAAGACACACAAGGTAATTTCAAATCGCTAGAAGAGAAACTTTTATTCAGTATTATAAATAACTAGCAATGAGATCTGTCCCAGGAATATGTGAATGAAGCCCAGACTGTGATGGCATAGGTCTGATCTGAGGTCTCACTGTTAATTTAGGGGACATTGCCTCTCCAGTATAAACTCTTTGAGCAGAGACCATACCTTTTTGTGTTTGTACAGGGCCATGTATATTAATTATTATTAATACAACAACTGACGGCATGACTGTCAACTCCCAATAGTATCAGAGCAGGCTGTGTCTGACCAGTCATACATTCAGAATGACCAAACTATATTATGAAAAAATCTGTTAAGAAAATCTGAAACTTCTGGATAAAAAATGAAGAGGTCAGATTTTTCTAATAGGAAAAAATATTGGCCAGACTGATGCTGTGTTCATTCGTATGGCATGATCTCAGGTTGCATGGGCCTGACTGTTCTCTTATACAAGTGTAAATAAGGAGTAACTCCACTGGAGTGAATGGAGTTTATAGCAGTGTATAAATGGTGTAAGTAAGATCAGACTCAGGCACAATGAGTGTGAAAGGCACAGTATAAAGCTGCATTCTGTCCTGTTCCGTATTTCATGTGGAATGGCCTGAGGCATGGTCTTCTCACAGAAATGGACATTCAAATTCCAATTCAGCTGCCGGTCGGTCGTTTCTGGTCATCGTCAGAGGCCTATGGTCACATTAACGAGGAAACTTGACCCACCTCCTAATACTGTGAGGAAGAAGGAGGAGGCAACCTTTCAAAGCAGGTTTGAGGTCATGTGCAGGGCAAGTGAGAGGGAGGTCAGACTGCTGTTGTCTGCCTCCTACCTTGCCTCCTCAGCTTGTGAATAAATAGAGGCAAGCACGAGCCACAGAACTGGGATCCAATCCCGTATTTCAAAAACTCAATTTTTTGAATTGTTTGGGCTCAGCACATTGGGCTAGCCAGAGAATTTTAATTCAGATCTGGATTTAGGGATTCTGGAAACCACCTCCACCTGCCCAAAATTCAAGGTTGATGAAGGATTGGTTCATATCCAGCTCTAGAACAGAGAGCAGAGCAAAGTCTCTGACAGTCCCTTGCTACTTCACAAGCACAAGCAGTAAAAATCTGGAAGTTAAGATTTGGGGAATTCCTATAGCTCCAGCATGCAGAGCCTACAGAAAGAGAACTGAGTGAACACAAGCATAGCTTAGATGTTTTGGTTCATTCCCAGAGCTCAGCCACCAGCTAAATCCTAGTCCAGTCTTGGCATAGCCATGCTGGGTATGATATTTCTGAAGTGAAGTGGGATGGCCTGATGTGTTTATTTGCATGCCATTACCTAGAATGAACTTGCAGCTCACCATTGTTTTACACTGGTGCTGATGCTACAGAGGTCTGGAATCAGCAAGAAGGCTTGGTCTATACTTATTCCTTGAGCTTTGACCAGCACATGTACACTTGAGAGACAATGATTCAAAATCAGCTTGTTCAAAATAAAGAACAAATGAGGTGCTCAGCACCTATCAGGATATGGTCTTCTAGTTGCCTTGGAATAATCTTCATGGGCTACTCCCATTGAAGTCAATGGGAGTAGCATGAGGTCACAGGGGGATCAAGGCTAATGCTATATTAATCAAGCAAATACTGTTCTCGGCCCATCCATTGTGAACCAGGAGTAACTAAATTGAAATGAATTGGGTTACTCCTGATTGACCTTATATATAACTGAGAGCAGAACTTGGCCCACCATTTAAAGCACTAGCCATAAGCTAAAGATAAACTGTCATGCTTACAAAAAAACTGCTACTGGAAGATATGTCAGAAGATGATTTGGTGAAATTTAAAAGCACTTAAAGATGGTCCCATGAGCTTTCTTGTTTGGGGCAAGCTTGGCTCATGGTATTATAGCAAGAGGGAGACACAGGGAAGGAAAGAGGGGACCCGATGTGGAAAGCAAGTAGGACTGTTTGGGATCCTAGTTATTAAGGGCAGCTTACCTCTGAAGGTGCAAATGCAGCTTAGCCAATGCATTTCTTTAAAAGATGTATTTATAACAAGGTGGGATATAGGTTGCTTTTTCTAACCTCTCATGTGCTTTTTGCCTTCTGTGTTGCTTCACCCCTCAGCTGCCTTACTCATCGTCTCTGAAATTACAGACCGAGCCAACGACAGCATGCAGCAAGGGGTGAGTTGTGATTTGATGATTGGTACTGTCTTCTCTGTGAGTTTGCTGAGGAGTGTGTCACCCCACTATACTATCCCAGAAACCAAGATCCTTTAGCCGAGAGTAAGTACTGCATGGTGTGCTCCAGATCTAGGTTCCATGGGTTAAATTCTGCTCTTGTTTATATTGGAGTAAATCTAGAGTAACTCCACTGACTTCAGTATAGTTTGCAAGATGTAAGCCAGTGTACAGTTCAGCCCAAAGTCTTTGTTTTCTCTTTGGCTGTGGGTGTCTTAATATTGTACACTGAGGAATGAGTGAGTGGGACACTGTAAATTTCATGGACTCTGCTTCCAATCTGGGATGTATACAGGTATGTAACCTTAGATGAAGACATCTTAGGTCTGATCTTGCTCCCACTGATGTTAACAACCCTGATTCTGAACTCACTAAGGGTATGTCTACACAGCAAAAGCTGTGCATGGGCTAACCTACCGGCGCTAGCTTGAACCAGGCAGCACAGGTAACAATAGCAGTGAAGATAGCACAGTGTGGGCTTCAGTGCAGGTAGTAGAAGCCTGGCATGGACCCTGGGTATATATTCGGCTTGCTAGCCAGATCTGAAACCCGTGTTGTGCTGTCTTTACTGCTATTGTTACTTGCGCTAGCGGGATTCATGCTAGTTTGAGCAGGCTACCCCATGTACAGCTTTTACTGTGTAGACATACCCTTATGTGGGTTATAGGTTTTTATTAGTGTATAATTCCATTGATTTCAAAGGAGTTACTCCTGATTTACTCTCATGTAGATCACAATCCAGTACAGTTGGACAAGATTTTCAAATATAGGATCCTATTAGATTAGGTGTCTAAATACAGATTTAGAGATCTTAAATAAATTATCTGATCTTCAAAAGTGCAGAGCACTCAGCAGCTCCCATTGAGGTCAGTGTGTGTTACTAGCACCCTGTGGCTGGAGATTAGAGCCCCAGGATGTTAGCAAAGATAGTCTGCAGATAACTGTTCTTCTAGCCATTTGCTCACAGAGAATAAAATCCTGTTTCCATTTAAGTCAATAGGAGTTTTGCTATTTACATTAGTAAGAAGCAATATCAAATTCAGAATACAGGAAGTACTGGGCTTGATCCTGATCTTTCATATATTGGTTTTATACCAATGGAACAAGTTCCACTTGAGTTATTGGTAACTAGTACTTTCTCATTGGTTCCAGTGGAATTCTTCCTGATTTACATTGGAGTGACAACATGATCAGGGCCACTGTGGTTCTCTATACTGCATTATACCAGCCATTTTTATCTTATATAATTTTATCTGGGGCTAAATGCTATCCTTGGATGCATGTTCTCAATTCCATTGACTTTAGCTAAAGCACAAGAGACAGAATTTAACCCAAAGAGACAATTAAGAGCACCATAGTTTTCTACAGTGCCTTGAAACACTGCCTTAGAAATACCTTCACAAACCAACATAAAATAATAATGTTATTTGTGAAGCATATGCTCCTCCTTTTACCAAGGCACTCTGGCCTCTACACTAACCATTCAATTATTATTATTATTTTATTATAAATAATATGTAGATTTTAAGGTCAGTGACCTTCTGTATACCTTGTGGCTGAAATGAAGCATTTCTTTTAGGAGGCCTCTAATCTGAATTTAAAGATGTCACATGACAGGGAATATATCATATCTAGGGTCTTACCAAATTCACGCCATGAAAAACGCATCACGGACCGTGAAATTTGGTCTCTTCCTGTGAAATCTGGTCTTCTGTATGCTTTTACCCTATACTATACATATTTCATGGGGGAGACCAGCGTTTCTCAAATTGGGGGTCCTGACCCAAAAGGGAGTTACAGGTGGTTGCGGTATTGCCACCCTTATTTCTGTGTTGCCTTCAGAGCTGGGCGGCCAGAGAGTGGCAGCTGTTGGCCAAGTGCCCAGCTCTGAAGGCAGTGCCCTGCCAGCAGCAGCACAGAGGTAAAGGTAGCAATACCAGACCATGCCACCCATACTTCTGCGCTGCTGCCTTCAAAGCTGGGTGGCTGGAGGGTGGCAGCTGCTGACTGAGGGTCCAGCTCTGCAGGCCGCAGCACAGAAGTGAGAGTGGCAGTTCCATATGATGCCAGCCTTACTTCTGTGCTGCTGCAGGTGGTGGCTCTGCCTTCAGAGCTGGGCTCCCAGCCAGCAGCCACCATCTCCAGCTCTGAAGGCAGTGCCACCACCAGCAGCAGCTCAGAAGTAAGGGTAGAAATACCGCAACCCCCCCTGTAATAACCTTGTGACTCCACCCATAACTCCTTTATGGGTCAGGATCCCTACAATTACAACACTGTGAAATTTCAGATTTCAATAGCTGAAATCATGAAATTTATTATTTTTAAAATTCTGTGGCGGTGAAATTCACCAAAATGGACCGTGAATTTGGTAGGGCCCTAATCATATCCCTGTGGAAGCTGTTCCAATGCATGTTTACCCTCCCTGTAAAAATTCACATTTAATGTCCCGTTTGAACTTTGCTGACTTTAAATTTCCAGCCTAGGAATCTTGTTATGCCTTTGTCTGCTAGACAAAGAACCCATTAATACCAGATACCTTTTCCCTGTGTAGGTAATTATATAGTGCTATCAAATCCTCTTGCCCTTCTCTTCAGTAAGCTAAATAATAATGATGATGATGATGATGATAATCATTCATACTTCATAAAATCCACACTCCAAAAAATGAGCAAAACAGATAAACATCCTGGCATCAATATGGAAAGGAAGAGGAGAATGATGTGAATTAAAGTATCAAACAAGTGCTTTTGAGAAAGGTTTTATTTTCAGACATGATTTTAAAAGCCCGTGATTTTAAAGGTGACAAAATGGATGGATTTAGGCAGAAGCTATGGGGTATGAAATCCACCCCTTTGGGGCTGCCACAGCAACATACTTGTCACCTGCTGTCCTAGGGATTCTCTACGTGCCCTGCCAGCATGAGGAATGAGAGCCCATGGTAAGAAGTGGAACCCCAAGTGTTCAGCATGTAAATCCAGATTGTCCTTCATCTTTTAAAAATGAAAGCTTCATGTTTTGTTCAGAGGAAAAGTGCAAGCAGCTGTTTGCAGCAGATGAGTCCTTGGAGCCAAGAATGTCAACTTTTGCTCACATCTGTCAAGCTCTGTTGCTCAGGTTTAAAAGTCGTGTCTCTGATATGCGCGCCAAGGCCATAAACACGCCAGCATTTTCACAAGCTGTTTAACAGCACAGATTTCAGTGACACTCTCCTCACGGATCGAGACCAATCCTCCGCCGCAACTTTTAATGTTTGTACAGCAGAGAGATAGGCAGCAGGTAAAACTTCCTATGTTTCCAAAGGGGAGAAAACTGCCTTAGCAAAACTGCTGTGAGCAGTGCTAGGGGAAGAGACTGAAACTCTAATCCAGCTCCCCTTGAAGCCAATATTAAAATCTCCGTAGAGTTCCTGAGGATCAGGACTGGTCCCAACCTTTTTGTCATTTGACCTGAGCAGGTTTCTCTGTTCATGCAGAGATGGACTCCAGCCACGAGAATTGGATCCGTAGTTTTAGGACCTACGGTTTTGGTTGGCCCTAATAACGTGCACCACAGATAGAGGCCATTTGCAAAATTCTGATCTGGTTCTGAACATCCCAAAGTTCAGGGATGTTTGGATACGTGATTTTTGGTGTAAGTCCATTTCCACTTCTTTGTTTTAAAGTTTATTCCTTTTTCTTTGCCATCTATCTGGGAATAAATCTCTGTTATCCCTTAGTACCACAGTGTCACACATCTGGCCCAATTAGTGTATGTATGTGACCTCCCATAACATATTCAAATTCTGCAGAAGCTAAACCTTCATCTTAAAAATAGCACCAGAAAGATGAACTCTTCCATACTTACAGGTTTCAGAGTAGCAGCCGTGTTAGTCTGTATTCGCAAAAAGAAAAGGAGTACTTGTGGCACCTTAGAGACTAACAAATTTATTAGAGCATAAGCTTTCGTCAGCAGTGAGCTGTAGCTCACGAAAGTTTATGGTCTAATAAATTTGTTAGTCTCTAAGGTGCCACAAGTACTCCTTTTCTTCCATACTTGGAAGCATAGATTCAGTTCCTATACAACTGGCTCCCTACTGCCACCCCTCCCCATTTCCTCCAGCAGAGAATCTGGGCCATTGTTTGCACAGCATTTGGAGATTCTTCGGGTGTTATAGAAGTGGTGGGCTGTATAATTTTTGCTGATTAGGAGTTTATTTCAGAACCATTTCCTCTAAACTTCTATATTGACTTTTGCACTTTATTTTTATAATTTTATTATCACAATACTAATATCTTATTATTAAACCAGTGACATCGAAGAGATTAAACACATTTTCCTCCTTCCCCAACTTCTGTAAATGCACTTGGTTTTTTTGAGGGGCAGGTTTCTTGAGAGTCAAATTGCTGGTCTTGGAAGCTGTATTCCTGCTATCATAATCCATTCATATACAAGCAAACACAAATCCACAGCTCCTTCTTCTCTTATTCATAGATTATCAATGCAAAGCAATTAACAGCTGACTCTAATTACAGAACAGACTCAACAGAGTCATTCAGGATACAATATTAATAACTTGACATGTACCTGGATGAATTCCTAGACTATAATTTAGACTTGGGATAGGAGGGAGAGTCCTATTGGTACTAGCACATTATACTACACTTCCAAATCTGACAGGAGCATTGAATTACAGCCTATGTTTTCTATGGAACACCAAGCATTAATTTATTAGCTTTTTCTTTAATGGTAACAATACTCTAGCACCTTTTCCCCTAGCAACTTTTATCCCAGGAGTTCAAAACACTTTACAAATATTAATTAGCCCCACAGCACTCATGTGAGGTAGGAAAATATTTGCATTTTACACATGCACAAATAGAAGCTCAAAGTAGACCACTGTCACACAATATTAGAGGCACCTATTGCTCTAAGAGGCATTCAGTACTTTGAGCTAAGAAAGGGATGTATTACCATTTAAACCTCTACAGTCTATTACAGGTCCTGAGGCACTAAGAGTTATAAATCATAGTTGCTGTTAACTACTGGTAAATTCCTAAGGAAATTTGTCCACATAGACAAAATAATAATAACTTCATTGCCTTTTGGAAGCTGTAGTTCATGGCTAAGCTAGCCAGATATGAATTTCCCACATCTGCAGTATTAATTGGGTGTTGCTGTTTTTTGACTCCTGGGTCCTAGCTTGTAAATGTGAATTGGAATAGAGAGAGTTATTAGCATTGTTTAATGTAGGTTGCATGGGATGGGTCAGAATATTGGTAATAGACTATGAAGTCTTTCACTTCTAGGTCACTGGTTTGAATCTTGACAGAATAAGCACTAAAAGTAATGATCATTTATGGCTGTTTGGTTGAAATGAGATTTTGAATTTTAAAATATTAAAACTTGATTTGTTTTGCTTGAAATTAGGAATGCTTGTGCATGAAAATAGAATGATATCCTGACACTTTGCAGGCTTGTGAGCAAATAAAATCCTTGGAATACTACGCACAGTCTTGAGTGTGTTGCTGATCTGGGCTGTTACAGTCTTTTGGAAAAACAAAGCTTTTCAGTTTAGCTTTTAGTCTCAGTTTAAAACTGTAACTTTTAATAGGAAGGTAAACCCATTGTGTTGGGCAGGACAAAAACAAGCCATCGTGAGCTGCAGCACATCATGTCCTGTCTCAGTACTGAGACATGAAGACATCATCCTGGCCTGAAATATTTTCAGGACACTCTGAAGGTCCTGAAAGACGAGACTGCAGGATGCATAATGAATAGTGCCTTCTGAATCTGTATTAACAAGATCAAAAACGTACCTACTTTACCCAACTCCTCTCTTTGTCAATGATTCTAAAAGAATATAAAATGCACTGGCATCATCACTAGAGGGACATATAAGAGGACTCAGTTATACCCAGGCAATCCCATTGACTCTGATATTTAGGGAATATCCTGATGCAGATCAATGAAGGGGGAGGGGAAGCAGCCCATCGTCTACCAGAGCAGAAAACTGCAGGCAAGACAGAAAAGCTTAGACAATGGAGCATTTCCCCCTCTTTGCAGTGACCTGCATCAGGATGGTCCCAAGGCTGCTGTCGGACTCTGTGGCTTGCACAGATAGATAGCTGAAAATTTAGCCCAAAAGCAGTTAGCTTGGGCAGCACAGTCCTAATTTGTAGCCCTGACTGTGTCCCAGTGAGGTCCCATTGCTGCTGCTGGGCAGCTGCTTTTGGTCTCCTACTGCAAGAGTGATCAGAAGAAATCCTAACTAAATCGCCTGAGCTTGTCATCCAGATCCCTTGGTATCCAGGATTTCAACAGTACCATCTTCCAAATAAAAAGGGGCTGGGGAGGGTGGAGTGTCACCCTTAACAGAGAGGAGACCTGAGATGCTGATAGAGACTCTTTACCAAAGTTTTCAAAGCATGACAATAATTAAAACCTCTTCCCTTCCCCCCAGCACAAGTAAGTGCCTTCTGATTGAAATCATTCCTTTAACGGGAGCATCGGTTTGCTTAGATTCATTTTACATCCCATGCTGAGGGCTAAGTTGATACAACTTGCCAGCGCTCGTTTGTTGTGCCTGTGCTGTTCAGGCCAGGTAAGCAGTTAACAGTAACAGACTTTGGTAATGAGCTCCCTGATCTTTGCAAGGCTTTTGAAAGGAAGGACTATGCTCGCTAGTTAACCTCTCAGACCTCTGGTACAAATCTATTAATCCTGAATGCAAAAACCCCAGATAATCCTAGCAATGGTTCTAAAGTATAAAGACCTGCTTTCAGTTACCCTTGTTACCTCAGCAAGAACAGCTATTTGGTAAAAGGAGACAGCAATGCGTGGGCCCTTAGGGGGTGTATTTACAGGAGAGGGGAGCAGCATACTTCTGCCTCCAGCTCCTGGCTTCCTGGGTTGTGGAGGAAGAATGTCACTACAGAGCGTAATGTATCTATGGACTATAAAGTGGATAGAAAGCTGGCTAGATCGTCGGGTTAAATGGGTGGTGATCAATGGCTCAATGTCTAGTCGGCAGCTGGTATCAAGCGGAGTGCCCTAGGGGTCGATCCTGGGGATGTTTTTGTTCAACATCTTCAGTAATGATCTGGATGATGGGATGGATTGCACCCTCAGCAAGTTCGCGGCTGACACTAAGCTGTGGGGAGAGGTAGATACGCTGGAGGGTAGGGATAGGGTCCAGAGTGATCTAGACAAATTGGAGGATTGGGCCAAAAGAAATCTGATGAGGTTCAACAAGGACAAGTGCAGAGTCCTGCACTTAGGACAGAAGAATCCCATGCACTGCTACAGGCTGGGGACTGACTGGCTAAGCGGCAGTTCTGCAGAAAAGGACCTGGGCATTACAGTGGTCAAGAAGCTGGATATGAGTCAGCAGTGTGCCCTCGTTGCCAAGAAGGCTAATGGCATATTGGGCTGCATTAGTAGGAGTGTTGCCAGCAGATCAAGGGAAATGATTATTTCCCTCTATTTGGCACTGGTGAGGCCAAATCTGAAGTATTGCGTCCAGTTTTGGGCCCCCCACTACAGAAAGGAGGGGGACAAATAGGAGACAGTCCAGCAGAGGGCAACAAAAATTATTAGGGGGCTGGGGCACATATGAGGAGAGGCTGAGGGAACTGGCTTATTTTGTCTGCAGAAGAGAATAGTGATAGCAGCCTTCAACTACCTGAGGGGGGTCCAAAGAGGATGGAGCTAGGCCAGTGGATCCCAAACTTGTTCCACCGCTTGTGCAGGGAAAGCCCCTGGCAGGCCGGGCCAGCTGGCCCGCCAGGGGCTTTCCCTGAACAAGTGGCGGAACAAGTTTGGGAACCACTGAGCTAGGCTGTTCTCAGTTGTGGAAGATAACAGAACAAGAAGCAATGGTCTCAAGTTGCAGTGGGGGAGGTCTAGGTTGGATATTAGGAAAAACTATTTCACTAGGAGGGTGGTGAAGCACTGGAATGGGTTACCTAGGGAAATGATGGAATCTTCATCCTTAGAGGTTTTTAAGGCCTGGCTTCAAAAAGCCCTGGCTGGGATGATTTAGTTGGTGTTGGTCCTTCTTTGAGCAGGGGGTTGGACTACATGACCTCCTGAGGTCTCTTCCAGCCCTAATCTTCTATGATTCTCTGATCAGTAATGGGCACTGTGTTGGGATAGGAAGCAGCAAGTGGGAGTGTCATGGGCAGACAGATGTATGGTAACCCAACCCCAGGTGGGGAAGCAGCTCGATAAAGCCCCACAAAACTGTTAGGCCCCAGTACGTCAATCTGGTCCTAAAATCCCATTTGGCCCAACCCTGTCTGGGTGATTCTGCTTTGACTCCAAACTGCTTAATGTTAATGTTATCTCTTGGTGGGGAGTGAGGGGAGGGTACGTCTGCTTGTCTAAAGAACAATCACCATCCTACCTCCTAAACTCTTTTTTTCTCCCTCAGGAAAACTTGCAGAAGCTGGTACACATTGAGCACAGTGTCAGGGGGCAAAGCAACCTCCTCCAGCCAGGAAGGGTGAGTGCTGCAGTCGGACCTCCTGTGATAAGGACATTGTGTTTCAGCAGCTTTATTTCTGTCTGTATGGATGGCGAGCTTTCAGACCTCATGTCTACAGGTGTTGTTTACTGGGCCGTTCGATAACAGTTGAAGCCCTGTTTTATGTAAAAGGCCTTCACTCTGCCAGCACTGAGACAGATATGCCAAGTGTCTCTTGTTAGGAGTGACAGGAGCAGCCCCTATTTTCTAAGCAAAGTAGCAATCAGTTTCCTAATGTAGCTGGCCCCAAAACTCACCAATACAGTGTATTTCATTTGACTCGCTATCGTTTTCCCCATAATGTCCATGTTTAAAGTTCTCAAGTGCTGGCAAGTACAGACTGTAGGCTTCGGAGCTTTGCAGTTGTATTTGGCTGGGTGAAGAGCCTGGAGTGAAGGAAAATGGCATGTTTTCATTATTGTTATTCTTCTCATTCCCCAGAGGTATTTTTCATGTAATATATAATTTATAAGTGATACAGAAATAGAAGTATCACACACACACACACACACACACACACACACACACACACACACACACAGTACCTAAATATCTCTTCACTAGCTTTGCCTTGTCTTCCACATCAGATTCAAGCTGCTTGTCCTCACTTGCAAGCCCTCACAGTTCAGCTCTCCTCCCCCCATCCCTCTGCTTAATCTTCCTTTCTTGAACCCTACAAAACATGAAACTTCCCTTCAGTATAACATCTTAAAACAAAAACTTTAGGTAACTCTCAAAACGTGCACACTACTAATCTAAGGAACCGCAGAATCTCACCATTGCAGCCCTCATCTATCTTTTCCTCTACCACGCTAGGTAATGTTTTAACTTGGGGCCTGATTTTACCATCCCTAACTCACGAGATTTGCAGGATTGGGCCCTTCAATTGTAAACTATTCTGGAAGGGAACATTAGGTCAGATCCTGATCTCATTTACAGCAGTGTAAATCTATACTAATTCCATTGACTTCAATGGAGCGACTCTGGATCTACTCTCAGGTTACTGAGATCAGAATCTAGTCCATTGTCTTGGCCAGTGCGAGAAGGACCCTCTGTATCTGTGGTGCTGTATAAAAAATAATAATCATATGGGGAGAGAGATTATTTTTTATACACACACACATATGTGCATATATGCTGTGATTCTAATACTCTTACATGTTCAGCTGGTGTTTGTTGGTTCATTTTCATTGTAGGGGATATTTAAAAGTTGAATGTCCTTTTCTCGGAGTCCATTAAATGTTGGCTCCACTACCCTTGATAGAGTCTTTTCTGTATAAACACAGCTGATAGTGGGGAAGCGAAGTAAGCAAGGAACTGCCCTGTCCCTGACAAATGTATAGTACTGGTATGAAAGTAAATGGTAAAAAGGAGCAACACTGACACTTGGCTGATCCAGGACAGATAGGACTGATCTGAATAATGAATAGACCTTATTGTCATGAGGAGGATCAGGCTAGCAGAGACAGGAGTGTTAGAATCTCCTCCCATAAAGGCAAAAGCATTTAATGCCCTCCCTTCACTTTGAGGGGTGTTTGGTGTTCACAGTAATGATACTGATGCCCGTTTCCTCCCGCAGGAGTTTCTGAAAGAGGGAACACTGATGAAAGTGTCCGGGAAAAACAAGCATCCCCGGCATTTGTTCTTGGTAAGGATATTTCATTAGTTTGTTGCCTTTCTCATATTATATCATGGGTTTCCATAACTACTAAGGAGACTGGATATGGCCCTGAACTACAGCTGAGCTTGTGCACATTGGGGCTGCCAGGTAATTTAAATAGTACTGGTGATATAATAAAAAGAACAGGAGTACTTATGGCACCTTAGAGACTAACAAATTTATTTGAGCATAAGCTTTCGTGAGCTACAGCTCAATTCATCGGAGTCTCTAAGGTGCCACAAGTACTCCTTTTCTTTTTGCGAATACTGACTAACACGGCTGCTACTCTGAAACTGGTGATATAATGTATTGGCATGTGTGAATGAGAGAGAGATATTGACTTCTAGGATGTAATTTTCAGAAGGGCTCAGCACCTACAACTGGCACTAGAATTTCAGAAGAGCTCAGCACAATGGAAGTGGCTGTGTTGCAGGGCCACATATCCTCTCTGACTTTGGGCTAACAATTAACTCAGTTTCTCCTCAGCTTGAATATCCCAACCTTCCAGCCTAGTTTGGTTGCTCCAGTGACTTGGCCTTCCAGCTGTGTCATTAAAGAAAAAAAATTCACCCCTTTCAGGGTATCCAAGTCCAAAACACACACACACGAGTCTTCCACCCCCAATCCCAAGCTGGGCACAGCCCTTCCTGCCTGAGGGTCCATCTGCCTTCGCTCTGGGGAACGTCAGACACTCTTCAACCTATGCTTTGGGCTTTGCTCTCACCTCTCAGGCCCTCCTGGGCTCCTCTGAGACTCTCCCTGCTCTCTACCAAGCAGTGACTCTCAGGCCTTCCTACTTAGAGTCTCCCTTCTCTCCACAAGTTACTGTCTTATCTCCATATCAAAAGACTGGACTTAGCTACATGATCTGCCCCATAACTGCTCATTTTCTCCACCAAGGAAGGTGAGCTAAGGGTGTCATAGGTGGAGCTGGACCAGTCTCCCCTTGAAGGGCCAATCACCCTATGACAGGCTGGGTGCTGAAAACCAGACTCTAATTGGGGGAAGTGAGAACTTGAAAAGCTGCCCCTGAGCTCTTTTGAAAATTTGGTCCCTAGTGTCTGACCAACAGAGAGGATAAGGAAGCCACTACTAGCAAGAGCTAAAAAATATTATTTTGGCTCAAGCAGTAGTTTTTGGAGCTCAAGGATGTGAGTTCTAGTCCCAGTTCCCCATTTGTGCATGAGTGTATGGTATCTAGTTATTATATCTGTTTTCTGTGGCGCATTCTTTCCTTCTGGAAACATAGCATCTCTTCACATTTGGCTCGAGGAACTGCTGCCCCAACATCTTTTCTAATGTGTTTCTTCTTCTTGTGTTTTTTTAACATTCATGATTTTCCTTTGTATTAGACAGTATTGGCTAATGGCTAGAGCAGAGATCTGGGGATCAAGACTTCTGGGTTCTATTCTCAGCTCTGCAGCTAGTTCACTCCATAACTATAAGCAAATAATTTTGCCTTTCTGCATCTGATTTCCCACCTCTATACCCTGGGGATAATGATACTTACTTGCTTTCTAAGGGCTTGTGATGCTTAATTTATTGATGACTGAAAAGTTCTTTGAGATTCTCAAAGGAAATGTGCCATGGAAATACTGAGTAGTGTTATTACAATACAGTGTTGCAAAATTTAATTTAAACTTATGAGATAAATGCCTAGGATACTGTATTTTCTGCAGATTTTCTAAATATTGAACAGGGAAATTTACACTGGGGCAAACATGAAAATGAGAGAATATTTATACCAAAGTCACATACTTTGCCATGGATTCTTCATATTTCCTTTTCTGATTATTATTTCATAGTTATGTGAAAAAGCTTCCTTGTTTACTGTTCAGCTTCTCTGCCTGCTTCATCAAGAGAGGCTTGATTGATTTTGTGTGGGACACTATGCTGCCCTTCTGCTTCTTAGATGGCTCATTAATTTCTGCAAAACTCGAACTTTTATGTATTAGAAGTAATGGGTCTAGCCAAAATCTTCATGATGTGATATCACTGCAATGCTCTTTTGTTGAATCTGCCTGGACAACCTTAAAACATAGCACTACTGTGCAAACCATAACCAGTTTTAAGTCTGTGCAAAATTGCCATTGATTTCAGCTGGACCAAAATTTGACCTGAAGAGAGAGACCCATTCAGCTCTTTGGTCATTAACTCTGAAACCTGCTGATGCCAGTGTGAATGTTGATATTGTTAACTGTTTTACTGCTGATTATTTTAGCAGAAATATCCAGCTGTTTTGGTCCTGTGGGTGGATTTGGGAATTGTGGACAAAATTTGGGCAGAATCCCCTGATGTTCATATGGTCATAATTTCACTATAGGGACATCATAATCTGTGGCCATTGCTATTACGGCTGAACCACAGGACCAAACAGGAGGAGCAGGAATCAGATAGAGAGAAAATCTAGTTTAAGTAATAAACAGGGATAGCAGAGTAATTTAAACTCGGATGAAAGGTAAACTGAGCCAAGTTTCAAATAAGATATACTTGAAAGCTTATCCTCAGCTTGAAAGTCACAGAGGCAGAAAATACTACCAAAATGAACCAAGCACTGAAATAAGTGTAAATTTGTTATTAGTGGGCTTTGTGGTGGCAACTTCCATTTGAGGAACAATATCACGCTTCAGCTAAAGATTCTGCTGCTCAAAACTGGGTGTCAGCTGCAGGGAGTGAAATAATCCCTTGGCAGATAGAGAGATTACATTAAGTGTAGACCAGTCTGTAAGTGAACCCAGTGGTTCTCAACCTGTGGCCCATGGGCCACTTGCAGCCCAATCAGCACATAGCTGAGGCCCATGTGACATCCTCAGGGCCATACAGGTAGTATATACACTGTGTGATTGCAGCCCATATAACACATAGAGAGCTGCATATACAGCCCACGATGGTAAATAGGTTGAGAACCACTGCTGTAGCCCATGAAAAAGGGGGGAATGATTGCAAAATAAAATAACTCATGTTAAACTCTGAATGTGTTTGCATTATCTCCCTGTCCCCAGTAATACTGCAGAATCTGTCATGTTACAATCACTCAGTGGGTATGTTTACTGGACTATTTGTCCTGTTAAACCAGCAAGGAGACTGCTGCACAGCTCTGGCACTTATCTCATTCTTAATATATAGCACACCTCCTATATGAGCCCTGAACCCGTACTGTACATCTCTGCCAATGCAAGCAATCCTGGCCTGCAGCACCCCATCCAACCACCAGCACTGAACATGTATCCATATTACATTTGGCTCTGCCAATGCACTTCATCCCTGAGCTGCAGGGCCCTGCAATACCAGTCCTGAGGCCCTGGCTCAGGGGTCCATCTCAATTCTGACCTCCTGCAGCCCCTGCTATTCTAGCTTCAGAATCCTCTGGATTTGACTTCTAACAGTACTAGCAAAAATAACATAGGAGGGGAAAGCCTAGATTTTAAAATCATCATTCATTCAAAACCCTGAAAATTTTCTAAAGGCGATATCCTAATCTGATTGAAGTCACTGGCAAAACTCCAGGGGGACCAGGATTTGGCCTAACATGTTTTGTAAAATGTGATTTTCAGATCCTTTTTGGATTTTTTTATGGTCCCTAGTGTGTCAATTGCTATGCCAAAAAAGTGCATTAAAATGGGATACGTGTGATTGGGTTTTGCTTTGTTTTTGTTTGGATGAAATAAGTAAATATGCCTGAATAGACCTAAAAAAAAAAAATCCGAAGAAAGGATTGGATTTCAGATGTCAATTCTGTTCCCATTGACATCAAGTCAGGCCAAATCTGAGTGCTTTGGAGAACCTCACCCAGAAAGCACATGCTGGAGCAAAAGCCTGAGAAGGGATTTTATTCCCCAATTTACCCTAGGAATAAATCAAACTAAAGTTGTGGTTAGAACATGCTGTTAAAATGGTGTGTGTATGTGTGCCATGCCTTATGTGTTTGCAACCACACTTTGTGCAAGTCTTTGTGTTGTGTGTATTCGTGTTCACATGTGGGGCATAGGTCTGTAATGTGTATTTTTGTGCGTGTGTATAAGCATGTGTGTGGCATGTACATGCATGTATTTTATGCAGGTATGTAAATGTGCATAAGTTGATGAATATCTATTGTGCGTATTGCAAGACTACTGAAGCTGGCTGTCTTGTGTAAGCTGATGGTATTGTTGAATCTGGCGTTTCCTGGCAGGATGTTTGGTGTGTTTTGCTGGGCGCCTGTTTCCTGAGTCCAGTCTCTGTTTACACGGATGTTGGAGCCTCTTTGCAGAGAGCACAGAATGGGCCGCTGAAGCTGGCAGGCCTCCTAACCGCCCCCCAACTACAGGACTCTTCGACTCAGACACTATCTCTTATCTCACACTTCCAAGAATTTCTCTACAAAAGCTGCTTGTGTTGGATGTGAGGCGGGGGAAGCTGCCATTGACTGGGAGATTTTGTTCAACACTCCAGACAATCCGGCTGGAGTTTAGCAGGATTCTGAGAAGTGCAATGCCATCCCAACTTCAGGCTCAGTCTTGCACCCCTGAAGTTCATAGGAGTTTGACTTAATTGGGAGCAGTATAGGGCTTTTAGAGAACAAACTTAGGACAAGTAAATGTGTGGCAGAAGTTTCTGGAGAATAAATGCACTGGATGTAGTTAGTACTAGGGGTGTGTGAACTTGTTTGGCCTAATTTTGAATCCACTTGAACATCATAGGTTTGGAAATTCAATGTGAACTCTAATGTTATTGGGTTCACATCACACTTAGAAGGGACTGTGATGAAAGGAACTGAGGGAGAAGAGTTAGAGCGGGAATATGTTCGCGGAGTGTGTGTATGTATTGAGGGGCACAGAATAGAGGAGTTCCATCAATATCTTCTGTGCAGTTCAAGAACCCCAGACATTTAAAATCCTCAGTGATCTCTGGCACGTTGACCCTCCTTAATCTTACACCCCGACAATACAGTATGTATTGCCATGCAAACCTCCATGACAGTTGCATTCACTGTGGACTTCCTGATCCCAAATTGGTGCCCAACTGACTAATAAGTATCCAGGGCAGCCAATTTTCACAGGACTCTCTTTTTTCTGGAAGTTTTTGTCCTTGTGGTCTGGCACTGCAGTATTGAGGCTAGCTCTCCTTTAACTTATATAGTTACTTCTGTTCATCCCAAGTCTTGAGAACAACTTACTCCACCAATATGCAGTTGTCCTCAGGATCCAAAAGAAGTGCTCCACCTGGTGAATATCATCCTCAGGTACTGCATGAAGTTGGCTATGCTGGGACAGATGGTGCCTCACTATTATAACAAAACTCCATCCGCTGCTAGTCTTGGTCTCTGGCTCTTCACAGGCACTGCCAGAAAGGCCTCCACTTCCTTGCCTCAGACACCCAACAACAGGTTTTCAAAATGTCAGTAGAAATCAAGTCAATAGGAGTTTTACCATTCACATAAGTAGAAGCAATATAGGGCCCAGAGAGAAAAATACTGTAAAATCCTTAAGACAATCAAACATATGGCTGGAGTTTCTGGAAACCAAGCAAGGAGTGAGAGCTGAGCACATTCATTCTGGCCTACATTTTGAGAAAAGACCTAGGAAATTGGGACAGCAGCCAGGATTTTCCAAGGGATTGGGGCAGTTTGGTCTCTTCTACTGCAATTCCCCTGGGATTCCTGAAGGCTGCCAGAAAGTCTTTCATTACCTTTCAGAAGCCACTACTTCGAGAAGCTGTGCAGGGAACTATGGGATAGTACCCAATGGGCAGTGCAATTGCAATGGTGTAGAAAAGCACAAATTTGGGACACAAGGCAATGCTACAACTGAAAATGCCCCGGCTACTATGGACCACTGGACTGCTAGTACTAACACTAGTACTAGCCATCCAATTCATTTAGCCACAATTCAATTCTCTAGTGTAGACAGCCAGGGAAAGCAGCAGGCAGGGCAGTGCCTCTGTGCCCCTTTTACACGGCATCTCTCTCCTGGCAAACAATGAAATATTCGTCCTAATTTCATTGCAAGGAGTCATTGCTAGGGGGACCTTATAAGAGATTGGAGCCACATTTCTCCTCTGCATGCAGCATGGCAAAACAAACTCCACCTCCAGTGGACAATTACAAAACAAAGCCATCGTCAATTATTAATAAAATCTTGGGATACTAATCAGAGCTGCCATGGCAACAGTATGCACTTGGGTTTTTAAAAAAAAAATTTATAAATAAAATAAACAGGGTTTGCTGCCAAAGAGGCACAGCAGTGCAGGCTACAAAGATCCTATGTTTTTTATGATATTTTTGTGTTTGTGTGATTTAGTGCCCTTCATTCGCTGCCTTTTCTGTGGTTTGGAATGACCCCGAAGTATGTGGCACTGTTAACTGGCAAAGGAGGGGATTGCTTTCTTCTGTAATCCAGTAACCTTTGAAAATTCACAGTATGCTTTCACCCCCAACCCTCTGGCAGAATCTCCAGGTGGAGGTGAAAGTAAACAGAAGAGAATCAACGTCATTTTCAGATGATAATAAAAAAAACAAGTCTTTCTTTTTTTAGCAATTGCTGCCGTTCTAGCTGATACTAACTTCCATTAAAAAGCTCATCCCTCCTGTGAGATCATGCAAACAATAGTTTATTCCAGCTGCTTTTCAATGAACAGTTTATGATAGGTTTACCTCCCTTAACCTCTCTGATCCCCAGTTTCCAATAGGCTGTGATGAATTCCGCTCCGTAGCTAGCACAGCCCTGGTTAAACTGAGAATCATAATATGATCAGTACAGTGCAGGTGTCACTGCGCTGATTAGATTAATGTTAGCACAGATGATAATTTATGAAGCAATAAGTAAATGGTATAAAAACTCCATGACAAGCCATTTGTCACCCAGTTCTATGGAAATTCTCTTGTTATGCCATTAGAGGAGTAAACACTTCACTTCAGAATAGAGAGACTACAGCTTGAGACTTTTCTTCCTTCTCAGAGTTATAGTTTCAGTGTAATAATAACGCTTTTCATCCGAGGATCTCAAAGAGCTTTACAAATACTCATGAATTAAGCCTCACCACTGAGAAGTAGGCACCCCAATTTTAAAGATGGACAACTGAGGCACAGACTTGCCCAAAGTCAGACAGTGGTAGTGCCAAGAACAGAACCCACAGGTGAACTCCTGACCCTATTGAAGTCAATGGGCACTTTGCTATTGACTTCAGTGTGGCCAGGATTTCACCTACGAGTCCTAACTCCAAGTCTCCCTTCTCTAGCCACTAAAAACTGTTCCATCTCTGCAGGAAAGCTGAACCACGACCTTCTAAGGAAATATTTAGAGGGTCCCAAAGGTTCCATTTTTTCAGGCAAGGGCATTGGTGGGAACAGAGGAGGACCGAAAAACATTTAGGGCCCAGCAAAGGAAATGACCAGGCAGCAGCTCAACTTCTCGTGATGTCCAGTGCCAATGACATTCTCGTGATCAGGAAGGGGGTCAGCAGGGTTCAAATCTAGATCCATTGAGCCCAGCAGAGTTACACCAAGGATGAATTTGTCTCTTTGTGTGTGAAGCTATTTTATAAACAAACAAGTCCAGGAAGGAAGATGGGACTTTAAGTAGCAGATGGATTTTTCTCATAAATGAAACTGAGCTCTCTCAGCCCTTTGATGTATATCAGGTACAGCACAAGCACCCAGTGATATGGTGGTCTGTTGAGGATAACCCTACAAACATTAAGTCAGACCACACTAGGGCCTTGGAAAACATCACAATAGGGCTCCTGGCGCCTTCCCTGAGATCATTGCAACTTGTACCCACATTTCACTCTGTTTTCACTGACGGGCCACAGCGAATGGAAGACCATCTGATTCTGTGGGGACTGTACACGCCAAGGCCCAGCCCTAATCACATTTCATTCGCATTTTCATTGGGGAGGTAATGCAAGGTTGTTCACAGCTCAGTGTGAAGGATAACGTTTTCAATACTAGGGATGGCATCTCCACTGCTTTTCCCAAGCCTCTTGCACCCAGTCTCTCAAGATTTCTCTGATGGTGATACCAGAGTTTCTCCAAGTTCTGAGTACTAATGTGTATGTGCAATGGCAAGAGCTCCAGAGCCACAGGTTCAAAGGGGGTTAGCCGGGATGTGTATGTGTTGAGATGGTGCAATCAAATCATCTGTAGCCTTTCCCTTAACACAAACAGCCATTCCACCTGCACTAATTAACAACACTCGAAATGTGCCTGAACCAAAATCCAAACACTCTTGAGCTTTGTAGAAGTTTGGATCTGGGTCTGAACTTTGTGGCTCACGCCTGCCTGTCTTTAGTAACAATTCATGCAATTCATTAAGTCACTACTGGCTCTTGGCATCCCTCCCACCCAAGAATAATAGTTAGGCTTGCAAGACATATTGCAAATTATTGATTTTGCCTTTCTCTTCATATAGATGAATGATATTCTGCTGTACACGTATCCCCAGAAGGATGGCAAATACCGACTGAAGAACAGCTTGGCTGTGTCCGGCATGAGGGTAATGCTTAGTTCAGACCACAACCTGGCATTAAAGTTTATTTGGGGCTTATTGGCTGCCTTGTTAATGCTTTGCCAGTTTATGTCTCCTTTCCAGTTGACTGAAAGGAACAAGCACATTTTATCTAACGAGTCCCTTGCCGTTCCAGGAATTAAAGAGGAAACTATAAAGTACACAAATAAAATAATATCTAAAAGGATGCAGATTAGCATGACTGTCTCATTTGGGCTGGTGATGAATAAAGCAAACCAAACTCAGAGTTACTATCCAATCATGACTTTTCACAGAAGCTAAAGAGGGAAAAGACATCCCATCTAGTCCTTTCCCCTCTCCCTGTTCCCAACCAATGCATGATTGTTCCCTACAATATACTAACCAGGGTTTTAGCACCTCCTAAAAATTCACACTCATGTCATTCCCTTCTCCGGGAACTTTCATGTCCATCCCCTTCAGCCTATGGGGCAGATCACCTTGTTACACCAAGGCTGAAATGATTAGTTGGAGATTCCCTACATTTTCTGTATTCCACCTGGCATGTTGAAGGCTGAGTTTGGAATCACGCTGGAGAGCTGGGGGTTGGGTCTGTACTTGAGTTGGAATGAGATCAGGATGTTCATCTAGGGAAACAGTTGTGAGAAGGTGCCACAGCTGAGAGGAAAGAAGGCCCAGGGACCTGTCAGGGGTAACAGGACATCAGATCTGAACACCCCTCAAGTTTGGATTGTTTTAAATCTAAATCCGAATACAATACACATTTTGTCCCCTATCTTTATAATGGGCCAAACACAAACTCTGGCTATACCTGTCTCTATCTCCAAGATATCACCATAGTATCTATATGTGGAACAGCCCCCAAACTGGCAATAATATGGACCCACCTCGATCAGCCCAACTGACCCTGCACCCCATTGTCACATTGTGCTGGGCTGCCCACTACCTTGTCCCGGGCTGCCCACTACCTTGTCCCCACTAGCCTCTTAGCAATTGAGAACACTGTGAGTACTAGGCTTTGATGGTTAACACTCAAACTGTTGGAGCTTCACAGATTCCTGTGCATCAAGAGTTTTACCATGTGCTGACCATAGATGGTTTAAATCACTCATCCTTCATTTACACATCATTTGTTTCTAGGTCAACCGTCCAGTGACAGAAAAAGCCCAAAATGTCCTGAAGATTGAATATGCTGAACACTGCCTGACCCTGTCAGCAAGGTATTGTCTCATACCAGCCACGTCAGAGGGTGTTTATTTTAGCTATATCTCTAGACCAGTCCAACCACTGTCCAAGACTTAATTGGTGCCCCACTGTTTTTAAACTCCATTACAGTCCATGCAATTGTGACAGATAATGGCCAAGTGCTTGATTATAAAGAGGGCATTCATTTCAATGTAAGGCTCATAAGACACAACTAATTCAACACTTATAATGAGTAAAAAGCTGGGACTTAGCACTTGATAAGATTTTGAGCAGAGTAGAAAATCCATTTCTAATCAGTCTGAGCCTTCTTCCTTGATTTTTTTACAACTTTTTCCCTGTCACAGTGAGAATCCAGCTTTGTCTACCTCCTCTTTATAATTTCACTTGGCAGCTCACATCACTGGGGCTACCCAAGGGCTAATGAAAAATAGTAATTAGCTAATTCCACGCCCTATATTTAAAGCCATTTAAAGGTACTTAAATGACAGTTAAAAGAGAAATTAAACTTTACCGACGATGTAATGAGGTTTTTTTGTTAAAAGGAATTTTCCTAATGAGTTTGGACAAAGTTGGTACTGATCACAATCGGGGGGGCGTTCTGTTTTGTGATCACATGCTGACAGCCCAAGAATTTGTACATCAATTTCTGAGCTGGAGGATACAGTATACCGTGTTCTTCTTGGTTTTAATTCCAAAGATGTCTTGCAAATTTGGTGCACAGGGACAACAACAAAAAAGGGGAAGTATATGATTTTCAGATACATTGTTTAAAATTAAAATAATTTAGTCTCAGTGACAGTGGATCATACTGATGCGGTTATCAACGTTTTGAGAACTGAAGTTCCCATCTCAAGTCTCCACCTACAGTATGGCTGGAAGCACAGCAGGATTCCCCGAATGGCATGCACATTGGAACCAACCTAATAGACTGGGAGGGTATTTTCTTCTCAACACACTTTGAAATCTAAATCCTTCTCTTACAAGGAACACATGTCATCTGTGCCCAATGCTCAGAACCCTGCCAAAGCCCTTGAATTTGGTACCTTTTCACACTAAGTAATAACATTTTTGATACTCTTATTATCAGTATTGGATGCCCATCCAGTCCCCCAGAGGGTCCAAACTATGCATCTGCACGACCCACTGTCAGTTAAAAAAACAGGTGGTATATGGATTAGTGTTGGCTGGGACGGTAAATAACTAGACACCTACTGCCTTAGTGTAGAGAAGTTCTAGTGCAGATGAAGCCCACGTGTCAAGGCAGAGATTTACTTTGCAGCATACTGGGAACTGTGCCTAGAATTAGGGTGGCCAGGTGTCTGGTTTTCGACAGGAACATCTAGTCGAAAAGGGACCCTGGGGGCTCTGGTCAGCAATGCTGATCGGGCTGTTAAAAGTACAGTTGGTGGCACAGCAGGGCTAAGGCAGGCTCCCTGCCTGCTGTGGCTCTGCACAGTTCCCAGAAGCAGCAGCATGTCCCCCCTCCAGCTGCCTGGCTGTGCCTCCACAAAGGAGCTGGAGGGGGGACATGCTGCTGCTTCCAGGAGCTGCCCGGATCCTGCACTCCTGACCCCCTCCTACACCCCAACCCCCTGCCCCAGTCCCGATTCCCTCCCATCCTCTGAACCCCTTGGTCCCAGCATGGAGCACCCTCCTACACCCCAACCCCTCATCCCCAGCCCCACCCCAGAGCCAGCACCCCCAGCTGGAGCCTTCACACACCCCTGCATCCCAACCCACTGCCTGAACCCGGAGCCCCCTCCCACCCTCTGAAGCCCTCAGCCCCAGCCCAGAGCCCCCTCCTACACACTGAACCCCTCATTTCTGGCCCCACCCCAGAGCCCACACCCCCAGCTGGAGCCCTCACCCCTTCCCACAACCCAACCCCCTGAGCCAGCCCGGTGAAAATGAGTGAGTGAGGGTGGGGAGAGAGAGCAACGGGGGAGGGTGGATGGAGTGAGTGGGGGCAGGGCCTCAGAGAATGGGTGGGCCTCAGAGAATGGATGGGGCAAGGGTGTTCAGTTTTGTCCGAGTAGAAATTTGGAAACCCTAGCCTGGATTCTTCATTGGTCTTTTTGTGCTGACATGCAGCTAGTGCTCTTTTAAAGGATGAGCCAGTGATTCCAGTGGGAGTCATTGTGAAATTAGGGCTTGAAGCAGAGAGGCTGCCCTTTGGGTACTAGAAGTAGATAGTTCTCTTTCACAGGGGCCAGTCGCAAGTACAAGGAGCCTCCTGCTCCTTGTGCTGTTCATTAAAGGGCCAACCATAAGTGAAGTCCCTGCTAACACACCCTAGGGCACAAGTCACCTCTAGGGGCCAGAGAGGAGGCCTGGCTATTGCCCCACTTCCTCTCTACTCTGGCTGGCAGAACTGACCAGTCACAGATGGGAGAACATGCTACCCTCTCCTAAAAGATGGCACCATGGATGCACTTGGAGGCTTTGGTCCTCACTGAGGTAACATGTCTTCCATTGCTTCTGGGTTCATACAAGCCCCCAACAAGGTCCAGTTACCAGCTGCCAGCCCTTAAGGCCTTTGCACTTGGATGAGGCAAAAAATACACATAGAGGAGCAGAGGACATGGCATAAGCAGCAAAGACCAAGACCACAGAAAAGGCACTAAAATGATGATAAGCAAAACCTGTGGTTCTGGTTCATACAGCACTGCTGTATGAAAAGATGGCAGTGTCAAGCACTTGCATCTACCACTGAAAATGTCCCACCCAAAGAGCATAATTCTTTGGCTTGCAGGGAGCAGGTGATATGGTATGGTACTGAGCACGCAGCCCTTGCAAAGAAGAGTTGGATGCTGCTATACCTTTACACACATTTCAGAATTCTCTTCTTCAGACACAATCGTAAGTAGGTGGTACCCATATGAAACCTAATTAAGGTTAAAAGAAAAGGAGTACTTGTGGCACCTTAGAAACTAAGGTGCCACAAGTACTCCTTTTCTTTTTGCGGATACAGACTAACACGGCTGCTACTCTGAAAGCTAATTAAGGTTATGTCTACACTGCCATTGAGGGGAAGGAATTGCAGCACATGTAGACATATCTATGCTAGCTTTAATCTAGCTAGCTCACGTTCTGATAGCAATGAAGCAGCTGTACAAGCCCACCCAGGACCCTGGGTACTCATTCATGCAGCTAGCCTGTGTGGCCACAGCTTCATAAATATTGGTATTCATGCATGTTGCAATCACACTTCCAATTGCAGTGTAGACATACCCTCAGAAAGCCAAGTGAGAATGCAGTCAATCAGTACGACGATACAGAAAGGCTGCAGTGGCATTATGATCAGTAACAGAATTCTATTCCAGACCAAGTCAAGTTTTTAATAATAGTGACTTAGCCATAAGCCAATCTACTGAAAACAAAAGTATATTACAATAAAACTGAAAATTAAATCCACAATTATAAAATTACAAAAATACATGTAAATAAAGATTTAAAAATACATAAACCAATAATCCATACATAATCACTGTGCCATTTTTCTTATTTTAGCGGCTAACTCTTGGATCACTGGTATTATGCCTGTTCCTAATAATACTCTATTTTCTGAGAGATCATAGAAAAAAGCATCTGGGATAAAAACACAATGTCCTTTTGACCTCAAGTGGCAACACAAATTATAGTGTAATAAATCCTGGGATAGGTCATCCACCTGCCCTGAGCCACATGGACACAGGCAGTGACTTTCCTGATGCCAGCATATCAACCTTCTAGGAAAACTGTCTGCATGGATTGAAAATGGAGAGTTGCAAATGCCCTCCTTAACATGTTATTACAACAAACTATCTAAATATCTGGAATACCCTTTTTAACAGGGGAATGAAGGTGATGTTTTTGACATAGAAACAACTGCCATATCCATTTGCTTGCTAATATCCTGTGTTCTTGATTTAATTACACATTAATTTCACGTTTTTAAATTTATATCAAATCATTTCCAAATCTGAGAAACCTAAAAAATGCAAACAATATTGAATAGACTCTAACCAAGGAAATTACATGAGAAAGCCTACTGAGCTGTTTCTCTAAGAAAAGCAACTGGAGTATTATTTGAAAGACCAAGAATCTTCATGAAAAGTTAGTTTTGAATCACTTCTAATCCTATGGGATCATTCCATCCCCATATTTTCATACCAAACAAATCTGAATGCATACCTTGTCCATTCCAGGCCAGTTTCTGTGGTGCACAGATATCCCCTGCAGTCAGTGACAGCGTAATGACATTTGACCTTCTGTTTTCTGTTAGACTAAGCTTACTGTAAAAGTAAATGTTGTGTCACCTTGGCTAGACCCCAACAATCTTTTCCAATGCCTAGTGTAGCAATACTGAAGTTTATGGGTTGTGCACTCTGAGCTGTTCACAGCCTCCAAAACTTCAGCAAAAAATCCCTTTGATCTTTCATACAACCAGTGAGCTAGTTAATTGGGATCAGGTCAGTGCCAATTGACATAATTCATTTTACAAGCCAGCAGCCATGTGTTATCCTCACACTTAGACACTATAACAGTCTCTGATTATTGCCTAGAGATGTTTAATGGAGTGAAGAGTAGGTGAAAAGGGCCTGTTGGAGATTAGGCTTTTATTGACAGATCATCCCTGAACCGCTGTCCTTGCAAAAATGACTTTAATTCACACCATGCTTTTATATTTTTTTTTTTAAAGCCAGGTCTTGAACCTCAAGTGGTTAGAATTTTGTGAAAAATGAGACGTTGATAGAGCTGGGGGGAAATTTTCATCCACAACAATTTTTGATGAAAAATGCAGATTAAGCAACATCTTAACAACAAAACGTTTTTCAATTTTGTGTCAGTTTCACCAAATTGTTTTTTTTTAAATTTAAATATTTTGTGCAAATCCTTTAATTTTATTTTTTAAATGCAAACACTTAACAAATTGGTCAAATTGAAACAAAATGTTTTAATGTTGAAATAAAGCATTTTGTTTGACCCAACACAAATGTTTTAGGGACTTTTCAAAATTGCCAAGGAACTGACAAATCCATTATTTACCCAGCTCAAGAGGTTAAACCTATGTTGGTGCCACGTCCACTAACCCTTTGGAGACTGGGGACATAACTACAGCCTTGTGAGTCTTCATGTGGCTCGTAGAGTCGTTTCAAATGTGTTTGATTATGTCCCCCTTCTTTGTGTCTGTAGCCGTTTCCCCCTCCACCCCCGCCCCACACAAGCACATATAGCATTGTCCAGCTCGGAAGGCAGAGCGGAGAGCAACAGCTGCTGGCCAGGCGCAGACACAAGGGTGGCAATGTGAAAAGTCAATATCACTTTTCACAGCAGACTCAAGGCCCCATTGCCACCTTTGCTTCTGTGCTGCTGCTCCACCCCAGGCTGATAGCTGAAACTCTGCCACTTCCAGGTGAGAGACTGGGAGAGAGGGGAGGAAGGAGAGCCTGAGCCCAGGCTGCCTCCTGGTGAAGGATTGGGAGGGTGGAAGACAGCCCAAGCTCAGGTGGCAGGGCTCCAGCTATCCCCTTTATCCTCTCCCCTCACCTCCTGGGTGTGCATGGCCCTTCTCCCCAAGCCCCAGCCAGTGGGGGCTGACATTCAGAGCTCTTTTAAAAAAAGGCACACAGCTCACGCCTCCCTTGACACATTCCTGTGCCTCCATAGTTTGAGAATTGCTGTGCTAGTAGGTTGGGAATTATAGGCATTTTAGGCTTAATATGCTTTCCATTCAAACCAGTCATATTTCTCATAAAAACTGTACTGGAAGTGGAACTTGGGGGGGAGGGAGCAGAGTTGGCTTTGACTAGTGGAAGGGATTGAATAGTCCTGTAAATCTTGGCAATGAGGTGATGTACAGTATTGCAATTCTTTGTCATGCAGCAACTAATACAAGACCAGTGTGTATCATACACCTGTCCTGGACCCTCTTTGTTCCAATAGGGTCATTAAGTTTTACAGAGGCTAGTGTTTTTCACAGATGAGTGCTTGCTCACAGGGTGCAAAAAGAAAAGGAGTACTTGTGGCACCTTAGAGACTAACAAATTTATTAGAGCATAAGCTTTCGTGAGCTACAGCTCACTTCATCGGATGCATTTGGTGGAAAAAACAGAGGAGAGATTTATATACACACACACAGAGAACATGAAACAATGGGTTTATCATACACACTGTAAGGAGAGTGATCACTTAAGATAAGCCATCACCAACAGCAGGGGGGGGAAAGGAGGAAAACCTTTCATGGTGACAAGCAGGTAGGCTAATTCCAGCAGTTAACAAGAATATCAGAGGGACAGTGGGGGGTGGGGTGGGAGGGAGAAATACCATGGGGAAATAGTTTTACTTTGTGTAATGACTCATCCATTCCCAGTCTCTATTCAAGCCTAAGTTAATTGTATCCAGTTTGCAAATTAATTCCAATTCAGCAGTCTCTCGTTGGAGTCTGTTTTTGAAGCTTTTTTGTTGAAGTATAGCCACTCTTAGGTCTGTGATCGAGTGACCAGAGAGATTGAAGTGTTCTCCAACTGGTTTTTGAATGTTATACTTCTTGACGTCTGATTTGTGTCCATTCATTCTTTTACGGAGAGACTGTCCAGTTTGGCCAATGTACATGGCAGAGGGGCATTGCTGGCACATGATGGCATATATCACATTGGTAGATGCGCAGGTGAACGAGCCTCTGATAGTGTGGCTGATGTGATTAGGCCCTATGATGGTATCCCCTGAATAGATATGTGGACAGAGTTGGCAACGGGCTTTGTTGCAAGGATAGGTTCCTGGGTTAGTGGTTCTGTTGTGTGGTGTGTGGTTGCTGGTGAGTATTTGCTTCAGATTGGGGGGCTGTCTGTAAGCAAGGACTGGTCTGTCTCCCAAGATCTGAGAGAGCGATGGCTCGTCCTTCAGAATAGGTTGTAGATCCTTGATGATGCGTTGGAGGGGTTTTAGTTGGGGGCTGAAGGTGATGGCTAGTGGCGTTCTGTTGTTTTCTTTGTTGGGCCTGTCCTGTAGTAGGTGACAAAAACTAGACAAGCCATTTACAAAACACACTTTGATTCTCTACAAAAGAAAAAGGACACTAAGCTATCTAAACTACTATATGCCACAAGGGGCCACAACAATGGTTCCCGTAACCCACCCAGCAATATTGTTAATCTATCCAACTATACTCTTAGCCCAGCGGAAGAATCTGTCCTATCTCGGGGCCTCTCCTTTTGCCCCTCCACCCCCACGAACATGATACAGTTCTGTGGTGACCTAGAATCCTATTTTCGACGTCTCAGACTCAAGGAATATTTCCAACACACCTCTGACCAACATATTAACCCACAGAGACCTTCCTGCCAACACTACAAAAAGAAGGATTCTGGGTGGACTCCTCCTGAAGGTCGAAACAGCAGCCTGGATTTCTACATAGACTGCTTCCGCCGACGTGCACGAGCTGAAATTGTGGAAAAGCAGCATCGCTTACCCCATAACCTCAGCCATGCAGAACACAGTGCCATCCACAGCCTCAGAAACAACTCTGACATCATAATCAAAAAGGCTGACAAAGGAGGTGCTGTCGTCATCATGAATAGGTCGGAGTATGAACAAGAGGCTACTAGGCAGCTCTCCAACACCACTTTCTACAAGCCATTACCCTCTGATCCCACTGAGAGTTACCAAAAGAAACTACAGCATTTGCTCAAGAAACTCCCTGAAAAAGCACAAGAACAAATCCGCACAGACACACCCCTGGAGCCCCGACCTGGGGTATTCTATCTGCTACCCAAGATCCATAAACCTGGAAATCCTGGACGCCCCATCATCTCAGGCATTGGCACCCTGACAGCAGGATTGTCTGGCTATGTAGACTCCCTCCTCAGGCCCTTCGTTACCAGCACTCCCAGCTATCTTCAAGACACCACCGATTTCCTGAGGAAACTACAGTCCATTGGTGATCTTCCTAAAAACACCATCCTAGCCACTATGGATGTAGAAGCCCTCTACACCAACATTCCACACAAAGATGGACTACAAGCCGTCAGGAACAGTATCCCCGATACTGTCACGGCTAACCTGGTGGCAGAACTTTGTGACTTTGTCCTCACCCATAACTATTTCACATTTGGTGACAATGTATACCTTCAAATCAGCGGCACTGCGATGGGTACCCGCATGGCCCCACAGTATGCCAACATTTTTATGGCTGACTTAGAACAACGCTTCCTCAGCTCTCGTCCCCTAATGCCCCTACTCTACTTGCGCTACATTGATGACATCTTCATCATCTGGACCCATGGAAAAGAAGCTCTTGAGGAATTCCACCATGATTTCAACAATTTCCATCCCACCATCAACCTCAGCCTGGACCAGTCCACACAAGATATCCACTTCCTGGACACTACGGTGCTAATAAGCGATGGTCACATAAACACCACCCTATATCGGAAACCTACTGACCGCTATTCCTACCTACATGCCTCTAGCTTTCATCCAGATCATACCACTCGATCCATTGTCTACAGCCAAGCGCTACGATATAACCGCATTTGCTCCAACCCCTCAGACAGAGACAAACACCTACAAGATCTCTATCATGCATTCCTACAACTACAATACCCACCTGCTGAAGTGAAGAAACAGATTGACAGAGCCAGAAGAGTACCCAGAAGTCACCTACTACAGGACAGGCCCAACAAAGAAAACAACAGAACGCCACTAGCCATCACCTTCAGCCCCCAACTAAAACCCCTCCAACGCATCATCAAGGATCTACAACCTATTCTGAAGGACGAGCCATCGCTCTCTCAGATCTTGGGAGACAGACCAGTCCTTGCTTACAGACAGCCCCCCAATCTGAAGCAAATACTCACCAGCAACCACACACCACACAACAGAACCACTAACCCAGGAACCTATCCTTGCAACAAAGCCCGTTGCCAACTCTGTCCACATATCTATTCAGGGGATACCATCATAGGGCCTAATCACATCAGCCACACTATCAGAGGCTCGTTCACCTGCGCATCTACCAATGTGATATATGCCATCATGTGCCAGCAATGCCCCTCTGCCATGTACATTGGCCAAACTGGACAGTCTCTACGTAAAAGAATGAATGGACACAAATCAGACGTCAAGAATTATAACATTCAAAAACCAGTTGGAGAACACTTCAATCTCTCTGGTCACTCGATCACAGACCTAAGAGTGGCTATACTTCAACAAAAAAGCTTCAAAAACAGACTCCAACGAGAGACTGCTGAATTGGAATTAATTTGCAAACTGGATACAATTAACTTAGGCTTGAATAGAGACTGGGAATGGATGAGTCATTACACAAAGTAAAACTATTTCCCCATGGTATTTCTCCCTCCCACCCCAGCCCCCACTGTCCCTCTGATATTCTTGTTAACTGCTGGAATTAGCCTACCTGCTTGTCACCATGAAAGGTTTTCCTCCTTCCCCCCCCTGCTGTTGGTGATGGCTTATCTTAAGTGATCACTCTCCTTACAGTGTGTATGATAAACCCATTGTTTCATGTTCTCTGTGTGTGTGTATATAAATCTCTCCTCTGTTTTTTCCACCAAATGCATCCGATGAAGTGAGCTGTAGCTCACGAAAGCTTATGCTCTAATAAATTTGTTAGTCTCTAAGGTGCCACAAGTACTCCTTTTCTTTTTGCGAATACAGACTAACACGGCTGCTACTCTGAAACCTGTGATCACAGGGTGCAGGGACTCTAAGCCAGGGGTCATTGATCAAGTCATGTGCTTCCCTGTTTGTTTGTTTTTTTTAAGATTATAAAAGACAAATTGTTCTCATATGTCTTGTTTGTTGGCCTTCTTGTGCCGTCAGAGGAAATCGCAGCTCAGCAGCAGCTGACATTGATGCCACTACTAATTTTACAGGGAGCCTTAGTGGGAAGAGTGCTTAGCTTTAATGTGAATGCCTGGTACAGCTTATGGAGGACGGAACGCTCTGACCCACGTTCACACTTGGAATTTACACCTGATGTAACTGGAATGTGGCACCATTTATAATGGAGAATGAAATACAGCATTCCCTTGCCTGACCCTGAACCTGCATAGAACTTTTGGCCTCCCTGTTGGCTTTTGGAAATTAATTAGATGTTTATAGAATTTAGAAAGAGTGGTCCAACCTGGGAAGTCATAGTACAGACAGGGAGAGGTTCACACATATAGCCTGGCACAGTGGCATTCTTCCCTGCACACACTGATATACCAGTGCACCTCAGTCAAGTAGCTACTCCTATCTCAGCCTGAGACGGTGAGTAATTTTGAATCCCTGCAGGAAAACTAACTGACACAGGGAAGGTGGCTAAATGGGGATTTTGTGTATGCAAGACAACACACATTACGCCCAAAGTTTCGTTTCTGGAATCAGCAGAATCTCAGCCCAGGACCTGGGAGATTGGCAGGAGAGCTGGAGCGGCGGATAAACGCACTACTAGCTAGTTTTGATGGTGAAAGGGTGACATCTAGTGGCCACTTTAAAGAATCACAGGATTGCATTCTCTGTAGCTTCTCCATAGATACTAAGGTCAGAAGGGACCATTCTGATCATCTAGTCCAACCTCCTGCACAGCCCAATCTTATTCTCATATGTCTTGCGAAGCCCATCCACTGCTAAAGGATCCCCCCCCCAGCCTAAGAAGGGGATCCACAGGACCTGGACACCAAATAAATAAGGGGGACAACTAATGAAATAACAGGGACAGGAGTGTGATCAAAGGGTCAAACGAAGGGAACCGGATAGGGACACCGAGCAGAGAACCCCGGACAGCGCCCACTGCTCCTCAAAGGCATCAAGGGAATCAGTGGACGTCGCCCAGAGGAACTCTGCTTGGATACGTGAATGGACCAAGGATCGGAAATAGGCCCCACAGTAGTGGGAGCTGCCCCCCAATCCATCTATGTCTCCCCCAACCCCCACCACTACTACCACCACCGCTGCCCCCTCCACCACCTCCACTGGCTGTATAACATCTGCCTCAGCTCCTGCCTCTGGACTCAGCTGCTTGCTTGGCTTGCCACGCCCCGATTCCACCCTTTGGCCCAGAAGCAGTAACCAGCCCAAACTGACTTTGTGCAAGCGCACGTGGGCGCATGTGACCTCCCCGCTCAGACTGCCTACCTCACAGGTTTGCCCTTGCAACCTGCCCCATTTGCCCTTTACAGCTTTTGCCCCCCCCTTATGCCCCAGCCCCCCGTTACTAGCTTTAGTTTGTTTGCCTGCCCCACCTATTTCCTTCTGCAGCCTTTGTTTGTTTATCCCACCCCAGCCTCTGAAGCTAGCCCCTTGTGTGTGTGTGCGCGCGCACATGCGCGCACACACACACATTTCCATCCCAGCATGCAATTCTCCCTCTTTACCTAAGCAACTAACACAGAGGTGACAAGTATTAACATGTACTTTACCTTGATCTGAGCAACCCAGGCAGAGGCTACATGTCCTGGAAAGCAGTTCTCTTGCTTTCTGAGTGGCAAGCACAGAGACGAAAGAAGCAGCATTGCACGCTGCCACATGTGGTTTAGGTTGGAATCTCCATATTACAGTCAGAGTGGCCTTGAGCCACACTGGAAAATCCGTGGGCCAGATATGGCCAGACTGCATTTTGGCCATCTCAGTCATGTTCATAATGTCTCAAGCATCCTAGGTATCGATCCAATCAGAAATATCAAAAATCCAACATTTAATTTTGTTTTTGGCCAAAGAATTAATGGGAGGGAGAGATAACTCAGTGGTTTGAGCACTGGCTTGCTAAACCCAGGGTTGTGAGTTCAATCCTTGAGGGGGCCATTTAGGGATCTGGGGCACAAATTGGGGATTGGTCCTGCTTTGAGCAGGGGGTTGTACTAGATGACCTCCTGAGGTCCCTTCCAACCCTGTGATTCTATGATTAATAATTCAACATGCTGATGGGAGAAGCAAAATGTCAGTAGATTGGAGCCTTCTCCCTTGATCCAGAAGCTTCTTGATTCAGTCACTGCAAGTCATGGCACTGATTGTGTTGCTGTATTTCATTCCACAGTTCATGCTCTGAAAGGGACGAGTGGTATAGCTGCATCAGCAGAACCATTCCAGATGACTACAAAGCTCACAATGCATCTACCTTTCACAACAGTATTGAGGTAAGAATGAGTCCTGGCATTGCCTAAGAGGATGCAAAGACATCTGAATAGTTAAAAAAAGGAAAAGGAAAAAGTCCCTAATGGCAGAGTATTCTAATTATTTTTATATAAATCACCATGCTAGGGCTAAATGACAAAGGTCATCACCGCACTTGTGTTTCATTTAAGTCAATGGGAGTTTTGCTGTAGTAACACTAACCAGATTTAGGTCTGTATGGCTACCATCCTAGATGCTATCTCAAAAAATAAGTGTATGCCTTGCAGATGACTGTAAGAAAGCAAAACTAGCCATCAGTAATGCTTTTGTCACAATTATATCACAAAGGATCATTAACTCACCACCCTCAGCAAAAGCCCTCAGCAAAAGGGTCTGACTGAGACCTAACAGTCAGTTTATACTGGTGCAACTCCATTGACTTCAATAGTTATTCCTTTCTATACCAGCATGAGAGGAGAATCAGATCCAAAAGAGTTTTTCTAAGGTAAATTCTCTTTTCCTTCTTCCTGCATGAGTCTAATTCTCTCCGTAGCAAACCTACCTAGGTGGGGTAACAGACTTGTGCAAATATGGGTAAACAGCAAAGGAGTTTATAAGTGCCGAACAGTGATGAAAATGTGGGCCAAATTTGGATCCCATTCATTCAGAGTAACACCACTGTCTTCCGTGGAGATTGGGGTCCGAATCAGGTCTGAGTTACAAGTGAAAGGAGTTTGGTGACTTCTAAACAGCCCCTTCCACTGGTCATAAAACCATCCCAAAAGATAGTGGCCTGCACAATAGTCAACGTAGCCTTCTTCGTTCTGAGGTTGATACATTGAGTGCCAGGCAGCTTATGGTGGGGAAGCAGGATTTTTTGATTAAGACCTAAAAATCATCTTCTCTTTCTGGATATTAAAGTGTTCATGAATACTGTAGTAAGAATATGAGTATGCCCAGGTGGTCTCAGCCAAAATTGCACATAGATGCTAGATTCTCCAGTATACTCCATTGACTTCAGTGGATCTGAACCAATTTACACCAGCTGTAGATGGGGGCTCTACTATTATATCACATGCTGTGTACTAGTTGGTATCACTTTCCACCCCAGATCTGGCTGCATCTCAGTGCTGCTATGTGTAAAGTGTTTGTGGAACACTTTGGGATCCTTCAGAATGAAAGAGGGGCCCAGAACTTGAAGAACAGGGATTGTGTGCCAAGAATGAGGTAGACTGGCAGAAATGGGGGTGGGGAAAGGCGAGCACAGTTCAGCAGATGTTGCTGCAGGTAAGGTGGGAGTTGCATTAGCAGAACTGAGTATGCTTTGGAAGTCTGAGTATTTCTTCGCTTTTTGTTTTAAGCTAAGGGAAAGGCTGGGAATATCCTTGGGTGAGAGGCCTCCAACTTTGGTACCTGTGTCCCATGTGATGATGTGCATGAACTGCGGCTGTGATTTTACCCTCACTCTGAGACGCCATCATTGCCATGCGTGTGGGAAGGTAAGTGTCACATAAATTCAGCTTCACTCAGACTCATCAACAGTAGGGAAAACTTCTGGGACAAGTTCTCCTCATCATTACACTAGCTGCAACTGCACTGACTTCAGCACAGTTGCACCTGCGTACAGAGAGGAGAATCTGACTCCTTGCAAAGACTGCCAGTAGAGTTTTGCAAATGAGAATTAAGCATTCAATGGTTAGGGATTTTGGTTGGAACAGTATTAAGATTCTGCTGAGTAGCAAACTAATTCCTAAAGACTGGGTACTCAACCTAATGAAAGGGTCATGAGACATACATTGCTGAGCAGAGCTTTCAAATGGGATATGCCAGTAGCACTGGGGCAATGCAGCAATCAGACTACCAGTTTTCCAGTTGCTGGTTTACATTTTAGATATGGAAAGCTCCAAAGCTTTTGGGAATGTAGATACACAAAGCCCATAGTCTCTATGGCCATTGTTCTTAAATCACTTCACAAGCATGTGATGCATAGGAACTGCCAGACTGGATCAGACCAGTGGTCCATCTAATCCAGTATCCTGTCTCTGACAGCGACCAGCACCAGCTACTTCAGAGGAAAGTACAAGAAACTCTGCAGTGGCTCTTATTTGATAATCTGCCCCCAAAGATCATTTCCTCCTAAGCCCCATTAGTTAGTGGTTGGTTGATACCCTGAAACATGCAGGTTTATATCCCTTTCAGTGTTCTTGGTTCTTGTGTTAATTCTTTCTATTATAAATCTGGATAGCCACATAAAGCCTTCAATCCTATTCTGAATCCAGTTTAGCTCTTAGCCTCAGTGATGATTTCTGGCAATGAGCTTCACAGGCAACTTATACCTTGTGGGAAAAAGCATTTCTTTTTATCAGTTTTAAATTTGCCACCTTTCAATTTCAGTTAATGTTCCACTATGTCAGTTTTAATCTGGATTTTAATTTTAAAATCGTGCCCCACTAAAAGTCTAATCCTAGTTCAATGATACTTCAATTTCACAAACAAAATACTTCTCTGCTTCTGCCAGCAGAGTGGTCATATGACATGCCAATCCACTTCTGAAAATACTATTAACAGCATGATCAACTCCAGTTTAGCGGTATCATTGCCAGCCTGAATTTTTATATCAGGGAATGTATAATCCCCATGGAGATGAACATAAAATTATTGTACAATTATGCTTACTAATTTTTATATTATTGTAGCAGCTAGGACACCCAGTCATGGACTAGGCCCCCATTGCGCTAAGTGCCGTGTAAACGTAGAACAAAAAGACAGGTTTCAGAGTAGCAGCCGGGTTAGTCTATATCTGTAAAAAGAAAAGGAGTACTTGTGGCACCTTAGAGACTAACAAATTTATTAGAGCATAAGCTTTCGTGAGCTACAGCTCACTTCATCGGATGCATGAAATGGATGGAGCTCACAAAAGCTTATGCTCTAATAAATTTGTTAGTCTCTAAGGTGCCACAAGTACTCCTTTTCTTAGAACAAAAAGACCGTTCCTGTCCCAAAGAACTTACACTCTAAAAGTATAAGACAAGACACAACAGATGAATACCGACAAACCGGCAGGGGAGTATATATTGGTCAGCATGATAGACAGTGGTCTTGCCACACCAGCAGCCTAATCGTTGTCAAGATTTTTGTAGACATCATGCTAAAGGAGAATTTTAAGATGAGAACTGAAGAACAATGAAGTGGCAATTAAATGTACTGGGCTAAATTTTGCTCTGAGTTTACAATGATGGAAGTCTAGAGTAATTACAATTAAGTTAAGGGAGTAATCCTTATTTATACTGGTCTAGTCAAGAGCCAAATTTAGCCCATTCTGCCTCTACCCTGCCAACCAGCCCAGAGGATCTGTTTGGTAACGTACACTGGTATGGAGAAATGTACATATATACATATCTGTTCTTTCTGTGGCAGATTGTATGTCGAAATTGTTCAAGAAATAAGCATCCCCTGATGTACCTCAAAGACCGACTAGCAAAAGTCTGTGATGGCTGCTACTCAGAACTGAGAAAAAGAGGTGAGTCCTCTTCATTCCTTGATGAGTGGAATAAAAATGCTATCTGCAAATGGAGAGAGAAGGTTCTGCTTCATTAGAGGGAATTTCTCCTTCAGATATAGATATGAGCTATATTAAGAGTGATACAAATGCAAGGTCTGGGGAAATAACAGACTGCATGGTGGGTGAGAAGCTTTTAGTGAGCTGGAACCTCAAATTCTTCCTGTGACTTCTTGATGAACTAGAATAATAAACAATAATACGTGGTACTATGTTGCTGTTTACAACTAACAGCGCTTCCCTGTAATTTCCAATGAAGTGCTCATGAAAGCAAAGCAATTACTTAAAAATAAAGAAGTTATTGACAACTATCTGCCTCAGTGCAAGGAGTTAGCTCTTCACAATGGGAAATGCTAAGGTCAAATGTATGGACAATTTATAGGCAAGAGCTTTTTTGTTAAGGGCTTAGGCTTAGGGCACTAGGGACAGGTGCAATTTAGTATTTTCTTCTTGGTTAAAGAGATCCACACATCAGCTCTAACAGCACAGCAGACATGCACTGTTATTGCTTAGTGAAGGAAGACATGCACTGACCCTGTCATAGTGGTCTGAGCCAAGGGACAACTCAAGGCTGTACTGACCCAGGGCTGTGCTCCATTCAGATTTTCCAGGTGACATGTATTGACACAGGTAAGACTCAGAAGGACTGTAACTCAGGTGATAGCACTGACTGGTACAATAGTGTCTTCGTTGATAGGGTATGTCCTGGAAGTGGAATAAATTGTCTCCTGTGCCCAAAACACAGTGGAGAGAAGTTCAGGCTTGAAAGAACATTGCCAAAATGAGGCTATTTATTTGCCATGGAGGTGCCCCAGAAAGCAATCAGAATAAGTAGAGTGAGCAGATGGCAGAGACACATGGTCAATGCTCTTGAAAGGTCATTAAGTGTGAGAACACAACATAAACAATTATTTTTCTCGTCATCTTCCATACAAGCTTTGTGTGTGTGTATGTAGGGGATACGTCCACCATGGCAAGCTATAAAGTTCATTGAACAGTAATTCTGCTAACCAGCCTTACAAGGGGAGTTTGGGAGAAAATAGCTAAAGGAAGATTAAGCAACTATAGGTTAGGGCCAGCATTGCATTTTCTTATCCCTATTTGCATTCGCCTGGAGTTTAACATCTCCTGTTGTAGACTTAACCTAAGGGTTTGCATTAGTTAATCCATTCTTTCCCACTTCCTATTTTTCCTAATATTGTAGAGCGGCCAGTAAGTGTGAGCTTCCCTCCAACTTCATCCAAGTTTTCAGGCAGTGCCTTCTCCTCCGTCTTCCACAATATTCACTACTCATCCTTCAAGAAACAAAAGAAGATCCCTTCTGCTCTTATGGAGGTAGGACCAACGCTGCCTGAGAAAAGGCAAGGAAACTAGCCTGAAGGGACTGTGCGTTGGCACTACAGTAGCTTTCAATCTCATTGTTTATAATTTGTTCTATATGCTGCAGGATCAGCCCACTCTAGATCCTCTGTATCATGAGATTACATTTTACTCAGTGTAATAGGGCAAAATACAAAACACTCCAAGATCAGATGCTGTCACTATAGTTTCTGCTTCCTATTAAGACCAAGTCAGCTGAGCATTTAACCTTCATTTTCCCTATATTTAAATTAAATCTTAACATCAACCCCAGAAGCTTTTTAAAGGTCTAATAACAAGCTCAGAGGAAGCATCACAACGATGGGTTACAGAAGTCACTAATTTGAATACAGGAGTTTGGTACTGACCAGAAGTCACTGCCATCCAGCTGTTCTGTGGCCTTACTCCAATCCTTATTTCCAGTGTAGCCCCATGCATTTCAATCGCACTAACTACCTTTGAATCCAGGCAGTGTGAATTGTGGGCAAGGAAAGTAAAAGCTAGCCCTTTCAAAGTAACTGATGAATTCAAGTGTTTAATTGTGTTGCCTGTAGCTCACCCTGGCCTATCTGAAATAAATGGATGAAATCCTGACCCCACTGAAGTCAATGACAAAACTCCCATTGACTTCAATGGGGCCATGATTTCACCCAAATATATTGTTTTCCCTTCTAGAACCAAGCATCAGATTCAAAATCTACTACATTAATAACCTCTGACTATCCATGCTGTCTACCCAACTAAACATGTAGGGCCCTATCCTGGGAATTTAACTTTAGTTAACTGATTTCATTGAGATCATGATCTGGACCTTGTGATGTGCATGTAATTACTTTCCATGAAAGGAAGGGACTCTCCTAGGACTCTCTTAACTTTGTTTGTGATGAATTGAAACAAGATAAGTGTACAAACACAAAAACAACAAGGAGTCTGGTGGCACCTTAAAGACTAACAGATTTATTTGGGCGTAAGCTTTCGTGGGTAAAACACCACTTCTTCACCTGCAGATTGCAGGTGGATTTTCAAGTCCCTTCCCCCAGTTCACTCTTTGCTTTTATTCAGATATCAGAATTATTATAATTAATTGTGCATACTATGTTGCAGTTATATACCACCTTTCACCCAAGGATCTCAAAAATCTTTACAAGCACTAATGAATTAAGTTTCAACACTCCTTCCCTCCCTCCAGGGCGGCAATTATTTAATAATACTGAGGAAAGTAGTATTCACAGATGAAACTGAGTCATAGAGACCAAGTTCACACCACAAATCCATTGCCAAGCCAACAGAATCCATATCCCTTCTGCTTTAGACATAATACTATCCTTCCCCTCTTGAAACATGCACCTTTGAATATATAAAAACAAGACTAGGAGACTAATTCAATTCCTCAACTGCACCAGTAACAATCAAATGGCTTCAATGACTTGGCTTCCAGAATAATTTAATGGTCTTCTTTGGTGTCAGTGAGAATAGTATTTGGCCTAAGATAAATACTGCAATGCTCTTATGCAGAATAGCATTTTGTGTTCCTTTACTCTCAGATTTATGCCTTCTCAGTGTTTTTGATTCACTCCTTGATTATATTCTTAAGGAAACAGGAATATCTGTGTTTGTTTTTGTTTTTAAAAATGGGCCTCGTTTATGGCATGCTTTCTGCTTTGGAGGGGAAAAAAGCATTTGATGTCATGGATCCCTTGATTATCCCCTATGCAGGTGGCAGCTTCAGGAGAGGGATCTTCTATCAGTGGCTATCTCAGCAGGTGTAAGAGAGGCAAAAGGCACTGGAAGAAGCTCTGGTTTGTTATCAAAGGCAAAGTCCTCTACACCTACACGGCAAGTGAGGTACTGCCTGTCCCGATGTGACAGAATTTCCCAGTCCTGTTGTCAAATTCATTTTCCGCACTGTTTATCTGTGACAAACGCAGTTCGGGGGTTCTCAAACTGGGGGTCAGGATCCCTCGGGGGGGTCACAAGGTTATAACATCAGGGATCACGAGCTGTCAGCCTCCACTCCAAACCCCTCTTTGCCGCCATCATTTATAATGGTGTTAAATATATTTAAAGGTTTTTAATTTATAAGGGGGGGGGTCATACTCAGAGGCTTGCTATGTGAAAGGGGGCACCAGTACAAAAGTTTGAGAACCACCGTACTAGTTCTTGTGTAATAGTTCTTTATGAAAATACTTTGTGTTGATGCAGTGGCATTATATCACCTCAATGTTATGGTGTCCCAGGCCTGGAATCCCACCCCTGGAATCCCATCCCCACCCCTGGTTGGCCTGCTTTCCACATTCTTTTTCCTCAGTACATTTGTTACAATTCATGCAGATTGTAAATTTCAGTTAGAAGATGCCTGGTTTAATGTCAGGAAGCTATTGCAGATCAACATATAAAGACTTAAAATCCTCTTTGACTTTTCTCTGGTGCAGTACCTATATGTTGTGAGATAGTAGCTGAGAACTGACTGTAACATAATTAAGAGTTTTTTAAAAGAAAGGAAGGCCCAAGCTTTGTCCAATCAAAGTTCAAAATGGCAGCTTTCCAGGAACTAGAGGACTGCCCCAATTTCACCAGAGTAGACTGGATATGCCCATGGGATAAATTACAGCTATGAACTTCAATAGGAGGTGCAGCTGGTAAAGAATAGAGGGGGGAATCATGCCATTCTCCATATTTATCTGAGCAGCCTCTGCAGGCCCCTCCTTCATGTGAAAAGGAAGGGTGACCACCAGCTGCACCTCTACTGTAGAAAAAGAAGATGCAAGGGTGATCTAATGGGCTTCATAACTGAAAGCCTTGAAACAGGGCCACTTCTGCTGAATGAAAGACACAGAGCTCACACTACAAGTGACTGTAATACTACTACTTGACATTTTAAATCTTCAAAGCACTTTGCAAACATTAACTATTTACACTTATCATACCATTAGAGGTAGGGAAGTATTATCATCACCTATAAATAGATGACACAGACATGAAGAGGTTCCATTACTTGACCAAGGTCACAAACCAAGCCAGGGCAGATCAAGGACTAGAACTATAGCAATGTTGACACCCATTCTTCTGTTTTATCTGTTGGCCTAGAGTTCCTCTAGGGTTAAAATAAAACATCTCGAGTCTGATTTTCAGAGCTGCAGACAACCTATAGCTCCCCCTGACTTCTGTTGGAGCTGTCAGAGCTTAGCTCACCAGAAAAATCAGGCCCCGAGAACGAAGTCCTGCCCCTCATGGAGTGGACACCTCCACTATCCTTAAAGGGTTGCACATGGTGTTAGCGATAACCCCTCTTGAGATGTGAAAGAGCTGTGGGTGCCTAACTGCATTGTATGCTTCACCTTGGCTATATCTTAAACAGCAATAAACTAAACAAATCTAAAAAGACAAAGAACAAAACCCCAACATTACCTTAATAGAGGTATAGGGACCAAAATTGCAGCCATCAGTAACAGTTAAACTGCAATTCAATTAAGGCTTATTGTTTTTCTTTATTCCACTTGTATAGTGAACTCTCTGGCAAGTGAAATTCATGGATGTTTCTCGGGAGTAAACTAACAATGAATTGCATTACCAGCTCATAAATTGTAAAGTAGTGTCATTAGAAGCAAGCATGCGGTGTGAAAATGAGTGTTAAAAAACTGCTGGGGCTGTGAAGGGAGCGGGAGCCAGAGCTGGATGCCACCAAACACAGGTGACACTCAGTAAATAATGGTTTAGGGGACTGGTAATAAAATATAGGATCTTTCATCTCTCTATCCTTGATACAAACCTAGCCAAAAGATAATAGTAACCAGATATTGTTCCCAATGGATCTTCAGTGGCCCATAGATTGTGAATTAAGTCAGCCACATAAGCCACTGGTACTAAATTGGAACCTCCCAGCGGCAGTTCTCTGAGTTCCGGGTTTTGGCAGAGCAATGTGTGAGGGATGCTTCTGCTGCTGGTGCCAAGGCTGCACCTAGTAACTGGACAACATAATTCTCTAGGATTTTCAATCCAGCACCAGATTATTCATTTTTAATACTATTATTGCAGAAGCTCCTGGAAGCCCTATCAAGAAGTGGGAATCAGGCACTGTAGATACTAGAAAGACATCCCTTGCCCCAAGTAGACTGCAGCCTATTTTGAAGTGCTCCTTCTAAAGTGTGTTTCCCCCTCCACATTGATTTTAGGATAAAGTTGCCACAGAGAGTCTGCCTTTGCTGGGCTTCACAGTTGCCCCAGAAAAGGAGGAAGGAAGTACAGATGCAGTTTTCCATCTTTACCACAAGCAAACCTTGTTTTATAGCTTCCGCGCGGAGGATAACAATTCAGCACAGAGGTACTGCGCATGGAATTGCAATTACATACTAACTCATGAATGAGTATAAAGTGTGAGCAGCACTCTTCACTCTAACATGCCTCTTCCCATTTCCTTTCCTTTTGAATGCAACTCAGCTACAGATCAAACTGAAAAATGCTAATTAGAGCCAATTATAATACAATTGTCTGGATGGCATTAAAGCTTCAGGTAGAAATTACTCCATCTTGGCAAGATGGAGATTTTGCTTCTTTGTATAGGTGCAACTGCAGAAGCTCAGAGTCATAGATCCCCATGTAGCAATCTGTCAGATGTCATTATAAGGATAGCTATATAAATCCACTGTATTTGACTCAAATTTGATCTTTAATGAACATTTTCTATACTTCACATGCTTTGTTACTAGTGCTGCATGATAAAATCATGGAATAATGATAAAATGATGATGCCTTAAAATATACAGGCAAGTGAGTGGGTGGTTATGGAGATTTGTTTCCCCTCCTTCCTCCCCCAGTTTCCATGGTCTCATCTCTCTCAACACCGACCCTCAGACAGTCCATGTAATTTTCACAAGATTATACAGTAGGTCAGTGGCAAAGCTGAGAATGAAATCTAGAAGTCCTGGCTCTCAGGACCCTGTTCTAATCACCAATCTAAATTTCCTCTTTAGACAGAGCTATTATATGCAATACAGTCTTCTCCGAGCCCTTTGTTTTAACATATGGGTTGGCTTGATCCATGAAATAAAATCAGGCTCCTCTACTTTTTTCTTTTTCAGGTGGATTGAAGCCATGGAAGAAGCAACCATATTATAGCAGTAATCAATCAAGAGGATTTGGAATAAACTCTCAGATTTCTCTACATTCCCAACAGCCCATTTCTATTTCAAGAAGCTGAGTAGTGTATTTCAAACCACCTGGCTATACGCACTGGATATGAACTATTTCCAGGTTGCTATCTTTCTTTTGCTTCCTTTGTTTTAAATCCACATTTTTTGCAAGTTGAAACCTTTAAAATAGAGAATATTCATGGTCCTCTTTATGTCTGTGCAAGTTCAACCTGCGCTATAACTCACTCCCATAATCCCACAGTAAATTAAGTTTTAACATCAAGACAAGAAATAGATACAAATTATTTCTGAATTCACATGGAAGTACTGGCTAACAGCAAGTAACAGGCTCAGTTTTACTTACCCTAGAGAACTATCAACTTTCATTTTGTTGGTTTTGGTGTCTATCATGAAATAAGAAACAATGCAGTAAACCACAGATTCTCATTTAAAGCACTTTATTGTTTTATTGTATTACAGCTTCATTTTTTTCCCAATGTTTCCAATGAATTTTGTGGACTGATTTACCACCAGTCCATTAACAAGTGCCAGCATGAAGTCGTGCACTGCATACATTAAATTGCTTCCACAGACAATAAATGAATAAATGCAATGCACTACGTATGGTCTGCCAGTACTCCAATAGCTAGGATCCAGGGTGATTACTTACCAATTTATAATTTTACATAAATCACTGTATAATTTATTTAATAAATTTCATTCTTACCACTACAGTACTTTAAAATGCACTACGATCTCTCTCCAAATCCACATGCTGAATACCGTTTGCCCCTGTAGATTGTATCTGACTGAAATCCAAAGGATATTTTAATTTATTGCAAGCCTTAAGACAGTTTTCATTTGACACCAATCGACTTATTAGTGTTAGATTATTTAAATATCTGATAGAATTTTTATTTAAAAAAAACCATGTTACTGCTTTGATGACTTATGATAAATGTCATCAAAAATTTAATTCCTGTTACCAGCATATAGTAATAGATATGCTGGCCAGCTGAAGAACACTTGTCCGAACATGGTCTGTCAAAGTGCTTTGGAATTCCTGTGGCTAAATGCTGCTGTGCAGATCCTCAGGTGCTGTGCATCAGCATAGCTCCACTGAAGTCAATGGAGCTATGCTGATTTACACCAGCTGAAGATTTAGCCCTATAGGTTGGGTTTTGTTTTGGGGGTTTTTTATATAAAGAGAAAAAAGCAATGTTATAAATATTGTAATAAAATGATTTAATGTCATACATTTCTGATAATACTAGACTGAGGAATAGAATGGGCAGTTATGGTTAAAGTAGACCTTTGTATAAAATACAACAGTCAAAGATTTACTTACATTAAAATACGTTTTCAGGGGGAAATGTTTTTTATTACTATTCATTTTTAATATTTTTCTTCTATAATTTGCATAAAAACCTGAAGTTCTGGTTCAAATGGTGACTGGTTAGAATTATCCGTATTTTTTAAAAGTTTACAAAATTGTATTCAGGTGAAACTAAATAAATAGTCAGTTCTGTTCATCATTTGAAAAAAATAATTACAAGTTTAAAAAAAAATCAAATATGGACCTAATCTAACAGTGAAATGCAGTTGTATAGTTTTGTTGATACATTTCAGTCTCTGATACTCTGTTGCATAAAGCACAATCATATGCAAAGAGGAATTAATTATAAAAAGAATAAAGCTTTTGTATTATCTTAAAAGTGGGTAAACTCCAATGTTAACTCTGTACATTTTGTGTTGCAACTATGGCCTTGCCTCCATTAGACTGTAAATGTTTTCTTTTGGTTTGTTTTTTAGTTCCCTCCTCCCCCTTTAAAAAAAAAATCATTTGTTGGATTTGCACTGACAAAAACAAAGAATGTTAATACAAAATATAACAGATTTAAATCACTAACCAAGATTTCAAACAAAACTGTGCTACAAATATCAGTATTATGAACATTTAGGTGCTGACATTTAGGTCCAAATCCTCAAAAGGTATTTAGGCACCTAACTCTCCCACTGAAATCAATGGGAGTTAGGCCCCTAACTACCTTAAACGATCTGGGCCTTCGTGACTTGTATGAAGTTTTCAGTAACTGACAGGAAACGAACACATGAAAATATTTTGTTGTAAAAATAATAGTGCTATTCAACTTCTTGTTTTAAGTAATGTGGAAAAATTAAAAAACATAATTCCACTTTCACGGGTTTTTCCTTTACATTTTTATTAGTACATTTCCCCCCCCCCCCTTTTCCACCTTAGCATTTCATACGCTCCTATGGTATTAACTAGCAGTTACTTTGAGACTGTCGTGTCCAAATCTCTAAAAATGGGAATCTCCAATATCACGAATTTTGAAAAGCAGAGAATGACGGATGGGTCCAATAGTTAGGATGTTAGTTAGGACTAGGGTTACCAGATGTTCCGATTTTATAGGGACAGTCCCAATAATTGGGGATTTTTCTTATATATCTTCTATCACCCCCACCCTGTCCCGATTTTTCACACTTGCTATCTGGTCACCGTAGTTAGGACATCGGCGAGAACTGGGTTCAAGTCCCTGCTTTACCATAGATGTCCTATGTGACCTTGGGCAAATCACATTAGCCTCTGACTCCATTTTCCAATTGTAAAATGAGGATTACAGCACTTCCCTACCTCACAGGTAGGGCGCTACCAAATCCATGGCTGTGAAAAATGCATCCTGGACCGTGAAATCAAATCTCCCCCACGAGATTAACTACTGTAGGGAAGTAGGAGGGGCAGAGCTGGGGGTGCCCCAGCCAGGGCTCCTACCATGCACTGGGCTCCAATTACTAGTCCTAGTGGGTTTGGGGAGGGATGGGACTTCCCTCCCCTAGAGTGGCCATGCAGGGGAGGAGAAAGTCAGACCCACCTTTGGGTGCCTTCCCTGGCTGCTGCCTTCAAAGCCCAGCTCTGAAAGCAGTGCAGAAGTGAGGGTGGCAATCCCACGACCCTCCTACGGTGGCTTTACAACCCCCTTTTGGGTTAGGACCCCCACAGTTACAACATTGAAATTTCAGATGTAAACATATGAAACTGACTATTTTTAAAATCCCATTACCATGAAATTGAGCAAAATGGACCATGAATTTGGTAGGATCTTACTCAGGGGTGTTGTGAGGATAAACACATTAAAGATTGTGAAGTGTTCTCATACTATCATAACAGGGAGCCTATACGTACCTATGATAGGATAGCTCAGCTCCAGAACAGTAATGCTGGTGGGGAACTGAGAAAAGAGAGGCTACCAACAGAGCCTAATTTTTCAAAAATGATAATGATTTTGGGTGCCTGAATGGAGACACCTTAATATGGCCTAATTTTCAGAAGGCCAGTGCTCCACACTTTCTAAAAAATAATCATCTTCAGAGCAGAGAGTGTCATTTCTAAGGTAGCCTGCATTACAATTTGCAGCTGTCTGACTGCACTGAAAGTTATCAGAGAGTACATCCATCAGTTTTAAAGCATTTTACTACTACTGAAAATTATACATCTAGACAGAGTAATCAGAAGGCACATAATATTTGTTTCTCTGATATGAGGTCTTTCCTGTAGATTACATAGTAAATTGCTCTTAAAATCTTATTTCATGAATGCTAAGTGATTTGGCTCAAACTCTGCACCTCAAACCTGGGTAATCCCTTCATTAGGAAGGGAAGAAGTTGAATGGAAATATTCATTTTTGTGTTCCTGTGCCCAACACAAACATAACAGAAGTGACAGTTCAGCCTACCAAGGATGGAGCATGGCCACATATTCACAGGCCTACACTGGAATATAATGCTTGAATAAGGGCAATGGAAAGCAAAACAAAAAAAAGAGCAACAGCTCAAGTCTTAAAAATCTAGGGCTTTTATACATTTTTGATAGCTAACTTCAGAGCAGTTTCAGAAAGAAACTAGCACATAGCTTCAAGTACATTTCAAAATCATTCAAGCTACAAGGCTGAATTTTTGCTCACAGAGCCAGATCCCTGAATGATCCTGTGAAGGCACTTCCTTTGAAACTCCCACTGTCACCTGCATTCCAAAAAGACATGGTTGTATCAAACTGAAAAAAATGTAGCACCAGTGTTAGGGTGGAGAGGGGTACATCAAGTCTGAAGTTGGTAGGAGAGGCCTTCAAGTAGAAGGAGAACTTGACATAATGCTGTAATCCCATTTCAGTCTATATTGCACAGGACTCTGTTCCTTCTTGAGGTTTCTCCACACTGCCCACCTATCACCAGCACTTTGGGCATGGATGTAAAAAAAGACTTTTAGTACAGAAAGAGAAAAAGGAAGGGAAAGATTTCATTCAATTTCAGTCCAACTCTTTATCCTACTGAACCAAGGCAAATGCACACTTATACAGCAGGCAGAAGCTACCTTAGTTTGAGTTAAACCAGTAATCCACACCTGGATTATTGTTAGTAAATCCCTTTTACAAAAGGTGAATCATCTCAGAACAGAGGTATTTAAAACCTTGGTTTGGCCTCTATGCCCATCTAAATGACATACATCTCACTTATGTCCCTCCCGATTTCCTTGTGGATAATAACTGTCACCACTTCGCTATAATCTCTATCATGTTATTCTCTTTTGTACTTTTTCAAGTGTTGCTATTACAGTTCTTGTAATAAGGCACCCAAAACTGTGCCCAATACATCAGACACTTTGTCAGTAGCATAGCGATCTGATGTTATTCCAGTGATTTAGTCCAACATTGTTTGCTTTGCTAACTGCTGAAAGACATTTTAACTGCTATAACCAGTCTTTTTACCTACATCTTGCACTATATGCCTATTTAGAACATTTAAAAAAAATGTTTTAAGTCCTCTTCAGTTTTTTCTGTGCCAAATTATATAAGCCACTTGTGTGTCTAGCTCAGCACTTTTTCTTGTTGCTTTGGAACCATTCTTCCTCCTATTGGCATACTAACACTGTTGATATGTAAATATGTACACCGCCTCATAAATCCCTTCTCTTAGATCATTATTGGCTACCACTTCCCAGGACTCATGCTATGCCATATATATTAACATTGGGCCAGATTCTGATAACTTTGCTCAAGGTGAACAGCACTACTCCACAAGCAGTCCCATTTACATCTCTACTTAAAAAGAGCCCAAATGAAGAACAAATTACAGAGCCATGTGAATTGTATCACAGGAATACCACTAGTATAACTGATTAAGAACCAAATGGCCTTAAGCCACCTTTGTGGACTGCTCCAGTCATCAATGCAGACCAGCTTCAGAGGCCGTTTAATACATGGTAGACTCCCCACAGCTTTGCAGTCCAATCACTGATATCCCTGATCTGGTACTGGCTTGCCTGTATGATGGGATATATGGGGAGGGGCACAGTAGAGCCATGTACACTAAACATATGCTGCTTCTGCCCCAGGGATGCCCCAAGGGGCCACGACAGACCTCACACACAATTAGGGCAGCATACAAAGAGCTGTAATCTTGTCAGGTGAATTTCAGTGCTCATGAAAATGAAATGTCAGAGCACAGGGTGTTAACTCTACCAGTGCAACTCGGGGTGCTTATCTGCAACACCAAGTTATTGGAATAAGTCCTCTTTTTAGCCCACTTCCAAACTGCATGTGGACTAGGGTAAAGAATGAGGTAATGTGAACAAATGTCATCTGGACTTTACACTGAGACTACTAAAATCTTCTTTCACTTGTGACTACCTTGATAGAACCAAGGCTCTGTACTCAGCCCAGGATCTAAAGCCAGTAGTTCCTGAACTTCCAAACTCTTTACGTATGTAACTATATTCACATATAAAACCCATGGAATTACTCACATAAGTGAAGCCATTCTCATGTGTAAGTGCTGCAAGATCAATCCCTTAATCTCAGCAACCTATAGGAAACTACTGGGAATTTTTAAAAATACATATGAAACTGCAGGATGGGGTTTGTTTGGTGTGGTTGGGTGCCAGGGAAGGGAGGGGGAGTAAGGTATTCTGTAATATTTGACAGTTTATTTTAGTACAGCAGTCAAGTATGTGTTGGGTATGATTTTTGGAAGAATAATTTTATTGCAGACATCAAGCTTCTTTTCGCCATGCATGCAGTTTACCTGAGCAGATTTTATGAGCTGTACCTCCTTTCTAAACAGTAACTGTCTGAAAAGGTGTCTGTTCTCTGCTGTAACACTTACGAAATCTGTATCTTCCATTGAAAAACTAAGCCAGTGTTAGTACTACCCTTTATGAAACTGATGACAAAATATTCCATATTATGTTAGGCATCAAAATTCACACCAATTAGTATGACTTTTCAGTGGACCATATAGTTAGAAGGGGTGTAGGAGTGTATAAGGCAGATAGCCTATATTAGCACAAAGGATCATAAGAAAGCAAGAGATTAGAACTATACAAAGAATGGTTCCTAAACCACTGGTGAAGAGGATACAATATTTGAGTGATGGGAAGACAAGCCCCATTGATTGGGCACCATGTGAACCTTCTATGTACTATACTTAATACACAGTAGAGCTGGTCAGAACTTTAATAAAATATTTTTCACCAAAATAGGCTGTTTTCTCAAAGCCAAAACATTTCATGGAGACACTGATTTTGACTAAAGTTTTCAATGAGGTTTCTTAGGTCCAGGATGGACTCTCCGGTCACTGCTAGAGAGACCTGAATTTAAACAACCACTATCACAACCACCACCACCACACACAAACCCCAACCCTGACTTTTGACTCAATTCTGTTTCACAAAAACATTCAAGAAGTTTCGTTTTCATCCCACAGCAAAATGAAAACAGTTTCAAGACCTTAAAAGCTGTCATGAAAAGGAAGTGTTTTCTAACCAACTCTATTTCTATCACCACTTAACTATGTGTTTTGCAAATGAGAGACTTTTAAAATCAGAGTTTGTAGTCCCTTTCAGATGTGTTGGTTAGTGAGTGTTGGATCTATACCCTGTGATGAAGATTTCTTTAGGCCCTGTATTCACGAGATGCATTTGTCCAGCGTTTTCCTTTCACCTTTATGTCCTTTCCTCCCTCTTGTTAACAAGCACAAACTATGAAAATGAAAATCAAGTTTAAAAGGAATCATATGGACAGCTTAAATAAACTGATAACACTTTACATAGCCTTTTATCTTACCAGCTGAAAAGGGGCCAGATCAATCAGAAAATGCACTATTGTTGCAGTCAAGTTGCTAGCTGACAGTGCCCACATAATGAAAGAGCCATAGGAACTGGAAATAATTTGAACCCATACTGACACTCCCAACAGAATAAAAGTACTGCAACGTCTCAAATGAGTTTGTCATGCTGAGAGGTCATCTATGCAGGTGAGTGTTGGGGCACACTGAATGGACAGTGATTAAAAGTTGCACTGCTGGTGCTTTTTATTTACCATTTCTGTAGACAAAGGAATTTCGTTTCTAGGGACGATAATGGATCATTAAGCACTAAATGTATTAAAAAAATATCTTTCACAACACAAGAAATTACAACAAAAGGGAACAATTATTTCCACACTATTGCTTGTGGTATTTCACTTCAAAAACGCAGCTCACTGCAACATACTGACAAAGAGCAAAGATTTGTTCAGAAAACAGATTTCTTAAAAATGAAAACCTCACTCCCATGTGTAGCAAAGAAGATAGTAACAAGATCTACTGCCTCATCCAAAGCCTACTGAAGCTAATGGAAAGACTCTTAGGGTATGTCTACACTGGAATAAAAAACCTGCACAGCATGACCGTGGCTTACCCAGGTCAGCCAACTCAGGCTCAGAGCTAAAAACTGCTGCGTAGACATTTCTGCTGCGGCTGCAGCCCAGGCTCTAGGACCCTCTCCCCTCACAGGTCCCAGAGCTCTGGCTGCAGCCCAAACCTCTACATAGCAATTTTACAGCCTTCAACCCAAGCCCAACTTAGCTGACTCAGGCCAGCCCCAGGTGTACCCTTACCGGCTTCAATGGGAGTTGAGTCAGGGCCCTAACATCATATTCTCTTCCCAATTAGTTTATTTTTCCTTTTTTAAGAAAGCAGTTCTGAAACTGTTTAGGCTTTGCTTAATATGACTATTTAATATTTGGTTTAAAAAGACAGAATTCAAATTAATATTGGATCAATTCTGTAGCAGATCTACAAGCTCCAGGAATATTGTCAGCTGTTATTCCTTGTAATGAGAAGTCTTTAGTCTACCATCAAAATTGCCTTTTCCTTTCCCAAATGTTCTTAGAAAACAAATCAGTTTCATAAAAAAAGAACTGTCCAATTGTACTATGCGTGCCATAATCCAATATCTGATACAACTGCTCCTTCCTTTTCAAAACCATGATTTTAATTGGTCTGCTTTTGTTAAACTAGAGTGATAAAGATCCAGAAATTATGGTATTAAGACAGGAATTGCTGGGTAAAATTCTACCATCTGTTTTATGCAGGAAGTCAGACTAGATGATTACAAAGGTCGCTTCTGTCCTTAATCTGTAAATCCAGAAACCCCATGTACCGTTCTGTTTTATAGTGCCCAAAAGTATAGTAGATGCATCACAGAAGATGTACAAAGACGTGGTCTCTCCCCCAGAGGGCCTATAATCTAAATACAAGATATGACATAATGACAAATAGTAGGGAAGGGATAGAATGAGGGGAAAAAGGCATATAACAATCTCACAAACACTTTATTTTTGCATATGCACACCTTGATAGTTCTTCAAAGTTTATATGCATACTAAGAAATGTAAAGATTAACTAAAATAGCATTATTGGCTCACTTGTGTTTCTGATGACCCACTGTTCCACACTGAGAGTTGCCCCTTTAGCAGTATGAACTGAACACACCTAGGTATATCATAGCATGTCAACTGATCACATACTTTTTATTGTCAAAAAACAGTGTGATCACAGACCTATAGAAGATACAAAGAGAAGCAACGAAGTTTGTTTTAAGGTGCTAGCAGACAATCAAGATCATAAATTAATTTGATCAAGTTGTCCCTGCAACTAAAATACAAATTAACTAGAGCGATCCGTGCAAATTATAGACAATATCTTTTTTCAAGTCTACTCAAATAGTATTCTTGTGTAATGAAGAGGGAAAAGCAATAAAGAAATCATTACTGAATAATTAAGATATAGGTTTCTGTATATATAATAGAAAAAGAATGCCTATTCATGAATCTATGCAAACTGAGAATGCTACGGAGTTCAATGCGAACATAAGCATTCCCCAATCATTTGCAGTATGTCAAGACAGGCTGATGCATTCAAGTCTTACCCTCCCCATGAAATCAGTGAGCTCACTGTGTAGGGTAAAAAGTTTCCATTTAACACTAAGACAAACACTTAAATTCCAGCACTGCATTTAAACACTCTTCTACACTGAGCATGTCTACAACTGGTGAGAGATCTCGTTTTGGAGTTATCACAGCAACAGGTGAAATACAGATTATAGGTGGAGCTGGCAGCAATGTCTATAGAAAGGATTGCCTAAACACTTTTCATTATAACAGCCTGTTTCCAGTTACTTAGGGCTTTGCCCAACTTAAACGATTTAGGTTGAAATTTTCCATACTGAACATCTGCCTCATTCTAAATTTTTTTTTTTTTGGGGGTATTTTAGAAAGTTTCACGAAAAATTGTTTAGCCCTTTTTGAGAAAGAGGCTAAAGAAAACTCTTATTTTGCCATGTTAAATAATCATTACAACCACTTCACTGAGGGGACATTTTGGCATCAGGCATGAGAAATGAAAGGAGGGAGACTTTTTTCTGTGTCCTCAATGTTCTTCCTGCAGGTGCCAAGGCAGGATGGTGGAAAAGAAAGCATCCTAACTCAAATGAAGAATGGGAAACACTATGGGCAGACAGTAGGGACATGCTAAAGGGCGTGTAGGCTGGAAGAATGAGAAATAGAGGGGAAAACAAGGAAGAAAGAGAAACAGGGACAGAAGGGCTTATAGCCACTGGAGCACATAACCCTACAGGCCTCAAATAGAATCCAGAATTGTTAAGTCTCAAAATTCCTCTGCTTTCAACAAACATCTTTGAAACCCACTAGCAAAATGTATGCGACATCCAACTCTAGTGGCTTGCCCATATAAAAGATAATAGCCTACCGTCACCATCACCAGTTACTCTGTTGCTTCAATTGGTAGAAGTCTGTGCTGTGGCTTTAAAGCTTCCAAACTTGCTGGTGATTCATACAGAGATTTATATGGTTCCACATAATGGAATTAATTTTTGCTTAACTATCTTGTTTTTTAAAAAGGAACATTAGAAAGACTACAGTAAAAGAATGTTATGGCTGCACAGTCAGGCACTCATAAGTCAGGAAGTGCCTACACTAAAGTTGACTGTAAAGCCATAATTCACCTATGAAAACACATGATAATCTTTCATTATATAAGCACACACTTTTTTCACATGACCCCTTGCCTCACTGAGGGCATACTTAGAAACTACCCATTCAATCAGCACAGTAGTTTTCAACCTGTGGTCTGCAGACCCACCCATGTCTAAGATTTCCAAAGGGGTCCGTACCTCCATTCAAAATTTTTTATGGGTCCACAAATGACAAAAAAGGTTGAAAATCACTGAATTAGCACAATATATCCTGTGCACTGAATGAGGAAAAGGTCCTGTGGAAGAAACATGGAATACAAGACCATCAGTAATACATATGCACAAGGGGACCAAGTTAAGTTTGCAGTGCTGTATATCCCTGACTCCTGTTGTGTAGTTAACATACCAATTGGCCATTTTGAATTTTACAAAGAACTCCAAAAAATTTCCTACAAATATTGTTGCCATACTAGGTGGTATGGCTAGTTTCAAAGCATTGAATGATATCTGCAATAAACTATTGCATCACAAGTAACAAATGTTGGCTAAAAGTTGGTCCTTGTCATTGATTAACAGCCTGGAGATAATAATGGCTGTCACTTTACTTTTTACTTGAGATGTTATTGCAGCTGTACAGCTGGAGTAAGAAGAAACAACAGGCAATAGTGGAACACCATCAACGAGATTTATAAAATATAAAACTTAGTACTGCATAGGACATTTGGCATAAAGTCAGCATGTTCTGAGGACACACAATACAGATACTGCAGCAGTACGAGTGTCTATTTGATTAATCTTAACTACTGACAAATTCTGCAGGGATGTTTTATTAAACAATCTCTAGCTGTAAGCATTCTATTGTATGATATGGCTGTGAAATACCCTAAAGTAACTGAATTGTCAGACTCTTTCTTCAAGCATTAGGTCTTTAGAACTAGTTCAGCTCCTGCTATTATCACATTGCAATTGCCTTATATTTAAAAAAAAAGTAACAAAATTGTCTCAAGTAGCAAAAAACAAAAACAAAAAAAACAATGGAACTAACCCTATAAAGTTTTTAATTACCACTATGTCCAGAGACAAAACTCACCTTGTAGTGAAATGTGCAATTCTACAGAAAGCATCTCCAATTTATCAAGTTCTATTTGTTCAAGAGATTTAGCTCCATTCTGACAGACACTGTATCGTAACCACTACTATTTTTCTAAAATATTTTGTGCAAGACAACATTAAATAGTTCCTATTCAGTTTTCTTTCAACTGACTGTCCAGAACATATTCTTTATTAGAACATCTTCAGACTTGTTTAGTATGGCATATAATTTTCACAATAAGTTTATTACATATTCATTTCCAGTACCAGTCTCATAATATTTATCTGATAAACAGAAATGGTTTAAAGATGTGTTTTGGTCTGCTGTGCCCTCAAGCAGTATTAGTAATTCATTCAATCATTTACAAAATTCAAAGCTACATGAGAATTTGCTTCAACACATTAGCCCATTAGTCCAAGTTCAGTATTCTGCCTCCGATAGTTGCCCTGACCTTAGGATTTAAAATTAAATAAAAAAATTAATGAAATGCATGTATACTCAATTGTAAAAATTCAGTAATATATGACCTTCTGGCCACTGTATTAGTTTAAACCCTGAAACATGAGATTTGATTAAATCTTTTCCTACCAAATAAAACTATCAATTTACTTACTACAGGTCATAAAAATATTCAACTTTTAGAAAAATATCTACACTGTTTAAATATATAACCTCTGTTACCACAAGCGCATCTCAAACAGGCAGTGCACTCAGCCACATATGCATGGGGAACCAACCTACTATTAGTGGTATACAGATGCTCCATGGCAGTGGTATGTGTACCCCATATGGGTACGCAGAGGTCTTCTAGGGGGTACAACAACTCATCTAGATATTTGCATATTTTAACAGGCTACATAAAAAGCACTAGCGAAGTCAGTACAAAATAAAATGTCATGCAGACAATGACTGTTATACTGCACTATATACTAGTATTCACTGAAGTTGAAGTACAATATTTATATTCAAATAGATTTATTTTATAAGGTAAAAATGAGAAAGTAAGTAATTTTTCAGTAATAGTATGCTGAGACACTTTTGTATTTTTATGTCTGATTTTTCTAAGGAAGCAGTTTAAGTGAGGTGAAACTTGTGGGTACGCAAGACAAATTAGACTCCTGAAAGGGGTACAGTAGTCTGGAAAGGTTGAGAGCCCCTGCTGTATAGTCACCACACTGTGTGCATCATCGATACCTAGCCCATAGTGATGTGACCCATTCAGGGCCATTGTGGGAGTAAGATTTCTATACCGACAGAACTATTAATTTAGCTGAGTGACACCCTGTTCTCATATTATGGAAGATTTTTTTAAACAAACAAAAAGTTTCCATAATCCTTTTAAGTCTCCTTAATATATACTATTTAGCAGAGCATCTCCAACCGATTAATATGAATTAGCAAGTTTCTATGGTTTCTTTTAATGTGATACTAACATTATCAAAGAATATTGTTCTTATACCTTGGTTACCAATTTAAAAATTTTTTGAAGAGCAACAGAATTGTTTGTTTCATGTAAAGACTGAGAAGACACTAACATTTGCTTAATATGTTGATTTTACAAATTTGTAAATAAAAAAGGAATATCCCACAGTGGCATGTGTCCCTTAAGTAATAAACTCTTACTTAGTAAGTAAGACTTTCACACACCTTAGAAGTTATTTAAGAAAGAATGCATTGGTGGATAAAATTTTCAATACAATAAATATCATGAGATTGGGGGGGGTGTTTATAGCCCTGCTCGTTGACAAGAAAAAAAAAGTTTAATAGCACAATATAATGTCTGCTAAACTGTGATCAGACCCCCAACCGGTTAATAATTCAACAGAAAATTAGAAATCCCACCCAACACTGATCTCTGATTAAATTGGTGGAGCAAAGAACATATTTTTGTTAAATGCTTTGGAAAAAAAGCAATCTTTGCAGCAAAACCTCTATCAGTACAGTATATAATTTATAGTTTGTAATTTTCATCATCTTGCAAACTGCCTTCAATTGAATAAAAAAGTCCATATATAGTTGAATGACAAACATTGAAGTGAAACTTAACACCACAGACAAAACAATTTAACTCACTTTCACTTAAAGACAAAATGATTTGAGTGTTATTTTTTCCTTCTTCTATTGTTAGATAACAATAGGTAATAAAAAAAGTAGCCCAACATTTGAACTTGTCCTTGTTTAAATGAAAACCAACAACAAGATGTGCGTGGGCTTTAAGATACACTCCTTAGAGTAAAGGCTACCCACTCTACCTCCCACAGACTTAAGTGAGAGTTTTCCCCAAGAAAAAGCTGCTGTTATGAGTCTGAGGTGCATGCCTTCAGTGCACTGTTCAGCATAAGAGAATGGGCAGAAGGCTTATAGGCAGTCAATAAACAAGAATCTTGTGGTTTTGGGATGTATGTTCTAGGGAGGCAACCTTGCTAACTAAAAGACCAAGAGGCTGACAATACAGCAAAACAGTACACTATTATTATTTCTATATTGCTGTAAACCCCAGGACCCCCTAGTCACAGGGTAGGAATCCCTTGTGCTAGGCAGTGCAGAAACAGGAAAGATGGGGGGAGGGGGGAAAGGAAGACAGTCCCTGCACCAATTTAAGTATAAGATAACATATTGATATATACAGACCAAGGGGGAAGTAACAAGGAAACAATGAGACCGTAGTAGACAGCAACACGTAGTACAATACAGTAAGAGAAATCAACTTGAGCTAAATCAATAAGACATTCAGACCAAAATAAGAGTGTCCAAGACTGGGGTTGCACCAATTTAACTTAATCAGTTTGTAAACCATTGTATTTAAATCTGAGTAATTCTCTCATGTGACAGGTTTCAGAGTAGCAGCCGTGTTAGTCTGTATTCGCAAAAAGAAAAGGAGTACTTGTGGCACCTTAGAGACTAACCAATTTATTTGAGCATAAGCTTTCGTGAGCTACAGCTACAGCATCCGATGAAGTGAGCTGTAACTCACAAAAGCTTATGCTCAAATAAATCTGTTAGTCTCTAAGGTGCCACAAGTACTCCTTCTCTCATGTGACAGGCCTTTATTAAAGCTTTTCCATCATAACTAAAATACTTCACAATGAAAAAACCCTCTCCCCTCATTAAACCTTCTCCACCACCCCCAAAAAAGAGAGACAACCCAACCTGAAACTGTTACAAAACATTTATAAAAATGCATTAAATAAATACATTGATTAGTTTTTGAAGACTTTACTTTTATGTGTGTATTCAGAACAGGTCTATACACAGGTTGCCTTTCTGCTATGATATCCAAGATTTGGTAAAGGGAGGAAAAAACTGGGTGAATAGAAACAGAGTAAACTGTTAATCCAGGGGTCTTACCTAGACACATGGTTGTGGAACAAACTGATAAACTAAACAGTAATAAATCACCAGGACCAGATGGTATTCACCCAAGACATCTAAAGGAACTCAAATGTGAAATTGCAGAACTACTAAGTGTAGTCAGTAACCTATCATTTAAATCAGCTTCTGTACCAAAACTGGAGGATAGCTAATATGATACCAATTTAAAAAAAAAAAAAAAAAAAAGGGCTGCAGAGGAAACCCTGGAAATAACCGGCCGGTAAGACTGACTTCAGTACCAGGCAAACTGGTTGAAACTATAGTAAACAACAAAATTGTCAAACACAAATAAACACAATTTGTTGGGGAATAGTCAACATGGTTTTTGGGAAGGGAAATCTGGCCTCATCAATCTACTAGAATTCTTTGAGGCAGTCAACAAGCATGTGGACAAGGGGGAATCTAGTGGATATAGTGTACTTAGATTTTCAGAAAGACTTTGACAAGATCCCTCACCAAAGGCTTTTCAGCAAAGTAAGCTATCATGGGATAAGAGGGAAGGTGCTCTCATGGATTGGTAACTGGTTAAAAGGTAGGAAACAAAGGGTAGAAATAAATGGTCAGGTTTCAGAATGGGAAGAAGTAAATAGTGGTGCCCCCAGGGGTCTGTACTGGGATCAGTCCTGTGCAACATACTCATAAATAATCCAGAAAAAGGGTAAACAGTGAGATGGCAAAATTTGAAGATGATACAAAACTACTCAAGATAATTAAGTCCCAGGCAGGCCTTGAAGAGATACAAAAGGTCTCTCAAAACCGGGTAACAAAATGGCAGATTAAATTCAGTGTTGATAAATGCAAAGTAATGCACATTGGAAAACATAATCCCAACTATAGATATAAAATGATGGCGTCTAAATTAGCTGTTACCACTCAAGAAAGATCTTGGAGTCATTGTGGATAGTTCTCTGAAAACATCCACTCAATGTGCAGCGGCAGTCAAAAGAGCAAACAGAATGTTGGGTATCATTAAGAAAGGAATAGATAATAAAACAGAAAATATCATATTGCCGCTACATAAATCAATGGTATGCCCACATCTTAAATACTGCATGCAGATGTGGTCGCTCCATCTCAAAAAAGATATTAGATTTGGAAAAGGTTCAGAAAAGGGAAACAAATCATCAAGGGTACAGAACAGCTGCCATATGAGGAGAAATTAATAAGACTGGGACCTTTCAGTTTAGAAAAGAGATGACTAAGGGTAGAGATGATAGAGGTTTATAAAGTGGAAAAAGTAAATATGAAAGTGTTATTTACTCCTTCTCGTTACACAAGAACTAGGGGCCACCAAATGAAATTAATAGGCAGCAAGTTTAACGCAAACAAAAGGAAGTATTTTTTTTTTCCCACACAATGCATAGTCAACCTGGAGAACTCCTTGCCAGAGGATGTTGTGAAGACCAAGACTATAACAGGGCTCAAAAAAAGACCTAGATAAATTCATGGAGGATAGATCCATCAATGGCTATAAGCCAGGATGGGCAGGGATGATGTGCCTAGCCTCTGTTTGCCAGAAGCTGGGAATGGGCGACAGAGGATAGATCACTTGATGATTACCTGTTCTATTTATTCCCTCTGTAGCACCTGGCATCGGCCACTGTCAGAAGACAGGATACTGGGCTAGATGGACCTCTGGTCTGACCCAATATGGCCACTCTTATGTTAATCAAGAGTATTAGCCTCTCGCTTCATTGAGGTAAAAAATTGCATGTGCCTTGTCTCCACTAGGATTTTAAAGAGATATCTCATTGTAAAATACACCTTTTTTGGCTGTGAAGGCATAGCCTTTGAAGGTTTCATGAGCAAACTCTATGCTGAGTAAAAGCACAGGGCATCTCCCTCTTCAACTGTTTTCACTAGTAAAAAAAAGTGAATTTTCCATTGTAAAAAGGAACACCTTTTTACTGGTAAAGACACAGCATGAGAGTATGTCTACACAGTTAACTCATACTCATTTAGACATATGCTAACTAGTTAATGTTGCCAGAAGGAGTATCAATAGCAGTGAAGAAATGATAGCATAGGCTTCAGTGCAGGCTAGCTGTCTCAGTAACTAGTACCAAGCATCCCTGATAGGCTTACACCGTCTGCACTGAAGACTGTGCTGCTGCAGCTTCACTGCTATTGGGACGCCTGTTAGGGCTGGTCTACGCATAAAATGCTGCAGTGCTTCAGTGAAGACACTGCCTACATAGCCAGGAGGGGTTCTCCTGTTGGCATAGGTAATCCACCTCCTCCCAGAGGTGGTAGCTAGGCCGATGAAAGAATTTTCCCTAGCATGTCTACACTGGTGGTTCGGTCAGTTTAACTGTGTCACTCCCAGGTGTGGATTTTTCACACTCCGGAGTGACATGCAGTTATACTGACCTATTTCAGAGTAGCAGCCGTGTTAGTCTGTATTCGCAAAAAGAAAAGGAGTACTTGTGGCACCTTAGAGACTAACAAATTTATTTGAGCATAAGCTTTCGTGAGCTACAGCTCACTTCAACAAGTACTCCTTTTGTTTATACTGACCTAGTTTCCTAGTGTAGACCAGGCCCCTAGACTAAAGATATCTTGAGTACGCCTACTCATGGGGCAGTCACACCTCTGATTGCTGTGTAGACACCACAGGAAAGCTTTGGGAAGCCGCCACACTGGCCTTTACAAACACATGGCCTATTAAGTGAAGGTGGGCTATCAATTATCTCGAAGTAGAAGAGTACACACAAACCTTATGGGCCAAGAGATAAACCGTGAGTGCCCACAGTACCAGTCTGGGATAAAGGGTTTCTCCTCACAGCAAGTTGATAAGGGTTGGGAGAGGGTGATCTTCACGTCTAGGCAATCTCCTCAGATGGTCTCCCTATCACGACAGTAACTGAGGTGAATGAATGCATCTGCTCACCCCCCAACCAAACAACAAATGGAGGGGGACACACAGCTTTCCACAGTCCGAGCCGCCTCTCCAGCAGCATGCGTGCGGGGGAAGCACCGCATACCGCACGCCTCCCTCCCCGTCTCCAGCAAGGCCGGGGAAAGGGGGGGGGGGGCAGGAAAGCGCCTATTCGGCCCCCGGGGCCGGCTGGAACGCTGGTGTGCGAGCGTTCCATCCAGGCGCTCAGGTAGCCCCTCCCCGCCGCTGCCGTCCCCCGGCCCCGCCCCGCAAGGATGCTGGAGGAGGGGGCTGTGGCCGGCGTGGGGCTGGGAAGAGGAAGCGGGGAAACGCTCCCAGGCGGCAGCAGCGGCGGGCGGGGTCACGAACTCTGACCTTTCACAGGGGCACGGCACAAAACCCAAACAAACCCCCCCCCCATAAGAAATAATACTAACCCGAGCGCGCGCGCGCCCCCCCCCATCATCACCCCCCTTCCCTCCGCCCTCTCGGGGCCGTCGCCCAGCATCGCTGCCTAACAGGCCCGGTTGGACCCGGGTCACCGTCGGGGCACGTCTGGCGCCAAAACCTGAGGTAAATGGTTTTTTTTCTAAATTGAAATGCCCCGCGCCGGCTGATCTTAACGTGCCTAGGTGAGGGTGGGCTCAAAGGGAGCTCCCTGAAAAAGGGTCTCTGGGAGCCGCTGGGCCGATCGAGTCGGAGTCCGCTCCGGAGCCGCTCAGCGGAGTCGGGCCCGCCTAGGTCCCGAGCCGGTCTGGCGTTCGTGCGAGCAACTTGCTGTCCGGGCGGGCTGGGTGGCAGCGGGCGATGGGGTCCGGCCACGCTGTAGAGAAACCCCGGCCACACACAAGGAAGATGGAGTCTGAGCGGGCGGAGGCGGCGGCTTGAACCCGACCCTTTTACCTTTGCCACCGGGAGGGCGGAGGGGAGGGGGCGGTGGGTACTTTGCATACGGGGCCGAGACCGCCGCCATCTTACCGGCCGCTCCCCCACAGCCGTGGCCGGGCCCTTCAGAAATCGACAGAGCGCACACCGGAGGGGAGGGGGGGTCTAATGGCGGCGACTCTGCCTGGGACTTGGCCGTCAGCCAGCACCGCCATCTTGTGTTTTTCCGCGTCCCTCGAGTGTTTTTCCTCTTAGGCGGGAGGCGGGCCAAGTGGTCTAATTGGCACACCCGTTAGCCAATCCGCTCTTGGGGGCTGGGCATTTTTGCCTCTAAAATGAGCCGATTGGTTGGGACGGGACGCGGGAAAGCGGGGGGCGTGGTTTCCTTGCGCGTAGGGCGAAGGCGCGCTCGGGGCGGGTGAGGCGAGGGGGCGTGGGAAGGGCTGGGAGCGCGGCGCCCCGCATTGGCCGAGGGGGCGCGCGAGTGTAGCGACCAACGGGAAGAGAGCCGCGGTCTGGTCCTCCCTTCCCTGGGTCCTGCGCTGCCCGCTCTTTCCTTCCTGTCCTAAGCCGTGAAGTAGCGGGCTCCTGGAGTAACTGTGTTCTACTACAGGCTGTCAACCTCCACTCCATGGTCTAACTGAGGAGAACCGTAATGGTCTGTCCTCCTGGATATTTTGGGTCCTGAGTATCAGGTTTGAAGCACTCAGATTTCTTGGGACCTCCAGGTTTAGATCCCAGCACTGTTGGACTAGGTGTCCTTCCTCCCTGAAATGACACAGCTTCACTTCCACCCAGTGGAGTACATGGAGTATTTCACCTCAGCGCTTGGAGTTTGAGTTTGTGACTGCTTTCTTCTGAGATTAAAGATTTGTGGCATTTTTGGTAGAACACATTTTCCCCTAGGTTCTTGGCCAACCCTGTGTCCTTTGCTGCATGAAGAGTTGGCTGCTTCTTCCACCTCTCTTGAGACTGCATTAGAGTGATAAGAAAAGGAGTACTTGTGGCACCTTAGAGACTAACAAATTTATTAGAGCATAAGCTTTCGTGAGCTACAGCTCACTTCATCGGATGCATTTGGTGGAAAAAACAGAGGAGAGATTTATATACACACACACAGAGAACATGAAACAATGGGTTTATCATACACACTGTAAGGAGAGTGATCACTTAAGATAAGCCATCACCATCATCATTAGAGTGATGTTGTACTTAAGTATTTTGCAAAGGACATTTTGATCTGTCACAATGAAGTGTGTCACACAACTGTTGGTTGACTGTGAAGATAAAAAGGGTAGGGAATGAGCTCCTATTCAGTCAGTATACACACTTCTTGATTACTTGTTTTATTTAGCTGTTAGAATTTTTATAAAATACGAAAGGCACCAGGAATCTCCAGTATATGATTAAAAAAAACTAATGGAGTGGTTGAGATTGCATCCCATGAAACATGCCCAGGGGGCCTTGAAGAGAATTTGTTGCTGAATAGGGTATCTGGTATTCAGGTCTTCTTTCATCTTTGTTACAAAACTAAAAAAATGTGATGAGCACATATTAATATCTGTTTCTCCTGAGCTAGAGATGTTAAATGTCCTGGTGGAAATGGTTTGTAACCTTATATGTACAAATTGAGCAGCCTGGGAAAAAAATGGAGAACTAGAAGACAATTCTGAGAAATACAAATACTGTATGGTTTTAACAGAAAACCTGTCTTATTTTTGGCTTTGTTTTGTGTTATGTCAAGTATTCTGTCATATTAACATATGCAAAATAATTATTTGCATGTGCAACTGACCACATTATGATTCTTATTTTCCAAAGCTAATGTATTTTGACATTCATGTCTTTCAACTATGACATTTATTAATTTGGTAGCATTTACGCCCTAAGGATTTTTTTTTCTTTGTGTTGAGTAAATGCGTTTTTCTGATAGTTTTGATACAGGTGGTCACATTTTTGATGTAAATGTGCAAATTATTTTAAATATGACTAGCTGGTTCCCAGTAAAATAATACACCACAATGTAGGGAGATGAGGAATTATCCCCATTTAACAAGTGCTGCTGATACAGTGCCTCCAAATATACTATGGAAACTTTAGTGTGTGGTAGCAGAATCCACATGACAATTTAGGGCGTGGCAGGTTAGTGCACTGTAGATTTACACCTGTGCTTGCATGCACATGTCTTCGTGTAGACGGGTCCTAAGTGTGGGTTCCAGAATTTGGATAAATGATTTAACATCATTAAGTCCAAGTCACACAATACCAGAGCCGGGATTATGACTCAGGAGTCCCTAGTGTTCACATGCATGTTCAGTTTACTAGATAATGCTGCCTAGTTTAAAAATACCGTTTTCCAACTGCACATAATCTAGAGATGTTTTTTAAAAGAAAGCTACAGCAAAATTGACATTCAAAAATCAATTATTTCTGAAAATCTGCAACTTCTCAGTAACTAGGTAACCACACGTTCACATATTCATGACTAGATGCAAGTACCATGCGTAGGACTGTGTAAATACTTAGCTAGCTATGTGTGTTCACAAGTCAGGCATTTGTACTCATGCATTTGATAGACAACAATTTGTATGCATGCATATGGCTATGTAAATATTCACCAAGCCATACACATACATGAGTCTGGGATTTGTACTCATGTACTTGCTAAACACCCATTTATGTATATGCAAATGATCACATACCTATAGGCAGTATAGTCTAGTGGTAGGTCTCTGAACTTGATCTCAGCAGATCTGGTTTCTATTCTTGGCTCTGCCATTGGCCTGCAGGGTGACCTTGGGCAAGTCACTTCACCTCTTGCCTTGTGCCTCTGTTTCCCCATCTGTAAAATGTGGTTAATGTTACCATCTTTGCTTTGCGCTCACTGATAAGAAGCTCTATATAAAAACTAGGTTATTTATTTATTACTATTACTGAAACTCAGTGCCTGCCAGAAAATGACAACATCTTCAATGTGCTGGCACATCAGGTGGATTTTAAATCCTCTTTTTGTGTGACATTTTCTCTGATGGAAGACCCTGACCCATATATTTCTTTTCTTAACTTTTTTTTTTTCTGACAAACCTTTAAAGTTTCTTTTATAAAAGAGTGTATGATGGATAGTTGTTCAGATTGGTTGAAAAGGATTGTAAGCTATGATCAGCCTAACACAGTGAAACATTAATAAATGTTCTGTTCAAGTCGGAAGATTTCCCTAAATTAATGTTTTGAAAACAAATATCAGAACTAATGTCTTTTTAATACTTTTGTTTGAGTTAACTGTATCAAATGCTGCTAGACACTGTGCATATATCAGCAGCAGATTTTTAATGGAATATCAAGTGGTAGTATGTATGTCGTACCAACCTAGTGGGACATGTTTCCAGATGTACTTAATTGTACAGATTGGCCTAAACAAAACCTTGGATCTAAACTCAATCTCCATAATTTTGAGATGCAATCTCAATCCCAGATGCAAATCTGAATTTTTGGAGTTGAAATCTGAATTAAAATTTCCCCTAGTTTTGTAATGTGCAGATTTAGTGTTCGCATTCTGTCCATTTTAGAGAAGGATGTGAGCTGCAAACTCTTAGCCAAATCGGGTGTTTAGATACAGGGTTTGGGGTTAAGCCTCTCTCTACTTAATATTTGGGATGGAAGGAGTACATATAAACATGGATTTTAAATGTTCTCAGAAAAATCATATCATGTCCTTGCAAGTTAAGATAAAGATGAACAAAACTGTAGTCTTCAACTAACATATAGATCCAGGGTGGTCAAAATAAAGACTATAGGATAATAAACAAAAGCCTGCATAGAGATTGACTGTGTTTAATATTATTGTTATTTATTAACAATTGCTTGAATTTTTCCATTTATTTATAGAAGTCGGTATCAGCAAGCAGAATTTTTAAGTTTGGTCTCATTTAGTATTATCTAAGACAGTTGACACAGTCTAACAATTTTATGTACTATCCAATGGATTGTGTTGTCTTTTCTAATTCAGAAGAAACCATAACCAGTGGTGTAGTTCACTTGTACGCAACATTCAAGTTGAGAAGTTAAGTTGCTCAGTATTGAAAACTAATAAATCAGTGTAATATACAATACATTCAGTGATTCCAAACATGTTTTAAGATGTTCTGTATTTATTGTAATGAGATAATATTTTGATGCCTGTCCCATCTTTCTACTGATGACAGTATGATAAGTGGAACAGGAAAAAGAGGGTCAGGCTTCAGGAGGCCTTAGTCTGGCATGACACGAGGTGTTCATGGATCCAAGTCAGGCCCAGGCTGATTGTACATAGAACTCCAGAGCTTCATTACATAACAATGGCCACTCATCATACTTAATAAAATTCTCTTTTCTGTAACTCTGCATGCATGCATTGCCTGTTGCTAATGAAACAATAACAATATAAACACCTGAGAAAGTATGATATGCCAAGGAAGTGAAGAAGGATGGTGCTGAAGGAGGAGGAAAAAAAAAAAAAAGCAAACATATTTTAAGATTATTTGCGTTCAAAAGCTGTGATTGCTATCAAGACAGATTTTCCTTCTTTCTCTTTTTGGAAAATGTGTGCTAACGTTATGTCTGTAAATCAGCAATGGTTTTAATCAGAGGAATCTAATTTGACTAGCTAGCCACTTATATTTCTTGGAGTAAGCACTTTCTCTTATCAATATTCATCTTCCCTAGTGTAATAGTTTGCTTACCATCTCATTGCTTCAGTTGCAGCCCCATTTTCTCTCCCTTGTTAGAAAGATAGTTTAGCCCTCTGACTAAGCCAAAAATACTTCACCCCTTCAGGATAATAAAAGTCCAAAACCTTCATCTAGACTTCCTTGGATCACAATCCTCCATGAATCTATCAGTCTTCTCCCCTCTCAAAGAATAACAACACCCAATCTTTCTGAGTCTGAGCCCTCCTTCAATGGATTATGTATATTCTCTTTCCAGGATCTATTAGCAATGCTGCCTATTTGGTGTCTCAAGGGGTTGCTCATGCTCTCCTTTTGCAAGCTCCAGCTTTGGGCCTAGATTGCCACAGTTCCTTTATTCCCCTCTTAAGATAGGGCTTACTTTTTGACTGTTTTACCAAAGCAACACCCCCTCCTAAGGGTCCCTTACTCACTGTCTGGCTGTCTTTATAGGTCTTTTATTGGGAGTTGTCACCTCCTTTTTCAAAAATCCATCCCTTGCTTTCCCAGGTCCTTCAACTGGAGAGACTCTAGTTTCTATCTCCCTCTCTCAGAAGGGAGATTCACATTCTTTTCCCTATTTGCTCCCTGTTCTGAGGAAAGGATTGCTTATACCTCATAACACTCCTTTCTGATAGTCCTTGCTGCAAGGCCTACTACTGCCATTGGCCTTGGAAATTACATCCCTTCCTCCCTTCCCCAAAATTCCCCTGCTTGGGCTGAAACTGGGAATAGGGCCCAATTTTTTAAAAGGGCTCCAGTAATTACAGGCCAGTAAGCCCAATTTCAGTGCTAGGCAAATTTGGTTGAAACTGTAACAAAGAACAGAGTTATCAGATACATAGATGAACATAATTTATTGGGGAAGAGTCAACACAGCTTTTGTAAAAGGAAATCATGCATCACCAATCTTTTAGAATTATTTGAAGGGGTCAACAAACATGTGGACAAGGGTTATCCCATGGATATAGTATATTTGGACTTTCAGAAAGCTTTTGACAAGGTCCCTCATCAAAGACTCTTGTTCAAAGTCGGCAGTCATAGGGTAAGAGGGAAGGTCTTCTCATGGATCCATAATTGGTTAAAGGATGGGAAACAAAAGGTAGGAATAAATAGTTAGTTTTCACAGTGGAGAGAGGTAAATAGCAGGGTTCCCTAAGGAGCTGTACTGGGATCAGTGTTGTTCAACATATTGATAAATGATCTGGAAAAATGGGTGAACAGTGAGGTGGTGAAATTTGCAGATGATACAAAATTACTCAAAATAGTTGAATCCAAATTGAGTGTGAAGAGTTACAAAGGGATCTCACAAACTGGATGAGAAAATTGCAGATGAAATTCAATGTTAAATGCAAAGTAATGCACACTGGAAAACATAATCCCAACTATACATACAAAATGAGGGGGCCTAAATTAGCCATTACCACTGAATAAAGAGGTCTTGGAGTCGTCATAGTTCTCTGAAAACATCTGCTCAATGTGAAGCAACAGGCAAAAAAAAGCAGAAACAGTATTAGAAAGGGATATCCAGTGGTTCTCAAACTTCTTTTTTCGCAGACCACTTGCAAATTGCCAAGGGTCTCGGCGGACCACTTAATGATCTTTCCAAATGTTGTTTGTACCATTAGCTAACTATTGTAAAGCACTTTGGATAAAAGCACTACATAAAAAAACTTAATAATAAACATTTTTGTTCTACAAATAAAAGCACACAACTCATATTTTAGTATCAGTAGTCTTACCTTTCTAATGCAATGGATGTGTCCTCTCTCCCCTGCCGTAGCAGCCCGCGAACTGGGGCTGGGAAGGAGTGGGGTCTCTCCCTCTCTTTTCCCCCCCCCAGGAGCTCCCGAGCAGGGGCTGGGAAGGCAGGGGTCTCTCCCCACCACAGCAGCCACAGAGCTGAGGCTGGGAAGGAGGGCTGTCTCTCCCCAGCAGCTGCAGCCCTGGAGCTGAGGAAAGTCACCACTTTCTCTGACCTACGCAGCCCTGCACATCTCAAATTCCCCCACCCCCTCTTCTCACCCCATTTCCCTCTCCCACCTACCCCTTATTCTTCTCAAGGCCACTACCTCACCTTACATGTGTGTCTTCTCCAGGGTACAGGCACCTAATTTGTGGAGCCATGCCTGCGCGCATGGTAGAGGGAACTATCTGTAGATCACCTGAATGGAGCTTGCGGACCACTGGTGGTCCACAGACCATAGTTTGAGAACCTCTGGGATAGATAATAAGATAGAAAATATCATAATGCCATTATATAAATCCAAGGTTATGGATATCGTTACATCTTGAATACTACATGCAGTTCTGGTCACCCCCTCTCAAAAAAAGTATATTAAAATTGGAAAGAGTACAGAAAAGGGCAACAAAAATGATTAGGGAGTATGGAACAGGTTCCATATGAGGAGAGATTAAAAAGACTGGAACTGTTCAGCTTAGAAAAGAATTGACTAAAGCGGGATATAATAGAGGTCTATTAAATCACAAATAGTGTGGAGAATGTGAGAAAGGAATAAGTAAATTCTAATATTTTTTTTATGAGCTGGGATGACCAGAACTGCATGCAGTATTCATGATATGGGTGTACCATGGATTTATATAGTGGCTTTATGATATTTATTGTACAGTGCATAGTATAATGGGGCCCAACCTGTGTTAGGCTTTTTAGCACTACTGCAATATAAATAATATACAACACAGTGGGAGTGAATTCAAAAATTCACAGGAACAGGAGAAGGTAGACCCCAAATCCTAAAATGTAAAGAGTTAATTCTTGATGAGCAGAACTTCAGCTGTGCAGTTTCATTTAATGCTTAACTGGAGACGCCCAGATAAAACTTTGAACACTGAAATGACTATACTCCTACAAATCACTGTTAAAGAGGAGGAGACCATTTAAAGATGAACTATGAAATCATGGCCCCACTGAAGTCAGTTGCAAAGCTCCCATAGACTTTAATGAGTCCACGATTTCACTTGGAATGTGTTGAAAAGGACAAACTTTATTCAGCTTTTTCAGCTAATCATTGATAGACACTGCTCACCAGCATTTAACAATGGCTAGCCAAAACGGTGCTGAACATAATTTGTTCTTTTCTAAGCTTAGTGCTGCACAATATTCAGCTGCTACTGTTGCAAACAACTGTCATCTATTTCATAGTATCAGCAGGTCCCAATGCCCTCATGCAATCAACACATTTTCCTTTGGCTACTAGACTTTTGCATACAATGTAAACACAGTATTAAAATAACCAGTTATAATTTGGTATGTTTAAGAGGTCTGTTTCTCTTTTCATCAGAAAGTTATTTAAATCCCTGCCCCAATCCCGCCATCTATTTACATCATAACATTGTATGCCTATCATATTAGCAAGCTCCACTGGTATATAATTCAGCATTTTATTTAACAACCTAACTCATAATAATGCTACAATAAAATGATGCAACAGCTATGTATAATTCATAATGTAAATACAGACATGCAGTTACAATAAGTTCTAGTGGTATCTTCTGTTGGGATAGTAATTGACTTGTCACCACTTTTCCACATAGAGTCTGGTATCTAGTTTGAGGAATTAAACTGATATAATAACCAGGAAGAGTCCACTGAAATTAAGGTCATGACTTTCTCTAAAAATGACTTAAGATGAAAAATCAGAAGTGTTTATTTTCACATTCCTAGCTTCCATGCTCTACCAAGGATTTTATACTACTCCTAGTCAATTTCATGCTTGACTAAGATGTGCAGTGATTGTCTGTGAAGACATGATACAAAATATTACTGGAAAACTGGAACATTTTTCTTCCTCCTTAAATATTCATTTGCCATTCCTCCAATTTCTTCAGAATCGATGTGCAAAACTTAAAGCTCAAGGTGAATATTTTGACCTTTTGAATGGTTATTTAGGTTAGGGTTCGCAACCATTTTAGTAGCAAATTGGGACTAAAAATGATTACAGACAAGTAGAGAGTCTGTTGAATATGGTTATTGCAAGAAAGAGAGGAGTTGATTATGTTAGCATTATCAAGCACAACATTTTGCCAGAACATTGGCCAATGGCCATCATTGGCTTTTGCTGATACTTAACTTTCTAAGGCTGATCATGCAAAGTTTTTAATATAATCATTTTAAAATAGATTGTTTCAGCTGTTAAGTTTTCAGAGAGGGCACAAAAGACTTCTTAATTTAAAATAGGAATGGAGAAAGGAAACCATATTAAGGATCATAGTTTTAAATTTTTCTGGACGTGCTTGTCTTCTGGTCATTAATCCCTTCTTTTTGTTTTACATCTTTTTTTATTTGTGGGTTTGTCAGAGAATTAACTTGCAGTTACATTCACCAGTAGGAAGTAACTCCTTTACAGAGTTTCCTTCTCACAGTTATAATGGTATCATAGTATCATTGTAAAATATAACATAGAAATTAAAGATTGAAAAGATACATTAGATATTCTAGGCCATTTCCCTGCCAATGCAGAATTGTGACAAAAACACAGGTGATAATGGTAGTCTGGCAAAAGAGTTCAATAAGAATGTGCTCAAATACCTTCCTCTGGTAGCCACCTCCTTGTCCAGCACAGCAAGACATAGAGGCTTTTCATTTAAGTGTATTTTTTTCTTCACCTCACAAACTAGGAATTAATTAAAGCTTTTTTAAGAACTGTGAATTCCACAAATTGGACCAATAGTTGAAGTTCAAATTTGCCTTATCTCATTTTCAAAATAGAGATTCTTAATTGCCAGTTTTTAAATGGTGGAGTACAAATATTTTGTGGATTAATATTACAAAGTAAAATTATATTTTTTGCTTATAATTTTAGAAGATCTGTTTCTTGAAAACAGTATTCCCATATTTGCAGTGAATATGTGCACTGCTTTCTTATTTGTCAGATGTATTTGGCAGTGGTGTAAATTCATATAAAGCTGCACCACAGATTTAATTTTAATTAATAACAGTGACAAAAAGTCTCATTTTCTTTACCTGATGGAAGTTGCTGGCATCTTTCCAAACAGGTTCTCTAATGATCTTGCTTCACCATGGCAACCAATATGGAGGTGCTGGCTCAGCAGATAGTGGAGACACAGCAGGTGGCTGAGGTGAGTGGCAGATGATACTACAGTAGCTGGCATACTTGATTTTGAAAGGAAAAATATATCAGTATTTTCCGTTGTTTACAACTGATCAGAAATGAAGCAGAAGGTAATTATAGAACAGCAATTATTTTACATGAGAACATGTAAGAAATGTAGCTAATATTTGTTTCAGTCACCTTACTTCATGCTAGTGGACTCCATATTAGATGTGTAAAGCAAGAAAATTCACCTGTGACCTACATGGAAATTTGGTTCTTTTGCCTATTTTATAATTCTCGTAATTTGAAATAAAAGATATGAGAAAAACCCAATGTGTTTGAGTGACATAGTTTAATAAATAAGAGTTTCTACTCTTTAGTTGATATGCCATTTAAATCTTGATCAGTGTTTCAAGTACCATGCATACTACTATAGTGAATATGGTGAACATGCAGTAGAGAGAATCTTGTGAATCATAGTTTGGATATTTGTCCCAAATATACATGTATAAAAGCACAAAAACAGTTTTAAGATAACATTAATTAATGGCCTTACTTATGTTTGCCAGAACTTGGACAGTTGAAGTCTAAAATGTCTAAATCAGCTTCTCAGCACTGAAAATGCATTTTATCGTGGAAATAGAAGATAATCTACATATTTCTTTTAGTTTGCTAATTTTAATCAGGTCCTTAACTGTATAGGGTTTTTGGGTTTTTTGCTTGGCTTAATATTCTTGAGAGTTACTATAGCCTATCATATAATTACATAATTAAGGGATTTTGTAAATTATCTGTACTCAGTAGTCTGTGACATCTCCATAATCAAGGCCATGTTAGAGATTTTAGTTCATAGATCTCTGGCCCAGTGAACTGTAATTACTTGAAGATACTCAGTGGTGGGCTAATGTGAGAGCTGCATATCTGAGGTAAATCCACCAGCAAAAATACTTTCAGAAAAGGATTTGCAAATGCATTTTTATATCCAATAACTTTGTTCTACAAAGAAATATTAATTTGTTCTTTTTAAAATATATTTTATGGCAACAGTGATTAAGTCAAAATCTGGACTAAGGGCTGCAAAGTACAGTAGAATCACTTTTAAGGACTGTTTAAAGAACAAACAAAAATTTCACCTTAGAAATTGACAAATACATTTTTGGGGGGTTTTATTTTTCTCTTTCAGGTTTTTGTATAGCAAGTTTCAGCCCAGAATTAATTTTTACAAACTAGTCCTAGAAGAGCCCCCAAAAAAGAATTTGTAATGGAAAGACAGGCAAACCCTTAACTATTTTTGTATGAATGGTGATGCTATAATCACATCTAAGGCACATAAAATATGTGACATTTGTAATTCCTCGTGCAGGAAATGCACCATGGTAACATAATGTGATGGTTGTATCTTGCCACTGGAGAGCTTGGTCCTTCCCAAGAGCATGTGAAGCTCTGTGATTTCTTCCTGGCCACTGGGTAACTAGGGCTTCCTCTCTTTACACTATTCAATCCCTCCTTAAATTATATGCTTGTCTAATGCATAACACCATGATATTTTTGTTCATGGTAAAATATTTATTAAAAAAAACAGCATAGTCACAACATCTGTTAATTCTTAAATAGACAACGTTGCTTTTAAATCTTGAGCCATCTTTGTTATAAATGATTGGCTTACTGCTGTGTGTCCTTCTAAGTCAGATACATTTTTAGTCCAGTTTAATAAATGACTAATCTTTTTGAAATACATTAGATCTGTGTATTTGTATTCATAGTAGTTTCTTGGCAAGACGGGAAATGATTAATTGGTTTGGGGTAGTGTAAAAATTTGGCATTGGCCTTAAAAAATGAGAGCTTTCTTCATAAGCCAGATATTTCATCAAGGAAAATTGAATTGGGTGAAGGGAAATATAGCCATTAATCATATACTGAATCCTAAAACATGAATTTTAAGTGGTCAGTTATGAACAAGGTAATTTAATGCAAATATTGGCATGTTTAATTATATATACAGTAATTCTTCAAACTGATTACTGCCTATGTTGCACATGGGTTTACTGGGGACCAAGATGTCAAGCAGCAAACATTAGATTGTCCTGTAAGTAGAGAGTCAGCAGTGCTGTGTTTTTCAATCCTGTGCAGTAATTTGTCAGGTTTTATTGTCTCTCTGAATTATTGCTCCAACATGTCCATTAATGACACTACACCCCAATACCGTTTGTATTTTTGTATACTCAGAATAAGTGAAAAACATGGAATCAGTTCTTGTTTTAAGAATGATTTTCTAAAGCAGCTCCTATGATGGTTTCATCTACTGAGTAGTTCAAAGTTCACTGCTTATCTTTTTTCTTTCCTTTCTTTAGAGCTTATTATTGCTTGTTCCATTTCTCCAACTTTCTACTTCCAGCTGGATGCAATGGGATGACACTTTATGTCATTACTTACACCTTGAGCTGTTATTCAGTTGGATTTACTCAGAATTCATCAGCTTGGGGTACAGAGAACAGTTATGCCCAAGAAAGAAAATGTCAGCAGTTGTTTCACATTTTGAGCAGCTTTTGCAAAATGTCATTCATATTTTATCCTTCGTGTATAAACTACTAACACTACTTTTCTCAAGGTTTTATCTTGTACTCTGAGTATGCTATATACTAGTAGTGTCCAATTTGTAGCTGAGGGGCCACTTCAGGCTTCAACTTCAGCCCTTGAGAGCAAGTCTGTTAGGAAGAAAATTTGTATGAAAGTGTGTTTTCTGAACTGTGCCCTGCAATTTTTAAACTGAAGTGTTTAAATCAGGCCTGTCACTCTGGACCGGAGGCAGAGGGCACTGCCTCCCACCTCTTTCCCTGAAGCCTCAGGACCAGCTCTGATGTGAGCAAGGAGCACTATGAGCAGTTGCTGATATTGTCCCTTACCCTGTTCCAACTGCTCACTAGCTGTCCTTCTGCATCACTGGAGGGGGGGTCAGGATAGCATTATCTCCTCCTTTGCCTGCTTACCTGCCAAACTGTAAAATCTAAGATCTAATTTAAGAAGTAATGTTTTTGAATACAGAACTTTATAACTGTTCCAATTAAGTATTTACTGTAAGCTGTAAATTTTGTGAGAGTAAGTTTGTAAAATATTTTAAATTCCTGTGGAACAGTTGGGTACAATTTAGTCTGGGTTTGCTGTAATTATTTCCTACTTTAACTTTTATAAGAATCTCTTTTGCACTAACATTGCTTATACCTAGATTATGACAAATTAAGAGAGATTGATCACTGTATTTAAGAAATACAATTACTTTTGATCTTTAGTGATGCTTATAAAGCAAATGCTCTTCTCCTTAAATCAGAAACGCTAAATGGCACCAGCAAAAATATCTGTAGAGATTTCTATGAAAAAGTATGAACTCAAAAATCCATTAACTGTATTGACTATTGATTTATTCTGTCAACATATTTCTCAAATAATGTTCTCATAATCAATGTAGTTGTTTGCCTTTGCAATGACCTGACTGGTAATAAACTATTGAAAAAAAGGATTGAAGGTTCAGTGTATAAATGTTAGAGTTATAACTTTGGAAAATGAACCTTCATTCACAATTGCAAACTGAGATAAATATATATCTAAATATATCTCTATATAGGTACATGTACATAAAATCGTGGGCAACTCATATTGGTGAATTAGCATATGAACTAGGTATGCAACTGCAACCATGAAGAAATCTTGTTAGTTTCAAAGGATGTAACAGTCATGAAATGAGATTGGACAATCTAGGCTTCTGTTTATGCAAATTTGAATACAAGTAACTAGTCCTTTTGTTGCTGACTGGTTTTTCTAGCAGTTTTCAAATATTTAAAGCGGTCAATTTTAGTTCCACATTCTAGTCATGATTACCTTATATGGACGTTCCTAGTATGTTAAGTGGGGAGGGGAGACGGGGAGAAAGATAAAAATCCTTTCTTTAGTATTTTACAGAGTGTATACCGCATGCAGATTTGATCGCCCCATCTCCAAAAGGATACATTAGAATGGAAAAGGTACAGAGAAGGGCAACAAAAATGATTAGGGGTATGGAACAGCATCCATATGAGGAGAGATTAAAAAGATTGGGACTTTTCAGCTTTGAAAATAGATGACTAAGAGGGGATACGATAGAGATCTATAAAATCTTGACTGCTGTGGAGAAAGTGAATAAGGAAATATTATTTACTTCTTCACATAACACAAGAATTAGGGGTCACCCAGTGAAATTAATAGGCAGCAGGTTTAAAACAAACAAAAGAAAATACTTCTTCACACAACACACAGTCTACCTGTGGAATTTGTTGCCAGGGGATGTTGTGAAGGCCAAAACAATAACAGGGTTTAACAAAGAACTAGATAAGTTCATGGAGGATAGGTTTATCAATGGCTATTAGCTAGGATGGTCAGGAATGGAACACCATGCTCTGAGTGTCCCTAGACTCTGTTAACCAGAAGCAGGGAGTGGACAACAGGAGGATAGGTCACTCAATGATTGCCGGTTCTATTCATTCCCTCTGAAGCACCTGGCATCGGCCACTGTCGGAAGGCAATATACTGGGCTAGATGGACCATTAGTCTGACCCAGAATGGCCATTCTTATGTACCCAGTGAATTCAGTTCATGGACTCAAACGTTGAAATGGGGGGGGGTTACATAATTTAGTCCATCATCATACCAGTGTAGGATTATTCCTTATTTGTAGGTTTTAATAGTGCATTGTGCAGTCCAGATTTAAATGACAAAGGTGACTTTGTAAATTAAATAATACTGAATGTGAAAAGTAATCTTGGGTATTACGTATGAAAAATTAAGGTAGATGTTTGAGGTATTCTAAACATTATTTATGTTTTGAACACATTTAATGCTTGTCTCTATTCAAATAAGTCCTGTATAATATATATACGTTTTTTGTGGAGAATAAATTGTAGGAGTATTTCTCATATTCCCAAACCGTGACACTTTAAATCTCATCCTCCTTTCATTTGTCAGGAAAGGAGGAATAATTGCCATATCCAGACACGTTCGTTATTTTGAGGCTGAGTCTGCTGTTTATCTAAGTTCTCTCTACAGAGGTAGAGCTGACATATTATCATGTCTTATAAAAATCACACATGGCTTGCTATTGTAGCTGTATATCAAAAAGAAAACCAATATACTGATTAATTCTGCTTAGAAAAATATTTCTGAGTTGTGTTCAATAAGCCTTTAAAGTAGTAAATTACGTACTTTTGTTACTATAACCTTTCTATTGTATTTTTTAAGCACCTGTCAGCTAGGAATGCAAAAGACAAACATAGTTATGTAAAGAATTCACAGTTTCCAAGAAGTTTCAAGTTATTTCTGTGTTAAGTTTATGAAGGAAGTTGTTGAGAGGGGAAAGCAGGTTTATCAAAAAGATGGGACTACAATTGTGATCTGAACACAGTTAGACTTGGTTGCACAGCTGGCATCCTGCTTTGAGGGCACTTTGTCCCTGGTGCTGAAGAGTGGTACCCATGCATTTGACATTTCTGACTTTTTTACAAAGATCCAGAATGGTATTTTAAAGACAGTAATCTAAAGCTATTCCTCAGTGAGATGAGAAAAGTATTTTTTACCCCTATGGAGCTGGGTTGGATTCCAACTGGTGACCTACAGTTGAAAGGCATCTGCCAGTCAGACATCATAAACCTATCTAAACAACACTTCCATTAGCAAGGTAGGCACATTAAGGCCCACTTCAACATGGTATTTAATATGCATCAAACTTTAAGCACATGAGTAGTACAATTGACTTCAATAGGACTACTTGCATGCATAAATTTAGGCATGTATTTAAATACCTTTCTGAATCTGGACATAGGTTTGTTGACTAAATATTGCTGTTGGGTCTGTGCTGCAAATATGCACCTATAATGAGTTAGGATAAATTATTCTATAGATGTTGCCTATAATTTTTAACCTTTCCAAATTAGTAATGTTACACAGTACATAAATTGTATCTTCAGTATTTCCTCACTGTTGTGAAAAGGGCCTAATTTTAACAGTGAGCTCATTTCAATACTCAGGTTAGGAGTCCTTGAAGTTGAAATAAAATATTTGTGTTACTTAAAGTCAGCTAAGTCATGTACTTGTTACATAAGCTTGTGTAATGGAAATTCACTGTAATGAAATTCATTGTCATAAAACTTTTCAAAGAGTTCAGCTCCCCTTTTCCCTCTCAAAGTGTAGTTGATATTATGAGGGCAAAAAAAAAATACCTCCTTGCAGATATTTCAAAATGTTCTATTATTAATAGTGTGTTGTTGCATTAATTTGCCAGATTTCACTGTAGTCTGATCCAAATGTTTTGTCAGGGAATTAAAATAATGAATCATAACTTTCTCACATGCATCATGTATTTAATATATTAAGTCTTATATAATAATAAGACTGATTACATTACTACATGTGTGAGGGGCACATAGGAATTTAGAGAGGCCCATGTTCCTTTAAATACATTAGCTTAATGAACTGTAAAGATAAAGATGCTCTACAGGAAATATGGTGGTTTTCCTTTTCCACTTACTGATTTGAAAATAATTCAAGAGCTGGGGAAACTCTTTTCTCATAGAATTCTCTTTTTCTGCCTTATGGAGAGGTAGCAGGTTTGGGGACTGAGGAAGAGAAACAGGGGAGAAAGCTTTGTAACCTGGGTACATCTTCTCCAAATGAAATTAATTGTATTATTAGACAAACTGCTTCAGCAGCTGGCAAAACAGCAGGAACACGTCGATTCTGCTTCCTTGGTTACAGGGAGTGATAGTACACTTGACCTTCAGAGGAGCAGGGTCACAGAGAGGGCATTTTTAAACAATTCTGTCTGGTTTCAGTGATTGGAATCTTCACTAATGGAACTTGGATGCAAATGTCTGTGAATAGATTGTAATTGACCTCTGTATTCTTGTTGGATTGTTTTGGCCTGAGAAGTTTGCTGAGGAAAAATGTAAATAAAGCTGCAGGAAGGATTTGACACTGTAAGTACTAAAGTCTGTACAAAATATAGCTAGGGAGCACCAGGAAGCAAACAGTAAAAAGGTTATTGAAGCAGTTTTTCTATCTTCTTTTAAACTATGTATATTCAATAATTTTGCTTAAAGAAATCTATTTTTTAAAAGGCCTTTTATGTAGCAAATGGATTAATTTCAGAGCAAATGTTTATTAAAATATTTAGTGATTATTTTAAATACTTATTGATTAAACATGTTTAAAATTTAGTATGTTGAAGTTTCTTACAACTTAAGGCCTGTTTTATTTATTTTATCATCTACTGATAGTCTTCTAATTAGTTGATAATTTTTCTTTAAAAATGACAAAAGAGACATCATTGATTTTTTTTAACTCATTTTCATTCTTTGCATAATAGATTATACCTACCTTACTTAAAATTGGTGGATTAGGTATTTGCTTACAGTTTATGCAGCTTCCATTGTGGCTTGCTTTAAACATGTGGTACAAGTTCCAGAATGTGTGATGTCTTTTGCACTATAAATTTGAATAGTGAATGCTAGTTATGATCTCAAATCTTAAAAATAAACTTAATGTGAAGCAAAACTGTTATTTGTCTCAAATAAATATTCACAGACCCTTTTTGTTGAGAATATTTTTCTCATATAAGCTGAATTCTACTTACAGCCAAATATGGTAGAAAAAACATTCTTGTATAATAGCCATATGAAGAGAACCTGGACAGTTTCTAATAGTAACTTTACTTAAATCCATTCAAAAAAGTTATATATTTTTAGAGTTGTATTATTTTTCAATTAAATATTTAGAACTTGTGTAGTTGTAGCTAATTGGTTAGGGTGGTAATATAGCATTTTAGTGTTATACATTGTAATCCTTTGTATGTGTGTGGCAATGGTTAGGGGAGAAACTAAGCTTCAATATAGGAAGCTGCTGGATCTTTTCTCAATCCTATAATTTGATTATTTCAGAAAAACTAACCTTTTGTGCTTCTGATTCTCTAATACACATGCTGTTCTGCTGTCAACAATTAACATTTCATTGAAATCAGTGGAATAGTAAGAGGTATCTGGTATATTCCGTAGCACAACAAGTGTGTTCTGTAGATGCACCTGAAATGTTCAGCAGTTGTGAGGCATATAAAATGATAGTTATTTCATATGGCATCATGTAGATGAGCCAAAAGAAGCTGTACATTAATAAGGACATAAAGAGAATCCTAAAATATAAGATATGCATTCAGACAGCAATTAAATAAACAAAATATGCAATATATCCTTTATTGATGTAGCATACATTTTTTCAACATAAGTTTTTGGGAAGAAATAGTGTTTTTTGTTTTTCAGGTTAATAAATTTAGGTGCATAAATATTTTTCAGTTTCTGAAGAAAATGAAAATGACACACCAATACATCACTTATGCAGTGGTTCTCAAAATGTGGTCCACCAGTGGTCTACAAAGCCCTTATTGGTGGACACCCAGCTGATCATATTGTACTAGCTTTCTCCTTGTTGCCATCTGTTGAATTTTCTTTAAAATAGTTAAAAATAATTCCCATTAATACTTACTAATGTTGCTTTTTCATATAAACAGTGCCACAGGGAAATTATGTGATGATGGTGAATAGGTGAGATGCTCTGCTAGACACTATACAATACAGAACACAAAGGCTGCCCCTGCCCCAAAGAGTTTACAGAGGAGTTATACTCTAGTTCCTGTTTACATAGTGACATTATTTCATGCATGCCTGTGCAAATCCCCATACATTAGGGCAAGAGTAGACTCCAGGTGCTTTTGTAGTCTAAGGTAATTAAAATACTTCAAAAAGGATTAGCCTTCCACAGGTGAGGATGAAACATCTAAAAAATCCTAACAGCTAAAATTTAGGTCTTTTAAAATGTGTGGAACTCAGTTAATGACTTGGCACACAGGATAAGGAAATTACTGTTAAATTAGATCTTCCAGTAGCCTTCTGATACTAACAGTTAAATTTTTGTTGGTCAGACATCTTGTTTTCAGCTATAGGATATACTATATCTGCCAGTGATTTAGAGATCCTACTAATTGTATTCCCCTCCCTACAGTTTTGTGCCATTGAAATCTATGTATGTATAAAAGATAATTATATGAGGTATTGTCTTGCTCTTTCATGATTTAGTTTATTGGATTTGACTTCCACACTACACAGAATTACCTAGCACTACAAGCATGAAAGAGTGAAACTGACTGATTCAATTAACGTAGTGTTTACTTTAACAGGTTTGTCTCTGAGATATTATACAGTAATGTCTGACTTGTGCCTTAAGTTCTTTTCTTTTGTTTAAATCATAGAGTAGCTAAGCTAATTCTTTATGTTAACCACAAAAGATCACAGAAGGTTAGGACTTTCTATACAAACTTAGTTTATGACTAGGTGCATAGTTAACTGTTCTCCAGCAATGCAAAGGTTGATCAACAGGTACTTCTGGGATTGCTTGGTAAAACTTATAAGCTTGCTGCTTTTGGACCTGTTGTCATCACTTAAATTGAATAGATTCATATACTTCAGTTTGGAAAATCAATGGTTTTATCTCCAAGTAAGACCATTCAGGGAGATAGTGAATCCAAGAACAAGTCCAAAAACTACAAAAATAGTGTTTAATTATTCTCTTGAGGATTTCCAGAAAATACATTTCCACTCAGCTTTGCTAATATGAAGCTGTTAGGGTCAGTCATGCACTGTAAATACAGCATTACAGACTCTTACATCAGGACAATATAAATGTGTGTTTAAAGATTGTTTAAGAAACCCCATAATTTATATAATTTTATTAGAAGAGGGGACTCGCTTACATATAATTCTGCGTTAATCAACAATTCAAAATCTATGTGATAATGTTTGTGACAGGTGTCATTTAATATCGGGATAGACTTAACTAAGAATCCCAAGCTATTAATTAATTAAAATGAAAGAACAGCTTCAGAAGGGCAGAGTTGTGGCCAGTTTGTGCCTCACTGGTTTCAAATAAATAGATATGGCAGAAACTGGAATCTTCTGTAACCCTTATTATTTAAGTTAAGTATGAGGCACTTATTATGGTTGTCTATCTTGTCTATTTCTATGTCCATATCCCCTTACTATCTGAGTTCCCTGAGTTCCCTAACTGACTGTTTAATTGTAGATTAAAAGGGATATTTTAAAATAAATTGTCATTTTATATCACCTGTAATAATAATCTACAGTATTAGTTATTCAAATTGTGCCATATATATAAAATCTATTGTCAGTTTTTCTACAAAAAGATAAAACAAAATGAGTCAATAACAATATTAATTACTCTCAATAAAGCATGTGACTGAAAAAAGTAACCATGTTGCAGACTATTGATTTGACAGATTGTAATGACACCTCTGAAGCGTCTAAAGTCTGTTGTGTAAATATTTATTAACTAATTAAAATTATATTAACTTCTCCTGAGAAGCTGTTACAATTTTTCATATGAAAGGCCTCATATCTATATAAAATCTATATGTTAAAGATATTTTAAGATTTTTTTTTGGAAAATATTGTTGCACATTCATGATATGTGAGTTTCTAATCAAATTATCACCATTGTTTTAAATTTTCTGAGAATAGGCAAAGGCATTTGTCCACATCATGGATTATTGACCTGCAAAATTTAAAAGTAAAATAGAGCCATTTTTCGTGAATGCAGCACAAATAAATATATGTAATGTTTGTACAAAAATTTTCTATAATTTGGAACTAGCTGAAGGGATTTTTGAAATTTTTTACTTAAAGTATTTTAACCTGAAATATTTTACACTAACTGTAAGCCAGGGGATTCAATCTTGCAAGCCATCCAAGTGTAGAATTCCCATTGATTTCAGATGGCATCTTTTGTGTGGAAGGTTTGTAGGGCCAGGTCCTGAATTATATATATAATATATACACAATGGCTGTGAATTTTTTTTTTGGGCTTAAACACACATAGGCTTGAAAATGTTTCTACAGCATCTTCCAAATAGTGAGGAATTGTATACTAAGCCCAGTTCATATTTAGATATGAATGAGCCAAGTAAGGTAGTTTTTAAAAGACCCTAGTGGGCCCTAGAACTGAAGGAAATCTTAACAAAAACAAATAGTGTGTTGGAGGGCTCTGGGGATTAGTAATGGCATATAGCACCTTTTATCTGTAAATTGATTGTGACTGAAAGTTATTACCATCAGATAGTCTCTTACCTGGCCTTTGTGAAATCTATTTGGAGATCTTAGTCTGTTTCCTTGTGGGAAGGTGTCTACTCCAAATAACCAACAATCAAAATCAGTACTAATTGTTTCCTCCTGTTGCCACTTGCATCAACAAGGGTGAAGATTGAATAGGACATGGAGACTGAACTTTCCTGTTGTGCTGGTTCCTCCGGGTTGGGGTTTATCACAATTGACCAAGTTGTACATGTGCAAATTTGCATTGCTTGTGCTGTATCAGTTCGGCAGATTAGTAGAAGTCTTCAAGATTGTTAAGCCAACATCTTTCATTCACTCTTACTTCAGTTAAAGCCCTTACCCTCAAAAAATCTTCTATGGGGCATTCTGCCACCAACATCCAAAATTGTACATATCCTTCTAGGGTCACAAAATTCCTAAAGTCTGATTTCAGTTTATCCAGGATCTTCCAGGGTTTGAGATAGCTGCATTTCCTAAGCATCCATGGGGCATCCTTCAAGTTCAAACAACTGTATTTAAAATCAATTTCTGCTCTGAAAATTAACTGTAAAAATAGCACTTGTTATGAAACGTATCTGCTTCCTGCATGTATCCAGAGTCAGATATGCTTACCAACATGACAAAAATAGATTTATGCTGCATTTTACACCTGTTAGTCTGCAGCAGGGCCAATGCAGAGAGGTGTTGTAGAGGGAGATGGTATCTGTTTGTTTTCGCACACCAACAGAATTGTTAACTGAATTCTAATTGGAGGGTCAATTTTTACCCTCAATTACATCTGTGAAACCCTCACTGAGGATAATAGTAATTAAACGTGTAACTAAGGAGAGAAATTGGTTGCCTAATATTAATTTCTGCTGATGGTATGTGGGAAGGTAGATCCAAGTCTGCAGCACTGATAGCTAGTATAAAACCAACTTTTTACACTTGCATACTGAGCAAACAATAAAATTCAAACTTCACTACGCCATTTTTATAGAGTTGCTTATCCAAACACTACTGTACTCTAAATAAATGTCTAAATAACACTCAATGCAGTTGAAAATTGCTCTCACAATAGCTTGGAAAACGAGGCTGCCACTTATTCCAGGCAGGCTACATAGTTTAATAAGCTATTATGAGAGACTTTAGATTGACCACATAAAATCAGGGAAATAAAAGGGGTAAATGCCAATTTGGGCAGATTGGAGGCATGTGGACTGCCCAGAATGTTCTCCTCCTCCTCTACCCCCAAATACCTTTTTATTTAGGTCCAAGCTAAGAGTCAAGACATCTCCTGACTCCCAAGGATATTTTCGAGCTATATAACAAAAAGTAGGATGGAGGAATGGAATCTGAGACAGAAAAGTCTTTCTCTTCCATCTCCAACATTGGAGAGGGTGGCTTTAAAAACATGGTCTAGTGGATAGAGCTGTGGTGTGAAAACTCTGCACTCTGCAGGTCACTAACCTCTGTATGCCCAACTTTCGCCATCTGTAAAATAAAGGTAACAATACTTGCCTATTTCCAAAGGATTGTTGTAGGATCATAGCCAATACTTTCCGACTTGGTTGCTTAAAATTAAGCATCTAAATCCATATTCAGGTACCTAACCAAAAGCCGTAAATTTATTAGGTGCTGAGTACTCACCCATTCCCATTGAAATTAATGGGATAGTCAAGCACTCTGGTCTCTGGAAAGTAGGCCACTTTTAGTTAGGGGCCAGAGTATTGATTAAGGTGTCTAATTTTTGGCAAAGAAGTCTGAAAATTTTGGACTTCATTGTTCATAAAACATTTTAAGATCCTCAGATGAAAGGTGATATATTAGTACAAAATATTATTACTAATATGTTGAAAAGTTTTATTTTAAAAAGAAGCGAAAAAAGTTTTATCAAGTAAATAACTGGAAGTTGAAAAAAGGTATTTTTTTCATTTCACAGGTTTCAGAGTAGCAGCCGTGTTAGTCTGTATTCGCAAAAAGAAAAGGAGTACTTGTGGCACCTTAGAGACTAACAAATTTATTAGAGCATAAGCTTTCGTGAGCTACAGCTCACTTCATCGAAATGCATCCGATGAAGTGAGCTGTAGCTCACGAAAGCTTATGCTCTAATAAATTTGTTAGTCTCTAAGGTGCCACAAGTACTCCTTTTCTTTTTTCATTTCAGTAATAGTGACCATACTGTTTAAATTGTATGCCTTTTCTGAGAAGCGTGATCAAGTAATATTATACCTATTACTCAAGTAATATTATACCTAGGCTTGGAAAGATTAGATTTTTACTGGTAACTGTCAGTAAACATCTATTTCACACCATACACATACAAACCGATGAAAAAATATTTCAATTGATATTAATAGAAACTTACTGATAGACAAAGTAAGAAAAATGCTGCTTGACAACTTAATAGTTTGATTTAAGTGTATTTTACATTGTATATGTTGACATATGAAGTTGACAATTTGTGTTTTAGTGGTTATGCAGCATTAACTTTTTGACTCTGAACATCTATTGTCATTTAAATAATTGTCTGACCTGCCCATAATTTCCTGCAATTGTGAAAATTTTAATAGATAAAAATTGAAAAAATGCTTAATATCCATAATTTTGCACAACTGTGAAAATTAAAGTAGATAAAAATAGAAAAATATTTAAAAATAAACATTAATATTATCCATCAAAATAAAAAATAAAAATTGAATTCTTCCAAGTCTAATTATTCAGTGATTATTCTGGAGCATAATAGATTCATTCTTGCCAACAAAAACATACTCTGACAATTCAGTGAAAGCAGATACTAGTGTGTTTTTAGCTACTGAAACCTTTTCTGATAAGTCTAGAATCCACGATGGAGTTGTATAATGTTTAAGATAAAAAATATCCACTATGTTATAACAGTACATGAAGTGAAATTTCTATCTTGTTATTTACAGGTACAGACTGTTCAGACTTCATTATCTGAATCTCCAGTGATGACCAGCCCCTCTCAACGCATCCAAATTATTTCTACAGACTCTTCTGTAGCTTCACCACAGCGCATTCAGGTAAAATCTTTAATTTAAATAATTCAATCAATGGGCCCTTATTATGAAAGCAAATATCATCCAGTTATTGTCCAGTATTATTTCTTTGTTTGAAAAATATAGTTAGCTCTTGTTTTTATGTACCAGATATCACAGAGGTCCTTTCAGCGATTAGAATTCAAAATGACCTGTACAAATTGGAGAATTGGTATGCATTCAATAAGACGAAATTCAATAAAGATCAAGTGCAGATTGCTTCAATTAGGAAGGAAAAGTCAAATGCACAAATACAAAATGCGGAACAACTAGGTATGTGATAATATTGATGAAAAGGATCTGGAGGTTATTGTGGATCACAAATTGAATATAAGTAAACAATGTGGTGCACTTGATAAAAAGGCTAATATTCTGGGAAGTATTAACAGGAGTGTTGTATATAAGACATGGGAGGTAATGGTCCTGTTCTACTCAGCACTGGTGAGGCCTTAGCTGGAGTAACATGTCCAATTCTAGGTACCACATTTTAGGAAAGATGTGGAGAAACTGGGGACAGTCTAGAGTATGGCAACAAAACTGATAAAAAGTTTAGAAAACATGATCGGTTCGGAAACATTAAAAAAACTGGCAATAATTTAGTCTTGAAAAAAAAAAAAAGACTATGGGGGGACCTGATAACAGACTTCAAATATGTTAAAGGCTGTTATAAAGAGCACTGTGATCAATTGCTCTCCATGTCCACTGATGGAAGACAAGAAATAATGGGTTTTATCCGCAGCAAAGGATATGTAGGTTAGATATTAGGAAAAACTTTCCAAATATAAGGGTAGTTAAGGTTTGAAATAGGCTTCCAAGAGACATTGTGGAATCCCCATCTTTGGGAGTTTTTCAGAACATGTGGGACAAACACCTAGTCTAGATCAGGGATGGTCTAGGTTTACTTGGTCCTGCCCCAGTGCAGAGGGTAGTACTTGATGGCTTCTTAAGGTCCCTTCCAGCCCTACATTTCTATGAATCTGTGATTCTGTGATTGTCAGTTGTAGATAGGCACTGAGAGTTGTCCTCTAGTGTATATATATTATCTGCAGTTTTTGCCTATATATTCCCTCTAAATTTAAGAAAGGTAAAATCAGACAATTTATGCCTCTTCACTGTCTTACTCTCTAGAGTCTATCACTATGGGAGGATTCTCCTTTGCAGACTTATTTCTGGTTAAGTAACAATAGCAAAAAAAAACTTTTTTATCTACTGGATCTACAATATCGGCATATATCTCACCTCCTCATCATAAGATTTATATTTCTTCAACATGTATGACTGAAGAATACTAGGACATTCTGAAGTCCATAGACTAGATTCTCCCAGCATAACTTTAGTTTTGGCCCACTTGGGCAGAACAATTAATCTTGTTCCTCATGTCTCTACTGCTTCTAAAGGAACTATCTGTCCATGTTGAGGGAGAATACTGGAATGGGAAAAGAACAATTCCCATCTCTGTAAAAAATTTACGGGCAGCATCATAGAGGTATCAGCCTTGATCCTACGGACAAGATTTCACTGTGACTTCATGCTACCAGCTAAGATTTTCAATATAAAACACTGTGATGGTCAGTAAGAGCTCTGTGGAGCAGCAAGATAGCCCAGAGATCTTTTGCCTAGTGAGCTCCTTAATTATCAGAATTGGCTGTTCCATATGCTTAGATTTTTTTTAAATGGTGGTGATGATATGTTTATTTGATAAGGATTATGTGTTCTATGCTACAAAACTTTATTCACACAAGTGATCAGATTAGCATATAAACCTTAACTGTAAATTAACTACACACACAAAAAATGTTTTGAAATTGTGTATTTATTTTTAACCAAAACAGAAGAAATCTCAGCTATAGTCATGAGGTGGAATGCTTTTAATTTTCTGTCTCTAGTATTGTGTGCACAACACCAAAAGACAAGCCTGGGAGCTTAAATTCATAATTCTGGTAGACACTAAAAATGATGAACTGAACAGAGACACTGGATTTATGGCTTATGACAACAATCTGTAGCCCACTAACCTCCTCTTTTTGTCCTATGACTGCAGAGGCGTTAATGGGCCACTCAACCTCTAAAAGTCCCTTAGAAAATGTGCTAACTACTTATGCTAAACAATCTGTTCCACTTGCATTTAGCTGTGACACTCAGAGTACTTTCCCAGACCCAAAGAAGAGTTGTGTTTGCTCAAAAACTTGTTTCTCTCACCAGCAAAAGTTGGTTCAATAAAAAGATATTACCTGATCCACCTTGCCTCTCTGCCTCTAGTATTGACCAGAAGAGGCTAGTTTCACAGTTTACTAATATGTTTCCCTTTTTCAGAATGAATGAGTTTGACCTCATAGAGTTTTCCAAAGTATTTTTATTTTCACTTTTAATTCTTTAAGTGAGGAAACTTTGTGATTATATCAGATTAGATTTTCTGTGTATGTGTACTGGATATGTGCTTGATCATACATAGCCATGTACAATATGTTACATATTTTTCACTTAGGTGAACATAAGAAACTTGGTCATTATACTTCATTGGTATTCATTTTATACTATTTGGATCACATAAGAACATAAGAATGGTCCTACTGGGTCAGACCAAAGGTCCATCTAGCCCAGTATCCTGTCTCCCAACAGTAGCCACTGCCAGGTGCCCCAGAGAGAATGAACAGAACAGGTAATCATCAACTGATCCATCCCTTGTCGCTCATTTCCAGCTTCTGGCAAACAGAGGCTAGGGACACCATTGCTGCCCATCCTGGCTAAAAGCCATTGATGGACCTGTCCTGTTATGGTCTTGGCCTTAACAACATCCTCTGGCAAGAAGTTCCACAGGTTGACTGTGCATTGTGTGAAGAAATACTTCCTTTTATTTGTTTTAAACCTGCTGCCTATTAATTTAATTTGGTGACCCCTAGTTCTTGTGTTATGAGAAGGAGTAAACAACACTTCCTTATCTACTTTCTCTACAACAGTCATGATTTTATAGACCTCACTCATATCTCCCCTTAGCCATCTCTTTTCCAAGCTGAAAAGTCCCAGTCTTATTAATCTCTCCTCAGATGGAAGCCGTTCCATACCCCTAATCGTTTTTGTTGCCCTTTTCTGAAACTTTTCCAATTCCAATTTTCCAATTTGGGGCGACCACATCTGCACACACTATTCAAGATGTGGCGTACCATGGATTTATATAGAGACAACATGATATTTTCTGTCCTATTATCTATCCCTTTCTTAATTATTCCCAGCATTCTGTTTGCTTTTTTGACTGCTGCTGCAGGTTGAGTGGATATTTTCAGAGAACTATCCACAATGATTCCAAGATCTCTTTCTTGAGTGGTAACAGCTAATTTAGACCCCATCATTTTATATGTATAGTTGGGATTATGTTTTCCAATGTGCATTACTTTGTATTTATCAACATTAAATTTCATCTGCCATTTTGTTGCCCAGTCACCCACTTTTGAGAAATCCTTTTGTAGCTCTTCGCAGTCTGCCTGGGTCTTAGTTATCTTTAGTAATTTTGTATCATCTGCAAATTTTGCCACCTTACTGTTTACACATTAGAGAGATTCCTTCTTGACCTGTTTAGTGTGATTTACCATAGTCCAGCTACTTCCTCACCTTTCATATCACCAACGCTTCCCATTCCACAAGCACCCTTTTCTGCAGAAGCACTATATATACATAGGTTTCAGAGTAGCAGCCGTGTTAGTCTGTATTCGCAAAAAGAAAAGGAGTACTTGTGGCACCTTAGAGACTAACAAATTTATTTGAGCATAAGCTTTCGTGAGCTGTAGCTGTAGCTCACGAAAGCTTATGCTCAAATAAATTTGTTAGTCTCTAAGGTGCCACAAGTACTCCTTTTCTATATATACATAAAGGCCTGATTCCACTGCCTTGCACTTTGGTGTCATCATTTACACCTATTGTGCACAAGTATAAATGACTATGTAAGTTGCAAGGCAGTGAAGAGCCATTATCAGGTAATAAGATATAATTGTGAGATGGAACCAAAGATTTTGGAATGTTAAATCTTACATTATGCCTTATAAAATCCTTCAACATTTGTTGCAGATTGTGACAGATCAGCAAACAGGACAGAAAATCCAGATAGTGACAGCAGTGGACTCATCAGTGTCTCCGAAGCAACAGTTTATCTTGGCCAGTCCAGATGGAACTGGAACAGGAAAGGTGATATTGGCAGCACCTGAAACCTCTAATGCCAAGCAACTTATCTTTACCACCACTGACAACATTGTACCAGGCAGAATTCAGGTAAATACAATAATTAAAACAGTCTATACTGCTTCTATTATTGATTTAAATAGATTTAATTGTATAATAGCCCTAAACCCCTAGAAGTTTTGATAGTTTTCTAAAAGCTAAACTTCCTGTGTACATGTTTTTGAAAATCTTATATAATCATTTTTTTCAGTTCCATGGCTAATTTTCCAGTTTACTTTCTAAAATGCCACAGTAAACTGCCTAATGGCAGTGGCTAAAAGAGAGGGTTGTTAGAGGTTCATAAAACTGCAAATTATAACGCTTCATCTATGCAACCTTGTGTCCTTTTACTATTCTCTGTCTCCCTCTTCTCCCCTCACTCTTTCTACTGTGTTCAACACCCATTGTTGCATGTTCTCTTTATTAAGGTCCTAATTCAGCAAAGATTTAAGCAGATGCATAATTTGATGCCTGTGAGTAGTTCCACTGAAGGCAATGGGCAAAGTTACTTTAATCTTTGCAGGGCTCAAGGCCTTGGAATGTAAGCTCTTTGGGGCAGGGACTGTCTTTACAATATGTTTGAATGGGGTCCTGGTCATGATTCAGATGTCTGGGATCTATCATAATACAAATAATACACATTAATAAGCATAGATCAAACTTTTTCTACTAAAGTAGGAGCTTTTTTCCCCACATCCACAGCCACCTCTTTAAAATAGATATCTATTCCCTGTTGCTGTCAATATGATAAAACTATCATTTTATTTGACAGTAAAATTAAAAGAGTGATTTACAGGAAAGAAAATTTCCATCTGGGTATAAACATCTAAATAACAATTGTTTTAAGAGATTTTTAAAAGAACAGTTTATTGTAAATTACATTTCTTATTTAAATGCCTCAAAGCAGAAAACCTTCTGTTTTGAATCATATTTTTCTTTAGTGTCTGTGTTTAATGAGATGATTTGGGCATTAAAATACAGACAGGCCCATAAAAGAAACAAAAATAATCATGTTATATTCAGCACAAAAACAGTGGAAACATTGTACCAAAATATACAACAACTCATAGGAGTTAACATGAACTGTAAGTGAATATTTAAAGATGAGACCTTGTTTCTTTCCAGTACTACAGTGGTCTGTAACATATTATAATACACTGATTCTATGCTCCAGTTAATAAAAGCCAATAAAACCAAGCATAGTGCTAGTATAAGCTGAGTACTGTATATGGTTGGAAGTTTAATTTTTTAAATTAATAAACATAATTAATTTAAAGCTGTTTTTTAAAAGTTTTTAAAAACTTTGTCAGTGAGATTAATTTTGTCAGGATTAACTTCCTTGCTGATACCATGAAAAAATTATGAGTTTATTGGATTATACTTCCCCACATCCCTCTGTCCACTCTCTTTTCCTTTCCCCTCTCTTCCCTTTTCTTCTCTTTTAGGGTTTAATCCTGCCTCTGATTTATTGGTTTGCAAAGGGTTAAGGATGGACTATTTTCATCCTGTATTTTGAACTAAACAGAATTTTATATTATTGCATTATTTAACTTCCTTTCATATAGCACTTTGTCTTGCCAAGCATTCTTGTTTGTATGTTCACATCATTGAATGATATCCCCAAAGTTCTAAAACAGTGGTGGGCAACCTGTGGCCCGCGGGCCACATGTGGCCTGTCGGGGTAATCCACTGGCAGGCTGTGAGACAGTCTGTTTACATTGACCACCTGCAGGCACAGCTGCCTGCAGCTCCCAGCGGCTGCGGTTCACCGTTCTTGGCCAATGGAAGCTGCGAGAAGTGGCACAGACCGCAGGGACGTGCTGGCTGCCACTTCCCGCAGCTCCCATTGGCTGGGAACAGCGAACCATGGCCACTGGGAGCTGCAGGTGGCCGTGTCTGCAGTTGGTCAATTGTACCGCCCCCCGGCTTCCCCGCTCCCCTACTCCAAGCTGGCTGCGCACCCTGCAGCCATTTCACTTCTGATCTGCGCCCAGGGGCCACCTGTACACGCTCATGCTCCACACGTTGCATTTCCTCACCCTCTCATCCCGCCCCGACACCAAGTGGCAGGACTATTTACCACCTGAGGAGGGTGAGGAGCCCTGGTGGGCCAACCTCTATTCCACCTTGGTCCCACGGCCTGCCGGGGACATCGGCTGGCGGCTCCTTCACGGAGCCGTAAGCACGGGCGTGTGTCTGGCGCAGTTCACCCCCACGCTCGAGGCCTGCCCCTTCTGCGGCATGAGGGAGAAACTGGCACACGCTTACCTCGAGGTTGCAGCCCCTATTCCGCCAGGTTGCAGCCCCTATTCCGGCTCCTCCAGAACCTCTTGTTGAGGTTCTGGCTGCACTTTTCCCGCACCTGTTCATTTTCGCACACCCTATCCGAGGCCCCACAAAGTCACAAGACCTCCTCATCAGCCTCCTCCTGGCTGTAGCTAAAATCACCATCTATAACACCAGGAGGAAGATGTTGGACGAGGGGGTGCTCTGCGACTGTGGGGCCTATTTCCGTAACTCCCTGGTCTCACAACTCCAGGTAGAGTTCAACTGGGCAGTGTCCACTGGCTCCCTAGACAACTTTGAGGAGCAGTGGGCACTGTCCGGGTCCTCTCGTCAGTGTCCCCTTGTTTTGAACCTGTGACCATCACTCTGATCCCTGTTTTTCATTAGTTGCTCCCCGTATTCATTTGGTTCCTGGGTCCAGTGGTCCCTCCCGCGAGGCTGGGGGAGGCTCCTTTAGAAGTGGGCGGGCTTGTGCCCGCCCACCTCCCAGGTTTTCCAGTAGGTGCAGACAGTCAGTGTAAACAAACTGTCTTACCTCCTGCCAGCGGATTACCCTGACGGGCCACGTGCAGACCGCAGATTGCCCACCACTGCTGTAAAAGGAGTGTGAATGAAATAGAGCTAATGTGAGGGGCACAAAATGTAATGGGCCAAGTCTTCAGCTGCTGTAAACCAGCATAGCTCCGTTGAAGTCAATAAAGCAATGCCGATTTATGCCAACTGAGGATCTGGCCCTCTATTTTCATAGGAACTACAAAACTAGTGGATATACTTTGTTTATGGTGTCTAAAAAGAGGAGTAATAACTTTAAAACAAACTGGACAGGCCTATATTTACAGAAGGCCGTGTTCCCTTTTGTGAGCAAAATTTGTGTCCACAAAATTTGTACCTTCTTTTTTTTGTACTTACATTTTATTGTAGGTATGAGTATTAGCAGTTAGATGTTTAGCTATCTGATTTACAACTCCAAGTGACCAGTTAGCTATCCAAATGATAATATTTGCTCCTGTGGTGAGGTGCATTGTCACACAGTGATCTACCTATGTGAATGGTGTCAGAGGCTCAAATGCAGTGAAAGGGGAGGAGCAGAAAAAACTCAGATTTTATTTTATAATATTAATCCACTTTGGAAGTTGATTAAGCTAAACTGGAAAAAGGCACTCTTATTCTAGAATGAAATTACCTATATGGGGAAGTTATTCGAGTATAGCTATTACACTTAAATTTCTTTATTCTGTAATAAATTCTCTATGTAGACAAGCCCCGAATCTTTGAAGGCTAATGCAGGTCTCTGCTTAAGATGAGCCCCAATCAGGAATAAATCTTTCAGTTCTGGATCAGGCCTCTGCCTAAGCTAAACTCCCAGACTGGACTCTGTCTTTCCAAACTGCAACAGGCATCTGCCTAAACCAGGCTTCCAGACTAAATTTAGGGGCAGATTTATAAAGGTATTTAAGTGCCTAATGGGATTTACAAAAGTGGCTAAGCAGGTTAGGTGCCAACTTCTATTGCAAGTACTAACCTTCAAAAGTTAGCAACGCTAAGCCAATCATTTGATCTCAATGTGAAATCTCTTTAGAGCTTGATTTAATGTGATATATCAAAGCAACACCTTAACTGTTCTGGCATTTTGTTTTAGATTGTGACAGACTCTGCTTCAGTGGAACGTTTGTTGGGTAAAGCTGATGTCCAGCGGCCACAAGTAGTAGAGTATTGTGTTGTTTGTGGAGATAAAGCATCAGGTAAGCAAATATACTCTTGTAACAGACATGTTACTAGTAAAGATGGAGTGACGATGTGTTTATGTATAATGAGAATAGCAATTGAGAGTTGGTCAAAAGAGGATGAATTTACAGTACTGAAATGTGTTGGCTATCACCACTTATGGCTGGTATACTTGTGGTTTGAAGACAATTGTGAACAAGTAAGTTAAATGACATGATACTTGACCACAATTATGGCAAGCTGTGCTTGGTATCACACTAGTTAAACCCTCCTTGAACCAATACTAGTCTGAACTCCAATATTGGCACGAAAACTTTCACTTTTTTCAGCTAGGAACAACACAGTGTGAGGGGTATAAGTATCAGGGAGCCAGCTGCAGCATGGTCAGTCTCCTAGCAACATACTGGACACAGCTAATCTTAGTGGGACGGGGCGGGCGGGGAGGAAGCTGCATGATTGATTGCACTTCTTGATTGGGGGAGGGGAGGACCTACGTATTATTTAGCACAGCAACAGAGCTCATTGGGTCCTCCACGTGTTCCATGTACACAGCTGCGCATGTTCCTGCTTCCTACCCAGCCTGCTCTTGTGACTACTTCAGCTCCTGCCCTTCTCTATCCTTGGCACCCCAGGCTTCCTGACCACATCTGTAGCTCACCCATTGGCTCTAGCATTCGGCTTTTGATGCCTGTCACTAACCATCAGCTCTGCTCTTAACTACGCTCCCAGTGTATCCTGTAGTCCTGATCCTTAACTCCAGGTTGGCTCCACTCTAACCTCCAGGCCTGGCTACCTCCATGGCTCCAACCATTAGGCCTGACCACACACATCCCACTCCTGTCCCTGAGAGTAAATTTGGGGTCCAATGCTCTTTCATTTCCTGGGCTAGCTTGAGCTGAGAGTACAGTGCAGGGAGTTTGCTCAACTGGTCAGTGAACACTTTCCATCCATTTAACGCACTAAATGAGGCAGGGTCCTGTGAAAAAAGTAGTATATGATTATGTAATTGAAGGCAGTATCATAATGCATTCACAAAGGGATCTGAATTAATGTCCCCTGGATAACCTTTATTCTGGAATTTCCTATGCTTTGAGTGATTGACTTGAAACTTTAATGTTCTTTTAATGTAATTTTTGCATGTAATATCCTTTATATATTTTGTATCCGTGCATATGACTTCATTAGCAATTATGTAGCTACACTGATGGACTCCAAGAGGAACCATTAGTCCTGGGCAGAAGTGGGTTTTGCCATTATGCATACTCTTCGAGGATGGTGGGAAATGGGCTGATCCTGGAGGCTCTCCTGAAAGAAATGCAAAACAAAACTGTGACATCAGACTAGAATAGTGCTTTCACCATCAGTGCCTGCAGATATGATGAATAACCAAGAATATAAAACAAATCTAAGGTGTGATTTGTCAATAGGCTCTGCCTGCTATAAATAAAATGTTGGTATTAAAAATATAAATAATTTCCTTGTAGTAACCGAGCTGTACATGCATTTCCTTTTCCTTTAGGTCGTCACTATGGTGCTGTCAGTTGCGAGGGATGCAAAGGTTTCTTTAAGAGGAGTGTAAGGAAGAATTTGACCTACAGTTGTCGTAGCAACCAGGACTGTATCATCAATAAACACCATCGGAATCGTTGCCAGTTTTGTAGGCTTAAGAAATGCTTAGAGATGGGCATGAAAATGGAATGTGAGTGTTCATTACCCATACTGATACTCTGTCTACCAAGTAATAAATATGTAGACAACCGGTACTGTTAAATATATTTTCAGTTTTCTGTCTCTGTCCATGTGAAACACCAAGTTCTAAGACGTTCGCAATACTTTCCTGAATACAAATCAAGAAGTATCTTTGTTACAGAATTTTTGTCATCTCAAATATCTGCCTCATATTTTCTTCTCTAAGCCTTTTATTTAGTTCACTTTTGTAGAGGAAGTTCAAGCTACAGTGATGAATAACTTTGAAATCAGTCTCTTATGTGTGATATTATATCACATCCCCTAAGAAGGGGTAGATAGCGCTTCACTTTTAGTGCATTTTACAAGTACAGTGTTTGTAATGGAGAATGATACTCCTATTTTCTGCCTGTGGCACGTGTTTGTGTGGTTTCCTGTGGGTTGTAATGCTTTGGTCTAGCTTTGGTTGTTGGATTTAGTGTGTGGATGTTGGGTGGTGTTGGTGGCGTGTGATACACAGAAGATCAGACTAGATGATCTAGTAGTCCCATCTGAAACTCTGTGGCCTTATTTTGGAATAACTTCTTGTGTATGGATAGATTTTTTTTGCTGTCAGATTTGGGATTTATTTCTCCTGTTATAGAATAATGTACTATAAATCCCACTTGGTGCAGATTTCCCATTAAATAAGGAATGTTATGTTCTGTGAGATGAGGTGCAATGTTCTCTACCTTTGTGGCATACTATTGCGTAACAATGTACTTACCCCAAATTTGTTTTATTAAAAGAAAAGACATAAAGCTAACTTTTATATTCATTGCAAATATTATTCCAATACCTTCATTACAAGTCTGGGATTATTTTATTGTGAATATTATTTAACTCTAAAGTACCTGGAGTCAAAGGCTGTCACCAAAGAGTATACAATGCATCTTAAGAAGGAAGTGCAAAGATATCGTTAAGACATCTTTGTGTTCTCTTGGTCCTGGGCTAGCTGTGTGCCAGTCCCCCCTTCATGTAAATTGAACAGTCTGAAAACTGCTCTGAATTTCTCTGCCTGCCAGTGGTCCTAAGGGGCTGTTACACCTTCTGGGATCTCTGGGGCACAGGGAAGCACCAGCCACGGCATTATCACTGGCAATGGCCTCTATGCCAGATACAAGTGGCAGAGAAGCTATTATGCTAGCTATACACCATAACAGGATCCTTCTACTTTGGGATGGGCCTCCCATGGCCAGCTATGCCAGCTGTAGGGCTCTTTTGAGCTGGCAGTTTAAAATGTCCCAATGCCACTTTTAGTGGCAAACTGCAGATGCTGCTGCATTTCTAGAGGTTGATCCAGGGTCCACTGCGACTAGTGGAAAAGACGCCCAATTATTTCAGTGGACACTGATTCAGACTTCTGGTTAATAAGTGTAAATTATTTGCACTGGCAATCATTTTACTTAATCCAATGTTAATAAACAATACTGCAAATCCTTTCTATCCAAAGTATTTATATCATGTTCATAACCTAGTTTCTGGGCCTTATGATTTCTAACAAACATTAGGATAATTTTCTCTCCATCCCCAGTCAGTGGGGAATTTTTTTTTTTATTTCTAAATTTAATTTTTGTTAAGGTGAGAAGGCTAGGTCAAAGCAATGGGTTTTATATTTTGATTGGAAGAAAGTTAGATTCATGAGGCCATGAAGAAGAACTGCTTTATAGTTGATTGCTGTATGATTGGTACAATAATTGTAGAGTAATGCTCTGTACTTATATAGTGCTTTATATTTTATGTAGTGCACTATATGTATATGTAGTGCTGTACAAACATTAACTAATTCTCACAACACCCTTGTGAAGAATATCAGTTTTAATATCCCAATTTTTGAGAAAATTTTTCAAGGGAGCACTATGTAGTTAAATGACTTGCCCAAAGCCACACTGCAAATTAGTGACGGGAGTTCCTGGCTGCCAGTCCCATGCTTAGTCCACTCAACTATGATGACCCAATATTACAGGGGAATAAAATTAATTTTCTTTAAAATCACAACATTAATGTCGTTTTCTGATTCTTTTGCTTGAGATTAATCCATATCCCTTTTAGAACCTTGAACAATAAGCGTTTTTTCCTACACTTTAAAACTGGAGGTATTTTTAATCCTGGAGAGAGTTTTTTTAGGAGCCCACTAGACCTTCTTAACTGGCCAGAATGTGTGCATTACCTTTAAATCATTTACAGATCCACTGTGCCTAGGCATTAAACACACTTCTGCCATATAGCAGTGCAAACATTTCCTCTCAGCCTGCCTGCCCTGCTATGAATTTTAGCATTGATTTTTTTAAATAAAACGTACAAGAAATATCATTGGTCCTAAAATTTACATATTCCTTTCCTCAAAATCATAGTGTGAAAATGTGTCTTCCCGAATGCTTAACTTAGTTAAATGCAATGCAGTAACAAGCTCAGTAACAAGCTCTAACCCCAGTCCCGCAAAACACTCAAGAATATGATTAGTCCCATTGAGTTCTTATTTAATAAACATATGATTAAGTGCATTGCAACACTGGGGCTTATGTCTCTTCAGTTATCATACTGAATTTCCAGTATTGCATTGAACTGAAATGAGCCAACACATTTCATGCAAACTGAAATCCTGCTTTAAGATTTTCCTTTATTTTAGTTTTTGGATGAATTATTTCCTTTCAAATCTGTATTTTTCTATTCTGATGCAGCGGTTCAGAGTGAAAGAAAGCCTTTTGATGTGCAACGGGAGAAACCAACCAACTGTGCAGCTTCAACTGAAAAAATCTATATCAGGAAAGACCTAAGAAGCCCTCTCATAGCAACTCCAACATTTGTAGCAGATAAAGATGGGGCCCGGTAAGTTTTTAGGTGTAAAATGAGTCTGTTTAAAATGCCTTCAGGCTAGAGCTCTTGTGGAGTCAGTTTTATAAACAATGGACTCCAGGGGGATGTAGGATTAGGCCCCAAAAGTATGGCCTCTTTTTAAATTCGAGAATGGAAGTTTCCTTCTTACATGATGGTGGTTATTCTTTGAGGGTTCAGATGTTTCCAAACAAATGGACATGGAAATACATTTGGATACAATAGTAATGAATACTATATAATATCCTAACATAGATATAAAATAGCAATCTAATTTAAAGGCCACATTTTCAAAAGTAGGCACAATTGTATGCACAGTTTTTTCTGGTACAAGTTTTGTGTTCAAGAGCACAGTGAATATGTGCAGATAGTATTTGCAATAAGAATTTAGGCATTTAGGAATCTGACTATCTGATTCACATATGCAATGACTTGAAATAAAAAAACCATAGCAGTTTGGAAGGCTGGACTGGAGGCTCCTTCGAAAATTTGCTGCTAAATATTTGCATTTGTGTTATGTGTGAAACTAAGCCCAGGTCTACACTATGAGTTTAGGTCAAATTTAGCAGCGTTAGATTGATTTAACCCTGCACCCGTCCACACAACGAAGCCATTTTTGTCGACTTAATGGGCTCTTAAAATCGATTTCTGTACTCCTCCCCGACGAGGCATTTCCAGTAGGGATAAGGAGGTTTTAGTACCGTTATACAAGGCACTGGTGAGACCTCACCTAGAATACTGTGTGCAGTTCTGGTCTCCCATGTTTAAAAAGGATGAATTCAAACTGGAGCAGGTACAGAGAAGGGCTACTAGGATGATCCGAGGAATGGAAAACTTGTCTTATGAAAGGAGACTTAAGGAGCTGGGCTTGTTTAGCCTAACTAAAAGAAGGTTGAGGGGAGATATGATTGCTCTCTATAAATGTATCAGAGGGATAAATATAGGAGAGGGAGAGGAATTATTTAAGCTCAGCACCAATGTGGACACAAGAACAAATGGGTATAAACTGGCCACCAGGAAGTTTAGACTTGAAATCAGACGAAGGTTTTTAACCATCAGAGGAGTGAAGTTTTGGAATAACCTTCCAAGGGAAGCAGTGGGGGCAAAAGATCTATCTGGTTTTAAGATTCTACTCGATAAGTTTATGGAGGAGATGGTATGATGGGATAATGGGATTTTGGTAAGTAATTGATCTTTAAATATTCAGGGTAAATAGGCCAAATCCCCTGAGATGGGATATTAGATGGATGGGATCTGATTTACTATAGAAAACTCTTTCTTGGGTATCTGGCTGGTGAATCTTGCCCATGTGCTCAGGGTTTGGCTGATTGCCATGTTTGGGGTCGGGAGGGAGTTTTCCTCCAGGGCAGATTGGAGAGGCCCTGGAGGGTTTTTTTGCCTTCCTTTGTAGCATGGGGCATGGTTGACTGGAGGGAGGCTTCTCTGCTCCCTCGAAGTTTTGAACCATGATTTGAGGACTTCAATAGCTCAGACATGGGTGAGGTTTTTCATAGGAGTGGGTGGGTGACATTCTGTGGCCTGCGCTGTGCAGGAGGTCGGACTAGATGATCAGAGTGGTCCCTTCTGACCTTAGTATCTATGAATCTATGAGGGGATTAGCGCTGAAATCGACATCGCCGGGTTGAATTTGTGTTACTGTGGATGCAATTCAACGGTATTGGCCTCCGGGAGCTATCCCACAGTGCTCCATTGTGACCGCTCTAGACAGCACTCTCAACTCGGATGCACTGGCCAGGTAGACAGGAAAAGCCCCGCGAACTTTTGAATTTCATTTCCTGTTTGGCCAGCATGGCAAGCTGATCAGCAAAGGTGACCGTGCAGACCTCATCAGCAGAGGTGACTATGGAATCCCAAAATCGCAAAAGAGCTCCAGCATGGACCGAACGGGAGGTATTGGATATGATCGCTGTATGGAGAGATGAATCCGTGCTATCAGAACTCTGTTCCAAAAGACGAAATGCCAAAATATTTGAAAAAATCTCCAAGGGCATGAAGGACAGAGGCTATCACAGGGACCCGCAGCAGTGCCGTGTGAAACTTAAGGAGCTCAGGCAAGCCTACCAAAAAACCCAAGAGGCAAACGCCCGCTCAGGGTCAGAGCCCCAGACATGCCGCTTCTATGATGAGCTGCATGCAATTCTAGGGGGTGCCCCTACAACTACCCCACACCTGTACGTGGACTCCTCCAAGGGAGTCTCACGTAACAGGGATGAGGATTTTGGGGACGAGGAAGATAGTGCACACCAGGCAAGCGGAGAAACCTTTTTCCCTGACAGCCAGGAACTGTTTATCACCCTGGAGCCAATACCCTCCCAAGGCGGGCTCCTGGACCTTGAAGGTGGAGAAGGCACCTCTGGTGAGCGTACATTTGTAAATATAATACACAGTTTAAAAACAAGCGTGTTTAATGATTAATTTGCCCTGAAGACTTGGGATGCATTCGCAGCCTGTACAGCTACTGGAAAAGTCTGTTAATGTGTCTGGGGATGGAGCGGAAATCCTCCAGGGACATCTCAATGAAGCTCTCCTGGAGGTATTCCCAAAGCCTTTTCAAAAGGTTTCTGGGAAGGGCAGCTTTGTTGCATCCTCCATAGTAGGACACTTTACCACCCAAGGCCAGTAGCACGTAGTCTGGAATCATTGCATAAGAAAGCATGGCAGTGTGTGGTCCCGGTGTTAGCTGGCATTCAAGCAACATCCGTTCTTTATCTCTGTGTGTTATCCTCAGGAGAGTGATATCCTTCATGGTCACCTGGTTGAAATAGGGGAATTTTATTAAGGGGACATTCAGAGGTGGCCGTTCCTGCTGGGCTGTTTGCCTGTGGCTGAAAAGAAATCATCCCCGCTGTTAGCCATGGAGTGGGGGGAGGGGTGAAGCGATCATCCCAGAGAGAATTGGGTGTTGGAGGGGGGGTTAGTTGGGTTTGTGCTGCACGTTAACCTGAAAATATCAACCCCTCCTTTTAAATGGCCGATGTGTCTTTTTCAATTTTACTCTCCCTTTTTTCCCTCTCGCAGCTACAAATGTTTCAACGCTGCCACTAGCATCTCTGTCACAGAGGCTAGCGCAGATAAGAAAGCAAAAAACCCATATTTGTGATGAAATGTTCTCTGAGCTCATGCAGTCCACCCAAACTGAAAGAGCCCAGCAGAGTGCGTGGAGGCAGACAATGGCAAAGTCCAGGAAAGCACAAAATGAATGCAAGGACAGGAGGGACGCGCGAGAGGACAGGTGGCAGGATCAAGAGGAAAGGTGGCGGCAGCACGATGAGAGGAGGCAGTATGCAATGCTGAGGCTACTGGAGGATCAAACTGACATGCTCCGGCTTATGGTTGAGGTGCAAGAAAGGCACAGACTGCCACTGCAGCCCCTGTGTAAGCAACCGCCCTCCTCCCCAAGTTCCATAGCCTCCTCACCCAGACGCCCAAGAACATGGGGTGGGGGCCCTCCAGGCACCCAACCACTCCGTTCCAGAGGACTGCCCAAGCAACAGAAGGCTGGCATTCAATAAGTTTTGAAGTGCAGTGTGGCCTTGTCCTTCCCTCGCAGCCACTGGGAATCATTCCAGACCTGCAACACTATGTGATCCCACCAGTCTGTGCTTGTTTCCTGGGCCCAGAATCGGTGTTCCATGGCATGAGCCTAACCCATTGCCACCAGGATGGCCAAATTGCCGGGACCCGTGCTTTGAGAGCAAGACGTCTGTGTCCATGTCCTCATCACTCTTGTCACCACACTGCCATTGCCTCCTCGCCTGCTTTTGCAGGTTCTGGTTCTGCATATACTGCATGATAATGCGCAAGGTGTTTACAATGCTCATAACTACTGCGGTGATCTGAGCGGGCTCCATGCTTGCTGTGGTATGGCACCTGCAGGAGAGCAGAGTTGCAGGGGAAGCGGTGGTTGGATGACCAGTTTTGCAGACCTACTGCACCGTCTGCTGCCAGGACACAACAGCTGAGCGGGCTGCACGCTTGCCCTGGTATGGCGAGACAAGAGCAGCCGAGCAGAGTTGCAGCAGAAGCGGCCCTGCGAGACCACCAGGAGAGCAGAGTGCTAGTGGAAGCAGTGGATGACAACAGTCATATAGAGGACCTGCGAGATGGATTCCTAGCATCAGGAGAGCAGAGTGGCAGTGGAAGCGGTGGATGACGACAACAGTTAGCAGTCCTACTGCACCATCTGCTGAAAGCAGTATGGCACCCGCACGGAAAAAAGGCTCAAAACAATTGTCTGCCATTCACGGAGGGAGGACTGACTAACGACATGTACCCAAAACCACCCGTGACAATGCTTTTGCCCCGTCAGGCATTGGGAGCTTAACCCAGTATTCCAATGGGCGGCGGAGACTGCGGGAACTGTAGGATAGCTACCCATAGTGCAACGCTCCAAAAGTTGACGCTAGCCTCGGTACTGTGGACTCACTCCGCTGACTTAATGCACTTAGTGCATTAGTGTGTGGACACACACCATCAACTATAAAATCACTTTCTAAAAAATCAACTTCTATAAATTCAACCTAATTTCGTAGTGTAGACATACCCTAAGTGTCTGATAAATACTGTGGTCAAACACATTTTGTTCTTTTATATTTTTTTCTGTTGCACAGGCAAGATGTGTTCTCCTTCACAGCCCTAATAACCACATTGCAATCAGTAGGTATTATTATTAATATCATGTATTTGTTATTTATATAGAACCATTCATTTGCATAACATAACACAGTTGAAAAATGCATGACATGTTCCTGCCTCAGAGAGTTTACCATCTCAGTGCCAGACCCTGAGATGATAAACTCTCGGAGACCTGAATCTATCATGCATTATTCGTCTATATTGTGCTATGCAAACCTATCATGCTATATAAATAACAAATACATCATAATTATACTTTTTGACTACAAAGCACTTCACAGATCAGGCCCTAAGTTAGGTATGGAAAAAGGAGAAAAAATATTAGACAAGGAGCATGGTAAGAGAAGGACAAAGATTTAAGTAAAATTGGGATATATGGTTTTATGTAAACATTGTTCTTTCCTACCACATGTCTTCATCTGATGTGATCTTTGTCTTTGCCCTGTCTCACTTGGAATGCCATTTACTTGGGGCATGATCCTCTGTGAAGTGCCATGCAAGTTACATCGCTAATAATGGCTTACTGGTTGTAATGAAGAAGACGACACCTGCCAACATGAAGAAGATCAAATCAAAAAGCTAATGAGAGGAAAATCAGGTTGAGAAATCACCAGCACTTTAGCAAAAGAAAGAAAGGCATTCATTTGCTGTGGCAAAATCACCAACCCTCTAGTTAAAGTGCAGTTTCTTCCAGGATACAAACTATTTTTTTGGAAATAGTTTTCAGCAGGACCAAATTCTGATGGATGAATTCTAAACATCAAAAGTGGAAAGCCCAATAAAAGTAATCCTTACTATACTGCACTGAAATAGGTTCATGCTTAGATTCTTTACATTTCTGAACAGGTCAACAGGTCTTCTTGATCCAGGAATGCTTGTGAATATTCAGCAGCCTTTGATACGGGATGATGGTACAGTCCTGCTAGCTACAGACTCCAAGGTAATATTCCTTTCATTTTTTTACAAATCTTACATTTTATTTACTAAATTATTTTGGGTATGTTTTTAAAAAGAAATCCTTCCAACCCCTTTACAGTCACAAAAGGTCCTTACCTCAGCTGAACGGTTGCTATTCCACTGCAAAGAGGTAGAGGGCATTAGGAATTGGAGAGACCACCACAGTGCAACAAGTGGAAAGGAGGACAGGTCTACTGGCTCTGTCCGTGAGGATTCCCTCACTGATTATTGTCCCCTGAGGAAGAAGATGGAGTGCGGGGAGGCTGCTGCAGGCAGCCCTGAGGTTGTTGTTGCCTTTCTGTAACATGTAGTTTGAGGTGATAATACCACAGTGCGCTGAAACAAATCCTATATTTTGAGAGAGATAGAACGGATGATCTAGAAGATCTTTTCCATGTTCAGCTTATCTGATTCAGTGGGATGTACTTTTTTCCCCCAGATATAATTATGCATGAATTTAGGTTGATAACCCTGTAGTTGAGCCATCACAAAAATACACACCAGAAGTCAGGAGGGAAGGTTTTGGCAAATTTAATGATCACCCTTACCCAAATGTCAACCACTGTCCTTCACTGTGGATATTCAGGAGAAAGTGAAACCTATGTGGGAACAGAGGAAGGAGATACACAGGATTTAATAATTATGAAGAGATTACATTACATACAGCATTTCACCTAACTATATATAATTTTGATCCATTAATATGGTTTCTTTCTTTGTAGGCTGAGACAAGTCAGGGTGCTTTAGGAACACTGGCAAATGTTGTAACATCCCTTGCCAGCCTTAGTGAGTCACTTAATAATGGAGATACTTCTGAAATCCAACAAGAGGATCAATCTGCCAGTGAGATCACTCGGTATGAATTTATATTAGCAGCTTATTTGGAAGGTGAACCTATACATTATAGGTTCATGCCACACTAGTAATGACCTTTTTAACTCACTGTATAATTTCATTAATGGTTTGGCTGCTGCCATCGACCTGAACTTCTGCCACTCTGAAGAACTCTTTTCATTCATGTTACTGTTATAGATGCTCTCCCCTATTTAGTAACAAATGCAGTATAATAAAGCACGGTTGTATTTCATATTTAATAAGTTACAAGAAAAGATAACTGGTTTGTGACAAAAATATATTTCCTTCAAAATGCTGAAAATCAGTAACAGTTTTGTGTTATTTCAGTTTTTTACTTTGAGTGTGCATGTGTGTTTAGTGTTTGTGAAAGTAAGGAAATAATAGCTACAGTGCTGTGTCAATTATAGTACAGGCAGATGGTGTGCAAGCTTCTCCCACACAATTGTCATGAACTTCAGTCCTGGCCTTTAATGTCTCCATATTTACTCTTAAATTTTCCCTAGGACAAGGCCGACAATGTGGTTTGTAATGTGGAAAAAATTGGGATTAGGTTGAGATCAACAAACCTTGTCTTTTATGACAATGCAAGGCAGAATTTGAACCCCAGCTCTCCAAAGTTATCTCAATCTCTTTTGTTTATTTCAAAATCAGGAAACAGGGAAGTAAAATCTTGCAGCTCCATTTTTTTATTTTTTTTTCCCCCTCAAAAATGATAATATGTAATGCTAATTATGAAAACAGGAAAAATTTGGATTTTATCCCATTTTTTCCATACAGGTTCCTAGGATACGATTTTTAAAAATAGAAGCTATATTTAGATTCCTAAATAAGCTAACTGATTTTTAAAAGTGCAGAGCACCCAGCTGCTTCTGCTGATACCAACTTTATATTTTTAAATCTTGGTCCCAAAGAATAAATTGTTAACTTGTAAACAGATTGCTTGGAAAATGTTGCATAACAGCATTATGAAATACCATAATGTGAATATGACTATGAAATGGACTCAGTTCTCCTCAAAGTCTGAGCTCCAGTCATTATGGGAGAAGAGTTGTGGGGTAACCTCAAGGAGCTGTTTGCATTTTCCTGATTTTGCACTGGCCTAGCTGCAATTTTAGTTAGAAAGAAGCCTAGGGGCTGCTTACATATATGCCATTCCCATAACATCCCTAAGAGATCTTATGCCAGTGGAGGATCCTTGTAATGAAGCCTCAAGGTGAGAAAGAGGAAGGTGGGTGAGCAGTGCAGGAGCCACCATTACTAGAGTAGGAAAGAACAGCTGGTGCAGGGCTTATGCCAGGGGAGAATTCCCCTCTGCAAGGGAATTTGCCATCAGACATATATGGCCAGAACCTGCCTGGTCCCTTCACACTGCCTGAGCAGAGCAAAAGACCAGAATGTATTAGAGAATATGGCCCAGAATCTGTACCAAAAAAGTTTCTGGCTTATCTTCTAGATGGAAAAACATGTAGTGTTTGATTTGCCCTCTACTCCAAATGTATTAATGAATGGTTATAAGGAAATAAACTTGCATTGTTTCTTCATTTATTTGCAGGGCATTTGATACTTTGGCTAAAGCACTTAATACCACAGATGGCACAGTAGCTCAGAACTTGGCAGATGGGATGGATCCTACAGGAGGAGGGAATATTCATGTAATCAGCAGAGATCAGTCAACACCAATCATTGAAGTGGAAGGACCCCTACTTACAGATACACATGTCACATTTAAGGTGGGTGCTTCCTGAAATATCCTTTTGGCACAGACGTAATCTGGAATGATTTTAGTATCGTGTTTTTCTTCTATTGTTGTATTTTGCCGTAATCAGTATTGTCTAGTATACTAGCTGTCATAAATATAAAGGGAAGGATAACCACCTTTTTGTATACAGTGCTATAAAATCCCTCCTGGCCAGAGGCAAAATCCTTTCACCTGTAAAGGATTAAGAAGCTACGGTAACCTCGCTGGCACCTGACCCAAAATGACCAATGAGGGGACAAGATACTTTCAAATTTGGAGTGGGGGAAAAAGGCTTTTGTCTGTCTGTGTGTATACCTTTGCTGGGAACAGATCAAGGATGCAAACCCTCCAACTCCTGTAAAGTTAATAAGTAATCTAGCTAGAAAATGCATTAGGTTTTCTTTGTTTTGGCTTGTAAATTCGCTGTGCTGGAGGAAATGTGTATTCCAGTTTTTGTGTCTTTTTGTAACTTAAGGTTTTGCCTAGAGGGATTCTCTATGTTTTGAATCTGACTGCCTGTGAGATTATCTTCCATTCTAATCTTACAAAGTGTTTCTTTTATCTTTGTTTTGTTCTTCTAATAAAATTCTGTTTTTTAAGAATCTGATTGGGTTCTTAGGGTCCTAAGAAACCCAAGCTGGTCTGTGCTTAACTTGTTTATTCTCAAGCCTCCCCAGGAAAGGGGGTGTAAAGGTTTGGAGGGATTGCTGGGGGAAGAGGAACTCCAAGTGGTCCTTTTCCCTGGTTCTTTGTTAAAGCGCTTGGTGGTGGCAGCATACCCTAGTCCAAAGGCAAAGATTTTGTGCCTTGGGGAAGTTTTTAACCTAAGCTGGTAGAAATAAGCTTAGGGGGTCTTTCATGCGGGTCCCGACATCTGTAACCCAGAGTTCAGAGTGGGAAAGGAACCTTGACACGAGTTATTGTTGTTAAGGACATAATAAAAGATTTCCAAATTTCCTTGGATTCTACATCCTTGAGCACTGCATATGCACTCTCACTGGGACCTTTCAGTTGACAGTGGGATGATGTTTGTTTTAGATTTAGATCTTACATATAGTACTACTGTGAATCACTTTTAGTGTTAAATAGAATGAATAATATCAGATGTGTAATTCATATACATTGTTACTAAAAATTATTTTGAACTCTTGACTTCGGTTGTTTGAGGCATCCTCACATCAAGTATGTTAAAATTTGGGCCATTTTTTAAGGATTACAACTATGTTCTTGATGGTCGTGATTTGACGAACTGTAGTTGTGGAATTGCAGAAGGCATTGCACTTCGAAGCAGCTGTATCTTCAAGTGAATTTGAGCAAGCACATCTTTTAGATATATTTTATGGGAGAAACCAATAAGGATTTTCCTTCTTGCTGCCAAAGTGCATTGCCTTTAAGCAGATAAAAATCATCAAGATAGTGAAAGAAGCAATGTATAGGAAAGCTAATCTGTGTACTTCAAGTAAAATTGTGTTTTTTGCAAATGTAGATTCATATGGCATGGCTTTGACAGAATAGTATAGATTTTAAATAAGTTGTAATTTTAAAGAATTGCACTTAGTTTAAGACCTGATTCTCATGAATTTTATAGTAATTCTGAAGCTAATAATGCTGCATGCAGCAATGAAAATTCAGGGATAAGTGTTGTTGAATTAATACCAAAGTACTTTTAAAGTAACCATCCTATTTGGTTCCCATATTATTCCTTTCACACCTCCCCATTCCCAGCCTGTTCTACTTACCACTGAGTTATGTGCTGAAGTTTTAGTAATCTAACTCCATGATAAATGACAGTTTTCAGCAACAGACTCTGAGTGCAGATTGCACGTTTTATTTCAAGTTTATTTCATTCATAATAAAAGCTGATTTATGTCTGACCTGTACAGACTATACTGTACTCTTATTTCCGTGCAGCTAACAATGCCTAGTCCAATGCCAGAGTACCTTAATGTACATTACATCTGTGAGTCAGCATCACGACTGCTTTTCCTCTCAATGCACTGGGCTAGATCTATCCCTGCTTTTCAAGCACTTGGGTGAGTGAATATTTTTCTATTGAGTGATTATTTAAGTATTAAGCTGAACATTTTGCAACTGCGTGGATTTTTAAAAGATGAAGTTAATTAATTAATTTATAATACATTGTTTAAAATGTATAGAGACTATACAGCATTTTTCTACATTTTGAAGAATATGAAAAACAAGATGACTGATGATGATGATAATACTTGGCATTATAGTGGGTAATGAGGCTGTATTGTGAAATTGAGTCAAAAGCAAGCAACTAATTTTTGGACATAAAGCTTGGCAACTCTAAGTAGCAGTATCTCCATTTTGCAGATAATCTATAATCGTTTCTCATAGCCAATGCATCCAGCGCCAAGCACTTTTGTTACTGTTTTTTTAATTTCTGTAATTTGTCAATATCTGCCTGTTACTAAGGTGCCCAGAATACAATCATTATAATTTATAACCATAATTTTACACGTCAGACCTGTAGGATAATACCAACATGAGTTTAATACTTGCTAGAATTGTTTGTTTGATTTGTGTCTTTATAGACAGGACTGTAACACAAGCCTAGTTCGTGCCTGCTGGAATGAGCTATTTACCTTAGGCCTAGCACAATGTGCACAGGTGATGAGTCTGTCTACTATCCTAGCAGCTATCGTCAACCACCTTCAGAACAGCATACAGGAAGGTATGTGTTAGGTCACGCTAGTTATTAGGTATATGGTAGGCAGGCATGTGCTACTTTCAGCAGTAAAGAGTTAAAAACTTGTGTCTGTACATTTTTTTTCACAAAGTATTTTCCAAGGGGGAACAGGTATTGTTGCCCCTGAAATCCAAACACAGAAGGAACCCTCCACTATTCCTGCACAGGATGTGGAAATCAATCTCACCAACTTCACAAAGAGCTCTCCATAGTTCTAGGCTACATCTACACTACAGTGGGATCGAGGCTCTGAGATCAATCCACTGGCAGTTGATTTAGCGGGTCTAGTGAAGACCCACCAAATCGACAGCAGATCGCTCTCCGCTTGACACCTGTACTCTACCCGAGAAGAGTAAGGTAAGTCAACGGAAGAGTTTCTCCCATTGACCTCCTGTAGTGTAACTCAATGTAAGGTACGTTGATTCCAGCTACTTTATTCATGTAGCTGGAGTTGCGTAGTGTCGATCGATTTACCATGGTAGTGTAGACATAGCCCTAGAGATCAAAGCATAGGGTGGGACCCAGGCTAGAGGGGACACACACAGTATCTCTCCTTCCTCCCTTTTATCCAGCTGCGAGTCTACAAAAAAAGCTGATGCACCTCGAAGCTACATTAACTTTTCTGTGAACTGCTCTTATGGAGAGTTCCAAAGGAAGCCCCAACGCGGGGGTCCCTGGCAGCACAGAGGCAGAATGGGAGCCCAGGAAGCTTAGAAGAGCACTGTAGTGTGCTGATACAGGGTTTTAGCATAGATGCCCTTCCAAGTCCAGCAGATTTTTCAAGATATGGAGATCCTGCACACCCAACAGAAGAATTCAAAGGAAGCACTGTAGAGTACACACCATAGAGTTTTCTTCCCATCCTAGAATTTCATGTGGGTATTTTTCTTTGCTGGAGGTGATGAAACATACACACCCACCACAAGTTGGTTACAGTTACACTTTTGAAAGTTACATCCAATGAAAGTTACATCCGATGAAGTGAGCTGTAGCTCACAAAAGCTTATGCTCAAATAAATTTGTTAGTCTCTAAGATGCCACAAGTACTCCTTTTCTTTTTGTGAATACAGACTAACACGGCTGCTACTCTGAAACTTTTGAAATAGTTGCTGACCATCACTGCACAATTATTACTGCAAGTATATCACACTACCAAAATATAAATGTTTAATAATTAATTAATGGCTGTGTCACAAAGTTATATCAAAAAGCTCAAAACAAACTGCCTCTGGTGTCCTTAAGAAGATAGGTATCTTTTTTGATTCTGTGTTAACCTGCTAATTTTCATCTCTAGAATGGAGGATGATCTGGTACAGCTGGCTTTTTTACAGGGAGGGTTATGCAAATAAATATGATTGATATGGATAACTTTTCTTTTTTTATAAATGGGGGAAATTATTTTGTCTGCAGAAAAAAAAAATCAATAGTGACAGCCTAAAGTGTGCAAATACAATTTATCTTTACTTACAGAAGTAGAAGAAACCAGATGTATATGTAGCCAGAAAATTACAGAATACTACATATGTCATGAAACTAGCAAGGATTAGTACCAGGATGAAGGTACAAAGATAAATACATTTTTAAAATCTACATAAACTATGAAAACATAGTTTAAGTTTCAAGGTGACTGCAGAAAATAGTCACAGTTCAAAATAGGCAAACCTCAAATGATTTACCCTCATTAATAATCATAATTTTCATTGGAAGGATTCTTCCATGGTGTGGAGAGCCTTTAGATACAATGGAACTGATGTAATTCCACTGTTTATGTGAGGGAAACACACAAAGGGGTCAGGATTCTGTGTGCTCTATATTAGATCCCAGTACACCATGGGGTTTTGAGGGGATGATGGAGAAGCAAAACCAAAGGATCTGTGACTATGTTCACTGGACATTCTTTTTCCCCTTCCCTCCATCGCATCCATGAGGAGGATACAGGAGCTGCAGAGGTGAACTGCAGTTGCAGCTCTGAAGTAGCTGCTGTAAATTAGAGCAGCTCCTGGGGCTGTTCCAATATATTCCAGGAGCCACTCTTGCCACCAGCCAGTTCAGAATCTAGGCAGTAAAAAACTGTATTAAAGCCACCTTTGCCACTTCTCTCCCTGGGCTGTGCCTTCTATGGGTGCTTCTTGAAAGCTGAGCACAGAATCCGTCACATGATTTTTAAATTCTGTCACTAAAATTTCGTAATAATAAAATGACAGCCATAGCGTACAAACTGTCTTAGCAGGGGAGGGCAAACTACGGCCCGTGGGCCAGACCCAGCCCATCAGGGCTTTAAATCCAGCCCACGGGATTGCCAACCCTGTGGTGCAGCGGGGCTAAGGTAGGATCCCTGCCTGCCCTGGCCCCATGCCACTCCCATAAGTGGCCAGCACCATGTCCCTGCAGCCCCTGTCGGGGGGAGGGCAGAGAGCTCCATGCTCTGCCGTCACCTGCAGGCACTGCTCCCCGCAGCTCCCATTGGCCAGGAACATGGAACCGCGGCCAATGGGAGCTATGGGGGTGGTACCCACAGGCAAGGGCAGTGCACGGTGGAGCCGTCTGCCCCACCCCACCCCCAGGAGCCACTGCCGGACATGCTGGCCACTTCCGGGAGCAGTGCAGGGCCAGGACAGGCAAGGAGCCTGCCTTAGCCCCGCTGCACACCACTGCCATCCCGGTGCTGCTTGAGGTAAGTGGTGCTGGGCCGGAGCCCTCGCCACACCCCAACTCCCTGCCCTGAGCCCTCTCCTGTACTCCACACCCCTCCTGCACCCCAACCCCTTGCTCTGAACCCCTTCCTGCATACTGCACCCCCTCCCACACTCCCTCCCACACCCCAACCTCCTGCCCCAGCCCTACATTCATGGCCCTGCATACAATTTCCCTACCCAGATGTGCCCTCAGGCCAAAAAGTTTGCCCACCCCAGTCTACAGGTGCAATATGTTTATATATTTTTTAATTTCCATGACAATGCATTTCAGTTATCAACAATGCATTTTTTTCATGAGTTTTTTTGCTTGGTTTGGGAAGAGAGGGGAAGGAATGTCTGGAAGGGGAAAATCAGCAATTATAGCACTTACTGATTTAAAATGTAATCCGTTCAAACCTAATAATCATAGGCAAATCCAGCCCCCAAACTAGCCCCTCAAAACACAAGGTAACTGGCAGTGTTCTACTGCAATGGTTCTCAACCAGGGGTCCGGGGCCCTCCGGGCGGCCGCAAGCAGGTTTCTGGGGGTCCTCCAAGTAAGGCCAGTGTTAGACTCGCTGGGGCCCAGGGCAGAAAGCCTAAGCCCTACTGCATGTGGCTGAAGCCCAGGGCTCTGAGCCCTGCCACCTGGGGCTGAAGCCAAAGCCTGAGCAACTTAGCTCTGCAGGGGCGCTGTGGCATGGAGCCTCAGGCAATTGCCCTGCTTGCTACCCTGCTACCGCCGGCCCTGGCTTTTATATGCAGAAAATCAGTTGTTGTGGCACAGGTGGGCCATGAAGTTTTTATATCATGTTGTGGGGGCCTCAGAAAAAAAAAGGTTGAGAACCCCTGCTCTACTGCACAGGGAGAGGGGCATGATGTGAAGAGGCCATGGAGGGGGGTCTTGAATACCCTGCATTCCCTGAAGAGTATGCCCTTCAGGTTTCTCTGCAACTGAGAGTGGAGGGGGCCTTGAAGATGAAGGATTAGGTTAATGTCCTGCAAGGGGTTGGAGGTTATAGCAGTTGCAGGAGCCATAAGGTGGCATTACCATTCCATAGTCTGAGTGAAAAGAATTCCATCTTCAGCCCTGACCCTTCCAGACCTCCTCAGTCAATACCTAGCCTTGTTACTTGGGATTTGCACTGAGAAGAGGATTTGGTTCTATATAAGGTCATGTTATGTCACTCCAAGGTACTAAAATAAGGGTATCAAGTTAAGTTTTGTATTATTATTTTAAAATGGTGTAGACAAAACACTAGAAATGTATCTAGGAAGATTGAGTGTTGTAACCATTCTGGGAAACTAGAATTCCAGCTGTTTTCCCTGTGTACTTCTGCACCATTGTTTCCCATACATTAAAAAAATAAAAATGTGGTAGCACCTGTATCACCCTGAATAATCACAATACCAGAATCAACGTTTATCTATCTTTGAAATTTTATTATATTTTCATTCTTGTTTTCAAGACATTATGTAAAAATATCTAGTTTTTTTTCTTTTCAATTTTTTATTGTGGTTGCAGGAAAAATATACAGTTATCCTAAATTGCATCAAAAATCCAATTTAAGACATACCGAGCTAAGCAAATCTATGCAGCCATTAACAATACAGATGAAGGCAAAAATACTTAAGTTATAATGATATGAAATATAAGTATTAGAGGTCATGCATGGAGTAAAGTTCTTTTAATTTGTATTTTTTCAGCTGAAAAGTTTCATATATGGTAGGTTTCTTGATCTGACTTACCTTGATGAAGTTAATGAATGGAAATCATGTGTCCAGATATCTGTCTTAATATAATCTCATGTTTCTATCTGTCATATTTCTTTGACTGGTCTATAAATATATAGTTGGGGGAGGGGGAAAAGGAAAACTGTTTCTCATTTTCTTACCAAAGTAGGACTCTTTTCTTCCCTTTTTAGCTAATGCTTCCTGAAACACAGTGCCCCTCATATATCTCCTCTTAAGGTTCAACTGAAACCGTGGAATTTTAGAAAATTCATAATTCGTGTAGCACTTTTCAAATAAACATTTTTAAACAGAAAGGAGATGAAGCCAACACAAAGGACATTGTAATATGAAAGGCTGAGGGATCAACCTGTGTGTAACAGAGTTAATTCTACTCCACAAGAGGGAAAAAGGGTACATACTACAGTGAACAAACAGTTTATTTCTAAAGGAACAGATATGGAAAAAGATGGCACAGTCATATTGCATTAGCCTTTTACTTCTGGACAGCCAGACTGACTCCCGATTGGGTCACAAGTTACAATAAAGTAATGTAAGGTAATTGTCTGCACTTAATCTCTCACTTTTGTCCACCTCCCCAGAACCCCAGTTTAATTTATAGCACCATTCAGCACATTCTGCTTAGGAGAGGCTCATCACCAGAATAACATGGGTGTTGCTGGTTAGGATTTAGATATATTGGCAGACCTTTGTGGAAAAACATAGCATTATGTTTGCCAGTACTGTGCCTGACTCAGTTTATTAGATCCTCAGTCCTCACTACCATAAGTATTAATTCATGCACGATATATTTTTATATGGTCAAAAAAAGTTTATAGTACAATTCAGAAGGTTTAAAATTTCATTTGATCTATTCCTATAAAGGGGATGGGTGTTGGTTTCGTTAATTTTTCAAATGTATTTGAACTCTCTTAAGAGAGTGTGTAATGTCTATTTGTAGATAAGCTTTCCGGAGACAGAATAAAGCAAGTCATGGAACACATCTGGAAACTTCAGGAGTTCTGTAACAGCATGGCCAAGCTTGATATTGATGGATATGAATATGCATACCTTAAAGCTATAGTCCTCTTTAGCCCTGGTAAGGCATTTGGCAACCATTATAATGACCTTCCCCTGTGTTTCTAACTGCAGTTCAGATGCTGAACTTACAAACTATTAATCTTTTGGCACCAGGAGATTTTAAAGAGAACCAAATATCCAGTGATGAAGAGACTGTTCTACTGAGTTGTTCATAACATATCTCACAGCACCATAAGACTTTATCATCAATAACCCCTTTTAAAAAATAACTTTTGGGGCACCAATTGTAATTGATTTAAGGCTCCAGAAATTCCACATGTTGTATACATACTTACATATATTTAAAGGCCAGATTCTCAGTCCCCTAGCCCTTTCCCAAGCTGCTTTGTGATACTCTGACAGCACAAAGAAGCCTGAAAGCTGCTCTAATAGTGCAGCTGGGGATTATCTTGGTGTAAGGGGATTCCTGAGTGGCATAAAGCTGTGCTATCCGTTTCCAACCCCTCCTCTGTGCAAGGGTCATGTCAGGATTGGGAGAAGGCATGTGTGACAGATGACAGTATTTTCAATTTTCGTTTAATATGGAATATAATTAATGGTAAGAATGGTGTGGGGAAATATATCCTCTGGCTATAAGTGACTGTAAGGAATTTGATTCAATGTTTACATTCTTTTATTAAGAATGTCCAAGAGGGGGTAGAATATGCAAATGTGAGTTGAAAGTCTACTATGGTTTAGATACATCTTCCTATAAACACAATATCCCTCCCTCCACCAATTTGTTAATAAGGACAATGAACATAAGAGCTGGTAACTAAAAAATATACAATGGACATTGTGTATGAGATCTGAGGATTTCCTCAGAGAGGACACCTTAGTTGGGGTATCCATAGGCATATCAAAGTACAGAGTGATAATCAGGCAGGGGAGGGGAGTTAAACATGTTCCCGGGACATTGAAAGGGTAGACAAGAAGTGCTGACAGGCTGAGTGAGAGGGAAGCTCTCTCTTAGAAATGTAAGGTATTTACTTTTATTTCCACTGTAACTAATTCTAACATATCTACCTCACTGAGTTTTACAAAGTATTCTGACTAGGGATATCAGGCAAGCCTTTTCTTTTGCTTTAATATTTTCTCTATCTACTCTTAATAAATCTTGTTTTAATTAGATTAATTTAGGGTCCTGGACTGTTGCTTTGGGGAATTTCTCACAGACTGTGCCTTGGGTTTTTCTCTAGTAATAGTAATAATAATACTTAGCTCTTATCTATGAGCTTTTTATGAGCAGATCTCAAAGTTCTTTACAAGGAGGTAAGTTTCATTATCCCCATTTTACAGATGGGGAAATTGCGCCACAGGCAAGTGAAGTGACTTACCCAAGGTCACCCATCAGGCTGCTGGCAGAGCGGAAATAGAACCCAGATCTCCTGAGTCCTAGTTCAGGCTCTCTCCACTAGAGACTAGACCACACTATAAGAGATGCTTCTAGTTGATGTGGGAGGAGAAAGACTCCAAGCATAGGCCTGCTCTAGTCCTTTTTGAGGGAGAACAAGAAGGAACACGACACTTGTGGCCCTATGAGCCTGTTGCTGAAGAAATTTTGGCATAGCCACACATATGGCATTTTTTGCCCTTCTGATCATTTGACTGCTCAGTGAGGAGCTGAAAGCATCTGGAATTGTGACAACACAAACCGGGGTAGAGGTTTGGAAGTCAAAAAAAATCTTGAAAGCTAGAAATTGGTTACTCTGCCTAGTGAGTTCAAACAACAGAGGGAACCCCATTTGAAATGAGAAGGAGCAGAAACAGATGATTATGCTCTCAAAAGCTGTCCACCCTGTAGCCTGATTGGACCCACTGATAGCAGGTGTGCACTCAGAATTGTTGTGCTCCCAGTTCTGTGGGCACAGCCAGCTGCAGAAGGAAAAGTGAGTGCACTAATTCTAAAGCCAGGAATGAAATTTTAGCCAAATACACGTATTACAGAACCAACAGTGAGCAGAAAGTACAATTACAGCATCAGCCTATATATTAATTAGCAATATCTGTTCATATTACAACTCATAACAAAATTATATTAAGCATGTGTACATAAATGAAAACGTTATGTATTGTGTCCAATATATTAGTTGGCAAATAATTCATTTAATAACATATATACAAATGTCTTTTAAAATAATGTACATCATCTCAGAATGATTTATTGAGATTTAATGAGGTACTCCTTACTGCAGCTATCATATCAACCATGGTACCCAAGAAGAAGAGTTGAATGAAATGAAATGGAAGATTCTTTGTAAGTACTCATGTCTTATTTTATGATTAAACCATACACATTTGGAAATGTTTTCTTTCTTTAGATCACCCTGGTCTGACGAGTTCAAGCCAAATAGAAAAATTCCAAGAGAAGGCACAGATGGAGTTGCAAGACTATGTCCAAAAAACCTATCCGGAAGATACTTATAGGTATTATTTTATTTTTTGATACCCTGAATAATTCTGTGAGCAATGGTTGCAGCATAAAGACATAAGACTGTTGTTAAATTTAGTTTTGTGGGGACTCAGATAAAAGATTGAGGCCCTCATTTGCACATCTATAAAAGCAGACATGTTTAGTTTAAACAGGGCAAGAAGCAGGATTGACTGCCTGCAATTTTTTTAATTTTATAGAGACTGGTGTAGGTATGTGGGAGGGAGTGTTGCAGGAGGTTCTTATTATTTTTAAGTTAGAAGAGCCAAATAGTCTGAGACCGTAAAAGGGCTGAACCAATTCCTGTCCTTTTAAAGTTTAACAGATTATGTGTGGTAAATTTCATGCATCTGCAGACTACCAACATATAAACCTTTGAAAACCAAGATTTAGATGGCGAATAGTAACTAAGCCCCTTAAGCTTGTAATTAGAAGAAATTCTACCTACCTGTGTTTTTAATTTTTGCCTCCATTTTTTAATTTCCAAGGACATTTGTCTGAAATGTTGGTTGCACAGAATTTCCTTTGTTTCCTAAAAAAGGAGTACTTGTGGCACCTTAGAGACTAACAAATTTATTAGAGCATAAGCTTTCGTGAGCTACAGCTCACTTCATCGGATGCATCCGATGAAGTGAGCTGTAGCTCACGAAAGCTTATGCTCTAATAAATTTGTTAGTCTCTAAGGTGCCACAAGTACTCCTTTTCTTTTTGCGAATACAGACTAACACGGCTGCTACTCTGAAACCTTTGTTTCCTAATTACTCTGGCGTTATCCCTTAGAAGTGAATTGCACCACTGAAAAATAAAAATCTTCTCCCATGCAGTTATACTTCTTAATAAAGAATGAGAGAACAGAAATTCATAAAGGGCCAAATTTCCCAAAGATTGGCCTCCATTTTTGTGAGTGCAGTTGGCACCTCTTGTTCACTTGTGGGTGAATTCAGAATACTTGCACTTCTAAATAATTGACTGCAGGCATAAATCAGATAGATAGAGAAAAGTATTCAAATTTATGGCTACAAAAAGAGATGCCAGACTTCGATCTCTTTACCCTCACATTTACAAGAGATGGTATGTTAGCAGAATTGGTTCTACACATAATGTTTTCCACAGCTAGCCATGAACCATCAACAGGTCTCTTGTTTATTGCTAGAGGGCTCTGCTGTTATGTGCTTAAAATAATTTATTCAAGAAACTCATTTATTTTGATTTTTTTTTGTCATGTGATCCTGCTATTTAAACATGGTAGATATGCCACAGAATTACAGTAAGGTAAAACTGCTTTTAAATGTCAGCAGTGGTATACGGTTAGCTTCTGTATATTTGTATATTTTAGTTACTGCCTGTACACATTAACAAAACATGGGGTTTGGGACTAACATAAGAGGGAGCAACAGACCCTTCAGAATTCTCCTTTCTTTTCAGATATTTCTGCTTCCTTTTTTATACATACTCATGCCCCTCTTGCTATCTGGTTTTTCATTAACAAGTTGCTAGGCAATTGAGAGTGATGCCATATAGATCATTTAAACTAATTAAGCATTTTGCTCTTAAAAATGTGAAAATGTCCTCATTACTCAGTATGAAACATTGTCCTTAGCTATAAAACACTTGCAAAGCTGAGAATTTCAAAGACAGTAGACTTAAAGAACTGTGCATTTTTCATTTAATTTGCAAAGTGGAAGAATAAGCATAGACATTCTTTTCAGAGTAGCTAAATTAACATAAATTGCCTTTCTTCTCACTCATGAGTTACTTTAATAATAAAAGCAGGCCCAGCTCTTTAGCAGCACAGTAGTTTAGATTTATTTGCATTATAATATTTTCATAATCTCCTGAACTTCTTTTCTAGGTTAGCCCGGATTCTAGTTCGCCTGCCAGCACTTAGACTGATGAGCTCTAGTATTACAGAGGAACTTTTTTTTACTGGTCTCATCGGAAATGTTCCGATTGACAGCATAATCCCATACATCCTCAAAATGGAAACAGCAGAGTATAATGGTCAAATAACTGGCACATCTGCATAGTGGGAACAATGCACCTTGGTGGATCAAAGTAATTTTAGTAAAACAAGTAACTACACAATTGAGAGATAAGTTTTAAAAAAAAAAGACATTTTGGTATGTAAAAATATTTCCAACATGTTACCAGTTTCCTACCAGACTGCTCCTTGTCTATTTATTTCCAGTGACAAAGTATAAAAAGCTATTAAAACACCTCCGACTAGGACCCTTTTCTGCCATAAGGAGTGTTTTGATGCCTTTCATTCAAAAGGCTGTGGATTACTGAACATACTTTTAACATGCTTTGTATTTAGAAATTATCAATGGGCAAAAATAGAGTTTTATAATGTCAGAGATTAGTATTAAAAATTGCTAAAAGAAGAACAGTATGTACATATTTAAATTTTTCCTTGGAATTAATATCTAATAATTACCAGGATATAATGATGATAGCACTTTCTAAGCACTTCTTGTCAAAGCGATAATGTCATCAACATTTTACTTATGAGCAGGGCAAATGGAAAATTGCATATGTTTTTGGTCAAATTGCTAGTGATTTCTGTGAAGGCTATAGGGGACAATCATTTATACTACATAATATTGCTATTAATAATGTTATGTATTTAATGGTAAAGTGGAAATTTAAAGCAAATTTCTACACTGTTAGCACTAAGCTCTGCTAAATTAGTGAAAATGAGGTTTATTTGACATAAGTATAATGACTATAGTATAATTAGCAACATTAATAAATGCTACAGAAATTGCCCAAATTGGAAGGCAGAATACCAATTTTTTGCCATAGTAATAATGAAACTTTCAGACTCCTTAAAATTTCAATTTCAGCCTGGCATAGATGTTTACACAGTCGTGATAGACGTTATTCCAACAGGACAACTTTTGGTTGTGGCGGAAATCAGTCATTAACTGGCAGGGAAGCAATCCTTCCAACTAGAGTCATGCACTCCTAGTCTCTGTGTATACTTTTTATACTTCCAAATTCATTCCTTCTGTCTGCAGCCCTAAATGACCCTCACCATCCTAGGAGCCAAAGGGGATGATTGTGACTTCGTTAGAGCCCATAACGCTGCTGTCAGATAACGGATAAGTGCAGAACATGAGGTTCTCTTCCTTCCCCAGGGACTGAGCATCCTGTCTTTGCAGTGCTCCCTATCCCGTTCTGATGCAGTTCTAAATTGGAGCATCGGCTGGGTTTTTTATATTCATTCATGTGCAGTTACAGTTAATGACCGATTGTTTGGAGTTAGAATACTAGCTATCTTTGTTTTTATCTTGGGTAGTAACCTATCAAGTCATTTTCTAGGATTCACCTGTTCCTGCTAATATTGCATTTATTTTAGTATAATTTATTAATATTAACACTGAATATTTTAAACAATCAAAATTCATAAAAAAGCATTTTGTCAGAAGAGTTATAGCTACATTAAGCTGATTCTTGCTTATTACATACATTAATTAATTACTTTAATGAATTTACATGGCAGTGTCATTTTCTAGTTGCATACTTGTGACAAAAATATAAATAATGAGTTCAGCACTTTTTTGTTTCTGGTATTAGCATTGATTTAGAAACATTCCAACAGGGTTGGTTTTTGTCTCTTAAGGGTCTGAGCTATAGCCAAAGGATTTTGAGCAACTCCTTGCTACTGTATTAGTAAGTCCATTCTTGGTACAATTCATCCTTATAGTAAGACTCTCATTTGTAACACTCATTCTGACAAATAAGGCTGTGTAATTTTAGCTCCTAGGTACATTAAACTCAATTACAATCTCCATCTTTTTAAAGTTCAGAAATCTTGGTTCTCAATAAGAATGGTATAGACAGAGTGCAGTGTAAAGGCAGACATCTGAGGTCTTGCACCATCTTCTTCCTAGGGTTTTATTATAGTAAATGAAGTTTGTCATTTCTTTAAAAGTGACAAAAGCCCCTCTATTCTGAACATCCTTAGGCCAACTGGAATGCAGACCTAAGCCTTAGCCGTTATATTATAGTTATATATATTATAGTATACTTGTAGGGTTGTGTCAGCACTTCTGATATAAAACCCCTATTTTAAGGGTTTACTTCTTGGCCTTAGAAATTAGTAGTAGCCTGAATTTTAACATACAAGGTACTTGCCTTGGAAACAGAATTTCAAAGAAAAGTTGTGGCCATTTTTGTGCAAAAGTGAATGTTAGAGGTTTACTGTTTTGATTGTTTAAAAATATAGCGTGCACATTGAACTGTTTTTTCTGGGGGGCTATGGCAAAAGATTAGCAGGTGATATAATTTAATCACTTGTAATGTGTAGTAAAAATCATTCAAACAGTCAAGTAAGCATTTTTAGAGGAGTGTGAAATATTCATAAACAAAAAGTATACTAAACCACTGGAAATCAATGTTTTTCCAAATTTTATTATAAACTGAGACCATTTTCCATGAAAAATGTTGTTGGACATGTACATTTCTCTAGTAAAGGGTCTCATTTGCTGGTAAAGATGAGCCCATGTTTGAGTAAAAATGGCTTCTCTGTTGAAAACGTGCAAAAAAAGTTTATTTTTTTCATTGTGAAAATAGCCATTTTGAAAAAGGTAACCCACATAAAACTAAGCTGTGGAGCAAAATCACATGAAACTGCTAAAATTTATGCATTAAATTTTATAAATAAAAAACGATGAATTTTGCACAGCACTGTTAACATGTATAGAATGCATCCTACAAACATAGGACTATACTGTTTGTACCTTATTCTGCAAGTAGTCTCATGGACTTCAGGAAGACTTTATGTAGAGTAAAACGCTACTCAGTGTGAGTATGGGTATTGCAATCGAGCCCATACTTAGGATTTATTTTTAAAAAGTGTAAATGTACTTAATGGATAGAGTGAAGCAGTTCCATAATTACACTTTTATTTTAAAACCCTCAAATTACTACCTTTAAACTATGAAAACTCTGTTTGTGTAGCATCATTGGCATGGTTTGTCAGAGCTCAGCTAACGTAGTCCCCATGTAATTAATAAAAAGGAATGTTTTCTGTGATCATATGTTGTTTTGATCTAACACAAACAGTTTAGATGGTAGAAATTTGTACAGCAGCTGGTGGATCCCAGAGCTTAGGAGATATTTAGGGTCTCAGCTATTTGAACACAAGTTACAGATAATAGAATACGTATGGATAATAAGCTTCATGCTTCTTTTTCACATGCTGCTCTAGAGCTACCATTAACACTGAGCCAAGGAATTGGTATGCTGCAGAGAGAGAGATGCTGTAAAAGAGACACTTAAAATATTATTGCCCTATTAAAAATGGGGGCCAAACTCCATTGTGGTGTGGCTTTTTTTCACCAAACACTAAGATAATCTAGCTGTGAAGCCATCTTAACTGGATCCAGAAGGACCATCCTAATATAAGGCTGATCTACCAGAGGGATGGAGCTGATTTAGGGGTTCTTGTGCTGTTCCAGCCACCTGTGGCTGGGATAGCAAGGGAAAAAGGCATGGCTGGGGAAAATGGGAGATGACCAAGTTGCTCCTGCATTATGCTAATCATTGGTCGTATTTTCAGTTCCTTATGGCCATTGAAACTCACATGCTGTTTTAACATAGCATGAGGGGAATGGCCTGCACACAGCAGCTCCCAAGATCATAGGCGTGCTTTCAGTCATCTTTGCACACCATTGACCAACACTCTTCACAGTTTGGCTGCCACATGGGACCTGATTCCATATGTTCAAATAGTAATTTCCTTGCCTATGTTACTAATAATGCATTTGATTATTAAAACTGAAAGAGTATTGCAAGTGTAAATTATTTTCTGCCACTTATTGGCTTTTTTATGTACTCTTTCCATTTCTTAAGGATTGGGTAATGAGAATAGACTAGTCTGGTTCCCTTTGGTTTCTAGTCAGTTTCACTTAAAATTTCTCCTCTCTAAGCACAAGACTGCACTTTTGTATTGTAAATATAGATTGGGAATATTTGTGTTTGTTTTTCTTTTGAAATATCAACAACAGAATTATTGGAAATATTTGTGTTGGTCTTAAATTTGGTAAAAACTTACTTTTACAAACCTAATTGTGTGGCCAGATTTGACCTGACAAAACTAGGAGCCAAAGTACCATAGCCTGATAGTGATTGTAGAAAACCTTGGATCCAAGTAAAGTTCCTGCTACTGCCTCAGAATTAACGCTTCTTCAAAACCTGATAAAGTTTCATTGTCCTACTTTTAAAAGTAAAGAGTTTTTAACTCAGTAGAAGTGTCATGGTGAATCGAGCTTGACCATCCGTATATAGCAGTAAGATTTAGTTCATACAAAAACTGGAATTCTGTGTTGGCTGAAATTGTTTGGAATGCAGTGAGTGATAATAACTCCCAAGTCTGTTGACCATCAGAGTATGCTGTGAGGCCTGTCTGTTTTCCCATTCTTTTGAGAAAGATGTGAGTTTGGAATTTGTATGTGGATATAAAGGAATGCTTATTGATAGTTATGAAGGGTTAATTTGGGTAAGCAACATTTGGGCTATTTTTATAAGATTTGTAATTGTTTTTACTGTATATGTACCTAAAACAAGCAGCCATATTTAAAAAATCTAAATAAAAGTAATTCTCCTTAGTCACACTGACTTGTCAAACAGCAATCAGAATTAAGATTAAATTATTTTCCTTTCACTTCCATTATTTGTAAATTAGAAATCATCCTTGGAAGCCAATGGTGTTACTTTTATGTAAAACTGGTGGACGGGAAAGGAGAATCAGATCGCAAATTTTTAGGTGGGTCACACAGACCCAGATTTTGACTCATCTTAAAACTGTTAGAATATAGACAATGTTTAGATTATAAAGGCCCCATGCAGCAGAAAACTGACTGCTGGCCAATGGAAGTTTTGGCTGGCTGTAGTCAAAGATGGCAAGACTCATCATTGACCTACAGCCCCCTTGCACTGTAATTCCTGACACAAATCGGCTGTAGGACAGGAATAAAGTCCACTAATGAATAGCATTGGCTCGATGGGGCTTCTATGCCAGGAATCGAGCGGGGTTTGCTCTGCCCCCCATAGAAGTCTTTGGCACAGGGTGTGTTCTGGGGTATATTGGGGTAGGAGGAGGCATGGCCAGCGCATTCCTTTGCCCTGATGATTTCCCAATGTTGCAAAACCCATAAGGGTCCTAAACTGCACAAGGGACTAACCAATCTCTAGCATGTCCTTATTATGAGATGTTTTTTCCTATGGTAGAGGTTGTGTAACGCTGAAAACTGCACTCTTTTTGTTGCCATGTGTATGGAATGGGGTTGTTGAAATGATTCTGGGAAACACTGAACATTTTTAGAATATTCTCCCACCTCAACCTCCATATGGGTAGGAGTGGTGATTTTAGGATCTTTCCCTGACTGACTAACATTTTTAATCAGCGAAGAATTTTAAAAGCACTACCCTAGTTTAAAGAACTGATTGACGGTGCCACTGTGAATGGATTTCAGCCTGGCTAAAGATTCACTTATAGCAAGTGGAGATCAGGAAAGCCCTTCTGCAATAGCAACAGGGATGGGGCACCCAATCCATATCAGACAATGCAGGAGTTAACATTGGTATGTATACACACAAACACTTCAAGCAAACCTTTTAACACACTAGATTATCAGAACTGTGCTGACATCACTGCCATTCTCAATTACATTTAAGGCACCACTGACATAAACAAGAAATTAACAGATATCATAATTTCCACTCATGGCATCAGATGCTCACTGCTGGTATTGTGGGATGTCTGTACATACACAGGGAGACAGCTAAATACATGCCAAAACAATACTGCTCCAAAGCTTAAAATGCAGATTTATCAGCAAGTACTTGCAGGTTCAAATCTCCCTATAGGCAAAGGATTTTCTTTTTAATTTTGTTTTATTTTCCTTAGTTTGATTTGACATTTCTCTTTTCTCTTTCAGTCCTTATCTGGAAAATAAAAAAAAAGGGTGTGTGGGTGTATTTTTCCTTCCTCCTCTCACCCCTGAAAAAGCAGAGAGATGGGAAGAAAAGCAACAAGTAGCCTCAGGTACATCTCAGAATTTAGTTCCAGGAGTGCACCAGACCCACCTGATAGCAGCAGCGCTGCAACTATCATGGTTGGCTCCCTGTGTAAGCATAGACTTACTATGATAGTAGCAGAGAACATCTGCTGTCACAATACATCTTTGTACACAGGTAGAGCCAGCAAAAGAAGCTATGTTGGCTTCTACTTTATACAAAACAGAGGATGGGGGAGGTCAGAGTTACCAGATACAGAAAGATAAACTGAGTAATAATAGAAATATTACTTTCAAATTTGCAAGAGGCCTTATAAAGAGCGAGGAGTGAAAAATCAAAAACTATTTTAAAAATGTGTTTGACATTCCCCATTTAATTCTGAAGTTGCTGTGTCAATTGAAAAGTATATTTTATAGGACTGTCAAGCCCCTTAGAAATAAGACTACGCTTATTGTTTTACTAAGGATGCCCTAATTCCCCTTTTTAGCCTGTGTGATATAAACCTACCTTAATGGTTATCAGTATTAAATGTGAAATTATTTTGCAAACATTTAAAATGTTAATCTTATGAAGATGGAAGTTAAAATTAAATACACATACAAAATTTTTAAAAAGTCAAATATATTGGAATTGAAAAGCGCTATCGTCTATAATTTCCTTATTGTAGGGCTTTCTGTTTGTTGTGAAATCTGTACTGTATTTATCATGGGAAATATCCATGTCAGTATATCACAGTGTTCCATATTTCCCAATGTCTAATTTATTATTTGGATTATGTGAGGGCTTTGAAAATGGATTACTAGATCTTTAAATTCATGCTTTTCCTCCCCCATCTTTTTTTTTAATATCGTTTTTTTATATATTTGTTTGTGCCTTCTATCATTGTATATTTCTGCATGTTTAGTAATAGAGCTCACTCGTGTAGCTAATGCATATGTACATAGTTGTATGTATGTGTGTATGAATGTGTTTATATCTATCTCCGTGTAGTATATTATGTACAGTGTATATAAAGTGTGTATGTATATGTACATATATGTAGCCATGTATTCATACATTTTATATGTTAAAAGAAAGTTTATGATTGAGTTGCTAATCAGGGCCTTCCTAATCTTCATTTCTTGGCCCAGGCTCAGCCCTGCCTTAAGCAGGATCATCTCCATTAACTTCAGTAGAGTTCTACCTGTTTCTAAATCAAGGCTGAATTTGGCACTTTGTCCTCAGTGCTTTTTAAAAAAAAGCCAAGTCATTTGAGGTTTTCAGGTTATTTTCTCAGCCTTTTCTCATGACTGGTAGGAGCCATCCAACTGAGAGTTGGTAGAATCTACAATTCCCAAGGGAAAACACGAAATAAAAATAGAAGATAAATATTCCCCTATATTCTTGATAGATACAGAGGGGCTTTTTGTAGCCTTCTGAGAGAGGTCTATTGTAAATTTTTTAAGTGATTTCTTTAAGTCTCCATTAGTGGCTACTTAGAAAACAGATTGCCATATATCTTTGAACTATACCCCACAGAATAAAGCAAAAGGCAGAATGCAATGCATGGTGCAATAAATGTCATTTCTAAAATCTTCAGCAACAAGATCATAACAGTCATGTCATAGAATTAAAGGCCAGAAGGGACCAACAGAGCATCTAGTCTGACCTCCTGTATATTACTGTATATTACAGGCCAACATCACCCAGCACCCGCACACTAAATCCAACAACCGAAATTAGACCAAAGTATTACAGCCCACAGGAAACTAAATTATCGTGTACCATAGGCAAAGAATAAAAGGGACTACGGTGTACAAGTGCCTGAGGCCCCTGCAGTGGCAGGGAAATGATTTAGTGAGATATACCCAGATAATCCTGGCAAGGGATGTGCATCCTCACTCCACAGAGGGAGGCCAAGAAACCCAAAGGTCACTACCAGTCTGCCCTGGGGGGAAATTCCTTCCTGATCCCACATATGGCAATCAATTAGACTCTGAGCATGTGAGCAACAACCAACCAGCTGAATACGTGAGACAGAGAATGTTCAGTGCCACCTCAGAGCCCTACCCAATGTCCCATCTCCAGCCATGGCCATCCCTGATACTTAAGAGGATAGACATTAAAAAAGCCACCCAGAATACACTGGGGGAGGGAATCCCCTCCTGACCTCTGCAGGTGGCTAGCTGAAATCCTGAAGCATGAGATTTTAGGAACATGAGAAATAAACTAGAAATGAGCCCCAGGGCTACTGAGTCCTGCCCCCTACCATCAGAAGCAACCCTGAAGCTGCACTCAACAATTTGTCCAACTCTCTCTTAAAAATAATTAAGTTGTTTACCCCCACAACTCATATTGGAAGGATGTTCTAGAGCCTCACCCCACTGATGATTAGAAACTTGCTTCTAATTTCCAGCCCTAATTTGTTCAAGGCCAGTTTATGTCCATTTTTTCTTGTGCCAACATTGTTCATGAGCTTAAATAGGTCTTCACTGCCCGTCTCTTCCCAGTATTAACTGCCCTAATGTATTTATGGGAAGTATCATATCCCCTCTCAACCTTATTTTTGCTAGATTAAGCAAGCCAAGCTTTTCCAGTCTTCTCTCGTAAGATAGATCCTCCATTCCTCTGATCATCCTAGTAGCTCTCCTCTGCACCTGTTCCAGTTTGAAATTTGAATTAATCATTTTTGAGCCTGGGTTAAATAGTACCAGAATAGTACACAATATTCCAAAGGAGGTCTTATCAGTGCCTTGTACAATAGTATTAATACTTCTCTATTTCTAATGGAAATGCCTCGTCTGATACGTCCTAGGATTGCATTTGCCTTTTGCACAGCCATATCACATTGGTGGCTCATAGTCATCCTGTGATCAGCCCACACACTCATGTCTCTCACTTCCTCTGTCGCTTACAACTGATGAGCTCTTAGCTTGTTGCAGAAGTTCTTATCATTAGTCCCTAAGTGCATGACATTGCATTTTGTACTACTGAATTTCATCCCATGTCTGTCACTCCAGTCTTCCAGGTCATCTGGATCTTCCTGTACAACATTCCGATCCTCCTCTGCATTGACAGTGCCTCCCACCTTTGTAGTGTAAAATGTCAGGTTTTTTAATAATCTGTATGCTAAACTATCTGTTTATATGGAAATTTAAATTAGAGTAAGCTCCAGGTTTAGACTACATTCCTCTATACTATATTCCTTGTTTCTATCGCAGAAGGGCTGAGAGGAGTGTGCTGAAACAGTCCCCTCACATGCTCTATTTCTATAAAAGTAGAGATTGTGGCAACTACACTGAAGGAAATGATCAGTCAGAGGTATGTTAGGGTTCAGAATTGTCCATATGAGATTCAGTTTTTAATTTTGTTTTCTTCAATAGTTTAAAAAATAAAACAACTTCAGTTAGCTGTACAAGTAACATCTGATTATGGAAATTAAATGCTCAGAAAACTGAACAATTATATCATTACTGTTAAAGACATGAGAGGCACTGAGAACTCCTCTATCACAAAGAATTTCTTAAATTCATTTTTTTCTGAGGTTAATGTAATTATTTTTTGTACAAGGCTTTTTATGTAAATCCAAGTTAGCTGAAAGGGAAAATTAACAAGATCTACAGACCTTTCAGTAATTTAAGTTTTTAAAATATTCTCCCTTAGAATAATTTTGTACATATCTTTGGCCCAAATCTTTGAACACTCCATGTGCTCAACTTCCATTGCCATCTGATGTCAAAGGGAACACCTCACATGCGTAAGCTTTTGCAGGATATGGGCCTTGGTTGTAAAGTCTTTGCTGTGAAGAATACTAAGAATGTGTTCCTTTTTGCCATGTTTAAAACATATGTAGACTGTTTCAAATATTGATTTTGTGAAACATCCATCTTTTTAACATTTCAAGCCCAATTTCTGAGGCCTTCTGCATGTAAAATGCCCATTTAAATCAATGGGAGCATTTCTTGCATAAGGTGGCCCTTCCTTTGGTGTCATGACAATCACACCGTTTGAATATTCTTGCTTTTCTGTTGAAAATAGAATGGCAACCTTAATGTCTTTAAATGCTTTTTTATTTCAAGAACATTTTTTAAGGTTAAGAAATGGGTTGGGGTGTTGATCAGCATTGCAGTCATTTCAAAGAATAATAATTAAACTGTGAATTTAAAAAATAATACCCATATTCTAAGACTGAAGGGTTATGGAACTCACAAGTTTGATTTTTTTCTCTTTTGAAAGACAAAATGTGTTAACACATTTCATCCATATTTATATTTATGTACCATCTTGCAGGAACTACAGGATGTGAAATCAGCTTCCTGTAGTGATCACAGACCACCAAATTCTGAGAAGTGCTAAGCAGCTTCCATTCCCATTGCAGGTGCTCTGCACCTCTCAGTAATTGGCTCATTGCATATAAAAATCTGTTCCTAGAAACATCTATTACTGCAAAGCAAGTACAGAGCCATTTGAAGAGTTTGTTTTACCATTTAGATTTTAAAAAGGGGAATTAATAGATTTCAAGTTAGAGGTGGGGATATCCTTTAGAAAAGTATGTTATTTATAGAGCATATTTGTTTTTTTATCATCTGTGGTATTAAGTTCAAGTTCTGGAATATTTTCCTATAATCCATCTGTTCTTTAAAATATATTGTAAGCCAGTGTTAAAACACTTTTATAACTAAAAACTGCACATTTTTCATTGTATAATTGTATGTATTTGGCATACTATGAGCTCTGAGCTCTTACAAAAATACCCCACTTGTTACAAAGGGAATTGTCTGCTATAGTTCCTTGGGATATTTTTTGTAACCCTCTCTTCTTCACTGTTTAGAAAATTGTTATTTATGCCATTACATTAACTACAGGTTTAAAACCTGTTAAAGCTGTTGCTTTCTCACAGCTTCTTTGTGAAATCAGCTTTGTATATGTGATGGCATTTAAAAATAATAGCATGAGTTTTTTAATCTGAATTTTATATCTAATCAGTGTCTTCAGTCATGAAGAGAAATTTGCATTGTTGTGTTTGTATATAGAGTATTGCAGTGCATGAATTAGCTTATGCATTTTATTAAATGCAGTTTAAATGTGGCATTACATTGTTGTGGCTTAATACTACTACCTGAATGAGGTTTATACTATTAAAGTGAATTACAAACTCAAATGTATCTTTGATATTTATAAATGCTTTATTTTTTTCTTGAATCACAAGTGATCATTTCACATCCATGCCAAAATTTCAATTTTACCTGCTTCCCTTTTGTCACGCTATCAGGAGTGGCTCACAATCATGAGTGCTAACCTTAGGGCAGACTGTTAAAAGCAGGGCAGACACTCCAAACTGGTGGTATGTTTTATAATTAGATTTCATCAACCCAGTAACAAATGTGAGCTCCTAGATCACTGTAACATTCTTAGCATAGGTTTCATAGTAGCAGCCGTGTTAGTCTGTATTCGCAAAAAGAAAAGGAGTACTTGTGGCACCTTAGAGACTAACAAATTTATTAGAGCATAAGCTTTCGTGAGCTACAGCTCACTTCATCGGATGCATTCTTAGCATAGAGTCACAGACAGTCCCCTTGGGCTCTCCAATCTATCTTGCTACTCAGCGGTCACTAACACCAAAAATCACAAAATTTTCCAGTTGCTTCCAGTCCCAAGAGATCAGTCACTTATCCCAGTTCAATTTGTGCCCTACATCTCCCACCAAAGACAATGCCTGTAACCACATCCTGCAATAAACTAACTAAAGGTTTATTAACTAGTAGAAAGAAATCAGAGAGTTATTTACAGGTTAAAGCAAACCAGCATATATGCACAAATGAATTTGTTTGTGATTTGAAAGCTGACAGAGATGTAGTAATCTGTCAGCATGGAATGTCTTTTTAGGACTTAATCCGGTTCAACCCTGGGAATCTCTCCTTTTTGTTTCTTAGCTCCAGCCTTTGTGAGAGTCCAAATAGCAAAGTGATGAAAAATCTTCATGTTAGCTATTTTCCTTTTCCTCTTCCAGAATTCACACCAATGAGATGATGCCTTCTACACATACTTTTCCATGGGTGGATGGGGCAATTGACAAAGTTTTTGTCCTACAATGGCCCACTTATTTTTTGATAGACCTCCTGGATGGTTGGGGGAAGGCACTCTTCTCATCTGAATTCATAAATTCAAAGCAGGCATTTTTACAATTATAAAACAAACTTTTATTTTATTTGTAGCATGCAATACAGACATTACAAGTAAGATTAATGGATGCGGCAACTTAAAAACATTTCATAAAGTCTAAACACTAAATATATTCTTATAAGACTAATACCTATTTTGAACAAAACTAATGTATAAGTGAGCTAGTCTGGTTTCTAGCTATGAGTTTGTCTGCTCTTAGCTAACACCTATGGCCTTGGCCAGGCTGGCACTTGTCTTACTGATGTCATGCCTGTCTTCAGAAAGAAACAATTTGATAGTTTCTCCGCATTTGGTAAAAGTATCCTTTTGGAGTGGTCATTTAAACTATTCTAATAAAAAGGCCCAAATCCTCTTCACCTTACTTGTGCCTATGAACAAGTTGAGCAAGATTTGCCACTAAAGATATTCATCTTTCTCAAAAGAAAAGGAGTACTTGTGGCACCTTAGAGATTAACAAATTTATTTGAGCATAAGCTTTCGTGAGCTACAGCTCACTTCATTGGATGCTGTAGTTTACGAAAGCTTATGCTCAAATAAATTTGTTAGTCTCTAAGGTGCCACAAGTACTCCTTTTCTTTTTGCGAATACAGACTAACGCGGCTGCTACTCTGAAACCATTCATCTTTCTGTGGCTTCTCAGATTTTCCATCTGAAAGCATATGAGATTATTTATTGAGAGTTATATTTACCCTTAAGAACATAAGAATCAGCATTCTGAGTCAGACCAATGATCCACCTAGCCCAGTATCATGTCTTCACACAGTGGCCAATGCCAGATGCTGCAAAGGGAATGAATGGAACAGGGCAGTTATCAAGTGATCCCTGTCCTACACTCCTAGCTTCTGGCAGTTGAAGGTTTAGAGACACTCAGAGCATAGCTAGCATCCCTTACCATCTTGGCCAATAGCCATTGATGGACCTTTCTTTTTTGAACCCTGTTATACTCTGTCACAACATCCCCTGATAACAAGTTGTATGAGGAATTACTTCCTTTTGTTTGTTTTAAACCTGCTGCCTATTAATTTCATTGGGTGAGCGCTGATTCTTGCATTATGTGGAGGGGTAAATGACACCTTCTCCCTACCATTCATGATTTTATAGACCTCTACCATATCCCCCTGTTAGTTGTCTCTTTTTCTAAAATGAATAGTTCCAGTCTTTTTAATCTCTCCTTGTATGGAAGCTGCTCTATAACCCTAATCATTTTTGTTGCCTTTCTCTGTACTTTTCCCAATTCTAATGTATCTTTTTTGAGATGGGACGACCAGAAATGCATGCAGTATTCAAGGTGTCGGTGTACCATGGATTCAGATAGTGACATTATGATATTTTCTGTCTTATTACCTATCCTTTTTAATGATTCCTAATATTGCATTAGCTTTTTGACTGCTGCTGCACATTGAGCAGATGTTTTCAGAGACTATCCACAAAGACTCCAAGCTTTTTCTTGGGCTTGCAAGTATAATTGGTCCCTCACTTTTATGAGCACAAAATTCATTCTTCATATTTGACAGAGGTGTATGTCTTGCCACTAAGAAAAATACGTATTCATGTCAGATATCTCAAAAAAGAACAAAAATTCAACAAGCTGCTTTTGAGCCTTTTGTGGCCATATGAATGCAAAGGAGAAATGAAATGCAAAATTTGGACTCTTGCATGTATTCAAAATCCAATTTGCATCAATAGAACATTATTATGAAGAGGACACACAACCGAATGATAGAAAACAGCAAGAATTGTCATTTGTTTCAGACTTAACAGCAACCTCACTTTCCTCTTGAGCCATATACCCAGTGCCCTCTTTGACTCTGTTCTCTCCTATCCCAAATTCCCATCTCTTGTTAACTCCTGTCACTTCTGCCTATGTTGGCTTTCATACTATGGTATCTATGTCCATCTTAAAAATTCTAAGTCAACATATTCTTTAACATATTCAAATTTCTCTCTTTTTGTACTATAACCATTGCTTAAATCCTTGTCTGAAACCTGATCCATCTCTTGCCTTGTTTATTACTTTTTACTGAGTGGTCTCACTGCTTCCAGAATAATTTCCCTATTCCCTTGCTCCAACCAAGTTAACTCCTCCATTAATCTTTCCTTTGGCTTCCCATAAAATTCAAGCTCTTCAGCCTCATTTACAAGGCCCTACATAATCTTGATTCTGCATTTATCTCAGCTTTCATTTCTCTTTAATTCTCTCTAGTTTTCTCTTACTCCTGTCTTTATCATCTCATCCTTTTCCATTCAACTGCATGCCTTCTGTCATGGTATGCTTGGGACACTGTAGTTGACTTCATCTGCAAACTGGCTTTTCTTTCCTTCAAATTTCTCTTCCAACTCTCTTAAAGCTATATTTCCTCATAAATAATTCCACATCCTCCCTCTCCTGTGCTGTGATCCCAAGTCTTGTATTTGCCTTATTTACATTGTAAGCAGAGAATTAGTCTAATCTTTGGAATATATTGTGTATATATCAGTGTTCTCTGCTTTCTTCCTCTAAGCCTAAACCAACTTGTCCATAATGGATTAGCTTAATAGCAAATTCAGTTGCTCATAACCGCTATTGACATATAGAAAGGGATTTGACTTTATATAGCATCTTTCATGCTAACATCTCAAAACACTTTAAAAAATAGCCGGACAGACATGGTCAGGTTATGAGGTGCTTATGGTCTGTGGGTTAATCAATATGCAGAGGACCCTCAGCTCCATGTCTCTGTTTCTTCATATGGCAATGTAGCTGTTTCCTTGCTCTTTTTCAATATCTAGCAAAGATAGGGACATGGATAAAAGGCAGGTTTTTAGTTCAGGCTCAATCTGTGAATTGCTTATTGACTTGGGGAAGTCAATAACCACTTCCTTAGTTGAAGGCATCTGCTCAGTCATTTATAAAATAGTTCTCAATCTCTGCTGATTCTTGCAGACTTTTCTCTGCTTGTACAAACCCAAATAGCATCAAAAGCTAGAAACCCATCATCTGTCTTATGCTGGCAAAGATATTGCTTCCTTTCTTCCAAGGCAAATCTAGCCACAGTCATCTGTAGCTTTGTTATTCAAAGCTGGACTGCTACACTGAGGGCAACTCAGACGCTTCACCTTGTGAAAATACTGCTGTTGCTCACTTCATGTACGGTCCTGCTAGTTTGTCCTACTCACAACTTCTGTGCTCAACTCTTCACTAACTAGCAATCCACACAGCAGACATTCAAGGTGCTGGTCTCTTTATCCAAAGCCCTTGAGGGTCTACGTTTTCATAATTTCCCATGTTGACCTGGAATTTTTCAGCTATCTGGCCCAAGTATAAAGTTCATGGGAGCAGAGGTCAGGGTGTTTTCACTATCATGCCCTTTAGTTGGAGATGAATAGAAATAGACTGTTGGAGGCATTTAGCACATAATAAACTTGTTCATTTTCCCTAATTGCAAGCTCTGGAATCTCTTGGCACTTTGCCTGATGACAGGGTTTTCCCAGCTCATTTTTCTAAGGTTAACTGCTTACTGCTGGGTAGAAGTAGGGAGTACATGCTTCTCAGTTGGGAAAATTACTGTTACTCTGAACCATGTAAAGGAAACACATACCGTAATATCATGTAAATGCTTGTAATCATGTTGGTCATGCAGTCACTGCAGGCAAAGGTAGGAGCTATTGTGTATTCCTGAATCAGGCTATCAAGCCTTAAATTCATATTGTGTAAATAACATTGACTAAAACCCCTTTCTACACCAATCTTGACTGTTAAACTACTAGATGTTAGTAATACTTCAAAATTGTTGGACAAAAAGTGCTACATAACTGCAAAGTGTGTTATGAACAAGTAGATCACAACCACACAAGCTAAGCAAGTGGAGAAATGGGCACAGAGTAGCTGTGGTTTCAACAGTTCATACACCTAGTTAATAAGTAGCAAAGAGAGGAATTGAACCAGTATCCTGCTCTAATCACAGATTATCTCCCCCTAAACAAGTGTGTTAGCTACATAAGTACATAACCTGTAATTGATTTATGCTGTTGGCTTCTAAAATAGGGTCTCGATCTTTCAGTGGTTTTCAGATTATAGTCACCTTTCTTTCACCCACTGCCACTAGTAATTACTGAACCCTAACAATTATACTAGTAAATCAGTATTGCCAAGTCCAGCCTTTCCAAAATCATGAGTCAAGCATGTGCGCACCCACAAAACAGTCCTGCCAATAGCTCAAAAGTAACAAGATTTGTTTAAAATAGTAAATTTTAGGCTCTTTATTTGTCTTCTGATTTCTGAGCATTTAGCTACACAAACTTCATTTGCAAGCTTTTATTCACACCCAAAAGGGCTAAACGCTTACTATAAAATCTCTTCACTCCAGCAGCTGGAAACCCCTAATGTACCAGGCTGGATAATGCTTTCTTTTTCAGTATTTGCAAGGCCACCCACTCCATTTCCTCCTGGGGTTAATTCAATGGAGCCCCACCTGGTGACCTGAGCAATACTGCGGAGAGGCGATGTTAGTGCGAGCAGGCAGCTGACCCAATCCCACCCAGACGCGTAGGAGAGCCGGGGAAGTGACTCACCCCGCAGCCTTCGCCTAGGGCTGCCCCCTCTCCACCCACCATCCCCAAATTCTTTTCTTCTTCCTGCCTCCCTATTGCCCGCTCCACGCACCCTCTTCCTCTTCCCACCATTGCCCCTGCGAATCCCCGAGCCCCGCTTCCCTGCCCCGGGGCAGCGAAACTACATCTCCCGTAGGCCTCTGCGGCCGGGGCGGAGAGCACGTGTCTCCTCGCCCTGCCGGCCGGGCCCTGCCGCCTAAGTTCCCCCGCGCGTCGGGGGCTCGGGGCTGAGCAGCCTGCCCGAGGGAGCCCGCTGCAGCCATGCCGATGAAGGGCCGGTTCCCCATCCGCAGGACCCTGCAGTACCTGGCCCAGGGGGAGATCGTCTTCAAGGGCGCGGTGAAGGTGATGACCGTGAACTACAACACCCGGGGGGAGCTGAGCGAGGGGGCCAGGTGAGTGCCGCGGCGGGGAAACTCGCCCCCCCGCTCACGGCTCTAGGGCGCGCCGGGGAGGGGAGGCAGCTGGGTATCCGGGGGAGTGCAGCCTCTGAGGGGGGGGGCTTCAGAGCGCACCCCCCTTTCCCCAATCGCTGGGGCACCGCGCCCTGGCTGTGCCGGGGGGGCAGATGTTGCTGCCGGCTGCTGAAGGGCTGCGTGCGTTTACACGGACTGGCTCGCTACGAGAGACTCTGGCTTTCTTTTCCCCCTAGGAAATTTGTGTTTTTCAACATCCCTCAGATTCAGTACAAAAACCCCTGGGTCCAGATCATGATGTTTAAGAACATGACCCCTTCGCCGTTTCTAAGGTTCTATTTAGGTAAGTGCTTTATCCTTGGGGTGCTGGGCACCCCTGCCCCGCCTCAGAGTAACAGCGGATTCTCCTCTCCCAGCTTTCAGAGCAGCAGCCGTGCTAGTCTGTATTCGCAAAAAGAAAAGGAGGACTTGTGGCACCTTAGAGACTAACAAATTTATTTGAGCATAAGCTTTCGTGAGCTACAGCTCACTTCATCGGATGCATTATCTCCTCTCCCGCAGGATGCTGGCTGTCCCAGCTGCCTCATGCTGTCTGGGATTCCCTGGGGGATGTCATACATCTAGGCCCAGGGTGGGCAAACTTTTTGGCCGCATAGGGGTGGGGAAATTGCTTGCAGGCCGTGAATGTCGGGTTCCCCGTGGCCAGTGGGAGTTTCGAGGGAGGTACCCACAGGTAAAGGCAGCGCACGTGGAGCCCTCTGCCCCGCAGGAATGTGGTGCCGGCTGCTTCCAGGATCGGCGGACGCACGGACTGGAGTTTCCCCACCCCTGATCTAGGCACTGCAAGGACTTCTTATGATAGGGTAACTGCAACCTCCCCCTTTAAAAGGGCCTAGAGAGCACAGATCTCCGAGCACCCAATTGTTGTATAAGGGGCCTAACAGACTTGCTGACTCAGGTGCTGATCTTTAAAAGAAGCTCTACAGTGTTGCCTGCTCACAGCACTTTCGTGTCACTATTTGAAGCTGTAGGGATTTGTTCCATTCCCACAGAACAGTTACAGTCTACTACAAGGGTAATCTTAATAAGGACCTCACATCATCCTGCAGGTATATCTGTAAAGCCTTCCCGTGGCTCTCTCTTACTAGCCCATAGAAATATGTGGGGTTGATGGATTAAGGCAGTGGTTTCTCACATGGCTTTCTGGTCATGAGATCCATTTATAAGGAGGCAGTGTGGCCTAGTGGACAGTGCATTTGATGGGGACTGGGAAGACCTGGGTTCTGTTCCTAGCTCTGCCCCATCTGTAAAAAGGAATAATGTTTACAGGGAGCTGAGTTTTACCAGCTAACACCCACCCCAAAACCCCTTTAAACGTTTAGCTTGCACCCTTGAGAACTGCATACAAAAGTGAGGCTACTGACCAAGGAACAGGCAGCACATTGTGCTGTTCATGACTGTCTTGCTGGTGCTTTACATCTTAAAATATTTACTCAATCTAATGCGAAATGGGAGACACTTCTGGGTAGTCACCTGTTGATACTTATTCTGTACCACTTTCCTCTACAGATAGTGGTGAGCAAGTCTTGGTTGATGTGGAAGATAAAAGCAACAAAGAGATAGTGGAGCACATTAAAAAAATCTTGGGTAAAAGCAAGTAAGTAAACATCCTTCACAACCTGAGGAGTCATTGTCTCCTTTCTGACAGATCTGTAAGATGTCACAGCACTGATGGATGGGTTGAAAGTGAACAAGACCTCTTAAACCAGGTGGTTTAGAACAGTGGTTCTCCACCTTTCCCAACTACTGTGCCCCTTTCGAGAGTCTGGTTTGTCTTGTGTACCCCCAAGTTTCCCCTCACTTAAACTTACAAAATCACATATAAAAATACATAAGTGTCACAGCACACAATTACTGAAATTGCTTACTTCCTAACTTTTAACCATATAGTTATAAAATAAATCAAATGGAATATTGTACTTACATTTCAGTTACAGAGCAGCATAAACAAATCATTGTCTATTAAATTTGTTTGTACTGACTTCACTAGTGCTTTTTAACGTAGCCTGTGCTATTGACACAGTAAAACTGCTCCAAGCTAAGCAAATGGGAATTTTTTCTACAAGTCAGTCCTGGAAAGGTTGCTTTGCTGCTAGCAGCCATTACTGTGTGAGATGCTGCCCTATGAAATTTTGGGGTATGGGAAACAATGCACCACCACGATTCTTTTTAGGCAACATGGGAGAGGGTGGAGAAGAAATACAGCTGCCTTAATAGCTAATTGTTTTCCCTCTTCCAGGGAAACACTACAGAAAGAGGAGCAAGAGAAAAAGAAGCTGTCTCATCCTGCAACCTTTGGACCTAAAAAATATCACCTGCGTGAATGTATGTGTGAAATTGAAGGCCAGATTCCTTGCCCTGGTTTAGTACCGCTGCCTAAAGAGATGACAGGCAAATATAAAGCTGCCATGAAAGAAAGTCACAGCCTGATTTAACAGATTGGGCAAATCTGCTGATGTTCAAGGTGCAGATAGGATACAAGGTGCTTCAGTAACTGAGGCAGACTTCACAGCCAAAAAACTGGTCCATGTTATTAGATGAAAGCCCTTGATTCACAAGAGGTCTCTTCATAGATATGATTTGACCCATTAATGTTGGTTACTCAGCCAAGGGGAAGAAAATATTTTTAAATAAATTTTTAAAACTTCAGCTTGGTCTATTTTTCTGTACATTCTCCTGTCCAGCAAAGCTTCCTCTCAACTTTGTACCCCAAGTTGCTTATAGGTAAGAGGGAGTCCTCTGTTTCAAGTTCATCTACCTTTAATCAAAGAACGATTCTGTGAGTAGGCGCTGTAACTTAAGGGTAACATGCCCTAATAGTTCTGCCTCAATTTCCCCACCTGTAAAATGAGACTATTACCAGAGACAAGTAGATGTTTGTAAGGTAAGAGTTCTACAAAGAAGGGGAACCAAAAGAAGCCAGCTTCCATAATTTGCCTTTCATGGGGGAGGAGGAGTGAATTAAGGACATGAGATGGAGCTTCCATATAGGGAGAGGAACAGCACAGGATGCTGGTGAGAGAGGTCCAGTATGTGAAAGGCAAGGAGTAGCAGAAACAAACTTGAGACTCCTGAAAGAAAACAAGTTACACTATAGGTGACTAAATACTGGGAACCTTGCAAAATTATCATGACTAACTGCCCAATCTACTTTTCCCTACTCCAAGGGTGAAACTAATGATATTTACTTACTAAAGTAAGTAGCCTTAGGATGGATTTTCAAACTTTAGTCAAGCAGGGTGGGTGGGGGAGGTACATCTTAACCTTGTTCACCCCGATCCCACCAGATACAATTCCCATATCAACTGACAGCTAAGATCCTGAATGTTTAAGAAAGAGGTACTCACTAGCTATTGGTAGTACCTAGTATGTGAACAAAAAGTCTAATTTTTTTTAAATGGGTTGAAGCTGGACTCTGGTATTGTCAGCAACAGTGTTACAAGAAATGAAATTCAGAATAATACAGGCCACTTTTAAAAGATTAAACCTATTCCCTAAACAGTCTCCTACTTAAAACTAAAAGATTGAGCTATATGTAGACTCAACCAATCAGTTTTCACCAAACTTGTATCAACATCCGTGTCCTGCTGAATGTTGCTAAATGACAGCATACACTAGAAGCAGTAATTTATTTTGGTTTGAAGGTGCTGTGAAGTGGAAGAATCATTCCACATAAAATTAAAGTTAGTTTGACTACTCAGGACATGGGGGAGGGGAAATAAGTGTGTAGCTGCACATCTTAATTTAAAGCAGTTTGATATGCCCCCAAAAGAAAATTACTGTAATGGCACTATATTAAAGTTCCCCTGCTATTGCACACTGAATGTTGGCCCATCAGATCCTACTGGTATCTAGACCCACATTTAAAAGCATTTTCCAACTACTGTATGCACACACACCAAAATAAACATGTTATTTTATTTCTTTACAAATTTTCAGTATAGAGTAGTGCATGCAAGTTTATTAACAAATGTCAATGCTAGTTATTTGACAATAGGATGTATTCATTCTGCTTTATAGTGTAATCTCCACAGCAGTCCACATACAGATAAGGTTTTCACTTTGGAGATCACCTTTACTGTTAAGAGTTCTAGTCTATCACATTTAACATTGATTGAGCTCATGAGGTACATTAGCATCTTATCTGCTTGTAAAAATACATTGTTACATGTACAATACATATACTTTAGTGTATTAGACTGTAAAACACAAACAATGCAGAATATTTGCAACAAAGGAACACTTTCTCCCTTCGCCTCCCAATGTAAAAAACTGAAGCCATGGAACCATTTTTTTATTCTTAAACTGAGAGCAAAATAAATTTTGGATTGCAGCCGAGGAGCCAGTTCTGGTTTGGTACAGGAAACAGTTTTGCCTTAAATGAATAACTGCTATATTGTTATGCTTTTAAAATGTAAACAATTCCATGCCTTGACTAATCTCTGAGCTACAGGGACATGCATCTAACCTGCCTTAATTAAACTGGTGCTAGCACCACTTGTAGTGCATTTTTCAAGACATGCCATGAAACACCTCCCCACAATCAGTTACTATTTAAAGTCACTAAAGGAAAGTTTATATATTTATGGGAAGATGTGCATTACTCCCTAAGCTTCGTTTCATTCTGAGTAAAAGCACAAAGAGCCTACTTTTGACTTTCAGGCAGTAACGTTACTTATGCCCGTTGAGATTTTAAAAGGCATATGTAACTTATTTAGGCAAAACTACAAACGTTCTGTCACAAAAGAGTTTGCATTTTCATATTCAGTGATCAATAAAATTTGCATGCTAGTTCTAGCATGGTCTGTTTTAACCATTTGCTCTATTTCATCTAAAATTACACATACACGGTTAGGCCAAAACTTTCAAACACAAGTTCCTAAAGCTAAGCACCTAAACCTAGATTTAGAAAACAAGAGTGGCTTGATTTTTCAGAGATGCATCTTCCATTGAAGCAGATTCTGGTACCCAAATCAAGATTTAGGTGACCAACTTTGGGCACTCACACTTCAAAAGTGATGACCTTCATTCATGTGGATCCTAACAAAGGCTCATACCTGGCGCTTAAAACACATCCAACCTTATTTTATGTAAGACAATCAAGTTTGATTCACTGATATAGATTCACACTCTTTTAAAGGAAGTGAATCAAGTAGTAAACTGAAGTATTGAAGGGCATTATACAGCCACAAACTTTGTCCTTCAACTTTTTCACAAAATTCCAGTTTAGTGGCTTTTCCATTGCAAACAAGATTTCTGTTCCCTAAGTGCTATGTAAACAGGGTTCCAGTCTCACACACACACACGATCATTCTGTAACCCAGAGTTTACAAAGGAATGTGCAGGTTCCAAAAAAGGAATTAGAAATTGAATAGGGAAATTGAAATTTTCCCTAACATTTTATTTTGCAGTGGTACTGCCACTTTCTTCCTGGAAAGAGGGAGTTAGATGTTTATTTTTATAAAAACTATTCACCTCTGAACACAACTCAGACCTCTCTACTTTTATTCTGCAATTTATGGCCAGTGCAATGGCAACAGCTTAAAAAAAAAATATGGGAAAATGAAATGGCAGCATACAAGGCTTTTTTATGTAAAAAAAAAAATCCCGAACACACCACCTACGAGATCAGTTATCAAATTTGTTTTTAAATCCCTAAAAATCCCTTTACATATTTGCATTGCACAAATTGATCTGTAGCTTTTATATTCTGCAGCTCAAAGAATCACAGCAGCCTGCTTTTTAACAGCACTTTCTTGTAGCACAATAAGGCAGTTGAACTAGCCTGTAACAACTTACACGGTGTCATTTTCACGGGAAATATCTGATGCACAAAAATTTTAGAAAATAATGTTGGTCACTTATTAATGGAAGTCCAGTTTTAAAGGCTGACCTATAATATTGCAACAAAACCAAAGGAAGAAGGAAAGATGGCAGACTGATGTCTGCATTGTCATAGATATTTTTGATCTATTGATCATCTATTTCCCTATTAGCACTTTCCCATTTTGCCCAGAAATAAGCATGTGATGATGATCAACAATTTAAAAAAAATGTTGTTGTGACAAAGTTCATATTATTTAAAGTTTGTATTATTAAACATGTTTGAGAATAATATAATAGTATTAGAATATTCAGTTTTATTCTCCAAATCCAAATAGTAGTGGAAACACCTAAATGAAAGTGCATTGCACAAAATTCAAGATTCTTCTCATCCTTCCCTCTTGTAACCTGTGCTCCTTACTTTTAAATTCAGTCTGCTCCATCCTCCAGCATTAACAGCAGACTATAAAGTTATTTTTATGTGGACATAGTATTGCTTCAGCAATTGGATTTCTCTTTCTGCTTTGCTAATGTGCGCTTCAGTTCCTTTAAGTTCTCTGTCAGCACTTCCACCTCATCCATCCGTCCACTGTGTTTGGCATCAAAAATATAAGCCTTGATATTATCAATCTGTTGGAGAAGGAGTTCTTCTTCTATAATGTCCTCTCCTGAGATTTCATTATCATCAACTTCAAAAGGATTGGTAGAAGACAACCCTTCAAATGGATCACCAGAACTCTGAGCATTCACAGACTTTTGAAATGGATTTCCATCATCTTCAAAGGGATTTGGAGCACAAACAGTTGCCCCATTTGCTTGCTGATCTTCCTCATCATCTTCAAATGGATTATATTCTTTTTTATCACTGTGCAGGGCTTTGGTGGGCAAAGAAACCACCTGAGAACTGTCGCCAGCCAATGTGTTAATAGGGTCTTCTTCTACTAGACTAGTATCTGCCTCATCTTCGAAAGGGTTTAGAAACACTGTCTGATTTTGGTCTGTCTTTCTGATGTATTGTGGGGCATCTCTGGGTTTGGTTGGGAAGACTGAGTTCTCTTCAGTTACCTGTTTCTGGACAGCATCTGGAGACCGTGTTTTAGAACTTGGGCTGCTTTTGATCTGAGTGGTATCTAAGTCCAAAGCATGTGCTGTCTGGTTCAGGTTTTCTTTTCCAGATTCATGCTGGTGCTGCTTCACTTCTCTGAAGTCTAGAGAACATGTTCTTGAGTGCTGAGACATTGCTTTGTGTTGTTCCCTTTCCCACTCCTTCTCACGAAGGACCTGAAGCTGCTCCCTCTGCATCTCTTCCTCCTCTGCCTGCTTTTTAGAAAGCTCAATAGCTTTCAGAGTTTGCTGCTGATCGTATTCATCTTGAAGCTGTCGCAGGTTCTCTTGCAACATATGGACCTCGTCTAACCGATTAGCTGCCTTTGCTTGCTTAATAAAGGATGTAATATTGTCAATCTGCTGAAGAAGTGGGTCAGCTATTTCCCTTTGGCGAGGTAAGCTGGACATAGGTAACCAACCTTCAGATTTCTTTATTGTGCCTCTTTTTGGATAAGGTACCTCACCATTGGGTGCAGCTGTGAATCTGGAAGCCAAATCTTTCTGCTTTTCCTCCAGTCTTCTCTGTGTTTCAAGTGTTGCCTAGCAGAGACAAGATTTAAAAGGAGACCCATGAACTTAAACTCCCATTTTTGCCTGAAATTTCTGTGCCTATATGGTTCCAACACCTGAGATTATTATAACTGAAAAGTGTCAGTCACTTTTTGGGTTATTTTGTGCAGTTGACAGCATTTGTATCAAGTCAGTTTCCCCTTTGCTGAAAAAACTCAAACATCAAAGGACCAAAAAACCCTATTTTAAAAAATTCAATGTATACTATTTGAAGGTTGTTCCATCAGAAATGAAATATTTTTTAAAGTAATTTTAAAAAGTTGACAGTGTCCATTTCAGAACTGGGAAATATGCACAAGTCTCTCAAAAAGGGAGGATTACTGCACTATTTTGTTCTGTGACTCATTATTTAGATTATAGGAGCAACATAACAGATTTTTACCCATTTCTACTACAATAGGAGGAATATACAGGGCCCAAATAAGATATTAATGTTAAGAGGCTTGTCTTGGTGTCACCCTTGTGTTCTGTGTTGATCAAACAAGACAAAACTCAGAGCCACAATTTAAAATCTAAACGCAGTAATTTCCACCCAAAAACTAAGATCAGGTTGCTATAGACCTTCTGACCTGCAGTTATGCCTGGGGCAGTATTTGTATTATGCAGAATATACTGTTCCCTCAAACAATGACAGCCTGTTAGTAGTGGGGGTTAAAATACCTTTTCCTATCCTAGTATTTGCAATGAGTTCAGAAGGCCAATTATATGGAGATACTTCTGGATCATACAATGATGTGCCCATCCAAACTCACAACATGAGCACATCCCAGAGAAAAGCAATCATCACACTTCAGAAGATGCCGGAGTTCCTAACAATAACTGGATGGTTTTTAACTTGAGTTTAGCAGTTTCACAAATCAACTCAAATCCCACCAGAGCTGCCTACATAAACCCTCTCCTGCTCTACACTAGTAGTAGTGTTTATATATAAAATATAAAATTGTCATCCTCTTCATTTGAAGGTTGTGTGCACTTACTGAAAAACGTGCCTGATGAGACTGCAAAGAGCAATCCTAATTTGATTTGGGTATTAAATTGACCAAGCCTGTCTCTAACAGGTGCTCTTGTAATGGAATATCACACAGTATTAATTTAAAGGGGTCATAAATATAATGAAGCCTACAGAAATCATATACATTAAATTTTAGACCAGAGGACAAATGTGTTCTCCCTCAAGGAAATTCAGTGAATTGAAGAAAAGGATTCTCATTCCTCTCTGTACTCCTACCCCAAGATACACCCAGCCCGCTCTTTGCTAATGACTCCTTTCTCCTCCCTGGCTCCCTCCAGGGAATACCAAAACCTCATTCCACAGGGATCCATAGAGAAATGGGCCAGTTCCTGAAAGGCTAAATGAGACACAAAGTCCAGTGCTGCAAACAGTTACTCACGTACATTGAGGCACAATGGAGTACTAAATGAGTAACTAATACAGGTGAGTGACTGCAGGAATAGATCCTAACACAGCTAAAGCTAGATCCACATCTTCACCTGTTTTTCCATGTGCAGTTTTCTATCAATCTCCTGTTTTCTTTTCTCTTTCAGTTCTTCATACTTGTCTTTGGTTGGCAGGGACATCAGACCCAACAATTTTTCCTAGAGAAGAGTATAAATAGTAAACTACTGAAACCGCAGGTTTTTAGCCTACTCAAAAACAAACTCTATTTAAAAAGAGTAAGGTGATCTAGTGCAGTGTTTCTCAACTTTTCTATACCACAAACCAATGCTCAACTGAAAAAAGTTTCCCTGCAGCAACTTAATGCTCAGGAAAATAATGAAAGCACATCTTGGTACGAATATACACTATTCTGAAATAATCGGTCTCTGGAGCACACATTTTAGTCTAATATCTCCTCAGAATTAATGAAAGTCTGAAAAGTTTAGCTTACAAAATAAAAAAAATAAATTAGTTTTCTATATATTGGTACTTAAAATATTAATAAGCAAAAATTGGTGAAACTAGATGTGTAAAGTATGCTGTCAGTTCAAGAAGGGCATTTAAACATGTTGCACAAGCGTACAGTACTAGATTTCCAATACAAGTTATCTTCATGCCAAGGGAAAGTCTTAAAAGGCTCATTAAGGCAGACTGCAGGATATTCACCATTTAAATAGCCTGAAAAGTTATTCTTCTCCAATACGTAATTTGAGTCTAGTCACGGTTCCAATTTTTGCTTATGAAGAGAACACAGCAGAAGATTCACATATGTGCAACTCATTCTTTGTTTACCTGTACAAAAAGGGTAGCTGAGTATCTAATCATTCTCTGAAGTTGTAGAGTTTTGGGATGAGGTTGAGGCTCTTCATTCAAGCCTAGAGTCAAAATCTTCTTACTGAATCAGAATACGCATATAGTGAATTAGTACAAAAATAAGGGCCAAGAGTAAGAAAAATTTAAAATAAGATCCAGGTGTTAGAGACGCACTGTCAACCTACATTTAGACAGAAACATGATTTTTCTTAATATATTACTACTTGGGCTGTCAAGCAGTTAAAAAACTTAATTGCACTGTTAAACAATAATAGAATAGCACTTATTTAAATATTTTAGAATTTTTTCCACATTTTCAAATTTCACAGTGCTCAATTCATATTTATTTTTTGTTACAAATATTTGTGCTATAAAAAACAAAAAAATTGTATTTTTAAATTCACCTCATACAAGAACTGTAGTACAATCTCTTCATCATGAAAGTTGAACTTACAAATGTAGAATTATGTACAAAAAAACTGCATTGAAAAATGAAACAATGTAAAACTTTAGAGCCTACAAGTCCATTCAGTCCTAATTCTTGTTCAGTCACTCAGACAAACAAGTTTGCCTACATTTGTAGGAGATAATGCTACATGCTTCTTGTTTACAATGTCACCTGAAAGTGAGAACAGGTGTTCGCATGGCCCTGTTGTAGCTGGCGTCGCAAGATATTTACAGGCCAGATGCGCTAAAGATTCATATGTCCCTTCATGCTTTGGCCACCATTCCAAAGGATGTGACGTTGTATATACAAAGCCAGCAGCATTATCTCCCGTAAATGTAAACAAACTTGTGAGTCTTAGTGATTGGCTGAACAAGAAGTAGTACTGAGTGAAACTTGTAGGCTCTAAAGTTTTACATTGTTTTGTTTTTGAGTGCAGTTACGTAACAAAACAAAAAATCTACATTTGTAAGTTGCACTTTCACGGTAAAGAGATTGCATTACGGTATTGTATGATGTGAATTGAAAAATACTATTTCTTTTGTTTATCATTTTTACAGTGCAAATATTTGTAATAAAAATAATATTAAGTGAGCACTGTACATTTTGTATTCTGTGTTGTAATTGAAATCAATATATTTGAAAATGTAGAAAAACATCAAAAATATTTAATAAATTTCAATTGCTATTCTAATGTTTAACAGTGCGATTAAAATTGCAATAAAAAAAAGAATCATGATTAAAAAAAAGTTTAGTCAGTCGCGTGAGTTAACTGCGATTAAATCGACAGCCCTAATTACTTCTACTAATACCTAAGCTTACTGAAAAAGTTTACAGAAAAATATTGTTCAATTGGTTAATTCGTGTAGTAATACAGAGTAAGAGGGGAAACAAATATTCTTACAAATTAGCAAGCGAGCCTGTAAAACTACAAAATATTGATAGGGAGGACTGGAATACTATTTAAACTTGTTTTTAAAACTGAAAATGAAGTTGAATGTGTCCCTTTATGTAGACAGAGGTGTGGTGGGCACATAGCAGATTCATAACCTAGCATGATTGGTTTTTTGGTTTGTTTTTTCATATTCTCACTCAAACACTATTAGAAGAGGTGATTTTTCTTTTTCTATGTTTGATTAAATTAAGTACAGTACATTTCAATTTCAAACCCATCCACTAAATAGTTATAGAAATCTTTCTCAACAGTTTATTCCTTACCTTAAAGCATCTATTAACTCATACACTTTCTGCACCTCCACTCTCAGGTCATTAGCATGTTCAAGATTGTAGGTCATCTCCCCAGCACTAGGAAAGAAAGAAAGAAAACACATCTCATTTACACTAAGTTATGTCCTGCCAGCAATCTATGCAATAGTAAGAATTAACAGGAGACCTTTTAATATTACTTATCTCTTCTGTCAGATAAAAGGACTACTGCAGCTAACAAGATTTCAGGGTGAATGTCCTACGTTAAACTCATACATGAAAAATTTCTTATTTGCAAAAATGAGAAATGGTTAATTTGTGAATGCTAACGTTTCACAGAAGAGAGTTTACTATATGATTTTATGAACTCATGTATAGTACCTATATTTTAATACAAGCAGAAGAAAAACTGTTGTATCTTTATGTGTAATGTCTTGTGGTGTGTGTGTGTGTGTGTGTGTACACATACATATGTACAGTTATTGGCATATTTGTTTATTTTGTTAAATTGAAGTAAAACAGTGATACCAAAGCTATCCTCTCCTTGAGTTGGTCAGAAATCAGGACAATTATCTATCAGCATGAAGAAACGATAAACATCAACAGACTGTAGTTTCCTAGCATTTTGCTTTTTATATTTATTGAACAAAATATAACCAGTAAGGATTTATAAGAATGAAGAGTCCCCCCACCCATTTTCATCTTACACATTAGGCAAAAAAAGAAAAAGAAAGTGACTATACTATTCTGAATTAATTTTATATCAAATGATCCAACATAACCCAAATCTCAGTCATTTCAAACAAGCATCTGAAAACCCACCAGAATCAAGGAAAGGATAAGTCCTGTCAATTCTGAGATATGCTTTAGTAATTCAGGACATTTACATTTAGCTTCAGCGATTGAGCTGCGTACTTAACATTTTGCTGTAATGAAGTCTCAAACAACATACTACCCATTTTCTTCCCTGTAGACCTTGTATTAAAAAAGCAAATAGCTTTTTGGAAAGATGCATGCAAATGCTAACATGCCTTTTTTAATAATTGAATCTCAAAATAACTAGCATTGCAACACATTTGACACTTCATTTAGTGATGGACATAGTACTACAGACTGTACTGTAGTATCATATCTCACTTCACTAATCCACAACCCTAAAAAATTTAGTCTTGCACCAATTTTCTGTACAGATGCAATAGCAAAGTGTGGTAGTGAGATATAATTACTGAAACTCATTTTTTAAAATTAGACTTAAACGTTTAGCTTGTATTATTAGTATAAATAATTAAATTTGTATCACTCTGTTTGGAAAGTGCCTACAATATTTTGGGTGCTACGGCCATATAATTTAATAATAAAGCATAACTATACTTGCTAAAATAAACAAACTGAGCACACACAGGGATGTGGTAGCCTTGATTTGTCAGAGAGTTTGTGAATTTATTTGCTAATTTGCAAAAATTCTAGGATCCGAAATGGGTCTCCCAGTTGTTAGCACAAATTAGTGAGGTCTTACCCTATATTTTACATTTAATATGTGCCACCAGAGAATACAAATATAGCCTTGTGAGGAGTCTAAGCATGACAACAGACACACAAAATAAGTCAATCTGAATGAGAGAATATGTCCCAAGAGGAGCTCCTGGAAGTGCCTATTAGTATGATAAATTAATTCATTTGGCTTTTGGAATTTTATAGTAGTAAGAAGAGAGAGGGTATTATAATCATCACACTTTACAGTTCTATACAGCCTTCCTCCTGAGGATAACCAATGCTCTTCACAAAGATAAAGACAATAGAGTCAAAAAGATGACTTTCCCTCTAGAAGCGCTGTATCTGGGAGCAAAACCCTGACATGCTCACCCAGTTATCTGCACTTATGATCCTCTAAAGTCTTCAGAGCAGCTCAAGATAACATACTGCACCAGATAACGTGAGTTCAAATCACTGAAAGGGGAATCCTACTTAATACCCCACTTTGCCCCTTCACTGGAATGGTCTCCCTGAATCTATTTGCCATGCAGCTTCCTTCTCCTCCTTCAGAACCCAACTTAAAATGTTTGTTTTTAGCTCAATTTCCAATACTGATCCAATGCTTTGTAAATAAAAAATGCACTGTCATTCCCTGAAGCCTTTGTTACTCAATGAAATAACTTAAGTCCTAATACTGACCATACACTGTGCAGACCACCTCTTACACAGTAGAGAACCTCTTCCTTTGCCACAGCTAGCCTAAAGTCAAAGCCCTTTGGGATAGCATCTATTGTACTTGTCTGTAAAGTTTTATGCAGACTTCTCAGATGAAATTCTGACCACTGACTTAAATAGGGCCAGAATTTCACTCATACTGCATAACAAACATTCACCTATTCAAACCCTCTACCTAACACCCTCCCCTCATTTCCACGAACATGTAACATCACTGGTACATCACATCAATGTACAAAGTATCTCTCCAGGCCACCTAGATGAGATATTTTTATTTAGCTTCAGGCATTTCAGACTGTCATCTGAAATCTTAAAAGAATTAAGCTAAAGATGAAACCTGTCAACTCTAAGATATGCTTTAATAATTTAGATCATTCACATTTACTAGCTTAGCTTCAGCCACTGTGCTGTGTCTAATATTTGGCTATAATGAAATCTCAGTGTCTAATACTTGGCTGTCCTCAAATCTCAATACAGAACAGGTTGCCAGTTTTAATTACTGTAGACTTTATATTAAAAACAGCTTTTTAGAGGAAAAAACACATGCAAGAAAGTCACACAGGCTTACTTTAATGATTCTGCCATCTTTATGTATTCCGGAGCCTTCTGGTCAACTTTCTCCATGCAAAGTCGGAGTTTCTTGTTTAATCAATCAATAAAATCAAGAGATTAAAATGCAGTTCTCCTATATTAGCTATACACATACTCTCCTCACATAAAAAAAACCCAGACATTTGTATGGCATAAACCTTTCATCTGGGGCATGTGCATATGCATGTGAGAGTTTAGAGCTGATGAATGCTCTCAAATTGACTACCTGGGACAACACGGTCCTCTATTTATCCACACAAAAAATTCAGCATGTGCAGTAGCACAGCAAACTTCCCTACACTGCCCCACCCCTGAACCAAGTTCAGAGACCATTTCTAGGGCTGATGGTGTATATCTGTCATCATGACTTCTTCAGTCCTTGGCGTCTCTGCTGAGATTGCTGACAAGCGGACCAATTAGTGCTAACTATGATGTTCTGATATGTGATATTGACATCTAGCCACTAGCAACGGAACTAAAACCCGTCAATCCATTTCACAGACACCACCAAAGAGCCATCAGATTATGACTTTCAGTCACTAATGGCTTGGAACAGTATTTGAACCCATAATCTAGAACCAAAAGGCTCCAGTCATAGCCTATTACTAATTTCCTGAGCCATCCTGTCCACCCGCCCTCCAGTCCCCATACAAGAAACAGTTAAAAGCAAAAGGCATAGATTCTGTACAATCCATTAATGTAGTGCAGACACACAAATATGCACATACATACTTCTTTTAAAATGCATTTTATGAGCAACCGAGCTGAGGAAGACCAGAATTTGGGAATCACCTCAAAACTATTGTCTCTAGATGATTAGAAACAAAACAGGTCACAAAGTGAGATGCTTCTTCATCCGGCTAGGGAGAAGGAACCAATTATTACACAGCCCTACGTACATTTAGATCCCAGCTAGTGGACAGATATCATCCTGTATTCCATTTTCCTAGAGTGATTAACAATGAATGATCCACAGATAAGGGAAGTCAGATGAGGGAAAATAAGACAGGGATCACCTATGTTCCATGCCATCCTCCACACCCACCCTGAGCAAGTAATAGGTTTTATTTTACCTCATAGAGTTTCACAATATCCGGTGTGTATTCTTTCTCATCAATCTGTTGCTCTCTTTTGAGTAGGGTGTCTTTACAGTGCCTACAGCAGCGGATTCTGTCATCGTCCTTCTCATCCAGAACTGAGCTCACACTGCTTACACTGCTAATGCTGCCACGACGGGAGCCATGGATACTGTTAGGTGAGGAGTTTGGACTAGTTTGAGAGGCCAGGGCCTCTTTGCTGGCACTCGTGAGTTTGCCTGAAAACCACACACACAAATGATTCTGCAATATCCAGAAGGCCAGGGGTTCTCAAACTGACCCCTCAGGGGGTCACCAGGTTATTATGTGGGGGGTCACAAGCTGTCAGCCTCCACCCCAAACCCTGCTTAACCTCCAGCATTTATAACAGCGTTAAATATAAAAAAAAGTTTTTACTGGGGGGGGGGGGTCGCACTCAGAGGCTTGCTGTGTGAAAGGGGTCACCAGTACAAGTTTGAGAACCACTGCAGAAGGGAATGAATATTTCCAGTCTCTCATTGGAACCAAATTGATACACATGTCGGAAAGGAAACCACCTTGTTAGGGAGGCAAGAACTAGCTATTGGGACATCCTACATCCCTTTGTAAGTAAGCAGTTTATCAAATTAGCAAGCAGCTAATCAGATAGATGAGGACCTTATGTTGTAAGACTCTCATATCCAGTAATTACCACCAAGTTTATTTTTATATTAATAATTAGCCAGAGTTATGGGGCATCACAGCTCCTCTCTGGAGCTATAGGACGTGCTTGAAGACACAGAGGAGAATAAATTAAAATGACTGTATGATCAAGACCAATGTTAATCAAGTGATTTTGTGAACTAATCCACATTTAACTCATAAAAGGGAGGATAATATTTGTCACAGTAGTGCTAGTGGGTTCATTACAGAGTTGATAGCTGACCACCGCATAGCACTATCCATCTGTCTTCTTCCCACTGCTCTCTTAAATAGTCATTAATGCTAGCAGACCAGCATATAAGGGCTGCAGCAACAATTTGTCTTGTTTAGTCAAAGCTACAAGGTGCTACAGCTGCTAGGAGAAGACATGGTGTAGCTGTCAGAGCACATCACTAGGAACCAAGAGATCTGGATTCTAGTTCTGTTTACCTGGGTCTAATCTGATCTAGCCTGCAGTAAGGCTTAATTCATTAATGTTTATAACACACTTTGAGCTCCTTGGAAAGATGCTACAGAAATGAAAAATTACAATATTAAAGAAATTCAACTGCACCACACTGGGAAATCTTGGGAACTGGGAATACCAAATAGAGAATCATAGATAGGAACCTTTGATGAAAATAGACACAAGCAGCTCAGATGGAAAAAGCTGAACCCCTTTAGTCGGTGTTCTCAAAGAGAGGACGACAGGAGTAACTCACATCTGCCCACTGTACTCACTCGCCAACGGAAGGCTGACAAGCTCCATACACTTCTTGCACATGATAGACCCGCAAAGGCGGCAGTGATGACGTCTGTTCCGAATGCTGAACTTATTGCCACAGTCTGGGCAGAACGGTACATCCTGATCATTGACCCAAGGCACAACAGACTTCTCTATAGCTGTTCATGGGGAAACACAAAAAAACACCCCACCTTAGAACCACCATGAAATCCATTTATCAGCTGGTGTGAAACATCAGCAAAGTTAGTTTGATGTAAGCATGTACCAACCTCTTATTTTAGCTGACTCTGTATTTGTTCTGTCAAATGACGTAAGCTGGCAAAGGACACACAGAGAAGTTAATCAGGTCAACCGCATGCTTCTCATAAGACAATATTTACAGGCCTCAAGAATGGCATTTTTAACAGCTTGGACTGTTCAGTCTTGACAGCATTCTCTTATGTACTACAAAGGTAATCTGTCTTTTATAGCAACCTCCCTGTACTTTCCCCACTATTTCTACAGCAACACTGGTGTAAACAGCACATGACACACGTAAGACAGGTGCCTGACCTGAGGACTCTCACTAACTTCGATGAATACAACAGATTGCTCTTGTATATTCTTCCTACAGCACCCATCATCACTGTACCTATGAAAAGATACAAGTAAACTAGAGCTATGAGACAGGGTCCGTAACAGAATATGAATAATAAAAGATTTGGGGTAAAAATATGAAGCAGACAGTATGAGGGAGGAACATTACAAAACTACAAGAAAATAGTAAAGGGATGGCGCTTGGCTCACTGAGAAGTAGAAGTTCTTAAAAGTATAAGGGACAACATGGAATAGAGGTATTAACTCAAACTGAAAATGGAGCTCTTAGTACAGGACCAGGCCAAGCACAGGACACACAAGAAAATGAGAGCCAAAAAGGAGACTGTATGAGAGATAAAATATTTATGATTAAACCTCCAACATTTCTGAAACAATTTGGGCATTACACAAATTGTGCACATTACAGATTCAAACAAGGTTTTACATCAGGTCTTCTATACATTCACAGGAATAAACAAGTAGTAACAAATTTACCTTCTCTAACCTGATTATTAATTTATTGACTTCAACAACATAATGATCAATCCTAGCTGCTCGGTGTTTCTTGAAATCAGAAAGATGACTCCTCATGGCACCTGGTCAGAAAAGACAGATTAAGAAAGTCCCCAGATTCAGTCACATAACCTTGTAAATGTCAGTTTAAGAGAAACTTTCATTTCTTTTCACTGTTTGCTACTCGGGTTCAAATGGAATTTTAAAGACAGATTGGAATCCTGTATTTTAACAGCACTGCTTTGAATATAGTTGTAGATTAAAACTCTTATCTGCAAACTGGCTTCAGTGATAAACGGAGCACTCTATTTCTACCACTAAAATTACAAGCATTACTTTAAAGACAGCAAAAGCAACAAAAAAAACCTCTTGCTTTTACTCTCTTGATCCCTCAATTACCAGTCAACAACAGCTTACTAACTGTAGGAGTTGCTTCCTTTTCATTTGCTGACTACCACTGGAATTAAGAATAAAGCTGTCAAATGGATATTAAAAATGTATGCAACTGCAATTCCTCTTTCAGATTTCTAACTTCCTTTTTTTCTCTTCAAGGATTTTAAAATCTGACTGCCAAATACATAGGAGAAATCAAAACTGCATAATCGCTTCAAGAAAAGTGCAATTCAACACTGCTCAAAGATGTTTCTTCTGGTTCATATTTTATTCTCAGATATATGGACAAATCATGAAGTAATGACTTTTTTTCCTGCAACACTATTGATGGAGCAAGAAATCAATGCTGAGGTTACACTACAAATATTTGTTTATAAATATAAAACAGCATCTGTCACTTCACCTCCTCATACTAGTGCAAGCCAATAATCACATAAAAAATATGGGTCTCTCTGAAGACAAAAATTCCTTATGCCTTGCTGTTGAAAGAGTAAAACATTCAAAGCCTAACTGAACAGTACAATACACCATGAAGCTCACCAAACTTAGGCTCTGGCAGACCAAAGGGACTGAGTTCCAGAGGTGTAGGTCTGCCATTAGTCCTGTGGGATTTCATCCCAGGACCAAACAGCAAAAATGCCCCTGAAAACTGTAACCATAACGACAGGATACAGCATAAGAGGCAGTCTCCAATAATGATATTAGAAGTAAATCGAGGTCCAAACAAGATACCCTTGAACTTTAAATAAGTCTTTGATATGGACCTGAGCTTTACCAAGCAGCCTGTCTCTAACAATGCCAGCCCCCCGCACCTCCCCCACCAACTCAAACCCAAGCAATACAGAAATATTGAGAAAATCTGAACCTGAATCCATACTTAGTGGCTCAGGGACAAAGTAACATCTATTTTCTAAAATGTTACTTAAGAGTCTCAGTATAGTTTAATAAAACAATACACAAAGCATCAGCTCTCTACACAGTGGACCAAATTCTATGTAGATTTACAATCTGTGCAACTCCAATGAAATCAATTGGATTGTACTGAGTGCAAGTTAACAGAAAATCTGTCCTACTACACATGGCTTTCCTGTTTTCTTACCCAGTTCTTGGGGCTCCCACATGTATGGATCTACTCCACCATAACTGAAAGACTCGTATCGCTCCTGAGCCCCAGTATCAGTTCGGTCATCTCCATCTTGTTTCAGTAGCTTCTTCTTTGCTTTTTTGGCCTTTTGGACTAGATCTGAAAAACAGATCAAACACTAAGCAATCAGTCCCTGAACATTTGTCATTTGAAGCCACTATAAACTTCATCTGCTCATTTAGCATAATTCAATTTCCTTTAAAACAATAATAGTTTTCCTCCTTCATAAAAATAAGCTGGCCTGGTGTACAGAACCAGAAAGCATCCCCATACTTATGTCAGACAGTGGTGAGGCTGGACATAAGGAGATGCTTAGCATTCACAGCTCCTGTTGATAAACTGGAGTTACAGGTGCTCAGCACCAGCATCAGTGTTTGATGACAGAAAATTATGCAAAGAAATTAATCTAAATAGTGAACTGTTGACTAAAACATCATTGCAGGGGTCCAATCCTGCAAGTGGTGCTCACCTTGCACGTGCTGAGCACCTCTCAATTCCCAGTAATTTCTCTGGGAGCGGAGGTTACTCAGCACTTCACGGGATTGAGCTCCAAGGGAGGGAACCCTGTCCAAAGTCAACTTACCGACCCAATCCTAAGAAAAGCTACAAAATAATGATCAGCAAATGCCTTATTATGTTCATTAAACATTATAAAGGCAGCTACTTGAATGTACAACTATCTTTAGTGCAATACCTTTGTTTTCAAATATTCTGCTTATAAATGGCATTGCTTTGCATTACTTAGTTACATTCTTTGTAATTTCACACAAAAAAACCCACAAGTAAAAAGATGACATTTAGCAATATTGTAACAGTGAATATATTTTAAATATTAATGAATTCTACCAGACTACTTCACATGAGTTGAATATTACTGAGAGAGGGGCATGGTCTAGTGCAGAGGTGGGCAAACTCCAGCCCGTGGGACCATCCTGCCCTGCCCAGCCTCTGAGCCCCCTCCCCTGTTGTCCCCGCTCCTCTGCAGCCTCACCTCGCAGCACCACCAGCACTCTGGCCCACCGCTCCTGTCAGGCAGTGCAGCTGGCTCCAGCATGGTAAGGGGGCGGGGAGGTTGGATGAGGGGCAGTCAGGGGACAGGGGGAGTTGGATAGGAGGTGGGGTCCCGGGAGGGGTGGTTGGGGCAGGGGTGTGGATAGGGGTCATGGCAGTCAGGGGACAGGGAGGGGCGGCGGGGCTGGATGGAGGTGGTGTCCCAGGGGGACGGTTAGGGGCGGGGGGGTCCTGGGAGGTGGCAGTCAGGGGTCAAGGAGCAGGGGGGGGTTGGATGAGTCAGGGGTTCTGAGGGGGGTGGTTAGGGAGCGAGGGCCAGGCTGTTGGGGGAGGCAGAGCCTTCCTTACCCGGCCCTCCATACAATTGCGCAACCCCAACGTGGTCCTCAGGCCAAAAGGTTTGCCCACCCCTGGTCCAGTGGACCAAGCAAAGGACTGGGAGTCTGAAATTCCTGAGTCTTCATCTGTATTACCACACTTGCCCCTGAGATATTGGCCAAAACATTTTAGTATTCTGTTTCGGATTCCCCCTCTGTAGAGATATGGGAATACTTAGCTACTGACACATGGGGCAGTTATGAGAATTAATCAGCTGAATGCAAAGAGCTCTGAAGTTGAAAAGCACTGTAAGTACTATGATAATATTGGTCAAATTCTCTTACTTGGCTCAACCTGGTGTGAATATTAATGTGCCAGTTAAATCATCTTCCCAATTATCAGCAGCTCACAGGACTACAGTGTACCCTGACAAAGACTTATTTTTCAAGCAATCTGTGAAATTAAAACACTGAACACAGTACTAGATATGAGAACACACAAGTCTGATTAATTTAGCAGCTATTAGAGGGTAGGTAAGCAGCTTGTTATGTGGAAGTTACTGTTCACTGCAGTGAATTGGCTGCAGACCCTCCCACATATAGTATTCTAAACAGAACAAGTGTCACATTTATCCACCAGCTAGCAATAATTACATTTTGTCCTTCTAAAGCACCTTGCTTCCAAGGATCTCAAAGCACTTTATACAATATTAAGACTCATAATAGCTGTAGGTTGAGGTCACAGGTATGATTAGCCCCATTTGACAGATGGCTAAATTGAGGCACAGAGGATTAGTTTCACACAGGTTCAGTGTCAGTTGCAGAGTTAGGAATATAGCTGAGAAGTCCTGACACACAAGACTTTCCTCTAGACATGCTTCATTTCTAATATAACTGATGTGTGTCACCAAATCTTTCCCCAGCTCTTGGCAACAACTAAGAGGGTGTGCCACAGATCAGGTGGGCTGCTAGGGGTTTATACTGTTTATAAGACAACTCTTGATAGACGGGAGCCAACCTTAACTTTCCAACCACCGCCTATACTGTAGGAGGAGCTACAGTCACTAGTCCAACCAATTAAATAAGAAAACAATTACTATAAGCATATTACAGATGGGCATTAGTAGCAATCCTATAAGTAAGGTTATGTTGATACTTTCACTTTAAATTAAGACTAAAATCCCTGTTTCACATTTTAATGATGAGACAGTCTCCAGTTTATCACAATTACTGTTCAAAAAACAAAATGAACTTTTCTAGAACATTTTCTGGATAGAATACTTGATAACTATAAAGTTAAAGAGAAAACTAAAAAATTACAGTTTTGAATTTTAGCCCCAAGGGCTTTTTTGTTTTATTTTTAGCAGTTTTGGTTTTTGTTTTGTTTGCAGGGCACAGAGAGTAGCTCATTATAGCTGCACAACCCAGCCACTCCAAACTACACACCATACATCTGCACTACCACATCTCAGAGACAGGCACTTTTGAAATTTAAAAAATATACAAAATAAAAATTATTTCCCTTGATTAAGTCATCCCAGAATAATTTAAGCATCAGCCAGAGCCAACATGTGGCTAATATTAATGTTTATTAATTCTGTTTATAAAGACCTTTGAAACCCTAGGGTCAAAGGCTCTATAAGAAGTCCCAAGTTAATGGGGTAACTAGAGCTGGCTTAGACTTGCTGGGGCCTGAGGCTGAAGCCTGAGCCCCACCACACAGGGCAGAAGCTGAAGCCTGAGGGCTTCAGCCCTGGGTGGCAAGGCTCAGGTTACAGGCCCCTTGCCTGGGCCTGAAGCTCTTGGGTTTTGACCCCCCTGCCCGGGGTGGTGGAGCTCGGGCTTTCTGCCTCCCTGCACCCCAAGCAATGGTGCTTGGGTGGGCTCAGGCCCACCTGGGGTCATGTAGTAATTTTTGTTGTCATAAGGGGGTCACAGTGCAATGAAGTTTGAGAACCCCTGCCTTAGTGGATCACAGTTCTTTATCAGGTCAGTACCACTAAAGTGGATATTAAATTATTATTTATATTACCAAAGCCTTAGGAACCCTAGTCATGGACTAGGACAACATCATGATAGGTGCTGTACAACCACATTAGCATCTTAGTCTTTGCTACTCTGATATCTTCATAGAGAGACAACCCAAATCTGCATATGCAAACAGTGAGGAGGGAAATCTGTGAAGATTATTTTGTTCAAGGAACTGGAGTCAAAGGGTTAGAATATGATAATTCAACAGTGTTGGTTCCTGAATGTTTTTTTGCTAGCAGATATATTTTAACAGTTTCAATATGATTGTAGACAGGGGCCCGAGTTAGCACCACCAGCAGCTCCTCAATGGCCACTATTTATTTCTTTGTCTGTGAAGGGAGGGAAACTTAGTTTCTCTTTGGCCAGATTTAACCTTCAGGTTTTAGGTTTAGTAGCTTCACCACTGGCATAACTGATTTACACCACCCTACAAAAACAGCCTTGATTTACACCACCTTACACAAATAGCCCTTGTTACACTTGTTTAACAAAGCCTTTGTTAAAGGCTTTCCAGTCTCTTGAGCTGTGAATTTCCAGTAAAGTCCATGTTTAAAAATATCTATTTACTATCAAGCTAATATCTGGCAGTTTCTAACAAATATTGTAGGATACAAATCTGTCACACAAATAATATATGAAAAGTGAATAGTAACATTATAATGCACTTCAATAGTGTCTTACAGTATCTACTAAAGACAGAAAAGTTATGTGATTGCATGGTACTATCATTTGTCATAAAAAGTTTAACACGTATATTAATGTGACATGGGATACATGCAAATTGGAAACCTGCTGTACTTTTCCTCATTGTTATCAGTTACCCACCAAATCTCAGTTAAAATTTACAGTCAAAAGTGCTATCTGAGGACTAAGGTACTCAGATAGCAATGCGAGTGAAGATATAATCTGGTTTAGAGATTTTTCTTGCAGACCACTTCTCCTTTCAGTCATAATGGCATAGACCCATCTCCTCCATCCATTTCCTACTGAGCAAACCATCTCCCATCTCATTCCTGATCTCATAGGCAAGGCAATTTTTTTCTCACAGAAGTCACGGAAGCCTGTGGGGTACCCTGGGGACTTTGGAGGTTGGACAAAAACAAGAAAAAGTATGGGTTCCTCATGACTATCAGAGACAAAAGGTTCTTTCACATCCACTTCATCTCCCCCCACAATAAAAACATATAAAAGTTTAAATTTAAAAAAAACATGGTACATTAACACAGCATATATGTAAAAGCATATATAAATGATCATCTTATCCACCCACATTTAGGACACTTTGAATTCAGCAAGAAATCACTTAGAAATATTTCTGATGTGTAGTTTGAATACTACTTCCCCACTTAATATAAAAGCAATTTTGTTGTTTTCTACGCTAGGGTGAGTTTTACTGGATATGGCTTGACATGAATAACTATGATAAAGTAGGCAGATAAAAACAATATTCTTAAAAATGCAAATTAAAGAAAAATTTGAAACAGTGTGACTATTATATTTTCAATTAAAGGGACACTACTGAGATAGCAGAACCCAAAATTTAGGTGTTTTTTGTTTAAAAGTAAAAAACAGTTAGGAGAGCTAACAAAACCTAACACAACTTCTCTTTTTCTTAAACCAATGAAAAGAATATTGTTATTTTGGTTTAAATATTCCAGTGTGGTGCTTGCAATTCCAATACTACAGCATTGTGCTAGTGCAGGAGAACCCCAAAAGCGAAACTGACAATTTAATTGAATTTAATTGTCCAAATTGAGTGAATGGCTAAAAGCAAATGAGCAGCTGAAGTGGTGAAAAGTAAACCAGATTTATAAAACTGAATTTTAATAATGTAACATGGTCTAAGAGTAACACAAGCAATGTTTTTAAATAAAAAAAAGATTGTTTGAATATATGGCTTTTAACCTGTGTCCTTTTAAGCAGCACTGTCAATTATAGTTACAAATGATAAAAATTCAAAATTAAGGAAAAACAATTAAGCGACTTTCCAGAAAAACACTCAAAAGACTGTTTCTGCACATTTTACTCTACACATAAAATGAAAGTGTAGATGAACAAAAAGCTAAGAACAATCTCATCATCACAAAAATGGGAAAAAAAATATGATTATCTAAACAGAACAGAAATCCAGTATAAATATAGTCAAGGCACCCAACAATTAAGGGGTGTAATTGACAAGTTCAAGGCAGCCACATTGTAGTCAGCTGACAAATCCAGTCTATATTTGACATTATGCCCAGGGAAGTTCCAAGGAAAACTGCTATTAATTCTAACACTATAAATCGTCCATGTACTGAGAACTTTCACAAAAGTGAAAGGCCAGCATTTTCTAACTTGGGTGCGTAAAATTAGGCATCTGAAAATCAAGCCTCTTATTTAGGTGCCTAACATTAGGCAACATTTTTGAAGCTTTCTGTTGAAAATTGTACAGTAATTATTCTTTGGCCTAAATCCATTTACACATAAACGAACCCCGCCCCTAACTCATTTTAATCAATATTTTAGTGAAGTGAAATTTATAGGTGAGACGCTTTTAGGAATCTGTAGTACAACTTAAACATTTTTCACTGTATGGAATTTTACAGAGCAGAAGTTAAAGCTGCTATCATGACTCTTACTTCTGAGCTGTCCTTTGACATCTCTGTCCTCACTTGAGTGTTCTTCTTCATAGTGAGACTGAAGCTGATAGAAAGACTGCAGATCCTTCAGGCACAGTGGACACAGAAAACCCTCTCTCACTTCCACAGGGTCATCAAATGGAGGAGGGCAGCTTGATGCCATGGTGTTTTGTTTACTCGTGGGATACTGCTGTCCCCCAAGTCTTAGCAGCAGTGGAACAGCAATATGCTGTTCAGTAGCATTATGTCTGATGAAACAACTGAGCTAATGAAAAGAAAGTGCCATCGTCCCTTGTAGCTTGTGCAAAACAGCACTCTGAAAGAGATCCACAGAGCAGTTTTAAACAGGATGAACAGTTTTAACTCAGTAACTCTCTCTGATCTTTTAATACTGATACTTTTAATAATCCAGTTATAGCCTAGAACACTGCTTCACAGAGGACTGAAGGGCTCTCAACCTTCCCAGACTACTGTACCCCTTTCAGGATTCTGATTTGTCCTGCATAACCCCAAGTTTCACCTTGCTTAAAAACTACTTGCTTACAAACTCAGACATAAAAATACAGAAGTGTCACAACACACTATTAATGAAAAATTGCTGACTTTCTCATGTTTACTATATAATTATAAAATAAATCAATTGGAATGTAAATATTGTACGTACATTTCAATGTATAGTATATAGAGCAGTATGAACAAGTCATTGTCTATATGAAATTTTAGTTTGTACTGACTTCGCTAATGCTTTTTATGTAGCTTGTTGTAAAACTAGGCAAATATCTAAATGAGTTGGTGTACCACCTGGAAGACCTCTGCGTACCCCCAGAGGTACACATACTTCTGGTTGAGAACCACTGGACTAAATCACTACTTCACCTCTTCATATCACATGGTGCACAGGACTCTCAAATATTTTGTGGGTGGAAAAAGCGGACCCTTCCTTCAGGCAATACTTTGGCGTAAAACACAAGTTTCTCATAAGCTCCTTCCCTCGGGAAGGAAACTTCTATGAAGAATGACAAGGAATGCTAAAGGACACAAAATTAGGTGTCTGACGCAGAATGCTTGGAATGCTGGAAGCATTCTGGTAAATAGTTTTAGCAGTACCAAATGTGACAGAGGACAATTTCCTGGATACACCGTAATGAATTAAGTTAAACCTTCATTAAGTTTAATATCTTTGGGATCCATTGTATAAAAATGAAATTGTTTGTGTGTTGTTACTGTATGATTGTATGTACATTTTCTAGGAGACTGACTAACGTGAACCTTGGGGAAATATTAGGAACTTCAAAGAACCGTTTGGGACAATTGAGGTGAAGTGGGTTTCCTGGAAGGTACTTGGGAGGCTGTTCAGCGTGGAAATACTCCCTGAGAAGGGACAGAGACATGCATCTCCACCCAAAAGAGGTGTCAGCCAGGGGTTTGGAGCCTGAGAGTGGGGTGCTTTTGCTAGATCACTTAGGGGAAATACAGGTGCTGTTGCCCTGAACCGACGCCAAGCCAATGTACTAGACAGTTGAGTAGGACAGTGAAGGATCTTTATTGTGGAGAAGAGTAGTTCAGGAAGGTAGGCACACCTAACGGGGAGGGAGCCTGGTTGAGGATCTGCCCCAAGAAAGGAGGCAGATCTGGTCCAACATGTGTTTGCAGCATAACTTCCTGACCTGCTTCACTGTGTTCAAGAAATGGCTTAATCTATTATTCTTTATCCGATTCTAACTCCTTCCTACTCTGTAATTTAGTTTCTGTTTATGTCCCTGCCTGTACGTTACATTGCTTTGTCCCAGATATTGTTATGCCATTAGTTGGCTCCCAGCTGTTGGCATTCCTTCCTAATGCTCTCATCGCCTCTTATCTCGGATAGTCACATCTTGACACACGAGACAGCTGCTTTAAAACGATGTCACACACATCCAAACACCCCCAACAGGCTTGACGTGCAGCCACCTCTAGGGTGGCGCGCTCAACAGCCCAGGGCGACCCTGCCCCAGTTAGTGGAAGGAAGCGGGGAATGCCCCACGCCCAACTGGCTGCGCGATGGGCGTGTAAAGTGACCAAACTGGGACCGCCTGGCTGCCGCGAAACGCGCCAGGGGAACCTCTGCCAGGAGCAGGGGACCGCCCGCGAGACCTGGGTTCCGCCCTGACTCCCCGGCACCGGGGCGCTCCCAGCCGAGCACAGGCCACAACGGCAGGACGTCGGCACCCCCCCCCCCCCATCGCCCGCAATGGAGGGAGGGGGGCTCCGCTCCCAGCCCCGGCTGCGAAGGTGGGGGGAGGGAGGGGGGAGCAGTACCGTACTCTGGGGCCCGGCAGCCGTCCCTCGGCCCCGCCCCCTCCCGTGAGCGAGCGGGGAATCCCCCCGCCCTGCGGCACAAGGGGGCGCCGGGCAGGGGCGGGCGGGAGCTGGGGGGGACTCGGAGCCCACCCCGGGGCGGGTCTCACCTCGGCTCCCAGGCGGGGCGGGGGCGGCGGTGGCGGTGGCGGCAGCTCCCGGGCGCGCGGGGCGGGAGAAGCCCTGGCCCAGCCGCGTCTGGCGGCGCTAGGGGCTAAGGCCCGGGATCGGGGCGGGATGCGCGCCGAGCCAGCGATGAGGGAGTGAGGCGGGTTCATCCGGGGCAGCAGGGAGGGGCGGGGCCCGGCCGGGCCGAGGCGCCGCTGTCGAGCGTCGAGTCATGGATCGAGCAGGAGTGGGTGCTGGGGAAGCGGGGCGGGGCTTGCAGCAGGCCTGGGCCAGGGCTGGAAGGGAGCGGGCGGGGAGGCCAGGGCCTAGGGCAGGGTGTGCCCTGGGCGATTGCATGGGCAGGCTAGGGGCTGTGATCCCTGTGGAAGTGGCAGTGCCAGCCCGAACAATCATGAGATTTACCAGTGGAGAAGGGCAGGGGTGGTTGGTTTCTGGTTTCCGAACCTTTAGGCTACGCTCCCGTCACGTTTTCAGGCTTTTCTCTGCAACCCTGTGGGCCGGCGACGTACCGTTCTCATTTAAGTGAGAGCGGAGATTCTCTTGTAATCAATTGTCTTCACAAGTTGGGGCCGTGAGCAGAACATTGTATGCTGCGAGGCTTACGATAAAATTCGGAGAGTTGGCAACATAGCTCCCGGAGCTGGGGTACTATGCAAAATACTACATATTACAAGAGCGGAGAGAAAATTGCAAGCGTTGGCAATACTGTGTCTTGCTCAGCCCCCTTGCCCCTTTGGAGTAGCTTTGGTGGCAAGGATGGGAGTGTGAGACAGAGATTCCCACCTGAAATATCCTATAGCCTAGGTATAGTTGGCAGGAGATCATAAATTGTAGGCTTACCTCTTTCACTGACTGTGATTAATTCTACAATTCACAGTCTTATTACTGAGCATACCGGAAAAAACACAGGTTGCTAACATTACAGATCCAAGTCTCATTCTCTGGTCCACCCTGTAATTCAAAGAAAGTATGTCAAAGCGAAATGTTTGACTGTGCTGTCCACTGGACCACACTCTACACCCAGAGCCAGTAGTGAAACCCAGGAGTCCCAGTATCAAATTTTCACCGCTGCCTCACAAATAGTTGTGTAAACCACCAGCAAAGTGTGTGTCATGTCCCTTTTCCGATACCAGTTACCCCCTTATCTCAAGTGGAAGAGGTCTGTGCTGTGGATCTGAAGTTTCCTGGGTTCTAATTGCTAATACAGATGTGGAAAAATAGTGCATGATCATGTAAACCTGTGTCCGTCTTGTATGTTTAAGTTGTAAACTCTGTAGGGCAGGGACTGGCTGCTACTCTGTACAGTCCCACATCTAATAGGGCCCCATTCTGGGTTGGTCTTTAGGCACTACAATAATAAACATGATTATTATTCTATCTACTTAACTACTGCCTCTTGAGAAGGTAGATTTACTACAGTGAAGGAAAAGCGCCTTTTGTTACTATAGTCAGCATCTATAGTACAGTGATGTAGCTACAGCGCTGGAGTTGTGCCACTGAATAGCGTCCCCCTCTACCACAGGAATCCCTCACTGAGGATGGATTGTGTTAGTGGCCCTTAGGGACTACATAGCAGCATGGTTCCAAAGAGGGCCCTGCTGTGGGGATGATCAGGAGAGACCTGGCCTCTGGCAGTGTCCTAGTGTGCCCGAGCATTATCAGCAGCACCCAGACCACTCACAGTGCTGTAGCCTGAAAAAGGCTGCAGGCCCAACTGGAGGTTATTATATACTTTCTGTTGGCGGGGGGGGGGGGGGGGGGGGGGGGGGGGGGGGGATTGTGAGCACCTGTATGGTAATCAGTGGGTTAATGAAGTAATGAAAGGATATAAGTCAGAGGAACAGAAAGCAACTGTGAGTTCAGATGGTGAAGTTTTGAAGATGTAATGGATGGGTCTCTTTGCTGTAAGCCTGCATTTTAATGAGATAATTTGTAAGAAAAGAATAAATATGCACCTTAGTGAAAGGATAATTTGATGTGTATTTGTGACTATGAGACTGTGGGAACTGGCCAGGCAGTAGGATACATGTGGTAGTGACAGATGCCCTGTGACACCAGATTTCAAGCCATCTATAGGTTTAGGGGCTGAATGTATTGCCCTTCTGGCAAATACCATCTCACTCTCTGGCTCCTTTCCTAATGAATGTTTCACAAGAACTTGAGAAGGAAAGATGTGTGGCGTGCAGGAGTATTTTCAGTTGTCCACATGGGGCCCCAAAATCAGTGCAAATGGTAGAGCAGCATCTTTCATGTCACTGAATTTAACCCATTTTGCTTTTGACAACTACAATCTTACAAAAGCCTAAAGGGAAATTAAAGGCACAGAACTGATCTGATTTAGCTGTAGGAATAACTGCTTGTTTATAAATAACCATACTAATTGAATTTTTAAACATCCACTTTCTTATATCCATTACTCCCCACTTTTCAGAACAATACAATCTTGGTTCAATTATGTACAGAAAATCAAACAGCTATGAAAATAAATGCAGAACCCTAGTTATGATCACTTTGCTGTTTAGCATGGAAAGTGCAGGCTCAAAACCCATCTGCTCTGAAAAGCAGAGGAGAGATTTTTATGGTGCTGTAAAAGAAAGAATTCCCTCAGTCAAATACTGCTCCCCCATGTTAGACAATTTTACTGTATATAATAAACTGTTAGCTGATTTTTAAAAGTGTTTGATTTTTTTATACTATGAGGCCACACTGATCAAAAACTCTTAAGAACCTGAACAGTTTAAAAACAAAAACCAAAAAAAACCTATTTTACTGGTTTTATTTTTAAACTAAAGAAAAAGCCTCGGCCCATATGGACTAGAAAGAGGGAAACAGGACAGTAAATTGCTGCACTAAAGCAAGACATGACAATTGAATTAAGTATAACATAACAAATTTGGAGGACATCCAACTTCACTGCTTATCTGTTTTTCATCCTGTATAGCTGCTTATCTATTTATCTATCTAAGCAGTGTTAGGCTGCTCTTTACCCAAGTGTCTAGGGGCCATATGTAAGGGAAAGGAAAAAAATTAAAAGAATGAGAATGAAAATGGGATCAATCTGGAGAACTCTTTAACTAGCTTATTTGTCGTGCTACTATTGTATTATACAAAATACCCTCTAGCTTCTTTGAGTCTTAGTGGTAAATAAATGTATACATTTTAATTACATATTTAATAGAGCCATGAAGATGTGTGCCTGCCTTACATCCCCAATTCTGCAGTTGCTTTTGTGCTGGTGGATCCCTACACCTGTGTGATCTCGTTGAAGTCTATGGAAGTCTACCTCTGCTGATCCAGTTTCAAGATCAGGCCTAGATGAGTAAATATCTGATTTTATTACTGACCTTTTTCCCACCTCTCCCTTTCCCTAGCAGTTGTTTACTGACCTCATTTGTTGTCTCACATCTGTTTCTCTGCAAACAATGAGGCATGTTAGTCATCAGCCTGAGCATTTGCAGATTTGAGCTCTAAGGCCTTAGTCCTGTGACTTGATCTACCTGGTAGGGATCAGCCTGTACTGATCAATTTACAGGGTCCAGACATTAGATTGTAACCTCTCTGGGGCAGGGAGCATGCCTTTACTTGTTTCTGTAAAGCACTGTGATGAGGGTGTCTACCACACACAGGGCAGAGCTTGTAAATTAGGGTAATTAACCTGATAGGAAAGGAGTACTTGTGGCACCTTAGAGACTAACAAATTTATTTGAGCATAAGCTTTCGTGAGCTACAGCTCACTTCATCGGATGCATTCGATGATTTTCCACTGAATACATCCGATGAAGTGAGCTATAGCTCACGAAAGCTTATGCTCAAATAAATGTGTTAGTCTCTAAGGTGCCACAAGTACTCCTTTTTCTTTTTGCGAATACAGACTAACACGGCTGCTACTCTGTAACCTGGGGAAGAGCCAGGGACCGAAGGACTGATTGAAGATGGCCTTCCCACAGACAAATGATGGCCTTCCCACAGACAAGTGCCACGCTGGAATAAGCCAATGGTGTTGTGCCTCTGTGCCAGAGATAATTTAACCTCACAAGTGGCATCTCAGTCAGGTAAATCCTAGCTTCCTAATTACATATTAAATATTCCAGTGATGTAGATGAAGTGGATTTGATTATCACACTCCCAGGGGAGAGATCTTGGCATTATCTAAATTTATACTAGCCAACACAAGGCATTTATGCAGACAGAATGAGTCACTGGGTGAGGAAAATGACAGTCTGTGTAAATGCAGTTCTTTTTTTCATTGTTACACCAGAAATTGTTTGTTCCCACAGTACATGTCTACAGGGCACAGACCTCACTTAAGTTAGCGTCAGTCTCATTAAAGTCATCATGATACACTAACAAGAATGTGAACAAGAGATGGGCTCAAGATGCAAGAATTTGGATCCAATTTTGGAATTAGCTGTTTGGTAGGGTTTGGATCTGGTGCATTTGTTCTCATAACTGAATGCTCAGACTGGATTTGCCATTGTCAAGTTCTTTGTGGGCAGGGACATCCTTAATACAAATGTCAATGGGCTAATATACCATCACTGGATGGTACTCACAATGATTTCAAAGTTGTCTCTTCTCCTGTACTTTGCTGGTAGCCTTTCATGGGGGAATATTGCTTGCATAGCACTAAATAGCAGGAGATCATGGGCCAGATTCTCAGTTGGCACAAATCAGCATAAGTCCACTGTGGTCTGCATTGATTTATACCAGCTGGGAATCTGACCCTCACTGTCCATTTTGGCTCCACTCTGGCTAGCTATGTCTGGGATGATGCTCAATTATGCTGAAGTGAATTTGAATTCCCACAGATGCCAGTGGCATCATTTAGACTTTTCAACTCCCATCCCCAGGGTATTTCATATTAATTGTGGAGCTGTTTTCTTTTTCCAGTGTATGAAAAAAAATTCCTTAATGGCTTATGTCTTTTATGAATATATTGAGGGTCAATTTGCTGTGTTAAACATATTGGAATACTGTGTAGTGTATGTGTGTGACCACCCTCTACTGGATGTCAGGAGAACTGCTCAGCTGTATGTTATAAGCCCTATATTGCTAACAGCTAATCTAATGGTATATAACAATAGCTTTAGCATAAATGGTATGGGGCCTATATTTCTGGCACAGGGGGATCTGAATTCTGTCTGTATAACACAGAAGCGATGGAGCAGAACATGACAGCAATCCTGAATCCTAGGTGTCCTTGAATTTGTTTATTTGCTGTATTTATTCTATGGTATGAACATAGACATTCCAGAATACTAGGAACTGTATTCTGAAGTTTGACTCAGAGGTGCTTAATAAAAGTTGGAGGCAAAGAGGGGGTGAAAAGTTGATTTTTTTTTAAAGTTATCTTTATGTTCTGATTCTGGGCTGCTGTACCCTGGACTAGGCCCCAGGTACAAATTAAAGCAATGCGGAGGCTGATCTAAGTAGTAGTGGCAGCTTGGGATCACCAGGATGCAGGGAGAGAATGGTGGCTCTATGTTCTGACTGTGGGGGATCCTCCTTCGTCTGGGTTAGCTAGCTTTAGGACAGGCAGCTTTGTGCTGGTAGAGGGGTGCACTGGGAACTCTCAGGTGGAATCAAACTGCTGATTCTCATTTATAACCCTGTTGTTACCCCGCTGTTTTGCTCGGCCAGGCTTGTGTTATAAGTCTGGCTCAGCCAGTGAAAAACTCCTCTCTCATACAAAGAGGTGGCTCAAAATAGACCAAGGGAGGCTAGAATTTCTGGAAGGGCTTAAAGAGCTCTAGGATGGCTCAAGAGCTGTGATCTGAACAACCTTTGAGTGAAGTTTGGATGTGAAGAGAAAAGTAGAGAAGAGTGAAAGAACTTGGGAATGTGGGAGAGAAGGGAGAAGAGAGAAAATTTGGAGGGCAGAACTGGGGATGTTTTCTATGGAATTAAAAGTCAAAGTAACCTATCAGGAGTAGAATTTTAAATTAACGTGGGTGTATGCATGGAAATAGGTGATGAAAATGCAGAGGCCGCCTATGATGATATGATTTGTAAATGCCACCAGATGGCGGAATAGGCACATCTAAAATAGCCTAATGCCTAGTGTACAACTACATAGAGAACATTTCACTGCATGTTCTACTTAACTGTTAACGTTAGCTTTCATTATTTCTCACATTTATGGAGCACATGAGATAACTTGGCTTGTCTAGTTAGAGCACCAGGCTCAAAATCATCCTTGCAGTCTAGTCCTTTCACATCCTCTGGAAAATCTAATCGTAAAAGTCAGAGAGCAGCAAATGGTTTGCTTTAACTCTGTCCTTCTCCAGTACTTTACCAACAGGTAAATCAAATGCTGGCACTGTTAAATACTTTAAAAGGCTTGTTGTAAAAAGTAGCCAGGATGGTTAAAGATTAAAAAGGTAATTGATTATTCATGGGATTGTCTAAAATCTGCTATAAATGGGGGTGGGGATTAGTTACACAGATTTATGGTGGGCATGGCACAGGTCAGGAACTGAATGCATTGACAGAGCAGTGTACAGAGCCCAGAAGTGGAATAGCTGGACTGTTGCTGACCTGAACTGCAGTACACACCCAGAGGTAGCTGTGCATGACTGCTGTCTGCATTATCCCCAACCTAAGCCTGTGTAATCTGTTCCCTGCTTCTGCAGGCATCCAATTCACCACAAACATTCAAACCAAACCCATCCTCTGGGAAGGAGCATGCCATGTTTCCCAGTCTGAAATCAAAGATTTTCAAAGAACCGGTCTCTACTATGTAGGGATCACTGTGCAAAGCTTCAGGTTTTTCAGTTTTCCACCAGTATAACTGAGATTATGAGAGACCCTCTTAATAAATGAATCCGTTTGAATTAGAGATAAAAAGCCACAACGTGTCAGTCATTCTAGACAGAAATTTTTCTTTTCCTAGTAGTTTTAAAATGGAAGTCTGTTAGTGTGCATGTTGTTGAACTTCTGTCCTGATTTTTGGAGTCTTTCCTCAAGTACCCAGACTCCTTTACATCAGTGGTTCTCAATCAGGGGTACATGTACTTCTGGGGATACGCAGGGATCTTCCAGAGGGTACATCAACCTATCTACCAATTTGCCTAGTTTTACAACAGGTTACATAAAAAGCACTAGCGAAGTCAGTAGAAACTAAAATTTCATGCCGACAATGACTTGTTCATACTGCTCTGTATACTATATACTGAAATGAAAGTATAATTTATATTCCAATTATTTATTTTATAATTATATGGTAAAAATGAGTAAGTAAGCAATTTTTCAGTAATAGTGTGCTGTGAAACTTGTATTTTTATGTCTGGTTTTGTAAGCAAGTAGATTTTAAGTGAGATGAAACTTGGGGGTACGCAAGACGAATCAAACTTCTGAAAGGGGTACATTAGTCTGGACAGGTTGAAAGCCAGTGCTTTACATGACTGTCTGTTAATACTGGTCCTGTAACTACAAAGATAGATTATACTGAGAATTGTATATGTAATAGCTAGTATAAAATTGGTAGGCCAAATTCAGTTGTAATCTGTAAAGTGGTGTGTTAGACCCCCCCCCAAGTGTAAATTCTGGCTCTATTTACACTTGCGTAACTCTATTACAGTCAGTGGAGATAGTTTGGTCTTAGACTGGTGTAAATGAGAATAGAATTTGCTGCCTTGCACTTGTTCAGACTCCCTAACACTCAGGGGTTTTGGTAGACCCAAGAGTGTAGGGCAGACCATGCCTATGACTAAGTTTTGTAGGCATAGGCAGTGGTGAGCTGGCGCTGGAGCCAGTTCGCCGGCACGTCATTCACTCGCTCCGGATCTTCGGCAGCACTTTGGCGGCGGGCCCTTCAGTGCTGCCGAAGACCCAGAGCGACTAAAGGAACCGGTTCTTCGGCTTCTGGCAGCTCATCACAGGGCATAGGTATGTCAGATAGAGTGTGTGGTATGTCTGTGTGTTAAATACACCTCACCTACATAGGGGTGTGTGTGTATTACATACACCGTGCCTACATAGCTATGTCGGCAAAACCCCCAGTGTAATAGTTATTTGTATGCTGCATCTCCACTAGAGGGTTTTGCAGATACAGCTGTACCAGCAAAGGCTCTGTAGTTTAGAAAAGTCCTGAGTTCGTATAAGGGGGTCTAAGTCGGGGGCACCAATTAAATGGGGCTGAAGGGGGAGGCAATTCTACTCAAGTTTTTTGCACATGCTCAAAGCCGGAGCGTAGCTGTACTCAGGGTGGGCTGTGGCCTACCCTGGCCCATTAGCACCAACACCCACCCAAATCTGAGCCTGTGTGATGCCCTTGAATGGGAGCGCATCCGATGAAGTGAGCTAAGCTCACGAAAGCTTACGCTCAAATAAATTTGTTAGTCTCTAAGGTGCCACAAGTACTCCTTTTCTTTTTGCGAATACAGACTAACACGGCTGCTACTCTGAAACTTGAATGGGAGTAGCTCTGTGGGCTTGTCCAGGTTATGTGACCCAACAACTCTGCCCACTGCAGTGTTTTCTCCCCCTCCCCACCAAGGCAGTGGCAGAAGGCACTCTGTGGTCCCACCTCTGACATCAGTGGTGCCTAGGATTGCCATCTTTGAAATGCAAAAAAACTGGCACTCAACCTCCCTCTTCCCCCGCCCCTCCAAGGCAAGCCCACTGCAACCGCAAACACAAGGCAACTCTGCAACCCGCCCCCCTCACCCCAAATAGCCAACTGCAGTATCTAGAGAGAGAACTCACAGGTCTCCTCACTTTGTGTGACTGACTCAAATCCTCTCTCACGAGTCTATTGGTAGGCAGACAGCTGCTCTATTATCAAGTTTTGCTCTATTATCACTCAAACCGTGGAGGTGGGAATGCTGCAGCATCTTTAGCTGGACACAAACTGTTAACGTTGGATATCCCAGTATACTGTGGTGATCATGCAAATCTTAAGACCCACGTGGGAATAAAAAAGGCAGATTAAATTATTTTTCTAGCAACTGGCAAATCCATTAAAAAAAAAGAAAACTGGCCAGGCTGGTCAAATACCAGTCAGGTGGTAACCTTAGTGGTGCCTGACCCTCAGGCAGATGGTAGGGTAGGGAGCCCTGTCCCCATGCTAATGGATTTGTGCCAACAGTCCCGGGCAGTGACATCAGGGGGGTTGGCAGGAACCTCAAAACACACACACACACACACCCCGAACTTGGCAGGTGCATGAGGCATTTCCCCCTTCCCGGGGGTTCACTCTTCTCATTCTCCCAAAGACACCCAAGATACTCATGGTGAGGGTGTCTGCACCAGTCCTTGCCTCCCTGCTATGGTGGGGGTCTCTGGAAGGTCTCCCCATGTCCTCCCATCTCACAGAGGGTGGGAGGATGTGTGCTGCAGGTGGGGTGGGGTCAAAGCCTGATTAAGTTCTTTTTAGTGTATATTTAAATCACAATCTGAAAATTTTGCCCCTGCCCCTCCCCCCAAATATCTGAACCGGTCTAAGTTATACCACCTTACACACTACAAAAAGAAGGATTCTGGGTGGACTCCTCCTGAAGGTCGAAACAGCAGCCTAGATTTCTACATAGACTGCTTCCGCCGACGTGCACGAGATGAAATTGTGGAAAAGCAGCATCGCTTACCCCATAACCTCAGCCATGCAGAACACAGTGCCATCCACAGCCTCAGAAACAACTCTGACATCATAATCAAAAAGGCTGACAAAGGAGGTGCTGTCGTCATCATGAATAGGTCAGAGTATGAACAAGAGGCTACTAGGCAGCTCTCCAACACCACTTTCTACAAGCCATTACCCTCTGATCCCACTGAGAGTTACCAAAAGAAACTACAGCATTTGCTCAAGAAACTCCCTGAAAAAGCACAAGAACAAATCCGCACAGACACACCCCTGGAGCCCCGACCTGGGGTATTCTATCTGCTACCCAAGATCCATAAACCTGGAAATCCTGGACGCCCCATCATCTCAGGCATTGGCACCCTGACAGCAGGATTGTCTGGCTATGTAGACTCCCTCCTCAGGCCCTTCGTTACCAGCACTCCCAGCTATCTTCAAGACACCACTGACTTCCTGAGGAAACTACAGTCCATTGGTGATCTTCCTAAAAACACCATCCTAGCCACTATGGGTGTAGAAGCCCTCTACACCAACATTCCACACAGAGATGGACTACAAGCCGTCAGGAACAGTATCCCCGATACTGTCACGGCTAACCTGGTGGCAGAACTTTGTGACTTTGTCCTGACCCATAACTATTTCACATTTGGTGACAATGTATACCTTCAAATCAGCGGCACTGCGATGGGTACCCGCATGGCCCCACAGTATGCCAACATTTTTATGGCTGACTTAGAACAACGCTTCCTCAGCTCTCGTCCCCTAATGCCCCTACTCTATTTGCATTACATTGATGACATCTTCATCATCTGGACCCATGGAAAAGAAGCTCTTGAGGAATTCCACCATGATTTCAACAATTTCCATCCCACCATCAACCTCAGCCTGGACCAGTCCACACAAGAGATCCACTTCCTGGACACTACGGTGCTAATAAGCGATGGTCACATAAACACCACCCTATATCGGAAACCTACTGACCGCTATTCCTACCTACATGCCTCTAGCTTTCATCCAGATCATACCACTCGATCCATTGTCTACAGCCAAGCGCTACGATATAACCGCATTTGCTCCAACCCCTCAGACAGAGACAAACACCTACAAGATCTCTATCATGCATTCCTACAACTACAATACCCACCTGCTGAAGTGAAGAAACAGATTGACAGAGCCAGAAGAGTACCCAGAAGTCACCTACTACAGGACAGGCCCAACAAAGAAAACAACAGAACGCCACTAGCCATCATCTTCAGCCCCCAACTAAAACCTCTCCAACGCATCATCAAGGATCTACAACCTATCCTGAAGGACGACCCATCACTCTCACAGATCTTGGGAGACAGACCAGTCCTTGCTTACAGACAGCCCCCCACTCTGAAGCAAATACTCACCAGCAACCACACACCACACAGCAGAACCACTAACCCAGGAACCTATCCTTGCAACAAAGCCCGTTGCCAACTCTGTCCACATATCTATTCAGGGGATACCATCATAGGGCCTAATCACATCAGCCACACTATATCAGAGGCTTGTTCACCTGCACATCTACCAATGTGATATATGCCATCATGTGCCAGCAATGCCCCTCTGCCATGTACATTGGCCAAACTGGACAGTCTCTACGTAAAAGAATGAATGGACACAAATCAGACGTCAAGAATTATAACATTCAAAAACCAGTTGGAGAACACTTCAATCTCTCTGGTCACTCGATCACAGACCTAAGAGTGGCTATACTTCAACAAAAAAGCTTCAAAAACAGACTCCAACGAGAGACTGCTGAATTGGAATTAATTTGCAAACTGGATACAATTAACTTAGGCTTGAATAGAGACTGGGAATGGATGAGTCATTACACAAAGTAAAACTATTTCCCCATGGTATTTCTCCCTCCCACCCCCCCACCCCCGTTCCTCTGATATTCTTGTTAACTGCTGGAATTAGCCTACCTTGCTTGTCACCATGAAAGGTTTTCCTTCTTTCCGCCCCCCCCCCCCGCTGCTGGTGATGGCTTATCTTAAGTGATCACTCTCCTTACAGTGTGTATGATAAACCCATTGTTTCATGTTCTCTGTGTGTGTGTATATAAATCTCTCCTCTGCTTTTTCCACCAAATGCATCCGATGAAGTGAGCTGTAGCTCACGAAAGCTTATGCTCTAATAAATTTGTTAGTCTCTAAGGTGCCACGGGTACTCTTTTTCTTTTTGCGAATACAGACTAACACGGCTGCTACTCTGACACCTTACACATGTTGTAGTACAAGCAGATACTGACAGGAAATGTTGTCCTTGAAGACATGTTGGACCAAATTCACCCCTGGTATAATGCCACTGAAATCAGTGGAGCTATTTCAAGGCTGAATGTAAATCAATAACACTATACATTGGGCTGAAGACCAAAAACAACAAATGAACAAAAATCCAGTTTTCAGCAGCTCGTACTGTACTTCAGTTCTCAAAGAAGCTCAGCAGCTAAATGACCCGCAGGTATTTCAGTAAGAGTAATGCATGCATCTGAGTAGTGGTCACAAGTGACATTAATATGAAAGGTTTCAGAGTAGCAGCTGTGTTAGTCTGTATTCACAAAAAGAAAAGGAGTACTTGTGGCACCTTAGAGACTAACAAATTTATTTGAGCATAAGCTTTCGTGAGTTACAGCTCACTTCATCGGATGCATTCAGTGGAAAATACAGTGGGGAGATTTATATACATAGAGAACATGAAACCGTGGGTGTTACCATACACACTGTAACAGGAGTGATCACTTAAGGTGAGCTATTACTAGCAGGAGAGTGGGGGGAGGGAACCTTTTGTAGTGATAATCAAGGTGGGCCATTTCCAGCAGTTGACAAGAACATCTGAGGAAGGGTGTGGGGGGCGGGATGATGATAAACATGGGGAAATAGTTTTACTTTGTGTAATGACCCATCCACTCCCAGTCTCAATTCAAGCCTAAGTTCATTACACAAAGTAAAACTATTTCCCCATGTTTATCCTCCACCCCCCACTGTTCCTCAGACATTCTTGTCAACTGCTGGAAATGGCCCACCTTGATTATCACTACAAAAGATCCTGTCTGTCTCTCCCCCCCCCACCCCCTGGTAATAGCTCACCTTAAGTGATCACTCAAATAGGGCCTGCCCCCTCTCGCTCCATCCCCGCTCCCTCTGTTGCTAACTCTCCCGCACCCTCAATCACTTTTACCAGGCAGGGGTTGGGGTGTGTGTGTGTGGGGGGGTGAGAGCTCCAGCTGGGGGTGCAGGCTCTAGGGTGGGGCCAGGGTTGAGGGGTTTGGGGTGTGGGAGGGGGTTCGGGATCTCGGAGGCACTTACCGCAGCTCCCAGGTCCCAAGTCCCTGCAGCCCCTAGGCACATTGGTGGCCAGGGAGGCTCCATGCCCACAAGTGCTGTGCCCACATCTCCCATTGGTCGCGGTTTCCACAGCCCCCCGCATCCATGGAGCGATAGGCAGGTGGTGTGACCACAGCCCTCTCCTCCCACCACTCCCATCCCCGGAGTGATGGGAGGGCGGGTGGCATGGCCCAAGCTGGGATGACCCCACAGGGAGACAGTGAGCTGTGACAAGTAGGAAGGTGGGGGCAAATGGGGGCAGAGCATGGGTGGGGCCACACCTGGCTGTTTGCGGAGGTACAGCTTCCCCAAGCCTATGATACCTGCTGTCCATGGCAGAAGGTGCTGCAGCTTGTCAAAACTGAAGTGTTGTGTGACAAACGAGTGCCGAAATCTTGCCCAACTTCTTTCTGTTCTAAACATAGTCAACCATGACTGCAAGTCCCTTTTTTTTCTTCCCAAGAGCACTAAATTTATACATTATTAAAAGAAAAGTATGTGAAATTACACACAGCACCTGGAAATGTCATATTCTGTGATCAACAGCAAAACCTTTTAAAAAAGCTTACAGATGTGGAAAACCCTGTGTTATGGTGTGTCCTACTTCTCCCACTGGAGTGCAGGTATTCCACAGTCCCCTTCGCTGCTCTCCTAGATCCCTATCTAGCTCCATCTACTCTGCCACATGAAGAGATAGTATCAAATATTTCCCACTTTAACCTCTTTCACCCAAGGATCTCAAAGCACTTTGCAAACATAAATCTGCATACCACCCCAATGCCCCAGGGAAGGCGGGGGCTAGTAAAGTATTAACTTGTATGTCAAATGGAGACATTAACACGGGAATGAAGTTAAGTAACTTTTGCCAAAAACATGCTAGCAGTTGGCACAGCAGGGAATAGAACCCAGGAGTTCTAACTCCCAATCCAGCATTCTAAACACTAGGCAATGCTCCCCTTGGCCATAAAGGTAGTCTTAGAAAATCTTAATTGCAGATTGTGGGTGAAACGTACACAGTTACTAGGAAAAGACTCAGTTAAAGACATCAGGATACAAATTATGAATACTGTATGTGATCAGATCAGTGAAGGAAAGTTACTGTGTACTGGGCTATTAGAATTTCCTGTCTGACTGAATAGTCTAATTTATACTGGGAGTAGTGCAATATTCATTTTACATTTATAATGCTCAAGTTCAATGGGGTGCATGCAGGAAGGTGAAACATTGGCTTTCCAGATAAGAACACCCACAGTTTTACCCATTGTCTTTCAAGTATCAGCCTCCAGGATCTTGCATCCTGTCTCCAAGGCTGATGCAAGCTTGTTTTGCCAGGCTGAGAACCTGGCAATCGGGGCTATAAGCTGTCTAAATTTTTGTGATGGGGGTGAGTTGCCAGGAGCTGTCGAAGGTGGTGTCAGTCAGCTCTGACATAACAAGAAACTTTCTGAAAGGGAATTAGTCATTGCAGTATCCCCGGGTGGAAGATGGGTAGATACCTGGCAATCAGGTGTGCTAATAGATCATAAACAATAAACCAGCCTGTTTTCTCTGGAATACTTTTGTTCTAAATAGCTAATACTGGGCTTCGAGGAGGCTGTTTGGTCAGTAATTATCACTGTCATTACTTTCAGAGGGAACAGAATAGCAGTGTCAGCACATAAATCCGTAATCCTGGTTGATACACAGGGGAGACAGAGAACCATGTGATTCCACCAAGAGACAGAGGACTGCTAGAGAGGATTGAGACTGAGGGGTCAGAGATGCAGTTAGTCTGGTAATTGTGACACAAACACACTAGAAATATATCCCACCTATGTTGAGTCATGTTATTTGCCTTGTTTTAATATTCTCTAAGGCATTTAGGATGCTAAATTACACAGAATCTAATCCCATTAAAAAAGAGTTAAGATACAAAGTGAAGATGCTCCTTGATGATGATCTGTCTAGCTTGCAAGTTCCTTTTAACACATGCTCAATAAACTGGAGCTGTTTATTCTAAACATTTTTATAAAAAGCAAAATTGTTTGATCGCTCGGCATGGGAAAGACTCCATAATTCTTTTGTTGTTTGAAGAGTCATCTCTCAAAAGTGACAGCAAAATGGTTTGTAGGAGCTGCAACTAAAAACTTGTCAAACCTCGTTCGAATGATTTGCCCATTAACTGCTTCAGTGTTATCTAACGTTCCTGTCTAACATAACTTACCTGACCTGCATCTTTGTGCTAGCTGACCCTTCCAGTGCTGCTAGAAGAATTAGGGGGGAGAGGGGAGTATGTCTATGCTGCAGTAAAACACCCACCATTGGCTTGTGTCTGCTGACTGGCTCACAGGGATTGGGCTTCAGGGCTATAAAATTGCAATGTAGATGTTTGGGCTCGGGCTAGAGCCTGGACTCTGGGACCCTCCCTACTCACAGGGTCCCAGAGCTTATGCTTCAGCCTGAGCCCAAATATCGACCCTGCAATTTTTATAGCCCTACATTTTGAACCCTGTGAGCCCAAGTCAGCTGACCCGGACCTGGCACAGGTGTTTTATAGCAGTGTAGATGTACCCTGGCTCTCCCTGCCCTCACTGATGTACCAATGTTGCAGTGGAATGTTGGTACTTTTAAAAGAGGCTGAGATGTATGTGAAGGAGGGGAGCAGAGGAAGATTGAGAATCCACAAATATTATCATTTGACTAGATAAAATATAATGATAAATATAGAGTAATAATTAGAGGGGAGACAAAGGAACAAAATTCAGTTCCAGCTCCGGACCCCTGTTCAAATCTCAAACAAACCTACATTTGAGAGTCTTGGGACCTGGGTTTTTGGTTCAGCTCTGTCTCCATTAGCCCTACTTGTCATCTTTTCCATACCGATTAGCACAGCGACCAACTCAAATCTTGAAAGCAACATATCTAAAAACAATATGTAGATTGCACCTTGGTTATCAACTTACTGCTAGACGAAAGGAGCTACCTGCTTGACAGTGATCAATTTATATTTCTCATAGACCATTATTGCTGTCACTTTCAACACAATCCCCTCCTTCAAAGAGCTTGTTCAAGTGATGTGCTTACATTTTGCCTTGACTGTGTCTACTTTGAGAGCTTTCATAAAAGTATGATTATAACTTTCATTTCTCTTTGATCTTTCTCTTTCGTCATCTTCCCTTCTTACAGTAGTTTTGGCAATAATCTCACAAATCAACATCAGCTTCCTAAGTTAGTTAAGTGGTTACTTGGTGTGTCCTATGTTTTATTTTGTTTTTTATGTTGTGGACAATGTCTTAAAATCAAGTTGCTTCCATTTCAGTTCCAGTCCTAATCCCACATTGTCCCTGTAGCCCCCAAGTGCTGGGCTAACTGAACACACACAGTTAGGATAGCATTAGACAGAGGAGAATAAACTAACTCCTTTTGATGTGATGCCTGTGGATGCTGGCTTATGTCCACTCCATTTTGTAGCAGTGCTCGCTCTGAATGTAGGACTCTTCATTTATTAGGACCTAGGTTGACCAGATAGCAAGTGTGAAAAATCGGGAAAGGAGGTGGAGGGTAATAGGTGCTTGTTATAAGACAAAGCACTGAATATTAGGACTGTCCCTATAAAATCGGAACATCTCGTACCCCTATTAGGACCAAATCTCCACTCTTTCCTGAGAGTCTTCTTTGCTTCAATGCGCACAGGAAACTTTGCAGTTTAGTTTTGACCCTCTGACACTTTGGCTTTTTGTATATGTGTGGGAGAAGGATGTCGCCCTCTAGTGGCTGGACCTACAAAGAGGTTGGACAATCTAACGAGCAGTTAAGGCCCCTGTTCAGCAATAGGTAATAGGACTGCTGAATAGGGAGGTCCTATTTAGCTCAAGTGAGAGAAGTGGGAGTCTTGTTTCTTGTTGGCCAGCAGGAACATGATTTTCCTTCTGTGTGTTTGCTGTCTCCTTCAATGTTGATGTTGCTCACAAATGTGAATTCCCCCCTCAAAAAAACAAACAAACACCTGAAGAAGAAAGAAACAACACAGTTATACAGAGCTGTTTGTTTAGTTGTTGTTAACTTGGAAACAGAACCTCAGCTGGTGTTAATCAGCATAGCTCCATTTGACTCAATTCACTGATTTATGTCAGCAGAGAGGAGAGTGGGGGATCAGGCCCTTGTTTTTTGTCAGAGGTCCAGCAAAACTCCAAAGACATGGGGTTTGGTTGATTTGGGGTTTTATGACAAACTCAGTTTTGTCGAGAAACCTGCTATGGGTCACAAGCCTGGGCCCAGTTCTGCATGAACATGGGACTAGTATAGTGTTTGGCATCAAAGCCTTGGGCGAGGAGTTTCCCATACTTCTGATGCAAAACTAGGAAAGACTCCTCCATTTCCCCTGAATCTTGCCTTGGGATGTAGGGCCTAATTCTGATCTCACACCAGCATAAATCAGGAGCAACTCTTCTAAGTCATAGTTTGATGTTAATCAGAAGGCCAAGAGCATATTTCAGTCACTGAGGCCTGGACTGGCACCTTGCAGTCTAGCTCAAGTAAGGCGTAACACATACAGTGTAGCTGTGCTGTCCCAGGACCAGGATGGGGAGCAATCAAACTGTTTAATATCTGACATGTCAGGGGGCTGTGTCTAGTCTATGCAGGCAGACAGAATCTATTCTCTAAGACATTTCCATCTCTACCTCTTCTGACCTTTTATGTTCCATGTGAGCTGCCAGCGTGGGCCACCTGCTCAGCTACGAACGGGCATCAGCAAGTTTCTTCTTCCTAGTTTTCTTCTTTAGATTTTTAGACAACAGTGCTTTTATCAAGAGAAACAGATCTGAATGGCTTTATGCAATCCAGAAATACCCGCCCTCAGTCTGAATTACATTGCAGCCCTGAGTACGGTACAGTACTCCAGCCTTCTCAGTGACCTTTCCCCTTCTAACTCTTTTTATAGGTGTTCCTTGTATTCCATTTGAGAGCTTGATGGAGCCTTCAGTCTCCAATTCTCCCTCATAACTGACTGCTGACATTGTCCCATGCAGAGTAAACTCCATCCACTTCTAGCCAGCCACATTTCTATTCCTTAAAAACAAGCTGACTTTCTCTTTGCATCCTCTCTGTGCACTGTCATTGGTTATAGTCTAACTTAATTAGCTTCAGGACTTCTGGTGTGTGGTGCCTCCATTTGACTTCTCTTGAGCAGTGAGTTGTTCACTAGGATGGTCTAACTCGGTGGTCACGAACTGGTAGATTGCGATTGACCTTGTCAATTGTGGCACCTCTGACAGTCAATCTCAGTCTACAGTTGCCAATCCTCCTGTAGCCAAACTGGGAGATTGTTCACTAACAGTCCAGCGGCGCAAATGGCTCCCTGCCTGCCATGGCCCCGTGCCACTCCCAGAAGCGGCTGGCATGTATCGCAGCAGCTCCTGTGGGAGGAGGGGGCAGGGGGTCTCCACTCGCTGCCCTCACCTGCAGGCACCACCCCTGCAGCTCCCATTGTCCAGGAATGGGAACCATGGCCAATGGGAGCTGTGGGGGTGGTGCCGGCGGACAGGGGCAGTGCATGGAGCCACCTGCCCCTCCCACTCCAGGAGCCACTGCCAGACAGGCCAGAAACGTCCGGGAGCGGCATGGGGCCTGGGCAGGCAGGGAGCCTGCCTTAGCCCCGCTGTGCCGCTGCCTGGGAGCCACCTGAGTAAGTAGCACCTGGCCAGAGCCCATACCCCACACCTCTCCCACACCCCAAACCCCTGCCCCAGCCCTGAACCCCCTCCTGCACCCCAACCCCCTGCCACAACCCTGAGGCCGCCTGCACGCCGCATCCCCTCCTGCACCCCAACTCCTGACCCCAGCCCTGAGTACCCTCCTGCACCCCACACCACCTCCTGCACTCTAATCCCCTCCCAGAGCTTGCACCCCCTCCTGCCCCAGCCCTGAGCCCCCTCCTGCACCCAAACTCCCTCCCAGAGCCCGCACCCTGAACACCCCCACCCCCCAACTCTCTGCCCCAGGCTCAGTCCAGAGCCCCTCCCACACTCCGAACCCCCCAGCCCAGAGCCCACACGCCAACCTCCTGTCCCAGCCCAGTGAAAGCGAGCGAGGGTGAGGGAGAGCGAGTGACTGAGGGAGAGGGTGGAGCCTCAGAAGGGGCAGGGCAGGGGGCATTTGGGTTTGTATGATTACTGTTATTTCTACGTTTTCTTTGAGGTAGATCCTAGGCTGCACTTAAATTCAAAAAGTGATCTTGTGCTTAAAAATGTTGGAGACCACTGGGGTAAGTGTTACTTCAGAAGTGCAATTGGCAATGTAATGTTAGCTGAGTGAGTCACTGGGTGAGCAATGACTTCTAGCTTCGTTGATGATGTTTCATCAGCTCAAGGAGTTTGAGCGCCATTTAAAAAATAATAATAAAGGGTTTTGTTGGGACCGCATGTCCCTACGAAGTGCTCAGCCCATGCTAATTATAATGATTTTAAATGGAGGTTGAGCATTTGTCACAGCATCATGTTCAGGGGGGTGGAGGGGCATGACTTTAGTGATGAAAGCGGTTTAAAATGTGTTGAGAGGTATTAATTACACAGCTTGTCCCCATCTACCCCCAGCCAAAACCCAAACTTATGTTGGAGAAGTTTGTACGGGATGCTGCTAGGGAATCAAACTCCTTTATGCTTCAGTAGTTCGTGATGATTCTGGAATGTGAAACTTTAGTGGAGTTGCTTAGGTCTGCAACTCTGAATTGTAAACATTCCTGTTACAGCTGGACATATGACTTTGCATTATTGTGGTTCCAGCCAAGAGTCAGTGCACATCTTCTGATAATGGACCTAATCCAATTCCTGGTGAAGGCAATGGAAAAATTCCCACTGACTTTGAGCATTGGAGTGGGCATTATAATAACTATGATTCCTAAAGTGCCACTGGTTTGTATGCAAATAAAAAAACCCAGACACTGATTTAAGGTGCTGTCAAGGCTGAATCCCTGCTCGGGCACTTCAAGTGCAGAAGGTGGGGGCCCGCAAGAATTCTAAAAATTAATACTTGTCACTCCAGGCTTGTATTAAACTCCCAAGGTTACAGCTTTTCTCTGACCTTGGCTTGGTAAATGCTGCCACCACCCAAATGCAAAAAAACCTCCTTGGACCCAGAAAGGAGGACTAGGGAATTCATCCCTGTGGGGTACCCTCAAGCCTTTATAAAAAAAAAAAAAAAAAAAAAAAGTCCTCCCCCACCACCGCCCCCACTTCAGGGAAGAGCTGAGAAAGAAAACAAAGGAAATTAGCTGTTGCCACCAGCTAATCAAACAGTATATGCATAAACCTCTTCAGACACCAAAAATCCAATCCTGTTCTTAAAAAAGGTAATTTTTACTAAAAACAAAAAGGAAAAATAATACATCTGGAACTTAGGCTTTTGCTAGATTTTAAAAGAGCAATTCCAAAAATTAAGAACCCAAAATAGCTTTCTTGGGGTTCAGCTTAAAGATTACAAGCAAACAAAAACATCTGGGGTTAGCACAGAGGAGATCCACAAGCCAAAATAAAGAAATAAGTCTAATCGCATTTATCTAAACATTTCCTATCCAAATTATTCCTTCTAGGTATGGAAGATAATTTTTCATACCTGGTTCAACCTTACACAGCATTCCTACTTATAGCATTGCTGCTCCATGTCCCTGCAGCCCAGAGAGAACAACCAACAAAGGGAAAGTTTCTTTCCCAATTTTAAAAAGTTCTAGCTGTAGCTCACGAAAGCTTATACTCAAATAAATTTATTAGTCTCTAAGGTGCCACAAGTACTCCTTTTCTTTTTGCGAATACAGACTAACACGGCTGCTACTCTGAAACCAGCCTTCCCATTGGCTCTTTTGGTCAGGTGCCCATTTTTTTTGCTTTACCTGTGGGACTTTTTAACCCTTTACAGGTAAAGCAAGTAGAGAACAGCTACCAAGAGGGATTTTACAGCTAGCCCTGGCTGGCTGGGTGTCTATCAAAGGGAGCTGCCCCCCCATACTTTATTTATCACAGGTGCTTACCACTGAAAGCCCTGATCCTGCAAACACTTACCCAAATTAGTACCCCAACACCTGTAGTTTGATGGGGTATGTCTATGCTGCAAAGAAAAACCCATGACTCTGTGTCTCAAAGCCTGGCTCACTTGACTCTGGCTTGTGGGGCTATGGGGCTAAAAGTAACAGTGTAAACATTAGGGCTCAGGCTGTAGCCTGGGCTCTGAACCCCTGAGTGAGAGGCGGGTTAGAGTCTGGCCCAGTGCTGGAGTCTGCAGATCCTAGTGAAGGGGTTGGCTAATTATGGCCACAGGGCCGCATCCGGCGCTTCAGATGTTTTAATCCAGTCCTTAAGCTCCAGCTGGGGAGCGGGGTCGGGGGCTTGCCCTGCTCCGCATGCGCTGTGGCTCCAGGAAACAGCAGCATGTTCCCCCTCCGCCTCCTATGCATAGAGGTAGCCAGGGGGCTCCACACACTGCCCCCGCAGCACCCATTGGCCAGCAACCGTGAGCAATGGGAGCTGCAGGGGCGGCGCACGCAGATGGGGCAGCGCACAGAGCAGCCTGGCCGCACCTCCGCATAGAAGTTGGAGGGGGGACATATCACTGCTTCCAGGAGCTGCTTGAGGTAAGCGCCACCCGGAGCCTGCACCCCTGACCCCTTCCTGCACCCCAACCCCCTACCCCAGCCCTGATCCCCCTCCTGCCCTCTAAAACCCTTGGTCCCAACCTGCACCCTCTTGCACCCCCAACCTCTCATCCCGAGCCCCACCCCAGAACCTGCACCCCCCAGTCGAAGCCTTCACCCCCTCCCACACCCCAGCCCCCAATTTTGTGAGCATTCATGGCCTGCCATAAAATTTCCACACCCAGATGTGGCCCTCAGGCCAAAAAGTTTGCCCACACCTGTCCTAGTGCATATAGAGCATGATCCCAAATAACTAACCAGTTTCAATCCCCTTGCTGCCCATGGTGCCACCTTCCACGAGGGTTGCTTACATCAGCTAATTAGCTTTGTGCTCTTCCCAGTGGCTTTGCACCCCTTGCTAAGTTCCTTTTTATAGGCCAGATAAAGACCATCCTGAATGCATTTCTCTTCATTATCTCTTGCTTTAATTTAAGCAGAACAATCAAATACAGCTTTATTTTGCCTAGTGCCCTTCATGCAAATTGCATCCTCTGAACAGCTTTACAGAGTTTAATAATATCACTTCAGTCAAAGGCTCTTGAGCCAACAGTGCCAAACTTATGAGTAGGGGCATTAAGAAGACAAGCCTCCTGGAGACTAGAGAGCAGATCTGTGTGAGTGACTGAAGCAAGTTCATTATCAAACACAGTGACAGGTGACGGTCTAACCTTTATAAGATATACAGTGAGACAACACAGGCAATAGCTATGTTATAAGCAGCATCGTGGCTGTTAACATAGAGCATGAGGGCATGCAGAGAAGAGAGGTAGTAGCATAAACTGAGTGATGCAAAAAGTGAAGAAATAGTATGGGTCAAATTTGTGCAGTTCAAAGGGACCTGAAACCAGCCCAAAGGGGGCTCCACAAGCATGGGAGAAACCTAGACAGGAATAAAGTCAGCATTGCAGGCTTTATGTCAGCCCCTCCTCCAGAGTAGGAGATAAGCAAAGGATGAGAAGGGAGCAGGACCAGAATGTGGTACGCTCCGCTAATTCCTGGCTGGCAAAACAGTCCTTACGGGTGCAGCTTAGAGCAGTCCTCACTTGTACTAGGGGCTGCTTTGCACCCCTTCTCCCCCAGCCAAACAAGGGTTAAGGAAGGTATGAGGGTGACTTAGTCACCTTTTGCTTTTCTCCCCCAGCTGCCCTGTGCGTGAGCTCGGTGCGGGTAAGATTTTTCCAAAGAGCTCAGGGCCAGATTGCAGGGTAGTGGTGAGTCAGTGAGCTCTAACTGTCCAGCTACTTCACATGCATGATTATTTCTAATGATGTCGGCCCTGGCATAGTGGCATAGTCTTTTCCATAGTCTTTTTGAAAAGACTCAGAAATCCAATCAACTATGGCTTTGGCAAAATAAACCCTGATCTCTAGCCTCAACTACTCAAGAAGGTGAGAACATTTCCTGACACTCACACCATGAGAACATGAGTCTCTTCGTACTCATATGGCACATTGGGTTAATACTGGCAGAGGAATGTCTCCGGGTCAGATTGTCAAGGGCTCAGCACCTGCACTGGCTGGGGCTGTATTTTCAAAAGAGCTCAGCTCTTAATTAGGCACCTAAACAAGGGCCAGATTTTGAGAAGTGCTCCGTACCCAGTATGACCACTAAATTGGGGTCCTAACTAAGAGCTGATGTGGATATCAGGATATATTTTTGTCTTCTTGAGAAACTGATGCTAGAGATCAGGGTTTATTTTTCCAAAGCCATAGTTCTGACTGGATTTCTGAGCCTTTAGAAAGGGAACGAGGTTCATTGAGCCAGGGCTGACATCTTTAGAAATAATCATGTGTGTGCAATGGCCTGACAGTTAAAGATCTCACTGACTCACCACTACCCTGCAATTATACAAATGCATATGGAAGAGATTAATAGTGTCCCAGCTCTGCCTGCTGGGCTCTCTTATCAGGCTTGCCACAATCTTTGGTACTCTCTAACGCTTCCATCCCTGTTCTACGCGCTCTGTTGTTCACATTATTAAACACTGTCACCTGGAGGGCTAACCTAGTGCCTGCAGTATCCTATTTGAAATACATAGACTTGATGGGACTACCGGGGTGCAGTCAGCTTTACAGCCTTTCAAGGCTGAGAAGCTGCATTCCGTGTCTTTTCTGGTGGGACATGATAAACTTAGGTCCATCTGCTGTGCGTGGTGATTAGATATCTCGTAAGAATAGGGTTCTGCCCCAATGCCCTGGCCAAATTCCTCCCCCACTAAGAGCTGAGAGTCAGAGTAGCTGCCACCCTGCACCTCAGAGGTAGCTGCAGTTCAGTAATAAGTTCAATGATGCTTGTATATGTATGGGATGAAGGTTGTTACATAACTGAAAAATGCTATTTAGCAATTATACTGAAGTGCAGAGTTTGGATTGGGCTCCAAACCTCCCCCTTCCCAACAAAGTTTGTGGATTTTCAGATCCGGGGCTCTGGTTCAGGATCCTCCCTAATATTACCTCATGTTTCATCATCCAACCTGCACACTTCACAGCTGCTATCAGACATTGGGAAGGAGTATTTCAGATGGGACTGTACTACCGTTACAGTTCAGGGTGAACTACAGCTGTGATCTCTCTCCTTCAAGTTGGAGGTTTGAATTCCAACCTAAGGAGAGGAGAGATACCCACACTAGCTCTGATCAAGCTAGTGCACTAAAAATGGAGTGAAGGTGGAGCAGCCAGAGGTCTAGCCTTTCCCATATATACCCATTGCCACACTATGGAAGCTAGCCCCTCACGCTGCCACAGCTACACTCTGTTTAGCGCGCACTAGCACGGGTATGTCTCCCTGAGCTGGAATGCACACCTCCAGCTCAAAGTGTAGACCGGGGTTCTCAAACTTCATTGCACCACAACCCCCTTCTGACAACAAAAATTACTACAGGACCCCAGGAAGGGGGACCAAAGCATGAGCCCACCCAAGCCCCACCACCCTGGCGGGTAGTGGGGGGCAAAGCCAAAGACCCACTGCCCCAGGCCAGGGGGTCAAAGCCGAAGCCCAAGGGCTTCAGCCCCAGGCAAGGGGCCTGTAACCTTAGCCCCGCTCCCCAGGGCTGAAGCACTCAGGCTTGGGGTTTGGCCATGAGCCCCAGCAAGTCTAAGCCAGCCCTGGCAATCCCATTAAAATTGGGTTGTGACTCACTTTGGGGTCCTGACCCACAGTTTGAGAACCACTGGTGTAGACATACCCCAATTGTCTTGCCAGTGATGGGCCCAACACCTGCACTTTTCTGAGTGGAATCCCGTGACTCACCCCATTTTGACTGGACTACCAGGTTAAAACACCCTCCGTTTACCAGCAGGTTCAGCGGGGTTTGATCTCTGCTTGAGAGTCAAAAAAACGTGAAACTTTTCCTATTGAAAAATGCTATTTCATGGCAGAGCAGGGACTTGGATGGGGTCTTCCACATCTGTAAGTAAGTGTACTAACAGGCTATCCGCTATTCTGGGGTGTCTCGGTCTCTCAGGTTTTCATGACAAAATTCTAAAGGTTTTGTTTTTGTGCCACCATGGACCAGAACGAAATTTTGAAACCTCAAAATCTGTTTGCAAAGTGGAATTGTTTTCCAGCTAGCCCTTGTTGTGGCTAACGCTTGAGGTGTGCTGGCAGAACTATGTGAGGGAAGATTTCCTAATATCTCATTCTGCTTACATTCTGCCTGACTTAGTTCAATGCTAGCTGCACTTCGTTACCAAGTACGTGCCAATTATAAAAAAAAATTGCAGTCACAAAAAAAATGTGCTAAACGTGAGTTAATGTAAAACATTGTCAGCTCAGATTTGGCCTAAAATTTATATCCCTCCCCCCCAAAAACAAGCTTTTATAAAATCTAATGCTGACAGGAATAATTCCTTTAAAAAGGAAATCTAACAGAGGTTATGGTTTTCTTTAAACAAATAAACATCCCCGGACAGTGCTGAAATCCTGAGATAAAAACCAATTGTAGAAAAAAGTAAAACTGAATTGCTGATTTTCATTCTCTCCTCTGAGAGAAAAGTGCAAAACCAAAAGGTATCCAGAATGAAGATTAAATTGGATTTTTAAACTCTTTACCTTTTTTAATTATCTGCAATGCTGTTAGTAATAGAGGTCAAGTATTTTTCATGATGTCTGACTTTCTGACTGTGCCCTCGTATCTTCATTCGCGTTTAGCACCTTAGCTTGTAGCTGCGTATGAATAACTTTGACCAGCAGATGGAGAGTTTCCCTAAGGCCCCACACAGCTGCAGAAGTACATCAGTCTATTTTTTTTTTTTTTCAAACTTTGGCTTCTTGCATGTTCTTCCTTCAGCGTTCTTGTGGGACTCTGTTGTGTTTTGTTTGTTGTTATGGAATGTTTGTCCATTCCTGAAATTATGAAAACCATTCTACCCCCATTTCTTTATTTTGCACCTATTAAGACACATGGTGGTGGTCACATGTCATATCATTAGGGTTCTCCCTGTTTTAAAAAGCCTGATAAATAGGAAATGATGCATGAAATAATGCACAAGGAAATGTCTTTAAACTAATTCCTTTCTTCCATTACAAAATGAGAAATACCTGCTTTAAAAGGCATCTTATGCAGAAAGTATGCCAATGGATGCTGAAGTGTACAAGATGTACCCATCTATCTGCTTTGAGAATTTACTCGCCAGTTTTTAATTAGAAAGCTATTGCTAGTAATTGATGCCTGCCAGTCATCACAGGCATATAACAGGACAAATTATCTCCAAAGATGCAAATTGCTTGACTGACCACATTGCATGTGGGTCACTTTTGGGAACCTCTAACTTCAGTGAAACTTGTTAAGATTATTAATTATTTCTCTCCGGGGTAATAAACCCATATGGCACCACCAACATGTCTAAGCAGAGAAGTTCTCCAGGGGGAAGAAAGCTATATATTAGGAATCCTATGAAAAGAAACACTACGTTATAGGATGGAAGTTTTGTATTAAAATGTTTTGATTAGATTAATCGAGTAGGATAAAGCTGCTTTGAAAAAAGATTTTTTTTTAAACCATGGGCTATATTGACAATAGTGCTACTACTTTTAACATAGAAGATGTGACATCAACATCACTTGATAAATGTCTATTGATCAACAAAATCTGTGTATCTAGAGACAAGACCAGGAAATATGGAGTCAGCATTCCTAGTTCCTGTTCTTGGCTCTGCTGCTGAGGCACTGTGTGAAGTAGGGTGAGTTGCACAGTGTCTGACTTGTTTTTTTAAAATAATAGAAACCTAGGATAGTGTGCACTGCAGGCCAGTTTGCATGTCACCACGACACACATACAATTATTTGTAGTTACATGTGCAAATGACTGCTTAGATATCTAATGTGAGATTTGTGTGCATGTGTGTGTACAAATACACAATTTCTTCATGCAGTTGCAGTAACCAGGTCAGATTCCAATCTCAGTTACACCTATGTAACTGGTTATTAAGCACAGAGCATTAAGTGTTGTCCAAGCATTAAAGAACTGGTGAATTACTCCGTCTCTTGTCACTGGCATGAATGGTTATCTAAGTATAGATACATACCCATGCTGCATAGGTTGGCCCAAGTTTCAAGGTTCAACTTGTACATGTACAAAAGAAATAAAATTTCTTCTGTTATGTAGGACCAGTCTGACTCAGACTAGAGCATCCTTTTGTGTACAAGGCTCAGACTCAAATAACCAAAGTTCATTGTGCAGCTGTGTAACAAGGATGCTTGTGGGTTTATTCCAGATGCATAACTTTATTATAATACACAAGTAGAAGATTTCAAAAGGGACTCGACTATCTTTTGTACAAATCAGCCTTCCACTTCAATTGCAAAATAGTTCTATATACAAACATGTAGTAACCACCAGGACGCAAGATGTTGTTTCCTAGAAAAATAACTTTTCATATTAAACTCAAGAGGACTTGATATTTTTCACGTTATTGAATTGCATTTGCACAACCATAAAGGACATCCGAAGTTACGATGGGATTGACTATTGATATTTATTGAATTGTTCATGCCAAATAAACACCTTGCAGAATCTGTAGACCACATAAAGTGAAAACATTTTTTAGGGAGAGGAGGAGAAACTTAATTAAAGAACAACAAAAATGCTGTTATGGAGAAAATGCCTGCTTGTTGCAATTTAAAATGTTGCTATCTAATAAAGAGAACACATCAGTTTCAAATCAAATGACTGAAATGTAGCTGTATTGATTAGGGGACCGTACTATGCAGTCACACGCAGGGCTCTTCTCAACTTGTTGAATTGTTACGACACATTAAATGTCCTTGTTCTGTAGTTTCCTAAATGGAATATTGTTTGGTTTTGAGTCAATTGTTTGAACGCAAGGTGTAAAGCTAAACATCCAATCTGTTACATTCGCGCATAGTGTCTCTCTCTGCCCAGGAATTAATGTTTATTATCAGAATAGGCTGAAGTGCATAAGCATACATGTTTCACTAATGTATCATTTAAAAGTAACACCCTGTTAAATTTCATTTTGAAATCACTTCATATGTTGTTTTTTCTCTCCCTCTCTGTAAATTAACTTGTTTTCACTTACATAAGAGCCATGTAATTATTCTGCTTCATCGTCTAGTATCCTGAATGCATATAACAGGGCTGTTCTAGTCCTCAGGGGATACAATTGGTGGGTGCACATAAAGGGATCTTAGAGCCTGATCCTGTAAGATACTGAGCACCCTCAATTTCCATGATGGTGGGAGTTGAAGGCACTCAGTACTTGGCAGGATTAGGCCCGTTGCCCCTGAATCAGCAAGGTCTTTAAACACATCCTTAACTTTAAATGTGTGAGTAGTGCCATAGACTTCAGTGGGACCATGCACGTGCCTAAGTACCAGGCTGAATCAGGGCTTTAATCCTCGAGGACTTTAGCTTTATTTCTAAGGAGTTACTCATATGGCAGGTCAGTAGCAGAGAGCCTGGGGGTGGGGGGGATGAACAGAACTTTAAGTAGTCTGGCAGATCACTCTGAATCAAATGTAAATGATGGCCAATTCAATCGTCCTTTCTCACTCCTCTGCCCCCGTCTCACCTTCCCAAGCAAACCTCCTCCCAGGATGCTGCCGTTTCTCTTCTACTCTGCCCTTGTTGACATTATCTAGTAACTCGAGCAAGAAGCTGCTGTTGCTACAGTTGAAGGAATCCTGGCGGTCACAGGGGGCATCGTAATCTGGGCTTTCAGAATCCACGTATCTTCTTCCAGGGTGCTGGCGTTTCTCCAGGTCTTGGTTGCCCAGATCCAGCTCATCATCCCAGCTCCTCTTGCCAGGGTGCTGACGCTTGTTATAAATCAGAGACCTCTTGCCCGGGTGTTGCCTTTTGGATAGTTCATTCAGATAGGCCAGTTGGGTGTGAGGGATATCAACATACTGGTTCCACAGTGACCTCCTGCCAGGATGCTGCCTCTTCTGCAGGTCCATGTCACTGTCAAGGTCGTCGTCTTCCTCTCTTTTCCCTGGATGTTGTCTCTTCTGAGTTTCTCCATAAGACACTTCTTCCTCATCTTCCCTTTTCCCAGGGTGCTGCCTCTTCTCTAGGTCACTGGGGAATCTCTTCCCTGGGTGTTGTCTTTTGGAAAACCAGTCTGGCTGAGGAGCACTTGGTTCTGTCCAAGGAAATGACCAACATTAATGAACTTCCGTGATTATCATTATTCATCTGGAAGCTGAACTATGAGCTCCCTGGGGTATATTTATTATGGCTCTGGAGGGAGCATAGGGTTATATTCCACTTCCAGTCACACCACTGTAAACCTAGAGCAACTCTGTAGACTGGAATGCGGTTACTCCTGATGGGGAAGTGAAGTGCAGACTGGCGTATGATCATTTCAGCAAGGATGATTTGAAGGAAAAAAGTCCAGTCTGGAAAAGAATTGGGAGGGAATCCAATATGCCATTCTAGAGCATTGCTCCATAGAAATTTGGGGAAAGGGGAAGTTGTAGAGTCAGGCCAGGGGCTGCAGGATACATGCACAGGGGGAGGAGCTGAGTTGCAGTGCCAGCGGAAGTGGGTACAGGGCAGGAGCTGCATGCCAGGGAAAGCAATAGGGCTGAGTGGCAGGTAGAGGCAGGGGAGTAAAGGACATCTTGAAAGACTGGGGACTCAGTGCAGCCAGTTCTTATGATTTTATTGCATGTCTTGCAATATTTGTACCTTTTCTTAAAGCCCCAGCTCCTGGATTCATGTGACTACCTGAGAATCTCCGCTTTCATTAAAAAACAAAACAAAACAGTAAGTTTCTAGGAAGGTGGGGGTGGGCTTTCTAGAGCCAGCTCCCTTTGCTTCTTGCAGCAGGATCTCCAGCTATCTGCACCTTTTCTTGCACAAGCTCCACATCAGGGCCAGCTTCTGCTGCTGTGGCTGCTGGGACCAGAGGATTTGTGAGATGTTGCCAGAGGCAGCCTGGGCACTGCATGGAAATTTGACCCCTTGCTGTCAGACAGGGGGAGTGTAAGTGGTAAGGAGCAGCTGACGGCCAGACGGCAAGGAGTCTAGCAGGGAGTAGCTGAGAGTACACTTGCCCTGGTTTAACTTTAGAGCTGCCCCTGTAGGAACCTTCTCTACAGACAGGTTATTTCATCATAGTGATTCTATCATCCCCCTCTGAAGCATCTTCTACAGGATGCCAGACTAGATGGAGCATTGGTCTGATGTGGTGCAGCAGTTCCCAGGCTAGTAAAGCTCCCTAGGGAAGAAAACATTGTTTTCTGATTTCTCTTTGTGTCACACCTGGCCTAACTCTTTCCCCCTTTTATTTATTATTTACAGGAAAGAAAAACAGACCCCAGAAACTAAGCACAATGAAATTAAAGATCTCCATCTAAGTAACGTGCTAAAAGCACCAATTAGTCTACCTTTATTAGTCTCTTCCCCCTCTTCTGCTGTCTTGAGGATAGACTGAAGGATGATGCTTTCTGCCCTTTGCAGGATGTCATCCAAATGGCTTCTATCTCCATTCTCGTTTGCCTCTGGAATGGGCTGCCCCAGACTGACACAGACATTGGAGAGAGTCAGGGAGAGCAGCAGCAGCCGGACGGATGTCATTGTGGGAGAGAAGTTCCTGCAACTTTCATGGGAAAGTAAAGGACAAGGGAGGGCAATGGAACAAAACCAACAACAATTACAACATTCCCGATAACTCAGGAAGCAGCCTGGGAAAGTACAAAGTGTTCAAGCGCTCTGTGCTGCCGCAGAGACTGAAGTTTCTCATGGAAATGATTTCCTGTCCCTTTTTAAATTTTCTGACAGCTCTCTCACTTTGTTTTGAAGTGCTCCAAAGAATTTGTAAATTCTTTGTAGGTAATGTTGAGAGCAAGTTCACTTTCTGTACAGAACAGATATTTGGGTTTTAAATGTCATATACATTTAGCATTTTAGTATCTTTTGATCAGACTAGAATAGTCTTCCTTTTTGAAACTGTTAGCCTGTTGTTTTGTATTTTACACATGCATGTACACCTGCCCCAGGGACTGCTTTCATTAAATAACTCCCTCTCTGAAACTAAAGGACTGCTTTAAAATAATCCCAGTGTTTGAAGCACCGTTTTTGTTCCGCCTTTAGTTAGAAATCAACTTTAAATAAGCAACGGAGTGTTTTTTGCTTCTCGTGGGTACGCATTCAAAATAGGGCGAGTGTGTGAGAGAGCGATACATATATATTTGGGCACTATTAGGTCAGGGATTGTCGTCTGTGTTTGGATAGCACCTACCACTTTTTGGTCCAGTCAAATAATAAAGAGTAATGTCATATTTTACAACCCACATGCATAAAAATAGTATCTACCTTTGTTCTGATCTGTCTCTGGAATTTCTGAAGCACCTAGCACATTTTATCTACGTTCTGAGCCTTTTTATTTACCAAGCAGGGAAGTTGATTTCTGAAACCTATGTCACTATACGTTCCTTTTAGCTAAATAACATCCCTAGCAGACTTGTTCAGTGAAAGGAATACACTCTCTACTAAAAGTTTTACAAAACAATACATCAGTTTCAAAACAGAAAACAAGTGTTACCTCTCTTAATGGCAGGCTTCTATTACCCTCTGACAAAATTCTTGAAGAGTGGCTCTGATAGTAGCATGCTGAGGAATGCTATGCTGTCCAGTACAATCTTAAGAAGAAAAGTTAAAGTAGGCAGCTTAACAATTTATAAATTACCTGGATTGTGTTTTGTGGTTTTGGTTGATCTTTCTCCCAAGAGGATCTTCAGTTCATTCCTTCTTTAGAAGTATTTGCACATCTGAGCTTCAGAGTTTTCCTTCTTTACTACAGACACTTGCAGTATCCAATAGAATGGGTGTGAAATTCTCTTTGGATGGCTAGTGCCTTCCTACTTATATTGTGCTGCCTCTGGACCCATTATGCAAATAGCTTTGAGCTAATTTAGTTGAGGTGGCTTTTTTTTTTTCATTGATGTCAGAGATCTGAGTTTTGGACGCATTTTAAAACTGACAGTTGTTTGCCAACCCCCTTGTATTAGCCCTGGACTCCAAATGCTGCTATTTTTCATCCCCTAAGGGGATTATACTGGATCTTATGCAGCACAGAAAGGAGCTGCTTTTATTTTTTTTCCCCCTCCTTAACCTGAGAAGCTCCTATGCCTTATATTAAGCAAGCAGTGCAGAATAAAGGCAAAGGGACAGGTAATTTACCATGCTAAGGAAACAAAACCATGGGGGTGGGGAAGGAACACACGGGGCTATATTTATACCAGCTGAGAATCTGACACAATATCCTGAGTGGCTACAAAAACTCTATTTAACGTCTAATTCCATCTTTTCTTAGAGACGCTGTTCATAAACAATATGCTAGAATTTATAAGGCGTAGCAATGACTATCAAAATGCTACATAAAGAACTTATTTATTTATAACTAGTAATAATTCCCTTCTAAATAATCTATTTTAAACTATTTCCACATACATAGTCAACATATATACCAGATAGCCAAACTTGGAAAGTTAAAAATGGACTGTATTAAAAATTAAGTACAAGAATATAAAGAAGTCTCAGAGAAAAATATAAATTAAAGCATCACTAGTAGAACCTGACTTTTTCTTTGTAAAGAGGTAAGACAGAAAGGTATTTGGGGGTGGGGGAGAGAATATATCTTTTTCTAGGGTTTTTAGTCTGACCCCTACCACCAGCAAATACACAGGAAGATTAACACTTGACTCTAAAACGCACGCAACTAATTAAGTCCCAGTAGGGTGCAAATAAAGGGCTAGCTCTTCCAAAATCGTTATTCATGCGAGTAACCTTTCCTGAGTGTAGTGGTCCTGTTGACCTCAGTGGGGTTATTCATATGAGTGAGGATTACTGACAGGCATACTGGTTTTCAGGCTTTGACTCCAAGTTATTAATCTGAGTTTTTCAAATGAAGGGATGGAACCAAGTGAAATTAACATTCTTCTGAATTCCCATTTATTAACACGTTGTCACAAACGCAGTCTGGGCCTTGCATATTCTTTTCTTTATTGTTATCAAAGAGTTTAACGATAAAGTTGTTTTTCCTCTGTAGTAGCTGCTGACAGAAACCAGCCACCAGATCTGCATGGATGCTGTTGTCCCTTTCCTGCATGTTCCACTAGCATTTAACTGTTCTCCAGGGTGCTATTCTGAAACCAGGATCAGAAGGTATTTTGGACATTCTTACAATACACTGGACTTAAGTCCATATCAGACATGTGCACAGGTCTCCTAGTCCTGATCTGGCCTTACAAAATTGTATGTGTTGCTACTCCAACTAATTTGTGAATGGAGCCCACATGGAGCATCATCTGAGGTGTATGTTGGGGATCGGGAATCCCTGGTATGTGGGCTGGCCCTTGACTTTGTAGCACAATTGTACCAGTTTCACTGTCTTTTGAGCCTTGCATCTGGGAGAGAAAAGGCAGCATTTGGCATGTAAATCACTAATGGAAAAATCCTATAGAATTGAATATGGATGAAGCCAATAGCTTTCTATAGAAATTATAATGCCCATTGAATATAATAAAAAAAGTTAACTTTTCTGTAGCTTTTTTGCAGAATTTTCTATTCAACTCTAAATGATAGATCAAAAAACCTACAGAGAGGTTATAACTGTCTGTTAAATTCTCTAGGAATTTCAAATGGAGCCAGAATTTCATCCAATGACTTTTCCATGAGGGATTGCGGTCACTGGTTGAATTTCAGCTCACTATCTAAAGTTATCTTCAGGAATGAATGAGATACAACAGATGCAATCATGTCTGATCTTAGTTACAGCAGTGAAAATCTGAGTCAAATCCCATTTCATAGACACAAGTGTAAATCTGGAGTAACTTCATTCCATGGAGTTTCTCTGGATTTAAGCTATTTAAACAGTTTTTTGTAAAGAATTTATCTTAAAATGAGCATTTTTTTCTTTTTATTGGGATCAAAATCCTTTTCCTTAAAGAAGTCTGAGCAGCAATAAAAAGATGCCTTATAAGCAAAACAGATTCACAGCTTTATAAAGCTGCTGTCATCTCTAACCTAAGAATCTGTCAACATTGTTTGCAGTATAACAAACAACATGACCCAAGAGCTACAGGGTCAATATTGCAAAGAAATTAGATTCAAGTATCATCAGGCTACTTTACTGTAATTGAGCAGTTATACTTCTTATCATAAATAATAAAGAAACCCCATCAAAAACAGCAGAGACTCTAGTGCAGACAAAATTCATAGGGCAAGTGATTTCAGAAAGCGTTAGAGCTTTTCAGAAATCTGCAGAATGCTGGTTTAGGGTTTTAAGAGCCTTCAGTTATTTCAGAGAGGTGCTTGTTGAAGAGCAACAAACCTCTATTAACGTGTAGCTTAGGTGTAAGTTTACCCAACCACCAGCCTGATCCAAAGCCCCTAGAAGTCAATGGGAGTCTGTGGCCAGTGTCCTGACTTCCAACCGTGTCTTTAGACTATAGATCCTCAGCTGGTGTAAATCTAGCCCTTTGTATTCCCATTGTTGTGTTTCATTCTATGTATTTGAATGATCTGATTCTTTTAAAATTCTGCAGCTTTTACTGAGGGCCAAATCCTGGTCCTTGAGGTAGCTAGACAGGTGAAAAATATATAAGGGATATAAATCCTCATGCTTCGGGGTATAAACCATCCACTCTAGTGAAGCTAGGAAGCAATCTCTGTGACACAGAGTTCCCTTTGCAAAGGGTCCCCTGTTCCTTGCAAACAGCTCTCACCTCAGACCTGACAAACTTACTACACCAAATAAGTCTCTCTGGACATTTCTCCATAAAGAGAAACAGTAAGAGATCTACAGAAAGCTCGTGACTTGTCAAGATTCATAATCATTGTGAGATGTACACACGGATGATAATGGAATAAAAATTAGTTACAAGGGGTTTATGGCTCAGTGATGGTCCATTCGAGTATTGTAACCATTTGTACTTAAATTGGGACTTATCATAAAACAGAAGGAGGATTATTTAAGTGCCCATAAGTGCTGTGTGGTTTACAGGAGTGGTAGTTTAAGGTAAAACTGGTAAACTGGGGTACACTGCACCTGTGGGGATAGAGGATCTGGGATTTCTGTGAGAGGCCGGATATTGCGGGGCAATGATTCAAAAGGACGCAGGGACTGGGATGCACCTATTAACCTGCAGAGCCAAGTTGGGCTGGTATAGCCCTGAAGAGAGGCTTGAGTCAGTGGTGGAAAGGCTGCTGGTGGTAGGGAGCTGACACCAGGCCAAGCACGACTAAATCTCCCTCATGCTGGAGGCAGGGGGTAAGAAGGTAACTCTCAGTCCTGGGTGCCCCAAGAACTCTCTGTTCCGATGAGCAGTTTATTGCCCATAATTGCACCTTTCTCTGAAGCATCGTTATTGACCACCGTTGGAAGGCAGGATACTGGACTAAATGGACCATCTCATCTGATATGGCCATTCCTGAGGACAGGAGCTGTGCAGAGGGGAACCACACAAGTTGGAGATGTAAAGTGTTGTAGCTCCCTTGAAATCAATTACATTTGTGCCAATTTGCACCAGCTGAAGATCTGGCCCTCAAATCTCCTCCTTCCACTCCCTCAGTTCAGAGGGTGGTCACAAAGCACCTGACTATCCTTTCCTTTTCTAGGGGCTGCAATAGCATATGTGGACCACGATGCATCTCCTACACGTGGGCCTAGGATAACAGAACCATTTAGCTATTCATCCACTGGCCAGACTCCAAACCTCCCACTGTGTAGGTCCATGGTGGAGGTTCTTGCTGGTGAGCACATCCCTGAGCTAGTACTGCGGTGGATGCACTATAGATACCATAGACGGTCATGTTCCCAGGGTTAGGGAGGCCCCTATCATAACTTTTCTGCACCCAGCTCCTCAACATGCAGGAGAACAGCACTGATTCGTGTGTATTCAAGATCATCATCTGCAGCTCTTACCTGGGACAGAACATTTAGCCCTGGGAAAGTTTGTAGTTGTTTTTTTAAGACAAAAAACACTACCTACAGTTACAATGGCCCTACACTATTTTTTTTCTCTCTGCTGCTGCAGTCAGCCAGGGAAGAGATCTAGGGAGCAAACTCTAGGCTTTACCATCCAAGGAAGGAAAGCAGTGGAGCAGAGACTTGGGGGGGCTTCTGTCCCATGAGCTGGGGCTGGGAGCAGGGAATCTGCATTCACTAGTTGGAAAGGGTAGGGAAGGAAGCATGAAAATAATATTAAGAAAGAATGTTCTAGAAAAGGAAAGGTCAGAAACACAAATGACCTATAACAATTCAGATGACAGTGAGCCCCCAACAACACAGGAGCCATCAATAGAACATGCTCTGTGGAATCAAGTGTAGATTTTATAGTTCAGTCATGTTCAGCATGAGATGCAGCATTTCCATGCCCAGTGTGATAAATTTCATAACCATCTTTGGTCATCCTGTCATCTACTTCCTCCAAATCCCCACTACTACGTCTTCACTTAACAACCATGCACCATGGCTTAGATTGTGCCTAGCCCCGCCCCACATCTCAAGTGCAGCCAGACTGCCTAAGGGCAAGGTGGGTGAGAAAGGACTGGACAGAGCTGAGCTGGCAAAGGGTGAGGTCCATGCTTGCCCAGTGCTCCCACAGGCATTGGAACTGCCTCACGCACAATGCTTCTGGGAACAGCTGCCAGTGTGTAGCCCCTCTTGCAATGTGAACAGTGGCTTAAAGCTACAGCCTGGGTCTACATTAGTTCACTTTTCTTTGTGGAGGTGTGACGGGTTGGATCACAGAAACCCCTGGCAGCTGCCACCTGATGGGCCAAGACTACTTCTGCTCCTGCTTTCCTGCCCTGCCAGCTTAGGACTCCAGCACCCTGCCTGGTTTGAGCCAGACCCGCTAGCCTGCTGCAAACCCAGACCCAGGTCTGAACCACGTCCCCTAACAGCTGTAGGCTTAACTGAAGGCAGCTTACAGAAGTGTGCCTGTCTTTAACACTCAGATGCCCAACTCCCAATGGGGTCCAAACCCTAAATAAATCTGCTTTACCCTGTATAAAGCTTATATAGGGTAAACTCATAAATTGTTCGCCCTCTATAACGCTGATAGAGAGAGGTGCACATGTTTCCCCCCCCCCCAAGTATTAATACATACTCTGGGTTAATTAATAAGTAAAGAGTGATTTTATTAAATACAGAAAGTAGGATTTAAGTGGTTCCAAGTATTAACAGACAGAACAAAGTGAATTCCCAAGCAAAACAAAATAAAACACACCAGTCTAAGTCTAGTACAGTAATAAAAACTGAATACAGATAAAATCTCACCCTTAGAGATGTTTCAATACGTTTCTTTCATAGACTGGAGCTGGACACCTTCCTAGTCTGGGCACAATCCTTTCCCCGGTACAGCCCTTGTTCCAGCTCAGGTGGTAGATAGGGGATTCTTCATGATGGCTGCCCCTCTTGTTCTGTTCCACCTACTTATATATCTTTTGGATAAGACGGGAATCCTTTGTCCCTCTGGGTTCCCACCTCTCCTTCTCAGTGGAAAAGCACCAGGTTAAAGATGGATTCCAGTTCAGGTGACATGATCACATATCCTGTGAGACCCCAAGCCTTCATTCCCTCCAGCCTGACTCACAAGAAGGCCTGAAAGCAAACAGAGCCATCCACAGTCAATTGTCCTGGTTGATGAGAACCATCAAGATTCCAAACCACTATTAATGGCCCACAGTTTGCATAACTACAGTAGGCCCTCAGAGTTATATTTCATATTTCTAGTTTCAGATACAAGAGTGATACATTTATACAAATAGGATGACCACACTCAGTAGATTATAAGCTTTGTAAAGATACCTTACAAGAGACCTTTTGCATGAAGCATATTTTAGTTACATTATATTCACACTCTCTATATAGAGTTCAGAGTAGCAGCCGTGTTAGTCTGTATTCGCAAAAAGAAAAGGAGTACTTGTGGCACCTTAGAGACTAACAAATTTATTAGAGCATAAGCTTTCGTGAGCTACAGCTCACATAGAGTGCATCACAGGGGGTTCCCCTTTGAGGGGATATCTGAAATATTTTCAGATTCATCAAGCCAAGGATGCTCCAATATTCTACTGAAACCAAGAAGTTCAGACAGCTTCCATGAACACATGCACACCAAATTAGCTCATGGAAAAACTAATAACTTGGTATTAAAAATCTGTTCTCCACATGAATGTATTTCATTCTGGGCTAAATAGAATCTCATTTGTTCACTTAACATGTGTCAGGTCAACATAGTGTGTCCCTTGGCTCTCTGGAGATGATGTGATGGCTAAGACTTAAGCTCTTGGAGCTACATAAGGCTTTAATTCTGATGTTATGGTATAATGGCCAGGCAGCTGGGATTATGCTATGTGTCTTCTACAGACAGCTCCATGTGGTGTAGAAACATTACAAGTATCAGCTGGAAAGAGAACTCCGTTCTTGGGACAGATCAGTCTTCTCTTTCAAGTCTGAAATGTGGTGTTCTCTGCATTCATGAGCAAGGTAACAGTGGCTTAGTTGCAGTAGGAGCTCTGGCCTCGGAGAAGGCTCTTGTCAGGGCTCTAAAGGCATTGATACAGTCTGGAATCTGTGGAGATCTGTTCACCCACTCTCCATCCAATGCTGTTGCCTATGCTTCTGGTTCCTTCGTCTGTGTATCAGACTACATCGACTTTAATCAAAAGTGGATGGCCCCTGGAAAGATTAACAGGCCAGATTCTCCATTCTTATGCTCCTTGTGCAGTCATGTGCATTAGCACAAAATGAATGCACAGTGGGTGTAAAACACCATCAAATGCAAATGGCCATGCCTTACACTCACTTTGTACAGGGGTAAATGACTGCATAGGTGCAGTCAATGGCGAATCGGGCCCTAATGTTTTTATACCGTATCTCCCATTTGTTTGCTGGCCAAAGCAACAAGATGTCCTGTGATACCACCGTGGAATTAAAGAAGTAATTTACTAATTAGTAAATTAAACAGGGGACTGAAGGGGAAGAGGGAGGAAGAATTGCATTTGTTTCATAGAGGCCTTTATAAAAGTAAAACACAATTGCCGTATTATTAAAAATTCAGCTGAGCTGCTGGCTTCCAGCAAGGCTGTCCTGATAAGCCATTGAAGCCAAGCATGCCTTCCAAATTAAAAAGATGAGGATATTTTTGTCATGTGTCTGAAGGCTTCAGTAATTTTGAATGGATTCCTAATCTCACTTTGGTATAGCTTTTCTCCCCCCTTCAGTTCATCACCTTTTCTCAGTCATTTTAGCCTAGTTATCAAGTCCTTTAAGGCCTTCAAAAGCAACTGGATTGTAATATTTCAAAGTAGTAGTTAGCTGCTGAATCACAAAGCACCAAGTTGAAGTCAGTGGAGCTACAATGATTTACCCAGCTGAAGATCTGGCCTAGGAGCCTTTAGTTCTGTGTAAACATTTATTTGTACCATAAACATTGCTGAACAATTTATTGGTTGTATTTTTTCAGCACTTGTGGCATTAGGCCACAACTCAGCCCTTCATTCCTAGACTTTATTTCCCTGATGTTTTAATGTGATCCTACCTTCCTAATGGTATCGATCATGTCGCCCTTCCTCCTGGCTTGGGCAATGGGATATGTGTCCATCTGTCAGAAGTTAACTGTAATCTACAAAGTCACCAGCAGAAGGTGCTATATAGTTGCACAGGCAACATTGCTCCCCTCCTCTCTGGCCAAACACATGGATTACTTGACAGATCAGATGTCCCCACTCCAGGTGAGCTGCAGTTCCAGGCTCACTTTCAGAGCTCCCATCACAACACCCAGCAAAGAAGGGCTGTGATTTAATGTGTTCAGACCACAGTGTAGCATCCATGTACCACATATGGTTAGAGTGTGCAGCGTGACAAATGGAATGCTGAGGAGAAGACAGCAGGAATCCTTCCCTCATGCCCCTGGCTATGCAGGTACAAGCTAATCTGGGATTCACACTGAGAGAATGGCATCGGACAAAGAAATTCCTTGACATCTCAGGGAATTTAGAGGAGTGATTGTTCCAGTAGCCAGGGATTGCAGGAGGCAAGGATGCCCCAGCTGTGCCCATTTGCACCTGGGAGTGCCCTTTATATATGATAGGAAGGGCATGGCATAGTGCTGCTACACTGGCACTGCGCTGCCAGAAATTCCCTTTAGCCAGAGAGAATCTTCAGGGGGTGGGTTAAGCTGTCTGTCTGACTGTTTTAGGCCCAAGAGTCAGGCACATAACTTCAGTGGGGTTGTGTGGGATGAATTCAACAGCCTGGTGCCCCACATTTCCTTATTCCAGCCATCCTTTCAAAAAAAGACAGTCCCTAAATGCATCAGTTCAAAGAGAATGTGACTAATTGTGCAGTGAGGGGTGAGGAAGGAGGTCTGTTTCATTTATCATTAATAAAATAAGTGTCCGGGTAGAGTTTAAATAAAGGGATCCCCTTAGAGGAAACCAGTTAGAAGGCACAAGATCCTGCCTTCCCAATGCACCCCTGAGCAGAGATCCTCTAGTGGTGTAAAATGTGTCGCTCCATCGATTTCAAAAGATCATTTGATTTCAATGGAGCTCTGCCAATTTATACCAGCTGAGAATCTGACTCCAGTGACTTTCTAGGTGATTAATGCCATGTATTATTGTCTTGAAAAGCATAGCATAGCTTTTAATGAACTCCTTTAAAGGGGGATGTTTATATTTAAACATTTCCAAAGGACTTTTGTTTTATTAGCAATTCTTTTGCTTTCTTACCTGTGGCAAATAGTCTTTTTTCATCTACTAATTTATTGTATCACCCAGCCTTTGCTGTATTAAATTTTCTTGTGAAACTGATCTTTCTATGTAAAAGATGTCTGGAGGTTGAATTTATTAATGATAAAATGAGGTGCCCTTTCATCCCACTCACTGCACAATTACTCATGATCATTTTGAACCGATGATTTTAGGGAGCTGTTTTTCTGAAATTACAGAGCCACATTTGGTGCTGGGTTTTGCCCTCTGAAGCCTTGGGGTTGCACAGGGGCATATCTGCTATCATGCCAGCACTATCATGCTATGATATGATTCAATGATTATGAATTAAAATGTAAGGGACATATACCATGAAGCATCAACCATCAACTGATGACTGCCTGGAGTTAGGAAGAAACTTCTCCCTGGGTAGATTACTGAAGAATTGTCCATTGTGGGTTATTGGCCACTGCTGGAGATGGGCTACTGAACTAGATAGACTGTTGGTCTGATTTGAGAGAGCAGTTCCTGTAATGTAACAGTTGCTATGGAAACAGCTCTTCTTTTATTGAACTGTTGAATTTAAAAAATTGTCATGTGAAATTAATGTGCACCCTGCTGAAGTGTGTGTGAGACTCTCAGTAAAATGGAACGGAGAGTTTAAGTGATTTGCCCAACTTCACACATCCTTTTAGTAGAAGAGTTGGGAACAGAATCCAGGAGCCCATTCTCCACTCTAATCACATACAGTTTGGCAGAATTCCCCCATCCACCATGACAAATATTTCGTAATGAATCACAAAAACCGGTGCTTTTCTACTTAAAAATAGTATCTACATGCCATTGCTTCCATCTGTAAGCTGGAGAGAAATATCCATCTTAGATATTTATAGCATGTCATTCCTTGTAGTAGGTACAAATTATCACTGTGATCAAGAATTCTAGCTCCTGTCTCTTGAAATTATTGCATTGTCTCGGTTACCCAGATGATGTTTCAACATCTCAAAATGGCAGCAAGACTGGGTTGTTCTCTCTGGAGTCTCCTTTTTTTTTTCCTTACACTGGTGTAAATCAGAAATAAACCCATTGCAGTAAGTGGGGTTTCATGAGCATGAATAAGAGGAAAAGCAGACCCTCTCTCTCTCCCAGGAGAATCTGAAATTGTTTTTAAGTTGAATCTCCCCTTCTAATTTGCTCCTTGACTGGGACTAATCAAGGAGACAATGAGGAAGACTGCTGTCATGCATAGTTCATGAACAGCTGCCTCTATCTCTGACACATGGGGTGATGGCATTCAAAACATAAATTCTCAGGTTTCAGAATGTAATCTGGTCATCCTGTAGGCAGGGGTGAGAGGATCTTCCTTGCCCAGGATATTACATTGCACAATTATCCAGGTGCATTTTTGTTGTCATGGAAGGGTGGCTCCACCTTCTTCCTCCTCTATCTCTTCTACTTCTTTATTTGTGTAGCATCAGAGGTGTGCTAGTCATACATTACTGAAACATCAGATATGGTCATTGCAAGAGGCAAGATTCCAGACCAAGCGGTCAAGTGATCTGCTCTGATCTGGAAACGCATCCATGCTATTAAAATGTGTCTAGCCAATGCAGACTAAAACACCTATGGGCCTAGTTACATATGAAGTCTCTTTGTGCAAGCTGCCCCAATGAAGTCATAAGCAGAAGCTGCATAACTGGGCCCCTGTGTAACAGGTATGCCCAGCTATGTAAGCATCACTGCAGAGACACAGCAGAATGTGCCATATTCCATCTGGCTTCATTTCAGGTACATCAGAAAACTGGGAAATAATAAATAAGAATACTTAGCTGGGAAGGGCAAATCTATGAGACTGGGGAGAGAGCTCCTTTTCTGTTGTCTCTATTCTTGTTCTAGCCTCAGGCTCTGTCCATGGTGCTGAATGCTCATGCAGCTACTTGGTTCAAACCCTGGCAGGAGATTTTTGGTTTTGTTTCTGACTCGGGGCGTGATGCCTGACGCACACTTCTCTGGGGTAGCTGCTGAGTTAGGTCATGTGATTGAACTGTGGATGAGTATTTGGGAATTAACATGACCATGTATACATAGTGTGGTTTAAGACTAAATGGGGCCCTGATCCAATACAATAGGAGAACTTTGGTTTCTGTGGGGCCCTTCAAATTCTTGCCCTACTCTCCCATGCAGAAAACTAATCAAAGGGCCTCCAACTTATTACATGATTATGGCATTCCTTGCCATCCCTTCTGCTTCCTTATCCTCCCTGATGGCGGTGAGGAGGCTCACTACCCTCATCTGATGCCAGATTTTCTGGATTCATGAGCCCCTGCCTAGTTCAGGGTCTGGATTTGTGGATCCTGCCTTAATCACTGCTGAATATGGGCCCATCTCTAGTTGCCAGTTAACCCACAAGCTGTCAGGTGTCAGACATAGAATCTGGTTCTGGACCCCCTTGAATAGTTTATTCAGATGCCAAAAGGAAGTTTTTGGTTCCGTGATTTAACAGTTAGCTTATGGAAGGCCAGTGTTTTAGTGTAACTGAAACACAGGCTAACACCTCTGAGCAGGCAAATTCTACACAAAGTAGTCATTTTTTTCTGGATAAATATGGAAGAATCCTCTTCTAAGAAATGTTTTCTGCACCCTTTCCCCACCATTTAGAACTGAAGGATTACCGCTTGCAGACCCATAAAACCGTGAGTTCACTAAATCCCTCATGGACATACAAGTGAAATCTCCACCTTACAAGGACAAAATTATCTCAGTTTGGCATTTTAATGCCAAGGCCACAAAATCTTTTGTTCCTTTCAAAACAGACCATCTCAGGAGTGAGATTCAGCATATTATCCTTCTAGAGGAGAACCTGAGGTCTAAAACACTGTTCCCTCACCCCATAGAACTCCCTCAGTGGAATTTGGAGGGCAGGGGTTGGGGCAGATGTGTTTGGAGCCAAGGGCCAAATGAACACCATGGCATCCTCTCCAGCAGATCATGTAGTGGAAATCTCATTTCCACTGTTTGTCCGGCTGTACCCCTAAAGACTGGAGGGGGTGGATTCATTGGAATCTTGCAGAGTTTCTTGATCCCTTAGGAGGAGAGTGTCTGGGCACTTCTTGCTCACAACCAGTGTGAGGAGCAGGCCAACACATCATCAGGCATCAGGAAAAGCAAAGGCCTTTTGGAACATTATTACTGATTCATGCTACTGAATAATCCCTACAAGTTCTGATGGCTAATACTGAATCCCACTGTACTGTAAATGTCACAGAAGAACAAAAGCCCAGCAGAGGTCCTAACTGTGAAATCTTTCAGTTAAGAGGCAGAGAGTTGCTGCCTCACTCTTCAGAGACGATCGGAATGATACAACCTAATTTGATAGCTGCCAGCCTGAGAGTTTTGGACACTTTCATGTTTGCAAAGCTACAAGCTTAATATCTTGAATTCCTTGAAACTAATAAGAATCCCTTTGAGGGGACTTAATTAAGGCAGAGAGTAGATATTCTGGCTTGGCTAATGAATAGGACTGGTACTGAATGAGATGAGGGCATTAATTTATGAGCAGGGAAGTTCTTAATAGAATTACTGAGCAAATTCCACATGGAGTGCAAACAAATCCCCTTAACAATTTACATCCATAAAGAGCAGAGAAGGCTATTGTGCTTGGAAGCGAGGAAAAAACTTCCATACAGTTCAGAACTACATTTATTTATGTTCCCTTTCAACAACATGTCACTTATATCGGCTAAACTGATTTACAGTTTAATGAGAAAGCAAAACCAAGGCATTATGACATTAATCCCACATATCAGTTCGCTGACAGACTTTTCAATATTAAACAGCATATTATGAAGTCAGCACTTGACAGGATTAATTGTATACTTAAGAGTCAGTTTAACTCACAGTTTGTTCCTTCTGGGGTAGAAATGGTTTAGAATTAAAGATCTCAGCGGATCTCACTGTAATGTTTCTTTATTTTATAATTAACTCTGCCATGTTTATGCAAGGTCATTTTTATAGGATTCCAGTAAAATGGGGCTGTGAATGCACCACAAAGAGAGAGAATGGTCATCTTCAGCAAGGAGATCCTTATGAGCTTGGGTGGCAGAATAAATTGTCCAATGCCCAACCAGTGTGTTTCAAACAAAACAATGTTGCCTAATGAAATAAACAAGGCAGAACCCAATACCACTGGGCACTAAAAGCAACAGCTGTCCATTCTGTTGTCTCATCACTCTGTTAATGATGGTGCACCAGTCAAGAGATCCTTATTCAGTTCCAAACAGGGAATTAGTCATAGGAAAAAGCAAATTTCAAGAGTTCAGTATGACTTATAAAGAAGTTACTGCTGAGCTGTGGATAAACTCATGATGCAGGAAGGAAGCAGAATAATGGAGAGATTTGATTTATGAATGATAGAAAGGGCAGGTTTCCAGCTTGCTCTTAGCAAACAGGTAGGATTTTCTGATTCATACTATTTGTCTCATACCTTGTCTAGGACAAGTCTGGGTTGGTATATTGGATGTTGCTATTTCCCTTAAACAGTGCACTCCTTACAAGTATAACGTATTAGCTCATTTCTTCTGTGCTACTTTAAGTCATTTGGATGAATTATTTTACCCTTGATGCTGACACACCCTAATTATCCTGGTAGAGCTCAAAGGATGGGAGCAGAGAGGAGAAAATAACAGATTTAACATTTGGAAAAACTATTTGAAAATGCTGAGTGGAGTTTTCAAAAGCACCTAGCATTGACTTAACGCTGCTCTTTTAATGTTAACACAAACTACCATCGGCATCAGTGGAGCAGTCTGGCCAAAACTGAGCACTTTTGATAATCTTGCCCTATGTTCCCTAGTGAGAGACTTCCCCAAATGTCATTGGATGTGAGGAAGATCTCAGGATCTCAGGATACACTTGTACATCTTGAAACACTGTGTTCATTTAATGAAAAAAAAAATCTTCCTTTGAAGAAAAAGAGTTCTTGCAGTGGTGGTGCACATCATTGTCAGTCAAATGAGGAATACAGGACTTCATTGGAAGTGTGTCTGAGAAAGACAATGCATATGAACTGAGTAAGGAGCCCAGGGTATCGGCCTTCAGATCTCTTCAAGATTGACTGTAAATTGACTTCCTCTTGAAAATTGAACATTTCGTCCATGGCAGCTTTTAAAATTAAATTAAAGAATTATGTGTTGCTGCTTTCAGTTGCTGTCAACTATTAATTTGTACAGATTATTCAAAATAGTGCCCTAAGCCCTTGCTAAAAGATGCAGTTTAAATGGGTTTTGTTGTTGCCGTTGCTATATGCATTTATGTCTGGTTATCCACATGGATCCAATAAGACAGAGAAACAGGGCTAATGAGAGAACCGGGCAAGCAGGCCAGCTGCTCTTATGCCTGAATATGTAAATAGCAGTAATTAAGCTAAATTTGGCTTCAAGTAAGGAATTGCAAGCAGAAAGTCATATTTATAAAGGAGCCTCTAGCTGGGGTCCAGTTCTAGAGTCACAGTTGTTTTTTTTCCAGGTACCAATGTGGTTGAACTATTCATCATGAATAATGTTTATTACAAGTAACCCCTTTTTATGGTTAGTGAATTGTCTAGGAATAGATCCCGATTTTCTTCAAATATATTTGTTATTCTAAGTAGTCACTGAATTATTTGGCCCAATCCTTTACTGACGGTTTGCTTTGCTTATTCATCAGTCATGGCCTAGGCTGTGAGGTTCATCACCCTAAAATTAATGTTAGTTGCTATTAATATCATTCATTTATACTGCAAAAGTGCCTGCAGGCCCCAATCAGGAATCAGAACCCCATTGTGCTAGGTGCTGTACGCATGAGTAAAACAAAGACACCTCTTGCCTCAAGGGCTCACAATCTAGGATTATGACAAGGTGGATGAAACAGGCAGGACAAGTGAGATGACAAGGTAACAGTAAATCTCTTGAAGTTTTGCGTAAATGTGTCCTTTCAGAGGTCTCAGTAGTCCCAGGTCATGACCAGCCCCATCCGTGCCAGATGGAATTGTTTCATAGACATCAGAATAGATGTAGGTTTTAAGGAGGGGTCTGAATTTTGATGGGGAGTTCTTCCCATTCATAAGGGAAGGCATGGGAGAAACCACAAAGGAGCTTGTTGAAGAAGTGAACAAACAGGCATCGTTGGCAGAATGAAGGCAGCTTTTTGCTCTCTGATTGGATGTCTGATGCATTTCATGCAGGTTCCCAGTGAACAGAGAGTTATACGCTTTCCAGGATGAGTTTTCAGACAATAACCATTTGTATTAAAATACAGAAAACTATTAAGATTTGGGAATATTTTAATGAATTCCAGGTGGCTGGCTGGCTATCTAATCTACCTACCTACCTGTCTATCTGGCCCCTCTTAACTTAGTATTTGATCTTGTGTCTACTCTAGAATAGCAAATAATATAGCCACGCAAATGGCAGAATCGCAAACTCTGAGATTTTATTGTCAAAATACTCGAACACCAGTATGTTTTTTTTACTCTTTGATCAATTTTAGATAATAGTTAGACATCTAACTACCAGATCTATGACTACAACAAATAATAATTACACATCTACATACTATAATTTGTGCCCACAGTTAATGGCGCCTGCACAACTGGAGGTTGTTTTAAATATCAACCCTCAGCTGAGGAATAGGGACATTAATTGTCTGGGAAGAGCTACACCTTTGACATTACTAATAACATTGTATTATTGTTGCTTATGTTGGCATATGCATACACAAAATGTGTCTGTAAGGAGGCTTTTAGCAGGAGAAGTTCACTGGGTCTTTCTATTAGAGCAGCCCCTTCTCTGAGGGATTGAGTTAGTTATCTGGCTAATGCAATCAGAGTTTTCAGATGACACACTTCATTTAGAATGGCTCTCAAGCTCACCATTCCCTGTAATTTGGATGAAGGTCATCACACAACAGAGAGACTAAGGGACTTTTAAAAACCCAACCTTGTGTGCAGGTAAGGCACAATTTCTTCCTGAATTGCGATGCACATAATGACATGGACCTTCACATCATTTACATCTTCATAATAATTTCCCGAGGCTACATAATAACAATAGGTTTCTTCCACTGACTTCACTGGGGGCTCTTATGTGGGGGCCAACAAAATGAACTGAGAAGTAAGGGGCACTCAGCTGCTATTTGGAAATAGAGATTATAATTACGTCTCTTTCCATCAGTCAAATACTGGACGTCCCATTCAACAGTCTGACCCTCTGAGAAGGGGAAGATGGGTGTGTGACCAGGAAGGCACACTGAGGAGGCCGTAAGTCCAGGAATGTATTTATTATCGGGTTTAGAAATGTGCAGTAATGGCTGCTGTGATATATTTGTGACCTCTTAGGAACTCCGCAGTGATGCACACATTGCTGTATTATCCAAAGTGATCTTTTACAAACCTCAGCTACAAAATTAAATGCATTGACAGGCTAGGGCTGAACTCTGGCTTTTCCTTTCAAACACCTGTGGGGAGGCAGAGGGGTGGGAGCAAAACTGTAGCAGCTGAGTGGAGAATCCTCAAGGCATTCTTCATATGTCTGCCCACTTTAATCTCTGATTCCATTGGGGGGCCTTGGAACCTGGGCTTCTCTTGTGGTCATAGTGTTCACAAGTAACTGGTGCTGACCTTGAATACAAAGGTAGAGTTAAAAGCTACAGAAGAGTGGTGATGCAAACTCGTGCAGCTGTATAAAGCACTGAGCAATAGTTGGTTAGTACAGACACTGGGAGTCAGGAGCCCGAGTTTCTATTCCCAGCTCTCTTAGCGACTGAACTCTGAGACTTTAGGCAGTGCATTAAGGAGCCAATGCAACTGCCATTGAAGTCAATGGGAGCCTTCTCCTCAACTTCAATGGAAGATAGAGCTGGCCCATAAGCTCTGAGTTTTGTGTTCTGTAAAAGAAGAATAATTAGATCTATCCGATGGAGTTGTGATTATGTCAATGTCTGTAAAGTGCTTTGAAAGCTAGAGAAGTGCAAAGCATTATTAATCATTGTTATTTCCAAGGTAGTGGGTGAATGTGTATCAAAAGCATGGAGGGGCTAGATTTCAGGTTTGATTTAAGAAGAGTGCAAAGAGAACGTTTATATTTAATTATGCTCCAATTCAGCCTTCCTCTCACTGTGAATTGTATAGTAATCTTGGCCTAAGATTAACAGTATGAATTGCTGTGGAATGGTTTCAGGGAGTTGTTATGACTAAGCTAACATGATTCTTGGTGTAAGTAAAACAGAACAGAATACCAGTACTGATGGATTTCCACTGGCACTGTACCAAACCAGACAGTTAACTGTGCATCCTGTAAGCGATCTCCAAATACAGTACCTATTTAATTTTCAGAGCATCTGTTGACCGGTCAACTAAGATATCACAGGGGTAGACTTTGTTCCCCATGTACCTCATGAGTATGACCTTACTCCAAAAGTGGTCTCATTGGGACTACTTTTGGACTCACAGGGACTAGAAACAAAGATGGATAATGAACATTATCACGGAGAATCTGCAAACTCCACAGACTTTAACCATTCTATCTTCAGTCATCTTTGTTTAAAGCAGATTGCTATAAAACATGTTTCTTGGCTCCCAAGAATGTGTTACATGCTTTCTTTGTGTTGGTGCCCATTATATCCCTTCCCAGTCCCTCACTGGGCATCAGGCTTAGAGTTCTCATTCACAGTACAATGCAAAATAAAATCTGGGAAATCTAGAAATGTATTCTAGAAAGGCCACTGGGCAGGGTGTTCAACTTTATATTTCTGTACCTATCAGTGAAAAATGTTACATGACATTTTTGCATTTTGAGAGAAAATGCCTCATCAGAAACAGGAAGTTGATAGACTGTTTTTTAAATCCTTTCGGAAGCTCTCACCAATAATCTGTGATTATTTCTGATCCCTTCCTTGTTTAAATTGAAAAAGTGGAGCACAAATCTTATTGCATGGGGAAATTATGGAAATGCTGTGGATTACCTAAAAAACAAGTGACGTTAGTACTTCATTAACACTACTACATAGACAAGGCATCTTTCTGTCATTTGAATAAAAAATTATCTGAGAGCCAACATCAGAGTAAATTTTACTGCCCTTCCAGGATTGCTCAGGCTTTTTTTTTTTTATTGAAAAGCAATAACTCCATCTTCATTAGAATCTCATTCAGTTGAGTATGGGGGCCAGTTATTGAGCAAAGTAATTCTGTATCAGCAAAGATTTCCATAGACTGAAAAGAAGGTCTTTCAGGGGAGCTGCCTAAGCAAATCTGGATTTTTCTATTTCCTTCTCCTTTTACTGAATAGAAAAGATTATCTATGGTTTAAGACACAGTCTAGGACAATTTCTATGGAGGGGGCTAAAGATAAAGGCTGAATAGTCTATCTACTAGATCTCCACAGTCTTTTCTTTTAAATTACTGGTGCGACACAACACCCACATTGGCTTCCAGATATGTAGTCTGATGTACATGCCCATTAACCCAAGTGCTCATTGCTACCCTGGAAAGGGGACTGTAATTTGGAAGTTTTACCGCTATATCAAGTCAGGAAGCAATATACTTCCACTTACACTCATTAAGCAGGGAAAACAGAGGGTATGTCCTTTGTACGATAGGTTCATAAAGCTGAAGAAGTAAGGTGGCTAGGTTACTACTAAGAGATGACAGGGTACAACAATAAGAGTTCAAGACACACACCCCTCCAAAAAAATTTTACATGACTTGATCTCCACAAAGGGGAAGTAATGAATGTTTGTATCTCTTCCACAGTGCTAGATATTTCAGCTGAACCTGGGTACCAAAAACCCAACCCTCTCTCATTGTCCATTTTTTAATTTCTTCTCATTACCCCAAGTTTTATATCCATGTTTCACCCTCAATAATTCATCTCAATCCTTGATATTTACAATTGTCTAATATTTGCAGACTGTTCTCAAGTTTTTGTTCAACACACATATATATATTTCAGTATCTTTCTAGTAAACTGAACACAGTATTCCAGATGCTGTCTCAGGCGACGGTTACCTCCCTTAGTGCTGCTGTCTGTGCAGCTCTAAAATGAGGTGGCTTTTTTGCCACCATGCTGCACAGCAAATTCATAGACTTCAATTTTGGATTTTGCTTGGCCCCATTATGTCTCAGCTAGTCTAATTGTGCAATGAATTGTGGGCACCCAGAATTCCCCTTGTGTATGTGGGGTTTTCCCCCCCCAGATGGTCAAAAGCTGGCAGAATGGACAGCAGAGGGACATATCACAATTGTAGCTGGGTAAAGCGGGGGCATTAGAGAGGCAGTGGGGCCTAGTAGATAGTGCACTGAACTAGGGCTCAGGATAGAGACCTAGGTTCTATTCCCACCTCTGCCAGCGGTCTACTTGTTTGTCCTTGGACAAGTTACTTCCCAGCTCTGTGCCTCAGTTTTCCCATCTATAAGATAGGGATAATAATACTAACTTTCTTTGTAAATCACTTTGAGATCTATTGATTAAAAGCACAATATAAAAGTTAGGTATTCTTATTATTAAATGAGTTTGGTTAGAGTCCATTGTCCTCTGGTTATCCTGGATCACCTTGCACCCCCCTAGGAGCTTTCAAGTACTACACGTTGTCAGGAGCACTTTGGTTTTATGTTCCTCTAAAAGGCAGATGCTGAAAATATAATAAAAATGAAATACAAAAATGCCCCAGATGTTTTGCCCACCAAGTCAGATGAGCTGTTTAATTCCTTACAGATGTCAGCTGGCAACATGGTACGGGAGATTAAGTAACTAGATTATCTCCAAAAATACCCAGCTGATATAATTTTTCATTCAAGATTATGCTTATTGAAAAAGACAGTTATGATGCATGATTTCCCATCCACACAGTAAATCAAGATTCTGTTTCAAACACAACACAGAAAGAACAAGCCAAATACCTTGGAATTAGTTGCAGATGCAGTATAACCTGTTAGAAAAATTTTAGATGGAGATAAGTGAGCGTGTCCCCTCTGTCTGTATTAAACATATTATGGTTTCTGTGATCAGTGGGGGGCTGGGTAGGGAGTAATATTCCAAACTAGTAACAATGTCATGTAACGCCTGTAAGTTTTCAAACAGCTGTGAGGAGACTTAGTCACAGGGTTACAGTGTGGGAGAGCCACACAGGTAACCCCCTGCACAGACATTGCAACTTTGCCCTGTAGAATGAAGCTAATGCATGTATGGCCCCATTATTAGAATTACTTTTCTTATTATAATTATTATTATGATAGCACATAGAGGACCCAACCAAGAACCCAATGTGCTAGATGTTGTACAAACACATGAGAGACAGCTTTTGCCCTGAAAAATCTAATCAGAGAAAACAGAAACAGGGTGGGAGGGGATCAAAGCACAGATAGAAGTGATTTGCTCATATCAGGAGAGGGGTGGGATTACTAGCCACAGTTTTTCATGACAATATTGCATTCAGACGCAGGTTATGGCATGCGGCCATCTAGCTACCTATCTGTGCAGGTATGAGCTTCTGTGCTAACCTGTCGCATACTGTTGCTGAGAGCTATTAAACAGCAGCTCCAGTTTATCGGTGGGTGAAGGCAGTCTGATACCGTGGTCAAATCACTTTGGGATCCTATTAAATGTATCGTTTTTATTAATTATTAGGATGATGCTTTGTTCACACTTGGCTCCTTTGCCACATTACTTCCCCCAATCCCTGGCCATGCTTATTTCTGTGAGAGTGCTGCCTGGAGGAGCCACTGGGATTCTTAATCTTGACAGAATTACAAGCTATGAAACTGTCAAGCTATGTCCTAGCTTCAGCTCTGTTTGAAATCACTGAATGAATTGCTCCTTGGTGGCCCAGTCCCACAAAACGTTGAGCATCTCCTGAGACATTCTTCTCCCATTGACTTTAGTGGGAACTGAAGACACTCAGCACTGCTCAGGATGAGGCCCTGGGTCAGTGATTTCATACAGCATCATTAGGGTTGAAATTCCTGTATGAGCCCAAACCCAACCTCATAGTTTAAGTTCAGGTGAAATGCCTCAGTTAGCTTCTGACCCTCAGTTATTTATGTTCCATGGAAGGTTGCCTAGGCCCCACTTGTGGACAAAGGCCTAAGGTAGCTCCTTAAAGTGTTTTGCTGACAGGAGAAATTGCTGGGACAACTGGATGAAGGAGAGATGGGCTTGAATATGATCAGTTAGTGCACTAAATTACAGGGCGCAAACACTATGTAAAGTGCTCATAGGGTTTGCTGAAGAAACACCGTCTCTGTGGGCAATACAGTAGTAATGTGCTTGGGCTCCAGGTTACAAAGGAGTTATGCTAGGGAAGGGGAAATGGAATTACTGTGGAATTTGTACTGTTGTTTAGACCAGTGGTCTCCAAAGTTTTTGGATCGCGCACCCCAAGGGTGCCGCCGAAGAAGGAAGTCGGGAAAACCTGCCACAGGCATGCAGAGCTGCTGCCAAAGAAAAAAATGGCGGAGTGCTGTCTGGCAGTGCTCCTCCTGCCGCGCACCCCCTGGGATCCTCTGGTGCACCCCCCGGGGTGCCTGCACCCCACTTTGGAGACCACTGGTTTAGACCAGTGCTTCTCCGTGGGTTTTTTTTTCCTGCAACCAAGAATATCCCATAATCCTTTGTGACAATGCTTGTGGAATTTCAAGAAATAATGAGAAGTTTTTGGGTACTGCAGGGTGGGGATGGAGGAGGTGAATGGTGGAGGGCTGGGTTTGTTACTGGTAGGAATATTGACTGCTGGGTGGGGGCTGGTGTTGGGTTTAATGGTTGTGTGTGGGACTGATGAGGCTGGCTGCTGAGCAGGTAACTTGCTGGGAGCCGAGTATTGGGCAATGAGATTGTTTATGTTGTGGGGGAGGGAGAGTTGAGTTCTGCTAATATCCATGGAAAGGTGGTCAAATGCTTGCAATTGAGTTTCCAGCCCTGCTTTGACAGGGAAATGTTGTGATCGTTGCAGTGAAGTTGAGGAGCATGTTGATCAGACCAGGCAATCTGTTAAAAGGTCGGAATGCAGCAGACCCAGTTTCATTGCCTGGTAAAGGGTGGGGGCAGGCTGCAGAAAGCCCAGAGGGGCTCCACCCATCCTGGCACAGAGAGGTTCTAGAAGCAGGACAGCAGTTGGGTAAGGGATGTGTAAGGTGTTGGCAGTGGAATAACAACTATGCAGATTCACCAGACAACTTGCAGTCCCTGAATACGAGTGAGCAAAGCAGTCCCAGAGTCTATGACGACAGTGGCTGCAAGGTGGCCTTTTAGACGGGATCTATTCAGACCTTGCACGGGGCTTGGAACTAGGGTCACTTATAACTAGGGGGGAAGGTCAAGTCCAATAACATGTAAAATACAGCCCAAGGATGAGGGAAGCTCTGATTTTTCTAGGTGGGAAAAGATGGTTACAGATTTGAAAGGGTTTTTTTTTAAAACGCATTATTCTGCCACCCACTTGAAAAAACAGGCCTCCCTCGGCACATGACAAGAAGAGCTTTCCAGGGGTCTATTGTAAAATAGAAAATTGCAGAACATAAAGATATGAATATGTATGGGATATTTTGCTGGCAAGCACTGCAGCAATGTTTCCCCTTCTGAGACTAGTGGCTTGACTGCTGCAGGCTGGTAATTTTTTGGGTGTGGCGACTTCATGGGAGAATAAACTGCAGTGCACGCAAAATTGAATGTCCTGTATTTATGCCGTTGTATGGATACATTGAAGTTAAAGGGCCAAATTCATGCAAGCCAATTGACTTCCTCCATGGAGTTCATGAATTTAGTCTAACATTTCCTTAATAAATGGGCGTCCTTTGGAAAGCACATTAGAAGCACGGGGGGGCTGCATGGAGAATTTCACACAGAAAATGTATGAAACTAATTAAAGTCAAGGGGCTGTGAGCCTTGCAATCACCACATCCTGGGCCTTTGAAAGTGGCAGGATGCTCAGTAGCTTCATGCTAATAAAGCTGACTCTGAGTTACTGATGGAGTTCCTTGGCCTCTAGACAGGAAGTCAGCTTTGACAATCATGGTAAGCATAATGTGTTCATTCAGTAGTAGGTTACAATTTACATTGCAAGGTTCTTAAGTGTTCTACACTTATATGGGAGTTGTGGACCATTTCATTACAGTGTTAGTGATGTCGTGGTAGGGAGCTTATAAAATAACTACTATAACAAAATAAATTAGTTTAATTTGACTCTAGCCCAGGATCCTGGTTACTCGTTTTGTTTTGTTTTTGGACCTACTAAGTATAATCACTAAATTATGTGCAGTAACATATCAGTACTATGTACCAAGCAAACTCTAGTGGAACATAGCCAGCCAGGCCCATGGTAAAGTGACAGTACCTCCCCCTACTCTACTCCCCCTGCCGAAAATAACAAAAAAACACCCACCACCATGAAATCTGCACTTATAGCAGTAGATTTTCCAAAGATCTCGGCTCCAATTTAGGCACTACAATAAGAGGCCAGATTTTCAAAGTGCTCTTTATCTTGGGTGCTTAGCTCTTTCGAAAATCTGGACATAGGAGCAGAATGACAGCAAAGGCCTTTTGAAATGTCTGCCCCTTATTAGGTGTCTAAATGGGAGCTGAGCTCTGTTATACTGAATGAGTCAAATTCTGCTCTCATTTGCACAGGTGTAAATTCAGAATAACTTCACTGGCTTATAAAGAACTAATTTATGGAAGCTCAAGTGGAAAAATAAGTGTGCATTAAAAATACCAAGCTACAGTATCTTAGTCCTTTGGAAATCTCCTAACTGCAGACCTGTAAAATGGATGAACTTTCTGTATTATTCCATTTCACTTGGTATCTCAAATTAGGGGTTGCTAAAGATATTTGCTTATTTCACTTACCTGCTACATAAAAGCATCTTAATCTCCTTGCTACTGTCCATGCTTCAAATGATTCAGATAAACCAATGACTCATGAAGTGACTGCCTACTCTGTTTTAAATATTATCTTTGCTGCAAAATGAAAAAACATCCAAAGAAGTTGATTTCTGTTCATGAAAGAAACTTTCTCTATAATGTTGCTGAGAAAAATGCCAGATGGTTTTGTGAAGCTGCAAGGCTTCTAAAATAAATCTGGGCTTACAAAGAGAACTCATTTAGGCAGGTACAATATACCACAGTGGATTTTAGGGGTAATAAGTCCCACTTCATTCAGTTTGACACCAGTAACATTTAGGAACCCAGGACACCAAATCCTTCCCTGGGGTAAGTCCATTGACTTCAAATTCAAGACTGAGTCGGGGATAAAGCTGAGGTAATAGTTTCAATTCTGTTACACCAGGGAGGAGTTTGGCTCCTAAAATAAAGATAAGAAGAGAATGACATAAATGGGTGAAGAATTAAGGGAAAGTCTCAGAAGTATTTTCTTTACTGATTAACCTGCAGTTCAGAAATACTCTGTTAACAGCACTACTCATTGGCTGAATTCCAAGCTGATATCTGAGTGGCAAGTGCAAAGGTAAATTCTCTGTCAATCTGGATTATTTACCTGGCGTAGCCCTTTGTTAAGTCTGTGAAAGTCTAACAGGGCTGACCGGACTCCTCTCCGGTGATCATATTAAAAACTGCTGTAAACCGAGTCAACTCCCAGGGAAGTCAAGGGAGTCACATCCACTTTGCACTGAATTTGGCCCAGAGGATGTATTAGAGACTTCCAGAAAGAAGTAAGTGAGAAATTAAGAACCAGAGGCGAGCTCTTCAGCTGGGGTAAATCAGCATAGATGTGTGTAAATCAGGTTTACACCAGCTGGAGATCTGGCTCCCAGATATTTGTCTTTCTTCTAGCTCTTACAGGTTTTTTCTTTTCCTTTTCTCCTTTATTTCTTTGAAACAGCCTCATTATGAATCTCCTGCTTTGTGCAGGCAGAGACCCCATTCCTTTTCCTTGCAGGTTCAGGGAGATGCATGCCAGAGGGATGTTTGGGGGAAATTATAAGGGTTAAAGCCTATATCCCCTATTAGAGAAAATATTTGGTTTCTGGACAAGGACCAGCAGCAACCCCAAAGGGCTTCAAAGCCCTTCAAGCGGGGTGACAACTAGGTTTGGTTTTGGAGGCAGAGTTTGGTCTTCAGGGCGGGACTTACACCCAGGAGTCATCCATCTGCAGCTTACACCCACCAGCCAGCTCGGATGAAAAGACAGCCAGCTGAGGCATATTCACTGAGACAATGGGCCAGGACAAGAGAAATGAAAGGGGGATGATCTCAGCTGTTCAGTGGACAATGAATTGCTTTTATCCTCTCAGGACTGGTCTACACTGGAAAATGTGATTGACTCAGCTACCTCACTCAGGGGAGTGAAAAATCCACACCTCTGAGTGAGGTAGTTTAGATGACCTATGTGCCTGTGTAGTCAGCAGTAGGCAGATGGAAGAATTTGTCTATTGACCTAGCTACCACCCCTGGGAGAGATGGATTTACTGTGGCACAGGTGGAACCCCTCACAGTGTGGAGGCAAAGCCTCAGACAAAGATCCTTTACAACCAGGTAATTTGGTCTGTCAATTACTTTCTTGAGCTGTGAAACATTGCCAGAGTTGAAGGGCTATATGGAGCTCTCTCCCAAGAAGAGCCAGACCTGGACATTGTCCTTTGTTTATTTGGATTCCTTAATAATCAGTTTGGCAGATAGGGAAGCAAACTGCTGGTAAGGTGACACTGCACTCCCAAATCTTTCCCCAAAGGTTTTATCTCACTGTCTTTACAGTTCCCTGAATGGAACTCTCTCTCAATTACCCCACGGAGAGTCAAAGAGTTGTGATCACCCAGACATTCAGTGCCTCTTGCACTGAAATTTCCTTTTACAAAGATTTCATGTCATGGGCCAGGTGCTATATCCTCTATACTTAGATACCATAGGAATGCATGGTTAAATAAACCTTAGATATAGATTAGATGCTGATTTCTGTTATACTGTAAATCAGAATATGCCATTTGTTCTCAACTTGATCTCAACAATCAGGTAGTTTTAAATGTATATGCATATAACTGAATGCTTAAACTTCTCTCTTGAATCTAATATCAGCCAGTACGTGCATTAGCAATAAAATAAACCTGTTTGCCAGATCTGTGACAAGAGGCAAGTCATATAATAACCATTGTATCAGAAATGAAACACACAATCTCCTGATTGAGTATCCCAAGATTCAGTTGTGCCCTTTCCATTTAAGCTGCCAGAAAAGCAACCCCTCTAATTGTTCTCTGCACACACACCCCCACCACCACCACCATTCTATCTTTGAATTCAGTGCCTGCCTGCAAAGGCTGTATTAGCCAGTCATGCAGCAATGAGAAACTTAACTGAATGAATACAGTATTCCCATTCCACCTTCAACTTTCCAATAGAGATCAAGAAGCCTTTTTTCTTTGTTAGGGGAGGAAGGAAAGGAGCTCACCAAGAGATACTTTGCCTTGTGGAATCAGATGAAATATAATTAAACTTTTGATTAGCGTCACAGTATAATAGAAATCTAGAGCTAGAGAATTTAGCAATGATGAAGAAGCATCTTAGAAAACTCCAGGGAATCTCTAAGCATCCTCTGTCTTACTTTCAGCGAATATGGGTATTGCAGTCAAACTATCAGTTTTCAGGTAAGATAAAGGAACCTATTTTCTTTCACTGACCCCAGTTTCATACGAATGTAACTTCACTGACTGACTTATGCTAGTTACCCCATGTATGAGAACACTGGTTCCGGAGTCCATGCCTCAGAATATTTGTTAAAAACACTGGTCCTTTAAAGCGGAGAGTTCTACACACAGAGCACATGACTGCTAGCAAGCATGTGACTTACAGGAAACCACACATAAAGCTTCCTGTAGCTTAGGCACTGAAGAGTGGTGATCAGGGTGACCCAGGGTTGGGGAAGGACTTTGCATGTGGTGCTCAACATACGCTTGGTGGAAGTCCACGTGTGGGTCTTCCAAGTAGCCAGGCAAAGGGCTGATGGATTATAGAGTCTAGAAGGGGCTGGGCTGCAGAAAGACCGGCAGAGATGAATGACTATGAACCAAGCAGAGGACTCGTTGATGACAGAGCCAGACAAACACGGACTCTATGAAGAGCAACTGCTTATACTTTGGTGTGTGTCTAATAAAGCACAGCCCATATGGGGAAGAAAGGAATGTTCTGTGATGTTGGGATTTATACATTTATGGGGATCCAAGAAGGGGGAACTGAGGCAGTACATATGACCTAATGGGGTAAGCTGTTGCACAGCGAAAAAACAACCCCTTAGGCAGTTGAGGTGAGATGGTTACTAAGAGCTGCAACCTGCAGGTGTCAGTGGAAAAGTTTGGACAAGGCTCCACATACCAAACTTAAAACCCAACAGATTATTTTTTAGGAAAGAGGGGCCCACACTGCAAAACTTGGTTCTAGACCAATGGTTCTCAACCAGGGATCCGGAGTCGTGAGCAGGTTTCAGGGGGTCCGTCAGGCAGGGCCAGCATTAGACTTGCTGGGGCCTAGGGCAGAACACTGCAGCCCCACGCATGGGGCTGAAGCTGGGGCCCTGAGCAACATAGCTTCGCGGGCACACCTGTGGCATGGGGGGCCCAGGCAATTTACATGTTTTATACCCTCTAACACCGGGCCTGGCTTTTATATGCAGAAAAACAGTTGTGGCACAGGTAAGCCATGTAACATGTTGTAACATATTGGCGGGGGGGCACTCAGAAAGAAAAAGGTTGAGAACTGGTGTAGACAGTGAACACCCTAAAATTCAGCAGTGCTCCCCACACATACAGAGAAGGGAAAAGGATTAGCAGATTTGATATAAAGATAGTGTCTGCGTTATTTACTACTCCTTTTAAATCGATGCATGCATCCTACTCATTGTCTGCCCAGCATCAAACAGAAAAGACATCTTGGCTGAGTTGTCAGGCACTGGTTGCCTAGGCGTGCAATACCTGCCTAGGTGTTGAACTGGGAAATCATTTACAATACATCCCAAGTGGTGGTACTTATCTTACCTAGGAAGCTAGGGCTTGATTTAAGACATGGGCACTACAGGGCCATGTTCCTGGGGTCTTGTGCTTAAATCGCTTTTTTTAAAAAAATTCACACATCTAAGTTTCTGGTCCTCAGCTTTACAGGAAAAAAGCTTGAAAACACAAACCAAGTGTGACCAGTGCAGTGATGCCTGCCTGAGCCAATAGCACAGAATGCGGTGAATTGCCCCACGCCCCTTTCTGGGGTGTAGCACACCAAGTCCCACCACTCTGCAGTCCCGTCCCAACAAACGGTCCCACCAACACCATCCCAATACAGGACTGTTCATGGCAGGTAGAGGAGAGTCCAGCTGGCCCAGTCAATCCAGCTGAGCCAGATGCATTCTAACTGCTGTGGTAAGGATTTGGGGGAACCTAGCTGTACCCTCTGTCTGGTGGAGGATAGCAGGTCCCCCTGTTGCTGCTTCTATGGGGCAAAGGGAGCCCCATGCCACTGCTATTGCTTTTCTGGGAGGTTGGCCCCCCCCTTGCTACCTGAGAAGGGGGGGTGTACTGCTCTTATGGGGGGAATAAGTGGGTGAAGCATATGACTCTCCTGTGTGGGAGGGTGCCCCCAGGCTGCTGTGTGGGGGTGGCACCATTGGGGGTATGTGCCTAGAGCCTGGATTGCCTTAATTTAGCTCTGCTGGGAGGGCCCAGGTATAGTACGTGCCAGGCAGGTTGCAACATTTCTCCTTTATAAGCAAATAGTCAGCCGGAATTACTATCCACAGTTATATGGAATCTTATAACAGTGCTGCTGGGGTGATTCTCCTCTCACTGTTATAAGTCAGGAGCAAATCTGGTGAGGTCAATGGTGTGACACCTATGCAAAACCAGTGCCAGAGAAGAATCAGACTCACCTTGTTGATAGTAGACGACTAAGGCCCAATTCTGCAACCGTGTAACAGCACTGATGCAAGCAGTTCCATTAGTATGGCTCAACGTGAGTTGCAGGAGCGGGTCCAGATCAAGATTATTTAAAACAGCACTAATTGCTTCTAGTTCTGATATTTATGTTGCCCCTTTGCCTGTATGTCTGCTCCACATGTCAGAATAAGCAAAATTCCTATAAATCAAATGCCAATGTTTCTTTGGGACTCAGCTGTTAGGGCTTATTTCCTTGCTAGAGATGTTTTTCCAGGTGGTTTCTTATCCGATTACCACAATGGAGCTAAAGAATATTCATCCCTCATATCTTATAAGCACAGCATCTCATTTGCATAAACTGAATAATTACTGCATTATCAATCATTAATCAGGCTAGGCGAACTGGGGCACAAGGTCCTTTGGTCTTGCACATCACTCGAATCAATTCAACTCTGATTTGCTTCATAGTTTGGATTCCTGCAAATTTAAATAACAGCGAACTTGAGAGGATATTTTTCACAACATATTATACAGCATGAAGTACAACAGCATCTGGCGGATGTTATCACTTTTTCAGACCCTGATCTCACAGTGTGACTTGCAGTTATTTAACATAAATTCTTTGGGGAGGTGGAGCACATGAACAGATCACTGGGAGCTTCCCTTCTGCTGTCCACACCAGAAGGAAACCATGTTGTGGCATCTACATGCAGTGCTCTGATCAGTATGGGCTCAATGCTGAGCCTGGCTGCACTCCAGGCGGGGTGGAAATGAGGCACAGGGAACATTCTTCTTATTGCCCTATGAGAGCCACCTGCATCACCAGACTCTTGCACTGTGGAAAAGTGGCTGCTAGCTAGGAAAGGGAGCAGTCAACATCGGCTTCAGCTTCAGTGGTCTGGTGGCCTTTACAAAGTAATTACATAGCAATTACAAAGTAATTACAAATTGAATGAGTGTGCTCATTTACAAGGAGAGAAAAAAACAATGGAAAGGTTACGTTGACAAATTATTCGTTGTCTAAAGAAGCTTGTAATTATCAGTCATAACAAAAACACACAAAACAGGCAATGGGCAGGATCCCCTGACAAACCTATTAAGCAGGCATTATGAAATTAATTATTATGTTCATCCAAACAGGCAGAATTAAATTTGAGTTGATCTGTGAACAACTATTAAGATGCCAAATAATATCCCTGGCAAACTCTGTCTAATGAATGCAAGTAACCAAGCCAGACACACTTCAACATTTGAAACATGTTTCTCAGATTGTGGTTGTATGAATGCAGAACAATGCTGCATTTTTAATCAGAGCATTTGAAATGCAAAATGGTTTTCATTACCTAGAGAAAGGCTTTAGCAATGCCGTATGCTGGATTATAATGGGAGAAGATAGTAGAAGCATATTAATGCCCAGTAGGTTCATTAGCATCAGTGGACTCACAGGATGCTGTCTGAATGCTTAATGGCTGTACACTTACTATTTTACTTTGAGTGTTAGCATAATAAATATGTTCAGCACAGATATGGTAAAGGAGGAAGGCTGGTCTTAGTGTGGATGTAATAATATGATACTTGGGGCTCAAATAGGGCCTTTTCATCTCAGAACACTTGACAGATGTTGAGAAATAAAGCTTCCCAAGACCCTACGAAGGAGCTAAGAACTGTTATCTGTTTTACAGATGAAAAAAGTAAGGCACAGGAGAGGTAAACTGGAAGGGACCTAGAGACATCATCAAGTCCAGCCCCTGCATTAAGGCAGAACCAAGTAAACCTTTCAGAAGTGGTGGGCCGAGTCTTCATTTAGTCACTTGTGCAAGTCAGTTCACCTCTGGGTCTGCCACTGACTCGTGCATTTATTCACTCTAATTTAAGGTTTCACATGCCAGTAATGCACTTTAATGTTTTTAGAAGGTCTCTTTCTATAAGTCCATAATATATAACTACAGTGCTGTTGTATGTAAAGTAAATAAGGTTTTGAAAATGTTTAAGAAACTTCATTTAAAATTAAATTAAAATGCAGAGCCCCCCGCACCGGTGGCCAGGACCCGGGCAGTGTGAGTGCCACTGAAAATCAGCACGCGTGCCGCCTTTGGCATGCATGCCATAAGTTGCCTACCCCTGACCTAGACCATCCCTGCTGGCTGCTGTTCTTAAAAACCTACAATGATTGGGATTCCACAGCCTCCGACGGAAGACTATTCCACAGCTTAATTACCCTTGTAGTTGGAAAGTTTTTCTTAATATCTAACCTAAATCTCCCTTGCTGCAGATCAAGCCCATTGCTTCTTGTCCTACCTCCAGTGAATATGGAGAACAGTGTATCATGTCCTCTTTATAACAGCTCTTAATGTATTTGAAGACCCATCATTCTTCTTTTCTCAAGACTGACCAGGGCCAGGTTCTTTAACCTTTTCTCATAGCTCAGGTTTTCTAAACCTTTTATCATGTTTGTTGCTCTCCTCTGGACTCTCTCCAATTTGTCCCCATCTTTCTTAAAGTGTGATGCCCAGAACTGAACACTACTCCAGCTGGGGCCTCACCAGTGCAAATGGAACAGGACAATTACCTCCCATGTGTTACATACAACACTTCTGTTAATACACCCCAAAATGATATCAGCTTGTTTTGCAACTGCATCACGTTGTTGACTCGTATGCAATTTGTGATTCGCTACAACCCCCAGATCCTTTTCAGTATTACTGCCTAGCCAGTTATTCCCCATTTTGTATTTGTGCACTTAATTTTTCCATCTTAAATGTAGTAATTAGACTTCTCTTTATTGAATTTCATCTTGTTGATTTCAGACCAATTCAGGTCATTTTGACTTCTAATCCTGGCCTTCAAAATGCTTGCCAAACCTTCCTAGCATGGTGTCATCTGCAAATTTTATAAGCAGGGCTTTGGAGCTGTGCTCTGGCTCCGCTCCTGCTCCAGGCAAAAACCTGCAGCTCCACTGCTCCGGAGCTGCTCCGCGGGCTCCGCTCCACAGCCCTGTGTATAAGCATACTCTCCACTTCATTATCCAAGTCATGAATGAAAATATTGAATAGTACCAGATTCAGGACTGACCCCTGCAACACCCCACTAGATACACCCTCCCCGTTTGACAGAAAACCATTGATAACTAATCTCTTCCACCAGTTGTGCCCATTACCTTATAGTAATTTCATCTAGACCGCATTTCCCTAGTTTGCTTATGAGAATGTCATGTGGGAGTGTGTCTAAAGCCTTACTAAAATCAAGTTACGTCATGCTTTCCCTCATCCACTAGGCCAGAACCCTGTCAAAGAAGGAAATTAGGTTGGTTTGGCATGATTTGTTCTTGACAAATTTGCGCTGGCTATTTCTTATAACTCTATAAAGTCGTTATAGCCATAGTGTGGGTTTTAACTTCTCGTTCTTAAGCATCAGACAGGATACAGGATGTGATGACCAAATGATCTGATCTGTCATGGCAAATCTTTAATTCTTCTGTTCCATCCTCCAGGAGTTGATGTCACAATGCCAGTCAATCCAGGGCACAGATTCTCACAGGTGGGAGAAATTGCAGAGCTTTCAGGCGATTTCCAAGTGGATCCTTGGAAAGCTGTGAATTAGGGCTAGAAGAGATGAGCACAACACAGTAGCTTGGGAATCTATCACCATTGTTTGATTTATTTTTATTAATATGATGCCCACAATGTCCTAGATGATTTACAGATACATTGAGAGATACGCCCCGGTCTGTAGAGCTTACAATCAAGGCAGTGTGGGATTCTCTCCAAAGCCAACAGCGTGAATACAAGGCCATTAAGAGACTGTAAAGGACAAGTTATGGAACAAGAGTCTGCAGGGCTGGAGGAGGTACCAATAAATCCTCCTATTCAGGAGACAATGAGAGAGAGAAACTGATCTCCAAAATAACTGACCTTGTGGATCGGAGATTGGGATCTAAGTTGTGGGGTGGATCTAGTACGGCATCCAAACACTTGGACTCTGACTCCACAGATGAACTTTGCTGCTCAGCCCCTTCTCTACTGACTCAGACGCAGGGGCAGGGCTCTCGCTGTATAGGGAAGAGGAGCAGTGCAGCAAGCATCTCCCAGCAGCAGCAGGGGAGTGGAATCTGAATGCACCCCTGTGGGGAAGAGCAAGGGATTTAACTGGGGCAAATCATGTAAGCTCTCAATAGGGGGCAGGGTGAAAACCCTTCGTCCTTCACAAATTTCCATCTCTTCTGTAACCCCATCTTCATTTGTACACAGCCAGGAGAAAAAGGCAATAAGAGGAGACCTAATACCAAGGGACCTTCTCTTCTACACAAGCAAAGCTGAAGAGAGAACCTGTTGGTCTATTCTGCCCCAGGGTCTGGCTTTTTTTTTTCATTCCAGCCCACACTAGAGTCTATCACATACCTCGGTAATAAAACCAATTGTGAGAATCAGTTCTCCTGGGTGAAACCAAAATGAGAAACAATGAGAATTTAGTTTAGCCCTGATTGAAAATAATAAGTTATCGAACCATTGCTGGTTTAAATGACAAACACTTTGGGTGACCTCAGCAATCAATTCCTGAGCTGTGTTAGAAAGAAAGCACGCAAAGGAGCAAAATGCTCCAGAGTCATCTAGTTACGTAGCAGATGTCATTACAGACAGGGGTGTCTGAGTCACACATGTAAGGCTCCTATATTAAGCACCAGCCTCCAGGCCTAGAGGACTATCTTTTCCAATTCATACCCCTGAGCTACCATCAGTCCCTTAATCTCATTTCATTTGGTTTGATTTTTCTCTGTGTGCGTTGCTATGGATGGGCCTTAGGTGACTTATCCAGCTTGAAGCAGAGCCAGGCAGGGAACTCAGAGACAACTTTAATATGCTCAGGTAGACAAACAAAGAGACTGAAACTGTTTATGTTCCTTTAGCTGTGCTGATCATCTTTTCAAATAGGAGGTAATAACTAGCACTATTAAGTGAAAAACTCAGGATGTTGATGATGGAGTGGAGACATGGGTCCACTAAATTAATGAGATATAATTAAAAAAGCTAACAAAAATAGCATTCAGACCTTGCAAGCTGTAAAGTAACAGAAATATTCAGCACATTTCTAACGTTGTTATAGCAGTAGTGCTTCATGACTCTAATCAGGTATCCAGGTCCCACGGTGCTACGCACTATACAAACAAATATCTCAAAGGTAGTCCCTGCCCCAGAGAGCTCACAATCTGCGATAACCAACAAACAGGACAGGAGAACAAGATAACAACAGAGACAGAGTCTTCACATAAACTAGCCGTCCTGGGGGACTCTGTAGTCACAGGCGGTCACCAGTCTAGCTAAAGCTAGAAAGACACTGGTCCAGATTCTGATCTCACTTACACTGTTTAAATCCATTGCAGTTAAAGGAGTATTCCAGATTTACACCAAGATAAATAAGACCCATCTCTCTCATTATTGGTTTCACTTTTGAGATTCTGCTTTAAAATAGCATGTGATTTGCCTACTGTGGTCTTGTGTGTCACAATGTTTCCATTTATCCTGCAAGGATGCTGATATCACTGGATACGTAACCACAAATATTCTACTACCCAGCAGCTCTGGGAAACAATGGACCTGACTTTCCATTGCCTTGTGTACTCACAACTGTGTAGAATATACTAAATCAGACAGTAGGATTTAACACGCATATTGCACAGGTTTAAAGGACTAATAGCCAGCTCGTGCCTTTGGTTCTGAGAAGGATCACTCATAAGATGCACCATCCCATGCATAATTCAGGATATGTCTACTCTGCAATGCAATATCTGCAGCTGGCCTGGGCTAGCTTACTTAGGCTTGGGCTGTGTGGCTATAAAGTTGCAGTGTAGACATTCGAGCTCAGGATGGAGCCTGGGGGGAGAGTCCTAGAGCTGGGCTCCAGCCCAAGCCCAAATATCTACACTGTAATTGTATGTATAGCCTTGCAGCCCGACCCAGCTGACACAAGCCAGCCACAGGTGTTGTACTGCAATGTAAACATACCCTCAGAGACAGTTGGGACCGGCATGGGGCCTTGGTCTACGGTTAGCATTGGGGCTGGCAGCGAGCCCCAGGTGAGGGTTAGGGTCAGAGCTGACTGGCCCTGAGCAAGGGTAAGGGCCTGAGCGGCCAGCTGGCAGCCCTGAGCCAGGGTTAGGGGTGGGGCTGGCTGGGGGTAAGGTTACCACCTGGCCAGTATTTGACCAGCCTGGCCAGTATTTTCATGGACTTGCCATTTGCCAGAAAAATAATTTAATCTTCTGGGAGTTTTCTACATGAGTCTAAAGATTTGCATTATTATCACAGGACACTCAGATATCTAATGTTAACAGTTCCTGTGTCCAGCTAAAGATGCTGCAGTGTTCCCACTTCTGCAGTTTAAGTAAGACAACGTTGTTAGCAATCTTATTTATATGTGTTCTCTTTCTAGATATTGTAAGTGGCTGTTTGAAGGGGAGGGTTGTGGAATTGCCTTGTGGTTGGGGGTTGGGGTTGAGGTAGGCTTGCCTTGAGGGGGAGGGTGGTGGTTTTTTTGCACTTCAAAGGTGGTAACCCTAGGTGGGGCCCATGGGCCAGGGTTAGAGTTGGGGCCAGCAGGAGACCCTGAGCTAGGGTTAGTGCTGGGGCCAGTGCAAGGACCCTGGAATAGGGTTAGAGTTTAGGGCTGGGTGAGGGCTGTGGGCTAGGATTAAGGTTGGGGCTCAGTGTGAGCTCTGGGCTTGGGTTAGGGGCTGGCGGCAGGCCCTGGGCTAGGGTTAGGGTTGGAGCTGGCTGGGGATCCCAGGTTGGTCGGGGCTGGGTGGGGGCCACTGGCTACAGTTATGGTTGAAGTTGGGTGGAGGCTGTGGGCTAGAGTTAGAGTTGAGGTTGTGTGGGGGTCCTGAGTGAGGGTTAGGGTTGGGGCTGGCTGGGAGCCTCAGGCTAGGAGGGGTTGGGTAGGGGCTGTGGACTAGGGGCTTCATTGGGGTCCTGGTCCGGGGTTAGGTTAGGGGCCAGATGATGTTGGCTCTGTGCTAGGGTTAGGGTTAAGATTCTATTGGTATTCCCTCGTTAGGGCTATGGCTGGCATTCTGTGTTCACCCCATAGCCTGGGCAGTGCTTTTTGCTTTTAGATGGGGACCCTGTTTTAGGGTTCGGTGAAGGTTGCTACAATATTTAAAATAATTTTTTTCCACAAAATATTTTTTATAATAAATCATGATTTTTCCCCCCAAATATTTATTTTTCTTTAAAATCACATCATGAGAAATTCAATCTCTTTTTATATGTACTTTTTTTTCCATTTTGTTTTCAGTTTTTCTTTTTACTACTTTGGTGTTTTTCCACATTTGTTGTGTTTTCCTGTTTCCTCCTGTTGCCTTGGTAAAGTAGTAGAAGTTTTAAAAAAAACAGTCTGGAAGGAGGACTTATATTCCAGATTCGCTATTATATTCCATTCTGCTAAAATATATGTGCTGGATGCTAAGCCTGCTGAAGTGTGTAGGCTGCTACCCTTGTGTTTCTACATAATACATGTAATTTATACACATGGGAGAAGGCAAAGGAGCAAAACATGCAGAAGAGGGAGCAAAATTCTCATTGACATTCACACTTTGCCCAGTATTAGTCTATCTCTACGCAAATCTGGAGGTGTACCCAGTCATTCCAATGGGTTCGGGCAGATAACTACCATGTCTCATCAGGTCAGCCTCTGTGAGTCGCACTGTGAAGGGCCTAGGGGCCTTGTTAATCTTAATGAACGATGGAAATACTGCATACATTTGAACCTAGGTTCCTTTTTTCGATAGCCTTATGCAAATCCAATTTCATTGGCATTGTAGATGGTTTTCATTAAGAATTCTTTGGCCTTTTCCCTTTTCTAGATGACCTTGAGAATTACATAGAGGGGCCTTAATTTGAAAATTAAAACCATAGACAACTCATACTTTAAAAAGAAATCATGCATATTTTATCACTTATTGCATCCTTTCCAACTGCATCTTTATTGGTTAAGACCAGGGACTAAATTCTGCTCTCAGCTATGCTGGTGTAAATCTGGAATAACTCCATTAGAGTCTATTTTTTCTTCATTTTCATGTCTGTGCCACAGAGTCAATGTTTAAGTGTGGCTAAGCTTTCCCGAAACAACTCCTGTTCATATGCGACATCCTTCACCTGGCTTCTTCTAGGGCTGATAAGATGGCAGTTAAACCCATTCAGCCATAGGCCTCATTGCTGATATTGGCAATAAAAGGTATTATTGGGATGGTTAATTTTCGGGTGATGTAGATACCCGCACACTAAGAAATTCACTGAGTCACTGGAACAGGATGGCCTACTTCTTTAAGGGCCAGGAGGTGTGGAATCAGTCAGCCCTATTCAGTTAGCCCTGCCCTGCTAAACCTGAGCTGGGCATTGGACTTCAGAGTAAGAAAGACAGCAGCGAAGGGCTGACTGGGACGAGTGCAGACAGACTGCTCTTACATGGGGGCAGGAAGCCTGGTTGAGGGCAGGAGCTGACTGAGGACCATGGTTGTCCTGAGTCCTTTGTAGGAAGGTCAGCCTGGACTAAACCGATGGGAGGACAAGAGACCAGGTACCTGTTGGTGGGCTGTGAGACAGGCCATTTCAATTAGGGCCCTCCTATGAGGAAGGGGAGCTGAAAATGGAGCCCAGCTGGACTGAGGAGTCCTTTGTTTAGGGCTTTTATTGGACTTTATCTAAAAGACTCTGTTACCCTGGAAGGGATTGAACTCTCTCAATTGGCTCAGTCAGAGGGCCAAGTCATACCTATGGCTGGAGCAGGGCAAAGAGCATGGTGGGGAAGCTCAGGCAGAGCATCTCCAATACCATGCTGTGCTGAGAGGGGATGCTCTGGGATGGTGAGTCTTGTAACAGTCATCCTCTCCCGGCCAACTCATTTCAGCCAGGCCACAGAGCAGCCCTGGAGCTCTTTCATTCACTACCAGCTCATTGGAACTTGCAACCTTGTAGTGGGAGATGCTCTGTCCCACCATGCCTCAGTGTTACTCATCAGGTGTCAATTTGTCCTGTGATTGCTCTGCATACTGCAGCTCAGTCTTCTCTAACACAATATTTAAATGAAGTGTGGCTCCATCTGAATTTTTGGTGTATCTTTTTTTAAAAACCCCACCGGCCTAAGGTTCTGGGTTGAGCATTTACAGAAAATGTGTGCCCCTTGGGAACTGATTCCAGTGATTTCCCAGAAGTGACACTTGTATCTGATCTAATTCTTTCTTCCCCAACTACTTCCCCATGTGGGGTGCCTTAGAAAAGAGAGACTGTATATATCAAAAGTGGTATCTTTTCTTTCCACATTCATCTTGTTTCCTCTCTGTGCTTCTCAAACACTTGAGTGATGTTTTGCTGTACTGGGTTTATCATTTTGTATTTCTGATGTATCCCAACAAAGTGTCAAAGAACCCCCCTAACTACTCTGGTGCTATAAACATCAATATGATTGCCCTGTGCTATCATCAATTCCAATATGTTGGAGATTGCCATGTTTTGTTCTATCCTGGCTCATGATACAGGGATGTATTTTACAATTATTTGATTGGCGTTGGCCTTTTTAAACTCACTTGTATAATCCATTTCTTTGAGGATCAGGAAAAGAGGTATCCTGAGAATAAACTGATGAATAAAATGACTGACATGGCCAAGCAGGCCTGTTTGACAGCAGTAACTCTGAAAGATGCCTGGCCTGATATTGAAATGATGGATTTGTGGTTACAAGTTTTGCACCGTTTTCCTTGAACTGAGATCAGCTGTCAAAACCTTCAACAAAACATCAGGCTGCATCCTGAAATGAATGGCCAACCTTTAATATCTTAAAGACACTCATACGAAACAGATATTTCCATCTTTATCACCACATTAAGTGTTTGTCTTCAGTGCAACTCACCCCCCAACTCCCCTGCTGTCTAGAGAATGTAGAATAAAGACGGTGATATAGTAAATACTGTGCCTAAAAGCCAAAGTGGGATCGTTTCCTGGTCAGTGTAGGACAGGAAAAACTATGCCGAGCATCACGTCACTTAGAACAATTGTTGACAACTGTGTGCCAACATGGTAAGAGTCTAATGTAGACTTGGCCCTCTTGGCTGGTAGATGCTACACCAGAAAATTGAGGCAGGTGGGCTATCACCAAATAGCCCATGAGAAAGCCACCAAAGCAAACTTCTTACTCCAGCCACATAGTGCTGCTGACCGTGGTCCTGCCCATGGATCACAAGGTGCAGTCACACCACCTACCACTATATTGCTGAGCCCTCTTCTCATGCAGTCTGTGTCAAGATCCTGGAAAAACGTAGGCAGGACTAGTGGCAGGAGCTTGGAAGACAGGAATTGAAGACAGGGGTTAGAGCCTGTATCAGGGTCAAGAATCAAGCTGAGGGTGAAATCAGAGTCAGAGTCAGGAATTAAGACAAGGGTCAGAGCTAGAGACAGAGTAAGGAATCAGATCTGAGGGTCAATACCAGGTATTGAGATTCCAGGGGTCAATTTGGAGTCAGATTCCAAGGTCAGTAATGGGAGTTGAGAAGCAGGGCAGTCATGGCACCTAGGGACTCCCAAGCTGGGCCTCCCGGTCACCAGGTCACTAATTGCTGCGGTATCCATTCTCCAGGATGGTCACCAGGTCACCAGTTACTGGGCTATCCATTCTCCAGGCTGTTCACTGGCCCTCTGTAACAATAAACTCCCTCTCCCACCCCTTGTTAAACCAGTAACACACAGGGAAACTGAGCCCCATGCCTTCTGCATGCAAACCATTGAAAACAACAGGAAAACTCCCTGCTTCATCACACCAGCACTCATCATTTTTGTGGGGTGGAAGAGCGTAGATCTAGGATTTGCCTGGAGCAGTATTAAGGTGATGAAGTAAGCTAAACAGAACACTGATAGTAATCACTCCATCATCCTAGTGAGAGAGACATTGTAGATAATCCTGATAAAATAGGTCCTGTGCATAGTAGGCAGTTCTCATTATTGGAGCTCTTGTTGTTACCATAGTGTGGCGTGCAAGGGTTTCAGAAGTGGTCGCACTGATTTTGGATGCTCAGCTTGAGAAAACCTTGGCCAGGATTTTCAGAGATGCTAGTGCCCATTTCCCATCGCTTTCTGAAACTCAGTCCTGGTGTCTCAAGATTGGCACCCAAAATCAGTGGCTACATCTGAAAATGTTGACCAATGTCACATCACTGTTCTGCTGTAGTGTCAGTCCTGTCTTAGAAGATGCTGTGTCCCAGAATCAGGAAGGTTAGAGAAGGGAAGACCTACTAGAGGATGTTCCCTACAGCATATATTCCCTGTTTACTATAGTGCATTGCCCACTCGTCCTCCTCCTTCCCAACCTCCACCTGCTTATTTCACTCTTCCTGCCCTCCCTTAGCGAAGAAACACAGGCTCTTTCCAATGTGGCTGATCATCAGACTTCCATGCTGAGAGATAAAGTAATAAAAATCTCTCTGATGCATGTAGGAAGATGCGTTGAGGCCACTTGGGCCATAATCATTCCTCCCTCACCTCTCTGCTGCATTGTTTCTCTGATAGGAACATAGAAACTACCGGAACCACTAATGTGGAACAAGTCAAAAGCCCTTGTAGTCTGGCATCCTGTCTCTGACAGTGCCCACTGCTGGACACTTCAAAGGCATATCCCACCCAGCTCTGAGTGGAATTCCGACTGAGCTCACTTGCTGTCGCCGTTTTGCTGATTCTTTTGTTCCTAACTTGGGGAGATGAGGGCAAAAGTCTGTAACAATCTTTTTCCTTTGCAGAAGGGTGTATTGGAAAAAGTCCAAGTGGGTCCATTCTATTGTCCCTCCAAAGAGACAGGACAAACTTTCTGCAGTCTGATCTCCCTGGGAAGATGTTTATTAGATGATCAGGAAATAGCTTGGTTTTGTTATTGGCAAGCAGTGGCTGCTATGGACTGTGTATGCCAAATGTTCCTCCAACTTGATTATCTCAACGAGACAAGACAGGAGGGGACTAGGTAGCATCTCCTTCATTTGCGTCAGCCAGAAAAGCAATACGCTAGCTGGCTAGTACAGGCTGTTAACCCTTTCAGAAAAAGTGGAATATTTCATACAAATACAATTCCTGGTCTCTTTCTTGCTCTGACTGAAGCAGCATTTGTTCCCGATGTTTCTGCTTTATGAAGCTGCCAGTAGCCAATCTGTGATATGGGCTTCAACCAACTACCTATCCAAGTACCATTATTGACCTTCCCCACAACAACCATGTCAAATGAAACTTGTTCTGGTCTGAACAGTCACCTACCTTGTGTCAAAGCAGACAGTAGTTTTATAAAAAGAACAGAAGTACTTGTGGCACCTTAGCGACTAACAAATTTATTAGAGCATAAGCTTTCGTGGGCTACAGCCCACGTCATCGGATGCAGAGAATGGAATCTATTTCCTTAAGTTAAGTATCCTCACACCTTCTTGTCAACTGTCTAAATGGGCCATCTTGATTATCACTACAAAAGTTTTTTTCTCCTGCTGATAATAGCTCATCTTAACTAATTAGCCTCTCACAGTTCGTATGGCAACTTCCAACTTATCTGTATGTGTGTATATATATATATATATATCTTCTTACTATATGTTCCATTCAATGCATCCAATGAAGTGGGCTGTAGCCCACAAAAGCTAATGCGCTAATAAATTTGTTAGTCTCTAAGGTGCCACACGTACTCCTGTTCTTTTTGTGGATATAGACTAACATGGCTGCTACTCTGAAACCAGTAGTTTTATACGTTTGTAGGAAATCATCCAAGCCAGTTTGCAATGCTGTGTGTGTGACAAGTCAATAGGTGTCAGACTGTTGGAAAAAAGGGCCAGATCACGGCTACCCACTATAGCTGCTGTGCCATGTTTCAGCATGATTCTGTCTTATCTGCCAGGGGGAAGCTTCCTTCAGCATGGGGGAAACTCCAGAGGGCATAGAGCTCCTATGCTACACCCTTTCCTGGCCCACAGCTTGGGAGACATGACCAGAGATTCTCCCAATGCCCCAGTGATCCCCGGCTGCTTAAGTGACTCCAGAGGCTGTGGGCAGCCAGCCAGCCATAATTCATCATTGTGCTTGGACAGGCCAGGATCATAGGGAGGCATAAAGGTGTCTTAAAGCCACATTTTCACATCCCCTTGCCAAGCCGTGCTGAGGCCACCTCTGGAATGGCCAAGAAGATGGTCCAAAGCAACTAACTTTAGTTTACATACACCTCAAAGAATGTGAAAACATCTCCTACAGTTAGTCTTGCCTAGGCTAGGTCAAGAATGAAAAATGGGGTGAAAATATAGCAGATGGGTAAACATTTCCATAACGGTCTGCTTAATGGCTGAGGCAATGAAGGTATTTGCTGTATTCAACTCATTTCAACTTGTGAATTACTTTCTGCGGCTGCTGCTTCTCAATTCAAAATATAGGAGAAATTAGCTGGTTTAAGCATGCTCAAAATATCGTTACCTCATTCTTCCTTCCCCCACAGACCATATTGATCAGATTCAGGCAGCTATTGCAACTTGCCATTAATGGGGATTCTCTATATCCTAGTAAAAAGGAGAGGATAGAAGTTGATAAAATACAGGTAGGAACTGAAGAGAAACAGTCAAATGAAAAAGAGTCCCAGTCAGTTACATCACATGAGGTCAGACAACTAAAAAGTGACAAATTTGATAAGTGTTTGTATACAAATGCTAGAAGTCTAACTAATAAGATAGGTGAGTTTGAGTGCCTGGTATTAAATGAGGATATTGATATAATAGGCATCATAGAAACTTGGTGGAATGATGATAATGGTAATACTAGGGTAAAAAATATATAGGAATGACAGAGAATGCCATGCTTGTGGGGGAGTGGCATTATATATGAACAAAAGCATAGAGTCAAATATAGTAAAAATCTTAAATGAATCAAACTGTACTGTACAATCTCTATGGATAGAAATTCCATGCTGGAATAATAAGAGAATGGCAGTAGGGATATACTACCAACCACCTGACCAGGATGGTGATTGTGAAATGCTCTGGGAGATTAGAGAGAGAAAAATAGAAAGCTCAATAATAATGGGGGATTTCAACTATGCCCATATTGACTGGGTACCTGTCAATTAAGTGCGGGATGCAGAAATAAAGTTTCTAGACACCTTTAATGGAGCAGTTAGTCCTGAATCCCACAAGGAGAGAGGCAATTCTTGATTTAGTCCTAAGTGGAGCACAGGATCTGGTCCAACGGGTGAATGTAGCTGAACTGTTAGGTAATTGCGACCATAATATAATTAAATGGAACATCCTTGGAGGAGGTGGGGAATACAAAAGAAGCCCACCAGAGTAGCATTTAACTTCAGAAAGGGGAACTACACAAAAACAAGGGAACAGCAACAGCTGTACTTTGCTGTGGGATTATCAAAGCCCTGATTTTTCTTTAAAAGCGGCAAAGAGTCCTGTGGCACCTTAACCGAAAATTAAAAGGAGCAGTCACAAGAGTAAAATGCCTTCAAGCTGCATGGAAACTTCTTAAAACAACATAATAGAGGCTCAAAGTAAATGTATACCCCAAATTAAAAAGAGGACCAAAAAAAGGCCTCCATGGCTGAATAACAGAGTAGAAGAAGAGTTAGAGGCAAAAAGGACATCCTTTAAAAATTGGAAGTCAAATCCTACTGATGCAAATAGAAAGGTGCATAAACTCTGGCAAGTCAAGTGTAAAAGTATAAAAAAATTCCACTCCTTTTCACTAGTTGACCTGTTGTCCAGTCAGACTTACACAAAAGTATAGTAAGGTAGGCCAAGAAAGAATATGAAGAGCAACTAAGGCTTTGTCTACACTGGCAAGTGAACAACAAAACTACACTGTGGGCTACACTGTGCGCCTTTTAGCGACACAGCCGTGTCGCTAAAAGCTGCGTAGTGTAGACATAACCTAACTAAAGACACAGGGGAAAAATGTAAGTACATCAGAAGCAAGAAGCCTGCCAAACAATCAGTGGAGCCAACTGAGGTGCTAAAGGAACACTCAAGGAAGACAAGGCCATTGCAGAGAAGTTAAATTAATTCTTTGCATGTGTCTTGACTGCAGAGGTGGTGAGGGAGAGTCCCACACCTGAGCCATTCTTTTTAAGTGACAAATCTGAGGAACTGTCCCAGACTGAGGTATCAGTAGAGGAGCTTTTGGAACAAATTGATAAAGTAAACAGTAATAAGTCACCAGGGCCAGATGGTATTCACCCAAGGGTTCTGAAGGAGCTCATATATGAAATTGCAAAACAACTAACTGTAGTATATAACCTTAAATCAGCCTCTGTACCAGATGACTGGAGGATAGTTAATATGACCAATTTTTAAAGAAGGCTCCAGAAGCAATCCCAGCAATTACAGGCCAGTAAGCCTAACTTCAGTACCAGGCAAATTGGTTGAAATTTTAGTAAAGAACAGAATTATCATACACATAAATGAACACGATTTGTTGGGGAAGAGTCACATTGGTTTTTGTAAAGGGAAATCAATGGGAGTCAGGCACCTAAATAACTTTGAGGATCTGGGGATCATAGTCCAGATCCTGGGAGTTCATGCAGGTTATTCCCTAGCATGTTACTGAGTACTATATCTAGCAGAGCTTTAAATGCCTCCAGGGAATCGAGCTTCCCCTACTTCCACTGGGGCACATTCTAATAGACTTCACCATGAAAAAGTTTTTTCTTATCCACTCTAACTGACCATATGCAGAATGGAGAAAGGTTTTCTAATGCAACAGGCTGATCAATGTGAGATACAAATCTTGGAACAGCAACAGCTGTACTTTGCTGTGGGATTATCAAAGCCCTGATTTTTCTTTAAAAGCGACAAAGAGTCCTGTGGCACCTTATAGACTAACAGACATATTGGAGCATAAGCTTGTTCCAATACGTCTGTTAATCTATAAGGTGCCACAGGACTCTTTGCCACTTTTACAGATCCAGACTAACATGGCTACCCTTCTGAAACCTGATTTTTCTTTCAGAGTAGCAGCCGTGTTAGTCTGTATTCGCAAAAAGAAAAGGAGTACTTTTCTTTTTGCGAATACAGACAGGGTGGTATTTATGTGACCATCGCTTCACTGACTTCCTGAAGAAACTACAGTCCATTGGTGATCTTCCTAAAAACACCATCCTAGCCACTATGGATGTAGAAGCCTCTACACCAACATTCCACACAAAGATGGACTACAAGCCGTCAGGAACAGTATCCCCGATAATGTCATGGCTAACCTGGTGGCTGAACTTTGTGACTTTGTCCTCACCCATAACTATTTCACATTTGGGGACAATGTATACCTTCAAATCAGCGGCACTGCGATGGGTACCCACATGGCCCCACAGTATGCCAACATTTTTATGGCTGACTTAGAACAACGCTTCCTCAGCTCTCGTCCCCTAATGCCCCTACTCTACTTGCGCTACATTGATGACATCTTCATCATCTGGACCCATGGAAAAGAAGCCCTTGAGGAATTCCACCAGGATTTCAACAATTTCCATCCCACCATCAACTTCAGCCTGGACCAGTCCACACAAGAGATCCACTTCCTGGACACTACGGTGCTAATAAGTGATGGTCACATAAACACCACCCTATATCGGAAACCTACTGACCGCTATTCCTACCTACCTGCCTCTAGCTTTCATCCAGATCATACCACTCGATCCATTGTCTACAGCCAAGCTCTACGATATAACCGCATTTGCTCCAACCCCTCAGACAGAGACAAACACCTACAAGATCTCTATCATGCATTCCTACAACTACAATACCCACCTGCTGAAGTGAAGAAACAGATTGACAGAGCCAGAAGAGTACCCAGAAGTCACCTACTACAGGACAGGCCCAACAAAGAAAATAACAGGACGCCACTAGCCATCACCTTCAGCCCCCAACTAAAATCTCTCCAACACATCATCAAGGATCTACAACCTATCCTGAAGGACGACCCATCACTCTCACAGATCTTGGGAGACAGGCCAGTACTTGCTTACAGACAGACCCCCAATCTGAAGCAAATACTCACCAGCAACCACACACCACACAACAGAACCACTAACCCAGGAACCTATCCTTGCAACAAAGCCCGTTGCCAACTCTGTCCACATATCTATTCAGGAGACACCATCATAGGGCCTAATCACATCAGCCACATTATCAGAGGCTCGTTCACCTGCGCATCTACCAATGTGATATATGCCATCATGTGCCAGCAATGCCCCTCTGCCATGTACATTGGCCAAACTGGACAGTCTTTACGTAAAAGAATGAATGGACACAAATCAGACGTCAAGAATTATAACATTCAAAAACCAGTTGGAGAACACTTCAATCTCTCTGGTCACTCGATTACAGACCTAAGATTGGCTATTCTTCAACAAAAAAGCTTCAAAAACAGACTCCAACGAGAGACTGCTGAATTGGAATTAATTTGCAAACTGGATACAATTAACTTAGGCTTGAATAGAGACTGGGAATGGATGAGTCATTACACAAAGTAAAACTATTTCCCCATGTTATTTCTCCCCCCCCACCCCACTCCCCACTGTTCCTCAGATATTCTTATTAACTGCTGGAAATAACCTACCTTGCTTGTCACCATGAAAGGTTTTCCTCCTTCCCCCCCCCCGCTGCTGGTGATGGCTTATTTTAAGTGATCACTCTCCTTACATGTGTATGATAAACCCATTGTTTCATGTTCTCTGTGTGTGTATATCAATCTCCCCTCTGTATTTTCCACCAAATGCATCCGATGAAGTGAGCTGTAGCTCACGAAAGCTTATGCTCTAATAAATTTGTTAGTCTCTAAGATGCCACAAGTACTCCTTTTCTTTTTGCTGATTTTTCTTGCGAGTTCATGGTATGTGCCCACACATCGAAAGGAGCTCAAGGCAGAAAGCTCAGTCAGAATGCATGATAAAGATAACACATCGAGTCACTCATGTACAAGAGACTTCCTTAGAAGCAAAATTACTACAGCCACAGAGGGAAATGTGCTCTATTTAGTTTGGAACTGGGAAAGATTTTCAACTTGGTAGCTCAGTGTTCAGTATCTCTAATGTGTATTAAACTCAGAGCAGGAAAATGTGTGAGGCAAGCAGCCCTGTAAGTCACATCATATGGATGACAAAAGATATGGATTTCCTTCTCTGATGACAGGAAGGAATTAAAACAGTTCGGCACAAATGAGTTGCCTTTGGACTTGTGCACACTTTGCCTGCCTGATCTGCACATACATGTGGTGCCTTTCTGCAGTGCTCTCTGTCTGGTACCAGCTTCACTGCTAAAGGCAGGGGCACGTTGTGGAACCACGATTAATGTGATCCATTCCGATTCACTGACACAGATATGAAAGCAAAGCGGCTGCATTTCCCAAGCTTTTAATTAAGCACGGGAATATTCATTGTGGAAATCTTCATACCATTACTCTCTCCTCAAGTTTTCTCTTTCCTTCTTACGTCTACTTGTTCTGACAAGGTTTTACTGCTGTTTAACTGTGTCTCGGCAATGTTGCATCTCCTGTAACAATAATTTCCTGAACAGATTACAGGGGAGATCCTACTCTGTACTGCACAGGTGTGCTGCGATGGGGAGGGGGAGGGGAAACTCTTCCAAGCATGCAGTAGGAAAGAGTCTTTTCCTATGTCTCCAGAAGGGATTGGCTTCTGTTCACAGTCTCAAAGGGGCATGGATAGAAAGCTAGGAGGCGTACCCAACCCCACAGGCACTTCACAGCATTTAGCACTGCCATCAGCGCCTGAATAGAGACACTGTTTTTTTGGCTTATTACAACTGTCTCTATAACCCATTAACCCCACCCTCCAGCTTCTCCCTCTGAGACTGGAGAGCAGTTAATGGGCTATTTCTCCTTGAACGTGCCTTGAAATATGTGTTAATTACTTATGCTAAAAAATTGGTTCCACCTTGTATTTAACTGTGACCCCCTGAGTACATTTCCCAGACCTGAAGAAGAGCTCTGTGTAAGCTGGAAAGCTTGTCTCTCTCACCATGAGAAGTTGATCCAATAAACAATACTACCTCACAAACCTTGTCCCTCTAATATCCTGGGACCAACACAGCTTCAACACCACTGCATACATAAGAACTAAATAGACAGATACTTAGATCAGTACGGATCAAATAGGACCCTGAGTATTTTTATTAAAGAGTTGATGTATCACATTGGGTAAAATCTCTTTTCCAGTGAGATCCCTCAATATAAGAAAGTGTCAGGGACAAGAAAAAGAGAAAAAGAATACAGTAAAGAGGTTAAGCTCAGAAAAACAATAATCTGACCAGTTTCCTTGTCACATTCTCTTATCTAGAGTAACAATTATTCTCCACATATATTGACTGGAACACTGGGTTCACCAGACCGTTGAAGTTTGGTTCTTTTGTTTTAAAGAATGAAGTAATAAAGTTACATTCCTCTTAAATCCTTAAAGGTGAACTTAAAGAAACGTTGCAGGGTATTTGGAAGATACCTGTAACCTGAGTAGCTTTCTTTCCCTCCTCACACCTGAGTGAAAGGACATGCTCATTCTTCCACGGTCCTTTTAGGCTCTTTGAGGCACAGCATAGATGTTATCTATGTTTGTAAAGCACCACATGAATACACAGGTTCTGATTCCCTTATTCACACTGAGCAGCACCTTACTCTGCAAATAGGCTCACTGAAATAAACTGAAAGCTTATGCTCAAATAAATTTGTTAGTCTCTAAGGTGCCACAAGTACTCCTTTTCTTTTTGCGGATACAGATTAACATGGCTGCTACTCTGAAACCTGAAATAAACTTGACCATTTGTGGAGTAAGGTACTACTCAATATGAATAAGGGTCCTAACTATCTTATAATAATAGCTGTATCTCCGCTGAGATTGATAGCGAGGATCTTCACTGTGAGGTGGACATTTGCTCACTGGAGCAACTAACACACTTAACCAAGGCCACCAAAGAGCCATTAGATGGTGAATGTTGATCATTACCAACCCATGCTGGATTCAGACAAGCCATCACACGGTGAAAGGGTCTGTAACCCATTGCCATGCTCCTGAGCCCAATAAGAAGGAGCGTGATTTTGACACACCAATGAGAATTGCTGATCACTATTCTTGTCTTGTATGAATGATGCTAATGTGAAAACAACTGGAATACTTGGACTGATATTTGCAGTGCATTAGCATGCAGCTCTTTTCATACACAAATCATTTTGTAGCAAGTTCCGGTCTGTGTTCTCAATAATGTAGGCACGCTTCCAAAGGGAAGGAAGAAGAAATTAGATAAAGATGACAAGAAACATCAGAACTTGAACAAAAAGATTCCATTATCACCTGCCATCGTCTCACAGCTTTGAATTCTAAGGACTGTATTAGCCAAAAATAGAGCGCTCTTAAAGGTGTAACATTTCTCTAGGACCAAAGAAGTAGCTTTGTAGCAAAGATGAGGATGTTGCACTGTAAGAAAGTCAGAATGTTGAATGGCAGAATTATACCCAACATCTGTCATATTCGTTAGGTGTAGAGCATCTGGCACTGTTGAGTCAAGTGGAGGGGTGTGGCTGCTCAGACCAAAGAGCAGCTTGTGGGGCTTTGGTCTGCAGAGAGCAGATCAGAAAGTGGCAGGTTGTAGCTTACAGCAGGCTTTGGCTTCTGTGTTATGAAATTGTTATTTATTTGCATTGCGGTACTGACAAGGACCTCATGATGCTGGACACTGAACAGACACTGAACAAATGCTTGAATCAAAAGAATATGATTGTTAAATACAAACTATCATTTCAAAGAACAACGCAGACTGTAGCAGGCCAGTGCAGGTATGGGCAGCCCACCTGTTACAGGTCCATAGCCCTTTAAGGCTAGAGTTTGCCGTCAAGTGGGTCACATGACTGAGGGGTCAAGTGACTGGGGATCACATGGCTGCAACTGTGGACTATATAAGGCAAAGCTCTTGGCTCAGGTATAGTTAGAAAGGCTAGAGTTATGGTGGGGAGGGGGCTGTACAATAGCTAGACAAGTGGTCTGGAAATGGAGTCACAAGAGCTTTAGCCTGGGCAGAGTGTAGGAAGGAGTTAAGAGATGATGCTGAGGTCTAAGGAAAGGGCCTCCTGGACAGGGTAGGAAGTAGTCCTGAGGAAACAGCGAAGTAGGGAGGCAAGGTCTGAGCAGGTGGCTCTTTCATTAGTTGACTCCTTGGCAGTGGTGCTGGAACACTTTTAATAGTGGGAGTGCTGAAAGCCAACCCCTTTGCCCCTGTCTGCCCACCTCCTGGGACTGGGGCTGGGAGCAGGGCTGTGTCTCTGAGTGGGGGGGACCTGGATGGGGTAAAAGGGCCGAGGGTGGGGCCACAGCTGAAGGCAGGCGCAGGACTGGCAGCTGGGGCCCCACATATAACCTGGGGATGCTGCAGCATGCCCCGCACTCCTAGTTCCTGTCCCTATGCTCCTTGGGGCTGGTGTCTGGGGGAGGCACTGGGCTCCTTACGCATTTGTTGTGCCCGATACAAGGGTGGAGGACCACTAGCTGCAATCTTGAGTAAGAGGGCTATTGAAAGCTCGTGGTCTGCTGAGCCTGGGGAAGGATGGGAGAGGCTATGGGTGGAATGCACAAAGGGACGTAGGTGTTGCAATGCTGACTTAGGTTTTCCTATCTTTTAGGCACCTAGAAAATCACAGGAACAAGAAAGCAACCCACAAAGCCTGAGTTTAGGCACCCAGCCTCCCTATACAATGAATGGGTTGAGAGAGACACCTTAGACTGATCTACAAAGCCAACACGCTGAGGGGATGGGAACTGCCGAAGCTAGCCAGTGGGAGATGCTAACCAGAAGGGTGTGCTCAGCCCTATCTCTCTCTTGGAGATAGGCACCTAAGTCCAGGCTGCACGGAAACAGCTATCTCTGTTAGTGATACCCAGACTGGGGGAAGGTGCTTGACCATCTAAATTGTATGCAGGACCTGAAACAAACCAGCTGAGGGGAAAAGGAGGACCTCCCTTTTAACCCAGCGATGAGGGTACTCATCCAGGATGTGAGAGACCCCAGTTCAAATCCACCCTCCACCTAAGGACAGAAGGGATTTAAACAGGGATCTACCACCTCTCAGATGATTGCCCTAACCACTAGACTATGGAATATTCTGATGGGGGTCTCCCACAGTCTCTCCATTTTAATTAAACAATGGAATAATGTTATTATAATAATAAATAATGTAATTATAATAATAATTTTTCCTGGAAAAAATTTTGAAGGAGAAATTAGTTAAGGACATTGAAGTCAATGGTAAATGGGACAAAATACAACATGGTTTTACAAAAGGTAGATCGTGCCAAACCAACCTAATCTCCTTTTTTGAAAAAGTAACAGATTTTTTAGATAAAGGAAATGCAGTGGATCTAATTTACCTAGATTTCAGTAAGGCGTTTGATACCGTGCCACATGGGGAATTATTAGTTAAATTGGAGAAGATGGGGATCAATATGAACATCAAAAGGTGGATAAGGAATTGGTTAAAGGGGAGACTGCAACGGGTCCTACTGAAAGGCGAACTGTCAGGTTGGAGGGAGGTTACCAGTGGAGTTCCTCAGGGATCGGTTTTGGGACCAATCTTATTTAATGTTTTTATTACTGACCTTGGCACAAAAAGTGGGAGTGTGCTAATAAAGTTTGCAGATGATACAAAGCTGGGAGGTATTGCCAATTCGGAGAAGGATCGGGATATTATACAGGAGGATCTGGATGACCTTGTAAACTGGAGTAATAGTAATAGGATGAAATTTAATAGTGAGAAGTGTAAGGTTATGCATTTAGGGATTAATAACAAGAATTTTAGTTATAAGTTGGGGACGCATCAATTAGAAGTAACGGAAGAGGAGAAGGACCTTGGAGTATTGGTTGATCATAGGATGACTATGAGCTGCCAATGTGATATGGCTGTGAAAAAAGCTAATGCGGTTTTGGGATGCATCAGGAGAGGCATTTCCAGTAGGGATAAGGAGGTTTTAGTACCATTATACAAGGCACTGGTGAGACCTCACCTAGAATACTGTATGCAGTTCTGGTCTCCCATGTTTAAAAAGGATGAATTCAAACTGGAGCAGGTACAGAGAAGGGCTGCTAGGATGATCCGAGGAATGGAAAACTTGTCTTATGAAAGGAGACTTAAGGAGCTTGGCTTGTTTAGCCTAACTAAAAGAAGGTTGAGGGGAGATATGATTGCTCTCTATAAATATATCAGAGGGATAAATACAGGAGAGGGAGAGGAATTATTTCAGCTCAGCACCAATGTGGACACAAGAACAAATGGGTATAAACTGGCCACCAAGAAGTTTAGACTTGAAATCAGACGAAGGATTTTAACCATCAGAGGAGTGAAGTTTTGGAATAGCCTTCCAAGGGAAGCAGTGGGGGCAAAAGATCTATCTGGTTTTAAGATTCTACTTGATAAGTTTATGGAGGAGATGGTATGATGGGATAATGGGATTTTGGTAAATAATTGATCTTTAAATATTCAGGGTAAATAGGCCAAATCCCCTGAGATGGGATATTAGATGGATGGGATCTGAGTTACCCAGGAAAGAATTTTCTGTAGTATCTGGCTGGTGAATCTTGCCCATATGCTCAGGGTTAGCTGATTGCCATATTTGGGGTCGGGAAGGAATTTTCCTCCAGGGCAGATTGGAGAGGCCCTGGAGGTTTTTCACCTTCCTCTGTAGCATGGGGCATGGTTGACTTGAGGGAGGCTTCTCTGCTCCTTGAAGTCTTTAAACCATGATTTAAGGACTTCAATAGCTCAGACATGGGTGAGGTTTTTCATAGGAGTGGGTGGGTGAGATTCTGTGGCCTGCGCTGTGCAGGAGGTCGGACTAGATGATCAGAATGGTCCCTTCTGACCTTAGTATTTATGAATCTATGAATACCTAAAAATTATTTGGGCCCAAATGAGAGGTAGAAGGACTTTATAGCCTAGTGGTTAGGGCACTCACCTGAGAAAGTGGTAGATCCCTGTTCCAATCCCTTTTCCCACTCAGGAGGAAGGAGGACTTGAACTAGGGGTGAGGACCCTATCCACTTAACTAAAGATGATAAGGGAGGGCCTGCTCCTCCTCTAGCTGTTTTGTGTGAGGGGCCCAATCCAATAGGTGGACTAAGAGATCTAATCTTTCCTGGTTTGTGAATCGCTCTGTGGTTTAGGTGGGAAATAGCTGTCCAGACACCTATCAAGAGTCAGCGGTGTGCATGCTCAGGCAGAAGATAGGTGCCTGGGCACTTAGAGTGAGGGTGCAGTGTGCACACCCCGAGGAAAAAAACTTGAATGTGCCTAAACTCATTCGGCACCTTCCTGGTTAGACGGAAGCCGAGTGGAATTTTGTGGGTTGCAGTGGTGCCTAAAAACAGGACCTAGGCACATAAGTACATTCATGATCATACCCTATTTGCCTTAGATATTTTGTTTGTTGGTTTTGGTGGTGGTTGTTGCTGGATGGTCTTTGTTATGCCTGGAAGAGGAAGCCTCTACTGGAGAGTCAAAAACATCAGCGTGGCAAACAACCCTGTGGAGGACCATTGACTGAGGCATGGAGCATTGGATACTGGCAGGATAAGCTGAGCTCTTACAATCATCTTTATCTATAGAGCTCAAGGTGCTTTACAAAGGCAGGTAAATGCCATTAGCCTTAGTTTACAGATGAGGAAACCGAGACACAGAAAGATAAAGTGAGTTACCTGAGATCACCTACTAGAAGAGCCAGGAACAGAATGCAGGTAGCCTGATTCCTAGTCCAGTTGCCCGATTCACTAAACCACAGTGGCTCACTTGAAAGCTTTTCCTCTAAAAACAGCCATTTTACCAACTTACAATTTTAGATGGAAGAGGTCCCAAACCACAGCAGTTTGATCCAACTCTACCTCTGAAACACTTCCAAAATCCAGGGGTATCTGGCTCTGGGATGGTAGTTTTGCCCCATCATGCAGAGAAAAGGCACTTGGTCTCTGATCTGAAGTTCTCCAGAATTTAAGATTGTTGGGAAGTGAAGCACTGTCTCTAACAAGCAAGAATTACTTTCTAAAACTAGAGACATGTCTACAGAAATGCATAACGGGCTAGGAACTTGTAAGGGTAATGCTGCTAAATGTCCCTGGTGAGAGTAGCTCATCCCAGGTGCCTACAGTGTTCACTGCCATTCAGTGCACTATGAATTTCAGGGAATTATAAACACAGTAGCAAAGATGTAGGACGTACATTGTTAAGTGAGCTGTAGCTCACAAAAGCTTATGCTCAAATAAATTTGTTAGTCTCTAAGGTGCCACAAGTACTCCTTTTCTTTTTGCGAATACAGACTAACACAGCTGCTACTCTGAAACCTGTTAATACAGTTGTTCATTATGAATGGTGAAACACAACCTGATACTTCCTGCCCTGTTATGTTCTAGAAGAAAACACACTAAAAATCATCTGTAATTTCCTCTCATTTAAAAAACTAATTACTTCCGTATAATTTTGGAAGTGAATGTGTCTGAGCTTTTCGGTACAAACTTTCAGAGTCTCAGGAGACAATGGCAACCCATCTATCATTTTAGAGCTAATTTCTAGAGAGCAGCTCTGCAGATCTCAAAATTAGATCCTGGTCTCCCCAAAAATCTTACCATGGTTATCTTTTACCATCTACAAAGAGCAGCCAGATAGTTCTAGTCAGAAGGGCCTTCACGGTAGGCTGAGAACAACAAACTAAGAGATCAGAAGTGAAGTTTCCATATGAGAAAGCAGATACAGGGCATGATTCTCCTGCCTTGAAACTTGCAAAATGACTGCACCTGATCCTCCTCTCACATACACAGGTTTGACACCGGGATTCAATGGAGATACTCCTATCTTACATGAGTGTGACTGAGAGTTCAGGCCCAGCCTCTTCAGTCTTGTGTATTCCACCCAAGTACATCTGACACAAACACTGCATCTGATCTGGGAATAATGAGAGAACACACATAATGAACATTTCCTTTTTTCGAAAGCGACACACGCAAACCTTAACGTTGGAAAAAAATCAATGATCACTTAGCTGCTCCTGACAGTACAAGATGTCTCTAAATTAAGTCTCTCTTCTTCCCTTGCAAGATTTAAAAACAAGAGCTCTCTGCCTTTCTAATTTATTCCACTAGTCAGGTGAAGTGGAAAGTGGTTTTGATCTGTCATCTGGCCAGACAGCAGACCTGTGACCATGTCCAGGGTACTCTGATTAGTCTGGAAAGCATAGCTTGGGAGATCTTTATCCTTTGGGCATCTCTTGCAGCAAAAGAATCTCTTTCATCCTGGAATAGCAATAATAAAATTAAAATAACTGTGACACCTGGCCAGAAAGGGTTAAGCATCCTGCAGGATAAATACCCCAAATTCAACCTCTAGGAACATATTATTAGATAATGTTTGTGTTTTTGTGTTTACATATATACTGTTAGAGGTTAACAATGTAATCAAACAGTTCCTGTCTATGCTGTATTCTGTTAATTCAGAGATCAAAAGAAGATCTTAACATTTAAATGAACTGTAAATATAGTTTTCAGAGTAGCAGCCGTGTTAGTCTGTATCTGCAAAAAGAAAAGGAGGACTTGTGGCATCTTAGAGACTAACAAATTTATTTGAGCATCCAATGAAGTAAACTGTAGCTCACCAAAGCTTATGCTCAAATAAATTTGTTAGTCTCTAAGGTGCCACAAGTCCTCCTTTTCTTTTTGTAAATACAGTGATATCACTGTCTGCATCTCTCTTTGAAGTATATAGGAAATCACGTGCTGGGGAGCAGGGGAATAAGTGCTGAGTGGCCTGGGTGTGGGTCACAGAGATGTGCCTGGGTTGAGAGGACTAAGAACTGTCAACCTGTGAATAGCGCTACATTGGAGATACAATGGACACCCACAACCAGCCCATTAACTTTTAAAGACCACCAGCCAAGGGCACTTTCTGAAATATGAATTGGCGATTACCTGTCTGACCACAACCCTTCCCCTCTCTGAAGGGGGGCAGGGAAGGGGGCAGTATCTGTGAGAACAATGTGATTGGCACTGGAAACAAAGCAGCCAGGTCTTAAAGGGCTTGTATAAGAAATTTGTGGAAGAATCCCATTACCAACGTGGATTGTTGAACAGGGCCTAGGAGGCTGGCTGCAGGCATGGGGGCTGGCCACAGGCATTTAGTCTGTCTGCCAGTAGATGGAAAAGGTGACTATCTGCTCTTAAAGCAGGAATAGAGGTGGGGAAGGTGGTTTTATTCCTCTTCTGAGTTCCCTCTGTTCTGGGGCCAGCCAGGAGCCACATTGACACATCTCTTTCTCCCCTCCTGCTTCCAGCTGCTACTCTAACTTGTGACCAGCACCTGTGGCCCCAGGGAGTTGTTCTGGGAAATAGCCAGACTGCAGCAGTCATACACCCTATCATCTGGCCATGCTCTTGTACTGAGGTGAGGAAGAAAGGCACTACACGGGCTCTGCACCCCCCATGGATTCTCGTTACCCTGGGAAATTCCCCAGTTACCAGCTCTGATGTGTTTACAGCCCCTTTCCACTGGCAAAGTGGCACAAAGGAGCAGCAATGTGAAATACCCAGCACTATTGATTGGATATGGTTACAACCCCTTTGCACACATGTAAAGGATGCCAGGAGCAGGACTGAAGCATCAGCCCAATGGATTTGTTCTGCATTTACCCAGGTGTCATTGAGACCAGACTCTGGCCCAATAATTCCAGGATTTCAATTAATTGCATTTTTCCTTATTAATAAGTGCAAGAGCCATGGATTGTTATTTGCTGATTAAAAGACGTTTCCAACTGTTTATTTAATTAACTGTGGCTGGTGTGCCTTGCAGAACCATTGGGAGAAGGGGCAGCTTTGCCGTGTTCTTAACATGCTGGTTGCAGTTAGTCAGAACATAACTCAATTATATTTAACCATGGGGAGGTGATGAAGCGTGTAATAAATATTATTGTTTCATTAGCGATCCTGCATTTAATTTAGATAAGTTTAATTCCTCACAAACGGAAAAGCTTTGCTCTCTTTGCTGCCATGGCTACATGACAAAATTTGGTCAATGCAAGTTACATTGGCTTCCAGCATCGATGTTTTTATATGGATTGGGCACCTGCACACTTGGGTGCTTGCATCGGCACTGCATATACTCACCAGGAGTGGCTGCATCAACGTACAATGTAGCGTACCACAGGTAGGTATCCCAGTGTGCTCCATGCCACCATCTGGCTCAATGCAGTGTCGGACATTTTTGCAGTTTTGTGGGATAACAGCAATTCACTGTGGGATTTCGGGAAGCCAGGGATTTCTCCCCTTGCTACTTTCTCCATCCCATAATATTTTTCACATCCCATAATTTTTTTAAACTTCTACAGTCCCAGGTGATGCTTTTCAGTCTCCACCATCTCTCTGACACAAGAGTGGATCCTGCAGAACTCAGCACAATTCTCATGAGTGTTGCTAATACAGGACACATGATTCTCCTGTGTTTGCAGAGCTTGACTGAGTAGTACTTCAATCGGGATTAGGATGAGAAAGATATGCAAGCACAATAACTGAATGTTGATGCACACAGTGGAAGAAAAATGCCAGATTGCTGCTGGCATTCATGGAGCAGCTCCATAGAGTGGATTGCCACTTGCAGGCCTGAGAAGCAAGCACTGGTTGGTGGGATTCCATCATAATACAGGCTTGGGGTGACAAGCAGTGGCTGTAGAACTTTTGGATGCAAAAGGCCACATTCCTGGATCTGTGTGCTGAGCTCACCCCAGATCTCCAGTACAGGGAGCACCAAAATGAGAGCTGCATTGACAGTGAAGGAGAAAGTGGCAATCACACTCTTGAAGCTTGCACTGCTGGACTGCTATCGGTCAGTGGGCAATCGGTTTGGAGTTGAAAAATCCATGGCTGGGGGGAAAGGGGGGAATGTTATCCAAGTGTACATGGGCATTAAGTGTCTCCTGCTGCTCAGGGCTGTGACTCCCTGTAACGTACAAGAAATAATGAATGAATTTGCAGCAATGGGGTTCCCAAACTGCAGTGGCATGATAGACAGCATACATGTCCTATTCTGGCACCAGCCCACCTTGCTACTCAGTACATCAACAGCAAGGGAGACTTTTCCATGGTTACACAAGCACTAGTGGATCAACAGGGATGATCCATGTGGGCTGCTCAGGAAATGGGTATGATGCTTAGGATTTCTCAAAAAACTGCAAGCAGAGACATTCTTCCCTGACCAGCAGATTACCCCGGCGATGAGTAAATGCCAGTAGCAATTCCCAGGGACCCAGCCTATCCCTTGCTCACCTGGCTCATGACACCATACACTGGCTTCCTCAACAGTACCAAGGAAAGATTCACCTACAACCTCAACAGGGGCAGAATGAGGGTTGAATGTGCTTTTGGTAGAGTGAAGGGATGCTGGCACTGTTTGCTCACTAGATTAGAGCTCAGTGAGAAAAACATCCCCATGGCTATAGCTGCATGAGGTGTACTGCATAATAGCTGTGAGGCAAAGGGGGGAAAGCTGCCGCCAGGGTGGAGGGACAAAGTGGACCGTCTGCCGCTGAATTTGAACAGACAGACACAAGGGCTATTAGAAGAGCCCGGTGCGGAGCTATGTTGCTGAGGAAAACCTTCAAAGACTATTTGAATGTAGCCCCAATAGTGTTGTCTGAAGTTTTATGGAAGTATCTTGCATGTGTACTTACTGAGATTAAATATTTGTGGGTCTTTGCCTCCTGCTATGAACTCTGTAATGCTTGGTGGAAATTAATGAAGACACTCTGAATTTAAAAAAAAATAGAACTTTATTGTGTGCGAAGAAACAGACAACAAACTCACCAGGTTAAAAAACTTTTACTGATAGTGTAACAGGGTGAACCATACTTGAAAACCCCAAGTAAAAATGTAAGTCAATAGTGACCATTTATATCCATGAGCCTAAAACCTACTATAATGTTATAGGTTGTTGCTACATAGACTCATAGAATATCAGGGTTGGAAGGGACCTCAGGAGATCATCTAGTCCAACCCCCTGCTCAAAGCAGGACCAATCCCCAATTTTTGCCCCAAATCCCTAAATGGCCCCCTCAAGGATTGAACTCACAACCCTGGGTTTAGTAAGCTAATGCTCAAACCACTGAGCTATCCCTCCCCCACATATACAGCAACCTGTGGTTTTCACAGGCGAGTGTGTGTGTAGCTATTGTTCTCCATGTTGTCAGTCATGGAGTGGTAGGGCTAAGGCTGTACACCATGCTGCACCTGGTATGTTGGGGGATGTAGGGAGATGCAATCAGAAGTTCTCTAGGGATGGGCAAGGCTACCGAGTCCAAGGTCCTTGGGCGTGTAGTCAATAAAGCTCTGCAACATCTGAGTTTGTTGCCTGAACAAACTCATGATGTCCTGGTGCATTTCCCGATATACGTCTTGGTCCTTTTGCCTCCCTTGAAGCAAGTGCTCTCTCCAGTCTCGGTCTCTGTGGTCACGTTCAGATGGCCCCTCCAAACCCAGCATTCACAGTCTGAGGCCATGGAGGAGCTTACAGAATATATCCTTGCTAGAGCTCTTCTTTCTCCTCCCGATCAGGGTCAGACATGGAAGGCGCACCACTCAAGGCCACCACCCAGAAGCTGCTTATTGAAACAGACAGCTACACCATTAGATTTCCAGTCACAGTGGAGGGGGGAAAGATAAGTCTCCAAACTCCCTTAGTATCACCCTAAATACCTTTAACAAGAAATGTCAATTGTCACTTTAGCTTTGGAGCAGCCGTTACAGCACTGTTTTGCAGCTCCAACCACGATAAGAACGGCCTGGGGGGAGGTGGAGGGGGTGCTGTTGCATGGAAACTATAGACGCTGGGTGCCTCTTCCTGGGAACAGGTATAGGAGCAGAGCAATGAATCCCAGCACTTGTTGCACAGGCAGTGGTGATTTTGGCTGATATTTTCACTCCTAAGGGTGACAAAGGCAAGAGGACCAAGCTGCTACTGGCATCTTGAGACTCACAAAGCTGCCCAGGCCCCTATGCTATTAGCCTGTTTACTGCAATGGTGGCATCCGAACTCATTGCAGAGGGGTGTGGGAAAGTCTCCTGTCGCAGTGGAAGAAACAAGCCATAATGAAGAACATTAAAATTGCTTAGAGGTGTTTTCTTTGGCTAGATGATGTGCTCCCATGATCATGGGGATACACATAACATCATGAGGATATTTGCTTTTCATGTGAATTTATTGGCCCAGACCCTCAGCTAATTTAAGTCCATGTGGATCCTGTAGTGTTCAGTGATCACTCAGTGCTTCTAGTGTTTGCATAAGCCAAGAGATCCCTTTATTCTATTTTCATTTCCCACTTCAAACTGGCTGGGCATGAGGACAAGAGCATCACAGTGCCCTTCCCAGACACTGTCTGGGAAGCTCAGCCCTTAAAAGCACAGTTCCCAATACTACAGCTTCATTAAATTCACAGACACAAAACAGCCATTGACTGGTAACAAATTTAACTGCTACTTGCCTGCTGTAGACTGAAACTCATGACCTAGATATGAGACGTTCTATGGCCTACCTTCAATGCTGTGTGCCACAGAATTCATGGCAGTAGCATCTATGGGCCAGCCAGACTGGTGTCCTATTGTTCCTGGTGCTGGATAAACATAGTAAATGGCAGTATGTGCCCCCAAAGAGGTTGCAATCTAAACTGATTTCCATTCATAAAATGCTAATTATGATGCCTATATGATAAGCTTCATCTCTCTCTGTTTCACTCAATGGTAACTGCATTTTTTGGTCACTGGCCAGCCAGTGCTGCATTCCCTTAATTAGTGTGCATGTCCTATTGACAGCTCTTTGACCTGCCACAGAAAATGCAAACTTCACTGGAACAAACATTCTGCCAGGCTATAAAATTGGACTTTCTTTTTTTGTTGTTGTTTTATTTGATGGGCCAAGAGTCTGTCTTTCAGCTTTAATTACAAAGTTCCCTTATTAATCAAGTAGATAATAGGACAAGCTGTGCAAGCCTTCCTGGGAGGAGAATGGTGCATACAAATACACTTGCAGGGAGAGAGATTGCAAAACAATTTGTACGGAAGCGACTGGATACCCTGGCACCCCACAGCACACATTTTGCTCTACAAACCCAGCTTAGATCAATGGTCCATCAGATCCAGTATCCTGCCTACAGCAGTGCCCAATACCTGCTGCTTTCTGATTTTATTTACTTTAAAAACACATTAAAAGCACAACAGCATTAGTATTTTCTTCACTATCATGTAGGAATTTCCTATCAGACCTACACAAATCCTACCCACAACAGCCTCAGCCCTCCTTGAATGACTGATCAAAGAGATGGGCTTTGCACCATGTCCCAGAGCTCCACAGATTCCAGCTCTTCTGGGCCAAAAGAGGGAGCATTCCACAGGAGAGGGGACTTTATGGAGAATGTCCTGTCAGCCACCCCTCTCCTTTATAGAGAGGGAGAGCCAGCTTCGATGCCACTGTAGATTGCAACTGCAGCAGGAGAGAGATAGTGCCTTGGGTTGGAGGAGGGTGGCATGGCGTGGCGTGGCATGCAGTTTAGGGCTCGGTAGGTCAAAACTAACACCTTATACTCTATGCTTAGAATAGCAAATGCCTTACATAATGCACCTAGTGCACTATGCAATGCTGTACATAGATCCTGGCTAGCTTTCCAGTGCTGGCATCCACTCCTAGCAGCCTGATTTTCAGCAGGGCCTCAATCCAGCCTCTCTTTTCACAGGCACATCTCTGCACTCAAAATGAACTATAGGTGCAAGTATTAGGAGTTAGAGGTCTAACTACCTCTTGTACCTGCTAGTCAGTTGGGCACCTAACTACTATTGGTTAAGCCCGCAATCCACTGCAGGCATAAAATACTGGTAGCCACAAAATTGTGTAACAAGTCATAGGTGCTGGAACTATGGATGCCGCCACACACCCTGGCTTTGGAGTGGTTTCCATTATACAAAGAGTTTACGGTTTTGTTCAATGGCTCCCTGCAACAGGTTTAGTCTTGTCTGAAAGTGAGGCCCAGAATAATCAAGGATCAGTTGGTGTACACAGCAGGAACTACAGCTTATTTGCTTACTTACTTCTCCATTCCACTTTGGAAGTTACAGTAAAGCAGGACATCTCTAATGCACCTTCCCTCTGCTTGACTGAATAATGTACTCAGGGGAACATGACCAACAGATGCTTTTAATGTTACCTTATTATGAGCCCAATAAATATACCTTCCTGTTTGTACACAATGCATTATTTCTGTGCGCTGGAACCTAACCATTCCCTGAAAAGAATGAAGATGTGTCTGCTTTGAGCCCTTAATAGACAGATCCAGTGACACTTCATATGGAGCAGAAAAGCTCCTGATAAAGTCTTCCTTGGTTTCACATTAAGTAGTAATGTTGTTCTCTCAACATTTGACTAAATCAATGAGAAAGAAGGCTTCTTTTATGGAGCACGAGCATTTTAGCAGTTAACCTTCTAAAACAAAGGCACCAAATGCCATGTCTGTGTGTCTCGGGTTTTGTTGATGGATTCCTATATTATAATACACCAGTTCTTTATGTACACATAGCTGCTGATTCCATAAAGCATCTTAAACGAAACTAAGAAGGTCCTTGCACTGTAAGTACTTTGGGAAAATAATGATAGTCTTAATAATCTTCTTGGACTCTATGCGTGTGTGAATCTATCTATATATAATCACTGCATCATGCAAAATGAGTCATTGTTAAGAAAAGTTATAGGGAATTTTGCAGCTTATTTACCTTACTAGCTTTTTTGTGCAGGGAACAGGGAGAAGAAAACTGGCAAGGTGTAGCACCCCCTAATCAAATGTTTTCCTAGCTGCCTCTACTGAGCCCTGATAGCTACAACTATATGATGATGAATAGGGACTGAGTCCGCTTTTGATCAAGTTCATACTGTCTCTGCATCAGGTATTCTGGCTACCTGGCCCCCTCAGGCATGAAGAATATCTTGTTACAAATCTAGAGCTAGTTAGGAGTTCATGGTTATCTGTCTCTCTCTCCTGCACACTTGCAGGGACAGTGGGGTTGAAGCCAGGATTCCATGACTCCAAATGCAGTCCCCAGCCCCTTGAACTAAGGGAGACGCACTCCTTGCTCTTTCAATTGTCAGGCATGTGACAAACAGCTGAGCCACTCTGATTCTGTACAGAAGAGGGGAGAGCAGTGGGGTATGTATTTTCACAGCACCATGAATAATTTCAATATTGGCCAGTACTTCTGGCCAGGTCATTACAGTACGCTGCCTTTATCTTTTAGTAGCTCTTCTCAAAAACTTTGAGTACAGAAGGTGGGGGCCTGCAAGGATATTAAATATTAATACTTGCCCCTCCAGGCTTGTATTAAACACCCAGGGTTACAGCTTTTCTCTGACCTTGGTTTGGTAAATGCTGCCACCGCCCAAATGCAAAAAATACCCTTTGGACCCAGGAAGGAGCACTTGGGAATTCCTCCCTGTGGGGTACGCTCAAGCCCTTTCAACCTCCCTCCATGGAAGAGCTGAGAAAGAAAACCAAGGAAATTAGCTGTTGCTATCAGCTAATCACACAATGCACAAACCTCTTTAGATCCAAAAATCCAATCGTGTTCTTAAAAATTACCTTTTTTTTTTTTTTTATTAAAAACAAAGGAAAAAACATCTGGAACTTAGGCTTTTGCTAGATTTTAAAAGAGCAATTTCAAAAAGCAAGCACCCAAAATAGCTTTCTTGGGGGTTAGCTTAAAGGTTACAAGCAAACAAAAACATCTGGGGTTAGCACAGAGGAAATCCACAAGCCAAATAAAGAAATAAACCTGATTGCACCTAGCTAAACATTCCTAATTTACATATTTGGGGGGTTTCAAGTAAGTAATTCTAGGTATGATCTGATGAATTTTCAGACCTGGTTCAAGCCTTACACAGCATTCCTGCTTATAGCATTGCTGCTCTGTCTCCTTCTCTGGAGAACAGACAAAGGGAAAGTTTTTCCCAACTTTAAAAAGTTTACCTTCCCAGTGGGCACTCTTTTGGTCAAGTGCCCACTCCTTTTCTTTTACCTGTGGGCTTGTTAACCGTTTACAGGTAAAGCAACCAGACAACAGACACCAAGAGAGATTTTACAGCTAACTGGCTGGCTGGGTGTCCATAAAGGAGCTACCTCCCCCTGACTTTCAGTTATCACATACCCCCCAAAAATCACAGATGGTGCTGGCAGCCTGGTTTAGGTCAGGTCCACACCAGCTGGGATTTCTTTCTGGAGGTTTAGGAAACAGAGTTAAGATACATGCACCTCTCATTTCACTAATAATTATATGAAGAACTAAAGAGTAATTTTTACATTTCAAGGACTACAATGATTAGAATGCAGCGACATTTTTACGCTGCTGATTCTGGGAAACCTTCCCAGGAAAGTGCAGCCATTTTGTTAGAGGCTCCTGAAATGTGTTGTATTTTAAAATCAAAGTCTTGGAGAGCTAAACTCCACCGAAGAAGTTTTTTTTGTTAGTCTCTGACTGTGTGAAGCCACTTCAGTGCAGGATGGTCAGTCTGCAGATGGAACCATCGTCCCCAAATATATGGGCGTAGCTTCTCCAGAGCATACACAATGGCATTACATTCTTTTTTCTGAGACTGACCACTGGCTTTCCCTCTCAGAAAGTTTTTTGCTGAGAAACACAACAGGATGGAATTGTTGATCTGGTCCTTCCATTAAAACAGCTCCCACACGACGCTTGGACGCATCTGTGGTTACGATGAACGGTTGGTTGAAGTTCAGGGCCCTCAGTACAGGGTCAGACGTAAGGGTCGCCTTAAGATGGTTAAAGGCTCCCTGACACTTCAGTCCACTAAACTGCATTTGGTTGTTTTTTCCTGGTCAGGTCTGTCAACGGGGTGGCAATTTGGCTGTAGTTTGGTACAAAATCATCAGAAATACCCAGCCAAGCCCAAGAAGGATTAGACCTGCTTCTTTGACTTAGGGACAGGCCAATTTTGGATAGCATTTACCTTAGCCTATAGGGGGTTGATAGTACCTTGACTCACCTGGTGTCCAAGATACATTACCTGGTTTATGCCTATTTGACACTTTATGGCCTGAACAGTTAATCCTGCCTCCCTTATGTACTGGAAGACAGCTTGGAGGTGTTCTAGGTGTTCTGCCCATGAATCTGAGAATAGAGCCACATCGAGGTAGGCACCTGCAAATTCCCCAAATCCAGCCAGAAAGTTACCTACCCTCTCCAGAAGGTGGCGAGTGCACTTTGCAGTCCGAAAGGGAGCACATTAAATTCATACAGCCCTACATGGATAATGAAGGCTGACCTTTCCTTGGCTGGGTCATCTAGCAGCACTTGCCAGTACCCCTTAGTTAAGTCTAAGGTGGAGATGAACTGGGCATGTCCCAGTTTCTCCAATAGCTCATCTGTGCATGGCATTGGATAGTTTTCTGGGTGAATTACAGCATTTAGCTTATGGTAGCTCACACAAAAGCAGGAATCCCCATCTGGTTTGGGAACCAGAACCACTGGAGAGGCCCATGCACTCTCAGAGGGGCGGATTACACCTATCTGTAACATGTCTTGATCTCCCTTTCTATTACGGTTTTGGCTTTAGGAGCCATCCGGTAGGTTGGGCTCTAATTGGGTGAGCATCACCTGTGTCAATGGAGTGGTACACCCGTTCTGTCCATCTTGGGGTGGATGAAAACATTGGCACGAAGCTGGTGCCCAGCTCCTGGATTTGCTGTCACTGCTTATGCCCAAGGGTCATGGAAAGGCTCACCTCCCCCATGCCACTGTTGCTTTTTCTGTCATAGTAGACTCCTTCAGGCCACTAAGTGTTATCTCTCTCCTGGGCTATAAACTGGAGAACCTTGGTTTCTCAGGAATAAAAGGGCTTTAGAGAATTAACATGGTATATTTTAGGTTTTAGGGTAGGGCCTGGGAATGCTATGATGTAATTAACATCTCCGAGGCGCTCGGTGACCATAAATGGTCCCTCCCATGACGCTTCCATCTTATTGGCCTGGAGTGCTTTCAGGACCGTGACTTAGTCACCTACTCCAAAGGAACGCTCTCTGGCATGTTTCTCATACCAGGCCTTTTGCTCGTTTCATGTGCTGTATATTTATACCTGTTATTGTATTTTCCATGCCATGCATCTGATGAAGGGGGTTATAGCCCATGAAAGCTTATGCCCAAATAAATTTGTTAGTCTCCAAGGTGCCACAAGGACTCTTGGTTTTTACTGATACAGACTAATATGGACTCTTATCTTCCAAGATGCATGCCCACTGAAACAGCAAGTAGTGGCTCTACCTGATTATGCAGCATTTTGCTACAACTCTGCTCATTAAATCAATGTCAAGACCACACAGGATGTTAAGCCAACAATGCTGTTTGGTCGTGCAGTCAGCCGAGATATTTCTCCAAGTCTTCACTGGTGTAGCTGAAGCCAGCCTCTGGCCTACTGGGAGAGGTGAGTGCTCAGCACCTTTTTGGAGTTAGCTCATATAAAAATTGCTCAGAGCCATGAATTTTAGTCATGATTGTGATGAACTCAGTGTTCCTAATTAGTTCCCCTAGGGCAGCTCAGAGCACGTGCTGGTACATGAGGCTTCTGCTCTATGGACTGGCACACAGATGCCACTCAAGCCTTGCCCAAGATTATATGGCAATTCACTAGCTCAGAATGGACTAACATCCAATCAGCTAGCAATCATCTCCAACCAAACTTATAGCCCCACTGTACTTACTCTTGCTGCTCTTGTTAAGGTCACAGCTTCCTATATATTATTTTAGGACTTTATAGCTCCAAAATAAAAATCCCCTCCCCTCCCCACACCAGAGGTTGAAACTTGGCCTTCCAGTTACAGCTAAGATGAAGAGAAGGCAAAGAGAATAAAGATTAAAAACAACAACAACTTCTGGGTTTGACTTGCTCACTTTTTAAGGCAAAACTCTGGAGTCAGTGGAAAACCAGACCACTTGTTTAGGAGCTTAAGTGCGGGATTTAAAAACCCTAACTTTAGGCACCTGGTTTTTTTGGAGAATCTTAGCCATAGTATATAGCATATCAGTCCATACAAATATCATCAACACCACTTCCTGTAGCACATAAATGAGATGACATTTAAAAAGATCTCCTTACTGCTCATTATCTAGAAAACCATGGTCACACCCATAGCCCTATTTTTGCCTTTGAACAATATGGCAGGGGGAGGAGGAGGGCGGCACCCTGCTGTGTTGCAGTCAGTCTGAGCTCTCCCCCACTGAGCCTGTGGGAGAGTTAATTCTCAGTCCGGGAATAATTTGCATCTTAGAGGAAAGACTATTAGGAATTCTCCCAGCAAAATCATGTAGGCTGCATCCACCCTAGACACCTGAAGCACACTGTGCCTGCTCAAAGAAAGGCTAATCCAACCAGTGCTGTGGGGAGCATTTTAGTACATTAATGTGGGGGTGTGTGACAGAACTGTTGGAGGGACAAAGTGGGGATTACAATGCCAAACTTCTCTAGTCATAGACAAGGCTAGACAGAGTGACCGAGGCTTCGTAAGTTGTTCTTATTAAGGCACAGAGAGCTTATATTTAAACACGGAAATTATTTGTATTTAAACATTACATAACACAGCAACGACAGCCTGCTGTAAGTGTTAGCCTGTCAGGCTGTTCCGCCCCTTGCGATTCAGAGCCCCACCTCCTGAAATAGAGGAGGCCCTTTGTTCTCTGCAACTACCCTCCTCACAACAGTGACAGCTATGTAGGAAAGTGCAGATGAGCACCCTCCAATGCAGTTATCACTGTTGTCTCTAAGCTACTTCTGTGCTCTGCTCAGCTGCATATGAAACCTTAACCTTGAGATTCCCCTGCACTTTCACAGTGTCCTCCCAAACCCATGTGTTCTCTTAAGGTCACTCTTGCTGCATGTGTGGGTATCAGAATGGGTCACTTCAAAAAGCTGACAGCAGAGAGGAGTCTTCTCATGAGTACTTTCAGATGTGTATAGCAGAGACCTAGTTTCAACACCCAGTGTCCTGAGGTCCAGAAGGCGCTAGTCTCATGCCTGTCACATGTAATATTTAGCATCAAGCCCTGGCTGAGTCATCAGAGAAGAAAAATGTTCAGATGTAACAAAGGAACAAAATGATGCATCTGGGCTAAAGCTGGACAAATATCTGGTTTTAAGCAAGCGAGTCCTTTTGGTTCAAAGGAAGTTTGGCCTCTTGAAACAGCATCAGTCCTAAAGAGGAGTGAACAGGCCGGGGGTGGGGAGGGTTAAAGCTGAAAAATCCTCCAGAAATTTGGTTAGTTTTTGAACCCAAACTGAATATTTTCAGTTTGAGAAAAATGACACCCCCACCCCAGTCCAAATTTCATTTGAGTCACAACTAACTTTCCAAAGGTAGTTTCAAATCAACAACATCTCACTTTGGAAACATTGGGTAGAAACATGTCAGAATGAAAGGTCCAAAAAAAAAAAAAAAAAAAAAAGTCAGCTGTAACTATTCCCCCAATTCAGTCTGCACTCCTGACTAGTTTTCCTGACTCCCCCCTCCCCCAAAAATACATTTTTTGGCAGATTTACTATTTGCCAAAAAAGAATTGCCCAGCTCTAATCAGTATTAGAGTCCCTTGCCTCTTTCCCTTTTGCACGGAGTCATTGGTGTGCATAATGCTACCCTCACCCAGTGGGAAGATAAAGGACCCACTACATGGCCAGGAAGGCAATAGGTTTTATGCAATGAAGGATCAGTTGTAGTGCCAGTGGTGCGTATGCATATGCAAAGTCTAGATAAATGTGCAGCAAACGGCTGTGTTACATTAGGGCCTGATCCTGAGAAGTACAGAACAGAAGTCAGCTCACTATCTCTTGGGAACGGGCCTTGAATGCTGAGATCTCAGATAAACTTCAAGTTCCTTTTTTTTTTTTTTTAAATATGGATGGAGAGAGATACATTCTTAGGGCTGCTGGCTAGACAGTTGGCGTGCTGGGACTGCTGCTTAATATGCTACTCACAATTGTTTCACTGTTGCCTTGTCCTTGTGTGTTCTAGTCGGCTGTAGTGCCTCATCATATGCAGAGGTTGTACACTTTGGGGGCAGTGGCTCTTTTTATTACATGGGTGTACAATGCCTGGCAAAATGGGGCCAGGAACCTTGTCTGGGGCATCGAGATGCTACCCCAATGCAAATAAAGAGGCACAGTAATTTTGGTTTATGGGTAATGTAGGCTTGTATTTTGCTTCTGTTATCTGCGTGTGAATTCTTCATCCACATACAAATCTGGAATGAACAGTAGGGACACAAGGGTCCTGAGCATCTCATAATAAAGACCACAAACTGACTGGCTAGTCAAGGGCTTTCTTTTCCAAAGAGCCACTAATTTCTTCAAAAGGAGCCCCAAATCTTGCAACTTCAGCATCTCTCCACTAACAATGGCCCCCAAACACCGCACTGTACAGTCAGCTGCTACTATGGAATACTGTCACCTTTTGGTTGACTAAAGATGCTTACAGCAGGAAATTGAACTGGTAATTGAGCTGTGTAAATTGTGTTCCTGTATTCCTGGTGAAGCAAAAGTATGCCAAGTCTCTGAGAAACAACTGATCAAGCTGTAGTTACATATTTAAATCAATCTGCCCCTACGAGCCATCCCATAAACTTTCTATTCACTTTTATGGAGGCTGCATGTAGAGAAGAAAGTCGGGCAAAAGATGCCTGTATTGAAAAATGGAAGCATCATTGCTGCCTCCCTAAAAACCTAGGAAAAGGGGAGTTTAGTCTTGATTACCAGCAAGGAGATGAATTCATTGGGCCACCAAGTCACTCCTGACAAGCTGTCATTTTTAGTATTGATCCCCTCTTCTTGCAGAGGCAGACCCTGCCGGTTGCTCACAGTTCGGTAACTGGATCAATATTCTTTCTCCTGCCCCCCCGCTGTGTGTTCCAGTGATGCCTTGGCAGCTACCAGTCATCTGTTGTTCATCAAGAACTTGGGGGAATAATTTGCAGCGGAGGTGAGAATGCTGCCAGCCGCCTCACATTCATTTAGGTCTCAGCTGGGACCCAGTGTGCTCTGGACCCAATCTTCATCCATAATGAGATTCATTATCAACTTCACATGGTCCCCCATGTTTAGGCTGCAAGATTTTTCTTCATTGTCCTCCTACACCAGATGTAGTGCTGGGAAGAAGCAGAGATGGCTTCATACAGGGAGAAAGTCCTTTAGCTTCACCTGGCTCCCATGATGAGGATAGATTTAAAAGTCCTCCCTGGCTTTCCCCATCTCAAGTAGCTTAGAACAAACTTTTCAGTTTGGTTCAAAGAAAGTTTTGCAGCTGGACAATGTGTTGAATTTCCACAATCACTTATGTGATCTGAATGAAATAGGTAAATTTTGGGATGGAAACTTCAGTCTGCAGCATTTGCAGCCTCATTATCTCAATACATATGGACAAGGCAAGGTGGGCGAGATCTCTTTTATTGGACCAACTTCTGTTAGACAGGGCAGGAATTTGCCCATGGCCCCCTTCATCAGTATGTGTAGCCATGTTCACACCCTACCAGTCAACAAGCTCCCTTCATTAGAAACTGTCTACCTTCTGTGTGCACCTTTCCCACTGAATCTTTATGATGTCACCTGAAGATAACCATGAATCCAAACTCTAGATCCAGTCATCCTGAAACTTCAGAAGGCAAACCCATATCTGGGCCCAAACTTCCATCTCTGCCTTAACCAAACCCCAAACCCTTCCTCCTAATTCTGAGTTGTTCCAAAATCGGTTTCAGATTCTCATTTAGCAAATCGTCCCATCTCTGCTGTCATCGGTGTGGCTTCTTTCCACTCTAATTTCCTTCTGTTTCTCTGTTCTCATTCTCTATTGTTTCAGCCATTTTCCTGCCCTCTGATTGCTGCAGCTCTGCTAATGACTTTTGTCACATTAATTATCTTTCTTTAATTATCTCTCCATGCAAGTTTCTCTATAATGTTAGTTCTGACTTGGTTAGGTTTCCATTCTTTTTTCTTATCTACTCCTTCTATAAAGCTTATGCAGCAGGGATGGAGAGAGGGCAGGATTGTAAAGCAAATATATACAGTAATTGAGTTTGGATCCAGCCCTTCATTCCTTATGCCCTCACTCATTGGCATCCATGGGAGTTTTGGGGGCACAAACAGCAAGACTGGGCTCATGTCACTAATCCAGCTATCAAAAGGTTTGACTGTCACTTCACCTCTCCCACCCTTTGTCTTGTCAGATTGTAAGCATCTCAGGGCTCTTCCTATTGCTATGTCTACAGTAGAGAGCCTATGTGAGCTGTAGCTCATGAAAGCTTATGCTCAAATAAATTTGTTAGTCTCTAAGGTGCCACAAGTACTCCTTTTCTTTTTGCGAATACAGACTAACACGGCTGCTACTCTGAAATATGCCAGCATAGACTCCTAGTGTAGATGCAGCCTACACTGACAGAAGGAGGTTGTTCTGTTGGCACAAAATGACATTAGCTATGCTGACAAAAGCTCTCTGTCAGCACAACTGGGTCTACACTGGCAGGTTTGTCAGCATAACTACATCAGTGAGAGGTGTGGGTTTTTTTTCCCATACTACTGACCAACAGTGCTGTGTCGATATACATTTTAAGGATAGACCAAGCCAACATGTTATATGCTGAATGGTGGTGTGGGGGCACCATGATGCCAATAGGAGTACAGTGTATAAGAAGGTTTGGGACTATTTTGCCAGTAACAAAAATAACCTTTTCATAATTTTTCAGTGAATTGTATCAGAAATTAGAAGCAGAAAACAAGTCACATCCACTAGGGATCAGTGCAGGATTGTTACCTACAGCATATCTTTGAGTGCTCTGTCCAAGCTAATTGTAAATGATTTCTGAAACTTGGTTGTACTGCTTCACATCAGAAATGCCCCATTGTCAGCCACATCCATAACTGGTGTCCTAAACACAGTTTTCATACAAGTATAACTGCCATTTTGGGGTCTGATTTTTTTAAACCAACCATATTTCTACTACTACACCCTCTAGTGTGGCTGTAGTTACACTGGTATAAAGATATACTGGTATAATTTATTCCTGCAGAGACATTTATACTGGTAAACTGCATCCATCCTACAAGTTGGATCACTTTAACTATACCAGTGTGGTTAAAGCAATACCGCTCTTGTGAATAGGCAATGCTGTAGTCCATGGACCCATGCCAGTTTGACACTAGCTCAGGATCTGCCCCTATATTTAAGAATAACAGTTGAAAACTAAATTAGTATTTAACACATGTAAAAAATGTAGATGATTTATTTGATCACCTCACTCAAATATTCTTACCACATTACTACACCCAAGAGATTGCAGAAATACCTGGGTCTGTTCTGAGAACATGAAAATAAATTTCAAGGCAGCCACAGAGAAAAAACCCTACAGAAATTGAGATTTGAAATATCCTCCCCTCCTTTCTATCACATGAAAGGGCAACTGCATCCCTTGATCACAGAGGGGATCAGAGACTACATTTGTAGAAGGATGATTCAGACTTAAAATTTGGTCTGCCAGCATTGTCTGATCCTATGCATGGATCAATGGATGTAAACAAATCCAACATCCTGGATTTCTTGTCTGTAGCTTGCAGTATATTGTATGCATGCAAGATGCTTGTTTTTACACAAAGCAAGCTTATGTTATGTTGCTATCAATCCACCACACTGTCTCATACAGACATGCCAAACTTCCTTTGTAACTCCCCCAGGAGGCAGCAAACTGCCAATGTCTAGCTTGTGGAAGAACAGTGAAGGGAATGCTTTAGATTTAGGAAACAAACTTCCCTCTTACTGATTCTGCTTTTGCAGAGCAAGGGTTCAAATTGCATCAGAACTAGAGTACAAGACTGAGAGGGACTATGCAAAGTTGGGGCCTTGGAACACACTGCAAAGGAGATCCATTTTAACCACTGCTGTTACATGGCCCATGGAGTTAGCTCTTGGTTTTAAATTGATGGTACAGTTATTTCTAAAGGCCAGCATCTATTTTTAGTATTCTAAGTATATGTCCACACTGCAGTTAGATACCTGTGGCTGGCCTGTGCCAGCTGAGTCGAGCCTGCAGGGCTTGGGCTAAGAGGTTGTTTAATTGTGATGTAGAGGTGGGAGGGTCCCAGAGCTCAGGCTGCAACCCGAGTCCTAACATCTGCATCACAAACAAACAGCATCCTAGTCTGAGCCTAAGTCAACTGGCACAGGACAGCCATGGGTGTCTAATTCATAGAATCATAGAATATCAGGGTTGGAAGGGACCCCAGAAGGTCATCTAGTCCAACCCCCTGCTCAAAGCAGGACCAAGTCCCAGTTAAATCATCCCAGCCAGGGCTTTGTCAAGCCTGACCTTAAAAACCTCTAAGGAAGGAGATTCTACCACCTCCCTAGGTAACGCATTCCAGTGTTTCACCACCCTCTTAGTGAAAAAGTTTTTCCTAATATCCAATCTAAACCTCCCCCATTGCAACTTGAGACCATTACTCCTCGTTCTGTCATCTGCTACCATTGAGAACAGTCTAGAGCCATCCTCTTTGAAACCCCCTTTCAGGTAGTTGAAAGCAGCTATCAAATCCCCCCTCATTCTTCTCTTCTGCAGACTAAACAATCCCAGCTCCCTCAGCCTCTCCTCATAAGTCATGTGCTCTAGACCCCTAATCATTTTTGTTGCCCTTCGCTGTACTCTTTCCAATTTATCCACATCCTTCTTGTAGTGTGGGGCCCAAAACTGGACACAGTACTCCAGATGAGGCCTCACCAGTGTCGAATAGAGGGGAACGATCACGTCCCTCGATCTGCTCGCTATGCCCCTACTTATACATCCCAAAATGCCATTGGCCTTCTTGGCAACAAGGGCACACTGCTGACTCATATCCAGCTTCTCGTCCACTGTCACCCCTAGGTCCTTTTCCGCAGAACTGCTGCCGAGCCATTCGGTCCCTAGTCTGTAGCGGTGCATTGGATTCTTCCATCCTAAGTGCAGGACCCTGCACTTATCCTTATTGAACCTCATTAGATTTCTTTTGGCCCAATCTTCCAATTTGTCTAGGTCCTTCTGTATCCTATCCCTCCCCTCCAGCGTATCTACCACTCCTCCCAGTTTAGTATCATCCGCAAATTTGCTGAGAGTGCAATCCACACCATCCTCCAGATCATTTATGAAGATATTGAACAAAACGGGCCCCAGGACCGACCCCTGGGGCACTCCACTTGACACCGGCTGCCAACTAGACATGGAGCCATTGATCACTACCCGTTGAGCCCGACAATCTAGCCAGCTTTCTACCCACCTTATAGTGCATTCATCCAGCCCATACTTCCTTAACTTGCTGACAAGAATGCTGTGGGAGACCGTGTCAAAAGCTTTGCTAAAGTCAAGAAACAATACATCCACTGCTTTCCCTTCATCCACAGAACCAGTAATCTCATCATAAAAGGCGATTAGATTAGTCAGGCATGACCTTCCCTTGGTGAATCCATGCTGACTGTTCCTGATCACTTTCCTCTCCTCTAAGTGCTTCAGGATTGATTCTTTGAGGACCTGCTCCATGATTTTTCCAGGGACTGAGGTGAGGCTGACCGGCCTGTAGTTCCCAGGATCCTCCTTCTTCCCTTTTTTAAAGATGGGCACTACATTAGCCTTTTTCCAGTCATCCGGGACTTCCCCCGTTCGCCACGAGTTTTCAAAGATAATGGCCAAGGGCTCTGCAATCACAGCCGCCAATTCCTTCAGCACTCTCGGATGCAATTCGTCCGGCCCCATGGACTTGTGCACGTCCAGCTTTTCTAAATAGTCCCTAACCACCTCTATCTCTACAGAGTGCTGGCCATCTCTTCCCCGTTTTGTGTTGCCCAGCACAGCAGTCTGGGAGCTGACCTTGTTAGTGAAAACAGAGGCAAAAAAAGCATTGAGTACATTAGCTTTTTCCACATCCTCTGTCACTAGCTTGCCTCCCTCATTCAGTAAGGGGCCCACACTTTCCTTGGCTTTCTTCTTGTTGCCAACATACCTGAAGAAACCCTTCTTGTTACTCTTAATTGTAGTAGAGACATACCCTAAGATGACAGCTTTCGGGTTTGAAACCCCAAAGCAGCTGGGATAAACTGCCTATTCCACTGGAATAAAAGCCATCATCTTTAGAAGCCTATGTCCTGATCCTGAGATGTGCTGAGCTCAGTAGCTGGTCTCATGTCTGTTATGTGACCCAAAAATAACTGTTCTTGCGGAGTCCTACTGCTTGCAGTTTGAGAATTTAGCATGATGCTGAATTGGGGTGCACTGGAGTAATGTTGTCCAACAGGTACTCTTTGGGGGTCCTCTGAAGATGTTCACCTCAGGAGAGGATCCCAGGGAGCCAAACTGTAAAGAAGTATAGGTCTATCCCATCTTGATGAGTGATTTAAAATGAGCCTGAACAGAGACAATGTATGAAATGGGGTCTGAACTCTTCTACAGTTCAGTGATGTTTGGATCCAGGGTTTTGGTTCAGCTAAGGATGGAGATAGGGCCCAGCTGCAAAATTTGGGTGTAGAACCAAACTTCCCTAAAGTTCAAGACAATCCAGAAGTGGTAGGGTCTAGTTCACATCCATCTAATTACTAGCAGAACAGCAGTAGCCCAACCTGTTGATAATAGCTACAAGTCATATCCAAACCCATGACTAGCAATATTTCCTTAGAAAGGGACAATAGTGTACTTACGGAACTGTCTTTGCACGCTTTGATGTTTGTGCCTCTAAACTTTACTTTGTAAAATCTCAGTTAAACATCTATATACACACCTGTTCCCCCCCCCAACTCATAATACAAATTTACAATAAAAAAAGAGGTTGTTCCAACACTTGAGTCTGATACCCAGCTGTTGTGAATCAACATAGTTCCACTGAAGTCAATAGAATTACACCAATTTACACCATCTGAGGATCTGGCCTACTTAGGGCTGATTTTTTTCCCCCAAAAATTACATGCAAACCCTGTACTTACATGTGCACAGCAGATAAATGTCCATCTGGCCATTTGCACTTGCATCTCTAGGATTTGTGCATGGATCTCCCAGTATCTCAAATCCTTTCCACTCTCCCAGTGCATAAGATCAAAATTCATTAGAACTAGTGCAGATCCCCAATGTATAGCGACTCCACACTCCCTGTGCCAAATAGATCTCTGCTCCAGGGGGCCTCTTTTTGCAGCTATGTGATGAAGGATAAAAACGCTGCACCAGTAAGGAAGGGGTTAAGCAGCTGCTCTGGGCCCAGGCAGCCCCACCCTACCACATCAGCAAAGCATGCATGGCTTGCAGGAGGAGCCTAAAAGCAGAACAAACCAGATCACTCTCAGCAGACTGCGGAGGTGAACTGATCTACTCTGAGCTCCTGCTGCAGTGACATGAACAAACCCAAAGGGAAGAGACTTGGAATTCTCCAAAGGTCTGAGACTTTATCTTGATTTCCAGTTATTTAAGGTCTTCACTTGACCCTTTAGGAAAGAGGGGTCTAGTAGGAAGTGATCCAAGGAGGCAGTAGTATAGCACTTTGGTGGTGCAGGACTTAGCCCATCCCTTCCACTAGCTTCCAATCCAGGACCCAGGGCCTGGATTTCCTTATCCACTCCTAGGGGGTGCCAAAGGCAGCAACTGACTCAGATATAGGGAGTCTCAGGGAAAGAAGGATCTGAGGACAGAAGGTCAAGATTCTGAGACCTCAACCCAAGGGGAAACCATAGCCTAACCCACAGGGCTACCCTGTTACTGAACTCATTATATACCCCAAAAAGGGGTGGACATAAAACATGTCCCCTGGCTGGAGGGCTGAGTCACAGAACAGACCACTGTCAGACCAGTGGTTGTCAACAGGGGCCCCAAGAAAGAAGAGGGCCTGCCCTGCCCGGCCACTGGGTGGAGCTGTAGGGAGTAATCAGAGGAAGGTGAATTAGTAGCATGGTGGGATAGATATAGGAGTGGGGATGGGACAATAGCCAGAGGGTCTAACACTACATGATTACAGCCCTCTACTTCCCAGATAGGAGGCATGCAGGCAGGGCTGGTTAAAAGATATAATGTAATTTTTGCAAAAAAAAGAAGCTGAGATAGGTCCAGCACCCCTTTGTGGCAGGGGTGGATGAGGTGTCAGGGCCTCACCACTCATACATCCCTATGCCCAGCCTTTAAGGGCATCCTGATGTGGCCCAATGACTGGTTTCCTTGTGCTCACCCCCCGGTCAGGGTAGCAGGGCCTAACAGCCAGAGTCTATACATTGCACCCCACATATCTGGGCAGTGTGGCCCAGCAGCCAGAGTCTACAGCTCCCCCTCTCAGGCAGGGAAGTGGAGCCCAATGGTCAGAGTGGTAGGGGACCCAGGCCGGCCCTCTCCACCAGGTCCCAACCCAGGGCTCTCCTATTGGCAGGGTTTCCCCTCACACTTAACTCAGCAGGGATCCACCCACAACACACCAGGCATCAGTGCAGCTTTAACACTTCTTGTCTCTAAAGTCCCTCTGGGTCACTTCCTACCTTCACAGTCATGTTCTCCACTCTAGGGGGGGAGAAGAGGGAGAGGCCTCCTGTCAGGACCTCCATCTGGGATGCCAGGTGCATCCCAGCTTGCTGGCCCCTGGAGCATTGGGTGTCCCTCCTCAGGAGCTGGCAATATGCCTCCTTCTCCTCCAGTGGTCAGCCCAGACTGAGCACCTTTGCAGGCTTTTATACCTATTCTCCAGTTGGAGCATGCCAAGCAGGGCTTCGGGGCAGGGTTTCCTCTGCCAGGAAGGAAGCATGAACCCTTGCAGTACCAGTGCGGGGTCACTCTGCCCCATCTCAGAGGCAAAAACTAAAATGTTGCATGTCAATTTTTTCACAAACTTTCCTTTTTTTAGAGATGAAAAACTTCAGAACAATTTTTTGTGTACTTCTGAATTGGGTGGGGGAATTATTTTGTTTTTTCATTATTAAGTTTTGTGGCTTCCCCCACTTTTCAACGCCTCCCTTCTTTTCCAGTGTGTCATGGGGGGTGTGGGATTAAAGTGAGGAAAAAAGAGAAGGAGAGGATGAACCCCAAACCTTTCATTTAAAAAAAGGACAAACACAAATTTTAATTTGAAACAAAGTAAAAATTCATTCATGTTGAATTCTTTAGTTTACTCCTGTCCCCCCACACCCCCAAAAAAGTATTTTTGACCACACCGAAAAATCTGCTTTTGGTTGAAAAGCTATTTTTCATCAACTGCTCTACAAGCTGGAGCCCCAGCATTCCATAAGCCCCTTGGGCTGCACTAATATGAGTGGAATGGCTCTGTGCAAATCCACACTGGGCCCAGTTGATGAGTTTTAGGAAGCCAAATTATTTCCCCTTAGGCCTTCAGAGATCCCTGAATAATATCTGTTTGTTGCCCTCACCTCAGCAAAGCCTGACCATTGAACCCATAAGAAGCTGCTGGTTCCATCCATTCAAGGAGGAAGAGTGGGGACACGTGCAATCAACAAAGATTCCTCCTTTTTACCAATGCTTCATTCTTACATCTATTCCAGAATGCTCCAGGCCAGTGGTTCTCAACCAGGGGTATGTGTATCCTTGGGGGTATGCACTGGTCTACATCAACTCATTTATATATGTGCCTAGTTTTACAACAGGCTACAGAAAAAGCTCTAGCAAGATCAGTACAAACTTAAATTTCATACAATGACTTATTCATAGTGCTCTATATACAATACACTGAAATGTAAGTACAATAGTTATATTCCAATTGATTTGTTTTATAATTGTATGGTAAAAATGGGGAAAGTAAGTAATTTTTCTGTAATAGTGTGCTGTGACATTTTTGTATATTTATATCTGATTTTGTAAGTAAGCAGTTTTTAAGTGAGCTGAAACTTGGGGGTATGCAAGACAAATCAGCCTCCTGAAAGAGGTACAGTAGTCTGGAAAGGTTGAGAGCCACTGCTCCAGGCCACCAGTTTGAGTTTCTTCATTGCTGTAATGAGGGTGTGACACTCAAGAAGGCTGATAAAAGTCCAATTGTTTTCCCCGGCCTAAGTCACATGGCATGAGTCAAAGCTAAGAAGATCACATGCCAGCAACATGGCCAGGATCAGTATCCATTGTTACATTTCTACCCACCACAAGCAGTTAAATCTGGATCCCAGCTTTCTTCCCTTCCCCAAAAGCACATGGGAAGATGTTTGGGTCTCTCCTGTCTGCAGAAGATGAGTGTAGGTTCAAAGAGATGATACAGAATAATATTCACTTTCAGATTTATATAATGCAAATATCTGAAGCGGGGAAATATGGAATTCGTAGGAGATTCATTGAAACAATACGAGATAATGGTGTGTCGTGACCAGTGACACTCTGAAAGGTTAATTACAGAGCCTGGGAATCACAAATTGATAAGTAAGGGCCACCTGTATAATTAAAAACAGTCTAATTACATAGGTTATATAATCTTACTCCTGCTATAGTCCTGAACAATCTCCTGATGCTTTGACTGCCTGGGTGGGATATATAGATCCTATCACTATTAGAATAGAAAACATCTTTGTATAATATTAAAACTAGGAGTTTTGATTTTCCACTACATCAAACTTATGCAGTCCGTGAGCTATGTTCAAACAATGCAAAGAGAGAGGCTGCTATTCAGCTACCATGAAGAAATAATGATCAGATTGCCCCAAAGGATGCAGCCGCTTTACATTAACAGGGTTAGCTCAGTGGCACGAGAGTTTAAAGTAGCAAGCCTCAGAAAGTTTGAGGGCAATGTTCAGAAGCAAATCTTAAGGGAATCTGAGCTAGCGTAACTTGAACCTTCTTGCAGGCTCCTCGAAGTGTATGCTGCAACAACTTGGTCACCTTCTAAATGCCTGAAGTCATATTTACTGAGACTCACACTCATCGACCCATGTGTAACTTACACCACCATCCCTTGCACATCACGTCTGAGTTTGATTCGGTGAGCCTGATTCTCCTGTCACTTACATTGGCTTTACACTTAATTCAGCAAATCTACTCCAGGCAATAAGGTATACACCGGTTTAATAAGAGGGGAATCAGTCCCTAACTCCTAATGGCACCCGCATGGAATATGCTGTTTTGCAGAGCGCGCCGCTCCGCCCCGCCAGTGTCACATCACACAATGACATCCTCCGTGTGGTGTGCTCTATAAAATGACATCCTCTGGGCGGCATGACCTTGCACGCTGGTGGCCAGAAGTGGAAGCTAGACATTCTCAGACTAAAAGCTAATGTGCAATTTTTTAACATTGAAGGTAATTAACCATTAGTACAACTTACCTAGGGAGGTGGTGGGAGTCTTTAAGTCAAGATTGGGTATCCTTATAAAAATATGACCTAGCTCAGCCAGACGTTGTGGCTTGATGCAGAAATTACTTGGTACAACTTTTTGGCCTGTGTCATGAAGGAAGGCAGGCTTGATGATCCTAATGGTTCCTTCTGTCCCTAAAGTCTATGAGCCTATGATGTTACACTAACTTAAATACACTCATATTGGTAAATTGGTGGGAGTAGATTAAAGGGGATTTACATTAGTGCTAGGGGATCTAAGTTACATCATCTTGCAGACGTCACCTCTGAGTTTCAACCTCAGTTTGGTTCTGATAAGTGCCCTAAAACTTGCCATTTCTCCAATCAACCTGGATCAAACTGGGTCTGTAAAATTGGCTTACAAATCTTATTAGCGTGAAAATTCTGGACATTTCTTGCTTCTGCTAAGCCTGGAAATAGCAGGGACATAACCTTTCTCATGCTATTCTAGTAATACCTGACATGTCTCTAGTACCTTTCATCCAAGGGTTTCTACGTGTTTTACAAAGGTAAATATTATTATTGCCAGTTGACACATGGGAAATCTCCGCCACAGAAAAGTGAAGTGACCCATCAGTGGCTGTAGAACTCCAAATGTAATTACAGTCCTGCATCTGAACACCCTAAACTTAGAAGTTTTGTTCCACATCTGAACTTTGCAGCCTAACTTGTATCAGCACCATTCTTTAGCTTGGTCTGTTCTCTGCCTCAGCAACATTCAGTTCTACATGCCAGAGGCTGTGCGTAAAACTGCCCCTTACACCACCAGCCCATCACCTTCCTGCACACAACACACACGCAGTTAAAATGGGCAGTACGCTGAGCAGGCAACATGGGCCTTTGGCCCATGTGTGTGCCATGTGCTCTGGCACAGACACTGAATATTCAGCTCATATAGATACAGCCAGAGTGAAGCCTGCGCACTCAGAAGTCTCTCAGAAACAATTAGGAAATGCGCAATGTACAAGTCTGTTCTTTGCAGTCTGTTCCGTGAACCAGTTCAAGCATCCTTAATTAAATCTAAGGCCTGCTGCTTCCATATCCAGCCCCAGATGTGCTGCATTTCAGTGGAAATAAAGGGATCCCGGGGGATAGTTTGCATTTAATTTTGTAAAGAACTTTTAGATGAAAATCACTGTAGAACTGTAAGGTATTAATAATGGTTGGCTTGTTTATTGATTATTATCTATCCAGCCCCTGAATCTATTTTGGGCCGGGATTGGTTTAGATAAGGCCTCTCTTCACTATCCCAACCCCCTCCTCTCATTCCTGAAATACCTGCCTGCACCTCAGCTCCACACACAGCCCCATACCCACCAAATGACCCCTCCCTGGCTTCCCTCTGTGACTCCTCTCCCCCGGACTGCCCCAGCCCACTCCTAGGGGACATGCCAAAGTGTGATCCAGCACTGGTAGTTGTTAGAATAAGAGATGATAGTGAGGTATGCTCATGGCAGTGAAGTCTCTGAGCTGAAAACAGACATTGATCAAGTTGAGTGAGAATCACTTGTGCAAAGTCAAATTGATGGGTTCTGTGTTCACCTTTGATTAATAAGCATCAGCTGTAATGTAGCCCTGTATCACATTACAGCAACAGGATGAACTCCAGGGAAGGAGGTCTGTACAGTGTCTATCTATTCCATTTCCCCCACCGCAGAGAGAGTGTCTAGTTAACAATAATGGGCCAGGTAGAGTTGCACTGATTTATTCCATCTGAGACTCTGGCCCCAGACAGCATAATCCAAGGGGAAATTATGTCACTTAGCCCTCTTCCCCGTTTACATGGGCTCACTGCAGAATTGCTCTCCTTGCATCATGCAGCTGGGGTTCAGGAGGAGCGTATAGACCCAGGAATCTATAACAGGGCCAAGAATAAGGCGCTGAGTGAAAATCAAGCACCGCCTGCATCTTGACAGGTCCTTTTGTAGAACTGTCACAGGCTTGGACCGATGAGTTGGATAGGGATGGAGATAGTTGAGGGACCTACCTAACCATGTAACACAGACTGTGCAGCAACTTCTGAGCTCCAAAGGGCAAACACGAAGAAATGATTAGTGTGTAACCTCTGTTAATAGTTATGATGTATACTAAACTAACTAAGTTAGATGGTATGTTCTGGCTGTCTTGCATCACTCAGGAACTGAACAGCAACCATAAACCTGGTTTCATCAGCCAGTTTAGCACCAGTGCAAAGCAGCTGTAAACCCATCATAAGAGCCAGAGTGTACTGGTGAATGAGTTACCACTGGGCAGAGATGAAGTTTTACTGCGGAACATAAAGTCTTATCTGTGACACTGCTGCCTCCCTGTGCTTGCAAAGTGTCATTCCTCTCTCTGATATAAATGATGTAGCTCACAAAAGCTTATGCTCAAATAAATTTGTTAGTTTCTAAGGTGCCACAAGTACTCCTTTTCTTTTGGAGCATGAAGCTCGCTCCCTCATACACACACACACACACAATTGAAGTTGTGCAGAAAGGGAAGTGTCAGATCTAACCTTGCTGACACTCCTTGCAATCTCTTTGCTTTGTAGTGTCTGGGGTTTCTGTTTGTTTGTTAGTTGTTTCCCACAAGGATTTGGGGAAGGGTGAGATGGGGGATATGTTGTTGGTGATATAATGGAGTGGGAATGGATTAGGATGACATGGATGGTTGTCAGGGGGCGTTTGCATTTCAGTGTAATTGTGCATTGTTGTGTTTTAGGTATTGGAGGGGGCACTACTAGTGTGGGAGTTTCAAAAGAGCCCAGCATTAATCTAAGGCTATGTCTACACTACAGACCTTACAGCTGTATGGCTGAACTGCTGTAAGGTCTCCCAGCTAGCCACTCTATGCCAACCAGAGAGAGCTCTCCGGTCGGCATGATTAACCTCTTCCAACGAGCAGCGGTAGCTATGTTGGCGAGAGAAAGTCTCCTGCCAACGTAGCGCTGTCGACACTGGGGTTAGCTCAGTATAACTGTGCTGCTCAGGGGTGTGGATCTGTCACATTCCTGAGGGAAGTCGTTATACCGATGTAAGTTTGATGTGTAGATCTGGCCTAAATTTCCTGCCACTGAACTCAGTGGTAAAACTCCCATTGATTTCTATGGGAGCAGCATTAGGCCAACGCTAGGTGCTTTTGAAAATCCGATCACTAGTGCGGGCATTCTGAAATCAGAAAGAAGGAAATTCAAGGTTTGAATTTCCTGGGTATGTCACTGTGGAAATGGATGCAAGCTGGGCAGCTCTGTGGCTTGTGTAGTACCGTGTGGGAGTCCATGGAAAGCTACAAGGACATTGCTATGGCAACAATTGTATGCTTTATAAAATTCTTACCTATGTTATTGTCAGAACAGAAAGAATTTTTACAGATGAGTTGACTTCTCCCCTTTCTTGATCTTTGTTTATTTTTGGCAGCTTGCTCAGCATATGCAGTGAAATTAGACCAGAAATCACTTTGTGTTTCTCACCGGTTAACACAATGCCCAGTGATTGGATTGCAAACTGCAAGAGGACGTTCACTTGTTTTCCCCTTTTCTGATCTGCCAAACAAATCCTTTCCTCTCCTAAATCTGTTCTTATATCATACTCCTGCAAAGCCTCTCAACAGTGACCTGAATGGGAGTCATGTGCTCAGCACTTCACAGGATCGGGCCCTGTGTGAGCAGAAAGCTTCTAAGTAATGTCGCCGTTTTACTACCAAGAATGTGAGAAGCTTGGATGGATGTAAATAGTTTACAAAGCAATAAAATGACCCATTTCCAAGCCAAAGCACCCAGTAAAGAGAGAGTCTGTCGCAGGGTTACTGCAATCAGAGTAGGGCTGGGTGACCACCACAAAGCATGTCATAGCCTTGGAATTAGTACATTAGCCTCATTGCTCTGGCACAAGAGGGTGGGCAGGACAATAGACCAATCGTGCTGATTTCATTTGCGCTGGTGTCAATCTGAAGTCACTCCATGGTGTGATTCCAGATTTACGTTGTTGCAACTAAGATATGAATCTGTCCCACATCACTGAAAAGAAAGAGGGTGGGATGGGGAAATTTGGGTCGTACTAAAAATTTCACCAGAGAAACATCCCCTGGTAATGTTTTTGTAAACTTTGAAGCCCAATGGATTTAGCATCTCCTTCACCCTTTTTCCCACCCCCTGCAACCGTATCTCTCTGAGGCACTGATTTGCTTGTTTCCAGTTGTCTGTCACTCTTGTTTTCTGTATCTGACTGCTATTCAGCCTGCACCTTCAATCTTTCTCCTGACAAGGAAGGGAATATAATTTTTCCCCCTCCTATCTCCCTGTGCATGTGTGTGTGTATGTGCATGTCTCTCATTCTAATATCTGCCTAGGCATGACCTTAAAAATTGTACCAGGCAGTGGAGCTTCTAAAAGGGAGTGAGGTTATGAATAAGTACCAGTAAGTAGGCTTTGCCCCCGCAAGGGAAATTTCTGGAGTTGCCCAAACACAACTAGCACACTGGGGCCAGATCATGGTTTTAGTTACACAAAGGCTCCTAGACATAGACAAGTCACAATTTGCTTGGAAAACTCTTTCCAGTATACACCATAAGGCCATGTCAGCCCTGGGGTAAAGCATCATGTTAACTAACATGAGTTAAACACAACAGACCCTAGTGCTTTCTGCATGGTTGAATGAACTGGCTAATGTGGACAGGCCCCAAACACTCATTCCAGGTCTAGTCTACAATAGAAAAGCCCCATTTCCAAACCCAGCCTGTTTGGGAATAAACGGGAAATAAATAAACGGGAAAGAAGCTACAAACTTTTCCCTGAAAGGTTCTGGAGTTAAAAATGCAGGTGAGGGCACCTCAGTAGGAAGCCATTCATGTGCGTCTGTTGCTCGAATTGAAAGTCTCTTGTAATTACCATGCAAATAAACAAAAAAAATTTTGTCCACTTACGTTCTGTTTGTTTCTAAAGGAGAGTGTTAGTCAGTGGGTGTTTCCCTTCACTGCTGCTGACGGGCACTGAATTGATTGCTATGGAGACGGAGACTCCTCTGTTTTAACCAAGAACAGGTACAGCATGGACAGGAGCAGGTGAAGCTTCCTCTTTACAACCCTTATGATAAGCCTCAGCCCTGACTGGAAGGACTCAGCTCTATGATGAGAGGGGAGAATAGTTTCCATGGCCCCTTCAGTTCTTTGCCCCTCTACTAAGGCATCCAGCAGCAAGAGAGACAATTAGAGCCCACTGTAGTTATTTATTGTTGGTGTTGCCTTAGCACCGAGGAGCCCAAGTGATTGAGGAGAACTTCATTGTGCTAGGTGCTGTACAAACACAGGACAAAAAGATGACCTCTGCTCCAAAGAGCTTTACAATCCAACGAGTTTTTTCATGAAGATACGTCTAAGGAATCGGGCCAAAACTAGCAACTCACTTTACCTGTGCTGCTGACCAGCCACCAGATGATCTGAGTTTGAACCCCAGTAACCTAGACATGAAAAGAGCACTTTAATTGTATGCATATAGAGCAGGGGCTCAATTTTCCCTGCTACTCTGGTGCAACTCGACTGACATCAGTGGAGCTGCATCTCAGGGAGCAAGAGGTGAATTTGGCCCTATAACTGTAAGTGACTGTTCATTACTTTGCCTAATCTGGATACACTTTCAGACATCTAATTCTAGCTAGCCAAAGGGACAGCAAATATTGATAATAGTAATCCTCAGGAAATAGGACTGTCTCTTGGTGAATGCTAGCAATGGTTTGTGTCCAATTAGACACCCTCATTTTATACATTATCTTTGTCCAGTATTCCAGAGTTAGAAGTTTCTAAGTGCTTTCCTTAAATACCCCTATTTCATGGGAAAATGATACAAATTAGCTATGCCTAGAAGAAGGGTCTCCATGATACTGGGCAGAAGGATTAATGGTACAAAGTTGTCTTTTTTCTGACAGTGGTTTGTATGGGACTAAACACTGATCACATGATATGTAGAAGGTGAATCCCCCATCAGCTGGGCTGAGCCCACCAGAATTTCTAATCAAGACCCCAGACACCTGAAGGGGACCAGTCTGTTTCTAAATTTCACTGCTCCTTGGGTCCCTTATGGCTTAATGCTGACAACACAAAGAGTGCCATGTGGAAAGCTGTTATAGAGGCTGTGGGAGTTAGAGGGGACACAAAAGAACCAGAGTCCAGGTGTGCAGTTTGAGGGCAGCCACCCACTGAGACATCACAGTGATAGTCAGTGGGCCAAACTGACAGACCTGTGCATAGGGGAGAGGCTGGGGTGAGGCAGGGAGAAGCCATCAGGAACCTCCACCCTTGCATGTCCTGCACAAGAACCTGTCACAACTATACCCTGGGAATTGTGCCTCCCTGGGGATGGGGTGAGGTAGGGAAAAGAGAGACCCATGCCCTCACCCCCACTGCACCAGCTCACAAATTGCACTGGGCCGCCCATGGGGCACAGGCTGTAACCTCCTATAGAAGACCGAGGAAGGGATTGTGCCTCTCGCTGCTCCCTGGTGTAACTGAGAGCAGCATCAGAGCCTCTGGTTTCATAGATGGTCTTTGCATCCCACTGTCACGAATGCTTTACAGAGAGGTTTAATGGAGAGAAAGGAAAGGTTCACGTTGGAAAAGAGAGCGTGATTTAGTGGCTCAGAGGCAGTGGGGAGGTGAGCTTCACATGCAGGAGACAGAGCAAGTATCTGCATGATTGCTTTTGGGACAGACTCTGCCAGCAGGGTCTCTCATAGATCTAGGTATTGAGGAAGGCTAATGAGATCCAGAGGAGAACAATGTGAGACCAAGGTTGCCATGGCTGTGTTACGTATTCTAGGTATGAAGTGCATAGGAGGGCATTTTATTTTGCCAGGTGATTGCAGAGAATGGGGATTATATAGAGATGAGCCTGAATCACTATGTTTGGATCTGGAATCTGCTCCAAATCTACATCTCTTATGTCTCTCAAACTCAGAGGTATCCAGGGTTCCACTTCAGATCTTTAAACTGATAGGCCAAAGAGTCAGATGTTCCAATCTGGATCTAAACTGCCTCAAAGATTGGGAGCGGGATTAACTATTCTGATTCAGCTCCATCTCTAATGTGAAGTGTCACTGCCTCACAGGATAATATCTAGGTGGAAAGGAACCTATCCCAGAGTGAAGTAGGCCTAGGCTTTCTTCTAGGCCACAAGAATACAGAAATCCTCATTTCATTGCACTGAGGCTGGGAAACTGAAATTTGTCAAAGTTAAAAGTGAGATTGCGAAAGGCATCATGCTCTTCTGATGGACATGGTGGCCATGAGATAGATGGAGATGAAATAAAATGACTTGTTTTATATGGATAGATATTACTCTATCAATTGCTCAAATCTGGAGCAGTATGTCAACAATAAGGGCATCAGTCACTTTTCTCTGACAGACATGGTGTGCCGTGATAATAATTTGTCTCAAATTTCTCCCAGCCATCTATTTTTTGAAAACTTCAATAAATTATATTTTTATACAATTACATATTCTGTATAATTGTATTCCCTTGCCACCATGACACCTTCCTTCTCCAAGGCTAAAAGAAACTCTGTGACCAACACCGGCTATAGATACATTTAATTTCTATGCAAAGTGGCTTTTCTTTTTACTATTCAACAATATCTTACATTTAAATAGAACAGTCTTAAACAGTCCAAGCACTTCTGCCTATACACATTGTTGAATCACTTCACCTCGCACTGAAATGTTGCCACCTCTGGGATGGAGAGCAGCATTCAGGTAGACAAATGGCTCATGGTATTTTCAGAACAGTTTGGAAAAGGGACCTATTTTAGCCAAGACACAAGGGCTAACTCCTACTGCTATAAAAAACGCCTGGATGTCTTTAATGCCCAGGAGGAGCAGATAGGACCTCGGTTTTTAAGGTCTCCGTGTGACCACTGCCCTACTCCACTGCATGGAACTTAATGAATCAATTGTATCTTAGACTGTGTCAGATCTCCCAGCATTTGAAATTATAGTACAGGGAATCTAGGTGTTTCAAACCTAATGCCATTGTCTCATATGCTCATAGGATGACCAGATGTCCAGATTTTATAGGAACAGTCCCAATATTCAGGGCTTTGTCTTATGTAGGCGCCTATTACCCTCCCCACCCCCTGTTCTGATTTTTCACACTTGCTATCTGGTTACCCTACATGTTCACTGGGTAACTAACTAGGGAAATCCAGAGGGATTTAATAGCACTACTAAGCAGAGACCTTGGACGGGCATGGAGCAGCATGCACATTAATTATGTTAGCTGCATTTTTCAAACCAGTAACTGCTAATTACAGCTAAAGTGCGGATCACTTACTGAGTGGGCTCCTTTACCATCCTTTTCTGCTGCCATTTACATACAGGTGCAGTGAATTCATTATGGAGCAGTCCTAGGAGACACAGGTTGTCTTTGTGGCTGTAGGCTCAGGCATGGGCTCCTTAATGGGCTCTTGTCTGCACACCAGACATTTTCCCAGAAGAATTGAAAGGGCATAAACAATCTTCAAGCCAGCAGACTGAGATTAATGGCAAGAAGCCAACAAGATCATCAGTGCCCTTTCGCAGGTAGAGCAGGATGACAGAAGTAGTTTAATAATAATGGCTATGTCATGCAAAAAAGACAAGAGTAACCCAGATTATTTAAGTACCTGCTCCTTTGGAAAAGCGAATGCAATGTAGAATGACAGAAATGTGGGTTTCCAAAGCATGTTTAGCTATAATTTGGAAGCAACCCCCCCAAAAAGAATGATAGAATGAAAAAGAACTGAAACAAGATGTGTAATGTGACTGCACTTCACCTCCGGTTCCACTGAGGCCACTCTTCTCTCCTTGCTGGATCAACTCTTGCAGGAGCAGCACTCTCTCACTGTGCCCTATTTAGCAGCAGGTGCCTGGCAGCAATAAGGAGGGAGGGTTTTCTTTGAAAAATGTGAGAATGCAAAAAATGGGACACACTAGGCCAAATCCATCCCCAGTGTAACTCCACTGAAGGCCAGAGTTACATCCAGGTTGCATTTGTCCCATTGATTATGGAGAAGTTAACCTACTTAACGTTCCAAAAAGAAGGGAACAAGTACGTGATAGTTTCCCTCCTCTGAAGATGTACACAGTAAGGGTAATAATTCTTCAGAATTGGAGACTGACCTCTTTTTCTTTTCTGCTAATGACTTGGTTTAGCACAGAGGAGATATTTCTTTTTCCCTCAGAAAACAATAGCACCCGCTGTTTAGACAGCACCTCCTGTTTGTATAGCACGATGGGGCCCTGATCTAGATCGGTGCCTCCAGGGACTACTGTAAATCAAATAATAAAAGTAGACCTAGTTCTTAGCGATACAATTGCTCCCTGGTGGAACTCTATTGCTGTAAATGGAGTTCCACCAGGCATGGGTTTGGACCCAGGCATACCACTGAAAAACATAGGGGCCCAATTTCGCCCATAAGTGCAACTCCCACAGTGTTATTGGCACCTTCCGTGTACTTTGCATGAAAGCTCTTTGCTTCCCAGGCTAGCCCATGTCCCTTCTTGTTCTTTTTATTCCTCTCTCCCCCTTTTATATGCACATAGAGAGAGAAATCAGAATTAAATGAATCAGGAAAAAGAGGGGTGAAGGAATGCAAAAGGCTTTTATACAAAAGGGATGGGATCACCAGTAACTCTTACAATCAAATCCTGGAAATAGTTCCTCTTATCCTAAGAAGACAGGGGGCTCCTGTGATAAAACTCAAACGGGCCAGGCAAGAGCTAACAAACTGTTCTGGGTTTGAGCAGCCCTGCCCTACCACCTCTGCAAAGGTGCGTCATGGCAGACCTGGAGGAGAGCGAGACTTCAACCCTCAGCTCCTGAAGAGAAGAGTGCTTGCATGACCGCTGCCTATCCGAGTCCCCTGAGGGGAAGATGGGCCTGATGTTGGATGAATACTTTGGAACTGTTACCCAGTGATTCGCATATGTTCACTGTGTAGGGCTATGGCCTGCCAGTGGCTCCCTGGAGGAAGAGAGGCCTACTGTGGGCTTGTGGCAGTTCATTTGTTTTCCCTTTGGATTTCTGACAGCCTGGAAAGGGCTGGACTTCCATTGCCCTCAACTGAAGGGCAGAGTCTCCCACAACCAGACCTGCAATGTCAACTGCCTAGAGACTGAAGACCCAAGGCTGGGTGAGTTCAGAGCCCACTCATGCCCCTGGGAGAGCCCTGGAGACCAACCCTTTGAGAGCTACATATTGGCACACTCTGTGCAGGTGCCCAAGAGAGGAAGGAGGGAACAAGGAACCTTCCCTTCTCTTGCAGCCCTATAGTGGGGTGAGATTTCCAGAGATGCTCAGGGCCAAATTGTCAATCTTAGCTCCCACAATGGGGGCAGAATAGCTCAGTTCCCAGTTGGGCACCTAAATAAGGTCCAGATTTTCAAAAGTTGTGACACAGCTGATATGCCTGCTCAGGTGGAGAGAAATGGAATAAGTAACGTAGTCACAGATGGCTGTGTAACTAAACCAGGCTTGAGGTGGGGGCTGGGATAAAAAATCAGAGGCCTGTAGATGGCCAAGGGAAGGGGGCTGCAGTGGGAAGCTGCAGAAAGAGAAAGTCTCTGGCACTGGTCCCTGAGGAAGGGAGTTGTGGCTGGGTAGAAGGCCCTGGCTGGACTTTCTGCTTTCTTTTTCGGGGGAAGACAAGGAAGGCAGGACAGGCCTTGTGTCTGAAAAGGCAGCACCTTAGAAAGAAAAGGTTGTGCCAGTTTACGGCCCAGGTAAATGACTCTTTTATGGTTTTTTTTTTGAACTTCATATTAATAAACCAGATCCCCAAAAGGGCTGTTATTGGATTTGTGGATGCGTATTGTGAGTATGTGAGAGGTTCAGCAACGGGAATAGAGACAGGGTGCTGCAGAGCCACCCCAGCCATGGAGGGGCTGTTAGAGAGGCGGCTGACCCCGTTACATCTGGAGACCCCCTCCCATCCAGGAGGGATGATGGAGGCAAGAAGCATAGAGGCCTTTTTCAGCAGGGAGTTGTTCACCCTCCCAAGTTGATGTATGGAGGGATGGCAGCAAGCCCAAGAGTGCCCACTGCAGTAGCCACCGGGGGCCACACAACAGAAGCAGCAGGAGGTGCAGCTAGGTGCACTGCTGAAGAGCTACAATGGAACTGAGACGTGTTCTGATCATGTATTGGTTCAGACCCATCTCCTTCTTTCAGTGGTGCTGGAACATTTTTTATAGTAGGGTTGCTGAAGGCAGAAACCATGTATTTTGAGTTGTTATTACTACTTCAAGCCAGGGGGTGCGGCAGGACCCCTAGTACCCCTAGTTCCAGCACCTATGCCTTCCAGTGTTTGCTTCAGTCCAGTCTTAAACTTCCCCTGGGATGGGTCTTCCCCCTCTTCTCTTAGGAAAATTACTGTGGTCGTTAAGGCATATCCGCATCAGGTGTGAAGTACTGTGCGGCTATATTTCCTACAAGCTCCCCAGTTCCTTTGAAATATATAAAGTGTGTTACATTACAGACACCCTAAGCTTTTCTTGGGGGTCAGAGACTTGAAGGTCTGCAATGCATCACTGTAGGGTCAATTGCTCATTCTGATATATTGGATCCAGTCCTGGTCCTATTAAAATCAATGGGAGTTTAGCCTTTACTTTCATTTGGACCAGGACTTAGTCCATTATGTAGTGAATGCTATGAGAATGCAGAGATGAGGGAAGGCAGGCCCCAATGCTGGAATGCCATGATGAGCATTAACACTTTATCTAGCGATACAAGGAGCTTTTTCATTGAGGCAAAATTGCTTTAATTTCTAAATAAGCAACGCTGCTTGGTACTTTGCCATTTGAGCAGTAGGAAGCCAGTAGTGCTAATGATTTACTTTGCAGTAGCCATTCAACTATTTCCGATACCACCATCATGACAGCGTGAGGCAGAGCTTCATTGGGTTTAGTATGCAAAAAAAAAAAAAAAAAGATCTTCGCCACCTTTACTCTTTTCCACTGGCCGGGGAAAGAAACATGAGCATGGCAGATCCATAATGGCCTTCCTTATTCTCTAATGTGGTGACAGTACATGACTTGATCTCCTCTGGTGTGACTCTGCTGAAGTCAATGGATTTACAGCAGCAAAGAATCCAGCCCAGCTGCTCTTTGCTCTGGCAGATGACTTTTGTGCTAGTACAAGAGGGACTAGGTGATAACGGGCATCTGTAAGAACTATACTAGTTTTGTTGGGCACCTAGTTGACTCTTGATATATTCTCTGCTCCCTTAAGGTAGCCGAGTCAAAATCTCAGGTATGAGGGACTGCATAATAGTAGCACCTTAATAAACTGTAGGAATAGGCCCCTATGTGTAATATACAAATAACCCCTGCAAGTCAATAACATAGTAGGCTGTTCACTCTGTACCTCAGGGTCCCCATCTGTAAAATGGAGCTAATCATGTTTTCCTCCCTCACATGCTTGCTATGAGCTTTACTTGTTTGGAGAGCCTCAGATGGAAAGGGTGATATATTTAGTTAATTATATTAATTACTTTTGTTTTATTAATTTTAATGGCAGGGCTGGAGAGCTCACAAGAGACAGAGCACTTTTAAAATAAAAGTGCATTATTTTTCAGCATACTATTGCATTATACGATTATCCAGGGAGTAAAGTGCACCCTTCAGGGTATTACAGGTTATAATTTCATTGAAGGCTTCCTAGGATTTCTGGATCACAAGAGCAAAGCTGCAGCAGTTTAGCCACAGGGACCAGAAAATCAAATTACAGCTCCTCTAGTACCCAACTGGGGATACTCTATTGCTCTGATATACCCCAGCTGGGATTAAGTGCTTTTAATACATTAAGGCAGGATGGATTGTACCTTTTTAAAGGCACTTCAAATCACAATAGCTTCTCAGAGTCATGCCAGACACCAGGACACTTTCCTGGTCCTCTGACATCAAGGTCAGAGCTCAGAGAGTATCTGGTAATGGAAGCTGGTTGGTTGTTCCTGCTTCTCAAGTCCTGTTCAGCTATCCAAAGTATTAGGAATAACAAAGAGAAGAAGAGCTCAGAAGAAATGTTTTCTGGAATGGAAGGCAGCTGCTGATTTCAAGAATAGTGAAAGCAAAGGTTGGCAGTGTTTGGGGGAAGTCTGTTTGCATAAACCTTTTTCAAAAGACTTCACCATGGTTTACATATAGGGTTTCACTCTCCTTGGAGTGCACTGAAGTACACCAGTCTTTTGCTGCACATCCGATGGGTCTAATTCTCACTGCTGTTTGGGGATAATACATAGGTAGAGTAGGCATGAGAGCTAACGTTCAGACCAAAGTTCAGGAGCATTGTCATAGCCAGAGTTTTGACTGATCCCATTTTAGCAACAGAGGGTCAGCTACAAAGTCTGGCTCCAGATTTGTGTGTCTGAGCTTCCTCTAAGTTTGAGGACTTTCAGTTCTGGCATTTTTCTGTCATTCCAAGCATTTACACCAGGCTCAACCAACACCTTGGTATCCAGGGATTAAGTGAGCCACTAAAGAGGCGTTCTCAGTGGTCCGAGGCAACCAGTACCCAGGAAAGGACAGTTACAACTGGTGGACTTCTGGGTTCTGAGCCAAGAATCCTCCCACTTTATCAGTCTGCTACCTCCTACCACTTTGCTCTGGGTTAGGTCTGGCTTCCGGCTACTCAATAGTTTCTCACTTCAGAACACCAAAAACCTTGCAGTTCTGTCTCTTGTAAACCCACCACTGTCCACTTCCTACCACTGACTTTTGAAAAATCAGCTTCAAGTTTACCCATGTTAGGTAGCATCCAGAGATTTCCTGACTAACTAGAGCATTCTATGCTTCCTTTGGCTTCCATCTCTTTCTTTAAGATGCAACCACACAAGTTTTAATTTTTGCTGAAAGAAAACATGATCTCACCACATTACATGCTCTGGCTTGACTGATATCACCCAGACCCTTTGTAGGGCACTAACTGGGACTTCACTTAGCAGGAGACTGTTGCATGTCTCTCTGGATGTTAAGTATTGGTGAGAAGATGAAGGAAATAGAATGATGCTTCTTTTAGCTATGTTTTCCAGTAGAGACACCCATAGATTACAGATTCACCCTAGAACTAATGGGCCACATTGACAGAGCATTTCTGAAAAATGTGATGAATTTGCAGTTCCTACATTTAAAAAAAAGTCTTTAGTTTACATACTTCTAATCTGGGTGTCATAGCTCCGGGCAGGTTGGCACTGTTCAAAACTACCACTTAGTGACAAAGCAGGACCCCAGCCTTCTCAGGCCATGCCTGGTGCATAGACTGTGTCGTCCAGAATCAGTGATTGCAATGGGTACTGGATGAGTTTGCCAGCTTCCATGATTAATAATCTGTAATTGGTACATAATACAGCAGCCAGGACCCTGAGTTATACTAGGGCAGGTCCATCCCATTTTTGACTCACTTGCGTGTGTTACCAGCCAGGCTTCGCATCACTTATAATGTGCTTGGGTTGACTCGTAGGCTCTCCACAAACAGGGGCCAAGTTACATCCCCAAGATCCAAATCTCAGTCCCTGAACAAAGCTGGAGTAAATAGGTTTGTGCAGGTGACCTGTGCAGTGGGAGTGGAGGGATTTGTGAAGGGCTTGTAAAATACCTTGAATGGATGCTGTCATAAATATAAAGGGAAGGGTAAACACCTTTAAATCCCTCCTGGCCAGAGGAAAAACCTTTTCACCTGTAAAGGGTTAAGAAGCTAGGATAACCTCGCTGGCACCTGACCAAAATGACCAATGAGGAGACAAGATACTTTCAAAGCTGGAGGGGGGGAGAAACAAAGGTTCTCTCTGTCTATCTGTTGCTTTTGCCGGGTTCAGAGCAGGAATGCAGGTCAGAACTCCTGTAAAGGGTTAATAAGCAATCTAGTTAGATTCTGTTTTGTTTAAATGGCTGATAAAATAAGTTGTGCTGAATGGAATGTATATTCCTGTTTTTGTGTCTTTTTGTAACTTAAGGTTTTGCCTAGAGGGATTCTCTCTGTTTTGAATCTGATTACCCTGTAAGGTATTTATCATCCTGATTTTACAGAGGTGATTCTTTTACTTCAATTAAAATTCTTCTTTTAAGAACCTGATTGCTTTTTCATTATTCTTAAGATCCAAGGGTTTGGGTCTGTGTTCACCTATGCAAATTGGTGAGGATTTTTATCAAGCCTTCCCCAGGAAAGGGGGTGTAGGGTTTGGGAGGATTTTGGGGGGAAAGACATTTCCAAGCCGGCTCTTTCCCTGTTATATATTTGTTAGACGCTTGGAGGTGGCAGCAATGAAGTCCAAGGGAAAAAGGTAAAATAGTTTGTACCTTGGGGAAGTTTTAACCTAAGCTGGTAAAAATAAGCTTAGGGGGTTTTTCATGCAGGTCCCCACATCTGTACCCTAGAGTTCAGAGTGGGGAAGAAACCTTGACAGATGCCTTGACAGGATAAGGCTCCAGAAAAACTACAGAGTCGGGGCAAATTGGGAAGGGTACGAGTGGGTTCTCTTTGGCTCTTAAGAAATATTTTGGACGAGGTGGAATTGAAACACACATTTGATTCCATCCTGCTTCATATGGTAAGGAAGATATTTTGCTATGTTGCACCATTGTTTGTTCAGGTCACAGTGAGAGCTTTTCCATGGGGCAGTCAATTCTTCAGAGTGAAATCCAATCCCTGGGTTGGTGCTTTACAGTTAGGAAATCTCAATGAACATTCATGTATTATTATCCACCAGAGGGAGCCTCTACAGCATCTCCTAACAGAATCATGTTGAAACTGATGGAGCATTTTAGAATGGCTTAGGTGTTATATAAGGTCCAATAGTATTCAAAGGAAATGCCTCCCCCAATCCCCTGTTCCTACTTTCTGGCATGCATGCAAAACTGCATGAAAATCAGATTTAATTTACCATATTTACAATGTGCTTTGGGAGTTCTGGAGCATGAACAGTACTAAATACAGCACAGCCACACCTTGGTGTTTGTCTTGTTCCGTGGGATTTTCTGCTTCATCAAGAAAAAGATTAAAAACGAACCGGAATGTTTCCTCTCTGGGCATGTGTTCTCCCCTTCTTCCTGCATAGTAACTCACATCACCATAGAGAAGAATTGCAGTGCATGTACCAGTCCATCAGACACCAGGATCATCACCTAACTGCAGATTGCCAGCAACTTGCAAACCTCAGCTCCATAAGAAACCTCTCCCTCTGATTAACAAAATGAACAATCCTGCTAACTGAGCTACTAGGGTGCTATAGAAAAGCACCCGTTTCTGTGGGTCTGACAGCTTTCTTCCTGTGGAAGACAGTGTGCACAGATGTGTATATATATACCAACCTTGTTAAACCATGACTGTCTAACATGTTATAAAACCCAATGCTCTTTCTCTACACTGGTACTAAGTGGTGTTTAATAATGCATTAATTAGCTCACTTTTCCCATTTAAGCAAAGCTCTGCTGAGAGAAGAATTAACCTCTTAGGCAAACCTGCCCTGTTGTCTGGATTGCGCTAGGTGTCCAGACGAGACAGTCTCAGTCTTGTTCTCAGCCTTATTAAGCTAGGCCCAGGTTCGTCGAAGGGTAACGTGTGTCAATCACCCTCAGCATATTTCTTCCGGCAGCCATTTTGTTAACCATTTCTAATTCTTTCTTCCCCCATAACATGGTCTTCCTCGAAGAACAGAAATACACATCTGGTGTCCTTCAGCGAAGCAAAGGGAATAATATCAGGCATATCTGAGAAGAATGTTGGAAGTTATTTGGGGAGGATGGGGAAGGAAGGAGGGAGATGTGTCAGGATTGAGCACTTTCTGCTGAGCCTGTGGATTAGTCACGCTAGCCTCCTGGTTGATTAACAAGGTCAGCTGGGTTGTGGTAGGATCACCTGATTGGCCAAAGGGAGGCCTGCTTTTAAGCTCAGCAGCTGCGGCCCTCCTCCCCCCCCCCACCCGGCTCAGCCCCATTCTAACCAGTGAGCTGTACTGCCAGCACCTGCCCCTGCCAAAATGTGTAGACTGACTAAATGTATCCAGGTTTTCACAGCCAGGTTTTCACAGTTAGGATTGTGCAGGTTATATAAGCAGAGAATCAGTCAGTGCCCATAATCAAGTATTTTTGCACAAGTGTTGGGCACAGGGCACTTGCACGTGACAGTAAACCCTTCACAAATCTATGCATGCAACTGCACATGGCTGGCTTTGAAAATCTGTCTCTCAAAGCTTTGACTGGAAAATTTTAGAGCCTTTAAAGTACTGGCTGCAAAAGCTTCAAGGCTCCAATGAACTGTCTTGTCTTCAGAGATCAGAGGGAATAGGTTGCTGGAGCTTGGTATTTGCAGGGCAGGATTGGAGGGAGCACTCGCTGTTTGTATAATTCTGCCTATGGAAAGCCCTCCCTCCTAAGGCAGGGAGGTCTTGGAAGTGTAGGGTGACCATACGTCCCATTTTGGCCAGGACAGTCCCTTTTCTAAGCCCTGTCCCAGCCATCCAGACATTTTTTGATCAAGTTGCAAGAACAAATGGAACAAATGCTCACTTTTGTCAAAAAAGTGGGGTGTGGAGGAACGTGGGGGGGGGAGGAGAAAACGGCAATGCCAGCCCTGCCGGGAGAGGAGCGGGGGAGCAGGGCTCAAGCAAACAGTGATGCCAGCAAACAGAGCATAGAAGTCTTTCCTTTACAAGCGCTTTTGACAAGCCACAATAGCGGTTTTAGTATTCTCTTCTACCTGCGATTGCTTTCAAAAAACAAACATACCATTATTTTAAAATAGGATTTATTGTGCTATAATGCTTAGAAAGTCCATGGCCAATAGAAACCTTTAAAATAAATGTTATAAATCTAGCCTAAATTTTCAAAATTGTGTAGTGATTTTAGGTGCTCCAACTTGAGACTCCAGAGAGGGGCCTGATTTTCAGAAAGGACTGAACACCCACCTTCTGAAAATCAGGCCCCTTTTAAGGTATCTTAGGTTGGAGCACTAAAACTGGAGATTCCCCAAATCACTAATCACTTTTGAACATGTAGTCCTAACGTATAATCATGTTCACCTGCTCTCCGGGTAAACAGACTCCCAGATAAACTGACGTGGGTCATGATTCATGGTATCAACGCACACCATACATTTCCTCTCTGCAGCATTTCTCTGAAATCCCGTTTCTCCAGGGCCTGCCTTATATGGATGTGTATTATGAGAAGGAAAGCTAATAATGGAGGACACCCAGGAAGACTGAGGTGTTTATGCCTATTGTGCGTCAGTCTTCATTAAAAAGGTTAATTGTGACCAGCTGCTTAACACAACAAGGGGGAAGGGACTGCAAGGACTGAAAGCCAGAACGGTCTGCAAGGAAAGAACAGGTTAAAGAATATTTGGATATGTGAGTTGTATTCAAGTCAGCAGGGCATAACAAAATTCATGGTAGGATACTTAAGGAACTATCAGAAGCAATCGCTGAACCATTAACAATTATGTTTGAGAACTCACAGAAGGCAGGTGAGGTCCTAGAGGACTGGAGAAAGGCAAACATAGTACCTATCTTTAAGGGGGAAGAGGAGAACACGGGGAATTATAGACCAGTCAACTTAACTTTGACACCTTGAAAGAGCAAATATAGTACCCATCTTTAAAAAAGGGAAGAAGGAGAAGACGGGGAACTACAGACCGGTCAGCCTCAACTCAGTCCCTGGAAAAATTGTGGAGCAGGTCCTCAAGGAAACCATTTTGAAGCACTTGGAGGAGAGGAAGGTGATCAGGAACAGTCAACATGGATTCACCAAGGGCAAGTCATGCCTGACCAACCTGATTGCCTTCTATGATGAGATAACTGGCTCTGTGGATATGGGGAAAGCAATGGATGTGATATATCTTGACTTTAGCAAAGCTTTTGATATGGTCTCCCACAGTATTCTTGCCAGAAAGTTAAAAAAAGTATGGATTGGATGAATGGACTATAAGGTGGATAAAAAGCTGGCTAGATTGTCAGGCTCAATGGATAGTGATCAATGGCTCAATGTCTAGTTGGCAGCCAGTATCAAGCGGCATGCCCCAGGGGTCGGTCCTGGGGCTGGTTTTGTTCAACATCTTATTAATGATCTGGATGACGGGATGGATTGCACCCTCAGGAATCAAAGTAGCAGCCATGTTAGTCTGTATTCACAAAAAAAAAGGAGTACTTGTGGCACCTTAGAGACTAACAAATTTATTTGAGCATAAGCTTTCGTGAGCTACAGCTCACTTCATCGGATGCATTCAGTGGAAAATACAATGGGGAGATTTATATACATAGAGAACATGAAACTATGGGTGTTACCATACACACTGTAAGGAGAGTGATCACTTAAGGTGAGCTATTACCAGCAGGAGAGTGGGGGGAATCTTTTGTAGTGATAATCAAGGTGGGCCATTTCCAGCAGTTGACAAGAATGTCTGAGGAACAGTGGCGGGTTAGGGGGTGGAATAAACATGGGAAAATAGTTTTACTTTGTGTAATGACCCATCCACTCCCAGTCTTTTATTCAAGCCTGAATTAATTGTATCCAGTTTGCAAATTAATTCCAATTCAGCAGTCTCTCGTTGGAGTCTGTTTTTGAAGTTTTTTTTGTTGAAGAATTGCCACTTTTAGGTCTGTAATCAAGTGACCAAAGAGATTGAAGTATTCTCCGACTGGTTTTTGAATGTTATAATTCTTGATGTCTGATTTGTGTCCATTTATTCTTTTACGTAGAGACTGTCCAGTTTGACCAATGTACATGGCAGAGGGGCATTGCTGGCACATATCATATTGGTAGATGTGCAAGTGAACGAGCCTCTGATAGGGTGGCTGATGTGATTAGGCCCTATGATGGTGTCCCCTGAATAGATATGTAGACAAAGTTGGCAATGGGCTTTGTTGCAAGGACAGGTTCCTGGGTTAGTGGTTCTGTTGTGTGGTGTGTGGTTGCTGGTGAATATTTGCTTCAGGTTGGGGGGCTGTCTGTAAGCAAGGACTGGCCTGTCTCTCAAGATCTGCGAGAATGATGGGTTGTCCTTCAGGATAGGTTGTAGATCCTTGATGATGCGTTGGAGAGGTTTTAGTTGTGGGCTGAAGGTGATGGCTATTGGCGTTCTGTTATTTTCTTTGTTGGGCCTGTCTTGTAGTAGGTGACTTCTGGGTACTCTTCTGGCTCTGTCAATCTGTTTCTTCACTTCAGCAGGTGGGTATTATAGTTGTAAGAATGCTTGATAGAGATCTTGTAGGTGTTTGTCTCTGAGTGGTTGGAGCAAATGTGGTTATATCGTAGAGCTTGCTGTAGACAATGGATCGTATGGCGTGGTCTCGATCAAAGCTGGAATCATGTAGGTAGGCATTGTGGTCAGTAGGTTTCCGGTATAGGGTGGCGTTTATGTGACCATCACTTATTAGCACCGTAGTATCCAGGAAGTGGATCTCTTGTGTGGACTGGTCCAGGCTGAGGTTGATGGTGGGATGGAAATTGTTGAAATCATGGTGGAATTCCTCAAGGGCTTCTTTTCCATGGGTCCAGATGATGAAGATGTCATCAATGTAGCGCAAGTAGAGTAGGGGTATTAGGGGACATGAGCTGAGGAAGCGTTGTTCTAAGTCAGCCATAAAAATGTTGGCATACTGCGGGTACCCATAGCAGTGCCACTGATTTGAAGGTATACATGACACTAAGATGGGGGGAGAGGTAGATACTCTGGAGGGTAGGGATAGGGTCCAGAGTGACCTAGACAAATTGGAGGATTGAGCCAAAGGAAATCAGATGTGGTTTAACAAGGACAATTGCAGAGTCCTGCACTCAGGAAGGAAGAATCCCATGCACCGCTACAGACTAGGGACCAACTGGCTAAGCGGCAGTTCTTCAGAAGAAGACCTGGATATTACTGTGGATGAGAAGCTAGATATGAGTCAGCAGTGTGCCCTTTTGCCAAGAAGGCTAAGAGCATATTGGGTTGCATTAGTAGGAGCATTGCCAGCAGATCGAGGGAAGTGATTATTCCCCTCTGTTCGGCACTGGTGAGGCCACATCTGGAGTATTGCATCCAGTTTTGGGCCCCCCCACTACAGAAAGGATGTGAACAAATTGGAGAGAGTCCAGTGGAGGGCAACTAAAATGATCAGGGAGCTGGGGCACATGACTTACGAGGAAAGGCTGAGAAAACTGGGCTTGTTTAGTCTGCAGAAGAGAAGAGTGAGGGAGGGATTTGATAGCAGCCTTGAACTACCTGAAGGAGGGTTCCAAAGAGGATGGAGCTAGGCTGGTCTCAGTGGTGGCAGATGACAGAACAAGGAGCAATGGTGTTAAGTTTCAATGGGGGAGGTCTAGGCTGGATATTAGGAAACATTATTTCACCAGGAGGGATTGTGAAGCACTAGAATGGCTTACCTAGGGATGTGGTGGAATCTCCATCCTTAGAGGTTTTTAAGGCCCAGCTTGACAAAGCCCTGGATAAGATGATTTGGTTGGGGTTGGTCCTGGTTTGAGCAAGGGGTTGGACTAGATGACCTCCTGAGATCTCTTTCAATCCTAATCTTCTATGATTCTATAGTGAAACAAATTATTAAGCAATCAGTTAGAAAGCACTTGGAGGATAAAAAGGTGATAAGTAAAAATCAACATGGATTTGTCAAGAACAAATCATGCCAAACCAACCTAATTTCTTTCTTTGATAAGGTTACTGGCCTTGTGGACAGGAGGCCAGTGAGATACCTTGATTTTAGTAAGGCTTTTGACGCAGTCCCACCTGGCATTCTCATAAGCAAACTAGGGAATTGTGGTCTAGATTAATTTAGTGTAAGGTGGGTGCATAACTGGTTGAAAAAATGTACTCAAAGAGTAGTTATCAATGGTTTGCTGTCAAAGTGGGAGGGCGTATCTAGCAGAGTCCTGCAGGGGTCAGTCCTGTGTCTGGTGTTAGTCAACATTTTCATTAATGACTTGGATAAAGGAGTCGAGAGCATGCTTATAAAATTTGTGGATGACACCAAGCTGGGAGGGGTTGCACTTTGGAGGACAGTATTAGAATTCAGAAAAACATTGATAAACTGGAGAATTGGTCTGAATTCAACAAGATGAAATTCAATAAATGCAAGTGCAAAATACTATACTTAGGAAGGAAAAAAAATCAAAGGTACAACTACAACACAAGGAATACCTGGGTAGGTTGTAGAACTGTTGAAAATGTGCTGAGGGTTATAGTGGATCACAAATTGAGTATGTCAACAATGTGATGCAGTTGCAGAAAAAAGCTAATATCATTCTGGGGTGTATTAACAGGATTGTCATGTGTAAGGTATGGGAGGTAATTTTCCACTCTACTCAGCACTGGTGAGGCCTCAACTGGAAAGATGTGGACAAACTGCAGAGAATCAAGAGGATAGCAACAAAAATGATAAAAGGTTTAGAAAACATGAGCTATAAGAAAAGATTTTAAAAAACCTGCTCATTTAGTCTTCAGAAATGAAGACCTGGGGGGGACCTGTTAACAGTTTTTAAATATATTAAGGGCTGTTACTAAGAGGATGGTGATCAATTGTTCTCCATGTCTGAAGATAAGACAAGAAGTAATAGGCTTAATCTTCCACAATGAAGATTTAGGTTAGATATTAGGAAAAAACTTTCTAACTATAAGGATAATTAGGTACTCAAATAGGTTACCAAGGGATATTGTGAAATCCTTATAATTGGAGGTTTTTAAGAACAGATTAGACAAACACCTGTCAGGGATGGTTTAGATTTATGTGGTCCTGCCTCAGCATGGGAGGCTGGACTAGGTGATCTCCCTAGGTTCCTTCCAGCCCTGCATTTCTGTGATTCTATAATTATAGAGAGAAAGGCCAGCTGTAAAGTTCATGTCCAGATCAATATGGTTCTGAGTATCCCCAAAGTTTGGGTGCATTTGGATTCTGGAATTTTGGACTAATCCATTAAAGAGTTCAAAGTTCACATCTGGATCTGAGTCCTACTTGCTTGGATCACTCTTTAGTTCAGGGGTGGGCAAACATTTTAGCCCGAGGACCACATCTGGGTGTGGAAATTGTATGCAGAGACATGAATGTAGGGCTGGGGCAGGGGATTGGGGTGCGGGAGGAAGTACAGGGTGTGGGAGGGGGTGTGGTGTGCAGGAAGGGGCTCAGGGCAAGGGGTTGAGGTGCAGGAAGGGGGCGGAGTGTGGCGGAGGCTCAGGGCAGGGGGTTGGGGGCTCATGGCAGGGGATTGGGGTGCAGGAGGGGGTGCGGAGTACAGGATGGGGCTCAGGGCAGGGGGTTGGGGTGTAGGAAGGGTGCGGGGTACAGCAGGGGGCTCAGGGCAGGGGGTTGGGATACAGGAGGGGGTGTGGAGTACAGGAGGAGGCTCAGGGCAGAGGGTTGGGGTGTAGGAGGGGTGCAGCAGGGAGCCCAAGGCAGGAGGTTAGGGGGCTCAGGGCAGAGGGTTGGGGTGAGGGGGTGCAGGCTCCAGCCTGGCGCCGCTTATTTCAAGTGGCTCCGGGGTGGCAGCAGCACGCAGCATAGCTAAGGTAGGCTCCCTGCCTGCCGTGGCCCCATGCCTCAGGGACGTGGTGCTGGCCCCTTCTGGGAGCTTGCCTTAGCCCCACTGCGCCACAGTGCTGGCAATCCTGCTGAAAGTCCTGATGGGCCAGATCCAGACCGTTGGCTGCAGTTTGCCCTCTCCTGCTCTAGTTCAAATGTCTGTGATTATTGGGTCTATATCTTGGACCCTTTTGAAGTTCGCTCCTCACCAGCTTATAGCGAAAAAGTCTCAAAAAACCTTGGGTCTCATATTATCTAGTCTCTCCAGATTTACCCAATTACTAGGTGTGATTTTGCCATTAAAGTAAGATTATTGCATGCATATTTCTGAAAATCCTCTTAGTGAACTTCTGACCCCCCTCCTGCTTTCTATACTTTCCCAGTGGCTGGCCCATTTTCAGTTAAACCCTGCAGGACACATTTCTTTTTTTGTAATGGTAAGCTTTGCTGCACAGCAGCTTTTGTTCCTGACATAATAACAAAAGCAGCATTATTATGATTGCCGACAGTTTTGCCGGAATGAGAGTGACGGAAGTAAAAAAAAAAAAAAAAAAAGCTCAAGTGATCGCCATTGTGTTTGCTAACAAGGCTGACTGTGCTGCTTTATTTTTAATTTTAAAAGAACAGATTCTGTCCCCGCCTACACTTGAGCAAATGCTGTTAAGGATGGAATCTGTCAAGGGACGCTGATAAAGAAACACGTTTTGCCGGACAAGATTTACATGTGCAATCGTGCATCTAACATTTTTAAAAAATCAGAATGCAACTGCATGCCTAACTTTGTGCATGTATTTAATATATTTGTATAAACAAATTACCAGAACTGTCTATTTATGTATGTCCAAACATTGTGTGGGACTTTGGGAATTGCATGTGTAACCCATATGGTTGCATTGCAGAATTTAGTGGTGTAAATAAGGGAAGAAACAGTGGGAGGATACACACACATATATGAACCTCTGAAATGCAACCACCTCTGGGGTGGAAAGTAGCAGCTGTTTAGTAGCACACAGCAAAACTACACAACAATCATAGACAAAAAGCGGAATCCAGATGAAACCACAGGGGGATGTACAGATACCAAATGTACTAACTCAATTGGATTTAAACCAAGGAACAAAAACTAATAGCCCAGTTCCCAGGGAATCTATATTATTTGCCAGCATCAAGACCTCTGTCTTTTGTATGAGAAATAAAACAGCACCTCAAACAACAAAACACCCCCAGGCATAAGGACTGGGTATTGATTCTGTCTTGACTCTGAAGGAAGAGTGCCATCTGCTGAGGCATCCGTATTACTTCCTGCAGCCTTTGTTTTCCTTACACGTCTCCCAGTTCGGTGCTGATGTTCTTCATTGAGTTTGGGAGATCTGATGAGCTTACAGCCCAAGATGGCAAGGCTGTAGGGATGAGACCAACGTGGGTGCTGGCAGGAGGTTAGTTCATACCAGATATCTGTGTGTTTTTTCTCCAGGATTTTTCAACATGCTGCTGCCTGGTAAAGGAGTTGTGCGGGGGAGTGGAAAGACTCTGAGGTGCCCAAATACTACTGAGGTAGCAAAGCAAGTTCCAGATTCAATAAGCTTTGCTCCATCAAAGCATGCAGTGGGGTCATTCCCCATCTGTACTGTTCTCTCGATATCCCTTGAAGGGAAGGGAAGGAAGAGGTGAACTGGAGTAAGAAGCCAAAGCAAAGATTTGAGAAGAATACACTTACATAGACTGTTTAAGCACTATTATCTGTTCCAGGTACATCTAAGTGCAATCCAGAAGAGACTCCATTCACAAGCTCTGATAAATCCTGCTAGGTGATTTTGTATGTCCTTGGGTTGTACTATGCTGTGTGCATAGTTCTTATCAGGTCTCTTCTATGCAAAGTAAACACTGACTGAGCAGCTAAATGAAATGACTAATTGCCATTCATTGGTTGCCTGCTAAGGCAAAATTCAGGAACATATCTCCTGTACCCTTTATCACACACACTTCAAAAGCAGACCCAAGAGAACAGACCAGACTTCACCAGGGCAAAGGAATTTCCCAATCCCCTAAGCATTAGTTCTGTTTTGATGCAGTTCTTGGGGCAGGTCTACACTTAAAACCCGCAGCGGCACTTCAGTGAAGACACTGCTATGCTGATGGGAAAGCTTCTCCCATTGGCATAGTTAATCCACCTCCCCAAGAGATGGTAGCTATGTCAGCAGGAGAAGCCCTCTTGTCAACACAGCGCTTTCTACACTGGGGATTAGGCTGCCATAACTGCATCCCTCAGAGGTGTATGGATTTTTCACACCCCCGAGCGATATAGTTATACCAGTGTAAGTTTGTAGTGTAGACCTGGCCTTGATATTTTTGTCAATGAGTCATAATATAGAGGAGTTAAAGAGGGACCCAAGCTGTGAAGTCAGGGTGACCATCTTGATTTCAAACCCTTCTACTTCCAAAGTTTGGTAGAGTTCAGATCCCGCGGTTTATGCAATGGATTTCGTCTCAGTCACCGTTTCTGGCAATACAGCTAATGCATGTTGGAGCCTTCAAAACCATAGCCCAGAAGCCATCCAGTGCTAGTTTTTATAGTGACTAAAGAATTAGGGTTTGATTTGAATGCAGTTTATCAACACATTACATTTAACAATAGCTCCTGGTTAGGTAGGGTGACCAGACAGCAAATGTGAAAAATCAGAACAGGCAATGGAGGGTAATAGAAGCCTATATAAGAAAAAGACCCAAAAATCGGGACACTCCATATAAAATTGGGACATCCGGTCACCCTATGGTTAGGTTACTGATGAGAGATTTCAAGTCCCAGTCTACCATCTACTACTCAGGCTCTTCTCAGCAATTTCAGATGTAAGGAAGCACATATAAAAGTATAGTTAAAAAAAGGTAGCGAACAGCAGCAAAGCTTCCAGAGGAAAGAAGAAGTGAGGATGGATCCCGACAGGTACAGGGACACTTATCTTACTGAAGGGCCTGGTTAACAGTTACCCCTGTTACCGACCTGCCTTTATCAAGGTGGCCTGATGAAGGTTAAGCAGAATTGTGCTTAGTACATTTGTGGATTGCAAGTTAGTGGAATGATTCAGCAGCAAAAAGAATAGTCAGTCAGTGAGGTGTTTTCTTCTAGCAAGCCAAGTAAGTAGCAGAAAAGGAAACATCCCAGCTTTGGGCTCAAGCCAGACCCATCACTGGTTGTGCAGACCAGACTTCCAAAGGCATTCTCCCACCTCTGTTTCCCAAGCAGATCCCCTTATAGGGCTTAATTCAACATTGCCTGACATCTTGGACAGTTATTTAGACTTGAAATCAGACGAAGGTTTTTAACCATCAGAGGAGTGAAGTTTTGGAATAACCTTCCAAGGGAAGCAGTGGGGGCAAAAGATCTATCTGGTTTTAAGATTCTACTCGATAAGTTTATGGAGGAGATGGTATGATGGGATAATGGGATTTTGGTAAGTAATTGATCTTTAAATATTCAGGGTAAATAGGCCAAATCCCCTGAGATGGGATATTAGATGGATGGGATCGATTTACTATAGAAAATTCTTTCCTGGGTATCTGGCTGGTGAATCTTGCCCATGTGCTCAGGGTTTGGCTGATTGCCATGTTTGGGGTCGGGAGGGAGTTTTCCTCCAGGGCAGATTGGAGAGGCCCTGGAGGTTTTTTTGCCTTCCTCTGTAGCATGGGGCATGGTTGACTGGAGGGAGGCTTCTCTGCTCCTTGAAGTTTTGAACCATGATTTGAGGACTTCAATAGCTCAGACATGGGTGAGGTTTTTCATAGGAGTGGTGGGTGACATTCTGTGGCCTGCGCTGTGCAGGAGGTCGGACTAGATGATCAGAGTGGTCCCTTCTGACCTTAGTATCTATGAATCTATGAATCTATTTACACCAGAGCAAGGTGCCACCAAATCAGAATAATCTCTTACATTAATTTTGCCCCGGTATCAATGACTGCTCAAGGTGCAGGGCAATGGTGAATCAATCCTCCAGCCTGCTCTCCTACGCACCTATGTAAGGAGAGAGGGAATCTGGTTTTAGGTTAACCACTTGATTACCGGAGACCAGATAGTGCCCGTGAATTCTTTCACATGGATACTTTAGGGTGGTTTCCTAAAACAGAGGATAGTCTAAGGATGTGGCTCCTTGTACACATTTATACACATGCAGATCTAAAAATCTGACCTGTGTGTGCATGTATGTATGTGTATACACATGAACTGGCTTGATTTTTCAAAGGTGTTTCCATTTACTTCAGTAGCTCTGAAAATCAGGCCAATAAATTCATATATCTATCTATATCTATATATATATGTATGTTGGGTGTAGTATAAGAAGCTCCATAAAATAGAACAGAAATATATATATGAAATGCCATCCATATATTACTCAAAAATGATTACTAAGTACTGAAGCTAAACATTTAAAATCAATTTTACTTATTTATAAATGTACTACTTCTTCATAGATGCTGGTTTTGACCTCTTTTAAAACATAAGTAACTATATCAAAACATGCAATATGTGATCCCTTTATATAGGGTCTAGTCATGTTATAATTACTTGCTTGGATGCCTGGTCTGTCATTTTTGCATAACGATTAAAACCACAGATGATCTGGGGGCTTTTGAATTTTTAACAGGATTGTTGGTGATGTTATTCTTAGTCTGGTGTATATAAAAAGCCAAACTGTTGCCTACCTGAGGTCTGACATCAATAAGTTATTGAATGGTACATTTCTTATGAAATGATAAATACAAACAGAAAAAAAAATCTTATCTGCTTCTCACCATTTATATTGTTTGTTTACTTTGTGTATTCCTCTAGTTTTAGGCAATGAAACTGGACACATCAGTTTCACTCTCTGGTTCTTATGCACAGACACAGTATCCTAATGTTTGGGATTTCATTGCCAAAGAGAGATGTTTACAGCCCCATAAATAGTTTACACTGATGTTTTAAAACATGATAAAAACATTCTTGTTAATTTCTAAATTTGTAAAAACAATAAAGGAAAACAACAAAATAAAGCAAAAACACCCCTACCTTTTGTCCCTAAGTTACTTGACATTAGCTCTAGATCAGTGGCTCTCAACCTTTCCAGACTACTGTACCCCTTTAAGGAGTCTAATTTGTCTGGCGTATCCCCAAGTTTCACCTCACTTAAAAAGAACTTGCTTACAAAATAAGACATAAAAATACAAAATTGTCATAGCACACTATTGCTTACTTTCTCCTTTTTACCATATAATTATAAATACTGTACTTACATTTCAGTGTATAGTATACAGAACAGTATAAACAAGTCATTGTGTGAAATTTTAGTTTGTGCTGACTTCGCTAGTGCTTTTTATGTAGCTTGTTATAAAACTAGGCAAATATCCAGATGAGTTGAGGTATCCCCAGAAAACCTTTGTGTACCCCTAGGGGTACATATACCCCTGGTTGAGAACCACTTCTCTGGATCCTACAAATCCTCATGCAGTGCACAGCAGGGAACCTTAGAGGACTAATCATTTATGAAGAAGCATAAGATGTCTTTTGACTACTGAAACTGGCCACTCCTTCACTGGAGCATGAATGGGGTGCTATTAAAGGGTGAAACTCCCACCATAGAATTCTGTTCCACAGCTCAGCAGTGGCATTGTCAATGGTGGGTATTAGCTTTAGCGTGCAAGGATCCTCAGATTTTTTCTTTCCTGCCTTTAGGTTCTTTTGGCATGTCAAGATCCATGTACTTGCTGGTCCTCCTGTGACTATAAATTCAGCTGGCAGTGCTTAAATTCAAAATGCAGCTCATGCCATTCTCCACACCCTAACACAGCATAGTCAGAGTTCTCTTTTTGCCTCCAGCTATATTGGCGTGCTGTGATTTGGTGGGGATAGGGAGGGGGGACAGAGGAATAAGAGTAGAGGGAGGAATATTGGCCAGCGTAGATTAATATATGTGATTTAAGAGGAAATATGAACGTTAACATCAAAAGAAATGGGTATTATTTTTAATTAGTCATATAAATTTCAGACTTTTCCACCATTACTACATTAATTGCATCAGACAAACCCAGATCAAGGCCACTTTTTTCATCAAATCAGCTTCCACACAAAGGACTACAACTTCTAAAAATACACAGTCACAGTCACATTGGATAATGTCACAGATCAGCTGAATGTAATCTCTGTTGGGTTCTGATCTGTGGCATTGTCGTGAAACAAATCCACCATGTTGCTTTCTTTTCTAAAAGGTACATTGTTTGATCCGTGTATCCCTCTAATCAGTACACCCTCTTGGTGGGGTCTACTGTACAGCATTAATAATGCTGCTCCCACTGCAGAAGGATCTCACATCACAAGAAGAGGAGTAGAAGCAAAGTGCCAGAGCTAAAATACTTTGGGCAAGCTACCGTGGGCCAAATTCATTCACTAGGCCTGATTCTCTATTCCAGCTGAGATGTACTCAACACAAAAAAAGGAAGTGGCCATAAGGCAAAGCTAGCACTAAGGTATGGTCTTCTGAGCCAGGCTGTGTGGGGCCTGCTTGGCCCTGATGGAAATCAGACCATATAATTTATTTGACCAGGCTCCCCATTTCCTCCTAGGGACCTTAGCGTTGCTGGCTACTCTGATGGTGTCTGTCCCATCCCCAGCTCCCAGGATCGCCACCACTAACCATCCCACCCTACTACACACCCTTAGCACACCCATCATCTTCAGGCCTGTGACTGATAGCAGTCATTGACACCTTCCAGCATAACAATATGATTCAGGAAGCAGAAATGCAAGTGATTGGGGGCTACATACAAGGATTTTGTGGGTCCTCTGCTTTCCAGCTGGATTAGAGTTTACATTGAGCAGTTATGGCCTTACAGAAACCCACAAAATAGATGGGTTATGCACTACAACTTTGAGCACACTGTCCATTTACTGGAGAGCACAGCACTTGAAGTTACTTTTGCCTGTATCTGCTGCCCTCTTATTCTTCTTTCTCTTCCAAATATAATACCCGTCTCATCTAAAAGGAGGCTGTCCAGAAAGCAGATGCTTCACTGTATTTCAGGGACTGCCCTCAGCTGCCTAAATCAAGATCTTCAGCATAGCTGGACCAGGACAGCAGAGACAAGAGACAGCTATTGAACTGTTTCAATGTGTGTAGCACACAGCACTATACGTCCATTCTTTAGTGAGGGATGGCTAGAGGTCTTCCAGGACTCAATGTAAATTGCCATATATACCCTCCACCCACAGCAAAAGCATAAAAACCGTGTTGGTAGGTACTTCGGGTAAACATTGAAGATCTCATCCCCACCCCACCCAAAAATAGTGCAGACCAACTCTATCACTTCTGGGTTATCCTGAATAAAGATTGAAACCACATGTGCCTGTATGTGTTCCCTGCTCCTGTCTTGTCAATTGCTGGAAATGGCCCACCTTGATTATCACTACAAAAGGTTTTCTTCCTCCCTGCTCCCCTCCTGCTGGTAATAGCTCATCTTAAGTGATCACTCTCCTTACAGTGTGTATGATAACACCCATTGTTTCATGTTCTCTGTGTATATAAATCTCCCCACTGTATTTTCCACTGAATGCATCCGATGAAGTGAGCTGTAGCTCATGAAAGCTTATGCTCAAATAAATTTGTTAGTCTCTAAGGTGCCACAAGTACTCCTTTTCTTTTTGTGAATACAGACTAACATGGCTGCTACTCTGAAACCTGCTCCTGTCTGTGTCACCCCTCCAGAAAAGCTTCAACTGATTTAAAACTCGCTTCAGCTAAGGTGCCCAGGAGTATTGGGGTCATTTGCAGCTGCAGGAGTTGATGATGCTCTGGGTAGGATTGCCAAGTGTCTGGTTTTCGACCAGAACACCTGGTTGAAAAGGGATTCTGGCAGCTCCTGTCAGCACCACTGACAGGGTCATTAGAAGACCGGTTGGCATGGGGCTGGCAGGCGCCCTACCTGGCTCTGCATGGCTCCCTGGAAGCAGACGGCAAGTTCCTGCAGTCTCTTAGGTGGAAGGATGGAAAAGGGGGTTCCACATGTTGCCCCTGCCCAGAACACTGGCTCCGCAGCTCACATTGGCCGGGAACCGCGGCCAATGGGAGATACGGGGGCAGCGCCTGTGGGGAGGCAGTGCGCAGAAGTGGCCACCTGGCCACGCCTGTGCCTAGGAGCTGAGGGGCATGTTGCCATTTCCAGGGAGCCGACTGAAGTAAGCGCCGCCCAGAGCCTGCACCCCTTACCCTCTCCCACACCAGGCCTGAGCCCCGTCCTGCACCCAAACTCCCTCCTGGAGCCTGCACCCCAAATCCCATCCCGCACCCCAATCCCTGCCCCAGCCCAGAGCCCCCTCCCACACCCAAACTCCTTCCTGGATCCAGCATCCTGAACCCCTTCCTGCGCTCCAACCCCTTGCCCCACCTCAGAACCCCCTCCCACACTCCAGACCCCTCGGCCCCAGCCTGGAGCTCCATCCTGTACCCCAAACCCCTCATAGAATCATAGAAGATTAGGGTTGGAAGAAACTGCAGGAGATCATCTAGTCCAACCCCCTGCTCAAACCAGGATCAACCCCAACTAAATCATCTCAGCCAGGGCTTTGTCAAGCTGGGCCTTAAAAACCTCTAAGGATGGAGATTCCACCACCTCCCTAAGTAAGCCATTCCAGTGCTTCACTACCCTCCTAGTGAAATAGTTTTTCCTAATATCCAACCTAGACCTCCCCCACTGAAGCTTGAGACCATTTCTCCTTGTTCTGTCATCTGTCACCACTGAGAACAGCCTAGCTCCATCCTCTTTGGAACCCCCCTTTGGCTGCTATCAAATCCCCCCTCACTCTTCTCTTCTGCAGACTAAATAAGCCCAGTTCCTTCAGCGTCTCCCCCAGCCCCCTAATCATTTTCGTTGTCCTCTGCTGGACTCTTTCCAGTTTGTCCACATCCTTTCTGTAGTAGGGAGCCCAAAACTGGATGCAATACTCCAGATGTGGCCTCACCAGTGCCGAATAGAGGGGAATAATCACTTCCCTCGATCTGCTGGCAATGGTCCTACTAATGCAGCCCAATATGCTGTTAGCCTTCTTGGCAACAAGGGCACACTGTTGACTCACATCCAGCTTCTTGTCCACTGTAATCCCCAGGTCCTTTTCTGCAGAACTGCCGCTTAGCCAGTCAGTCCCCAGCCTGTAGCGGTGCATGGGATTTTTCCATCCTAAGTGAAGAACTCTGCACTTGTCCTTGTTGAACCTCATCAGATTTCTTTTGGCTCAATCCTCCAATTTGTCTAGATCAGTCTGGACCCTATCCCTGCTCTCCAGTTTATATCTCCCCACAGCTTAGTGTCACCCACGAATTTGCTGAGGGTGCAATCCATCCCATCATCCAGCTCATTAATGAAGATGTTGAACAAAATCGGCCCCAGGACTAACCCCTGGGGCACTCCGCTTGATACTGGCTGACAACTAGACATGGAGCTGTTGATTACCACCCGAGGAGCCCGACAATCTAGCCAGCTTTCTATCCACCTTATAGTCCAGACATCCAAGCCATACTTTTTTAACTTGCTGGCAAGAATATTGTGGGCTCACAGTATCATCCCTGGCCCCACCCCAGAGCCCGCACCTCCAGCCGGAGCCCTCACCCCCTCCCGCCCCCTGTGAAAATGAGGGAGTGAGGGTGAGGGAGAGCGAGCGACAGAGGGCGGGGGCTGCAGTGAGCAGGGGCAGGGCCTCGTAGAAGGGGCGGGGCAAGCGCGGGGCAAGGGTGTTCGGTTCTGTGCAATTAGAAAGTTGGCGACCCTTGCGCTGGGCTTGTCCTGGTTGTAGTTTTTAGTCCTTGGCTTCAGTGTTCGATGGCAAGCGACGGCCAGTGACCGCTGACACTTGATGAAAGCTGGCTGCATGGCAGGAGTCCCCCTCCTCGTTCAGTCAGCTGGGGCCAAATTCACATCTGGGAAACCCAAACCCCCGATAAGGGGCAGGGGTTCTCAAAAGGCGGCTCCCATGAGGGGCGGGGCTCGCGCTGATTTGGGGACAGGGCTCCGCCCACTGTGGGGGGGGGGCGTGTCCTGAGCGGGCCCCGCCCGCTGACGTCACAGCGCGCGACCTATCTCGTTGTCTGCGCGGTGACGTAGCGCGTTGCCGTGGGGGCGGGACGGTTGGTAGTGGCGGCCCCGGGAGCCGGGGATGGGGGAGCCGCCGCCAGAGCAGCCGGGGACCGGGTGCCGCTTCCCGCCCCTAAGCCGGTAAGTGGCCCCTTCCCGCCTCCGGCTGCAGGGGCTTCGGCTTCGCTCGCGGCCCCGGGGCCCGAGCTCCCCTTCTGTCCTGCCTGGGGCTTGAGCTCCCCGCTGTGCCCCCCACCACCCTGGGGCCCGAGGTCCCCTTCTCCCCCCCCGCTCCCCTTCCCCAGGTCCCCCCTGGGTCCTGAGCTTCTCCCCGACCCCGCTGGGACCCTTACATCTCCTCCGGGACCCAAGCTCCCTCAGTTCCCCCCGCTCCACTTGTTCCTTGGGGCCCTTCCATCTTCCCCCCCCCGGGGGGCCTGAGCTGCTCTTCTCCCCCCCCCCCCGGGCCTGAGCTCCCCGCCATCTGCCCCCACCACTCCACTTATTCCACAGGGCCTGGAGCCCCTGCTCTGCTCTGTCTCTCTCTGTCACAGAATCCCTCTGCCCTTCCTCCTCCCCAGCTCACACGTTTCTTTTCCCTTTGGGGGTTGATTCTACTTCTTTTCTCTTCCCAGATGGGTGAATTCTTTCCTGGAGGTCACTAATCCCCTTTCCACCTGGTTGTGTTACTAGCCTCCACCCTTGCTTGGACCTAAGGGTCTCTGGTCTCATTGCCCCAGAATAAAGTGTCTGCTCTGGAGTGGGGGAGGAACAGGCCTTCCATCCAGTTGGAGGAGGGGGAGGATGTCGGGGGGGGGGGGAGTAGTGAGTCAAAGGGAGGAAGCAACTTCTCAGTATTGGGGTGGGGGGTTGTGCCCCATCAGCATTATTAATCAGATCCTGGAATAGTTTAATATCGCTGCCTCTTCTCCCTTAAATCTGTTGTCCAAACTGGCTCTTCTAATCCTATCCCACTGTGTTCCCTGCCATTGGAAACAACTTGTCTCTGCTCTTGCTTTCCAGGGTGGAATACCCATCGCAAGAATAGAACGCTTTAAATGGGCAGAGGAAAAAATGGGACTTTGCAAGGTTGTTTTGTCATTAAACATCAACTGAAACTGTATCATCAAGTTTCAGCATAAACGGCTGGGCAGTGACTTTCTTGTTTGTCATCTCCTTTTTTGGGAGGGGTTGTTTTAAAAAAAAAAAAATCTGTGCTTGACACCTTTATGTTTTGGAGCTGTCTTGAATTTTGCAATGAAGGGAGTGAATAAGGCTGGGGGGAGTAGTAGGAGGAGAACTGTGAGTCAGACGCTAGTGTAGGTGCATCTGAGGAAAAGCAAGGGTTCCTTATACTCGGCAGTGGATTATGGATGTGGTTCAGAGAGTGGAAGTAACTGGTGGGGGCAGAGTTTGTGAACTCCACCTTCTCTAGCTAATAGTTGAAAAGTAGTGACCTGTGTGTGTCGAACTGGGCTTTGCTATGTCTCTGTGAAAGATGCTGCTTAAATCTAAATCAGGAAATTTGAATACTTTCAGTGCCTTCGGTGCCTGTGGTGATGCTGTGGTATCTTCAGATACTGTAGCAGCAACAAGAAAAGGAGAACTTGTGTCACCTTAGAGTAACAAATTTATTTGAGCATAAGCTTTCGTGAGCTACAGCTCACTTCATCGGATGCATTTGGTGGAAAATACAGTGGGGAGATTTATATACACACACAGAGAACATGAAACAATGGGTTTTATCATATACACTGTAAGGAGAGTGATCACTTAAGATGAGCCATCACCAGCAGCGGGGGGGGGAAGGAGGAAAACCTTTCATGGTGACAAGCAAGGTAGGCTATTTCCAGCAGTTAACAAGAACATCTGACAGGTTTCAGAGTAGCAGCTGTGTTAGTCTGTATTCTCAAAAAGAAAAGGAGTACTTGTGGCACCTTAGAGACAAATTTATTTGAGCATAAGCTTTCGTGCATCTGATGAAGTGAGCTGTAGCTCACGAAAGCTTATGCTCAAATAAATTTTAGTCTCTAAGGTGCCACAAGTACTCCTTTTCTTTTTAAGAACATCTGAGGAACAGTGGGGGTGGAAATAACATGGGGAAATAGTTTTACTTTGTGTAATGACTCATCCATTCCCAGTCTCTATTCAAGCCTAAGTTAATTGTATCCAGTTTGCAAATTAATTCCAATTCAGCAGTCCCTCCTTGGAGTCTGTTTTTGAGGTTTTTTTGTTGAAGGATAGCCACCCTCAGGTCATTGAAGAACACTTCAATCTCTCCAGTCACTCGATTACAGACTAACACGGCTGCTACTCTGAAACCTGTAGCAGCAACAGTTCTCCAAATACCTAGATAACATGTTTAAGTTTTTTGGCTTTTTTTCCAGCTTCATGACAATTTCTGATTTCACTGGTTTTAGTAAGGGCTAGTCTACACTTGGCAGAGCTTTAATGTGGCTCTAAAAAAAACTCACCTCCATGACTGTGCTCCCAGCGCTGGTGCACCATCTGCACTTGCACTTTACAGTGCTGAAACTTGCTGTGCTCTGGAGGGGTTGGAGGGGGAGTGTTTTTCACACCCCTCAGTGAGAAAGTTGCAGTGCTGTAAAGTGCTGGTTTAGACAACCCCTAATTAAATACTACATGCCAGTATGTCCATTCTCCTCCCCCCAATTAACTATATTTCTTGTATAAGAAGTTGAGTACTGAATGAAGTCTCACTTAAAATATTGGCAGTCATCAAGGAATTTAAAAAATAGGCTGTAATTGTTTTAAAAATCACTTTCAGGGAAGGGATCAAGCATGAAAGACAGGTGTTTCAGAACACTGAGTGTATAAAGATATTAGGAAAAACAACAAGGAGTCCCTGTGGCACCTCCTTGTTGTTTTTGTTGATGCAGACTAACACTGCTACCACTCTGAAATATATTAGGGTTAGAATAGGCTGTTGGCAGCTTTCACTATTGTGTATAGCTGCTATGACGCATGTAACACCAGAAACACATGATGTATCAAGTGTTTTCTGACAGATATGAAAACAAGGTTCCTGCTTCAGAGAGTTTATGGTTCCACAGTCGAAAACAAAACATGGGAGCAACGGATCATATGTAGTAGGTTGAGGAATCATTGGAACTGACAGGCAGCAAAGGGAGAATTTGAGTTTGTGGAGATTTGGAGTAGGAGGAGGCTGCATGGTGGATGGGAAGTAGAAGGCTGTTGCACATACTGTATAGGGTGACTGCATGAGTGAAGATGTGAACACCAGAGTGGAAGCAGATGAAGGGAGAAGGTTAGGAGAAATGCAGAAGAGGAGAGTAACACTATCAGGAATCAAAATATCTGCTTGCTTTGGTAAGTGGGATGCACATACAGAAGGTTAAACTAGCCATTTCAACAGAATGTAAGTTTTAAAAACATTTATAGCTCTTTCAGTTTCTATAACACTCTGAAAGGGAACGAATGTAATAAGGTCTTCCTGAGTCTGTGAACAGATGATAGTGACCTAATGCTGCCGTTGCTGCTTATAGCTCTTTCAGGGCATGTTTACACTTACCTCCGGAACGATTGATCCACCGTGGGTTGATTTATCGCGTCTAGTGAAGACGCGATAAATCAAGTGCTCTCCCGTTGACTCCGGTAATCCACCGGAGTGAGAAGCATAGGCGGAATTGACGGGGGAGCGGCAGCAGTTGACCTACCACAGTGAAGACAGCGTGGTAAGTAGCTCTAAGTACGTTGACTTCAGCTATGCTATTTTCATAGCTTAAGTTGCGTAACTTAGACCGACTTAGCTCACCCTCCCACCCCCAGTTTAGGCCAGGCCTCAAGCTGCTTCAGAGTGCATTAACAAGGTTCATGATAGCATCACAGTTGAGGAGACAGGGAAATTGATACTCATCTCTATCTCACTTTGAGGCAGCTTTGAACAGCATAAAGCTACTCATGTGGGAGTGGGACATAAAAGGAGGTTAACATAGGTTAAGTAGTAGAGACCATGCCATCCACACACAGCTGGCAGCATACACATCCACACAGCAGGGGCATAGAAGCATCCACTTCTCCTTTGGAAAGGTTACAAGGGTCACGAAGGAGCAAATCAACGGACACCATCTACCTTTGCTGTAGCTACCCAACTGATGCTGAATGGTTCTCCTTTTTATTAGTCTGAGGATGGAATGGGGGCTTCCAGTTTATATTGGAAACCTACTGACTAGTGGTTGATATTACCTGGTCGGAATCCCTGTGCCTCTTTTTTGCTGTGGCATAGCCAAATGTTAATGTTCTCTTGTTGGGGTGTTTCTGTTCCCCCTGGGTAGTAGGTTAGTCCCCTGATAGATGTCTTTTTAACTGTCATACAGTTTTGTTTCTGAGCACCTCCTAATGTAATTTCTGTAGTTCACTGAGCCAATATAATCTGGAAGTGACAAATACATGGAACAGGTGGAAGATGATCCTTTTTGTCACTGACGCTCCCTGACTGACTAGGCTTGGTGATGAGTCAAACAGAACTCTTAAGACTTCACACTACTTTAATAATAATTAAAAGGGTGTAAAGTTTCCTATTGCAGTGATGGCTGTACATTTTTCAGGCTATATGTTGTATGTTAATTGTAACTTTTCCAGCTGGAAAAATACACAATATATACTAAAAAATACCCAAACTAACTAGTTTTTAGCAAGTATGCTAAAGTCATATATATTATTTCAATGCTTCATGTTTCAGATCTACAATAGGTGGGAGTGAGTCTCAACTAAGTGTAGTACTTAATTGTTGGATCCTAAGTTACCACTTACATAGGCTGTTGTAGTAACGAAAATGTGCGGGAAGTTTTCCAAACACAGTGGAAGACAAATTCCGAGAGAATTGTTGCACACTATGCAATGCTTACAAATGGGTTAACTGTACTGCTTTGGCTGTCTGTCTCTGAAATTTACACTGTGACTGAGCTTCCTGTTGAAGAGTTCACACTTTAAGTAGTTGAACTTGCTGTGATCATTTACAGAATAGTGTTTGTTAGGTAAGTCACTGCTGAAAATTGAGTTGAAAAGTAAAACGGATCAGCATCCAAAGTTAAAATTCACTACTTAGATTTCTATACTACCTAGGGGTTTCTTCTGATTTCCTAAGGATCTTTTCCTTCTTCCCACTGTTTTCTCTGTCTTGCATATACCCCCTCATTTATGGTCCAATATATACTCTTGGGGGAACTCTGCGCCATTGTGCTTGTACAGAAATCGTGTCCCCTGCAGATTTCTTTGCTTCCACATAGAAAAATGACTTTCTGACAGGGAAGCCGCAAGAGCAGTCATGCACCCCTCCCCTGCAGTGCGGGTGCTTCATTTCAGGTGCCCAGAGCAGCCAGTGTCGAGGTAAATAAATCACTCCGAGGTGGGGAGCCCCCGGCCAGTGGCTCTTACCCTGCACCAGGCTCAGCTGCTAATCCCAGCTGGGCTGGTGGTGGGGGAGGTTAGGATTTCCATTTCCAGGAGCAGCTGGACTGGGGCCAGGTTAGCCCCACCCCCAGAGACCTCCCCCAGCTGCAAAAAGCTCTGCGCACACACCCTGCCCCATCACTCCTCAGCTGTGGGAGAAGAAGGGTCACTGTACGGGAAGCTGCATCCATGTCCACCCAACTCCTGTGCATCTGGACACCGCCCCCCCTTCTCTGCACCCAGACCCTCACTTCTTACATCCAGCACCCCCCTTGATGAGGACCTTTCTGCCAAGCCTCACTCTCCCTACATCTAGACCCCTGCTGAGCCCCCTCACACTCTGCATCCCCAGAACCTCCATGCACCCAGATCCCCCGGCAGAGCCCCACCCCCTGCATCTGGACCTCCACCATGCACCCAGATCACTCCCTGCTGAGCCCCCCAACTTGAACCCTCAACCCACTGAGCCACACCCTCTGCATCCAGAGCCCCCCGCATCCAGACCCCCAACCCCTGCACCCAGACTGCCCCCTGCACTGGACGACTATGATGAGCCCCTTTACTCCCACACCACTGAGCCCTAGCCAGCTACACCTGGAACCCCATCCCACCAAGCCCCACTCTCCCAGTACCCAGACCTCCTGCTTCATGAAACTAATTTTATCCCCATCCTCTAACTTCAACCTTTCCCTTATTCTTTACCACAGTGAAACTTATTAGAAATGTCTTATTTCACATACCTTTGCAGATTCACACACATCAGTTAAATGAATATTTGTTATAAACCCAAGATTTAGTGGCTGGTAAATCAACTATTAGGAAAAAAGTTTAGAGTTGAAAGTTACTGTAAAAGTTTGCAGCCTGGGAACAGTGATGCATGATCCAAAGTAAGCTTCTGCGTCAAGTCTATGGTCTAAATGCTTTGTTTAGTATTAAGAAAAATCTAACCATTTTAAAAAAAACTGGATATTTGTCTCTGTACAAATCTGTTCAACAAAAAATTAAGAATTTTTAATCCTCAAACTTAATCCTCTGGTCAAGTAGATTAATAGGACAGTAATTTATACAAAGAGCATACAGCCAAAGTCTTTCCTGCTTTAGAAAGAAATTTACATCATCAAGCAGTACATAGTAACTCTGTTGTATATTCTTCTTGAGTTATTTTCATTTAACATGCTGCTAGGAAAAAATAAAACCCAAGGAGGTACCTAGATACAGAAATTTGTAAATCTATGGTTCAAAGCCAATGAATTCAGTAACAAGACTGAAATTCTTGAGTACTTTTGTGATATGGCATCATATGCTGAGTCTCAGGTCATATCCATGCTGGAACTGACTTCCATTGTTTACTATTTCACTCAGCAGTATGGACAGTGATTATTTTATAATGTAGTAGGCTACTCCTTAGTATGTAATGAGGCTTTTTATAGTATGATTCTGAGGGATTGTATGGAATGGCTGCCCAAGAGACTGGATCCTTGTTTATGTGGGCACAATCCTTTAGACATGAAGGAGGAAATGCTTTTAAAACAGTGTGCAGAAAGCTTATCTGTATGTCTGCTTAATGGAAATTATACAGCTGAATCTCTCCCTTTCAGGATAACTTTGTTTCAGGTAGATTGTAAATGAGTTTTCTAAAGGGGAACAATTTTTCCAAAGTAAAATATTTCATCCTATATCTGCTAAATCCTGCGGAATATGAACTGAAGCAGTGTTATTTGAGTTGGCACACAGTTCAGTGCCTCAATTGCACGTTCATAGCTTTGTCAGGCTTCAGTGGTCTGAAACTGACAAATCTCTGGTCATTTTCATGACTGCTGTCCAGAACCCTAAGGGCAGTAGTGAAAAATAAGTCTCCAGTCTGCTGGTGTTTGGTAAACCTGATCAGAAAGAGATACTCGGGCTATTCATAGGGGGAGAGACTCCAAAAGTGGAGATGGCAGAAGAGGAAGGATTGGGGAGACACCCCAACAATTAGAAGCATCTGGTATGGTGAGAGGGTGGGGTAAAAGATAGAATAGTCTCCCAACAGTGGTGTGGAGGGAGACTTGAAATTTATCAGACTGGAAAAGATTAAACCCTTGAGCAGAGTTCAGGGCAGTGTGTTAGTAGGAGTCCAGACAACTTAGGTTGAGGACTAAGGGTTGGGCTTTTCACCAGGGTCTCGTAAGCATGGATGAAAGACAAGACATCTCCTTATTGGGCTCTGAGAGGTTTCTGGTAAAACTTTCAAATCTGTAAATGGGGGGAAGGAGAGGACAAACAAGTTGTTCTTACAGGGCAGTCTGATCTGATCTTTCACTTTTAACTTACTCTTTAGGACCAGATTTAAGAAAAAAAAAATAGGTGCACATAATTTACACAAGCAATTACCACAATTACATTTGCAAACAGTATAGTTCTGTGTATTTATGCACATGCAATTATGAAAATTTTGAGCCTTGGATTCCTTGAAGCAGAGACACTTTTTACATGTCTGTGAAACAAGGTAGTCTGTGCTATGATGGTAACACAGTCCGTAATAGTCACAAATTCTTGAAGTTTAAAGAACTTTTATTCTTCACCCCCTACTTCACCATCTCTACATTAACTCAAAGTGACTGGCTTGGGTGTTAATTTTAATGGATCCTTTTCCTGTCTTTGATTTCAAATGTGGTGTTGCTTAATAAGGCATTAAGTATCAGGGGATAGCCATGTTAGTCTGTATCCACAAAAACAACAAGGAGTCCGGTGTTGTTTTTAACAAGGCACTGGCACTTGCGTCAAAAGCTCAGTGTTCCAAGTAATAGTTAATTTTCTTTCCTGTGCATCAGACTTTTTGACTTAGCAGAGCATGAGTATATGTCTGTGAAACAGCAGCAATCGGCCATTAATGATTTTTCTGTTTGTTGTTATGCTTGTTAATTCCAGCAGGTCTTATTCCTGTACAAAGAAGCATTTTTGTCAAGGTTTGCTCTGAAACTGACCTAAAGTACTAACTACAGCTGTCTACAAATCTAGAAGACAAATCACACCCACATCTCAGACTGTATCCTATTTCCTATGGAATTTATCTCCAATTTCTTTTTAAAATGAAACTTTTTTGTAGATTTTTGGATTATAACTGCGAGCACTTCTATGCAAGAAAAGAAGAGTTAGTGTGGTTATTTGTTGGAGGTATGTATGTGTCTTAGCATCATCTATTTTTAAAAAAAAAAGATAGTGTAAGTCCTAAATAATGCATTTTTTTAAAAAGTGGGAAATAAAACGATGGCACTTGGTTACTAGAGCCAGAAACTGGTGGTGTTACCTTGTAGTGTAGGCAGTGAAACACAATTTCAGTTGCCCAGGAATTGGAAAGTAAAGAAGCTCTGTAGTAAATTGTGTTATAGCTGAACAGAAAGCAAACTCTTGAAACTTGGACTCCCCCTTGCTGTAGTTAAGCAATATTTTTATTTGTGTAGTGGAGGAAAATCAAACTAGAAAGAAAATATGTTCTGACAGGCTTTTTTCTTTCCTTGGGAAAAAGAACCCTTGACATGCAGTTCTTAAATATATATTGCTAAAATGTAAAGAATTTTGGAGAATAAATTGGTTGAATGTGCACTGATGCATTGCTAGCACCAGAATATCAGAATTGCATTATATGTAAGATGACCTCATTTGAACCTACTGTAGGAATCTTCTAAAGGTTTCTTTCAAAAAAGCGAGTTATTTATTTTGTAACTGATGTCCTTTATCCACACATTTTCACTCCTTAAGTTCCTTTAGAACTTTTATAGAGCTTTTAATTTTCAGTGTTTTATTAACATAGCTAATCTCTCAGTGCTTCTCTGAGGCAGATGGTATTTTCTCCATTTTATAGATGAAAACACAAGCATAGAGATGAAAAGTCTTGTCCAAAATCAGAAGGTGTCTGCATTAATGGTGACTAGAACTGGGGCATACCTGATTCATATTCCTTGTGCTAATGCCTTGTCTGTTTGTCAACCATTGAGTCAGAAACAAAATTAAAATACTTTCTATTTCATCCCAAGATCTCAAAGTGGTTTACGAACATTAGTAATCTTCGCAGCACTCCTTTGTGAGATAGGTAAATATTATCCTTCTCTTACAGAATTCAACAGGTTCAGAGAAGTAGTAACTTTCCTAAGGTCACAAGTCCATCAGAGTCAGGACTTCCTATCATGTGTGAGCTACAAGACCATCCTTCACATATAACATAATGGGAACAGGAAAAGAAACTTGATTGTCCCATGAAAATGCCTCAGTGCTTGGGGGCTAGAGAGCAGTCAGCAGTTTACCTGACTATTTGCCTTCCAGTTCCATTTAGCTGAGTCTCTTTCTTGTATTAAGAAAAAAAGAACCTGAAATATATTAATTCCATCCATTAGGTTTGTATCTTCAAGCCTTGAGGAATCACTGCGTGTGCAATGATACTACCTACTGTCTTTTCTCCTTATGAATCTTTATAAATACTACCATCTTTTCTCTCCATCTTGGACTTTCATGTTGACATCCGCTAACAGTGGCAGGCAGGAAAATCTACTTTCACCTCACTATGGTGGAATCTAGCCAAGGCAGGTCATTGTTCTAGAAGAGTGTGATGGTTCAACCTCTTTTATTTGTGGGGGGAGGGGGATGAGAGGAAGAGAAAGAAAGAACTTTTAAAGGTTGGTGTGTAACTGAAATACACAACATGCTACATTACCTAGATCATTTTTACACTAATTTAATACATATTACGGAGCATACTTAACATCCTGACATTCAAATGGGGGCAGAGGCAGAAAATTTAAAATGCTGTGGGAATTAATTTCTCTAGCATAGCAGCATTGCTTAGAGTAGGGGAATGGTAGTCAGTAAGGAGACCTGACTTCTGTACCCATTTTTGAGAGGCAAGTTTATGTAAGTATGTAATTTGTAGCAGAAAAGCAAGAACTCATCATTGGGTGCAGATGAACATTGTTTTTAACTAGGAAAATAGCACACATCTATAATAGTAACCAGACAAGTTTGTTAAAAGAAAGTTACTGATATGGTATTAACCACCTGCAGAAATTACATGCATTACAAGGAAATTGCCTTAAAGCAGAGTTGGGATCCTGGGGGGTTGGATGAGGTGGGGAGGTTCCAGGAGGGGGCAGTCGGGACAAGGAGCTGGGGGGGTTGGATGGGGTGGGGGCTCTGAGGGGGCAGTCAGGGGATGGGAAATGGGAGGGGGTGGATAGGGGCCAGGGCCCAGGCTGTTTGGGAAGGCACAGCCTTCCCTGCCCAGCCCTCCATACAGTTTCGGAACCCTGATGTGGCCCTCAGGCCACGAAGTGTTCCCACCTCTGCCTTTTAAAGGCTGGATAGTCTCTTCTAGTTCTTCAGAACTCTTGCATTCCAGTTATAGGGCATTGAAGTGTGGTGAAATAAGTGATGTATCGACACATATTTATAATTTATGTGAATGGTGTCACAAGATGATAAACAGTCTGGATGTCTGTCGGATTATGAAAACACTGCTAGGAAATAAATCCAGCATTCACTGGTTATGTGAACTAATTTGGTCTTTTCTTATTGAATTCTATTTATTATCTTAAGTTTCTTTACGCTAGTTTAGTTGGCCATGATTATTTCAAGAATACATCAAGAACAGCTGCTCCCAAACCAGATTATATGTACAACTGGTGAGTGAAATTTTTGATCTCCTCCAGGTATGGTGGTTTGTAGTGCCCACAATAAGGATTTGAAAATTTGGGATTAATGGAGAACTCTTCTTTGGAGGTTCAAAACATCTTACAAACATTAAGATGCAGCATCTTTGGAAATAGGTATATTTTTGTGTAAAAACAGGAAAAGTGAGGGAGGAATGGTTGTGGCTGTCAAGGATTACACAGCAGGGGTAAGATGGAACTGATTCAAACCCTGATCCTGACTCTCAGACCTTTGTTTTAACAACTATACAACACTGTGTCAGACAGGCAGATTGAGGGCAGGGGGAACGTCCTTTTTTTCAAAATGCAAAGATGGTTTTCTGCCTAAACAAGTGCTTCACTGGGAACATAGTATGTGTATTAAGTTAGCCAGCGTGTTTTAGGACTCTTCTGGGGTTAACTGTTGTGTCTTTGATGGATAAAATAACTACAGGCATGCTAGATGAAGTGTGCATGTTTCAGTGATGTGAAGATTCTCCCCAGTTTTTTTTAGTTGGGTTTGCTGAAGGTGCAAAGGCAGGTGCAAACTTTCATCCAGAGGAAGAGTTCTGGGTGATGGATAATTTAGTGCAGGGGTGGCTAACCTGTGGCTCCGGAGCCGCATGCAGCTCTTCAGAAGTTAATATGCGGCTCCTTGCATAGGAGCTGACTCTGGAGCTGGAGCTACAGGTACCAACTTTCCACTGCTCAACCCCAGGCCTTTACCCCAAGGCCACCGCCCCTTCCTGCCCCCTCCCTGTGCCTGCTGCACCCTTGCTCCTCCCCCCTTCATCCCAGAGCCTCCTGTACAGGGCGAAACAGCTGATCACAGCGGGCAGAAGGCACAGGGAGAGAGGTGGAGGTGCTGATTGGCAAGGCTGCTGATGGGCAGGAGGTGCTGGGGATGGCAGAGTGGGGGTAAGGGGGGGCTGATGGGGGTTGCTAATTTATTTCTGTGACAATGTACATTGGTAAATTCTGACCCTCTTCTCAGGCTCAGGTTGGCCACCCCTGGTTTAGTGAATGAGTTGCCACCTCAAGCATTTCTCATGTTGATGATCTTTCATCCCCTCCCACACCCCAGAGGCAACTGCTCTGCTTCAGCTGCGGACTGTCTTTATATGGGGACGTAAACAGTGCATTGACTCTGGGTGAGCTTTGGCCAGTTTGGCTTACTGAAATTTTACAGGTGCTTGGAGAATATTGGTTGTGGCCCGTGGACTAGATCTGTACACCCTAGGCTTGTAGAATTTTAGAGGAAATAACCAATCCCCTCTAAGGGAAGAGCAAGGTGCCAGTGTCTGTCAAATGGGTGGTGGTTAGGCCCTTGATCAAGAAACATCCTAGATTGTGATCTTGCTAACTATGTGCCTCCCCAAAGCTCAACTTAGGCCTTGTGTACACTGCCACTTTACAGCGCTGCAACTTTCTAGCTCGGGGGGGGGTGAACCCCCCCTTCCCCCGAACGCTGCAAGTTTCAGCGCTGTAAAGTGGCAGTGTAGACAGTTCACCAGCGCTGGGAGCCATGCCCCTGTGGGGGGTGTGTGGTTGTTTTTTTTTTTTGTTTTTGTTTTACAATGCTGGGAGAGCTCTCTCCCAGTGCTGGTGCTGTGACTACACAGCTGTGGCAGCACTTTAATGTTGCTAGTGAAGACGTACCCTTAGGATGAGGTTATTGGGAGGGTCAGGGATAGACTTGCACGCAGTGGCTTTCAACCTTTCCTTCCAAGACCCAGTGTTACAGCAGAAATATTTTCAAGCCCCCTCCTATCTAGCTGTAAAGAAAGGGAGAATGGTCAAATCAGGACCCCCAAAATCTGCTCAGTCCATTGGAGATGGTGGATTACCCGTGCTCTGGCAATATCCCTCCCACTGTGCTTTTCCATATACAGTTTCAGGCCAAAACTCTCTTGGTTTTGTCATTGGTTTTCTGCTAGTGATGGACAAAGGACATTTGTACAGACTGACTCTTAGATCAGTTGACAGCCTTCATTGTTGCTGTTTACTTTTTCAGGCAGTAGAAGTGTAGACTGGATCACTCAAGTGATTGTTCTTCGCTTTTTTTTTTAAGAGCTACCATAGGCACAGATAACCCTAAGGGCTATCTTAGCATTTCATAGCAATGTATTGTCATACCTCCTGTTACGTATTTTGCATGGTTGGCATAGGTAGTAAATTCTAGGTTTCAGAGTAGCAGCCGTGTTAGTCTGTATTCACAAAAAAGAAAAGGAGTATTTGTGGCACCTTAGAGACTAACAAATTTATTTGAGCATAAGCTTTCGTGAGCTGTAGCTCACGAAAGCTTATGCTCAAATAAATTTGTTAGTCTCTAAGGTGCCACAAATACTCCTTTTCTTTTTTGTAGTAAATTCTACAAATCCTTTTTAATTTGATCCAGTGTAATGGCTCTACATTCCCATTGCCTGTCCAGGATAGGCATTTGGATTAGTATGAGCTGGTTGAAGCTTGACACTGGCTTTTAGTGGAGTGGCTTAACAGTAAGGTCGGGGTGGTATGATAATGAAGGGCTTTGCTGCTGCTTTAAGAAGGCTCATGATTTAGGACTTCTCTTGCATTCCCATTTTCTCTTGGTGTTCCAGCTTGCTTCAGTGGCCAAAGTATTTTTCTGTCTGTACTTGGTATGAGTATTATGATCACTTCCCTCAAGTATGGCTCTTTGCTTAGTTATCCCTGCTTTAATGACCTCCAGATTGGATTACAGTGGTGCTAAATGGGGCTACACAAGCAAACTGTCTAATAGCTCACAGCTTAGCAAGGCTGGCGGGAGGGACTCCATTCAAAACATTGCACTAGATAGTGTGCTGTTGACATTTGATGTTTAATAGCTTACCAAGGCTCCATAGGCTGCGCGGGCTGCCTGTTCACTTCTGGATGCAATTTAAGGTGTTGATCTATAAAGTCCTAGGAGGTGAAAGCTAATTGAAACCTGCTTTTCCCTCTTTAGCAGTTAAGGTCAACAGATAGATTCTTGCTAATAGACCTGTGAGAGAAATAACATGTATGGGAATACAGATCTGATACAAACTCTATTTTTATTGTAAATAGGTTTTATCTTAAAGCTTTGCAGTAACTTTTTTCTATCAAGATGGAAACTTCTAAAGATAAACTATTTGATCTAACATCCAGTTCCTAAAAAAAAACTACATTAATTTTAAGACAATGATATCTGGTCACATGTTCAAATGTGTTAATTTTGATTGATGAATGTTGAGTGGCTGTTGCCAGGGTCCTTTAAATTATTTTTGTAGGACTTTGTGTATAACTTTCAATACACTGGTGACAGTCACCTTTTCACTCAGATGGAGGGTTGATAAAAATTTATTTTTAAAATTTACATTAATACAGTGATTTTTAAACTGTTCAAAGTATGAAGTTGACAACCTATGCTGAGGCCTACATGTATAATCTAATATTTTTTGTATTTAATTTAAAGGACTTTAAGCAGTAAATTGCTGCTGAGTTTTAAAGGAATTTGATGTATAAGATTATAAGAGCTGAAGAATTTTGAACCCCCTGTTATCTTGGGCTATATGTGCACTACAAAATTATGTTTACCTAACTTGTGTCGGCTTAGAGCTACCGCAGTTATTAAATCGCTTGCGTGTGCACACTTGACTCCTTTGTCTGCAGTACATGTCTTTACCAGGCGTGCATGTATCAATTGTATTATGATTGTGGGACTGCTCCTGAAAGCCAGTAACAGTTGATGTAAGCAATGCATGCTATGTCTACACTACCACGGTGTGTAGTGTGCTACACAACTCCAGCTATATAAATAACATAGCTGGAGTTGACGTACAGTAGGTCAAGTTACCATGGGGTCTACACCATGGGGGGGTCTACAGGAGAGTTTCTCCTGTTGACTTACCTTACTCTTCTTGTCGGGGGTAGAATACAGGGGTCGACTGGAGAGCGATCTGCTGTCGATTTGGCGGGTCTTTACTGGATCTGCTAAATCAACCGCCAGTGAATGGATCTCACAGCGTCAATCCCGGCTGTAGTGTGGATGTAGCCTGAGTTTCAACACTGACCTGTTGACCTAATTACATAGACTCTACAGCAGTGGTTTTCAACCTGTGGTCCGTGGACCCCTGGCAGTCCACAGACTGATTTCCAAAGCCCTCCATTTGAAAATATTTAGTAGTCCGCAAATGAAAAAAGGTTGAAAACCACTGCTCTACATCATTCGTGGAGGTGGCATTACTAAATCAGCATAGAGAGGCACTTAAATTTGGCTCCCGCTGACCTAAGTGAAGACACTTGCGTAGCTAGGTTAACTCAAGGCACTTTATGTCGACCTAACCGTGTAGTGTAGACCTGGCCTTATTTTTCTGGTTTTGTCCTTGTTAGCTGAGAGGTGTCCCAGCCTTTTTATTCTTTAATTTTAGGGTATGATGGTGTGCATGATCGTGAATGAGCACTTGTAAAGTCCACACATGGAAGGCACCAGAAAATTACCCTAACTTAAATAGCTCTCAACACAGTCTCATAAAGATAGACTATGTGCTATCTTCTGAGAGTCCCAAGAAACTTAAAACTGTCAGCTGTAAACTGCCAAACTGGTTGTCCCACGAGGAAGTTTTGTAACTGGTTCTGAGGTTGTGGTTCCAATATTAGATACTTCTTTTTTTTCCAGTGTTAAAATATTTAACCATTTCCAAGTTCTGATTTGATTCACTTTGGTAAAATTATTTAGTTAATAAATTGACAGCCACCTCCTTAGATGCTTTCTTTAAGATTTATAAGGGTTATTTGTTGTATTATGCTGATAATTAGTCAAATGTAATTTAATATGAATCCAATATTGATGCTAACTCTGATTTCATCTTGATTGGACAATTGTATTGTTTGTTTTTTTAGTTTAGCGTTACAAACAGTAGCCTAGTTTTAGTGATATCTTTGATTTTTATTTTTTGTTTAATAAATTGTTTAAGACGACATTGAGTCACGTTTCTTTCAGTAAGCAATGTGGGTCCAGAATCCTTGAGTGTATATTAGCTGATCAGCCTACAAGCCTGACCAGTTACCCCAATTAAGCCTGAGCTACACTGCGGGGGGGGGATGGGGTGGGTGGGTGTGTGTTTTCGAACTAAGATATGCAACTTCCGCTACGCTATTTGCGTAGCTGAAGTCAAAGTATCTTAGTTCGAGTTACCTGGCTGTCCTCACGGCGGCTAGTCGACCACGGCGGCTCCCCCGTTGACTCTGCTTACTCCTCCTGCCGAGGTGGAGTACAGGTGTCGATTTGGTGATCGATTTATCGCGTCTAGACAAGACACGATAAATCGATCCCCAATAGATCGATCACTACCTGCTGAGCTGGTGGGTAGTGAAAATGTACCTTTAGCCTTTGATTCTGAAAGGCCTTAGATGTGGGCAGAGTGTTTTCTATGGGCTGCCCTTAACTTTGGAGCTTGCTTCCCACATTGGTCAGTAGTCTGATTATCAGGGCATAGTGAAAGCCGATCTGTTTACTCAAGCCTTCAAATGAGTTTGGCAGATGGGGAAAGGTGTGTTCTTTAGAGATGGTTCTAGTTATTGGTTTGAGACATTGCCTCTACATTAATCATTCCTGTTGTAGCTGTAAGCTTGGAGAGTCCTTATAGCTAGTCGTTGGCATCCTAACACTTACAATTATTTATTATTTGTATTACCATAGTGCAAACTGGCTTGTTGTAAATGCACCTAGGGGTTTATGCAATGGACAAATGACAGGCCCAAAGGAGTATATGTTAGTTCTTTTGTACAATCCTCTGTCAGTCTTTAATTGTTCTTATACAGAGGCCTTAAAAATTGTTCTTAGTCCTTCTTGTTCAGGCACATCTACATGCCTGTCTTTAATATGCTAAAACCCAAAAGATTACTCATTAAAAAATGTGCCCAAGTGAGTGGGAAAGTAGATTTTTTTTTTTTTGAAAGGGCAAGTAGTAGCTTTGGGCATGTTTTTTTTTAAAGGTCATCAATCAGATATGTCTTTGGGAAGATAAATAGTGAATTTGAACTCGTACACTGCCTCTGGCTACATGAGCCATTGCAGCTTCATAGCAGAATGCCCTAATCCAGTTATATAGACCTCCTTTCTCCTCTTGTTCCATGGGCCATACACTTGACTGTTTCTAAAGGATGAAGTTCAGTCTTAACAATCACTAAATACTTTTTTCTGAATGTAATTGATCTGCATTTTGTAGTTCACACCTTGCCACTGAGATTGTCCAACATCGTTTTTTAATATCACTATAGACAATAGAAACAAAAGAAATAGAATAGAATTTTATGTATGGTGGCAGGGAGAGAGTCTGAGATCCAGGCTTTTTTCTCTATCTAGTAATATTTAATTTACTAACAGTATATCACTTTGTCTTCAAAATGCTATACAAATTAATTCAGTATCAATAAAATGATGTAGGAATGTCTCCTCAGTTTCTATAATACTGGTTTGTTTGTAGTAACTTGTATGGTAATTTTCCTTCTAGATTTAAGTGTTTCCAATCTCAAAGTGTAGTATTTGGAGATATAGTCATATCATATAACACTCTTTGCATTCCACTAGTATCTCTGGAGGATGTTAAACAGCAGCTGCTAAAGTTAGACATTTTAAAATCAGTAGGTTTAGATAATTTAGCTCCAAAAGTTTTTATAAAGGCAGTTGTGGAGTGGGCTGGACTGTTAATGTTGGGGTTTCAATAAGTGTTGAAACACAGAAGTTCCAGAAGAAAGTTAATGTTGTGCCAATATTTAAAAAGGGGAAACTGGATGACTTGGTATATAGATTTTGGGCAAGATAATGGAGCGGCTGATACACAAGTCGATTAATAAAGAATTAAAGGAGGGTAATATAATTAATGCTAGTCAACATAGATTTCTGAAAAATAGATCCCTGTCAAACTAACTTGATATACTTTTTATGAGATTATAAATAAGGTCATAGTATTGATGTAATATATTTAGATTTCTGTGAGGAGCGTGACTAGGAGGATATAAAATTAACATGACACATGAAATAGAGTAAAAGCTGGCTGATAGGTCTTGCAGTGTAACTAAATGGGGAATAATTGAACTGGTGTATTTCTAGTTGGGGTCCTGCCGCAATCAGTTCTTACCCTCTTCTATTTAACATTTTTTTTCAGTGATCTGTAAGAAAACGGTCATAGCTGATAAAGCTGCAGAGAGAGAAATATTGAGGGAGTGGTAAATAATGAAGAGGAAAGGTCACTGATTTTTGAGAACTTGGGATCATTTACTAAACCGTGCACAAGCAATGTGTTTTAATACAGCTAAATATATGAATATAGGAACAAATGATGTTGGCCATACTTATTGGATGGGGCGCTCTATCCTGGGAAGCAGTAACTCTGAAAAATGTGGGGGTCGTGGTGGGTAATCAGCTGAACATGAGCTTTCAGTGTGACATTGTGGCCGAAAAAGCTAATGCAATCATGGAAAGCATAAACAGGAATCTCAAGTAGGAGCAGAGGTTATTTTACCTCTGTATTTGGCACTGGTGCAGTCACTGGTGTTACACTGTGTCCAGTTCTGGTGCCCACAATTCAAGAAGGAGTACTGATAAATGGGAGAGAGTTCAAAGAAGAGTCACAAATGATTAAAGATTATAAGACATTCTTTATAGTGATAGACATAGTGCTCAATCTGCTTAACCTAACAAAGCGAAGGTTAAAGGAGAGCCTTGATCGCAGTCTAGAAGTATCTACTTAAACAAATATCTTCTAATAGGCTCTTCAGTCTAGCACAGGGGTTGGCAACCTTTCAGAAGTGGTGTGCCAAGTCTTCATTTATTCATCTAATTTAAGGTTTCGCATGCCAGTAATACATTTTAACATGTTTGGAAGGTCTCTTTCTATAAGTCTATAATATATAACTAAACTATTGCTGTATGTAAAGTAAATAAGGTTTTTAAAATGTTTAAGAAGCTTTATTTAAAATTAAATTAAAATGCGGAGGGCCCCGCCCCCACCCCTGGACCAGTGGCCAGGACTCGGGCAGTGTGAGTGCCACTGAAAATCGGCTTACGTGCCGCGCCGGCTTTGGCATTTGTGCCATAGGTTGCCTACCCCTGGTCTAGCAGAAGAAAGGCTGAAAGTTGAAGCTATACAAATTCAGATGGGAAATAAGGCATAAGATGTTAACAGTTAAATGATTCCAGTGGTTAATAACTCTATCAAAGGTTGTGGTGAATTCTCAAGCACACCATTTTTAGAAAAATATCCATTCTTGACTTAAAGATCTGTTCTAGGAATTATTTTGGGGAAGTTCTATGGCGGGTGTTACACAGGAGGCAATCAGACTAGTAGGCGATTGTAATCATCCCTTCTGGCCTTGAAATCTATGAATCTAAATATAAGCCTACTGATGTTTTCATACTGGATTAAAAGAATAGAATGCTCCTAAATGGATTGTGCAATGTATTTTAATCACTTATGTTAGTTTTCCTATGTCCAGACAGCCAGCTGGATTCTCTTCCGAATGCTTTTTTCCTTCCTGCTAGTTGAAGGAATAAACCCAAGTGAGAGAGGGCAGACTCACTTATTCGATATTCATGAACAAGTGACTTGAGGTATCCGCAGCTCTAGTGCGCTCAAACGCTTCAGGGAGGAAGGAACATACACTGATAGCACTATGTATGGTGCAAGACCTCTGAAAAAAGGAAATGGCTTGCAAGTCGTCTCCTTGGGCTCTGCTGACAGGCTTGAAGTCTTCTACACTGGGAGTTTAGAGCAGAATGTCACTGATTCACATTAATGACTAAAGATCCTTTGGGAAATATTGAATTTTGCAAATCACTGAATAATAGAAACCAGATCTTTGAACTGAAGTGCAGGTTCAAGCATACTGTATGGTAGTGTTATCTCTCATGCTGAAATATTATAATGAAAATGAATGTGCCATGATAAATTACCAGGTCCACAAAGACCATAGAGAAAATAAATGAGAATCTAGTCAATTATTCCAAGCAGGGGTTTAGTTAGTAATTTTCAGGTGTATTTGCTGGGCATTTTCCTCCACCTTACCCATACATGCCTACTGCTTACAACATATTTGGCATTTTCCACAGTAGATGTATTGTCCAATATATAACCACAACCCTGTTGTTGTAGTTAGCTGGTGAGTTGTTGCTGTTCTTTACTAAAATATGTGAGGAATCAAATTGTGAGTTGTTAACCATGGCAGATAGCCCCAGATACTTCAGTGGGGGTAATTGCTGATAAACATCAACTTTTTAATGGTGACCACTGTGTATATCCATAGGATACACGTGGTTTGTGTAGTTAATGTGTGCATTCTTCAAACACCCATCAAGACTAGTCACAAGGAAAATTCAGAGGCATAATCCCCACTGTTAAACAAAAAAATCAAATGAACTAAACTATAATTGTATGAAGGCAGATTAAAACACTTAAACTGTACTCAGTTCAGAGTCAGTAATATTCTGAATAGGCAGCTGCCCAAATCCTAGCTTTAGATTTGCAAATAAAGTATTTAACTGGTATAGAAATAAGGCTGATCAGTGATACATACTGTAATATCAGGGCTACAGGCGTATGACTCTCCTTTAAGGAATCCGCTTTGATTCTAGCCCACTTTGGGCTGTAAACCTGAGCCTCTATTCAGTTTTGGATGAATTCGGGCTTCATTTCAAACAAATCCATTATCCCTCCCATTGCTTTTCTTGGGAAGGTATTTATGGTTTAAACTGTGACCTGAAAGTGAGGAAAATATGGTGGTTTTGCATGGAAATATTGGGTGCATGAACACCTGAATCAAAACATTTACAAACATTTTATCAAGCTCACCTTCTGCAAATCAAAATGGACAAGTTAAGCACAGTTCCGGTGTGGCTACTCTTAACAAATAGTCATTCAAAAAGAGCTAGTGTGGGGATGCATGAGAGTTATTCTCAGTAGCCTTGGTTTGTCCATGAAAATCAGTGGCATCACCGGGGGGCTGTATTAGACTTGCAGGAAGAGACGATGGGCCATAGGCCAAAAACAACTCTAAAACTTATCAGAATTTACTTAACAACATTCATTTTTATAGCCTCTGAGCACCATAAACTCAAGATTTGTAGTCATTCATTGCTGTTACAAAACAACCTGTTGGGACCAATCTACTAGATTGCGTCTCTGACCTTGCAGTTAGTTATTTAAAGCTTTCCAAGTGGAGATGCTGAAAAGCTGCAAAGAAAGGTGACCTGATAAAGTACTAAACCTGGATCTGGGTTCACATACATCAGTAACATGCACGTCTGTGTCACCTTCCACCTAAAGACCTCTGATCAGTTTGGAAACAATTGAATAAATATCAGCATCATTGTGATACATGTGAGTATCCCCTTGGTTCAGAAGGCGAAGCTCAGAGGTCAGTTGACTTCCCTGATGTTACAGAAATTCTGTACTATAGTTGGGATAGAACCCATATTGCAAGACTCCTAATTTGTGCTGTAATCATTATTGGCTCTCCATGTTCCTTGGAAGAACTTGGTGCAAGAATAATTCTCTCCACTCCATGAAGCACTGTATAGATTTCTGAAAGGTGTCTGTGTTGTGCTGCTCTTTCCTGACTTAAACTACTTTTTGTATGCAGCACTAGTGGGAGGGATTCCTTCTTAGTAAAATCAATGTAAAAAGTCCAACCCAAAATTAAGATCTCATGTGAAATTAATTTTAAAAACTTTTTTTAGACTAGACCTATTTTAAATGATGCATTCCAGCCTCATAATGAGCAGACAAGCTTCTCTGCTTGGTTTATTTGGGAAAATTTCAGTCAGGAAGGAAATTTTTTCATAGGGCTTGTCTACACTGGCACTTTACAGCGTTGCAACTTTCTTGCTCGGGTATGAAAAAACACCCCCCCACCCCCCAAGCGCAGCAAGTTTCAGCACTGTAAAGCGCCAGTGTATGCAGTGCACCAGCGCTGGGAGCCACGCCTCTCGTGCAGGTGGGTTTTTTTCTCTGCTGCGACTACACAAGCCATGCACTTTAATGTTGCCAGTGTAGACTCTCCCTTAGAGGGAGTGGTTGAGGATTTAAAGTGGGGGCATGAATAGAAGTGTTTCAGATTCAAAAGTCAGTAAAGCAGCGTAAGCCAGACTTCTATATTTGTTTTGCATATTTTGCATCATGTCAGAAGAAATGAAAATACTTTCGAGGTGCTTTTGCTGCCTGCCAATTGCTTTTCAAATGACAGCTCTGTCTTTCACAGAAGAACTTTAAGGTCCATGTCAACAGTTGTAGGGGAACTAACTCTCATTTGGTAGATTCAAAATAATTCTTTTGTATATCTAGCAGGAGAGCCCTTTAGGCGCATATTTCAAAGATAATTCATAAAGCAGAACCAGCTTAGGAACTGAAGAGGTAAAATAAATGAATAATTTGAGTCTGCAGTGGATATCTTTCCATTCTATGGCTGATTAAGAGTTTCTGGTTCACATTCAGTCCTCTAAGCTGTTTCACGTTGAAGTGGAATGGTTCAATTTATTTTACTAAAGCTATACATCAGAGTTTTTGTACATTTTATATTGACTCTGGTGAAGTCGGCAAAATTCTGTGATTCTGCTGAGCTGTGTGGAAATACTACTCTTGGTTTGAAGTGTCTTCTGTTATTGTCCCCATAGGTAAGTCAACTATTGAGCACTGAAAGATCTAGTAGTGATCTAGGGAGAGGATTTTATTACTTCAGGTGTGGATAGTTTGTGTTTTTTTAATCACTTTGTAAATGTGCTTTCCAAAGTGAAGGAATAACAGCACTAGTTTAAATCATTCATAATGTGTGTTTGGTGGTATATGACTCTACACAATTTCTTCCCCGACAGACAATGATTGCTGTCATTTGAAAAGCAGTTGGCAGGCAGCAAAACTACCACCAAAGTGTTTGCATTTCTTCTGACCTGATGCAAAATATGCAAGACATATTTTTGTTGATGAAAAGTAAATAAGACCTATTACTTATGGCTTTTATGAAAGTCTCTTACATTGTCTTGCTGACTTTTGAATCTAAAAAAACTCTATTCGTGCCCCACTTTAAATCCCTCAGTCATTCCCTCTAAGAAAGCAATTTTCTATAAGTTACGCCGGTATACTATACAAGTCTGCCAATGCAACTCACTTTGAGTTTCTCTGATTCTCTTATTCCAGTCCTGGGTATCTTTAGAACTGAAGCAGCTAGTTCATTCCAAATCATATACTGCCATTGTCACATAGCAGATTCATCTAGGGATTAAAATTAGATTCCATCTCCACACTATCATGAGCAGTGCATTTGAGTATTTAACCAATCCCAAATTCTACTTCTATTTTAGTCTGTAGCCTTTTGTCTTCCCTTGGGAAGTGCAGTGAAGTGCCCGTATTTCCACTGTTTTGTGGTTCATGACATTTGAGTCAGCTTTGACACATTGAAAGTGTCAGTGTTGCCTGGCAGAAAGGCAATGAGGATAAGAGCAGTTTTTCTCTTTGTTCTTCTGAAAAGGGATCACCAGAATCCCTGGCATGGCCCAAGGATGTTGTTACTCCAAAGCCTGTAGATTCTACATTCTGTATCCGGATCCAGAGGAGAGGAAAAGTGAATAGCAAAAGGAAACAATGGGAGCCCAGCAGATTGCAGCTGCAGAATTTGAGTTGCCTGAGGAACTGATAAGGACTGTTCAGGCAAACTTATAGGTAGAAGGAGGGCCAAATCGCACCTGGAGCTGCAGCTAGCAAGAGATGTCAAGAGTAACAAGAAGGGTTTCTTCAGGTATGTTGGCAACAAGAAGAAAGCCAAGGAAAGTGTGGGCCCCTTACTGAATGAGGGAGGCAAGCTAGTGACAGAGGATGTGGAAAAAGCTAATGTACTCAATGCTTTTTTTGCCTCTGTTTTCACTAACAAGGTCAGCTCCCAGACTGCTGTGCTGGGCAACACAAAATGGGGAAGAGATGGCCAGCCCTCTGTAGAGATAGAGGTGGTTAGGGACTATTTAGAAAAGCTGGACGTGCACAAGTCCATGGGGCCGGACGAATTGCATCCGAGAGTGCTGAAGGAATTGGCGGCTGTGATTGCAGAGCCCTTGGCCATTATCTTTGAAAACTCGTGGCGAACGGGGGAAGTCCCGGATGACTGGAAAAAGGCTAATGTAGTGCCCATCTTTAAAAAAGGGAAGAAGGAGGATCCTGGGAACTACAGGCCGGTCAGCCTCACCTCAGTCCCTGGAAAAATCATGGAGCAGGTCCTCAAAGAATCAATCCTGAAGCACTTAGAGGAGAGGAAAGTGATCAGGAACAGTCAGCATGGATTCACCAAGGGAAGGTCATGCCTGACTAATCTAATCGCCTTTTATGATGAGATTACTGGTTCTGTGGATGAAGGGAAAGCAGTGGATGTATTGTTTCTTGACTTTAGCAAAGCTTTTGACACGGTCTCCCACAGCATTCTTGTCAGCAAGTTAAGGAAGTATGGGCTGGATGAATGCACTATAAGGTGGGTAGAAAGCTGGCTAGATTGTCGGGCTCAACGGGTAGTGATCAATGGCTCCATGTCTAGTTGGCAGCCGGTGTCAAGTGGAGTGCCCCAGGGGTCGGTCCTGGGGCCCGTTTTGTTCAATATCTTCATAAATGATCTGGAGGATGGTGTGGATTGCACTCTCAGCAAATTTGCGGATGATACTAAACTGGGAGGAGTGGTAGATACGCTGGAGGGGAGGGATAGGATACAGAAGGACCTAGACAAATTGGAAGATTGGGCCAAAAGAAATCTAATGAGGTTCAATAAGGATAAGTGCAGGGTCCTGCACTTAGGATGGAAGAATCCAATGCACCGCTACAGACTAGGGACCGAATGGCTCGGCAGCAGTTCTGCGGAAAAGGACCTAGGGGTGACAGTGGACGAGAAGCTGGATATGAGTCAGCAGTGTGCCCTTGTTGCCAAGAAGGCCAATGGCATTTTGGGATGTATAAGTAGGGGCATAGCGAGCAGATCGAGGGACGTGATCGTTCCCCTCTATTCGACACTGGTGAGGCCTCATCTGGAGTACTGTGTCCAGTTTTGGGCCCCACACTACAAGAAGGATGTGGATAAATTGGAAAGAGTACAGCGAAGGGCAACAAAAATGATTAGGGGTCTAGAGCACATGACTTATGAGGAGAGGCTGAGGGAGCTGGGATTGTTTAGTCTGCAGAAGAGAAGAATGAGGGGGGATTTGATAGCTGCTTTCAACTACCTGAAAGGGGGTTTCAAAGAGGATGGCTCTAGACTGTTCTCAATGGTAGCAGATGACAGAACGAGGAGTAATGGTCTCAAGTTGCAATGGGGGAGGTTTAGATTGGATATTAGGAAAAACTTTTTCACTAAGAGGGTGGTGAAACACTGGAATGCGTTACCTAGGGAGGTGGTAGAATCTCCTTCCTTAGAGGTTTTTAAGGTCAGGCTTGACAAAGCCCTGGCTAGGATGATTTAACTGGGACTTGGTCCTGCTTTGAGCAGGGGGTTGGACTAGATGACCTTCTGGGGTCCCTTCCAACCCTGATATTCTATGATTCTATGATTCCTACTGGTGATCAGCTCTCACTTCACAGTGCTAAAGTCTGCTCATGCCTAATGGAGATGTTGCTATTCCTCATTGGAGAGACTGTTTTTTCTATTATTCTTTATCCTATTTTTTTTTTGTTTGACCTATATATGAAAAGGCATCTTAGTTCTTGGGGGAAGTCCTCTGTTCCTCTTTATGCATCCAGTCCCCACTGATGTCTCAGTTTGAATCAGTTCAGGCAACCTCCTCATTTTTGATATCACCCACTGTGATTTTTAGCTCTGTAAGGAAGTTTTTCGTACTTTTGGAATACTTCTCACCTGTAGATCTCTCAATGCTTTTACAGAGGTAGGTAAGTATTGCGGTTTTACAGAAGGGGAAACTGAGTTGCAGAAGTCAAGTGAGTTGCCTGAGTTAGTACTTGCCAGAGCTGGGATTAGAATTTAGCTCTCCTGCCTTTCTGACTGGAAACTACTACTAGACCATACCAACTCTTGTCTGCAGAGATGTTTCTTACAGATGCCCTGTGCAATAAATAGTTAAACTTAGAAAACACCTTGTATAGTGGACTTTTTTCTAAACAGAATGGTCTGTAATATCTTCCTGTGAGCTGGGTTTTTTCATTTTATTTACATTTTCAAAAGAGTTGGCACCAAAAGTTCTGATGAAAAGCTTAGCTACACAAATAGCTTCAGGGAAGCAAAGAACAGAGACACTTTTGAAAGGAAGTGCTGTAACTGGCTTGGCTGTCACCATTGTTTGATTTTGAGGGAGGAAAGGGGAGAGGAAGTTATGTGGTATATTTTGAAAGCTAGTCACAAAATAGTGTGAATGTTACAAATGTTCAGTGCCAGGTGCGTAGCTGAATCTGTACAGTTCCACAAGGAGGAAGTGAATCTACTGCAGCCTTGCAAAACTCCTTTTGGGTAAATATTTCTGATGGACAAATATAAAATACCAGTAATTTACTACTCAATTATGATGGTAAAAAGTGAGCAAATAGAGTTCATGCCATGCCAGTGAACTTTTTCCTTGTCCAGTTGTAAGGCTAATGCACATGCACTGAATGCATCAAAAGTGTTTACAGTATTAATAAGGGCTTGTTCACATCTTATGTCTTGTAAAATGTGGAAGATTAAATTTATTTGTACTTGGAGATCTTCATAAAAATCCCAGTGGTGCTAAAAAGTGAAGGTAACTTTAGTTCCAGTACTGCTCTTGATGCTAATAAGGGTTCCATGTTGACTCTTCAGGGGTTAAGGGAAACTCTTTATGGCTGGACCAGTCCTTTTTTAAAAAAAAAAACAAAAAACAAAAAACTGCTCAACTGATGGAACTAGTAACTTGCTAAAAATACAATATCACAGGGGTGAGCAAACTTTTTGGGCCGAGGGCCACATTGGGTGGGGAAATAGTATGCAGGGCAGGGAGTTGGGGTGCAGGGTGTGGGAGGGGGTGTGGTGTGCAGGAATGGACTCAGGGCAAGGGATTGGGGCAGAGGAGGGGGTGGGCTGTATGAGGGGGCTCAGGAAAGGAGGTTGGGGTGCAGGAACAGTGTGGGTGTGATGGGGCTCAGGGAAAGGGGATGAGGTGCAGGGTGCTGCAGGGGGCTTAGGGCAGGGAGTTGGGGTGCAGGAGGGGTGTGAGGTGCGGGCAGGGGATTGAGGTGTGGGGTGGAGGAGGGGTTCGAGCTCCAGCCCAGCGCCGCTTACCTAAAGCAACTCCAGTGTGGCAAGCGGTGCGCGCTAGGGCAGGCTGCCTGCCTGCCCTGGCGTCACACCACGCCACGCCCCTCCGAGAAGCGGCCAGCACCATGTCCTTATGCGACCCCTGGGGGAAGGGGGGTGCACAGGGCTCTGCATGCTGCCCTTGCCACACCTCCAGGTACCTCCCCCGAAGCTCCCATTGGTCGCGTTCCCCATTCCTGGCCAATGGGAGCTGCGGGACGGGGGGGCAGTGCCTGGAGACAAAGGCAATGCATGAAGCCCTCTGTCCCCTGCTCCCAGGCTGCTGGGGCGTGGTGCTGGCCACGTTTGAGAGCGGCACGGGATCTGCGGCACCACGGGGGGTAATCCCTGGGCCGTAGTTTGCCCACCCCTGCAATATCATGTAGTCTTTGTGCTGGAAGCAAAGGCTGTATACTCTTAGAATGCCTGAAATCTTTTACTAGTACTGACTAGTCAACAAGTATATACCTTGAAATAATATATTTTTGACTTTAATCTTGCTGCCCCGCCCTGCCCTACTTTGATTTTGACATGATTTTCATCACCAGTATTTTAATTGCTAGTGATTATAGTTGGTATCCCTGCATAGCTACTAGAATGGCTGAAGTCTTGGTTTCTCTTTCTAGCTATGCTCTAGATAGTGACCTCTAAAATCAGGTAGGTATTAAATGTAAAATAAAACAATATGTTCAGGCCTTTAAAATGTGTCTTTATCTACTGAAACAGGGTACAAAACACTGCACATTTGGGTATGTCTACGCTTTGAGCTGGGATTTGATTCCCAGCTCAAGGAGACATACTTATGCTAGCTGTGATTGAGTTTAGCTGCTGCAGCTCAAGTGGCAGGATAGGCTAATCACCCCAAATACATGTCTTGTGTCTTAGATGGGCATATACTCAGAGCAACTAACTCATCCTGCAGCTTGCACTGCTGTGGCTACATTCTATTTTTTGTGCACTAGTCCAATGAGAGCTTAGTGCGAGTACATTGTCTTGAGCCGGGAATCACAACTTGAAATGTAATCGTACCCTTAGTGCACTTTAAGGATCAGTCGGATCTTCAATGCACTGACATTGGATCAGTGATCAGAAAAACAACTTTGATCACTGGTATTTATGGTCATACTTGATCATACCAATAGACCATCTAGCCCATGCTGCCTTCAGACAATGACCAGTGCCAGATGCTTCAGAGGGAATGAACAAAACGTGGCAGTTATCAAAGGATCCATCCTATCTCGTCCTACCCTAGTTTCTGGCAGTCAGAGATTTAAGGACACCCAGAGCCTGGCCACTGATGGACCTATCCTCCATGAACTTACTGAATTCTCCTTTGAACCCAGTTATACGTTTAACCTTATCGACATCCCCTGGCAACAGCTTCCGCAGATTGACTGTGTGTTGCGTGAAGACGTACTTCCTTATGTTTGTTTTAAATCTGCTGTCTATTAATTTCATTTGTTTACACCTGGTTCTTGTGTTATGTGATGGGGTAAATAACACTTTCTCCACTCATGATTTTATAGACTTATTTATGGTGACCAGACGTCCTGTTTTTAAAGGGACAGTTCCATACTTAAGCCCTCCTGCAGGTGTCCTGACCTTTTCTTAAAAACAGGCAAATTGTCCCCATATTTTTGTCTTTTCTCCCCCCCACACACACCCATAACTACTGGCAGGGGGTGGGCGTGGGGTGCAAACCGGATGGCGGGGCGAAGATGCAGTGTACTGGGCCAGCCATTCCCCCTGCAGGTCTGCCAGCACAGCACAGCTCTCAGGCAGCAGGGCCCCGCCCTGTTTCTGGTGGTGGATGGTTACATGTTGCCTCTGCTGCCACGCATTGGCATTGGCCCTTTACATTCTCCCCCCTCCTTGCTTTGCCCCTTTGCCCCCCCAGCCCCACTGCTCCTCCATCTCTCCCCTATTCTCCCCACCCCCCGCACGGAGCATGTCCCACTCCCAGTGCTGGGTGGAGAACCAGCCCCTGGTAAGAGCTCTCAGCTCACCAACACCTGGGCCGGCAGGCTCCTTCCTTCCCCCACTGCCTCTGGCTAGACTGGCGCCCCAGAAAAGCCCAAAACCCTCCAGCCCAGGGTGCTGGCCAGGAGGAGCCAAGCCCTGCATGTGCCAGAGTCCCACACAGCCCTGGCATGGGGAAGCCTCTCTGTCCCTCAGCTAAGCTCTGGAGTGGCAGGGGGAAAGCGATTTCCAGCCTCTTCATGCCCTGAACCTGCAGACTCCACAGAAGCCTTTGTTGCTCTTCTCTGTATTTTTTTCAATTCTAACATGTATATATTTTCAGATGTGGGGACTGGAATTGTATGCAGTATTCAAGGTGTGGATGTACTATGGATTTATATAGTACCATTATCATATTTTCTGTCTTATTATCTATCCCGTTCCTAGTGGTTCCTAACATTCTGTAAGCTTTTTTGACAGGCGCTGCACATTGAACAGATGTTATCTGAGAACTAGCTATGATGATGATACTTATGTTTAAGGTGTACTGTACGCATCTAACCTAATGATAAAATTGCTGTCCTCTATACTAGCAGCGTAATCGGATACCTTTGTGTGGGAAGCTATGGTTTTGAGGCTTTGATGCTATGTATGGACAAAGAGCCTTTTATTCTAGAACGTCAGCGTTAAATAGTTTCTGAAACATTTCTGAAATAGTACAAGCAGTAAGGTGTCTTTCACTCCTATTATGGCAAAAGAGATTGCACAGTAGCTAGTACTCTTTTACTTGAGTAGTTTGTTACTCAAAGCCCAAGCTTCGAGCTTATTAGGTCTTATGGCTATTTGGGCGGTATGTATTGGTCAGCACTATTATTAAATTAAAGTTATAGCCAGAAAATACTTATGCAGGTGTTAGGATTGGGTAAGGGTGGTGGTGAAAAATTAGCTACACTGAGGCACTTTTTGATGAGTCTCTGAACATGCTGCCCCATATAAAGTAGAAGCATGTGAAGAATTAATGGTTGCAAGAATAGAGCTGATGAATACGTTTCCTGTGTACCAAAGTATAAAATGTTGTGCAGGTGAGCCTTTCTAAATATCATCTGTTAATGGGGGTGGTAAAGGGTTAAGGAGAGGTGGCTTCTTCTCTCCCTCACCCCAAAGCATGAAGATGGTTAATACCCTTCCAAATGACTTAAATAATTGCCCTACCAAAACTATAAGCATTCAGCAGATTTGTCCAAAGAAAATTAGGGACAGGTCTCAGGAGATTTTGAAATCTAATCACATGAGTATAACATAGGATTGTGAGCGTTCCAGAACGTGGATTGTCTGCATTATATTTTTACAGGGCTAAACACATCATTGAAACTTAATGTAACTTTATTTCTGGCTTAAATAAAACCTAGTTATTATGTACTTTGCTGATTTATATACACAAATGGCAATCTCTCCCAGCTAGTTCAATAGCATGGTTCTGTAGTAAGATTTTTTTATTCCTGTGACATCAATACTGTCACACAATAAACTAGTGCCTTGCATAATGACAGGTTTCAGAGTAGCAGCCGTGTTAGTTTGTATTCGCAAAAAGAAAAGGAGGATTTGTGGCACCTTAGAGACTAACAAATTTATTTGAGCATAAGCTTTCGTGAGCTACAGCTCACTTCATCGGATGCATTTGGTGAAGTGAGCTGTAGCTCACGAAAGCTTATGCTCAAATAAATTTGTTAGTCTCTAAGGTGCCACAAGTACTCCTTTTCTTTTTACACAATAAACTAGACTACTTTTATACTATAAATAGCCTTCTAATGTAATTTAAAATACATATTGAATTAACAAAGTATATTTTGTGATTACCTTGGTTTTATAATTGTTTACGTGCTAACTTATAAAATTGAGTACTCTCTCATCATAAGTATGAATAATTAACATAGTGATAAGACTTTGTATATATTTATATTGGTTTAAATGGAAATGCTAAATATTTGCTTGGTTACAGAATATTTTATTCAAGTATCTCTACAACTTTAACCTTAACACTCCTCCCCTTGTTTGGAGACCAGTTGAGTTTTCTCATTTTATAGATGGGAAACCCTTAGGTACAGAGGTTGACTTACCCCAGATCTCTTTGGAAGAGTCTATCATTGGTTCAGCCAGTCTTCTGTCCTTTATTCTAATAACTAGGCAGTGTTCCTGCCAAATCTGTGGATATGTCTACACTACTGCCGGATCGACACTCTAGCAGTCGATGTACCGGAGATTGATTTAGCGGGTCTAGTGAAGACCCGCTAAATCGACGGCAGTGTGCTCTCTGTTTGATCTCGGTACTCCACCCAGAATGAGAAGAGTAAAGTAAGTTGAAGGGAGAATGTCGCAGTAAGTTGAGCTGGAGTTGGAATTGCGTAACTTAGGTCGATTTACCACAGTAGTACAGTATAGACATAGCCAGTAACACAGTTCTTTTGTGGTGAGAGGGAGAGAAGGGGCTCTACAAATTCATATGCAGCACTTTCCTAGTTTTCTTACTATTTTGAATAATTTCAAGAATAAGTTAGGCGAATTTAACAATTTATGGTGAAGATTATGGGAAAATAGTCTGGCATGCTAAATACTAATTTCTTCATGTATTCCAATATTTTTTACATTCACAATGTGGAGGTGGTCTGAAAAATATTTTTATTTGGCTTTAGATCCCTTTGCTCTGCTTTCTCTTCTCTGTTCCCATTTAAACTGTGGTTTCTGCTTTCACTATCTTGCATTTTATTGCATTGAATCAGGTATACAATGAGGCCCAGCCCTCCCAACCCCTGACTGGAGCTGGAAATTTAGCCTGGTTGATCCTCCATCCTGACAGAGGGACAGCCAGGCCAAATTTGAGTGGTGCTGAGACTTTGTGTGCCAGGTCACAACGCCCCTTAGTCATATTTGGACTGGCTGCCCCCCTCTCAAAATGGAGGGGCAGCTGGACCAAATTTTGAGTAGTGTTGCAACCCCATGCACCTGTTTGGCCCCTCCTTTGCAGTATTTTTGGCACCTGTGGGCACCAGGCAACACCAGCTCCCAGGGAAGAAGTGGAGCGGGGGGAGGGGGGAATCAGGAACCTCGGGTCCCTAGGAGGATTGCAGAATTGAATCTGGGCATTTGGTTCTTCTGGGGAAGCAGGAAGAAGGTGGAGTTTGGTACTTCCAGAACTACCTGACCTCTAGTAGGGATTGTGCTCTTCAGGCTCATGGACTGCCTCTCTGGGTGAGAGCTTGGGCTGTGTTTGGGGTGCAGAGATCATGGTGCTGGGTGTAGAGGGGAGAGCTCAGAGCTTCGGAGTTGGGGGAAAATGTGAAGCTGGTTGTGGGGCAACAGGAAGGGGGTGTCTGGATATGGGTGCAGGGGGGAAAGAGTGTAGGACCAGGTGCAGAGGTAAGGGATGGGGGTCAAGGAGGTGTGTAGGGGGAGAAAGCTTGGAGCTAGGAGAAGGATGAGAGGGACTGCTTTGGGGCCCCTACCTAGGGGGTGGTACCTGAGCATTAAATGGTATGAGCTCTCTAACCAAGCCACTGTGGATTAGTTCTCTTGATTCCTCGGTGCATACTGGTTTCCCCTTTCTATTTCATCAGATGTAGCCACTCCTGAGATTTTTTACCCACTTCTGAATTTTCAATATGGTACCTAAAAGGAGGTGGGGCACGCATTACTCATGCTGCAGCCAGTTTGTTACCTCTCACATTTACAGTGGTTAGAGTTTACTAAGGCTTTCTGCCTCTGTTCCTTTCATTTAATCCTTAATCCATTTTGGCAGCACTCCCTTTGTTTCTCTCATTCTGAGTAAACTAATCTCAGGTGTCATGACAAAAGTTTATGTGCAACCCAGATTGCTTTTGGGTCCCTGCTTCTCCTGTGTGTTTCACTTGGGTAATTTAAACACTAGACTTCCAGCAAGTCTTGTCTTTTATGAATCTACATGAGGGGTGGTATGTGTCATAGAAACTGTCTTTGCTCAATATATTTCTTACTGACTTCCCCTTTTACCTCTCTCCCATTAACTGTCCCACATTCTTCATACATAGGTAGTAATATTTTTATAATCCTCCCCCTGACCCTTTTCCCATTTAATGTAACTCTCCAATCTGGCTGCCTTCAAATTGTTCTATTGTAGCACTGTGACCAAATACATCTGTTTTGCCAGATATGTAGTCATTTCACTATTTGTTCACACAGGTCAGTTCACTCACAGTTATGCCCATTGCCAACTTCCTCTGAGTGTTCTCCAAACCCCAGCTCTTTAGAACCTTACACCTGTTCTGATTTCTCCCAAATCCTCTTTCTGAAAGGATTACCAGTTTTGTACACACCCATGGTTATGCCTCCTATATTAGTTTGCTGCTTGATTCTGCTAAACAATGAACCCTTTTGTCTTAATCCCTCTTATCAACTGAAGTTGTTTACCAGTGTTCCTATAATACTGTACTTTATTGTAAGTGTCTATGCATTCATACTGCCTTTCCAGCCTCACTTGTTAAGCTTTATGCTTGGTACAGAATCCCTTTTGGACTAGCTTTTTGGAAATAGACTGGGCTTTTTCTTATCCTCCCTTTCATTTCCTAATATTTTCTCTCCCTGGAAGCAACTGAAGTACAGTGCACTGTCTCCAGCCAGGAGACTGGATAAGTAACTTCATAAAATAGCTGCCCAAATCTAGCAGTTTGCAGTAGTATCTGCTGATTTAGAGTGAATATTTTATGTGAGAAGCAAAAATAACAATAGTGTCTTGGCTAATTGAGCTTGGCCATTGCACTATTGAGGGCCCTAATAATACCTAGCATTTGCAACATATGTGACACTACTTCAAAATATTCTGCAAAAATAAGGCAGAATTTTTTATTTTTTCATGTTGAAAATAAAGGAAATTATCTCTTCTCTCTCCTCTTTATCCTGTAGTTCTATAGAGGTCTTGCTCTTAAGCTATTGAGTTATTTGGAATCACCTTAAGCTGTGTTTCAGCTTTTGCTTGCAAGTGTTTATATTTGTGAGAGAAGAGAAATATATTGGGAGTAAAACTTAACCCTCAATGCAGCAAGCTAACAATTAAATCAGAATTTGTTGGATCAAGAAATTTGATCTCTGCAAAATATTTTGCTAATTTAGATCTCAGAAATCTGTCTGACTTTTGATGTAGTGAGCAAAGAATGGAGGGAATGGAATGTTACTCTTCCTCTCCGCAGCAACACGTTGTGTTTTGGAACAGTCATCACCAGAAATATTTGATCTGTTACAGAGAGAAAAAATTGCCTCTGATATGCAACTGTCTGTAGTCTTTATGTTGATCAGATTGAACTGGGACAGGGCATCTCCATTTATGCTCTCCCCCCATCCTCCCCCATTGGCTGAGTTTTTGACTACTTCTCATGAAAGAAACCATCTACAAGCTGAAGCTTTTTATTAAACCAGTCCCTGTGGAGGTTTTTGTTCATGGAAAATGCATGTAGGAGAAAATTTATGGTTTCTAATGGAAACTAGGAAATATGACTTATCCTTACCAGAGTCAAGAAGGGGAAAAGGCGAGCAACTGTCACAATATAAATCTCCAAATCAGTCTTTAGTAGCTGTGGAAAGTGGATTCTATGATGTGAAGGCTGTACACTTTCACTGAGTTGAATCCTAAGATTCTGTCTACCCACTGAGTTCTATAATGACTTAGCATAGCTGTCCAAAGTTTTAATTGGCAAAAACTGTACAGTTTTTATAAGTTATGGTTTGACTTTTTTAAAAAAAACTTAATGGAAGTTGAACTTCAGTGCAAAAAAATAATTTTAAGTTAAAAGGAGTACATGAAAAAAATTTAAGAAAGAGACCTTATATTTGAATAGCAGGTCATGATTAATTTTTATTGGTCAGAATGGTGTAGGAAGCATAGACATTACTCTACTTTCCTGCACATCAGATTTACAAAATTACATTAGTTTTATTTTTTTCAGTCAGGAAACTATATTTAAAAAGAAAAATAGTTATTTGCAGTTCAAGTTCTTCAGCTAAGATTCAGGGAAGGCTGGGTAGCCATATTAGGTGAACATACTGACATTTTAATCTAAAGAATCAGTGAATCTTTCTCTGAAGAAATGTGCTCTACTGCAGGCAAAACATTAAAGCTGGCTAGATCATCGGGCTCAACAGGTAGTGATCAATAGCTCCATGTCTAGTTGACAGCCGGTATCAAGCGGAGTGCCCCAAGGGTCAAACTTGGGACCGGTTTTGTTCAATATCTTCATTAATGATCTGGAGGATGGCGTGGATTGTACCCTTAGCAAGTTTGCAGATGACACTAAACTGGGAGAAGTAGTAGATATGCTGGAGGGTAGGGATAGGATGCAGAGGGACCTAGACAAATTAGAGGATTGGGGAAAAAAGAAATCTGATGTTCAATAAGGACAAGTGCAGAGTCCTGCAGTTAGGACGGAAGAACCCCTTGCATTGCTACAGACTAGGGTCCGAGCAGCTAGGCAGCACTTCTGCACAAAAGGACCTCAGGGTTACAGTGGACGAGAAGCTGGATATGAGTCAACAGTGTGCCCTTGTTGCCAAGAAGGCTAATGGCATTTTGGGCTGTATAAGTAGGGGCATTGCGAGCAGTTCGAGGAACGTGATCATTCCCCTCTATTTGGCATGGGTGAGACCTCATCTGGAGTCCTGTGTCCAGTTTTGGGCAGTGGAGGGCAACAAAAATGATTAGGGGACTGGAGCACATGAATTATGAGGAGAGGCTGAGGGAACTGGGATTATTTAGTTTGCAGAAGAGAAGAATGAGGGGGGGATTTGATAGCTGTTTTCAACTACCTGAAAGGGGTTTCCAAGGAGGATGGATCTAGACTGTTCTCAGTGGTACCAGATGACAGAACAAGGAGTAATGGTCTCAAGTTTCAGTGGGGAAGGTTTAGGTTAGAAATTAGGAAAACCTTTTTCACTAGGAGGGTGGTGAAGCACTGGAATGGATTACCTAGGGAGCTGGTGGAATCTCCTTCCTTAGAGGTTTTTAAGGTCAGGCTTGACAAAGCCCTAACTGGGATGATTTAGTTGGGGATTGGTCCTGCTTTGAGCAGGGGGTTGGACTAGATGACCTGTTGAGGTCCCTCCCAACCCTGATATTCTATGATTCTATTCTATGATTAATTGTAAGACAACTAGTAACTGAAAAATCCAATGGCAAGAATATATATTAGAACTACTTCAAACTGGGGGCCTAATTCTCTACTGTGTAACACTGGTTTTATGCCAATGTAATTCCTTTTAAGTCAAGATGTTTTCCCTGAACCATTTTACTTTTTGAATTGTTCATATTCTCATAATGTTTGTTTTGTTTTTGTTTTTTTTCCCACTTTCTCTCATCCTACTTCAGTGATCCTGGTGATTCTTTTCTTAATTGCCCCATTAGCAATGTGAATCTGAGGTGTGATAAATCAGTGGAGTACCCCCCAATTTTACTACAAGTGCTCTGTCTTTGTAGCCTTCCACTTAGTGCTAATGTATTCCTAGAGCTTGCATAATTTTTCCCTCTAATTATAATGCTTATGGAAAAGTGCATAGTGGAGGGCACTGAGTTTTGAAGTCTTTAGCTGCAGAATAGGTATAGCATAGGTAGCAGTGGTGCTAGTTCCCCCACACTGTCCTGGAAGGGCTACAGGTGAAACAATAATTCACTTTGAAGGTCATTTAATCCTTGACCTCTTTGCCAAGACTGCCAAAAAGAGGCTTTTTGTTGGGATCCTTCATATGAATTTCCTTCCCATTAGCAGTCTGACTGAGGGAACCACATTCAATTCACATACATCTCCAATGAGTTTTAGTATTAGTAACAGTCTTTGTTAGTTACTGATCACGGTTTGATTTGAACTAGTGACCTAGGAATGAAGGGACAGATTTTCAAAAGACCTCCGGTTTGATTTAGACCCCAAAGTAAAGTGGCCAGATTTTCAAAAGTGCATCCAGCCACTCTTGTTCATCTCTAGGTAACTAGTTAAAATGTAGCCCAGATGGGTAGCTACTACATATTTTTAATAATCCTAAAGCTCTTTGGTGACCTAAATGAATTGTCGAGTGATGGTTAGTTAGGTTAGTTTATTTCTTTTTAATTTTATTTTTTGTCAGGTTCCTAATGGACACGTAACCATACACAAAAAATTTCCACAATGATAAATCTCTTTGGTAGTCTTGGAAAAGAGGCCAAGGATTGAATGGGCCATATAGACTGAATTATCCATTCTCCACCTGACAGGGATGCTTGCACCCTTGTTCTCAAAGGACTTGCTGTATGCTGATCACTTTTGAAAACCTGGATGCTTCATGTAGGGGGTCTAGATGTAATCTGAGCTCTCTTGAAAATCTGCTCAGAAAAGCACTACCAGTTCTCTGAGCCACCCAGTCCTCTTTTCAATGCTGTTTTGGTAGCAAACATACATCCTCACATTAGGTTTGTCATTCTTCTTTCACCTGAAAATGGTAAACAGATTATCAATATACTTTTTAATTATTCAGATGTTTGAAAATATACTATCCTTTCTTTCTGAAAGGAAAACAAGGCAGTATTGGCTGCTTGAGATGTAGCAAGTTCCACCAAGTCTGGACCCAAAATCTTGCACCCATTCCATTTTAGGGCTGCCATTCAAGGCTCCATTAGCAAGTCTTTGTAAAGAGGGCTCAAGCTTCATAGTTTAGGCTTTGGCTACATTGCCACTTTACAGCGCTGCAACTTTCTCACTCAGGATGTGGAAAAACAACCCCCCCCCCAAGTGCTGCAAGTTTAAGCGCTGTAAAGTGGCAGTGTAGACCGTGCACCAGCGCTGGGAGCTACTCCGCTCTCCACGTTAAAGTGCTGCTGCTTTTGTCTTTTGTCAGTTTGTGCTTCCATCACTGGAAAAGGTGTGGAGGGAGAGCAACACAGTTTCTGTAGTGGACTTGAAGATATCTGTTGTGATTCAGGGCAAAGCATTGTCATTGGACTTAACAAAATATCAGTTCAGCCAAAGTGACCGGCACACAAGCTTACTTGATAAATGAGCTGAAAAATGGTCTTATTTCAAACGTGCCTACAGTTCTCATTTAATGGCAGGGGAGCCCAAAATAAACACTGAGCAAAGCTGGTTAACTTGTATCCAGAACATTTTAAAAATAAAAAGGGAAAGAAAAATGGCTGCAGACCAGTCTGTTCTTGCAGACTCTAGCTTGAAATCCAGCTATGCTGTGTACACATACCAAAGACCATAAATTCTGAGAAATAGAGAACAGTCCTTCACGTGAACTTCACAATTAATCTTGTAAGACTTAGTTTAAACTTCAGTTATAATTATCTCTCTTGGGCTACTTTGAAACAGTTTTAGAAAGCTCAGCCTGTTCCTGGTGCACTTAATCTATCTTTTAAATTTAGTTTTAGAACATGCTCATTTTATATCATTCTTTCCACATATGTACATTTATCTCTTCTAAGAGCTAGACCTCATGTCCAATTTCTTTTGCAGCTTCTGTTCAATGGAGGGGCTCCTACCAGTCAGCCATGCATAAGGACAAGTGATGGAGGCAAGTATTAAGTGTTTTTTACACTTCTGAGCTATTTTTGCCAACTGCTCAATTTGAGCAGCTTTACTTTGCAAAGCTATTATGAAATAACTGTCCAATTGAAGGAATATTTGAATGCATTTTGAGATGTAATAAGGAAGGTGTTGTAAAGTGCTCAGTCAAGTCTTTGACAGCATATATGGATTTATTACAAAATTAATTTGATATGTTGCCACCTTTCTTCTCTAATTAATTAACCAGATTTGCAGACTTTTGAGAGGGTTTGTATTTAATTTCCTCCCAAAAGGACAATATGAAGGTTGTTAGGTGAAAAATTTGACGTACTTAAGACAAGATCTACAATATAGATGTTATCTAAAGTGTTATGGCTAGAAATGGGTGATCACACTAAACAACACTTCTGAATGTTCAGTCAAATAAAATGCAGTGATTAACTGTGCTGGTATTCACAGTCTTTCATTTGTGTGTGTTTGGGAGAGCAAGTTTTTATTTGTTCTGGGAAAGTGAAGGCTAGCCACAAGTAAATAGTTGTAAGAACAAATGCATGTCTTAACCATTTTGAAAAGGACTTTTTGCCCAACAGTAGATTTATTAAACAAAAATACAAAGTTAGGCCGATAACTTTAAAACAGAAAAAGGGACTTCCTTATGTTTGCCACTAAGGAAGCAGGAACAAGTCAAGGCATTTTAGTAATCCAGTCATAAATGCACATAGAGAATACTTAGTGACCAGTTTGCAAACAGACTGTGTGCAAACAAGCTTTATTCATCAAACTACGTCAAACTATTTTCAAATATAAAAAGGTTAAAATCATCTATTTGTGGTTAGTTTGTAAACAGAAAAAGAGCTACATTAGTCAGGTAAGTGATTTTCACCAAATAATTCATGCACCTCTAGTTATAGGTGTTTTAACTGATCAACAAAGCTACCAGCAGTAAGCTATTAAATGTGCTATGGCAGATGATACAGATATTATTTAGCGAATAAGTTGGCCATCTTTGTTCAACAAGGATTGCCTGAATAATGAATGTTTTGGGAATTCTTAAAGTAAATATGGAGGTATGGATCATATGTCAATTTAGACGTTTAGTATGCCACACATTTTTGGGCTCTCTGTTAACTACTGAGATTTGTTCACTGAACCATTTTGCATGTTGAATGAAATGGAAAATGTTTTCTGGTTTTGTCTTTTCTTCCAAAATTCAGCCTAAATAGAGACATAGATTTGGACTGGGCCAGCTGCAGGAGGGTCCCCTTACGGATGCTCGGCTGCTGCAGGGGTCGCCTGCTGCTGGCTTCAGCAGAGGTTACTGAGCATGTTGAGTTCATGTGAGCATGCTCAGTACACCCTATGTAGCAAATTCAGTCAGATAGCAGTTTTTCACACTACATGGCGGCTGGTCAGCCATGGGGGGCCCCCAATGTCATGGAGGTCCCTGGAAGTCATGGATTCCGTGACTTCTGCGATCTCTGTGACATAATCGTAGCCTTAGTCATAAAGACACAGGTCACTTGGGAATGGTTTTGTTAAGCAGCTAAAGCTAAGCCACTGGGAGTTGGAGCTCCTAGACTTTATTACTAGCTCTGCCACTGAATTACTGTATGAATGTGGTCAAGTCATTAACCTTTCTGTGCCTCAGTCTGCCATTCAGTCTAAAATGGGGTTATACACTTACCCCCAAAGTTTTTGAGGCTTAATGCTTTCAATATGCTTTGAAATCTCCAGATGAAAAGTACAACACAAGAAAGTATTTGTTTCCTATTAAATATTGTACTTCATTTTGCCTCCATCTGCTAAGGCATCCAAGAGGAGGAGTTTGATGCAGCTCATTTGGTTGGTCTTGCTGTGCCGCCTGCTATAATTTTCCTTGGAATGTCAGTTTAACCCATTGTGTTATGTCTAAGGTGCACAAAACTGTGGGAGATCTTTGATCATAATCCCTTCTCAATCCAGCTATGTTAAGATTAAAATGAATGTTCTAATAAATCCTAAATATATGTTGCATTTTTAATAAGATCATGGTTTTTTCATGCTGTCTCCTGCCAAGATTGAGAGCGGACTTCTGTGATTTGGTGTATATATTTATAGAAGCACAATCAAAATCTTCTCCCACAAGAAAACAACCTCCAATTTCTGTGCATGTGATCTCATTAACTATGGCAATAATGTGAACCTTCCCACACTCACTCCATCCCCCATTAAATATTCTGCTTTTAATATTAAAAGATCCTCTGTGCTCCCTTCCTCATCCCCTTGCTGCATTCCTCCTGCAGTGTGTTACCATCTTAGCACTCAACTGCAGTCAGTGTTGTGTGGGCAACTCCCATCTGAAGCAAGGTGGGAGGCAGGGTTGAGACTTTCTGGGAGAAGCTGAACACTTTCTCTTCTCAAATGGCTGAGCTAGAAATGTCTGCTGCTGCCTCTGCCTGTCTAGTCACTTAGTAATCTGCTTTTAGAAAGGCATTTTTTGTTTGCTCAGATACTTTTATAGACCAAATTATACCAGTTACGCCTAAGTAGCTTCCCTGTCCCCACTTGAAGGCAAGCTTTAGCATCCAGTTACCAGTAGCCTTGATGGAGACTAGTAGTAATGAGCTATTCCACGGTGTATTTGATTGGAAATAAACAGCTGTGGTTGGTAATGAGCTGTGGACTCGTTACTCTTTTTTTCCAGTATATCTAAAATAAGATCGGTGTTAGAACAGCTACTACATTTGAAGATCAGATCGTTGATAAGGAAGACAATTAATCTTGCAGTAGGGATTAATCTGTTATGACATAACTTACGTAACTATGAATATTGAATCTCCGTGGCTCAAGTTCTATCAGGTACTGTTCTGGGCTCTATTGCATGCATACCCTGTTTTTCATGAGAAGCATTTTTAACTTTTTTCTCACTTTCCCCAGCTCCACCTCCTGTCCTGGACATTTTCTCATTGATAAAGAATGAGCAGTCCTTTCATAGCCTCTCTGTTCTGCATACCGCATACATGTTTCTAATATAATGGCTGAAGGATGCTTGAACAAAAGAGACTTTAACAGCATGTTTTCTGTATTGATTTTTTTAATCTGCTAGTTTCTGCATGGATGTGTAATATTGGCTCTTTTGTTTAACATTAGATAAGCATGAGACCTCCGTGGCACAGCTGCATGTGTAGTCGCTCTTGAAGCAATTGCACACCTAATTGGCTGACAATCTTGGCATTTAAAAAAAAATACATAAAGACAGGGGACATCTGTGTTTGAGTTGTCAAATAAACGTGTTGGGTGTCATCTAATGGAGCCTTCTGGCAGTGAACAGATCTATGACGACCCTGATCCTGGAAGCAAATCCCAAGATCAAGATACCAAAAAACAAAATGAATCTGAGCAAAAGTTGTCCAAAATTACTCATAATGCTTTGGAGAACATTAATGTGATTGGCCAAGGCTTGAAGCAACTTTTCCAGCACCAGCGCAGGAGGTCTTCAGTGTCTCCACATGATGTGCAACAAACTCAGGCCGATATGGAGCCCGAAATGGATTTGGAAAGCCAAAGCACCTGTACTGAAATTGATGGTGTCTCCACCCACCCCACAGCTCTGAATCGAGTGCTTCAGCAGATCAGAGTGCCACCTAAGATGAAGAGAGGGACAAGCCTCCATAGCAGGCGAGGCAAGTCGGATGCCCCAAAGGGAAGCCCACAGATCAACAGGAAATCTTCCCAAGATATGTATTCAGGCCGGCCCAGGTCTTCCTCCACCACTGATGCTCCTATTAACCTGTCTGTGCTGGAGATGACTTCTGTTTGTGTATCTGGTGAGGAGTCCACAGCAGCGGAGCGGGTAAGTTACCCAAACCGATCTTTATTTATTATCAGTCTACTTGTAGGTTTTGTTAAACCATCTGAATTCTCTTTTAAAGCAAGTTTTTCTCTTGCCATAGACTAGAGCTACTATGTAAAATAGCATCTTCACCAATAGAGCAAGGAGCTTGAAAAGATTCCAACATTACATCTTTTTTTTTCTCAAATGGTGTGTAACTTATTTTATGTGCATTTGATCAGAACTGGAGAGCTACACTTAGTGCATTATATTGGTCATGTTGTGTTCCATACTCAAAGAAGTAATGGTCGTGACAGCAACAGCTGTTCTAGTTCTGCCTCTTGCTAGCATATGTCATTCTAGACTTCTACAGCAAATCTTTATTTAGTAAGTTGGGTAACTCTTTGGCCTTCTTTATATTACAGAAAAATTGACAGTTTCATTTGTGTGAATGGAACTATGGATCTGTCCAAGTAGACTCTGGATGCTGAGAGCCTATCCCAAAACCTGGGTTTTTAGTGAACTCATTGTGGGACTATATTTAAGATGTTTTCACACTGCCATGTAAACTGATTGATCCTGTTTAGATCAGCCAAGAAGCTGAATTATATTAATAGTGTCTTAGTTTACCTAATCCTATGTGGGAAAGTGTTCACAAGAGATGTAGTCTGTCTAGTGGTATCGGTTCCAACATGTGGTTGCAAAGCTATTTCAGTTAGTGGATTGATGGGGGTAAGGTTGAAAAAAGTCCATCTTGCACTTTTTTCTTCTATTCTACATCGATTTACTCGGTACATTTAAAAGTGCTGACTGAGGAAAACAAAAATTCATCTCTGCCTATTAAACTTCCTCCATTTGAAAAATTAGCCTTCTGATTTAACCACGGCTATTGCCCGGAATATATGTGGTGCTATTTATAAAAAGCCTTCATATGTCCAGATAAGTGTTGTAAGAGGGCATACTTTTTATTCACAGGAGAATAAATGTGATAATGAAAGAACATGCTGTGCTGTTAAATATATTCTGATTTTCATGTTCTTTATTAAAGAAACTTATAAGAATCTAGCTCAGAACAAATCAGATGCAGAATTGATGCACTATTGGATTCATGTTTGTACAATGTTGATAAAATTTTAAGAAGTATAGCTTTTGAAGGATTAGGACCCTAATAATCCAATGCATTAGGGACAACAATTTGGAATTAGAGTTTATCGTTAAAGATATAAGGAATACCAGCCACTGCATTACTACATGTTTCATCATGCTTTGTCAAAGATAAAACAAATACTCTAATTAGGACAGTATTTTCAAGTACACAAAACTGATTTCCAAGTCTAATTTGATTTAATATAAATTACTATAATTAACCAGATGGAGAACTGGATTTCTTTAAGAGCTTGAAGCCATTTTAGTAAATACAAAACCTCTCAAATTAATGGTAGTGGAGACTGAGGTTCTTAAATTACAGAATGGATACAGCAGTATTAGTTGAAAGTTTCCTCACCATTGATGAGACTAAACCTTGTTTTGGAGGGGCCACTTGAGAAGTGGAAAGGTAGACCATGAGTTCTCCCTTGAGACTTCCAAGAATGGTAGTAATTGGTACCAGTTGTGTGTGAGACGTTTTGGGTAGTGGTCACTGCTTACATCTGACTGTTCTATGGTGACAGTTGTCAATTGCTACCAGACATCACAGGCTTTGAATTGTTGACTTATTAGTTTACTTTTAAATGTTCCAAATGACAAAAGTGCAACTACTTTCCTTGGACTATTCCACAGTCTGTCTTGCTGTCTATGCTTTCCCTTGTATTTAGCCAAAAATTAGTGCATGATGTTCTGTTTATATATAGGCAGTAATTAAAGTATTAGCATTAATTACAATTTTATTCTAAGGCAGACGTATATCAATAGAATAAAGCTCCGACCTAAGATAGGCAGACTGCTTCAGTTCCTGGAGCGGTATCTGTTTGGGCTTTAATTTCATGACCGAGATTAATCGAATAGCAATAAATCGTAATGTAGAATGCACATCCTTAGAGTGTTGACTTCATACTTGAACTCTACCAAAGATAGCACCTTTTACTGGTTTTAAATGAGTTTACATGGTGGCTCCCTTTTTGTTGAGAGAAGGCTCAGGGCTCATATTTTGTGTGACTTTAGTGGGAGGTAATAGACATGAGAGCTCCTAAGGATCTAATTACCCAAAGCCAAAAACTATAGTAACACTGTTGGTAGTTTGTTAAAGGTTAAGATGACTGACAGCCTATCACTGGGGCTGATCTTAAATAACCATGGCTTTAAACTTATTTATCTGCAGGAGATGTTGCTTGTGCCTTAGAGCATACTTGCTGGGAAATGAAATGTGATTTATAATTTCCAGTGAAAACATCAAACTTCTCATTTTGTTTTTGTGGTATTGTATACTATATTGTATTGTAAAAGCATTGAAATGTATGTGTACCTGGGCCGCCTTGGTACATATTACTTTTGACAATTGAAAGGCAACATTTGTGGCTGCTCTTTCTACTTAAAGGCACCACATATTGAATAGTGCCTGCCACATAAGATGGCTCTTTCACCAGAAGAGATGGCCCTTCTCTTGTCCCTCTGTCTTCCACCCGTCCTACCTCCCTCCAATTAGTTTTCCTCCTGACCTAAGGAGAATGGGGTTCCTCTTCCCATTCTATTTGGCTGATCTTCCTAATCACTGTTTTGGGGGGAAGGGCAGGAAGGAAGGGCAATTGTTGGATTTGAGTGGTGCATACAAGAATCCTGTGTGGTTTTTTTTTAATTTTATTTTTTATTTTAAACTAAATAAACTTAGCTCACCAGCAAATAGGATCCGTTTGAGAAAATACCACCTCTCAAAACATTTGCCACAGACACTTGGAACATTTTAATTTGTTCCAGAAGCATGGCATATTTGGCATATTTTTTCATAATGCCAGATTGTCGGAGTTTGACTTGCAGCCTAAAGGTAAAATTCTTTCAAAATTTATGGTAAGATTTAGACCAACCATGTTATAAGAACATGAGTGTGCTGTTTTTCACACTTTAAGACAATTGTATAGACTTTTATGTGCTTCTATTATAGGCAGGGTATTTGGGCTGAAACTTTCCTTGCTCTGTGTTTGTACCTGATACATAATGGGATACAGACCAGGGTCACTGGATATTGATTATGTATATGATTTATTTGATCCCTAACTGTGCTGTAACCTGCTAACTTTTTTTGCTACTACTGCTAGAATCAGTACCTAGTGTTCAGAGTCTGTATCCTACCTATTTGTATTCTGGTATCACCCAAAGGTTCCAATCAGTATCAGCACCACACTGTTCTGGGTGCTGTACAGATGTATAGTGAGACTGTCCTTGCCCTGAAAAGCTAATCATCCAAAATACTTTTGACTAGTAAGATTTTGCATATTTTAGCATGTTTTAAATGTTTGTTTTGTCATGGTTTTCTCCCTAGTCTGGGAGCCCCATTCCAAAACCACCTGGTTTACTGAGGATTCTTTTTTCCCAGTCTGAAATAGTGATTTGCTTGACATCCACTAACACTGTCAGCTAACTGAGCCTGCTGACTGAAAGTCTCATTTTGATGAGATTTTTTGCTGCTGGGTTGTCATCTGCCTAACATTCACTCTGCTTTTTGAAGTCACTGTGATTATGTTGGAATGTTAATCTATGTCTCTGCAGATTGCTCCATTAGAAGATTAGCATTATCATGAAATACAGGCATTCCATGCACTAGTTTAAAGTGAGGAATCAATATAAGAATCAAGTCAGGTGTTGTGCTGGGTATTTTGGTAGGCATGGGCTGCCTGTAGCAGAGAGAGACAGAACAGACAATGACACTGTTACCGTGCAGTGTGAACCATGAGGAGTGTAGATTTTCCAGTTCCCCAGAGGTAGCAAAAATTTGTCACTGCTACTGTACATTATGGAAAAAAAATGAACTGCTTGGTGACAAGTGAACTATTGCAGCAAACCCCACTGAAAAAAACTATTATTGGGCAATACCGATTGTAGTCAAGAGGTTTAGCAAGTTAAGACTACTGCAGTGTTTAGACTCATGTTACAGGTCTGTGTTTTGCCACCCTTCCTTTATTGAGAATATTTGTGGAGCAGGATGCTACTCTATGAATAAGGGTGGCAGAATGTGGCTCACAGACTCCATTCTGTGTTAGAGGCATAGCAGATTGAAAGTCACATGTTGTACCCAGTAAAATTATAAGTAATGTGTAAGAGGACTACAGCTGAGAAGTTAGCAGGGAAAAAATTCTTATTTTTTTTCAGTTCACTTTGTGCATTTGCCAGCTTTTTACATTTAGTCAGTTTTACTGTTTTGCTTGTATAATCAGCTTCTCATCTGCTGGAAAGGCAGTTAAAATTATCGGGGGAGCAGAAAAAACACACTTTAAAAAAAAAAAAAAGACCTTTTTAAAAAAAAAAAGCTTCATAGAAGGTGATGTATCAGAATCTGCATTTGTTTTTACATTAGTCAGTTTAAAAAAAATATTCAAGTTGATGTGTGCCTTGAGTTTCTCATTTTAGGACGGGGTATTTGTGATGGGTTGGACTGCCCCCTTCTGGGGTGCCACCTGATGTACTGGGATTTCACTGAGCCTCTCTTGGTCAACCAGCCAGGGTTCCCTCTCCCTGCTTTGCTGAATTAGGCTCTCTGGCCTCTTGCAGCGCGCGCACACACAGGACCACACCCCGCTGCAGTCACAGACTGAAGTCAGCTCTGCATGAGAGGCCTCTCCTAGCACTTATGTACATACCCTTTTTGGGAGATAAACCGAAAATAATACGGTCTTGCACTGTATAGAAAAATCTGCACAGCTCAAGCTAATAAAAGTCCACCCTCTTTCTCAGCATGGAGAGATGTGCATGACGTCTTGCCCCCCAGTTAGAAATTACATAAACTGGGTTTTATAATCAACAAGAAATGTTTATTAACTACAAAAGGTGAATGTTAAGTGGCTAAAGGGATAGCAAACAGAACAAAGCAGTTTACCTTAGTAAATAAAAACTGCAGACTGAGCTTAACACACTACATAGGTAGGATACAAATTAACAGATTCTCACCCTGAGTGATAAACAGGCTGGCAGATTCTTAAGGCACAAGTTGCCTTGGCTTTCTCAGGTTTTCTTACACAGGCTAAAGATCTTAGCTTGGGACCATAACTTCTCACAGTTCAGTCTTTGTTCCTCAGGTATGGTGTCGTAGAGAGAGTGAGGACCCCTCATGTTGTCACTGTCACTCTTTTATATCTTCCCCCCCCACTTGCTGGAAAGCTTTTTTGCTGTGACCTGGGTCAAACAGATCCCACTGTATAGAGCTATCTCTGAGAGGTTTCTATTGCACACAATTCCTGCAGTGGAGGTAAGTGGTCTAGGTGAAATGCAGGAAAGATTAACAGTTATATGAAGGGAAATATGCATGTAGACGTTTATTTTTTTTACCCTTGCTCTGCATGCTTTGTACTATTGGGTGAGTAAATAAATAATGCTTTGTTTGAATAAGCTGTGTTGGAGTTCCATTAACCACCTTGCTGGTCATAGCTACCCATAGTGACAAGAGGTGCCAAAACAGAGCTGGCCCAGTTGCGTTAACATGGTTGTGAAATGGGGGCTGCAGCCCGGAGGTTGTCTGAGAGTCATTGCATAGCATGGTTGCACCCAGAGTGAGGTGCAGGAAGCCTGTTCTGTCACCTCCGAGGTGCGCTTGAGAGATTAAAAGAGGTCTAAGGTGCAGTTTGCCCTGTAACCATGACAACAGGATATGTGGTAATTTTCATTTTATATAAATGTCCATCAGAGTCCTCATGCAAAATATAAACAGTTTTTGAACTGAAGTCTTATCCCACTACAAAAGCATGTTCCTTTGCTTTTCTTGCCAAAAATTACTTCTACACTAACCAAACTCTGCAGAAGGCAACAAACCCCATGGTTTCAAAGGCTGCTTCAAATCTACGGTGATGTCTTTTAGTGAAAGACAGGTCATTAATAAGTACTTCAGTTCTAGGTTTCAGAGTAGCAGCTGTGTTAGTCTGTATTCGCAAAAAGAAAAGGAGTACTTGTGGCACCTTAGAGACTAACAAATTTATGAGAGGATAAGCTTTCGTGAGCTACAGCTCACTTCATCGGATGCATTTGGTGGAAAAAACAGATTTACATACACACACAGAGAACATGAAACAATGGGTTTATCATACACACTGTAAGGAGAGTGATCACTTAAGATAAGCCATCACCAGCAGCGGGGGGGGGGGGCGGGGGGAGGAAAACCTTTCATGGTGACAAGCAAGGTAGGCTAATTCCAGCAGTTAACAAGAATATCAGAGGAACAGTGGGGTGGGGGGGAGAAATACCATGGGGAAATAGTTTTACTTTGTGTAATGACTCATCCATTCCCAGTCTCTATTCAAGCCTAAGTTAATTGTATCCAGTTTGCAAATTAATTCCAATTCAGCAGTCTCTCGTTGGAGTCTGTTTTTGAAGCCTTTTTGTTGAAGGATAGCCACTCTCAGGTCTGTAATCGTGTGACCGGAGAGATTGAAGTGTTCTCCGACTGGTTTTTGAATGTTATAATTCTTGACGTCTGATTTGTGTCCATTCATTCTTTTACGTAGAGACTGTCCAGTTTGGCCAATGTACATGGCAGAGGGGCATTGCTGGCACATGATGGCATATATCACATTGGTAGATGCGCAGGTGAACGAGCCTCTGATAGCGTGGCTGATGTGATTAGGCCCCATGATGGTATCCCCTGAAGAGATATGTGGACAGAGTTGGCAACGGGCTTTGTTGCAAGGATAGGTTCCTTGCAACAAAGGTAACTATTAACCATAGGTAACTATTTCACATTTGGTGACAATGTATACCTTCAAATCAGCGGCACTGCGATGGGTACCCGCATGGCCCCACAGTATGCCAACATTTTTATGGCTGACTTAGAACAATGCTTCCTCAGCTCTTGTCCCCTAATGCCCCTACTCTACTTGCGCTACATTGATGACATCTTCATCATCTGGACCCATGGAAAAGAAGCTCTTGAGGAATTCCACCATGATTTCAACAATTTCCATCCCACCATCAACCTCAGCCTGGATCAGTCCACACAAGAGATCCACTTCCTGGACACTACGGTGCTAATAAGCGATGGTCACATGAACACCACCCTATACCGGAAACCTACTGACCGCTATTCCTACCTACATGCCTCTAGCTTTCATCCAGATCATACCACTCGATCCATTGTCTACAGCCAAGCACTACGATATAACCGCATTTGCTCCAACCCCTCAGACAGAGACAAACACCTACAAGATCTCTATCATGCATTCCTACAACTACAATACCCACCTGCTGAAGTGAAGAAACAGATTGACAGAGTCAGAAGAGTACCCAGAAGTCACCTACTACAGGACAGGCCCAACAAAGAAAATAACAGAACGCCACTAGCCATCACCTTCAGCCCCCAACTAAAACCTCTCCAACGCATCATCAAGGATCTACAACCTATCCTGAAGGACGACCCATCACTCTCACAGATCTTGGGAGACAGTCCAGTCCTTGCTTACAGACAGCCCCCCAATCTGAAACAAATACTCACCAGCAACCACACAACAGAACCACTAACCCAGGAACCTATCCTTGCAACAAAGCCCGTTGCCAACTCTGTCCACATATCTCTTCAGGGGATACCATCATAGGGCCTAATCACATCAGCCACACTATCAGAGGCTCGTTCACCTGCGCATCTACCAATGTGATATATGCCATCATGTGCCAGCAATGCCCCTCTGCCATGTACATTGGCCAAACTGGACAGTCTCTACGTAAAAGAATGAATGGACACAAATCAGACGTCAAGAATTTATAACATTCAAAAACCAGTTGGAGAACACTTCAATCTCTCTGGTCACTCGATCACAGACCTGAGAGTGGCTATCCAACAAAAAAGCTTCAAAAACAGACTCCAACGAGAGACTGCTGAATTGGAATTAATTTGCAAACTGGATACAATTAACTTAGGCTTGAATAGAGACTGGGAATGGATGAGTCATTACACAAAGTAAAACTATTTCCCCATGGTATTTCTCTCCCCCACCCCACTGTTCCTCTGATATTCTTGTTAACTGCTGGAATTAGCCTACCTTGCTTGTCACCATGAAAGGTTTTCCTCCTTTTCCCCCCCCCCCTCCTGGTGATGGCTTATCTTAAGTGATCACTCTCCTTACAGTGTGTATGATAAACCCATTGTTTCATGTTCTCTGTGTGTGTATGTAAATCTCTCTGTTTTTTCCACCAAATGCATCCGATGAAGTGAGCTGTAGCTCACGAAAGCTTATGCTCTAATAAATTTGTTAGTCTCTAAGGTGCCACAAGTACTCCTTTTCTTTTTACTTCAGTTCTAGTTACTCTGATCAATTTACCATAACCTTAACTAAGAGGTAATTCTAAAATGGCAATAACTGACAATGTCATTAGTGTTTGGTTTTTTTTGAATACTGTATGTGTTTAGTGACCATTCTTTTTAGGAAAGTAGACACCCTGCCCTACAGAGTGTTTGATTTTTCAATGACAGTCCCCAGTGCCTATCATGAGGGCCTGGCATGTCACATGTTGAAGATCTTCCAGTAGCTGCAGAACATCAGTGAGACATGCGTATGCTTCTGCCTACTCTTATTATGCAGGAGAGAAGACCTGGGCAGAAGAATAAAAGGAATGGAATGCTCTAATCAATCCTCCTCTGTACAGGGGAGAGAAGCAGAAAGTAAAGTCACCTTTTGTAGACCACCTGCAGTATTTTAAATACTTAAATACCATTGTGGTGGGGACACAGTGTAAAAACCAAGAGAGGGAAGTCATTAGTATTTAGATGATGGGCAACTCCCTTTGTCCCTCCCCTGTCTTTTAATCTTTCTCTAAACTTGTTTTCAAATACTAGTAGGGTCACAAGTGAGAGTGAATTTACTGATCCCATTTGATTTATTGGTTGTTGATTATCCACATCATAAAACAAATCCACCATTTGACCTAATTTTCTATGACTGTTGAGAATGGGACCTTGAATTAAAGTTGCTGTGGGTCAGGACTGTGATTCATTGGCAGAAGATGCCATGGTACTTGCCTGTGCAGTTTCTGGCACTGCACATGGCTCTCTTAATGAACAGTAAACTAGTCCACAGGAATAAAATAGGTAGGGAAAGATCTCTAGGAGGAGCAGCTCCTTCTCTCTTCTCTAAACAAATTTTACACATTACAGGTGAGAAGCCCCACTTGCTTCCCCACAGCAGATACCAATGCTGTGTTACAGACTGTCAGGCAGTGGAGGTTGGAAGAGGTATGCAGGTGCTTCATGCTATCTTAATTCTGAGTTTAAAATATCTCTCAAAGGCAGGGTTGAAGATGATCTCTGTATCCCACAGGACTCTAAAAGGTCTATTCCAATAATGCTATGAAATCTGAATAATTTTACTCAGAGGTCTTACTAGACATATGACCTGCCCTTAAAACTAATCTGCATGATGCGGGGGGCGGGGGGGGGGAGATAGCTTCTGTTCCATTGGAAGTTAAGCAGAAATGTTGCCCTATTGGTTGGAATTTCTAAATGAAAAGCAAAAAAGTTTGCTACAGAACTAACAAGTGAGCAACTTGCCTGGGATTTGCATAAAGGGCTATGTTTGCAGAAATGATGTAGGCGTATTGGTTCTGCCTGAAATAAGAATTTTATTGTAATCTGTTCCATAGATTAAGCATGCAGTCTGAAATGTTAAAATTACTTAAAGCTGCAATATTTGGCTAATGTTACAGTATAAATGTGTAGTGCATTTAAAAAAAACCCTACATGTACATTTCAAGTCATTGATATATGTGTACTAGTAGAGTTCATTGCTTTATGATTCAGTACAACCATAATACCATCATTCAGGCCATTAGTCAAATCAGCATTTCAAAATGTGGTGTTTTGCTGTTTTGAAAAATTAATTCAGCATTCAGTCTGCCCCACTGTGGCCATTTAAAGGGATTTTTCTGCAAGAGTCGTGCATGATTTGTATTGCCAAAATTTGGCGCTCACACTTCTTGCTACAATTTATACTGCAGAATTAGTACAACGTAAATTCAAATGATAGCACTGGAAAGGGGTAAAAAGTGTATTTAATGGAGAAAAAGTAAGATAGAATTGAAATAAAGCTAAAAATAGTGAACCCAATAAATTTGTAAAGCCTGTATTTAAATTCTGCATGTCTGATTTTTTTATGTGCAATTCATATTTTTAACATTTAGTTTTTGTAACCCTCTGTCTAGTCTGACTTGAGACTGTAAAAGCATTGCATCTGGAATCATGGTTTACTTTGTGTGAAGTGAATAGGAAACTTAAGGAGAAATAAGTGGTTCTTTTATAACAAGTGGAAGGCAGCGGTTAATCAGATCGGGGGCTCAGAGTTGAGACTCCTGGGTCCTGTTCCAGCCTATGTCAATTGAGTGTACTTTGAATCTTCTAAAATAATTGCAGTCCAAATAAAAGCTACTAGGAGTTCTTGAACACAAAAGGTAAAGCTATTGTGCTATCTTTATTTAAAAAAAAAAAATCAGTAGCAAATTTCAGATTGAGAGTTTCAAGTAAAAAATACTCAGCAATCTTCTGTGGTTTTGTTTAACTGACCATGTTAGCCCTTTGTGGCCTAAACTCTTTAATAATTTTAAAAAGTATTATTAATCCTAGAAATAATACTAATAGTGTTTCACTTTCTTGATACTGAATGGCAGTGTCTGAGGAAAGACTGTGTACTTTCTTCAAGGGATAATTGCATGCAAATAGCAAGTGAAGCTGCCATATGGGGCTAACAAATTTATTTGAGCATAAGCTTTTGTGAGCTACAGCTCACTTCATCGGATGCATCCGATGAAGTGAGCTGTAGCTCACAAAAGCTTATGCTCAAATAAATTCGTTAGTCTCTAAGGTGCCACAAGTACTCCTTTTCTTTTTGCGAATACAGACTAACACGGCTGCTACTCTGAAATATATGGGGCCTGTAATTTAATACTGATGCAATTACATAATAAACAGGAATTTCAGTCAAATAACACTTTTTTTTTTTTTTCCTGGTTTTCATCTTTTCTCCTCAGTTGGGCTCTCACCCACTTCCAGTGGTCACAGGACAACACTTATTTATTGCTTACAATAGAATGTCTGACATTGTGTAGCTCTTCTGTTTCCATCAGATATGTGGAAGACTTGTTTGTATCAGAGTTGTACAATACTGCTGAGGGTTTTTTGTGGGTGGAAGTGTTTGGTTTGGGTTTTTTCTTGCCCAGATCCTTCATGTGTTTCATGTGCTTGGTTTGAAAAAAATCACTTACTCTGCCAACGGACATATCCTCTCTGGATTCCACATCTTAGATATTTTCTTCCAGTTTTCAGATCATTCCCTTTTTCATTTTGGAAGAATAGTTGTGCTTCCTGTTTTTTTCCAAAGATTCTGTAATAACACTTTAACATGTTGAAATAAGTGGCAATTCACCCCTTTATTTACAGAAATACTAATGTTCAGTTAAATATTGCCACAAAGTCCTAATTCTGAGCTGTGAGTTGTAAACATTTTGCTATACTTAGGCCATGTCTACACTACAAACACAAGTTACATGGGCATACAGCTGCCTAAATTTGTATATCGCTCGGGCATGGGCATACTTGGCTGCTTGCATCAGCGATGCACATACTTGCCAGGAAAGTGTGTGTATCTGTAGAGTGATGTGCAGCATGGGAAGGTATCCTTGTGTGCCATGCGCTGCCATCTGTCACATTGCCTTTTGGGATACTTTTGCAATGTTTTGTGGGATAGTAATCATTAGTGCAGGGATTTCTGGGAGGTAAGGGTCAAGTTCCCAGCATGCAATGTTCTCCAGACCAGAATACCTTCCACGTCCCCTATTTTTGTGCCTTTTTAAAACATCCAACACACTCACACAGTGCTTTTCATTATTTGACAGAAGCATGGAGTCCACTGAGCTCAATATTGTTCTTATGAGCATTGTAAATACAGGAGGTAGATCTCCAAGAAATACTGCAACAACTGGGATCACAATGAGGAAGATGAGGATATCTTTGAGGAGAGTTTGTTGGATGGGAGGTGTGGGGGGGTGGATCCAGGTTGCTGGTGATATTCACAGAGCAGCTGCAGACAGTGGAGCACCACTTCAGGGCCTGAGAGAAGCACTGATTGGTGGGTCACATAGTAATCCAGGTTTGGGATGAAGAGTGGTGTCTATAGCACTTTTGGATGCAAAAAACCTCATTGCAGTGCATGAACAGCATAATGGGAGCCATTTTGGCAGTGGAAAAGTGAGTGCTGATCATGCTGTGGAAGCTTGCAAAGTCAGATTGTTACCAGTCAGTGGGAAATAATTTTGAGGTTGGAAAATCCACACTGAGACTCTTGTCAGACAATTGTGTAGGGATAGGGAAAAGTGGATGATGCTTGCATCTTCAGGAACACAGAAGTTTTCAGAAAACTGCATGCAGGGTCACTTCTTTTCCATGTGGCAGATTGCCACTAGCGATATGGAGATGCCCATAGTGATTCTGGGGGTCCCAGCCTACCCCTAGCTCCCTGGCTCATGAACCATACACTGGCCATCTAGACAGTGCCAAAGAAAGATTGAACTACTGACTCAGTAGGTGCAGAATGACTATGAAATGTTCTTTTAGTGGATTGAAGGGTCACTGGCATATTCTCACTGTTAGATCTCTGTGAGGAAAAAATAATTCCAATGGTTATAGCTGCTTGTTGTGTACTGCATAATATATTTGAGGCAAAGGGAGGAAAGCTGCCACCAGGATGGAGGGGCAAGGTGTACTGGCTGTCTGCTGAATTTGAACACACCTCAGGGTTATTCAAAAAGTCCAACATGGAAGTATGCATTTGAAGGAGATTTTAAAGGGTCATTTTCAGTCAGCTACAATAGTGCTCTCTTGCATGGGCAGCAGGTATAATGCGTGGTGGGGTTTGGCAGGGGAAGTTTTTGCTTTATTATGCCCCATGCAGGTTCCAGGGTGGCTGAGGCAGCAGTATGTGCTATTCAGATTCCCAGGTTCATCACCCTGGACTCCAGAGAGATTACTGCTGAACCCAGGAAGCTGAATAGCACACAATACTTCCTCAGCCACCCCAGAACCTGCATGGGGCATATCAAAAGCTTGTTTGGGACAAGAGGCTTTTCCCTGAATCTGCTTGGGGTCTAGTTAGGGTAGTGCAGCTGCAGCTGTCCCGGGGCTTCTCTGGGCAGGTGAGGCTGGGGATTGGGGCTTTGGGTGGTCTGGGGCTCCTCCAGCCAAGGGGGGGCGCTTGGAGTTCTGGCCATGGGGGATCAGGGGTCTCTGGGCTCCAGCCATGGGGTGGGAGGTGGAAGGGGCTGAGCCGGGGGCTAGCCTCCCCAAAGGGAGCTCCACCTGCTACCCATGCTCTTGCTATATTGAGAGTGCCTGTCCTTTGTAATTTAAATCACGTATTTTTTCTTTTTTGCCTGCTGGTATCTAGTCTGTTGGGCCTCCTCACCATCCCTCACTGTTAGGTGAGAGTTTTAAGCACATCAGACTTCTCTGCCAATATCCTCTCCCCAGTGTTTACTTTGTGTCTTCTTCCATGTTGTCCCTTATGCCTGGACCTAATTTCCTTTCTTTATGTGCAAGGCTTAGTTCTCTCCTCTTTCAGCCCCCTGTATAAAACACAATTCCAGGAAGCTAATCAGGGCTAATCACTGCAAAGTATTGCTTCATATATTAGAGAACACTTACAGGTGTTGTAAATCAATCTTCTGGTCTCTGGATGCTTTGTCTATTGATATGTGAGCTTTTGGGGGCAAGTACCCGTATATCCTCCACAATCTATAGAATGCCTAATACAGTGTCAGAACTTATTAAATCAAATGCTATATAAAAGAGAGAGTATTATTGAAGGCAACAAAATTATCTTGATATTTTTGGTACAATGCAGAAGATTCTTCTTACTGTACCAACTAAGGCATACCAAGGATGCTTCTCTGTATCTGCACAGCATGATGATTTTTTAATTTGGGCCAGTGGAGCTGTTCAGATTATATTACAAGGACAGGTGGTCAGACATGCTGAGAAATAAGTCATAAGTTCCATTCAAGATTTTCTTTAGAGAATTGTTTGTCATCTGCTTCACATGTGTTTTTGAAGAATGGATGAGTGTTACAATGGCTAGTTAATGTCGGCTCAACACTTTGAAGATGCAAAGCACTAGATGGGTCCAATTCTGTGTGGTATGGAGAACCCTCAACTCCCATTGGGAATTGAGGACATTGAGTACTTTGCAGTATAAGGCCTTGTAGGTTCTTAATAATCTTCACTATCTGAACTATTTTTATAGTCTCTGCTGTATTGTTCCATTTTTCTGCTCTGTTTACAATTGAAATAGAAGGGTAATATGTCATCACAAAACCACAAATTGGATTTGTTCTGACATCTCCTTTACATAATTTTGCATGTGTAATATTCCTGCTGCATGTTGTCAGGCTCCATGAAAAAATTGACAAATGTGAGTTTCGTAGCATGAAAGATAATGTCTTATGTTAGACATTTCAGTTGCTTTTATATTTTAAGCAGTGTGAATTTAAATATTTTTGCATAAAACTGTCCTCATCATCCTACTGAGCTGAGAAATCAGAATGGTGGTGTCTTAAAAATGATTGGCATGACATACATGGGATTCTTATATTGGTGTATATGCACAGTTCCTATTAGGGATAATGAGTTAGCCATTGAGTGATGGATGCACTGAAGTCGCCCCATCCCAAAACTACGGTATCCAAGTTCACAATTTGTAGAAAGTTTCTGTGGGCTCCATGACCAGAAGTATCCACTCTGAATTCTCTTAGGGCCATGAGGGCAGTGGTAATGCCTGAACCATTGCACATCCTTCACCTGTATGGTGCTTGTTAATTTAAGGCAAAATTCTCTTCTCATATACAGTGGATCTTGACTGATATTCTGCTCTCTCCATACAAGCACAGGTTTCCCGTTAGGAGAGTAATGTACTGGAAATTAAAATCCACCATAGAGCTCCAAAAGGAAAGTTTTACCCTTGGGACCAGATCCTACAAGGAGCTGAGCAGTTCCTGAGATGATCCCCATCCTCAGTTCCCATTAAATGAAATGGGAGTGCAAGGTGCCAGCTCCAGGCACTTTTTATGTAGCAAATATACTGTCCCTGCTCCCCTCTACTCCCCATCAAGGATACTTGCCCTAGGTGCCGTTAACATTTGCCAAATAGGTCTTTCCTGGTGGATATTGGAGTGGGATGCTTTAATGTCTGTTTTTCCTTCTCCCAACGTGAGGTTCGTTATCTCTGCCTAGCTGGTAGTGAGGGCGGGGGGGGGGGGGGAAGTAGTATTAACACAGTGTAGGTGAATGCAAAATATTCTTGAGTCTGGCCAGGCTCCTGAGATTTAGTCATCAGTGGACAAAAGCACTTGGATCACAAAGGAACCAGAGGTGAGGTGAGCAGAGTAAGAATTACTGACTTTGGTCAAAGTTTACTTTTTTTTTTAAATGTTGTTTTTAAACTATTTTTTGGTTAATTCAAAGGAGGGGCCAGAAAAACAGAGGTAACTACTGTCTCTGGAATGATGAGACGACTTAGAGCAAATACTAACATTGGGTGGCTCCATCAGAAAATAGAGGAGAGGATGCTTATGAACTTCTGGTTGTAGATTCTTCCTCTTTGTCTGGTTTTCATTTATTGAGCTGAAACATTAAACAGATGGACACTAGGCCCATGGAAGAAACATTCTGTCTTCACAAAAGAAAAAATGACTGCAAAAGTGCAACAGCTGTTTCTTTCTAAATAAGCTTCTTCCACCAAATTGTCACCTTTTCATCTTCTGTCACCAAGCCTCAGTCCTATGAAAAGGTGTTACTGGTGTGAATTCATTCATTCAGGAAGTGAACACTGCTGTGGACACCCTTGTCCGCCTCAGTTTTGGCAGACCACTTGGTGGAAGCCCTTGGCTGACATCTTCAGATATTGCCAAGATTGACGTGAATTCACCCTAGCACATTTCTCTGCATGACCTACAGCTACTCACAATTCTTTGGAGTTTTTGAATACACTAATTCTGATACAGCTATTTCAAAACTGTCACTTGGTTGCCTTTCTGGTTAAGGAAAAGTGGGGTTAAAACTAATTAACTTTACAATGACAGCTTTCAGAGTAGCAGCCGTGTTAGTCTGTATTCGCAAAAGGAAAAGGAGTACTTGTGGCACCTTAGAGACTAACAAATTTATTTGAGCATAAGTTTTCGTGAGCTACAGCTCACTTCATCGGATGCATTTGGTGGAAAATAGAGTGGGGAGATTTATATATACACACACACAGAGGTTTCATGTTTCATGTTCTCTGTGTGTGCATATAAATCTCCCCATTGTATTTTCCACCAAATGCATCCGATGAAGTGAGCTGTAGCTCACGAAAGCTTATGCTGTAATAAATTTGTTAGTCTCTAAGGTGCCACAAGTACTCCTTTTCTTTTAACTTTACAATGTTGACAAAAGCTTTGCTCATTCTTCTCAAATTGAAATGTTAATGAGATGAGATTCTGGATTAAGATTAGTGAACATTTTGAAGATTTTTATTTGCTTTTGTCAGAAGAGTTGCCATGGATAACTGATACAAATTCTGTAGACAGTAGGACTTCAAAGCCTGTCTGCAAGTGTAGTTGAATGTACTCTCCTGTAGAGAGACCCTGATATGGCAGCTTTCCAACGTACCATTCGTTTCTCTTGCTTCCTGTTAGAATGTTCTGTATTTGGGGACTGTGTCTTAAAAGTTTTGATGGCCATTTATGTGAATGCTTGAAATAGGTTTGGATTTTTGGTTACTAACTTCAGTCGGAAGTTCATTTATATATCAAGTTTATTTACAGGTTTCAGAGTAGCAGCCATGTTAGTCTGAATTCGCAAAAAGAAAAGGAGTACTTGTGGCACCTTAGACTAACAAATTTATTGGAGCATAAGCTTTTGTGAGCTACAGTTCACTTCATCGGATGCATTAGTCTGTGTTTATGTAGTTTTTCCAGAAATGCTCTCATGTATGCTTCTAGAGTAATGACTTTTTTAAAAAAAAAAAATCTGATTGTGCAGTCTTTCAGTGTAATTTTGAGATGGAGGTGAATAGCATAATTTGTTTGCCTACAACTTTAAACAAGCTGATTTCTAAAATGATTAGTATGTAACTTTATAGACCATTTAGCTCTCCCTTTGACCTAACCCCCCTTTGAGTTCCTGGGAACACTGCCTCCTAAAGATTGTGAGGTAGAAATTTGTATTTACTATTGCTAAACTGATATTTGGAAAAGTTAGTGTGCACTATTAAATGTCTTAATACCAAACTACTATTTTTCAGGCTTAACTTGAATCTTGAGATAATGAACATGCTCAAGGTCCTTGCATCAAACTTTTGCTGTAGAGTATAAATACAATACCTTCCCCCCATATCTCTCTCTATCTCTCTATCGGTGTGTTTGTATATGCGCGCACACCACTTCCAGTATGCAGAATGGAGTTTTATTGAAACCAAAGTAACATGTTAGGGTTACAAGTATAATGGAAAGAAGGCTTGTGTTCATTTTGAAGACTTAGGCAATGTATTGGGAGGGGAAGAAACAAGTAGTTTTGTTTATATCCTGACAAGCACTGCAGTATGGAAGCCTTTGATGGATGGATAGGGAGAATTTCAGGACAGTAGCAGGTAACTTTTACCTCAAGCTAGCGGTGTAAGCGCCTAGATTTATGGATATATGCATCCAGCAAACCTAAATAAACAATTGTGCATGTCTTAGCAAAAATCTGACTACCATACTAGACCATGAGTGTTGTTTTTTCTGAATAATTAAAGTGAATGATGTTTGTTCTGAACAATTAAAAAGCCATGACTGGATGTTGATGGTTGAGAGAGTCTGACATCAAGATAGGATAAACAGTCAAATTGCAGCAAATGGCTTAATTGCAGATTTGATAGGTCAAGAGCAGATGGAAGGTTGTTTTACAAGCTTAGAAATTAATCTTTTAGTTCCTGAATTGCAGTGAAAGACCATGGCTGTACCAGGTTCTGCTGTTCCCTGCCTAAATACAGTAACTTTCGTAAAACATAAGAGTGGGAGTTATAAAACTCTGCAATTTTGTTTAACTGCTAATTGTCTGAAATACTCTTTATATGAGAAGAGAGAATAATGCCTGTTAGAATATTTGTGTTTGCAAGACCCTGATTTTATTTTCACTGTCTCTAGACATAAGTAGATTTCATCCAATCCCAGACAGTTGATGACTCTCAGTATTGCTAAATAATTACTTTGGTACATGGTATCTTTTCATTGCAGAAGACCCCAAAGATACAAAAATGCACAGATTTGTTCTCTATCTGTAGAAATAAGATCTGCCCATCCTTCAAGAATGTGGTAGTTATTGTCACTAACTGCTTTTTTAATTGAACTTTTCTCCAGTTGGGGGATTGAGTTCTGCAATATAGAAATGTAAATCCTATGGGAGACTTTAAAGATCCTTTTTAAACCTTCCCCTACTTGTTGGCAGTGGTCTTTCCTTTCAAAACACTGAAGACTCTGATCTTCTCCCTTCCTTCCGTTCCCCTCATATACCAATCACTGAAGGTTCCAAGCTGGAACTACTATCTTTCCAGCTGAGAAGTAGTGGATGGTGACGCTTTGTGGTTTGTCTACACTGTATTTAGATTCCTGTGGCTGGCCTATTCCAGCTGACTCTGGCTCAAGGGTTTTGGGCTAAGGGGCTGTTTAACTGTGGTGTAGACGTTCAGGCTTGGGCTGTGGCCTGAGCTCTGGGACCCTCCCACTTCGTAGGGTCCTAGAGCTCTGGCTCCAGCCCAAGCCTGAACCTTTACACCATAATTCAACAGCCTCAAGAGCCTGATTCAGCTGGCCTGGTTCGACCACAGGTTTTTAATTGCAGCATAGATATACCCAGAGAGGCCTGGAGAAATCTTTGACCAGTGTGAGATGCATTCTTGAATGAGACTGTCTAATGTATCTAAGGGCTTGTCTACACTTGACAGTTGTAGGTTGTGAATTTTTAAAGTGCAATAGCTATTCCTGAATAATTATTCTGAAATAAGAGTGTCCACATATAATTATTAAGTAGTAGTTGTATTTGAATAACTCCCATGAGTATACAACTCTTTAAAGCTTTGCCTATGTGGAGAAATTTACCAGCCCAAGTATACTAGTGTAACTCCTGGTGTGGATACTTCTTATTCTGGGGAGTTGTACAGTATAATTAGCAGTATAACTCTTACAATTATTGTGGTAAATTTCCCCGGTAGACAAACCCCTAGGATTTCAGTCTAGTTCTTATGTATCTGTAATACCAACTACAAGCAATTACATTTCATACCATGAATCTAACCTAAATCTACAGAAGAACTGGATTTAAGGGTTTAGGCTGAAGATCTGGGCTGGTATTTTGGCCTTAACTATCCTCTTGGGTGGAGGGGGTAGAGGGAGGAAGAGGCAGTTTGATTTACAAGCATCCCAAAGTATGTCATTAGAAACAAAAAACATCAACTCCTTGAACTCTTTTTCTCCATGCCACATTTTGAGCTTACAGTAAATTCTTAGTTATAAATCACCCAAAAATAGGATTCTATAATAAAAATGTTGGCAGGTAATTATAGCAAATGTTACTGTACTGCAAAATATCTCCTCAGATTCTCCTTGCCCCTACCACTGCATCAGACTGTTCCTTCCTGCACAGTGACAGTTGTACTGCACAATTAGACTTTACAGCACAGTGAACTAGGAGTCACTAAATACTTAAATTAAATAGCTTATATGATGCATTTTCTTACTTAGCTGCTGATCTTAGCAGGCTTCTTTTTAATAGGATCCAACCCTGGCAGCATTAAATGAAGACATCCAGTGACTCTGGCCCTCTTTAGTTGTTATGGAGTAGGAGGTGAGATAAGAAAGGTCTCTTACTGCTCTTTGTAGGGAAACAGACAAACATCCAGACATGCCTCATCAAACCCTGGAAACCAGTGAGAAACAATGCTGCTTTTGAATAAGCATTAGGGGCATCCACATGAATTAATGAAGATTCTGTTGTAATTTCTTTATATGAGGTTTTCAAAATATATTTTACAAATGTTAAGTAAGCCACACACTGATGTGAAGTAGTAGGTAGGGCATATATGGAACACTTCAGCCACCTCTGTAGAGGAATGCAGCAGCTGTTTAACATCATATATGCTACACAGCAGTTTAGAAGAGGAATTTGAATACCTTGAAATTCCATGGGACATGTCAGTAGACTGATTATTTGAGTTATAATTTGGACAGCACACTGGGATTTCTCATAGAGAAATCGGAGTTCTTCAAAGACCACAAGTTCTCAGTCTCAGTTTTACCTTTTTTTAAAAGATGAAAGCACCTTAATCTAAACTGGATGTTTCATATCTAAAGTCTACTGACCCAGCCTCATTCTACATTATCCTCAGTTTTCACAGAAACAAAACTTTCAGCAAGTCTTATGGCTTCAAGTGAGTAATATTTGACTGCATACATGTCTGCCTTAATAAACAGAGAGAAGTAATACAGAAAATGAGAGGAGTAGAATGGTTTTCTGAGTATATCCATGAAGCATGAGCAACTCTTTAAAACTGTGTGTGCAAAGATTAGCCCCACAGAGATGTAGATAAGTGGTTCTAAAAATAAAATTGAAGTAATTGGGTAATGTGAAGAGTATGTAATGCTCTCTATAGCTGTTAACACCAAGAAATTGATCAGGCAGAAATTTGCAGAAACTAACTTATCCCGTTACCCCAGGCTTGCTGAGTAAGCAATAGGACCTTGTCTAAGTTGAAGCTAGAATGCAATTGGTTGTAGAAATCTGTTTACAGCAGCAGGACTGATAATACAAGCAATTCTATAACCCATTGTACATGTGTATTAATGTATTACTTCCATAAGAATTGGACTCCAAGGGACAGTGAAATCACACTTCTGTTTTTCAGCATGAGTTTAGTTGGCAACAGCTACATGTAAATTATACAGAGAGGTTTGTGGGTTTACAATAAGGAAGAAAAATGCTTAATTAAAATTTGAATTTGTTAGTGCTTAATTCCATTCCAAAGTACTGGAGAGTCAGTTTTGAGCTCCGTGATAGGAGAAGCAAATCTTATTTTATTGAACAATAAAAGGGCCAAAGCAGAGTAAATCAATTAGATTAAACTCCATTAAATCCTCAGCACAATGTATCACATCTAGAATTACTTTACTGAGCTATAGTAATGACATCTTGGCAGTTTAAAAACACCTGGTGATCAAAGCCATACAACGTAAGGAGAGAAGGATTGATTCCCTGTACCCCTAAGCCTCCCTTTTTTCTACATTTAAAGAGTAATTCACACTTCTCAGAAAATGTTAAATGTACTGTTCAGAAACAATAATTTGTATCATTGTCATCTGTCTTCCCTTAGTCTTTATCATTAAGAAACAAAAGCCTTGTTGTGAAAATATCATGACTGGGACATGTATGCAGCGTATTTGTAGCCGCGTATTAGAGAAACAAGGTAGGTGAGGTAATATCTTCTATTGGACCAACTTCTGTTGATAAAAGAGATGAGCTTTCGAGCCACACAGAACTCTTCTTCAGGTCTCTAGCTCGAAAGCTTGTCTTTCTCATCAACAGAAGTTGGTCGAATAAGATATTACCTCATTCACCTTATGTCTCTAATTACTGGGACATGTCAGAATAGGCCTAAAGCTTAACTTTCATAAAATTGAGGTTTTTATGAAATCTAAGATTGACAGAGGTCTGTAGATATTTGAAATTCCTTTTGGCTTTTTTTGGGTTTTATGTGGAGTTTGGGGTTTGGGGTTTTTGGGTTTTTTTTTTTTTGGTTCAGAGCTAATACGCATAGCTTGTAACTTAAATATCTCAGCATTATGTTGGTGCTTGAGAACCAGTGAGTGAAGCAGATTAGCTTTCCATAGAAGTTGGCTGATTTAACAGACCATTAACTGGCTCTTTTCTTGGACCAGTTTTTGTGCTTCGGTGGTCATCTGAAGACCATGTCCTTACTGAATAACTAACCTTATCTCAATATTCCACGTGCTTTTCAGATTACAGCTAATTGTTGCTTTGTGAGAGAGGCTAAAGATACGTTCAGTAAAGAAGTTACTGCTTTTAAGATGGCATTAGTTTTATGGGAAGATAAATAGATTCAGATCTATAATGCTGTAGGTTGAAACCATAGCAGTGGAATTTAGGGGCTTTCAATGGGGCAAATTAATGTGTGGTGCATCTTTTCCTCATGTTTGGTATGTTGGCTTTTACATAAATTCCCTCACCCCTTCCCTTCTCTACCTCCAAAAATAGAATTACCCATGCTTTACTATATTTACCCAATGCTTTATAAGGATTTGTACTACACTGTTTGTTTGTATTATTATCTGCAAGTATTTAATACAATAAATAATAGTGCCACAGACTGAAAAGAAAAGGTCAGGATGATCAAGGGAGCATCACTAGAAATAACAGGATAAAATTCAGACAAAGGAAATCCAGACTGAATAGCCAGAGTGGGGGTGTTTACTGACATGGAGAATTCAAATGGACAAGGCACTAAAAATGTACTGTAGGTAACAATTCTCTATTGGTGAGGAAGTGGATTGGATGACCTAATAGGCTGTTTCTAACTCAAACTTCTCTGTAATATAGTACTATGATTTTTAGCTCAGAGCATATGCTATTTGTAGTTATCACTTCCTCTACAAATGTCACATCATTGCTCAATTATGAAGTTGAAAACTCAATTTTCTATAGGCAGTATTAAAACCCAGCCGTACATCCTTAGCTGAGGCATTTCAGAGGCACAAGAAAGTGAATTGCAGACGCACGTAATCGCTGGTAACAAGACAACTTTCTTGAATGTCTGGCGTTATGGGCAGTTACTTCCACTTCAAAGAACAAAAGACCATCCAAAACCATTCAGGTCCAAAAATTTTTACCAAGAACTAGATTGTACTTAACTATTCAAACTACCTGAAATCTTAATTTCATTTAGGTGAGATTATTTTCTCCATATTGGTATGAACTGTGGTGGCAACAGATACTGTACTTCCGTTTCCCATTGCTTCCAGTGGCAGTACTGGTATATTGTAGCGAACTCACTAACACACACATTTCTGATTTACCATGAAATTTGATCTTCCATGTAGTTCTTGGTAAAGTGTGCCCACCCATCTGATTGTGCGGTATTGTTTTTCTTATACATATACTTTTGTAGCACTCATCAGTCATATTTCAATACTTCTGAGGCACAAAAGTTTTGTAATTGTTGCAACCATTATATAAAGAACCCAGCCTGAATTTTGAAAAGCAGATGTACGTTACACTGTAGTTAAAACGCCAGTAGTCACTGGCACCTTGTCGGCGCTAATTTACCCACCATTACTACCGTTGATAAAGATGCAACTGTGTGGGGTAGGGTGAGGAAATCCTCCAGTATGTTTACCCTAGAAACCTAAGTCAGTTGATTATTAGGTTGACATACAGCCACTGCAGTAATTACTGCAGTGATGCATGTCCACACTACCCTCCTTGAATCTGTAGTGCGTATCCTCTTCAGGAGAACTTCCATCAACCTAAGAGGGGCAGCGTGGGGAGCTGAGAGCCCGGTTTCTGAGCTCTGCTGGCAGCTACCTGCTGGGAGTCTGGCTGCCCCACAGGCTCCCAGAATCCCAGCGAGCTGCCGCTCTCCCCCCGGTTCCCTGTTCCCCGCTGGGAGTGGGGAAGCTACCTCAGGGGGGAAGCTGCCTTGGTTTCTTGCCCCTGGGGAGTGGGTTCCAGTTGCCCCAGCTTCTTGATTCCCCTGCTGAGAGCCAGGCAGCCGTATCAATTTCCTAGTTGAGCCGTTAAATTGACAAGACTGCCAACAAGCCGATGTACGTATGCACTGACTCCACAGAACTGCATTACCCTAATTACACCGACATAAGCCCTACGTCTCTTGTGGAAGGGGAGTTATTTTGTTGGTGTAGTACGGCACTTTAATCTGTGGGAGCAAAGCTGAAGTGTAGAGACTGACTTAATTAGGTTGAAGTAAATTGCCTTAGGTCAACCTAACTGTAGCGTAGACTAGTGGTGCTCAACCTTTCCACACTACTGTATGCCTTTCAAGAATCTGATTTGTCTTGTGTACCCCCAAATTTCATCTCACTTAAACATACAAAATCAGACCTAAAAAGACACAAATGTCACAGCACACTATTACTGAAAAATTGCTGACTCTCATTTTTACCATATAATTATAAAATAAATTAATTGAAATATAAATATTGTACTTACATTTCAGTGTATATTATACAGAGCAGTATAAACAAATCATTTTATGTACCAACTTCATTAGTGCTTTTTATGTAGCCTATTATAAAACTAGGCAAATATCTAGATGAGTTGATGCACCTCCTGGAAGACCTCAAAGTACCCCTAGAGTAAACATACCCCACTGGTTGAGCACCTCTGGTGTAGACCAGACCCTAGTGTAAACATAACATTACTTTCCAGAGAAATCAAGGCACATAGGCTTGCAGCACAACCTTGTGTTTCTTGCATGTTGCTTGCAGCCAGGAGCCTTCAATGAAGAAAATTTGGATCTAAAGTGCAATAAAGAGAATTTAATTTACTGGGACTCATGGTAATAGTGTCTCTTTCAGTGTCTGTTTATAAAGGTGGGGTAGTGGGGATACTATGTTTAGAGATGAGTAAACTGAGAAGGTATAGTGATATGTCTAGGGTCAGTGGCTGGAATAGACCTGGTCTCCTGACTTAAGACATGTCTACACTGCCCTGTAGTTCAGACTATGGGGGTGTAAATAGCAGTGTGCACCAGAGGGCTGTGCTGTAACTCCCCCATGTGGATGCTATGGGCTCAAACTTTTAAGGACTGGGAATGCAATAATGTAATCCTGTTTGAAGAGGAGCTTGTTTGCAATTGCAGCATTCACATGGGGGAGTTATAGCGCAGCACTTTGGTACACTAATTCATACCCATTCCCTCCCACCTCACCCCGTAGTTCAAAATGCAGGGCAATGTAGACATGCTCCAAGTCTATTAACTTAAATCCTCCCTCCCACCATTGGTAGTGACCTCTTAATTTTTTTTAACAGTTTTTAGCAGCAATATGAAAATTCAATGTTTATATCCTGTGAACTGCATTTTTATACAGTTTTGTGTGTAGGGCAGACAAGTTAACAACAAAACAAAACAACCCCACCCACACCCAAAACCAAACCACCTGCGACAGAACAAAATACACTGGGCAGGGAAATCCGAACATCCTAGAGGTGTTCGTATTTTGTTTTGTTTGCATTAGGTTTCTAGTAAAGGAAATAAATGCTAATTTGAGGGAGCTGTGCCTGTTGGTTAAAATTTGAGATGAGGAGGCAAGAGATCTTTTTTTATTCTGTTACTTTTTATGTAAATTTTGGGGAAGTCACTTCTGTACCTTTTTCAGATTAGCAGCTGTGTTAGTCTGTATCCGCAAAAAGAAAAGGAGTACTTGTGGCAACTTAGACTAACTAATTTATTTGAGCATAAGCTCACGAAAGCTTATGCTCAAATGAATTTTAGTCTCTAAGGTGCCATAAGTACTCCTTTTCTTTCTGTACCTTTGTTTGTGACTGACCTGGAAATAACACTACAACACGAAGTGTAAGTAGTGCTAACCGGAGGGTGACTAGAACAAAAATGTTAGTTTTTTTTTCAGTAAGTAAATTGAATCTCTACAGCAACAACACTGTCAGTAGCTGGAATTCTTACTTTACTCCAAGTAAAAGTGTCCTGCAGAGTGGGTTATTTAAACAAAATGGGTTTTTAAAAAAAAAAAAAAAAACAAAATTTTAATTGATGCTTCCAGAATCTATTCTAAAATCAATTCCGCAGCAGCACTTATTTTGCCAAAAGAGGGAGCTGTGGACCTTTTCTGAAAATTCATGACAATATAAATAGTTCACTTTACCATCATTCTAAAAATAAGTTCTTTTGAGCTAATTTGGTATTCAGAGATAAACTATGCTAAATGACTATAGTATAGGTAATATTTTAAAAGTAAAGTTATCTCCCTACAGCAGGTATGGAAATCCATGTACATTTCTCAGCAAATGACTAGTAATTATAAAAAGGATTTAATTTTAAAATGTTAAAAAGAAATTTGTGCAATTATGTTTTGAACAGAACACTGTTTTCCTAAACAAAATGTAACCGTATGTGATATTAATAAATTTAAAATATACAAATTATTGTAACTTTTTTGTAATGTGTATAGGTCTTACATTTCATTGAACTACAGGAAAAGTAAGTATTTTTATGTGAGTATATATTTGATTACATTAAGAAATCTTATCTTTTTACAAAAAGAAAAGGAGTACTTGTGGCACCTTAGAGACTAACAAATTTATTTGAGCATAAGTTTTTGTGAGCTACAGCTCACTTCATCGGATGCATTTGGTGGAAAATACAGTGGGGAGATTTATATACACACACACAGAGGTTTCATGTTTCATGTTCTCTGTGTGTGCATATAAATCTCCCCACTGTATTTTCCACCAAATGCATCCGATGAAGTGAGCTGTAGCTCACGAAAGCTTATGCTCAAATAAATTTGTTAGTCTCTAAGGTGCCACAAGTACTCCTTTTCTTTTTGCGAATACAGACTAACACAACTGCTACTCTGAAACCTATCTTTTTAAAGCCTCTCTGCTTCTTACTCAAATAGAAAGTTACTGTATCTCAAGATTAGCCTGGCCTGTCATCCCACTGCACCATTTTATAACACTTTTTTCCATTAAGATATGGAGCTGTTCATCTGCGTGTTTAGAGATAGTGGTGACTTTGCTTTCTTACCTAAACTACTTGCTACTCTTTTCTAAAGCTAAGAATTGCTGCTTAAAGTATCTGAATTGTGAGGCCAATGCCAATGCAAGTTCCCAGCAGGAGGCAGATTAAGACAGAAAATTCAAGTCTCATTAGAAACATTTGGAAATGTAGTCTAAGGTAAGTTGTGTTTTTAAATCACTATATACAATATAATCTGTCTTCGAGACACCACTGACTTCCTGAGGAAACTACAATCCATCGGTGATCTTCCTGAAAACATCATCCTGGCCACTATGGATGTGGAAGCCTCTACACCAACATTCCACGCAAAGATGGACTACAAGCCGTCAGGAACAGTATCCCCGATTAATGTCACTGCAAACCTGGTGGCTGAACTTTGACTTTATCCTCACCCATAACTATTTCACATTTGGGGACAATGTATACCTTCAAATCAGCAGCACTGAGATGGGTAACCGCATGGTCCCACAGTATGCCAACATTTTTATGGCTGACTTAAAACAACGCTTCATCAGCTCTTGTCCCCTAATTCCCCTACTCTACTTGCGCTACATTGATGACATCTTCATCATCTGGACCCATGGTAAAGAAGCTCTTGAGGAATTCCACCATGATTTCAACATGATTTCCATCCCACCATCAACCTCAGCCTGGACCAGTCCACACAAGAGATCCACTTCCTGGACACTACGGTGCTAATAAGCGATGGTCACATAAACACCACCCTATACCAGAAACCCACTGACCGCTTTCCTACCTACATGCCTCCAGCTTTCACCCAGATCACACCACACAATCCATTGTCTACAGCCAAGCTCTAGGATACAACTGCATTTGCTCCAACCCCTCAGACAGAGACAAACGCCTACAAGATCTCTATCAAGCATTCTTACAAATACAATACCCACCTGCTGAAGTGAAGAAACAGATTGACAGAGCCAGAAGAGTACCCAGAAGTCACCTACTACAGGACAGGCCCAACAAAGAAAATAACAGAACGCCACTAGCCATCACCTTCAGCCCCCAACTAAAACCTCTCCAACGCATCATCAAGGATCTACAACCTATCCTGAAGGACGACCCATCACTCTCACAGATCTTGGGAGACAGGCCAGTCCTTGCTTACAGACAGACCCCCAACCTGAAGCAAATACTCACCAGCAACCACACACACACACACACACGAACCACTAACCCAGGAACCTATCCTTGCAACAAAGCCCATTGCCAACTCTGTCCACATACCTATTCAGGGGACACCATATAGGGCCTAATCACATCGGCCACACTATCAGAGGCTCATTCACCTGCACATCTACTAATGTGATATGTGCCAGCAATGCCCCTTTGCCATGTACATTGGTCAAACTGGACAGTCTCTACATAAAAGAATAAATGGACACGCATCAGACGTCAAGAATTATAACATCCAAAAACCAGTTGGAGAACACTTCAATCTCTTTGGTCACTCAATTACAGACCTAAGAGTGGCTATTCTTCAACAAAAAAAACTTCAAAAACAGACTCCGATGAGAGACTGAATTGGAATTAATTTGCAAACTGGATACAATTAACTTAGGCTTGAATAGAGACTGGGAGTGGATGGGTCATTACACAAAGTAAGGTTTCAGAGTAGCAGCCGTGTTAGTCTGTATTCGCAAAAAGAGTATTTGTGGCACCTTAGAAACTAACAAATTTATTTGAGCATAAGCTTTCGGTTTGTTAGTCTCTAAGGCGCCACAAGTACTCCTTTTTCTTTTTACACAAAGTAAAACTATTTCCCCGTGTTGTTGCCCCTCACTGTTCTTGTCAACTGCTGGAAATGGCACACCTTGATTATCACTACAAAAGGTTTTCTTCTCCCCCGCCCCTCCCCCTCCTGCTGGTAATAGCTCATCTTAAGTGATCACTCTCCTTACAGTGTGTATAACACACATTGTTTCATGTTCTGTGTATATAAATCTCCCCACTGTATTTTCCACTGAATGCATCCGTTGAAGTGAGCTATAGCTCATGAAAGCTTATGCTCAAATAAATTTGTTAGTCTCTAAGGTGCCACTAGTACTCCTTTTTCTTTTTGCGAATACAGACTAACACGGCTGCTACTCTGAAACCTAGAAATATCAAATTTACTTTAAACAACTTTGAAAGTCTCTTCCAGTGGTTTCTACCTAGATCTGAATTTTCTCCTACCTCAGGATATGAATACAAGGACAAACAAACTGGAAGCTGCTTTTTTGACAATCCATTTTAACTTTTTTGATTATATAGAAATTAGAATCTTTTACATTAAATTCCCATTTTCATTTAATGAAATAGTTGAGTGAATTTCTGGCATTGGTGGAGTATTTCTCTAAATTACCACAAGTGGAGTAGTAATGTCCACCCTGAAGAGTAGAAATTATGTATATGGCAGAAAATATATGCTGCTGTTACAAGTCACTGATACATATCAGAAGTGACTGTTAGAAACCAGGTTTCAGAGTAGCAGCCGTGTTAGTCTGTATTTGCAAAAAGAAAAGGAGTACTTGTGGCATCTTAGACTAACAAATTTATTTGAGCATAAGCTTTCGTGAGCTACAGCTCACTTCATCGGATGCATTTGGTGGAAAATACAGTGGGGAGATTTATATACACACACACAGAGAACATGAAACAATAGGTTTTATCATACACACTGTAAGGAGAGTGATCACTTAAGATGAGCCATCACCAGCAGCAGCGGGGGGAAAGGAGGAAAACCTTTCATGGTGACAAGCAAGGTAGGCTATTTCCAGCAGTTAACAAGAACATCTGAGGAACAGTGGGGTGAGGGGGGACAAACAACATGGGGAAATATTTCAGAGTAGCAGCCGTGTTAGTCGGTATTCGCAAAAAGAAAAGGAGTACTTGTGGCACCTTAGAGACTATCAAATTTATTAGAGCATAAGCTTTCGTGAGCTACAGCTCACTTCATGCATCCGATGAAGTGAGCTGTAGCTCACGAAAGTTTATGCTCTAATAAATTTGATAGTCTCTAAGGTGCCACAAGTACTCCGTTTCTTTTCATGGGGAAATAGTTTTACTTTGTGTAATGACTCATCCATTCCCAGTCTCTATTCAAGCCTAAGTTAATTGTATCCAGTTTGCAAATTAATTCCAATTCAGCAGTCTCTCGTTGGAGTCTGTTTTTGAGGTTTTTTTTGTTGAAGGATAGCCACCCTCAGGTCTGTAATTGAGTCACCGGAGAGACTGAAGTGTTCTCTGACTGGTTTTTGAATGTTATAATTCTTGACGTCCGATTTGTGTCCATTTATTCTTTTACATAGAGACTGTCCAGTTTGACCAATGTACATGGCAGAGGGGCATTGCTGGCACATGATGGCATATATCACATTGGTAGGGTCAGCATAGCTGAGGGTACAGCCATAATGGACACTATATGCATGAATCCTGTAAACATAAACATATATATGTTTTAATATGTAAAGTTATGTATGTAAGTGATGACAGGATTGGAGACTCGTTCTTACATGGAAAACATTCAGACACTCCATGATGGGGGAGCAACGTTTCCTTGGTAAGCAGCAAACTGAGGAGAAGGAGAGTGGAGTTTACATTGTTAAAGAGCTGGGTTGTTGTTCCATAGATGGGCTAGTGCACTTTCACTCAAATTGAAAGTTGTACATGACCTATATATAAAGTGCATGTGTATATATGTGGAATCCCGAGGAAGGTACATTAGTGGGGGAAAGTCTGTGACAAAACTGAAAGGAGAAACTCGCTTCTTAAAGGTGTCAGAGTAGCAGCCGTGTTAGTCTATATCCGTAAAACGAAAAAGTACAAATTTTTTAAGAGAAAAGGAGGACTTGTGGCGCCTTAGTCTAACAAATTTATTTGAACATAAGCTTTCGTGAGCTACAGCTCACTTCATCGGATGCATCCCTTTTGCAGATGCACACTAACACGGCTGCTACTCTGAAATTTAAGGTGCCACAAGTACTCCTTTTCTTCTTAAAGGTGGCAGAACATCTAGCCAAAATATTGTGGTTTGGGGTTACCAGTAATTCTCCAGCTTGGTGAGGGAGCTTGGTGACTGATAATGATAGGTATTAGAGTTGTCTGGAAATGGTTCTTCAGTCATTACAAAAATGTAGTTAACTTTTAAAGTAATAACAAAACCCCAACCTAATAATCACCTAAAGCAGGGGTGGCCAACTTGAGCCTGAGAAGGAGTCAAAATTTATCCATGTATGTTTCCAAAGAGCCACAGTAATACATCAGCAGCCCCACATCAGTGCTCCCCCCCCCCACTCCCAGCGCGTCCCACCCACCGGCAGCCCCATCAATCAGCACCTTCCCCCTCCCTCCCTGCACCTCCCGATCAGCTGTTTTGTGGTGTGCAGGAGGCTTTGCGGGGGAGGAGCGAGGGCCTGGCGGGGGAGGGGGCGGGAAGGGGTGGAGTGAAGGCAGGGCCTGTGGCAGAGCCAGGGTTTGAGCAGTGAGCACTCCCAGCTCATTGGAAAGTTGGCACCTGTAGCTTCAGCCCCAGAGTTGGTGCCTATACAAGGAGCCGCATATTAACTTCTGAAGAGCCACGTGTGGCTCCGGAACCACAGGTTGGCCGTCCCTGACCTAAAGCATACTAGATAACTAATGTGTGGTGCTTCAGGTTGTTGAAGGAACTTGGCCTTGTAGCACCATAAGATAATGTTGGTATCTGCTACACCGTATATTGTAATAGGACAAGAGTTCTCAGACTGTGAGTTGGGACCCCAAAGTGGGTTGCGAACCCATTTTAATGGGGTCGCCAAGGCTGGTGTTGGCCCTGGGCCCCAGCAAGTCTGAAGCCCAAGCCCCATTGCCCAGGGCTGAAGCCCTTGGGCTTCAGCTTTGGCCCCCGCCCGGGGCAGCAGAGCTTGGGCAGGCTCAGTCTTTGTTCTCCCTGCCTGGGGTCGTGTAGTAATTTTTGTCAGAAGGGGGTCATGATGCAATGAAGTTTGAGAACTGCTGTCACAGGATAAAACTTATTTGCATGCAGAGGCCTTTTCAGAGGCCTCTTTGGGTATGTCTACACAGCAAAGAAAATCCTGTGGCTGGCCCGTGCTAGCTGCCTGGGACTTTCACAGGGCTCGGGCAGCAGGGCCATTTCATTGCTGTGTAGACTTGCAGGCTCAGGCTGGAGTCCAGGCTCTGGAACCCTCCTATCTCTCAGGGTCCTAGAGCCAATGCCTACAAAGCAATGAAACAGCTTTGCAGCCTGAGTCATATGAGCCTGAGTCGGGTGGCACAGGCCAGCCGCAGGTTTTTCTTTGCTCTGTAGACCTTCTCTAAAGGGATCTAGAGGTGTGAGTTCTACGCACAATGGGTAGGGGGCCAACTTTCTAATGTGTGAAAACTGGGCGCTGAGTGCTGGAACCTCCCCTGCTCCACCTCTTTTTCCCTCCCCACTGTTGCTCGCTGCTCTCTCCACCTCCCTCCCATTGCTAGCTAAGCAGGGCTCTAGAGGTGACTGGGCCAAGGCCGGGGAGGGAGAGCCATGCTCTGGGGGTAGGGAGGGGTGACTGGGGCAGGACGGGCGAGCCACTGGTATCTCTCTCCCTCCCAGAGTCGTTCCTGAGTGCTCCTACAGGCTCCAGTGGTAGCTGCTGCTCTTCCCACCACCACCCCGCTCGGTGGCAGAGGCTGGTTATCAGGGGTAACCAGACTTTCTGGTCAATAACCAGATACCTGGCAACCCTAACAATGGGAGTATTTTTTCTCACATTAACTACATGTTTTAGATTCCTTTTCTTAATCTGAATGGAATCTCCTCTTCTCTTGTTTTACAACTTTATACTTCAGCACAAACGTTCTTAGTAAGGTTATCCTGACCACTCCTTGTCACTAAAGAGCACATGGTGCATTTTGCAGGAGTTGTAGCATATTAGTCCGGGTGACCTGGTCAAAATTCTTTTGCTTTTGCTATTTACATTCTGCTTCCCTAAATTCCTCCTGTAGTTTCAGCTGACTGGGGCAACCTTCCCTTTTTGACTTAAACAATTGTGTGGTGGTTAAACAGCTGCTGTTTTTTGCTGCAAAGTGGTTTCATTTAAACAGTGTAAATTAATTCAGACACTATCTTAATGGAAAGTATTTAATTAGCTCACACCAATTTCTTCTGTAGTCCTATAATTTTTAGAATTTGATGGTCATTGATTTAAGCCATGAAAAAAATCTTGCTGTGTGGCTTGAGACCTGTAGTCTGCTAAAAGATTTATGATGTGATAATCTTAAACCAGGAATACCAAATGGTGTCTCCTATTAACTAAAGGCTGTGCTGCAATCAGGATTCCTGTCTTTGTTTCTGCCAGGCTTGATTACGCAGCACAGTCTTGCTGTTTCTCTCCATTTGGCTGGCTTTGTTGGAAGAGCTCTTAATAAGGCCCTAAATTCTGCTGCAAGGGTTTTAGACCTGTATAAACTAGAGGGAGGGGAAGAGAGAGAGAGAGAGCATACCCTCTTGTGTAAACCTTAATTGCCTAGCTTTTGCTAAATATAGCATTGCTTTGAAAGCTTTTTCCACCTATCTAAGATGATCTATGTCTAGTACTGGAGCATTGATAGAATGTAAAGTGGGTTTTGTTTGGCCTGTTCCTTCCTGGTGAGTCTATTTTCTTTTCCTGCCCCTCTTCTAATTCATCTACTACTGTTACCAAATCTGGGTGCCATGTGCATGTTGAAATAACATTAGTTGTCTTTGACAAAGACGTTAAGTCCATTAAAGTGTTTCAGCTCCTTGGTTTGCTGGTTTTTCCTGTTTCCTTCTGTCATCCTATTATTTGCCTCCATGGAGTCTGGGGGAGGCCCATATGTTTATGGCATGTCCAACTTCCTGGGTGCAGAAAAGTTGGGGTTCTGTTATTTAACCTATCAAGGTTAGCTAGTAAACTTCGTTTTACAGTGACAAGAGCATGTAATGAGAAGTACATTATTATTATTATTACTTGTGATGGTTTTTGTGTTCTACCATCAAGAATTCTAAACACTGGAGTGTAATGAATCTTGATCTGTATGAAACAATATAGAAAAAGTAACTTCTAGCCAGTGCAGGTCTCTCTACTGTTTTTAGCTGTAACAAGGGAATGACTTGCCATTTACAAGTGTAACCAATGACAAATCGCAAGTAACCCAGGAAATTTGGGGCTCTGGAGTAAAGTGCTGCAATTGAAAGTCTTGGTTTCATGCTAAAATGTACAATTGAGTTTAACAAAATCTAGCAGTTTGTAAAAAGGAAGATGAAGCTTCATTCCTCCCAGAAGAGAGCTCTTGATGTGTTGAGCCACAAAGAAAATGTATTTTTAAACCTGTTGGTAAGTTGTTTGAAGCACATCTATGTTCTTACATGTGAATTTTTTCATACTTTGAGAAATTGAAGACACTTTTAGTTACTTTAGCAAAATACATAGCTGGCAGAGATGCAAGTAAAATAACTAAAACTTCTTCCCATATAATGCTGATAAATCAAAAGGCATATCACTCACCTCTGTTTCAATGAGAATGAAGCCAGTGTTTGAGCATTGATTATTCTAACTTTCCTTTCTTCGTTCTGTAGAAGGTATGATGTAGGCGTTTGTATGTATAAAATGTGAAAGTTATGATTTGACATGCATTAGAATGTTTTTGCACTCAACATAAATGTTTTTTTTTAAATTTTTATTCCATTTGTAAAATATGTTGGGGGTGAGGGGGAGGGAATGTTTCTTCACAGATGTGTTCTAGACTCTTGTAACAAGACCATGTCCTACTAGAAAAGGATTTACTTTGTGTTATGAAACATAGCTGCATATCTAGAGCAGAGGTACTAGGGGAATGTATCCGATGAAGTGAGCTGTAGCTCACGAAAGCTTATGCTCAAATAAATTTTGTTAGTCTCTAAGGTGCCACAAGTCCTCCTTTTCTTTTTGGGGTGTTAACAGGTTGTTTAGGACTGTATTTTTGCCTCTTGACTTGAGCAGTTAGCCAATATTCAGGGCCTTGCCAGGTTGTTTCCATTAAGAGGAGAAATTGATTGATTGAGTCGGGTATTTCTTTGATGCAGTCCAATTTATTTACAAAGTATGTATGCGAAGTTCTGTTTCTCTGAACCAGTATCAGGTTTACAGTGGCACCATGCGCTGTGTCCTGAGGCCCCACCAGCATGCTGGCTCCTCTCTGCCTCCTGGTCCCTCCCCCGCCCACTTATTACTCCTGTTGGCTTGCAGGCCGGCCAAGGGCTACTCTCCACCCCGGGTCAGACGCCAGTGCAGCTTTGGCTACAGGTGGTCACTGCTGCCCACCATCTGTGGGGGCCTCCACCTGCCTCTGACCCCAGAGCCGAGCTGCCTGGGACAGATGGAGAAGCCGGGCCAGTGCAGGGGCAGGGGTAACGGATGCAGAGGGGGGCTTGGCACTTGGCTGGGCCCCTCCCCGTAGGGTGACCTAACTTCCCAGCCAGGGACTCACCAAACCACCCTGCACTGGGCTCGCCAGAGACACCACCACCCAGGGCTGACCCCCCCCCCCCCCCGGGGCTAAAAGCCAGAGCCCCGTGCTGTCCAGCTGGGGCTGCTGCTCCTTTTCCTACCCACCCCCTACTCCACGCTGCTGGGGGCTGGGGCAGACACCCTTCCCCCCCCCCCCCCCCAGCCCATATGCCACTCACCGGGGCTGGGGCTCGCTGCCCCACCCCAGCTCTACATGCTGCTGCCTGGGGCTGGAGCCGACCCCCAACCCTGAGCACTGTGCCACCCAGGACTGGGAATGACCCTGAGCCCTGCTGTCCAGCACCGCAGATATACAGAATAAGGAGCAATGGTCTCAAGTTGCAGTGGAGGAGGTCTAGGTTGGATATTCGGAAACACTATTTCACTAGGAGGGTGGTGAAGCACTGGAATGGGTTACCTAGGGAGGTGGTGGAATCTCCATCCTTTAAGGTTTTTAAGACCTGGCTTGACAAAGCTGTGGCTGGGATGATTTAGTTGGTGTTGGTCCTGCTTTGAGCAGGGGATTGGACTAGATGATCTCCTGAGGTCCCTTCCAACCCTAATATTCTGTGATTCTATGACTGGCAAGAGCAAACAGGACAAATGCCCATTTTTGTCAAAGTCAGGACGGCCCAAGGCCAGGACAGAGCTTAAAAAGTGGCCTCTCGGGAGCTAGGCTCCCTCAGAAATCAAGTGATTCTCCAGCAGGGCTGGGGATAAAGCAGGGGGAATAGGTCTCTGGATGGACCTCCATCCAGACCTTTGGTGACACCTCGGTCTCTCCTGTTCTCTGCCTGTGGCACATCAGAAATGACTGTGAATTGCAATGAATAGTCACTGGGTCAAAGAAAGAGAGAAGCACTTTGCTGTCTGGGGGTAGGGCCCTCACCTAGAACATGGGACACCCAAACTTAGGTCCCTGCTCCAATGCCTACTCGTCTGATGCAAAGTGAAAGAGCATCAACAGGAGAGACTGAGGCATCCCTACACCAGACTATCCCCTTAGCCCAGGCTAAGCCACTCTCCTGCCACATGGGCGGCCCAAATGCAAATCCCTTTCCCTCCTCCTACCCGGGGGAAAATTGAATGGGGTCTCCACAGCTCAGGTAAATGCTCTAATCATCAATGAAAGGTCCCTCCCCATGAGTGTTCTGTCAATCTGCCCCTCCTCCACTTTTGTCAAATGCCCGAAACCAAATGGAAGATCAAAATTCCTTCCACAGACCTGAAGAAGGGCCCTATGTAGTCTGAAAGCTGGTCCAGTAAAAATATTACCTTAGCTGCCTCATGTCTCTCATAATCCTGGGACCAATACAGCTAGACCAACACTGCAAACAGCAGTGTTAGATGGGGTGGGATCTGAGTTACTACAGAGAATTCTTTCCTGGGTATCTGGCTGGTGAATCTTGCCCATATACTCAGGGTTCAGCTGATCACCATATTTGGGGTCAGGAAGGAATTTTCCTCCAGGGTAGATTGGAAGAGGCCCTCAAGGTTTTTCGCCTTCCTCTGTAGCATGGGGCACAGATCACTTGCTGGAGGATTCTCTGCTCCTTGAAGTCTTTAAACCATGGTTTGAGGACTTCAATAGCTCAGACATAGGTGAGGTTTTTCGTAGAAGTGGGTGGGTGAGATTCTGTGGCCTGTGTTGTGCAGGAGGTCAGACTAGATGATCATAATGGTCCCTTCTGACCTTAGTATCTATGATAGGTCTGATCTGTGAAGGGGTGCTGGGCAGTGGGGGAGGTCTGTGGGGCGCTGTGTAGTTGTGGGGGTGGGAGGTGGGAGATGTGTGTGTTGGGGTGCTAGGGAGAGGGGCAGTTGTGGGGGATCATGGGCAGGAGGGCGCTCTGCAGGGGTGGTGGTGTACAGGGCGCTGTGCAATAGTGGTGGAGGGTCTGTGGGGGGGGCAGCGCTAGGCATAGCGGGCCTGCGGGGTCTTGGGCGGAGGGGCTGTGTGGGGTGGCATGGGCCTGTCCCCGAGGGGAGGAGGCATGCTGGCAGCACAGGGCTGGGCAGGCCAGTGTGCGTCTGGCGACTGCCAGTTTGTAAATGGTGCCCTCGCACTGGATGGAGCAGGGCCACCATCTGAGGTGCCAGGTAGCCTCGTTGCCCCGGCCAGCCCGTCGGTCTGGGGACTGACCTCCCTGTACCATGCTCTATTGCATGGGGGCCCTCAAATATGTTTGGTGCTGGGCCCACAAAAGGTTAATCTGGCCCTGATCTGAACACAGCAGGAACAGACAGGCAGTTTCCTTGCTCAGAGAAATCTAAGCCTGCTTTCCAGCCAGTCTTGTGCGGAAAAGAAACTGTTTCCTCCCAGTCATGTTCACCAGTGATTCTCTGGCTTTCTGCTTTTTCCTTGGCTTTCTGCTGGCTTTCTCCTTGTTTTGACCCACAAACAGACACACAGAACCAATCAGTGCCCAGCCCCTGCATTTGCAATCAGACCCCAGGAAAAAACACACTCTTTATCTCTGAGTTAGTTTTGTTCAGGCCTTCCTCATGCATTCCAGAGCCTAGGACCATGGCTTCTGTTTCAGCATTTATTTCATAAAGGAGATTATTCTTCCCTTTAGTTTGAATGAAAGGTGGCAAGCATGCAGTGGTGGTGCAGCCATGTGGGCCCAGGATATTTGAGAGAGAAGGTGGGTGAGGTATTATATTTTACTGGGCCAATTTCTGCTAGTGAGAGAGACCATCAGCTTTAAGGAGCTATAGACTTAAGAAACTCAATCCATTTAGCTTAACAAAGAGAAGGCTAAGGGGTCACTTGATCAGTCACTTGTAGGTCTGTAAGTACATACATTGGGAACAAATATTTGATAATGGGCTCTTCAGTCTAGCAGTTAAAGGCATAGCAAGATCCAGTGGTTGGAAGTTGAAGCTAGGCATGTTCAGACTGGAAATAAGCATAAATTTTTAACAGTAAGGGTGGTTAATTATTGGAACAACTTACCAAAGGTTGTATTGGGTTCTTCATCACTGGTGATTTTTTTAAATCAAGATTAGACAGGTTTCTAAAATGTGCTCTAGTTAAACACTGGGAAGTTCTATGGGAAGTTTCTGGGAAGTTCTATGGCTGTGATATATGGGAGGTGATCCCCTTCTTGCCTGGGAATCTATCCATCTAGGAGGTTGTGATTGCCTATAAATCAGAGATGCCTGCTGGTAGCAACCAACGCCTTCTAGCACAACAGTGTCGTAAGGGAGGGAAAAAGAAAAGGAGTACCTGTGGCACCTTAGAGACTAACAAATTTATTAGAGCATAAGCTTTTGTGAGCTACAGCTCACGTGAGCTGTAGCTCACGAAAGCTTATGCTCTAATAAATTTGTTAGTCTCTAAAGATGCCACAAGTACTCCTTTTCTTTTTGCGAATACAGACTAACACGGCTGCTACTCTGAAACCTGTCGTCATGTAAGGGAGGGAGCGGCTGTCAGAAGAAACACCCAGCCAGCTCTTGTCCCACTGAAAGGTTCATTAGATTTCAGCCATAGTTATGGTGATACTTACTTAATGCTTCAAAACTTGAGGACACTGTGCACATATTAACTTACTTCCCAGCACCTCTCTGAGGCCAGGAAATAATTTCATTTTACAGTGACGAAAACTGAGGTATAGAGTAATTAAAGTGAGTTGCTCAAGGTCGCACAGCAATTCTGTGATAGAGCAAAGTAAGAATTTGAGTTCTTGATTTCCAGCCCATTAGTACATGCTGCCTACACTTGATAGTTAATGGCCTCTAACCTATAAATCTGAGTAGGCTAGACACTTCTAAAGATCCTATTACGTAGTTTTAACACTTCTTGTATTATGCATTGACCAAGAAATCTGGACCTCAACAAAAAGGTCCACTTAAGGAAAACTGTCTCAATCTCCTGGCCAAAAAGGATTGAGGGGAAAAAAGTAGAGCAGTTATCCAATACTGTTCCTTCTGTTGAGATAGGGCTGAACACAGGAAAATATAGATGCAAGAGTTAAAAGGGTGCAGTGACCCTAATGGATGTGTTGCTACTACACTGTTTAAATTGGCTAATGTGAGTATATCTAACCACACTTTCTTCTCAAGCTTTGTTATTGGTAATCTGTTTCCACGTTTCACTTGGGAGCTACCAGATGTATTTCCAGCACAAATCAGAGCTCAATATACTATGGAGAAAGTTCATCAGAGAAGTTGGTTTCAACCATAGGCACCAACTTTCCCCAGCTCCAGTGGGTGCTCGTGCCCCGGTCCCGCCCCCTCCCTGCCCCTCTTAGACCCCTTCCCCAAATCCCAGCCCTGGTCCCACCTCTTCCTCAAGCACACCTCGTTCCCCTTCCTCCCACTCCCTCCCAGTGCGTGCGCTGCAAAACAGCTGTTTCGCAGTGCAAGCACTGGGAGCTAGGGGGAGAAGCAGAGCCTGGAGCACTCAAGGGAGAAGGTGGAGTGGAGGTGAGCTGGGGTGGGGTGGGGAGTTGCCGGTGCGTGCAGAGCACCCACCAATTTTCCCCCATGGGTGCTCCAGCCCTGGAGCACCCACGGAGTCTGCACCTATGCTTTCAACCCAAGAGATACTGCATCAGGAATGCTGAAAAGCCTTCTGGTCTTAACAGCAATAACTTTGTGGCTATTTTCCAACTAGAGAGTAGCTAAAATATATCTATTTCCTGCAATAAGGATTTAATGGAATATACAAGGGCTTTGGAATGCAATCAAACTGCAGATCAAAAAGATCTGAATCCACTGCTAAAGGCAAAATGGTGCACTTACTATATATGGAATCTAGTGAATGTCTGGTATGTGCCCCAAGAATCTGAGGATTTTCTAGGATTTCAGTTCTGTCATTTACAGGTAATTCCATCACTATGGACCCTTTGCATGACAATTACTAACTGTGGTAGTAATTGGGTTGCATGCTACTTTCTTTTGCGGTAGAAAAGAGAACATTTTGAAAAGCGATTTGGAAGGAATACCTTCTGTATGTGCTATATGGGGATGGTGGGGAAATTGATATTGTTTCCTGCCTTCTGAAACATCATGGACTTGCCACTGCTAGAGGCAGGATGCCATTGAACGGTGGTTTGAACTGGGATGTTGCATCTGAAATTTAGATGCTGAAATATGCATAGCATGAATTTTTAAATGTTAATCCTGGATTATAGTTACATAAACACCTGTATTTAATCACTTTCCTCAATTTTTCCTTAGAGCACTCCTAGAGAGAGGAATGTAATAACCTTTCCATAGCTCTTTCCTAGCGCATCCAAGTGCCTTTTAGACTTTAGACACTGTTGTTTGAGGCTTTGAGAGTGGCACTCTAGCCTTAAACCCATCTAATTCTTGCATGTGACTTTATGTAAGCATATTTGGGAATATAGCATACCTCTCAAGTGTCCCTCATTTTGAGAGATGAGGTCATTTATTTTAGTTCCAAAGGTATCTGTTTCACACATTTGGCATCCAATCAATTTTATTGTTAACAGTTGTTTACATCAGAAATAAAGAATCTTGAAATGGTAGTGTTAGGATTTACTTAGGCCTTGTTTACATGGCATAGTTATATCTCTACAGTTCCATATGTGGCCACTCTTATTCTGGTTTAAAATGGGTTTTTTCTCTCAATTTAATGTAAACTCCTTCCCAAGTGACATCAGCTAATTTTGAAGATTTGAAGTAAGGCACTCTTATACTGCAATAAGAGTATCTACATGGAGTGTGTGTGGTGGGGGGGAAGGGGCAGGGAGGCTATAATGCTCTAGCTTTATTGGTTTAAAGTCACACCTTAAGTTATACTGAGAACTTTCTTGTGTAGACAAGGCCTTATGCTAAAGGAAGAATTCTTGTAGCATTTAAAATGTCCTGTATGAATGTGCCCCTCATTTTGGGTCTTTTTGTTACAGATGGTGTCCCTCATTTGGGTTTTGGCAAGTTGAGAGATATGGAATGTAGTGCCATCATCCATAGACAGTGCTTTGAAGAAAGTGGTGTATTCGTATAAAGTTGTATCTGATCCTTAAGTTCCCAGCAGGGACCCTGAGGTTATAGGCAGTTTTCTCTATCCTCTTGCTAGCCTAAACCGCAGGTGATGGATGCAGCAGTAGGTGGAGACAGGAGAGCACTGGGCATTTGGTGATATCATAACCTCTATACAAAGCATCTGGATTCTATTGAACTTGTTCCTTACTCCAGCATTTGAGCGGAACTTCAGTTGGCTACTCTGAAGCATCCAGTATATCTTCACCACATAGTTAGCTTGGTTTTCTAGTTTAATCGTTCTAAATTTCTTGCTGAAACTGTGAAGCTGTAAGTGACTCATTGTTTTTCTCCATTTTCAGGGTAAAAGATAATCCAAAATCTTTCATGCTAAGGTAATTTCCATATGAGTGGAAGTTAGACACCATCTGTGTATCATTGGACTTCAGATATGTGAAATACCAATATATTCAGTAAGGAAAGACATATTGTACTTTGTAACTACGTGCTAACCGCAGGTAAATTCAAACAGCATTCAGATGGCCCCCAGGATGGTGATGCAGAAGGTGTGTTTTGTGGGTAAGGATGTTGAAAGGCAATCATGAGTGCTTGTTTTAATCTGCTCAGTAGCACATCCATCTCAAGCAAACTTCATGATCTAGTTCCGGATGCTTGCTTCATGTTCTTTTGAGCTGAATAATGAGAGCCTATTAAAGGTTTAAGTTTTATTGGCAAATAAGTATGTGTAGCTGGTGCTGAATAACTGCTGCTATTGTGGATGATCAGAGAAATCTGTTTAAACCCACAGTGGTGTTTGAAGAATACAAAATTTGTTTAATTATATTTGGAATAATTAATCTTTCACAGCGGTTGGTAGCTTGCTCTTTGCTATCCCACTCCATCATCCAAACTGGTGGCATGTCTTTCTTGGGTGACCTTAGTTGTACAACATATGTACAGTGAAGAGTCATCAATCTTGGAGTTCAAAAATGCGGCGTGAGAAAATGAAAGTAGCCCAGAGGTCTGACAAAATAAATGGGTTAAGTCTGAGCTCTGATACCTGAGAACTTATTTTTTCAGGTGTGTTCTATAATGAAAATATTGGAATATATTGTTTGGACAAAATATTACTGAAGCCTGTTTCCAACATCAAAAAAGAATCTGAGTAGGTTTTTCAAATTCATCTAGATAGGATTTCTTTTCTTTTTCATCTTGATGATCACATTTGAAAATTTTGAATTGAAATATCCGACCACCACATCAAAACGTCAAAATAGCACTAATGTAGGTGTATAATATTGGCCAATGACTTTGTAAATATTGGGGGGGAAAAGTAAGGGGCAAACTGTTTTGCATTCCCGGCAGAAGTGTATATGTGGCTCATCTCGCCACAGGTAGTGTTTTGAAGGCAAGCAGTGCATTTCTTAGATTAGCTTTTCATCATTAAGAACTGTCAAGCAACACTGAAATAAGACTATAAGGAAGCATGCACTATCTCTTTCATCTCTCTGCGAAAAAGACATTGAACTGAATTGCAGTGGAAAGCGAGTGAGGCTGAAAATAAAGCAGAGACGTTTTGCCTTTTAACAGAAGGCGGCTTTATCACCTGCTGAGATTTTAGTGTCCAGTGTTCCTTCACATGACAAGGCAGCATGAGTGAGAGAACTATCCATTAGAAATGAGAGCTCAATGCTTAGAAATGTCATTTTATCTCCCAGTGTTGTGAATTTTGCCCATTTTCTGTGTTTTGCATTTCTGGTGGTGGACAAATTTTAACACCTTGTTTTGTTCCATCCGGCTAGAAATCTGCTCGCTGCATTTTTAGCTAGCATGGGTTACCTCAGTCCTGAAGTGAAGGCCAGGTCTACGCTACATGGTTAGGTCAACGTAAGCTGCCTTGTGTTGACCTAACCGTAGAAGTAGCTTCATTTAAATTTAGCGTCCGCCAGCATAAGTGCCTCTCTATGCCAATTTAGTAACACCACCTCCCCAAGTGGCAGAGTCAGTGAACATAATTAGGTTGACACAGTGTTGGTGTAGAAACTGCATTGCTTACATAGACTGCTAGTGGCTTTCACAAGACATTCCACTATGCCCCACACTGACAATACAATCCATACAAGTGCTCCTGGTGAGGATGCACACCACTGACACAAGGATGCAAGTATGCACAGATAAGCAATTTAATAACTGTAGTGGCTGTATGCCGATGTAAGTTAGGTTGACAAAATTTTGTAGTGTAGACATGGCCTAAAATTTGCTATTGTTTCCAATGAGGAGGCATAAAGAGAGGATTAACTGATATGTGCATAATTAATGTGAGTAACCTCATTACCTTATTAATAACTCGATTTTCCCCACTCTTTGCTGCACTGACTTTGTTGTGATGTTTCATTTAGATTACATGCCCTTCATGATAGTGAATTACTATTGTTTGTTTGAAGTACCTAGTGCACTTGTGGTCACTAAAATAATCAAAAACTGTTTCCTGTGACGCAGGGCATCTTAGTACAAGACCAAAAGCCAGGAACCCTGGTTTTCAAATCTTCTAAACTATCTGTTGTAGATACTGAAGTATGTTAGTCAGTTCTTCTGCCTATTAAATGTTGCATCTTTTTAGTTGCAATTCACCTTCCATCTAGTTTTATATCTTTTTAAAGGCAAAATTCTGCCCACGTGTCTTTTTAAAGCAATCATTGAATGAATGACAATGGGATTATGAATTTTCCACTATGGCTGGTAGTGCAAGACAATCTGGATAGGAAGTGGTGATATATATTTTGTCCCTTTCCCTTTTTGCGGGGAAGGGTGTGTAACTATTACATTGTTTCAAAATATTACAACGTGACCTCCTCCAGAAGTTTATATACATGTGTATCTATATCTACTAGAAGTGATGTTTATGAACTGATAACATCAGAAACTTGAATTACTGAAAGATTAATTTTGTCTATTTGCAACGTGGAATAATAAAGTACCCACCCTTGCAGAGTGGGTTTCTCCCAACATACTGCCTCAGTATTGCGTCAGAACACTGGTGCCGTCTGAGCTTCCATCTTTGGGTACACATTTGTACAACAGCTGCCGTTCATGCAAAATGTGTAAACTACTTACAAATAGGTGGGCAAACTACGGCCTGTGGGCCACATCTGGCCCATGGGACCATCCTGCCCAGCCCTCGAGCTCCCAGCTGGGGAAGCTGGCCCCTCCCCTGCTGTCCCCTCCCTCCCCCGCAGCCTCACCTCGCCGTGCCACCAGTACTCTGGCCCGCTGCTCCTCCCGGGCAGCACAGCGGCGTTGCTGGCTTCAGCTGGGTGGCAGGGCTGCGAGCTCCTGCTGCTCTGAGCGGCATGGTGGGTGGGGAGGGGGTTGGATAAGGGGCAGAGAGTCCCATGGGACAGTCAGGGAACAGGGGGCAGTTGAATGGGGGATGAAGGTTTGGGGGAGGGAATCGGGGATGGGGGGAACAGGGATGGTTGGATAGGCGTGGGAGTCCTGGGGAACCTGACGGGGGGCGGGGATATGGATAGGGGGTGGGGGTCCCGAGAGGAGGCAGTTGGGGACAAGGAGCAGGGGGCATTGAATGGGTCAGGGGTTCTGAGGGGGGGGCAGTCAAGGGCAGGAAGTGGAGGGGGCGAATAGGGGGTGGGAGCCAGGGGCCAGGCTGTCTGGGGAGGCAGAGCCTTCCGTACCCGGCCCTCCATACAATTTCACAACCCCAATGAGGCCCTCAAGCCAAAAAGTTTGCCCACCCCTGCATTAGTCTTGGATACCAAGCCCCATTCAGCCCAGTGCATTTCCGCGTACACTTACCATTCTTAGGACAAGAATTTAATTGAAGATGCCACCCACCTACCTCAACGGGTGGGGGAACTTGATGGGGTTGGCAGTGAAAGGGAACAGTCCCAGCAGCAAGGGAAGGAGACGCGCACCAAGGGACACCAGGTAGCTTTCCTCCTACCCCCCCAGAGTCTTTGGTACCCATTACCAGCTGAGGGGAAGGATTCTGATTGGCCAGCATTCCCTGGCTCCCAGGATTTAACCTGGAGTGGGGGTCATGTGGAGTCTTTTTTGGCTCTGTTCCAGTAGCCCCACCCTGAACTAGGAATGGGATGCTGCAGATCTAGCTGATTGCCTGTTTGGCGAGTGAGGAAGGATTTTTTTTTTTCTTCCATGGACCAATTGGCAGAAGACCAGTGAATTTTCTGCTTTCCTCGCAGCACCATCTAGCCACAGTGGTTTAAGTAGGAATGTGCTTAGTACATTACTGAGGTAGGTGGGTTGAGCTGTTAATTTGTTAGTTTGTGGCCAGTTTCCAGTGTGGTTAAAAGAATAACATGAACAGTCCCCAGAGGTAAAATGTAGGATTTTGGCAGTGGGCCTTGGGCTCATGGGATAGCATGAGACCTTGTGGCCTTCATGAACTGAGGTCAGATCTTGTGGCCTTCATGGCCCGAGATCCTCATCCTTCTGCACCTTCTGTCTCTCTTGTGTGGATGAGGGACGGTGGGTAGGATTTCGAGAGCTGAGTTCTTGGAGGGTGAATTAAGGAGAGCTTACCCTGAATTACAAATATACCAAGGAGCCCTGTAACCCCTGCACTGGAACCAATTAAATTCTTGATATTAGAGAGTATGGGTGATGGGCAGGTGGCTCCCCTCCCCTTTGTTAAAATATAATTTTCAGCCTGCTGCTTAATTCCATGCATGTCTTGTCCTCATTTCATTGCAATGTCTGCATCAATGCATATTCTGTTGTGTAATGTGATATCATTATTCCAACTTTGCAAATGGAGAAACTGGGTCATAGAGATGAGGCAACCTACCCATGGTCACACACAAAGTAGTAAGTGTTAGCAGGACAAAGCCTAAAGATATACCAGACTGTAACCAAGTCCCAAATAGGCAATGTCACATTAAAATTTCCATTTTAGAAAAATTTCTTCACCAGTGTTACTAATACTACCTTAGATGATAAAAAAAAAATTTTTTTTAAAATCTTTTTCACCACGTGTGCTATTTGTGGTTTTTTTTCTTCCTTCCAGTTCTCTAAGCTGAGCACATGAATTAGTCAATATTTCAGAGACTGTTCACCAAATCATTTTCACTAGCTAGTACTCAGACACTAGCAAGATATTCCAGTTGCAGCAGTGGCTACAGAATATTATACTTTTATATTCTGTCACAATTTATAAGAAAAATCATGGACGCATTCTATTTTTAATTTATTTTTTTAAACAAACCTTTATTCTGTGTTTAAATTTACATGACATTGTATCAAATTGTTGCATACTTCCTTTAATGCAGCATTGTGGAAAGACTGCCTGGCATAAATACATCTAAGAAGGGACTAGGATAAGGTGGGAATTATAGTGTAAGGGCCTACTTGGAAGAAAGCATGACAAGAAGAATGGAAGAATATAAGGGATTTTAGGATGGGGAGTAGGAGGAAATGAGAGCAAAGTTGTAGGTAGGAAGCAATTACAAAGAGTCTCAAAAGAAAGGCCAAGCAGTTTGAATTTGAAAATATGGAGCTAGGATTATATATTGGAAGGTCTGTGTTTAGACTATGAGAAACTCACTTATGTCCAATACGTTTTGGGAACTGATTGTATTTTACTTTTTCATTTCCTCCACTTCTCCCCACCAGGCAGCATCCTGGTAGAAGTGTTAGTTGATCCATTAAGATCTGGTTCCTTGTCTGTATGGCGCAAACTGGAAATGCACGTGCCTCTGATTTTTTTTTTTTTTCTTTTAAAACTCTGCTCCCTTCAAAAGCATCACTGCAGGCTATTATAACACGCTATATGGGCATCTGTAATCCCCATTTTATTTACTGCCCCTTCTCTGCATGTGGATAGTATTGCCTATCCCAAATATAATCAAGAGGACAATTTAAGAACATAAAAACCCTGATTTTCCAGGGCGTTTACATGAATAAGCTGTAGCTCACGAAAGCTTATGCTCAAATAAATTTGTTAGTCTCCAAGGTGCCACAAGTACTCCTTTTCTTTTTGCGAATACAGACTAATACGGCTGCTACTCTGAAACCTACATGAATAAGAGTATCCTGAACTAAAGGTTTCTTTTTTTGCTCTTTACATGTATGTTTCCTTGCTGTAAATTTGTAATATGTAGGAAGAAACCGAAATCTCTGCTGAACATACCTGGTACATTTAGAAGCCCTTTGATTTCAGTGGGAGGGCTATTAAATCAGAAGCACTTGCAATAAAGGTGAGGCAGGGAAAGGGTTGTAGTCAAAGCATGATGTCCTGTCCTGAAGGTTTTTAACCATCAGAGGAGTGAAGTTTTGGAATAGCCTTCCAAGGGAAGCAGTGGGGGCAAAAGATCTATCTGGTTTTAAGATTCTACTTGATAAGTTTATGGAAGAGATGGTATGATGGGGATAATGGGATTTTGGTAAGTAATTGATCTTTAAATATTCAGGGTAAATAGGCCAAATTCCCTGAGATGGGATATTAGATGGATGGGATCTGAGTTACCCAGGAAAGAATTGCGTAGTATCTGGCTGGTGAATCTTGCCCATATGCTCAGGGTTTAGCTGATCGCCATATTTGGGGTCGGGAAGGAATTTTCCTCCAGGGCAGATTGGAGAGGCCCTGGAGGTTTTTTGCCTTCCTCTGTAGCATGGGGCATGGTTGACTTGAGGGAGGCTTCTCTGCTCCTTGAAGTTTTGAACCATGATTTGAGGACTTCAATAGCTCAGACATGGGTGAGGTTTTTCATAGGAGTGGGTGGGTGAGATTCTGTGGCCTGCGCTGTGCAGGAGGTCGGACTAGATGATCAGAATGGTCCCTTCTGACCTTAGTATCTATGAATCCTGTCACCACTCAGTAGCAAAACTCCTATTGACTTCAGTGGGACCAGGATTTGAGCCTAAGGGATGTCTACACTGCCCGCATTACAGGGCGGCTGCGGCCGTGCTGTGAAATGGGCAGTGTAGTCATGTTTTATTGCTGGGGAGAACTCTCCCAGTAGTGATTAAAAATAAATAAATAAAACACTTTGAATGAGGGGGTGGTAGCTTTATCACCGAGAGCAACGAGCGCTGTCTATACTGGCACTTTTCAGTGCTAAAACTTTTGTCGCTCGCGGGGGGGGGGTATTTTCACACCCTGAATGACTAAAGTTTTAGCACAAAGTGGCAGTGTAGACACAGCCTGAGTGTCTGCATTAACTCTGAATTGCTTTTATTTCTATTGCAGTAGTGCCTAGAGGCCTTAACTACATCAGGGCCCTATTGTGCTTGGTGCTGTATGAACATATAAATTACAGTTCCTGCTCCTTAAAGCTTTGTAGGCAGTGATAACGGTAGCATAACAGTAGGTAATTCATGGGCTAGACCAGGTGTGGGTTAAGAGGGTGCTTTTAGGAAACCTCTGTTCCTGTCATAGGAAAGCTTTTTACCCAATGAATGAAAATGTTGAGATGGCCTGGCTACCTTACTGGTCATCCATCACACCGAGCCCTGGACTGATCAGCCCACTTTGGGTTGTGGCCATGTTTCTAGCTGACACACGTGTGCTGTGATCAGTAGCATGTGTTGCTTTATTTCCAAAGAATTCAGTGCCTCGTGGCTGCCTTCCCTGAAACAACCTTTGTGCCAGAAATTTAGGCATGCAATTTGGCACTGCTCCATTCATGCCCCTTCATGGCTCACTCACCTAATGGTTTAAGGAGTATGGGGGAGTGTGCACAGCTAGTAGGTTGAATTGAAGTGAATTTTTAGCTTCCACTTTCATATGGAGGTGGTTTATTTATCATCTGGAGTAACTCACAATGGGATTAAATCAAGAAAGGGTTGAGGGGGGAGGAGGGAGTTAAACTGATTAATTGTAGTAACACAGTTTATAACTTCAAGCCCTTTGTTGCCTTCAGGATGGTGGTGGTTTGGCTTTCCTGTCACTGTGCTTACTGATGCATCCGATGAAGTGAGCTGCAGCTCACAAAAGCTTATGCTCAAATAAATTTGTTAGTCTCTAAGGTGTCACAAGTACTACTTTTCTTTTTGCGAATACAGACTAACAGGGCTGCTACTCTGAAACCTGTGCTTACACTGACATGTTTTGTATTAATCTTTCTCTAGTTGCTAAACCTCCAGAACAAAGCAAACATCTCTGGAGTCAGTTCTTAGGTTTGTTTAAGGAGTCAGAGTTGAAGTCACTGCTGTAATATGCATCCCTGCACCTGATATTCATTCCTGAAGGGCTGCCCCTCCCTATGAATAAGAGGAAACCTCTAGCCAGTTGTGTTAAACAAAGCCTTGCAGCTGCTGAGCCCAAGAGTGGGAGTGAGTCGCTTCCTCTAGCCACAGTAACCCTTTCTTCTCCCGAGAGGGGTGAGCTGATTAATTTGGGGGGGAGGGGGTTGAGGAGGAAGCTGTTGCTTTTTGAAGCTGACAGCTCCTGGGGGGGATGGGGGGGACGATGGGGATTTAATCACTGGGAGGATTATTTGGTTGCTGGTTAACCTCCTTATCTGCACTTCAGACAGATGCTTTGCAAACCCCACCCTGCAATAACCAGAGTAGCCAGTCAGTCCCTAAAAGGCTCAGGTGGCTCCAAAGCAATGCTCAGCTAATGAATCTGAGGAGGGGGTGGTCCGACTGTCTGTCTGGACCCCTCACAGCTGACTCACAGGAAGTGCTAAAAAAGCTTGGCACAGGGTGAGCAGCTCCAGGCTTCTGCCCCTCCCTCTTTCCCTGCTTGTAGATTTCACAGGATCTCTTTAAAGAACAATGAAGTGGCTTTAAGTTTTAGGACTATCAAAACATTCACTTAGTCCTGTCCCTCTGACAGCCTGAAGGATGTGTTGCTTCAGACAATTATAGGTAGCTGTCAATCTTGCCCTTCTTCCCCCCCCCCCCACTTCCCCTCCTGTGGACTGCTTTATCTGAAGACAGAGGGTGACCATGGTTCAACGCTTTAGCCTCAGGAGGCAGCTATCAAAGGTGGGTTGTATCTGTAATTGATATGCATGACACTTATAGCTTCCTTTTCTGATTACAGATCAGTAAAACCTCTGCTTATACAGAGGTGGGTGAGTCTGTGTGGGAGACGCAGCCCTGCCTTTTGTTCTCTTCTCTTAGACAAAGGTTTTTAAGGCGGACTGCCCATTGGTAGGCACAGGTTTTGTTCCCTTTAGGCTGGAACTGGAGCTGTAGATTTGTGGGAGGCTGCAGCTTCCTCTCTCAACTTGAATTGCTGATATGTTTGGGGTAGAGGGGGCTATGGGAAAGAGGGAATCGAATTAACAGTTATGCCAGCATGTGGACATACACCAAATCAAAACATGATGGTCACTTTAAACATGTGCTTTATGTCGGTTAGAGTTTCAGTAGTAGGGATAGCCAGTAGGATAGACCACAAAGTGTCCCAGGCATCCACCTGAAAGCTTGTACTCCTCACTTTGAAGTATTAGGCAGGGTTTTCTGACTATATTAAGAACAAAGGAGTTGTTGTTAAGAGATTTTGCTGCTTAATAACTATATATGTGTGCCTCTTTGTTTTAAGAAGTGATTCTGGAGGAGTGAGTATTTAATCCATGTTTTGTAGATTTATCATAGAATAAATCCAATGTGTTTAATCTGAAAAACACTTAAGTCTGCTTCAGGAAAATCAACCCATGAATAAAATGAGGGTGTACGGTGCCCTTCAGGTGAGTATGCTGGTGCTACAAGCCAGACATAGCAACCCCATTCTTTTCTTTCTAATCATGTAGATTATGCAGACTTCTCTCTGAAGAGAGATATTACCATAGTTAACCTTGTGTTTAACATTTTTTTGACATTTGAAGCTCTTTTCTAAAGTGTGTTTAAAGGGTTTTTAACTTAAAAAATGCTGTGATCAGCAGTTAAAATAGGTCAAAACTTGTTCTCTGCAGACAGTACGTTGGGAAAGGCTATGATGTTGCAATAAACTTTATTCTTTATGTCCCTTGGAGTTCATCAGCATCTGTAAAATACCGAACCATGGGCATTCCAAGTGGCCGTGAAAAGGAGAAACCTACATCTTTTCCCTTTAATTGTTCATGTTGTTGTTTCGTGCTAGGAACTGTACCTTCAAACAAAGCAAATCTTCAGAGGCAATACACGGATTTAATTTCGCCCTAAAAAATGACTGTGTGGTTAATAATGAGCCTAGCATTTTAGTCATACTCAGACTGTTTTTGCCAGTTTGATCTCTGTTTTAAAAGCTATTCTGGCTAACTGAGCCAAACAGGGTGATGGGATCATACTGTTTAAACAGAGTTCAACTTCTAGCCTAGGAAAACTGTTCATAGGGGTGTTAAACGCATCTGGCCCTTTTCACACTGAGTGGCTTAATAGTGTGTTAAACTGAATTAGTCTGAATTGTATCACCTGTTTACAGAATGGTTCATACAGTGTTCCTTTGCCCCAAGTGGGACCTGCCTACTCGCATCATAGGCTTGTTAGGTTTGTTTGAAATCATAGTTACATAAAGGAGCAATCAAAATGGATCTCACTCTCTCGTGAACTGGACTGGGACTCTGGAGAGCTGGGTTCTGTTCCTGGTTCTGCTAATGGCCTGCTGGGTGGCCTTGGAGAAGGCACTTACCTTTTTTCTGTGCCTCAGTTTCTCACATCTGCAAGGATGGGGAAGATACCCTTTGTAATTCACTCTGAGATCAGCTAAGTGCTATATAAAAGCTAGGTGTTATTTATTATGAGCAGATTTGGCAGCAGAATGACTGAAGCTGGAATGTATAGTTCAAATAAAAGAATAGTTTTACAATCCGTTCATACTAAGATCTCAAAGCTTTACATGGCAGTTTAACCTTAATGTATATAAAGTAGGCAAAGTGATATAGGTATTGGCTAACCCATCATTGACAGGCAGTCACCTCTTGGATTAAATGTGACATGTTAAATGGGTGTATAGTGATGTCATGTAATCTTAAAGTCATGAAGTAAAGATAATCTCCAGATGAATCTGAAGGAGAGGAATTTAAATTGGGAGAATGGAACAACACAGAATTATGATTTACAAATGCCGAGAAATTTTCATCACTGAATATAAAACTAGAAATGGGAATCTAGAGCCACAGAAAGGGAGAAAAGGTGGCCCTTTGACACAGGACTGAGAGTCAAAGAGCTGGTTTCAATTTCCAACTTTACCATGTCCTGCATGACCTTTGGGCAAGTCGCTTAATCTCTCTGGGTCTCCATTCCTAATCTGTAAAATGGGGATAAAACTCCTTCCCTTTCTCAATTAGGTTAACTAATGGTTATGTGGTGCTCGGATACTATACTTATCAGAGCCATACAGTACATAATGTTGTATTGAACTATGAAATGTCCTCTCCACAAGAAAAAGGTTTTACCAGAAGAAATCAATTTTGTTTCTAATTCCTTTGAGTTGCATTTATCATGCACTTTAAAAGACCAAATATTGGTGTCTTTTTAGGAGGTGCATATTGATACTTGTGTGTAACTGCCTGTTCTTTTTTCAGAGTAGCAGCTGTGTTAGTCTGTATTCACAAAAAGAAAAAGAGGACTTGTGGCACCTTAGAGACTAACAAATTTATTTGAGCATAAGCTTTCGTGAGCTACAGCTCACTTCATTGGATGCATTCAGTGGAAAATACAGTGGGGAGATTTATATACATAGAGAACATGTTACCATACATGTTACTATACACACTGTAACCCATTGTTTCATGTTCTCTATGGGTAATAGCTCATCTTAAGTGATCACTCTTGTTACAGTGTGTATGGTAACACCCATTGTTTCATGTTCTCTATGTATATAAATCTCCCCACTGTATTTTCCACTGAATGCATCCGATAAAGTGAGCTGTAGCTCACGAAAGCTTATGCTTAATACATTTTAGTCTCTAAGGTGCCACAAGTACTCCTTTTCTTCTTGCCTGTTTTTTGCATCTTTCTGCCAATGTGAGTGTCCGTATATGGAATTTTGGACATCCTAGGAAGTCTCCTGTGGTAGAAACTGGGGCCTTAGTATATTGACCTTTCACTGTAAAACCTTAAAAAGGCAAAACACTTAGTGGCATGTGAATTTTTCAATAAATAGCTGTGTGCCAAATTCCAGTTATGCACTTGGTTTTGGATAAACCTTAATTTTTGCCTTATAGTGTGGAATGCTACAAAAAAATATTTTCTTTAAGCCTTTTCAAGTATGTTAATTTCCATCGCTGTCCTCCATTTCTTTATTCTTTGAAAACCCCTAAACGGCTAAGAATTACTGTCAGCCCAGTAGCAAAATCTCAAGAAGTGCTCCTCCTGCCTTGTTTGTTGTGTGGGAATTCCTTCACTCTTGGAATGATGGAGCACAACTATATCCCCCTTTATGTGGCTTAACTTTGTCCATATGTTTAAGCCCAGGTTGTGAAAGCAAAATAATGGAAATAAATGGAACAGTGTTCAAGGAAGCATCTTCCAAATAAAAAACATGCCATTTCATTTTATGTATACGTCTTAGGTCTGCTTGTGAAGAAAGATTGAGGGCTTGTCTGCACTACAAAATTAGGTCAACTTAACTTAGGGCACGTCTACACTGGCAAAGTTACAGCGCCGGCAGTTACAGCACTGAAGGAAAACTGCTATTGTGTGTTCATACTGATAGCTGCCTGTGCAATAGCATGTTCATACTTGCCATGCTATTCGGAGGGGTGCACTCTGGGCAGCTATCCCGCAGAGCATCTCTTTTGTCGCTAAGACTTGTGGGAAGGTAGAAGGGGTTGCGGGGCATCCTGGGTCTTGTCCCAATGCCCTGTGATGCATTGCTCGCATCCCAGCAATCCCTGTGCTTCCATCGCATTTGGCGCCATCTTTCAACTGTTTGTGTACTGCGCACCCTGCCCTGCCTCTTTCCGGCTGCAGGAATGGATCCCAAGCTATTGACAATGCTGTTCACGCTGACCAATATGTCACGAGTGGCAGTGGAGTTATTCCTTAAATTACAAGGTCAAGAGGAGTGTGATGTTGATCTTGCCACATGTAGTAGCTACTACAAGAAATTACTTTTGGCATTCATGGAGGTGCTGACCACACTGGGATGCCGCTTTTGGGCTTGGGAAACAAGCACTGAATGGTGGGATCACATTGTGATACATGTCAGGGATGATGAGCAGTGGCTGCAGAGCTTTTTCATGAGGAAAGCCACATTCATGGGACTGTAATAAGCTCGCCCCAGCCCTGAGCCGCAAGGACACGAGAATGAGAGCTGCCCTGCCATTGGAGAAGCATGTGGTGATAGCACTGTGGAAGCTGGCTACTCCAGACTGCTACCATTCGGTCGCTAACCAGTTCGGAGTGGGAAAGTCTACTGTTGGACTTGTATTGATGGAAGTGTGCAGGACCATTAATTGCATCCTGCTCCGAAAGACAATGTGACATTGTGGATGGCTTTGCACAAATGGGCTTCCCAGACCGTGGAGGGGCAATCAATGGCACGCACATTCCAATTCTGGCACCAGACCACCTAGCCCCTGATCACAAGGGGTTTTTATCAATGGTTCTCCAGGTGCTTGTGGACCACCGTGGGTGTTCCACAGACATTAATGCAGGCTGGTCTGGAAAGGTGCATGATGCGTGCATCTTTTGGAACACTGGCCTGTTCAAGAAGCTGCAAGCAGGCACTTTCTTCCTGGACCAGAAGATCACTGTAGGGAAAGTTGAAATGCCCATTGTGATCCTGGGAGATCCCGCCTACCCCTTAATGCCCTGGCTCATGAAGCCATACATGGGGAAACTTGACAGCAGCAAGGAGTGGTTCAACAACAGGCTGACCAAGTGCATTTTGTGGACTGTGGAGTGTGTGTTTGGCCATTTTAAAAACCCGCTGGCGATGCCTGTATGGGAAGCTGGACATAGCCGATGACCATAATCCTATGCTTACAGCTGCATGCTGTAGGCTCCATAATATTTTGTGAAGGGAAGGGCGAAAGCTTCACTCAGGGCTGGACCGCAGAGGCTCAGCGCCTGGAGGCTGAGTTTGAACAGCCAGAGACCAGGGCTTATTGTGGGGGGCACAGCGCGGGTCCATAAGGATCAGGGATGCTTTGAGGCAGCAATTTGAAGTTGAAAGCCACTATTTGTTGCTATGCTTGGGATTGCAGTGCTTGTTTGAAAGCAATCCTTATTCTATTAAGTGAAAGCAAAAAGAGCACTGCAAAGCAACACAAAATTAGGTTTCTTCTCTGTGGAATGCATCATATGCACTAATCCTAGCATTACAAACACAATTATTTTATAGAAAGACGACAACAACCAGAGGAGAGAGAGTCAAATAAAAAAATTATCAGCAGGGTGGGTGATGGGGGAAGGGAAGGTCTCAAGAGGAGGAGCAGTCCCAGGACTGCTACAGATTTGTGTATGTCCAGGGATCATACCCAACTTTCTCCTTTGGAGTATGATGCAGCGGGTGCTATACTTCAGCAGGGCCAAACTGCAGATGGATGGGTGTTGAGTGCAGTGGGTAGTGAGTCCACACTGCTGGACTGTGAGGAGGGAGGAGTGGAATGCTGCGGGTAGATTGGAGCCAGGAGGTTGATAAGAGTGTGTTGGCTGTGTGTGTGTGGGGAGGGGGGTGCATGGGAAAGAGTTTTGCGACAGTGGCTGCGGGGGCGACGCGGAACTGCTCAGTTTGAAGGGCTGGTATCACCCGAGCGTGTCTGCTTGGTGCTCCATAACCGTTAAGAGCCGCTCCGTGGCTTCTTCCTGGTGTGCCGTGTTCTCCTTTCGGTCCCTCTTCTCACTGTCCTGCCACTCCTTCAGTTCTTTTTTCTCGGCTGTGGAGTGCATCATAACCTCATGCATAAAGCCCTCCTCAGTTCTCCGATGCTTTCTGATTCTGTGCAGCCATTCTGACACCGATAACAGAGGGAGACTGTGCTCCCAAGGTCATCTCTGTAAAGTTTAAATGCAACATTTTACAGAAGCAGTATTGTTTGCAACACAGACAACACTGTTTCATTGCTTTAAAACTGTCAGTACTCACATACCTGTCACTAACTGGCTGACCCCAGGCAAGCACACATGAGGCACAAGACCCCCACAATGGTGAGTAGCCGCAGGGGCAGGGTAAATCACTGTTCCAGGACCCTGCTGTACACTGGGCACATGGCTCTTGGGCACTTGAGGAGAGCCAGGACTGTAGGCTGGGGCCTGATAATCATTCCTGTCCCGGCCACTTTCCACAGGAGGTGGTCATTATGGAAGATTTCTCGCTGCTGAGAGTGAGCAGGGAATCAAGGGAGAGTCTTCTCCAAGCCTGCGGCTTCTACCCTGGCACCTATTTGGCTAGCCTGTGTGCAGCAATGGTTTCCCTTCTTGTCCCATCCATCCCCTCCCTCCCCCGTGATGGCAGTGGTGCAAGAAAGTTACCGTTAATGGGGTAGGAAACAAAACAGTTCTGCCGAGGAACCTGCGGAAGCAGATGGCTCAGTATCTCCATGAGAGTTTCCTGGAAATCTCTGAGGGAGATTCCCGTGAAGTGAGGGAGTGCATCAACAGCCTGTTCCACTGCTTAGGTGAGGCATGATGTGGGAGACAAGCCTGCTTTCTGCAACCCTCCTGCTCCCAACAGCTAGCTTCAGCAATTCCCAAAATCAGATTCACTTATCAGGAGCCTCCTCTCCTGTTTGCGCTCGCCAAGCTCCGACTGCTGTGACTGGCTAGGCTCCTCTGGGGTAGAGCTCCTGACTGCATGCATCTCTGGCCTCAGAGTCATCCTCTACCTCTGGGTCACCCTCCCTCTCTTCATCCAAGATTGCCTCCTCCCGGCTCGGTCCACTCTCAACTGACACGCAAGCCAGTGAAGTATTCACAGGGTCCTTTGCAGTTGAGGTGGGGTCGCCACCGGGTATCGTGTCCAGCTCTTTGTAGAACCGGCAGCTCGTGGACACAGCACTGGAGTGGCGGTTACCTCCCACGCCTTGTGATAGGCCTTCCGCAGCTCTTTCACTTTGACCCTACACTGTAGTGTGTCCCGGTCATGGCCCCTTTCTGTCATGCATCTTGAAATCTGTCCGTAGGTATCATAATTCCTATGGCTGGAGCGCAGCTGGACCTGGACAGCCTCCTCTCCTCAAATGCTGATGAGGTCCAATAGCTTTGCATTGCTCCAAGCGGGGGATCACCTTGTGCATGGAGCCGGCATGGCCACCTGGAAAGATGCACTGAGACCACTGCACGCGTCACTGAGCAAACAGGAAGGGGATTTTCAAATTTGCAAAGGAGTGTACAGGGTACGGCGATGGTTTGGTCACCTGAGGGCAGAGCTGTAGCATTTAAACTGATGGCCAAAGAGGCAAGAACATGCATTGTGGGACACCTCCCGGAGGCCAATCGCAGCGCTGTAATCACCACGGTGTCTACACTGGCACTGTAGCCCCAGCGCAGAACGCTCTACACCTCTTGTCGAGGTGGGGTGTTTTGGTTTTTTTAAGAGCGCTGCATCTGCACATTTTCTGCACACTAAGTGGCTTGGCAGTGTGTACACCTCGGGAGTTACAGCGCTCAAAGCTGCTTTACTGCACACATTTACTGCCAGCGTAGATAAGGCCTAAGGTTGACCTACAGCCACCACAGTAATTCAATCAGCTGTTGGTGTCCACATTGCCTGCCGTTTGCTGGTGGAGTATATCCTCATCAGGAGTGCTTACGCTGACTGAAGTGGGGCACTGACAGCTGAGTGTGGGGTGACAGCCCCAGCTGTGAGCCCCACAGGGGCTCAGTTTCGCAGCACAGAATCTATCAGCTGTGAAACTGACATTCTTTTCAATTTCACACTGCTATTGTCTCCACTCAGAGCGCACACACTCAGATAGCTCTAGGAGCACTCTGGGGAGCTGGGAGCCCAGGCTCTTGGGGCCTGACAGCTGGGCTTGAAGTGGGGAGCCCAGGCAGCAGCTCGGCTGGGACCAGGTAGCTGGGAGCCTGGCGGGCAGCAGGGGTCCCAGTGTGGAGACAGGAGCCTGGGCAGCAACTTGCTAAGAGCCCGGGGGGGCAACTGGTCTCTAGCTGGAGCCCCCCCATCCAATCCGGGGTGTGACCAAGCTGTGAGCCAGGTGCAGGGTTCCTACCAGGGAACCTACCACCCTTTCTTGTCATTTCAGGGCTCAAGCAGGGAGCTGTGAAATTGACAAGCTAAAATTTGTCAGCCCATGTAAGTAAGGTAGCATCTACACGGCCACTGCATTGCCCTAACTAGTCATCATAAGCCCTACACTTCTTACAGAGATGGAGTTATGTCTGTGTAAGACATCGGCAGGAGCAAGGCTGTAGTGTAGACACTAACATAGTTAGGTTTCAGAGTAGCAGCCATGTTAGTCTGTACTCGCAAAAAGAAAAGGAGTACTTGTGGCACCTTAGAGACTAACAAATTTATTTGAGCATAAGCTTTCGTGAGCTACAGCTCACTTCATTGGATGCATCCAATGAAGTGAGCTGTAGCTCATGAAAGCTTACGCTGAAATAAATTTTAGTCTCTAAGGTGCCACAAGTACTCCTTAACATAGTTAGGTTGACATAGGTCAACGTGACCAAGCCTTAGATATGCCAAACGCAGCTTTTCTATGTAACTGCACTTTGGTAAGTGAAGGACGTTACTAATTTTATGTATGACTTAGACCCTTCCTTGAAATGGAATGGTATTGAGTGAGTTTAACCAGAATGTGCAAAGTCTTGGAATGGCCCTGCATTTTTAAGGCACTTCTTGTGGATAAACAGGCCTCTTAAAAAGTGGCCTATCACTACTTTGCCCTGAAGCAGCGAGTGGGTTATCCACATCTGAGTTTTTGCTTTCTTGCTCATGTGGACCAAGTTTTACTTGGGGGGCTGGAACCTAAACTGATCATGGCAAAATAAAGGTTGGGATCACACTATGATAAAACTGTAAGATGTCATGCTTAGTCACTGAAGGAAGTAATATTATAGCTGTAGCGTTGAAGAGCATGAATTTGCTATGTTGCTCCTAATGTGGAGTTTTACATTCCTACTTTCTCATTTCCATAAGCAGGTTTTTTTCCCCTGCCATGCTTACTCAGAGCTGCTTTCTCCACCTTATACTCCTTTCTACCTCATTGAGTTTGACTCTGGACAGGTAAGGCAGGGTCAGTTTTATGCCAGTTGTCTACTGATCATTTCCGTCATTCTGGTTGCTACTGATCTGTTTTATTAAACTAGAGCACTTGAGGGGACTCTTTCAATACACTCATCTCAGCCCTTCTGGAATATTGTGCAGAGGAATGTAGTCTAAACCTGGGGATTCCTGTAATTTAAATTTCCTCGATACAGATATTCACTAGCATACGATATTGATTATTTAAGAAAACCCAGTGATTTTACATCATAAAGGTGGGAGGCATTGCCCATGCAGAGGAGGAATGAAATATTTTATAGGAAGATCTGGATGACCCAGAAGTCTGAAGTGACAGATATGGGATGAAATTCAGTAGTACAAAATGCAAGGTCCTGTACTTAAGGTCCAATAATAATTTCTGCTATTAGCTGGGATCTTCTCAGTTGGAAGTGACAGAGAAGGAGAGAGACATGGGTGTGTGGGTCGATCGCAGGATGACTGAGCCACTCAGATGTGATTCTAAGGTATATCAGGTGAGGCATTTCCAACAGAGTTAGAGAAGTATTAATGCTATTGTACAAGGTACTGTAAGACCTCCTTTGGAACACAGTGTACAATTCTGGTCACCCACATTCAAAAATGATTAATCGAAACTGGAACAGGTGAAGAGAAGAGCTACTAGGATGATGAGAGGTATTGGGGACTATCTTATGAGAGAAGACTGGAAGAGCTTGGTTTGTTTAGCCTAGCAAAAAGAAGGCTGACCGGGGATGTGATTGCTCTCCATAAATACATTAGGGGGATAATTATCAGAGAGGGTGAAAAATTACTTAACCTAATCGACAATGTGGGCACAAGAACTGGATTTAAACTGGCCATGAACAAATTCAGGCTGGAAATTAGAAGGTTTCTAACTATAAGAGGGATGAGGTTCTGGAATAACTTCCCATTAGGAGTTGTGGAGGTAAAAAAAAAATTAGTTTTTAGAGAGAGCTGGGCACATTTGAGTGTGATTGTATAATGGGGTTGCTTGTAATGGTAGGGGGCAGGGCTCAGCAGCTCTGGGCTCACTTTTGGCTTATGTTTTATGTTCCTAAAAGCTCATGCTTCAGGGTTTCAGCTGCACGCCATCAGGGGGTCAGAAACGGATTCCCCTCCCACCACCACTGTATTCTGTGTTTATCTCCTTCCTCCGAAGCATCAGGGATGGCCATGGCTAGAGATAGGACATTGGATGAGGAGGGTTAGGCCTTTGAATGACACTGAGCAGTCTCTGTCTCAGTTGCTTGGCTGACTAACTGTTGCTTACATGCTCAGGGATTAACTGATCACCATATGTGGTGCTGGGAAGGAATTTTCCCCCAGTCAGATTGGCAGTGACTTTAGGATTTTTCTCCCTTCCTCTGCAGCATATGAGTGCAGGTCACTTGCCAGGATTATCTGGGTATATCTCACTTCTTTGTCATTAGGGGCACTGGGCTACTGGTATACCTCCTTTCCTCTTGTTCTGTCTGTGGCACGTAATAGTCTAGTCTGCTGTGGGCTGTAGTGTTTTGGTCTAATTTTGGTTGTTGGGTTTAGTGTGTCGTGTTGGGTGGTGGTGGTGGCCTGTGATATACAGGAGGTCAGACTCGATCTAGTGGTCCCTTCTGGCCTTAATCTCTGACAACTACAAGCCTGAAATTGGAATCCCTAACCAAAATATGTTCTAAGGTGGAGATCATGATTCTTAAGGAGCCAGGAATCCTTTTGTGTAGGGGGAAAAGGGAAATCAGTCCTTTTTCAAATTGCCAGAGTCAAGGACTTGAACTCTTTACATCTCTGTCTGCTTGTGGCTTGAAGAGTTTGTAGTGTGAAAATAAATCCGGCTCACTCATTTTTCATCAATGGAATAGTCTCCCAGTAAGTTAATGGTAGAGTGGCTGCATTCCCCAGGGTTCAGGAGCCAGGGCTCATGTGGCTGTCTTCCATCTGTCAGTGTTGTTATACCATGACAGCAAGCTTGGGTGTGATTTCTGATTTAAGAAATGCACTTACTTGTACAGAATCCATTTTTTTAAAAAATTGGTACTACTTGGCTTTTAAGATGAATCTGTTCCTGGATGAAGGAGGCTCGTTTTTCCAGTGGCGATTCATTGACAAGCCACCTTGCCCTCCCTCCCTGTCCCCCCATTCCCGTCCCCCCCCACGCATGCACGTGCGCACACACCCAAGCACATTGTAAAAAACTGGTCGTGCCAGCTGGCCCGGCAAAGCAGAAACTCTGGTAATATTTAATACCCAAACCATAAATTACATTCAGGTGAGGTATGATCTCACTCAATGTTTTCATGTCAGATGGCTGGAAGAGAGACACTTCTGTTTATTTTGACATGCTGGATTTTGTGTTTATAGCATCAAACTTGAAAATAAATTTTATATATATTTATATAAAATATATATATAATAATTCCAACTGAAGCAGCATCTTCACTAGGGGAAAGCGTGGCAAAAAATTTCCCGTCATTTGTCCACTCACGTTAGCAACGGTGGAAGCCCTAGTGGAGACAAATCCATCAGCTACTACCAGCTTTTTCAGCATCATGTCAGATAATGCTATTAACTGCATTAACACTATCTAATACTGTGTTGTGGACATCAGTTGATGACTGGACAAAACACTGATCTAAACAGGTTTGGCAGGTGATGGGATACAAATGCTAATGCTCACAATGGTGGAGCTAAACTAGTGTAGTCATGGCTCCTGAGACTGGGAATAACCTCCATTGCATACTCTTGCTCCCAGGAATGTCTAGTGTTAGTAGCAAATTCAGCTCCTGAAAGGAAACTAGTATCCTCTCCATCCAATTAAAGGAGCAGGATTGACAAGTTTTGAAACCCTGAGACAGGACAGAACTCCCAATACCGATGGCAGAGTCTTGGATGGAATGATGGTGCAGAAATAGGTCCCGATGAACTCAGAGGAGTGCTGCCTCCCCTGCTCCATGATGCAGGTATTTAGCAGTTAGAGGCAGGAATATATCAGTCTCTGCATGTCTCTAAGAAAAACTTTAGATAATCCAAAGAAACCCCATTACACATTTACATACCAGCTGGAGGTCTGGTAAATTTGTATATGATGATTCATTGCCAAGTAGACTTATAACCTCAATGGATATAAACACATTCCACTTGTAGTCTCTTAAACTAATGCATTTTTATAGTGATTTTTTGCTGCTCATGGTTGTTTACTTTGTAGAATATAATCATACATTGTAACAGATGCCTGTGGGGAGGGTGGATAACAATAACAATTGGAATTTCCCCCCTACAGTGATCAAAGGAAGTATTAAAAAGGGGTGCTGGAACAGGTTTTTGTAGCGGGAATGCTGAGAGCCATTGTACTAATCTGTAACCCTGTATATTATGGAAACCACTTCAAGCCATTTGGTGCAGCACCTATGAACAAAGACCACCTTATGATATAACTGGTTTGCCTTTTTCCACAGCTTGTTTCCAAACTCTGCGGATGGGTAAGATTTTGATCTTAGTTGGCTGTTTGTTACCTTGTCTTTTTGCGGGATGGCTATTCAGGATCTCTCTCTCTGTCAGTCAGTCCTGTTGCAGAAAGGATGGGAAAGATCTTTGATGGAAAGGATAACAAAGCCCAATTCTTGATCTTTAAAAAAACAAAAAAAGGAACAACTTGTAGGGTACAGGGGAGAAAGGACTTGATTAAAATTTGTCTTACACTTATTTGACACCCAGTTTTAGTTAGCATTGACCAGTAGTTTGGATAAGGTGCATGATTAGAATTGTGAGAATCATCTAAATAATTCTGGTTACAGGTGTGTTTGTGCTTTTGTAAAAGGTGCTTGCTGGTTAGCAGACAAAAGACTTTCCAAAGCTTCAGCTGTGAGGAACTGTGTGGTTCAGGGAAATGGTGATGGGATCCAGAACCTCTGACCCTCTACATCAGCAGTTCAAATATGGCCCAGATTTTTTTTTAAAGTTATAGTCTGAAGACTGGTGTTCGTCCTTGAAATGCGTTGATGGTCTCAGTCTCGTTCCTCATAGATAAATGGCCATATCTTTAAAAACAAACGGGGGGGGGGAACCCCTACCATAATTGATGCCCTTCTAGCAGAGTGGTCAGTATCTGAATCAACCATAAAACCTTAAGTAATTCTTTCACACACACCCCAGAGCTTCTCCCTGCAGGTTATATTTATATTGGCAGGGCACTGGGGCCATTCCTGGACTGTGCCTTTTCTGTCTGTTGAATAGGATTTGTCTCCAGGGCTATCAATGGAGGATACTTCGTCAGCACTAAATTCACTTATTTATTTTAAGACCAAGAAATATCCAGTATAGGCACTTTTACAGTGGAAATACTTCCCTGTCTTGGCCTCAGGTCTCTTATGCCTTTGAGGTCCTAGGAAAAACGTGCAGTGTGTGACCCTCTCTTTCATCCTCTTCATACATACATCTGTTCTTAGACACCCAAAGGAAATCTCCAGTTTTTCAGTAAGCAAGTTCACTGATGTGGACAATCATAAGTAGGTTAGCATCCAATAAACTGCTTCTGGGAAAATAATGAATTAAAAAGTTTCCCTTGCATAACAAACATAGAGTAAGTAATAACGCAGCACATAAAACTGCCATGCGTGTTGACAGACCAAAGGGAACCTTTAAAATGTTAGAAGATCCTCTGCAAGCTTTTCTGCCAGATTACTTGAAGATACCATCTATACTGGGGAAGGTGATGTTCTTTTGCTGCAAGTAACTACTGGACTGTAGATTGTAAGATATGTGACTGTTTGAGAACACAGTAGTATAGCCCCTGAATTACAGAGCTCGCCACAAATCTGCATGGTAGCATCTTTCTTTGCATCGGTGTTTGGCTAAAAAGTGAAATTCTTATCCACAGCAATCTCTTTTCTGTCCCCTCCCTAAATAAAACACATGTGGGAAAAGCAAATAAATCAGACAACTGACAGACTATGCACTAAGAGCTGAACTGAAAACCTAATCTGAGTAAGACAACTATGTGCAATTGCAAACATTCTTTCTGGGTCCTTGCTGGGCCAGAATGTTTCTTGGCAAGTGTTTGCACTCTTCTGATTCTGATATATAATTTTTTAATTCGGTTTGTTGGAATATTAACAGATGAAATAGCAGCTATTTTCCTGACCACCGAAGCAGATGTAGCTGTCAATCTTGTCCCATCAACTCTGAAGTTTATAGAACATAGAACATCTTTTCTATGTGCTGTAATTTTTGGTGACCTGGTATTTAAATTTAAAACTATACAGCAGTGGTGGGGTTTGTGGTGGGAGGGAGGATACAAATGCGTCCCATGACAAAGACCTGAATTTGGTGGAGCTCTGTTGGTTAAGTTACCTGAAAGACATTACTTTATTCTAGTTTTCATCTTCTCTGCAGTTCCATAGCTTTTCTTTTGTGATTATAAAAAAGGTTTCATCTGAACAGCTGGTTTAGCTTTACAATAAGTAAAATGTTCAGAAAGCACTGATATTTAATTACTATAAATCTTCCCCTCTTTCACAGAATCACAGAATATCAGGGTTGGAAGGGACCTCAGGAGATCATCTAGTCCAACCCCCTGCTCAAAGCAGGACCAATCCCCAATTTTTGCCCCAAATCCCTAAATGGCCCCCTCAAGGATTGAACTCACAACCCTGGGTTTAGCAAGCCAATGCTCAAACCACTGAGCTATCCCTCCCCCAATTTTAAGAGCGGGAAGCAGTCCAGGCTCCAAATTAAAGTCCCTGTAAATAAAGTTCATGATAGGATGCAGATTTGAAAGTAATCATTTCAGAATCATTTTGTTACCAAGAGATAATTAAAACAAAGGGAGCTCTTGTTACTCTGAGGTAAATAAACTTGAATGCACAGTTTGAGGTAGACATTTCAATCATTTGGGAACTTGCTTGTTCTCTAAACATAGACATTCATTTTATTTAGAGGCACAAGCCGAGACTCCAAACCATTTGTTGTGCTAACATAAAAACTATGGTAATAAAGTTTCATACAGTCATTTAAGGACTAATCTAGAGCCCATTGAAATCAATGGGAGCGTTTCTGATAATTTCAATGGCCACTGGATCAGGAATTGAGATTACAAACATTTTGGATGTTTTTGCTATTTATCTGAATTGTGAGGCTTTGGGAATCTATAAAGTTAATGGAGAAATTTGATAAAGAAATGGAGCAAGATTTTAATCGCTTGAGGTATTGTTACAAACAGTAGCATGTTTTAAAAAGAGGGGAAAATACATTCTCTAAATTCAGTCTGCAATCTCAAGTAACCTATTACAGCAACACAGGGTAGGTAGTTGCTAACATTTGAGATTCATAGTAAGGGTCATTCAAAGAGTATGTCTGTGACAAGTTAAGGCCAGGATCATAAGAATTCAGAAGTGGGAAAGTTATAAGGCTCAAGATCGAAGTATTTGGCTTCTTCCATATCATCTGTATATGTGTTATTTAAATCACAAAAGGCAACCCGGGTTGTAGGAGTAGAAAATTCACAACTTTTAACACCTCTGAAGTGGTAAAAACTGTTGAAAACAAAATTTGAAGAACTAACCTGTTCGAAGGTTAAACATGGCAAACCAGTTCTACAGTCAATATTGATTCTCGTGCATTGAAAGACTTGAATACTGATAGAGTAAAAAAAAAAAAGAGTACTTGTGGCACCTTAGAGACTAACAATTTATTTGAGCATAAGCTTTCGTGAGCTACAGCTCACTTCATCGATGCATTCGGTGGAAAATACAGTGGGGAGATTTATATACACAAACAGAGAACATGAAACAATGGGTTTTATCATACACACTGTAAGGAGAGTGATCACTTAAGATGAGCTATTACCAGCAGGAAGCGGGGCGGGGCGGGGGGAGGAGGAAAACCTTTTGTGGTGGTGATCAAGGTGGGCCATTTCTAGTAGTTAACAAGAACGTCTGAGGAACAGTGGGAGGTGGGGTGGGGGGGAGAAACAACATGGGGAAATAGTTTTACTTTGTGTAATGACCCATCCACTCCCAGTCTCTGTTCAAGCCTAAGTTAATTGTATCCAGTTTGTAAATTAATTCCAATTCAGCAGTCTCTCGTTGGAGTCTGTTTTTGAAGTTTTTTTGTTGAAGGATAGCCACCCTCAGGTCTGTAATCGAGTGACCGGAGAGATTGAAGTGTTCTCCGACTGGTTTTTGAATGTTATAATTCTTGACGTCTGATTTGTGTCCATTTATTCTTTTACGTAGAGACTGTCAGTTTGACCAATGTACGTGGCAGAGGGGCATTGTAAATGGACACAAATCAGACGTATTGGGCCATATGCACTTCGTGTACTTGTGTAACTTCTGCCCCCATCACTACAGTGATGGGAATCTACTGGGCCACCAGTGTCTCTCACTGCCAGTGTGGGATGGTTCTCTAGAGCATATCTGTGCTTCGACCAGTCCAGCAGAAGTGATAAGGCACCCTGAAAAACAACATTCTATATTTTCATCACCATTGGATAACTGCTGCTTAGTCCTGGGTGATAGTCTCCTTACACACAACTTGTAAAGCACTTTGGAATCCTTCAAGAATGAAAGATGAACATTATTTAATGTATTGGCTTGTTTTGCTAGCTAAAAAAATCAAGGGTAACATGAACTTTGTATATGGTGTGGGGAAATAAAAGTGGAAGATTAATCGTGATTTTGAAAGAGTTCATTGTGAACTTGTCATCTGCCTTAAGTGTCCATTGTCAGCACATGGTTTAACACACTTAAGCATGTTGACTGTATGGATGGCTAATCGCTACAGCTAAAAAAAATATTTTTGAAAGAGGAGAAAAAATTTGTAGTGGATGTTCATGAAGTTGGATACCAGTGTACAATAGTTACATAAGGGAACTTCAAAGCAGCTTGATGGCTGAAGTGGCTTATTGTACCATTGTTTAAATACTGCTGATATGGAAACAACCATGGTCGTGGGGGGGGGAGGAAAGACCCTAGAGATAATATTTTATTAAAACGATGTTGAAGTAAAAAGAAAATGGTACAGACTTTAAGCATCGAAGTTTCTGGTTATTGGGGAATAAGGTACAGATTATCAAGGGGTGCGAAATTCAGTTTAGGAACGGGTGGCGTAAGGAATACATAATCTTCAATCTCCCCGATTGGGGGTAAAAGGTTAATGGGTCAAAGTAAAGACATTGAGATATGGGGGTATGTTCATATAATAGCTAAAAAAGATTTGTAGTGGATGTTCATGAAGTTGGATACTAGTGTACAATAGTTATAGAAGGGAACTTCAAAGCAGCTTGATGGCTAAAGTGGCTTATTGTACCATTGTTTAAATACTGCTGATATGGAAACAACCATGGTCGTGGGGGGGGGGGGGGGAGGAAAGACCCTATATATAATACGTTGCACTCTGTAGCTGTTACTGTTTTTAATGAAAATTTTCCCCAAGCACCCGCAAAACACTAAAATGTCTCCTCAAATTATCCACACTTAATTGCTAAAAAACAAATGTTTCTTTCTAGTTGCAAAGACGCTGTGCTCAGAAGCCTGAATGTGCTTGGTCTCTTTTGGTTTTTGCAAAACTTCAGATGGGAAAGTGGTGCTAAATTTTTTTGTTTAAGTGTGCATGCCTGTAAAGTGCACTGAAGCCCACTGCCTATGTCGCCAATGCAAAAGAAGCATGGCCCTGTTGGTGGAGAACAAAGGAGTCATGGGGAAAACCACCTTCTTCCAGCGGGAATAAATTATTTTAGTCTGATCACATGGGCTGTGGAACAATAGAAGCAGAGGAAATGAAAAGCTTCAAGTTGGTAAGGAGGAAGTAGTTCATTTGAGGTTGGATTGCAAAATGAAATATTAGTCCAGAACTGTTGCCCATTTGTCTTCAGTGTTTGGGCTCAGTGTTCTGGAATGGGACTGAAACTTGCAAGCATTTCTCTTGTTTTAAAATGAGCTTTTCATAGGAATGCCCTTGTTTCAACAGGATTTAGATTGTCTACTTTTTTTTTTTTTTTTAACATTAAGATAAAATCAAGACAGGTTCTACTCCTGTTTTGGATAGCAGGTACAGCATTAACTATAGTCTGAGTTGTGGGAGCTTGGCATCTCTCATGATCAGGCACATTAATATAAGAAACAATACCTAGCCTATAATGAGGCTGAGGTGTCCTGAGCCCTGGAGAAGTACTTCCTACTGTAGGAAGTACATACTTCTAATCTACAGTTGTAGAATACTGATCTTTTCAAGGAAGGAGAAGCTATTGTAAGTTGAAGTATTTGTGAAATTAACAGCTCTTCTACAAGGGTTCAAATTCAGACTTCTCAGTGTAAAGAGTCTTAACAGAAAAACAATTTATTGCTAGCACATATTTTTAAAATACTTCACTGATAATTTTGTCTGTACTCTTCCTAACAGTTTAAAAATTTGAGTCACGTTTGGTATCACTAACCTAGAAGCTGCAACTCGCTTGTTGTTGTGTAATATCTACAGCAATTCAGATTGTGCTATAGCCTATTGTATGCATTCATTCGGTCATACGGCGTGTAAAAATGATCCTTCCATAGCAATGTAACACAACTAAGCAGAGAAGCATGATTAGATGGTGTAATAAAAACTGGGTAATCTCCTCAAAGTAGCAGGTGGAAAAGTTTATCCAAGCTATGTAGATAATTGGGCACCTCTGTTTTGAGAAGATGGCGGAGGCTCATCCACTGAACAAAGGAATGTCTTAAAAGCCCATTTTTTTTCATATGCTGTTATTTTTAGACATGAGAATTCCCCAGCTCATATGGTCAGTGCCATTCTAGAGAAAATCTAAATCACTTCTGACTCTCCTTTGCTAAGTGATAGCAGCCCTAATTAAACAAATTCCTAATTCTGAAAGAGGAGACTGTGTTGCAAATAATCCTTCCATTTCGTACGGTCATGTCTCCCTCTAATTGTATGTGCCTCAGATACTATCTGTAGCCAACAAAGATGTCACAGATTTGAGCAACTGCTGCATTGCTCAACTGAACACCATTTCAGCCTTTTTCACATAGCTTTTATCTTACCATACAGACCTGAATGACCAGAACTGATACCAGCTTACAGATGACACATGAATCTCTTTTAGTGCTCCATAATTTAATAACTCATTTTTTAAAAAAAAATTTAAAATAGTTCAAAAATCATCCTAGCTTTTTAATACATTTAAACATTTACTATTTTCAGGATTTTAACAGTAGGTGCAGCAGCATTGAAAGACGATTGAACCGTAATCTGCTGATCATGGGCCAACTCTTGCCTTCGGTCACATTGCCATTGACTTCATAGCAATTGCATGGGTAGAAAGAAAAGGAGTACTTGTGGCATCTTGGAGACTAACAAATTTATTAGAGCATAAGCTTTCGTGAGCTACAGCTCACTTCATCGGATGCATTTGGTGGAAAAAACAGAGGAGAGATTTATATATACACACACACACACAGAGAACATGAAACAATGGGTTTATCATACACACTGTAAGGAGAGTGATCACTTAAGATAAGCCATCACCAGCAGCGGGGGGGGGGGGGGAAAGGAGGAAAACCTTTCATGGTGACCATCAAGGTAGGCAAAAAGAAAAGGAGTACTTGTGGCACCTTAGAGACTAACAAATTTATTAGAGCATAAGCTTTCGTGAGCTACAGCTCACTTCAGAGTGGTATGATCTGGATGAAAGCTAGAGGCATGTAGGTAGGAATAGCGGTCAGTAGGTTTCCGATATAGGGTGGTGTTTATGTGACCATCGCTTATTAGCACCGTAGTGTCCAGGAAGTGGATCTCTTGTGTGGACTGGTCCAGGCTGACTTAGAACAACGCTTCCTCAGCTCTTGTCCCCTAATGCCCCTACTCTACTTGCGCTACATTGATGACATCATCATCTGGACCCATGGAAAAGAAGCTCTTGAGGAATTCCACCATGATTTCAATAATTTCCATCCCACCATCAGCCTCAGCCTGGACCAGTCCACACAAGAGATCCACTTCCTGGACACTACGGTGCTAATAAGCAATGGTCACATAAACACCACCCTATATCGGAAACCTACTGACCGCTATTCCTACCTACATGCCTCTAGCTTTCATCCAGATCATGCCACTCGATCCATTGTCTACAGCCAAGCGCTACGATATAACCGCATTTGCTCCAACCCCTCAGACAGAGACAAACACCTACAAGATCTCTATCTATTCTCTGTGTGTGTATATAAATCTCTCCTCTGTTTTTTCCACCAAATGCATCCGATGAAGTGAGCTGTAGCTCACGAAAGCTTATGCTCTAATAAATTTGTTAGTCTCTAAGGTGCCACAAGTACTCCTTTTCTTTTTGCAAATACAGACTAACACGGCTGCTACTCTGAAACCTGCATGGGTAGAATTAGATTTGCCCATTAATCAATCCAGAGGAAGGTTGGACAAAAAGGTCAGAGTTAAGGTTACAGGGTGGGTCTCAAACATCTCAAAATCGGGAAATAAAGAGTTACGTGTACGTATACCTGACATTCTGGAAGGGTACAAAGTTTGTCAGCAACTTTAACTCTGCCTTAATAAAGGGTTTGAACAATGACTATGTGAATCTTGTATGTGGGAACCTTTGATGGCTAAGATGCAGTTCAAATCCTCTGGAGAAAGGGGCCCAAAGTCTCCCAATTTTTTGCCTTTATAGTGTCTTGCAAGTTTGAGAGGAGGTTGATTTCCTCCTCCTCTCCTCCCCCCCCCCCCCGTCAGAGAAAAATAGGACCATCACAAAATTTTGCAACCACGATGCAGCCTCCAGGCTGTCTTGTTAAGAGATGTTAAAGTTCTAGCATTCATTAGCATAGAAATCAAAGCATTCCTTAGTGAAATCTTGATAGTACAGAATTTGAAAAACATGCAGTATATTGCGTGTAATAGACCGATACAATAAAGCCATGCATTTTTCTTCTAAATCTAGATATAGTAGTTATGCAGAATGGAGAAGGGACACGCTGTGCTAATTTCACATCAGTAACAGAGGGCAACTTTTCTTAAATACCATTTTCTGGCAGAGAGGTATGTGCAAGTGGTTTGTGTCACATCACAATCTGAGATGGAGAACCTACAAAGCTTAATTTGACATCTTGAAGACTGTCTGGAGAGAGAACATTTTTTATGCAAATAAAACTTCAAGATCAAAGAATAGAATCACTGCACAACTTATCACTTACCATTCCTGCTTTGATGTGGAAAACCAATCATGAACAGTGGTTGTGGGGCAAAAAGTTGCAAGGTATTGGTTCCCCAGAATCAGCAACAGGTGGCAGTGCAAACAAACAGCACTGGTGGGAAGTGGAACATGGCGGGGAGGGGGGGGGGAAAGCCATCCCTTGCACAGAAGGTGGAAATGTAGGATTTATAATGACGCATGAGGGCCACAAAGATCACTTTCAGTTCACCCAACACCAGAAATGGGTTAGTTATCTGAACATCAGGTTTGAAACACCTGAACACCCTGGAACAGGTTTCATTCAGCACTTCAGTCTTCCAAGGTAGGTAAACTGAGTTCCATATAGGACTACAGAAGGACTTCATAAACACAGGTCCTATCTGCTGTGGATGAACACTAGAGATTGCATGGCATTCCCTACTTCTTCTGCCGTCATGCTTTTGTGCAGTGTACTGTGGAGTGGTGTTGGACTGGCTGCTTCCCACGATCCCAGGAGTGTCTACACTGCAATGATGTGGTGGTGCTTGTTTGTATATAGTTCCTCAGATGCTTTGGGATTTTTGGGGGATGTAAGATTCTGTGTAAATGTAAAATGATTGTTTAAAAACGTTGTAATACCCATTGCCAGAGTTGTAAAATCACTGAATGTGTCTTTTAGATTTCCTTTTGACTATTATTTTTACTAGAATTAACAGTAGTGTTGCTTTAGTTAGCAAAATAATCACATTCATATCACCTTCCTGGAAAACTTCTATAAGACAACCAAAGAAATCATTATAGTCTCACTGATTCTGTGTGTGTCTTTTAAAAGCAAAAACAAAAGTTCAGGTGTCCACAGAGTAAAAGAGCCCTGTCTAGAATAAATTATGCTAAAATGGGGGGGTGGTAGCATAGAAGAATGGCACTGTCAGTGGCTCTTCAGTGCTCTCTGGGGCCTTAGTTCTGGCGTGTCTGGTTGTTGCTCAGTTATCCAAGAGGTCCTCTGAGCTGCAGCATACTATGTTCAGACTTTGAGGGAGGGGAAATTAGTATATAGCGTAAAATTTCCACATAGCATCAACATCTGTTTTTAGTTGTACCAGTTGGATTTCATGGCTATAGTAGCAACCTTCAGAGAGATCAGGAGCATAAAACTGTCCATTTGGATGAGTATTTAAATAAAATCAGTTACATTGTTTTTAAATGCTTGTTTATAAGGTGAATAATACACCAAAAATACAGAAGCACTTTGTTTGTAGAACTTAAAGTTCAAATAATGAATGGCAGCAACTTGAGGTCAAATTTTCCATCTATGGGGTGGTCACTAGCAATTTTGGCTGTTGAGCACAACCTCTTAGGGACTCTTGCACAAGTACATGGGTACTTTGGATTGAGTGTTCTGTATGTTTCATATCTTTGGCCCTTGAGATTAATTCTGGTTAACTAAATACTGTTTCCAGTTTGGACTACTGCACATTAATGCATGTTATTGTGTGGGCCCTCTCTGCTTCCCCCTCCTTACACCCCAACAAGCCAAGTTGCTTTCATTGAGTTTTTCCATTATCACATTCTGATGATTTAGTGAGTTGATAATTAACTGAAGGTTCATGCTTCAGCAGACAGGCCCATTCCTCATCTATCTGACTTTGTGAACTAGATTCAAGCAGAATACGTAAACTTGGGGCCCCAGTCCTTGTATCTATTTTGGGTGCACGTAGAATGTCCACGAAGAGGACAGCCCCTGCTATTCTGTTAAAGGTGGTATTCTGTTAACAACCAAACTGCGGTGTAAATCTTGAAATGATGTTGTCTTAGAGGGTTAGTGAGAAGGCTATGTTCGGTACACAATTTAAGAAGAATCTCTCTATTGTCTAGTTTGACAGTAGGAAATGAAATCGAATGTCTCATGTTTGTTTCTCTAAGGAAACCCACAGTCAAAGGATTTTAAACCCATAACAGAAGACAGACTTAAACTGTATAACAAATTGCAGTAATCCCTCCTTTCCATAAGAGGGAGTAAGATGTGGCTATACTGTGCCATTTGGCATCTGCTACAGTCTATAAAGAGGCGATTATATATAGCGCATTATGCAGTTGTATTTTCATCATGAATGAAAAAACTTTTTTTTTTTTTTAAGACTTGCTTCTAGAGTCTTGTTCTTCGAGTGACACTAAAGAACCGCTGGCTTCAGTTTCTGTTAAGTTAAGACCTAATCATTCAAGACATTCAAGACTATTTTAAAAACACTAAATGTTGATTAAATCACTTCTTTAGTGCTCAGTTTACATCTTGACAAGATTTATAGACCTATACAGCCCTTGCATCTGAAAATCTGAGAACTGTAAAGTTTTTAGAAGTTTTGTGTGGTTTTATGATTTAAATTTCAACTCTATTCCAGGAAACTTTTTACAACTTGAGCCCAATGCTGAAGAATTTACTTCAGTGTGATCCTCTACATACTTGAATCTGTCAGTTTGGAACCCAATTCTTGAAAAAATTTTAGTCCTTGTTTCTCACTGGATTAGCACTCCCTCATTTGATGGCAAAATGGACCAGCTTCTCTATTTAGGAGGTGATGAGGAAACAGATCTCTTGCTCTGTTAAATTTAGAGTTCATTCTATGCAGGCATTCATTTTTGAAGCCCTTTGGAATCCTTGGGAATGAAGGTTACTGTAAGGGTTGGTGGGGTTTTTTTTGTTTTGTTTTTTTTAAATCTGAGGCTTGTGAGACATCCATGGCAACAGATTTTCATTCCAGCGTTTTCAACAATATCATGTCTGTTGAGAGAGAATGTAAGACACTTTTTCCAGGTTTTCTTCAGAAGTAAAAATCTCCTCAAAGCACCCCCTTTCTCTCCCATTGAAACAAATGAACTAAAATGTGGAGGAACGAAGGGCTCCATTTCCAAACGTGCTTGCTATTCACTGACTTAAACGAGTAACTGAACATTTTTAGGGGGTCCTATTAACAAGCTTGTCTTAGGCAACTTATGCGTATTACACAATTGTGTTTAATTGTGTTTAGGCCCGTCTAGCGATTAAAAAATTAATGATGATTGATCGTGCGATTAAACAATACAATATTTATATAAATATTTTTCACATTTTCAAATATATTGATTTCAATTACAACACAATACAAAGTGTACAGTGCTCTCTGTATATTTTTATCAATAACTGCACTGTAAAAATAAAAATTTTCAGTTCACTTAATACAAATACTGTAATGCAATCTCTTTAACATGAAAGCTGAACTTACAAATGTAGAATTGTGTACAAAAAAATCCCTACATTCACAAATAAAAGTGTAAAACTTTAGCGCCTACAAGTCCACTCAGTCCCACTTCTTCAGCCAATCGCTAAGAGAAACAAGTTTGTTTACATTTACGGGAGATAATGCTGCCCGCTTCCTGTTCACAATCTCGCCTGAAAGCGAGAACCGGCGTTCGCATGGCACTGTTGTAGCCGTTGTTGCAAAATATTTACATGCCAGATGTGCTAAAGATTCATATGTCCCTTCATGCTTCAGCCACCGTTCTAGAGGTTTCAGAGTAGCAACTGTGTTAGTCTGTATTCGCAAAAAGAAAAGGAGTACTTGTGGCACCTTAGAGACTAACAAATTTATTAGAGCATAAGCTTTCGTGAGCTACAGCTCACTTCATCGGATGCATTTGGTGGAAAATACAGAGGGGAGATTGATATATACACACACACAGAGAACATGAAACAATGGGTTTTATCATACACACTGTAAGGAGAGTGATCACTTAAGATGAGCCATCACCAGCAGCGGGGGGAGCGAGGGGGGAGGAAAACCTTTCTTGGTGACAAGCAAGGTAGGCTATTTCCAGCAGTTAACAAGAACATCTGAGGAACAGTGGGGGATGGGGTGGGGGGGAGAAATAACATGGGGAAATAGTTTTACTTTGTGTAATGACTCATCCATTCCCAGTCTCTATTCAAGCCCAAGTTAATTGTATCCAGTTTGCAAATTAATTCCAATTCAGCAGTCTCTCGTTGGAGTCTGTTTTTGAAGTTTTTTTTGTTCAAGGATAGCCACCCTCAGGTCTGTAATCGAGTGACCAGAGAGATTGAAGTGTTCTCCAATTGGTTTTTGAATGTTATAATTCTTGACGTCTGATTTGTGTCCATTCATTCTTTTACGTAGAGACTGTCCAGTTTGACCAATGTACATGGCAGAGGGGCATTGCTGGCACATGATGGCATATATCACATTGGTAGATGCGCAGGTGAACGAGCCTCTGATAGTGTGGCTGATGTGATTAGGCCCTATGATGGTGTCCCCTGAATAGATATGTGGACAGAGTTGGCAACGGGCTTTGTTGCAAGGATAGGTTCCTGGGTTAGTGGTTCTGTGTGTGTGTGTGTGTGTGTGTGTGTGTGTGTGTGTGTGTGTGTGTGTGTGTGTGTGTGGTTGCTGGTGAGTATTTGCTTCAGGTTGGAGGTCTGTCTGTAAGCAAGGACTGGCCTGTCTCCCAAGATCTGTGAGAGTGATGGGTCGTCCTTCAGGATAGATTGTAGATCCTTGATGATGCGTTGGAGAGGTTTTAGTTGGGGGCTGAAGGTGATGGCTAGTGGCGTTGTTATTTTCTTTGTTGGGCCTGTCCTGTAGTAGGTGACTTCTGGGTACTCTTCTGGCTCTGTCAATCTGTTTCTTCACTTCAGCGGGTGGGTATTGTAGTTGTTGGAATGCATGATAGAGATCTTGTAGGTGTTTGTCTCTGTCTGAGGGGTTGGAGCAAATGCGGTTGTATTGTAGAGCTTGGCTGTAGACAATGGATCATGTGGTATGATCTGGATGAAAGCTAGAGGCGTGTAGGTAGGAATAGCGGTCAGTAGGTTTCCGATATAGGGTGGTGGTTATGTGACCATCGCGTATTAGCACCGTAGTGTCCAGGAAGTGGATCTCTTGTGTGGACTGGTCCAGGCTGAGGTTGATGGTGGGATGGAAATTGTTGAAATCCTGGTGGAATTCCTCAAGGGCTTCTTTTCCATGGGTCCAGATGATGAAGATGTCATCCATGTAGCGCAAGTAGAGTAGGGGCATTAGGGGACGAGAGCTGAGGAAGCGTTGTTCTAAGTCAGCCATAAAAATGTTGGCATACTGTGGGGTCATGCGGGTACCCATCGCAGTGCCGCTGATTTGAAGGTATACATTGTCCCCAAATGTGAAATAGTTATGGTGAGGACAAAGTTCAGCCACCAGGTTAGCCGTGACATTATTGGGGATAGTGTTCCTGACTGCTTGTAAAAAGAAAAGGAGTACTTGTGGCACCTTAGAGACTAACAAATTTATTAGAGCATAAGCTTTCGTGAGCTACAGCTCACTTCATCGGATGCATTTGGTGGAAAAAACTGCTTGTAGTCCATCTTTGTGTGGAATGTGGGTGTAGAGGGCTTCTACATCCATAGTGGCTAGGATGGTGTTTTTAGGAAGCTCACCAATGGATTGTAGTTTCCTCAGGAAGTCAGTGGTGTCTCGAAGATAGCTGGGATGCTTCCATGCTGATGATGGGTTCTGCTTGATAATGATCCAAAGCAGTGCAGACCAATGCATGTCTATTTACATTACCTGAGTCAGATGCCACCAGCAGAAGGTTGATTTTCTCTTTTGGTGGTTCAGGTTCAGTAGTTTCCTCATCAGAGCTTTGCTCTTTTAAGACTTCTGAAAGCATGCGCCACACCCCATCTCGATTAGATTTTGGAAGGAACTTCAGATTCTTAAGTTCGTCAAGAAATATAACATTCAAAAACCAGTTGGAGAACACTTCAATCTCTCTGGTCACTCGATCACAGACCTAAGAGTGGCTATACTTCAACAAAAAAGCTTCAAAAACAGACTCCAACGAGAGACTGCTGAATTGGAATTAATTTGCAAACTGGATACAATTAACTTTAGGCTTGAATAGAGACTGGGAATGGATGAGTCATTACACAAAACAAAACTATTTCCCCATGTTATTTCTCTCCACCCCCCACTGTTCCTCAGATATTCTTCTTAACTGCTGGAAATAGCCTACCTTGCTTGTCACCATGAAAGGTTTTCCTCCTTCCCCTTCCCCCCCCCCCCCCCCCGCTGCTGGTGATGGCTTATCTTAAGAGATCACTCTCCTTACAGTAAAAAGAAAAGGAGTACTTGTGGCACCTTAGAGACTAACAAATTTATTAGAGCATAAGATTTCGTGAGCTACAGCTCACTTCATCGGATGCATTTGGTGGACTACTTACAGTGTGTATGATAAAACCCATTGTTTCATGTTCTCTGTGTGTGTATATCAATCTCCCCTCTGTATTTTCCACCAAATGCATCCGATGAAGTGATCTGTAGCTCACGAAAGCTTATGCTCAAATAAATTTGTTAGTCTCTAAGGTGCCATAATTAGTTTTAATTAAATCTTTCTTTCCCTACCTGCTTCCTTTGAAATGATCATATGTGCACTCTATGCAAGGGGCTTTTCAAAGGGGTGTGTCCTTTTGGGATCTAGTGTAAGCATCAACAATACATGCCAAAACGGGAGTTGTGCAGTTTTTATTCACACTGAGCACATCACAGGTATCTTAACTGAGGTTTGACTGTGTGCAGCACCAACATCTGCCTTGGAACTTGACTAAAGCAGACTATGAATTATTAACTATGATTCAATCAGATAGGAGGAAAATGGAATGCTGCTTTCTTTGGTGTCAGAATTTTTAGCCTAGTTTTTTTATTGTTGAGATACCAATTATATCTTTTCTTCCTTTATGAAACTAGTTCAGACTAGGCTGATATTTTAGTCCTGTTCAGATCTATTTAGATTTTTTTTTGGGGGGGGCAACCCTTTTATAAGTTTTTTCTTTAAAAACAAAAGAGAAAATATTCCTTACATGTTCACTGTTCTAATTGTATTCAGATTCTTGTACTGTGCTCATACATTAAGCAACATGACTAGCATCTATCACCTCTGTTCTTTACAGGAATATGCATCTAGAGGAAAAGACTGCATGGCTCAATACATTGTTAATAGGATAATATCTTTTATCTCATTCAAATCCTGCCCAGGTCACCAGTGACCAAAAGACCATTACTATTTGATAGATGCTTAGTGGCTTAAATGAAAGGAATGTGGAAAAGTGTCCACAGAGCAACATATCTGCCCAACACATTAAACAGAACTATGTTTGCAGAGAAATTAGAAAATTGTGTTTGTGTGATATGCTTAAAGTTCTGTACATATGGTATTTTTGTACGGGTATTTGAAAGTAGGTTTTTTTTTTTTCATTAATCTTACTTTCAGAAATCTTAATTTCATTAAGGACCTCTGCTGCGTATTCTTAATAATCAGAAGCATTTTAGTACAGCGGTGAAGAAACCACGGCTAACGAGGCCAGGGGCATCAGATATTAGATGTTACGTCCAGCATTGAAATTGGCTACAGTTACACTCATTTTTGAGCATTGGCCTGCTAAACCCAGGGTTGTGAGTTCAATCCTTGAAGGGGCCATTTAGGGATCTTGGGCAAAAATTGGGGATTGGCCCTGCTTTGAGCAGGGGGTTGGACTAGATGACCTCCTGAGGTCCCTTCCAACCCTAATCTTCTATGATTCTATGATTTTAAAGCTCAGGAAAATGTAAATGATCCTCTTGGTCTCTTCTCTCACATCACTGCTGTGTGAACTGTGTGGTTAAGGGAAGGTTCTGCTTACAATTGTGATTTTAAGTAGAGTTGCTGCCAAACTGCTCAGGTGATAAGGCTGACTTCTGTGTAACTGAATACACTTTTAAAAACAAAACATTCCACACACAATTATGCACAAACTCTTATTTGTAAATGGAGGCCAAGGGACTTAAGGATTGTAAATCTGATCTTCTCAAAATCAAATATTAATTTCACTTCATTCTCAGACTATGCTTGGGAGCAGAGCGTTTTGAGAGTTGTAAAGAAGTTCCATATTAAGGTATGAGCAAAGGTTGGCTATAACAAATCCTTGTAGGAGTTGTGCATGCTGCTGCTGAAACCATACACTAAGCCAGTGGTCCCCAAACTGTGGGATGCATCCCGCTAGGGGTGTGTGGAGAAATATCTGTTGGGGGGGCACAGGAGGGTCCAGACCAGTCCCCACAGGAGGGCGGGGAGGGAGCAACACCCAGTCCCATTCTGCGTCCAGCTCTGCTTTGGCCCAGCCCAGCTCGGGCCCTGGCCACAGCCTCGCTCCCGGCCCCAGCTGTGGTTCCCAGGAGTGATGTGGACAGGTTCCATTCCATAAGGAGGTACACAATGGAAAAAGTTTGGGGACCACTGCATTGAGCAAACACCACCACGGTTTATTAGCACAACTTCCCTGACCAACATTTACAGGAATTTCTTGCTGGGGTCAGTATTTACTACTACTATTCATTTTGATTTATGTATTGTCCAAAACATACTCGGAGCTTTCCAAGCAAAGGGAGGACAAGTCCCTGCTTGGAAATGAACACAGTCTAAATCATGGCTTCCAAATTTAGAAAACCTTGCTCAGTGATATGCACTAAAAAAGAGAACCTCATTTTGGGGAACTCTGCTACAATACAACAGTCTTGAGAGTGGTTCAAACTCTGGCAGCATAAGTTGGATCAAGCCATGCATTAACTTTGGTCCCCAACCATCCTTTAGCCCTCTAAATGTCCACAACTATAGCACAAGTCAGGAACCCATAAAAACATGATTCATTCCATCCCATGCTGCAGGATTTGTATTCTTTTAGCCATGTCCAGAGCTACTATGTTCTAGCAGAAAGAAAAGGAGTATTTGTGGCACCTTAGAGACTAACAAATTCATTAAGAGCATAAGCTTTCGTGAGCTACAGTGAGCTGTAGCTCACGAAAGCTTATGCTCTAATGGCATCCGATGAAGTGAGCTGTAGCTCACAAAAGCTTATGTTCTAATAAATTTTAGTCTCTAAGGTGCCACAAGTACTCCTTTTCTTTTTGTGAATACAGACTAACACGGCTGCTACTCTGAAACCCATGTTCTAGCAGATTTCCCTAGTCTAAATTTTCTTTTCTTTTCATTGTAGATTGAACTTGAAGCATGGTGGTATCTGTTTAAAAAACTGCCAGCGCTGGTCAAGGAAACTGGACTAGCCACAGATGTGTCTGAAATATTTGAGAGGAAGCCTGGTTAAAGCATAAAACTGAGTTCAGAGACTTGGGTTGCATTCCCAGCTCTGACTTAGTATCTCTGTGACCTTGTGCTTCATTTTTCCCCTCTGCAAATAACACCTACCTTATGAGTATTAAAAGGTTTAATTTAACAATATACAAAAATTTTAAAAATGCTTTGAGATCTTTGTACTGAAGATGCTATCAAATTGCAAAGTATTATTAACCATGATATAGACAGTCTTGGCTTTGTATTCATGGCATTTCAGATAACTGGTATTTCCAAGGAAAAATAATAATTCAAGGGTTTTGTCAAATTATTTGTCCAGGTACACTTTGGCTGTTAAGTTCTCCGGTGTGTTGTTTTTTGTCTGTTCCTTTACTCCATCCTTTGCAGTGTAACTTAAAAGCAGATCAGCCCTCTTGAAGGGAGTATTTGTTAAAGGTCTCTCTTGAATAAATATCTCCTATAATCCACAGATAAACAGGCAGATCCACTTCACAATTGCTTCTTGAATAAATGCAGTCAATTTAAGCAGCACACTTCTAGCATGGAAAAGAGGCTGCTCAGAGATGCCCTTTGAGTGCCCAGAGGGAGTTCAGTAAAGTTCCTTTGTAGAACTTCTTTTCCTTCCTCTGATTATTTTCCCTTTGGGGGGGGGGGGGAGGATGAGGCCAGTGCACCCAAACAATGATAGCTATACCTAGTATTATTGTTTCAAGGAAAGGTCTGGTAACATTCATATGCCTCATTTTATAACCAGCTGGAGTGGTTTTCCTCTGATCTGTGTTTGAGTCTTGCTTAACCTGAAGACTCACCGTGATCTGACCTGAAATATCCCATAAAAACGATTTGGGGGGGTGAGAGGATCGAGAGTTGGGGGATTGAGAGGAATAATGGGGTCAAAATTAAATAGCTCTTAAATCAAACCAAGTGCATTTTTTTGTCATTCTTGTTTTATTGCTTCTGGGGCATAGGTAACAGATCTTTTCCAGGGAGAATTAGAATTTCCTATCTTTCCTATACGTCAGTCTTCTGGTTCTTCAATATGACTCCCAAACCTTTTACTTTTTGTCAGTAAACTATTGATAAAATATTAATTAATGTATTCTATGCCGACTCACCTTCCCTTTGAAGATCTTCATGTCTCTGTCCCTGCCCACACCCCTGCTTTCATATTTCACCCAGCCTTCCTTACCACTCCTCTCGTCTGTCAACTCTGGATCTTGTTCCATATTATCCCAGGTGCTTGGAACAGCATTTAACCCAAGACAAAGCAAGCTTCCTTCCATCTCCTCACTTCAAAATTTCCTAAAAACCCACCTACAAATATTCTCTGAAGCCTTCAAGTTCTAATGGCCATGCTCCATTTTGTGTGTATTGAGTCTTGCTCTGCATAGCTTTGATTAAAACCTTGAGATGGCAAATTCTTTTGGGGGTAGGAACTTTTCATGTGTTATGGTGCACCATGTACGTTTAGGTGATAGGAATCATCAATACCAATTCAAAACCTTTAAAAATACCTTAATCACAATCTAATGCAGTGGTCACAATTGAAAATAATGTGGCTCTGTGAAAATTACCCCATTTGTTCTGTGCTCTGGGATACTAAAATGCATGTTGGCTCAAACCATGGAGAAGATTACATGCAAGGTATTTCATGCTTAATGTGCAAAACTACTGTACAGTTGGTTAAGTTTGAAGAAATGGCTGTCATTGTTACAAATACAGTAGATGTTAAACATCTTACCACCTTACAATGGCTACCTACTGAGAGTTGGGCTGCTCAGCACCCTGCATAAAGTCCTTAGTTTGCATAGAACCAGTCGTAATCTGCTTGCGGACGTTTAGTGAATAACTTTTCTTTAAAAATGAAGCTTATTTGTGTTTGATTTAAAAATGTTGTTGGTTGATAATATTGAATAACCTGAAAGAACTGAAATGAAGAATCTGAGAGCTTAACCTCTCACACTGGTAGAAATTAGAGCAGTATTAAGAGTGCCCAACCTTATTAGTGTTGTCTAAAGATGGTGCAAAATAGTGTAAAAGTGCAAAAGCAATTGCATATTTTTAATAGCTGTAGTTTGTAATCAGACATGCACTGTGACCCAAATCTTACACTCTGCTGAAGAAGCTGTTAGCAGGTGGAGATATTGTTGTTCAGTTTTCCCAGCACAGAATTTTTTTATGGAGCAGTGTTGAGAACAGTCAAAACCAGGATGTTTAACTTCCCTAATCAGAAAAAAGACAACTGTGTTACTGTTTATATATTGAAAGAGAAATACCATGTTTACAGTGACCCCTTATCTACCTATGACTAAACTGCAGATAAAATTACATTATGTGAACTGTGTTTGAACTCCAGCTGTCAATGCAAGTCCCTTATTTGATTTTTCTAAACAAAAATCTGCTATGGTTTGCAGTAGAGGGTCTGACTATGGTTTAATAGGCTAAAATAGAACGGGTATCATTTTTCTGAACGTTTGTCGTTTAAATTGCTTTTTGGTTGCGCTTTTCTTTAAGCGAGTTTAGAATACACTCAGTGGAAGAATATCGGCTTCCTAGCCCAGGAATAATGTTGATGAATATGACTTGAAGTTTCTTGGGGAGATTCTGATTCCCCTATAAGTTCTTGAGATTTGTTGCTCTATCTTGGGTAAATAGCTGTCTCATGTACAATCCCAAGTATTGTTGTGGTATGTAAAATTATTCATTCAACTTGTTGAAGGAGGATGGTAAGAGAAATTTCTGTGATATTTAGGAAATAATCAGGCTTCTCAAATTTTAGATCACCATTAATTGAAAGTCAATAGATAAAGAGAAGAATTGGGACCCAGGACAGTTATGAAGATCCCACAAAGTGCCTTTCTAAATAGGCCTGGACGCAAGCATTTTGCCAGCTAATTAAAATTCTAGACTACACCATATTTCTTGTATCTTATTTACAGGGCCATTGATGGGCATGATATTTTACAGGAAGACAAGGCTCCTGAAGATCTTAAAATATTCGACAAATCCATTAACACAATTGATGCCTGAAGTAGGGAGAGGAGACGATCGTAATTGATGAGAAAAGAATACAGCAGGTCATATACAGGATGTTTTCTTTCATTTCTGTACATCTGAAACCTTGTTACTAAGGGCTTGTCTACACTGGCACTTTACAGCGCTGCAACTTTCTCGCTCAGGTGTGTGAAAACACACCCATGAGCGCAGCAAGTTTCAGCATGGTAAAGCACCAGTGTAGACAGTGCACCAGCGCTAGGAGCCATGCCCCTCATGGAGGTGGGTTTTTTAGAGCGCTTGGAGAGCTCTCTCCCATTGTTCTGCCGTGACTACACAAGCCATGTTAAAGCACTGCCATGGCAGAGCTTTAATGTTGCCAGTGTAGACTAGCCTTTAGATTAAAGGAGAAGATCTGCTTATGTACATGAAAGAGTACTTCGTAGTGCCAGAGTGGTACTGGATAGAGAAGGCTCAGTAATAGGAAAATGGGGCTTTTTCTATTTGTCAATTTGTCAGCTGTAGGCTTTCACACTATTTACTCATTTCTTAAATTTTTGCTAGAATATTTTTGCCTCAGTACTTTCTAAATAAAAATGCCTTAAATAGTTCAGGTCCTAAACTTAGAAATTGTTACACTGGATCACACCAGTGGTGTCTTTTAGGTCTACAGGAGGCAAACACTTGATGTTTATTCAGTTAAATGCCTGTTTAATTCCTTTGTGGCCTCACAGAATGGAACAGGCTTCAAGTGAAGGGTTGGAGCTACTGCCTTAAAAGCAGAGCTGTGATTTCTGTGAGAAAACTAGAGAGCAGCTATTGTAAGGCATCAGTTTGGCGTTGCACTTATATAATAATCCTGCTATTACAAGTTCATCGTTTTTACAAATTTTCCTTGTGGTGTTCAGTCCTTTGTGCCTGTTTCAAGATTCCTTTAGCCTGCATGAATTAGCACCTATAAAATAGAATTTTCAACTCCCTAAAATAGCTGTTTGAAACAGCTTTTTGGAACAGATCCTATTACTAATGCTCCGTGTTTGTCACGGAGGTCATGAAGTCACTGATTCTGTGACTTATAGATTCATAGATACTAAGGTCAGAAGGGACCATTCTGATCATCTAGTCCGACCTCCTGCACAGCGCAGGCCACAGAATCTCACCCACCCACTCCTATGAAAAACCTCACCCTTGTCTGAGCTATTGAAGTCCTTAAATCATGGTTTAAAGACTTCAAGGAGCAGAGAAGCCTCCCTCAAGTCAACCATGCCCCATGCTACAGAGGAAGGCGAAAAACCTCCAGGGCCTCTCCAATCTGCCCTGGAGGAAAATTCCTTCCCGACCCCAAATATGGCAATCAGCTAAACCCTGAGCATATGGGCAAGATTCACCAGCCAGATACTAGAGAAAATTCTTTCCTGGGTAACTCAGATCCCATCCATCTAATATCCCATCTCAGGGGATTAGTCCTATTTACCCTGAATATTTAAAGATTAATTATTTACCAAAATCCCATTATCCCATCATACCATCTCTTCCATAAACTTATCAAGTAGAATCTTAAAACCAGATAGATCTTTTGCCCCCACTGCTTCCCTTGGAAAGCTATTCCAAAACTTCACTCCTCTGATGGTTAAAAACCTTCGTCTGATTTCAAGTCTAAACTTCCTGGTGGCCAGTTTATACCCATTTGTTCTTGTGTCCAAATTGGTGCTGAGCTGAAATAATTCCTCTCCCTCTCCTGTATTTATCCCTCTGATATATTTATAGAGAGCAATCATATCTTCCCTCAACCTTCTTTTAGTTAGGCTAAACAAGCCAAGCTCATTAAGTCTCCTTTCATAAGACAAGTTTTCCATTCCTCGGATCATCCTAGTAGCCCTTCTCTGTACCTGCTCCAGTTTGAATTCATCCTTTTTAAACATGGGAGGCCAGAACTGCACACACTGTTCTAGGTGAGGTCTCACCAGTGCCTTGTATAATGGTACTAAAACCTCGTTATCCCTACTGGAAATGCCTCTCCTGATGCATCCCAAAACCGCATTAGCTTTTTTCACAGCCATATCACATTGGCAGCTCATAGTCATCCTATGATCAACCAATACTCCAAGGTCCTTCTCCTCTTCCGTTACTTCTAATTGATACGTCCCCAACTTAAAACTAAAATTCTTCTTATTAATCCCTAAATGCATAACCTTCCACTTCTCACTATTAAATTTCATCCTATTACTATTACTCCAGTTTACAAGGGTCATCCAGATCCTCCTGTATAATATCCCGATCCTTCTCCGAATTGGCAATACCTCCCAGCTTTGTATCATCTGCAAACTTTATTAGCACACTCCCACTTTTTGTGCCAAGGTCAGTAATAAAAACATTAAATAAGATTGGTCCCAAAACCGATCCCTGAGGAACTCCACTGGTAACCTCCCTCCAACCTGACAGTTCGCCTTTCAGTAGGACCTGTTGCAGTCTCCCCTTTAACCAATTCCTTATCCACCTTTTGATGTTCATATTGATCCCCATCTTCTCCAATTTAACTAATAATTCCCCCTGTGGCACAGTATCAAATGCCTTACTGAAATCTAGGTAAATTAGATCCACTGCATTTCCTTTATCTAAAAAATCTGTTACTTTTTCAAAAAAGATTAGGTGGTTTGGCACGATCTACCTTTTTGTAAAACCATGTTGTATTTTGTCCCATTTTACCATTGACTTCAATGTCCTTAACTAATATCTCCTTCAAAATTTTTTCCAGGACCTTGCATACTACAGATGTCAAACTAACTGGCCTGTAGTCACCCGGATCACTTTTTTTCCTTTCTTAAAAATAGGAACTATATTAGCAATTCTCCAATCATTCGGTACTACTCCTGAGTTTACAGATTCATTAAAAATGCTTGCTAATGGGCTTGCAATTTCAGGTGCTAATTCCTTTAATATTCTTGGATGAAGATTATCTGGGCCCCCCATTTTTTAGTCCCATTAAGCTGTTTGAGTTTTGCTTCTACCTCAGATATGGTAATATCTACCTCCATATCCTCATTCCCATTTGTCATGCTACCATTATCCCTAAGATCCTCTTTAGCCTTATTAAAGACTGAGGCAAAGTATTTGTTTAGATATTGGGGCATGCCTAGATTATCCTTAACCTCCACTCCATCCTCAGTGTTTAGCAGCCCCACTTCTTCTTTCTTAGTTTTCTTCTTATTTATATGGCTATAGAACCTTTTACTATTGGTTTTAATTCCCTTTGCAAGGTCCAACTCTACTCGACTTTTAGCCTGTCTCACTTTATCCCTACATGTTCTGACCTCAATTAGGTAGCTTTCCTTGCTGATCCCTCCCATCTTCCACTCCCTGTATGCTTTCTGCTTCTTCTTAATCACCTCTCTAAAATGCTTGCTCATCCAGCTTGGTCTACAACTCCTTCCTATGAACTTTTTCCCCTTTCTTGGGATACAGGCTTCCGATAGCTTCTGCAGCTTTGATTTAAAGTAATCCCAGGTCTCCTCTACCTTTAGATCCATAAGTTCTTCAATCCGATCCACTTCCCTAACTAATTTCCTTAATTTTTGAAAGTCAGCCCTTTTGAAATCAAAAACCCTAGTTGCAGATTTATTTTTGTTAATCCTTCCATTTAGTTTGAACTGAATTAGCTCATGATCACTTGAGCCAAGATTGTCCCCTACAACTATTTCTTCTATGAGGCCCTCGCTACTCACCAAAATTAAATCTAAAATGGCATCCCCTCTAGTCGGTTCAGCAACTACTTGATGAAGGAATCCATCAGCTATCACATCTAGGAAAATCTGAGCCCTATTATTATTACTAGCACTGGTCCTCCAGTCTATATCTGGGAAGTTAAAGTTCCGTGACATCCATGATTTCTGTAGCAGTAGGCGCACCTGGCTCTGAGCAGCTCAGGCAGCCCCTTGGCCAGGCACACCGGCTGCTGCTGGGGCAGTCTCAGGACCCCCCACCAGCCAGCAGCAGGAGTTTGGGTTGGGGGGGCTCTGGGATAGGGTGCAGGGGGGCAGTGCTTACCTGGGGGAGCTCCCCAGAAGGGTGATGGCAACTCCCTCCCTCAGCTCCTAGCTCCACGTACTATCTCTGCCTGCAGGCACCGCCACTGCAGCGTAAGCAGAATCCTCAAAGATATTCAAACATTAGAAAGTGTCCTTCAGCTCTGCATCATGAATGAATTGGAGAACTTGGAGTGGAGAGTGCTTTCCATGTTGTAAAGTGTGACTGATGTTGTCCAATTCGACGACATCATTGAAGTCGAAATATCCCCATGTGTCCTAGTCCAGTGAAGGTTCATACAATTGTTCAAGAGTGTTTTCCTGTCTGCCGGCAGCTCGCTAAGGTCATACAAAAAAAAACCCAGGTCTTCTCATGGTGCTTCATTTGTCCAAACTTTTCTTCGATGGACATTTGAGCAGTGTCAATGAACAAGTAAACAAAAAATCTCCCTCTTGAATTTTTCTTTCAAGCTTCCCATCACCTCATCTCTGCCTTCGTAACCAAACTGTCTCGGACAGTATTAGGGTGAGCAAAAAGTCTATTCCTCAGTCATAGAAAGTCATCAAATGTTGCGTGTTAAGCATGGGAAAAGAAGTTATGGTATTTCTTTTATATTGTTGTGTAGATAGAGGTTTGATAAATATCTCTGGCATCTCATTAAATATGTCCTTTTATTTAGAATTGCCAGATGTCCGGTTTTCGACCGGAACTGACTGGGCCTTTAAAAGTCCAGTCGGCAGTGCAGTAGGGCTAAGGCAGGCTCCCTGCCTGCCGTGGCTCCAGGCAGCTCCCAGAAGCAGTGGCAAGTCTCCCCTCGGGCTCCTAGGTGTAGGGTCAGCCAGGGGACTCCATGCGCTGCCCCCTTCCCAAGTGCTGGCTCTGCATCTCCTATTGGCAGAACTGCAGCCAATGGGAGCTGCCAGGGCGGTGCCTGCAAATAGGGCTGTGTGCAGAGCCGCCTGACCACACCTCCACGTAGGAACCGGAGGGGGGACGTTCCACTGCTGCCGAGAGCTGCTTGATATAAGCGCTGCCCGCAGCCTGCACCCCTCCCACAGCCCTGAGTCCCCCCACACCCAAACTTCCTCACGCCCCCTGCCCTAGCCTGGAGCCTCCTCCTTCACTCCAAACCCCGCTCATCCCTGGCTCCACCCCAGAGCCTGCCTCCCCAGCGGGAGCCCTCACCCCCTCCTGCATCCCAACCCACTGCCTCAGCCCGGAGCTCCCTCACACCCTGTACTCCTCATTTCTGGTCCCACCCCAGAACCCACACTCCCAGCTGGAGCCCTCGTCCCCCTCCCGTACCCCAACCACTTGAGCCAGACTGGAAAAAATGAGCAAGTAAGTGAGGGTGGGAGAGAGCGAGTGACGGGGGGGGGGGGAAATGGAATGAGCAGGGGTGGGGCCTCAGAGAAGGGATGGGGCAAGGGTGTTAGGTTTTGTGCCAGTAGAAAGTTGGCAACCTTACCTTTATTAGTCAATACTTACACTCTTCAAGTCTTAAAACACAAGTACACTTTCAAAATTGCACAATAAAACAAGATTCACAATATCGTAGCTGGGCTCCGACTTCACTTCATTCTTATCTCACTGTCTGACTGGCGACGTTCCGCCCCTTATATACCCACAAGGGCATGCCCTTGAACATTCTAGGAGGTTCAAGGAAAATGTAGTTCTCAAAGTCTGGAAGGTTCCACAACATTCTACAAAAGTCCAGAACATTCTGGAAGGGATTAGTGGAAAAATGAATCCACATACAGAATACCTGAAACATGTTACTTCAATCATTCCATTGTCCCTTTTGTCACTAACAACAAAATGAGCACCCCAAACCCAGTGCTCCCCAAGCCCGGCACTGCAGACGGTTGCCTGGGTCGCCTGCCCCTAAATCAGGCCCTGGTTTGGGTGTGAAAAATCCACACCCCATAGCAATGTAGTTATATCAACCGAGCCCCCTGTGTAGATAGTGCTATGTTGGTTGGAGAGCTTCTCCTGCTGATATAGCTACTGGCTCTTGGACAGGTGGATTAACTACACTGATGGGAGAACTCTCTCCCATCAGCTTAGAGCACCTCCATTAAAGCACTACAGCAGCACAGCTTTATTGGTGCAGCTGTGCTGATGCAGTGTTTTAAGTGTAGACTTGCCTTTTGTCCTCTATCCTCATCTCCCCAAAAATGTGATTTGGTTATTCTTCTGAAAGTTACTTTTACTTACTTACTTGCTTACAATAATGTTTTGGCTTTAATTAATCTTTTTCATTAAGACATTTGCATTCTGGTGTTTTAAGTAGATTAGAGTTTGTTGTTTTTTTATAAAATGGACTGAAACAAAGCTTGCACTGATGTTTCCAGATAGGTTCTTTAGAGTTTTAATACACTTTTAATCAAGATATCTTATTTTTTAAATAAATCCATCTCTTGGGGGGAAGAAGAATGCTATTTTAGTTGCTAGTTTAATATACTTTAGTTTCTTTGTACGAACAGTGCTTTGAAGTCCATATATGCCTCCTCATGTTGCAGCAGTGCAGTTTGATGTATTGGTGAAAGTACAGTTATGGAGGTGGAGTGGATAACGTTCAACGTTACGTCATGGTTTTTAAAGTGGAGGAAAAGCTTATGGTGGACAGACTAAGTTTGTAAACCTTCCCCTCTATCCCCCGGCAAGATTGATTGTTTGATACTGTGTGCTGAATTATCTCTAGTTCAAAAAGCTGTCTCCATTCTTACTGAGGTCGGATCAATTTCTTGCTGACAGCTGTATAGTGCTGGATTACCCAAGATATGATACACCCCTGAAGGGGTGGGAGAGCTTGTCTTTCATTACCAAGTACTGGAGTAGTATGCGGGTATTGTAAATGACCTGATGTGGTAACACTCACACAGGATGATTGGTTTCAGAGTAGCAGCCGTGTTAGTCTGTATTCGCAAAAAGAAAAGGAGTACTTGTGGCACCTTAGAGACTAACAAATTTGAGCATAAGCTTTCGTGAGCTACAGCTCACGGATGAAGTGAGCTGTAGCTCACGAAAGCTTATGCTCAAATAAATTTGTTAGTCTCTAAGGTGCCACAAGTACTCCTTTTCTTTTTACAGGATGTTTGGTTTCAGAATAAAGGAAGCCAAGTTCCCCCTACTGGCACGACTTGGAAAACTTTTGGTGGTGGTTGTTGTTGTTGGGGAAACTGGGAGAATCCCTGATTGAAAAGTATATAAAGAAAATAATCTCCTGCCAACACAGATAATACCTTGGTGTAGAAATTAAAGGGGGAACTTGATCCTTAAGCTTTCCTAAAGATGACTTAGCTGTGAATACAAAGTACAGCTGATTATGTACTGATTCCTGTGTCATGTCGTATGTTATAAAAGCGAACTCACGTTGCAAAAGCTCTTTGAACTATCTCAAGTATGAAACAAGTATTTAGTAAGTTAAATGTATAATTACTTGAAATCAGGCAGCTTACACTACTGGCATTTTTGGTGCGCTGTCCTTTTGCTGAGTATGGTGCCTTAAAATGCTTATTCCAAGCTATTGTGCAATTTCTAGATACAGTCTTTGAATTTTCTGTGTCTTGTCACGTTTCACCCTGTGGGTATTTTTTCATTCTGTTATACTATTTCTCAGGAGCCACCCCTGTTATCTCACTTATGCCTAAATTCTTCAGTATCAGATTGTATCAGTTGTGTTTGTCAGGATAATGATACTAGCCAACCTAAAATGTGACCTTTGCTCCTCTTTACATTTTGTAGTTTAATTTACATTTTGTTAAAGAGAAATTGTAACTAGTTAGTTTTGCTCTTCAACACTTTAACGTTACATGCACCCCTTAAACAAATCTTTATTTTCAGTATGTGCTTAGTATTCTCTGTCACTAAAGGTACTCTATATTATCAAATAACTTAAGGGGCACTGTGTGGCATTTGAAATCTCTCATTGCTGCTCTTTTCTAATCTGATGTTAGGTGGTATGAAACTTTCAGTTCCATAAAATCAGTTTCTTCACAATTAATGATGCTATGTAGCAACTAATTCAGTTCAATCATTATCATTATTGATAAATGCCCATCTGATGCTTGAGTGAGCGTGGCATTAGAGCCTACATTACATAGAGTAATTAAAATTCATCCCCAAAGCCTGTAATTTTGAAGCAGTCCCATTAACTTCTCTGACTTTTGCTGGATTATAATGGATTCCCAGCTTCTATTATTCAGTCTTTTTTTTTTCTCTGCTTTTTTTTCTTCTCCAGCTCAGTAGTTGTATTTTACAAGATGGCTAAAGCTACATCCTTGTGTTGTGATCTCATGGGCAGGATGGGTCTGGGTCAGTACTTCAATAAGAGACCTTCAAGAAATAGTCTCATTTTTATTCAATAGGTGGTGCTTTGTTCTGTAAGTGTTGAAAATGCCACAGTATGTTGTGTTCTGCCTTAAGGCACACTACTACATTGTTATAAAATGAAAATTTAGGATTGGGTAGTATAACACAATTTTTAATATGCATTCTTCAGCCAGCAACAAACCTGGGAGCTTTCTCTGATATTTCTAATCAAACTTTATGCTGTAAACTAGCTCTTGGGTGTTTTCAAAAGTAACACAATTGCTTTTGACAGTGGGCCTTTAAGAACACCCCGGAACAGTTGTTTCTGCATGCCTTTTCCAAAGTTGGACTGTGTATATGCCCTTTGTTGGCTCCTTATTAAATCCTCCTGATTAATTGGTCAACAGAACTCCAACAGTGTCCTACTGAGCAATTTATTTCCTTCTCCTTCACTTCCATGTATTTGGCATCTTCATACAAACTGTCCTGAATATACCATTCCTCTGCTGTTTTCTTTTGCAGACCTGTGAAACAGCGTGTACGTTTTCAGCGTTGTCTTTCTTCGTTGTGCTGGAGTTACCTCTGGGAGAGGCAACCCTTTGCTGCTAAAACCTCCCTGGGATACCTACTCGCCTTACTTTGTCTGTTTCCTTGAGTTTGTAAAAGACTTTGTGCTTAGTCACCTCCTCACCATTCAAGTCATCTGTATTTGTTCAGTGAAACTGCATAATATTTGTACTATTTATTATTATGGTAACTCTCAAAGGCTGCCTCTGTTCAAGCCTATCCCATCATCTTTACTTTCTGAAGATTTTTATGCAGGAGTGAACTGTAATTACTGAAAGTGATGAAATTTCAATGGGAGTTGGACACCTAACTCCCTTAAATTCCTCGGTAATGCTACTTGAATAAAGTAGCTGCTGTAAACAGACAGACTGTGCATCCCTTACAGTTTATTGTTGGTGAACTAGAAAATCCTTTACAGATAGCTCTGGTGACCTTACTCAGCCCAGAATTTGGATGTAGCAATGCTGAGAATTTAGCATGATCTAAGGTTCAGTTAGCATTAGTGAGCACTATTTTAAAAAATAAAAATAAGCACCATGATATTTTTCCCCACCAATGTATTTTGAACACTAATCAAGGAAGAGAAGGCCTGTCGAATTCTAAAATCCTATGATTTTTTTTTCATACAACTGCATCAACGTACTGCATCAGGAAAGTAAAATGGTGAGAGATCAGAAAGACCGCAACCTCCCTCCTCCTCTTCTTTCCTCCCCCCCACCTCTCTTCCCTTGAGAACCAGGATGTCTGGCAACCCTGCACCTAGAGGCTGATCACTGTAGCTGTAGGTTTCTTTTTCAGAGCAATTTGTACTGCTGAAAAGGATTCCGCTGAAAAGCTGAGCTGCGATGTGCACTAAATCTTTATTGGTATAGGCTGGTCTTCACTATGAAGTCCCCTGCATTAGCACCACAGCATGACACCCATGACACCAAGCTGTTCGCACAGAGGCAAGGAGGAGAAGTTCAGGACCAAAGGAAGCTAGAGGGAGAAAATTGTGGGAGGCTGCAATGAAATGCTATGCAATCCAAAACTGCCAAGAGAGAGACATGGTAAGTTGGAGCAGGTTCCCCGAACACTTGAAATATTGCACTGAAATAATACCGACTTGTCTCATTGTATTTATCATTGATTGGTCTACAATTTCCTCAGACCAGCTTGTATTTCCTGTTCTCCAGTGGGTCTTTTGGACTGGATTTCCAACACTACCTTACATCTAAAGTGGGTTTGACATCTTACCATTGCTAGATTGTGCTTCATTCCTCTGCTGCTAGAATAGCTTACGTCTCACTCATCAGTGTGGTTTGAAACATTAACCCTAATAAAAATATTATTTTTTTTTAATATAGTACTTGGGAACTAGAAAAAAAACTGTTAGATCAAGTCATTCCTCTTTAAGGGCAAGATGTAGTACCCCAATAGAGGAAGAATCTGATACTGATATCAAATACAGTGTTATCTTTTAAGAAAATAAAATGGTTCCACTTCTATTTTAGGATTCACCCCTCCATACTGCTATCATAGAATGAGAGTGTTTGAGGGGCCTGATGTCAGATTGGCCTGTTAGCAACCAGCAAGAGATCAGTTATATCTCTAGTCCGGCTCCTCTCCCTCCCTCTTTCCTCCCCGGCTCCTATACTGAGTGACTGTACAGGCTCTTCGCAGCAGGTACTTTTGTACATAGGGGAATAAACATCTCAGGTTATCTGAACTTCAGATTAAAGAGCCTGTTTGGCATTGGACTGCAAACTCATGCTGTCCATTCATTGCACAATTTACAGATGAAAGTCCTATCTATGCCTAGTGGTGGAAAAATGCCTTCTATGGGAGCTCTGATCTTGTAGAAGCTAGTTTGTGTGGTGCCTCAAATAATTTTTGGTCAGTATGTGATCATTCTATGAATATAACTTTTTTGCCAGGTTTTGGGCCTGGGTTTGAAAAATATTCCTTAGAGCAAGAAAGTTGAATTTCCACTGCAATTACTTTCTCTCATTTACCTGCCAAGTCAGGATTCTGTTTCTCCAGTGATACCATCAGTAACTCCTAAAGCAGAGCAGGGAGTTCAGGTGTTTTAGGTGTCAGTGATGTCAGATATTTGTTACAAGATTATAAACATGGAACCTTGAATTCAGTTTTTTGGCAAGTTAAACATCTTTTCCATCCACTTTCAGGTCATTGTGACTTCACTTTGGCATATGGGTAAAGTTTGCTAATCATATAAGCCCCTCAACTTGTCCCTCGGAGTCCTGTTCTGAATTGTTAGGTTGATTATCCAGATAAAAGCAAAGTTTCTTCTTGTTCAATACAATGTAGCAGAAGAAAAAAACTCAGACCTTTAATGGTTGCTGTGTACTGCCTGCTACATCTTGTGCTTCAGCCTCTAATTTTACTGCAACTCTTCCTAGTCTTTCTTCTATAATAGTTTGCAGTTATTTAAACATACCTTTAATAAAATAAAAGTAATCACATTATTGATGGCAATCAGCAACAGAAATGAGAGGAAATTAAGGCAACTTTGTGAAAGTGGAAAAACTAATAACTGAAGTCAAAGGGGCTCTTAGTTTGGTCTGGCAACTATTCTGTGCTAGCTTTAAAAGGAGCCACCTCCAGAATGCAATGAGTCTAGCTACAAGTGCACAAAATCAGGAAAAATGTGTTCCATCTGGATGAAGGCTCCCCACCAACTGAAAAAGTAGCTACATGAGATCTAGACTTCTCTAGAGCAGAGATTTCTATGAATGTACTTTACAGACTGAAGTAGTAGCAAGAGGCATCCTTTCTGGAAGAGTTTGTGTTTGTCATCTTGCCTCTAATATGAATGAGAAGGGAAATATAATTCCATTATCCACAGTGGTGTGGAGAGTTTACAGAAAGGAAATCTACTGGTCCAAATTGCCATGCATATAATTGCCTTTAGGCCCTGAACTTAGGGTATTGTGTGCTTTGGAAATGTGGGTCGATAATTTTTTTTTTAATGTGGTTATACTTTTGAAAATCTTTCTTAAAATGATATCATGGAGTTCCATTTTTTTCCCCCTTAGTGACTTCAGGATCAAATTTGGCAGTTTATAAATGAAAATGTTTTTCTAAGCGTTGGCCTGAAACCTGGGATCTGAAAGTCAAGCTGGATTTTTGATGGCGCACACGTTGCCAGCTAAATTCCCTCTAAGCTGTGCTGCCAGGCGGCAGGCTATCAAGAGCCACACAGGCAGGGAGAGGCACCTCTTGTCCCAGGCTGCTGTGGCATGAGAGAGCTGGGGGGGGATTCATCTCTGCCTGCTACAGCCCCCAGGAAGTCCTGTACCCCAAACCCCTCATCCCCAGCCGCACCCCAGAGCCCTCAACCCCAGTCAGAGTCCTCACCCCACCCCAACTCTGAGCCCCCTCCCACACTTTGAACCCCTCAGCCCCACCCCCGCCACACATCACCTCCATATCGGTGCACATGACAAAATTCATTCCACACATGGATGTATAAAATTAGAGGGAACATTGATTACCAGTAATTCTGAAGTTGGAACTTGCATGATTATATGTGAACTAGAATAGAATCCAGCTCCCGTTTTGTTCAATATCTTCATAAATGATCTGGAGGATGGTGTGGATTGCACTCTCAGCAAATTTGCGGATGATACTAAACTGGGAGGAGTGGTAGATACGCTGGAGGGGAGGGATAGGATACAGAAGGACCTAGACAAATTGGAGGATTGGGCCAAAAGAAATCTAATGAGGTTCAATAAGGATAAGTGCAGGGTCCTGCACTTAGGATGGAAGAATCCAATGCACCGCTACAGACTAGGGACCGAATGGCTCGGCAGCAGTTCTGCGGAAAAGGACCTAGGGGTGACAGTGGACGAGAAGCTGGATATGAGTCAGCAGTGTGCCCTTGTTGCCAAGAAGGCCAATGGCATTTTGGGATGTATAAGTAGGGGCATAGCGAGCAGATCGAGGGACGTGATCGTTCCCCTCTATTCGACACTGGTGAGGCCTCATCTGGAGTACTGTGTCCAGTTTTGGGCCCCACACTACAGGAAGGATGTGGATAAATTGGAAAGAGTACAACGAAGGGCAACAAAAATGATTAGGGGTCTAGAGTACATGACTTATGAGGAGAGGCTGAGGGAGCTGGGATTGTTTAGTCTGCAGAAGAGAAGAATGAGGGGGGATTTGATAGCTGCTTTCAACTACCTGAAAGGGGGTTTCAAAGAGGATGGCTCTAGACTGTTCTCAATGGTAGCAGATGACAGAACGAGGAGTAATGGTCTCAAGTTGCAATGGGGGAGGTTTAGATTGGATATTAGGAAAAACTTTTTCACTAAGAGGGTGGTGAAACACTGGAATGCGTTACCTAGGGAGGTGGTAGAATCTCCTTCCTTAGAGGTTTTTAAGGTCAGGCTTGACAAAGCCCTGGCTGGGATGATTTAACTGGGACTTGGTCCTGCTTTGAGCAGGGGGTTGGACTAGATGACCTTCTGGGGTCCCTTCCAACCCTGATATTCTATGATTCTATGATTCCCCCATAGCTGTTCTGGCTTTGCAGCGCTATCAGGAGTGAAAATGAGTCATAAAGCTATGCCTCAAAACACCCACAGGGAGCAGATCTATTGATCTTTACTACATGGGTACTTTGCTGATCATACTGGCACTTTAAATATTAATTCCTTCCATACGTATTCCATGACTTCACACTGAACAGTTTCAATACAGGTGAAGCTTAAAGATGTTTAGTAATTCTCACATTCTGATTAGCGGCATAAGCTTCTAATGAATGGAACCCAAATAAGCTGGTGACCTTTTTTTAACTAACCTGTGTGTATTTTTCTCACAGTAGTATTGAGGTCATTGTAGCTCCATGAATTTCCTTTTGATTGTTTTAAGTAATTTGTTATAGTAACACAGGAGGTTACAGGGAGGCCCACTATAGTGAAGGGTGAGGTTGGGTGCGAACTCTGTTGTTGTTTTAATTCCTCATCCTCTCTATCCTTCACAAATGGACTGAAAAAGTGAAGTTATGAACACTGGAAGGAAGGGGAATGGGAACAAAGAAAAATACGTTGTTCTTGGATATAGGTCAAATGGAGCTGCATATAATAGTACATAGCTGTTTATCTTAGATGCTGAAATAAAAAGTAAGGTGGTCGTTGCTATAATATTCCTCATGGAGATGGCCTCTGTTTACATACTGGCCTTTTGAAGCTTGCCCAAAGAGATGAATAGCCCAGAGAGACTGAAAAAGAAAACTTCACACAGTTCTCAAAAATTCCACCAGGGATACAGAAGAGGGGGCAGGTCTGAGTTATCATAAAAGCATTATATTTTATGTATTTAACTCACAACAGGGGAAAAAATCCCACATGGTGTCAAGTACTACATTGTCATGCTTTCTAGCCACATATTTCAAGTTACTAAGGATTAACAGTCAAGAATTCTTCTTCTTCCTTTCTGAGCAAACCTGATTTCTAGATTAAACCACAGCTCTGTTCCAAGGGCTAATTAATTGAAGGATTAAATAGCCTGTTTGTAAAGAATGGTGTAGATATCTTGGCAGCCTTGACGATATTTCAGCAAAGGCTTCTTATGCAGTATTTAAAGTGATATAAACCTTTTCTTCCCATTAATGCCATTACTGAATAATTAGCAACCAATATTTATTACATTTATAAAAAGACAAATTATGCTTTTTTATGCATTATGCAGAGATTTTATGCATTATGCCAGAGAAAAGTGCATTTCAGTTATGTAAGTGGGATCAGTGGATATTTTGATTGAAACTCCATCTGCCAATGTAGAAATTAGTTCTATTTTTGACAGCATAAGAAAACCCCTGTGGAATTAGGCACCAGACTGAGTGCATTTTCATGCACCACTTTTGACTCTCCTGGGTAAGGCTTAAGTGTGTAATTTTTCTTGTATACTCTTAGTTGTTAAAGTTTATGATTAAGCTTTTCAACTAATCAAAGGAGCCATTCCTATTAATAGCTATGATGAAAACTCAAGTTAAGGAGCAAGTACGTATTTGTAGACATAATATATTCTCTGCTTTGAAAAATCCGGTTTGAGACAAAAAGTTGTTAAGGAGTTAGAACAGGGACTGGAAGTCAGGACTCCTGGATGCCATCCTTTAATATGCCACTGACTAGCACTATGACCTTGTGCAAGACTCGCACTGAATTTACCCCTTTGGAAAATAGAATACTTTGGATGGAAATCACCATGTCACTCCACTCTCTTTTTTTTTTTTTTTAAAAAGAGTATGTCTACATAGCAACTGGGAGATGTAATTCCCAGCACAGGAATTCCTCCGTTTGAGCAAATGCCTAAAAATAGTGGTGTGGCCAGGCTGTGGTGGCTTAGGCTGGCCATCCAAGTACAATTCTGTCTGACCACCTGGGTACGTACTTGAGCTGCTAGACTGAGCTGCCACCTGTGCCACTGCTATATTTAAGCACTAACTCAAGCAGAACTAGTGCATGTATGTCTGTGTGTGCTGGGAATTACACTTCCCATAGCCTAAGAATATTTGGCGTCTTTCAGTCATCCTCTGTCTAGACTATGCTACTGAAGATGGCTATTATCTTCATGGCAAACACTGATAAATTAGTTGTTCAGAGCTAATCTCCATAGCCAGCAGATTCACTTTAGCTCTAGGACTAGGTCTTTTGTCCATTATGAGGTTGCCTTCTCAGACCCATACTTGTGAGGCCGGTCATGCAATCATGGAGCCTTCCTGAGTAGTGCATCCCATGTGAGGTTGTGTGCATATCCTTCAAGCCTAATATTCCATTTTCCAAAAGTGTAAATATCTTGGCTTCCATAATAGGATTTAAGAAATCCTCTTGTCTTGCAAAAATGAGTCACTACAGGCATATAACTTTGCAGACCTTTGCAAAGGACTTTCTTTCGAAGGTTTTGTTACAGGGTTAGGGGAAAGTTGAGGCAATATTACGCATAACTTTATTACACTCCCTGTCTCCTGCACCTCAGCTTAATTCTTCGCTGAAGCACAGACAAGGATTGTCCTTCTTCTTTTTTTTTTTTAAAAAAGGACTTTCCTGAAACCATTACACAAAGTTAAACTTAAGGGCTGTTTTACTTATCATGGCTTTAAATGTGTTGTTAATTCTCAGTAGACTTCAAAGGGACTGCCATATAGTTTCTTAATTTCTGTGTGCATTTAAGATTTATTTATTATCATAAGTAGTATAAAGCATTGTAAATAGTATTTGGAATACTATGGCTAACTTTTAAACAAAAACTGCTAGGCAGTAAGTCTGCTAGTGTTCCTTGCATAGATTTCTCCACTTTTAGCATGCATATGCACATACATACACATTCCCCTCTGATCTTACAGAATTATTTCAGTCTTTATAGAGTGACCATAATATCACAATCCTTTTAAACTCTTCAAAACCCTGTTGGCAAATAAACAGTCGGGATCTCCACAGCTTGCATCATTCCAGCCCTCGAGTTAATAGTTACTACATTAGTGGTGAAACAGAAATCGGCAGCCTGTATCCAAAGTAATGACCCACCCAGCCCTCACATCAGACACATCTCTTGCTCTCGCATCAATCAGCCTCTGAGTTCATAGGGCTGTCTATATTTAGAAACTTCCAGCCATCCCTCAAGATGCTCTGAGAGGGTAACTGGTTGTGTGACTTGTGTGATGACTGACTGACTTTGAAAACTACCTGTACAGCTTCAGAAACAGTTACTGAGTAGCATGGCTAGTAGCTGCCAACCACTAATTTGCTGTGGTGGTATAACCATGTTGGTCCCCAGGATATTAGAGACAAGGTGGGGGAGGCAATATCTTTTATTGGACCAACTTCTGATGGTGAAAGAGAGAAGCTTTTGAGCTACATTGAGCGTTTCTTCAGATATAGTTCTGCATGTGTCTGGGCCCTTCTGAGTTGCCCCATCCTGCTCTTTGTATGTGAGCAGAGACAGAGTATTTGAAGGTTTCAGAGTAGCAGCCGTGTTAGTCTGTATTCGCAAAAAGAAAAGGAGTACTTGTGGCACCTTAGAGACTATCAAATTTATTAGAGCATAAGCTTTCGTGAGCTGCAGCTCACTTCATCGGATGCATTTGGTGGAAAAAACAGAGGAGAGATTTATATACACACACACACACACAGAGAACATGAAACAATGGGTTTATCATACACACTGTAAGGAGAGTGATCACTTAAGATAAGCCATCACCAACAGCGGGGGGGGGGGGGGGGGAGGAGGAAAACCTTTCATGGTGACAAGCAGGTAGGCTAATTCCAGCAGTTAACAAGAATATCAGAGGAACAGTGGGGGGTGGGGTGGGAGGGAGAAATACCATGGGGAAATAGTTTTACTTTGTGTAATGACTCATCCATTCCCAGTCTCTATTCAAGCCTAAGTTAATTGTATCCAGTTTGCAAATTAATTCCAATTCAGCAGTCTCTCCTTGGAATCTGTTTTTGAAGCTTTTTTGTTGAAGTATAGCCACTCTCAGGTCTGTGATCGAGTGACCAGAGAGATTGAAGTGTTCTCCAACTGGTTTTTGAATGTTATAATTCTTGACGTCTGATTTGTGTCCATTCATTCTTTTACGTAGAGACTGTCCAGTTTGGCCAATGTACATGGCAGAGGGGCATTGCTGGCACATAATGGCATATATCACATTGGTAGATGCGCAGGTGAACGAGCCTCTGATAGTGTGGCTGATGTGATTAGGCCCTATGATGGTATCCCCTGAATACATATGTGGACAGAGTTGGCAATGGGCTTTGTTGCAAGGATAGGTTCCTGGGTTAGTGGTTCTGTTGTGTGGTGTGTGGTTGCTGGTGAGTATTTGCTTCAGATTGGGGGGCTGTCTGTAAGCAAGGACTGGTCTGTCTCCCAAGATCTGAGAGAGCAATGGCTCGTCCTTCAGGATAGGTTGTAGATCCTTGATGATGCGTTGGAGAGGTTTTAGTTGGGGGCTGAAGGTGATGACTAGTGGCGTTCTGTTGTTTTCTTTGTTGGGCCTGTCCTGTAGTAGGTGACTTCTGGGTACTCTTCTGGCTCTGTCAATCTGTTTCTTCACTTCAGCAGGTGGGTATTGTAGTTGTAGGAATGCATGATGGGTATTGTAGTTGTAGGAATGCATGATAGAGATCTTGTAGGTGTTTGTCTCTGTCTGAGGGGTTGGAGCAAATGCGGTTATATCGTAGCGCTTGGCTGTAGACAATGGATCGAGTGGTATGATCTGGATGAAAGCTAGAGGCATGTAGGTAGGAATAGCGGTCAGTAGGTTTCCGATATAGGGTGGTGTTTATGTGACCATCGCGTATTAGCACCGTAGTGTCCAGGAAGTGGATCTCTTGTGTGGACTGGTCCAGGCTGAGGTTGATGGTGGGATGGAAACTGTTGAAATCATGGTGGAATTCCTCAAGAGCTTCTTTTCCATGGGTCCAGATGATGAAGATGTCATCAATGTAGCGCAAGTAGAGTAGGGGCATTAGGGGACGAGAGCTGAGGAAGCGTTGTTCTAAGTCAGCCATAAAAATGTTGGCATACTGTGGGGCCATGCGGGTACCCATCGCAGTGCCGCTGATTTGAAGGTATACATTGTCACCAAATGTGAAATAGTTATGGGTCAGGACAAAGTCACAAAGTTCTGCCACCAGGTTAGCCGTGACAGTATCGGGGATACTGTTCCTGAGTATTTGAACTAATCCTTGTCTCTGCCCCACTGTTTCTCTCCCTTTCTTTGCGCCAAACAAATCAAGTATTGCAGTACAAAGTCTTGCATGGTTTTCTGTTATGGTGAGCCAAGAAAAAGAGCTAAAGACTTGGGCGTTCCTTATTCAGGAGACTGCGTTGGCTGAGGGATCCTGATAATCTCTGTGCCCTTGCAGGCCAGCTCCATCACCTAAGGCATCTTCTGGTTCCAAATAAGGATCTTTAAAATACGCACAGCGGCAGACTTCGTCCCATCTACTGATCCAGGAGTCATAAACTTGCAGATCATATATTTCTATCAAAGAACATAAGGCTTCAGGTCAGTTTGTTTTCTTGAAGATACAAGAGGACTATAGATCTGTCACAAAGACAATTAAATAGTCTCATACAGAAATACTCCAGGCTACTAGATCCAGCAGTCGGATCAAATCTTGTGTGGGGGTGTGGTTTGTAGAGAATGGAATTGAGGGATGGTTACAATGGGTGGATATTTATACCCATGGAATATAGGAATGTTTAGTTCAAGGGATATTCACTTGCCTTCTTGTTGTTCACTATCCCCAAAGCTTCTGTAGCCAGTTGCTCAGACTCTAATCTTCTACAGCATACAGCACTAACTTCTGAGAAACAGCTGTATCTTGGGTCTTACCAAGGTGATCATTAAAACTGAACTGCTCGTAATCTGCAAAGTGGGATGAGAGGAATAGTTACTTTAATTGGGGTGGATAATTGATTTTGTTAGACCATGGAAACATACCAGTGTAAACTGTACTAACAGCATTTTTAATTTGCTGTAATTGCTGTTTATAACATGTTTTAAATACCCTTTGTTCATACAGAGATATTTAGAGCTTCCTGATCTAAAACCGCCAGTGTTTACGTTTCTAATTGGCTAGAAATATTAAAACCTAGCCAACTGGAGACAGAGGTGAAAGCATTTCAGCACATTGTAAAATGAAGAGCCTGCCCTGAAGGATTGGCCACACAGCATCTGGGCAGTGAGACAGGATGAGGTTCCCTTCAAAGTTCAGCAACTTCATCCTTGATCATCCTGCAGAGATTGCTATGGAATAGTGGAAAGTGGTTACCACTATGACAGAGGTGTCATTTCTCACTTCTTCTAAGACCTGTAAAACCCAGAAAAGGTAGAAGGTGAGGCAAAAGATCAGGCTTGTGTTTTGACATGGGGAAAACCCATGTGCTTGATATTCTAAGCCCATGGTTTTTTGAGTCATCGGTTGTGTGAAGATTTTCTGATGGTGTTCCTGGGCTTGTCTTCACTGCAATGTTAGCACAACTTAGTATGTATCTGTTACTACACTCAAGATAGCTTAGCTTCAGTGAGAGAGGCCACACTTCAAAACAACACAAGTTAAAATGAGAGTATGTGTACACTGCAGTTAGACAACTGTGGCTGGCCCATGCCAGCTGGTTCAGGCTAAGGGGCTGTTTCATTGTCGTGTAGACTTCAAGGCTCAGGCTGGAGCCTGGGCTCTAAGATACTGCAAGGTGGGAGGGTCCCCAACCCTGTGACACCACAATGAAACAGCCCCTTAGCCTGAGCCCTGCAAGCCCAAATCAGCTAGTATGGGCCAGCTGCAGGTATGCGTGTAGACGACCCTGAATGATTGTATTAGCTGCTGATGAGTTTGTAACTTGAGCTGTTGCATCACAACTGCATTACTAACTCGAGCATCAGCATCACTCGAGCTTCAAAACCCAACCCCACCACCCTTAACTGGCCAGTTAGCTCAAGCTTAAAGCTCCACTTAACTTGAGCTAGAGATTTTTGTGTGGACGGAGTCAAGTCAGGGTTAACACTCAAGATATAGCTCAATCTGTCCATTCTGTGAAGAGATTACCTGTCTTCCAATATTTGTTTCTCTAAATTGGGGCAATTGCTCATGTTACTATTTGGCAGAGATGCTTACCAAATGTGGAAATTTGATTGGTGGGAATAATTAGCTTGGCATCAGAGTGTACCGTGGTATGGAGCTCTCCAAGGAGCTGAATGTGTGCATTTCAAAAGTTTGTTGGAACCACTGTGAAGTAGATAATGGTTACAAGCCCTGAGATGAACCAGTATATGGCCTGTCCACAGAGCTGGTGATATGCTCCTGAATGAGGGAAGTATATAATGCACTATGTTCTCTTGGCACTGATACCCACCTCCATCCTTTGATTGCATACATTACTGACAGCCAAGCTGATTAGCAATTAACTGAACACAGGTGCTGTGTTCTGGTTCTGTCTGGACAATAAATTAACGTGTCTTAAAATAACTTCCTCTTTTGGGATGGGTCTGCCCTTTGAAGGGGTTATTTGAAGGTCATTTATCATTGAGCAGCTGACCATGAGCCCCCCAAAATGATTATAAGTCATTGCCTCACTTTCAACTAATGATCCCCTAAAACACATAAGGCACCCATTAGTGTCCTAGTTAAGAGGATACAGTTCTTGTCTAAATCCTTTTCCTCTTGGAAGAGGTCTGTATCCATTTTAGAGCCCTCAGAATCTATTCTGTTCTGTCTTCCTCAGAATTAAGACCTTCTGGGAACAGTTAACATCCTGGCAAAGGAGGACTGGAAGTCGGTTCCAAGAGCTTGTTGGTGTAGTTTCTAGATTGCCCAGAAGAGGTCATTGCAGAAGTACTTGCAGCCTCTGTCCAATTGGGTAGTGAAAAAGACTGAGATTAGCGCTGGTTTTACCGCACTCAATGACCCCATTTTCAGCCATTCAAAGCTTTCCATAAATGCTCTGATTATAAATAGCATAATATTTTCAGTTCTGGCAGAAGGGGTGACGGTGATTTTGTTTGCCAAACTTGTCCGTGTAATTCACAACTTTCCACGCTGTAGGTGCTTAAATCTACTTGATTTCTCATTTCTCCATCTGTTAAAGGGCCCGGGAAGTAAAGAATCTTTCTCTCCCCCAGTGCCCCCTTTATAGATGGAGAAACTAAGGCAGGGGATACAGTTTGCCCACATTTCCCAGACGAAATTGATATAAAGTGTGGGGTGAGGATTTAGGAGCTCTGGCTTTCAGTCCTGTACTCTGATCATTTGAACTACCTGTGTTTCAACAAAACATTATTTCTTCCCCCTTTATAAAACACTTTTTTATAACTGCCCTGATCACTTTCAGGTTGACAAGGAGCGCCTTCCCTTTTGCTTTATTAATTTTCAGAGACCAAGAGCCTAACTTCAGATCTCCTCCTGACTGTGTCAGTGACTGGAAGTATTTTTAGTGGGCTCAGAAATGTTTGTGATGTGTTCATGTGACAAGGGCAGTTCACTTGTTTGGAATTGCTGTTGATTTCTAGAATATCCATTCAGGGCTTTTGCCAACATACACAGGGTACTCCTGTTTCATATTACAGTGACACTGCTTTGTCAGGGTAGAATTCAGCCCAGCATGGCTGGAGCCTGTCTCTGCTAACCTCATTCCATAGTACAGCATGTTCAAGCTAAGGAGAGGCATTTGTGTAGACTGCAAATTCCTTCACTTACTTCAGGACCAGTATGGAAACCTCATTGACTTCTTCTGAAACAGTATGTTTTTTCTTTTCCCCTCAAATGTGATATTGAGTTGTAAATATGGCTAGTTTGCTAGATAGACATGAATAGGCAATGAATATCTAGGCTCAGCATTTCTGTCAGGCACTGCTTACAACTTTGGTATTTGCACTCTAAAATTCTGTCTAATAGCTGCTATTTACTACTACGAATGAAACAAAATTAAATAAATATCATGTACTTTCTCTTGTGTAACTAAATAACCACATTTCTTAATTTCTTTGGATTTGTGAGGAGAGAGACTTGGAACTTGTATATTGCCGTATCTGTTGTTGCCCCAACTCTGAGTATTAAAAACTAGAAAACCAATTGTGCTATTGATGGACTACTTGTTTTTAAAAGGTTTGTTCAGTTTTACTGTGTGGGTGGCTCTCGTGGTGAGAGATGACTCATGTGCAAAATAAAGCTGTTTTGGTTCCATGACTTATTAGAAATCATTTTTTAATTCAAAAGGTCTTCTCTTTTGGCTCCTTGTTAGGGCTGTTTCAGCTATGGTAAGTGACTTTTTTTTCCCCTTGATAGCTGAAGTCAGACTTTTCTGTAGCAGAGATGCTGAACTTGCATCTCAATCAACATAGAATGTTCAGAATTTGACAAAAAATGCAAAGCGCAGATTTGCCTGCCAGTAAGTCCAGAAGAAGCAAATGTACTTGCATTAATATTGAGGATTGTTTTTTTTTAAATAGCATAAAAATCTATTCTTATCCTTGTATGTAGGCAGTTTATTCACATAACTCCTTCCTCTTCAAGCCAAGAATCTACCTCTTCTGGCATCCCTCCACCTGTGTCCTGGTTTTACAAGCAGTCTTTATGGATGACTTTGAAACCAGGTGCTTGAACAATAGAACAGTGATGCTTCTCCGACTCCTGGAAAGTAGTACTGTCTTCTTAAAACTAGATGAAGATTAAGTTATTTTTGCAGTAACTAAAATTGTCAATGCTACTGGCAGTGAAAATACTCAATGTTTACTAGTTTGTGGGATCCAAATAAAGATTTTTCCACACGGTGAGTTTAAACTTAATTCATTTTCTGTCTTAATGGTTAATTTTTTCAATGTAGGCTTTGTTTGAAACAGTTGGGTGTTTTTTATGCTCCTTCTTTTGAGTCAGCAATACTGACACATCTCCATTTGTTCAGAGGTTATAAAAGGTCAGCCTGCTGTGGCTGCATCTAGCTTAACATCCAACTACAGCTTGTATCAAGAAATATCAGAGAGGGAGGGGTAGAGCAGTGGCTGCAAATAAATGGAGATCCATAGGAATGAAAATTACATACTGTATTGGCCTCTGTGTTCTTGCTTGCAGAGCACAGAGCTGCTTTGTTGGGAAAGAACGTGAAAATAGCCAAAGCATTTAAACTATTGGCTTTTATTTGAGTATGCTTTCTTTTATATTGCTCTGATAAATCACCAGACTAGAGTGTTGAGCCATTACAACCCCAAAGGTGACTTGCAAAGAAAGAAAGTGGGCTTGTGCACATATTGGTTTTTATGATCTTTATAAAGAAGGCCTGAAAATTTAAAAAATAATTGTTTTGATGTTTTGAATTAGAAATTCAGATGATGTCTAGGCTGGCAGGCTGTGACTGGAGAACTAGTGTGAGACTAATGAAAGCTGAGTTGTTTAGTCCATCTGCTAAAATCTTTTTGGTGATACCTATGTAATTTAGTGAGTCATATTTTGACTAAGGAAGTTTTTGTTAAAGATTCAGCATATTCATTCCATTCAACTGAGATCTCTCAATAAACAGCCTACTACTACTAATTCTCTCAGCATCAAGAAAGATCATCCTTTGCAGTCCTCATATTTCTAAAGTTTAGAAGAAAAAGGGATGGGGAAGCACTTTGAGGTCACCTCTAAAGAAAGGAAAATCATTTTATTGCTGAAAATAATTCCAGAGTTGGGATCTGTGCATTAAGAAAATGTTTCTTTGGTGTTGCAGTTCTGAGATATTTATACTAGGTCACTAAGAAGTCTCAGCACAGGACAAGGCCATGTTGTTCATTGCTATCTGCCGTTACAAAACAGGAATTTACAGCTTCCTTATATTGGTGACTATTCATTCTGGAAAAAGAAAAGGAGTACTTGTGGCACCTTAGAGACTAACAAATTTATTTGAGCATAAGCTTTCGTGAGCTACAGCTCACTTCATCTGATGAAGTGAGCTGTAGCTCACGAAAGCTTATGCTCAAATAAATTTGTTAGTCTCTAAGGTGCCACAAGTACTCCTTTTCTTTTTGCGAATACAGACTAACACGGCTGCTACTCTGAAACCTATTCATTCTGGGGATTAGTCTCAATTTGAAGCCATAGTATTAGTTCTAGTCCTGTGGATCTAGTTGATAATTTGCCAAATAGTCAACGTGAACTGTAGTCTGGTTTTCCAGAGAGTGTAATATCCAGTGTGACTCACTGTTTGCTAGTTCACATTACCATGTGCTTTTGTACATGGTACCATGAAACACTATGGAGAGATGATCATAAACTAAAATGAGAAGGAAATATTTAAACACCATATTTAAAACGAGAAGTGACTTCATTGTTTGTAGGGTGGCAGGAGGGGAAGTTGTTCCAGGGATGTGGAAGAAGCTCTAGTAAGAGCACCCTTCTTACATGTTTTGGAAAATTGTGGGAAGGGACCTGAAGGGAGACCAAAATAGGAGAACCGGTTTGAGGATGCAGGGAGTGTGATCTGGTAGCCAGACATAAAATGCAGCACACCCTCATGAAGAGTGTAAGATCATTTAGAATTGGATTTAGAGCCAGACGGGAAACAATGACAAGTATTCGTACTGTATGGGTATGTCTACACAGCGAAGAAAAATCTGCAGCTGGCCTGTGCGAGCCAAATTGGGCTAGGGCTGGTGGGTTGTTTTGTCGCTGTGTAGATTTCCAGGCTTGGGCTGAGGCCTAGACTCTGGGATTCTCCTACCCGGCAGGCTCCTAGAGTCCGGGCACTAGCCGAAGCCTGGAGGGCTCCGCAGCAATGGAACAGCCCTGTAGCCCGAGCCCCACAATCCCAAGTTGACTGGCACAGGCCAGCAGTGGATTTTTCTTGTCTGTGTAGACGTACCCTAAAGGTGAGCTGCTGCCGTTGCTGCTTCCCGGAGTGAAAGGAGTGTGGCCACAGCACTGAGGATGCTTTCTTGGGGCAGAACTGAGATTTAGGGCTTGCCTTCACATACAAGTGGAGTGGCTGCACTGGTGTATTTGCATCACCATAGCACTTTATTGAAGACTCTACTGAGCTAACAGGATAGCTTCTCCCATCGACATGGTTAACCCATCTCCCTAAGAGGTGGTAGCTATATAAGACTGTACAATACAAGTCTGTATTGTAGACCTGGCCTTAGAAAATCATGAATGGATGGTAAAGATTTAGAAGTGGGGTAAGTAGCAGTTCTGGCAATTTTCCAGAGATAAGATATCAGCAAGAAACTGTAGGAGAAAAAGGCATTTCATGGTCAAAGATGACTCCAAAGATTTCTGACCTTGAGAGTGGAGATGAGAATGACAATCAGACCAAAGGACTTTTTACCTAAAGGAAGACTTTGTCTCATGAAGTATGCAGTAAGTTGTGGTTATGATGCACTCCAAAGCTCACAAGCAGATGGGGGAACAGAACAGATAACCAAGGCTGAAACTAGTTTGGAGATATCCCAGAGGAAGATGGGAGATGGTTAAGAGTACAGAGCCAAGAACAGAACTTTTATGCTATTCCATCAGAGAGGGGAAGACTTAAAACCTAATCCATAAATGAGAGGAAAGTATTTGAAGAGCTGGGATTCAAACCAGTTGGAGACAATGAGTTCTTGTTTACTAATCCATAGTATTGAAAACTGTCTTGACATGGAGAGTGAGGAGAGAGAAGTAAAACCTGATGTCTCCTCCTTTATCAGCATCTGAATTCCACATACATCATTTTAGAAATCTCTTCTTTGTCATGAATGTGTCTGGCTTGCATTTAAATTCATCTACACTTTTCCCTGTGGACCAACAGTTATGTGGGATGAAGAGGGTGCATATTTTAGGGAAAGACTGGTGGAGGAGGAAAGGGTTAAAGAAAAACAGAAAAGAAACATATATTTTAGATAATCTGAGGGCCAGTCAACTTTACAGCCAATGAGAATGGGATGGAACCTCCTCTGTCAGTGAATTGCATTTTAACAGATCGCTGGTAATAGCTGATCTTATTGACAACTTTTATCAGAGGCTTTTGTCCATGTCACTAGTTAGTCAGGTAAAACTTCATACGCTTCTGGGATAACGCCCTCAGTTCATAGTGTCCTGTCTATGCTTAAACTGCTAGAGCAGCACAGCTAGCTGTTCTCCTGTTGGCATAGGTAATGCATCTCCCGGAAAAGGTAGCTCTATTGACAGAAGAATTCTTCCATCAGCCTAGCGCTATCTACACCAGAGGTTAGGTTGGCATAATTACATTTCTTGGGGGAGAGGGGTTGATTTTTTCCCCATGCCTGAGAGAGGTATCTATGCCAATGTAAATTCTCAGTGTAGACCAGCCCTGAGTTTAGCAATTATGCCACGTTGGGGATTAATTCAGCAATGAAGTCTTATAAATTATTCGTAATCTTTTTTTTTTTTTAAGAAAAATTTGAAGAGAAATTACTGTATGCCAGTCACTGACTCCGACAGCCTATTGCATAATCCAAACACTGGCCATGTAAAGAAATTCTGATCGATACTTAGCACTGAATACTATCTCTGAAGGTTTGCAACAGGAACAAAATTTTCTGATATTCTCTATGTATCAGTGTCCTAGTTTATAGTTTAAATTCACATGCTTGGTTTTTGATATCTGAGGTAATGGAGTCTTTCTAGATTCATTCATGGCTAATTTACAGCTCATAGTAGATCCTTTAGACTGGCATGAAGTTATTAGCAACTAATGCATGGTCTTAATCAAACGTTAGTTTAATTACAGTGAGCAACTCTGGCAAATGGACTTTGGTTAATGTGACAATTACTTGCTGACGTAAAGATTTCATTAGTCTTCCTGCTAGTAATATTTTTGTAGAGATTTGCTCTGCGGGTACCAATGTTATGCTGTATATCTAACAAAATTATCTGTTGCTTCAGATTTTCACTTACACAGTATTTTTTGCCCAGTTCATTGTTGGTAAAACAGCAGTCATGTGAACATTAACTAGTGCAACAGAAAAAAAATAAACCCTGTACTGATGCTTTGCATGGGAATTCTGGCTCCATAATCTTTGGCAGGGACATGGAACTTCTTTAGAATCATAAAATAAAAGATGCTCCCAGAAAGTTTTTCTACTTTTATTAGAAAATTCTCTAGTTACTTACTTTTAAGCAAATCTGAGTAGTATTCATGAATGTAAACTACACTGCACACAGCCTAGGAGCTTTAATTGATTGTAGGGCGATTTTTGCTTCCTTGTCTTAGAGCAGAGGTTCTCAAACTGTGGTCCGCAGACCACCAGTGGTCCACGAGCTCCATTCAGGTGGTCCGCTTATAGTTCCCTCTAAGGTGTGCACCTGGGTGGCCGCACACGAGAGAATGAAGGGCCTCCCACCATTAGTGGAGCTGCGCAGGCATGGCTCCACTAATTAGGTGCCTGAACCCTGGAGAAGATGCAGATATAAGCTGAGGTGGTGGCCTTGAGAGAGAGAGAGAGAGAGAGGGTAGGTGGGAGTTGGCAGTGGGCTGAGAAGAGGGGGCGGGGGAAATTTGGGACATGCAGGGCTGCGGCAGCCAGAGAAAGAGGCAACTTTCCCCAGCTCCAGGGCTGCGGTTGCCAGGGAGAGAGGGCCCGCCTTCCCAGCTTCAGCTCTGTGGGGGGGGAGAGAGGGCACATCCATTGCATTAGAAAGGTAAGACTACTGATACTAAAATGAGTTGTGTGGTTTTTATTTGCAGAACAAAAAACTTTAATTTTTTTAATATAGCGCTTTACAATAGTTAGCTAACGGTACAAACAACATTTGGAAAGATAATTAAGTGGTCCACCGAGAACCTCACCAATTTTCAAGTGGTCTGTGGGGGGGAAAAAAAAGGTTTGAGAACCACTGTCTTAGAGCATTCACTCTGCTCTGTGCCTCTTGTAGATGATCAGTGAATTCAGAAACTGAAACGGTCTTCCTTTCCCTCTAGTAACTCTCGTAAAATATAATATTATGGCAAGTCTCTATTAGAGGAGCAGAGCACAATCCATATCAATTAGAATTGTGTTTAGACTCCACAATGAAGGATATTTCAGAAATATCTAGGGTAGAAATGAAAGACTAAACCTATTGGGAAATACTTCATCCCATCACTGTAGTGTGTTAGGTTGCAACTTTATTGGTAACTGTAAGTCCCTGGCACTATTTGAATAATATGTAGTCATTTATACGGATAGACTGGGCATCTAGTCTTGACTGTGGCTTCTGCGAGATCCATGGTGATATTACAAAGTATGCTTTAAACCCCTGTTTTGTGTTGTACAGTGTAAAGAATTACTTGCTTGTGAGGAAGGATGGAAAGAATGTATACAGTATGGCTCTGATAGGTTAGCAGTCTTTCAGTCCCAATGAAAAGGTCATCTGTAACTTAACTGTTTTAGTTTTTGAAGTTTAAAGACTATGGACTCATTTTCAACTTGCTTATCTAAATAGGAACCCTTAAAAATATACCTGAAATGGAAATTGGGTAACATTGCAATTTGATTGCTCAGTTTTGGAATTGGGTGCTAACTATGATAAATATTGAAGCTAAAATAGAGAACCCATAATGATGAGCATAAAAAAGGTACTATAAATCAGGTTCTCCTGTTTGCCCCATTGCATAATATCAGAGCATCCAATGAAATTGAAAGGTAACAGAGGAAAGTCTGTGGAAAAGGGATTTCATTTTTATTGTGTTAAATATCTTGTAGCAATGAATTCAATTGGTTTATATGAAAGGCTTTTTAGTGGGATTAAAAAATTATATCCTTCTGTAGGAAAAATGAGAACATCCACAGTTGCATTTAAATAGGTTCCAAAAGAAATGTAGGCGTTTATCTTTTTGGGGAAACTATTGCAAAATAAGCTATGTTGAGAATTTAAAGCACAATAGCTATTCTGTATTAGCTTTCCTGCAGGTACTCCTTTTCTGTGCTAAAGATATGACTCTGCAGCCCAGTAGTTCAGATTCTGGAGAGAGGGGAGTGAATTGCAGCACACATTAGTGTGACCCCACTGTAATTCCCCCATGTAGACACCACAGGTGCGAAATAAGATACCTGTTTCTGTTAAGGTAAGTTCCTTTTTAGTTCATGCCTCCAGTGATCATACGAGTGTTACAGTACAGCATGCTAATAATGCACACTGCAGTTCACACCCCCATAATCCAAACTACAGGGCTGTGTAGACAAACCCTTTGTGTTCACTTTTTTGGCAGTTTAGCTTTAATCTTCTTACAAAGTGGATTAAACTAAACTGCAGAAAGGTACATTTAGCCCTGGTCTACACTATGAGTTTAGGTTGAATTTAGCAGCGTTAAAGCGATTTAACCCTGCACCCGTCCACACAACAAAGCCATTTTTGTCGACTTAATGGGCTCTTAAAATCGGTTTCTGTACTCCTCCCCTACAAGGGGATTAACGCTGAAATTGACATCACCAGGTCGAATTTGGGTTAGTGTGGACTCAATTCAACAGTATTGGCCTCCAGGATCAATCCCACAGGGCTCCATTGTGACCCCTCTGGACAGCACTCTCAACTCGGATGCACTGACCAGGTACACAGGAAGAACCCCACGAACTTTTGAATTTCATTTCCTGTTTGGCCACTGTGTCGTGACCACACAGAGCTCATCAGCAGAGATGACCATAGAGTCCCAGAATCGCAAAAGAGCTCCAGCATGGACCGAACGGGAGGTACTGGATCTGATCACCGTATGGGGAGATGAATCCGTGCTATCAGAACCCCGTTCCAAAAGACGAAATGCCAAAATATTTGAAAAATCTCCCAGGACATGAAGGACAGAGGCTATCACAGGGACCCGCAGCAGTGCCTTGTGAAACTTAAATAGCTCAGGCAAGCCTACCCAAAAACCCAAGAGGCAAACTCCTGCTCGGGGTCAGAGCCCCAGACATGCCGCTTCTATGATGAGCTGCATGCAGTTCTAGGGGATGCCCCTACAACTACCCCACACCTGTACATGGTCTCCTCCAAGGGAGTCTCACGTAACAGGGATGAGGAAGATGATAGCGCACTCCAGGCAAGCGGAGAAACCATTCTCCCCGGCAGCTAGGAACTGTTTGTCACCCTGGAGCCAATACTCTCCCAACCCGGGCTCCTGGACCTTGAAGGTGGAGAGGGCACCTCTGGTGAGTTTACCTTTGTAAATTATAATACACTGTTTAAAAGCAAGCATGTTTAATGATTAATCTGCCCTGAAGACTTGGGATGCATTCGCAGCCAGTACAGTTACTGGAAAAGTCTGTTAACGTGTCTGGGGATGGAGCGGAAATCCTCCAGGGACATCTCAATGAAGCTCTCCTGGAGGTACTCCCAAAGCCTTTGCAAAAGGTTTCTGGGGAGGGCAGCCTTGTTGTGTCTTCCATGGTAGGTCACTTTACCACGCCAGGCCAGTAGCACATAGTCTGGAATCATTGCATAAGAAAGCATGGCAGCGTGTGGTCCCGGTGTTTGCTGGCATTCAAGCAACATCCGTTCTTTATCTTTCTGTGTTATCCTCAGGGGAGTGATATCGTTCATGGTCACCTGGTTGAAATAGGGGAATTTTATTAAGGGGACATTCAGAGGTGGCCGTTTCTGCTGGGCTGTTTGCCTGTTGCTGAAAAGAAATCATCCCCACTGTTAGCCACGCAGTTGGGGGAGGGGTGAAGAGATCATCCCAGAGAGAATTGGGTGTTGGGGAGCGGGATGGGGGGGTTAGTTGGGTTTGTGCTGCACGTTAACCTGAAAACATCAGCCCCTCCTTTTAAATGGCCAATGTGTCTTTTTCAGTTTTACTCTCCCTTTTTTTTCCTCCTGCAGCTGCAAATGTTTCAATGCTGCCACCAGCATTTCCATCCCAGAGGCTAGTGCAGATAAGAAGGTGAAAAAAACACACTCACAATTAAATGTTCTCTGAGCTCATACAGTCCTCCCACACTGAAAGAGCCCAGCAGAATGCGTGGAGGCAGACAATGGCAGAGTCCAGGAAAGCACAAAACGAATGCGAGGACAGATGGCTGGAGCAACAGGAAAGGTGCTGGCAGCATGATGAGAGGAGGCAGGATGCAATGCTGAGGCTACTGGAGGATCAAACTGATATGCTCTGGCATATCCTGATATGCAGGAAAGGCACATTCCGCCACTGCAGCCCCTGTATAATCAACACCCTCCTCCCCAAGTTCCATAGCCGCTTCACCCAGACGCCCAAGAGCGTGGGGGGAGGGAGGGGGAGCGCTCCGAGCACCCAACCACTCCACCCCAGAGAACTGCCCAAGCAACAGAAGGCTGGCATTCAATAAGTTTTGAAGTGCAGTGTGGCCTTGTCCTTCCCTCACCTATGTGGTCCCACCAGTCTGTCTTGTTTGCCGGGCCCAGAATTGTCATTCCACGTCATGAGCCTGCCCCATTGCAGCCAGGATGGCACTCTCGTCACCGCACTGCCATTGCCTCCTCACCTGCTTTTTCAGGTTCTGCTTCTGCATATACTGCACGATGTGTTTACAATGCTCATAACTGCCGCAGTGATCTGAGCGGGCTTCATGCTTGCCGTGGTATGGCGTCTTCAGGAGAGCAGAGTTGCAGGGTAAGCGGTGGTTGGATGACCAGTTTTGCAGACCTACTGCACCGTCTGCTGCCGGGACACAACAGCTGAGCGGGCTGCACGCTTGCCCTGGTATGGCGAGACAAGAGCAGCCGAGCAGAGTTGCAGTGGAAGCGGCCCTGCGAGACCACCAGGAGAGCAGAGTGCCAGTGGAAGCGGTGGATGACGACGACCTGCGTACAGAGGACCTGCGAGGTGGATTCCTAGCATCAGGATAGCAGGAGAGCAGAGTTGCAGCAGAAGCAGTGGTTCGATGATGACGGTTAGTAGTCCTACTGCACCGTCTGCTGAAAGCAGTATGGCGCCCACACGGAAAAAAGGTGCAAAACGATTGTCTACTGTTGCTTTCACAGAGGAAGGGGCAACTGACGAATGTACGCAAAACCTCCGGCGACAATGTTTTTGCCTCATCAGGCATTGGGAGCTTAACATGGAATTTTTAATGGGCGGCGGAGATTGCAGGAACTGTGGGATAGCTACCCACAGTGCAACGCTCCGAAAGTCTACACTATACTCGGTACTGTGGATGCCGGTTTAATGCGCTTAGTGGGGACAAACACAACTGACTGTATAAAATCGCTTTCTAAAAAATTGACTTCTTTACATTTGACCTAATTTCGTAGTGTAGACATAAGTGTTCACACAACCAGCTATGTTAGGATATAGATATTCAGGCCTGTCTGTAAAGGCCTATACACTAAGAATTTAGGTGTATTCTTATTATTTAGCTAGTTATAGAGGTATAAAAGAATCAAAATCACTGTCTGCCAGTGTAAGGGCCTTCTCTCACTGTGACAGTCTGAGGCCCTGTTCTTAGGCTAAGGCCTTTGGCTAAGTAGCAGAGGCAGCCATAAGCTGGGATGTGAACGGTCACATCCTCACATTCCAAACTAGTCATATTGAAATAAGGTGCTATTTGGCTGTTAGGCATTATCAGGACAGGATTGTATTCCTATTACCTTCGGAGAAAGGGAAGTGCCTAGAAAATGTAAAAGGAGACTTAGTTTGATAGCATTCTGTTTGGCAAGAACTCACTTATCAATAGCTGGGATGTGAAATCCTCATTTCTGTGGTGTTCTATCACTGTAGTCCATACTTTTCTATTGTTTGTATAATCTCTGTCGGTTCTGTGATTGTTTTTGTTTGCTGTATAATTAATTTTGCTGGATGTAAACTAATTAAGGTGGTGGGATATAATTGGTTAAATAATCGTGTTACAATATGTTAGGATTGGTTAGTTAAATTTCAGTAAAATGATTGGTTAAGGTAAGGCAGAACTCAAGTTTTACTATATAGTCTGCAGTCACTCAGGAGGTAAACGGGGAACAGGGAATGGGGGTGGGGAAATTGGAATCATGTTTTTCTAAGGGGGGGAATGGGAACAGGGACCCTGGTGTAAGGCACTGTGGTGTCAGAGCTGGGAAGGGGGACACTGAGGAAGGAAACTGGAATCATGCTTGCTGGAAGTTCACCCCAATAAACATTGAATTGTTTGCACCTTTGGATTTCGGGTATTGTTGCTCTCTGTTCATGCAAGAAGGACCAGGGAAGTGGGTGAAGGAATAAGCCCCTAACAAGCTAGTGCAAAATAGCTATTCTGAGCCTATTTCCTGTGTAAGGAAGCCCTTAGAAGGGAACTAAAACTTGTTCTGTGGCATTAGCTAGTTTCTAATTGAGGGTGGGGAGGGAGAGGAGGGAGTTCCCCTATGGGCAAGTTAATATGTAATTATCCACTGCAGGTTTTCTTGCACCTGCTTATGAAGCCTCTGGTGTACTAGCTACTGTCTGATCCAGGATGGCAATTCCTTTGTTCCTATTTAGAATTAGAAGGTTGCATACTTGATTGCTTCTGCAGGCCGCTCTCATTGTGCACACCAGGGGTTTTCTGTCTCCCTCCCTGCCCCCATTCTTCTCCATTTCCCCTTCATCTCTTCCACCCCCACCTCCTTACCCCACCCCGCATTATTTCTTTTTTCTGACTCTAAGATAGGCCATTTAGGGTGTCAACATTTTAAAAGCTCTTGGGATGATGGGCAGAGCTGAGCTGGGGGGTGTTATGATAGAAGGTGTTAATGGTTTCATCCCTGGGTCTTTGATCTGTATGCAGTCACAGAGGTGGTTGAAGCTGCTGAGTCTAACCAAAGGCTGGGGCTCAGCATGTCTCTCCCTTTTAGTTTTCCTATTTTCAGCAAAATCAATACGATTCTGCCCACTGGTGTCTAGACCATGTCCCTAAAATTGTGGAATTGATTGGATGCACCATTCAAACATTATATTACATATAAAGAAATATCAAGTTGAGTGTAGGGCCTCAATTCGCTTGGCCAATTAGCCCACTTACGTAGTGTATGAAGAGACACATTGGAGGAATCCTATGTGAGTATAGAGATTACAGTTCATTGATTAGAAATTCCTGGAGTGAACAGTCTCATCTTGGCCAAGCAATGTCTAATCTGAAATGATTAATGGGTCACTTTGTCTTTTGTGAACTGCAGGGATTAATTAGCTATTAAGAAAGTAATAGTATAATGCGTGTGGGGTGAGGGGGTGCAATCAGGCTCCAAAATTTAAGTAAGTGACCTGTGATGATGGGCCATTAATCCTTATTAATAACAAAATTCAGTTGTATATCACTACACACCCACAGATTTCCATGCATTTTACAAAGGAGGATTTTATTATTTCCATTTTACAGATGAGTAAACTAAAAAACAGGGAGGAGGGAGGCAAGTGATTTCCCAAATTCACAAAGCTAGTTAACTGCAGAGTGGGGAATAAAATCCAAATAATAGCCAAAAGGGATAGAGATTTTTATGTTGCCAAATGACAGTTGTAACAGATAGGTGACATACAAATTTTTCACATTGAGCTGGAATCTAGAAGTGTGATAGTGATTCCATTATGAGCTCCAGAAACCAGTTTGGGTATGGGAAGGGAACAAATTTGAATATTGACTTTTCACTCCGGTCAGTAAAGAATCATTAGTCTTTCTTAGGAGATATCAGTTCACTCCACAGGAGCTGCTTAGCTAGCAGGAAAGGGAAAGAAGCCAGAAAGTTCCATGGCAGTTGGAAAGTTGATTGTGGTGAGGGTGGACTCCATCATCAGCAATGCACAGCCCAAGACGCACCCTGAGTACTGACAGTGGGTATGAGGCCTCAAGTCTGGAGAAATATAAGGTAATTTTGAGATGCCTCCTTCCAGCTAATGGAATTATAGAAAGTTATAAAATTATAGAAAGTGGATGTATTGTAGGTTCCAGCAGTAACAGACAAACCTGTCTGAAGAGACAGCCACTATCAGCTTAGTATCAACATTAAGATCATAGTAAAATAAAGGACAGCTATGTGGCTTGAAGGCATATAGCACTAGGCTGTGTGTCTAGGAAATCTCAGAAAGCTTTTCAGTTGTACCCCTTCAGTTAGCTGGGAATTCAGCCCCTTTCTTGAAGCACTACCTTCTCTCCACCTGGCAATTGCTGAACTCTGCAGTTCGTATTTACCTTTAGATAGCAGGCTTGGGAGACAACCAGCAGCAGCTCTAAAGTGGTCATTTTGCGGCCTCTTGCTGAAGTTGCAGATCTCTTTCTGAGGAAGGCATGATTTTAGCTCTATTCATGTTCTCTTTTGACTTTCTTTCATTGCTGTGGAGGTAGCAAGTTCAGTACTGCCTCTGAAGCAAGGTGAGCTGGTGGATCCCATTACTGCTGAATGGGGATTTGGTTATGGTGAAGGAGAATGGGTTTACCTTGCCTCGCCTCTCCAGGAAAAGAATGATGAGAATGGGACGACCCCTAAAAACATTGGCGGTAGTAGGGATTGCAGGTCACTGAATTCTCCTCCCTCTACCACTAAGACAACAAAAGATCAGGATATTTAGGCCCGTTGGGAATGTTTTGAGCAGGGAAGTTATCAAACAGGCCCATTTCCAGTCCCAAACAGAGCAAGTTCCCAAACCTCAGCTGCCTTTTGGATTGGTATTGAACCCTGAAACTAGAACTGAAAGGTCCCAGTGAAAGACTTCTTTGTACTGTAGCCAAATGCTATTCTGCATTATGCCTATATACATTATTTGTAGAAAAATACTGTAATTGTGTGTCTGAAACAGAACTTCAGCAGCACTAGTGATGCATCTTGCACATACTGTGTAGTAATCAGGACCTTCACAACCCTGGCCCATCTATACTAGAGGAGTTTTTCAAAAATGTCTTGGCTTTGCTAATACTGGTTCAGCTCCACTGGCAGTCTGCAACATCAGAAATCCCTTATTTAAACTGGCTGCCAGCATTCTGAAGCACCATGGCAACTAGATGATCTCCTGAGGTCCCTTCCAACCCTAATATTCTGTGATTCTATGAAACCAGGGGTGGGCAAACAACTGGCCACATCCGGCCCATCAGACGTTTTAATTAAGCTCCCGCTGGGGAGAGGGGTCTGGAGCTTGCCCTGCTCCAGCACTCCAGCCGGGGAATGGGGTCGGGGGCTTCCCCCGCTATGCGCAGCTCCCAGAAGCAGTGGCATGTCCCCCATCTGGCTCCTATGTGTAGGAGCAGCCAGGGGGCTCCACAATCCACACACTACCCCCGCCCCAAGCACCACCCCCACAGCTCCCATTGCCCAGGAACTGCGGCCAACGGGAGCTGCAGGGGCGGCGCCTGCAGACAAGACAGCATGTAGATCCGCTCGGCCAGTGCTGCACCTCCACGTAGGAGCCAGAGTGGGGACATGCTGCTGCTTCTGGGAGCTGCTGGAAGTAAGCAGCGCACAGAGCCTGCATCCCTGACCACCAACCCTGATCCCCCTCCCGCGCCCCAAATGCCTCATCCTCAGCCCCACACCGGCACCCTCATTCCCAGCCCCACCCCAGAGTCTGCACCCCCCCACACACACACACACAGCCCCCTGCCACGCCCGGAGCCCCCTCCCGCACCCTGAACTCATTTCTGGCCACAACCCCAGAGCCCATATCCCCATCCCCAATTTTGTGAGCATTTGTGGCCAGCCATATAATTTCCATACCCAGATGTGGCCCTCGGGCCAAAACGTTTGCTCACCCTTGGCATAAACCCTGCTCAGAACATATCTAAAACATGATCAGCAGCCAGCTATGGTGGTACTCCCAATTTAGCTAACACTGGTAAAGTTGAACTGTTAGCAATGATCAGGAATATTTGAAAAATTCCCTTGTATAGACAGGGCCTAAAGTGATCTGCCTCTTTATACAAACTTTAGTCTCTTAACTTAGTACAGGGAGCCCTCTAGTGGCTAATTATAACCATAACCACATTTTGTAGCTTGAAAGAGGGAAATTAGGTGTCCCTTATTTAGACACCTGGGATAGGAATTTGTTAATAAAGTACCCTCCCTCACTCCCTTGATATTCAGGGTGTTGCACTGTGACTCAAGCTAAACTAATTATTAAAAACACTTTAAAATGCAAGAGGGACACCTTGCTAAGATCTCACAGACCAGATAAGAGAACTGTTTATGGGAGGCTGTACAGGAAGAAGGGACAGGTTCCATACATGAGACTAACCATAATTATATTTTTTTAAAAAACTTTGAAGATTAGTGCAGAAAGGGTTTCATATGGGGATTAATAATGGGGTGAAGAGACTGGGACAGATGACTAGAAGCAAGCGCCTGAAATCCTTAAAAGACAGATGGAGTTCACTATGAATGTCCATCTCGATAAAGTTCAAGGAAAAAGTCCCTGATATAGTGAGAACCCTAAATGTCTGATCTTAGATTAGAAGGTAAATATTAAATAATGTGAATGTTTAAAGTTCTCCAGACTAAAACTCCACCATTTGAAAGTCTACGTAATAACTTAATTATTTCTTGTATGCTGTTTCCTAACTTGCGCATATGCCAGTGGGAAGTTACAGGGGTTTGTTTTTAGGCCTCTGTAGCCTTTCTGGGTTACAATAAGCATGGAAATAGACTGTCATCTTTGTGTTTGAGGGGTTATGTGGGTCAAAACCAGATCTTGGTGATTAGTTCCTCTTGAAACAGTGTAAAAATGTGCTAATTACAACATGATTAAACAAAGCATTTTACAAGATGTCTGGTATCACTGAGATAGACCAGTCCTTGCTTACAGACAGCCCCCCAATCTGAAGCAAATACTCACCAGCAACCACACACCACACAACAGAACCACTAACCCAGGAACCTATCCTTGCAACAAAGCCAGTTGCCAACTCTGTCCACATATCTATTCAGGGGATACCATCATAGGGCCTAATCACATCAGCCACACTATCAGAGGCTCGTTCACCTGCGCATCTACCAATGTGATATATGCCATCATGTGCCAGCAATGCCCCTCTGCCATGTACATTGGCCAAACTGGACAGTCTCTACGTAAAAGAATGAATGGACACAAATCAGACGTCAAGAATTATAACATTCAAAAACCAGTTGGAGAACACTTCAATCTCTCTGGTCACTCGATCACAGACCTAAGAGTGGCTATACTTCAACAAAAAAGCTTCAAAAACAGACTCCAACGAGAGACTGCTGAATTGGAATTAATTTGCAAACTGGATACAATTAACTTAGGCTTGAATAGAGACTGGGAATGGATGAGTCATTACACAAAGTAAAACTATTTCCCCATGGTATTTCTCCCCCCACCCCCACCCCCCACTGTTCCTCTGATATTCTTGTTAACTGCTGAAATTAGCCTACCTTGCTTGTCACCATGGAAGGTTTTCCTCCTTTCCCCCCCTGCTGTGGGTGATGGCTTATCTTAAGTGATCACTCTCCTTACAGTGTGTATGATAAACCCATTGTTTCATGTTCTCTGTGTGTGTGTATATAAATCTCTCCTCTGTTTTTTCCACCAAATGCATCCGATGAAGTGAGCTGTAGCTCACGAAAGCTTATGCTCTAATAAATTTGTTAGTCTCTAAGGTGCCACAAGTACTCCTTTTCTTACTGAGATTATAGATGCTGTGAGTAATTGGGTTTATGATTGTTAATTCTTTGTGGACTATCAGAGCTCTAGTTACTGAAAGGTTTCAGAGTAGCAGCCGTGTCAGTCTGTATCCACAAAAAAGAAAAGGAGGACTTGTGGCACCTTAGAGACTAACAAATTTATTTGAGCATAAGCTTTTGTGAGCTACAGCTCACTTCATTGGATGCATTCAGTGGAAAATACAGTGGAGAGACTTGTATACACAGAGAACATGAAACAATGGGTGTTTCCATACACACTGCAAGGAGTGTGATCAGGTAAGGTGAGCTACTACCAGCAGGAGTGTGGGAGGGAAAAAACCTTTTGTAGCGATAATCAAGGTGGGCCATTTCTCCCCCTCACCCCACTCTCCTGCTGGTAATAGCTCACCTTACCTGATCACTTTCCTTACAGTGTGTATGGTAACACCCATTGTTTCATGTTGTCTGTGTATATAAATCTCTCCACTATATTTTCCACTGCATGCATCCAATGAAGTGAGCTGTAGCTCACAAAAGCTTATACTCCAAATAAATTTTAGTCTCTAGGGTGCCACAAGTCCTCCTTTTTCTTTTTGCTAGTTACTGAAGGCATTCTTGTGGCTATTAAACTCTCAGTAATCTGTGTTCATTGTAAAGTATGATAGTAACTGTTCATGAGATGTCCTGTCACTTGCACTAGTGCAGTACTGTGGTTCAGTTTGTGTCCTCTGTATTTAAAAAGCATTCATTTCAAAGAACTCGGTTGTGGCATTTTTAATAATTTTAATATACTTTCCCCTTCAGTTGTTTGTAAATAACATCTTAGAAGCTTGAATCTAAAATCTGTGTTTTACCAAAATTGTGTTTCTCATCTTATACATGGGTTTGATGTTGAGTTGCAGTGGCTTTTAAATATTTATTTTGGAAGACAAACAAATTGACTTTGCAAATATGTCTAAAAAGCCAAAAAGATCAGATCCTGGTTCTTCCAGTCTTTTGATAGAATCCCTTTAAAGATAATGTGGTTTGTGAGTTTTTTAAAATGTGCCAGATCCTTAAAAAAATAAAATAAATAAAAAGCCCTGGAGGGTTTTCTCCAGAAAAAGTTCTTTACTTTTTAAACTAGAAATATCTCTTGTTTTTTCTTGGATTCTGTGACTAACTGAAGAACCAGTGGGGTTATGGCACCAGAGATACTATGCAAATAAAAGCTAGTAATTTTTATTCAGATAGTTTTAAACTTTTTAATTAGCCTCTATTTAGCTCAAGTTCCACACAGGAGAAAAGATTCAGCATCTCCATCTCTTCATTAGTTGTGGGCTGAGTAGCCTCATAATACACATTCACAGCCTGTGAATCCTCCAGCAAAAAAAAAAAACACAGGAGATCAGACATGATATTCTTGATACTTCTAACGTTAAAACTGGGCAGGTGAAAAAACCTTTTATGCCTTCTTTATATATCATAAAGAAATAGAAAGGGGACAAACCTGTTTATTCCTTGGCAACTCCTTTGTCATTCACAGTATCATGTACAATTTGGCAGCTACATCAGGACTTGTTAAAGTTTAAATCAAAAGACCTTTTGAGAGGAAAGCTTTGTTTGTTCTTATCTGTTCCCTGCAAAGTTAGATGGCAGATGGTGAGTGACTAATCTGTGATTGGTTTTAATAGGCGCAGCAACCATTAGGTGCCTTTTTGGTTAATTTGTGTGCAACTTTTCTTTTTATAGTTTAAGGTCTTCAGAATGGTTATGTTTGTACATAGCAGAGTGGGGCCTCAATCCTGATTAAGGCCTTTAATCATTATTGTAATACAAGCAATTATAATATATGTTGAGTTGATTGTTGCTGCTGCTTATAACACTTTCCTCTCCATGTAGCATACAGGCCACTTCTGCCTCTTAGAAAAGAAAGGAAAGCAATTGTTCTGTTTGTCCTGTGAATAACCCCAATTTTGGAAAATCAAGCCCATATAGTTTAGATTGTTTTATATAAACCAATGCAAAATTCTGTGTGGATGCGCCTTATATAGGTTTAGCATGCATTGGTAAATTACCATGTGCAAGCTAAACTGCTGTAAGTGTGTCCATACATGGTTTGTAGAAGTTTAGCTAAATCTGTTTTCAAACCAATATTTAATATTACATATTGCAGAAACAGATTTACAGATTGCGAATACTATACGTTTTAAAACAAAACTCCATTTTCTCCTTCATTTACACTGCCAAGACCTGATCTCATGATTCTTTGTCTGCCCTGAGACAATGTAAGGTATCAATATTGCTGAGGGAGATCAGAAATAAAGCTCACTGGACTGCTTAAAGTGCTAGTAAAGTTGTCAGCGGTTGAGGTAGGGGACACAGAACCCTGACTTGCTATCCTGTCCTCTTCCTGGCTTTTCAGTTCATTCTGAGGGGCTTTAGTAATTCCGTATAGGAATGTCCAAGTGCATTAGATATAATGTTACAAGGATCATATCACATAATCTACTTCAGCGAGAAATAATAGCAGCGTGTCCCTTTAAAAAAAAAAACAACAACTTTGCATCATTTTATGCTACAGTTATCCCTTTTATTGGTCCAGTGAATAAATTCCAAAGCATAAAGCTATGGAACGTGTATCCTTTTCTAGACAGTGACAATTTATTTTAAACAAATGATGAGAGAGACTCCTGAAGCATGAAGAGAGGACATTTTTGGACCTCAAACTGCTGTGCATTAAAATATTAGCTCCAACAAATGAGATCCAATTATCTACCTGGTCACTTTTCTTCCTAGTATCAAGCAGATATTTGTATCTCCTGCATGCAAATGGTACCAAAGTCTGTGTCTCAGTCTGTGAATTAACTAACCTGTTAACATCTACAGCACTCTTATTGTGTGTATCTATTTATTGCTGTAGAAATGTGTTAATAGAGCAAAAAAACAAACAAACCAGCAGATGTTTCAGTATGTTACTCATGCAAAATGTTTTATGGAAGTAGCTAATTTCAGTTTTCTATTGCAGTGCACAAGCAGTGTCCCACTTAGAAGATTTAAATCCAGTAATTTAGAGGTCACATATTTATAACAGGCTGGCTAACTGCCCCCTTTGCTCTTACACACAGGCTGCATGTACTACTCTGGGGAAGACTAAGAAGTGTTAGTGGAGCCAATGATGCAGCACCGCTAGTAGTAGCAATTGTGACAGTGGTAGTGTGGAAAGAAAGACTCAAGTGTTTTCCCCACCATGTCACCTACCAGTGCCTACAGGAATCTGTGTTAAAAATGACTGAACCGTGTCTGTATTACAGCTTCCATCATTGCTAACAGAAATGGAAAGTTAAAGGGCCCAACTGTCCATTAGACAGGGCCATAGATTTGAACTGCTGTTCCCAGTCTCCAACAGGAATGGTGGGGCAGGATGCAAGTGCATGAGTTTTGTATATTGGGTTCCAGGACTGTGGCTCTCACTCACTGCTAACATAGTGCAGATTTTGAGGGATACTGCACTCTTATAGATGCCATCCTTTGGATAAGAAAAACTAAGTGCCCCTTCTTTTCATATTGGTGGTTGTCATGCTAAAACCTGATTTTTGAAGCTCAGATTATCTTTGAGTGCACTCTAATGTGGGTGACTCTGGATGGACTCTTGTATAAAATATAGTAAAGTCTTGTCTTTACTGGTGTTGTTTTTACTTGTTTTTACTACTAAGTGACTGGGAGTGGGGGAATCCTGGTTTTAATTTGAAGGCAGTTGAGCCTTTTGAATTTTGAATTTATCAGTACAGTGATGCATTCTTGAGGATTAAAAAACACTTTTCCTTTTGCACCCCTGAAAGTAAGTTGATTTGTGTCAAGAGTCTGGCAAACCCAGTTGAAGTTGGACAGGGTTCACTGAACTGGAACTGAGGTTTCTTTTAAGGCTTTGCACTCCGTATGCAGTAGCAGAGCAGGCCATCCTTTGTTGTATTCAGGGAAAAAGCAAATTGGATCGAACTGAAAATAATTTGATAGGAAAATTCATTTGAAAAACAAGAAACAAAGTTTGCGGTGATTGTGCTATCTTTACACTGCAAATGGATCAGACGAATGCTTATATTGCACAGTTCATGTATACACAAGTAGGTAATGAGTAGTCATTGTTTGGGTATAATTTATTAGGTATGGACATTGGCAATATGCTCAATACTAAAAAGACATAAATTTAGACAGTTGCTGATTGTGAGCATCACAAAAGATCCAGGACCAAGATTTTCAAAAATACAAGCCTAACACAAGTCCATATTTAGGCTCCTACTGAAGTGACCTGATTTTAAAAAAAGTTGAGTATCTAGCATTGACTTCTCAACCTGAGGTTCCATTGACTTCTCAACCTGAGATTTTAGGGGGGGAATCTTTATCTGTAAAGAACAATGGTTACGTTTTTTCTTTTGTGTCACTGGGAAACAAAGTGTAATGAATTTACACTTCCAGGGCATACTGTCATATTTAATATTATACATCTAAAACTTTTTCTGTTACAAAGACCACCTTAAATTGTAAAAACAAGATAAATTTAAAAAATCTAATTTACTTTTCACTTTATGGGTGGGCTTTTTTGCACTCTTTCAGTTTGGACAAACTAATTTCTGGTGAATTTCACATTCAAGTTCTCATGCTGTAGCAGAAGCTACAATGTTTGATTTACAGTGAGAGAGACATGTTTGTCTGAAAAAAACTTTCAGCTGGAATTAAGGTATTTTTGGTTTGTTTATTTTTAAGGTAGCCTCTTTGGGTTTAATTCTTTTAAAACCTTATTTTACACTGCCTACATTTTGGTTCAAATTAGACCTCCAATGTCACTTCCAACTATAGGGAATACCTCTTTTAAAAATTAGAGGGAAGACGGAAGTATTAATGTGGCCAGATAATTTCCTTTAACCTCCCAGAATATTAACTCCTTGTATTACTTCTCTGTATGAAGGGTGGAATGAGATTTTCTTGAGTCTCAAATGACATCCTCTGAACTTTTGTTACGCATGACCCACCTTGAGTCTGAACAGATCTAATGTTCAGAATCATTCTGACCTCTTGCTTCATTAATTCATTAACATACGCTATGACAAAGTGGGAATTTTCTGTAATATTTTTATGAATCCTGTGTGCCTCAGTTTCCCTCTGTACTTTGCATTGCTACTCAGTGGTGCAAAAGGGTTAAACCTGCTCTTGGAGCAGAGCAGAAGACAGGAGGTGTGTGTCTCATCCAACCAACTGGAGTGGAATGAATGGGTCATTTAAAGAACTGGTCAAAACTGACGACAACCAACAGAGGTTCCAGAGAGACAATGAAAAACCCAAGGATCGAACAATCAACACCTAACAGGTGGAACCTGTGAATTCAGCTGGAGAACAAAGGGGAAAGGTGGCAGATGACTGTCACAAGGGCAACCCTCTGAAGAGACATAGGACCATCACCTTGAACTGACACGGAGTTGGAGGGAGAGGACCCAGAAGTAGTGTGTGTATCAGCACTTATGGGGTCGGAATGGACTCTCCCTAAAGGTTATGCTAAACTAAGGACTTTGCAAGACTATCCTTACAGTTGGCTAATAAATCCTACTGTTTTGAAAAGGCTTCAGGCATCACTGCAAATACTTACTATGGGGCATTGGTCCCTGAAGGGCATAAAAGTCTGACCAGGAGTCTATCTCAGTTTGCCAGAGCTCCCTACATGAAACCAGAGTGCTGGAGCCTAGAATCTCAGACTCGGAGGCATTAAGGCCATGGGGCCTACCCTTAAGGAAGATTGGGACCCCTTGGGGGTCTCCCACACAGTAGAAGTTCCTCCAAAGGACATAGTACAGATCCTGTGGATCCATGACTCACAACCATTCTATCTGTCTCGATCTTAACTCACTGGTGTCACTTCGACCCTCAGCTTCTGCTGAATGTTGTTCATTCCCTGGAATTTTCTGTGCATAAGAGGCAGTCATGCATGTTTCCCTAAAGACCATGCTTCCTTTGGAGAGTGACTTTGCTTCATCCATCTGTATCTGTTCTTTCATCTTGTGCAGTTACATAACACATTTTTGAGGGGTTGCATGTTCTGAAAGCTGTAGCATCCATATTTTGTGTATGTACAAAAACCTTAGGACGTAAATACTAATGTGTATAGTAAGTCCTTCTATTTGAAGGTTTCAGAGTAGCAGCCGTGTTAGTCTGTATTCGCAAAAAGAAAAGGAGTACTTGTGGCACCTTAGAGACTAACAAATTTATTTGAGCATAAGCTTTCGTGAGCTACAGCTCACTTCATCGGATGCATTTCTATTTGCACTTCTATTTGAAGTAATACTGTTCGGGACTTTTGGAAACAGCTGCATAAGAACAGTTTGATTCCATAGTTAGACATCTGAATCTGCAAGCAGTGTTCATGTTACACTGCTGCTTTTCAGAACAATCACAGCTGTAGACTTTTCCTTTGTACACTTAACTTGATTCCCAGCGACCTCTTTATTAAAATTCCTTTTACAAGTACGCTTAGTGGTTCTTATGCAAATTTCCTTTGATATGATAAACACAAACTACTATACAGGAATCCTCTTCCTCTGTACTTGACAATTTTTGGCTGTCTCTTATGGCTTACAGCAATGGTTCCCAAACTTTTTACCAATTGCGTTTTGTCCCTTTTTTTTGGTGATCCACCATTACATATGTACACCTCCACCGCAGTACTAAGGTCCTAATCCTGACCCAGTGTGGAGGCAGCTGGACCAAACCTGCATGGTGCTGCAACTCTGGACCAGGTCACAATGCCTGGATCAGAGAGGCCCAGGCCCAGCTTCGCGGGACTAGAGCTGCCACTGCGGGATGAGCATGGGGCAGCCTCACTCTCCAAAACAAACATGCACACTTGTGCGCTCTCTTCCCCAGCCAGGGGCCAGCCTAAACCAGAGCCCAGGGATGGGTTAATCTCGCTCTGTATATGGCCATCCATCTAGAACGTTGACCTGCTGTTCGGGAAACACTGGTTTATAGCAGTGCTTACACATTGGTCTTCTGTGGCACCTCAGCCTCCACTTGTGCACATACCGTTTTGCATGTGTTCACTTTGTGTGCATTGGCGTCTCATATGCAGTAACAATTTCCGAACTGGGTGTCTTTTATACACTTTTATGTGTTGAACAAAAAATTGGTTTTGATATGACTTTATCCAGGCATATTCTGTTGCCTGAGCGTGGAAGTCATAATGCACAGAAGCACAAATAAAATTGCATGTATGAGAGAGAAGACCTACGCTGAAATCAGTTCCTTAATGTGTTAGGACTGTGTGATGTATATCAAAGTAAATTCTAATATTAATAATTTGATTCACCAAGTGTACACACTTTTTTTTCCCGCCTATGGCTTAGTCCATACACCCTCTTGGCTTTACCAGTCTATCTATCCTCCTTCCACAAGAGAACTGGATGCAAGTGTCTTGATTCCTCAGGGATTGCAGCTCTTCTGGCCCCAGGCAATGGCAGAATGGGACTGGGTACCACAACACAGGTTCATTCACTGAACAGCTTGGCACAAACATAGGTCAGCCCTCTAGTAATCCATCCTGTATTATTGAGAAATGGAAAGAGTCTGAATATAGAACTTCAGCCAATCAGTGCTTCCCCCTCCCTCCTCACACCTCCAAATCAGCTGTTTCATGGCATGCAGGAGGCTCTGGGGCAGTGGGGGAGGACATGGCAGGCTCAGGGGAGGGGGCAGCAAGGGGTGGAGTAGGGTGAGGGCCTGTGGCAGGGCCAGGGGTTGAACAGTGAGCACCCCCCGGCACACTGGAAAGTTGGCGTCTGTAGCTCCATCCCTGGAATCAGTGCCTATACAAGAGCTGCATATTAACTTCTGAGGAGCTGCAGGTTGGCCACCCCTGCTGTAAGGTCTCTAATGTAAAGATTGAAGTATCAGAGCATCACCTGTGGTGCTATATACAAATACTTTCAACGTGCAAAATGCTCTGGATTCTTGAAAAATCACTCTAAATAGATCTTATTTCACATGTTAAGCATCACTTTGGGGAAATTTACAATACAGTTTATGAGTTTAACTCAGCTCTGAAGTGTTCCCTCCGCTTCTCCGCCTCTTGCTGCTACTTGATTTTTTACATTATTTAATTTTTGGCAACAGCCAGCTTCCAGCACATGCAGTACTTTAGCCTCTATCCCCCTTTTCTAAACTAATTGGGTTCAAGCAGCCTTGGAAAGAGGCCTCCTCTTGTTACTGTAGTCATATGAGCATCTAATCTCAAAAGTTTTTAAGCCGCATCAAAATTCATGTGCTTTGTTTTCTCAGCCCTCCTCCCTCCACTTTCAGTTCCACTAAGTGACTTCAGCTCAAAGGAAATGCTGCAGGCAGACAAAGACAGTGACTCTTCTTTGGGCCTCCTGAGTCCCTAATTAAATTAGGGCCTCACTAGCTGGAACCGGACTCTGAGGGGGGAGGGAAAAGAAGAGGCCTTTTGGAGTATACAAGAACTACGCTCAAGCTGGGGCTTTTTAACCGAGGTGCTTTCATCACATAAGACCTTCTGAATGATCTCTTCCCTAGCATTGCAGAGGCTATATATTGATTGATTAGCCTTTTTCTGTTTTTGGCTTGGACACATGAAACATTCATGTCCCTGATGTTAGTTAAAGGCTTGATCAAGTCATCTGGCTTCTGCTGAAGTAGTTAAACTGCTGCAAGCAGTGTCTTCCACTGTACATGGCTTCATATTGAGAACAAAGGCAAGAGGGAAGGGGTGGGGGGAAACATGACAATCAGCAGTGAAGCACTAGACTGGAGAATTCATTGCAGATGTGAAGCTTTACGTACAGACTGCCAGGTTACATCTTGTCAGTGAGTGGAAAGAACCTTTTCAATTTTGTTTATAACGAAGACTTGTTTCTTGACATTCTTATAAAGATGTTTCAGTACATTTGTGAAGGTAGAAATCCATTCTTAATGCCATTGCATAACTAAGAAAACTTAAAGAAGAAACATGCCCTCACCTTGAATGGGGAATGTGACTAATTTTCTCAATGGAGGTGATACTGAGCCTGGTAGGTTGATTAATTTGTTTAATTTTGCAATAGTCGTTTTATTGTCCTGTAAGATTTAGGAAGACTCTCGATACTATGATGATAGGGATTATTGAAGAGAGGGTTTGGGGGGTGGTTTGCACTTTTTGTTCCTGCATTATGGTGAGTCTAATCCATAGGGATTCCAGTGCTATCCAAACTAGGTTTTTACCAAGCAAGACTGATCTTTTTCTTGTTGTCCTGTAAGGAAAAACTAAAATGAGGTGCTACCAAGAGACTGAACAGGGACAGGGCAAATCTTCTCACAATTGTCATTTCATCACATCTTTCTATATACATGTTTTAATGAAATCTGTTTTACTAATGAAGTTCCATTTAAGAAATGTCTTTGCTGAAAGAATTTTAGAACTTTCTCTAACCCAGGCACAGTTTAACTTTTGAAAAGAAAACTATATGTAATTTTCACTGAACTTGTTTGTTTGTGATACTAAGTACACAACAGTGGTGATAGCATCTGCCCTTGTACCAGCTTTAAAACTGAGACTGGATGTATTTGAATTGATTCATATTCTCAGTTGTCATGTAACACAGCTGAAGGGGGGAGGGGAATCCTACATTTAGTCAAACTACTGGGAGAATACCGTGGATTACAGCTTTGTAAAATTCTTCTCACTTATGCCTCAGATAAGCTTTTTTTTTTTCAGATGAGAAAAATATCATCATCTGGTAAAGAGCAAAGAGTAGATTTTGTGTTAGCTAGAATACTAGCTTTTTACCCACAGCTTTCCTAGGGTCCCTTCTCTAGGGGTTTGTTTACATGGTGCAGAAGGCTGATTCTTAAATTCCTCTGCTGATGCCATGTGGACCCTGCTGGCACTCACTAAAGGTACCTTGTTTGCATTAACATAGTCCTGTTTGAAACCTGTTTCAGCAGGATCTACAAAAGGCAATTAGAGGACAGCATGTTCGTGTGCTTTACAAATCGCACCCTCGAGTGCATTTGCTGGCGCTGTATAGGAAAGCCCTAGTTTAAATGCTGTACTTCACTTCTTAGAGCAGTGCTTTCTAGTGATCAGAGTGTCTCAGCTTTTCATATCTCTGATGATCTTTTATCATTTACAGTATTTTGAACAACCTGACTAAAGATATCAGAGCTTTTCCAAACTAAGCAAGGAAACAGTAAAAAGAACATCAATTTCATGAAATTATTCTTGCATCTTCTATTCTTGAAACCATTTTGATGGCAACACACCTTTCTTATTAACGTTTTATCATGGTTGTGCCTAGACTCAACAAGGTTGGTTCTTTATTCTGCTAGGTGCTGTATAAATGTATAGTAAATTATACTCCTTTCAATTGTTTGAGTACTGAAGCTCCCCTGCACTGTTGCTGGAAGGAAGGCTTTGTGGCAATGTAGTGTAGAATGAGGTGAGAGAGAATGAGGTGAAGTAGTGCAGCCGCAATAATTGTTTCTAGCTGTTCAGACTAAGCAAAACCGTTGTAGACTGTGCTGTACAGCCAGACCTACAGTAGGGTTGCCAATCCTCCAGGATTGTCCTGGAGTCTCAAAGAATTTAAGATTAACCTTTAATTGAAGATTATGTCATGAAGGAATATCCAGAAATACATCCAACCAAAACTGGCAACCTAACCTACGGTAAAGATCTGCTTCCTAGTGTTGCAATGAACACTTGTAAAACACCCAAGATGGCAGCTGTACGTAGACACACGGTGCTCTACAACTGTTTTGTGTTCCAACCAGTGGGTTTTTGCATGGTATAGACTCCTCTCAGGACTCAATGGCATTGTGTACAAAAGGGGTAGCTATTCCTGTAGGAAGGGGGAATAACAGTCATACCAGTATAAGGCAACTTTATACTGATATGAATGCATCCACAATTGAGCATTATATCAGTTTAACTATTTCAATAGAAAAATAAGCCTCCTCCATAGTTGAAATAGTTAATCTAGAGTAAACACTACAGGTAGACAAGGCCTAAGTCGCATTTCTCTACTAATCATATTTATTCTCACTGGAGATAATGTTTTTTTAGTTGCATTTAAGTTGACTTGGTGGCAAGGCAGAAGTAGAAATTGGTTGAAGTTTAATGTCTAAACTTTCTGAAAAAGTGCTTGAGCAACAGAGCTCACCTCTTGTCCAAGTACCTGCTATCATGTACATCATTCTGTATAAGGAAATTCTTGCGTTAAGTTCAATATACAGTAGCACAGCAGGACTTAGACACAGATACCATTGTTTGAAAGTTTGATAGGAATTCTTTCTATGAGGTCATCTTCTTGTGACAATCCCAATTAAAGGTTTGAACTTCCACCAAACAGAAATGAAATAACGAGGAGGCTTTTCATCCAGAAGTTTGCAAGAAACACGTGTCCAGCAGGCCTCCAGTCTTGCATGCCTGCATTTGTGCACAAAGAGGTTGGGTGCTCGACTACTCTGTGTTGAACCACCCATTCTGAGTCTGGGCTTGAAATAGGTGGCCCATAACATACCATTGCTTTGTATGCCTACTAATTTTTTCTGACTCAAAATGAGGAATACATGCTAGATAAGCTTTCAACCCGAGGACTAATTTTACAGCAGCTTCTGTGAAGCTGAAGTACCTTTTAACTTCTTTATAACAATGCTGTCTGTTTTTTTTCCTCTGAATCTCAACAGACTTCCTGCTGCTGCCACCCCAACCACTCTTTCGGTCTCTGTCCCCCTGCAGGCACTTGATGCTCCTTCCCTGTAGTGCTTGTCTAGTAGCACCATCTCAAATACTAACATAAACATGCATTAAGAGGACACGGCCAAACCTTTTTTTAAAATTCCTCTTTCCCTCAGTTGAAAGCTGAAAGTGAATTTTTCCCCATGTAATGTTTTCCTTCTCGTTGCTCATATGCTGGTCTTTGAGAATTTGCCCCTTAGCTGGGTTGTTGGGTCTCGTTTTTATAAACTAATTGTAGATTTTCTTCACAGCACAAAGAATTGCATGTATTTTTACAAAACAGCATAAGGAAAAAAGCTCAAAGTTGTGTTTTAGCTTGGCTAATATACTCCATGCTTGTATAACTCACGAGGGTATCTGCAGGTCAGCAGAGTAGTCTAGAGGATAAGGAGCAGAAAAGAGAAGCAAAAGAGTTGGGAAAAGCTGTATGTCCTTGCATCCACTGTGACTGCAAATATGCTGCTGTGGCTAATGCAGTGGCAATCTCTTGAAACCCACTTTCCCTTCCTGTTGGTCCCTAATACAGCTGGTGTCAGGAGCCGTTAGCACATACAGGACTGTGGGCTCTTCAGCAGTTCACTGCCCATGCTCAATTATTCTATCACTGTACATAGCTCAGGCTCAACAGCATGAGTTTCAACCTCATAGAGCCACTAATATGAGCCTCCCACTCCCAGCAGTAAGTAGCAGGCTGAGTGACAGACTGGGCCAGGAAGCAACCACGGAATGGAGATGCAAAGACCAAGAAAGGGGGAATTTTTTTTAATAAAGATGAGGCTGGTGTAAGGTCTGGAGGAAGAAAATCGCGGGGGAAGAGAGGGGAGAAATATGATAACAGGGAATGGTGTGAGGGGATATGATAAGAGTGCCTCTTCACCAAACTCTACCACAGATTATTTTAAATTTTTTGAGCACAATACAAAGAATGATTGATTACCACACCTCTGTAAGGTAGCATCCCCTTTAGCAGATGGAGAAACTGAGGTGTACAGGATGAAGTGACTTGACAAAGTTTTCTCTGCATCAATTACAGGGCCAGGATTAGAACTCAGTTCTTTCCTTCTGATCTGTGCTTGGCCCACTAGACCAGCAGTTCTCAAACTGTGGGTTGGGACCCCATTTTAATCGGGTCACCAGAGCTGGCATTAGACTTGCCAAAGCCCAAGCCCCACCGCCCAGGGATGAAGCCCAGGGACCAAGCCCAAGCCCCACCGCCCAGGGATGAAGCCCAGGGACCAAGCCCAAGCCCCACTGCCCAGGGACAAAGCCAAAACCTGAGGGCTTCAGCCCTGGATGGTGGGGCTCAGTTTACAGGCCCCCCACCTGGGGCTGAAGCCCTTGGGCTTGGACTTTGGACCCCATGCCCAGGGCAGGCTCAGGCTTCATTTCTCTCCACTCCTGGGGTCCTGTAGTAATTTTTGTTGTTAGAAAGGGATCACAGTGCAATGAAGTTTGAGAACCCCTGCACTAGACCATGTTACCTTGATACCAGAGTTTCTTCCTGGTGTGCTGTCATAAGAATGGCCATACTGGATCAGACCAAAGGTCTGTTCAGCCCAGTATCCTGTCTACCGACAGTGGCCAATACCAGGTGCCCCAGAGGGAGTGAACCTAACAGATAATGATCAAGTGCTCTCTCTATCCTGCCATCCTTCTCCACCCTCTGAAAAACAGAGGCTAGGGATGCCATTCCTTACCCATCCTGGCTAATAGCCATTAATGGACTTAACCTCCATGAATTTATCCAGTTCTCTTTTAAACCCTGTTATAGTCCTAGCCTTCACAACCTCCTCAGGCAAGGAGTTCCACAGGTTGACTGTGCGCTGGGTGAAGAAGAACTTCCTTTTATTGGTTTTAAACCAGCTGCACATTAATTTCATTTGGTGGCCCCTAGTTCTTACATTGTGGGAACAAGTAAATAACTTTTTCTTATTCACTTTCTCCATACCACTCATGATTCTATATACCTCTATCTATCATATCCCCCCCCCCGACCTTAGTCTTCTCTTTTCAAACTAATTTGCTGAAAATTATTTCAACTGATATTTAATGGTGTGTGTAATTTTTATACCCTGCTGTGTGGGTGGGTATTGGGGGGGTATTTTTTAATCCCAGCTCAGAATTTTCGTGTAAACCCAATATTTTGCACTCCCTCAGGGATACCAGTTATCTTGTTTGTACAGCTGATATTTTTACTTTACTATATTGTCAGTTTATCTTTCTCAGTGTTTTTGAGAGTGCTGCATAAATAAAATGTAGTGTAATTAATATAGAATTGAATGCCCTGTAGCTTTAAATCCAACAGTCCCAATGCTTTTGTATGTAAACAAAATGCTCCCAGTGGGGCTGGAGGAGAGAGGCATATACTGTGCATGAGTGCTGAGTGTAACTGTTTGCATCAGCAGCACTGGAGGTCTGCACACAGTGATGCTTGTTTTGGCAAAGGCTTTCTGTTTAAAAGGCAAGTGTCCAGAGCCCTCTCTCTCAGATGTAGGGAGCAATGTAGTCAGTGTGGGAGACTGTCCAAGCAGTACCTAGCACGGAGGAGGACTTTGCAGATTGGCCATGCAGTGATGTTTATGTGGTGCTGCTGTTGTACCTGTATGTGCTGCGACAAGCACTTCTGCGAGCCGGTGAAGGTGAGAAGATCATGGAACATCCGTGCATCCTATTTGGCTGTTTTATTCAGATCTCCAGTACAGTAGCACTTGACCTCATTTATAGCATTATTCTTGGAAACCCTGTTTTCCTCCAAGCTTGACTGTTACATTCTGTGGTCTTATTTTTATATATATAGTTTTATTCGTCTTGGAAGCTGGCAAGTATGGAAAAGGCTTCTGTCTGAGTGAGTGTTTCAATTTATAATCAAGATCAAGTACATCCTTGCATAGTACAATGAAGTATGAAAACTAGGGCTAGTAAAAGCAGCCCAGTATCACAGGGGGTATTTTAATCAGGCATATCTTTAAATAGGAATGCATGCTTGGCTTTTTCAGCTGTGTAAAAGGCATTTCCAGGAGGACATAAACATATTGCAGAATCATATCTGACACTAGGCAAAGAAATCGCCATCTGGCTTCTCAGAGTGCCTGGTGACCTTCACAAACAAATGTGTAATTCTTTGGCCTTTATAAGTAGTGTAATCGGGAATCGCCCCCTTCACAAAAGTGTGTTACAGCAAGATCTATTCCCCACTTACATTTATGAGAAATCTATAGTGGAGGTTGGGAGTCTGATCTTCTATGAAAAATGTGTATAAGTTCTTGCCCGGTGGTTCTCTGATCTGCTGTGACTCCAGTGTACAGAAAGAGGAAGGAGAAACACAGGAGCCTGACATTTTGGTTTTATCATGTGGGGGAGGAGGAAATATTTTCCTTGGATTTATTACCAGTCCTAAATACATGATGCACATATTAAGCAGTAGCTTGTGCTGTGTTTGAGGCATATATATAACCCCACTTATTGCCTAGACCCCTCATTTTCTTTAAGAGCAACCAGTTCTTGAGAGAGGCACATTTTCTTTTTCTTACTGTGTTTGTCCGTCTCTTTAATAAAAGTGACGTAGACGTGGCTACTGCTAATACCTGTTAAAACAAAAATTGAGAGCTAAAATTGTGCAGGAAGTAGCTTTGGGGGGTGGACTGAGGGCAGGAAAGGGTTTTGTTTACCATTGACACTAGCATTTTATTTGTATTCAGCTTTCAGGGGAAATACCTGCTGGACTACAGTTGGATACATCAGTGTCTGTTCTTAATGAATGCAACACCTGGATCTTGTATAAGACTGAAGATTCACACCATATTGCCTTAAGTACAGTTTTAGAATCTGTTGCCATTATTGCCTCTGGTGCACAGTTCCTGCTTGTTCGTAGATCCTCTTCTAATATTAGCAACAGTACTTGTTCTTAGCAGGGCCTCCTGAGATGGAGTTCCAAATCTGCCTTTTTGTTTGTTGCAGATAGTTTTCAGTAAACATATTGATTTTAGCTTTCTGTTAATATAGTATTTACTGTAGACTTTTAAACATGTTTCTCCACTGCCTTTCTGTGCTGGAGACTCCCACCTCTTGAATGAAACTTCCTCATTAAATATAGCTTGTCAGCCCAGCGGAAGGTGGCAGGCTTTCTTTGTTCTGTAGTGGCGTATATTAGCTCTCCATTGTCTTTGACTAGCTGAGCTGGTTTTTTCTTTGCCACTTCATTATCTCATGACTCTAGCATGATGTTAGGGCTTGGCTACACTTACATTTTATAGCACTCAAACTTGCTGGCTTGGGTGTAAAAAATCACCCCCCTGAACGCAGCAAGTCAGAGCGCTTTAAAGCACTAGTGTAAACAGGCTTTGAGCGCTGGGAGCTAATCCCCTCGTGGAGGTGGATTACGAGGAGCGCTGGGAAAGCTCTCTCCCAGCGCTGGTGATGCGACCACACTCGCACTTCAAAGCGCTGCCATGGGAGCATTCCCTCTACAGTGCTTGGAAGTTTCCAGTATAGCCATGCCCTTAGTGTGGCTCCCATATAGCATTTAGAGCTTGAACAGCAAACTGCAGATTTTGGTAGTAAAGGAACCTCTGCAATATCCAAACTATTGCGTAGCTTCCTGGCAAATAAGAAATGTGTTGCTGTGCACTCTGTGTGTATTATAAAGGCTTAAACGAAGGGTTAATGTATTGAGAAACTATAGATACAACTTCCAAATAATGCAGTGACAGGACACGTGAATCTTGTTGCAGTTTCAAGACATTTATCTTTTAGTAAAGTGGTTGATTACATGAATCCAGAAATAAGGTTACAGAAAGGCTTTTGATTACAGTGGAGCTCAGTTAAATGACAGTTATACCTGCAAAAGAAACAACTTCTAAAAATACGTTCTCAGTGTATCAAACAAAAACATGTATGGAAATGTAGTTGAACCCTTCAAAATGACAACTTTATGTCGGAGATGAATTGCAATAGAAAAGATCTGTTAAACGGTAACATAAGACAAATTAGATTTCAACAGAGAAGACTCCTCTTAAAAGGGGGGAAACCCCTCGTTTTAAGTGTGGTTGTACTGTGTAGAATGATCCTGTAAAAATGACCTTGTGAAGTTGGATATTTATGAGCAAATTGGATATAGAATCAGTGAGAATAAATATCCAACTTCACAAGGTCATTTTTACAGGATCATTCTACACAGTACAACCACACTTAAAACAAGGAGTTTTAAAACTAACGTAACTTGCAGCCTGCAATCTGAAAACCAAGCTCTGTTCTTTACTGTGCCTTACACATTCACCACTAATATTCTGCATTAGTTTATTCAATAACAGGTTGATGTGTGAGACAAAATAGACTATACTGGCTCTGCAATGCTAACAATAGTAAAAGCTTTGTTTTGTCAGTAAATTAAGCAAATATGACTCAGATACACAGGGGAGACTGGAATAAGAGAAAAGAGTGCCATTTTATGTAGTCATTCCTATGATTATACCCTGTATTTCAAATAAATAGACTTGTTTTCAAGATATCTATCCCTATAATTAAAATTCGTCCACCTCTTCTCCAGTTTTTATTAGTGTAACCGCCTGCTCCCTGGACTTCCTGACACCCACATGGTTTCCCTTTGGTCGATTTTATTTTTATATATACATATACATACATACATACATACATACATACATACATACATACATATATATATATATATATATATATATATATATATATATATATATATATATATCCATCCTTTAGGAACTCCTGTTTCATAGCACATCTATTGGCAGTTTGCCTTAAGATATGGTTGTGTATGTTCCTTTGCACTGTGTGGGAAAACCTTGTTAATAGAATGTCTCCATGAATAATTCACTTTATCAATTTCTGGACCTTCAACCTGTTCTTGCATTGATCCAAACTTGCATGTTAACAGAAATTTCTTCATTCATACCCACTATTTACATCTATACTATAGGGCCCCTCCTTGATGTATATGGAGAATCTAAGAATGATTAAGTCTGGGTGTTATATAAACAATGAACCGGAAAGCTGGTGACTGAGAATGTGTGCAGTTCTGCACTGGACAAACAAAGGTTTGTGATAGGGGGTCCTCTTACCGTTAGAGAAATTTTGTGCAGATTTAATAAGCAGCCTCCAAGAAGCAGATGTAGCATTAAAAAAGTGAAATAAAACATGGGACTAGAATAGCTCCTTACACTAACAAAGTTGTTCTTCTGTAGTTCATGTGAATGTTGTTTACATTAAAATCTAGAAAAGTCGCACCTAGTGTGTTGTGCTTGCAGACCCGGGCTGTGTTCAGTTCTGATATTTCACTGTTGCACACATTAATGCACCGTAATTGTACTATTCCATCTGAAGCCAGCCACCTCCATGACATTTTCTGATTATCCTTTTTTGATATCACAGAGCACCAACACAATGCCTAGCCTGTAGATTGTTGCAACCCTATCTGTCATGGATACCAACTGGGTACCTTTCATGCTCTATCAAAAGGCTAACTGTTGAATAAACGCTGAAGTAGCCAGATAATTTCTCAGACCACTTCAGGTGAGCCGTAATGTCCCCTCACAGACTATTTGCATTTCTGACATAAAATCTGAGTAGATGGAGCACCAAAGCACAATCTGAAATTTTTTTTCATTGTGATTAATAATAATGCCAAGAAGCCTTCTCACAAAGTGAAATCTTGCAGGAAAAAATGCTGCTGCTTCATGTGATGGTCCTTATTGTATTCCACTGAGAGGGTTACGCCTGCACAACATGCGTCCGGAGTCAGAGAATTTGAAAGTAATGTCCACCGGTCCCTGCATGCACCCGGCTCGCCCTACTTTCAAATTCTCCGACTTCAGACACAGTGGAATACAGATAGGGATCACACATTGAAGAACCTCCAATTACAGGTAAATAACCTCCTCATTCCTTCTCTGTGGAATGCAATTGGGACTGAAGAGAAGAGTTTTATTACACAAGTAACCTGACTTCAGTTAGGATGGACAATTTAGTAGCCTCAGTGCATATGTCAAAGGCTTCCCGGTGGCATATAAAGTTTGTTTTACTTTTACTTTTGCATTTGAATGTGGTTATTTGTGCCAGCCTTGCAGAGCTGAGATTAACTAGATTAATAGATCAGAGGTTTTCAGATTTTTTCATATTAAGGACAACACAAATAATGTGAACCACACGCTCTTCCTTTCACAATATTATGGAGTATCTTTACTACCATTCACGGTTGCATAACATCCCTGTGGCATATACAGCAATTGCCTGCTGTATGGAAAAGTAATGGAAAAGTAATATTAGGAAAGCATGTAATATATTTGAGCGGTCTTTTAATTCAGTTTAGCAGTGGCAAATGAGGAAGCACGATGTGATCAGCCAGCTCTCTTCAAACCACCTGTGGTCTGTAGACCACAATTTGAAAACTTCTACCATGGAGGTTGACGGTTTTTCTGTCTTTCTCACATGTTATTAATCTTAAAATGTGCTGTCTTTAGGGCTGGTACCATCTTAATCCAAACATTGCTCAACTAAGGGAAGAACCACTTGCTGTAAGGTTTGTGGTAGGTGACTGTCTTCCTTCTGTTGATCACAAATTATATTTGTTTGTTTTGAAGCTGATTTATAGTAATCCCTGATATTTGCATATCTCTTTTCATTCAGAAGGATTACTATGTGCTTTTTCATGTAGTATGAGTGGGATGATCAAATAGAGATGCACAGTCATATATGGGATAGATGCTGTCATTTCTGTCCTATGCTAGGAATGCTACAAAAACTAATTGGATTTAGTACAGGGCATTGGGGTTAACTCTTCTGTTTTTGCAACAACTGTTACGGGATTTTCAGCAACCGCAAGTTGTCAGGATTTCAGTCTTACATCTAGGGTGAGACTGCACCTCACAAGCACAGCACTCCCTAGAGCCATACAGGGGTATTGGTTCATTACTGATTCAAAGGGAACAGTGACATCTTCAAAGAGACCAACACAACTTAATGTGGCACTTGCGGTTTGTTGAATGGATATCTAATATTGCCTGTTTTTCATTAACTGTATTATGTAATTAATAAGATGTGAAAATTTTGCTTTTTAAGGAACGTTGCTTGTCAAAATAAGAAATGCTGATCTTAAAATGGAACAATGGAACAGAGCAACTAAAGCTAGATCAGAGAATCATGCCTGGTATATGTTTCATTTTAAACAAACATGAGACCCTTTTGTAAAGTGTTGGATCCATGTCATTTCTCAAACTCAGAAATGCCAGGAGTGTTGAGATACAGCTGTATCTGTTCTTCCTCTTTAACCTACCTCAGTACAAATAGCCATGTTCTATGTGTTCTTAGAGGTTAAGATAATATATGGAACATCCAGGAGGTCAGTGTGGCCTCATGGTTAGAGTACTTGTCTGGGATTCAAGAGACTCTTCTATTCCCAGCTCTGCCAGTGGGCTGCTGGGTGTCCTTGTGCAAGTCACTTCGCCCCTCTGTGCCTCAGTTTCCCCTTCCATAAAATGGGATAACACTGACCTCATAAAATATCTTGAGAGCTCCAGATAAGAGGTAGGCATTAACATACTTGGGTCTGAATCCATTTGGAACCTTACAGTTTACCCATATTCCAACCAGTAGTTAGTACACAGAGAAAAGCAATAGGTAAACAGAATTTCCTTTTGCCTTTTCTACCTTCTGTAGCAGCTACTTGGGACTGTGAGGTTTAGTCCCATATAGTGACTCATGCATAATACTGCAGACACATGCCATACAGTAACCAGATCAGAATGCAAGAGGAAGTGTCTTAGTCAGGTGATGGCAATGATAATGACCCTGGCCACAATTGACTCCTGATCCTCTACACCCTAATAAAAACAACAACAATACATACACATTGATCGTGTGTCTTGCACTGGCCCTCTGAAAACACTCTGCCAAAAAATCAGAAAGCTGCTACTGTTTACAATGCCTGTCTAATGCAATCATTTCAGCTTTGCTTGAATTCAGTCATAGCCACTTTTTTTCTTGTCCAGGGTACTTTAAATCTTTAAGATGATGAAAGCACTCAGTCTATTCGACATCAGTGGTCTTTTGACTAATGTCAGATAACTGATTATTTTAGTACCATATCTTGGCATTTTTATCTGTCTATCTATCCCCACACACCCCGTCTGTCTGTATGTCTGTCTATGCCAGATTCCCAGGAATGGGATTACAGCATATCTTTTCCCCTTGTCACTGTAAAAAGCTAATTAAAACCAACTTAAAAACTGAGTTTATATACACAAACCTTACTGTTCCCTGGGGACACCTGCATTTCCAATTGCATGTAGAAAATGGGCTGTGATTTGTACAGGTGGAAAGATAAATCTGTCTCTTGTAATGAATGAAATATTTTCAAAGAAACAAGTTTTATCAGATTTTATGGTAAAATACTTTGTTCTCTATAAAAGCCAGCAATCTCTTAAGAATAGAATAGCGGTGGGTTTTGTTTGTTGTCTCCTACTATCTCATGCTTTGTCTTCATGACTTAAAAAAGGTTTATTTTGTTGTTTGGGCTTCGTTGTCATTTTTAAACCCCAGGGTAACAGGTATTAGCTATCCCACTGTGTTTAAAAAATACACTACCTTTTTGGCAGTGAAGGCTTAGCCGAAAAGTGCTATCTGAAACCATTTAAAAGAATGTGTCAACTCAGAGAGGCAGAATGTAATTACTCACACTGAACATTTGGTTGACAGTTTTAACTACTGCAGAACTTTACCATGGGAGATCTAAAGACAAGTGGTCAGGACCACACTTTTACATCTCATCTGAAAGACCACAACTCCAGGTGTCCCTCCCATGACTCTGAGGCCCTGGTTAAGTAGTGCTAGCTATTGAACTGACCCTTAATCTGGCCTTTTGCTTTTGGGAATTGATGAGATTACAGTTTGAGGGGGTGTGGCTACAGACATAAATCTTTAAAGAGCTATAGGCTGGCGATTCAGCAAACATGAAAAAGGCTTGTCTTCGTGTACGGCGCTACAGCGGCTCAGCTGCATCACTTTAGTGAGGATGCTCCTGCGCTGATGGGAGAGCTTCTGCCATCGGCGTAGTTAATCCACCTCCCCGAAAGGCGGTAGCTGTGTCAACAGGAGACATAGTGCTGTCTACACGGGGTTGGAGGAGGGGGTTAGATCAGTATAACTACATCACTATGAGTTAAGGATTTTTCACAGCCGTGAACAATGTAGTTATACTGATATAGGTCTGTAGTGTAGACCTGGCCAGAGATTTTTTTCTCTCCTCTTTAATTTTTGTTCCCCTAAAGACGATTACAGATCTCACTTTACTAATGCATTGACTGCCTCTTAATCATCAGTGGGATCCCAAGAGTCTATACTCTCCTGTGTGCTTTGAGGAAAGAAGACAGTCTGTCTATTCCTTGTGAATTTGTTAGCTCTTGGCTACTAGGAATTTCAATACCAATCCTCCGATTCTCTCTCCACCTACTGTATATCCATTGTCTTAAATGTACTTTAATGATCTGCTCACTAGAGAGGAAATCAGACTCATGACTTCTGTTTTGATCCTGTGGTGGTGTGGGGGGGGGGTTTGGAGGGGGGTGTGGTACAGTGCAAACACTTCTTGAGTATTTAGTTGTTGTGAATGTTTACAATGTATGGAGAGATCTTGATCATCAGGAGACATGACTTATCCAATCTGCTCAGAAACCAGTTATGCACCTTCCCAGAGCTACTCCCAGCAGAGTCATCCTTCCCTTGCAACAGCCAGATCCTCTCTCACCTTCCCCTAGTTTTTTTATTCTAAGAAAGACAACACTTCTTGGTCACGTTTTCAAAGCTTCAAGTGGAGAGGAGGAAATAGAAGCTACAATAAACGGCTCCTAAAACCATGTGTGCCCGGAGCACTGCTGTTACTGGTTTAAAGCCAGCTGCCCTACTTGGAAACAAAGTAAGTCTGGATTTTCAATGAGTCGGCAGGTACCTTTGTGTGTGTGAAATGTTCCCACCAAGGTTTATTAAGACCCACCACACTGTAAATAAAACTGTGTATATATAATCTATAGAAAGAGTGCGGGGGAGGAGGGGGAAAAACGGATTCTTCATAGGCTCTGCACTGTGGAGTAGATATGTAGAAAAACAGTTGTAGGGGAGTAATCCTGGCAATTTAAACAGTAAGGAATTAACAATGAATTGAACCCTTTAGCTAAGGCATCCAGAAGACAATCTCCACCTGTCAAGAGGCAGGAAAAAAAACTGGGGTCATCATGTGGCCCAGTCTCCTTTAATAGTGGGGACAAAACAGCTTTCAGGACATTTCTTGTTTTCATATGCTGGTAAGAGGTCATACTAACCTGTCTGGACTGACTTATTAGGACATTGGGGAAACACATTTGCGATATGAGCAATTGAATGTTAACTCACTTTCAGGTGTTCACACTGAACATATTATATTCCATCCACAGCATCCCTATAGCATCCAGCCAGGGTAGATTTTTCAGTAATTCTACATCATTAGTTTTAGACACCAGAACTCCCCAATGTTCTGAAGGATACAGGTTTTGCCAAGTGTTTGGGGTTTCTTGACCAAACTAGCTGTAGTACAATAAAAAAATCAATTTCATTCCAGAATAGTGTCCACACAAGCAGCTATTCTGGAATATTTATTCTGCTGTAGCTATTACAGTCAGTTTCCCCATGTAAACAAAGCCTTAAAACCCTAAGGAATCTTGATCAGGCTGGTGAAAAGAAAACGACCCAACATTTCACTATGAAGTTCCACCACTGACATCCTCTCCATGAAAGAAAACCAACTTGGACTGTTAGAGGAAGAGGTTGGGGCATTAGAATGATTTAGAGCATCTCCTAGTGGAACCAGCTTACAGTGCACCAAAATCTAGTGAAATTATTTTTGTAGTAAAATAGTGTTTAACATCCCATATTGTTTCATTGCATTGAAATGTGCAAATTGCTGTTATGGTTATAGTAAAAGCTCAGCTTGGGGAGAAGCTGATTTGTAAAAAACAAAAACAAAAAAAAAACCATAATTGTGTTGCTCTGTCTCTTATGTCCTGGATAGATTCCACAACCGCTCACTTTTAGCACCTTATGCTCTTGAGAGACAGTATTAATTAATTGAAGAAATTGATCTCTTTCAGAACCATTATTTTCTGAGAATTTTTGCATTAGTTTTCAGTTTTTCATTTTCACATGCACTTGGTATTAGTTTCCCTAATCCAGCAATAAGGGGTAAATCTTTGTGAACAGTTTAATAAAGACTCCTCTCACTGGAGCTGCAAAGCTACTGTATAAGGCAATTGAGAGGAGTGATAAGATCATATCAACACACTGAGTAAGCAGGGCTGTGTGTTGGTGCTTCTGTAAGAATGTCAAGTGGGAGAAATTGTAAACTGAACTACAACTGCATGTAAAGTATTTGTTGATTCGGTTGGGGATCCTGCACAAGGTCCTTGTTTGATGTACAGCTTGATGAGGTAATCAGATATCAGAGCTACAGTCCTAAGGAAAGATTGATGAAAATCACGAATTCCAAGTAGAGAAACTTAATTACATGCTCTTCCAAAATACATGTAAGCCTGTATCTCAGAGATTTAATATTCTCTGTGCAGTATTGCTAACCTGTGTGCTGTTAGCAGAACAGATTAATACTAACTCTTGGTACAGCCTAGAAACCTTTTTTTTTTTTTTTTTAAACCAGTATCCCCTCTTGATTACCAAGCAATTTCTATGACTAAGGCTTCTTCAGTCAGTAGCTGATATTTCCACAGTCACCCCAGACTGAAGAATAATAATCCTAGGTTTCCAGCAACCAGAATCCTTTAGAACATAAAATGAAACGTCAAACAGTTTAACTTCCAAATGTCAGACAAGTTTTTGTGTAATAATAAACAGTGAACTTCAGTGCTAGCTTACTAGCTAGTGGCCCTGCTGACCCTACCCAGCACTAATTTGTGTTATGACAGTGCAGTAGATTGCTGATTGCTATCTAATGGAGGGTATTTATTACAACTTACTGTATGTATACTGTATTGTGTCAAAGGTATATTAACTTCATGGAGGGAGGAAATCTATCTCTGAAGCTTCATTCTAATAGCTTTGGGGTTTTTTTGTGCTTGACAAAGTGCATGTTCTTAAAATGAATGCAGGAATGTTTCCTGTGGTGTTTACAGATTGAGATATAAATTGGATTAAAATAATTATCTAAATAGCCTAGTGAGGGGTGCTGCCAAGTGTTTCAGACAGTCAGCAGGCTAGTCAGGGAGAAAAGAATGAGCACCATTATGATGTTTGTAATCCATGCTTCACAAATCTTTCAACCTATTACGTAGAGTTTTAAAGGTCACATGAAGCCCAAAATGCAGGTTTGTTTTTACACTGCTTTAGTCCAGTAGAAATGTTTCACTGATTCTATTTATTCCAGTGGAAGCAGTTTATAAAACATTATACCAAACACAGCCACATTGTACTAGTGCATAAGAACCTGATGGTGAAAAAGTCTAGAAACAAAACGTGAAATGGGCTTTTCGTTGTTTGCTTTTCCTGCAGCTTGTATAACAAAGTTTCAAGAATGAGAAAGGAAATAGATTGTTTTAAATGGATGGGTTACCACTGTGTGCCTCCTTTTTATACAAATGCTGGACATGAAGGGAGTAGCAAAAGAATGGTTTTGTTTCCCAACCCTGAGCCCAAATTCCTGAGTCACATAACCTCGGCCTCAGTGTCCCCATCTCAAAGAAAGGGGGGGAAAAAACAAATTGCCTAGTCCAAGGGAAGTGCTCTTTACTTAATTTATGTAGCACTTTTAATCTTCAGAATGTGTTACAAATAGACATTATTAGTTATTAATGACTGATGGGCCAGTTCAGGAATGCTGTTAACAATGGCAACTCAGAGCAATTCACTCTTGAAAAAATTTCATCTGTCCTTTTTTGAGCTTTCATATTATTCATGGTTATTTGTTTCTTTACATCCCATCATTTCCTTATGTTCAGATGACAGACTTCAATAAAAATATGTGGCTCATAAATTGATACATTCTAGGCACAGAGCACTGGACGGATTATAGTGAGAGCAATGAGAAAGAAAAAGCCCTCTATCAAAAAGAAAGCAGTCAAGTCTAGGGGACAGAGCAAGAGTTACATTTTACCTAGTAACCAGGTTCCTGAAATACACAGCCCCAGGGACTTCTAAGGAAAAACGTTGACTTCCAAGGAAAGAGAGTTGTTAAAAGCTGCATTGTTTGTCATTCTCCACTGTTTCGTCACTGTGACCGAGGAAATGTATTGAATGCTATGCAGGAAAAGAAATGCATCTGGAAGGCTGAGGCTTATAATTGCCCTGCTCATTGATAAATATTTCCTAGAGGGTGTAATGGGCTTTATTAAATAAACTTCCCACCAGGAGTTTGGGCCAACTGCTGTCATCAGAAGCAGCAAAAAATAGTCGCCCAAATTAAATTAAACATATTTTCCATTGTTTTCTCTTTGTCTAACTTGTTCTATGCTGGTGTCCTGCATGGCAAATGCAGGAATAAACAATGCTGTGACCTTCCTTTCAGCAGTGCTGTATTAATACTGCTCTTATCAGAGTTGGGTAATTTGTTCTGTATGGCCATGACACTGTCATGCCCTTTGTCTTATGTGGCTCTTGTTTTACAGCATAAACTGTGGGGAAGGAGCATGACTGGTAGAAAGAGAGCAAACTTTGCATTGTCTACATTTCTAGCACTTTTTGCTCCATGCAACCTAACTCATAGCAGCTACTTTGTATCTGAAAATGGGATTGCTCTTCTATAATTACACAACTGAGTCCAGTGGGTAAGATGGAAGTTCATGCTTTTGGATATTGCCATCTATGTGCAGGCTTGCATTAATGCTTTACTTTGAATGTTATAAAAATGAGCTGTCCCTTTAATATTTTTTTCCATGGCTGGGATGATGTCATGTTTTTATTTCTTTCACCCCCAAGCCTTATGCAGGGATAATGCCTTTCCTCTTGAAGGGGAGGAGTTACTAAGTAATTACATGATTCATGGTTTCAGGTAGTGACTAGTGAGCTACCTTCAGGCAACTGATTAGTTTTGCTGTACTCAGATCAGAACAAGAGCTTGGCTTTTAGTAGAGCTGTTTTAGGCATGTTAACTCTTCTTTGTGGAAGCCATGCACTGGGAAAGGTTATTGCGTCTCAGAAAAGCCAAGGTAGGCTAGATGAGAGACAGCACATTCTTGTACTTGCGGGATGGAGGGAAGGGAGTGCAAAATCTAAAGGGTTTTTCAACTCTAAGCGTTCAGTATTTTCCACTTTATTAGGAAGCTATGTAACAAACACTCTTCTTAATTCTTCCTTTGCACTTTGTTGCCAATGTAGATCAGTATATGTCTGCTTTATGAATTAACTTGTATTGCTTCCTCCTGAGGATAATTTCAGTGTCTGTTTCTATCTATTGTCATCTCTGCAAATCCATGGTGTGTGAACAAGTATATTGATTTAAACCATAAATGTTCAAAGATGTTAAAGGAAACCTCCTGTACGGGTCGAAAGTCGTGTAGTCTCTGCTCGAAAAATCATCATGTTTATGTGTACAGCTATACTGTATACACTTGGTAGGCAATTTTAAGGATACCAGATAGAATTTTCAAAAGTTACTAAGAGATTTAAGACCCTAGTCTCATTTTCAAAAATGATTTAGGCACTTCGGAGCAAAACCACATCCTAAATGCATGTCACTTTTGAAAATGGGTCTAGACTCATAAATCTCTGACACTTTCAAAAATGTTAGCGTACACTGAAACCAGTTTCCACCTCCTTCAGGAGTTGTAACAGTGCATTAATTAGTTGTTGGTTTCTTTTGATTGACAAATCTTTGTAGCTGTTAAATTCCTTTTCTTCCAAAGTGAAAACTCTTAGACTAGTGGTTGGTGCTCTACACTTAAAGATGTGCTGTGATGTCTCCTTACAAAGTGCATACAAACAGTAAGAATGTTGAAAGGATTGAGGCAGGAAAAACACTGAACATGGGTTGTTAATGTTGGAGATTCTGTAGTGAAAATAAATTTTATGCTTTTATTTTTCTTCAACATTAAGACATTTTTTCAAAGGGAAGTAAGTTGGAGTTCTGATTACTAAGCAAACTGCCATTAATGTGTATATATAAGTGCTGTTGGTACTGAGAAGAAATACTTTAGAAATTATCCATTCGCTTTTATTGCTATTGGTATGTTGGATAGTTACCAATAGTGTTTCTGCAGATCTCAGTCTGCCCCTGCTCATTTTTCAACTCGCGTCATTTTATTGTATGCTCAGCATTGATCCAAACCAGTCTTAGTCTTTGGCAGAATAAAAAATAGTCTGAATTCAGAAAGAAAAGTGTGATGCTTCAACTCAAGGGCACTGGTCCTCACCTGTTCTGAATGGAAACAAGGCTTGGGACTTTTTCTGTCCCATAACTGTTTAAAATAATTTATTTACTGCAGGCATTCAGAGTTTTTTAAAGATTCCAAGTAAACTATATTTTTGAAATGCTGGCATTTCAGGCCATGGTCTGTCCCCCCGCAGGAGGAGGAGACTGTGGGCTCACTTTAGGACTTGATTTGACTGCTTTATTGTTACGATAATAGCACATTTCGCAGGACTGAGAATATGAAGTATATATGTGAATATTTTCAGTAGCTTACCTTATGTTGTCACTTGCATTTATTGCAGCAATAAAAGTTGTTGTGTCAGGAATTGCCTCAGTTCAGTATAATGTATTTGAAATAAGTGGGTTTTGGCCTTTCATTCTGAGCATCATCCCTTTTAGATGCCCATGAACTACATAGGGCTCACAAATGCTTTTCTCCCACCATTGTAGGATGGGAATTAAAGAGAAATGGAAAAAATGAGATGTGGGTGACAAGGTGGAAATGACTGATTTTAAAAATAAAGTTAGAGTAATTTTTCTGTGCAGTTTCAATGACTCTAAGCAAAATTTTTTTGTTTTGAAGATCTTGGAATGTAGTTTATGATCATTGACGGTTACTGCCCAGCAAAGTGAATGGTTTTTGAATTAGGATAGCCAATGTTTTTTAACCTTCACATTCTTTCCCCCTTTGTCTAGATTGAGCGGTCAGAAGTAAGCAGCCTAGCACAAACCCCTAGTGCAGTGGCCTCAAGCACTGATGGCAGCATCAACGCAGATTCTGTTGATGGGACCCCGGATCCACAGCGGACAAAAGTAGCCATCACTCACCTGCAGCAGAAGATACTGAAGTTGACAGAGCAGATCAAAATTGAGCAAACAGCCCGGGATGACAATGTGGCAGAATACCTGAAACTAGCCAACAATGCTGACAAGCAGCAGAGCGCCCGCATCAAGCAAGTGTTTGAGAAGAAGAACCAGAAATCAGCCCAAACCATTTTGCAGCTGCAGAAGAAGCTAGAGCACTACCATCGGAAGCTTCGTGAGGTTGAACAAAATGGAATCCCTCGGCAGCCAAAGGATGTCTTCAGGGATATGCACCAGGGCTTGAAGGATGTGGGAGCAAAGGTCACTGGCTTCAGTGAAGGAGTTGTAGACAGTGTTAAAGGTGGGCTTTCCAGCTTCTCCCAAGCCACGCATTCGGCAGCAGGGGCTGTGGTCTCCAAACCCCGGGAGATTGCCTCCCTGATAAGGAACAAATTTGGGAGTGCGGACAATATTGCTAATCTAAAAGACTCTTTGGAAGAAGGCCAAGAAGATGGGAAGACTCTTGGTGTTATTCATAACTTTCAGTCAAGCCCAAAATATGGCAGTGAGGAGGACTGTTCAAGTGCCACATCTGGTTCAGTGGGAGCTAATAGCACCACAGGGGGTCCAGTGGGAGCTTCTAGCTCCAAAACAAACACTCTGGATATGCAGAGTTCAGGGTTTGATGCAATACTACATGAGATTCAAGAGATCCGAGAGACACAGGCAAGACTGGAAGAATCCTTTGAGAACCTTAAGGCTCATTATCAGAGGGATTATTCGTTAATAATGCAGGCTCTGCAAGAGGAGCGGTACAGGTAGGCATTTTATTAATTAGCCCCCATATTAAATACTGAGGAGTTACAGAGCAGTAAAAATCTAAAGCACACAGTGGACTATAAACAGCTTAGGGCAGGCAATGTATTGTGCCTTTCCCAGGACAGTGCTAACTGAGTATACTTGTGTAGTGGAAATTCCATCATTATGGTCCCAGTATAGAAATCAGGGTTAGAAATTGAGACAGTGGGAATGCTTTTGTGTGGTGCAGATCTGCATTTATCTTTTTAAAGTATTTTGTGTGGAAATATCTATCTCCAGGAAGCCACCCTGCAATACTTGTTAGCTTCACCAAGGGAAATGTTCTTTGTGATCTGCACCAGTCCAAATATTCCGATTATAATTCTTCCCAGCCAACACATGGAGACAGAATAAGAAGTGGTAGATACGCTGGAGGGGAGGGATAGGATACAGAAGGACCTAGACAAATTGGAAGATTGGGCCAAAAGAAATCTAATGAGGTTCAATAAGGATAAGTGCAGGGTCCTGCACTTAGGATGGAAGAATCCAATGCACCGCTACAGACTAGGGACCGAATGGCTCGGCAGCAGTTCTGCGGAAAAGGACCTAGGGGTGACAGTGGACGAGAAGCTGGATATGAGTCAGCAGTGTGCCCTTGTTGCCAAGAAGGCCAATGGCATTTTGGGATGTATAAGTAGGGGCATAGCGAGCAGATCGAGGGACGTGATCGTTCCCCTCTATTCGACACTGGTGAGGCCTCATCTGGAGTACTGTGTCCAGTTTTGGGCCCCACACTACAAGAAGGATGTGGATAAATTGGAAAGAGTACAGCGAAGGGCAACAAAAATGATTAGGGGTCTAGAGCACATGACTTATGAGGAGAGGCTGAGGGAGCTGGGATTGTTTAGTCTGCAGAAGAGAAGAATGAGGGGGGATTTGATAGCTGCTTTCAACTACCTGAAAGGGGGTTTCAAAGAGGATGGCTCTACTGTTCTCAATGGTAGCAGATGACAGAACGAGGAGTAATGGTCTCAAGTTGCAATGGGGGAGGTTTAGATTGGATATTAGGAAAAACTTTTTCACTAAGAGGGTGGTGAAACACTGGAATGCGTTACCTAGGGAGGTGGTAGAATCTCCTTCCTTAGAGGTTTTTAAGGTCAGGCTTGACAAAGCCCTGGCTAGGATGATTTAACTGGGACTTGGTCCTGCTTTGAGCAGGGGGTTGGACTAGATGACCTTCTGGGGTCCCTTCCAACCCTGATATTCTATGATTCTATGATTCTAAGTCTTTTATGACCTATCCTCTTGTAACAGGGCCCTGACTCTGCCCTCGTCCTCTTCCTTCAAGAAACCACATTGATTCCACTGGGTGTGCTCGCAGTGAAACTTTATTGCAAATGCCCTTCACCAAGATCACCACAATCCCCAATGCTACTGCCTATTTACAATGTTGGCCGATCTTTAGCCCTCTCAGCAAGACCTGAGGGGAACAGAGGTCTCCCCATTCTGAGGCCTCTGTATGACTAGACTCAGCTAGTTCTGTTCCTCCCTCTCTCTCCTTCTGAACTTCCTCCTTGTATATCTTTTATCAGCCCTGGTCTCAGGGGGCCAACTGAGTTCTTAACCCACCCAGCCCACCAGCCTGATCAGTTAGTTGCCCCCAGTCAGCTTCTCCTGGGGCGCTACTTAGCATCTAAATGACCAGAGAGCAGACTCTCTCCCTGCAGTGTGTCACCTCTATATGTGGGTCTGGCCATCTCTGGAGCTTCACTTAGTTGGAAAACTTGTATTCATCAGGCAGACTGCTAAAAGTCAGAAACCAGCCCAAGAGGTGTAGGACCCCTTCACCATACATCTGTATATAAAGCTGCTACTATAGCTTGTGAGAGGAATCAGTGGCCTATAGGACCTCAGTCCTACATGCTCCAAGCTTCCTCCCTGATATCATGGCTGAACTGAATAAGGGAGCCAGGGCCTTCTCCAGCATATGCATATGTTGCCAGGCCCAAACCTAGCCAAGCATTGCAGTATCCTTCCAGAGGCACTGGAACTAGGAGTGCTGGGGAGCTGCAGCACCCCCTGGCTTGAAGTGGTTTCCATCATATACAGGGTTTATAGTTTGGTTCAATGGCTTTCAGCACCCCCACTAAAAAAAAATTGTTCCAACTCCACTGTATCCTTCTGTACAAACTGAGGATTTTGAGTTTTGAATCTGTCTCCTTTGTTCTTATGTTATGAGACAGGGAGAACAAACTCTCCATTTACAATATTTATACTATTTGTTATTTTATATACTTGTTCCCTTGTCATCTCCCTTCTCAGATAAACAATCTCTCATCAGGGAGTTTTTCCATGCCTCTAATTGTTCTGTGCCATACTCTGAATCGGTCTAACTCTGCAGTATACTTTCTGAAATAGGGTGGCCAGATCCACGCATGAAATTATAGGCACGATCTCACCGTTGATTTACATAACATTTTCTATGTTCTCCATCCCAGTCTTATGCATCCTGGTGTCTTGTTTGCCTTTTGACTGCAGCTGCCTATTGAACAGAGATCTCCACTGAGCTGTGTACACTGATGAGTAGGTCCTTTTCCTGAGTTGATGCAGTTAGTTTAGAAGTAGTATGAGTAGTTCAGAATTTTCCTTCTAGTGTGCCTTACTTTGCCATTTATCAACGTTTAACTTCATCTGCCATCATGTTGCCCATTCACCTCTGAAGTTCCTCATGGTCTTCTCGGACTTGACTGTCATAAATAAGTCCTATAAATTCTGCTCTGCTCCTCTTTCCTGATCATGAAGTGAATAGCAGGGAAGAGTCTCCCCTTACAGAGCCCCTCCAAGGTAAGCAGTTAACTAAAGAGGTTTGGGGGCAAATGTACTTCAGGACTAGCGCTTCCTACCTCAGTTGTAGTTATCGAATCCCTGCTCTCCCCTGAAAAAACTGTACCTGCTCCCAGGTAAGGTAGAAGAAACCCTGCCTCCTCCAACCATTGAGACAAGGACCTGCATTTGACTATGAAAATGGGAACAGTGAAGCCTATCCCCAACCCTTCCTCCCATATATCCAGCAGCTCTCTCAGAAGGCATGCTATTGTCAGTGTATCCAAAGAGCAGGGTTCTGTGCTCCCCTGCTCCACAGTGGCAAAGGAAGATTAAATAGAATGTATTGTCCACCATTCCACACAACAGTTGCATTCCTACTGCAGAGACAGTGTGAGTGTGGAAGCAGCGGGTATCCCTGTAGTTTACATATTCCTTGTCCCCCACTTTGCAGGGGGCAGAAGGGTGGTGGAGCCATTCCAACAGCAGTGTCTCCTACTCTCCAGTGCCTTAAGCTCTACAGGTTTCAGAGTGGTAGCCATGTTAGTCTGTATCAACAAAAAAAACGAGGAGTACTTGTGAGTGGAAAATACAGTAGGAAGATATATATATACACACACACACACACACACACACACACACACACACAGAACATGAAAAAATGAGTGTTGCCACACCAACTGTAACAAAACTAATCAATTAAGGTGGGCTATTAGCAGGAGAAGAAAAACTGCATGCATCCAGTGAAGTGGGTTTTAGCCCACAAAAGCTTATACCCAATAAATAAATTTGTTAGCTTCTAAGGTGCCACAAGTACTCCTCGTTTTTTTAAGCTATACAGCAGTGGTCCCCAACCTTTCTGTGGAAATAGCACATTCCTATTCCCAGAAGACTGGCAGGCGCCAGACGCCCCGCCATCGAAATGCCGCCGAGAAGCGGCAGCGGAAAGAAGCGTTGCCACCGAAATGCTGCCGAGAAATGGCAACGCTTCTCGGCGGCATTTCGGTGGGCAGTTCTCTGGCGGCCGCACTCGGTGACAGCATTTTGGCGGCGCGGTGTCCTGCAGGCGCCCACAACTGCCCCGGCAGGCGCCATTGTGCCCATGGGCACCACGTTGGAGACCCCTGCTCTACAGAGTATCAGCCAAGAAGAAGGTGGAGAAAGCCACCGTGGGGAAGTAGTGGGTACCATGGCTGCACTCCAAAGGCCTCAGTGGAGCAACCCGGAGGAGTGGCAGCTATTGCAGCAGCACCTCCCTCAGCCAGTGCCACAGATACAAAGAAAAGGGTGCCGAAAGGAGCCCACTCCTCTCCATCAGTTACAGGTTCCACCTACCAAAGCCAAGCAGTCTCCCCATCAGAACACTTTGGATCTTACCCCTCAGGCTCTAGTACTCCTCCCCTGCCAGCCTCTCCAGGCTTCACAGCCCAGATCTGATTGAATTCTTGGGCTGTGCCTTCTAGGGTCTCTGAGGAAAAACAAGAAATGAGAAGGGACCTAACTCATCACCCCAAAGGGGAGGACAGCAGCCAGGGATTAGTGTAGATGTGCACAATGTTTTCAGTATCACCTTCTAGTTCTCTTAGAGATGCTGGTGTTCTGGAAGCCATTTGAAAGGGTTTAGGCTACTGTAATCTTGAAGTGGCAGTGAGTTTTCTGCATGTTTTGTTGTGATGGGGCTTTTGAGTGATACCAGAGCCCAGAACAGGAGCTCTAGTTTCCAGTGCTCATTATTAGGGCCCTACCAAATTCATAGTCCGTTTTGGTCAATTTCATAGTCATAGGATTTTAAAAACCGTAAATGTCATGATTTCAGCTATTGAAATCGGAAATCTCATGGTGTTGTAATTTTAGGGGTCTTGACCCATAAAGGAGATGGGGGGGACGTTTTTGCAAAACTGCTTCCCTTACTTCTGTGTTGCTGCTGGTGGCAGCACTGACTTCACACCTGGGCAGCTGGAGAGCGGCGGCTGCCGGCAGGGAGCCCAGCTCTGAAGTCAGCGCCACCGCTTACAGCCGCACAGAAGTAAGGCTGGCATGGTATGGTATTGCTACCCTTATTTTTGCGCTGCTACCGGGAGATCTTGGCCCTCAGTCAGCAGCTGCCACTCTCTGACTGCCTAGCTCTGAAGGCAGCAGCGCACACGTAAGGGTGGCATGGCATGGTATGGTATTGTCACTCTTACTTCTGCGCTCCTGCTGGCGAGGCACTGTCTTCAGAGCTGGGCGCCCAGCCAATAGCTGCTGCCCTTCAGCTGCCCAGCTCTGAAGACAGTGCAGAAATATGGATGGTAATACTGTGACCCCTCCTAAAATAACCTTTTGACCCCCCATGCAACTCTCTTTTAGGTCAGGACCCTCAATTTGAGAAACACTGGTCTCCCCTGTGAAATCTGTATAGTATAGGGTAAAAGCACACACAAGACAAGATTTCATGGTCCGTGATGCACTTTTCATGTCCACGAATTTGGTAGGGCCCTATTTATTATCCTACAGTCCCTTAGCAAAGTGATGTGGAATCTGATCTGCCAATCCATAATAAAGAGAGGTTCTGCTTGTTTGTTTCAATTTAGTATTTTGTTGGATGACATGTAGCACTAGCCATCCATATTTAGTAGGTAACAATGCTGCATACAAACTACAGCACAAGCAAAATGGCAGCCTGAACTAATACAATAGGATGCAGTCGGGCTTTAATATATTGTCAGCTGAGCAGTCAGCTAGTTAGTCCTGCCCTGGAGGCATTTAGCAAAGTTTACTTGTAATTTGGGGCAGGGGGAACTCTTGTCCACTAATGTTCAGTAAGAACAAGATATTATACAAAGCCCCATACATCTTAGGAAACCAGCTTCCGGCAATGTCCATATTCTGCCTCTTTTAAATACTCATTCTGCTGAATGCAGGGGACAATAGGGTAGTGGGGGAGACTCAGAGATGAAAAGTTAATAATTGCACAGGGAAGTGTCTGATCTGGAAAGATCTGAAAGACTAAATCACAGCAAACTAAATTAGTTCATTGTAGTAATTGTGACTACTGAATTTATTATTAAAACCTACCACTTACTTGACCTTTTAAAGCATCCGGAAGACAGAAGCTAACACTTCTGTGAGAGAAGACTGAAGAGACAAAATGCTTTCCCCAAGGCCATAGAGGAAGCCACTGTCCTAGCTCAGATTAGAACTCTGGAATGCCTGACTCTAGTCCTGTGTTTGGACTGTAGTCCACTCTTTTTCCTTAAGAGAAATCCTCCAGGGAAGATGGAGACACAGATTGTGGTTTAATTTGTCAGGGTGGGGATTTGTATTGAACATACCTGGCTTTAAAAGCTATGAATAGCTAACAGGTGTGTGCTATTTCTGGAGAACCTTTCAGAAACTAGCACAAAGTGCAGATGTTCTAAAATATTTTTTTTTAAGAGAACCACTTGCTGAGTGTTTTAAACTGTCCTGGCAATTGGAAGATGCAAGCGCCATAATCTTTTTCCATCAAACTTCTGTGTCCAACTCAGTCTTCTTAAATGTCCTCCCTACCCCCACCCTTTTTTTCAGGTGGATGGCCTTTGTTTTATGTTGCCTTAGTTTCTGTTTACCAGCCAGTACTTACCCTACAGGTTTTCTGTGACCTGCCTGATTCCCTCCCCTTTTCAGCTCTTGACTATCAGTATAGCTCTTGTGCTAATTAGCCCTGGGGTGGGGTGCTATTAGTGCAGTCTCTCCAGTTCTTCCTGTGTCTGTCTTTTTATTTCTCCTGCACTGCAGGTTGCTCCAGCTGTCCCAGTGTACACATTGCCAAGGCTATGTGAACGACTATGCTACCTGCCCATTGGCCAGCTGATATGGCCCCAGACAGTTTAACCACCCGCTCTTAGAACTGAATCATCGAACAAGGAAGATCCTGGTTTTGTCCTCCGCAGTCTTTTTCAGCTGGAACAAACTCCAAAATAGCCTGTTGCTTATCTCATCCTTTGAAAGGTGGCAGTTGTTTACTGAGAGAAGCAGGGACTTTCCGTTCTGTAGAGAACCCAAAATAAAGCGCCTGCTGAGGTTTTTTTTTTCATGGTTCCTGTCCCATTAGGGGAACCTGTTTGCAAACAGCAAAATCATGAGCTCATATAATTGGGATGTGTCCAGCTCCCTCACACCAGTGAGTGTTCAAGCCAGCAAATTTATTTGAGCATAAGCTTTCGTGAGCTACAGCTCACTTCATCGGATGCATCCGATGAAGTGAGCTGTAGCTCACGAAAGCTTATGCTCAAATAAATTTTAGTCTCTAAGGTGCCACAAGTACTCCTTTTCTTTTTGCGAATACAGACTTAACACGGCTGCTACTCTGAAACCTGTTTAAGCCAGCGTCACTGGAAAATACAGTTAGCTCTTGCAGGATCCTGCTATGAGAAACCCATCAGCCAAAATGCCACAACATAATGCTTTAATTGATTCTTTTATAGTTAGAACTGGTTGGACCTCATACTAATTACATTTGTTTGTTTAAAAGACTACTTGCTGGGGTAACCTTTGACTTCTAGAACTACTGGGCCAGATTTTCAGTTTTATGGTTGGCGAGTAAAAAGAAATGGCAGCTCTTAGAATCTGCTCAGGGGTTAGGAATGTTAAATAGCCCATTGAGGAGTAGTACAGATGAGGCAGCCAGATGTCTGATAAATGAAAACTATCACGTGTTACCACCCTCACATACATGGTGTGGGTGGGTGTGTGTGTATATATCTCTGTGGGTGGGTGTATGTATATGTGTGTATATATAAGCCCCTCTTTACAGATGAGTTTACAAGGGACAAAATAAGACATTTACTTTGTAATACCACCAAATCTAAACTTCTTTATCTTTTCTCAAATAAATTTTGGTTCCCAGTCCTGCATTTTTGTCATAAGACCAACTCTTAATCTTTTCCAATGTGATAGACTAAAACCCCCCAACTCTTAAACTCATAGATGTTACAAACAAAATAAGAAATGAAAATCAAATAAACAGAGTAAGGTTAGTCCCAGTAAGTATATCTAAAATCTGTGTATTGGACAATTGTTGAGTTGGAGTATGGGAACAAATCAATCTGCAAAAGCTGTGGATGGCTCCTCGCTGTAAGTGGGGAAAGCAATGTTAAGTTAGCAAGCAGGAATCACATGAAGTTCATTTTGGTTTTGGAATAAACCAGTAGCTCTGCATTTCAGGGTCCAGGAAGCATGATGCCAGCTTCTTTGCTAATTGTGTTAGCCCAAATCCTGAAGTTCACAGATTTGCAGGGTTTCCTTATGTTTCCTGTAGATTGATATATATTCTGAAGTTATCCAAATCCAGTTGTTTGTAATAAAACAGGATTTAAGATTCTTGGCAACAACTGTTGTATGAGCATAAGCTTTCGTGAGCTACAGCTCACTTCATCGGATGCATTTGGTGGAAAATACAGTGGGGATTTATATACACACTCAGAGAACATGAAACAATGGGTTTTATCATACACACAGTAAGGAGAGCGATCACTTAAGATGAGCCATCACCAGCAGCAGCGGGGGGGAAAGGAGGAAAACCTTTCATGGTGACAAGCAAGGTAGGCTATTTCCAGCAGTTAACAAGAACATCTGAGGAACAGTGGGGGGTGGGGTGGGGTGGGGGGAGAAATAACATGGGGAAATAGTTCTACTTTGTGTAATGACTCATCCATTCCCAGTCTCTATTCAAGCCTAAGTTAATTGTATCCAGTTTGCAAATTAATTCCAATTCAGCAGTCCCTCCTTGGAGTCTGTTTTTGAGGTTTTTTTGTTGAAGGATAGCCACCCTCAGGTCTGTAATCGAGTGACCGGAGAGACTGAAGTGTTCTCCAACTGGTTTTTGAATGTTATAATTCTTGACGTCTGATTTGTGTCCATTTATTCTTTTACATAGAGACTGTCCAGTTTGACCAATGTACATGGCAGAGGGGCATTGCTGGCACATGATGGCATAGATCACATTTGTAGATGCGCAGGTGAACGAGCCTCTGATAGTGTGGCTGATGTGATTAGGCCCTATGATGGTGTCCCCTGAATAGATATGTGGACAGAGTTGGCAATGAGCTTTGTTGCAAGGATAGGTTCCTGGGTTAGTGGTTCTGTTATGTGGTGTGTGGTTGCTGGTGAGTATTTGCTTCAGGTTGGGGGTCTGTCTGTAAGCAAGGACTGGCCTGTCTCCCAAGATCTGTGAGAGTGGTGGGTCGTCCTTCAGGATAGGTTGTAGATCCTTGATGATGCGTTGGAGAGATTTTAGTTGGGGGCTGAAGGTGATGGCTAGTGGCGTTCTGTTATTTTCTTTGTTGGGCCTGTCTTGTAGTAGGTGACTTCTGGGTACTCTTCTGGCTCTGTCAATCTGTTTCTTCACTTCAGCAGGTGGGTATTGTAGTTGTAGGAATGCATGATAGAGATCTTGTAGGTGTTTGTCTCTGTCTGAGGGGTTGGAGCAAATGTGGTTATATTTTAGAGCTTGGCTGTAGACAATGGATCGTGTGGTATGATCTGGATGAAAGCTAGAGGCATGTAGGTAGGAATAGCGGTCAGTAGGTTTCCGATATAGGGTGGTGGTTATGTGACCATCGCGTATTAGCACCGTAGTGTCCAGGAAGTGGATCTCTTGTGTGGACTGGTCCAGGCTGAGGTTGATGGTGGGATGGAAATTGTTGAAATCATGGTGGAATTCCTCAAGGGCTTCTTTTCCATGGGTCCAGATGATGAAGATGTCATCAATGTAGCGCAAGTAGAGTAGGGGCATTAAGGGACGAGAGCTGAGGAAGCGTTGTTCTAAGTCAGCCATAAAAATGTTGGCATACTGTGGGGCCATGCGGGTACCCATTGCAGTGCCGCTGATTTGAAGGTATACATTGTCCCCAAATGTGAAATAGTTATGGGTGAGGACAAAGTCCCTGCTGCTGGTGATGGCTCATCTTAAGTGATCACTCTCCTTACAGTGTGTATGATAAAACCCATTGTTTCATGTTCTCTGTGTGTGTATATAAATCTCCCCTCTGTATTTTCCACCAAATGCATCCGATGAAGTGAGCTGTAGCTCACGAAAACTTGTGCTCAAATAAATTTGTTAGTCTCTAAGGTGCCACAAGTACTCCTTTTCTTTTTGCGAATACAGACTAACGCGGCTGCTACTCTGAAAACTGTTTGGTGTCTCTCTCTCTTATAAAGACATAATCACTGTATTTTTCGTAAAAGTTCAAATCCCTTTTTGTTTAACAAACCTTTTGGAAAAGCTTGAAATTTAAAGTATTAAAATGCAGAATACTTTTCCTCCTAATTTATGCTGCACTTAGGGGTTTGTGTTGATTTGTTTTAATTGGGGGAGGGTGTTAATTTTGATCCTGAGTGCTTGGCTGGTGGCAGACTATTTTTTAATTTAAGTATTTTTGGGACAGGGAAGTGGGGTGCGAGCAAGCAGCTATATTATAAGTAACTGGCCAAACTTTTCACCAGTCCATCTCTACATTGCTTCTCATGTTGTTTGATTCCCCAGTCCTGACAAGGTGCTCTTGTTGTTTTTCCCAATGGTGTATCTTGACAATGAAGATGCCTGGGAACTTTTTTCAGAATGAGCAGCGTCAGTCAGTGATGTGCTCTTGCATCCCAACTGGTTGACTATGTATGATTGTCATTGTTTGAGACTCTCATGTGCCAGAGCTGTCTGTGTTTCAATGACAGACTATTTTTAAAAGTCAGGTCTTTAAGTAAAGCCCCACTATTTGAGATAACAAGCATCAAACATCTTCTGAGTTTTGTTCTTTTCATTGCAAAAATGTAATGCTAAAGGGTAGCTCAGGTTCACAGTCAGAAGCCTGTTAGTCAGTCAGCCACTATTTGTTAGTGCACCATCAAATATTAACTTTAAAAGGAGAGTAGAAGATTTATGTTGCATTGTGAGTGTTCTCACAATAGCTACCACTCAAGCAGTTGAACCAGTGGCAGTAATGGCGGGAAACTTTAGAGGGGGAAAAAGGCCAGCCTAGACAGTGCCTATGACTTAGGATTTCTGGATCCTTGTTCTCTGTTTTTTAGTTTACTGTTCAGAAAGTATGTGAATATTTTAACTCAATTCACAGGGGGTATTGAAACCTAATTGCTTGTAAAGCACTTTGAAATCTTCAAGTGAAAGGGCTATATATAAATGCAAAATACTTCACATTTGAAAGGTTACAATTGCTTTGTGGGGTTAGTACTGAACAATTACTGCATGTTTTGCTAACAGGAGAGACTTTTTTCACCTTTGGAATAACTCACATTTCAAACCTTTGTCCCCCAATTGGGAATCACTTACAGTCCGCTTGCCTCTGGAAATCTAAAAAATGAGCCTACAGGCTAGTGATTTACATGCTCTTCTCATAAATAATAGAACATGGTAATTTTGCCAGTCAGAAGGAATCACTCTCAGAAGCTAATGGGGGGGGAAAAAATCCATCCATGTGACCTTACATGTAGTGATGTAATGCCAAACAAGCCCGTCACATTCTCTGACTTCGACATTCTTACTCAGTCTTATTAATTACTGAGTTGTTACCCTTCACATTGCTTCACTGAGTATAGCTGGGGTGGGGGGAGAAACTGTGTGTTAGTGTTGTATGGAGGATGATTGGTGATTAAAACACAAGACTGAGAATGAGTTCTGAATTCTATTTCCACATCCTTAACTTCCTTTGTAACCTTGGGAAATACATTTAACCTCTCTGTGCCTGTTTCTCTCTCTTTAAAATGGGGCTGTTTGCCTACTTCATGGGCAAGATTTACCTCTCTCACAGTGAGGAGGCATAGTTTGTTGTCCGAAATCACTCTGAGATCCACAGAGTGAAGGGGCAAGGAAAACGTAAATAATTTAATATCAGCCATGCTGATTTTCAAAGAAAATCTCCACTATTCATCTCTTGATTCTTGTTGGTGTAATTTTACCTTTGTGTTCTCACTGAAATAATTCCCCTATGTTTCTCACTTCTAGATGTGAACGACTAGAAGAGCAGCTAAATGACCTGACAGAGCTCCACCAGAATGAGATCCTTAATCTAAAGCAGGAGTTGGCCAGCATGGAAGAGAAAATAGCTTATCAGTCCTATGAGCGAGCTCGAGACATCCAGGTTGGTGAGAGGCTGGGCTTAGCAAGTTCCTACTTTCACTTCAGAATACTCAAGCGCACAGTAGCAATGGCTATTTCCCTAGTTTTCCAAAATGTTCTTGGTTCCATATGTGTGTGTGTTAATAGCAGTATAACAAAGGCTAATGGGAGAGTTGTGTACCTTGAGCTTTCAAGAGCACCTTAATCTACCTTTAGCTCTCACAGGCCATTGTGTATTTGCCAACTATATATGCATGACTGTTCATGCATCCATATTCAGAGGAACCTGCCACCACTCCCATCATGGGATTTTTTTTAGGTTGAGGCCCAGTGGGAACATACTCCCGTCTTTGGTAGTGGCCATAATACAAGTATTTGCACATGTATTGGAAACCAGTGGGCAGAGACATGAGCAGGAAGTTCTTATGGTAGTGTTCTCAGTAGACTGCTCCAGGGCGTGTTCTAATTTTAGAGCAATCAGCACAGATATTGAAGGGAAAACAGTAGTTGGCTTTATGTATCCATTGTGTTCAGTCAGGAAAAAATTGATTCTGTTTTTCACGCCCAAATATGGAGGTGTTTGTAAGAGAAGTTTCCTTCAGTATGTGAAGTATCTAGAATCCAGTAGCCTGTAGAAATGAGGGATTTACAGATTTGGAGAAGCTTCTGCAGACAAAAGTCAAGTGAGCTGGGAAAGTACCTGGGCTTTAGCTAAGCCTTATAAAGGCCCATTTAGAAACGATCTCTAAGCTATTTTAAATTCTCATTGTTGGTTTAAACAGGCTCCTCAATTTTGAGGAGAGGACTTGGGATATTTTTAGTGTGTGTGAGGAGAATTTTAGGTCAAAGTGCAGTCTGTCCTTTGCACAGATGAGTCTTACAAGCTGGTTCCACCAGACAAAGGCAGTAATTTCCTTTGGGCTACATTTGTTGACCCAACTGCAGGATTGGTTGAATCAGTTTTGTCTATTGCTTTCAAATTATGTAACCCTCGATAAGTTTGACCTCCACAGCAATATCAGAGTTTTACGCAATAGCAGAGAAATGTAACAAGTAACAATGACCTTTCTAGAGTAAAGCTAAAATAAATAAATGTCTGGAGACAGTGGTACCATGGCTTTTACCCTATCAAATATCAGGATTTCACTTTTAGATGTGCTAAACAGATCCGGCTGTACACCCCTCTCAGATTTACCCAGGCAGGAGAAAAAAGTAGGACAGGAAGCTTAAAATGAGGTGGGATTCATCAGTAGCCTTTTTCTTAACCTCCATTTCATGATTCATCATTTCTGATGTAAATTTTCCATGTTGATGAGGCACTTTGCAAACATGACTTAATCTTCAACGCCCCTCTGTGAGGGGGGTAAATATAAGTCCTATTTTTCAGATGAGGAAACTGTGTTAAGTAATTTGCCTGAAGTGACAGAGCAGAAACTATAATTCAGGAAATCCTGGCTCTCAGTCCACTAGACGGTGCTGCATTCTTCAGCACACAAGATTTAGGTAGGATGGTGACATGACACAGTTGGGAGAGATGGTTCATTTGGCTAAATAGGAAATAAATGTACAACTTCTCGTAATAGGGTATTGAAATCTCATTTTAAAAATAATAAAGTGGTAGGTAGAACCTGTTTTTCCCTGGACTCTGGCCTAATGGTTGCTCTGTAGTCTGCAGCACAATGTAGAATACCTGAGTTCAGATTTATCACAGTGGAAATAAGATTGCTCAAAAGTGACCCCCAAGCCAATTAGGGATCATCTCTGAGAGCTGCTCAGTTCAAATGAGGGGTTCCTCAGGGTTGTGAGAATGATGGCCAACCGGGGAAAAAGAGGAAGAATCCAAGAAGATATTTTAGAAAGTGTTTGTAAAAGGAGCTTGTAGCGGGGTGAGACTCACCCCTGCAGTGCCTCCTGCTGGTTGTCCAGGGAATTAGCGTTTCCAGCCTCCAGAGCACGCTCTGCAGGCTGGTGTCCCACTTGCCGCTGGGCCCCGAGTCCCTCCTGGACCCCGGTGCCCCTTTCATGCCGGGGTGCTGCCCCCTAGCAGTACCTCCACAGATCTGGGTCTCTTTCCCTCCCTCCCTCCCACCCCTGTGAAACTCCCACCCTCTATCTCCACCTCCCCTCAGTCTTTGGCTACTGCCAGTCACCATCTAGCTCCCTGGGGCAGACTGCAGTATAATTGCCACTCATCATCAGCAAGGAGGGTCTGGACCTGCTGCTTCTGCCTACCCTTGGGCTGCCCTCTGCAACCTCAGTACCCTTTTCTTAGGCCTTCATCAAGGCTTGCAGCCTGGGGGTTTCTCAGGCTGGAGCTCCCCAGCTCCTCTGGCCTTTCCCCAGCCCTCCTCCATTTTAGGTATCCTGCTCAGCTCCCAGCAGTCAGGCCCCTCCCTCTCAACATCTAGAGAGAGAGACTGTGTCCTCCTGGCCCACTGCCCTCTTATAAAGGGCATTGGGTGTGGCTGCAGCTGTGGCTGTTTCCCCAATCAGCTGAGGCTTGCTGCTTTCCCTAGCAGCAGTCCTCTCCCAGGGCTGATTTCAAGCCCTTCAGGGAAGGAGCAGGTGACCACCCCACTACAGAGCTAGATTAACAGCCCTGGACATTGAAGTCCTCTCATTCCAAAACAGGCACAGTAAAGGCAGAAGTAATGCAAGAGTCTCTTACGTGAAGGGATTACCTCTAGGAACAAGACAGGATAATTCAGTTTCCATGGCCCATTCAGTCCTACATGTCTCTGAGGTTGCCAACAAAGATAACACGAGTGCCACACACTCATTTTACATAGGATGCTGTCAGATGGTAACTACTGACCCAAATGGCATTAGAACAAAGGAATAAAAGCTCCCATCTCTCATCCCTCTCAGCAGAATCTGGTTTTGACTCTAAAATGTCTGATAGCACTGAAGAGGTGGAAAATACTTTTGCCTCTGTTACAGCCCAGGCTGAATTTCCCCTGGTGAGCAGTCACCAGGCTGGGGTATTAGACCCAGTCCACACGGGCGCTCTGGGAACTAGGTGACGGTTACAGGAAAAACCCAACGGGCTTTGCAAAGTAGCTTCTTAAACACCCACACACTAAACTATTAGGAGGTACACGCGATTTACAGATCTGTGGAAGAGTAACAAACACCTGAACCCAAGACCCTCCATCCAGTGTCCTTGCCATTCCTGAATATCATTTCGATTTTGGTCAGTGTCCTGCAGGGCTCGAGATCCCTCCCTGCCAACCTTACTTGTTCTGGCAGAGTGGGTCTCTTTTTAAAACCAGTTTCTAACACCTCGTGGTCCTTCTGGTGAGTTTTTCCATTCTCCCACCCTCTGTGGGATTGCTTACACAGGTCCATTAACGGTCAACAGAGGAGAGCCTCCATCATCGTAATATGGGAGGATTATTCAGTTTTTGACGGTCCTCTCATTCAGGGTTAGACAGCTACATGCTAGGCTTCTCCGACACAAGAGGGATGATGCAGTCTAACAAAACTGTTATAATATACAGCGAAACACAAATTAACACTCAAAAGGGAGGCTGAAATAAAACATAGTGGGTTTTTTCCACAAAATCAATTTGGGGAAACAGATATAACCCCCAACTTGTCACACACATGAAAACCACAGTAAATCAAGAATTAACTCCACTGCAGTCAGTGGAGAAACACTCATAAATGAGATCAGAATCAGGTATTTTGCTGCAACCTGCAGTTCCTACTAAATGAGGGAGTCATATAAATCGTGAGAAATGACATGGGGTTCCTCTTCTCCTGCTGCAGGATATGAAATCAGTTTGAGTGACTCATATCCTGCAGCGGGCAAGCAGGACCCAAAGAATGTAGCTACATTACAATAGGCACCAATTGAAGTCTTTAAGTACCACTGTGATTCACCATGCAAACACTGAAAACATAACCGTTACATTCTTCCCAACAGGAGGCGCTAGAAGCCTGTCAGACCAGGATCTCCAAGATGGAACTTCAGCAGCAGCAGCAACAAGTGGTGCAGCTGGAGGGGCTGGAAAATGCCACTGCCAGAAACCTGCTGGGTAAATTCATCAACATCCTTCTGGCCGTCATGGCTGTTCTCCTAGTCTTTGTCTCTACTGTGGCCAACTGCGTTGTCCCCCTCATGAAGACTCGCAACAGGACGTTCAGCACTTTATTTGTGGTGATTTTCATCGCCTTTATGTGGAAGCACTGGGACGCCATCGCTGGCTACTTGGAACGATTCTTGTGGCCCCCCAGATGATGGCACAAAGAATCAGCTGCATCACCCCACTGACCCACCCACCCTGGCGCTCGCGGGCAAGTGAGCGCAGCAAAGATTAGTCAGCAACTCTTCCGCTGAAATTTTAAAGTGTCCGAGTGAATTTGTTTACATTTAGAATAACATTTTTCTCTGCGAGATGCATTGCAATAGTATTTTTTAGATTTTATTCAAGAACTCTTTTTGGCAAGAATCCTGGATAATTTTTATGTAGCATGGTTCTCTTTGGATGCAAATCTTAAGATTCTTTAAGTGTACAAAAGAATAAAATAAAAATTTGGAGCATACCAATGGGCAATTTAAATTATGGCTTGAACTACAGTACTAAACCTGTTAGGAAGAGGAGAACATGGTTAGCTTAAAAATAGCGAAGATTAAGCTAGTGTGCACAGCCTTGTACAATGGTACCACAGCGAATCTGTAACGCTAATGTTTACTGTGAAGCCTGCTCACATTCCATGTCCGAATGTATGGATTCAGGGTGGCTTGTTTTTTTCCTTAATGAGAGAAAAAACAATGCATGGATCTCCCCCAACTCAGCTTCTGTGTCGGCCAGTTGTGCTGACCTGGCATACAATAATTTTCTAGAAGGCCTGTTAAGTCTTGCTAAGCATACAAAGTGGAAGCGTCATGCTGTACACAGTAACTGCACAGTCGTACTACAGTATTTTGAAGTAGCCCTTTAAATACTTATCTTTAAGCAAAAGCCCTTGGTCGCACTTTTAAGGTTTTTTTATATATGTATATTCACAGATTTAAAAAAATCCGAACAGCATACTTGAAGAGTGTAATACTCAAACTCTCAGTGCTTCCTTATTGTTTCTATAATAGGATTTTTTATTATTATTATTATTATTATTATTATTATTATTATTAGGGGTTTTTTTGGAAGGGGTTGGGAGGGTCATTATTTTCCTCTTTAATAAAGAAGTGATGTTTTTTAAATGAAGAATTGTGTGAATAATTAAGTGTGAGCAGTTTTGTCCTGAAACAGTTTTGAGGAGGGCGGAAAGTAGTTTCTATTGACACCGGTCTGAGGAAGGCATAGCTGTTCCCATGCCATTTAACTGTCCTCCTGGGCTTGCAGATGCAGCATCATGAATAACTTCCTCCTTCTCCACACATTTTTGTCATGCCATTTTTTTTCCTGTCCTTTTTGTGGGTGTGAGGGAGGCATGGGGTGTTAGATTTCTCACTCCCAAATCTGTCCACCTGGCCTCAGAATGTTTTCCTTAGAACAAGGAATTTCTCCTCATCCCTTTTTTTGGGGAAAGACAGATTCTTAAAGAGAGAATAACTATTAAAGGGATAGTTAATTCAAACGACTGATCCTCTCATAAATATCCCTGATGATTTATTTTTAAATGTACCTCTGATAACTGAAACCAAAGTTTGTCATCCCATCAGACTGTGGTAAGATCATTGTCTTTATATTTAGAACTTCTTTGTATGCTGTGTATCCAGGTAGCATGCCACATAGAGCCCCCTTTCCTGCAGCCATGAAGGCAAGGACTTAATACAGTTCCGTTGTCAAAGCACTAGAGAAAATGTCAGTTACAAATATGACTCAAGTCACAGCAACATCTTTTCCAAGTGATCTTTTGTTACTGGCAAGTTTTCATATTGAAGGATTTTTTTTTAAAAAAATCTGGCTCAGTATCTGTTTCCACTGGAACAAAGTAAAGTTTTTAGTTCCAGTGAAAGTCTTTGTAGCACAAATAATACTCGTGGATTCTCTTTCACTTGATTTGCAGTATTTAATCAGACTTCTTGTTCTCCTTCTCCCTTGGCCTAAGTTCTATGTAGGAACCAAATTATGGCCAAGTGACTTAAAATGATATGTAATAGCAAGTATAGGAATTCATGCTATTGTGCCTACCAAACCCCAGGAAATTCTCCAGATCTAGGTTAGCACCTCCCTCTCTGCTGGGATGAAGGTCTTAATATTCTGATTACTGCCAGCCAGGAGAAGAAAGTTCTCTGCTGCTCAACCATCCTTGTTCCTCCTTCAGAGATTCAGCATGTCACCTTCATAGCCACACTTCTGTCTTTAAACTCAGGTACCCTGTGACAATTCCAGCACACCTCACTTTGTCACTGTGCACTAATCCACTACTGTCCTTGTTAAAAACAAGTTGCCAGTTGCAACTGACTCAAGCCAAAAATAATCATTTCTGTTTCCACAAAAGTTGCAGATAGAGAGCATGTATGTATAAACAATTCCCTTAACAGATGACAGTTGCCAGCCATGGCAAAACTTGATGGGGTTTAATGCCTTGTCTGACTAAATTAGATCTATAATTTTCATCCACCCATTTAAAAATACTCTGTTCCTGTTAGGTTTCCTCAGAAACAAAGGTAGGGAGATCAGAGTAATAAACCCTTGACACACGATCTGAGAGCTTTGTTGCCTCAATATTTCTGAAGCCCAGTCTTTGCACCTCTTTATAGTTTAGGTCACACTATAAAAGTGTACAGTTGGTTTAGTACATGAACAAACTTGGGAATGAATTAAAAGCCAACTGATTTTTACACTCATTCATCCCACCTCCTGGTAATGTCTGAAGGAAGTATTTGCCTGTTTTCTGCTAGATACCCTACCTTCAGTTACAGTCTCTCAATGATGTGTTTAATCTTCTTTAGTAAAAAAGCAATTTGCCAGAAGTAATGGACTTAATAGAAACGTTCACCACAAAACTGTTTTGTGAAGGCCATTTACTTGGTCCTGGACAATGTTGTCTGTCTGTGTGTCTCTCTCCAACAGTTTTCCATTCCAAAAAGTTGCCTGCAGTTAATGCCATATATGATGCTGCATCCATTTTTATTTTTTAATCTTCTAACAGGACTAGCATGAGGGTTTTTGCCTTTCATTAGCAGAACACTTGGTTTATTTCCTCCCCCTTCAATCTGAAGTTCTGTGATGACTTTTAATAGTTTAACAATTATTATATTGTTGAAAATGTGACTCTAGCTTTAAAGCTCCTTTTCCTTGTATGTGGGTTGTGTTCGTTCTCTTTAAGGTGAAGCATTCCTGGATGACTTGTAGAAGACAGTATCTGCCATGGATGTGTGTGATTGTGAGCCTTTTATTATCCTTTCCTATGTATGTAAACTTGTGTGACCATTTTGAGTTGCAGAACATTTCATGTTGGGAGTTGAAACAATTCTGGAATTGCTTAGATATGTTTAGCACATATCACGGGTGCATATAAGGAGGGAAAGAATATAATGAACTGCATTAGTTCAAAAAGAAGTGACTGATAAAAGATATTCCATGGTTCAAATGAAGTTCACCTGCTCCCCCATTTCCTGTCTCCTTGTGTTTTTTTAAAAAAAGTTGCTGTTTTTAGACAGGTTTACAAAATTCTCCTTCCCTTGAGCTTCATTAATTTAATTATGCTGAGCATGTTCACAGCAATTACTTTATTGGTTTATTCCAATCTAGTGAATACTTAAGATCTGATCAGATTAAATGGTGAGTTCTGTACATTGTTGCACTGGGCCAGAAGAGAGACTGTCTTTCAGCTTTGAAAAATATGCATTTTTAAAATATTAAACAAAAAGCAGCATTATAACAGAAGAAGCCAAGCTATGAAGGGATCTGTGTTGAGATTGGATGGCTTTGCCAGTTTTAAGTGAATTCTGAATGTGGCTAAAGAGATAAAAGCCCTATGTGTGTCTGTGTTGTGTATGCAAGGTGGTATCGTAGTAGGCAACTGACTTAGCTGTAAGTGTGTTTAAGTGTAAAAAAAAAAAAAACAGAAAAACTCACTTGCACGGGATGAAAAGTACAGAAATGACACTTGTGAACGTAACACTGTAGTTTATAGATCTTAAGCTGCTAATTGTTGAGAGAGATTTACATATGTCTTGTCTGATCGTCACAGATTCATCTGTGACACTTTTACTGTATATAAAAAAATTTAAATAAAGACCTCAGCTATTAACGGTGTGTGGTTTGGTTGTTTTCAAAGGTAGTCTGGGTGACTGAAGACAGGGAAATGGTGAGAGGGCCTATTGTAATGCACTGAGACGTTTCATAACCACATAGAATTCAAGTCAAGTGCTCCAGAAGTCCCCTAACTGGACACCACCCTGTAATCAGAGATATACTGGACTGTCACACAGGAAGAACAAGAAGCAATGTGTATGGAGTCTTGGCCATTTCCCTCTATCGAGCCATCTAAGGTATTTATCTGGCCCTCATTATGGTGGTAGGATGCCCCACAATCTTTAGTGTATTTATCCTCACAACACTGTGGTGAAGTAGGGAAGTACTATTATTATCCCCATTTTACAGAAGAAGAGATGGCGTGTCCACACTGCAGCTCAGAGTAAGCCCCCTAGCCTGGATAGACAGACTTGCGCTAGTGCGGATCATGCTAAAAATAGTCATATAAATGATGTAGCTTGGGCTCTAAAGTCCCTCTGACTCCGTAGACTTGAGAGTCTGAGCTGCAACACCTGCACCACTAGTTTTAGTGTGCTAGTGTGAGCTCATTCCCAAATGCAGTGTACACATGCCCGGAGAGGCTAAATTACTTGCCCAAGGTGTCACAGCCTATGGCACAGCAAGGAATTGAACCTGGTCTCGTAAGTTCCAAGCTAGCACTCTAATCACTTCACATTTTTTTTTGGCCTTCCTAATTATATTTTTACATTTCATTTGCCAGAGTTTATGCTCCTTTTTATTTTCCTCACTAGGATTTAACTTGCACTTCTTAAAGGATGCCTTTTTGCCTTTCACTGCTTCTTTCATTTTGTTGTTTAGCCATGTGGCACTTTTTTGGTTTTCTTACTATGTTTTTTAATTTGGGGTGTACATTTAAGTTGAGCCTCTCATGGGTGGCGAGTTCTATGGGCCCGTGGTGCCAGGGCTCCGGGAATATTCCTGGCCCAGGTGCCCGGCTCCAGCAAAGTTTCCCACCTGCCCACCCACCCCTGCGCACGTCCCCTGGCCCTGCCTGCCGCCCCCGGGCGATTTAAAATAGCCTGGGAGCTCCTGCTGGCAGTGCAGTGGGGCTGAGCGGCTTCCTGTGTCATGTGCCGGCTTGTTCCACGTCATTGCCGGCACATCCTTGCAGCCCAGGGAGAGGGGGGAGAGGCTGTGCTGCTGCGTGCTGCCCCCTCCCTGAACACCCCTGCAGGGGCGGTGCCTGGGGACAGCAGCGCACAGACACCCCCCCCCCAGCCTTCCTTGCCTAGGAAGGGGTGATCCAGGTACGCACCGAACCACCCATCCACTTCCAGAGCCTGCATCCACAGCCCCTCTCCACACACCCCCTCTGACCCCCAAATTTCCTCCTGCACCTCCACTCCCTGCACCCTCACCCCCTCTTCCACTCCCACCCTCTGCCCCAGCCCAGAGCCAGCACCCAAACTACCTCCCAGAGCAGAGGTGGGCAAACTACGGCCCGCAGGACCATCCTGCCCAGCCCTTGAGCTCCCGTCCAGGGAGGCTAGCCCCTGGCCCCTTCCCTGCTGTCCCCCCGCCCTGCAGCCTCACCTCGCCACACCACCAGCGCTCTGGCTCGCAGCTCCTGCCATGAAGTGCACAGCGTAGCTGGCTTCAGCCGAGCGGCGGGGCTGTGAGCTCCTGCTGCTCTGAGCGGCATAAGCGGGTGGGGGGGAGCAAGGGAGTGAGCGGGGGTGGGGTTGGATAAGGGACTGGGAGTTCCGGGGGGCAGTCGGGACTGGGAGCAGGGGGTGGTTGGATGGGGCAGAGGTTCTGGGGGGGATGGTCTGGGGACAGAGGGGGTTGGATAGGCGTGGGATTCAGGGGGTGTGGATGTGGGATAGGAGTCGGGGCAGTCAGGATAGGGGGTGGGATCCTGGGGGGCAGTTGGGGTGGGGGTCCCAGGAGGGGGCAGTTGTTAGGGTACAAGGAGCAGGGGCGGTTGGATGGGTTTGGGTTTCTGAGGGGGGCAGTCGGGCGCGGGAAGTGGAAGGGGGGGGTGGATAGGGGGCAGGGGCTAGGCTGTTTGGTGAGGCAGAGCCTTCCCTACCCCGCCCTCCATACAGTTTCGCAACCTCGATGTGGCCCTTGGACCAAAAAGTTTGCCCACCCCTGTCCCAGCCCCTGCACCCCAATCCGTTTCCCCAGCCCAGAGCCTGCACCCCTCATGTCCCCTGCACCAAACGCCCTCCCAGAACCTGACCTCTCACCCCTCCTGCACCCAAACTCCCTCTCAGAGCCTGCCCCCTACACCTCCCCTACCCCCGCCCCCGCCCCCGCCCAGAGCCTCTACCCAAACTCCGTCCCAGAGCCTGCAACCCAGACCCCCTCCTCCACCCAAACTCCCTCCCAAAGCCTTAGGCAGGTGCTGGGGAAGTTTGCGGGGCTGGGTTCTGGGCACCACCAAAATTTTTACAAACCTGCCACCCCAGCCAGTTTGTACAAGGCCTGCTTCCCTTTCTGTTCTCAATCCTGGCCTACGCTGCCATCTAGTGCCTCATGGGCAGAGACTCCTATATATGCAACTATAAAGCAAAGTCTGTCTGCTGCTGCTGCTAACTCTGCCTGCGTTTCCCTGTTCTCCCCAGGGTCAGCTCTCTCCACTTGGAATTTGAGGACTTGTTTTTCAGGTGTGGTGTTCAAAGCACCTGCTTCTTAACCTGGCAGACCCCTGCATGCTCTAGCAGTCACCCTGGTCCAGCCGCACTAACCATTGCAGGGGGAGAAGGGGAGAATTGCATTCTCCCTACCTCCCCCCAGGATATAGACGGTCTCCCATCTTTTCCATTGCTTTCACCACATCAGAGACCGGTGGGAATTAGAGCTGAAAATAAAGCCCTATTAGGTCATCCAAGCTCAGGACAATGAGCAGTTGGCTCAGTGCCTTGTCCAGGCTAGCTCTAAATTACACCCATGGCTGGGCTTCCATCATTTCCTTCCCCATGTGTCATAGCTTGTCCTGGCCAAGGACTAGCCTTCGAAGGTCATCGACGTTCCTTCTGAACTGGCTGGCAGCATCTAACCGCTTAGCATGGGCCCCCCCCCCCCCACCCAAAAATCAAGCGCTCTCAGTGAAGGATGCAGCCATTGCAGGCCCACATGTGGGGGGGGGGGGTAGATCACTTACATGGCAGGGTGCAGTATCACATTTTTAATCCTGGTTTGTAGATGAGAAAGGTCTGCAAAGAATAATGTAGCAAATGATCCAGCCAAATACAGGGAGGTCAGGCTACAGACAACAAATGTCTGTCACTACCATCTACTTTTTTCCCTCTCTTGCTCTCTTGTCCCCAGTTAGGAGGAACTGCCCCTGTGGTTTAAATGGCAAAACGTCACTTTGTGTAGGACTTTTCATCCACCTATCTCAAAAGTGTTTTTTCAAAGGCGGGTCAGTACGAATATCTCCGTTTTCAGGTGGAGAAACTGAGGCACGGAGCAAAGCAGTGACTCGCCCAGGGCTATCCAATACATCAGTGGCAGAGCTGGGACTAGAACACAGACCCAGTACGCCAGGCACAGGACTACGCCATGTTCACTACAATCTTTGATATCAGGATTGCAAAGCACTTTACGGCCATGAATCAATCTAGCCTCCCATAGGGTGGTATTATCCCATTTAACAGCTGTGCAAACTGAGCAACACACAGATGAAGGGCTGTGTCCAAGGTCACCCAGAAAGTCACTGGGAGAGTTGGGAGGACAGTCTAACTCTCCTGACTCCCTTTTTTGCCTTTACCATTAGACCAGACTTGTTTTACAAGGTTAACCAAAATAGCTGCTTGCATGTTTGTTTTCCTCACGCTCTCATCAGGGCCAAGAATCTCAATGGTATTAAAAGCCTGGTGCCTATTTTTCTACCTATGGTCTCTACCTGCCGGTCTCTGGCGGTGACAGACCTGCCAGTGCTCAGAGAGGAATGGGACGTAGCCCTGAGTTGTACCTCTCCCTCAGTCAGATCATAGAAACTGGTGTTGTAACCCATGGCGCTAGCTTAGCGTTTTATTTAGCAGTGAGACAAGAAACCTACAGGCCTATATGCTGTGAGGCACCAGTTTAAGCAACTAGCATAAGGCCTTGAGGCCTTTTTGGGGAACTGGGAACAGTGTACTTGGGGGGGAAATCTCATGGGAGTCTGTACACAATGGTACCAAGTAACCACAGGACTGGCATGGGTATTTTAAGATAGAAACGTTGGCAGATGCTTAACCACAAACTTGCTTTGGCAACAAATTGATTTATATGATAAGCTAAGATTATTAATATACTAACCTATAAGATAAGGACACCCCAACATTACTAGGGTGAGGAAGTTAGATTTGGACAAGGCAGGCTGGGCATTTGTAGGAATATTCAGGAGAGGCCCTTGGCCCTGTAATATGCTAGACCACCAAGTAAAGAGAGATGTGGCTCATCAGACTTGCTTGGCATGCTAGAGACAGAACAGGACCTCTGTCTGTTACCATCAGCTCCCCAAGAAAGGGTGTGCGTAGATGTGAGGAATGGTACAAGCAATTACCTAGCATTTCATTATTGTGATCTTTTTATGTGGTTTGGAGCATTTGTGTCTTTACTAGTTGTGCTAATAACATTGCTCATAGTTTGCTTTGCCCTCAGGGTGAGTGTCTTCATTGTGCAAATCTGTTACCAACCCTGTATTGAACTTGACAATCTTGATCCTGTTGTACCTGATTCTGGGACTAAACCCTATTATCCCCGGCTCTTCAATTAGTAATTAATTGGTAATCAGTAATAATCAATAATGTAGTCCTGCTTTGAGTGCAGGGGACTGGAACAGAAGACCTCTCAAGGTCCTTGCCAGTCCTACAATTCTATGATTCTATAACCACTAAAGACTTGGGTAACAGAGTGTAGAGATACCAGCTGGAAATTTGGGATCAAACTCTTTAGCTCTTGGAGACACAGAAGAAGCTGTGACCCCGCTGAGGTGTGGAGGTTATTGCGGGGGGGAAAACACCTTCAGTAAAATCACTCTAATGGTACAAGTTGGACCCAACATCAACACAGTCCTTGACGCCCCTGCTAAGAGCTGCCAAGAGCCTTGCAGACAGACAGGGAATGATCTCAAGGCAGCTGGGCTAAGCAGAGGGTTATTTCCAAAGATAAGGCTGGTGTTTGGCTAGAACAGTGCTCAGGAGCCTCAGAAGATAAGGGACATAAATAGGCACCAACTGAGCCCAGGTACCCTGGGCCTTGGCCAGAGCTTTAAGAATAGAGAGCAGCTGTGGTAACTGACAGAAAGGCACAGGGGTAGGGAGGGGAAGGGAAGTAATGACACATCCGGGTCACTTGGGGACAGGAAGCTCCAACTCTTTCCACCACGAGGGCACTGCAGTGAGGGGGCCAGTATGAGAACCTGGCGAGGGTGCTTTTGAATCACACAGCTGGGAATAGGAGAAGGGTGGCTGCTGGGTGGGGAGAGGAAGGGCCATCTTTTCCCTGCCAAATGGGAAGCATGCTCCTTTCTTTCCCGTCTCTCCCCCTTCCCCATCCCTATCTCCCTCTTTATTTCTCCTCCCTTCAGTCCCTATTCCACTCCCCTCCCTCCATTTCTCCTACATCCCTTTGTTCCCCTCACTTCTCTCCTCCTCTCATCCCATTTCCTTCCCCCCACCCCCCTTTGTCACTTGGTGTGGTAGTCACCAACGGGTCAGGAACAGGATGGCTCCCCAAGTCTACGCCAGTTAATTAGCCCCCATCTTGCTCTCTGCTGCTGCTTGCCCCTGGCTGCCCCTGGCAGGGGTGAGGAGGGCTGAGTTTGGATGAGTGGAAGCTTGTGCTTCAAGCATTTCTGTCTCAGGGCTGCCTGGGTTGAGAGAAGTAGCAGAATGAGCTAATTGCCAGGGCTCCTGCACCAGCTCACCCAGGTGTGATGCGGGGGGGGGGACCTCGATGGGGCATTTTCACTGTCCTCCCCCAAGGTTCTGGAATTCAGTCTTATCCTCAACCAAATCCCTACCCCACGGCCCCTAATCAGATCTCTTGACGGGAGCATATGGGGCTGCTACCAGGCAGAGCTGCTGCCACTGCAGCCAAACCCCATTCAGGAACAAAGTAGAGAAAAGGTCCATATTTTCTTACAGTTCCAGGAGAACCATGACTGATCCAAGGGATTTGGGCCAGCCCCACATCCTGTCCTTCCCCTGCGCTGGGGCTGTCGTGTGCCCCATCAGTTTTAGACAATGGGGGCCTGGTTCTGCCTCCCTACTCTCAAACAGCAGAACAGCCCCTACTCTGCACGTCCCTCTAGTGGTAAGAGGTTTGAGTCTGTTAATGTTTTCTGCCTACAAGATTTTGTTCTGCAGCTCAAGCACTAGCGGGCTGTGCTTTTCTCTCTGATGGTCCCAGGTTCAATTGTGATTCAAGTGGGGCTGGTTATACAGACTCCCCCATCCCTTGCCCTCTGTCAATGACGGTGTGTCTGCAAGAGTCAGAGGTTTACCCAGGGCAGCCACAAACCTTGTGGCAAGCCCTGAGCCATCCTCTTTATGATAAGAGTAAGTTTCCATCAGGTTCCCAGCGGCATGTGGAGGCTCTTTATCTCGGAGGAAACACAGAGGTAGTGTTTGGGAAGCAAGGAGCACAAACCTCCACAGCTGGGCCTTGGGAGTGGCTGATAGTGGTAATAACAGCGATAAGGCAGTGTTCTGGGACCTGCGAGATAGCAGGGGGCAGCCCAAGGGCTGTTTGTTTTCACACTAGCAGGGAGTGAGCAGAGCAGCAATCACTGTGGAGACGTGATTAAAGGAAGGAAGGGGACCAAGCTGGGCCCCACTCCCTGAGGCAAAGCACCATGTTGGAGCTTGGCTTCCCAGTTTCCTTCTCAGCCTTTAACTTGGGAATTGGCTTGACAGGGCCTGTATCGTGATCCGTTAGCTCTGCTAGTGCTGGGGCAGAGCCATTGCCTGTTCAGCACTTTGCTCATCCCACGACCCAGCCATCCAACAATCGCAAAGTGCTTTGATTCACTCACCACACCCTTGCTAATCAATGTTTATGCCTGTTTTACAGATGGGCACACTGAGGCACAGAGATGTGGCATGACTTGCAGAGTCGCACAGCAAGAGCAGAGCTAGGAACAGAGCCCGGAGGACTCCCAGTCCTCTTCTCTCACGATGAGGCTGCTCTCCCTCCATCCTGCTGGTCTGACCGAGAGAGGCCCCATGTGCAATGAGCAAGTCACTCATGCTGAGTGTTTTCCTACATGATGCAGTGTGTCAGGCTGCTCATCATGGCTTCCTCATGTGTAGAGATGGGACCAAATCACTGCCTTGGATCCACACTTTGGGGTGCTGGAAATCCAAACTCAGATCCGAATTTCACCAGTGATCCCTCTCCTTATAATCGGCCAATCCACAGCCCTGGATTCAGATGCCATATACTCTGTGGGTTCAATATCTGGATGCCTATCCAGGAAAAATCCCACTGGGTCAAGGCAATCTCTGAGATTAAGGCAAAGAGCACTGTGTGGGTTGCTTTGTGGGGCTCTCTGAATGAGACCTCAGAAATGGAGATCCTGTCTATCTGTGTGGTGCTGCTGATCCTTAGTGGAGCACTCATTAGTTAGATGTGCGTTGGAGTTATTGTAATGTAAACATGAGCATTTTTGTGGAAGAACTGGCTGGGAGGCCGGGGCTATATATTGCCTATGTGCTGCCCCTTAAGATTTTGCACGGTGCTATTGCAATCAGAGGGACATAGCTGTGGGGACCAAGGGGTGGTCAGGGAGAGTTTGTGTGCCTGGAAGACTCTGGAGCAGCAGGGCCTGTGCAACCTGTGTGTGTATTGGGGGGGGGTTGTTGGATTATGGCCAAAGTTGGAATAAAGTGCCCCACTTCAAAACAGCCCCCTGAGTTGGGAGAGTAACCCTGTGTAGCAGTCCTTTAAGGAACACGGGATTGTTTCTGTTGGATAGAATTTCCTCTTCAAGCACACAGCACATGGTTCACAGCCTCACGCCACACCCAGACAGCTGCATCTCAGGGCACCATCAGCAGAGGGGACTTTGGAATGGATGTCACAGTTAAAACAATTATACTGACCAGCCCTCGATCCCCAATCCACTCTCATGTCTACCTCTGGGCAAATTGATTCTGCTTCTGAACCTCAGCTTCAGAGGGAGCCCTTATCTAAAGTGAGGGAAGAGGGACTGAATACATAGGACAGCCCTGGCCAGTTCCATCTGGCCACAGAGCGAACACACCCATGAGCGCAGAATTCCCCAGCAAAACCATTTCCCCTTGTTTATTATTCACTCTTCCTTTTGGTGCAAGAGCTCAGAGACACTGATTACATTCGAGCCTTGACCCGTTATGTTATCCAAACATCTTGCTGACGTTTCCACAAGCCCTGAAGCATCCTTGCCTGTACAAACATGCCTGGAACCTCTGCTTCCTGTTGGCGGGCCGCGCGGGAATATACTGCGATTGCACATCGGAAGACCGGCTAGGCCATTTCCATTAGGCAGCTGGAATTGAGTGAGGTTCTTCCATGCCTGGGATGTGTGGCTGTCTGTTTCAGGAGAAGGGTTCAATTCTTTTATATGTTCCCTACATCCTTGGGAATGGCTTGTATCCTGTGATTAAATTTAATGTGGTGTTCTTGCTTTCTCTAGGAATATACTGGTGGTACCACACCCCAGAGACATCAATGATTATGAATAGTTTTCGATAGCATCAAACCAGGCTCGACCCGCTGATGATTAAAGAGTATTATATCAGCCACCAACTCTAACCTGCTGGAAACCTGCCCCCTTCTGTTACCAAACTCATCAACTAAACACTTGCCAGTCACTGTTTAGCAGGCTTTGTAGGAGGCCCCAATTTCAGCTGGCATCTCATAGACTCATAGAATATGGGGCTGGAAGGATTCTCAAGAGGTTATCAAGTGCAGCCCCCTGCACTAAGGCAGGACAAAGTAACCTAGACTATCCCAAACAGGTGTTTGTCCAACCTGTTTTTAGAAATCTCCAATGAAGTGGATTCCCCAGCCTCCCTCAGAAGCCTATTCCAGAGCTTAACTACCCTTATAGTTGGAAAGATTTTTCTAATATCTAACCTAAATCTCCCTTGGTGCATATTAAGCCCATTGCTTCTTGTCCTATCTTCACTGGACATGGACAATTGATCACTGTCCTCTTTATAATAGCCCTTAACATATTTGAGGACTGATATCCTGTTCCCCCCGCACATACCAGGCTTCTTTTCTCGAGACTAAACCTGCCCAGTTTTTTAATCTTTCCTCATAGCTCAGGTTTTCTAAACCTTTTATCATTTTTGTTGCTCTTCTCTGAACTCTCTCCAGTTTGTCCACATCTTTTCTAAAGTGTGGTATCCAGAATTGGACACAGTACTCCAGCTGAGGCCTGACCAGTACCAAGCAGAGCAGGACAATTACCTCTTGTGTCTTACATATTACCCTCTTGTTAATAACACCTCTGAATGATATTAGCCTTTTTCACAGCTGCATCACAGTTTTGACCCATATTCAATTTGTAATTCACTATAACCCCCAGAACCTTTTCAGCAGTACCACCAACTAGCCAGTTAGTCCCCGTTTTGTAGTTGTGCATTTTATTTTTTCCTTCCTAAGTGAAGTATTTTGTACTAGTCTTTACGGAATTTCACCTTGTTGATTTCAGACCAATTTTCCAATTTATCAAGGTCCTTTTGAATTTTAATCCTGTCCTCAAAGTGCTTGCAACTCCTCCCAGGTTGGTGTCATCTGCAAATTTTATAAGCATACAAGTCATTAAAGAAAATATAAAATAGTACCAGACCCAGGACTGATTCTTGTGGGACTATACCACCTACGTCCCCCCTCCCAACCAGCTTGACAGTGAACCACTGATGATTACTCTTTGAGTATAGTCTTTCAACCACTTGTGCATCCACTTTATAGTAATTTCATCTAGACCACATTTTCCTAGTTTGCTTATGAGAATGTCATGTAGGACTGTGTCAAAAGCCTTACTAATATCAAACTATATCACATCCACTGCTCCCCCCAGCCACTAGGCTGGTAACCCTGCCATACAAGGAAATGTGGTTTGTTTGGCATGGTTTGTTCTTGACAAAGCCATGCTGGCTGCTCCTTACAACACTGTAATCCCTCCTGGTGCTTACAAGCTGATTAAATAATCATTTGTTCCAGTATCTTTCCAGGTATTGAAGTTAGACTGCTCTATAATTCATCCCAGTACCAGCAGCGGTGTTGACCCCAGGGGATAATGGGATCCAGTGCTTCTACCCTTCCTTGTTGCCTGCCTCCTTCCCACCCAGCTCAGCAGCCCACTTGGCCCTCTACGTGTGTCACTATCATCGCCAGAGGAGAGAGCTCACTTCTGCTCATTTGTCTAGAGCAGGAGCTTTTAGTTCCCAAGCTCCTCCCACATTGCTTTGCACTTGCTCTAGGATTACTTCATAGGACACAGGAACATAGGACTCGCCACACTGGATCAGAGCCATGGTCCATCTAGTCCAATATGTTTCTATCAGTTCTTACACCTGCTTCAGAGGAAGGTGTCAGAACCATGCAGTAGGTGGGTGTAGAGTAATCCAAACCAAAGTGCCAGATACAATAGAAAGCCTTACTGCTGTATAATTCCCCAGAGCACCTCCAGACCCTTGTTTAAATATAGCCACAATGCTTGCTACCATCCAATCCTCTGGAACAGTGACTGTTTTTAATAAGAGATTGCCTATCTTCACTAGCAACCCAGCTGTTTCATACTTAAGCTCCTTCAGAACCCTTGAATGGACCATCTGGACCTGGTGACTTATTCTTTTTAAAATTATCAATTTTCTCCAGCCCCTTCTCTTCTGTCCCCTCAGTTCTCTGACAGCACCTCATCTTTATTACCAGGAAAGAGCAGTTCCAGGCTAGGAATTGGCTGAACATTTTTGGTGCAAAGAACTCAGCTGATACAAAGAAATCAGTTAGCTTCTCACCACTGTCCTCCTTATGTTCCCCAATTGCTCCCTTAACTCCAGATGATCCACTGATTCTTTTGCAGGCTTGCTACTTCTAACACACTTGATGAAACTCTTGTGTTTTTTTTTTTTACACCTTAAGCTATTTGCTATTTGAAATCCATATAGGCCCTTCTAGTTTCCCTTTTTCTTATTACGTGCTGTAATGTATGCTCCTGTTTACTGGCTTCACTAGGGTCAGATTTCCAGATTTGGAAAGATTTCTACTCAACTCAAATAGCCTTTCAAACCTTGCCATTTAGCCATAATGGGTTTCTCCTTGCTTTCCTGGCTTCTGCTTTGTTCAGTAATATGCATGTCTTCTGTGACTCCAGTATTGTTTTTTAGGGAGCATCCATGTCACCTTTAAGGATTTAACATCCTTTACTTTTAGCTTTTGGATCTTTCAGATCGAGCATCTCATTTTATTGAAACCTTCCTTTCTATAGTTTAGCACCACTGTGTCACTTCTAGTATCTTCTCTGTTCCTAGGACATTGAACCTAATTATATTGCAGTCACTATTACTTAGTGGCTCCGCTACTGCCACTTCTTGGATTAGCTCTGGTGTGTTAGGAAAAAGTCAAGAATAGCATCTCCTCATGTGGGCTCTAGAACTAGCTGTCCCAGGAAGCATTCACTTCAAGTGTTAAGAAATTGTTTTTCTAAACTTTGCCCTGTTGTGCCATATGACAGTTCATATGTGAATAGTTGAAGTCCCCACTGTTATCATTTTGTGAGCTTTCACTGACTCTTTGATCTCTCTCAACACGGTGTCCTCAATTTCCTTTTCTTGGTCTGGAGGCTGGCAAAGCAGCCCCACTGATATTTTTACATTCTTACAGTTGGGATTTGTATCTGTATAGAGTCTCTTTTCCACTCAGAATTTTTATCTGGCTAGATCCTATGGAATTTGTTAGATGCAGCACTATTGCCCCACCTCTTCAGTCTCCTCTGTCTTTTCTGTACAGTTGTAACCTACTGGTGTTACACTAGTCCATTGGTTTGGTCATTCCCTTAATTTCCGTAATGCCTATTATATCAAGGATCTCATCCATCACAAACCATTCTACTTCACCTGGTTATGCCTTTAACTTCTTGCATTTGTGTATAGTCAGTTATAGTTTTTATTCTTGAATAGAGGCCTGTTTTTACTTATCGCCTTCATCTGACACCAGGCTGGCTTTATAGCATATGCATGTGTATTCTCATCCTGTGCCTTAATGTAGGGGGCAGATTACCCCACATCTTCCTGTGGAGGGTTTTTACACCTTCTTACACCTTTCTCTAGCAGATGCCAAGGCAATGGATGCTGAGGATGTATTTGTATCCATTGCACCTGACTGATCAGGAACAGGCCAGCCCATGTGGAGGAGGGAACTAGGAAAGTCCAAACTCAGCCCCCAGAACAGAGAATTTGGAGGCTGCCCTATTGATGGAAAGTTCTACCAGTTCTATGCCTCTAAGGGGTGCTCTAGGGGCTGCCTACTTAACCTAACCCCATGGCCACTTCTGGTTATGTCATGACTGTCCTGCTTCTAGGACTCCCAGGGCAGTTGAAAACACCAAGCCAGACCCCACCATTTCTGTAGCACAGAGCGAACCAGCTTCCCCGAACATGCAAAAGCCAGCTGGCAACAGGCCTCTGCGTTTCAAAGCTGCCTGAAGAGACATGCAGCAATCCAGCATCAGAGGAGCCTCAAAATATGGGACACTTGGTGCAAAGAAGAAACCACTCAACTGGTCCCCACGCTCCCAGGCTTCCGTCTGACGATCTCATTAACAAAGAGAAAAAAAAAAAGCAAGAGAAAGCAATAGCCTTGCTCAGCCCATTGCATTCCTGGTGTAACTACTGGAGTAACACCAAGGATGAATTTGGCTCTGGATCATTAAACCCCCATTCCCCTGTAGGGGGAAGTGCACATGCTACTGCTTCGGTCCATCATGGGTTTGAGGCTGCTCGGGCTCCTGGTCAGTTTGGTGTCATCCCTAATGACCTTCCCCAGAAGTGCCCAAGTCCAGCAGAGGAGAACCCACCCTGACCCAGTATCCCAAAGAGCCCATGTAACCCTCGATCAGTCAGGGTCACAACTCAGATAGCTGAGTCACAAACAAAGGAGGCTTTTCTCTGACTCAGGTCAGCTTCCTAAAAATCATATGAGAGTGAAATGTTCTCTGGGGACAAACCAAGAGCAACTGCAGAAACAATGGCCGCATTGAGAAAGTGAAAGTCTCCCAGAGCCTGCTCAGGAGGGAGGGGACCTCTGGAGTGGCAGAGCATTGGGTATCTGCAGTGGCTGGAGACAGCAGTGGTGTTATTTCCAGGGAGACCATGTCTTTCTGCTATAGCAGATAAACACTTGCATGGCAATCAAGGCCTGCAGGAAGGGCAAGGAGGACCATGTCAAAGGTGGCTGTGGAGGCCTTTGATGGAATGACCAGGTCACTGAGCTAGCATCAGGGCTCCACTCCACAGATGGGGCTGTTCCCTGGTGGGACTAACCCAACCATTGGTCTATTCGGAGTGCCACTAATCTGCATGCCTACCTGTGGGGGCAGGGACACACCATTGCTGCAAAGAGGCCAGACTAGTTCAGCCACAAGTTTTCCTTTTATCCTGGTATTCTTAGGGGGGGCAGGAAAAAGAAGAAGCCGGTATGAAATGGATCAGAGCTGGCTTTAGAACTGTGGAGTATGTCCATTGTGGTTATTCAGGGGGTCCCCCTGACCTCATTCTCTCCCTTCCCCCTAGCAAATCCTTTATATGCTCTTTCATCCACTTTGGCTCTGCCACTGACCTGCTGGGTGACCCTGGGCAAGTCACTTCACCTCTCTGGGCCTCAGCTTCCCCAGCTGCAACATGGGGTTAATGATGCACAGGTCTGTCAAGTGCTTTGAGTGCTAAGGCTCAGCAATGCTAGATAGGAGCTCAGGGCAGTATTGCTATTGCACTGCTTTCGGCTACCATGATGGAGAGAGCAGCAGCTAGCGCCTACGTCTGAGTCTTCACAGTTGGGAAGAGGGATAAAGCTTGGCAGCATGGTCCCTTTCCAGAGTAGGGCCAGTGGGGACCACACCAGAACAGTTAGCAGAATGCAGAGCTCAGCAGCATCCCCGTCTGCAGTTCGGCTCTGGCCTAGCCAATTTTACCTGGTATGGGGGGCTCAGTCTCTAATACTGTAGCAAAGTATTTGTCATTTTTCTGCTGTGTCCCTCCCTCCTCCAGTGGATTTACAATCTGCATTCCTGTCCTTCTTCCCAACCATCCCTATTTATAGCTTTCATGTGTTGACGGGTATACACCATAACCACGGGGCACGTTACAGTTTCATGGGAGTCTGGCCCGTGTCAGAGTCTCAGGCTTTGCTCCAACGTGTAATGCATGTACAGGCCTAGTAACTAGATGTTGCACTGGGCAAATGAAGGAACATCGATTTGAACTGCTAAGCACCCAATGCAAATAGAGTTAAGCACAGATTTCAGGGCTAAGCCAGGCTCTGGGGGCCAGTCAGCATGGAAATACGTTTTAACCAACCTTCAGGGAATCCTCTTGAAACTTCCTGGCTGACTGAAAGATCTCAGCATCTGCCCCATGGTGCCACTAATGCTTTGGGCATGACAGACACTTATCGACTTAAAAACGAATGGCTGAAGGTCTTCCCTCTTCCCCACAAACCATTCAGCTGTGTTTAAGGGGATATTTACAGATAAAATACCAAGGAATGTACATGAGTTTTATGTGTAGTATAATATATAGGTAAAAACAGAGACCTGGGCCCTGATCCAAAGTCCATTGACAACAGTGAGAATCTTTCTAGCCACTAAAGTGGACTTGGATCTGTCCTGTGGTGCAGGATTGTTCCATACGGGAGTATACACTGGCATTTGGTGAACTATAGTTAGGGTATGTCTACACTACGAAATTAGGTCAAATTTATAGAAGTTGTTTTTTTAGAAATAATTTTTATATTAGTCCCCACACAAAATGATCTAAGTGCATTAACTCGGCGGAGTGCTTCCACAGTACCGAGGCTAGATTCGACTTCCGGAGTGTTGCACTGTGGGTAGCTATCCCACAGTTCCCACAGTCTCCGCTGCCCATTGAAATTCTGGGTTGAGATCCCAATGCCTGATGGGGCAAAAAACATTGTTGCGGGTGGTTCTGGGTTCATGTCATTAGGCTCTCCCTCTGTGAAAGCAACGGCCGCCAATCGTTTCGCACCTTTTTTCCTGAGTTACCTGTGCAGATGCCATACCATAGCAAGCATGGAGCCCGCTCAGTTCACGGTCACCCTATGTCTCCTGGGTGCTGGCAGAAGTGGTATTGCATTGCTACACAGCAGCAGCAACCCATTGCCTTGTGGCAGCAGATGATACAATAGGCCTGAAAACCATCCTCATCATGTCCGAGGTGCTCCTGGCCGCCTCGGTAAGGTCGGTCAGGAGCGCCGGGGCAGATATGGGTGCAGAGACTAAATTAGGAGTGACTCGACCAGGTCATTCTCTTTAGTCCTGCAGGCAGTCCTATTGTACCATCTTCTGCCGAGCAGCCAGGAGATGTGGGTGGCTTGCAGTCCTTCTGCACCGTCTGCTGCCAGCCAAAGATGTAAAAGATAGATGGAGTGGATCAAAACGAGAAATAGACCAGATTTGTTTTGTATTCATTTGCTCCCCCCTCCCTCCCTCCATGAAGTCCTGCCTGAAATACCAGAGGGAGGGATAGCTTAGTGGGTTGAGCATTGGCCTGCTAAAGCCAGGGTTTTGAGTTCAATCCTTGAGGGGGCCATTCTGTGTGACAGTTGTTTTTGTTTCTCCTTGATGTAAAGCCACCCCCTTTGTTGATTTTAATTACCTGTAAGCCAACCCTGTAAGCCATGTCGTCAAGTCGCCCCTCCCTCCGTCAGAGCAATGGCAGACAATCGTTCCGCACCTTTTTTCTGTGCAGACGCCATACCACGGCAAGCATGGAGCCTGCTCAGATCACTTTGGCAATTAGGAGCACATTAAACACCACGCACGTTATCCAGCAGTATATGCAGCGCCAGAACCTGGCAAAGCGAAACCGGGCGAGTAGGCGACATCAGCACAGTGACAAGAGTGATGAGGACATTGATACAGACTTCTCTCAAAGCACGGGTCCTGGCAATGTGGGTATCATGGTGCTAATGGGGCAGGTTCATGCCGTGGAACGCCGATTCTGGGCCCGGGAAACAAGCACAGACTGGTGGGACCGCATAGTATTGCAGGTCTGGGATGATTCCCAGTGGCTGCGAAACTTTCGCATGCGTAAGGGCACTTTCATGGAACTTTGTGATTTGCTTTCCCCTGCCCTGAGGCGCATGAATACCAAGATGAGAGCAGCCCTCACAGTTGAGAAGCAAGTGGCAAGAGCCCTGTGGAAGCTTGCAGTGCCAGACAGCTACCGGTCACTCGGGAATCAATTTGGAGTGGGCAAATCTACTATGGGGGCTGCTGTGATGCAAGTAGCCAACGCAATCAAAGATCTGCTGATATCAAGGGTAGTGACCCTGGGAAATGTGCAGGTCATAGTGGATGACTTTGCTGCAATGGGATTCCCTAACTGTGATGGGGCGATAGACAGAACCCATATCCCTATCTTGGCACCGGAGCACCAAGCCGGCAAGTACATAAACCGCAAGGGGTACTTTTCAATAGTACTGCAAGCACTGGTGGATCACAAGGGACGTTTCACCAACATCAACTTGGGATGGCCGGGAAAGGTACATGACGCTTGCATCTTCAGGAACTCTGGTCTGTTTCAAAAGCTGCAGGAAGGGACTTTCTTCCCAGACCAGAAAATAACCATTGCAGATGTTGGAAATGCTTATAGTTATCCTTGGGGACCCAGCCTCCCCCTTAATGCCATGGTTCATGAAGCTGTACACAGGCATCCTGGACAGTAGTCAGGAGCTGTTCAACTATAGGCTGAGCAAGTGCAGAATGGTGGCAGAATGTGCATTTGGATGTTTAAAAGCGCGCTGGCGCAGTTTACTGACTCGGTTAGACCTCAGCGAAACCAATATTCCCACTGTTATTACTGCTTGCTATGCGCTCCACAATATCTGTGAGAGTAAAGGGGAGACGTTTATGGTGGGGTGGGAGGTTGAGGCAAATCGCCTGGCTGCTGGTTACGTGCAGCCAGACACCAGGGCGGTTAGAAGAGCACAGGAGGGCGCGGTGCGCATCAGAGAAGCTTTGAAAACCAGTTTCATGACTGGACAGGCTACGGTGTGAAAATTCTGTTTGTTTCTCCTTGATGAAACCCCCCGCCCCTTGGTTCACTCTACTTCCCTGTAAGCTAACCATCGTCCCCTCCTCCCTTTGATCACCACTTGCAGAGGCAATAAAGTCATTGTTGCTTCACATTCATGCATTCTTTATTAATTCATCACACAAATAGGGGGATAACTGCTAAGGTAGCCTGGGAGGGGTGGTGGAGGAGAGAAGGACAAGGCCACACAGCACTTTAAAAGTTTAAAACTTTAAAACTTATTGAATGCCAGCCTTCTGTTGCTTGGGCAATCCTTTGGGGTGGAGTGGCTGGGTGGCCAGAGGCCCCTCCACCGCGTTCTTGGGCATCTGGGTGAGGAGGCTATGGAACTTGGGGAGGAGTGCGGTTGGTTACACAGGGGCTGTAGCGGCGGACTGTGCTCCAGCTGTCTTTCCTGCAGCTCAATCAAAAGCTGGAGCGTATTAGTTTGATCCTCCAGCAGCCTCAGCATTGAATCCTACCTCCTCTCATCATGCTGCTGCCACCTTTCAGCTTCAGCCCTCTCTTCAGCCTGCCACTTACTCTCCTCAGGCCAGCACCTCTCCTCCCAGGCATCTTGTGCTTACCTGCACTCTGACGTTGTCTGCCTCCATGCATGCATCTGTGCTCTGTCAGTGTGGGAGGACAGCATGAGCTCAGAGAACATTTCATCACGAGTGCATTTTTTTCACCTTCTAATCTTCACTAGCCTCTGGGAAGGAGAAGATCCTGTGATCCTTGAAACACATGCAGCTGGTGGAGAAAAAAAAAGGGACAGTGGTATTTAAAAAGACATTTTATAGAGCAATGGGTACACTCTTTCACGGTAAACCTTGCTGTTAACATTACATACATAGCACATGTGCTTTCGTTCCAAGGTTGCATTTTGCCTCCCGCCACCATATGGCTAGCCCCTCTCCCCTGCCCCCTCCCCGTGGCTAACCAGCGGGGAACATTTCTGTTCAGCCACAGGCAAACAGCCCAGCAGGAACGGACACCTCTGAATGTCCCCTTAAGAAAAGCATCCTATTTCAACCAGGTGACCATGAATGATATCACTCTCCTGAGGATAACACAGAGAGATAAAGAACGGATGTTGTTTGAATGCCAGCAAACATACACTGCAATGCTTTGTTCTACAATGATTCCCGAGTACGTGCTACTGGCCTGGTGTGGTAAAGTATCCTACCACGGTGGACGGAATAAGGCTGCCCTCCCCAGAAACCTTTTGCAAAGACTTTGGGAGTACATCCAGGAGAGCCGCAAATGCCAGGGCAAATTAATCATTAAACATGCTTGCTTTTAAACCATGTATACTATTTTAAAAGGTACACTCACCAGAGGTCCCTTCTCTGCCTGGCGGGTCGGGAGGCAGCCTTGGGTGGGTTTGGGGGGTACTGGCTCCAGGTCCAGGGTGAGAAACAGTTCCTGGCTGTCGGGAAAACTGGTAGCTCACAGCAAGCAAGCGGAGAAATCTACAACTTCATCATCATCATCTTCCTCATCCCCAAAACCTGATTCCGTGTTGCCTCCATCTCCAATGAAGGAGTCAAACAACACGGCTGGGGTAGTGGTGGCTGAACCCCCTAAAATAGCATGCAGCTCATCATAGAAGTGGCATGTTTGGGGCTCCGTTTGCCTCTCTGGTTTTCTGGTAGGCTTGCCTCAGCTCCTTAAGTTTCACGCGGCACTGCTTCGGGTCCCTGTTATGGCCTCTGTCCTTCATGCCCTGGGAGATTTTGACAAATATTTTGGCATTTCGAAAACTGGAACGAAGTTCTGATAGCACGGATTCCTCTCCCCCATACAGCGATCAGATCCCGTACCTCCCGTTCGGTCCATGCTGGAGCTCTTTTGTGATTCTGGGACTCCATTATGGTCACCTCTGCTGATGAGCTCTGCACTCACCTGCAGCTTGCCATGCTGGCCAAACAGGAAATTGAAATTCAAAAGTTCACAGGCCTTTTCCTGTCTACCTGGCCAGTGCATCTGAGTTGAGAGTGCTGTCCAGAGCGGTCACAATGGAGCACTCTGGGATAGCTCCTGGAGGCCAATACCTTCTAATTGCATCCACAGTACCCCAAATTCGACCCAGCAAGGCTTATTTCAACTCTAATCCCCATCTTGGGGGTGGAGTAAGGAAATCAATTTTAAGAGCCCGTTAAGTCAAAAAAAAAAGGGCTTTGTCGTGTGGACAGGTGCAGAGTTAAATTGATTTAACGCTGCTAAATTCGACCTCAACTCCTAGTGTAGACCAGGGCTTAGACACTAAGGGTATGTCTACACTGCAATTAAACACCCATGGTTGGCCTGTGTCAGCTGATTTGGGCTTGTGGGGCTGTAAAATTGCAGTGTAAATATTTGTCCTCGGGCTGGAGCTTGAGCTCTGGTACCTTCCCTCCTCGCAGGGTCCCAGAGCCCAGGCTTCAGCCCAAGCCTGAATGTCTGCACCACAATTAAACAGCCCCTTCGCCCAAGCACTGCAAGCCCAAGTCAGTGGACACAGGCCAGCTGCAGGTGTTTACTGGCTGTGTAGACATACCCTAGGAAGTCTACAAATAGTTTGTATATGCAGGTAGGTTCATGGATATTTGGTGCAGAATGGCAAGCTCAGGGACGCATCAATTTTTTTTAACGCTTTATCTATATTGAGTATACAACATGGTTGTGTGAACGAGAGGGAAATATTACTCCTCTCTCTGCCTAGCTATGAGAAGAGACAAAGACTTAATTATGTCTATTTCTGGAGAGAGAAGAGTGTTCAGAGGAGAACATAGATCCATAATTGCGACCTAGTTTTACAACAGCCATCTTCACTTTTTTTTTTTTTAATATTCATTTTGTTTATGCCTCTGAACTCCTACAGTTCAAACTGGGTTCTAGGTCTACATGCTGTTCTCTAAATCCAGAGTAATGCTACTGATGCTACCAAAGCAGAATGGTGGCACATTGCATTCACTTTGCACTGGTGTTAAACAATGACACACAGCGCAGAGGAAAGGAGAATGAGGCTCACTGCGTTCAGTAGAGTAACTACAGATTTGCAGCAGGCTCCAGCTGCATATCTCTGTACAGGTATCCATATTGTCTTGCATTGCATGTTATTTTTATTTATGCTATAGCACCTGGCAGGGCTGGCACACACTCCTGCTCCTGCTATTTTTAAGATGTTCTCCCGCCGTTTTAATTTCATGCTGTGTTTGCAGTAGATGGCTGAGCTCCTCGACAGCACTTCGCTTTGTGTCGTAAGGTGCTTTCCAATTAAAGAACAAGCACACTTTGCATGCACCCTTCACTAGGATGCTTACAAAGGTGAATGTTCAGAGGTTCAGAGATTGTAAGGCCAGAAGGGATCATGATGATCCTCTAGTCTGACCTCCTGTCTGAAACAGACTGTAGAATTTCACCCAGGAATTCCTTCATCAAGCCCATAACTTCTGGCTGAGCCAGAGCACATCTGTTGAAAACGCATCCAAGCTTGATTTAAAGACTCCAAGGACAGAAAATGCACCACTTCCCTAGATAAATTTCACCAGTGGTTAATTACCCTCACTGTTAAAAATGTGCGCAGTTTGTAATTCCCATATGAATTTGTTCATCATCCAGCCATTGGATTTTGTTCTATCGCTGTTTGCTAGACTAAAGAACCCTCTGTTACCCCAAATCTTCTCCCCATGTAGCCACTTATAGACCAGGGCTAATTTATTATCCCTAATGGTGAAATGACTTGCCTGAGGTATCATAGTGAGACAGTTGCAAAGCCTGAGAGTAGAGCCCTACAGTCTTCACAGCTAATCATGGGCTAGGTAGACAGGAATGCAATTTTGGGATCAAATCAGGAGTTTAACCCCAATCAGGAGAGGCAACCCCATATTGCTGGGCTGGGATTTTATTTTGGGTGGGGAGGAAAGGCTTGATGGCTACCTCCTCACATTTTTCCCTTGGCAGACTTCCTGTTTCCTCCATCTGCAGCAGCCTTGTCCGCTGAAGTGCCCGATCAAACAGCCTTTAAAGGTGTTGTTTTCCCCTGTTGCTTAATGCATTTTTAGCTCTGATTCACTTCCTTTCCCACTGCTGATCAATCTTTTGTGAATTCTAAAATAAGTCCATTTGCAGAGCTCTCACCCAAGAGTTTGGGAGATTAGCGACCGACCTGGCTTTGTTTGTTTCTCTTTTTACCAACAAACAATTTGTCTTTCGGTCACACATTTAAAGAGAGGATCAGGATATACCCTGCATGCTATATGCCTGGACTCCCAGGGTTCTAAAGATGGACAATGCTGATGATAATTAGTGCTTCAATTTGTTAGTTTCCTTTTATTGTTGTCTTTGTTTTGGTTTATTGTGGGCTCTGGCCCTGGATGTTTGACTTTTGTCTGGAGCATCTGGAAGTCCTGGGAATTTCAGACAACACAGACATTTATCATAACACATGTGAAAACCTTGCCCGCCATCTCCAAAAAAATAATTGAAAGCCTGATCCTGAGAAGTGCTGAGCTTATTTCAGATAACAATCTATTTTCTAATCACACCTTTAAAAAGACGCACTTAACATGCTCAACACTCTCTATGTCACTCAACTAACTAATCTTCATGGCATCTGCTGAGAGATGGAAATTATTATCACTATTTGAACAGATGGGGAAGCTGAGACACAGAGAGGCAAAGTCACTTGTCCAAGGTGTTTCAGGGTTGGGAACAGAATTCTGGAGTTCCTTAGGTTCCAGGCCCATGGTCCAAGTACTAGACTATGCTGCCTCTACTTACTGCTGGATGGAAATACTGGATCAAAGTTGTATCTTAATGATGACAATACACAGCTGGAGAACAGTGTCAAGGCCTCATCAGCATGGTGGGCAGTGCCCCGTGATGTGTCTGGAAGTTAAGGGTGCTCAGCAGCCACAGGAGCAGATGTTTGGAATCTTATGTTGAGTCTGTGTATTGTATTTGTACAGTTACAATCCACCGGGCAAGATCCTCTCAGATTGTGTAACTCAGTATCACTCCATTCAAGTCAATGGAGTTGTGCTAATTTACAGTAGATGGGGATCTGGACCACAGTAGCTAAGGATCTGTTTGTGGAGTCAGGGGGAGAAGGGAAAACCTTAATCAAACTCAGTATCAAAGCACTACTCCACAAGAGAAATGGGCAGATACAGAAGGTTTTTCATGCTGCCCTGGTCAGAGCAAACGGGAAGGTGACTACACAGTGCCAAGTTGCTTTTTCACCTTGATTTACTGTTCGCTTTGACAAGCTTTGTCTCTTGGCTCCTCGGATACTGCCTGTCAGGTCTAATGCCATTGATTTAATAATATATCTAATCTGGCTTTCTTGAAAATGCTTTTTATCTTGGAGCTGCTGTTCTCCTACTTGAGCCATCTCTCTTCCTCTCATTCTTCTATCTTTCCCAGCTGGGGCCAATCTGTCCGGGAAGTAGTCCAACTTGCTTCCATCTGATGGGAGTGGATCCCAGTTCAGTCTCCTTCATCTACTTTGGAGTCGGAATCAGTCCGGGTCATTATTTTGAAGTCACTCGTTTTCCTTCTCTGTATTTTTGCTGCTGCCTTTCTTATTCTGTGCTGAATGCAGGCCCTAATGAAAGCACTCCCTCCGGTAGGGCTTTCACAAAGCAAACACCAAATTACTCTCATTCTTGCAGTATACCCAGGCTTTTACCTCTCCTTGCTCTGTGCTGTTTCCTCTGACCAAGGCCCTCTCTTTCCTATCCCAAGGACCCAAAGACAATAGTTCTGCACACGTGCACCTCTCTCCTGTGCTTTCTGCCTTTCCAAACCCCTTTTCAGAGTGGCACAGTCTCTTGGAAACAAGGTGAGTTATATCCCATTCCTCGGGGTCTGGGAGGGTCACAAAGGCCAGAGAGAATCTAAAGTTAGAATGGTCCAATTCTCCCATTAATCTATTTCCAGACTCCCCCAAAGTTGATGGGGGTTCAACACATGGAGCAGCTGCAAAACTGAGCCTATAGAGACTGCCCTTGTTATTCATGCAACTACTCCTGTCACTCATGAGCAGTCCCATGGCCATGGGTCACATTCTGAACTGACTGGCGAGGGCTATCAGTCACACACCTCACAGTTTGCCAAACGATCTCCTTGTTTGTTCGTCTGAACTGTGGAAATGGATGCTGCTGTTCTTTCCATCCCATAAAGTAAAATGCAGGTCATTTGATCTTAAAAGATCCATAGGGATATTACCAAAAAATCAACTCTGACCTATGGGGCGGCTCACATAAGAAAGGGATGCAGAACCAGACCCCCAAAGAAGAAGAGTGGCACGTTCCATGTCTCTATCTAAGTGACCCTTAAAAATTTTGGGTGGTAGGTACAGATCAGATGTTTCAGCTGAAGCTCTTAAGCCTACAAACAAGGCCTGGAAATCTTGTGAGAAGAACCTTTCTTGGGAGATTTCCAGCAGTTCTTCTTCCAGTGCTGTGGAACTTATAAGCAGCAATGTCCCAGGCCCTACCATTTGTATCAGAAATGATTCCCAAAGTTCAGGCACAATCAGAGCCTGGGTTTTTGATTCAGCCAGCATGGAGACAGAGAGGCTCAGAGCGACATTCATACTTTCATCTGAAGGTCATTGGTTCAAATACATCTTTATTCATATTATATTCCCCCCACCCACACAAAAAATGCCTCTCTAAATACCTGAGAGCCTGAGCGGAGTGCCCCTTTGAGCATGGCTCTAAACCTGGATGAAAGTTTGGCGTAGAGAGGAGACTAACTTTTTTCTGAACAAGTTTTCTCATTGCCACCTTCATCCTTTCCTATAGTCTCATGAACATGGTAATTTTGATGCTATTGCTGCAAGCTTCTCCAGGGTTGTAATTTAACCAGAACTTTTTGCTCCAGGCTGACATTTGGCATCCAGGGTCTTTGTCTGGGGGCAGGAGAGTAATTTATTTATTATTTCTAAATGCAACTCCAGCTGGCCTCTCTATGGACACATTGAAACAGTGACCCATCAGGACATTTGATGTTGCTTGAAATATGAGCACTAGAAGCTATATCAAGATTAGAAGCAACCTTATCAGAGGGAACAAAGATACAAGGCCACATTGGAACCCAGAAATAGCTGCAAGGTATGTTGTTTATCTATCTGTCCATTGACAGCTATTGTGTAGATGACAGCAAGCAGATTCTTCACCAGATGGGTGGCCCATGCACAAGGGGTGAAAAGATGTGTTGGAAGTGGGGTGGAGGATTCTTCGCCAAGTTTTCAGGGTTCTTGTGCATCCATATACATTCTGTTGTTGTTTTTACTATCACCTCTGGAAATATTCAACTAAGTCCAGTAAAATGATGATGATCTTCCATATTGTTATAAGCTAACAACCAGGAAGATTAAGGCAGTGTCCACAGCTCTGGAGTTCAAAGTCTGAATTTCTGTGTCCACAGGGGCCCAACCAGAGAGACTGGGGAGTGGGGAACAGTAGCAGGGCAGGGGACCATGAAAAACTATCCACCCCGAACCACAGCGGTCTTGGGGATGAAATGCAGAGCATCACTATACAATAGCCTAGGAGAGGAAGTGAAAAAGAATGCTGCATCCACTGGAAACTTTGAGGAGATTTAAGTAGCCAATATGTAGTTATCCAAGCAGGAGAGGGAGCTAACATCCCTGCTCTTGTGAAGAGTGCCAGAGGATTTTCAACTGATGACATCCTCTGTTTTACATCCTACCACAGACATGGCATCTTCAATAACACAGTGCCGCTATTACTATGCTGGGGCATTGAAGGTTAGTACTGACTCAGAGAAAAGTGTGCACCTGGGGCTATGTCTGCACTGCAGCTGGGAGTGAGTCTCCCAGACTGCGTAGACAGACTTGTGTTGGCTGTGCTCACACTAGTGCACTAAATACAACAGTGTGGATGCTGGGCTAGCCACCCACACTCAGACCCGCTCTCTGTTGGTGCTGCAACATCCACACAGCTATATTTAGCATGCTAGCATGAGCCCCATGGGACCAATACAAGCCTGTGCAGCCAGGCTGGGCAGCTCATTGCCTGTGCAGTGTAGACATACCTTGACGGAGTCCCCCAAAGCATTCTCTGTAACACAGCATTCCCTATCACCATGGTGGGCATTAGGTTTCGTAATGACTCAGAGTATCCTCTACTGAATCACATGGAAACACTGTAGTAGCTTGACCCAGCCCAATCTGACTTAACTTGTGCCTTCTGACTGGAATCACAACATGAGGAATGATGGCTTCAGGCACTCCGATCCAGCTACGCTTATAAGTTCATACAAGGGATATCCTTGTGGGCCAAATTTTCCACTGCTTCTAGGCACAGAGTTGCATGTCTAATTTGTATGACACACTGGTGGAGATAATCAGTAACTGAGCACACAAATTAGGCCTCTAGCGGTGCGTACTTTGTGGGTGCCTGTGCAAAGGCACATTGAAAACTGTTTGAAATCTGTCCCCCTCCTAGCAATAGGCTATGATATGGCACAAAATGGGCGAGGCGGCCCTCACTAGGCAGGTACAAGGTGAGCACAGAAGGTATATACATGGATTGGAAACTTTTAATTGAATTTGTATGTTCATTATCATAGATTTTTGCAGAGAATAGGTTGTGTCATAAGGATCTCGCTCAGCATCCACAGCAATAAGTATCCAAACACGTAGCAAATAGTTGGGAGCCAATGTCTATTATTATATATTGCTCCATACACTCTTACTTTAGTGACTACAAGAAAATAGATGGCATATTTTTTTAAAAGCCACCTGCCCTTTGATTTGATTTGATGGTGATGAAAGCACAATTGCCACTGAAGTGCCTTGTAGGTAGACCCACCAGTTAATTGACAGGAGGTTGTTAGAAGGAACCATGCTACTGGCTTATCCACATAATATCTCCTGCTGTGATTGAGGATTGATGTAGATTAAAAAATAAAACAGTTTCTAGCTCCAGAATAAAAGATTAGATTGAAGATACAGGTAATGTATTGGGAATTTAATTTAGCCACCAAAATTTATTCTAAAAACCAATTATTAATCACTGCCAAATGACTGCTATTTGGGTAGCATGTGAGACAGACAAAATGCTGCCAAGTGGTATCAGACCTCTCTCTCAAAAGAACAGTCTATGCATAACCCTATGCTGCTTCAGTTCTGCTTCCTGGGTGCATGAAATCTGCACAATTGTTTCGCAATGTGGATCATCTAAAAAGAAGAGAGCTGAGTTAAGAATCACTTTAACTTGTCATCTGAGCGGGTTTAACACCAATATCTCTGGAGGCTAAAGGCCAGGGAGTTTGACTGAAGAGGGGCTGTCAGACTGTAACACCACTGTCTAATGCCGATACAGATTTTCCTTTCTTTTCAGCATTCAGCAACTGGTTATAATTTAATAGAATGGAATTAACAGTGACCAACATAAAATACACGTTTTATTTTCACATCTGAGTCTATCATGGCCATGAGTCCATATTCTGAAATGATGGGAGGTGTTATTAGTCACACACATACCAATATTTTAGCAAAAGGTCTCTTTGTCCGTCATATGAACTGTGGAAATGAAGGATGGTGTTTCCTTCATTCTATAAGAAAAAAATGTGGATTACTTCATCTTAGGTGTCCATGAGAATGTTAGCAGAAAAAAAAAATCAATTTCTCTTCCTTCTAATCATCTCATGACACTGAGCCTTTAGATACTCACAGAGAAAAACATTTAAGGAAGCACTTTCAAAATTGACATGGAAATTTTCTAACGCAGGCATAAAATCTTTTTATTAATCCTTTACTTTGATTATCATAGAAAAGGTTAGTTATTTGATTTAGTATTTATTTCAGATAACACCGACTACAGAATAAAAACAAAAGGATCCATCCCAGATTCCTGGCACCCTGGACACACAGTTAAAATATACAGTTATGCAAAATAATCAGATTCCCATGCACATCATCCCAAGCAGCATAAATTTAAACCAAACATGCAAGCCTTCCCCTGGAGACATATTACTCACTCATCAAAATATGTACTTACCATGGGCAAATGGGCTTTTGCAAGGTTGATGTAAGGGTGCAAACACAGGGCACAACTGACTTGAAGTCATCAGCCCAATGAATTCATAGTAAAGGAAACGAGGAAAGATCATTTCAAAAATGATTTTTTTTAAAATGAAAAAGGTCACAAATTGTGTTTAAATATGAAATTTACTGTTTACTTCCTTTCTCAGGCAAGTCCCTGATTCAGCAAAGTACTTAAGTATAATGTCTAATTTTAAGTACATGTGTAGCTTTAATGAAATCAGTAAGACTACTTGTGTGCTTAAAGTTAGGCATATACATAAATGCCCTGTTAAGCAGGGCCTAAATGCATGCTTTCAAAGGAAGGGGAAACAGGGAGTGGGCTAAAATACATTGGACCTTTGTGCATACACAATCAGAGATCTGATGGGACTCATTAGGTCATTGTTCACCTCACTGCTGGATTTGCACATGTAAATGCTGGATTTTGCTGGTGCAACTGATTAACCTTCCATTGTAAACCATCTCTATAGCCGATAACTATACACACCAAAAAGCTGTCGGTAACAAGAAATCTGGCCCTACAACAATAAATCCAGCCCTACAACGATATACAACAAACTATTAATCTGCCTTTGCATCAGATACACACAGCAGCCTATCTGCAATTCTTGTAAACAACACATACAGATGAGTTGTTACAGTCACCATAAACACGGTTTGTTGCTTTCAGAGTCCAGTTTGTACATCCCAGAAAGCACCAAGTCAATTAGCCCTAATTGCCCTCTGATTGCCAGTCTGAGTGGGGAAGCCAAGGACTGAGTGGGAAAGTAATTGAGCAACACTTACAACGATCCAGGTGGCCTCTCCAGGTCAGGATACTCAGATGCCACTGTGACAAGGGGACATACAAGTACCTCCTGTATCATTGGTTGAGGCAGTTTGTCATGTACCTACTCTGTGGCTAGCAGGATTTATTCTCAAGGTTTGGCAGTCTGGAATCTTTCATGAGTACTATATAGACACAACAACAAATGCAAACTACAACTGTATGAATATATTCCCCATGTTACTTCACATTTCCTAATTCTATTCATTTTTCAGCTCCTTCTTTTGGGGGTTCCCTCCTCCCTCTCCATCTGCCTGGGTAGCCCTCCCAACCCCCATTAATGTCCATGGAGGTTATGTATATGTAAGGAGTGTAGAACTGATCCTTTAGGGAGGAAGTAGAGGTACGCTATTTGTGTGATTCTGGAATAAAAAGCCCTGGCCAGGAGTTGTTCTGATTATGCCATAGTGTAAAACAGATGCAAAGTTTCATGCAACAAGTGAGTTGTGGTAGGAGAATTGATATAATTTACATGCTTTCTACCACTATCCATTGCTCAGAATCATAGCTATTAGATCTGAAACCAATTAAATGTGAGACCTCGGCATAATAATAAAAGCATTTGCCACTAATTCCAGAATGCTCTTCTGGGAGCCATAGTTTCATATGCCTTTGAAATATAGTCCACAAAAGAGCTCATACTTCCAGTTCATTTTTGTTCATGGCTTTATATTAAAAAATCCCCAAAACTCATCTGGTTTGCTCTTAATGCCAAATCTGGAGGCAAGATGCATATTTACATTCAAGATCTGGCCTATCCCTCAAACTTCTGGAGTTCCCAAGCAGGAAAAGAGCTGGAGAGTGAGAAAACTCAGGACAACCACACTCATTTATCTGCCTTGTTTTTACTGAAATAATTCAGACAAGGCAAACTGTATTACTTGGATTCTCTGAGGTATAATTTAGGCATGAGATGTTTACAATCAAGTCTCATTTGCATCTACCAAGAAGAAAACATGGGATGTGTTGGAATTTTCAACTGGCAGGTTAATTACTAGTTTAGTTACTAATATTTACTTACCTTTCTGCCATTTAAACAGACAATGGGCCAAACCCTGTAGACCTTCCTGATGGGAACAGTGCCCACAGACTTCATGCACCTGAGTCAGGATTGCAGAATTGGGCCCAGTGTGTGTTGCTTTATTTTTTGTCTAAGAGGATTTAGTGCTGGAGGTGGGTGTTGGATTGACACCAAATCCTCTCTTTATCCATAGTTTAGGTCCAGCATGGGCACTGGTAGTCTAAGCTTCACTAGGAAGTCCCAGGAATGGGCTTAAACACTGACATGGAGTGAGCTTCGCAGGGGGAGTGGTTCATTCGTTATTTAAGGGCCAGATTCAGCCACCTTTACCCACATTGAATAGTACCTTGCTCCCCAAGAAGTCCCATTAAAAGGAAGGAGAGAGTCACTTGACATGAGTAAGGGTATCAGAATCTGGCGCTGAGAGACTTAGCTCAGTAAGTGCTGCTCCACTCCACACACAAATATAAACAAACTCTGAAATGAAGGAGACCAACTGAGCAACACTTTAGAAAATTATTAAGCCCGAAGAGGTGAGGTTCTTTAAGTGGACAAAGTTTGGAGGAAGAACATAGATCAAATGATAAGACAATTCCTTAGGGAGCCTGAAGGTGAAAAGCATGATTATGTAGGTTGAAAAAGTCTGCCCTGGTACAAAGATGACCAAGCATGTTCTGTGTGACAGAACATAAAGCACAAAAGAAGCAGAATGTGAGATAAGATCTTGAAGATGTATTGGGTTGGACTCCAGGTAATGGACCATTCCCCTCTCTGTGGCTTAGTCAGTACCTGGTCCTCATTGCTACAGTTGCCAGGGTTCTAATTTATGCCAGCTGTGATGGTTTTGGTGCTGTTGACACCTCTCCACTGGGAACTGACCTTTGGCCATCAACTAATTTCTCATAAGTCACTGAACTACAACTGGGTGGTAACAAATTTTGGTCACTTAAGCAGTCTGGGCTGAACTGTAATCACTGACATAGAGGAGAAAGGTTCCATATCTCATTACGTGTACTCTGAGCCATCCAGTGAAAGGTGTTTTCATAATATAACCTCTGACATACACTTTTGCTCCCATCTCTGTACCTTGTCTAGTGTGACCCAGATATTAGGCATTAATGAATTAAGTAGTGATGAGTTAAAATTTAAAAGCCCAGGACTGGATGGATCAGTGGTCTGATAATGTGATACAGAACCTTTCACCTCTATTGGCCCGATCCTGCTCCAACTAGGAGTTTTGCCACTTAGTTTAGTGGGAGTTGGGGCATGCCCTTCATCGCTGGTTCAAATCTGACCGAAACTGATGGTAACCAAAAGTTGTCACTTCTTGATGGTTATTTGGTGGTCTACGTGAGATGGGTTGGTCTCATTCTACTTCATTGTGAACAGGCCCTTATATCATAGACCCCATTATACTGTGGGTACAGTTCAGCACCCTTCTCACTAATCTCAGCAGAGAGCTGAAGGGACTGAGACTGAGTTACCCGCTCAGCCCCTCCAGAACAGGGGTGAAGCACAATGGGGGAGTGTCACTGCCACCACCCATGCTGCACGTGTTCTGTGCCCAAGCAGCGAATTTGCCTCTATGGAGTGATTGATCTGGCACCTTTTATTAGTAATTACATTAACTTACAGTTAAACATAGGAGACCAGGTGGGTGAGGTAATATCTTTTACTGGATCAATGTCTGTTGATGAAAGAGACAAGCTTTCAAGCGACACAGAGCTCTTCTTCAGGAGCAGCTAAAAAGCATTTGCAGTGTTGTTATTTTAAGTCAGCATTTGTAGGAGAACAAACTTGTGAGCCTTGCAGATTTCAAAAAAAGAAAAACTTAGTTTAGAACTGAAGAAAAACAATTAGTAAATCCATAACCCTTAGGATCATACACATACAATGTTATACATAGGTGCTGTCTTCTAGAAACATCACACTTGAGACATCAGGAAAAAGTCACGGCTCAGCTACGAAGATGGGGAACTAAAACATAAAGGGACAGCATAAAGTTAAAAAACAGATATTTAAAAAAAATTCCTTTATCTGTACAGTCACCAGTTCTTCATATTTTAAAATGGAAAGCTTTTTGACAGTCTAATTTCCTTTTTCACTATTTATGTTGTTTGTTCACCTTTTGTATTTCACTCCCCTTAGAAACTAAATGTAGATTGGTCAATTGCACATTTGACTATAGTTAAACCTGGCAATCAAACTGGCCAGGACTTCATGGGCTGCAGTATGCAGGTTGCCAACACCACAAAGTAATATTTAAATACAGAGAGAGAAAAGTTTTCACTTAAAGGGAGAAAAAAATCATTATTTTTTTTCTATTACTGTTAGGTTTTGTACACCTTTATTATATGGAGGAATGGTTTATTTTAGTTTATTGTAGATACTGACATCCTGCTCATTTCTGAACAGAACGTATACATAAACATACAACCTAAGCTACCTTTGCCTCATTAATTAACATGTTGGATGCACATGTGAAAAACATGCAAACCTTAGTGTCAACAAACGATTCAAAACATTGTTTGTGTCACCAAGGCAATGTCAGGGAAAGGACCAAACTGCTACAATATGTCCAAAAATACGCAGCACTCAATGATACCCTACAAATGACATTAAATGTGAGACAGCTATTAGTGGGAATGTAAAACACATGCTGCTTGGACTAAAAGGTCAAGGATTTATCTTGCAGTTGCAGATAGCAGAGTCTCTCAAGATTAGGAATGAAAACATTTCAAGTTTCCTAGTAAAAATAATGTAGGCACATACATTTACAACTGAAGTACAATAATAATATACTCTGAAAGGGGCTGATCCTGTCCCCTTTCTCAAATAACAGGACTTTTACCTGAGTAAGGACTGCATGATTAGACCTGCGAAGTTAGAGCTTTTTCGCTGTAACAACCAAATTCTGCCTTCACTTGACTTCAGTGGAAGTGGCATGCGCATATCTGAGAGCAGAATTTGGCCCTAAGGCCAAGTTCTGCAAGGTATCTTCAATGGGACCCCAGGTGCTTCAAGTTAGCCATGTGCTTTAGTGCCTTGTTGAATCAGGACCCAAATCAGGAAGCTGTATTTTAAAAAGTTCTTTGACTTTTTGGATCAAAACACTTTTGTGTTTGGAGTGAGAGGCCCAAAGCAAGTAGCTCTAATTATAATTAAACACATTTAGCACTTTTACTTTCAAAGCACTTAAGGAACATTAACTCATGAATCCTCACCAAACCTCTGTGTGATGTGGGTAAGTATAATGATAAAGAAACTCAGGTAAGTCAAATTAGTTTGAATTTACTTTACAGAAAAAGAACAGCATCTATTGTAATAATAACCCCATTGAAGGCTTGATAATTATGTTAGAGAGGGGACTGAATCTATGTCTAGTTTATGCTGCATTTAACACATCTTATTTCAGTCACAAACAGTTCAAATATAAGCTATCAAAAACTGCTGACATATGTTGGCATTAGATAATTGCTGTAATTAGAAATATATAGAATGATTGCAGGTTAGTAAATTTAAAACTGGTGTCTATTTGCTTTGACTAACTTTCACCAATTGGCTGTCTCTTTAAGCATATATTGAGCAACTGCTCATTGTGAAATATGTGAGCATGATCCTGTAGGATTTAATTAGAAAAACTTACCATTGGCATTAGTGGAGAATGTCAGAACAAAAGCCGGCAGGATTAAGCCCCCTGATGTCATTTATGGGCTCTGCGGGTTTTGACAGCACTTAGATTGATCTATGAAGCCTCAGGAGAAATCAGACTTACTTCCAGTACATCCATAGTTTGTTTCAGCTTGATTTGAATTAGAATAGCTTGATTGTCTCCTTAGACTGAAAGCTGGATCTAGGTGAAACTGGGCTGTGAGTTTCTATTAGGAATGCCCTGGCATATGCTGGTTTTGCTTCCTATACAAAGGACCAACACTCACAGGCCACACTCAGTGAAGCTAAAAGGTGCACAGCCTAAGTTAAGATGCAGGACTTGGTCCACAGAGATTGGACCTGATTCTGTTCTGCCCTGAACCCTGTGTAGTCATGTACAGCTTTGCAGAATGGGTGTAAAATGCTGTCAAATCAGAATAGGGTTCTAGGGAATGTTTCCCACCACTGTTGATGCTGGTGCAGCTCCACAGGTGATGGAAATGTGAGGAGTGCTAGTGTGGTAAGGGTCTTGCAGCCACCAGCATTTTTAACTGATGCTTAGGCCTGTGCTGAGCAAGTTTAGACAATATGGCATTAAAAACAACACTGGTACCAGATGCCCTATTTACACTAGCTGTTGCCACCATTGGAGCTCCTCTTACCAGTTACCAATGGAACTCCCCTGGTGTTGGCAATGGGGGACTGTCATGGGGTATCCACCCCACACAGGTGAACAATGGGTTAACAGGGGTCAGAGAGCTCAGTTAGCCCACCTAGTTGCACATGGAGGGTGGGCCAGCCTAATTAATGATGAAAAGCAGCTGGGGAGGGGCTGGCTGGTGATATAAACAGAGGAAGTATAGTACAGCTAGGGGCTGCAAAGAGAAACTTTAGTTATTCTAATGATAGTAGAAGCAAAGAGAGCAGTCAGCCAGAAGGCTCTGGCAGGGTAAGGAGAAGGCTTGGTAGGAAGAAGTCCAGGGAGATAGCAGTAAGGAATTGGGTGTAGTGAATCTTGAGTACTTGTCCTAGGGTCCCTGGGCTGGGACCTACTGCAGAGGTGAAACTGCAGCCTGTGGGCCACTTCCGGCCCATCAGACATTTTTATCTGGCCCTTAAGCTTCTGCTGGGGAGCAGGGTCAGGGGATTGCCCTGCTGCGCCCGCCTGGTGCTCTCCAGCCCCCAATTCATAATTCCCTTGATGAGCACTATCTTCCGGCACACAGAGCCATACTGCGCAGGCGAGACTTCACCACGCTGTTTCCAGGATTGGAACCCTGCCCCTACATAGCAGATCCCTTCTCCCCCTCCCGCCCCCCCAATGCGGCAGCATGACCAATCCCCTCCCGGTCTCCTACAGCCCCACCCTCAAGAGCCTCGAAACCGCCCAGGGGCCACACCCATCCTAGCTAGGATGCTTCTGCCCATGGCGGTGCTTGGTACAACTGCCTTGGTATTACTGCTGGCAGGGTCCCTAGGAGTCTCCAGTACTGCCCCTGTAGAACCCCCTCCCACCACCTCGGTAACATCCCTTATTGAGCCCCCTCCCCCATGCTACCCCATAGAGTCCCTTTCCCACACTGGGCATTCATGGCCCACCATACAATTTCCATTCCCTCAGGCCAAAAAGTTTGCCCACCCCTGCCCTACTGGCTGCTGGCATGGGTGTGTGAAGACCCTGAGAAGAGATATGGGCCACTGGAAGCCCTGAGAAAACCTTTAGGCCCAGAATTAAGAGCAGCAGACTGGATGCAGGGATTGGACATGTAGTTTTTTGTTTTTGTTTTTGCTGGACTTTATTCTAGAAAGGTAGGGACTAAAGTGTGATGTAATTAGGTGGCTGGACCACAGCAGACCATCATTAGATTATTAGAGCAACTGTTGGCAGGGGGCAGTAAACTACATCTGAGCAAATACATGTGAATTGACTACAATAGGTGGTAGGTGCTTATATATACCTTTGGGGAACCTGGGCCTTAGCATCTCTATGCTTCCACATTCCCAGAAGTTTGTATCAGAGCTTGGATTAGAAGCCAGTGTTCCTGACACTCGGGACTTTTGGTAGTAATCATGTTGTACTTGTGCCCAGAGGTCGATTGCAAATGAGACCCCTTTAGGTTGTACATACAAAGAGGAAGACATAGTCCCTGAATGGAAGAGCTCACAACCTAAATAGGCAGGACAATGGAGTATCTTTACTGGTGAAGAACTGAGGCATTGAAAGATTGACTTGCTCAAGCTTACAGAGGAAGCCAGTGGAATTAGCTCTCCAGAGTCTTAGGCTGCTGCTTGATTCACAAGACCATCTTTTTCTTCTCCCCAAAGAACTGTGCTAAGTGATCTTATAACCTATAAAAGTTTTTCTATTGAATTATACTAAAACTTTGAAGATGTCAGGTTTGCCAAATCATGGCACCATTAATTGGGCGGCAGACTTTCACCACCAGAGTCCATTGTTAACACAGGAAATAGTTCCTGGTAACAACCTGTAGTTAGTCAGCTCATCTCAGCAGCCAAAGCACTCTCAATGTATTAGCCTGATGGGTGCTGGAGAGGAGGCTAGAACTGACTCCCTGCATTACATGGTCTGTGATGCTCCATATTGCATTAGGAAAGGCTCATCTTTGAACACCGGGAGGCTTGAGGAAAAAACATGATTCCACTCAGAAAACTTCTCAGGGTCCCAATAAATCACTATCTTGTTCAGAGAAGCAGTGAGGGCCTGCAGCTCAGTGCCATCGGAACCACACTGTTCAGACGTGACTCCTCTACACTCACAGCCACAGCTGCAAGGTATGTTTGCAGCAAACCTTAGCCCACTCTGCTTAGAGGGGAAGATCTATGGCAAGGGATGCTGTCTTACTCTTCTGCCAAGTAGCTAGCACACTGCTGGGGCTACATAAATCATCTATAATAACTAGATGAAATCTGCCTGGCTGCACTGTAAACTGCTACTGCAATACAAATTAATAATAAACTAGAAGCTCAGTTCATGATTGTCCAAAGATTTGCTAAGGATTGCAAATCAATTGTTCTATTTACTGCCTCTCTGTTGTTTCTGAGTGCCTTGAAGTGGATTAGGCTGGTCCTTCACAGATACAATATGTATGAGGAGGCCAATCTCAGCCCCAAAGAGCTTACAATCTAACTACACAAAGACAGGCAAAGGAGAGAGGACCTGGGAGCAGCAGGTAAATATAGTGATCAAGGCCATGTCAGAGACAATTCCTGGGGGTTCATTTTTTTCTTGTTCCATCCCCATTCTCCCTTGTGACCCGCATTCCCCTCCCTACTCCTGCTCTTCTCCTTCTATCAATGAGCCCCCTCTCCCATCATAACCTATAGACACAGAGCAAGGGAGTTCCAAGGCCAGAAGGGACCACTGTGATCATCTAGTCTGACCTCTTTTATCACACAGACCACAGAACTTTCCCAAAATAATTCCAGGAGCAGATCTTTTAGAAAAACACCCCATCTTGATTTAAAAATTGTCAGTGATGGGAATCCAGTATGATTCTTAGTAAATAGTTCCAGTGGATAATTACTCTATTGAAGAGGTATGTCTTGTTTCAATCTGAATTTGTTTAGCTACCTTAGCCAGTCCAAATTAGTCTGTGTGCATGTCGGAGAGGTTGCAGGGGTTAGAGACCTCCCTTGTGGACCATCCTGCCCTCACTGATCAATATAGCTCCTCCTGACACCTTTGGGAGAGTGGAGTGGGGGGGCTTCCAGTGGTAGAATTGGACTAACAAGTTAAAATGTTCACCTTCCTGTGTGAAACACATCAACTTTGAGTGAACTTTTGCTTTGAGCTTGTCTGAGCTGGTGAAACCAAAGGGAGAGGCTCATGTCAAGCTTAAAGGACAGATCAGCATAATACCCCACGCTGCCACCAAAAAAAGAGGAAAAAAAGAAGAAACTGCTGAGTTTTGCATAGATCTACTCACAACACCTCTATCTACCTTTCTCCTTCCCTCCCACATGCACACACCAGGCAACACTTAAATCAGGCTTGGGAAACTGCCAACCATTTCCAGATATGATTTGTATAATAAACAAAAAAAAAAGATTTTTCTGATTTCCAGGTGCTCAGTATATTGAGCTAAGAGCCACCCTCTTAGAATTTCTATCCCTAACACAGTCCCCATGCTAGAGAAGACATGGTGTGAGAGACAAATAGACAACACAGGATGCTGGAGAACTCACTTGATTCTAGGCAGGGGGCACTGTCACATTCAATGACCTGTTATATCTAGAAACCAGCCCCTTTCTTCCCTTCCAAATTGTCAGCTTGGTGGGTTATTTATTTGGGTCTGCTGAGTCAAACCAGTTCATTTCCAACATGTGATGGTGAACCGTCCTCTTGAAGCCAAGCTGTGCTCTGTTAGCTGGCTGCTAAAACCAGGAGAATAAGTAGATGTTTGTACTCAGCGTATTAAAAGGAATAGAGCCTGCTTTTTGACAATGTTGAGTCAATATAACCCAAGTAAGTGCATGAGTAACTCCTGTTCCCTCTATAGAGCAACTGTTTCTGGGTAAATATATTAAAATGTTTTTGAGTTCTTACACATACACCCCCCCTCCTGCCCCCACACAATCTCCCCCGCCCCCATGTCTAAAAAGCTGTTATAGTTAAACCTGCATAAGCATCAAACAGGAAAGGATTCTGGCAGTGGGCAATTGTCCATAGTGGGAGGCATAGGCTGTTTTTTGTTGTTTTTTTCAGACCTTCCTTCCTTTCTGAACAAAGCAGAATAGTAAGAGCTGCATATTAGAGATTAAAACTCCTCTATTAATAGCATTATCCAAACATATTCTCTAGGGATTCCAATTCCACTAATAAAAATGGGCGTGTGTGTGTGTGTGTGTGTGTGTGTGTGTGTGTGAAGCATTTCTGGAAAAAATCAACCTTAAAGCAGCTTATCAGATGATTGTTTCCTGACAACAACAAAAGTGAAATATTTACCAGGTAATCCTGCAAGACCACCAATATTTTGTCTCAAACTGTATCAGTGTAGATAAGTGGTCAGAACAGTAAACTGGGAGTCAGAATGCCTGGGTTCTATTCCTGACAAAGCTAGTGACTGTGTGCCTTTGGACAAGTCACTTTTTCACTTTGGCCTAAATTTTCAAACATTACTAGTTATTTTGGGTGCCTCAAGTTTTGGGTGTCCAATATGAGGTGCTTTAAAAGGGTGATCTCACTTGGAAGGAGACCAGATACTGTGGTGATGAGTGGTGCTATAAAACCCTAAAATATATAGATTATGGGGTTAGATTCCCAAAATGGAGGCATTTAAGTAACTTATCACTTTTGAAAATGTAGACCTCTATGCTTCCTATTCTCCTTCTGTAAAATAGGGATAATGATACTTACCTGGCTCACACTTAAGGCTTAATTTACTAGCATTTATAAAGTCCTTAATGTCCTAGAACGGATGGTGCTAAATTCAATGTGGTGTTATATTTAAAACATGAGTTTATTTCTGGGCAATTAAAGTCACAATAGTATTTTAAAAATTGAAAATAAAAAACCCAAAACAATCTTGGAATCCCATATTTTAAAAAGAACTGATATCCCTAATGGATAGTTACGATTAGCAAGGACAATGAGATAATGAGAAAAGCATTGTATTTAATTCTATGCACATCTTCAGTGGACATGGCATGGCCAGTGCAGTTTTGTATTAATTAGTGCTCTGAAATGGGAGAAAGGGACATGAAAGGGGTGAAGGGAACTGGCAGAAATTAGATTAGACAACAACAGAGGATGTTTCTATCCAGAATACGAGTCATCCAGAATCCCTATCAGCTTCAATGATATGTTGTGTATAAGTGAAAATAACTCAAGTAACATGAGAACAGCCCAGACTCAGGGATGGCTTGGGGCATATAAAGTGGGACACAGAGCCTATCAGCATGAGCTTGCCAGGAGACTAGTGACCAAACAGCAGACCTAACTGCCACCACGTGATCTATGCATGGGAAGGCCACTCCATGCACAGCTCACATCCTTCCCAAGTGGAAGGAGGCTCCACTATAATACATACAAGTTTCCTTTTATTTACCCTTTGGTTTTATTAGGTTGTGCTCAGGTCACATTTTCAAGCTTTTCTTCGGAACCATGAGGGTTAAACACTTTCTTTTTTAGTAAAAGCTAAGATTCTCACACATTCACAGGACTCCAGGAACTGAGGCTTTAAGAAATACAGCAATTATTGTGACATTATAAAAGCGAGTGATACTGCAGCCCTTCCTCTGGCCCAGAGAGGGTGCTCAGCAAGTCTGTGGATCCACAATGGGGAGTGGGCAGACAAGGAGCAGAGCTTGGCACTACCTCATTTCCCCACCAACCCAAGAGAACAGACTGGGAAGACAACCCAGTCCCAGGACAATCTTATTCTCCTTCCCCTGATGGAACAATTAGGGAGAAATCTTGCTGAGTTTTCCTCCCCATTATTGTCCTCCTGTCAGTTTTCCTGAGGGAGAAAACAATTAGCCCATAGCTAGCAATTAGTGGTTATGTGAAATGAGTTTGGTGTGGGTCTCAGTTTCATTTCCCAGAGGACAGGTGCTCACATCACACATACAAACCCTCTCTGTATTGGCAATCTCAGCAGAAAGGGCAACAAATGAAGTGGCAGAAAGATTGAATGCGAAGGCATAGATTCAGCCAATATGGCATACAAATATTTGTTTCTCAAGAATCTGTTTTAATTTAAAAAACAAGTCAGTCAGTCACTCTAGCTGGTATGGATGCACAGTAAACTTCACAAATGCGCACTCAGAGTAACGGATGCAGAGACCTCTACCTGAATCTGCAGAAAGCCTGCAACACTTGTTCTACAAGATATGAACCCTTCATCCCAGTGAGGGGTTAACTCAGATGCCTGGTGATGATAATTTGTGTCAAAATTATTAACTATTTCATTCCACTTGTAAGAGCTTGTCTACATGGCAAAGTTTTACCAGTTATAGTGGTGTAAGTATATAGTAAAATCAATACAATTATGCTGATGTAAACCCTGTAAATCCTTAGTTCAGTATCAGAGCTATTTTTTTACAAATTTCTCTTAAACCTGTCCCCAAGCAACATAATCTACATTCTAAAAAGGCACTTGTACACTGGAATATGTGTCCACATGGGTGTTATGTCAGCTTCACTATATTGGTTTAACCTCACACCCTAGCTAATAGTGGTATAACTTTTCTGTGTAAGAAAAGCCCTCTGAAAGGAGAGGGAGGATCACTGACCTGCACAATTTACTGAGTGATGTCTCACTATGGAACCCAACCTAAATAAACCAAGCACAAGGTGCCTAATGGAGCTCAAAGAACATGTACAATCATAATTTGAACACCTGCACAATTTACTGGGAGCAGCAACTCACCGGAGCAGAGCTTATTTTGTGGGTGAAGGTGGAAGAGTACCACCCCAATCTGATCCCTGCTGAGCTCTCATTCCTAGGTCCTCTTGGATAGGATTCAGGAACATTATCAGAGCAGTGTCAGGGGACACTGTGCTATACTTGCTCTGGGAATAAACAGAAGATTTCAGTCTCTGGGGATGTCAGCCTTTCTTGAACACATTTTAAAGAAGAGCACCCGAATGCAAACCCATCTCCATTGAAATAGAGGGAATTAAAACAAGGAGTGCATGGTGCCAGTGACTGAAATACAGCGGCATTGGAAGAGAGTCCCCCCCCCCCCCCCACATACTTGGAATATTTGTCCATTTAATTTATTCCTGACCCCCAAATCCCAGACAGTCTGACCTCCTCTTCTTTGTTATCCTTTCTTGTACAAGTCTCTTTACGGGGAGTGCAATACTTCAAGAGCAGTGAGAGTTAACCTAATCTGACTGTTGGGGGGGAGGGGAGAAGAGCTCTGGATGGGAGGGGGTTGGCTACAATTAACGTTGTTTGGTTAGGGCTATTTTTACTTTTGGTTGCAGTCTTGCTTTATGTCCGGAGGAGAAAAGTTCTTATCTTGCCTCTCTCCTTCAGTCCCAGTCCCATATTCTGATTAGAAACATGAAAAAACCACAAACACAAGAGTTATTTGTTAGAAGAGGAGCTATCAAGGAACAAGGGCTGCCTCTTTGTGTGGTTGGCTGGTGCAATGCTTGCCTTCCAGCTTTTGGAAAATATCTTTAACTTAATCACATTCACATGACAAACCTCAAATTAAAAAAAAAAAAAAGCCCATGAGTAATGCAGAAAGGAGAGAGGGGAGAAGAGAAGGAGAGAAGTCTGAGAGCAGCCGATCGCTGCACAGGCAGCGCGGAGCTGTCAGAGAGAGAGGAGAGGGTGCAGCCTTTGTAGAGACGAGATCGGGAACAGTTTAACCCCATCCAGTCTCCGGGCTGGCGAGAAGAGAGAGAGAGAGAGAGAGGAAGGTCCAGTAACCAGGCAAGGGCTGCGGATTGCAACGAAAGCTCAGGACTTCCCTCCTGGCGTCACTCAGTGCTGAGGCGTGTTGGCTTCGCAGGAAGCAGGTTTTCCTCCCCTGGCTTTGCAAAGCCCCCTTTCCCGTGGAGCCTCATGCACTCTGCAGAGCTGCAGCCCAGGAGGCAGGATGGCTCCCCGGGAGCGAGGCGCTAAGGGGCTGGCCCCCCTCCTGCTGCTGCTGCTGCTCGCCCTGCTCGGCAGCCCCAACGCCGGCCTGGAGGTGCAGCACAAGTTCCTCTCGCCCACCTTGACCAACAACTTCGCCCTGGATGGGCTGGGCAGCAAGATCTACCTGGCGGCTGTCAACCGGCTCTACCAGCTCTCCGGCCCCAACCTGACGCTGGAGGTGGAGGAGCAGGTGGGCCCGGTGCCGGATAACCCCCTGTGCCACGCGCCCCAGCTGCCCCAGGCCTCCTGCGAGCACCCCAAGGTGCTGACCAACAACTACAACAAGATCCTGCAGCCGGACCCGGAGCAGGGCATCGTGGTGGTGTGCGGCTCCATCTACCAGGGCTTCTGCCAGCTGCGCAGCATGGCCAACATCTCCGCCGTGGCCGTGAGCTTCCCGCCGGGCGGTGCCGGTGCCGGGGGGGACCCGGTGACCGTCTTCCCCAGCATGCTCAACATCGCGGCCAACCACCCCAACGCCTCCACCGTGGGGCTGGTGCTGCGGCCCGCCGGGCCGGCGGGGGGCGGGAGGCCGGACACGCGGCTGCTGGTGGGGGCGACCTACACGGGCTTCGGCAGCCCCTTCTTCCCGCGCAACCAGAGCCTGGAGGACCACCGCTTCGAGAACACGCCCGAGATCGCCATCCGCGCCCTCGACGCCCGCGGCGACCTGGCCAAGCTCTTCACCTTCGACCTCAACCCCTCCGACGACAACATCTTCAAGATCAAGCAGGGGGCCAAGGCCCGCCACAAGCTCAGCTTCGTCCGCGCCTTCCTGCACCCCGCCCCCCCGCCGCGCGGCTCCTACGCCTACCTGGCCCTCAACAGCGAGGCCAACGCCGGCGACAAGGAGAGCCGCTCGCACAGCCTGCTGGCCCGCATCTGCCTGGCCGAGCCCGGCCGCGGCGCCGGCGCCAACGCCAACGCCAGCGCCGGCGCCGGCGAGACCAAGAAGCTGACCGAGTCCTACATCCAGGTGGGGCTGCAGTGCGGGGCCGGGGGCGGCGACGGCTTCACCCGCCTGGTCTCCGTCTTCCCGGCCGCCGCCCCCTTGCGGCTGGGACCCCCGCCGGCGCCGCCCCAGGAGCTGCTCTTCGGGGTCTTCGAGAGAGCCGCCCCGCCGGGGGCCCGCCAGCCCTCGGCCCTCTGCGCCTTCCGCTTCGCCGACATCGAGCGGGGCATCCGGCGGGCCAGGCACTCGTGCTTCGTGGAGCCGGACGCCGGGCTGGTGGCCGTGCTGGACAGCGTGGTGCAGGGCACCGGGCCGGCCTGCGAGAAGAGGAACATCCAGGTAGGGGGCGGGGGGCGGGCCCGGGATCGGCTCAGGGGCGGGGGAGCGGGGGGGTCCCTCCGGTAGGGTGGAGGCAGCCTTGTAACGTTGCCGCTCGTCAGTGGGGAACCCCCCTGCGGAGGGAGCGAGGACCCTTCCCTCCCCCCCCAGGGATGCTGCCGCTCGGGGGTGCTTTCAGGATGGGGGGGGGGATGGAGATGCCCCTCTAATGTTGTAGCTGCTCAGGCTGGTAGGGGTGGGAATAGAGGGGGCCGGCTAATAGAGGAGTCCAGGAGAGCAGAGTTCCAGCATTAGGGGAATCGCTGAGAAAACTTCCTAAGGTGCCCCAGATAATGCGGCAGCTCAGTTTTCTAAGACTGGGGGGGGGGGGGGACACAACCTTCTGGAGTGAGAGAAACTGGGAAGGTCCCCTCGCGGTGCTGCTGTGCAGGGAGCAGGTTGGCCCCTATGGAGGACCAGAGTGCAGAGTTGGGGAACTTCCCCTGCACTGGGGAGAACCCCCAACCCTGAAAAAGGGCAGCCCAGGGGAGCAGATTTTGAAGTGGAGGGCGCAGTAACCACCTGTTGGGGGAGAAATGTCAGGTAATCCGTGTGATGCTGCACTTTGGCGGAACCAAAGAAGTAGGTTTTACATTCGGGAAACCACCTGCTGGGAGAAACCTAGCTGTTTAGTAGGTGAGCGACTGCAAGGCAATCTAGAGCTCTGCAGGACAGGGCTCAACACACCCCAGACCGACTGTGTGGTGAGCCCCTACTGGTATCAAGCACTACATGGACTGGAATGCTTGGCTGGGGCTGGACTTGCCAAGGTCCCAATCTTGAAGTTCTTACTCAGGCAAAACTCTATTAAAGTCAATGTAAGGATTTTAGGATTGGGTCTCAGGTTTGGATTAATAATAACCTTGAAGCTTCATGACTAGCTGGGTAAGCGATAACAGTCCATTAGGCTGAAGTCTGGAGGGGTTAAGAATCTACGGGTCATGGAAGTTAGAGGTGGAAAAGATTTATTAGTTTGTCCCTCAGGATTGTTCCTGTCAATCTGTTCTCCAGTACTTTGTCTAGTCCAGTTTTAAACATCTCACGTGATATGGCTTTCACACCCTGTGTATCTGACAGAAGCATCCTTGGCATAAATGCAAATTTGAGATGGGATTTGGATTGGATCTGAGAACCACTGGACTTTGGGGTGGTGGTGGTGGTTGGAATCAGAGCCAAGAGCCAGACCTGAATGTTGTAACTAGTCTCTATGGGCGTGAGCGTGCACATTGCACCCCATCAAAATCAGTTGCAAAGCTCCACGGACTTCAGTGGTGCAGATCAGTCTCTATTTCTTTCATGGTCTGTCCCAAACCCCAGCACCCGAAACCCCGTCAGACTTTGGGTTTGTGTGGTGGGTGGGGAGAGGGTGTCAGCAACCAAACCCAGACCTCACTCGAGGTTTGCAGCCAAACCCAGACCTCGAGGTTTGCAGTTGAATAAAGCCAAAATTCTGCCTAGGACTGATGTGGGTGTCAGAATTTGTATGTGGATTCTGCACTCCCAGGACCATTTCTGCTTAAATCCATCTCATAGCCTCCTCTGATGAGTGATTCTGGTTTACTTATACTAGACAAAAGGAGTACTTGTGGCACCTTGGAGACTAACAAATTTATTTGAGCATAAGCTTTTGTGAGCTACAGCTCACGAAAGCTTATGCTCAAATAAATTTTGGATGCATTCAGTGGAAAATATTTTCCACTGAATGCATCCGATGAAGTGAGCTGTAGCTCACGAAAGCTTATGCTCCAATAAATTTGTTAGTCTCTAAGGTGCCACAAGTCCTCCTTTTCTTTTTGCGAATACAGACTAACAGGGCTGCGACTCTGAAACCTGTCATTGTACTAGACAATATTTAGGAGGTTGGGGGAAACAGGCTGAGTACAGTGAGCTCCTTTTTTTCCACAAAGATTTACATTCATGCAGTACCCATGTATAAATTTAGGTCCATTGTGAAAGTCAATTGGATTCCTGCTTGGTTTACTATGAAGTCAAACATGCAGTGGTTTTCGCACACATATAACCGCCCCCTCTTTTATCAAGGAGCGTCTTTATTCCCACGTTCCCAGTGAACCAGTGGTGACTCACAGACTTTATTTTTCTCTTTCTTTTCGGTTGTTGCTCTCTGTACAGACACGGAGGGAAGGCAGCTCTCAGAATGTGTGTTCTTCCCACGTCCCTCTGTGTATTCCTGCAGCAGGACAGTGCAGGATGTGTACAGTGCATGGTGAGGGGACACAGGCTGCATTGCATTTGGGCTGCAAGTTTGCCATTGTCACAATTTGTTACCAAGTGGGCATAAATGTTAATAGAGACAAGGTGGGTGGGTAATATATTTTATTGGACCAGCTTTGATGGTGGAAGAGACAAGCTTTTGAGCTTCACAGAGCTCTTCTTCAGGATTGGAAATTAACACGTCTGCCCACTTTATTTTAAGTGGTTTCTTGCAACATGTGTTTACCCCATATGCTTAACAATCTGTCCCACCTTGTAGTTAGCTTTTTACCTTTTCCAGTTCTGAAGATGAGCTCCATGAAGCTCGAAAGTGTGTCTCTCCCATCAACAAAAGTTGGTCCATTAAAAGATATTACCTCACCTGTTGTGTGTCTCTCTCATATCCTGGGACCAATATGGCTACAACAACACTGAAATATAAATTTTAATGCCAGATAAAGATGCCTATATTCCCCTTTAGTAAAAGTCACAAACTATTAAACAATGGAGCTTCTTTAACACTATATCTTTTTTTCTTCCTCTGGGAAAGAGGCACAACTCGGCTCCGTCAGAGATTATAAAAAAGTCTGTTTGATTTCACAGGCAAGACAGAGCACTTGGGTTTGGGCTTCCCTGCTTTACATTGGCAATGATAGAAAGGTTTCCTGTGCATCTGATGAAGTGAGCTGTAGCTCACAAAAGCTTGTGCTCAGATAAATTTGTTAGTCTCTAAGGTGCCATGAGTACTCCTTTTCTTTTTTGCGAATACAGACTAACACGGCTGCTACTCTGAAACCTATGGTAACCAGTGTCTTTGGCAATGGCAGCCCCATGCTATGTTAAAATAGGTAGCCTTAATGCAGTAGTTTGCAGACCAGCTTTAGGGAAGTTGAATGGTTTTCCTCTGTGGCAAAGTACATGCTGCCAGGCATCAGAAATCTGGTAGCCATTGTGGCTTTTAAGTTAATGCCACAAAAAGACTCAGTGCATTAAATGGTGTGGGTCCAGGCCTGAGGCAGTCTTGGCTCCCAGTGAAGTCAGTGGGAGTTGAGGACCTGACTTTCAGATTTGCTGAACACGCCTCCATTTTCGATGATTTCAGCTGATGTGCTGGGTGCTCAGCATTCCTTACAAGGAGGGCCTCAGCACTTTGCAGGGGCATGCCCTGAGTAATGACTGCATGACTAGGCACTGTGATTGAGATTCTCCAAGGGCACTGAGGAGTTAGGTGCCCAACTTCCATTGAAACTCAATGGCAACAAGGCACCTAAACTTCCTCAGCCTCCTTTGAAAATACCAGCCTGTGTGAATAGTACAGGTTTTTCTAATTTAGAGTCACTTGGGGGCAAGAATTAACAATAACGAATAAGCCATCATTTATCAGCACTTAAAATATCTAGTCTTTTTTCTCTGTAAAGCACTTTATAGATATTGATGCCTCCTCTCAATGCTCTGTGAGGCAATTGTGTAAGTAAATTTATTGCTATTCATAGCATGTGAGAACTGAAGCAGAGATTATGAGACTTGCCCTAGTCTGCAGTTGGAGTCAGTGTAAGAGCAAGGATGAAAACTCGGGTTTATAGAGTAAAGCAAGTGACTTCTCTGTAGGGACTGACAAGATCGATCCTTTTTTTTTTTTTTTTTTTTGGTAATTAATTTTTGTATTGAGTCAATGATTGCAGAAATGAATGCTGTACTCAGGGTCATATCTATACATAGCGATGACTAGGAAGATTGTCACTTACATAATGAAAGCATATTAAGAATGGGTGTGTCATTAGAAGTGTGGTTAAACAATGATGTACGTGGCATTGAGGGGTAGGTGCCACAAGGTTCTGAGCCCCCTCAGCTTCTGTTGAAGTCAGTGGGAGTTGAATGTACTCAGCACCTTACAGGATCAAGCTTTTAGAAAAAGTATATTTACACCAGGGGAGCAGTGTAGGTTAGTGATTATAGCATAAGGCTGGGAGTCAGGAGAACAGACTTTTAATCCTGATTCTGACTCTCTGTATATCCTTGAGCAAGTCGCTTCCCTGTGCCTCAATACACTGATCTATAAAATGTTAAAACTCACCTCACTGAGTGTTAAGGATTATGGTTGTGAAGGTGCTTTGTATTCCTTGCATGGAAGGTTCAGCAATACATAAATGCAACATCCTATTAATATTTGTTCCTGCTTAATATTTGTTCATTTCCCATTCACTTGAAGTCCAAATCTCTAGAAATGTTGACCTAGTCTGCTGGAAGCCCTCTTACCTGCCATTTAGTTGCAAGAAGAGCTTTTCAATTTTTCCCCCTTTTTCTTAATCATTAGGATTGTCAACAAGTTAACAAGCTGCTTTTATTTCCAACTCCCAGAGCAACTGTATCAAGATGAGGATTGTAATATAATGTTTCTTTGCACTGAAAAAAAACTTAACACCAATTTCCACCTTCAAGACAATGAAATATTCTAATACATTTTACGTCCCAGCTCTGGGAACTCAGCAGGAAAATATATTACAGCAGCAGCTGGCATAATGTTTTAGCTAAGGGTCTATCCATGTTTCTATTATAAGCTCCACTTTTCAGCAGTTAGTGGGTTCCCAGGTTTTGTTGGTGTTTCTCCCCACCTCCCACATATAATTCAAATGAGTTCAAGTATTTTTTTTAAAGTAGTTCTGTAGATTAGGGTGTGTTTTGTTTTTTTTTTTAAAAATGAGTTTGAAAAAATATGAAATGACTGGTTGATTCATTCCAAACACAGGTTAGGCTAAAGAGAATTTATATTTCAGAACATGTAATGAGTAGTGTTATGGGGGCTGTTGTTTGGAGAGAAATCAAGGGACCCATCCTGCAACCCTTACTCATATGACTAATCCTTTTGAAGTCAGTGGGACTCATGGAGGTAAAGACTGGTTTTGTGAGTAGTGGATTACATGATCAGGCCTTTAGTCTGTATGTTCTTTTGGTGAAGGGACTGTGCTTGTCTGTAAAGCACCATGCACACCTATAGTGCTGTAGAAATAATAATGAATAAATAATATATGTTTGGGGGACAGATGTATTGCCCAGAGAGAAAACTAGACATGTCTAGTGTGGGTAGGTGTTGCTTATGCTTCCTCTACTCAGTACCTCAAATATTATTAGCAGATTTTTTGTTATTTATTATGTTGTTAATATATTATTTATGTTCTGACGGTATGCTCAATGGTCTACAATGGGTTGAAGCCTTTATTCAGCACGGTGCTTATCTTTAAGCCCCTGAGTAGTTCCATTGACTTATTAAGCACAAGCTTAAGTGCTCAGCTGAATTGGGGTCTAAATGGCCAGACAAAATGCCCATGCAGATTCTCTAGATAAGCAGAGGAAGATTAACAGAGTGTTGCTATTATGAGTTTTGTTAATGAAAGGTTCTGTTAAAGCACTTATGAAAGAGGTGGGTTAAGACTGGTAGGTTTAGTGGAAGGCATGTGTTTTAAGGAGGGATTTTGAAACGAAGAGAGAGAGAGAGCAAAACCTGGAACTTCCCCCAAAAGGCTAGTGGGGTAGTTCCAGGTTTGGCTCTCCTGAGCAGAGATTGCCTATCTATAACAACTTTTGTTTTTGTGATAGGGACAATAACTATCCCCTGTGAAGTGCTAGAATGGGACCACCAATGTATTTTCATCACATGTAACCTCAACAGGATTTGAATCCATGACTCCAAAGATGATGATGAATATATGTGCTCTCTTTAGGGGGTACCTTCCACGGTGGGGTGCTGTCAGAGCTTAGCAAACACGGTTAAGTGTAAATGGGTCCATTGCTATATGGGACCAGATTCGATCTCAGGTATGCTGGTGTTAAACCTGAGAAACCCCAGTGGATTTACTCCATATTTACACTATTGTAACAGATCAGATTCTGGACTATTAAATTTGAAGGACCCTTAAACCTCACACCATGTCCCTGGTATGCCTTTTAATTTCCTTTTTGAAAGATAATTAGTTAAGGGCCCAATCCTCCAATGTGCTGAGTACTGTAATTTCACATGGATTTGAGTTGTGGGCACTCAGTAATTCCCAGGAGATGCTCTGCACCTTAGATGATCAACCCCAAAAAAGGATATTAAGGGCATGATATTCTATTGTGGTGTAGCTACTTTACGCTACACAAGGGGCAAGTTGGCCATAAAGCTGGTTTTAATTGGCCTACTGAGAATTACCCTAGTATAAGGGGAATCATCCAAAAGTGTACAGCCAATGTATGGGCTCTTATGTCACTCTCTATCTGTGATGCTGTTATAGCAGGGAGAAGGATGTATGGCTGAGATACCTGTGTCCTACATTCATTCCTGGTTGTGTTTCAAGCCCAAGGGGCTGGAAGTAGGGGTGCTGGGAGGTCTGACAGCACCCCTGGCTTGAATTGGTTTCCATCGTATACAGGGTTGACAGTTTGGTTCAATGGCTCTCAGCACCCCGACTATAAAAATTGTTGTAATGCTACCGTTCAAGGCCTTGGGGGCTGTTTGCAGCAACAGGAAATAGAGCAGCCTCCAGGCTGCTCTAATTCAGTCCTCCTCACAGAAGCAGCAGGATCAGGGGAGTGCAAATGTGAACGTTAAGCCATCTTTGTGCACCCACTTATATTCTGCATGCTGCAGTCATCACTAAGGATCTGTCCCTGAACTATGAGGAGAAATAACTGTAAAAATACAATTTAATGTCTAATGCACATACAGAACTGAGGAAGTGGGGTTGAAACACCAATCTAAACCCAATTCTGTTGTGGGGACCTCCAGGGATTTCTGATTTACTGTATTTTACATGCTGAAATACTTAGGCATAGTGGCATGTGATAATGATGGAGTTTCATCATTAACTCTGAACTTTCTGGCTCTTATGGCTTTATGTCAGACTCTGCATGTTAGCTGAACAGTATATTTTGTGGTATAATGATCAGATAGCCATCAATGAGTTTTATGATAATGAGTTGTTAAATAAAATGTACTGCTTGGGTGAATTATATAAACCATTTCAGTATGTGTATATTTGGGTTTGAAAATGTTGTCTAAAACCTGTAAGAAATGTTCCCAAACTAAAACTTGTATCCACATGGGAGTATGACAAAGCATCTACTTACTGTCCAAACATACTGTAGTGTCTCAGTAGGACTGGGTTTTTAAAGGAGGTTTGTCATTTTGAAGTACTAGTTTCATGTTTGGAGTTTAGGAATTAGTATAAAATAGGTCTCCTCTAACCATACATCTATTCAAACAAATCAGAGGACTAACCACAAAAAGGAAACTGCAGATTTACACTTAATTTATACATTAAAAATAAAGCAAAAGTTCCTATAATACATTTTAGTTTTATATCATCTGATGCTTTTGAGGGTTGCTAGCACTATCTGAACCTGCAAAATACTGTGGTGGTCCAAAGCTACAGTATGTCATTATATCACATTAATCTTTCTTTCTTACTGTGATTATGAATATTGTTTTACAGAGAAAATAAAAGTCTGTGTCCCTGGCCTGAAGAGTTCACTCTTTATGCCCCCAATCTCAGATATGTGTGGGTGGAATTCTGTGCCAGTGTAGATCTGATTGTAGGATCAGGACTTGACTGTCCAGATCAAAGCCCTGGCTCTAACCCGCATTGTTCTTTAGAGAAGTTCAGACTTGAATCTGGATCTGAACGCAGTGTCCTGGGCCCATCTCTACTAAACAGTAGGTAACAATGGAAGGTTGGAGTGAAACACATTTATGCAATTTCAAGATGTATGCAAAGATGAAAAACCTGTAAAAAAGCTATGTGAAACTCACTGATCTTATCTAAAAGGGTTCATGTGGCTTGGGTTTTTATCAGCTGGTCTCAAACCACCCGAGAACTTATCTTGTGCCCACACCTGCTTTGAGTTTCAAATCCAAATGAACTCCAGATTGCAATGGGAAATTCAGCCTAAGTCAGTGAGGTTCACCTGGCTTCACACCAAAACCAGAAATTTTGCCTGATTAAGAGCTGGTTAACCTGGTGGATTTACAGGGTAGTTAGCACAAAATAGCGAGGGTTTAAATTTAAAGCTATTCCGCACTAACTCCACATGTGGACACTCTTATTCTGCATTAAGAGTGCCTTTTTGTGGATTAGTTTAATCCACTTCCAGCTCTCTTAGGGACTTTTTAAAATCCTACTAGGAATCAGTCCAGGTCTTTGGGTGCCTAAAGACCTATCCTGTTCTGGCCCAATAGCTTGCTGGAAAGGGTTATCAGAGACATTAAAGCATAAGGCCTTGGCTAAGGTAATTTAATGCAAACATTGAACAAGCAAGCACAAGAGAGACATGAAAACAGTAAATTAAAAATACCTGAGACCCGTCACACTTACCTACAGCTACATGCTCACAGCTAATAGTATAGTCAATATTATTGATAGCATGTGGCCATAAGTAATGGTTCAGACCTTTAGAATGGCACACATGGATAATTTGCTCACAGTTATTGCAGTTGCATACACAGCTGCACTAATTGTGTGCACAAATGAGCAGTCTGACATGTCATTTGTGCATGCAGTTACTGCATTAAGGGTAGTATCAAACAATAGTAAAAGTTCTTGACAATGAGAAAAGAAAATGCAGAGCAGAAAAGAGCACATGGCTAATGCCTCTATACTTTATTCCCTGTGGGTCTTTGAAATGTTTTTTGTAGAAGGGAGCAGAAGACCAGTAATTAACATGTTGCATTTCTGTAGCTCTGTCCACCCATAAATCAAGGTGCAATTAACAAACATTCACAAATTAAGTCTCACAGCACCCACCTGAGGTGGGTAAGAATTAATACCCTCATTTTACAGGTGGGGAATTTGAGGCTCTGAAAGGCAAAGAGACCTGCCCATTGCCACAAAGCGAGTGAGTGGCAGAGTCAGGAATAGAACCTAAGGATCCTTACCTCTCAGTCATTTGTTCTACCACCAGACAACACCCATATAACAATCACACTATAAATAGCAAAGTGGCAGGAGGGGAAGTTTAGCCATGAAGTTAGCAGTAGAGTTGCTAATTTGCAAGTGTTATCTGCTTTGCTTTTCCCCCCCTTTCCCGTTTCTAGGTTGGTAGAGTAATGATTACAGCTCCCTGTTTTCATTACAAGTTTGGAAGTAACAGCTTAGAGCAAGTGGAGGAGGCAGCAGACTGGCTGAAATGATCCCTCACTAAGGGAGGCCCTAGAATTTATTGACGTTTTTCAGCAGAAAGAACAGTATTAATATCCAGCAGCTGTATAACTGTTCTACTGGCAGCCCCCGTTCTGACAGGGTGAGGTTGAGCAGAATCTCTGGAGCGCCTGCTTTAGAAGAGGCTGATCTCAGGCTGAATCTAGATGAGGCTGTTTTAGATGTGACAAGCCAATCAGAAAGGCTGATAGCGCTTTTCCTGATAATCGTGCCTCATTACTCTTGTTCTGTCCATAATATTGCTCAGTTGGGGGAATATGCCATTGTTTCTCACGCAAATTTCTGTCTACAATGGAGCCCAGAGGCACAGAGCACTGTAGGAGCTGTGAATAATCAGGCCACCTTTTCTTGAAACACAGTGGGTCAGCAATGGCCAGAAGTTCAATGACAGTTGTGAGTCGTTTGAACAGGAATGAAGCTGCCATTTCCAGCTTTCTTTCCTGCCCCCACCAAATTTTATAATGTACTATTTTTCAGGAGAAGGGGAAATAGAGTAATTACACACAGACATAGTCCTCTAAGCTTTACAGATGGTGTGAGGCAAATTCACACCTGCTGGATCTCCACTGAACTTAATGGAGGTGCAAGAGGCATGAGGCTGCCCCAGGATGTCTATCATGGCACCTAAGCTCCCCTCACGTGGTGGTTTTTTTTTTTTTTTTTTTTGTTTGTTTTTTTTTTTTAAAACAACAACCTTCCCAAGACTGCTGCAGACCTGGTGTCTGAGAATAACCCACTCTGGATCATGGAGTTTTCAGCAGTGCAACAGGGACTGGGGCTATGGCAAGGGATAAAGATGGAAAACAGGGATTCCCATCAAAACCTGGGCCAAACCCCACTGATACCTGGTGAGCTGCACAGGGGGCTTCTCCCTCCGTGCTCCTCTTAGCCCCACTCTGAGCAATGGGATTGGTGGCAGTGCTGTCACTGGGCCCTGTGCCATGGCTGTGCTCTTTGGCCCGTCTTATCAGGGTTACAGAGTATGGAGGGGCTGTTAACCTTACTCTTACATGGATATTGGATCACATAGACGGGGGGAACATGCTCTACAAAACAGCCATTCCCTGAGTCCTCCCCTGGGTCTCTGCCTCCTTGTTTTTCAGTGGGGTGCTTTTGGCATACAGAGCTTCTTTGGGGAACAAGGACACAGTTATCGAGCAAATGGGGAATAGCCTGTGCATTCCTACATCTTTTCTATATCCAGGCCTCTTTTCCCAGAATTGTTCATCTGTGCATTACACAGTGAAGGGGATTATAGGGTGTGTGTGATTTATTATTAGTCACACATGTTATTCCAATAGCTACTTAATATACTTCCAGAAACTTCGACCATGCACTGTTAAACACATCAAGACTCTCCTGAAGAGCTGAAAGGGTACTGTATTTTAGAGATGGGCCAAGGAAGCATGATCAGATCAGATTTAGGCTACAAATCCAGGTTCAGATTTAAGCACTAGCAAGGCTTGAATTAGATGGCACCAAAATCTCACCAGCTATTATTATGGCAGCATGGGCCAAAATGCAGGACAGTTGGTCTTGAATGATAGAAATTGTGCAATATGAGTCCAGTTGTTCACTCGAAACTGCCAACATCTTGGGCCAGAATTGCTCAAGATTAGCTATTCTCACAAGATTTCAGAGGCATGTGAATTGGAACTGGAACTGGAGAATAAGCCTGTTTTGGTTCCAACCCAGAAACAAAACTGCCTAATGCTGGGATTGGACACACCCAAACACACCCCTTCTTGTTATTCAAGGGAATGCCCCATCTCTGTTTAAAATATTCAGATCTTTCATACCTTTCTGTTTCTGAAATATAAACTTCTTAGTTATTGGATTTTATCCTGCAGTCAGATGGCAATTCCCAGCTTCTTAAGCACTTTGGGCTGATAGCCATCAGAAAGCAATGATTTTTGATCACTATCTGGTTGGTAGCTGTAGTGAAATGAGCCAGTGAAAACCAGGCTTTCTTGATTTTAGGGCATATCCTGGCAAATATCTATTCAGAGAAATCTGTATAGGAGAAGTTTTAGGTAAATATTGGTGGCAGTTGATGGCACTTTATTAAAAAGAGGAGCTATGAAGGCTAACATTTTGATACAGATCAGAGGTGGGAAAACTTTTTGCCCAGAGGACCACATCTCCGTATTGAAATTGTATGGAGGGCTGGCTGGGGCAGGGGATTGGGGCACATGGGGGGGGTGAGGGCTCTGGCTGGGGGTGCAGGTTATGGGGTGGGGCTGAGGATGAGGGGTTTGGGTGGGGTACAGGATGGTGCTCCGGGCTGAGATCAAAGGGTTTGGAGGGCAATCAGGGCTGGAGCAGGGGGTTGGGGTGCAGGGGATGCTCAGGGGTTCAGGATCCAGGTGCCACTTACCTGAAGTGGCTCCTGGAAACAGTGGTCCGTCTCCTCCTCTGGAGGTGGGGCCACACCGCTCTGCGCGCTGCCCCGTCCACAGGCACCCCTTTCCCCCACAGCTTCCATTGACTACAGTTCCTGGCCAATGGGAGCTGCAGAGCTGGCACTTGGGGCGGGAGCAGCGTGCGGAGCCCCCTGGCTGCACCTGCTTCCGTAAGCCACATGGACTGCTGCATGAGCGGAGGAAGGCATGCCTCCAACCCCGCTCCCCGGATGGAGCACCGGAGTGGGGAAAGCTCCCAACCCTGCTCCTCGGCGGGAGCTCGAGGGCCAGATTTAAAGGTCTGATGGGCTGGATGCGGTCCGTAGTTTGCCCACCCTGATATAGATAATGTTTTCGTCAACAGGTGTCAGAGGTTAAATGGGAGGTAGCTTTCGGTTAGATCCCAGCTAACTGGGAGAAGCATCCCCATTTAGAGAACAACTGATGTAGACAATTTTTTTTATTAATTATTTTTTTCCTGTGGTTTGAATCAAGTTCTTTCCACTGGGTTGCAACAGATGAAAGGAAGGGAAAGTTGGGCCATGTTTGCTACTAGATATATTCCCATCTCGAGTTTCTGAACTGCAGCAAGTCACTCTATGCAGTATGTTAACAAGATCTGCACTGAAATAATTGCTCTCTATTAAGACTCTCATTGCTGTTAAGTTTTAAAGTTTTGGGGAGAATCTGAAATTTAACATTACCCCCTGTGCACCTCATGATGCTAATTTGATTTTTATTTTAATTGTTGTTTGGTACCACTACAATACCCAGTGGATTTTAATATATTTACTAGATCTTTCCAGATGCTCTTAGAAACATCTGTTTCCACAAAACTTAGAGGTGGCGGGGCAAAGTATGTACTGGGAAAGTAGAGAAAAGTACTTTACATCATCATGACTTGGTAAAATAGATCTCCAACTGCTGAATCCAGTGAGGTCAGTGATTTTTCCTTGATTTGGATTTATATAACTACAGAGCTAATCAGCCTTGTTACTCCTGATAGTCTGGAGAATGTCATTTGTCTTGTACAGATGCCTTCTGTAAGAGAAGAAGGAAGAGTAATGTAGTGGATTGAGGGCAGGCCTGGAAGCCATATACTCTTAAATTCTGATCTTGGTGGCTTTTCTTATTCATTGTGGCCCTAGTTAAGCCATTTAATTTCTCTGTCTGAGTTTTCTCAATATTTAACATGGGGCTAGTATCACCTACTTTAGAGGTGTGTTAAGGTAGAGGTATTAGGACTGAGGCAATGAGAGTTGACCCAAAGTAAGATAAGCAGGGTTTGGCCCTTAAAGTGCAGGGTTTGACCTTTTGAGCACTTTCAGTTGTATTCTATCAAGTGACTTTATAGAAGAGGCATAATCGGATTTCATGTTTCTTGTCTCAGTGATTTACATATCAAGTGTGTGCGCAACTGTATGATGGGGTAACTTGTGATGATATGGGACAGGGCTCAACAGCCCTGGGGTCCGTTTCCAGTTTACGTCTTATGTTCCTAAAAGCGCATGCTTCAAAGTTTCAGCCAGCCACCTGTAGGGGTCAGGAAGAGAGTGCCCCTTCCCCAGTGTATTCTGTTTTTTGTTGTTGTGGGATGGCCATAGCTGGAGATGGGATGTTGGAGAGGGCGGGCCAGGGCTCTAAAGTGGCACTGAGTAGTCTCTGGGTCTCAGATGCTTGGCTGGTTCTTGCTCACATAGGGTCTAACTGATTGTCATATGTTGGGTTGGGAAGGAATTTCCCCCCCAGATCGGATTAGCAATGACCTTGGGATGGGAGTTGCCTTCCTCTGTAGCATGTGAATCTGGTTCACTTGCCAGAATTATCTGAGTATATCACAATTAATCATTTCCTTGCCATTGTGGAGGGCCTCAGGTATGGAGGCCTTGGGCACTAGTACACCTTGGTCTCGCCTATTCTCTGCCTGTAGCAGTCTAGTCTCTTGTTGGCTGTAATATTTTGGTTCAATTTCGGTTGTTGTGTTAGTGTGTGGGTGTGGGGTGCTGTTTGTGACCTATATACAGGAGGTCAGGCTAGATGATCTGGTGCTCTCTTCTGGCCTTAAACTCTATGACTCAGTTAACAAGTTAAAATAATTTTTCCCCCTATCAGATCAGACAACTCCCCTGGGATCTGAGAGTAAAGTTGAGTGGTTTCCTTCTTGGACATCAACACCAGCAGTAAAAGTTCTGCACAGCAAACTATGTCCTCAGTGACACCCGTGCAGCACAGTTATCTTCAATTGGATTGCACAGGGGGAACTATTAGAATTCGATAAACAATTTTGATTGAAGATGCACAAAAAGGACTAGAATGCTGCTCATTCTCCAGAACTTTGTTTTACAGGGCTGATGAGTAAAATGCCTCTGTTACTAGACTAAGCAGATGTGACTAAGCATGTGCAAAGAACAGCTCTGTTAAGAAAGAAGGTGCTATTTGTTAATGGCCACTTTTCAGAGCAGACCTGCACTGAAATGCATCCAAAGCACTTTGAAGATGTGAAGTGCTAAGTATTAGTAGTAGTGTATTAAGAAAATAACCTCTGAAGATTGAGGAGCCAAATTTATTGTCAATCCACAATTCCTGCCTCTGGGAAGGATTTAGAATATTTTGAATCTGTTGCCAAAGCTAAACATAAATGAGAAACACAGCTTGAGTGGTGCAAGGGAGACTCTCCTGAGGAAATAACAGCTAAAAAAATATAGTCTGAACAGATCAGACGTCTTATTCCAAACAATTTCAAGAAGGACATTTTAGTATAGCTTTCAAAACTAGTGTGAATACCCTTGGAATGAGGCACTCTTGGACTGATATATTCTCTGCTCCCAGGAGAATACAGGCAGAAGAACAGCATTTCCAAGAGGGGTGATTTTTAAAGGACGTAGAGGATCTCATTGCTTAAATATACACTATTTTGGCTAGGATGGCCCCTTTGGAGTCTGTTACTCTTTAGTCCTTCATCTTGCCCATTCTTCAGGGATTTGATTTTTATAATCTAGAAGTATTAAATTTAACACAGGATGAAGACTAACATAATAAGCTTGACTAGCCTTCCTAGCAGCATGAAGGATGCAGAGTTTTTGTAAAGGGCAGGAATTTTAAAAAATGTTCCAGCATTAATAACTTCACTGCTTCGTTACATATAGATGACATCCATTCCCCCAGCTCCTTTGCAACATAAAACACCTGCCCTGACAACACCCTTGGACCTTAACAGTACTCGGAGTGGGGGAACTTGTGTAATGTTGCAGCTGCAGTCCAGGCCTGAGCAGGGGAATAGGGGGGCATATGAGTTTCATGGTAATGTGGGGAGAGAGCTGTGAAGAACAGGTCCCATAAGACTCTCAAATTAACATTCACCTCTCTTTACGTTTAGTCTTTGGATCATATTTTTCTCCTTCAAGGGAAATAACGAAAGACCTTTCTTTTAAAGAAACAGAAATTCAGATAAATGGTGGTGTCCGTGTGCTAACATGGAGCTTCTGTGCTAATGCCATACACAGGCCTGCTTTGAACACTGTCTTTAGAAATTCAGGCACCTACACTGTCAGAGCTTGTCACTGGGTTTTAACCACATGACTCCGCTTGACTTTAAGAGAAGCTGCTTTGCTAAAATCCTTCAGAGCCGGTGGAAGCGTCTGGGTTAGCGTGCCTCCCTGCTAAGATAACTCTACAGGCAGCTATAAAATGTCTGAGACTTGTGTGATTGATGGGTAGTTGGGATTCTAACCAATTCCCGTGTGAAAAGATGGTGGAGGAGACTGTCTTGCATTAGAGAAATAATGTAAAGTTGGTGGTGGGAAGGGCTTTGTTCTTCCTCCCTTCTCAGGCTTCAGTAGGCCTCCACATGCCTTTATGTTTTAAATACAAAACACCTCTAATAGAAAGGCCTCCTGGTTGGTAGATTTCTGCAACCTTGGTACTTTATTCAGCTAAGCTATTGCAGTTTGGGTGATTCCTGTGCCCTGTCTCTACTGCGCCAGCTATTGGACATTTTCATACAATTGCTGCACTTGTTTCCATTGTCTCCCTGCACTTTCCCGTTCAGCTCATGTACTGTAACATGTTGAATAAGCCTTGATGGAATCTGCCATTTTCCACTGTGCCACCTATGAGTTTACAGACATTTTCTGTCCCAACTTTGGGTTCCCTCCTAGATGAAATCAGTATTTTGGACAGAAGGAGATAAAATCATTCCCTGTTTTAGAACGGTCAATTGACAATATCTAGAGGTCCCTACTCACTGAAAGATTTTGGCTTCATGTGATCAAGCATTCTCCTGGTTCTCCAATGTTAGTCTGAGCGCCAAATTCAGACACTTAGGGTATGTTTACATAGCAATGAAAAACCTGCGGCTGGCCCGTGCCAGCCAACTCGGGCTCGCAGGGCTGGGGTGGTGGGGCTGATTCATTGCTGGGTATACTTCTGGGCTCGGGTTGGAGCCCATACTCTGGGACCCTCCCCCCTGCAGGGTCTCAGAGCCCAGGCTCCATCCCGAGCCCAGAAATCTACACAGCAGTGAAATAGCTCCATAGCCTGAGTCCGCTGGCATGGGCCAGCCATGCGTTTTTCTTTGCTGTGTAGACATACCCTAAGGGTGGATGCAGCTGTTACTGAAGTCAGCAAAGTTGCAGCTACTTAATCTGGTCTGAATTTGGCTATGTGAGGTATTTAGAGATTGCCCTTAATTTTTCTCTACTTAGAAATGTTGCCTCCAGGACATCTTGTTGGTTGAGGGGAGTGGATGGGCTCTGCTCATTAGTGCAGGTTCTGGCCCTAAATCCTAGTTCAAGGCATAGCAATCTATCTAAGGTATGTATCTGACCTCCATCACCATAGTGTCTGAGCACCTCCCAATATTTAATGTATTTATCATTACAACACCCATGAGGTAAGGCAGTGCCATTATCCCCATTTTATGGATGGTAAACAGAGGCACAGAGAGGTTAAGTCACTTGCCCATAGTCACAAAGGAAGTCTGTGGCAGAGTGGGAATTGAACCCAGGTCTCCTGAATCCCAGCCTAACAACTGGACCATCTTTCCTCACCGGGTGAGGCAATTTAGAAGATTTCATTTTCACACAGTGCATTCTCTGCTTACTTTGGGGGCACCCTCATGGTCTGCTGTGAGTGCTGAACAATAAAGACAGCCTATTAGTTTTGGCAACTTTATTAATTATTCTTCAAACAAACAGTTCTTAAAGATTGTTTCTTTTGTCAGCAAATACCGAAAGTCTATAAATGGCAAAACTACCAACTAGATGTGGGTATCCCAGAGCTGATCACAAAAGGCCTTCTGGGATCTTGCCTCTTTTATTGTCCAAATAGCCATCATTCACTACTAAAATACTTTTATTTGGAAAAAAAGATTCTAGAGTTGAGTAAATCACCAGCAATGTTTTGCATCCCTCTACAAAATACCTAACCTAATTGCTGCTGCTCACTCTTAGCTTTGCTCTCTGTCTGCTTGGCTTATGGGGTCCATCTCCTGAAATCCTCCCTCAGTTTTAGTCAGGCAAGCTCCCATCGGAACCATTAAGAAAGAACTTCAAGGTTTGACCTGAAATGAGTGAGAGTCAAAAGAGGGAGAGAAGAGTTTTATCAGTGGAGAAGAAGTTCTCAAGAGAAAAAAAAGAAAGAAAGAAAGAAATCCTAAGCTTGAGAAGCTCTATGGAAGCTGAAGGGTCCGTTTTCAGCATCAGGATTATATGAGTCCATTACGGCAAACGGAAAGAGCTGGTGAACTGATGTAGTGGTTATTCTTCCCTTTCAACTGATGCTTCTATTCTGCTTGATGTCATTGGCTTTGGTACAGTGAATGCTCATTTGTAAACAAAATGATGAGTCAACAGGGTCTGACAGAGGAAATCTGTTAATGATTTTTCATGAGCAGTTACATCCATTCAGCGAGCCATTAGCTCTCCTGACTTCGGTCTGGAAACTCCCAATTTAAATGAGTGACTGTGGCACTCTTGCTTCTCAGTGGGGAGTCCTGCTGAGTCCAGGTTTTAGTCTAAGTGGTACGGGAGGAGGGAACCCTGTTTGTTTTACATATACAGACCCCAGCTGAGGACACTGGTGTTTTCTGTATTAAAAAGTCTAGAATTTTACTGAAAAAGCTCACAGGCCCAGTGATGTTCCTGGCAAAGCTGGTCATTGTTCCAGATCCTTGGTCCTGTTCTGTCCTCTTTACGCTGCTCCAGTTGTGCAGAAATGGCCCAAACACTGGCTTATGCAGCCAAGCAGGGATTGATTCCCTTTCCATAGTGAAATCCCCCCGGGGGTTAAAGCGGGCACAGTTGGCTTTATGCTACCTACCCCCCCCCCCCCCCAGCATTCAGGGTCATTACCAGCCAGCATGAGTTTATTGGTTTAGACCCCAGCTGCCTCCAGAACTGGTGGGGCAGAAAAAAGTAGTCTAATTTCACCTCTGCTCCCCTTCTTAAGTCTTAGCCAAGCTGTGCGCTGGATGCTCCCAAGCACCTAGGCCATTCATTCTAGCACAAGCACAGCTGGCACAAAAAAGATAAAGCCCATCAGTCTAAAAACGATGTGGCAGTATTTGATGCTTTGGATTTACATGTTCAAAACTCCACATCATAATCCATTGTGAAACAAAATGCTGGAGGCTATGGGCCCAATTCTGACTTCACCGTCATCCATATTAAACAGGAGTCACTCCTCTGAAGACAGTAGAGTTACACACGAGTGTAAAACCTGTGTACATGACATTAGAATCAGGCCTAAAAAGTCCATTAAGATTCCTGAGATCAGTAAGACGTAAGTGCTAGAGACAAAACTGTTTAAAACAAACCAATTAAGGATATGAAGCATGGAGTGACCACTCCCAAAATCTCTCTCTGGATCCAACTGTGGGTATTTTTTTTTTTTTATTTTTTTTTTTTTTTAGGTTTTAAACCACCTGTCTTTCAATCTGCAAACTTTCCAGCAGTTGGCTTTGTAGCAATTTAGCAAATATGGCTTTAGACCATTCATTAATTGGATGTTATGGCATTTTTTTGGATCAATATTTAACTAGAATTAACCCCTTGTTCTCCATCTGGAACAACTATGTGATGATAAAAATCGAGGGCAGTTCCCTTTATTGGGAAGAATGAGAATGGCAACAGTCTTTTCCTTGGGGATTTATAGCAGGAGGATCTACAGTACTTAGCAGAATGGTTTTAACCAGGGTAGAAGTCAGCAACTGAGACTTCATGCAGTTTCATTTACATTCCCTCCTGCTTCCCTAGAGCTGCTGACCTATCCCCTACAGCTCTTTCAGTATTAAAACTGGCATCCTAGAAGCATTGTTTTGTGTTTCTGTGAACTGTAACTGCATAGACTTGAGCAGAGATCAGTTGTTTCAAAAGGCATGAAATGAACACAGATGTTTATTAAAATGATCCTAACAGCTTCTCATAGGTGGTCTCATTTATTATTTGGACACTGAATTGCAACGTTGGACCAGATCTCAGTTGGTGTAAATTGGCATAACTCCATTAACATCAACAGAACTATGTTGATTTACACCAGCCAAGGATCTGGCCCACTGGTGGGCTTGTAGACACCCCCTGCACACACACACAAAATACTTTGATTTGAGAAGTGACCCACAGAGAGAAAGTGATCCAGCTGGAATTGACAGTGGACAGTTATTTATTATTGATTGATTATTTGCATTATGGGAGTACCTAGGGACCCCAATCATAGACCAGGACCAAACTCTGCTAGGCGCTGTATGAACATACACACAGAAAGACAGTCCCATGCCCAAGGAGCTTACAATTCAAGCATTTGTCTACACTTTGAGCTGGGGTATAATTCCCAGCTCGAGGAGACATACTTGTGCGAGCTCTCATTGAACTAGTGCACTAAAAATAGAGTATAGCTGCAGAGACAGAAAGGGCTAGCTGCCCTAAATACAGACCTGTTCGAGATGCTAGGCGAGTTCTCAAGGCAGCTAGCCCCTCCCGCTGCTTGTGCTGCTGTGGCTATTTTAATCATGCTAGCTTGATGAGAGGTAGTGCAGTCTGTCTCCTGGAGCTGGGAATCACAGCCCCAGCTCAAAGTGTAGACGTATTCTTAGTAAATAGTGTGAACTGGGCGCAAATTCCATTTAAATTCCTTTTCAAGGAAATCTGTTGTTCTTGTGAACGGGTGGGGGTTGGTTATTTTCTGTTCACCGATTCTTGGAGAAATTCAATTTTTTATCAGCGGTTTTCAGGCTGAGCCAGAATCAACATCATAAATGCATCAAATGGTTGAGAGGGCATGGTGACTTGTCTCCAGATTTTTCAGACCAAAACTGGTGAGAAGTTACTACACCAGCTTTCTGATAATGCTTCCTTGGGCTGCAGCGCTACAATCAGAGTGGCTGATTAGGTTGCTATAGCCTACATGTAAAACTTAGGTCGACTTAGCTAAATTGCTAAGGGGGTGAAAAATTCATCCCACTGAGAGATGTAGTTAAGATGACTTAACCCGCTGAGTAGTCACCGCTAGGTTGATGGAAGAATTTTCCATTGACCTAGCTACGGCCTCTCAAGGGGGTGAGTTTACTACAGCAACAGAAAACCCCCTTCCATCAAGGTCGCAAGTGTCTTCGCTACAGCTGTGCCATCGTAGCGCTTGTAGTGTAGACGTACCCTGAACAGTAGAGTCCTCTTCTGAGGATTACATTTTCATCCAGCGTCCTAAAAGCCTGATTTTTGACAATTCAGGTTGCAACACTGCAGCAGATAAACACTTGATTGGGTGTACAAACTGCTATCCTTACTGAGAGTCCTCCATAATGAATAGACTTCTCCTGGGAAGAACTCTGTGGCTAGGTCTGGGTTTACTGTAAACAGAGGAAGGCTTGTATTTTTTGTTTTTGTAATGTGGCTGACTCTGCCCACAAGTATCCCTCATTTTGCCCATTTTGCTTTAGTATCTACAACTCCTGGAAGAAGAGTATTTCCCTGAAGTATATTTTTTAGCTTGAATTCATAGCCCTCTGTTCTCCCCAGATGATTCCCAAATTTATTTGGAATGTTCTGTCTGCATATCATAGCTCTTCCTGAGTTATACCTAAACGTTAATAAAAGCTAATGGTTTACATTAAGAAAGGCAAGAGATAAAGCTAGGGCACTTTTATCATAGAATTAATGGCCTGAAAATGTCAGTTGTGTAGGGGCAGCTGCCAAATATTGAGCCTCTGAAGATGACTGTAAGTCCCACAAATCAACAAGTTGGAGCGGATTATCTGATGTTAGCTGTGTCATTTTCCCAGGACTCCAGGCATGTTAGAAGCCAGCAGTTTAATCCACTCTGATAAGATGCATGAGGGAGTTAGACACTGCGTCCACTTACTGTTCCACTGTAATGCTTTCAGAGGCAAAGGAGGAAGAAGCCTTGTTAAAGCAGAAGCATGCAGGTTTTTCAAGCTGCCGCCTGGTTTTGATTCATAAACTCCGGCATTTCAAGTTGCACAAGAACTATTTTTAAGGTCACAAACACAGGAAACAAAAATCAATACATTTCATGGTTTCCTGAGTGTTGCCTCACCAATCCTCTTCCTCCCTCTGTTTCCAGCAGACTTCCTTCCGAAGCTGACATCCTGCAATCTAGCTTCTCATTCAGAGCTCTTGGGGATGAAATAGTTGTGATGGAAACTTTGATAAATCATTTTTCAGTTCATGGCTGATTTTAAGGCTGAGATAAAGAAGAACAAAACTTATGACATATAATAGCTTGTAATTTTAGATGGGTTAAGACTTTAAATCTTATATCTTTCTTTTTGAGATCATACTCAAGAGCTGATCTAACTAAACCTCCTCTTAGACTTTATTTAGGACTTGAGTCAAGTTGTATCATTGTGAATAATAGTGAAAATACCTATTGTAAAAGCCCTGCTAGACAGAGTGTGGGTGTGTTGTACTTCTGTCCTCAACTGGATGGAAACAGAGCTGCTTAGCTGGGCATGTATCATAGGTCTCATACTGTTAACTGATAGTGGAGATTTTCCTTTAGTTCAAGTGGCAGAGTGCTGTGTTTTGGAGCTGAAGGATCCAAATTCTATCCATACTATTCCTGTGAATTTCTGAGTGGCCCAGTTGTGTAGCAAAGACAGTGATGAAATACAAACGGTCACAGATTTGTTACGATAGGTAAAAGATAAAATATTGTTGATATTGAAACAAATTCTGTGTTCAGGGCCCCTACCCTCTAGTCACTCTTGTATAGCTGAGAGTAGAATTTGGCCCATGCTGTACCTAAAATCACTTTTATCCCTGTATTCATGACTTAAGTGTTTGTGTGAGTGTGATTCAAATAGGTAAAATGATATTTCAGTGCATGCTGAAAAGGATGCAACTTGGTCACTTCCAGTTTACCATAAAATAACAAGGCTAAAAATACATCTTGGTACTGCACTTTACAGACTGAAAAACAGAAGGGACGACCCCACCCTAGAATCCAAGTGAGGGGAACACTTCCTGTCCCTGATGGCTTCCCTTTGGAGGAGATGATGTAATCTGAAGAAAGGTGTTTTAGGGAAGAAGGATGTGTGCAAATCCAAATAAACTTCTGACTATATTAGAATGGCCACGTCCTGTTTACCATTAACCATTTGGCAACTATCTTAACTCAGCAACTTATGATTTACAAAGATGTAGACACAGAAGAGAAAGGACCTTCCACTCTGCTCTGCAATGTGCAAGAGGAAAGAATGAAATCCTTCTAATTGGGAGTGGGTGATCTTTGGAAGAATAGAGATACCTATCATATTAGTACACTGTTTCTCTGAAGATATGTCTGACTTCTTCTGGGACCTTAGTCAAATCACTTAACTGCTCTGTGCCTTAGTTTCCCCATCTGTAAAATGAGGATTACCACTCTTCTGTGTAATGAGCTCTGGGTAGTTAATAATTGTAAAGAGGATGAAAAATCTATTTTTTTGAGGATGAAAAATATTTGAGGATGAAAAATCTAAGGATAATTATCACTATGACAAATACATGTATCTGGTTAGATACATTTTGGTAAAAGTGTGGCTGAACATAGAAAGGACTATTAAATAGGAAAAATGAATGGCTTGTCATATTCTCTGCATATTAAAAGGGAATTGTGTTGTCTAGTTTCATGGGGAAATATAAACACTTTTTAGGAGATTGGGCTGAAATTTTTTTTAAGAGAACCTAATGGTGTAAAAATGCAAAATAGATTGAGCAAAATCATTCACATTTGCAGCACTTCATCCTTTCAGCTTGGTCGCTCACAAACTGCACCATATCTGAGTATATGTTGCCCCCTTTTTTGGCACATGCTCCAGCAGAAAAGTTTTTCAGATCAGGCTTTGTTTCTTCCTGTCGGATGTGACCAACAAAGCTAGTGAACCCGTGGTGTCTGGCAGTGGGGGAGGGAGAGCCAAGTATCATGTTGGTTTTCTTGGACAAAACTTAGTCTGTAGCTTGTGGCCATAAACTTGTGTTTGAGCAGCAATGTGGAGATGAATGCTAGAAAATGTTTGCAAGCCTTTTACTCTGTCTGGGCAACGAATTTAAGATTTCCCTGGATTATTCAAGAAGGGAATATTTTCCTGTGAGTGACATGTGCATGGACAACACGGTAGGTCTTTGCCATAGAATTGCTAAAAATATCTCGAAGCAAGAGTCTGCTCTGTAATCATGAGGTGCTATTGCAGCACCTGGAATTGACAGACCTGAGCTAGCTATAATCTAGCTAGCCGGGGTCTTGAAGCAGTGAAGCAACAACGGGCTGTACGGACTTGACTGGAACTGTGAGTAATTACCCACAGGCTAGCCCACACGGAAGTTCACTCTGCTGCAGCTTCAATACTCTGGTACTCGAGCCAACAAAATTATGTCTACACGAGCTGCAGTCACAGTGTAGACATACCCTAAAATTATGTCAGTGATGACACCAGCTGTGCAAGTGACACCAGTGTCATATGGACGTCTGCTCAGGATTCCTAACCTGGCACTTGGAATGACCAAAGAACAGACTGCTCTGGAGTCCCTAGAGAATCCATTCCAGCCTAGTGGGTGCTGTGCTACCTATGCCCTAATGCACAGCTATACATGGGAAGCACTAGATCTGTGACTGTAGATTCCAGCTGTGTAGCAGTGGATGTAGGAGCTGTAGAGGTTACTGAAGGGCTGAGGCAGCTGCTGCAGAGAGCACTTTTGCCTCTCCCTGCCCTGGAGAGAGTATTCCTTCCCTCTCTAGCTCCATGTAGGTTGTCAACCCTCCAGGATTGTCCTGGAGTTTCCAGAAATTAAAGATTAATCTTTAATTAAAGGTTATGTCATGTGATGAAACCTCCAGGAATACATCCAACCACAATTGGTAACCCTCACTCCACAGAGACCCCAGCCCACACAGCCTAGTTACTCAGCATGCATAATAGGCTCAGGATTTGGCCCTTAGCATCTAGAGATAGGCCCAGAAGCAAAGCAGGATTGGAAATTTGAATACCTTCAGAGTTGGGAAGTGACCAGACCCAGGGGTCTGGTTTGGGCCCGTTTCTGTTAATAACGCCAAAGGAACTAATTTACTGTAAAGATACACTCTTCAGGCAGGCATGTTCCTAAACAGGCTGTCTGTCAACATTTTCTGTGTGGCACAAGCAGCTCTTTACACTGGCAATAAGGATCTCGTAATAAAATAAGGGTAATAAACTGCCAGAGAAGTAAAGTGTAATGCACTTGTAAAGTGGCTTTTTTCTTTAACTCGGCATATTGCGGCTATTGAGGCTCGTGTGTGTATAGAGTTCCATTCAGATTTGAGACCCTGATAGACAGCACTGAATGAGCTGCAGTTTGTTAGGTCCAAATCAGTATGCTAATGAGAGAGGCATCTTCAGACCCCTGCATTTCGTCTGTTTAAATCAGCACCTCCCGGTGTTATTCTGAAGGAGTTGTTTGCATTTAGGCCTCAGTTCAGTAAGGTAGTGAAACATGTCCAGCTTTAAACATGTAAGTAACCCTATTGAAGTCAATGGGACTGTTCCCAAGCCTAAAGTTAGCCACGTGCTTAAGTACCTTGCAGAACTGGGACCTTGATTTCTTCTTTTTTTAGGCTACTGTAACAGCTGAAGGTCACCCCCATACATATCTGCACCCTTCCTGCTGTTTAGGGAGTCATATATAGCCACACACCAGTGAGTAGCAGAGGTGACATTTCAATGGCTTCTTGCGTCAAGATGAGCAATGGAAATGACACCACAGATGACATTATAATGGCTGTAGAAACATACCATTCATTCAAAAGTCTTTAGGTACAACCAGGGCATTGTATAAAAACTTCTGTGGGGGAGTCTCCAGGTAAATTTTTAACAGCGTTGCTGTTGTGACATTTGAATGCTGTCAAATCCATCCACATTGTCAGGGAAGAAATTGTAAGGAGAGTCACTCGGGAGTCAGAAGGAAATCTTCTTGGACATATGTTGGAGGAACCAGGCAATCTGTGTAAGCCCTTCCAGGCCTCCAAATACTGTGCGGCAGAGAAAGAGCCTCCGAGGGCAACGTTGGTGAAGCTGGGGGAATTTGGCTTTGTTGGCTTGCTCTACAGAGGGGTCCAGGTGGCCAAATTCCAATTAGGCAAAAACAAAACCATATATGGAGATGATTGAGAATGGGAGCATTTCACACCCACTTTGCACAGGTGTATTCAATGACACAAGGTGCAGAACAAGGAAAAATCAGGCCCAGGTTTCTGTTTTAGTTTCCAGTTAATCTGAATCACCAAATTTTTGTCTTTGTGGAGAAGGGCAACTTAAAGTCCCTGGTTTTGGTCCATCTTTGGTTTGCACAGATCTGGTTTTAATCTTTTGCAGATTCAGCCCACTGGCCTTTACTCCACTTGAGTGTCACTTTTAGCGTAAGGTTCAACCAGACCTGAAAGGTCAAAATGAAACTCCATTGAAAATGCCACCCTCGTCAGTTGAAACCACAGTTCATTGTGTTTTCTGCATGGAGCTATAGCAGGGGGATCCCCGGACTTAGAACTTGAGGGAGCTGGGCTGATGCTAGACTTGGGTGTTGGGCCCTTGCTTGCCAAAAGTTTTGTAATCCTGGCAGCTGAGATTTTGTAGCAAAAGCTGTAACACGGGCAAATTTCTCCTGGTTTAGGCGTGTCCAGCTCAAAGCTTTAGGCAAGGGTGGGAAACTTTGGGCTGTGTTTCACAAGGTATCATGAAGAGGTGGAATTCTCCCCCCGCCTTAACTCTCTGACAGATGGGCTAGTTGTGGTGGGCAGTGCAGCCAGGTCACTGACTCAGAGCACTCCAGTTATCAAACAGTGTGTGTGGTGCTGGCCACCCCACCCCAGCATTGTTCTGGGCATCAGGAAGGACTTCATTGTGGCTGCTCATGTCCACGTGCACAATGGCAGAAGGAAAGTGCAGGGGAGTCGTTTCCCAGTCCTTTGCAAACCCATGAGAAGTAGCCAACTCTTGTGTTATTTCTGGTTTTACTGAAAGCTCCAGCTCCTGGAGTCATGCTATGTTGGATGAATCATAGCTACTTCTTCTTTTTTTAATTGAAAGTTTCTACCCATTGTGGTTGTGGAGAAAAAGTTAAAAACATTAATCCACAAAGGCTTTTGAACCAGGAGGTAAATATAATGACCCACATTTATTATTTTTAAGTCAATCTCTCATGATTTTTTTAGAGATTGACTCATGGTTTTGGAATGCTTGGGTCTGGCAATGTTCTGCTTGCAAGGGATAGCTAGTTCTTGCACTACCTGAGCACTGGGGATGGCAGGCAAGGCAGCGTGAGGTAATCAGTGCCCCAGAGGGGACATGACTGAGGGGCAAGAGGCATGGCTAGTGGCTTGACCATCCCTTTCTGCAACTGTAAACACCTGTTCTGTCAGCACAGGAGATGGGCATGCTTTGTGCCCTTTGAGAGGATTTAGCAGCTCCTGTGTTCTCCCCAGTGTCCCTGGAGCTGTTCCACCTGCCTCACCACATAGGCACCCATGGGGAAAAATTAGTAGGTGCTCTGCACCCACCGGCAGCCAAACTCCCCCCCCCACTTCCTCTGCCTACCTCCCAGCATTTCCTGCCCGGCTGCTGCCAAACAGCTATTTGGCACCATTAGCATGCTCCAGGAGGTGGGAGAGGAGCGGGAACGTGCCACGCGCTCAGGGGAGGAGGCGGGGAAGAGACAGGGCCGGGGCAGGGATTTGGGGAAGGAGTTGGATTATTGGCAAGGAGAGGGTGGAGTTGGGGCGGAAAATTTGGGGAAAAGGTTGGAATGGGGGCAGGGGTGGGATAGGGGAGGGGCCTCATGGAAGAGGTGGAGTGGGGATGGGGCCCAGGGCAGAGTGGGGGTTCGAGCACCCACGTGAAAGAGGGGAAGTCGGCGCCTATGCCTCACCAGTCCCTCCCTCTGCCACTAACCAGGCCAGGCACCCTGTCCCCAAACCTCATTCTAGCCATAAAGTCATATTGCCTGGAGCCATTCAGAGGGATAGAGAGCAATGGGGATCCATCAGTGACAAGCAACCCAGTCCCTGACCTGGATTGTCTCAGATCCCTTTGTGACCCAGCCTGTCCTCCGGTTCATTGTGTGCGCCTTCAGCGCTGCTGCATTGCCAGCCGCCCCCTCTCCCCCTCTCAGAATCCCTGAGCCAAGAAGTTCCAAAGCTGATTCCTCTCCTTGCAGGGCTTTTTGCCATTTTGTGGTTAGGCAGCCACACCAGCCAGGCAGCATGTGGGGGTTGATGGGAAGTAGCTGAGTTGTGTAAGACTCTCGTGTTGTGCTTAAACTATGTGGATGGATTTCCCACACACACAGTTTAAAGCAGCAAGTCTCTCTGAACTATGGGACAGCAAAACAAAGAGGATCTATAGAGATCATAGAGCTAACAAGCTTTGCAGACAGAGTGCAAGGGAAGTACATTTTTTGTAAAAGTATTTTTCAATCTAACTATTGTTAGCTGCTTGTTCTCTCTGGACTCAGACAAAGGAGGATGCTAGCAAATTCCTTGCCCAGGGCTCTAGTTTCCCCTTGGGCTGCCACAGGACCGTCAGGAACCCTTAAGAATTAAAATCTTCACTCTCTCTCTGCTCTGATCTAATTTTGTCATTCCAGTATCCTGTTGCCAGTATCTGTGCCACTGTAGCCTTGGGCCCGATCCAGCTTCTGACACCCATACTGACAATGAGCAGCACCTTACTCCACAGATAGTCCCATTGAAGTCAATGGGCCATTCGTGGAGTGATATACTATTAAACATGATTAGGGGTATCAGAATTCAGCCCATTTAAAATCCGTAAAAAACTTTGCCTTTGACTTTAGTAGGAGCGGGATTGGGCCCTGAGTTTACAGCCCTCAATCTCAGAAAAGTTTGCTCATATGAAAATGCTATTCAGGGTCACTCTATTTAAAAACAATCCTGACTACCCTTACATTTTAAAGAAAAAGAGAAAAAATTGCAATTGGTTGCCAGCTGTCTTCAGGTCTGAATGATTCAATACTTCCACAGTGGCAAACCCCAGGGTTCAACAGTACCTAACCTGGGGTTACAAATGAGTATAGATGCTCAAGCCCTATATTAACAAACCTTGGGTCTGGTAACTTGAGTTCTACTAACCCTGGGTTTACACTGTAGTGTAGACATATCCTCAGGGACAAATCCTGTGAGCTGCAGGAGGGATGTGAGAGGTCTCAAAGGCCGTGGAACTGACATCCCAATCATGCATAGGCTGGACAGGGAACTCTGCTCTCCTGAGTACCATGGGGTTCTCTCCACATTATTACCACAGGGAATTGCATAGTAGGTTCAGGAATAAGGCTCCGGCAAGTGGATGTAAGGAATGCAGAGGTCTTAGACACTTGTGGAGACCTGAGGCTGTAGTGGTGATCTACAAGTGACTCTGTTGGTACCCTGCAGTATGGGCAGAAGGATTCTCTTCCCTCAGCCCCTATGAAGCCCTGTAGCACAAAGCTCTCTTTCTTGAGCCTGTGCAGTGGTCAGGATTTGGCCCCAGCAAGCAGATCTAATGAGTAAGAAGGTGCCATTTTATAGCCATTTTCTCAATTGTAACTACTGACTAATATTTCTTATTTAATACCCAATGGTAAGGTTTCCCTGTGTATGACATAGAACCCTCAATGGGTTGTTTTGTTCAAAGGGTACAGTCTCAGTGAGAAATGTATTTTGTTGCCATGATTTGACATGAATGTTTCTTTGCAGCTGCAGCCAGAGCAATTAGACTGTGGAGCAGCCCATCTCCAACACCCTTTGGCCATCCTGCAACCCATAAAGGCAACACCAATGTTCAAATACCAAGGCCTCACTTCGGTGGCCGTTTCCAGTGTCAATAATTACACCGTTGTGTTTCTGGGCACAGCAAATGGAAGACTCCTGAAGGTAAAATTAGCATGTTACTAGAGAGATAAAAATGAAGCACTTAAGGGAGTTGATGGCTCAGGGATGGGTGGTGGGGTTTGGAGCCTTTCACCTCTCGGACCATTGGTTTGTATCATACTCAGGATGGCAGTATCTGAAAGCAGTTGCTGTACCACCTCACAGTGTGTAGTTCTGCAGGCTTCCCAAAATAAGCAGGGATGGTTTGGCTCATTTCTTGGATGGGTGACTACCAGGTTGCTCTTAGATGCAGCTGGAAGTGGTTTTAGTGTTCACCCCACATAATAGTATGGGGCACTGTGCTCCTGGAAGTGTCTTCTCTCAGATGAGGCATAAAACAGAGTTTTTGACCTCTTGTGGTCATTAAATATCTCATGACATTTTTCATAAGAATAGGGTTGTTACTACTTGTGTCCTGGTTAAATGCCAACTTGAACATGCACGCTGCCTACCTAAATTCCCCTGTCAGTTTCAGCTGAATACATTGCATTTTCTTCCCACCCTACAAATGTTACATCACATCACTGTGCGCTGTTAACTAGCTGATATATTCCACCCCAGAGGTGGCTGCACGGAAATCGGGAGATTCAGGTAATGTGGGCAAATTGTGATCCTTGGGTGAAAGGCACTAGAAAAGTGTTGTTATTGTTGATCATCTCAGAACTGTTTGGTGGCCTGTGTGAAATCAGTTGTCAGTCCCAGTCCAGTTTGCAGTAGAGAGGTGTCCATCTTACATAAACCACCATCACATGGCACCTTTGTTGGCAGCCTCAGCAGTGAGAAAGGACTACTGAATCCTGAGATGTGGCCCTTCCCATGCAGGGCTGAGGCACGTTGACACGGCAATATGAAGGAAGTGTGCTCTGGTACTGCCCACGCGGTAACTGCACTGAGAATAAAGAGTTCAGTCTTTAGGACTTTCAGTACAGCCCATTTATCCATTACTGTATTCACAGTAATAGAAAAAAAATATCATTTGACAAGCTCTCTCTGAGCACAGGCTTTCATTCTGCAATAAAGAATTAACTGGATATTACTTTAATCTATACAATGATATACGCTGCCTGGTCATTGGTATCTGTTAATCAGTATTTAAGGCTACAATATGATTGTGTTGTATTTTAATATACTGTAGAAATAAAAGACCTCAGTTGAAATGCTATTTTATAGCATTTTTTTATTAGCAGTGTCCTCTAATAAATTCTTCCCTTGATTTGGTGGTTTTTAAAAGCTCCTTATAGACTGAAGAATCACTGAGTGATCATTCCCCAGTGTCAAACTCTGAAGCAGGTCTGAATCCATGCATATAATATTGTCTCTCTGTTGAAACAATGCACTGAAGGCAATGTAGGGCAAAGTACTAGCCTCAGTCAAGAGCCAAGGTGCAGGGCCAAGGTTTCAATAACTTCAATGCTTAGAGTTTGCCAAAGGAAGGTTTACGTTCCAGCCAATCACAGCAGTTCACTAAAGTCCCTGCATCAGTAAGCCCATAGAGTAGAAAAGACCATCTAGGAGAGACATGGCTGGAATCTGCTTTATCTCAGCCTGGAGCTAATAGTACATAATTTGGAATATTGGATCAAAATACTTGGAGAAGAGAAAATGAATCCAATTTCTCTCATTGCTTCCAAGTGCTCCTGGCAGAAAAGTGGGAAAGATCTCAGAGAAGCTCTCTGGTTTCATTTTTGCCTCGAGGGGGAGGTAATCCAACAGGGTGATAGGCAATTGACGTCATAGCCAGGTGCACAGGGCCAAGGGTGAAGACACATCCCACATGCAGCTCCCGTTCACACAGTATTAACAGTTCTGCTTCCATTATCGTATCAGAGAAAGCAGCCTTATCTGCTGAACGTCCATTAGAGAGAGGCTCCTGACTACTCTTGACTGGGATAATTTGCTCGTATAGCTATAATTTAATTCTGCAACACAGCTGCGTAACCAGAAGCCTTTTTACCTTCAGGGCTCTTTGTTACTTGGCATGGCATAAAGAATACTTTATGTGGGTTATAATTCAGATCTTTGCTGTCCAAGAAAAGACAGCAGGAGGGCAGAAGTAGCGTTTGACCAGCTCCCCCAGCAGCAATGATGGCTGCCAGTCACATGGGGAATCAAACATACTGCAGGATGGCATATCATAGGGGCCATTATTTGAGCCACAATCGAGAGTTGTTAAATAATGCTTTCAAAGCTGCTAAGCTTACAGTGTAGTGTAAAAGCATGGCAGAGCCTAGCACCCTCCCTGGGGATACAGGGATTTTCTGTTGAGTCATCCTGATGTCCTGGTGCTGGAACCCAGTACACAGATGCAGAGGTATTTTTGCTGAATTACTCAGAAGTTAGACCAGGTTAGGTCTAGTCCGCTCCAGTCCAAAAGCATAAGAGCTCCCCATGGCTGTATCTACACTATCCTTTTCCCTAAAAACTTCCCTCAGTTGCTAACACCAGCATAGCTGCAATAGGGGAAGCTCTAGACTAGCTAGCTAGACTGCTGTCTATCAGCATTATTACCACCATGTCACCCAGCTCTGCTCTGAGGGTTACACAATGGTAACACTGTTGGCAGCCTTGTCTGTACTGGGGCTCCTGCCACTGCTTTCATTGGTGGAGCTACACCAGTGCGTAGCAATGGTGGGAATTTTTTAAGGGCAAAAAGGCTAGTGTAGCAAGGCACCAGGACCCACAGAAAGAGATGTCTTGTGAAGAAAAACACTAGGAACAGCCAAGCTTGTAGGGGCAGGGGGAAAATTAGCTGGAAGAGAGGAAGGATTGTCTTGTGGTTAAGGCACCGAACTGAGAGTCAGGAGATCTGGGTTAAGTTCCTATCTGTAGAATTCTAGTGTGACTTCAGGAAGTCATTAATCTTTCTCAACCCCATGTGTAAAATGGAGATGATAATATTTCTTCTCTTCCATGTTTCTTATCTATTTAGTTAGTAGCTTGCAAAGAATGTGTACAGTGCCTAACACAATGGGGCCTCAACCTGAGTTGGGCCTCTGAATGCTGCTGTCATACATATAACACTTTTCTGAGCATAATTGTTTTAAGTTTAAAGATTTGGAAATAAAATAATTTTCCAATATGATGACGATGATAATAATGATAACAATTAATTTGCCTGTATATGTCTGAAGACCTAATTTTGATTTTATTTATGCTGGTTTAAATCAGGAGTAACTCCACTGAGATGATCTGAATTAGACTGACATAACACCAGTGTGAGATCGGAATTAGGCCCTTTAAGTCATTGCGGTGGCAGGATCTTCACCCTTTCATGGCAGAAAAAGGGAGTTCCATGCAGCTTGCTAAGTAGGAGTCTTTGGCCTGAGACATTAAAAATGGAGATCATGTTGAAAGATCCCATAGCATTTCCCATTAGAGATGGGGTTTGCCCTTCACCAACCAGTATTTCCCTTCCCCTCACAAGTGTTCTGTGTTGCAAGCAGAGTTGCTTCCCTCCACCCCAGCATGGCTGCATTTTAGTGGTGCTGTGTTTGTGCAGTTTATGGAGCACTTTGGGATTAAAGCTGATGTTAAAATATAAGACATTATTAGTTACCATTTTACTTCTGAGTTTATAAGAAGAGTGAGAAAAACCTCTCTCCCATAACAATGTTTGATCTCAACAAATGGTTCTTTTTCACTATAGATTAATCTGAACAGTGACATGAAGGTTATTAGCAGGAAGTCCGTTTCAGTGGCTTATGGGGAATCCGTTCATCCTATCATGCAGTTTGATCCTTCTGATTCCAGCTACCTCTATCTCATGACATCCTATCAGGTAGGACTTTTGTTCTCCATACATTTGGCAAAGTGCATTCATTTGATATTTGCAAACAGCATTGGTTTAGGGAAAAGAGAGGAGCAGAAATATTATTTTAATACCAGTAATGTACAGACTTGTAAAGGTTAGGAATCACTCCAAAGTTTAGATCAAATGTTTTCAGAACCGTCCATACTTTTTGGGTCTACATAGGTAGGCTGGAAGTCACACAGGAACAAACTTCTTTGCAAGATTTCTGGTACCATTTCCTTCTGGCCAGGCTAGAAATATTGTGAGAATAGCCTTCTGTTTAAAGTTTTGGTACTGGCACTTCTGAACAGAACTTGGAAATGCAGAGAGACATAAAAACTAGAGATGGGTCATAACCTCAAAGTTCAGATCCAATTGTCACCAAATTTGGGGGTATTTGGATTTGAAGGTTTGCATTGACCCATTACTGAGACCAGACCCAGCTGCAAAGTTTAGTTCTGGATCTGAACTTTCCCAAGTTTCAGCGGGGTTGGATGCATGATTCATGTCAGCTTCACTTTCAGTGAAAATGAATAAAAAGTTACCCAAACTTTTTCAAACTTCATAATGAGTATTTGGCGTTTGGGGCCAGGGTTCAGGTTGATTCCTGTTATCTGAACTGGTTCACCCATCTCTGTGCAACTAAAGGTGAAAGCTACAGTGAAACATGCTTTAAGCAATTACCTACTGGGCTGGCAAAAATAAATAGATGTTGGTCTTTATCTGAAATTTGGATAACATTGTACTAGAAATGTTGGGGATTCTTTTAAAGGGTCACTCAAGAAAAAGGTTTGCCTGTTGGAGCTGGTCCTCAGGGCAGGTTTCACTGTACCTACAAATTCACACACCTCGTCTCATAGGAGTGCACTATGCAGCGTGGAAGGCTCTGTCTTTGGAGAGGCCTGAAAATTCCATAGCAGGAAGAAACAAATGGTCTCTCCTTGCCTTCTGTTAAGTGAACAACTGAGGAGGAACAGAGTTCAGTTCTTGCTCCAAGCCCTGGTGGTCTGTCCTGAATTATATTTTAATTTGTTGAAACAGACTCACAACCACTACTTTTATATATTGTATTTATACTTTCCAGCTGTAATTCCCTGCAGACTGGCCATTATCATGTCATGGAACTCTCCCAGGGTGCCTGTCTAGCTAATATCTCAGACCCCTTAGATGCCTCACAAACACTTATCTCACAAAAAGATACCTGCTATGAACTTTATCCTGGGTGGACTAAAACTCCATGTGCAGTACTTCAGATCAGATAGTTTGGCCCTTTCCTTTAAATTAGGCCAGATCAGTTCCTTTTGCCAATGGAATTTACATTTTGGGAATCTTGACAAGCAAGTGTGGAAACTGCACAGCACGTGTTTGAGGAGAAACTGGCCCAGATGACTGGTTGTTTGAGATGCTGAGTACCTTTTGGGAACTGAGGGCTCTCAGCACCTTGCATTGTCAGACTCTAAATTATCAAGTTCCACTCAGTCTTCTTTTCCACGTGTTTAAAAATCTAGGAAAGAAAGCATACAAGTGACTGCATTCTCCCCTTCCAAGTGGTTCTTACAGAGCAACTCACCAGAGGTATTGCTGACCTACTTGCTATCCCAAGAATCATATTTCCCTACATGTGAATGATTTTGTATTCATAGGTAAATTCTGGTCACTTCATAAATCGACAAATATTTTTCACCCCCTTCTAGAAGAGGTCTGGCAAGTATGAAATCTTGAGGTTCTCACACTGATCATGACCCAAGTAACGTGCGGTGAAATGGTGACAAAAACTGATCCCATCTAAAGCATCAAAAGGGTTTTATATTTTAATAATGTTGCTGTCCCTCATCTTGCAGTTATGCCGAAGATGCTGGCTAACAAGAAACAGAGACCTATAGTCTTCTGTTTGCACATAGTGCTCCCATTACTCACAGAACCATAAATTGGAGTGATGGAAAAGTCTAACCCGTGCCCCTGCCAGGGAAGGATTGTTCCCCTTTAGTACATTTCCTAATACATTATCTAGTCTATTATTCAAAGTGTTTCACCATGTGTGAGTCTCATCAATACCTCATTAGCGTCAACTACAAGTTTCCTTTCCGTTGTCAAGAAGTGCACATACACCAGAGAGTTTGGGTTTTTTTTGTGGCATCTGAAAATGTTTGGATACCTAGGAATGATAGTGACCTTGGGTTTTGCTTGTTGCACAGATGACCCGTGTGAAGGTGGCTGCCTGTGACCAGTATGCAACATGTACGGAGTGCTTGGCTGCAGCTGATGCTTATTGTGGATGGTGTACAATGGAGACCAGGTAGAACTTCTTGTATCTTCTCCTGGGTGATTGTCTTTGGACCTCTTCCTCAGAGTTTCAGCAGATTGCTGTTTTGCTGCACAGCCATTCTAGCTTACAACCTTTGTCTGATCTTTCCCAGTTTTTACCAAATACAGGGCAATCCTTTTAAAGATGCCTTAACCCAGTCTCAAGCTTTGAGAGTGTACTTTTTTGCTTACTCCTTAATTGCATCTGCATTTTTATGACTATAGCTAATTGTGAATGCAAAAAAGAGGTGTTAGCCATCTAATCACTTGACTGTTAGTGCAAACAGCTAGTTAGAAAGCTGAGTCCCGTCACTGGCAGCTGCAGTTACTTGTGGGCACAATTCAATGCATACCCAGAAATCAGGCTGCAAAATTAGACTCTGTCTTCCCAAATCAGGTCCAGGATTTTTGACCAAACACACATGTTTCTCTCTTGTTCTGCACTCAGTCATTGCAGTCTACTATCTCCCCCTCACATAAACATATTTCCCATTGATGCTAACAGGAGTGGTGTGCTGATATCGTGATAACTGTACCCATTAACGATAGCAGTAGCACAATAGGCTGAAACACCGAAGTTGGAGAAATGGGAGGAAGTCTGCAGATTTCTACAGGACCTTCTTTGTAATTGTCACAACCGTTTTATCAATATTTCAATAGGCATCTCACCATAAATTGTGCCTCTGTTTGTTTCAGGTGTTCTCTGCAGCATGAATGCATTAATTCCACTGAGCCAAATTTCTGGACGAGTGCAAGTGAAGGAGTGCAGCAGTGTCCTTCAATGACTATCATGCCATCGGAAATTAATATTGACAGTGACAACAAGGTACATCTAATGTGGATACAGGTTAATAAAGTGCGATGGCCACAAGTCTCCATCTGTTCTCGGTGCCCACAGATGTCATTGCTCTAGCTAGGATAATGATTCCAAACATTTTGGGGGCAATAATACCAGTTTGCCAGATTCCCACCTCATATGTTCTAGCTGGTACCAGCTACTGTTCACTGCTTCCCATTCAGCGATGAAACTGGTCATTGGAGCAACCCAAGCACCATTGTGTATTACAGAGCAGTGGCAAAATTTTCAAAAGCATGGAAGTCCCATTTTCAAAAGTGACTTAGGCACTTAGGAGTCAGTCTCATTGAAAATCAATAGGGCTTGGGCTCTGAAATGCCTTTATGTCACTTTTGAAAATGGTACGTAGTCTCCTAAATCACTTGAATGCTTTTGAAAATTTTACACATTAAAAAAATGGGGGGAAAAATTAAAATTTTGAAGTTGTTCCCTTTCCTTGGGTTCTAAATTAATTCATCTGTTTTTCATGAAAATGTTTATAATTTTTTAATCAACATTTATATCAAAATCAACTATTTTTGAAATTTGTAACAAAATGGTTTCTTTACCAAAAACCAAGTTTCTGGTAAATGAAAAAATTTGCTAAACTTTTTGATAATGTCATTGGTTTATGGAAAAAGTTTTGGTTTTGAAAAAAGGGAATTTTTCACCCAAATAAATCTTTTTAATCTAAAAGATTTTGATCAGCTCCAGCGTGTTGGAATGGGCTACTGAGTGGGAAGCAGGCAGCAAAATGAACCAGTGCGCAGCACAGGTGAGGAGAGGGAACCCAGCGTACCAGTCCCCATATCTGGTACAGCTTCTCACTGCCTGGAAACAGCTGGGTTAGAAGAGGGTCACTGACTATGTACTTAGTTTTCATCACAGTGTTGAATCAGCAGCAAACTTTTATTTTAATTAAGTTTAGAGATTGGTGTGAGGCTCAGAGTTTGGATGCATCTCCAAACTTCCCCAAAGCTCACGGGAGATGTTCAGTTCAGGGTCTGGGTCTGGCAGAGCTGGACACAGTCCTAGCCACAGAAAACTCTAATTTGGCTCTTTTGAAGCAGAGGCTTGGGGCCAAATGATCTGCTGGCGTAATCCCATTGACTGTGCCATGGAGTCACAACTGCAGAGAACTTAGCCTTTGGGGTTTTATTTTAAGATAATGTACAAAAGAAAAGTCCGTACTTCAAAATCTTCAATTCCTGCTGCTGCTTAGGCAAAAAGTTTTCACAACAAAAAATAAACCACCAAAAATGAATTTGAAGTTCCCTTCGGAGGAGTGCAGAGCAATATTTTCTCCACCAATCACCAATAGCCCTTCAACCTGAATGGCCTTTTTCATATACACTTCAGTAAGTTAGAGCAGCTACCCTGCCCCCTTCCCTTGAGCTCCTGAGGGGCTCCTCTCTCCCAGGCAGGGCAGAGGGTATCAAGATCACATGAACTTCTTATTGGGGCAGAAGGGTCTTCTCACTATGGGCCTGAAGTCATCGGCCTGAAGGTTTGGCTATAGACTAGAATTTCCCCAAAGTTCAAGAATTTCAGATCCAGAGTTGGTTTGCCCCCACTCTCTTCTATCGTTTCATGGGCATAATCCCACCCTGGGGGTATTTGAAGTTCCACAAGGACCTGCTGCTGTAAAGGGAAGAGGTGTGCTCTAAGACAAGGTGGGGATAGAACCAGTAAGGTGCTTAGGGTGGAGTGGGCTAGGTGGCACGTTCCGGATGGAAGGGAGCAGTTCAGATATGTGTAGTGGGGCTCCTACCTTGGCTTTGTGTTTGGACGACCATCTGAATAAAGTACATGGCTAGTTCTGAGTGTCAAACTATGAACATACCCTATATTTTTACCTACGGAAACAATGAACTCTATAGTGACAAAGGTGTATTACTGTAGCAATTTCTTGTACACCGTATGACGCATATGACAAAGTAGATATTGAAAAAATCAGCTGTCAGTGGACATGTTTGCTGAACTGGTTAGTCTATATGTTTCAATCACCTTGTCCAACTCTGTAAATCACTTTCTATAGCAATAATTGAACTTTTTGTCCAAATTTAAGGCCATGATAATCCAAATAAATGGGAACATCCCGAGCCTCAGTGGAATGGAGATGTCTTGTGATTATGGAAATAATATCTACACTGTCGCCAAAGTCCCCGGAAATGATGTAAACTATTTTATTTATTGTAATTTTCTTCCAAGAGAGAAATATCCCACGTTCCCACCCAATCAAGGTATGTAATGGAAAATGGGCTGAAGGTACATTCCAAAACTTGTTTTATGGAATTAATTTTCTTCATTGTTGTGTTGATTCTGCGGTTAAAGGTTATTTTTTTGCAAATAATACTATTTATAGAAAACATTGGAAAAAAGGACAGCTGCACAGCTTCTCTAGTATATGAAATGTCACATTATAATCATTGCTGGAAGTTCCTGAAATCTTTTTACCATCCTAACATGAGTTGTCAATCAGTATTTTCAAATCCATCTATTATTACTGGTGGAATTGAAAAACCAGTTCAGGTATGTAACTTATTGGGTTTTGCTTATTTTGTCTAGATAAAATTTGTTTTTAAATTTTCTTTTAATAAGTACTGAAATCTACAAGTTTAAGCTCTTTATAAATAATAACATTATTGGTAATTCTAATTATAACTATTTTACTTTCCTTTCAAAAATACATTTCAGAAAAAAAATCCAGAAGAAAAAGTGAAGTGTGGTCTGAGACAGATCAGGAACACTAATACCATCTGCATGCTGCTCTTTCCAAAATACTAAGACTGAAATCTTCAAACCTGCCCACAAACTTTGGATGCTTCCAAAATTGGACGCTCAGCATGAGATACCTGGGACCTGATGTTCATAGACACTGCACATTTGCAGTCCCACTTGAAGTCAGGGGAGGTGGGTGCCCAACGCCTTTGGAAATCAGGCCCAGATTGTTTCATGCTAGGTACAGTAAGGCATCCGGAATCTGTAGCCAGTTTTGAAAATTTTGACCTAAACATTCTAGACTTCAGGGTGGGATTTTCACAAGTCTTCACAATTGGTCTAACTGCTCCACTGAAGTCCAGGGGGGTTTAATCATTGACTTCAATGGGAGCAGAGTTAGGCCAACACTCCGGCACTTTTGAAAATCCCACTCATATTAAGCAGTTTTAAAAGATGTCATTGATGTTCTCCCCAGCTGTAGGAAGAATGATAGTGATTGAACTGCTAGCTATTATTGTTTATGGTAATGTCCAAGTCAATTTCTAGAAGCCTATCTTCTGATTTTTATGCACTTCTTGGAAGAGGCTTTGAGTCTCATCCCAGGGGTGTTTATCATAAGATTTCAAAAAATTAAGTAATTAAGCAAACAGCAGGAGAAATGTAGTTTACAAATGTTGGTAGCCAAAAATGGGACTTGTCACTATTCTCTGTTGGTTTGTCCACACTGAGAAAATGACTGAGGTTTTAAAACATATTGACTAACCTGATTTAATTAACAAATTTAAAAATACAACTTAGCACCTAGTGTAGGCAAAGACACTAATTTAACTTTGGGGGGGAAGGGATTTAAAGTTGGGGGGGGCTAAATGAGGAGGAGCATATGAACTCTGAGAGGCAACCCAGAGGAAACCCCAAAGAAAAAATTTCAGCAGCTGGGATATTGTTTGCTCAGAAGTTTTGTCTTGCCCGCTAAGATTGAGCAAAAATAGAAACTCTCTTGTGATCCAATAATCTTTGGCTTGCTTGTTTCAGACCATGTGATTGTTCAAACTGCAATACGGGTCAACGGCAAAAATATTGTCTGGGCCAATTTCACCATCTATGATTGCAAAAGAACTGGAAATATTTACCCCAAAACAGCGTAAGTGATCTCACCTTTCATAAATTACAGCAACCAAAGCAGTTTGGGCGGAGGTCAGAGTTGGGAGAGAAGGCAGGGTGTTGACAAACAGTAGCTTGCTCTGCTGTGTCTCACTTTAGAACCTGGTGATTGAAACTTCCAAATCTTTGTGCCAGGGGAACAGATGTAAATTGAGCAATTCAAAATGGTGTATGTGCATCATCTGAGAGTGCTTGCTTGTGGGGTTAAGTGAGCAGGAACAGTCTTCCCTGCCAGCGGGACTGTTTGAGTCCTGGGCAGGATTTGGCAGGACTGAGGATGATGATTGCCAGGGATTTATACAGGAAGGTCCTAGCAGCCTCTCAAGCCATCTGGACATTTTGATGGAGCCTGGCTTATCTTTTTTTTTTATTCTTTTTTTAAAAACATGAACAATATTTTTATTTGAAAGTTTTTTGTGTTAACCCTTAGGGTGCTGGCTAATTTCCAACCCTTTAGCACTCGCATGCTAATCTATGTGTGCATCGAATATATCTAATCAGTATACTACATTTAATCTAATCTATAGTAGTTATAGAGAATCCATCACCATAGTATCAGGAGACCTGGTAAGCGTCGTACCTTAGGGACTGGACAGTTTCCAAGGGTTTAGTGGAGGTATCTGAAAGCTGCTGTGCCAAGGAGAGGGAGTGTTTCTGGCTGCAGGGAAGTGAGGACAGATCTGTACTCATGCCTTCAGATTCCCAAATGGCCCTGTCATCACCCCCTCCTCCCCGCACATACCCCAGAAACAAGCCCATCATCTCGTGGCTGACCTCATGACATATTCCACTACCAGTTTCTGACCACTTCGAGCTGGAAACCAGCAGGGTATGAGGGGGAATCACAGCAGGAGGAGAAGTCTGGAGTGCAAACAAACTGGCCTGGAGCCCAGAGCAGCTCTGTGCAGTGATATGGACCAGCAGCATGTGGCTGTGGGCTGCTGGATGGGGCAGGCTACAGTGGTTGTGGGAGGGTCCAGAAGAAGACTAAGAAAGCCAGAGGAACCTCACTGGAGAGAGAGGAGGGAGTTGGGAGCAGGGAGCCAGACAGCTGTCAGGCTAGAGGGAGAAGAGGGGATTGAAGAGAAGCCAGGTATACTTGGCTCCCAACTCTCTGCTGAAAGCCTTCAGGCTGGGTATGTTTGTCTTCTTGTTCTAGGGGGGGTTAAACAACAGAAACAGTCAGACAAATAATCCATGCATTTGACACACTGAGTCCCATCCCATGCATTTCCAGAACTGCTTGGGAATAGCCATGTATCTCTCATTGGATATAATGGATTTGTGGTGCTGGTTTCAACCCATGGAACTCTATGCACATTTACAGGGTATAATGATGTGACCCAATGACCCAGTCAGTGTAAGGTTCCACAGCCTCTACACAAAGCCATTGAAATAGCCACCAGAAAAGTTAGCATCACTTGACTTAATTTACAGGGTCTAAAAGACATATTTTTAAAAATGGGAGAGGGGCTCAAATACTCACTGGCTGCCTAAAGTCACTCTGTGGTCCAGAAGCTTTGACTGTGAGCCAATTAATGGAACTGACACCTTTAACTACTTGTGGAGAGGTCATTCCCCACAAAGGGCCAGCCTGATGCAGAATCAGGCGAACAGCCTCAAGAGCTTTTGGGCCTCAGCATAGCCCGGACAATAAAAGGAGGGATAGAATGACCCAGAGTCTTCTCTGAATGGATTTGTCCTAGGCACAATAAAACAGAGAACACAGACTCTACAGGTATGTGAAGAACTATAACCTGACACTGACATTGGGCTCTGCAGAGGGGGCTGAAATCTGCATGGCCTTTAAAAATTAAGTGCACCTGCTTTTTATGCATTTCAGATGTACCAGTTGCCTCTCGACCAAATGGAAGTGTTATTGGTGCACTGAGAAATACATGTGTGTCTCCAATTACTCTGATTGTGAGGACTCACTAAAGATGAATGTAAGGCATATTGGGCTTTGTTATGTTGTATGATTTTGTAAGTTGGCTGCATTATTGTTGTTTTCTGCCTTTTCCTGGAGGAATTTCCTGTGTTGACCAGATGCCATTGGTTTTAGAATACTTTACTGAATATATATGGGGTCAGCTGTGGGGCTGGGACTCAGGAGACTGAGGCTCTGCTCTTGGCTCTGTCACTGACTTGCTGTGTGGCCTTCAGAAAGTCTCTTCCTCACTCAGTGCATCAGTTTCCCTTTGTGTAAAATGAAGATAATGGTCCTGCACTTTTTAAAGAGCATTGAGATTTGGAAATAAAAAGCTGTGTGTAAGTGCACAGGAGTAATGACTTTCTAGACAATAGCAAGCTCACAGGTTCTGAAAATGCTTCTGTCTGGATTGGTGATGGGATACAGAGCCTGTCACCATTTTAATCTCTCTCCAGTTAGTAGCAAGAATACTTAGCATTTATGCAGCACTGATTAGCACCCCTGTGAAGTAGGTAAGTAAGTATTCTTGCTCTCTCTTCACAAGTGGGGAAACTGACACTAAGGTTGGTGAAATGACTTACCCAAGAGCATGCAGAGAGCTGGTAGCAGAGCCAGGGTTAGAACTGAGCAGTTGCTAGTTCCCATACGTGTGCTTGATCACATGGCGTCTCCAGGTAGTGACTGAAAGTGGTTATATTGAGAGGCTATTCTGTGAGCTGTGAAAAGTGGTTCTGTGGTCTCAGTCCTGCTTCTAGTAGATAAGTGTCACCATTACATAACCTGTTGGCTCCAACTAGCACCTTTGTTAGCAGCTGCAGCAGAAGGCATAAAAATGTTTATTGAGATGGCGTCTAGTCAGCCCTCTCCATTCTGGAAGTGGTCCCTCTAGACTGAGGAGGAGGCATTGTGGGGGAAACTAACACTGAGCTGTACCTGTTCTACAGCTAAAAAGAGGACTTCAGTTTCCAGGGCGGTCAGTCCATCACCTTTCATCAGTTTATCTCCAGTTTTCTTTCCGTTGACAAAGCTGTGTGTGTCTGTGTATCTTGTGACAGAGTAAAGAATTGTTCATGTGTGGGGTTCTTTCAATGTACATGTTCAGTTTTCCTGGTTATTTCAGCAGGCTTTGTCCCTTGGTTCTTTATTACCATTCAACCTGGAGCGATGCCTTGATTTCCACGCACCTTGGGATGCCTGGATTTAAGCAATAAAATAAATGTAGCAATACCTTACAATGCATTTAGCTTTTACTAGGCTGCTGTGGTACATTAATGAAATGGCAGCTAACTTGCTAGAGCGCCACTGGTGAGTGCAGAAAATCGCCTTTATCCAAATTACAGCTCCTAATAACACAGACTTGGCATAGTCAAGCTTCTGAAATTTAAACTGCAGCTAATTTAAATAAAATTGGCCTTTAGCAATCAATTTATTGGACCTCAAAGCTAAGCTTTTACATTTTGAATTGAATATTTCTTTGGCGCTAGCACTCTGAGCCTTTTTCAAGCTCATTCAGACAGATTCCCCTTGCTTGTTACCTTTATACAAGGACCTCGGACATATATTAGACTTTCCATTTGCTCTTCCAGACTTGACCTCAGAGATCTGATTACTTTCCATTCATGTCCCTTCATACCCTGCCTCCCTTTGTGGAACTCTCTGGAACTCATGTAATTCATTAAAGAAGGAAGGCAGATATGACCGATACATTGCAACTTTATCCTATACAGTTCTTTCCTTATAAAAACAGTATGAAAGGCTTCCTGCAACTGTTGAGTCACAGCCAGTCAAATCGTTCTTTGAGAGTAATACTCATTGCAGATTTAACATTCTTCTCTGCTTGTGACTCATCTTTGAACAGATTTTCCAAATCTCTTAGCAGTTTGTAATTGTTAAATGAACAGTATAAATCTGCAGTCCTTGCTTTTTCATGAATCATTCACTTTGGGCCAGATTCTTAAAAGTTCTCAGCACCCAACATGCTGAGCTCTTTTGTAAATCTGACCCTTTGACTCTTTGCTATTCTGTGTGTGGGACTAGTCACTAAATCACACAACGTTGTTCCTGCTGTTTGAATGAGTAGAGTCCTGAAAATCTGCAGAAATTCACTTTATGTCCCTGGACCATTTTTGCAGATCGTGGATTGGATGCAGATACAAATTTTGTATCCGCGCAGGGCTCTACAGATGAGAGAAGCTTTCTAAAAAGGAAAATAAATAAATGCAAACAGTGACTTAGGCCATGTCTACACTACCACTTATGTCGGCAAAACTTATGTCACTCAGGGATGTGCAAAAAACACACCCCTGATTGACATAAGTTTCTCCGGCATAAGTGGTAGTGTGCACAACGCTAAGTTGGTGGGAGAGCTTCTCTTGCTGGCATAGCTACTGCCGCTCATTGGGGGTGGTTTATTATGTCAATAGGAGAGCACTCTCCCATCAGTAAAGAGAGGCTACATGAGAGATCTTACAGCGGCACAGTTGCATCAGTACAGCTATGCCACTGGAAGGTCTCTCGTGTAGAACTAAGATCCCTGTAAGCTGCGCAGCAGCCTATTTAGCGCTGCGCATGTGCTCAGGGATCCACCTGGGGACCTGCTGCGACCAGAGGAGGGGCGCCCCTTGCCCAGCCCCAATCTAGCCCAGCCCTCTACCTGCCACGGCTAGGGAGGCCCAGACCTGCTGTGGCTGGGGAGCCCCTCCCACAGTCCGGGGCACCGCGGCCTCAGCCAGGATGGCACAACCTGGCCCAGCCCCATCCACAGCCAGGGCAGCCCAACCTGGACCCAGTCACGGCTGGCACAGCCCAGCCTCATGTTCCCGTCCCCCGGCCCGAACCCAGTCCCGGCCTGGACCTGCTAGGACCAGGGGAGGGGTGCCTATTCTGCGTCCCCAGCCCTGGAGCTGCTGCAGCAGGGAGAGGCGCCTCTCCCCACCAGCCCAGGTGCTGCTGCAGGGAGAGAGATCTGGGGGGAGTCCCTGAGCCCCATATCCCCGGTCCCACCTCAGAGCCAGCACCCAAAGCCGGAGCCCTCATACCCCTGCACCCCAACCCTCTGCCCCAGCCCTGAGGCCCCCTCCCACTCCGAACCCCTCAGCCCCACCCCTACCACACAAATTTTGTTATGTACACCAATATGAAAGTCATGTGTCACACATCACCTCTATATTGGTGCACATAATAAAATTCATTCCACACATAGGTTGGGAAAATTAGAGGGAACACTGGTGTAGACATAGCCTTATTCTTGCTCATGTACCACTAGGTAAGTGTATCATGTCCCCCTTTAGTAGCTGGTCTACACAGATAAGAGTCTTCTACTGCTACCAGTAGGGCCAGTGCTGAAGGCTCTGTGTTCTTTTCCCACTGGTGATCAATGGTGAAGTTCATTACACTCAGGAATATCCTTCTTTCCATGTGAATGCAGGTATTTGAATAAACAGTGATTTCCCCCCCAAATATGCATATGAACAAAAACCTCACACTCAAGGGCATTCAAGCAGCTGGCACAATTGGGCTCTTGATACATGCATCAGATGAATTCAGCTCCCCAAACCAGCTGATACTCCACTTTTCTGTTTTAAAAAAAAAAATATTAAGGACCTTTTTCAACAATACCTAGGTTGAATTTAAAATTAAACAGGCCAAAACACCAGCCAATACACTCCAGGGAACAATCCTGCACTGACAGGGAGGGATTGACAACATTTAACCCAACAAAGTCTTTTTCACCTCTAATGTCTGTGTGTCAGATCTTGATGCTCTTGTTCAGTTTTTAACCCCTGAGAGTTTTGCCTGTGCCAGGACTATAAATTAGTCTCAGTCACTGCCGTGATGGATACCTTAGAAATAACATAGCCCGACAGCCTGTGATTCTAAAATTAACCCTCAGTCAGGGATCCATGGACATCTTTCCACCCAATAAGAGATGCAAGTCACTTCCAAAATAACAAACCATCACATCGTGTTCATAATCTTGCCTGCGTAGTGCACAGTCACATACACTGTCCCACAGAATATATCCTGGGTATACAAGCCGTCAGGAACAGTATCCCCGATACTGTCACGGCTAACCTGGTGGCTGAACTTTGTGACTTTGTCCTCACCCATAACTATTTCACATTTGGTGACAATGTATACCTTCAAATCAGCGGCACTGCGATGGGTACCCGCATGGCCCCACAGTATGCCAACATTTTTATGGCTGACTTAGAACAACGCTTCCTCAGCTCTCGTCCCCTAATGCCCCTACTCTACTTGCGCTACATTGATGACATCTTCATCATCTGGACCCATGGAAAAGAAGCCCTTGAGGAATTCCACCATGATTTCAACAATTTCCATCCCACCATCAACCTCAGCCTGGACCAGTCCACACAAGAGATCCACTTCCTGGACACTACGGTGCTAATAAGCGATGGTCACATAAACACCACCCTATATTGGAAACCTATTGACCGCTATTCCTACCTACATGCCTCTAGCTTTCATCCAGATCATACCACTTGATCCATTGTCTCCAGCCAAGCTCTACGATATAACCGCATTTGCTCCAACCCCTCAGACAGAGACAAACACCTATAAGATCTCTATCATGCATTCCTACAACTACAATACCCACTTGCTGAAGTGAAGAAACAGATTGACAGAGCCAGAAGAGTACCCAGAAGTCACCTACTACAGGACAGGCCCAACAAAGAAAACAACAGAACGCCACTAGCCATCACCTTCAGCCCCCAACTAAAACCTCTCCAACGCATCATCAAGCATCTACAACCTATCCTGAAGGACGACCCATCACTCTCACAGATCTTGGGAGACAGGCCAGTCCTTGCTTACATACAGCCCCCCAGTCTGAAGCAAATACTCACCAGCAACCACACACCACACAACAGAACCACTAACCCAGGAACCTATCCTTGCAACAAAGCCCGTTGCCAACTCTGTCCATATATCTATTCAGGGGATACCATCATAGGGCCTAATCACATCAGCCACACTATCAGAGGCTCGTTCACCTGCGCATCTACCAATGTGATATATGCCATCATGTGCCAGCAATGCCCCTCTGCCATGTACATTGGCCAAACTGGACAGTCTCTATGTAAAAGAATGAATGGACACAAATCAGACGTCAAGAATTATAACATTCAAAAACCAGTTGGAGAACACTTCAATCTCTCTGGTCACTCGATTACAGACCTGAGAGTGGCTATCCTTCAACAAAAAAGCTTCAAAAACAGACTCCAACGAGAGACTGCTGAATTGGAATTAATTTGCAAACTGGATACAATTAACTTAGGCTTGAATAGAGACTGGGAATGGATGAGTCATTACACAAAGTAAAACTATTTCCCCATGTTATTTCTCCCCCCACCCCACCCCCCCACTGTTCCTCTGATATTCTTGTTAATTGCTGGAATTAGCCTACCTTGCTTGTCACCATGAAAGGTTTTCCTCTCTCTCCCCCCCCCACCCCCCCACCCCCCGCTGCTGGTGATGGCTTATCTTAAGTGATCACTCTCCTTGCAGTGTGTATGATAAACCCATTGTTTCATGTTCTCTGTGTGTGTATATAAATCTCTCCTCTGTTTTTTCCCCCAAATGCATCCGATGAAGTGAACTGTAGCTCACGAAAGCTTATGCTCTAATAAATTTGTTAGTCTCTAAGGTGCCACAAGTACTCCTTTTCTTTTTGCGAATACAGACTAACACGGCTGCTACTCTGAAACCTGTCAAAAAAAAAAGTGTGTGCTAATGTGTACCCACATTTGAATGCACAATTGCACATGAATATCAGGCTATTTCATGCACATAAATGCCCTTTTGCACATATAGTTACCTGATGTGTGTGCTTAGTTGCAGTGATTGTGTGTGCAAATAAAGACATACACTGTGCTTGCAAGCTGTGCCCTCTTTTATTCAATTATATGGGCCCCTTTTTCATTGGCTCACAATGCTGATTAATTATGGAGAATGTAAAAAGTGTTGCCCAGTGGTGAGAGTGAGGGACTGGGAATCAGACCTCCTGGGATCTGTACCTGCCCCTGACACTGGTTTGCTCTGTGACCTTGGGCAAGTCACTTACTTTTTTCCTTTGTGATTCAGTTTCCACACCTGAAAAATGAAAATAATAATAGTACCTACCAATGAGACTTATTTCCTTTTGGTAAAACTCCTTGACATCCTCAGATGGTAGGTGCTATATAAATGCATAATAATCATTTAAAAGGTTTACGAAGGACTAAATCCGAAACATAAAATTTTCAGAAGCACGTAAATCTGATTTTCAAAAATGACTTGGGCAGTTAGAGCCAGATATTTAAAGGTATTTGGGCACCTAACAATCTAGATAGATGCCTGGTAGGATTTTCAAAAGCACCTACCTCCAATTTAAATACCTTTTAAAATCTGCCCCAAGGAGCCTACATTTCCCTGAAAGTCAGTCAGACGGAGGCTCTGAAGTCACTTAGGTGCTATTGAAAATGTTATCCCAAAAGTGGAAAAGATACATCCGTCTCTGATCTCCTTATTGGTGCTAAATATTCCAGATACATTCAGGTAGAATGCATTTGCTGTGCTGCTGAATGTACCAGGTAAGCACACATACTCCTGAATGTACCAGTGTAGATTCTAATTGATTTCACTGTCCTTGCAGTTGTTGACAGTAGTAGTGCAGAGGAGCTGATTGAGAATCAGCAACCAACAGATTAGTTCTTAATATTTTTAATAATCACCATGTACTTGTACACGGGATATTTCTACTTAAATCCAAAGGAAATTCCTGGGATTTAAAAAAAACAACACATAGCGTTATTGGATTGACTTTTTTCTAAGAAATCACTGCATGGAACCTGCAGCTTTGCTGACAAATGTAGAATTGCACTGAAACTTGTTCATTGACATGAGACTTGCTGGTTCTTGACACAAGGAGAGCAGGCATTAGTTTGCAGAGAAGTGATAATTTTGTTTTCTATGCCTTGGGATGAATTTGAAGCTGCCAAACCACATCCAGAAAGAAATTGGTCATCTTTTTTATTTTTTCCTTTTGATTGATATTTTAGAAACAGACTCCCTTTGAGTCCTTATGCCTGTTCCTCTCCTGCCTCCACAAGGCCTAATGCTTGTTCCCATCCCTTCCCCAGTACTTCACTTGCTCAGAAAGGGAGAGCAGGAAATCACTCTTATGGGTTGCTCTTCAACAGCCTTGAGCCACTGATTGGAAAGTATTGTTAAGAGAATCCAGAGCCAGAACCTCTTACATTTTGGTGCATCAGATAAAATGGGACCCAGATTCAAATTACATCTGGGTTTGCTTTTGCTTTTTGCAAAACCAAAACCCTTTTCACAAGCTGATGTCTAGTTGGCCATGATGAGTGAGCAGAGGATGAAGGCGGAGAATTCCTGAGGGGACATTATGCAGAGCCTTGAAGATCAGGACGATAAGCTTGAATTTGATGAAGTGGAGGAGAGGAAGCCAGTGTAGGAATCCAAAGGGAGTGGAATAACATGGGCAGAAGAGTGCGCAGGGTAGATTGTCATCCTAAACTGTAGGGAACAAAACAAAGACACTTGTCTTACTATCATTATTGTTATTTATTAATCACTAACTGGCGTTAGGGTTGCTTGAGCCCAGGGCTGAATCCAAAGTCCAAGCCCCACCGCATAGGGCTGAAGCCGAAGGCTCAGGTTTTGGCTTCAGTCCTGTGCGGCAGGGTTCAGGTTACAGACCCTCCTGCTCCGCCCGGGGCTGAAGACCTCAAGCTTCGGCTTTGGCCCCACTGCCCCAGGGTGGCGGGGGCTCAGGCGTCAGTCCCCCTTCCTGGGGTCATGTAGTAATTTTTGTTGTCAGAAGGGTGTCACGGTTCAATGAAGTTTGAGAAACCCTGAATTAAACATTTACAAATTTTTCCACATTACATAAAAACCAAGCCCCTGTGGCATTGCTGCTGAGAAGAAAATGCCACATCAGCTCCATACAGGAGCATTTTAAAAATTCAGGCCCTTCTCCCTGATCCAGCCATGAATGAGCTAATCAGCTGGAAAATTCCCTTTACAGTCATTGATGAACAGCAGGAGAAGGGACTGCAGGACAACAAGTTAATCAGCCCTGTGAGAGTATTTATCTGGCAAGCCAAGCTGGTTGCTGTGACATGCAAGGACACACAAGACCAAAGGAGCTTACACATAAATTTTCAGTCCCCAGCTGCATTCGCTTTAACCCTTTTTATTCAAGGAGACTATGGACTGAAATCTCCCTCAAACCCTTTTTTTTTGTTGTTTTTACTTCTCTCCCCCTCCCTCTCTCTCTCTGTTGTTTAATCTTCATGATGAGGCAGCACTGACTGTGCTTGGTTAAGATCAGTGTCCTGATAAAAACTGAAACTCGGTTTCCACAGTCAAACAAACACTTTAAGATAATTCATTGACCCTGAAGCCATGCTTAGAAGAACCAGGAGAGGCACTTTAAATGCTAAGAGTTCCCAGTGCACAGAGAGCTTCCAGACATATGAAAATGTTCAGCTGTGTGTCTTAGTGTTATACAGCCTGATTCTAATTTCACACTGTTGTAAATCAGGAATATCTCCACTGAAGTCAGTGGAGTTACACTGAAGTAAAACAACGGTAAGTGAGAAGAGAATCATGCCCTTTGTTATAAATTATTCTGCATATCGTATCAAATAGTCTGCTGTCATTTACCCAATAACTCCACTGTCAAAGTCGAAAGAATAGTAAATATGGCAGGCGACCAGCTTGGCTTAATGGTGAAATCCTAGCGGATCTTAAACATAAAAAAGAAGCTTACAAGAAGTGGAAGGTTGGACATATGACCAGGGAAGAGTATAAAAATATTGCTCGGGCATGTAGGAAAGATATCAGGAGGGCCAAATCGCACCTGGAGCTGCAGCTAGCAAGAGATGTCAAGAGTAACAAGAAGGGTTTCTTCAGGTATGTTGGCAACAAGAAGAAAGCCAAGGAAAGTGTGGGCCCCTTACTGAATGAGGGAGGCAAGCTAGTGACAGAGGATGTGGAAAAAGCTAATGTACTCAATGCTTTTTTTGCCTCTGTTTTCACTAACAAGGTCAGCTCCCAGACTGCTGTGCTGGGCAACACAAAACGGGGAAGAGATGGCCAGCCCTCTGTAGAGATAGAGGTGGTTAGGGACTATTTAGAAAAGCTGGACGTGCACAAGTCCATGGGGCCGGACGAATTGCATCCGAGAGTGCTGAAGGAATTGGCGGCTGTGATTGCAGAGCCCTTGGCCATTATCTTTGAAAACTCGTGGCGAACGGGGGAAGTCCCGGATGACTGGAAAAAGGCTAATGTAGTGCCCATCTTTAAAAAAGGGAAGAAGGAGGATCCTGGGAACTACAGGCCGGTCAGCCTCACCTCAGTCCCTGGAAAAATCATGGAGCAGGTCCTCAAAGAATCAATCCTGAAGCACTTAGAGGAGAGGAAAGTGATCAGGAACAGTCAGCATGGATTCACCAATGGAAGGTCATGCCTGACTAATCTAATCGCCTTTTATGATGAGATTACTGGTTCTGTGGATGAAGGGAAAGCAGTGGATGTATTGTTTCTTGACTTTAGCAAAGCTTTTGACACGGTCTCCCACAGCATTCTTGTCAGCAAGTTAAGGAAGTATGGGCTGGATGAATGCACTATAAGGTGGGTAGAAAGCTGGCTAGATTGTCGGGCTCAACGGGTAGTGATCAATGGCTCCATGTCTAGTTGGCAGCCGGTGTCAAGTGGAGTGCCCCAGGGGTCGGTCCTGGGGCCCGTTTTGTTCAATATCTTCATAAATGACCTGGAGGATGGTGTGGATTGCACTCTCAGCAAATTTGCGGATGATACTAAACTGGGAGGAGTGGTAGATACGCTGGAGGGGAGGGATAGGATACAGAAGGACCTAGACAAATTGGAGGATTGGGCCAAAAGAAATCTAATGAGGTTCAATAAGGATAAATGCAGGGTCCTGCACTTAGGATGGAAGAATCCAATGCACCGCTACAGACTAGGGACCGAATGGCTCGGCAGCAGTTCTGCGGAAAAGGACCTAGGGGTGACAGTGGACGAGAAGCTGGATATGAGTCAGCAGTGTGCCCTTGTTGCCAAGAAGGCCAATGGCATTTTGGGATGTATAAGTAGGGGCATAGCGAGCAGATCGAGGGACGTGATCGTTCCCCTCTATTCGACACTGGTGAGGCCTCATCTGGAGTACTGTGTCCAGTTTTGGGCCCCACACTACAGGAAGGATGTGGATAAATTGGAAAGAGTACAGCGAAGGGCAACAAAAATGATTAGGGGTCTAGAGCACATGACTTATGAGGAGAGGCTGAGGGAGCTGGGATTGTTTAGTCTGCAGAAGAGAAGAATGAGGGGGGATTTGATAGCTGCTTTCAACTACCTGAAAGGGGGTTTCAAAGAGGATGGCTCTAGACTGTTCTCAATGGTAGCAGATGACAGAACGAGGAGTAATGGTCTCAAGTTGCAATGGGGGAGGTTTAGATTGGATATTAGGAAAAACTTTTTCACTAAGAGGGTGGTGAAACACTGGAATGCGTTACCTAGGGAGGTGGTAGAATCTCCTTCCTTAGAGGTTTTTAAGGTCAGGCTTGACAAAGCCCTGGCTGGGATGATTTAACTGGGACTTGGTCCTGCTTTGAGCAGGGGGTTGGACTAGATGACCTTCTGGGGTCCCTTCCAACCCTGATATTCTATGATTCTATGATTCTATGAAAGGCATTACTCTGGATGTCCCCTGGGGTAACTGAGAGCAGAATCTGGCCTAGTTTGTTGCTGCTGTTTTGCGGTGCAGTTTACATCTCATGAAGAACAGGATGGGTTTGTTATAAAGATCTGGGCTTAGAGTCAGACCAGTGTCTGAGCCATCACTCCCAAGTGAGAAAAAAAAATTGGGCAATGACACAGGATGGTTGACTTTTTAAAATCATTTTTCAGGTTCACTTGGATCTTTAAATTCACCCATACTTTGGCTGGTCCTTCTCTAATGCCTCTTACAACCCTTTATAGCCCCTCACTCTCATTCACACACTCACATATACACTCTCACACTCTGTCTCTCTCACGTGCACACACACATCTAAAATGCCTATGTGCCGAGGAGACCACTGTAAAGTGAAATCTCTGCAGGGGCTTAAAGAAATGTGCAACACAATTTACAAGACATTTTGCTTTCTGCTGACAAGAGGGGGTCTTGGAGGAAGCTTTGCCATTGTACAATGCAGTATGTTTTTTGAGTCTCCCTCTAGCACTTAAATGACTATAATAATGGGACTGTAGTTACAGCCCCAGAGTGGCACCTGATGAGAGCATATGGTTTTGCTTTTGATTTACAAACAATTTTTTTTTACTGTGCAAAGTGAAGAGTTCCAGATTGACAGCCCTGTCATGGGGAGACTGAAGTCCTCTATATAACCACTGAACAGGTACTGAAGGTGGAGCAGCCCTGCAAGACGAGGCGAGAGAGTTGTTCAGTTTTCATTCCCGTTTGGTCTTAGACTGAGACCGCCAGCAAGGGTGCCAGTTAGTGGGGACAGCTGTCTGCTGGGAGCTGGACTGAGGCAACCATCTTGTTGCTATCACACAGCCATCAGATGGTATTGATTTTTGGTCACCACCTTCCTCGGCGGGACTTAAACTGGTGACCCAGAGGTAAAAGGATAGGGTCACATTCCAAGTTCTATGAGCCATGCAGTCTCCCTGATAGCATAGGGTCAGCTTGTGTTTTCACTTTGTTTAGTAGGCTTCAGGCTGACTTTAAGGTATGACTGAAGGTGACATTTTCATGACTTTTCTGTGTTTCCTTCTATCTCTGTGTGATAAGGAGGCTCAACATGCTCACAGGAAAGTTTCCCATTAACCTTTTCTTTGTTTTCTTGTCTTCTAAATTACAGGGCACCACAGACTGTCCACGGATTGTACCTGCCTCGCTAGAACCTATGCCCACGGGGGCTTCTCAGGACATCATGATCTCACTGGCTAATGCTGCTTTTTCCAAGGTAATTGAATTTGTAGGCAAAGCAAAAAGGTTCAAATGAGCTAACCAAGTGATCCTACTGTGGCACATAACAAGTCCAAGAGCCAGGCTACTGGATTCTGCTGAGGGAGTGCCACCCTCTGCCTATACAGGAGTGAAGTCCCAGATCTTCAAAGGTATACAGGCACATAACTCCCATTAAAATCTAGTCCTAAGCAGCTTACCCATTTCCACCTTCATTAAACACAGAAATAGCTGTACTAGCAGAGGACATTCATGAAAAATAGCCACCTGGGTGGGTGGGTTGAAATAGAAAAAGCAAAGGGAAAATTCAGCTTGCATACAGACTTTCTCTAGGGATCTATTATAGTTAATGCCAGACCTTTCATGGCATGCATGCAGTATGTGGATTTATGCACATTGTAAAATATCCACTAGAACAAAATGTTTGGGGGAAATAAAATTCATACTTTTTGTGGATATGTTTTCCATGTTCGATCCTGTGAGCGTGCAGGTGTCTGGCTCTCATGAGGGAATGCTCACCAAGCAGTGTGCTGGGCAATCCCCAGGGTCTTGCTTCTGGAAAAGAAAGAAACACCATTAAAAGGGAAAGCTAACATGAAGACCAAGTTAAGTCCAGAAATATAGGTAGAAAGCCCCACACTAACCAAACCAGCACAGAAATATATTTTAACTTTACTTTAAAAAATGATGTCCCTTTCTGTGAAATCCTTTGGCATGTAGGTGGTTGCATGGGGCAAATGCAAACCATAGCAGTGGCCACAGAGTGATGCATTCTGGGATGTGTTTTAGAAGCCAGGAAGGTACAGAAGAAATAACAGAGGGTGGGGAAATGTAATAAATGCTGGTATTTATGGAAAACTGTCTTGTGTTGTTTTGGGTCAGGTTCTCCAACCTTCATGTGCAATTGTGGGTCTAATTCATCTGCAAAGTTACCACAAAAGCACATGCCAAATGGGGAAATGTACAAACCAATGACCAGTTATCTTGTCTTTTATTCAGAGCGATGAGCAGATCTTGGGCATGTCTTCAGGTGTAAAGGGCTTGGGCAGCAGGCAAGCAGAATCAGGCTGTAGGGCTGTGATGTTAACAAAGCTTCAGGAAAACCTTGTTCTGTACATTACACCAGCAAAGAAAACTGTTCTCTGCTGTAACTTGGTTGCAGTTTCCTGTCTAAGGTCTGGCATTTGTAAATAAGGATGTGCCCCTGTATTGTCAGCAAAATGGGAGAAAATCCGGCTTCCTCTGTGGAGCCACAAGGTGGCTAAAGAGGAAGACATAGCACGTGTAACCTGATCAGCAATGGAATAAACAGGAAGGTTACTGAGGCACCTCAATTCCCAGAGGGCAGCCCAGACGACTACCTTGCAATTTGACTTCCTCACTCCTCCAGTCTGCAAAATCCTCCTGGAGCAGCAGAGCAAGATTAATTCTGCTGCTTTGCTCTTGAAAAGCTCTGTAACTCATGATCATTCCCAGCACAAAGGGGATCCAGGAAGCGAGATCCCATTGCTGCTGCTAGTGAGATTGCTAATGTGTTAACGGAAGAGGGAGAGGGCGCGGATCGGTTTAAAGGGCACACGTTACAGATTGGTGTAATGATTCACAGTGAAAGGATTTCAGCCTCGCTCTTGCTGCCGCACGTGTGCTGCGTGAGTCAGTTGGCTACTGCCATGAATCAGGAGCTTCTTTCACGTTTCAGGCTGTTTTATCAAATCTGTGCGGTGATTTTTAGGGTATATTTAGTGCTCATTAAAAGTGCTGCACTGAGCCTCGGAGATGGGATTTAGTCACACAGGATGCGTACACTAGGAAGACCAGGAGCAGAATTTGGCCTCTGGTGTTATTAGTAACCTAGTGTAGGGAAATTTATTTTTGAAAAATACTGTGTGCCAGATCCTTAATTGTACCATACCTCTGCTCAGCACAGTTGACACAAGGGGGACAAAAGTGGCTTTAAGCCCAGATGACTGGCCATGTTACAGTTTAGCTTAACCAAGACTCCTAGAGACCAGTCTGGCTCTTGCTGTTACTTAGAACAGCCTCAGAGCAAATCTAAATTCCACCCTTATAAAAGCCCTCTACAAGTCATTGTGGTGGCTGAGGATCTCCAGAGTACTATACGCTTTGGCCATGCCACCTCCCACCTCTACTCAAGCTGTGGATTACTTCACTCCAAGGGAGATCTTCAGTTGTCCTATCAGAGCAGCTTTCCTGTAGCAGACAGGGGCCAGGATTTGTCCCTTGTGTGACTTTTAACATGGTGGCGATTAAGCAGTTACTCCCTTTGTTATTTATGATTAACCAGGGTTAATCAGGATCTGTAATCCCCAAATTCAAACCTTTGAGTCCTATTCCAATCTCTGACTAATTTATCCTATTGGTAACTCCACTGATCCATAGAGTTACTTCTGATGTTCACAGGAGAAAGAGATCAGAATCAAGCCCTGCAGCTCCATTCATCTCTGACTCTGATGGAAAAAAATAGAAAAGTATGTTGGTGCAAAAACTCTCTCCTCTTGTCTCTTGCTTTTAGGATACTGTTTTGGAATGTCATTTTGGAACTGACAGGACATTTGAAGCCAGATGGGTGAACACCTCCACCGTTCAGTGCAGCAGTGTCCTGGTAAGTATCTGGGCAGAGAGTCTGCAGGCAGTCTGGGTTTTGTTCCAAACAGGGGCATTTGGATAGGGCCCCTCCCTAATATACAACAAATAAAACACCCCCTCTCCCGCAAACAATGCGGAACTGGAAGAGAAACAAAGCGACTTTTAGCATCGCCAGAGAGATGCCCCAGAGTGCTCTTTGCATATGCTGATGGCTGGGGAGAGCATTCCAGAGTCACAGGCACTCTGCTTCCTGTCTTCTCTGCATTATCCAATGGACTGTCTAGCAGCTCTCACCCCACCCAGTCTCAGGGTTAATACATTGGTTCCCAGCATGTCCCAATACACTTCACTGGCCTCGTTTAGGGAGTTCCTATTACAGGGTTCATCTAATCCTGTTGCTTCTAATCTGCCCATAGGCAATACTCAGTATTGCAGGAAAGAGCATTTTGTCACTTGGGGCTCAATCTTGCAAGGTGCTGAATCCCCTCAACTCCAGTTGGTGTCAGTGTGAGATGAGGACCCTCAACATCTTGTAGAATTGAGCCTTTACAAGGCCTAATCATGTCCCCACGGCAGTCCATGGCAAAAATCCCCTTAGCCTCAGTGGGAGCAGGCTTTCGCCCTGTATCCGCTGAACATATGTCAGAGATTTGTGGAGAGACTGTATCAGCTATGGGGATGGTGGGGAATTTATAACAACTGGGAAGAAAAAGATACTGTAGCTATGGCCTGAAGAATAATCCCATATTTACATACATTGATCTCAGTATCAGCTAGTAATGTCCCCAAAATATCCAAGTTCCCATAGTTTCACTATAGAGTTAGGTGCTACCCCTGCAGAACAGGGTTCTGATGGAAACATTTTAAAAAGAAGGTTGAGGGGAAAGTTTTCCCCTAGTCATATATTTTGGTGGAATATTTTAAAATTTGTAAACAGGGCAGCCTGTTACATTTTCTTGCTCATTTCCACTTAGAGATCAGCAGATACAGGCCCCTGTGTTAAATAATACATCCACAATGGATGGTTCTGCTTTTGCTGAGGTCTCCCTGAAAATAATTGAGGACAGAAAAAATACCCCTCCTTTCCTTTTTCTCTGCTTCCTCTATTAAAGATTGGAGCCTCTCATTCTGAGAAACAATGCTATAAAGTGTATGAGCACTGTTATAATGAAGGATGTTAGTCATCGTGTGTGTGTGTGTGTGTGTGTGTGTGTGTGTGTGTGTGTGTGTGTGTGTGTGCAGGGGGTAATCTGCTATTTTAGTAAATTACATTAGAACATGTTCATTTCTTTCTTCATGTAGCTCCACACATCAGAAAAGAGCCATATCTTCCCGGTAAACCTTCAGCTGAAGGATAAGCCAGACAGATTCATTGACAGTCCACAGATGATGACAGGTTTGGGCTGAAGATATTTTTCACTCTGCTTTAATTTGGTTAGGTTAAAGGCTCCTAAAAACTAACAAGACACTAGAGTCACAAGAGAGAGAGATTTCAGAGTAGCAGCCATGTTAGTCTGTATTAGCAAAAAGAAAAGGAGTACTTGTGGCACCTTAGAGACTAACAAATTTATTTGAGCATAAGCTTTTGTGAGCTACAGCTCACTTCATCGAGTATCAGATGCATTCACACAAATCTTATACACACAGCTTAACATGCATGAGCATGTGTCCACACAGACCACATGTCAGATACATTTACACCCCCCAGACAAACATGCATACACGGCCGTAGACATAAATCCTGCACACACACACACACACAAGATCACCCTCAGGCTAACACCCCAGTTTAGACGGCTTGCTTGTCAGCAGTGTATAGAACAGAACATTCTGAAATAATAGATCTCAACAGAAAATGTGAAGTGTCTCCCAGGGTCAGTGAAGGAATTTAGCTCAAAGGAGATAAGCATAGATGGGGGAGGGCTCTTGCTGAAGCTTTTATGGGAACTGGGATCAACATTCAATGCATTTTAAAAATTCACTTTTAAAAAAAAATCTTGAGAAGGAATAGAATGTGTAAATATAATTCCCCCAGACCCACGCTGTATCTCTGGGAAAAATACAAGGGTTCTTTGAAAAGCTCCTTGCTGCATCAGCAAACTAAACAAGGAGCAAAGAATTCAGATTAAAAGTGCACCGAAAGCAGTGGGGGAGTAGTGGAGCCCTACTCTAGTGGCTTGTCTACTTGATGATGTAATGCGCACCACAGGGGTCTGGTTTGTAAAGTGCACTAACATGTTGCACGTTAATTGGTCCATGTAGACCCTGCTGGTGCGCACTAAAAGTTCCGTAGAGTGCTTTAGTGTAGCGCTGAAACAGGATTATGTTAAAGCACACTAAGGAGCTTTTAGCATGTTCCTGCAGGATCTACATGGACCAATTACTGCACAGCTTTAGTTTAGTGCGTTTTAGTGCATTACCCCATATGTAGACAGGCCCCTAGATTAGGGCAGAACAAGCTCAGTAGACTGGCCTGCCAAGACTTAATGTTCATGTGCTGACTGCCTCCTCTGTCCTGACTCTCTGCCTTTGCCATGCTTTGAACTCTCCAGCTAAACCTGTGTTAATGTTGCATGTAGCATCTATGAGGCAGGTTCTCCTCTCACTTACACCAGCTTCACATCATTGTGACTCCAATGACTTCATTAGAGTTACTTCTAATTTACGTTGATGTGAGAGGAGAATCAGGCCGTTCGCATGAACTATAGTAAGAAGATCCTGGCTAGGCTGAGAAACACTGAAACACATCTATTATAAGCCTGGACAGACAGATTTCCTGGTAGGATATGGCAGGGTGCAAGGAGGCATCTTGCAGGGGAATCAGGCAGTGGGGAAAACATTGAAAACTCAGTATCGGGGGAGCATGAGTGAGAGGTTCCCAGGGGCAGTGTTCCCTGCTGGAGGGGATCAGGATGAAGACGCTTTGATTTCTTGAACTAATCTAGGTGGTGAGTAACAGAGGGAAAGGGACACTGAGCTGGGGTCACTCCTCTTCATGATAGAGGATGAGTCTCCAGATGAGTGTTGTTGGGTTCAGAAAAGACAGAGAGGGGAACACCTGTAGCCTCCTAAATCACAGAGTCCATCAAAGAGCATTGAATCCACATCCATAGTTGCATGGAGGAGTGGTTAGTTTATGCGGCCCAAGTTTGGATTCAAGTTTGCATAACTTGAATCAACTTCTCTACCAACTAACTTCTCTGGTTCCACTCTACCTTAGTCAGATGGGTACATTTGAAACTACAGAGAGGTTTACAAAAGCAAGTGCAGACCAAATGTTTGGGGCCAGTTGTACAACAGTATAACTCTTCTATTGGCCTTGGTCAAGCTACTTTTGATTTTCGCCACTCTTGCTGATTTTCCCTACCTTTCTTTATCAGTCTTTATTCTAAACCATGTTTCTGTCTCCAAAAATATCAAAGAAAGTGTAACCCATTACCTTAGTATTAATAGTGCCCAGTGTGACACACTAACTCAGGGAGCTAAACCAGCAATTCTTGCATGGAAAATAGGAGATTTGCATGCATAATTGTGAAGACTCAATAGCCTAAGCATAGGTGGATTATTGCATTATGTGGGGAGCTGTGAAAGAGCATTAGACCCCAGACAAAAAATTGACAACAATTTTGGTTAAGTGGTTAGAGCAGGGAGATAAGAGTCTTAGGTTCTCTTCTTGTCTCACTTCTGACTTGCTCTGTGACTTTAGGCAGGTTACAGAGGCCTATGTTTTCAAAAAAGTTCATATATTTTAGAGGTTTCCATTTCAGAGTGTTCAGTTTGAGACAGCCAAGGTCTGATTTGGCGACATGCTAAGCATACACAATTTCAGCTGAAGTCAGTAAGAGCTATGCATGCCCCTGGAACCAGGCCCTACATCTTTCAAGTAGGGTGCGCCAAAGCAGAGGAACCCAAAATCAGTGGCACTTTTGAAAAGAGAGCCTTTTGGTACCTCAGATTCTTCTCTGTAAAGGGGTGATGGATCTGCATATGAAGGCTGAGGGGGATTCATTAATTGTGTGATGAAGTTCTTTGATAGTCTCTCTGGTGAAAAGTGCAAGAGAAGTGCCATTCCTGAGTATGATTATTTCTGTGTTTTAGACGTTCCTGCAAACATGTGTGGGTTTGAGGGAATGGGGAAGTGAAAATAGTGTTTCCTGGACATGTCTAACTGTTGATTCATAGGATACCCACATTTCAACGACTAAGGGCTTGAGGCAGAGGTGAAAGTAAGCCGGTATGCCCTGGTACGGTGTACCGGGACCGGCTTTCCCAGACAGCAATTTAAAGCCCTGGGGTAGCGGCGGCAGGGCTGCAGCGGGGATTTAAAGGGCCCCGGAGCTCCAGCTGCCGCTACTGCCCCGGCCCTTTGAATCCCCTCCAGAGCCCTGCTAACGAAACCCTAGTGCAGCAGTGGCAGGGCTCCGGAGGGGATTTAAAGGGCTGGGGTGGTAGCAGCTGCTGGATCCCCAAGCCCTTTAAATCTCCACCTGAGCCCTGCTGCCGAAACCCTGGGGTAGAGGTGGCGGGGCTCTGGCTGGGATTTAAAGGGCCCCGGAGCTCCAGCCACCACTACCACCCCGAGCCTTTAAATCCCCGCCTGAGCCCTGCTGCCTGAGCCCTGGGGTAGTGGCGGCGGGGCTCTGGCGGGGATTTAAAGGACCCCGGACCTCCAGCCACCACTACTGCCCCAGCCCTTTATATCCCCATCTGAGCCCTGCTGCCAAAACCCTGGGGTAGTGGTGGCAGTTGGGATCCCCCAGGGCTCCTCAGTGTTTTAAAGGTCTGAGGGCTCTGGAGCCTTGAGCCCCGGGGTTCCCAGCCGCCTCTGCAGCTGGTAGCTCAGGGGTGATCTAAAGGGCCCCGGGCTCCCAGCCACCACTACTGCAGCTGGAGCCCTGAGCCCTTTAAATCAAGATTTAAAAGGCCTGGGGATTTAAGGCCCTGCCTCTTCCGGTTAAGGCCACACCCCCTGCTCAGGACTCCGGCCTACAGGTAAATCCTCTAGCTTACTTTCACCCCTGGCTTGAGGGTTGAGAAGGTTACTTAACCAGGGCATCAGCTAAGAAAGAGGTGAAAGCACTGTAGGATAATCATTAGGAAGCAGAGATAAGCAGACCTAGTGGGAACAGTGAGTCAAGAAAGCTCATAGCTGCTAAAGGGAAGGAAGGGGAATATAAACATTGTACAGAGCCTTGTAACAATTAGATTTTTGTCACAGAAAATGGAAGCAATATGAATGCTTTGCAGCAGGATGGAGTCAGTTGTGCTGAGCTGCTTCCCATGTGGATACTGAGAATTAGAAAAATGTAACATAAACTGACAAAAGGGTTGTTTTTTTAATGCTAAATCATATTGTAGTGGGAATGAGTGCCCAGTACTTCTGGGAAATCCTTAGGATTACAGCCAAGGCTCCTTCAGCTTGCTCTATGTGCAAACAATCCTGCTCGCCTGTTGGATTTCATATGCTATATGGGTTAATATATATATATTTGGCTTGGTGTTTGATTGTATAAAGCTAAGCACAGTCATGAAAGACCGAAGCTTGGGAACTCACACTGTCTTTTGTCTCCTGTGGTTTAGTGGAGGTCTATAACTGTGCAACTGGAAGCACAGACTGTTCTCAGTGCCTGGGGAGAGAGGACCTGGGGCACCGATGCATCTGGAGTGAGAGCAGCTCCATTTGCAGACTAAACATTGAATCCCCACAAATCCCAGTCATGTGTCCTGCTCCAGAGATTAGGAAGGTAAGACTTGAATGCATCAGAGAGAGCATTCTGCTGGTCAGCATCACTCTATATAATGTAACAAACAACACAGCCCTGAGTTTCAAAACCAAGGGGAAGGTCACAGGTGTAGCATCTACTACCAGTCATTCAGTGTGGACAACTGAGAAATCCTGCTTTATCCTTGATGCAAGATGAGCTCGAGACTGGCAACGTTCTGTTCACCAATTTGTTATGCTGCCCATTCACCTGAAAACTCCAGACTAGCTCCAGATGACATCTAGGTATCATAGGATCCAATCAGGATCACTCTAGTGGAAAAAACAGCGCTTGTCAGACTCTCCAAGGCCATGTGTTGTTTTGGGGAGATGAGAAAATCAAATGGATTCATGCTGAGTGATTTTTCAGAATCAACCAGAAGATTCATTAGCTAGGAATAGCCATTAGAATGGGTACAGATAAAATAATAACCTGCACCCAAAACCCCATCCACACATGGCCTGAAGCTATAGTGAGGTTCACAGTGTCTGGAGCATCTCTAAAACACACTGACATAAAATCACTCAAAGTCTAGATCTGGATCCCAACTTTCCCACTGTTCTGGGATGTTCTGTAATCCTAGGTTTTGATTAGAGATAGGGGACTAGCCACCAACTTCCACTCCAGATGCAGAGTCCCAGAAAAGAGTGTGTGTTCGGGAAATAACAGGATCAACTTCCTGGGAAGGGGCAGAAATCTGGAGAGCAAAGATCCTACGGAAAACAGCTAATGAATCCACCAAAGCAGGGGACGAGCATACAGCTATCCACTCGTAAGCAGAGTGCTGTAACATTGTGTGTATGTATTTTGTGTTTCCCATAACCCATTCCATCTTGTCACTATCATAGACCCAACAGTGGGAAGGGAATGTTCTCTGATGAGCCTCCCCCCGCCTACATATAAAATATTATCAGCTCCTTGCCAAAAAAATAATGGAAACAAACCACAAGAATTCGGGTTTCAGGATGTCACGGGATTGTGATGCTATTTCCTTAGCAGACACTGGGCATTGAATCTAAATCCTCCATCACAGAAACATGCCAGCTTTGCTATAGTGTTTACAGAATCATCCTCAGGAGAAGAACAACAACTGTATAGGGAAGGGGCACTGAGCATAGTAGTGGAATATTATCAGCCATAACCAGCTTGGCAGAAGAAGGAGCCTCCGTTCTTGACCTTCCACCCCTGGCTTACGTCATGCTGTGCTGGCAGCAGCAACAGTGAGGGGCAAGCTGCAACCTCTCCAAATACACTCTGAGAAAGGTTGATGTTACCAGGCAGCTTTTGCTGGCTTTATTTGTTGATAAGTTTGTTAAATGTAAAGGGCCTTTTCTAAGGGCAGTGTATTTAACTAGACCAGATGAATAATGAAATCAAAGCAGCCAAGTGGCTCACTGCAAAACAGAGAGTAACAAAGCAAATCTCCCATGGATATGCAGTAAAATGACAGCCTGCAACCTTTCCGCTGTTTGCAATGGTCCCATCCCAATGAAGCAGGGTGTAATATTCAATTGCAACAAAGTAACAACATGATTCAGTAGGAGGCAGTCTGCTCTCTGACTCATTCAAGGGATCAGTGCCCCAGTACGATATTAGGGGAGGGGTACTTGTTCCTTGGCCAATGTCCAACTCGTTATGTATTTGTTTGTTTATTTGTAGAGCCCCCAGTCAAAGGTCAGGACCCCATTGTGCTAGGCATTGTCCACACACACAATGAAGGGATGGCCCTTGCCCCAAAGAACTAACAGTCTCAGAAGATTCTGCTGCTCCACTCTGTCTCCTAAATTGTTGTGCAGAGTTGCTGTGTTTCTCTCCAGAGGTGGCTGCATTTTCAATGGCAGATGCAGTGATCTCTGTGCCCACAGAGGGCACCAGAGTCACCCGAGAATTGTAAGGTCTTTTTTTTCACAAAGCTCCTGCAGGAAGAGCACACTGAGGTGGCCATGCATGTGAAGCTGGAGTGGCAGAGGCAGGACAGAATCAGATTAAACAGAGTGTACTCACACGCACACATACACATACACATGCACGTGCACACACAAGAACAGACATGACTTTGGAATCAAATCAAAAGGCTTTTCCACAGTTCTGTTTTAACCCATTCCCCTTTTCCTTTGGCTCCTTGGCAGATTGAGCCCCTGAGTGGGCCCCTGGAAGGAGGAACTCTGCTCACAATAAGAGGAAGGAACCTGGGCCGTAGGTTCAGTGATGTCGTTAATGCTGTCAAGATAGGGAGTGTGAGATGTGCACCACTCTGGGACAGATACATGGTCTCTGAGGCGTGAGTAACTCAGGCTGAGCCATTGAAAATCAGGAGATTGTGCATAAGTGTTGTTTATTTTTTCCCTTTTTCAGTTAGCCAATTCCCGCCCCTTCCCCTGTGATGAGGCAATGGCTGGCTGGGTGATGTTGATAGTGACCCATTTAGTTATGCATGCATGCACCTGTAGTGGGGACTGATAGTTACCAGCATTGAGCTGCTTTTCAACCTAATGAGGCAAGGGACTTAGTTTTTCTTCCCAGTGTCTACATGACACCCACCCCTACAATAGGCACTAACTGGCCACTCCTTAGCAGTCTCCACCAAAGACTGAATGGGCCAACAAGACTCCCAGAGAAGGTCTGAGGCCCCTTGGTGGGGGAAGTGTGCACAGCTGCTGCCTGCGGAGAACCTGTTCGGAGACTGAATGGAGAACTTTGCTCCCCCGAGCTGTCAAACCTTTCGCCTTCATTACGCGTCATGTCAGTACTGTCTCACTTCATTATTTTATAGCCTTCCCCATTATCACCTCCAGACAGGCTTGAGAGGAAAGCTGAGGTGATTGTCTCCAGACTCCTTGGGAGTGAAATCCTCTACAAAAGCCTCAAAGCCCCTTTTCCCCCAGCCAGTTTCCAACAGAGATGGTTATATTAGACTATGAACCAAGGTCTTGAAGAGCAGCAGGTCAGACAGCCCAGAGCGCCCATGCTCTGAGGCAGAGTCTCCTGGCACCAACAGCTCCATGCCTGATTGACAAAGAACTAGATTTTTCCCCTCATGCTGGACTAGCTGGACACTACTAATGAGAAGCTCCACCCATGCGCTGCTATTCAGCTGAAAGCAAGAGCAGGTACTAGCTAAATAACAGTGTCTTCTAGGGATCCCTGTACAAGGCCCCATATATCTGTGAGACCAGTATTGTTTGTTGAACCTTTGGCTGCGTCTCCACTGAGCTTTTCCTTGAAATATCCCTCCGCAGAACTATTGTTGGGGCAGCGCAGTAGAAGCTGCAGTGTAAACAGCATGCAGACGTTCTTTCCAGTGTTGCCTTACCCTTCTCAAAGCGCCTATAGACAATGTGCTGGTAAAAATGCAGGTGGCTGGTCTGTGCTAGCACTGCCACCATTACTAGGCCCACTGGAGCTGCAAATAGTGCAATGATGGCGGATTGCAAGGGAAAGCTCAGTCTTACTTAGCTCTGCTCTCTGTCTGTTTTGACCATGTGCCTCCTCTCTTTTCCATCTCTCTCTCTCTCCTGCAGGATTGTATGCCGGACTGGAGAAGCTGCCTCTATATTTTCCGATGTAGTGACAGTTAACGTGAGCAGGGAAGGGAAATCAAGGGAGCGATACTCTTATGTGGTAAGTTGCCACCATCTCATTGAGCTCAAATTAATCTCTGGTGAAACTCTGATGCTCCACTGGCTTACATGAAGGAAGAACCTAGCTTACGGAGTCAGGAGCCATCAGCGATACTTTCAGCTATTCACTTCCTGAGCCTCAGTGTGGCTGACTTTAGCTCCCTGTATCAAAAGAAAATGCCAAGAAAGGGCTTCTGTTTCTTTCCACTCTGCAGTTAGCCCTCACATCACCATTTCCAGCCAGGAGATGGGCACATGTCCAGAAAAGTTTGCCAACATTCCCATCATTCTCTGTCCATATTCTTTCCTCCTTGCTTTCAACAGCAATCCCACAGTATGTGCACAGGTAGATAGTCTTGGGGAGCATAGGATCTCCCAGTTCTCTTCCTCAGCTTCTTCCTGGCTTCCATTTTGTTACTGTCACCATAGCCCAGGGGTGGGCAAACTTTTTGGCCTGAGGGCCACATCGGGGTTCCGAAACTAAATGGAGGGCCGGGTAGGGAAGGCTGTGCCCCCTACCTGCCCCCTCCCACTTCCCGCCTGCTGACTGCCCCCTCAGAATCCCTGATCCATCCAACGCCCCCAGTCCTTGTCCCCTGACCGCCCGCTCCTGGGACCCCCTGCCTCTAACTGCCCCCCCAAGACCCCAACCCCATCCAACCCCACCTGCTCCCTGTCCCCTGACTTCCCTCACCCCTATCCACACCCCCACCCCCTGACAGGCCCCCCGGGACTCCCACACCTATCCAACCCCCCTGGTCCCCATCCCCTGAGCGCCCCCCGGGACCCCCATCCCTTATCCAATTCCCCCCACCCGCTCCCCGCCCTCTTACTGTGCTGCTCAGAGCATCAAGACTGGCAGCCCAGTTCTGAAGGCAGCGCCCTGCCAGCAGCAGCACAGAAGTAAGGGTGGCAAAACCATACCATGGCGTCTTTAGTTCTGCAGTGCTGCCTGCAGAGCTGGGTGGCCAGAGAGTGGCAGCTGCTGACTGAGAGCCCAGCTCTGCAGGCAGAAGCGCAGAAGTAAAGGTGGCAATATCATATCATGCCATCATTACCTCTGTGCTGCTGGTGGCTCTGCTACACAGCTGGGCTCCCAGCCAGCAGCCACCGCTCTCCAGCTGTCCATCTCTGCAGACAGCACTGCCACCAGCAGCAGTGCAGAAGTAAGGGTAGCAATACTGTAACTCCCCCTACAATAACCTTGTGACCGCCCCACAACTCCTTTTTGGGTCAGGATCCCTACAATTATAACACCATGAAATTTCAGATGTAAATAGCTGACATCATTACATTTACGGTTTTTAAAATCCTATGACTGTGAAATTGACCAAAATGGACCATGCATTTGGAAAGACCTTAGCTATGTGACCTCACAGACAAGTACTTAGGCACAGATTTTTAAAGGCTAGTTGTGTGCAGGTGTAGTTGTCAGCTAACGTGTGTGATGTGTGGCAGGTGTTTCTCAAGACCTCTTTTGGTTAACATTGTACAGTAGCCCATGGAGATGGTCATCCTTCTCTAGTGGTCTGAAAGAGACCAGTGCTTCTCTTACCTTTATGACCAAGTCTCAGGTCAAACCCATTAGTTAGTATCCCAATGCAGATTAGGGCAAGCCAATTGGAAAGATTTGTATGCCAAGTGCATGCTACTTTACTATAGTTCTTTGAGTTTGTGCTGTGGTTTTGATGGGAATAAAGTATATAATTGTCCCAGCTTCTAGAGGCCTGAAATAAGATGTGACCTGTCATTACTTCCAGCAGGTTGATTTTGGTTCCCCTCCAGCTCAGTGAAAGTGCACTGGGATCCTAGTGTCAGTAGGTTCAAGTTCCAGTAGGTGTTAGATTTTTCATATGCAAAATGTCCCACAAGGGCAGAGCTAGCTGGGTTAGAGGCATATTCATGTGATGTGATATAAGGGTAGTGCAGACTGCAAATGCTGGTAAGATCCAGTTGCTTTTTCTGCAGAGTTTGGGATTTCTAGAGAATCACGAGTCTCCAGGATGTGTCTGTTGTAATCCAGAAAAGTAGACCTCACAGCACATCAGCTGTATTGGTGATACAGAGGTGAAAAAGGGTAAGGAATGGAGCAGATGTGGTCTTTCTTTTTAAGTTGTTTTTGGTGTGTATGAGGAACACATCTTGCGAAACATCTGCAAAAGTAACACCAACGAAAGAAAGAAAGAAAATCAACTGCCAGCACCCTGAGCTGGAACCCTGCATTCATGAGAGCCCTATATTCCTGGCCACTGACCAGACTTGTCTATGGCTACACCGCTAGGCGGAGAAAACAGTAGGAGCCATTTTTCTGTTCCTCTCACAGGAAGGAGGCTGTCTCATCATCAGCTGCTTCCCTCAGCCTGGGCTAGGAAATGGAACAAAAAATGTGGAGACTGAAATCCCAGGGCTATATGTAAAGAAAAGATTGGGTTAAATAATGCCCTACAAAGTGTTGGGTACTGTAGCTGAAACAGCAACTGTATTTCACCCCAGAGGTAGCTGCATTGCTAAGACTCCCAGAAAATCCTTTGTAAGAAGCTGAAATGGCTTCCACAGGGATTGTTCTGTTCTGAGGGTTTCAAAGTCCTAGTTAGGAACACATAAAAGAGGGGGAATTCATCTCTACTTTAACTCCATTGAGCTTTCACCAGAGAGAAATTTGGCCCTTTGATTGTGCCAGGGCATTCTTGCCAGGTCTCTGAGTAGAGCTTAACTTTCAAGAGTTGCTGTGGAAAGTAACAATGCTACCAGCTGGTGATAAAGCTGCAAGTGACAGACCACAGCTAATGGGGTGGGATTGGGCTGAGAGCTTGAGGGGCTTGGTGGGCACAAATAATCCTCTGTTATATTTTGTACTATATCTTTTAATATATGAGGGAGGAGCCCCATACATGGGATGGCTGCCTAATGGCTTTGATCCATTTAAATTAACAAAATAAATACTGTATAAATGGAAGACAATCAAAAACCCCAGGGCAAATGGCTATAGAGGAATACAATCCATCCCAGTGTGTGACAAGGACAAGAAGAACTTGTAATATAGCAGGACAGTATGGCTGGAATTGACAGGAAAAGGCATTAGTACCATGGGACAGTAAGCGGTTTAACAATATTTGCTGCTATCAGCTTGCATATATTTTTCTCAGTAATATACAATGTCTGTAGTAGGGCTGAGGTCTCCACAGTTTTGTATATGCTCTGCAACCCTGCACATCTGGTTCCTCAAGGATGTTGTAGTTCTTTTACAGGGAACCACAGAATGCTCTGTAAAATAATTTAAAACTTATTTTTCATGCCCTGTGTACTGTTCATGCCCAATATACTGTTCATGTCCCTGCCAGGGTAGGGAAGCTACCCAGTGAACTTGCTTTTGGAACTGTATATGGGAGCCACATGGCATCCATTGTGTTCTCCAAATTCTATTGGGCACCAAAGCCTTGAACCTTGAATCTCAGTAAAATTTTCAAGAGGCTGCAAATATAAATAATGCACTTGTTAATTTCAGTAGTTTCCAATGGGAAGAGAGGAAGGCAGAGGGAAACGCTGAGGGGCAAACCAACTCAGTGGCTTCCCTGCTAGGAGCTGTCACCCCTAGAGATCTGGGTTTGAATCCTGATGCAGGGAAATGAATTTGATGTTTGATTATCCAGACCCAGATGGATTCATGCCCAGATCACAAAATCACTGTCCAACATGGCTTTATAGGTAGCCTCCCACTCAGGTGGGAGTTGGACCAAGGGAGATATTTTCCTTATTGATTGGACACAAGCCATTAAATTTGGATCTGGATCCACACAGTCCAAAGGTTCAAGGGGATTTGAATTCAGGGTTCTAGTTTGTGCCCATCTGTGGCTTTTAGACTAGGACTCAAGTATATCTGTAGATTGGAGGCCTGGAGGGTGGCTCTGCTCTTCACTTCAGAGAGGTGTAAGTAGCCTGTGTGATTTGGTCTCTCCCTTTGTTTGGTAAACGAGCCAGCTAGATCGTTATATGTGGTGGTGGTGTTACAGCACTGGCAACATCTGACTAAATGGAGCTTGTGTCCAGATTACCACATTATGGGGTTATTGGGGTTAGGAACCTGCTGAAAAATCTCACCTTTCTTTCTCCTTTCTTTTTCTAGCTCCCTGAGGTGCAGTCCGTGGCTCCAGGTGCTGGCCCTAAAGCTGGAGGCACCAAAGTAACCATCAGCGGGAGTAATCTCAGTGTAGGATCTGATCTCCGTGTCCTGGTCAATAGCACTAAACAATGCACAGACCTCACGTAAGTGCTGTCTGGAGATGACCCGTGTTACTGTGTTATTGGGCTGGCACTTGGGACTTGCTGTAGATGCACCAATGAGCAGGAATCTAAAAGAGCCTCAGCTAGTAGGAAGGATCATATTTTTGTAGCAACTGACCAGAGAGTTGGTGTTTAGAGGGAGTCCATTGAGCACGGCTGCCAGCTGGCATGATGGCTTACGGCCAAGGAGCCAATGACACCTTCCTAAAAGTAGCATCCAAATTTATCCTCTGAGCTGCCCTCTCCTCCATCCCAGTTGTCATGAACAGTCTCTTGTGCTTTGCCAGTGTGGTAACACTGAGTTGTCACGTGGCCACTTGACTTAAGGATGTAGCGAGTTTCTCCTGTAGGACAAATGCAGGAAGTTGACAGTCATAGTCATGACTGAGGTGCAGTGGCTGCAATCCAGCAGTGGCAGAGGTGATATGTAAAGTTGGTAAAGTACTCTGGGTCCTATGTAGTCTTGTGGTTATACACACAGCCCTAGGAGTTAGGTTGTCCTGCTTCTAGTCCCAGCTCTGTTAGATACTTGCTATGGGACCTTGGTCAAACTGCTTAAGCTAAAAAAACAAAACAAAACGTAAAGTATCCAATAATTTTAAATGTTAAATTTTACACAAATTCTATATATATTTTAACCCCAGATGAAATAAATTCAGCCATTCTGTGCACGCACCTTTGCTGAGTAATCATGTGGTCTTGTTACAGGGTCCACTGTCTGTCCTTTGCCATCCCCACCCCACCGTTTTCTTTTCTCAGTGTTGCATCTTGTGTCATTTCAATTGTAAGCTTCTCAGGGCAAGGACCTTATGCTGTTTATTGTACTGCGAGGCACACTATTTGATGCTGTAAAAATAACAATGTTGGGTGCCTTCTTTTTGGGGTGGCCACTTGGGAACACCAAGATATCTCACGTCAGGTTGCCTGAAGAGGAGTCACCCCAAATCAGCTGCCAGTTTTTAAATCAAACTCAGTTTGATGGCCTCAGTTTCCTCATCTGCGAAATGCTGATGATAGTACCTCTCCCATGGGAATGGGAATTGTGAGACAAAATCCATTGCTGTTGGTTGGTGCTTTGAGATCCTCCAGTGGAAAGCAACTAGAGTGCATAGTATTTGCACTGTTAAATGACAGGTTTCCGAATGGCAGCCGTGTTGGTCTGTATTAGCAAAAAGAAAAGGAGTACTTGTGGCACCTTAGAGTCTAACAAATTTATTTGAGCATAAGCTTTTGTGAGCTACAGCTCACTTCATCGGTTGCATTTGCTGTAGCTCACGAAAGCTTATGCTCAAATAAATTTGTTAGTCTCTAAGGTGCCACAAGTCCTCCTTTTCTTTCCATTATTAAAGGCACTCTCAAAAGACAAAGCCATTATTGGAGGTGTGGAGCAGCTGAACGCCAAACGTGAGGCTGTTCACCTCGCTGCCAACATTGGGGCTGTGAGAATAGGTCTCTGCTGCCTCATGTCATGCACTCTTTGTTCAGCTGTTGTGCTCTGCAGCTTGTTATGTCTTTCTCTTTCCAGTCGAACTGCTACCACCATCACATGCACCATGCCGGCCGTGGAGCTCACTATGGCTGTGCGAGTCTGCGTCCAGTTTGAGAATAAGTCTTGCATCAATAATAACATCACGTTCAAGTATGAGAGAAACCCGATTATAACAGATATCAACCCAACAAGGAGTCAGATCAGGTGAGATCCCTGCACTGGTGGAGAAGGCAGAGTCTCTAGGGACCCTCCCCTTCCCTGTGTGGTCTTCATTGAAATGTGTTGTTTATTTTGCTGAATGCAAACGTGAATGTAGTACTCATCAAAGTGAAGAGCTAACAGGACTGGAACAACAGAGGTGCTGCTGGTCTGAGTGAGGGTGCATAGACGCAGCTATTTGACCCTGAGATTGAAGTGGGGGTGCTGCTGATCACAACTGAGGTGCAGTGCTGAATAGTGACGTCGGGGAAGAATGCCTGAGGATTTTGCAAGTCAGGACTGAGAGGCTTTGGCAAAGCAGTGTGGTGTCCCCAGGGTTGGAATACCAGGAGCAATCGCTGCTCAGGACTGCGGTGCACTGGCAGAGCTACAGTGAGGAGTTATGCAGACACCTGCTGGCTGTGGTCCTAGTTCTAGCGAGTTTCTCTGAAATTCACACAGAAAATGGAAGAAAAGCATTGACTGTCATCCTTAGTAACTTTACAGCCTGTCTTCTTCTACACCTTGTAGGTGCCTTATGGAAGTTCAAGTGGGGACCTATATCTATACTTCAATAAAACACCCATGGCTGGATCATCAGCTGGCTCAGGCTGCGGGGCTATAAAATGGGAATGTAGATGTTTGGGCTCCGGCTGGAGCCTGGGCTCTGGGACCCCACAGAGAGTGGGGAGGGTCCCAGCCCGCCCAAGCTGCAGCCCAGACATCTACACTGTAATTTTATAGCCAACAGCCTGAGCCCTGCAAGCCTGAATCAGCTGACATGGGCCAGCCATGGGTGTTTTATTGCAATGTAGACATACCCTCTGAGTCTTAGGATTCTGACTGGCAATAATACTGCAGGCAATCAGCTGAGATTTGTAATTTTGTGTTTAAATGGCTCCTAATGCCATCACTTTTCACTTTTAAAGCATGTTACTTTGGTTTCATTTGTCTCCCCGGAGCCTCTGGACTTCCTGTTGCTTTTGGATTTCTCTGTGAAAATGCAGAAGCTGAAAATGCAGAGCCTGCGTCTGACCACAGAAATCTGAGAATCCAGGACCTGAGCCTCCTCTCCAAAATGCCATGAAAATAACACCCTCAAAAAGTAAATGCAGGCTACTATGACTACAACAGTCCAATGCTATCTACAGCCTGCCCAGCAGAGCCATGACTCGGATCACAAGTGCAATACCAAGGCTACAGGCTGTGTGAGAATGCACATCAGTGACACACCCAACCCTCTGCTTCTCACGTGGAGTTTTATCAGTCTCAAGACTGGTGAATGGCAAGAGCTGTATCTAAACACAGAGTGACAAAATGTAGAGGCTAACATCCAAAAAGGAACCCACCAGGGTATTTCTCATTAAATTGGAAACTGTTTTTTAAACTTCCTTTGGTTTCCAAATAATACAATGTTGGAAACTTGATGGAAGTTGTTTTTTCCTGGTGTGTACACACCACTCTGTTAATGCAGAGGTACTCACTAGGGTTGGGCTGTGCATAGTGGCTTGTTTTGTAGGGTTACTTGTGAATATTGTTCACACTGATTTGTTGTTGTAGGATTATTTGTGAATTCTCTCAATACTAGTATGTTGCTGTAGGTGTGATCATGAAGTACAAGTAACTCGGCAGATAGTTCGATCTAATTTGGTTTATGGCATTGCTAAAATGATCAATATGATGAGTAAAGTTGTTTTAAAAGGCCGTAGATCCCAAACAATTACACAGACGTGGCAAGAGCCTAACAGGGACAATAAACATATGTAACAACAACATACTATGATTTATAGCAGTTTTAAGGGCTTAAGAAGGTGCTGACTATAAGGATACTAGACACAAGGCACTGAATATATTGAGCCTGTTGGACATTAGGGGATAAATCACTACCCACCCCCGCTTCCCAGACTAGTTACTTGATATCACCATGTCATTAAAGCATATAGAACATGAAATGGGGGAAATGAAAAGCCACATACAGGGCAAAGCCTGGGTGCAGTTGCTGTTCAGCTGAAGACAGGAGCCACTCCTCCCTCCCTCCCAGTGAGGCATGAGCCACAGCCATCTCATTACTTTCTTTAATTGCTTGCACATTGACAGCACCTCATGCTACAGGCAGCAGGCCCAAAACACAAATGAATTGTCACAGGGTTGTTTTTTTTTTTTTCCTAAATCAAAAATAACATTTGAAAAATGCTGAATTTGTGTCAGTGTAACGGGCTGCTTGGCCCACCCAGTACTTAGCCCTTCTTTGCTAAGCTAAAAAAATGAGTAAGTCCTAATTCATCTAAGTATCGAGCTAGATATGTGTTAACCCTTACATTGCTGGCCCCTGGGTAACCTGCTCTGCTGTAATCATCGCATGTTCATTACTATTCCCTGAATATTCAACAGCAGCACAGGTGCATTTTTCCTGCCTATATCTGGTTAGTCTGGCAGCATATATACGTTGTCAGTGATACATGCGCTCTCTTTCTTATTTTCCCAGTGGAGGCAGGATCATCACTCTGGAAGGACATGGATTTTTGATGGTTCAGAACGTGTCGATGGTGGTTCACAGCATCGGGAAAGAACAAACAGTAAGTGTCCTGCATTAATGTAGCACAAAGACACTGAACCGGATGGTCTGCCTGGTGACTGGGGATGTTCTGAATAATAATCGACCAGCTATAAAAGCATTGAACCTGGTCTCTAAGCCTTGCTGCTGATGGGGATGTAGCTGGGATGAATGTTCTGTTCCTTAGCTCAGAAGAATGACAAACCTAAGTTATGCCCATGCACTGTAATTATTATTATTACTGTTTACAGTGCCATCCTATCTGAGGTTGCTGCAGCTGCTTGAGGGCTCTGGGCCTCTCTGGACATTTGCTGACACATGACTGAGACTTGGGTTTATCCATTTTTGATGCGCATGCTCTTTCCTGCTTTCAGAACTGTAAGGTTCACACCGACACTATGATTACCTGCCCCTCTCCAGCTGCCTCCAACCTCACTGTGGGGAGCAAGCCAGCACCGGTGGACTTCTACATCAATGGACGCCTCTACACGGATGACCGGCTGGCTCCCGATGAGTACATGTACCCCGAGGAGGCCCAACACACCAGCAAGTTCAGCCTGGAGTACTACGCCAACCCCCAGTTCTTCACAGCCAAGAAGGAGAAATGGATCAAGCACCATCCTGGGGAACCCCTAACTCTGGTTATACATGTAAGAGACTAACACAGGGCCTCCTGGATTTTTGGCTTTAAGACTTTACACTAGGATGTCAACATTTTCTCTCTGTGAGGTTCTTCAGTGGGTAGAGTGCTTAGATACTATAGCGGGTGATGAGTGCCTTATAAATGCAATCGAGAGTAGGCATGAGGGATGGGTGTAGGTAAGGGATAAGGGTGAAGAAACTCTCAGAGGAGTGGACAGCTCATTCCCAAGGGTAATGCTAAATTCTGATGAGCCTACAGTCTCCTACTGAACAGATTAGGGTGTTGGAGTATGTAGCTTGGCCAAGTGATGCTGTAGAGGGATGTATTATGATACCCTAGTACTGTATTTGAAGGATGTAGCAGCAAGGAGGGAGACAAAGCACTGGATATAGTTGGAACAGACCAAGTGACCAAAGGGTCTTTTCCATATCTAATGTCCATGATTGTGGAGATTGGTTTTTGTAGAAATGGGCCCTGAATTCTTCTTTGATGGCTACTATGTTAAATTAACAAGGGAGTCAGGGCAAACCAAGACTGAGCGAGTGGTTTGGACAATGTACAAGTTTAAAAGCCCTCATTTGTTGTAGAATGTCCTCACTGAGTGAAGCATACTTCAAAAATATTCTCCGCCTCTCTCTAATCTAATGCAGCCATCCACAAGCTATCAAGCCACCCCATTTCTCTCCCTCCCCATATAGTCTCTCTGATATGTATTTGCCATACACAACCAGGGCAGATCAAAGACAGTATTTTCCAGGCTTTGTCAGGCCATTTGTCCATTCCATGTGCCACACTGGAGATGGCGAGGGACTGGAAACAGGAAAATGAGGAGTGGGTGGAGGTTGGATTTCCCATAGAATGTGGAAAAAATGGAAGATGTCAGCAGAGAGGGAGAGCTTTCCCAGGGCTGGATTGGTGGCAGGAGGTACAGGAAGTTTACTAGGGCTTCCACAAAGAAGCCATTGCAAGCGGGCCTGACGCTCGGGGGACTGACTAATTCACTTTGTTCTGGTTTTGTTTTTGTACTTAGAAAGAGCCTGACAACCTAAGCCTGGAAAGCGATGAGTACCAAGTGAAAATTGGCCTCATTTCCTGTGAGATACAGATTGTTTCAGACAAAGTCATTCATTGCTCAGTCAACGAGTCACTGAGCACATCAGAAAGACAGCTGCCCGTGACGGTGAGTGCCACAAGCCAGGACAGTCTGAGCTTGCAGGATGAGAGCGCTCTGTGTCTTGAACTTAATATACCGGGGAACCCTCATGTTAGCCTCAGGATTCCCTTAGCACTTGCCTGCACAAAGCACTAAGTGAACACACCGTTGGGAACAATTCTGCAATGGCTGAAGAGGGGTGGATCAGATGAATGGAGATGTCTTTTCCACCTCTCCTCTCTGTGGATGAAATACTGACCAGTGCTGAGCACCAGCATCTTTCAGCATTTGACCTAATGATTCTGTGACATCTAAAGCATGGAGAAGGCAGCCATTTCCCTGCAGGTTCTGGGGTGCTGACAGCCAAATGATGGCACTTGGTCCTGGTGGCTTCATCTGTGAAATGGCTGGTTGCACTATAAGCTGTAGAGGGAAGTCCCACAGTTCCAGCAATGAGTATAAAATCCTACTGTCACTTGATCCTTCTCCACTAAAAGGTTTTGCTTTGAATGGCCCATGTGAAATGAGTTTAGTAGTTCCCAGTCCAGTTACTAATGGTCAGGCCCCCTTGTTATCAGTGTCAGCAGACGAGCGGGGATTGAATGGGAATGCAGACCTGAATGCCCCCTCAGTTCTATAGTGGCAGAGGAGAAGTGCAGTGGAGGGGGCAGCGCTGGGAAGCTCACATTGCCACTGCCCATCTGCAGCTGCTCTGCAGATAAAAAGAGGAATTCAGTCGTCCCCAGGGCCATCGGTCTGGCATCTTTCCCCAGCACTAGATCATCTCACTGGCCTGTCTTGATCTGATGGAACTCAAGGGACAGGATCCAAGGCTGTTCTGATGTCAAAGCAGCTCTCAACTGTTCTTGGGAGGGTTTATGTTTGTGGCTTTACTATTGTTCCTTACTCCTTTTTTCCAGAGGGCGTCCCTAATTGTACGCCTTTGCCTTCAGCTTTCACTTCATTTATAGCCCTTGGCTCCTCAGGGGTAAGATTAAAGCTGTTCACAGTTGGAGACAATGTTTCCACCTGTCTCAACTGCCTGAGAACCTGTAGCCTCCATCCCAGCTGATTCTTTTTCCAGTAAATGTGTCCATAATAAATTTGCAGGGACATGTGGCTTAGGGGGTAGGAAGAGCACAGAGGGATTTGAAGAATGTGTTGCCTGATGTTCCCCAGAAACAGAGTACTTCAGAAGAAACCCCACTGCTTCTGTGGGGGGAGGCTCCTTATTCATTGCTTATAGTCTTTGTGCTTGACGTTCTATGCAAAATCAAAACAAACAAATGCAGAAGTAGCAGAACCCAGGATTTCCTAAGCCATTGTTAATGAAAACAGGGAATTTTTTTTTCTTTTTAGTGGGAATTGAAAAATGGGAAATTTTTATTTTAGAAAAAACCTGATCTTGTGATACATGTCTTGCTAGCTTTGGTTTCAACAGCAAGCTTTTTGGTTAATGCCTTGGAGATGCCCAGAATGCAGATAAACAAGGGAATGATACATGTTACTAAAGTCACAGCTGGTTATTAGCAGTGTACTGCAGTAAAGGTGCAACTAGATACTGGGGCAAATCTTTCCATTTGGATGGTTAAATGTGAGTTTCATACAGCTATTTAAATGGTAGGACTTGCACCCATAATTAGTTGTGCGTGCAGCTGTTTCTGCACAAAGGAAGGCTGCCCTTTAAAATTGTGACTCAGTATGGGTGAAATTCTCCTGATCCTGATAGTGACCCTTGACTAAGCTTGTCTGCAAGTCTCCCATAAAGTCAATGGAAGTTCTGCCCACGTAGGGAGAGCAGCATGTTAGAGATGTTGCTTTGACAGCAGAATTTTGTCCTACAGTAGAATCGTACTCTACACCCGCACTCTGTGGTAAAGTAAGGAAACCACAATTTAACCCTGACCCAAATGCACTCCAGCCAATAGACTGTGCCTATAAAAAGGATTTTTAATAGATCTGTACAAAAAATCCAAAAGGCCTTAAGGGGCCTTCAAACCCATTTTAGTTCACTTCAGAATCATTTAAACACTGAAACTGGGATTTCTGCTCCTGGCGATAATGCAAATTTGGGCCAGTCTGGCTAGAATAAAAAATCCAGAATGTAAAATGCAGATTTATCTTTCCTCATTAGAACTTTTTTAGACAAAACACATGAAAACCTCACTACAATGTGTATTGCTTTATAGTGGCTGTCTGATGAACACCCTCAATAGATGCATAAAGCCTGTAAAGGTGCGGGGGAGGGGGTGTACGTACATACCAATGTGCTCAGGGAATCTCTGTCTTCTGTAAACTTTTTTTCTAATATAAGCAATAAATACAGCTGAAGAGTCCCCTCCTTGCCAGCTACAACAGGGCTATCATATTACTCAAGAACATTTTACAGCACCAGGGTACTAGTAAAGTTCCTGCCATCGAAAACCACAGATTTTTGACACCTTTTGTAACTGAAATAAATCTCATCTAAAAAACTACCTGGTGGCATATTGGATTCAATAGATGAATAGATAAGAGGGCTAAATGCATTCAAGACAGGACTAAGTCATAACTTGACCATCCCTGACAAGTGTTTGTCTAACCTGTTCTTAAAAATCTCTGATGATGGAGATTCTACAGCCTCCCTAGGTAATTTGTTCCAGTGCTTAACTACCCTGACAGTAAGATTTTTGTAATGTCCAACCTAAATCTCCCTTGCTGCAATTTAAACCCATTGCTTCTTGTCCTAACCTCAGAGATTAAGAAGAACAATTTTTCACCCTCCACCTTGTAACAATCTTTTATGTACTTGAAAACTGTTATCATGTCCCTCCTCGGTCTTCTCTTCTCCAGACTAAACAAACCCAGTTTTTTCAGTCTTCCTCACAGGTCATGTTTTCTAGATCTTTAATCATTTTTGTTTCTCTCCTCTAGACTTTCTCCAGTTTGTCCACATCTTTCCTGAAGTGTGGCTCCCAGAACTGGACACAATACTCTAGTTGAGGCCTTATCAGTGCGGAGTAAAGGGGAAGAATTACTTCTCATGTCTTTACAACACTCCTGCTGATAGATCACAGAAATTATGCTTGTTTTTTTGCAACAATGTTATACTGTTGACTCATATATTTAGGTTGTGATCCACTCTGACCCCCAGATCCCTTTCTGCAGCACTCCTTCATAGGCACTTATTTCCAATTTTGTATGTGTGCAATTGATTGATCCTTGTGGAGTACTTTACATTTGTCCTTATTGAATATCATCCTATTTATTTCAGACCATTTCTCCATATGGGTTTGTTCAGTGGATCGTCATAAGATCACTGCACCCCGCCCTCTTCAAGCTCACTTTGTTTTTTGCTGGAGTTTCTTTCTTCTCATTTCTTTGTAGAAGTGGAACTCAGTTTCCAGAAGTGAAACCATGGTATGAGGCCATGTTTTCTTTCTTGTAAAGATGCTAGTTTTTCCTTTTATCCCATAAATATTAATGAATTAAACCCCACAATCCCCAGGGAGGCCACAGTGTTTGGCCTCCCCATTGTACAAGTGGGGAAACTTAGGCACATGGAGATTGCCCGTGGTGTCACAGGAAGTGTGACATATGACCCAGTAATAGAACCAATGTCTCCTGACTCCCTGTCCTGTGCCGCAACCACAAGACAATCAGCCCTCTGTTAGTACTATGATTAGTTATTTTCATTTTTTATTTTATTTTTGTCTCAGTATTTTTCAATTCTCCTTACGCTTCTCTCACTAACTGATAGCAGTTCTGCATTCACGGCAGGTCTGGGTGGAAGTACAGTGGAATTGGGTTAGGAATTGTACCTATTTGATTGGAAGTTCTTCAGGGCAGGACTGCCTTTTATTTTGGACTTAGCACAATGCAGCCTTGACCCTGATTCAAGCCTGTAGGCATTACCACAATATAAATAACTAATGCTGATGAAAGAAAAGGAGGACTTGTGGCACCTTAGAGACTAACAAATTTATTTGAGCATAAGCTTTCATGAGCTACAACTCACTTCACTGAATGCATCCGATGAAGTGAGCTGTAGCTCACAAAAGCTTATGCTCAATAAATTTGTTAGCCTCTAAGGAGCCACAAGTCCTCCTTTTCTTTTTGCGGATACAGACTAACCCGGTTGCTACTCTGAAACCTGTCGTAATGCTGATGAGGATGTTGGACGTTGGCCTCATGAGCAGAAGTCTCTTTAATAAGGCTGGTCTCTTGAGTAGGTTTCACTGTATAAAGTGAATGGGTTTGTGCATCTTAGCCCCATGGACCCCTGCTGGATAGAACCTATAAAATTTGTGTAAAACGTAATGGAGCTTCTCCCTGACTACGCTGGATGATGGCCATTATCTCTTGAATCCACACGAGTTTTACACCTGATATTGCCTGGTAACCAACAGCCTCAGCATAACATGTATGTGTCATTGCGAGTTGGCCAAACAGAGGCAGGGGGCCTGAGCCTGCTGTATGTCATGCCCATTTACACCAGTGTAACTCCAGCAACGCCATTGAAGTTACTCGTGTTTTACATTGATGTATGTGGGAGAAAAATCAGGCCTGTTAGGTCACACCCTTTCCACACACACAGCACCTGCAGGCCTGGCCATGAAGAGCAGCTCATGGGCCCTGACATTGGACCCACTCATGAGGACTAAAGACGTCTGAGCCATTAAATTGCCAGTTCTGTTCTTTTGTTGTGATCTTTTGCCCCTGCAAAGCGTTTTCCCCCTGTAGCAAGTTCCTGCTGATCTCCTAGTTGCTTGTTAACTACTTGGTGACTTTTTTTCCTTTGTATTCTTCTCTAGATCCAGGTTGGAAAATTCAACCAGACGATTGCTATGCTGCACCTTGGGGGAGGCGAGACAGCGATCATAGTCTCCATAGTCATCTGTAGTATCCTGCTGCTGCTGTCTGTCGTAGGTAAGGGAATGGAACATCCCTGAGCCACACTGATCTCTTCAGCTCTGTGGAATTGCCTGCACACATGGAAGTTTAGATGATTTACACTCCCAACTTTATTTTATATAAGGATGGGTCCCACCCCTGAATTGTGGAGTGTCCACAAGCTGGATCTAGAACTCAGTTTTGTAGTCTGAGCCCTTCTTTAATTTTAAAGCCCCTTTCTCTGTCACCCAAATTCTTCAGAAAGTTAAATAAAATATAATAACTGAGGAAAAAATTGAGAGGTAGAACTCATTCATGGAGACCCTACTAACCATAGTAAAGGATGCATATCTGGAGCAGACACAACAAAGTTTACCAGTCTGGACATCATTCTTGTTGGAAGTTGTTGAAAACAGATCTGTGTCATCTGGCTAATTCATCTTTTCACATGCCCAGAATGACTGCAGCAAGAAAAACATTGTGTCATTGAAAATGAAGTGTTTCCAATAAGGATTTCATTTATTTTTAATAGAAGTTATTATATATTTTATTTATTAAATAATCTACTGATCATTGGAAACATATTTGTGGAGGCATAAGAGTGCTGAAGGACACACACATTGCAAAACAGGTGTTAAACCTGTTTTGACATATATTCTTTAATCAGATGGAATTTATTAACATGCAGTAAGTCTGGTAATGTATGTAATGTGCAGGCCTAAATTTAATATGATAGTCATTGAGTGATCATTTAATTCTAGCTGGTTTGACTTATTTATAAATAATCAGCAGCTGCCTGATCAGATGTGTATTTATTTCATAATTGTTAAACTAAAAATGAATATTGTTTTTTCTCTGTGTAGATGTACTTTCACAGTCTGTGTTCTACTGACCTAAACTCCTCTCTACTCCCAGCTTCAATTTCCTACAGTATACTTCTTCACTTTTGGGCCTAACTTTCTAAGCTTCCCTCCCCCCCCTTTTTCTTCCCTAGGCCTGTTTGTATTCTGCACAAAGAGCCGCAGGGCAGAGCGCTACTGGCAGAAAACCTTGCTCCAAATGGAGGAGATGGAGTCCCAGATCCGAGAGGAAATCCGCAAAGGTAGGTAACTGCCACTGGGGATCGAGGAGGAGATGCGGGGTCAGGAGTGAGGAGGGAAAGGAGCTCCGCTCCTGGAGTTTCCAGATTTATTTGTCTTTTGTCTTTTGCCACAAAACTAAAATCGGACTTGTAAGAACCCAGCAGGGGTGTGTGCAAGAAAAGGAGCTTCCTTCACCTTATACTTACCCACACAAAAGTAGGGATGCCCATTGAGTAATCTGATTGAAACAGCCTCTCTTCGTGCTTTATAATAGTGTTAAAAGCACAGGAGCTACAACCTGACTTTCTGTAGCTTCCTTTCAATCGCCTGGGCTGTGTGGGACTTGTGAGCAAGGTGTACTTCTCAGTGGGAGGAAGCATGGTGTAGTAGTTGAAGCACAGACCTGGGAGTCAGGAGATCTAGCTCTAGAGTTCTCAGCTCTGCCACTGTCTTGCTGTGTGGCCTTTGGCAAGTCACTTAATCACTGCGCCATATGTTTCTCTAGCTGTAAAGTGGGGATAATGAGATGTATGAGATCACATTAATGTTTATAAAATGCTTTATGAGCCTCCAGTGCAGGGAGCTACAGAAATGCCATATGTTACTGCTTGGAGAAACAGTGGATAAGAGCTTCAGGTGCCTTCACTTATTGTCTTCTCAGTCTGTGACTCTCCATAGAATACATTGGAACCCTTGTGTTATAGACCAAACCCTGTAGGGCCTGTGTTTTGGAGGTAATGGGAGTCTCGCCTGAGTAAGAACTGCAGGGTTTGGTGCATAATGCTGACAGTTAAACCCCAGATACCGTCCATTGCCTCCCAGGGAAAAGGGTATGAAGAGGCAGAGATGAGTATATTGTATGCAAATGCCAGGCTTGTCACTCTGCTGCTCTGGCTGTTAAATTATTTCAACCCTTTTAGTTTGTGGGTTTCTTTGGATCAGGTTTTGCTGAGCTTCAGACTGACATGACAGACCTGACCAAGGAGTTAAATCGCAGCCAGGGGATCCCGTTCCTGGAGTACAAGCACTTTGTGACACGGACATTCTTCCCCAAAGTAAGACAGCCCCATATTTCATACACACCTAATCACTCAAATTCCTTCTCAACTAAATCATGGCTCTGCCTTCTCCCAGAAAAGGTTTACAGTACAACACAATTATTCAGCTGCTATCATTTATTTTAGCCTTAATTATCATAAAAACCGTAGTCACAGCACCTCCGGCTATGAAACAGGGTCAGGCCTCATCAGTACTTGGATGGGAGCCTTGCTTTGGTGAGACACTCCCCTCTGAGTCAATACTGAACCAGTGCCCCAGCATGGTGTAACTGGGTGCCGCCGTGCTGCAGCAGGTGCTGTCTCTGAGATGAGAAGCAAAACCAAAGTCCTCCTTAGCTGTGTGGTTTGAGATACCCCTACTGGTTCCAGTTGCACCCCACTAGGCCAGGTGGGACTAACTGATCCCAGGCATGGTTTCACTCCCAGGGGAAGAGACTGAGGTGGTGTCCCACTATCATTCCGCCTGGGGAGGGTCCTCCAGAGGATGTGGAGAACTTGTTTCACTGAGATGCCCCTTAGGGCACAAGCAGATAGTGCTCACTGTCCTTAAAATTCCCTTGGCACTTTTTCACAGGTGGAAAAACAATATCCCCAGTGTCCTGGCCCAGTTCCAGTCTGCATATCTAATCCCCCCCCTCCAATTTCACACCAGACACGATGCAATCCTTACTTCCAGTCATCAGCTGCTTTGGAATGTTGCTGTGTACTGTTAAGTAGCTGCCATATTTCATCCCAGAAGTAATTACATTTCTGTGGTGGAGAGTGAAATGATGATTTTTGTTTGCAATTTTTGCCAATTACTATTAATGTTTCTAAGATGTCCACCCCTGTGTGTGTAGTGCCCAGGTACTCTTTAGGATGTAGGCTGCTATATGAATGTAAGATATTTCAGTATATTTCCATTCTACTTCAAAAGTTACATATGTTTAAACACCCCATAGTCTTCTACCTTGACTTATTCTTCTGTAATTCTGTCTCTACCAAGATTCTGTAGACATCATATTAGTCTATTCATAATCTCCTTATTGTAACAATCTTGTTCTGCTAAGACATTTGCCTACCCCTGACTTTTGTGGTATCTGTTCATTCACAAGGCTCTGGCCAAGTTTTTAAAGGCTCTGTTAAAACATACCAAAGTGTCCCTTCCTGATGGGTGGCCTCACATCCCGATGACATTACTGTTCATGTCTCAAACAATGTTGCCCTCTCTCAGTGTGGTGAAGAATCTGATCTTGCTTACCCTTTTCTCCACATGGCTCTGTTTTATTGCAGTGTTCCTCACTCTATGAGGAGCGTTACATTCTGCCTTCCCAGCAGCTCAACTCACAGGTCGGGTGTCAGGTCCAAGAAACGCATCCCTTGCTGTCAGGAGAATGGAAAGTGAGTAGCCCAGAGATAAACAACTGCTATTAACTGTCACTAACCATAATCTTATTTTTTTATATCAAAGCTAGTGAATAACAGATTTTTTCGGTATACTGGCAATTCCAGAAACATTGGCGGGGGTTGGGAGCGAGGGGAATTTCAGGTCAAACTGAAAACAAATGTTTTTGAAATTTTCAGCTAATAGGAAAGTCAAGAAAAAAAATTCATTTTGGGTCAAAGTTTTGCTCAACTCAAAATGAAGCGTTTTGTTTTGATTTTGAGCTTGCTTTTTACATTTTCTAATTTTAAAAAAATAAAGTTAAAGGAAATTTTTAAACAAATAGTCATTTTGAATTAAAAAATCTAAATATTTTGTTTTGTAAATGTCAAACCAAAATGTTTCAAATTTTTCAGAATTTGATTTTCATTGTTTTTCCAACCTAAAAAATTCTGCGAAATCAGCCCGAATTCATTAAATGTTTTGGTGTCACCAGATTTGCATTTTTTGCCTCTCAAAAAGTTTCAGTTGAAAAATTTTCACACAGCTCGCGCTTTACGTCCTTTTTTTGTGACGCTTAAAAAGATGTTTGCGTACGCCAAACAGCCAGAAAAACAAGGCGTGTCAGCTGATCAACCTTTGCTGATGATGGGAGACAAAAGCTGCTGAACTTCTGCTCTGTGGCTGCAGAATCACAGCTGACAAGATCATCCCTAGGCTTTCCTAGTGGGAGGTTTGCCATATTTTCCCAGTTTCAGTCTACAGTCTCTTTGTAAATGAGTTTGAGAGTGACTCCCGCAGGCCCAGATGTAAGTGCAGTTGCTGCACATTCCACCACAGTCAATTCTTATCTAGATAAGAAACGAACATCAGATGGGGTTCAGGGAGAGAGAATTCCAACCGAGTGTTTTTACACTTGCCAGGCACTTCAGAATGTGTCAGATAAGATAAAGGTTGATAAAGCAATGGACTGTGGCTTCCTCACCCAAGTCCCCACTTTTTCTTTAGATTCCTGAAAATTGCAGGCCCAACATGGAGGAAGGAATCACGTTATTCTCCACCCTACTCAACAACAAGCACTTCCTCATCGTATTCGTCCATGCTCTCGAGCAACAGAAGGACTTTGCTGTTAGAGACAGGTAAGAACTTCCTGGGGCAAGGGCAGCATTGAAAGCGTCATTGACAGCCAGCCGTGGAGTCTGAAGTCCTCTATGTACCCACAGAGCAGGTGTGCTACAGCAGCACCTGCCTAACCCTGACCCAGGAGGAGCACTTCCAGGCTCAGAGGGAAGGTCAGGCTCCACGGTGTCCCTAGTTTATCTGGCACCAGAGAAGGTGCCACTTAGTGACAGTTTTGGGATATGGACACCTGTCCTACCAAGAACTTAACAGAGATCTATGAACACATTTCACATAGGCCACTGCGCACAGTTTTTTCCCGCTGCTGACCTAGGCTAGACAGCCTGGGAGATTAAAGGTTCTGTAGCCTGTTGCCAAACCCAAAACCATCTGGTCTCTGTAAAATTCCTTTTGTTTTATTTGAAGGCTGAGCCACATGGGCTTATTGGCTGAATGTCAGTATCTGAAGAATGTGCAGGAGAACCTCAGAGTTATGAACACCAGAGTTACAAACTGACCAGTCAGCCACACACCTCATTTGGAACCAGAAGTACGCAATCAGGCAGCAGCAGAATCTAAAAAAAAAAGCAAATACAGTACAGTACTGTGCTAAATGTAAACTACTAAAAACATAAAGTGAAAGCAGCATTTTTCTTCTACACGGTAAAGTTTCAAAGCTGTATTAAGTCAATGTTCAGTTGTAAACTTTTGAAAGAACCGCCATTACATTTTGTTCAGAGTTGTGAACATTTCAGAGTTACAAACAACCTCCATTCCCGAGGATTTTGTAACTCTGAAGTTCTGCTGTAAAACTGCACCGTTATACAGGGGAGCACCAAAAAGTACAGTGGTTAGTTTTGTCTTGTATGATTTGCATCTTTATACCACTAAAGAGTGGCATGATCCAATATGAGAACCAATAGCATTGAAAGAGTTTGAAATGTGATCGCACTTGAGAGGTGTTATGAAAAAGATCTGGTATATTGCCATGGCCTTGAATTCTTTTGTTGCCAATTGACTGTATTGTCTTGTATAATCAAAGCTAGGATCATTTATAACTCTTCTTTCAGGTGTAACTTGGCCTCCTTGCTCACTATTGCATTACATGGAAAACTGGAGTACTACACTAGCATCATGAAGGACCTGTTGGTGGATCTCATAGATGCTTCAGCTTCCAAAAACCCTAAGCTTATGCTGAGGAGGACCGAGTCTGTGGTGGAAAAGATGCTCACCAATTGGATGTCCATCTGCATGTACAGCTTTCTCAGAGTAAGAGAAATAAGTATGGATGCTGTTCTAGCTATGAATAGACCACCTGAGTATAATATGGGAGAGAGAGGTCAGCTGGTGATCAAAGTGTCTACAAGTTTGGTTAAACCAAGTCATTGAGATGACTTCTTATAGCCTAGTCACTAGCAATGGGTGAAACTCAATAGACTCCAAAGTTCAGTTTGAACACCGCAGCCAAAAGTTCCACTGTTTCTCCACTTTTATGTCTGTCTCCGGGCTGGAAATCTCTTGAGATCAAATTTTACCTTGAGCTTTCTGGTATGGCTTAGTTTTTCAGGGCCAGAATCACCAGTGGAACAGTTTTTTCACCATACAGTGGGAAGGTGTGGAGCAAAGTCGTGAGGAAATAATATTTTTTTAAAAAAGCTAGTTAGCCAAAATGGCTTGAGTTTTTGACAGAAGTTCCAGTCAATTCTTATTTTCTTTGAGCCAGTTTGCAGAACGCCATCAATTACCCTTCGATGGTTCAGTGCCTCTCCGTTTTGAATGCAAGGGCACAGAGTACTGAGGAGAAGCCTGTAACGCATGAGGAGAAACATTTTTGAGTTGCTTGTTGATATTCTTAAGCCCATCGTGTATTTGACATTCTGAATCTGTCAAACAGAGCGTGTCCTGAGAAGCAGGAGAGGATGTAGACTTGGATTTCCATCCCTGAAAGCGTTCTTCTCTTCCTGTTGTTAAGGATCTACCCATTGTAATATAAAAGAACATAACTTCAATATCAGAACACACTTATGGTCCCTGTGCTCCATGTTCTATCTTCAACACTTGCCAATTCCTGATGCTTCAGCAGTGGGATTTTCAGAAGAACCGAGTAGTAACCTAACTCTGATCACATAGAAGTAAATGGGAAAATGCCCATTGACTTCAGTGGGACTAGAGTTAGGCCAGTAACTAAGGATTTTTGAAAATCACACCCCAGATTTCCTCCAATTGTATAGTAATTATAATTACCGTGTTCACCATGGGATCAGTATAATATGCCCATGTGTACCATAATTTCTTTCAGTCCCAGCTGATGATCATTTTATGTCCTGAAGCTAGGGTTGCCAATCCTCCAGGATTGTCATGTGATGAAACCTCCAGGAATACATCCAACCTAAATTGGCAACCCTACCTGAAGCCTGAGGATTGATAGTCCACATACTTTTATTCTAGTTAGTATTACTAGCTCATATAATTGCAATCAGAAAAAGTACTAGAATTAATAGGGATAGCAGTGCATCAAGATGAGATTATTCCCCTGAAAATCTCTTCTGGTAGTCCAACAAGTGATCTTTAACCAAGACCATGGGAACACTAGGGACTCCCAACTAGAGAGGCACCAAAGCTGAGAAGGTTAAATCTAGCTCCGGATCTGAACTTCACCAAAATTCCGGGGTGTTTGGCTCTGAGATTTCGGTTCAGAGTTACTCAGATTTCATAATATTGATAATTGAGACCATTGTCATTCCTTGTTCATTTCCAAGTGGCTTCAACCCAATCTGCAAACTTGCTGAACTAATTTTTCTACAGTCTGATTTTTGCATCCACAGAAGAAACATAGCCTTCTGCATACACACTACATATGTCCATGCAAATTGGGTCAATGGCTGAATACTGGATTTCTGTATACAAATGCTGCCTGCATGGACAAGTCAGGGATTTTGACCACATAAACTTTAGCCATGAAAAATTGTGCCTGCAATTTTGTAATTTGCTTTTGAAAACTTGTCCTAGATAGATTTCTAACATAGTTCAGTATATTTAAAATATATTGTTAATGATGATCTCACATACTTGGATGTAAATCAGAAGTCATTCTACTGAAGTCAGTGAAATTACACTGGTGTAATACTGGTGATTCAGACGCAAAGTGTAGTTACCTATATTTTGAGTATCATCATCAGTTATGTATATTATTTTAAATTAGAGAGAGACTCAAGGCACAGAATCTAAAGCTGTATCTGGACCAGATTTCAGGGGTTGTTGAGATATAGATCCAGGCCTATCTCTGTTTATCAAACAATTAAATATATACAGTACCTACTGACCACTAGGAAATAATTTGATAGCTCCTTCATTTGCTGAATTTTGGCCCCTTTTTTTGTTCAAGAAATCCCTGTGAACAGATTGCTCATTTCTCAGTTATTTGCCATTCAATGTTGTTTAATGACTTTTCCCCCATATTTTTTTTACTTTTGTAGCATGCTATTCATAATTCAAGATCATGCTTAGTTGTGGTTGGTCAAATTAATCAGAAGGTATTGTTTGATTGCTGATGGATAAGCTCTTAGCTGATCCATTGGGTTATTGATGTGAATATCCACAGGAAGCAAATCCAACCTGTGCTCAGGCTATTAAAAATCAATGACACAACTGTTTGCAAAAAGTGAACACTAAAGGAGCAGAAAAAAGACCAAAATGAATTTGTTTAAAATGCCAAACGAGTTTGAAAGACATAGCCAGGATGTGAAATATATCACATATTTAAGGAAATTCGAACTATACCTGTGGTTGGTGATGGAAGTCCAGGAATTGTAAAGTGTAAAGATTTAGGTTTTTGGTTTTGTGCATATAGTTAAATCATATGCAAAAAGTTATTGATTGAAGACCACATGTGAGACTAAAAAAATGTGCCGTCGTCTGATACAACCCAGAGCAACTGCCTAATTTCTGCTGGAAATGAGCATTATGCAAGACAGCTTTCTCAGAAAAAAGCTGAGTTTTATCATATGGGACTTGGGTCTTGGATGGCTTATAAAGGGAATTAAAAGTGCTTGCGGTTCTTAAGTGGCTTGCAAGTTCCTAAGTGTCCCGGTACAAATGGTGAGAGAGCTACCAATTGACACCCATATGAATTGAGACTACTGATCACACCTTCTGCTCATCAAATTGCACTGGAGGTTGGTCTTGAAGATAGGGCTTGGTCCATGGATCCAGCTCTTTATAATAGGAGAGAGAGCCACAGATTGTGATTCATAGATGTTAATATAAAACATGAAGCTGGCTTGTAAATGATTTGTTCCTTCCATCTGTACTCTGGCTTTATCCCAATACAGAGGAAGATAAAAGACAGATGTTATCAATAGAAACTTATACTGAATGATGACTGGGATAGTGCTGTAACTGTGTGGAGCTCTGGGGAGTAGACCTGACCCAGTGGAGTTTGGGGAAAACCTGCAGAGAGCAAGAAACTGAAGAGTGAGCTGTTTTGGCTGAAATGGGAGGGTACCACCTCAGTAGCCATCCTTTAGCTGCAATATAGCTCTTGGCTATTGGGAAGATGAAGAGGAAGAAAGGCTAGCAAGCCATTGATGCTGTCCAGTCCCTTTACATGTACTATTTAGCAATATAAATGTGACGGGTAGCTTCCATTGGCGTCAGCTGAATTTGTGGATGCTCAGCACATCTGAGAAACAGGCCAACCATCTAAATAGTTATCATAGTTGCTGTAATTTTGTCTGTCTGGGTGATTAGCACTCAAGTGTGACATCTCATTAAAAATGTGGCCCTTCCAGCCACATAGTGCCCCTACCCCACACTGTGGCAGCGACTCTGAAGAGCACCACCTAGTGACCCACCAGCACAACTTTCTGCAACATCTAGGTGTCTTAACCAAGTACTGATCTAGCTTGAACCTATGAAATCTGACAGGGTCACCACCTCACTAGGCTAAAAACTGCAGGCCATGTTTTCGGTTCCAGACCTGCTAGAGGTTGGGTCTAGTCTCAGCTATAATAACAGTCAATATCTTGGCCCAGAAGATTTTCAAAGTGCCTAGTGATTTTAGATGCCTCCATTTTTGGATGCCCAACTTGAGATACCTTAAAGGGAGAGCATTCAGCACTTACTGAAAATCAAGCCGCTTTAAGGTGTCTCAAGTTGGGTGTCCAGAATCAATATTCACTTTTGGGGAGCTTGGCCCTTAAGGTACCCACAAATACAGGACGTTCAAATGCTGCTTATTTAACTTTTCTTTTGAAGCCTCAGATAACTCAACCCACTTGACCACTGAAAAACGGGCATCCATGCCCTAGGACACATAGAAAAAATAAAACCTGTTTTGTGTCCTTCTCTCAATCATGGGGACACTGGCATTTAAGAAAGAGAAGGTGATGCTGTGCTAGAGGTTTTTTTCTATCTGCATCATGCAGTCTTGAGACTAGTTTAAGGAATGTATATGTTGGTGGTTCAGACATTCTGTTCACTAGCAGAAGCTATTATGTCTTTAAAGAATTTAATTCTTTGGTACCAGTGAGTTCAGTAACAAGTTTGGGCCTACTTGAGAGAGCTGACTTCCAGCATGAAAAGATGAAAAGTGTTGACTGTGCTTCATAACACAAAAGGCTCTGTCATGAGAAGTAGACTGACCCTTTTGGTTTTCCCTCCTTCGGGACAGGCTAACGTAATTCACTTGTGGCTTTGTTCCACTGCTTGATCTATGTGGTGTGCCTGAAGCTATGAAAATAAAAGCAATTGTTCTAGTTTTCACCACAGAGTGTTTCCCTCTTTCTGAAAAATAAACATTTGTGGTTATAGTGCCACACAGCTTTGTTCTACAGTGTCTTTCTACTCATCTCCCTCCCAGAATGCTTTGCAGTGGGAGACAGAAGTTAGAGGATAGTCAAAGGAAAACTGTGTGTTTCCTGCAGCAATGTGAAAAGAGAGAAGAGATGGGGAGATGTAGGAAGTCGATTTGAGGTGGCAGGAGTTCCCAGAGGAGAATGCTCCCACAGCCTCCTGGGCCTGATTGTGGCAAAGGAAAGAGAAGAACCCAAAGCTGGACAAGTAGACTGTGCAGGGCAGGAATACAGAGGGTCTCAGGATCAAATCCTGGCATAACTGAATGCAGATCTTCTGAAGTCAGGTGAATTTACACCAATGCTGATTTGGCCCAAAGTCTGAGATTTAAATTATCAGTGATAGACAGACACCTCCATTGTGCACCTAATGTCTGTGAAATAAATGTACTTCTTTTTACACAGCCGGGTTTTGATAAAGAAATTTACCAGCCCCCTTGTAGCACTGGGCCATGTGACTTATGTGACGATGGGTCTGTTTTTAGTTCCTGAATTAAACCCATTAATCACAATGTCTATTTGAAACAGCTGCTATAAAAGGCCCCTTACACTGTACAGCGGAAAAATTCCAACTGCTTGTATTTTCCCTCGTAAGTTAACATTACACGGTTTAAACATTTGTTTTATATTAATGTTTTGCCCAACAGCCTATCCATTTGAGTTGCAGCAAAGAAAGATTTGAGGAGCTGTCTGCAAATGGAGAAGAGACCCTTACAAAATTCAGAATGACCATAGTCACCAGTAGCCTAAGTTTAATGCAGCACCTCTGTAGTCAGTGGAGTTATCATTATGATAAGGGGGAATTTGCCTTGGTAGATTCGGAAAATATGATGGCAAAATCTCAGGAGGTTTGGAGTTTGGATGAGGGTCAGAGAAGTATCTAGAAGTTTGGATGTGTATGCAAAGCTTATCTAAATGATCTGAACTGACTGCAGAACTGAGCTGGAGATCTTAGGTGAAATTGTCCATGTCAGTACTGCATACTTGTGATTATACAGGAAATACTGAAAGAAGATCCTTTCCCGAGTGTTATTTCAGCACTTTGCTGTCTAGTCCCTGACAGACCCAGTAAGCATGGAGAGGACGTGAAAATGAAAGTTAATGGCACAGTAACTAGCTAGAAATGGACCTGAAATACAATGTCCAGATCTGGGTCATAGAATCATAGAATATTGGGGTTAGAAGAGACCTCAGGAGGTCATCTAGTCCAATCCCCTGCCCAAAGCAGGACCAACACCAACTAAATCATCCCAGCCAGGGCTTTGTCAAGCCAGGCCTTAAAAACCTCCAAAGGTGGAGATTCCACCACCTCCCTCAGTCCCAATCCCAATTTCCCCAAAACCTGTGGGGATGGATGGATCTGGGTTTTGGTTCTCTCCATGACACAGATAGGGAGTCAGTCCAAAAGTGGAAATCCAAAACAGCATGGGGTGTCTTTGGATCTGGGATTTTGGTTTGGGTCCATCTCTAACATCCAATATCCTCTGTCCTCATATGGCAAGCACTCGTTTAGCCTGAAACTTTGGTGGGAACTTCCTAGTACCGGGCACTTGGAATAAACAGGAGTTTTCCATTGTTCTGCTCAAGTATTTTGGAAATGTCTGTAATATGTTCCCAGGAGGACATCTCTAATGACACATCAGCTCATTAATGCGGGAGTAACATGTGAATCCTGTCTGTGCTCTGAATCTTAATTTTTTTTCCAAGTCACTTTTGAAATCCAGGCATATAAAAACCAATCCCCATACATCATGCATGGAACAGTTCAAACGGTGCCAGCCTTTATTGTGCTTTCTATTACTATAAAGTTATATTGGTGCCAAGGTAATTTTAAGAACCCATAACACTGCAGTCAGAAATTTTTAAAAAAAAAGTGTAATTAAAATATATTCATAATGGGGGGGGGAGAGAATGTGCTTTTTGAAAAAAAATCTATTTTTTCTCCTGAATCAGCGCTGATCTTTGCTAGTTCAACTGCTTCCCCCAAACTAGCTGAGTCCAAAGGCAGTTTTTGACTCATTTTCAAACTGGTTTTCCCAACAATAGTCCAGGTTTCCAAGTTAGCCATTTTATCTTCAGTGCCTGCCTGCCAGCCTCCTTTTCCAATCTTTGAAATTTTCTGTCTGATTAATGTTTTTGCAGATTTCCACAACAGTTTCTGGATTTTAAAACTGAAGAGCCAAACACAGAAATAGAATCTAACAGGCTGAGCATTGTAGTTTATTTCCTATGTTATTAGTCTTGGGTGTTAGACCATTATCCTTTATGCTACAGCAGAATCTGATATACCCATTTCAATTATTTCTTGGGCCATTCTCTCTCCATGGTATGTTCATGTACACAAAAATTTGCCACATGATCAGCTTCACTCAACACACTATAGTAGATTGGAACCAAGTAGTAAATAGCTAATCTACCAGCAGAACTCTCACACAATAAGCTTTTGCTGGCTTTGGAGGCAGCTTTATGGCTAAGGTGTAATTTAACTCTAGCTGAGGTTTTTGAAGAGTCTGAGAACTGGAAGCAAGAAATGCAGTCATTCCTTGCATGATACGTGGATACAGATGAGCCTTAAACCAGATTGAACCACCTGTCCTAAACTTTGGACAGGGAGGAGGGTTTGAATCTGAATCAGGATCCAGATTCAGCTTTCATGATTGGCTCTTCTTTCTGTGATAGGCTGAATCCAAATCCAGGATTCAAGCACCTTCCAACCTTTCAGGGGATGGAATTCAAATCCCAGATCTGAACTGAGTACCTGTGACTGTTCCCTATAAATACATGGTCACGTGCTGTGTAAAACAGAGAAAGTCCTGATTCATCATAGCAAGGCCAGCTTTAGGAGCACTGAATGCAATGAGGTTATTTATAGGCACCCCAACTCCAAATCACATAGTGATGCAAGCAGGTGACATTTGCATGTTCCTGTCAAAACACTCTCTGGGCCTCAATGTCATCCTCTTGCATGATTGCTATGAATTCTCCCTTTCATTAAAGTTATCTCCATGCCTTCTGATTTTCACATCTCTAATCAAGCCCTTCAACTTTTCCCAATCCTTAAAAGCACAACCAGTTCCTCCTAAACACCTTTCCCAGTGCACAGCCATGCATTCCTGCATGTGCCTTTGGGGCGACTAGCACATTACCCCATTCAGAAGGAATGTTACAGAAAGTTGTTAAACTTCCACAGCAGCCCCAAATAAACTTTCCTGTTGCATTAGAAATGTCACCCTTGGAAAATTAAATACATGCACCATGGCACAGATGGTGTGTGCCCACCTACACCCATACTGTAGTGTCATATCATCTACTGCACTGTACGCAGCAGAATCAGAACTGACATCAAACTAGTTGCTTTAGCAATTATAAGGCATTTGGAATAGAAGACTCACCAAGTCTTAATTATGAAGCAGATTGAACAGGCTCTAGCATCTCATGGTTCAGAAATGTAAAATAATCAGATATCAGTTGTCTTGGGTAGAGTTTCAGCTGGCATGGTTGTGCATATATGTATGTCTGTGTGTGCATGTGCATATGTGATGCTCAGAAAAATATAAATGCAATAATTTACACTAGCTTCATTTGGAAGAACTAACAAATGAACATTAGGGTGAATAGGATGTACTGTAATGTAAATTTGTTAAGGAAATAGATAATAGTTCTCTAGTGCATCTGTGTAGCTGAAGTGACTGGATCAGAAATGTTGCTGTAAATATGTTTAGATGAACTGAGTTGAGACTAGCAAGAAGGTATTGCTATTGGCTGTTAGGACAGTACTGTAATGATCAGGGCTTCATTGTGGTAGGGACTGTACGAATGCATAGTGAAAGTAAGTCCCTGCCCCTGCTTATATTTGTGCTCAATGTGCTATATTATACACTATCTATTTTAACAATATATTTTGAACCATATAAACATTGCATTCTAGTTATGAGACATAAAGCCATGGCCCATTTGTGGTAGTTCATGATCCTACAGCACTTCTATAGGAGTTAGTCAGCCTGATTCGGGCTCTCACATCCTGCCTCTCTAAAATTCCCCCCATGTGACTTCAGTTGGGTGTGACATCCTTCTTCCCTTCCTATCCTAAATTGATGTGTTGTGTATTGTTGCCACGCGCTGTTACTGTGAGATGCTGAATGCCTTTAGCTCCCAAGAATTCAGTGGGAGTTGAGGGCACTGAGCTCTTTCCAGGGATTTCTAAGCACCTGGCATGGATCACCCTTAAGCAGCAGGCACTTCCAACTCCAGAGGTGTCTGGGACCTTGCAGGATGAAATCACTGTTACCTGGTGCATCTGTGCAGACCCTGTCTTAAAGGACCATGTAGTTTGAAGGATTTACTTTAATTGATTCCTAGTTACCCACTTCCTTTCCTTTTCTTTCCTCAGGAGACAGTTGGGGAGCCCTTCTTCCTGTTGCTCTGTGCTATCAAACAGCAGATCAACAAGGGTTCCATTGATGCCATCACAGGAAAAGCCAGGTATACTCTCAATGAAGAATGGCTGCTGAGAGAGAACATTGAGGCAAAGCCAAGGGTAAGTGAGTCTTGAACCCCACATGTGATGCCATGTCAGGATTCTGCAAAAGCCTAAGATGCAATTAAAAATGTTTGCCAAAGAAAACTCTATAGGCTGATGTTAAAAAGAGAGAGATGTGCAATTGTACTCGTAAAGTATGTGTGTAATGTTGCACCTCGCTTGCATGTGTAATTCCTTTTATTGCACAATCAGATCAGATTATTGAGCATGTAAATGATTCACCCTCCTCTACAAATGCTGTTACCCAGTTTGCACATGTAATTGTGATAATCATGCATGTTAGACATGCAGTGGTGCAGGCACTTTTCATGTGCAATTGTGACCCTGACTGTTTCAAAAGCAGGCATGCAACAACCTAGACAAGGAACATATCGAACCTGGTTCTTGCAGAGTCCATCTGATGGGCCCAGATCGGGGGTGATGCTAAATAGATAGATGATGTTCTCTGGCAGTCAGAGGGTTAAAGAACAAAGAGTGTCTCCTCTTTACAGTTTCTGACAAATCAGTGACTTCAGTGCCAATGAGAAGTTGCTAGCTATAAAGTTGCAGGTCTGGTGTGAAAGCTTTTGTACTGGATGTTATAGGAATCCTGCTGAAAAGTAATCCTGTAAAGTGCCTCTCAGGAATAAGTCAGACAAAAATCTATATCCAAAGAGACTTTGTTACCATCAGTCTGACAGAGAATGCAGTAGACAGGCCTATCCAGAGCCTGGCCCAAATTTTGCTTTTGATATCAATGGGGGAAACCTGGAGCAGCTCCATTAAAATCAGTGAGGCTACTCCAGATGTACACCAGTGTGACTGAGAGCAGGTTTTGACCCTATAGCCTTAGCTGCATCTCTGCAGACTCCTTTTACCAGTTGACCTGTAATTCACAGGGCTCCTGTGAAAATTCCAGCTGTAATTCTCAGGCGTGATTCTCAGGCTTGCTGTTAACAGAGATGCAAAAACAACACCCATAAAAGTGTGGGTACAAAATGGGAGGTGGTGCCGAAGCTCGTTTGGAATCAAGCTGGTGGTGTTAGGGGGGCGAGGGGGAGGCTGGAGCAATATTGACTGGAAAGTGGGATTTGAATCGGAATACTGGATCAGCCCAGCTTGTGTTGGGAAGAGCGATGTGATTGGACGCCCAGAACATGAGCCTCTGTTGCTCTTCTTTTGACTTCATTGGTAGCTTCACCAAAGAGAGGAGAACAGGATACACTCCACACTGTCCTGTTCTCCAAGAGGATAGGCGTCACTTTTGCTGTCCTGTGATTGGCCATTTTCTCAATGTCATGCACAATGGGACAATTTACCCTTTCCATAAGGTAGCACAGTTTCATCAACTCCCACTTTCCCCAGTACTAAACTTGGCCCAACGTCTGATGCAACAAAACCTTTATGCAGCTGAGGGAGTCCATTCATAGCATTGCAGGAAGCCACAACAATGGGCACTGACTGTCTCCCTTGTCACCAGTCTCAGCAGAGGAGCCAAGGACATGAATGGGCCAGGGAGACTGAACCCTCTCACCCTTAGAGGTGGTCCCTGTGGGGCAGGACTAAGGCCCTTTAGCAGGGCAGAGTGGGGGAAGCTTGCACTGTTGCTCCTCATGCACCCCTAGCTCTGTGAATAAATAGGGGCCCTCAGTCTCCAGGGCTGTAAATCAGCATCTTTCACCAGCACTGAGACTCAAACAGAGGTTTTGTTCAGTGGGATTTCTAGCAGCACGATGCATGGAATGTACCAATAAAAACTGTACGTGCCCTGCAACCTCTTGGCGTCCTTGGGAATCAACAGCCCATTATGGATCATCCCCATCCATTACAGATCACCCCAACCCTAACTCTGCCTCTCCCCACAGAACCTCAATGTGTCTTTCCAAGGCTGCGGCATGGACTCCCTGAGTGTTCGAGTCATGGACACAGATACTCTAAGTCAAGTTAAAGAGAAGATCCTTGAAGCTTTTTGCAAGAATGTCCCGTACTCCCAGTGGCCAAGAGTAGAAGATGTTGACCTTGGTAAAGACTCTTTTCCCTTGAGAAATACCAGTCTTTATTTTAAGGGTGAAGGAGCTCACAGTGTACAGTATTGTGCCCACTGTCAGGGAGAGCAGCCATCCGCTCTTGGCATTGGCATTGGCCGGTTGGGTGGAGAGAGAGGGGGCATTACCAGAGGAAGTAGAGCCCGTTCCAGGGGAACAGTGATCCCTGGGAATGAGTCATAGGGCCAGATTCCAGGTGGTTTGACTGATGTGTGAGGTGTTGTACGTTAGGACAGGAGAAGCTGGTATTACGTACACAGCAAGTGGACAGGAGAAAAGCCTAGGACATTGGAGAGGTACTTTAACTTGCACTTTCTTAAACCCTGCTCTCCTCTCTGCTGGTCCCTGTGTGTATTGCTCAACCCAGCAGAGACTGCCTTACTCTCAATTACGGACACTTGTATCTGCATACTGACGGACAACATTTATCACCTTACCGGCACTAGTCTGGGCATAGGCTCAGACATTTCCTTTATCTACCTGTGGGCCATTTCTTTTTCCAGGCGCCCTAACAATGAAAGGGAAAGTTAGAAAACAGCTGTGCCCTGTTCAGTTCTTTGTCAGTAGTTGGCCAAGGTGTTGCCTGGCCCTGTTCCCCATCCCAATTGACTTGGAATGGTGTGTGTGGCCATAGGTGACATACTGAGCAAGTGCACTCAGTGAGGGGAGAATGGAGGAGGAGATTACATGGACGTTGGAATTCAATGTCACAGGTAGCCACGGAGGGGTGACATTCACCATGGCCAAAGCCTTGCTAAACAATGCCCATGCAGAAGGCAAGATGTGAACCAAGTAGCAATCCTGCCCCTCACCCTGCTCACCACTAGCTGATGCCCCAGTACATATCTCCCGGTAACCCCGCAGAGGAGCGGGAATGCTCTGCTTTTTCTCCGTTGGCTGACGCACATTGGCATTTGGGGCCCGGAACCTGGTAAAATGAAGTCCAGGCACAGCAATCCATACTCTCTGCCCACAGCACACAGTCCTCCTTCTGGGGCGCTGTAGGGACTGGGTCAGAGTACTGTGAGCAGTGGAGAATTTATGCCGGATGGGGACTGACAGGGGTGCACACTTGCAGCGTCTCCGAGCACCTGGTGAGATGGTCAGAACCCTCTGTATCTCCCTCCGTACCATACAGTCCAGTGTGGACTCAGCCCCAGTTCACCCTCCTGCCCTAAACCAGGAAATGGCGCTTTCCACTTCTCAAGTTAATCCTGAAAGCTTTCCTATCAAGGCCTGTGAGAGGCATCTTTATTCCAGTCACATGGCACAGCAGAGACCCCAATACCTCCAAGCACCTGTTCTCTACATTAAATGTGGCGTCTAAGCACACATTGCTCCAAGCCGAGATACACATGCCCTGCTCAGGCTGGCTTTGCATTAACTCCCTTGTTTGTATTTAGAATGGTTTGCCACAAGCACTGACAGCTACGTCCTGCGGGACCTTGATGACACTTCAGTGGTGGAGGATGGTAGAAAGAAGCTCAACACTTTAGCCCACTACAAGGTAAAACTGCAAGTGCTCACAGACGGACTTCCCTTCCTTCCAGCCAGTCTGTCCTCAGGGACATTCCCTTCCCAAGGAGGATTAGCAGAGACAAGCAGGAAGGTTGCCATAGCTCCATGAGAGCTTCCGGGGAACAGACATCTGCCCTGGCAAGAAACTCATTAATATTGCAACACATTGAGATTAATTAAATGCTCTTCATGCAAAACAAGTTATTACTGACAACATAAAAGGCTCCTATTCCCAATGGCCACCATCCATGCTGATTAACATCATAGCACTCCCCTTCCCTGCTCCCACTGAAATCTATGATAGAATTGCCATTGACTGTCCTGAAAGCAGGCTCTGGCCCACAAATGGGAGCTGTCTGTTTTTGTAACAGAAGGTTCCACTTAAAGTGACGCTGTCAAGGAGCAAAAACCTAAAATGTACGTTACGATTGATTTCACCAAAAATGGATCTGAACAGAGATGTTTTCTTGGCTCTTTTTTACTTTTAAAACTAAATGAAAACTGGAGGTTTTTATTGGATTCTTGATTTCCATGTACCCCTGAAATGCTGGAAGTACAATCCACCCTGCACTGCAACACAGTGCATGGAAAACCAAAAGTGAAACATTATGATCACTGTTACTGTGGTAGCATCTACGAGCTCCAATCATGGACTAGGACCCCATTGTGCTACGTGCTGTACAAAGACAGAACAAAAAGACCGTCCCTGCCCCAAAGAGCTGACAATCGAAATTTGGTGGCATTCTTCCTTGGGAGCAAAGCATCTAAATGTGAAAAGCCATTTTCTTTTCTTTTGAATAATCTGATGTGTTATTACTTTAATACATAAATCGGAGGTGTCCATCACCATGGTGTCTGGAACCATTTATCTATCTTAGATCTTATATGGCCTCTAATACCATAGTATTGGAGCACATCACTGTCTTTAAGGTGTTTATTCAGTGAAGAAGGGACATACTGTTATCCCCATTTTACAGATGGGAAACTGAGACCCAGAGAGACCAAGTGATTTGCCCACAGTCACAGAAAGTCTGTGGCAGAGCAGAGAATTGGACCCAAGTCCCAGGTTAGCACACTAACCATTGGATCATCCTTTCTCTCTTTTTTTAGAAATAACAATAGTTCCCCCACGAGAGGAGCTTGCACTACATGCACATACACACACAGCATTTCATTTCTTTCTTGGCATCAGTCAAATCCAGATGGTGTATTTCTTCACACTCCTAGCAAAGGCCGTTCTCCCATCCATCTTCTTAGCCTAGAGAAAGAGATGAAGAGTGGGCCTTGCCCTGGAAGTGGCAAGGCTCCTGTGTCATTAGTCACTAATGCCCAGATGCTCAAATGTATTTAGGTGCCTAACTCCCAATGATGTCATTGAAATATTGGGAGTTAGGCACCTAAATCTGGGGTTAACATCAGAGCATTTTATTCCGTGAGGTGCGGTTGTCATCTTGAGCATGGCAGTTTATGTTTGCTGCTCAGACACAGCTGCATCATGAGTACAAGGCTGCCCCAGCTACAGAGCTACCTCGCTTAGCTGTAATCCCAAGCATTCCTTGACATCCCTTACCTTTGTTCTTCTCGTCCTCCTCAGATTCCTGAAGGTGCCTCTCTGGCAATGAGTTTATCAGATAAGAAGGACACCACGCTAAGTCGAGGTAATTTGCTTTTCTCTCTCTTTTTCATAGTGATTGCACAGGTGACCTTTGTTTTTAGAGATGGGAAGTGGGATCAGGGTTGGCTCTGAGGAGCTGCAGAGAGCTTGCAGACTGCACATTTCAGACCTCTTGCTGAACAGATGAGTGTGGGGTTAACCTTTTCATGGCTAGCTAGAATATTGTGGTTCCCCTCATTCCTGGAGCACCATTCCCCGGAAATGCATCAAGCATTCAACCAGTGATAATGATCAACTTCAGCGTATGACACACCTCCTCTTTGCCTGGGAATGCTGTAAACACATGGGCAGCCGCCGTCAGTATACAGGGCAGATATACAGGCCCCAGTGCTGGGTGCCTTCAGTTTCAGCTTCATCTGTCTCTTTTCTGTGGTGCTGCACCACATGGCAGGCAATCGAGCTGTGATCCTCACTGGGACCCAGAGCCTGAGGCAAAACTCAGTGGGAGTAAAAACTGAGGATTTGGCCCCACAGTCGTAGTGTGGTCTCAGCTTTGCTAGGCCGGGTGGCCTGGCTACTTCTGAGTGATCCTCTGACAGTGGAATAGACCAACAGGATCTCTAATTGTTCTTCTTCGAGTGCTTACTCATGTCGATTCCATTGTGGGTGTGTACACGCCCATTTGCACAGCCATCAGAGACTTTTGCCTCAGTGCTACCTGTAGGGCCGGCTGTGGCACCCTCTGGAGTGCTGAGCTCGTGGTGCAGTGTATCAGTATCTCCAATTGTTTTTCCAGCTGGTGCTCTTTACCCAAGAAAGCTTATGCTCAAATAAATTTGTTAGTCTCTAAGGTGCCACAAGTCCTCCTTTTCTTTTTGCGGATACAGACTAACACGGCTGCTACTCTGAAACCATTCATGGCATTGTGGCAAATATATATAGAATGAGCAATCAGCTCTTAAACGCCCCCTCCTTTCCACTGGATTCTTTACTACTGAGATACAACAAGTCCCAGATGTCTTCAGCTGGTCACAGAAGGCTTATGCTACAGGAACTTGTGTGGCTGAATCCTGCCCTTTATATATGAATGGTGCAGCACCCTCAGCCAGAATTGATGGCTGGACAAAGAGACAGAAAGACGGAGCAGAGACACTTAGTGCTCTGTTGACTGCAGTGCATGACATTCTCTGTGTGGCGGCCAACAGTCTGGAGAGCAAAAAAAAAAGGAATCCAAAGAGCTGGGAGCAGTGTTGCTGCAGTATTTTGTAGAGCTGTGGGGGGCCATGACCAGAGACTGCTGGGAATATAATACATTGGTCATCAGACTGGACAGCATGAGGTCATCTCCATCAGTGCTGCTGAATAGGCCCATTTGTCACTCTTTTTGTACTTGAATGGCTGCTGTTTAGTGTTGTGACGGCCCAGCTCCCAATTTCTGCTGAACGCTTCACATCAGGCACAGGAGTGAAGAGCTTTTAGTTGGATGTGTGGTGTATGAGTGGTAGATCAAGGTTTTATGGTCGATCCTCATGTATCACTCTGACATCCAGCGATGAAACTTCCAAACTTCTCATTCCAACACTCAGGGTTTTATAGGTCACTTGTAAAAAGAAAAAACAATTGATTTTGTGTCCTTTTGTGCTAAAGCCCCTTTTTAATCTGTGTTTATACAGCACCTAGCACAATGGGGTCCTGGTCCATGACTGGGGCTCCTAGGTGCTATGGTAATACAAATAATAATTACGTTGTTGTTGTTGTTGTTTGTTTTATTTTATTGAAATCTGTGGGTGGAGGAGAGGGGAGGGTTCTGATTTCTTTCTTTTTTAACCTTAAACATCTGGATTATCAAGTCTCCTCCTGTGTTTGCTCAAAGACTGTGTAGAGAATGGGGCCGGGCCCTATCTGTCCCTCAGTTTGAAGGTGTTTGAATCTTTCACAAAGAACCTTTTTTCCCCAGATGTTTGGTGGAGGTTTGCATTGAATAGGTGTTTACAAAAACAAAACAGAAAAGGAGGAGTTTGAAAATCTAATTCAAGATCGCTTCCCCTCTCAATTACTCAGTGTCAGTCTCTTTTAATGTCAGCATCTGTCTAGTTCTCAAGTGCTGCATAGAGTCATCCAGCAAAGGCAGGGTAGACAAGAATTTCATATGAAGAAAAAATCAGACATAAAGTTTTTAAAAGCTGCCAGTTTTTTTAGGCCTTCACATGTGGTAAAGAAGAAAAATGGCACAGCTCCAATGTCATTTGCCTCTGAGATCACTTTTAAGCCACAAGAGTTTTGAGGGTCATTGCACCACTTGGAGAGGGGAGAAGTTTGTGTTGGATGGAGAGGAGGGTGGAGGAAAAGTGTTGCACTGCCATTCAAGAGCAAGTTCAAAGAGCAGCTGAAGCAACACACCTACCGAGAAATGCTGCCACTCAGAGTGAGACATTCACAGAATAAATGGAGTAGATTCAGGATGGTGCCCCAATCAAATGTGTTTTTGCAGAAATGTATGTCTTGCTGGGTCTTTCCCAGTAGCTACTGACCATCAGAGTCTGAAAGCAGAAGTCATTGCTTGCAAACAGTTACAGCAGCTTTTGGCCACCAGATTTAGTCAGCATACAGAAATCAGTTTCCTTTCTGAGATCGGGTGATAAGAGACTCTTTCTGAAATCCGAGTCAAACAGTATGTTGTCCAGTAATGATAAATGCTGAAGTACAGCCTAGACAAGGACAAACATAACTAGTGATCAGAGTGCAGGACTGGAACTTGGCAACTCACGAATTCAAATCCTGGCTCTGACAAGGTCTTCAGGCAAGTCACTGTGCCTCTCTGCCTCAGTTTCCCCATCTGTCTAATGGGTTAAATACCAACTTCACAGAAACACTGTCAGGGTTAGCTTGTACAGGAATCAGTTAGTGTTGTCCTTGTTGCTCCTTCCCCAAAAAACAACACCCACACCCAAACTTTTCCATTAACTGATTCTGTATGAAGTTGTCTGAGGCACAACATAAGAAACTAAGCTGTTCTGTTTTTCTTTATTTTTTTCAGTGAAGGATTTGGATACCGAAAAATACTTTCATTTAGTAAGTATCCCGTTCCAAAAGCCATCAAGGCTAATGACTCTCCCACTGTGTGTGGCCAAGGGTGTTTTTGTTGGGGGTTACTTCATGCATCTCCCACCTCCTCTCCATTTTCTTTGTAGAAAATGTCTATTTGGGAACTGGACCCTTTCACCAGGAAATTGCCTGAGAAAGGAGGTACTGATAACTTAAGGAAAAGGCAATGAATGCACCCAAATCCCAACAACAACTTCCCTGGATCCCTGTCTTCTGGCTGGGAAAAGAATTACTTAGCTAGAGGAGTGTGGTGGGTGGGAAGGAGGCCTGGCCCGATGGAATTTGCAATGTACAATTGTTACGGAATGAGCCTGCCTTGCAGCAATGTATTAATGTGCACTCAAAGGGCACTAATGCTGTGCAGAGTTTTTTTGCCAAAGGCAAAGCTAGGAATGCTTTCCATATGTACAGTAAATGCAGGCGGATGCATTTGTCACCCAGCTAGCTTGTTGGCTGGTGATCAGATCTGCCCGGGGGTTGGCTGAGCCCCCTGTGGTTACTGCGTTGTTTTTGTAATAAGGTAATACTTGAACATATGGTATGTTTGGCAGAGAGATTTCAGTTTTTATCTTAATCTTGATCATAGTCTCAAACATATTTCACCTTTCTGATGGCTGCCAACTAACAGATACAGGAAGAGCAAAACCCTGCTAGTCAGGGATGTTTCCAAAAAATGGAGTTCACTGCAAGCCTATCAACTTAATCTTTATAAGGAAGTAGTTTCTGCCATAGAGAGAGTCCAACCTTTTTATTCTGTTGCTCGATCATGAATTGTTATAGCAAGAGATCTTCATCTGGCCTAAATCAGCATAGCTCCATTTATGTCGATGGAGCTATTCCGATTGACACCAGCTAAAGATCTGGCCCAAAGAGTTACATTCCAAAGTAGGGGTAGGTAAGTTCCAATGCTTTGAAACTCGATGGGAGAGGAGAATCATACTCAATGTGTCTATACTATAATGATATTCCTGGTAACCTCTTCCCCCCACAGTATTTCTGCTTTTGGACCCATGTCATTTCCATGTACGTGATGAAAGAGGAGTGAATCTTCTTCAGCCTTGATTGTTAACGTAACCCAGCTCCATAGAGCTGAAGCGCTATGTGTGATAGTGGCAGAGGAACCGCTTTACACTGCATTCAGTGAGATGCTGGCTCCCCATGATACCTCTCCTTCAGAGAGATCAACAGTGGGGTCGAGAGGCTGCATATAAGACAGCCTTACCAGCATGGAACATAAAACCTATTCTGCAATGGAAACAGAGCAGAGATCTGTGGCCTGCTCTAGGTGCCCATTACCATTAGAGAGTTCAGACAACAGCATGGACTGAGCAGGAAGCTAGGCGAGAAATGCCTGATTCCTAATCCCAGCTTTGCCACTGAGTCCCTGTGAAGCCTTGGGCAAGTCATTTAATATATAAATACTATTACTCACCCATCTCAGTGGGGTGGTGATGATCTACAAGTTAATGTTTGGACAGCACTCTGAAAGTCGGAAATGACATATTGTTATAAGGGGGAAAGGGGCATTTCAAGCATCAGGAAATATTTTATGAACTTCACATCTTTTCAAATTAAAAAAAATGTGCTCCAATAAAAAAATACTAGGAGCACTGCAGGAAAAGAGAGAGAGGGTGAAAGTGCACATAGAAAATAATCAGAAGAGGTACATCAGTGACATGCTAGGGCACTGCCGGGGCACTAATCCAATGATCTCAGCAATGGAACATTTAGATTTTGGTTTTTGTTTTAAAGGTAGCAGAGGGTTTGTTAACAAATCAAACAATGTTTTTGTGCTTTTTCCACATTTCAAGACAAGCTGCTTTTTCTGTGTAAGCCTGGCCTTGTGTTGCTGGTATCCCAAATTACAGTAGCACTGGGGGAATTCAAGAAGTGAAACAGACCAAAAACTTAAATGAAATTGATCAGTTCATTTTCATTGGTTTCAGAGTAGCAGCCGTGTTAGTCTGTATTCGCAAAAAGAAAAGGAGTACTTGTGGCACCTTAGAGACTAACAAATTTATTTGAGCATAAGCTTTCGTGAGCTACAGCTCACTTCATCGGATGCATTTGGTGGAAAATATAGAGGGGAGATTTATATACACACACAGAGAACATGAAACAATGGGTTTTATCCTACACACTGTAAGGAGAGTGATCACTTAAGATAAGCCATCACCAGCAGCGGGGGGGGGGGAGGAGGAGGAAAACCTTTCATGGTGACAAGCAAGGTAGGCTATTTCCAGCAGTTAACAAGAACAACTGAGGAACAGTGGGGGGTGGGGTGGGGGGAGAAATAACATGGGTAAATAGTTTTACTTTGTGTAATGACTCATCCATTCCCAGTCTCTATTCAAGCCTAAATTAATTGTATCCAGTTTGCAAATTAATTCCAATTCAGCAGTCTCTCGTTGGAGTCTGTTTTTGAGGTTTTTTTGTTGAAGGATAGCCACCCTCAGGTCCTACCTACATGCCTCTAGCTTTCATCCAGATCATACCACACGATCCATTGTCTACAGCCAAGCTCTACGATATAACCGCATTTGCTCCAACCCCTCAGACAGAGACAAACACCTACAAGATCTCTATCATGCATTCTTACAACTACAATACCCACCTGCTGAAGTGAAGAAACAGATTGACAGAGCCAGAAGAGTACCCAGAAGTCACCTACTACAGGACAGGCCCAACAAAGAAAATAACAGAACGCCACTAGCCATCACCTTCAGCCCCCAACTAAAACCTCTCCAACGCATCATCAAGGATCTACAACCTATCCTGAAGGACGACCCATCACTCTCACAAATCTTGGGAGACAGGCCAGTCCTTGCTTACAGACAGCCCCCCAATCTGAAGCAAATATTCACCAGCAACCACACACCACACAACAGAACCACTAACCCAGGAACCTATCCTTGCAACAAAGCCCGTTGCCAACTGTGTCCACATATCTATTCAGGGGACACCATCATAGGGCCTAATCACATCAGCCACACTATCAGAGACTCGTTCACCTGCGCATCTACCAATGTGATATATGCCATCATGTGCCAGCAATGCCCCTCTGCCATGTACATTGGTCAAACTGGACAGTCTCTACATAAAAGAATAAATGGACACAAATCAGACGTCAAGAATTAGAACATTCAAAAACCAGTTGGAGAACACTTCAATCTCTCCGGTCATAGATTCATAGATACTAAGGTCAGAAGGGACCACTCTGATCATCTAGTCCGACCTCCTGCACAGCGCAGGCCACAGAATGTCACCCACCACTCCTATGAAAAACCTCACCCATGTCTGAGCTATTGAAGTCCTCAAATCATGGTTCAAAACTTCAAGGAGCAGAGAAGCCTCCCTCCAGTCAACCATGCCCCATGCTACAGAGGAAGGCAAAAAAACCTCCAGGGTCTCTCCAATCTGCCCTGGAGGAAAACTCCCTCCCAACCCCAAACATGGCAATCAGCCAAACCCTGAGCACATGGGCAAGATTCACCAGCCAGATACCCAGGAAAGAATTTTCTATAGTAAATCAGATCCCATCCATCTAATATCCCATCTCAGGGGATTTGGCCTATTTACCCTGAATATTTAAAGATCAATTACTTACCAAAATCCCATTATCCCATCATACCATCTCCTCCATAAACTTATCGAGTAGAATCTTAAAACCAGATAGATCTTTTGCCCCCACTGCTTCCCTTGGAAGGTTATTCCAAAACTTCACTCCTCTGATGGTTAAAAACCTTCGTCTGATTTCAAGTCTAAACTTCCTGGTGGCCAGTTTATACCCATTTGTTCTTGTGTCCACATTGGTGCTGAGCTTAAATAATTCCTCTCCCTCTCCTATATTTATCCCTCTGATATATTTATAGAGAGCAATCATATCTCCCCTCAACCTTCTTTTAGTTAGGCTAAACAAGCCAAGCTCCTTAAGTCTCCTTTCATAAGACAAGTTTTCCATTCCTCGGATCATCCTAGTAGCCCTTCTCTGTACCTGCTCCAGTTTGAATTCATCCTTTTTAAACATGGGACACCAGAACTGCACACAGTATTCTAGGTGAGATCTCACCAGTGCCTTGTATAACAGTACTAAAACCTCCTTATCCCTACTGGAAATGCCTCTCCTGATGCATCCCAAAACCGCATTAGCTTTTTTCACAGCCATATCACATTGGCAGCTCATAGTCATCCTATGATCAACCAATACTCCAAGGTCCTTCTCCTCTTCCGTTACTTCTAATTGATGCGTCCCCAACTTATAACTAAAATTCTTGTTATTAATCCCTAAATGCATAACCTTACACTTCTCACTATTAAATTTCATCCTATTACTATTACTCCAGTTTACAAGGTCATCCAGATCCTCCTGTATAATATCCCGATCCTTCTCCGAATTGGCAATACCTCCCAGCTTTGTATCATCTGCAAACTTTATTAGCACACTCCCACTTTTTGTGCCAAGGTCAGTAACAAAAAGATTAAATAAGATTGGTCCCAAAACCGATCCCTGAGGAACTCCACTGGTAACCTCCCTCCAACCTGACAGTTCACCTTTCAGTAGGACCCGTTGCAGTCTCCCCTTTAACCAATTCCTTATCCATCTTCTGATGTTCATATTGATCCCCATCTTCTCCAATTTAACTAATAATTCCCCATGTGGCACAGTATCAAATGCCTTACTGAAATCTAGGTAAATTAGATCCACTGCATTTCCTTTATCGAAAAAATCTGTTACTTTTTCAAAAAGGAGATTAGGTTGGTTTGGCACGATCTACCTTTTGTAAAACCATGTTGTATTTTGTCCCATTTACCATTGACTTCAATGTCCTTAACTAATTTCTCCTTCAAAATTTTTTCCAGGACCTTGCATACTACAGAGGTCAAACTAACTGGCCTGTAGTTACCCGGATCACTTTTTTTTCCTTTCTTAAAAATAGGAACTATATTAGCAATTCTCCAATCATTCGGTACTATTCCTGAGTTTACAGATTCATTAAAAATTTTTGCTAATGGGCTTGCAATTTCAGGTGCCAATTCCTTTAATATTCTTGGATGAAGATTATCTGGGCCCCCCGATTTAGTCCCATTAAGCTGTTTCAGTTTCGCTTCTACCTCTGATATGGTAATATCTACCTCTATATCCTCCTTCCCATTTGTCATGCTACCATTATCCCCAAGATCCTCTTTAGCCTTATTAAAGACTGAGGCAAAGTATTTGTTTAGATATTGGGCCATGCCTAGATTATCTTTAACCTCCGCTCCATCCTCAGTGTTAAGCGGCCCCACTTCTTCCTTCTTAGTTTTCTTCTTATTTATATGGCTATAGAACCTTTTACTATTGGTTTTAATTCCCTTTGCAAGGTCCAACCCTACTCGACTTTTAGCCTCTCTGACTTTATCCCTACATCTTCTGACCTCAATTAGGTAGCTTTCCTTGCTGATCCCTCCCATCTTCCACTCCCTGTATGCTTTCTGCTTCTTCATAATCACCTCTCTAAGATGCTTGCTCATCCAGCTTGGTCTACAACTCCTTCCTGTGAATTTTTTTCCCTTTCTTGGGATACAGGCTTCCGACAGCTTCTGCAGTTTTGATTTAAAGTAATCCCAGGCCTCAACTGCCTTTAGATCCATAAGTTCTTCAGTCCAATCCACTTCCCTAACTAATTGCCTTAATTTTTGAAAGTCAGCTCTTTTGAAATCAAAAACCCTAGTTGCAGATTTATTTTTGTTAATCCTTCCATTTAGTTTGAACTGAATTAGCTCATGATCACTTGAGCCAAGATTGTCCCCTACAACCATTTCTTCTATGAGGTCCTCGCTACTCACCAAAATTAAATCTAAAATGGCATCCCCTCTAGTCGGTTCAGCAACTACTTGTTGAAGGAATCCATCAGCTATCGCATCTAGGAAAATCTGAGCCCTATTATTATTACTAGCACTGGTCCTCCAGTCTATATCTGGGAAGTTAAAGTCTCCCATGATCACGCAGTTTCCATTAGTATTTACTTTATTAAAGACATTGAAAAGGGCTCTATCCATAACCAAATTAGATCCCGGAGGTCTGTAGCACACCCCAAGCACTATCGTAGGAGAGGCTTTACTAGTTTTCTTCCCCAATGTAATTTTTGCCCAGACAGACTCTGTCTTATCCATTGCATCGCTTCTTATTTCTTTACATTCTAACTCATCGTTGATATACAATGCTACTCCACCCCCTTTACCTTTGTTTCTGTCTTTCCTAAAGAGCACATACCCTTCAATACCTGTAGTCCAGTCATGACTACTATTCCACCATGTTTCTGTTATCCCTATAATATCTGGTTTCACTTCCTGCACCAGTAGCTCTAGTTCCTCCATTTTGTTACCTAGACTCCTCGCATTGGTGTATAAACATCTTAATTTTTGGTGTTTGGCCTCGCTCACATTTTGTACCCTATTAGGCACAGTCATTCTACAGCCAGTATAACCTATTAGACTAGTATCCACACCGCCCTCGCTCCTTATATACATTCTCCTACCCATGGCTGTATCCTTTCTTACTTCATCTTCTTCCCTCTCAATGCTAAAATCTGGCGTGGAGATTTTCTGGACATCTCCCATCCATCTCCCCCCAATTCCTAGTTTAAAGCTCTCTTTATCAGTTGTGCCAGCCTCGATCCTAGAAGTCTATTTCCTTCCCTACTCAGATGAAGTCCATCCCGAGAGAACTGACCTCTGTCCGTGAATGCCTCCCAGTGGCCATACATCCCAAAGCCTCCTTATAGCACCACTGCCTAAGCCATCTGTTGACAGTCATAATCTTGTCACACCTTTGTTGCCCTTCTCTAGGAACAGGAAGGATCCCGCTAAAGATCACCTGAGCCTCAATTTCCTTAAGCGTCTTCCCCAGCCTAGCATAGTCTCCCTTGATACTTTCCAGCGAGAATCTGGCCGTATCATTTGTTCCCACATGAAGGATAATTAGGGGATTCTTTCCCGCTCCCTTGAGGATCCTTTTCAACCTCAGGTCTACATCCCTTATCTTAGCACCCGGAAGACAGCACACCCTTCTATTCTCAGGATCAGCTCTAGTTACAGGCCTGTCTATTCTTCTCAATAAAGAGTCCCCGATCACATAGACCTGCCTTTTCCTGGTGACAGTGCTATTCTCCAGTCTCTCCCCTGTTCCCTCTGGCTGCAAGTTCTTTCCATTCCTATTTTCCCTTACAATTCTCTTCAACCCATCCTGTATCCTCCTGGGGCTCATATTTGGTGTAGTCTCCCTTGACTCTTCCCCTTTTTCTATAGGGCTAGCCTCTCTTCTCTTCTTCCTTACCCTTCCACCTTCAGCGACTACCTGCTGAGCCCCTTCTTCATTTTCCAACTCTGCAAACCTGTTCCTAAGCTCTATTTCTCCTTCACTAGCCCGTCTTTTTCTCTGCCTGGTTCTTTGAGTCACATGCTTCCACTGACCACTTTCCTCATCCAGTCTCTCCTCAAAATTCCCCAGCCCTGCTTCCATCCGTGAGTCTGAGCTTTTCCCTTCAGATACCTCATATCTTTGCTCCATCATCTGCTCAAACCCCTTCCTAAACTCAACCAGACTTTCCACCTGCATCTCCAAACCTCGGATCTTTTCCTCCATCAGCTCTATCAGACGGCATTTCATGCAGACAAAACTCTTACCGGTTCCCCCCTCCAGCATCATGTACATACCACAGCTTCCACATCCAGTCATCCTCAATGTGTCTTTCACTGCAGGAGTCCCTCCCACAGCTTCCTCTGTATCTGTCATCTCCTTCCCACCTAAATCCTGTTAATTACAGACCTGAGGGTGGCTATCCTTCAACAAAAAAGCCATAAAAACAGACTCCAACGAGAGACTGCTGAATTGGAATTAATTTGCAAACTGGATACAATTAACTTAGGCTTGAATAGAGACTGGGAATGGATGAGCCATTACACAAAGTAAAACTATTTCCCCATGTTATTTCTCCCCCCCCACCCCATCCCCCACTGTTCCTCAAATATTCTTGTTAACTGCTGGAAATAGCCTACCTTGCTTGTCACCATGAAAGGTTTTCCTCCTCCTCCCCCCCCCCCCCCCCGCTGCTGGTGATGGCTTATCTTAAGTGATCACTCTTAGAACCCATTGTTTCATGTTCTCTGTGTGTGTATATCAATCTCCTCTCTGTATTTTCCACCAAATGCATCCGATGAAGTGAGCTGTAACTCACGAAAGCTTATGCTCAAATAAATTTGTTAGTCTCTAAGGTGCCACAAGTACTCTTTTTTTCTTTTTTCATTTTCATTGTACAAGTTAAGAGAAATAGAACAAAAGGCACAAATAGCAAAAAGTCAGTTTGATCATTAAGTTTCTTTCAGTTTTAACTAATCTAATTGTGTGTTTGGCAGCATAGATAATGTTTTATTTACTGTATAAATTGTATGTTGGTAACATCCCTTTTTACTCAGTAAAAAGATGTCCCAAAGGCAGGAATCATGAGCATATTTTTTTTTGTATTGACTCAGGTTCTTCCAACTGATGAACTGATTGAACATAAGAAGTCCCATAGACAGAGCCATAGGAAAAAAGTCCTACCTGAGATCTACTTGACCAGGTTACTATCTACAAAGGTAAGAGAAGCTGGGGCAGTGTGAGAGTTTTGTTTATGGGAAATAGGATATCTGTTGGTTGCTCTGTCATAAAATGTGACTTGTTATTTTTAAGCAAGGTTACATTATGCCCTGAGTAGAGATGGGTGCTGTAGCATCCCACACTGTAGAGAAGAGGTGGGACTCTGCCATACCGAATACAGGGTCTGCTGGACATAAGCAGACCCTGTAGTTTTCTCTGACTTTCTAGCTGGTAGTCTGCCTAATGAACCCACACGTTACCTCCCTGTGGCCTGGCCTGGCCTATACACTTAGGAAAGGGATGCGGACTACAACAGAGGCTCAAGACCCAAAATTAAGATTTGGGCACAGACTTCCCCAAAGTTTGGGGATGTTCAGATCAGAGGAGGGGGAAGAACACTGGTTCAATCTGGATTCAGTTTGGAACTTCCCTACACTCCAAGGGTGTTTGGATTCAGGGTTTGGGCTCAAGCCCATCTTTAATCCCAGTGTGATGTATAGCTGGACCAGAGATCATAAGAATGGCCAACAATCTCTAGTTTTCTATTTACTGTGCAGAACAATCACAGATGTGCTCTGAGATCCCAGCAGTAAGAAAAAGCAACCTCTATGCCAAAAGAAATTAGCTCCAAACTGGAGCTAATTATATCACCACGCACAAAACTAACCTTTCTCTCTCCCATTTTGCATCTCCTCCCTCCCTCAATTTACTAAACTGGCAGCAATGTCTCTTTCACTTTGAAGAGCAAACCCAATCCCCTCGGAATAGTAACTTTTTTTAGTTGTTGCTGCTTCACCTTGGCCAATGCTATGTACGCTTGTCCCCTAGGGCACGCTGCAGAAGTTCCTGGATGACCTATTCAAAGCCATTCTCTGTATGCGAGAGGATAAGCCGCCTGTGGCTATCAAGTATTTCTTTGACTTCCTGGAGGAGCAAGCGGAGAAAAGAGGGATCTCTGACCCTGACACTTTGCACATTTGGAAAACCAACAGGTTTGGAAGATGAGACCCATTATTTCCTTCCTTTCCAGCTCAGCAGGACAAGTAGCTGCAAAGCCCCAGTGCCCTGAAATAATCATTAGGATGATAATGCAGAGAGCTGGTAACGAATACAGGATTTAGAGTGCTTGGTGGGGCAGAGAATTGGGGCAGTGGCAGAAACAGAGAGCTGAGGGGTACAACTAAGGGACAGAGGAAAAAGGGGCAGAAAGGGGGACAGAAAAGCAGAGGGCCAAGTGGGGACAGAGAGCTAGCAATATTGCCAACCTCAGGTATTTAGAAATCCGGAGTCTGGCCCACAAAAAGTCATGAGATTGTCTTAAAAATCACAAGATTTTTGAAGTAATATATTTGGGTTCTTTTCATTTGTCTTTTGACTTCTGAATCTTTCGGGGGTCACATTTCTCTCTGCAGCCAGGAAGGCTAGAAAGTTACTGTTTTTTTAATAACCGCTGAGATGCTGGCATCTTTACATGACTCCAGGAGCTGGCACTTCAAGAAGAACACCATATATTGGGATACAGATAGTAAAGTGGCAAGAGTTGGCAGCACTGAGCAAGAAAAAAAGCAGAGAGCTGGGGCCAGATTACTAAGGAAGACCGTGGAACACAGAAATGAGGAATGACCCAGAGGGCCAAGGCAGAGATAGGAAAGAAACTTGAAGGAGGTTCAGCCATCTTAACAGAAAAGGAGCAGCGAGAACTCGGGGGAAAGGGGAGAGGAAACTTGAAGGAGAGGCTCAGCACCTCTCAGATGAGAGGGGCAGCTGGCCCTGAAGTTGCCGCAATGGGACCAGCTGTTCCAGCCCCAGCTCATGGAAATTAAGAACATGCTTTGGGAGAGAAGATCAGTGGGTATACAAATTAGCATAATAGGTTGGTTTAGGGTATGGAAATTTTCTCTCCAGGTTTTTGATGCGCCAATAGATAGGGCTGCTAATGGGCTACAGGGCTTCTCCCTTCTTGGCCGCTGGTTCTAATCCAGTCCAAGTTGGTTGTGAGCCAGAGTTGTTACCCTCAGATGCTCAGAGTTCTGCTTCGTGGTCACAGTACAACGCCTCATGGGCAGGTCTCTCCTTCCCCACTGGCACTTGAGCTGGCAGGCTCAGCAGCTGAGCCATGGAACTGATCCATCTAGGCCGGGGAGGAGCAGATGGAGAGAAGTTTGCACTGCTGTTGTCTGTGCTGTAGCCATTTCATGGCAAGTTGTGTTTGCAGGGCACTCTCACCAGTACTGAAATAGCTGCCACAAAGGTGTTCCAAACATCTGTGCTAGGGAGACAGGGTGAAAGCGACAAAAAAGAGCAAGACGGCAATGGCCTTCTGGACTCATGCCCTTGGAGAGAGAGAAAACGTAATGAAGGTCAGACACAAGGGATGTTTCCCAGGACTGTGCCTACCATCAGGCTCTGGTTACATTCTGACACTGAGACAGAGGGACAGGGATCAGCACCACTTGTAGGAAGTTAGTTCTAAATTTACAGGCAAAAGCACAGAGATCTTTCATGGACAATGCAAGGCTCAATGAATTACTCGAGGTGTAATGCAGCGATCATACCTAGGTAGGGATACTCATGCATACTCCATGTCTGATCCTCACACTTCACCCTAAGGGAAACTCCCCGTCATCTGTGAAACACATTCCTGCCCCTTCTAGCCAAGGTGAGGCACAGCAAGGGGTGGTAACAACAATTAAATAATAACCTTGTCTCCATATTTTTCCCTTTTCTTTTTTTCTTGTTTTTTCTCCTCCATCACCCCATCTGCTTTTTTCTTTCTTTTTCTCAAATCACTCTGGAGTGATCTGGGAATGACTAAGCTCATCCAGTCTGTTTCTGATGCTTTCCCATGCAGCCTACCTCTGAGGTTTTGGGTCAACATTCTGAAGAATCCCCAGTTTGTCTTTGACATCGACAAGACTGACCATATAGACGCCTGTCTCTCTGTCATAGCCCAGGCCTTCATCGATGCCTGTTCCATCTCCGACCTACAGCTGGGCAAGGTACAGATCTGCAGCTCCCACTAAGATGGATCTGTCCCTTCACCCCACTCTCTGCTCAGAGTTGGTCTTACAAGAATTGAGATTGGGTGATGGGAGTGCATGGTTGTAGGCATGCTGGAAGGCAACATGGGAGCCAGAGTCTGGGAAGTTAAGGAAATTGAAGCCTAAATGGTGAATGAAATATTCTGGGTCCTTCATCAGTAGACCAGGTGGTGCGCTGCTCTGTATATTGTTCCCATTCTTAAAGGAAAACTTTATTGCTGAGCCCAATAGGATAAAAGCTCAAACTGAGAAACAGCCATCACCATGAGTACACAAAGAAATGGGATTATGACAGTATGTATGTTAATTACGGCTGACATAATGGCTGATGGCAGTTATTGGGCTGAAAAGTGTAAGGATGGGCCCCATCAACCTTGGGGTGCTGACACTCCTGAATCTCAGGCAGTCTCCAATCCAAATCCCAGTTTTGCAAGTAGGCCCCATCTCCAGCTTTCTGTGACGCTCTGTCTGAGAGTCCCATGCAGAGGCTATGCACCAACTCCTGACCTGCATTAATAATAGTTTAAGAGTCAGAAGGAAAATTTGAATGCAACTTTAAATGGAAGTGAGATTCTCATCTCACTTACAACAGTTCAACTTCAGTGACTTCAACAGAGCTATTCCTGAATGACCCTGGGGGAAGAGAGGGAAGAATCAAGCCCTTAACACTGAAAACATTAAGGCAGGTTGAAAATTGGCTTGTGGCCTGTTCCATGTTGGGCAGCACAATGGAGACCTGGTCTATATGTTTTGCCAGATAAGCTTACGTCTGTTAGGAATGTGAAAAATCACACCCCAAGAGACACAGCTATGCCGGCAAAAGCCCTAGTGGACATGGAATTATACTGACCAAAAAAAAGTCCTTTTGGCAATATTGCTATTCCATTCAGGGAACTGGTAGAAGCTATACTGGAAAAAAAAACAGTATAAACTGGTCTCCACTAGCAGGGTTTGTTGGTATAGTTCTTTTTCTAGCATAGACAAGGCTTTAGTGAACTAAGCACAAGACTGGGAACCAGAAACTACGGCAATCTCATCCAAGCTCCACCACTGACTTTCTTTGAGGCCTTGGCCAAGTGACCTAGGCCCAGAACATCACAGGTATTTAGGCACCTAACTCCCACTGAAATCAATAGGTGTTAAGCACCGAAATAACGAGATTGTGGCCCTTGGTCATAAATTTTCAAAGTGTGTGCTCATGGGCAGCGGGTAAAGGAGGCTGGGGGAGGCTAAACCTTCCCAAACCTCCACTAATGCTTCCTGCTGCAGCCCTGGGGCTGGGCCATGGCAGGGCTCAGAGTTCCTCTGGGTGGCCCAGGCTCAGGGGCTCAGTCCTGGCCTGCCAGGGCTCCTCTGGACTACTCCAAGTTCTGGCAGGCCAGCCCAGGCTCGAGGCTGTTCCTGAACTCCAGGGGCCAGCTGGGGTTCGGGACAGTGCTGGTGGGCCAGCAGCAAGAGCTGGGGCGGGGGCAAACCTTGGGCGGAAGGGGCAGGGCAGGGGGCTTGCCTCCCCCAAACTGAGGGTGCACATGCCATGTGTGTGTGGTCCTTTTAGTACACACCTCCGACCTGCGTGTAATGTCAGGATTGGGTACAAATAGATCTGTGCATACACAAGCAACCCTGACTTGCATGCATGCATTGGGCATAGCCCACGGACGGGTGAGGTCTACATGGAAGTTCACTTGCACTTTTGGGAATTGAGGCTTTAACCACTCAGGTTTCCTATTTGTGAAATAGGGATAATAATATTAACCTACCTCAGGAATGAAAGGCTTAACAAATCCACTTGTATAAAGCTCTTTGGCAATGTCAAGTGCTATATAAGTACTGTTGGTATGAGGTGCTCATCCTGCCCCTAGCACATATTCCAGCATTTAAAGCAAGTTGTCCGTGTTGCTCAGCCCAGCAGCATGAGGTATTGTTTGTCATGTATATCAACCAGGTATGAAACCTTATAGGGGCCTATCGAAAATACTTTGAAAACATGACAGAGAGAGTGATTATTTAGTTAGGCCCCAAGTCTGAAAAACAATTACACATGTGCTTTATTTTACACAAGAGCAGGGACATTGACTTCTCTTTTAAGCACATGTGTAATTGTTTGCAGGATCAGGGTCTTATTTATTTTTATGATGATAGCTGCCAGAAATCAGGATCAGCTCCCATTGTGCTAAGAGCATTACAAACACGTACAAAGACACAGTCCCTGCCTTAAAGAGCATCCAATCCTTTTAATAGATTGTTTGTTTGATTTCTAGCAGGGCTATCATAGGGTATTCTGGTCTGTAGGCAGTTCATCCACACTTACAGAAAAGCGATCATTCGTTATTAAGTTCTGGTGGCGTTGCCAGAAGGGGTCATTTTTCAGTGTTGTAAAACGAAAAGCGACATGTCACGGTTTGTTCAGGTGACTGTGCTCTGATTACATCACTCTACAACTGCATGAGGCTAAGCGAGAATGAGTGTTTTTGCCTTCAGAGACTTTGCCAAGATCAGGTGGCAGATCTAGGTGCCATCAGTTCACACAGGATTAATCAGTTTAGTTCTACCCTATTTTGAATATGCCCATCATCCTAGTATCTAGGCATCTGATTCTACTCGGTCACAGCGGTTTTACCTTGCTGTAACACCATTGACTTCAGTGGAGTTACTCTTGATTTGAGGGAGATCAGAATCAGGCCCAAGCATCTAGCTTCCTCTTGGGATTTTATGTTGCTGAGGCTATCCTCTGCACTTTACCACTGATAAATGTTAGTAGCTCAGAACAGTTATTGGTCTTTATGGGCCTAATCCTAATCTTTATCCCACAAACAGTCTAATTGAAATCATGGAAGTAAGGACTCAAGGAACAGACTGTAAATATACAACAGTCAAGAAAATATGGGCCTGGTTCTCCTCTCACTGCTACCCGTTCTACCCCCATGTAACTCACATCACCCTCAAACTCCATAGCTCAGGCAGCTAGAAGGAAGAGAGGTTGCGTGTGTTTTATTGTCCTCCCTTTGGCTCCACTAAGTTTGGTGTTGACATCTGAAACTTCCTGGTGTAAATAAGTTTTATGAGTGAGTGCTGTAAATCATGTCCTCATGGTGCAGTGTGTGACACAAAGCACACCCTGTGGGGGGCTGGGTGTCGGGGCAGAGCATTCCACCTAAATTAAAAGCATCAGGAAGTCTTTACTGGGAGAGATTTAATACTGGAGGAAGATCTAATGAGTGCTTGATTTTTGTTTGTTTGGGTTTTGAACATTTTTTTAGTCTGTTACGAAACACCTATAATTTGTCCTTGTCAAACTGTCAATTAAAGAAGGGGGGGTCAGCTGGGGTCAAACAGCAGATGGAAATGTTTTCAGAAACACAATAGCATAAAAAAGGAATCATTGAGTAATGTGGGAAGAATAAATCTCCCGCATAAAAGTAAAGTGGCCTGTATATACAGTATGTCACCAGCCTTACACTGATGTAATTGCACTGCCTTCAGTGGAGTTACTCCCAGTTTAAATTGGTATGAGATTAGAATCAGATCACATACATCTGTATTCCGTGTATGTAATAAACTTTAACATGTACACTCTGTGCCAACATACAATTTATAATACATATACGTACAGAAACTGAGAAATAACTAAGAGGAAGTTTGGTTCCCTCTGAGCTTTGTAAAGAAAGTGTTATAAACAGGCTATATAAATATGCAGGGCATTGCACAAATGCAGTCTGGGGGGTTGAAACCACACAAACTCTACAGCTGATGCTGAATGCTGCTGCCCATTTAGTAAGAGTATGTCTCCACTCTGAGTTGGTAGTATAATTTCCACCTCAAGGAAACATGCCTGCACTAGCTAGTACCCTAAAAACAGAAGTGCTACCACAGCAGCATAAGTGGTGGAAAGGACCAGCTGCCCCAAGTGTGATCACATGGGAGATGTTAGGGATGTATGCGGGGTGGGTAGCCCTCCCACCACTGCAGCTACACTGCCATTATGCACCACCAGAGCTAGCACAGGTATGTCTCCTCAAGCTGGAAATTACACCTCCAGAAAAAGTGTAGACATACCCTTATTAGTGCTAGCCATATCCCATATTACAACTGTGCCCTAACGGCTTCACGGGCTTCCTGATTGTGGCCCGGTCCATTTCAAGGTGCTGCTATCAACCTTGAAGGCCTTAACTGGTTTTCTAGCTGAAGGACCCAATTCCCTCCCTGTGTAGCTGCAACATTTGGGGTCAACTAGTGTGCTCTTGCTAATAGTCCCTGGACTTGCGTGTCTGGGGGCTGGGACAGGCTAGTCTCAGTACAACATCATTCAGTCTAGAACTTTCTCCCTTCCTTATCCCAACAGACAGTCTGTTGACCTTCAGGGCACTGTGTAAAGGTAGTAGGCCCAGGTCATTCCCAGGGTAATGCTATTGAAAGGAATGGCACTACCTGGAGGATCAGTTTGATCCCACCAGTTTGCTCAGACTTTTGCCTGAGTAGGTGCTGGTGGGGCTATACCATCCCTGATAGCTGGGCGGGGAGAATGAGATGATTAACGTCCACTTGGACAAAACAAAGTGAAGTTGGTATTTCCCCTTTATTAATTTACATGCACTTGATCAGACACAAGGTGAGCTGGACACATTGTTTTAGACGACTAAAAATAAATCAAACCTCTAATGAAAAAGAATCCAAGGCCAATATGTCAACCTGCAAAGCTCAGTCCCTCCCACCAACGTGACATAAAGAACTTGATTTTTAAACAGTCTGCGTGCCCAAAATGAATGTGTAAAGTTGGATAACACCTCATCATGTATGTACCCAGTACCCTGATTTACATGCAGTCTTAGCAGTTGTATGTGCATATTAGTCATGCAATTGTGCACACATTTTGTGCATCTTACTGATTAAAACCAGGACCCAAAAGTTGAGTTTTTTCCTTAACACAGTTGAAGTTCTGGTTTTAAAAACGTCATATTAAACTTCCAATGTGAAGCCCGGATGACCAGGGAATGAGCCTTGGAGCCAATGAAGTATCCATCTGTCTCTCTCTCTCTCTCTCTCTCTCTCTCTAGGACTCACCTACCAATAAACTACTGTATGCCAAGGAGATTCCAGAGTATAGGAAAATAGTGCAGCGCTATTACAAACAGATCCATGACATGCCGACTCTCAGTGAGCAGGAAATGAATGCACACCTCGCAGAGGAGTCACGGGTAAGAAATCTGCAAAGCCATGGTAGCTTTAAAGAGGGTCTACTCATACACCCACTGGTGTCTGCTGGATCAGGAGCAGCCCCACAAAATCCGTTGTGGGAGTGTGGTGTTGTTCTCCCGGCTGCCGAGCATGCCTTTTCTGGCTGCCGTAATGGTTACCTCGGTAACCTATGGGGAAAGTGGGCAGGGATCAGCTGTCTGCAGTACAGGACATTGGGTAATGCAGCACAGGGCGCTGGCATTGAGCATCATACATGCTAATGCTGAAGGAGGAACAGAAAGGGAAAAATCATTTCTCCTCTCTCTATATAAATGTAGAGCCAGATCCACTAACTCCACTTTCTCCGGCTGCAACCTTCAAATTGTCAGGGATTGGCCCTGTTTATTTGCTCCTAAAAAGGAGCATGGTAGGAATGAGTGATGTGCTGCTGTGAAGACAGAAGAATTCTGATGAACCAAAAGGCAGTTGATTCTGAAACTAAGACTCTCTCTAGCACATCAGTGTGGACCAGAACGTCCCTGAACAGGGAGTGAACAAACTTGGGTTCTGTACCCAGGTCTGCCAGTGTCTTTGTTTGTGATTTCACTGCTAAGTGCTTCAGTTTCCCCCTCTATAAAATTAGAATAATAGAGCTGTCCTGAGAACAGTAATTCCAGTTTGCAGAGGATTTCGAATGAAAACAAAATTTTGATGTTCTCCTTGAAACAAATAAAAAAAAATTGATTTGGAACACTGAAACATTCCATTTAGATATTTTTTTTTTTTAACAAAACTCTGCCTGGCAGGCTGCCAAGGCGCTGGGAGCCAGGTCTCCCATAGCTCTGAGGCCAGCTGGCTACCCAAGCACCCTGCTCTTGGGATTTGGAAGCCCAGGAAACCAGCTTCCCAAAGAGTCTAGAAGCCCTGAGGTCCCCAATTCTGAGGCAATCTGCCTGATGAGCTACTGGGAAGCTGGGCAGGTGAGCTAGGAAACCAGGCATGTTTCAAAACCTGCCTGGCAGTCACGTTTGCTGCTTGGGTTCCATCAGCACTTCATCAAAATAGAACCATCACCACAAAAGCATTTCATTTAACAAATCTGCAAATTCCAATGAAAGATATTTGGTCAGAAGTTTCCCGATCAGCTCTTTCTGACACACTTCTGTGATGTGCTTGGAGATTGTGGAAGGGTTGACACATGGCTGGCATGCCCTCTCGTGGCTGGGCAGTCAAAGCGGCTTTTTCCTCCCCAGCGCCTCTACCAACAGATACTCAGCTCTCACTGTGGTCTGTCTTGTCTCACAATTCAGCCCTCTGGCCAGGTCACCATTAAGTTCCACCCTTTCTGGGATAACAAGAAGTCCAACCAGAGTCTAAACCTTTCATCTGGTCTTTGGCCCTCAAATCTTGGTCGCATCATCTCTACAGCCCTTCACTCAGGGTTTTCAGTTGTCCTTTGCCACTTCTCAGGGGCCTCACACCACCTTCCCAATGGCTGGTAGGGAAACCCAGTCCAGGGACCCTATAACCCAAAGTCTGCTCCACAAGCCTCCTTGCTGCTGCCTCCCTGGACTTCTTCCTGCTATAGCCTTTTTTCCCCCAAGTTTTCTCCCCAGCCCCTTTGCAGGCTCTTATAGGGCCAGGGCCTCCCAGGGCTCGCTCTCTGGAGATCTGGTTCCTGCTATTGGCTGTGTTCCCAATCCACTGCAACCCTTGCATCAGAGGGTAGCATTAAACTCCCCAGGCCTCCATGGCGACAAGTTTTATCCCTGCTAAGCTGCTTCAGGATCACCTGCCTGTTCTAGGGTTTGACCTCTCCCTGGTGGAGCCAGTTCTTCCCCTTTATCTCCAGGCCCAGCTATCCAGCAGGGACACCCAAAACCATCAGAACTGCTAAAGTCAACTGCTGCGTCCTGGTCCTCTGCTCTCTGCCACCAAAAGAGCGACTACAGCGTTCTTCCTTCACTCCCTGCAGACCCCTTCTGCCCTCGACTTGTTCCCTTTAGAGGGCCACCCAGCTCTTCCCCAGATGGGCTTCAGCTTTAATGAGTCCTGGCCCACCCTTCATAGAATCACAGAATATTAGGGTGGGAAGAGAGCTCAGCAGGTCATCTAGTCCAATCCCCTGCTCAAAGCAGGACCAACACCAACTAAACCATCCCCGCCGGGGCTTTGTCAAGCCTGACCTTAAAAACCTCTAAGGATGGAGATTCCACCACCTCCCTAGGTAACCCATTCCAGTGCTTCACCATCCTCCTAATGAACTAGTTTTTCCTAATATCTAAGATAGGCCCCACCCCTGCCCTGCAAATTGAGACCATTGCTTCTTGTTCTGTCAGCTGCCACCACTGAGAACAGCCTAGCTCCATCCTCTTTGGAACCCTCCTTCAGCTAGTTGAAGGCTGCTATCACATGCAACCAGGTGGGTTAATTGGGATATACAGAGAGCTACAGATGAATGGTGCTATATAGTATTATTAAAATGGTGCCAAATTCATCCCTGGCATAAACAAATGCCACTCCCACTGTAATCTATGGAGGTGGGCCCTGTTTGTGCCAGGAATAAATTTTGGCCTTTGCCTCTGAAGTCACTAAACAAATATAACATATAGCTTGAATAACGTAGATGGGAACAAGAGTCCAAGCATTTTGATCCAGTGTTAACTTAAAGCAAATCAGATCTAAGTCTTTTATTACTCCAGTTGCTTTCTGTTGAACGGACTAGATTCCTGCATTTGGATTAATATTCCTCCCCGGTTTGTTTTATCTTTTATGAAGAAATATCGGAATGAGTTTAACACCAACGTGGCCATGGCTGAAATATATAAATATGCCAAAAGATACCGCACTCAGGTAAGCAGCTTCATTTGTCAGGAGGCGAAGTCAGTGCTCAGCATTCCAGGTAACTGTGGGGAAATGCCTGATGTCCTTTTGTATGCAGCACTGGTGCAGCCATGTCAGGACAGGTCTATGCTACGGCAGGGATCAATGCCCTGAGATCAAGCCACCAGCGGTCGATTTAGCGGGTCTAGTAAAACCCCGCCAAATCAACTGCAGATCACTCTCCAGCCAATCCCTGTAGTCTTCCCCCGACGAGAAGAGTAAGGTAAGTCAAGTCAACGGGAGATTTTCTTCCGTCGACCCGCCGTGGTGTAGGCCCCTGTAACTCGACCTAAGGTACGTCGACTCCAGCTACGTTATTCACGTTGCTAGAGTTGCTAGCGTAGGTCGACTTACCGTGGTAACTTGGACATCGCTTCAGTCTCAGGATATCAGAGAGACCAGGTGGGTTAGGTAGTATCTTTTATTGGACCAACTTCTGTCGGTGAGAGAGACACGCTTTCGAGCTTTACAGAGCTCTTCAGGTCTGGGAAATGTACTCAGACTGTCACAGCTAAATGCAAAGTGGAACAGATTGCTCAGCATAAATAGTTAACACATATTTCAGGGGACTATTCAAGATGAAGTGGCGCATTAATACCCCTCCAGACCTAGGGGGGAAAGAAACTGGAGGGGTGGGAGAGGTAGCGGGGGGGGGTTGTTAGTGGGTTATAAGTTTGTTTTAATAAGCCATAAATCTAGTCTCTCTATTCAGTCCATGATTTTTAGTGTCTAGCAGAGTTATGCTTTAAGCTTAAATTCATAACTTTGCTAGATTCTAAAAATCATGGACCGAATAGAGCCACTGGATTATAACAATCCCAGACCTGAAGAAGAGTTCTGTGTGATCTCAAAGGCTTGTCTCTTTCACCAGCAGAAGTTAGTCCAATAAAAGCTATTACCTTCCTTACCTTGTCTCTCTGATGTCCTTTTGTGATTTATCAGTCAAGTGTCTGACCTGCCCTCAGTCCCACCAAAAAGAGTCCGAACAAGGAAGAGACGGTTCTTTGTCACTGATGGAATGGCCTTAGCTGAGGATCTAGGATGTCCATATCTATCTAGTCTCTCTCTCTGTGTGTCTCCCCTCAACCCTCTCTCTCTCCTTCCTGTAAAGTCAGTCAAAGATTTTTTTAAAACCTAGGTGCATTTTCAACCCTTTTGTCAGATCACCAGAGAATTCAGAATAGGTCTCATTCTCCCTTCTTCTGGCGTGAAATTTGCTCTTGCAAATGTTTGTGGATGCAAATGAGAGCATGTAGGTGGCTCCTTGTTGCACCTGCAAATCAAATAGCTAGATGTCTATGTGCCTTCACTTCCACCCGCAGTTAATTGTCCCCACAAATCTGTGGGTGTGGAAAAGGAGGCCCAGGTGAGCCCCCCTTTAAAGAGCAGGCCTAATGCAGTCCTATTTGTTTTACAGTGCACTAGCCCAGCCCTGAGGTGGCAGCTTGCACACGTGTGTGTGCGTGCGCGTGCACACACACACTCTCTCTCTCCCTCCAATCCCTTGGCTTCTTGGAAGACCAGTAACCTATTCTCATCTGATCTGAGCATTGTTTGGCAAGGATGGCTGAAAGTGAAATGTAGCCTGGATCAGTCAGCAAAATGCTCCAAAAATGTGTAAAGAAAGGCGGGGAGATGCTGAAAAAGTCCAGTGACAGGGCAAATAACCCCCTCCTCCACACCTCCTCAGGGCACTAGGCCCAGATGGTTCATCCTTTTCCCCACACCACCTGTTTGGAACACAGAAAGGGCAAGGCTGGTGCATGTTGCATTAATCGCTTCACTGCTCTTGCTCCTACAGATAGTGAATGCCCTGGACTCCAACCCCACCACAAGACGCACGCAGCTGCAGCACAAGTTTGAGCAAGTGATCGCGCTCATGGAGGACAATATTTATGAGTGCTGCAGTGAGGCCTAGGGCTGCTCTGGACTGAAACCGCTCCTGGAAATGACCTTCTCTGTAGTGCACTGTCCACTAGGGAACAAGCCTTTAAACAAAATATATACATGTAGATATATATTTGATTGTGTCTTTTACGGTAACTCTGTCACCACATTGTTGGTGGGCATGGCCATTGGTGAGATGAGCCAGCAAGGGATGAGAAGCCACCAAACATCGTTTCCAGATAGCTTCAACTCCCTTTCGTTGATCTGCACTGCATAGTGCCCATAATTTATTTGCTCTTTCAAGCTGGAACTAGAGACGTGCCGCTTACTATTTTCCTTTAACCTGCGTGTGAGCAGCCATCAACTCCCTGCATTCCTGCTTCCAGAGCGACTCCTTGCAGACTAGATCCCAGGCTAGGCAAGCGATAATGATGGATGCAAAGCAGCGGGGAAGCCTCAGGGAGTGATGAATGGAGATTTCAAAGGCTATTGGAGCAGCAGCAGAACTCCCTTAACTATACCCCCTTACTTTTGTATGTTTTAAATACCAGGGAATCTGTTTACTGTACATTATCTGCTGCATTAGATGTGTTTTGTGCCTTTTATTTTTGTACTGTATGTGTAAACATAACCACTCCATCTGCAACTTGTGCCAGGTGGGGAACTCATGGACTAGACAGTGAGATTGCTTCCGAAGTAGTCAAGACATGCGAAAGCACTTTACCCCTAATGGAAATGGTAATTATCTAGCTGGAAGGATTGTATTGTCCATTTGACAATGTCAGAGAGGAACAAATTGGGGCAGCTGTTCCCACTTCCCCAAGTTTCCGAGATGTTTGTGCACACACCAAACTAGAGTTGACAAATATCCCCTAAATAGCCACTTTTCATCCAGCTGGTCACAGGAATAATTTTACCTAGAAGTAAAAGGAAAAGATACATTAGGGGGTCAAAAGGAAAAGTTTTCTTCCCTTTATACCATCTTCCCTGTCTTCCTGCATGCACACCCTACAGCTGAATTCTTCTCTCAGTATAAACCTGAAGTAATGCCAGTGAGTTTAACTCATTATTTAGTATCTACACTGGTGGAACAGTGCAGAATTGGCCAAAGCTGTGCTCCCAGTGTCAGGTAGTCCCTCTGAAGATCGTTTGGAACTCACACAGTGCTCAGCAGCTGTGAGGTATACTCTGGGACTGGTGAAAATGTAGGATGTTGTGATGGAGATAAACTAAATCAAGGCCAGTATTATGGGTCTGTTCCTAAAACAGCTTCTGGTCTGCTGTGTCTGGCATGCTGATGGCCGCAGCTATTGACTTTAAATGAATGGAAGGTTATTGCTGCATCAGCCCAAACAGCATCAAAGACAATGTACTGTGACTCCAAACGCCTTTTACAGAATTAGCCTATCTAGCAATCCCTGCAAGCTGGAATGACTCCAGCTATTTTGGGCTATTACGGGACAAAGTCTGCCCTCGGTTAACCCAGTGTAAAATTGAGAGCAAGTCCATCTAAGTCATTCCAAGTCAATGGAGTCACATGCCTATAAAGCTGGAGCAACTTTGCTACTGGATTTGAGGTCCCAATCAAATCCTCTGGATTTACACTGGTATAATAGGGTGAAATTTTTCTAACTTTACTGTCCCAGATTCCTTTATGTTGCTTGCGGAAGGGCAGTGCCTTGGAATACAAGCTTTCTCGCTTCCTTGTTGCCCATTGGTGAAGGACCACAACACAATTCCATGGCTCCCTTTGCTAGCTACACATACCAGAAGCCAGCACACGAATGCAAGAAAAGCCAAACTGCCCATAAAATCCAAATCCAGTTTGGCACCAAACTTTCATACTACCAAAAATACAAAAAAAGATACTACCTCACCCAAGGCAGGGTTTAAAGGGGAATCTCCATAATGCACATGGCTGCCATCTGATCACTTTGCTAAGAATCAACCTGGCAGTGAGCTACTTTGGTTCAACCAAAAAAAATCCCCTGGCTGGATCACAGCCAGGGCCTCTGTCACAAATGTTTCAGAAATGCCTTGAGTATAGACTAGTTCTATGGGGATTTGGAGCCTCACAGCTGATTTTATATTATATATATTTTAAAAATTACACACTTTATTGGGGGTGGGGGGCAAGGAAGAGAAAGACTTAACCAGAACTGCAGAAAAGTACATACACTGTGGAAGTCTAACAGTAGTTGCTGCATAAGTGGCTTCAGCCTAGAAATGTTACAAATGTAGCTGGGCTACATTTTATTTTGAAAGAGATTTTTAAAAAAAACTTAATTTTTCTTCTTTAAAAACTGTGAACAGCTGCCAGATACACACAGGGCCAATGCGGGGAAGCTGAAGGTGAGATGTGGGAGGCAGTGTGACAAAGGGGTGCAAGGGGCCGTTCCCATGAAGTGGTGATCCTTGTGTTGAAACACTGGGAAGGTAACGGGCTAATTAGTGTCAGGCTATGGATCTGCTCCAGGTGCTGTGATTGGCGAGCATGCCTTATGGCCTATACTTAATTTAATCTTTTCTCCAAAGCAAAAAAAAGAGGAAACATGCTCTTTGCTTCCATCCTTTGGAAGGAACAGAGCTTGAGGGTTGGATGCATTGCCTTGAACCCTGATCCTTTGTAATATATTTTTAACTTTGTCATGTATTTGTCGGTGTGGTTCTCTTACCTGCTATTTGGTGGAATCTTTGAAAACTTATCTTTGTAATAAAACATGGTGATCAAACGTGTGGGAAAGTTTTTAGCCAACAGCATTTGGAAAAAAAAATTCTGCATAGGGCATACATCTTCACAGTTGCCTCGCTGCATGGCTTCTCCTACACCAGAGGTGGGCAAACTATGGCCTGCGGGCCACATCTGGCCCAGCCCTTGAACTCCCAGCCCAAGAGACTAGCCCCTCGCCCCACCCCTGCTGTCGCTCCTCCCCCCTAGCCTCAGCTTGCCATGCTCCTGGCAGTCTGGGTGGCGGGGCTGCGAGCTTCTGGGCAGCACGGTTGCGAGAGCCACCAGCCTGCTCCAGTGCTCTAGACTGCGCGGCAGCGTGGCTGGCTCCGGCCGGACGGTGTGGCTGCCAGTCCTGGTGCTCTGAGCGGCATGGTAAGGGGCGGGGAGTGGTTGGATAAGGGTCAGTGGGTCCTGGGGGGCAGTTAGGGAGCAGGGGGCAGTTGGATAGGTGTGAGAGTCCCAGGGGGCCAGTTGGGGGGGAGGGGGCTGGTCAGGGGACAAGGAGGGGTTGGATGGGTCGGAGGTTCTGAGTGGGACAGTAAGTAGGAGGGGACAGATGGGGGGGCAGGCTGTTTGGGGAGGCACAGGCCTCCCTACCCAGCTGTCAATTTGGTTTCAGAACGCCACTGTGGCCCTCAGGCCAAAAAGTTTGCCCACCCCTGTCCTTCATGGAGGAATTTATTTGCACGCTGGTTGAGTGAAGAGTGGTATCCCATACCCCAACATCAAGCCCTCAATCAGAGGTAGAATCCCTCATTCTTTGGTTTTTAAGCTAGGGTGCTCACACCCCCATCCAACTGTTATCAGGATTGTTCCACTATTAGTGGCTGTATCTTATATATACACACACACAACTGTAAACACCCCCACCCCCGCCTAGGGGAAAACAGGTTGTGTCCTGATTTTTCACACTTGCTCACTGGTCACCTTATGTTAGGCTTCCAAAAGTGAGGAAGATGGCTGCATTCTACTGCACAGGGCTGGATATTTTCATCATATCTGAGCATTTATATGATGGACAGGTTTAGCTAATCAGTTTATAAACACTAGTGGGTGCTCAGCTCCCATGCTACTCTGAAAGCTCATGCAAACATAAAAAGGTGAGGATCCCCTCCATTTCCTGTCAGCTAAGGCCAGCCCCAAGCAATGGCCATATCTACCCAAGAGCCTACCACCTGGTAGACGCCTCAGCCCTGAGTTAGGCACCCCCACATACTGAATGGAGGAGAGCTAGGCACCTACGGCTGGGAGCCTCAGAAGCCCCCAGGCTGAGTGGAGAAGATTATTAAGCTAGGCCCGAGTGAAATGCAGAAGAACAAAGAGGAGCTTAGACCTAGATCCTCAAAAGATATTTAAGCACCTGTCATAAACATCCAGCTAAGGGTAGCATAAAATCCCTCCTTTACCTGTAAGGGGTTAAGAAGCTCAAATAACATGGTTGGCACCTGACCAAAAGGACCAATAAGGGAATGCAATCCTTTCAAAACTGGCCAGGGGGGCTTTGTTTGTGCTCTCTTTGTTGTTCTTTCTCAGGACAAAGAGAGACCAAGCAGGTAACCCAGCTCCTACTGAAATGACACATCTAAAAGTTACAGAAATTGTAAGTAATAGCAAGGAAATGTGTTGGATTATCTGTTTTAGCTTGTGAATTTTCTCTATGCTAATAAGAGGGAGGCTTAGTCCTGTTTTTTGTAACTTTGAAGTTGAGCCTAGAGGAGAATGCTCTGTAAATCTTATTACCCTGTAAAATTACCTTCCATCCTAATTTTAGAGAGTTGCTTCTTTTTTCCTTTATTATAAAGTTCTTTTAAGAACCTGATTGATTGTTAATGTCCTAAAAAGCCAAGGGTCTGGTTTGTGCTCATTTGATTAGCCTATTGGTTGGTATATTATTCTCAAGCCTCCCCAGGAAAGAGGGTAAAGGGGCTTGGAGGGATATTTTGGGGAAATAGGAATTCCAAGTGGTCCTTTTCTTGAATCTTTGTTTAAATCACTTGGTGGTGACAGCACTACCGTCCAAGGACAAGGAAAGGATTTGTGCCTTGGGGAAGTTTTTAACCTAAGTTGCTAGAGGGCGTCTTTCATGCGAGTCCCCACCTCTGTACCCCAGAGTTCAGAGGGAACCCTGACAACACGTGACTACCATTGATCTGTGCTGAGTTCTCAACTGTGAGCCTACTCCTGGCAGCTAAGCAGCTGACCTGTCCTAGGTAGCCAACATGCAAAGAGACACATGCACACAATATAGTTAATAGCCTGGTTTCAAGGCTCTGCTCTACATAAATCAGGTCAAGCAGGCATTTGAACTTAGATCTCCCACATCCCAACTGCATCCCCTCATCACTTTTGACAGACAGACACACACGACGTGCCTGCCCTGGCTGTCTTTGTGCCAAGTAGCAGGTCATAGATATGCTCCGAGAACCCCTACAGAATTAGCCCCCTACTCATGACCTAGGCAACGGAGCACCCGGATGGGGGAGGGAGGAAGAAATCTTACTTTGGGGCACCCAAGAGCCAGGGGTTGTGGTGTCAGTGAGCACTCCAAGCAGCTTGTTAGCCATAGGCAGCACCAGCACCTCAGCAGTGGTTTTGAGAATGCCGGTGACACCTCACATTGCCACCTTGGTAATATTTAAAAAACGGACACACCAGCATGAGTGCTAGAACCTCACCTGCCCTGCCTCTTCCCCCACAGCCCTGCCCCACCCCAATCACTTGCTGATTTCCCCTCTCACCCCCCCCCCCCCCCAGGTCAGGAGGGACTCTCCTGCAGAGCTAGGAGCTGCAGCTAGGGTTGCCAGGTGTTTGGGTTTTTTTTTTTTTTTTTTAAAAACCGGCATGCCCAAAAAGGGACCCTGGCAGCTCTGGTCAGCATTGCTGCCCCTGCTGTTAGAAGTCCAGTCAGCGGCACAGGGGGGTTAAGGCAGGTGCCTTGTCTTCCATGACTCCACGTGACTCCCAGAAGCAGCAGCATATCCCCCCCCTTGCTCCTAGGTATAGGGGCAGCCAGGGGGCTCTGCGTGCTGCCCCTGCCCCAACCACAGCCAATAAGAGCTGTGGAGGGTGGCACTTGCAGACGGGGCAGCGTGCAGAGCTGCCTAGCCACCCTCCATGTAGGGGGCTGAGGGGTGGGCATGACGCTGCTTCCGGAAGCTGCCTGAGGTAAGTACCACCCAGAGACTGCACCCCTGACCCCCTTCTATGCCCCAACCCCCAAGCCAGCCCTCCTACCCTCCGAATCCCTCAGTCTCAACCCAGGGCATACTCCTGCACCCCAAACCCCTCATCCCTGGCCCCACACCAACTCCCTGAGCGAGTGAGTGTGAGGAGAGCAAACGACGTGGGGGGAAGAAATTGAGTGAGTGGGGGCAGGGCCTCAGATGAGGAGGGGGCAGGGCAGGGCATGTTCAATTTTGTGAAAGGGGTCACCAGTACAAAAAGGTTTGAGAACCACTGGTTTAGTACCTTCAGCAGGGGTCAGTCCCCAGAGGAAGGGGCTGGGGTGGAGAAATCAAGGCACAGCAGGACAGGGGGGTTGCTCCTAGAGCCAGAGTGGGTAAATCAGGGCACGGGGGGGCAGTCCCTGGGGCAAAGGCCTGGGGAGGGGAAATTGAGGTACAGCAGGCCAAGGGATCTGTTCCTGGAAATTGGGGTACAGCAGGGTGGGGGAGGTCAGTCCCTTGAGCCAGAGGGCTGGGTGGGGGGGAAAAAAAAAATCTAGGCACAGCACGGCCAAGGGGTCTGTCCCTGGAGCAAGGGGCTGGGGAAACCAGGGCACAGTGGAATGCAGGGGGAGGAGGGGTTAGTCCCTGAAGAGGGGGTAAAAAAAAAATCAGGGCAGAAAAGTTGGGGATACACACACTGGTACCTACTTTGGAGCCAGCCAGTTCTCTCTGTCAGGCCTGATGGCAGAGGCCGGCTACTGCAGGTAACCGGACTTTTAGCATCGGGTCAGCTGCGCATTCCAGTCAGAAACCGGACACCTGGCAACCCTCCTTCCTCTGGCTCCTTATTGCTGCAGTCAGTCAGACAAGCAACCCGCCACTAGAACCTGCTCCACGTGCACTGAGGGGAACAGCGAAGGAGTTAACATTGTGGAGAAGAGAGGCAGCAGAGCCCCTTTGGCTTCTGTTGTTTTGGTGGCTGGCAGGCTCCACTAGGAAAGGCTGGAGAGCGTCTCATTCACTGTGCTCAGGCCCCACACACCCCCCCCCCCCCCGAGGACAAGGAATAGGAGATCGGGGGGCAGATCCACCTCTGTGCTGCGACACTAAGTGGCACTAACCACAGCAGAAGCTAAGGAAGAGCAGCGGCTGCCATTACTACCATGGAGTTCCCCCACAGAGAATACAAATTCAATTAAGGATTGGTCCACGCGCCATGGAGTCAATTGGCTGTGGGGAGCGGGGGAGAAGAGTTCTCTCAATGCCCTTGAGCCCTATAACAGGACAAACAGCAGTTACTCTGCCTGGAGGTGGGAGCACTGACCAGGTCAGTTCGAGTCTATCCAAAGCCTCTGTGCACACGTACACACAAACGCACACCAGCTGCACTGTTAGATCTACCCCACCTCCTCCCCCACCAGCGTGACCGATCTCACCATCACAAGCTTTTGCACTCTGCACACAGACAGATGAAGGGGGCCTAGGACATCTGTAGCTACCTGGAGCTATTCCTAGTAGAAATTACAAGCCACACAGGTGCCAGGATCCATTGGTGCCCTTGCTAAGAAGGGCACCACACACTCACACCAGTGCCAGAGTTCAAACCTTCAAGCAAGTGGGATTTTAGCAACAGGCCACTCTGCCTCAGGGTCAGGCCAAACTAGCAAGTCCTAGCTTAGCTTCTTCCTTAAGCTAGGATTTAATTGGAGGCATTCTGCCCTAATCGTAGCACTAGGCTGCATGTCACTACAGCAGTGCTACATTTGTGATTGATGGCTTGGGCCCTTTCCTCAAGATCATATAACAATGTAGCCCAGCAACCTATGGATTCATGAGGGCTGGACACCCAACACTGGCTGGAGCCAGAGGGCATGTTTGCTGAACGTGGCTGCAGTTATGGAACTCTATCCCTGAATGTATTTTGTTCATTAGCCCTATATGATTCTCCCCACCCCCAACCTGGACTGCTGCCACACTCGTAGTTTGCTCCCTTTCACTCAACTGGCATTTATCACTGTCCTAATTATGAGGCTGGAATCCACCACAGCTGGGCTCAAGCTCAGGTTTCAACCTAGCTGGGTTTGCTGGAATTGATGCTTCGCAGTTTCCAGGATTAGGACAGGGTGTGTCAAGATGACCTGGCAGGTCCTTACCCCAGGCAGGAGGAGCAGGACTCCCAACAGGGTTTAGTTATTAGGATGCAGTAACTTTATTGAAGGGAAGAAAAAAAAAAAAAAAAAAAGAGACGCAAGATTAAAATCCATTAGCTTAGTTCACAGAGATTAAAAAAAAAAAAAAATAGATGTTAACAGCAGTGACTGGAGCACACTCCAGCATAGTTTAAAAACCACTGTTCGGGCCCATATAGAACCAGGAGACAGAGTGGCTGTGTTCCTCAGGCTGGGGACAGCCAGTTTGTACATGTGCCCCATCCCCCACCCAAAGCAGTTGTCCCTTCAGTGCAGGGAAGCCCTAGGTTGCTTTCTTGCTAAGCTTACTGCCAGTTCTAGAGGCTTTACCTTCTCCATCCTTCTCTTTGCAGAGCAAAGAGCCTATGGCTGCCTCAGTCTTCTTCCCCTTGCCTTTCGCAGGGCCCTTTGCCTCAGTCTTCCCTTTGGCAGTGGTTTTCTTTGTCCCGCCAGCTGCCTTTGCTTTGGTCAGCCCATTTCCACCTTTAGCCACCTTTGCTTTTGCAGCCCCAGGAGCTGCCCCCTTGGCTTTGGAAGTCCTGATCTTGTCTCCATGCTCTGCCTCTGCTTTGGAGGCACCATCTGCTTCTGTGGCTGGCTTCCCTCTGGAGGTGGCTTTGTTGGTCCCAATCACCCTGGCTTGAGGTGCCTCTTTCATATTTGGTTTCTTGTCACCTTTCACAATGTTTCGAGCATCACTGGGTGTCTTCAGCTTAGCAGGAGCTTTGGGCTGGGCCTACAAGAGAGAGTAGGATGAATGTCACTGCAATAGCATGTTTCAATGCTGGAAATAGCTCACCTTAAGTGATCACTCTCCTTACAGTGTGTGTGGTAACACGCATTGTTTCACGTTCTCTATGTATATAAGTCTCCCCACTATATTTTCCACTTAATGCATCCGATGAAGTGATCTGTAGCTCACGAAAGCTTATGCTCAAATAAATTTGTTAGTCTCTAAGGTGCCACAAGTCCTCCTTTTCTTACTGCAATAGCCTGTATTGGGTCACCCGCAAGCCTGTGCCAGTTAGTTTATTATTCTTACAGACAGCACCTTTGAATTCAGAAGTGTGGTCTTTATTCTGCATGGCAAGACATGCATTTTAGAAACAGCCAATCAAGCAGTGCCAATTTTCTTCTCAGCCTGAAGAACAGAGTTAACGCTTCAGGACGCTAGAACGGGAAGCTGTTTCCTTTCCAACATTCCCCACAGAGTCAGGCAAGTTCCTTAAAACAGGAACACACAAGAGCAGCAGCTCCTAAAGCTGGTCACAAGTGAAGCACGCACAGAGCTGAGCAAGGTAGACAGATGGAATCCTTCATTTGGCAACCAGTACTTACATTAGAGGATTTTGTCTTGGGTTTCTTGCTCACAGGTTTTGGTTTCTCCTCCTTAGCATCTGTTGAGAAGGTGGGAAAGAAATGACATGGATGAGTCAGTTACTTATGTTTACAAGATTGTCAATTCCATACAAGGATGATATTTAATGGTTTCTGGATCTTCCTGGCCTAAGCTTCTGAGCAAAGCTCAGGTATTAGTGCAGACCTAGAAGTGCCCCTGCTAATTTAATAGGAAAAATGCCTCCCTGTGGGATCAAAGCAGGTATGACATCTACCAGATAGCATCTACAAAGCAATCGCCCTGGCACGCTGACTCCACCTTAAAGCTACTTGAACACTGCACCATTGATTTAGGGGCAGATTTTTTAAGGAGTTTAGGTACCTAACAAGCACCATGGAGGTTTTCAAAGCTCAGGCACTGCTGCCCAACCCCCACCCTGGTAGGTAAATACCCCACGCTCTTAAGTTTCCGCTGTCAAAGGGGTCTAGTTGCAGCACAGTCAATGAGATGCTTGGAGCCCTTGCTTAAACCAAAGTGCCAGAGGTCCTGAAGAGGGAGTACAACCTAGGCATGGGAATGCCCATACCGCCAGCAGGTCCCAATCCTGTGGCCATGCTCTGAGCATGCCTAAGAGCAGTCAGACCCCACAGCAGGGCTGGGGGCAGACCAATAGGATGGGAGCAGCACAGCACCTGCTTAAGAGACAGCACAGAGAAATAGAGGAAGAGTGAGCGGTACTGAGCGTTTCTGCTGCTAGGGCATGGGCAACTTAAGCAGCTGACCAGATTTAGGTGTCTCACCCAGGAGAGGGATGCACCGCTCTCTGGGCCATCAGGCAGGTGCACCACATCAGCTGCTTAGGCACCTAAGTCCCTCTCCTCAGCATTTCACTCCTGGCTAATTTAGGCAGCTCCCCAGCTCTGAGAAATCCATTTCTTAGGCACTTAAGGCCCAGATCCATAAAGGGCACTTCAATTCTTAACTCCCATTGAAGTCAATGGGCTTTAACTATCTCCATGTGTTCTTTAGGAAGACTAGGCAACAGACTCTCCAAACTCGAGGCAACTAGGCAGCAGGCTTCTGGGCCGAGCAATGCATAAATCTAGACACGTTCTCAGAACTGGCCACTGATTTTGGGTGCCCACCTTGATCCCAATATTCCAGAAATAACGAGCACCGTTTGAAGTCAGTGGCTGCTACAAATGTTCTGAAGATCAGGCCCACAGCAGACACACAGAATACATGGCTAGTTTTCAAAGCCAGGCACCTTTCCACCACTGCTTCCTGCAGTCAGCAGTTTGGATTCTAGCTTATATACTTACTGTTGTCTGTCAAGTTCACTGCTGTACAGGGAATCCTGAAGCCCTCCCCCTGAACACGGACATTAAAATTCACAGGTCTGACCTCCTTGCATACAGCTGACATCTCAACAGGGGATGTTAGGGTAGGGGAAGGAGAGGAAGGAAGCAGCCCTTACCTTTACTTCCTGCTTTGTTATCAGCAGGAACCTTGGCTTTGGGTTTCCTTGCCACCTTCTTCTCTGATTTAGGAGCCTTTTCTTCAGCTGGATCCATCTTCCTAGAATTTTTTTTAAGCTTGGGCTTTTCTGATGCTAGCTAGGAGTATAAGAACAGAACAGTGAAACTGCTCTGCTCCAGCACATGCATTGAGGGTTGCTACCAAGTAACTTAGTACACTTGGTAGTGCTATACCCAGGGCTGAACAAGCACAGAAGCTTGTCTGCAGGCATTAGAAGTGTTGACTGAATTAGAGGCAGGTAGCTTACACGAGCCTTTCCCTTTGGCTGTAAAAATTTTTATAGCATCCACTGTAACACGACATCACGATAGGACTTGCAGCCAAAGCTGGAGAGTAGTTGGGGATGGCAGTCACTTTCTATTGTTCCATTCACCCAGCTGCATTGTAACATCTAGTTGTCCCAGGCCCTCCCAGAGTCCAAGTCATGGAAGAAATCAATATTTTCAGGGCAGAGATACCACATCTCCTGATAGCCAACAAGCTCCTTACGGTTTGCTCTTCAGTAATAGTACTGTGTTCTCCCACTCAGAGAGGGGGGCACCAGCCCATTGATGTTGAGGCTGTTCACAACCCTGCCTGTCCATTTAAAGAACCAGGAAGAAAAACAAAAAAAAGCCACATTCCCTAGCCCAGAGTTGTCACCCATCCAGCCTCCTCTTTGAAATACTGCTACAGATAGCATTTGGGGCACATCCCATAATGCAAAGTGTGCTGCCATCCAGTTATCTGTAGGACAGCCCTGTCCCATGCAATTGCTATACTGTTGTCTAAAGCTACAGTTTCTTTAGCAGAAAATTTCCACTGAAGGTTGTCTTTGTAGAAAGCCAGTTCACTCACCTTGAACCTTCCAGTTGCCCCTAATGCCAAAGAGTTTTGGGGTCTTATCAGGTAGCCATGGTCAAGACCTTTAGTCAGGGCCTTCTTCAGCAGGTATTTTAGCCTTATTGGGTCAACAGCTGGGTACTTGGCAAGGATGTAGCGCTTGATGGCTATGACAGAGGTGCCTTTTCTCTCATTTTGGGCCTTCAGAGCTTCAATCACCATGCTTAGAGTTGGCGGGTGGTTAGCTCTAGTCTTGTGGTCAAAGATCCTGGACATTCTGGCCACTTTTGTTACTTCAGCTGAAGAGTAAATTGAAGAGGTTGTTTACTTGTAACCGAGCACCAAATATGAATCTCCCTTTTAACTCACCATAGTTATCAGGAAAGCTAAAGTGAATTCACAGGCGGAGAACAGACAAGCCACTTTTTAATAGTAGCATCTACAAGTCCAGCACTCTTTTGTGCTAGGCACTGTACAAACACACATGGTATGTCTACACCCTAGTTGGAGGTGGGATTTGCAGTTTGGGAAGACATACTTGTGCTAGCTTTAAACTAGCAAATGTGGCTAAAAACAGCCATAAGGATGTGGTGGTGCAGGTATCAGCATGGGCTAGCAATGCAAGTACCTCCCCAAAGTTCTAGGCAGCCTTATGCAGTCCATGCTGCTGTGTCATCACTAGTACTTCCAGTATGCTAGCTAGATGAAAGCTAACACCTGTATGCCTACATGAGCTGCAAATCACACCTCCAACTGACAGGGAGCTGACAGGCTAAATAGGCAAAGAAAGCATTATTAGTTACATTTTACAGGTGGGTAACTAAGGCACACAGAGACTACATGATCTAGGGTCACACAAAAAGTCTAGGGGCAAGTTAGTAAGAGAACCCAAGAGTGCCCAGTCCAGTGTTTAACCACACAGCCATTCTGCTTCCTATCAGGAGGCACCATTAGTAATGTTATTTATCAGAGCAGCATAAAGGTGCTAAAGGGCCTCTTAAACACTAGCCAGATGCCAGGAAGTTTAGACCTTTTCTCTCTTAAGCCCACTAAGCTCCGTACACACCAGCTTCTCCACAGCTTGCCCTGAGTGGAGCTCAGAGCTTTTCATCAAGCCAAAAGAGTTCAGGGGGTTAAGTAAGTTCCTTTAAATACACCAAGAGAAACCAAGTTCAGCCCCTTCCCAGAGAGGCTACAGTTTAGTAAGAAAATAACAGTGACACAGATTGATACCCAAGAGGTTTCATTTGTACCAAAGGAGATCAGAACTTTGACTTCACATTCAGTAGAGACAAAAAGATAAACAAGGAAGACGCATGCAAATTCAGAGTTTTTGTTTAAGTATCTTTTCTTACCTGGCTTGAGGTCCATTGCAAGAAACTCTAATACTGACACTAAACTTTAAAAAAACACAACAAAACTTTGTTTTAAAAGAGGCCTAGCTAAGCTGGCTGCAAAGCAGGCTTTATTGACAGGTTCATCTCACTTTCCTGCTAATTTCTTTGATTAGCATCTTAATTGAGAGGGCTGCAGCTGGCAGCTGCTAATTATTCTTGTTCAATCCTAGTGCAAGGGAGATTAGGAACAGGTGGCAGCAGTGCTGAGTTTAGTTTGCCACTCTTTGCAACAGGCTGGTGGGTGCTGGGGAGAATATTCAGGGGGGAGGATTCCAAAAATGAGAAAGGTTCTTGTGGGTTAGTCTAACAATCGCCTTCAATTGACAGATTAAAGTAGCAGCCCCTCATTTGGGAAATATAATTTACAAGTGAAACCATGCCCTGTGTTAGCTCATGCACCGAAGTGGTAGCAGGAGGCCTGCAATGTGGGTGGTGTGTCACTTATTTTAACGGAATGGACCATCCCAGTGTTCAGAGTGCACGTGTGATGGGAATACATACATGACTGGACATACTGAGCCCCTGTTCTTTGTGCACTTGCACCTTAAAGGGACAGTGTGAGGTTGCCAACTTTCTTTTTGCACAAAACCGAACACCCTTGCCCCGCTCCTTCTCTCAGGCCCCAGCCCCGCTCACTCCATCCCTTCTCACTCCGTTGCTCGCTTTCCCCCACCCTCACTCACTTGCTCATTTGCCCCGGGCTGGGGAGGGTCCCTTTTCGACCGGGTGTTCTGATTGAAAACCGGACACCTGGCAACCCGCCTGGCATTGCACGAATGAGTCAGCCAGCAAAATCAAGGAAATGGAGAGTGAGCAATGGATTGTTTGTGAAAAGGCTTCCCTAGGCTGGATGAAGCCACAGAGTAGAGCACCCAGATTCATCACGCATTCCTGCTGGTCTGTGTTCTCATCCTGCTTTAGGGCACAAGGGACCTGAGCCTGCTGAGTACCATTTCCTACCCCTAACTTTGGCAGACATGCAAGGCCCTGGGTACCTCACAGGAGGCACTCAGCCCCACACAGGATTAGTCCCCACATGAGTTTGCTAGCCTCAAGTTCATGCATTTTGGCAGGCTATGTGCTCCAGGATCCAGGATTGGAACAGCAAGGGATGCTGGCAGTCAGGGCAGAGGTACACTGGCAGGACTGCGAGAAAAACCTTTACTGGGCAGGCCTAGTCTTTAACTGGCTCAAGCTAGTGCTGTTCAGCCCCTCGTTTTCATAAGCACTAACTTCACTCATCAGTTTTTAAAGGAAAAACAAAAAGGTTCCGTAAGTCAAAAAGGGGGGGGGGGGGAGTCTTTGTTCACTAGTGATGGATGGAGCAAATGATTCTTCCAAGCTAGCATTCCAGGTGTTCTTAAAGAAGCCAGGGTCTGCTCCCTAGAGGACTCACCTGCTGCACAGTGAGCAGAATTATCACTTCATCCCTCACTTGGGTCTTTCTGCTGAAATTAAAGACTAAACTCTGCTCATCCACAATAACAAAGTCCGATGTTAATATCTGAGCTGTTCTGATGCCTACAACGTTTTGCTCTAGTTCTCTTCTGCTGGGTGTTTCTAGCTCTCTTCCCTCTGCCTGAGCTAATTCTAGAGCAGAATGATGGGGGAATTGTGCTGTAGGAGGTACTTACTGTCTTGTCAATGAGATATAAAACTAATAATTTGTGGTCACTAAAGAACCCCTGGTGGGTTTTTTTGTAAAGATTCTGGGCTTTAATTCCAGTGTCCTGGCCAAATTCAAACTGGTTCATTACTTTTTCCCTACACATATTCCCCTCCCCTTCACCCCAGTTTCTGTGCTTCTTCACTTCCTGGTTTAAATTGTTGTGCAGTGTTGCTGTTAGCTGTTAAATAGACTCAGTGTTTCACACTAGAGATGGCTGCATTTCTAGGATCAATAAAAATATTCTTACATAATCCTTTGGGAGTTTTTACAGGAATGGTTATAAGGCTTTAGCAAAGTGCTTTTACAAGCAGTAACTAGCTAAGTTTTATTTGACAGAACTGTTGATACATGATGTAATTAGGTATCTTTGCTATAGCACCTAAGAACTTGCAAAAATCTGTCCGGAAATATCTTATTTTTAAAGTCTGCAAAGAATTAGTAAAAGCGGAAAACAATTGAGCTGATGTAATCAAAAGTAATTGAGTTAGATCCTGGCCTTTGCTCCAGCAGCCAGAAACCAGCAGGGTGACCATCTTCAACCAGCATCGTGGTAGTATTTGAGCTCACATATCAAAACTGGAATTGAACATTGCTAAGCGGCAGCCATTTGCATTTCATTGCTCAACAGGATAAAGCCTGAAGCCCCTCTCTCTGGAAGAAAGGTGTAAGAACTGCAGGATTAATGCCAGGGCCTACTCACTACTGCCTGCTATGCAAGCATACTCATTATACTGTTACCCCTTGGCTCCTGCCTGCCTCACCCAGTCACAAGCCTAGGTTATGACCTAGCACTGGGAATGTGTGACCTTTCTATATGTGCATGTCAGCCACCATCTTGGCTAACACAGCAGAGCATGAACTGGGGAATCTCCAGAACCAAAGCAATGAGCTACAGCTTGAGTTTAAAGAGCCAAGATGCTCTGTTGGTGGAGCTGCAACATAGTTATAGCCTCTGCAGATTGGGCACAGAGGAGGACCTGGCAACCTCACTAACCAGCGGGTTGTGTGTGTACAGCCCCTAGTGCACTGGAGTACCACTAGAGAAACAACAAATAATAATAATAAAACCTCTATGCTGCACCCATCACTATAGTATCAGAGTGGCTTACAAGTCCTAGCGTAACAAAAGAGCAATGTCTCTCTCTTCCTCCCCCCTTCATTTGGAAGAGTTAATTCTTCTGTTTTGAATGGATTAGAGTCATTATTTTCTATTCCAGGACAGCAGCATTCAATCAAGTCCCATAGAAGTTTTTGTCTGGGCAGGAATTATGTGACTATATCAGGATTTGATGGAGGACCTTTCACTGCACAGCCTCTTGCCCACGCGCTCTCCACGGTCATTCAGAGCGCTGTGTGACTATGCTCAGGACAACGTTCAGTGGTGGGAAGGTGTGGACAGAGTTAGTGCCTCTTGTGCAGGTCACTGGGTTTGAAAAGGGAAAGTATTTCAACAGAATGCTCAACCACTTCTCCCAGCTGGAATTTCAGCATGAATAGTACTTTGTTCTCAAAACCCTGGATTCATCACAGTTCCCAGTATAGACAGAGGCATTTCAATAAATCAAAGATGCCCCTAAAGGAGGCATTAGATAGCTGAGGTGCTGGTACCATCTCCCCTTTAGGTCACTGAGCACTTTAAACCTTTCACATTTGGTTGCCGATTCAAATTTGTGCTAGGGCAGGAATTACCATCTGATGGCTGGTAGAGGCCTGTATGAAAAAAAGGTGATGCTCTCAATCCACATCACAAAATCACACCCATCACAACTGGAAGTGTCATTAACAGAGACTCCTGTAATTGCCTGAACTAAGGTGACTGAATTGCTCTTTTACGCCTTCCAGCCGTCCGTCCAGGCCAGTGCCAGGGCACATATATAGAGCAGGCTAGGGGAAGGCTACACTGCTGTGACCCAGGTGGTTCTGTGGATAAACATGGCAGTGAGTTGGCTACCTGATGCTGTTGCTAACTTCACTCTGATTGGAGGAATAAACTATTTACCTGAGAATTAGGGCCATATCATCTCTGTATTTGCTAGCGCGTCAAAATATTTGTCTCAATATGAACAAAAGAAACGAAACTCTCCAGTTAACATTGGAGCAGAACCACTTTATGATATCAGAAAAGCAGAGTCATGGCAAAAGAAGGTGTGCTTAGAGCTGGTTGGGAAATTATTAATTAAATGTTTTTCTCATCAAAAAATGCTGATTCATCAAAGCCAAAACTTCCCTCAGGAAAGAGTCAGCATACATAACGTTTTCAATTCAAAAAATGTTTGAAAAGAAGAAGTTTCCAAGTTGTTGGAAACTCCTGGTTCAACATTTTTTAAACAAAAATTTCCAGTTTCCTGGTTTGAAATGGCTTTTTGTTTCCACAGTCAAGCTAATTAAAGCTAAAAAAACTTGTAACAAATGTTAAATGGTCAAAATAGAAACAAAATGCTTTGAAATTATCAAATGAAATATTTCAATTGACCCAACACTGAATTTTTCTTCAATTTTTGGTTCATGAAAATGTTCAAGAGTTTGACCTTTTGGGGATAGGAAAATAGTTTCTAAATCTCAGAAAGGTTCATGGGACAGGAAAACTATTTCTCCTCCAGCTCTAGTTGTGATGTGTTTAATCAGACACTAAAACAGCTCAGAGTAACAACTCCATCCCTCTACCCCTTGGATATATCAGCAGCCCCATGACTCTGTCAAAACTGCAATGGTTTATTGTCAGCCATCCTAACCTCTTCCATTATTCCTGCAGAGGAAAGTAGAACTGGACAACTAAAAAACCAAAACAAAAAAACCTTCCTTTTCTTTCCTACCAAAAAAAATCTTTCAGATTCTGAGCGTATGAATGAGCCTTCAACCTAACCACTGAATGATTCATGAACCTTTGATCTTCAGATTTCACTGAATATGTAGAAGTATCAATTAAAAATAAATAACGAGAGACTTGTACTTGCAAATTGCTCTTTATTAAAGGTTTAACTTGCATAGTGTCTATAGACGTTCTCTATCAGATCTTGCAAAGCTGCATAGAATTAGAAATTGGAGAGGATATACTATACAAGAATAGTTTCAAATGTTGATAACAGAAGGGCAAGAAAAACATCTTATTTGTATAACTGAGCTAAAAATTAAAATAAAGAACATTGGTGCAATTGCATTATGCCATCTTTTAACGCTTTAAACATATGTTGAAATCTCTGGGCCATATGCTCCCATGGCTTGCTTGCTATGAACTGAAGAAAAGCATAGAAATTTGCCACCAATCAATCCTCAAAAAGCACAAGCCTTGGCCAAAACCTCTTACTTGGTGTGATGCCAAATCAAATTACAGCTGAAAATTGGTAGGTGAACCACAGGAGAACCATAAAGAGCTCAAACTATAGGGGTCTGGTCTATGGACATGTAGGAAGAGTCAGGGAGAAGCCAAATGACTATATATGTTACCATGGAAATATAATGTCACATGCTATGGAAAAGACACTGCAAATCAGCTGTTGCTTACGGTTCAAATCCTATTCCTTGTGCACCGCATAGCTAACTGGTTGTGTGCAGGGGAGTTTGTGTGGGCAGCAGAGGAAAGACCAGAATCCTCCCCAAGGTTATTCTAGAGATGCTACTAATGATTAAATCTTACCAAACTGTAACCCCTTAAATGTCACTGGCACTACTTTCTAACTGCTGGTAACCAGACCCTTGAGGCCCTGCCCCCTTCTTCCCCAGCCCCTTCTCTGCCTCTTCCCCCCAAACCCCTGCTCCTGCTCTGCCTGTTCTCCCCAAGGCCTTGCCCCTGTCGTTTGCTCCTCCCTCCACCACTTGCTGGATCGTCTCCACCTCCCTCTTCTCCCCCACCCCTCATCTCCCCCAGCTGGGCTCCCTCTGCTCTAAGGCTGGGACGGGAGCTGCTGCAACTTGACAAGGAGCCTCCTGGAGGTAGGAGATGGCCCCAGCTGAGCAGGAGCTGGTGTGGGTTAATGACCTGGTGCCTTCCCCTGCCTTGCGATAACCAGATTTGTGGTGTCTGGTCAGTACATCTGACCAGACACTGCCTGGTCCCCTTTTTAACTGGATTTTCCAGTCAAAAACCGGGCACCTGGCAATTCTAAATGGCACCCGGACACAGAAGCCAAAAATCAGATTGTCCAGGTAAAACCTGGAGAGGTGGCAACCCTAGCCACTGCTCACTAGGTTTCATGCACCCCCACTGATCCCAGCTTTGTAACACGGGTATACCTCATCCCCTGCTAGATTGCTGTATCTTGGCTCTTTACGATGGGCTTTCCTAACCATGGCCCCTGTGGTTCACATCCAGAATAGATGCCATGGTAGGAATGAATCCACAAGGCTGCAGCCTCACTCATCTTTTCCATTCTGTGAAAGGAGAACATTCGTCCCTTTGTATGAAGCTAAGGATCATGACCCAGATACTCAGTCGATGTAAATGGGGATAACGCTATACAAGTCAATGTGTATACATACATTTACACCAGCTGAGGAGCTACCCCTTTGTATTTAATTAAAAAAATATGTACAAACTTGTTCAAATGATTTCTATTATCAGAACTGAAAAGTCCATTCTGCTGGGTTAACTGAATCACATGCAGGCAGTGGTGATGGTGGACACGACTACATGCATGCAAATGGGACTTGCGCATCCTTGCTGACAAGGCATGCCAGCTCTGAGATCAGCAGCTTCCATGAGGAATCTATGCAGGAGAAACTTGGCTGGTGGAGACTGAGGAAGTCTCTGTCCTGGTGCTAGCAGAAGCATCATCGTCAGCGAGCAGGTTCTTTCCACAGCAAATGGTGGTGATCATGCAGTTACGGAACTAGAAAAGAAAACAAGGGTGGCAGAGGTAAGCAGCCGATGCAGGCAGTGTGACAACTGTCAGCCAACCCTACACATTGTGAATGCCCTTACATTAAATGCATCAGTAATGCACCTGGAGGGATTTTTGACTAAAGCAATGAGGGGGGAAATTCAGGGAACTGCGGCTAATGAAGATGCTCCCAGATTAGACCAGTTCAGGTCTATTGATATATCCTTGTAAAAGTCTGCACACCTTGGGAACACTGGGAACCTAACTCCCACTGAAGTCAGTGAAAAGACTCATCACCAGTGGGACTTGCATTGGATCCCTTAGCTGAACAATCCCGTTGAAGTTAATGGGGCTTCTCATCTGAGTTGAGTTGACCCTTGAAAGATCACAATTTGTTAACAGCTCAATATTGGACTAAAATAATAAAAAAATGCTAAAAAAAAAAAAGGGTAACCAAAGCTTATGTTTTGCAGTATGAGATGATCACACCAGGGATCTGGAAGGAATTTCTGCTCCTGATATAGCATTGCACAGATGGCCAAGTGCATTTGGGGGAGGTTTTGGTGGACTAAGTTGCCCTAAAGTACCAGGTGCTGCTCATTATTGGAGGTAGAATAGTAGACTTGCTAGATCAATGATTTATTCGCTCTGCCAAATTTATGTTCTTTCCCACTTCCTAGAGCTAGCTACAACTTCTATTCAGGATTACCTTAACCTTACTGAGTATTCTTTTTATAGGCTCTGTTAGACTAGTATATATCTACTGAATCAAAATGGTTGCAACATTGTAACTGAGAGCAGAATACAGTCGCAGATATTTAACTAAATCAATGCATTGATCATTTCAAATAGACAGTTCTGATGACTTCCAATTGCATTCAGTAGATTTATGTAATACTAAAAGATAGCAACACAATGATTAGATGTCCCTTTTTATGACAGAACCAAAATTGCCTTGAAAAAGCCCCATTTGTGCCACATTGAGCAAAAAAGAGCTTTAAAAATATGATCTAAGTGCTATAACTCTCTGTAAGCTATTAAGAAATTAAATACAATAAAGAAAAAGACCAGAGATTTGCCACTTACCTGTTTGTTCATTACAATGTAAATCACTGGGTTGTAGATAGCAGAGCTCTTGGCAAAGAAAGCTGGGATGGTCATGAAGACAGGGCCAAAGTCAAATCCCTGATGGGTGAAAATGTAGAAAGCAACACTGGCATAGGGGACCCAGCAAATGAGGAACGCAATAACCATGATGATGACCATGCGAGTAACTTCTCTCTCAGCTTTCTGGGTGGTGGCTGATTCCTGTTGCTGAGCTGCAGCCTAAAGAGATAAGACCATCGAAATGATGATGGAGCTGTAGGGGATAGATTGGGTATTCCTGAGAGGATTCTGCACCAAAAAAAATAAAAATTCTACACACAATATTTTAAAATTCCGCATATTTTGTCAATAAATAAATGTGGAGGCTCCAGCATGGCAGTGGGGAGCAGAGGCCACTGGCTGCATGGAGGTGGGAGATAACCCTGCAGCCCCTGTTGGGGCATGGACTTGGTGGTGAGGCTGCACCTGACCCTGACACAGCGCAAGGGTCGGACCTGCCCCAGAAACACCCCGGAGCCCTGTCCCTCCACACCAGGTGCACCAAGATAGTAAGTAAGAGGGATAGAGTCTCACGTGCATGCCCAGCCTTGGTCCCCAATCCAGTGTGGGTGGGCAGGCTCAGCCCAGCAGGATCCAAGTGTGGAGGGGCTTAGTGTGGAGGGATCCAAGTATGGGGTGAAAGGGTTCTGTGTGGGACAATCTGAGTGCAGGCAGCTCAGTGGGGGATCTAGATGCAAGGGCAATGGAACTCTGCACAGAGTTCCAGGTGAAAGTAGATGGGGCTCAGCGGGGTGGGGGTCTGGTGTTGGGGGATGGAGCTTGGCAAGGGGGGTCTGGGTGTGGGGGTTCAGTGGGGTGGGGGGTCTGGATGCTGGAGGAGTGGTGCTTGGTGGGGTGAAAGTCTGGGTGCAGCTGGTTGGGGCTCAGTAGAGTGGGGGGCTGGGTGCAGATGCAGGGTCCAGATGCAGGGGAGAATTTGGGGGGATCCACATGCCCAGGGAGCTGGGCAGACAGGGGAGCAGCTCCCTGTATAGTGACCCCTCCCCCTGCTTCTGAGGAGCCATGGGGACAGGAAGCAGGTGGAGGGTCCAGAGCTCCGGCAGCTGGGGGAGGTTTGTGGGAGTGGGTCTGACCCGGCCCCAGCCCTAGCCCCAACTGCTCCTTGCAGGGGAAGAAGTAGGAAGTTCTGTCCTTCCTCACCCCTAGCCCAGGTGGAACTAGCAGCTGAGTCCAGCACAGGGTAGGAGCCACCAACAGGGGCATCCTCAACCCTGCCCCCACCCCCCTGTGGTGATTTAGCTCTCCACCAGCTGCTCCAGGAGCCTGAAATGATGCATCCATGCCGCTGGGGCGGGGTGTGTGACCGCTCTTACAGCTTCCATTTGCTTCCCCACCATTTTCTATGGGGAAGGAAAGAAATCTGCGGGGGACATGAATTCTGCACACATGAAGTGATGCAGAATTCCCCCAGGAGTATCTGGGGGACATGCTGAAATTGACTGTCCAGGGAGTTTGTGAAGGATTTAGGGGTGTGATGAGCTACAAACATCAAATTCACATCACCCTAGCTCCCCAAATATCAGGGCTGATTGGCTCTGGGGTTATGGTTCATTCCACTACAGGGATGGAGCCAGCTTCAGAGTTCAGATCTGGATCTGAAATTTCCCAGTATTTGGGGTAGGGGAGAATAGGTTTCAGATGCAGGTTTTTGGTCATCTCTAACAGGTCTACCTACCTCTTTAACAGTGCAGACCAGGCGCCCATAACAGAAGGAAATGATGATCAGTGGAGTGAGGAAGTGAACCACAAACATGTAGATGACAAAAGATTCATTGTGGACCTCAGGTTTCAGAGTGTAATAATCAATTCCACATGAGCACTGCAAGCCCTCTGGAATGTACCTGCAGTTAAACCAGTGAAATTAGCGTCTGCCCTTGAACTGGTGAATGAGGTTGCTTTATTTGGAATGCTGCTAGAGAAATATGTAAAACACGTCATTAACTGCTGCTATCACCATGCTAGCTGGGGCATTGTTTCAGAAAATGTTCAATCCATACCTAGACCATCCTAACAATGGAGGAGCAGCGCAGGCCAGGGCCATGACCCAGGTGAAAATGATACCCATGAAGGCATGGGTTTCACTAAATCGGAAGTTGCTCATGGGCTTGCAGACCACCACATATCTTTCAATGGCCAAGACGACTAGGGACCACAGAGCTATTTCACCTGTAAAACAGAGAGAAAGAGAGAGAGACACACATAGACCGTTACCAACAACAGAAGAAAAAGAAAACACATGGCCATTTAAATGAGTTTTTTTTATTGATTCTAAGGCAAGAAGGGACCATTATGATCATCTAATCTGACCTCCTGCATAGCATAAGCCATAGAACTTCTCCAAAATAATTCCTAGAGCTGGTGACTGAGGTTGGATTAATTCTTATGTTATGATTTCCACTGAAGTCTCTAAATGGCAAAGAAATCCAGGTAAGGTTTCAAGAAATGTTAGTATCACAGATCTGAATTAAAATATAGTAAGGAACACACAAGTATCTTATTCTACTACTGATCATTGTACCCATCATTTTGCTAGTGTTTTATGCCCTAATGCACCATCCTATCACATGGATGAGCCCAATCTCTCCTCTCCACATTTGTATCTCTACTTAAAAAATCCATTAGCCAGATTCCAAGAGGTAATGAGCACTGACAATTCCCACTGATTTCCACCACAGCTCAGCACCTCTCAAGATCAGGAGCTCTGTTAGTAAGGGCATTTAAAAGGTGACCTATAACAGAAGGGAAATTGGGCTTGTGCCCTTTTTGCCTTCTGTACAATGGATAAAGAAGGCTGGAAATGTTGTTGTCACAACAGCTGTATTTCTTTTTCCTGCTTGTTTATTTTGTCATAAATTTAGTCTTGTCTACACATGAAGACTATATGGTAACTAGAGAACTGATAAAATGACCTCACAAGACAGATATCTGAAAATTGAACTGAACTGAGAAGGGAAGGGTTTTTTAGTCCCACAGTTTAACCTAAAGCCTAATTGATATTGGAAGAAAGGATAACTTTGTTAAAGGCTAAATAACCCTGCCTCTTCAATGAGAGTTCACAACAAACTGATCTGAGATGCTCAGAAAATCCTCAGGCAACACCAGGGAAAACCAGATTTGTTATTTCTAAAGTTAAAAGAACAAGACAAAAAGGACACAAACCGAACATTTTAAAATCTGTTGCAGGTCACTTGTCAATCCTACACTCTACATTTTTCAGGATACTCACTAGCTCGGCTTCTCCCAAAGTGCTAAAAGAAGGCAGAAAATAATGGTGCTTTATTTCTTCTCCCCCATTTATTTCCTGCCTTGAAATATCACAACGTTAACTTAGTCCAAATTACAACGTAGTTTATCTATTCCAGTTGCCTTTAAGATGCACATTGAGATGATCTGATTTCTCTCTCTTTCCTAAAATCTTGAGGGAAACCCAAAAGGAGGAGATTTTAAAATTGCCTCTAGGTTATTTACACCAAATACCGCTCTTGAATGGAAGCCAGAAAACGCAAGAAGAAAGAGATGAAGACAGCGAATAACATGGAAGCGAACAGTTCTGAATAACATCAAGCACCTCAACATGAAATGGGAAGATTTGGAGAGAAGGGCAGTTGACAGGCAAGGATGGCAAATGTGGGTAGCCCAATGTGCAGCAAAGCACAGGATGGACTAAGGTCTAAGGTAAGCACTGGTTATTTACACATGTAGAAAACTTACCACCCAGTGTAGCAAAGAAGCCTTCAATGTTGCAGCCAGTTTTCCCAAAGATAAAATAACCATGCATTGAGGTGTACATGGTGGTGGTGAATCCTCCAAAGACCATGAAGAGGTTAGCAAAGGCCAGGTTCAAAAGGATGTAGTTGAGGGGTGTCCGGAGCTTCTTGTGTTGGATGGTTACATACAGAGTCAGGAAGTTGACAGGGAAGCCAAGAAGAATCAGCAGAAACATGTAAGCAGAGAGTACAGAGAACTTCCATGGGTCAGCTAGGTAGTACTGAGGATACTCAAATGGACTCCGTACTATCCCTGTCTTGTTGGACATGGGCACATAGAAATTTGGCCCCTCTGTTCCATTCATGGTTGCAGTTCTAGGGGTATTTTTGGTCTTACAAGTAAGTTTTGCTTCCTTTGAGGCTCCCCTCTTGAAATTCACCTCCTTATTAACATTTGAGCAGAAGCTGGCTATGCTATTCTCAGCACTGCAGCCTTTATAAAGTGCCACCTTGGGTAAGCTTTCAACATCAGTGTCAGCATGATTAAGGCTTATGGCATTATTGATCATAATAATCCAAGCTAGGATTTCAACTGTTAATTGGCTTTTCCCAGGAAGGTGTTATGGTGACACCTGTTTCTAGGTTGCAAAATGGTTACCAGAGAATATTGAACTTTTATGACTAGATTCACAAAAGGACTTATGCACTTAACTATCACTTCCATTGCCTAAATTTTACCATGAGGCCCATTGGGATTCCCAAAACCCCCAATCAGCAGCCACCAAACCCTAAACTCACTTGGTGCCTAAGTTTTTGCAATAAAAATTCCCTAGGCATCAATGCTTTTACTTCTGGGCATAGGCATCACAGACCCATGTCAAGTGTCCCGACACCTAAGCCCCAGAGCCAGGCATGAATGGGGGGAAATAGGCATTTCTCCACCTAACTCACCTGCACGTACTGGATCCAGTAAGCATGCTCTGAACTCATCTATGGCTCAGTCCCTCTATAGGTGAGCTTACATAAGATGGCAGCAGAGGAAGAGCCCCTTCATGACTTTTAGCCCACTGGAGGGTACTCACCTGGGTTGTGGGAGACCACCACTTTAAGTCCCTCCACTTGAGGGGGAAAGAAGGGATTTGAACTATAAGCTGCCATCTCGTAGGTGAGTGCGTTCGCCACAGGGCTATGGGCTATTTTGAGATGGAGATCTCTCAGTCTCCTGTCAAAGCTGTTCCACTGTGGATAAAGAGTTTTAAGAAGTCATTGGAGGAGAGGGACTGGATCCTCAATCTCCTTTGGGCTAGCCAGAGGGCTACAGAGTCTTTCTCATGTTTGCATGCTCTCTCTCTGGCCCAATGGGCCTTTCATTATTTATCCAAAGTGGAATCGCTTCAACAGGAAGACTGAGGGAGTCCCCTCCCCCCGCCATCTGACTATCCCATTACCCAGTGGTTCAAGCACTCACCTAAGAGATAGTGGATCAAAGTTAATCCCTTCTCCCACTCAGGTGAGGAGGGAGACAAACCAGGGGTGTCCCACATCCCAGTGAGTAAGGCTGCCACCTGTTCAGGTTTTCCTAGGACCACCCCTTTTTTGAGATAGCTGTCCTGGGAAAGCAGTAAGGGGTGCTCAGGACACACTGCCAGCTGTCCAGTTTTATAGGCTCAGGACCATCCTGGTGGTCTCAGTCTCTTGTACCTCACAGGTGGCAACCCTACAGGTGAGTAACCTAACCACTGGGCTAATAGTTATATGGGTGGTGCTCCTCCTTCTCCTCCTCCCAACCCTCTTCCCCTGGCTTCTTGCTAAAATGGCCTAAGTGCATAACCTCAAGAGGGGGTTGGCAGCTGAGAATCCCAGCCAGGGGGAGTTTGGCTTTAGGTGCCTACCATGGACCTCTAGGCTTGGTGTCTCCCATTGGCTAGCTTAAACAGGGACCCCCTAGTGTGCTGGTTTTTATGGATCCCATTCTGAGGTGCTGTTTCTCCCCATTCATAGAAAAAGGAGCCTAAGTGCCAGCGATTTTGTAGCTGCCTAAGAATGTGGTGTGGCAATGCTCAGCATCACCACCCTGAAGTCCCTTTGTTAATCTAAAACACACACAGAAAGATATCATGTGCAGAATAGAAGGGAAACCAGATACCAGTATAACCTCTGCTTCTGGTCCCAGCTCTGCCTCGTGCTTGCTACGTGGCCTTACACAAGTCACTGAGGTGCAAATTTTCAGAACTGATTGCTAAGATCGGGTCTCTCCATTTTTGGTGCCCCATTTAGAGACGTAGGGCTGATCACCAGTAGCTTGCATTGACTCCCCTGGATTGGTAGTTTTCAGCACTTCTGAAGCTGGATCCCACATAGCTAAAGCTGGGCAGTCAGAAAATAGAGGTACCCAAATGATAGGTCATTTTCATGGGCAGTAGCTGCTCTGTGCGCCGTTGTCCCAGCTGTGCGATGGGGATCATAATATTTCTCTGCTTCCCAGGAGTGTTATGACATTTAATTTATTAATGGCTGCAGAACACCTTAGGTTGCTTAGGTGGAAAGCACTAGAAAAGGCCGAAATATAATTATCAGCAGGGGTAGGTGTGTAGTAATTATTTTCTATTGTAGGCATGTCCAGTATCGCTATTGTACTTTCTTGATGTGCTAGCATGGTGGAGGCAGGTTGCAAGGATGAGCTTTGAGCCCTTTTTCTCCTCCTCAAAGGAATGCGTAACTATGATGTAAAAACCACATTACATATGGTGAGGTAGAGGCTGAATGACTCAGAAAACTGATAATGGGATATACAGCCTTTGAACTCTAGATTACCAATTGGAGCTTGGCCCAAGACCTGTTATCATCTGAAAGCAGGTCTGTGGCCCGTGTGAAATGAGGTGGGAGTCTCAGTATAGTTCCAGGCAGCCAGATAGTTACTTCATAACTGACATCCCAGCTGGAGTCTTGCCGGCGGAGAGGCCAAGGACTGACTGAGCTAGTTGTTCTATGATGCCTACAACCTTTAGCCTACATCAGCCACATGCCTTGTCTGCCCTAATATTTTGCCATAATGGGAGAAATGAAAAAGTGAAACATCAACACCTGTCTCTGGGTCTCCTGTTGTGTCATCTTCTCAACTCCTTCTGGCAAAGCTTGTCTTTGTTATTTCTACAGTACCAGTGGCTGTGCTTAGCAAATAATTCCCATCTCCCTCTTGCTCAGTGGTGAGGTGCATATTTGGCAGGGCCATGTAGCAACTCTCACAGAACTTATGCTAATGTTCTGTTTGCTCTGCAGGAAGTCAGGGGACTTCAATTTCTTGAACTGTCCCTCAAACTTTTCTGAAGCATCAACTTAATAAAGTGATGAGGCAATGATAGCTAAAGGGGAATCTGCTGTTAGAAACTCCCAGATGGTCCAGGCTTCTCTGTTTTCCCTCTCAGTACACTGAGAATAATTTTAAAGTAATTATTTAGATTGAAAAAAATGTAATTGGACATTGGTTGTTTTTAGGTCTACAGAATCCATGGGACAGTACGTGAAGGAGGGATGAAAACACTGAAGTTAACAGTAGAGAGAGAATCTCTCATGGAGAATGCAATTCTCTCAAGAATCATACCACCATTATTACTACTACTTAAACCCAAAAATCTATTTTTTTCCTCTGCCTTATTACATTTTGTTAGTGGTAAACAATATAAACTTAGCCCTTAACACATTCAGAGTGCTATATAAACATTCACTAATTATCACCACTCCAGTCAGCTAGACCAGGGTTGTCTCCCCAGTTTTACAGACAGGGAAGTAGAAGCTCAGAGGGGGCATGACTAGCTCAAGGCCATACAGCAATTTTGGCTAGAGCTAGGATGCTGGACAATGCCTGTGTCCCATCCTAGTCTTATTTCTCCAGCCCAAGCCCTTATAACTGGGTTAGCATAGTATATACTTTAGTTTAGGAAATGGTTAGGAAAATGGAGTAAACTAACTTCCTCCTGCATCAGCTTCAAACTCTAGCCCTTACGTTAAAGAGTCAGTGGAGGGATTTTGCTCAAGTTTTACATCCAGGAGGTGCACAAACATTTGCTCTCAGGAGAGACCATGCATGGAAAACTTCATTCCACAAGGGGAATGTCTCGTGGTCATAAACGTTCAAAAATAGATGTGTTAACTATTTATGCTAAATAATCTGTTCCACCTTGTATTTAGCTGACACTTTCCCCAGACCTGAAGAAGAGCTCTGTGTAGCTTGAAGCTTGTCTGTTTCACCAACAGAAGTTTGTCCAAGAAAAGATATTACGCCACCCAGCTTGTCATTGAAAACAGTATCATACCATCACGGGAACTGGAATGCCTCACAATATCAGAGAAAGACTAGGGTATATATAATATAGTATTTGAACTAGGAAAATGGGCACTTGTGACATTTGTATAGATGAGGAAACAGTCTTTCTACACACTTATATGCAAACACCATGTCCTCTCTAATATATTACCCATTCCAAAAACTCCACCTCTATGAACTTTTCTTGTTACCAAAGCTACTTTCAAGTTGTATTGCAGTTATCTAAGCACCAACGTAGTTGTTGGCACATATACCTGGGCATACAGTAGGATTAAAGGTTTATCCTTCCAGATATTCAAATTTGTCACATTAAGCTTTGATGCAGTAAGCCATTGCTGAGATTGCAATTGCTGTCCACAGCTTAGAGCCTGAAGCGCGTCACAGATAGCGAAGGCAAGTAGTAGTAGGATAAAAGAACAAGCATAGGACAAGTTTCAGAAAGTGGTCTATGATGCTATCCAAACAAGCTCTAGTGAAGGATAAGTGGCTGAGGGGACACAGAGCAGGAAAGGTCATTTTTCGTAGCATCTTGTGAGCTGATAAAATAAAACTCTTAAAATAGAATTATCATGATGTGTTATTGTCAGAAAATGCTGAAGTTACATAAGAACAGCTTCAATGTCACAGGGCAAATTGGGACTACTACAGTATTTTAAAAATTCATAATACATTGGCCCTAACATTTATTTACACATTATGACTTACTTTTACACAGCATCTTTCCTCCAGAAGGCACCAAAAGCGCTTTTCAAACATAAAATGTATCTATGGTCAGAAAAATGGGTCTGTAAAAAACGGAAACCTCTGTACTCAAAACATTTTCCCCGCCTGTCATTACAAATCATAGCTACTTATTTTTACTGCTTTTCACTCCTGCTGGCTTTGCAAAACCAACACAATTATGGGAAAACAAGCTAGATTCTAATTCTGGACTCTAATTCTATCAAACAGAACGGTTTATTAATTCCAACTGCACAATCTTCATTGCATACAGTAATTTACAAGTAAGAAAGCAAGAGCAGGACTTTTAGATCAGTATGTTTACAAGGCTGGTAGTCAGAACAGCATATTTTTTAAAGTGTCAAACAAAATTTGATCCAGAATCACAGAGATACGGAAGCCCATTGAAGGTATTTTTTTTTTTGTCACTTTTTAGAGCAATTTAAAGTAGACACAGGAATCATTTCAATCACCACTGAAATTCAGCTGCCTCTGTGGAAGCTGTTTAACAGCATGCAGAAACACTGTCCAATAGTTTAGGACAGTAAGCAAAGATGAGTATCATATGATATTCCTTTGAAAACACAGGGAAACTTGTGGTAGGCATGATTATAATAACCATGTATACTCTGTGCATACTCTTACCTGTTATCTACATTTGACTAAAAATAATGAAGAAATCTATCACTTCTAGGTCACTTGCTCAAATTCAGCCCAAGTGGTTACCCACCCATAGTTGTTACCAGCTAACTGCTTGTTCAGTGGCCTATTCCGAAGTCCAACTATTAGGTTAGTGCACTATACACATAATGAAAAATCATTCCTTCAGTTAGCGTCCTATAGGGCAGTATTAGCAGAAAAGCAGAGGACCGAATAGGAATGCAAAATGAACTACTTTCTCTCCTCCTAGAATTGCTCCCCACAGGTGATGGTTGAAACATAATGGTGGAGAAAGATTGCACAGCAACAACTCTTAAGGCACATCTTCACTGCAGAGTTAACTCAGGTGATCAGCACCTGTATTAGCCTAGCCCAGACATGAGCAACCATGCTGCGAAGCCATGGTTGAGTTTTTAGTCCACCCTTGTGAACATACCTGTATAAGGCTCTAGGACTTCTGGGGTCATATCACATGGTCCTTAGTGCTACAGTAAGTTGTGCTGCTCTATGATCCTTTCCCAGTGGATTGTGGGAGAACTTTGTCCTGGGCACTCAGGGGAAACTGTAGCATGGCCTTGGACAGCTATCAGTACCCGAAAGGTTTGGCCTATGCACTCCCTGAAAAGTGGGTTGGTTACCAGCCTGAGTGTAAAATGCGCTCAGGCTTTAGCCTATCCTCCAAGATGGGACAGCTAGCCTGGATTAAAATCAGCACCATACTTGGGCCCGAGGTTGTGTGTTTAAATGGAAGCCAGGTTAGGAGCAACACCTGAGCAAGAGCCAGAGTGAAATGAAGTGAAGAGAAGCACATAATGTACCTGTTCTGTGGCTAAATAGGGGCCAGCCTTTACCTTCCATGCCTGTCAAGCTGCCACATTTCATGATCCCTCCAATATATTCATTACACCTGATGAATCGGTGGCTTTTATTTTTTCACTAGGAAAAAAGGTGTTTTTTTAATACACATTGGCTAACACATACTAAAATCACAGTAGACATGGTGACTTAATTTGAAATGTGTTAGATGGTCTATGTAAAACCTGGTGGGGAGGTTAGGGTTTACCTTGACCAGCTGACACATTAAAACTACAACTTGCTTTGTCCACACTAGGGTTTTAATCACGTGTTCATTAACGTGAGAGTCAATATGTGTAAGAGCTCCTAAATGTAATGCTATTCTCTGCCAAAACAATATAAAAGGTACATTCCCATTTCAGAGAAAGACTACAGCAAATGCTCAAAAGAAAATAAAACACTGATGCAAAAACTTCCCCTTTTTATTTCAAGTTCTGTCAACAACCAAGTACATATTAAGGACCAAATTCAGCCCTGGCATAAAGAGGGGCAAAATCAATGAGGTCAACTGAATTATCTCAAGGCTGAATCTCACCCTAAAATGTTCCTATCGAATCATTGGCACACTGGCATGTTGCCATGATAAACATAGGACACTTGAAAGTAAAACTGGAATTTTCCTTAAAAATATATATGTCCATTTTTTTCCTATTTGGCTCTGTGGTTATATACAAAACAAAGAGCAATAAATAGAAATTCTGTAATTACATTGCTCATAAAAATAAAATTTCATTTGGATAGGACATAACATGACATTTAACAGTTTCTCTTTTTCCACTGCTTATGAAACATACACAGAGTGAGAAAATATATGCAACAACATAACTAAGCTGTTAAGAAAGCTTGATTAGTTTACAATGCATTTCACTGTGATAGCAGAAAGATCTCTTGGATGGATCTTTTTCACTGGTTTGACTCATCAATTCTTCTCCGACAGTATGGACAACAGTTATGCTGGAGCACCAGGAGCTCATAATCCTCTGAATGAAACATCTGTGAATTAGAAACAGATTTAGACATATCTATTACACTGTTACTGGCTCACATCAAGGAAAAGGAAACTGAGATGGAATGGTTTTGCTAGGGCTCAGAATACTTGATGCTACTGTTACAACAGAGTTAATGTTTCCACAATAACAAGTAATTTACAGCTGTTTGTAACAGCTATAATTTGGAATATAAGAGCAAATATTTCATTAAATAAGTGTGGAGGCTATGGAAGTCAGTTCACCCAACCAGTGAAACGCAACTGCTCTGCGAGAAAGGAGGGTGGACTTTAGGATGCTTTCTCTGCTACCACATAACCAAAAATAACCAAACTATTGAATATTTTGAGTAAACATACCTGCGGTGGGGGAAACTACGAAGAAAAAAATCATTTTACTTGCTGAATGCCCCCACTAAACCAGGCTATAAGGTTAGAAAGGCAGAGAAAAAAAATCAATGTTTCCCTTCCTTTAGTTCACTTTAGGACTTCTTGAGTGGCTACAATTCTTGCCATCACTGCAAAGTCCCCAAATACTTCATTCTACAATCTCAGTTACCACAAGCTATTCTGAAGCCAGACCTTCTGGCAAGGTCCATCATCTCTGTATGTAGCACAGGGCATTTTGCTCTCTTTATTTACTATTCAGGACTTCAGAAGGTATGTATCGAGGGTTAGAAATTAATGTATCAGGGTCATTTCAATTAGTTTCTCATTAGGAATGAGTTTTTAAAGACCCCAATGAAAACATTACTTATACCTGAAAGCATGTTGGACACATGGTAATGGAAGCATCTGGTAGCAAGGACCGGAAGTACTGCCACTGTAATGGCTTTGGCCAGCGTTTAATCAGGACATCCCTCCGGCTCATTGACCGGAGAACAGCACGATTCACTATCACAGGAACAAATTCTGAGCCTCCTTGCTGCAGCATTTAAAAAAGAATGAAGCTTAACAATTGCAAACTGTTTTAAAGATGACAAATATAAAGAGCAGCGTGTTATTACTCAGTAGAAAGTGCTAACACAGAATAGGCATGGATTCTGCTCCCACTCAAGTCAATGGCAGTTTTGTCACTGTCCTCAGTGGGAGTGGGAGTAAGCAAGGTGTGAGTAAGGTATTTTCACTGTGCTTCACTCATTCCCATTAACACAATTTTTTATTTAAAAGGAAAAAAAGCCATTTACAAAAACTTCCCTGAAAATGCCTATTTTTAACTGCACCCACCCAGACCCTGAGCTGTCTAGGGGACAGTCCTCCTGCTGCTTGCTGGGAACACCAGACTCCAGATGGACTCACCCCTGCCCCAGCCATCTGAAACTGGGGTATAAAGAAATTCCTTGGAGGAGTCCACCAGAAACTCTAGCTGGGAGAAACAGAGATAAAGAAGCTGAGCAGGGACATTATGCACACATATGACATCAAAGCCCCACTGCTGTCTACAGCTTTTTCTCCAGACATTCTCTCCCATGCTGACTGGTTGTTTGCTCCAGCTCTATTGAGTTTATTTGCCTCACTCCACCTACTCTTAATACTGCTCCCTCTTCTCGTTTCCACATTCCTCTTATCCCTGTCCCTTTACCTCCCCTCTCTGCAATGTCTCTTCTCCCTTCATTTGCCTCATCTCAATCTCCTCCCAACAAATGCCCATCCAAATAAATAATGAGGAAATAAAAATATTGTGGAACTAACATGGTATTTGCAGACTATCACACTGATCATCTGGTCGTATGTTATATTCTTTCCCCTGCATCTTTCATCTGTCTGGTCTGTTAGACTGAAAGCTCTTCAAGGCAGGAACTATCTATTACTTACATTTGTAAAAACATGTAACGCAATGGAATCCTGATGTTGTTTAGGGCTCCCCAGGCACTAATGTAATACAAATAATAATAGTAATAATACCACCAGGCCTTGTTTAACAATCTTGGCCAGCTGATGTTCTCTGTTACACCAGTGTAAATTCAGAGTAACTATTGTTATCAGATTTACACTACGGTAACATGGACTGCCTATATATAAATATCCTGCACATTTTATACCCTGAATGTTTTGCTTAGAGGCTCTCTCTTGGGCATGTTTATATCTGGGTGTTATGTAAACCTGCTACTATGAAAAAAGTAAAGGGCTGTTCAAACTAACTTCAGAGTTTGATTTTTTAAATCACTTCACATAACTACAGCATGCAGAAAACATCTTCATTTTTAAATCTGTTTCTGCAGTGGGTGTGTAGGCATCCCAGGAGACTATTCTTCCATTGATGATGATGAGGCCAGAAAGAAACAGTTTACTTAAAAAAAGACATTCAGATAGAATAAGTGGTTCTCCAGGTTTATCTTTTCTGTGGACTAATCACTTTGTATGAGAAAGATACATTCTCCTCAACTGCTGCTCCTAGCCTCCCAGTCACCCACTTTCCTCCATTTCTTGTGGGGGTCTGCAGAACATTGTAACACTTTGTAAAGGAGTTTGCCAGGCTGTGGTCTGTTGAGATCTGCTACTAAATCGGTAAATGGTCATAAGGAAGGAACTGTGGGATGCGAGCTCAGGAGATATGATAGCATGGAAAGAACATTTGCAGGTAGAGTCACCCTGGGTTTGCTTTCTCCTCAACAATCTTCAGCCTCAAGAGCAGCAACATTTGAAAACCCAAATGAGGTATCCTCACCTCAAAGCTCAATTTTGCTGTAAAGGGATCATCCTCTTCGATAATGTCGGTGTTGTCATCAAATCTCAGCGTCTGTGCTCCTAGAGAGGTTTGTTATGGAAGAAACAAAGACTCCCATAAAATCAAATCTCTGATCTTAGCACTCATAGGACTTGTCTTATGGCTTAGTAGTAGGGCTCTCACTCCTTGTTCCATCCAACGCCCATCATGTCAGGCAGACTGGGAGTATTCAGATACCACTGGAGTAATCCCTAGATTATATGAGATAGTGCTGCAGAAGAAGTTTACTCTGGCCAACGAAGAATGGAGTGCCACGCCTCACTAAATAGCAATTGCTGTGGAACAGCAGAACTTAAAACCACCAAGTTACTAGCAGTAACTAAGCTACATAAATGCATGTGACATTAGTAGTACACATCCTCCTTTCCCCTACCCTCCTATAAACATCTAACACCTCACTTTAGGCAACCCATTTTAAAGGCATAGACCATGTCTCTGAGGCATAGACCATGTCATCTTGTGTATTTGTATTGTATCTACTACTATCAGGCCCCAACTACAATTGGCACCATTGCGTGCCACAGCAATATAAAATTCTAGGATTCTATAAAATAAACGACAGGCTTCAAAGGGAGCCCAATACAATTCCTCCTTAGCAAGAAAGATAGAAAACTGTGATACAAGAGGAGAATAATGGATAGCCCTCCCATCCTTTATAGAAAGTAAAAAAGTTACTTGAAAATAAGTGAACAGTATTATTTTTAACCTAAAAATACTTGACAAGGTTATGAAACTGACTTTTCTAAAGAAAACCTTTTAAAATTACCAGGATTGGTTAATATACCCGTACTTTTTTAGTTGATACAGCAATTGAAAAATCACACACACAATGGAATTGTACCCACTTATGTCAGCAAGGAATCGGTCCCCTAGTCATGAGAGAAGTGATTAAAATGCAACAAAAGCATAACAAATCCAAAAATAGCCAACAACCCACAACCAAAAACTATCTTCCAAACTGCCACTCTTTCCCTAAGAAAACCAGTGTGTGTTCTGGATTGAAAGGATACCATCACTTGCCATCTCTTGCCATTTATCCTCTCTCTTATTTAACCTTGGTGCTTCCAGATCAATAAGAGCTACAGCTTCTTCATCAGTGATCCCTTCTTCCAAATAGAACTCCACCAGATGCAATACTTCTAAAGGACACGCGGAAAAGGAGAGAACAGTTACTTGCAAGAACTCAGAATATCTCTAGCAGGCCTTGCCTAAGTCTTTTAAAGACATGTGTGTCCTCAGATCTCTACAGTGGCATTATTCAACTTAATATATCATGTCCAGAAAATAAAGCTTCTTAAAGCATGGGTTAATAAAGTGCCTCATATCTTCCTGGTGCCTCGCACAAAGTAATGCATTCAATACTGTCAGGGCTGTGACATCAGAAGCAAAACAGTGGCCATTTTGCAGCAAAAAATGTCTCACAGTCTTGGACACCAGAATCTGTTCTATTCAGAAAGGGACTAATTGCCTAGAAAACTGGTGTTCTCATCCACCAATAAAATGCACCATCTCTGGAGTGGGATGTGGCACTAATTCAGTGCCAGCAACACTAAAGAAAAAGATTTATTTCCCCAAGTGACATTACACAGGAAATGTTAGGGTGGCAGAATTTATTGGGCACCAACCTACTGATTAAATATTGATGATGTACAATTAACACCAACTAGCTGAGCCTTTAGAGAAAGCACAGACTTATCTGCATGGAAATTAAAACCAATTTTTATATTCCAACGCACCATAAGATGAAGCAGAGAAGACGAAGGGCTGTCTGCAGTTAATGCACACATTCCCCAGATTATTTAGCAAGGGGTTGTTGGTGGAGCACCTATAACACAAGGGCACAAGCTCCTGCAAAGACAGACACACACAAAGCAGTGTAATTGCAAACAGACCATTTTGAACACAGAGTCTGATTAGGACACACTGCACTGCTCCAGTTTTACACCAACAGAGTTCACAGAGCAGCAAAAAACTGGAGTGTAACAATGGTGAAATCAAGCCTTTTAACTTCTGCAAATATTTTTCCTTCTCTCAATAAAACTGCATGTTTTCCCATTAAAAATAGATGTTTTACCACTCTTCTGATGCACTTTTGTTTGCTTTTGCTGCAGCAGAGTCCTGGGCCACATACACAATGCCAAAAGGATGAATAAGTTACTGAAGCAATTCTTTTTGCTCAGAAGTTCCATCAAATTTAGGTCCTTTGATTCATGCATTTCTGTTTTTTCTAAACGGCACAATTATCTTAGGCAGCTCTATGGATTTCAATGGTCTTACTGTGTTTACATTATTGCAGATGGCAAGAAGCATGTTCATTTGCAGTTAAGCATTTTCACAGTACAATTTGTTTCAGTGAGCACCCCATCAAAAACAGTTTTATAGAACACGGTGGTCACACCTCAGCTAAAGAAAAAAAAGAAGGTTTTAAAGCAAGATTTGAGGAAGGAAAGCCATTCAAAGGGTTGGAGAAAGGAACTCTAGTACATATGATAAGCACAAGTGACCTCCAACTGTAGACAGACACAGAAAAAGACCCAAGTAAGCACTCTGTGGAGTAAGTGCATATGGAATTGAGGGATGGTGAAGCTTGAAGGAACAGAGTGAGCAGCCAGGGAAATAAGGGGATATGAGATCAGAGAGTGAAGAAAGAACTTGTCCAGACAGACAGGTCTCATTTTCACTAGGAATGAAGAGGGAGAGAAAGTCTGACATGGCGAATAATGGTGAGAGGATTTTGTTTCCTGCAGAAATGTAATTATTGCAAATCTGTGCATAATCCATTGTAAGCATCTTTGTGTGTATGACAAAGTAGCCTCTTGTATACTAATACTAATAACTAAAATAATACACATCAGAACTTACTTCACTGTCATGGAATGGCTTGGATCGAATTGTCAGGCTGCCCAGCTCAATTGATTTTTGAAATCTAACTGGGATCTGCAGTCCCTGCAATTTGTCATAGGCATGACGGGCCAATTTATATGCACCCAGAGCTTTACTCTGCTTTGCTAGTGCAAATAATGTATTGCTATAATCAAATTAAGGAACAAACATATACGTAGCATTCAGGAAAAACCACAGTTACTTTTAAATCAGAGAAGTTATGCACTGAAGCACAACAAATGCCAATACTTTAAAAGGCCTTAACTAAAGAAATCTGTTCACATAAATGTGTTTACATAAACAAAATGTGAGAGGACTGCTAAAATACAAGAGCGGATGATTTTTAGAGAGATAAGGAACTAGCCTGTGGATAACGCAGCTTCAGTTAATATTCTGATCCCACCAACACTAATGTTTGCAAGGACCATCCCACAAGCCAATAATCTGAAACATCAGAATCCTGTTGGCACCATGTGGATATTTCAGATCCCATGGTACTTTTTCAGGAACTTGCTCCCATGTCTTGTACCAAAATGTCACCTCCCCCTTATTAGTGTGCACCCCAGCGGGTAACAAATAAGCAGAGATGTATGGATTAAACACTCTAAATTCTAAGCACTTTGGGGACAATAATATTATTCTACATAGTTTACAGATGAGGCACAGAAAAAGAAAATGACTTATCCAAAGTTACAAAGCAAGCAAATGGAAAAGATAGAAGTGGAACCCAGGTGTCTTGACTCCCACTTAACTGCCCTATTCACTGAACTGCCCTGACTCCTTTTAACTGCTATTGTCCAGTGCAGAAACAGATATGTTTCAGTGGGACTCGTATGTACTTTGTGAAGGACTTTGAAGAGATGCAGCATATAAATTTGTTAATGAAGCCATGAAAAAATTGGTCTTGTACATGGCACACAGCTACATCAGACCTGAAAATGAGAATAAGAATCTACCATTTAGAAACACACAGCTACATTAGTCTGAGGAGAATCAGAATCTAACATTTAGAAGCAACCACATTCAGAGTTTCTCTCCCAATGCCTTTCGTTAGGGTTAGGGTTAGGCACTGTCAATATTTACAGCCACACATCTTGTTTGGAGACTTTCATCTTAGAAGGCACTCCTCTTACAAAGGTGAGCAACACGTTTGATAGTTTATGATAACCTCTTCTAATGTATGCATATATGGCTAGATGTGCCTAAATGTGTGATAGTTCTGAGGTGTTTATCATCTCAGGGATTAAAGACAGCCCCACATTTATTTTATCTAACAGAGGAACAGCATGGGAACCCCTAAAACCAGGAACAAGAATACTCTAATAGTAAGACTATGCATCACCGATTGGTGCCAAGGATTCCCTTCAATTCATATGATCATTTTTGAATTTTGCTTTGCATTGCAAGGATACACTTTAGAGATGCCCAACGGAGTCTCCTTGGTTAGGCTGTGAAGTAAAAACCTGGAAATATTGAAGAGTGTTTCAGGCAAATGGAAACTGAAGGGCTCTTCCTGTGGTAAAAAGAACATTAAAAAATTTCTAAGCTAGAAAAGCAACACTTCATATCACTAAGCATCAAGTTACTTCCGTCATCTCAGACACTACACTGTGCTTTTCACACAGTCACAACAATGGGAAAGATGAAGAAAAGACAGCAATTGGATTTTGCATGCCCCTCCCTCCAAAGCTCATCTTTGCCACTGAAGAAAAAAGGAAAGGGAGAGAGAGCACTTAAAAGGATAATCCTGTCCCAACCTCCTCTGTAAGAGTAATGGGCCCAGAACACAGTGGAATCAGTATGCAGATGGGATGGTGAAAGAAAGCCTTCAAGTCCACATCCACTGTGTGCTGCAGAGCATATCTCTGTGGAGGCTCTTTCTGTGTCACAGAAAGGTGGTTTTCGGGGTGGAATGGTGGTAGGTCCAGTAGGGTATAAACACAGGGCAAAAAAACCCCAAAACCAAAATTAGATCATTGCAGTGACACCAGCATCCATTTAGTATTTACTTTACAAGTAATTAATTGTTCTAATTATTCCTGAATTATCTGCAGAAAAGGTTCCAGCTAAGCAAACAATATCTAGTGAAAATATCTTACAGTGTATCTGTGAATAGAGTGATAGACGTGATAAAGTTCTGCCAAGTGCTGGAAGTGGTGAAACTTCTGTAACATTTCAGTCTTCTGCTGTTCGTTCTCTGTGAGAGGGAAAGTAATTACACCTCTGGTCATTCTATACTAAAACACAAGAGTATTACTCAGCTAGAAAGATCACAATACAACATGGTTGCAGCGTTACCACTTCCAACAGATTAATATACCTGACCAAGTGTGCTACAAAATATGGATTATATAATTTTGCCATTTTATGTGCAATTTTCTGCTTTAACATAAAGCATATTAAGATGCAGGATAATATGGCAAATGGTTTTAACACAGCCAGAGGTTAATGGCTTAGCTAGAGGTGGAACATATTAGCCTTCCACCACTAGAAACCTGATCCACATTTCTGTAGTATCTGGCTGGTGAATCTTGCCCATATGCTCAGGGTTTAGCTGATTGCCATATTTGGGGTCGGGAAGGAATTTTCCTCCAGGGCAGATTGGAGAGGCCCTGGAGGTTTTTCACCTTCCTCTGTAGCATGGGGCATGGTTGACTTGAGGGAGGCTTCTCTGCTCCTTGAAGTCTTTAAACCATGATTTAAGGACTTCAATAGCTCAGACACGGGTGAGGTTTTTCATAGGAGTAGGTGGGTGAGATTCTGTGGCCTGCGCTGTGCAGGAGGTCGGACTAGATGATCAGCATGGTCCCTTCTGACCTTAGTATCTATGAATCTATGAAGTTAAAGTAAAATGAGTTTAATGTCATTCCTTTTATCCACATTAACGTACTACTAAACAATCAAACCATTTGCAGCGTCTGTACCGTGTATGAAGGGCTATAGATCAGCACTATCATGCATTAGGAAAACTGTGATGCTTTTGGAAGTCCAAGTAAACTATATCCAGTGGATCACTCTTGTCCACACAGTGCAAGGCAATAAGCCATCAATCTCGTTTCCATCAACACTCATCTACACCTCATCTCCACTGGCTCCACCTTTCTTCCGGTGCAATTGATTTAGAAGCAGAGAACTAATGAACACTAACTTTCTTCTTTGGCTGGCTAAAATAATTCATGAAGTGTCTCCCCAGTTAATCTCATCCACATTTAAATATTAGGAGTAGACTACACGATAAGATCATGTTTTATTATTATTTAGCCCTCCAGTCATCACTTTATCCCAGGTGTGAGGCGCAGGAAAGGGGCTAGGGGATATATCGTGGAATTAGGAGACATGGATGTGACCCCATTTTGATTTAAAAATTAGACTTATACTGGTTTTTTTTTTTTATAAGCACACAAAGACTAGAGAGATAGAATTACAATATGCTATAATGTTGAATTACAATACAGTGCAGTATATAGTATTAGTACATCAGATTAGTATATAGCACAATTAATGAACGAGCAAGAGGTTTTAATTAAACTGTCACGGTTCATTCAGTGTTTATCTGCATGCATGAACAGGTAACAAATTTGAACTTGCTTGTGTTTACTTACCTTGGGCTATATCTAAACACTGCATGGAGAGCATCCAGTAATAATACGCTGCGTCATTAAATCGGCTTTCTACCACAGCATTGCGAGTTAGCTGTTCAAGCACTTTTACGGCCTCACTCTGTCTGCCAGCCTTGTGGAATGCTACAAAGGAGACCAAAGCAAAGAAGATTTTACAGTGTGATTATATCAATTAACTGATATTTTTTAAAAATAACAGGATATTCATCAAAGCTGGAACAGGATGAAAAGGACTACATTGGTATTTTTCTACTTTTGAAAGTAGTGACTAATGGAAAATAGAAGTATCTGCAAGTACTTTTTGGCTTTTGTATTGTGTCAGAACATAATGTAGGAAATACAACTACCATGTACATAAGTAGTACGAGGCTAGTTACTTTAAAAAAAAAAAATTGTACAGAGCAAAATCATCATCCTGATGATCACACATTTGTGAACAGGGGAAACTGCTGTCGAAGAATTCTTCCATCAAACTAGCTACCACCTTTCTGAGAGGTGGACTAACTACAATCATGGAAAACCTCTTCCGTAGATGTAGGAAGTGTCTACACTACAGCGGCACACCTGCAGCACAGTCGCTGTACCACTGTAGCCACTGAAGTACAGACATAATCTTAGGTAGTATTTCAAGGCAGCACTCTTACAATGCTTAACACTGTAGTATCAAAGAATCTAAAGAGGCAGAAAAACCACAGTATATACTATTTATTATCAGGGTTTCTTAACATTGGCTCCTGTGCAGCAACTGAAGTTCAGTCCTGAATTCCCACTTGGTAATGTATATTTTACAAATACTACATGCAGATAATATTTTATGATAGAAATCCATAAGAAGCAAATTTCATAAGCAAGACTGATGCTCCATCTTGTATGAACTACATACTGCCTACCTACAAGGGCATGGCTCATGCCTTCTTTTGTTGTTTGTTCAGTGTCCAGTACATTTTGGATGCCACTTTAAAGGAAAACACTGATAATAATACAGTGTATATAGTATATCAGGTCACTTTTCAAAACACTTGCTATACTCAAGCACAAACTGGGAAAGAAAATCCAGAATTATAGCCTTTTTTATAGATGCTATTGCTTTTGTTAAGTTTGTTATATTTTCTTACCAAATAATAAGACCTCTCTGACAATCAGAACACAACCTCCTGTGATCAGCAAGAACATACGTATTCTCCAGTTATCTCACCCTTTAAATGGTTTGTGTTCTACATACTGACAGTTCTCCAGGGCAAAGATTGTATCTTCAGCATTTGGAAAAAGCTTAGCAAATTTTGCATGCTACCAGCATATAAGTCATGTACAGTCCTACCTTTTTGGGCCTCTTCAAATCTATCATTCTCTGCCAGCCACTGAGCATAAGGGACATAGACATCATCTTTAAATTCAGGATGCTTTTCGCTCAAAGCAAAGGCCTAAGGTACAGAATGAGTTCATTAATAAAATATTGTATGCTTTAAATGAGTTCAGAATTCTGCATGAGATAAATCCTTTAGTTTAAATAAAATTCAAAATATAAATATCATTTACACAGAAGTATGAAAATTCCAACCAGTATTTTCTCCAGGAAACTCAAAATTAATATATTTTAAAAGAAAGGCAATCAACAGCTGTGAAGAAGCAGCTATACTTATTAACAGTCCAGCTTCTGAACTGCAGAAACCTGTGGAAAACCTGAAAACAATCAATTATTTAGGAGATGGAGTGGGTTTCACAGAACAATATAATGTATTGCTTTTTTAGAAAATATATTCAATAAAAATAAGTACTGACATGTGCACGGAAAAATCACAGACTTAGTATAACAATTTCAAAAGCACCTATGTGACTTAAGCGTCTAAGTCCCACTGAGCATTTCAATGGGACTTAAGCACCTACATTTCTTAGGGTAAAATTTTCAAAAGCACCTAACGGCCTAGCATATACTTCATGTTAAAAATAAACAAACCCACAACCAAAAACAAGATTGCCTGTACAAACCATGGCCCCCATTCTGCAATGCATATGTGTAAGCAGACCCCTGTAACCCAAGCGTTGTCGTAACGAAGTCAGCTGGGCTTTCCTAAATATAAATCTGATTATAGGATCAAAAGTCCACACCAGGAAAGTGTAAATTCACCAGATCCAGAGTATACACAGGAAATTTCAGTGAAACGTCACTTTCAAAATTAATAAAACACAGCCCAAAATAATAATCCACATTGTGAAAATTTTAGTTAAAAAGGACGTCCTTTAAAAACTGGAAGTCAAATCATACTGTGAAAAATAGACAGGAGCATACACTTTGCCAAGTCAAGTGTGAAAGTTTAATTAGGCAGACCAAAAAAGAATCCAAAGAGCAACTAGCAAAAGACACAAAACTAATTGCAAAAAAAACATTTTAAGTATGTCAGAATCAGGAACTCTACCAAACAATCAGTGGGGCCAAACTTAAGTGTTAAAGAAGCACTCAAGGAAGACAAGGCCATTTTGGAGAAGATAAATGAATTCTTTGCATTGGTCTTCACCGCAGAGGATGAGAGATTCCCATACCTGAGCCACTCTTCTTAGTTAACAAATCTGAGGAACGGTCCCAGATTGAGGTGTCAATAGAGCTGGTTTTGAAACAAACTGATAAAGTAAACAGTAATAAGTCATCAGGACAAGATGGTATTCACCCAAGATTCCTGAAAGAACTCAAATACGAAATTGCAGAATTACTACAGTGGCACCTCAGAGTTACGGACACCTCAGGGCAGGTAGGCAGCTTCCTTCCCTGGCCTGGGTAACCTAGTGTCCCCCTCCTGGCTATGGTAGAGGGGGTGGGGTGAAAATAGCACGTCCCCCTCCCAGCGGGGTGTGTGTGTGTGTGTGCGCGCGCGCGCGTGCGCGTGTGTGTGTCTTGAAAACAGAGCCCCGCCCCAGCAGGGGCAGGGGGGTGAGGTTTGAAAACAGCATCCTGGCTTACAGGAAAGCAGCACAGACCCCAGTGCTGCTCCTGCTCTGGCTGACAGCAGGGGCTCACAGCTTTGCCTGCTAATCTCAGCATCTTCACTTCCTAGCTGTACGCGGGTGCCCCGCACGAGGTGGAGTAGGGGTGGGGACAGGCAGCCCAGATATGCCTACATTTAAGATGCTATACAGGCACACTACAGTATTTGCTTTTTTTTTTTTTTTTTTGGTCTCTGTTGCTGCCTGATTGGTTACTTCCAGTTTCACATGGTGTCCAGTTGGTCAGTCAGCCCATGACTCTGCTGTTTGTATCTTTAAGGTTCTATTGTAACTGTGGTACATAACCTATTGCTTAAATCAGCCTTCGTACCAAATGACTGGAGGATAGTTACTGTAACGTTAATTTTTAAAAAACATGCCAGAGGCAATCCGGGCAATTACAGGCTAGTAAGCATAACTTCAATACCAGGCAAATTTGTTGAAACTACAGTAAAGAACAGAATCAGAGACACAGATGAACATAATATGTTGAAGAGTCAACACTGCTTTTGTAAAAGGAAATCATGCCTCACCAATCTTTTATAATTCTTTGAGGGGCTCAACAAACATGTGGACAAGGGTGATCCAGTGGATATAGTTACTTGGACTTTCAGAAAGCTTTTGACAATGTTCTTTACCAAAGGCTCTCAAGCAACGTAAGCAGTCATGAGATAAAAGGGAAGGTCTTTTAGTAATTGGTCAAAAGATAGGAAACAAGGGGTAGAAATAAACGGTCAGTTTTCACAATGAAGAGAGGTAAATAGCAGGGTCACCTAGGGATCTGTACTGGGACCAGTGCTGTTCAACATATTCATAAATGATCTGGAAAAAGGGGGTAAATAGTAAGCTGGGAAAGCTTGCCGATAATACAAAATTACTCAAAATAGTTAAGTCCAAAGCTGACTGAGAAGAGTTACAAAGGTATCTCACAAAACTGCATAACTGGGGGCACCAAAATGGCAATGAAATTCAGTGCTGATAATGCAATGCAATGCACACTGGAAAACATAATCCCAACTATACATACAAAATGATAGAATCTGAATTAGCTGTTACCACTCAAGAAAGATCTTGGAGTCATTGTGGATGGTTCTCTGAAAAATCTGCTCAATGTGCAGCGACAGTCAAAAAAAGTTAACAATGTGATCAACCAATAGGAATAGGATAAATAATAAGACAGAAAATATCATAATGCCACTATATAAATCCATGGCATGCCAAACCTTGAATACTTCATGCAGGTTGGCTCACCCCATCTCATAAAAGATATTAGAATTGGAGAAAGTATAGATAAGGGCAACAAAAACAGGTAAGAGTATGGAACAGCTTCCACATGAGGAGAGATTAAAAGGACTGGAACTGTTCATCTTAAAAAAAAAGAGATGACTAAGGGGGGATGTGACAGAGATCTATACAATCATGAATGGTGTGGAGAAAGTGAATAATAGGCAAAGAAATTAATAGGCAGCAGGTTAAACAACAAAACACTAGGAAGTACTTCTTTACACAATGCACAGTCAACCTGTGGAACTCATTGCCAGGGGATGTTGGGAAGGCCAAAAGTATAACTGGGCTCAAAAAAGAATTAGATACATTCATGGAGGATAGATCCATCAATGGCTAGTAGCTGAGATGGACAGGAATGCAACCACATACTATGGGTGCCCCTAAGCCTCTGACTGCCAGAAGCTTGGACTGGATGACAGAGGTGGATAACTCGATACTTGCCCTGTTCTGTTCATTCCCTCTGAAGCATCTGGCACTGGCCACTCTCAGAATACTGGGCTAGCTGGACCACTGGTCTGTCCCAGTATGGCCATTCTTATGTTCTCATGTTAAAAATTTAATTATTCTCCTTGACCTGTTATGCATTTGTCTCACAATTTTGTGTCATGCAGAGCGTCTCACATTTACAAAACAGACATATATGCTTAAATATTAGTCAAAAATACCCAGAGACACCCTTATCAGTAGGGAAGTATTAGTCTCATCCTGATTTTACTGATGAAAAAGAGTGAAGCACAAAGGGTTTAAGCCCTACATTTTCCAAGAGTGTTGAATAATTTTTGGTGCCCATCTTGATACTTATAGTCTGATTTTTCAAAGGCACTGAGCATCCACAACTCCAGCTGAAGCCAATGATAGCAGTGGGTACTCAGCAGTTCTGAAAATCAAGCCAAAAGACTCTCAACCAGGACATCCAGAAGTAGAGACCACTTTTGATAATCTAGGCCCAAGTGATTTGCTCAAGATCAAGTAGGAAATCTGTGGAAGAGCATGGAAAAGAAACCAGAGTCCCAACTCTTTGTCCAATGTCCCAATTCCTTGTCCTGTGCTCTAATCATCATGCAATTGTCATTACTGAAACATGAGTGAAGAATTATTTTAAAGTACAATTTTTAACGGTGCTTATTTAGATTAAGCAAGTTAAAAAGAGTGGAAGGAAACCCTGTAGCTGATGTATGAAACTGTAATGTTTTCATAGCTTGCTCTCCTAAAAATACCACATTAGTGTATTTTACAATGTAACTTACCAAAATACTTGTGTAAGCTGTATATAAACCTTTAAGACCAGATGCACTTGGAGGCAATATGAAATAGCAATTCTAAACATCTAAGTTTGGATATCAGGGTATTCTTACTTCTTCCCAACGCTGAGTTTTCACGTGGAGATGTACCAGGGCCTTTAGGTCACCTATCTTCATGTAGGTTTCTGCTGCATAACCATGGTTGTCAAGTCTCTTAAAATAGTAAGCACATTTTGACAAAGGTTCGCGCTCAGCTTTATCCAATTTCCGAGCTATATCAATTAACCTAGAGACAGCAAAAAGAAATGCAGTTGCTTTAGTAGCAGCATTTTTCATTCTGCATACTTATTAAATTGAAAAAAAAATGGAAATATTTCAATAATAGGTTATCATTTAAAAGTTACTATATTGATGACATTATACTATGAACTTACTGAGCAGCATTCAATGGGTGCTCAAAAGGCTTTGCAAATGCAAGACCAGTTCTTGTGACAGTGTGTAATTCCTTACTCCTGTGAGTAGTGATTTCAGTTGGACTAGACTACTCCATCACACAGTCATATGAACAGGGGTTGTGGAACTAGGTCCTATACAAATCTTACCCAACATCCAAATCAGTGTCCAGTCAATATTACCCCAATTTTACAGATGGATAAACAGAGAAACAGGAAGGTTAAGTGACTTGTCCAAGATCACAAAGCAAGTCAGCAGCAGAGCTAGGACTAGAACCCAGGGGTGAAATCCTGGCCCCAGTGAAGTCAATGGGATTTTTGCCACGGACTTCAAAAGGAGACAGGATTTTACCCCAGGAGTTCTGAGTCCTAGATTATTATCCTTTCATAGTTTAAAACAAAAGAAAGAGGCAAGTACACATAAGAAGTTGTGCGATACTATGAAGGTTATACTGAAGAGTCCCAGGATGTGCACATTTTGGGAACATTCTCATCTCACAGATAAATCCTTGCATGTCCCTGCACTGTTTTATCCATGTCCTTGTAATATATCCATGTCCTTACCCTCTATACCCAAGTAAGTTTTCTAACATAATGAAAGTTCATCTACTATAACTAAAGTATAGGTGATGCTATACTGCAGTCAACATATGGAAGCCAAAAAGGGAGCAAAGACAGCAAGATTTCTTTTTCTTTAAGATTCTGCAGAATGCACTAAACTTCACATTAGACACTGATCTGTATCTCTGAGACAGAGCTAAAACATACATATCAACCCAGCCATGGTCTCCACTGATTTCTATGGCCTTCATGTGCTCGCCTGCAGAAATGTACATCTCCACTGCTGCTTTTGGTTCATTGATATTCTTGGCCCAGTCTGCTTGTTTTGTAATTAGCATCTTAGTGTCTTTGGGATCTCCGGACCCAAGGAAATCCTGAGGAAATAGATAACATTCTGGATTAAGCTTTCTGTAGCAAACATTGTGTCATGGTCCTAATTCTAAAGCTTGCTAAATTTTGTTTTTCCATACCAAGTTATTTTTGCTTAACACAACTTTGCCTCCTCAGTTAAAATCACAGTACACAGAGCACCATGCACAAATCTGAAGGCAGAAATTATTAATCATTAACTAATGCACTTGGGATTGTATAAAAATAAGTGAAGATACATCTCCAATCCAAATCAGATTCAAATCAGAAAACATGGGACTCCCCGAGAAGACAAAAGGAAGGATTATATAGAAGTGTGCCTCTGTTCAGAGGTAATGTATATACACCCATTTGCTTTCATGGAAAGTTCTCTCACTCTGCTGACCGACCTTCCCCACTGAAAGGGACATAAAATTTGATTTTTGCCTGTTCCTTAGGAACCTGCCAGAGAGACTCAAAAGGAAGTAGTACAGCTCTCAAAACAGTTCAGTCAGGTCAAATCCAAGAGTTCCCACAGTCTCCTTTGCTGGCCATGAAGGCATACTTTAATTCTGAAAATAAATCCATTCCTTGTTGGATTAGTAATGGTACTTCTTCTTAATCTCAGGTGCTTAGCCTTGGGATGGCCAGTCACAAGACCATCAGAGGTTGGAATCTTCTCTTCAACAAATATAATTGATAATCTTGCAATGACATATGATATAATATTTTAATAATGACCTTTTTACATGGACAGCATTATAACTGCTCATAAATTAGTTGAACTCTGAAACACTGGTCTAGTTGAATCTCTTACATAATCATGCAAATGCCATCTCTAGATACTACACATAGATACTACAATGATGACCATTCTAGAAATACTTATGATTGACTGATGAATCTCCTCTGCTAGGAATAAAGCCCGGGCACTAGGACCCTTTACAACAACATTCGTTGAAATTAATGTGCCAGATAAAGCATACCTGAACATTGCAAGACAGATTAAGGCAACTTCTGGCTGTTAACAAAATAGGCTACTGTATATTACAACAGCCCTCTTGTAATTATAAATATTACTTGAGAGGTAAAAAATTTAGGCACATGTAGATGGGCAAGGAAGGGGGAGAAAAGAGAAAAAACAATCTGGCAGATCCTGAGGCAATGGAAAATCTGAACCACCAACGGAGAACTTTACCAGAGTCACAAGACCAACCAAGTACCTTTCCTGAGCAAGCCCTCCAAAAGGGGCATAATTATGATTTTTATATAATATCTTTGCATGTGGAACATAGGCCAGTAACATTTTGCACAAATTGATTCTCCTTAAGATGCACTCACAATTCTCCTGAAGATAAGAGCTACAAAGATCACTTGATCTTGTTTGAACATTAAGAAGCCAAAGCACAGAAATGAGTGAAACAATATTTTGTCTGGTGTAATTTGAGTTCAAACTCAGATCACTGAAATATATTAGAAACAAAGTTCAGTTTCCTGAGCTGCAGTTAATTATTTGTGAACTTTCAGTAAATTGTGATCTGACATTATGATGAAATGCCTATGGCCACATTTTCAAAAGTTTTCCTGAACTCCACCCATAGTACTGGTTTTCTAGCTGTAGCCAATCAGTGGTCATTTTCAGTCATAAGGAGCCAGAACCTACAAATGATTAATGATGGCAGGCATAAAAATCACATTTCCATGGAAGGATAACTGGCCAGCAAGGAAGTTCTCCATTCAGAGCCCTCATCTTTGTACCATCATCTATGGCAGTGGTTCTCAACTCTGGTCCACTGCTTGTTCAGGGAAAGCTGCTGGCACGCCAGGCCGGTTTGTTTAGCTGCCGCGTCCGCAGGTTCGGCTGATCGCGGCTCCCACTGGCCATGGTTCGCTGCTCGAGACCAGTGGGGGCTGCGGGAAGGGCAGCCAGCACATCCCTCAGCCCACGCCACTTCCTGCAGCCCCTATTGACCTGGAGCAGCGAACCGTGGCCAGTGGGAGCCGCAATCGACCCTGCGGATGCGGCAGGTAAACAAACCGGCCCGGCGTACCAGCAGCTTTCCCTGAACAAGCGGTGGACCAGAGTTGAGAACTACTGATCTTTGGGCTTTCTTCATTGCTGTTAAGTAAATTTATTTTCCTCTACATGGAATTATTCTCGATAGGAAGGACAAGACTTTTTACTTTATTAGTTAAGTGGCCATGATTATTGCCAAGAATCAAAAAGATTCATAGGAGCAGTGATGGGAAACTTTTAGTCTATGAATTAGATTTATGTTTCTGAGGAGCCAAAACTCTGCAGTCAAAAATAGTGGCAGTCAGACTTTCATGAGCAAAGCCCTACACAGTGTTTTAGAACAGACTCCACAACCTGTTACAGAGAAATTTTTTTTCCCATGAGCTTCATATAGTTTGTGTGTATGTCATAGTAAAGTCTTTGTCCTATGGTGTATAGAATAAGGCTGTGATGAGTGACGAATGAGACTAAACAGTGTACTCATTCAGTCATTCTCAGGGATTTTGATAAGAAAATACTATATAAAACTTGAAAGCCTAATAGTGCTTTCTTATCACCACATAAAAATGCCACTTTTTTCAAACTGTGTACAATTTATTTCTGTATGGGAATGCAATTTAAAAAAAAATGAAAACACAGATTTAATCTCGGGAAGCAAACTTTCGGGTAAACAAAGATGAACTAGATTAGTACACTGTGCCCTTTGCAAAACATGTTGGAGAAAAACAACCATAAGAGCTACACATTAACTCAAGATCAAACTGAAAGAAAAAAAAAAAAGATTTAAAAGGATTTTCTTAAAGTAAAGTACAAAGATGAATTAGTGACAGGTAGATTCACTAATTTCTGCATGTAACAATCAATTACTCTTAAAAGAAGTAAAAACTAAAGGATAAAGGGCTCTTTCCAGTAAAATTAACATGAAAGAAGGCAAGAGACATAAAAATTAACTCTAGGCCTTAACTACATAATTTTCTATTTATCATTCCATCCAATCATATGGGGTAAAAAAACCGCACCCATGGTAACATCCAGGGGATGTGACAGAATCACCCACTGAAAAGCTAAAATCAGCTTCATGGCCAGCATATTGGAGAAAATACAGAACACATCACTGCTGCATCTGTAGATTCCATTTTAGAAAGGGGTCACAGTGTACAGGGTCTTTATAAAGAAGAGGCCCTTTTTTTTCCCCGCTTGTAAACCAAACAAATTTGATCTGTGGCAATAAACATGGACCCCCACATTTAAATTTTTACACAGTACTTTTCAGAGTAGAACCATACTTTGTAAATGTTTCTATTTGCATTAGCATTATGTTAATATTTCTATATTTAAATACTCAGTTGAAAACATTCATTACCTTTGCATATTCAAACATGCGTAAATCAGTGTACATATCAAGAGCGAGGCTCTCATGTCCACTCTTTCTGTAGAGTTTAGCTGCCTCATGGAATTTTCCCTTGTAGGCATAAACATCTGCTAGAAATAGCTCATTGTTACTCTCTCCACGCTTCTTCCTCTCCTGGAAAAAAATTAGGACAGGAAATATTCTAGATAGCTACAGGCAGGACACAGGTTGGAAATAGCCACTGAAAAGTTAAACTATTAGGCTGACACTTTTAACTATTAATAAGATACAGTAATTAGATCTCACCTAGATTTCTGGTAGAAATTCTTTACAATTAACAAATTAAATCCCATCGTAGTTAAAATTAAGGACAAAATAAAATAGAAAGATAAAACATGATGGAAACTAATTTTTACTTATTTCATATGGAAGTTCAAAATACTGCTTTTTGATAGAATCCACCATTTTCTCTAGTGAAAATTTACTAAATCAACTCAAAACAAAATCTGGCCAAACTAGCAATATATGCTCAGAAAAGGCAGAACAATGACCTAATAATGGTACTGTAGGTCACAAACAGCCTCACAAAGTATGACAACCTGCCAGTGAATCAGAAATGGCCAGTAATACAGTGTGTCCATCATGCATAAAAACCCATTACCAGACACAGATATGTTCAATAACTTTGGAAACAGCTGCATATATTGTCCTGCCAATTAAAGTGTCAATTCAGCAAAGCATTTAAACAGATGTTTAAATCCATACAAATCCATAAAGAAATTTCTAGAGGTCAGTAACTGTCTGCTTACATTTTAAAATATATTCAATATTTGATCATCAAATATTACAATTGGAAACACTAAAAAAGTAGCATTTTCTATTCCTTAAAATTAAGGCTCACTTTCTGTATTGCTAGTGGATTACTATAGTGAGTACCATAAAAATGCCAAATAAAAAAATTAAATACTTCATGCTTTGCATTAGGCCTACCCCAGCACATTTAATTGATACGTGGCATTGGGCATAACATACAAGCTGGTTGAAATCCTATTACCTAAGAGAAGAAAATTTCTACTAAGAACTTCAAAGTCAACGCACAGTATAATATAAAAAATCCTCCAACAGTTTGAACAAATGTATCCAATGAAACAGATTCAAGCTGAGAAATGAGAGTTGTTGTAATTGATTGCCTCCTATCATGAAACATGTATCCAGCTACCAGAGAAAAAAACTGGTTTGTATACTACGGATCATAAGCATTTGGGGGTTAGGTAGTTAGGTGGGTGGCTGAGTGTACACTATTAGGATATAAACAACATCTACTTTGTATGATACCTACTCTAGGTATCTCAACTGCCTTTAAAAACAAAGACCATAGCAACATTACACACAAGTTTCACCATTCAAAAGTTATTTTAATTGAGAAGAAAGGTTGGCCAGAACACCTTGGTTATCTTTAACTCTTCAAAGTCTTGTTTTATCTCTCATTTCTGCAGAGACAGACAGGGGGATTTAAGTGTATTTAGGTCATTTAAAACAAATGTTCCACTTATAAACCTTCCATCCTTTGGCAAATTGCCTCTCCTTATGCTCATGGAGTCACATGTAAGATACATAGCATTTAGTGGGGGCAATTTTCAGTGCAGTGCACAAGACTTTACTCACACAATTTCCTTAATGCATACTATATGGATAAATCCCATTACAGTGATGAAACTGTACCTCAGTATATCCAAAAACAGGCTGTAGGGATATACTAGATAGTGAATCAAACTGTGATCCTTTAATTCAAAGTCATAACATAGTTAATACAATTCCCTGAAACGGCTTTCAGAACATTTTATGGGTCCAAGAAAAGGTATGTAGTTTTCTATTTTGTCCATTTCTCTTTATCCATTCACCTGGACCCATTTTTTTTTTTAAAGCATGCCAATTCAAATTAAAGCAGGCCTACTTTTTAGATATTAACTAATTGTTTTATATATGTCCCCAACATTTTGAACAGAATTAAGCTGCATTCTGTAATATAGGTTTCACATAAACACAAGTTGTGTGGCAAATTTATACCTCTCTGAAAATTTAGGATGTGATCATCTAGATTTATAAAATTATAATCCAGACATTCAGCTGGGGATCCGGCCTCCACTGACTTCAATGGAGCTAAGCCAATTTACTTCTGCTGAGGATTTAGCCCTTGGAAATGTATATTAAGTCTGCTTTGTGTAACATATAAGAACATAACTTCCATAATAAGCTACATTATAGGGGGCAAAATCCTTCACCCTGTTGTATAAATTCAATCCAGCACTGCCAAAGCAGATAATAACTATGATCCTCTGGTTGTAACTGCTGATATTTATTTGACTGGTGCTGAAAGTTTCATTTATACAATTTGGGTTAAAGGAATAATCAAAGGAGTTTTTACATATTAAGTCTTTCAGAATTCAGATCTTTCAAAATTCTTCAGTGAGCTTGCCAGGTTTAGAGTTTGGCACTTGCATTACCTAATGTCCCCAATCACAGAGGAAGGTGTCATTGGTGTGAGGAATGCTTCATATTCATGCAATTAATGTGCTCAGTTACCCCCTTACAAACCTGCAATGGAGTCCCCATAAACTACAAGCAAGAGTAAGCAGTGATGCAGCAGACAGGAACTATGTCAAGGAAACTAAAAGGTAAGCCTATGTTTATTTAAAAGGGAAAGATTGCTAATCAAATAAATACGAACTGCAAAGCTGTAATACTCTGGATAGGATCAGGAACAGTATGTGTAGAAAGGAAAGAGGATGGAGGTGGCCAGAAAGTGTTTCCACTTCTCCCACAGACTTGGAAGTCAGGAATCCTAAATTCTATTTCCAGTTGTCACTGACATGTCATGTGACCATGAGCAAGCCATTTTACCTCTCTATGCCAGTTTTCCTATCTGCAAGAGAGAATAATAATTGCCTGTTTCCAGCGGGTGGTGTAAGGTTTAATTAACTTAAGCTTGTAAAGTGCCCTGAACAGTGCTACCACAGTCTACAGTAGTATAACAGTTATTAATTGGATATAGAAGCTTTCTATGATTTTTCTGAATAAGATTTCAATGTTCTCATACAGTTTACTTTCCTCTTCATATTTTTTCAACAAGTTTCAGTCATATGATTGGGAATTTGATTTAACACCTTAAAATCATCATTTTTCACTTTTCATACATCCATCATTCCTTTAATAATCAGGAATACTGATTCTATAGAAAATTTTTCCAAAAGTAGCTTACTTAAGCTTAATGTATGTTTTTACATGTTATATTATATTTAACATTCTTTGTTTTACCTCAATGCTGCTGATCAGTTCTAGATACCGAAGATCTCGTACTCTGGTAAATGCCTATTAAAGGAAAAAGAAAAGAAAAAAGTAGCCACTTTATTGGCCAGCAAGTTAATTGATTTTGTGTTCTATATAAATCAAGTTTGGAAACAACATGAGGATAGACAACCAAACAATATATTTATCTTGATGTCTAGTTGGCAGCCAGTATCAAGTGGAGTGCCCCAGGGGTCAGTCCTGGGGCTGGTTTTGTTTAACATCTTTATCAATGATCTGAATGATGGGATTGATTGCACCCTCAGCAAGTTCGCAGATGACACTAAGCTGGGGGGAGAGGTAGATATGCTGGAGGGTAGCGATAGGGTCCAGAGTGACCTAGACAAATTGGAGGATTGGGCCAAAAGAAATCTAATGAGGTTCAACAAGGAAAAGTGCACTTAGGAAGAATCCCATGCACCACTACAGGCTGGGGTCCGACTGGCTAAGCTGCTGTTCTGCAGAAAAGGACCTGGGGATTACAGTGAACGAGAAGCTGGATATGAGTCAGCAGTGTGCCCTCGTTGCCAAGAAGGCCAATGGCATATTGGGCTGTATTAGTAGGAGCATTGTCAGCAGATCAAGGGAAGTGATTATTCCCCTCTATTTAACACTGGTGAGGCCACATGTGGAGTACTGCGTCCAGTTTTGGTCCCCCCACTACAGAAGCGATGTGGACAAATTGGAGAGAGTCCAGCGGTGGGCAACAAAAGTGACTGGGGGCTGGAGCACATGACTTATGAGGCGAGGCTCAGGGAACTGGGGTTATTTAGTCTGCAGAAGAGAAGAGTGAGGGAGGGATTTGATAGCAGCCTTCAACTACCTGAAGGGGGGTTCCAAAGAGGATGGAGTTCAGTTACAGCAGTTTAGCACTTACTTTTGATCTACAATAAAACCCAGAAATTAAAATCTTCCAACATTGGGATAGATTCATAGATACTAAAGGTCAGAAGGGACCATTCTGATCATTTAGTCCGACCTCCTGCACAGCGCAGGCCATAGAATCTCACCCACCCACTCCTACGAAAAACCTCACCTATATCTGAACTATTGAAGTCCTCAAATTGTGGTTTAAAGACTTCAAGGAGCAGAGAACCCTCCCTCAAGTGACCCGTGCCCCATGCTACAGAGGAAGGCGAAAAACCTCCAGGGCCTCTCCAATCTGCCCTGGAGGAAAATTCCTTCCCGACCCCAAATATGGCGATCAGCTAAACCCTGAGCATATGGGCAAGATTCACCAGCCAGATACTACAGAAATTTCTTTCCTGGGTAACTCAGATCCCATCCATCTAATATCCCATCTCAGGGGATTAGGCCTATTTACCATGAATATTTAAAGATCAATTAATTACCAAAATCACATTATCCCATCATACCATCTCCTCCATAAACTCATTGAGTAGAATCTTAAAGCCAGATAGATCTTTTGCCCCCACTGCTTCCCTTGGAAGGCTATTCCAAAACTTCACTCCTCTGATGGTTAGAAACCTTCGTCTAATTTCAAGTCTAAACTTCCTGGTGGCCAGTTTATACCCATTTGTTCTTGTGTCCACATTGGTGCTGAGCTGAAATAATTCCTCTCCCTCTCCTGTATTTATCCCTCTGATATATTTATAGAGGGCAATCATATCTCCCCTCAACCTTCTTTTAGTTAGGCTAAACAAGCCAAGCTCCTTAAGTCTCCTTTCATAAGACAAGTTTTCCATTCCTCGGATCATCCTAGCAGCCCTTGTCTGTACCTGCTCCAGTTTGAATTCATCCTTTTTAAACATGGGAGACCAGAACTGCACACAGTATTCTAGGTGAGGTCTCACCAGTGCCTTGTATAATGGTACTAAAACCTCCTTATCCCTATTGGAAATGCCTCTCCTGATGCATCCCAAAACCGCATTAGCTTTTTTCACAGCCATATCACATTGGCAGCTCATAGTCATCCTATGATCAACCAATACTCCAAGGTCCTTCTCCTCCTCCGTTACTTCTAATTGATGCGTCCCCAGCTTATAACTAAAATTCTTGTTATTAATCCCTAAATGAATAACCTTACACTTCTCACTATTAAATTTCATCCTATTACTATTACTCCAGCTTACAAGGTCATCCAGATCCTCCTGTATAATATCCCGATCCTTCTCTGAATTGGCAATACCTCCCAGCTTTGTATCATCTGCAAACTTTATTAGCACACTCCCACTTTTTGTGCCAAGATCAGTAATAAAAAGATTAAATAAGACGGGTCCCAAAACCGACCCCTGAGGAACTCCACTGGTAACCTCCCTCCAGCCTGACAGTTTGCCTTTCAGTAGGACCAGTTACAGTCTCCCCTTTAACCGATTCCTTATCCACCTTTTGATGTTCATATTGATCCCCATCTTTTCCAACGTAACTAATAATTCCCCATGTGGCACGGTATCAAACGCCTTACTGAAATCTATGTAAATTAGATCCACTGCGTTTCCTTTAACTAAAAAATCTGTTACTTTCTCAAAGAAGGAGATTAGGTTGGTTTGGCACAATCTACCTTTTGTAAAACCATGTTGTATTTTGTCCCATTTACCATTGACTTCAATGTCCTTAACTAATTTCTCCTTCAAAATTTTTTCCAGGACCTTGCATACCACAGATGTCAAACTAACTGGCCTGTAGTTACCCGGATCACTTTTTTTTCCTTTCTTAAAAATAGGAACTATATTAGCAATTCTCCAATCATATGGTACAACTCCTGAGTTTACAGATTCATTACAAATTTTTGCTAATGGGCTTGCAATTTCAGGTGCCAATTCTTTTAATATTCTTGGATGAAGATTATCTGGGCCCCCCGATTTAGTCCCATTAAGCTGTTTCAGTTTCGCTTTACCTCAGATATGGTAATATCTACCTCTATATCCTCATTCCCATTTGTCATGCTACCATTATCCCTAAGATCCTCTTTAGCCTTATTAAAGACTGAGGCAAAGTATTTGTTTAGATATTGGGCCATGCCTAGATTATCCTTAACCTCCACTCCATCCTCAGTGTTTAGCGGCCCCACTTCTTCTTTCTTAGTTTTCTTCTTATTTATATGGCTATAGAACCTTTTACTATTGGTTTTAATTCCCTTTGCAAGGTCCAACTCTACTCGACTTTTAGCCTGTCTCACTTTATCCCTACATGTTCTAACCTCAATAAGGTAGCTTTCCTTGCTGATCCCTCCCATCTTCCACTCCCTGTATGCTTTCTGCTTCTTCTTAATCACCTCTCCAAGATGCTTGCTCATCCAGCTTGGTCTACAACTCCTGCCTATGAATTTTTTCCCCTTTCTTGGGATACAGGCTTCCGATAGCTTCTGCAGCTTTGATTTAAAGTAATCCCAAGCCTCCTCTACCTTTAGATCCATAAATTCTTCAATCCAATCCACTTCCCTAACTAATTTCCTTAATTTTTGAAAGTCAGCCCTTTTGAAATCAAAAACTCTAGTTGCAGATTTATTTTTGTTAATCCTTCCATTCAGTTTGAACTGAATTAGCTCATGATCACTTGAACCAAGATTATCCCCTACAACCATTTCTTCTATGAGGTCCTTGCTACTCACCAAAATTAAATCTAAAATCGCATCCCCTCTAGTTGGTTCAGCAACTACTTGATGAAGGAATCCATCAGCTATCGCATCTAGAAAAATCTGAGCCCTAGTATTATTACTAGCACACGTCCTCCAGTCTATATCTGGGAAGTTAAAGTCTCCCATGATCACGCAGTTTCCATTAGTATTTACTTTATTAAAAACATTAAAAAGGGCTCTATCCATATCCATATTAGATCCCGGAGGTCTATAGCACACCCCAAGCACTATCATAGGAGAGGCTCTAATAGTTATCTTCCCTAATGTAATTTTTGCCCAGACAGACTCCGTCTTATCCATTGCATCGCTTCTTATTTCTTTACATTCTACCTCATCGATATACAATGTTACTCCACCACCTTTACCTTTATTTCTGTCTTTCCTAAACAGCACATCCCCTTCAAAACCTGTAGTCCAGTCATAACTACTATTCCACCATGTTTCTGTTAACCCTATAATATCTGGTTTCACTTCCTGCACCAGTAGCTCTAGTTCCTCCATTTTGTTACCTAGGCTCCTCGCATTGGTGTACAAACATCTTAATTTTTGGTGTTTGGCCTCGCTCACATTTTGTACCCTATTAGGCACAGTCATTCTACAGCCAGTATAACCTATTAGACTAGTATCCACACCGCCCTCGCTCCTTATATACATTCTCCTACCCACGGCTGTATCCTTTCTTACTTCATCTTCTTCCCTCTCAATGCTAAAATCTGGTGTGGAGTTTACCTGGACATCTCCCAACCATCTCCCCCAAATTCCTAGTTTAAAGCTTTCTTTATCAGTTGTGCCAGCCTTGATCCTAGAAGTCTATTTCCTTCCCTACTCAGATGAAGTCCATCCCGAGAGAACCGTCCTCTGTCCATGAATGTCTCCCAGTGGCCGTACATCCCAAAGCCCTCCTTATAGCACCACTGCCTGAGTCATCTGTTGACAGTCATAATCTTGTCACACCTTTGTTGCCCTTCTCTAGGAACAGGCAGGATCCCACTAAAGATCACCTGAGCCTCAATTTCTTTAAGCGTCTTCCCCAGCCTCACATAGTCTCCCTTAATACTTTCCAGCGAGAATCTAGCCGTATCATTTGTTCCAAATGTTCCAGACCTCTAACCAATTAAATGCTTAGGAGAAATATATATTCTGCTGACACAAGATCAGATGAGGAAGAACGAGTCTTTAATGTCAAATTTTCTAGAAGCTGCCTTTGTTCAGGTTAATCAGCTCTAATTCTAAAATGATGACAGTACTCACCTTCCAGGGAGGCACTGAAAACGTCTTCATTTTAAGAACAACTATTTGCATAAAATCTATAAAGTTGCACAGAAAAAGCATAGTCCAATGCCTCCATTTATGAGAAAATGAAAAATTAAGATGTTTAGCTTCCTACGAAATCTTGTGTCATTATGTAAAGGACGCCTATGATTATATGCCACTTCCTGTGTATTTTTAAAATAATTTTGTGTTTCATATGATATTCATAGCACTGTATTTCTTTTGCCCCTTTTGTTTGACAGAAGGTGGTACGAAGACTTTACTCCATGGAAAACGTACTCCAGCATCTGCCATTTTAGAGAGGCCATTCCCAAACGCAAGGCTACTCCAGCAGGAAGAAAGAAAATATGTGGCAATGCCACACTATCTGCAAAGAACTGAGTGAGCAACCAACATAAAGAAAGTACAGTCTCCACTTTCCAAGTGGCATGCTCTAAACAGAAGGGAGACAAAAGAATAGGAATATTAGCAGCAGAACAGGACAAAAACTAGGAGACGAGATACATTTCAGCGAAGCAATTCTTTGCTGCCACCTAGCGAAAAATACACATAATACAACACTAAATCCTGATTCCTTTTTCTTGTTGCAATACCGTATCCTGATTTATTATTAAACTCATTTCTATAGTTGAAATGGAATGTTTTTAAAGTTTTTCTTTATGAGTTTAAATAGCTAAAAATATAAAATCAAGTTTTCTTTGGTGTGGGCATTAGCTATTCTGCACGTTTTTGACAAGAACAAAAATGAAGCATCGTAGTTTGGCTTTCATGATGTGCATAAGATCTTGAGTTGATACTTCATATTTAAAAAAATAGAAAAAGTACGTTATATCACCAGGAGCTGTGGTTCATGTATTTAGTAGAAAGGTTAAATATGAAGAGATTACATTTTATTTGCATCACTTTTCACTCCCATCATGTGTTAATAGGAAATTTCAAAATTTCTGTTTCACAAAGAAATAAATGCTTTACCTTTTTAGCAGTTTCAAACTCCAGACCTTCCAAGGCCTCCATAGCCAGCTCTTTCCAGTCAGTGTCAGTTACTCCTAAACAAGCAATCTGATAGGCTTCTTTGAACATTTTCCGTTCCAGGTATTGATACATAGGAGCAGACTGAGGATTTCCATTGAGAAACATTTATCAAAAACAAAATATTGAGATATATTAATGAATGTATTTAGTGGATAAATCTGCTCATTTTCCAACCTTAACAGTTATAAACCCACTATGTAACCAATCTATTTTTCTGTATTATAAACAAAAGAGTGTACAAGGTATAATGATACTTTTGACAATAATACAGTGATTTATTCTATGAATTCACAAAAATAAAAGGAGTACTTGTGCCATGAGTACTTTTGTTGCAAGGACAGGCTCCTGGGTTAGTGGTTCTGTTGTATGGTGTGTGGTTGCTGGTGAGTATTTGCTTCAGGTTGGGGGGCTGTCTGTAAGCAAGGCCTGGCCTGCCTCCCAAGATCTGAGAGAGTAATGGGTCGTCCTTCAGGATAGGTTGTAGATCCCTGATAATGCATTGGAGAGGTTTTAGTTGGGGGCTGAAGGTGATGGCTAGTGGCGTTCTGTTATTTTCTTTGTTGGGCCGCACTACAGAACCAATAAACCAGGAACCTATCCTTGCAACACAGCCCGTTGCCAACTCTGTCCACATATCTATTCAGGGGACACCATCATAGGGCCTAATCACATCAGCCACACTATCAGAGGCTCGTTCACCTGCGCATCTACCAATGTGATATGTGCCAGCAATGCCCCTCTGCCATGTACATTGGTCAAACTGGACAGTCTCTACGTAAAAGAATAAATGGACACAAATCAGACGTCAAGAATTATCACATTCAAAAACCAGTTGGAGAACACTTCAATCTTTTTGGTCACTCGATTACAGACCTAAAAGTGGCAATTCTTCAACAAAAGAACTTCAAAAACAGACTCCAACGAGAGACTGCTGAATTGGAATTAATTTGCAAATTGGATACAATTAACTTAGGCTTGAATAAAGACTGGGAGTGAATGTGTCATTACACAAAGTAAAACTAATTTCCCCATGTTTATTTCCCCCCCCCACACACACACACACACTGTTCCTCAGACATTCTTGTCAACTGCTGGAAATGGCTCACCTTGATCATCACTACAAAAGGTGTCCCCCCCCGCCGATAATAGCTCACCTTACCTGATCATTCTTCTTACAGTATGTATGGTAACACCCATTGTTTCATGTTCTCTATGTATATAAATCTCCCCACTGTATTTTCCACTGAATGCATCTGAATAAGTGAGCTGTAGCTCATGAAAGTTTGTGCTCAAATAAATCTATTAGTCTCTAAGGTGCCACAAGTATTCCTTTTATTTTTGAGGATACAGATTAACACAGCTGCTACTCTGAAATCTGTGAATTCAGTCATCCCTCTCCAACATAAGTACAATACAGAATAGGATAACTGAATTCCAAACCCTTTTGTCCTGAGGGCACTGTTTGCTAGGCTCTGAGATCCTACCAATTCAGTACAAGTATCGATGTAGTGCATTCCTCATTCATCCACAACTCCAAACGATGCCGATGAGTTTTGGGCACATAAGAAATGCAGAATCACGTCCAGTGCCTGCACTAATTCTCCCATTTTTTGATTTTGGTGTTCATTTTTAAGCCATTGTTAAGTAGATGAAAACATGTAAAGAGCAGACTGCATTTCTTGTGTCCAAAGGCAAATCAGTTTTTATATGCTTAATACCCCACTAGCTACATTAACACTTCCATTGTTCGTGGTCCTTCCCATAATGCAGGAAGAATCGCTCTGCTGATTGATACAGAATCTACAAATATATTACAAACTGGATATACCTACAGCTTAGAATATTTTATACCACTTAGGATATGCCTAAACATATCCAAAAGGAGCAACAGCAGGTAATTAATAAGAGGGTACGTGGCATGGGTAGAACATGGACATTTGAAAAATAACATGAAAAAATGTGTGCGCGTGTTGGGGGGGGGGGAAGATGTGCAGAAACTGTAGGCAAAATAAGTTTGTACAGAACCACATTGTCATTGTGGTTCAGTGCTTTTAAATTTAATGGATCTGTAAACAAAATGGGGGGATGACTATGATAATACGAGAGCACACTTCAGCAAAAGAGAAGGAAAAATTCAGACACTTAAAATTAATGAGTCCAACTGTTCTAAACTTTACACAGCTCACACGAAAGGAACTAGACAGTGTTGACAGAGCTGAATACACTATGAGTTTAGATTACATTGATTTTCGTAATATAAAACTGACAAGTTTCAGAAACATTCTTTCATTTTTTTAAACCATGTTGTTCAGAAAACTGAAAAATGGGTTAATAAGATTAAAATTTACCTGAGGAACTTCAACAGCTGACATAGAAAAAACATGAAGACAGAAAATCTTGGAGCCATTGTATCCCACCACAAAGCCTTGAAGTTTTTGCTGATGGACAGGAAAGTTACTAGCTTTGATGTTGAGGTAACCCCCTCCGGAAAAGCAAAGCATATCCTCACACTGTGTATTCCAAGCCACACTATTAGCATTGGGTTCCTAATGAGCATATTATATGATTGATTAAATTACTGTGCGACAAAATTAGATCTTTTCCCCTAAGCAATACTTGGCCTTCAGCTAGGACAATTTATTATGTTATAACCTGTATAAATGTATGTATTTTTTTTTACACTAGTTCTTTATATTTAGGAATATACTTGTACTTAAAAGTTCCAATTATTGCCACATTTTTACAACACTGGCTTTATGCTTATTAAATTGCAATAATTTTGTCTAATTTGTTTCTTATACATCTTGCTCATCACCTTTACTCATACATTAAATTAAAATCCTTCCACAAATGGACACTGGTTCCTAGCTATCAGAATCATTTAATCTTTATTTCTGCTTTCTGGCATAAAAAGAACCTCATAGGTCCTATCTTAATAATACTTCATGCTTTCTATCCAAGCATCTACCTGAAAATACTTTATTAACATTAATGGATTAAGCCTCATAGAGGGAATATGTTAAATTCCCGATCAGGGAAGTATTATTATCCCCTTTTATATTGGGCAAAACTGAGGCAGAAAGTGATTTAGGGTCTAATCCTGTTCCCACTGAAATCAACAGCAAGACCCCTGCTGACTTCAATAACTCAAAGGGAACATTACAAGGCCCCAAGTGACTTGCTAAAGATCACAGAGCAAGTGCATGGAAGAGGTGAGTAACGAACACAAATCTCCTGGCTCCCACTCCCTTTCCTACCCTACTCATTAGGCAACACTCTCTGAAAGAGGCATAATGTATTAATATCTACAACATTCCACAGTTGATCTATTTACATTTGTATAAATTATTAAGGATGTTATCCTCATGTAAGAAACAAAAATCATATTCTGAGTCCCTAGCAAGTTTCTCTCTTTTTTACAAACATTTAAATTTGATTTGTTACCTGGAACAACAGCTCTTTGGTGTGAATATCATATACTAGACAGGTGTCATTTTCATCTACCACTGCCAACTTGTTTCGGGATGCACTCATATCCAGACAGCGCACAGCTGTGGATTGCTTCAACAGGACAATTGCAAAAAGATTGTCCACAAATATCTTCAGAATCTGGACATATTTGAAGTCAAAGTTAGTCAGTCAAAGTTGCAGTTACCAAAATTAGAAATAGAATAGTGCATATTAACTCTGCTGTTGAAAACAGAACTATGATTACATATTATGAAGAAGAAATATTAAATATATGTAAGAACTAAAGCAGTTTGAAAATGCTTTCAACGGTTTATACCCTTGCTTCTTTACAGTGTTCTAAATTGCAAGCTAATGTAAACAAAATATGAGACAACCTAGATTCTGTGTCATTCTACTTGTAAAACAGTTACATTAATGCACTTATACTATGGTGATGAGCATAAATATAAATAGAACAAACACTACATATGGTAACAACCTAAATATTTAAATACTTGCCGTGCTGCACCCTCTTTTAACCTATATGCTGTATGTAACTCCAGAACTACAAAGAAACAGCCTCCACCGTCACTTGTTTGTATGACAGTCTACAGTTTCCCCATTAACTAACTCAGATATGGTATTATTCCATTTTTTATAACTGTAATTTATTAACATCAGAACACCTACTATATAAACATTTGTTAATAATGATAATTAAGGCTAAGATTTTGTCACAGATATTTTTAGTAAAAATCATGGACAGTCATGGGCAATAAAGAAAAATTCACAGAAGCTCGTGACCTGTCCGAGACTTTTACTAAAAATATTCATGACAAAATGGGGAGCTCAGATTCAGCATCTCCACATTGTCTGCAGAGGCTGGGCAGCTCCAGGGTCCCCCCGCTGCCCGCAATTACTAGGGTTCCCCCTCGAGCTCCAGGGTCCCCCTGCTGCCCGCAGCGTTCAGGAGCTGCAGGAGGCCCCCACTGCCCACTGGCTGGCGGGAGTACCCCAAAGCTCCCAGCAACTGTGGGCAGCGGGGGGACCCTGCAACTCCCGGCTGCCGGTGCCGAATTCATGGAGGTTGCAGAAGTCAGATTCTGTGACTTCCGCAACCTCCATGAAAAAAAAAAGCATAGCCTCAATGATAATATAATAGTGTATTTTAGGCAATTAAACTACTGAACAGCCTTCAATAGATGTTACAATTTTTATTGTATCAATTTCTGCCAGATTCTCTCTCCTTCCCTAAATCTGGTATTCAGAAGGTGGGATGTAAAGTTTTGGTAATATAAGGGTTTGGATAGCATCAAACTTTATGTGTGCTTTGTAAGCAAACTAAAGCCAAATATGCTACTTATATTGCTCCATTTCTTTTAAATATAATATGAAGACTGATGGAAGTTCATTGACTTTGAAAAGCGTGATGGGGATCCCATTAACAGATAAATCGTGGGACACCAATATTTACCACTCTCATATTCTTCTGCTGGTTCTGAGGTCCAACAGTAGCTACTAACTACTCTTCAGGAAACCTCTTAAGCCACAGTGCCATCTGACATGCAATTTTACTATCTCATGGTCACATGGTTATCCCATTGATTTTCTACTGTATTAAGTAGAAACCCAACAAATGGATACTCTGCAAGAAAGTATTAAAAGTATGCTTAATTTATAAAGAAACTAAGCACCTTTATATACAAATATCTTTTGTATTATTCTCTGCATTCGATATGGTTTCAGTGTAGAATTATGCACGAACTTGTCTGATTGACAGTGATCATCATAAAATTGCTATATGACAAATGCCATAGGTCCACTTCTTATTTGGGGAGTCAGCTGTAGTGGGGTTGTCAGCAAATTGTAGAGAGCCCTTTTCTGTATACACACTTCTCTTGAGGTCCACCTATGAAGCATGGGCAATGGGGAGCAATGTTTTTGTCTTCCAGGGTAACCTAAAAGTGAGCAGCTAAAAAGAAAGAACGTGAGCCCACAGGCAAGAGATACAAATAAATTAATTTTTTGATTCAGGATTAAGCTCAGCCTGAGCCCATGGAATTCAGGTTATAAAAGTCTTTGTTGCTTCTGTGGTCAGCCCTATGTATTTCTGTTCTCATCAAAACAGTAAAACAGATTTTGCTCTGTACTTAAAAAAAAAGAGATACAAGTCAGTCACCTGGCCATTCTTCAGACCTACTAAGAGGCCTTCTCTTCCTGAAGGGCCTCCAATTACTTTAATGTAACGAATGAGCGACTCCATCAGCCACTCCCGCTCTTTAACACCATTAAATGAGAGGCACTGTAGTCTTTTCTCCTAAAAAGATAAACAATTCTGTGATATACAATAAACTACATACTGGTAAACAGAAAATCATGCCACTTTAGTGGAATGTGTTCATATCTATTCAGATATGCCCGTCTACATATGTACATACAAAACAAAAGACTGCAAAATATATATAATATCTAGCAGACAAAATATATTTTTAAAGATTTCTGATGGCATCAAGCAGAATATCAAAAAAACCCTTTGCTAGCACCTTTCATCCCAGAGATCATTTTACTAAAAAACACGGCCATCAGTGAAATGAGACACAGCAGCTGTTTAACTGGTTTGAGATTACATTACAGTACACATTCAATTGCCTAACTGCATAATCCATGACAGTTTTTTCAGTATGCTAACCCTATTCTGCCATCCCCTTCAAACATGTGTATCCTTCTCTTACTTATCAAGATTATGTTTAACTTTCAGGTATGTACCTGGCATAAGATAATGTGATCTGAACATACAACCAGCAAGTTGCATTCAAATTTCTTTGCTATCTTTTCCTTCACACGGTAATGCATGTCTGAGGAGTCATCTGAATATAATTCATAAATCAGGATTTTCTCTGGCAGCTGGATTGCTAATCTGTTTTTGTAGATTGCAATTTTCTTTACAAGCTCTCTGCATTTTATTCTAACTGAAAAGAACATAAGAAAACATAGTAAGTTGCAGGGTGAATGAAACTGAAATCATTTAATACCATGTTAAACTATTATTACAATTTAATCCTTACAAAACATTTCTACACTGAACAGTCAACCCTACCAAAATAGAGTCTGTGGCTCCATATCAAGTATAAGTTACCCATACATGCCACTGGTTAGCAGTAGGTCACAAGTTACTACCATTCATTACTTGTGAATGATGTACTATGATGTATGTTCCAATATCCCTTCCCTGTTAGAAAACTGGGTGAGAATATTTTTAAAAATTGTGCTTAGAAAATATTAGCACAAGTCTTTGATGCTGTTAATAAGAACCACCGAGAGAGGGAGAGAGAGAGACTGACTTTATTTTAATAGTTCTTCCCCCTCCTAATGACCTTTCAAATCCCCATTTCTTCCATTAAGTTCTTCTGTGCTGATCCTCCAGAAATATTTGCTCCATTTCATGTTTGCATTTTCACCCCATTAGTTGTATGCCTCAACCTTACCATCAGTGTTTATCAGACAGAAGTTCCATGAGACAGGGACCATACATTTGAACATGTTAACAGCTATTAATAAAAATAATAATGAAAATGAAGCCAAGACTTCAATATAACTGCAACACTACCTTTTTGCTCAGTAATTAGGTGCTGGACAATAACATCAGTCATGCTGTCCCTGTAAGCATAACGATCTTTATAGAGTCCATGGACTGTACTGAATATCAGCTGATAAAAGGAAATTGTTCCATCCTGGCACCCTATCGCCTGAACATAAGGAGAAAGATCTCAAAAACTCTTACAATCAGAATGATCTCAAAAACTACATGTGTCAACCAATGATAACTTATAAGCAACTACAAAAATCATGCATTAAAATTAGGGCTGTTGATTAATCACAGTTAACTCAAAATTAATCGCGATAAATCGCAATTTTAACCGCACTGTTAAATACCAGAATACTAATTGAAATGTATTAAATATTTATGTTTTTCATTTTCAAATATATTGATTTCAATTACAACACTGAATACAAGGTATACTGTGGTCACTTTATATTATTTTTAATTACAAATATTTGCACTGTGAAAATAACAAAAGTATTTTTCAATTCACCTCATATAAGTACTAGAGTGAAATCTCCATCGTGAAAGTGCAACTTACAAATGTAGATTTTTTTTGTTAATCATAGAATATCAGGTTGGAAAGAACCTAAAGAGATCATCTAGTCCAACCCCCTGCTCAAAGCAGGACCAGTCCCCAATTTTTGCCCCAGATCCCTAAATGGCCCCCTCAAGGATTGAACTCACAACCCTGGGTTTAGCAGGCCAATGCTCAAACCACTGAGTTATATAACTGCACTCAAAAACAAAACAACATAAATCTTTAGAGCATACAAGTCCACTCAGTCCTATTTCTTGCTAAACCAATTGCTAAGACAAACAAGTTTGTTTACATTTACAGGAGATAATGCTGCCTGCTTCTTATTTACAATGTCACCTGAAAGTGTGAACAGGCATTCACATGGCACTTTTGTAGCTGGCACTGCAAAGTATTTATGTGACAGACATGCTAAACATTCATATGCCCCTTCATGCTTCAGCCACCACTCCAGAGGACATGCTTCAATGCTGATAACGCTTGTTAAAAAAATAACGCATTAATTAAATTTGTGACTGAACTCCTTGAGGGAGAACTGTATGTCTCCTGCTCCCTTTTATCAGCATTCTGCCATATATTCATATCATAGCAGCCTCAAGTGATGATCCAGCACATGTTCATTTTAAGAACACATTCACTGCGTATTTGACAAAACGCAAAGAAGGTACCAATGTGAGATTTCTAAAGATAGCTACAGCACTCGACCCAAGGTTTAAGAATCTGAAGTGCCTTCCAAAATCTGAGAGGGATAAGGTGTGGAGCACGCTTTCAGAAGTCTTAAAAGAGCAATACTCCGATGCAGACACTACAGAACCCGAACCACCAAAAAAAAAATCAACCTGCTGGTGGCATCTGACTCAGACGATGAAAATGAACATGTATAGGTCCACATTGCTTTGGATAATTATCAAGCAGAACCCATCATCAGCATGGACACATGTCCTCTGGAATGCTGGTTGAAACATGAAGGGACATACGAATCTTTACCACATCTGGCATGTAAATATCTTGTGACACCAGCTACAAGAGTGCCATGCGAATACCTGTTCTCACTTTCAGGTGACACTGAAACAAGAAGCAAGCAGCATTATCTCCTGCAAATGTAAACAAACTAGTCTGTCTGAGCGACTGGCTGAACAAGAAGTAGGACTGAGTGGACTTGTAGGCTCTAAAGTTTTACACTGTTTTATTTTTGAATGCAGAGGGTTTTTGTACATATTTCTACATTTATAAGTTCAACTTCAATGTTAAAGAGACTGAACTACAGTACTTGTAATGGGGGAATTGAAAAATACTATTGCTTTTGTTTTTTACAGTGCCAATATTTGTAATCAAAAATAAATATAAAGTGAGCATTGTACACTTTGTATTCTGTGTTGTAATTGAAATCAATATATTTGAAAATGTAGAAAACATCCAAAAATATTTAAATAAATGTTAAAATTAATTGCATTGTTAAAACTATGATAAATCACAATTAATTTTTTCATCGCTTGACAGCCCTAATAAAAATGCATGACATTTAAATGAACACTAAATCCCTTACATTCATCAAAATAGCATACTGATTTTAACCCTGATCCTGCTCACACTGTATTCAATGGCAAAACTCCCATCGACTGTAATGACCAAGGATGAAGCCCTATATGATCACGGATAAGGCTAAGTTTTTGTCATGGATATTTTTACTAAAGTCACGGACAGGTCATGGGCAATAATGAAAAATTCACGGAAACCTTTGATCTGTCTTTGACTTTTACTAAAAATACCCATGACAAAATGGGTAGTCTGGGGACCGGGGGGGAAGAGACTGGGAGCTCCAGGGTCCCTTTCCACTGGCAGTTTCAAGCTGTGGGAGTCCCCCCTGCCTCCCGTGGGAGCTCTAGGGATTCCCCTCTGACACCTTTGCCAGTTGGAAGTTGCAGATCCCCCTGCTGCCTGGAGTGGTCAGGAGCAGTGGGGATTCCCCCTGCCATTGGATCCCCCCTGCCTTCTGCGGCCACCAGGAGAAACAGGGATTCATCCCTGCCTCTGGGTCCTCCCTGATGGCTGCAGTGGATGGGAGCAGCGAGGATCTCCCCTGCTGCCGGTGGGGAGCAGTAGATCCCCACCGCTGCACCTGGAGGCAGGGAGCGGCAGTGGTCCCCTTGCCTCCTGCAGAGGCTGAGAGCGGTGGGGGTCCCCTGCCGCCTTTGGTGACCCCGAGTGGCGGTGCGGAGCTGCAGGGCTCCCCCTGCCTCCGCAGGGGGCAGGACACACTGCAGCTCCCAGCCAGCACTGGCTGGAGTACGGAGGTCTTTGGAAGTCATAGATTCCGTTACTTCAGTGATCTCCATGACTAAATCACAGCCTTAAATCATAAAACACTTACTTTTTCTTTTTTTTTAAATCACCACTCTCAGCCTATTGATTTCAAAAGGAGTTCTGCCACTGACAGATTAGAGTATATATTGCCCCAAATGGTAACACACATTCTCCACAAGGCTCATTAGAAGAAATTCTGAACGAGGGACAGCCTACTTGCACATCTACTTCCAGTCATCCTATTGCATAGCCTCTACAGTCACCTTATTTCATATATATCATCAATATTATTTTTAAATAAATCAGCTACCATTTTAAAAATAAAATGTAGTAAATGCCTTATGTAGGCCACTAAGCTTTATCCCCATTTATCACCTTCTTGTAGCACAGGATACATTTCTCCATGACTATTTTTAACTTCAATGGGAGCTGAATGTGCTTACTCAGCAACATGTAAAAATTAGGCCACTTGTATTTAGCTGCCTCAGTAAGGATTTTGGTGCCTAAATTTAGGTACTCAAGTTTGAAAACTGTGGTCCTACCATATGAATCTAAGGTCTAAGAGAAAAAACAATAAAATATCCCCTCTTACCACATAATTAGAGTCTGGTTTAACTTTACATGTCCACACCCAGCTGCTCTGATCCCCTATGGTACCGAGACGCACTCCATCCTTCGTGTAGAGAGACACTTGCTTATCTGAGCCTCCCATTAATATATATTCTCCTTTGGAAAAATAGCTAATACAGCAGGGGTCAAAATTCAGCACCCTGTCCTTCCCAATCTATAAGACACAATACAGAGATCAAAGAAAAGGGTCATTTCATGTTTTCTGAGTCATGAAAAGTAGTTGAAAACTAGCAAGAGGATCTCCCCAGTGTACAGGGATCCTCAGGTGCCAAAGTTCTATCATACAGGCTCCTATGATACCACCATCCCATCAGCTAGTGGCAAAGGTTTTCCTATACCCAGCAACAGCTGACTGTTATAATAGCCCTCAGAAGCTGCTCTAAATTGCAACTGAAAACCAGCCTAGCCCAACACAGGTCTGTTCAGAATCAGGGTGATTTAATAAAACATTGATGAGTCTCCTTCTCCTGAACTGTACCAAGGACTCCACAGCTGCAGCTCAGGATCTGGGCCATTAAACTGTCACAAAAATCTGCAAAACTAGGAGAAGCGATAGGAAGCGTCTCTGTTGGGTTGGGAGACACTGGAGCTGGAAAAGAGGATGGTCAAAAGCTTAGAGTAATTACTCTCATAAAACAGCAATATACAAGAAACAATGTATATACCGAATATGATCAAAAATATTCAGATACTCCTGAGGGTAAATACGAATGCACTTTCCAAAGCATTAAGCTTCAACTTACCTGTTTGCCACTGAGCTGAAAAAAGGAAAGTCTTTGACCCCAGTCTGCTACAGCTAAGATGTCATTGTGCTCATCTCTAACATGTAGAAGAAACAAACAATTAAGACATGCAGTGATTTCTGTATAAAACTCATAAAAGCTACAGACAAAAAATAAGTAGGATGTCAGACTACATTTAGCAAATAATGATTTTTTTTTAAAAAAGGCACAAAAATTGAGAGAAAAGCAAACATATCCACCCTAACTAGAATCAGAGTAGCAGCCGTCTTAGTCTGTATTCGCAAAAAGAAAAGGAGTACTTGTGGCACCTTAGAGACTAACAAATTTATTTGAACATAAGCTTTCGTGAGCTACAGCTCACTTCATCGGATGCATTTGGTGGAACATACAGAGGGGAGATTTATATACACACACAGAGAACATGAAACAATGGGTTTATCATACACACTGTAAGGAGAGCGATCACTTAAGATGAGCCATCACCAGCAGCGGGGGGGGGGGGGGGAGGAGGAGGAAAACCTTTCATGGTGACAAGCAAGGTACGCTATTTCCAGCAGTTAACAAGAACATCTGAGGAACAGTGGGGGGTGGGGTGCGGGGGAGAAATAACATGGGGAAATAGTTTTACTTTGTGTAATGACTCATTCATTCCCAGTCTCTATTCAAGCCTAAATTAATTGTATCCAGTTTGCAAATTAATTCCAATTCAGCAGTCTCTCGTTGGAGTCTGTTTTTGAAGTTTTTTTGTTGAAGGATAGCCACCCTCAGGTCTGTAATCGAGTGACCAGAGAGATTGAAGTGTTCTCCGACTGGGTTTTTGAATGTTCTAATTCTTGACGTCTGATTTGTGTCCATTCATTCTTTTACGTAGAGACTGTCCAGTTTGACTAATGTACATGGCAGAGGGGCATTGCTGGCACATGATGGCATATATCACATTGGTAGATGCGCAAGTGAACGAGCCACTGATAGTGTGGCTGCTGTGAGTAGGCCCTATGATGGTGTGTTGGAGAGGTTTTAGTTGGGGGCTGAAGGTGATCTACATCATCAAGGATCTACAACCTATCCAAAAAGGACGACCCATCACTCTCACAGATCTTGGGAGACAGGCCAGTCCTTGCTTACAGACAGCCCCCCAATCTGAAGCAAATACTCACCAGCAACCACACACCACACAGAAGAACCACTAACCCAGGAACCTATCCTTGCAACAAAGCCCGTTGCCAACTCTGTCCACATATCTATTCAGGGGACATCATCATAGGGCCTAATCACATCAGCCACACTATCAGAGGCTCGTTCACCTGCGCATCTACTAATGTGATATATGCCATCATGTACCAGCAATGCCCCTCTGCCATGTACATTGGTCAAACGGGACAGTCTCTACGTAAAAGAATAAATGGACACAAATCAGACGTCAAGAATTAGAACATTCAAAAACCCAGTCGGAGAACACTTCAATCTCTCCGGTCACTCGATTACAGACCTGAGGGTGGCTATCCTTCAACAAAAAAACTTCAAAAACAGACTCCAACGAGAGACTGCTGAATTGGAATTAATTTGCAAACTGGATACAATTAACTTAGGCTTGAATAGAGACTGGGAATGAATGAGTCATTACACAAAGTAAAACTATTTCCCCATGTTATTTCTCCCCCGCACCCCACCCCCCACTGTTCCTCAGATGTTCTTGTTAACTGCTGGAAATAGCCTACCTTGCTTGTCACCGTGAAAGGTTTTCCTCCCTCCCTCCCTGCTGCTGGTGATGGCTCATCTTAAGTGATCGCTCTCCTTACAGTATGTATGATAAAACCCATTGTTTCATGTTCTCTGTGTGTGTATATATAAATCTCCCCTTGTATTTTCCACCAAATGCATCCGATGAAGTGAGCTGTAGCTCACGAAAGCTTATGCTCAAATAAATTTGTTAGTCTCTAAGGTGCCACAAGTACTCCTTTTCTTTTTCCTAACTAGAATATTACTGAACTTTTGTAGCCAGACGACAGCTTTTTTTGGGGGTGAAGGGGGGGAGCAGCAGAAGAGAGTCCACCATTTCCTCCCAACACAACACTATGCCATGGATTGTATGCCTCCAAAGACTTAATACATCATTTCACTTCCACTGCAATTATGATCAGCCAAGGCTGATTAGCCAAGAGTCCCTGGACTTAAATATCTGTGGCCATATTCTGATCTCAGCTATAGTGGTGTAAATCCAAAGTCAATGGGCCTGAGTGGAGATGCATCTGATTTACATGAATATAATCAAGAACAAAATGTTGTCCTTGGAAACTGGTAGCAGAGCATTCTCTGAGAAGGGCCTCAACTCTGGAATTTGGTAGTGTACTTTAATGGATAGAGCCCTGGACTCAAACTCAGGAAACCTGGGTTCTATTCCCATCTCTGCAACAGGCCTGCTGGGTGACCTTGGGCAAGTCACTTCTCTGTGCCTTAGTTTCCCCATCTGTAAAATGGGGGTGATACTCCTTTGTAAAGTCCTTTGAGATCTACTGATGAACAGTACTATATAAAACAGCTAGGTATTATTATTACTGCTAGTCTGAGAGTTTGTTCACCTGAGGACACCACACAAAGACCATCACTCCCCCCATTCCTTTGCCTGAGGGAGAGCAAAGATGATATTTAAGATTGGTAGGGAGCAGGGATGGGCTGGAAGTAAATTTTTTATTATGGTTTAAAAATTGTGGGTCTAAATTCACTGCTGGCACACAAAAAAAAAGGATGCAACTCCATCTAGTCAACAGAAACACACACACACACACACACACACACACAGAATTTTGCCCTAAGGGTTTTGGGGTTCTTCGAGTTTTGATTATTTGTTTTCATTTGTTAATTACATACACTATGAGTTTTTATAATCTATAAAATGCATTCAACTATCTGAAGATATTGCTGCAAAAGCCTGACACTAAGAATAAAAAAGAAATTAGTCTCATAAAAGATCCTGCTCAGTATTACTACTGTTGCAACTGGCAGTCTCATCAGAATCTCTGGGCTCTAGAGACTGAGATATCTTCTCATTCCTAGAGGTGTTTCCTTCAGATAAGGGCTGAAGTTCATTGGTAGAAGACAGAGAGGAGAAATAAATAATTACATATATAAATTGGGACATAAATGTAGATGTCTATGTTGTCTGTAAAACAGTAAATTTTATTCCCTTGAAGTTTCACTCACAAGCTGGTGTCCCTAGGGCTCTCCTCTTCCTCATATTCTTCTTCCTCTGTCTCACTACCCTGACTACTGCACGTGCTGGACTTCAAAACTGGTATTTCCTCTAAATAGTTGTGGACTGACTCCTCCTCCTCTTCACTTGCTCTGTGATTCCAGAAATTCTCCCACCTACTGTAATATTAATTGTTCATTCACATTCCCTATAACTACAGTGAAACTATCACTTCAAAATCTATTATTCTAAGATAAACTTCACTGCATAAAAATACACAAATGAAAAACCACACCATCTTTCCTGGCATCCAAGTTGATTTTGCACCCAGTTTTTCCACTTATCAAAAAAGACAATAAAGTACAATTGCTATATATAGCCACCAAAGAGATGCACCCACCATTAATGTGTTCCAGCATCTCAATTAGTGTGATCAAAACAGTGCAACTCTATAGTTAAAAAAAAACAGGCAGCCTGGTAAGAGGCAGCTGATGTCTAGAAATAGGTGTAGTTTATCCCACAGGAATCTCAGTTTATTCCAGATACAAATCTCAGGGAGATGGGGCACTTGATCTTAAAACTCAAGTTGCCAACTATCCATCTCTTAGTCAAAATGCACTCCATTTTGAACTGCAGTTAGCAGTGAGAAAACCAAAGGGGGGGAAAAAAAAAAGAAAAATCTGCACCAATGAAGTTTGCGAAATCCCTTTTGGGTCAGTCAAGAGATGGGACAAAGCCTTCTTCAAGCAGAAGTAACATACATGGATTTTGATGCATCATAGAGGGACTCCTATAACAAAGGCAAAGTGAAGGAAGAGTAGGATTGGGAGAAAAAATGGATCTAATCCTCATCTCATTTACACCAGTCTAAATTCAGAGTAACTCCATTTTCTTCTATGGAGTAATTCCAGATTTTTACAGATGTGAAAAGCTAGTCACCAGTGAAGAGCCTCAGGACTCTGAGGACTTGTCTACACTACCAGCCGAATCTACGGCCAGCGATCGATCCAGCGGGGGTCGATTTATCTTGTCCACCTCAACGAGAAGCGCAAGGGGAATCAACAGGAGAGCTTTCAGAGTAGCAGCCGTGTTAGTCTGTATTCGCAAAAAGAAAAGGAGTACTTGTGGCACCTTAGAGACTAACAAATTTATTTGAGCATAAGCTTTTGTGAGCATCTCCCGTTGACACACCGCGGTAATTAGATCCAAGTATGTTGACCTCAGCTACATTATTCACGTAGCTGAAGTTACGTAACTTAGATTGATCCAACCCCATAGTGTAGACCAGCCCTAAGAAAATGCAGAAGAAACCCACTTAAGGAAGAAGCTTAATGGCCTGGCCATGCTGCAATGTCAGGAATCAATAAAACAAGGATTATCTGTTCAGCACAAAAGGTATGGACGTAAGAGGTTTACCTTGATGGATTCCAGCAAATTGACCATACTGGAGATAAAGAGCCGCCTGGACGTTCTATTTTGACTTTCTCTTCACCATTTTTATTCCTTATGCTGACAATGCCATTGAACATCCCCAAAGCAAGGTATTGGCCATCATTTGTCCAGCTGATAACAAAAAGAAAAAGCAGCATGTCAGAGGAAACTACTAAAAGTACAGTGTACTGAACCAGCAGATGATAGTTTAGAATGCGTCTTTAAGGAGAAGGAGTACATGAATTTAGCCATTTACTCTCCAGCACTGTATAGTCACATTCATATTTATAGCAGGAACATGCAACCTAGGGAGAAACTCTGATACAGGTGAAAAATAAGTGCAAGAATAAAGAGAAAAAAAAGAGGTATCAGCTGCTAACACATGATGGAAAGTCACATCGACATTATTTGTGAAGATTGTGTGTCCACATACCACACCATTGTATAATCTTCATTCAGAATAGTGATCACATAGAAGAGACAATAGTGATGTTTATAGCATACAGAGCTCTGGACTGGAACTTGGGAGACCAGTGTTCTACTCCCAGCTCCACTACTGGCCTCTTACGTGACCTTGAGCAAGTCACTTCAACGCTCTGTGTCTCAGTTTCCCCATCAGCAAAATTGAAATAATGATATCTCCTTCGTAAAGTGCTTTGAGATCTACTGATGAAAAGCACTACCTAAGCGCTAGGTATTACTTTATTATTTCCCCTGACTTTAGCAGTTGAGTGTATCCTTTTGCCCCCAGATCAAATACATCACTTCCTTAAAACTAACAATGCTGCTGCCTCTGCAGGTAGAACAGTTACCAGTTTGCCAATTGCCCTCCATCTACTCTTTCAAATGCTTCCTTAAAACACATCATCATCAATCCTTCCTATCTCTTTCTCCTCACCTTCCCTTACTTGAACTGTAGTGCATCGTTTCTCAAACTGGTATCCATGGACCCCACTGATCAACTCCTCCCCTTCCCTCCCAGAGCCTCCTGCATGCTAAAATTCTGGCAGCGCAGCAGGGCTAAGGCAGGCTCCCTGCCTGCCCTGGCTCCGCGCTGCTCCCGGAAGCGGCCAGCACATTCCTGCGGCCCCTTGGGGGGAGCAGAGGGTCTCCATGTGCTGCCCCCGGCTCAAGCGCCGACTCCACAGCTCCCATTGGCCAGAAACTATGGCCAATGGGAGCTGCGGGGGCAGTGCCTGCAGGGGCAGCAGAGACACACCCCCACACCTAGGAGCCGCTGCCAGAGGGATGTGCCAGTCGCTTTCGGGAGCCGCCAGAGGTAAGTGTCGCGCAGTTGGAGCCTGCACACCTCACCCCCGCCTGCACCCCAACCCCCTGCCCCAGCCCAGGGCCTGCACCCTGCATCCAAACTCCCTCCCAGACCCCACACCCCCTCCTGCACCCAAACTCCCTCCCAAAGCCCACACCCTAAACCCCCTCTTGCACCCAAACTCCCTCCCAGAGCCTGCTACCCCTCCTGCACCCCAACCCCCTGCCCTAGCCTGGTGACAGTAAGAGAGAGCAAGTGATGGAGGGAGTGGGGATGGAGTGAGAAGGAGCAGCACCTCAGAGAAGGGGACGAAGCAAGGGCTGAGCAGGGGGGCTTCGGGGTTCCTGAAAAATTTTAAATCAAAATGGGAGTCCTTGGGTTGCTAAAGTTTCAGAACCACTGCTGTAGTGCATGGTCTTGTTTGAGACTGCAAGCTTTTGGAGGAGATATGTCAAACCATGTGTATATTTATAAATGTTCATGCTTTACAGTGCTGTATATATTACTCCTCAGGGAATTATGTGCCAAAAAATTAAAAAGTCTGTGCCAAAAAAAAAAAAAAATACAAGTTCTGCACACGTTTTAAAATTCTGCAGAATTTTATCAATAAATAATTGTGGAGGCTCCAGCATGGAAATAGGGAGCACAGGCAACTGGCTGCATGAAGGTGGGAGGTCACCCTGCTGCACCTCCAACCCCTGGGACACGAACTTGGCTGTGAGGCTGCGCCCAACCCTGACACAGCGCAAGGGCTAGGCCTGCCCAAGAAACACCCCGGGGTCCTGCCCCACCATGCCAGGCACACCAGATATGGGCAGGCAGGCTCAGCTCGGCAGGATCCAAACCTGGACAGTTTTAATATGGGGGGATCCAGGTGTGGGGTGAGAGGGTCCTGTGTGGTGCAATATGGGTGCAGATGGCTCAGTGGGGGATCCAGATGTGTGGGGATCTGGATACACAGTGGCTCGTTGGGGAGTTCCGTTGCAGGGACAATGGGATTCTGCAAGGTGGTACAGGTGAAGGTGGGTTGGGGTTCAACTGGTTGGAGCTCAGTGGGGTGGGGATCCAAGTGCGTGGGGCTCATCAGAGTGGACAGGGCTCATCAGGGTTGGGGTTCGAGTGCAGAGGGTACAGCAGAGGCTGGTCTGGGTGCAGGATGGGAGTTTCTGGAGGCAGGGGGTGAGGCTCAGTGGGAGGGTTCTCCATGCGAGGTTCTGGGTATGGGGGAGTCTGGATGCATTAGGGGTGGGTGGATGAGGAGCATCTCCCGTACACTGATCCCTCCCCCCCAGTGGCTGAGGAGCAATGGGGGCAGGAAGCAGGGGGAAAGAGGGCAGTGCAGAGATTCCTGCAGCCAGGGGAGGTTTCTGCGGGTGGGTCTGACCCAGCTCGGCCTGGCCCTGCTGCTCCTTGAAGAGGAAGTACCAGCCTCCCTCACCCCCAGCCAAGCCCAGCCAGCACTAGCAGTTGAGCCCAGCACAGGGTAGGAGCCACTGGCCAGGGCATCCCCAACTCTCCTCCCCCGCGCAGTGATTTGCCTCTTTGCTGGCTGCTCTAGGTGCCCAAAATGACATGCGCTGCTGGGGAAAGGTGCGTGGCTGCTCTTGTGGCTTCCCTTTGCTTCTCCATCAGAAAGTCATTTTTCTGCAGGGAAGCAAAGAAATATGCAGGGTACATGAATTCTGTGTGCATGAAGTGGCACAGAATTCCCCTAGGATTATGTATAAAGTGTTTTTGTATTATTAATATAATGTTAACTTATAAGCATCAAATATCAGGATTGGGCTTTATCATCATCTGGTTGCTCCACACACCACCAAAAAGTCTAATTTTTTATATATTTTTCACCTGAGGATTTCAAAGTACTCTACAAATATTAATAAGTCTCAGCAGCACCTCCAGGAGGTTATTACTGTATCAATGGATAAAGAAAGGAACAGAAAGGTTAACTCACTTGCTCAAGATCACACTGCTTGTCATTGCAAGTCAGAGACAATACAGTTAAAAAAAAAAAAAGTACACTGCACACATACTCTTCCCCCCAGGAAGAGGATGAGAGAAAGAACAAACAGTATGTAACAGATGTTCCTTATTGTACCAGTGGAAGGTGCTCAGATACTATAGTGATGAGGATGGCGTGATATAGGAACCTTTGGTTCTGCTGTAATCTGTTCTATAAACTCCCAGTTCATGCACCTAATCATGGCTTCTGCATAAATTTAATGACATACTTTTCTCTTTATTGTCATATTTTTGTTTGTTTGTTTTTTCCCTTTATGAATAATCTGAATGACACATCTAGTGCTTAAAACTTACCTACAGCAGGTGATTTTACTGCTTGATTTATGTTTGGAGACTGACTTCTGCTCAGGAGACCACAAGCCTTAAAAACAAAACAAAAAAGCCCCCAAGAAACCGACTAAGTTCATCATTACAAGCAGCATTTAGATTAGGAGAAAAAAAAAAAAAAAAAAAAAAAAAAAAAGGTGGATGATTTTAAAGGGGCCAAGATTTTACTCAGTGTTGGGAAGGGTCAATGTTTTGAACAGGTGCTGTTCATATATATATGAAAGGGGTGGGGAATAAACATCTAAATATAAGAACTATAATGAAATATTTCTTAAAGTGGGGCAAAAAAAAAATAGTACTATTGAAAAATCATATCACCATAAGAACACACTTGAAGGCACTGGGGTACATAACCCTTTTCCAACTGAGGGGCAGTGATTTTAAAAGTAAAATATTAAATTATGCTAAACAAGATATTTTCTAAATTTCCATTTGTATACTCCATAATGGAGGAGTAACATTTTATTTCTCCATTTCTTCATCACAGAAAAGAAAAAAAACTGTACCTATACATTACTGGCTTAGCAATATTTAATTCTCTCATTTTAATAATGTTTACTGGCTCAATCAAAATCATCATAGAGGAAGAAGACATACCAAAATCACTGGAGGAGCAGGATGCCAGTTGGTGAGTAACAGGATTGTATGAAACACACTGTATAGAATCATTATGCCTAGAACAAAGTAATCATCACGTTTCAAACAAATCTTTTGATTTAAATGCCACATTTTCTATCTTTTATAACAAGATATCTTAAAGACAAGCTTAGAGGACAAATATTGCATAAAAACAGATTAAAGTTACACTATGTCAAATTAACATGTAATTAAACTAAGTTAAAAATAAACTTTTTTTTAAATTAAGCAGTCTCTAAATGGAGGTTTCATCAGATTTCATCAAGAACTGGCTGCATTGGTACGAGGGCATAGGTGGATATTGGTTTGGGAAGCACTGTGAAAGAAATAAATATTAGCCAAATTTTTCCATAATATGTATGTGCGCATCTCTCTCAATGACTTCAACAAGAATCATGCAAACTTATCAAAAAGCAGAATTTGGATTTGAAGATGCAAGATACTAGCAATTACGTATCTATATTTCTTAATGACTTGTGGAAGACTGGTATTAATCTAATGAAAAACATCAAGAGAATTCCGTATGCACACAAATGAAACAGGGCAGAAAAAGATGGAACTTCTTGGTGGAGGCAAATACTAGCAACTACCTTTGGATTGGGCTTCAAACGAGAACTATTCAAATTTGGCTTATTTTACAAGACCAGGCTCATGTCTTGGACACGCAGTACACATAACTCCTGTTGAGACAAAGGCAGAATATGGCTCCCAAACACTCTCCTGACACTCCTCTGCTCTTCTTGAACTCCTGCAGCCTAACACAGTGAGAGAGGCTCTCTGGTGCTCCTTCAGCCCTGCAATGTCTTCACAAGAGTAACACCAATGCTTTATCTAGCCTTCCCACTGCTCCCTCATTCTCTTAACTGCTTTCCTAACCCTCTCAAATATCTTTCTGTATCTTGACTGCTATTCTCCCTCATTTCTCCTCTCTCTACTAGTTTCTTCTCTGACCCTAGTTCACATTCCTTCAACTCTCCTAGCATCACTCACTTATATTAACAGCAGAAGTCCATAACCAAAGTATGTATTTAAAGGAAGCAGTGAAGTGAATGGGTTCACTTACGTGTATTTCAGAATTCCTTCTAACTTTGAAGTCCAAATTATTACACTTTTGTCAGCAGAGCCAGATGCAAAACGTTTGCCTAGGGATTAATAATATTTTAAAACAAAACATCCACACATTTAATCATCACGTTTACTCCAAAAACACTCATCTTAGCAAAATAGAAAAAAGGAAGTACTTTGTAGATGTCTGAGCTCTACAGGATCAAGTATGGGTCCAGTCCTGCTAGTGACTCCATATGGTTGCACTTCTGCACCCACATGAAATACTACTGACTTCAATGGAATGCTGTACAGGTAGACCTCTGCTTTCACACAGAGCCCCACTGAAGTTCATGGGGTACATGGGTCTCTATTCGTAGTATCAACTGCAGGATTGGGGCCTATGTTTTTAATATCCAGAGAATAGTACATTCTTCTGCAGCTAATATTTGTAAAGTGCTTTGAGACCCTGAGATAAAAGGCAGTATTTAAATGCAAAGTATTATTATTAAAACTACCTTAACATTCCTAATTTTAAATTTACAACAAGAAAGGGATGAGGCCAATTACCATGCTTTCTACAAACCAACACAAAGACAGAAGCTAAGAAGCCCAAAGGTGTCACCTACCATCTTTAGCATAAGCCACACAGTACACCGTGTCCTTGTGCCCTTTCAAGGGCTGAATTAAGGTTCCATCAGATGTTTCATACACCTGTATCAATAAAAGGAAAGTGTAAAGACCCCAATCCTTCAACAAGCTCCACAGGGACTAGAATAATTAGAACTAAACAAGATTTGAGGCAAAATAATTGTTTGTATACTTTGCTTATTTGACAATACTTTGTACATAGTCAACGTCACTATGTCTCATGGATAGTTCGTTAGTTTCCCCTATTTAAGTCCGCAGCAAAAGGAGATAATTTTTTTTTAAAAACAGGAAAATACAATTATATGACAAAATTTGGCAGAGAAATTTTGAAACAGGTATAGTACCTGAAACTACTTTTAACTTATCTTTTAAAAATGACTACAGTTTAAATTGATGGCATCCATTTAAAATACTAGAACATACTTGCCTCTTTCTGTGCACTGAGAAGCAGGCATTACATGTAAGGACAATAGAGGTTACTGAATCATTTATATGAAAGTCATTCAATTCATATGCTGTTTTCAGTACCCACTTGGCCTGCCTGTTTCAAAACATCCCATTCCCTCCCTATATCAAAAACTATCACTTATTCTTTCTACCACATCTTTTTAAACTGTAGAAAAAGTCACATGAAAGAGCCTCCATTAAAGAGATTAATAAGAAATTTTAAAAGACCCCCAAAATATTGCTACAGTTTATATAATGTTCCACAGCTATATTTTGGGGTCTTTTAAAATATACACATATTATACACAAAATATAACTCCTCACTTAATGTTGTAGTTATGTTCCTGAAAAATGCGACTTTAAGTGAAACGATGTTAAGCAAATCCAATTTCCCCCTAAGAATGAATGGGGGGGAAATAGGTTCCAGGGAATTTTTTTTTTGCCATACAGTACAGTACTATAGTTGGGACGTGCCCCCACCTTATTCCCCCCCCCCACACACAGAGCCCACTGGCACTGGAGACACTGAGGCAGGCAAGGAGACTGAAGGTGCTGTAGGCTAGGAGAAGCACGTTGCGCAGCAGCAGAGCAAGCACCAGGGGCGGGGGGCTACTGTGCAAGCACCAGGGGCGGGGGGCTCAACCCTCGGCCTGTCCACTCCACCCCTTCCCCCAAGCCCCCACCCTTAACCCACCTCTTCTTCCCCCCTCCTCCCCTTTACTCTGCACACCAGGTCCTCACTCCTCCTCCCTCCCTCCTGAACACTACAAGCCAGCTGATTGCCCTGGGCAAGAGGCAGGGGAGGCAGGCACGGGGTCTGCCGGAGGGCGGGAGGTGCTGGGGGGCATGCAGGGGAGCTGATGTGGGGCTACCAGCTGTGGACAAAGCAGGCAGCCAAATGATGTTATAGCAAAGCATTGCACAACTTTAAATGGAGCATGTTCTGTAATTGCGCAGGGACTTAAGATCGAAATAACGTTAAGCAAGAGGAAATTAAGTGGGGAGTTACTGTATTATTATTGTTAGATTCAGGTGGTATGGTGTGGAGAGAAGTAAACAATCTCCTACCAGCAATCTGTTTCCTGCTGCAATTATCAGCTGAGTTCCATCAGGTTTAAAGGCAAGATCATATATACTGGACAGTGAGACAAAAAGGGAAAATTAAGGACAGAACACTAAATATTACAAGAAATACCCAGAAAACATACTTTCTATTTCCAACATTGTTTAAATGCCATAAAAAAGGAGTAAAGATTTAATTTAATAGAATTTATTACACACCTCAGAACATACCTAACTTAGAGGAAAATTCTAGAAGTCAAACAGTTTTACGATGCTTTCCCAACATGCAATAAGAAGTTCTCCAAACTAGACCACCATCCTGCAATTGGCTTTGTCCAGGCACAGAAGTATGCTTACACAGATCCAACTGCAGGACCAGGTCACTAACCTGCAACTGCACCATTGTAGACAGACACTTGTGATCATGCATATGCAGTTGCAAGATCTGGGCCATTAAAATAGGGAAAACCTCGTGTTATTCAGACATTAATTTTAACATCATATTACCTATAGTTTATGAGAACCAACTATATACAAGCTACAGTACACATTCTCACAGGTTTCAGAGTAGCAGCCGTGTTAGTCTGTATTCGCAAAAAGAAAAGGAGTACTTGTGGCACCTTAGAGACTAACAAATTTATTAGAGCATAAGCTTTCGTGAGCTACAGCTCACCGATGAAGTGAGCTGTAGCTCACGAAAGCTTATGCTCTAATAAATTTGTTAGTCTCTAAGGTGCCACAAGTACTCCTTTTCTTTTTGCGAGTACACATTCTGTTGGTTATATGGAAATAAAAACAGATTGTTTCTTCATCATTGAACAAGAATCAAAATAGAAAGGTGGCACCATATTTAATCTTGCTGTCACTTGGTTGGGAGGGATAGGAGCTGGAGAAGTGGAATAAATGATCTGTATTTATTCCTCAGTAAGTTTTCCTGAGATATACAGTTGGTTTCCAGGAGGACAATCCTACCATAGTACAGGTAGTACAACACAATGATAGAGAACACCAAAAAGTTGCCAATATACAATAACATAGTATTGTCTGGAGGTGGGAGGGCATTTTCTTCCAAAGCACTTCCTACCACTTGTATATACAGCACTGGAGAAATTAACCACTTATTGGTTTAGCAAAGCCATCCTTTACCCTCCCCCTATGGAGAAGTCTGGCCAAGCACACCGAAAGCACTCTTAGAAAAAAAGTGTGGAGTGATCTTTAACGTGCACACAGAGCAAAAAGAACTATAGTTTGGAAAAATCACCCACAGTGTAAACTACCTGGAATTCAATTTATCTCCTTTCTTTAAATGAAGGGCTAAAATTGCATCCTCTCACCCTTCACATCCCTACCCCTCAGGAACCCACAACCCAGCATTCTGGGAACTCTGTATATTCCATACTTAATGCTTAATTTACTAAACCATCCCCATTGGAATCATATTTGATGTTTCTTCCATGTCTCCCATTGACATTAGTAACCATGGTTATAAACCACAGGCTGCTGCTCTCCTGGCCCCAGTCAGAACTCATGAGACCTTCCTGGTTCATACAGATTGTGAGGTTTTAAATTGATAAGAAATTTACTATTAAATAAAAACAGACTCACAAAGATGCAATATGCCTGATCAGATTATCAGCATACCCATCCTTCAGCGACCCTCACCCCAAACCCTCCCCTAGGGCAAATCAAAAAATGGGTCCCTGCCATCCCCCCTCACATTCCTTATTAGGCCATGAGCTCCCCGGGGCAGGGGCCACATCTTTCCATTTGCCCCATAAAGTGCCCAATGTGCTTTGGGATGTTGTGAAAATAGTATATATAAACCATACTCAGCCTCTTACCATTGCTCGGCCTTATCCCTCCAGGTCAGTGCAGCCCTCATTCCTCCCTCTCCTACTAACACTCCCCCCCTCACCGCCTACCCTGCCCTCTCTCCCCAGCACCCCCCTTCCCCGCCTGCCCTGCCCTGCCCCGCCCTCTCTCCCCAGCACCCCCTCCCCGCCTGCCCTGCCCCTCCCTCACCGCCGGCCCCGCCCCGCCCTCTCTCCCCAGCACCCCCCTCCCTCACCGCCGGCCCCGCCCCGCCCTCTCTCCCCAGCACCCCCCTTCCCCGCCTGCCCTGCCCTGCCCTGCCCCGCCCTCTCTCCCCAGCACCCCCCAGCCCCGCCCTCTCTCCCCAGCGCCCCCTCCCCGCCTGCCCTGCCCCGCCCTCTCTCCCCAGCACCCCCCTGCCCCGCCCTCTCTCCCCAGCACCCCCCTCCCTCACCGCCGGCCCCGCCCCGCCCTCTCTCCCCAGCACCCCCCTCCCTCACCGCCGGCCCCGCCCCGCCCTCTCTCCCCAGCACCCCCCTCCCTCACCGCCTGCCCCGCCCCGCCCTCTCTCCCCAGCACCCCCCTCCCTCACCGCCGGCCCTGCCCCGTCTACCCCTAACTACCGCTTCATCCCCTCAGCGTGCCGTGCCCCGCCTGTGTGTGCCCGTGTTCCCGCCTGCCTGCCTGCCTGCCGCCCTCTCTCAGCCCCCTCTGCTGTCTCGCGGTACCGCTGGCGCTGCCAGGCCTCTCCCCTTTCCCTGGCTGCTGTTTGTTTATTTACACAAGATTAAAGCTCCCCCAACCTGCCCCAGGCAACGCGCATGCGCACTAACCCCAAAGCCCTTTGCTTAGAATCAACCGGCACGACGCCAGGAGGTGGAAGGGGAAAGGATAGAAACGCAAAACCACTGAATCAGGAATGCGCATGCGCCACGACCGCTGCGTCCCATAGGCACTGCGCTCACGCGAGGGGGGGAAAGTATTGCGCAAGCGTGGACTGTGCTTGGAATACGCATGCGCAAGAGGCGGACTGGGACTGTTCTGGCGGGAGAACCTCTGCGCGCCCATGGCGGGATCGTATATTGGCGAGAAGCTCTGCGGGGGTGTGCGCTAGGTACGCATTTGCGCAGTGCGGGCAGGAATGGCGTACACCCGCACGTGACAGGGGAGGTGCTTCAGCTATGGCGGCTCCGGAAGTACGCGGGCAAGAGGGCAGGTAAAGTTACTATAGCAACAGGAGGTCTTGAGACCTTTCAGAAGGGCTAGGCCGCGGTCTGTTCCCTCAGATTGGTCCTTCTCCATAACGTGGGCTCCTGCAGCAGGGTGCGGTGACGGCACCGGGTGGTTATGGCACAGAGCGTGGTGGGGTGATGTCACAGGGCCGTGATGATGTCACATGCCGGTGACGTCACAGGGCCCGGTGCGATCTGGGAACCCCAGTACTGCACGGGTATGTCGGTAGCTCTGGGCGCTGTTTAGTGCCCTGCCAGCTTGGCTCTTGGGATGTTGTGTGCTGGCCGCGAAGTCTCAACTAGAGAGCGCCACTGATCGCTAGAACTGGAACTGCTCAGCTATGTGTCATACGCTCTATGGTGCTGCACTCTGGGAGAGTCTCATCCTGCTTGAGTGCTGGAACAAGAGGATCCGAGTTATAGCCCTGCTGCCACTGATGACGATTGGGCTGGGTTTCAGCTGGCTGAGGGCCCTGGGCTAGGGTTGCGACAGGTGTATGATTCTGAGACTTACTGCTGTGGAGTCGTTTTCTGCTATGTTGCACCGATTTAGCAATCCTAACACTTAAGTGGCCCCAGACATATAAACAACTTTATGATTAAACTGAGATACAGATTCACAAAAGTAGCTTCGTTACTCCCCCTCTGGGGTGGGTGAACCACCTCAGTCTTTTCAAAGTTCAGTCACCGTCCTTCTTGCACGAGGCTCTACTGGCGCGCTCCCCAATTAAGTGGGTGGAGGAGTTGGTGGTAAGCAATGTGAGGCACTCCTTCCCCCTCAGCCCATATGAGAAGAACACACATTTAATGTAGTCAGATAATAACGTGTAGGGTTTTCAACTCTTAGATATAGAAAACTGGTCATTCGCCATCCCTGCTCCCCTCAGCAAAAAGGGTCCTACTCCAGACTCTAGCTAATTATTACTAATATATTTTAGAGAACAATTTTACACAAACGTGTATTTTTGTGTTGTTTTATCATTTTCCTTACCTTATCCTAATATGGTGCCACAGTCCAGACAACTGGAGTTGTGAATTGTCGAGCAGTCTAACATGTTCCTTCCTCCCTGCCCCGCACATTAAACTGGCAAGGCTCTACAGTACAAAAATCAGCCAGGGCAGTTCAAAACCTGCCAAGTGGCAGCCCTAGTAATGTATATGTTATGGTATATTACTTACCTATGTGGGCTCTAATTAAGGTGGCCATATATGTTTCAAAGAAATAAAGAACATGAAAAATGCACTTGGAAGCTTATTTTTAAAGGCTAACATTCTACTGTGGTTGTTTATGGCACACAATTATATACAAAGCAAAGTCATACATATGTATTCCAGACTATGATCTTCAGTATGGTTATTGCTGAAATATAGGACAAAGCATTCCTCATGTTAACTTGAAGTCCAATATGTAAAACATAGTATAGATTGCAAATATTTGTGTTCCACATGGAAGAAAGGCTGATCATGCTGTTTCCATAGCTCTCCCAGCATCTAGTGTGTCCCGCTGAACAAGAGGCAAAGTCTCACACATAACAGTGCACAAATATTTCCAGCAGGCCAGCTAATACCTTCAGTTAATTTTTTTCCAAATCTCTGCAGCTCTTGAAATATTGTAGTTATGAATAGTTCCAGATAGGTCTATTTCTATCATTTTATTTTACATTTACTTTCAGTGACAAAAGTAACGTGCAAATTGGAAAGAAAACAAAAAAAGAGGGAAAAGAATTAGGGACAGAGACAAGAGAATATTTTGGTCTAAAGATTGAAGGTACTGAGACCATAGCAGAAAACACACTCCAGTGCAAAGAAGATGCAGCTGCTGTGTCAGAAGTGGCTTCTAGATGTCTCAAAAACGTTCCAGATGGATGGGAGAAGATCACAAAGCAACGACAGTCAGGCAAAACTGCAGGGAAATACGATGTTTATTTCATCAGGTAATATTTAATGCAAATCTTGAAATTAAAGCTGTATAGTAAGTAAAAGCAGTGTATGTCACATAGACTTATTCTGCTGGTTGCTTAGTGGAGAGTAAGTGTTGCAGAGCCTAGAAGTCAAGTATCCTTGTTCTGTTCCAGCCCTCACCCAGATTTATTCTGGGACTGATCCAAAACCCACTGAAGTCAATAGACTCCTGTTGATTTCAGAAGCCTTTGAATCTGACTTGGGGCAAGTCATTTAACTTCTTGGTACTTCATACTAATATTATGGAAATCTGTAAATAAAAATATTTACATGCCTCATAAGGGTAGCATGAGGCTGTAAAATACTTTAATATACTTAAATGAAAGTATAAAGTATTATTACCCGTAAATTATTCTTTGTATGAACATTTTTGATAGAAGGCTTGTCTAAAAGATATTCAGCATTTAAAAAAATATTGAGAGATGATTTTTTGGAAAATGCAGGTAACATTTTTGGCTTTTTTTTTTTTTCCCAGAAATGTAAGGTGCAGTTTTGTTTTAAGAGCAAGGGATGGAAACTATAACCATTGATCATTTAATTTTCTTTCATTTCATAGTCCTCAAGGAGCAAAGTTAAGATCCAAATGTGCACTTGTGGCATATTTTAATAAAAATGGAGAGACTGTTCTTAAACCAGAAGATTTTGACTTCACTGCTCCTTTTCAGAGCAAAACTCGATCAAGAGCCAAAGGATTCGGTGCAGAAGCTGTGGGACTAAGATTACAGAATAAAGAATGTAACAGTAAAGCACAAGATCTTAGTGTGCAAAGTAGTAAAGAAGAAATTAAAGTTGTGGAGTTGCAGACCAGTAATGAGCAGCTGGAAAACATTTCCATCCATCTGCAGGGCAAGGAGGACTTGGTCATTAAAGACATTAAGCCAAAGGACTGTTGCATAAAGTCCAAAGAAAAAGGAGCAATTGGAAGAAGGGCTCAAATTAAGAAAGCTAGAAAGGGCTCAGAAAAGAGGAATGCAGATCACAGCCAAAATAAAAGGCAGAGAAAAGCATCATGTAATAAACAAGAGGCTGAGGGCGGCCAAATCAAAAAATTCCGGCAAAAGAAAGATGTTTGTGTTTCTGATAGAGGCAGAATAGATCATCAAAACTTAAACCTCACAGATACTGGAAAAGCAAACACACTCCCAAAGGATGAAATAATGACTTCAGGATCGCAATCGAAGATACATCTTGGACTAGTAACTGCTCTCTCAGAAACGGAGTCAAGAACCATGGGAGAGTTGGGATGTGCAGAGAGGAGTGATGATGCAGCTGCTATGAAATCTGACAAGAATATTGCAGAAAGACAAGGATCGAGTGCATTTGTGAATGAGAAGGATTGGGTAAATTTGGGTAACCAGGATTTCAAACCTGGCACTGAAACAGACATTAGCATTTCACAGCCTTGTGACAAGAAAAGCTTTACATCAGTGAAAATGCTGCAAGGTATATAAATTTCAGAGCAGAGCACTGTTCTAAAATTCCATCAGGAATACTTCCAAACCAATTACAAAAAAGGAGTGTTTGTTTCAGGCCTGTCTACTCCATGACTGGGTATAGTTAGAACTTTCTAAATCTGCTTGCTTGGAGTCTGTCTAATCTGTTTATCGTATTTACCATACAGAGCATCAGATATTATAGTAGTTAAATGCTATGAACCAACCAGTTCAAGCCAAGGAAGTAGATTTATTCATATTTAGAAATCACACCATCACTTTCTCTGATTTTATGTAACAATGATCACTACTCTCCAAATGTCAATTAACTTCTTAAATTACTGCAAAAGTGGCCAGGTTTTGATTCAAGAAATACAACTAACCTTGTTTAATTTAATTCTGAGATTAGTAAAATAGTTCATTGATTCTGCCCTCAATTATACCTGTGCAGTGTCTATTGACTCACTGAAATATGACTTTTGTTAAGGGTTTGTCATTTTGAAGATTATTTTTTAACAGATTCTGAAATATTGATAGATATCAGAGTGGAACTAATTCTCATTTACATACAGTACTGCCAATAAAAGTTCTTGTTCCCACCCCAAGATAAAAAGGAAATTGATTCATGAAAAGTTTAAAAAAAAAAATCTGTTTTCCATTTCACATTTGTTTCCTTTTAATTTTAATAGCGATAATTCCAGATAATTTTTTTTTGTTTTAGAAGATTATATCCCAAGAACACAAGTAGAGAGAAGGAAAACCAGTCCATATTTTTCTAATAAATACAGTAAAGAAGGTATAGTATTCTCTATGGGAAAGAAAGATGTGTTTTGGGGGGATTGGAAGGTTTAAGAGACTAGTAATGGGGGTATGAAGCCTTTCACTTTTATATCAGTAGCTCAGATCTAGACCTGTCATTACTAATCTGAGAGGTACCATCATTGTGGCCTACATGAGAGGATTTTTGTTGTCTCATTTTAAACCTAGCAGACAGGTATCCATATTGCACAAACCAACATCACATTTTGCATTAACTGGCATTCTTGGTGACTATCTCAGCAGAGAAGCTGCAGATTGAATGGACTCTGAGACTGAGCTACCTTTTTACCCATTAAGGCTGTTATTCTGTATCAGAAGTGAAGCCCACACATCTGCTGCCTGCTCTGTACTTAGTTGATGCTAAGGGAATTTATGGTAGCTGTAAGGCCCCTTCTCCCCAGAGAACAGCCCCAATTACAGGGAACCTCTGCCTGTAGATGACCCCTACATCCAGATGCCAAGCTAGTTATATACTACCTCCAGAATGACCCTGGGTGCAGGAGACATTCTGGGGATGGAATGAGGGGGAGTATGGCTTGGGCAGATCTTTGCCCTGGCAATTCTGCACCCATAGAAATTCAGGTGCAAATTGGGGCAGCCCACAGGGCTAAGCTAGCCTGCAGTGTCATAACACAGGAATAATAAACTCTCTACCCTCTCTCCATGCGTTAGTGGGAGCATGGGGGGCGAGTCTGCTCCAATGTCTCTTAAAAGAATGGGGGAGGGAGAAATCAACCTTTTACTGCTCAGTAAAGTTTCCCATATTATCTTTGTGTGTAGCTCCAAGCCCACCAAGAAGGAAGGCCTTCAGGAAATGGACTCCTCCGCGGTCTCCATTTAATTTGGTCCAGGAAACGCTCTTTCATGATCCTTGGAAGCTCCTCATTGCAACCATATTTCTCAATAAGACCTCAGGTAAATAGGTATATGATACGATATGAAGCTTAACCTCTACATACCAGTTTTACAGTCTGTGAGTTGCATCAGCTTATGTAAATGCTGAATTTGGGTCTGATGTGGCTGTTAGGGATTGTTAAAAGATCAGGGCCTTGGCTACTAAGTTTTTCATTACAATATTGAAAGGATTAAATAAATTAATACTATCTAAGGTATATTAGTATAAACAACTTTAAATAATTTGCATCTTCTTCATCAACAACATTCAGAATGCACACTTTGGATAGTCACAGAGAGGAAGTTACTGTACAGTTTTTCTGTTCACAACATATCATCTCTGCCTAGGTAAGATGGCAGTACCTGTGCTCTGGGAGTTTCTGGAGAAATATCCTTCCCCTGAGGTAGCAAAAACTGCAAACTGGAAAGAAATGTCAGAGTTGCTTAAACCTCTTGGCCTCTACGAACTCAGAGCGAAGACCATTATCAAATTTTCAGGTAGTTTCTTTTGAACATGTCTGCGTAGAGCAGTCTAAACTGATGTCAGTAAGAAAGTGGAATTATAAACCCCAGCTCTGTAATTTTCCTTCAATGTTCCAAAGATAGAACAACATGTGTAATGAAGGAGCAGGCCCTTGGTTTGAGATGACTATTAGAATTAAAAACCTCATTAGTATCAACAAGGTTGATATTTTTTGCAATGAGATACTACAGTATTTTCTGTATTTTAATGTTTAAAATAAAGACATTACTGTGTAGATTTTGCTATGTAGTCATTTAAAGCCATCTTCCACAGTGAGGGTTGTTTAGAAATCATTCCTTTTTCACCTGTTACTAATGTAATACACTTAGTTAAAATTATAGAGTTTAAAAGAGTCTGAACTGGGGATTTGGATGTTTTAATGTAAAAATCGGATTTTTCCAGTTCTACAGTGAGTACCAATGTTTTCTTGTAATATTTTCTGTGGCACATTTCTCTACATGTTAACCTGGTGAAGTATGGGGTTATATTCTCTAGATGAGTATCTGACCAAGCAATGGAGGTATCCTATTGAGCTGCATGGGATTGGAAAGTATGGCAATGATTCATACAGAATCTTCTGTGTCAATGAATGGAAGGAGGTAAGTGATGCTGTCACTCTCTAAGGGCCAGATCTAAAGCTCATTGAATGCACTGGGTTCCATTGACTTTGTTAGACCTTGGATCAAGCCTTATATAATCATGTGGATTAAAAATAAAATAGAGTAGAAATCATCTGTTAACTTTAATTAAGAAGTGTTCATAGACTGTAGTGTTTATGAGCCTGATCCTGCAAGTCCATATTGATGTGAATAGCCCCAAGAGCTAGTCCTACAATTGTGCCTGGGTATGCAAGGAGGTACCTAAAGGCTAATGAGAGTTGTCTCAGTGGTCCAGCAAGGGCGCACATTACTCGGGCTTCCAGCTTCCCAGCCATTACCTGTCGTAGATGGAGACCTGCGTGTCTGTCTCTCTTTTGACCAGAGTATTTCCAGGCTGCACAGTTCCTTGCCTTTTACTGTGTTATTGCCAGCAGAGGCAGGTTGCTCAAGCACACCTGCTTCCTTCTTCAGGGACTGATAACAGAGTGTTTGTCAATAGTTATAAGTTACCACACAGTTCTATGCAAGCTTATTTTTTTCTTAAACTAAAAGCACTATAGAGAAAACATTAAAAACAATACAAGAACCTACATGCACGCTAATAGGCTTACCATAGACCATGCCAACACTAACATGGGCTCTGGCTGGAGCAGACCTTCCAAACCCAAAGGACTTATTTTGTGATCAGGTTCATCGCAGCTTCAGCTCAAAGAGCACAGTCATGTAGGACCTCAGTAGGCCAAGTCCTTCCAATCCTCTGAGGATTGAGGCCCTTCACGAACTAGAAGTCCTGTCCTTTTGATGGATCAGGAAGAAGGCTGTGAGCCAGTTTATAAACAGGATATTTATCTAGAAACACTTTGTCTGTTTCATCCATGGAAAATCAAGTTTGAATTAGTATGTGCATACTTCTTCCAGGGGATTCAGGGCTGGATTTATACCTTACGCACCCCTAGGCAAAGCATCTTGAGCGGCCCCCCTGCCTACAGCTGACCTTTTGTGTTGCACACAGTTTTAGAGAGGTTAGGCTCCCCTAGAACACCGGTGCCCCTAGCTATGTGCCTAATTGGAAATCCGGCTCTTTGGGTGATGAAGGAAATACATTAGCATCTTCCTCCTACAAGAGAAGGTACATACATTTTAATTTTTAATGGACTCCAAAAAGGTATTAAGTCTTATTCAGTAAAGTTTAACTTAATTCCATAAAGTTTGTCCAGGATATTACAAGATGTTGTCAGTCTGACACAACAGTCACCCCCTTAAATTTCCTTTTACGTTTCTTGGATTGGTTGTGAGATTTTTCTCCCCCATCTTGATATTGGTAGTGGTCTTTGTGATGTGTCCTATTTTATTAGTCTGCAAAAGCATAGCATCTGCTCTGACTTGCCTCTCCTCCCTCTACTGCAACCCAAAATCCTCACTAGGCTCTTCTCTTGTTTACAGATGGTTGCAAACAGCAGCTGTACTCCATTTAGAAAGGTTATTGTGTGACTTGCCTTCTCAGTTGATCCAAGTGGTGCTTCATGCATGATTAGTACTTATTCCCACATTTCAAGAACATGCATGCTTAGATCTTCTATGTATCAGCGTGCTGAAATACCCCTTAACTATAAAGTAGGCTCCGAGCTGGGGGTGGAGATATTCCAGGCAGATGTTTCAGTACTGCAAGAGATTTTTATAGAAGACATTTTTATTAAAAACATTAGTTCTGATGCCTTCCTTCTCTTTCAGGTACATCCACAAGATCACAAGTTAAATACATACCAAGCATGGCTCTGGGAAAACCATGAAAAAATGGGTCTTAATTGAAAAATGCAGATATGTTTTTATATAACTTCACTTTTTGGTACTTAACATCTTGCTCTTTGCTATATGTACACATGAAATGGAAACATCCTATATTCTCTTTACACATTTTTAGTTGTGATCATTGAGTGCTTAATTCCAATATTTGATTGTGTTTAACATGTTTTCAAACCCACATAATCATTGATATTTTAAAATAAATTTTGATAAGTTTATTTGATAAGCATTTTAATTTGTCAGTGCTGCAAACAGTAAAATGATATCATACTTTCACCTAACTAACTAATACCATGCTACCTTACCATAGAAATCCAAGTGTTATTAATTATTTATTTTGCTACATAAGTATTGCTTCTGATCCATCTAGTGATGAGACAGAAACATCCAACTCCCTTTTTTTGGCTACTTGTGAGTAATCAAGTCAAAGGATCCCAGAAGAGAAGAGGGCAGGTCCTTAGAACTCTTAAACTCCCATTGCTAACTTTGCAAGCTAAGGGCCTGATTCTGCAGAAGCTACAAGTTTAGGGTCTAATCCGATGTTCATTGGAGTTAAAGGAAAGGCTTAATGGATTTTGGATCAGTCCACTTCTGCTTTACTACTGAATAACCTCATTGACTGTAACCGGGCTATTCATGGTAGTATGCACTAGGCTTGGTGTTATGTTTGCAAGATCAGCCCCTAACTTGCTAACTTTTAAAGAGCTTCCTGCAGCTGACTTGTGACTATCACCGGTTTGTATTCATGCTGAGCAGGACTTTGACACCTTGTCCATTCTTACAGCCCTGCTAACTACTCTTCCTTGGATAATTTTTTTTGTTTTTACTGCTCACTAGCGATTAACTCAATAGACTAGTTTTCAGCATTTCTTGCTATCGTCCAGAAAGGTAGTGCCTTTCTTTTAGCATACTGTGCGCCTGATCCTGCAGAAATTGGAGCACTAACTCACTCCCGCTGAAGTCAAACACTTCACAAAATCAGGTCCAGAACGGGACTTCAGTGGGGCCTAACCTAGTGGGATATTGATTAATGGGCCTTATTTTTAAATACGATTTTAACACCTGAGCTGCTATAAAATCCTTGTTTCTGAATTTATTTGCCATATATAAAGGAGTCAAACAGGTCCTAAAGATGAATCTATAATTACAAAAGTATGTACACAACATATAAAGATTGGTGCAAAGTCCAGGTTGAAGCTCTGCATTTGAATCTAATCCATAATGCCTTTACCATGTGAAGCATCTAATGAACTATACATAGTGTAGCTTTAATCTACGCATCTCAAACTAGGTGTGTATTTTTGACCCATTTTACAGTTGGAAAGAAGAAGAAAGAGGTTAATGTTCTGACTTTCAAAGGTGCTGGACACATGCAGCTCCCACTGACTTTAGTGGGAGGTGAGATGCTCAATACATCAGAAAATCAAGCTGTTAATGATTTACCCAAGGCCATACCATGACTCCTTAATGTACAACAGAATGGAACCCTCTTTCTCCTGGTCCCCTGCTTTACCTACCTCTCTAGACTTCTGCATCTGTTGTATACTTGGTAATAGCTTTATTTAGTAGTTTTTGCAATATCTAACTGTTTGTACCTTCATAGTATATGAAGGTACAATGCCAAGAAAAGCAGGATTTATTTAAGTGGGGGATATTTTAAAAAGAATATAATATAAACATTGGGGGGCTCTTTTAAAGGTTACCATTAACTCTTCGTTTAAAACAACAACATAGCATAAAAGATATTTTTCTATTCAAAGGGATTCTGGAGTCCACAGGTTCTGGAGATGGCGACCTTAAAACTCTGACTAACAGAGCCCAGCAAATACATATAATACAATTATAGTAGGTATTTGGTCCAGAAAGTTAACAGACTTAACATCACTTGAGAGGCCTTATCCAGGCAACGAATGATTCATCCATTCAAACTTGGTCATTAAATTAATATGTACTGGAGATTCGTTTTTCCCCTTCACCAAAAGAGTACAGTATGAAGTGACAGGTTTCAGAGTAGCAGCCGTGTTAGTCTGTATTCGCAAAAAGAAAAGGAGGACTTGTGGCACCTTAGAGACTAACAAATTTAGTCTGGAGAACTGGAGTTTGAGGCATAGTCTCAGGCTGGGGCAATACTCGGAGCGCTGTAAAGGGGCCCCCTCTGCACCGTGTCCGGGGCAGGGAGCACAGAATCTGCGGCCTCACAGGCAGGGGTCCCTTCACCATGGCCAAAGCGGGAGGGGGGGGGCTGGCTAAACTGAGGGGTCCCAGCCAGCGGGGTCCCTCTGCGCCCGGCCCCGGGCACTGGCTGCTCCCGGCCAGCTCAGGGGCTGGAGAGAGATCGACGCGTGGCCGACAAGACCTCCGGGCCGATCCCTCCTCAGCCAATCAGGAGGCAGGACGCGGGGCCGTTGCTATGGTCTCCAAACTGCAACACTTCCCAGGCTCTGCACCAACGAGCCTGCACGCGGGAGAACCCGGGGACCTGCTGCCGCCGCGTGCCCCTGTGGGGCCCCCTGCGAACGGCGCCTTCCCTCGCCCCCTGCCCACGGGCGGCGCGGTGGAGCTGGGTGCAGACCTGGCCCGCCCCTGGAGCGGCACAGCCAGGTAGGACAGGGCTCTGGCCCGGCCTGTTTTGCAGCTGCATGGGAAGGCGAAGGTGCCAGCGCCACGCCCCTTAGCAGCCCTTTCTCGCTCAGAGCCGGTCCCTTTTGGCTTGACTCTGCGGAGATTGTTTAGCTTGAGACGCTGGGTCTGATGGCTACAGCAGGCACCTTAGCAGCTGTCACTCACTCCAGCCTCAGCACAGGAGTGCCTGCTGTCCAGTCCAGCGTTTTAAAAAATTCCATCAGCAGCTTGAGGTCGTCGGCTTGCCATTCCCAACACCCAGCTGGCTGGTCTGGGCCCTGACGAAGCGGCTTAATATTTTATAAAATGAAGCAAATTTCATGTTGCTGATGGCTGCAGGAAACGCATGCATACATATCAAATAACAAGGAGGATGCTACCACTTACACTTGTTCTAAAGCAATATGAAGCACTAGAACATTAGCATTATAACCTGAGCCTCTTCCAGGGTTGTGATGTCATGCCCTATACTTTGTGAATACTAGTAAACACAAATCAGGACTAGAGAGATTCCAGGGTTCAGGAGCCTGTTGTGTGATGAATTACTGTGTTTAAGGCTGTCTTTTACTGGATCAAAACTATAGAATAATACAAGACCAGCCCGTTTCTAGCTTCATATTGACACTCTTCCCCAACCTCTCTTCTGATGAAATTGTGATAATACCAAGCTTTCCCATTGCACTTTTCATCCATAGATCTCACAGTGCTTTACAAATAGTTCAGTATTATTATCCCCATTTTACAGGGGTCACCCAGCAGGTCAATGGCAGAGCCAGGAATTGAACCCAAGTCTCCTGCGTCCCTGTCCAGTGCTCTGAAAGGGACAATGTAAATGTTAAATGATTAATTTCTTATATTTTATTATAAGGAGGCCATAGCACTGTCTGCACAGAAGTGTTCATCTAAGTTCCTTTTTATTGTATCATGTATTATTTCATCTTAGCTTTGGAAGGTCATATGTGATTTCAGCTCATTGTCATTGTTTTAACGATCCCACACATATTCCGAAGCAAAATTAACACTGAATTTTGAAACAATTCCATTTGGTTTTAGTTAAGGGGACACCATGACTGGGGAAGATTTGCTCAAAGACACTACCAGCGTCAAGCCGGAACTGGTCTTACAGCACTGTTTTAAACAATACAGACTCAGAGATTTGTATCCAAAGTTTTTCTTTAAAGTGAAACCAAGTACATTTGGGCCACCCAAATCCAGACGACGCATTATTATCGCACCTCTGATGGTAAAACCAGCTTCTGCTGGTTCAAAACCCATTCAGACCACTGCCATCGATGAAAAGGAGGAAGCCATTGCCTGGCAAGTACACGCTGAAGTAGAAAGCTGTCCCCGCACGCCAGAAGAACCTTCAGAGGCAGATGATCTACCAAAGCTGGAAGCTTGGATAATGGAAAGGAGAAAGCTACGGTCTCAATTGGATAGCCTTGTGGATGTTGAAAAATGTCTACGTCAAAAACTTTGTACCACTGAGCAAGAAGATAGAGTCCTGGAAAACTTACAAGACTGCAGAGCAGTGAGGAAGGCTAAAAGGCAGTTAGCTGCGACCAGAAATCTTGAAGTAAGTATATGCCTCATTCCTCTGTCCTTTGAATTACTGCACTGCCGCACTTGGAAGTCACACCTCACTCTTACAGTGGTCATGTGAATTTAACAACTGTAGCTAAACAGAGGGAGATTGGAAGGCAGTCAGGTCCGTTCTCTTTCTAAAGGTGCTAGTATCAGTCATGTATCCTTGTAGATTCTCATCAGTAAAATTACAGAAAGTGAGAAAATTATACTACCAACCTATTCAGATTGTTCCCCTGGAGACTAGTTACTTCTGTATAGGAAGAGGTAATTCAGCCAGGCTGCATTGGAGGAGTTTCTCTGAAATTCTACCTTTTGGGGCAGCAGCTGCACTCTCCTGGAATTAGCTGGAAGTTCCATCCATTAAAGCTGCAGATGGACAGGGCACAGGGCAGTCCATCTGAAGTTCCTCTGTACTACCTCCGGGCTCCCCTGTATCCTTATGGCGCTCTCGCAATGCAGCTTTTGCAGTAACTATAGTGAAAACCCTGTGGAGAAAGACCTTGCAGGTTGGTGCTGCTGAATTCCTCCCCAGTACACCCTCTGGGAATCCAGGAAGTTAAGAGCTTTCTATAGCTGGCCCTGCCTCTTCCATCAGCACCACCTGCACTACGTGTAGTCCTCATGGAGTGACTAGGGCAGGTAAATGTGGAACAGTACTGCAGAGGCTGCACTTCTCTCTTGTGGGTCTCCAGGACAGAGGCCTCCTGGATTCCAGTTGCCTCTGCCCGTGGAGGCAGAGGGGATTTATATGGCCTCTAGTCAGGATGAGGAAAGACTGAGTCCAAAATAAGGTCATCCTGGAACATGCCAGGGCCAGGACTTTTACTGGTGTAAATCAATATAACTCCATTAATGTCAATGGAGCTGTACCTGTTTATACCAGCTGATGCTCCATCAGTTTACACTCTTCACATTTCTATGTCCGGAGCCAGGAAACCTCACTGAATTTCTCATTAGGATGAAACTGATCTCATGATTATACTTCAATCTCTTCCAGACCCTGCTGCCAAAGCATGACCTGCCTCCTCAAAGAGGAGTCATCCCCCTTATCAACGCTCCCTATCCCCAGTCCCTCATCACATTGCATAACCTTCTGCACAAACAAAAGCTCAAGATGGTGGACTTATTCAGGAAGGCGGATAAGGACAAGAAGCGGTTCATGAGATCAGACTTCATTAAAGTTATCAAGGGGGTATGCAGAAATCAGGTTCAGAATATAAGGCTGAAATTCTGATGCAATTCTGTTGGTGTAACTCCAGAGTAGCTCCCAATGAAGCCAATGATAAGGGCTGATCTTACAACAACAGGTCTTCCCCTCGCCGTGGTTACACTGATTTTAGAAATGATCTATGGGGAATTAATCTGCAGAGATTTTACTCCACAACCTGGATAGAGTGAATCCCAGCTGAGGACGAAACCCACAGCCACATTGTCCAAAAGAAACTCACAGGACGATTCAGATTCTGCCTGTGTGCAGATCTGCTGTTGATTTCCATAACAGTGATAATATAGCTTCCTTCACTCTGAGGGAGCTCAAGATGCTTTACAGACCATTAATTAAGCCTCACAACCCAAGCTGCGAGGTAGGGGTGTGTGAATGGAAAGGCAGTGTAGTCCAGTGGGGAGGGCACTGGACTGGACTCCAGACACCCAAGTTCTATTCCTGGCTGATCTGCTGTGTGACTTGAGTAAGTCACTTCACCTCTTTGTACCAACCTTTGTCTGCAGACTGTCATTTACAATGTATGTGTACGGTGCCTACCACAACAGAGCCTTGATCTCAGATGGTGCCATTAGATACTACTCTAATATGTATAGTAACAATATACATTTGGCAGATGGAGAAACTGAAGGCCAAAGTGACTTCCCCAAGGCCACCCAGCCTCTCAGTGGCAAAGCTAGGACTAGAACCCATGGATCTTAATTCCCATAGGTAATGGGCTTAATCTGATGCAAGGGAGATTCAGGTTAGATATTAGAAAAAAAATTCTAACTTTAAGGATAGTTAATGTCTGGAATAGGGTTCAAGGAAGATTGTAGAATCCCATCACTGGAAAGTCAGGGATGGTCTAGGTTTATATAGTCCTGCCATAGCACAGGGAGCGGGACTTGATGACTTCTTGAGATCCCTTCAGCCTACATTTCTGTGATTCTCCAGCCACCAGGCTGCACCATCTTTCAATACCATAGTAGTAGTGCACACGGAGGAACTGCAGAACTGGTCCCTCGGGCTTTATGGCAGCCTTCAATCTTATTGTGATCACATTTGAAATTTTTTCTTTTTACAGGCCAAAGTCCCTATCAGCGACAATGACCTTGAAGACGTGATCATCTTCCTTAATTCTTCAAAACGTGGGAATTTTATAACCAGTGACGATCTGGTTGAATGTCAAAATGTATGGCTGGACACAATGAGAGATCAGACGAAACAACCTGGGGAGGCAAAAACTGGTAAGAAAAAAAGAACCCGTGATAGGAAAATTCTTCTTCATTCTTAGGAGCATGGGAATCGTCGCAATGGGTCCAACCCCAGGTTCATTTAGTACAACATCCTGTCTCCGACAATGGGCAGCACCAGATGCTTCAGATGAAGTATAATATCCCCGCAGTAGCGGATGTGGGATAATCTGCCCCCTACATTAGGTCTCATCCTTGTCACTAATAGAGATTTGCTTAAACCCTAAGTTTAATATCCCTTCCAGAATTTGGTTGACATTCTTGGCCCCCAGTCAGATGGCTGAAAACTAGAACCTTTTACACAAATGCCCTTCCACTCAAACTCTGGGGTTTGGATAGAATGGAACCAAGATTCAAGCCCCCCCTGGTGGAAAACCCAACCTCCTTGGCGCAACTCTACATGAAAGCTTGTACCTGTGCTACAGTCTCACCAGTCAAGAGGTGAAAGGAGAAATACCTAGAAGTGCTGAGAAATACATAGCACTTTACAGCTTCAAAATACCCTGCAAACATTAACTTATTCCTCAGAGCAATTAATTTATATTTCTAAAGTGCTTTGAGAGCCTCAGAGGAAAGACACTAGAGAAGGCCACAGTATTATTAAACTAATAGGATTAAAGACAAATATCCCACTGGGGTAAGCATCTTTTATTTGTATTGTATAACTGAGTAAACTGAGGCACAGAGAGGTTAAGTGACTTGCCCAAGGCCCAGTGGTGATTCAGTGTTGGAGCTGGGAACAGAACTCAGGGTGCCTCACATCAAGTCCTGTGCTCAGATGTTTCCTACAAACACTTATTTGGAGGGTTACAATTTAGTTCTCCCCCAGTTCAGACCTCTCTCTATCACTGTTGTTGGGAAACAAAGGTCTGATTCTGAAGGAATGTGACAGAAGGCAGCATTTGCAAGTTGAGCTTTCATTTAGGAAAATGAAATCAGACACCACACCACTTTCCAACTCTGCCATGTGTCGTTAAAGGGCTCCCCTTATTTTAAGTCTTCATAATATGATCCTCCCTCTCTTTTCTTACGTGCTTTGAAATGGTTAACAATATCGACATTTAAAGCATCATTCTTGGCTTCTGAACGAGCAGCCATTGAATCGAACAAAGCAGCTCACACAGCAGAGCTATTGTTTCAGGCTCCCTGCTACTTCAGGCAGACATCACTCCGTTGGTTATGTTCGGGTCACATTTTGATGGTTTTCTCTGAAACCATAACAGTGAGAGACTCCCTTTTTTTCAAACAGAGGGAGAGTCTGGAGAAAAATGGAGAATTCTTGCCACCCTCTGCCCCCCTCATCCTCCCTCCTGCCCCCATCTAGTCCTCCTTGCAATGAGCACTTTGGGAAACACTGCCGTATGATCAATGTTATCTAATGTCAAACAAATTCTCTCTCAAATAAAGGTGGGAGGTAACATAGTCCAGCTGCGAGATTGGGAATCAGGGGATCTGGATTTTGGCCCTGGCAGAGATTTACTTGTAAAAGTCAGTCTGCTTCTCTGTATCTCAGTTTCCCCATGTATAAAATGTGGATAAATGACACATCCTCTTTTGTAAAGCTCTTGTGAATCAAGTGTTATCATTTGTAAAGATGGCGGGGGAGGAGGGTCAACATAAATCCAGGAAGATTTACTTTCAAGACTTTTTAATAAAGCACTTTAAGGAATCATTTCAAACTAAAGGTGGGTTCAGCTGTAAAATGCGGGTCTGGCAACAAATCTGGATCCAAAGCTCAAGGCTGTTGGTATCCAGAGTTCCAGTCTAAGCCTGTTGCTAACTCAGATTTGCACAGAAAGCAAAGTTCATTCTTTCATGAGTTCTGATCAGTTCAGAAGTTTATTTTCTGCTACATGCTAAGATAATGTCTTCATTTCTTGTGATTCTACAGCATGTCCCCGACTTCACACCCAAAAAGCTCTTTCTAAAACTGTTAGTCGTCCAGCATCTGCTGCTGGCAAAACCAAAGAGACACAGCCACTTGCTCCTAGTGAACCTGGAGCAAAATTAACACTGTTAGAAGTTCCTCTTATCCACACCAAGCCAAATCAGAGACTTCTAAGCTATGAGGAAATGGAGGAGATTGGGAAGAGATGCAGAGAGAGGAAACGATGGGAGAAGGTACTGCATATCTGCAGAGAAATTATTCATTTACTTATGCTTTGCATTTCAGGCCTTCCCATGTGTCTAACAGATTGAGGATGAAAAAGCAGTTTAGAAAAAACAAAACAAACCAAGGGCTTTTAATGTGAATATTATTGATTAGTAATCTTTTGCCCTTCTGTATATAGCACCTTCTATCTCACACTCTCCCTTTATAAACAATTAATTTTGACTCCAGCACTCTGAGGTATACGTATTTTATTCCTTTTCTTACAAGGGGGTAAAGAGAGGCACAGCTAAATTTAAGTGATTTACATCCCCAGAATGGAAAGTCCATCAAGGTCATCTTTTCTACTCCATCTGCTCACCAAAACAGGATTAGTCCCTATGGGATATCTGCAAGTAGTTTGTCCTGTCTTGTTTTCTATATATTCCGCAGCAGGACTCACAATGAGTCAGTAGCAGTGTTGGGAATAGAACTCAGTGAGTTCTGGCTCCCAGCACCGTGTGCTCTAACCACTAGGTAGCACTGCTGCTGGGAGAGGTTCTTAAAAAAAAACAAAACAAAAACAAAAAAAAACAGGGTGCATTGGCCCAACTATTGGCACCTTCTGAAACTAACAATCTCACCTCCCAGGTTTGATGAATCTCCAGGGCACACATTGTAATGGAAATTAATGCTAAAGACATTCCAAGAGCAAGGGGAACAAAAGTGTAAGGCTCAGTTTTTCAAAAGATTTCTGAAAAATAGGACCACAATGTTTTCTAGTGCAAGCTCTTGTGCAATTCACTGCTGTAAAGACAACTAATGCACCACTTGAAATGGGGCTTATGCAGAATATGAGTGTGCATGGGCCTTGTACTGGCTCTCTACCAAAGATGGATTTCATCCACAAACCGATGCCTGGGCGCATGCAAACAGGGTTACCCATTTTGCATGCACAGAATTCCATTTGTACACACAAATGGTGCCTTATGAGCCACATTCATCCCTGGCGTAACTTCACTGAAGTGAGTGGAATTACATCAGGGATTCATTTAGACCTTTGGCCATGAAAATGTTCTGTCCAGCTACACGAATGGGGACCTGCCCTTTACTTGCAGGCGAAGGTCGACCCAATACAATGGCTGGAATGCTGTCGGCTGGTGAGATCTGGAAACAAGGCCATTGATGAACATTGCTTGCCATCTACGATGGATAGTGAAATGGGGGAAATAATTGATCAGCATCGAAGGACCTGCTACATGGTCTATCTGCAGTGTCTCAAATTATGCAAAGAATATAACATTCCACTTGCCGAAAAGGTCCTTGAAAAAGGTAAAGCAAAACCTCGGGCTTGGTGTAAATGTGCTACCTCAGAACAATTCAGGCTAAGCTTTGCTCGCCAGCCCAAATGCATGGTTCTTATTTTAGGGTGGGAAACAGATGCTTAAGTAGATAGGTGAAGAATGAAGGGTATTTGCAGTTCCGTGTACCGCAACAGGACTGGTCTAGCAGTGGATGCTGGTTGTTATGATTAAAATACATTGAGAGAACTAGGGCAGGATTGGAATAGAAGGGGTGCTGCAGATCAGGATTGAGGCTTCTGGGGTAGAGCAGTGTTAGGAGATTCCAGCTCAGCATAGCAAGAGATACCGCAGGTGAAGACAAGAGATGGTCTGGCACATGTGGGATGGAACAGGACTGGAATAGCGAGAGTGCTGCAAGTCAGGATTGAAGAGCATTGGGAGAGCTCTGTAGGTTAAGCTTGCACGGGATCTGCCTGCACTACGCCAGACTCAACCCATTTCAGTTAGTCCCTCACTTCACTGAGCTCATAATCCATTCAAAAGGTTTAGCAGGTCATGTGCCATACAGTTATTACGGCTTTGTTTTTAATTGTGTTCTTTTCTGACAGCCCTGCTGTACCCAGGAGACAAAATAATAAAAGAAGGAGCATACGTGCAGAAGATCAGACAGCCGGGGGGTCCCTACACAACAATGGATGGGAGTCACCACCAAAGACGACTGCTTTTAAGCAAACAAGGATTAAGAAATGCATTAAAAGGGGATGCCAAAAATGGGTTTGTTCAAAGAGTTTCTACTGTAGTGGACCATGTAGTGGGCTATAAACGTATAGCGACTTATCTCCAAGCAACAGCATGGCCTAGTGGCTAAAAACACTGGACTGGAAGTCAGGAGACCAGGATTCTTTTCCAATTTCTGCCACTGATTTGCTGTGTGACCTTGAGCAAATCACTTCACTTTTTCTGTTTCTCTTCTTGCCCTTTGTCTATTTAGAGTGTAAGATCTTTGGAGCAGAGACTTGTTGTATGTCAAATGCTAACACAATGGTGCCCCAGTCTTAGTTTATAATATTTAAAAGGGATGCTGGTACAACATCAGAAGGCAGGCTTCAGGCTTTTTTGGAGGGTTAGGCAAGCGGGCAAAAGTTGTTGGTTTTGGTGGGGAATGAGAGTTTTCCTCCATTAGCTCAAGTGTCTCTTCCAGGGCATTTCTACACTATAGCACAGTGGTTTTCAAACTTTTTTCTGGCAACCTAGTTGAAGAAAATTGTTGATGCCCACAACCCAATGGAGCTGGGGATGAGGGGTTTGGGAGGGGCTCAGGCTGGGGCAGAGGGTTGGGGTACAGGGCTGAGCGCTGTGGGGGGGGTCTGGGCTGGGGCAGGGCATTGGGGTATGGGAGGGGTCAGGGCTCTGGGTGCAGGCTCTGAAGTGGGGCCAGGGATGAGCAGTTTGGGGTGCAGGAAGGGGCTCCGGGTTTGGAGGGAGCTCAGGGCTACGGAAGGGGATTGGGGCACGGGTTTACCTCGGGCGGCTCCTGGTCAGCAGCGCAGCAGGGGTGCATAGGCAGGCTTCCTGCCTGCCCTGGCACCGCAGACCACACTGTGCCCTGGAAGCGGCCAGCAGCTGGCCTGGCTCCTAGGCGGAAGCGCACAAGTGGCTCTGCATGGCTCTCGCCTGCAGGCAGCATCCCCCGGGGGCCCCCCCATTCCCATTGGCTGGGAACCAGCCAATGGGAATGCGGAGCCAGTGCTCGGGGCAGGGGCCATGGGCGGAGCCCAGTGGCTCCCCCACTTAGGAACCGGACCTGCTGCTGGCCGCTTCCGAGGCACAGTGCGGTGTCAGAATAGATAGGGACTAGTCTGCCTTAGCCAGGCAGCACCGCCGACGGGACTTTTAATGGCCCAGTTGGTGGTGCTGACCAGAGCCACTGCGATCCAGTGCCTTATGTTCCGTGACGCAGTACTGGGTCGCGATCCGCAGTTTGAAAACCACTGCTATAACGGATGATCATGTTTGCTTTAGGTATGCAGCATGCAGTTTCCACTGCTGGCCCTGTGTTCCAGTGTCCAGGAGACACAAGGGAAAGTCACACACACTCTGCCCAATTCTCCTGTTACTGACACTGGTTTGACAACAGTGTAACTCCACTGAAGTCAACTACTTACGTGAATGTAAATAAGAGAAGAATCAGATTCAATGAGTCGAAATATTCCTGTTGCCATCTTGTGATTCATTCCTCTTTGCCCAAACCTCATTTTGCTGGCCCTTCTGGCGAGACACAATACAGCACGTTTCTGTATTGGGATGAAATACGTTTGGGGCAGCCGCTGATAAGATCATGACAGTGAGTGACCTAGATTCTCCTCTCAGTTACACTGACACTGTTGCACTGAAGGCAGTGTAGTTGCACTGGTGTCAATGTGTGTTGATATCTGTACAAAGGGACTAGTGCTATTTATCCACCTACCTCATAGGGGCGTTGGGAGGATTGCTTCATTGATGTCTGTACAGTGCCTTGAATTTACCAAGTGCTATACAGATGTTAAGTATTCTTATGTACCATGATGATGGTGAAAACCTGAACAGAACAGGTAGCACACGTACAATTACTTATTCGGCATTTTTTCCCACTGCATTATTATTTATGTAGCTCCATGGATACACCTGATAATTTGCAGACATGTAGAAAGACAAGGGAATTTTCCCCAATGAGCTTCCAGTCTGTTGGTTGAGATCTCTACCAAAAAGTGTATTCATAGTTTGAAATGATTCCTGTTTTATCTTCCCTGTTAGAATGCATGGAAAGCGGAAGGCACACAGAGGCAACTGGATGTCATTTGAGGATTACGAACAGTTAACAAGGTCTGTGCAGAGAATGGTTTACTCCATATATAATAGTGAAGCAGAGACAACCAATAGCTAGGTTGGCTTCAAGAACACTTTTTCCCAACAACCAGTCAGACACAGCTTTCATCAGAAGCTACTGGAGTTCTGAAGCCTTGTCAGTATGGGAGAGTTTTACCAGTTATACTGGTATAGTTTTACAGAGTAGGTATACTGCTGTAACCTCATATGTAGATGCACTTGTACCAGAATACGGGTGTCCATATGGTGGGTTATAAATACATATAATTTAATATAATTCTGTCTGCATTTTTACTGTGGTCATGGGTGGCCAGTGATCCGGCCATTGGGGGAGGCTAGCCCCCTTTCCCTCCCCTTCTTCCCCCGTTCCCCACAGGAGCCCAGAGCACCCCCAGCACTGGGCCACTGGGCAGCACAGACGCAGTGCCCTAGCCCCAAAGCGCTGGGTGGCACGGCTGCAGCGCCGCCAGTGCCTGGCTGCCGGTGGCACAGTCCAAGCTCTAGGTGGGCAGCACAGCGCCAGCTGCCCCAAGTCTTTGCGGCAGGCTGCCCAGCCCCAGCCAGCCTGGGCCAGGGCAGAGCATCAGGAACTGCAGGAGGGGAACGGGAGAAGAGCATGGCCGGGGCCACAGCAGGCTGTTTGAGGAGGCACAGCCTCCCCCAATCTATGATACCCGCCGTCCATGATTGTGGTTTTATTTCAGTTTGTGGCTATCTGCCACTTTCTATCCTAAGATGTTCTGCCATGTTCCTGTTAAACAGCTGCCATATTCCACCCCACAACTGTCTATATTTCAGTGATGGCTAAAGAAATCCCTGGACAATGAATATAATTAATTGAGCATTTTGGTTTCTTTAAGTGAAAGGCATTATAAAAATACGTTATTGATTATTTAGCTCATATTTTTCAGACGTCTGCATGTGAAGTGGTCCAATCTGAGCTACAAGTCTCATGACAATAACTTCTGGCCAGGTCACCTTCTGGACAAGCTGCGTATTTATCTCCCACAGATAGAGCCTAATCAGGAGCATGCCCTGTTCAGCTATGTTCGTCCAACACCACCTGTCTATCCTGGCATCTACAACCCACACCGCAGCTGGCCAATCAGTGACCAGGGATACGTGACCTATGGAAATACTGAGACTCAAAAGTATTGATGTTGTCTGGGACAGTAATACTATGCATAATGAAAGCTTTGTGATCCGCAGTCACCTCCATGGACTTAGGCCACCATCATAAGCAAAATAAAGCTATCAAAGCTATAAAAGTATGCATTCCCAAAGTTATGGGGGACTTGATAGACAATGAAATACAGGGCAGTTCACTTCTAGATTGGCAAGTTTCTGTTCCTTGTGACTCATAACACAAGACTTGGGGATATTCAATTAAACTGAAAGGTGGCAAATTCAAAACTTATAATAATATTAGACTGTGGAACTTATCACCACAAGACGTTGTTGAGGCTAAGAATTTAGTAAGATTCAAAAAGGGATGGAGCATTCATAAAAACAACAAGAATAACTAGACTTATAATAGTTAATGCTAAATAAAAATTCTGGGAGAGATATTAACCTCATGCTTCAAGACAAAAAACAAATTCTAACTATTAAGGATCAGGATAAAACCTAATTTGGGGGTCAGATTATTCCACATCCATCTACTGTAGAGTTTCTTGCACTTTCCACTGAAGCATCTGGTAGTAGCCACTGTCCAAGACAGGATATTACACTCAGATCTGATTGAATCTGGCAATTCCTCTGTTCTTGTGATTCAAATCCAGCTCTTTGGTGACCCATGTAAAATGCACTTGGCAAGTCTCAGTCTAGTTTCCACCAGCAGATAGGTCCAAGTCATAAAAAATGCCATCACAACTAGCCCCACTTATTGGCAGCCTTGAGATGGAAGAGTGAGTGGACCACGATGGTGACTAAACTAACCTGTCACACCCGTAGAGGTCAGGGTCAAGGCACATGGGTGTGGAAGGGCAGGAGAAACTTGCCTTCCTGCTGCCCACTCTGTACCTGTGCAGAAGGATTTCGGTTTCCATGATAAAAATGTCTCGATGGACCAACACTTGAAACCTGCTAATTCTCACACAGCTTGAGGACACTAGACTATGAGAGAAGGAACACTGGTTGTTGGGACACTGGTCTTATCCCGGCCCCTTTGAGAGCAGGATGGGATCTTTAACTGCCACCTGCTCAGCCAGAGATAGGGGTAGTGACCCCAATTTAATTTAACAGGCTGATGAAAGATTTAAATATAAATATAGATATAAATAAATAAATGTGCCTTTCTTCTTCCCTTGCTCACCCTGCCTCTGCAACAACAACAGGAAAAAAAAAAAAAAGCAAATCCCATAGGGAAGGAAAGTTTATTTTAAAACATTTTTCAACAGCAGGTTCTGACGCAGAGTTTTCACACTATATGGAATGCATGTTTTAGCAATTCATTTTGAGCTGTATCTTATTTCTTCAAAACACCGTACATGTAGCAGCCAAATGGAATTTATGGAGATCTCTCAGTAACATGGATTATGGTTATTTAGCTATGCTGTATAAAATTTAACCAGACAGTTCCAGGGATAAAGATCTTTCCTTGAAAATATTTATGAACAGGCTAGTTAGTAAATAGAAAAAAACTTTAGAACACTGAATGTTATGCACCTCACAGTACTGTGAATAGCTGGTGTCAATCAGAAAAGTGTAGTTACAAAAATGCCTCAAAAATAAAGATCAAGGTTGTTTTTTACATTAAGTGATGGCTTTATTCATAAAATACAATGTACACAATGGATTTTTTTTTTTTTTTTTTAAAGATCTGCTCTAGGAATTATCTTGGGGAAGGTCACTGGCCTGTGCTGTGTAAGAGGTCAGAGTAGATGATCACAATGGCCCCTTCTGGCCTTTGAACATACGAAACAATAAATGGGTTTATTCAAATTGTTAAATCACTAGTCACATTGGAAACTTGCAGAGTTTAAAATTCTAACGGTGATGTCTGCTGAGCAGGTTGAATGCACCTAGTTCATTGCCGAGTGACCCAAGTAAAATTCAAGAGAATGTGCCAGCATGTGTTAATACTGATGGGGCTTGAGTGGAACGTTAACTGACGATCAGCAGCACCGTTGGGGAGATGTGGGACCAGAAGCAAATGACCAGTGGTGCACTGCTATTTTAACAGAAAATTACAAAGTATAATATCCCAAGAGATCCCAGAGTGCTTTGCAGGCATCATCTGCTACTATTGAAATGCACCAGCAAGCAGGTTGGTGTGGTAGTCTTTACAACTTCTCAGTCTGTGCTCCTCAAATAACCACTGTTCCACACAGAGCTTAAAGCCATAATTAGGGCCCCCTTTATAAAGATACTTAACTTTAAGCACAAGGGTAGTCTCATCAACTTCCAGGAGTCTACTCAGGAGTTTAGAGTTAAAACAGTTACATAGGTGCTTGCAAGACTGGAACCTAGAACTAGAATGTCCCTACAGGAGAGGAAGGATAGAGATAGGGTCTTACAAAAATATGATAGAATCCTCAAACAAGCTTAGCAAGGGTATAAATGGGATTCTGAAGGAAAAGGTATAAACAGATAAAATATGTTCCCAAAGACTTGATATACCATTGAAAGCTTTAAGAACATTCTAGTCCCAGGGTTCTCTAAAAGTACATCCTCTCAACAAAGCCCCACTTGAGTCCCTGTTTAGAATCCATTGATTTATTTCATTTTATGGTTCAGCCCTATCATGGTAGATACCTGGACCTCCCAGGTACATGCTATAAAAGAGGCAGCAAACCACCTTCTGTGGCCCTATGGACTTAATCCCAGCCATATAGTGTAACCTCACCCTAAAATAAAATTATTAGAAAAATACCAATTTCTTCCTTTGCTGATAACCTGTAGTGACTGTCAAATTATCCCAAAGCCTATTTTTAGGCAGGGAACTAAGGGATACATTTTAAAAACTGGAATTGCAAGGGCAATGTAGGGACACAGAATGCAGTTACTGTACCTAGATTTGGTTATATCTTCAGGATGAAGAGCTACTCTTGTCATAAGTGCCAGATGGTTTTTAATCACCAGGGGCAGCCAAAACTTCCCAGATTAGTTTTACATCCTGTCCAAAAATATTACTAATTGCATGATTCAACTGGATCCAGTTGCAGGAGGACTGAAACCTAAGTAAAACACAGAAAATTAAACATTGCCTAAAGGTGAGCTTTGAGAAAAACACCAACAGTTTGTGTCCTGTGATAAAACAGCAAAAGTTGACAACACTAGCAAAAACAGACATTTAAGAAATATTTTATCTGGAAACTTCCCTAAAAACCTAAGAAAAATACTTAATAGAAAATACATTGTAAAGAGTTGCTGTGGGTATCTCTATTAATATTACATTATTATAAAATATTGATTTTGTAAAGAAACATTTTATGCAACCAACGATTCATATTTGGAGCTTTGTTACCTGGCAATTTCCCGTGAAGACGCAGGAAAAAAACCGTGTTAATGAAATGAAAGAAGTAAATAAATCAATACAGCCAAAAGCTCAGCAACCTGCCCTTGGGTGCCATGTAGCATCAACTCTGCAGTATCCGAAACCTACCACTAGATGGCCCTCAGACAGCGGTATCAGTACTGGCGGAAGTGGCTTTATTGTCGCTCCTCTGGCGGTTGCCGATGCCGTCGGCGGAAGTTGTTTGGGACAGGTCCTGGCAGATTCTAGTTGCTATTATTGTAGAAAAACTACGACTCATTTTAACAACTGTTATTCTCTGAAATAAATACTCTTTGGTCTTCATCTAACCAGCGTAGTTGTTAGGGTTAGGAGGCTGGTTCAGATTCCCCCTTTCTGGGTCGTGCTCAGGGATCTGGCCTGCCAGGACCTTCAGGAGACACCTCATCAGCCCGCGCGCTCTTCCGCTCGCTCTCTCTCAGCGGCGCTGCCTCTCAGGGTGGCCGCCATTAGCAACTGGTGAGTCCCGCGCCCGCCCGGATCTGTCGCCATCGGTGCCTGGGGGCCCCGCTAGCCTGGCCCTGCGGTCTCCCGAGGCCCGTTGGCGGCTCCCCACTTTAGCGCTGCGGGGTATTTCCCGGCGGGGGTGAATTATTGCGGCCGCGGAGCCGGATTCGGGAGGGGGGGGGGGTTAGGCGAGCTCGGGGCTGTGGGGGGCCGCGTCTCGCCGGGGGGGGGGAGGCGAGTTCTGGGCTCCCCAGCTGAAGGGGCGGCCTCGCTCGCCGGCCCTGGGAAAGCGGGGGGTGGAGCAGGCGCCCCCCTGCCCCGGGTGACCGGAGCTTTCTTCCTTCCCCCAGCTCTGGGGCGGATGGGGGGGGGCGTGTCTGAATTCTGGGGGCGTCTCTGAATTCTGGGGGCGCTGGGGCCGCAGCTTGGGGAAGCGGGGCGTTGTCCCCCCCCACCACCCCTGCAGGGGCTCCGGCGTCGCCTCGGCTGCGCGCCTGGAAACCCCGTCGCAAGAGAATTGCGGGGGGCGTGGGGGAGCGAGGCGTAATGGAAACCCACAAACCGGCACAAGGGCTTGGCTGTAGGATCCCCCCCCAAATGCCCTCCTCCCTCTGAGTGCCAGTTTACTCGCACGAGTGACGGCCGCGTGGTCACTCATCTCGTCTCTTCACACTGCTGTGCTGAACGTCCCAGTAGCTGAGCATCGTTCGCCTGCAGTCAACCAAGATCGCCCTGGAAATCCCAATTTAAAGTGGTTGCATAAGCCGCTGTGTTGGCCAGTGGAAGTGGGAGCCTTGCTGTAGGTAAGGGAAAGCCCTTGAGGGTCAGTGCTAGAGGGAGTTATTGCATTGCATAGCATAGGGGAAACCAAACAGCTCTTCAATGGACAACTCAAGTTGAAATAGCATCTGCTGAGGTGATACTGAAGAGCTCTAGCTGGGATAGGGTGCAAGATTATATTTCTTCACTAGTTTGTATGGAATGGAAACTAGTACGTGCTGCAGGGATGGCTTTTTGACTCAGCAGTTTGGGCACAAATTGGAAGGAGTCCAGCAACAACCACAGAATTGGGAGGATGGGTGGGATCATTTGGGAATTAAGCTCCTAAAAACATCTTGTTGAAGGTCTATATGACATGACTTGCAAAGACATTTTATTCCCAAATAATTTTGACTTGTGTGAGCAAAATGGGACCTCCCCAGGACCGCATCTGGAGAGCTTTCAGTACTCTTCCAGCTTCGGAAGCAGGAGGGAGAACTATTGCAGAGGAATACCCATTCCATTACTAGCTTTGGAAGTGGCTAGTTAATGGAAGGCAATCTGCTACAGATTTAGGCAAGATAATTTATTGCCATCTTGTTTTGCGTTCTTTCTTATCCCTGTTTTATCTGTCTTAGACACCATGCCTGCTCTCAGACCCCTGGTGAAACCTAAGATCGTCAAGAAGAGAACCAAGAAGTTCATCCGCCATCAGTCAGATCGCTATGTCAAGATCAAGGTATGCATCCCTCTGAACAAAAAAAAGTTGGAGTGTTTAAATCTTAAAGCCTGAGAAGTGATTATATTTAGGAGCTATTATGAGGTAAAACATAAAAAGTACCTTTTAATTATCAAGAATCGGAAATGTGGATTTTCTGTAATAACACTATGGTAGAGGTTCCTTGCAGATGTGCTTGTAATGTTGTAGGATGTGAGAAATGTTTGAATGAAAAAAAACCATGTCCACCCTGAATGTTTGGATTTATTCTTCATGATTGTGCAGTTGTATTCTTAAAACCTCCTTGTGTTTCCCTAGCGCAACTGGCGTAAGCCAAGAGGTATCGATAACAGAGCTCGCAGGAGGTTCAAGGGCCAAATCTTGATGCCCAACATTGGCTATGGTAGCAATAGAAAGACGAAACACATGCTGCCCACCGGATTCAAAAAGTTTTTGGTCCACAATGTCAAAGAACTTGAGGTGCTGATGATGAGTAACAAGTAAGTTGGGAAAGATCTCTTTAAAATTCATTTAGAATGTTTGTCTTAACCTACCCTGGTATTCTGTGATGCAGGTTTACACTTAGGTTCTGTTGTAATTTTGTGATCAAAATCGAGGTTTTCAAAGGGCAGGGTGGGGAGGAGGAGTCCAGGGCAGGCTGCAAGGGAGGGGAGAGATCTAGTGAAATAGTTAGAAACTGCTAGATTTTAAGCCTGAGTGAGAAGCTCTGTTCTCACTTTTTCCTGCCTTTGCCTCTCGCTGGAGCTACTCCCTCTTCTTGTCCATCCATACCATGCTTTGCTCCCAGGAAGTACCATGCCATTATTCAGGGCCTTAGCTCATTGGGGCCTCAATCATGTTTGGAGGCCTTTGGATACTACTGATCTATGAATAAGAGGATGAACATGTAGTCCTGCTTGTCAAAGTATTTGACTCCTTGACATCTCTAAGTGGAACTTTCCTGGAGCAGAATGTGGAAGGGGATGAAACTAAACTAGCCCTACCCTGCAACTGCTCTAACTACCCTTGTACAGCATTCCTATCCCTCAGCAATATCAACTTGCTGACCAGCCTTCACCCTCCAACTCAAAACCAAGCCATGGTTTCTTGCTGTTCCTGTAATACCACAGTTCTTTTTTGAACACCAAAGGACTGTAAGATGTGACCATAAAGGATTTTGGGAATTGAGGTCAAAAAACAAGGTTGTATTTGAGTTTTAGGGTCCTAGGTGGAGAGAGGTTGAAAACACCTTGATTAAAAACAGAATCTTGGCTGTATCTGCCTTCTTGTTTCCCCTTCAATTATGTCCTCTTCCTGGGATGTTAAATATTCTATTTAAGTACAGTGCATCGTTGTCTTCAGCCTTTAGGAGATCATTTTATGATCAAATATTCAAAAGCTAGAAGTAATTTTGAACTTTGATTAAACAAACCCTAAACTTTGCTTTGTATAGGTTTTTGTAGATTGATCTTATTCCTGTGATGCAGGCTTCCTGAGTAACTACATTATAGAACCATAAAACTGTAGGGCGGAAGGACCCTGGAGAAGTCGTGTAGTCATTAACTAGTGCTGAACAGGACCAAGTATAGACAAACCACTGTCAGGAAAGGCCTAGTTAATCTGTTCTTTAAAACTTCCAATGATGGGGATTCCACAACCGCCCTTAACTTATTTCAGTACTTTAAACTTACTAACTGTAAGGATAGCGAAGTATCATGATTTGATCTTAATATCACACCAAAGTCAGGGTCTGGTTTGGCAATGTGCTGAATACCTCAATGTCTACAAACTGCTGCAGCAGCATCCTAGAAAATAGTAGTAGGCAGATGGATTTGCTTTCATTAACTTGACATTTAGGTGCCGGAAAGACGGTAATGATTTAGGAATCATGTGCTTGCAATTTCCTTAATACAGTATTTGCTAAAAATTGCACAAGCAGAAGATTGTAGGCATATGTACTAGCTAATAGAGGCTTTATAAAATGTCAACTTAATTGTTTAAACAGTAACCTTTTACCCTTGTAAATGCATCTGACTTGTGTATTTTAGGAAACATATTTGGTCCCTGGTATATTTTGAATTGCATTTTCTCTCTGTGTATTACGTTTTGCTGTAACTATCAGTGGTAGGGCTTGAGTTGCAACTGGCATGAGTGGATGCAACTTAGCTGTTTTCATTGGATCTGTGCTGCCTTATTCCAGCAGTAACTTGACCCTAGGATGTTATAGAGATAATGCAGAGAAATGGGAGCAGGAGAGGAAAATGCAGTTGACATTTGAAGAGGAGAACTATAGACAGTTCAATAGCAGAGAGGGGGAGTGTGTTGCTATATGGGATCAGGAAGCTGCTACTAATATGTGATTTGACACGCTGTCCTACTACAAGAGTTCATCTTCTATTGCAGTAGGCCCATGAGAAAGGAAATGAAGTGCAAGTGGAATGGTTGTGGGCTGTTAAACTTGTAGATTTTGCTGAAATACCAGCTTAAAACCTAAACTGATCTTTAACATGGTGTTTCAGAATTTAGATTTAATGTTTACATTCAAATTTAAGCCTATTTAGTCCTAGTTATAAATAGTCCAGAAGAATGTTGCAGAGGAGTTTCTCCCAAGCGGCACCATGTGTACACCTTAATAACCTGGTTATTTCTAACTGCCTGAATCATTAATTCTCATTGGACACCAATTAATGCTATATTTGGTTCTTCAGATACATTTATTTTACTTAGAGCTGCTTGCTTGTTCTTTCCTTACTGAATGCATGCACACTTAAATCAATGTTTCCATTCCTGTGTTGCTTAAAGGGGGAGATTTTTCCTAGACTGTGAATTGAATATTGGTCTGCTTTATGCTGCTGAAATATTGATTCTTTATCCATATTTTAATAGGTCTTATTGTGCAGAGATTGCTCACAATGTTTCCTCCAAGAACCGCAAGGTAATTGTAGAGCGAGCAGCTCAGCTTGCTATCAAGATCACCAATCCAAATGCCAGACTGCGCAGTGAGGAAAATGAATAAACGAGCTCTTTATGTAACTGTATTTAATAAAATACAAAAATCCAATGTGGGTGTGTGTGTTGAATGGTTGTGTTAAGTCTTCATCAGACCAGATCTCTATGATCTCCCTATAAAATACTAATGAAAAAGTGAGAGTAGTAAAGGCAGACTGAGTGTCAGTTTTCCCTCAGTGCTGTTCTTAAAGGTGGAGGGAAGGAACTGTCCTATAGCTATGGTGTGAAGTTGTACTGGTACTGAACTTGTCATTTTCATAGTAAGGGTAGAAAGCTTGACTTGAAAATGAGGCTGCTAATGTGTGGGGAGGGGCTACGATACTGAATACTGTTATACTTTGTCTAGGGCATTTATAAACTGCCTGTTCACTTCCTTTTCCATGGGGGGGGGTAGAGAAACTACTGAGCATGTTGAATTTAAATACTCACAGTAGAAAGCTGAAAGGGGAATAAGAGCATAGCACCCCTTGAATTGCCCCACTGCTCCTTCTGTTAAGGAACACTAATATTCCAGGAAGTAAAGTAGTACACCATGCTGTATGGTTAAAACTAGTATAAATATTCCTGATTTGGGCACTTGCCTGCAATCTTAGCAAGTGCTTGTAGTTAAGAAGTTTGGAAGTATGCATTCAAAAAAAGTGTAGCTTTTTTTTAAATTGAATGATGCTGCAACTCTATACTGTGTAGAGATGACTTGCATCTGTTAACAGGTACTATTCTCTGCTAGTAGAGTGAATACACCTAATGCTGTATAGCAAAGTAAAGATTCTGCTCTAACTACACGATGGGGCACCTGCACCTGCACCTGAAGCTTGCAGTGTTAGAGCATAGCATATAGAATGCAATCTTGGGAGAATTATTTCATCTTACTGAACGTAAGGGACCAACTCATTTTGTGTTAGCTTAATAATAGAAAAGGAAGTCTTTAATGGTCTTCTGAAACATCACCTGAATACATATCCTTACACTAGTTTGAGGGGTAGGGACTAGGAGCAGCATAGCTAAAATGCTGTGGTTGACCAAACATGTTTTACTTCTATTAAATATTGAAGTAGAGGAGCAGATACAGCTTCAAAAATAATCTTTATTTTCCTAGGATGCCACTTGTACCAAGTGAAAAGGTCTCACTCTGCACTGTAAATAGGACAGTTAAAATGTTTCACACTAACCACTCACTCAAAAAACAGGAAACAACCTGAAATGAAATTACAAATCCATGGCTGCAAGTAGTGTTATGGCTTCATTCTCTGGTTTGCCATTACTCCATCTGTTATTCCTGTTACAGAATTTTCCCTGTGCAGGACAGGATTTGAGCAAGACAAATGATAAGTTCTTGTATGGTGTGCAAAAGAGCTAATTTACATTCATGCAATTTGTAGTTGCCTTATACTATTTCACTAGATATTTGATACCAGAATACTGAAGGCAGGTCTCTTCTACAGCAGAATGCTGTATTTCTTCAGTTCTACTGACAATAGTTTGGAATACATCAATGCTTTAGTGTCTGATAGTCACGGCCAAGAGTCTAGTTACCCAGTGGAACAGTACTGGCAACTTAATGCAGGAAAAGACTGGTGCATATATAAAAATTAAATACTTTTTGTGGAAAACTTAACATGCCATTCTATTTTGGAAGACATTTGATTTGTTACTTTGTACAGTCAAACTTACTGAGAATGAAAAATCAAGAGTGAGCTTTACTTGCTTTTTGCTGCCATAAATTACTAGAATATCAATAAAATGAATTTAGCTACCAGGAAAGCCTGTAAAGCTTGAAAGATAAATTCTGCTCAAGTGCAGTTTATAGTAAGCAGAGTGAATATCTTAGTGTAGAGTCTTTCAATTTTGAAATATGGCAGTGGTACTGCCACTTAACTAGTTCTGAGTTTCAGGACATTTGCTCTTAAATTTTTAACTAGTGTTGTCTAGTGAAAAGGATAGACCTTCTGCAGACACATTTCTATCCAAAATAACTTTGTGTAATAGCAAAAATGAAAACTAAATTGCCTTTAAACTACTGTCCTTATTCAAAATAGTGCAAGAAATCCTACAACAGTGGGAAACTTCTAAGAGACAGTTTCTATTTTTCAGTAATGAATTGTAATAGTAAATTTAGATGGCCTCACTTAAGCCCTTTAACATGCTGAATAATTTAACTTGTTTTTCACTCCCTCTGCAGCACACAGCCCTTTTAACCTTAGTCTCATTGCCAACTTATAATTTAATCAGAAGTCTGACTCGTGTAGCTGAACTAGCTGTCATTTTCTTAAAACATGTTTTTTTTTTTAAAGCTAGGTCAGCTTTGAGACATTTTTCTTCCTGCCTATGCAGGATCTGTTTCACTTATTGTTGTGGGGGCAGCAGGGTGATATGGGGAAGGATACAGAGGACTTAATTCATATCTATCGATTCTGTGGTAGGTAATGAAGCTGAATCCTTCTGAATGCTTTCATAGAGTGAAGCCATTTCAGGATTGGCTCTGATTTGAGAAGAAAATTCAGCCATCACTGGACTTTTCTCTACTTCAGGGATGGTTAGCAGAGCAGCTACCGCCCTCATCGCTGATCGTTTCAGTTCATCCTGCTTTTCAAATTCCTGTTTCACCGAACCCGCTTTTACCTAAAAAATTTAAAACACTGCCCTTAAATGGGATCAGGAAAAGGATGAATGTACACACAGTCGAAGTGGGAGAGAGAGAGGTGGGATATTTTCTAACAGGAGAGGAATTCATGGTGTTTTTCAAAAGCAATCCACGTGGACATAACTCAGAGAGATCAGAATTACAGACACTGAGCATTGTTGAAAATGCCCACAGTAGTTGTACTTTATCATTATGATTATGAACATGTATTCACAAAAGGCTATTTCTGCCTTGATACTTACACACATCCACATTAGCAAGTGCTACATAGATACATCAGTTAAAGTTACACATCTAAAATACACCTGAACAAACTAATCAACAAAACTAAATTTACTTTTGGCAGCCCAGGTGCCTAGGTAATTGTGACCTCAATTATAATTGCTCCACCTATATGTGAAGTTAATACTATTACATGAAATCTAGCAGCTGTGGTTACTTTTTCACTGCTTGGTTTTAATATTTCTTCACTGTAAAGTCTATAGTTAGGTAAAAATGGCAACTAAACTTCACCCTGCTATATGCATGCTGAATACTTTCCTGAAAATAAATTTGCTCTATATTAGTTTTTTTTACATCTGCAAAGCCAACACATTTATGGGAGAGGGAGCTGGATTCTATTGTGGCTTGCACATCAGCAGAGCTGTTATAGTTCCTATTGTAGAACGTTTGTTACGGTTTGCAACATACAAGTTGAAAGGACCAGAGTGACTTTGCAGGGATGGCAGTTTGAAAACCCATCCTTTTATTTAATAATTGAGCAAGTTTGATTTCAAAGCCCATAAAGATGGAACATCACATTTTTAGTCATTTTTTTAAGAGCAGAACCACAATTGAAGTCTCAAAACTAAAGTGATCTTTAGTGCTATTTACTGCAAGTATGGAAATAAGAAAATTATGATTTAAGTAGGTTGAGTTTAACCTCAAGACCACAGTACAATTTACTATTTTAAATTCTCTGCAAAGTTCTAGTTTAAGAACTGACAAAAATTCTATTCCGTAACAAATATTTTAGATATTGCATGCCCCAATTGGCTCATTTTCAGCAAATTCTGAGAAATGGTCTAAGGCACCAGACCTTTCAGAAACATTTAATTCTTGTTTTATTACAAAGGTGAAATTCTTGCTTTTACCAGGTATTAAGACCCAGACTACAGTGGCAAAGCAATGGTGCTTGTAGATTTTAGAGATCTTGGAAAAATCTCTATTGCGCACACACAAGCATAGTACTGACATTTTTCCAAAATTGCAGACACTCAACATAGCTGATAACTGAAGCTTTCACTTAATCTTACCTTAGTAGAGCAGGTTGCCCGCAGGGGTTCAATCAATCGCTCTAGCCTTTGTAGAACTGCATTAGGACAGAGTGTGGAGAGTCGAGCCAGCATGATGAAAGTCAACATCTAGAGGATTTTTTTTAAAAGGTTGATTTAAAATACTCTCAGATCCCCCTCGAACCCAGAACCCTTCTGTCAAGTCCCCATGTATTCTACTGCAACAATTTCAGGCAGAAATCACTGCATCACGTTGCATTGTTCTCTGTTGGACAGTTTTCTTTGCACTCATAAGGGGTATGAGTTTTAGACAAAAGAAAGGCTTCGATTCTAGAAAATAAGTATGCATCAAATTCCAAAGCATTACAGAATACACAGGGCCCTTCTGAGTATTTAAAAACAGAGGCTAAATCCTGCAACCCTTAAGACTTCTCTCATGCAAAATCTTTTGACATCAGTGGGTGTTTTGCCCCACTGAGTACTACAGGATCTGTCCCTCAGCAGAAGTCAAATTTGAAGGGGGCCAGAGGGAAAAGATAGTAGTACTCTTACACACTTTGCCTATAAGCGATGCCAGTGATAGTAAATTGAGAGTAGACCAGCCCTAAAAGAATAATATAAGGATCAAAAACTGTTCAGATGTATGGCTTGAACTACATATCATTCAAGTGGTAAAACTAATGAGGACAGAGCTGAACCAATAAAAAAGTATTTACATAAGTACAGCTTATTTCTAAAAAGCTGTACCAGTATGAGCACTTTATTCTAGTACAATTGCATCCACACAAAATTCACAGATTTCAAAGCCAGAAGGGACCACTGTGATCATCTACTCTGACCTCCTGTCTAGCATAGACCATAGAATTTCCCCAAAATTAATTCCTAAAGTGTATCTTTTAGAAAAGACATACAATTTGGATTTAAAAATGGCCATTGATAGAGAATCCACCACAACCCTTGGTAAATTGTTCCAATGGTTACTCTCATTAAAAACGTATGCCTTATTTCCAGTCTGAATTTGTCTAGCTTCAACTTTCAACCTCTGGATCGCATTATACACCTCTACCCTGATAGAACACGATCCTCGGGAGACAAAAAATAAAATCTCACATGTTATAGGTGAGACCACTTTATATCGAACTTGCTTTGGCCCCCTGTTCCTTGTTCCCTGACCGCCCCCTCCAGAGACCCCATCCCTAATCACCCCCAGGACCCCAGCCCCTGCTCCCTGTCTGCGCCGACCCCTATCTACACCCCCACCCCCTGACAGACACTCACCGGCAGCGGCCAAAAGCGGAGCAACACGGCCCCAGCCCGCTCCACTCCACCACCTCCCAGCCGCAGCCCTCTGCTTCCTGCCGCCGGTGAGTGCGGGAGGTTGGGGAAAGGACGCCTCCCGCATTCACCTGCCGCTGGAAGCAGAGCGACGTGCCCCAGCCTGCTCCGCTTTCCTTGCCCCGGCTCCAGCCATGTCGCGGGGGAGGGGGAAGAGTTGGGGAAATGTCCCGCATTCACTTGCGGTGGGAAGTGGAGCACCGTGACCTGGAGCTGGTGGAGTGGAGCGGGCTGGGGCCGGGCTGCTCCGCTTCCAGTGAATGGAGGCGAGGGGGGGATCCCTTCCCCCAAACCCCCTCCCCCGAGCGAGATGGCTGGGGCGAGAGAAGTGGAGCGGCTGCTCCTGGCCCCCCGCTATTCCCCCTGGCTACTCTGGGACTGCAGGGCTCCCAAACGTGCCCTCCCACAGCCCCTGCCTCCCAGGCCCGGGGTGGATGAGCCCCTGACCACCCCTGAGACCCTCTGCTCCTTATCCAACCCCTCAGCCCTGGCCCGGCACCCTTAACACGCTGCTCAGAACAACGTGTCAGAGCTTACCATGTTGTATGCGAACCCGCATTATATTGGGTCACATTATATCGGGGTAGAGGTGAACCTTTCTCTCTAGATTGAGTCCATTATCAATATTTGTTCCCCATGTAGGTACTTCTAGACTGTAATCAAGTCACCCATTAACCCTCTCTTTGTTAAACTAAATAGATTGAACTCCTTGAGTCTGTATCACTATAGGCATGTTTTCTAATCTTTTAATCATTCTCATGGCTCTTCTCTGAACCCTGTCCAATTTTTCAGCATCCTTCTTGAATTGTGGGTGCCAGAACAGAACACAGTATTTCAGCAGCGGGTCACACCAGTGACAAATACAGAGATAAAACAACCTCTCTACTCCTACTCAAGATTCCCGTTTATGTATCCAAGGATCACATTAGCTCTTTTAGCAACAGCTTCACACTGGCAGCTCATGTTCAGCTGATTATCTACCATGACCTCCAAATCTTTACTGAGTCACTGCTTCCCAAGATAGCGTCTTCCACCCTATAAGTAAGGCCCACATTCCTTGTCCCTAGGTGTATACATTTAACTGTATTAAAAATACATGTTTGCTTGTGTCTAGTTTACCAAGCAATCCAGATCACTCTGAATCAGTGACCTATCCTCTTCATTATTTACCGCTCCTTTGAATGTCATCTGCAAACTTCATCAGTGATAATTTTGTGTTTTCTCTCGGGTCACTGATAAAAATGTTAAGTAGAGTAGGGCCAAGAACTGACCCCTCTGGGACCTCTCACTGGAAACAAACCCACTCACCAATTCCCTGTTTACAGTAATATTTTGAGACCTATCAGTCCATTTAATTTGAGCCATGTTAATTTTATATCGTTACAGTTTTTTAATCAAAATGTCAAGCAGTACCAAGTATATTACATCAACACTATTACCTTTATCAACTAAACTTGTAATCACCAAAAAAAAAAAAAAGGGCATCAAGTTAGTTTGACAGGTTCTATTTTCCATTAATTTATGTCGATTGACATTAAATTTTATTACTTTCCTTTAATTCTTTATTAATCGAGTCCCATATCAGCTGCTCCATTATCTGGCCCAGGATCAATGTCAGAGTGACAGGCCCATAATTACCCAGGTCAACCTGTTTACCCTTTTTAAAAATTGGAACTACATTAGTTTTTTTTCCAGTCTTCTGGAACTTCCCCAGTGTTCCAAGGCTTACTGGAAAAAAACCCAACATTACCATCCAGTGAGCTCCACAGCCAGCTCTTTAAAAAAAAAAAAAAAAAAAAAACTCTTTACAAGTTATCTGGGCCTGCTGATTTCAAAATGTCTGATTTTAGAAGCTGCTGTTTAACATCCTCCAGAGATACTAGAGGAAGAGAGAGAGTGTCACCGTCGTATGATGAGGCAATCTGTTTTTTTCCCGTCAGATACAGAACAGAAATATTTATTAAACATTTCTGCCTTTTCTGCAATATTATTGATAATAATTTCTGCCTAGTAATGGACCAGTACGATTGTCAGAATTATTTTTGTTCCTCATATACTTAAAATACTCTATTGCCAGCAGAGTTAAGGACAATAAGAGAGATTTCTCCTGCCCCTTTGCTTCCCTTATACATTTTCTACAATTCCTAGCTTCTGATTTATATGCATTACTATCAAATTCCCCTTTCTTCCATTTGTTATTATATATAAAATATTGAAATATATTATATTTCATAGCTGCTTTTACTTCCCCTCTAAACCAGATCAGTTTTTTAAACCAATATGGCCTTCCTTGACTGTGGCATGTCACACCTTTCAGAGCCATTGTTTCAGGTTTTGCAAACTGATGCAGACATCAGTACATCAGTTACATGCGAGTTATGTTTTCAAGGCCAGCGTAACAGCTAGTAACCTTTTTTAAATAAATAAATTAAATAAAGAGTAAGCCTAGAGAACAAAAAGGCTGCATGAAAAAGGTGCCGGGTGCTGCAGCACCACACATTGGCACAATCTGAGCCCTAGCCTTTGCTGTAGTAAATAAGATCAAAACCAGTTACTTCCACTACTCTTGACCAGATAAGGAGAGGAAGTTACCCTAATGTCATAATGATCCTTAAGTCCATCCTCCACGTGGTTCAAGTATTCATAGATGTCCAGTTGGTCAAGGCAGCTTTCCAACAGCGAGTACATGCACTCAAAGGCAGCTTTCCTTACATCAAGGCCATCATCCACTGTGTGCTTGAATGGCCCCATTTCTACCTTAAAAGGAAAAAATGATACACCTGGTCACTCTGTCAGCGGGGAAGGCTCCCCATTGCCACATCTGGGCTAACAACTTAATGCCTAATACATGTTCTTCTCCGACCCACCTATACCCCAAGGGTTCCACCCAACTATTTCCTCATGAGAGCATCGCAGCATATTCATGTCAATTCCATGTTGACCAAGACATTGGCATGCAGAAGTCATGAAGCAGCAGCACTAGTAACATACCTCCCGTATCAGTTCCCTTCTGATCTTAGTTTCATTGTATAAGTGGGGTAGGATAGTGTTCAGCATGTCTCGGATTAAAGAAGGCTTATTGTGAGCAGCAGAATTAAACATGGCTAAAGCAACACGTCGAACATTTAAGTCAGGATCCTGAAGAGTCTTTAAGAAGTCACCTGCAGGACAATAGCATAAAATTTGTTTGACAGCATTAAATGCAATGGTTTTTGTAATTCAAGATCTACTTACAGCCGATTTTCAGAGTAACATAAGATATTTGAAGGAGCCAAAATATGAAGAAATCTTATACACAATGATTAAAAATAACTCTAGAGGCAAAGCTTATACAGTGATGCATTTAGATCTATTTCCCTTCCTTTTTTTGGGATAGGATTAAACTATTTGAGGCAACAGGTTACATTAGGGATACAGAAATACCAGTGTGATGCTAGCCACCAGTGACTTTATCCGAGAGTCCAAGTAGAAGCCTTAGTATTTTTAGAGGGAGTTTCTTTTCAACGCTCAGCCTAGACGTCTCTGAAACAGAATTTTTGCAGTTTCTCTTTAATAGCTCTGAGATACAGGGACCTGGGTGTCCAACCTAAGAAATATTTTACAAGACATTTATCTGTAGCCAGAATCACTAAAATTCTCCACTCAATTCATAGTTTCCATTCATGAGTGACACACATACCTGAAGGAGGAAGACCAGAACATTTACTAACGCTCACTCTGCAACCTCAGCATGGAACTCTAGATCTTTTTCCATCTACATTTCTCTGGGGTTAAATTAGTCTCAAATCAATTTGAAAAAAAAAAAAAAAAAAAATCTTACTTGCATACAAAATAGGACAGTTGTAGGGCCATTGATAGTGTACCAGAGCTCATGTATAGAGCTCACAAGATTTCTATAGGAATTGAAAACTCACCTATGCAACCTTTAAGAAGTACGTCAATAGGCTGTGGCTGATCAGAAATTGTGAATTTGATTGCAGTTACTACAGTACTTCGTGCATGTGGGGAACCTGCAACAAAGAGAACATAAAAAAAATGGTGTGTACATTTACACAGTATGCTCTTTGCTAGGGCTGTCGATTAGTTGTAGTTAACTCACACGATTAACTCAAAACAATAGCAATTTTAAAAAATCATGATTAATCACACTTTTAATCATATTGTTAAACAGAATACCAATTGAAATTTATTAAATATTTGGATGTTTTTCTACATTTTCAAATATATTGATTTCAATTACAATAGTACACAAAGACAGTGCTCACTTTATATTGTTATTTTTATTACAAATATTTGCATTGTAAAAATGGCAAACAAAAGAAATAGTATTTTTTCAGTTCACCTCAATCAAGTACTGTAGTACAATCTCTATGGTGAAAGTGCAACTTAAAAGTGTAGAAGCTGGATAACAAAAACATCACTCAAAAACAAAACAATGTAAAGCTTTAGAGCCTACAAGTACACTCAGTCCTACTTCTTGTTCAGCCAATCTTTAAGACAAACAAGTTTGTTTACATTTACGACAGAGAATGCTGCCGGCTTTGTATTTACAATGTCACCTAAAAGTGAGAAGACGACATGTTCGCATGGCACTTTTGTAACTGGCATTGCAAGGTTTTTACGTGCCAGATATGCTAAACATTCATATGCCCCTTCAGGCTTCAGCCACCATCCCATGCTGACAATGCTTGTTAAAAAAATAATGCATTAATTAAATTTGTGGCTGAGGTCCTTGCGGGAGAATTGTATTTTTCCTGCTCTGTTCTACCTGCATTCTGCCATATATTTCATGTTATAGCAGTCTCGGATGATGACCCAGCATGTTTGTTTTAAGAATACTTCCACTGCAGATTTGACAAAATGCAAAGAAGGATAGATACAGCACTCGACCCAAGGTTTAAGAATCTGAAGTGCCTTCCAAAATCTGAAAGGGACAAGGTGTGGAGCATGCTTTCAGAAGTCTTAAAAGAGCAACACTTTGATGAGGAAACTACAGAACCCGAACCACCAAAAAAGAAAATCAACCTTCTGCTTGTGGCATCCGACTCAGATGATGAGAATGAACATGTGTCAGTCTGCACTGCTTTGGATGGTTACCGAGCAGAACCCGTTATCAGCATGGAGGCATGTCCTCTGAATGGCAGTTGAAGCATGAAGGGACATATGAATCTTTAGTGAATCTGGCACAAATAATCTTGCAACGCTGGCTACAACAGTACCATGCAAATACCTGTTCTCAGGTAATATTGTGAAGAAGAAGCAGGAAGCATTCTCTCCTGCAAATGATAACAAACCTGTTTGAGTGATTGGCTGAACAAGAAGTAGGACTGAATGAACTTGTTGGCAATAAAATTTACATTGTTTATTTTTGAATGCAGTTTTTTTGGTACATAATTCTACAGTTGTAAGTTCAATTTTCATGATAAAGAAATTGCATTACAGTACTTGTATTAGGTGAATTGAAAAATACCATTACAGTACGTTTTGTTTTTTACAGTGCAAATATTTGTAATCAAAAATATAAAGTGAGCACTGTACACTTTGTATTCTGGTTGTAAGTGAAATCAATATATTTGAATATGTAGAAATATCGAAACTATTTCAATAAATGTTATTCTATTATTGTTTAATCGCACAATTATTTTTGTAATTACTTGACAGTCCTACTCTTTACATGTATTTGGGTTAGAAAACATGCTGCTCAATGGAAACGTAAGAAAGATTATTTTTGTACAAGAGCTAAAGGAATAAGAATGCCATACGGATTAGATCACATCACGTGTCCAAATCTGGCCTCCAAAGCATTCTCTTGTCACTCAGCCTCCCTATTGTTGTAACATCTTTATTAATACCATGCACCACACAACTCTGCACTTCTTCAGAGACCTTCTTTTGGTTAATCTTTTTGGCTGATCTTCTCTCCAGCCTGCCTTGCTCCCTCCAACTACAGCTATACTACATTAAGATATTAGAAGATAGGACTGTAGAAGATGTTTACGCAGTGAACAAAAAAACATTTCCCTAGGCCTTTTACCATTCTAATCCTGGTCCTTCCCATTACCTGATGACAGCTGCTTTTTCAGCCTGGGCAGCAGCTGGGATGGATTCACTAGGGCCAGTTTCCCCAAGCATTCGGCAACCACATTTCGTGTCCCCTCCTCTGTGCACTCGCAATGGTTGAAAAGCAGAGCCCAAATATCTTCCACATAAGGTTTGAGGCCATCTGCTGGGGAGGAGCTGATGACTTCTTTTAGAGAATGGAGTAGCAAGTATTGCCTCTTGGGCTGACTTACAATTTCCTTCAGCATAAAGGGAAGATATTCCTTAAGATTTCCAGCACTGATGTTCCCCAGAGCATAGGAAGCTGCTGATTTCACCTCTTCGCTGGGAGAGGCAAATGCTTCCAGTATTACTGTTTTGAGCTCTTTCTGAGCACTTAGGTTCATGGTGCGACCCATCTCTGCCAGTGAAAGGAAGGCTAGCATTTTAACAGCAGCACTGGACTTGGGGTTCTTCACATCTTGAATAAACTGGCTTGTTACCCTGGTGGCTTCTTTGGACATGCTGATGAAAGGGCTGCACACACTTTGCTACAGAGTAATAGGCTTGTTTATGTAAAGTTACAGATGCCCCACCAGGACTTGAGTATATGGGGCTCGTTAGCTGTTTCATCAGCTCTGCATAACCCATGTTAGCTGTCTTTGTTATAACCAAAGCTTGAAAGAAGTCTATTATGGCATTCATTGCTCCTCCTTGTAGCAAAGGGGAGTGGACAAGCTGAAAGAGTTCAGAAAGAACTGAACCACTTATCTTGGATAAGGAAGATGGATAAACCTTAGCTAAGGTAGTAAGGAACACGATAGCCACCTGAGAAACATGCAAATCATTCTCACTAACTAAAGCAGGAAGCTCTGTCAGCACAGACTCAACCATGGCAGGCTTGAGGCTATCGCTGTAGTTCTTAATTAATATGTCCAGAGCCGTCAGAGTACTCAGTTTCAAGGCACGTTGATTCTTTCGCAAGAAGGAAGCTAAAATGGGGAATCCTTCCCCTAGAATAGGTCTTAAGTCTATCTTCAGTGGAGAAACTAGCAATTAAGGTTAATGCTTTGACTGTTGTTAGTCTGTTATTTCATTTTTGAGCCTTTCTAGAAAAATCTTCAAAGTTGGCAGGAGATCACCACTTAAATGGTCTCCAAGATTGCAGACAATCTGTCCCATGCAAGAGATAGCCCGTTCTTTCACCTCCTGATCAATATCAGCAGCTTTCAGTCTCTTAGAGTACCAGAAAAAAGGTCTTTCACATAGAGCTTGGCATCAAACGTACAAGATTGTCCAAGGGCAGAATAACTTTCACAAGCTGCTGAGTGACCAGCAAAGCTTCTGACGTGATCTTATAAAAGGGTCCCCAATACAGGTCACAACTGGAGGTAGCAGTGCCTTAATATGGGGATGAAATACTTCTGGCTGGTGATTGCAGAGAAGAACATGAAGGAAAGACAGTGCATCAATCCTCATGTTGGACGAGCTGGATTTATCAGCCAAGGAGGAAAATAATACCTGTTCAGGAGAGACATTAACATATATTATCTTATTTCTTCAAATGGATTTCACAAAGATTAAAAAACAAATTCCTAAATCGTTGGATACAAATCCAAATAATTTATTTTGCTCCACCCCACTGAGCCATGTCTACACTAGGAGTGCCTCACCAATACAGGAATCCCAATATACTATATTGCAAGCACTATATGTGGACACAGTTATACCAACAAAGCTATGCTTTGTACCAGTATAGTAAAGCCACCACCAACAGAAAACAATCTGTACAGGTAGAAGCATAGCGATGTCAGTAAGGGATTATACCTCATCACACCCCTGACCAACAGAGCTCTGCTGGCAAAAAGCTCTTAGTGTAGCCATAACTTGATATACCCACATTCTTGCAGTAGCTGTTTATTTTTTCAGCCAAGTGGCAAGTCAGATATAGCCAGGCCATGTGGCTCTACTGGAGAGCTACCAAAAGTATTTTACAGCACTTTAACTGGATAGCTATAAAACCACTTGTCAGTATTGGTAGGGTGATCTGGGGAGAATTCTTTAGTTGGTACACAGCTTAGAACTAGAATAATAAGATTAAAATTAAGAAAAGGGAAAATCTAGGCTGAACACAGAACTCCTGCCAGCAAGACATATCTAGCTGTGGAAAGTCTCAAGGAAAGGAGTGGAGGCTCAATTGCTTGGTTTTGCAATTATACTGGACAAAAAGGTTAGAAAAATGTACTTTAGAGAATAATCCTGCAGTTGGCAGGAGATAGACTGGATGCACTAATGGGTCTTTTCCATATCTAACTTCTATGATAGAGTCTGAAATTGTTTTTTCAGATGAGCAATTAGTAAGGTATTCCAAGAGGTCCCACCTTGCCACCCCAACACAATTTATTGTTCATATTTTCTGTTGTTATTGTAAACATATAGGAATTGAAGGTCATGGGATGCTCAGAGGCCAGGGGATATTGAAAAGGCAGTTTCCCCCACACATTTACAGTAAGGACAAACCAAGGTCTTGGAGGGCCTCAGTGTTATGAGTATTTCAACATTCTTGGATGTGCATCTTTCCCTAATTACAAGGAAGGAAAGTTAGGTGAAAAAACTTGTGGGCCTGCAGATAAAACCCTCCCCCAAAAAAACATTTAAAATGTTCTATGAGATTGAGAGAGAAATAGAAAATGTCACCACTATGACCCCAATCCTGAGCTCAAAGTCAATTGATTTCAGTGGCAGCAGGAACAGACCCTGTGCCTTTTTAGAGACAACACGCATCGTTTAGAAGCCTTATAGCACCAAAAAGTGGAAACTTTAAACTGCGACAACCGCTCCCTACCACTTCCCAGCCACAAACCAGTTTTACCAGGCATTAACGCAGGGACGTGATCTGCCAGGCAGCCAGGAAGAACATTGGCCAATTCTGTAAGGAGACTGAAGCACCCTTGCCTTGATTTGATGCTTTTCTCCTGAGCTGCTTGTGCAAGGCCTTGATTATGTTTGGAACCTGCAGTTTTAGAAAGCAAGACAGGAAGGGGGGGGGGGGGGGAAAGCAGTCTCATAGGTAACCATGGCCTTTTTGACCAGAGCTATGCTAGCAAAGCAGTTTACCCCAGCTTAGCTACACACATTAATAATTCAGGGTGAGAAGAGAGGAGCAAGTCAGAATGAATACATTCAATGGTTTATTAAAGGGAGACTCTGGAGCGTAAATTAGGGGCTGAGAGGGGGCGGGTGGAGTGATAGGGTAGCTATTTAAACTCTTCTATTCATATATTTTAAGTTGTTTTTTGTTTTTTTTTTAATTCTATGAAAATATTTTAAGGCAAAGTTGCTCCTCTAGTGCCACACCTCAAAACACAGCAGCAGTGCTTAGTGATCAGTTTGGATGCTTCTCTAACAAGGAGAAGGAAGTGAAACTGACCACTCAAGTTTCAACTGTCTGAGTTGAACAAGGGCAAAATTAAAGAAACAGATGAAAAGTAGGTTAAAAAAGTTAGATATTAAACCTGAAAGTAATTTAAGGACCTATCCTGCAATTAGATCTGAACAAGTGGACCTCTGCAGAGCTCCAGCAAAGCCCACCCACACAGAACCATTACAGGACTGGGTACAAGTTATTAGCCCACTGATATTTTCTTTTTTAAAATACAGAATTTATTTACATCAGTTACATTAAATGGGCAGAAAACTACATTTTGGAAAGGATATCAATCCATCTGCTTCAGGGTAAAAGACAACCGCTAACTGATGTGGGCTAGCAAGGCATTCCCCATAAGCACCTTATTCCATAATAGTTGACTACATGTTTCTTTCATCTTCCTCTGAAGCACCTGGGGACTGACCATTAATCAGAGACAGGATACTTGGTACATGGAGCCCTGGTCTGGGGATTCCTACATTGCTAAATTATGTTGACAATATCCCATTAGCATATTTCAGAATTTAAAAAATAGGTTAAAAAAAGCCATTGCTTTTAACATTATTTAGTTCAATTAACAGTGAAGTATGTACCCCTGCATAGTTACAAGAACACAAGCTACAAGATTTATGAAACACTAGCTAATGGCTCCTGTAATGCTCAGAGCCTGATACAGTGTTAATGCTCTGCTACACCTATAAATTGTATTCCAAATTTATGAGACTTCTAATGGTCTAAATCTGATATGTTATGCAGTAATTTATTCAATGAGTTCCTGAACAAGGACACATCTGCTTAACTGGAGCAATTGCCACAACAGACGATGGATTTTACACAATGATGAGGGTGGTACACGAGTGTCTGCAAAACCCTTTGCAGCAGTTTGCAGGTATGACTGGCACAGATTATCCCACTCAGTGGCCCTTGGTTCACTTCAGGACACTCTTTTGGTTTATGTTGCTGCTACGGAGTCAAACAAATAATTACAAACATGTTACCATGCCTACAGCTATGGCTAATTTTAAAAGTACACACTTTCAAGAGTTAACAACATTCTTCCAGCACATTATCTTCCTGTGAGCTGCCAACAGTCATGATCATCACTAAGGGAGTGGCCACACTATGATTAGCTTAGTGTTAATCATCCTGCTGAAACGGTTGTTGGTACAATAGTTCTAGCATGGCTTCCCTGTCTGGCATGGATTGATATTTTTGTGAGAATCATAGGGTGGGAGTGGGGAAGGCGAATCCAGATAGGGAGCTTTCCTCATGTGCTAGGAAAGCGTCTACAATAGTCAAGGAAACCCGTCCCCTGAGCACACTAGCATCAGCCATTTAAACATTGTGGTCCTACTCTACCACTATGAAATTAACCAATGTTTGATAACTGGTTAAGAAGCTGACATTATGGGGTTCAAGGTGCTATATGGCCAGAGCCAAAACTGTAGAACACAGCAGTCAGTGAAAATTGTTTCAGCACATTGAATTTTTTTGTTTATTGTTTGGTCTAAAAATCTGGTTATACCAGGGTTTGCCCCCTCCTCCAAGACCTCATCTACTCTAGTTTTCTATTGGGAAATCTTCCACTATTGCACTGCCACTCATGAGAAAACAAACAGTGAGAGAACTATTCTTGATGAGGCTTTGGCATTTTGATCACACTGTTTTCTAGACCTGCTCTGAATCATTGCACCAACTCCACTTGCACTCTCACTCTTACCGTCACCTGCGGAACTGCACCAGAGGGAGATTTCTCAAAAATAGTTAATGTAGATACTGCCCTGTTGTAAAGTGGATCTTTCATCCATACTTAAGTACAATTCTAGATAACTCAATTGTTTAAAAAAAGTCTCACCCTGTTGGCACTGGCCAGACAGTGTCTGAAACCAGTTTAGCTGGAACAGTGCTTGAACCGAATTCAACACCCAGGATAGCCCAGTTGCTAGCATGATTTCAACTGTAGCCTACAGTAGATGCTACAGACAGAACTGGGATATATTAGGTATAACCCAGGATGTGACATGTTCATGGTTACAGCTTGTGTGCGTGACTCACACATTAAACAGATGTATTTTTCCTGGTGCAACCCTATGAGCCTGTCCCCTCCTACCATCCTGCACAATATGAGCCCATCATGGGTAAACCTGGGCAGATATCCCATTCTGCCTCTGTTTTTGGCATAACGAAGAGAGGATTGTTAATATTTCACATGGCATAATACACTTTGGAATGTTCTCCCACACAATGACCCGAGAGGTAAGAGGACTGGCTAACCCTTTTATGCAGTCACAGTTAGGCCATCCCATCTAAACAACAAGACTATCACACCAGAACTCAGTTACAGCTTGAAAATTGTGTTACCGTTCTGTCAGTGGTAGAGTAGAAAACACATTAACCGTTCCGTGTGTAGACACACACCATGTGACATCAACAATTTTACAACCTTACTGAAAATCTGGAGCGGACACGACCTGAAAACAGCAGATCTTCTAAAATGTGGCTATAAATCCAAGAATCAAACAGGTGGGGGGAAAAAGCTTTCCATCTTCCTATACTACTTTTACTAAGAGTCAAGATCCTTTTGATAGCCATGTTCCCCGGCTATTGCACACATTTATTGATGACACTTCTTCCAGTTCTTTTCCCTCCTATTCAACTTAATCTGGCCTATTACCACTTTCTCACTCACCTGGTTCTGAAGCATGGTGAGGGGTATCTCTTCCTTGCCTCCTGCATCTGAAGCAGGTAGCCAGCTTTGTATGGGCAGCGTTTGCTTCAGCAAAGCGATATAAGCACAGAAGATGTCGGCTTTGACATTCTCCTCTCTTTCCTTGAATCTGCCTATCAAAACCGGGGACAGAGTCTTGTAGAAATCCTGAAGGAGGTCGTGCCGGGTACTGACAATGGCTTCCAGGCACTTAGCCACAGATCTGCGAACTTTCCAGCTAATGTCATCGTCATCGCTGTACTCATCGTCACTCTCTGGAAACAGTGAGTGGGGGGGGGGGAAAGAAAAGCCACCCAGTTACAAGAGAAACAAGTAGGGAATTACCACATGCCCCAACTTTCCCTCTCGTGTCATTTCTCTTCCTATCGAGCTCAAAAGTTAACATGAGATAAACAGATACCAATAATTAACATTTTTCTGGGAAAAATCAGATTTGGGTTATTCTGGACAATTTCCACAGATAGTCATCAGAACCCAGTGCATTATAGTGGCTCATATGTGTCATCCCGGCCTTGTGGTGGATAAAATGTCTAATTGATTCACTATGTATCCAATCCCATAGACCTCTAGTGCCTGAAGGTCTCACTAATGTTAACTACAGCTACTGGAGAGTCCTCTTTAGCTTATGTTGTAAGGTCTTGTGTTTTGAAGGAGGGATAAGGTCCTGAGTTCCATTTATTTTAAGGCCAGAAGTGACCATTAGGGCAATCCATAATGATGCATAATAAAGGTCACAGAACTTCACTCCACAATTTCTGCATTTTACCCCATGATTTGCAGATGAGCAGGAGAAGCTCTTTTAGAAAGGCATCCGATCTCAATCCAAAGACTCCAAGCGATGAAAAGATATCACACCCCTTCGGATGCTGTTCCAATGGTTAACTCCCCTCACCATTAAACATTTGAATTGTGCCTTACTTTCCATTTGAATTATTCTAGCTTCTGCTCTGAGTCATGATACCCTGTGCAGTAACAGAACTAGCACCTTGTGGAACTCATTCAATACCTGAAATGGATTAAGTGTACAACTGATGCGACCTAGGCCTAGAGCATGAAACTGATTCTCTCCACATGCCCAACTCAATCTATCCCTCACCCCACTCCTTTAAAAAGAAGCTACCGAAAAAGACCTGGATCAGAGGCAGTGTCAGTTGTAACCAAGGTCAGCCCGAAGGAAGCAAGGTCTTTTTATTTTTAGGATTATATTTAGTTTCACTATTTACATTGCACTGTTTGCGTACGAGTTTGGTATGCGGTGCTCAGCAGGATGCATTCAAATCCGTATATGGCTACTAGGAGTTCCCCTCTTCACACATGACAGAGCTGCTAGCACTAATAATCCCTTGAGGCAGGAATACAGACACGCAGCTGCATTCAAGTCACCAGTCCACCAGCTAAATAAAAGACCACCAGGGGAGGGTCCAAGAGCCCCAGGAAATGTCTACAAAGCAACTGGGAGGGCGCTTCCCAGCTCAGGTAGACAGATATGCACTAGTTCTGCTTGAGCTAGCACCTCAAAATTGCAGTGTGGCTGCAGCAATCCAAGTGGTGGCTGAGGCTAGCCACCCGAATACAATCCCACCTGATCTCCTGGGCATGTACTCAAGCGGCCAGCCTGAGCTGCTGCCTTGCCACCACTGTCACACTGCTATTTTTAGCACCCAAGCAGAGGTAGCATTGTCTGTCTATCCATGCTGGGAAGTTCCCTCCCAGCTGCTGTGTAGCCATAGAGTTGATGCCTGCCTGCTTGTAGTATCCATATAAAATAGCCTCACTCAAAGGCAGGAAACGGAAGTCTGAGCACCATTTAGCAGACTGCAACCAGCACTGGCATTTGGGGGGGGGGGGGGAGAATTGTTTTGAATTTGGGCAAACACAGCGGCAGAGCAGGAGCTAATCAAGATACACCAGTGGTAGGGCTGGCAGACTGTGGGCATGCTGTGACAGACACCTGCATTCACTCACAGCAGAGGCAGCTCTTCAGTCTTGCTCTCTGCCAGGCTAGTTTATGGTGTCTGTTCTAGCAAATGCCATCCTTCCATGACAAGAGATGCCAGTGACACGTGGATCAGGAAAGACACAATTGTAAAGTCCCAGGTTTGGAAATCATTAGAATTATGCCACTGACAGAACTAAGCAGCTGTACACTAGTTTGGGTGAATGCAGATATCGTGGGGAAGAAGGTAATGCCACACAGTGCAACTGCGGAGGGGAGAACTGGACCCCTTGGATACTATGTCAACAGTTCTACTAATCATAGTCATCCTCACAAGCAGGCACCTTGCTCTTCATCCTCCCCATTTTCAGTTTCCATCATTTCCTCTTCTTCCTCCTCCTCCTCATTGTCATAGTTGTAATTTGGGTCATAAGTAATGTACTTCAGGCACAATCCCATCACACTAGGGATGTGAGAGCCAATTTCCTTTGGACACCTAGCAAGACAAAAACAAATCTTAAGATTAATGGGAAGTAATTTTTATATCAATCAGCATAATTCATCCCACAATATCCCAAAGTGTTTCACACAACTATACACACATTATTGAAATGCATTCAGCAGTAAAATTTCCCTTTCATCATAGTTCATGAAGCAGGGTCATGTACCCATGTGAGACTCCAAGAAGTGAGCTTCAGACTCTCATTCTCCACTACCTGAGAGGTTCTCCCTTTAAAACAAAAAAAACCAATGCCCAACACAACTTCAGTCCACCACCCTCTCCCCAAGAGGAGGAAAATGTAGGTAGCTCTCTAACACATCTCCTCAAAGCCAACCTTCTCACGAGAATTAGTGTATGAAGATTGCTGCACAGTAATCCCTTCTCAAGAGCACCATTCTCACCTCTCACCCCTTCTACAGACATCAAAAGTCTGAGCCAACTCCTTCCCAGTTATCTGAAGGACTCAAATGTTCTCCAAGAACAGGCAGTAAGTGAAGTTCAGTCACAGTGAGTATTAAACTGCCACTTACGATACCTGTATCATTTATAAATATAATTGTGAACTCCTGGGTCAAGAACCTATTCTCTCACATATTTGGTAAAATACCTCGTACATTCAAGATGATATATGAATAGCCCAACTTTGTAAGGATGGATTTTGTTACTGGACTGAGATTGTCTCTCTCTCTCCCACAATAATGCATTTAGGAAAATATTCCACTCAACTTAGTTTTTCCTCAGACCCCTTTGCACATGCACTTCCCAGAGAAGGGCAATGAAACAGAAATAAAGCACAGATTACTCGAGGGCACACACCTTCTCACAAAAGACTCGAAGGCCTGAAAGCAGTATTCCCTCAGCTCATCATCCTCCACGTTACAGTACCGAACAACTAATGAGATGATCTTCTCCAGATACTCTCCTGAAAGAGACAAAGTAAACAGCAGGGGAAATTGCTCCCCACTTGAGCTGACTGGTAAAGTGAGAGCCTAGTTACCAGCCAGCCAGTTCCAGTGCCTGGCAGAGCATTCTTTACCTGGATCTCACTGGTTATGCATTGTGAACAGCCTGCCAAACAATTTCAACAGAAGAACCACCCCATTTTCATTCAAAGGACTTATGGGGAGACAGATGATCTAATGGTCTGAGGAACTCTGGGGGTGTAATCCCAGATCGGATAGCACCTCTGGCAAGTCACTTGAATACTCTGTGCTTCCATTTCGTCATGTGTAAAGTGAGGTTAATATGCTGAGCTTCCAAAAAGGGGCGCTGTGAGGATTAATTAATTAGTGTTTTGGAAGTGCTGCTGTAAGATCTTGAAATGAAAGACCCTATAGAAGCACAGCCAAGCACTGAGATCCAGTGTGCCCTCCCCTTAGGTCTGGGTGGAGATCTGAGAACCAGAGTGGGAACCCTGCAAAGAATTGCAAAGTGCTAACTACTAGTGCACTAGAAAAACAAATAAGTACATTTCTTTTTATACCTAAATAGGAACCGCTTTAAAACATTATGTGTGCATGTCTCTTTGTAGCTAGCATTCCAAGCTATTGGACCTACCTGTGCGGTGCCCAGCCTGCCTGCTGATACCCGCGATACACTGAATGTATGTTCTTGTAGTAGAAGTAGACTCATTCCTCTTCAGTTCAGCTAGCAAGTGCTCCATGAGTTCTGAGAAGATATTCCCATTGCACGTCAAGACCAGATAGCCTAGAGCAATGATGGCTCTCTTACGCACAGCCAGTCTGGGGCTCGTGAGCTGAGGAAGGAGGCAGTTCAGGATAGAGGAATGAAAAGTGTAAAGCATCCCTCCTAACCTGCAATGACAGAGGCAACACACACAAGAAATTAGATCTTCAGCATGAAGGCTCCTTAGCTGGCATAACTGAAATGCAAAAAAAGCGCTACATAAATGAGGACAAGCACATTTCTAGCAAAAACAAACAGCGTGTTCTAGATTAAATCTAAGTTGCTCTGGCTAAGACAGGGAGGAACCATTTTTCCCCTGTCCCTGAAACAAGTTTGATTTTGACACGTCTGCATGGCCCAGTGTTTTTGGTGATAAAATCCTGACTACAGCTGACAAGTTTACCCACTGTGCTGTCATTCTGAATTATGCTTGCGTTATGTAATAAGAGAAACCGCTAGCCAAAGAAAGTGTGTGAGACCAGATCACACGTTCCAAAATAGATTTTTCCTTCTTTCTGCCCTTCCCCTTCCTACCTCCCCAGAAGTTCTTTATGATCCTGCAGTGTTACCAGTATCCTTCCAAGTGTACAAAGATACGCATGTACATTCTCTTAGCTCAGCTGGGTGATAATACCTACTCAGCCACTTCCCAACTGGCACCAATCCCAATCCTTTAATATTTTAGTCCTCCAAGGAACACAAAAATCACAAGCAAACACACTGTGCAGCCTCCCGCCATACACAGCTGCTTGGAGGAAATACTTTCATACCTGCTCAACATATCAGATAGGATGTCAAGAGCCTCCAACTGCACAGATACATCCTCTTGTTTCCCAATGGCTCCAGTTAACTGGGCCGTGATCTTTTTGCACACATTGGCTGTCATTGTGGACCCTAAGAACAGAGATGACCTTTGGTCAACTTTTTGTTTTCAAAATCACTTTTTCCTCCTTGATATTCAGAGGTTATAATGCACAGCAGCATACATGTGGACTCGTCCACAGCAGGTGGCTAAGTTGCTATTGGCTATAATGGTCTCTCCCAGTCAAAAATCACCACCAGAGGAAGATTAAGGGAGTGGAATGGTCAACTAATGCTACCTTTGTGGGAAAGGAGGAAAGAGACTGGGATGTTGGAAAAGGGCTTCTCTCTGGTGATGCCTGGGCTCCTCCATCTCCTAGTAACATGGCTGCCTGAAAAGCAATGCTCCCATTGGTTCCTCTGCCCAGGAAATACCATGACCTCTCTGAGGTGGGTGCAGGCCCAGAACAAAAGTAAATGCTGCTAGGAACATCATTAACTTCTGCATGGAGAGGGTATGTTTAGAGAGGAGCATGCTGCAGGAAGACCTGCTTCCTGGATCCACTTTTTCCAGCCCCAATCACCTCCCCACCCCAATCAGACACCAGAGCACCAATGTCAGTGGGGTCAGAGGTGAAGTCTCCCTCCTCCTCTTCTGTCCCCGCAAATGGAGTACTGGGCCCAACTCTTGGGAAGAAGTCTCAGGTGATCTATTCCCAGTTACTACAATAGGACTATTTCAGTTTGTGTGACGTATACCAATGAAAGGTCTCCAAAACGATGGCTCTCAAGTATTTAAAATTTAGCAGAGTTTGTAACCAGAGCCTGAAAGCCATCTGCATGAAAAATAATTCTATCGAGTACAACTGCCAGCTCAAAGACAGCAATGCTGCCTTGGCTCCTGCTATGCAGGGGGTGGGGGGGAGTTGTCAGATGCATGAGAGATGGCATCAAAGCACAGAGACTGCTGAAGAGACAGCACAAATCTCTGTGCACTTAAAGAGATATATATGAAGAACTACTATTGTGTTTACTGGAAATCCAGCTCAATATGGTTTTTTGTCCCATGGCTATAGAAACTGGGCAAAAGAGGCAGCCTGGAGAGGCTGTCAATAGTAAAAAAGACAGGTAGTGAAACAGACTGTACATGGGGTAGCGAATGTATCAGCGAATGCTAAGATCCAGAAGAAATCACATTCACTATTTGTGGGAACCAGACATGAGCAGCCTGATGTAGACTTTAGTATAGACTCTCTCAGTGATGGTCCCAAGCAACAACATGAATCCAGGGTTTACGATTTCGGACTATTCTGCAGATAGGGGTCAGTTGCAAACTTAGAAGATGAAGGTTCACATTCAAGCACCCACATTTTGTGGTGTGATCAGATTTAGGGTTTGTTTCAAGTCCTGTCTTTAATCAATTTTATTACCATCTTCAACTCTTTATTCATTACATTGTAATTACCTCTGTGCCCACCATTACTAACAGCACTGGGCAGGGGGAGAGGAATCCCATAAAACTCCAGGTTCTGAACTCTGCTTCCTAAAGGCTGTAGTAGATTTTACCATATTTCAGAGAAGAATTTACCAGTAGACGCTGGAGGCAACTCTGAGATGACTGTTTTCAGACCAATGCTGGAGATATCCCGAATTGTTCCTTGTCTGATAACATGTTTGTACACAGAGAGTCCACAGTTTCTACCTGATATTCTTTCACTTTGCTGACCAAAGGGCCCAAACTACAGAAGAAAAAAGAAGACAGACAAATGTGAAGAAAACCATTCTCTAGAAACCACACTTCATTCAAAAGGAAGGATGATCTGGTTGGTGTGGATTTCAGATGTAGTCCTTCAGATTTCTTTAAGATAAAGGGGGCACCAGATCTAATGTCGCAAACACGGCCATCATTACTGAAACATGTTAAAATCCAAAACTGATGTCAGATGGTCTGTCAGAAATCTATTCATCATACTTCGTATTCCTAGCTAGTTAGCACATCAGAGAGGGTCTGATCCAAAGCCCGCTAAAGTCAATGGAATCATAAAAAATTAGGACTGGAAGAGAAAGAGGTCATTTAGTCCAACCCCTGCTCAAAGCAAGACCAACACCAACTAAATCACTAAAGACCCATTAAAGTCATCATCAGATCCATAGTGGAGAACATCATTAGTCTATTGGAAATATGGAGGGGGAGGGCAAATTATTTTTACCAAATAAGATTTTCTTAATTGAATGTGCAGTTAATAGCTAATAGACTGAATTATGACAAGGCAGCCATGTTAGTTCTTTAACACCAAAAATCTATAGTCACGTTTTAAAAGGTGCCAAAACTGACCAGTCTAAAAATAACATTAACATTTCCATGCGTAATTTACCTCCTATTGCCCCATGCTATGCGGACTGAGAACTCTGCCTCTGTACAGTGTAAGAACAAGAGTGATTAACCAAATTAGTATTCATTTCCTCTCTTATGTCAGTAACAACATGGATTGTCTCTAATGAATCCATTATTCAAAATTACATGTGCAATAACTGCCAGTAAGGTGTTACGAGCAGTTAGTTGCAAAATTTTATATTCAAAGTTTGAGCTGTGTTAGTTAGTTTTGATTAGACAACATGGTAACGTCTCAGTTCTCTAATCAGATGAAGATAACTCTTCAAATCAGATTTCAAGTTTCTGAATTCAAAAATTATCTTCCATGAATATTTTATACTATGTCATGACAATTAGTTGTTTCCACAAACATTCCACTAACAAATTTGGTTTAGAGAACATTCGGAAAATACAAACACCAAGGAATGCAAACAGACAAAGAAAATTCAATTTTTTATTGAAATGAACATTCACATGTTTAGCGCAACTCAATAGTAATAATACATTGTACTTCTTATAGCTAAGTGATTTGCTCAAGCTCACACAAGTCAGCAGCAGCATCAGTAACAGAACCCCCTAGTCCTGTGCCTTAATTGCAAGGCCATTCTTTTGCCTTCCACAGGTCTCACTGGAAAAGTAACCTCACAGAACTGAGCATCTGTTTACAGAAACACCATGAGCCAGATTCTGCAGGCTTATTTGGGGAAGGACTTCAATGGGAGTTTGGCCTGAATACAAGCTAAACTATCAGGTTCTCCAACTATTTTCTACTATTTCCTGTGGGCTGGCCCTGCCACATCATAATATGGGGACTTAATCCACAACATGCCCCTTTGTGTAACCTGTTTATCGATTAAGAAATGTGTAGTATATGAAAGATGTCATACTGTTCTGTGCATGCATCTTTAAAGTGAAGGAGTCTCCAGTCTGATGCAGGAACAGCAGCTGCCATTTTGAATTCCAGTTCAGATGAATGTTAGAGGGGGTCACTGTGCTTGTTTGTGCTTGCCATCTTCCATACAGAGACTAGACTTGTTCTCTTCCTCTATTATAAAGGTCAGGCATCCAATCTGAGTAATACATACCTTGCGCTTTCCATATGCAAAACTTATCAGAATTTAGCAGCTGGCCGGGGGAGGGAAGGTTGATGTGCAGTCCAGCCATCTTGCTCAACAGGGTTCTAAAGAAGAAACGCTGCCAAGATGTTATTCCAAGGTAAAAATACATAGATGACCAGCCCCCAGAGATTTAACACTCAGCAATAGTATTCTCTCAATGGCTACAAACATAACCACGTGCACATGGTGAGAGAAAAGAGGATTACTTTGCCACACTTTTTGCTACTGTTGATAATACTCGTAGACAAACTCAGTTTTCAAGAATACTAATGCTTCACATGAACGGGTGACTGGAATTTTAGGTTTATATCTTGCATGTATGATGGTAAAACTGTATGACTGCGTGTTAATTAGGACTCTTATCAAAGCCGTTGTGTATCTAGCTCATAAAGAAAGAGTCGCCAATGTTCTTCCGCCGACCCGACCCCCCTGCGCAGCACCATGTAGCTCCATCAACATATCCCAATCTTACTAAAGTTTATTCAGATACAAAAGTGAGCCAGATCTAGTTCCCAATGAAGCAAAACAACAACTTTGATTTCAAAGGCAACTGAATGGGACCCTTAAATTAAGAATTCATCATGTAAACAATTTGACTATTAAGAATGTTTATATTAGAAAGGGTCACCGTTATGTATTTTGTTACAATATTTATGACTGTCCATAGCTGATAAAATCCTCTGAAAGCCTAAAAACAAAAAGTATCTTTACCTACAGTGTTTTATCCTTGTCTATTTGGAAAACCTTGTATTTTTCCTTGTTGTGATGCTAATTGTGCAGAATCTGTATGAACCTACATTTATTTCCTTTTGATGCATCAGAACCATGACAGAGTGGGGCATGGACTGCTGACGGAATAAAGTATTTGTTAAGTTAACATTGTGAGGTCACATGTAACTTGTTTTTTGGTAGGAACTTTTTTTTTTTTTAATTCAGTGATGGAGGCAAAAATAGATACTTAGAATCCAAATGATTCTTCTGAAGTACAAAAGTTTGAAAAGTAATATAAGCACTAATGTAAGCGCTTTTTGTCCATGAATCGCAAACTACTGGTTATCCCTATTTTACATATAGGGAAACCGAGATACAGAAATTACATGATTTGCCTGGATCAAACAAAAAGCTCAGGGACTATCCAGGAAGAGACGAGAGGTCTCCTGAATCCCAGTCCCGTGCCCTGTATAGGCCACACAGATCAGATGTTGGGCCTAACCAGACTGTCAGCATCCCAAGGAATCTCTTGTTAAAGATACTGACCACAGAATCCTAGAATCGTAGGACTGGAAAGGACCTTGAGCGGTCTTCTAGTTCAGTCCCCTGTACTCAAGGCAGGACTAAGTATGATCTAGACCACCGGCTCTCAACCTTTCCAGACTACTGTATCCCTTTCAGGAATCTGATCTGTCTTGCATACCCCAAGTTTCACCTCACTTAAAAACTTGGGCTTCAGCTTCAGCCCCGCATGGCAGGGCTCAGGCTTTGGCTTTCTGCCCTGGGCACTAGCGAGTCTAACACTGGCAACCCCATTAAAATGAACTTGCCCACAGTCGAGACCTGCTGATATAGTATACAGAAAAGTATAAACAAGTCATTATCTGAATAAAATTTTAGTTTGAACTGACTGTGCTAGTCCTTTTTATGTGGCCTAGACAAATATCTAGATGATCTGATGTACTCCCTGGAAGACCTCTGCATACCTGCAGGGATACACGTACCCCTGGTTGAGAATCACTGATCTAGACCATCCCTGACAAGTGTTTGTCTAACCTGCTCTTTAAAATCTCCAATGACAGAGATTCCACAACCTCCTTAAGTAATTTATTGGGCTTAACTACCCTGTAAGAACAAGACCAATGGTGGAACCTGATGTCCAACCTGAACCGCCCTTGCTACAGTTTAAGACCATTGCTTCTTGTCCTATCCTCAGAGATAAACGAGAACAATTCTTCTCCCTCCTCCAGGTTAGCAACCTTTTACGTACTTGAAAATTCTTATGTTCCCCATCAGTCTTCTCTTCCCCAGACTAAATAAACCCAATTTTTCAATTGTCCTTCATAGGTCATGCTTTCTAGACCTTTAATCATTTTTGTTGCTCTTCTATGGACTTTCTCCAATTTGTCTACATCTTTCCTGAAATGTGTCACCCAGAATTGGACACAATACCAATTGAGACCTAATCAGTGCAGAGTAGAGTGGAAGAATTACTTTGTGTCTTGCTTACAACACCCCTGCTAATACAGTAGTTCTCAAACTTTTGTACTGGTGACCCCTTTCATGTAGCAAGCCTCTGAGTGCAACCCCAACTTATATTTAAAAGTGTTTTTAATTTATTTACCACCATTATAAAGCGGAGGCAAAGTGGAGTTTGGGGTAGAGGCTGACAGATCGCGACCCGCCCATGTAATAACCTCACCCCCCCCGAGGCGTCCCAAACCCCAGTTTGAGAACCCCTATACCAATACGTCCCAGAATGTTTTCTTTTTTTGCAACAGTGTTACACTGTTGACTCATATTTAGCTTGTGATCCACTGTGACCCCCCAGACTACCCTTTCTACAGTACTCCTTCCTAGGAAGTCATTTTAATCCTATCCTCCAAAGCACTTGCAACCCCTCCAAGCTTGGTATCATTCGCAAACTTTGTTTTTGATCTGGACCCCTCTCTGAAGAAATAAAATTTTAAGGATGCAAGTTTAGATATGACAAAAATCTACAATATAAGCCTTTCGATAGTTTCATCTACAGTTCCTACAAAACTATTTACATTCGTCCATACAATTCACCCCTTTCCACACATCTCTCGCCATAACTAGAGACTGTCGCTGCCTTGTATCAGACAAAGTATTCATACGGAAGATTCAATCTACAACCTATCCTGAAGGATGACCCATCACTATCACAGATCTTGGGAGACAGGCCAGCCCTTGCAAATACTCACCAGCAACCACACGCCACACAACAGAACCACTAACCCAGGAACCTATCTTTGCAACAAAGCCCATTGCCACCTGGGTCCACATATCTATTCAGGGGACATCATCATGGGGCCTAATCACATCAGCCACACTATCAAAGGCTCGTTCACCTGCGCATCTACCAATGTGATATATGCCATCATGTGCCAGCAATGCCCCTCTGCCATGTACATTGGCCAAACTGGACAGTCTCTACGTAAAAGAATGAATGGACACAAATCAGACGTCAAGAATTATAACATTCAAAAACCAGTTGGAGAACGCTTCAATTTCTTTGGTCACTCAATTACAGACCTGAGAGTGGCTATCCTTCAACAAAAAACTTCAAAAAACAGACTCCAACGAGAGACTGCTGAATTGGAATTAATTTGCAAACTGGATACAATTAACTTAGGCTTGAATAGAGACTGGGAGTGGATTGGTCATTACACAAAGTAAAACTATTTCCCCATAAATAGAAAAGGAGTACTTGTGGCACCTTAGAGACAAACAAATTTATTTGAGCATAAGCTTTCGTGAACTACAGCTCACTTTATCAGATGCATTCAGTGGAAAATACAGTGGGGAGATTTATATACATAGAGAACATGAAACAATGGGTGTTACCATACACACTGTAACGAGAGTGATCACTTAAGGTCCCCATGTTTATTTCCCCCCTCCATCCCACACTGTTCCTCAGACGTTTTTGTCAACTGCTGGAAATGGCCCACCTTGATTATCACTACAAATGTTCCCCCCCCACTCTCCTGCTGGTAATAGCTCACCTTAAGTGATCACTCTCGTTACAGTGTGTATGGTAACACCCATTGTTTCATGTTCTCCATGTATATAAATCTCCCCACTGTATTTTCCACTGAATGCATCCGATGAAGTGAGCTATAGCTCACAAAAGCTTATGCTCAAATAAATTTGTTAGTCTCTAAGATGCCACAAGTACTCCTTTTCTTTTTGCGAATACAGACTAACACGGCTGCTACTCAGAAAGGAAGCTATAAGACACTGTATACCAAGGGCTCTAGTCTAAAGAATTTTCTGGATTATTTGACAGTTTCATTGCTGCTAGTATGTATGTTACCCCATACCAAGGCTCTTACCACTTGACAGCCAAGTTCTGCACCTCCCCATTTTTGTCCTCAAGCAATTTTAAAAGCATTTTCACAACTTTCTTCTCACTGTCTTCATCCAGCTTTATGGAATCTTTCTGCAGTTCCATCATCAGGTCATTGGTGGCCATAAATCTGAAACAAGGAATATCAACAATAGGTTGACTGGTATGTAAACACAGATACATTTCAGAGAGATCAGTGCAGAGGATAAAATTTAGTATTCACATGGCACGAATATGGAAAGCACTTAAACACTAACTAATCAATCCTCACAACCCTTCTGTGAATTAGTTAAGAAAGTAGTTCCTCCATCTCCCCTTTGGGCAAGTGGGGGAACTCAGGCAGAAGAAATTGGTGGCAAAGAATTCAGCTAGTTCATAACTCAGTGAGACAAGACACAGGATAATTTTAAGTTATTCTCTCCCCTCAAATCTACTCTGAAACATGACTCTATAAAAATGGTATTGTGGCATTCCACATGTACTTTGTCTCAATGATTCCAGATGGAATGGTCTCAGGTTACTAGAACAAAATGTGTTTTCTAATTGCCAGTCCTGCAAAAATCAGCTTGGGATCTGAAAATACAGATAGCTTTCTAGCTTAAATAAATTTGTTAGTCTCTAAGGTGCCACAAGTACTCCTTTTCTTTCTAGCTTACTCATCATTACTAGTAATAAAACTTCTGACAGCCAGATTCTGCCTTCAGTTACACTGAGGCACAATTATAAAACTGAGGGCAGAATATGGTCCAACAACTGTACCTTTGCTAACAATTCTGTTGATAATGCATGAGACAAAATAAAAGCTAGCTCACTCTCTTGCAAAGTTGGAGAAAAACTTATTTTAAATCACTCAAACAAGCAGATTGTATGCTGATTACACAGAGAGAAAATCCGTTGAGAAAGAAAGTGCCACTTTTACATAATCACTCCTTAGACTAGAATTCAGAGTAGCAGCCGTGTTAGTCTGTATCCGCAAAAAGAAAATGAGTACTTGTGGCACCTTAGAGACTAACAAATTTATTAGAGCATAAGCTTTCGTGAGCTACAGCTCACTTCATCGGATGCATTCAGTGGAAAATAGTCCTCAGACTAGAAGTGCACTTTAAAGTTATCTAAGCTAGTGTTTCTCAACCTTTTTGATACCAGGGACCAGCTTGCTGCCTTCCTAAAATGTGTCAGGGAGATCTCAGGGACTGGTGCTGCATGGGCCAGTCACTGAGAAATACTGATCTAGGCTATATTTCAACTTCTATTGTTCAGTCTAGTCACTCAATTTATTTATTTCCTTCTGAAGTTTCTTGTATTCTTCAAAAATCTGAATGGTTATATCATCAAAAAATTTAACCTCCTCTCTTGTTTACTTCCTTCTTAGAGGCCTTTTCTATACTGGAAAAATGTATTTTTCTGCACCAATGTAGCCCCACCAATGCTACTAATATTGAAAGCTGTATTCTAGTCAGGATGTAGGCTCTTTTACCATCCCGGGTTATGAGATACAAGGCACGTTACCTAAGCTACAGCTTCTACTGTTGCTCGCACAAGTGAAGCTGCACTAGTGCAAAAGAGACATTTTTCCAGGCTACCTGTACCCCAAATCATAAATATATACATCACAGTTCCCAATACTGATCCTTCTCATATCCCACGTGTGAGAAGCAGCCATTTGTGATGACTTTATTCCTTATTGCCACTATTTATTTAGATTTGTTTAACAAAACTAACATTCAGCTAGATGGATGACTTTCAGATGCACATCTTTTCACGAATAATACCAAATATTTGGCTTCCAGGTTCAGAAAATTCTTAGAATTGCAGCTCCCTATTAGTGAGTGTAATTTTATAACATGGATAAATATCCAAAAGGGGACTAAATGGAAATAACTCCCTGTCATTTCACAAGCGGCTTAAGCTATATTTTAAAAATCAAGCTTCCGATCAGCATGTTCAGCATTTAAAATGCTACTGCAATAGTTTTGCCATGTCTTTGGTGTGTAAGCCTGTGCTTGAGTAGCAAAATAACTACATCTGGATAAGAGACTCTTAGATCACCAGCCAGAAATTGAAGATGAGAGAATTAAAGGAATTACTGATCTACAATTAAACAGTATTTGACTTATTTTTGATTAAGCAAGGACTATTTAGCTCCATTTTAAATTGGAAGTCTGCACCAAAGCTGACAGCACATGTAAAGATCCTGAATAAAAGGTAATGAAGCTGCTCTATCATCAGCTTCATTGGGGAAAAAAAAGAAAAAGTATTTTTATCAAAAAACATAGACATGTCTTCCAGAAGTTATATTGATATAAATAAAATTAAAAAAAAAAAAACCTCTTATAAAGTACCTCAAACTTCCTATCTGGCATAAACATTACCCATCCTGGCTGGGGGCAGGGGTACAGTTGGCAGAATTGCAACAGAGTAAAATCTTTCATAGCAAATCAGCACATTTTTTAAAAACACACCTATTACATTTATTTATAGAACACCTTGAATACCACTGACTCCAAAGTCTAACAAGGTTTATTTGCCTTTCCAGAAACATATATACCCAAAAAGAATAAAGCAGTAGAGCATCTTGGTCCATTTAGAAAAGTATTTTAGTAGAAACAAAATATTTCCTCAACATGCCAATATAGTTTAAAAATAAAGGATTTGAGCACAGCGAATACCTGTAATACTGTATCCATATCTTTGGGTACATGTGCTAAACTTTACTGCAGTTTCATAAAACACTTTTCAAAGGCAAAATGCTGCACATAAAACATGACAAAAACCAAGACCAATAAATTAAAGTACTCCTTAAAGAGGTATTTCAAATCCAACTGCATGAATGGATGATAAAATGAGACATACACAGGTCAATTACTACTTAATTTAAAGTACGTTTAACTAAAATAAAATCATTTTAAAAATCTGAATAAGCTACTAATAATATTTTAGGATCACATTCTATTTTAAGATCTGCTCTTTGATACTCTAGAACAAATCCCACTGATGCCAACAGAAGTCACTTACGGCATAGTTTTGGCCCTGAGATTATTAAAATAGAAGTTGTTTTAATTTGCTTATCTCATTATTAAACTATTTGTTCAGTTTAGGTATTTCTCTCTTTTTGGACAATTAAAAGAGACAATTGCACGTTTCCTTCTAGTCAGCTTCACTGAGGGTTCTCTAGCACAATGCTGCAATGTTTAAGTTGTAGATGCATATTTAAAAAAAAAAAAATAATAATAAATTCTGTTTTTAACAAAAAAAAAAAATCTATATTTGGGCCCCTAACTAATAATAGTGACCCTAATTCCTCCTCTTTAACAGGTTAGGATATCTTACCCTTTTACTTAATCATTTATTCAGGCCAATAAAAGCTATATGTGTTACTCCATATCAACTTTCCCCTTCACTTTTGTGGCTTATGACTGATGATTCACCGTCCTACACTATTACTTTATTTGAACTCCAAGTGGGTTTGTTCACTCCCCTCCAAACACATACAAATAAACCAGCGATGAGGGAACACCACCATCCAACTACTTTTAAAAGAAGACCTCATGTGCCTTTTTATTTTTCTTGAACAGCACAGAACACACAGCAGATATTTTCCCAGATAATAGCAGCTGATTAGGATTTTTTTCCCCCTAGCTGCTGCTGTCCAGTGCCTCTCAGGCCCCAGTTCGGGGATAGGGGGTGAGGGTGGAGAGTTCTATAAAATGAGAGCAAAATCTCTAACCACTTGTAAAATAAACTTTAAAAACCCCCCAAAACTTAGCTTGTTTCCCCATCACCAACAATGGAGCCCTTAGTTTGGGCATTCATGTGTTTACTAATCAATCCCAAAACATGCAGCAGATTCCTCACCCTTTGGGGGGCGGGGAGGTTGCACTGATTGCAGCTGACCCTTAAGGAATTTTGCAATTGACACCTCCTCTTTTCCCGGGTTTTGTACTAGCTGCAATTAATAAAACAACCCCTCTCTACTCTAGGAGGGTTGAACTAGCAGCAGTCCACAAGCTCTCTCCCTTGTACGGGTTTGCACATACGCACCTTCCTACCCCCAACTAGGGTGGTGCGATTAACAAGATCTCCCCCAAACTAATCTCAAACAGCCGCTGGGATCCTACCTAAAATCTTTGTCAGTGGATGTCATCTTCTCCAGGAGGTTAGAGATGTGATAGGACACGTTAGCCATCTTGCCCTGCAGCTCCTAGAAGGCGCCCCCCTTGCTAGAGCCTGGATATTTTAGGGGGTGTGGAGGTTGCGTGCTGCCCTGAGCCGGGGTGCCGCTTGCTGGAGATCTGCATGGAGAATATGGCGACAGAAGGGACACAGCGAGGCTGGGGTGGCGTTTTCCTCTCTTACCCCCCCCCCCCTTCGAAGTGGCTGGAAAAGCTGAGCCCCTGCCCTCTAATCATGGGATATAAATAGCCGGAGCCCAGGCTGTTGAGCTAAGGGCGCCACCTGCTGACAGTTATTTGTAGCCTCTCAAGTTACAGCAAGGAGCGGGATAGGGCCAAGGGGCCGCAGCAGCTGCTTTTACACCCCCCCCCCCTCCCCGCAGATTAAACTCATTACTTTTTCCCTCTCCCAGCACCACCGATTGCCAACTACTGACAGGCGAACAGAAGCATTCTCCTTTATGATTAACATTCTCTTGCGGGCACCCCTGTTCATTCCTGGCACCCGTAATCTTGAGCTTGGTGAAATTAGGCTTGCTTTACTGCGCTGAACTGTGACACTGTACATGCTGTTTATGTGCTATTATACACTAAACGAACAGGAATGATTCAGAAAACGGAACGATACTATCTACCCCAACACCTTGGTTTACAGCAAAGAAAAGGCAAGAAAAACTGAAAGATGTACATGATGGTTTAATATGGCCTTTGGCCTTGCCTACGCTACGAAATTAGGTCAGATTTATAGAAGTCAGTTTGTAGAAAGCGTTTTTATACAGTCGATTGTGTGTGTCCCCACGCAAATGCTCAAAGTGCATGTAGTCGGCGGAGTGTGTCCACAGTACCGAGGCAATCGTCGACTTCCGGAGCGTTGCACTGTGGGTAGCTATCCCACAGGTCCCGCAGCCTCTGCGGCCCATTGGAATTGTGGATAGAAATCCCAGTGCCTGATGGGGCTAAAACATTGTCGCAGGTGGTTCTGGGTACATATCGTCAGGCCCCCCTTCCCTCCCGCCCTCAGTGAAAGCAAGGGCAGGCATTCGTTTTGCGCCTTTTTTCTTGAGTTACCTGTGCAGACGCCATACCATAGCAAGCATGGAGCCCACTCAGCTCACCATCACCATATGTCTCCTGGGTGCTGGCAGACATGGTACTGCATTGCTACACAACAACAGTTTATTGCCTTTTGGCAGCAGACAGTGCAGTATGGCTGGTAGCCATTGTCCAGTAATCCAGGGTGCTCTTGTAACTGACCTCGATGAGGTCAGGGACGCTTGAGCAAACATGGGAGTGCCTCAGGCAGCTCATTTCCCTTTTAAGTTTTGTCTTATGGCAACTCAGTCCTACCGGCAGTGCACTGTCTTTTAATCTGCAGCCAGCAGAAGTCAATGATCAGCAGTCATACTGCACTGTCTTCTACCAAGCACCCAAGCGATAACGATGGCTAGTGGTCATACTGCACAGTCAGCTGCCAGCAAGATGTATAAAGATAGATGAAGTGGATCAAAACAGAAATAGATCAGATTTGTTTTGTATTCATTTTCCTCTCTCCCTCCTCCTTCCATGAAATCAACAGCCTACTAAACCCAGGCCATTCTGTTTCTCGCAAAGCCACCCCCTTTGTTGATTTTAATTCCCTGTAAGCCAACCCTGTAAGCCATATTGTCAGTCGTCCCTCCCTCCACGAGAGCAACGGCAAACAATCGTTCCACACCCTTTCCCTGGATTGCCCGAGCAGGAGCAGACCACCATAGCACAGCAAGCATGGAGCCCATTCAGCTCACCACAGCAGTTATGACCATTGTAAACTCCTCGCGCATTATCATGCAGTGTATGCAGAACCTGCACCTGAAAAACCTTGCGAGGAGGCGACAGCAGCACGGTGATGAGGACATGAACACACTTTTCTCTAAAACCGCGTTCCCCCACAATTTGGAAATAATGGTGTTAATGGGGCAGACTCATGCCATGGAACGCTGATTCTGTGCCCAGGAAACAAGCACAGAGTAGTGGACCCGCATAGTGTTGCAGGCCTGGGGTGATTCCCAGTGGTTCTGAAACTTTTGCATGCGTAAGGGCACTTTCATGGAACTTTGTGACTTGCTTTCCCCTGTCCTGAAGCGCAAGAATACCAAGATGAGAGCAGCCCTCACAGTTCACAAGCGAGTGGCAATAGCCCTGTGGAGCTTGCAACGCCAGACAGCTAACCGGTCAGTCGGGAATCAATTTGGAGTGGGCAAATCTACTGTGGGGGTTGCTGTGATGCAAGTAGCCAATGCAATCACTGAGCTGCTGCTATCAAAGGTAGTGACTCTGGGAAACGTGCAGGTCATACTAGATGGCTTTGCTGCAATGGAATTCCCTAACTGTGGTGAGGCTATAGACGGATCGCATATCCCTATCCTGGAACCGGACCACCAGGGCAGCCAGTACATAAACCACAAGGGGTACTTTTCAATGGTGCTGCAAGTACTGGTGGATCTTAAGGGACATTTCACCAATATCAAAGTGGGATGGTTGGGAAGGTTCATGACGCTCACGTCTTCAGGAACTCTGGTCTGTTTAAAAACGGCCTGCAGGAAGGGATTTCCTTCCCAGACCAGAAAATAACTGTTGGGGATGTTGAAATGCCAATAGTTATCCTTGGGGACCCAGCCTACCCCTTAATGCCCTGGCTCATGAAGCCGTACACAGGCACCCTGGACAGTAGTCAGGAGCTGTTCAACTATAGGCTGAGCAAGTGCAGAATGGTGGTAAAATGTGCTTTTGGACATTTGAAAATGCGCTGGCGCAGTTTACTGACTCAGTTAGATCTCAGCACAAGCAATATTCCAATTGTAATTGCTGCTTGTTATGTGCTCCACAATCTCTGTAAGAGTAAGGGGGAGACGTTTATGGTAGGGTGGGAGGTTGATGCAAATTGCCTGGCCGCTGAATACATGCAGCCAGACACCAGGGCGGTTAGAAGAGCACAGCAGGAAGTGGTGCGCATCAGAGAAGTTTGAAAACCAGTTTCATGACTGGCCAGGCAACGGTGTGAAAGTTCTGTTTGTTTTTTCTTGATGAAATCCCACCCCCTTGGTTGACTCTAATTCCCTGTAAGCCACCCGCCCTCCCACCTTCGATCACAGCTTGCTTGCAAAGGAAATAAAGTCACTATCATTTAAAAAACATGCATTCTTTATTAATTGATTATAAAAATAGGGAGATAACTCACAAGGTAGCCCGGGTGGGGTGTGGGAGGAGGGTAGGAGGGAAGGAAAAGGCCACTTTAAAACTTGTTGAATGCCAGTGGAGTGGTTGGGTGCCCGGAGCCTCCTACCCCGCATTCTTGGGCGTCTGGATGAGGAGGCTATGGAACTTGGGGAGGAGGGAGGGCAGTTAAGCAGGGGCTGCAGCGGCAGTCTGTGATCCTGCTGCCGTTCCTGAACCTCCACCAGACGCCGGAGCATGTCCGTTTGATCCTGCAGTATCCCCAGCGTTTCCTCATGCCTCCTCTGATCCTCCTGCCGCCACCTCTCCTCACGTTCATTGGCCACTGTCCTGTACTCTGCTATTGTGTCCATCCACACAGCTCTGTCAGTGCCGGACGACTGCATGAGCTCAGAGAACATGTCATCGCACATGCGTTTTTTTCGCCGCCTTATCTGAGATGGAGGAAGGAGGCTTGAAACATTTGCAGCTGCTGGAGGAAAAAAAGGGAGTGAAGTATTTAAAAAGATACATTTTACAGAACAATGGCTATACTCTTTCATGGTGAACAACACTATTCACATTATATAGCACATGTGATTTTGGTACAAGGTCGCATTTTGCATCTTATATTGAGTGCCTGCGGCTTTGGTGTTACAGATCACACATGCAAGGCTGGGCAACAGAATTCGGCTTGCAGGCAGCCATGGTAAGCCATAGTCTTTTGGCTTCTGCAACCTTCATAACAGCAGCCCCCTCCTTTCCCATACCAAGCAAAGCCCGTTGAGTTGGCCATTACTGCTGCAGTTTTCCTGTTAATGTGCAACATCAGAAACCAAAGTAACCTCCTCCCCCCATCCAATTCTCTGGGATGATCGCTTTTCCCCTTCCCCCCCACTACCTAGCTGGTATCAGGGAAGATCCCTGCTAGCCAACGCGAACAGCTCAGCGCCAATGGCCCCCCATCCCAACGCATGGCTAACTGTGGGGAGGATTTATTTTCAGCCACAGGCAAACAGCCCAGTAGGAATGTCCCCTTAATCAAATTCCCCTATTTCAACCAGGTTACCATGAACAATATCACTCTCCTGAGGATAACACAGAGAGATAAAGAACAGATGTTGCCTGAATGCCAGCAAACACCAGGACCATACGCTGCCAGACTTTGTCATGCAATGATACCAGATTACTTGCTACTAGCATGGTGTGGTGTGGTAAAGTGTCCTACCATGGAGGACAGAATAAGGCTGCTCTCCCCAGAAACCTTCTGCAAAGGCTTTAGAGTACCTCCAGGAGAGCTTCATGGAGATGTCCCTGGAAGATTTCCGCTCCATTCCCAGACACGTTTCCAGTAGCAGTACTGGCCACGAATGCATCCCAAGTCCTCAGGGCTACTTAATCATTAAAAAACACTTGCTTTTATAACATGTATTATATTTAAAAAGGTACACTCACCAGAGGTCCCTTCTCCGACTTTGCTGGGTTGGGAGGGTATTTCAGTCAGGGTGATAAAAAGATCCTGGCTGTCGGGGAAAATGGTGTGCTGTGTGCTCTCCCCAAGCTTGTCCTCCTCCTCATCTTCCCCATCTGCAACATCCTCAGCCATGGTGGAGGGTATCCCCTCCTCGGAGTCCACGGACAGGGGTGGGGTAGTGGTGGCAGCCCCCCCTAGAATTGCATGCAGCTCAGCATAGAAGTGGCATGTCGGGGGCTCTGTCCCGGAGTGTCCGTTTGATTCTTTGGTTTTCTGGTACGCTTGTCTGAGCTCCTTAAGTTTCACGCGGCACTGAGTTGTGTCCCTGATGTAGCCTCTGTCCCTCATGGCCTTCTCAGATTTTTTTAAATGTTTTGGCATTTCGTCTTTTGGAACGTAGTTCTGTTAGCATGGATTCCTCTCCCCATACAGCGATCAGATCCAATACCTCCCGTTCAGTCCATGCTGGAGCTCTTTTTCGATTCTGGGACTGCATGGTCACCTGTGCTGATGAACTCTGCATGGTCACCTGTGCTCATGAGCTTGCCTGGCCAAACAGGAAATGAGATTCAAAAGTTCCTGGGGCTTTTCCTGTACACCTGGCCAGTGCATCCGAGTTCAGAGTGCTGTCCAGAGCGGTCACAATGGTGCACTATGGGATAGCTCTCAGAGGCCAATATCTTCGAATTGCGTCCACACTAACCCTAATTCGAAACGGTGATGTCGATTTCAGCGCTAATCCACTCGTTGGGGAGGAGTACAGAAATCGGTTTTAAGAGCCCTTTCTGTCGAAAAAATGGCTTCATTGTGTGGATGGGTGCAGGGTTAATTCGGATTTAATGCTGCTAAATCCGACATAAACTCGTAGTGTAGCCTAGGCCTTTGTAACCTACAGGTCCATGTGCATTACACAGCCCTCCTGGTGCCCAATTCGCAGAGGATATGAGTCTGTTACAACCCACAGAACCTGACTCTTTAGCTCAAGCTGTGGCAGCTTTTGCATTTAGCTCTGGAGGTGCCTAGTGGTTGGCCAAGTTGTGGCTGTCACACTAGCAAAATATTATATTCTATTAAAGTTTTAAAAAGGAGATTGTTTCTTATTATATTCTAGAATCACTTAGAGGTTCCAGGATGCTACTTACTTTACTTACACTAAGACAGTTCTGGCCCCAAAGAGCTCACATTCTATAAAGACAAAACAGTCAAGGATGCAAAGAAATATTATTATTTCCATTTTACAGATGTGGAATTGAGGCACAAAATTACTTAGCCAAAGTCACAAGGGAAGTCTATGGCAAACATGGGAATTAAACCCATAAGATCCCAGGCCTTATCTACAAAACCATCCTTCCTTCTTTCAGGCTTAGCAACAAATAAATAATTTAAAAACAGAATTAGCAACCTCAGACAAGCTTTGGAGCTTTATAAATGCTAATGCTATAACTGTTAAAGCCTTGTGTCAGGTCATTTTAGGCTCAAATTTAGGTTTCTTTACAAATAAAAATTTCAATAAAAACGTTTGTCTTCATTTCACGAAAATGTTAAAAGCTTTTAGATTGGATTTAAACCTTGGACAAACCCAAACATTGTATTATTGCATGAGAACCAGAAAGAGAAACCAGCAAGTAGTTTTCATTGTCCAAACTGAGTGAAATGCAAAAAGTAAATAAAATTAATGGTGGAAAAAAAGTTAGTTTAAAATTTTTCACTTATAATCTCAGGTGTTGTTAGTAGCTTAGACAAAGTTATCTGTGCTTTTTCTAAGTCTACATGCTACATAATTATTATTTATTTGTATTGTGATAATGCCTAGGGATTCCAGTTATGGACCAGGGCCTCACCCCTGTGCTAAGCCTTGTACAAACACATAAAAAACACAACAGACTCAGGTTCACTTTTCCAATCTGTTGTTTTGCTGGTCTCAGAGCACTGCACAGACAGTCATTTTAGCTCTGGGGATGGGAGTACATGATGAGAAGATTGCCTTTGCAAAGCACACTGAGGTGGCCTTGATGCACTGTTCAGTTCCTCTAATTACCTCCTAATGGATCATCTTCTTCACTAATAAGTTGTCCAGAATAAAGGAGCACTGCTTTCAGCAATCTACAATCATGTTACACTTTCCCTGCAGTCTTCAGGTTTGGTGCCTGAAGGGCTGCAGATTAATGTAAATGGGTCTTTTTGGCTTTTGAAGCTCATGGGGTACAATATAAGCTCTTAGATAGCATTTTCATCTGAAGATCCGAAAGCACTTTACAAAGGAAAATAAGTATAATTATCAACACTTTACACATGGAGAAATTGAGACAGAGAAACATTAAATGACTTACCCAAATTCCCCAAGTTTCAGAGTAGCAGCCGTGTTAGTCTGTATTCGCAAAAAAGAAAAGGAGTACTTGTGGCACCTTAGAGACTAACAAATTTATTTGAGCATAAGCTTTTGTGAGCTACAGCTCACTTCATCGGATGCATTTGGTGGAAAATACAGTGGGGAGATTTATATACACACACAGAGAACATGAAACAATGGGCTTTATCATACACGCTGTAAGGAGAGTGATCACTTAAGATGAGCTATTACCAGTAGGAAGGAGGGGGGGAAGGAGGAAAACCTTTTGTGGTGATAATCAAGGTGGGCCATTTCCAGCGGTTAACAAGAATGTCTGAGGAACAGTGGGGGGGTGGGGTGGGGGAGAAATAACATGGGGAAATAGTTTTACTTTACGTAATGACTCATCCACTCCCAGTCTCTATCAAGCCTAAGTTAATTGTATCCAGTTTGCAAATTAATTCCAATTCAGCAGTCTCTCGTTGGAGTCTGTTTTTGAAGTTTTTTTGTTGAAGGATAGCCACTCTCAGGTCTGTAATTGTGTGACCGGAGAGATTGAAGTGTTCTCCGACTGGTTTTTGAATGTTATAATTCTTGACGTCTGATTTGTGTCCATTTATTCTTTTACATAGAGACTGTCCAGTTTGACCAATGTACATGGCAGAGGGGCATTGCTGGCACATGATGGCATATATCACATTAGTAGATGCACAGGTGAACGAGCCTCTGATAGTGTGGCTGATGTGATTAGGCCCTATGATGGTGTTCCCTGAATAGATATGTGGACACAGTTGGCAACGGGCTTTGTTGCAAGGATAGGTTCCTGGGTTAGTGGTTCTGTTGTGTGGTTGCTGGTGAGTATTTGCTTCAGATTGGGGGGCTGTCTGTAAGCCTGTCTCCCAAGATCGGTGAGAGTGATGGGTCGTCCTTCAGGATAGGTTGTAGATCCTTGATGATGCGTTGGAGAGGTTTTAGTTGGGGGCTGAAGGTGATGGCTAGTGGTGTTCTCTTATTTTCTTTGTTGGGCCTGTCCTGTAGTAGGTGACTTCTGGGTACTCTTCTGGCTCTGTCAATCTGTTTCTTCACTTCAGCAGGTGGGTATTGTAGCTGTAAGAATGCATGATAGAGATCTTGTAGGTGTTTGTCTCTGTCTGAGGGGTTGGAGCAAATGCGGTTATATTGTAGAGCTTGGCTGTAGACAATGGATCGCGTGGTGTGATCTGGATGAAAGCTAGAGGCATGTAGGTAGGAATGGTGGTCAGTAGGTTTCCGATATAGGGTGGTGTTTATGTGACCATCACTTATTAGCACCGTAGTGTCCAGGAAGTGGATCTCTTGTGTGGACTGGTCCAGGTTGAGGTTGATGGTGGGATGGAAATTGTTGAAATCATGGTGGAATTCCTCAAGAGCTTCTTTTCCATGGGTCCAGATGATGAAGATGTCATCAATGTAGTGCAAGTAGAGTAGGGGCATTAGGGGACGAGAGCTGAGGAAGCATTGTTCTAAGTCAGCCATAAAAATGTTGGCATATTGTGGTGCCATGCGGGTAGCCATCGCAGTGCCGCTGATTTGAAGGTATACATTGTCCCCAAATGTGAAATAGTTATGGGTGAGGACAAAGTCACAAAGTTCAGCCACCAAGTTAGCTGTGACATTATTGGGGATACTGTTCCTGATGGCTTGTAGTCCATCTTTGTGTGGAGTGTTGGTGTAGAGGGCTTCTACATCCATAGTGGCCAGGATGGTGTTTTTAGGAAGATCACCGATGGATTGTAGTTTCCTCAGGAAGTCAGTGGTGTCTCGAAGATAGCTGGGAGTGCTGGTAGCGTAGGGCCTGAGGAGGGAGTCTACATAGCCAGACAATCCTACTGTCAGGGTGCCAATGCCTGAGATGATGGGGCGTCCAAGATTTCCAGGTTTATGGATCTTGGGTAGCAGATAGAATACCCCAGGTCGGGGTTCCAGGGGTGTGTCTGTGCGGATTTGTTCTTGTGCTTTTTCAGGGAGTTTCTTGAGCAAATGGTGTAGTTTCTTTTGGTAACCTCAGTGGGATCAGGGGGGTAATGGCTTATAGAAATTGGTGTTGGAGAGCTGCCTAGTAGCCTCTTGTTCATATTCCGACCTATTCATGATGACGACAGCACCTCCTTTGTCAGCCTTTTTGATTATGATGTCAGAGTTGTTTCTGAGGCTGTGGATGGCATTGTGTTCTGCACGGCTGAGGTTATGGGGCAAGTGATGCTGCTTTTCCACAATTTCAGCCCGTGCACGTTGGCGGAAGCACTCTAAGTAGAAATCCAGTCTGTTATTTCTACCTTCAGGAGGAATCCACTTTTCCATCCCACCATCAACCTCAGCCTGGACCAGTCCACACAAGAGATCCACTTCCTGGACACTATGGTGCTAATACGCGATGGTCACATAAACACCACCCTATATCGGAAACCTACTGACCGCTATTCCTACCTACATGCCTCTAGCTTTCATCCAGATCACACCACACGATCCATTGTCTACAGCCAAGCTCTACAATGTAACCGCATTTGCTCCAACCCCTCAGACAGAGACAAACATCTACAAGATCTCTATCATGCATTCTTTCAACTACAATACCCACTTGCTGAAGTGAAGAAACAGATTGACAGAGCCAGAAGAGTACCCAGAAGTCACCTACTACAGGACAGGCCCAACAAAGAAAATAAGAGAACACCACTAGCCATCACCTTCAGCCCCCAACTAAAACCTCTCCAACGCATCATCAAGGATCTACAACCTATCCTGAAGGACGACCCATCACTCTCACAGATCTTGGGAGACAGGCCAGTCCTTGCTTACAGACAGCCCCCCAACCTGAAGCAAATACTCACCAGCAACCACACACCACACAACAGAACTACTAACCCAGGAACCTATCCTTGCAACAAAGCCCGTTGCCAACTGTGTCCACATATCTATTCAGGGAACACCATCATAGAGCCTAATCACATCAGCCACACTATCAGAGGTGTCACACTCCTTTTCTTTTTTTTCCAAATTCTGCAAGTTGATCAGTGCGAATACCAGGATTAGAAGTGCCTAACTCCCAGTCCATTGGCCTCTCCACTAGACTGCACTGTCTCCTAGGGGCAAGGGCTATTCTGCAAACATTATCTCAAGGTCCCACTGTTGTATCTTAAGTTGCTAAGTAATTGCATCTTACCCCTTCACATCCATGAGAGACCGTCCCTCCTTTTAACTGATAACTCAAAACATTTCCCCTCCCCTACAAGAGGATTTCTGTTATGACCACTATTTGCCCCCACATTTATTTCTTCTCCCATGTATATATTTTGGTGTTAGATGCCCAGTAACATTATATTTTATTATAGGAGGGAAGTGATTTCATTATATATTATTGCCCCCCTTCTGTTATTGCAGTGCTCTGAGCCCTTTGGGAGTAAGAATCGGGATTAAAAATTTAGTTATTATAGCATGACAATCTGTAACCATCTAGAGTTTCACATTTGCAATTATTCTGCACACAATAGTCACAGAAATCCCAATTATTAATTGGTTTGAGATGCAAAAGGGTAAAACTCTGTTTTAAGGACCAGCAGATTTCAAGTTTATTTAGAATCCAGGAGACTTTTCCTCCTGTAAGCTCTGAGCGGCTGCATGGCAGCTCATTGCAGAATTAGGGCCTTACAGGTAGCAATATTGAGAAGCAATTGGAGCCTTACAGGTAGCAATTTTGAGAAGCTAAACTTTTAGATGCTAACTATGGTGTCCTAACAACTGGAAGAAACTTTCAACAGTTATTTAAAAAATTGGGAGTTAAGGGTCTGGTTATACCCATGACTCTCAACCAGTAGTAGAGAATTGGGTGACCACTGACCAGGTGTCCGGTTTTCAACCAAAATACCCGTTCAAAAGGGATCCTGATGGCTCCGGTCAGCACTGCTAACCAGGCCGATGACCGTCTGGTTGGCAGCTCCGCACAGTGAGGCTGGCAGGCTCCCTACTCGCCTCCACACCACGCGGCTCCAGGGAAGCAGCTGGCATGTCCCCCCTTTGGCTCCTATGTGTAGGAGCAACCAGGGAGCACTACATACTGCTGCTGCCCTCGCAGCTCCCATTGTCCAGAAACCGCAGCCAATGGGCGCTGTGGGGGCGGCATCTGCAGACGGAGCAGCGCCTCCATATAGGAGCCAGAAGGGGGGACATGCCGGCTGCTTCTGGGAGCTGCTTGAGGTATGGGCCTCCTGGAGCCTGCACCCCTAATCCCCCTCCTGCCCTCCAAACCCCTCAGTCCCAGCCTGGAGCACCCTCCTGCACCCCAAACCCCTCATCCCAGCCCCACCCCAAAGCCCACACCCCCAGCTGGTGTCCTCACCCCCACCCTCTGCCCCTTCTCAGAGCCCCCTCCTGCACCCTGAACCCCTCATTTCTGGCCCCACCCCAGAACTCACACCCAGAGCCCATACCTCCTCCCAATCCCCTGCCTGAGCCTGCAGCCCCCTTCCATACTCCAAACCCCTTGGCTCCACCCCCCAGCCCGGAGCCCCTCTTTCACCCCAAAGTCATCATCCCTGGCCCCACTCCAGAGCCCTCACTCCCAGCCAGACCCTCACACACTCCAGCCCCCTGAACCAGCCAGGTGAAAATGAGCAAGTGAGTGAGGTTTGGAGAGTGAGTGACAGAGAGAGTGGGTGATGGAGTGAGTGGGGAGAGGGGCCTTGGAGAAGGGGCAGGGCATGGGTAGGGCCTCTGAGGGGGAGTGGGTCAAGGGTGTTTGGTTATGTGGGAGTAGAAAGTTGGTAACCCTATTAGAGAGGCTAGTGGATGCTGGCCAAAGGTTAGAAATATTTGGAGCTGGGGTTTTGGTTCAGCGGATTATAAAGATGGGTCCCAAATCCCTGTGTTTTTAGCCAGATGTGAACTTCCAATAAATTTGAGGCTGTTTCAGTTGAGATTTTGGCCTATCTTGAACAGTATGGCTGGGCCCCGTGCACTGTAACTCACCTGTTAATTCATGCCAGCTCTAACCCACTGGTGCTGCCCTCTCAACGACATTGAGTTAATGGGAACAGGACAGCAAAACAAGCAGTTTAGGGCTTGCCCATGTGTTAAATTATTCCTGATTAACTGTTCTATGGTTCAGCTAAACAGGAACGAGGCATTTTTAGTCCAGACTCAGTGTCCCACTGGAGGGAATCAGGAACAACTCCTGGCGGTAGGGTCACCATCTGTCTGGTTTTTGGCGTCTGTGCCTGGGTAATGTAGTAGGCAAGGCCTTTAATCTGGGTATAGGGGCAGCTGCCCGAGGTGGCCGGTCCATTTTAAAGGAGAAATGGGAAATCTAGCAGGAGCTGCTGTTTGGCCCCCTGGGAAGTTTGGGGTCACTGCCCGGGTTGTTTTAGGAATGAGATTCCCCCTCCCTTTGTGTCATGAGCTTAACGCTGGAGAGTTGACTGCTCCCCACAGGCTAGAGAGCGCCTGGCGCTAGAGGAGCTAAGCCTGCCTGCAGGCGGCGCGGGGCTGCGGGGGCAGGGCAGCAGGGCCTGAGAGCTGGCCGGGGGGTAAGGAAGCCAACCCCGCAGGGGTGAGTGACCGCACGGGCGAGCTGAGCCTGAGCGGCAGCCGGAACCTTTGCGTGACGGGAAGAAGAGCGGGGGGCTCATGTTCCCGACCGGCGCGGCTTCATCGCCGGACCGGGAGCTGCCACGTCTGAGAACCGCCGGCTGCCGCCGCAGGAGCCCGGCCCGGCCTAGCCCGCCGCCATGGTAAGGTTCCCGCGTGCGGCTGAGTTCCACCGGGAGGGAGACAGCGCCCCAGGGCCTCGACCTCCCCGTATCTGCGCGGGCCGATCAGGTCCATCCCGGGCCCCCTGCCTGCCCCGGGCTTCCCACGGGACGGGCCCTTCTCGCTTCCCCCCCCCCTCCCCGGCCTTTGGGGGGGGGTGTCTCCCCCGCTTTCACACTGGCCCGAAGTGCGGACGGGCCCCTCGTCAGCCGAAGGCTCGAGAGCTCCCGCCTGCAGGGCCCTGGCCGGGTGATGGCTCCGTGCCCCAGCAGCTCCGGTTCAGTAGTTCCCCTGCCCCTTGCCCCCGTTTACCCTGGTGTGGGATTGGTAGCGAATCAAAAGCATCGCGGGAGTAGAGTGTAGGATAGAGAAGATCAGTCTTTTATTTGAAGAGGAAGCAGAAGTGAAGCCCCAGCGGCTGCTGCTCTTGGCTGTTCCACAAGCTACGGTGCCGCCTCAGAAGAGGCATAAGCTTTAACAGCCACATTGGGCTTTGACATGTGATCCGTGCCTGCTATATACCTAAGACGTGATCGGCATTACCAGCTCAGGTTGCTATAACCATGTCGCTCAAGGGTGTGGAAAATTCACACCTCTGAGGGACGTAGTTATACTGACCTAACCCCCATTGTAGACAGCGCTATGCCGCCAGGAGGGCTTCTCCCATTGACATAGCTCCTGCCTTTCGCTTAGGTGAATTAACTATGCCGACAGTAGCAGCTCTCCTGTTGGCATAGTCATGTCTTCACTGAAATGATGTAGCTGCACTGGTTCAGCACTGTAAGTGTAGACACATCCTTGTATAGCGCTTTACACCCTAGGGATGTTTGGTATCATTAACCCTGTTTCACAGACTGGAGAACTGTACTTTACAGATGAGGTACAGAGAGGTGAAGTGACTTCTTTGTGGCCTGTTTGTTTGAACGGGAGTAAAAACTCTGGAGCTCCGGCCCCTTATTTTAGCGGCTGCCTAGGGGTCTTGTTGCCTTCTTACAAAGGGACTATTAGCAAGATGCAGAACAGATGCAAAAAGGCTGACCCTGCCAACCAAACAGGATTCGTTGGTATTCTGAAGTGAGCAGTGCCAGGTGAATGAAGTCAGAATGTGGGGAAGTTCTGCATTCTGAATGTCTGGTGAGGGTATCCTCTTGTCCTTCATCCCCAAAAAGTTTACTAGGGGGACTGAACAATTCAAGGGATTGATGGGTAGAATCCTTTACTTCTGCATTGCTTCATCATGTCCAGTCTGGCTAAGGAGCTGAAATCACTAGGAGCTGATGGCTGTTCAGGTGGGTCCTGTGAAATGAGTTAAGTTTCAGTTCAGTTTCCAATCCCATTGCACTGACACACATTTGTTGACAGCCTCGGCAAAGACTAGTCAGGGAGATCAAGCTGTCCTTCCTTCTCTAGATGTGGTTCTTCCAGGACAGAGGCTAAAAATATTGGTAGGGTACTGTGCGGAAGATTGCATTGCCAGAGCCTGGGCTTTCACTCTTTCATAAATAAAAGAGAGGACTTCATTCTCCGTGGAGGGCCAAGTCAGTGCCAAATTCACTTACCAAAACCCAGAACAAAGCATGCCTATTTGTACTTTTTCCACCTTAACAACAACATTTGCAAAGATAAACTAAGATTGACCTGAAATGAAGTTCTTATTGAATGGAAATGGGTTATATCCTTAGTGAAGCGATTACATCTTACCTAGGTATTTTAATATAAATTTGCCTCTGGTTAAACTATGTTAGTTTCTCTCTCCAGATTGGCATTTGCACTAAATATAAATTATTTTTTCCCACCCAGGTGTCAGTAATTAACACTGTGGACACCTCTCATGAGGACATGATTGTAAGTATTTTAGTTTTTAAAATAAAAATTGAGGATTTTTTTTCAGTAAAGCAAAACTGTTTTGATTTTGTTTTTTTTAAGTGTAGTAGTGGGAAAAATTCTTCTCCTGGTTACCTGTGCAATCCCAATGACTTCAGTGAGGTTATCCTTAAGGCACCTCCTAGTGACAGCTTGAGTGAGCATGTAGTAGAGGTAAGGGGATGTGTTACAGCTTTGGATGGAAGAAAGCAAAAGCTGTGAAGCCTATTTCATTTGGTGAGAACTAGGGAAGTTGAGCTGGTTGAGGAAGGAGAAACAAGTTAGAGCTCTCATTGTAATGTTTGGGATCTGCTGCTGTGAAACAAAAAAACCCCCAACCCTAAGAATGTAGGCTGTTGCTTAGAGAACTTGGAAGAATGAAATTGAGGAAGATTAATGTGTGCATGCATACTTAGGTAGGGAATATAATGGCACTTCAAAACGTGAGTCTTCCACCGAAAATACAAGGGCCTTCTCTCGATAACTCTGCACTTCTTTGGTGCTTTATATGGAAGGATCTCAAAATGACTTACAAACATTGATTAATGAAGCCTCTGGGTACACAGGTGAGGTAGGTCAGTATTTTTTTTTATTTTACAAAGAGGGAAGCTGAAATAAATAAAATGAAGTAACTTGCGCAGGTTTACAGAGTCAGTGGCAGAGAATGAACCCCAGAGTACCAGCTTCCTGTCTCTTGCTATAACTACTAGACACTACTACTTTTTACTATAGTGGAATGATATACCCAAGTCATAGAGAAGCGTAAAATGCTTTTAATATCTGTATTTTAATAGCTAACTCTTTTGTGTTTAGTGCAAGAAAATATATCTGGGAAATGAAATGATCTTATATGAATAAGATCATTTATAAGCTATCTAACCTTTTTATCCTACTGCTCTGACTTGGTAAACAGTTCACAATTGTTACAGCTACTTTTAAATTATAAAATTCATAATATTTATTAATGCAGCAAGAGTATGCAGATGTTAATGGAAGTCTCTGTTACCTTCCAGCATGATGCTCAGATGGATTATTATGGTACTCGATTAGCAACCTGCTCCTCTGACAGATCTGTAAAAATCTTTGATGTAAGGAATGGAGGGCAGATCCTCATAGCTGACCTGAGAGGGTGAGTACATTAAATGAAAAACAATATCATGTAACTAATCAATGGATTATTGGCATGACAATGTCTGGTGGGATCATTATTATTATTTATGCAGGATATTATCACAACACTAATGAACCATAAATTCCTTTATTAAATCAAAAGACCAAATGGTATTTATACAGTTGCTCCAAACATGTCTAAAAAGTGTAAATAATAAGCCACTTATCACATCCAAACAGTAACAAAACACTTATAAGCATTTGATCAAATTCTTACAAATGGGCTAAACCCAGTGGGACTTAGACCCATATTGGTTGGCTCCAGCTTGGTCAGGCAGGTATTAGTAATGAACGCTTTGAGTTTACTTTTTATACCCTTTAACAAACAAGAGGTGTCATTGCCAATTACTGACTTCAGCTAAAAAAACAATTTGAGACAGTTCACCCTTATTTCCAGTCTTAATTCAGAGAAGATTTACAGCCTTTTCTCTCTATCGCTGACAAACAGGTTTTTGTTTTGTTTTTCTCCTTTGCACCTGGAGTCACACAGGCCCTAATTTTTGAAATAACATTGGCATGTGGGGTGAGAAGATCTGTGTTGGCTCTTTTTAAGACAGATTCTGTTTGTCTTATTGCATCAGACATCCTCTGTACTTCATTGCTTCTGGCCTTATAATTATTTTATTTCATGCTCTTTCTTTTACTTGCTAGTTAGGCCTTTCTTTACAACACACATTTCTTTAACCAGATTTAAGCTAACTTTAATTTTTATATTTATTCTACAGGTGCGTTTTTTGTTTTTGTTTTTTTAAAAATAATGTGCATGATAATTCACACCTGCACTATAGATTCCTCCTGGGAAGTAGTTACCCTGGCTGGCTGTCTTTAAACTTTCCTTGTATTACTGTGGGTGGAGAAAGCAAGCAAGTTAAAAATAACTTGATGCTTTTTAACCTTGACATCTCTGGTATTCTAGAAATAAATATGCGCTCTTAGTAGCTAGTGTGTGAAAGAATATTTGGGATTTTATCTTAACCAATGCATCCAAGTTGCACCTTTCATTGCTCTCCCACTTTCATCTTGACACTACAGAGGTGTCTGGTGGTCATTATTTGTGGGGGCGGGGGGGGGGGGGGGAATTGCTTTGCAATTTGCCTGCTGTGAAACAGGCAAGATTGAAAGGGGTTTCTCCTCTTCAAATGCCATGCTTTCCTTATCTTTCCCAACTAATGTTTCTTATAGCCATGAAGGTCCTGTGTGGCAAGTTGCCTGGGCTCATCCCATGTATGGAAATATTCTGGCCTCATGTTCCTACGACAGGAAAGTTATTATCTGGAAGGAAGAAAATGGCACTTGGGAAAAGACATATGAGTACACTGGGCATGACTCCTCAGGTATGTGGAGTGTTCTAACCGTGTAAATGGGCAGAGGAGATTAAGTTGTATCTTAATCTTTTTGTTCATCTGTCATATAATAATGTGTATGTTTGACAGTCTTGGGTGTTGGAAGGTGACTGGGGTTTAAAATTTTAATGTCATTTTTATTAAATAAGGGGAAAAAAAGGACCATTTCATAAAATACCATCTTAAACTGGCATGGAGAAGAGTTCTACAATATAGTGCTTCCTTCCCTATGTGGCCAATCTCAGGCTTGATAGTTCATTATATAATTATATATAACATGAACATCATATGAATGGCATTGTTTGCTACGAAATGTGTCACGGCAATGGATACCTAACTGAACAAGCTTACAGGCATATCGTGCTAGATGGGTATAATACAACACGCTACAAACAGAATGGTATATGGTCACTATAGCGGGAATGCTTTCAGAGTAGGTAGGGTTGGTTTACAGTGCTGTTTTTTTTATAAAGAGGCTGTTCTGTGAGAGTGGCAGGCCTTTCTGGATCATTGGTCTCCCTTTTAAAACAAACAAACAAAAAAACCCCACAAGACCCTGGGTTGCTGTGCTCAGCCTCCTGAGGAAGAGTGGAAAAGATGTAGGCACCCCATCCTGCTGCTTCATGTGTTTGTCAGTTTGGCTTGAGTAAGGACTGCTGTATCAGGTCTTTGGTGTGTACGTCTCTCTTTATTGGGCCAACTGAGCTGCTGTTGGATAGCATGAGGTACTTGCTTCTGGGGCTGAGCCTGACTGAAGCCTGCAGTAAAGGTTTAAGATTCCAATTCTTTAACAGAATATGACTGTAGACTTACAAAAACCACAAATAAGTGTATTTTGTGGTGTTGGGGGCATTTTTGGCTGAAGAGGTCTCTGTGCACACATCCATCACCTCCCTCTAGGGATCATCACAAGAAGTTTGTGGCAAGGGGTCACACTAGTTGTGTGCTGGCCAGAATCTCTCAAGTACTCTCCTCTGCCAACACTGAACACAGTCTCTGCATCACTCCCATTCCTGGTAGGAAGGAACAGGGTTTTGGAACCTGAAGACCATAATTATGCACAGCAGTATGCTGTGCTCCCATTAAGTACTCACCTGGCACAAATGAATATGGTTTAAAGCAAAATAGCTGTTCTGTTTTCCTCTGAATCTGATGCTGATGTCTAAAACTCAGTTCCTGGCTGTGTTCTGGGGTCTCAGTTGTCACAAAAGAAACTCAGGATTTCAAAATATTCTTAAAAATGCTGCAGGTATTTTATTATCTTCAATAAGGACCCTGAAGCTGATTAAAAAGGTAACTTACTTCATCTTAGGTTTCAGAGTAGCAGCCGTGTTAGTCTGTATTCGCAAAAAGAAAAGGAGGACTTGTGGCACCTTAGAGACTAACAAATTTATTAGAGCATAAGCTTTCGTGAGCTAGCTGTAGCTCACGAAAGCTTATGCTCTAATAAATTTGTTAGTCTCTAAGGTGCCACAAGTACTCCTTTTCTTTTTACTTCATCTTAGTGTCTTACCTGTGGCTTCCGAAGTGTCATACCAGTCAGTCACCAGAGAGTAATCCAATCTTCAATATGTTTCTGACAGTGAATTCCGTCTGCTGGGCACCACATGACTATGGCTTGATCCTGGCCTGCGGGAGCTCTGATGGGGCCATTTCATTGTTGAGCTACACAGGCGATGGGCAGTGGGAAATCAAAAAGATCAGCAATGCACATACTGTAAGTGTATTTCTATAGCTCCATGAACATGCATGTTGCTCTGTAGGCATACTATTGCTGCCCCAAAGGGCTTACAGTCTAAGTCAAGACAGAGAACAGTGAAGTGACACACACTTGGTGAGGAGAGGAGGTTTCCCAAGATGAAACATGACAGAGTTTTTGTTAAAAGTAAAATATAAGTGGGAAGTGATTGTACATTGTGGACAGTAAAATAGAATGGAAATGAGAGATGATTGCAGTGCCAGGTCTGCCCTGTGACCTCAAATGCTGCCTTTAACAATAGTCATTCAAAGCTGCAGCACTGTGTAGCTTTACCTTGTCTTAGTAAAAACAGAAGTTGATTTATGTAGCCACTTGCATGTGAAAGGTGTAGTTTTTGTCCACTAAACTCCCGCCTCCCCGACGCCCTCTTGGCCTTCTCAGTAACTGTTGTGTTGTGTTGAGACTAGACCGTATCTGGTCTGCTTGCTCATCAGATCTCAATACAGCATTGTGTAGGAAACTTACGTTCAGGAGTCATCCCTGGATGCTTGCTCCCCTGAAGCAGTATGGAAGGTAGAGATAGTATCTCTTGTAACCCCAGCATCTTTAAAGAGTAAGAAATCTAACAGTGAAATTCTGTTCTTGCACAGATCGGCTGTAATGCTGTTAGCTGGGCCCCTGCAGTTGTACCAGGAAGCCTTATAGACCAGCCATCTGGCCAAAAACCAAATTACATCAAAAGATTTGCATCGGGTGGCTGTGACAACCTCATCAAGATTTGGAAGTAAGCATCCCCACTGTCTGAATTAGAGACTTTGTTTCTTTCCTCTTCCTGTAAAAGGGAACAGTTTCTTTGCTGATCTCCCAAGTAGCCTTTATATGCCATTGTTGGTATCTCAAATAATGTTAAGTAATTCCATGTTGCCTTCCATGCTTTAAAAGCTTTTCTCTTAACAGTTCCATGACTTTTGCATCCTATTGTATTTATTATGGTGGTTAATACTCAACACAATCCTGCTTCACTTTATATTTTGATAAGCAAATATACTTTGAACTGGCTGTGCCCGAAGTTGTTGGAATATAATTCCAAGTCTCTTGAGCCAAGAGGTGTACAAACCATGGAAACGGAATTCTCCTCTTGTCCCTAAAGCAACTGTCCCTTCAAATCAGGTCTGTGTTACACAGAGGGGGAGAAGAAGGGGATGTCTGTTGCCAGTATTATGGATAAATCCGACACCCTCTCAGGAGTATTGAATACATTACAGAATAATACCTTCCAAAATAGGAGGAGTTGTTGCTGCTGCTCCTTTCTTTGCATGAATATGTTTTACAATCCCTTCAGAGAGGAAGATGGCCAGTGGAAGGAAGAACAGAAGCTGGAGGCTCACAGTGACTGGGTCCGAGATGTAGCCTGGGCTCCCTCCATAGGTTTGCCAACAAGTACCATTGCCAGCTGTTCACAGGTAAGACTCATCTGTGAGAAACATGCTGGCTCTGACAATGCCCCCCACTTCAAGATTGTTGTGCTGTATGAAAGGTAATCAAGTAGGAGAGGTAATACAGCTTTTTCATCAGTCATCATGCCAATCCATTGTGCTAGGATGTTGTGCCCCATTGTACTTAGCTGTCCTAGGCTTCCAGTACTTCCCTTAAGAAATTTCTACAGAGTTTGAGCTCAGATGCTTAATAGACGTAATATTTGACGAGAGTGAAGGAGTAGATCAGTGCAGCAAAGACAGCCATTTGATAGAGAAAGGAAAAGTGGGTACAGGAGTCCCATTATGAAGTGTGGTTCTAAGCTGAAAAGCTCTTAATGACTTGGGATCAAACTTGCCTATTTCACAAATAAAAATATTTTTTCCCAATTTGCTAGTCCTGCAAACAACCCAAGATTTGAGGGTCCAGTCCTCCTTTCAGGTTCCTATAGCCTCAGCAGTAATAAAGATTCTCCAATTGGAATTTATTGAACAGTTCCATTGTTGTATGTGCCAGAGAAGAACTAGCTCACTCTTGTGTGGCTGTGTTGGCTTTGTAAGACTGGCAGAATAAAAAGTAGCAAGAACATATTTTTGGCAGAAAATTCAGCTGATGTGACCCAGAATGCTCGGAGAGCAGATCTCTTGAGGAGGGATATGTCAATATCTATATAGCTACTTTTCTGACCCGAATGGCACTTTAATGTTTCTGCATTTTTCCTTTAGACCTCTTAAAAAAACCCCAAACCTGTCCCGAACTGTTGTCGTCATGGTGTTTTTAAACAATTGCACGTAAAATGACTATCTTACAGATTATGTTGTTGCTGCTTTTTGAAGTGAGCAGAGTGCAGCTATAAAGCCCAGATAGCCTTCTTTCAGTATTGCGATATGCCACCATTGGTTCTACAGACTTGTTTTGCTTTTTCCCAGGATGGCAGAGTGTTCATCTGGACATGTGATGATGCCTCTAGAAATTCATGGTCACCAAAATTGCTGCACAAGTTCAATGATGTAGTCTGGCATGTTAGCTGGTCTATTACTGCAAACATTCTTGCTGTGTCAGGAGGAGACAACAAAGTGAGTGCTGTGGCTTGAACTTTGCATGTGGCTCTTCTCAGTAGAGCTAACTGATGGAGCACAATGCTAACTTAAGCTCTGAACTGTTAGGTGCTTTTCCAAATTTTCAGTTGAGCCATATCAAGAACATGACTTCTGGTGTAGTCTCCAGTCCAGCATTAAGGGCTTTCTTCATTCTTGTCTCTAATGGATGTACAAGCCAGTTCTCTTAACAAAATACTTTAAAGGCAATTTGAAAATAAGATTCTTTCATTCAGTGAAAGAGTTAAACACCTGATTTTTAAAACACTAGAGAGCTAAATTTTTTTTGGAGTATTTTGAAAAATACAGTCTTTCCAGTGTACATTCACTTGGAGTAGGGGTGTAGTTAGAATTTATTCTGGAGAGAATTGCACTGTCCAGATTCTGCTGGTCAGTTAACCAGCTACCCTGACTTAACTGAGATGGTCAGCAGTAGCATCACACAAGAGAGGACTACCTTGATCTGGGAATTCAGTCTCTTGTATTAGGTTTCATTTTTCACATTGCCAGTCACACGTGAATCTAAGTGAGGTGTTTTAAGTTTGTCTTCCCCTCTTTAAACCTTTTTATCCTAAGTATTCTAGTGCTACCTATTTTTTGTACATTACCTTTCCTGTTCTCTTCATCAGAAAGGCCACGCTCCTGTTCAACTACTTAGCACTGCAGTTTGTCAGTCCTTTCTGGGGTATGGAAATGCAGCATTCTGTGGGATGCAGTATAATTAGAATTGCGGTCCAGTATTGTTTGATGGCAGGTGGAGTAAGACTTCAGTTAGTGTCTTATGTAGGATATTAACATACCATCCCTTTCTTGTGCAGTTATAACTGTCAGAACTTATGAATTAGGATGTCAGTGATTGTCTGGGTTGAGAGCATTATGAAGAACCTTTTATCATTAGGCGTGATCATATCAAGAGGTGACTGGAATCGGCAATATGCAGAGGCGTTTTTAAAAAGTGTATGAAATGAACAATGGTGGGGAAAGACCATGTGGTGTACAGTGAACTCCAAAAGAGGGGAGTGGAAGAATACTGTTATTTTACTAAGGCTAATACTTCTCCTTCCTGATCTGTTTTCAGGTCACTTTATGGAAGGAATCAGTAGACGGACTGTGGGTGTGCATCAGCGATGTCAATAAGGGCCAAGGAGCAGTGTCTTCTATTACAGAGGGTCAGCAGAACGAACAATGACAGATGGATTTAATAGCACTCTAGTTGCAACGCAAGGAGATTAATCACTTAACATGATTTATATGACCCTTCTAGATATATGAAAATCTGATGAACATCCTGTAACTGTTAATGGTAAAAGCTACAAACAGTATTGATCATCAGCCTTCATGTCAGTTTTCTGAAATTGAAGATGAACTGTAGAGCAAAATATTGTGCCCTGTGCTGTTCCTTTCTGATGTGTAAGCCAAACCTCCCTTCCCCTGCACGAGCTGGATCTGACTTATTCTTTTTGCTGGAGGACTTTGGCTAACTAAACTGAGGACATCACAGCTAAGTGCTGAAACTTGAGCTGTGGCTCTCCTGGTGGAAAGGAGCCTCTGACCAAGGCTCAACCTCCCCTTCTTCAGAGGAGGGCTGGGAGAGCTTTCAGCTTGAGCTGTGCTCTCCCCACTCAAGTACACTAAAGACTTGCCAGAGTCCTTCACCAAAAGAGAATGCGATCCTGATGTCTAGTGAAAACAATCTGGGGGTAAGATGAAGGACTGCACAGAGACTACCTTCATATGGAAAGGAGCAGTGAAGTGTACAAAGGTGGTATTGCTTTACAATTTGCCTTTACATTTGGTTGAAAGTTCTTATTTAAAAATTTCCCAAATCTTCAAAGCTATTAATTTTGAACTATTTCTTTTTTAGACACTTGTGTACTGTACCTCAGGTGTTTTTTGGTTTCAATAAAAATGGATTAAAATCCTATTAGTTACAACTCTGGTGTTCTGTGCTAACTCCTGAGAAATAATATATAGCTCTCATAATCGGCAAATCTCAAAGCTCTTTACAAAGGAAGTCCAGTATTATCACCATTTTACAAATAGGGAAACAGGCACAAGCTGGGAAAGTGACCTGCCCAAGGTCACCCAGCAGGACCGTGGCAGAACCAGGAATAGAACCCAGCTCTCCTCAGTCACAGTGCTCTTTTTGACTAGGCCACCCAGCCCTTTGTTTGCAGTGGTTTTACCATGAGTGTCTATCCAGTGTCCAGTTAGCCATTCCTCACTACTATCCCTTTCTTTTATTGCAAAAAAAAACCCCCTCAGATTTGTGACCAGTAGTAACATCAGATGGCTGCTGGAGACCCTTCCTGATGTGCCCAAGGGCATATGCTGTACTGCCATTAATAACTGGGGGACTGTGGCAGTTCTGATTAAAGCCTTGACCAAGGAACTAGAATAAAACTTGTTCTCTTGTCCTGCTCTAGTGCAGCTATCAGCATTGGGTATCTCGCCCTGCTAGTATTATCTTCTCTGGTCTTCACTTGATGTAATATGGGTCATTGGGGGAGAAAGCAGTAAGAAGAAAACTCAACAACTAAAGCTTGCTCTGGTTAAAACCCTAACCCTTTCCTGGAGTGAAGTATATTTTAGCATCACACAAGTTTCATTATGGATAGTTTCAGATGAAAAAATAGAGAGCCGTTTTCATATCCTTTCTCCATTACCAAGAGGTGCTACACTAGGTCTTTGAGCTGTATTTCTGTTTATAGCGGCCCTCCTTCCTTTGCTACTCCTTCCCAATTGCACTGAAAAGACGTGGCAGAGAAGGACATCGCACACTTACATAGCTGCACTGGGGTGTATAACATTCCTTTTTATGGTTAGCTGCACTGTTGGCATATACAAAGAGAAGAAACCGAGTTATCTAAGATCAATATTTGCTGGGACATTACAGATAAAGCCTTTTTAGAAACAGTATAGCAAAGGAGTATTTCCATTTTTAAACTAACACTGACTTACACCCAAAGCTGATGGGAGTGATATTTTTCCTGTACATGATTTTAAAATACCTTCTTCCTTTTTATGTTGTCTGGTTCTCTGCAAAAACAAATGCACTCAGTGTCTGTGCCTCACTCCTCAGATGTTCAAATGGATTTGTTTTTTTTTAGGAAGCAAACCTTTTTATCCCATAGCCATCACTCCCTGGCTATATATCCTCTACCATCAATCTTTCCCCACTAGGATTCTCACCTGCCTATTACAAAAGCATTTTAACCTCTCTCTACCCAAGCCCCTCACCTATTTAGTAAGTTATTCAGGACCCTTGCCATGGAACCTGGCTCCTTATCCAATTAGAAGTGAAAATGTACTGGAATATAAAGCTACCAATTGCAAAGTCTCAAACTATTATTTGTGCTGTGGCTGCCACACAAAACCTTCATGGTCCTGAATTATCCAAAGCAGAGAGTTTGGCAGAAGAAGTTCCTAAGTTCCCACAGGTACAAGCACAGAACGAAAGACCCCACAGGGCACCTCTGATTTTCCAACACCAGGTTTGGAAACAAAAACAAGTTTGCCTTAGTTAATCTTACCATGATGGGACTTAACAGGCAAGGTGCTTTCTGAGGGAGCTGCTAGGGCCCAGACTGTTTATAGTTTTAAAGGTTGCTAGATCTTGAATTGCAAGCACAGGCACTATGTCCCCAACTCAAAGTGTTTAAGATTGTAGTTAAACTTATGAATTGTGGATAAAATTAAGCACATTTAAGTACTTTGCTTGAATTGGAATTTATGGACCAGATCCTCAAAAATATTTAGGCACCTAACTCCTATTCCTAAATGCCTTTGAAGATCTGGGACTATATGCCAGGGGTGACCAAATGTACTGACCCTCCAAGCCACATATGCTAATCTTCCCACGTTCAAAAGCTGCAAGACATGCACAACCTGCCCTGCAGGGCAGTGCCTACTGGGGTGCAGGACTTCACTCTGACACCCACGAGTGGGGCTAAAACCCTGAGACCCCCCATATCTGCAAGGCAGAAGCCCCTAGCCCCACCACTCTGTTGCAGGCCAGAAGCCCCAAGCTCCCCTGCCAGTCTGGTAGATGGAGAATTGAGGGCATGGGGGACCTCAGCAAGCTACACTTTAACTATAAAAGAGCTGCATGTGGCTCATGAGCTGTGGTTTGGCCACACCTGCTATATGCTAACAGCTTCTTATCACATCATCTTTAAAAATACACAATTATGTATAGGTGGTTCCAGTTAGAGATGATCAAAAAATGAGGTTTTATCAAATGTGTTTTTTCCTAAGACAAATGTCATTTGATAAAGTTTATCTATGGAAGACTTCACAACAAAATTAAAAAATCCAGCACATGAAAACCAAAATGTTTGAATACAAATAAATGAAATTATTTTTTACACTTTTTCTCCTGAGGAAGAAGGGGAGGGGAAAAAAACTGGTAGTGAGGTGGAAACCTCTCAATCTCCCATCTTCCCCTTCCTGTGATAGAATTTGAAAAGGACACATTAAAATGACACATTTTACATTTATTTGTGAAAGTTTGTTTTTGTTTTATATTAAAACCATTACTCATCTTACATATTTTTTGCTGGTGAATTAATGGGGTGACTATTACAAACAAAACCTAAGTACCTGAGAGAAGTTTTTTAATCAGTCTGTTTAAACTTTTTATGTTTTAGCCCTATTTAACTCTAGCTTCTGACAAAACACTTGAGAGAAAAGGTCTCCTAGCTTCTGGCAGTCAGAGGTTTAGAGACACCCCAAGCATAAGACTGCATCCCTGACCATCTTGGATAATAGCCCCTGATGGACCTATCCTCTATGAACTTTTCTAGTTCATAGAACCCTGTTATTCTTTTAGCCATCACAACATCCCATGGCAATGAGTTCCACAGATGGAGCATTGTGTGAAAAAGTATTTCCTCATGTTTGTATTAAACCTGTTGCCTATTAATTTCATCAGGTGACCCCTAGTTTTTATATTACGGGAAGGATAAAGTTCTCTTTTTCCATACCATTCATGATTTTATTGACCTCTACAATATTCCCCCTTACTCTTCTCTAAGCAGAGCAACCCTAATCTTTTTACTCTCTCTTCATATGAAAGCCATTCCATATCCCTGATCATCTTTGTTCCCTTTCTCTGAACCTTTTCCAGTTTCCGTATATCTTTTGTGAAAGGGAGTGATCAGAACTGGACACAGTATTGAAGGTGTGGGGATACCATGGATTTATAGTGGCACGATGATATTTTCTGCCTTATTTTCTATCCCTTTCCTCAGTTCCCAACATTGTTAGTGTTTTTGTCCACGGCTATGCCTATAGTTCAAGTTTTCAGAGAATGATCCACTGTGACTCCAAGATCCCTTTCTTGAGTAGTAACAGCTAAATTAGAACCTGTCATTGAGGAAAAATAATTCCTACTTTATACAATGTGTATTACTTTGCATTTATCAATGTTGAATTTTGTAATTCATATCATTGCCCAGTCACTCAGTTTTGTGATATTGCCATGTAACTCTTTGGCATCAGCTTTAGACTTAACTATCATGAATAATTTTGTATCAGCTGCAATTTTGTCACTGCATTGTTCATACCCTTTTCCAGCTCGTTAGTGAATACGTAGAACCGCAATGGGCCCAGCAAAAATGCTGTTTCCATTGTGAAAACTGACTATATATTCCTACCCTTTATTTCCTGTTTTTAAATAGTTACTGAGCCATGACAGGACCTCCTCTGTTATCCCATGACTACTTGGTTTCCTTAAGAGCCTTTGGTAAAGGACCTTGTCAAAGGCTTTCTGAAAACCCACCATGGATCAGAATAGCAGTCCAGCTAATCTAGTATCCCATCTCTGACAGCGGCCAAAACCCTCCAGACAGCATCTGGGGAATAATCTACCCCCTACACAGGATTCACCTTGATTGCTAGAGGTAAAGAGATTGGCTTAAGGTCTGAAGCATGAGATTTAACATCACTTTCAAATTTTTGTGTCACTAATTATGACAACTGTCTATTCTTTATCCCTATAAATATCCAATCCCTTTATCAAATCTAATTAAATTCTTGACCATAATGACTTCCAGTGGCAGAGTTCCAGATTAACTGCACATTATGTGAAAAAGTATTTCCTTTTACTGATTTGGAATATCCCAACTTTAAATTTAATTGAATGTCCTCTAGTTCTTGTGGTAGAAGATAGAACTACAGTTCTAGCACTGTAGTCTCTAAACCATGTGCTTTTATCATATCCCATGTTTCTCCTGAAGAAAGGAGATGAAATCAGTCTTTTCAATTTCTCTTCATGTGAGAGGTTTTTCCAGGCCTTAGATTACTATTATTCCTCCTCTTTAAATCCCCTTCCAGTTTTGCAAAAGTAAAAGAGAAACACCCTCCCACCCCAGCTACTGAGGGCTAAAAGCTGCTCCAAGTTTGACCCCTCCAGCCAAACAAAGCATAGCAACATTTGATAAGGTAGAACACAGGCAAAGAACACCAGGGGGCAATTTTAAAACAAAACATACACCTCTCAATTTCATTTTCCATTATAGGTCACAAACATAGCTTCTTTATATCTTAAGATACACTCCATTGAACTATACCAGTCCAACTATGCATAAAAGTATTCTTAAGATAATAAAACACTATTTAATCTTTAAGTAAATGGAAAAGTCTCTAAAGTAGGCTCTTTTCTTTAAAGAGTCACTACCATAGCCCACAGAAAATCTAATGCAGCAACAGATCTATGCATTATTTTCATTTTCTGTTGATTTTGTCACAATGACAAGAGAAGAACAGGTTTCCAAGGAATTCCAAATACATGTTGGATTGCATTTGAAAAGGTGTTTTAGCACAAAACAAATACTCCAGGCACTATATAAATGCTTAACAGCAACAGCCATATGATAAATAAGAAATCTCAGGTAGGTAACCTTTGAGACTGCCTTTTTTGTTTTCCAACAAACTTCCTCTCTCCTGGCCCCTCTCCTTCAGTTTTACATATTTCTACATGTGGAGGGAAATAAGGTAAGTTTCATACAATTTTATTTCTTATTAAAGTAATAAACTCACCTACAAAAGCAGGATCCCTATAAGATGACCAACTATCTCATATCCATCTACCTTTAGTAAACATTACAAATTTATCTGAAATCAGTTCATGAAAAATTGGGGGTTGAATCTGGACTCAAGGAAATAAAAGTGTCACTAAAAAGCATATTAAGTTTTCCTATCTTTATTAAGTTTTCAGGTTTGATACAGTCTATGCCCAAGACACTCATGTTTCTCAGAAGTACTATGCTGGGAATTCTCCTAATCTGCATTCTCTGGACAGAGACTACTATGGCTGGATCTAGTTTTTTAAGCCCTGAATATCAAAACACACAGGTAAAATTAAGTATATTTTACTCTTCTTCCCCCTTCTTTCAAAACTACTTCTTGAGACAAAATATTTTTTTATAATACTCAGAAAAACCTAACAGACTGTCTCAACTTAAAAAGGTACAAGTTCTGCCAAAGGAAAGGTTTATCCCAATTCCCAGATGAATAATGTAAACCAATAGGGCTGCATCTACAATAGAAAAATTATACAATTCTGCAGTGGTGGCAACAAAGGGGGAATGTTGTAGCGTAGACAAGACTTTGATGACTTTACCACTGTTGTCTGCTTACAGCAAGGTAAGAAAACAGTGTAAACAAAAAACCCTGTCTACGCTACAGCTCCCACCTAATGGAGCTGCCCATATGGTGAATTATGGATTCTAATTTTTCTGTTGAAGACAAGGCCTAATTGTCTACGGATAGAGTATTTACACTTCATTTTGGTTATATTCCAGCAACGAAAGGATCCAAAAAAGCATACAACAAAGTTAAACCGCCGAGCTGCAGAAGGACTTTTGGATGCAGATGCAAGGCAGACAGAAGGAGACAATGAAATAGAAATTAAGGTTTGTATTTTACAGTCAGTTTTTAAGAAGGTTTGTTTTGTATATGACCACATAATACAAAATGAATAGATTGTGATACACAAACGTGGTACAAATCAAAACTACATTGATATCCGATTTGAGAAGCAGTTAGAAAAAGCACTTGAAAATGGTAACCACAGCTAATCTTTATATTAAAAAAAAAATCTAAAGCAGTTTAAAAATTTATTGCAACTGGTCAAACTGCAATCTCCTACTGAAGACTGACTTCAATTTCAAGATACACGTGCAATGAAATTTCACTTTGTAGACTTTCTTCAGTAGTCTCACACTTTGCTGTATTGTTTTGTTTACAATAGCTATACAGAGGGTAATTGCTGTTCCTCATGTGTATAGTTATTTCAACCACAAGTCAAGTGGGTGCTTAGCAGGAACAAGTTTTCCTCATTTTCACACAGCTCAGTTAACACTGTTCCCATGAATGTAATCAGTCTGCAAAGCCTATTCACCCAATAGCAGAAAAGAATCGAACTCTCTTTAAGGAAACTGTTAAACTGAGCTCTTCTGGTTTGGTGTTTTCATTAGCTTAATGTTCCCTTTGAAATTGGCATCAAGATAACAGAAGACCAGTACCAGGAGTATGGACAAGTGCTGGAGAAGATCCTAGAGGACATTCTTGCAGAGGACACTTTAGGTACTTCTCCCTCCCACATCCCAACTCCTCTGTGCGGGACAGGCAGGTGGAGAAGAGTGTTCCAAGAACTTTTGCTGGAAGTAAAGGGTATTGTATACCTTAATATATAAAACATTAGGCCAAGATTTCAAGAGCCACTGTGGGTGTCCAATGTGACACGCTGGAAAGGGACCTGATTTTCAGATTGGGCAAATAGGATTCTGCATTGTTTTATTTGGGAATCCAAAAATAGAAGCACCTAACAGCACAGATTATTTTTGAAAATCTCAGGTTTTTTTATGCTTGCCACAAGCCGACACCTTCATCTCTCTGGCAGTGAAAGAGACCAAAACTAGGGTGGATAAAAAAATGATTTTTTTAAAGATCATTTAAAAAAAAACCTATTTTTATTTAAATAGGTTTTTTCCCCCCTCAAAAAGCATTTTATCAAAAAAAATCTAATCTAAAGATAGTATTAAGATCCATTATAGCTCAAAGTTCTCTCATCATGGAATAGACATTATAAATTCTAATTCTATAGTATGAGACAATATATTCATGTAATGTTTAAGCGTTTTGTAAATGAGTTCCAATAGTTCATGGATTTGGGACCCAATCTTATGCGGTTCCACAGGCTTCTGTATAGATTATTTAGGTTAATCTTTCTATCTACCCACTGGGACTCAGTATCTTCTAGACTGAGCACTATTATAGATGCTTAGTTTTCCAGTTCTCAAACTGCAGATTTGTATCTCCAGCGAACAAGCTTAACAGTAAATATGTTTTAAAATAATAAATATATAGAGGTGAGATAACAGACCTCAACTCTATTGTCACTCTGCAAATTTGCGTACACAGAGTCAATCCCTTACCTCTTTCTAAAAGTGAAAAGTTTCAAAAAGTTCAATGAATAGAAGATTGTTGGGGGCAGAATAGATCTGGGCAAGGAGAAGAAGTCTAGAGATAAATGTGAGAAGTGAGGGACATATGCTTGTTTTGTTAAAATATGGTATGTTTGTTGTTGAAGAAAAAATCCAGAATACTTAACATTGTTTTAGTTAAATAAAAATTTAAATGTCTGTTTGGTGATGTTCTCCTAATACAGCATGGCAAGGAAATCCTCCAAATATTAATGATTAACCTGTTGAATTGAAGATGTTTATTAATTAATTGGGAGGTGAACTATCTGCTTCAATTACCTTTGGTAACTAAAATAAACCAAACAACTATTCATTTTCTGATATAGCTGTAAAACTAATCTGAAAAGTTTTTCAAATAAATGTTTAAAAATGTATAGCATGTACCTTCTAAAAATGAAACCTACATCTATCTCCGAGTTGTGAAGAATATGTATTAAAGGTTTTAACAACCAGCAAGAATGCACTTTTATGTAGAAAACCCATGATTAAATAGAGTCTTCCTGACTAGTGATTTAAATCAAATTCACCCTGACCAAAACTATGCATTAGCAGTGGAAAAGCAAACTAAACTCATTTTAGTTGCCACGGATACTATTTTGCCGTCTCTCCATTCCACCACATCAAGACCAAGTGTGTCTTATCCTCGCCTTCAAGGCCCTGGTGCTTCTCTCTGCTCTTATTGTGTTGGCCCTTCACCCTCTCCACTCTGCCAGCAATGCCAGTTTTGATAGTCTGATTGTCCATTCGCACTACAGATTTCTTTGTGCTTTTTTCTGCGTGTCTCCTTGAGCTTGAACGGATGGATCTGCAAGGCCACTTATTCTGTCCTCCTTCAAATCTCTTCTCAAGCCTCATGTCTTCCAGGGCCAGGTCTTCACTACCCACCGGATCGGTGGGTAGCGATTGATCCATCAGGGATCGATCTATCATGTCTTGTCTAGACAATAAATCGATCTCTGAACGTGCTCCCCGTCGACTCCGGAACTCCAGTTTGCGAGAGACAGAAGTGGAGTCGACGGGGGAGCAGCAGCAGTTGACTCGCCGCCATCTTCACATCCAGGTAAATCGACCTAAGGTAAGCAGACTTCAGCTCTGCTATTCGCGTAGCTGAAGTTGCGTATCTTAGGTCGACCGCCCTCTCCCCCCCAGTGTAGACCAGGGCCAGGTCTCTTCAAAGAAGTCAGCCACTATAATTATGTAATAGCAGCAAGTATACACAGAACTGTGTGTAGATCTTCCTCTCCCCCACTTTTCACATGCTGCTTAGTAACACATACAATAAACTTTTCTGACAGGGATTACATCAACAGGACTTTGATCTTGGTTGGGCTTCTGAGAACTACTCTAATGTAAATATTAAAAACTAATGGAAAAATTAAGACAAGTTACATACCCAGCAAAACAGACAGAGGACACAGATACATACATTTTTGGTTACCTTTTATTCACTACTCAGAGTACATTCACCTGCAAAAACCCAGAACACCTAATTTGGTCTGTTAAATAAGTAATCAGAGATTTCACCCAATTTAATAAAAAATACAGATGTTATGAATCTCACTCTAATATGATAATATCCTGCTAGGAAGATCTGTATTCTTGTATGTCTGTCAACATAGATTGTTTTGTTTGAAATTTATAAGGCAACGATGTCGAAACCTGTTAATACTTCTTAAATAATTAAACAGTAAAAGCAAAAAAAGTAAAAAAATTAAAATCTCTACTCTCTTCCCTTTCAGAAACCCAAAACTGGCATGAGTTGAAACATGAAGATGTTACAAACTGATTAGAGTACAACAAAGTTCTGCTCATTGGCTTGGATTGCTTTAAATCTTGCTTTACATTGTGCAACGGATGACAAGAGCATGCATTAAAAGAAATGCATGAAGCTGAACATTTTGCAGTTTTTAAAAGGACATTTTGTTGTGTAACAGGTCTTTGGATGAGGTTGCAAGTAGTATAGATATGGTAGACAGATAGCTGCAAACAAGGTCAAACACACTGAAATCTAAGTTGTTTTCTTACCTTTCAAAACTATGTGACTGAAGCTACCTGTTCTAAAAGCAAGGATAAACTGTTAATCTACCACATGCTTCTTGCAGCAGAAAATAAAGCTAGTGTTGAAACCGCAGTCATTTGTTTACTGATACTATATACACGTGGCACTAGATGGAAGTTTCAGTCTCCATTATACACCTATGTATATAATAAAGGGATGTGCATATGAAGTTATCTTTTAAGAGCCTAATTACACAAGTCATATGTTGACATCCATTACAAAGGGTCCTATCGTGTACCCACTGAAGTAAATGAGAATTTTGCAGTTAATATCAATAGACAATATTGTCTCTTTAGTGGTCCTAAAGAGGAAGAGGAGCAGCAAATTATACCCTTTACAACATAAAAGCTTTTAAACTGTTGCTTTGTCAAAAAGGTTAGTAAATTTACAAGTGGCAGTTATCCATGAGGGGGGCTATGGTATAGCCAAACCTACTGATATACACACTTGTGGTGGAAATACTGGTCAACTTCACATTCAAGTATTTCAGTCTGTTGATTTAAGACAGGCTGTGTGCACTTACAATAATATTTGGAGTAATACTTTTAGAAAATTATGTATTTAAGTAACCTGTGTACAGAACACGAGGCCACACCACCTGCTTGATACTAGCATACACATGTGGCCAATGCACGAAGTGGAAAGGCGTAACTGAACACTTTCACAGTGTCATTTATTAGTTTGGAGGGGTTGCCCGATTGATAAATGGAAGAATCCCATTCTAATAATCTAGGTTTTAGAGATAACTAAAATCCATCTACAAAATCTTAGCACAGTTCTGTATAAACCAAACAATTTAACAGCATCTCTTTCTCAGAGATCTTTATTTACAAGTAAGCTTTAAAAAAGTTTCAACTGTAGTTTCAAGGTACATTAAAAGTAACATATTACAGAAAAATTAAGTCATTGTCATTTGTCAAATTGCCCTCTGAAAGCAGTTAAAACTGGCCTGAAGTAGTTTAAAATTAGACTTACTTTTACAAAAAGCTTATTTTGAGAAGTATATTCACCAAAGCGCTTTGCATTTCTGTCAGACAGGCATTTTTCTTCACGATAACACATTGGGCCACAACCCCATAGAAGAACCTTCAGGATGGATTTTCACATTCAATTGCATACTACAGGATCCATCAAAAGTGGGATCAGTGGGCTTCTGTGTTCATACTCCACTTCGGTTCTCTTAAAACCTCACTGTAGCCAAAAAACACTCATGTCTTTTTGAGGCTATTCAACACTGGTAATTTTAACATTTTGCTGAAAAAATTTAAAAGCTTATTTGGCACCTACATGCTGTTTACTTTATCCAAAGAAAGGCACTTGTACACAAACACTTAATTTTGGGTATGTTTTCATTCTGTGGCATGAGGAAGTCTGTGCACAGTTATGCATCAAATTCTCTGCTCTGATACATACTCTTTTCCCTATAGCCTCAGCAATTAGGTGCTTTAAGAATCCAAGATCATTGCCTACCTTTTGGGCTCTAACTACACCCGAGTAACCTATATCTGCTCAATAATTATAGGCTGTTCACTCTTGAACAGGCTAATACAAATAAAGATGAATAAAATCCCATATTTACCACAGCAGATTCTCTTTGTCTCCACAAGAAACACCATTTACCCAATGAAGACATCAACACCCTTTCTTGTGGTATGCAACAGGGAGACAGTGGACCAGTAGAGAATGAAAAGGAGATGCAAAGGGATATAGATTAAAAGGGAATGTGTAACTCTTTTGGGAGGAGTTGGGATGGCAAGTCTTGAGTACTTAATACTAACCGTCATCTCCAAGTTGGATTGCAGCATAACATTTTGGGGCCACAGAAGACACAATATAGATATCACTTGAAGGGTTTTTCACCATTTCACAGTAGTTTTCCTGACCTCGCTCTTCTCCACATTTGCTAGCACCATCCTATAGATTGTACATGTGGTTGGTGTTCTGCCTTAGAACAGCCAAGGTATGGGAGAGTGGCAGGTCCTTCAGACGGGCAATCTCTCTCACTGTGTGCAGGGCTAATCCTGGGTGAGAATACTGGCATATGCTTTTGGGAACCTGCACAAACATTAATGAAAAGGAAGAGTTAAGAATTGTGCAGGTCACTTCCTTCTGTTCTGCAATATACAGAACCAGTCAAGAGTTATCGCTTCAAGCCTCTAAATATGGTCACTGACATTTTTCAGAAAGTGTCTTTCAACAATAATACTATTTGATGTTCCCAGTGTTTCTTCCGTCCCAGAGCTCTTTATAAGGGCAGCAGCCAGCAAACAAACTGCACAACAGGAGGGGGAAAATATTGGCCAGAGACACTGGAGTAAATCTCTCTCCATTCACGTAAAGCGGAAAGGACCTCAGTTTTTCAAGTCTTGTATGTAGAGAATTAAGTATGTTGACCACAGATGAACAAAGGGATGAGTTGGCCCTGCTAAGATCTGAACCTGTAGTTCTAAACAGTCTAGAATTTCAAATCTGAGGCTTAGATCACTGCTACTTTGTAAAGGGAACACCTTACCACACATATTAGAACTTGCTTCCAGATCCACATGCTTGGAATATTTGAAGCAAAAAGCAGACCTACAAATGCAATATTCTAATCCAGGGGTCGGCAACCTTTGGCACACGGCCCATCAAGGTAATCCGCTGGAGGCCACAAGACATTTTGTTTATGTTGACCGTCCACAGGCACAGCCGCCCGCACTCCCAGTGGCCGCAGTTTGCCTTTCCCAACCAATGGGAGTTTCAGAAAGCAGCAGCCAGCACATCCCTGCGGCCCTCGTTGTTTCCTGCAGCTCCCATTGGCCAGGAATGGCAAACTGCGGCCACTGGGAGCTGTGGGGAGCCGTGCCTGCAGATGGTCAATGTAAACAAAATATCTTGCGGCCTGCCAGCGGATTACCCTGATGGGCCACATGCCCAAGGCTGCCAACCCATTATAATCCATTCCTTCTTGCAGATGTTCTATCACACTTCTGACAATGCAACATTAACACCATGGGCAGAAAAAAAATGTTATAAGCATTTTTAGAAACACTTACCTGCCTAGGAAGGAAATAGGGAGCATCTGTTTCTACCATTATTCTGTTCAAAGGAATTTTTCTTATACTCTCTCTGGCTTCAAAGGCAGATGAGTAAGTCAGCAGTGCAGTGAATCCCACAGAAAGGTTTGGGAAATGCTCTAGCAATGGCTCTAGGACATTGTAACTACCAGTAAAGCAATGCCTAAGGGTAAACAGAAAACTTTGGTCATTCTCCAAGATAACAGTTTTGCACATTTCTAATAGGAGACGGACTCAGGGATAAGAATTCAAGGAATCCCGTTTTCTTGGATTAGCCCAATCCTGTCTAACATTTCAGTATTTAATGGAGATTGATTTAAAACTGAAGGGGTCAGGAAGGGTGGGATTACTGTAGAAAAGACACAGAAAAGATTGCAAAGATTGGGGCAAGCTGCACAGCAGTCAAAGCAACAAACAGGAGCTAGATGATACTTAACATGGTTTCTGCCACAAGGTAGAATTCTTCCCAACGATTTAGAATAAAAACATCTGTTAAGATTGTTCATTTAGTTCTGTGTAGTGCGCAATGCGTTCCTCCAGATTATGCATCAGCTGGGAACTTCCAATCACATTAAAATGCAATTTAGATATTCTCAGCATTACAATTCTGTTTTCATCCTTGATTTTAGAGGTTTGACCTAAAATTACCGGAACCAACAGAGATTAGAGAAAATGGTTTCCTTTCTCCTGGGATTTAGCTACACTGTGCATTAAACACAAGTTTGTGTATAATCAGTTCTATAGTTTCCCCTTTATAGTCAGTTTCCTCTTTTTGTCTAGATCTCTTACATAGTAGTAAGGGGAGGAAACAGATTTTAAAATTAAAATTAAAAAAAGGATAGGAAAGTGTGATTGTAAGAGTCACAAGTTGGCAGGTAGATTCAGGAAGAGGTGCAACAGCCAACAGTACTTCTACCTCCATTTTCAAATTGACAATGCCCCGTTCCAGACACTAAATGTCCCTTTCAGAATGAGTCAAATTCACAGTTTCAGAACACAGAGTTGTATCAGAACTTCTGCTGCATCACTTCCTGTCGATTCCTAAGGCATCCTCCGAATTCTTTTAAGAAGCTATGAAAAATTAGTTCTACAGTAAAGCTTCCATAATTTTAAGCATTGACGATCCAGCTACCGCCCTATTTCTTTTTCAATTAAAGCATCACCTGGTCTGAACAGTTCCATACATCTCCTGGTTTGTTATTTTACTAATGTAGGTATAATTTCTGATTTAATTATATGATATCCAGCAATGAATGACAATTTAATTTAGCAAATAGTTACCTGTGTATCTTGTAGTCTTTAGGCACAAACTTTTTCATGATCTCCAGCAGATCATCATCAGCCTCTCTGCAGTGTATTACCAAGGGTTTCCTTAAGGACACAGCCAGTTGCAGTTGCTTTTCAAATACCTGAATAAAATGTTAAAAAAAAAAAAAAAAAAAGAGTACTACCTTAATTTCCACTAGAATTGTTCTAGAAACAAAGGGAATACAATGGGGTGATAGTAAGGGGTGGAAAAATCTATCCCCTAATTTATGCCAATTTCCTGTAAATCCATTCATGTTTTCAGATGAATTGTTACAGAAGACACCCAGGCACTATGGTGATGGGTGCATTAGCTTTCTACACCAATAAATGTATTCATTTCAGTTTTAGTTACCTGGATCAAACTATCACACACCTATAAGTTTATAAAGTCATATTTTGATGCACTTTCCAAAATGTGGAAATTTTTATTTAACAAATGGGAAAACTGAAGGTGCAGATTTTTCCAAAAAGTTACAAAGGAAGTCTGTGACAAAGCTGAAAATGGAGTAGGGTTCTCCTTCCTTTCAGTGTTGTCCATGATGCTTCCCTACAATACTGTATGGTGCTTTTGGCCAGCTATCCAGGTATTTGTATTCTGCTCATCACTGCCATATCAGAACTCCTGCATTCTAAATATACATTTCAGAGGCTGCAAGAAAAAAATAACTAGAATACACATTTAATATGCTTTGTAACTGGCCAACATCTCATTTATTTATCCAATACATCTCCAATTCAAATTTGGAAAACTGTTAGGAGGAAAAACACAATAAGAGTATTTGATGAATGATTTATACATCTTCATCTGAAAAGGTCTAATCCACACATCACCCTGAGGGTTCTCTTCTATCCCAAAATGAATATAAAGGTTGTAGAAAGCTAAAAAGTATGTTCTATACAGAGAAAAGAAAAAAAGTTTAGAATCCATAGGTAGACCTGAAAGAAAAGTTCCAATTAGTACCATACAATTAGAAGCTCAGCTCCTTACCTTGTGTTGCTTGGAGATATCAGTAGAACATTTATAAGAGTAGTCTAGACCCATCTCTCCAAATGCAATAGCTTTCGGGTGCCTCAGTGCCTGTAAGAGATTTCTTTCATGGAGGTCTGTGTAGTAACGTGCAAAATGTGGATGACAGCCAAATGCTCCCCAAACCATTTCTTCTTTTAACAAATCCTCCCATAAGAAGTCCTTTAGGTTTCGAGGATCACAGAAGTCAGCTATACAGCCTTGAAATTCTTTGGGAAAGGAGCTATTGTAAACTTTTCTAAACTTTGCAAACGTGCCTCTGAAAGACATCTTGGAATATAGCATGTCCAGGTGGCAATGGGTATCAATGAAACCCTCCTGTAAATGTTTAGGGAGTTCAATAGCTGCTTCCTGCTTTACATATTCAGAAGTAAAAGAATCAGACATCCGTGCTCTAGAGATAATGGGAGCATATGATTCTGCTTCCTTGCTAGACATTTTGCTTTTCTCCTCAGAGACCAGGGAAGACTCAAAGGAATGTGATCTCCAATGTTCACCTTCAATTGCAGACTCTAGATCTTTTGATGTATTGGAAGGAGTGCTTGCTGCAAATTCTACAGAAATATCACAAAGATGACTGCTACTTGAGCCACCTAAATAAGAAATATCCTCATTGGGATTTGAAAATGAACGATTAGGTGGTTTTGGACTACTTGTCCAGCACTTCCTAAAGTCACCCCATGGGCAACTGTACAGATGAGCAGGGTACGTTACACGATCAGTTATAACTGGTGAAGTCTCCAAAATAACTGACCTATTGTGATGTGGAACTGAATCCTCCTGGGAGAACCTAGCTAAAGATTCTACATCATCCACATCAGACCAATCACTTCCCACGGAGGGCTCCTTTTCCAAGGTATCTCGCTCTTTGAACTGCAAGTCAAATGGAAACATATACAACCGAAACAATCTTAACTTTATGAACAGTAAATTGTAGGAGTGTCAGAGTTAGATGTTCCACTTTGTAGCCTATTATTTACCAAAACCTGAGCTATTCCAGTAAGCCTGGAACATGAAAACCTCAGACTGAACTAATATACAGGGTTGCTGTCTGAACAAATGAATTACTGACATGAGACTAAGGTCTTGTCTACACTTAAAAGCTTAACTGCTTTAACTACGCTCATATAGTTAAGTGGCAAAACCCCCTTAAAGTGGACCCAATTATACTGGTATAGCTTATTTTTGTTTGGCAAATGAAATAAACTTTACTAATATAACTGTCTACCTTGGAGGCTTTACCAGCATAATGTCAATTATATAAAAAACAAGTCACACTCCCAACTGACAGTTATCCTGGTAAAACTTTTTAACTATAGAGCAGGTCTAAAAGGAATCCTTCAGATGTCAAGCTCAGAATATGCAGTAAGGCAAGAAAAACTGCTAAGAGAGGGGCTAGGTAAGTGGAAGGGCAGAGATCTGTACTAACTGTAGCTCACAGACATCAGAGCTGTAAAAGATTAGGTCACCTGGACAGGATGAACAAGCTACTGTAGGATTGTTCCATAAAGAACATTATACCTGAAATTTGACCTAGGTGAAATTGTGATTCTTTTCTCAGGCAATCCAGGATGATCTAACAGATCACCTCCATCTCTAATGATTTGGTTTCTTTTATAAAGAAGGAAAGACCGGAAGGAGAATCCGATTGGAATACAGAATTATGTGGTAACCACAAAGAAAAGTGTATTTCTTTAGATGTATGCAATAAGTGCCTATCCTATTCTCTAGATCAGGGGTACTTTTTTTTTTTTAATGAAGGTCCAAATTTCCTGGTCAAGGTATAATTAAGGTCTGGATTCCAGAGAAACATTTTTCACATTTTCCGATGAAGTGAGCTGTAGCTCACGAAAGCTTATGCTCTAATAAGTTTGTTAGTCTCTAAGGTGCCACAAGTACTCCTTTTCTTTTTGCGAATACAGACTAACACGGCTGCTACTCTGAAACCGGAAATTTTTCACACTGCAAGTGCCCCTGTTCAAGGAGCACAAACAATGCTGTGTGATATACACTGGGCTTATTGCAGGCGTAGTCAATAGGCAGTCCGCACCGCCAGAGGTTTTTCAGTGAATCATGAAATTCTGGGGGCTCCATGGGCAGTTAGTGCAGGGGAGAGGAGGGTTAGTGCAGGTAGAGAGACTGGCCATGTGCTGGCAGGCTTGGGGAAGCTGGCGCCCAGGACTTAGAGGTAACTCAGGGTTGCAGGTGTCCCCCAACCCTCCCTAAATGGAGCCCTCGCAGATGCCCGGGGCTGGAATTGGGAGCCCCGGTGCACCTGGCAGGGGCTCAATTGGTGGGGGAGGGGGGGAGAGAATGGGACACCTATACCTCCCCCAGTTATGAGTCAGCCCCATGCACCAGCTCCCCCAAGCCCACCAGCATGCAGCCAGGCACTAGACCCCCACCCCTTGCACTAACTGCCCCCAGCCCCAGAGTTTTGTGTTCTGGTCAAAAGCCTCTGGTGGTCTGGATTTGGCCCACAGTCTGCCTATTGACTACCCCAGCTCTAGGGACACATTTTACTTTCTAATGTAAAATTGAGCAGTAGATTTCTCTTCCCACTCCAATAATGAATGTGCACATTGCCACTAACGTATATAAACCTAACCCACCTCCACAGAAGTCTCACTAATAAAAACCCTCGAACCCTCAGCCTACTACCCCTTCAAATGCCTGGGACAGAGAGTGAGCCTCAAAGTTCCTTAAAAGGTTAATAACCCAAGTTTTAGCAGAAAAATGGATTCCAAAGTCTCTCCCCATCACAGAAAGCTCTACGTTAAGAGTTCAGAAGTGACTACAAGAAACATTTCATTCTCATTTACTGTAGTCAAAATATACAAAAACAGTAGTGAGCTCTTATATAGTACTTTTTCATCACTAGATCTCAAATGTTTTACAAAGGAGGCAAGTATCATTATCCCAATTTTACAGATGAGGAAATGGAGGCTCAGAGAGGTAAAGCGATTTGCTAGAAATCGCCCAAATCTGGCACTAGCCAGCTGGGATTAGAAATGAAGTCTTCTGAGTCCCAGTCCAGTGTTCTATCCACGAGGCAACACCGATTCCTAGTTAGAAAAAGAATTTAACAAATCTCATTCTTCTCTGATTTCTGCAGAGATCCGTCTCATATAGCACCCAACTGACATGTATAATAAGAAGTATCCCTTATGCACCCAACAAAGCAAAGGATGCTAAATCCGATTTATATTAGAGTAATCATGCACAGGAACACATTTTGATTGGATCCTTAAATATTTTTTTGAAGGGAAGGAGTACAGCAGTGCCTAGAAACCCTAGGGAAGATTTTCAACCATAGCCTCTGAAGAATCCACAAATAAGGGTTAATAAATTATGAATATATTACTTCTTTATTTAAGTTAATTAGCTCTTATTCTAAGGGACTGAACACAAAGATAAAGGGCAATAATATTCATTTGCAGCTACAACAGGACTTGCATCTTCAGAGGTGATATAAGTTATGAAAGATATAATGCTATAAAACTAACATTGCATAGACAAGGATGTGTTGCTTTCTACAAAAAGAAAAGGAGTACTTGTGGCACCTTAGAGACTAACAAATTTATTAGAGCATAAGCTTTTGTGAGCTACAGCTCACTTCTAAAGTCATCTTGGGATTATTATCCAAGTGTGAAACAAGACACACATTGCTACCACCATTTTATGTTCCAGTTTGCATTAATGTTTAGAGCTACTATATTTCAGGGTTTAGCTATACTGAATCCCATTTTCTTAAAATAAAGTAGTGATACTAAAATGCTTCACATTAAGACTTTGTACAATTGTCAGTGATATATTCTACACATTAAAAAAATGGATCCTTCAACATTAGCAGCTGGTATTTAGTGTTCCTAAATGCATATTCTTTATATGTAGGGGAAAATGGAGAACGGCCATTGAATTTTACTCAAATGACATCAACATCTAGTAGAGAAATCTATGAGATTTTTCCTCCAATACTGGGCACATGCTTTGTGTTTTGAATTTTTCCAATTTAGTCAGAAATACAAAGAACTTTGATTTGTTCATTTAAAGTTTTAACTAGTAAAATCCCAAATATTTTTTTATATGTCCTATTCAAGAAACACTACTTCATGGCCTCACACACACTTACCTCATAATCTTCTTCTGAACTCGAATTCTGTTCATCCACAAATACAAGCTTTGGAAAGGGTCCTGCAATATTTAGCCTTTGGTAATCCACATACTGTTCTTTGGGGTTACTTTGTCCAGTGCTAACTGAACTAGCACAAGCACCGTTTTCATCTACTGAAGTTTTCTGTCTGTCTGAATCTAGCTGAGGTCGCTGATCTTCTTCATGCCTTGAAGCTGCACAGATGGTTCTTGAGTTGCCATCTGATTTGCAAGGTTCTTTACTATGACAGGGGTTTTGATCTTGATCTCCATTTGATGTAGATGCCTCCCTTCTGACCTTTTTCCCTAATGATTTCCCAAAAGCATCCTGGAGTGCTCTAAGGTATATTACTGTGGATCCCTGATCCTTCATTCTCTTCTTCCTATGATCCACAGTCTGTTCTTCTGAGACACCTTTACCTTCAGTCCTTGGTGTGAGGTTACAGCCTGCACCACCCTTGGATTTGTAAAGCCATATAAAAAAGGAAACAGCATTATGCAGGTGCGCATAAGTACTAAACATTTTACTAATCAGAAAGCATATATGCTTTGTTGTGGGTGGGGAGAGAGTAGAAAGGTAAGAATTCCTCTCAAGCAAAGAGGACAGAGATGAGCAGCCTAAAAAATTTTACAGCACCACCCACAAAGACTTAAAGTCTCAGCATGTGCTGGAGGTACGGCCACATCTCTTACAAAAAGAGTGGCCAGAATCTGCTTCTTTTTCTGCAAAGTAAATGCCACCCTTGGGCTTCTGGAAAGTTGCCAATACAGCCACAATTCGAGAAAATATGGAAACCCTGTAGTAGGGGATCATTTCTCACCACTGGGGCTGCTATATTCTCTGCATTGTTCCAGAGGACTACACTCTTATCCCTTGTGGGAAAAAGAACTGTCTGTCTGCAGTGCCTCCTGTCCTTACAGTAGTGCCACAGGAGGTGTCTTTAGACGAGTCAGCACAAGACAGGCCATATTAGGATACTGTTTGGAACAGCTTGGTCCCATGCCAAGCAGGAACTATGCTCTCCCCACTCAAAACAAGCCACAGGAGTCTTTGCCTATTAAAAGAATAAACTTCAAATAATATTAAAAGAGAATCAGGCATGCTGCAACCCAAGTTATATTTTGATTTGCACAGCTAGACCAACTCTCTTTGGCCTAGACTTTGCTAATATAAAAACAAACCCAGTATGTTAAGCTTCAGAAGCCAGTCTCTGTAAAAATGGATCAAAGCATATTAACGAAAATAAATTATATAATTTTGCTTCTTGAGGTCAAATGAAGGTCAAAGATTTTTCACCAAAGGAGTTTACTGCTTTAGAAAGATAGACACAATCTGAATTATTTTTCCTGAAATTCTCTACAGAGAACTAAATAATTAATTGGGTTATAATACTAAAGATATAAAAAGAAAAGGAGTACTTGTGGCACCTTAGAGACTAACATTTATTTGAGCATAAGCTTTCGTGAGCTACAGCTCACTTCATCGGATGCATTTGGTGGAAAATACAGAGGGGAGATTGATATACACACAGAGAGAACATGAAACAATGGGTTTATCATACACACTGTAAAGAGAGTGATCACTTAAGATAAGCCATCACCAGCAGCAGGGGGGGAAAGGAGGAAAACCTTTCATGGTGACAAGCAAGGTAGGCTATTTCCAGCAGTTAACAAGAATATCCGAGGAATGGTGGGGGGGAGAAATACCATGGGGAAATAGTTTTACTTTGTGTAATGACTCATCCATTCCCAGTCTCTATTCAAGCCTAAGTTAATTGTATCCAGTTTGCAAATTAATTCCAATTCAGCAGTCTCTCGTTGGAGTCTGTTTTTGAAGCTTTTTTGTTGAAGGATAGCCACCTTCAGGTCTGTAATCAAGTGACCAGAGAGATTGAAGTGTTCTCCAACTGGTTTTTGAATGTTATAATTCTTGACGTCTGATTTGTGTCCATTTATTCTTTTACATAGAGACTGTCCAGTTTGGCCAATGTACATGGCAGAGGGGCATTGCTGGCACATGATGGCATATATCACATCGGTAGATGCGCAGGTGAACGAGCCTCTGATAGTGTGGCTGATGTGATTAGGCCCTATGATGGTGTCCCCTAAATAGATATGTGGACAGAGTTGGCAACGGGCTTTCCACACACCACACAACAGAACCACCAACCCAGGAACCTATCCTTGCAACAAAGCCCGTTGCCAACTCACAAAAGCTTATGCTCTAATAAATTTGTTAGTCTCTAAGGTGCCAAAAGTACTCCTTTTCTTTTTGCGGATACAGACTAACACGGCTACTACTCTGAAACCTAAAGATATAAAGTAATTGAAACCCGACAGAGAACCAAAATGATTTTTATTTAGGCCATTTAAAACTCTAGGATTTTGTTTGGCTTTGTTAACTCCTATATTGAATACAAAGACTTAAGAAAACAGCTGGAAAAGAGCTGTTAAAAATTTGACATCCTAACCTTACAGTTAAAGGTCAGGAAAGCTCCTAATGTACTTCTCTCAAGCTTCCACCTTAAGGGACAGGAAGACAAGATTTGAAAGGACTTCCAGGGGAGATATTGAAAAGTTTACATAGTTCTAAATTAACTAATGGAAAACAAGTGAAAGTTGTACAAAATGAATGAATAATGAAAGGCAACAAGAAAATAAATTAGGCACCTGATTAATCCATTTTTACAATAAAAGGAACAAGGACAGTGAAAGTGAGTTTACCTTACAAATAAAACTTTATGCCTTGTGTACATGAATTTTTAAACAATGTAACTCACTGCCACAAGATATCACTGAGGCCAAGAATGTAGTAGGATCACGGATTAAACATCAATATGGGCAATCAAAACATGTAGCTACATTAAAGAAAAAACATATGGCTAGAAAATCTTCATGCTTCAAGGCACAAATAACCACTAACTAGGGTTAAACTAGAAACTTCATTGATGGACAAGTTACTACAGTATTAAGGGTTTCTTGCACCTTTCTTTGTGCATCTAGTACTAGCCACAGTTGGAGACAGGCTACCAAGTTAAATTAGCCACGTCTATGATTTTGTATGGCAATTACTATGCTCCTGATATTTCCAAGGTAAAACAGGATAAAAATCTTCCTCCCCGCCCCCCTATCCTGCCAAAATAAACCAACTTTTCGGACTTTTTTGTAAAGACATCAAGAAACAAAGATAGCATGAACCTATTTTCTCCCTTTGCAGGTTACCTTACACACACACACACACTTTTACTAGGGCTTTGTACAAGAGGCCATAAAAGTTAAGGCAGTTTTCTAAAACTTCCCTGTGCAACAGGATGAACCTTTAACTTTCGCTCTTCACTGAGCTTTGTTTCAGAGCAAAAACAGAGAGGAGTCCTTATAGCAGCTGAGAGAGTAACAAGTTTATTTGGGCATAAGCTTTCGTGGGTTAATGTTATGCCTGCGCTCCTGTTTCCGGTCAGCTTTGGACTCTAGTTTGCAGCCTTTACTGTTGATCACATACCTCCCGGTTCAAGGATTCCCGGGGCAGGGAGACCGTATCTGCCTTGGACATTTCCCCGCCAGGATGTTTCCTGAGCAGGGTTCTCCTGGGAAGGGAAGAGCCCTTGCCCCTCTCTTCCAGGCTGCTGCTGCTGCTGCTCCCATCTGCTGCGTCTGCTGAATCTGGGGAGGAGCCCCGTGCAGAGGACGCGGCCCCGGACGTCTCGCCGGCAGAAAGCCCTCGGCAAACGGTCTGCGGGGACAGCCAAGGCCGCGCCCGTCCACACGCCGCGGGCTTCCCAGCGCTCCGGGCCTCTCCCGCGTGCGCGGGGCAGCCGGCGGCGGAGCCGGGGCGGGAGGACGGACGTGGCGGCCCAGCCTCGGCGCATTTGCGGTACTTGGCCGGGGCGCCGTCTGAGCCGCTGCCCCACGCGCTCTTCGCCCTGCGGCGCCTGGCGGGCTCCATCGGGGCTCGGCACCTGCGCGGCGGAGGGAGCAGCCGTTAGCCCGGCGCCGCGAGGGCAGCCGAGCCAAGGGGCAGGGGCGGGGCGAACCCGCAGCACGGGCAACAAAGCCCGAGCTTAGCGACCGACCCCCTCCCACAAGCACCGCAGGGCTCCCCGGGCAGCCCCCTCAAGAGGCCGCGGCGGCTGAGGGAGCCATGCCGCGGGCAGGCCGCTCGGGATTTGCGCCCGCCCGGCCGTTATCATCTCCTAGGCAGGGACAGGCGGCGAAAAGGGGCGCGGTCCGGGAGGGGCGGGTCTATTACCGGCTGGCGGCAGGGCAGGCTGGGTCGGCGCGGGAGAGCAGGTGGCGGGCGCGCGGCGGTGCCACGTGCGGCGCAAGCTGCGCCACGGCAGCGACTGGAGCCCGCCAAGGGCCTGCGTGCGCGCGTGGCCGGTGGAAGCTCGCTGCTCTTTCCCCCCTGCGGGATCGAGGGGTGTGCCTCAAAAAAGCGGGGGGGCGTCCCCAGCCCGCAACTGGACACCTCCTCCTAGCACTCACGGAGAGCGAGCGTGGCTCAGAATGTTCCCAGGGAGAGGGAGGGTTTTGCAAGATCCTCTGCGGGCGGTGTGCAATTTCCTATTGAATTATAAACAAACACGTGGCTTTTAAAAAATGTTCAGTGGGACTGAGGCGAAAACTGGGACGAAAGCTATGGGGAAAGCACTGCCCAGCAGGCGCTGGGGCAGAGGCCGCCTGTCAGAATTCCTCCCTGGATTGGATGTCTCCCCCATGGCTCATTTAACTCTTTGGAGCTAACACTTTACCCTGGCTATTTACAGGTGGGAGGATAGTTACAGGCTTGAGCCCGATCGTGTGACTTTGTGGAATTATAAAGTTTCTGGGGTCAGGTTTTGGAGATGTGGTTTTGTGAGTGCTGTAGTGATAAACTAATTCTTGGTGATTTAATACCTTATTACAAAATAATACAGGCAAAGCAAAATATACTGTGTCACTAAGAAAATACCTGATCTTCTCAGAAGCTGCAAAAATATTTTTATAGTCACCGAAGCATCCGCTTGTCAGAATGATGTACAGTATAACATACACAATAAGTGATATATTTTCAGCATGGGCTATAGCTTTTACAGTCTTTGCAGATTCTTTATAATTGGTTTGCTCTGCTAGTCCGTCATTCCATTACCTCTTCTTCTCGCTCCCACTTTTATCTTTTTTTTCTTCATTCTGCCCATTACACACACTGTCACACTTTTTTTGGTTTTGAGCAAAATTTTTCATTGCCAGCTACAGCTGACAAGGTTCTCCAGCCAGCTGGGTGTAGGGGTGGATGGGTGGGAAGCAGTATATAAAAAAACACCGTATTCCATAAAATTTATCAAAGAATAGCAGAATTGAGAAGCAATGTGTCATTTACTGCCACTATTTTCCCCTTTAAAGATACTGTAGTTATTTCCTCTCCTTAAAAATGCACTATTTAAGGATAGATCTTGAAATCCTTAAGCAGATAAAATTCCTTTTGACTTCAGTGGGAATTTTACATGTGTACTCTCTGCAGTACCACGTCCTAAATGTTTAGTTTGCTAATAGCCATCAATAGAATATTTTGTTTAATAATGACATATTTCATCTTCATTTCTGTGTATTCTCACATTAGTGTAAGATGTGTTATAATGTGTTTCAGTTGTTACTAGTTACTAAAATAAATGATGGTGTTTGTATAATATCTAATGCAAAGTGGAGCCAGGAAAGGATCAGTTTGATTCTTAGTAAATGTCAGTTTGTAGAATATGCACCCCTTTCCCCACTGCCCAGTAAAAAAAAAATATAGCTAATTTTGTCAGATATAAGTTGTGTAACACTAAAGTTTCATTTTAAGATGCAAAATGTTTGTATACAGAGAGCAGATAAAATAGTCTACTATAAGACCAGAAAAAATGTGTGAGTGAGTCTGTTAGAACCACCATCATCATCTTTGGAAAGCTGGCCAGTAATACTTTCTTCATAGATTACATATTTAAATGCTCTCCTAGCTTAATCACTGGAAATGCTACTTCAACCTGACATCTACATTTACTTTCAGCTTTATATTATACTGACAAGAGACTGAAATTAGGCTACTATGTCCATGTATTTTTAACGTCATCACCAGTCATTAGCACAGAACAGTGGTTCTCAACCAGGGGTATGTGTCCTCGGGGGGTATGCAGAGGCCTTTGAGGAGGTCCATCAACACATCTCTAGACCTTTTCTAGTTTTACAACGGGCTACATAAAAAGTACTAGTGAAGTCAGTACAAACTAAGATTTCATACAGACAAAATGAGAAAGTAAACAATTTTTCAGTAATAGTGTGCTGTGATACTTCCTATTTTTATATCTGATTTTGTAAGCAAGTAGTTTTTAAGTGAGGTGAAACTTGGAGGTATACAAGACTCCTGAAAGGGGTACAGTAGTCTGGAAAGGTTGAGAACCACTGGCATAGAATGATGCTCAGTCCCAGTGTTCCATTTCATTGCACCCTTGCAATGTCCTTAGCTATATGACATTAATTCAGAAATCATCACTGTTATTTTCCATTTGTATTGTGGGACCTGCCTGTGACATTCACCATGAAGGAGCAATTGTGTCAAAATTTAGTACATTTCATAGTCTTTCCTTTCAATTTGGGCTACAACTCCATATGCATACAGCACACACACCGATAGCTAAGCTATGAGAAGTAAATATAAATTTGGTAACTAAATAAACTAATTATGTCCTAAGACTGAGCCAAGATTGCTATAGAGTGAAATCTCTCTTAAGTGACTGCTCAAAGGATCAACAAAAAAATCAACTGCTTAACAGAGAAGGGCCTTCTAAAGAGGATGAAGCACTTAGCAAAATGAAATTCTGATCTATGACTGGGGCCCCCAACTGTTACAACAAAACAAATAATAATTGCACTCTGTACAGGTGGGGATACTTTGAGCTGCTCTCTGAAGACAGGAAGTTGCCAAAAAAGGTTGTTTGGAACAATTTTTGCTGTCCTATACATCTTGTAAAGGCAGGACTTACAGAAAGGGTTTTCCCCCCAAAGTTTATTCACAAGTATATTCAAAATATATAGATTTTAATAAAATTCCAGTGTACATTACACTAAGCAAGTTACATAACAATGTATACCGCAAGGTATAAAATAATAGGTCATCCAGGTTATATTACTTAAGAACAGTTAGTATCTTAAAATAAACACTCATTTATAAAAAGAAGTCCACAAATTATTTTTCTTTGTATTTTTAAACCAGCAATACATTTAATACCAGAAAACATCTAGAAAATATATTTATGGATATTAGTAAGTTGATTAGGCACTTATAGTCAGTTAACTTACAAGTCAATTACTAGTGTAGGTATCCACCTGAGGACCTGGTATAAGATTGTGACATTGAAAGGATAAGTTAAATTATACTTATTTGCTTCTGATAGTGCCCACAGTGTGCTAGGCACTGTACAAATAGAAGGCGTGATCCTTGCCCCAAAAAACTTAAGTCTTGATACTGCACTGGGTAATGGGTCTAAATAAGTTGTTACCACTCAAGAAAGATCTTGGAGTCACTATGGATAGTTCTCTGAAAACATCCACACAATGTGCAGCAGTAGTCAAAAAAGCAAACAGAATGTTGGGAATCATTAAGAAAGGGATAGATAATAAGACGGAAAATATATTGCCTCTATATAAATCCATGGTACATCTTGAATACCGTTTGCAGATATGGTTGCTTCATCTCAAAAAAGATATATTGAAAAAAGTTCAGAAAAGGGCAACAAAAATGATTAGGGGTATGGAATGGCTTCCGTATGAGGAGAGATTAATAAGACAGGGACTTTTCAGCTTGGAAAAGAAATGACTAAGGAGGTAGGACTAAGAATTGAAGTGTATAAAATCATGACTGGCGTGGAGAAAGTAAAGAAGGAAGTGTTATTTACTCCTCATAATACAAGAGCTAGGGGTCACCAAATGAAAGTAATAGGCAGCAATTTGAAAACCAAAGGAAGTACTTTTTCCACACAACACACAGTCAGTCTATGGAACTTGGCCAGAGGATGTTGTGAAGGCCAAGACTATAGCAGGGTTCAAAAAAAGAACTAGATAAGTTCATGGAGAATAGGTCCATCAATGGCAATTAGCCAGAATGGGCAGGGATGGTGGCCCTAGCCTCCGTTTGCCAGAAGCTGAGAATGAGCAACAGTGGATGAATCACTTTATGATTACCTATTCATTCCCTGTGGGATATCTGGCATTGGCCATTGTTGGAAGACAAGATACTGAGCTAGATGGACCTTTGGTCTCACCCAGTATGGCCACTCTGATGTTCTTAAATGTGTGGATGGACTGCTGTGCCTGAACGGACACCCACTGAAATCAGCTACTAATGCAAGAATGAGGCCTTGCACAATAAAAAGACCAAAGAAAACATACACAACACCCTAGGCAGATGAAAGGTAGTAGATTCGGGCAGATCATGCAAGTTGACAGTTGGCCTTGCCACACTTTGGTAAGGCAGTATTTGGACAAAGGCAATATTTGGGTTTTTTAGATATATAGTCTACCACAGTTCCTCCTACCATTGGCAGTTGGCTAGGTAGGTGTAGAAGTCTTCATAGAACTAGGTCCTTATTCAAGGGACTTTAATGTGAAGGCCTTATTGTATATCTAAGAAAATTACACCTTTCCATAATGCCAAAGGGAAGAATCACATACAAAGCCCAATCCTGCATTCCTTGCTTGCTCAAACTGTAATAGGAATTTTCCTCAAGTATATATTAGAGGTTTAATCACAGCAGAAAGCTGAGCTATACGATTCTGAAGGTCCTTTTTTCCTATTATGAAGTTTTATTTCCTTATGCTGGATTAGAGGACTCTATTACAAGGTAAAGAAAAAAGGAGTAAGACTGGCACTCATGTTCTTGAGGAGGTTTCCTCTTGAAAATAAACAGGAGTAGCATCCATGCTTTCTATTATAATATTTAGCATTTTTCCTCTTCAGAGTGATCACAAACACTGGGCCTAATTCTGCAGCTCTTGATCAGGCACACTGAAATCAGCTACTTCACTAGGACTACTCAAGTGAATAAAGGCTGCAAGATCCAGCCCTTTAACTAATTAATCTTTAGTTGATTGTTTTAATCATTGCGTCAGACCCTTTACAAATCCAAATTCAAGTGTCGCATAAAAAATTAAATAGGTTTTAAATTAAAATATTGAATTATATCAAAATCCAAAATATACATTTACAACCAAAGCTACAGTATGAAACAAGTAACCACGTTAATAGCACTTAACTAACGTTTGTAAAATGCTACACAACTGTCAAAACAGCCTAGTGAGGTATTAATTTTCTAATCTGCAAAATAGGGTTAAGGCACTGAGAGATTAAATGACTCTCTCAAGGCTACAGTGGGAGTCAGTGTACACAATCTCTCAGTGTAGTTTTTGATACTACATGTTCATATGTACAGTTCCAGAGCATACCATCAGCGACATCTAAAATTGTCCAAACATCTGTTTTCAATGCAATGCAGCTGGAAATGAAATCATACGGAATTCAACAGAGAACTTTCCTTAAAAAACAAACACCCACCACATCATCTAGGATATGGAGTGCAAGCAAGAACGTGGAATAAGATTATATGAAACTAGGTACATTTTTAGTTACTTTGTTTTGAAAAAAATGAAAAGTTCATTGATCACCCTGTGTATGCTAGATGCAACGGATATTACAGAGTACTGCCAAATAGTATGTAATGAATGCCTGCTGTATAGTGTGCAGGATCCTAATTTTTCATAAAAGAAATATACTGTACACAAATGCTTTGTGAAGTGCAGTGCAAAACAGAGCTTGCCCTAAGCAAATTCAAGCAATTGTCTCAGTTTGCCAATGTTAATTTTTTTCAGCATAGTAAGGCAAGGAGAAAGAGGTCAATGCTAATTTTACGATCATAAAAGTTGCATTCTGCTTTAATCTACACTGTAGCAGATGTTCTTTTGGAATCACCCGAGATGTGGCTATTCTTTTTCTCCAAAGAAAGTTAACATGTCTGTTGAAAATAGCCTACTTAACCTTACAAGAAGTATGTGATTTAGTTTTTACCATCTTGCTACCGGAAAAAGATTCCCAATTTCTTCTTCCAAGACGGCATTCCTGATAATTCAGTCATATTTGAGACTCAAAGAGTTCAGAGCTGTTTAACTTTTCTTCTTCATATAGTAAAATATTTTCCATAAGCTTCTTTTTTTTATCATTGATCTTTATTTCCCAGAAGGTTTCTTTGGCTAATCCTGTGGGGGGGAAAAAGGTCCAAATATTTAGCAAAAATCCATCTGTGGCTAACACACTGATATTACATATAATTTGGGAGAGGGGAAACAATTCTAAATCACTTAAATTTGACTTCTAAACAAGAAATTAAATTGAAAAACTAGATTTTAATTGCTCTATAAATTAATTGGTAACATAATAACCAAGGAGACAAAATATGCTGAAATGTATAAAAGGAAGTTTTTTCAAAGACTGCAGGAGTGATCTGTCTGTGTAGGCATTTATATTTTGCCTATCACCATAGTAGCTAAGCACCTTATATAAATATTGTGGTCATGGTAACACAATTGGAGACATTGTGTCATGATAATTTAATGAAAAAAGAAAAGGAGTACCCGTGGCACCTTAGAGACTAACAAATTTATTAGAGCATAAGCTTTCGTGAGCTACAGCTCACTTCATAGCTCACGAAAGCTTATGCTCTAATAAATTTGTTAGTCTCTAAGGTGCCACGGGTACTCCTTTTCTTTTTGCGAATACAGACTAACACGGCTGCTACTCTGAAACCTGATAATTTAATGGTCACATATTGAATGATCTGAACTCAGCCTTTCACTCCCCAAAAATACTTAGATTTACCTTGTGAAGAACATGAAGGGTCAAGGTTTGCATTGTTTGAAGAAACCATTCTTTTTGCAGGAGATACCATTTCCAAAGTGTTTTTATTTTCATTGGATGCCACATTTCTTTCTTGGAAGCCACCAGTACATATTTCATCATTTCTCCCGGAATATGAGGATGTGGCATTTTCTGGATCAGTATAGCCACTGCTAGGTGGGCCATATGCAGAACCCTCCACAGGATCCCAAACAAAACTACTCAATTCATCCGATTCACAAGGGACCTGTGACATCTGTCCATTGTACATTTCAGATGGCATGACTCTTAGTAAAGATGGGGATGAATTTGCACACTTCAGGGACCTTGCTGTTGCACTGTCCTCATTGCTATCACCTGAAGAACCATAATTGTAACTAGCTGTCTCATCATCTGTTTCTTCTGGGGTATTAATGGAGAATCCAGAAAAAGTGCTGCCTTCAAGAATGCTGTGATCTCTTATTTTATGTTCAGCCATTTCCATCATTTCATGCACCTGTTCAGAACAACATTATCTGGTAAGCAATTAATCAGGGTCCAAATCCTTCTCCTTGGTGGACATTAAAAAAAAAATGAAATCACATTTGGGTGCTGTGGCTTAGACCTTGGTATGTAAGACAAGTAGGGCATACAATACTTACCTCTGCTATGTCAAGATTCTTTTTCCGCAGACAAAGGCAGATGGCAGTGGCAAAGTGAACAGCAATTTCTGATGGCAAGTGTCCCACCTTCCTGTCTAGATATTTACAACATATTTCCTTGGCAGCAAGATTTTCAAAGGTTTTGTGCTTGGAGTATGAACTTCCTTTTGCTGCTTGAATTTCATCAGCAATTACATCTTTCTGTTCAAGAGGAAGAGATATACTGGTTAAGATGAAAATGATTTGTCAAAGAAAATTATTCATTCCTATCCAACCCTTTAAGAACTTAAGACACTACCCAAGTACTTGCTATACCCTGTGTAATGTGCTGGCTAGTGTATGCATACTAGTGCCTCCTAATGACTGACTTACAAAAGATAAAAGCCCAAGGAAATTCTCCTTTAGCTCGAATGGTAGAAATCTGTGTTTTAACAGCAAAGTCTGATACTCTGTGCTTCATGAGGTCTGTATGCACGCAGGCAATGCTTCATTACACCAGGCTCCAGCAGTTCCAGGCAGGCCTCTCAATATTATCAGGCCAGTGATAAAAAAATCAATGCAATGTACAGCAGCTTAAGTGTGTTAATTACCTTTTCTAAACATCAACAAATCAGAAACCTCTTGTCTCTGCTAATGAATTTATCACTGAGACTCGTCATCTTTTTCACTTTTGAAATCCATTAGAAAGTTGCTGAAGCATTTAGAAAGGATTGAATGACAAGGCGAGGGTTCACTTCCTTCCTCTCTTACTCAATGTTTCAGGGGCATGACAGCACAAAAGGAAAGTACCACATGTGCAAGGGAATAAACAGGATCTGTTTTTATTCACACAAAAAGGAGCATTCATTTTGTCACAATTAAGCGAACTGACCCAAATTTATTTTGGGTTTGTTAAAGTGATTTCCACAGCTCCAAGTACACATTCAGTGTTGTGTCTGTGTACAAAATACTGGTGAGTACACCTAGCCATAAATACAGTACATTAGCCCATTATGATTCACCTTCTACTTACGTTTCACTATTCAGTGCACACCTTTCTGATTCAAGAATATGAATAGTTACAATTTCAAAACAGAGCTGCTCCCTCTAAATATGTGGGTATCTAAACACTAGTGACGTTGCAGCAGCTCATACTGCTCAATCGGGAGCAATATTAAAACTGGAGAATTCATTCTGCTCTCATTGAAGTGAGCTGGAGTTTTGCAACTGACTTCAACAGAACCAAGGTTTTGCTTCTACGCATCAGCTCTTTAGGAGTTATAAATTTGCCAGTATTACTCCTGTGGGAATTCTGCGCTAAAAAAAAAAATAAAAATTCTGCCCACAGTATTTTAAAGTTCTGCATATTTTGTCAAAACACCACAATATAACCACTCTGATCTCAAATATTTTGGTAATTTATTTCAAAATACACACAACAACAAAAAAGATTCCTCTGGAGTACAGAGTTAAAGAAACCCCTATGACAACCCAGTTCCAGTTGTGGGGTGCTAGAAGGGGCTGTGTGGGGCCCCCAGAGCCCAGACACCCATACCCTCCTCCCCCAGAGTCCAGTCATGGGGCTACCCCAGAGTCCAGACACCTGCACTCCCCTCCGCCCAGAGCCCAGCCACGGGGCACCCCCCCCAAGCCCAGACACCAGCACTCCCCTTCTCCAAGACCCTAACTTTAGGGCACCCCAAGAGCCCAGACAACTGCACCCCCTCCCCAAAGAGCCCAGCTGTGGGGCAGCCCCCAGCCCAGATACCTGCACTACCTGAGCCTTTACACCCCTCCCCCTCCAGCTTCTTTACTGTCCTGCCAGGGAACATGGTATGGTGCAGCCCTGCCCTTCCTCACCCTTTCCCAGAGCTGGGTCTCCTGGGGTCTCTCCCATCCCTGGGAGAAAGATCAAGCCAGGTACCCAAAGCATGCAGAGCCTCCATTCCCGCCAGGCTGGGTGCTTTGCTCACTGTGAACTGGGCTCCGCAGAGTCCATTGGCCCCTAGTGGCGGCCAGAAACTCTGCAGCCCCAATTCTGTGGGAGAAACATGGAATTCTGCACATATTCTGCACTGTGCAGTGGTGCAGAATTCCCTCAGGAGTACAGTATGCAACAAACTCTGTATTTAATTTTGCATTCAAATTAATTTCATTATAGTAGCACTGTTTGCAAGGATTACACCAGGCCAGTGGCATTTATTTTGCTTTTCCCTTACCAGATAAATAGGGGTTCTTCCTTCATCCATTGCCTTAGTGCCTGTCAGCATCTCTGCTAAAACCTAGAGAACATTTTTATAGGTAAGAATTTATTTAGATGGCTTCTTCTAAAAAAACTGGACATTGTAACTAAAGGAATATTTACCTGTTAGAGCATTTTAAACTATTTTTCCTACATTCTTAGACAAGGTGGGCACAAACCAGCACTCGAGATCTGAACAACCTTTGAGAGAGTGTTTGGAACCAGGTACAGATCCAAATCCATATTTTGTGGCTTGGGCCTATCTTTATATATTACACTGTAGGGGCAGTAGACATCATTCTGTTCTATAGGGTTCACTGAACAGATGTAACAATATGCTATACAGAAATGAAAATTTAAAGTACAACTAGATTTTTTAAAAAAAAATGATATTGTAGGCCATCATATTTATTCTCTCTCAGTGGCTTCTATACCATGTTTGCTTAGTTTTCAAACCAAAAGATGATTTTTCCAAAGTCCAATAGTGCAAATTGAACAAGGGAACTGAGAACCAAGCTATGGTCTTTCTGCTTCTTCCACTAAAACCAATAATAAAGATTTTGCAGCTAGAATGTAATAATTGTGCAGATGTTGCACAAATCAGAGTATAATCCAGCTCACTCTAACCCACACTGTATTGGATTTGGAGGACGAACAGGGTTAAAAACATGTTTGCAACATTCAGTTTAAGCCAGCACATATGACTTGCACACAGACAAAACTGGCATCTTTACTGAATAAGGTGGTAACATGTTCACATATCGGTTTTTCTGGCTATGAGCACCCAACAATACTATATGGTACTGAATTGATTATAACCACACTTTGAGATTACTCTGAGCTTGAATACGTGTGGATGGCTCTCTAACAAGATACAAGGCACTACCTAAACCTATATTCATCATAGATAAATTCAACACACAGTTTCCTCCTCTCCTTTCGTGTGTTGATACGAAGGAGTATCAATTGGTTTCTTGGGCGAAAAAGCAGGAAGAACATCTTTGGGAAGATCAGGGATCCAGACCCAGCATCACAGGACTTGGATACACCACAAGCTGGGAAGTTTTTTCTGATGGTTAACTTCCTTTTGTTCCTATTTATAAACACTAAACTCTGCAGAAAAGATCTTGTAGACTGTAACTATGTTTTTCTCTAATAGCCATTCCATCGAATTATGTGATCTAAATGAGAGTCGCATGTATGTGTTTCAGGGAAGAATTTGGTTCTCTTGCATTGGTTATTATTGAATGGATATTAAATCTCCAGCTGATCTGAGTGTCTTATGTTTGAAAAACTGGATCAGATATATGAGAAAAAACTATGTGCACAGAATATAACCAGATAACTGCAAACTGTAATAGCAAAGGCTAATATTAAAAACAAAACAAAACAAAAACAAAGACAACTTACTATTCCACAACCAAAGATGTCAATTTTTTGCGTTAGCTGTCCATGCCTGACAAAATCTTCTGGTAGGTAAGTGAGGGAAGCTTGTAAAACTTTGGTTTTCATCACAGCGTAGTCTGATTTTTTTTCCACAGAATGCAGTCGGAGACCTGAATGTCCAAGTTTTGGTGTCAAGTTTTCATCCAGCAAAACATTGGAGCTGCATAAAGACAAATACTAATAGTGATCAATCCATTCACACCTGAATGTAGAGTCTTATGGTAAGATGTGATTTTAGAAAGTACATTTAAGGGCTTCTTTATGCAAATTCTCTTTTAGAGATTCCAGTCTTGTATGTTGAAAAGGGATAGTGAATGGAGATATAAATCAAGCTTCAATAAAGCTATCATAGACCAGAATGTTTTTTAATAAATAAATAAAGTCAGACAATAGCAGTGTTTTCCTCCCATTTAATCCAATTCTACGTTGTTTTGTTGTATACATTTTATTGTTTGTTAGCAAATATTATAGGGTCATCTTCATTCCTGGTCTAAGTTCCTCAAAAACCATGGGTCATCAGGGATTAATTTGGCCCAGTTGATTTTGAGTTAAACAGTTTTATAGACTATAGGGAACTCCTCTGTTGAAGAGACATGAAATTGTTTATTTTTTTCCCCATTCTTTGGAAAGATCACAGTGTGTCAGGGAAATCCTGAGTTCTTTTCTCTGCATTTACTCAGTCCTTACTCAGTCCAAATTCTGTGACCACAATGGACTCCAAATGACCTCAAAGTGAGTTTTGCCTCATCAGAGCTGAGTAAGGACCTCAGGACATGGCCCCATGATAAAACAAAGCAAAAAGACCAGATAAATTCTCTAATTTAAAACCTTTCCGCCATCAAAGAATAGGAGCACTCTGCTTTCCAGCTGCATTGGGATACAAAAAGCATTGCCTGACAAAACTGGAAATGCATTTTTTCTGATGATTACCGAAAAAGCATACATTAGTCACAGGTTATACCATGAAAGGCTGCATGCTGTAGGGCACAAGCAAATGGACATTTTGCCCTAACAGATTAATAGATTCTAAGGCCAGAAGGGACCATTGTGATCGAGCCTGACCTACTGGATAACACAGGGTGATGGACTTCCCTGAATTAATTCCTGTTTGTACTAAAGCATATCTTTTAGAAAAACATGCAATCTTAATTTAAAGATTGCCTGCGATGAGAATCAACACAACCCTTGGTAAGAATTTCCAGTTAATTACCCTCACTGTTAAAAATGTGTACTGAAATGTCTGAAACTGAAAAGTCTGAAATGTGTCTAGCTTTAAGCCTTTGAATCTCATACATCTTTGTCTGCTAGATTGAAGAGCCCATCATCAAATTTCTGTCCCCTGAGCAGGTACTTATAGACTGATCAAGTCACCCCTTAGGTGTTTTTCACCTGGAAGTCTACGATTCCATTAACACCAATGGGAGAAGAACATTGGAGAGTGGAGTTAAATAGATGGTTGAGCACAATGAGGAGTTTATGGTAGTCTGAGGAAAAATCAGCTGTCCTTGAACTTGCATTCCTAAACCCTGATCAAACTTGGAAACCCAAAGATTAAAAAGAACTAACAGAATGTATATTTTAAGGCAGAGCTGTTAACATCATTTTGTATACGAATAAGGCTGGGTCTATGCACAAATTTAATACTAATTTAAGTATTTCTGATAGGAGTAAGATTTTTTTTTTTTAAATCAAAATAGCCAAATCAGTATAACCCTTGTGTGGTTACAGTTACAACAGTAAAAAAGCGCCTTATACTGATACATATTATTCCCTTTCCCATATGGGAGTAGCTGTACCAGTATAAACACCTTTATAGTGATATAACTGCATGCACACCAGAGGGCTGGACCGTGGTACCACTTCAACTCAATAGATATAGTTAAAGTGGTACAACTTTCATGTACAGAACAACTCTAAGACATTTTCAGGGAACAAACAACTCTCCAATCTGAATAGTATGGGGAATATCTGAAATTTTACATATGGGGGAAAGTGGAAGGGAATGGTGGAAAACACTTCAGAAGAATATACTTTTGCCACACTAAAAAGAAAGGTAAAGGAAATGTGAAGGGGAGACATCAAAAAGAGCAAGAGAATGGGAAGCAGATGTGTATGGGAAATGATTCCTAGATCATATGCAGACTTGAAGACTTTCAGCAATTTCTGTTTTTTGAAATTCTGAAAACAGTTGAATGACAGCGAGTTGCAGATATGTCGATAAGCTAGCAACCCTACCTCTTGACATTCCCATGCAGAATCCCAAAGTTATGTAGATACTGAATGGCTCGGATAAGTCCTATAGAAATTGTGACGCGTTTCTCCCAGGTTAATGGCATAGAACCAACCTGGAAGAAAAGTAGGAAGAGAGTTGGTATGTTTTTCTTTTTATGGAAAGAAGCACAAAACAGTGTTAGTCTCTTGCTTGTAAAGCTTTCTCCTTCCCTCACTACAGGCATTGGCAAAACACTCACTAACCTAACTGGCAGCAAGATGGGATAAACGAATCTCATGCTTCAGGGTAGAAAGCAATTATGCAGGGGTCAGGAAGGAATCCTCCCACCCTCCACATACAGCACTGCACACGACAATGGTACGGATGAGGCAGAGATCACTTTCCTTTGGAACACAAGGTATTGCCCACTGCTGGAGGCAGGACACTCATCTAATCTGGTTCAGTAAGTCCTACGTTCCTATTGAAGAATTCACAAGTGTCCTTTCCATTGCCCTCCTAGTTCCCCTGCATAGTGCTCGAACAATGAATTTGAGCATCTCATAAGCTGTTCCCCCTAAAAGAGTTGACTTCATACTGTATTTCAACACACGACTCTGACAACCGAACACTGTAGTTGATTTTTCAGCAACATATTGCCAAATCTAATGCATATAGTGTTGTATAGCTGCATATTTTACAGCTTCCTTTTTCTGAAGACAGAAGCTGCACGGCAGAAACTCTCAATACAGGTGACCTGTTTTGTGGCAGAAAACAGATTTGTATGTAAAAAGACTTGCAGCCTTTCCAATACTTGTGACTGATGTATGGTCATACTCCTTTTTTCTGTTGCTAATGATTCACATGGTGGGGGAGGAAAGGAAAGAAGAGAAGCTACCCTTCCTGTGGGAAAGGTAAAGAAGAGATTCTCTCTCCCCTCGAGTACTGGCAAGGATGTATTGAATTCTCCTGGAAAACATGAATATAGATCTTGCCTAAATTGCAGGAATATTACATAAAACCCAAAGAACATAGTAAAATTTTTCAAAGAGATACAAATGCTTTTCATACAGTACTTCGATAGGACCCAAATCCTCTGCTTACTTGACACTGTAGTCTGTTTTCAAGTGATCCATTTTCCATGTAGGGGTATATCAGACAGTGATATCCACTTTCTAGTGAGAAACCCACTAGTTGTAAAATGTTAATGTGACAACACCTGAAGCCAAATATCAACAAATATTAGCAAGTAAAATGAGAACAAACAAATATTTTAAAATTCCAGTGCTGGACCAAACTGACAACATATAAACTAGACTGTGTACTGACTCCTGTCCCTGGGAGCACAACAGAATCACAATTGTTGCACATTGCCGAGTACGAGGAGTGCACAAGGCTCACACTGCAGCAGAGAGGAAGTGGGGCTATAATGCCATCCACTTCCACACTAATTAGAGGGGGATGCTCAGCTGCAAAAAGGAGCTGCCCTGGACCTGCTTAAGGAATGGCACTTTGTCTCCACTCCCCCAGCAAGTAGGTGAACTTTGGAAGCAATGGAGGCATGCTGCTTCCCAGAGCTCCTACTGGGTCAGTACAAATTAGAGTGACCAGATAGCTAGTGTGAAAAAATCAGGATGTGGGGAGGGGGTGGTAATAGGCACCTATATAAGACAAAGCCCTGAATATCAGGACTGTCCCTATAAAATGGGGACATCTGGTCACCCTAGTACAGATCCACACCATCCTCAATACAGTGCGGTGTCTACAGGGCAAAATTTAGCCCTTAACACAAATCAGATTATTTCTTGTTATTTTGTAAAAGATCTATTAATCCCCAGACAGACTTACCAGAACCAATTTCCAAATAGCTACTTACCGAAAGCAAATCTGTACTTCTGTATGAAAGAATCTTTGTGTTGAATTCTGGCTTATACATTCCATCTGTGAAAACCACCACAAAAATGCACTAAAATCAAGTGTCTGTCACAAGCACTGACTTAATTTAAACTAGAACCAAAAAACATTTTATATGTAGAATAGCAAATAAATAACTAAAGACTTTATCCTGCTAACAATTATGCATGCAGGTAACTATTCACATTAGTAGTCCCACTGAAGTCAAAAGAATTACTCGTGAGTAAAAGGTCTCACATGCATAAAGGTTTGTGGGATCTTGCTTTAAACTAGGCATCATTTCCCCTCCTAAAAATACCATAATGCAGCATTTCTGATTACTAGTCTGTGGTGTATTAAATGATAACTGTTAATGATTAGATGTTAAATGATTCCCCTGCAAACATAAATGAAGAAAAGGAGGAAGGGTAGGTACTTGCCTCTTTGAGCCTTTTAATGATGTATACTGCATTGTGTCTCTGACCTTTGTAGACCTCAGCAAAAATACCTTCATTAATTCTGTTCTCCTCACTGAAACCATTGGTAGCATTTATCACTTCCCCCTGAGTCCACAAAAGGCTCCCACTAGGGAGATCAGCAATCGTTCCCTGCCGAGGACTGGAAGAACCACAGGGCTAGAAATATAAAAAAACAAACAAACAACAAGTTTATTTCCCTGGAACAATGGATTTCTCTCTCTAAGGACTTTAAGGGCCTTTTCAACACAGCCAAGTGATAGGACCCAGTTACAGCACAGTTGCCCCCTAACCTGATTACAACACAGTTCCAAGGCCAATTAGTATTGTGGATAGGCTCTGAAAAAACTAGTCCTGTATTTCTAACATTGGCAAAACTCCCTATGTCTTCTAGGACTCCAGGATAAGAGTCGTATATGGATATCCCCTGAAGTTAGAAAATTCACATCCAGGATTCCTCTCAACCCTGTCTGTGATGTGTTGACATCCCTACTGAGTTCATTTTCTACTCCACAGTTTCTCTTCCATGATAGCAAAATAAACAAGGGTTGTGTGAAATTGTGACTGCTCTTCCACAAGATCAATCCCTAGGTTTTTCACAATTCAGTTTTGATAGTTTTAATGTTGTGAGAAATCTTGCACGATGGGGGAATTTGCATTGAACACAGTTGAAAATGTGAATTTTGTTGTAGGTACAGACTTAGCTTACAAAAAAGGCTTAGTTTGGATTGAAATGTTGCCCATTTTTGGGAGAAATTTCACTCCTTTGCCTCAAAAATGGGTCCTCCTTCACTCAAAAAATGTCTTATTTCCAAGTGAAACATTCTTAAACTTGTTGTGACTTTTGTGAAAGGGCAATTTTAGAGTTCACAAGGAAATGTAAGTAAGCTCAGTTGTAGAGTGTTTTCAGTTACATTGCTAAAGTTTCACACAGCTATAAAATAATCATTTTAACCATCTATTTTAGCTTGTTCTCAATAAATAGCTTAGCAAGTTGGATTTTTTAAAGTGATCCAATGTTTATTTAAAGAATTAATACCATCAGGAGTGACAGTAAAGGTATGTCTACACTGTGATAAAAGATCTATGGCACAGCTGTTGCTGGCCTGAGTCAGCTGATTTGGGCTTGTGGGGCTATAAAATTGCAGTGTAGACATTGGGGCTCGGGCTGGAACCTAGGCTCTGGGACCCTCACCACTCAGAGGATCTCCGAGCCTGAATGTTTACACTGCATTTTTATAGCTCCACAGCTCAAGCCCAGTCAACTGACCCCAGCCAGCCACAGGTCTTCTGTTGCAGTATATATAGACATACCCAAAAGTCAAGTTACAAGAACCATCAATCCTCATATTTCAAGGCAAAATTGATCATCAGCTGGATCAAGAAAAAATATTCTCCATGTTATACATTAAATATTGTATTTAGGTGCTTGATAGGAGCTTTACTCCTACTTCTGAAGCATCTAGCATTGACTGCAAAATTATTTTTTTTCAGTCCAATATCAGTTCCTGTTTGGCAACTCCTGTGTTTGTTTTTTACTGAATGAACAGCTCCATTTGATATTATAAATCACAATACATACGAAGGAAAAAATTGCTTAAATATTAGCGTGCAGCTTCCACATCCCGAGCTTGATAAATCTGTTCAAAATACAAAGGTGCAAAACACTAACTCCCCAATGGAGCTTTGGAACCATTGCATTTATTTACAGCAGTCTCCTCCTCTGGCTAGAACACTTGTATCATGTTATATTGGACATCATCAGTGAGGTTTAGAGGTTTAAAATGTAACCTTCACAATTTTTAGAATCTAGTAGGAAATATTGATTCAAGTCTAAACTTTTTTTTTTTTTAGTCCCCAAATCCACCACACTTCGGAACTTTTTTTAAACTTCTAAAAATAAATATCCCACCCTTATTTCTATGTCTGGTGTGATCACAGCACAATACAATGGGAAAAGCACCCTTTACTGCTCTGCATCAGTAACCACATTGGGAATTCTCTCATAATCAGTTGCCATCCAGATTCGTTTCCCATACCTGACTTTGTAATATGCAATGGAATGAATAGCATAGTTCTTCTCAGTAGTAAACCAGCTGAAGTCAGTAGAGTCAGTACAAGTTCTTCAAACAAGAACTTGTGAAATTAGGCACCATGTTTTCAACAGATATACAGTAACTTCTCATTTAAAGTCGTCCCGATTAACGTTGTTACATTGCTGATCAATTAGGAAACATGCTCATTTAAAGTTGTGCAAGGTTCCCTTAGAATGTCGTTTGGCAGCCGCCTGCTTTGTCCACTGCTTGCAGGAAGAGCAGCCTGTTGCAGCTAGCTGGTGGAGGCTTGGAACCAGGGTGGACTGGAAGCCCCCCCCATCAGCTACCCTCTAAGTTCCCCGTGCAGCAGCCACCCAGCAGGCTATCAATTGCCGGCAGTTCAGCTGTCCCTCCCCCCACTGCCATGTGCTGCTCCTGCCCTCCAGAGCCTCCTGCTTGCTGTGTGGGGGAGAGGGGAGAGCAAGAGGGAGGCTAATGTCAGGGTGTCCCCCTCCCCTCTACTCCTGCATCCCGCATACCCCATCTTCCATAGAGCACAGGGGAGGGGACACCACAGGGCTCAGCACAGAGGGAGCTTCCTGGCAACAGCTGCCATGTCAGCTTGCTGATTAACTTAAAAAGGCAGCGTACTTGAGTGGGGTCAGCATACTTAAAGGAGCAATGCGCATCTCGCTCTCTTACACATAGGATGTGTGTCTCCATCTGCCATGCTGTCTCCCCTCGCTCCATTCATGCTGCCTTGTAGAGTGTGAGGTTACATTAACAATGAGTTAACCCTTGAGGGCTCAGCAAATTGCTGATTCATCATTTAGCAGTAAGGCATCCCCTGGGAAATATCCCACCCTCTGAAGTCACCACCTCAACCAAGCTTCACAATCATCACTGTGTACCAGTATTAAATTGTTTGTTTAAAACTTATTGTATGAGTGAGTGAGTGTCTTTTGTCTTGTGAAAAAGATTTCTCTGGAACCTAACCTCCCCCCCCCCCATTTACATTAATTCTTATGGGGAAATTGGATTCGCTTAACATCATTTTGTTTAAAGTTGCATTTTTCAGGAACATAACTACAACGTTAAGTGAGGAGTTACTGTACAGTTTATGCAGGTAGAAGGATGCACACAAATTCCTTTAATTAAAGGAACACAGAATGGCATGAAAGGCAATTTTCACTGTCATCAGAAAATTGAGGTTTAAACTATGGGGTTTACCTTCACATTTGATGAATGAGGAGGATTTGATTGTAGGGAGTGCATAAGGTCCTCTGGGGGAGGTAGTGGATAGGGGAGTGAGTCTGAGATTCCTCCAGAAACTGGATCTGAAAATTACATTAATAGTGACGGGGAAATGCATTATTTTTGTGATACTATAAGCATGAATAGTTCAGTTTCTGTGATTGTTTTTCAAGTCCCCTAAACCAGTTGACAGCCCATCAGGACTAGGTACATTGTGTGAGGGTACAGATTTGTACTTCTGACTTACCCTAGCAGGGTGGGACTCTTTAGTTCCAGCTCAGGGATATAAAATGCTCAGTCTCTTTAAGACAGACAGACAGAAAAACTGGAGGTCTTGCCAGGAAAACATCAGGAACAGACAGCTCAGGAGGAAGTTCAGGGCTTTGTTACATAAGCAGTAGTAAAGGCAAACCACAGGAAAGGGTGAGTTTGCGTCATAATACAGTGGATCTATGCTGTGTTCGGAGTGCGAACCGTCCCTACCTACACATTAATTCTACCGTTAAACAAATATATCTAATGTTATTTTACTTACTAAGTGCTGGTAAGTCTGGTGATGGTCCAATCTCATTTTCTTTGGCTTTATTTTTGTTTTCTGTGGGATAACAGGGTATGTTCTCTTGTTTAGGTGACTCTAATGGTACTCTGGCAGAATTAGTAATATCAGAGACTGATAACCCTGTAAAACAAACAAGAAAAAAATTAAATTATGTAGATTACTAAAACAAACCAAAAAAACCCATAGAGCCACACTGAGAAAATGAGATCTTAATCCGAGACAAAATATCCTAAAAATGCCTTAGTACATTATAATTAAAAATGCTTAGTCAGAGTGTAACATATTAAATTAACTAAATAAAAACATAAGAACAGTCATAATGGGTCACCCAGTGGTCCATCTAGCCCAGTATCCTGTCTCCCGACGCTTGCCAATCCCAGGTGCTTTGGAAGGAATGAACAAAACAGGCAAACATTGAATGATCCATGCCCTCTCGTCTACTCACATCTTCTGGCCATCAGAGGCTATGAAAATCCAGACCATAGGGTTGCATCCCTGACCATCTTGGCTAATAGATGTTGATAGACCTATTCAAGAATTCATCTAATTCTTGTTTGAATCCTGGTGTAGTTTTGGCCTTCACAACATCCCCTGGGAATGAGTTCCACAAGTTGATTGTACACTGCGAGAAGAAGTATTTCTTTTTTTGTTTTTTAAACCTACTGCCTATTAATTTCATTGGATTACCCCTAGTTCTTGTGTTATATGAAGGAGTAAATAACACTACCTTACTCACTTTATCCACACCATTCACTATTTTATAAACTTTATCATATCCCCCCTTAGTCATCTCTTTTCCAAACTGAAAGGTTCCAGTTTATTTAATCTCTCCTCCTACAGAAGCTGTTCCACACTCTTAATCATTTTTGTTGCCCTTCTTTGTACCTTTTCAAGTTCTAATTATCTTTTTTTGAGACGGAGTGACAAGAACTACACTCAGTATTCAAGGTATGGGTGTATCATGGATTTATATTGTGTCATTCTGATATTATCTGTCTTATTATCTATCCCTTTCCTAATGGTTCCTAACATTGTGAGCTTTTTGACTACCGCTGTACATTGAGCAGATTTTTCAAAGAACTATTCATAATGACTTCAAGATCTTTCTTGAGTGTAACAGCTAATTTAGATCCCATTATTTTGTATGTATAGTTGGGATTATGTTTTCCACTGTGCATTACTTTGCGTTTGTCCACATGATTTAAACTCAATAAGTATTACTGAGGATAAATAAAAAGTGATTGTTTGAAACAAATGCCTTGCATAATGACAGGTTTCAGAGTAGCAGCCGTGTTAGTCTGTATTCGCAAAAAGAAAAGGAGTACTTGTGGCACCTTAGAGACTAACAAATTTATTTGAGCATAAGCTTTCGTGAGCTACAGCTCACTTCATCGGATGCACCCGATGAAGTGAGCTGTAGCTCACGAAAGCTTATGCTCAAATAAATTTGTTAGTCTCTAAGGTGCCACAAGTACTCCTTTTCTTTTTGAAACAAATGTATTTCGTAGTCATCACCATGCATAACTTGTTACTTAAAAAGATCAGTTAGCAATAATAATATATTGCTCTTATCATATGGGACATAGCATTTTTCATCCAAGGATCTCAACACGCTTTAGGTACATTACTTAAACCTCATAGCACTTCTCTGAGATAGTAGTGTATTGTTATAGCCATTTTATAGTAAATGGAGGCACAGAATTTCAGTACATGCCCAAGATCACACAGCCAGTAAGTAGCAAAGGTAGTAACAAAACAAAGGAATCTAAGCACTAACTTTTGCATCTCTTAGTATGTCCCTGTGGAATAAGTCCTATAGAACATAATAGAAAATGATAACTTTTTTGTAGTCTTTTTGAATCATTGTATAGATTTTAATAGAGAATTATTCTCCAATTTTAGAATTCCATAAGATAGTTAAAGAATGAGACTCTTTCTTTAGGTTATTATTAAATTTCATGGGATCTGAGAGTAATTTCTATAGAATCCTGCTGCTTTCCTCCTATTAAATACTGTGGGACTTTTCTGGTAAGATTCAGGGGTAAATCATCATCTTGATGTACAGAGAGAGAGAGACTATGCCATGCCCATAGTTGTTATTATTTGGGGTGGATCACCCCCTCACTTGACAAAAATGTGAGTGCAAAGAAACCCACTCGGGGGGTAAAACATGTAAAACAATAGTAATGCTTTGCTCTTATATAGCTTCCTTCCCAACATGTTTTATAAAAGAGGATCAGTGTCATTTTCCCTACTTTACAACTGGGGAAAACGGAGGCAGAGAAAGGTGAAGTGGTGTGCCCAAGGTCACACAGCAAGTCAGCAGCGATGTCAGGAAGAGGGCCCTGGTCTTCTCCCCCCCATCCCCCAGACATTACTCTACTGGATTACACTGCCTACTGCTTCATTGCTATTCTTTTTAAAATAAGAGACCAAGATTAAACAAGTCTCTTCACAAACCACATTCAAGGGGAAACAACCCCATTAGATGATATTGGTTTAACAGACTGAACATGAAATGATTTATTTAATATTTACTCTGGCAAAAGATCCAGGGTAAAAATTTCAAGGGTACCTAAGCAATCTAGGTGCTGAAGTCCCTTTGGTTGTCAATGAGGCATCAGCTCTTAAATTCCCAAGAAGGCTGATCCAAAGCCCACTGGGGTCAGTGGAAAGACTCCCATTGACTTCAGTGGGTTTTGGATCAGGCTCTAAGTCACTTTTGAAAGTAAGACTTAATCTCTTAAGTCATTTAGGGGCTCTTGAAAATTACACCTCTGAGGGCCAAAATTTTTCTCTTACATTGTCATAAATCAAGAGTCACTGGATTTATTCTAGATTAACACCTGTGAAACAGAGAAGAACTTGGCCCCAAATTTCAAAAGGTACTAAAATCCTGCTCTCATTAAAGTCACTTGTTTTTGGTGAAAGCAGGAGTAGGGCCACAATCCTTTATTGACAATTATTTATTTCACTTTGTCCTGTGAATGCATCACAATAGTAAAGTGTAAGTTTAGAGAATTATTGTGTATCTCAGCGGTTCCTTATTGTTGTAAAGTGATTGCATGGAACAGCTAAACTCATGTACCACGCCCTGGTATATCCAACTTGCCTTGAGAGAGTGTTATGCGTTAAGTTATTTCTGGTTTTGGTCACACTTTTAAAAAAAAACAAAAACAAAAAAAAACCCACAATTCTCTAGACCAGGGTGTCAACTTGTGATATTTTCCATCTCATTCCATTTCCAAAATACACACTTCAGCAGGTGAAAACAGGAAATCACAGCTGACTAACATAGCAGAAGTAGACAAGCTGGTCAACAAGAAAAAACGAACAAACAAACCCTACCAGAAAATGTGTGGTTTCAAAGCCAGTATGAACATAAAGGATGAGCTCATTTATAGCAGAACTCAGGATGCAAGAAAGGGTTATCTATATGTTTGTGGTTCTTAGGTGGCTTGTTGATTCTGTGATACAATTCTCACTTTGTGTGCAAGAAGACTAAGGGCATACCTACGCTGCCCTGCCGCTTGGAGTAAGGGGTTGTGAATAGCAGCATGCATGCATGTGCTGCAATATAACTCAGTGTGGGGGGGGAGGAGACAAGACACTGCTGGTGTGAATTTAATGGTCCCAAGTTTGCATAGTGCAGTGTAGCCAAGCCCTAAGGTTTAAATCCCACATTAGACACCATGAACACTTATTTCTTTTACCTTTACATTTATAGGAACAGGTTAGGATGGGTATATTATCTTTGCGTGGGTGTAATCCCCTGACCCTCCTCATTTCAGAAGCCATTGTTTGGGATCCTCTATGGATTCAGCCTAACTAGAAAATCATTGTTCCACATTACTAGAAAGAAATATAAATTGGAGGCAGTTCAGAGAACAACAAAAATGATCAAGAGCCAGAATTGATTTACAAAGAAAAATTAAGGAGCAATTTATTAATCTGTTACAGCCCATTTGTGCTGCTCTACCAGTGCAAAGGCACTAGAAATCCAGTAGTATTTGCCACCTAGGAATTTCTGTAGCCCAGGGAGAATCCACACATGATGAAGAGCCAGTACAGCCGCTTTTTGCCATCCCCCTCACAGCCCCTGATATAGGGGCCATATTAGGGTACCTCTCCTCTCTAGCTATTCCTGGCTGCTGGACATAGATTAAAACAGCCCTGAGGCTCTTCTAATTTACAAAAAAAGCTGAATTGGGGAACACCTTTGCTCACTGCACCAACAGATCCTGCACCAAATATGGGATGAAACTGGGAATCAGGTCTGAAAGAGCAAAACATGGGAGTACTGTTAAGAGAACATTAGATGTGGACAAGTTATCAGTGTACAGAAATCTGAAAGATAAAAGCATCCTTGAGGGAAAGAAGTCATTACTTTATACAATTAAATAAGGGCATATGTAGCAGCAATGGAGTGGAATTAAGGTAAGAAAAGAAGGGAAAAATTTAGGCTAACAGGAAAAACTTTGACAACGGGGTGTATTAGAGTGTGAAAGATTTTCCCAAGGAAGTAGCTGGAACCCCATTGCATGGGACATTGAAAACTGCAATGGACAATGCACCTGGAAATGCCCTGCCTGGACTAGATGATCTCAACTTTTAATTATTTTTTGTCCATCTGGCATCTTGCACCAATTTTACTAAAAATGAAAATTGTTTTCTTTTTGATAAAAAACCTGGAAGCACCAATGTGAAATTTTACCACACCATTATAACAGGTTATTTTATCTTAAAGATGGTTTGTATCAGCAGTACAAACCACAGCCTTTTTCATTTTGAAGTCAGATAATATCTTTGTGTTTTACTTAGTAGTGGCAGTATCTGAAACAACTAGGAAACAGGATGTTTCATTTATAATCTGTATTCTTGAGAAGTATGAAAACCAAAGGCCCTATGGATGGAAGGAGGATGGGGCCCTACCGTTCTTCAAAACTAGGCAGATTCACTTTAGATGCACATCTTCTTTGGTTTTAATCTGCCTGGATTTTACCCCGAGTTTTTCTTCGGTTCCAGATTTGAATGAAACCAAGCACCCAGTCTGAAATTCAGACAAATCCATTACATGTCCTCTGGTGCTGTGTCAGAACCATGTGAAACGACAAGTTTTATGGGGTTTCACAATACCTGCTCACCAACAGAAGTTGGTCCAATAAAAGATATTACCTCACCTTGTCTGTAATATCCTGGAACTGACACGGCTACAACACTGCATAATCCCTGCATCATGAAGTTAGGGGTTTTTTTAAATTGTTCTTTCAACTACATTGGGGTGGCCAACCTGAGCATAAGAACGAGCCAGAATTTACCAATGTACATTGCCAGAGAGGCACAGTAATACGTCAATAGCCCTGCATCAGATCCCCACACCCACCAGCAGGCCTGCTGATCAGCGCCTCCCCCCTCCCTCCGCATACCTCATGATCAGCTGTTTCGTGGTGTGCAGGAGGCTCTGCAGAGGAGGGGAAGGAGTGAGGGCACGGCAGGCTCACGGTAGGGTGACCAGATACCAAGTGTGAAAAATCAGGACGGGGGGGAGAGGGGGCAATAGGTGCCTATATAAGAAGAAGCCCCAAATATCAGGACTGTCCCAATAAAATCGGGACATCTGGTCACCTAGGCTCAGGGGATGGGATGGGAAGGGGTGGAGTAGGGCAGGAACTGAGCAGAGCCAGGGGTTGAGCAGTGAGCATCCCCTGGCACACTGGAAAGTTGGCGCCTGTAGCTCCAGCCCTGGAGTCGGTGCCTATACAAGGAGCCGCATATTAACTTCTGAAGAGCTGCATGTGGCTCCGGAGCCACAGGGTGGCCACCCCTGAACTACATGAAAAGCTCTAAAATTAGAACTGCTTTCCCCACTGACACTGGTTTTTTGAGGGCCTTTTCTGAATGTTGTAACTTCCTCTATACCCAGCAAACACGTTACCACTGAAGCTACAGAAATGATGCAACCATAAGAGTCCAGGGGAGTCACTGTTCCTGACATTCAGAAATGGCATTTGAGTAGAGCAGAAAAGAGGCCTGATGGAGTTCTAATCCTTTTGGTAACAATCTGCCAATAACTTCTCACATCAGTTTTTGGGGCCTGATTCTGATCTCACCTAGGTCAATCAGGAATAACTCCATGAAGTAACTGTTTTTACAATGGTGTTAGTTTGTTAGTCAGAATCAGACCTTTAAGTTTTATAAACTGTTTGCCCACTAAAAAAGTAGCACATTATCCTCTGTCATGTCTGCTTGAGGAGTCTCAGCTGAATAAAGTACTAAGGCACAAAACACAGATATTGAGGGCAAGGACTTCAGAGCTTTTCTTTTCTTTGACATACAGTCTGAAAAGCAAGCCATTCATGTTTCTGCTCACAGCTGAACGCATTTTGGAAATCCCACAATGAGGTAATAAGATAAACCATTCTGATTACTGCATATTGGGGGGGGCGGGGGGAGAGATTGTGGCCCAATCCTGCAGCCCCTCAAGGCAATGGGGAGTTTTGCTATTAACTGCAGTGTAGAAGTAGGCGATAAGATATTCAAATAAAATTAACTGTATGACCAATTAGACACCATAATGTAGTTCTTTATTTCTATACATTTGAATTATAATGAACATTGGTCAAAACTGAATATTGATCAAGCCACAATATCATTTAAAAAATTGCTGCTAAACATTGACGGAGCCACAGATGACCCTGGGGATTTGTCTTCTCACCCCTCTTCTGAATCCTCCCTTTCCCCATCATTTTTTCCCCCCAGCATTAACCCCCTTCTTCTCTCAGATCCCCCCTGCTTCTCTCGCTTCCCCCCCCCCACATCATCCAGTCAAAATCTAAACCAGTCTCCATTCAAAGGCCATCAGTTCCACTCCTTCATTGACTAGAGCCATGATACTCAGACTCACGAGTCACAAGTGGCTCCTTCATGCATCTTCTGCGGCTCTTTGTAGCACATGATATTAAAACACCGATTTAATTATTAACTGATCTAAGTTAGTAAAAGCATCCTGATCGGTTAATGTTATTAACCAATTGTAGTTGATAAAATAATACTTGGTCATTTTGCTGTGAGGATTAGATAAGGAGAGAGAAAGTCTGAATAGGCTCCCGAACCACTGGGATGCGAGTATCACTGGCTTGGAGACTTGCAGAAATCCCAGGGCCAGAACAAGTACGTTTACAGCATTTTTAACCTCTGCTGGTCCTGGTGGAGAATAAGAAGCTACAGCTGGAAATAAAACCCGAGACCTGTACATGACCAATTACAGTAGAATCAAGCAATCACAGGACAAACTAGTTCAGTGTTTTTATAAACTGGCACTAAAATGATCAGTTTCTAGCTATTAAGCAATGCAGGAGAATATGGTTCCTCTTATTTATTATGTTTTATAACTTTTGAAAATGAGCCTTAGGCCTTATCTATACTGCCACTTACGGCACTGAAACGTTCTTAGCTCAGGGGTATGAAAAAACACACCCCTGAGTAATGCAAGTTTCAGCGCTGTAAAGTGGCAGTGTAGATAGTGCTACAGCACTTGGAGACGCACTCCCAGCGCTGGGAGCTATTCCCCTCATGGAGGTTGTTTTATTACAGTGCTAGGAGAGCTGCCACAACTACACAGCCACATTAAAGCGCTGCCATGGCAGCGCTTTAATGTCGGCTGCGTAGACATACCCTTAGTCACTTAAAAAAAAAAATTACCCATAATTGTTAAATAAGACTTTATCTGCTTAGTAGCCCCACATCACTATTTATGTGAAAACCTCACAGAGAGGATTAGACTGGCAGAATGGTCAAGTGCCTAGGGCACAAACCTAGGATTTGGGAGACCTGGGTTCAGTTCCCTCCATGGCCAGAGACTTTCTATGTTACTTTGGGCAAGTCGTTTAGGGTATATCCACACAGTCAGCAAACAAACAAACAAACAACCCACCCTCACCGCAGCAAGTCTCAGAGCCTGGGTCTGCAGACTGGGGTTTGTGCTGTGGTGCCAAAAATAACCACATAGCTGCTTGGGCACTGAAACTCACTCGCTCCCCTGGGCTTCAGTGCTCAAGTTGGAATGTCTACATAGCTGTTTGTAACATGAGTCCAGGTCTGTAGACCTGGGCTCTGAGACTTGCTGCCATAGGGTTATTTTGGTGTACAGACATACCCTATGTATCCCTGTGCCTCAGTTCCCCATCTGATAAATGGAGAGAATAATCCTTATGCCACAGGAGTATTGAGATATAACTACATTAAAGATTGTAAGCCACTCAGATATTACGGAGATGGGGACCATATAAGTATCTTAGATGGAACATTAATAAATGTAGTCTTACTATATGCCCCACAAAACCGTTATTATTATCATTCCTAATTTTCAGATACGGAGCAGCAATTTGCGCAAACTCAGACAGGAATTGTAGAATCAGTAGAATAGCTGATCGCAGACTGAATGCAGATCTCTGGACTTCTTCTCCAGTGCCCTAACCAGAAGGCCATCATTCATTACACCATTTTCTTTGGTGATTATGGCAGAACAGCAATGATCCTGAGCCATGAGGTTCAATTCTGGATTCCACATTTGCCACCTCCCCCCAAATGCATGTCTCCTCACATCTTGGATTTTGTGCTGACCTATTATCATTTGTGAAATTTGGCTCTAGAGCTAGGTATGAATTCCATCCACCTGAATTCAGATTGGGGTATTGGCCCCAACCCAACTCTAGGGCAGGAAGGCAATGTACTTAATTACTTCTTTCTAAAGTACTACACTGTCTGACTTTCCTGGCTTTTATGACCCCAATCAGCTACTGCCCTCCCACATGCCACTCCTAGTTCATTGTGCTCAATAATCTCACTCGAACAGCTCAAGCTTTGCTTTCCTCTAAGGCCTGATCCAATTCCCAGGAAACTCAATGGAAAGCTTCCTCTGGACTTCCATTAGAGTGGCTGCATTGGACAAATTCACTCTAGTAGTCAAGTTTTACAGCAGAGCTTACAGGCAGATTTTACTCCCCTCCGATTTGGGAAGAAGTTGTTTAGATACTATTTTTAACAGGGGAAGCCCCTGGACTTGCTGGTGTTTGCTGAGTACAAAACAGTCCTGTTTACCCCAAAAATCTTTCAGTTAGCTCAAAAACTTTCATATAGACAGAGGATCATAGAAGCAGGGTGTGATGAGGAAAGCTACTCACATCAGAAGAGACTGAGGTCAGATAGGAAGGAGCTGTACCTAATCAGGGAGCTGGATGCTTGGGATTCTGCTGCTGCATGTTACAGAAAGTGCTGTAACATGGATACATACAAGAAGAACAATCAGTATCCAGAAAGAATGGGTTGGTGTCACTATGTAGCTGAGATTACGTTTTCCGTGTGCTTCGGGAGTCTGCTGCTGCTGGAGACAATTGCCATATGGAGGGCTGTTTCTCCGTAACCTTATACCTTGTGTAGTCATAGATAGGAATTATACTTGGTCCTTGCTGAGGCAAAGCTTTCCTTGACTAGTGGAAGTTTTGCCTGAGTAAGGGCTGAGTTGTTTTTGAGTAAAAACAGAATCTCAAGATTTTACCCAGGATCCCTTTCCATTTTCAAATATTAGAGCAGATTTAACTAACAAGCGAAATCTACTATGCAGCATCTGGGTTTGCTGCGTAGTTGCTCTGAAGATTACCGTGTGGTCTGTAAACTACAGTGCAATGAGATTAAATAAAGGAGTACCCCCTGCGCTAAGTGAGTAGGAGTCACACTGAGGTCATCCAGCTGTTTACAGAAGGCTTTGCTGGAGACTGCCAGATCTTTCTACCCTGGGGCAAAAGTGGTATCATCATTTCAGGTGTTATTAAAATTCATTTCCCTAAAATCTTTGAATGTAACTTTTGAAAGCCTGGTAACAATTAAATTCCCCTGCCACAGAAAAAGACATCACACCTAGCTGAGGAACAGACTTCCTGGAAAAAGATAAAAATCAGGTTGCAAATTGCTGTTCCTTGCATGCAATTAAAAAAAGTGAGGAGAGGTTTTTATGTCCAGTTCCAAACTGCTTTCTCCAAAGGAAAGAATGCAGCTGATTTTCTCTCTGAAATCATTACAGCATGGTGTACATAATAGGATTACTCAGAAATGCCAGGAACACCCTGCACTGAGCAAGCACAAAACCAAAGGTGGATCCAGGATTCCTTTGTGGGGAGGGGGTGGAGTATAGTATTTTAATGGCTGCTTCTAATTAGAGTTTAAAGTGTGACTGTGTGAAAAGTGACTTTAAAAACACTATTGTGGGATTCCATATTTATTGTCTTAGTGACATCCAAATCAAATTTGCTTCATTTATAAAGAAAGAAGATTTTTTTTTCCTAACAGCTAGACCTGCAACCTTAGGCTAGGTGCACAGGTGTACCACTGCAGTTAAACAGCTGCCAAGCTTCCCATGTAGCCGTTCTAAGCCTGCTGCTAGAGCTCTCCTGCCGGCGTAATTATACCAATGAGCAATGGTAGCTATGTCGGTAGGAGAGTGTCTCCTGCCGACATAGCGCTGTCCACACTGGCACTTTTGTTGGTGAATTTATGTTAGTCAAGGGTGGGGTGTTTTCACACCCCTGATCAACAAAAGTGCTAGTGTAGACAAAACCTTAGTTTAGAACGTGCAAGTCAGAATAGATACCAGCTCATTTTCCCATAGCTCTATTGGTTCTACAGGGTGGATAAGAATAAGGTTTCTTTCTCTTACAAAGGGTAGATGTGATCCTGAATTCAGACCGGGGGTATATCTATTAAGTAAGAAGGTGCCATTTTTGCATTGGCCCAATGATGTTAACTGAGCAAAACACCTTCTGAAACCAATGGTAATTTTGCTTGATTAAGGAAGGTGAGATTTTTGGCCCTTAATCACTTAAGAGTAAAACTGCATTTTCCAGGACAACTAAAACAGAAGGTCTGTAGGCTGTTTAACGTGTATGTTTCAATCTCCTCAAGCCAGCTATTATTTTGTCTACTACAGTATTAACTCAGCCTCCAAGTACCTGAAACCCTGGTAATTTATCTGAGGAACTTAGATAGCTGATGCACTAGGGTGTAGTCAATATTTGCAAAGCACTATGGATGTGCTGAGTATCACCGTTATTTGCCACGGACAGGATCAACATTCCTCTGATGTGCCATAAATAAACTGACATCCAGTGTATAATGTTAAGGCCTTGATACCATCCTTCAATCAAATGTCTTGTTACCAGTTTGACTGGCATGAAGAAACAGCCAGAGCCAAGTTTGTCATCCCAGGCCCTGTCCTGCTAAATGCTGAGTGCCTTCTGCCTGTTGCAGAGCATACTTCATTCCTGCAATTTACTTGAGTGATGTTTGGATCCGAGTTTTGGTTCATCTCTAATTGATAAGATCTGTTCTTCCTTGGACAGATAAGAATAAAACCTGCTGACACTATGAGTAGACATTCCCTATGACCAGGGCACCGAAATGCAAAGGCAACATGGCCCACTGGATTTAGCATAGAATTAGAAATTGGGAGCTTATTCTGGCTCAGTTTTTCCCTGTGCAATTTGGGGCAAGTCACTTAACCTCCCTGTGCCTCAGTTCCCCCATCTCTAAAACAGGGACAGTTTTTTACATGGGCATTATGAGTATGAGGTGGCCAATATCTGTAAAGGTCTCCTCAATGTGTAGTCAGAAACACAAACATAACTTGGATACATAAGGTATTGAAAGGAATGGTATTATTTCATAATGCCTTTTTATAAGTCAGTGGTTTGTTCAAATTCTAGGCACCTTATATCTAAAGTGATATAGCAGAAACAGAGGCTGTTCACAGACAGGTGATAAAAATTATTAGAGGCCTGGGAAAACGTTCATATGGAGACACAGAAAAAAAAGACTAGGACTATTTAGAGAGAGATGGTGCTAAAACAGAGGTGGGCAAACTACAGCCCACAGGCCACATCTGGCCCATGGGACCCTCCTGCCCAGCTCCTGAGCTCCTGGCCTTGGAGGCTAGCCCCTGGCCCCTGCCCTGCCATTCCCCTTCCCCCACAGCCTCAACTCACTGTGCTGCCAGCTGGGGTTGCAAGCTCTTGCCGGGCAGCGCAGCTGCAGAGCTGCAGCCTGACCCTGTGCTCTGTGCTGCGTGGTGACATGGCTGGCTCCAGCCAGGTGGCACGGCTGCCTGTCTTAGTGCTCTGGGCGGCGCAGCTGTAGTGCTAGGGTTTACATTGCCTAATATAGATTCATAGATACTCAGGTCAGAGGGACCATTCTGATCATCTAGTCTGACCTCCTGCACAATGCAGGCCACAGAATCTCACCCACCCACTCCTATGAAAAACCTCACCCATGTCTGAGCTACTGAAGTCCTCAAATTGTAGTTTAAAGACTTCAAGGAGCAGAGAATCCTCCTTCAAGTGATCCATGCCCCATGCTACAGAAGAAGGTGAAAAACCTCCAGGGCCTCTTCCAATCTGCCCTGGAGGAAAATTCCTTCCTGACCCCAAATACGGTGATCAGCTAAACCCTGAGCATATGGGCAAGATTCACCAGCCAGATACTATAGAAAATTCTTTCCTCAGTAACTCAGATCACACCCATCTAATATCCCATCTCAGTGGATTTGGCCTATTTACCCTGAATATTTAAAGATCAATTAATTACCAAAATCACATTATCCCATCATACCATCTCCTCCATAAACTTATCAAGTTTAATCTTAAAGCCAGATAGATCTTTTGCCCCCACTGCTTCTCTTGGAAGGCTATTCCAAAACTTCACTCCTCTGATGGTTAGAAACCTTCGTCTAATTTCAAGTCTAAACTTCCCAATGACCAGTTTATACCCATTTGTTCTTGTGTCCACATTGGTACTGAGCTGAAATAATTCCTCTCCCTCTCCGGTATTTATCCCTCTGATATATTTATAGACAGCAATCATATCTCCCCTCAAACTTCTTTTAGTTAGGCTAAACAAGCCAAGCTCCTTGAGTCTCCTTTCATAAGACAAGTTTTCCATTCCTTGGATCATCCTAGTAGCCCTTCTCTGTATCTGTTCCAGTTTGAATATAAAATACAATAAGTTCCTCTCAGGGAGAAAGATCATCTACTCACAGTCCAGAATCACTTTTGCTGCTTGGTAGAGCTGCAGTCCTTGGAGAAGTTCCAGTAACTGTTGGACTGTTGCTAGCCTCACTCCCCACCACCACATGAGTTCTCTCGTTATGCTGATTCCCGTCTTCTCCATGCATTTGATTTTCCGCAGCTCTGTTTGATCAGTTATTACGTAAGAGGCTAAAGGTAAAGAAGGGATATTTCTCTTATAAAAAGTAGAAGAAAAACACAAGCGGGGGAAGTCCGAGCCTATTGCATATGCTCATTTAGTTTACATTTGCACAACAATTAAAAAAACAGGTACACGATAAATTACGAATAAAGAAGATCATAATGCGAGTCTCAAGAAAAATTGGTTCCCTGGAGTAAGAGGTGCTAAATGTTTGGTAAAAATGGAAACATTTCTTGAAATTTTTAGAGACTCACAAAAACAAATTGGCAAAACTCCCTGCACTTTTCTCCACATTTTCCATGCAACTTCCAGTGCCCCTGATATTTTACACCGGGGTCGGTGACCTTTCAGAAGTGGTGTGCAGAGTCTTCATTTATTCACTTTAATTTAAGGTTTCATGTGCCAGTTATACATTTTAACATTTTTTAGAAGGTCTCTCTCTACAAGTCTATTATAACTAAACTATGTCGTATGTAAAGTAAACAAGGTTTTCAAAATGTTTAAGCTTCATTTAAAATTAAATTAAAATGCTGATCTTACGCCGCTGGCCCACTCACCCTGTTGCTGGCCTGGGGTTCCATTCACCTAGGCCGGCAGCAGGCTGAACAGGGCCTGCGGCCGGGACCCCGGCTGGCAAGGGGCTGGCAGCCAGAACCCCAGACCGGCAGCAGGCTGAGCGGGGCCGGCACCTGGGACCCCAGACCGGCAGTGGGCTGAGCGGCTCAGCCCGCTGTCAGTCTGAGGTTCTGTCTGCCGGCTCCTGCCAGCCAGGGTCCTGGCTGCTGGCCCTGCTCAGCCTGCTGCTGGTCTGGGATCCCGGCCCTGCCCACATAGAGTGGGTACCTACCTTCTCCCTGGTTCTAGCCCATTCTCTTCCACTCTCTCTGCACTGAGCTGAGGGTGGGAGTGCACCGAGAACAAGGCTGGGTGTTGGGATGTAGGGTCTGGCCGGGAGCTAGACTGAGGGAGGGAGCTCAGGGTTGGGGCAGGAGATTTGGGTGTGGAGTGCTTACCTGGGCAGCTCCCATTTGGTGCGAGGAATGTGTGTGTGGGGGGGTGCAGGGGCTCCCATTTGGTGCTCAGGGTGGGGGTGAGAATGTGGGGGGTGTAAGAGTCAGGGCATGAGGTGAGGGGGGCTGGATATGTGTGGGGGTGCAGGAGTCAGGGCACGGGGTGGGGTGTGTGTGAGGAGGGCGCAGGAGTCAGGGCATGGGGGGTTGAGTATGTATGGGGGGTGGATGAGTCAGGGCAGAGGGTTGGGGGTGTGTGAGGGTGCTCACAGCCCCCTGCCCATAGCAGTTCATGGCAGGGGGCTGGAGCGGATATGACCGGATTCCACCCAAGGCCCCGTCCCCACCTCTTCTCCGCCTCCTCCCCAGAGCAGGGAGCATGCTGGGGCCTCGCTTCTCCCCCTCCCTCACAAGGGCCATCAGCCCATCAGCTGCAGGGAGGGAAAGGAGAAGGGGCAGGAACCCAACATGGTGAGGGAGGGGGGACCTTGCCTGCCCTGCAGCAGCAGCCTGCAGGACCAAGCTTCTTCACCCTGCCCCCGCAGTAGGTGGGGGGCGGAGAAGAGTGGGCCGGGGCGGGCAGGATTTTTAATGGCACGCTGCTGACTGCTGGAGTCCCAGCCTGGGTTCGGCAGCGGGCTGAGCGGGGGCCGGCAGCTGGGACCCGGCAGGCAGCAGTATGCCATTAAAAATCTGCTTGCATGCTGTCTTTGGCACGCGTGCCATAGGTTGCCAACCCCTGTTTTACACCAAAGTGAGACCAAATTAAATACCTGGTGTGATGCCCCTGAAATCAATGGGCTAAATTCAGCAGTGAGTCTGTGGCCCTACCTACACTAGGAAACATCAGTTTAGCTGAATGAGAGCTATATTAAAGTTTAGTTGCAAGAGTAGATAAGGACAAACCATAGTTAGTGAACGGTCAAAGAAACCTACTGGAAAAGTAGTGCAGTTTTCTAGTATACAGAAGGCCTAAGTGAGGCTAGAAGCAATCTAAGGATATGTCTACACTACAGCTGGCACAGCTATGGCACTACAGCTGTGTCACTGTAGTGCCATAGTAGACGTTTTGTACATCGATGGAAAGGGTTTTTCTGTTGATGTAGTTAATCCGCATCTCTGAGAGGTGGTAGGTAGACTGACAGAAGACATTTTTCCCAACACTGCGCAACATAACTAGGTTGATCTAATTTTTAGTATAGACCAGGCCTAACGTTACTGTAATTTAGTCCTTGTCTATACTCTGGTCTACAATTAAACTTTAGATCAACCTACTTCTCTCTCTCGGGGGTATGAAAAATTCACACCCGAGGGCCATAGTTAAGCAAACCTAACCCTTGGTGTAGATGCAGCTAGGATGATGGAAAAATTCTTTCATCAGCTTCACAACCACCGCTTGGGGAGGTGGATTATGTATTTAGATGGAAAAAACTGTTCTGTCGCTATAGGAAGCATCTACACTATAGGCACTACAGCAGCAGCATCGCTATAGTTGCAGTAGTGTAGACATGCCATATACTACAGTTTGTCAACAGAAGGTGGTTTTTTTTTGTCAGCATAGTAACACTGCAGCCCCAAGTGACATTAGCTATGCCCACAGAAGCACTTTTCTGTTGGTGTAGCTGCATCTATACTGGGGTTTTTTCTGGCATAGTTATGTCTACACTACAAAATTATGTCGACCTAAGTTACTTTGGCATATACCTGCTGCAATAATTAAATCACTTTTGTATGTCCACACTACAATCCTTGTGTCAGCGGTGTGCCTCCTCACCAGGAGCGCGTGTAGTGTCAGTGTGAGGCATTGTGGGACAGCTTCTGAAAGCCAGTAACGGTCGACATAAACAATGCAGTGTCTACATTGACACTGCACTGACCTAACTACATCAATACTGAGTCTACGCCTCTCCTGGAGGTGGAATTATTAAGTTGGCATAGTGGGGCAGTTACATCAGCGTTGAGCCAAAGGTGGGGGGGGCGCGCGGGGGAGGCTTAGATACACTCAATTAAGCCACACCAGGTGCACAAGTATAACTGGTTTTATTGCCAAAGTATAAGCAGCTTCCCAGCCTTCACGCATTACTAAATATGTGCTTTCCAGCAAGCAAGAATCAATGCTTATGCCCCTTCTGCTACAGACAGTCCCGGACCCTCCAGCCTTGTCCCTGAGGGCTCGCAGTAGGCGCTGCTCCAGCGTGGGGAATTCCTGTGCACCCACAAGGTCACGGTCCACAGTTCAGACCGTTCATCTAAAGCGATCCTCATAGCAGTTTTTAATCATAATCTCCTTCTAAGGTGGTGGAGGCGGGAGGGCAGGCGTATTCACTCACAAGCAGGCTCTGGCAGGAAACACTGCTGCTCCCTATTCTCACACTTCACAGTCTTGGACGTTGCTTCTCTCTTCACTTGTTTATCCAGTCAAGTGGCTGCAAATGCTTTAGACTCCCTTACACTTGGTAAATTAAATTAGTGTCAGAGTTTAAATTTCTCTGCTTACATATTTCCCCTTAATCTGGCCCAATGGAGTTACCATTGGAGCTGGGATGGAATTTAGTTTATGATCCTCTATTACTGCTCCCTTTGTCCTTTCTCCATGGTCTGTCATTGTTCACTGTTTCAGAGTAGCAGCCGTGTTAGTCTGTATTCACAAAAAGAAAATGAGTACTTGTGACACCTTAGAGACTAACAAATTTATTAGAGCACAAGCTTTCGTGAGCTACAGCTCACTTCATCGGATGCATCTGGTGTAAAAAATTGCATCCGATGAAGTGAGCTGTAGCTCACGAAAGCTTATGCTCTAATAAATTGGTTAGTCTCTAAGGTGCCACAAGTACTCCTTTTCTTATTGTTCACTGTGTTTCTCTAATTTAGTCTGCAAGCTGCAGGGACCTGTTCTTTGACCTTCAGACTCTTGGGGTTTGGGATAAACGATTTTCTCTTTCAAGACAAAATGTGGATTTGGGGGACAGAAACAAATGTTGGATAATTTGAAATGTGAATATCCAGTAACTGGATAATCTGGGTATGCCTGTCTCTCAAAGAGTCCATGCACACCTCTGGCACTGAATAAATAATAATTTCAGTAGAGAAAATGTCATAAGAATTGTAAGGAAAGTGGTAGGTGAAATCAAAAGATATAAAATAAGGAGAGAAGTCAAGTAGCAAAGGAATCAGGTCAGGGTTGTTTGAATCTGGAGTTTTGATACAGGTCCATCTCTACCGTTGGAAAAATCAATGTATTCAGAGGTAAATTTAGCATACAAACAAGGTGGATAAACAAGAACGAAGAAACAGGGCAAAGAAACGGGAACCATAAAATCTCCAAACCAGGGTGGGACTGATGGGATTAGAACGGGGTTTCTCAAACTGGGGTGGTGAGGTTATTATATGGGGGTCGCGAGCTGTCAGACTTGTGCATGGTGGGGCCCTGTGTGAGACCATAGGCGCCAACTCCATGTGTGCTCCAGCCCTCAAGCACCCACAGCAAAAAAATCAGCTCCCCTCCCACCCAGCACCTCCCACCCGCCATGATCTTCCAGAGCATGCAGAAGGCGCAAGGGTTGGGAAGAGGAGGGGCAAGGGCAGAGCAGGGGCAGGAAGAAGCAAAGTGGGGATAGGGTCTTGGGGAAGAGGGTGGAGTGGGAGCAGAGCCTGGAGCTAAGCGGGATTTGAGCACCCCTGGAGAATGGAAGAAACTGGTGCCTGTGTGCGAGGCTGAGCCCCTCCATCCTAGCTCTACACTCAGAGGCTTGCTGTGTGAAAGGGGTCGCTATTACAAAGAGTTTGAGAAGCGCTGGATTAGAGAATGGAATCAATAGTGTAGAAAACAATGGTAGTGGAGTGGCAAGAGAGAAGGGTGGAAAGCCTTTCAGGGAATGTGGGAGCTGGGAGCCTGGCTGGGATGGGGGACCAAAAGTCACACTAAGTATCCTCATGACAGGTTTCAGAGTAGCAACCATGTTAGTCTGTATCCGCAAAAAGAAAAAGGAGGACTTGTGGCACCTTAGAGACTAACAAATTTATTTGAGCATAAGCTTTCGTGAGTTACAGCTCACTTCATCGGATGTATGTCGTGAAAAATACAGTGGGGAGATTTTATATACACACAGAGAACAAGAAACAGTGGGTGTTACCATACAGACTGTAACAAGAGTAATCAGGTAAGGTGAGCTATTACCAGCAGGAGAGGGGGGAAACTTTTGTAGTGATCATCAACTACAAAAGGTCCCCCCGCCCCCGCCTTCCCGCCTCTCCTGCTGGTAATAGCTCACCTTACCTGATCACTCCTGTTACAGTGTGTATGGCAACACCCACTGTGTCATGTTCTCTATGTATATAAATCTCCCCACTGTATTTTCCACTGAATGCATCCGATGAAGCGAGCTGTCGCTCACGAAAGCTTATGCTCTAATAAATTTGTTAGTCTCTAAGGTGCCACAAGTCCTCCTTTTCTTTTTGCAGATACAGACTAACGTGGCTGCTACTCCGAAACCTAAGTATTTCTGTGCTTATCTGAATAGAATGGAGGTTCAGCCACCGCTAAGTTATGTGCAGCTTGATCCCGCTAATGGATCCATATGCGGGTGAAGCCCCGAGCCCTCCACCTGCAGCATCTGGTCTTTAGAGAGCACCAAAAAGTGCCTCTGTGAGGAATCCTCTGCGTGACTGGCGCCTGACCCCATCTTACAAAGCAGAGAGTTCCCTGCCGGGGCTTGTCTCCAGCCTTCGGCCCTTGCTCCTGTCACCAGCCCGGCTCGACCCCTGCCTGCCTCTCTCCTGGTCAGCGAACCCTCCACCCCTTCCCCTTTCAGCTCCCCGCTCTCACCGAAGCGCATCCAGTCGTAGTGGTTCAGGCAGTCCATCTTCTGGCAGAAATCCTCCAGCACGCAGGCAGGGAGGGTGTGGAGGTAAGCGGGCTGCGGGGAGCTCCCCGGGCCTGGCTGCTGCTGGGCCATTCCGGCCCAGTCACTTGCTGCTGCGGCCGCCGCCGCCGCCGCCGCCCCTGCTTGGGCCGTCAGCGACACACGGCGCGTGCTGCGCTCGCTCTGCGGCGCCTCTCCGCGCGTAGCCGTTGGCGCGCATCCCACACGCCTCAGGCGCTGCCCCTTCTGCGGGGGCTGGCACGAGCAGCCCGTCCCCCTATCAGCGGGCGGCTCGAGCCCCGGGGCGGATGTATACCGGCAGCGAGGAACGCCGGCTCTTCCGGACGTGGTGACGTCACCCGCATTTCCCTCACACGTAGAATAGGTTTTTCCTCCCGAGGGTCGGCGGCGGCTCCAGCTGCGTTACGAGCCGGGGCTGCTTCCCTGAAAGTTACGCCCAAGGGTTTCCGCAGCCCCAGGTACATGCAGGGTTGCAAATTTAGCGGTTGGTTGTACGTCTGAATTGAGACTGAAACTAATACAGGCTTTAAAAGCATGCACAGGATATGAGTCAAATACTTGTACCTGAGGAAGCGGAGTGGGTTTGAAAAGTATGAACAAAGACGAGCTACATCACACAGCTGTTACTTATAAAAAGAAAAGGAGGACTTGTGGCATTCCGATGACGTGAGCTGTAGCTCAGGAAAGCTTAGGCTCAAATAAATGGGTTTAGTCTCTAAGGTGCCACAAGTCCTCCTTTTCTTTTTGCGGATACAGACTAGCACGGCTGCTGCTCTGAAAGCTGTTGTTTATGACAATGTTGGCACATTTGTTTTGGCTGTGTTGGCCTACCTCATGCTTTCAAATTATTGATAAGCAAGGTCTGAATGAGCTCTCCCCTGACAGCTAGTGATGAGCCAGGGGTGGGTGGAAAGACTTCAGGACCAGACTGTATTTACATGAACACACCTACTCTGCCTAGCTGTCCAGTAGACAGAGCTGTGCTGCCCAAATGATCAGTTTTGGCTGATGTTGGGTTACAAATCACTTAAGTATTAAATGTGAGGGTTATGAAATGTTGTTATCCTTATTGTATGCATAAAGGACAGCAGGACTGTACTTAGCTTGCCTAAATGAGGGGATCTCCCTCATGCTTAATTTGTGCTAGGGCTGGCCAGGGCTGAGCCCCAGCATCTCTAGGCTCCCCTGTTCATAGCCCTGGGACCTCTGGGCTTGTCACATCAGTTATGAAAGTAACAAACTTGCTTAAGCCCTGGCACCTCTTTTGTTACAAATTAAGCAACTGAACTGCACTACCTAAGCCGGAGGTTTGGATGCTATAGCCTAGTGACAAGAAAGAGTGATGGGGCACACATGTTTTGCTTGGTGGTGGGGGCTCTGCTTAAGAGTCACAGGCACTGTTTGACCTGCTTCTTTCTCCTGTTGAGAGAGAGAGAGAGAGAGAGAGCTGATTGGGCTTTATAAGTGACCACTAGCTGAAATCACTGATGATAAGGTTTAAGTGCTTAGACCTGCTGTGGGATAGTGTTTCTGTGGAAGAGACAGCCCAGCCTGTGCTAGCAGTGAAGTTCCCCCCTTGAGAGCTGAAATCACTGAGAGCTGGGTGGAACGGTGAGAGACCGATTCACAGAGGTTACAGTAGCAGGTGGCAGCAGAAGGTGACAGTGTACGGCCATTGGGGACGAAGTGGACAGAGCATTGGACTATGTTTTATTGACTTCACTACAGAATGTTAGATTTGTGACTGGGAAACTTATATAAATACATTTCCTAGTAGGCCAAGATTTTTAAAATGCATTATTTGCTAAAGTCATTATCTCACAACATCACTATCTCAGGAGGTCATTATCTTGGGGAGTTTCTGTACTAAACTTGTTTATTATAATTATGTTTACGTAAGAACAGCCATATTGAATCAGACCAATAGTCCATCTATCCTAGTATCCTGTCTTCCGACAGTGACTATTCCAGGTGCTTCAGAGGGAATGAACAGTACAGGGAATCATCGAGAGATCCATCCCCTGTCGTCCACTCCCAGCTTCTGGCGAACAGAGGCTAGGGATGCTCAGAGCATGGTGTTGCATCCCTGCCCATCCTGCCATTGATGGATCTAATCTCCATGAACTTATCTAGTTCTTTTTTGAACCCTGTTATAATTTTGTCCTTCACAACATCCCTGGCAAAAAGTTACATGGGTGACGGTGTGCTGTGTGAAGAAATACTTCCTTTTGTTTGTTTTAAACTTACTGCCTGTTAATTTAATTGATTGACCCCTGGTTCTTGTGTTAAGTGAAGGGGTAAATGACACTTCCTTATTCATTTTCTTCACACGAGTCAAGATTTTATAAGCCTCTATCGTATCCCCTCTTAGTCGTCTCTTTTCCAAGCTGAAAAGTCCCAGTCTTTTTAATCTCTCCTCCTATGGAATCTATTCCATACCCCTAATAATTTTTGTTGCCCTTTTTTTTACCTTTTCCAATTCCAATATATCTTTTTTGAGGTGGGGTGACCAGAACTGCATGTAGTATTCAAGATGTGGGCATATCATGGATTTATATAGTAAAAATGGAGGGGCTTGGTTTGCCAGACTGATCAGCTAAGCCAATACTGACAACCTATATGAAAAAGCTGCAAAACACCATGCCTCTGGACTGCATCAACTTGCAGAAAGCCTTATAAGCCAGTCACTATCAAAGCCAATTTTAGAAGTACTTAATGAGGCTGTTAAGAATGTGGAGACACAACTCAGTTTATGTGAATAGCTGTTGCACCATATTTTCTATTTAAGTAAGAGATACCACACAGTACAAACTGGAGGCCAATATTAAGTGCACTGTCACTTGTTAATCCTGAAGTTGGACATTGGTTTTGAACAAGACTGGCAAATACTCGCTATCTTTCTGAAAAAAACTCAACTGACTCTCTAGGAGCATGCAGTGCAACAGTGAAAGACTCAGCAGTTGAAAAAGTGAAGAACTCTCTCACCGTATTCAAAATATATGCATACATGGCTAATGAAGCTCCAGTGCAAATAGGCATCAAGTATTAAGTCATTGCATATGTTACTTGATGTCCATGGTAGGCCAGTAGATGCATTCTAAATGTTCAGGTTATAGAAGACACATTAGCTGCATCTGTGACATCTTAGAAGAGTTAAATGATTGTCAATTGAACCCCAAACAGATGGCTGCTTGTGCATTTGATGGAGCTACAAACTTCTCTGGAAGACATAGTGGAGTACAAGCTTTGCTCAGAGAAAAGTAACGAGGAGTCCTTGTGGTACCTTAGAGACTAACAAATTTATTTGGGCATAAGCTTTCCTGGGCTATAACCCACTTCATCAGATGCATGGAGTGGAAAATACAGCAGGCAGGTATAAATACACAGCACATGAACAGATGGGAGTTGTCTTACTGAGCAGGGCGTCAGTGCTAACAAGGCCAATTCAATTAGGGTGGATCTGGCCTATTTCCAACAGTTGACAAGAAGGAGTGAGTATCAACAGAGGGAAAATTATTTCTGTAGTGACCCAGCCACTCCCAGTCTTTATTCAGGCCTAATTTGGTGGTGTCAAGTTTGCAAATTAATTCCAGTTCTGCAGTTTCAGACTTCAACAAGAAACTGCAGAATTGGAATTAATTTGCTAATTTGACACCATCAAATTAGGCCTGAATAAAGACTGCGAGTGGCTGGGTCTCTACAAAAACTAATTTTCCCTCTGTTGATATTTACCCCTTCTTGTCAACTGTTGGAAATGGGCCACATCCACCCTAATTGAGTTGGACCATCATTCCTCTCAAATTCATAGCTTTATTTTTAAAATTACATTTAACCCACACCCCAGAGATATTCTTTTTCTAGACATTTTAATTCTTCTCTTCTATATGTTTTATATTTAACCTGCCTTTTGTGTTGTGTTATCACTAATTATAATTTTTGATTTTAAAAAATGTCATTTGTAACATTATTAAACTATTTTATATTTTAAAATACTTTTTCACTGAACCCTTTGCCTTAGTCCAATTATTTAAAAAGATATATAGCCCTTGACTTTTGTTGTTCTTTTTCAATTATTTTAACCCTTGCATTTTTGTATTTAGTTTATACAGTCCTGCAAAATGATCCACATGGGCAGATCCTTACACCCGCATAGACTCATTCCATCCACATGAAACAGCTTGCAATGTATGTAAATTATTCTTAACTTTTTCCTTTTTCTGTTATTTTATTTATATTTAACCCTATAAATTTTTCTATTTAATTAAAAATATTATCATCAGTCTTGTCATATTTTAAGTTTACCTGTCTCTTTTCATATGCATATACTTTAAGTTATGTTATAGTGTTGCCAGCTCTCACAATTTTACATGAGTCTTGCCATTTTTGGTGGTTTTCTTACAGCTCCAGCCATTGAAGTAATGAGAATCTGAGTTTCCTTAAAACCAATTTAAATTACTAGCCCTCATGGATTCAGAGAAAAGCTGGAAAATGTGACCTGAGTGTCACCTAACGGTTCAAAAACCAGAAGACAGGACAAAGAATTCCAAATGTATTATAATTTAAAATATCATGATTTTTAAAGTAATCTTGTGATTTATTGGGGCCTGACACTTGATTTTTTAACAGTTGAGGGGTTTAGTAATACCGATGTTATGACAATAATTCAGTAAGTTCCCCTAGCCATTCAACCATTTTCCCATACTTCCCCATCACCGCTCCTGCCTGCTCCTCTCTACCCTGCGTGGGAGAAAAGGGGGCCTTTTATAGATCATTGACTGGGAGGTGGGAGAGAGAAGTTACTATCCTAAGTGGTTGACTGGAGGCAGGGAAGTAGAAACTCATGTTTTCCTTATTGTCTCTGACATGACACTTTCCCTGGCAGGCACTGGGCAGTAGCAGCCAGGAATGAGAGATCTGTGGGCTCATTGCCTCACTGGGCAACTGAGGGAAAAAAAATGGAAGAAATTTTTGCCCACCAATGAAATGCAGCCATAGTCAAGGTAACTGAAGAATCACTTTTCAAACTGAAACTATATACTTCCCTATATATTTTGTGGACATATTTGATAACTCTTCCTGTTAAATAATGTCATATTAGCCAGGATTCCATATTTCTGTGTGCTCCTCTCAATCCCTTGGACAGTTACTGCGGGTGATTTAGTAGGAATAATTGTCATTTCTATGGTGCCTGTCATCACCCAGGGTCCAAATCCCTTAACTAATACAGGAATCATTTCACCCAACACTGCCACCTTTTGGGGAGGGGAGATGTGATAGCTGTGTACCAGCACACACTGAACACTGCACATGACAGGTTAGGCAAGGTTATCAAGTTGGGACTACCAAATTGGGAAATTAAAAATACACGAATGAATAAATAAAAAATGTAAATGTTTTCTTGAAATATATTGTAAAATCCATCACAAGAATAAGATCGATCATCATAACTATCGTTAAAGTATCATTGTTATAATAAACCTCCTTGCTATGGTTTAAATTATCTCCAAGTCGGTGGGAACTTGGCAGGTCAGCTCTAGGGCAGAAAATGTGTGAAAATAGTACAATTGAAATAGCAGGGGAATTTCAGGATGCAGAATGTAATTTTCTGACTTGAAATTTGGCAGGGACAACAAGACTAACATCCGGTTCAAGGGATGTTCTTTGCTGTTGAGTCTTAGGGGGTCATTTGTTTGCATGACACTTTTTTCAAACCTGCCAGTAAAGAAAAGCGTAGTAATAGAACTCCTTGTCTCTCAGTCTCTCAACCTTTCAGATGACTATGTATTCCCCTTGGTTCCATACCAAACCAAATCAAACTGATATACAGTGTATGACAGACTGCTGAGCTAATTTATCACCAGGATAAAACTATTGCATATTATTTCTTTATCCTCTGTTAAAAATAAATTTGATGCTATTGAAAATTGCCTGCTAACAGGCCCTCAGGCTAGTCTGCTGATCCACCAGAAACCAGGGGCAGTGGGGAGCAGTTGTGAAATGTCCTCTACCCCACCCCATCCCACAGCCTCTTCCATCCTCACCTCCAGGAACTACTCCCACTCAAATCTTTGTTCTCTTGGAGACTGTCAACAATATTTTCAATTGTGATAGTGGTTTTAAATGAAGTGGAACTAGGAACTGGACTGAGAACCACCCAGTCATTTAACTTAACAGCTTTCAGAGAGATACAGTTTCATTCACTAGGAACCAGGCTACATAACTGAGGGGTAAGAGGCTCTATATACAGTTATCAATCTGCAGAGCTATCTACATCCTTTCCCTAGTTCCTTAGGCCATGTTGACACTACAAACTGATTGACCCAGGTTCGTCAGCATACAGGTGCTGAAGTTTGTATATCACTCGGGTGCATGCATACTTGGTTACTTGCACCACCAGGAGTGCTTATGTTGATGTAAAGGTTAGTGCACCGGAGTAGTATCTCATTGTGCTACACACTATCTGTGAGGACTCCTGGGCCTCAAACCCAAGCCCACAGGCAGTGCTTGGACCATGGCCACCACCTAGTCGCTCACCTGAACTGATAGAGAAGGGAGCTAGGAAAGCTCTAGCTCACAAAGAATCCCTCCCATGAAGCTCCTGACTTGGGGAGATGTCCAGCACCACCAATTGGCTGGGACACATTACTTAAGCCTAACAGCTGATGGGCAGGTGGCTGCTGGGTGCTGAGCACCCACTATTTTTTTTTTCTGTGGGTGCTCCAGCCCCAGAGCACCCACGGAGTCGGCACCTATGGTTTTGGGGAAATATTGTTATGTGTTGAGATAGAAATGACTTTCCCAGGGATCTCTGGGAGCTAGGGGTCAAGTTCCCAGCATGCAATTTTCTCCATCCCAGAATGCCATCCATACTTTATAATTTTTGCATTTCTTTTAAAAAAAATCCCACAAACTCACATGACACTTTTTCAATCACCTTTGACAGAAGCATGGAGCCCACAGAGTGCTGCACTGTTCTCATGAACGTTGCAAATACAGAATACACAATTCCGCTGGAAATACTGCAACAACAAGGGACATGATGATTTTTTCAAGGCCAGTTTCCTGAGGGATAGTGAACAACAATTCAAGTTTGTTGGTGCATTCATGGAGCAGCTGCAGATGATGGAGCATCTCTTCTTGGCCTGAGAAATAAGCACTGACTAGTGGGATCACATGATAATTCAGATTTGGGATGATGAGCTGCAGAACTTTCAGCTGCAAAAGCTCACATTCCTGGATCTGTTTTCCTAGCTCGCCCCAGCCCTCCAGCGCATGGATGCCAGAATGAGAGATGTATTGACAGTGGAAAAGTGAGTGATAATCACATTGTAGAAGGAGAGGAATTTGGGGAGGCCAGCTCCACACAGGAGGGATGTGGGAAGGAGAAGGGTTGCGGGGGCAGCCCCACATGGGAGGGAGAGGGGCTCCGGGGGGCAAATCCTCACAGGAAGGAGGAGAAAGGAGAGCAGCTTGGGGGGCCAGCTCCGTCTGGGGCGGGGGCGGGAGGTATATGCTCACTCTGCCACAGCTCCGGTATCTGACCTGGCCGGGGTAGGGCCTCAGGGGGAAGAGGAGGACCAGGGTGGTGGGGCAGAGGGGAGAGGAGTTCTGACCTGTGGGAGCCCCCCAATTGGCCAGGGCCCTTGGGCACAGGCCCCGTGGGCCCATATAGTAATCCGCCACTGTGTATGGTGGTGTTAAGATATGTTCCAAAGTCAGTTGGCAAACAGGTTTGTCTCAAACAAAGGAATGTGTGCTCTGCTTAATTTGCATTTAAGCAATAAACAGAGTCATCAAGCAGGAAGGGAAACAAAAGAAGTTCAAACAGGTGCAAAAAAAGCACCAGGGAACATCCTTCCGCATAGACTTTTTGTCTCCTGGTACCCAGCTGGAAATGTATTTCAGGCAGGGAACTGTGATGGGGTGTCTGCCCCACACTGGGCCATAAGGGGTTAACAGAGCCCTAGGGCAGCTGTGTGAAAAGCAGCCAATAGGAAAAGGTCTGTGAGGAGCAGCCGATTAGGGCTGGGCAGGCTGATATAAGAAGAGCTGCAGGGCAGAGTAAGTTTAGTAGTTATCTGGAGCTTGAGGAGGGAGGATCAGGCTCTTAGCATGAGGAAGAAGTGCTAGTACCCTGGTCAGAGTAGTGCTGCTAGCAGGGACTGGGAAGGCTAGAGAGAACTCATGGCTAGCTGCTAAGACTGGTGGGCTGAAGCCCTGAGGTAAGGGTAAAGAAGGTGCTGGGGGCTACGAGAAAGTGGCCCAGGGAAATGAACTGAGGAGGCAGAGAGGACGCAGCAAGTGGTGGCCATCTACAGGGTCCCTGGGCTGGGACCTGGAGTAGTGGGTGAGCCTGGGTCCCCCCTCACTCACCACTGAGGAAGTGGCTGGACTGAGGGACTGTGATACTGTCCCCTAGAAGCGGGGAGCACAGAGCGCAGCACAGTCAGAGGGCTGTGTCCTGAAGAGGACGCTGTGGTCCTTGGACTGACATAGGTACAGGAGCAGAAGTGACAGCAGAAAGACAACACCAGAAGAAGGTGCACTGGTTAGCAAAGCTAATCCATGGGACAGCAGGAGGTGCTGTAGTGGTGAGCAAACTCTGTTAGGAGGACTGAAACTATAAAAAGGAAGGACGAACACCCCAAGGCACTCTTTTCCCTCTTCCCCCTCCCTTCCCATCAATTCACTGCACCTGAAGGAACAAAGTAAGCAGCTGTTGGACTGGGGGAAGGGTGCTTGGTCAGTAAGACTGCTGAAAGCATGTGTTGAGACAATTTTGCTCTGAATTTAACATCATTTGTTTGTTTTTCTTGTAACTATTTCTGATTTTTATGCCTCATTACTTGTACTCAAATTCCTCTCTTTATAGTTAATAAACTTGTTTCATCTAATCCAGTGTGTTTAAATTGAAGTGTCTGGGGAAACTCCATTTGGAGTGACAAGTTATGTGCCTATTATTTCTATTAAAGAAATAACGGACTTTATATAACTTGTATTGCCCAGGAGACAGCTGGGCAGTACAGGACATACATTTCTGGGAGGAAATCTAAGAAGTGGGGTTTGTGTTGGGGTCACCCTGCAGCATAATCCAGGCTGGTGAGAGCCAGAGTGTAACCCAGTGTGGCTGGCAGGCTGCAGTTACACACAAACGTACAGGATTTGGCTTGCATGCTGGAAGACTATTTGTGAGTGGCCCAGGGGGGAGCTGCTTCAACCAGAGCATTGTAAGGCACTTAAGGTTCCTGGGCAGGGGTGACACAGCTACTCGTTAGGGAGGATTGTACCATGGTATGTCAACCTGAGCAGTGCTAGGTTTACAGTGGTGCCATTGCTGCTGGAGGGGCTCTGAAGCCTGGCCCCACCCCACATTCTGCTTGCTCTCTGCCCCAAAACCCCACCTATACTCAGTCCCTGCTCCTGCTCTTCCCCAAGGCCCTGCCCCCACTTGGCCTCTTCCCCAGGAAGACCTGCTTGCTAATCTCTGCCCCCATCCCCTCTGTGCAAGCGGTGGGGGGGGTTCTTGGGCGAAGAAGCTGAGTTTGGGAGGGGGGTGAGAGGCTGAGTTGGGGCACAGCCTCAGAGGGTGGAGCATGGGCAGAGCATGGGGTGGGGCCACAGTCCGGGTGCCAGGGCCCACAAAAGATAAATTCAGCCCTGCACCTAGGTCTGCAGCATTTTAGTTTGCTGCCTGAGAAGACCTATTATGTTCTGGTACTGTTCTCTCTCCTTATTGTGCTGGGATTCCTGGTCCTTTTTCCTGTATTCTCTGTCTTTCTCCATGCTGTCGGTCACATTGGCCCTCCAAGCCCTTTGTTCACCGTCGGATGCGGCACTGGCTTGCTGGATCTCACAGAACATGTTCTTCCCTAGTCCTCTTCTCGGCGTCAGGTGGTCTGTGGGTGTGGTGGGGCCACCTTGCAAAGCTGCCATGAAGCTGCTGATAAAAACAGATAGATGTAACTTGTATTTACAGTCACAAGGAAAACATAAGTTTCAGAACTCCCTTCCCTTATTCCCATAGCGTGGGCAGTTAATATGGAGGCGTTACTTTGCCTATGTGTCAGCGTCCCCCTCTTGACTCTACTGGTTTGGATCAAAGAAAAGGCAGGAGTCGATACATTTGGAACCAGCTATGCTGCAGGAGTTGCCCGTGCAGAGGAGATGTTCCATCTGCCTGTCTTTTGGGGCTCCATTCCTAGATTGGTTGTCAGTCACAGCTGAAGGACCCAATCTGGCCTGAGTGGATGCTGTTGGCAAATACAGAGTGAATTTGCTCATCTGCCTTTTATTCCCATAAACATTTTTAATAAATGCTTATTGCAGAGACTCTGGAACAATTTGTATAGTGGGGTGCTGAGAGCCATTGAACCAAACTGTAAACCAGGCTGTATATGATGGAAACCACTTCAAGCCAGCGGTGTATGTGGCAGTACCCCTAGTTCCAACACCTGTGGCTTATTTCCACTTCAGCTTTGGAGCGGCTTAGCACGTATGAATATGGCCCTCCAGGGGTAGGGTAGGATTTTCTGTTTCATGAAGCTATACAATTTCTGATCCTATTCCATGAGTGTAAATATAGGGCAATGGCACTGAATATTGGCACTATTTTCAACAGATGGTGATGATTTTAGCTGACATCTCACATCTGAGGGTCACAAAGGCTATCAGGGCCCATATGTTGCAGTGGGTGCTTAGCACAATTTAAATTGTAAGTAAATGCAAGTATACGCTTACCTGAGTTCCCTTCCCCTTTTTCAGGCTCATCCTTCATTGATGCTCACCTGGGAGGACTGGCTAACTGTGATAGTCTCAAAGAGGTCCTGCTAATAGCATGGCTGGAGTTCCTTGGGGCGTCTTCCTGACTCCTCCTCCTCCTTGCTGTTTGTGGAAAGGGTCTCTGTCTCTGCTCCTCGGAGGTATGCAGTGGTCTGTGGGTGCTGGTGGGGTCTCTGCCAAATATGGCATGCAGTTCCCTGTAGAAGCGTCAAGTCTGCAGTGTAGCCTCAAATCTATTGTGTTCCCTGACCTTGAACTGTCCCTGACAAAGTTCCTTTGTTTTCACGTATCATACCACTTTGCCTGTAGCCCTTGTGCAATCTGTTCGAACTTGTCAGTGTTTCTATGGCTGGTCGGTAGCAGTGCTGGCACAGCCTCTTCTCCCAACAGGCCAAAGAGAGCCAATGCCACATCTCCTTCAGGCAGGACAGAGTCTAGTGCATGGAGTCAGCATGGTCGATTGGGCAGTTGCATGCAAGGGTGTGCTTGCCAAGGTGGGCAATCAGGAAAAGGCATTTCAAATACATGTGGGGTATTTTAAAGGGAATGTTTCAGTCTCTCTGTGACCCCTACGCAGTGGAGTTTAAAATTGTGGCCGACCAGTCACTGTCACAGGGAATGAGACATTGTGGGACAGCTGCTGGAGAACTGTTGGGGTTGACACAGGGCATTCAGTGTCTACACTCGCACTGTGTCGACCTCAATATGTCGACCATGGCTCTGTGCCATTCAGAGAAATAGTTTTACTGTGTCACTGTAACAGGGTGCTAATGTAAGCCAGAGACAAATTTGAATACAGACACATTCACAAATAGAAAAGGAGTACTTGTGGCACCTTAGAGACTAACAAATTTATTAGAGCATAAGCTTTCGTGAGCTACAGCTCACTTCATCGGTGCTCTAATAAATTTGTTAGTCTCTAAGGTGCCACAAGTACTCCTTTTCTTTTTGCGAATACAGACTAACACGGCTGCTACTCTGAAACCATTCACAAATAGGTCAGTGCAAAGTGATTTATGTTGTCCTAACTTTGGAGTGTAGACCAGGACTCATTCTCATATACATGAATTCACTGCAATTGAAAAAATACTTTCCCACGTAGCTTGAAGATTATGCTAGTGGTTTACTTATCTTTATAGAACGTGACCACATCCCATTGCGTGTAGTGATTTTTCGATCAAACCATATCATCGTATGAACTTTAATTACCATAACCTGGATGTCACTTAAGCATCTAATCCCGGGGTTCTCAACCTGGGGGTCATGACCCCTCAGGGGGTCACAAGGTTATTACTTGGGGGGGGAATTGTGAATTGTCAGCTTCCACCTTGCTTTGCCTCCAGCATTTACAATAGTGTTAACTTTTTTTATATATTTTTTATTTTATAACGGGGAGGGGGGTCACACTCATAGACTTGCTGTGTGAAAGGGATCACCAATACAAAAGTTTGAGAACAACTGTCTAAAAGAGGGTCCCTCAAATAGCAGACTCTTCTGTGAATAATTTATTATGAAAAACAAAAAGACCTGCTTTATACCTGACCATACTTTTAATGAATAATATAAACCATGACTATAGCTGAAAAATGAATCATACTGATGTGAGGAATAGTTATGAAATACTGTTCTTGCAATTCCGGTGGCGGATAAATATGAAGTCCTTTCTTATGTCAGGATGTTTCTGGACCATGAAAAATGAGATATACTCAATAGTTATTACTCTCTGAACTGCTGTGTGGAAGGTATGGTGAGCATGTGATAAGCTTCAATGCCACTATTAGAATTCAATTTTTTTGACTAGTTCAGGCAATGGATAGTATTAAATATACTGAAAGACATATTCATGTATGTTATAGTGATAGACAGTATCACACAGACCTGCTGTTACATTCACACTGTCAACAGCTCCAAAATGACATTGCCACATGACTCAAGAATCAATAAAAATAGATTTATAAATTAATATCTGACACATTTATATCTACTTCTCATTTTGAAGAGGAACTGGTCAACGTTTTTTAAAAACTGATGAAACAGAAAAAAATATTACCAATGCTTTGGCAACAAGAAAATGAGGTTACATCAGCTGAATAGATAGGAGCTGAAAGTAGATCAGGTCTTAACAAATCCAGATGACAAGAAGAAAGAACAAACAATTGTGGAGAAAAGGGGAGAAAATATGGTGTGTGGTTAAGACACTGGACTGGGACTTGGGTGCTCTGGGTTCAGTTCCTGCCATAAACTCCTTGAGAGTTTAGGCAAGTAATTTCATCTCTTTTGTGAAATGGAAGTGAGAATACTTTCTTTGTCTATATAATAAGCTCTTCAGGGCAGAAAGTGTTTCTTACTATACGTACGTACAGTGTTTAAAACAGACCCTGATCTTGGTTGTGTTCTCTCAATGCTACTATAATACAAATAATAAAATAACCCTCAGAGACAGGTGTTGGATCATATTAAAGAAGTTCTGTATTAAAATCACAAATCAGTTTGATACCCTGGAATTTAAACTATTGGGAATTACTAATTAAGAGGTCTCTTGGTTTTTGGTACTGATTCTCTCCCTCTATGTGTGAAACTTGCAAGCTGCTAATTATGTTAGTACATTCTAAGACAGAGTCTGTTCTCAAAGCAATACTCTGTAACAACAGAAACAGCAGCCAGAGACTCCCCGCACTTTTGTTGTATTCATCTCGCTTTGTTAACAATTGTGATTAAAATAGAGATAGAGAATGTATGTGGATGGATGCTTGGTGTGGATAATAACTGAATGATCAGGGAGGTGCCAGCCTAAGAATCCAGTGTCCATCGGCTGAAGAAGGCGTCAAGTGGAAATAACCAGAGGACCTCCGGAGGGAAGACTGGAATCCACCCAACAGCCTCAAGAATAGGAGAACCAAAGAACAAGAACAATTAACATCTGGCAGCATAGAGCTATCAGGAATGTGCCATCTGCTGATTGATTCAGCAACAGCATGATGAAGCAATTCCCAGACTGGCATAGAAGAAATTCCTATAAAAATGGACTTTAGAAAGTGAGAACTTTGGGGTCTGATTCTGCAAACCAACTTCCAGGAGCATCAGATGAGCATCTGACAAGGCCCTGCTCCCTCCTCATGTCCAGGCCACCTGGCAGTGGCTTGGCATGAGCAACTCTAAGGCTGGTAACTATGATGACAACCTTGCAGAACCTGTGTTTGTGTGTGTGTGTGTGAATAAATATGAAATTGAATGGAATGTTATAGCTATAACTAACTGCTTACTATGATTCTTTCTGTATTCACAATAAATGTGGCATTTTGCCTTTTCCCCTTTAATAAGATCCTGCTGGTTTTTCTTTTATTGGTATAACACAGGTACCCAGCGATGTGTTGAATAAACCAGGTTTCCCAAAAAGCATGGGAAGAATAAGGGCAAGTCTACACTATAGTGCTACATCGGTGCAGCCTGCGCCGCTGGAGCGTGTCTGGTGAAGAAGTGCTCTCCTGTTGGTATGATTATTCCACGTTATCAAGAAGCAGAAGCTATGTCAACCGGAGAGCATCTCCCACCAACATAGCGCTGGTGTGGACAGTGTAAAACTTGCATCTCTGGGAGGGTGTATGTGGCTTTTTCGCACCCCTGAGTGACGTAAGTTGTATCGATTTAGGCGGTAGTGTAAACTTGCTCTCAGTGCATTAGGAATGAAAGAAATGGAAGATACTCTAGTCATTTAGGTGTGGAAAGGTTACAGCAGCCCTTCATCTTGGATGTGGAAGAGCTTTAGGAGTATTTATGACTCTGCAAGGTATTAAGTACACTCAACGCCCACTGGCTTCACTGACAGTGCTCGGCAGTTTGCACGATTAAATGCAAAATGGGGTGCAAATAGCTGTATAAAATTCTAGTCCGTATTTGGGCAAAACTCCCACTGATTTAAAGTACATTTTACATGTGTCTCCATGGTTTGTTTACCTGTCACTATGCTTCTCTCCAGATTTGTTTTTTTTAAAGCTAAAGCAAAAATTTTCCTTTCAGATACACTGTGTATCAGGGCCAGTTTGGCTGTTCAGGAAAAATTCCAGAACAGAGTATCAAACTTTAGATATTCTGTTCTGGTATCTTTCCTAAACAGCTAAGCTTGCCCTGATCCATGGTGAAACTTGTCTTAAAATTAAGACAAGAAACCTGCAGTAATCAATTGCCTAGCGTAATCAACACTAACTAAAAGTTTAAGTTGTCTTGGTACCTTTATAGATACTTCTGAAAGGTCACCCAAGACACGGCATTGGGCTCCTAAGTGTATTTTCTGGTAACCTGTCGCTTCTAGGGCAGATGCATCTGGATGCTCTGCTGCTTTCCACTACTTCAGCAGACCAGTGAATCTGGCCCTTTAATTATGATCAGTCCTGTACAAAGTATTACTGAATGTTACTTTTAATAAATTTAAAAACAGCTAGTCACAGACTGATGGAGTAATTTTTACACAAACTTTAATAATCCTGATAGTTACAAGAGTACATAAAAAGCTACATAACTTACAACCATATTATACAGAATGTTTAGGAGTAACCCAAAAAAACATGTTCACGTAAGATCTAGTAGTTATTAGAAAAACAGTCAGTTCAAAACAAGCTGTTTTTGTAAGTGGATCGTAACACTAAATACACTTATTGGACAAATAAAGAAGAACACTAATAAAGAGTCTGTCCCCATGTTTATAGAATTGAGCCTTAAAAGTATGTAATTTGCCCTATTTTAAACCAAAAAAAGGAAGTTTTAGGGCCTGGACAAATTATTAAGTGTCTGAATCTGAATCCAATCTACATAGTCTTGTCCACATCAGACTTTTTTTTAGTATTTCTCATTGTTTCTACTACTAGTGAAGCAGCAATCAGAGGTAGCAAGAGCGGAGTCCTAGTGTAGACAAGGCACTGGCATTTTTACCACACCTACATTAGAGGTTGGTTTTAAATGGTTCAAACTGCTGGCACCTTGTCTACACTAGAGCTCCCAACATTGGAGTTTCATCATTAATAGCAACAGAGGGAAATTTTAGGGGGGAAGGATTAGCATAGACACAGCTTATGGAAGGGGTTAGTTACATTTTGTAAACTGGTGACTTTGTTTCAGTAGTTTTGCAAAGTGTACATTTGCGGTTGATTAAAAATACCTCCAGATGTTCTTCTAGTATGCAAGAATAGATGGCTTAAAAAGGTATTGGATAAATATACACAAGAAAACCATGTAAAAAATAAAACCCAATATCAAGTTAATATGTATTTACGTTTTCTGGCAGAGAACAAAACTCAGTTCATTCACAATGTTTTAAGAAAAAAGCTACTATTTACAAAAATGGAAAAACACGTAAATATTTACAGTATGGCTTGATGTTCTTACTCATTTAGTTTCACAGCAGTTTTCCTAGAATGTATATATTTTGTTTCATTGGAAATAAATGTTCAAGATTAAACAATGGCAAAATATTATGCAACGATCTACTTCTCACCTCACATAGCACTTACACCTTTGATGGATTCCTGCATATATGTTGTTTGCATGGTTGTTGTAGCCATATTGGTCCCAGGTTATGAGAGTGACAAAGTAGGTGAGGTAATAATTTTTATTGGATCAAATTCTGTTGGTGGAAGTGACAAGCTTTTGAGCTGCACAGAGTTTTTCCTCGGGTCTCAAGGAGGTAACCAGAGGACCTGAGCTAAATACAAGGTGGGACAGATTGTTAAGCGTAAGGGGTTCATACATACTATAGCAGACTACTTAAAATGAAGTGGGCAATTAGCAAGCAGTAAGTTGTGTTACCAATTGTTGTAATTGCCAAAAAAACAGTCTCTGTTAAGTCCAGTATTTTTAGTGTCCAATGGAATTATGAATTTAAGTTCTAAGGTTCATCTTTTGAAGGCATTGTGCAGGTTTCCTTTGAGGATGAGGATTGAGAGGTCAGATATGGAGTGATCGCTTTGTGAAAAAGTGTTCGTCCCTGGGTGATATGGTGTTTTGTCTTTTATGATTTTCTCTGTAAGAGTTAATTCAGAGCACAGTGATTGTCTTGTTTCACCCACCTAGTTATTGCTGGGGCACTTGATGCTCTGGATGAGGTACACCACATGTTATGATAAGCATGTCTATGACCCTTGGATCTTAAAAGGTGTGTTGCAGGGAGATATTGATTATTGTAGCATTGGTGATAGGTCTGCAGGTTTTGCATCTATTGTTGTGGCAGGGTCTGGTGCTGCTTTGAGTTGGCATATCCTGGTCTGTGTCCTCTTCTGGCCTTCAATCAACCCTCCAAGCTTGCCAACTCGTCATCAGAAGCAATCTCTCCACACACCAGGACACTTCAACTCAAAGTGATGCATAGAGGTACTACACATGAGTTAATAAAAAAGATCCAGCAACAAGAGAGGGAAAAACATCTAGACAGTGACCTTTTAAAAAGTGTTTTAACCTAGAAATATTGTTAAACCCTACGTGCTAGATTCTGATAACCCTGATGCAGGTACACAAATGCAGGGAGAAGGGGCAGAAAATTCCTTATGTCCATACACACAGACTTTCCAATGACTTTAGTGGGCTTTAGATCAGGTTCTCTAAGAGCAAGATGGGGCAGGCTATCCTATCCAAAACTATTCCACACCCATATAGGTGCAATACTGGGATTTGAACCAGGGAGCAAATTTAGTCCTTGTGTAAGGAAGTAAAAATCCCCTGAAATCAATGAAGTTATACACGCTTCTACAAGTTCTGTGTTTGGCTCCTGACTATTCAAGCAGCTAGTTCAAATTCATCCTTGATGTAGCATCCTTTCTAATGATAAGAAAATTGTCTGTATTTATAACCTCCAAAAGAGAATGATCATGGGCAAGCCAATGTTATATCACTATATCAGAAGTGTCTTTTGTTACATTTGTTCTGAAACAGTCAAAGAGCAAGATTCTGTCCTTAGTTCCACCCGTACAAAGCCACTGATGTCAACAGCATTGCATAGGTTTAATTGCATGCAGAATTGAGTCTACTATGTTTAAACTAAAACATCATAAACTTGGTATATGTTACATACTATTTGATCTCTTGAATCTGGCTCTTGCCATCTTAATAAATTTTATATATAGAAACCAAATGAGAGCAGGCACCTTTCAGAGCATGAAATCCTGACACCTATTCAGCTCTTGAAATGCGTTTCAGTGTGGTTAACACCACTTACCCACAGTAGTTTCCCAGTGGAGTTTTCTTCCCCACTTAAGAGTCTGAAATGAATGATGTTCATTTTAAATCGGGGACACCATTCCTTATCATTTAACTTCTTTCCAGAGACAACCGTTGAATATCCTTCCTAATGTCGGGATGATCTTCCAGATCTTCATATAATGACTGAACAATATCCAATCTCCTGTAGTCCACTGGTTTTACCAGACGGCGAATAACCTGAAGACACCTCTCTTTCAGACTGAACACTGCAAAGAGAGAGAGAAGATTAACATGTATGTAATTTGACTAATAACTTCGAGCTTCTATAGTACTCTCCAGCCAAATATGTCAAAAGTATCTCACAAACGTTCATGAATTTAGCCTGCAATACTTCTGTGAGATAGGTATTACTTTTCCCAAAATGGAGAGAAATGAGACCCAGTAAGGTTAGGCATATCACAGAGTCACTGGCAGAGAGAAACAGAACTCAGATCTTCTGACTCCCAGTTATGTATCCTACCTACTGGATCATGAAATATCTCACAAGATATATTAGAAATGCAGAGAGCATGGAGGCTTAAATAACCCTGTAAATAACTCTGCTCAAGAGAAATCAAAGATGTTGCTTTAGAAATTCCTTGTTTTCAATTTTAGATATAAAGTTTTTATTAATTGCTTGAGTATCTGATTCATTCACATGCTCCCTTGTACTAAAGGAGAATAAAGGTCTCTGGTCTTAGCTCATCAATTTCCCCTTAAATTCTAGCAGATTTAACTCTCTATATAATTGTACCTGGAAGCGTGATATTTGCAAATATGGGCTGGCCATTCACATTGCGAGTAGGCACAAATAGCTCTGTCTGATTGACAAGAAGTCCATCATCTGTTTCTGCATCTCTAAACAGCCAAAGATGTTCTATAACAAAACAGAGATTAAATATAACAAAGGAGCTATATTTCAAATTGTTTTGAATGTTATCTTTCAATTGTATACAAATATGAGGAAGGTAACTTATTTTAAAATGAAATTGAGCTCTGGAATTAGAAACTACTTCAATTCTTCTTGTGGCTTGGGTGCCTGCCAGTGGCTTTCAAATAGATGTCTGAACTGAAGTCCACTAGGGATTTCCCAGGAGCGAACACTGTTGCCAGTTCCTTAAACAAACACACTCAGGCAATCATGTATCCTTTGGACATCAAAACAGTGGCCTCGGGACAGACAGGGTGGGCAATACCTGCTGTTTTGAATCAGATACTTTATTTGTATCCACTGTTATAAATCTTTCCAAGTTTCAGAGTGGTAGCAGTGTTAGTCTGTATCAGCAAAAACGAGGAGTCCGTGTGGCACCTGAAAGACTAATTTCACCCCCCTGCTTCAAGAAACCTGTGCCTGTCCCCTCTCTGGGGGGCGTGTACCCCCCCCACTCAACCTTGGTAGTATGCACCTCCGTGCTCATCCCCACCCTAGGTAGCTGTGCACCCCTGTGCCTATCCCCACATCTAGCAGGCACGCATCCCCACCCGTCCCCAAGTCTGGCGGGCACACCCCACACCCAAAGTATCTGTGCACCCCCTGCCCATTCCCACCCTGGCAGGTGCTCACCCCCAACCCATCCCAACCTTGGTATTGTGCATCCCCACCCTAAGTAGCTGTGCACCCCCCACCTGTCCCCACATCCAGTGGGTGCATACCCTCCACCCATCCCCACATCTGGGGGTGTGCACCCGCCACCTGTCCCCACTCTGGTAGGTCCAGCCCATGCCCATCCCCACCCTGGCAGTTGTGCTCTCCCCCATCCAGGTAGCTGTGCACCCTGTGCCCATCCCCACCCTAGTAGGTGCACTCCATACCCATTCCCACCCTGGTAGCTATGCACCCCCCATCCCATCCCCACCCTGGCAGGTGTGCACCCCTGCCTGTCCCCACCCTAGTAGGTGCACCCCTTTCCCATCCCCACCCTGGTAGATAGGCACTCCGCTGTCCTTCTCCACCCTGGCAGGTGTGCAACCCCCACCCATCCTCACCTTGGTAGCTGTGCACCCAGTCGATGGTCCCCGCCTAGGTAATTGTGCACCCCTCCCACCCATCCTCACCCTGGAAGGTGTGCACCCCCACCCATTGCCATCCTTGTAACTGTGCCCCCCGGCCTGTCCCCACCTTTGTAGGCAAGGAACGCCCCCCCGCCTGTCCCCACCTATGTAGTTGTGTACTCCCCACCTCCCGACTCTAGCAGGTGTGCCTCTCCCTCATCCGCACCCTGGCAGGTGTGTACCGCCCTGCCTGTCCCCACCTAGGTAGCTGTGCACCCCTCCACTCCACCCTAGGAGTGCACCCTGTGCCCATTCCCACCCTGGTAGCTGTGCCCCCCACCCATCCCCACCTAGGTAGCTGTGCACCCCCCGCCCATTCCCACCCTGGCAGGTGTGAGCGCACCCCTCCCCGTCCCTACCGGGGCAGATGTGCACCCCCCACCTAGGTAGCTGTACATCCTCCGGCCGGTGCCCGGCTGCAGGACCGGGTAGGGCTGGGGCTGGCCCTCGAAGTCCAGCCAGATGGGGATGACCACCCGGGGGCTCCGATTACAAAAGATCACGTGAGAGGGCTCCCGCGTGTTCAGAGAGCGCAGGAGCCCTCCCCTCCGTTCCGCCGCCAGCTCCTGCGGCATCTCCGAGCCGACGCGCCGATCGCCACCGGCCCGGGGAGGGGACTAGGCCTACGGGCGCCGTCCTGCCCATGCGCGGCAGGACACTGCCGCCATTACTCTGTGGGGAAGAGCCGGGGGGGGGGGAGGGGGCAGAAAACCGGCTCCAACCCGCATGCGCGGCCTGTGGGCCATTGCTCTGTGGGGATGGAGTGCGCTTGTGCTCTCACTCTAGGGCGTGTGCGCCGCCTGGCGGCGGAGGGGAGTGTGGGGAAGTGTAGTCAGCTGCTCCGCGGCCTGTCTCGTCACGGGGCGGGCAGCCGCTGCCATTTTGAGGCGTTGTTCGGGGGCTGTCCCTCAGGGCGGGGGCGGGGCGCGCTCCGGGGCAAACGAGGGCGGGGCAGGCAGAGGCTGAGCGCGGGTCAGGGGCTGGGGAGGCTCAGACAGTAGCACGTGATCCGATCCGCCCCGGCGCCGAGCCCCCACTGTACAAAATGAGGTGTGGCGGGGGGAGGCTGCGCCATCCTCAGCATTTCCACCTGCCCTTTGGCCCAGGGTGGGGCACCTGGGCTGGTAACGTGTTAGGCTGTGGGGTGGGTGATGGGTGTGCTCCATCTTGCCTTACACCGGCCCCTAGCTGGTTCCCCTTGCGGGGCTAGTTGTGAGCCACAAAGCCCTGTGTAATTTGAGTCTTGCATGCTATAGAGCTGCCCCTTTCTCAGTAGTCTCCCTATGCTACCAAAGCAGTGCTGACGCTTAGGATGCTGTTGCAAAGCTGGGTGTCTATAGGTGTAATAGAAATCTTCATTTTGTGGGTGTTCAGCTACTGGGTGTTTGTGGATGTAGTCGCTCGATGTGCCTTTTGCAAGGCTTTACAAAACTAGGCCTTAATTTCATTGTGAGCCTCCTGTTACGATTCTATACTTGTTTCTCTGGATCCTTAGGTGTCACTAGTGCTATGAAATTTACAATAGAACTGTAACAGAAGCATAATTCCCTATCGTCTGCCGAAAAGCAACACTGTTGTATGCAGTATTCTTGTAGCCCTGTTGGTCTCAGGATATTAGAGAGACTAGGTGTGTTAGGTAATATCTCTTATTGGACCAGCTTCTGTTGGTGAGAGAGACAAGCTTTCCCACAACACAGAGCTATTCAGGTCTGCGAACATGTTCCACCTTATATTTAGCTGTGGTGGTAAGAGTACCTTTCCCAGACCTGATGAAGATCGCTGTATAAATCAAAAGCTTGTCTCTCACCAACTGATGTTGGTTCAATAAAAGACCTCATCCACCTTGTCTCGCTAAAAAGCAACATTAAAATTCAAATTGTACAGTGGAAATTTTCCTCATCACTGTGATGTCAACTGCAGTTTGGAAAAGCCTTGTTGAAATGATTGCTAAGTATTGGAAAGGATGTATGAAATGACATGACATTACAAATCTGTGTTCAAAGAATACTATTTACATTGCAAAGTGAAGCCCCTGAGAGTTAGGAAATGCCAGAATTTAGGTTTCTGTGCAATTTTAATTGCCTCTTGTGCATCTGCATTATGGTAGCTTTTAATTACATAGTCGCAGAGTTTATTTTTTTCCCTCAGGATCCCTGGAGTTCAGGGAGCTATTCCTTGTAATATCAAGAAATGTCTGTGTGAGAGAGAAAAGGGGAGGAGCATCATACATGCTTTTTGAATGGAAACAATAAAAATAATTGGTCTCCATAGCACTGGTTCTGAGCCAGGGTATGCAGAGGTCTTCCAGGGGATACATCAACTCATCTAGATATTTGCCTAGTTTTACAACAGGCTACATAAAAAGCACTAGCAAAGTCAGTACAAATTACAATTTCAAACAGACAATGACTTGTTTATACTGCTCTATATACTATACAGTGAAATGTAAGTACAATATTTATATTGCAATTTATTTATTTTATAATTGTATGGTAAAAATGAGAAAGTAAGTAATTTTTTCAGTAATAGTGTGCTGTGACAGTTTTGTATTTTTGTGTGTGATTTTGTAAAGCAAGTAGTTTTTAAGTGAAGTGGACTTGGGGTATGCAAGATAGTACAGTACCTGAATGGGGTACAGTAGTCTGGAAAGGTTGAGAGCCACTGCTCTAGAGAAAAATCAGGCCATCTACTTAAAGTCATATTTTAATAGTTTTACAAATAAAAATTCATTATAAAAATTATAGGACACCACCTGTTTTGATTACAACAGAGCTCCATAGGGGAGGCACTACTGAGAAATTCTGAGTGTATATTTGTGTTTTATGGAATGAAAAAGTTTTTGTAAATGTGGGGTGTCTGGGAGTGCACATGTGTGGTGTTTACTTTGGATGGGTCTGTGTCTGATAGGCGTATATATGGTGTATGAAACAAGTGGATGAAAAGATGTGTATGTAAGAGTGGGTAGATTTGCGTATGTGGTTAGGTATGAAAATTCTATTGTGTAAGGAAGGGTATGTGGGCATGATGAGTCAAAATGTGTGTTTGTCGTAATCGATGCGTATGGTGGACAGAAGTCTTCAAAGTCTTTTTTCCAAATGCACTGTGCTGTACTCTCCTGTGAGGGAGTGGGTCCTTCTCAGAAGGTCCATATATCACATCCCTGTCAACTGCATTTCCCTGGATACTGAGCTGTAACTTTCAAAGCAACAGAAACAAAACTTCTGAAGATCCGCCTTTCTCCCCTCCTTATTGGACAATGTAATTCAGAGCTTTTTAAGACCAGCTATGTCTGCTGTATGTATGAGTTAACTGGGCAATGGAGCACGGATTAGTAACTGAAAGAGGCATGCTTTATTTCTAGCTCTCCTTCCACATCTCTCCCAGTAGATAAGTGAGGCAGGTTCTTATTAACTACATTTGACAGTTCCCTTTGCAACATTTATTAACTAACTTATTTCAATTTGGACCTCCCACATTAAGGATTTGGAAATTTGATAGCAGTTTTTATTTATTTATGAGCCTCATTGTCTCTTTTGCTGTTATCTTTAGCACTAATCTCTTTATTTACTATTGGGGGAGAAGGATAATTTATTGTATTAATTTCCTTAGTGGAGGAGACTTTGCATATTATTTGGCTTATATTTATGTCCCCCTCCTCCCCCCCAAACAAACACACACACATGAAAAATGCAGTGACTGTTGTAGCAACTAAACTCTTAAAACTAGGTAATTTTTCAATAGGCTATTGGTATGCATTTGTGTGTCTCTTATTTCCAGCAGCAAGATGCTACTAGACACAGAGACAAGGAAAGCCAGCATCCTAGCCTCGCTCCAGGCTCTGGGGAAAGATTCTGCAAATGGGAGAAACAGGAGGAATCACAGAAGAAAGCTAATCTCTGGTCCAAGTCCTGCTGTGTGTAGCTGCCTTCCCCCTGAGAAACTTCTGCATGGGTCCAGATTCACTGATGGAATCCTCCAAAGGGGAAATCTCACAGGATCACTGGCTCTGGAAAGGGTGAAACTGACAAAAGCAAAGCTGGGGAAAAAGTTCAGAATTCCTAAAGGCAAAGGAGACAGCAGATGCACACTTTCCCAGTCTCTGCAGCACATCATGTCCTCTGCCCAAGAAGACGAGGCATGCTTTAAGGTGAGGACTAGCAGGAAATAGTTTTATATGGGACTGACTGACAGGACCAAATTTAACCTTGGTATAACTCTATTAACATCCATGGGCTTCCACCAGAAATAAATGTGGCTCTTGTCTTTGTATTGAGGAAGCAATTTCATATACATGTAAGCAAAAATAGGGGTTTTTTTTGTTTTTTGTTTGCAGAAAAACTGACAGCAGATTATAACAAGACAATGGTGAAAATTGTGCAATATAAATTGAAGAGGCTTTCATGTCAGGGCATCTGGCAGTTTTACATAAGGTTTAACATTAGAAGTTGATCTTGATAAAAATCTGACCTTTTAACTATAGACTTAAACCATGTGGAAAACTCAGAACTAACTTCTTGTTAGAGACATATATCCAGTATTTCACTTTTCTCTGTCTTCTGGTAAAGGGAATGGCTGCATGAAGGAGGGCTGCCGCCACTCATTCCTCACTTAGTGTAGAACTGATTCTGATCTCACACTAATGTGACTACTGACTTTAATGGAGCTATTTCTGATTTACACTGGTGTCTATGAAAGGAGAATCTGGCCCACAATCTTCTGCTTATGACATTTCAGTTGGGAGCTGTGGATCCGATTATAATGTCACAGGGTGAGGAATAAGCAGCAGGGGCAGAAGGACTCAAGAAACCGACGTCCTATTTCTATGTAAACTTCCTAAGTAGTAAAGAATTAGGGCAGGATGAAAAGAAAATCTAGTCCCTAGTCAAATGGTTTTTGGTGTTTTTCATGAGGTGTTTCAAATTTTTAATGAGGTGTTTCAAAGTTTTATTTAACAGAGGCTGTGGTAGCAGCTGCTGTGGCTCTTCTGTATTCCTGCTGAAGTGTTTGACCAGTGGATCTATGTAGTTATGCACCTACTGGGCACTCAAAGTGCCCCCGCTGCACTGCTTTGCAGAAAACTGACACACAGTAGTGCTGAACCGCCCTGCACAGTTTCTCTGTGTTCCTGCCAATTCCCCACTTCCTTGTGCAGTAGGACCATGATTGTGTTTATGATCTTTCTTGCCTTTAGGGATGCAGATTTGTCCCAAAAGAAGTAGGGTTTTTCAAACTAAGATAACATTTCAAGGACAATCAGTCCTCATACTTCAGAGCATAAACTGATTACAGGACTGGGGTAAAGAAGAATTTTCCTCATGGACAGTATTGCCTGGTTATCAAGGTTTTCTCTGAAGCATCTGATATTGGTCAGACACAGGGTGTCAGGCTATATGGGATCTTGGACCTGTTTTGAGATTGTAATTGCTAGGTTCCTCTAAAAGACTTGAGAAGAGACAATGAGTTGTTGTACAGTTTTGTAGACCTGCAGTTCTGACACTTCAACTTACAGTGTAACAGAAAAATAAATGCACTTTTGCATGGAAACATGAGTCCTTTATCTGAATGGCTTTAATAAGGCGTTTCAAGTATGAAAAGCATTCTTCAGCACTAAGATGTTTTAAATGATACTTGTTGTATAACTAACAATCACTGGAACTGGTAATGAGTAACTGGCTATTGGTTACTTTCTTCTTTCAGCCAAATCTTCTGTTAAGATTTCAGAAAGCTGCTAAAAGCATTGTTATGCTTTGCTTACTTTACAGAGAGCACCATTTACTGTGAGTAATAAATATGTGTTTGTAATACATTTTGTTCTATTCTACTAAAGCTTTTATATCACATCCATTACCATGGTATCTGAGCACCTTGTACTTAGTACGTAAACACTTCTGTTTCAATTATACATAATGTACAATTATAGTCAGAAATTTTGGGTTAATTTTGGAGCAGGTAAACGAAAGTTATGAGACACCATAGAATATGGATGTGTTGCTATTTAGTTACAATCTATGGATTTTCCAGAGCTTATTGGGTATTACCTTCATGAGTCGTCATACCCTTTTTGCATATTTGTCTGAATTTTGTTTACTACATTTACACTTAAATGATCAGAAGATTTACAGCTCCAAAAATTACAGCCAAGTGAGAAAAGGAGAAGTTTTTGTTTTGTATAGTGATGAGATGTCAGTTATAAAAATAACTGAGGGCCCAATCTTTCAAATACTCACTTACGCAGGTTGGCCTATCGACAGTAACAAAACAATTGAAGGCTATGTGTATGGGTTTGCAGGCTGGGCCTAGTGTTAGCCATTTAAATTGGTCATTTAAGACACAATTAATAAACTTAAACTCCATACTTCCATACGCTTGGTAATTCGTAGACCCACACTTAGGTGTTTGGATGTGGACAAGAATTGTAAGCCTTAAAATTGTCTTTAATTAGCTGAAAGATTTTGCGCTAACAAGTGTGTGTCTTTTTGGTTAGAGCCAACCTCAACTATGAGATTGAGAGAGTCAAGAGATGGAAATCCCAATCAAACCACATGGAACAGTCTAAGGAAGATATCCTCTTTGATGTGACACTATTCAGGGCTATAAAACAGGTAAAAAGAAAAGCAGTACTTGTGGCACCTTAGAGACTAACAAATTATGCTCTAATAAATTTGTTAGTCTCTAAGGTGCCACAAGTACTGCTTTTCTTTTTGCGAATACAGACTAACACGGCTGCTACTCTGAAACCTGTCATAAAACAGGTAGGGAGAGAGCAGAGTTACCATCTCTAGGTCCAAGTTCTCCAGCCTAAATAATTATCAACGAAGCCAAACTAATCAGTTGCATATGTACTGACACAAGGGTAATCTCAGGTTTCAGAGTAGCAGCCGTGTTAGTCTGTATTCGCAAAAAGAAAAGGAGTACTTGTGGCACCTTAGACTAACAAATTTATTAGAGCATAAGCTTTTGTGAGCTACAGCTCACTTCATCGGATGCATTTGGTGGAAATCTCAGGGTCTGTTAATTTGAATGTAATGCCTAGACAAAAACATATGGCCCTAGGGCTATTAAGAAGCTGATTTAGGCCATATCACACTAGAAAGTATGCTTTTTTGTTAGTTGGTGAGGGGTTTGATTTCTTTACAACATTTCTATACTGGTAAAAACGTATATGTAAATGCAGTTAAACTGACATAAAAGTGCTTTTGCCAGGATAGCTTATTTGATCATGGAACTAATATAAGCTATCCTGGCAAAAGCAGGGTTGTTGGGTTTTTTTGCCAGTATAAGATGTCTGTACTAGAAGGGGTTGCCTGGTAGCTACACCAGAGAACTGTTTCTAGTGTTGAGTTGGTGCTAGTGGAGATGCAGTTATTCCAGTATAAAAGTGCTTTTGTTGCAATAGTATATTTTGCTTATACAGACAAAACTTTCCAGTGTAGACTAGACCTTATACTCCAAATGAAAAAGGTTCAATTGCAAATTTGTTGTGAATTGTTAAGTTTGCATTTGAGCTTCAGTAACCCCTTTTAATGAAACCATAAGCAGCGTTAGGAACGGTATGTTAGAAACTAGTGCTTATTTGTAAAATCCAATGTGGCTGAATCCTCATTGGTGTTTTAGTCAAACTGTTGCAATTTAATTCAAGTTCAGTCAATCTCTCCGTACTGGTTGGGAGCCTTGATGCAGGCACTTGATATCAACAAGCATAAAGCTGTTGTTTCATCAGTTTTATTGTACCATCTTTTTGCCATTTACATTTTCATTCTTTTTTGCATGAAACTTGGAAAATAAGTTTTCTGGCATTCCTGCTTCCACACCAGTGCTCTTTCCTACCTGCAATGTGCAATGGCATATACTACACATGTAGGTGGGAAATTGTCAAGTGTGCTTTAAATTGTGCTGCAAATCTGATGTATGCTATAGTGAACTGTGAACCATTTGAGCTTTTCTGAAGAGGATAAAAAGTCCATGTTTGTATTCAGTGTGAGGCAGATGAACAACTTGTCTTTTGGAAATTCATTCTTAAGTGGCTAAAATACCATCTGAACAAAGCCGTAAAGGCCAGAGTCAGTTTAATTGTATCAAATGTGCCTCATTTTTGCATGCATTTACTCCAGCCAGGTGTGAAGTTATCATGATGGCACATGTAAACTTTGAGGATCTGTGCCTATGTGCCAAAACTGCCTGAAAAATCTGGTCTTGAATGTGAAGCATGGCATAGATTATTTGCAAGGTTTGTTATTTAGCATTGTGCTTCAGATTTCACAGCTGTATGGGTGAACCTATTTATTTATTTAGTAAACCCAAGTCACATAGTATTTATGTTTGTTTTTCATATGCATTTATGTGTCCATAATAATGCAAGTTCTAGTGTTCTCAGGGTACCTTCGCTATTCAGGAAATGAAATACTCCAAGGAGATGAGATTATGTATTATTGCTGCTCTGTAAATGGCTCTTTGAAGCATTCCTAAATCCTGGGGGAGGGGAAATAAAAGCTATTACAAATCCCAGAACCTGTGCTCGTACTCCTAATGATGATAAGTCTAAAATAATTACTTGGCTTTATAGTCACCTGCTAATTAACAGGCTATACTTTTCACCTGGTTCTTCATGAGAGCTGGAGTGTTTGATTCCTAGGATCATGCTGTTACAACCATTTGCAGCTTTTGATCCAGGCTTGCAACTCCTACTTTATCACAGTTCTGAGTCCTTTTCTTCCTTTTGTGTATGCAATTCACATTAACATGAATGGGAGTTGCACACACTGATGCAATGTCTATATGCCCTTAAAAAGAAAAGGAGTACTTGTGGCACCTTAGAGACTAACAAATTTATTAGAGCATAAGCTTTCATGAGCTACAGCTCACTTCATCGGATGAAGTGAGCTGTAGCTCACGAAAGCTTATGCTCTAATAAATTTGTTAGTCTCTAAGGTGCCACAAGTACTCCTTTTCTTTTTGCGAATACAGACTAACTCGGCTGCTACTCTGAAACCTGTCATATATGCCCTTAAGCACTCCCTTTAACTTAATTGGTTGAGGCCTATAGAATGAATTAATGTGTTGAAACTGGTTGATTAAAATGACATTCTGCTGGAGCGGAAGAGAAGTGTGATTGACTTTGAAGTTAATGACTATCACAGTCAAGCATTAATGCAGTTTAGTCAGTCTTGCAAATCTTCATTGCTCACAAACTTGTCATAAACATAACACTATCAAATAATGGTCCACTAATGGATATAAAATATCCTTAATCTATCAATTTACCATCGGAGCACAGCTCAGGAGACCTAGATTCTATTCCTAGTCCTGCCACTGGCCTGCTGGGTGACCGTGGGCAAGTCACTTCACGCCCTCCCCCAATGCCTCAGTTGCCCAGTCTGTAAATTTGGGATACTACTACTGACCTTCTTTGTAAAGCACTTAGAGACATACTGATGAAAAGTACTATATAAGAACTAGGTATTCTTATTATTACCATAATACTCTGGACCGGACTCCAATATAGCAATTTGTTGACACCAAACAGAACCTATGTAAAGAGGAACCATAATGGTTGCTTTATAATAATTGACTTTCTCTTCTTGAAGTCAAGGATTTCTGAGCGTGCCATACATATTCTTCGTCAGTGTCCTCAGAAGCGAAGTGAGAAGGACATCAGCTACATACTCATCACTCTGCAGTCTGTGAAGGCCTTTGGAAATTACTCCACAATGATTCAGAAGAAGGTGGCAAAGGCTGCATGGTATTCAAGGTAATAAGGAGGATAAATCCTATGAGGAGAGAGATTGAATTGGTAAAGTCATAGTCGGCTCTGCTCTACAGGCAAAACAGGTCAGTGTTTAGGGCAGCAGATCAGAGGCAGCAATAGTATGAGTTACTGAATGCGCTGACATCTAATCAGTTTGTGTAGGACAATAAACACTATAGTGCTGATGTGGAATAAAGGCAAGAAAATTACTAAACTAGTTTTATTTTTACGATAACTTGTGGTCTTGTATAGGGTCTTTCCTGTGACTAAGGTGTCACGTGCCAGTGACAAGCACCAAGGTGTCCCAGATAGCATGATTTACACTACCACAAAGATACAGAAAAGGAGGAAAAACAGCTAAAACATTTGAAATGTAAAATATTAAGTAAGGCTTCAATTTTAACATTTGTCCCCTTTCGCTTTAGGTGGAGAGGGTTTTTAAAAGACCCCTCCCCATTTGACAGTCTTTTAGATCAGTGGCTCTCAAACTAGGGCTGCCTCTTGTTTACCTGCCGCGTCCACAGGTTTGGCTGATCTCAGCTCCCACTGGCCATGGTTTGCCACTCCAGGCCAATGGGGGCTGCAGGAAGAAGTGTGGGCCGAGGGATGTGCTGGCTGCCCTTCCTGCAGCCCCCGTTGGCCTTGAGCATTGAACCACGGCCAGTGGGAGCTGTGATTGGCCAAACCTGTGGACATGGCAGGTAAACAAACCAGCCCGGCCCACCAGGGGCTTTCCCCGAACAGGCGGTGGCCCTAGGTTGAGAACCACTATTGTAGATGGTATCAGAGATGGTGGTAACTGTTCTTTTTGGGGAGAAAAGAGACGTTAGTTGAGAAGGGCTGGAGTGTTGTTGTTAAAGTCCAATCCAGTTTCCTAAGAAGACACAACAAGACAGACACACACACAAAAGGGGAGAGAAAGGAATAGCAAAGATAGGAAATGCAGCTTCTGTCTCTGGTGTTGACTTACACTTCTCACTGCTGAAACACAGCATTGTCTGATCTGCCACTCTGAGACCTGGCAAACTTGTACCAGCATTGAGCTGTTTAGGGTGTTGCTTTTAGTTGCCTTTCTGATCACAGACTCACAACAATGTTGCAAAATACACAATTTTGACTGGTTAAGCTAGACTCTTATTAGACAGAAGGAAAACAAAAAAGAGGGATAGGAAAGAGAAGAAATAAGGTAGGGAAGGAAAACACATAAGGGGTAGGGGACCATTTTTTTTCTGAACCCCCCAGTAGTGTTTGGTATTTAGCCAAAGCTGGTAGAGGTGGCCGTGTCAGATGGGTCCCTCTCTCTGGCCTGATCTGGAAATCTCTCAGGATCAGGATGACGAAGGCCTGGGGTGTCAGAAGACAGAGGGAATGGCAGCCATGATGGTAAAGCTTGCTCCAGTAGCCAATTTTTCTCCCTGCAGTCTCTTTCTTTAAGTACTCCAAAAGGTAATTATGGGTGGAATAGCCACCAATTTTGTCCACTAATTAGCCTAATTTCCAACATGCCAATTTTGAGTCACTGATTTTTGTTCTCAGACTTTTCTTTTTAACCAATCCGCATTTGTTCTTATAGGTTACTGTGACATTTGATGAACTTTCACTCTCTTTTCACTGTTGAGCTCACAATTAGGATAAATATGTAGGCCCAATTATTACAACATCCCTAAACTTTTGGTATGTTCAAAGCAGGATCCAAAACTGCATTCACATTTCGCACCTTGAGCTTCTATGTACAAGCATTTATACTATCCAGTGTATTTGTATGACAGTATAGGTGAAAATCTGCCTTTTGGGGGGCAGGAATTTAGAAATAAAATGTGTTATGTCTCCCAAGCAGGCCTTACTTATACTAGCACTTTTCTTGCCATGGCTGCAGCTCCACCAGTGTTAGCAAAAGTGGGAACTCTAGTAATAATAATTATAGTATCTAGCTCTTATATCCATAGATCTCAAAGGAGGTTATATTCAATTTAGTGATGGGAAACTGAGGCACAGAGAAGTGAAGTGACAGTGACTTATCCAAGGTCACCTAGCAGGCCAGTAGCAGAGCTGGGAATAGAATCCAGGTCTTCTGAGTCACCAGCTAGTGCTCTTTCCAGTAGATCACAGTATGTAAAACAAAAGGAGAAGATGATGTGGGTCTGTGATTTAGCAATGAACTTAAGACTTTGAAGATTCAAGAGGTTCAGAACAACTTGGAACTATAGCAACACTGTTAAACTCTTTATTGTTCAGGGAATCTGTCCTTTGTAGGTATGAATCCTGCCAAGTGATGATCCAACAGGGCTACACACCACACTCCTTCTATATCTGTCTTTCAGGATCTGGTAGGTAGTAATCTATTAAAAAAATAAGTGATATTTATTGTTGTGCCTCAGGGACCCAAATTAAATTAAGGTTCAGTTTATTTATGTGAAGGGTGTGCAGTGTTTCCTCTACTTAAGCCTCTCTTTACAAGAGGCCTTTTGAATGTTTTATAGCATTTTAAAATGAACTTCAGTGGCGTTGGCAGATAGCACAATAACCTTATTTATGGGAAGCCTTGTTTTCTGACTTCAGTCAGGGATTGCTGCACTGGTGGATAGAGACCTTTGATTAGCAGTGACACTAAGCTTCCTTGCCTCTTTCAAAAATAGATAAGGCATCAGTATTTTGTTGTTAAAGAAAACCAGAAATTAGATAAATATTGCCCAAAGATAATTCCTCCAGAATTCTCATGTCTGACAGAGAGAAGGATTTAAACTAATCTTCAGTGTAATCCCTTAGAATTTCAAAACGGTTTCTTTGTTTACATTTATTTTTATTCTCTGTCTCTTGAAAACTCATGGCTCTGTTCCTTTGAATTCCAAACTGCAGCACAGTGAGCACTATGGTGCTCTTTCTCACAAGATTTGGCCTTTTGGCAGGAAAGTTTTGCCACATTAGCTGGAATTAGATATCCAGTAATTTGTTCTGGGGATCTGTTCTCCCCTAATTACACATAGGTTAACATTCACTAAACCTGACAGAAATTGTTCGTTTGAGTGCAGGTGCATGTGTTAATGGAAGGAGTAGAGCACTAGTCATGTTTTAAATACATCTATTTCTACACACTGTAATGTGAGTAGTTATGCAACATATCTTCTGCACGTAATCGTAATTTGCTCACACCTAGTAGAAAGAATGAAATAGACATATACCTTCCATATTTGAGTATTATTTTTGTTTATAAAAACAGTAGTTCCAGGAGGAATTTTGTATCAGATTGGTACACATCTCAGAGGACCTGAGTTTAGTCTCCTGGGCAACATATTGTGCCATCTGAAACATGTTGCCACGCACTTTTAGAGACTTCTCAGCTGCGTATTTGGTAGTGTCCAGGAAATGCCTGTGCTACATAAATAATTCTCTAAACTCTTAATACCAGTCTGCACTACAGGAAATGTTCCAGACCTTTTATACCCTTCAAAAGAGTCAGAGTCTGTGTGATCATGTAAAGTTTACAAGCAAACAGTAATGCTATGTCCCTATCATTTGTCATGTTTTGTAAACCCACCTTCCACTCCCTACTTTTGTTTTCTGCAAAACATACATTTTGGATTCAAACTGCTTGAAAATATCCCGTTGAATCTCACAACAAGCAGGATAATGATACATATATTTTTCATACTTAAAGAGCCTCACATCACATTCACAAGGGGTCTAGAAAAAATGCTTACTTGTTTGCACAAGAAGCCCCTATTTGTTTTACAATTTAACAGCTGATTTGTGATGTTGTTTACCTTGTAGCAACAGTTATCAAGAGGAACAGTGGCAGTGGCCAAGTAAAGCCTTCCTGGCTCTTTAGTCGAGGGGATGCATTTGGGGTGAGTTACAAAGCAGTGCACTAGGTGATGAAATACATCAACCCAAGGTAGGGTTGAGTCACCCCATTATTTTTGCAAGATAGATAAATTGAGTTTCATGCAATTTACTGTATGTGTCACACAGAAGAGAGACAAAATTGAGTTCCCGAACACTTGTGGTAATTAAAAATTCCACACACTTTTCCTGAGAGTTGAGGTTTGCCCAAGTGTCCTTGGGCAACATTTCTACTTGCTAGCACTGTAGTGCTGCAGTCTGTGCACCAGTTGGCTATTATTCTGCACTCCATCTGTGTTTCAGTGTTGGAGAGATGTATGTCTTGTGGGATATAGAGTCCTGTATAAATAAGATGACTTTTTTATTAATGTGTGACTTTTTATTATCTGCTGATTTATTTTCAATACCACAAAACATATCTCTGTTCCCTAGATAAATATAGATGTAGGGGAGAGAGAAGATTTGAAATTAAAGAATGATTAAAAATTGCATAGATATTTTAAAATTATACACTTTTTTCCTCTTTCCACCCCACCCTTTTAATTATTATTTTTAGGATAGAGAGATTATAAATGATGACTACTGGCAGACAACAGTTATTATTCAGGAACCAGCTGAGTTTCTCTGTATTGACCGAGAGGTAAATATTTCTTACATTTATGACAAATAAAAATGTTTATTAGTCAAATGTAAGCACATTGTTTCTGCCCACAGTTACAGCCAGGCTACCCCTACTGAGTTGCAGCAGTGTTGTGTGGGAATAATCAAGGGTCAGAATTTGGCCGCCTTTGTTCAGAGATACTGCTGTATAAATATAATTTGATGTACAGCAAAAAGTTTCACCACTGATGGCTGTTTTTACATATCATCCTTCAAAAATTTGTTCCATCTGCATTTGATGGATGATCAAGTTGCTACAAACCTACTATAAAACTGCCTGGGGTAAAAGTGGAGAATGTTCACCTCATGTTATATAATCAGATGCTTTACACTGGTGTTGTGTGTGTCAGATTCACAGGATCACACAGTTGATCATGTGAATGCAAACACAATGTGAGGTCAACAAACCATGTTTATGCAGCAATGACAGAACCAGTTTGGATAAAGTAAGAATTCCCTAGGTTCTTGGTTCAGAATTTAGACCCATCCTTTTTTGGAGGATTGGAACAGTTTGAATGACATTTCTTTTTGCCATTCTTGTGCACTATTGCACTTCTGGATTTTGGCTGGGAATGGAAGAGGCTCATGGCAAAGCCAAAACACCACCAGGGGAGTTGTTCTTATGGTATTCCTAGCTTGACTGGAAACCGGAACTGCTAGAAATTCCATGAGTCACCAGATTCTGACAGTTCAACAATTGGGAGATTTCCCCCTCCAAATCTTTGAAGATTCTACCTGTAGTTCTGCTATACATCAACAGGATGCAGGGACTTTAAAACACAGTGGGCCAAATTAATCTCAGGTGTAACTGCAGTGACTTCAATGGAGTTACATCAAGGGTGAATTTGAACCAAGCGTTAGCTACTTATCCACATCTGAAAATGGATCATGAGGTAGACTAAAATAAAGTTATCTTGACTGTACATCCAATTAACTGGTCACATATGAACTTGGTTGTTTGTGTGTGTGCACAGTTCTTGAATGCAGTGTTGGTGACTGCATGCACATATTGGGTATGCATATACACAAATATTTTTTTCTATAAATGTAGGACTTGATATAAGTAAGCATGTAACGGGGCTTGAAGGGCCAGGCAGCCTAGTGCAGTGGTCCCCAAACTGTGGGGCACGTCCCCCTATGGGAGCATGGAGGAACATTTTGGGGGGCATGGCAGGGCTTGGGCCATCCCCCAATGGGGGGGAGAAGAGAGCGCCACACAGCCCCACTCTGCCCCCAGCCCTGGCTCCACTCCTGGCCCCAGCCCCTTCCTGTCCTCCCTCCAGCCCTGGCACCCGACCGCAGCCTGGCCACAGCTTCCGCTCCCAGCCCCGGCTTCTCCCCCAGACTCAGGACCTGGCCAAAGCTCCGTTTCCGGCCCCAGCCTTGCCCCCAGCTCCAGTACTGGCCCTGGCCTCAGCCCTGCCCCGCAGCCTCAGCCCTCTGGCTGTAGCTTTCCTCCCAGCCCCACCCCCGGCCTTGGCCCCTGGCTGTGGCCCCCTTATCCCTATCCACACTTCCCCTCTCTGGAATCCACGGCCCTGCTTTTGGCCCTGGCTTGGAAAGGGTGTGGACAGGGGAAAGGGGGGGGCACAACTGTGTAAAGTTTGGGACCACTGGCCTAGTGGTTAGAATGCTTGACTTCCTGCCCCCTGCTTCTGTGCTTGATGTGCCTCAGTCTTTAAGGCAGAGGAGTTAGAGGACCCAGGCCCTCCCACTCCACCAGGTCCGAGCCCAGGACCCTGTGTAAGTCAACCCCTGAGAAGGGGAGCTCCCAGAGGGGAGTCTATGTTCACTGCCCTGGGCTCCTTCCTACTGTTGCCCCTTCAGTTTGCCGCATGGACCTACAGTCCAAGTTCCTGTGATGGCTTGTCTCTAGAAGTGCCTCCTGCTGGATCTTGGGCAGCATCCTGGTGCAGTCCAAGGTTCCTCCGGGTGGGGCAGCTGTAAGTTTGGTGGGGTTGGAACCCCCACAAGGTCTCTGTGCTTCAGTCATCTGGGTTCCTTTTAGGCTGGGTGCTGGTAGGCCTCCTTCTTTGTCCCTTTTGGCCAGGAAGACAGTTCCTGGTGGCTGCCTTGGCTAGCAGGCTAGTGATCCTTCCCTCAGGTAGGGAGGCAACTAGCTCCTACCTCTTTGTCAGTCAGCCTTGAACTGAGCCACACTCCCTCCTCCTCCTCCTCCTCCTCTCCCCACCATCCTGGCACTGGCTGCAGGTATAACAGGCCAGGACTAGCAGGGCCCAAAGGCTCTCTTTAACCCCTTCCATGCTGGTGGACTGTTTCTCTGCTTCACCACAAAGCAGATAATCATTTATTGCATATGCACAGAATATTGGCACTGTGGTACTGCACATATGTTGGAAAAAACGGGTTCTTGCCCTGAAGAGTTTCTAATCTAAATCAGAGCTTGACCGTCTAGTCCAGGTACATAGACTAGACCAGACGAAGATGCCATTTTTGGATTAGAATGGTAGGTAACTTCACTTTTTAAAAGAGTTTTTTATTTTGTTGTTCTGTTCTTGGTTGATTATTGTTGGAAAAACCTCATGGAAGACATGAGCATTCAAGAGGGATTTGAATCCAGAGAGCAAGGCGTCCAGGGTGGCATCAAAAGTGGGAAAATGGGTGGGAGGAGTGCAGATAGTGGGAAGCGCAGTGTTGGACTTTGCTGTAAGATATCTCTGACTGTTGTGTTATGGTCAGTCAAGTTCAAAGTACTCATGAACTCTGCTGGGGAATAGCTATAGATAATGCTGCCCTTTGGATCAGTCACTGTATTGTAAATCAGAGCAGGATAGAAGGATAGTCTTGTAATTATTGTGATTAAGGTACTAGAGTGAGAATCAGGAAATTTGCTTCTCTTCCTAGGTCTGCCACAGACTCACTCTGATATCTTGGACAAGTCACATAAACTGGAAGATTTTCAAAGGAGCCTAAGGGAGTGAAGCATCCAAATTCTAATGAATTCCAGTAGGAATTGGGTGTCAATCCCAGCCTTAATCTGTGTGCTTCAGTTTCAGGATAACTTTTCCTTACTTTGCAGGGAGGCTATAAGGTTAAGTCATTAATATTTGTGAGATGCTCAGATACTGCCATGATAAGTGCCATAGAAAATCCTACACATAAAATAAGCAGTGAATGATAATGTCACGTATAATACAGCTAAGGTGCCAAGGTCATAATTCCTCGAGAATTACAGAAATGTATGCTTCTCAACATCAGAAGGAGGTGTGGTGAGGGGAGGAAAAGCACCGTAAAGGAAGCGGGGGGAGCCTTCTGCAAAGGAAATGTTGGTTAAGCTGTCTTCCTTCTGGGGCCCTAGTTCTGTTCCTTGTAACATTGCTGTCTACCATTCTCAAACACTTTAAGATAAGAAAAGAAAGAGTTTGATTATGAATAGGCAAGTGGGAGGTTTTTCTGTTTTTAAAATAGTTTTTAACTGATTCTTTTCTTAAAGGATTTCATCAAGATTTTCCTGTCCGGTGGGAAAAACATGTTTGGAGATCCTGAGCAGATGCAATTTCTGAGGTAGGATGGAAGAACTTCAGACTTTTCAATTACCACATCTGTGAATCAGCTGTGTTGTTAGTTGGGGGAGGGTTCATCACCGGAAAAGTACTGTAGTCCTTTTGACCTATTACTGTTTTTCTCCTCTTTCACATTGTTTCCCTGAGCACGTCAATTAACTACTCTGTGTTTCCATATGCAGATGGGCACAATAACTCCTCTCAGGATTGTTGTGAATCTTGCTGATTTGACACCTGAGATCTTCATGTTGAAGGCATTATTAGAAGTACTATTATCTTTAGTAATAATGAATCATTTACTATCCACTAAATGTCCTATCTCTTTTGTTAAATGGCATAGTAACTTTCTGGCATAGTTTGAGAGTTTTTAATTTAATAATATACTGGTCTTGCTGATCCCTCCATAAAATGAATAGGAGTACAGTGAACTTTTAACATTACGGATGCTATAGGATTTCAATAGATGTGATGGTCCTCACAATTTCTTTCTCTGATTTGCTTAGAAGTCTGCACTGTTTTAAAGGTTGGCCCATCAATCTGCTGGAAGACAATCCTGGAAAATGCATTGTCTGTCACTACAGGTAAGAAAAGTTTATTCAGTGTAAAAAACCAGCATTATCCAGTGGAGTTAACATAATTATAAAACATTTAGACTGTGCTTTACAAATGAGTACTCTGGCAGTGCGGTTATTCACAGTAGTAAGCACTATGCCCAGTAGCACATGTTTTCAGGACTGGGACTACTGAAGACATGTTCCTAGACCCTAGGAACTTGCAGTTTGAGGCCCTGATCCTGCAGTTGGATCTGCTTTGGCCTATCCCTTTGCACCTGCAGAACTGAGATTGGCATGATGCAGGGTCAGCTGACACAGATGTGGTTGCAGAATTGGTATCTAAATAAGGATGAACTGAAGTGCTCACTAAAAATCTCTGGCAAAACTAGAATGTATTATAATGTTAGTATTTGTCTCTCCACAGATGACTAAGGCTCTCACATTTCCCAGGGTGTAATCTGGACTGTTGAACAGCTCTGTCCTGTCGGTTATCCAACTTGGGGTGCCTTTTACAGTGTCGCTGTGAGAGTAAGCACTCCTGCTCTGCTTTCACACAGCTTCCAGCATGTAAATTGCTCCCAGCCATACTGTATGAGTGCTATGGCCAGCCACTCTTTCATTACCCTGCAGAGCAACACAAGTAAATTCCCAGTCTCAGATTTTCCCCCCAGAAATGTGCATCTTGTATTACCCAGCCCTGTCCTGGACAACACAGGCTCATGTAAAGTCTGTCATTTTATTAAAAGAAAATGAAATGCACACATCCTGTTGTCTCAAATGGAGTTTCCCAAACACTTCAATCCAAGCACACTGGTCTCAGTAAAACAATGAAACAGGTTTATTAACAAAAGAAAGATTGTTTAAGTGATCACAAGTAATGAAAAATAAGTCAGAAGTGGTTACAAAGAAATAAAAGGTAAAACACAACTAGTACCTAACTTAACAAGCTAAATGATTTCAAAGCAAAAGTGTCTCTCACCATGTTTTAGAAGTCTTACTGGCTGAATTCCTTTCTGCCAGGATCCATCCTCAGTCCAATAATGCTTCCTTTGTCCTTTACATATTGTTGATGCTGTGAGTAGCAATGAAGGGAGTGATGATTTGGGGCTTCTGTTCTCCATTCTTTATACTTTTTCCTCTCCTTTGAGAATCGTCTCCAGCTTGGGTTCAGGAGACAAAGTCTGTGAGGATGGGAACCTCCACCTGTTTGCAAAGATATAAATTCCTCACTACACTTTTTTTTTCTTTCCAAAGAAGGGCTGCTTAAACAGGTGATAGTCCATTTGATTTTGTTGACACCTGACAGAGGCGTTGGTTAGCCTTTTGTCTGAGGAACTGGGTTTGTGACTACTTCCCCAGATTTGGAATATGTCTTAGTAACATCATACAGTAGAATCTTATAACTTTACATACAACATTTCCACACATTTTACCAGGACAATAAAGATCAGTAAATCATGAGTTTTCAGATGATAACTTACAAGGCACAGTTTGTACAAAATTTATCACAGTCTTGAAAAAGGGGTGGACATAGGGATACAGACTGTCACAGGTTCATATCAAATGACCACTGAAGTCAGTGAGTCTTTCTCTTGACTTCAATGGGCATTGGATCAAACCCTGCATTGGACCTGACAACTCTGAGATTTAATGTTAATTGCCAACTGCAAATTAATTAATTGTCTATAAAATTGGAAAATTGATTTTGCTGGCTCCTCATTTCATAGGTACAAACCATGCTGAGTACTTTGTGAAAGAGTTCAAAAGCATTATTTTAATAAAATAGTTCATTCCTTCAAATACCTGACCCTGAAATCTCAGCCACCCTCACAGGAATGTTTGATGATACTATCAGGCAAGTTTAATAGATGGACATCGCAAAAGCAGTAGCACAAGTGATGTAAAGTGAGTCATGCATTTATTCTCCAGTATGTGTGTTCACTGGACTTCTTCAGATCAGGGAAGGACTCTCCCCACTTCCAGAACAATCTCGGTTGCGGGGACTCTCTCTGGCCTACCACAAGGAAGCTCAATTCATCCCCTTTTGGCTTCTTGTGCAGAGCTCCCTTAAGTCGCCATAAAGGCTAAACTACAGCTGAGCCTGACAAAGCTGCAGCACTTCAGGAACAGCATCAGAGTCTGCTGACTGCGTTGTAGTTTTGGAATAATAAGGAAATACTTTAACATTTGCAGCTGTTGGGTAGTTCAGGCTGAACATTTACAATAAACAATTAACAATAAAAAAGATTTTCAAAATCTAAAGGGTCAACTGAAATAACTATGTTCTCTGAGAGCCTGATCCTAAAGCCTGTTGAAATGCATGATAATCAGATCAAACTAGCTCCCTGGACTAAGATGAATGAAATACAAAAAGTAAACAAAAGACAAAAAGAAGATTTTTAAAAAATTCTTTCAGCCTTACTGAAATAGGTAAGAACTCTTTTAAAACATGACATTAAACTCAATGGACTTTTTAATAGGAATGTATGCAGTGCTCATGGAAAACAGCCTTAATTTGGACTCTTACAAGAAATCTTAGGAATCTCATGCTTTTTCTATATCTGTTAATTTCCTTCTGTTTTTATTGTAGAAGAGGAACTGTCATTCTGAGAAACAGTAATGTGACTGAATGGATTTACATTGTGAAAGAAGTGAGTATCTGCAAAGCCAGCATGGAGCTTGGAGATCTGGGGAGGTGCTGTTGGGTAATGGTTATTTTTAAATTACCTTTCATGTACTTAAAGGGAAGTTGTTCTGTACTGAAGATTTTTGAAGATGACTCTTGCCTAAGCAACAGAGCTCCCGCCAACAGAATAATGCAAGCTGAAGCTGGCAGTGAGTATGACAAAACACCCTAATGATATTCAGCAAGGTTGTTAGATAAGCCATTGAATTCTCCTCTAGGTATGCTTGTAAATACTAGCAATCTGAGTTCCCATACTAAGGATGGTCTGTGTACCATTTTTATATCAGTATAACTATTTTTGTTAGGGGGATGGTGATTTTTAATTTTTTTTTAATGAAATAGTTTTACTAGTTCAACCCCTAGTGTGGATGCAGTTGTACCAGTATAAAGCTAATTTTCTTTCCTGCATGAGAATAAGCCATACTGGTATAAGCACCTTTATACTGATATAACTGCATCCTCACTATACCGATGTAGGCCATGTCTACACACACAAGTTGTACCACTTTAACTACATTACCTTTGCACCCATGCAGATGACAGGGAAGAGGATATATACACAATGCAGTGGTACCTGCATATAGGGAACCTGGTTATAGTGAGTCTCTTCTTAGAGTGAATGTTTGGAAGTGCTTCACTGCTACCCAATGGACTTCCACTTTTCCAGTCCTGCTAGGCTAAAACTCTTGGACCTTATCTGTGTTAGACTCTTCCCCCCCCCCCTTTTTTTCCCCTTAGCCGTAAGAACTCTACTATAAGGAGGCTGTTGGCATTTTAGCCAGTGTTGTTTTGACCTACTCTGGGGGGCAGATTGGGATTTGCTCCATTTTAGAATCCTGGCCTAAACCCCGACACAGCACCGCCTAAAACCCTAGAAAATTAGCCGTTTCCTAGGTGACATTTTCCGGGGGATTAGCCATTGTCCTAACAGCTAATAAGCTCCACAGCCATTGCAAGTTAAAGCAGCCTTATGATTACTCTAATTTATACTGGGGGCCAATTCAGCCCCAGCCTTGGGGGAGGTGGAAAGATGCTGAGTGTGAAGCTGGCACAGCTGCTATAATTTATATGTATTTACATTAATTGTAAATAAATAGTTTAAAAACCAAAGAAGATAAAAATGCAGATTTTTGTACATACATATTATAATTAAATAAGTTAATTTTTTTCTTGCTGTTTTTTTAACCAGTTCACCAAGCTTTGTTGACAAGCAGGACAGACACTCCTGTGATCATTGCCATAGACACCTTGCTGCAGGGATCTGTGTTTGTGAGTATTCCATACTGAAAGAAAGATGCTTCCTTCTTGGCTGCCATTAAAACATGCATGTGACTCAGCTTACACTCACTGGTATCCTTTTGTCCATTCATGGTTTACAGCATTCACAATGTGCTGCCAGATTCACTGCTCCGGTACTCAAGATAACAAAATTAAAGCTAGCTTAGGTATGTCTACGTGAGCTGCAATCACAGAGATATACTCTCTGAATCATCCTTATCAGTCTTTCAAAATGTTAGGAAATCTTCTTGTTACTTTATTTTATCTCTGATCCTTCTGAGCTGGGACATTTACAAATAGGATTTAAGATTACAGAATATGGTTCTAGGCAAGGCCCATTTTCTTCTAAGTAATTTTTAACAAAGGCCTGTCTACTCTAAATATATCTGCATCGGGGTTGTGGTTACATCATATTTGTTCCCTGACCATGTTACAACATAATTAAAATTTGTATTGTGGATGGTACTATGCTTCTGTATTTGAACTAGAACTTTGGACAGTCCAAGATTATAGTTGTGTAGATGGTGTCAAAGTAATGGCAAAAAATGTTTCCCTTGAATTATTTCTCCAACTATATAGGTGTGACATAATTGCAATTCAATTCTTATTCAAGATAGCACTGTTAAAACATTTAAAACTGAGCTTGACAAAACACTAACAATTGTAGGGAACAGTCTTTCACTGATTGGGAGCAGATTCAGTAACACTAGATATCTGATTTCTGTGTTTCTAAGATTTATTATGTTAAGCTGATGGCAGATTCCCCTGTTCATTCAGACATGTGTTCTAGCGAAATGCACTTCTATATGATATTTCTGTATATACCATACTGCAGAAGTGACACAAGCTCTCACCAGGTTAGACAACTGCATCATGTTTTGGAGGATAGACGATCCTAAGGGATAAAATCCTGTCCCCATTGAAGTCAATGACAAAACTCCCATTGACTTGATTGGGACCTGAATTTCACCCAGTGCATTTATTAATATATTGGCATGCTCAGGCCAAAGCCCTCTGGATTCCTAATGCAATATAATAAATAAAATACTGTTACAAATAAAAAGACAACATGGCCCACCAGTGATCAGGATGAACTGCAGCAATGGTAGGGGAATTTGAGTGAACAGATTGTAATGAGCATGACTTGTGCTGAAAGTGGATAGGGGCAAGAGGCCAGGATTGTGGGTTTTAACAGGTCTGGCTCATTTCAATTTTCTTACCTTTAAGGGACTGTTAGACTTTCTTTTTGAGGATCAGCCAAATTTGTGTGTAGTTAGCAATGGAGCTGAGTGTCTTAAAGTCTCAAAGAAGTTTTACCTGCATCATGCCTCCAAAGATTTTCTGCAGAGGCTGCGAAAAAAAGTAAGTACACATTTGTTTGTTTTATGACTATCCAATCTTGCTAAATTAGATTAGTTTTGCATCTCCATACTTTGTACTGTTTGCACAATTGCACACGTTGTGGAATAATGTTAGGCATTAAAATCATGAATGCGCTTTCAAAAAATCTGAGGGCGTAATTCAGAATATAGCAGTAGTTACTTGATTTAACAGTCTTCGAATGAGCATAGCAGCAAAGAAACAGCCAATCAACATTATCATAAACCACAAGTAAAATTTTCTCCTATGGTGGGATCCTCATCACCCTGCCCCCATCCTTTGACCCCTTTATGCTGGGTAAGAGGGGCCCTAAAAGTTCTGCTTCTAGCTGGGGAAGGATTCCCCTGCCACAGGCACTGTTGTAGTCAGCATAAGACTGCTCCTGAGAACCCCCTCGCTAGTCCTGCTCTCTTAGAGGCCCAGAGCACCAACCACTACAGAGATTCAGGGCAGCACTGGGGAATGCCATAACCTAGACAGGCCTCTTGTTGCAGCCTAGGATCCCGAGGCTGCAAAAGTGGCTTAAACCCACCATAACCTTCTCTCCCATGAGCGGCGGAGCTGTGACTTCTGGGAGTCTTAGCAACACAGCACAGAATGTCACTTCCGAAGTCTTGATTTGTAAGCACACAGTGTTTTAATAGCGTTTTCAACAATAGGGTGAGGATGGCCTTGTTGAATGAGTAAGCAAAATCATGAGCTCTAGATTGTTTTGTCCTATAAAAATAAATCCAAAGGATGGAGCACTGTAGAGTGTAAGGTTTCAGAGTGGTAACCATGTTAGTCTGTATCAGCAAAAACAACGAGGAGTCCTTGTGGCACCTTAGAGACTAACACATTTATTTAGGCATAAGCTTTCATGGGCTAAAACCCACTTCATCAGATGCATGGAGTGAAAAGTACAGTAAGCAGAGTGAGTGTGTGTGTGTATGTGTGTGCATATAATATATATATAGTACATGAAAAGATGGGAGTTCAGTGCTAATGAGGCCAATGCAATCAAGGTGGGCATCACCCATTTCCAACAGTTGACAAGAAGGTTGAGAGTATCAGTAGAGGGACTCATCCACTCCCAGTCTTTATTCAGGCCTAATTTGATGTTCAGTTTGCAAATTAATTCCAGTTCTGCAGTTTCTTGTTGAAGTCTGTTTTTGAAGTTTTTTTGTTGAAGAATTGCCAAAATTATCAAAAAGAGTGTAATCATCTTCCATTATGTAATCTGCAGTCAGGTCTGGTTTGAGTTTTTCCTTTTTAAATTAGTTTTCCACAAAGGCTCTTTTCATTTAGGAGGAAATGGAAACCTGCTTAGCTTTGTTATGAAAAGTGGATGGTTATTGTGACATGCCAATATCTTGTGTTAGCCTCCTTTTATTAACTTCAACAATGTAGTAACAAAAAAACATGGTTTTACATTCTGCATGCAAGGAGCCTCATTCTGGATTTAGACTCGGGGAGAACACTGAGTGTTTGAGCTAATAGTAATTTCCTGATAAACATAAACTTGTGAGAAAAGCTAGCTATGTTGGGGTAATATAGAACCTGGGAATTTTCTCCCATCTTCAAGGCATTTTGGTAGCAGACAGGCTCTAATGTTACATGGACGGCAGCCCACATTTGTTTCAGTTGCTCCAGGAAGCTTCTGGAAAATGACACAAGTTTCGGCAGCATTCATTCACACAGTGTTATACCTGGCAGTTGTACCTACTTTTGTGAAACTAAACTGTTACTTGGGCAGCAGTTTGTAGCAAACCTTTAAGTTAAGAACAGGGTTTTGGCCTTGTCGTCTTTTTCTCAGTTACAGAATTCAAAATCTTAGTTATTCTTAATTATAGTAAATTTAATTTATTCCATCTTTTTTCTGGACTAACATGAAAAGGAAAAACTCAAAGGTTAGGCTGATTGCTATGATACAATCTTTATGCATATGATAGTTCTATCTGCTTGTGTAGCAGAACTGGGTGCAATTGACAATTTCCCCATTTTTTTAGAGGTGTTTTTTTTAATATAAAATGTTTTTTTCATATAATCTATCTGCTCTATCTTAGGTATTTATATGGTCCCCCAACACCATAGTATCAGGAAACCTCCCAATCTTTAATATATATTACCCTTGTAATAGCCCTCTGAGGAAAGGAAGTGCTGTTATGCCCCTTTTATGGATGGGGAACTGATGCACAGAGAGGCTAAGTGACTTGCCCTAGGTCACACAGTAAGTCTGTGGTGAAGCAGGGCCTGGAACCCAGGTCTCCTAACTCCAAAGCTAGTGCCCTAACCACTAGGTCATTCTTCCTTTCTGCAGCTACCAGGGAGGGTGCCCACTATTTTTTAACTCTGTAGCCTTTTAAAAAATGGGTGCTTTCACTGGGAGCTGCAGGATACACAGCACCTCTGAAAATCATCCCACTTAGTTAGGCACCTGAATATGGATTCAGGAGACTCTTTGGGCACCTGATTTTGAAAATGTTGTCCCAGCAGTTGTGGTGCTCAGTTAGCACTCACCGCAGCTGTTCCTTATGCAAGTTGCATGATCGTCTGTTTTAGAAAATCAGCTAATACTTCATTGTGGATTGGAAATAAGATCTAGACAAACCGGTGTTACACACTGACCAACTGCTCTGAGGGATTGTAAATACATCTTTAGGTGTTTTGTTTGTTTTTGTTTAAAGGTAGATTTCTGTTTCAGTCTTTAACAGCACTTCAGTCACTCGATCTTTTAAATCTAGTGAGTGGCAATGTAGTCTAAAGCTCAGCTTTTAAGATGCCAAGAGAAAGCATAGTCAACACACCTTTTCATTTTTTCTGTGGTGGATAAATTGATTCCATGTAGTATCTTGTTTAAAACAACACTATCTGTTGTCTGTTAACATTAGAGATCCCATGGCACAACTTACCTCCCCATCAACTAAACCAAGACACTCCACGTGCACGTGGTTCTCCACCTGGGAGGATGAGCGGACATGATAGATGTTAGTCATGTTGCTTAATGCACTACTGGAAGGTGCTCAGATATTATGGTGATGAGCATGGTATAAGAATCTATATAGAATGACATCATGAGTTTTCTCTTTTGTCCTTGACCATATTTCCCTTCCTGCTAGTGTAGTACAATATGATCTGAAGCATTTCTTGTGGGAGCAGTCAGCTGTAATATATGATTTGTAAAAGCTTTCAGATGAAAGGTGCTCTATATAAATAGAATATTTAAGCATCTTGAGTATGCATGGGGTTAAAATGTGCATCGTCCAAAAGCTATGAAGTTGTAGTAGCTGATTTCAAAACGGCCAAAACTAGGTAAGTGATAGTAAAATACAAAATCTATATATTGCTTTATATATTTAAGAACTTGTAATGTTTCACTGAGGGGAAAGTGTTTCAGAGCAAAACTTTACGTTCTTTATAGATCCTTCAGCATATAAGTTTATAATGGAAAAAATTAGATGACTGAATATTCTGTTTACATATTTGGTGAATTTTGTCTATTTGAAATTCAAATTTCTACAACGTTTTTGCTGTAGGACTAGCTCATGACAAACATTCAAACTTGCTGGTGGTTAGCTCATTATATAACAAGTCTTGTGGGCTTGTTTTTGGTACCGATTGGATAACTTATGTAACTAACAACACAAATAATTGTTACAATCAAACATGCAGATTGAAATATGCATTAGTGGAATATTTAATGTTTTTCATAACTGTTTTGACTTCTAAAGTTTGGCTTCTGATAAGCAACTACAAGTCAAAGTCTCATCTAAATTCAACAAAAAATTCAGAGAATTCATATTAATTTTTTCACTATACACTCATTTTAATGAAAATGAATCCTTTTCATAAAGGAAGATGGGGAGGACATTTTCACCACGCATTCTGCTTGAGAGATTTTTATTAGGGTCTAATGTCTTTGCCACAGGAACATTCCTATCCCAGTGAGGCAGAGCTAAAGGAACAGCTGCAGCAGGAGATACAATGGCAGATTTTTCGCAAAGCAGCTTTAAAGAGCACAGTTCAACAGATTGAATTGAAACGCAAACTGCTTCAACATTCCTATATGAGTAAAAGGCTTTACACATGGTGTAAGAACTGACGTGTGCACAAATTTGTCAATGGAGCTATAAGATACCAGTCAGTACCCACTAAAGCAGCTAAAAGGTCCATCTCCAGACCCCAAAATCTTGTGAAAGATGGTGGTGTTGAATCAGGCCTGTAGTTTCTTTGTTTTTAGGGTAGACTACAATGGTGAAAACTTTCAGGGAACTCTCTTTCCCTGTATTTCTTAAATCATTAAAAACACTCTTTCCTACATGTTAACTCCCTCTATGACAGACATCTGGTTTTGAATGATTGGTACACACGCTCCATTGGTATCTGTACCATTCTTCTACCCAACTCTTATCAACAAGTGAAGGAGCATGAAGTAAGTTTCTTCTAGATAATTAATACCCCCTGGCTGGGAGTGTCATAGCAGCTATTATCTACTGATGGTATGCATTTCAGTATGATTGATTGGATTAAAAATGACACTGCTTCTTGCTGATGCTAACAATAGCAGAGTTAGGCCTTGTCTACACTATGAAATTAGGTCGATTTTATAGAAGTCGATTGTTAGAAACCGATTTTATACAGTCGATTGCGTATGTCCCCACTAAGTGCATTAAGTTGGTGGAGTGCATCCTCACTACCATGGCTAGCATTGACTTGCAGAGCGGTGCACTGTGAGTAGCTATCCCAGAGTTCCTGCAGTCTCCGCTGCCCATTGGAATTCTGCATTAAGCTCCCACTGCCTGATGGGGCAAAAACATTGTCGCGGATGGTTTTGGGTACGTGTTGTCAGGTCCCCCCTCCCTCCCGTGAAAGCAACGGCAGACAATCGTTTTGCGCCTTTTTTCCTGGGTTACCTATGCAGATACCATACCATGGCACGCATGGAGCCCGCTCAGCTCACTGTCACCATACATCTCCTGGGTGCTGCTGGCAGACGTGGTACTGCATTGCTACACAGCAGCAGCTCCTTGCCTTCGCGGCAGACGGTGCAGTAGGACTGATAGCCATCGTACGTCTCCTGGCTGCTCCTGGCAGACCTCAGTGAGATTGATCAGGGCACCTGGACAGGCATGGCTAGCCTCCTCTTAGAGCAACGAATGGGAGCCCAAGACTCCAGGTCATTTTCTTCTTTAAGTTTCTTCGCATGGAGATTCAGTCCTGCCTGGAATATCATGCGAGCTGGAGGCTTATGCCTCAGGCTGTTCTCCCAGCCGGCAGCATCGCGCAGTCACACCTACCCCAACCCCTTGCTCCCATGGCTTATGAAGCCTGGACAGTAGTAAGGAGCAGTTCAACTATAGGCTGAAACAAGTGCAGAATGATGGTAGAATGTGCCTTTTGGACATTTAAAAGCTCACTGGCATTGTTTGCTGAGTAGGTCAGACCTCAACGCAACCAGTATCCCATTGTTATTGCTGCTTGCTCCATAATATCTGTGAGAGTAAGGGGGAGACGTTTATGGCAGGGTGGGAGGTTGAGGCAAATCGCCTAGTGTCCGATTCTGAGCAGCCAGACACCAGGGCAATTAGAAGAGTACAGCAAGGCGCGCTGTGCATTAGAGAGGCTTTGAAAACCAGTTTCATGACTGGCCAGGCTTCAGTGTGACAGTTGTATGTGTTTCTCCTTGATGCAAACCTGCCCCTTTTGTTGATTTTAATTCCCTGTAAGTCAACCACCCTTCCCCCTTTGAAATAAAGTAACTGTTGTTTTGAAACCATGCATTCTTTATTAATTTTTTTTAAAAAAAAAGAGATAACGGACAAGGTAGCCCGGGTGGGGGAGGGAAGGACGAGGCCACATGGCTTATTGTAGCCAAACTAAAAATCAAACTGTTTGAATGACAGCCTTCTGTTGCTTGGGCCATCCTCTGGAGTGGAGTGGCTGGGTGCCTGGAGCCTCCGCCACATTCTTGGGCATCTGGATGAGGAGACTATGGAACATGAGGAGGAGGGTAGGCGGTTATACAGTGGATGCAGTGGGAGTCTGTGCTCTTGTTGGCTTTCCTGCAGCTCCAACTGGTGCATCATCTTGTCTGTTTGCTCTCCCATTAGCCTCAGCATCACATCTTGCCTCTGCTCTTCATGCTCACTTAATTCTTTCCTGGCCTCTGCCACTGAATGCCTCCATGCATTAAGCTGCGCCCCATCAGTGCGGGAGGACTGCATAAGCTAGGAAAACATCATAGTGAGTACCGTTTTTTTCGCCTTCTAATCTGCGATAACCTCAGGGACGGAGATGATAGGGGGAGCATAGAAACATTCTATGCTCTACGATTCTGGCGGGACTGCATGGTCACCTGTGCTACTGAGTGCTGCTGAGTTCGCCACGCTGACCAAACAGGAAATGAAATTCAAAAATTCCTGGGGCTTTTCCTGTGTACCTGGCTAGTGCATCGGAGTTCAAAGTGCTGTCTAGAGCGGTCACAATGGAGCACTCTGGGATAGTTCCTGGAGGCCAATACCGTTGATTTGCGTCCACACTACCCCAAATTCGACGCAGCAAGGTTGATTTTAGTGCTACCCTCCTCGTCGGGGAGGAGTACAGAAGTCAATTTTAAGACCCCTTTAGGTCGACAGAGCGGGGTTGATAGCGTGGACGCTGTCATTTTTAAATCTACCTAATGCGGCTAAATTCGACCTAACCCCATGGTGTAGACCAGGCCTTAGACTTGTGTGGTGTCCCTTGTACAAAAAGGCTATTACTCCACTGGGGAGAGAAATCAGGAAAAAACCCTCCAGGAAAGGGTCAGAATATTTGCTGCTGGAGAAAATAGTGCATGAAAAATGCAGAATTTGCTGTAGTGAAAAGCAGAAGAATACTATTTTAGACACTTTGAAGTTGAATCCGAGGTTGTAGAATTCTATAGTCTATATGAACAAACAGGCTGACAGCCTTGAAAAAACAGTAAAGAAGCTGCTATCGTGTTGTCACCACCCTGGGTTTTACCTTTAAAATAAACTGCCTTAATTAACCTTTTCAATTGTACCTTATTTCTTTTACTGTTAGCTGATTGATTTACATTTTCAAACATGTCAAAATCATGCGTTAGTGTATGTAATTTAATTGAATCAGAAGTATATTCCTACCTTCAGTTACTTGTTTACTTAAAACAAATTGATTCACTTCATTGGCAACTGTTTTTATAATTATGTATTTAAAATATTGTAAAATGCCTGTTTTCTATCCTTGGACTCAAATCTCTTAGGACTGCTTTCCTCCTTTGGTATTAGTGTGCATATTTTCAAGAAAATACTCTCACTTGATGGTTCAGTCTAGAAGAGATGCGTGGCATGTTACTGATTTTATTTGAATCTTCTGTTAAGAAAACTGATAGAAGATGCATCTTCTACATTTTGAAATATTTAAAGTTACTTTAAGCTTGTTCTTTGTTACAGCTAATGATAGCAAATAAAACCACAACAAATGCAATCTAATCTATGTTAAGACTTTATTATATTCAGGTAAAATCATAAAGTAAAAGCTCAGTGCAACAAGAAACTTTTGAGGAACAACAAAACATCCATGAACTGTGGCTGAATGGTATCTTGCCATGATCACATGGGGGACAAACGTGCTTGTAAGAGCAAAAGCATTATAGAGGGATAGAATACCCTTTTTATTAGAATTGTAATGGTGGTGCTTTATTTCCTATATGAAGAGTCTTGTTCTGTAGGTATTAAGGGCTGCATGAAAGTCTACTACAGAACAAGAAATGGGGAATGAATGTAACTAAGACAGAAAAATCCTAAAGAACCCAACTCTTATCCAAAACATCTAGAACTTTATTTACTCTTCCACCTTTAAACACTTTCATGAGTGAAGGATGGCATAACTCTTTGAGGAAGACTGAAACTGTTAACTATCATTTTTACCCCAGTACAAGAGGGATGGCAGACTTGAGAAACCACTTATTCTACGTTTACAGTAGGGAAAAAAAAATCACTTTTAAAGCTTGCATTCATTCCAGTTGAGGTGGTGGCACAACGAAAGCATCTGCTAGTGAGCCTGTTAAATTAAAATGTATCTCAGCCATCATGTTCTAGTCTAAATCTGTCCACGCAAACATAAGAAATATGCAGTAGTATATGAAGTGCTACAGTATTTCAGTTTTTTAAATTAAACAAACACTTTGCTAAGGCCCTTTTTTACATTTCTCCACCCCACCTATAGTAGGGATACATAATATGTAAACATTTATTGAATTAGCACTTGGTTGAGGTAGCAGGTGAGAAGAGAGGCAGTAGTATCAAGGTACTGTACTGAAAAGCAGATGCCATTTCTAACAAAACATAAATGGAGGCACTACTTTGTGTTAGTCTTCTTACGTTTTGGCAATGATATTAACTAATGAAACAAAAAGGAGACATCTCTCCATTGGAAAAAAATAATTCCATAAAGCAACAATATTACCAAAAAAGCCCTCAAACTAAAGACAGCCTTCAGGAGTCTTGTACATCAGTAGTTTAAGATCTTCACACAAATTCTACCATTTTGAAAAGTTACCCTGCTAGTTCCCTGGTGAACATGAAAACATATACATTTAAGTGAAAAACACCACAAACATGGTAAAAGCAGATTCAGATGCACAGGAAAGAATTGGTAATTCTTTTGGTGGATTCTGCCTTTTTTCTACTTTGGTTTCAAATAAAAAGGTTCCAGAGTACCCAGTGGAAATGACGCTTTTCAAGCTGATCCCTGGACCAGTATTCGCTTAACAGAATATATGTACACATTTTTTTTTAAACACATTCCTTTCCTTACAAGATCTTAGGAATTGGCAGACCTGAAATCTAAGGCATACACTCTAGCAAACAGCTTTCCAAGAAATTCCAGCAAGTGGATGCGGCCTGGTATGTTTGCTGACAGGTGGGTTACCAGTAAGATCGTTTCTCTCCTGCTCTTTCCAAGGTACGTTTCAGAAGATAAACTGCAGCATGAAGTCCCCCTACGTTCACCCAGACTGTATGACCCTTTTGCCACAAGTGTCCCATTTTTGACAAGGCCTACAATGCAAAAAAAAAAAAAAAAAGTGAAAATTAGTATAAGTGGAGCTGAAGCCTATGAATAAGGTTGCCTAACAATTTCCATTGTGGGCCTCTGTTCAGAGACTAATTTTTGCCAAACTTTTAATCATTCAAAGCTGATATTTTCCAGCAAGTTTTCACTCCTCCTTAAGTGATTTTTTAAAGAAAGCTTCAGTGAAAATTGTTCTGCCATTTCCAAGAATGAGATTAGGGGAAGTGGTAGCTGCACCAATGTTTAAAAAAAAAAAAAAAATCTCCCAAACATTTATTTTAGCACTTCCATACATTGGAGCAGGAACTTGAAATGTAAAAGAATATTCATGTTGCAAAATTAGGAAATGCTAGAATTAAAGTTGCCCATGCAACCTTCTTTCAGTGCCTTGGGTATGTGACTGATACTCTGATATGATCACATGCTGTTTTTGTGCAGACCCCTGCCGCATCCTTTACATAGCATGGACAGTGAATTAGGTAGAAGCATGCACAAAGAGAAAGCAAGTTTTCTTGTGTTTAAGATACAGGTCTAGGAAAGCTGTGTTCTATTCCTGGTTCTGCCATGGACTTCCTATATGATGCGCATCAATACTATCATAATGCATATATGCAAGGGGGTTGAATTAAGATTGCACGAGCAATTTTAATTCTCGTATTTCCTAACTTAAGTGCTTGACTCTGCTACCTTAATGTTGTTGTTTTGTGGGTAAGTTTATTATACTGAGAATTCACACACTGATCCTTCACTTTTGGGATGTACAGGTCAAACGCTTGGGGATCCTGAATGTATAAGTAGTTGTACTTAAATTTCTTTTCTGACCTATACACAGTTGAACAGTGTGCCATATGTTTTGTTTTAGTAATTTACTTCACCCATTAGGCTTCAGTGACCTGCAAGACAGTTTTCCTAGGCTTTTAGAGTGGGAGGAGCAAAGGACAAACATATGAAGAGAATCAGTTCGTTGTGGAGTTGGGCTGATTTTTTTGAAGGGAGCTGGGAGATGTTGGGGCGTATTTTTTTTCCTAAGAGTGTCTGAAGATGTTTCAGTTAGCACGTGTGTGCTTTTAGTTTTTGTAATATGCCTAGAAATTTGAAAGACAATAGAAAAGGAAGTCAAATTTGAAAGGTAAATTTCTCTAAATTTGTAGTAATGATTCAGATTTGACTTGGATGACATGGTGGATCAATAGTTTCTATACAGATAATTGTCAGAAGCATGAATTTTATGTTTTTTTTAATTAAGTTCATCCTTGTAATTTAGGTCTAATCACTTCTAAAACTTAAACAGCAGAAATCTATTCCATAGAAAGGGAGGTGAAATCTATAAGGTAACTTTACTGCAGAAGAGAGTCTACCATCTAGTTTAGAAAGAACATTTTAAATCTGAATATCCATTCATTTTGAATACAGTTTTAGGCCTGATGCGTAAGTTGACTTTTCTGTCTTTGAGGGTGTTTATAAGAGTAAAAAAAAAAAATCACTAAAAATGACTAAGAACAATCTGTGATTCTATACCTTGGCAAAACATTTCCTGTCTTGGGTAAGTAGTACAGCTCTGCCTGTCCCAGGCCTGCAGATGCGACTCATCTCCATAAGGCAAGCTGGATAGAGATCCCAGTTCTTCTTTTTAGATCCTATCCTAGAATGAAAATTTAGACTTGTACAGTGAGCAGGCTGCTGCAGAGCAGTTGAAAACAGTTCATTTTCAGTTAGTCTTTCTTGCATGGGACAGTTTGATTTTTTCCTATTCCTTTCCACCTTTACTTCCAATAAGAGGACATATTACTAATTCCTAACATATTCCACTGCATCAGTTAATCAAGTAATTAAGTTATCTCATAGAAAAAGTACCCAAGTGCTTTTGCCAGTAGTAAGTACACTAAAAGCTATAGCAACAGCAACATGGTTAAGTTACAAAAATCTAGCAACTACAAATGACTTGCAATCTTCTCTCCACCCCAACCCCTCCTCCCAAATCTAGGTTCTTGAATTAATAAGCAGGTCTGGCTCTCAGACATATCACTGCAATATATTAGTTGCTGCTATTTCATGGAAGTTTCCAATAAGTTATTTGAATCAAAATGTGATTCTGAATGTCTTGTAACTGTATGCACTTTAATGAAATAAGGGCTTTTATCAATATTTACTGATTATATTTTTTATGAGTCAAGGTATTCTATGAAACCCCCAAAAACACAATGATATAAAAGCATTTAGAAAAGCCACCATGAAACTGGCGGAAGCTTTAATAATCTATAGTTTAAAATTGCTACACTGATTAGTTGGAAAATTAGAAATGCTTGGATTAAACATTGTATACCATGTTTCAAACCAGAGTGAATCTGCAGAATCTGTGAAGTGTTTTGAAGTTGTTGAAGGCTATAAAAGTACTGACAAGAATGATGGCAGAGTCAGAGACCCTGGAAATTCTAGCAGAACTTTAGTGGTGGTAGCATCAGGAAATAATGCTGCATGGTTCAGTCAAATATAGTAACCTTAAAAACTTTTTCAAAATAATGATTTGCACCTCTTTCCAAATGGCATGTCTGTTACAATAACATCCACAGAGCTGGTCCTCAAGGGGAGATTGCAGATATCCCACTGAATGGTATCTATGGGTATGCCCCAGGAAGTACCACTGCAAATAAAGGCATTCAATATCAGGCATGATTTACTTCAAAAAGGTTTTCAAATAAAAAAACACCCACAGTATTATGTCAAACAGGAATATATTAAAAACAAAATGAAACAAATCCATGAGAAAGGGATTTCTTTATGCAAACAGCTGTGCCACGAATCCACGTACACTGCTCTTACCTTTCTTTATTCTGATTTTTCTTCAACAAAGAGCAGATGTTGTTTGCTGCTCTTTTCACAGCCTGTGGATTGTTATCACCTGCAATATGATAACAGCTAGGCCACTCAGTAGCCCCCTGAAAATTGAAAAAAAAAATTGATAAAATCTGTTATGCTGGAATTGGTGAATTAAAAAGAGCCAAAGAAAACAGTAACCTACCTGTAAATGGAGAATAAAGCAGTAACAGACAACTTTCAGCTTCAATATTCCTTGCAATATATCTTTCATATATTATTAATTTTCAATGACCTGACAATACTCTGGAATTTAGTTACTTCCCTCTGCAGCTTGCTTGAGGAAGATGAAGCCACTAAGGGTAAGTTATATTTGTAGTTTGAAAGTTGAGGAGATCTTTGATGTTTGGCTGCTTCACTTGCTGAATATCAGTAAGCTACCCAGCAAGTATCTGATTCATTTAAAATGTACAGGATTCAGTTATGTCACTGTTTGGGCCCTTTTCCTAATTTAAATAAAAACCAAAAGAAGGATTACCTCTATTGGTATAGCCCCGGTTCCACTCATTGGATCAATTATAATGTCAGTTGGCTGAGGATCACAGAGCCTGAACAACAGAAGAAACTATATTAAAGTTTATAATAATTAAATATATTATATTTAGCAGATGCAAAACTTTCCACAGACAAGGTAAACTGGAGAACTATTTAAATTCTTCAAATTATACTATTCCCACAAAGTAAGGAAATGTTAGTAATCACTTGGAAACAATGTTAACTTTATATACAGTGACATGTTAAAATATTTTGAAGGATGCCAATAACAGTGTTAGGAGTATAGGCTATGGTCAATTCACACTTTTTTTTCCTGGGCTGCAAAATGTTCACAATGTTTGTTTGAGTTCTGTTTGTTTATAACTAAAAAGGACTTTTCAGAAAAAAAAAATCAAGTAGCTTAGTTTCTAGAACAAAATTACATAGCAATTAAAAATATACAACTACGTGACTGCACTGACCTGAGCATACCATAAGCAAGGGTGGATCGAAGAGTTGTGGGTCCAAAATGTGTAATATTTCTTCGGTGAAGACTCTCTTCAGTTAATGCAATGCCTATCACTACTTCATTATTGTGAATGTTCAAGAGAACCTAGGATAAAGTTAACAACTAATATGTAGGAGTAACAAATTTTAAATAGTGTACTTAAATATTTACACTATGCTTGAGTCTTACAGGATTCTTTACAAGTAGTAATGTTTATGAAGAGTTTTGAGATCTTGGAAGAAAGTGCGATGTGAATGTTCAAGTTCATTAATATATTGGGGTCTGTCTAAAACTCATTATTTTTGCACATACATAATTTATTTTTAATCCAAGATTGCAAAGTACTCAACATTGAGCTAAATGCTCCTCTGAAGTAAGGTAGGTTTCAGAGTAGCAACCGTGTTAGTTTGTATCCACAAAAAGAAAAGGAGCACTTGTGGCATCTTAGAGACAAGTCTCTAAGGTGCCACAAGTACTCCTTTTCTTTTTGAAGTAAGTAAATATTTTTCTCATTTGTAAAATGAGGATATGAAGCAAATACTGGGTATCCGTGGCAAAACAACAATAAAAACCAGTTCTCCTGGTTCCCAGTATTGTACCCTAACCAGTAGGGAACACTGAGAACTGTATTAAAGGACACTGAGCTAACATAAATGCTTCATTTCAGGTCTCTCCTTCCCTCCCTCCCTCTGCCCCATACACAAAAAATGTTCATTTAATATTGAACCTAATTTCCAAGTCTCCAACTTTCCATAATGAGAAACCACAAGTTGACAATAACTACTCAGTACCTGATGTAATATTTTTTTTCCTGTTCAGCTGGTGCATACACATATGATTCATAGATTCTAAGGCCAGAAAGGACCACTGTGATCATCTAGACTGCTCTCCTGCTAACACAGGTCATAGGACTTCCTTGAATTAATTCCTGTTTGAACTACAGCATATCTTTTAGAAAAACATCCAATTTTGATTTAAAAATTGCCAGTGATAGAGAATACACTGCAATCCTAATAAACTGGTTAATTGGTACAATAGTTAATTACACTATTAAAAATTTACACCTTATTTCCAGTCTGAATTTATCTAGCTTCAACTTCCAGCTATTAGATCTTGTTATATCTTTGCCTGGTAGATTAAAGAGCCCACTATCAAATTTATGTTATCTATGTAGGTATTTATACACTGTGATCAAGTATGATGTATCATGGAGCTAATTAAGAGATTAAAAAATACACACAAGCCCCTTAAACTTGAAAGTCACAGAAATTAAGTTAAATTTGATTTCTTAGAATAAAATTATGTCATTGCTTCTACTATAAAACAACTTTTTCCCCTGGAGTGGTAGTGTCATATAAACATATTGGCTTAAGCAAAGATACATGAAGGCTCTGAAGTAAAGCAGCAACTCATGTATAGGTGTAAATATATGTGAATATTATTGAAAAATACTGGTGCATTGTACCTCCACATCAAAGTTGGTCATGTCAGCCTTCCAGTGGAAGTAATCTTGCACAGCTCCACCAAAGTCTCTTGCTGCATCATTTGATGTAAAACTATGTTTGTCACCTGCTCTATTGCATGTAACACGGAATTTCAGCACCTGATCTTCTGCTTCACCTTTCTTGTAGTCACCAGCTTGGTTTTCATTTCCAGTTATATTCAGGAATTCATCTTTGCCAACTGATTGGTCATCTGCTAGGATCATTTCCTGTGTCTCTTCTGCATTCTGTTCAGCAGATTTCAAGCTTGGGGTATTTTGTGCCTGGTCAAGCAACTCTTTATCAGCATCTTTTTGATTTGCTCGGTCCTTTCCTCCATCATCATTCAGCTTTTCTTTGCTTGCACTACTCTGTTGATTTTGTTTTTTATGTTTTGTCTTTCTCTTCTTTAGGTTGGTATTTAACTTCCATACTTTCAAGGGGTCAGTCCAGGGCAGTTTTTTAGCCAGGTCCTCCAAATCCTTTAGAGTATCTTCCTATAAAAGATCACAGGATCACCAGAATATTCAATAATGTGTTTTGGCAAATTTTATAGGCAACTTTCATTTATTACTGGGTGACCATGGGTAAGTCACATCCCACTCCCTGTGCCTCAGTTTCCTCATCTGTAAAAAGGGGATAATGATACTTTACCTCCTTCTGTAAAGCACTGATGAAAAGTGCTATATAGGGAATGCATATTATTATTATTTATTATTTAAAGGACTGTGTATAATCAATTTTGATAATGCACCTCAATCTGATCCGCAACACCCCATCTACTCCAATCCTGGACTTTGCCTGAGCAAAATATGCAACTAATATGGAATAGCGCTAGACTACGTGGTGGTTCTTTCACTTGAACAAACATCTAAGACGAACCTGGAAAGTATCTGGCGCACACAATAAAAAACAATCCCTGTCCCCAAGACTAAATAATTCTAAATCTACTCTTACATTTTAAAAAAAAATCCTCATTCAGGAATTTCCTTATGAGGAATTCAATGTTTATTTTTTATTTTAATTTATTTAAAAAAAAAAATCACATCTATCTGAAGATTTGGGTACAGAGAGAGCTTACCTTAGTTTCTTTAAACTGATAATCTATAAATTCCTGAACAACAACAAATAAATTATCCACTGATCTTAAACGATGAACCTAAAATAAATTACAAACAATGCTAATGTTACTCGCCATACGTAAATGTCTGTAATTAAAACTTGGTCTGGTTACATCTAGACTTAAGGTACAGCAGTGCAACTATTTTGAGGCTTAATATTTATTTGATGCTTTAATATTGTAAAAACTAAATATTTCTAGTTTCTGTAAATTCTTTCCCACTACTGTTGTTTGTGTGCACATAGCTCCTTTTCAGCACCACATGGGATCGTCACAAAGACATAAGGTAGAACGGGGAGAAAAACTCCTTGCACAGTTTCAGGTTCGCAAAAAGAAAAGGAGTACTTGTGGCACCTTAGAGACTAACAAATTTATTTGAGCATAAGCTTTCGTGCACTACAGCTCACTTCAGCGGATGCATTCGGTGGAAAATACAGTGGTGAGATTTCATTTACTGTTATAGAAGAAAAAAAATCTGAACTTAGTTCTTGAAATGTAAGTAAACGAGGGAAGAGTTTTTAAATAATTTGTATTCAAATATATATTAATTGGTAGATTTTAATACTAGAATGTTTTGATAATGAGGGGAGGACTTAAACAATTATTTATATTTTTAAAAATTCTTTTCATGTTTAGTCACAACGGTCAAGGGAATAGAAAGAATAGGATATCTATGATATCTTTAAAAAATTCTACAAATTGTGTAGTTTGCAGTTTAATAGCAGTCATGTTTGAGTCCACGTGTGGCTGCATTTCAGCTGCAGGTGAAATAGTTGCTGAATGCACAGAATTAGTCCTTCAGGATAAAAAGCATTATATATCATTAACTTAAGAGGATCATAACATTAAAAATGAACCCAGCACTACTTCTGAAGAATTAGCACAATGTTTAGCATTCATAATACTCAATCCATATACAGAAAATCACTAATTGATCATTTAGAAGTGGCCTGTACATCAAAGGAGAAATGGGTATTTTAGGGGGGATAGAAGGCTAAGCCCAGGATAAAAAAAAAAGAAAGGAATACTAATAAACTCCTAAACTAGAAAAATGACCCAAGGAACAAAATATGCAAACCTGTGAAAGTTTCTCTACTGAAATTTCAAAATAGATTTTCCCTCGGTCCTTGCTTATTCTGGACTGTGATCCTAATTTCTCTTTCACTTCGTCTGCTGCTGTCAACTCAAAGCCAGTTGGTACAGTAGCTCCAATAGTGACCACGATATCTGTCAGGCTTGAGCTGGGATCACTTTCTAAGTTTTCAGTTAAAGGTTTAGGGGTATCACCGAGGTTCACTTCAGCTAAGGTGTCAAAAGCCTCTTCAATATCTGACATTTTTACAGCACTTCAGACCCCCATGTGGGTCTCTTATGTACCGAAGGATTGTAAGGTAGTGGCAGTAGCACTTCTGCAAAGAAAAACATGGCCTAAGCCTGGCATACAGGAGTCAACTTGTAATGCTATTCATCTAAGCGAGGAGGGAGTGAATAAAGACCAGTGTGGATTAAGCCAGGACACCGAGATGTCAAACCGTATGTATTCTGAGCCGTCACCATGCAAGGGGAACACTCCTACCAATAGGTTTCAGAGTAGCAGCCGTGTTAGTCTGTATTTGCAACGAAGAAAAGGAGGACTTGCGGCACCTTAGAGACTACCACTACCGAGCGCTCTTTGAGGCAGCTTGTTGAGGGCAACGCTGCCCGAGCAGCTGGAGGATCTCCCCGCCACCTAGCTCCCGCTTTGCCACAGCGAACCCACCCACCCACCGGGCTAGTTGGGGAGGGGGCGGGACGCGCTCCCTCCTTTCCCACCCCACGGGTGCGGGCGGGTGGGCCCTAGCAGAGACTTCACCTCACAGGCCGGGGTGGACACGCCTTCACCGAGTCTCCCGGGGGCTCCCCACTGTCCCTACGGCCGCTCACCCCCAACCCGCTCCTAAGCGCCCAAGGGCCGCCGCTCTCCTGGACCCTCCCCGGCCGAGCTGCCTGCCAAGGACGCAGCTCTGGCCGCCCCAAAGCTGGAGGGGGACACACGGACACCGGCCGCCAAGCCCCGCACGTCTCAGTTACCGGCGCCAACACGCACTACCGCCCACGCAGCGCGAGAGGAGCTGGCAACGCTACTTCCGGTTCCGGGAAGTCAAGCGCGGCCAAGCTCTTCCGGGTCGGCCTCCCTCTTCCTCCCCGGGGTCTCGACGTGAGCGCGTGCGACGCAGGCGCCTAGATGCTCGCCCATGCGCAGTGCTCGGCGGTGGACTGTTGCTATGGGAACTAGGCGGCCCACCGGGCTTGAAGGGAGTTTCCTACTGACCCGGCCGGCCGGCTCGGCTTGGCATTGTAGGGCCCGCGGCAGACGTGGCCTTGGGGCCTAATGGAGTAGCTCGGTCGGAGAGAGAGCTGGTTCCCGAGGGATACTGCCTCGCGGAGCCGCGCTCCGGGCCGGGCCCCTCCGAGCTCGGACCTGAGCTGAGACTCAGAAGACCCCAGGCTGTCGCCCTAGCTCTGCTACAGACTTGCCCAAGGGGATCCAAGAAGTGGTGTTGCGGCCTGTTGAAATCAGTGGCAGCCTTTCCTTTTTGGAGCCACATTTTCAGAAGTTTTGGGCACCCCCACCTGTTGTGCAAATTGGGCTCTTAATTCTTCTGTGACTCAATGTCCCTATCAGCAAAGCATGGATATGGAAACCTACTTGTGTGTAGCGTTTGGAAATGTAGGGATAAAAGTGCTGTGCTAGTGCTAAGCATTACAAAAAGATAGGCTTTGAAGACATGTTAATAGTCAAAAAAGAAAAGGAGGACTTGTGGCACCTTAGAGACTAACAAATTTATTAGAGCATAAGCTTTCGTGAGCTACAGCTCACTTCATCGGATGCATTACAGTGAGCTGTAGCTCACAAAAGCTTATGCTCTAATAAATTTGTTAGTCTCTAAGGTGCCACAAGTCCTTCTTTTCTTTTTGCGAATACAGACTAATACGGCTGCTATCTGAAACTTGTTAATAGTCAAGTCTGAGAAGGAGCTGCCAATCTGACGGGCAACAGTTTAAGATTATCCCTATCATTAAAAAAAAAAATCTTAAATGAATATCCTGCCCCCATCAGACAAACAGGCAAAATTCCTTCCTAGTGATAGTGTCAGCCACAATAGTAGTTAGAGGTAGGGAGATGGTAAACTTTCATCAGAGCCATGTGAGAATCCTGCTACGGTTAGTCGCCTCGGTGATTAAATCAATTCAGAGATGGATGAGAGTGGCGAGTTTCTTTCAATATTCAGCATTATAGCAGGTTTTTACATTTTTATGAAGACAGTACATTGCTTTATTGAGTATTTTTCAGATTTATAGAACTAGATTTTAAACTTTTTTTCCCAGGACAATAGTCCTGCATTCTAACCTCTCTAGTCAATTCATTGTTCATTTACAAGGGATGGGATCCTGGCCCCAGTCTTCCAACTCAATGCAAGTTAAACACAACATTTTTTTAAAAAATAAAAAACTTGCAGGTTTTTCTTGTTTTTTAAAGTAAGTCCAAGTGACTGCTGATCATATTACTGAGGGTGTGTTTGGAGTAATAGTAAACTCCTTGAGGCAGAGTCCATCTCTTAGGTTTTTGTACAATGCCTGATTCATGACTGTATATCAATCTCCCCTCTGTTTTTTCCACCAAATGCATCTGATGAAGTGAGCTGTAGCTCACGAAAGCTTATGCTCTAATAAATTTGTTAGTCTCTAAGGTGCCACAAGTACTTCTTTTCTTTTTGATTCATGACTGAATCTCCTAGGTCAGTGGTTCCCGAACTTGTTCCACTGCTTGTGCAGGGAAAGTCCCTGGTGGGCTGGGCCGATTTGTTTACCTGCTGCGTCCGCAGGTTCGGCCTATCGCAGCTCCTACTGGTCGCGGTTTGCTGCTCCAGGCCAATGGGAGCTGCGGACACGGCAGGTAAACAAACTGGCCTGGCCCACCAGGAACTTTCCCTGCACAAGCGGCGGAACAAGTTTGGGAACCACTGTCCTAGGTGCTACCACAATACAAATAGACAGTTTATGTGAGCGTGTCTGTCTCAATAGTGTGCTGCATAGTGACAATAGTCAGGTCCTAGGTGGCCTCCAATATTATAAGTGTAGAGACAAGGTAGAAAAAGAGCAAATACGTAAGTTTGAGAGAATTTAACTGCATGACCAGGAGAACTGGATCTTTTCCCATTCAGATCATTTATTGTAGAAGTCCACCTACTGCTAGGACTCTTTTCAGTTTAATCTTATTCCTGCCTTCCTGTTTTTTGCACATCACAACTTGATATTATCATATGGACAAACCAGTGCTACACTACTATGTACTACTGTGGATGCATTTCTGCCAACTATATTGCTCAATCTGCCAGGGCAGTTTGATTTATTTTGCAGAGAATCCTTGTCAGGATTTAGCCATCTGACATTTATCTTGTTCTCCTAAACCAGTCTCTAATTAATTTAGTTGATTTATTTGGCCACTTAAAATTGAAATGGTTTAAGGAGATAATTTCATTTCTACTTTGTTATGATTGCAGCAAATAAATGAAACGTCACTTAATTTTTTTAGCCCCTGCGTTCGGTGACTCATATGCACACAAACCCTTTTCAAATTTTTGTTCAGCCCCCCTTCAGCCAGGGAATGTCTCTACAGTGCTGAATTTTGCGGGGGGTCATGAAGAGGGGTGAGTTCTCTTGAAAGAACTATTGGAAAGTACAGTGGTATTTAATGTCTCATTTCCCTGGCAAACTTTATCCAACATGTTTGTGGACCACTGGTGTAATATTTGACTTGAAAGTGCACGGGGGAGGGAGGTATCCTTCAGTATTCACCCAGTGGCAGAGGTGCTGGCAGCCTGCAGGACAGCTGTTGTTGTTGGCCTATTCACTATCCGCCCCCTCTTCTTCTCATCTTCTGGGAGAAGATAGGGAGTAGAAACCTCTTCCATTTGTCCTTGTTCCCTCTTGGATAGAGATTTGATCCGTCTCCCTGTAATGTATTTTCTCCTCATCCCCCTCTGGCCATGTATTACTGCATGCTCAAGTGACTGATCAGTTGTTCCTATTACAGCTGTGACTGCACTGCCTGCTGTCTACAACCCTTTAGCTCAATCCATTAAAGGATGCCCAAAACCCTTGAGACTCTCAGTCTCAAGCTATATGTGGAGAGAGTAGGAGACCTGGCTTCAAATGAGCAGCTGGCTCAGGACAAAAGAAGTGTGGCTGGATGGAGGACTCAGTGAAGAATTGTTGCTAGATAATACTTGACAAGGTCAGAATTCGGCTGACCAATGGAGGCCCCAAAATGCAACAGCTAGCACTATCATGTGGAACAAGGTTACCTTTATATGTGCTGGCATCCATGAACAACTCTATAATAATTATCCACTACCCATTCCCCGTTAAAGGCCAGGAGCGGATTTACCATGGAACAAACCATGTGGTGGCACGGGGCCCCCAACAAGATGGGAGGAGGGGCCCAAAATGCAGGACAAATATCTGACAACTTGCTCCTGAGTCTCGGCCAGTAGCGCAGCGGGGCTCAGGCAGGCAGGCTGCCTGCATGCCGTGGCTGGTTGCCCCATGCCGCTCCTGGAAGCGGCTGGCTGCTGGCATGTGTCTGTGCGCCCCTGGCAGGGTGGGAGACCATTGCCCCATTTCCCCCAAGGGACGTGCAAAGAGGTGCCAGCAGCAAGGCTAAGGAGGCTCCCTACCTGCTCTGCCTCCTTCCTTCCATGCCTCTTTGCTCCTGGAAGGGGCCAGCATGTCCCTGTGGCGCTTGGGGCGGGGGAGGGAGTGTATGTCTCTGTGCGTTGTCCCCGCCCCGAGCGCCAACTCCGCAGCTCCCAATCTCCAGGAACTGCGGCCAATGAGAGCTGTGAGTGGTGCCTGTGGCCAGTGGTGCGTGGAGACCCCTGTTCCCCCCGCTTAGGAGCCGCTGCTGGGGGGGGCGAGGGGAGGTGCTGGTCGCTTTGGGAGCCGTGCCGCCCGAGGTAAGCGCCACCCCCCTGCCCCGCCCTGTACCCCAGCCCCCTTGCTCCAGGCCAGAGCCTGCACCCCGCACCTAAAGTTCCTCCCAGAGCCCATACTTCTCACCCCCTCGCACACCCGAATCCCCTGCCCCAGCCCAGAGCCTGCAACCAAATTTCCTCCCAGAGCCTGTTCCTCTCCCCCCACACCCAAACTCCCTGCCCCAGCCCAGAACCAGCACCCAAACTTCCTCCCAGAGACTGCCCATGCATTCCTTCCTACATCCAACCCCCTGCCCCAATCAAGGTACCTCACTTTATTTTCATTTACTTCCCATTACTTATAATATAGGAGGAGGATGAAGAACAAAAGATTGAAAAACGGGGAGGAGATAAGAGAGAATGTTCTTTTTCTTGGCTGGGTCCTGAGGGGGGGGTCCCCAAAAATGAAGCTGTGCACAAGGCCCCACTAACTCTAAATCCACCACTGTTAAAGGCAATAAAAAAAAGTGTGCTTCGCTGATTGTTAACAATCTTACAAACACAAACTAACATGCACAGCACCACACTCTTGGGTGACCCTACAATAACAAACCGCTACTGTTATACAATAGAAGAAAAGCAAAGTGAACTTCAGGGGATTGTTATAAAAAGTGAGTTAAAAATGATTTTTGAAATGATGAAAAATTATATAGAATATTTTATGCTGCTAGAGTGCTTTCCATTCAGCATTTGAAAATGGTTTACAAACTACGCTGCCAAAGTTTCAAAAGTGGCCACTGATTTTGGGTGCCCTAGCCTGAGACACTTAGGACAGGAAGTTCAGAATTGCTGAGTACAGGCAACACCACTTGACTTCAGGATATAATTTAAGCCAAGAGTAGGATTTGAAAACTGATTAGATGTTTATTTGGTTAATGAGAACATGCACAGTTACATTAGATAAAATCATTTTATTTTGAGAAGGGATGTAAACCATCATACTTTAGGGTATAAAGTAGTCACTAATAGATGGTGATTAGGAAGAAACTTTCTCTATAGTCAGGTTATTCCATAATTGTCCACTGTGAGGTTTCTTGCACTATCCTCTGGAGCATTTTCACTGGACGAACCACTGATCTGGTCTGCTATGGCAATTCTTATATTCCAGTTCCATGCAACTGGATGAAAATAACAGAACTGGTGAAGCAGTTGGGTTTATTCCATTTTGATTGAGGAGGATACCAAATGCAACCAAAATCTTCAATTGCAAGAAGTTCCCTGTTCTCTCCAAACCTCCAGCATTAGACATGCGTGTTAATATTTCACAGAACCCACTCAGTAAATTAGATAATTTCGCTTTGCAATTTGTCTTTGCAATTTAGCTTTGTAATTTGAAGCTGGCCTGGATCTTTCTTGCTTGTAAACCCCCAGTAACACATTTAATTAAACAATAGTCAGTATTCTCTCCTGCTAAGTACAGTTTGTGTTCAGCATTATGCTACAGTTCTGTTCTAGTCACCCTAAAGAGCATCTTCCTCATTTTAGAAAATGGAAACGAACTGCTTAGATGCCTGTACAGCTGCCAAAGACCCACATGGGTGAAACTGTGCTCTGCATGTAAACAGTGAACTAGCTATACTCTATTCTTAAAGGCAAATGTGCAGTAGGGATGACCAGAAAATTAAGAGCATTTCATGTTCCAGATATATCACAAAATACTGTATATTATTTACATTGTGTAATTTACTATCCACAGGTTACTCAGAAGTTCAGGTTTCAGTGTAGCAGCCATGTTAGTCTGTATTCGCAAAAAAGAAAAGGAGTACTTGTGGCACCTTAGAGACTAACAAATTTATTTGAGTATAAGCTTTTCGTGTAACTCACGAAAGCTTATGGATTTAAAGATAGCCTCTGAGAGTCTCGTATTTTCAGACAAAAACCCACTGTCCTATTTATTTATTTTCCCCCTTTTGTTATCAGAGGTTTGTGTGTTAAATTAGTACTAATCTATTTGAGTTGTGGGTTGGTGAGCAGAGCCCACCAAGACAACAAAAGGCCTGTCGCTCTCAGGTGAAGGGAATGCACTGCAGAATCCACAAAACTACACAAATCCACAAAACATGTAACTCATGAAAGCTTATGCTCATATAAATTTGTTAGTCTCTAAGGTGCCACAAGTACTCCTTTTCTTTTTTTCAGAAGTTCAGCACTACTAATGGCATAGGGTTTGATTCTGTCGTGCCCTGCACCTTGTGTAGTCAATTATGCCTGTGGAAAGTGGTTGTAGAAGTGCTACCAAATCAGAAAGGTAGTATTTTATGTTCCCTTTACATTGATGTAAATGACTTCACAAGGGGTAAGGGGCAATGAAGAATCAGGCCTATTTATATCAGTGGGAATTTTGCCTGTCTGTGGGGTTAGTGCAGTATGAGTGTTTGGTGTGATTAGCAATGTAGCATATAATAATAGCAACTGTAATTTCTCATTGTCTGGTTTTGCTCCAAAACAAATTCTATTCTACTAGTATATCTCTCCTTAGCTATGTGGGCAGGGTTGCTATAGCTTTCAGATCTGTAAATTGGCCCTTTGTTTGCATTTCTGTGCAATTTGGCAATCAGGGGGATTACATTTTTTTAAAATCATCATAATCTATTAAAATGTTTCCAACAATATGCAGTTGATCACACAAGACCTTACTGTAAATACATTAGCCTTCCCACCACTCCTTTTCTCCATTTCTTTCCTTAGAACAGTGTTTTAAAAATAGCTCTACATTTATGACAGAATCATTACAAGCACTACTGTGAAAGGATCTTCTTTGGTTGCCTTGGGAAATATTACCTCAAAAAGTCAATCAGCTATTTCAGTTTGATGCTTTGGACTGTAAGAGTTATGTAGTGCTCAGTAAATAATTGTCCCCCCTCCAAGATATTTATCATGAGAGTAAAGTTAATTCATCCACCAGAGGGCAGTCTTACATGTATAGACATTAGGTATAAATTTAATACAGTAATAAAGCACTGGATCTATATGGGACCCTACCGAGCATAAGCCCAATTCTCCCCTCACTTATACTACTTCAGTAACATGGATGGAATTGCAATGGGTACAGCTGAGTGCAGAATCAGGATGGAAAAGTTCTTTTAATTGATATTGTCCTTTTTTTTGGCCATGTAGCAAAGAAATATTTTATTTATACTTTGTTTCGCAGTGTATTTGCTTTTGACTTGGATTAGATTTTAGCACATGTCATACATATGTAGAAGTTGTTTCTGACACTTGCATCCCAGTGCTGGTAATCCCATTGGATTTAAAGATAGCCTCTGAGAATCTCGTATTTTCAGACAAAAACTCACTGTCCTATTTATTTATTTTCCCCCCTTTTGTTATCAGAGGTTTGTGTGTTAAATTAGTACTAATCTATTTGAGTTGTGGGTTGGTGAGCAGAGCCCACCAAGACAACAAAAGGCCTGTCGCTCTCAGGTGAAGGAAATGCACTGCAGAATCCACAAAACTACTAATGACTTGGGACAAAGAATGAAAAAAACAGGGGCAGAATGGAGGTTCCAGGGTTAAAAAAAAAAATAAAAGATCCACAGTGATTTACTCATGACAGTGATAAGTGGGTTACCCAGAGTACTATGGGATGTAGCCATGCTCCCTTCTTTCCTGTTTTAGTCAGTGTGAGTTCCCCTCCCCAGTTGTGGTGCAGTTAAATAAAGTAGCAAGTTCCCAGCCTGCTGTCCTGTGAGTAGACTTATTTTTGTTGCACTGAACAGTCCATTTTACAGAAAGGGGGACTTAGATCAGGGAATGCCAGACAAAGCCCACTGATCCCTGAAGGAATCCAAGGAGTCAGTGAATGCTGCCTAGAGAAACTCTGCCCAAATGCATGCACAGATGAGGGACCAGAAGAATGCCCCACAGTTGCAGAGAACCGCCTATCTGGACTGAATATGGCCACATTGGCCAGAGCCAGGAGGAATTCTTGTGATTTTGTGGGGCCATAGATAGGGAGTGCATAATGGAAGAGATGCAGGGAGAACAGCTGTGAAAACATCAGCAGGGGGTTCAGAAGGCAGAAAAGGGGTTGCACCCTGCATATAGGCTTGCATCAGGGGTTCCCTCTAGTTACAGGAGGGGCAGGCATAGGGGGAATCCAGAAACCATGCCAGCCACACACCTGTGCTCATGACTCCATGGAGGGATCACCGACTGCTGTCCCCAGGGGGCCACAGAACCAGGATGAATGACGATTCTGGAAACAGAAGTCCTGTATTTACCCACAGAACAGATAGAGCATGATTTAGGTTGGTTTGTTTTTTAATCTTTTCCACCACGTTCATCGCTAGTGGGCTGAGGTTAAGTAGTTTATCCAGGAGAGGCTGCACAACATGAATCAGATGAAAGATAGGAACTGCTAATTCTCTGCTGAGTTTGTCTCATGGGTGTGTAATCTCTAGAGCCCCTCTTAAGGTGCATGTACACTAGGAAAAATATGTTTTCTTACCATGTGGAATCTATAGTTTAGCTGTTCCACGTAAAAGTTACAACTGCCTGTCTTCCCTAGGCATTGTATTAGTTACCACATGTTAGCTAGAATGGTCTTTTTCCTATTGAAGACAGGGCTTTAGTGTGTGTGGGGATATCAGTGGGCAGGGCAGCAGTGCTTGCATTCTGTGCTAAGTGTACCCAAGTAAGCCTTACGTTGTGCTATAGACTGGGCTGGTAGCAACACATATTGTTAAGGTTGCCTAACACTTCGCATTCTAAGACCCTGTTGTCAGTTGCTTATAACTTTGTTAAACTACTGAAATTTTCCATGCTTGGTGTCTGCCCCAGACTGAAAATTGTTGAAAAGTTTCAGCCAAAATTGCTGATTCTGAGAACAAGGTTAGGGAAAATATGTTGCTTTGCATGTGTTAAAATATTTTAGCAGCCTTTTCTTTGGGGAATTTTATTGGCTCCCTGCTTTGGCACAGACTTGAAATATGGCAGGGATGACCTTTGTGTCAGGGATGTGCCTGCTGCTTCTGTGAAAAGCATCTCAAATTTGGACAAGTTATAAGCCTTTGAAAAATTTGTACATGCTCAGTAAAACTTCTTAGAGTTTAGCAGCTAAAATTACTGAAGATTCTGCCCTCCCTGAGCATGCTCAAGTCTCTTGCAACTCCTAGAGAGGACCAGATTGCACATGCACTATCCCCACAAAAAGAAAAGGAGTACTTGTGGCACCTTAGAGACTAACAAATTTATTTGAGCATAAGCTTTCGTGAGCTACAGCTCACTTCATCGGATGCATTTGCATTAGCTAATGCAAATGCATCTGATGAAGTGAGCTGTAGCTCACGAAAGCTTATGCTCAAATAAATTTGTTAGTCTCTAAGGTGCCACAAGTACTCCTTTTCTTTTTGCGAATACAGACTAACACGGCTGCTATCTGAAACCTATCCCCACAAAGCAACTGCCAGTGCTCCAGCCCAAGGTTGCAGGGAGGGTGCTGAACTGTTCCTGTAATTGTGACTCCCAGCTGGTTTGGGCCGGGAATGGGGGTGAGCAGGGCTTCATGTTTTTTTTAAATCTTATCTAAGAACCCCTTCATCCCACAGTAAATTGAATGGAACTCAATTTATAGAACTTGGGAAGTAGAAGTTCAGTCCTGCAAGGTGCTGAAGTGAAAGAGGTCATAATGGATCAGAAAATAAAACTATTTCAGTGTTAAAGACTCATAGGTATTTAGGCATCTATCTCCAGTTTATGCATCTATTGTCTCTCAATTCCATAAGAGAGTAGCAGTTAAAATGACAAGGTTATCCCAGCATGCATTGATTGAACTCATGACACTGGCAGCAGCTGCTGCTGTGGACATTGATCTCAAGGAAGGTCCAGTAAGTTTCAAAGGAAAAACATTACCATCCTTTTGTCAGGGAGTGTTTTATGCCAGGTGAGCTGGATCTGTCCTATTGGAAGATACCCTTCAGCAATTATAGACTGGGCTCTAAGCAAGATTGAATTTCTCTTCTCTTGACTCCTTAAAGGCATGGAGAGGGACTAGTGACCAGAAAGGGAGGGGAGGTATAGCAATAGTCATGGGAGATTTTAACATTATACTGTAGTAAACTCGGCCTCATAAGAAGTGTATAATATTTAGTATATGTGGGAAGGAGAGGGTAATGGTTGAAATTAGGGGATTGGGACACAGGACTGATCGGTTCTATTTCCATTTCTGCCACTGATTCGTTGTTACCCTGGGGCAAATTGTTTACGAAACTGTTCTCCAGTTTATGCATCTGTAAAATAGGAATGAAAATATTATGGGCAGAGTTGGTAAAGCTTAATTAATGTGTGTAAATTGTATTGAGATCTTCAGATGACAGGGACTAATTCATCAATTACCAGGTGCTGGGTTACTCCTCATTTAAAAAATATAAACAACCCCCCACAAATTAACAATTGTACATAGAATCATAGGACTGGAAGGGACCTCGAGAAGTCATCTAGTCCAGTCCCCTGCTCTCATGGCAGGACTAAGTATTATCTAGACCAGTGGTGGGCAATCTGCGACCGAACGGTAATCTGCTGGTGGGCTGCCAGATGGTTTGTTTAGAATCATAGAATCATAGAATCATAGAATATCAGGGTTGGAAGGGACCCCAGAAGGTCATCTAGTCCAACCCCCTGCTCAAAGCAGGACCAAGTCCCAGTTAAATCATCCTAGCCAGGGCTTTGTCAAGCCTGACCTTAAAAACCTCTAAGGAAGGAGATTCTACCACCTCCCTAGGTAACGCATTCCAGTGTTTCACCACCCTCTTAGTGAAAAAGTTTTTCCTAATATCCAATCTAAACCTCCCCCATTGCAACTTGAGACCATTACTCCTCGTTCTGTCATCTGCTACCATTGAGAACAGTCTAGAGCCATCCTCTTTGAAACCCCCTTTCAGGTAGTTGAAAGCAGCTATCAAATCCCCCCTCATTCTTCTCTTCTGCAGACTGAACAATCCCAGCTCCCTCAGCCTCTCCTCGTAAGTCATGTGCTCTAGACCCCTAATCATTTTTGTTGCCCTTCGCTGTACTCTTTCCAATTTATCCACATCCTTCTTGTAGTGTGGGGCCCAAAACTGGACACAGTACTCCAGATGAGGCCTCACCAGTGTCGAATAGAGGGGAACGATCACGTCCCTCGATCTGCTCGCTATGCCCCTACTTATACATCCCAAAATGCCATTGGCCTTCTTGGCAACAAGGGCACACTGCTGACTCATATCCAGCTTCTCGTCCACTGTCACCCCTAGGTCCTTTTCCGCAGAACTGCTGCCAAGCCATTTGGTCCCTAGTCTGTAGCGGTGCATTGGATTCTTCCATCCTAAGTGCAGGACCCTGCACTTATCCTTATTGAACCTCATTAGATTTCTTTTGGCCCAATCTTCCAATTTGTCTAGGTCCTTCTGTATCCTATCCCTCCCCTCCAGCGTATCTACCACTCCTCCCAGTTTAGTATCATCCGCAAATTTGCTGAGAGTGCAATCCACACCATCCTCCAGATCATTTATGAAGATATTGAACAAAACGGGCCCCAGGACCGACCCCTGGGGCACTCCACTTGACACCGGCTGCCAACTAGACATTTACATTTACATTTACGTTTACGTTTACGTTTACATTTGCACAGCCACCCATAGCTCCCAGTGGCCGTGGTTCGCTGTTCCCGGCTAATGGGAGCTGTGGGAAGTGGTGCGTGCTGCAGGGACCTGCTGGCCGCTGCTTCCCATTGGCCGGGAATGGTGAACCCTGGCCAGTGGGAGCTGCGGGGGGCCGTGCAAATGTCTGGCGGCCTGCCAGCTGATTACCGATGGGTGCAGGTTGCCCACCACTGATCTAAGACATCCTTGAGAGATATTTGTCTAACCTGCTCTTAAAAATCTCCAGTGTTGGAGATTCCACAACCTAGATATGCTTTCTAATACGCTCATGAGAAAATAACAGGTGGGCTCTTCCCTCTACCCTAAAATGAGGGTCCCACTTTGAAACTTGGTTTAAGGGAGAAAAGATAGTCTTGTGATCTGGTGGTCCTGAAAATAGTGTATTGGGGCTCTACTCCCAGCTCTGCTACTGACTTGTTGTATGTCCTGGGAGAAGTAATTTAAAGGTATTTGGCAAATGATTAAAAAAAATTGGTCTTGTGACCTTTTGGGTTTCTTTAGGATGGATAAAGAAGACCTGAAACATTTTTGTTTGTTTTGGTTTTTTTGCTTGTTTGTTTGTATTTTTACATGAAAAATATCAGGTATATTCTGGGCTTCTATAGTTTTGATGGGGGACACATTATGGTTGTCAAAAGATCATCTAATCTCACACTTTAATTGAAGGGATTGGGGTGATGAATCTTTTAAAAGACATCCTTTCTCCAAACAGTTAGTCATTAACCTTAAATAGATGTTTAAAAACAAGCAAACAAAAAACAAAGAATGTTAAATACTGTAGACTGACTAAAAATATCTTCCCCTCTCAATGGATCTACTTTCACTCTTTTGACTCCTGGGATGTCATCATTTCACTGCTTAGCCGGTCATCGTAGGGTTTTCCAGGCTAGACAGGACCGAATTTCTAAAGTAAAAAGCAAGCAGAAAAAGTCTCATTGTTGGCTTTGGAACAATGTGAAAATAATGTGCTATGTTGTGACAAGATGGACTGTAATAAACCAAATATTAGCAAAAAATGTTGGACTGAGCAATTGCTTTTAGTATGGATTGTAACTGTTTGATCCAAATGACTGTGTATTTGCAAACCATTGTGAATCAAACAGCTTGCATGAACAGCTTTCTTTCTGTGCCAATGGTGAGGGGGCTGGCAGAGCTCAATATACTCTTGGAGCAGCTTTACACTGTAGTGCCAACACTCTGGTATGTCAGAATAAACTCACTTCAACAAAGAAAGCATTGGACTGTACAGCAGGCAGGCTTATTATCAGGGATGTTGAGAACTTATGCTTGTTTCTTGCATTCCAGTGAATCTAGTAGTTAGAGTACAGAGCTGGGAGTCAGGACTCCTGAATTTTAGTCACAGCCTTGCCAATGACTCACTGTATGACCTTGGTTAAGTTACGTGGCTTAAGCTTCCCCCACTGTGCAATGAGAATAGTAAATTTAGCTCTCTCACAGATAATGAATTAGCTGTTTTTAAAGTGCTTTGAGATGTTGAATGAAAGGTGCTGGATAAATACATATTATTTTATTATTTAGAAACAGAGTTTAGAAGAGGAATGAATTTGGGATGATTGACAAACATGTGGGTTACCTGACTGCGGAGAATAAATAGAATTAGGAGACCAACTAATTCATAGCAACCCTGACAAATCCCTGTTTGAATCAGAGAAGAAGTAGGAAGTGAAGCTGTTAGCTACATGAGCAAGGAGTAATACTCAGCACCTTAAAGTAAGAAATTGTTGCCATAACAACAAATTACTACTAGCGCTGTTTCTTAAAATATGACAATGATCTTTCTGTCCTTCTCCACCCCCGAGAGAATTGCACACAAACAACTGAGCCACTATCAGAGCACCTCCTGAAAAGTAACATGTATGTAACATCCGATGAAGTGAGCTGTAGCTCACGAAAGCTTATGCTCAAATACATTTGTTAGTCTCTAAGGTGCCACAAGTACTCCTTTTCTTTTTGCGAATACAGACTAACACGGCTGCTATTCTGAAACATGTATGGCAAGTGATGCAGAACAATGCACAGAATGTTTCTGGAAAGTCAGTATGTATGTTAAGAAGAAAATGGAATGAAAAGTTCATATGAAAGAACTGAAAAGAAAAAATCTAAAAATATCACATTGATCAAACCTTTCAGCAGTGCATTTTATACAGCTCTGCGCTGGGTAGCTAGTCATTAGCATCTATTGTGGTTATAGAAAAACTCTGCTTATAGGCCCCAGTTCAACAAGGAATCTAAGCACATGCATAGCTTTAAGTAGTCCCATTGAAATGATTAAAGTTATTCAAGGACCTTGCTTAATTTGAGCCATAGTGAAGTGGAATGAACATCTCATATTGTTTCAGTGAATTTCAGTGGAACTAATATTCCCACTTACACCATTGGAACTCTACTGGAGCTGATAGGACCAATTGGGATTACAGAACAGAATCTGGCCTTTCAAGGTACATTAAACCTTCAGATTGAGGAAGAATGTGATGTTTCTAATATTAAAGCTGGGTAAAAATATATAAAAAAATTCACAAATATTTGGATTTTTACAATAATTTCCTTTGGCTGCATTTGTGCCCCTTTAGGTTTTGCTTTCTATTCATGTGGTTGACCAAGCTTTACAAGCAAACCTGTTTTCAGAAAGCAAATTTCAAAAGCAAGTACATGAGAAAGCCAAAATTGGAATTTGCATACTTATAGTTTGAGCTCCTTCTGTTGAGGAACAGAAACATACCATGTGATTTATCAGACCAGTCATAACTAACCAACATAGCTCACATTTTGAATATTCACAAGCAATCCATAAAGTAAAATATTTAAAAAGAGAATTGTCAAATAAGGAATAAATTAAAGGAAACTGCAATCTGTTCATAGATGTTTAGCAAGCAGAAAAAGAGCTGTTTGTCCAAAATCATGGTCCATTATTAGCTCAGGGCTTGACTAATGCAAAATTACATCAGTTTAATGAAAGGTGTGATGTAAAATAGATTCAGGTAAACTGGTGCAAATGACTGTGTGGTCACTCTTCCATTGATACAAACCTGGCATATGTTGATTTAGGCTAAGTTAATTGGGAACAGGTTTAAGCTAAACCCAAGGTCTGTCTAGCCCAGTATCTTGTCTCTGACAGTGGTCTGTACTATGATGCTGCAACTTCTGTATGTAAACAAGGCTACAAAGTTTTGTAAAGAGACTGACATAATTGAAAACTTCTTTTTATTGTTTGTGAACAGATTTCCTTTTTCCCCAGTAATTTCTGCCTCCATATATCCTACTGGATCCTTGTAGTTCCATTCTTCAGTGCCCTGGTGTGGCAGGAGATGCCTAATGGAGTTTAGATAGCATGGATGCAGCCATTGGAGTCCATTTAAATTTTCGTTTTTTCAGATAAACAACATGGGTTTTGGCTGAAAACCACTTTCCTGGTCAGGCAGCAGGTTCAGGTGGAGGATATTCTCCACGTGGCAGCTCCCTGATGAAATAGCCTATGTATTAAGAGATGAAATCAGGTTTCCTTTTGTAAATTGAAAAATTGAGCCCTTATCACGCAATTGGCAGAGAGGTTTGCTCATGCCAAGCTCATTGCAGGTTAGGGTCCATGACCACAAAACAAGGGTTCTGTTCAGGTGTAAGCAGCACAGTTCAGCTCAGAGTAACTGTGATTTGTAGTATAAATTCCACACAGTGCTTGGTGCTACAGGGCTTAAAACCCTCTGGGCTAGGGACATGATTTTCTCTCTTGTTCTCAGCTGCCAAGCAAATAGCCATATTCTTCCAGATGAGGCTAATTAGAGATTGCTCCGTGATGCCTCTTTATTTTGCATGTGTTCTAATCTGTTACGAACTGTCCCTTAGTTAATCATTATTGTATTGGCTCCCCCAGACAGATGATTCCCAGTCTTAATTCCTATTTTAAAAAATACATCAGTATTTCTATGTAATGGTCCCAAATGCTGTAGCTTGTAGTTGCATTATTGTAGTATTTTGGGAGATTAGAATAATAGAATCATAGTAGTGTAGGGCTGAAAGGGACCTCTGTAAATCATCTAGTCCAGTCCCCATCCAGTGCTAAGGCAGGATTGTTATCATAGTTATATTTTATAAGGAAATGTGCTCCTGATTAGACTTGAGGAAATGGCACCAGATTGTAGGATCTGGTTCTGGGTTTTCTTTCTCTCTGGTTCCCCGATTGGATATGGATTCAACAGTTTTCAGAGCAGCCCAATCAGCAGAGGGCTGCAAAGTAGGGCCCCCTATGGGCTACTTGTGTGGAAACTGGGCCCTTACAAAGAGGTAAAAGCAATCAGTGCACCACGAAACTGTATAACTTGCTAAGCAAGCTTTAGGAAACCAGAGCCTCCAACATTCTTAAAACATTCAAAGCCAGCATGGAAAATGCAGGGAGTTGGGAGAACTGGAGAGAGTAGCATCCAGGCTAGATTTCCCTAAGAAATCCCCTCAAAACTCCATTTTTTTATGCACAGTACGCAATTTAAAAGGCGATGACGCTAACAGAATTTGTGCCGAGCCCTTTAATATAGCAATAATTTAGGATTATTTTGCTAGATAATAATTGCTGTTTGCATGCAGCTAATGGCGTGAGAAGATGCCAGATTTTTTTATATTTTCCTCTAGCCTATTGTAAATACACTGGTTGCTCAATTACTGCCATATTAGCTAGCACAGAGATACCCATTTATAGCAGGTTTCAGAGTAGTAGCCGTGTTAGTCTGTATTCGCAAAAAGAAAAGGAGTACTTGTGGCACCTTAGAGACTAAAATTTATTTGAGCATAAGCTTTCATGGGCTACAGCTCACTTCATAATAGCTGCAGTAGCCGATGAACTGTTTGGGCTGCTTGAGGCCTGGTGAGCAGTCATTTAAGCTGGTGTGCAGAGAAGCAGTCCCACATTGTTCAGTAAGCTAAAGTACATAGTGTCTGTCAGAGGAGTGTGTTAAACTCCCACCGCTGAACTGATTAAGTTACAGAGCATAGCAGATAGGCTTTTCTGACATCCCCACAGGGTATAGGCTAATGTCACAGAATGTTTTTCCTTGTACCCCTAGCATCAGTTGTCTCTAAAGACAAGAGCAGGGTGTTTTTTTGTATTCTGCCTGGAGTCCAGAATGCCTGTTGGTGTAAGTCACTGGAGTCTGGGAGGCAGAGCGCTGCTTGTTGCTCAGTTAAGTATCTGGGCAGCAGCAGCAAGCAACCACCATCTTTACATTTTATTAGTATTCACAAGCTTCTCAGGATTTTTAATAATGGTCGACTTTAAAGTTTCCAAATTCCAGCAGACAGAGTGGCTCAGAAATTGGTAATTTGGAAGCTGGGGCCTTCTCTCTATAGCTCACCTGTTCAAATCTGACCCATATCAATAGAGACTGAAGGTCATTCATTACTGTCTAAAAGCTAAAAGAAAAGGAGTACTTGTAGCACCTTAGAGACTAACAAATTTATTTGAGCATAACCTTTCGTGAGCTACAGCTCACTTCATCGATGCATCCGATGAAGTGAGCTGTAGCTCACGAAAGCTTATGCTCAAATAAATTTGTTAGTCTCTAAGGTGCCACAAGCACTCCTTTTCTTTTTGCGAATACAGACTAACACGGCTGCTACTCTGAAACCTGTCTAAAAGCTGATCACCTAAGTGATGAAAGTTCAGTGGCTTCAGGCCAGTTCCTAATGGACAAAATGTCCTGCATGTCAGTAGAATCAATCCACCACGGCTAGAATTGTCCCCGTCCCCCCATCCTTTTTGGCAGAGGATTTCAGTCTCTAGGATGCTGATCTAGTAGCTTTCTCACGCATTCCGGAGTTTCTCACGCATTCACGCATTCATTGACTTTCAGGAGATAGAAGGGAGCTCTCACTTACAAAACATGCTAATCTGTTTTTTTAATTTCCAATGAATTAATATGGCTCTCCAACTTCATACAGTAGTAATCAGTGCCTCCCATTTTAACCTTGGGCATAGGTTCTCAATCTGGAGCTCATGCCTGCCAGGATAGATGAGAACAGGTCCAGAGGGATGATTTCAATGGTAATTGCAGTAGATCCTGAGCTGCTCTATGATTGTGCACTGCCTCCAAATGTGTATTACTTATTTAAGGCCAGATCCAATGCATATTAAAAACAATGAGTTGTCCCCACTCCTTTCTTTTTGGCTAGATGTGATGGGAGTTCTAAACCACGGGAGCCAACTTTTTCTGTTGTAACATGGGGTCACAGTATGGAAACTGTGTAGAACCAGAGCTTCTGGCTCCACAGAGCTAGTAGCCCTTTACTATGCATTTCGGACACATACCATCTCCTACAGTAAGAAAAATCTCCAGAAATTAAAAATATTCTTTCAGGTTAATAGGAATGTTCTGACTTGTACCTTCCAGAGAACAAAAACAGAACAGTTTTCTGAGTCAGGCAAATGCTGATTCTTGGAGGCAAATTGTGAGAGGTGAGAACTACTTAAATGTCTCAGGATAGTTCTTCAGTATTTTCCAAGGTTGCTACTATATTTACAAAGTTGAAGAAACAGGTTTCAGAGTAGCAGCCGTGTTAGTCTGTATTCGCAAAAAGAAAAGGAGTACTTGTGGCACCTTAGAGACTAATAAATTTATTAGAGCATAAGCTTTCGTGAGCTACAGCTCACTTCATCGGATGCATTTGGTGGAAAAAACAGAGGAGAGATTTATATACACACACACAGAGAACATGAAACAATGGGTTTATCATACACACTGTAAGGAGAGTGATCACTTAAGATAAGCCATCACCAACAGCAGGGGGGGGAAGGAGGAAAACCTTTCATGGTGACAAGCAGGTAGGCTAATTCCAGCAGTTAACAAGAATATCAGAGGAACAGTGGGGGGTGGGGTGGGAGGGAGAAATACCATGGGGAAATAGTTTTACTTTGTGTAATGACTCATCCATTCCCAGTCTCTATTCAAGCCTAAGTTAATTGTATCCAGTTTGCAAATTAATTCCAATTCAGCAGTCTCTCGTTGGAGTCTGTTTTTGAAGCTTTTTTGTTGAAGTATAGCCACTCTTAGGTCTGTGATCGAGTGACCAGAGAGATTGAAGTGTTCTCCAACTGGTTTTTGAATGTTATAATTCTTGACGTCTGATTTGTGTCCATTCATTCTTTTACGTAGAGACTGTCCAGTTTGGCCAATGTACATGGCAGAGGGGCATTGCTGGCACATGATGGCATATATCACATTGGTAGATGCACAGGTGAACGAGCCTCTGATGGTGTGGCTGATGTGATTAGGCCCTATGATGGTATCCCCTGAATAGATATGTGGACAGAGTTGGCAACGGGCTTTGTTGCAAGGATAGGTTCCTGGGTTAGTGGTTCTGTTGTGTGGTGTGTGGTTGCTGGTGAGTATTTGCTTCAGATTGGGGGGCTGTCTGTAAGCAAGGACTGGTCTGTCTCCCAAGATCTGAGAGAGCGATGGCTCGTCCTTCAGGATAGGTTGTAGATCCTTGATGATGCGTTGGAGGGGTTTTAGTTGGGGGCTGAAGGTGATGGCTAGTGGCGTTCTGTTGTTTTCTTTGTTGGGCCTGTCCTGTAGTAGGTGACTTCTGGGTACTCTTCTGGCTCTGTCAATCTGTTTCTTCACTTCAGCAGGTGGGTACTGTAGTTGTAGGAATGCATGATAGAGATCTTGTAGGTGTTTGTCTCTGTCTGAGGGGTTGGAGCAAATGCGGTTATATCGTAGCGCTTGGCTGTAGACAATGGATCGAGTGGTATGATCTGGATGAAAGCTAGAGGCATGTAGGTAGGAATAGCGGTCAGTAGGTTTCCGATATAGGGTGGTGTTTATGTGACCATCGCTTATTAGCACCGTAGTGTCCAGGAAGTGGATCTCTTGTGTGGACTGGTCCAGGTTGAGGTTGATGGTGGGATGGAAATTGTTGAAATCATGGTGGAATTCCTCAAGAGCTTCTTTTCCATGGGTCCAGATGATGAAGATGTCATCAATGTAGCGCAAGTAGAGTAGGGGCATTAGGGAACGAGAGCTGAGGAAGCGTTGTTCTAAGTCAGCCATAAAAATGTTGGCATACTGTGGGGCCATGCGGGTACCCATCGCAGTGCCGCTGATTTGAAGGTATACATTGTCACCAAATGTGAAATAGTTATGGGTCAGGACAAAGTCACAAAGTTCTGCCACCAGGTTAGCCGTGACAGTATCGGGGATACTGTTCCTGACGGCTTGTAGTCCATCTTTGTGTGGAATGTTGGTGTAGAGGGCTTCTACATCCATAGTGGCTAGGATGGTGTTTTTAGGAAGATCACCAATGGACTGTAGTTTCCTCAGGAAATCGGTGGTGTCTCGAAGATAGCTGGGAGTGCTGGTAACGAAGGGCCTGAGGAGGGAGTCTACATAGCCAGACAATCCTGCTGTCAGGGTGCCAATGCCTGAGATGATGGGGCGTCCAGGATTTCCAGGTTTATGGATCTTGGGTAGCAGATAGAATACCCCAGGTCCTGGCTCCAGGGGTGTGTCTGTGCGGATTTGTTCTTGTGCTTTTTCAGGGAGTTTCTTGAGCAAATGCTGTAGTTTCTTTTGGTAACTCTCAGTGGGATCAGAGGGTAATGGCTTATAGAAAGTGGTGTTGGAGAGCTGCCTAGTAGCCTCTTGTTCATACTCTGACCTATTCATGATGACGACAGCACCTCCTTTGTCAGCCTTTTTGATTATGATGTCAGAGTTGTTTCTGAGGCTGTGGATGGCACTGTGTTCTGCATGGCTGAGGTTATGGGGTAAGCGATGCTGCTTTTCCACAATTTCAGCTCGTGCACGTCGGCGGAAGCAGTCTATGTAGAAATCCAGGCTGCTGTTTCGACCTTCAGGAGGAGTCCACCTAGAATCCTTCTTTTTGTAGTGTTGGCAGGAAGGTCTCTGTGGGTTAATATGTTGGTCAGAGGTGTGTTGGAAATATTCCTTGAGTCTGAGACGTCGAAAATAGGATTCTAGGTCACCACAGAACTGTATCATGTTCGTGGGGGTGGAGGGGCAAAAGGAGAGGCCCCGAGATAGGACAGATTCTTCCGCTGGGCTAAGAGTATAGTTGGATAGATTAACAACCTCCAACCCCTCAGACAGAGACAAACACCTACAAGATCTCTATCATGCATTCCTACAACTACAGTACCCACCTGCTGAAGTGAAGAAACAGATTGACAGAGCCAGAAGAGTACCCAGAAGTCACCTACTACAGGACAGGCCCAACAAAGAAAACAACAGAACGCCACTAGCCATCACCTTCAGCCCCCAACTAAAACCCCTCCAACGCATCATCAAGGATCTACAACCTATCCTGAAGGACGAGCCATCGCTCTCTCAGATCTTGGGAGACAGACCAGTCCTTGCTTACAGACAGCCCCCCAATCTGAAGCAAATACTCACCAGCAACCACACACCACACAACAGAACCACTAACCCAGGAACCTATCCTTGCAACAAAGCCCGTTGCCAACTCTGTCCACATATCTATTCAGGGGATACCATCATAGGGCCTAATCACATCAGCCACACCATCAGAGGCTCGTTCACCTGTGCATCTACCAATGTGATATATGCCATCATGTGCCAGCAATGCCCCTCTGCCATGTACATTGGCCAAACTGGACAGTCTCTACGTAAAAGAATGAATGGACACAAATCAGACGTCAAGAATTATAACATTCAAAAACCAGTTGGAGAACACTTCAATCTCTCTGGTCACTCGATCACAGACCTAAGAGTGGCTATACTTCAACAAAAAAGCTTCAAAAACAGACTCCAACGAGAGACTGCTGAATTGGAATTAATTTGCAAACTGGATACAATTAACTTAGGCTTGAATAGAGACTGGGAATGGATGAGTCATTACACAAAGTAAAACTATTTCCCCATGGTATTTCTCCCTCCCACCCCACCCCCCACTGTTCCTCTGATATTCTTGTTAACTGCTGGAATTAGCCTACCTGCTTGTCACCATGAAAGGTTTTCCTCCTTCCCCCCCCTGCTGTTGGTGATGGCTTATCTTAAGTGATCACTCTCCTTACAGTGTGTATGATAAACCCATTGTTTCATGTTCTCTGTGTGTGTGTATATAAATCTCTCCTCTGTTTTTTCCACCAAATGCATCCGATGAAGTGAGCTGTAGCTCACGAAAGCTTATGCTCTAATAAATTTGTTAGTCTCTAAGGTGCCACAAGTACTCCTGAAAGTTGAAGAAAGGAACTGATAGGATAGCCCTCATCATTACATTAAGGAGTCAAACATTTAACTCCTGGCTTGTCAGGTCTGCTTGAGTTTTAGGGAGGGTAGTCTAGTGCTTAAAGTATGGGACTGGGAATCAAGTGAGGACTCTTGAGTTATAGTCCAAACTACTACTGAGTCACTGAGTGGCCCTAGTAAAACACTTCTCTGTGCCTTGTGTAACATCCCATGAAATGGCTATAATACTACATGCCTTCCTTGCTCGGGTGCTGAGCACTGATGTTACTGTTAGTGAAGGATTTGGGGATCTTTAGAGAAAAGATGCTATACAAATGCCTGAGAGGTGCTGAACTCCTGAGAAGTGCATTGATTTCAATGGAAATTGTAGGTGGTCAGCACCTCTTAGGATTTAGCCTTGTACGTTATTTATCTAAGGCCCGATCCAATACCTATTAAAATCAATGGTTTGGGCCCCTATATTTTTCTCTTCAGCTTGCATCAATGGAAAGTCACTTAGAGTAGCTTTCAGGGCAGCACATACGATGGTATTGACCATAATGGTAGATGTCAGTCCCCTTGTGTCATATACTTGGGTTGTGGGGGAAGGAAGGACAAAAGTAGGTGTTCATTTTTCAGTCTGTATCCAAATTTCCAAGGGAAAAGGTAAAGACAACCCATGCCTGCTGATATTGGGGGGGCAGAGTGCGGGCAGCCAGCTTCAGCAGTGTTACTGAGCATGCTCAGTCTGTGTGAGCATGCTCAGTACAAGCCAAGCAGCAAACTCGCATGCCCCCACCCACGTGTCACCTCTGGCAAGGTTTTCTCTTTCTCTAGGTCCCAAGGCATGTCTTTTGTAAAGAAACATTTCCAAGATTTAAATTAAGTGCATGTGTTATAAATAAAATGACTGATTTTTTTAAAATGTAGCTTTCAAACTGGTAGCTTCTCCTCTTGATAAAGAGACCCCCTTAATGGTTCAAGTGACACTGTCTTGTTTAGTGTCTTGGTTTTGCTTTACTACACCTCATCTTTTTGGTTTGACAACAGAAGGACTGAAAACATGAAATACTTACCAATCCTCAGGTCTCAGACTCAATAGCACAGTCTGAGATACAGCTGTTGTGTTTCACTCCAGAGGTGTTTGCACTTCAGTAGTGGGTGAAGAAATCTCTCTGAAATAATCAATGATACTTTGTACTTCTATCATGCCTTTCATTCAAAGACCTCAAAGTACTTTACAGATATTACATATCACAATACCATGTGAAACTAGACAATCACTGCACTCTTGAATGAACTCACATAGAAAAATGATATAAGACAAAAGACCTTACCACCCATGGTCAAACATTGTCACAAAACAATCACTCCATAACTGACCTCTTGGTCCTTGTCGTCAAAGGAAACAGGCACAACACCTTCAAAAGATGATCCTGGGAGCTTAAATTAATAACTCTACTAGACACCAAAAATCATAGACTCAAGAGAGACACTGGTTTCATGTCTCATTGCAATAATCTGTAACCCACTAACTCTTCTTTGTCCTATGACTGCAGTAGTGTTAATTGCCCACTTTATTTTGAATGGTTTGTTTGCAACAGTTGTTAACTCCTTAAGTTTTACAATCGGTGCCACCTTGTATTTAGCTATGGCTCTTTGATTACCTTTCCCAGATCTGTGGAACAGTCTGTGGAGCTGGAAAGCTTGTCTCTTTTACAAGCAGAAGTTGGTCCAATAAAAGATATTACCTCATCCACGTTGTCTCTCTCATATCCTGGGACCTACACAGCTACAACAACAATGCAAACAACACCCTGCGATACAGGTGAGCTGAGCCAACTCAATGCAGTTCAACCTTCAGCTCCAGGTCACTGGGCTCTCCTTACCTCATCAGAGACAGGTTGAAGTGGTAGTGATAAGTTTTACCACTGATGCTCCCATGCCAGCTGCTGTGGGAAGTTACTTGAGTTGTTTGGAGAAAAATGCAACCATCAGTTCTAGACACATTCTATGTTGGCTCCCACTTGATGGAACTAAAACCTTCCCCCACTTGGCAGGGCAGAACTGTCTGCAATAGGTTGTTCGGAGGTCATATACTAAATCTTGGAACCAACTGAGCGGCTTTTCAGGGGGCGTCACATTGGCTTGAACTGTCCCTGAAGTTAAAGGATAATTTCACCCACTACTGGAATGCTGCCATCACTTGGGTGGAATCATCACACAGCAATACTTTGCAATAGTATAGGATAGATAGTGAAAATGTGAAATGTCAAGGAAATTTAAATAGGTAGAAAGTAGTGGTCTAAGTTAGAATGTAGCTGAAACACTGTTATCACCCCTGTCTGCCCATATGTAAAGTGCTATATAATTGGGCAAGACCAAATTTATACCCTGTCCAAAAGATGGCAACTCAAGCAGCATAGCACCTGGTATCACATTGTTGTACTGATTCAGTGCTAACACGAAGAGAAGGGTGCAGTCTTTTAAATCATCACTACCACATGTATTAGATAGCTTGTAAAGTGTCTTGAGGTCCTTTACAATGAAAAGTATTGTATACAATTAAGCTGTTTATGATCTGAATCACAGTTTGATTCCTTTCAAATCTATCCTGAATGGCTGGCTTCCTCCAACTCAGTGCAGAACGAGACCTTTTTTGTTTTTGAAAAGTCACAAAGATATAACATACTGCAGCTGTCTCCCTATTTTCTCATGCCAAAGTATCTTGTGGTAGAATGGAGTTGAGTTATCTCGTGGTGGTGGTGTGAAAAAAAATATTTTTGAATCAAAATTCATAAATAACTAAAACATTTTTTACACCTCATATTGCAGTCATGAAGAAAATCACACATTCTAGGTCAGAATGGTCATCTTCCTACATTCTGCATATTGAGCTGTAATATTTATTTGTAAACCAATGAGCTAAATTCATCCCTGGCATTACTACATTAATGTTATCTCTGAGATTAATGTGAGCCCATAAGTTATCTATATGGGCTTACTATACTAATCAAAATCATAAGAGACTTCAAAAATACTCACCTCTTTTATCTGGATACATCTCTCTCCACACTCAAAAAGTATTCTGCCTCTCGTGAGCGATCGTAGGTTCCATGTCAAGGGTCGGATGAGCTAACTATTAATGAAAGCTGAAGGATAGCAGACCACCAATGAAGTCCTGTATGCAGGACTTATATATGGACAGGAAATTACTGCATAATGTGCAAGACTGTTACAATATATGCCAACAAAATTAATAACCATATAATGCTGTGCGTTATTAAAAGTGAATTCCCAAGGTTTTCTAAAGTGATATAGGTTTCAGGGAAACTATAGTTCCATTCAGCAGTTAGATTGCAAAGAGGAAGTATGGTTGGAAGGCTGTAGTAACACGCAGTTGCTGTTAGCCAGAAGTCGTATGTAATGATGAACGAACAAGAGACCACTATTTTTTTACATCTCTTATGATTTGGAATGAACGAATAATGTGCAAAGCTAAATTCTTAAAAATTTGTTCAGGGAAAGGGTCACCTGTGGGGTTTACTTTGTCTAATACAGATCCTGAGCAGTCTCTTTAATTCTGTCAAATGGATCTTGGTTCACAAAGGAAGGATTGTCCAGAGGTTAGGGTGGTAGTCTGGGACTTAGGAGTCCTGGTTCAGTTCCCTGCTCTGTCACCCACTTCCTGCGTGACCTTACACAAATCACTTGGGGTGAACTTTGGAAAAGTGCCCAAGTGACTTAGGAGCTGAAGTCCCATTTTATGAGTTGACTGTGTCTCTCAGGTCACTTACCCTTAGTATCTCTGTACTGCAGTTTCCCATCTTTACAATGAAGATATCCATACTACCCCACCTTACAGGCTGTTGTGAGGATAAATACTTTAAAGATGGTGAGATATTCAGATACTGTCATCATGGGGGCTATACAAATAACTTCTGGAAAGCCAAACCAGGCATGTGCAACAGTGCTTGTGAGTTTGAGCTCTGAGTAACTTAGAGCCACCAGACACCCCAATAAAACGTAAGGGGCCAGCGAAGACCATCCATTCCTGGCATGTAAAGGAAACCAGCTGCAAGCCTCTGCTGCAAGTATTGATGATATCCACATGTTCCGCCTTTCTATCCAGTCTGAAGCTAAAGGTGAATCATTAGCACTTCTTTGTTACAACAGTTGAAATAGAGCCTTTACAGTTTTTCATATTTTTATGTGAACTTAGTGTTTTCAAAAGGCACTATATTGGAAGATAGTGGGGACTGGATTCCTTCTCCTAACCCCCAGAACAGGTACAGCATGAGCTGTGGGGCATGGCATTACAAGATTTCTTTATACTGTCTTACCAAAGTATCTCTACCCTGGCCTGGAGTCTGAGAATGTGGTGCAGTCCCCACTGACACTCAGCCCTTAGCTTTTCACTGAGATGGTCAACAGAAGCATTGAATGTAGTGGAAGCTGTGGTGATGTAGCCCTCTGTTCACTGGGAGCTAAACTGAGACCCACCCACTCATTTCACATACCAAACTGCTATCAGGTGATAATTATTTAGCTTCAATCATTCATAATTAATGACCTGAGATGGACTGAAACCTGATCACTAACAGGTAAAAGGCACAGTCGGCTGAATTCAGCCGTGGCATAAGCAGGTGCAGCTCCTGTTGACTTCAGTGAAAGTTATACTCATGCTAAAGTTGAATTTGCCTCGATCTGTCTTAAGCCATCTAATCTTCCTGCTCATAAAATGCTGATCAAGGATGGATCAGAACTAGAACTGAGATCTGAACTCCACTTCTCTCCCTAAAGTTAGGGTAAGTTGGAATCTTCATATAAATTTCACAGCTTGGACCCATATCTGCTTTTTATATGCTTTTTCTGGTGTCCTCCACTCCTTTTTTTGGACTGTCATTCCTTCAATATATTGCTTACCTATATTTTCTTGAATCACATATTTGTATTTATTTATATTATGGTAGTATGGAGAGGCTCCAACCAAGATCAGCATCTCTTTGTGCCAGGACATACATTTAGTAAGAGACAAAAAAGCATATAGTCTAAATAGACAAAGCAATTATTTGTTCTTTCTTCCTTTTTTGAGTTAGTTCTCAAGTCCATGACTATGGAGAGACACCAGTGTCTAAATGGATTCTTTCCATGTGACACCGGTGAAGGATAGGTGCCACTGTTTTCCTCCTGTGCATAATTAAAAATCTCATTTTATATTGAAAAGTTATGTGTGGTGTTTGGTTTTTTGTTTTTGGCTTTTGATATACTCTTGAATATTCCCTAATGCCCTCCTGACTTATCAAGATTTCTCAAGGCAAATTTTAATTTCTTTATACTGTGCACTGAATGAATAAAGCAGCTGTCTTGGGCAGCTTACATTGTTCTTAAAGTGACAGGTTTATGGATAGAAAACGAACCAGAAATTGGCAAAGCATTGTGAAACATACTGTAGGAAGCAAGATGGAAGAGAGTGGTGAAGAGGCAAACTCACATAGGTAATTTTCAACCTCAGATTTCTATAGTTCTACTTAGATTCGATCATATGCAAAACAACAGATTTGGATTTATTTACATACAGTGCTCTCTGATGATGAACATATGTTCTACAAGTGTTTTTTGGACTCTGTCAGAGACAACCAAGGGATCTATAGTATCTTACTGACGAGCTGAGTGGTGTCAAGATAAACCTTTTTATTATGAACAGCAGTTATGTACAGAAATGATGTAACAAACTTTCTACTCCCATGTGTAGCTGCAGCCTGCGACTGCCCTGTGCTGTGCTCCTTTGTTTCTGTCCCTGGGAGGAAGTGTCTCATAGTAAACCCAGGACTGTATAAAAAGTGTACAGGTAATGTGGCACCTCTATGCTTCCCGTAGGACTTACTCTATAGCACTGGAATTTTCAGACACAAAGATGTATGGTCTCAAGACCTCTGCTTGACAGACCCCTTTGGGCATGTCTACACTGCTTCTGGGAGTGAGCCTCCCAAGCCAGGTCCACAGATTTGAGGGGATTGAGCTAGTACTCTAAAAATAACAGTGTAGATATTGTGGCTCAGGCTGGGGATCAGATTCTGAAGCATGCGGGAGGCTTAGGAGTCCAAGTTCCATCCCAAACCACAGTGTCAAAGCACTGCCTACATAGCTATTTTAAGAGCAGTAGTGTGAGCCCTGCTAGCGCGAGTCTTACTCCCAGATGCAGTGTAGACTTGCCCTTAGTATTTCAAATGACTTAGGTGAGAGGGTTTTCAGTGCTTCTCTTGGGGAGTTAGGCCTGGTCTACAGTACGCGGTTATTTTGGAATCAGCCAAGTTACTTCAAAATAAAACTGATTCCATCCACATGACCAAACCAGTTTTTTTCAATTTAAAGGGCTCTTTAATCCGATTTCTGTACTCCATCTCTGCAAGTGGAGTAGCGCTAAAATCGAGATTGCAGTTCCGGGTTACAGGTACTATGGATACAATTCGACATTATTGGCGCCCGGGAGCTATCCCAAAATGCTCCCTTGTGACCGCTCTGGACAACACTCTCAACTCCGATGCACTAGCCAGGTAGGCAGTAAAAGCCCCGGGAACTTTTGAATTTCCTGTTTGGTCACCATCAGCACAGGTGACTATCAGCACAGTCCACCATCACAGGCGACCATGCAGAGTCCACCATCACAGGCGACCATGCAGAGTTCACCATCACAAGAGACCACGCAGTCCCGGATTCACAGACGAGCTCCAGCATGGTCTGAACGGGAGGTATTGGATCTCATCGCATGTTGGGGGAGACGAATCTGTTATGGCAGAACTACGTTCCAAAAAAAGAAATGCAAATATGTACACTAAAGTCTCCAGGGCCATGATGGAAAGAGGCTACTCCAGGGACACAGAGCAGTGTCGTACAAAAATCAAGGAGGTCAGGCAAGCGTAGCAAAAAGCCAGGGATGCGAATGGGCGCTCTGGGTCACAGCCCCATACATGCCGCTTCTACTGTGAGCTGCATGCAATTATGGGGGGTGACGCCACCACTACCCCACCACTGTCCGTGGACACCTACAAGGGGGGAGTAGCACAGAGCGAGGAGGATGAGTTTTTGGAGGATGAAGAGAAGGAGGAGGAGAAGGAGGACAGTGCTCAGGTGGCAAGTGGGGAACCTGTTTCCCCCCCTAGCCAGGAACTATTCTTAACGCTGGAGAAAATAGCCTCCCCTCACTCCCAAGGCATGCTCCCGGACCATGACCCTGAAGAAGGCACTTCTGGTGAGTGACAACTTGATCGGAGCCACGCGGTGGGGGGGAAAACCCAGCCGCACTGGGCTGTTCATGTTTAGTTTAAAGGGCTCACTCATCCCTGCTCAGAGCCTCTTCAATGCCACGCGGTGGGTGGGTGAGGTGGAAAAGGGTGTTGTGTGAAGCGATCATCCCAGAGAGCCCGGCAGTTTGAAAGCATTGAAATGAATGCGGAAGAAGCAGAACCCTATGTGCCCCTAGGGCTTACCATGGCTGCCTGCAAGCTGAATTCTGTTGCCCGGCCTCATGTGATGGCTTACTCACACCAAAGTGGCAGGCACTTCAGTATAAGAGGCAAAATGCGACCTTCTACAGAAAGAACATGTGCTGTGTACTATAAATTGCCTTTTTCACTGAGAAAGAATGTCCCCTTTGTTCTCTAAAGTGTATCTTTTAAAATACTACCCTCCCTTTTTCTCCTCCAGTAGGTGCAAATGTTTCAACATGGCCCCTATCTACTCCATCCCAGAGGCTGGTCCAGATTAGAAGGCGGAAAAAATGAACTCGGGATGACATGTTCGCTGAGTTTATGCAGTCCTTCTGCACTGATAGGGCCCAGCTGAATGCATGGAGGCAAACAATTGTGGAGTCCCTTAAAGCGTTACATGAACACAAAGAGAGGAGGGACGCATGCGATGAGCGCAGGCAGGATGCTATGGTCAAGCTCTTGGGGGAGAAAACTGACATGCTCCGTTGTATTATGGATCTAATGCGGGAAAGGCAGCAAGACCACAGACTACCACTGCAGCCCCTGTATAACCGCCCTCCCTCCTCCCCAAGTTCCATAGCCTCCTCACCCAGACGCCCAAGAACACGGGGGCGGGGGAGGCTACGTGGACCCACACAGTCAACCCCAGAGGATTGCACAAGCAGCAGAAAGCTGGCATATCTGAAATTTTGATTTGGTTTCTGGACTTGTCCTTCCCTTCTCCTCCACCCCCCTAACCCAATCTTCCCCCCCCTCATCTAGCTTCTGATTTCTTTCAATGTTTTGTGCAACAAATAATGAAGAACGGTTTTTAAACAATTGTGATTTTATTTTCTTTCATATATGTAGGGGGCGGGTAACTTTAAGAGAAACAAACACAACTGTCTCATCATACCCTGGCCAGTCATGAAAGTGCCTTTCAAAGCTTCTCTGATGTGCAGTGCGCCCTGTTGCGCTCTTCAGAGTCAGTAAACTGCGCCAGCATGCTTTCAAACATCCAAAAGCACATTCTACCACTATTCTGCACTTGCTCAGCCTATAGTTGAACTGCTCCTTACTACTGTCCAGGGTGCCTATGTACGGCTTCATGAGCCATGGCATTAAGGGGTAGCCTGGGTCCCCAAGGATAACTATAGGCATTTCAACATTCCCAACAGTAATTTTCTGGTGTGGGAATTAAGTTCCTTTCTGCAGCTGTTCAAACAGACTAGAGTTCCTGAAGATGCGAGCGTCATGCACCTTTCCCAGCCGTCCCACGCTGATGTTGGTGAAACATCCCTTGTGATCCACCAGTGCTTGCAGCACCATGGAAAAGTACCCCTTGCGATTTATGTACTGGCTGCCCCGGTGTTCCGGGGCCAAGATAGGGATATGCATTCCGTCTATCGCCCCACCACAGTTTGGGAACCCCAGTGCATTAAAGCCATCCACAATGGTCTGCACATTTCCCTTGTCACTACCCTTGATAGCATCTGGTCAATGATTGCATTGGCTACTTGCAGCACAGCAGCCCCCACAGTAGATTTGCCCACTCCAAACTGATTCCCGACTGACCGGTAGCTGTTGGGCATTGCAAGCTTCCACAGGGCTATGGCCACTCGCTTCTCAACAGGGCTGCTCTCATTTTGGTGTCTTTGCACTTCAGGGCAGGGGACAGCAAGTCACAAAGTTCCATGAAAGTGGCCCTACACATATGAAAGTTTTGCAGCCATTGGGAATCATCCCATATCTGCAACACTATGCAGTCCCACCAGTCTGTGCTTGTTTCCTAGGCCCAGAATCGGTGTTCCATGGCATGAATTTGGCCCAACACCACCCTGATCTCCCAATCACCACATGCCGTGCTTCTAGGAATGTCTGTGTCCATGTCCTCATCAGTATAGTTATCACACTGTCATTGCTTCCTCACCCATTTTTTCAGGTACTGCACATACTGCTGGATAATGTGCGAGGTATTTACAATGGTCAAAACTGCAGCGGAGATCTGAGCGGGCTCCATGGTTATGGTGCCTGCCTGGGTAATCCTGGAAAAAGGGTGCAAAATGTAGGAGAGCAGAGTGGCAGTGGAAGAGGTGCTGTTCAGTTCATGATAGCCGAAAAGAGTCGGAAAATGGTTGTCTTCTGTAGCTTTCATGGAGGTGGGAGCTCAGGACAGACAACATGGAGAAGCTTGGTAGCACGGCAAGAGTGGAAGAGCAGAGTTGGCGGCGGAAGCTGTGCTGCTCGGCTCACGATGGCCGAGCAGAGTTGGCAACGGAAGCGTTCGATGAGGAAGAGAAAGAGTAGATACTAGAGATTACATAGGAAGATGAGAGGAAATGCAAGGTGGATTCATAGTAGCAGAAGAGCAGCAGTGCACCATCTGCTGAAAGCAGTCTGGCATCTGCACACCAAAAAGGCGCAAAATGATTGTCTGCCTTAGCTTTCACGAAGGGAAGAACGACTGATGACACACACCCAGAAACACCCACGAGAATGTTTTTGCCCCATCATGCACTGGGAGCTTAACCCAGCATTCCAATGGGCAGCGGGGACTGCAGGAACTGTGGGATAGCTACCCACAGTGCACCACTCTGACATTCGATGCTAGTCTTGGTACTTTGGATGCACTCTGCCGAATTCACATGCTTTAGTGGGGACACAGAAGACCGAATGTAGAAAATCGCTTCCAAAAATTTGAATAGAATAAATTCGAAATAATTTTGTACTGTAGACGTAGCCTTTGACTGTTTGCAGCCCTTATTTAACTAATGTGGTGTTTAAAGTTTAGAGGCACAGACAAGGAACAATCTTTAAGACTTGGAGGAACCTCAGTTCTCTTCATTTCTCACTTAGCCAGAACTGAACTGAGGAGAAAACACTTTTAAGGGAAATGGAAGAAACTTCTATAGGAATGGAAGGCAAACCTCTCTCACTTGCAGAAGGCACTTCAAGAACAGAAACAGAGTTGAGTGATGGTCTTGGGTGTGATGCAATAGCTATTACCAGACCTTCTCTACAAAAGTCCATGTCGAACATTGATACCATTCTGATTCCCAACAATCTTTTCTTTCTTTCTTTCCATTGTGGTGAAGCTTGCATATTTTCCCTCCATAAATATGTCATCTGAAGAAGAAGGATCTAAGCTGCCCTGGCCTTCTGTTTTATTGGCTTAGTGCACAAAGGCGATAGACATTAGAGGTACTTTGAGGGTGGTAGTTTGATTTCCACAGCTACCAAGACCATCATTGAGGACTTGCAACTATAGGCCTCTGAAGACTCATTTTCAGAGGGTAGTATAAAGGGGAGATTGTCCGTGGCTTCATATTTCTTCCTGCCTAAGTCGTGTGTGATGTCTCGCAGGGCTGCCTTCTGGCTCCAGTTCTTTTTTAAATATTTATATTTTAACAGCTTGAAGCCATTAAATAGGTGGTGTGAGCTGGGCTTTCCATTGTTTCAAAACAACACCTACATTTGCTTGTCATTTACGTCAGAACCTGGCAGCAATCTCCTTGTCAGACTGCCTAACTGAAACTTCCTGCTAGCTTGCTGGAAAATAGACTATGCCTTAATCCAGGGTTCTCAAACTGGGGATCAGGACCCCTCAGGGGGTTGTGAGGTTATTACATGGGGGGGCTGCAAGCTGTCAGCCTCAACCCCAAACCCTGCCTTGCCTCCAGCATTTATAATAGTGTTAAATATATAAAAAAGTGTTTTTAATTTATAAGAGGGAGTTGCACTCAGAGGCTTGCTATGTGAAAAGGGTCACCATTACAAAAGTTTGAGAACCACTGCTAATCAGATTAAAACTGAAAGAGTAGTACAGAGAAGGTTGTAGGGACTGAGGTTCTCCAGCTTGCATGTTGACAGAATAGTTTAGTTAGCTAGTGATTTTCTTGAGAACCTTAGTGACACTGAGAACTAGAGTGGATTGGGAATTTTTTGACGAAACTTTTTGTCAAAAATGCCAATTAACTGTTTTTCATGGAAACATATCAACTTCTCCAGGATGGACCTACCAAAGAGGATGCATTGCAGAATATTAGCCTAGTGGTTAGGGCACTAGCCTAGGATGTGGTCAGAAGCATGGACTACTGGGTCTCCTACATTGCAGATGCATGCCCTAACCACTAGTTATTCTGAGATGAGCGTTCTCATATTTTTTCAGATTTTTTTTTAAAAACTTGGGGTTTTTTTCAGGCTTTTGGTGAGGCTGTGGATTTCTATAGCTAATCCAGAGTTGATTCATGGTTGATTTTTAGAATGGTCCTGTTCAGGACTGGACCTAGACCAAATGACGGCCCAGGCAAGGAGTGTCTTTGGTGCTCCATCACCATTTGTTAAACTTTTGAATACCTTATTTTTTATTGCATTTGTACCCCATTACATGTCTTTGATGTATGATTTGCATACATGATTTATCCCTGTCATATACAACGATAAATTTGCATGCTAGGAGCTGTATTTATTCATACCATATATAAGCAAATAAAAAATAGCTTTCCTCTAAGCTTATAGAAACCTTTTTAATTTTAAGAACAACTGAAATGTACTAACATCAGGCAGTTGAACTGTGCACCAACATAGGGTGGACCAGTATTAAATAGTGTTACAGTAGGTGACAGCCTTAGAATGTTAACCCTACGTCGCTTTTCTCGCCTTTGCCCTTGTGAACTGAAGCATAGCATCAGAAAGATCCAAAAACTGACCAATGGCATTTTCAAGCAATAAAATAGCAAGCAATGTCAGTCTCTCGTCAGCCATCATTGATCGAAAATATGTTTTAATGAGCCTGAGGTTCAAAAAGCTGTGCTCACTTCTAGCAACTGTGACCAGCAACCTGAGCAGAATCCTCAAAGCTATCTACTCATTAGGAAAAGTGTCCTTCAGCTCTGCATCATGAATGAATTGGAGAACTTGGAGTGGAGAGTGCTTCCCGTGTTGCAAAATGTGATGGATGTTGTCCAACTCGACGTAGAGGTCTTTATCATTGAAGTCCGAATATTCCCCATGTGTCAGCATCCGGTGAAGGTCTGTACAGTTGTTCAAGAGTCCGTTGGCAGCTTATTAAGGTCATACAACCCTCCCCTGCCAGGTCTTTTCATGGTGCTTTATTTGTCCAAACCTTTCTTCGATGGACACATGAGCAGTGTCAACGAGCAAGCAAAAAAACCTTCCTCTTGAATTTTTCTTTGAGTTTCCCATCACCTCATCTCTGCCCTCGTAACCAAACTGTCTTATCTTCTGATGAATACGAGTTTCCTTGAAGACAGGCTTAACTCCTAAGTTTTCTGTCATTTCTTTGGCAGTAGTGATGGCATCTTCAAATCCATTGTCTCTGTAGGCCACAACGAAAGCAAGGCAGCTTCTCAACAAAGTAGTAATGGTCACAATGTCCATTGACTGAGTTTGTAATGCCTTGCTTACAACATTTACTTGGAACAGGATATCGTGCCAAACCACAAATGAGACCAGAAATTTGAAGTCAGTGATCTGGTTTGTCAGCTTTGCGCCTTGTGTCAGATTCCACCCTCAACTTTACTTGAATGTACCAGTTCTGTCAGGGCATTGTAAACCTCAGTCACTTGGTACCTCACTGGCCTTATGCTGGCAATGCGGCTCTCCCAGCGAGTATCACTTAGCAGCTTCATGGTCAGATTTGTAACATTGTCTGTGAGGCTTTTCCATCTGATAATTGATGCTGAAAACAGGACGTATATCCTTTGCAGTACTCCGAAGAGAAATACTGAATCTAAAGAAGATGATGCTGCATCTGACACTACCAGGTTGAGGAAATGGCAACTACAAAGCACAAAGAAAGCTCTTGGATTCAGCACAAGGATTCTTGCCTGGATGTCACTGTTTCTTCCCTTCATGTTCATGCTGTTGTTGTAGCCTTGGCTGCGGCAGTCTTGAAGCTTTATTTTATTCTCATTCAAAATGTTCATAAACAATTCCATTCTGATAGACCTTTTCCAGTAGAGTGATCCACAGACCGGAAACAGATAAAGTGTTTCTTTACTTGGATACAGCCATCTTTGTTGTCAACAAATCTTATGATAAATGACATCTTTTCACTGTGACTAGTGTCAAGAATGCAGTCCATTATTACAGTGCAGTACTTTGTTTTGCCAAGTCGCATCAATATGTTATCAAGCACCTTCCTTGTCATAAGGTTAATCAATTCATTTTTAATTGTTTTGCTGCAATAATGGTCCACAGCTTCTTTATGAACTACTTGACGTACGTGCTCACACATGCCATCATCGTGTTTCGCAAGGAGTTCCACCAAACTGAGGAAATTACTGTTCTGTTCAGTAAAAAGAACAGGAGTACTTGTGGCACCTTAGAGACTAACAAATTTATTAGAGCATAAGCTTTCATGGACTACAGCCCACTGAACAACTTATCTGATGAGCCCTGGAAAGCCAAATTATTCTTTGCAAGGAAGAAGGTAATTGAGATCAGACACTCAAGCGCATTCCTCCATTGCTGGGTTTCTACATTAATAATGCTCTGGTTTTCTGTGTTTGTGCATTTATTCAGCTTGAGCCTGGACTTGGTTGAGCTCCATCCATTTGGAGTAGGCTGTAAAATAGCCAGGTGACTTTTCATGTTGCTTCAGAGAATCAGCTAAGTTATGCCAGTAATTGTATCCGGAAAGCACAAGATACAATTTGGCATTCTTGTCAAATATTGTGCAATAAAAAAAGAACACTGTCAGTTGATTTTGGGTAAACTAGCCAATGCCGATTCAGTTTCTCACCATTCTCAAGCACTCTTCCGCAGTTTGACTTTGAGAAATGTTGCTTTTGCTCATTTATTGGAAACATCATATCCTTGATTTTGCCTGGCCCATTCAAAATTGTACAATCAATGTTGGCAGAGTTTAGGATCGCTGCCCATAAAGCAAGATCTGATGTATTGATTTAAGGTGTGCAATTTTTCTCACTGCTGTTTGTCATCATGTGAGGCTGATTCTTCTTTATCATTTCTCTCCTTTTTATGTAAACCAGATTTTTCTTTGTCATTACTCTCCTTTTCATGTAAGCCACATTCTTCTCCTTTACGCTGCCAGGAAAACTGGATGATTCTCATCACTTTCCTCAGATTTCCATTCCTTGTCTTCAGGTAAATCCACTAATTCCTTAGTAATAGGACTTCCATCATTTATGCTTTGCTCCTCAATTTCTTCTGCACTGGGATGACTGCTACTGCCTGAAGCATGGTCTATGCTCAATTTCAGATATTTTCCCATCAAATTTGCCCCCTTGCTGCAAACTAGATTGCAATTGCGCTTTTCGCTTCCTATACTGAGCTGAAGGCTTCTTCAGGGGCATCTTCTATCTTCTACAGGAGAAAAAAGACAGTATTAGAGAGAGAAAAAGTCTATGTTCCACAGTCTTAGAAAGTCATTAAACATTATATGTTAAATATGATAAAAGAACTAACAGTATTTCTTTTATATTGTTGTGTAGATAGGGGTTTGATAGCTATCTCTGGCATCTCATTAAATGACAGGTTTCAGAGTAGCTGCTGTGTTAGTCTGTATTCGCAAAAAGAAAGGGAGTACTTATGGCACCTTAGAGACTAACAAATTTATTAGAGCATAAGCTTTCGTGAGCTACAGCTCACTTCATCGGATGCATTGGATGCATCATCTGTAGCTCATGAAAGCTTATGCTCAAATAAATTTGTTAGTCTCTAAGGTGCCACAAGTACTCCATCTCATTAAATATGTCCTTTATTAATAGCTACTTACACTCTTCAAATCTTAATGTACCAGTACACTTTAACAATTACTGTATTGAATCTCCATTTATGCAAATGGATAGATTTTTATTTCACTTTAAAAACCTTCCCATCCTCCCTTTATGGTGTCTATTCCATTCCGTCCCTTTCCCCAGATTCCTCATAACTGTGTCTGCAGTGATGTGGTATCTAGTACACTCAGCCATTGCTATCCATGAATTTATTTAGAACATAACCCCTCTACAAACAAAGGACAGTGAGTTACACAGATCTGTTTGTGAGTGTAGAGAGACTGGAAAATATAGAACGAGGAGTAGCTAGGGAAAGTCTCACACAAATAATAGGAAAGGGTAGTGTAAGAATAATTAATTGACAGAAAGGTTAGTGCTCTCAAATAGTTAGAGCAGGAGACCTAATTTGCTATTGTCTTACACTTTGTGTGCCCCTGAATGTCTGTGCAAAGAAGGTATAGAGCACTACTATTCTGATTTGGTGCTGATTGACACCCACTTTAAGTACGTAAGTAAAATTCATTTACTCCTATCTGAATATTGATGACATCATAGCAAAATTTTCAGAAGCCTTCTCAATCCATTGCTAGCATTGAGCACTCAGCAGTGACTCCCCGTGGTTTACTGCACACCATCTATCCATCTTCTTGCTTCATGCCACTGTTCCTTCCAGGATAACTTTCTCAAAGTTATTTCCATCTCTGCCAGATGTGACCAAATTACTTAAGTTTGTGCCTGTTGATTTACAACTGCAGGGTCTGGCTCTCTCCAATAATATTCTAACATAAGCATTCATCATCCTTTCCATCCAAGAGTCTTCACCAGCACCGCATCTCAAAGGCTTCAGCATTTGTCTGCAGCCTTAATTTCCCATTATTCACATCCATAAGTCACTATGAAAAAAATTCAGCTTTTTCTTTAGTTAAACCTTTGTACATTTCAAGATGCCATGGTTTCCCCAAACTTTGGTAAGGGAGGCCATGGCTGACACCCACTGTGCACTCGTGTAAATGACTCCACAAGGTGCAAGACAGTGAAGGATCGTGTGGGGAGTCAGATCATTTGGTTCCTATAGTGACTGCCAGCGATTCACTGGGCAAATGACCTAACTCCACTGTGTATGTTTTCCCCATCTGTAAAATGGGGATAATACATTAGAAAAGAACATGGTGAGGCCTAACTAACTTATTAAAGTGCACTGGGCTGTTTGGATGAAAGATATAGTGAAAAGCATTATATTGTACCATTAGTAAATAGAAGAGATGAGACTGGCAAGGAACTGACATGATGAGTCCAACTGGCCTTCTATTCTCTTATCCTCATTTTGGATGGCATATTTTGATATTAGCCCTAGTTGTGCTGGGGTGTGAGGGGAAGGAAACCAAAAGCTCAAGTTTCCTTATGGCCACCAGTACAATATATCAGCAGTGAAATCAAAGGCTGCTTTTATTAGCATTGTAATATTGATTTAGCAACATATAACAACAAAAACTGATTTCCTTCATCCTTCCATTCCTTGTTATCTCCCCAGCTGTATTTTTGAGGACTGCATCGATTTCCCAGCACAGTGGCTGAACCCTAGAATATTAGATTTACAGCATAATTCTCCACAATAAAACTTAACATTGGGTTGGAGGTCCAATCAAAACTCCAATAGGAGATCCTCTTCAAACCTCCAGAGTGAATCACAATTAGATTAATCATACATTGGGAATGTGCTGTGACCGTGACAGTCTAAAAGGACATAAGACAGTGGACTGCTTTTGTAACTGCAAAATAAAAAGGAGTTGAGTTAAAAGAATTTTAACTGGATTTATCTGCTCTTCAAAACAGTGCACTATGATGTTAGGCCTTGAGTTTGCTAACCTTTTGATCCAGGCTCAGCATAATTTGGGAGGTTGATGGCTAACAAGTCTCTACTACTGCAATCTGATATTTTTAATTAATTCTTGAATCCAACTATAGTTTGCTAGGCTTGAAATCTTCGATGGAATCCTTCATAGTTTGATTTTAACTGTAGGTACAGTATAGATTTAAACATGCCAATGTCATATGCCTGCCAATGAAATAACTCTCATTCGTGCCTGAATTTGAGGATTTCTGCAGCTATGTTCAATGGGCCAAATCCCAGGTTCCTTAGTTTTTCCCTGGGTCCTTACTCAAGCAAAATACTCACTGACTTCAGTGGGAGCGTGAAAGAGTAAGTATTTTAGGATTTGACTTTGTATAGGGGCTGACTGGAGTCAAAGAAAATCTTTCCATTCTAACCTTTCCAGCTCCAAATTACTTGTGCTCTTAGTGGATTATTCCACACATGTGACCCAAGAAACTCTCAGTGCCAACCAACAAGGGTTATTACAGAAAGCACATTTTGTTTCATTAAAGAATGCATGTAAGGCATCAAATGAAAGCCAGTGTCACACTGGTCATCAATATCATTGTGAAATGTATGTATAGGTGCTATGTATGGAGTTATATGTATATATACACTGAAAATATATTTTAAAGTCTGTATCAAAGTATTAGAGATCAACAAAGGTGAAAAACCAGGTTTTCCTTCAGACAGGAGGTAAGGACTGTGTCTGTCTGTCTGGATGTAAATTAACTGTACCTTAACACAATTAAGTCAAGTGTTGATGAAGAGATGTGAAGTCAACAGGGATTCAGCATACTGGAAAAAAACAAGCTACAGGAGGATTATTCAGTCTATGAGCAAAGACAATGAACTTTGGGGGTATATCTAGAAGGAAAAGGAGACTTCCCTTCATCATGAAAGGAACAAGTAAATGTACAGTGTATTTGCATTCATGAAAACTTTGGTTGAAAACGCTGCAGAGGACTTTGGGTGAGATAAGCTTCTTTAGACAGGAGGTTAACCTATTAGTTAAGTTTAGTCTCTAGAAAGCGTGTTATGATTTTGTTGTAAGTGTAGACCTGCCCTCAGAGTCCGGTGTGACAGGTTGGGTCACAGAAATCCCCTTGGGACTGCCACCTGATGTGCTGGGACCACCTCTGAGCCCGTTTTTCCTGGCAGCTTGGGACTTCAGTACCTTGCCTTGTTGAGCCAGACACACTAGCCTGCTACAGATACAGGCCATGTCCGAACTATGTCCCCCAAAAGCTGCAGGCTTAACTGAAAACAGCTTAAGAAGTGCTTCTGTCTCCAACACCCATATACCCAGTTCTCAATGGGATCCAAACCCCAAATAAATCAGATTTACTCTGTATACAGCTTGTATAAATTGTTCACCCTCTATAACACTGATAGAGAGATATGCACAGCTGTTTGCTCCTCCCAGGAATTAATTACTTGCTCTGGGTTAATTAATAAGTTAAAAGTGATTTTATTAAATATAAAAAGTAGGATTTAAGTGGTTCCAAGTAATAGCAGACAGAATGAAGTAAGTTACCAAGCAAAATAAAATAAAACACACAAGTCTAAGCCTAATACAGTAGGAAACTAAATGCAGGTAAATCTCACCCTCAAAGAGATTCCAATAAGCTTCTTTTACAGACTAGACTTCCTCCTAGTCTGGGTCCAGCAATCAGTCACACCCCTGTAGTTACTGTCCTTTGTTCCTGTTTCTTTCAGCCATCTCTTTGGGGTGGAGAGGTTATCTTTTGAGCCAGCTGAAGACAAAATGGAGGGGCTTCCAGGACCTTATATAGTCTTTCTCTTGTGCAACATCATAGCCACAAGATGGGGTCTGTAGTCACCTGGGCAAGTCACATGTCTATGAAGGATTCAGCTTTTTGCAGGCCGACGCCATTGTTTACATTTTAGTTTGAACGTTCCCAGGAAAGCTCAAATGTGGATTGGCATCTTTCAATATCCATTGTTAGTTAAGTACTCCCAATTACTTGACTAACCCCTTCATACAGACAGATATCATCTTCCTCTGCAAATGCAAACAGATGGACATCATACCAAAAGGACTGAAGGTAAAAAATCCATTACAATCTACATACCACACAGACTATGCTGACAGCTCGTGCCACACACTCTCAAAGAAACTGCGGAACCACCTGATCAACATCCTCTACAGCAAACAGGGAAAGATTAAGAATGAGCTCTCAAAACTGGATACTCTCATAAAGAACCAACCTTCCACATAAACTTCCTCGTGGCTGGACTTTACAAAAACTAGACAAGCCATTTACAACACACACTTCGCTTCTCTACAAAAGAAAAAGGACACTAAGCTATCTAAACTACTACATGCCAAAAGGGGCCACAACAGTGGTTCCCGTAACCCACCCAGCAATATTGTTAATCTATCCAACTACACTCTTAACCCATCAGAAGAATCTGTCCTATCTCGGGGCCTCTCCTTTTGCCCCTGCACCCCCACGAACATGATACTGTTCTGTGGTGACCTAGAATCCTATTTTCGACGTCTCCGACTCAAGGAAGATTTCCAACACGCCTCTGAACAACATACTAACCCACAGAGAGCTTCCTACCAACACTACAAAAAGAAGGATTCTGGATGGACTCCTCCTGAAGGTCGAAACAACAGACTGGACTTCTACATAGAGTGCTTCCACTGACGTGCATGGGCTGAAATTGTGGAAAAGCAGCATCACTTGTCCCATAACCTCAGCCGTGCAGAACACAATGCCATCCACAGCCTCAGAAACAACTCTGACATCATAATCGAAAAGGCTGACGAAGGAGGTGCTGTCGTCATCATGAATAGGTCGGAGTATGAACAAGAGGCTACTAGGCAGCTCTCCAACACCACTTTCTATAAGCCATTACCTTCTGATCCCACTGAGAGTTACCAAAAGAAACTACAGCATTTGCTCAAGAAACCCCCTGAAAAACCACAAGAACAAATCCGCACAGACACACCCCTAGAACTCCGACCTGGGGTATTCTATCTGCTACCCAAGATCCATAAACCTGGAAATTCTGGATGCCCCATCATCTCAGGCATTGGCACCCTGGCAGCAGGATTGTCTGGCTATGTAGACTCCCTCCTCAGGCCCTATGTTACCAGCACTCCCAGCTATCTTTGAGACACCACTGGCTTCCTGAGGAAACTACAATCCATTGGTGATCTTCCTAAAAACACCATCCTAGCCACTATGGATGTAGAAGCCCTCTGCACCAATATTCTACACAAAGATGGACTACAAGCCATCAGGAACAGTATCCCCGATAATGTCACGGCTAACCTGGTAGCTGAACTTTGTGACTTTGTCCTCACCCATAACTATTTCACATTTGGGGACAATGTATACCTTCAAATCAGTGGCACTGCAATGGGTACCCGCATGGCCCCACAGAATGCCAACATTTTTATGGCTGACTTAGAACAACGCTTCCTCAGCTCTCGTCTCCTAATGCCCCTACTCTACTTGTGCTACATTGATGACATCTTCATCATCTGGACCCATGGAAAAGAAGCCCTTGAGGAATTCCACCATGATTTCAACAATTTCCATCCCACCATCAACCTCAGACTGGACCGTCCACACAAGAGATCCACTTCCTGGACACTATGGTGCTAATACGTGATGGTCACATAAACACCACCCTATATGGGAAACCTACTGACCGCTATTCCTACCTACATGCCTCTAGCTTTCATCCAGATCACACCACACGATCCATTGTCTATAGCCAAGTTCTACGATATAACCGCATTTGCTCCAACCCCTCAGACAGAGACAAACACCTACAAGATCTCTATCATGCATTCTTACAACTACAATACCTACCTGCTGAAGTGAAGAAACAGATTGACAAAGCCAGAAGAGTACCCAGAAGTCACCTACTACGGGACAGGCCCAACAAAGAAAATAACAGAATGCCACTAGCCATCATCTTCAGCTCCTAACTAAAACCTCTCCAACGCATCATCAAGGATCTACAACCTATCCTGAAGGACGACCCATCACGCTCACAGATCTTGGGAGACAGGCCAGTCCTTGCTTACATACAGCCCCCCAACCTGAAGCAAATACTCACCAGCAACCACACACCACACAACAGAACCACTAACCCAGGAACCTATCCTTGCAACAAAGTCCGTTGCCAACTCTGTCCACATATCTATTCAGGGGACACCATCATAGGGCCTAATCACATCAGCCACACTATCAGAGGCTCGTTCACCTGCGCATCTACCAATGTGATATATGCCATCATGTGCCAGCAATGCCCCTCTGCCATGTACATTGGCCAAACTGGACAGTCTCTACGTAAAAGAATGAATGGACACAAATCAGACGTCAAGAATTATAACATTCAAAAACCAGTCGGAGAACACTTCAATCTCTCTGGTCACTTGATTACAGACCTGAAGGTGGCTATCCTTCAACAAAGAAACTTCAAAAACAGACTCCAACGAGAGACTGCTGAATTGGACTTAATTTGCAAACTGGATACAATTAACTTAGGCTTGAATAGAGACTGGGAATGGATGAGTCATTACACAAAGTAAAACTATTTCCCCATGTTATTTATCCCCTCCACCACACCCCCCACTGTTCCTCAGATGTTCTTGTTAACTGCTGGAAATAGCCTACCTTGCTTGTCACCATGAAAGGTTTTCCTCCTTTCCCCCCCCGCTGCTGGTGATGGCTCATCTTAAGTGATCACTCTCCTTACAGTGTGTATGATAAAACCCATTGTTTCATGTTCTCTGTGTGTGTATATAAATCTCCCCACTGTATTTTCCACCAAATGCATCTGATGAAGTGAGCTGTAGCTCATGAAAGCTTATTCTCAAATAAATTTGTTAGTCTCTAAGGTGCCAGAAGTACTCCTTTTCTTTTTCCCTTCACACTAAGTTGACCAAAATCTGTCTTATGTTCTTCCTACAGCTAACACTTTAAATACAAGCATAAAGCCAACGCTCATAACTTCACATATAAAATTGCTACATGAATACAAATAGGATGAATATGTTCTGTAGATCATAACCTTTGCAAAGATATGCTACATGGCATATCTAGCATAAAACATATTCCAGTTATGTCATATTTACATTCATAAGCATATTTCTATAAAGCATTATGGGGTGCAACATTACACCTGGGTCAGCTGACTTGGTCTAGGAGGGCTCAGGCTGCAGGACTAAAAATAGCAGCATCAATGTTCATGCTTGGGCTGAACCCTGGGCTCTGAGACATTTCCCACTTGTTGGGTTTCAGGCTCCACCCCAAGCCTGAATGTTTACACTACAATTTTATAGCCCCGCAGCCTGAGCCCTATGAGACCAAGTCAGCTGACCCGGGCCAGCTGCCATCATGTCATGGGACTTTTATTGCAGTGTAGACCTACCCCGGGGGATCTAAGTCTGCTCACTCATTCATGTAAATCAGGAGTAACTCTGAAGTAAATGGAGTTACACCAGTGAAAAAGAAATCAGAACAGGCCCTAGGTATCTCACGAAAGCTTATGCTCATATAAATTTGTTAGTCTCTAAGGTGTCACAAGTACCCCTTTTCTTTTTGCGGATATAGACTAACAGGGCTGCTACTCTGAAACCAAAACTAATGGACACTTTTGAATCCCCAGTTAGCTCATTTGATACAAATCCCAGCTTGTCTGTGGATACACTCATGGGGCAGCTATGCCAATTGCTGAATCAGGGCTGTTCCTAAATGTAGACAAGGCCTAGTGACTTGTTGAAGGTCACATAGCCAGTCAGTGACAAAACTGAGGCATGAACCCATGAGTCCTGATCTCCCAGTTTTCCTGCTCAAACTACTAGACAAACCTTTCCATCTTTGTTCTGCCTGATGAATTCATCAAACTTCAGTCCCTTCCTGATAAGATTTCCATCATTGACATGACTCAGAAATTAGGATTTTATCTAGTTTGATTTTTTTTAATATTAATTCAAAATAGGGAGACTTGGGGAAAACTGTCTTAGATATTGTGACTGAAAAGCAGGAAATAACTTTTTAAGGTATTTGCAGATGTTATCAGTCTCCTATTTTCATTGCAGATGGCATTTAGATTTTCTTTACATTTTGGCTTCTCTTTGTGTAAGCGCTTTGTGGGGACAGATTACCTGTATGGGAAAGGGAATTCTTTTAGTTTTATCTTGCTACATGATTTTCTTGCCTATTGCATTAGAACCGAATTTAAAAGTTTTCTAATTGGCATCAGATAAGCACGGTGGTGAGATATTTTTTTAAAGCTCTTTTTTGCCCCTGTGCTTAATCATTTCATAACTAAACAGCCTTAGTACAAGTTGCTGGGAATGCTCTTTGGTGCTATGACAATTTAAAAAAAAAATCAAAGCAGTTTTGCAAGCAACATGAAGAAATAACACTCTCTAAATGTAAGAACTACTTATTGCCTACTTTATTTTTTTATCAATTGAATGACCCTATCTTTAGTTTGCTTTCTGCAACATTGGGATTCAGATATACCCTCTCGAAAAAGGGCTTGATCATGAAGGGTGCTGAAAGCACAGTTGTGGGTGCTGAGCCCCACTTGAGGACAGTTGCACTGTGGGGGGGTGTCCACCCCACACAAAGTCTGAAGGGGTTAAGGTGGCTAGGTGGGCCAATTAAATGCCCAGACTGCACCTGGAGGAGGAGCGAGGGAGCAGGGATTAATTAGAGATGAGGCTCAGCTGGACAGGTACAGGAGAGGCCTGTATTAAGTCTAGTACAGTGGTGGACAACCTACGGCCCGCAGGCCGCATGCAATCTGTCAGGGTAATCTGCTGGCGGGCTGCAAGACAGTTTGTTTACATTTGCATGGCTGCTCGCAGCTCCCAGTGGAATCCGTGACCTCCATGAAAGACTCGCAGCCTTATTTATAACATTTGGTTTTGGGATAATTACAACATCCCTGACATGCTGTTCACCCTAAACTACTGACATGTATTCTCAACCTGAACTTCGTCCCAACCTAGTATTTGTCTGGGAACAGGTCCCAGGCCTTTGGGATCTCCTAGCTATCAGTCCCGTGCTTTTATTTGCTGGCCTCCTCTATTCTCTTTGTAGTGGACCAAGTCCCTCTAATGAGAAAGGGCTTTAGCCATCACCCTATCGGGGAACACTTCCCCTAAAGTATCTGGATTGCTGCTAGGGACACACTGATGCAGACAGTTGAGTATACCTCATAACATCAAGTAATGATCACAGCTATCCCTACTTGTTTCTACATTATTAGGGTTAGAATTCACTAGGCAAATGAGGAAAGACGGAACATGCCCAATTCTTTCAGCCTAGGGAAGGGAAGGCTGAGGGGGGTGGGGACATAAGTCTTCAAATATGTAAAAGATTGCTACAAAGATGACAGTGATCTTTTGTCTCCATGTCCACTGAGGGTAGGACAGGAAGTCGTTAGCTTAGTTTGCAGCAAGGGAGATTTAGGTTGGATATTAGGAAAATCTTTTTTACTATAAAGATTGTTAAGCACTGAAACAGGTTACTTAAGGAGGTTATGGAATCCCCATCATTGGAGAGGTTTTAAGAACAGGTGAGACAGACACCTGTCAGGGTTGGTCTAGTCTTAGTTAACCTGCCTCAGTGCTGGGGGATGGGCTAGATGACATCTTGAGGTCCCTTCCAGCCCCACATTTCTGTGAGTCTGTGAACCATTTTCCACTAGCTGCTTGTTCCACTGGGTACGTAGTGTGGTCCAATGCAAAGGCACCTGCTTACGAGTTAGCTAACCTGTGTTCTCTTTAGAACCCTGCTATTGACTTGTCGTATTTCTTGGGCAAGTTTCTCTGCACAGTTTGCCAAAATGGTTGTAATAATACCTACCCACCTTTTGAAAGGTTATGGAGGTTGAATTCTTTACTTTAATTTTATTAACAGTTATGGCCTAAGATGTGACAATGACTTGCTTGTGATAAATAAATAAAAAAGCAAACAAATGTTACTGTTTTCTGATTTCTTCAGTCCCAGGACTCAACTCTCATTAAAACTGAGATTATGTGCTAGATGTTTTGGCCTAGCTGCCATTACTGTGAACGTAGAGTAACCCATTCTCCCCCCTTTCCAAATAGCCCAGGCATTTGGGATTAATAGCATGGAAACCTTTTGTTTTAAAAGCAGTGGTGAATGAGGGCAAAGTGCGGTAGATAATTTATTCTAGGATTTTTTAGAAAACTAAATGGAGTCCTTCTGTTCATTCCAATCAGCTGTGTTTTGCAGTGACAATGATTTTAAGTAGATCTGGTGTACCTCCAAGCCAGGATATAGTGTCCAATCAGAGATAGTAATGTAACAGTAATGCTATTGGCATATGTTACATGTATTATCTGTTCAGTGTAGATGCATCACTGAGACACGCGTAGTGAGCAAATGGCAAAAGGAATGTCATTTATACCTGTTGAGTTCAAATACTGCATTCTGATTGGTTGAACCAAATAATGATATATTGCACAAGCATTAAGTGATGCTATAAAGCTCTGTAGCAACGACACATATGTCTGTGTATGTCACCAGAAGATAGTGCTGTCTAATGACTAGAATAGAAGACCACTGCTGTCAACTAATTAGATTCAAAAATCTTCCCTGTATAGAATAAAGCACAAATGGTTCCTTAGGCACATCGGTGGCCTGATAGCCTGGAACTCCATCAAGTGGTTGCTATTGTTCCTGTTCCTCCTTCTCCATTGGCCTAGCATGGCTTGCTTCCATTTTCCCCATCCATTATTTTATAGGGGTGGCTGCCTGGCAGACTTGGGAGCCCTGTAACCACTCTATCCATCTCTCTGAGCCTGCTAGGGCGAGAACTGGCTGGAATGGTTGGCTGTCCTTCCCAAGGTGGAAGTCATTATTGTGGAACCAACACTACCTCTTACTGTGGACAGGTCTGCAGGTTGGGTGACCAGCATGTAGACCAGTTGGTGGTCTCTAGAAATTTCTCTGCTTTTCCCAGAACCCTTCCCAGGAGAACTGGTCTGTAAACTTCAAAATTTCATTTTAAAAGAAATATTTAGTGAAATAATTTTTCCATTTCTTGACCAGCTGCACTTCTCTGCTTCAAGGTGCTACTTACCAGGTGGGCTCAGGAAAAGCAATAACATTTGTAGCAAAGTATGACTATATATGTAATGGCATATATAGTCCTTCCCCACCCCTCATGGTTTGGCATGGGGGAAGTGGTGTTTAAAATCCTTTGCAGAAGGTGGATCCCCTCATGGCAGGAATTGTTAAAGATCTCATCTGTGGATGAAGATGGGAATGTAACGGTGCTCAGCTGGAGAATTGACTGACTAGAGAGAACTCTGGACTCATGGGTTTGTTTGGCTGGATGTAGAGACCAGATTCCTCCTATAAAAAGGACAAGGAGACTTGATAAGAAGCTCTTTTGTCTTGGTTTGCTGAATTCTGGCTTTGCCATTTTAGACCAGCTTTCCAATCCCAATATTAATGCCAGTTTTAAATTATTTGTATCTTGGAGCCCAATCCTGCTTCCATTGAAATCAGTGGCAAAACTGATTTCAGATCATAGGATGAGATCCTTTTTACATTTATTTACTTATTTTTATTTTATGTCTCCCCACCCCCAGTACTGAAATCACTGCTCACATCCATCGCTGGTGGCACTTGAATTAATCCCTCTGCTGTGATCTGCATCACCAGCGTGCTTTTAAAAACAAACCAAGTGAACAGCACTAATATATGCCTTGTTTCAGAGTAGCAGCCGTGTTAGTCTGTATTCGCAAAAAGAAAAGGAGTACTTGTGGCACCTTAGAGACTAAGAAATTTATTAGAGCATAAGCTTTCGTGAGCTACAGCTCACTTCATCGGATGCATTAGGTGGAAAAAACAGAGGAGAGATTTATATACACACACACAGAGAACATGAAACAATGGGTTTATCATACACACTGTAAGGAGAGTGATCACTTAAGATAAGCCATCACCAGCAGCAGGAGGGGGAAAGGAGGAAAACCTTTCATGGTGACAAGCAAGGTAGGCTAATTCCAGCAGTTAACAAGAATATCAGAGGAACAGTGGGGGGTGGGGTGGGAGGGAGAAATACCATGGGGAAATAGTTTTACTTTGTGTAATGACTCATCCATTCCCAGTCTCTATTCAAGCCTAAATTAATTGTATCCAGTTTGCAAATTAATTCCAATTCAGCAGTCTCTCGTTGGAGTCTGTTTTTGAAGCTTTTTTGTTGAAGTATAGCCACTCTTAGGTCTGTGATCGAGTGACCAGAGAGATTGAAGTGTTCTCCAACTGGTTTTTGAATGTTATAATTCTTGACGTCTGATTTGTGTCCATTCATTCTTTTACGTAGAGACTGTCCAGTTTGGCCAATGTACATGGCAGAGGGGCATTGCTGGCACATGATGGCATATATCACATTGGTAGATGCGCAGGTGAACGAGCCTCTGATAGTGTGGCTGATGTGATTAGGCCCTATGATGGTATCCCCTGAATAGATATGTGGACAGAGTTGGCAACGGGCTTCGTTGCAAGGATAGGTTCCTGGGTTAGTGGTTTTGTTGTGTGGTGTGTGGTTGCTGGTGAGTATTTGCTTCAGATTGGGGGGCTGTCTGTAAGCAAGGACTGGTCTGTCTCCCAAGATCTGTGAGAGTGATGGGTCGTCCTTCAGGATAGGTTGTAGATCCTTGATGATGCGTTGGAGAGGTTTTAGTTGGGGGCTGAAGGTGATGGCTAGTGGCGTTCTGTTGTTTTCTTTGTTGGGCCTGTCCTGTAGTAGGTGACTGCTGGGTACTCTTCTGGCTCTGTCAATCTGTTTCTTCACTTCAGCAGGTGGGTATTGTAGTTGTAGGAATGCATGATAGAGATCTTGTAGATGTTTGTCTCTGTCTGAGGGGTTGGAGCAAATGCGGTTATATCGTAGCGCTTGGCTGTAGACAATGGATCGAGTGGTATGATCTGGATGAAAGCTAGAGGCATGTAGGTAGGAATAGCGGTCAGTAGGTTTCCAATATAGGGTGGTGTTTATGTGACCATCGCTTATTAGCACCGTAGTGTCCAGGAAGTGGATCTCTTGTGTGGACTGGTCCAGGTTGAGGTTGATGGTGGGATGGAAATTGTTGAAATCATGGTGGAATTCCTCAAGAGCTTCTTTTCCATGGGTCCAGATGATGAAGATGTCATCAATGTAGTGCAAGTAGAGTAGGGGCATTAGGGGACGAGAGCTGAGGAAGCATTGTTCTAAGTCAGCCATAAAAATGTTGGCATACTGTGGGGCCATGCGGGTACCCATCGCAGTGCCGCTGATTTGAAGGTATACATTGTCACCAAATGTGAAATAGTTATGGGTGAGGACAAAGTCACAAAGTTCAGCCACCAGGTTAGCCGTGACAGTATCGGGGATACTGTTCGTGACGGCTTGTAGTCCATCTTTGTGTGGAATGTTGGTGTAGAGGGCTTCTACATCCATAGTGGCTAGGATGGTGTTTTTAGGAAGATCACCAATGGACTGTAGTTTCCTCAGTCTCCCCATCACTCTCACAGATCTTGGGAGACAGACCAGTCCTTGCTTACAGACAGCCCCCCAATCTGAAGCAAATACTCACTAGCAACCACACACCACACAACAAAACCACTAACCCAGGAACCTATCCTTGCAACGAAGCCCGTTGCCAGCTCTGTCCACATATCTATTCAGGGGATACCATCATAGGGCCTAATCACATCAGCCACACTATCAGAGGCTCGTTCACCTGCGCATCTACCAATGTGATATATGCCATCATGTGCCAGCAATGCCCCTCTGCCATGTACATTGGCCAAACTGGACAGTCTCTACGTAAAAGAATGAATGGACACAAATCAGACGTCAAGAATTATAACATTCAAAAACCAGTTGGAGAACACTTCAATCTCTCTGGTCACTTGATCACAGACCTAAGAGTGGCTATACTTCAACAAAAAAGCTTCAAAAACAGACTCCAAGGAGAGACTGCTGAATTGGAATTAATTTGCAAACTGGATACAATTAACTTAGGCTTGAATAGAGACTGGGAATGGATGAGTCATTACACAAAGTAAAACTATTTCCCCATGGTATTTCTCCCTCCCACCCCACCCCCCACTGTTCCTTTGATATTCTTGTTAACTGCTGGAATTAGCCTACCTTGCTTGTCACCATGAAAGGTTTTCCTCCTTTCCCCCTCCTGCTGCTGGTGATGGCTTATCTTAAGTGATCACTCTCCTTACAGTGTGTATGATAAACCCATTGTTTCATGTTCTCTGTGTGTGTGTATATAAATCTCTCCTCTGTTTTTTCCACCTAATGCATCCGATGAAGTGAGCTGTAGCTCACGAAAGCTTATGCTCTAATAAATTTCTTAGTCTCTAAGGTGCCACAAGTACTCCTTTTCTTTTTGCGAATATATGCCTTGTAACTCTTCCCTGCTTTCATTCTCTCTCCCTCTGGAGTAACAGCAAACTTGCCAGGCATCCAGATTTTATTTGAATATATACAGCTGAAATCCAAAGTCTGAAGGGTTTTTTTTACGTAGGAAAAACAAGCATTACCAAAACATTTTCATTGCAAAAAGCTTACGAGTTACAGAAGAAAATCAGTGGCTGTTTCTTACCTAACTCTCTCTGTAGTGGGCTGAATGAAAATCCTAGATGAGAATAATGCAGAATTTGAGGAGAATTTAGATTTAGATCTAAACTTTGTGTTTCAGCTCCTTTCTAGTTATAAGATGAATCATATTGAATATTCACGGAATATAATGAAGCATTTTCAATAGTGTTGGGTCTGAACTTCTGCACACTCTGGGGAAGTTCTGATCAGGAGCCAAACCATACAGCTTGGGGCCTGCCTCGAATATCCATAGCTATAGGACTTGTTCACCTTTCTTGTAAGTGGCCTGCCTCTTGTTTCTCTCCATAGAGGGCAAGGGATATCTAGTGAGCATGGACCTTTTCTGTAATGTTGTTTACATCCAGTCAAGAAGAGTGGTAAGCCTAACAGCTATCCACAGGTACTTCATCTACATATTGGCACAATCAATAAACTGAGGAATAGAGAGAAGGCAGGTGTGACAAATACACACAGTTGCTTCCCCAAATGGGTTGACACTCCCCCCACTCTCAGGAGATAGATTTGGTGAGTGCATGTTCAGTGGTATACAGTGCCTAGAAACCCAAAGGCAGTTTAACTAATGTTCAGTCATGGCTATCATGACTTCCCTTCATGTTACAATGAAGCAAGCTGCTTTTGTGGCCTTTACATTCAGTATGAAAGTCCCAACCTATAAGCCAGGGGAGGTTTTGTACACCCTACCCTTGCAATGCTGATCAGAACTGAGCACATCCTAAATGGCTTACACAGGTATCCAGTGGGTCTTTTGGTGGAGCTTGCCCATATCTGTGGGAGAAAGAAGTTCCTTTTTCATCTCTGGACATTCCAATCAAAACTGTAGAAAGTTCTCTGACTGGCTCTGCCCTGCGCTGATTGGCTGTTTGCTACAACCTTCCCCCTCCCTCACAGTCTCCTCACCTCTTCCCTCCACACCTGCCCCTTTTCTGCCCTGCCCTTTGTGACAGGGTGATTTCCTTCAATATCCTGGACAAACCTTCCTGGATTAAATTAAACACAATTGAATTAAGGTTAAGCATATTAGGAGTTAATTGTATTAAAAATGCAAATGTTTCTGTATTATTGTGGGATTGAATGTCTCCAGATGGAAAGTGTTTTGAGCTCCAAAGGATAGTTAAGTGGGTTCCCCAGGAAATCTGTAGGGGAGGTTATGCAAGAGCTCAGCCTTTTGAAGCTTGGCCCTGAAGAGGGGACCTTTGTCTGCTGATCACCTACTACCTGAGGACAGATCAAAGACCCAAACTGAGGAGTGACTTACAGATTTATGGGTGTGCTTGATCTGAGTAAAGAAAGTTATGAACTTGTAACCACCCAAACCACTGTCTGGGGTTTGAAGGATTGTACACCTGTCAGAGCCCTTGTTGAAGGTGGGGTGATCTCTGGTAAGCTTGTTAGCATGCATGTAATTTCCTTTGTTGATTTTAGTATGTTTTCTCTCTGCTTTCACCTTAAGAATAAATGTGCTTGCTTAGAAAGAGCTGTGGGGTAATTTAATTGTGGAGAATTATGCTGTTTATAGCCTCTCAGGAAGGCTGAGCCAGTCTGAATTGCTGGAGAATTCACGGTGTAGGCAGGGAACTGTGCAGCCTAGAAATACTCTGATCAGGAGGGAGAAAAATGCTTGTCTCCATGCAAGAGAGGTGATGGCTGGGAGCTGGAAGGTGAGAGTGGGCACCCTTGATGGGCCATGGAGGGGGAATTCAGGAGCCATTGCCCTGAACTGTGACAACCCTCATCCCACTTTACTTCTTTCAATTTAGCGGATCGCCTTCTACATAAATGCTCCCTCCCCTACAAAAAACTGAAAACACCAGTGGGTCTAACATGACATTGCTACCATCACTCTGTTCACTCTGCTTCTGTGTTCTACCCCTTCTCCCACCCTGTGTGTGTCCTGTCTCTTCAAATTGTGAGCTCTTTGGGGCAGGGACCATTTACTACTCTGTTTGTACAGCACCTAGCACGACGACTGGGGTGCCTAGATGCTACAACAATACAGATATGACTCTCTGTCATTAGTCAAGAGTCTGTTAGCTTAGTCAGATCCTTACTGCATCACTCAAAACTTCCTTTCCTCCTCTCTCAAATCTCCATAGCAGGAAAAAACGAGTGTGTGGGTTAAGTGCATTTCTAAAGGCTGAATTCAGATAAATGCTAGTGGTAAGAAGGGGGGCAGCACTCAAGGCTTATTAACCACTCCATGTAAAATTCTTGATTCCTCAGTTAAGAGCTTTACCAATTCACATTAGCTGGTGCTGTGTATACATAATGAAGGACTGTAGTAATAACCCCCCCAAAGTCTGCAAGTGTGGCTGTGCTCTGAGGATAAGCCAGGGAACCTCTTGATATAAAAATGAATGTGATATGCTGGTGAGCACTTCCAGGCGGCTATGGTCTGAGTTTCATTCCAGCATGGAACACTATATAGATCAGCTTGGGTGTGCTGTGGGTAGCAGTGTGTTTCAAATTTAACTAAGTGGAACCAAATGGAACTATCTCTGAGCCAGCACGATGACTGCAGCCAAACCCAGACTTCAGGAACATGTACCATAAAACATACCCTGTTGTTTACATGTTATGAAGCCTGCATCTTCTAATGGTGCCATAAGATTGTCTGTACCACTTCCTCCCCGTGCCCCTGTCTGCTTTAAGCCCTCTGTAAGAACACTGACCTGTGAATAGGGGAGTTTGAGAGTATGGAGTGCTGTCACAAACTCTGCAGGTGCAAATGCTTTAGCGGCCTCTCAAGTAAAGGAAACCGAGCAACCTCTGCTCAAGTGAGACTGACTTATTCCTTGAAAAACTGATTTCAGTTTATTTTACATCTAGCTCTTTACCATTCTTTTGTCCATTTGATTATAAAGAACTTTACATTGGTGGGTTAAAATAATTATGCCTATCTTATAGACAGGGAAACGTAGGTACCCAGGGGTGAAGTGACTTGCCTAAGTTTGCAAAGCCATGGAAAGGCTGAGACTAGAACTGGAGTATCCTGAGTTTAAATCTAATGAGATCCTCCCCTTGGACCTCACTTCTCCTTTCTGAGAGTCTGGTGTGACAAAACATGACCAGTGGTTGGATGCTTAGCATTTTAGTTGCCATCAAACAGAGCCTGAAGTTAAGACCAGTTGACCCTACACAGGTACTTCAGAGAGCCATTCCCATCCCACAGCCAGCAGACAAGTGTCAGGGGCAGCACTGTTTGGCTCAAATCACTGGGGAGCAAACTTGGGAGGAGGCAAATAGTACTGTTGGGAATTAGATTGGGGTGTGTGTGTGTGTTTCTGGGTGGAATGGGGGCAGGATCATAATTCTTCCCCTCTCAAGTCAACTGGGCAGCCTTACTAGAGTGCTGGCTATACCTTTTAAAAAAGACATAACAACACCTGTTCCTCAGCATCTTATCCTCCTTCTTCTGGAGGCCTCCAGATATCATTGCTCATGTGGAGCTCCTCCTCCTAGTCCCCAGTGCGCCTCCACTTCTATAGCGGCATAATTTGGCTCTTCACATCTAGTGACTTTCATGCAGTGGACCACCTCTGTATAATAAAACTATTGTGCTCTACAGAGAAAGTGTTCAAGTCAGAGCCACTCTTCAACATCCTCTCCGTGTTGAGTGAAGGTGCTGGTTTAGTTGCCCAAAGGGAAAAATAATCCTTGAAAACAAACTACACTGTACACATGTGTGTGTTAAATGTTACAGCCTGCTCAGGTAGACCTGCACAGGAGCAAGGACTGCAGAATCAGACCATTAACTTGACAATGAAGGAAAGGAAAAGCTTCTGTTTTTCTCTTTACCACTTTAAGAATGTTGCTCAAGTGGAGGGTAATCATAGTAATGGAAACTAAGAATGGAGTCTTGCTTTTGCCCCAGTTAATGCTGTTCAGATTGCAGTCTCTAGCTGTTTGATTAATGCATTAACTATCACTTGTCATGTGCACTTCTGAATCCTAAATCTGCTTCACTCTTTTGTGGCTCTTGGCAGCTCTGATAGGAAGGTTTCCGTTGCTGGCCCTCACGGCTGGTGTATAATGTTTGTTGCTTAGATTACAAAGGACTGTAAATAAAATACAACACAACCAGAGTTAAATTATATTCCTTACATTTGGTGCTTCCAACTTGGCCTACTGTAGGAGGAAGGCTTTTTCAGCACTGCTTTTCTTCAGCGGACTAGAGAATTACTTCATTGGAAAATAGGAATTGCCAGACTGGATCACACCCAAGGTCCATCAAGTCTAGTATCCTGTCTCCAGCAGTGGCCAGCATCAGATGCTTCAGAAAAAAGTGCAAAAAAAAATAATTCCTAATCCCTTGTAATTAGAGCCCGGTTTAAGCCCTGAAGCATGAGCTTTAATATCTCTTACATTTGTTAGCATCAATTATTATAACTTGGGGTATTCTTGTTAGCTGTACAAATGTCCAATCCCTTTTGGAATCTTGCTGAGTTTTTACCCTACATGGACCTTTTGTGGCACAGTGAATTCCGCAGTCTAATTACATGTTGAGTGAAAAACTATTTTATCATCACTGACTTTGTCATCTTTCAGTTTCATTGAATGTCCCTTTTTGTTCTTCTATTATAAGATAGGGAGAACAGAAGCTCCTGATCTCCTTTCTCTAGTCCAGTCATTAATTCTACATACTTTTATCGTGTCCCTTCTTATTCATTTGCTTTCCAAGGTAAACAATCCCAATCTTTCTTTATGAGAGTTTTTCCTTGCCCTTGATTATACTCTTCATCCTTCTCTGAATCCCCTCTAATTCTGCAATGTCCTTTTTAAGATGGGGTGACCAGTATTGTACACAGTAGTCTCGTGAAGCCACACCATTGATTTATTTTCTGTATTCTCTATCCCATTTCTAGTGCATCTTAACATCTTATTTGCTCTTTTCACTGCAGCTGCACACTTTGTCAAGGCCCATAATGAAGCCCTGGACCCTTTCTTGAGTTGATAGGGTTAATTTAGAAACCTGCAAGGTATATAATGAATAACTTAATTTTTTCCTCTCCAATGTGCATTATTTTGCATTTTATCAACAATTAACTTCATTTGCCGTCATGTTGCCAAGTCACCTCGCTTGTTTTGGGACCTAACCAGTTGCAAAGGGCAACTGAGCACAACAGAAATTATTGAAGAAGATACAGCTTTCTATTTTCTTATGTGTATTAATGAGTGTAAATGCTCTGCATGTATATTAGAGTAGTGCCTTTCATCTGAGGCACTCAAATAACTTTACAAATTATTTTACTGAGTAAATTGACAGATACAAGTTAAGTGACTTGGCTAAGGCCCAGTGGAATCAATGGTAAAGTCAAGAATTGAACTTGGCTTTAAGAAAAAGCCTGTAGAATTTCATAGTTATATCATCTTCTCTACAGAGATTTTTAAACCATCCAATAAAGTTTTATAGACACCTTATAGAATTTCCCCTCATCCCCCGTTTCAGACTCTCATCTCTAGGACCAGTATCTAGTACACAAAGTGATGGAATGTCTGTCTGTGCCTTGACCTCTTTCCATCTCTAAAAAGTCATTATAAGCACCTGTGAATAAAACTGCACATAAAAGTTGTTTGAGATCTCTGATCATAGTTAATTATTTCCAGCTCATCATTAGTCATTTGTATGGTAGAAAAAGGCAAATGTCTCTGATGCAGTTCAAATGTATAATTACAACACTTGGGGTGCTTTTTTGTGTATTTAGGATTAATAAATAGTGATTACTGTATACAATGGTGTGGGAACCATTCACTGAACATGTGGAAACTGAGGGCCTGATCCTCTGCTGGTTCATTTTGATTGAAATCACATCAATTGGCTACTTCAACTTGTTATACATGTCCAGTCACCTCATACTACTGAGTCATTACAATCAATAGAATCATTGCATTCAAATTAGCTTTAAAGGAAGAGTGGTGATAATTTTAGTTACTTCTGAAGTCACAATAGCTCCATTTAAGAGTTACCTGAGCCTGTCAATAGCCTATATAGTCATATCAATGAGTTACAATTGTTAATAGCTTTGCTTAAATATAACATGATTTCTTCACATGTGGCCTATGCACAAGACTTCAATTTTTAATTATATGGAAATTTTGAAGTGATTGCATTATTCTGTTAAAATAATTTCAGACAAAGAAAAGACTGACAGATGCTAAACTTCTTAAAGGATCCAGGTTTTAATTAATTTAAACTAATTGATTTACTTGTAAATTCTCAGAGAATTAATTTTCTTCTTGAAGAGCTTTAAGTTGAGGGAAGATTTGTTCTATATTTTTATACATAACAGAGGTTGAATCCCTGCTTTAAGTGCAAAATGGAACTCATGTTTATTTATGGAATTGCAACCACAGCCTCCGTGGTATGAAATCAAAAAGTATACACAAAGCATATAAGTGACTATAACTATAACTCACATTAACAGAAAGCTGGTTTTGCTGAGATTCATGTGGAAAGGGAGTTTCAATGCAAAAAGCTTCCTACTTTTTATCATGATCTACATCACTGGTTCTCAAACTAGGGTTGCTGCTTGTTCAGGGAAAGCCCCTGGTGGGCTGGGCTGGTTTGTTTACCTGCCACACCCGCAGGTTTGGCCGATCACAGCTCCCACTGGCCACGGTTCACCGCTCCAGGCCAATGGGGACTGCAGGAAGGGCAGCCAGCACATCCCTCGGCCCACGCCACTTCCTGCAGTCCCCATTGGCCTGGAGCGGTGAACCGCGGCCAGTGGGAGCTGCGATCGGCTGAACCTGCGGATGCAGCAGGTAAACAAACCAGCCCGGCCTGCCAGGGGCTTTCCCTGAACAAGCGGCGGCCCTAGTTTGAGAACCACTGATCTACATAACTTATGTAGAACTGCAAGATAATAGGATATAGCATTTACTATCTAATAGCTATCCAAAATGCATATATGGAATGTAGTGGAATATATAATTTAAAAAATGTGGAATACACTTTTTAAAAAAGCCACGCTGATGAGCCTATGTACACTTACTAACAAATTGTGTTGACACTAAAAGCACCAGAGCCCACACATCAGATTAGTTTAGGAAACTGGATTCCAAATTGCAAAACCTTCTGAAAAAGAGCCATTTAACTTGTTTTAACCAGAACGGCATAAATTTATGAAAAAGAATAACATTGCTGTGAATAGGGTTGCCAATTTTGGTTGGATGTGTTCCTGAAGGTTTCATCACATGCAATAATCTTTAATTAAAGATTATTCTTTAAGTCCTGGAGACTCCAGGACAATCCTGGAGGGTTGGCAAAACTAGCTGTGAAACCAGCATCAAGGAATTTCTGAAATGACTTGCATGGAAATGCATCAGGAATAACTGTCCAAAGGATCCAGTTGTCTTACTGTTTTGAGATCTCTGTATGAAAACCTCTGTATCAGTGCAAAGAATTATTACTGGGTAAATGGATGAGGGAGCTATGAAAGATATCCTGAATCAGATGTGCAAAGTTGCCCCAACCTAGCCTCTAAATCTGCATGACCAAAAATGCACATCCAAGTTTTTGCATGCAGGGAGGAGAAATTTGTTTTGGAGGTACAAACCAAATATTTTGTGCCTGCAAAACTGAGATTTAGAGTGGGCAAAAATTGGTCACCCAAACTAGTGCATCCACAAGCATTGAGAGTGAAATTCTGAGCATTCAAACTGGCAGGTCATTTTGAAAGTTTGTCTCAGTATATTTAGCAAAATTCCAGAAAGCATAAAAAGAGAAATAAATGAGGGGCATTGCTAAGTTTGAGACGTTACTGGAATGAAAAGGCTAGTAAAAACCATCTACAGGTCGAGTCACTTAAATTCAGTTGGGAAAAGCCAATGGGGAACAATCCTGAACAAGGGAATATGTTATATAATAAGATGAGTGGGACTGGAGAAAAAGGGTCAGATTTCATGAGTGACGGAGTTAGGTATGACACAAGGGCACAATGGAATGCAACCAGAGGCCAAACTGCCATCTCTGCCATGCCACTCAGCATATTTAATAACCACTGCTAATACCAGGCTGTTGTATCTCACTTTTCATCATCCAATCTCATTGTTTTACAAAGGAGGTCAGTATCATTATCCGCATTTTACAGATAGCTGATTAATAATTAAGTATATAGTAAAAAATAATTTCCCTACAACTCTGCCTGCTTGTTACTTTACTTAGTACTAATGAAACAAGTTAGATGACACATCTCTAATGTCTCTGATTCTATATTTCACTCCACCTGCACCTCCCCCATAATCTTATTCTCATCCATCTAACTGCAATAGCCATCTCATTCTTGTGGGTTTTTTATAAATCTGATCATTTTGCTCTCTCAGTTCACATTTTACATTAGCTGTGTTAGATTTGCTACTGTGTAAACTCTGGCTTGACAAAGACACGATTTAAAAAACAAACAAGCATTGCCTTCTTGCTTATATCCTCTTGAGTGCTTGATAAATACATGGAAAAGAATGGATATCTGAACAAATTGCATACAGAAAGTTACTATTCAACTCCCTGCAAAATAAATAAATAAAATAAATAATGTTCCATAGTCCTGCTGGATCACATGACCAATATCTGCAGGCCAGATGAGAGCTGCTTACAGGGCCCAGCTGGAAAGCTATCTGAGAAAAATTTGTGACTTTTTTCCTCCCTCCCATTCCCTCTCAGTTGTGCTTATTTTAAGATTCTGGCAACTAATGCCTGAATCTACTGCCAGACTGTGCATATGTGCCCTGCCACTTGACTCTTTTCCCAGAGCAAGCAACCTTTTGTCAATCCTATTTGATTATATTTTTATCAGGCAAGTGCCTGTCTAACTGGTAGGACTCTCTCTCTTGTAAGTCCTGGAAAAGAGGGAATTGTGTGTCTATATGACTAGAAATGGCCATGTAGAAAAAATGGTGTTTACACCGTGTTTATTTTACTAAATGCAACATTTCCTTAGATACTCAGTGAAATGTAAAAGAGTCAGGTAAGTCATAGACAGGTATGTGTGTGTTACACTCTGATCTGCCGATCAGTGTATCTTCTCCCTTCAGGCAGGTACACGCAGTAAGTCATAACCCACAAATACAGTCACATATCCTAAATCTATCCTTTGGCCCCCAGTTCAGCAGGCACAAAGGAAGTCAGTAATAAATGAGGTGAAGACTCAGAAACTTGTGCCTAGATCCACACAGATATCTAGGCTCCTAACTGTGACGGGCTGGATCACAGGAACCCCCTTGGGACTGACAACTGATGTGCCGAGACTACCTCTAAGCCTGTTTTCCCTGGCATCTTGGGACTTCAGAACCCTGCCTGGTTGTGCCAGACATGCTAGCCTCCTACAAACACAGACCCAGGCCTGAACTACATCCCCTACAAACTTCAGGCTTAACTGAAAACAGCTTAAGAAGTGTTCCTGTGTCCAACACTCAGGTACCCAGCTCCCAATGGGGTCCAAACTCCAAATAAATCCGTTTTATCCTGTATAAAGCTTATACAGGGTAAACTCATAAATTGTTCGCCCTCTATAACACTGATAGAGAGATATGCACAGCTGTTTGCCCCCTCAGGTATTAATACATACTCTGGATTAATTAATAAGAAAAAAGTGTTTTTATTAAATACAAAAAGTAGGATTTAAGTGGTTCCAAGTAATAACAGACAGAACAAAGTGAATTACCAAGCAAAATAAAACAAAACACGCAAGTCTAAGCCTAATAGAGTAAGAAAACTGAATACAGATAAGAACAGGAGTACTTGTGGCACCTTAGAGACTAACAAACTTATTTAGCATAAGCTTAGTCTCTAAGGTGCCACAAGTACTCCTGTGCTTTTTGCAGATACACACTAACATGGCTGCTACTTTGAAACCTGAATACAGATAAAATCTCACCCTGAGAGATGTTTCAATAAACTGCTATCATAGACTGGATGCCTTCCTAGTCTGGGCACAGTCCTTTCCCCTGGTCCAGTCTTTGTTCCAGCTGAGGTGGTAGCTAGGGGATTTTTCATGACCCTTTTGTTCTGTTCCATCCCCTTATACATCTTTTGCACAAGGCAGGAATCTTTTGTCCCTCTCTGGGTTCCCACTCCTCTTTTTAAATGGAAAAGCATCAGGTTAAAGATGGATTCCAGTTCAGCTGACATGATCGCATGTCACTGTAAGACTTCATTACTCACTTGCCAGCACACAGGTATACAGGAAGACTTACAAGTAAACAGAGCCATCTACAGTCAATTGTTCTGGTTAATGGGAGCCATCAAAATTCCAAACCACCATTAATGGCCCACACTTTGCATAATTACAATTGGCCCTCAGAGTTATAGTTCATGTTTCTAGTTTCAGATACAAGAGTGATACATTTATACAAATAGAATGACCACACTCAGTTGATTATAAGCTTTGTAATGATACCTTACAAGAGAACTTTTGCATGAAGCATATTTCAGTTATATTATATTCACACTCTTTACCATATTTTCATAAAATCATATAGAGTGCAACGTCACACTAACTTCCATTGAAATCCATGGAAATACCCCTGGGCCTTGATGGCTAAGATGAAAACTTTTAGTTTGAGGTTTGACCTCTGGCCACAAAGCAATAGCTGATGACATTTAATTTTTTTCATGTCCTCATACAGGCTATGAACACATCAGGGCTGTGGCTCACTGCTGCTTACTGAGTCTGAACCATGTTTGCTGGAAAAGATCTATGAACTACTTAGCACACTTTGGGGCATTTAAAAATACCATATTTTAAACTACAGGGGAAAACTCAAATTGTATCTACCAATCTGACCATTAACCTCTGAACCAGGCCAGTGGGTTAACAATTAAATTTAACCATGAGAAATCTAGGATCCTTTTGAACTAACATCATTTCTGACATTAAATAAATTAGATGTGAAGCCATTTTGAACTGAGATTGGAAGGGGTTGTGTAACTCTATTGGGAGCTGGTTTTAGAACTGAGGCCTGGACTACATTTAAAATGTAGGTTCACCTAGTTACATCACTCAGGGATGTGAAAAAATTCACAACCTGAGCACTGTAGTTAAGCTGACCTAAAACTTGGTGTAGACACAGCTAGGTCAAAAGAAGAATTCTTCTGTTACTTTAGCTACTACCACTCAAGGAGGTGGATTACCTACATCAATGGAAAAACCTCCATTGCGTAGTGTAGCTGTAGCCTGTCTCAAGGTTTAAATTCACGCCCTTGTTCGTTCTGTCCTGATGAATGCATAATTGTTAGAAGTAAATTTTTGTCATCCAATACTGATCATTTGAGTCTTCACAGTAAATCCTGGCTTGACAGTCTTGGTCACTGGCGATCTCTTATTAATCCCTCTGCAAAGACATCAAGCATTCTAGCTTCCCAACTCTGCCCTACCACTACGCCTCATGAAATTTCCTTTAAGTGCAAGATGGTAATTCAGCCTTAGTCATAACATACTAAGCCCTTGGCTGCCCTCTGATCAGACTGTCACCAAGGGTGCTTGCTAGCTATGCTTATGACTTGAGCCCTGCAAATCTGTGAGTATCCGCAGACCATGTTTGCTGATTGCAGATTGGATGTGGATACAAATTTTGTATCTGTGCTGGGCTCTACTTATGACTTGTTCTGTGGAGATTGGTGATCTTGGTGCAAATTCCAAACTTTTTCACACCGGTCAATGAACTGCCATCACATTGTGACAGTTTTCATTCACTACTCATGTAGATCGAGAGTTGGACGAGTGACCTAAAAGGTTTTGTATCTTATGCTGTATCCCCAGAGCCACACTTTACCTGCTGTTTTTTGTCTAGGTAGGTGCTTACACTCATATGGTGTTTAATGGAGGATTTTTCTATACTTGGCAGAGCTGAGAAGTTTCTCTCCTATATGCTAATGAAGAAGGACTACTCATTACCTTTTTGTCATCATGTAATTTAATGGAAGAGGTAGGACTAGATTTCAAGGGAATGATCCTGTATCTCATAGATGAACAGTTTCCCTCTAAGCTATTAAACAGTATCATAGCCATACAGGGAACAAAATTGCTAGTTTGTTTTAATACCCAAGGATTTTGTGAAGATTAAAGAATTAATTAAAGCAACTTGAGATCCTTGGATGGAAGGTGCTACAGAAACACAAAGCATTAATTATCATTAGTGCAAGTATTGAATGAATTCGTTAGAAGGAAACAAATCTGACAATATAGCCTTCTTTTTTTAAAAAAAAAAAGCAAGAATTATATTTGATTTTTTTTGGTTGTAATTTTATTGATCTTGTTTTCCACTCATTGATGCAGTACTTAATGGTGCACTCATGAAATGTCTTAGAATTAACAAACTGTATATTCCCATTTTGTAGTTCTCTTTCAACATTTGATTTTTGTAATTAAAAAAAAATAATAACGTAGACGAGAAAACAATTTTAAAACTGTCCATAGAGATAAAGCCCAGGCAAGTCAAAATTTAAAAAACACTAATGGGAGAAACCATATTTTCACCACCTAAAACCAACTGTCACTACCTCTTTTCCTGTTCAGCAGCTCTTTTGCAGGTGAAACTGTTCTGACAGGCAGGCTGTATATCTGATTCAGATAGCCCACCATGCTCCATATGCTTAAAAGCATAGCAATAACTTCTCATTGTGAGCACTTGGAAGAAGTGTTCATATAATCATGTCACTCTGTGATGGTAACAAAAGGTTTTATTTATCCACTTTTCAGGAAAGAAAATGGGGGGGAAATGACAAACAAGTAATGAGAGGAATCTGGAGAAAGATTTTACTCATACAAGGTAAGTGGTTTGATATTAAATGTTATCAAACAGAGTTAAAACAAGTATATCCCATGGTTGTTTGGTGTCATGGTCTATACTATTATGTTAACCACTTTTCAAAGACTATGATAAATTTTGTACAAAGTATGTCTTGTGAGATATCATTTGAAAGCTCATAATCTGCCAAACATTATTGTCTTGGTAAAGTCAAGTGGGTAATCTCTTACTTAAGCAGCTATTCTCCAGCAAAGGGAAGGTGTGAATGAGACATTTACATTTCATCACAGGGATGGTACAATCCTCATGTCCACAAGAGACTACTTGCACATATACCCCAGCTGGGGGTAATCTCAAAGAGTGGAGAGTGATATAAGAATGAGAGACAGTGGCCTCCAACTGGCCTTTCTCCTCCTCCCATCTTTCTGCTCATGACTTCAATGAAACCTGAAGGACACTGAAAAAAGAGGGAAGGGTCACAGGCTGAAAGGAGACCCAGCTTGTGAAATTTACTGCAATGTGTGCTAAGACAAAACTTTTTGCTTTTAAATTCATTTAGCTTGTTAAGTTAGGTATTAGCTTGTATTTTACCCTTTTATTTTCTTTTGTAACCAATCCTGACTTTTATGAATCATCACTTGTAATCACTTAAGTTTATTAACTACAGAAAGATAGATTTTTATATTTCTTACGGAGTGTGTTTGGATTGGAGGGCATGTGGAAACTCCATTTGGGATAACAAGGCTGGTGCATTATCATTTTCCTTTGATGGAATGATGAACTTTCTATGTGCTTGTACTGTTCAGAAGAGTACTGAGCAGTACCAGACTGTGAGGGGGCTCCTGCCCCACACTGGGCTCTAAGGGGTTAATAGAGTCCTAGGGATGCTGTGCAGGAGGCAGACAGTCAGGGCCAAACAGGCCCATATATAAAAGGAGCTGCAGGGCAGAGGAGGGCAGTTCTCTGCTAGGATCCCAGGGAGGAAGGTCTGTGTCTCTGGAGGGCTTAGAGAACTGCCAGCACCCTGGACAGAGCAATGCTGCTAGCAGGGACCGGGGGAGCAAGAGACAGCTCCTGGCTGCCTGCTTGGGTTTTTAGGCTGAGGCAATGGTAAAGAGGATGCTGGGGCCACGAAGAAGTGGCCAGACAATTCACTGCAGTTGCCACTAAGGGAAATGGCTGTGAACAGCGGATTGCAAGTCCCCAGGAAGGGAGGAGCATGGCACGGCCAGAGGGCTGTGTTGCTGAAGAGGACGCCATGGTCCTTGGAGAGACATGGGTTCTAGAGCAGGAGTGATGGCGGTCAGACACCACCTGAAGAGGGTGCTGAGCTAATTCCCAAGACAGCCAACAGGAGGCACCACAGTGGTGAGTGAACCCTGTTACACAGTTGCACATTTTTAGGGGAAGAAAGCTGAGACTAAGAATTTGCAGGTGTTGGCCTGTATGTAATTTTGAGTGAGTGGTCAGAGTGCTCATGTCTTTAGCTGGGAATGAATTTGCATGCTAAAGGCAGTGTGAACAGGAAAGGAGTCGAAGTTCTGACAACAAAGCAGTGTAAAAGGCACCCCAGGCTACAAAATTTAGGGGACACAGCTGTTCAATGGTCCAGATTGTATCCTGGGTAATGTCACATATGGGTTCTTAGAGAACCCCTTCCCCAACGAGGAAAAAGAGCTAGAGCCTATTCCAGGAACTTCACTTGTACAGATTAAAAAAAAACAAATGATGTCATAAATTTGTGAGTGCTTGTGCCACAGCTTAATGGGCCTATAAATTAGCTTTCGCCTTTATTTTCTCCCACAAAATTAAGGAAGGGGAGTGTACCTGATTTCTCCAGCTTCTGCTCTCAGAATGCTCTGACTGGATCTTTCAGCCCAGAAGACGATTCATTTCTACCAAAGTCATCCTTTTATTCCTGTTTTCCTTCAGTTCCCTATCTTCCTTCCTGGGCTCTGTGGCTTTCTTTCTGAAGATTTAATGGCAGCCACAAGCATCTCCCTTAACACTGGACCAGTCCTGCTTTGCTTTTTTCACCAGCTGCATTCAATATTAATGTTGCATGACCTCCTAAGATTTATACTTCATTCATTTAGCAATCGGAAGAGTCACTCTATTTCCTTTGTGCCTTGTAGCTGCAGACTATTTTACTTTTCCAGTGCTTGGAAAATATTCTTCCACTAATTCTTGGATCTCTTCTGTGGTCAGCTTGCTTTGGAGCCTTCCCATTTGGCACATTCATCATACTTCTGTTACTCTGCCGCTCTGTGAACTGCAACCCATTGCCTGTTCCTAATGGGCTATTCTCCTGACTGTTTTGAGGTGGGATTGTTGTAGAACTAATGATCATGAACCAAAACAAGGTGTGTTTTTAGCCACAAAAAAATCCAAAATATGAGATTTCATACCTGACTACAGCACAAGCTCCAGCTGCATCCAACATGACGAACCTGAAAAAATAAAATCTGAGACAAATCCTAGAATGGAGCATCACTTTCCTCTGAACACTGAATCACCTTCCCTCACTTTCCAGCATTTGAATGACAGATGTGGGTGGAAAGCAGAAATGATGCAAGGTCAGTTTTAGTCTTTCTCCCAGTGGCAGGAGATCTATTGCAGGGACTCTGCTTCCAGAAGCAGGGCTAAAAAGCAGGGCAGTGAGAGCTCATCAGTTCTAGTACTGTTGTCCCAGTAAAATGTGCATAATCTGTCCTCCTAATATAGTTTGGAGCTGATGGTTATCAGGAGGCAATATCAGAAATTAAAGGAACACATTCAACGTGAAGGCTCGTTCACCTGCGCATCTACCAATGTTATATATGCCATCATGTGCCAGCAATGCCCCTCTGCCATGTACATTGGTCAAACTGGACAGTCTCTACGTAAAAGAATAAATGGACACAAATCAGACGTCAAGAATTATAACATTCAAAAACCAGTCGGAGAACACTTCAATCTCTCCGGTCACTCGATTACAGACCTGAGAGTGGCTATCCTTCTTCAACAAAAAAACTTCAAAAACAGACTCCAACGAGAGACTGCTGAATTGGAATTAATTTGCAAACTGGATACAATTAACTTAGGCTTGAATAGAGACTGGGAATGGATGAGTCATTACACAAAGTAAAACTATTTCCCCATGTTATTTCTCCCCCCCACTCCACCCCCCACTGTTCCTCAGATGTTCTTGTTAACTGCTGGAAATAGCCTACCTTGCTTGTCACCATGAAAGGTTTTCCTCCTTTCCACCCCCTGCTGCTGGTGATGGCTCATCTTAAGTGATCACTCTCCTTACAGTGTGTATGATAAAACCCATTGTTTCATGTTCTCTATGTGTGTATATAAATCTCCCCTCTGTATTTTCTACCAAATGCATCCGATGAAGTGAGCTGTAGCTCATGAAAGCTGATGCTCAAATAAATTTGTTAGTCTCTAAGGTGCCACAAGTACTCCTTTTCTTTTTGCGAATACAGACTAACACGGCTGCTACTCTGAAACGTGAAATCTAGTTAGTTTTAGAAACCAAAAGTGGTTCCAGGTTCCCCATCTGCTCTTGAGTCTCGTTGCCAAAGACATTTACAATCACATTTTATCTTTAGATCTCTCTTTATTTTTTTTTTATGCTTGTGTCTGTCTCCTGTTACTGTACAATAAATTCACAAAAGCAGGGGAAACTGACTTACAAGGAAAACAATGAAATTAACTATTACAAAATGCTGTCAAATTCATGAGTTAAACAAGCTGTAAGAAATAAAAAAACATTTCCCCCTCTAATCACTCAATATGCTCTTCCAGCTTGACTGAACTACTGATAACTACTCTCTGGGGACAGTTTTCCAACCAGTTATGCACCCACCTCATAGTAGCTCCATCTAGGTTGTATTTCCTTAGTTTGTTTATGAGAAGGTCATGCAAAAAGGTATCAAAAGTCTTACTAAACTCAAGATACACCACATCTATCACTTCCCCCTATCCGCAAGGCTTGTTACCCTGTCAAATAAAGCTATTAGGTTAGTTTTCAGAGTAGTAGCCGTGTTAGTCTGTATTCGCAAAAAGAAAAAGAGTACTTGTGGCACGCTAGAGACTAACAAATTCATGAATGCATTCAGTCATGAATGCATCTGATGAAGTGAGCTGTAGCTCACGAAAGCTTATGCTCAAATAAATTTGTTAGTCTCTAAGGTGCCACAAGTACTCCTTTTCTATTAGGTTAGTATGACACAACTTATCATCTCATTATCTTCTAAGTGTCTGAAAATTGATTGCTTAATTATTTGCTCATTATCTTTCCTTTAAGCTGCCTTTAAGCTGATGGGTTGTAACTGTTTCCTCTCTCCCTCACCCCCTTGTCCCAAGCTGTTTTAGGGCTAGATATCTAAACTCTCAGCCCTCTGTTGCTGCGAATCCTACCAACATAGTAGCATGTATATTGAAAACACCACCAATCCTACCAAAACACTGCACTCCACACACAGTTCTCCACATGCAGATGAGAGGAAATCAACCCCACACGACAGATGTTAGTCATGTCACTTAATGCAGTACTGGGAGAGACTCATACTACAGTAACAAGGTGGTGTCTTGTACTGAACAGAATGTACTACTGCCCTCAATCAGGATACTGTCAAACTCAAAGCCCTAGAGAAGCCAGAAGTGACCAGATGTCTACTAGTGTTGTGAAATGAAAGGTGTGACTTGAGTAGTCTTTGTAGTTTCATATGGCTGAGGTTTTTCAACATCAGGACTGTGTTTGTTAAAATGCATAACATTCACCTGAGCAGGTGCCTCTTCCAACCTGTTCCCAAATGCTGTCCATCCTGTAGTGTCTAAAGGCATCCTTTACCTGGGGTTTGGCTCTATTAACAAAAAATTAACAATAAAATAACAAAATGTATCTCAAGCCTTCTCCTCAGGCTTGGCTGCTCAGAGGGTGTGAGCAGCCTTAAGGGAGGAACCCTACACCTTCTCCAGAAAGCTACTCCTACTTCCCTTTTAATTGGGTGGGGGAAACAGGCCAGCTATCTTAGGAGTAAAGAAAATCCACCTAACCCTTTCCCAGCAGGATGAACATCTGTGCTTAGGATGGGGTGTTCCATGCAAACACTGGCAGCCTGTTACACATTCTTATTGTGAATCATGACAGGTATAAGGTGAGTGGGAAGTCATGGCTGCACAGCCCAAGAAACATGGGAAAAGCAGTAACAGAAGGCTCCTGAAAATGCTGACAACAATATTGAAAGCCTACATGGATGCCTTATGTACCAAAACAAAACCTCATACTGTGCAACATTTATTACATTTTAGATATATTAAAAAGCAAGCCTTGCCTTTAGTTCCAGCTGACCAGTTCCTGACTGGCAAGCTAATTGCAGCAACCAGTACATGCATAGAAATATTTTTGATGAAGTGAGCGGCTTTCTCTGTAGTGAGAGCAAAGCAGGACTTCCTAGAAGAACGTGGAAGTCTGGGAAGAATAATTGGCCAGATGTTCAGCTGATGTGAATGGATGCATTGATTTCATCAAAGCTCTCTCATTTACACTAGCTGAAGACCTGACCCATTGTGCTTATGTTCTATGGCTTTCTTCCCTTTGGAGAGAAAAATATTAGATTAAAAATCATCTTTGGGGGCAAAGCTGGGGAAGGGTTTGAATTACAAATAGATCAATTAGGGAAGTTTTCAGGGCCTCAGACTCCGCTGAGTTTGACTGTCCCTAGTCAGTGAAATTCATTTCACCCGCACATGGAACAGTCAGACTCAATGCAGCTAATAGGTGTACCAACAGTCAAGACCCAGGACTGCATTTACCCCCTTCATGAGCCACTACATCAGCCTACAAGTATGGCCACAGCCCTCTCCGCATCACTTGAGAATCCCATAGACCAGGGGCAGGCAAACTTTTTGGCCTGAGGGCCGTAACAGGTTTCTGAAATTGTAGGGAGGGCCGGTTAGGGGAGGGTGTGTCTCCCTACACAGTCAGGCGTGGCCCAGCCCCCACACCTTAGCCGATCCCCCTCCCCACTTCTCGCCCCCTGACAGCCCCCCCAGGACTCCTGCCCCATCCAACCCTTCCTGTCCCCTGACAGCCCCCGAACCTCCACCCCTGAATGCCCTCTGCCGCCCCATCCAACCTCCCTCCTTCCTGGCTGCCCCCCAAGGACGCTGTCCCATCCAAACACCCCTTCTTCCTGTCCCCTGACTGCCCCCTGCTGTCCCATCAAACCCCCTGCCCTCTCCTTCCTGACTGCCCCCCCTGCTCCCATTCAACCCCCCTGTTCCCCGCCCTCTGACTGCCCCAACCCCTATCCACACCCCCGACCCCTGACCACCACCCCAAACTCCCCTGCCCTCTATCCAACCGACCCTGCTCCCTGCCCTCTTACTGCGCTGCATGGAGCACCGGTGGCTGGTGGCCAGAGCATTGCAGCAGCGGTGCAGTGAGCTGAGGCTGCGGGGGAGGGGCTGGGGGCAAGTCTCCCAGGCCAGGAGCTCAGGAGCCAGGATCCGGATGTGGCTCACGGGCCGTAGTTTGCCCACTTCTGCCATAGACCTTCCCTACATCACTTTCTAGTGCTGCCCTTCCCACCGAGCTTTGCAGGGCCAGCTCAGAGGCTGCAGGTGACACCCTGTGTGGCAATTCTGTGGGTTCCTCACACTACTCCAGCCTACAACACAAGGCTTATGTTATGTGGAGGGCCTTGCACCTCTGGGTTAAATTCACCTGTACAGAGCATGTGATGCTGTGGTATAAAGCTTTTAGCAGTGTGAGGTTTGGGACGCTCGCATTACATTCCAAGGGTGAAACCACAAGTGAGAGATGATGCAGGCAGTAAATCTTATGGAGCACACCACACCATGCCACCTGTTTTTGTTCCATTTGATATGAAAATTATTTCAGAAAGGATCGAGACTATTTTCACAAAGATTCCTTGGTACTATTTTTCATATCCCCCTCCATAATGCAAAGATATATTTTTTTTAATGCCAAGTGTTTAACTATAAAGGCTTTGGCGAGAGAGGAAAATTATAATCAGGTCTGTGCTTGGGTGGCTGGCCTGAGCCACCACAAAGTCCAAATTTCTGTTTTTAGAGCTCTAGCTCCAGCAGAGCTAATGCACATCTGTCTACCTGGGCTGAGAGGCTTGCTACCAGCTGCAGTGGAGACGAATCGGGCGAGTGTTCACTTGTGCTTATGGGGAGCGTGGCTACTGTCCCTCCTCTTTAGAGGCTGCAGCATGTACTGTCCTTGGCAAATGACTAGTCACCCTGCTCAGTTAGATGGATATAGCGGGCAACCGCTCACTCAGAGGCCGGGTGGAGTCTAGCCCAATATTTTTGTGGTCTGCAAACACTTTGGGCTGAAAGATAACCAAGCATGAGTTATTTCACTATTGTAGACCTGTCTCTGGCAGGCCTGTCAGGGAGCGCATTCTTTGCTCTGGGTGCCAAACTAAATAAAGAGTTTAAATGGCCAGTTTTTCCCATGGTGTCATAGCCATTTCCTCTTCATTTTAAGTTGTAAAATCTAGTGGTTTTAAAATAAAAACAAAGAGAAGGTGCTGGCTGTTGCTTGGATACCTTGTCAAACCCCAGCTATTTATTTCACATCGTGGCAGCATCTGCAAAGGTGGGATATAAATTATCCCATACTGTCAAGGTTCCTTCCCCACTCTGAACTCTAGGGTACAGATGTGGGGACCCGCATGAAAGACCCCCTAAGCTTATTCTTACCAGCTTAGGTTAAAAACTTCCCCAAGGTACAAACTTTGCCTTGTCCTTGAACAGTATGCTGCCTCCACCAAGCGTTTTAAACAAAGAACAGGGAAAGAGACCACTTGGAGATGTCTTCCCCCCAAAATATCCCCCCAAGCTGTACACCCCCTTTCCTGGGGAGGCTTGAGAATAGTATCCTAACCAATTGGTTACAAAATTATCAAAGACCCAAACCGCTGGAACTTGGAACAATGGAAAAATCAGTCAGGTTCTTAAAAGAAGGATTTTATTAAAAAAAAAGAAAAGAGGTAAAAATCATCTCTGTAAAATCAGGATCGAAAATACTTTACAGGGTATTTAGATTCAAAACACAGAGGATCCCCCTCTGGGCAAAACCTTAAAGTTACAGAAAACAGGAATAAACCTCCCTCTTAACACAGGGAAAATTCACATAAAAGATAAACTAATCTGCCTTGCCTGGCTTACCTATACTGGTTGCAATATTGGAGACTTGGATTAGGATGGGTTGGAGAAGATGGATTTCTATCTGGCCTCTCTCAGTCCCAATAAAGAATAACACCTAAAAAAAGAGCACAACACAAAAACCTTCCACCCAATATTTGAAAGTATCTTGTCCCCTTATTGGTCCTTTGGGTCAGGTGCCAGCCAGGTTAGCTGAGCTTCTTAACCCTTTACAGGTAACAGGATGTTGCCTCTGGCCAGGAGGGATTTTATAGCACTGTATACAGAAAGGTGGTTACCCTTCCCTTTATATTTGACACATACCATATGATATTGAGAGCAAATGGCAATGTAATGTAACCATCTCAGCCTTTTTAACTTCCTTGGAAGTAAAGTAAAAGTAAAAAGTAAAGTAAAAAGTGTTTATATTACTGGAGGTTTTGCCTAAGCACACACTACAGAGGGCCCTAGTATTCGGTGCACAGTTCAGTACAATCTATCTTGGGGTTTTCTGTGGAGACTAAGCCAATGTCTATGCTACAGTGACACAGCTATGGCACTGCAGCTGTTCAGCTGTAGTGCCATAATACAGATGCTTCCACTTCTCTGGGCAGAATTCTTTCATCAGCCTTCCTGCATTTACAGTGGGGGTTAGATCAACCTAAGTGTGGCACTCGGGGCACAAAATTTTTCACACCTCTGAGCAAGTAGCTAGGTCAGGGGTCTCATCACGTGGCCCGCGGACTTATTTCCTGCGCCCTGCAATAGCTCCCTTCATCCCCCACCTTTGCCCCCATCTCAGCCCCCCGAGTGTGCCGCGTCTCCGCTCCTCTGCCTATCTCCCAGCGCTTCCCAAACAGCTTAGCACTTAGCACTTAGCGCTTAGCACTTTCCAGGAGGGAGAGGGGAGGAGCGGGATGTGGCACACTCAAGGGAGGAGGCAGAGAAGAGGCAGGGCCAGTGTGGGGATTTGGGGAAGGGGTTGGAATAGGGGCAGGAAAGGGGCAGAGTTGGGGGCGGGGACTTTGGGAAAGGGGTTGGAATGGGGGCGGGGCCTCATGGAAGGGATGGAGTGGGGTCAGGGCCGGGGGCAGAGGTGGGGGCTTTTGAATCTTTGTATGAAAAGGTGTCAGTGATGCGGCCCTCAGGCCAATGTACTAGTCCTCATGTGTCCCTCATAGTGGTATGAGTTTGAGATCCCTGAGCTAGGTTGATCTAATTTTTAAGTATAGACCAGGCCTGAAGCCTGTATCGTCTCTCACTAATAATGATTTCACATTGCTACAACTTGCATGACTTCAGTGGAGCTATGTCTAAATAGAGATAGGGGAATTTTTTTCAACTGAAACTCTTTTTTTGATGCATAGTGCAGATTCAGCACTGAAACATTTCACAAATTTGTTTAACTGTTTAGGTAGGAAACCCCCTCCAATAAAAAAAAATTAAAGCATTTTGGTTTGAAACAACTTTTTGTTTCAAATTTTGTTTAATTTTATTTTTAAAAATTCAAAAAACATTGGTCAAAATCAAAATGCTTCATTCGACCTGAACTGAAATCTTTCTCGAATCGCCGACAATTTGTTTTCAGTTCAATCCAAAACTTACTTTCTTTTTTTTAGTTTTAAAAATTGCTAATGAATCATATGGTCTGTTATCTACACAGCTCTACTCTCAGTCTGTGTACAGAAAATGCACTGGTTTAACTAAATGAGTTTCTACGTCGAGCTAGTTAAATCTGTGCAATCCTTGTGTATGGGCACTGGGTTTAAGACTGCCTTATATTGATTTAGCTTAATTCTGTAACAAACTGATATTCACCTCCAAGCCAATTTAAGCGACTCAATGTGGCATGTGACACTGGACTGGGAATCTGAAGTTCTGGGTTCTATTCCTGATTCTGCCACTGATCTGCTGTATGACCTCAAGCAAGTCACTTCACCTCTCTGGGCTTCTGTATCCACTTCCACTTTCTGTCTATCTGGCCTGCTTTGTTTGTCATGTTTGGGACTGTCTCTCACTGTGTGTTGGTAGAGTGTGTATCACAAGGGGGCCTTGATCTCAGTTGGTGCTGCTAGGAACTATCGTCATAATAATAATTAATAAGGCACATCAGGAAAGCAGCGTGTGGAATTTTGCACTGTTGCTGCCTGTGCTGGTCTTGCTCAGTAGACCAAGGTCATCAGCCTCCAAGGCTGTCAGTTCACCATTTTCACAAGCGCTAAATTCCTATGTACGCATTGTCATGCAACCCTCACAAAATGTCACCTTCTCAACCCAGTCGCATTGGACCTGATTCCTTGTTGTCCTACAGCTTGTGTTGCCATTTATACTATTGCAAAGTGGATGTAGAAATGCTGCCATTATCACTAAATAGCATTTTACACCTTCCTAGGGTGAGCAACTACACAAGTGACAAGGCAATGAGAATTGGGCCCACTGTTTTCAGGCACATCTTGGGCCAGATCCTCAGCTGGCGTCAATTAGCATAGCTATAGTCAAAGAAGCTAATTGACACCCATTGAAGATCTGGCTCTTTGTCTTAAAAGCCAATGTTTTGTGATGAATGCCCGATTTAACGAATGCTAGTCACTTGGGCTATATCTTCACTGATAAAAACGTGTGAGTTTTATACTATGATCGCTAATTCGAGTTAGCAATCTCGCTGTGAAATCCTAATGAAGACAAGGCACAGGTGGTTTTTTATTTTGATGTAGTCAAAGGTCAAGGTCAACACTCCCCCCCCACCTGGGGTTTATTGTTATGAGTTTGTAGTGGGGCAGTCACCCTGCTCCGGTGTGGAACAGGTAAAAAAACAGCCCTGGGAAAGGGCTGCCCCAGGGCAGCCCATCAGGAGTGGGCTGGGAGTATAAGAAGGCCTAAAGGAGGAGCTGGAGCAGAGTCTCTCTACAGTCTTGGAGGGAGAAGGACCTAGCTGCCTAGGAGAAAAGGATACCTGAAGTGGAGCAGGGCTGGGAAAAGGCAAGAGGAGCTGGGGAGCTCCAACCTGGCAACTCCCCAGGCTGCAGGCCTTATTAAAGGCCCAAGGCAGGTACTTGGGCTAAAGAGGTGCAGCCCGGGGATAGGCAGAGGCAGCTGGTCCAACCCCCTTGTCGATGATGAATAGCCATTACAGACTGCAGTTTGCCCCACTGAGGGGGGCTAGATGACAACTGGCAGTAGCTACTGAGGCAAGGTGGGTATAGGGGGAGGGGGTTCCCCTGGGAGGGGACACCCAGAGTAAGGGGGTACTGCAATGGGCAGAACCCCAGGGTAAGGGGCACTGGGGTCTGGGAGGGACACAGGGGCCTGAGGCAGGAGAGACACTGACCAGCAGAGGGTGCTCCGAGGCTGGAAAAGAGCTAATTCCCAGATGACCAGCAGGAGACGCTGTGCCAGTGAGTCTCACCGTGCTACAGAGCTATATTGAGGTTAAAAAACACTTGTTTCCACTAGGGTTTAAGAGCAAGAACTCCAGTTAACTGTCCATCTCAATGTAAAAACACTCCAGATTTTTTTGCAATGAAGATGTAGCCTTGATTTCAAATAGAGAAGGCTACATTTTGGAAACTCTAAGTAAACGGAGACTTTTTTTCCCAGTTAGAAGCATTGGAAATGCTTCTGTGCCTTGGGAACACACCATCTGTTGTGTTTTATATAGTGAGTTATTTTTAAATTCCAGGGATTTTTATATTTTTTTTTTTTTGGTCTTGGAAGAAAAGTAGCATCACTTTTATGGAGGAATTTTCAGAAGTCTTTGATTCCTTTCTCACTGCTCCCACTGGAGTCACTGACTTCAATGGGAGCAGACTTAGTGTAACACTGAGCTTTTGAAAATACCATTTGGTACTGAAAGTGATGATGACTCTTTGACAGTGAGTCAGTGGCAAAGCTGGGATGAAAATTCCAGAATTTATAATCCCAGTTCCATGTTGAGATCATGGGTGGTATTGGTCAGCTGACTGTGATGTCTCATTTGTCTATATAACAGCTTTATGTAGATTGTAAACTCATTAGAGATCAGGGATCTGGCTGGTGTACGTTTGTTTAGCACTCATTTGGTGCTACAGAAATAATTAATAATCAAGTTTGGAATCCCCATGCTCCTGGACCCAGATGTTTGAATCCCAGCAGGTCTGACTTGGCCTTTCATTCTTCCAAGGTCGATAAACTGAATACCATGCAGTTTACTTTGTGAGCTTGACCATTCATCTTAGGCCTTCAAAACTAGGATCCTGTCTCTCTTCCATGGACACTAAAGGTACATGGCCCTTTTTGCAGGAGCAGGGTTTTGCCCTAATGTTGTTTGCCCAAACGTGCCTTCCCGCTGCTGTGTGCTGTGAAACATCTTTTGTCTTCCTCCCCAGAGGTAACTGTTGTGACATTCTATACCTTGGGGGAGCGTACTGTAACCCCCATATTCCTCAGTTTCATATAATCGTGATCTCGCATATAAAGCATGCCTAGTAAGGTATCAGGGGAAAGGTTATGATCTGCTGAAAGTCATTTCTCTATCCATATATGTGTATCATTAATGAATATGAAGTTATGAGAATTGTGTTGTATGGTGGTCACTAAAACATGCTGTAAATTGGGGAATCAGCCAGATATTAGCTCCTCAGAGGCAACAGCAAGGAAAATAGCTAATGCCTGGGCGGTGTGTCAAATAGCCCATCAACAGCCATTGTCCAGCAAGGGAGCTACAATACAATGACTCACTTGCATGAGGCCACACCATGGGAATTGCTCAACCTTGCTGGGTGACTAGCAGTGCCTCCAGACATGCCTGGACTTGTGCTCTCCAAGCAAATGGACTGAGGGTATAAAACAGACAGAGTGGACACATACTAGGCCCTTCTCCTCCCCCCTCCTATGCTGCAAGCAACCAAGACACTGAGAAGAAGACAAAACTCCAACAGAGGAGATTGGCCAAGGTTTAAGGAACAAACCTGTATATTAAGGACTGCAATATCCAGTGGGGTGAAAAAAACTGCTTACTCTAGATGTTGCCCAGTCTAATAGGGTTGAGAGTTTAGACTGTGTGCTTTTATTTTATTTTATTTTATTTTGGTAACCACTCTGACTTTTTGCCAATCACTTAATATCACTTAAAATCTATTTTGGTAGTTAATAAATTTGTTTGTTTATTCTACCTCATGCAGTGGGTTTGGTTTGAAGCGTGTCAGAGACTCCCCTTGTGATAATTTCTTTGATAAATTGACAAACTCATATAAGCTTGCAGCGTCCAGCGGGCATAACTAGACACTGCAAGACAGAGGTTCCTAGGGTTGTGTCTGGGACTGGAGTCAGTTGCACAATCCAAGGAGCAGCTTACATGCCAGAGGATGTGCATGAACAGCCCAGGAGTGGGGGTTCTCACAGCAGAGCAGGGTAAGGCTGACTCCCAGAGTCAAGGATTGGAATGATCTAGCAGATCACTGGTCCGGATAACACCAGGGGAATATCACAACTGTATCTATAAAAATTTAAGTGATTTCAGCGGAGAGGCCCTAAATAAGTGTGAAAGTATTAAAGCACGTACTGCTATCAACATTCCTTTCTGTACCAAGCCCAAGTGGGAAAAGGTTACTTGATCCTGAATGCCACAATGCTGGCATGCTAGAAATGCCAGGCAGATTCCAGTGCCAATCAAAACTAGGGGAGCTCTTTTTTTAAAATCTTTAGCTAGATAGTTACCAAGCAGTTACAGTAACATCTTCAACACACTAGAGCACATTCCTAGCTGGTGTAAATCGATGTAGCTCTATTGAAAATGTTGATTGAGCTATGTTGATTGACATCATCTAAGGATCTGGCATACTCTATGTAAATGAAGTGAGAGTACATTTCTAGCTGTTTAGAAAAAATATATAATGCATTTCAGATGACTGTTGGAACAGATCTTCAGGGACATAAATAATAGCGCTGATTCTCAGCCCCTCTTCACATTTGACTGAGTTGCAAAAGCAGCACAGTCAGTTGACACATAGCAAATATTAAAAAAAGAAAAGAGAGAGAGAGAAAAAGAAAAGATGCCATGAGTTTAGGGTGTAACTGAACAACAGCAGTGTTGCTATTTTCGATGGAAATCTTTGAGCCTTTCTGATATGAATCCCACACAGTTGCATTTCTTGAGTAAACACAATGTTCCATCTTTGCACAATTCAGATCTACAACTAAAAGGAATCGATTGAAATAATATTGTTGGCAGTGCTACTGGTAAAAGGCCCTGCCTCCCCGTGAGTCTCAATGTTGTGAAAAGCTTCCTTAGTTTATAGATAAAATACCTTGTACATGACACTGTGTCTTTAATCTGGAGTTCTGCTAGCCGCTGGTAAGCATGTCACTCACATCACAGCAAAAATCTTCCTTTAGCTGGGTTAGAACAAAAGCCTAACATAGTATTCAAAAAGGTGGGGGGGGGGGAGAAGGGAGATAATGATGACAATTAAATTGGATTTGCTGTGTGTATAAATTCTCAAACCAGAAGTGGGCTGTTGCTGGGAATAATGGGAGCAAATAGGATTTTTAAAAAGAGCACAACTTTCCTTTTTCATTTCTTCTGGACTGCCTCGAAGTCATCTTTGCATCACTGGTGTTCGCAGCCATATCACCACCGTCATATGTTTCAACACTTGCTGTATAGCAGAGGTTGACTTAAACGCTCCATTTGAAGGGGGAAATTAGCTTTCTTAGAGCAATTGTATCCGCCAGGACACTGAAAATCTCTGCTTGATTTTTGTATAATGGATCAGTCCACAGCATTTGTCATGTGCTAATACAACAGAGCCACAGCAGTGGTGTTTTGTAGCATATATTGCAACGTATCACTAGAGAGGGATGTTGAATGTGTACCTGCCATAGGTTAATTTTGGAGTTGGGTGGGGGCTTGCTTTTTCCAGCTGTGTCCAACACTTGTGGGTTTGAGGGAGCATGTTAGGCCTTGATGAAAATTTTCCCAGTGCACGCTGAGGCTGGTCCAGAGCTGATTGAAATCTGCAAGAAGATCCATAGAATTCATTGGATTTTCCATCCAACCCCTGAAGCTGGCCTAAAAAAGAGGCTGAACATGTCATTGTAAGACTGCACTGCTACTATCGCTGAAAGAACGTTATGCTACACAGTTTGGTGTTGCCGGGTAGTTGTGATTCTGAATTCTCCTTGGCCTTTTACTCTGTTCCCTCCCACAATTGCCCCTATATATTTTTTCCAATCCACTTCTGCAGATGCTGATCCAGAATGATGAAGGGTGCGGATAGGAAACAGGCAGATATTCCCAAAGCTGACACAGATTCTGCTTTATAGATCAATTCTTCATCAACCACTGTCATTGCCATCCAGAACCAGTGGAAAAGCGTGAAGGAAACATGGTCACACCCAAGGATTTGTTATTATTTGAAGGACAAAAATCCACACTGTATAGAGGTCAAGCACAGGAGTTTATTACGTACAGTGCTGATGGAGTGTCACCTCACTTATTAGGCTCAGAGACACTGCCAATCAATTGATTTATAATGGAATATATGGATCTTCCATGGGCGGGGGACAGTAATGGGGTAGGCAGTCCCACACCCCCGGAAAGGTTTAGCTGCAAGACATGATAGCACAATAGCCAATGGTTACATAATGTCTCCGCCCATGGTCTCAAGTTGACAAATTAACATTTAATTAGTACTTTAATAAATGTATTAGTATAAAATATATATATTGAATTCTGATTTGGGGTCCATAGGAATGAAGTAGCTCCTTTGAGTGTTCAACAGATACATATTGAGGGGTAAAAGCAAAGAAACAGTGAAAGTATATGGCAATAAAGATTGTCTTTCAAGTTGTCCATTTGTGTTTTAAGGCAGGCATTGGTCCCTGGGAAAGGGAAGTGGGAGGAATCCATATCTTATACTGACATGCTTGAACCTTTCATAAACTCAAGGTTGGATGTGGGAAGAACATCTCCCTACAGAAGAAACTAACACAACAGAAACAGGGCTTCTTTATTCTATTTGCAACTTTGAATAAGACACAATTATTGCCCCCAACATCTGGTGTTGTGCTGACCAGGCATATTTTAGCAAAAGCAAGGTTATCTGTGGTTATTCTGCTTTCTCTTAGTTATTGCTAGGCCTCTGGACTTTGGGCCTGTACACAAATCCATATACCAGGTTATTACATCAGCAATGAATTTTAACCCTTCAGTCCCTCCTCTTGACCCTAGAGTTACCTAACCCGCCAGGTCAAATATACCAATTTAAATGTACCCAATCTATTTCAGAGTCGCCGGTAAAGCACCAATACCATCAGGAATGTTAGAATAGACACTCCCCACATAACCTGACAAAATAGCATCCAGGTTCATCCTCAGGGGATCTTATCACCTGAGATTGCATTGCCCGTGATCATCGCTTTAACCTCCACTGCCTAGTTCCATGCCTTTGAGTACTTCACATCGGCCTGGTCCACAGTTTCCCCTATCAGGGTGTACAGCCTTCCCCAATACGCCTCTGGACCTCGGTCACCAACTCCTCGATCTTTGCCTGCAGGGCCTGTAGACCCTCCTCTAGATACTTACTGCCGTAGTGCCATTCCGGATCCCATGTTAGGTTACCCATCATTGGCGGAGTACGGTGGAGCCGCGTTCCGTCAACAGCCAGGGTTGCCCTTCGAAGAATTGTCATGCACACGGATGGATGCCTTAAGGGGCAGGGCTTTCCATTTAGCTCGATGGAGTGGTTCTGGACAGTCTCACACCAGTAAGTACTGTTCATCTGGACCAGCTCCATGTGCGCCAGTTTCTCAGTGATGGCCACTTCGAACCTAGACAGATTCATTAGAATATTATATGGGCGTGTACTCAGAATTTCCTTATCAGAGTGGGTGCAACATTCACTAGGATACAATGCTCTCCCAGCAACTCGGAGTATGCCTTCTATTTTAATAACATGACCCCTCCTCATACTGGCAGGGAGGTCACCATCCTGGCTCGCTGTAAATGAGGGATGCCCAGAGGTACCAAGGTCTTTGGACTCTCATTGATTCTCTGTTTTCCCATGCCCATGGAGGGGTACTAGGGAGATAGGGTCCCACCACTTCCATAAGGGCTGCGTGGATCCGGCCATCATTATTAAATGTATCACTTGAGCAATTTCTGTCTATAATCTTCCTGCATTTTGTTTTTGGAAGCAGCTTCCTTATTTAGTCAAAAGAACAGCTTTAATTCTATATAGTTATAAGGAGAACCAGAGGATAGACAATGTTAAGGGTCTAGGTCTATTGAGGGTCTCTCTGTCCTGTACTTGCCATGTTGTGCCAGAGTAGGTGTGATACTTTAGTGGTAGCTCGATTTGCTTGTTTGGATGAAGGCTGTATAAAAATTTAAAAGTAACATTATTATTTATTATTATGGACTAAGGGTGTAGCTAGTGAATTTGAAGTTTTGCATAAAAATCTTTGCCTTTAAGCTTAGGACAATTTCCCACCTCCTCTAAATTCTGCAAAATTTGACAGACTACGTATTTTTGCCTTGAAAACATTTGAAACTCCATATTTATAAGCAAGATTTTTTGATGCCTTTTTCTCAAAATGGGTCTGTTTTTTCCAAAAAGGGCCCATTTCCAAGTAGAAAAATTTGCAAAATATGGTACATTGGACTCATATGTGAATTAATAGTCAAATGCAAAACCAACGGCCTTGTATACACCTATGTTACTCCAATTTCATACTGGTGTAACCTCACTGAGGCCAACAGTCACTCCAGTTGTACACTAGTGTAACACGGGTGTGCACCAGGCCCTGTAATAGATGAGTTTTGCATTTCACTACAAACTCCCATATGGATGGTCAATCAGACCTGCGCTGGTTGGCTGTTTGCTCCAGCCCTCTTCCACCCCCCTTTACCTCACAGTCTCTTAATCCCAGCCTCACTCCATACCTGCCCCTCCTACTCTCTTCTTCCAGCCCTGTTCCGCTCTCCACTCTTCCCTTCAATATTCCCTTTCCCTTCATTTATCTTTCCATTTAGCTGATCCCCCTCCCAACTAATTTCATCTCTATAATCATGGAACTAACATGACATTTTTTGCTGCCATCACATTGTTCACTCCACTTGTGTGTTCTACCCGTTCCCCTACCTTGTGTCTGTCTTGTCTGTTTTCATGTAAGTTCTTTGGGGCAGGGACAGACTGCTACTCTGTGTCTGTACTGTTCCTAGCACAGTGGGGCCTCAGTCTTGGCTGGCCCTGAGGCACTGCCATAATAAACATGATTAATAAGAATTTAAAGTGTTTTCATCTTTCACTGCTACTTTTTTGCCCATCTCTATTTGTAAAAATATACATGACACTGTCTAGTTTGTCCAGAAGGCCAGTTTCCCCATACATGCCAATCAGGCAATGGTCTAAGCCCTTGTGGTAGTGAATATTTTGGATAACAAAACATTTAGCTATTGTTTTTTTTTGCAACACAGGGCCTTTGGGATCAAGACACTTCCTAGTTTGCCTATGTAACAAACCTCTTCTGTGAGCCCTGAATGGACAGTATATTCTCCTTTTTAGACTGGGCCTACAGTAACACAAGCTGGAATTGTGTGGGGTAATCACTACTTCACATTTAACTGGGCTAGTGAAGAAACTGATGCCTGGAAAATTAAACAGTGAGGCAATACTGCTGGGGTGCAGCTGAAAACTGGCAGTGTTACAATTTTATTATTATAGAAATCTAATCACATGTAATCCACCGTATGAAACATTAATGAATAACTCAGCACTTTCAAGCCTTTCCTTAGTCCTCAAAAGCTTATTCCTCCAGGTAGGCTACCTACTGTGCTGGTCAAATTTCATATGCTATAATCAACAACAGTGCTTAGATTTGTAGCAGCAGAAACGTGTGGGTCAGATTCTCTGTTTCCCTGTACCTTGTTTAGTCATTTCCATCAGTGCAAAGTGGGTGTCAAATGCTACTCTCCTTATCTAGTAGTGTTTTACATCCACTTTGCTCACTGATGTCAATGACTATGTAAAATGCAGAGCAATGAATAATCAGGCCCTTTGTGTGCAAAATACTCAGGCAGTTGTTGATCTGATATGAAACCAGTTTTGATTATTTAGGTTGAGCTGTTTTATAAGCTATGCTCGTGTGTGCTACAATTTCCTGCTATATATATGGCCAGTACCCCTCCATCTACCCCATCCAGTTTGCCAAATGCTTTTGGATACCTTCAAACCTAGCAGTGTTTGCCATGATCAAATGCAATGTGTGACAGATGGCTGAAATGTGGAACACCTTTGTTCAGTTGTGTCTCATTCAGCAATTGACAGATTATAATGGCTAGTCATGATAAAACCTCTTGTTAAGGATGGTTCTTCTCACTGTTTGAATTTAAACCCCTCCCTACGCTCCCGGAAAAACAAATTTGATCAAGGGCCATCAAAAAGAACCCTCACATGGATCATCAGGAGGGTTTAAACTCTGAGCCTTCATATCAACAAAAGAAACCTGTAGAGTTAAAGGAGTAACTATAGCTCACGAAAGCTTATGCTCTAATAAATTTGTTAGTCTCTAAGGTGCCACAAGTACTCCTTTTCTTTTTGCGAATACAGACTAACACGGCTGCTACTCTGAAACCTATTATGATCTATGTGGACCAGCCGCTGGGGGGGGATGTGGCACACTCTTTGCCAGTGGACTTCCCAACTGTTTGGTAGGCAGCAGCAAAACATTGGGGACTGGGACTCGGGAGAACAGACAGAATAACCCATTCACCTAGATCTGGCATCTTTGTTCTGAAGGGCAGTGTGGCTGGGTCTTGAATCTTACTTGTCAGGTTGGACCCAGGATCTCCCAGAAGTCACCTTGTGCGGCCTCTCAGTTATCTTATTTGTCATGGAAGCAGGAAAATAGTTGCCTGCCTCTGAGGATAATTAACGTTAGTGGATTTTAGCCCACAAACTCTGCACTGCTGTGAAAATCTCCATCCTACTTTCCAGGAGAGCTTTGACAGTGCTTGGTCATTGCTGCCTGGGAGACTGTTCAGAGACAGAAGAAAGTGGAGAGACAAAGGAGCAGTCTGGAATGAAGTTTGGGTGGAGCACAGGGAGAGGGCATAGCAAGAAGTGAGGCCATAGGTGTTATTTATGTGTACCTGTATAATTTTAGTGGTGTGAGTGCACTTGTGCTTATCCCACTTCCTCGAGGGGCTGCAGGGCGGGGGAGTGGGAGGGAGGACACTCCTTTGATCCCAAATTTTCCCGTTCACTAGATCCTAGTTTAACCTAAAAAGAAAAGGAGTACTTGTGGCACCTTAGAGACTAACAAATTTATTACCTTCAGTCCTTTTGGTATGATATCCATCTGTTTGCATTTGGAGAGGAAGATGATGTCTGTCTGTATCTGTACAAGTTTTTTCATGAAGTTGATAGATTTCCATTCTATATGGCTAAATTCAGTGCCTTGCATAATGACAGGTTTCAGAGTAGTAGCCGTGTTAGTCTGTATTCGCAAAAAGAAAAGGCGGTGCCACAAGTACTCTTTTTCTTTTTGCGAATACAGACTAACACGGCTGCTACTCTGAAACCTGTAGTTTAACCTAGTCACTCTATCCCACTGCCCTCCAACCCCAGTGTCACAAATTTGCTGCCACGAGCAGTGCACAGAACTGTGAGAAGAACAGAATCTCTTTTACTTTAAAAGAGGCAAAATGTAACAAGAACAAAGGAGGGGAAAAAACCCTAAGTGACCAGCCACTCCAAAGAGCAGTGAACATCTGCCCCTGCCTGTTGTAGGAACTTGAAGGGTACGGGGGAGGGAGGATGTGTGAAAGGGAGGGAGAGCTTCCAAGACAGACCTATTTCATGGGGGGGGGGAAGTTTCCACTTTGTGTTTCAGGAAATGACATTGTCGTGCTGGAATTTACAATTAAGTTGTGAATGATGTGGCTGAAGCCTCTGTATTTTGCCATGAGAAAGCCCCTTTCACTGGCTTCATTTGGCTCTAATGAGCGAACTAAATTCTCATTGAAAAGCGTGTCTTCCATTCGGCCCCCTTTTCTTCTTCAGCTGCTGTCACTCCAAAGAAGACCCCGGCGTGTAGCTTCCCTTCAGCTTGTGTGCGTCTCTTTGGCAGAACCGAGCAAAGGGTACACTGTGGCCTACTAAAAGGAATCGCTGAACCCCTGGAACAATAGGGCTTTGTGCGTTTAAACACAGTGTGAAGTCACAGTTTCCCAGGCTTTCTTTTTTTGTACTTTCCTCTCCCTCGCCTGGAGATGCCTAGCAATGAGGGGAGCAGGGGGGGTGGGTTGCAAGGACTTACTGGTAGACAAAAGGGACAGAGGCCTTTCAAGGGATTCAGAGGCCATCCTGAGGTCTGCAGCCAGATTGCACTATGTTCCCCGCCCCCAACAGCTGGGTTTGGTTGCAGGTGCTTGAAAGTCATCAGGCTGAAGTGTACCAGAAAGGATAATTTCACTAAAAGATGAAAACCAGGGTGAAAGCAGGTTTCATCTGACAACTCGGAAAGCTTTCTAGGAACATGTGGCTTTTATAAAAGCAGGAAAGATTACTAGAATGCACACAATGGATTCTGGGCCATTGCAAGGACTAGTGATGCAGTGCATTTTGGGTCTCTTCTGTTGAGAGGTTCAATGCTTCCTGCAGCATGCGGTGCACTCCCTAATTCCAAAAGGAGTCAGTGGGGCCCCAAGGACCCCTGGCACCTTGCCAGAATCAGACCCAATTTCTAAGTCTTATCAATGCTTTTTTTATAGCTATTATTTGTCATTTAATGTTTGGGGTGGTTCAAGGGGCTTAGAACTAGGAGTACAGGTGCAAAATGAAGGGAAGGAAAATGTAAATTGGATCCAAGAAAACTTCCTGCTGGTGGAGATCTGTTCAATTGTGAAACAGTCTCACAAGTAAAGGAGTGGAAGCCCCATCACTTGAGATATTTAGAAGTGAGGAGAGACAGAACTGGAGAACAAAGTGTTGAAAAGAACCCTGCACTTGCCAAGAATGGACTAGATGTAGTAGGTCTTTATCATCTCTAATTTCTATGCAATGTAACTAAATGAGAAAAAGCACAGTGGTGAAAATGTGTGAATAGGGTAACAAATCTGTGGCTACTGAGTAGCTCATTATTGTTTCTTTGCTGCAAGCCACGAGTTTTGTAATGGCAATAGGCCTGCTTCCAAAGCCCTGGCCCCTGCCACTTGAGTGTAAGGAGAACTGCAACTGTGTAATGTCAGAGAAGCATTTGAGTATTGATTCTCTCCCGTGGAAGAGGCCAGTAGCACATTACACACTTGCCAGCTCACTACAGTAATAATAATAGGATACATCCTTAAGTTCTTACCCTGTGCTTATGCAGACCAAGCTCCCATTGAAATTTATGGGAGTTTAGCCTGAGTAAAGACAAGAATATGACCCAGTCATAGTTGCCACTTGTGGATCTCAAAGCACTTAAATATGGTTAGTACCATTATCCCCATTTTCCAGTCAGGGAAACTGAGACAGGATGGTTAAGTGACTTGTCCGCACGTGTGCTGCAAAGCACTGGCTTTGGACCCAATTCAGGAAAGCACTGTAAGTCCTACTGACATTTTTAAGACTTTCTCTGATTTCAATGGGACTTAAGCACATGCTTCAAAGTTAAGCACATGCTGTCCTGAATAGGGATGCTTTCCTAAATTAGGGCCAGAATCCTCGGGCTTCCACTCCCATGCCGTCTCCTCTGGCCCATCCTGCTGTATCTTCATTGCTTGTAAAGAAAGCTGGAGAAGAATGTGCCTTTATTTATAGGATGTTCAGTGCAAAACAATCGTAATTTGCATATGTAGATAAGTCCCTGACTCTGCAGGGTAGAGAGTGCTTGGGGATGTAAACAGGAATCAAGGGACAGGAGCACCTGGCAGGATCAAGCTCACTATCTACATATACAAAACAAAATTGCTTATCAATATCTGATAGATAATGGAACATCCTCCTAGACACAGTGGGAGTTGAGGGTGCTTAGCAGCTTGCAGAAATAGGTCACTTCTTACATCAGATTATTTAGTTCTGTAATATATATTCCACAGATAATCGAATATTCTCCTATACAAAGGGGGAATTAAGGGTATTTAGTTCTTTTCATGATTTGCTTCCGACTTTGCAGGATTGGGCTCAACATCTGCAGTCAATGATATTGCCACATCTGATCAATTGCCTATAAATAGTCACTCAGAAATGATTAATGTGACTTGGTTAAAGGAACAGTGAGCTCCTCCTACTCTAGTGCAAGTTGTTTTTTTTCTTTTTTTTTGGGGTCTGTTGCTACAGCAACTATGTACTAAGAACAGAGATGACAGCAAGATACTAAATTTTGCAGCAATTCAATTTTCTACTGATTTCTTTGTCTTCAGTAACTGAACCCTACTCCACTAATTGCGTTAGATTTCAGACAGAACTATGTGGCGTGAGCTCTGTGTTGCTTTCTCCTCCTCCCTTTAGAAACCAGTTACAAGAAATTGCCTTCTTAAATGTCTATAATTGCCCATTGGATCTAACTATCTTGGATGGATTTTATCAGGATATCACATATTTTTAACCCAAACTGATATTATGTGCTAGAAACCAATTTCCCTTAGTATTCTTTAAATAGAAACAAACACTTTCTGCACATTTCCATTTGTGCCAATAGTACAGAAGCAAAATCATTGTAATGGAAGATCCCATTAGATTATGAACCAGTAAACATATTTTGTCAAGGAATACTGGTTTGGGGTGCCAGTGTTATCTTTCTGCTCTGTTGGATTTTACAGGCCATGTCATCAGAGGGCTAACTCATGTCTGCCAGACTTGCAGGTTTATCTGTTTTGCACAGGCAAATGTAAAAAACTGTGGCTGCACACAACATGTCAGTGCAGTACTTGATAGGGACTCACCAAACCTGGAAGGGTCACAGTGAATACCATAGGCCTCTACTACTTGAGCTAACGGAGAACTCCTATGTGTAGGAGACTGTTAAAGTTCAGCCACTAGAGGGAGACAGGTTTCAGAGTAGCAGTCGTGTTAGTCTGTATTCGCAAAAAGAAAAGGAGTACTTGTGGCACCTTAGAGACTAACAAATTTATTAGAGCATAAGCTTTCGTGAAGTGAGCTGTAGCTCACGAAAGCTTATGCTCTAATAAATTTGTTAGTCTCTAAGGTGCCACAAGTACTCCTTTTCTTTTTAAAGGGAGACATGTTCACATCTTAACCATGAGTATTGCATGAACACCATATATCTGTGTGCCTCTACGGTCATTGCACATTCAGCGGCTGAGCTGTTCGTGCCATTTGCACTCATTATGGATCACTTTCTACTGACTTTGATAGGAGTAGGATTAGCTGCTTTGCCACTCTTGCATATGCAAAATGGATGTGCCCATACATTTTGGGGTGGCAGAGGCCCGTTGAGAAAATGGCCTCTTAGTGATAAGGGGGAAGCTACCTTGGAAGGATGAGGCATACAGTACTTAAATTCTGGGGCTCCACTTCTCAGTGTATGCTTACAATCTTCTGCACCTGCTCGTCTCATATGAATTCCCCTTCCTACACACATACACATCTATGCTTTGGAAGATGAATCCTGCTTGCTTGGTGACAAATACCATGATCTAATTTCTTACCCCCCCCCAGCTGATAAAATCCGCTCTGCTCTCCCACACACCAGTGACCAAGCATCTCAATTCATACTTCCCATTGGGTAGCAGCGTTATTATATATCATGCTGCAATAGGGGCATCTACCAATGCAAATAGCAGTGGTATTTCTCATAAAGCTTAAGGCACAACTATTTTTGCTTTTCTGTTTCCTTTGTTTAAGTCTCTCAAGGTGTTTGGAGTGTGCAAGAAATCTGACCATGCAGCATGGTTCTGCCACAAGACAGCCTTCTCAGGTCAAATTTACAATGGCTACTGACAGCAAAAGGCATGCCAACTGCTCTCTTAAATTATAAAGCCCTCACAGAACTTCACAGCAGCTACTGAAAAGGAGGCAATGTCCACAGGAAAACAAGAGCAAATGAGAAATAAGTACTCAACCTGTAAGCCTTCAGATGGGTTGAAATTATTAAGGTAAATAATACCAGAAGAGTCACTATATCTCTCTCCAACTCCAAGGTTGGATAAAGAAACCCAACCAAGCCAAACAAATGCATGCCTAGACCCCGAAAGAAGCACTCAGTTGGGGCACTTTTTGAACAGATCATCTTTTCTGGTGAGATTTTCCCTACAATAAAGCCACAAGAAAAATTGTGAAGAAACATGATTTAGTGGGTTCAGAGGCAAGTTATGGAGAGATTGGATGGTAGACTGTATAAGTTGGATGGGACTAAATAATGAAAATATGTATTTAATGTATAAATGTGCTCATCTTTGTGCCTTGTGGGTGTACTGAATATAAAAAAAGGCCTTGATGTATAAAACATAGAAGGGAAGATGAGAGCAGATTTGCCTTAAATGCACCCTTCTTGGGAAGGTAACAAACTTGTGCTTTAATGGACCCCCAGGAGTGGGTCCCTTTGCTGTGGACCTTCCACTAACACACCCTTCCTTCAGTCCTCAAGAGCAAACAGCTAGGGACCACCAGTAAAAGTATCTAAGCCATTGTAAAAGTGAAAAGAGGAGAGAGGCAGGCTTCTGAGGTGGTCAGGTCCAAACCCCTTACATCTTTATAGGTTCAAACCCACACCTTGAATCCAATGGGAAGGCAGAACAGTATGTGGAGCACAGGTGTCATACTCATGTCAGGCCTCCCTTCTAAGCAGGTAGTCAAGTGCATTCTGGATTAGCTGCATCTTCAGAGAGTCCTTCTCGAGCAGCCTCAGACAGAACTCATTGCTAAAGTCCATCTATGAGGTGACAAAGGAATGGATGGCTGGAGACATCCAAGATCAGCCAAGACAGGCCGCCACCTCCTAGCTAACAGGAGACACCACTGAAGTCTGGAAATAAAGACATTACAAGGATCCAAAAGCATTCTCAGATTGCTCACCTCTTTTGCGACAGCGCTGGTGGGGTCAGATTCATAACTTGAACCTAATGGGAGTTAAGAGACATTGTTTGAATGTTTATTTATGTACTTTAAAGTTACTTGACAGGATGATAAAGGCAATATGTGGGCTCTAAGGAGCTATTGTTTCTAAATGCAGTTGAAAAGACTATCAATTTGGACTGCTCAAAATCCTTATGATCTGCAAATAGTCCATCCATGGCTTACAATTTTAATGTGAAATTGATGAAAGTAAAGGACTGACTGCAGGGCCAGAAGCAGAGACAGGCTGGCAGGTGTTGTATAGTCTTCCCCAGTACTGCTAACATGCCCCTCACTGTCCTGATTTTAGATGATAAGTAGTGTAAGTCTATGGTGACATGCCTGGGGATACTACAGTTATCAGCTAAACCACAAACATACAGCACAGAGAAAACAACTTGAGGCATTTGTGTTGAAAACATGGATTTTTAATCAGCTGAGCTGAAAGACTATCTGCATTGTCTAGGTTCCACTGGTGCCTAGATACTATAATAATGGGTGCATTATAAAGGCCTAAAATAGATTAGCTGTCACTCGGAGTGGGCTTGTAGCCTTTTTATAGGCTGTTAGCCGCTAGAGAGAGACAATTACAAACACTTGAGCAGATCTGATGTGCTACCAAAGAGAGTGCAGTGATGTATACACAAGTGAAAGCCAGTATATCATCCTTTGCTCATTAATTCAGTGCTGGCCTCCATAGAACAGAGGCTGCCAATTGTAATAGTAAACCGTATGGTGGTTTTGTCTGGAATCCTCCCCATTTGGATCAAACTTATTAAAGTCTTTTAACTTGTGACCTAAGCAAGCTTTGAACTATGTTGTTCAGCAAGCCTAATGCACAACCACTACCTCCTGGCCTTGAGTATAACCATCTTGAGGAAAAGAGAGTGATAGCAAACATTCCTGCTCTGAAGGCAAAATGCAGTGTTTTCAAGGTGGATATAAAAATAAGTTTTTCCTGTGGGGATGTTATAAAGGCCATGGAGATAAAAACCCCAGCTTGGGGCAGACAGTAAACTCATCCCCCAGCAGAGAAAACAGCCAAAGTTAACTGAAATCTCCTTGCCACAGCAAGGAAAAATACTGAGGAGGAGACCTTAGATGCAGATGGCCTGTGTTCTACCCAGGATCTGATAGCTGGGAAATGAACAGATATGACATGCCTGCAGACCTAATAAACAGCACCTTTGCAACTTCAATGCAAGACAAGCAGCAGCTTGTTTTGCTTTGTGATGCTCCCTCTGGCCCATGTTGGAGTGAGGTTCGGGGCCTCCAAAGTTAATCCTAACCAGTCTCAAAATGGAGCTAAGTTGGCCATGATGGGAAGAATAGAGGCTAAGGGTGAAGAAGTATGCCAACTTTGAGGCCCCAGAGGTCTTTCTGTCAACCCACTTCATAGAACAGGGGTGGGCAAACTTTTTGGCCCGAGGGCCACATCTGGGAATAGAAATTGTATGGTGCGCCATGAATGCTCATAAAATTGGGGTTGGGGTGCAGAAGGGGGTAAGGGCTCCAGCTGGGGGTGCAGGCTTTGGGGTGGGGCTGGGGATGAGAGGTTTGGGGTGCAGGAGAGTGCTCTGGGCTGGAATCGAGGGGTTTGGAGGGTGGGAGGGGGATCAGGGCTGGGGCAAGGGATTGGAGCATGAGGAGAGGCTCAGGGGTGCAGGCTCAGAGCAGCGCCTACCTCAAGCGGCTCCCAGAAGCAGCGGCATGTCCCTTCTCCAGCTCCTACGTGGAGGCGCAGCCAGGCAGCTCTGCACGCTGCACCATCCACAGGCACCGCACCTGGAGCTCCCATTGGAGTGCGTAGGAGCTGAAGCGGGACCATGCCATGGTTTCCGGTCCATAATTTGCCCACCCCATCATAGAAGGCAAAAAACTCTACTATTCTATCCGGGAAATGAAAAGGTAGATTCCTCCAACCTTCCTCCACTTCCAAATGGCTGAGCTGAGAGTTGGGAATATTTTAAAATCTGTGTTTGTATCTTCACTGGAAATATGAGCCGTAGCCCCCCACCCATTCTGGGTGAAGTACTCAAGGTGAGATCCTAGTTTGGAATGTAAAAAAGAGGCCTTGCTATTTGGATCAAGATGGGTCACTGCATGGTAGGAGCTGTAGTCTCCACAAGCTGCACCTTCCTCTTAAAGATGAGCCTTGAAATCCGCCCCATTGAATTATGTGTATTCCTTGGGCTCCTCTCAAACTGCAAATCCAGCCCATGAACGGCAAAGTTTGGGTGTTTGGAATCAGCCTAGAAATGAGTAAAACTAAAGGGGAACAAGGGCCTGAATTTAAAAAAAAAAAAAAGAGTACTTGTGGCACCTTAGAGACTAACAAATTTATTTGAGCATAAGCTTTCTTGAGCTACAGCTCACTTCATCAGATGAATTTGTTAGTCTCTAAGGTGCCACAAGTTCTCCTTTTCTTTTTTGCGAATACAGACTAACACGGCTGCTACTCTGAAACCTGTTATTATCAAAGGCCTGAATGGATCTGCTGGGAAAGGGTAAAGGACCCCTGTCAAGATACACAACTGTGTAAGACATTGGGCCGAATTCTGCCCTCACCTTGCTGTGACTCTACTGAAATCAGTGAAGTTGCACTAGTATAAGTGAGAGCAGAATCTGGTGCATTGCCTGGGACAGAGCTGTCTGTCCCAGGAATACTAAAATATTCCATCCCCTGGCAAGCAAGAGAGCCAGAAAGAGACAGACAACAAGAGAGAATGGGCCCAGGGTGAGAAAAGAGAGTGACCATCTGGATGGCTAACTATTTTCAGGGCAAGGATGGGGAATTAGGGAACTAGGTCTCTTTTTTACCATATGCTCCTTCAGCGCTGTGTGGTACAGTGGGGGATCACTCCAACCTCTTCGTGGATGGGTCTTGATTAACTACTTGGATTTCCAGGGCAAACCTTGGATATTAATATGCAGATGGCAGATGCACAGGATATATAGTTTCCAAAGAGCCTGGTAAAGCAGCTTTCCTCTCTACCTTGCTTAAGAGTAGCTGTAGATATTCCATTCTGCTTGTTTACCTTGGAGCAGAGATAGGAATTGGTTTGGGGTGTTTCCATGCTAAAGAACTATACTTTTAATCACCTTTTTGTTATTTACTTGGTTTCTCCAGCCTCCATGCAATTAGAATTTGGATCCATTTCCTTGGGAGAATAAGCTATAGGTACAAGCAGTAATTTTAAACATAGGGTTGTATCCGAGTAATGAGAGCCTGAGTTTGACAGCACGGTCTTTGTAACCTCCCCAGGAAAATAAAAGGGAGCAGCTCTTTAACAGGAAACAATAAACATGAGATTTCTCAGAAGCACTTAAGCAGCACAATATCAACAGCCATTTTGGCCTGCAACCTAACCTTGGTTTTGCATATGATTATACCAAACTCAATAGACAGTGACCCTTAACAGGCTGTAATGAAGTGTGTGTGGGTACCTCTGTCAAACTACTGGAAGGAACTGCTCAACTGTGTGTCATACACCCTGTACTGCTAACGACAAGTGAAAAATCACCTGTAGAGTCTCCCTTGGTGGTAGAGACTTGTATTACTGGACCAGGTGAGGCTGTTCTATTCCTGCTGTTACTGTAATGTTCTGAGAGGCTATAGTGATAACCGTGAGAGATCAGGCTGGTGAAACCCTCCCAATTTTTTCTGATGTAGTTTTTTTTTTAATATTAAAGGAAATATCTTGGGAACCTTCATGCTTTTAAAAGACACTAACATTGCTCTGCTTATGGGTATCCTGCTAGAAAACACAAGGGAATATATAATTCAGGAGACTTCAGCTGATGTGTGAACATAGTCCAAATCACCTCCAGCCAAACTGTTTGCCTAGGAGGCAAAAAGGCCCTCTTTGCAAAGAGTTTGCAGTAGGATTAGGTCCAGTTGGGCATTAATGGGAAGATAAAAATGCAGGACTACACAGTGGAACATGCTTACAGTGAACTTGACCACTGTCAAATTCCTTTTAATCATGGCTACGTTGGAGAATTGTGTCAAACTATCCCCAGTGTTGCTAATCCATTGATTCTGCTCCAGTGTTATTGGGGCCCTCGTGCAGACGGATTTCTGACTCCTTTTCAGCAGTGTGCTAGTTTAACCTTCTCTGAGCAGTGTTAATTGACACAGTGCTGAAACTGGCTAGCAAAGCCAGAGCGTGGTCTGTTCTGGAGCTGCCAAAGTTGCTAACACTGGTGATGCTGAGTTGAGGTTCTCCAGGGTAGGAGTATTTTGAAAAGCTCCTTAATGTAGAGAAGGCTTTAGAGTGAAGTGGAGTCAATATCCCAGATTGTTTTAGGAGAGTTCAGCTTCATACTGCTTATGAGGAAAATCCCCCTCTTCGGTCTCCCAATATTGCTTTCTCCCATGCTTATAGATAGCATGGCCCAGTGTCCAATTCTTATAATACAGCAATTATTGCCTCCCAAATAAGTAGTAAGTGCTGCACTCAAAGGAGCGTGTCACCTCCCCTCCTCTAGTGTTCTGGCTGGCTGGAGAAGGACTGGGAAGTTTCCACTCTTTCACTAGGAGAAGGGTAGAAGGAATCCTAAGGTCTTGTCTACTCTGGGATTTTAGCCACTGGTGCAAATTCCTAGTTTAGACATGCTTTTCACTGGGTGAGTTTACCTTGAGTTAGGTCTTGCTGTAGTGGCTATTCGGAGAGGAGAGAAGAAAAATGAGTCTGTTTTCTCTGTATTGGCTCTCGACTCCATTCCCCCAGCTTCCAATGTCCCCAGAAACAGCAGGGGGGTAAGGAGAGAGCTGACAACCACAACACTTTGCAGTTATATAGAACTTTTCATCTGAACATCTCAAACAGTTTAAGAAACCTTAATTAAGCCTCTCAATATGTCTGTGAGGCAGGCAAATATTATCATCTGCATTTTGCAGATAGGGAAGCTAAAGCACAGAGAGATTTAGAGCTTGTCTGTGCTTTGGGGTGTGTTTTTTGTTTTGCACAAGTGTAGCTACACTGACATAGCTGCACAAGTGCAAACCCTTGTAAATTTACTGCACCAGAATAAAAAAGGCATGGAGATATAGCTGTGTCTGTGTAGATCGTTAAAAGTGTGCCATCTACTAGCACAAAAGGATATGTAATGTTCATAAATGTGTAGAACCAATAAAGTTGTTGTTGTGCACTGCAACTGGCTTCTGTATTACACATCTTGTACCAGCATACTTTCTACACTGGTGCAGTGTGTCTAAAGGAGGGGATTTCACCAGTACAAGTACTTGGTGTAGTGCAAAAATCCCCAATGTAGACAAGCCCTTTCGGCTAGATTCTGATTCCCTTACTGACCCTGAGCAGCACTTTACTCTACATATGACCCTACTGATGTCAAGTGCTATTCTGCATGTGTAAAGGAATCAGAATCTGGCTTTTAGTGATTTACCTCTGGTCACACAACAAGTCCGTGGCAGAACCGAGATCTCCTGACTCTCAGTCCAGGGCTGGACTAGAACGCTGCCATACGGTGGGCAAAGGTAGCTTCAAGATGGTTGGAAAGCACATCAAAGATAGAGATTAAAAAAATGAAGCCAGCCCAAGACTAGAACAGTGAAGTTCCTAGCTTGTGAGACTACTAGAAGAGAGAGAGAGAGCAAAGAAGATTAGGGTCACCTAGCGTGAACTGTCATATTCTGAGACTGAGAATGATAACCGGCAGCAATGCTACTAGCTGTTAATATTTGCATAAAGATGTGAAGAGATTTCACAAATAGTTGAATGTCTGTGTCAGTTGAGGCTTGACATGACTATCAAGCATGCCTTTGGGCCTGCCCTACCAAACCCAGTCTGTGCAGGAGTTGGCATGACTGGAGGGTTGACCTGACGTGTGTGCACGTGTCTATATGCACCTGCATGCTATTCTGAGGCAATAGCATGTATGTTAAGCAAATCATGAAATACTTACAGTCTGAAGTCATAAACAAAGAGTGCAAGACAGCTACTGCCTAAGGAATTTTCCTTAATTTAGGAATTGCTTTGAGCAAACATTATCTCTGCTTCCTGAACACAAGCAAGGCTACTGCCCTGGAAGTAATTTGTATTAGCCTTACTGGAGTGACCACGTTGCCATAGTTACTGTTGGTTTCTGTATACCTAAAGCTTTAAATATTTATTATAATTAAATGTTTTCTTCCCACCACACCCCTCATTTGAAAATTCTCTGTGAGATGCGACATGAATTGTAATCCTCTTTCCCACCCCCTTTTTATTGTTTTGTTTTGTGGAATCTCTACCTATCTTAGATTCTGATATATTTAGCCAAGATCACTGATTCATGCAGAGACTTGTTCTTCAGATGTTGCTGCTTCTTTTTTTTTAGTGACGTCTGAATAACAACCAGTCTTGACTAGATTATATAACCTTAACTTCACTTTGTTTTTATTTTGTTCTGTTTTATTCTGAGTGTAATCACATATATGATGGAAGATGCTGACTATGCTCAGTTATTTAACTTTGCACAGAGAGAGGATCTTACCTGTTTGAACTAATCTGTCAAGGCAATCAAAATCTGGGCTGTGACACAGCTTCTAATCTGGGGAATTTGACACTCATTCTCACGACCTTGATGAATGTTGAAATGAAAAGCAGCTGCCTTTAGAACTTGTATATTTCAATTTGATTATATTCTGGAAACGTAACAAATGCCATTGGGATGAATCTGTTTAAAAATGGCTTTTGCTGCTTTTTTATTGCAGTTGGAGTAAAATGAGTTAATCTATTTGTAAGTTTGTTCTGGACTTTCTAAAAACTTCCAAAGTTATCTGGTTGGATTTTTATTTATTTATTAGGGTATGTCTACACTTACATTTTATAGCGCTCTAACTTGCTGGCTCAGAGGTGTGAAAAATCACCTCCCTGAGTGCAGCAAGTCAGAGCACTTTAAAGTGCTAGTGTAAACAGGCTCCGAGCGCTGGGAGCTAATTCCCTCGTGGAGGTGGATTACCAGGAGCACTGGGAGAGCTCTCTCCCAGCGCTCGCGCGTGACCATACTTCAAAGTGCTGCTGCGGGAGCATTCCTGCGGCAGCACTTTGAAGTTTCGAGTGTGGCCATGCCCTCAAGGCTGTCAATCGCAGTTAACTCACGTGATTAACTCAAAAAAATTAATTGTGATAAAAAAATTAATTGCGATTAATCACACTTACAACAATAGAATACCAATTGAAATTTATTAAGTATTTTGGATGTTTTTCTACATTTTCAATATTGATTTCAATTACAACACGGAATACAAAGTGCACAGTGCTCACTTTATATTATTATTTTTGATTACAAATATATGCACTGTAAAAATGATAAACAAAAGAAATAGTATTTTTCAGTTCACCTCATAAAAGTACTAAAGTGCAATCTCTTTATTGTGAAAGTGTACAAATGCAGAATTTTTTTAGTTACATAAGGGCACTCAAAAACAAAACAGTGGAAAACTTTAGAGCTTACAAGTCCACTCAGTCCTGCTTCTTATTCTGCCAATCGCTAAGACAAACAAGTTTGTTTACATTGACGGGAGATACTGCTGCTTGCTTCTTATTTACAATGTCACCTGAAAGTGAGAACAGGCATTTACATAGCACTTTTGTAGCTGCTGTTGCGGAGCTTGGTTGCAGCTGGTAGCTCAGGGGTGATTTAAAGGGCCCCGGGCTCCCAGATGCCACTATCGCAGCTGGATCCCTGGCCCTTTAAATCAAGATTTAAATCAAGAGGCCCTGCCTCTTCCAGTTGAGGCCACGCCTCTTTCAGTTGAGGCCACGCCCCCTGCTCAGGACTCCAGCATACCGGTAAGTCCTCTAACTTACTTTCACCTCTGTAAAAGAGCAACACTCTGATGCAGAAACTACAGAACCCAAACCACCAAAAAAGAAAATAAACCTTCTGCTGGTGGCATCTGACTCAGATAATGAAAATGAAAATGTGTCAGTCTGCCCTGTTTTGGATCATTATCAAGCAGAACTCATCATCAGCATGGAAGCATGTTCTCTGGAATGGTGGTTGAAGCATTAAGGGACATATGAATCTTTAGTGCATCTAACACGTAAATATCTTGCAATGCCAACTACAACAGTGCCATGCAAATGCCTGGTGACATTGTAAACAAGAAACAGACAGCATTATCTCCTGAAAATTGTAACCAACCTTGTTTGTCTGAGTAATTGGCTGACCAAGAAGTAGGACTGAGTGGACCTGTAGGCTCTAAACTTTTACATTGTTTTATTTTTTAATGCAGATTTTTTGTACATAATTCTACATTTGTAAGTTCAACTTTCATGATAAAGAGACTGCATTACAGTACTTGTTTGAGGTGAATTGAAAAATACAATTTTTTTGTTTTTTGCAGTGCAAATATTTGCAATCAAAAATAAATATAAAGTAAGCACTTTATAATAAATGGTATTCTATTGTTTAACAGCACAATTAATCACGCAATTAATTTTTTTAATCACTTGACAGACCTACTATTTATACATTCATGCCAGTTCCTTTCGTCTCCATATGTCCAACCACTTATGGCATCTTGACTGATGTCTCAAAGTAGTAGCACAATGTAGTCACATATTTTAAAATGATTATATGTACAGAATGTGTAAGGACACAGTGGAATTTAAAGATTTCATCAATCTGACTTGGATGATCATGTTGCTGACTCATGCCAAAACCATGGATGAATTAAGCATGTCATCCCACATGAGTGCCAAAAAGCTGTATCACAACACACCATTATGTATTTGATCTATGGCACATGTATTACAGAAAAATGTTTACATGTTTCAGAGAGTTCCTAATTGTTTTTACTTGAACTATTTTTTGTATCCCTCCACCTTGTGCTCCATTAGTACCCTGAGATCAGCCATACAGGACTTTGTTGGAGAGAGAAATTATAATTACTACTTTTTAGAAATCTTTAATTATTATTTAAATTACCTTTCTTTGCTGTGAGAAAGTATATATAAGCATCTGTTTCATTTGTCTGACCTGCTATACAGACTGTCAGAAAAATCTCCACCATTGTGTATGGACTTACCAAGGAGAGGCAGTGTGGTCTAGTTGACAGAACACAGGCCTGGGACCTAGGAAGTCTTTGGTTCTATTCCTAGCTTTGCTACAGGCTTGCTAGCTGACCTTGTTCAAGTCACTGCTCTGTGCCTCAGTTTCCCCTTTTTACAAATGGGGATACTGATATTGCCCCCCTTTGTAAAGTGCTATCAGATCTACTGATTAAAAGAGAAAAGTATTATTATTATTATATGTATTGCAATAGAATCTAGAGGGCTGAGCTGAGAGTGGGACTCTGCTCTGCTAAGCATTGTACATACACACAGCGAAAGTCCTTGTGATGAAGAGCTTACAATCTAAATTGACAAGCCAGACAATGTCTGGGAGAAAGGAGTATTATTTGTCCAGAAGGGGAATTGAGGCACAAAGAGATCCTGGCTCCATTGAAGTCAATGGGAGTTCTGCCATTGACTTGACTGGGCGAGGGTTTTACCCAGAGAGTCTGATTTTCACAAAGCATCACAAGAAGCCTATAAAGCAAGGAATTGAACACAGCTTTCCTGGGTGTCTCTTCAATGCCTTAATGACAGGGCCTTCCTTCCTCTCAAGCCCTGAGCTATGGATACTTTTCTTCTCCTTGCATTGTGGTCTCATTGGTTTATTTGGGTGCTTCAGTGGGTTAGTGAGCAGTAACTTTCTTGAGTTGTTAATATTCTTGAATTCAGCTTTTTGTTCTGATGCTGGAGAGGGAGCCTCTCTGTACCATTACTTTCCACTCTATGCACTTCCCTACAAACAAAAAACGTGATCCGGACCAGACAAGAATTCACAGGCAGAGTCACTGGCAGATTCCACAATGTCCACGGTATAAGAAACAGCTGCAAGGTTGGTTGGATGAGTTGCTAAGTGCTCAGTATTAGCTCTGCTTTGTCACTGGAGTAATTCTGCCAGACATTAAATTTTTATAAAGAGCAGAATTTACTCTACCCCCTTGTTGCTCCTGATGCTGCAACTAAATGCCTGGACTAAATGGCACAAACAAGCAACGGATTAACCAAACAGAGCAGGGTCTGCAGAGATTCCCAACAACGGACTGGTATTTTTCTCAGCTAAGGGGGTTGAGATAATATCTTTTATTGGACCAACTTCTATTAGTAAGAGAGACAAGCTGGGGAGCGTACACAGAGTTCTTCTTCAGGTGACCTGAGGAAGAGCTCTGTGTAAGCTTGAAAGCTTATCTCTCTTGCCAACAGAAGTTGGTTCAATAAAAGATATTACTTCACCTACCTTGTCTCTCTAATATCCTGGGAGCGACACAGCTACAACAAGATTGCATACTGTAATGGAAGATAATGTATTTCTCTGAACATTTTGTTTTGTTGGCAGCAGACATGGATAGCCCCTATGTATTGCTTTGTGTGTTCCTTATCTCAGTAATTGCATGGTCCAGCCAGGGGGTTCCAGCAACTAAACAACTGCTCTGGTTGGAAATGGGAAGACAATTTCATGTCCAGCTAGTTCCCCTGTGTGCTTTCTCCCAGATGGTCTCTATCTACCAGTGACAAGACTGGGTTGATTTCTGTTGCTTCTGTCTGTGCTGCAAGCTCCTTCAAGGAGACTTGTGGAATAGTAATTTCCTTGTCTTGCGTCAGTGAAAGGCTCAGGCATTCAACTTTCCTATTAACCTTTAGGCAGAGCTGAGATGTAAAACAAGCAGTCTGGTAACTGCTTAGCAAAAGTTTAAAGCATGATCTACCTGGAGGTTTTTAAAAGGTATGTAAGCACTGAGCAGTGGGATGCAGAAAGCTCAAATTAGCTCCTCCCCAGGAGCACTGAATATTTGTCCACACCTATCCCCTCTCCTACACACACTGGACATCTGTTCCAAGGGTTAGGCTGACCAAGACATGGGCCCTCCCAGCTATCAGTCCCTCATTATGAAACAGGTGGAAAGCTCATGAGAAGTTTGTAAATTCCCATGCTCAGTTGGAACGTGGGGACCTTACAGTACTCTGTGTAGAACTCCAAGCTTGCGGTGATGCCAGAATACCAGGTTAGTCTTGGTTGCTTACGTGTTAACTGGTGATTTATTATGACCAGCACAATGCTTGAGACAGCCCTGTTTTCTCATTTCTTTAACTACAGTGTCTTGCCACTTTTTTTTACTCCACAATTGCATCTGTCCACAGTAGAATCAATTCTACCTTTCCATCTTCTTCTGTCTTTCCCCCAGTTCTTTGCCTATCTGCAGCATACCACCACATTTGAACTTACTGTTGGAGTCCAGTCTATAAAACCCCTCATCTCTTTCCATGTCCCCATGCTATGCTATCTCATTTAACCATCACTCTCCACTCTAGCTCCATTTACCATAATGAGCCATCATCTGGCTCCTTAATTATTGGCATCATCCCCCATTTCCGCCCCCTCCCTACAGTTGTCACATTACTCATCAAAAAGTCCCCCTTGATGTAAGCACCCTCAGCAGCTACTGCCCCATATTCAGTTTGCAATTTCTAAGCAAATTGTTGGAGACAGAATAATCTCTCCAACCGTCTCCATTTCCACAGTATTCTTGACTCATTCTTATCTGCTTTGTACATTGCTGTGAGACTTACTAAATGATGTGATCTTAGTGATAGTTGATCTATTGAAAGAAGTCAGTTGCCTTTTCCAGTTTGCTGAAGGCCTTGGAGTTGCTCAGGCCAAGGTAAATTTTGTGTTGAAGTATCTTTAGCAAATGATAATGCAAATCATGAAACCAGAGAGAGGCAAGAACAACACACTTCCTGCCTGGAATGTCATAGAACATTTACAGTCGGCAACAGATGGTTTAGAGTAGGCACATTCTTTTGTCTTCCCCATCCAAATATATGGCTAGTAGTTCACGGGGTACCCTCATTGGTCTCAGTTCTGTGCATGACACTACTTTTATCCTCTGTCACCTTGAACACTTTGTTGATGTCTCTGGATCCCTTCTTCTCTGATTTGCCCAAAACTTGTTAACTATTCTCTCTGTGTCTCTGGTGCCTGTTTCACCTGGGCCTCTCAATCGCTCCGCTCTGGAGAGACCTAGAGCTATTCTCAGACCCTTTCCTTCTACATCTACCTCCTCCTAACTGAATGCATCACTTCACAGCACCCAACTCTCTCATTAAAATCCTCCCCATTCCAGACTCTGGCCTACCAGCTCTCTCTGTGCATAAGTGCCTGTCTCCATCTGAACTGGCATGTCACAAGTACTTTTTTTGTTTACCCTCAGGTATGTCTAGCTGTCCTATAACACTTCTCATCTCAGAACTCCCTTTCACCTCTCTGGTCTGTAATCATGCAGGCCTCTCAACCCTATGCTCTCCTTTGCACCTTGGTGTGCTACACGCTGCAACTCTGCCTGCTGTCACTGTCACAACATGGCTTCCTTTGCGTTAGCTCTACTGAATCACTCATTCACGCAGCTGTCTCTTGGCTCCTTGATTGCTGCCATTTCCTGCTTGGTGACCTCTCAAAGCCACCTGTCTCACCAAATTCCTGACTGCTCAGGACAGCAGCACAGCTTCACTATCACAGCACCTCCAATCTCAGAGACCACAGCTGGCACTCTATCCACTCCTGTATCTGCCACAAAAGTGCTCTCATCATCCTCAAGGCCATTCATATGGACACCCTCTTCTATCTCATAATCACTTCACCCTCTACCAACCTGACTTTATCTTCTGACTCCTCTGTTCCCTCATTCCCTTTTCTTCATTGGCCACAGTTCCCTAGCTGCTGCTGTACCAGCTATCTGAAATTATTCACTACCTTCCCTCTGCCTTGCAAATGACCCAATCTTGCAAGGCTGAAGTCAGAGGGAGTTGTGGGTGTTTAACCTCTTACAGTCTGAGGCCCTACTTCCCTACTCTCCATAAAAAAGCACCTCCACCCAAGGCCCCATCTCATTTCACCATCAGTCTCTGCTCTGGCTCCTCTTACAACTGCTCAAAACTCACCTCTCCGATATTGTCCACGAGGGCTGGCTGAGTAACTTGCAATGAGTAACTTACTCAATGTTTAGCCTCTTTTTCTGCTTGCAGAATATCTGTGAGTAGATTACAATTTCCTTCAATGTATTCTACAGAGAATCTAATGAAGGGATCAACTGTGAAGAGTCAAAATTTGAGTTCAGTTGGGATTGGGCATATAAACCACCTCTTCCCAAAGCCCCATGCTGTGCTATCTCATTTCATCATTCCTCTCCATGCTAGCTCTGTTTGTCGCACCCATCACAAACAGTTCCTCCAGCACAAATACTTGCACGTATGACTTTAAAAATGTGGTGTTAGTGAATGTGGTTTTTTTGTTTGTTTGTTTTCTGCAACCCAGGGATGCTAATTGTCAATATTATTTGACTCGAAAACAGGAGAAAAAAGCCTGAAAAGGAACTGTTCACTCCAATATAAAATAGCATTTTTACACAAGTCTATTTCATTGTGTATATTAAATATGAATTAAATATTTTAAAGTATAATACGTATTCCAAATCATCTTCTGCTGGAATCAGTGGAAAAATAAACAATAGAAGGAGGATCAGTCCTCTAGTATGCCAACACCGTTTCTCTCCTGTGTGTTTCCTTACCAGTAGAGTTAATGCCCTGATCCTGTAATGAACTCCATGTAATGGACCCTTGAATCCATGCAGTGCCCAGCTGATTGACTAGCCAATCAGGAGCAGGGCTCTGCCTGCGCAGAGCTCATTATGGGATTGGAGCCTAAATTTGTAAAATGGTTTTGCTTATTTCTGGATTTTATTTGCTTTGGATGATAGGCTAGTGAATTCTACTTTGGTTTATAGTGAGTTTCACTTACTGGACATAACTCCCAGCACAAGGTCTGGGTTGCAAACACTGCAGGGGAATGTTTAATGCCAAACAAACAACTATTTTTATTGGTATGTTTTTAGAAAAGCACGGAAACAGTTTATTGACATTTAGGTTTTGTGAAACCCTACATTTAGGGTCAGTCTTGACCAGAGTATATCCTCTTACATCACACATTTACCAAACTTTATTTTCCCAAATTACACTTATTGCATGAAATGATACGAATCAATATGGCAAAGGACAATTATTATTGATGAATTAACAGAAATTGTGACAATGCATTGTAAAGGGACATATCTGTAATTTAGATTAGTGATCATGATTTTCAATGTAAAGAGGAAAGGTACGGTTTAGGCAAGGCAGTGAGCTTTGGGACAGAGCTGAACTGAAACTCAGGAACTCCTGAGTTCTAATTACAGTGCTGCAAAATGTAGGGTATAATATTTTCAGAGCTGTCTCTCTGTGCCTGTAAGACCTGGAACATTCAGGATGTGTGGTTCAGAAGAGATTGCTAGGTGGAAGTTGTTGGAGCTAGAGCCAAATGGTGTGTGAATGTGAGTGAGCTGGTGCTGGATGTTGCCTATACATTTTTTTTTTATTCTGCTAACTTGATTCATTTTTATTGTTGGTTTCAGAGTAGCAGCCGTGTTAGTCTGTATTCGCAAAAAGAAAAGGAGTACTTGTGGCACCTTAGAGACTAACAAATTTATTAGAGCATAAGCTTTCGTGAGCTACAGCTCACTTCATCGGATGCAATTCATTGGGCCTGATTCTCCCCTTGCACAACTGTAACTTGATAAAGGTAAATGGAATTACATTGGCAAGGGGAAGGTGAATCAGGTCCATTGTAGTTTATTTAAGGCATGAGTGGGATATTGGGTTCTGGAGAGACAATGCCAAGGAACATTTCTGTGGACTTGAGCAAGGCATGTAACGTTGATGCTTCTGTTCCTGTGTTGCATTTTATCACCAGTCTCATGATATTTATAAAGTTTTTCATAAATGCCAACTGCTGGAGTCATGTGATCATATGAGAACCTCAGCTTTTTTTACTCTGCATGGTGGTGGAGAAAAGCTTGAAAATATGATTACCAAACAGTTTAAAACCCCAAAAATACACAAACAGACTGTGATGCTGTATGGAATATGGGAGACACTTTATGATATTGTTCATACCAATATTATAAAATTGCAAGGAATCTTACCAGATATGCCATGTAAGGTATCTTTGACAATGTTATGCTTTGCCAAGTATTGTTTATGTGTCCGTATCACCTTTATATTGTGAGTTATAGATATGTATGGTATTTCTGTATTTCCAAACTTGTGCTGTGTTTCTGGGTGACACCCCCAGGCTGCCTAGCCTGTTCGATGGCCCATCAAGGGTCATCAGCTGTAAAATGAACCCATTGAAAGGAGCTAGGGGATACACCGGATGAGTCAGCAAGACATATAGGGACATGCCTATGAACAGAACTCTAAGGCCATGTCTACACTGGCAAGTTTCTGCACAGTAAAGCAGCTTTCTGTGCTGTAACTCCCGAGGTGTACACACTGCCAAGCCACTTAAGGCCAAGCCACTTAATGCGCAGAAACTGCGCAGTTACAGCACTTTAAAATAGCCACCCCAATGAGAGGTATACATCTTTCTGTGCTGGGGCTACAGCGCTGCGGTACCAGTGTAGACACCCTGGTCGATTACAGCTCACTGATTGGACTCCGGGAGGTGTCCCACAATACCTGTTCTCGCCTCTCAGGTCATCGGTTTGAACTCTAACTGCCCTGCCCTCAGGTGACCAACCGTCACCCCCACCCCGTAAATTACTTTGGAATTTTGAAAGTTCCCTTTCTCTTTGCTCGGTGATGCGTGCAGCGGTCTCAGAGCATCTTTCCAGGTGGCCACGCACCAGGTGATCCCCCGCTTGGAGCAATGCTGAGCTGCTGGACCTCATCAGCATTTGGGGAGAGGAGGCTGTCCAGTCCCAGCTGCGCTCCAGCTGTAGGAATTATGATACCTACGGACAGATTTCACGATGCATGACAGAAAGGGGCCATGACCGGGACACACGGCAGTGCAGAGTCAAAGTGAAGGAGCTGCGGAACGCCCACCACAAGGTGTGGGAGGCAAACCGCTGCTCTGGTGCTGCACCCACAAACTGCCAGTTCTACAAAGAGCTGGACACGATACTCGGCGGCGACCCCACCTCCACTGTGGATACTTTGTGCCACTCGAGAGGAACGAGCCAGGAGGAGGAAATCTTGGACGAGGATGTGAAGGGGGAGGGGGACCCAAAGGCAGAGGATGACTCGTAGGTCAGAAATGCAGGCAGTCAGGAGCTCTTTTCTACCCTGGAGGAGCCTAGCCAGTCACAGCAGTTGGAGCTTGGCGAAGCGCAAACAGGAGAGGACGCCCCTGGTAAGTGAATTTGATTTTGGGAATCGCTGAAGCGAGTTGTTGGGGGCAGGAGGGTTGCAGAAGGCAGGCTTGTCTCCCACCTCATGCCTAGTCTGAGCAGTGGAACAGGCTGTTGTTTGACTCCCTCACTTCATGGTAATCTCCCTCAGAGATCTCCAGGAAACTCTTGTGGCAATACTGGACAATCTGCTCCCGCAAGTTCCTTGGCAGAGCTGCTTTGTTTCTTGCCCCATTAATGGTAACTTTCCTGAGCCACTGTGCTGTCAAGGTGGGGGACACCATTGCTGCACACAGGTGAGCCACATAGGGGCCAGGGCAGAAGCTGCAGTCTTGGAGAAGACCCTCCCTTGATTCCCTGCTCACCCTCAGCAGTGAGATATCTTCCATACTGATCACATCCTGTGGAAAATGTGGGGACAGGAATGATTATCAGGTCCCCCCTCCAGTGCTGGCTCTCCCCAAGAGCCACGTGCCCAGTATACAGCAGGGTCTGGGAAGAGTGATTTACCCTGCTGCTGTGGCTACTCACCATTTTGGGGGTCTTGTGGTTCATGTGTGCTTGCCTGGGGTCAGCCAGTTAGTGACAAGTGTGTGAGTACTGGCTGTGTTTTAAATCTCGGAATCAGTGTTCTGTGTGTTGCAAACAATACTGCCTCTGTAAAACGTTGCATTTAAACTTTACAGAGATGACCTTGGGAACCCAGTCTCCCTCTTTGTTATCAGTAGCTAAATGGCTGCACAGAATTAGAAAGTGGCCAAGAAGAACTAAGAGGACTTTCTGCATGATGTTATGATGCACTCTGCTGCTGAGAAACAGGAATTGAAAGAGTGGTGGGACAATGAGAAGAGGCACCAAAAGGAGAACGCGGCACGCCAGAATGAAGCTAAGGAGTGGCTCTAACAGTTATGGAGCGCCAAGCGGACACACTTCAGGTGATACTAGCTCTGCAAAATGAGCAGCTCTGCGCCCGCCCTCACCTGCACCCTCCCCTGCAAACTCTTTCCCATCCACACCCTCCACACCGCCAACACACTCTTATCAACCTCCTAGCTCCAGTCTATACCCGCGGCATTCCACTTCTCCCCCATCACAGTCCAGCACTACAGACTCCCAGTACCCACTGCACTCAACACCTGTCCATTTGCAGTTTGGCTCTGCTGAAGTACAGTACCCACTGCATTGTATTCCAGAGGAGAAGGTTGGATATGATCCCTGGACATATACAAATCTTTAGCCATCCTGGGACCCCACCTCCTCCTGGGACCTTCCCTTCCCCCATCCCCCTCACTGCTGATGGGTTTTTTTATTTGACTCTCTCCTCCGGTTGTTGTTTTTTAATAAAAGAATTGTGTTGGTTTGAAAGCAATCTTTATTCTATTAATTGAAAGCAAAAAGAGCCCTGTAAAGCAACATACAATTATGTAAAACCTACATATTGCATCGTCTACGCCAATCACCTCCTAGCATTACAAGCATTACACTCCTGAGTATAGCAACAAATATTAGTGGCTTTCAGCTTCAAATTGCTGCCTCAAGGCATCCCTGATCCTTATGGCCCTGCGATGCGCCCCTCTAATAGCCCTGGTTTCTGGCTGTTCAAACTCAGCCTCCATGTGCTGAGGCTCTGCGGTCCAGCCCTGAATGAAGCTTTCACCCTTCCCTTCACAAATATTATGGAGCGTACAGCACGTGGCTATAAGCATAAGGAATATTATTATTGGCCAGGTCCAGCTTCCCATAGAGGCAGCACCAGCGGGCCTTTAAATGGCCAAAAGCACACTCAACAGTCATTCTGCACTTGCTCAGCCTGTTGCTGAACCGCTCCTTGCTGCTGTCAAGTTGCCCCGTGTATGGCTTCATAAGCCATGGCATTAAGGGGTAGGCAGGGTCTCCCAGGATCACAATGGGCATTTCGACTTCCCCTATGGTGATCTTCTGGTTCAGGAAGAAAGTCCCTGCTTGCAGCTTCCTGAACAGGCCAGTGTTCCGAAAGATCCGTGCATCATGCACCTTTCCAGACTAGCCTGTGTTAATGTCTGTGAAATGCCCACAGTGATCCACAATCACCCGGAGAACCATTGAGAAATTAACCCTTGCAATTAATGTACTTGGTGGCTAGGTGATCTGGTGCCAGAATTGGAATATGCGTGCCATCTATTATCCCTTCGCAGTTAGGGAAGCCCATTTGTGCAAAGTCATCTACAATGTCATGAACATTGCCCAGTGTCATGGTCTTTTGGAGTAGGATGTGATTAATGGCCCTGCAGACTTCCGTCAACATGAGTCCAACGGTAGATTTTCCCACACCGAACTGGTTAGCTACCTATCGGTAGCAGTCTGGAGTAGCCAGCTTCCACAGTGCAGTCACCATGTGCTTTTCCAATGGCAGGGCAGCTTTCATTCTCGTGTACTTGCACCATAGGACTGGGGCAAGCTCATCACACAATCCCATGAATGGTTTCAGAGTATGGTTTCACGAATGTGGCTTTCCTCATCCAAAAGTTCTGCAGCCGCTGATTGTCATCCCAGACATGCATCACAATGTGATCCCATCATTCAGTGCTTGTTTCCCGAACGCAAAAGCAGCGTTCTGCTCTGGTCAGCACCTCTGTGAATGCCACAAGCAATCTCACATCATAACTAGTATGCGTGTTGAGATCAATGTTGTACTCCTCTTGCCTTTGTAGTTTAAGGAATAACTCCACTGTCAGTCGTGACGTGTTGGTCCGAGTGAGCAGCATACTGGTCAACAGTTCGGGATCCATTCCTGCAGCCCGAAGAGGCAAGGTGCGCAGTACACAAACCTTTGAAAGATGACGCCAAATGCAGACCGAAGCACAGGGATTTCTGGGATGCGAAGCAATGCATCACGGGGCATTGGGACAGGATCCAGAATGCCCCATGACCCCCCTCCATCTTCCCATAACTCTCAGCAGCAGAAGAGGAAGAGATGCTCTGTGGGATAGCTGCCCAGAGTGCACTGCTCTGAATACCACTGCATGTGCTGCAAGTGTGAACACGCTATTGTGCAGGCAGCCAACAGTGTGAACACACAACAGCGGTTTACCTTCTGCGCTCTCTGAGCAGCGCTGTAACTCCACCAGTGTAGACATACCCTAAGGCTTTTCCATGCCATATGCTGTGCAGCTTGTTTTTGGGACAAAGGAAGTACAAGCTGCATGGCAAAAGAATATAAAAGGCAGCAGCGTCATCTCCATTTTGTCTTCATTCCTGCTTCTTACCTCTGGAGTAATTTTTCTACAAACAAAGCTCGGAACAAAGGAAAGAATGACCCATCCAAGCTGTGGATGTGTTTCAGAGGGACTTCCAAGCTAGCAAACTCTTCAATACTGCTAAGAACCTGATATATGGGCTTTGAAGTCTCTGTATGTATCTCAATGCTTTATCATTTAACAACTCTCTTATTGTTCTTTCTTTTTCCTTATAATAAACCTTTAGTTTTAGACACTATAGCATTGATTGGCAGTGTGGTATTTTGGGTAAGATCCAAACTAATATTGACCTGGTAATGTAGCTGACCTTTTGAGGTCAGGAAAACATTTTGTATATGTGAGCAGAGTTTTTAAATAACTTCTCACTGTACTGGACCTAAGTGCTGATTGGGAGTCAGAGAACTGGAACACAAGAAAGGGAACTGTGTGATTTCTTTTTTCAGCTTCTCTATAACCAGTGTGGGGGATCAGAAGCACAATTTGTAACTGGTTGGTGAGTTTAACTTCAGTGTTAACCACCAGTTTTGGGAGTATCTGCTCTCCCTTTTGCAGCCTGCCCTGAGTGTGGCATTTTCATTGAGGACTGCCCCAGGAACCCCGCGTCAAACAGACCGAAAGCTTATTATTTTTAAAACGTCATGATATTGAAGCCAGTCTAAAAATTTTGAATGCTTGGGATTGGCAATGCTGAAGTTTTTCATTTGCAGTATGGGGACACTAATACTCACCAATGTCATAGGGTATTGTAAGCATTAATTAATTAATATTTGCAAAGTACTTTGAATAGGCAAAATGCTTGGTAAGAGCCAATTATTAAGTTATCAAACACCACATTAAAATTAGGGATGTAAAATGTTAATCGGTTAACCGGTAAGCAGTAGTCTTACCAGTTAACCAGCCGTAATGGTTAACCTCGGGTTGGCTGGCCCCAGCAACCCTACACCACCTGGCTGGAGCGGGTCCAGTCCTAGCCCCAGCTGCGCCGCCTAATCAGTTAACCGTTTAAACAAAATATTTTTAACAGTTTAAACTGTTAACTTTTAAAATGGTATTTACATCCCTAATTCAAATGTTCCATGTGTCAGAGAAGCCTACTGGGGAAGAGCAATCAACAGAATTATTAGGAACAAGACAATGCCTATTTACTGTTGTTTTTGTAGAGCTCTTTAAGCCTCTGATGTTGGGCTCTTTTACATCTAGCTGTAAATTTCCTTGCTTAGATGGACTTTTATGAGGCAACGTTATTTTCTTGCTCTCTTTGGTTTTAAACATTTAATATAATATCTGTGTGCACAAGACAGGGGGTGGGCTGGTGGAATTATAAATATGACTATTTGTGTATATAAACAGATCCTATAGGGAGGGACACATTAGAAATGCATAGAGTGATATAGTATAGATCAGTAAGGTTGCCATCTGTGTTCTATATAGGCAATGACAGTATATACTCTACCTGCTTGTTAGGAGGTTGCTATTTTCGCATTTGGGGTTGGGAGGGAAATGTGTAGGAAGCCTGAAGTATTTCTTTTGGTTAGTCATAAGAGTGAGCTAGGACTCCAATGTCTTATTCTTAACTCGGCCACTTGCTCACTGTTTGACCTTTAGCTAATTACTTTGGCCCTGATCCTGCAGTCTTCTCAGTCTAGGCAAACTCTTGCACCCCCTTGAATCGATAGGTATAGTCTGGGGAGCATGCAGGGTGTTGCCTCAGGCAGGCATGGAATTTGGTCCCCATCTCTAGCCCCACTGGCTTGGATGGAGATGCCCCAATAGAAGTAAAACTACACCTATGCTTGAAGCCCTATTGATTTCAAGGATGTAAGGTTCTGCCTGTGCATAGGAGCATTATCGGGGGGTTTTATACCTCACTTTACCCAGCTCTAAAAGGGGTTCCCTATTCCTCACTCCCAGATGATGGCATGAAGTTTTAACAAATGGCTGCACATGCAAAGCCTCTCTTAATCAGTGGATCTCAAGGCACTGCAATTGATTTTTGCAACAACAACAGCAAAATCCTTTTACGAGGCTAATTTGGAGATAAAAATACTGGCGTCAATACTACAATCAAGGTCACATAAACACCACCCTATATCGGAAACCTACTGACCGCTATTCCTACCTACATGCCTCTAGCTTTCATCCAGATCATACCACTCGATCCATTGTCTACAGCCAAGCGCTACGATATAACCGCATTTGCTCCAACCCCTCAGACAGAGACAAACACCTACAAGATCTCTATCATGCATTCCTACAACTACAATACCCACCTGCTGAAGTGAAGAAACAGATTGACAGAGCCAGAAGAGTACCCAGAAGTCACCTACTACAGGACAGGCCCAACAAAGAAAACAACAGAACGCCACTAGCCATCACCTTCAGCCCCCAACTAAAACCTCTCCAACGCATCATCAAGGATCTACAACCTATCCTGAACGACGACCCATCACTCTCACAGATCTTGGGAGACAGACCAGTCCTTGCTTACAGACAACCCCCCAATCTGAAGCAAATACTCACCAGCAACCACACACCACACAACAGAACCACTAAGCCAGGAACCTATCCTTGCAACAAAGCCCGTTGCCAACTCTGTCCACATATCTATTCAGGGGATACCATCATAGGGCCTAATCACATCAGCCACACTATCAGAGGCTCGTTCACCTGCGCATCTACCAATGTGATATATGCCATCATGTGCCAGCAATGCCCCTCTGCCATGTACATTGGCCAAACTGGACAGTCTCTACGTAAAAGAATGAATGGACACAAATCAGACGTCAAGAATTATAACATTCAAAAACCAGTTGGAGAACACTTCAGTCTCTCCGGTCACTCGATTACAGACCTGAGGGTGGCTATCCTTCAACAAAAAAACCTCAAAAACAGACTCCAAGGAGGGACTGCTGAATTGGAATTAATTTGCAAACTGGATACAATTAATTTAGGCTTGAATAGAGACTGGGAGTGGATGAGTCATTACACAAAGTAAAATATTTCCCCATGGTATTTCTCCCTCCCACCCCACCCCCCACTGTTCCTCTGATATTCTTGTTAACTGCTGGAATTAGCCTACCTGCTTGTCACCATGAAAGGTTTTCCTCCTTTTCCCCCCTCCCCGCTGCTGGCGATGGCTTATCTTAAGTGATCACTCTCCTTGCAGTGTGTATGATAAACCCATTGTTTTATGTTCTCTGTGTGTGTGTATATAAATCTCTCCTCTGTTTTTTCCACCAAATGCATCCGATGAAGTGAGCTGTGGCTCACGAAAGCTTATGCTCAAATAAATGTGTTACTCTCTAAGGTGCCACAAGTCCTCCTTTTTTTTTTGCGAATACAGACTAACACGGCTGCTACTCTGAAAAAAATCTATGTGTTATCTGTCCCATCACTTCTGCTCAGCCCTTCAATTCTCTTTACCAACAGCATTTAATTAAACGAGCAGAGGAGACTTTGCCCAGCGCTGTTGTCCAGGGCACAGGCGAGCCTCTCCCACTGCAGAATGGTTCCGTTCAACAGAGCGAAGTTCTGCTTTACACCTTTTTTGCAGAGCTCATCGCTGCCGCTGCCCCTTGCAGTGAGTTATGCTCTCCTGTAGGCTACAATGTGTCAGTTGTTATAAAATCTGGGGGGAGGAGCCAGCCTGCGTGACGTGAGGAGAGCTCAATTCAAGCCCGCAGTAAAAAGCAGGGCTGTGCACAAGCTCCAGGGGAGTGAGCAAATGCATTTCCAGCGGGCAAACTTCTATCTCTGGGGTTTAATCCTCTCGGCTCGTCAGACGTGCTGAGGGGTGGGGGTGTGAGGAAGCGAAATGAGAGCCCCTTGTGCAACCTGACCTTCTTGGATTAAAGCCAGGGCTTTCCTTGCTTGCTTTGGGTTTGACTACATGCTGCGAAGGAGGAGTCCTTGCGTGTGTGTGTGTGTGTGTGTGTGTGTGTGTGTTGTTGTGCTAGTCTGCTGCTAAACTGTGATTGATATATTATTTTTTAAATCGCTCTGAAGATTTGGGTGCAGCTCAGATTCTCCCACCCCCACCTTTTAGTATTGTTTCCACCAGGGCAAGCTCCCAAGCTTTCTTGCTGGTGCTGCAGCCCCTGGGTTGTTGCAAATGAAGGGAATTCTTTTTGCAAAGGGAGAGAAGGAGGGATTTTTATCTTTGCAGCAAAGTGAAACACGCACACTTGAAAAGCTGCGAAACTGACTCTCTGTGATCAAATTGAGCGGAGCAGACGGGGGGACTTTTTTTAAAAAAAAAAAGAGAGAGAGAAAGGATCCTGGGATCTTTTAGATCTTTCAAAAGATGTCATCTCAAACTAAGTTCAAGAAAGACAAAGAGATCATAGCAGAATATGAAACTCAAGTAAAAGGTTAGTGAACGCTTTACCTTTTGACTCCCTCCCCGCCCTTCCCTCCTTCTGTTTCTCATTGTCAAATCTTATTATGCATCGATAATCTTATTGTGAAAATCCTGGATAAGCAGCCCAAGCCCGGGGGATTGTTTTATTTTCTGCTTTTGGCCATACAGAGAGAACGAGCGGTTTGGATTGTACGATGGATGGGTAGTAAAAGCTGCATTGCAGTTGTATGAAAGCTGTATGGCTGGCTTTAGGAGTGTCAGTTTTAGTAAGATCCATACTTCCTCTTCTAGATGGTGATAAATCATTCTAAAGCCATTTTGATAAATTTCACCTGCCTCAGATAAAGTAAAGTCCTTTTCTACGTGGCTATGAATATGTATGCATCAATCTGTTTGTTGTATACATAAAGCAGTTCACATTTAGTATGTATTCTGTAGATAAAGGTGTATATCTCCCACATACAGCATTTCCACAGATATTCAGCATATTCATATTAACAAATATTGAGGTATAAGAATACTATCTATTCCATGCAGTAATATTTAGGATATATCTTAATGCTACTAAAACCAAGGATGTTTAAATGTAGGACTGGCACTCCATCCTTAGCTCCCAGGTCACACAATATTATGTCTAGGCATCGTGGTAGAACATATATTGCACACACCCTCTGCTGTGAAACCTCTGCAATAATAGGGTGGGTTCTGTGTGGAATTTCTGGCATCAATGTATGTATTTATTCCTGATTCAGTAGCTCTGCGTTAATGTAACGTTATTTGTGTCCTTCATCCCTTCTTTTAAACAAATATTAAAAATAATTCTCATTGAGAAATTTTTTTAAAGGCCCAGTGCCTGGGTGACCTTTTAATCTGCAGATTATTGACACGATAGATTGTGCTGTCTGGTGTGGAGCCAATATCAATGTCTACTTATGGCTTTCTTTAATCTGTGGATTATTGACAGAATAATCCAAAGAGCTGTTATGGTCTGTTGTGTTTGCATGCTGTAACCATCTGCTGATAGGCACCAATTCTGTGGACTGTTGACAGAAATAAAATCCCTGGTAAATTTTGGATGCAAAGTGGATAGTGAGCAAGTGCTATGCATTAAAATGGAATTGTCACCTTCATTTTTTTTAAACTGATAACTTTCCCATGAAATTAACAGTTGAGACCCAGATCCTGCAAACACTTAATTCATGTTCTTAAGTTTATGCGCATGAGTATTCCTTTTGAGTTCAAGGGGGCTACTTGCATGCATAGGGTTAAACACAAGTGCAAGTGTTTTGCAGGAGGATCAGGATCTTAAAAGGTAAATGAGAATATTGATGTATTTTTGGAAGTAAATAAATAAAGTGTACCTTATTTGTTTAGATTCTGGTAATGTAGGCCTTGATCCTCCAAATACTTTTGCAAGTGACTTTATGACTGTGTAATTCCATTTAATTCAATGGATTACTTGTGGACATAACAATTGTGAGTAAGTGTTTTGCAGGATCAGGTCCCTTAAGGCAGACTGCTCTATTTCTAAATTTTACAGATAAAATGCAATAATAAAAAAAAAATTCCTGAGTTGAGACCACTGAATGCCAAATTTCAGGCACTGAGCTAATTTTTATTACAGCTGGATTTATAATAGAAAAGTTGGCATCTTCTAGTCTAACAACAGGACAAATGGCTCCAGTGTAGTGAAAGGTGGGGTGGATGGCTGTGTGTGTATGTGTGTATAATTGCACATGATTAATGTGTGTTTTGTATATGGTTTTATTCTCATTATTAAAAACACAATTTTTAATACAGGGCCTCATAATTGCTCTATTGATTGTTCTTGGATGTCCTGGAATTCTGTCAGAGAACTCCTTAATTTTGTTCATAGTACCATCATTATAATAATCTGTAACTTGGATTATTTTTGTTGATGGCAAAAAACTCTTGTGCTTGCAATTTTAAACTATTCATTGTTAATGTGTTTCCATTTAAAGAAAATCCAGATTATATAGATGGAAGATTATATGGAACAGCTCTCATGACCCTATAATAATTTTTTGTTATATAGAAATTCCGTATTTCACTGTTTCTAAATCTCTGGTTAAAGGAGAAGCCTTGTGTAGACCCTTTATATTAGCAGAGTTAAAAAATATAAAACTGTGTGAAATGCCTCAATGAGGGAAGACTTGTGAACACTTAAAGTAAAAGAACTTTATTTATTTTATTCTCACTAAGGGTCAATTTGCTTGTGTCAGTTTCTTCCTGAATTCAGCCATATCTCCCTCCCCAGAATCATCATTTAAATTGAACTGCTGCTTGAATGGCTCAAACCAGTGCCAGATGGGAGGATTTTGAGGAGGGGGTTGTTGTTTACTCTCTTTTTGCATTTCAGCCTTTTGTAGCCAGTTTTGAAGAATGATAGAACAGTCACAACATATACTGCTCGGTGCCAATTACCTTTCTCCTCATGTATAATTGGGCAAAGTGATGTTATTGCACCCTGCAGTTAAAGCAGATGAAATACTTTCTTAGCCTATGAAATCTCTCTGCTTTAAAGGGGAGGGAAGGGTTTGCTTTTATTCCTGAAGACTGACCTATGCTTATACAGTGGGTTTTTTTTTTTTTTTTTTTTTAAAAAGATGGATTGGGCCAAATGTGGCCCCTGCTTCTACCCCTCCACCACTGACATCACTGGGGCGGTGGGAGGATTACCTGAAGATGGGGTAATGGGTTACTCCTTCCAACAAGTTTTTCCATGAATATCTCCATACCCTTTTGTGGTATGTGATTAGGTTCAAAATATTAATTTGCCATGATTGTTCATTGTCTGACTTCAACAAAATGGAAATGTTGAAGCTGTAGGATCACTGGCACTGAGGCTGTACTCATGGAATGTATTCTCCTTTGATGCCCTGCTTCATCAGAGCAATCGGGACTTGGGCCAGGCCACTTTTCTGGGTGGAAGCAACAAAGAACGGAGGCTCATTTTGCCCATCGAGTTGGGATAATTTTCTTGAGGTTATTCCATTCTCACGGAGCCTTTTGTAGTTACAGAAAAGTCTGTTTTCTGATACAACCGCCTGATCTATCCTTTAATCTGACTGTATGTTAATTTATGCGTGGCTGAAGACTGCAAACAGTGAGGAGAGAGGATTTGTTTAGGATGATGCCAAAGCATATGACTAGGACTAACCAGATGAAATTAAGAAAAGGGGAAATGTACACAGTGGGTCTGGTTCTGGTTCACCGCTGCCCCACTGCAGGTTTATGCTGATATGATTCCTGTGAAATAAGTGGAGTTACCTCAGTATAAAACTGGCGCTAGGATGACCAAATCAGGGCCAGAATTTTCTGTCAGCAGAAACTTCCTAGCAGATGCATTTTGGCTGGTGACTAGTCTCCACAGGCAGTGGTGGGAGGTCCCCTGGTTGAGACATTTAAAAAAAAAAATCTCATAGATTGGGCAAAACACTAGAAAATATACTGTAGGGAATAATTGTGCACTGATGGCTTTCCCCACTCTGGTAGGATGGATGTTCTCAACTTTGGGGGTCATAACCGCCTTTCCTTCCTCCCTTCCCCAGTGTCAGGGGGTTGGGGTCACTCTGCCCTTCGCATTTTGGTAAATGGTCAGATTAGGGGTACAATCCTGGCTTTATTGAAATCTGTGGCAGAACTCCTGCCAAATGCATTGTGGCCAGGACTTCTCCTATATGATCAGAATGTCTAAAATCTGTGACACGTATGGATCCAGTATGGAAAAGGCTGGTAACTCCTAGAATAGATAAACCAGTCAGTCTTTCTCTTAACTGCTGTGGTTCCACGAACAGAATGGCTAATTGCATTGAATGGCAGTGCTCACAAGGCTGAGCTTTAAAATGAAGCCAACCTTTAAGAGGAAAAATTTATGGTTGGGAAGGAATGTTTATTTAATTGTCTTTAATCATGTTTCATAACTGTGCACCCAAATGGTGGTGTGGTTTAGAGCTCCAGATATTGAGCATCACTGTGCAGAATACAGAAAGTATAGGGAAGCCTGAGTTCCTCCTTCAAGGGAGGGCATGTTCTGTGAATATCATGCACCTCCTACATGAACAGAATGGAGTGAGGTGCTTTGGATTCCAGCAAAGGGTGCTGTAATGTGCAGGATTTATCAATGTACATTTGTGGTGCAAACAAGTTCCTTCCTTCCTAAAGCCATGATGGCAGCCTTACACCATCTGTTTTCTCTGTCTCTTTCTCCTTCCCCTTTGTGATGATCAGATCTGTAACCAAACTTCCCCCATGTCTCGGTGTGTTCAGATCCATGTATTTGGTTCAGGCCTATCTATATCTGACATATAATCTTTGCAGTTATTAATCCAATTTGGCTCTCCTCCAAACCTGCACTACCCCATTGAAGGCAATGGGCTGCATGGATGTAAGCTTGAGGAGAACTGGCCTTCTGTTTTTCCTTCCAGCTAGCCTAGGTCTTGTCTACAAAATCTCCAACGAATGACTAAAATGGAGAAAACTAGTAAGAGAAAGAGATTAATGGAAACAAAATTCTGGCACTGGAACAGCTGGCACATGACTATAACAGGAGAAAATTGAAGAAGCATGTCTCATTATGGAGAAGAGGCCTGAATTCTGAACACAGGGCTACAAAGTGTTCCAAAAGGCTAGATCAAAAAAGTGGGGGAGAGCAGAAAAAATTCACACATTTATTTCCAGAGAAGTATTTCCACCTGGGGAGAGAGAAAAGGAGTTTGCTGTAGTGGTATGTTAAAATTCCACCTCCCAAGAAAAGACCCATGATCCATGCAGGGAGGGTGATTACTGGCACATACAACGTCAGTTTATTATAGAGGAAGTTTCTGAGACTTGTGATAATGGTGACCGAAATTATGGCTATATTAACTGGTAGTTTTCTCATCCAATGTGTCAGAGGCCAGAATGAAGAGAATCTAATTCCCACCTCTTTAACCCATTAACAAGATGGGGATAACTAGGCTAGAAACAGCAAGCCCTCTTGGTGAAGAGACCACCATGTGATTATATATGGTATCTCAAAAATCAGAACGGTTTACTTCCAAAAGCAAACCCCATGATTCCAGACAGGTCATTGCATGTTGCATGTGTGTTAATGTGCATGGATGTTGCTGCTAACAGCAGTCACTTTAGCAGGCTAGATGCATATTATGGAAGCTGCCTTTAGCTGAGTTGAGAAAAAGGGACTAATATTAAAAGACTAAAATTGACTTGGTGGGGAAAATGTATGATCTAAACATCACAACACAATAAATCAGGGAAGAGCTAGGTGCAATAAAGAAAACCAAAAATGCTTACCAGGGAAAAAATCACCGGCATACTGAAAGAGATAGAGAGGTTGGAGAAACCCAGTGAATTTTAACAGTAACCCTAGTTAGCAATAGTAGAAACAATGCAGATGAAAGCCAAACCGTACTTCCAGTGAGGTTACTAGGGAATTTTGCCATTGATTTCAATGAGAGTAGGTTCAAATCCAAAGCTTTCTAAGATGTGCAGTTAGTTGAAGAGGAACTAAAAGAATAAAGGATCGGAATAGATGTAGAAGTGACGCAAGATGTGAAACTGGAAAGAGCTCAGAGAAGAGGGACAAATGGTTAGTTTGCTGGCTGGTTTGATTTGAGGAAAGATTAAAAGAGTTGAATGCCAACTAAAGGAAGCGTGGGGGGATGTGATCATATTTCTAACTAGAAGGTGGTAAAGCTCTGAAATAAGCTCCCCCCTACCCCCACAGGGGTTGTGGAATCCCTCATCACCGGAGGTTTTTAACAGGTTAGATATCAAGGATGGTCTAGGTTTACTTGGTCCTTTCTCAGTCTGGGGCCTGCACTTGATGACTTGTCCAGGTCCCTTTCGCCCTTCATTTCTATGATTCGGTCTACAAATAACTGAAGGGTAATAAACACAGAGGATGGAGAGGAATTATTTAATGGAGTTTGAGGTGGTTGGACTATGGATAATGGGAGGAAACAAAGGAAAAAGAGCATTTAGGCTGAATAACAGGAACCTTTTCCTGACAGTGAGATTTCAATTGTCCAAAGCCCCACTGCTTGTGCCATTTAAAAAATAGACTGGACAGAGCACTAGGTAATATACCGAACTGTGTGTGTGGTCTGACGAAGTAAGCTCTGCCTCGACTTTGGTCTTGAGCAATTTGCTTGCAGTGACAATCAGCTCTGCCCAGTCTCCAAATAAGGAATATGCATCACTTATGTCCCATTTGAGGGCTGAAATGGGATTAAAGTGATATGTAGTCCTTGGATGCAGAGGTGATTTTTCACCCCTAATGTCTGTGTGTGGCTGTCAGTCTCTCTCTCTGGAGAATAAGGATAGTTGTATTTACTTACCTCATGGTGGAAAGGGGGTGGTTGTGAAGATTAGTCAATGCTTGTACCACACTGTTGAAGATATGAGGTAGTTATATACATATACAGATAGGTATGTTAGTAGTAGCATTATTATTACTGGGGGTGATGCAGGGGGTTAGGACTAGGTGACCTAAAAGCCCTTTTCCATTAGTAATGTCTGTGCAGTTGGATAAAATGGACATATTGGATGATAATATATGGCTTGTATTTCTATGATGCCCATAGCTGAAGAGTCCCAGAGGGTTGTGTTGGGGAAATCGCTTTTAGATCCTTAGGGCATCTTGCTCGGGGTGTCTCGCCTCTCTTGTTTTCTGTGCAAGAAGAGGCATCATCTGTAGTGCTTTCAGTATGCTGATGAAACTCAGCTTTGTCCATATCTTGACTGGTTCAGGAGAAGCAGTGGGGTCCTTTACCTAGGGTCATCTGAAGACTGGAGCATGGCTGAGAGTGAGCTATCAGTAGCTTGATCCAGATAAAATGGATGTGATGCTGTTAGACTGGGAGAATACAAAGATACAGCAGAGATTACATTGACCCCCCATGACTGATGGTGTGTGCCTGCTGTGTATTGCCAAGGTTCATAATTTGTGTGTCTAGTTAGACAGACAGCTGCTGCTTAACAATAAAGTAGCAGTTGTGGCCAGGATGGCACACTTCCATTTGCACTTGGCTGCAAAGGTTTGGGCTCTTCCCTTCAGATTCAGATCTCGCTACTCTTGTCCATACTTTTGTCATTTCAAGTTTAGACACCGCAATGATGTTGCATCTTAAGTCTCTTTGGCAGGTGAAACCATCTGGATGAGGGGAATGTCTTGTCAAGAGCATGGCACAGCACTCACTGATCTGCACTGCTTTGCCATTTGACTTCTGGCTAGAACTTAAGATGTTGGTTTTGATCTGAAAAGCTTAAATGGCCTGGAACTCGCCCTAACTGAGTGACCACCTCTCTCCATGTGCCACAGTGCCCCAGCTATAATCCACAGAGACATTCAAGCTAGAACTCCCTCCATATACAAGAGTGGTCTGCATGTTCTCCATGGGGTGCTCTCATGGTGGCCGCTTGACTATGGAATTTACTCCCGGCTGGTTCAAAATAAGCAGACTTCGTTGAGCTCTTGGAGAGGAAGGGAGGGTAGAGAAAATAGGAGGTGGTGTGTGGCTGAATGGGGTATTGGTTAGTTTGTGATTGCTTGGTTCCCACTGGGTATCATTAAGGAGGGGGTGAGGCTGATTTGGAGGCTCTTATGATGTGTATACAATTATCAGTGATGGCAGGGCATGTAGAGCTATGGATAGGTGCCCTTTTATTTTAGAAATAAGTAAATTCTGTTTGTCTGCTTTTTGTCAGGCCATCTGTCCTTTGGCTGTCCATAATGCTCTGTGTCTGCTTTCAGGACCTTTCTTTCTCACCTCTCTGGAACACTCATCACTGCTGCCAGGCCATTTTCTCTCTGTGTCCTCTGCTGTCAGTTAATGGGTCTGAGGCCATTACTTTTTGCGTTTTGCTGCTGCCCTACATCCCTTTTCAGTTGCCAGAATATGAGAGATGGGCCTAGAAACAGCGCCAGGAAGGTTTTGTTGGTATTCTTCAGACTTGTTTTCTGGATACACGTTTCAGGATGGAAGCTTTCTTCTTTGCATTTCCCAGGTTTTTCAGAGGCAAGAATGGATGCGTTAAAAATAAAAGCTAATCAAGCTGTAGGCGCATATTTATTACATCCCTGTTAAAGCTACTTGTACAATACAGGAGATCCTCTGATGCACAGTTTAAAATGAGCATTTTCAGACATAAAATTTTAATTGGTTTGTCTGGTCAGAAAGATAAATAAATCTCTCTTCAGCCTCATTACTGTCAAATGAATGATTTATTGTTTTAAATGTGGCAAAACTAACTACTTTTAATTAGGTAAATGCAAACGTGGATGATTCAGTGTTATAAATCTTGCAAGGAATTAGACATCCTGGTGATAGCACTGTTAAATTTGAAACGGCTTGCTGGGGCTTCTGCTAACCCTGGCAAAATACAGGTCAGCAATACCCTGTTGGTCACTGTTGAAGCTGAGACCCCACAGTGCTCTTTCATCTCCTTGTTCTGATGTCTGACAGCTGAAGAGCATCCTCCTTGACCCATGGCTATGGGAAATCTTCTTTCACTGGTGGCTTTGGCTCCATTGTGGAAGAATTGCTTGGGGCTCATCTCTTGTACATTGAGGGCTCTTAACAATTACTATACGAATTGGGGGTAAAACCAGCATTTTAGTGGCATTAGCACATGAAAGTGATTTCTGCATGAAGAGGGCCTGCAGAATCCAGGGCCGCCAAGAACCAAAGCATCCTCTTAATTTTCACTGGAGAGCTGCACTTAAATTTTACATTGTAGCAGCTAATCCCTTCCCACTGGTCCCACTTTGCTCAGGAAATGTTGAGTATTTCGATATAAAAAGATTCTCGGTGTCAGCAGCCATAGTTGAGAAATGGCAGGTTGCCCTAAACCCAGCACCTGCTCGGAAGGCCAGTTGGGTTGTTGTTCCAGGCCTAAATTCATCCTGCCAAACTCTGGCATGTTAATGTGTATGGATACCACCATCCTATTGCCAAATCTGACTTTGGGTATCAGAGATACTGCAGCTGCAATTTGTACTAATTTGTAAACTAAAGTGAAATGGGAAGAGGCCAACAATTGTCTGCGTGGATGGAACCAAGAGATCTCGCATCGTGGGCTTCTCTGATGTGACTGAATGAAAGTTTGCTCCCTCATATAGGCTGGTGGGAACTATTTTATTTACGGGCTCTTGGATACACATATGCAGTTCCCATTGATTTAACTGCCTTGTGTTACCACTTTTGCTGTAAAATCTAAGGGCCACAGCCCTCACTGGCCTGGGACAGCAAACTTCGACCAGTAGGAGCTGCGATTGGCCGAACCTGCGGACACGGCAGGTAAAAAACCAGCCCGGCCCACCAAGGGGCTTACCCTGGCGGACTGCGGGCCAAAGGTTGCCCATCCCTGGCATATAGGATCCTTTGACTTCAAGAGAGCTTTGCTGATGTGTACCAGCTGAGACCCAGGCCCTGAGTCTGGTGTGAGAGCAGACTTTGTGAATCCGCTCCAAGTTGTGAGGCCTGGCATTCATATATCAAAATGGACAAACAATGTCTCCTTTTCAGTTAATTCTTTTTCTTGTGGGGTGTGGATTATTATTTTTTTAATCTAGGTCTGATGACTTGGTCCAGGCACATGGGTTTTGCCTGAGAGAAAAATCTACAGCCTGAGAGGGCTGTGTGTGCAGAGCAAAGCACTGCTCAGGAGGCTGAGAGAGAGTGGTGCACTTCTGTGATCATAATAAAGATTAATTGATGCTCTCTAATGGAAACAAATTGAATCTATCATAGATGCTTCCTGTTAAACTAACATCCAGAACACTTGTGCATGAAGGCCAGGATAGTTCAACTAAATCAGCAAGTTCTTGGAAACAATTGACAATCAGAAGCCATTTATGTTTATCTTCAGGATAGCGGCTAAATGGACACCCAGTGAAATACCCTTGGAGCGGGCTTCTTTCATTTAGCAGTTGGGAGCAGTTGGACGGGGCAGCTGGCATCCTACAGAAAAAACTGGAAGAGTAGTGTGTGTACGCATGTGGGTGTTTGTGGGAGAGTAGGCTTTGGGAACAAAGCTGTGCATGTTTCACTCTTGTTGCCAATGGGGCCCTGTTTGCACAGGGGCATGGAGTGTTTGTCTGAGAACCATGTTATTCAGTTGTCTTGTAGACCAGTGGTTTTCTACCTGTGGTCCACAGACCCCTGGGGGTCCGCACAGTCTGTCAGATTTCCAAAGGGGTCTGCACCTCTTCTCAAAATTTTTTAGGGGTCTGCAAATTGCAAAAAGGTTGAAAACCACGGTGGTAGGCTAACCTGAGGCATAGTCGAAGGCTCCCCTGCACAGCAACTCTTATTTGGCCAGGACACCCTGGGTTATAGGCAAGAAAATGTCCTCCCCACAGTTCAATTTGCCTGCGCGTGATGGGATCAAGCCCCGATTCAGCCATGACTCTAATACAGTTATAAAAGTTTGGCCCTGTGAGCACAGGGAAGACCCAAAAAGGATTATAACTACCATGTTATACATGGTGACCAGTAAATTTTGCTAAGCCATCATGGCTCAGACTTCAAAAAAATGGGAGCCTAAAGTTAGTCTCCTTAAGGCCATATTTAGGCTTTTGGCTAAGAGGCCTGATTTTCAAGAGGGCAAAGCACTCCACTGGGAGCTGCTGGGTGCCAGGATGCCTGTCTGTACCTGATTTCCAAAAGGTTGCGATTTAATTTATTTGTGGGGAAAAAAAATGGCTGTCTTTTAAAATACCTCCTGCCTATAATATGTATTTCTTTAGTTCTTTCTATTTCAGGATCGCCAGACACTTCACAAACAATAATGAATTCACAAACAATAATGAATGAAGCCTCCCATACTGCTGTAAGGTCGGGAAGTGTTACCTTCATTTTCACAGATGAAGAAACTGAGGCACAGAAATAGGTTAAGTGACTTGCCTGCGGGCACACAGTGAGTCTGCTAGGGAGCTGAGAGTAGAACTCGGCTCTCCTGACTCCCAGTCCTGTGCTTCAGCCTGTGCTGCTTCTCCTTGTGACATGCAGTGCTTTTGTGCTGATTGGCTCTGGGTGCCATATTGGAGGAAGTGATGCTCTTCAGCCCGTGATGAATGAGAAAAAAAACAAAGCCCCCCAGAGGTTTAAATGGAATGCCACCAAATTCACAGCCCATTAGCGTAACCTGACTGGCCAGAGTAATGGCAGAGGGAGCATTTGAACAGAACAGTACTTTCATCTCTTGGGTTCAGATGGAAGCATTTGGTTAAGACCGAAGCAGCTACTTCTCCAGCTGATCATAGAATCATAGAATCATAGAATATCAGGGTTGGAAGGGACCCCAGAAGGTCATCTAGTCCAACCCCCTGCTCAAAGCAGGACCAAGTCCCAGTTAAATCATCCCAGCCAGGGCTTTGTCAAGCCTGACCTTAAAAACCTCTAAGGAAGGAGATTCTACCACCTCCCTAGGTAACGCATTCCAGTGTTTCACCACCCTCTTAGTGAAAAAGTTTTTCCTAATATCCAATCTAAACCTCCCCCATTGCAACTTGAGACCATTACTCCTCGTTCTGTCATCTGCTACCATTGAGAACAGTCTAGAGCCATCCTCTTTGAAACCCCCTTTCAGGTAGTTGAAAGCAGCTATCAAATCCCCCCTCATTCTTCTCTTCTGCAGACTAAACAATCCCAGCTCCCTCAGCCTCTCCTCATAAGTCATGTGCTCTAGACCCCTAATCATTTTTGTTGCCCTTCGTTGTACTCTTTCCAATTTATCCACATCCTTCCTGTAGTGTGGGGCCCAAAACTGGACACAGTACTCCAGATGAGGCCTCACCAGTGTCGAATAGAGGGGAACGATCACGTCCCTCGATCTGCTCGCTATGCCCCTACTTATACATCCCAAAATGCCATTGGCCTTCTTGGCAACAAGGGCACACTGCTGACTCATATCCAGCTTCTCGTCCACTGTCACCCCTAGGTCCTTTTCCGCAGAACTGCTGCCGAGCCATTCGGTCCCTAGTCTGTAGCGGTGCATTGGATTCTTCCATCCTAAGTGCAGGACCCTGCACTTATCCTTATTGAACCTCATTAGATTTCTTTCGGCCCAATCCTCCAATTTGTCTAGGTCCTTCTGTATCCTATCCCTCCCCTCCAGCGTATCTACCACTCCTCCCAGTTTAGTATCATCCGCAAATTTGCTGAGAGTGCAATCCACACCATCCTCCAGATCATTTATGAAGATATTGAACAAAACGGGCCCCAGGACCGACCCCTGGGGCACTCCACTTGACACCGGCTGCCAACTAGACATGGAGCCATTGATCACTACACATTGATGACCCTGAGGGAGTGCCTGCACTTTAGATAAAAAGGATGCCGAATCAGCGGTCTCTCCTTCTCAACCCTTCCTTCCCCATTGAGCTGTTAAAGCAATGAAAGGTTCCCATTTCCATTTTCCTCGGCCCCTGCTACATAGCTGTGAGATAAAAGATCCCGCCCTCCCTCCCAAGACTCAAAAAAGGCCAGGATTTTGTTTTCCCCTCGGGTAAAAATCCAAGTGCTCCGATTTACTACAATACGCAGTTTAAACCACCACAAGCATTTCTTTCTCTAGCTCACCTTTAAACTTGGACTTGAAGGTTTTGCTTTGTTCTAGGTTGAGAAGCTATTCCCTGAGCTGAGGGACTGTAGTTAGAAGTAGTACACCATATATATGTGTGTGTGTGTGTGTGTGTGTGTGTGTGTGTATATATATATATATATATATATATATATATATATATATATATATATAAAACAAATTTATTTGAGCATAAGCTTTCATGAGCTATAGCTCACTTCTAGCTGTAGCTCATGAAAGCTTATGCTCAAATAAATTTGTTAGTCTCTAAGGTGCCACAAGTACTCCTTTTCTTTTTTGTGAATACAGACTAACAGAGCTGCTACTCTGAAACCATATATAAAAAACCAGTGTAATCTGTGTATAGACATGCATTGATCACTGTGAGGCTCTGAGCTGGCCTTAAACACAGCAAGTCCAATTCTCCCCATGTTGATTTCAGTGGGAGTTTCTTGGACCCTGGCCCAAGAAATGCAGGTTACTGCTTGTGATAACAGGGAAACCAACCCGATTTCCCTCTCTGATGCTTGGGCAGGAGAGAGAAGTTACTGTGTTCTAGGTTCTGTTTCCCACTCTCTGCAGTACTGGGATCCAGATCTGACCTTTTCTCCCACCCCCGCTCCCCTTCCCAGAGCTTGCGGCCGGGCATGTCACAAGACCAGTCCTAACGAGATTTGATCTGCCTGAAAACAGATTCTGTTTACAAAGTCCTGGTTTTCCAGATCTGGGATGGTTTCACTGGCTTGCTAATTGTTCTAAACCTGCCTATCCTTTGTGTCTATGCTGTGTAAGGGGGCTGAAGCTGAAGTGTCTGGGGCAATCTGTTCCCTTTGAGGCACTGCAGGGATAAACCCTTGATTACAAGGGTAGTAATTCTCATCTTACAGTCATGTATTTTCTGCTGGGAAGGTTGGAAAAAGAAGGGAAAATACCGGGCTTAAATTTTTTTCTTTTTCAAAATCACATTCTGTTTATGCTCTGGGCTTTGCCCTAGTATTCTTGCAGCCTGCCTTTGCTTGGTTCACTTGTGGTGGCGAATAGAAGGATGGGGTGGGTGAGTTAAGGCAGGGATGTGTAGTGCATATGAGTTTGGATATTGGTTGGATCATTCTCTTAAGCTGATTATTAGCCTTGTGACTGGTTCTACTCGACTGGTGTCAGTCGTAATGGGCAAAGCGGGAACAGCCCACTTCAGGGCAAGGGCATGTGAGAGACGTGTTAAGTCTGAGAGAGGGTGTGGCTTTCAGGGTGTAGGATCAGATTTTCCTGCCCATTGGTCTGAGTCAAGATTTTTTTCTCACTAGGATGAATTTCTATCTTATCTGCTAAATTAACAAATATAAAAGACTGAATCCAGTCTGAACTGAGCTGAACAGCATTGTGGCTGTGGGGCTGGGGGAGGAGGCACCAAATGTGGTGTTTCTGTGGCTGGGTTTTGCTCCAGTTTGCTAAGGGAGGTTGGGTGTGTAATATTTAATTTGATTTATAATAAAAATTCCAAGATCCCTATGCCTCCCACGCCCTATTCACTTTGATGGAAATGAGGGAGGTGTGGGGGGGATTTGTCTCATCACCTGTGAGCTGGGCCCTTGCTGCGGATAGCCGGAGAAGACCAGCCAGGAGCATTTGGGCCATTGTTCATGAGGTTTGTTAACTCTGTCACGTGTGGAGCTGCCCTCATGGGAGGGGTGGTAAAGCCCTTCCCAAAATACCATAATTTAATGCTGACAGCCTCTCTGTCTGTCTGTAAGGTGTCTATTCAGTCTCTGGTGCCTTGTTCTCTCCCATCCCGGTTTCAGACATGTCTGTGGTATTGTTACCTCTAGTGGATAGGCTAAGGGAAAGTGTCCACGGTAACCTTTTATTGGACTGGTACCAGTGACTGTGGTGCTCTGTTGACTCACCTGTGGAGCCTTGTAGGAATGAATGGAGAAGCCCTTCACCAGGTGTGTTTCTTCCCCTCTGACAGGTTCTAGTCTCTATGACTTCTTGCAGATGAGATCCTGTTTCATGTGTGTGTTCAGAAGATGGGGGAGACAGAAGCACTTTAGCATGCAGTATCCTCATGAGTATATGGCTAAGCCACTGATCCATAGTTTTTTTTTCTTTTAAACCCATATGTTATAGTCCCATTTGATTTCCTGGCCTCAGGCAGAGGTACTGTATGGATCAGGATGACAGTGGCATAGGTTCAGTGTGGGTAAGACAGAAGTGTTGCTGATAAGCAGGAGACAGCCCCTAGAGGAAACCAGCTCGGGCTCTGACACACCAGCAATTAAAGGTGCAATGTCCAGATTTTGGTGGTGCAGTTCAGTGGTTCAGTGTCTGGCTCTCTTTGGCACCATCAATGCTCCTGGGTTCTCTGGCGGAGGTCCTAGCTAATGCTGCCATTTGTACATTAGGCTCCAAAGAGACTGCAACTGTTTTTTACTCTGGTTTGAACCCTCACTACACTGACCCACACCTTGTGTATGTTCTTGGCTAGATAACTGTAGTGTGCTCTGCTTGGGGCTATTCTTGGAAAAAAGCTGAAGCTTCGTATAGCGTGGAATGGAGCAGCTTCTCCCTTGAGTCAATCCAATTGTTATGAACGGATCCCACTAGCACCCATTGTTCCTGCGCTTCTTTCTTGTTTAGTCGGAGCACAGGTCACTGTGATCTATCCAGCCAAAATAGCCTAGGCCTCAGTTGTCCACTCCCTGTATGTGCCCTCTTGCTGCAGCTATGGTCAGCTAGGTGGCTCTTGCAGCAAGTTCCTGGCTCTGCAGCATTGATAGCAGGTTGTCCTCAGCAGAAGCCCCAGCATGGTGCTGGGAACTGCTCACACTGGTGGTCTTCAGGAACTGGGGTTTGGCAGTCTCGGGAAGCAGCACCTCGACTAGACTTTCATAGTCCTGAAACTCAGTGCTCCAGCAGGCTGCTATTTTAACGTTGGTAAATCTAGTTTTCTTTCTGCCTCTTTCTTCTGCCCGGTGCCTGGGTGCTGAGGCAATGGGCACCATTCATCAATCTTTTAAATAAATTCCTCTTGTAACATTTATCCAAGGGCTGTCGCTAGTCTTGATTCCAGGTGAAGAATTTTTAGGGCCTATAAGAGTCCAATACCAAATGCTCTTACTGTGTTGAACTGGTATTGATAGGCTCCTGCAAGGGATAATATTTTAAGTGCTCTGTGCATGGTTTCAGCATTTGTCAAGAGCAGAAGTTACTCTCCCGTTCCCTTGGCCTGTTGAAGGGGGAAAAAGGGGAAAAAAAACAAAACAAAAACCTGAGCTGTTAATTCCCCACCCCCCTTCTTGCCTGAATTTGGCTTTGTCTCAGTAGCTGTTTGTTAAACTACCACCCACAGCAGCATAGCAATCGCCTCCTGAAATGCATTTACCAAGCTTTTAAGAGGCATTTGTACTCCTGACAAGTGGCCAGTGACTGAGCAGTTCAAATAAGTAACACATGGCTTCAGTTCAGAGCTAAAGAAAGAAGTTGTTACATGTTGGATTCATGTTGCAAATTGCCAGGCTCTAGTAAATATGGCATAAAGTAATTTCCCCTTTCTTACAGCCTGGTTGACTGTTTTAATCCTGAATTCTGATTTAATTCTGCCATGCTTTCGTTTAGCCACCAGCAAAATCATCCTGTTGGAAGAAGATGAGTATTCCTTACTAAGCATTATTGTGCTGTCTCCCTCCCACCGCCATTGCACCCCATATATTATTTTATTGGCATGTATCATACCAGCAAACAAGGAAGGAAATGGAAATGAGTAAACCGTGGTAATCTAAGGAGTATTAGTAGTAGCAATATCTCATATTTATTACTTCTTTAAGGATTCCAAAGTGCTTTGCAAACTATGGGTCTCATTAGCAGCCCAGACTTAACTGGGACTCTTTTTTTTTTTTTTTTTTTTTTTTTTTTTTTTTTTTTTTTTTTTTTTTGCACTTGCTGCATTGCAGGTGAAATTTTGCATCTACAGTTATTTATGGGTGTAATTTAAGACGTTCAGATATGCCTTAGATATGTGCTGGTCTCTCTCCACCCCAGAGGCAGCCGCATTTCAGAGGCGAGGGCAGAGAGTAGTAGCTGCTTAACGGCACCTTCCAACACTACACAGTAGTCTAGGCAGGAAGTCAAGAAGAATATTGTAGTTAAATAAAAGGACAGGAGTAATTAACAGAGTTAAAATGTAATCCCCCAGATTGGAATTTATCCAATACGATGAGGCTAACGCTCCTACTGTGACACTGCACCCCATATTCTTCATAGTGATATTATAATGATATAATTATAGCATAATTATGATGTATTTTATGCAAGATTGGTCGTGTAAGGTGTCATTGGAAAAGTTAGGATTTGCTGAATGTGATTATTCTATTTGTATGCATGTATCATTTTTGTATCGGAAGTCATAAATACTATGTCTCTGTACTTCAAAAGTAGTTATGCCTGGGTAACGCCCACTGGACAAGATGCTTTCAGTCTAGATAGCTGGTTGGGAGGGGCCTATTCAGGGCAATGAACCATTAGGGAAAACAGTGGGCCTCAGGAGAAGCTTATCTCCCACCTGGTGAGCCTTCTTGAGAACATTTCAGACGGTCTGTAAGTAATGGCTGCTATGAGTCTACAAGGATTTGTGACCAGACCACACGATTCTGGACACCGTCTTGAAATGTCAGTATTTTTCCACAAAACCGGTCTGGGAACCAAGTTTTGAAACAAAGGGTTCCCGCCATATGTTAAAGCTATATCAGCCAGGGAGTGATATCATTGGTTGTTCGTCACTCCCCACACAAGAAGACTCTGGGAAACACCTGAGAAACAAAGACTGAACTGGGTGGGAAGTGCTGGACCCAGGCTAATGGAATTTCTAGCTCGTGTATGAAGACCTGAGAAACCCAAGCTGTAAAACTAAGGCAGCTTGTGCCTTTAAGAATCTACAAGTCTGCCTGTATCATCAGTTTGGATATGAATTATCAGATTCTCACCCTATCTATCTAGTATGTTAAGATTAGTTTGCGGTTTTGTTTATTTGCTAGATAATCTGCTTTGATCTGTTTGCTATCCCTTATCACTTATTAACTACAAAAGAGAGATTTTTTTAAATTTATTTTATGTTTTAATCTAAACCAGTGAATTTGGAATGAAGTGTGTGGGAATCTTAGCTCAGAGGGGGTATTGCATATTCCTCTCCATGATTTGGGGTGTATGTGTGAACTCTGAGCTTACGCGGTACAGTTTCCTGTGCAGCGCAAGACGGTATAATTTTGGGTTTATGCTCCAGAGGGGGGGTTTGCCTGAGGAGCTGAGAGTTACCTTGGCTTTAGCCTTTCTACTGTTGGTTCGTGCAGTGGCTAGTCAGAGAACCTGCATGTAGCTGTGTGAATGCTGGTGGAAGTGTAAGACCGGGAGCGTGTCTACAGCTTATCACAGCAGCACAGTGTGAGAGAGAGCCCAGGTTGATGGATCAGAGGGCTCAGTGGTACCCCAGTTCCAGGTGGAACCCCAAGGGGAACCCATCATATCTACCCATGTGAAAATGTTATGGATCTTTAATTACCAGAAGCAGTGAGGACCTTGGCTTTACAGTTCATCTTAAACATGGTATCTCCAGCAATTCAGCAGCTCTCCAGCACCATGCTGGGGAATATCTGGCCTTTGATTTTATATATATGGCAGTCACTATATTATCCAAGTATTTATCAGTATTCATTAACAAGAGAAAGGGGTGACCGAAAGACCTATAGATAATTCTAACGGATACATTGCATGATGGGGAGAAAGCCTGACTTGAATAATTCCTCTCCTTTGAGAATTAAAGGGATGGAAGGATCTGTAGTGTGAGAATTCCATTGCAGTAATAGTATGTTAATGCAGTGGCTCTCAACCTTTCCAGACTACTGTACCTCTTTCAAAAGTAAGAGGCCTGTTTTGTCTTGCATACCCCAAGTTGTATATCACTTAAATTACTTGCTTACAAAATCAAATATAAAAATACAGAAATATCATCGCACACTATTACTGAAAAAATTGCTGACTTTCTCATTTTTACCATATAATTATGAAATAAATCAATGGGAATATAAATATTGTACTTACTGACAAAGCAGTGTAAACAAGTCATTGTAAGAAATTTTAGTTTGTACTGACTTCATTAGTGCTTTTTATGTAGCCTGTTGTAAAACTAGGCAAATATCTAGATGAGTTGATGTACTCCCTGGAATACACACACCCCCTGATTGAGAACCATTGTGTTAATGTATCAGAAATGAATATAAGAAAATGAGATCAAGGAATCGGGAGAAAGAAACTGCAGGAAAGACTGGCTTTAAGAACTCCTTGTTGTATTTAAATATAAGGCTGTAGTAGAACTATTTTAATGTGACCTGCCTCCTTGCATTACAGCAGTTAATAGCTGTTTGCAGTAGCTGTGTTCATCCCAGGATATGAGAGAGACAAGGTGGGCGAGGTAATATCTTTTATTGGATCAACTTCTGTTGGTGAGAGAGACAAACTTTCGAGCTTACACAGAGCTCTTCTTCATGTCATTAGCTGTGTTAAAGCATTCCCTCCTACAGCTAGGGAGTCCAAGCCAGAGTTTAGGCAAAATCCTATGTGAAAATATTAAGTAGCACAGACTGCTCTAGCCTGGGAGCTATGAGAGAACTGTAGGGTTTATCTGTGTCTGGTAGCCTCAATAAAGAATATTTTTTTTATAGTCACCATCCCTACAATATCCATGAAGGAGGAGTTTACTCTCCCTCCCTGGTTTCACCTTTTTTTTTTTTTTTTTTGTGTGTGTGTGTGTGAGCTGTCATGCATGTGGTGAGGATTTTCAGTCACGAATGGCAGCCTTCTCCACAAAGCAGCTCTGCATGGGTTTGCTCTGCACTGCAGTATGATGAAAGCCCATGAAAGCTGTACAAGTTTGGCAGACCTACCAAGCTTGAAAGGTGCAGTGTACCTATGGGAGCTGCACTTCAGAAGAAAAAATATTCCTCCATAAAACCATTATTAAGCTCCAGCAGAATACCGAAGTATTAGAATTGCTACTTTGAGTGAGCTTTGATTTTAAAATAGTGGTTTGATCGCATGGTGCTTTCAGTGACTCCCCACTGCCGTTCCTCCTTTTGGAATCCAGGAAAGAATAATGCAGATTATTTAAACCCCAGTTTCAGGCTATAACTGATAGTGTATGAAACTGTTAAAGTTGAAATCATGGTCACATTAATATTGAAGGCAGGCTACATGGGCCAGTGGCTAGGGCATTAGCCCTGGAGTCTTGACAGTTACTTTGCTGCCCTGTGCCTATATTTCTCCATCTGTATTATCTCCAGGCATGAATAGTATGATATAAAGACCAAAGATTGCCTTATAGCTAAGTCTGGGGACTGGACTCAGGCAATCTGAGCTCAGTTCCTGATTCTGTCATAGACACTCTGCTTGGGCACATCCTGCATCTCTCTGCCTCAGCTCCCTGTGTGCAAAATAGAGAGAATTCCTGTCTATTTGGATTGTAAGCACTTTGGGGCAGGGATTGTTTTAGGATGTCAGCTTCTGACGCTATGGGCTACTGAGTGTGGTTGGGGTCTCTAGGCACTACCATACTAGCTCTGCAATAAGGTAGGCATTATTAGATATGTACCCAGCTCATACATTTTAAGATGTTATTTTGGTTACTAACCTACACAGCAAAGTAAAACTGAGAGAGTCAGGTAGGATATCCTAATGTCATTTTGGCGATAACTTGCCAGGATAATTCTTAAATGTACATATTTTTTAAAAAAATCTTAAGTACTGGAATAAGAGCTACTAACAGACCAGCATTTGGAAGAAAGGGATGGAGTTCCCTCCTTTGCCTCCCCCAGAGTAGTAATGTTCACCACCTCTTGGGTCTAATATAAACTAATCAGCACAGTCTTATTCAAAAGACGTTCAGGGTTGGTTGAGCAGGGACACTAAACTGCTTTGACCACTTCTCTCCCATAGAAAGGTGGGCTGCACGAATCCGGCTTGGGGTGAATTCCATGAAGGAGCAGAGTATGAACTGCAGTTAGAAGAGACTCTGGCTAAACAGTAGCCTTCCTTTTCCCAGTGTCATCTATAAGAATCCTGAAGAATATTTTTCATTGATTCATGTTTGTTTCAGTAACCAGCCGGATGCTTGGGGCTGTAATCAGTTTCTTGGCTAGAGCCTAGAATGCGTTTCTAGCATTGTTGTGTAAGCATGCTGGTGTGTTGTAGAGATGGTCTTTGGTCCTGGACCCTGGACTGTGACTGCTTTGTTACAGGGTTGCTTGTGATTTCTAGGTTACTGGCATTATTATTATTTTATTTTATTTATTTACTTAGGGGGAAAAAGACCATTGTGCTTCCATCAAATGCATTGCTTAATCAAGGATGACTCTGTATAGCAATAGGAAAGGATTTTTACTTTTCAGAGATGGCCACTGTTATGGTCTCATTTGAAGTTGATGGGAATATTGTCTTTTGTCCGCAATGGGAACAGGATTTAGCCCTTGCTGTATGAGAAAACTGGCATATCTAGTGATATAAAATGCATGCGTTGATACAGACAAACATAGAAAATGTCTCAAAGTTCTATAGATAAATAAAGCTAAAATCTGCCACACCTCAGGTTTCTTTGTCTTGACAAGGTTGAATAAGTTATCTATGATTTGTATTGTGGTAGAGCCAAGAGGCCATGGTCGTGGATTGGGGCTCATTATGCTAAAGGCTGTACCAACATAACAAGAAGACAGTCCCTGTTTCAAAGTACTGACAGTACAGTACTAATGATTTTATGGATTGACTGAGCTAACCCTGGGAAGAAGCATGTGTTCAAATGACCATTTGTCATTCTATGAAAATTTAACTCGGGTCTGATGCCATAATTTAATCAGACATTGAGATTATAGAAAACTCTACTATAAAGTGTTAAGGACTCACGAACACACTGTTGGCCAAATAGTTTAAAACTTTTATGTTTGCAAAAGTTCCAGAGATAGTTTAAGATTTGCTGTCATAAAGAGAAGAACCTAATGAGGTCTCACTCAAGATAAGACTACCTAATTTTGAAACTTTAAAAATACAGATCTGATCTGGAAACAAAACCTACCTTCATCCTGCAGAATTGCCGGTATAGGATTGATTAGAAAATGGTGATGAGAGAGAGAGAGAGAGATCTTATACAGGAGAGAACTGTTTGGGTGTGTGGGCTGTAGTATATCGTGAGAAGCATCACTGCTTCATGGATAGAGTGCTGGACAGGGACTCAAGACACTTGGGTTCTGTTTCTGGTTCCACCACTGGGTGAGCCTGGACAAATCACTTTGCTGGTCTGTGCCTCAGTTTCCCCATCTGTAAAATGGATATAATGATACTGACTTCTTTTGGAAAGAGCTTTGAGGTCCACTAATGAAAAATGTTATACAAGCGCTAGGTGGAATTATTGTTGCTATAGCGAGAGGCTATGTTTTCTCAGTCAGTTACAAACTGAGGAAGTACACCCCACCAAAAACAGAGAATGGATTTCACTCCATTTGTTAAGCCACTTTGGGCCATATTCTACTTTCACTAGAAATCAGTTATTCCCGTTTCATGCCATTACAACAGAGGGCAGAATTTGGCCCATTGCCATTGTGGGGTTGTCTTTAAGCACATTGCAAGTAAACTGAGGAAGAAGTTCTGTTGTACAATTGTGAACAATTTGTCTCTGATCGCCTTGTATGATATTGACCTCCGTTGGAAGAAGAGAGCCTGGTTAATCAAGAAAGATCTGTTAAGTATTCTAGGAGAAGAATGCTTTGGGCAGTCAGGAAGTGGGAACCTCTGTGGCTCTTCATGAGGGTATGTTGAATCTTCCTGAGTCACAGAGCATTGTAAGGGATAGTTAAGGCGGGGAACTCTCATCCTGGCCAAAAGATTTGAGAGTCTTTTTTTTAAGAATTTGACTCAAATGATGACTAATGCAACAAATTCTTTAAAGGCTTAATCCAGCTAATTGAAGTCAGTGGTATATCTCCCATTGACTTCAGTGAATGATGGGTCATGCCCAAATGAACACATGCCAGGATCTCTGTAGTGCATGTAATAGGAAGGGCATAATATTCAATGCAAAGACCTAGAAGATGGCAGCATTGAGAACTCCATGTTTGTTTTGAGTTGTTTTGTTTCCATATTGCAGGGACTGAAATAGCACTGCCCAAGATGACAAGCGTCTCTGGGGCAGGCAATCCATAGAATGCAGGAAAAGTCTTTTAGGAAGCCTGACTAATAGCTCCTTCTCTAATATAAACAATACTACAGTATGCTAGATGTAATGGACCAAAATGCTGCTGTAATGATATTGTGTGCAATAGTGAGATGGATTATTACTGCAGAACATTATTCTACTTTGCTTTTTAATAAGGGTTCATCTGTACACTGTATTGGTTTGACTATCTTGTTGTAATTATGCCATGATGAAATTTCATGCTTCAGGGCATGAGGTGATTTTTCATAGAGGTCAAGAAGGAATTTTCGAATCCTTTCCCCTTCCCCCAGGTACAGCATTGCAAATTTGGCTAGGTGCGTTATAATTTTTTCTTTTCTGTCTAAACCATCACATCTCGGAGGCAGAGAGAACACTAGATTAAATAACGCTTTGCACTTCTATAAAGCTTCCATCTAAAGATCTTCAAAGTGTTTTTAAAATGCTAATGAATTAAGCTTGACAGCTCCCCTCAGAGACCATATTATTACCCCAATTCCATTGATGGGGAAACTGTGGCCCAGAGAGGTGAAATGACTTAGGGCAGGTCTACACTAGAAATTTGCACTGGTGGTGTGGCACCAATGCAGCTGTGCTGCTGTAGTGTGTCCTAAGGCACTCTAAACCGATGTGGGAGAGCTCTTCAGTCACCTTAATAACTCTACCTCCGCAGTAGGCGGTAGCTATGTTGGTGGCAGAAAGTCTCCCGTTGACATAGCACTGTCTACACCAGCGCTTGTGGCGGAATAACTGTGTTGCTTAGGGGTATGGATTATTCATACCCCTGAGGTATGACAAAAGTACCCTTCCTCCCTGTGCACCAGTGGTTTGCTTTGCTAATCTTGTATACTGTATTAGCCATAGAAATTGGGTGTTAAATCTACTGCGTTATCCTCCTTTGGATTTTCTCCTTGAAATCCACTCTTGCCATGAGGCCTGCAAAGCCCTCTCCACAGTTAAGCAGCAATCACTGCGCCACAGTTTTCTGTTACTCTTCCTAACATTTCTACCCCTATCTTGTGCTCCCCCCTGCCTCTTTGTCCCAAACAACTGTGGGCTCTAATGCTCAATTTAGATTGTTAGATTGTTTTGGGCGAGGCCCCAATGTTCTATGTTTGTACAGCCTGCAGCGCAAGGGAACTCTGATCACCACAATGTAAATAATAGTTTTCCACTCTAGAGCTTCCCTATGCCTCCAGGATGGAGAGGCAGGAAACAGAGGTTATGTTGTGTTGGAACCAGAATGATTGGGAAAGTCTAGGTTACTTAACATTACCCTACAGAAGCATGATGCAGGGCTGAAGAAGAGCTCTGCATAAGCTTAAAAACAAAAGTTGGACCAATAAAAGATATTACCTCAACTGCCTTGTCTGTCTCCGGAACTATTGAGTTTGGCACAGCTGGCAATGTTTGAATGTGGTCGAGTTGCCATGGACACCAGATCATTTCACACCTATGGGGAACAGAGCTGCCTGTCGTAGCTTGGGCTGTGTTTATTTCCAACAGATATTGGTTGATGAAAAGAAGAACTTAGTTGATAAGACAGTAAATTAGAAATAAAAGCATGAGAGAGAGAAAGCAGTGGGGAGGACGGGCTTGCTTCTTGGTTGCAAATACAATATAAGTGACCTGGAAGGTACATGCAAAGATGCATATACATTCAGATTACAGTGCCTCAGCATGCAGTTCTTAAAATATTAAGGACCTGGTCTCACAAACCCTGCATGTGAGGAACTCTGGTTGGAATGGCTGAAAGTTGTGCATATGGAGGGTTTGCATAGTGGGGCCTTAATTTCTTTTACAAGTCGCTCTTTAATTTGCCTTTCACTCTATTCAGTGGATGTTCTGTACGGGCCCACAGAAAAATGGGGATAATTCCATGTCCTAGGCAGAACTAATTAACACATGTAAAGGACTCTGAGGTCCTTGGTTGAAAAGTAGCTACTTTACTGGGGCAAGACAGGCAGATATAAAGTGGATGGGAGTTTTGCCATTGAATTGAATGGATGCAAGATCAGGCACTCTACATGCATAGGATCATGATTATTATAATTATATTTTTCTACTGCTTCAGAGTCAGAGTTAAAAATCCCTGACAAATGGCTTCCATGAGTAATTTCAAAAACTGAAAACAAAACAGCAATGAAGGAAACAACAAAAATGAGTTTGACCAAATCATGTATTGAGTGAAATGAAAAACATGCTCTCAGTTGGAAGGTTCTCAAAATACTTTTTTTTGTTTCTTTCAAGCCTCCCTGTCTAGGAGTATTTGGAGTGATTCACATTTTTTTAAAAGGCATTTTCCAGAGCAGTGAACCTATATTCTTGACCTACTCTTGCTAAAATCCCTAAAGAAACAGTAAGCAAACATAATGTAAGTGAAAATGTCACATTATAAACTCCTGAAAGTGAAACCATAACAAAAGGAGTACTTATGTAGTCATCGCTTTTGTCCAATGGTAGGTTTAGTTTCTCAGTTGGAGAAAGAATAGTCTTTCATGTAAGAGGTAAATTCCAAATTGAGAGTGACAAAGGAACAGAGGAGAAAACAGACATGTTGTGTGCATTTCTTTCTGATCATCTTACTCATTCTTGTAGATTTTGTTGATGCAACTTTTTAGGAAGCAGAGTTGCCTTGGAAAAAGCAGCATATTCAGTTACTATCCAAAACCAACAACAACAGAAATACATTCAGATACTGTTGTAGCATGATGATATCTTTGTCAGCTGTCAGAGAAATGTTTAACAGATGGTTTATCTCTTTCCCAGGACATTGGAAGAAAAGAGGATAATTTTGCAGGTCACAAAGCCAGAAAATAACTTCTTTAGGATTTTAAAAATATTTCTTAAGTTAAAATATTCATGAACCTTTCTTGGAGACTACTTAGCACAAATATGGAGATAAAAACATTGATCTGCAGCCTTTCATTTCCAGACCTAAGCATGTTCACAGTTCTCTCTGAAGATATAATCCAGACATTCTGAAAGACTTGTGGAAAACATCCTCTTCTGTTACTTTGGAACGGAGATAATTATGTCCAAATAGCTATGAATCTTACTGCTTCAGATCTATTGTGTGCTGCATTTTCAACCACATCATCCCTCCTTCTATTCTGTCTAGTGCTGGCATAGAAAGTGGTAGTGGGCTGCCTGATGGCATGGGAGAACTTGATGTCAGGTGATGTGGCCCGGAGAGACTGGGAGTCAGAACTCTGTTCCCATCTTGACTGCTGACTTGTGTTGTGCTTTGGGCGAGTCACTTCATCTTTCTGTGTTTACAGTTTTTTCCACCTGATGTTTCTCACTGAAATTCTGGAAGTGCTTGGGGAGCTTCTAAATAACTTTAGACCCCTATCCTTCTTGGCTGGTAGAATCAGTTGTGGCAGATGTTGGCTTTCTTACTGGAGAAAATCAACTTTGCCCATAGGGAAGGGGAAGAGATAGCAGCATCATAGTCTGAAATTTTATGAAAACAATAGACAGTGTATGCTGTACTGTGATTTTTAAGGCTGTGTCTACACTTAAAATGCTACAGTGCTCAGCTGGGTTCCTGTAATGCTTCAGTGTGGACACTCACTAGAGCGACGCGGCTGCAGTTAAGCCTCCACCCCACGAGGTGGTAGCTAAGTCGACAGAAGAATCCTTCCATTGACATAGTGCTGTCTGCAGAGGGGGGTAGGTTGGCTTACCTACATCTCTCTGGGGTGTGAATTTTTCACACCCCTGAGAGATGTAGATATGCGGATGTAAGCTTTCAGGGTAGACCAGCTGTTAGTGTGTCTAATGTGAATGCAGAATAATGTTGTCTGACTTTATTTTTGGAATGTCTGTGGCAAAACCACGAATGAGCGGGTAGTAAGAAAAAGAGAACTCCCAGCCAGATACACAGGGAGTAAATGAGTAGTATGTCGTTATCAATGTGCTGGGCTATTTTCCTGAGTGCTAGAGACAGATGAACAATATGTAACTTGCAGCAAAGAAACCAGAAAGGCATATGTGCAAATTGGATGGCTGATGAGAAGCAATTGATCATGGGATGTAGAACTGTTCAGTCATGGGGTGGGGGGGGGACACTCCTTGCGTCCACCTGAGAATGCATGATAGTCCACTGATTACGTATCCTTGGTAACACTCCTTCCCCACTGTTGACGACCTTATAAAACCCAGTCAGAGTTGCACATTGTGGAGACCCTGTTAGCCTTTTAATTGTTGTTTGTTATCTTGAAGGCTTGTTCTAAAACCAATTAGAACCTGACAAAACTGATCCATCTTATTAGTAAATATACCCATAAGATTGTGGACTCCCTGGCAATGCCAGCATAATATTGGATGAACATCCATAGCGACTAATGAGTTATTCAGGAGTTACCAGCTGGCAACATCTCCGCTTTCATAGCTGTTTGCTACCTGCTGTGTGTGTTGGGGGCAGAAGGAATCCAGGCTTTCAGTAATTAACTCTGCAAAAGTAGCTGAGAGAGAACCAACATATTTAGAATTTTGACTCTTATCTCAGCCAGTGAAATGTCTCTGTATTATGGTCAGAAGGATGCCGTATGATAGAATTTATTAATCCATCTGCTAAAGAGTCATTCCACTTGGTGTTAATACCTGACACTTCAGAAATCCTCATTAGAGACAAAGCTACCCAGCCTGTTTTAAGGCTTGAGATGGGTTGCTGAAATGTATTTGTAGTTGGCTTAAAAAGGAGCATGTGAGAGAGCATAATGCAGAATTTTTGGGGAGGGATTGGATTTAGAAATCATTCTGCCACTTCTTTAATTGGTTTCCACTTCCCTTTTTCTTTTGACTTTGGACACGTAAATGCTAAACATCTTTTGGTTTTCAATTGCTTCAATAGCTCCGTTAACTCAGGTTGCAGGTTTTGAAGGGACATTTCAATTCCTGGTTTTCAAGTGGAGTTTCAGATAATTGAGGTAGTGCTGTACTTTTATCTTGAAGTCACAATCCCCTGGTAGAAATTTTATGTGAGGAATAGGCAAGAGGAGCAGATGAACTTCTAAGGAATAAAGCTCATGTTTGCCTGAGAGTGTCTTCGGTAGTCAATATGAAGGATGAAAAACGCCCACCCAAAAATTGATCAGTGTTACTGTTACAGGATGTTACAGCTCCAAATTCATCACAATCTGTGCGCAAAATTATTTCAAACTAAAACTGTTTCCAACGTTTTCCATGAGTATTCAGCTATTCTTTGAAAGGCCACAAAAATAATGAATTGGTACTAATTTCACCCCTCAGGCCAGCAATTCAAAGCTGAATACAGTAGACTAATAGAAGCATTACACTAAAAACATCTATTCTTTGTCTGATGTGTTATCCACAAAGATTTGAAAATCCAAGTTCATACAAATAGATGTGTTATGACAGAACTCAGGAGGATTGGGGCCTAAATGCACTAAATTTAAATAAGTATGGATGGATTTTGGTATCCAACTGAAAGTGGTCGAGTGAATCACTGTGAATAATTTATATGACCAGTTTTGCCCTAGTTTCTGCTTGAGGTTTATCTAGGAAGAAGCTTTTGTTTTGCTTTTATTTATTTTTTCTTTTTTGTTTTTTATAGTATGAATTTATAAACTATCATTCAAACAGTTGATGCCAAAATATTTGCTATAACCTGTACACTTGACTATTATTTACTCAGGATATACGAGTGGTCACCTAAGTCACATGATCCTGTTTTTGCTTCCTGATCAAATGAATGAAAATTTATAAACAAATAGCGAATACTGCTGTTTGCTTATGAACATCGGTATCTGTCTAGGTTTATAAATTTTTCCCATCACCGTAGTAACTGAACACCTTAGATACAGTGATAAATTTATTCTTGCAACACCCTTGTGGGGTAGGGAAATGTTATCTTTACATACGGGGAATCAAGACACCGAGATTAAGGGCCTGAGCACCTGCAACTCTCATTGACCTCAGTCAGAGCTGTCCCATGGGTAGGACGAATTGGGGTGACTGCACTGGGCCCCACACTTTGGAGGGGCCCTGCAGGCCGGTGCGATTGGCCAGTGTGGTTGGTCCCAGAAGAGACGCATCCATTCCTTCTGCCCCGGGCCACAGACCTCCCTAGGGACAGCCCTGAGCTCAGTCATAGCTATTCAGAGCTTGTGAAAATTGGGTGAGGAGTTCTGATGGCTCCCTTTTGAGTTCACCTGGAATTGTCTGCAAATAAGGCCTTAAATGACTTAGCCACATAGGAAATAAGTGGCGGTGCCAGGAACTGAACCCAAATCTTCAGTCCCCTCTTCGTCTCTTCAGAGTCCCCAGTCTCTCATCCAGAAAATAGGAAAAAAAGCTATTCCTTAGATATTTAGGTAAACAAAAATCTGTTTGACTGAAAACTCTCAAAAAGGAATCCAGACGAGGTTGCCCTTAACAGTTGTTCAGAACTTGTATGTCTGTGAATGCTGTTTTGCTGTAACAATAGCAGTGAATTTCCTGGTTTATCTTGTAGTTTAGATCAGACTTTTAGTATCATGTTAACTTGAATCAACTTTGTTACAAATACTTTTTGTATTTGTTTGTTACAAATATATTAAAAGTAAGTTTTTTCTCTCCTCATTGTTCTTTCTAACCTAGCAGTATTTTTATTGCTGAGAAATGCAAAGATTTGGAGCTGTCTAAAAAATGTATTTTAAGCAAGTTACAGCATATTATATTATTTTGTAGTAATACAGAATGAAAATATACATAGCTTGCAATTTAACAAAGATTGGCAGCTTGATCTGAAATTAACAGCAAGAAAGGCAGGTATGGCAGATACTAACAAACCCGTCTAGCTATTTATAACTGCAAAATAACAGCACAGAAACAGATCTTGGCTTGTCTTTAATTCATAGATTATAAAGTCAGAAGGGACCACTGTGATAATCTAGTCTGACGTCCTGTAAAATACAGGCCATAGAATTTCCCCAAAATAGTTCCTAATCTTGATTTTAAAATGGTTCGTGATGGAGAATCCACCATGACCCATAGTAAATTGTTCCAGTGGTTAACTATTTTTTTTATTTTATTTTATTTTTTTTTTTTTAAAAAAGAGAAGCCTTATTTCCAGTCTGAATTTGTCTAGCTTCAACTTTCAGCCATTGGATGATGTTATACCTTTCTCCTCTAGACTGAAGAGCCCATTAGTACCTACTTGTTCCCCAGGTAGGTACTTATAGACTGTAATAATTTTACCCCTTAACCTTCCCTTTGTTAAGCTATTTAGGTTAAGCTCTTGGAGTCTGCCAGTACAGTATATTGCATTCAATTCCTTTAATCATTCTTGTAGCTCTTCTCTGAACCATCTTCAGTTTATCAGCATCCTGCTTGAATTGTGAGCACCAGAACTGAACACAGTATTCCAGCAGTAGTCACACTAGTGCCAAATACAGAGATAAAATAATCCCTCTACTCCTACTGAAGATTCCCTTGTTCATGCATCCAAGGATCGCATTAGCCCTTTCAGTCACTGCATTACACTCGAGTTTCCCGTTCGTCTGATTATCCACCACTACTCCCAGATATTTTTCAGAGTCACTGCTTCCCAGGATAAAGTCTCCCATTGTATGTATGGTCTACATTCTTTGTCCCTAAATGCATACATTTACGCTTAACCATATTAAAATGCATATTGTTTGCTTGTGCTCGGTTTACCAAGCAATCCAGATTGCTCTCTGCCAGTCACCTGTCGTCGTCATTATTTACCACTCCTCCAATTTTTGTATAATTTGTAAACTTTATCAGTGATGATGATTTTGTTTTCTTCTAGGTTACTGATAAATATTGTAGGGCCAAAAACTGATCGCTGAGGGACTCCACTAGAAACACACCTACTTGATGATGATGATGATGATGATTCTCTGTTTACAATTACACTTTGAGACTTATAAATTGGCCAGGTTTTAATCCATTTAATAACTCAGGCTTGCAGTGTCCCTCCAATGTAAACTATCCTGAGCATTCCCAGCTGTAAAATAATGACTTATTTTGCATTTCTTCTCCTTTACAAAGTAACAATGAGTCTAAAGGGGGTATTTACCATTGGGGGCTAATTAAGATTAAGGAAAACCCATCAAAAGCCATGAAATCTGGGCTTCCATCCGTTTCTCAATGATTGATGACCTTGCTTTGATTCAATTCACCACACTCTTGGAAATTTAGCATTTTGGTGTTTGATGTTCATTTTAAACTAGGAGAAAAATGCACTGCGTTGAGCTACTAGAAATAAGATTAAAGTCCTATATTTTAGAGTTGGGAGTAATTTCTGTTTTTAAGTTCTGACCAGAGAATCATACATCCATGACTGTTTTTTTCCTTTTTAAAAGAATAATTAAAACAATAAATGTCATTCACACAATGGTGTTGTATAATGAAGCTACATAACTGGGCATAATTTGTGTGGGAGAGGTTTCATATTAAAAAAAAAATCTTTCAATACTTAAGTAACACAGTCAAGGTAAAACTGATCTATTAAAATTGTTCCCTTACCTGTAACTAGTAATAACAGCTTTTGATTATGTTTACTTGTCTCATTCTTTGGCAATTTCATTCCTGTTTAGAGAGACTGGACAATTTCTATTTTGTTTTTTAGTCAGTTGCACTTCCAGTTGAAATGCAGTAGAGGCCTGGTCCTTTAATTTCAGTAGGCATTGGGAGTCTTTCCATTGACTTCAGAGGTTTTGAATCAGGCCTTAGTATGATACAGTGTTGTGTTGTGTTTAGATTTCCATCACTTCATTGTTGTTTTTATTAGCATTTATTATTTGTATTATCATAACACTTAGAAGCCCCAGTTATGGACCACAACCCCATTGTGCTCGGCTCTGTACAAACAGAACAAAAAGACAGTCCCTGCCCCAAAGAGCAGTAAGTGTAAGACGAGAGATAGCAGAAGGACCGAGACAGATGGGATAATGCAAGGAAACAATGAGACAACTTCAGGGAAATGTTTACATCTAATCCTGTCCTCTTTTTTTAACAGAAATAAAATAAAAATTATGACTCTTTTTCAAACTAGGCTTTGTTGGAAAAAAAATCTTTAAAAATAAAATAAAATGAAAGCCAATGTTTTGCCCTAAAACTACTTTACAGTGTTCCTTTAAAAATAAGATTTTTTTTTTAAAAAGGTTTCCAATATTTTCTTTCATGCATTTTGTCTCCCTTGGTTTATCTGTCCTTAGCCTGCTGCTTTCTACTGCTTCAGAATGTTACTTAATTAGTTCCCTAAAGGCCATGAGATATGATTTACCCAAAAAGGGAATGAGCACGAGGCCATCAAAATGAATGCAGAGAAAAATCTTGTGTGGTATTTTTTGGTGTTATATTACTATATGAATAAGGGTTTTTTACCTACACTTTTTCTAAAATGTAAAATATAACTCTGGAGATGGTTGTTTGTTTTTTATTTCACTAAAATTATCCAGAGATGTAGCTTATTTGCAAATATCTATTTTACTTGCAGCTTTCTAAGGAGCCCATTTGCTGGTGTAATCATGTAGACTAGCAGAGTAGTACAGACTTTTTTTAGCCATGAAGGTGCAGAATTTGTAGTTGCAAGGCACTCGGGGCTAGTCTACCCTGGCAACACTAAAGCGCTGCTGCGGCAGTGCTTTAACGTGCCTTGTGTGGTCGCGGCGCAGTGCTGGGAGAGAGCTCTCCCAGTGCTCTTAAAAAACCACCTCAAGGAGGGGTGTAGCTCCCAGGACTGGGAGCACTGTTTACATTGGTGCTTTACAGCGCTGCAACTTGCTGCACTCAGGGAGGTGTTTTTTCACACCCGTAACTGAGAAAGTTGCAGTACTGTTAATTGCCAGTGTAGACAAGCCCTCAGATACCATGGTGAGTGTGGAAAGAGACCCCATACAGAATAGAATATATCCTATTACCAAAATGGAGTGGCCTTTGGATTATTGGCTCTGTTTTATGCTCCCTTGCATCCGCCCAATACAGTTTGTGTTTTTGGTGTCCCATTTTGTTTCATTAGAAGATTCACAGTCAAACTGTTGCTGCTAGTTCAGTGCAGTTGGTGCAAACAAAACAGACAAGCACAGTATTGTATTGGGTTGATAGTTTGGCTATCTGACAAGGTAAACACTCAGGTTGGCTCCAGTGAGATGGAACCCTGCCAGGCCTAGATGAGTTGGTATATATATTTTTTTTTTTTTTTTTTTTCATTTCAAAACTGCTCATCCATTATTTATTCCTCTGCCCATTACCTCATATATTTCGAAACACTGGCAAACTAACCACTTTCCCTTCAGTGGGCCCATTTTATCATATGAATTATTATAATATGAAGTCACGTGGGCACCAAAGACTAAAGAACTGAAATTTCTGCAGGCATACAGTTAGACTTTGTCTACACTGGCAGCTGACAACTTTTGTCGTTCAGAGGTGTTAAAAAACCACACACCCCGAAAAACAAAAGTTTTGCCAATGAAAAGCTCCGAAGAGCTCTCTCCCGCCGACATACAGGGGCTGCGCCCCTTTTCGTGGCACGGCTGTAGCGGCACTGCCATGTCGCTAAAAGCTGCGTAGTGTAGACAAAGCTTTAGACTTACGCCAGTGAGGGACAGGGCTGATACCAGCCAAACCCTGTTGTTCTTCCTCTGCAAGCCACATTGGTATCAATATTTACATGTGTTAATGGGCAGAGTAGCCATCTTTTGCAACGCTGTTGTTACTTAGATTAAAACACTATTCAATTGTTTAAAAAAAAAAATCCTGTAGGATGCCGTAAATCTCCCATCACGCTCATTATTGCCTTTTGAATGAAGAAGGGAAGTTCAAGTTCTTATTCTGTGCATGATGAGTAGGTTTCATTGTGATGGATGGCGGGTGATATATCCAGAAAGCATCATTCATCGTGGCACACAAATGGGAAAAATAGGAATGCCTTGGCTCATCAGTGTGCATTTATCATATTATTTACAGCAGTGGCAATTAATTACACTGGCTGTTTTGCTTTATGTGCTGTGGATGGAATATTGTATGACCTCTGCAACTAGAAATTGCATAATAAACAGAAACTAGTGGCTCTAAGGATAGGCCTGGGCCTAAGGGAAAGTGCAGAATGGGGAGGCAGCTAGACACTAAAGTGAAAATCTACTACAGAAAACGCATTCATTTTTCTAGAGTCCAGTTATGTCCAAAGGTGATTTACTGTAGAAGTTCCATTTCACTAGAGATTTCTCCCTCTAAATAGCTAAAGTGTTGGACAATCGACCGAAGCTGGCTATAACGTGCACTGGTGTAGGTTTTGAAGTTGCATGAGGTACTCCAGACAGAGATAAGAATTTGACCTCCTAGTCTTAGTCAAGAGGACTAGGGCTGTCTGACTTCCCCTTTCTACCCCACCCTAAGATTTTTCTAAAGTCCAAGGCCTTTATATTGAATTTCTTCCTGATCTAATGATCTCCCCATTCCCTTTAAGAGCAGTATTATGGGGAAGTTGTGGAGCTCCACATCACAGCAATGAACCATTGCACACTCCATAGTTTTGTTGTCAAAACATGACTTCCCCCCACCCTAGGGGCTGGCTGGGCCTATATAGAAACTAGCCTTAAAGCCAAAATCCTGTTTCCTCCTACCTGAAGGTCCTGCAGCATGCACTAACTGCAGAATTTGCTGCTGCTCTGAAAAGGAGCAGTATGCCCTGCCCTCTAATGCCTGCTACTGACTACAGGGAAGCCATGCCATTGCGTGCATTAGCTTGAATCCTGTCCTAGTGCCTGTAATGTCTGTATTCTGCTCTGTTCCTAAACAGGTATGCTGGCTTGCATGGGGGTGGGAGAAAAAGCTCCCTACATTTTTTCCTGTTCCTTGCCCCCGCCACCCCTCCAGTGCACCTATTTGAGACAAGCCAAAATTACACCATGTAGATTTGATCCAATACTTAGTGAAATCAATGAAAAGACTCCCATTGACTTCAGTGACTATTGGCTCAAACCCTATGTTTGTGTTCAGGCATTCCTATTTCAAGAAGAATGCAGGAATCTCTGTCACAAGTCATCTATGTGAGTGCTAATATCCTTGTTCTCTCTTGAGAGAGAGCATGTTTTATAGACCGCACTTGTGGCACCTTAGAGACTAACAAATTTATTTGAGCATAAGTTTTCGTGAGCTACAACTCACTTCATCGGATGCATTTGGTATTTTCCACCAAATGCATCCGATGAAGTGAGCTGTAGCTCACGAAAGCTTATGCTCAAATAAATTTGTTAGTCTCTAAGGTGCCACAAGTACTCCTTTTCTTTTTGCGAATACAGACTAACACGGCTGCTACTCTGAAACCTGTTTTATAGACAGTTACAAAGTAATCCCTCTAGTCCAGAAGACATTGGGGTAAACTTTTTTTTTACTAGTTATCAAATAAAATGTGTAAATGAATATCAGGGCTACTTTGTGGCTGATCCAGACTGACTCAGACCTTATCATGAGCCAAATATACATTGGCAAAAGCAGTTCTGCAGCCCAAGTATTCTGTTTTCAGGGGCTGCAACTGAGATTGAAGCCCCAATATTGGATGAGTTTGACATTACACCCCATATTCTTTATGGAACTATGCTTATGATATGGATATGGCATAACTGAGATACCTTACAAGACTCATCTTGCATAAAATATATCATTGGAAAGGTTATAATTTACTAATGTAATTATCCAATTTATATACATGTATCACTTCTGTATCTAGTTAGAAATATTGACTATGTATCAATTTTAACTGTGTGTATGTTTGGGAGACACCCACCAGACAACAGGCCATTAGTCTTGATGGACCATTAGGAAGAAACAATAAGACTTTGAAGATACCAACCCCTCTCCATCCTGGGAGGTAGCTGTGACACTAGTACAGGTGACAGTACCACCTGACCTAGTAAACACCATTCCACTAAAAAGAGGGGGAGGTAAAGACTGGGAAACAAAAGATTCCCACCTTATGTACATCTTCTTTAAGGCTGGGGAGTAAGGCAAACAGGACTCTTCTCCATTGCCTTCCTGCCCAAGAAGAAAGACTACTTGAAAGTACCTGAAGAGACAAAGGAACTGAGCAGTGGGAAAGGCAAGGGCTGAGTCCAGACTAAGACAGGAGTCTAGTCTGTAAAGAGAAATAAATGGAACTCTAAGCTACATAAACTCTGCAACTTGACTAAAACAACATATAGGGTGAGAAATTTCTTGAAATCAGTCTTAAGCTTGGTATGCATGCTTTATTTTACTTGCTTAGTAATTTGCCTTGTTCTGTTTGCTATCCCTTATAATCACTTAAAATTTGCCCTTTATAGTTAATAAACTTGTTTTTGTTTATTATTAAGCTCACTTTGTGCAATTTCTAACTGGGGGGGAAAGAAGTTGTGCATATCTTCCTCCACATTGAGGGAGGGGGTGAATTTATTAGCTTACATTGTATCAATTTCTCTACAGCGCAAGACAATATTATTTTGCATGTACTTTCCAGATGGGAGCTGCACTTGAGTGCTGTGGGATTTCCTAGCTGTCTTCTCATAAAGAGCTGTTTGCAGACTCTGTGTGATACTACCGCTGGGGTGTGTGCGCGCTGCCAGAGGCCGGACAGCCTAATTCACCAAAATAGGGAGAGGGAGCCGATGCTAGTGGAGCAGGCAGGCTCACTGAAATCCCAGTACATCAGGTGGCATCCCTGAAAGGGGGTCCAACCCGTCAGAGTTTTAGTCATCTTCTTACAGGAGGCTCTATTAGGTCGGTATGGAAACATGAGGGCTCCAGAAGTAAGGGAAGACCTGGGCCTTGCTTAATTTCTTGTCATTTGAAGGAGGAGGATTGTGTGAGTGTGAGAAACTAAGCTCAAGGAGCACTTCAGCTATGAACAAACTAATTCTCATTTGATTAAAAATTTGGAATCAAACTTTAATTGGACTATCATCAAAAATGCATCCTCCTCCTAAATCCATTACATGCTAAACATGTAAAAGAGCTTTAATAAAATAATAATGTGCTAGACTAAAATATACTTCGCATAATGCACTAATGTCTTCCCTGTTACGATGCTAGGATGTCTAATATGGTCCTGAAGAGGTAGCAAATGCAGTTCTAGTAGGGTTATAATTTTTTTTTTCCAAAGAGGTATCTCCAGATTTGTGGTTTGAATGATATCTTATTACTTGCTGAGCTTCTCTCTATTGCTAAGAAGGCACTTAAATGTTTTTTTTATCGTGTTCCATTTAATCTGATTAACGTACTGCAAGTCCCTCTAAACAGTGTTGTGTGATGCTATTCAGCTTAATAAAACTTAATGGAAATTATAATGCAAATGCTTACTTACGGCCAAATGCTCTGCTTGATCCGCAATGTAATCCAACTGATAACTGTAGGGGGGTGTGTGTGTGTGTGGTTTAGTGTTTAGCTGAAGAGGGTTGCATATTTGGGGCTATACTGTCTCTTGGTGTACACATCCATGCAGGGGAGTAAGAACCTGTCTTTCACCACTTAGTGAGCTACCTGGATCTTGGTCACTGGTGCATAAGAGTAAGGGTGTGGTGTCCCAGTGTGTCTCTCCCAGAGGTGCATTTTACATACCACCCCTTGTATGTTGTTTTACTGTAGCCATGTTGGTCCCAGAATATTAGAGAGACAAGGGTGGGTGAGGCAATGTCTTTTATTGGACTGATTTCTGTTGGTGAGACATACAAGCTTTTGAGCTTACACCAAGCTCTTCTATAATGCCATCCCTTGCACAGACAGGGCTGTGCCTGAAGCCACAGGGTAACTCTCAGAAAAGTTGCTGCAGTGGAGTGGTCATGTTTCTAAATGACATTCCCATATTTTCTGGGTAGAACTAAACAACAGAAGAATTTGATTTTCATGTACCGTATTTTTACCAGAGGTGTGTCCAGCAATTTTTTTTTCTCTTAGAGGCATGAATGACTCCCTTCACCAGGATGTGTTGAGTATAAGGGAATGATATGTTTGTATTTGGGAACTCAGTCTGCAAATGTTAACTGAGAAAATATCAAAAAGGTGGGTGGAATGACACAGATGTGAATATTTTGGAAAAAAGCGTTACAGGTTTCACTTTGCGTAATTCCCCTCCCCTTTTCCTCAAGCCTGGGCTTAATCCTGTACATTTTACTCATGAGTGTAAGTAACCCTTACTTGTATGACTAATCACACTGATTTCTACGAGACTACTTGGGTCAGTAAGGGTTAGTCAGAAAACAGCTGCAGGATTGCAGCCTTATTATTATCATTATTATTATTTATTTTTATTTTTATTAAATACTTAATAAAGTGCTATATTTTTTTCATGGCACTGTGCAGACAAGTAAAGAGCCATTCTTTGTCCATGCCAACTATATACCTTAGACCAAGGCAAGGCCCGACTCTTATCACCCTTACTCACAATGAGTAGTGCCATACTCTGCACGTAGTCCCTGGGACCTGGAACACAACTCTCCCCATTTTTCCTTTGTCAGTGTACTGCAGATGTCCTCTTCATAGAGAGCATGTCAAGAACAAGACCTATTAATCTAGTCAGACTTAGCATTTTGTCCTGTTTGCATTTATTATTATGTGCTAATTATTCATAGAGATAATTACCCTTTACCAATTCATATTAATTTAGATTGCTTTTGAAAAGCAATCAAGGGGAGTAGTGAGTGATCATACATCAAAGTGATTCAAGATAGAGCACAAAAGAAATCTGATACACTCTTATGCAACAAACCATGTAAAATAACCACCAGCTTTTTTGCCAAAGCTGTAATTACTTGAACTCAGTTTGATGGTTGACGCTCAAGTCCATCAGTCAAATGTGTTCCTGTTTTACAACCCTTTAATGACACTCATCTTACTTATGTATCTTTTAAAATAAGGAGGAGAAATGTCTCGCTTGAGCAAGTGGTTATGAAAACAGGTGCAATGAAATGACCATTAAAAATCTAGCTGTATATTCCTGGACAAATATGTTTAAGTTCTGAATTGCCTTATTTATCCTAGAGCCACTGGAATTAAGAAATACACTAGCCCTTTTGTTTCCTCTTGATCTTGGAATGCTCGGTGGCTGGCATGAGGCAGGAACCAAATGAACTTTGAAAACTATTTTATGATTTTATTTTAAATTTATCTTAGTGACGAAAGAGACCAGCCTTTCTGTTGTCCCAGAAAGGAGGGCGGAGCCTATCTAGAACTAAATGCCCGCCCCCTCAATCAATGGAGGAGCCACAAGATCAGGGCTCAACTAATTCTGTGGTGCAAATTAAAAAAAACAAACAAAAACAAAAAAACAGGTGTGCAGGTTGCTGATATTGCAACCCCATGAAAGTAATTTTTTTGGGGGGGGCATTGTATTAAATTTGAGTGGTTTAAGTATGATTGTGCTCTGCTCTATGTGGGAGGGTTACCACAGCTCCTACAGGAACTAAAAACAGTAGGGGGTGAGTCACAGATACTGAAGAACTCTAGAGAGGTACTATCCACTGGACTGGTTCACACATACTGATTCAAGTTGAGTTTTCCAGTGACTAGGACATGAAGAAAGGGGTGTTTGAAATCTCACAGGACCTTCTTTCTAATCCAGCAAAGGGAGACAACCTTTTGTCCAAGGGAAGCCCCAACCCTTTTGAAGGGTTGGAAAGACTTTGGCCTACTAAGGTCCCATAAATCTGAGGGATGACTCCTGGTGTATTTAGTGTGCATTTATAGCTGTGTTTTGTTTTCTCTTTAAAGCTTTTGCCTTAGGAATGAAGATGCTAGAAAGATCTGTGCAGTAAGTTGTAAGTGCTGACAATACACTGTTCATAGCCATCTGAGAAAAAGCAAAACACAGGTGCTGGTCTTTAGGCTTGCTGGGGATATCACTGTGTATATCAGGGAGCTGTGCTCCCTTAAAACCCTTCTCAGGAGGAATAGAGCTGAGGGTCTCGACCCAAGAGACATGATGGCTGGGAGCCAGAAACCTTAAGTGGGTGACCTCAAGAGCCAATGTAGGTACATAGGAATACAGGTACAGTTATCCTGGAACTGACACACAGCTCAAAGTTTTAAAATGAGGGAACTGGATGGGATCACCAAGTAGAAATCTCTGGAAAGAACCCACTGTTCTGCAAAGGAATCCAAGGAGTCAGCGGACCCTGCCCAGATATGTGAGACAAGTAAGGCCCCTGTCGAACTTCCTCCTCCTGGACTGATTTATGAGCATTTTGGCCAGCGCCAGGAGGAGGCTGATGAGGTGGTCCCATGACTTCATGGGTATACAGTCGAGGAATGCATAAGGAAAGATACCAGATCAACAGCTGCAGCTTCCTCTGGAGAGACAAACAATGGTGAGGTTTCCATGGTCCAGAAAGTCCTTGGATTCTGAGAGACTGCCAACAAGGGTATTAATTGCTGCTAGTGATATGGACACCTGTCCACTGGGAACTGGATTGTGACCACACAATGCTGTTGACATAGGATACCGAACAGCCATGAGGTGGTAACAATTTTAGGTTGCTATCATCTATGCTGCGATTGAACTAGCAAAATAAAGGTGAAAAGCTCTATATCACATCAATCACATATGGTCTGCTAAATTAATATATACTAATGCTGAGCTGAAGTGGATTGCAGTGGGCAGATGATGATGATCTGAAAGGCAAATGCAATGAGATGAAAGCAAAAAAGCCTCAGAATACACACACATGGCATGAATAACCCTAGGAAAAGGGCAGGGATGGAATCAGACAAGCTTTTATGATTAAGTCAAAGAACAGAGAGATCAATAAAGGAAATTTGGTACAGTTTTAATGCTGCAATGGCCATGTGCACATCAGAAGGGAGGAAAAGACATGCTTGTATTGATCAAGTACACAGTACATTTTAAGAAGCCAAGAGCCTCTGTTTTAAACCCAATGAGATAAATATCCTCAATTTTTTGCATGAGTTACAAATTACCTTTCTGAAAGATGATTGTCCTTCACCAAACATCGATAGAAATATCTGGAAATATTGACCAATGTCGGCCATTGACAGAAAGCACAAATCAACTTTTATTGTGAGTATTTGAGAAGATGGATGGCTCTTGTGCATAATGTAAATGCTCGAGTCAGACCAGATACAGTTTCCTGATTAATTTTGCTGGAGTTGATGAGATTCTGGTAACTGAAAATAAGGTTCCCATTATCAAGTGAATGAGTGTGTTGGTTAAACATTTTACATGCAGGGAATCCTTCGATTCAGTGTTGCTTTGATTAGTCGCAGATAATGTGGTGTGTCAGTAGATACAGAGTGGATATGTTGCTTGAATTGGTTCAGTGTACTATGCTGCAAATCACTAATATGCTGTAATATTGTAACACATTCCACATTAATTCCTGGCTGCTAAATAGATAATTCCCCTAAGTTTAATTGTGCGGTACTTCATCTTTCTTCTGTCAAATGCAAATAGGAAGTTGAGAGAGAGAGCTTTCTGAAGCCGTGCATTATACCAGGAAATGTGCTTCTTCACCCATTGTGGATTTAAAAAAAAAAAATCAGATTACTATTGACTGCTTATTCCCTTTCTCCTAACAATCCTACCACTAATGAAGGTTTGTAAACAAGAAGAAAATTGCAGATGTATGTGAGGTTCAATCATAGCACATGTTCCAGTTTTGTTGGTATTGCATCTAATAATTAAAAAAAAATCTACAGAACAGAATGGGAAGAGAGAACTCAATTTCCTATAATAATTCACAACTCTAAAAATGCTATACGTTTTAAACTGTTTAAATGACAGACAAAAGGGGTGGGAATTATCTTTTGTTGGACCAACTTTTGTTGGTGAAAGACAAGTTTAGCTCTTCTTCTGGGAAAAGTACTTGGAGTGTCACAGCTAAATATAAGATGGAACAGATTGTTTAGCATAAGTAGATAACACATATTTCAAGTGATCAGGCAAGTTAAGTGGCCAGTTACCACTTGTCATGGGAGGGAAAGGAAAGGGGGGGGGGAAGGCAGGGATGGGAGTGAGATTTAATAGGTTTTAGGTTGTTTAATAAGCCATAAGTCCAGTGTCTCATCAGGCCATGATTTTTAGTGTCTAACGAAGTTATGAATTTAAGCTCTCAGATTCATCTTTTGCAGGTTTCCTTTGAGTTGAGGAGTCAGTCTTCTCAGTCCTTGTCCTCAAAAGAAACCTGTTGTCTTGGGTGGGCTTCAGTTTTCCCATCTGTAGAATGAGTATATTAATATCTACTTCCCTCACAGAGGTGTTGAATCTTCATCAGTTCATGTGTTTTGAAAAGTATTTTGAAATTTGTAAGTGTAATAAAACAGCACCAAGATTTCATGAAATGCTGTCTCTCATATTATGGTCCTTTCTATTGCGGTGTTCTGTATATATCAGCTGCTGATTTTTATCATGCGGTGAAGATTATTTCTAGCCTTGCCTGATCCTTATTAACATGTAGAGTCAGAGATAAACTTTTTTGTTCTAATCACTATCCAGGACAAGTGCTTAGAGAAGTTTCTGGGTCTTGCAAGCCTGTGTGTTGGATCACCTAAGTGTTCCTAGCTCTGGAAGGTCATGAGTTACTGAACCTTACAATGACACCATACTGATTACTATCTTACTGCTTCAGTTCTGCCTTAAGTTTAGTGCAACCCACACATGGGCTTGCATTGCGGCATTTAGAGGTGTAAATAATGAAAGAACCAGTGGGGAAATACATAATTCTAGTATTTGTTTTGGGGGTGGGTGGGGGGGGGGTGCTCTCTGTGCCTGTGAACTTGCTGGAGCTGGGCCAGGTGACTGCTGGATGGACTAGAATCACCCAGAATTGAAACAGTGTATAGCAGGCCCTGGGCGTGCTCAATAGCTGTTTGAAGATATTTGGGTGATTTCCGCTGTGGGAAAGCAGCCTGCTAGAACACAACCAAAGTCACTCTCAGAGAGTAGAACCAATGGGAGCCTGAGTGGAGGAATTTATAAATAAGAGTGGGAGCCAGTCTGAAGGACTCAGTGGTGAAACAATGCGAGGACCAGAAGAGTCTTCTGTGAGGATTGTGTTCAAAGGACTCTACCAGTTCTATTGGCTTTAGATTGTGGGCTCCCTCACCCCACTGGAGAGACTAGAATTGTGGCTGGCTGTGCAAATTGCAGACTGTCCTTGCAGAGACTCAAAAGGAGTTTGAAGGAGGCCATATGACAGCTACTTGTTCCTAGTCTTTAAGAAGCTTGTGCACCATGTAGAGGGTTTAGACACCATTCTGCAGAGACTGAGAGGGGTAAATCCTCCTAGTGAAGTGTGTGGTCATAATTATATTTTACATTCCAACTTAGGATAGTAACAAGAACGCAAACTTCAGAATCCCCCAGGAAGTGTTGTCTTTAAAAGAGTTGTTGTTGACACTATTCATAATTGTTTCAAGGGTTATAAGTAAACATATGTATTTATATCCTTAAGATTTAGAAAAGGTTTTCCCTTAGAGATTGTATTGCTCCTCTCAGAAATTTGACTCTATATGATATATTTGTATATCAAAGTCCTGAAAAGACTCGGCTTTGGTCTGTATCACAGCAGAAAAGTTAACTGAGGTACTGTACCTGATGTTAACACATTGCTTTCTCCAAACCCATTACATTAGCACCTGACATCTTGCAAACCACTCGACCAGAGTCTGAGGCTTTATGCTGTCTGGAAGCTGGATAATCAAAGCACTTACATAGGGAATGAAGCATCAGATTTCTAACTAGCCATTTTCAAAATAGCAGCTACTAATATCCAGTTGGAATCGAAGTAGAATATCACAACATGGTCATCGGAGTGGTGAGATTTCAAGGTATCACTTGATGTGCCCTACCTAAAGACAAGGGGCCCGTTTCCGCATAATGCGAGCACTCTCAACCCTCCCTTAACTAACTTTTGGAGCTGAGGCCCCACATCACTGAAAGGTTGCATGCCATAGGAGAGCTGGGACTCCCATCTTTTTCATTGCATCATGAGACATAGGGCTTTTTAAACCTGTCACTGGTCTTGAGTCTAGAGGTGGTCTTTTGGCACTGGTCCAAGGCTGAATGTATGGTAGTTAGGCTCAGACCAGTGTACTTTTCAGTCTGTTATAGTACTGTATTAGTATCCATATATGAACAAGACTAGCAGTGAGTCGTCTTTACTCTTTCCTTTGGATTTCCATGGTAGCCATAGGTGAGGAGCCATTTCTTATTCTGAGGATATTCATAGAAATGTATGGCAGCAGAAAATACAAGGAAACCATCGCCCACCCATTCATTGTTTGTTCATCAAGCCCCTGATTGACAAAGACACAGTGGGGAAAGCAGTTATGCATATCTACTGGAGACAGGATCAGAATCAAGCATCAGTAAAAACAGATCACGAAGAGCCACCGAACATTTGATCAACTGGCATAACTTGTAGACAGGATTGGGTGACCCAAAGAACCAAGGCCATAGTAATAACTCTTGCTAATTAAAACTGATTTCAGGTACTGTAGCTGTCACTGTTAAATATGCAGAATAGGAGCTGAGATGTCAGCATCTCATTACATGACGTGATGGAGATTGACAGCATGTGACAGAATGCGCAGGGCTCCAGCTGGCAATGACCATGACAGAATTCAAGAAGATAGTCTCACCTCCACCTTTAATAATGTGAGAAGGGATTGCTCCCTTTGTGGGGCCTATAGGCATAATTATGAAATGTTAGTGGGTTTTACCAGGTGGTAACAGCAGGGAGAGATGTAACCATAATATAAAGTATCTAGTTTGAAAGAAAATTCAAAGTGATCTGGAGAAATGGTCTGAAATCAATAGGATGAAATTCAGTAAGGACAAATGCAAAGTACTACACTTAGGAAGGAATAATCAATTAAACAAATACAAAATGGGAAATGACTGCCTAGGAAGGACTACTGCAGAAAAGGATCTGGAGGTTTATAGTAGATCACAAACTAAAATAGGAGTCAATAGTGTAATACTTTCTGTGCAAAAAAAAAAGTGAATATCATTCTGGTATGTATTAGCAGGAGTGTTTATAAGCAAGACAATTGTTGTTGTAAGCAAGATGTAATTCTTCCAATCTCTACTCAACACTGATATGGTCTCATTGGAGAACAAATGGATATAAACTAGCGATCAGGAAGTTTAGATTTGAAATTAGATGAAGGTTTCTAACCATCAGAGGGGTGAAGTTCTGGAACAGCCTTTCAAAGGGAGCAGTGGGGGCAAAAGATGTATCTGGCTTCAAGACTAAGCTTGATAAGTTTATGGAGGGGATGGTATGAAAGGATAGCCTAATTTTGGCAATTAATTGATCTTTGACTATTAGTAGTAAATATGCCCAATGGCCTGTGATAGGATGTTAGACGGGTTGGATCTGAGTTACTACAGAGAATTCTTTTCTGGGTGTCTGGCTGGTGAGTCTTGCCCACATGTTCAGGGTTTAGCTGATTGCCATATTTGGGGTCGGGAAGGAATTTTCCTCCAGGGCAGATTGGCAGAGGCCCTGGGGGTTTTTAGTCTTCCTCTGCAGTGTGGGGCACAGGTCACTTGCTGGAGGATTATGTGCAACTTGAAGTCTTTAAACCACGATTTGAGGACTTCAGTAGCTCAGACATAGTTTAGGGGTTTGTTACAGGAGTGGGTGGGTGAGATTCTGTGTCCTGTGTTGTGCAGGAGGTCAGACTAGATGATCATAATGGTCCCTTCTGATCTTGAAGTCAGATTCTATGATTGGAGTACTGTGTCCAATTTTGGGCACCACAATTTGAGAGAGATGTGGACAAATTGGAGAAAGTCCAGAGGAGAGCAACAAAAATGATTTGTGTTCTCAAAAACGTGACCTAGGAGAAAAGACTGAAAAAACCGAGTTTCCGTCTGGAGAAGAGAAGACGGAGGGGGGACATGATATTCGACTTCAGGTACGTAAAAGGTTGTTATAAAGTGTTCTCCTTTTCCACTGAGGACAGGATGAGAAATGAGCTTAAACTGCAACAAGGGAGATTTAAGTTAGACATTGGGAATAACATCCTAACTATAAGGTTAGTTAAGCATTGGAACAAATTACTGACGGAGCTTGTGGAATCGCCATTATTGAAGGTTTTTAATAACAGGTTAGACAAACCGTTTAGATAATACTTAGTCTGCCTCAGTGCAGGGGACTGGATTAGATGACCAATCGAGGTCCCTTCCAGTTCTACATTTCTGTGATTAACAAAGACAAGTTTAAAAAGTTAGTTTAAAAGGGCAGATGGCTGCTGCCAAGGAGGAAATCTATAAGACTTACAGAAAATATTATCCATCAGCCACTGACTAACATGATCTAGAGTGCCTGATCAAAGCCCAACTCTGAGTGTATCAAACCTTTTTTTAAATTGGGGTCTTAGACTTTGTGCTTGTTTGGAGTTAGGATTTCCATTCTTGCACCCCAGTGATCCCATGGAATTGGGAAGCAAGGATGCATGCAGGGACTGAGTTCTGGAAACGGATGCAAACTGGAGTTCTCTTAATTTTGCATGTTACCCCCTTGATGCACATTGTGGGGGAAACTGGCAGGAAGATGTGTTGTGGTTAAACAGACAGACCTTACTCTCCACAGTCTTTAGAAGGCTGCTCTTTCCAGACACTAACCTGATAGGTGCTTTTTAGCCTCAGAAATATGCACTTGCTGTTAACATCAAGGGATCTCAACTCCCAGTGAGGCTGGAGGGTACTTGGGATCTAGGCAGCAGTAATTTATTTATGAAACGCTCCCGCAGGAGCATAGGGGAGGAGTGGTGAGCCACACAAAGGTCTCAAAGCAGCAGACTGAGGTCAGTGAAGTTTTTTGTAATATATTTACTGGATGATCATACAAACCACAGGAGAAATATGGGGGTGGAGAGAGGAGAGTACGTTCCCTGGGTTGGCAATTTATGAATTGTTTAGTGCCAGGGAATAGATCGTTTAGAGGCAGGGAGGAAATTTCCCTGCTTTATGTGCTAAAGCTAAATCATTGCTGACAGGGATGCTGACCTGAATTTCAAACAGACCTAGTAGGTAGCGCGCTAGATAGACAGATAGATCTAAAGAGGCAGTATGTGACGTGTAATACAGAGATGAAAATACAGAAGGGAGAGGCTGAAGTGGCCAAATTCAGAGTTTTTACACACTTAGCATTCTTCTAGTTTGTTTGGATCCAGAGTTTTGGCTTGCTCCTTCTAAAGACAGTTATGGGAACCATTTGTAAAATTCCCCACTGTATTTCGAATGCCCCCAAAATTCAATGATGTTGAGATTTAGGACTTTGGTTCAGGCCTGTCTCTAGTATACAGTAATGATGATCAACAGGTTTCAGATTTTGGATGCCATTAAGGTAAATTCAGGCCATGTGATTATGGAATTAAGTAAGGAAAGTTCATGGAGCAGAGCAGGAAAATGATGGTGGTATGAGGCACCTTGAGGATACGCAGTTCCATAAGTGGTGCTCACCCATTGGGAAAGTGATCAGTCTCCCAAAAACAGAGATTAAAGATGGTACTGGGGGAGATGGCAAGTTTGCCTTGAGAACAGGGACTGAGCCTTTTGTAATTCTGCTTACTGGAATACATAATAGAGAGGCAGCCAGTGAGACACACAAAGGAGCTCAGAGAGAAGAGTTGTGAAATGCAGTCTTTGAGGAAGTTTCTACTTGTTAATAGAAGTGAAGCATTCACACAGAGGATCTTGGGGTGACCTTGGCAGTTGGTATCAATCAGAAGGTTTAGGATTACTAAAAATGTGGATGGTGGTGATTTCTAGGGGACACCTGATTAGTATAGAAAAGATGGGCTGTATTTCTCTTACGCTTTTTTTTTAAACAAAAAAAAGATTTTCAAACTAGAAGAAAAAATGTTTTGGCTTCGGGGCATAAAGATATGCAAACAACTGTTCATACAAATAACTGGCACTGGTGGAATATGAAATTAAAAAACACTGACTATTTTGCTATGAATGGTGTTTAGCTTGGCTTACTGTTATTGACTAGGTCCTATTACTGGTGTATTTGACAACCAGCAACTATCTGTAAAATGACAGGTTTCAGAGTAGCAGCCGTGTTAGTCTGTATTCGCAAAAAGAAAAGGAGTACTTAAATTTGTTAGTCTCTAAGGTGCCACAAGTACTCCTTTTCTTTTTATCTGTAAAATGTTTGTGAATCCCAAAGTTTCTTGAACCTTAGCACACAAATGATTATAGTTCAACAGAATCAGGTACAACTGGAGCATTCAAGTTAATATTATGTTGATTATCTAGGAACAAAGACAAAATGCCTACAAAGGAATTTGACTGACTTATTTTTCACACTTAATGTCTTCTCCATGTTTGCTAAAATTCCCTGTCTCTTGCCCCATAGGTGGAGGAAAAGATACATTTTTCTTGTGGACTGCAGTTAGCATAGCTACTTCTTAATTCTGTGGGATAGGGACATGGGATCAGATTCTCTGCTGGGGAGTGAATAGGGAGGGGAATATTAAAAAAAAAAATCGTAGTTCCCCAAATTCTTTTTGCTGTCCCCTGCACATGTTCTGCTCTAACAGATGCTAGCTGGAAACGCCCCAAGGAGCAGTCTGCTATTTGAGAATAGCTGGAGTGCAGCAGCATGCTGGCCGCACAACCTTCTTGCCTAGCACACCCCGCTACACTAGTGGTGGTGTGAAAGCTGGGTACCCCAGTTCTACACCAGCTGAGGTGCCCCCCCCCCATGATAGTGAAATTCCTAGCTGGGGAGATTCAGCCAGTTTCTGGCTCCTTTGTATTGCTGGCAGAAAGCAGAGGGATCACAAGGGAGAATCTAGCTCCTGAAATGCAAAAGGAAAGTGCAAGACAAATCATTGTCCAAGACAAATGTTGGAAGCATACACTATGTAAAGAGGTTGCTTAATGAGTCACATGTTTGAATGATAAATATGGTATTCTTAGAAGCAAATAAATGTGGTTGAACCAGGGACATGGGTTTTTAAATGAGTGAGGGACAATGCTGAGAGAAGAGAGATAAATGTTGTGGTTGATGCAGCAGATATAGCTCAGATAGAAATTAAAGGCATTGAAGGAAGTTGGGTGATTCTTGGATGGCACTAAAGACCTTCAGGGTATTTTGAAAAGGTATGAAGAAACTCCTTTTCAGATTGAGAGGCCCAGTACTGAAAATAATCGGGACATTACCAAGATATAAATCATATAGTTAAATAAGTGTTTTCCATGCCTGTGATAACTTATTAAAACAATGAAACTCTGGGAAAATCAAATTTACTTGCCTTTCCCTCAGCTTGGTCAGTTTCACTTTCTGGGTCCAGTGCAAGTAATATTATGATATTGTTGTGAATTGGTTTCTAACATTGCAGGGGAATGTTCTGAATAATAATAAACCCCAGGTTTTAATGGATTTTTAAAACACAAAATTCTATGACAACATTTCTAATTATAATTTTTAATACAGAATCTAAATGCTGAGGCTAACCGACCTGATGGTATGTCTACACTGCAGCTGGGAACATGCTTCCCAGATTGAAAAGGGAGCTTGAGATCGTGTGCTAATGGTAGCAGTATAGTGGGGGTAAAGTGGGTGGCAGGTTGGGCTAACCACCCGAGTATGTACTTGGTGGGTCTGGGTGGATTCGCACTCAGACAGCAAGTCTGAGCTGCCGACCTTGCTGCCCTAGGCTGGCTACACCGCTATTTGTAGTGAGCTTGCTTGAGCAGATCTAGTGCCTGTCTACATGAGCTGGGAAGCACATCCTCAGTTGCAATGTAGACATATCCTGAGAGGGAGCCGGAACGTGCCCTCAGTTATAGCCATGTTACCTCAGTGTTCATCAAGTGTCTCTCAGATATTGACTGGAAAGACAATAAACAGCTGATAAGGAAGGTGACAGGTTTCCAAGTCACTGCTGAATTGTAGAGGATCCTGTAGGCCTATTGCTGTTGTGAATCTAATCTGAAGAAACAGAACAGAATTTGGATCACTTCACTATTCTTGATGAGTGGATAATGCTGAATGAGCTTGATGTGGGAGAACGCTCTACACTGGAATACATGGGATGCCATCCTTCGTTAGCTCTGACTTGCTCATCAGGGCAGCACTGCTTGCAATAGCAAGCAACGGAAGAGTTTGACATTAGGAAGTCGGGCTTGCTTGAAGAGAATGCAAAGGGGGATACTGAACACGGAGGGATGTTGTGAAAAAGCCTGAAATCCATCCTGGCTTAAACCAAAAGAGAAGACACACAGTTTAATGGCACTGGGTTCTGCAACCTTTGTGTTTCTTGAACAGAGAGAGTCAGTGAGGCTACTCATGTGAGTGAGGGTTGCAGGACTGAGCATTACATCTGTAACTTGTGTCACTGCCACAAAAGTACTAAGCCCACATCCTCAAAGGTACTTAGGTACCTGATTCCCATTGATTTGAATGACAGCTAGATGCCTAAACATCTTTGAGAATCTGGGCCCTAGATACTCAGTGAGGAGTGCTCCAATCACCTGTGAAGTGGTTAGTAGTCTGCTGTGGTGCAGACACTACAGCCAGACCAGCAGGGAAAAGGATAAGTAGGGCTGTAAAAAACAGTAAGCAGGAGATTTAAAAAAACAAAACAAACACTTTGGGAGATGCATGAAAGGAAAAAAACAGAGCAGCAAGACAAGATGGCATATTGAACTCTAGATAACTGGGAATATTTCAATAAGCCTTTTCCATCTATCTTTGCAGCTAAAAAGAAGGCAAAGGTGCTAACTGCTCCCCTGTAAAAATGAGAGTGGGTAGTTGGAGGCTGTGGATAAGGAATGATAGAATTGTGATACATTTTGCAGCTGTCTTTATAGAAGTCGGAGAGCTGCCTTAAGGGATAGCTCATATTTCCTGCTGTAGTTGAGGGAAGGAGTCTGAAAGCAGAAATGGTTTTGAAAGAATTTCTTAAAGCAGGCAAAGCACTGGGCCCAAATAGCAATAGGTCTTGGAGTTCTTACTGAGATTAGGACAGCAGTGATTGTAATTAGGGATGGAAATATCATTTTAAAAATTAACCATTTAACCAAAATATTTGCAATCGTTTAAACAGTTAACTGATTAAAGGGTCGGCAGGGCTGGGACCAATTTGGCTGGCAGGGCCAATCAGCCCGGGAGGGCTGGATTTGGTGGAGTGGTTGGCCCAGGGGTTAACCGTTAAGGTGGGTTAACCTGCTAACACTACAATTAGGAATGTAAAATGTTAACTGATATTCTTGGAAGATCTATCCCCTAGGTGAGGTTACTGAGCCCTGAAAAGCTCAGATAATACATATGCAGGTATGTCTCCTCCCTTCCTCCTGTACTGAAACTTCATTTTTAGGAGCTTGCTGTCTGCTGAAGGCGCCTGCCATTTTGTGATCAGTTCCTGTTATAGAGCAGTGCTCTTATGAAAACTTGAATTTCATTTTTTTGGTCATTTGTTGTTTTTCCATAAATCTAAAAGTCATTCAGTATCTGGCTTATCTTTATGTGTGGTAGTGCAAACTAGAAAATGGTGCAGGCAAGGCAGGCTAGCTTAATGCAATCACATTAACAATGCTGGTCTTGCACTTAAGGCACAGAACTGGGAGTCAGGAGATTGGGGTTTCCTTCCTGTGTCTGCCATAGAATTTCCCTTTGACCATGTGAAAGTCACTTATGGCCTGATTTTTAAAAGTTTTAACAGCATCAAATACATGTGTATTTGCAAACGTGTACAGTGCATAAATTGTGTGTACGTTTGTGCGGCCAGTCTGAGTGTGCTGTTGGTGTGACTGTGATGATAATTGCATCTGCAAGTACAGTATCTGAGTTATGCATGCGGTCATGGTAAAGCCTGATTTGTGTGTGTGTGTGTGTGTGTGTGAATACTTTTTGTGCTGACATCTGCCTGTTAATGTTTTGAAAATTAAGGCCTCTGTGCCTCAGTATCCCCACCTGTAACATGGGGACAAGAACACCTGCCTCAGAGGGATGTTGTGAGGCTTAACTAATGTTCGGGAAGCACGTTGAGCTCCTTGGATGGAGTAGTAATGAATGTAGTGTGTTTTGGTGGAGCTGAGCACATGCTAAAAACAAGAACCTAAGCAAAGACAGCTGGTGGAAGGGATATTGGAGAGTGGAATCGTGGATTGCTGTAAGCTGGTGGAGCTCTGGGAAGTTGTGACAGCAATAGTTGGCAATTGGGGAAATAAAAGAAAAATAGCATTTGATAATTGTCCTAGTTAAAGATTATCTGGGTGAACAGATAAAGAATGTAGGGTGTCCTGTCTGTAAGAAAGCTTATTGGTACAATCATTCTCTTTCCTCTCCTAGCTGTAGAAATCTACAGCCATATCTTATTAATAAGGATACGATTCCATGACTTTAATGTTTGTTTGTTTACCAGCAACATGTCTGTGACTTGTACTAAAAATAATAACGACAATCTTAACCTTACTTATTAATGAATCGTAGCAACTAGAGACAGAAGGAGTCCATCCATCCCCTTAGCCAGTGCAGGGATTTCCTGGCAATGTGTGTCCTAGTGCTTTGTCCAATCTAGTTTTAAATGCCCCAAGTGATGGGGTTTCCACCACTTCCCTTCAACCTCAGTTTTCACTTCTTTTCATTTTAGGCCATAATCAATCTATGTATTTAAAATAATCATCATGTGGCCTCTCATTTGCCTTCATCTGCTCCTACTAGTCCCTTCTCCCCCAGCTATTAGAAATATTGGATGAAATTCTGGCCCTGTTGAAGTCCATGGGAAGGATTTCACCCATTGGGTAGAACAATCAAACACTGACTCAGTGGTCCTTCCCAGTCAGCTGCTGATTCTTTGTGCTAATGTTAAATTGATTTTTTTGGAGCAGGGCCAATCACCAAGGTTGGTATCTCCCCCGCTCTTTCTGTCCCCTCTTAAATGTAATGCTGGCATGTTGGACTTTAGCCCACATTGGGCATTTGCCCATGTTGGATATTTTGCAAAACGATAGCTGATGTGACTCTCAGCATTTCTAATTCTCTGCCTTGGATGGTACTCAGAGTAATTCTAATATTGAGGTGTAGGAAAAGAATGGGCAGTTACTTAGTTACTAACAGAAGTAGATATGTAATCATGGTGCTTCTGTTGACATGCAAAAGGTTAACTGACTGCCAGTTTTGGCATTGGGTAGGAATTCTTCCTTCCTTCCCAGTTAATTTTGGCAGGCTCCTTGAGGTTTCTTGGTTTTCCTCTGGCACTCTGAATGGGATCAGATGTTAAAGAGGGTGGGCACATGATCACCCTTGATTGGTGAGGGGGTGCAGGTTGTGTTAGATCTTTATCTCTCCTATCTTTTTCTCCCTGGTTGAATGAATTTCAAATGGTGGTCAGCTCACTGCAGATTCTCTTGACATCTGATTAGAGACAAAATCAGGAGTATTAGTAATCTGCTACAAGAAGGAGTTTGAAGAAGATGCAGACCAGATACAAGACACACACGAGATCAGATTCTTCATTGATTGGCAGATGGTGCAACTCTATTGTGACCCATGGGTTTGCATAGGTGTAGAATTTAGACAAGCATGTATGCGGACAACAAGCAGTCAGAACAAGGCTGTTGGAATGAGCATGAAAGTTCCTGGGATTGTTTTCTTTTGCCTTACTTTAGATGTACAGTACAACTACACTAGCTGAAAAATAGCCTAACTAAAAGGAGAGAAGGAATGAGAAAGATGAAAAAGGAAGGGCCTCTGTCTCAGTACCAAATTCCAAGCCTACTTTTATGTGTGTGGGGCTCCCACCGAAACTGTGTGTTCAGACTCAAGGTAACGATTGGAATGTTTATATGGTGGCTCAGATTTTTTTTTTTTTTTAATGGAACTTCATTAATTCCTCGACCCTTGTTGTTGTTAACATTTGTATTGCTGTAGTGCTTAGACGGTCAATCAAATTGAGGCCCCATTGTCTAGGCTCTGTACAAATAAATAGTAAATGATCGTCCCTTTGATTCCAAAGAATTCAGGGATGAAGAGGTTAATCAAGGTTAATTCTGATCTATAACTGTGCAGAAGTTTTCATAAGTGATCATGAAATTCAGGTTTAATGATTATTTTTCACACTCAACGTATCATAGGCTATGATCGACAAAAGGAAGTGGGCTTTTTTTTTTAAAGCAATAGTTTAACAAGATGAATAGTACCTGGCAGATCCTGTCTTCCTCGCTGAGTGATACCAAAGCCTGTTAGCAATAAACGGAAGTGACAAAGTCCCCTGAGATAAAGTATTGTCAGAATTTCTGACAAAGTATAAACAAGTTGAATGCAATAAAATAATCAAGGGCCTGGCTTTAGAGGTGCTGAACACATGCTGCTCCTGGGTACTGCACCTGGAGATGGGGGTGCTGAACACTTTGGCAAGTCAAGCTCTTAGTGCCTTCTAAAGATGTAAACTATATGCAGCACCTTTTCCGAGTGGCCTCAGCCCAACCCTTAAATATATACACTCAATTACAGCACAACTGATTTTACAACTGCAATTCTGAGCATTTTGAACACTGTCTTCGATGGATAACATTACTTGCTGAAAAACATTTGGGTTTGGTGATTTGGGATGTGGAAATCCAAATCTACTTTTGGAAACAATTTTTTATACTGGATAATGTATCCATATCTTTATATATGGCATATGTGTTGATTGTGTATTTGTATACAGTGTGTGTGTTTCTAGTGTAATGACACAAGGATATATAACTTAGGGCCAAATTAAGACCCAGTGTAAGCAGGTGCAACTCCACTGAAGTCTGTGAAGACTTCTGTATCCTGTAGAATGGTAACACAGCCTTCATTGCTGAGAGCTTTCTGTTTAGCCAAGCTTGTAGTAACAGTAAGTAAATTGGTACAGATCAAGTGCACTTGCACGCTGACTCATTCCTGTGCTTGGCTGCCTTCACACCTTGGTAACATTTGATGTAGTCCCACTTATTAACAGTCTTTGTTATTTTGGGGTTGGGCCTCTAGCACTTCCCTTTACTTTGGGTGCTTGTTCGATGGAGTCATAATTTTAAATAAGAATTAGACTGTGTATCGCAGATGGGGCCACATTCAGACCTGGATCCAGATTTCAGACATGCCCAGATTCAGGGGTGGAGTGGGGGATATGTAGTTTTTTGCTTGGCCCACTTCTCCTGTGGGCTGTGATCAGTATAATTGATGATTCACTTCATTCCAACCTGCTCAGTCAGTTTCTGTTTTATTCTATGATAGCTTTTCAGCAGCAAGACGAGCACCAAGGTACGTGTGATTGTCTCCCAAATAACTACATAATTTAATCTTGGAAGGGTTATTTTTTATTGGTAATGGTTGATAAATATTGATTAAAAACTGTTTACACACCAACTGATTGAAAAAACGTTAATCAACAATAAATGAAATTTATACATCAGCCAAAAAAGAAAAATGCTGCATGAAAAGTTACTTCAGTTTGATTTTTAAGTTTCTTTGCTTTATATATTTTGATAGGTGAAGTTGACAATGTGTTTTTAATGGTTAAAAAGCTTTTATCAAGCAATTACTGTCAGGCTCCCCCCCTAATTTCCTGCCACTGTGAAAATTTAAATGGCTAAAACTTGAAAAAAATTCTTAAATTGTCAGTATAATATATAAAAATCAAATTCTGCCAAGCCTATTCCTAATCACTGTCCTTGAACTCGTCCTATGCGTTCCCTGGCCCCTTCCTGTGTTGCGCTTCCTCCTTTTTGTTCTCATTTTAACTAAAAGCTTGGGGTAACATTTTCAAACAGGCGCTTAAGTACCTTTTGAAAGTGTGACTTAGGCACAAGTCTCAGTGAAAGCCAGTGGTAGAGCTGGCCAGAAACTGGAATTCTCACTCCCTGAGAATTTTTGAAATTAGAAAAAAAAAAAAATCATCATTCAGAAATAGAACAAAACACTCAATTCCTGCAGAACGGGAACTCAAAATGACCTTTCACTTTGACCTTTTTAAAAACGTTTTCAAGGCTTCCTGGGAAGCCTTGGAAACCAAGGAGCTGAGAGTGAGACATGGGTTTTCCAGGCTCCCAGCTCATTAGGAGCAACCCAGCCAGGCTACTGAGGAGCTGGGCAGGTGAACTGGCAGGAAACTGGCCAGGTTTCCATTGTAATTTTTGCCTGGTTTCCCTCAGAATTTCAGTAAAATGGTCTGTCTGTACCCATGCAATGTTTTCACTTTTGAGTCAGTGTTTTCCAAACAGCTCTAGTCAATGGGGTTTAGGCTCCTAAGCGCCTCTGTTTTACCCATGGTCCTGTAAGATGCCACGTGCCTCCTCTGTCATCAATAGAAGTTGCAACTGATCATCTCTTTGTAGGACTGGGCTCTGAGACTAAGCTCCTTTGGGCAGAGGATCTGGATTTTTATCTACCAGGCAAAGGAATTTTTGCTGCTGTTTAAATGTCAGCAATGTAAGCTAAAGAACAAGATGTTGGAGGCAGCTTTTATGAACGTGGTGATGTCACACTATGGGACAGAGAGGTAAAAACAGGAGGCACATGAATGTTGGCTTATGAAATAGTGTAGAATTTGTGTAATATGCAGCTTCCTTTCCATCCTGCTTCCAGTGAGCATCATTAGTAAATCAGTCTATTTTGTTCTTCCTCTTAAGAGTTATGAGGTACAAGTGTCTTTCAAGGCATTGTAGCCATCTAGGAAATATTGTTCTAGGAGTGTTTTCACTAAATTCAAGAATAGCTGGGAAGTGCAGCTTTCTAACTGCATCATTAATCTGAGTAGTTAAGTGAAACTGGAAGACAATTGAAGAGATTGAAAACCATTAATAAGTGCAAGCCTCTTATTTAGAAAAAAATAAATAACCCTATTGTGTCATTGTCTCCCTTTTTTCTTTGTGAAAAAGCAGAAGGACTTCCATAGGTCTTAATTTTAATTGGCAGTGCAGTCATACCTAATGGCACTGACACTTCTCTATGTCCCTCTCTATTCCATTTTATATAGAAATATCCTTTTAATGAAGGACTATGACCTTACCCTAAAATTGTAGTTTTCATTAGAGATGATGATAGAGAACCTGGGGAGAGGGTGCGCGCGCCTGTGTGTGCGTGCGCGCGCCTGTGTTTGAGAGAGAGAAGGGCACACACGCACCATATGACAAAGAAAATCTTTACTGCTTTACGTGGTTTGTGTCAAAGGAATTCTCATATTGGGCCACTCATAGGCCTGATCCTGGGAGGTGCTGTACTGAGCACCTGTAGCTCCAGATGAAGTCAGTAGGAGCTGAGGGCACACTGCACCTCTCAGGCTGGACTTTTTGTTGTTTTGAATTGATCTACTAGTGAGGAACCTTGCACATAATTCTTCCTACTTCATGTGAAATGAGAACTGGATTCCAAACGCTTCCCTTTCTATTAGTTTTCTGATTCTTTTTGACCCTAGGCTCTGCTCCAACCCTCTGCAGCATAATGACATTAGGTGCATGTATGTGTGCTTGCACCTCACTTCCTCTATTGGATGGAATATTAAACTTTGCCCAAGTTACCCTTTAGTGGGCTGGTCCAAAGAGGATCAAAACACTAATACACAAGTGACTGGAGAGTCTCCTGCAGCTGAAGTAGTAGGACCTTTGTGTTCTTGGTGAACTTCCTTCTCATTAATGGACAGAGAACTCAGGAAGTCTGTGGTGCAATGGGATGACTATGCGGAATAGCTAATGGCCAGGAAGTTCACATGGCCGAGGAATCATTACAATATGCGAGTGTTTATGAAGCACTGTTGGCTATACAAATCTGTTGTCTATCAAGCTGTTCAATTAACTTAAACTAGCAGCATTTTTTTTCTCAAGAAAATTAAGTGGTGAAACATCATTTGACAGAATGAGGAAACAAAGACTCATCTGATGACTCCTCTGCTATAAGGAAGGGGACTAGTGGAAGTGGGCACAGTTAGCTTCACCCCCATTTCTTCATGTTGTTGCTGTCCTGGTTGCCTTTAAGTCACATAGGGATCTGTTGTCCTCGACATCTGTGCATAGCTGCTGTCGGTGTTGGTAGGCATTGCATGTGCAAATAAGAGGAGTGTGCTCTTTGTTTCTAGAAGAAAAATAAGCATGGAACAAACTTCATAATTTTATCAGGAAAGAAAAATCTAACAATACTTAGTGCTTATGTAGCATCTTCCAGGCAAAACTTGGAAAGTGATCTACAAATAGCAAGCTTCAGTACCCCGCTAGAAGGTAGAAATTATTAATATCCATTTTATACAGGGGAGGAAACTAAGATAATGAAATGTTTGTTCCATTGTGGCCTACAATGAGTCAGTGGTAGAGTTGAGAATGGAGCCCAGCAGGCCCTGACTTCCTCCCTGATCTAACCATAGACCACATTCTCAACAAGCTGTTTTTCCAGTTGCAACACGAAGTACCATTTTCTGTGTGTTTTTATTATATATATATATATATATATATATATATATATATATATATATATATATATATATATATATATATATATATATATATATATATATATATATATATATATATATAAAGAGAGAGACTCTACCTAGAAGTACATAGTCTTAAACCAGCTTCACGTGGCCTAGCACGTCGCCAGCAATTAGACTTGAGAGAGTTATGTTGATAAATTTCAGATTCAGTGAATTAGGAGTGGAGAAAATCCTCTTTTGATTCAGAGTTTTCTGCTGGTACTTTTTCCCTATTACTCTGGAAGATGGATTATCAATAGAGAACTTTTTAACTCAAGATAATTCCTGTTCTTTTGTGTGTGTTTTTCCCCCCCCCCCCATTTTTAACCAGCTGGCTTGGTGCCCAGTAATAAATAAAGCATGACCCCTTGGGCGGTTGTGTGCTTTACATTGTTTGTGTTACTTCCTTTAAAAAAGAAAGAAGGAAATCATTTCATGAAAGAGGACAGTATCAACTTTATATAACTGAACCAAAGGGAGAGATTATCTATCTATTTATTGTGCGTGCGTGTGTGTGGCAGCTGCACAACAAAATGAGCTGCATATTATTGGCCTCATGTTACCCTAAGTGCAGCCTGGGACGTGGTCAGTATCTGTAGCAGATGATGGGTTCATGATGAAATTGTTAAGAATGTGGTTCGGATACTGTGTCAGGAAAAGCCCTTCTGAGACCATCTCTCCACACCTGTTGCACTCTCTATCATGCATTCTTTACATTCCAAATTGTTTATACTTATTCCCTGCTGCAACATACCAGCAAATGGAGACTTAAAATGCCTAACATGGCTTTCTCCTAAATCATCATGCAGGAAACCAGTTAAGAACAACAAACCAGCACATGAGGCAGAGGCACCTAAACTTGGCCCTGTTGAAGATTGAATTGCCTGAGGGGGGTCACTGTATTGGACAGATTGTGACCAGTCTAATATTTAATATGCTGGTGCAACTTGCAGAAGACTACAGGTCTCGGCAGGCAATTCCAAATGATCTGACTGGCTTGATCCATCTGTCATCTGTTGGAATCTGTAGACTTGGTTGGCTGAGCCTCTGTATTAAAGGCTGCATTTTGGAGCTCTGTGGGCTGGATCTGGCTGTTCTGTGGATTCACCCTGAAACAGGAGGTTGGCCAAAGCTATAACCATATATGTCAGTTCTCTCATTCGTCACATGACCCTAAGTCTAAGAAGCCCAACCTGGAAGAGGCAAAGAGCAGAATCCTTTATGATCAATTCAGTTGAAATCTTAATGATGGTAGATGGCAATTCAAACTTGCAGATTATATAGGGTGCTCATTGCTGAAGTATTGAATAGTTTGGGACCCAGGTCCAAGCTGAATTCACATTCTACTTCTACTCTCCTTTGCCAGAGACAGTTCTTCAGATAGCTGGAAGATGGACTTTTATAAACGTGCTAGAATTATCATGAGAAAGCAATGCCCAGGTCAGGCTCGTTCCTATTTCAGAAAAGTTATGAGAAGTGAAATTACTCCTTGTCTCTATTCTTCTTTTCTCTAGTTTCCTTGCTAGGCTGGACTCAGGAGCTTGTGTCTCCTGTTTATGTGGAGGCAAAGTTCTTTTCTTTTGTAGTAGGTCACTGGTGTATTTTTTTTTTTCTTGCCTTCCGTTCCTGACGTTACGTTCTTTTCTGCAGAAGAAAGGGTAAGAGGCAGGCAGGCACAGTGTTGACGTTAGGATGATTTCCTCTAAGAAGCTTTGCTGGGGGAAAACCCATTGATTCTACAGTATACTCGCTCTTGGAGAATATATAGGAAAACATAAAGAACTATTGCTGATCAAGACAGTACATGGAACATGCTTTACATTTCCCGTCAATATGTTTAGTCTTGATTGTACAAAACATGTACAGTGGGGATAATTAACCAACAGGACATGAAAGGGAGAGTATTTCTAGATGATTAGGGCACGCTTCAGATGAAGTACGATAATCCCATGGAACTGCACAGGCCATTTTGGTTTGGGGGTATAATTTTTCTTAAGTGGGTCACTCGAAACCATCTATAGCTTTCCGTCTGCTTATGTCTGTGTTCAGCAGTTGTATTCCAAGATCATTTGAGTTAACTCCTGCCAGACAGAAGTGCCTGTTACCTTCACTTCTAATTGGTTTATGCGTCGGTGCCTCGGATGCAAAAATTTCAGTCATTTCACACTGAAGATGTTTTAATCTAATCCTTTTGTGGAGAAAAATATATGCAGTGATCTTTCTAGCACCCCCACAACTCCTATGTAGTTGAAATCAATAATATTCTATTGAAAATGACTTTTTTTTATGACTCTGACACAGGGCTGACTAAAGCAGTGCCTAGGATCATGGGAGATCTGGAGTGAAGGTCAAAGTGCATTTCTTTTGGATGACGGGGAGGAGATTAAAAAGGGGAAGGTATTGGCCCTATTTTCAAAGGTACCGTCCTACCAGTCTGTTTATATACTTATATTAAGGCCAAGGATCATGACTGAAATCTGTCAAGCTAACATTTTATTGTTGGCATCTAGTTAGCTGTTGTCCATTCTTGAAATCTGTTTTGGATTGTTCCTTGTCCTTTGACTGAACAGTTTGGAACTCGGAATCCCAGATTCAAGGGCCAGTGGAGCCAAATGCATATGTTAAATCAGAAATTCATGTCTCCTTATGATCCTTCATATGGCACTTGAAAATTTTAAATGGGAAGACTTTTTTGAACCCCTGGGAGAAAATGTAACTATCCCTATGTTCAGAATTAGAGGTGGCCCACTGTGCAAAGCATTCATTGCTTGTCACAGACTCAGAAATTATCTTTTTATTATTTATAATTTATATTAACTTTTCAAATACAATAGATATACCAAATTCATCATAATATAGGGATGATCCGTCTTGATATGCACTTTGCTTTGGGTTTATAGGAAATGCGTATTCAGTGAATGCATACATATGGGGAGGTGTTTGTATGTTTACAAGTTCATTCTCTTGTTAGGCAACCTTACATAGAGGTGATGGTACCATCTCCACCTACATTATGAACAGCTGTGTGTTTGTGTGCATGTGGTGAAGGGTAAATATTATAGGCTACAAAACAACAAGTTCCTAAGCATTCTTTTGGCTGAGAATCTGGAACAGGTCAACATTCTCCAAGGGTTAATTATACAGTTGAAAAAATTTGCTCAGAGGCAACCTTTCCCATCCTTTTTTTCTGCACCATCTTTCTCAACTTTTCCTCTCACTCGGATTGCACGTTTACTTTTCCTGCTTTTACCTCCCTTGTGAGTAATCCATTGTAGTTGGCTCAGCCTCTGTAATTGGATCTTCATATCAGCATAATGCTATTATTCCAGGCATTGTTTTATTGTCTTTATTATGTTGCAGTTGTCTCTCGGTCTCTTTCTCTCACTGTTTTGGTTTATTGTCTGGAATTGTTTTTCTTTAAACCTACTAAACCTCTGCTCCTCAGAATAAAAGCAGCTTGTATGCTGCCAGACTGGCTGTGGCCACTGTAAGCCTATGATGTGCAGGCTCTATGTACAACTGCTGAATGAGGCTGCTGTGCATTGCAGGTCAGCTCCCTGTGGTGCTTTTTAAGCATCCAAGAATCCTCATAACTACTAGTTAAATCTGTTGGGCCAGATTCTCAACTGGTGTAAATTTGGCTCTGAAGCCAGTGGAGCTATGTCGAACCTTATGAGAGGGGCTGGTCCTGAGATGTTTCAGCTGTATCTCCTCTAGAACCAGAATATAGTCCTCATTTGGTTCTAAATCTGACCCAGAACTAAAATGTCAGAGGCATGTTTGGATCCAGAGCTTCGAACCTGATCTTCCTCTCCCCCACTGTGCCAAATATGAAAGGATTTGAATCCCTGGTTCTGTTTTTGTTCATCTTTAATAATAATAATGTCTTGTGTTTCTGTAGAGCTCATCTTTGGTTCTCAAAGTGCTACACAAACAAATACTTGTAATTCCCTCTTCTGATCATGCACAGGCAGACTGCGGAGGGGTAGGGGGTAGCATTAACAGCACTCCTACAGCCTGACATTTAGTAGTGGAATATCTGGCAAAGCCTGGAAACAGCCTAAGTGAGGTAAATCTCATTAGATCAAGTCAGAGAAGAGGTATAGGATGCCTCTGTGATTTGTACGAGTCCATAGTTTGAAAGTCTGGTTCCACTTGCTCTTGCAGTGTCCTGCTGAGCTACAGCATGGTGTTCATAGATTTTTGTGAAGCCCATCTCACTTTCAGGCCAAAGACAGTCCTGCATTCCACCACCACCTTTCCCATATGTGCTCCCATGAGACCAACCAATTTTGTGTTGTTCAGGACAGCAGAACAAAAGAGTGAGAGGAACACTATTGTAGAGCGCGAACAAGGATGTTTGGAATGGGATTCACACCTCCAAAGAGCAATACGTTGGATGGGAAGGCAGGGTTCTGTGGGCTTTGGAAAGAGTGAGTCCATCTGCCCTTGAAAAATCTAATTACTTTGCACTTAAGTAGCAGTGGCAGGTGGTGTGAGTGCCACAATTGAACATTTCTCTGTGCCTATATTCTTTAAAGAACCACTTCCCTATATTGGTTTGTGCTCTGATAAACAAGAGAGTTCAGGAAGTTAGGCAACAGCAGATTTAGCAGTTGCCTAACTCACTGGTTTATAGACTAAGATTTGAATTTGTCTAATCTTAGCCATTCGTAAGGCACCCTTCCTTCTAGTACCCAGGTACTCTGTGTATCATGAGCAGAGATTAACAATAATGAAAGGTTACTGTCTACTAGAAAATTCACTTCCACTGACTGTGACACTGCTTCAGTGTGTTTTCTTGGGCAAGTCACTTGATCTCTCTTACAGTTTACCCATCTGTAAAATGGGCATGATGACACTTCCTTTCCTGACAGGGGTGTTGTGAGATTTATCATTAGCACTTGTGATGTGCATTGAGATGCTTGATGGAAGTATCTAGAGTAGTCCAATATTATTTCAGTATTGGCTGCAAGCAGGACTTTGAATCTATAGTCTACAAGACAATTAATGTGGGAGGCCATACTTGCATGGATGGATTAATAGATTCATGGATTCATAATTTTTAAGACCAGAATGCACTATTAGATAATCTGACCCTCCCTGTATAACTCCAGCAGTAGAATTTCACCCACTTAACCCTGTATTGAGCCCAATAATTTGTGTTTGTGTGGATACATGAAGTTCACACTAGTAACCTCATTCTGAAGCCCCTGTTCTTTTTAATGAACTTTAAAATCCATATCAGGATTAAAGAACGTAAGGTGTTTGAATGAACCATTTAACAGGCTTCTGCTTGATTCAATTTTAGTGACTCAAGGCGTGACTCACATTCTCAAACAGCTCTAAGTACAAATAAATTCTCTTTTGAATTTTAATAGCCCCTGAAACACTGAGAAGTTATGTCATTTCTGAGCATTCGCTGTATAAAAGGCTCTCTTCAGTCATAACAGCAAGACAGTACCCCTTAACTCAACGCGCTATGTTTTTCACACTGGAAGGAGTGGGCAGATATGCCTTTGGAACTATTGCAGCCCACAAAGTTTGTAGCTCATGGGAGCAGCCAGAATATCAGTTTGTCTGGGAAAAAAAGACCATCTGTTTTTTTTTTTTGTTTTTTTTTTTTTTTGAAGTTTCCTTTTGTTCTTCTAAAATCTTAAACATGACAACAAACCTATTAACAAGAGAGAACCATGTAAGCCTACTGTATTAACCATTGCCAGTGAAATCTTTGCTCCTTCTTTTATATCTGTGGTCGATTCACAAAACACAATAGAGGGAAAACCTGATGTCCCCCTGGACATCCCATCCCAGCTCCCTCCACCCCACATGAAAAAAGAAGTCAATTCCCTGGTGTAAAGCTTTTGATGAGGACTTGACCTTCTCTGGAAAATAGGGTCTCCCGTGTCCCATGCTTGGTGGTGCAGATTCTGTTTCTCCTTCCATTAGTTATGCAGGCCCATGCAATATTGCAAGAGCAGGCAGGAGAGCCCTTTTTAAACTGCCCCAATGAGATCCAAGACCTAGAAAACTGTGTGGGTGGGTGGTCCAACTCTCCATGAGTAGATTTAGCATTGGCTTTGGTGTCCTCTTCCTCGCTTCAGCAAGACTGCAGTCTGGTCCACATTGATTAACATCTTTCTGTTCCACTTTCTAGTTGTTCAGATGCTCCCTCCATGAGCTCAGTCACCCCTGGATTGAGGCACAAACAATTCTGGGACAGCTACTAAACCACTGCATCCTCCACAGGTGCTTTGGATTGATAAGTGATTGGTTCAAGCCAATCTGCGAAGTGTTTCTCCACATCTTTTTGCTGCTTATGTCCTTTTGTTTGTGCAGTTATTGAGCTGTGTTGATATGCTGCCATTCTTACTAAATCAGTCCTGTTAACTGCTTAAACCATTTAAAACATTAGGCACTCTGTTTCTTAATGCTTACTGAAGGGTTTGCTTACAGATACTTTGCCAGTATGAGACCCGCTTAAAAAATAATTAGGACAGATGCATCCTGACAGAAATTCTAACTCTGGTACATGAGGCCCGGCACAAATTCCAATCCAAGATTGCCAATTACTTGTAGGGATTTTAAAGAGTGTCTAGGTGCTAGAGACTTGAATCCGATTCTTGCCCCAGAATTGATAATGTGGTGTTGCTACCTGTTCTGCAAGAAAGCAGGATTATAAAAAGCGTTGTCATGTTGCCATGTTTTTCCTCTGGCTAACTCTGTCCTCAGACCTTAAATTAGTTTCCATTGTGTCCATATGGGCCCATAACATTGATGTCCGTCTATTACAGAGTGAATAAGAATTCCTTCCCTTGCCTATGCTCATACAAAATGCTGATTTTATATATATTTTAATTGAATTGGCAGAGTCTGTCTCCAGTCTCTGATGTAACTGAACTGTAGTTCATGGAACTATACCCAGGATGAATTTAGCCCATTTAGTCTTTGGGAAAGCTAGTATTGGATGTCAGTTGAGCATGGCTGGGAGAAAATTAGAAGGAATGTTAGAGCTAACAGCACCTCAGCTTGCTTCATTCCCTCCAGACTTATTAATAGCTCATGTGTGTCACACTGGAGAGTAACTTGCTGTCACTAAGATAGAGTACACTTAGTTGTCAGTGAACGGTTGTTCTCTGGCAGGGTAGGAAAGAATCCCCAGGCACTTTTTGCAATAGTAGGGGTGTTTGCCTGGGGTCATGGTCAGGCTCTAATTTGGGTATCTCTGTTCTGATACCTTACATTGTTACTATAACATCAGTTAGACATGGTCTTCATTTTAGTTTGTTTGGAATTGTTGTGTAATAAAGGAACAAGCTCTTTGCCGGCGTAACTCCACTGACTTCCAGGGAACCATGCAAGCAGAGAACTTACTCCATAGTGTCTATGCAGTGTTGCACAGCTAAAATGCTCCATTGCAGCGATAGCTATTCTTCCCTATCAAGTTGTCCCTCTGTCTGTGTATATGAGGGGGAGAGAATGATTATAACCTGGTAATAACAGGTTTCAGAGTAGCAGCCGTGTTAGTCTGTATCCGCAAAAAGAAAAGGAGGACTTGTGGCACCTTAGAGACTAACAAATTTATTTGAGCATAAGCTTTCGTGAGCTACAGCTCACTTCATCGGATGCGTAGTAACAGAGATTGCAAAGTTTTGCAAAGCACTTCAAAATCATTTGGGATAAGAGAGGCTACTGTATGAGGATCAGATAATATCAATAATAAACGAAGTCCTACAGTGCTTAGGCATTGGCCCTATGGTATTTTGATAGTAGCTTCAATCTTCTTCCTCTTCTGCAGAGCTCAGGCTTCTTGCTTTAAGAAATCACTGAACAACTAACTGTGTGTGATTGCGCCATCCTGGGCTTTTTCTTGGCAGAGGCTATCTGTTACTGAACGGATAGTCCTGTGGTTTTCTGAAGAGAGAGGCTTTCTGGTGGAGCGTTAGCTAATAGCACTAGGAAGGTTTTGTTTACTTCACACCTGGACCTGAATTTTGTTTTGAAAGATGGAAAAAGCGGAACTAGTGAATTCTCATTTATTTTATCAGCTGTCGTGTTTCCTTCCGCCTCTGAGTTTTCTCTTCAGGGTTGGTGTGTCAACTGATTATTGCTGGGGGTAAGTGAACAAATGGATCTGATGTGATTGCATGTGATGATGTATCAATGGGGTTGAGAGAGAAGCTGATGGAAAGAAGGCACTGACAGCCCCAGGAGCCTCCGTAGTTCATGGCTTCATTCCTTAGGATGGTAAAGGGATTGCCATAGAAAACCAGGATGGGTTCTATTCTGTCTCTCAGTGAACATGAGGGTCCACCAGTGTTCTCACTGCATGAGATTCGCTGCAAGAATTGAGCCATCCAGTGTGTAGTGAGAGTTGTTTTTCAGCGCAAGATGAGGAGGTGTGTCTTAAAGATCAACATTTTGACTACTGTTGGTCAGTTTTTGTGTAGTGGTGGAGTCTTGGGGGGGCTGGGGAGACTGGCATAAAGGACTGGCGGGGAAAGGCATCTAAGAGTTGAAAATAAAAACTACATAATCTCTGAGATGAGCCTCCAAGAGCAGTGACCATTGCATACTTCTCAGCTTTCACCAGTTACCTGCAAGAATCATGATTGAGTTTTTTCATTCACTCTCTAGAAAAAACATGTCTCGATTGACCTCAATGAGCATTGTGTGTTCTCACTGTGTTTGAATAAGATGCTTCAGATCCCAAGATTCTGTTCTTGCTTTAGAGCTTGAGGTTTGGTTTTGTTTGTTTTTGTTTTTTTGGTTTTTTTTTTTAACCTTTTGGAATGGTTCATTCCCTGCATCAGGCAGATGATTTCCAGGAGCAGGCTAAATATCTTTGATGGGAATTAGTACACTGTTGGGCAAGTTTAAAAGAGCAGGTATCTCTTACTGCATGTGTGAGACACAAAACTAGAAGCTAAGCTGAGCATAGGGGGAGTGCATGGCTCAGAGAGTTGGTAATGTGATCACCACTAGATCATCAATTTTTGAATTTGGTCCCAGATCAGTAGTAATTAGAGATGAAAGACACTGATGGAGGGCAGCTGCCAAATTTGGGTCTGGCTTAGTTTTGATTCTGAAATGTTCCCCCTCAATTCTGGCATATTGAGATCCACTGTTCTTGTATGGGCTCATTTCTAGTAACTGTCATTGTCAGCAAATGTATCTTCCAGCAGAATGATAGCCTGTTTGAAATAAGTTCATGGGTCTCAGTCCATCTCCTAATGGATACGTCTATCTCACAAAAAACTCCACTGCAACTAGCCTCTTAGTTTACAATGTTAGTAGAGAGGACAAGGATTATAAGCTCTCTGGGATACAGGTGGTCTCTTCATATTGAGTTTAAAGGATTATGGGATGAAGCCAGAACTGTTTGTCTGTGTTGTAGCTGTTCTTGAGAGAATAGACTTCAGTCTCTGGGATTGTCAGCAGTCTGAGTGTGGCTTTCCAGCACCTTGCATTTACTGTTGTTGCTTACACCTGGGTTGTTCGGCTCTGGCAGTGTTTTAAGGCTGGGACATTCCAGAGAGTCTAAGGGAGTTTGGCACCCAGTTCCCACTGAAATTCCATGTGATTTTTGAAGCCTAATGTCCTTAAGCTCCTTTGAAAATCTTAGCATCAACCCGCTTTGTACTCAAGTTGCACAGGTGTTCAAAACTACTTGAGGTAAAAGAAGGGGAGAAAGAGGCCCTTTGGTTACTTAAACCTTTCCCCCCTTCAAGACCAGGGAAATTTCTTGATCCTGCATGAAAGAGAATTTGTAATGCCTTGTATGCACTTTTCTAAAAGAATCCTGCTCTCTTCTGAACTCTGATCTTCATCTCTTAAATATGGCCTAAAGGTTTAAGATCCACATGGACATGTTTGAAACAGCACATTTTGTATGAACCATTGCTGCACTAAAAGAGGTTTTAGCTTAATTGCTTTCTAGCTTTCCTGCAGACATCTCTGTTTGAGGCCCAGCAAAGGAAGCTTTTGAGGTCTATTTGAGTGACAGTTTGTTGAACTTTATGCAGCTCTTTGTGCTGTCTTCCTTTTAAAGATCTTAACATGGAACAGAGAACCCTTTAGAAATCAAAGAAATGAAAAAATGTAAATGATTCCTTTTAAAGTGCAATACCCATCACCGGCCCAACCAAGCCTTAGCTGCAAGAGCTACACAGATGACATTTGCTATCTTGTTTTGTTTTTTGGCAGTGGTGCTGCATGGTTCTAGGGTTTCATAACACGCTTGTGATTTGGCTCTTTAAGAAAAGCAAAGGTGACTAGCTGTGCCCTATCTGCAGTCATGGATCTGCTGCTCACCTGTCTCTTGTACTACCGCCCTGCGGACCAAATCCTGAGGTTCTGCCTCAGTTTTCTACTTCGGTTGATTTGGTCTCCTTAGTCTGAAATGTGTTTTTGCCGTTTAGTTTTAAATGACTACAGCAGTGGCACTTCCATCAGTCTGTGCAATATGGGACAGTGGTCCAGAGGGTCAGGTTTTTTTGAGTGAAATACAGAATATATTAAGGGAGGAAATGCTCCCCCCCCATCTTTTATTCTACAGTGCACAGCAACGATCTTTTCCAAAATTACTGTTTCTTGCTTCCTTCTTAATAGGTTGCAGATTTAAAACAAAAGGAAGTATTTTTTTCACACAATGCACAGTCAACCTGTGGAACTCCTTGCCAGAGTTGTGAAGGCCTAGACTATAACAGGGTTCAAAAAAGAACTAGATAAGTTCTTGAAGGATAGGTCCATCAATGGCTGTTAACCAGGATGGACAGGGATGATGTCCTTAGCCTCTGTTTGCCAGAAGCTGGGAAATTACCTGTTCTGTTCAGTCCCTCTGTATCACCTGGCATTGGCCACTGTTGGAAGACAGGATCCTGGGCTAGATGGACCTTTGGTCTGACCCAGTATGGCTGTTATGATGTTCTCGTGTTCTTGAGTATTTGGCTGCATCCAGCCGAGTGTCTTCCAGCTAGTTACATTTTAAACTACCGCTCCAGTTGATGTCATGTGCCCCACCTTTGCCTCAGTGGTCTTGAAGATTAACAACTTTTACCTTCATGCCCTGCTTGTCCCAACTTGGATCCAGGAGATTACTGTTTGAATTATTTATTGATACATATGAACAGTGATTGACAAATAAATAAGGAGGCGAAGGTCTCTGTTCCAAAGAGCTTTCAATCTAAATAGACAGTGTACAGGTAAAGGGGTGAAAAATAGGGTGCACTGAAGAGCAATTGACCACTGACGCTTGGAATGCTTCTTGATGGCTCTACCTTTGTTAGTCTGGTGTTTTTTTCTGCTCTCTCACACTTGCAGTCACTTTCACTCTCTTGCACACACCCGTTTGGTTAACTGTTCTCAAGTCTTCATTGAGGGGGAAAGCCTCAAGCCTTCAGAACTCGGTTCTTCAAACAGATGGAAATTGAACATGCTACTGCCATGGACCGGGCCACTCAAAGGGAAACCCATTCTTTGTGTATCATTCAAGTCCTTCAAATGGAAATGGAGAACATTATGTAGAGAAGAGTCCACTGAGCAGGGTGACGGGCAAGAAGAGCTAACCAAGTCTCTACTAGCTTTAATTTGCATAACACTGATTTGAATGCTCTGCCTTTTTGACTGCAGACAATGGAGGGATGTATGCTAAAGCCCTGCAGGTGAGACGAATGGAAATGAAACAGTTTCTAGTCATAACATGCTCCTGTGTATGCTTTTTTTTCCTTCTTTTTTTCCGCCTTCTTCTGAAGAACAATAATTCCACTTTTGGCTGCCTTCCTCCTGAAGCAAAAGGAGAAGCAATGAAGCTGTGTAGTTCCACTGCCTAAATTTAGCCCCCAAAACCCTGGTTGGTTCCAGGAGCAACTATTGCGTTAAGCCACAGTTTGAAAATAAGGGTCAGCCACATTTTCAAAATATCCTGGCACAGACCTGAATAAATAGCTAGTGACAGGATGACAGTCACACGTACACACCCCTGTTTCAGAACAAGAGAAAAAAATCCATTTCTCTTGTTCTTTGTTTTTTTGGGATAGAATGAGAAACTGCACTGACCCCTAGGCAGTCTGAATTGTTTTGATAGCATCTGGGAAAGCTGAATTTAATTCAGTTATTAAATAGCATAAAAAGTTTGAATTCTCTGGTGAATATATTACTTTGTGAAAACAGGTTCTTCACTGTTGCTGCAGATATTTTTGTTGGCCAGTAAGAATCCCTGGATTTGGATCAGCTCTGAATTCATCCCACAACTGGCCCTGTGCCTGTTGGCCACATCATCTCATGAACTGCTCACTGTATCATTTTCATTAGAGCTGAAATCCTAACATAGATTCCATGTATTTTCCTTAGTCTTTGGGTTTTGATGTTGATTTTCCTTTTTTAGTTAGTTCTTTGCTGCTTGTATACATCCCCCTTTGATTAAACACGTGTGCATGCCCTAATATATGTGTGTAAAAAGTACATGTATGTATAAATATGCTGGCCTAAATACGTTCCTACTATAAATCCAATGATCCAGATTCTAATTTGAGGAACACTACTGTAAATTTGACACAACTCTGAAGTCAGTTGAGTTACTCTGGATTCACCTTGTCACAGATATTAGAATCCTGTCCAGGGGGTTTACAGTAGGGATGAATTTGGCCAGATGTATTTTCACAGGATGAACTGATAGACGCTGGTGACTTTTAAGAAATATTAACTGTGCAATTAAAATTAAAACACTAGAGACCCTCCTTGGAAAGGAAGGTCTCCAGTGCATAGGAGGAACAGTGAATGGTCCAGGCAGGCTTCCAGATTCTGGTCATAGCTGGAGTCATGTTCCTTGAGTTTTCGGTTTTTAAGTGTGCTATTAACCATTTCCTTACCCCAAATGTTATGGGCTGTAATTCACTAATTAACAAAAATCAAGTGATTGTGTTTTCCATGTCATTGTGCTTTTGTCCTAATTTTGGTTTTAATTTCCTCTTCTCAGAACAGCCATGCTGATTAGGGACAACTACCAACTTGTTTTTGTATTTTGGGCATTGGCTCTTTCTTATATCCAGTGTATTTTCTGACATTTCTGTTGCTGTCATTATAGCTGCACTCCTCTACAGCTCATGCAACCTTCTGCTCTTGGTGGGGCAGAAACATGCATCTTCTGTTGATAGCTTTTGTTAGCCTATTAACAATTGGGCACTTGAATAATGTTGACTGTTTCTGCTCTACGTTCTCCTTGTTGCTAGCAACTGTTAGCTCTGTGACATGCCTACTCTGTGCCATCCGAGAAAGCAGGAGACCCAAGCTTGCACCTGAACCTATGCCTCCTGTATGCTACTGGAGCAAGCTCCAGTTAGAAAGTAAGGTGGGGCTATTATTGTGACATCTCACATGCTGTTCTTTATCAGCATGGCGGCGAACATTTTGCAGCAGCACTAACATTTTAGTACTCACAGCCACTTTGTAAACCTGCGGGCAGCTTTCCAGTTCTGTTCTGTAGGATCAGATGTCTTGGCTTTTTCTTGTTTTCACAGTTGCAAGCCTGCGCGTGCACACACACACTCACTCTGACTATATTACAGTCTGGCTTTTTAGGCTCACTTTTTGTGCCAGAGTTTTATTGCAAACTCCTGAGTCATGTCTGGCTAACCTATACCTTCATTATTGCTAAGAAGGAATAATTTTCCCGAGGGAAGATCCTATCTGGTTAATGCAGAGTCTTGACCCCTGCTTTGAGATATCAAGGGCTTGGTCTTTCCGTATCATGCTCCAAAACTTCTGACTGAAGTGCAATTAATGAGAGGTTGGAATTGAAGAAAGAGGCCTTTCTACAGCAAAAGAAAACCTGCTTTGAAAGAGAGAATGTTTTCCAAATGGACAGTTGAAATTTGGCCTCTGAGGATGATCAGCTCTGGAGGTGTGAAGCTAATCTGATATTGGGCATGTCCTACTGATGAGCCCATGGATCCAGCCTATTTGGAATCAGGGGGTCAGGGCCTGGCCCTCTGCTCTCCTTGTATCCCTGCTCTGCAGCACTCTGGCCTGAGGTTCAGGGAGCTTTAATCTGCTCCTTGACAGCTAATCCACCTCTGCTATGGCCATTGGGAAGCAGATGCAGTAGTGCATCAGGGTCAAGGCTACAAATGATCGAGCTCCTAGTGGGGCAAGAGTACACTGGCGCTCAGCTGGTTAATGCCCTTTTATGATTTTCACTCCAGTCAAAGTTCAATTCTTGCAAGTTGCCTAAGGGATTCAGAGACCCAGTTTCCATTAAAAATTAATGGAAATTCAGCATCCAAATCCCTTAGGAAGTTTAGAAAATCTGAACAAAAAACCTGTTTATAGTCGAAGAAGTGAATTGCATTAGTGAAAAGGTTTTTTCTGCATAGGCAGCAGAGTCCATATGTAATATGAGTGGCCAAGTGGAAAGGTACTGAACTGGGAGTCAGGAGACCCGAGTTCTAGTTTTTTGGACAAGTGATTTTAACTTCTGTGCCTCAGTTGCCCCATATGTAAAATAAGTATAATGATAGTTTATTCTCCTTTGGAAAGCATCTTGAGGTCTTCTAAATAGAAGTGAAAAGAAAAGGAGTACTGGTGGCACCTTAGAGAACAACAAATTTATTTGAGCATAAGCTTTCGTGAGCTACAGCTCACTTCATCGGATACATTCAGTGGAAAATACAGTGGGGAGATTTACACACACACACACACACACACACACACACACACACACACACACACACAGAGAGAGAACATGAAACAATGGGTTTTATCATACACACTGTAAGGAGAGTGATCACTTAAGATGAGCTATTACCAGCAGGAAGGGGGGGGGAGAGGGAAGGAGGAAAAGCTTTTGCGGTGGTGATCAAAGTGGGCCATTTCCAGCAGTTAACAAGAACGTCTGAGGAACAGTGGGGGGTGGGGTGGGGTGGGGTGGGAGAAATAACATGGGGAAAGAGTTTTACTTTGTGTAATGACCCATCCACTCCCAGTCTCTGTTCAAGCTTAAGTTAATTGTATCCAGTTTGCAAATGAATTCCAATTCAGCAGTCTCTCATTGGAGTCTGTTTCTGAAGCTTTTTTGTTGAAGGATAGCCACTCTCAGGTCTGTAATCGTGTGACCGAAGAGATTGAAGTGTTCTCCAACTGGTTTTTGAATGTTCTAATTCTTGACGTCTGATTTGTGTCCATTTATTCTTTTACGTGGAGACTGTCCAGTTTGACCAATGTACATGGCAGAGGGGCATTGCTGGCACATGATGGCATATATCACATTGGTAGATGCGCAGGTGAACGAGCCTCTGATAGTGTGGCTGATGTGATTAGGCCCTATGATGGTATCCCCTGAATAGATATGTGGTCAGAGTTGGCAACAGGCTTTGTTGTCACTTATTCGCACCGTAGTGTCCAGGAAGTGGATCTCTTGTGTGGACTGGTCCAGGCTGAGGTTGATGGTGGGATGGAAATTGTTGAAATCATGATGGAATTCCTCAAGGGCTTCTTTTTCATGGGTCCAGATGATGAAGATGTCATCAATGTAGCGCAAGTAGAGTAGAGGCATTAGGGGACGAGAGCTGAGGAAGCGTTGTTCTAAGTCAGCCATAAAAATGTTGGCATACTGTGGGGCCATGCAGGTACCCATTGCAGTGCCGCTGATTTGAAGGTATACATTGTCCCTAAATGTGAAATAGTTATGGGTGAGGACAAAGTTCAGCCACCAGGTTTGCTGTGACATTATCGGGGATACTGTTCCTGATGGCTTGTAGTCCATCTTTGTGTGGAATGTTGGTGTAGAGGCTTCTACATCCATAGGGGCCAGGATGGTGTTTTTAGGAAGATCACGGATGGATTGTAGTTTCCTCAAGAAGTCAGTGGTGTCTCGAAGATAGCTGGGAGTGCTGATAGCGTAGGGCCAGAGGAGGGAGTCTACATAGCCAGACAATCCTGCTGTCAGGGTGCCAATGCCTGAGATGATGGGGCGTCCAGGATTTTCAGGTTTATGGATCTTGGGTAGCAGATAGAATACCCCAGGTCGGGGTTCCAGGGGTGTGTGGATTTGTTCTTTTGCTTTTTCAGGGAGTTGCTTGAGCAAATGGTGTAGTTTCTTTTGGTAACCCTCAGTGGGATCAGAGGGTAATGGCTTGTAGAAAGTGGTGTTGGAGAGCTGCCTAGTAGCCTCTTGCTCATATTCCAACCTATTCATGATGACGACAGCACCTCCTTTGTCAGCTTTTTGATTATGATGTCAGAGTTGTTTCTGAGGCTGTGGATAGCATGTGTTCTGCACGGCCGAGGTTATGGGACAAGTGATGCTGCTTTTCCACAATTTCAGCCCGTGCACGTCGGCAGAAGCACTCTATGTAGAAGTCCAGTCTGTTGTTCCGACTTTCAGGAGGAGTCCTTCCAGAATCCTTCTTTTTGTAGTGTTGGTAGGAAGGTCTCTGTGGGTTAGTATGTTGTTCAGAGGCGTGTTGGAAATCTTCCTTGAGTCAGAGACGTCGAAAATAGGATTCTAGGTCACCACAGAACTGTATCATGTTTGTGGGGGTGGAGGGGCAAAAGGAGAGGCCCCGATATAGACAGAATCTTCTGCTGGGCTAAGAGTATAGTTGGATAAATTAACAATACTCACCAGCAACCACACAACGGAACCACTAATCCAGGAACCTATCCTTGCAACAAAGCCCGTTGCCAACTCTGTCCACATATCTATATAGGGGACACCCTCATAGGGCCTAATCACATCAGCCACACTATCAGAGGCTTGTTCACCTGTGCATCTACCAATGTGATATGCCATCATGTGCCAGCAATGCCCCTCTGCCATGTACATTGGTCAAACTGGACAGTCTCCACATAAAAGAATAAATGGACACAAATCAGACATCAAGAATTAGAACATTCAAAAACCAGTTGGAGAACACTTCAATCTCTCCGGTCACACGATTACAGACCTGAGAGTGGCTATCCTTCAACAAAAAAGCTTCAGAAACAGACTCCAACGAGAGACTGCTGAATTGGAATTAATTTGCAAACTGGATACAATTAACTTAAGCTTGAACAGAGACTGGGAGTGGATGGGTCATTACACAAAGTAAAACTCTTTCCCCATGTTATTTCTCCCACCCCACCCCACCCCGCACTGTTCCTCAGACGTTCTTGTTAACTGCTGGAAATGGCCCACTTTGATTATCACCACAAAAGCTTTTCCTCCTTCCCTCCCCCCCTTCCTGCTGGTAATAGCTCATCTTAAGTGATCACTCTCCTTATAGTGTGTATGATCTCTGTGTGTGTGTGTATATAAATCTCCCCACTGTATTTTCCACCGAATGCATCCGATGAAGTGAGCTGTAGCTCACGAAAGCTTATGTTCAAATAAATTTGTTAGTCTCTAAGATGCCACAAGTACTCCTTTTCTTTTTGCGAATACAGACTAACACGGCTGCTACTCTGAAACCTGTCATTATGCAATGCACTAAATAGAAGTGCTAAGTAATAATTATTCTTCCTAAAATATAGGATTCAGGGCGTGGTAGAAATACTATCTTTTGAGGAGCTGATGGACTCATTTAAGTGCTAACCTGGGAATATGGATGAGATTTTTGAAAATCAGAACGAAGTTGTGTGGGAGGAAATTTAAATAGTAGTGTATGCATACTCCAGGTATCTACTTTTTTTTCTTTTTTCCTTCTTCCTAACTTCACCCTGCTTTTTTGTTTTTGTGTCCTTTCATTTTCAAGAGTTCCGTTTGATCTGTATACCCTTTTTCTTCTCCCACCTTTTCTTTGCTACTTTGTCTTTGCATATGTATAGAATATAATTAGGGTGGCCAGATAGAAAGTGTGAGATATTGGGACTGGATTGGGGTGTAATAGGCGCCTATATAAGAAAAAAACCCAAATATCGGGACTGTCCCTATAAAACCAGGACATCTGGTCACCCTAAATTTAATATTAATAAATATAACAGAAATAAAAAACACAGTATATAAACTGCTAATTAAAGATCCGAAACTAGAGGTGGGCCAGAAATTCTAGATTTGAACATTCCCAAACTTTGGGGACGTTCAAGTCCAAACTAGCCCATAGATCTCAACTTCATGGCTGACCAAGAGCTACGTATTCTGAAGGGCTTCCCTCTGAATAACTGTTTCAATTTTTAATTTTTTTTTAAATAACTTTTTTTCTGTAGGACAAATAGAAACATAAGGATCCAGGATTGTATCTGTTAATCGACTGAACAGTGACTTCTGGTTCTGTAAGTTTGATGTTTGGGAAAGTCTGGATCCAGATCTGAACTCTGATTTTGGTTTATCTCCACATCAGACTATTGCCTGCCTTTCTGTATATCTTTATGAAGCATATGGAACCAGCTCCTTTACTTATCTCAGAACACAGAAATTCCTAAAGTTATTAGATGCGGAGGTTTGAAATGACTACACTCTGCCTAATTTTTTCCCTTTCTTTCCCTCTTTTTTCTAAAATACTGGACACCTTGCCAACTTCTTGAGAAAACTGTATAATCATCAAAGCACTGAATTTCATTAGGGGTTGGCATTTAGAAACTCAGAAAGAGCTGCTGACACCCCATGGAAAAATTTGCAGAACAATTCTGCTTATATGTATCTTTGGGTATTTTTTCTTCCCTGGCCTTTTTTCTCTCCATAATTAAGAATGTTTATATGGAAACTGGACAGTTAGTGACTAAAGTTAGCGGAAGGAAATGATTTCTCAAGAAACCATCTGACATCATAATCTTCTTTTTCTGACTGCATAATCATAACCATTACCGCTAATTGTGATGTCACAGATGGTAGATGACTTTTTTTGGTTTCTGGCATTTGTCCCCAGTAACAAGCAAAACAGGAAAAGAAGCAGAGATTCTGTGACACATCAACAGAAATGTTTCTAGATCAAAAAGAAAAGGAATAATTGTGGCACCTTAAAGACTAACAAATTCTCTAAGGTGCCACAAGTACTCCTTTTCTTTTTGCGAATACAGACTAACATGGCTGCTACTCTGAAACCTGTTTCTAGATCAGAGTCAGTGAGGCCCAGTAGATGGAGACTAAGGTGCTGTGCCTAGCATTGCCTTGGACCTGACAGTGTCTCTGTTTCCCATTCTATGCCATGTCTATTTGGATTGTAATCAGTTTGTACAGCCCCTAGCTTAATGAGCTCTATTTTCAGTTGGAGCTTGTAGGTGCTGCTGTGGTACGAATGACAAAACAGATGTTTTGGGAAGTTTTCCATGATATATTAGTGAGCATTTCAATAGACCTAATATTCAATATCCTAGGAGATTGAATTAAATACTTTAAATATCATATCTTCCTATTTAAAAACACTGATACAAAACTTGACATAAAACCAACTAAAACCATGGCCACAGCAACTGCACATTCATACAAAACACCATCCTGGCCTGCAGCAGCCTCTTACCCCATCCATTTTAAGTCAGTGGGAGTCTTGCATTTGCTCACTAGAAGCCTGATGCAGTGGAAAGTTCTATTCCCAGTTCCGCCAACTCCCAAGTCTGTTGACCTTGCATTAACCACTAGATCACATGAACTGCTTGCATACCTTCCTAAGGACTAGAGCTAGTAACCAGGACACTAGGGTCCTACTCCTTGCTGACTCTGATTGCACTTCAGGTCATTCAGCCTCAGCTTCTCCATTTGTGAGAGGTGGGTAATAACATTGCCTTACTTCCCTGAGGTATTGTGAAGCTTCAGTTAAAGTTTGTAGAGTTTGTTGAGGTCCCTAGATTAAAGGTACGAACGAATTATAAAGTATTTCTATATAGTGAGAAGTATTATCTTATCTCAGATCTTTGTCTCTTTTTCTTAGCATGCTAAACTTTCCTTATTCTAATATGGAACTATTAGTCACAAGGAAAAGTCTGTTTTTTCTCCTGGAAGCTGGTCTGGCTTTGTCCTTGGTCTCATAAAGGAAAACCACAGTATCTCTCATAACACGTTACATCATAATGAAATTCATATGGAAAAGCCACAATTTTTTTGTTTTGTTCTACTTGTAAAGCACAGGAGAAACTGCAGTTGAGGAGGGACTGCCTTGGTCTGGATTCTCCTGTCTGTCAGTTATCTGTGTTAGGCACTGGACTTTCACTTTCCATCACACATGTATGTGTGTGGGAGTTTTTCTTTACATTTAACATCATTGCAAAGCACCATCATATTTGTTGTCAGCCAGTCTTTATCTATGGAACATTTGGTTTTGAAATGACACTGGACTAGAATTAAGAATACACAACTTTTTTTCCCCCCCCCCCCTTCTGGAGGAAGGTAAACAGACCTTCCTGCCAGGGTGAAATTGTGTCTGATCTTGGAAGTGCCTCTTGGAATCAGACTTCAGAATTTTTGAGGTGGGGTAGGAAAGCTGGGTCATGCATCCTTTGAAATGCTCATTAGTCTTTCTACCTGGATAAATCCTTTTCAGCATATGTAAGTCCAGATACCTCCAGACATAAACTGAGGGTCTGTCATTGGGAAAATTATCCCACCTTATTATTCTGCCAGTAGTAGGTCTTGTAGTTGGGATTACAAGATGAATCTAGAACCAACAAAAGTCCCCTTGAAATGAACACAGCCATCTGTATATTTAACTAGTTCTCAAACCATGGTTTGCAAACCACTGGTAAAATAGTAGAATTTATAACTAGAAAAGCCCTGTAAGGGCTTCCAGTCTCTCTCTCTCTCTCTCTCTCTCTCTCTCTCTCTCTCCTCAGTGGAGAAATTTTCCCTGCAGTATGGTCTCAAGTTCTTTGTCCAGGTCACTTCTACTGACTCCAGTATTTCGCTGCCCTCACCAGTGTCTCTCTCCGCCTTGTTTTCCAAAGGGCTACATCAAAGGGATGCTCAGTTTTCAGACCTATTCAGCCCTTAGCACCTTTGCTGAGATTGACAACAAGGGGGCCATTTGTGTCTTATGGGATGTGGACATCTCTTCACTAACAGGGCCGAGACCCACCAACTCATTTCACATAGGCCAACAAAGAACCATCAGTCTTGATGCTCTTACTAAGGAGCCTCTGTCTGTCTGATTGGACAGGTAGCCTGATGGCAATGATTGTGCTTTATTTTTTGTCAGACTCCTTTTATCGCACGAAAGGGATTGTGTTAGGCCAGCTCATGCAGAGATGTGAATGAGCACACTACCAGCTTTAATGAACACCCAGCAAAGAACCACAGTATCAGAAGCCACCCTCCCCTGTCGCAGCATGCACTACTGACTTGTGCAAAACCTGGCAAGATTCTTCAGGGGCTGTCTCAGCTTTCAATGTTGCTGTGTCCTGCTGCTTTACACAGACTCGCATTATCCTGAGGAAAGCAAACTCTATGGGCCAAATTCTGCCCTCAGTTATTACACGTGTAACTCTGCTGATGTCACTATTTTCTTCATGCCCTTGATAGGGCAGCTCTCAGTCACTTTTGGCTGCGGTTTACTTAACTTAAACCTGTATAACTTAAACAAGTTTCTCTGACACTTGAGCCAGAACCCTACTGCACCATAGGTAGCATTTCCACCTGCTGGACTGGTAAGAACTGTGGTAAGCTTATCTCAGCTGGAAAGCTCTGCTTGTATATCTTACTGACTTGTTTCCTGATGTAAGACCTTGTAGATGACGCTGAACTCTGCTGAGACTTTCAATCCAGTTGTACCAGTTTTCTCAGGAAGGTGGGGCCTGTTATTTGTGTGTGTGTGTTTTTACTGGCTTGGTAAATACCTTCTGAAGCCATTTATGAGGCTGAAATTACATGAGATATGTTTGGGGTTTTTTTTTAAAAAAAACCAAACTTTCATTCCTCGAAGGGGGTGTGTGTAAAGGTTCGGACTCACGCTGCCATGCCTCGTGCTGGTAGTCGTTGGGAATTAGCTTGTCCAGCCACCAGAGCACCCTCTGCAGGCCTGTGATCCTCCTTACCGCCGGCTCGCGTGTCCCTCCCAGGACCCGGTGCCCCTTTCTCTGGGGTGCTGCCCCCCTGGCAGTACCCCCATCCTCTCAGGTTCTGGATCTCCCCACCCAGGGGAACCCCTTCCCTCTAATCCCACCTCGCCTCAGTCTGGGCTACTGCCAGTCCCCACTTAGCCCCTTGTATCGGGTGCAGACTGAAGTGTATACGCCACTCATCACAGGCGAAGGGGTTTTGGACCTGCTCCCTCCACGTACCCATGAGCTGCCTCTCTGCAATCCTGCACCTATTCAGCCTGTAGTCAGACCTGCAGCCTGAGGCTTTCCAGGCCGGAGCTCCCATCTCCTCTGGCCCTTCCCCAGCCCTGCTCCAATCTAGGTCTCCTGCTCAGTACCTTGCAGCTAGGCCCTTCTCCCTCTACAGGCAGAGGAAGACTGACTGGGCTCCTGACTTACAGCCTCTTATAGGGGCTAGCTGGGCCTGATAGAGCTGTCCACAGCTGTGGCTGCTTCCTTAATCAGCCTGGGCTTTTCCCCACAGCCCCAGCCCTCTCCCAGGGCTGGCCTCAGCCCTGTCAGGGCCGGAGCGGGTAACCACCCCGCTGCAGGGGGATACCACCAGATATGATGCCGTCTAGAGCCAAAAATTAATCCCTACCTTCTTCATGCTCCTTAAATAAGCAGCTGGATTCTTCTCTGAATTGCATCCCTTGAGGTTTGTCGATCAAAGGTATTTCTCTTCTCCATTCTTGCATGGTTCTTGCTGAATGGCAGAGAGCATTGCACGAGAGTCAGAGGGAAAGAAGAAAAGGAGTACTTGTGGCCCCTTAGAGACTAACAAATTTATTTGAGCATAAGCTTTCGTGAGCCTCAGCTCACGTCATCATCGGATACATTCAGTGGATTGCATCCAATGAAGTGAGCTGTAGCTCACGAAAATTTATGCTCAAATAAATTTGTTAGTCTCTAAGGTGCCACAAGTACTCCTCCTTTTCTTTTTGCGGATACAGACTAACACGGTTGCTATTCTGAAACTTGCCCTCAAATGGCTGTCTGATGACAACTTGAGCCCCCCTGGGGACTAAGGATATTATCCCTCTTGATCACTGGTCTCACTGGGATGCAATACAGGTTTCCACTTTTCCTACTGGAACAGGAGACCTCTCCCAGATTATTAGTTAACATCCTCACACAAATGCACCATTTCTACACAGCTTACTTTTCCCCCAGGACTCAAACCCTATTGGTCTGAATCTCTTACAGCTTTACCCTGTTTGTTTGTATTGTAGGTGAAGAGCTAAGGTCATGAACTGAATTTTGGAAATCTGACTCACAATTGACTTTGCAGGGGGACCCCATAATGGTTTGTTGGAGAGGGTGAAAATTTCCACCGTGAAGAATTTCCCTTTTGCTTTCCTTGCTTGCCTTACCCTAGGCATCCCCTGGTGGTGCAGAATAATCCTGCTGCAGCCCATTTGCATTGCCATCTACCATCAGCGATGCTGTTTCAATGTCCACAAATCGGCTGCTGAAATTGTCATTTTGTTTAAGTAGATATTTTATAAAACTGTTCTTACAGGGGGACTTCTCTTGCACTCTTGTTTGAAATCCTCAGTTTGAATGCGAGAAGCTGTCGCAGGCCAGATCTGATGGTCTTTGGCATCTTCAAAACAAGGAAATTATGATGATTTTCCAGGGTCCGCTGATATTGGCAGCCTCTACAGTGGGCTCAGCCAAAGCTTTATTTCTGGAGTAACTCCATAAGATGGGGAAGAAATGTGCAGACACTTGCCCTTCTAACATGCTCCTTGCTCCATTCCCTTTGGAGCAGTGTATTTCCAGTGATATGAGACTTAACTCCTAACATGCTAGGAGCAGCATGCACTCTGGGAGGCCACCAGATGTAGTGTACTTCAGAGGAGCTCAAAGATGCAGGATATGCATCTACCTTACTGGGGCGCTATTGTATTGGATGTACTTTGTATATCTATAGGATGCTGAAAGTGAAGCAGAACTGAATGGTAAATTAGAAGTTGAGAGTCCAGGTTCTAATCCTGCCTCTGCAGCTGATTTGTCATGTAACCTTGGGTAAGATACTTGGTCTCTGTGTCTCATTTCAGAGGGTATTATGAATCTTAATTGATTTGTAAGGTGTGTTGAGATCCTCTCGTGGAAGGTGCCACACAAGCAGAAAAAGTATTCGTATTTTTTTTATTATAATAAAAGGTTTAAAGTCAAGTTATTCTCGAACAGAAAGAAATGGGCCTGACTTACTGGGAGGGCCTTCAATCAAGGCACTGACACGCTATATTGAGGTACATAGCTAGAAACGATATCGATCATGGACAGGATTTTCAGAAGCATTGACTGTTGCCCTAACTTGTTCTCATTGGCTTTAATAGGAGCAAAGTTAGGCCTAAGCAGGAAAATTTTTGGGCCTCCCCCACACAATACATAATAGAAAGTGATTAGCGGGCCCCCTTGAGCTGCTTGAGACCCTAAGCAATTGCTAAGTCTGTTTTATGCCTAACACTGGCTCTGCTGAGTGCTTTTGAAAATCCCACCTTGCATCTGCACTTCAAGTATACTCGCAGAACTGACCACACTCCCCAAGTCCTGTCCCATCATTCACTGGGCTCAGTGTAAAATCTTGGATGGATATTTAAGAAGCCGCTCCTTTGGTCAGAAGACCCTGTCAGGAGCCTGGATGTTGCCAGAGCATTACAGATATGGAGGAGTGTAGAGGAGGAATGTTGGACCCACTGCTTCATTTTGCTTAAAATTTCTTCCTCCTTAGTGTTTTCCCACTTCCCTCCCATTGGTGCTAGCTTCCTCTGGGCCCAAGGGGTGCTCAACCCCCTGCTCTTCCCCCACCCACCCCTGCACCGCCCCAGACCCCGCCCGCATCTCACCCTTTTCCCAAGTCCACGCCCTGCCTCTTCCTGCCTGGTTCTGCCCCCTCCCCTGAGCGTGCCCTGTCCCTGCTCCTGCTACTCCTCCCTCCCAGAGCCTTTTGCACATTGCGAAACAGCTGATTTGCAGCAGGCAGGAGGAGGAGAGCTGGCTGCCAGTGGGTGCTAAACACCCACTACTTTTTTTTTTCCTGTGGGTGCTCCAGCCCTGGAGCATCTATGGAGTTGGCACCTATGTTCCCTCCTCCCATAAGTCTGTGCTGCCCTCTGTGTCACTTTCAGCCTGGCCTCCCTTGTGCCATAGTCTGACCTCCAGTGACTCTGTTGTCTTGTAAACCTGTGAATCTCCCCCACCCCACCCTCTCTCCTTTCACTTCAGTACTATAAATCTAAAGGGTTACGCAGAAACACCTGGCTCAGCATTTCTAAAGCAAATAAATGAGAATTGTTTTCATTGAAAGCAGATTTCCCTCCTCCCCCTTGTATGAAATGTTAAGTTTTCAGCCCTCCAGGGAAGAGACACTCCAAGCTGATAAATGTTCCTAGAACAAAATAAGGAACCAGTCCTTCTGAAATGTGTGGACTTCCAGTGGGTGGTGAGATGGCTTTCAAGTGGCAGGGATTTAAGATGATCATGGTTTAAAATGTATTCCTGCACCAGGCAAGAAGCAAACTATAGACCTTCTGTCAAGGTTCCTTCCCCACTCTGAACTCTAGGGTACAGATGAGGGGACCTGCATGAAAAACCCCCTAAGCTTATTTTTACCAGCTTAGGTTAAAACTTCCCCACGGTACAAACTATTTTACCTTTTGTCCCTGGACTTTATTGCTGCCACCACCAAGCGTCTAACAAATATATAACCGGGAAAGAGCCCTCTTGGAAACGTCTTTCCCCCCAAAAGTCCCCCAAGCCCTACATCTTCTTTCCTGGGGAAGTCTTGATAAAAATCCTCACCAATTTGCATAGGTGAACACAGACCCAAACCCTTGGATCTTAAGAACAATGAAAAATCAATCAGGTTCTTAAAAGAAGAATTTTAATTACAGAAAAAGTAAAAGAATCAGCTTTGTAAAATCAGGATGGTAAATACCGTACAGGGTAATCAGATTCAAAACATAGAGAATCCCTCTAGGCAAAACCTTAAGTTACAAAAAGACACAAAAACAAGAATATACATTACATTCAGCACAACTTATTTTATCAGCCATTTAAACAACACAGAATTTAACATGTATCTAATTAGATTGCTTATTAACCCTTTACAGGAGTTCTGACCTGCATTCCTGCTCTTGTCCTGGCAAAAACAACACACAGACAGAGAGGACCCTTTGTTTCCCTCCCCCTCCAGCTTTGAAAGTATCTTGTCTCCTCATTGGTCATTTTGGTCAGGTGCCAGCAAGGTTCTTTCACTTCTTAACCCTTTACAGGTGAAAGTTTTTCCTCTGGCCAGAAGGGATTTAAAGCCACCGTGGTTAGCCTTCCCTTTATATTTATGACACCTTCCCTGTCCCATCTGGTTTGACACCGGATTAGCATCTGGAATTCTGGAGCATAGCTCGGCCCCGTGTGCTATGCAGAAAAAGAGCAAGGCTGCTGTAGAGCTCTGCAGAAAAAACACTTTGCCATGCGGTGTTTGTCTTGGCTTTGAAATGTTCTCTCTGCATCTCTTCTTCTACTGAATTATTTACACCACCTTTGGCTGCAGAATGTACTTGCAGAAGTACTGGGACAAATTCAGACCTTAAGTAAGCATTACACCAGAACTAATTTGATCTGTGGGGTTCCTTGGGAAAAGGTCAATGTCTTGAAATTTTCAGTATATATCCTAGTAGGAGAAAAAAGTCTTCCTGACTGCATTTTTTATTTTTAAAATTGAACAATGTGTGCAATTGAATAACTTAACAATTGCTGAACTTGTGTAGGTCGTACATATAAACACACCTGATACATTTGCCCTGGCAAATCTCATGTATGTATAGCTTTCCCTTCATTTGGAACTGTGTTAGCAATTGCTTTTTTATCTTTAGCTGTTCACTGGAGCCATGAATGATTAAAAAGAAGCCTTTTGTGCTTTAGCTGGGAAGATATTTGTTCCTCTCCTACACCATTTCTAGTGGGAGGGAATTTCCCTTCACTAAAATAACCATGTTGCTTTAAATGAACAGTAACATGGGGATTTCCATATATTGGATCTAACTGGATAATATGTAAAGAAGGTTTATTAGAAACAGGGTATATATCTCTGATATCGAGAGGAAATGACTGGTCCATCTGTACTGTAAATCCTCCCAAAGCAATGGCTTTCTAGTAGATAGGTGTGAAAGGGTGAATGGTAGAGTAGGTATAAAAATGCTGATGAAAAATTTCAGCAAAATTTTGAGTGTCATGTGGGAGGAGGAGACAAAGAATAAATTTTCACTCCAAAAATCATATTTTGGACCAACTATAGAAATTCAAAATGTTGAGGCATAAAAAAGAGAAACATTTTGACTTTTTTTCCAGTCAGTTCTAGTGAAAACATTTTTGTCACGTAAGTCCATGTTATTCCTCAACTCAGAAAAGTAAAATATGCTGAAGTTTCAGCAAAATGGCTGTTTTCACACTGAAAACCTGCAAAATTAGAAATTCCATCCATTTTAATGCACCTCACTAGTGGGCAAGCTATGACACGTAATAAGTTTTGGGTATGGGAGAGGATTTTCCCTATTCCTCCCACAAGTGATTAGCTATGCCCTGAAGCTCATGAGTCTCTGTCCTCGGTATCTTGTCATTTTTGCTTGTGCAGTGCCAACGTTATTAATATTCCTTTTCCTTTTCTTGAATCCTGATTAACCTGTTGCTCTTGCTGTGGTGAGTTGCTGAGGTGGGGAAGCTGATTTATATGCTTCATTTGAAAGAACAGAGAGAAAGCATTTCCTTAGTTTTTTATATTTGACATGGAGCTACAAGAGGCTGGGAAAAACCCACCCTGGGAGCCCAAACAATGTTTATCGTGTTAGCTTTGAAGCTGAAGTGGCATATCTGTTAAGAAATGCTCTTTTCTGTTTTGTAAACTTTCCTCCATCTCCTTCAAAATAATAAATTGGAAGGTGTCTTCCCAAAAGAAGATCTCATTCGCTTAGGGTGAAACTCACCTCTGTGCAGTGGGCCCTCATGAGAACAACCTCTTCCTCCTATAGAGCTCAACTTTGGCCTTGTGTTCAGGAGTTGAATGGTGAGCAGGCCCTGCACAGAGGGTGAATTTCCCTCTAGTTCAGTTTGGAGACCAGACCAGATGGACCATTAGTGTGCTCTGGCATGGTAAATCCTCTGTTTTCCCCTCTCTCTCTCTCTCTCTCTCTCTGGCTGCATCCTACCCCAAACCCCTACTGGGTTGGCTCAGTGACTTGGAGGGGAGTGGACAGGGGAGCTGATCACTAATGAGGGCAAGAGGCCTCCATTTATTCCTGGCCATTCTCCAAGCTGCTGTGGAGTTGAATTGATCTTATAGGCTTCTTGGGCCTCCAGTTTCCAGAGGGCTAGGTTTTGTTGGAGCAACTTAACGAGCAGAGGGACTTCTGGATAGGAACTCATTCTCTAGTCCTCTGCTTGAGCACTTGGAGACTAGTATGTTACTAGTCGAGTTACACCATAGCTACAGGAGAAAGTGTGAATTCCACCAGGCCAAGGTAGCCCTCTCTGCTCGTGTTGCATGATGAAAGGTTGAGCCTTCCATATCTACAGCTTCTCCTCCCTCCGGAGCAGCACCAATGGCACTTTGATGGACATCCCATTTGAGCCTTTCTGACTGTAAGTGAATTACAATGGCACAAAGCTTTGCCATATTGGGGCAGATAAAGATACGGTGTAGAAAGGAGAAAATAAAGACTTCATGGAGATGCTGCTGCCCATGTCTCAGTTTTCATATATTGGTCAAGTTTTCCCCACCACAGTTACCAGATCTTCAGCCTGTGGAGTTTAAAGCCAGAGGCCACAATGTGGGGAATAGGTTGGGGAAAGGCTAAATTCACACTTCCTATAAAACATTTTAAAAAAGCCATTATAAACTCAATTTATACCCACACTATATCTGTAAACTCCCAAGATAGACATGGCATGGCACGAATACAACCAGTGCAGCTTGATCTAGGAACCTCTTAATGGAAGAATCCTGATGGAAGAACGAGAATAAATGTTGTCCGATAAGAAATGAAATATTATACCCCATCGCATACCTGATATATGCGCAGCTATGCCAAAATACATATATGTAAGTAAGTGTGGGCCACTTGCTTGATGCTGGAAATGCAGGTAGTAGGCAGTAGTTTTGACTGATTTATTTATTTCAATGGATGAGCTAGGTCTCAATGGAGGCTCATTAAGAAGAAAATATGTAGGTAACTGGAGAGAGGAAAGGAGGGAGAAGCGTCAACTGAGTGGTAGTTAGACTATTACAGTTGAGTTGTTGCCAAAGTAAGCTGCAGAGTGCAATAAACTTCTGTCCAGCTGATGAATTACTGGAGAGGCAAAGATGGAGGGGAAGGGAAGGAATCTGCAAAGGTTTGAGATTCCCCTCCCCAGGCTGTGGTTGTTTCTGCTAGTCTAGCTAGAGCTGCTAGAGCTGTCTGGGCGATTGGTTATTTTAGGTAATGCAACAGAGGGATTATAGATTAGATTCTATGGCTGCAGATGATTCTGAGCACCCGTTGTTCCAAAACTGCCCTGTGATTTAATGAGCCCAAGGATAGCCACTTTGCTTACATTGTGTGTCTCATTGTTTATGTTGGAATTTAATTTTTGAAAGGAAGCGAAGTGGAGGATTTCTTTTGCTCTTGTGTCTTTTTGTAATAGAACCTTTTAAAGTGGTGAAATGACTAAACAGGAGCTGAATGAAGGGCTCTGTAATGTACTAAATGTGAGGTGCGCTAAACGTGAAATGCACTAAACATGAGCTGAGGTGTAAATGCTTGGGTACTAGAGTTGGAGCTCTCTGTCAATTGTACTTTAGAGTCTTGGAGGTGTGTAGCTGTTAATGCATGTGTGAGAAGAGGAATACATCAGATCATGGGCTAGATTTTGATCTCAGTGCCAGGTTAAATCAAGAGTAACTTGGAGTTGCACTGCAGTCACTCAGATTAGAATCCGGTCCACAGTCCATATTTTCCTGTGTAGCTGAAGCTTTAGAGGGGAACAAGATAATACCATGCTAAAGAAAGGCAGCCAGGTTGGCATCTCTACTGAGATGGATGGTCAGATGTGCTTCTTCACTGATGGAGAGGAGTTACCAGGCTACAGATTCTAAAACACTTTTTGCCAACATCTTTATAATAAAAATTCTGGTGGTATTCCTCAGCTATGTCCCAAACAGTGCAGAAACACTGTTGTAAGCGTCTGTGTTTAGGCCATTACTGTAGGATACTGATAGGTTTCTATTTAACTCACAAAAACATTCTGCACTAACATCCCCTCTAAAAAGGGGCAGGGTTACTGCAATCTGAATCTGAACAGAGATGAAAGATAAATCAGCAGAGTGGAATGGCTGGATTTTCAAAAGGTTCTGGGTTAACAGTGAAGTGAAGCTGGCATTTGCTTAACCCTGGTTCTTCTGAGGAATTGCTCTTTATTTCCAAACCACACAACTATGAGTTTCTTCTCAGGGGAGCTGTTACAAGGCTTATCCATACCCTGCCTGTGATTTGATCCTATCCCTGTACTTTTATGAACAGTAAATTGGAAAAAGAAATGGCAAAGGGATTTTCAGGAGGAAAAATTGGCTCAGAGCAGGATCCAATTTAATGAATTTCCATTTCAGTTCCATTTGAAGTATTGACAAATTGAGATCCTGCCTGACAGCCCAGGAAGTGATTTAAGGACCTCTAAAGGCTCAATGGAGATAAGAAGCTAAAAATGTGGCTGCTGCTTTGAACTGTCTTTGGTTTTGTAATCAGGCTGGAGAAGAGGCCTTTTCTCCAGATTCTCCAGTTATGGGAAGTTAAAACTAGGAGGTAAAGAAATGAATGAGAAGAGGCTGGGGACCAGAAGCAAACGTTATCTGAAATGTTTTCAGAATTCAGAAAGGTTTTGGTTTCTAGATTCTGACACAAGATTTGGGTTGGTTTGGTTTTGGGTTTTTTTTTTTTTTTTTTTTTTTATAGTCTGAGCCAAATCACTTGTCTCTACTGGGAGGGATGGTTAATGATGCCCTGTCTAAAGAAGGAAGGAATATTGGTTGTTTTTTTTTTTTTCTTTTTTTCTTTACTGTGAGTTCCTTCTGTGCCTTCTTAGGAGCCTCTCACTTACATGCACTGTTTCTGCTTGTACCAGATGGGACGTCAAGAGATCTAGGTTCTTTAGTGTGTCTCATGCTGCAGAACAGACTGAATGCAGGTGGGGATTCTTTGTTCAGGATGCATGGTCTATATAGTTGCATCTGAAGAAGTGGTGTTTTACCCATGAAAGCTTATACCCAAATAAATCTGTTAGTCTTTAAGATGCCACCGGACTCCTTGTTGGTTTTGTGGATACAGACTAACATGGCTACCCCCTGATACTATATAGCTCCTTTGCTCTTTAACTTGCAGTATCCCCATTGACTGTATGAGGGCAAAGTATTAGTAGGATGTATGAGGAACATGGGAGGCCTCAAGCAGACAGACCTCTATCATGTGCATGCACACAACATACTTTCCTTAATATTCTTGGTTTCAGAGTAGCAGCCGTGTTAGTCTGTATTCGCAAAAAGAAAAGGAGGACTTGTGGCACCTTAGAGACTAACAAATTTGAGCATAAGCTTTTGTGAGCTACAGCTCACTTCATCTTGCTTTCCCCAAAGACTTACCTCATACACCCAGTATGGGACATACAGGGCAGGTTTAGCACTCCTCCTGGGCTGAGTTCACAACCGTGTTGCTTGAGGGAACTGTGTTTTTTGTTTGCTTGTTTTAAGAGCCCTATTGGAACCGTAATTCTGTGTACAGGCTAACAGTGCATTAGACAGACTTCAGAATAATCTTTGGAGGGAAGTGGCACAAACATTTGAAAATGGCGAGACAAAGCATTAGAAAATACATTGCTGGGAACAATCCTGTATTGGATGATGGGTGGCTTGCCAGCAGGATGTCACTGAAAAAACAAAGATTTAAGAGGTCAGCAAAGAACCTCCCCCCAAAACTCAATCAGCTGACCCTTGATTATATATTGCCTATTTTCAGTAGGATTCAGTTTTCCTTTTTTTGAGTACAAGTTGCCAGAGGTATATCTGAGGTGAGTTATTGGTTCTAATCTTATCTTCAGAATGGGTAGACCCAGGGCATATGTTAAAGGAAATCTGCACTACTGCCAAGGGTCTACCCATTCTGAAGATAAGTAGAAGACTTTGGTCTCCACGGATGGCAATCCAGTTACTTCACAAGCACTAAATTTATTGTCACCAAAAGCAGTAAACGTTATTGCTTGTACAGGTCTCTGAAATTTTCATTCTTACTTGGGTACCTGCAGCACTGAGTATTTATATCCATTTCTGTGCTCATTTGAAAACAACACAGCCATCTCTTAGCTCTAGGAAAAGAAGAAAGAAAAAAATACTCAGTAATCAGAGCACCAGCTGGAAATTTAGTATTTATGAATTCTTATCTCTTTCAGTTTAACTGCAGAGACCCTTTACGGACCGTGCAGCAAATCTGTGAATATTAACCTACCATTGAAACCGATCATGGCAGAATTTACTGTAGTGGCCCATAGATAGCAGGGTGAGGTTTACATGTTCTGGGCTCCCATTCATTCTCAGACCCACTCCTTAAACCCTGCCTCTGACCCATCAACCTTCTCTTAAAGGATGAATTGAGAGAGACACCTGACCGTTTTCTTAAATGCTAGGGGTGTGAGACTTGCTCTTTTGGCTGAATGAAGGGAGCCCAAGTTTTAGTTATGAGGCTCAGCTCATAGGGACAAAAGTAGCTTCCCATAATTGTGGTCTTTTCATTTCTGAGTGGCTCTCTTCATGGATGATTTTCATACCGAATGAATTGCTTTAAAGAAGAATCAAGCAGCTGGTATGTGTAGCGGGTGAGAGGCCAGGGGCTAGTTCTCAAGTTTCCATCCCTTTGTCAGTAGCTGTGACCTCAGCTGTAATCCTGTTAACTGAGATTCCATTTGAAGGATGCTGAGCTGGACCAGGTGTGAGAGCAAAGATGCTGGGTGGGTGTTCGGTAAAGTGTGAACTGCAGTAGGAGCACTATAGGGATTCAGTTCTATTCAGTGAAGCCCTGGCAGTGTCTAGTAGCAGAGAGAGGAGTTGAGCTGTGCGAAATGCTCCCACAGAGCCTCAGATCTGCCCAGACTGAGCCTGTAGCTGGAGGTGTTCACTAACCCAGCCCCTGCTCCCCATTGTCTGGCAAACCCACACCAAGGTTCTCCAAGAAGGTGAAACATAGTGAACGTCCCTCCTCCACCCACCTGAGCTCCCTGTCGCTCCCACAACTGACTCATTGCCTCTGGGGACATCGAGTGTACTAAAGGAGGGGCCCAAAGTCTTGCTGAGGCAGGCAGGGACAATTGGTATAGTGGGGATGCTGAGAGCCATTGAACCGAACTGTAAACCCTGTATATAATGGAAACCACTTCAATCCAGGGGGTGAAGCAGCACCCCTAGTTCCAGCACCTATGAAGGCAGAAGATGGCAATGGCTGGTGGAATAGGAAGGGGCTGGCTGCATGAGTGATTTTGTCAGCAGAGCCTGGAAACAGAGAGTTTGCCCACATGCCAAAGGGCAAGGGGCTTGACTGTGCTCAGGGAGCAGGCTTCATGACCCTAAGGGATGCTGCAGCGTGCACACTCTGGGCAGCCTTCAGAGTGCTGGGATTGCAGAGACCCCGTCCCCCTAGAGGAGGATGGCTTCATACCCTCCCCACCCCCAGCCAGTGTCTGCAAAGCACAGTCTGGCCCTGAAAGAGGTATTCCATTAAAAGAGATTGTGCTCAGGCCCATTGCATTGTTATCTGTATTGCTGTAGCACTCAGAGCTCCCAGACTTGGGGCTCCCTGGTGCTGGGCTCTGCACTGACATAGAGTAGAAAAAACACCTTGCCCTAATGTGTTTACAGCTTAAAAACATTTTTGTATGCAACATCCTCTGGATACTGGGAAAAACCAAACATCTCTCAACTCTTCTGAAGTGAGGGCTCAGCAAGATGGGCTGGAGAAGGTGACTCTTTTCTGGCTGAAACCAGACAGCAACCACCACCTGTAGATTCTCAACAGGACTGTTGTGCCCATCCTGGTAGCAATGCCAGAGTCATGTGCAATCACCATCCAGTTACCGGTGCCTGGATCATGTGTTTGTCATCCAGATGGTGTGAGCAGTATTGTGCAGCTGGAGATGTGAGGGCTTGGACTGAAAAACTGTGGTGGGTCTTGCAATACACAGCTCTGAAATTCCAGGAGGAAAGGGTTCCTTGGTGTGCACCGAGGTGCGGGGAGAGGGAAGGTGGTGTGGAGGGGGTGGAGGTGCGGAGGACATAGCTCCTGGCCTTCCCTTGTTTCAGTCTCTCATCTTTGAACATCCCAGGGGAGTCTTGTGCTGGGATCAGGGGGTGGGGAAGTTAGCCTGGGAGAGGAGTAATTCCCAAATCTGAGCTGCCAGGTTGTCTGCATGCAGAACCATTGAAAAGGGCAGGAAATTGGAGGAGCAAGGCACACACTCCATTTATTCATTCTCCCCCTGATGCATTCTTGGGCACTTCTGTGTCTGATTCTCTGTGGGAGCTGTGTGAACGCCACAGTATTGAAAGGGAACCTGAGGAAGGAGGTGGTGTCTGAACGCTTTCATCCCATCCCCGTTGCTAGAGAAACCCCTTCTTTTGTCTGCGTATGCTTGCAACAGCTGCCTCATTCAGAGGCTGGCTCTTCTCACGGAGCTGTGGATTGTGCGGTGCTGACATGGGGGAAGGGGAAACCAACTAAAAATAAAATAGCAATTGAAAGGACAGTTTTTTACCCTTCTTGGTTAGGAAGATTTGGGGATGTGGAATGTCTGTGTGGTGAGGCCTAGCTCCAGGCTAGCAATGCAAGGGCTGCAGTAATGCATGTTGCCTATGTGGGGTGATACTTTAGGTGTGTCTACGCTGCAGTTAAATACATGGGGCTGTCCTGTGTCAGTGGACTTGGGCTCATGGGGCTGTAAAATTGCAGTGTAGATATTCAGACATGACTGGAGCCTGAGCTCCGGGACCCCAAAAAGGGGAAGGGTCCTGGAGCCTGGGCTCCAGCCTGAGCCGAATGTCTAGGCTGCAGGTTTTTTTTTTTTTTTTTACAGTTCTGCGAGCCCGAATCAGCTGACGTGGGCCAGCAGTGAGTGTTCCGTTGCTGTGTAGACATAGTCCCCTCTTGTCGATTTTTTTTTTAGCAGAGATTTTAACAAAAATAGGCATCAGGTTACTTTAACGCGTTTGGCTGGACTAGTGCTGTATCATTCGTAGACACGTGTCTTCTCTTTATACTTTTATACTCACTATCCTACATTTGACTGCTATGGTCCTTTACATTTCAGTTCCTACTCCCCCCCTCCCCCCGTCAGTATCAAAGCAGACTCTTCTCTGAGCAGAGAAAGTTGGCATTGGGACTTAAATACTGTTCTCAAAAAGAAAAGGAGTACTTGTGGCACCTTAGAGACTAACAAATTTATTTGAGCATAAGCTTTCGTGAGCTACAGCTTAATGCTCAAATAAATCTGTTAGTCTCTAAGGTGCCACAAGTACTCTTTTTTTTTTTTTTTTTTTTTTTTGCGAATACTGACTAACACGGTTGCTACTCTGAATACAATTCTCAGTTTCTCCCATACATTGTTTTGGTTTTACTTAATAAGCGTGTCCTAAACTTGTCCTGTGACAGTGACACACATAGTTTACACGTACATTTTGCAGCAAGACTGTTTCATTTCAGGCAAAATTCTGGGCTCCTTGCTCAGGCATAATTCCTGTTAGAAATTTTGCTTAATTAAGACCTGTGAGATTTAGCACTTAATGCTGTTTGTATATAAGCAGTTCTGTGGGTTCTAATCTGCCATGAGGAAGGTATGTAGGAAAAAATCCAATTTAACCTAATCTCTTATTTGGCATAGGATGATTCCCACAGAGGGCCACACATCTTCTGCTGGTCGCTTAAAGGGCCAATTTTGAGCCTCTTTCTTACATTGGTGAGTCAGCCACCCTTTCCTTTTTAGGATTTCAGGCCAAAGGGGTGTGGTTTTCTATTGAGTTAGCTCAGTCGAATTAGTTTATATATTAGCATAGGCTATCACTTAGCCTCCCCCCCCCCCCAATCACTGGCTGTGTTGTAGCATGAGCAGACACAACTTCAAATGCATTAGCCTGCATCTTAACTGGGCTGTTCAATTGTCTTTTGCTTGCAAAACACACCCTTTTTGCCTGTTAAGAAGAGCCTAAGCGATTTCTCCCAATGTGAGTCAGAGGCTCAGTCTGGCCCGAAGTTTGGGGGCATTTGCTAGCTCTAACAGAGAAATAGCGGGGGGCGAAAGTGAAAAGAAAACAAGTGGTGAGCCTGAGGCTCCCCTGGGGGCAGAGTGGGAAGCCAGAGAGGACAGGGTATTGTGCTTTGTTTGAATTTGAGGCAAGTGAACCTGTCAACACATCGCCAATAGCAACCAATTATTATTACTATTTTTAAAAATCTCCTGCTGGTGAAGGTTGCTGGATTGACAGCCATGGGGACTGGAGCCCTATTTATCTGCAGAATAGGTACAGCCTGAGCAGTGACTGCAGATTTCCTCCATGTTGCAAACCTCTACCCTACTCTGGAGTGATCCTCCCAAGAGCATGTTAACTGCTTCACTGCAGCGGACCAGAGTGGGATGCTTTTTTAAGTGCCCACCTTCCTGACAAATCAGGGGGGACCATCTCAATTACGTGGGGCAATAGCACGCAAGTTGTTTTACCAAGAGATGGTGCTGAAACAGAACCCTGCGTCTGAACTTTGGGGATATTCTGGAATTGGATTCAGACTTTGTCTGGCCCCTTATCTCTAATGGATCCAATCAAAATCCTGGCCCTAAACACTGCTGAACTTTGAGGAATGCAGGAACCAATCCTAACACTTGCCTATCTCTAGTTTAGCCTCATATGTCTAGCAGTTTAGTCAGCGCTAAAATTTACTTTAGATACTATCGGAATTAATGGATTGCTGTTCCAAACTACTGAATGCTTGATCCAGAAATCGATTGGGTATGTTACAATTGCTTAATGTTACACTATTAAGGGTGAAGCTAGTTTCCAGGAATAAGCCCAATTTTGTTTCTCCCCATTCCTATCCTGTTGTCTTCCTCAAATAAACCAGTCACCCCAAAATTTCACATACCACATCTGACCCCAGTTTAGAAATGTTTCTGAGAACGCTGGGATGGGGGAATCACAAAGAAATGTAAAAAATGAATGTGGTTTCCAAAATGGCTCTGCCCTTCACATTCTGAAGATACTTTTAGAGGAACAGTGGTATGGACTGCTTGGTTATGAGGAACAATGGTATGGACTGCTTTATTACATGGTTAAGTGTAATAATGGAAGATAATTGATTACTTTTTGGCTTGCAAGACAGATTGACTGCTTCTCCCAAAGTTATTTTGATGTGATTGTTTCAACTGAACATGTTTTAAGGTTTATTAAAGCAATTTAATGACTATAATGATCATAAGCTACAGATTGTAGGCTGGTTCCGCATGGTGAATTCCTGAAAACCCTCTGCTAATCAGCACCATGGCTTCATGAGTACATGTTTGTTTCCAGTATGATTGATGCCAATTAAGAGGCTTATACTGTGTAAATATAAAGATCAGTTTTTCAACATGGGTATCCTTATCAGCATTTGTGGTAAGAAGCTTCCAAGGCAGTGGTTACCAGAAGAGGAGAAGCCCTACAACTAGCTTAAGGAGAACTGGAGTGTCTTGCTATTGACTTCACTGTGGCCAAGATTTCAGACAGTACATCTCCAGATTCAAGTTTATATTCTGTCTGGGATGCTGAATTATGAAAACACAGCTATCTGTTAATTTAACACTTAAGCAGCATCTTGCGATGGATTGAACTATTGCTGTCTTTTGTGAAGTTAGGAACTGCTCCTACTTGATAGGAAGCTCAAGTGACCCACGTATGAAATCTCTCACTCTCTTTTTTTTTTTTTTTTTTTTTTTTAAATAAAAAAAAAAAACCAAGACCTCAAAGCAAGAATCCTTCAGCAACTTCCAGGTGGAACTAGCCAAAGTGGCTACAGAGTTGGGCGACTAGTAACATGTTGGAACTGAGCTTGCAGTCATTTCTGACATTATCTCCATCAGGTCATGTTACTTTTTAATATAAATTCTCAGCCCAGCCACGATTTGTCCCGAGCAGGTTTGTCCTTTACAAAGTACTTCATCACCAAAGTTATAGCAGACATGTTGTTTCAATGTGGGTAACCCCGCAGTTCTCCAGGTCTGTTGGAGCTGTCTTGGCTAGGGAATGGGGCAAGTAAAGCAGTCTTAAATGAAATAAGTTCTAGCCCTGAACTGTTGCCCAAAATTTGAAGCAAGCCTGAATCAAAAATTTCTTTGTCTTGAAAAAGTTGGGGGTAACTCCCTTTGGCCCACAGTTTTTTGTCCTCTTCTCCCTCCCCCCCCCCCTGCACATCTCAGCACTTCTTTTATTAGTCCAGTCAGAGATAGGAAGCCCTGAACATCTCTAGGGAGCCTGTTCTTATGCAGCATTCATCTCCGGTGTCCAGACTCCCAGAGGTTCAAACTGAAGATCCAGATTCTAGGCGTTTAACTAAACGTGCCTATCCTACAAACTGCAGTAAGCATGGATTTTAAGTGCTCTCCTTAGGGTTTAACTTGCAGATGAGGTTTGACCTTGCGTAGTTGAAGATAGGGCTGAGCTGTAACCATCAGATTTCTGAGAAAAGTTAGCTTCTATGACACTGATTTTTAGAAGTGCTGAATATCCCCCATCTTCAGTTGAAGTCGGTGGGAGCTTCAGATGCACAGTGCTTCTGAAAATCAGGTCCTTGATCCATCAGATATTTTTTTCCCTGAAATCTTTCTGCCACTCTGTGCAACAAATTTCTCTCAGTTGGCATCTGCCACTGCCTACAGCAGCTAGCATCGCAAAGCTCATTATCTTAATAGAAAATATATTCTACATATATTCTACATACATATCGACTGTAAATCATCTTCTTGCACTATTGGAGGAACTTAATGTTATAAAAGGCAGTAATGAAAGGGATCACTTTCCATGTTTAGCTTTCGGTGGTTAGCTAGAGAACCTCGGTGGCGTGCTATAGGTCTACAGTGTATAATTTATAGCATGTTCTGATTTTTATGCTTGCAATATAATGAGAAATAATCATTAATGCCCAAATATGCCATCTCTGCACTATCTGGCTCCTGCTGATTCAACACTTTTTTGAAAAAGGGTCTCAAGTTATTTTTCATACCTTTTAAAAATCAATTTAAAAATACTAAGATTCATTTATAAATCCGTAGAAGCTTGAATGTAAAAATATATATTTCCAGTCTCTTTACCAGCCTCAGAAAATGCATTTTACCACTTTATTATTGTATGCGGGTGGAGCTACTCATACTTTATTGTTGTAGGATTGCCCTGTTTAGTGTTTAGGGGGTGCATACTGGCTGCTTATTGTAGGGTTGCTCATCAATGTTGGGCTATGCAGGCTGGTCTTGTCCTCGTAGGTCATGTGTGCTGAGCAGCTGGCATTAATGTCTTGCACAATAATCAATATAACTGAAATGTTTGCTTTAGAAACAATACGTAAAGCATGACAAGATATCTGAAGATTAATGTAGATAAACTCTTTGTCCTACCCATCATCTTCACTGATACAGATAAGAATAGAGATTTCAGGGGATTGGAGCTGCTGCTTGTCCATCTCTGCACTTTGGGCATGAGGTCCTACCAGGGATTGGGGATTTCAGGCCCAGTTGCCCCACCTAAAGCTCTGTTCTGAGGGTTAGGCTCCCTTTTGGGGTACAGGGAGTCTCCGGAACCTAGCTTACTCAGACCTTAGGGGGGTGGGGGTGGGAGTGGGATATAGCTGATCTTTGATTAATCGATGTTTTTGCTGTATCGGGTTATGATAATCTCAGTTTGGTTGTAATACATGAGCTTTTGGCTCTGAAAGGTTCAGGGCTGGGGAGGCTGAGGAGTTGATATGGGGGAAAATAAAATGCTGGTTGTAAAAGGGCCAAAGGCATCTATGCCATGGCCTTAGCATGGCCTATTAGTCATTTTGTGTCCTTGTCAGTTTCCCCTTAGTGACAGTGTTCCCATTCTCTTGTGTCTAGCCCTTCAGCTACCAGAGCTGAGCTCCTCTGCAGTACTACAAGTATGCTACACTCTGTCTTAATGCTGTGCTGTCCCTACTCTAGTCCCTGACTTTTTGTGCCTTCATAAGCCAGTGACTTCCATTCTCTGTTTTCTCCAGATAAAGAGATAGGATGTGAAGAGCAGACATGCCTTTGATGGGACATTTTGCCACAAACCTGTAGCGCTCATTGAAGCCACCCTGGAATCTGCTCCACCCTGTGGGTTGACATACACACAACACACACATGCACATGTACATGCAGAGTAGTAACCCACTGGCTAACCATGCCCTCTTAGCTTTTTCCCCACCACTGAAAAACCACTTTCTTTTTCTCTAGTTACCCTTAAATTAAGACCTTCACTAAAGACAGGAAGGCCTTATAGTATTTAAAATAACATGCTTTTAAAATAGCATTGCTTCTCAGAGCTGCAATGAGTTTGAGGCAGGACTCTGGTAAAACAGGGCTGCAGACTTGTAGATATCTTTAATTGTAATGGTTTCAAAAATTCACTGTTAGTGGTGACCAATAATTGATGGCCCTTGGGATTGACGTTCTCTCAAAATGGGTGCTGCAATGCAAGCTTTTCCCACATCGTCTCCCTGTCAACGGGCCTTGAATTGAAGGGTCCACCTCTGAGTCAGTTCATTTTCCATGCTCTGTTGGGCCTCAGCTTCTTCGGTGCTAACTGCAGGCTCAGCAGAGAACTTCCAGACAATCCTACCTGCCTCTGAACAATGGAAGCAAAAATGGAAAATTTACTCTGTGTAGAACCACTCGTAGATATAACCTAATTTTTTTCCCCAGAGGTGCCATTCACTTCAGTGTCTGCCAAGCACCTCTGAAATTTAGGTCACTTCTAATGTCCTCAGGTACCATAGTGATGAGTGTGACATAAAAATGTAGATGGATAAATACATGGAGTTTTCTCTGGCTTATACACTCATCTTTTATGAATTGGACTGGGTCCAACACTGCATTTTACAAAAGTGGTTAGATGATATCTGCTTTCACAGCCTCCCGATATAGGTTGGATTCCCAGTGATGATGGAGAGATGAAAGAATCTGTGGCCCATTAAGATCCTCTTGAACGAGCCACTTCCCTCAATATTAGAGAGTCAGATGTTTTAGAAAATTTCAGAATGTGTTGCCACTAGTTCTGTAATCTATCTCAAATGTTGTTTCTCTGCATCAGTTTGCCAGGGCAGTCCTTTCCCTGCCTGTCGTTTCATGCTGCTTCTGCCATCTCAGTACAAAATACTGAGGGATAATTGCTTCTGCTTTTTCTGCCTCCGCATTTAAAGTAATAACAAAACTGCTTATGGAGGAAAGTACTTTGCCTGGTTTGTTTGGTTTTGGTTTACTGGAAAGGGCAGCAAATCTATAAAGCCTTTTGTCTAATGCAGTTGAAGGAAACATGAAGTAGAGAGGGCTTTGTCTTGTTTGTTTTCAGAATCTATCATTTTGTTGTTCAGTTGGTTTTGTTGCACGACTTAACGATAAAACTAGTCCTGTGAGTTAAATTATGAAGGAATTTTAATCAAATAGAACTGAAAACGTAACCAGATCAGCATTTTGTTTGTTTGTTTTTGCTTCCCGCTTTTGGCAAATGCCTGCCAAGCCTCATACAGTAGTTCAGTAGTTTTTGTTTTGTCAAAGTCCATTAACGTAGCTTTAAATTTCAAATTATACCAACAATTCTGTGTATAAGGCGATTTCTACATAGATCTGTGGCATTTATGGTAACATCCACATGGTACGTGTTTGATAGAAGCCAGAGCTAGGGAGTTCTATAGTCAATAGCAGATTGGAAGTTGTTTGCGCCAGGACTTGTTTTATGCTAGGGAGTAAAGCTCCTGGCACACTGTGGGCATTTCAAAACACCTATAATGGGTGAATCACAAAAGGCTCAGAGGTTCAAATAAGTTTTCACCTGCATAGGGTTCAATAAATCTGACATTTACATTCCTTATCCAAACCTAGTCAATCGTTTGATCCTCCATGTTTTGGCTTGTAAATTTCACTCAGCAGTCTTCCAGGTAGCATTCCAGTTTGGGACAGTTCTTTACCATAACCATTTTTGCCCACCCATAGCGTTTATGTCTGTGCTTGAGAAGTAACTGGTGAATGAAGCTTTCGCAGGCATTCTGGTTTTTTTTCTTTGATTCAACAAACTGTTTTTGTACAGTACAAAAAGGCTATGTTATCACTAGGTATTTTATGTGGTGTATTGGGTTATGGGTGCTATTGCCTACTAATGTTTCATTTATGTGCTCCCACACCACTTAAACTTTTGAAAAAGAATTATAAGGAACTCTTGAACTGGAGGGAGTAAGGTGATCTCCAAGATTTGCCCAATGATAAAGTTTCACTAGACTGGAATAACCCATTCTGACATTTTGGGAGAGGGAAGTATTTGTGTGAGCAGATGGCAATCCAAACCTGGATCTGGATCTTAATTTTTAGCTGTGCCTCTCTCTCTCTCTCTCTCGCTAATGGACAAAACCAAACCCTCCTACCTCACTGTGACCTCTGAAAATGCTGCAATGTCACACAGCCTATAAGTACAGATTTTTCAAGATAAAATATACCACTGGGGGCTTTCTGGTTTCTAGTTTTCTGCTTCATGTAGGGAAAGGGAAGTTGTATGGTTCAAATAATAGTGGCACTGAGAAGATGTAGACTTGAGGTGTGTTGCATGCCCTCCAGATGTATTTGCTATAACATTTTCTTCGCTGGTGTGCATGGGATTCCTTTCTGTAGAGAACAATGGCTGGTGGTGATGTCTGAAATATCTCTTAGAGACTGCATTGCAAAGGGATCGCGCTTTACTTTGGTTGGCAGCTGAAGAGCCAATTAACTCCTGGCTTTCCTGATTAATTGCTGTCCTGTTGCTGAATATTCCTAGTACATCTGGGTAAAATGCACCTGCTTTGGTGCTGATTGTATGCCTTGATGTCCCATCAGAGGTGAAAGTAAGCTGGTATGGTCAGGTACGGCGTACCAGCAAGAGCTGGTACTCCATGCTGGACCGGACTGGCTTCCCCGGGGGTGATTTAGAGGGCCCAGGGTTCCAGCCACTGCCGGGAGCCCCGGGCCCTTTAAATCACGGCCAGAGCCCTGCCGCTGCTAACCCGGGATAGGTGGCGGTGGTAGGGCTCTGGCTGTGATTTAAAGGGCCCGAGGCTCTGGCCGCTGCAAGGAACCTGGGGCCCTTTAAAGCGCTGCCCAAGCCTTAAATCTTCCAATCTTGATTTAAAGGCCCCGCCTCTTCCGGTTGAGGCCATGCCCCCTCTCCCCCCCCAGACTCTGGCGTACCGGTAAGTCCTTTTAAGTTACTTTCACCCCTGTGTCCCACTGAAATGAGGTATGCATGACAGTTGCACAACCAGTCTGAGAGAGCCAGAAGCAAATGAGCTAATGATGGTGGATTCATGATGCATCTGCTGCTGACAGTTGAGTTGTTAAAGGCCTCTCAAACTGTGGGTCGGGACCCCAAAGTGGGTTGCAAGTTCATTTTTATGGGGTTGCTAGTGCTGGTGTTGAACTTGCTGGGGTCCTGGGGTGGTACCAAAGCCCAAGCCCCACTGCCCGAAGCCAGAGACCCACCACCTGGGGTTGAAGCCAAAGTGGGGCTCAGGCTTCAGCTTCAGCCCCGGGCAGCAGGGCTCAGGCTTGGGGAGCTAAAACTCTTGGGCTTCAGCTCCCTCGCCACTCCCCGCCTGAGGTGCTAGGGCTTGAGCTTTGGCCTCCCTGCCTGGGGTGGTGGGGTCAGGAGAACTCAGACTTCAGTCCCCGCTCCTGGGGTTGTGTGATAATTTTTGTTGTCATAAGGGGTTGCAGTGCAATGAAGTTTGAGAACTGCTGGTTTAGAGGCTTTTTTTGGGGGCTTATCACTATAGTATCTGAGCATCTCTCCATGAACTTTCCAGGTAGACTTTGAATGGAAGGCCCTCCCAGTTGCCTGCATGTTGAGCCTGCCCCTTATTCAAGCTCTTTCTAAAGATCTACCTCTTTCGTGAGGCAGACAAACCGAATACCTGAAAATCAGTTCAATCTGTTCAATTATGTGAGACAAAACAAATTACGTTAATAGAATCATAGAATATCAGGGTTGGAAGGGACCTCAGGAGATCATCTAGTCCAACCCCCTGCTCAAAGCAGGCACAATCGCCAATTTTTGCCCCAGATCCCTAAATGGCCCCCTCAGGGATTGAACTCACAACCCTGGGTTTTGCAGGCCAATGCTCAAACCATTTGATGGGACTTCTTCCTTTGGGATTTCCTTGTTTTTTTTATCTGTCTTCCAGATTTTGGGGGCAGAAACTGCCTCCTATTTGTTTAGCATCAGGAATATAATTGGCATGTGATAGATAATAAATAGTAATAATAAAAGGCTTATTAATCCCCCAGTAACAGACAGAACTGATGAAACTCACACTGTAGCTAGCCAGAAGACACCACTGCTAACGGTGGGGCTTTGTTTTTCTTAATCTTTGACTGCTGGGCCAGATCCTCAGCTGATATAATTTGGAAGAACTCCACTGACTTCCAGAAAGGAATGTTGGTTTACACAAGCTCAGGATCTGGCCTTTTTGTGTTCTAAGTGGAGCAGCAGGTCATTAGAAAGCTGGAATAAGGTTAAATTGGAGTGGGAGAAGTTAGGAATTCGGAACGAGCTTCTACAGCAGCAAATGGCTGTTACTCCATCACAAGGACATCTGGCTGTCTGCTCCAGTGTGTGAGCGTGAGGGAGAACGGATGCCCTCCTGAACTCTTCTGCAGGTTCCCTAGGCAGCAGACACTGAGCAAAGAAGCCTTCTCTGCTTGGCTGGATCTTTTTGTTATCTGAAAAGGCTACTTAAGAGCCACTAGCTCATTTTTAATTGAAAGGAGGGTGAATGTTAAAGGCAGCAGGAAAGTAGCTATGGCAGCAGGAAAGTAACAATGAAGGCCCCTGCAGATGCTGGGTGTTTGAGATTTTTTTGATTTGAGTGAATGAGTGACATGCAGAAACCTCTGGAGCACTAAATGATGTCTTTTTTTTTTTTTTTTTTCTCTCCCTGTGTTTATTGCCTCTGTCTTCAGAATTACGGATGCCACTAATCCTCAATTTTATTTTCTACAGCAAACTTTTTCACATTCCAAATGCCCAAACAACTCTAGGGGTCACTGGTTGTGCCCATTAATTGCGTGGCTGTTCAGAGCTGAGTGCTTCCGGGTCACAATTAGCCGGCTGTGAGACTGACCTTTGGCTCTGTGCACTTGGATGGAACTGACCTGGGTGAACTTCTAGAAGGAACCTAGAAAATGCCAAAGTGACACATCATTAGAGTAAAGGAAATGAAGGTGCTTCTGTTTGATTGAGGTTGAAACTGTGCTTGTTCATGATGAGGATGACAAGAGGCAAGGAGCTCCCTCTCCTTGCTGGGGCACAACAGCAGTCCGTATTCTCCCTTCAGACATTGCTCGTGTGGGCAGAAGCAGAGAGGCAAGGGAAAGAAGAGGTGGGCCCATGGCCTAACTCTCCTCCCTTCCAGCACTGGCCAGCAGAGATTCCTAGGTGTGCGGGTGGCCATGCGCTGTACTTGTGATGGAGATACCAAGGGGTGTATCCTGATCGGTGGAACTGGAGTCAGAGGGAGCATTGTTGACAGGAACAGGGAATGTGGGGAGTTAGGCTGGAAGCAGCTCAGCCACATGGACAGAGCAGTGCGTAGACGACTGGTGCCTTCCCATACTGGGGGGAGCACAATCTAAGGGGGAGGATGAGTGACTGTCCCACGTGTCTCCCCTGCCCAGTGACAGTCCCTCTCCCTCCCTGCCCCTGGCAGGCCAGTATGGGGGAGGGGCACTTGACGTTGCATTCCCCCTCTCCCCCCCGCTTTGCCTCTGAAGCAGTACATAGGCTTTAATAAAGTTGCATTCAGCTTCACTCTTTGCCAGTGAGACAATGGGCACCTGGAAGGTTCAGTTAGGATTTCATAGAGCCACACCACTCCCAACACAGGCAAGTGGCTCCCTGTCACAGGTCAAACCTAATCTGTAAACTCCACTTACTTTGTGGGGGATAGTAAAAGCTAGTGATATCCCAGTGACTGTGCTCGATTCTCTGTGTTAGTCTGAACTGCAGTGAAGGAGCTCTGTGAGGATTAAGGAGAACTCCTGGTGCTGTACACGAAGATCAAATAAACCCAAACCTCCAAAGAAATAAGAAAAGGTGAGAAAGAGAACAGATGGGAGCCGCACCATCAAAACCATTCATATGTCAAGGCACTGCTCCTGTTAAGGACTGTTGCAGCAGCCACCTTGGGTTGTAATCCACTGTGTTAGGGTAGTCTGGAAGGTAAAATTGGAGATTATGTTAAAATAATCTACCAAGCTTGCTCAGCAAAGCAGGGATTTGTGCGGAGGACAAGTCTGTTGACAGCTGGAACAGGAATGTAAAATCCATATGGGATGTAATGAAATCACCATTGGCCTTATGTGGGAGGGAAACGGTTGTCAGCAGGGGAATGCAAAGACTTTAAATATCTTCTGAAACTGGTATTTTTATGCCTTTGCAAAGATACCAGTGGTGCTTTTGTAGGGGGCTTTATTCTAAAGCAATTACTCTCTGCCACCCTCTGCTCTAGTGAATGCCATTGTTAATCCTTGAAAATGTGTAATATACAAAATGCTTGGCTTCAAAAGCAGCTGGGTAGAATAGGAGCACAATAATATGCCAGAAGTGCCATATCTAAGGAAGGTGTGCTCTTTTAGGCTATGATCTAGTCAGATTACAATAATTTATAAGGCTTTGGTCTTGTCATTATTTGGATAGGAGGCCTCTGAGAGGAAAAACTCAAGAAGTTGGAGGCAGTGGTGAATTAGTAGGTGGTCTCTTCTCACTGAAACCATAAGGAAACAAGGCCCCAGCATTTCTAACCATCAGAAGAGTAAAGTTCTGGAACAGCCTTCCAAGGGGAGCAGTGGGGGCAAAAAACGTAACTGGCTTCAAGACTGAGCTTGATAAGTTTATGGAGGGGATGGTATGACGAGTCTGCCTACAATGGCATGTGGCCCATCGGCGACTGCCAGTAGCAAAAATCCCCAACGGCCAGAGACAGGATGCTCTGAGTTACTACAGAGAATTCTTGCTCGCGTATTTGGTGGGTCTTGCCCACATGTATCGGGACTAACGGATCACCATATTTGGGGTTGGAAAGGAATTTTCCCCCTGGATTGGATTGGCAGAAACCATGGGGTTTTTTTGCCTTCCTCTGCAGCATGAGGCACGGGTCACTTGCAGGTTTAAACTAGTGTAAATGGTGAATTCTCTGTAACTTCAAGTCTTTAAACCGGTGGACTCCAAACTGTGGGGCGTGCCCCACTAGGGGACACGGAAGAATGTTCGGGAGGTGGGGTGTGCGGTGGGGCTGAGGCCAGCCCACACAAGAGGTGGGGAGGGAGCACATCCAGCCCAGCTCTGCTCCACCCCTGTTCCCAGCTGCAGCCCTGGTGCCCGGCCCTGTGCCCGGTCCCAGCCTCAGCCCTCAACCACGGCCCTGGCTGCTGGCCTCTGCTGCAGCTCAGCCCCTGCCCCCACCCCCAGCTTCTGCCCCTCCCTTGGCCCCCTTACCCCTGTACGTGTGCCCCCTGGAGCCGTGGCCCCAGCTCCCGGGGGTAGGGGTAAGGGGGGGATGCCTGAAAAGTTTGGGGAGCACTGCTTTATACCATAATTTGAGGACTTCAGTAACTCAGCCAGAGGTTAGGGGTCTATTACAAGCGTGAGTGGGTGAGGTTCTGTGGCCTGCAATATGTAGGAGGTCAAACTAGATGATCATGAGGGTCCCTTCTGACCTTAAAGTCTATGAATGTATGAGCATGATGTAAGGGATGCTGAGGTATAATTTTTTATGAAATTAAATTTGACATACTGGATACTCATGGTCATTAAAGAACTCTTCTTCCCCCCCTCCCCCCAGTTGGGACTTTAGCCTACTAGGGTGGTGTCCTGGTCCAGCTTTCAGTTATGGTTACTAAATTCTACCTACCAAAATTCCTGCTGCAGTTTCAATAGAGCAGTGGTCTCAACCAGAGGTCCAGGCCCCCCTGGGGGTCCGTGAGCAGGTTTCAGGGGGTCCGTGAAACAGGGCCAGCATTAGACTTGCTGGGGCCCAAGGCAGACAGCCAAAGTTCCCCTGCAAGGTCATTAAAGATCCAGTCCCTGCCACCCAGAGTTGAAGCTGAAGCCTGAGCAACTTAGCTTCATGGGGCCCCCTGTGGCTTGGAGCCCCAAGCAATTGGCCCGCTTGCTACCCCCTAATGCCAGCACTGGCTTTTATATGCAGAAATACAATGGTTGTGGCACAAGTGGGCCTAGAGTTTTTATAGCAAGTTGGGGTGGGGGGCTCTGAAAGAAAAAGATTGAGAACCCCTGCAATAGAGTATGGTATTTCTCACTTACAAAACCAGTTGTGTAGACTTGCTGTGCATTGTTAAGCTTCTGTTTTCCATTCCAGAAGTGGTTTCATTTCAGTGGAGGATAAAAATGGGTGGGTGGGGGTGTGTGTGTGTGTGTGTGGCACATGCAGATATTTGATCAGTGTCCTGGAATCCTTCATAATGAAAGATGAGGTAGAAAGGAGTTGTTTGCTAGCATTAAGACCAAAACTCTCGGATATTGATTTATTCTGAGATCACATTGTCAATCCGCATTTAGTTTGCTTTTTTTCATCCTTTAGTAGCCATTAGGTTTTTTTTTTTTTTTTAATTTGAATCGGGTGTGTGTGGTATAGCTTATGTGCCTCAAATGAGCTCCCCTTCATCTAGTACAGTGGCTGGCTCTCAACCTTTCCAGAGTACTCTACCCCTTTAAGGTAGTTGATTTGTCTTGTGTACCCCAAGTTTCACCTCACTTGCTTACAAAATACAAAAATGTCTCCGCACACTAGTACTGGAAAAATTGCTTCCTTTCTCATTTTTATCATATTTTAAAATAAATAATTTGGAATATAAATATTGTACTTCCATTTCAGTGTATAGCATATAAAGCAGTATAAACAAGTCATTGTCTGTATGAAATTTTAGTTTGTACTGATTTTGCTAGTGCTTTTTATGTAGCCTGTTATAAAACTAGGCAAATATCTAGGTGAGTTGATGTACCCCTTGGAAGACCTCTGTGTACCTCCTGGTTCAGAACCACTCCTCTAGTAGATCTTTGTGCATTCTGCAGCTAAGACATGAGCTGGTATTCTCATTTTTTGTCGGCAGCTCTAGATAAGTCACGAAAGGGGTCTGTCTGGCTAAGCAGCCTCTCCCTAACTGAGGTGGGAGCTATTCAGAGCTCAGCTCAATTACAAGCCACTGTTTGCCTCTGATCCTAGAAACTCTTTGCTTTTCTGATCCTTGTTTGTAGCATTGTGTCTTATATCAGATGTAGGTCAGATGTGAGCTAGGATGAGAAGCGGGGGTAGCACAGGCAATGCATGCACAGCTAACGCCATCAGGACACCTTTCAGAAACTGGTGATGTTTGAATAAATGAAGTGATTAGGTTTGAGGTATAGACATGTTGTTTCATATCCAATGGATGTACTGTACTGCCCTCTCATCAAGGTCAGTGTTGTATAAGGAAGAACTGTAGCAGTAACGAGCCATTTCAGTCTGAGTTTTGGTTGGGCCCTTATGGATACAGCAGCCAGCTGTCGAATGCTGAACTGAGTCTAGATCTGAATTTTTCTCAAAGTTCAGGGGTTGTTCACATCTAGGTGTTGGTTTTGAACCCTCCCTACCTATTTACTTTTCTTTGATGCTCAGATATACTACATTTCATTACGAATAGTTACCAAGAGTTATGGACCATGAAGTTTTGCTTTCCAGTCTCGGTTGCAGTAATATGCAGGACACGCATGCAGTGAGCTCAGCTACTAGGTAGGGTGTTCTAGGAAGAGCCTGCTCTAGGGTCTGGCTAGCAGTTGGGTATGTTGGGTGCTAGAAGCATAGGGGAAAATTCTTCGGGAGTAATTTAAAAAAAAAAATAGGCAGGAGTCTAAAGCAGGTGGCTGGCTACTCTCCTACAAAAACCTACACTGGATCACACTTGCCCACATAAGGATGGTGCTATGAAGAGGGCACGGTATAATGAGTGGATCAAAGTGAAAGTTGTTTTAAGAAAACCATTTAGAGTCTACTCCATTGACTGCTACAGAGGAAAACTCCAGTCCTGTAAGTAATGCGAGCCAGCAACGTAGAATGGTTTAAAATAGAGTACAAGCGATTGGACTGCATTAATGAGCTTGCTCTTCTGTTTAGCACAAGGAGGATCCCACATAAGCTGCCTGATTAACTTTGGGGTTACTTTCTTTTTTGAATATGTTCATTGTTTTCGAGGATCTTTTGCTTTTTTGGTGACCGTTGCTCAGCCTGAAGCCTCCAGTTTCATTATTGCAGTGATTACGTTAGTTGATGAGGTTTCTGCAGGTGTCCTTCTTCCCGCACACTTTTTGCAGCTTTTACAGTTCACCTGCCAGGCGTTTAAGACAGTTCACGCTTTTGAGATCTTTGCAATCTAAAGGGTATTATTGAAAAAGATCAAACTCTCTCTCTGGTTATTGAAATGGCCGTTTTAGCCTCCTCAAAGATGTTTTACTGGGGTTCAGAATTTTAATGGCTTGAAAATTGTCTCTAAAGCCGTGAACAGGAAGTTCACCTCTCAGTAGTACACAGGATATTTGGGCGTCCTTTTCCCCCCGAATTTCTGACTGTTCTTTGCAGTATTGTTGTTTAATAAGATATCTGTTCAGGATCCAATAGAGGCAATTTCAAGTGAGAATTTCCATTCACAGTGAAATTTTTTTCTGCTTTCATTTTGAAGTTGTTTTCTTAGTGATGACCTACATCCAGTGTTTTACTGTGTCTCCTGCTGTTCTTCGCACATACAGGACCATCCTTTATATTTGCCATTGGAGCTGTCCTCAGCCAGTGCTACCTATCCAAGGTTAGATTAAAAAACACCACCACATGTATGCACTGTGTGTATCATGTCTATCTCACATGGTTAGGCCACATAAAGGACAGGAGAGTGTTGCTGCTACCAGCTCAAGTGGCACATGACTTCAGTGCTGGAGACGATAGGTTTAAACTGTGCTGATGAGCAAGATGTGGAGAAACAAATAATTCTGAAAAAAATAAAATAAAAAAGGTTATATAATCTAAAGTCCCCTGCCACTTTCTCAATGATATTTGCCCTAGGTCCTTGTTACTGAGTGTCAGAGGATAATGTAAGTGGAAATGGTACTGGGAATTACATTAATGAGAGATGGTAAGACTTCGTTACTGTTGTTAGGTCAACAGAGTCAGGAAAGAAGAGAATCTGACACCCCAGATACCTATAGACGCTCCCAAAATAGAAGGGTAGAAAGAATAAGACAGAAAAAACTTAAGTCTGTCACTAATTACACCTTCCAGTTGCAGGAAATTGATCACGTAGGCTTTGTCCAGATGATCCCAGTCGATAGTGGTTGTAATGGAATGCTAAGCTGTTATACTATTTAGCCACTAGGTGGCACTATGTAAAATACCTGATTTAAATGAACCTAAGCCGTACTTGGCAGAGCATTAAAGGATCTTGTGATGAACACATCTGGTGTGTATAAGCAAGCTCTGTAGTCAGTCCACATCTGGCACAGAGGAACACGACATGGAGTCAGGAATAAATGAAGAACAGCAACAGAAGTTGCAAACAGAAGGAACAAATCAACAAAGGTTGTAGGATTTCACCAGCATGCCACTTTTCAGTGCCCCAGAGAACTTCAGCTTTGACAAACCTTCAGAATGAAGAGACTGGAAACAGTGTTTTGCAAGATGTCACATTGCTACCAAGCTGCACAAAGAAACTGGAGATATACAGATATCATCTTCCAAGTACACTATGGGGAAGCTGGCAGAGCATGTCCTTAAATCCTTTGACTTTACTGAAGACACTCACAAAGGTGACTATGTTGGATGTATACTTTTATACCTCAGAGAAACGTGGTTGATGCAAGAGCATGTTTCCAACAGAAGAATTCATGAAGCAGGGGAAAATGTTGCATGTTTTATATGAGCTTTCCAGACATTGGCTGAAAACTGATAATTCATGTTTTGAATTCCCCAGAATCACAGAGACAGGCTGGTTATTGGGTTAACAGATGAAAAACATTTCACAGCAGCTACAATTGAAGAAAAATTTAACCCTAGTCATAGCTATAGAGCTAGCAAAACAGTCAGAAGCACTCAAACAGAACAAAAGGCAGGAGCAACTTGACAAACCTGAAACTAGCTTAGACACTAAAAATAGACTCTTGAGTATTAAAAGTCATTATCAAAAATGCCCTGAGGCAAGGCGAGAACTCCCAGGCTAAGAGGGACAAATTCCAACCTACATGCACAAGGTGTGGAAAAAATCATATCCCAAGAAATGATGCATATCCAGCCATAGGCACACGATGTAATACATGCATGTAATATAGACATTTTGCAATTGTTTGCCATACCAAAACAGTCAGGGAGTTGACTCATATTATGGACAGTGGACCACAATTCACTGCAGCAGATTTTAAATAATTCCAAATGAAATATGACTTGTGATCATATTAATAGCAGCCCCCATTATCTACAAGCAAGTGGAGAGGCCAAGAGAACTGTACAGACAGCCCCCCCCCAATAAAAAAAATGCAGCAGGAAGATCCATTCCTCACAGATCAACACCAATAGCGGCTACTAGATATAGTGCAGCACAACTGCTGAAGGCAACTCAGAACTACTGTTCCAACTCTGGAAAAAAACTGTTTCCAAAGTGGCCAGACATGAAGAGTCGCCAAATCAGATAAAAAAGATAAGAGTTTATGAACACTTTTAGAACAGCCACTCGGAGTACTGCCAGGTCTAGAAGCTGGTGTCCATGTTCATGTCAAATTGAGTGGAGAAAAAGGATGGACAACTCCAGCTGTTGTGAACAAAAAGCATAAAGCATCCGAATCATATGTGATCAAGACTGACAGTGGAGAGTTCAACAGAAACCATCAACATCTACAGGTTGTTCCTCAGAAAGAGAGCAGTCAACAGGGCAAATGCAGAACAAGACGACGACTCAAGGATTCCAAACCGACCACAACCAGTTGTTGCACCTAATGGAGAGCCAGATGACCAAGTTTGTTACGTGTTCAGGTCATGTAATTAGAAAATCAGTGTGATTCAGAGACATTTAACACGTACTGAACTTCAAAGACTGTGTGATGATGTAAATATTGTAAAGGATAGGAATGTAGAACTTAAAGGGAGAGATGTAATGGAATGCTAAACTGCATAATACTGTTCAGCCACTAGGTGGCATTGTGTATAAAAGTCTTTATTTAAATCAGCCGTGGGCAAACTTTTTGGCCTGAGGGCCACATTGGGGTTGCAAAACTGTATGGAGGGCCGGGTAGGGAAGGCTGTGCCTCCCCAAACAGCTTGGCCCCCGCCCCCTATCTGCCACCTCCCACCCATCCAACCTCCTGCTACTTGTCCCTTTACCACCCCATCCTGGGACCCCTCGCCTCCTGACAACCTTCCTGCCCCATGACTGCCCACTGGCCCAGGCCCCCTTACCATGCTGCTCAGAACAGCACGTCTGGAGCCGCGCTGCCCGGCCGGAGCCAGACACGCTCTCGTGCTGCCATGCAGGAGTGTGCAGCCCCGCCACCCAGAGCGCTGCCCGGGAGAGGGGCTCGGGGCTAGCCTCCACGGTAGGCAGTTCAAGGACCAGGCAGGACAGTCCCGCGGGCCGTAGCTTGCCCACCTCTGATTTAAATGAATGTCAGCCATACCAGGCAGAGCAGTCAAGGATCTTATGATGAACACATCTGGTGTGTATAAGCAAGCTCTGTGTCCAGTCCATATCTGGTGCAGGAACATGACAACAGAGATGCCCAATAACGTATAGGTTGGGTGTTGGATCCCCACAGCCGTTACTCAGAAAATGAGAGGCTGCGGGATTGAAGCAAATATTGTTCCACCAGCATTTCTCCGGACAGCTAGAGCATGAGAGAGAACATCCCTTCCCTACTCCAGCAGGAATCTGAGAAAAGGAGATACATGAACAGAAATTAGAAGGCTACTTGACTGTGCTGTGGACCTTCTCAAATGAACCAGCCTAAGTCAAACAAATGGGCCATGGCATGTACTGCAGATGCACCAGTAGCTGTATGTGCACATCTGCCAAAACAGCTGTTTCAGCTTGCAATTTCTAGCTAGCCAGTGAGCAGCAATTTAAATAAAAAAAATATGTACAGAACTAGAGAAAGTAGGTGTTCCTCGAGACTGTTACTAATTCACCATAAGAGGCTACAAGCATAAGCAGAGACTCTGCGCTCACACTTGATTTTGTAGCTCCTTGGATTTTCTTTTGCAGCCTGGTGGCAGATCCTTAGGTGGGGAGTTAGACAAGCACAAGTAATTCCACCTGATACAAATTCTCTAGCACTTGTATGCTCTCCAGACACTCTTCTTTAAACACCAAGTGGTAGGGGTGAAAGTGAGAAGCCTCTCTCAGATCAGCAGCAAACAATAAATTGCTGGTATGAGGTGACTTAAATGTGTATATGCTGACATGCTGAGTGTGTCATGGTTCTAGGGTGACCATATTTCCCAAAGGAAAACCGGGACATTGTGCGGGGCTTGCCTGAGCTCCCTGTTCCCTGCCTGGGGCTGACAGCCAGAGGCACCCCGCCCCCTGCAGGGCTGGCCTGAGCCCTGCCCCAGTGGCTGACAGCCCAAGCCCCACACCTAGGGCTACCACCTTTTGAAATGCCAAAAAAACCCCCCAGCAATATCTGCCCCTCCCCTTCCCCCACAATGCAAGCCCATTGTAACCCTAACCACAAGGCAACTTTGCAACCCCCACTTCAACAGCCACTTAAAGTGACCCAAACCCTCCCTCTCTCGCACACGCGTGGTGCGCTTCTGTGTTGGTGGGCAGACAGCTGTTGTATTTTCAACAGTTTTGATCTGTTATCACTTAAACTGCGGAAGTGGGAGCACTGCAGCATCTTTAGTAGGATGCAGGAAGTTTTAACATGGGATATCCCAGTGTACTGTGATGATGATGCAAATCTTTAGACCCATGTAAACAAGCCCCAGGAAATGAAATTTATTTTCCTGACAACTGGAAAAATCCATTTAAAAAAAAAAAACAAAAAACAAAACCAGCCAGGATGGACAAATACCAGCCAGGTTGTAACCCTGAATGTTCGTCCATGCCCCTAGGGAGGTGCGCCCCACTCTTTTGGCAAAACTGGTCAGTTGGCAAGAGCAAATGGGACAAATGTCCATTTTTGCCAAAAAAGTCAGAATGTCTGGGACAGGGCTTAAAAAGGGGACTGTCCCGGCCAAAACAGGATGTATGGTCATGCTAACTGGTTCTGTGCCTAGTTGTTTCAGGCCCAGGAATAGTTCCATATGTTATACATGAATGTTGATTTTGGAGGCTTTTTATTGTGGCCGCCACTAAATGCAAGTCAAGTTTTCTATGAAACTTTTAGGAGTGTTCTTTTGATAAACAATAACCCTCCAGTAACACTGGGCAGAGCACCAGAAGCAGAAGTGATGGCAAGCTCTCTTAGCTTGTGTTTGGTAAGTGACACGAAACAAAGCCAGATAGACTGGGATGCATTCAGTACTAGTGGCGTAGGGAAAATTCTCTGTTCTTGTTGATAATTTTATCCTAATAGGATTAAAATAGGATTTTGTTCCAGCCTTACAAAGTACTATGATTTTGCAAAAAGAAAAGGAGTACTTGTGGCACCTTAGAGACTAACAAATTTATTGGAGCATAAGCTTTCGTGAGCTACAGCTCACTTCATCGGATGCATTTGGTGGAAAAAACAGAGGAGAGATTTATATACACACACACTGTTTTTTTCCACCAAATGCATCCGATGAAGTGAGCTGTAGCTCACGAAAGCTTATGCTCCAATAAATTTGTTAGTCTCTAAGGTGCCACAAGTACTCCTTTTCTTTTTGCGAATACAGACTAACACGGCTGCTACTCTGAAACCTGTTACTATGATTTTGTGATACTTCAAAAGATTGAGGACTAGCATACAAATACAAATATATACGCACTCACGCTCATGTGCATGCCTGTGGGCTCACTTTTATGTTGTTTGAGGTGTTGAGATGATATTGCTGTATTATTTTTGTACAGATTGTGACGGTGCCCCTCATAAGGCTTTATGGAAACATGCTTATGAATGTATATATGACACAACTAGAATATGTTTTATGCTACTATATATGTAATATCTCTGTAAAGGTTATGATCTACTGAATCTATTAATCCTATTCGTATGCATGTATCGTTTTTGTATTTGAAGTTATGAATATTGGCTGTGTACTGGCTTGATTTTTAAGTAGCCTTGGTAAAGCATTTGGTCAGCTTCTTGAGACAGGAATGTGCAAATTTAAGTGCCCAATCAAGAAGCACTTAAGGGACAATGGATCTTGGAAGGCTCCAATCCACATAAGAAGTCTACATGAAGATGTTCAAGGTAGCAGGTAAGCAATCGCTGCTGCCTGTAAAAACGGAGTCATGCATGGACATGTGACTTGCCCACGTGACTCCAAACCTCAATCTTAGAGCTGGACTTTGCATAGGAGAGAGGAGGGGGTCTCCACCCACATGAGAAAGTCTATTTAAGCCTGTGGGAGACCCCTCCATTTTGTCTTCAGCTGGCTAAAGAGAGAGCCTCTCCACCCCCAAGAATACCTGAAAGAAACTGGAACAAAGGACAGTAACTACAGAGGGTGTGAGTGATTGCTGGACCCAGACTAGAAGGAGACTAGAGGAAGCTTACTGGAATTCCTCTAAGGGTGAGGATTTTATCTGTATTCAGTTATTTCTTACTGTATTAGATATAGACTGGCATGTTCTATTTTATTTTGCTTGGTAATTCAGGTTGTTCCGTCTATTACTTGGAACCACTTAAATCCTAGGTTTCAGAGTAGCAGCCGTGTTAGTCTGTATTCGCAAAAAGAAAAGGAGTACTTGTGGCACCTTAGAGACTAACAAATTTATTAGAGCATAAGCTTTCGTGAGCTACAGCTCACTTCATCGGATGCATTTGGTGGAAAAAACAGAGGAGAGATTTATATACACACACACACAGAGAACATGAAACAATGGGTTTATCATACACACTGTAAGGAGAGTGATCACTTAAGATAAGCCATCACCAACAGCAGGGGGGGGAAGGAGGAAAACCTTTCATGGTGACAAGCAAGGTAGGCTAATTCCAGCAGTTAACAAGAATATCAGAGGAACAGTGGGGGGTGGGTGGGAGGGAGAAATACCATGGGGAAATAGTTTTACTTTGTGTAATGACTCATCCATTCCCAGTCTCTATTCAAGCCTAAGTTAATTGTATCCAGTTTGCAAATTAATTCCAATTCAGCAGTCTCTCGTTGGAGTCTGTTTTTGAAGCTTTTTTGTTGAAGGATAGCCACTCTTAGGTCTGTGATCGAGTGACCAGAGAGATTGAAGTGTTCTCCAACTGGTTTTTGAATGTTATAATTCTTGACGTCTGATTTGTGTCCATTCATTCTTTTACGTAGAGACTGTCCAGTTTGGCCAATGTACATGGCAGAGGGGCATTGCTGGCACATGATGGCATATATCACATTGGTAGATGCGCAGGTGAACGAGCCTCTGATAGTGTGGCTGATGTGATTAGGCCCTATGATGGTATCCCCTGAATAGATATGTGGACAGAGTTGGCAACGGGCTTTGTTGCAAGGATAGGTTCCTGGGTTAGTGGTTCTGTTGTGTGGTGTGTGGTTGCTGGTGAGTATTTGCTTCAGATTGGGGGGCTGTCTGTAAGCAAGGACTGGTCTGTCTCCCAAGATCTGAGAGAGCGATGGCTCGTCCTTCAGGATAGGTTGTAGATCCTTGATGATGCGTTGGAGGGGTTTTAGTTGGGGGCTGAAGGTGATGGCTAGTGGCGTTCTGTTGTTTTCTTTGTTGGGCCTGTCCTGTAGTAGGTGACTTCTGGGTACTCTTCTGGCTCTGTCAATCTGTTTCTTCACTTCAGCAGGTGGGTACTGTAGTTGTAGGAATGCATGATAGAGATCTTTTAGGTGTTTGTCTCTGTCTGAGGGGTTGGAGCAAATGCGGTTATATCGTAGCGCTTGGCTGTAGACAATGGATCAAGAGGATCAAGAGGCTACTAGGCAGCTCTCCAACACCACTTTCTACAAGCCATTACCCTCTGATCCCACTGAGAGTTACCAAAAGAAACTACAGCATTTGCTCAAGAAACTCCCTGAAAAAGCACAAGAACAAATCCGCACAGACACACCCCTGGAGCCAGGACCTGGGGTATTCTATCTGCTACCCAAGATCCATAAACCTGGAAATCCTGGACGCCCCATCATCTCAGGCATTGGCACCCTGACAGCAGGATTGTCTGGCTATGTAGACTCCCTCCTCAGGCCCTTCGTTACCAGCACTCCCAGCTATCTTCGAGACACCACCGATTTCCTGAGGAAACTACAGTCCATTGGTGATCTTCCTAAAAACACCATCCTAGCCACTATGGATGTAGAAGCCCTCTACACCAACATTCCACACAAAGATGGACTACAAGCCGTCAGGAACAGTATCCCCGATACTGTCACGGCTAACCTGGTGGCAGAACTTTGTGACTTTGTCCTGACCCATAACTATTTCACATTTGGTGACAATGTATACCTTCAAATCAGCGGCACTGCGATGGGTACCCGCATGGCCCCACAGTATGCCAACATTTTTATGGCTGACTTAGAACAACGCTTCCTCAGCTCTCGTCCCCTAATGCCCCTACTCTACTTGCGCTACATTGATGACATCTTCATCATATGGACCCATGGAAAAGAAGCTCTTGAGGAATTCCACCATGATTTCAACAATTTCCATCCCACCATCAACCTCAGCCTGGACCAGTCCACACAAGAGATCCACTTCCTGGACACTACGGTGCTAATAAGCGATGGTCACATAAACACCACCCTATATCGGAAACCTACTGACCGCTATTCCTACCTACATGCCTCTAGCTTTCATCCAGATCATACCACTCGATCCATTGTCTACAGCCAAGCGCTACGATATAACCGCATTTGCTCCAACCCCTCAGACAGAGACAAACACCTACAAGATCTCTATCATGCATTCCTACAACTACAGTACCCACCTGCTGAAGTGAAGAAACAGATTGACAGAGCCAGAAGAGTACCCAGAAGTCACCTACTACAGGACAGGCCCAACAAAGAAAACAACAGAACGCCACTAGCCATCACCTTCAGCCCCCAACTAAAACCCCTCCAACGCATCATCAAGGATCTACAACCTATCCTGAAGGACGAGCCATCGCTCTCTCAGATCTTGGGAGACAGACCAGTCCTTGCTTACAGAAGCCCCCCAATCTGAAGCAAATACTCACCAGCAACCACACACCACACAACAGAACCACTAACCCAGGAACCTATCCTTGCAACAAAGCCCGTTGCCAACTCTGTCCACATATCTATTCAGGGGATACCATCATAGGGCCTAATCACATCAGCCACACTATCAGAGGCTCGTTCACCTGCGCATCTACCAATGTGATATATGCCATCATGTGCCAGCAATGCCCCTCTGCCATGTACATTGGCCAAACTGGACAGTCTCTACGTAAAAGAATGAATGGACACAAATCAGACGTCAAGAATTATAACATTCAAAAACCAGTTGGAGAACACTTCAATCTCTCTGGTCACTCGATCACAGACCTAAGAGTGGCTATCCTTCAACAAAAAAGCTTCAAAACAGACTCCAAGGAGAGACTGCTGAATTGGAATTAATTTGCAAACTGGATACAATTAACTTAGGCTTGAATAGAGACTGGGAATGGATGAGTCATTACACAAAGTAAAACTATTTCCCCATGGTATTTCTCCCTCCCACCCCACCCCCACTGTTCCTCTGATATTCTTGTTAACTGCTGGAATTAGCCTACCTCCTTGTCACCATGGAAGGTTTTCCTCCTTCCCCCCCCTGCTGTTGGTGATGGCTTATCTTAAGTGATCACTCTCCTTACAGTGTGTATGATAAACCCATTGTTTCATGTTCTCTGTGTGTGTGTATATAAATCTCTCCTCTGTTTTTTCCACCAAATGCATCCGATGAAGTGAGCTGTAGCTCACGAAAGCTTATGCTCTAATAAATTTGTTAGTCTCTAAGGTGCCACAAGTACTCCTTTTCTTTTTACTTAAATCCTACTTTCTGTATTTAATAAAATCACTTTTTACTTATTAATTAACCCAGAGTATTTATTAATACCTGGGGGGATGTGTGTGTGTGTGTGTGTGTGGGGGGGGGGGGGGGGGGGGGGGGAAACAGCTGTGCATATCTCTCTATCAGTGTTGTAGAGGGTGAACAATTTGAGTTTACCCTGTATAAGCTTTATACAGGGTAAAAGGGATTTATTTGGGGTTTGGACCCCATTGGTCCATTGGGCATCTGAGTGTTAAAGACAGGAACACTTCTTAAGTTGCTTTCAGTTAAGTATGCAGTTTTGGGGCACTTGGTTCAGAACCTGGGTCTTTGTTGAAGCAGACTGGCATGTCTGGCTCAACAAGACAGGCTGCTGGAGTCCCAAGCTGGCAGGGAAAGCAGGGGCAGAACTGGTCTTGGTACATCAGTTGGCAGCCCCAAGGGGGTTTCTGAGATCCAACCCGTCACACAGATCATTGAGCTTCCTTTTTGTGATATACTGATTTCATGCTCTGTATGTTGGATAATATTTTTTAGATTGCTGTGGCTGTAGTCATTAGTGATCTATCTTGCTAACCCCAGGGAAAAAGCCCAGTCTGCCCATCAAACAACAGATGTTCCCAAGTAGCAACTTTCCAAACCCAAGTCTGTTTGTTTCCTTTTGAGTTTAGGCTGTGCTTTGGTATCATGCAGTCTGTGACATTTTAACATGATACAGTCTGGACCCAGTACATCTAGAAAGTACAGCTACTGCTGCAGGCACGAAGGGATCCAGTCAGCAAAGTACCAAAGAGCCACGTTTTGGTCCATATCCTGCCACTTCCTGCAGGACACTGAGTACCTTTAACTCTCATTGAAATCAGTGGAAGGAGAGGATGCTGATCCTATTGCAAGAGGTACTCAGAGTTTTGTGGCATTGGGACACCAAGAGCAGATATTAAAAAAGAATCCCCACTGCCAGCCACAAAGGTCTTCTTGTATTAGTTTCTCCTTTGTGTGTAAGGTGGTGATGACCTTGCTAAAAATGCACTGGAGATTACGAAATGAAGTTTACTGGAACTGGTTGGAAATTTTTCATTAGGAAAAATGGAAATGCCCTTTTCACACACAATTGAAAAAATTTGCTGAAAACTTTTGATTTTTCCATTGGGAAAATATAAAATGACCGCTTCCCAAGTGGCCTGCAGAAGGCTCTTGCCAGGTTTGCTTTATGCCTGCACGGAGAAAGTGAAATTGACAAGAGCCTTACAGGCAGGCATGAGGGAAGCTAAAAATTTCCATTTTAGTTCTACCAAAATATAATATTTTGGGAAATCCCTTCCACTTTGTGGGGTTAGTGCTGGCAGAACAAAAAGCCCCACATTTACATTATGCATGCCAAAGCATTTGAACTCCAGAAGCATCCCAGACTATCGATCTTCCTTTGCTGTCTTGCCAACGTGCCACTTTGCTGATAATGAAGCCTGTGAGATGTGCTGTTGAAATGAAATTTCAGGCCAGTCTGTTCAATGAGTCTTGATGTAGCACTTTTCCCAATAACGACAAATTGCATTTCTGGTCCCTTTGTGTGCGTGTGGGTATTCAGATTCGCTTAGCGTAGTATGTAGGCTGGGACTTGCGGTATCTGTGCGACTTAGGCTGTTGTCATGATGGAATGTAATATGTCCTGTGTTGTGGATGAATGGGGCAAGTTGACTCCTGGTGTTGTGGATGCAAGTCCACTGACTTCAAAAGAGTAAACCTGCAAAAAGAAATTGGGCCAGATCCTCTGCTGATATAAATCAGCCTAATTCTAATTTTATTTGTGCTATATCGATTAGATATTAGCTGAGGATCTGGGCTACAACATTTTTAAAAAATTCACATATTTCTCCCTAACATTAAGAGTAAATAGCTCTGTAGTGAGTGAGTATTATTATTATTTATACTGCAGCAGCACCCAGAGGCAATCCAAATCGGGGGCCATTTTACTGTACTAAGGGTTGAATCACCCCTCAGCCTGAACGACTGCTCAGGGGCGTAAGGAGGAATAAGAAGCTGGTGATCTGGGAATAACAGGGAATGTGTAGATCCTTGGCTTCATCCCCAAATGCACTGGGCTGCATTTTAAGAATCTGATTTTTCATTGTTCCTAAGATCCAAGGGTTTGGATCTGTGTTCACTTGTACAAATTGGTGAGGATTCTTATCAAGCCTTCCCAGGAAAGGGGATGTAGGGCTTGGGGGGGATATTTTGGGGGAAGGTGTCTCCAAATGGGCTCTTTCCCTGTTCTTTGTTTAAACACTTGGTGGTGGCAGCATACAGTTCAAAGACAAGGCAAAGTTTGTACCTTGAGGAAGTTTTTAACCTAAACTGGTAATAAGCTTAGGGGGTCTTTCATGCAGGTCCCCACATCTGTACCCTAGGCTCAAATAAATTTGTTAGTCTCTAAGGTGCCACAAGTACTCCTGTTTTTTGTTTTTGTTTTGGGCTGCAGAGGTTAGCCACTGCAGGAGAGTTGGTTTATAAATGTCTAGTCCTCTGGAGTAAGGAGAGAACTTAGCTAATACAAGGGGGAAGGGATGGTAGTCTTTGGGCTAGTATTAGGCCAGCAACAATTTATTGCACCCTTTTAGAGCAATGGAGGAGCAGGGAGGGAATTGTGGATCCCTGAGTCATAATGCCTTCCCTAAGACGCTCCTGCCATGAGCTGGGTCCTTTTGTCACAATCTACACCTGAGAATGACAATGTAGGGAGATAAGAATTCCAGCTCAGTACATAAGATATAGAGGATACAGGCTTAATGCTGTACTTGGCTATTAGCTTTTTGCAATATACAATATGCAGACACATCCTATTCAACTTGGATGCAGGCAGCTAAATTGATTGAGTTTAAAAATCTCAATACACAAATCTCAAATTATGTATTTTTAAAATGTCCTCCGTATTTTTAAAATTTCTCTAGATGGTTTAGCTAAAATGGTTCTGGGTTGGCTCCTGCATCATGTAGGACATGTTCTTCACACCATTCATACCGGGAAAATTACAGATTTTGAAGGTTTAGGCACATGCAATTGTCTGCGTACATTTGAGAATACCTGATATGAACATACAAATTGGATATCTGCACATGCCAGGTGAAGTGCCCAGCTGGCTCCGTACATATGCATACTTGGCTACAGGCCTGTATGTTTACATACACTCAGATGTGTATGTCTAGCTTTGAAATCTGGCCTCTTCGGACATGTCTGCCCTGCAGCTGGAAGCAAGCTCCCGGCCCGGGTCGGGCAGGCTTGTAGTCGGGCAGCTAGCCTGTGCTGCCACCCAGGCCATGCAACATCCATGCTAATTTTAGCACATAAGCTTGTGCCAAGCTAGCAAGTGTCTGTCAGCCCAGTTGCAGTGTAGACAATAACTTTAGGGAGCAGTCTTGACCCCCCACAAGACAGGGAGCAGTTGCTCATCTCATAAAACAAGTTTTCATCTTTAGCTTCCGATTCTAGCTTTGTTAGGTGCCTCCATTGTGCAGCTGCCTCCTTTAGAAGTCTTCGTGGCTGGCTCTAATTGTTGTTACTCTCTTAAGAAATGTTCCTGTTATCTAGCCTGATTTCTCCCCGCCCCACCCCCCCTTTCAAGCTCTTTCTGTTTTCTCCTTCAAGGGCTCTCTCCTCCCTCCAGGCAGCAAGCTCAGTTGCAGTCTCTGAAAGAAAGAACAACCACTTCCTGCTTACAGCCTTCCCAGACTTTTCACCCCTTTAAAAAACCATTAACAAAAATCCTTGGCTATAAACCTTTCAAACGTTTTAGCAGCAATTGGGAAGGTTTGCTTTCCTCACACCCACACCCAGTGCCACGGATGCCATAATGAATGCTTGTCTTGCACTGAGAGGCAAATTGTCTAATAGGTTGAATGAGCCATATTTTCCCTATGCCAGTTCTGCTTGCTTAGCTTCCAAGAATCAGTCCTGTTTAAGAGATTTCTAGTCTCAGGTACATTATGTAAGAGGCTAAGAAGTGGGAGTTGGAAAAAATGCAATTGATCTTTCACAGCACAAGATAAAAGTCTTGTCAAAAGGAAAATGGTAAAAGGAAACAGTACTTCTCCAGCATATAAAATGGAGATACATCATGTAAAACAGAGTTCGCAGATAGTTCTGATTTGCTGAAGAGGATGCATTACTTAATGTGGCTGATGTTATCAGCTCCAGATAGAACTAGATCAGTGTCAGGATGAAAGCATGGCTTTATCTAATTCTTAAAGAATATTCATTCATATAGGATATAATAGGTGTTAAAATACCATCGTGATAGGTGTGGCACAGATACGTTAAAAACAGAATTTTCTCTCTCACCCCTCCAAACCCCATTTCTGTTTAATACTTTGTATATCAGTCACTTGGTCCTGAAGACTCACATGACCACATCTCTGCAAATCATCATTAAGCTAATGATTTTCACAGGGTTCTATGAGCTCAAATTTGGAGGTCCTGAAAGGCTTTCTGAACCTTCTCCACTTTGCTTCCTTCTCAGCCAAAATATTCATTTGATGTGCTAAGTGACCCAACAGTTATATTGGGGAAATGAACGAAAATAAGGACTTTGCATTTGAAGGGGGGCATTATGTTTTTGGCCTCCTATTATAGTAGCCATTAAGAAGTCAACATTTGTCAATAGGTATCAGTGTTATTTCCTATACTAAGTATATGAAAGTATTAGGAATATTACAAAAATAGCTGTACAGTTTTCATGTTATCTAAGACAACTGGATGGCTTTTAAAGTCAGCCACTTATATACTTGCAATACTGTATATTCTACAAGGAATAATGTTCTATACGAGACTGATGGGTCAAATTCTGAAGTCCTTGGTCAGGGCCTAATCCAGTGCCAATGGAAGTCAGTGGAAAGACTCCCATTGACTTCAGTGGGCTTTAGATTGGGTGTTGAGCCCTTTCATGGGAGTTTTACTTTAGTAGGGGAAAGTAAGAACTGCAAGGCTTGGGGCAAAGCAAGTAAAGACAATTCTCATGTAGGGTCTGTTGCATTTTGCTTGTGTAATGCTTCTTTCTCTCTCCTCTTTTTTGTGCATGTTCAGAAATCCGTACCCAGTTGGTGGAACAGTTCAAATGTCTGGAACAACAATCCGAATCCCGGCTGCAGCTCCTGCAGGACCTCCAGGAGTTCTTCCGCAGAAAGGCTGAAATAGAGCTGGAGTACTCCAGGAGTCTGGAGAAACTGGCAGAACGATTTTCTTCCAAGATCCGCAGCTCCAGAGAACACCATCAATTCAAGTAAGCAAGGATTTCCAGTAGCACGTGGATGCTTCAGAGCCTGAATCAATAACTAACTTTGGTTGTGGCTGCAAAGTCCAAATGTTGACTAAAATTAACAGTAACAGTGCTACAGTGGCATTGTTCTGTGTTTTCAGCATGGAAGGGTCATGAGACGTGAAATCAGGCACAGGTATTGTTCAGTACAGCCTCAGTTAATTTGTTTTAAGTCATTCCTCCAAACAGTACCATAAAATATGTGAACCTTGATTTTTTTTTTTAATTTTTATTTTTCAAAAGAAGATAAACTCAGCCTCCATTTTCTGTGTCTTCACTTCAGTTAGTGCTAATAATGTCAGGTACATTTTATAGGACCTGATTTGTATATGACCTCAAGTCATTATTGGTTAGAGTGCTTTAAATTGCGTTTGGAGATATTTTCAGACTCAGAATTGGAGGCAACTTCTGAAAATTGAGCTCACTAAAGTATTTGTATTTTTAAATAATATTGTATATTACACGCATGAATGCACACGCACAATGTGCTGAAGCTAGGCAAATTCATCTTGGAAATAACATACACATTTTGAACAGTAATTTAACCAATGCAATAATTTACCAAGGGATGTGGTGGATTCTACTTCACTCGAATTCTTTTTTAAATTAAAAGCGATGTCTTTCTAGAAATATGCTTTAGCTGAACCAGAAGATATGGATTCAATGCAACAGGAATTATTGGGTGAACGTAAAGCCTGTGTTATACAGGGGGTCAGACTAGATTATCATAATAGTTCCGCCTGGCCTTAGAATGTATAAATACATGTAGATTTTCAAAAGCAGCTTGTGAACTGTCAGCCCACATTCTAAACCTTGGTTGCAAAAAACTTCAGGCAGAATTTTAGAGTCTGGGGAGACTATTTCTTGGGTGAAGATATTTAGTCTGTAATGTTAGACTGGCCTGTAACATCATTCCAAGGCCCCATTTAAAAATGTGGTTATGATTGGAAGAATGACTCCCTGTAAAACGGGGTTCTGTAACTTTTTTTTCTCATTGACTCAGCAAATTCAGTTTTGCCAAAGATCTTTGGTTGGGCACCACAAAAGAGACTGCCCCAAATATGCACGAACTCTTGAATTGGTCTCATGTTTTCCCTCCAGCAATATTTCTGGTGTTCTTTATGATGATTAGCTCACTCTGGCTGCCTGTCTTAGCTTGGATGTCTTGCTTGGCAGAACATGAGTGATGTTGCGTAGTGCATGCCACTTTCTAATGTGTGCCTTCCAGGTTCTGAACTCTAAGTGAACTGCATATAAATGTGTGCAGTATGAGAGAAGGATATTCATACTGTATAGATCCAATGCAATTCTGCAGCTGAAATTCCTTTCCTTTCTCTCCCCTGGCTATAGCATTTGTCTCTGCCTCTTTTCTGACAGCCACAGCTATGAAGTATCTTTCCCAAAATGATGCCAGTGTCATTCCATTCATAGGCCAAGGACCATCAGCATGGTGTAGCTCCCATTCTAGGGACTTGGGGCTCTACCTGTATGATACACTTAACTTTTCTAATTCCTAGCCCCTTACAAACCCTTTCTTTTCTCAAGCCTCATGTTTCTTCCATTACAGCATGAGAAGTTGCTGCTTCTGCTGCCAAATTACTAAATCCTATTTACTCCATATTACTAAATCCTATTTAATCTATTTACTCTGACTCTCTAGGGAACAGGTTTTCACTGTTTTATGGCCATGTCATAGACTGATAGATTCAAATGTACAATCCCATTGGTTTGCTAGGTGGCTTTGCTGACATTGCTGTGACCTACATCAAGGATACCTGTCCTAGCACGGGAAGGAGTTTGTGAGCATTGGCTACAGGAATGTGCTTGTGCTCTGTGAACTGGAGGCAATGGTGTTTTGTTGTATGTGCGTCTCCTGCTGGCCAGTGCCCTAACTGGAGCACTGGGCAAGCTGTTCATTTGCCCATGTGGGTGTTGCATTTATTATGCTGGGATGATGCCCTGTAAAGTTCAAGCTGTGGGGGGGATAATACTTATTCACCTTTGTAAGGTGCCTAGTAATGAGCTTCCAATGGCCGCCTTTCAGTCGTCGGCATGTACCTGAAGTTACCACACAGCAGGATGTGATAGCATGCCTCAAAGGAGGCTGTTAATTTGAGGTTAGTATGTCTGGATAGAGTTAATGGGTGGGTTCATATACAGCAGTGGTCACCAACCGGGCGATCGTCTGGTCGATCCTGGAGACTTTCCCAGTCCATCGCGATCTCTGGCTGCTAAAAGTCTGGCAGTGAAGCGAGGCTACTGTTAATGCAGGCTCCCTTCCTTCACCCAGCACCACACTGCTCCCGGAAGTGGCCAGCATGCCCCAGGGGGGATGTGTGTGGGTGGGCAGGGGTCTCCGTGCACTGCTCCTGCCTGCAAGCACTGCCTCCGCAGCTCCCATTGGCCAGGGGTGGGGAACTGTGGCCAAAGGGAGCTGCAGGGGTGGTGTCTGCAGAGAGGGCAGTGCGCGGAGCCACATGCCCCCCAAGGGGTGCATTGGCCCCTTCCGGGAGTGGCATGGGGCTGGAGCAGTCAGGGAGCCTGCCTTAGCCATGCTTTGCTACTGCCCGAGGTAAGTGAGAGCCTGCACCCCAGCCCTGAGCCCCCTCCCGGAGCCAGCAGCACCATATACGCCCTACTGCACCTGAACCCTCTTTGCACCCCAACCCACTGCCCAGCCCTGACCCCCCCCCCAGAGCCAACACCCCATGCCCCCTCCTGCACCCAAGCTGCTCCCAGAGCTTCCAGCCCCAGCCTGGAGCCCACACTCTGAATCCCTAAGCCCCAGCCCAGAGCCCACACCCGCTCCTGAGACCCCAACCACCTGCCCCAGCCCGGTAAAAGTGAGTGACGATGGGGGAGAGTGAGTGACAGATGGGTGGGGGGTGAAGTGAGAGGGGGCAGGGCTTTGGGAAGGGCGGGTTGCACTTAAATTCAAAAAGTGATCTTGTGTGTGTAAAGTTTAGAGACCACTGCTGTAACAGTGACATGCACGAACTGCATCATGAAGATCTTGGGATGGGATGTTACCGGCAGTCAATGGAGGAGGCATGGTTGCAGTCACACTAAAGCCTAGCAAGACTGTGGGCTAGATTGTGCTTCATTCTGTATACGAAGTGGCATATAGCTGCACCATCCCAAGAGGACTGAGAGCCCAGGGAATTAGTTGTGCCCCAGAGAGGCATAATTGCTTCTGTACTATCTCCTTTCTTCCGGGGTGGTAATTTGCTACTGGTCCTGACTGGCTGACTAGCCCCTCTACGCATCATCTCAGCTGTGCGGGTCAATGCCTTCCGGGGGGGAGGCCTAAGTTCCTTCCATTCTCCCCTCTTTCCCTCTGCTCCCTGCTTACGGCTGTGCAGGCAGAGCAGCCTCAGGCATGTAACCCCTTCTTTCCCCCCATGCCTGCAACTGTGGGACAGCTGAACAGGGCATGGGAGAGCATCTTGTTCCCCACTTACACCTCGAGCAGCCGTTGGGGGCAGACTCGGTAATGACGGCTATTCTGGTGTTGCTATTATGTCTTGTTATTGACTGACTGTATTTCTCACCCTCGCATTATCACAACGCAAGTCTTTTATCGCCAGCTAGGAACACAGATACTTCTTCCAGAAGCAACACCATTAGCACTCAGCTGATCAAGCGGTTGGAGAGTGTGGTGCATCGATGATGCAATCAATAGCTCCCCCCTCAATTAGACACATCCACATACACACATCTCAGACTGTCCTCCAGTTAGAGTGTAACAGGAGCAGTTCCAGGTCTCTGAGCTGCTACACAGTGGACTTTCAATGAGCAAGAAACAAGCTTTTCCACCCTTAGAACGTGATAGATGACACAATCAGTCATATTTAACCTTCGACAAAGGAGGTCTAAAATCTGCCTGTATCTAAAATGTCCTTAATAGAAATCATGTTACTGTCCATGTGAGCTGGTCATGGAGTCCCACAGGGTAGAGTAAATCTACATGTCATATCTGTTAGTTCTTCTTCGAGTGCTTGTTCACGTCCATTCCACATTCGGTGTGTGCGCGCCACGTGCATGAGCGTCTGAAACTTTTTCCCTTAGCGGCTTCTGGTGGGCCCCTGAGTGGCACCACTGCACCCTGCATATATACCCCCGTCGGCCTGACCCCTCCAGTTCCTTCTTACCATCTGTGGTGGCGTTGGAACAACCTCTCTCTCTCTCTCTCTCGTAGAAGAGCGCAGTCCCTTAGCCTTTAGAGGAGCTGTTATCAATTTGTTTACATATAGATTGTGAACACTTAAGTGATTAGGTGCTTGGAGGCTTCCAGCACCGGCCGCTGGGCATGCTGCAGGTCCACGGCTTCAAGGCTTGCGCCACGTGCCGCAAACCTATGCCAGTTAGGGACCCCCACGACTTGTGTCTACGTTGCCTGGGGGACGGACATCAAACTGAAAGGTGTAGGATTTGCAAGGCGTTTAAGCCAAGGACAAGGAAAGAAAGAGACTTACAACTAAAGCAACTGTTGATGGAGGCTGCATTGCAGCTGCCGGGCCTGGAGCGCCTGATGCCAGCTCAGGCGTCCTCTGTGCGTAGTGTCCCAGAGCCATCAGGAGACCCAGCACCGGCGAAGCACCGTAAGCTGTCGGCCCCAGAGCGCCAGGCTAGGCCCCGGCACCAATCGTCCTCCCCGGTGTGGCCTCCAGCGCAGCCTAAAGGAAGACGTGATTGTTCCTCGCACAGGAGGCTGGCGCCTCCCAAGGCACTGAGCGCCGACAAGAGCGGGAAAGCCGCAGGACTGGCGCTGACACAGGTGGTCCTGGTGGCACGAGCCCCACCGAGCCCAGACCTAAGTGAGCTCAGGGTGGACGATGGGCTCGAGGGCATAACGGATCAGCCCTCTACACCTGGCACCTTTGAGGCCGCAAAGGACCTCATCGAACTGTCGGCGGCGAGCCTCCTCCCATATGGGGAGAACTCTCTGGCACCCATGCCTCGGGCACCGTCGAGGGGTAAGCTGGCAATGGTGTGCTGCTCGAAGACACCGTCCCGGCACCGCTCCCGGAGTTGGTCCCGGTCGAGCTCCAACTCTGAGACTCGCACTTGCCAGCAGCCCAGAAGGAGGTTGCGGCACTGGGCAGCGGGCCGACGTGAAGAAGCACCAGGAAATGGCACACCGCTCTCTGGCATCACCCAGAGACCGGCACCGGGAGGAGCTGAGACGACCCTCGCTAGAGGTCTCCCGCAGATGATCCCAGTTCAGGGAATGCCGGCCCCGGTCCTGATCCCAGTCCCGGGGGTTCTGGTACCACTCCGGTCCCACTCAGCCAGGAGCTGCTCATTCTCCCACCGGCGCAGATCGTTGGCACCGCCATGGCCTTTGCGATTGGCCTCGCTGCAGTCCGGCGCTGGCTCCGGCCGCTATAGCTACCCAAACCGGGGCCCAGACAGCAGGGACCCTCAGGGGAGCTGGCAACCTCAATGGGGGCCGCCAGGCCATTGGCACTTCTGGACTCCCTGGGCCTATCAGGAGCGCCAAGGGGCTCTGTCCAGGGCAAGTTACTCAGTGCAGCGGTCCCGGTCCCTGCACCGACGCCAGACAGTGCCGGAGGCAACAGTATCCAGGCCGCCAGCATCCCCACAGCTTAGACCGGAGAGTCCGGCACCGAGCTTGGTGCCCTCCCATGGACTCCCACCTCGGCCTGAGCCGGGGGCCCCTGCCACAGGAGATGGGGAGCAGGAGGACCAACCAGAGGGGGCCGAGCAGCAGCTAACCTCCTCGTCTTCCCCTGATAAGGCAGTGGCGGGTACAGAGCTATCTGGCCCTCCGCCAATAGACCATGGAGCCCACCAGGAACTGCTGCGCAGAGTTGCCCAAAATTTGGGGTTGCAGGCCAAGGAGATGGTTGAGCAGGAGGACCCCATGGTGGACATTGTGAGCCCCAAAGGGCCATCCAGAATAGCGCTCCCGCTCATTAAGACCATTCAGTCCAGCTATAAGACTATATGGCAGATCCCGGCCTCCAGCGCACCAATGGCTAAAGGAGTGGAGCGTAAATACTTTGCCCCATCTAAGGGCTATGAGTTCCTGTTCTGACACCTGAGTCCATGCTCCCTAGTGGTTTCGGTGGTGAACGAAAGGGAGCGCCATGGACAGCAGGCCCCGGCCCCTAAGGCCAAGGAGGCGAAACGCCTGGACCTTTTTGGCAGAAAGGTGTACTCATCTGGGGGCCTTCAGTTGAGGATGGCTAACCAGCAAGCCATCCTCAACAGGCACAATTTCAACTCCTTGAGCGCTGGTGGGGAAGTTTAAGGAGAACCTCCCGCAAGGTTCCCAACAGGAGTTCATGGCCCTGGTGGACGAGGGCAAGGCAGTAGACAAGACCTCTCTCCAGGCCTCCTTGGATTCTGTTTCTAGCTGCTGCATCTGCCATCGCGTCAGGGGTGGCCAGAGGAGTCAGGCCTGCCCCCTGAGATCCAGAATACACTCCAGGACCTCCCCTTCGAAGGGTCCGGTCCTCTTCTCGGATCAGACAGATGCGAGGCTGTATAGCCTCAAGGAGTCGCAGGCTACGCTCAAGTCGCTGGTATGCACAACCCTGACGACCCAGAGGAAGCCCTTTAAGCCGCAGCCTCCCCCTCAATGCCAGTACCAGCCTCGCCATAGGCATGAGCCTTACCATAGGCGAGGCAGGGATACAGGCGACGGCGCAACAACAAAAATAACAATATGTGCTGGCCTTGGTTCTGGCCCAGCACAAACCCCAGCTGGGCACTAAGCCAGGCTTTTGAAGGTGCATTCGAGGACAGCGTACCAGACCAGTCATCGGATCCGTCCCTTTGTTTCCTGAACCGCCTGTCCCGTTTCTCCCATGCGTGGTCCACCATTACGTAGGGCCATTGGGTCTTACGCACGGTGCGGAATGGGTACTTGCTGCAGTGCGCCTCCCTCCCTGCCTCCCATCCCCCTTCCCCATCCCTCTTCAGGAACCCTCTCACGAGCATGTCCTAGAGGAGGAAGTCCGCTCGCTGCTATGGGTGGGGAGTGGTAGAGGTGGTGCCTCACGGCCTAAGGGGAAAAGGGTTCTACTCCCGTATTTCCTCATTCCCAAGGCCAAAAGGGGCCTTCGCCCAATCTAGACCTGCGCGGGCTCAACAAATTCCTGGTGAAGGCCCAGTTCCGCATGCTCTCTTTGGGCATCATCATCCCTTCCTTGGATACGGGGGACTGGTATGCCGCCCTCGATATGAAGAACGCGAACTTTCATATCGCCATTTTCCCAGCACGTCGGCGGTTCCTACGCTTCACCGTGGGCCGAGAACATTATCAGTTTGCTGTTCTCCTGTTCGGTCTAGCTGCAGCCCCACAGGTGTTCACGAAGTGCCTGGCGGTGGTGGCAGTCTTCTTACGGAGGCAGAGAATCTGGGTGTACCCGTACCTCAACGACTGGCTCCTGGCGGGCTGATCCGAGGCGGAGGTGTTGAGGTGGCCCTGAGATTGTTCCGTGAGCTGGGGCTCCTGATCAACATCCCCAGTCCATGCTCGTACCCACGCAGATAGTGGAATTCATAGTGGCAGTCCTGGCCACCGGGCAGGCCAGGGCAAGCCTTCCGGTATCCTGACTCTGGGCTATCCAACAAGCAGTGGCTTCTCTGCACCAGTTTCCAGCAACAACAGCCAGGTGCTGCCTGCGGCTGCTGGGCCACCTGGCAGCATGCATGCACGTGATAAGGCATGCCACACTGAGACTCAGGACTCTGCAGGCGTGGCTCGCTCGGGTGTATCGCCCAGGCAGGGACCCCCTGGACTTGGTAGTGACAGCCCCAAGGGATGTGCTGGACTCCCTGCTGTGGTGGCAGTCCCAGCTTGTGGTTTGCGAAGGCATCCCCTTTACCATCCCACTTCAGGACCTGATGCTGGTGATGGATGTGTCAGACCACAGATGGGGGGCTCACCTGGGGGACCTCATGATGCAGGGGTTGTGGTCCAAGGCAGAGCGGTCATTCCATATCAACGTGAAGGAGCTCAGGGCGATTTGTCTCGCCTGCCAGACCTTTCACACCACTCTGAGTGGTCATAGCGTGACAGTTCTGACAGACAACACTACTGCCATGTTTTATATAAACAAGCAGGGTGGGGCTCGTTCCTCGCCACTTTGTCGTGAGGCTCTCCTCCTCTGGGACCTTTGCATAGCCCATGCGATTCATCTCGAGGTGTCCTATCTCCCCGGGGTGCGTAACGAACTGGCGGACTCCCTCAGCAGGTTGTACTGCATGCACGAGTAGATGCTCAGGGCGGACGTCGTGCTTTCTCTCTTCTGCAGGTGGGGGTTTCCCCAGGTAGATCTGTTTTGCCACCAGGGCCAACGCCCAGTGTCCGCGGTTCTGCTTGTTCCAGGGCTGCAGCCTGGACTCACTTGTGGATGCATTTGCGATCCCGTGGAGAGGGGGCTTGATGTATGCCTTCCCCTCGCACCCCTTGGTGCACAAGGTCCTGCTCAAGGTGCGCAGGGACAAGGCGGTGGTGGTCCTCATCGCCCCAGCCTGGGCCCGCCAACACTGGTACACATAGCTTCTAGAGCTGTCGGTGGACACCCCAGTAGTCCTGCCCCTACATCGGGACCTCATTACACAGGACGGCGGGCGGCTTCTCCACCCCGACCTGCAGTCACTGTACCTGATGGGGTAGAGGCTCTGTGGCTAAATGCCCTGGAGAGCCAGTGCTCCCTTCCTGTGCAGCAGATTCTGCTTGGCAGTAAAAAGCCCTCTACCAGGGTTGCCTATATGGCCAAGTGGAAAAGGTTCTTGTGTTGGTGTGAACCCCGACAGGTGCGGCCGGGCCAGGCCCTGGTGCAGGCCATTCTGGAGTACCTCCTGCACCTCAAGCATCAAGAGCTAGCCCTGTCCTCACTCAGAGTGCACCTGGTGGCCATCTTCGCCTTCCATCTGGGGTTCTCGGGGGGCTCGCTGTTTTCCCTCCCAATGGTGGGGCAGTTCCTTAAAGGGTTGGAGAGGGTGTTCCCATACTCCTGCCCCCCAGTCCCTCTATGGAATTTTAACCTGGTCCTTTCTAAACTCATGGGACCCCCTTTCGACTGCCTCGCTACCTATTCTCTCCTCCACCTTTCCTGGAAGGTGGTGTTTCTGGTTGCCATTACCTTGGCCAGAAGGGTGTCCGAACTGAGGGCCCTCACCTCTGAGCCACTGTATGCAGTATTTCACAAGGACAAGGTGCAGCTCCGGCCGCACCCCAAATTCCTCCCTAAGGTGGTCTCCCGATTCCATCTGGGCCAGGACATTTGTCTGCCGGTGTCCTTCCCGAAACCCCATACGGACCCGAGTCACTACAGCTTGCACACCTTGGATGTGCGTCAAGTGTTGGTGTTCTATTTGGAGCGCAACAAGCCCTTTTGCAAGTCCGTGCAGTTGTTCGTGGCTGTGGCCGAGAGGGTAAAAGGCCTCCCAGTATCGGTGCAGCGGATTTCGTCTTGGATTACAAGCTGCATCCGGGCGTGCTATGAGCTCGCAGGTGTTCCAGCCCCAGCGGTCATGGCCCGCTCCACCAGGGCGCAGGCGACTTCCACGGCGTTCCTGGCACAGGTCCCGATCCAGGAGATCTGCAGAGCAGCCACCTGGTCCTTGGTGCACACCTTCACGACCCACTACGCGGTCAATCAGCAGGCCAGAGAGGACGTGGCAGTTGGCAGAGCGGTCCTCCGAGCAGTTGTTCCGTGACTCCTGCCCTCCTCCAGAGGTAAGCTTGTAATTCACCTAATGTGGAATGGACGTGAACAAGCACTCGAAGAAGAAAAAATGGTTACTTACTTTCTCATAGCTGCTGTTCTTCAAGATGTGTTGTTTACATCCATTCCACCACCCACCCTCCTACCCCTCTGTCGGAGTCACCAGGAAGAAGGAACTGGAGGGGGTCGGGCCGGAGGGGGTATATATGCGGGGCACAGTGGCACCACTCGGGGCCCGCCAGCCCGACGGGAGCCGCTAATGGAAAAAGTTTCCGATGCTCGTGCACGCGGCACGTGTACACCTAATATGGAATGGACGTGAACAACACTTATGAAAAAGTAAGTAACCATTTTTTATGGCTAAGACTACCATTTTGACGGGTCATGGACAATAAATAAAAAAAAATCACTGAAGCCGTGACCTGTCCCTGACTTTTACTAAAATCATCCCTGACAAAATGTGGAGGGAGGAGGGTCTAGCACCCTGCCCCCCCTGCAGTGACTGGGAGCTGCAAAGGACCCTATTGCCCAATGGCTGTGAGGGGTCCACCTGCCGCCCTCCAGGGCTGGGAGCTGCAGGAGGTTCCCTGCTGCCTGTGGCAGCAGGGGAGCTGTGTGGGGGAGGGCTGCGAAAGGCCCCTAGCCTGTCCACGGCCACTGAGAAGCTCTGGGGTTCCTCTGCCGTCATTGTCTGCTGGGAGCTGTGGGATCCCTCTGCCACTGGCGGCGGTGGCTGGGAACTGCTGGGGAGGGGCCCCCGGCTGCTTGCAACAGCTGAGCCACTGCAGGGGGGACCCCTGCCAGCGGCGGCAGCTGGGCAGCTCAAGGGTTGCCGGTGGCTGGTCAGTTGCGGGCGGGTGTCCCGCCACCCACAACTGATGTTATAATGAAAATGTTTGGCATTTCCATTCTGCCGTAGATTTTGAAATGTCAACTTTCGGTTCTGATTTGGAATGAAAACAAATTTCCAGATCTCAGAATTTCCCACAAAACAGACATTCTGTTTCTCGACTATCGGTATTTGAGCTTGGGTCTCAAGTCTCTGAGCAAACTTGGATACCATCTACTGCTGGAAAACCCATGGCAGGGCCAGGTACTGATGTGCCTGCCCCAGAGGCATCGTGTGGCCCCAAGTGAGAGTTAATCTTTCATCATCTTAGAGGGTCCAACCAAACACCTATTGAAATGGATGGAAGTCTCTTCATTAACTGCAATGGGAGTTTGGTTTAGGCTGATAGTAACTCTTAACTATAAACTGGCGTATTCACATTATGCAGAAATGTTTCCTATATGTGTTAACACCTGATTTTAAGCACTGTAGGAAGCAAGTTTGATCCAACAACACTCTAGACTTGGAAGTCCAGTCTGACAGACTGCATGACTCATGGGATCTTTTTTCTGAAATTAAATAGGCTTAATAGAAATAAGTGAAACAAACAAGAAAACTACCCCTCCATGTATAGCATTCCATAGTTTGCTACAGTCACAGTCAGTCTGTTACTCTGCCCTCGACCCCCAGTCTTCTTCTGAAGCATCAGGTTTGGGCAGGATGCTGGACTTGATAGATTAAGGATCTGGTCCAATACTGGGAATCTTATGTTGCTTGGTGTCATTGCTGGAAATAAATAGAACAGGTCCAGAGGCTGTGAGAGAGAACCCAAAGGAAAGGTGGAAACCAAAGTTTTTAGAAATTGGAGCAGAACTCTGGCTCTGTCAAACATCACAAAAATGAATAAGAGACCTCTATTCTACGTGTGCATGTAATGGCTCGGAATCCTTTGGAGACGGGTGATCTCAGTTGTTACTGCTGTTAAAGCAGCTCATTGTGGGTTCATTAGTTTTGGCAGACAGATGGAGGTAGGAGTAGCATCTGGTGGATGGACTGAGCAAGCCCTGGAACATACTGTGAACATCTAATTATTAGTAAGTTCCAAGCAAGTGCAGCTGGAGGGTGCCAATTGCTCTATGTTAATATAACTGCAAGGCTAAGATGGGATCAGGCTAGGGGAAAGGTTAAAGCTACTGTCCATCTTTGCCCTTTAAATGACATTTTGTTCTTTATTCCATATAAAGAAGAGAGTCCTAGAAATTTAGAGATCCCATCTAGTCACTTTGCCTCTCTGTGCCTTGCTTCACTTCTCTCTGAAATGGATATAACATATCCCCTTTCTCACAGGGCTATAACAAGGCTTCATTCATCAATAGGATTTATATTAATAACCTTACATCAGGTCTCCAATCACTTTACAAAGGAGTTCAGTATCATTACATTTTACAGATGGGGAAACTGAGGCATAGAGCAGGGACTGATATGACTTGCCATGGTCACCCAGTGGCAAAGGTGAGATTAGAACCCTGGTCTCCTGAGTCTTAGTCCTGTGTTTTCTCCACTAAACTATGCTGCCTTCCCTTGAATATATAAATATATGTTTTAAGGCACAGTGTAGCGTTCTGGCGCATTTTCTAAAAATGCTCCCATCCTGTGGTGGTGGTTTTTTGTTTAGGTTTGTTTTTTTTCTGCTATAATACCTAGTTATTCAGTGGGAATCTTCCTGCAGGACAGGAGCAATGTTCAAGTGTCAAGGGCAAGTATAATCTTTTTTTTAAAGGAGGAGACTTGCTCATAAGAGTATGTTTGTTTAAAATGCCTTTTTAATAGGTTAGGGCTTGGTGAAAACATCCTGCCCTCAGTGTTTGCGCTGTAAACTATTAATACAGGGGTTCTCAAACTGGGGGTTGTGACCCCTCAAGGGGTCATGAGGTTATTACATGGGGGGGGGTCATGAGCTGTCAGCCTCCCCCCAAGCCCTGCTTTGCCAACAGCATTTCAAATAGTGTTAAATATAAAAAAGGTGTTTTTAATTTATAAAGGGGGTGCTTGCCCTCAGAGGCTTGCTGTGTGAAAGGGGTCACCAGTACAAAAGTTTGAGAACCACTGTATTAATGGGAATGGCATGCTCAGCTCAAAGGTGATATATGGCCCTGAGTGAGATGACGGAGGTGGCCACTTTCAAAGCTGAGTCTCCGGGCGATTTAAAGGCTGATTGAAACTGGAAATATGAACTGGAATTGGAGGAGGGGAGCTACATAGTGGGATCAGAACAGTTCTTTTTGTGGTGATGTTTTGCAGTCTACTATCTCTTCTTCTTTCTGTCGCCTGATGGAGACAGAGTCCAGTTTCCAGGGTTTAAATCAGCTGGAGCCATCTAGAGCAGAGTCCAGTAAATATTTTCAAACTCGCAGGAGCCCCAGTGCACCCCACGGGGCTGAAGCCCTGAGCTCTGGGGCTCTGGGAAATAGTCTGTGAGAATTTAAGCCCTGCCAGTTTCCATTAGTGCTGCAAGGTTAAGCCATCCTGTCAGTGCAGCAGTCTGCTGCTGAATAGTGCCAGGGGTGGCAGTTTAGCCAGCCATATTGGTAAAAGGTTTCTTCTTATGCTCTTTGAAAAATGCAGGCAGGACCCCAAGCACCTTGAATCCAATACAAAAAAAATCTGTAGGAGGTAAGAATTGGTCCGGAACAGTCAGTGTGGCTGAGCTGGCAGAAAACTGGTGCAGAAATCTTGGGGTGGAAGTTTAGCTGCTGCTACTCCCACTCTGAAGAGCGGTGGCACTTCACCCCACTAGTGGTGAGTAGAGAGCCGGTTCTGCCTGAGACATGGGTGTGGTATTGGGAGCATAACCAGATTGTCCAGAGCATGTCTTGATTCAATACACATCCCTGCAACTTCCACAGATGGGGCTGCTATGGAGCTTGGGTAGAAATGAAGCCTGAGCACCTGGGGGTGAATTTCCATCTTCTCTTTCCCCTCAGGACATCTGTAGCTCTCTGTCATCTTGAGTGAATATGAACAGCGAATAATGTAACTATTGCGTGGAGTTCGCAGCTTTGCTTTTCCAGGCCAAAATAAAAAATAGACTTTACAACATGATATTTTTTCCATTGAAATGGCTGGAATTACAAGAATGGAAGGACCTTCATTCCTGCCACTTGAGGGATGCAATGCACTTGGTGTTTTCTCTTGGCACCCTTGTCCAGAGCATCAGAGGAACTTCTCTTTGCTTTGCAAGGTGAAATGGACAGAACGTGATGAGCTATGGGAGGCTATTGCCACCACTAGCAGTAGATTTGGCAAGCAAGTTGTCTTGGCTGCTCAAGTTACCATTATAACTGGAAAAAAGAAAGCGTACTTGTGCCACCTTAGAGACTAACAAATTTATTTGAGCATAAGCTTTCGTGAGCTACAGCTCACTTCATCGGATGCATTCAGTGGAACTGGAGGGAATAAATCCATGAATCATTACTGTGGAAGTCCAGAAAAACAAGCTAGAACATGTACCATCCATCTCTAACAATATAACTAAGAAAACAAGAAGCAGCCCCATCACGGTAATACTGAGTGACTGGAAAAGAAGATCAGAGTGCAGCATAGTGTCAGACTCCTTGGCCCATCTGAATGTGAAGAGACTCTGACCGAAAATAAGTGCTTTCTTTGAGAAGCAAACCATGGGAAATTTCATAAACCTGAGATGATGATTCAACCTATTGTGTCTGTGATGGAAATTTGGAGAATTGCGAATGGCAAACTTGAAGGAGAATCTAGGATTAGAAGAACAATGAAGGTTCCAGAGGAAAAATGGAAAATTGTCTTAACAAACCAAGCTATTTATGAGCATAATGTATTAGCTGTCCACCTTAGTGTTTCCCCCATTCACTTTTCCTAGTTTGCTCCTTTCCAACCCACATGGGTTATGCTGCCAAAGATGATTGGGGAGTTTACATAGTGAGGTGATCTGTGCTCCACTTCTGTCTGGACCACATAGAGATCTGTGAGTCTGCTGCTAACCAGGTTGGGAATTTGAGCTTGGGCAGTAGAAGCTCATGGATTTAGATCTAGAGGTCTCTGGTTCAACTCGCAGCCTGTGACCCACCCAAGGATGTCATGTTATGTATCTCTTATGCTGACCATGAGAGAAAGTGACATGCTCAGAGCTCTGCCAGTGCATGCAGAGGATTCTAACTTGCATCTCTCTATCTATATGTGGGCCATGTAGCCCTAGACCAGGGGTTCTCAATCTTTTTCTCTCTGAGGCCTCCTTAACATACTGTTAAAAACTCCACGGCCCACCTCTGCCACAACTGTTTTTCGGCATATAAAAGCCAGGGCCAACATTAGGGGGTAGCTAGCAGGGCAACTACCTGGGCCCCATGCCACATGGAACCCCGTGAAGCTAAGTTGCTCAGGCTTCAGCTTCAGCCCTGGGTGGTGGGGCTCAGAGCCCTGGGCTTCAGCCCCATGTGGTGGGGCTTCAGCTTTCTGCCCTGGGCTCCAGCAAATTTTAAATCTGGCCCTGCTTGCTGCTTGGCGGCCTCCTGAAACCTGCTCATGGCCCCCCTGGGGGCCCCGGACTCCTGGTTGAGAACCACTGCCCTAGACAATGAGGAATATGCCTGACAGTTGACCTCCAAGAGGTTCTCTTTCAATCAGGCTGGATACCCAGGAGGGCTGTGTAAAAGGTGTTTACATGACAGTGGCTGATGCACTGGGGATTGAATCAGGGACCTCCAGAACTATAAACAAGAACTGACACATTTTGAACTAAAGAGACAGGACTCTCTTGGTAGGACTGCAGCAAAGTCCTATCATCTGTTGATTGAGGGATCTGGAACACACATTTACCAGAAGGTTACATTGGCTTTTAGCCAAACCTAGGGACAGATACAGGTACCTCAATCTCAGTGGCTGGATTATCTGGGTATATTTTCCTTTGAAATTTGGTACTCTCCTGATCAGTCTGAGAATTGAAGGCTTGGGCATAGGACCTCTCTGTGCCTCAGGTTATCAGTCTCTCAAATGGATGGAGTAATACTTTCCCATCTTGCAAAGGGGTTGTGTGAACCAACGGATGTTTGTGAAGCGCTTTGAGACCCCATCCGAGAATACCTTTTTAAAATATTGCACGTGTATGCAAAGCAATGGATTATGTGTTGGACAAAACATTGCTGGAACTCCCCCCCCCCCCATTTTTTGGTGCAAACTTGCCTTAAAATAGTCATTAATCATGACTTTGTTAAGAGCCAAGTGGAGCATGAGGATCAGAGAAGATTTAGACACAGAAATTATAAGTCTGTCTCACTGGCTGACTGAAATTTTGCCAAGTTGGTGCATGGGGGAAAAAGAGCTGAATGCCAAATTTGTGTACTTAGAAACCCTCCCAGCAAACTGACTGGTGTCTGCTTCCTAGACAACTAGAGTTAGCAGACCAGGCAGTCACCAGTTCACCATGACACTCGTAGGGGTCATTATCAGAATTCTCACATTATGAGGTTATGATGTATTGTATTGGGTACGAACACTGATGAAATACATTCAGCTTTACTGTTATATCAGGCACACTACTATGACTTGCACCTTTTGCTGTATAGAGAGGCTGCACTGTGTTACTGAAGTGTAATTCTCCCCTTGCAGGCCACGTGTTTTTTTTTTTTTTTTTTAAAGGCCTAAATATCATTACAACACTGGTCCCCAAACTGTGTGGTGTTTCCCCCTAGGGGAGTGTGGTGGAGCCCAGGCCAGTCCTCATGCGGGGAGGGGAGGGAGCACCACCCACCCCTGCTCCGCCCCCAGGTCTGCTCCGGCCTCACCCCCCAGCCACTGCCCCTGCTCATGGCCCGGCTTGCGGCCTCAGCCACTAGCTGGGTCTCTACTGCTGGCCTTCGCCCCGGCCATGACTCCGTTCCCAGACCTGGCCCCAGCTCAGGGGAGGGAGGGGCACAGACCGGGGTAAGGGGTATGCGTCCCTGAAAAGTTTGGAGACTACTGCATTACAAAGTGATGTAAGTCTAATGCACAGAATGACCAGTCTGAACTCTGAGATGGACCCCGGTCTCTTATACAGCTAGTGTTTCTTCCTTTTCCCCTCCTGAGAAAAAAACAGATTATATGTAAAGATGTCCCTATTCAGCTAAGCACAACCTTGTCTCTGGGATCAATGATCAGAAAAGCTCCATTCCATGGAAAATGCTTCTGTTTTGCTGGCTTCAGGCAACTGTAGGAGGATAGTAAATAAGGACAAAGCTGTGGGTGAAGCTTAGAGAATCTGAGTTGCTCAGCTTGTGGAGATACTTAACTGAAAACTGTGTGTGTGTGTGTGTGTGTGTGTGTGTGTGTACATGTTTATATTTAGGCTTGGATTTCCTTCATTGATTAAGAAATTTAAGTCAACAGCTCCTTTCTTGCATTATCCTTTTTTAAACATGTGGGGTCGAGCCCCAAAGTCCTTACTGGTCCTTAGCAATATTGTCAATGCCAAGCATTTAAAAGTCATCAGTTGGGCCTTCCAGAAACATGAGATTTGCTTTCAAATTATAAGATTAAAAAAAAATGTGCTCTTTCCGTCTTGTGGTTAACGTCTTTTGGATGTACCTTGGACACCTTTTCAGGCTTTTCTCCACAACCATCATGGCTAGAATATTTTTAATGAACGCTGAGATTCTGAGTCACCTGCATCCAGGAGCTGGGGCCTTAAGAAAAATGCTAAATATTGTGGGACTTGCAATGAAATCATGAGAGTTGGCAACACTGGCTTGGATACTGAAACAATACTTCAAACATCACTCCTAGTTGTAAATGTGCACTTTTTCTTGTTTGTTTTTACAGTGCCTAGCACTGTGGAGCTTTGATCCCAGATTGGGGTCATATAGTAGTAATAAGGTCTGTAATGCAAAAATATGACAGGTGGCCCCTAATACAAACATTTTCTTGCAAAAACAAAAGGTTCTTGTCACTAGAGTGTGCCTACCCTGGACACCTGATGAGGGAGTGTTGCACACTAAGCAATTTCTGCCCCAATTTCCTCCTCCCCAGGGTTTTCAATATCTCCCAGGAGTTCACGTTGCTCAGCTCTCTAGCTGGGTTATGCTCAAAGTTCAGTTCCCTTTCAGGTTAACAAAAGTCCAAACAAACCACTTCAGCCCTCGGCTCCAGTTCTCACCTTGGAAGTCAGCAGGCAAGTCGCTCTCCTGTTCTCCTGTGTTCAGCCCTCTGGCTTTGGCTCTCTGGCTTGGGGAGGTCAGTTGGCAAATCCCTCTGCTGCTCTCCTGCCTTCATCCTTTCCCCAGGAACCTCCTCTGGGTTCCTTCAGGGATCTCCTCCCAGCTCTGATTGTCCCTAATCCTTTGTATCTGCAGATGCTGCCCTGATCTGTCACTTGGCCAAATTAGGAACATACCTGGTGGACCTGTTTCAGTCCTCTAAAAGTGTGTACATTATAATAGAATAGTGTAATAGAACAACAGCTGAGAGAGAGAAAAGTTCAGCAACTCCCAAATTTTATTGGTGTCACCATCTTAAACATTTGTTGTGTAGTCAATTAATGGATGGAACATCAAGTTCACATACCACAGATTGGGAGCCCCCACTGAAGTCTATCTCTCTGCTAAAAGTGTTCTTAAAAGCATATAATCTGGTATTCCAGCATTGTATTTTGTATTTTTCATTTGATTTTTAGATGCACATCTTGGGGGTTGACAGCTCTCTTCATGCTTGCTGAGCTTGCTTAGTGGCAAACACTTGGTCTCATACTCTACTGTTCGTTCTGATTTTTCTCTCCTTTGAAAAGCAGTGGTTCTCCGGAACTGCCCTTGTCTGGCTTCTAGGATTTGGGAACTTTCTGCTTTGCATTGTTGCAGTTTGTGTTCCAATGCAGTGTGCAACCACAGACCTGAGGAGATCATGGATGTTGGTAACACGAGATGTGATGACCAGCCATCCCATCCATAGATCTGCACATGTGAGGTTTCACATTCATTTAGCTTTGGGTATAATAAATGCATCCAACGAAATAACACTTTTATGGATATTTGTTATGAGACCTCACATTTCATTCTAATCAGCTGTGCACAGCGGGAACAGCTTGAATCCAGAACACATGCTATGAATGGCAATCAAGTAGTTAATCAAATGCTGCACTGGTTTTAGGGAAGGTTACAAGGCTGAGTTCAGACCTATTTTGTTAGGCAGAAGGGATAGTAGCAGATTTACTCAGCCGAAGATGACTATATCAGTATCGTTGATAGTATCCACTTGTGAATTAAACCCTTCTTTGAATTATTCATGTTTCCCCAGGAAGGATCAGCACCTTCTTTCCCCAGTGAATTGCTGGTATCTAGTTTTGACCCAGACTCGGCGAGAGAGCAGAGATCATGCTACCCTGAATGACATCTTCATGAACAATGTCATTGTCCGCCTCTCGCAGATCAGCGAAGACGTCATCAGGCTCTTTAAGAAGGTAAGCAAAGCAATGGGCAGTTTTTATTAAGGAGCCATCCTTGCATTGCTCTGTGAAAAACTAACCTCCTACAAGATTGTGCACAAACTAGAGATCCATTGAAGATGGGAGAGTGATAGTTTGAACCTGCTTTAAATTTTGGGACTGAGATCAGCTATGAAGTGGGGATAGTAATAGTCACTATGGTAAAGCAATCTGAAATCCTTAGATGAAAAATGCAAAGCTCTTAAAGCATATTAGAAATAGTGTGGATGTGGGAAATGTAAAACATCTTGTTTTTGCAGGAGCTAAAAAAACCTGTAGTGAAAGTCCAGCCCTATTAAAGTAAATGGGAGTTCTGCCACTGACTTGAGTGATCAGGCTACACCTCTTGTTTCTGGAAAATATCTCTGAGAAACAGAGGAGTCTGGGAATTGAGACTCCCCAGTTCTTTCTAAATTCCTGGCCAAAATTTTCTTCAGAGCATCCATGGAACCAATCCCAGATACAAATGCAAGCACACTGGACCTGTCTGATGGCCTTCTGAAGAGCTTATGATTGGAGCACAAGTGTAGTATTTTATTTTCCACACTGTGTGGCTGGCTAATTGCATGTGAGTGAATTGGATCAATTCCTTGCCTATAAAGTCTTTAACAGAGTTGGACTGTATTGTCATTGCTCCAATTTCGATTTGGTTTAGGCTGGATTTGAGGTTTCGGGCTAGTCACAGTGTCAAGGTTAGGATTCAGGTTCAAATATTTGGATTTGACATTTCCAAAATGTCAAGCTGGCCTTGTGAGATTCCAGTCCAACAGTAATCTCATTGGATCAGATGGTCTTGTGAGCTTTCTGACATCCTGAATGGTGGGAATCTGGTAGGATGAACAATTACTATTAAACTTCTGCTGCCATGGACCAAAATCTCCTGAAAATTGGCCATTCTTATGATATTTCAGCCATATCTGGGTCTAAACTGTAACACTTCTGATTTTTGGATCTGATCTGGAACTGAAACCATAAGGGCAAATTTGATTCTTGTGGCCTGAAATTGAACAGCCTTCTCCTTTCTCTGCCTTGATGTTTGAAGGGGCTTGGATTCAAGGGTCCGTGTTTTGCCAAATTCAGAGTTAAGTAGGACTCAAAAGCAACTATTTACATTTTACTTTTAAAAATTTCCCTTCTACCCAGTTGGTTCCAATGTGCATCTTTGGATGGCATATCTCATTTTAAATCACAGTAGCACATGTCTGTGCTTGAATGGTGACTAGACAAGGGCCTTGTGATTGAAATATTTCAATCTCATACCAGGCCAAGATGATAAAATATTTTGTTGACTAGACAATGTTACATTTCTTTGCCTTTTTTAAACTTAATGGTACAAGTACTTACTGTGTGTTTAAATTGTTCCTCTCTGTCTCTCCTTTCCCCACTCTCTGATCCTTTTGCCGACAGAAATAAAGTAGCATTGACTCCATCTGCAGCCTGTCAAAGTCAGCACCTGCTTTTAATCAGAAGGAAGCTGCACAATTGAGTTGTGGGGTTGTGTGATTTCACTTGCATTTGTCCCTGGAGGTTTAAATCACAATAGGACTCACATGTCCCTAGAAATAATGACCAACTAAATCACTGAAAAGGCTTATTTTGTGTCATCATTTACCATTAACGTATATCAGGAGGCTGACCCTTTAAAGGATAAGCATTATGTTTTAACCCCCTGTGTACCGTTTCAGACAGAAGCTTTAGAACTGAATTGTTGTGGGTTTTCATTTTTCTCAGTGTTTTTGATGAGGTAGTTAAGGCACAGATGAATTGGAGTATCCCAGAAATGAGAAATGGAAAATACCTATTAGCTCATCCAGTCTAGCCCTGCAGCCAACATGATTGTTCCCTAAAATGTATTTACCCGTGTTTTGTCCAGTGTGGTTTTGAATATCTCAACTGATGGCACTTCCAGTCCTTATCCTGGGGAGAGCATGTCATAGGCTATATTAATAGATCAGTGTCATGCAAATAGGCCAGCACCAGAAGGGTTAAAGGCATCCCTAATTGTTCTTCAGCTGTTTAGTTTTGCTGTAGATTGCTCTTTGATGATAAATTATGGTAACATTTGTTTCCAAGATGTCACTTTGAATTCCCCCAGTCAAGGATTTATTAATGGATTGTGACATACTGGGTGCATAGAGGAACTGGAAGGTTTTGTGATTTCTCCCATTACAAATGTATATTGAGCTCTCATTATGTAAATATAAACTATTGCAGTAAAGAGAGGGATGTATAATTGGTGAGCTATTAGGACCTGCATAATTGAGTTGCATTTGATCAGCACAGTGGTAATTTGCGAACAAAGGTCCTGAGAGTTCCTTCACCTCCTACTGACTTCAGTTTAGCTCCCATCAGGATCATCAGCCAGTAAACTGTGGCTTTGCATTTTGTTCTCCACTGAAGATCTTTACCCTTCCAATGGTAGATAGGTTTCTGCATGGCTAGCCCAAGGGGCGGCCCACTGGCCTACCCGAGCCTGAGGAAAATGGGAACTTTGGAGAGATTGATCTGGTGTTGGAGTAGACAGGATTTAAGAGAGCCAACAAAGGGCTCAGTTTGACTCCCTCAAATGAACTGTCACATTGAGGGGAAAGGGAAGTTTACACTTACACTTTTGGAACCTCAGGTAAGGTTTGGATTCTGAATTTGGGGCTAAGATTTGGGTTAATTTTTACTTTGGTCTGAACCACTTTCTCTTTTCCTAATAAAAAATGATTTCATAAAGGCTAATGGGGAGGGAGGTGCAGAATCAGTGTTAATATCTAATAGATCCTTTATCAGGGGACTATATCCTGCCCTTGCATTGGACCCACTCTTAGAAGCCTCTTTCATCTCTCCGTACTATGAGCCAATGATGCTTCTTGTTGTCATTTCCTCCAAAGATAGTTTCTGATTTCATTGCACATCTCTGAACTCTGGAGTCTCCTGGAGAAGTTTAATATCTTGGTTTCTTATATTTATGGCACACTTGTTCTCCTGCTCTACTGTGGAGCCAGTTTCATTCTAACCTTCCTTGGTGGCCATGATGTTGTCAGGGAGATGGATAATTTGAATCCAGTGAGAATCCATAGTTTCTCTAGGACTGAGAATGGAGTTGACTCTTTGATTCTCGAAGATGGCCTCTCAGTGTATTCCCATACAGTAACCATCACCCTGTCCTTGGTAACATTAGGAGACTATGCAATTCTGTTAGGCATGTCTCTCTCCCATTCCCTCCTCCTGGAACACTCCCTCTTTGACTGAAAGCACTAGCAGCTTTGTTAGCCTTGAACAATGAGGAAAAACTACTTTGAAATCATTTCCTTTCCCAAACCTTGATCCCCCTTTCTGCTTGCATGTGTGTGTGGTGCGTTTTGTTTCTTTTCCTCCTTACCGGGAATTATGAACCCGGAAAAAAACCCAGATGCAAGCTGTTCCCCTCAGGGAGCTGGGTTGTAGTGTTAGTTATATAAATCTGTTTGGAGCTCCAGGGACAAGGATGATTCCAAGCATCTTGGCTTTTGATAAGGCAGAAAATAATAAGCTTTTCTGCAGCTGGGCTCTGCCCCCCCTTGTCACTGGGCGTTTTAGTGAGAGCCAGGGCAAACCAATAGGGCCAGATTTTAAGTTGGTGGAAGTCGACATATCTCCATTGAATTCAGTGGAACTACAGCAATTGTACATAAACAAGGTATATCAGTTTATACCAGCTGGCAGTTCCGCTCAACATGTCCAAATAGGAGAATAGTCTCTCTTGTTTTAGGGAAGCAGCAGAAATTATTTATCAAAATCCTTTTATCATCCTAAAGAGAAGTCATATTTCTTGGAAAGCCATTGTTATTACTACAGTGGCCTCAATAAGCAAAAATCCCATTATCATTCTACAGGAATGGTCTGGCACTATAGCTTGCAAGAAGAAAGGAAAATTGGAAAAGAGTAAAAAAATTTAAAACAAAAGAAAAAAAGGAAATGAGGAAAGGCTTAAAGAAAACCAACCAACTTCAAAAAGGAAATGGTTAAAGGTTAGAGAGACCAAAATTGAAGTGTTGATGACGAGGGACAGGAGCTAAAGGGGGAAAAAAAATACAGCACGCAAAATTGCAAATAGGGTGTGTGTGTAAGTAAGTAAAAAGAATTGCATCCTTCCTGCCCCCAGTTTGTATGTTGTCTACTTAGCTAAGCTTTTGGGGGTAATCCTCAGTCTTCTTACATGCCTGTCAAATATGTGTCATATCCCCATGGTGCTAATTATTATTTTTCACCAACCTTTTGGAAATAGGCACAGCATTTTTGCTCAAGCTTTCCAGAAAAATTCAACTTGAGGCAGACCTCAATCTTGGCAAATTTGAGCCCAAATGGTTAAAGTTTGCCAGAGTTACTTGGCATTGAAAAGAGGGGGTTAACATGGAAAATGTTCGGCAACCTTTGCAGTAGGCATCCCCTGTACTATAGTACTTTGGGCTATTACTGTAGGATAATGGAGTATTTTAGTGGAGTCTCAGTTTCCTTGGAGCAATACCAGGTAGAGAGAATTACTCTTTCATCTGTAAATAGTCTGTTGTGAGCTATGTTGTGGTGGAAGCACCATAATTATTTCTCCCTGCTGCTACCTCATGTTCATTGGCTTCAAATGACATTGCATCATTATATTGTGATACTTGCATCAGTACTCAATGTGGCACAATCGTTTGGGATGGTGTAAAATGGCTGCCATGGGTTCTCTTTGCAAAGGAAAGGGTTATAATCCCAACATGTTGGATGTGCGAGAAAGTCTAATCAGCACCATTGATCTCTGTAGTATGTGGCACAGGTTTCACCCAGCTATTATCCACCCCCTGTGTTTGGATTTTATTGCAGCAATTAAGTGAATTATGCACCCTCCTTCACTCGGCAATGCATTAGAATCCGGTGTGGAACCTACTGCTATAATCCTGTCTGCCAGTTACAGTGTCTCTTAGCTACCCATTTGAGTTGATTCAGGGGCAGGAATGACTCAATATCAAGTGACTCTCTCATATCCATGACCACTTTGCTGTCCTTCTGTGGGCCTAGTAATCTAAAGCCATGGCACTTGTTATAATCTTCACAATCGTTTACTGCAATCTTAAAACAAAGCTCGAGGCCTTTCATTAGTTACTCTAAGGCTTGGTAGTGTTATACTGATGACTTTTATGGTGAGGGAAAAGCCCAAAGGGATATTAAATGTGTCTTGGGATCTGTATAAAAAGACCCAGTAATGATATCGCTTTTCTTATTGCACTCGTCCGTTAAAGTTACAATGACAAAGGGCAATTGTCCTCTGGTGGATGTGTTTCCTTGTTAGGTAAAATCCATCGGTCCTCCAAAACACACAAATAAATTTCACTAGAATGGCTTATGGTCTGGCACACTGCCTGCTGACTAGAGCCGGTCGAAAATTTCACAAAGGAAAATTTTTCCATTGGAAAATACTGATTTGTCAAAATCAACACGTTCCTGATATTCAGATGAAAACCAGGCAAGTTCTGCCTGATTTCCTGACAGCTCATCTGCTTGTGTCCTTGGCAACCTGCCTGGCAATCTGACGAGAAACCGAGAGCCTGCAATCCCTGGATCCTGAGATCACAGCTCTGTGGCAGCCCAGGGTTTTTAGGGTCCATAGCTCCATGGCTCGCTGTTCCAGAATCGGGGATCTCAGAGACTCCACTTCCTCAGCAACCCCAGGCTGCTTGACTCCCCCAGCAGCTGAGTCCCTGATTCCCCTGGTAACCTGGGGATCCAGATGAAAAATTCCATTTTGGTTCTCGCACAATAGAATTTTTCAGAATTTGTCTCCTGCAAAATTTTTTGGCTTTATCTCCCAATTCGGAATAATTTCCCTCTCCCAAAAGTTGAAATTTTTCATATCGGGAATATTTTGTTTTCCAGCCAGCTCTGGTGCTGAACACTGGGATTGTGTATTCAGGTCCAAACAGAAGCATGAATACTTACAATACAAATATCCCAGCGCCACTACGAGGACTGTGACAAGAGCATTTCGGACATATGGGTGAGCCATTTCAAAAGTGGCCTCTGATTATGGGTATCTCCATTTTTGGGTCTCCAGTGGTGAGACACAACTTTTTTTATTTTTTTTTTCTATTACTTGTGCCACTGGTTCTAACTTCTCTCTGGCAACCAAAATATTTCCCCGTTTAAAATAAAAAAAAGACTTTGCAAGAATGGGCAATGTCAGATTAAAACCAAACCAAAAAAAGGTACTCTTTTGTGTCCAGTGCTCCTTTTAAAAGCTCAGAGGCTGCTGTTTTCCTGCCCAGAGGTGGCTACATTTCAGCTTGTACATGACTTTGGGATCTGACTGTATAAATTCAGTTTTTATTGATGGGTGGTTTTCAAAAGGTTTTGGTTCAGGTCATAAAGTGGTAGAAATTAGAGATGGGGAAAAAACCTTTTGGATCATCCAGTCTATCCCCTGCCTAATAAAGTGTGCCCTGCAGTATAATTTCTAGTTCATTGTTATTGGGAAGCTCATTCTGCAGTCCCCAAAATGCCTTCATCTGAATCTTTAGGAGCTGCAAACCTGAGCTGGATTCTTTATCAGGTTTCCGGTACTTCCTCCTTTGACTGAAGCTGCAAATACCATGAGAAAGCCCCTTCTCTCTGTATTTCAGTGCATCTGGTCCATGATGGAAGCTGGAGGGGCATGCAGTGAAAATGGGAAAATAATAGGGGGTGGAGGGAAAATGTTAGCTAAACATTTCTTCACCTTCAGAATGGATGGCTGTGCCTCGTTCTAGAAACAGGCCAGGGTTTGAAGAACCCTGATCTGTTTTGTTCATTTTTAATCATCATCTTTGGGAGGTATGGGTATCATCATGTGGTTTAAGTGTAGGGGAGCCAGGCACTCCCGAGTTCTAATCCTGTCTCTGAGAATGACCATCAGTGGCCAGGGGAGGTCTGTTAACCTCTTCGCGTCCGCTTCCCCACTATGCATATGAAGACAATGGTGTTTACCTCATATATGGGATGCAAGAGTCAACTTATTACTGTATAGAATACTCTCGTTTGGTAAGAGGCATCGGGCCAAATCATCCACTTGGCCTGGAGACAAGCTATAAACTAAACGAGTCCCTGTCTGGGAAGTATGCAGTCTCCGTGGCATCATCCCTCCTTTCCCGGGTCCACTGGAATCTTTCTTGGGGAGGTTGGGCTTCATGCATGGAGTGTGTGTTTTTCTCACCCCCCCCGACGTAGTCCAGAGTGAGATGATCATTTAAGTACACTGTGGCCCACACTGTGGCCCTCCCTAAAGGGGTTGAGGGGTGTGTGTGTGTGTGAAGGTGTCCTCAAGCATTGTAGATGCACGTGGCCCCTGTTCAGCCATCCCTGTCCTCTAGCTTATCTGTATTTGCAGAGATGAACTCCCGGCCTACTCTATGAAGGAGGCGAACCCCGCCTTTGAGGTAAAAAGAGAGAGGAGACTCTGCTAAAGGAATATTCCCAGAGTTCCCAGGCTTCTACTCACTCATGTTCCACATAGGAGATGATTTGGGCCATTATTAGTATTACTGATAGCTTCTGAGTTTATTTCCTTCCTAAGAATGGTTATTGAAGATGATCCAATTTGATCTCCTGTCCGTACAAATTGGTGTCCCCACTCAACCTCAGCACATTGTTTTGGTAGATGCCAGTGGTGGTTGCTGTCTTATGAGGGGGAAGCGCTTTAGGTGCAGACCCCCAGAAGGGGTTCTGTTCTCCCTCCCCAGTTTCTCTTAATTTGTTTTATTAGGATAGAACATAGGGAAAAAATATAGCAGACACACACATTGCTGTGCTTGAAATAGTGCTATGTTATTCCCTGAGCTGGGATTTAATTACTTGCCGTGACAGTGAAGTGAATTTGGTTATGTTGTGTACTGCAGTATTCTGGATGGAAACCTAATGACGATGTGGTGTCTGCAAATAAGGAACTGCCGGTTTTTTTTTGTTTTTTTAATGCTCACTCTCTGTGTTGTCAAGGGGACTGCACTGTATCTTGCTGTGCTTTTTTTTTTTTTTCCTTTTTCCCCTTGCAGCAGCAGTGATTTTAATAAGAGCTCATAAACTGAACCCATCTTTAGCTCTCTCTCTCTCGCTTGCTCCAAGTAACTGCTTTCTGAAAGAAATGGAAGGCATAAATCAGGCAGCTAAATTAAAGGTTGGATTTTTGCAGATGGTGCCAGCGAATTGGAACGCGCTGCCTGACATTTTGACTTTGTCTCCTCAAAAATAAATTTGGTGTAATTTTTCTCTTGTTTAGAAGAGAGGGGGCAAACTCTGAAGAGATTTGAGTGTCCTTTGGCTTGTTGCCTACCTGCATTGGGGAAAGGAGCCAACAGTGTGAACTAGTGAGCTGTTGTCTTTGAGATCCTGGCCCCTTTACCCCAACCACTCAGAACAGCAGGGCTCTCCATGCAGTGTAGAGCTGGTAAGCAGCATTAAGCTACCCACTCTGGGGTGAGTTTGTGGGTGACGGAGGAGAAGGGGCCTATTAGACATCTAGGGGGCAAGACAGCACAGCTGAAAGTAGAGCAATCCCAAAGGCTGTTCTAACTTGTATTATAATAGGACTGCTCTGGTTCCCAGCAACCTCTAGAGTCTAGAAAGTGCAAATGAAGTGCTTCTAACTGAGCCAATTTTTAAATGTGCTGCACACCTGCAGCTCCATTTTCTTCAGTGGAATTTGTGGGTAAGCAGCACTTCTGAAAATCAGGCCACTTATATTTAGCTGGATTCAAGAGCCTAATTTTAGGTACCCAGGTTTGAAAATTATGGCCTCGCTGACTTGCCCGCAGTCACGTAGGAAGTCGGAGGCAGAAGCAAGAACTGAATCCAGGAATTTAGAGTCTTGTTTCAGTGTCTTAACCACAAGACCACCCTTCTCCATTTAGTTTGGGAGAGGTTTATTTCAGGGGTTTTGGCTTGGCAGCTGCAAAAGATAGCAGTCAGCTATGCAGGTCAGATCTCCATCTGAATTCCTTCAAACTCAGAGTATTTGGAGCTTGAATTTTGGGTGAGGCCTTTCGCTGGTGTGGGAAAGGCTAAATAGTCGAAATACTGGATGTCTGGGTTGAGCTGTGAGTGAAACAAATCTTTGTTAACTCTGTTAATGGAAGGCTACTGCTATGAATAGCTGGAGATTTTCACTGCCTCAATTTGGGGGCCCATTTGAAACACCCTAAAGGAGCCTGATTTTCAGAAAGCAGGGCGTGGTTAGCTCCTTCTGAAAATCCAACCTCTTTAAGGTATCCCAGTTTAGGCACTCAGAAAACCAAGGCACACCAACTTCCTAGTCTCTTTTGAAAATTGTATTTTATTCTTATCTGAAATATCATTCAGAGTTAAATTGTAGCCGGTTAATTGGCTATCTTCTCAGCTGCACCCTGCATACTAAAGACTAATTTTTAGTAATCTAAGCTTAAACTTTTTGGATGTGCGTAGGTTATCCACTCAGCTGTAATTACAGGTCTCCTGTCTGATGTTGGCTTCCTTGGTTAAAGCCATCCAACCAACAGACCCAGGAGATGTTGCTCATACTAACTGCATGCACAAAAATATATTGAGTTGTCTGAGGAACTCTAAAAGTGACTGCTTAGTATTTTGGGGGTCTATGCTTTATTTTAAACCTGTCTTCAAAATATAATGAATGTACTAAGGCCAGAAAAGAGTCCACAGAGAGAATCTGGGTGTAATTACAAGGGAAACGGGAAGTAGTGGATGCACATGTGCAGTAACATCCAACCTCTGGATTTTTAAGTAGGATTTGACTTTGTTTGTGGCCAAGAATAAATCAGCAGCTCCCTAAGAAATGCCCTCTCCTGTGAAATGTTATATTCATATTGTGGGAGCTGGGAGGCTATATCATGATTAAAATCTCCATCTCCTTGCCTGGTAAAATAAAAAAATTAATTGATATTGGGATTTTCGCATCAGGGAGCAAAGGATGCCAAGGAAAAATACCCATGAAACTTTACATTTACGATGGACTGTACTCCCTAAGCTTTCTAAGGCCCTGCCAGTGCTGGAGTGGAAACAGAGGCCTTCATTATGTGGCACTGAAGTGGTTACTTTTGTAGTGTAGTGCCTCATTTGAGAAGTATTTTGACTGATTCTCATACAGACATTGATCCACCCAAACTGAAATAAAGGAAGGGCAGATGTGAGCCTGTTCGTTTCTACAAGCTAAGCAGGATTGCATGGGATCACTAGCTGAATGGGGGATTTCCTACAATCACCTACAAAAGATACCCCAGCACATGGTGTTAGTGACTCTGCAGGTTGCACTTTGCCCGCTAAATTGGTACTGAAGCGAAAACCCTGCATGATGTCTGGGAGTGCTCTGCTGCTAGGCATACTGTCTTTCCTGACCATTTGAGCTTGTTAAAGATGAGATGGCATTTTTTACAACTGTTAACCTTGGGATCCTGGTGAAATTTCCATGTTTGGCATTTATATGCTTCCAATCTCAATTCTCTATGTACTTTCAACTTTATGCAGTATTCTTCAGTTATGCAGTTGTTGCTGTGTGCTGCTAAGCCACTACTGTGTTTCTCCCCAGAGTTGGCTGCATTTGTGTGGTGGATTAAGTGATACCTGGATATTAGTTTAGATTTCAGCATGTAAAATTTTGGATGTCTCAGAATGAAAAGTGCTAGATAAACATAAAGATATAAAATGCTATTGCAGCCATCCAGGGGACCCAACTGCCCTTCTACCTTCCTGTCTCCTAACATTGGACAGAATCCCTGAAATGAGAAACAAGAAAAATGTTAGACCCACAGAGTTCAGTGTTGAATGGAATGAGTTATGTTAGCAAAATAATATTTCTAGAAAATCAGTTTCACAACTGTGGATTCACAATGCAAAGAAATTAGACCAAGGTCCTGATTCTGTGAGAAGTTTAGTGCCTCCTGCTGGAATGGGAATGCCCTCAGCTCCTCCTGAACACAGAGGGAGCTGGGGCTACTCAGAACTTTGCAGAGTCAGAGACGTTATGAGAAATTTTTTCATCCAACTTTATAGACCTCTGTATTGCGCTCATCACCATGGTGTCTGAAACCTGGTTTGGGTGATATAGGGGCGAATGAGGAGTGCAGTAAGTGAGAAGTACAATATGGATGTACAGGTCTGTACAGTGGTGATGTTGTTCACATCTACATTTATGGATTTTATTTGAATAAGGATTTTTTAAAAAAATACGTGGAAATAATAGTCTTGGTTATTTTGGGGTGGCTCACTGCTAACATTCTAGGTGCAATGAAAGCAGAAAACATCTGTATTTTTGTTTTCAAGTTTATAAATGTGAAAAACAGAGTCCCGAAGTGGATTGGCAGCCTACTTGATGATGTCATTTCAGTTTCTGAAGCAGGAAGGATATGAGACAGGATTTGTAGAAGTGTTGTAAATAAAGCCCTGGAGGAATAAAATAAAGCCACACCATGGGGGAATTTCATTTCTAAAATACACACGTAATTAAAGTCTACACATTTGGTTGGTGCTGAAGCAGAGCAAGAGATGGAAAATCTTGTCTAGGAAGCAGTGGAAGCAACAGAGGGCAAATCTGGGTGGGGGCAGAATGTGTTTTAAAAAGGCATTGCCAGAAACCTTTTATGCTGCCAAAATCTACCCGCTCCTCTGTAAACTGAGAAAAGGAAAAACCCTGCAAGCATGAAAGTAATGTGAAAAATGCAGCTAGATAGCAGCGGCATTTATAAGTTGCTGTGTTTTTGTTCTGTGGGATGGGTGTGAATGCATCTGCTAGGGATTAGCAGGATTCACTTGGACACAAGTGATGAAGGGGTTTGGAACAAATACATGTCATTACACCATCTTTCAGACCTTATTTGTGGTTTAAAAAACCCCCCAACAAAACAGATGAACTCCCCCACCCCAGATATTTGACATCCCTCCAGTGTGGAACGCCCTCGCTGCTTCGCTGTGCGGAACCACCACCCAGCCTCATTTAACGCCCCCGCAACCCAAACCCTCACCTCTTCCATTATGCCCATGATCAGTGTGTCCTAAGAGTCACCATCTTCCTCAATTTTAACAGCATGTTTGTAATGCTGTAACATGAATCCCTTCCCGTCTCTGACATCGATCTGCTGTTGCCCATCACCATATTATTTGAGCCCCTACCTTGTGTTCATCACCCTTCCCTGCCCCCCACTGATTATGTTGCATATGTGTCACATCATTGAAAGGGGATGTCGTCATCCCATAATCCTTTTTTAATACACTGAAGATGCATGGTTACTGCAGCAGAACTCACTGGAGTCCAACATGCTTATCAGAGGTTTGCTAGATTTTTGCCAGTGTTGTAATTGTGATGGCTTCTGTGCCACCTACCCGGGCAGAACACTGAGCGCTTGACCTAACCTTGCCCTAATGAAAGGGGCTGAATAAACGTGCACTGTGCTCATGGAAGGAGGTGTTTGTTGGCATTCCATCAGAGTGCAGAGCTCCCAGCTGCGGCAGGAAGAAAGAACTGACAAGTTAGTTAATAGGTGAAGACGAAGGCCCACATCCCTGGCTATGGCTGAGGTGTATGCAGTCCAGCTCAGGATGAGGCATGTGGCAAACTGCCTTTTGCTTTCCTCTAATCCTGGGCTGACTGTGTGCCAGTGTGGTCCCTCAGCATAGCCAAGAGCAACCCAAAGACTGGATTAATGTACACCTGCTAGCCCCAAGGCACTAGTACAGGCTCTGGGGATCAGCTGAGCCATGCCTCCTATCCCTGGCCGCACCCCCACTCCCCCCTGCAGGGGCAAGCTGGCTTATGAATCTTTGTGCCATTGAAGGATCCACCTCTCCTAGGCAATCCTCTGGTGGCTAGCAGTGCTGGCCTTACAGGCAGGGTCTGCCAGCAGCACAGCAAAAAGCATCCAGAGCTCACCTGACAACGAGCAGGGCTGAAAACCATTAAGTATTATGTCATGTAAGCATAGAACCGTGCAAGGTCACACAATTTGTTCATTTATTCCCCTCACCCAAGTGTGCTGACCTTTGTAAGAAAAAGTAAATATTGTGAACGTAACAGAATCTTAAATTACCTTTCAATGTTTTTTGTCCTAGAGTAAAGAAATTGGTCTACAGATGCATGAAGAACTCTTGAAGGTCACCAATGAGCTATACACGGTAAGTAATGTGTTCTTCCTACTCTTCTTTAAGATGTGTAGTGAGGATTCCCTTATTCAGGATCAGAGTTAATGTAATTGGTTATGTACAGTGTGAAACAGTTACTTTTGGAGGCTCTCTCCATCCCTGTTACAGTTACTGCCCTTTTAGGTTTATTTAGTTGTTGGAAATACTTGGTTTTAAATCGGGTTTGACTAGGGCAGAGAAAAACTTACCAGCTGTCCTAGTCCTACAGTGGAGAGCTTTTAAAAGCCATGGATTTAAGACCATATTATAGATTACATGATCTGATTCTTGCAGTTAAATGGAGTGGAGGCCCCTCAGGCTGCTTTGGGTTAGATACAATGTGATCTTTACTCATTGCTGTAATGTTCACACCTGCTGGGGCTTTCCTGATGCTACTTTTACTCCTGTTTTCTGTAGTCACTTTTAGATGTCATCAGTGACTACAATTTGAGCCAGGTTCTGATGGCTCAGTGGAGTCACTCTGAATTGACACTGTTTAAGTGCAGTTGTATCTGACTCTTCTGTGAGTTCTGCTGCCTGCCCGTGTCCCACAGTTGATGATGGCTTAATCAGGCCTTCAGCAGGTAAATTTAGTACCGCTTTTCTCCTGTAAGTGCTGTTCTTCCTGATTTAATTCAACAGTGGCAGTTTCCTCATAGACCTTATCTTCCTAGTTCTAAATGAAACCATGACCCTGTAACCTGAGCCCACTACTCCCAAAGTAGGCTTTCATGAGAAAGACAGTAAAAGTCCTGTATTGCTCCTGATCCTTGGCCATCAGGAGTTGGTTTTTCATTTCTGTTTGGGTTTAAGGATTGATGATGCATTATAGGAAGTAATAGAACATCCATCTTACCTAGGAAAAATCAGGCAATCTAGTTGAGCCGCTCAATCCTATCTGTTCCCTGGACATAAATTGGTCCACAGCAGGTTTATTCCTACCAACAAGATGGATAATCATCTTGTTCCGTCACTTTGATAAACTGGCCTAAACAATAGACCATGAACTTTTTTCTTTGAAATTTCTGCTAAAATCTTTAACTATGAATAGCTAGTTTCTTCATTTAACAGGCTCATTTCTGCATAGGCTGCTGTAGGATTGAATTGCTCTGTGGGTTAGTATGTGGGTGTGTGATCAGGAAAGATTAAAAGGTCCAGATTTGGGAGTGAGTTGATGTCTGGATGTCAAAGGTCTATTAGTGGCAGTAGGAGATTAATCTTAATTTCAGAAACAGTGTGATTGCTCCACTCTCATTTTGCATCTAACTTTAAACCTACCAATTGGATCAATCTGTTCAAAGCCCAGATGTAGGATAAAGACGCCAAATGAATGACGCAACACCGTGAATTCAGTCTAAGTCTCAAAAGTCTGTTGGGGCCTGAAATTAATGCAATTCTGTAAGACAAACTTGGAGTGAAATCCTGGCCCCATAATCAGTGGCAAAATTTTCAGTGCCTTCCGTGAGATTTCGCCCATGGTGCTTTTCTGCTCCCACATTCTGACCTGGGGTGTGCTTAAATGAATAAAAAGGCAGAAAGCTATGGAGAAGGAGAACCACATTACTTTGAGTTGATCTACTTATAATGATGGCCAACGATCTGTGTCAGCCTTTTAGAAACGCGTGGCTGGAAGAGGCATGCTCTTTACAGAAATTACAATGAAACCGGTTCAAGAACTGAGCCTTATTAGGCAGCCTGTTGTCTTAAGAGATTATCTCAAATGTACAGAGTACAAATCATATTACTTTGGTTAAGCAACTGGCTTGTGTCATCCCTTGGGTGATTGTTTAAAATGTTGCAGCATATTTTGCTTGCAGGATGATCCAGCATGGCAGTGTTGCTCTGTGACTTGCCACCATCCCCATGATTGAAGTGGTGTTTTCATATTCTCAGGCCTTGGCAATGTCTTGTAATGAATCAAGGAACTGCCCACATACTTCAACAATATTTGACAGCTAAATCACTGTTGTGTAGAAATGGGGATAAAATTTGGAACCATTGGCTCAAAAAATCAGTCTTCTCCCTCTTATGCTAATGGAGGTCCGTCTTAGTTGGCAGTAAGACAGTAGTAAGTCATTTATCCTCTCTGTTGGCCAGTCACTAGGTGTTAACATTATCACATGCGCTGAGCTAGCACATTGCATGTTGTGTAGGGCTATATCAGCGTTACAGTATTGCACTTCTTTACTGGACTAATGTTCATCAAGTGGACTGATTTCCCTGCATGTTTTCCAGCTATGCATGATAAAAGAGGAAGCTGTGAGCGTCCCATGCATGTTTGTGCCCTGGCTAGGACCCTGGTGAGGATTGTGTGAGGAGAACTATATATAGCATGTGGAAACTTTTGCACTGTTTAACTTGCATCTCAGGGCTTTGCTACCCACAAGCTGGAGCCAAACTAACTAAATCTGTTTGAATTCACACCTTTCATTATTTTGATGTAAACCTGTGTGTATCGACTCTTAGGGTATGTGTACCCTAAAGATGGAAGGTGTCAATTCTGGCTCGAGAAGACATACCCATGCTAGCTCTCCAAGTTACCATGCTAAAAATAGAAGTGTAGCTGTGGTGGCTTGAGCGCTGGGAGGGGCTAGCTGCCCTGAGTACATACCTGTGATCTCAGATGGGATTGTACTCTGGGCAGCTAGCCCTCCCCGCAACAACTATCATTCTGTTTTTAGTACAATAGCTCGATCAGAGCTAGTGAAGATAGGTCTCCTCAAGCTGGAATCTAAATGTCCCAGCTATACTACAGACAAACCCTTATTTTGGAATGAATGCCCTATTCATTTAAGTAAGTCCGTAAAAATAAAAAAAATGACTTAAGTTGCATCAAAATTTCATCCTGAAATAAGAGCATCCACACACAGTCTTGCACCAAAGTAATTAAGGTGGGAATTAAAATGGATTTTGTTGTTTTGTTTCCAATATATGTGTAGATAAGCCCTCAGAATTTGGGCACAAGTTGATGCAAGGTTCATGCGTAAAGATATGGTATCCTCACACACCACTTGTTCCCTTTGTTGTATGCATTCATGTTTAAGGGAACGTCAACCAAAATTTGGGTCAACATAAATAAACAACAAAGTGAAGTTTCTATTTGTTTAATAGAGCTGGTGTTTTCTGTAGGCGCAATGTAATTACTTGGTTTGCATGTGACAACGTTCGTTTCACATAGTACACAAACGAGCACCCAGTTAGAGGCAGCGTACTGAAAATTGCCAAAGCACCCAAATGTATAATTAACCTGGGGAATTCACTGCTGCAAGATAATATTGAAAAAACTTAATTTTAAAAAATGATTGCGTACTTGATATGAATTAGAATAACATCTAGAGCTATATTAAATTAGGGGGAAAATTATAAGCGCCATCAGCCCTTGTACTTCAGAGCAAAGCTGGTTGCCATTTGCAGTCAGGAAATTTCCTCCTGCAGTTATGTGCAATGCAGGTGTTTATCCCTTCCTCTGTAGCATTCGGCTTTGGCTGTTGTCAGACAGGATCCTGGCCTGCTTGGTCTTTTTTGGCTTATTCCAGCAGGACAGTTCATATGTTCTTAAAATAACAATAGGGTAATAACACCAGCTCAGAGTGGGACAGAGATAAATTCCAGCCTAGATTAGAGGTATGTCTCCATCTTGGGCCTGATGCTGCACCTTTGACCTCAGTAACAGTTGTGTTATTGACTCCACTGGGAGCAGGATTTTGGCCTTTGGCCTTCATTCAGCAGAGCACTTAAGCCCATGCTTAACTCCGTCTTTGTTCAGCAAAGTGCTTAACATATGTTTAAGTGCTTTGCTGAATCGGAACCTTAATGAGGAACTATTTAGAAGCCTAAAGCGCTTTAGCTAAAGGCAGCAAGCAGCACCATTTATGACTAGTAATTTTGACTGTGCCCTTTATTTATAACACAATATTAATATTGCAAAATGCAACTTGTGATGTTAAATAACTAATGAACATTACAACATATTTTTCCTCCTTCCATTGTAGCAAATTAACTTATTTGAAAAAAGAGCCCAGGGACACAGCTGTGGCAGCTTTTCTTTATGATCCAATTGATTTGAGGACTTCAATAGCTCAGACATAGGTGAGCGGTTTATTGCAGGAGTGGGTGGGTGAGATTCTGTGTCCTGTGTTGTGCAGGAGGTCAGACTAGATGATCATAATGGTCCCTTCTGACCTTAAAGTCTATGAGTCTATGAGCTTAAGACAGGGACAATATGACTTTGTTCCAAGTGCTATCCAGAAGGCATGAGAAGATTGCAGATTGGAGAGTAGATTGCTATAGGTAGACATCCTCCAGAATTAAGAAAATACTTAAAATAAATAGTTGTTCCTTTCAGCCTGGGAACTTTAAAGACCAGTTCATTCCTAGAGTATAAAGTGACATGAGATAATGAGGGCTGTTGTCTGTACAGCAAACTTTCCAAGGCAGTGGTGTCATTGACACAAACTTCATCAGCTTGGAAAGAATCAATGATATAAAATGATTCTTTTATACTGTCTTAGAGATTTTCAGAGGAGGTGCAAATTGGACAAGGAACAGTCAGTTGAAAAGCGCTGTGCTCTACTCTCCTAGTAATCATTGTATTCTTGCTGCTCATGAGTGGGAGATGATCTGCAAATTGGAATAAATAGAGCCTATCCTGCAGTGAAGTTCCAGTCCTGTAGCCCCTATTATCCTCCAATCCTTTATGTACGTCAGGCTCAAGTGGGAGTAAAATATGGTGGGGAAGAAAGGCCTTTAAGCAAAATAATTATGATAATGAACAAACATGACCGTGAAAAGGGTGTAAAGTGACGAGGCTGCAGTGGGAGTAGATTATGTTCTATGATGCTCTGTGATAAGGTATTTTCCTTTTTAAATCAGTCTTTCTTGCACAACAGATGTGAGGCCTGAACTAAAGCCCATTCAAGTCAAATAGATGCTAGCTGACCACAGTGGTCTTTGGATCAGCCCCATGCTTGAGCACCATGGTAGGTACAGAAGCTCAAACACAGCTGACAAATAGTTGTGCTGAAAGTTGCTGTTTGGGCATAGCAGTATCCAGGTCCAACGAACACCTCACAACCTGGGGACAAAATCCTGGTTGTATTTAAAATACCGACTGGGCCAGGGTTTCACTGTCAGACCTTCTTGTTACACTAGCACAATGCAGTTGTGTATGTTTGGCTCTCTGGAAATGCCTGGGCTCTCTCTGTTGTTATAGCCAGATATTGCCCAAAGTGCAGCCATTCCATTCAGCTTTTCCTCTGTGTTTTCAACAAAAAGAAGCGGGGTTGGGACAGGGTAGCAGAGGAGGGATTGTATGAAAACCCAGCAAGTCTGTCTTCCCCGTTCGTGTATGTAGCATAGGAGGTGTCTGTCTGGTTTGTCTTCTGTGATTTTCTTTAGGGAAACTGCAGTTGCAAACACATTTGGAAAGTTATGGACTTTGTGACATAACACAGGATAGGGCAGAAATGGGACTCAAACCTCCACTCGCTCTTCTTTCCATTCTTCTTAAATTATAAATCGGAGACGGCATGTTTCTGGGGGACTTTGATAAGGCATTTGAAGCTCGTTTAGAGGCTATGTTTATGCTTGGCTGGGAAAAAGATCTTGTGTTTCAGCCGAACCTCTTCCAAGCAAAACACTAGGTTCTTTTTGACAGCCACAGCTGTGGAAAATGCTGTGTTTTTTCTTCACAGGGGTTTGTGCAAAGTTCCTTTTTTATTCTGCTTTTGCTTTCTGTGGATGCGCACTCCTTGCAATTCACTGATGTGTGCCCCCCCCGCCCCACCCTGCAACAGTGGTTTCTTGTAGCTTCCATCCAAAAAGGTTACTTGGCCCCGCTTTGTTCAAAACTCTGGCAGAGCTCACAGTCAGCAGCGTACCTGACTCAGGTAGTGGGTTTGTTGTAGGGAAGCTGGGACTTGCCCAAGGTCATGCAGCGAGTCAGTGACAGAGCTAGGAATGGAGTGCAGAGGTGAAATGCTCACCTTACTGACAGTGGGAGTTCTCCTGACTCCAAGGCCTGTGGCTGAATCCCAGGGCCATCCTTTCCCTCAAAACACAGGAAACATTTTTATGCCTCTGCTGACAATTTCAGCTGACATTTAAAAGGAACCTTTTGTCCATATTAAAACTCAGTTCAGAGGACATCATTTTGGTTGAACTATATTTGCTTTTAATTGAGTCAGGAGGATCTGTTTGCCAGCAGGTATTGATTATTACTTGACTTGTCTCTTGTTCAGACAAAAGCTGTCTTCCTCTCACCCCCCCCCCCCCAAGGTACTTTCTGCATTATACTTATACTTTGACATTATAGATTTGTATTGCAAAGAGTTGGTGTCATCTTGGATGGGGAATATAAAAGGGGCTCTGGTTTGGAGAAAAGGCTCATTTAAAGAGGTGTCTATAGCCATTATGGAGAACAGTGGAAATGTTCATGAGAGCATGAAAGCGGATTGATTTTGTTTGTGATAATTACGTTGGGCCAAATTGCCACTTATGTGGTTTATTGCTGCCTATGGGGCAAGAAGATTCTGAGAGCATAGATTCGTGGAACCTGATTGTTCTATCTGGCAGGGCTGCAGTGGGAAGGGAAGGCTATAAGTAGGGCCCTGCTAAATCCATGGCCATGAAAAATGCCTCACGGACTGTGAAATCTGGTCTCCCCACCGCTCTCCAGCTGCCCAGCTCTGAAGGCAACGCCGCTGCCAGCAGCAGCGCAGAAGTAAGAGGAGCAGTACCACAACACCCCCCCCCCCGCACACTATAACTTTGTGACCTCTCCCCCCACAACTCTTATTTGGGTCCGGATCCCTACAATTACAACACCATGAAATTTCAGATTTAAATAGCAGAAATCATGAAATTTATGATTTTTAAAATCCTCTGGCTGTGAAATTGACTAAAATGGACTGTGAATTTGGTAGGGCCCTAGCTATAAGGTTATATTGTTGTATTACCTCCTGACTTGCCTCCACTGATCCCCATGGTAATGGCAAATATTGTTGCCCCAAGTTCCCATTGGTAGGGGTGGGATGTTGAATATTGCTGTGGGGGAACAAGTGTAAGGTAAGAGGCTATCAGTAGTTTGCTGTAAGGATCCTCACAGGGTTCTTGTGGGGTGGGGTGGAGTGAGATGGAGTCAATGCCATGGGGTACTTGTCACTGCCTCCCCCCCAAATATGCCCTGTTGTGTCTTTGTGCAGTTAGGAAGCTAGAACAGTACATTGCCGATGAAAAGCAAGTGCCATGTTTACTCTGCAGTCTCACAGACGTGTGCTGGTAGGCAGGGTCAAAAGCAAAGCCCAAAGCCATGGAAGATCTCAAAGGCCAGAAAGATCAAATCTAGCACATGTCCCTTAGGGTTTGGTTTGCATTCCAGCAGCCATCTGAAGAGCCAGTTATATAACAAGGTGTGCTTTAGGCCAAAGCTGTCTCTCCACTCCATTTTTAGCCAGGGATACAGGGTTATTGCTCTCTGGAAAATCAATGGCTCAGAAAGAAAGTCCTTGTAAGTTTATTTTCTTTAACATTGCCTAAAGGGTGAAGGGATAGGGGCGGGGATAAACTGTCTGTGCTAATCAGGCTGTAGTTCAGTATCCCCCAACGATTCCTCTTTCCATCCCCATCCCCGAGTCAGACAATTATAAAGGGCTCTCTAATCACAGATAAGGTCTGGCAAGTTACAGTCAGTCATTTTCTCCTGCCTAGGGCTTCCCTCTCGCTCTACTTCCTTGTTCAAAGGATGCTAAAAAAAATGCTTAGCACAAAAAATTTAGTAGATCAACTTGAGCAGTATGGGCCATTTTCTAAACTGGAGTAAATCGGCGCAGCGCTGTTGATGTCAGTGGTGCTACATTAATTTACACCATCTGAGGATCTGGCCCTGTGTTTGCTTGGGCTGATTAAAGGCACGGAGAGCTAATGTACTGCTCAGCCTGACAAGAACTTCAGGGAAACACTGGGATAAATGCCCAGAAAGGGGGACACCAACAAAAAGCAGAAATTAGTGTGGGATCAAAAACCAAGATTTCAAAGTGCCTAGAGATTTTAGGTGCCCAATTTGAGAGATGCCTTTAAAGGGACCTGATTTTCTGAAAACCAGGCCTTCTATGCCCAAAATCTGCACCCCAAATCACTAGTAAAAATTGTGGTCAGCGTCTTTGCCATGAAGAGAATTTCCTCTGAGGTAGATATCCTGGGCAACATCCAGACCTCACTGGAGTCCATGATAGTCTTGCCACTGACTTCAGTGGGGCTAGGATTTCAAACCTTGAGTCCAACTGATTTATGGAAAGCTTAATAGGGGGAAAGGGAGAGAATGCAGGGACTGGGTGGGCCAGTGGTGAATGTGGCTGTGAAGTGAGGGCCACGCCTGGTCGTGAGGGGATGGCTGAGAGGCAGCCAGTTCTGCCAGGTATGTGCTTACAGATTCAGAGAAAAAAAGAGCTGTCCTGCAAAAATGCAATCCTTGTATTTGTGTTACAGATCCCCTTGCTGATTCCTTACCTTACAGGAAAAGTTTTTTTTTAACCAGCCTGTAGAATTTAACACAGAATGATCTTCCAGCGGCAGTTCACAAACTCCTCATAAATCCATCCCCTTGTCACCTCCGTTCCTTCCGATTCAGCCTCTCACCAGTGCACCTGATTTACTAGGGGTCCCCCTTACTTTTAGATCTACATGTGCCTATAGCCCTTGCAGACTGGTGTCCTCTGGCTGTCTACCAACTATGGGTGTGAAGATGCCGAGTCAAGGGGAAGCTTAATTCGTGTTAACGGTGGGAATGTTTCCCCATGTCATATGTGATCCTCTTAGGAGCTGAATGCTTTTCTGAGAGCAGCTGAGCCCCTCCAGTTATGTCTACACTGCATCTGGGAGTGAGCCTGCCAGCCTGAGTCCAGAGGCTCGTGTTAGCACACTAAAAATAGTAGTGTAGACATTGCAGCTCAGATTGGAGCTCAAGCTGAGGTTGGGGTGGGGCTGGGCCTGACATTGCTATTTTTAGTGAACTAGCATGAGCTCCGTTAGCACAAGTCTGTAGACCCAGGCTGGAGGCTGGTTCCCAGATGCAGCGTAGACATACCCCAAGTTCCGCTGGAGCCAATGGGATGTGAGGTTTAGCATCTCCCAGAATTGAGCTCTTGGCATTCCCTTCTCTGATATTTTGGTTGCATCCTATATTTTAATGCCAATACCATACTGTAATGTTGGTGCTTCGTAGGCGGAGAGCTTTGCTGGCATGTCTTCATGTCTTTGGAGGGTTTGGTGCCGTTGCAGCATTGGGCTTGAGGTGCGGAAAGGGAGAGGTGTCAGTGTCTTTGCCTTTGCACCTGGGGGCTGTGGCCTGCTCTCATCCTTGTGTTAGGAGGCGCTCAGAGCTGCTTTAAGTCCCATTTTAAAACCTTACTTCTCAAAGCCATCAGCATGGCAGAGTGAGTTTGGACTTTTTAATTAGCTGTTCTGTTAGCTGCTTGCTCTCTGTGGTAAATGTCGTCATCCATGCACAGGTCCCTGAGAGGTCAGATTAGTTCTGAATAACACCCTTTGAGGAGGACTATAGAAACATCCTTAAACCTTTGAAAGTGGCATCAGCGTGGGTCTGTTTGTCTGTCCATCTGCCTCCCCTGCACTCTGGGGCTGGCAGGGGCTCCTCACTCCGGTTCCACCTAGGGAGCCGCTCACCCAAAACCAGGTGAGGAGAAAGGGGACTGAGCCATAGCACTACCTCAAGGGGAGCAACGTAAAGGCTTGTGTAAAGCACACACCCACATGTAAAGGAAGAGTTTGTGCTGGCGTGAGGCACAATCTTCACCAGCACTGCTCCTGGGGCTGTGTAGTTCCACACTGTGCCCTATGCAGGGCAGTGGCATAAAAGCCAGAATCTGGCCCTTCATGACTAGCTGTATTTCGCAGCCCCATTGACAGCAGTGTCCAGACCACTAACATGTAATTCTGCTCTGCAGAGACCAATCCAGCATCTCTGGCCTCGTCAAGGCAATATGAAATAAAACGTCTGAGTCCTGGAGCGAGCTGGTGAAAGGGGACAATGCGACTGAAGGCATAAAGAGAGAGGAGCAGATGGGTTTTTCTTGCCAACACTATTAAAATGATCACACTGTGCCCTCTGATCTTTTATTTTTTAAAATGTGATTGTCGAAGTGAAGCATCTGTAGATGTTTTCCTTGGGACACACAAACACCACACAACTCGAGCTGCTCTTGTTCCTAGTGGGATGGGCGTCCATGTTGCAAATCCACCATTGCATTTGACGCCAGATAAGGCACGAATTGGTATGGGCGCTGGAGATCAAACTCTGTTTCACTCTGAAGCAGCACCCCTCCAAGTTAAAGATGAGGCACGTCGGCAGGGCGGTGGAGGGTTGAGCTTGCCTCTTCCCAAGCTGCACCTGTTTCTATGACTAGAGAATTTGAGCCTGGTTCTCAGTTACTCAGTTCCTGGACTTGGGAAGAGGAGGGTTAGGGCCAAGGTAGCATCAAGCTACCTTTGTGCACCCCGTATCCTGGAGCCTTGCAAGGGCCTGTCTGCCCCCAGCTCAGAGCTGCTGTAAGCTATGTCCTAGTTTCCCTGTGGCTCTGAATAGCAGAGAAGCTGCGGTGCAGTGCACTCTGGCCATGCTCTAACACTGGGGGATAGCGGCAGAGATGATGTAGAGTTATGCCAGCTTTGTCCTGGCTGTGGAGATGTTCTGTTTAAGGGTTGGTCTCAGTGGCTGACCCTAGCCCCCTTTAAGAGGTGGCATCAAACAGTCTTAGCATAACTGAGAATCCGGCCCATGGTCTCTAGGGCTCTCCAGCCTGCACTGTGCACAAGCACGGACACTGTAAGTGTCAGAGACTCATTACCTTCTGTCTCTTCAGGTGATGAAAACCTACCACATGTACCACACGGAAAGCATCAGTGCTGAGAGCAAGCTGAAGGAAGCAGAGAAGCAGGAGGAAAAGCAGTTCAACAAGTCTGGGGACATCAGCGTGAACTTGCTGCGGCACGAGGACAGGCCTCAGCGTCGGAGCTCCGTCAAGAAGATTGAGAAGATGAAGGAGAAGGTGGGTGGGAGGAATAATGAGCCTCCCGCATGGCTGACAGCACGGCTGCTAATGGGCGCAGTAGTGGATGCCAGCTACATGTGTACTGGGCTAGATGTGCAGACAAAAATCTCTGTGTGGCAAAGGTTTCGGCTCCAGCATTCACCACTCTCATGCAACCCTTTCTGCAGCCTTTGAAGGGATCCGGGAGGAAGTCTCCTGCTAGTTCGATGCTCGTGCATAGTTCGGCGAAGAGCAGTCTGGGGATGCTATAAAAAGTCTCTTTATTGGTTGTTAGTAATGGAGATGTGCCAAAGTCAGTAGGCAGCAAGGGTTTGATTCCAAGTCAGGCTGCGACCTTTGAGCAGAAAACGGGGCCCGGGGAACAACATGAAGCACACATCCACAGAGAGGATAAAATACGTGGTTAGGGACTGATGTGGCCAACCATTAAATGTTGCACAGTGCCTCAGCGTGGAGAGGGAGTTGAAAAGGGCAGTTGAAAGGGCCTCCCAAAAGCAATGGCTTTGAAAAGAAACACAACAAAAAAGGCTGAGGCAGCCAGCACAAACTAGAGCAAATGAAATGCTTATACAGGAGCTACTCAGACTGTGGCCAGTGGGTCCGACTGATATTTTAATCACACAAAATCTAGGATCTGAGAGACTTTGTCGACTGCTGAGGGAGGGAGCCTAGCAGTAAATCTAGTCTGCCACGGTAATGCTCTGTCAAGTGGACAGAGAGGACACCATGGAGGGGAGGGTTGTGGTCAGCTTGCAGACTGTATTTCACTGCTTCTTTTTTCATCTCCCAAATCTGTAACAATGAACAATATATATTCCAGGATTCATTAGATCAGAGACTTGAAGGAAGAGGCTTGGATACTCTTTCCACTGGTCTGTGAGCTAATGGGGCAGCATTCTGATGGGGCTCCGAAGAAAAAATGCAGCCCTAGTGCTAGCACACCCATTACCTCTTTCTTCTCCAGGCTGCCAAAAACCTTGCATTCTGCAGATTCACAAACTCCAAATATTGTCATTCGGGCACGTTTTCTGATTTTCTTTTTTTGTGAAAATGAAAAGTAGCCTCCCTGGTCAGGAAGCCGTTAGTTAGATGTGTGTTTACCCAGCTGTATATGTTGCACTGGAATATGAGATAGCAGAAAGCCCCTTGCAAGGGTCAGGCATTCTTGTTTAACTTCTTGATTGGAGACCACCCTGAACAAATGTCCTGAACTTGTAGGGGTTTGAATTCTGGACCCCCTTCTGAATTTTGCAGCTTGAGCCTTTGGTCCAGATTCCACAGCCAGATGCAACTGTGTAAATCTGGAGTAATTCCAGATATACATCAGTGTAACTGTGAGTAGAATTTGGCCCTCTAATCTTGACTGATGCCAAATCTTCCATGAATGTGCAGATAAGATAATTGTGCACTGAATGCATTCTGTACATTCAACTTGAATGCACTTGCTGTGCTGTTGAATGTATCGGGTACGTTCAGATGGATTTGCTTGTTTTATTGGTAAAGGATATGCTGCATCCTACCAAGAGGATGTTAATACTTACACCAGCACAGCAGTGTGCTGTGGAGGACTTGTAGCAAGAGGAAATGTGAACCTCCTCGATAACTTATTTGTGTTTTTACATTCTATTTTGCTTTTTCAGAGGCAAGCCAAATATTCTGAAAACAAGCTGAAGTGCACTAAAGCCAGGAACGATTATCTGCTGAACCTGGCAGCCACAAATGCAGCCGTCAGTAAATACTACATCCACGACGTCTCTGACCTCATTGATGTAAGTGATCCTTCTCTCCGAATGCATCCTCCCCTCCTTCCTGTTGGCAAGTAAGCAGCCGAGTACTAGACACTGATCCTGTTGCTCACCCTGGTGTGCGCTGTGGTAATAAAGGGGAGTTGGTTGGCATTTTGAACTCTGGCTAACCTGTGGGTCTTTTGCAAACATTACAGTTTTTTTTGGTGTTTTTTCTCAGCGCTTCCCCCCACATTATACAAGGATAGTGACAGGAGCCCAGTAGTCATCGTGTGGGAGTTGGCCTTTAATACATTTCATGGAGGCCACATGAAAGCAAAGTCATTGATTCATTTTTAGTCAACATTTAAACCTCCCTTCTCAACAGTTGACAAAATGTAGATTTTTTGTTGTTGTTGTTGTTATTGGTAACTATCAATACATATAAATTAGAGCAGGAAAAAGTCAGTCCTCCAAGATGCAAACACCCCAAATGTAGACATTTGGATTTGGAGCCAGGTCTGAACTTAGTGGTCCAGGGCTATCTCTAAGATAAATCTACCAAGTACATATTATTTTAACACTTATGGCATCTTTTACATCATCGCACAGGAATTGCAAGATTTTGGCTTCAATGTGCCACGGTTATGGCTTCAGTAGAAATTTCCAGAGAAATATTTGTGTCTGGATTGGCATCTTCTTATAGCCTGTGGTAGTAGCCTTGTATGAAATGGCTAGAATACACTATAACCTCCCTGTACATGAAGGTTTACAAGGGCATAAACTGTTAGAGTGGAATTCACCCCAGTGCAAGAGGGCCTGGAAAAGGTACTGTGCATCACATAAACTCTTTAATAAGAAGCTTAAGTGATGGATAGGGTCTTATGTGGACCTTTTGAGGTGGGGTGAATTTCACCCCAATGCAGTAACATGACATGGTTGAGTGTTTTATAAAAAGTTTTAGCATACAACTGGGCAAACTTTTATTTAAAACACATATGAGTATCTGGACTGATACTAAGATTGTCTGTATTAAGACCAGATGGCCTTAGTGGTCTCATCTGGCCTATCTAAGAATCTGTATTTAAAATGGATGAAAGAGAAACCTCTTGAAAATTAGGAATCTCAAATGGTTCTTTATTATGGAAGTTAGACATTGAAAAACCTAATTGTCCTCACTAAATCCATAGCAGTTTCCACTGATTTCAGTGAGAGCAGGTTTGGGCTGGATGTCCCTGCCCTATCAGTTCAGCATTGTTCCCCATTCCAGGCCTGACCCTGCAAACACCTATGGCTGAGCCCAGATCCCAATTCAGAAAAGCGCTTGAGTATGTGCTTAAGTCTCATGCTTTCCTGAATTAAAATCCTAGTGCTTACAGTTGTAAATAGCCCCATTGCAGTCATTACTCATGGATGCAAGCCCAGTAGTAACTGCAGGATCAGATCTTGTGTATTTCCTTTTGTTTCATGCTGTGTACGTTTAAGTGATTCAAGAAATGGGATTTCCATCACTTCCTGTGGGAGGTAATATTGCAGCTTCATAGTTCTTACTATAAGGAATTTCCTCTTTCTAGTCAGGTTTAACTTGCTTCAGTTGCAGCAATGGTTATATAAATGACATTGATCTATCTGTGTGTGCTGAGTATTTGTCCTGGTTTAAATGTCACTAAAATGCATTATTTGAAAAACCATTGGAGTGTTAATTTCTTGTAATGAATTTACAGAATCATATTTATTGGTCTAGTTAGTAATTTTAAAGGGAGGTTTGAGGTAAGACTCACAGGAATTTTAAGATTTTAGTTTGATAGAAATGTTATTGGGTGCAATTTTTGAGGCTCTTTCATCTTGGTTGTGTTTATTACTATTAAAAAAAAAAACAATAATCACTTGCCAGTGGAAGTATACGAACAGAAGAATATGAAGCTGCCTTACTGATTTGCCCTTTGGGTTTCTGTAGGTTGTTTTTGTTTTTGTTTTTCTTTTTAATGAGAGGGACTTTTGTTTTCCTGGAGAGTTGCTGAATTCCAGTTTAGCTCTAGCTGTTTTTATGTTGTTCCTCCCAAGTTTATTTTGTTGCTGACACTTCCGTTGGAGTCAGCAGATGGCTTTTCTTCCTCACTCCAGGAATCCCTTCAGGGGACTTTAACTAAAGTATCTTTGACTCTGTACAACTATATGCGCCTAATTATATATTCTGGTTGCCAAAGAAAACAAAGTATTGTTAAGGATGCATGAGCTGTTCATGGGTGTCCTAATTTCAAATCCCCCAGGAGAAGAGCAGTTTATTTGAACAGGCTTTTGTACAAATCCAGTGTGTTTCACAGGAGCACTGGAGGGGAGATTTCAGTACCCCCCAGAATAAAGGGATCCCATTCACTGCACCACACAATAAGGGCAGTGAAAAGAAAAACATATATTTTTACATACTTGTCCAGTACTAGCAACAGTAGGACTTCCAACCCCATGTGTGTAATGGTACAAGAAAAAACTTGGTGCTGTGTGTTTTAGATGGAATGTTATTGTTACAGTTACAGATCTGTATTATCTGGATTTCTATCATCATCTCAATCTATAGTTGGTAAAGTGCGCATGCACACGCACACACAAATCAGTTCATCCACCACTTCAATGTAGCCACTTATGGGGGCGGAGCTCAGCTGTTATTTACAGCATGGGGCTGTACTGCACAACATTGTATAAGAAAAGTGAAATTCACCCGGTGCAGAGAGCCAGCACAAAGCCTATGCATCCTAATTTGAAGGGCATATCTGGAGTTTGAGTGGTGCATAGCCTTTAGGCCTGGCCTCTCTGCAGGGGTGAGTTTTGCCTGAAGAGAGGAAGAATACCATATTCAGGTGAGAATTAAATCTGAGCAACGGGCCTAAGAGGAGACTGACATTCTTGAAAGGGCTTAGGCTTGATGTATTGCAGTTATGATTATACTTCCAGCTGCTCCACCCAACATCACCAAGAGTGATGATTAATGATGTAAAGGGTTTTCTCTCTAGAACATAATAGGGGTTATAGAAGGGCTCCTACAGGCAGTTCATATCAGCACAAATTGCCATTTAGAGTTTTATGACTTGTATGCGTGTCTGAACCATCAGATCACTGCAGCTGAAATTTAGCAGCATTTAAAAAAAAATCCTGGATGGGTAAATGTCATCTATTAGGCCCAACTTTTACATGTCTCATGTTGTTATCAGCACCAAAGCAGAATCACAGCTATGTCTGCTAAAGAGTTGTCTCCATTTTGTTGAGATACAGAGTCTCAGCTGTTTGGAGAAAGTGGAGTTCTTTCGGGGCATTGGATTGTAATGAAGTTAAAACTTGATCAGAGTACTCATGAATTAGCACACATGACTGTCCCTTGTTTTGCCTCAAGTGGGCTTTGCTCCGTCCTTCCTGATGGGGGTAAGGATTTACAACATATTGTTAGACTTTTTCATTTAAAGAGTGTCCTTGTGCAAATTCCTCAAAAGAAGCATGGATATATTTTAGGACTCCTGGATTCTTTCTTTGGTTCTGTTACTGATTCATGGCATGATCTGGATTAATCTCTGATGGTAAAATGCAGATAACACTATTGATGCTCCTTTCCTGGGGTTTGTGGGAAGTATTTGTAAAGCATTTTGAGGTAGTCAGATGAAATATGTCATAGGACTTAGTAGGTGGTAATATGAGGAAATACAAGTGCATATGTCCTTGCTGAATCTCCTCTGTATTCTGCTGAAATTGCATCTAGATATTAAAATGATGCGTGTGTGTGTCATATCAAAGACAGACAGCTAGATAGATAGGTAAAAGGGCAGTATTCTTAACAACCTGCCATTCAGAAAAATGAGTACATCAGGCAGTTTAATGTTGCACTCTATTACCGAGTTGTATGGGCACTAGAAAACTTCGCTGATGGCATTGCCATTTGTCACACGGTCAAGTAATGCCTAGTCAAGCAGGGAACAGAAATGCCAGTCAAAGTTATAGTGCTAAAAGTCCTCAAGCAAAGCGATTTGTTTCCATCAAAGCAAAATATTTGGTGTTGCAAATATGTCGAGTACAAGCTCAAAGAAAGAAAGAAAGAAAGAAAAAGAAAAGACCCTCTAGCTGGGGTGCAGGAACAGGAAAACAGTTTTTTTCTTTCCTCTGCTATGGCAGGAGTTTAAAAGCAGCATGTGGAAGATGTAGGATGAGGAGCTATTGCTGAGTCTCAAGCCTGTTATTGGAGAAGTTAGAGAAGTGATCTCCCTACTTAAAGAGGGACTAAAGTCTAGTGGCCAGAGTGGCAAATGGATAGTGTTAGGACTCCTGGGTTTTATTCTCAGATTTGTAACTGATCCATTCTGTGACTTTGAACAAGTCACTCAGAGCTTGATTTTGCAACATGGCCTTTCATTTTGCAAGGCTGAAACATTGCACCCCCAATTAATTGCATGCACCAGTGGTAGCGTAGGCTAACTACCAAATGTTGCCCTGAATCAGGAAGTTAAATATGTAGGCCACAAATGTATAAGCATAGGCTAGGTGCCTAAATCCACATATAGGCTCCTAAATAAACACGGGCCTGAGGTTCAGAGTTGCTGAAGTCACCAGGAGATACTGATGCTCAATTGCTCTGAAAATCAGCCCATTATTATTTAGGCACCCAGGGTAAGCATTTACAGCCAAAATTGCCATAATTTCCACCCACAATTAACTGCCTGGGCATAACTGTGCCTACAAAATCAGAAGCCAGGTCTCTTTATCTCACTGGGCTTCATTTTCCCCATGTTTATATGGGGATATCTCCCAGATGGCAGATCCTCCGCTGGTTTAATCAGTCTGACTCTATTGACTTTAATGGAGAGGCCCCCATTTGGACAAGCTAAGGCTCTATCAGAGAGCATATTTGTCCCCTAATCCCTCTATTTTTCTGTGGTTGGCACTGTTCTTTCCAAATACTGTGACACCCAGTTGTACCTCTGCTTATAGCTTCAAGAGATCTTCCTGTCTTTCCTCTCTTCCCAGGAGTTTCACAAATAAATCACTGATTCTGGGTTGAGTCATAAACATACAAATGATGGGAAAACATAGCGGTCCAGGTTCTGATCTCAGTTACCCGGGGTATATCAAGTATTACTCGGATTTACACCAGTGAAGCTGAGCTCAGAACTGGATCCAACATGGTTTTTCTTCTCTCCTGTTTTTTTCACTTGAAGAAAGTGACACTTGGCATCAGCATTTTATTTCCCTTATGAAAGGCCTTTCAGCTCCTCTGAGTCCCAGCACCCCACTTAGCTTGCTGGCCTGTGTCTTGGGCACTCTGTCAAATGTCAGAGTCCTGATGGCAGACGGAACAAGGTACGACTGGTCGTGGGTGCTGTATGCAAAGTGCAGCTTTAAGAGAGCCATCACACGTAGCATTTTCTGTAACTCAAAAGTAGCCCTCTCTGAGTTGCAGGTGCTTTCACTTCAGCTTGATATACTGTACGTATCCAACTAAGAGATCTCATTGCTTCAGGGGGTTTCAAATAAAGTCAACAGTGTAGCAATAAAAAGAATAAACAGCGTCTCTCATGGGGAATTAGACTTTCTCAAAAGACTCAGTTCAGTTCTTGACAGCCTTTACTTCCCAGCCTGCTGTGTGTGTATTATTCAGTTTCCCACTGAGGAGGCAACTCTGCAGTGCCACTGGCAATCCCAGCACCTGATCCAGTCACTTCCTCTGCCACTGTGGGAGTGGGAGGAGGAAAAAAAAAACTTCTCTGAAAGAAAAATGAAGTCTTTGTCAGGCAGTACTAGAGAAAAACCTCCCTCTCCACTCCAGTCACTGAATGCCTGTTTAGAGAGCTGTGTACTGAGGAAATATGTGCACCACAGGACTGTACAACTGAGAGTATTCATTCACAGTGAAAAAAGTAAACAGTAAGGCACATATCCTGCATCATTTCATACACACAATGAATGGTTGAGAAGGACTTTTCTTTTTGAAGGAAAAAAGTTAGTCTCTAGATAAGCTTCAAAAGATGATCTGAATGTAACCAAAGTAGCAGGGGTGCCAGAGTTTGGAGAGAGCCTGCAACAATAGCTCTGAAATATGAAGTGTCCATTCATTTCTGTGGGCACTAGCTCAGATGGTAAGGGTGAAACTTTAAATGTCAACATTAACTATTTTGCTATAAGAAAGGCTAGGAAGGATCGTATTATGAAGATCCACCGCAAAATTTTCCCAAGGTGGGGGGTGAGCCCCTGTAATGTGCAAAGGATTATCCGGACATAGAGGATGGGGGTGCAGAAGATGTATACGTTTAACTACTAGTGGTTTAACAACACATGGTTGCGTTGCAGAGGTGTGCAGTTGGTTTCATTTTCCCGAAGGTGGGCTCTTCTCCGAAAAGTTTTGGGAAATATTGGACTAAAGTATTTTCTGTGATAGGTTCATCTGGACATTGCTTTTGTGAAGGTTTGATCAGGTAACATAGAATAGTCTAGCATTTGAATTAGATACAGTGACATGGCTGGAGTTTGCTTTTAGTCTGATATTACATAACCCATGCTACATACCCATACCCATGCTACACGATGGATTTATTTAATGCAGTGAATGAGGCAAGTACAGATTTGATTAATTGGCCATAATGGTCAGTTAGGTAAATTAGTACCTTTATGAATACGAATCTTTAGGTTTAGGCTGAATTCTGCCCTTAGTTATACCCTTGCAGCCTCACTGGACTAAATTCATTCCTGGTTTAAGTGTACAACCAGGGTTTGGCCCCTTGTGTTCAGTGAGGCTTCAGGGATATTAAGGGGACAGGATTAGGCCCTTTGGCATTTAAATAATGAAACTCAAACATCTGAATCAAATCCTGTATGATAAATAATCCCATGGATCATGGGGGTGGATTCTGCCATGTGCGCTCATGTTGACTGGTACCTTACTATGTGAGTATCCTCTTGGAATCAATGGGTCCATTTGTGGGGTAAATTACTACTCAGCTGCGGAAGGGTGGCAGAATTGGGTCCGTAGATATTAGAGATGGAAAATGTCTGTAGATCCTCCGGATTATTCCTCAGCCAATTAATTGTTCTCTACAGAAAAATTTTCAGGGCTTTGGCCAGTCCAAGTTTCAGTAATTCACTTGATAGGATCCCTGCCTGTTCCCTTGGAAAACTGTATAATAATTTTCAGTCTAATAATTTCTCCCTATTTTCTTCCCAAGAGAGCAAAGGGGTGCTGCCTTCATATGTCAACACACCAGTCCTTGGAGGTTTAAAGATTCAGAACACTGACAACAAGATCATAATAATCCCTTAGCTGTGTTTACGGCACCTCCTGTTAGTTAAAATGGAGCCTACTGACCGTTATGTGCTGACCACAGAAGCTGATGTTTTGTTTGTGGGCATGGGGATTATCCAACCCTTACTTTGGTTGGGATGATCTCTTTTGCTGCGGGAAGGCTTAAGCTATTTCAAGCCCTGGCTTTAAATTGATGGCTTCTTGCTAGATGTTTCTTGAACGTTATCAGATGGGGAAGTTTGTGGCTGAGCTGTTTAACTCCTATTCTAGGCTGTGGCTACCAGGGCTAAGCTGGGCATACAGAACTGGGAGGAAATATTCAAGAAAGATAAAATGTATAAGCAGAGAAGCTTTGAATCCTTAAATATGTTCATGTGTGTTCCCTGTGAAAGGGCTGTTCTTGAAATGTGATTCTTTTGTACAATTGTTTGCCCTCTCCCCCTTGTCCTGATTCAGATGACAAGCATTTGTATAAAATATTACTTCATGGTGATAGAGAGTAAGTTCTAGGGACCCTCAGATACTGCAGCAGTGAGGGTCATATAAGGACCTAGACAAATAGGTGTCTGTGTGTGTCTCTCTCTCTCTCTCTCTCTCTCTCTCTCTCTCTCTCTGCAAGTCTTTCCTACATTCTGATAAAACCAGTTTTACATTTCCAAAGGAAAAGAACAAGTAGCTTCATATGCGTTATCATGGAATGCTGCATTGGTTTATAGGGTTCTACTAGTAGATATAGAAACTGTGCTCCAATGCAGATCCCAGGACGAAGATATGAGAGTTGAGGACAAGCATTCCTAGTGAAGGGGATCAGCTATGGAATTCTCTTCCAGAGTTGCTCAGGCAAATCCAGAGTCTGGCCATCTTTAGCAAACATTGCAAAACCGTACTCTTTCAGAAAGCCTTTCCACCGTAATTGATGCTTGCAATAAGAACAGCCTCCTCTATTCCCAAACACTTACCGACCAGAAAAACCCTATTGTAAGCAGTTTTGACCCCAAAAGGGAGATGTGCCAGAGACTCCATAAAGTCCTTATTGATTTTACTTGGAATATGTTCAGATACAATGGTGATGGGCAGCAATATAAAACCCCTGGACAGATAGGTAGATGAATGGAGGTGGGGCCAATTACTTGGATTTATTTGATGTATCTGAGAGCAGAATCCAACATAAGACCTTTAAATAGAGCTCAGGACCTTCTAGTTCCAGCCCAGTGCTTAATCCAGTACGTTCTCTGGCACCATTTTCTTTTTCTTCAGCTTCCTCAAAATTCACAGATGTGAGTTTTCAATCAAGCGCCTCTTTTTAATGTTTCCTAACACTGCAAGGGTGTGCAATTCATTCCTATGCAAAGGGCCAGCAAAAGTCCTGTGCACCACTTCGGTCCCACATAAGCTCTGGAGATACATGTAAGTGGTTTGAAGGCCTTGAGCTAGTCCAGTTTCCACCCCTAGAGAAAGCAATTTTGCATTAAATTTGGCCAAACAATGTTGAAATCATATGAAATTGAGGCACTTTCACAGAAATTTTATGAATTCAGATGTTTTGAAGGAGAAACAGTGTCTATTCTAAATATGCTGCGAAGTTCTCTTCCTGTCCACGCAGGAAAATGCAGAGCTCTGTTGTGATGCACTGCAGCATTTTGCTATGAGAAGTTACAAAGAAGCCAGGTTGATAGGTGGTGCTGATGCTGATGATCATGCCTAGCTGTTTTTTGTAGCACTTTTCATCAGCAGAGCTCTAGATGCTTTACAGAGGAGGTAACTATTTTTATCCCCATTTTCTAGATGGGGAAACTGAGGCACAGAGAGGGGCTGTCACTTGCCCAAGTTCACCGTGAGGCTCTGAACATGGATTGGGGCCTCCGTGCACTGCTGAAAAATTAACAGTAACTGGTCGTGTGTCAAAGTGCTTTTAATTCCCATTGCATGTCAAGCCAATGCTCTTAATAAAGAAAGAAGATGGTTTGGACCTGTGTCCAGAGCATATTAATAAATTTAGTTAGAAATAAAATAAATGCAGACCTCTTCATTTTTTGAAAACTCTTGTTTAATAATGTGGCCAAAATGCACATATTTTCTTTTGCCAAAGTTGGCATCTTGTAAATGATTTCTTCCTTGCTTGGAAAGTTCATACACTGGTCCTATTTGCCAATTCTTTTGTGTGTGTGTGCTGGTTCAGAAATATCATGGAGCTTGTAAATCATTATTGTATGAAGACCATGAGGGAGATTTTGCTTTACCTTTGTGTAAATAGGGGTGGTAGTTTCCCTCAGAACAAAATGTGCCCCTTCTCGACAACTTTTAATCCATCCCTGAAGCGAGGACGACCCACTGGTGCCGCACCTCCTGCTAGTTGTCCAGGGAAGTAGCTCTCCAGCATATGGAGCACCCTCTACAGACCGGTGTGTCTCCTGCCGCTAACCCATGTCCCTCCCGGAGCCTGGTGCCCTTTACTCCGGGGTTCTGCTCCAGCAGTACCGCCACCAGGCTGGAGCTCCCCAGCTCCCTTTGCCCTTCCCCAGCTCTGCTGCACTTCAGGTACCTTGCTCTTAGGCAGCTAGCCCTTCCCACTCCAGAGCTAGAGTGAGACTCCTTCAACTTCTGGCCCACAGCCTTCTTATAAGGGCCAGCTGGGCCCTGATTGAGCTGGCCACAGCTGTGGTCAGCTGCACAGTCAGCTTCCCCCAGCTATTCTTAATCCTTTTCCCTGCTGCAGCCCTCTCCAGGGCTGCTTTTAACCCCTTCAGGGCCGGAGCGGGGTGACCACCCCACTACAGTCCCCCAGTAGGTAGAATTGAAAGGACAGCCCCAAATTCATCAAATCTGTTCAAGGAATAATCTGCCAATGAATTAATCTTGGGGGGGTGGGTCCAAGGTTCCAATCCCAGTGACTTTTTAGTGGGCGGTAAGGTTAGGTCCTATGTCTGGTGTGAAAACGTTACACACCGAATTCTGGAAGAAAAGGTGATAGCTTAGGGTTCCGTGTCTCCATTATCTTGCATCACAATGCAGGGTTTCCAATTCTTAGTTTCAAGTAAGAAAATTCCTCAAGTCCCCAGTTAACATGTTATATATGTAAATATGCCATGAAAGTAATAGGGGTGGTTTTGATACGAGTCAGAAGCTTGTGTAGTCTTTTAGGGAATCCATAAGTGGATCAGAACTGTAGGGTATGCCTTGGGCTGCACCATGATATACTGAAACCTGAACTACCTCACCGCAGGCATCTCCTTACAGTGCAAATGTAAAGTTTCAGATCATCCTGAAGGTCTGGAACATAGACTGAAGTTAAAATAGCCAAGCACTTGGCAGATACCTCCTGGGGATGCTCCCATGCTTGGACAGTCACCAACTTCTAAATTTTGTTCTGCAGTGCATAGCCTTTGCCTTGTGCCATTGAGCTATCTAGACTGAGATACCTCAATGCTGTATTGCAGTCAGACATCTTAATATGTCACCATGTGGTGAAGTTGTATGGGCCCCAAAGGGTTTTCAGGATGCTTTCAGTGTCCTGTCAGGCTATCTGGCAAGAGGCGGGAACAACCCATCGAAATTGAAATCCAGAAAATTGGGAAGGGAGGTGACAGGCTGTTAAGGCACGGTGAGCATACTTCAAAAGACCAGTCCAGTTTCAAAGAAATTGCTTATTTAAAATAGGGATCTGGTAAAAATCTCTAGAACTGGGATAGACTTTGGGATTGTGCCCATTGTAATTAAATTACAGCAGGTGTTCATAGCACTCTGAAGAATCTGTTCATTCTCAGGCAGATGGAAGAGCAGAATAATTTACGGTTATTTTTACTCTCAGAGAAAATCGCCTTCGCTACTTCCTGGAGGAAATGTTTTGCCTCCTCACTACCAAAGTGGCTCACAAAGGTTTATCTTGGTTTAAAGGCAGCTTCGTCTAGTGGATTGACATGAAGTAGGGAGCCAGTCAGCCTTAAATTTAATCCTGACCTTGCCTGCAGACTCGTGATGTGTGGGCGAGTTGCTCGACCTTTCTCCCTCAGTTTTCTCATACGTGCTCAAGTAGCGAAGTGACAGGTACCTTAGAAGTATCTTGGCTGGATAGCTAGAGCTGAAAATATTGGGCTAATCGCTGTTACAAACACTTCGGGAGATTGAGAGGTTACTGTTTCTCCATCTCTTTGAAAAGTATAAAGACCTGTATACATGGTAAGTATTATTATCCACATCAAAATACCATGATGACTGGCTCTCTACAAATAGGTAGCAATGCGGAATAATTTTCATCGGTGAGGGAGGACTGTGTTGTTTACTATGGCTCCTCACTTCCTTTCTGAGGAAGTATCTATGGCAGCTAAACCAGTATCTCTTCAATCCTATCAGTGTATTATAACTTCCCACATTGGCAAACCCACCCTTCGATCACATACTGCAGTGAGCAGAGCAGCTTGTTTGTTAGGGTCAAAGATTTTGACCGCATTTATCTTAATTGGGCTGGAATATCCTGTGTAATATGTTTATTTTGATATCCCCTTTCCATTCAGGAAAAACACAAACATCAGCTATAGAAATGTTACTAGTCTGTCTTCTGTATTTGTTATAGATCAACACAATTATTCCTTAAAAATTATTTTGTAACATTAACACTTTCCATTCTATATCACCATCCATCCAAGGATCTCAAGCAATTGCACATATTTATTACAAGTGTTTGCAGAGCACCAGTGCCTACAGGTTACAAAGGGAGGTTGTGGCATCCCTTGGAGGCTTTTAATAGGGGTTTGTCTAACCTTTTATTAGGGATGATCTCTAGGTATATCTGGTCTTGCCTCATCATAGGGGTGATGGACTAGATGACTTCTAGCTCTGTGCTGCTATGATTCTATCATTGTGATAGCACAGTGCAAATATTAACTTTACAAACACTAAAGTAAGACATATTACAGCCATGTGTTAGGTATTTTATACCTATTTTACAGATAGGGAATCTGAGGCATAGGTGGTTCAGTGATTTGTCCAAGTTTACACAGTAAATCATTGACATAGATGGGAATAGAACCAAGGAGTCCTGCCTCCCTCCCCAAATGGAAAAAATCCCATAGAATTTAATAATGAATACTAATCTTTCTATGGGTTTCTTAGTCGTCCCATAGAATTCTATCCCTGCTTCAAAAAGCCTATAGAAAGAATCTCCTTTTCTATTAAATTCTGTAGGTTTGTAGTGTTATTTATCTAGTGCCCTATAACATTTCTGTAGAACCCTTTATTGCTATTGGTATTAAATGCTATAGGGCACTTTCATGCTGGCCACTTACCTGCATTAACTACTAGGCTGCACTCCTTCCCCATTGCGAGCAGAAGGTCTAGTTCATTCTGCTGGGAGCAATTTGTTCGATAGCATGGGTACAACCATTTGTAATATGTTCAAATACAAGAAGAGGAAAATGGAGCAACTGAGCTTTGCAGGATATCTGCCCGTACCATAAAGTAGAGCAGTTCCTCTGTGTGACGGTGAAAAATGTTTTAAGATCATTGATTATTAAGAGCGGCTCAAATATGTGCTGTCAGCTCAAAGTTGGTTTTATTTCTAAAATTCTGCTCCCTCTTTTGTTCTGTTGGTGCAACTTGTGTGCCTGTGCCATGACCAATGGGACTAATTCTTCTTAAATTAGGGGCCAGCCAACCACTTAAAACCATGTTCATGTTAATTATGACCATCTGGCCATTTGTGCCACAATGGGAGCTGAGTTCTTTTGAAAACCTGTCCCTCATTTTGGTGCCCAAGTGAAGAAGGCTGAGGAAGGATGGCCCCGTGAGTAGGGTAATCTAGGTCTCAGGAGACCCGAGTGCAGTTCCCTGCTCCATTACTGGTTTCCTGTGAGACACTAACACTATGCCTATCACTGTACCACCTCATGGGCTATGCAGAGTATGGAATGCAGAGTGCACCAGAATGCCTTGTGTGGATGCTGCTGGCATGAGCTAAAAGGTACAGTACCTTGTTCATATTACCATAGAGCTCTTTATCAAACAGGACTACATTAACTGTGTACCTTTTAGTTCATGCCAGCAACGTCCACACAGGGCTGTGCAGTTCATACTCCCATAGTCTGTGCTGCAGCACAACCTAGACAGGCCCTTAATCTCTCTCTGCCTCACTTCCCCGCTGTGAAATGGGGATAATAGCACTTCTCTACCTCACAGGGATGTTGTCAGGATAAGTAAAGATTCTGAGGTGCTTAAATACTATGGTAATTGGTGCCATAGGTAGATAGAAGTGGGAGCTGAGCTCTTTTCAAACTTTGGCCCCAATCGTTCGAGCAGAGCACATGAAAATCCACCCCTGAGCTCTTCGGAAAACCTAAGTTTATTGTATAACATTTTGAAATAAACGAGCCTGAGAGTTCATCACAGAATCATGGAAATTAGAGATTGGAAGAATTGTTTGATCACCCTGCCTGTCAGCCAAATGCAGGATTGTCCTCTCCAGTGCAGCAGTGGGATAATTCTTGGTTCGTTTTAGTATCTATACCACTTTAATAACACGGAAGGGGTTTTGGTTAGAGTTGGGGTGGGGCTGGGAATTGGGACTTCATTGCTCTGTTCCCACCTCTGTTGGTGATTTACTCTTTGACTCTGACCAAGTCACTTAACTTCTGGTGCCTCAGTTTACCTCTGTTTTTTAAAAAAAAAACCTAATATTTCCCTACCTCACAAGGGTGTTGTGAAGCTTAATTAGTTAATCTATTCAGACTTGAAAGTCCTCAGGTGAAAGGCACTGTAGAAGTGCTAAGAATTCTTATTAGTATTTGTGGTTCTGGTTTGCTTTCTGTCGAAGGGAAGAGTGGAGTTAGAAAATGCCATTTATTCTGATGCTGGGAGAAGGAGTCTGAAGTCTGTTTTTTTTTTCTCCTTTGTGTGTCTCTTTGAAGTTTTTTTTTTTCTTTCTTTTCTGGGCACCAGAGTGTGAAGCATCAGGCCCGGTGCTAATCAGCAGAGACTGAAGGAGCTGTAAAAATGTTGTTAGTAAGGCTGCTGCCCTAGTTGTCAATAGCAGCAGACTTATTGGTTTTACAGTAACTGCTGGTTCAGTATGAATTCAGCATTAAAAAGGAGGTGAAACAGCATTATGGAGAACTCCCGGGTATATCTGAATTGTGAATTTTCAGAAGTACTTGACACTGCCTTAACTCTTCTTCCACTAAAGTCAGTGATTCTCAGTGATTTCCATGGCAGCAGCTAGGCCGATACTGAATGCTTTGGAAAATGCCACTCTTAGGCAGACGCAGATATTTTGGTTTTGTGTCTTTTGACCTGATAATTGATGTGATGATTGTTGGGGATCCACAGTAACACAGATTTGGAGACCTCTTCAGCAAAGACTTTTGGGAGCATGAGGCTCTGATCAGCTGATTCTGAAGTAGGACAGCATTCTTCTGTCAAGTCAACACATGGATCATGGCTCCCCCAGTCTGCTCTTCCCATATGTGCAGAAATCATCTCATTAACAGGAATGGCATCCGCCTGCATCTAAAATGAGCAGATCATAGAGTCAAGATCCCACTGCTGATCTGAGAAGAGAATTTTGCCTTTATTCCCCTCTTGCTTGGAATTTTATTGTGGCATTCTGAAATGCTGACTTCCTGGCTCTGGGATGTTAGTCTCAAAAGTGCTTCCTTCTGGAGGCATTACTTCCTGTAACTGACATCATTGCCTGGCTGTTCACATACTTGAATATCAGAGAAGTATGCTGATCTCATGAAAGTTGAAAGGCAATGGGTAGATTATGTTAATACTGTACTCAACTTCCACCCACAGTCCCAGAGTAGTTGGCTATTTTTCTAAAATTGTCAGTGGTGAATTAACAACATTGACATTTTGGATTACCATCACTAGGTTTCAGTGTCAACGCCCATATGTTATGAATGAGAGCCTTTCCTACCGCTTTAAGAAATATTCTTTGTCTCTTTGCAGACTCAGGAAGGCACCGCGTATCAGTTCACTATCATATTTTTTTCTTCAACTGTAAAGATAGAAGCTTATTTTAAGGAAAGCTTGAAATCTGCTGATGGGGCCTTCAAAGAGTGTCAACATGGCGGATTGCTGGCAATCTGACTTATTTAAATTAATCCAGGTCAGGATAAAGGGTGCACTGTGAACATATCATTCATGCCCCAAATTGGCTACTGTACATGTGGCAAGCCTGGGTTGGGGCAGGCTGAGTATGCTCGCATATTGGTGAGCAGGAGTCAGCCCGTCATGTTTTTGCTCCCACTTTTAGCAAACAGTGACATACAATCATCTCCGTGTGACTTTATCTGAATTGAGGAACGTCTCTTCACATCAGTGGATAGGACGAGATGTCGTCTTTGGCTGGAGTTGCTTGTGGCAGTAACTGAGTTTTAAAATTTCACTTTGAGTTTAGTGATGGTAACATTTTGATGCAGAATTCTGTTTTTTTTTTTACGTGACTTAATTCTTGTTTTATCCCTTTAGTGTATTGCTCAGAAAGGTGATGGCAGGTCTGGAAACTGGAGTCCTCTGTGTATCCACAGAACAGTCTATTTTGGATTAATTTTTATTAGATTAACCAGGCCAAATTCTTTCTGTCCATCTTAATCTCGGTTTTTGGGCTACACTGATCACATGGTATCTGGTTTCAACAATTACACAAGGACTCAATTTGGCCTACTTATATTAAATTAGGTCCTGATCCCTTGTACCCACACCAAATCCCATTGAAGTCAAGCAGTGCAATTGCTGGATCCGGGGCTTAGAATGTAAACTCCTTGGCTCAAGGGCTGTCTTAGCTTAGCTAAGTTGTGTGTTAGGCACCTCACACACCTTTAGTGATGAAGTAACAAATACTGTGAACAGGCACCGCATAATTGACATTAGTATGAACCTATCACTTAACAGATAAGATGGCAGGTTTTATGATGAGCTTGAAAACTTGAAGTCAGCCCACCCACTCCAAGTAACACATCGGTTACTTAATAGCTATCAAACCATAAAGAATCTCGGTCATGATTAAAATGGAATGAATACCTGATTTTTTGATTCGGTGACTGATATGAAAAGTAAAATAAAAACATTTGGTTTTGTTTCAAACCAAAACAGATGTTTTTTGTTTTGGTAATTCTTAAACTAAACAAAAAAACTTGAAAAAATTAGTTTGAATGGAATAATAAGTTTCAAATGATGATTCATAACGACATTTCAAAATGAAATGTCAAAATGGTTCATTTAGACATTTGTTGGAATATCTACTGATTCCCGTCCCCACCCTCCAGTTTTTTGAGCCAAAACTATTTGCAGAATTTGACCCAAATTCACTAATAGTTTTGGTGCACCAATAAATAAATAAAAAATGGTGAATTTTACTGTTTGACAAAAAAAAAAATTCACCCAGCTCTAGTCATTACTGACTTGGTCATGACTAGTGTTGGGACCAAGTAGTTGTTTAATATTAATGATCTAATTCGGGACCATGCTGGTAGCCAATGCAACCCAGTTTGAAAATGCAATAGAAGCAATGTTGAAATAGCGCAGAGTTTTATTTTTCAGGAGTGTGTTTAATCCACCGAGAATTTTAGAAATGGTTTAATTATATCAGGCACTTAAATTGTTCCGATAGATCGTCCAGCTTTCTAGCTTTTCTCAGTTGCAGCTAGAACAGTGATACACTTTGTCTGCTGCTGTTTTGTTCATATGTCAGCAAAACTTCTTAACTTCTATGATTTTCAATTTGTAATGTAAATTGTGTTTTGACAGCTTTTATATAATACAAGGATAATTCAGTAGCAGTCATTAGTTAGATGCCATATGAAACAAAAGATGCTTCCCCTCTAGATGCCTGGGTCAGCAATTCTTTGCCCTCTTTTCTATTGGAGGGGAGGTATTTTAAACATACCACAGTATGCATGTGTTGGAGACAGATGAATGTGAAGTTCCTTGCGTGGGCTAAAGCCTGGAGTGGTATAAGCTCCCCAACACAGTTATGCCAGTGCCCCTTTATCCTGAACTCCACCTCCTCTTCTGTCCCAATGTTGGGCCTCAAAGAGCTCTGCTCAGGCACCTGAATCTTTACCCACAATACCTTCTGTTTCAGTCTTGTCCTCACAGGCCTGTTAAAGTGTTATTGTCATCAGGGCTGAGACATCTTCTCACCGTCCATTCCAGCTCAGTCCCCTTGCAGCTCTGCTAATGCTGATGCTGATGTATAACAATCCCACCACTTCATCTTCCTTTCTCTCGGCACACAGCTATACTTGCATTTTGGCTGAGATCCAAAACTGGAATGTGCCTTTGCTCCCCATCTTTGCCAGTGCACCTCTGTCCTGATCCACAGCATCCATGCTCTTCAAGACTTGGTCCCCTTTCAAGTAGAGTCTGCCAACCAAACCAAAATTACATAGTGGTTTTGCAGCATAGCCCTTTAGGGATGGGGAGGAGACCATAAGTCATTTTTACTAAGTGGTAACTGGCCATTCTTAGCAGCGAATCCAATGCTGTTGATACATCTTATAAACAAGACTCAATTATATTGAAAACGGGGTTTTTTTCATATACAGTATTTTGACAGCAATTAGCTTTCAGTTCTATCATTTTCCCCAAGGAGGAATAATCACTTATGCATGAGAAACTGTTCCATCTTGAGTAGGAGAGAGGGGATAATGGAAGCATCTTCATTGCTGTGATGAAAGAATTTATGATAACAGGGAGCGTTTGAATGCCAGCTTACTTTAACGTCTGTCTCTGCTAGCTAATTTTGATGAACGCATTTCTGTGCTTTGAAGGGGCTTATGGAAAAGTGCAGTAAATTGGCTGAGGAGGGAGGAATAAGCTAGGCAGAGTCAGTGAACAAGGGGTACATATCTTGGAAACCCCATGACTCAGGGGTGGGCAAACTTTTTGGGTTTCCAAAATTGTATGGAGGGCTGGTTTGGGGAGCTGTATTTCCTCAAACAACCAGGTGTGGCCCAGCCCCCACCTCCTATCCGACACCCCCCCCGGGACTCCTGCCCTATCCACCACCCCCTGTCCCCTGACCACACCCATGCCCTGAACCCCCTGACTGCCCCTTGCCACCCCATCCAACCCTCCTTCTCCTTCCTGACTTCCCCGGGACCTCTTCCCCATCCAACCCCCCTGTTCCCTGACCCCATCCACATCCCTACCCCCGGACCACCACCCCGAACTCCCCTGCCCTCTATCCAACCCTCCCTGCCCCCTTAACGCGCTGCCTGGAGCACCAGTGGCTGGCGGTGCTACAGCCATGTCACCCAGAGCAGCGGGTCAGGCTGCGGCTCTGCAACTGCGCTGCCTGGCTGCCCAGAGCGTTACGCTGGCAGTGTGGCGTGCTGAGGCTGTGGGGCAGGGGCCAGGGACTACCCTCCCTGGCTGGGAGCTCAGGGGCCGGTCAGGAGAGTCCTGCGGGCCGGATGTGGCCCGTGGGCTGTAGTTTGCCCACCTCTGCCATGACCTGTTCCTCCCAGGCTACCATCCTGTGAAATCTGATCAGTTAGAAGAGTTGAGCCTGATCAGAATTTGGCCCAGGAAATTGCAGGGAGTGGCAGGAATGGGCATTGGTGAGGCACTAGCTGACCAGGCTTCCCCCCGAGCCAGCACTTGCCCAATATCCCAGCATGGCTTTTGGAGGTGCTGCCCTTCAGCTAAGCCATGTCACTCTTGGCACAGCTTAGGGTACATCTACCCTGCAACTGGGTGGTGTAATTCTCAGCTAGAGGAGACATCTGCGCTAGCTCTGATTAGAGCCAGTGCGCTAAAAATCAATCATAGGCGCGGCTGTCTGAGTGGCAGGAGGGGCTTAGCCACCACAAGTATGTACCTGTCTGAGACCCTAGGCACTGGCCAGCTAGCCTCGCCCACCGCTTGCACTGCTACGGCTACTCTCTTTTTTAGCACGTCTCCTTGAGCTGGAATTTACTCCTCCAGCTTGAAATGGCCACTGTCCAGTGAGGGTAATTGGTAATATTTTCTTTAATTCCCCCAGCATCTTTGAGTGTGTACTGTATGCTTGACATCCTGCTGCTGTGTATGTATTGATGTATGTTATTAAATAGTTGATGTGTTCTCCTCCAGAAGTGGCTACATTTCATTGGCTGATAAAAGGATTCCTGTGCCCATACATGATGCTCTGAGGTCCTTCGGGGTGAGGGGATATTTAAATGTGAGAATTCTTTACTCATGTTACTCAGTCTGTGAACATGATCTTTCATCAATAATTCTCCCCCTCCCTCAGTGTTGTGATCTGGGATTCCATGCCAGCCTAGCTCGGACATTCAGGACATACCTGTCTGCTGAGTATAACCTAGAAACCTCACGACACGAGGGCCTGGACATCATTGAGAACGCGGTGGACAACCTGGACGCACGGAGTGACAAGCATACAGTCATGGACATGTGCAACCAGGTCTTCTGCCCTCCGCTGAAGTTTGAATTCCAGCCTCACATGGGGGATGAGGTACTGGACCTGCATAAAACAGCATCGGCAATCTGGCATAGCCTGAGCTGTGCTAGATTCCTCTTCCGCTTGTCTGTGATCTTTAATCTCTTTCCCACCCTGTTGTTTCTGTGCTGCTCTTCATGCTTCTTTCTTAATAGGCTATTTGGCTCATGTGGTCTACTTTTTTTTATCAGCTTATTGCTCGGGTATTTTTTACAAACTCTTTAGAAAGCCTATGATGTGATTCCCACCTGATCAACCCAACTTGAACTCAGACTGCCACTATTTAAATACTTCTTTATGTATCTTTTTTCAACTGCTATGTGATCAATGCTTTGCTTACGCCCAGATACAGGGCACTGCCAGTTAGAGATGGGTTGTAGTACCCAACATCCCTAACATACCATAAAGAAACCAGCTTGGGGGCGGGGGAGAATGATCTAATTGCTTAAAAGTATTCCTATTTGTCCAGTGAATGTTTGTCTCCTCTCTCTGGTTTTGTTACTGCCATCAGGTATGTCAGGTGAGCGCCCAACAGCCTGTGCAGACGGAGTTGCTCATGCGATATCACCAACTGCAGTCTAGACTTGCCACTCTCAAGATAGAGAATGAGGAGGTGAGAGCAATAACTGGCTTTGATCATTATTCCGGAGGACTGTGCTAATGACTTTACAGTCTGTGCCACATGAACTTCAACATTCTATGCTAGAGCTTTCAGTCAGCTGGAATGTTTGGGTTGCAATTTTTGCAATGTTGAGGCTTCTAGTGGCTTTTCTGAAGACCCCCACTGACTTCAGTGGACATTGGATCAAGCCCAGTACATAAGAGCTGCTTGATGGCCAATTATTGTGGCCAAAATATGTCATTCTCCCAGTTTGTTTCACAACTACTGCGCTCCCCATTTCTGCAGGTACGAAAAACTCTGGATGCCACTATGCAGACCTTGCAGGACATGCTGACTGTGGAAGATTTTGATGTTTCAGATGCCTTCCAGCATAGTCGCTCCACTGAGTCAGTCAAATCAGCCGCTTCAGAGACCTACATGAGTAAAATAAACATTGCCAAGAGGAGAGCCAACCAACAGGAAACTGAAATGTTCTATTTTACGGTGAGTCTCATCTCAAACTATATAGGCTACGCAGCATTAATTGGTTGGGTTGCGTCCCATTTAAAATGCTTGTTAGTGAACAGCAAGAGCTAGTTTGGTCTGTTTAAATATTTGTCTTGTGTTTTGTTTGAAACTGAAATGTGTGCTTTTCAGCTGTAGGGAAATGCGCAGGGAAAAATCACGCATCCTCACGTTACTTTAAAAAAGCAGCAACTTGAAAAGCTAGCTATGAAAGGAGACTAAAAGAAATGAGCTGGGAGACTCAGTAATGGGCAATAGAGCCTTCCACTCCAGTTTGCTGATATGAAACCACCCCGTCTCAGTGTTACTACTTCAGGGTCTATGTGAGATGAGTTTGATGGTCTCTGTTCAATTCCCATAAGATATCACTCTGCAGAACTGTCAATCCAGCCCACCTACCCTAAGCAAAAACTTATAGTCATGACTAAATCTCCACTTTCAGATTTCTCTCCTATTGTTCTGTGGAAGGTATGGGATTAGCTCTTCTGGCCACATAGAACAGGCCTCTCAATGGTTTCCCATAACTCAGGGTCCACATGCATCCCGGGGAGTCAAAAGGAGGCCAAGGCCATCCATGTGGGGAGCCCATGCCTCTGCTTTAACTCTTGGACTTCAAGTTTTCCTTGCCCAAGAGCCACAGCTTGGCATCTGCCCTGGGGACAAATTTAAGGGTAATATCCACCATGGAAAGATGGCTGTAGGAAGATACCCATAACCTGGGGCTATGCATCTTTCTGCAGCGAGCTCTGTAGGTTGGGTATGGAGGTGATGTTCATTCTGGCCTGCCCACTTTTCCACTGTGCAGATCCCAGGCCCTGTAGAACAGGCTCATTATTATTTCAGTTTCAAATATAAGAGATGACTTCAAGAGAAGTGTCCCCTATTCTCAACAAGGCACATGTTCTTGAAGGTGGTTGGTAACATGACATGGCTTGTAGTGTCCCATGGTACATTCACGTGTGCAGTAGGGCTTACAACTTCTCTGTGATTATTATTTTATGGTTCCCAGTCAGAGTTAGTTGCAATTTTATTTGTATTTTTTTTTTAAAAAGGCATTTTGCAAAAGTTGTTCTCTCTCTCTCTCTCTCTCTCTCTCATATTTTCTGTCCCTTTCTCCCCCACTCCTGAGATGTATAAAGTTATTGGCCTCCAAGGCATTATTGGCTATGAGGCAATTTCTAAATAAAATAGGAAGGTTATGCGTTGAATGAGACTAGCTGCTTAGCATAAGTATCTGATCTCCCAAGCCAGGAAGATCTCATGCACTGGGAATTCTCCCTTCCTTATCGCTGTTTGCACAAAGGCAGAGCCCTGTCTCTGGAAGGAAAAGCTCATTGCTTATTGGGGCCATTCCCAGAAGCCTGACAAAAGAAGGCTTTCTTTGAACTGTTTTCTTTGGGGTTCCTTGTGTTCCAAAGCCCTGACCTCAAGCACATGGCATAACACAAAGAATTCTGGGCTAATAAGATCAACAGTACTGTTGTTTGAATAGTGAAAAGTGAAAGAGCAAATTTTAACCCATTCTTGGTTCAGTTTTATGTATGTAACTGAAGTCTGGTTTATTAGAGCCTAAGAGACTCTCCTGCTGAATCCCTTTCCAGCAATCCACAGGCAAAAATGTATATCAATTAGAAAACATTTTCACTAAGAATCCTTACCCGTCTTGTATTTGTGTTTGTGTTTTTTTTCCCCCCAGAAATTTAAAGAGTATTTGAATGGCAGTAACCTTATCACCAAGCTCCAGGCTAAACATGACTTACTGAAGCAGACTCTTGGAGAAGGTGAGTCCTAGGGTAAAGTCCAGAGAGAATCCTTGCATCAGACATCAAAATTTCAAATCAGACCTTGAACTTTTCAAATCTCACCTGCTACTTTCCTTTCCCTGGGTGAATGCTAGCCTCTACAATTAGCTGCTAATTGTAAGCTTCTGCTAAGCTTAACAGAAGACATGCAAAAATATTCTTGACCTGATCACCTTTATTTTTGACTGAGAGTAGACTGTGAATTCAAAATGTAAATGTTCGGCTGCATTATTGCTGCTTACACTGCCAGGTGTACTGGGTGCCTCCAAGGATTCAGTCCAGAGAACAGCTATACCCAATCATGCTTTCTCCAGAAGCAACCAACGGGTTAACTGCACAAAATGGGGGTGGAAACTCAAACCCAATGGAAGCTATTTTAACAGGGATGCTGTAGACTTCACTGTTTTCATTGGCAATTAAAGGGTCATTTTTCAAATACGTGAGGCTTCCAGATTAGGTTTTGTACGTTAAACATTTTTATGAGCACTGATATGAATTGAAATGCTTGCAGAAATGTAATTTTAAATTAAATTCTCTGCAGCACTGGAAATCCAAAGCCAGCTGCAGCAGCAGCTCTGTGCTAAGCATGAAGACTTGGCAGTGAAACTGACTGGAAACACATAGTGGTTAACCTTCTGGTCTACTTTCACTTTCCAAGAAAGTGAAATGAAGAAACCAAACCAAACAAGACACACGGTGAAAAGTAATTGGAGATTTAAAACCCTTTCACTTTTAATGATCAGGGAGTTATGATGGTGGTACAGTAAAGAAATTTAAGTACATTTATATGATTTTTTTTTTTTTTATCCTGGACAATGTTCCTGAGTCTGTGAAGTGCTGAGCACCTACAACTCTCATTGAGGTCTGCAATTGTTAATGACAGGTGCTGACATCAAGTCGATGTGTGCTGAGGCCCCAGCACCTTCCCTTATGGGAAATCCTACAGATTTCTATAGTTGTGAATCATCCTGTGGAATAGAATAAAAAGACTTTTATCCCTGCCCTTATATTCCATTGCATGGTTTAAAAAAATCTGTAGACAGGATCTTTATTCTTTAGTCAGTTCAGTAGGTCTTTTAGTAGGAACCTCTATTAAATTCATAGGACTAGAATAACCTGGGGTAATATGCATTCTGGGTGGTCTATATTATTGAATTACAAACGATTTCACTGCAGTTAATACCTTAGACAGACTAATTTCAGTTAATGTATAAATTAAATTTCTTTAATTGTAGGGACCTGGTCTTTGTGAAAGATTCCACTGGAAGGAAATGTAGCCTCCTGAGAAGCCAATTGGGGTTTCCCAGGAGTACTAATGATATTGTTCAAAAAGGAAGAATTCATTAGCTTTATAAAGGCTTCTGAGCTTTAGAACACAAGGGGACTCCTCATTTCTGATTGGCAGAGGAGATTCTCATGACCCACACATGCCCTCTGTGTTCATTCACGTTCACATGACTACATAAGGATACTGGGAACTTGAAGGGTATCTGCAAGCTGAACAGTAGAGTATTTCAGCTACCCAAGCAATAGGTCTGAACTTAGTCATTGCATTGTGTAAACTGCAGGTTCATCCCCTCCCTGGGGCTTGGTTTTATTTACAAAACAATGAGACCCCATAAAGGTCACCTCACACCTTGTCCCCATCCCCTGTCTTGGCCGCTGCTAGAGTTCCTCCTTCAGAACTGATCCAATCCTGCCAGAGAGCCATTTCCACCTGCTTGAATGCAGGCACCTGTCTCAGTGAGTTGCGGAAAACCCACTCAACTCTTTCCCACCTACTTAAAGAGTAGGGTGTTTCATCTACCTACTAACACAAGAGCGTGTTTCAGGCAAACGTTGTTGGCCTGTTACAAACCTCTTTCACTACCTTGGACTTGTGGTCTACAGTCTGAACTGTGTAAGGGTCTCTATCATCCCTTAGCTACAGTTTCGTTAGGTTTAAGGCCGCGATTGAGGAAAGCTCTTAAGCAGGTGCCAAAGTCTATCCCTATCCAGGATAAGGGGTAAGCACATGCTTTAAGTTAAGTAGCTACTTAAGTGCTGTCCTGAATAGACACTTTTCTCTCATTGATACCTAACACAGGAATTTTTAGGTCTGCTGGGAACAATATAGATTTTTTTTGTGTATTATGCCCAGTTTGCAGAAGGCTGAGATGCTTTATAGCCCTGGACAGTTGTTCCACAATGGGAGAGAGGATACTTATTTTTAAAGTTTAAAGAATCAGTGGTCTCCAATCTCATTTTAGTACTACAATACGCATACTGCTGATCTTAATGTAATAAAAAATAATTAGCTTTTGTTGACTTTTATCCCAAGTATATTTTCTCCTCCAAGTTTATTTAGCTTTAGAACCTACCTTTCCCTTAAATCCTGTGATTTATTGCCTGCAGCTTGTTCCTTAAACAGAACTGCATCTAAAGAATAACATTTTAACATAAGAAAACTGTCATGGACTCATAGGGCTCTATGAAAATACTTTCTTCTCCCAGAATTCTCAGTACTCCGAATAGCTGGATAGCCCACTAACACACTGCAGTAACAGAACAATAACAGTCTGTTTTACATCCTTATTGGGTAGTCCCAATTTCAACTGAATTTGGGTATGGATCTCATTAGATTTAGTCAATCACTGCACATTGCCAGACAGAGCTCCAGCAGCTGTTTCCAAATTCAGGCTTTGACGTTTTGGAGGAGGGAGAGGTAGGTGGAGCAAAGGGTTAGTAGAAATCTGACCATCTGAGCTCTTCCCGTAGATCAGATCTTAATGCAGAGAACAGTTAATAGTGCTAAGATGATACCATAAATCAGTGGGTAAAATGATTGGACTCCTGATGATGCATTGCTAATCATTGTTCCCTTAACTAGAAACACTATGGTGGTGCTTAGGAGAGAGAACTATAGTTAAGGTTGCAAAGAGTCAGTTTAAACTCCATTTTTTCCCCCTAAGAGCTGTGTGAAAACAGCCACAGGTATGTCACAAAATTTCACGTGAAAATGCTGAGCATTTCATTCCAAGCTCTCAGGTGATTCCAGCATTTAGACTTTCTGCAAAAAAAACCCCACTAAATGGCCATTTTCACACTGGATATTTAAAATGGTACATTTCAGTGTGACCTGATCTTTATCTGAAGGAAATCTGGCATTTTCAAAACACTATATTTTTTGCTCAAAAGTAGGAAATTACTTGCTTGTAGGGACCTTAACTTTTGCATTTCCTGACTCCTCTTGATTTTATTGTACCACTTTAGTGTCACATTATCATGGGGTCTAATGTTTTTTTAGAGGAAAACCAGTGGGATTTATCAACGGCTTTTCTACTGGGGGAGAAGGAGAGGTTGGAGTCAAAAATTCCATAGAGGTGGCAGGTCTGGGAAAGGATGGCTGAATGACCAGCTGTCCAGCAGAAGGGAGCTGGAGAGGAGGGCTTTTTCCCCATGTTGAGTTTTAGACATATCTAGAAAGAGATGTGAGAGAGGCAGTCATGGGAGTCTGCACAGCGCAGGAGAGGTTCAGGTGGGAAAAGAGAGTTTTGTGAGTTGTAAGTGTAACCCACTGGTGAGTGTGTGTTACCAGTCCTGCCCTGTGTCCAGTCTGTCAGGGCTATGAGTCTGTTACAGCCCCAACTACAGAGCCTAGGCTTGTTAGCTTAACTTGTAGCAGCTCATGCTTTTAGCTCTGGAGGCCCGCTTGAGTTACAGGCTTGATGGCCAAGATGGTGGCTGTCGCACAAGCAGAGATGGTGTTTGAACTTGTGTGATTGAACAGTATTGCTCAGGACAGTGCGTAGATGGCAATGAGGAGTCAGTTGAGGTCTGATTCCTGGTGACATTGTAGCAGGGATGTGAACTTGAACATTTCCTTTTATGTGCCATACGAAATAAAGAAGAAATCAGCTTTCCAAGCCTTCGCAGAAAGGCACAAACAGCATGTGAAATTAGTTTACAATTTATCTGTGGAATGACATAAACTTATAAAAATGAGTAGATCTTATCAGTGATATGCTGCCATTTATATAAAATCCGAGGACTATAAATACACGAAGGGAATAAGAATATTGACAGCCAGAATACAGTCTGCCTGGATATGATTAGATGGTCTTTTATCTCTTAAGAAAAGCTGAGCTACTGAATACTCCGCTGTATTAAGATGCTATTAGTGGCCCTCCATGAGACAGTGGGATAATCTTAGCTCACTCCCCAGGGGCAACAGTCCTTATCATAGGTTTCAGAGTAGCAGCCGTGTTAGTCTGTATTCGCAAAAAGAAAAGGAGTACTTGTGGCACCTTAGAGACTAACAAATTTATTAGAGCATAAGCTTTCGTGAGCTACAGCTCACTTCATCGGATGCATTCCTTATCATGATACTGCTTTCCTATTTGGTTTGATATAATAATCAGACACAAGGGTCAGATCCTCGGCTGGTGTAAATCAGTATAGTTGTACTGGTAGCAATGGACCTGCACTGATTTACACCAGCTGAGGACCTGGTTGGTTTTTATGAGAGACAAGAAGACACAAAATACTATCTCGAGGCTCAGTCCTGCAAATAAGCCATTAACTCAGTGGATGGTGAGGGGATTCCGTCTCTCACAGGTTAGGGCCCTTGACTTGTAAAACTTCTTTCAGTGGAGGAGTTGTTAGTGGGGTAACATAGCAACAAGCTAGAAATCTTCTGTACCATACAGAACTGACAGCTTAAATAGTGTGTGTGTGTGTGTGTGTGTGTGTGTGTGTGTGTGTGTGTAAAAACAACCCACATCCTAGGCACTGATGTGAAAACGAGACGGAAATTCATGTGCAATTTTTCTTTCTAGGTGAAAGAGCTGAATGTGGCACAACCAGGTAAGAAGGGTTTCGTCTGCTTTACCCGCTTGGGGAGAGGGCTGGCTCACTTTTTCCGAGGGCCTGAGACTCAGGGAAGATGTGGTTTGATTCTTTAGTTCTTGACACAGCACACTGGGTTTCAAGTGTAGCTGTATCCTCCAGCTGCCCTGTGCTGGCCTATGCCCTGCGACAGGGGAGAGGCAGAAACCCAGCTCCCCACGTCGTCGGCCTGCTCCTCTGCTGCATTGTCTAAGTGGATTAATTAGAATGATGACAAACAGGCCCTTGTTTTGCTGCAGTGTAATTTCCATCTGACTAGTTCTGAAGTGCCTGGAAGTGCTGTGTCAGCACGGTGCATTGCAGTGTCTCGATAAACGTATCTGAAGTTGTGCTGTATTCATAGCCAGCCTTAGGACTGCACAACACATGGGTGTCAACCCTCCCAACCCTGTCTCCAGTCCCTCCCAGTCGATCCACTGTTCAAGCCAGGGCAGGGCGTGCTGCATGGAACTCCAGGTGATGCTGGGATGACCACCCAGATCCAGCCCTTGTAATTGGCGGTATGGAAAACGCTGGTGCTTCCCCACAGCTTTCCATCCAAATGAAGCAATTGATGGAGCTGAAAGTAGATGTAGGAGGGAGGGGCCTTTTCCACTGCATTTTCCGACTGCTCGGTACACACAGCCATTAAGCTCAGCTTTAGCAGCTTGCTATGAATTTGTAGGCTTTATAACAATAGGATGTGGATCAGTGGTGCTGCCAAACCCCTCTCCACAGCTAGTAGAAACCCCTCATTATCTGTTTATAGCCCTGTTTCAGTTTTTCATAAAGTTTTCAATACATTTGATTTTATACATGCTGAAACAAGCGGGCTGCTGTGGCTGCATTTCCAGACAGGAAAACAGCTCCACTAGCGCTCTGTGGAGCTCTCTCTTCGCAAGCTATTCGGGGTGTCTTGGGTCTTTCCAACTGGCTGGAAATGGAGGCATACTGCCGGAATTAACATGCCTTAGAACGTAAGCAAGGCTGAGAACTGACCAGGATTCTAAACAGAGGTGGCCGGGGCCAATCACATGAGAACACAGAGATTCCTTTCTCCCCTAGGCAGGAATAACCCATGGCAGGGACTGGAAGCTCTGTGAATTTGAGGAATCCTTACATCAGGGTTATCTGGGTTTGCCCTGCTGTGTAAGAGGTACTTCGCTCAACTTCCCAATCTGCATATCTCCCAAGGTCCAATGGAGGCAAGAGGCATCTGCTCAACTGCCTGCTCACCCACTTGCTGCAGGCCCTGGATAGCTGATTCTTCAAGAGTCATGCTTCCAGATCCTTCCCGGGTTCTTCCAAGGCTATCAGCTACCCCACTGATTACCTAATAACTAGTTGGAGCCATAGTTGGCTGATCGCAGGCAGAGCGATAAAGCCAATTGTTGTGTACAGCATTGTCTCTAACGATGCCATGTTGTAGCTCAGACGGGATTGCATTTCAGTGGTGGCAATACAGTCCTCAAGGTGTTTTGTGATCCTTTGGATGAAAAGGTGCTTTTGGTAAAGCACTGATTGATTGGTGAAGGGACACCAGAGTAACTAAAGGAAGACCAAAAACTGTACCTAGGCTTTGCTCTTAAGGAGCTTCCTTATCTGGGGTGGAAGCGACTGGGACAGTATCACAGGCCAAAATAATCAGGGGAATGAGTAACAAGGACTGATGAGTGAGGGATGACAACACAGCACTCTGCTGCTTTTGTTGTTCTTGTCCCTGAATTTACTTGTGTATCACATAAACAAACAAATGAGAAAAATCTCCTCCTCCTCTGATGTAGCACCATAGGCACTGTCAGAATGGCCTTCCCACTAAATCCAGCTGGAGGCCAGAATGCCACTATCTTTTCCCTTCAGGGCCTCGCCCAGCTAGAGGAAATTATAGAGCAACTAACCTCCTTGATCTCTTTGGTTTATATCACAGTCATCTAACTGAGAATCGGATGGGCTCTTCACCGCACTGTAATGATTTCTGCTCCTGAATTGTCGGTTGAAGGAATGGCTATAAGCAGCAAAAGTGCCTGGAGTCAAATTGTTTCTTTTAATTAAAGGCACTTGATTTATGTGTCAGTAGCTCATGATTCCGTCACCTTTAACATATAGAGTTGTTTGTAAATTGTTCTTGTCAGTTCAGCTCAAGTCTCTCAGAACTTTTGCAGGAAGGCCCTTTGCACTGATTTTAGCCAGACTTATTAAAATCCCCTACTGCGATGTGTTACAATACAAACATCCATAACATTTTGTGGCGGTGAGGATGAAGGTAGAGTGGAATCATGACGGTAGGACTTCATGCCATTTTTGTCCTTCACGGTCTAGATATTTGAGTTCTGTAGACTTGAATTTTAGAAGATATAGTCACGTTCTGAATAATGTCAATGAGAACCAACTGGCTAAATTTCTACCCAAGGCACTGAAATAATCCTTCTATGCTTTCATGGGCTACAAGTCCACGGGTGTTGAGCACGATCTCCAATGAAGTCAGATGGGGCTGAAAGAGCTCATTGCCTCTGAAAATCAGGTCCAAATACCAGCAGCTCACAGGGCAGAAGCTAGCGTCACTTGCCAGCCATTCCAACTATAAAGGCAGCGGGCCCAATTCCGCTCCTACGTAACTGTATTGTCTTCATGGAGTTGCTCATAACTGCCCAAGTGTAAGAGGCAGCGTGGTCCAGTGGATGGGGCACTTGTCTGGAACTCGGGAGACCTGGGGCCTGTTGTAAATTCTCTGCTTTGTGACTTGGATGGGTCACTTTTATGTGCCTCTGTTTCCTCTCTCGCCCTTTGTCTATTTTTGACTAGTAGGTTTTCAGGTCAGGGACTGTCTTTTACTCCGTGTTTGTACAGTGCCTGGAATAATGGGTGCTGCTCTCTGTTGGGGTCTGTAAGCACTACTGTGATTCCAGCAGTAATAGTAAGTGTAAGACCAGAATCAGGCCCAATAGTTGCTTCACTTCAGATTCCTCCTTCAAATACCTGCCCCTTAGGTTGTCCTGACACTTCCCTGCTGTCTGTCAGACGCTCCCTTTACTTGACTATTGTGGACTTAAACTACGGTACTTTTTGTGATTTATTTTAAAACAAATCTCACTGTTTAGAAAAACCCACTGGGAATTTGAAACAAAGGGAATTCATTCCGACAAAGACAGATATGTCTAAATATGGGTCTTTGTCTAAATATGGGTTTTTTTTATCATCCTGCCCCCCCCCACACACACACACACCATTCCACACTCAATTTGGTTTGTTGCCAAAGGGTTGTATAGAGGCTGGGTTGTGCACTTCAGCTTGTTACTGCTATGTTGTGAAATTTTGCAAATTTTGGTCCTAAGCTCCCCAGCCTAGACAATGTCCCTATGAATATTTGTAACTGTAATATTACAAATAAAAAGTTAGCTGTGGGTTCTTTGGAGGTGCCATCACTTTCCTCCTAATTGCTGAGTTCCCAGCACTAGGATGAGATCTGTTTGGGAATAAACAGTTTTGCCCCGAGTGTTTTCTGTAGGTTAGCGTTAGTGTAATTGGGGTCTGCCAGTGAATGGATTGAACTTTTCAGCCGCTCTGAGAGCTCTCTCAGCAGGACAGTGCGATGAACCAGCATAAGTGGCAGGAAAATGTTAAAAACCTAGCGCAGGACCAACACTGGCCTTTACTTTTGTAAAAATGTTATCCGTGCTTCTAGCCCAGATGCCAAGCAGGGACTGTGATACATGTTGTCTCACAAAGTGAAAAACAAACCACAGCTTATCAGAGGTAATAGACAATATCTTGACCAGAAATATTAAGCAGCTGTATTATTTTCTGGCATGGAGGTGACCAGTTCTGTGTGTGGCAGGAGAAGAAGATTCCTAATAGTCCATCATTTATTCAGATCCTGGTGCACAGCTTTTAATTTCTTGAGAGAGGTGTATCTTATGATGAACCACTAGTAGCTAGTCAGGGTTGTGCATTGTGCCTTTTAGCGACATCCTGTTCGAGCTGTCTAGTTGCAGCTACTCTACTGGTGATCATATCATGGGGCATTGCTGGACTACTTTGGGAGATCATGGAGGGTAATGGGCTGCCAGTTTATAATTGTTAGCTATTTCTATTATAAAGATGCATTCTTATTGCTAAATTACATAAAGCTGACCAGGCGTTAGGTGACTTACAGGCCAGTCGGAAGACACAGTCCCTGCCTTCAGCAGCTTACAGTGTAAGGCCCTGATTTTGCAATGAGTTGTCCACAGAAAGGCTCTCCCACACATGCTGGAGCTGTGTGTGGGCACAGCAAGCCACTGTGCATGGAGCTTCTCCCAAGATTGAGGCCTAAACCATACATCCAAGATCTGTCAGCACACACAAGGATCTCCCTCTCCAGACGCTTAGCTAGGGCTTTGAAATAATCAAGCGTCTGCCCTAGAAAACCTATGTAAGGTTTTACGCTGAGCCCTGGCTCAGGACATTGAGAGTATAGTCAGTGCTATGTGGATTCCCATACAATGTGGGCATAATCAGTAAAGCTCTCAGTGACTTGATTTAAGTAACTCTCAATAAGTGAGGATGCAGCATCAAGCTTGGTAAGAAGATGCCAGCGGGGGGAACTGCTACATCATCTGTTTGGAGCCAATGCTCTAGTCTTTACAGAGGGTTCCCCTTTCCTTCCGCCCGCCACAGCCTTTGAGATCTTTCCCTGTCAATGTATTTATGTTGGTGTTTTGATTTCTTTTGTTCCATTTCTCCCAGGCCCCCATGTCTTCCCCCTAAACCACAGAAAATGAGGAGACCTAGGCCTCTCTCAGTCTATAATCATAAACTCTTTAACGGCAATATGGAAACGTTCATTAAGGTACTTGCTGGCTGACAGTGAGAGTCTATGAACGCTATGAATGTAATGGTGGTTTTTCTATCCTAATTGCTAACTCATTTCCTCTTTTGGACCTGGTCCTTCCTATCCACTGTGCACACTGTTAACATGGCTAGTATGCTCTTTGCCTCAGTGAAGACTTCCATCCATATCTGTTTTCACCCATGGTGCATTCATTACATTACTTGTCACGCTACTGTCCACACCAACTGGGAGGGATGAGATAATGGTAATGACCCTTGTGGAACAGTGTGGAGTCACCATGTCATTCTTGCCTGTCAGCAGGTTATTGCAATGTGCCATATCTTATCACAACAGGCATAGCTGTGTTGGCTTTCTAAGATGCTGTTAAATGAACACCCTGGAAGTAAACGGCATCACTCGCACCTGTCATAGAAAGAGACTTGCAGAAGATTAAGCAGCAAAAAATAAAGAAAATCCCCAAAGATCCTGGTGTTCCACTGATCGGGGCCCTTTGTGTCTGGGGAAGGAAAGATAGCACAAAAGGCAGCTATATATATTATAAAAACATCTAGACTTTAATTTTTAAGAGGAGTGTCAAGCAGGGGTGAAGCAACCTCACAAGAAAATATTGTCCTCTGAGGAGGATACCCTGAGCAATGTCTGATTTAGAAACTTCAAAAAAAAAATCAGAACATTTCATCTCCTGTTTTCATGACTGCAGGCGGAGAGAAAATGATTCATAAACTCTCACAAATTGTCTCCCTGTTGTAGAGAATGTTAGCAAAGCAGACTTCTGCTGAAATGTTTTGTTTAGAGGGGGCTGAATGGGAGGATTACATAATCTATGCTTTTCTTAACTCTCCCCCCAAAAACAAAACAAAAACTAGTCAATGCCAATGTGGATAGGTGCTGATAGGTCCTCCAGTCAAATCCAGCGCTGGCAGAGCGGATGAGCCTCCCCTTGTAAGGTGTTTTACTCTAACACAGGAAGGGGAATGGAAGAACGGCTCTCATAAGAAGTAATGTGCTTGTGTCACCATAGACCCTGAGTCACCAGTCCATCCTTATTCAGCAAAGCACTTAAGCTGGTGCTTAATTTCAGTCGTGTGCTTAAATGCTTTGTGAACTGGGGGCTGTAGAAAACAAAAACTATAAGCAATACATGGGAGAAGACTGTCAACGTCTCCCTTTTATTACTCTTCCATTACAGGAGCAAACTGTTTCTCGAAGAGGCCTAGTGGCTTTGGCTCAGTGGCCTGTGACACTCTTTGGAAAGATCTAACTTGCTCTGGCAGTGGGCACAGTGTACATCTCTGATAATTTTTTGGATCAAATTGTTTTTAAATTACAGTGGTATCAATCCAGATTAATTTGGTTGATACCAGTGAAACTAGGAGCAGAATGTGACTCTTTATTATGCATATAACTCAGGATCCACTTGGCCCATTCAGTCCTAATAAACCGCGTAGTATAAGAATAATAGTACAGATCTTTGAAGAGGCCTTCAGAGTCTTTCCCCTGTATTCCCCAAGGGTTAATCTAATTGTCTAACTACTGATCCTCCTAAATCTAATCCTGCAATACATTCTGTTTGTGAAGGGATGAGAGCTCCTTTGCTGCAGACATTTTAACCGAGACTGGAAAGAGCATGAGAGAAAATATGGTAGCGAACAGCACTGAGAAAAGCCTGGATTAGACAGACTAATGGGCCTTTTCCATCCCTGTTTTAGATTATTCTATTATGCTATTTTAGTGCAGCCATAAACCTAAAGGCAGTGTTTTCAAATTGGGAAGTGCATTGTCACAAATAATATACAGTCCAGACATACAAAGCTGTTAATCTTTTAATACTTTGTAATTTTTCCATTCTTAAATTGATTTTTAAAAAGGCTATATTGATTAAAGTCCAGCCTGTTAAATATTGTTCTGGAGTAATTAGCTGCACTGGAAACCTATCTGAAAGGACTAGTGTCCTACATAATGAGGAGTCCTGTGGGAAACCATTATTCATGTATTTAGAATCCTAGGGATTTCTGCACCAGATCAGACCCACAGTCCATCTAGTCCTAAACCTTGTGTCTGACAAAGGCTGTACCAGATGTGTCTGCTTAAAACCCCCCATAATGGACAATTATGGAAGTTCCTAGCTAACCCAGGGCAGTTAGTGATTAACAGATGCCTTGAACACAAGGGTTTTCTGTTCCCAGGAATTCTCTCTTCCCTTCTTTTTGAGAAGCCAGGGCTCCACACTTCCCTCTGAACATCTGTGGGATGTGGGTAAAAAAATAGAAGCCCACTTTGAATACAGGGATGGGTGGGAGGGACTGGGCAGTTCAGTACTGGAAAGGTAGGAGGAGGAGGAATGGCACAAATCTGGCAAGAGGCTTCTGAATTCTCGACAATCACTGAGGCTCAGACACTGCATACTAAGTAGGTTTTGGGGAGTGAAAGTGGGGGGAAGTTGGGGGCTTGAACTGGATCTTTCTAAGCTGCCATTGCATTTGAGCTTTCATGGCCTCCGAAGATATGCTTACTTTAACTGATCTTATTCTTGCTTAATCTTTTCTTTGTCTCCTGCTCTGCTGCTTTTTTATGTTATCAGAGGAAGAAGGAATGCTCGAACAAGGAACCAGGTATTTACTAGAGGGCCTCCTTTCCGAAACCCAACTAAATGGACGTGAGGGATGCATTTGTATCCCTACTGTAAAAACGTCCACTTCCAAAGCCCAGCCTAACTGCAGACCTCCCCCAAGTCTATTGGGGGTCCTCTGAGGAGTGGCTTAAATACGAGAACAAAAGCCAAAGTTCATCCTAGCTTGAGGCCCCCATTTAGGTCCATAGTTAATGCATTTCACACACTTTTTTTTTTTTTTGTCACTTCTGTGACAACGGCTTTTTTTTTTTTTTAGACTAAAATATTCTTTAAATTCTGTAACCTGAAGCCTGTTTTATCAGACAGGTAAAATGCAAATCTTAATCTGGCTTATAATTATGTCTTTGAAATGGAGTAGCTGTGATCCAGTTGCATTTGTCCCTTACGTTTAGTTTTTCAGTCAACCATATAAGGAGAATTAGCTTTTCGCCCACATTAATGGAGTCCTTTTCCATGAATAATTGACTTCACCCAAGTGAACTCAGCATTGTTTGATGGCTTGATGTTTTAGCACCTCCTTTTCTTGCTTATTCTCTTACTAAACTCAATGGCGCTCATCTTCAAACCTGAGTTTTTGCAATCTTTACTTGAATAAGCTTCCAATATGTTGTTGTCAACAAGCTAACAAGCTCTTAATTCTTTATTGAATTACATTTTTTTTTTTTTAGGATTCAGGACAGGCTATCCCACTTGTAGTTGAAAGCTGCATCCGATACATCAATTTATATGGTAAGCGAATTCCTCATCTTCTGATAGCTACAATGAAACTGTTGTGTAAAAGAAATCAAGTATTTGCAGTTAATGATGAAAGATAATGGAGGAGCCAGCTGCCTTGACCAATTGTATGGATGTGAGTTATAATGATATAAACTATGATGTAATATTGTATAAATGACAAATATATGGGCCCCTTATGGGTTTACTTGGGGTTAAATTGTTCATTTGGATCCTGATTCAATGGGAGCCGGTTGCAGTGTTTGATCTAGGGGGTTGGAATAGAAAAGGCAAAGCAGAAATAAAATCTTAATATGGTATCCTCTACCTCTCCCTGTCTTGCACAAAGAGACAAATGTAGCCCATGCAGAGCTCATCAGTTTCTTTAGCAGCAAAACCAAAAACCAGTGGAGGCTCCTTGGGGGACGCTCTGCCTGGCATGTTTCAAGTCAGACACAGTGAAGTCTGTATAGTCACTGCACACTGGCTCTGGGCTGCCCTTTACCTGTCAGTTTTGCCTCTCATCTTTCAGATCGCACCTGCCCCCACTTCAAATTCTTTTTTCATTGCAAGTGTTTGTGTTACTAGGAAAGGTTGCGGTTGAGGGGAGCCCATGGGACTGTTTTCTGCTTGAGATTTTGACAAGCCAGGGCAGGAAGGTTTAACATCAGCTCTTAATGGCCATATCTGTATAATGCTGTGTGTTGCTCAGTGTGGAAAATACAGACTTCTGCAATGTTTCTTTCTACGGGCGAAGTATAGGCTTTCTGGATCATGAGAGTTGGTTCTGACTTTTTTTTATCTGTTTAATAATTTGGGGGTAATGGGTGGGTCCATCTGCTTTTACTTTCCCCGGGTATTGTTCTTTACCAGATTCTGTGGAGTTTGGCATATTAAACCCCATCAGATTCCAGCAAAACAGCAGAACAAAACAACTGAAATTCCACATTTTGATGTTGGTTTCAACACACTGGAACAAATCTATCTTTCTTTCTTCCAGGTCTTCAGCAACAGGGTATTTTTAGAGTTCCTGGATCTCAAGTTGAAGTCAATGACATCAAGAATTCATTTGAAAGAGGTATGTGAGTAGCTTGTGGACCTGCCAAGGAACGCTGATGCAGCTAAGAATGTGATTTCTGGGACCTCTCCTCCTGTCCATCAAGGAGGCAGAGATTAAGGGTGGATTTTAAAATACCTAACTCCTCCCCTAAGGGCTTTAGAAAATCACACCCTAATGGCCTTTAGACAGCATACCATTTCCTGGATAACAGAAAATGGGGATAATGAGGACCTCTTCTTGCCCCTCTGTGCTTGATGGGGCCAATGCAAAATTGTGCACGTTAACTACCCTTTATCACTCTGATACATAGGGAAAAGACTGAAAAACGTCACAAAGGCTCATCTTAACTCATAATACAGGAAGTAAATGTAAAATTGACCTCCAGATGACATAGTTTATTAAAAATTAATAACCATGAGCCTCAGCCTGGCAAAAACCACCCAGCCATGTAAGGGTCGCGGGATTGGGCCTTATATTTATATAAAAATAGATCTGGTTGAAATTGTATGGCCTGTGTTAGACAGGAGGTCAGATTAGATGGTCATAATGGGCCATAGAATCCGTGACTCCATAAATACTTTAAAATAGCTGTTGGTGGTTGGGAAAGGTTGAGAGCACATGACCAACATTGAAGGTTCCAGCTGGGGTTTTCCAAGCCAACCAGAGGACTTGGATGCCCAATTACCATTCATTTTAATAGGAACTGGGCATCCAAATCCCTTAGGCACCTTTGAAAATCTCCACCTACAGACTTATCACCATACAATGCACTTGTTGAGCTGGCCATTACTATTCCATTGATTTCAGTGTAACACAGGTGAACTGGGACATGATTGCGTCATCCAGCAGGTCCCGTCTTTTGATGCTGTCCCGTACCACTGTGTCTTTCTACCTTGACTTGTCTGACACACTGAATGCAAAAGATATATTGGGCTGAAAACTATGAAAAAGAACCAGATAACACCACTAACCTTCAGGAATGTTTTAAAACCCTCTCTGTGACAATTACCCGCATCCCCCTGATTACCATAGGCTGGGCTATAGAATGTCTCGGCATGATGCTGCTTAACACAATATCTTATTAAGCCATTGATGTGCTGCGAAACTACATAGTGTTACCATTGCACGTGTTGCTTTTTTTTTTTTTTATCAATGCAGAGCTTTTGGTTTTCCAATTCTAGTTAGCTGAGTGATGCTTGCTGCCTAATTCAGCTAGGAAAGAATGCTGGAAATAAATCTTTTGTGTGTTCAGGTGAAGACCCTCTCGCTGACGATCAAAATGAACGTGATATTAATTCGGTTGCTGGGGTCTTAAAGCTCTATTTCCGAGGACTGGAAAACCCACTTTTTCCTAAGGAAAGGTTTCAAGATTTGATATCTACTATAAGTAAGTACCAGCAATGAGACATAGGTAGGTTCCTTAGATTTTTGCAGCTACAAGACAGTATCCTCCATTAAACAGAGAAGCAGTGGTAGATAAGCCCATCAGTACAGATAAGCATCAAAACCTCTTCCGAACCTCTTCTGTCTGCAAAATTGGGCTCAAACAGCCTCAAGAGACCAGTCTTCCTCATGATATTTGACCATTTGCATTTCACATCCCAAACAAATCTGTGCTGAAAGTGCTGAGGGTCGTGAATGGTGGGGGTGGGCTTGTTTCAGATACCTTGAACCTTACAAAGTTTTTTGGGTTTGAATTTCAGGGTGAAGGTTCAGGTTGATTGATTGTTTTTCTTCTCAAAACATTCCACCCTGCTCTTCTCAAACTAATGGACCCAGGGGGAAAAAACTCTGATTTTCCCAGACTTAATTATATTTCTCTCAATATCTCCTTGTTGCAGTGAATATGTATTGCCATGTGGTGGACTCTCTTAGTGCCCTTGAGGGAAAGGGCAACTGCTGGGATGAACTTGCAGTTTTAGAAATGACAGGGGAGCTTGGTGTGCATTTGTGCGTAAAATGCTTACTCTTAGTTTTATTTTGCAAAAGAAATATCTAGAATTTATAGACTTCAGCCCTAGTCACAAAGCACCTGTCGAAGTATGTGAATAGTTCTAATAGGAGTATTCACTTGCTTAATGATAAGCACACGTTTAAGTGCTTTGCTTAAGCAGGGCCTTTGCTGCTCATGTCTAATCTTTCCCCTCAATGTTAGTGTACAAAAATGCTAAAGATTCAGTGGAACCTGAAGAAATGGGTTACACCTAGGGGTGGGTGACATTCAAATTGGCCTGTTTCTAGTAAGATGTGCCTAAGGTATGCGCATTTTTTCAGCAACGTAGGCTTGTGTCAATAGGCTTAGAAAATTCATTGCCTCATATTTTTGATGTATAAAATGACCATTCCTGGTATGTATGGTATGTAACCATAACGTTACATACAACAAAGTCTGTGAGGCAGAGGGTGTATGTGTGCAAGCATCCCACATGATGGAAGCGATTTCCACGAACAGTTTCACAAAGTGAAAGTGCTGAATTTTGCAAGGTTTAGCATTCGTGCCCCTGACACAGGCTGCCTCTTACAAAGACAGTTGCAAGCAAGGCTGCAAAAGGCTTGATACAGTCCCCGCTGAAGTCCATAGGCGCGAATGGGCATTGGATCTGGCCCAAGGTCCCAATTCAAAAAGGTAGGTAAGTGTATGCTTAACCTTAAACACATGAATATTCCCATAGGAGTTAAGGTGACTACTTACGTTCTTAAAGTTAGGCATGCACTTAAGTACCTTGCTGAACTGGGGCCAGTTAGCAGAATTATAAGAGCCTTTGGGAGTGATTCCTAGCATACATCAGTGGTTAATTTTCTGGTTCCTTTTCTTAGTGTTTCCTTTTTTTTCCTTCTTCCTTATTCCCTTCTTTTAAAAAAAATTGGTTTTATAGCTTTTCTTCTCCTCTTTCCTACCTTTCTTTAACAGCAAGTGCTGCTGATGGTACATGTATACTAAATGTCTTCCTTTTTTCTGTCCAATAAATGTGTGCTATATAATGTCTCTCTCAACCTAAATGGGTTGGGAAAACGTCTACATCTGAAAACCACTCAAAAACAAAATGCTGTAAAATGATCAAGCCTTGTACTTACTGTTCTGGCCCTACTAAGGCAGAAAGGTTGACTCAGCCAAGAAGTCTCTCTGGACTCTACTGCAGTAAAACAGAAAGCCTGTTTGATTTCCCTTGGCTCACGCTAAACTATTCTGAGTGACTTTTTGCAGCAGGTGGCATTGCACATGTCCTAGGGCCTTTGAATGCCCCGGAAGGCTGCAGTGCCATATAACTCACTGTTTATGTGATAGGAGAACGTCTTCCTTCCTTAACATATGAGAGATTGCCTGTCACTTTTGCTCAGCTGGGAGCTGAGAGTTTACATAGGAACCTTTCTCAAACACACATGCCAAGGAAATGGACAGAAAAGGAATTCTGATTATAGAGGGTCACAATTCACTGGTGTGAATATGGTATATTCATACCATATATTATATATTCATATATTATACTGGTATAAATCCCAGTTATAAAGGGATGCATGTATGATTACATCCATTAAAACCTCTCTGTTACAGCTGGTTGAAATATTTTTTATTAATGAACATTTTGAAATTTGCTGAGAGCGTTTTGTTCCACTGAGTTTCAATATAGATCATTCGTCATTGTCATCTTGTTTGGATTAAAAAATTCTTTTATTTTTAAATTTTTTAAAAATTTTAATTTAAATCACCCCCATCCTTAAGCAAAACCAAAACCACGAAAACAGACCACCGCAAATGATGATAAATAAAGAATAAAATAATATTTTCTTCCAAGAATGGAAAACTTTGAGAAAATCAAAATTGTTTTCTGCAGTAATTCCATGTTTGAAATCTGGCCAATAGTCACTGAAAAGTGTTTGAACAAAAAATATTGACCAGCTGTGTGCAGCCTGTGTGTTTCAGCATGATAAGCAAACTTCAGCAAGGTTCACTGTTTGACTAAGCCGAACATCAGGCAATTCATTTAGAGTACATCTACGGAGCCTGCAGCAATGAGCCTCCCAGCTTGGATCGACAGACTCGAGCTCATGGCCAAATTTTACTGCGCTAAAATTAGCGGTGTAGATGTTGCAGCTTGGGCTGTTTTTTGAGTGCTAGTGCAAGTCTTGCTAACCTGAGACAATTGACCTGAGCTGGGAGGTTCACTGCTGTGGCTTTGTAAAACATACCCCTAGAGTAGCAATCTCTCTTGGATCATCCAGCTTGGATAGGGAATTTCCTAAGAGTGCCTGTTCTCACAAAATCTTTGGTATTTATTGCTTCTGTTTGGATCAGAAATGCCCTGGAAGTCACTTTTCTTGTAATATTTTAGACAGAATCTGGGACAGCACAGGCACCCAATTTAAAAAAAAAAAAAAAAGGGTGGGGTGCGGTGGGGTGAGTTAAGCTAATTAAACTGTCACCTTGAGTAAAGGCTCTGCTCAGGTTCAGTCTAGTTCTGTGGTTAGGCCATGAAAAAGTGTGTTAGCTGCAGTGAAGGTTCAGGGAATAGCGTGGGTCATATGTAAACCAGTGGGCTCATCTGTATTCCCAACACTGTGCTCACACTACGTCCCTGAAGTCACGCTTCATAAAGAAATAGATCAGCTTCTAATACAGTATGTTAGCTTTGATGGTGTACATAGAGGGATAAATCCTGTCCTGAGTTAGTGTACTCAGGCAAAACTCTCATTTGAGGTCTAATTTGTGTAAAAACAGAGCAAGGATTGAGTGAAAGACTAAGGGCTTGTCTACACTTGAAATGCTATTACAGCAGCACCACTGCAGCTCTTCAGCGTAGACACTACCTACACCACTGGGAGGAGTTCTCAAGCTGTCATAGATAATCCACTTCTCCAAGAGGCGATAGCTAGGTCAACAGATCTAATGTTGACCTAGGGCTGTCTACACTGAGCGTTAGGCCAGTTCAACTATGGCACTCAGGGATGTGAATTTTTCACATCCCATAGGTGATACAGATAAGCTGATTTAATTTTCTAATGTAGACCAAGCTTAAGTAAGGACCTCAAGATTAGACCCATAAAGCAGTAAAGAAAATTAAAACAGAACTAGGATAGGAAAGCTGAAAAACTTTTGTTATCAAATCCTTTGGAACATGGCAGTAGCTGTTTAGGGATCAAATGTATAAATACTGGTAATAAAGATGTAGCCATGGAAATATCTAGTTTCAGTTAGATGCAGAATTTAATGCATGCGCTGAATTTCTCCATGCAAATTCTACATTTACAGGCATAAATGGGCATTTGTACACACAGAGCTGCACAATTTTAGTAGGCATGTTTCTATGTTTGATCATTATTGTCATATTATAAATCAGATCTGTCTGGAAACGCAAAGTTTTTTTCCCCCCTTACATGTCAGGCTATTAGATCTGGATAAAAGTCCATGCTTTACTGTGTTGTTTAGCCACTAGAACCCTTCAGGCCTGACCATAAAACTCCTATTCTTGTGTTCCAGAAATGGAGAACCCTGCAGAAAGAGTGCACCAGATCCAGCAAATCATCATTACTCTGCCCCGAGCCGTCATTGTTGTCATGAGATACCTCTTTGCTTTCCTCAATCAGTGAGTCTGTTTATCTGGTTCTTATTTAACTGAGCTGCTAGCTCCCCTCTTTTCCAGAGGCCTCCCTTTTCTTGTCAAGTCAAATGCTGACAGGCACTTTGTTTGTTAATATTTTGGTGTCTGCTCTGGTTTAATGTCTTTCCTAGGCATGACTGCATGAACTCTCTGTAGTGCTGGGTTTTGGAACCAACATTAGCTCAGAACTTTACCAGTGGGTTGCTTGTGTTTGCAGCTTGTCACAGTACAGTGATGAGAACATGATGGATCCCTACAACCTGGCCATCTGCTTTGGACCAACTTTGATGCACATTCCAGACGGGCAGGATCCGGTGTCCTGCCAAGCCCATGTAAATGAGGTCATCAAAACCATCATCGTAAATCACGAGGGCATCTTCCCCAACCACAAAGAGCTGGAAGGACCTGTGTATGAGAAATGCATGACTGGAGGGGAAGAGTATTGGTAAGACGTGGGTGATTGAAATAAGCAACTTTAGTGTTCTAAACAGGGCCAGACGTCTCTCCCTAGCTTTATCTTTTTCCATCGTAAGCCAAGAGTGAGTCTATGACAATGCAGGGCTACTAGTTGGTGCCTGATGAACAAGGGGTTAACTGCAGTTCACATGAGTTCTGGGAAATTACTTATAAAAGCAGCTGTTTAAGAGATTGGGATGGGCAGAATGCCTTTGGGAAGTTTGGGCCAAGCACTCAGGCCTTACACGTCTGGGGTAAACCTCAGGTGGGAATTCATTCAGTTCTTCCTGTTTATAAACATCATGGATCTGATTCTCAGCTGGTGTAAATTTGATGTAAATTGGAACAACTGACTGATTTGGCTGGAAGGACATTCGTTTACATGAGCTGAGGATCTGGCTTTATCCCTTGCTACTGCATCCTTATCCAAACAGTAGAACCCCTGTTTGACAACTCCCTGGGAATGGAGGAGTTCATAAAATCACAAACGTCATGAAACAGAACATCTCAAACTTACAGTCAGTGCAATGCATACATTGCAGAATGGTGCACTGCAGGATTTTCTTCTTGTCCTTCAGACCACTGCAAAGCAATTTCCAGTGCATTGAGGGCTTTGGGATGTGAAGGAATGTCGGCTTATTCTTCATCAACATCACTTCCCACTCCCTCGTTGAGAAAATGCTTTGTAGAACTGGTCATTTGTAAGTTTGGGGGTTCTAAAATCGAGGTTCTACCGTAACACCATAGATTAGTAAAACTAAGAGATTTTGACAAATCTGCTTTGCTTTTCTGTAGCAACTTGGTTATGTTTCACATTTCTCTCAGCTTTGCTAGTGGCAATGGACTAGTCTGCTTATGGCCAGTTTCCTTTTCCAGTCCTCCCAGGACAATGGTTAGGTTTTTTCCTGAAAATGTATTTGCATTTATGCTAAATAAAAATTCTCTAGGTCTGAGACTTCATGGAAGCTTGTTAATACAGAAGCTGAATTTTAGGTCAGTTGTTGTGACTAAATTTTTCCTGAATTGGGAATTTTGATCGAAGTCCCATAGTTCTTTACTCAGTGTTACGCATACAAAAGTTCCATTGACTGAAGATTATGAAGCCAGTGTTTGGCTTGGGACCCATCTCTCTATATGTCTTGTTCTGGCTTCCTCCTGTGAATGTTAAAAAGGAACACTTGCTTCAATGGGAGTTTTCACTTCAGAGGTCTGCTTATCAGAATTGGGGAATGGGCAAGATTTACTGCACAGGTCATTTCTGCTGCAGAAATAGCCCCTTTAAAAGTCACAATTGAGAGGAAACTATAAGACATTAACCCAGGCTCAAACAAGGATCTCAGTAATCGATACCAAAGAATTTTGGGGGTACTTGAAATCCAAACCTGGATTCAGATCTGAATTTTTACAGAGAGTCAGTGTTTTTATAATGGGCTCAACCAAAATTCTAGATCAAAATCCCTGAAGTTCAAGGTGTTTAAAGCTTTCATTCATCCCTGTGGGCCTCCCATGATTTGCACCTGCTGTCACAATGAATACCTGTACAATGAGAGTGTGAAATGATACCACCGTTGAGACCAAGTGGGTGAACGGAGAATTTGTTTTGCCCCCTGCTTTGCACAGGTGTAAGTGATGACATGAGGTGCAGGACAGTGGAGATTCAGGCCCTGTATATGGATTTCATAGAATGAGAGTCTCTGTCTTCTGAGAGCAAGTTCAGAGATGTGCCATGATTTGAAAACAAAGGGTGAAATCCTGGCCCCTTTGAAGTCAAAGGCACAACTCCCATGGACTTCAGTGGCATCAGGATTTTGCCCCAAGAACTTGTTTTACTGTGTAGTCTGCAAGTAGAATCTAATTCTTCTTTTTTAAGCTACATTTGTATCTTTTTTTTTTTTTTTTTCAACTGTTCAATGTTAGTGACAGCCCCCACAGCGAGCCGGGCACCATTGATGAAGTGGACCATGACAACGGCACAGAGCCGCACACCAGTGATGACGGTGAGTGTAGACATAAACAGCGGAAAATTGAGTCTGAGTAGGAAGAGCCAGGGGAACATGCGTGGAGGAAAGCAATGTGTATTTTGCTCCTAATCAAATTAGCTTGGACTACCATATGGTTGTTTAGGGGGAAGATGTTGCAATATGCCTGACAGTGTATGTGCATATTAATGAACACTCCTTTAGAGGGATCTAATCAACATAGACCATGGCGGGGGGAGTGCAGGAGGCCACAGGATACATTTCAGTCTTATTCTGTGGTATTGTGAGAGCTTTAAAACAATGCATTCATAACTGCCCCTTATACTCCCATTAATCCCGACAGTGAGCTCTTCTCTTTTTAATTTGGAATTGAGGTGACCAGGCTGGCTTTTGGCCCCCGTTTTTACAATATGGTCACCACCTGATGGATATGTGAGTGGTGGGGGAAAGAGCAACAGAGACTTGCTGTGTGAAAGTGACCAACAAGTACAGCCTAGGGCAGTGGGGAGAATCATAGAATCATAGAATCATAGAATATCAGGGTTGGAAGGGACCCCAGAAGGTCATCTAGTCCAACCCCCTGCTCAAAGCAGGACCAAGTCCCAGTTAAATCATCCTAGCCAGGGCTTTGTCAAGCCTGACCTTAAAAACCTCTAAGGAAGGAGATTCTACCACCTCCCTAGGTAACGCATTCCAGTGTTTCACCACCCTCTTAGTGAAAAAGTTTTTCCTAATATCCAATCTAAACCTCCCCCATTGCAACTTGAGACCATTACTCCTCGTTCTGTCATCTGCTACCATTGAGAACAGTCTAGAGCCATCCTCTTTGAAACCCCCTTTCAGGTAGTTGAAAGCAGCTATCAAATCCCCCCTCATTCTTCTCTTCTGCAGACTAAACAATCCCAGCTCCCTCAGCCTCTCCTCATAAGTCATGTGCTCTAGACCCCTAATCATTTTTGTTGCCCTTCGCTGTACTCTTTCCAATTTATCCACATCCTTCTTGTAGTGTGGGGCCCAAAACTGGACACAGTACTCCAGATGAGGCCTCACCAGTGTCGAATAGAGGGGAACGATCACGTCCCTCGATCTGCTCGCTATGCCCCTACTTATACATCCCAAAATGCCATTGGCCTTCTTGGCAACAAGGGCACACTGCTGACTCATATCCAGCTTCTCGTCCACTGTCACCCCTAGGTCCTTTTCCGCAGAACTGCTGCCGAGCCATTCGGTCCCTAGTCTGTAGCGGTGCATTGGATTCTTCCATCCTAAGTGCAGGACCCTGCACTTATCCTTATTGAACCTCATTAGATTTCTTTTGGCCCAATCTTCCAATTTGTCTAGGTCCTTCTGTATCCTATCCCTCCCCTCCAGCGTATCTACCACTCCTCCCAGTTTAGTATCATCCGCAAATTTGCTGAGAGTGCAATCCACACCATCCTCCAGATCATTTATGAAGATATTGAACAAAACGGGCCCCAGGACCGACCCCTGGGGCACTCCACTTGACACCGGCTGCCAACTAGACATGGAGCCATTGATCACTACCCGTTGAGCCCGACAATCTAGCCAGCTTTCTACCCACCTTATAGTGCATTCATCCAGCCCATACTTCCTTAACTTGCTGACAAGAATGCTGTGGGAGACCGTGTCAAAAGCTTTGCTAAAGTCAAGAAACAGTACATCCACTGCTTTCCCTTCATCCACAGAACCAGTAATCTCATCATAAAAGGCGATTAGATTAGTCAGGCATGACCTTCCCTTGGTGAATCCATGCTGACTGTTCCTGATCACTTTCCTCTCCTCTAAGTGCTTCAGGATTGATTCTTTGAGGACCTGCTCCATGATTTTTCCAGGGACTGAGGTGAGGCTGACCGGCCTGTAGTTCCCAGGATCCTCCTTCTTCCCTTTTTTAAAGATGGGCACTACATTAGCCTTTTTCCAGTCATCCGGGACTTCCCCCGTTCGCCACGAGTTTTCAAAGATAATGGCCAAGGGCTCTGCAATCACAGCCGCCAATTCCCTCAGCACTCTCGGATGCAATTCGTCCGGCCCCATGGACTTGTGCACGTCCAGCTTTTCTAAATAGTCCCTAACCACCTCTATCTCTACAGAGGGCTGGCCATCTCTTCCCCATTTTGTGATGCCCAGCACAGCAGTCTGGGAGCTGACTTTGTTAGTGAAAACAGAGGCAAAAAAAGCATTGAGTACATTAGCTTTTTCCACATCCTCTGTCACTAGCTTGCCTCCCTCATTCAGTAAGGGGCCCACACTTTCCTTGGCTTTCTTCTTGTTGCCAACATACCTGAAGAAACCCTTCTTGTTACTCTTGACATCTCTTGCTAGCTGCAGCTCCAGGTGCGATTTGGCCCTCCTGATATCTTTCCTACATGCCCGAGCAATATTTTTATACTCTTCCCTGGTCATATGTCCAACCTTCCACTTCTTGTAAGCTTCTTTTTTATGCTTAAGATCCGCTAGGATTTCACCATTAAGCCAAGCTGGTCGCCTGCCATATTTACTATTCTTTCGACTCATCGGGATGGTTTGTCCCTGTAACCTCAACAGGGATTCCTTGAAATACAGCCAGCTCTCCTGGACTCCCTTCCCTTTCATGTTAGTCCCCCAGGGGATCCTGGCCATCTGTTCCCTGAGGGAGTCAAAGTCTGCTTTCCTGAAGTCCAGGGTCCGTATCCTGCTGCTTACCTTTCTTCCCTGCATCAGGATCCTGAACTCAACCAACTCATGGTCACTGCCTCCCAGATTCCCATCCACTTTTGCTTCCCCCACTAATTCTACCCGGTTTGTGAGCAGCAGGTCAAGAAAAGCGCTCCCCCTAGTTGGCTCCCCTAGCACTTGCACCAGGAAATTGTCCCCTACGCTTTCCAAAAACTTCCTGGATTGTCTATGCACCGCTGTATTGCTCTCCCAGCAGATATCAGGAAAATTAAAGTCACCCATGAGAATCAGGGCATGCGATCTAGTAGCTTCCGTGAGTTGCCGGAAGAAGGAGGGAGGGCCTGTTGTATTTGGGACCCCCTTTTCATTCACCTCCACGTTCTTGTGCATACCACAGGAAAAGTCATGAATTTCAAGGGACTGATCCAAAGCCTACTGGAATCAATGGGAGTCTTTCAACTGATGTCAGTGGGCTGTGGGTCACACCCACCCAATGGCCCTACTCTGAACAGAAACCTTCGCCAAAGTGGTTCCATTCTTCTTCAAAACATCTGCTCCCTCTGTTTATTCACAGTCAGGTCTGCTTGTTTTAGTGACACAAATAAATCTGAACTTTGTCTGACTCCTTTCAGACCTGTGGAGCTGAGGCAGCTATGGCGGGAGGTGCTGGATTCTGTTCTGGCAACAGACTTGTTAACTAAATTCCACATGCGGGGCCTAGTTATCCCTCAGTGAAATCTCCGCAATCTACGCTGATTGTAAGGGCATTGCTTAGGGGACAATGAGGGCAGAATCTTTCGTTTCTAGCTGTGATGCACAAACCAAAATAGAGCCCAGTTTGCTTTCCATATCCAGGTTGCATTTGCAGCAGTGGCTTTTTGGAAAAATAATTGTAAACTGAACAAATTTGTCTTGGGATTATTGAGAGATGATAAAGCCAAAGTCCCAGATGTCTTTTTAATTGAGTTACTTTGCAGAGTGAAGGTGCACTTTAAAATCTGCGTGAGACACTGCTATGCACACCTGTGGTCTACTTTCTTTATTGCGGTTGTTTCCACTGATTTCTTCGACTGCTGTAAAACCCCCAATGCCTTTCTGACACTTGATGTGGAAATGGCATAAGTGGCCCTAATTGGTGGCCTGTAAAAAGATGGCACAAGGGGAGGAAGGAGATGATAATTCAGATTGAAAGTGGGTCTTTAACGAAAAAGGCACTCTACGTTTTTGCAAACTGGAGCTACCGTGCCTCAAAAGTGAAGGAGAGCAAGCTGCCATTTAGCCAATTTTATGCTTGGATGGTCACATTAATAGTTCTGATTGAGTTTCCGGGTGATTAACTGTGATGCAAGTGTGGAGAAGAGGAGCAGCTTTATTTGATGAATTTACATACTCTGTCTCTCTCTTTACCCCCCCATGCACACTCCCTGCTTAGAAGCTCAATATTTTATCAGGGCTCTGAAAGCTCCTCTGATAGCCTCTCCTATTATGTTTCTCCAGTGAGCTTCCTGCATTGATCTGCCTTCCCTCCCGTAATAGCCCCAAATGTCACATCATTTGTACTGAGCGAAAATATGTATCGTAGGGTGACTGATCTAGCACAAAGGAACATCTCAAACAATGGGGGATGGTGTCACAAGAGAGAGAAGATCGGGGAGTTTGTCAATATCTTGCAGATTCCCCCTCCCTAGCACTGCCTGCCTCATTCCTGCTTTGTTGCTAAGCAGAAGGGTAGGTCAGATCCTGATTACCAGCAGGTGCTGAGCCTGCAATTCAAAGAGGCAGCAGATGGAACAAAGGAAGTTTCCATATTTTAATGAGAATGGGGCAGATCTGAAAGATCAAGGTTAATTTGCCCTATTTAGCTTTGCTGCTGTCCCTGTCGGTCCCCATTTTTCTGCATTGCAGGTAGGGCTTAAAAACAAGAGGCAGGTGTCCTAAGAAAACCAAGCTACATAAGCTGTTCTCTTGCTGGCACCTACTGATGCCCTTGATAGTGGGCCGAGTGGTGCACACTGCTGCCTAAATCCAATAATCTGCATTTAATGTGAATCTGATAAACTGCTTTAAGTAATGCACTGTGCAGTCTAGCGCTCTCACAATCCTGAACGAGATGTCGTCTCTGCCTTGCTATTGCAAAAACAGCTTTTCAGGAGAGTTGCTGGTCTGATTTTTCAAGTGCTCAGCGTTCACAATTGGAAACAGATTTTCAATAGAGCTCTGCTACTTGTCTGGCACCTAAATAAAAGACAGCTTTTCAAAAGTACTCAGCACCCAGCCCCTCCCATGGTGACACTCTGGGCCAGATTTTAAAAATCGCTCAGTGCGCTGACTGCTGCTGCATGTTCTGGAAACCTGGCCACTTAATTTTGGTGCTGTAATGGCAGCTGAGCTCTCTTGAAAATCTGGCCTCTAGATACTGATTCTGAAATATCTGATGAATGGTGGCACTCAGATTGGATGGGGTGCGGTGTGGCAGAGTAGTGGGGGAGTCTAGAGAAGTGATTTGATGATGGATGGTGGGTATCAGCATAGCTCAGGTTTTGTATTCACTCTCCCCATGGGAATCCTCCAAGAGTATTTGCTACCCATTAATAATTCGGACCAAACTGCCTCCAGAATAAAGAAAAGGGGTGAAATCTAATCTGAAGCAGTAGCCAAGTGCTGATTTGATCCCAGGGATGTGAGTGAAATGTAAAATGTCTCCCACCTAGGGAAGAAGTGGAATCCATAACCAAAAGAAAAGACTTTATAAATATGGGTGGCCATGAATAAATATGGTGGCACAGCTGGGAACATCACTTACATGCAATGAAATTTTAAGTACTTCCCATTAGCTTTGTAGCTTTTCTTTGTCTCCTCTTGCGTGGAAGTCTGGAAAACCAATGAGAATTTAGCAATCCTAGAAGGATGGACAGTACATAGTAGAAAATGTTTTCAGGAAGCATGGAGAGTCGTATCAATGTCTTGTGGGTGAGAGGCCTCTGATGTGGCTCAGGTGATTTCTGAGGAGAGCGTGCCTATATATGTTTTGTTTTCTCTCTTTTTCAGAAGTGGAACAGATTGAAGCAATAGCGAAGTTTGACTACATTGGCCGGTCCCTGCGAGAGCTCTCCTTTAAGAAAGGAGCCTCGCTCCTCTTGTACCATCGTGCATCGGAGGACTGGTGGGAAGGGCGCCATAACGGTGTGGATGGCCTCATACCACATCAGTACATAGTTGTACAAGACATGTGAGTGGGCAGTTTAAGTGGGGCAAGAGTGTCAAAATTGTGTCTACAGTTAGGCTTCTACAGCCTTATTTAGTCACCTAAATGAGTGGCCTGATTTTTCAAAAGTTCTGAGAGTTTGTGGGGGGCCTGCACATCCCTGATATCCAAAAGCCAGGATTTAAGCTGTTTGTGAAAGAAACAAAGTCCTGTTGACTTCAGTGTGAGCCATTGGGTCTGCGCACACTTGAAAATCTGCCCGTTTATTTAAGTACCTAAAATATGGGCACAGGGCTTGTATTTCCAAAGGAGCCTAAGGAAGTTAAATGCCTCACTGAATTTCAGTGGCATTTGGGCACCTGACTCCTTGAGGCTCATTTGAAAATCTTAGCTAAGGCAGGTAACAGTAGGCTCCTGTTTCAGAAAGTCTTGGCCTCAGGCGTTAAATCTTGACTGATTTCTTTGTAAAATGCTGTTCAAATCGAAAGCCATCATGAATAATAACACTTGTAGCTCTGCTCATTTTCAAAACACTGCACTGACATTGACTAATCATTCAAAAGCCCTGTGGTGCAGGTGAGTGGGTGTCAAGCTCAGACAGATGGTGAAACTGAGGCAGAGGGAGCCAAGGATCAGGAATTCCTGGCTTTTGGTCCTATGCTCTAACCATTAATCCATACCTCTTAAGCAAGACATTTGTAATCTACACTCACTGGATGAACTGTAATGTTTTTTTTTTCTCCCCTTAATTTGCGTTGAGAGTTTGGTGCAAAATTTTCAAAAACATCCAATTCCCATTTTTAAAAGTGACTCAGGCATTTAAGAGCTAATGAGCCACTCCTAAGTGCCTAAGTCACTTTTGAAAATGGGACTTGGGAGGCTCCTAAGTCACTTGGCAACTTTTTAAAATGTCCTTTTATTTGTTTTAAGAATTCTTCCCATCTTTGATTGCAAATAAATTTTATCTTCTTACCTTTGTTCTTTGCTTGAGTGGCAATTATTAATCCACTGCATGTCTCTTTCAGCACTGTATTATTGAATACATACATAAAAGAGCTGAGCCAGCAATATAGGCTGACAGTTTCTGACATGTTCTGTTGCATTATTTTGCATCCAAAAATTCTTTGAATACTAAATGAGGGCACTTGTTTTTCATTAGGTGAACTGTTAACCAGACAGTATTGGGGGCTAATTTATCTGCGCAGCATAATAAATACAAATCAGGATATGTAACAATGTATCTGACGTGGCTGATTTTTACAATTAAGCCTGCGCCCGGCATGGATGCGCTCTGTGGGCTCTGAAATGGGATGAAGCCTGAAAAAAATCCTAGTAAATATCTACTGCATTTTTGTCCATCAACTGACATTTATTTTTTGCTGGGTTTTTTTTGTGAAACAAACCTGCATGTAGACAACCCTGGCATTTCATAGAATATCAGGGTTGGAAGGGACCTCAGGAGGTCATCTAGTCCAACCCCCTGCTCAAAGCAGGACCAATCCCCAACTAAATCATCCCAGCCAGGGCTTTGTCAAGCCTGACCTTGCCAAGAAATAAGAATGAGCAGGATTTGCGAGGATGGGCTCCTTGGGGCCTTTATCAGAAACTTGGGGCTCAGTCTTGGCCGGTGCTGAGTTCCTTTTGCAATGTGACTGCAGTGGGAGTTGAAAATGCTCAGCACTTTGCAGCATTGGGCCCTAGAGGACAGCCAGGGTGCTTATCTGATCCCAAATGGATTTCTCCCAGGAATGATTGGCAGTCTCTCAGGTGCTCAGGCCTTTCAGCAATTTACACAGCCTTCATCACGCTTTTTCGTTTTAATCTGACTCCCTCCCACTCCCCCACTTTCAAGCGATGATTAAACATTAAACTAAAAACAGTCCAGTTCTTGACTGTGTTCCAGCCCCTTTTGCACCACTCCTGTCAGATTCTCTGAGCTGGAAATTCCCCTGGTGCACAGGTGTTACCTGCGCAGCATAGAGCAGGTGCAGGCAGCTCTTTGCCAGCCCCTCCTTGGATACCCTTGCACAGGGATATGTCAGAGGCAAGAGGGTGCATGCATGCTCCAGCTATTGAGACCACAGCGTGGCCTATAGGCAGCTGAGAGAAAGCCCCAATGACTCCTCTAACTTACATAGGGGCTGGGCTCTGGGTACAGGAGGTGTTTAGATGCCTCTGTAGTTGAAGTGCTAGCAGCCATTGTACACTGGAACAGTGGAGCTGGGTGGGAAATTTTAGGGAAGAAGCTAATGCAGACACCAAAGGCATGTTTCATACAGAGCTACCCTGGTGGCAGAGGAAACAAAAGAGCATTTGCTCTGAGCCTGTTCCCCAGGCCTGTTGAAGTCTTTCCACCAGCTTAATGGACTTTGGATCAGGCCATAAATGGTCAGTGACTACCAGATATTTCAGAGGGATGCAGAACATCCAGGGACCTTGTCCCAACCTCCCAAGTTTCAGCCTTCCACTGCACCTCAGGTTCTGATGGCCAAAGGTGGAAAGACCTGGGGCCTCTGCTCATGTCATATTACCAGCTGAGCCTTTCAGGAAAGCACACATCTGAGGGTTTGGGCTGCCTGTCCGCTCCCCAACACTGCTCCCTAGTTTCATAAGTAACTAGTGTGAAGATATTTGTACCTTCCATGGGGTGGCCAATAACTGAACCGAGCCACGTGCTGAGTTTATTTTTTTTTGTCTCCTTGCCAAGTTTCTAGCTGGACACATGTACCTTTCTCCTGTTACTGGCTCAGATGCTGCTGCTTGTTCAAGAGTACAACAGCACCTAAATAATTAGTAAAGCTCCAAGAGGTTTGAAACATGTCAGTCATTGGCTCCATAAAAGAATAGAGTTGACCAGTCCAGATTCACTGTTAAATCCTTGGCAGGTGTAAATTAGCACTGCACCATTGACTATCTTTGAGGCTTACACTGCATCTAGATGGCCATTAATCCAAGGATTCAAGTGCCCCGGACAAACACTCACTCATTGTGTCTCACCATGCCTCTGTGGAATAGGTACGGTACCTAGGATTGCATTATAAATGGGTAAACTGAAGCACAGGGAGGTTTTTAGAGACAGGCCTGAGCCATGAAGCTTAGAGTCAAACTTTCCCTAACTTCAGGGGAGTTTGGATCTGGGGCTCGGGTTCAGCTCACTGTTAATTTTGGATCTGGTTTGAGGGTGTTCAGGTCAAGATTTTGGCTTCTAGTTTAGGGACTTGCCCCAGGTGATACAATGAATCAGTGGCAGAACCAAGATTAGGACGCATGAGTTGTGATTCCTGGCCTCCTTTTCTTCCGCTAGACCCCACTCTCCTTGTTGGGTGCTAATGAATGTTATTTTCCCCCCTGGTTCGAGTGGATGCATTAGGGTTCCAAAGGTATGAAAATGCTAAGAGGCCACACTCTTATTTCATGTGTGAGGCACTCTGTTATCTGCCTGCCTGATGCAGAGTTTCATTTCTCATAGGGATGATGCATTCTCCGACAGTTTGAGTCAGAAGGCAGACAGCGAGGCAAGCAGTGGACCCTTGCTGGATGATAAAGCCTCATCAAAGAATGACATCCAGTCTCCGACAGATCATATTCCAGACTATGGATTTGGGGGAGTAGTGGGCCGGTAGGGCAATTGATCCACTTTGGTATGAAAGCATGGATGGCCTTTTACTGTGAAAGACAAATATATTTTGACACACCATTGAGGGCAGGATAATTAGAATGTCAGGTTGCAGTAAGAACCAGAGAACAACTTGTACTATTTATGCCATATTTAAACTAGAAGGGAGCCGAACAGATTCATCAATTCGAACAGACTTCAAAATATTATGGTTGCCCCTTCTTGGCACACTCCAAAATTTGTAGCACCCTTGTTGGCTGGGTTCTCTCATGGTCAAAGATCGAGGTTTTGACTTGATATGGGCTTTCAGAGCTGATCCCCTGGGGATTTCACAGCATGCAATCAAATCTGAAATGCCAGATAATGATCTAATTTAATTGCCTTTCAATGAATTCTTTGCAGAGTAAGGTTGAGATCTGATGGCGCAGCCATCCCTCGTCGTCGGAGCGGAGGGGACACCCATAGCCCCCCAAGAGGGATGGGTCCTGGTATAGACACCCCTCCTCGAGCAGCAGCATGTCCTAGCAGCCCCCACAAAATACCACTCAACAGAGGCAGGATTGAGAGCCCTGAGAAGCGCAGAATGGCCACATTTGGCAGCGCTGGCAGCATCAATTATCCAGACAGGAAGGCCTTGTCTGATGGCCACCCACTGAGATCGACCTGTGGGTCTACTCGGCACAGTAGCCTTGGAGATCAGAAATCTCTGGAAGCAGAAGCACTTGCCGAGGTAAGAGGGCTGTGAGATGGCTCTGTGTGCTGTGGAGACTGGAGGTACAGTACAGAGTGCCTTTCATCTCAAAGCCCTTTACAATTATCTAGAGGAATCTCTTCACCCGCCACTGAATTGCAGCCACCTGTAGGATGAAATGTGGTGGCTGTTCATGGACAGGACAGGAAGTAAAGAGGAATACTGTCTCTATTTAGAACTTCAGGGGGGATTTAAAGAGACAGAACTTAATTACGCCAATAAGAATTTGATTGAGATACCCAGGGCTAACATCCCTGCTTTTGGAAAACACACCTTAGGTTTGTTAGTAACCATATGTGGCCAGACCTCCCATTTTATGTCTAATCCAAAAAATGTTCTCTCTCGTGACACAGTGCCCCCTAGCACTGTGTTACGCAGTGGGTTCAGTATTGATTCATTACTGCTTCCTAATTTACCAGCAACCCATCCTGAAGTACTCTTAATTTTTTAACGGATACCTCCTATTCAAGTACCGACCAGGCTACACATAGCCTGTGAGACCTGTTGAAATCAAAAGCTAAGATCTCTGCAGCTCCAACTCACAACAGGGGCAACTCTACCTCACAGAATTCAAACCAGAGTCAGGGCACAAAATTGCAAGGTGCTTTGAGGTCTGTCGTGGGCCATTGATACACAGATGCATACAAGATCAGAGAGTATTATTTGTGATCCAAACATAACAAAAGAGGCCGCGATGCCACCTTCCCCCTTGTGTAGCTATTGACTCCTGTGAAAGTAGGTGTAAAACTGTGCCATTCTCCACTGAGAATAGAGAATCCGGAGTTTACCTCTGCTTTACACAGGTGTCAGTGATGGCACACAATGCAAGGCGGTGGAACGTCAGGCACGTCGTGCGTTTGAATTCAAGGAAGTTGGCATGCTGGGCAGTCTTTCAGAAGAATTGGCCGCATGGTGTGAGTGGGGGAGCATTTTATTTCTCTGGACTGTTTGCATCTGATGAAATGAGCTGTAGCTCATGAAAGCTTATGCTCAAATACATTTGTTAGTCTCTAAGGTGCCACAAGTCCTCCTTTTTTTCTCTGGATTGTGCCTCCTCCCTCTGTGGAGGTTGGTGGTTGGGCTGCCCAGTGATTTTGTGTAGCTGTTCAGTTTTGATGAAGTGCTTCTTGAGCTTTTCACACCTCAGTCTCTTCTGTGGGGGCTGTTGCCTGATGCTGGCATGTTGTTCCTTTGTTGCTCATTGTTATTATGACACTTTTTTGCTACAGCAAGCCTAAGCCATGTGTCTGCTTTATTTGTAAAGGTATATGCCATATTTTTGTTCTCAAAAATGGATTTGTTGTAAATACCATTATTCCAGACCTGCTTTTTCTCAGGAAAATAGGGATTCTTTTTGTATTCCAGGCAGCTGGTCCAGTTCACCATTCAAAGCAGTGAACCATATAAAACATTATTATCCCACGTATGCCAGGGAGAGCGCTTTGTTCGATGCTTCGCAAATCACTACCATGAGAACTGGCCCGTTCCTACTTGAGCCCATTATTCCCAATGTAGAAAGAAATGCCAGTGGCGAGAGCACTGGTGAGAAAGAAATAAGCTACTGCAGGCTATAGAGGTTAAGTGAAAAGCAGAGCCTGCTACATAAATGCTCTGGGGTCTGACTCAACTGTGCCTTGTGCCACCTTTGCATTCCCCAGAGCCCAATTCAGCCTCTGGAGTAAGAGCAGTTCAGGTCTGCTCTCTCCTACCGGCATTTTCCCACTGAGGTCACATGAGCGTGTTTTGGTGTATTTTCAGCCTGGGAATATTTCTAGTTGTTTTTTTGCTGGTCCTGGCAAACTAAAAGTCCAGCTAACAGTATATTGAAAGAAGTGTTAGTTTCATTTCCTCTTCCACCACTGGATTTTCTTTGTTTACTTCCTGCATTGCTGTTTGTTGGCACTGGGCAACCAATCTACCTCTGTCAGTTTCACACTCTCATGCTTCTCACATGCTTCTCATGCACTAGCTCATGGTAATTGCAAACACTGAGTTGGGGGAGAAGGGGAAAGGAGATGTATCACAACTAAGAATAGACCAAAATATCAAATGGTTTTCTTAGTCTTTTTTTAAAATCATGGGCCAGATCCTCAACTGGTATAAATCAGTAATTCTACCAAAGTCAATGGAACAATGTCAGTTTACACCAGCTTCGGATCTGGCCCTGTGAAAAATATTGCCAATTTTGTAACCTAGCTGTGGGTCCTTACCTGGCTGATAGTGACCTTTTGACTCCCTCTTGTTGATGATACTTTGAACACTATCCAAAGACCACAAAGCACTTTATAAACATTAGATAATTCAGATTTACCACACATCTGTAAAAGTAGATACAGCAAGGGATATGCCTCCCATCAGTGAAATGCAGCCATCTCTAGAGTAGAGCTTGGTAACTCTGAGAGACAACAACACTGCATGATAACTTAGGTCAGAGAATGGAGAAGAATGTTGTATCAAACAAACTGCATAGGGGAGGTAGGCAAAAATTAATTCCCCCTCCTGGAATTGCACTAGGTTCCGGGGGCTAACTTTACATGGTATTATGGGGTGTTTAGGACTTGCTGCCTTTGAAATCATTGTCAGAACTCCCATTGATGTCAAAGGTGCAGGATTTCAAAGATGCATGGTGCCTGCCTGTGGTCGGGACCTGGCTTTTACATCTCTTCTCAGAGCCAGCTCCTTCTTTAGAGGCCAGCTCATGAGAGGTGGTGAGCACCAGCACCTCATGTCAGTACAGTTGCAGAAGCTCAGGAGTTCTCAGGATTTAAGGTCATATGGCCATGGTGAGGCAGAAAACACTTATGCTGAGACAGGGGTAAAGCTCCACTGGACAGCAAAGTTAACTGCAGGAAAGCCCAAGCAATGCTAAAATGCAGGGATGCTGATGACACTTTTGCTTATCGCATTGACAGGACATTGAGAAGACCATGAGCACCGCTCTGAATGAGCTGCGTGAACTCGAGAGACAGAACACTGTGAAGCAGGCCCCTGATGTTGTTCTTGACACCCTGGAGCCAATGAAGACTCCTCAGGGGGGCTCTGTCAACTCAGAACCTGCCAGCCCACTTCACACCATCATGATCCGAGACCCTGATGCCGCCATGAGACGCAGCAGTAGTTCCACCACCGAAATGATGACTACTTTTAAACCAGCCCTCTCAGCCCGGCTTGCTGGGGCTCAGCTTAGGCCTCCACCCATGAGACCCGTCAGACCGGTGGTTCAACACCGATCAAGCAGCAGTAGCAGTTCAGGAATGGGCAGTCCTGCAGTGACGCCCACAGAGAAGATTTACCCCAATAGCTCCTCGGATAAATCGGGCACTATGTAGCTCTGCAGCAAGGGATTCGTAGTTGAGGGGTGGGAAAAAAAGTCAATATCTGGATTTTTTTTGAGTGGAAATCACAACTCTGCAAACAGTCTCGTTCTTTAAAAGGAAAAGATGGCAAAATTATGCTCTGAAGAAAACTTCAGTAGGAAAACCAGTGTGTAGGCCTGAGGCCTAACAATTCCATTATAGATACACACATCGGTGCAGAAGCATTTTACCAAGATTACAGTAAAACTGTATGGCAGAATAAGATGGCTGTCCTGCGTATTGTCACTGGAGAATATACAGTCTGTGTAGAAGTATATATAAAGTGTACAAAGTTCAATATTTTTTTTTAGTAGATTTACCTCAGAAACTTGCCCTGAAATCTCCTTTCTAGAGTTGTTTGGTTGATTTTAATTTTTTTGAGAATACTTGTGTGTGCGTGCGTGTGTGGAGCAACTGAGCATCAAGCAATACAAGATCAATCCTGGAATTTCTATTCTGCAGTAGTTGGCATTTTAAAAAAAAGAGAAGACATGCTGTTTTTTGCTCAACTATTGGCCTGCAGAGAAGAAATTGAAATGCATCTAGTGACCGTTCTCAGCAAGCTGGGTGGATTTCTTTTTCTTTGCATTCAGTCTTAAGATTTCTTCGTTTCACCTCTGAATCTTGCGGCTGTTACCCAGCCAGTAGATTGTACAGAATATGATGCGGCCAAATGAAACATTTTATTCCTTTAGTTTATATACTGGGAAAAAGTGTATAAATATCTACTCCATGACACAGCAGTGTTAGGTGTGTACAAAAAGAAACCACAAAACTTAGGTTGTCTTGAAGATTTCAAAACGGACAAGGACTAGTAAGAAACCTGTGGTAAAAAATAAATAGGCTAACTTATAAAGTATTGAAATGTTTCATTTCCCCTTCTCCCCTGGCCTTTTATTAACTAATGACATCTTAACAAATTGGGACTAAACAGGCAAGGAGGCTTTGAAAAGATAACATTCCTTTATTTAAAGTTGCACAGCAGTACACGAGGTCTTGATTCAGATTGTCGTCTTGCATGAAAAGCATGAGCCATATTTGACCATATCAGATGCATAACTGATCTGATGGGGTGATATTTTGCACTTTCTGTACTGTACTATATAATACAGCAGTATGAGTTTATGCAAAAGAAGTTATATTTTATTTTTCCTCTGAACATTTAACCTAGAGAAAAAATATGCAGAAAGAACTAGGGGTTGCATGATACTTTGTCTGATAACTAAGTCTCTTCTCTAATCACTGAATACAAGACACTCCATGTTTCTTTTTATTATTTTTGTTTTACTTCTTGACCAGATTTTCATAGAGTTGACCTGTGGTTTAATTTTGATTTTTTTTCCATACAATCATATGTCATCTGAACATGAAACAGGTCTTGATGAGTCTCACTCAAACTCCGCACAGATGCTGTACTAGCCTTTTTCACACCTTAATTCCTTTCCCTTAATCTGATTTCTGCTGCAGTAGCTGTCAGTGAGCAAAATAAGTGAACAAACCTTGCTGCCTCATTGGGAGTTGAGATTAAAATTCAGCTTCTTTCAGCATCCCATGGCATGTTTTTAAGTTCTTTTGCTTTTCTAACCGACATCTCAGAGCCGCCACCACCGAACGCAGAATCCTTCACATCTCCAGGTGAACAATCCAATATTTCTGTCAGAGAATGTACAGATGGAAAAGACCAATGGGGTGATTTAGCCCTTTGAATCTTATCATGTTAGCACCTCTCATTTGGAAGCCCAATCCATAACTTATCCATGTGCATAAAACAATGGGAAACCCTATGGTTTGTGCAAGGTAACATTTATTTGACTGGATATAGAGGAATCTTAACACAAATCCAGTGGAACTGATTAGGTGTTCGTTCTTATTCTGTGTCCAGTGCACAAGCATGTTTCACTTCCACATATCCTCTTCTCTTAACTGTCTCTTGCCTGTTCTAGTCTGTTATATATTGCTGTACTTGCTTAAATGCTGGAAAGTAACTGTTAAAATGTAAACTGTAAAAAGAAAATAGGTTAAAATTAGATGAAAGCCAATGCCACTCACCAAATCTTTGCACTTAGTAGATAGCTCAATGTAAGAAATAATAAAATAAAAACAAAAACACAAACCTAACCTTTCAGTGTACAGTGTGTGTGTGGGGGGGAAAGTACCGTATGTAGTGATTCTATTGTTCCTCAATATAGTATTACAAGAGGAAATGGTGTTTACGTACTTGTCTATTAACATTGTTGACATTTGTAATTACCACAATTACTTCATATTGATGATGATTTTTGGTCATGATTTCCCCCTCTGTCCCCCTTTCCTAACCCCGAGGTCATTGCCTTTGTCATTATGGGCAGCAGATGTTCAAATGGTCTGTCAGTCTGTTCTAGTAATGAACCAGCAAATGTGCTTTTCGGGGGAGTGAAAAAGCCCCCATTTGGCACAATTGTTTTGTAATCATTGCCAGTAATTTTTTCCACTTAGTTCCTGGAGAACACTCACTCTGGTAGTCTGACTTTTTTTTATATATATATTTTCAACAATGACTTAATAGCAAAACCATCTTTATTCTCTTCCCCCCCCCTTTAAAAGATATGGTACAAATGCCAGTGTCTTTTGCATTAAATTATTACCTTTTATTTTTGCTTTCTTTAATGCTTGTTTTCTTATCTTTAAGTGCCTTTTGAGCACCAGAACAAATGCTTGGAATTAATGTACTCGGAGCTGTATACAGATCATGATTTCTTACGTACTGTTATGTCATGCTGTGGGTGTATTGCTTTTCAAATCCTTTAAAAAAGACTTTATTAAATTTAAAGAAAAAACTACCCCTTTTTAATATTGCCGTCAAACTGCAGTTTGGGGCAACTACTGTAAATTAAAAATATGTATTTTTCTGTAGTTCAGCTCAGCACAAAATTAAACCACTTGCAGTATGCTGTACAAGCATCATAACTGGAACCTACTCATGTTTTGAATAACTTAATCTTGATAATTTGTACCTCTCTATAGACTGTAGCCTTCAACATGATCTCAGTTCTGTTCACTTAAGGGTACTGTGAAAATTACAGTTTACAAATTGGTCGAAGCAGCAGCTGGAAATGCTCACCCGGAAGGATCATTTTCTCTTGTTTCAAATGAAAACTGTTCCACCCATTTGATTATAATACAGAGACGACAACAGAGAGCCCAAGTCTCTAGGATGGGCCAGGAAAAGGCGCTCTTTAAAAAGTTGATTCTCTGCTGTGCAGAGCAAATTCAAAAGTCTCAAATCATCTCCCTCAGTTTCTCTGAGTCTTTGCCTCCCCCCAAAAAATAACCTCCTTTTGCTCTATCAAAACTACTTCTGTTAACTCCCAGGAGTAGGTAGTCACTAGTGTAGCCATTCCTTTGGCCTGTCTCCCCCGTGGCTCAGTGAAGCAGTCTTTCTGTTGACCCATTGATGCATTTAACGGTGCTGACTTTAAAGCAATTGCACCCACGCTGATATTAGTTCTGTATAGATGCTCCTAAGCGACCATTGTAATTGTGTCAGTCCCTTTAATGATAATGACAGTGCACTTTTCTTCCTTAGACTGAAGTATACCTGATAGATTCTTTTTGTAAATCCTGGACTGTATTACTTACTAGCAGTGTTAGTTTTCACAGTATGTCAGTAGACCTCCTGATTCTGATCTGCTTCTGAGTGGCTGTTTTTTGTTGATGCCAGAAAACCTTAGAAACTGCCTGTATAATGATTGTTGTCCCTCCTATGGATATTGTCTCTGTAATGTATGATAAAATGCCATTCGGTTAGAATGTCTGATTGGATCCTCTGTCATGTATGCTGATGATGCCATGTAGATCAAGCCACTGGTTGGATGTGGACTCATCCTGTTGAATAAAACTACTTAACTTTTCTCAAATATTAGTCATGATTTTGAAACACCTGGAATATAAACACTGTGCTTGGGGAAGTGACTATCCTCTGGGCATATATACCTTTCTAGGCATTTATTTGATACATTAGTAACAAACAACAAGGATGTTACTGTAGTGTCCAAAGGCCTCAGTCAGCACTGGGCCCATGTGCTGAGCACTGCACAAAACCCAAGATGGGCAACAAGTCTGAAATCTTTGAAGACATCTGACTGATAAAGGTGGGAGGGAAAACACAAAAATAAACAAATTTTATGTACAAATACACTTTTTGTTTTTCATTTTCACCCTTCCCCTGATGACCGGTTTCTTCATAGCAAAAGTAAGCCTTAACAAAGGATTTAAAGGCACAGAGGCTATGGTCTTGCTATGAATTATTGTATGCATGGTGTATATTAATGTACAGTATTCATTATTACATTATTACATTAAAGAGGCTCTGTCTCTTTAGGGTGTTTCTCTTGAGTTAACCATTTAGTTCAGAAAAATTGATAGCCCACTACCGTGACTTCAAGTTTGATTGTACTACACTGAACCCGAACACCATTCGGGGTGAGCTGAGCTCATGGACTAAGAGTACAGAAGAGGCATTTCTATCTCGATGGTTGGAAAATAAATGAGAGGGTGGGTGGGTGTGTGTGTGTGTGTGTGTGTGTGTGTGTGTGTGTGTGTGTTTTGGGAGGAGAAGGAAATACTAGAACTGAAAACTGCTGCCACTTTACGGTGTTTGGCAGCAGAGATGATCCCAGCTGGCTACATTAACTTGGAGTCCTACGGAACAGACAGATAGCGGCGAGTGTGAAAGCCAGGCACTTGCACTGACAGAATGCCATCGCTGCAGTAACATGGAATGTTGGCCAGGAATATTGTATCAAACTGCACTGTTATGAATACCATTGAACAGGGCTGTTTGAGGCTAGACCTAAGTAATGGTAAATTAGCAATGGGTCACTGGTGACTAGCCAGTCGTCAGTACAGGAACAGACTGTGGGGCCGTTCCAGTCAGCACATGGGGCAACAATTAATTTTCTACTTGTATTTAAAATTAAAGGTCTATACCCCTTCCAGATGGAATTCTACTGATGTCAGTGACTGAGGCCTAAAATGTTTGAAGTGGCATTTTTATCTGGCAAGATTAGCTGTTGAAAGAGTAGATTAAACAGCCTCCTTTAGTCCGTAGCATGTGGGTAAAATGCAAAGAGAAGAAACATTTGTGCCAGAATCGCAGCTGGTGTAAACTGGCATATCTCCACTGATGTGAATGGAGCTCTGCTGATTTGCCCTAAGCTATTGTGTTTACGTCTAAAATTTAACATTTGTTCATATCCAACATAAATGGCCTGGCTCTCCTCTCGCTTAGTTAGTGTAAGTCAGGAGTTCACTGTACTGAAGCCGATGGAATTAAACTGGTATTAGGACCAAGTCTGTTTGTTAAAATGCTCCTCCTCCGGCTCCAGGAAAGAGAACTTACCATGAATAGAGCTGTTCCACACATCTGCTGCATCTTTCCTTCCCATACCATTTAAAAACTACAAATGAAACTCCCACTGAAATGCAGCCATTTCTGGAGAGGAACATGGCAGCTGTTTGAAGTACACAGTAATATGACACTTAGTTATGCCAATAAGTGATGGGAAACATGACATCCATTTGAAACCGCAGGGGAAGTTGAGATAGGTAGAATGCAACTAACCCAAATGGCACCCAGGAAAGTGGAACCAATGCCTCTACTCTTAATTATAATAAATGGAAATTTTGCAATTTAGGCAAAAGAAAATAAGCATAAAAAGGAGCTCCCTACCCCCAGCAAGAAACCAAAGACTGAGGTGTCTGGTATCGATCCTTAGATGAAGAAGTTCCTGTTCCCTCTAAGCATCCCATGGTGCAGCAACAGAAGATACAGATGTGTTTTCCTTTCAAGTGGTGGTAACATCACTCTGAGTTGGTCAATAAAGGATGCTAGACAGAGCAACACAAGTTGTTGTTCAGATGGGCTATATTTGCATAGGTGCTGGCAGTCTGCAGCTTTATGCAAATGGAAAGTCCTGAACAGCGAAGTAAAGTAAAATGCAAGCTCAGGATTTGTGTCTTAACACATTTTATACTATTCATTATCTTGGCACCTCATGCTTAGATTTCCAGTTTAATGTATACTTTTTTGTTCCTCTGTATTAAGGTACAGTAAATACAAGAATTCTCCCACAAGGAGCAGAGAGCCTGGGCTAGCAACTGATGAGCACATTCATGCAATTACTAAATCTGCTTTTCTGATACCTCGGAAATCTTGCCAGACTGAACTTCCTTTCCAAATTTCCCAGAGTGGACTTTCCAGAGGCTGAAGTTCATCACCCTCAGGGATTCTCTTTGAATCCCACCAGTCCCAACTTATTTGTTTTCACACATCTTATGTCCATTCATACATCTCTTCACTGCTTACAGTTCAAGATTGTACAATACATTTTTTGCTGATAACTAAGTCTCGAAAGATTACAAGCTTGGGTCTTTTCAGCCCTGAGGTACTTTGTGTTGTCATCTGCAGAGTGCATGCAATGTGAAGGCAAAACCATGGTAACCTGGTAGTGTTTTACACCCATTTTTCAAGGCCATCTACACCTGTGCAAAGCGCATGGCAGGGACAAATCAGATTTAAAGTCTTGCTTTGGGCCTCCTCCACAAAGTTGGAATGTGGATGTGAACATTTCCCTAGTTTTGTTGCAGGCCAAGTTTCAATAGATTCCCAAATGATTTCTTCTAAGAAGCTGTTCCAGAGCTCTTTGTGGGGGAAGTGCTCACTGGACCAGCTGTGGATGTGTTGAGTCACGGAAAGCAGTTGTAAAGAACACCTCTGTTCATGTTTAAATGTCCTTCTTCTTCTTTTTTAATAATTGTCCAGCCTTCTTCAGCCTTCTGTCTCCCTCATCTTCCTGTCCCAAGCACCCAAGCCACGTGGACAGAAGTCCCACTGCTTTTTGCTCTTGAAAGCTCTCTGGAGTACAGTGCACTGCCTGAAGGGCACTATATAAATACAATGATGGATCTCTAAACATAGATCAAGGTAAAATTTTCAGAAGTATAAAAGGGTCAAATTTTCAAAGGTATTTAGGTACCTAAAGATGCAGATGGTGCCTAGTGCTATTTTCAGAATTGCCTAGGTGCCTAACTCCTAATGAAAGCAGTTACAAACATGCCTATCTGCATCTTTAGGCACCTAAGTACCTTTGAAAATCTGGCCCTAAGTGCCTGTGACTTTTGAAAATGGGACTTAGCCTTCTATTTCACTTAGGTCCTTTTGAAAATTCTGTCACCAGTTTACATAAGAAAGTAGCACTAATGTAACTAAATTGGTTTAGAAATCCAGACTTAGAGCGACTCTTGTCTAGCAGGGAGACAGTAATTCAGCCTGCAGCCCCATTCAGTTTTTGGACGCTGGACCAACAGAGTGGGATAGTTAGTGCCATTTAATTGTTAGTATTATTACAGTAGCACCTAGGGGTCACAACAGAGATCAAGATGTCTTTGTGCTAGGTGCTGTATATACACATAGTAAGAGTCATGCAATGCCCCAAAGAGCTCACAATCTCCATAGCTAAGACACAGAAACGATGGGGAACAAAATAGAACAGAGAGGTGAAGTGATTTGCCCAAGGTCACCTCACAGATCAGGAATAGAACCCAGGTCTCCTGACTCCAGTCCTGCATGCTGTCTGCTCGACCTCTTGTGATGTGCACACTCATCTAAGAAGTTTAGTACATTAACATTAGCTTGTGCAGATTTGCATTTCTCATGAAATGCAGACAGCTGCTTTGGCAGGAAGCATTTGAAGAGCAGACTTTTTTCTTTAGAAAGATGATTAGATATATAATAATCACCACAGTAGGAGCAGGACAGGAGCACCGTAGGACCATCATATGTGCTTGCTGCCCTCCAACCGCTGATTTGGCTCCTGGTTACCCAAACAATGGTGTGTGATATGGAGAAGTCTCCAGCACTTGCCCTTAGCAAGAGGGAGGGAGCACTCTTCCATCCTGCTTCATGCCTTCCTACCCCACATCAGAACCTGCCCATCTCCTGTTTGAGTGTGTGTATGTTAAAGCAGTTGAGGGAGTTATACTGGTATAGTTATGCCAGTATGTTCCCCTATGTAGACAAGCCCTAACATAGACCTTAAGATGTAGATGCCAATCTAAGTTGCCATCTTATTGAGTATGAGCTCCAATAGCTTGATTTAGGCCTTGTCTACACTGTGGGGATTATAGCAGCATCGCTATGGCACTGTAGCAATGCTGGCATAACCCCATAGTGCAGATGCCACCTACAGCAAAGGAACGGGGTTTTCTGTTGCTGTAAGGACTCCACCTCCTCAGGTGATGGTAGTTAGGTCAATGGAAGCGTCCTTTTGTTAACCTAGCTGCCTCTACACTCGGGTTGTTAGGTCAGCATCGCTACACACTTGGGCCTCTGGATTTTTCACACACGTGAGCCTGTAGCTATGTCGACCTACATTGTAAATGTAGGCCAGGCCTTACATGGGTATCCTCTTTTAAAACCGAAGTGCCTGGCTGCTTTTCAAGTCCAAACTTCCAGCACGTACCCTTGTGTGTATCATCCGGATGAGCAGCCTCAGCTAAGCCGTGGTTGCCCTCCCACATACTGGCTGTCTTGCATTCTCTCTGTGACCCTGTATGCGGCTCCGAATGTGCTCACTGCCCTCTGCTCTTTCTACTATGTCCCTGTGGCGCTCTCTCTGCCCTCTCTGCCACAAATTACGAACTGCTCCTTCCTCCCTGCCTCATGATTAATCATTTTGGGCACCTCTATGCTGATTCTACAGCAGATACACCCCCATCGGATTTCTCTCACTGCTGCCTTCACCTCCCCTGCTCCCTGCCTGCAGGGTGAGATCTGTCTCCCCTACAGCTATTTCCCTCTCTTCTCTCATCCTCACAAAAATTGCTGCCCTTCCTCCGCTTAATTACTTAATCCTCTCTGGCTCATTCTTGCTGATTATCTCTCTTGAGTTTTCAGTCTTCCAGTAACTGCCTTTCATTATCCTTTTTTTTTTTTGTAGTCTAGTCTCCTGTTGACATCTTCCTTTCCAGCATGTCTCCTTGGAAAAACCTTGTCCTCGAAGAGGGAATCAAGGAGTTTAAAGGCCAGATGGGATCACCAGCTCACCTACTCTGACCTCCTATATATCACAGGCCACCGCTGCTGCCCAGCACCCGTGCACAAAATTAGCCCAAAGTACTACAGCCCACAGGCAACTAGACGATGTGCCACAGGAAGAGAAGAGGAGGGATTGAGGAGCACCGATGCCTGAGGCCCCTGCAGTAGCTGGGACACAACCTGCTAAGTGACCATGCTGCAGACAAAGGCAAAAACACCCCAAGGTCACCACCAGTCTAACCAGGGGGTGGGTGGGCGGGATTGAAGCAACATTATGGCCTGACTCTGTGGCCTGAGTTGGACCCAGACTTATAGGTGTGGGGCTGTGCAAAGGTGTAACTCATAGCACACAGTGACTAATGTATGTTGAGTAATTTACCTTTCGGACTCTTCACAAGTTGTCCGTGCGCAGACCATTATTTATCACCTCTGTTGATTTATGGAAGCTTATTTGCCATATAATTTCTAGGTCCAGTTCTTTGACCTTGAGCTCATATGCTGGCAGGTCATGGTGACTACTGGTCCTGCTAAAGCTTCAGTTTCTGAACCCAGTAGTTTGTAGCTGAACAACAAAGGTCTGTCATATCCCTTGTGGTAGATAAGAAACAGAAATCAGTGACTGTAAAGAGGATTCCTTATTGAGGTTGCTGCACACAGACAGACCCTGTGGTTCTCTCTGGCTTCACGGTGCCCAGCTGGCTAACGCAGCCCGTGCTGCCCATTCTCACCATACGAGTGGCCCATGTATGTCCTAGACTAGATGAAGCAGTCAGAGAAAGACCTGCCAACTCTGCTAACTGTCAATGACTAATCAGAATGAAGATGCTGTTTTCTTGTTTGACTCTGATTTTTGACAGTCTCAGTAGAGCTCAGGGCACCGTTATCTCTAAGAAATTCATAGTACGTACATCTTTGTTATATCCATACTCTCGCCCTGCTGGGAAATGTACAGTGCTCTGGATCCAAGAACCCAGCATGTGTCTGCAATGCAGAGAGATGCCTTAACCCATCAAACAAAAGCAAATGTCAAAATGGTCTTAAAAGAAAGATTATTTAGTGCGCTATCTGGTGCAAATAGGACAAAAGATTAATTTAAAAAAAAGATACAACCAAAAGCCCATTCAACACCCTGTAAAAGCTGCAGATTCTAATCAGGAGCTAAAACCTTTTGGGATTGGCTAGTTACTTGCTGTTAAAGGATTAACTCTGGATATTGAAGCCATAATGAGCACAGGAGGATATCTTACATTGCTTCTGCACTAAGTTCTGAGCTCTTTTTTGTATTCATTTCTGTTGCCAGTTTGTGAACCGTCTCCCATTGCCTGTACGGGCTGTGATAACGGGCCAAACCCTTGTATGCTAAATGGATTTAAAATGCCATTGTTTGTCTTTTAAGCACTTGCAGCTTGCTCTGGTTTTTGTTGAAATCAGCTGTGGCCAAGCAGGCAGAAAGGGCACCAGATATACTGGAGATACAGCATCAAGTTTGGATGTGTTTTTCTGTCATGCCTCCTTTTCTATTCTGGCCATTGTAAGCTTCCCTTGGGCTTGTGGAGAGCGAGCTCTACTCTGTTTTTACTCAATGAATGGATTAGGTTGCCAGTGGGCTTTGTTTTTACAGCCTTTGCTCCTCTTTGGGGCCTGAAGTTTGCATGATAAGGGCGCATAGCCGTCTAATATCCTGATTGCACTACAGGTCAGGCAGTAGGGCACCTGTGCTTTATTTTCATGTGCCATTACTTGCAGGCCTACAGTTGTGGGTGCAGGAAAGGAAGTCCTGATTTAAGGCCTCTTTCCAAAGCAGTTCTATGGCTTTCAGGATGGAAGTAGTTCGCATGTGTACAACTGTTAAAAGCCAAAGAGGGAGAGGACACCTTTTCCTCCCACCATGTGCAGAGATCAAAGAGTTTCAAGCCTCTGAACTTGAGAAGGCTGCAGAGCTGTTGCTCTTAGTCCCTCCTTGGAGGGAGGATCATCAAAGCACTGAACAGCTGTATAAGCGCTAGCTACAGGAAATGAAGGAAGAGAGGAGTCAAAGCAGAGAAAAACAAACTGATGGGATGTTATGGGGTGAGATCCTTCATTTCAGAGGCCCCTGCTGCTGGGCTCTTTTGCCAGCTCTGTGCATATATAGCAGGGGAGTGCGAGTCCATGCTTTGGTAAGCAAGACCTTCTACATGAGGTGGCAGACATACACTGATCAAATGGTGGTAGCAGTGGGCTACAGTATACGGTGTTGTTAAGAAGGTGCAGGCTGGACAGTCACTTCCCAGCTTTTATTTGTACTATGGGGCCAGCTATCATTCTCCATTATTAGTGGATTTGGGACCAAATTCTGGCTTGTGTTTATGCCTTCAGGCCAGCAAATCTGGAACCAACAGGAGAAAAGTGCTATGGGGAGCACAGACAGTACATTTTAGGGCATATGCCAATACTGCCCTGGTAATGCCCCACTTTTTCATGGATGATTTTTTACTTACACAGCACCATTAGGGTGCATAGCACTTTCATGACAACTAAAATGTGAATTTCTGAGTTATAACTTAACCTGTAGGTTCCATTGTAATCTACCTACTTAATCTAGAGGTTCTTAAATAGTCTAGAAGATGCGTGATCCTTGCTTTTGCACTTAATGTAGAAATGCTTTCCACATATATTTCTAATCTCCAAAGAGTTACTTGAAAAGCTGCTAAAACCCTGCATTGTACCATTTTCTCCATGACATTTGACAGTTGTCTCCTGGTGCAAAACACATAATTGATTCCTATGCAAGGCCTCTCTTGGACCCACTCTTATTTTTGCTTGGATTGCTGGATCTGCTCTGAGTGATCTGTGACCTGGAAAGTCATTAATGAATTAATTTGGCCAACAAGACTTGTTCAAATGTCCACATCCTTAGTAAATTGATGATTGAAACCAGTCAAAAAGGTCACTGACACTGGTCCACATTAGCCATTTATCCACCAGTTCCTCCCACACAGTGTTTTAGTGCCATGATTTGAATTTCCAGTTTAATATTCCTTCTAAATGAAATGCATTTTATTACTTGGTTATATTTCAGCAAACTGATGCTTAAGGAGCTATTGGAATAGCTCAAAACCAGAATAAATTTGTGATACATACACATGCACACAAAGTGTCAATCACTGCATTTCATGGTCAGTGAAAGTGAAAAATAAAAGAGAGGCAACAGGTCCCTCTAAATAGGGAGGAAGGGGAATCGATGAGAAAATGCGTAGCTATGTTTAATTATAAACAAGGCTTCCATCTTAAATGGTGAATCTGCTACTACACTTTGATTAGACGATCCAAATTCTGATATCTGTAGCACCACTGTAAATTCTGAATAAAAACATTGACATAAATGGAGTTTTTTCCAGATTTACATCTGTGATGCAGGGAGCAGAAAATGATCCGCAGTTGTAGTTCTGATCTGACTGCAAGTGGATTTGTGCTAATTCCATGCACAGCCAGCAGGGGGATATACTGCAAGGCCCACGAAAGCTTATGCTCAAATAAATTTGTTAGTTTCTAAGGTGCCACAAGTCCTCCTGTTGGTTTTTTTTTTTTTTTTTTTTTTGCAGATGCAGACTAACACGGCTGCTACTCTGAAACCATTCTAATTTGGATTTGTGATGTGCCTATGTTGGCTCCTCCAGTCTGTGCATGCAAGTGCTGTAGTGAAGCCTTCAAATCTGTGGGGATACATGTTGCTTATCACAGAGAATCTTCTGGTATGAAATATATAGTATATCACTCACATTGATCCATCCAAATGAGGGGATTTAGCATGCACTTGGCTTTTTGTGCACTGGTCCTATTGCAGGTGTTTGTTTATTCAAGTGGATCAGAAAATGTCTTTCCCTTGCCCAACTTAAAATTTTAACAAAAATATTCACTTGTCAAAATTTTCTCTGGGGAAAAAAAAAATCAACCCTCCCAATACCCATGTATTCTGAATAGTGTGTGTGTGGGGGAGAAGCAAATTGTTCTGTTTTCAGTCAGTCACAGGATTCTAGACTAAGGGATAGATTGAGTGCTTACTCTCAGTTCACAGTAAAGGACAACATGTAGTTATGCTGTTCCAAGAGCAGACCAGTGAAAGAATTGTGGAGGAATTTCCCGTTGTTCCCAATGGGAAGTAATCTGTACTGATCTATACTAGTAGCATGTTACTTAATCTTCCACACTGACTCAGGGCTGCTGGACAGTGGGTGGGGGAGGCAGAGCCATGGCTCCAACCATTTCTTCACCTGCCTAAATGGGAGAAGGAGTAGCAGCTCATGGACGCTGTTTTCCCCCATATCCTGCCTCTTGGCACTGGCACATAAGATATGATCTTGCCATAAACTATTAAAGAAAAACCATATTACTCAGGTTATGGCCCAAATCCCACTCACTTCGCTCACAGAAGTAGTTCATTGAAGTTAATGGGATTTCTCATCCAAGTAAGGAGAGCAGGACTTAGGCCTTAGAGATTCAAAGTAGCAAATAATTCACTGTTGAGCTCTGTTTTCACAAAGGATTCTGGGACAGAACTTTGCCTAGTTTCCCTGCCATTGAATCAATGCATTTTCTTTCACCTCAGTCATTCTAGCTTTTGCAGTGGCATAAGGTAACCCAAGTGGTTTTACATCTGTGTGGTCCAGTGAATAAGGTGGAGGATGGAGAATGAAAGGACCTGGCATCTGTTCCTGGCTCTGCTATGGACCTGCTGTGTGACCTCAGGTAAGTTTCTTCACCTCTCAATGCTTTAGTTTCCTTCTCTGTAAAATAGGGATATGTACTTATCCTTCTTTGTGAAACTCTTTTGAGAACAAAGGATGAAGAGTGCTATATAGGCACCAGCTATTATTGTTCCTTGCATTTAATTACTGTTTGTGGTGCATTACCCCAGTAAAATGGGAGAACTGAGATGACTTGCAATTTTCTTGTGTTTGCTAAGTTGGCTTGCTTTATTTATAACAGCTCCTTGAAAACCTACTGGAACCAGAACAAATACCTGGAAGAAGCTGACTTTGCAGGTGGCAGTTGTTAACAGTTAGGATGCTAAGAAAATACAGATGAAAGTGAACAAAACTGATGAAACTGCGAAGACTGCTCATACAGTTAACTGCCTGGTACTCCTCAGGAGGAGGAAGGGTTGGGATTTGAACCTGTATGTCTAAGGTATGCCAAACTTGGAGCCAAATTCGCCTCTCTTGTCCCATTAGTGCCACCCCCACAGACTGCTCATGTGCAAAACACTGTACTAATGATGCAAAAGCTAAGAACATGAAGTTCAGCTAGGACTGTGAAAAAAGAGCCTGTTTTGCACTAAAGTTTTTGAAAACAACATTCACGTTTGGGTTCCAGGCCATTTTGTGGTCCCAAACTTTTTCTTTTAATTATGATAAATTCGCAGTTTCATTTTTTTCAAGTGAATGCCGATTTTGGTAGAACAGTCAGGAGGATCTCACAGTGGGGGGGCTGTGGTATATCCACAGCCATTGGACTCCTCCTGCAAAGAAACTGAAACCATTTACAGAGATAAGTCAGGGCCTTCCAGCCTCAACCCCAGGTGCCATCCTTCCCCAAAGGGACCTGCCAGGCGCAGTGGGCCCACAGCCTTCTTTCCCTCCTTCCACATGGAGGCAGTGATGTAGATTACTTTTTGAGAAGAAATTCCAATGAGATATTCTCTACACCAGAGGTTCTCAACCAGGGGTATGTATACCCTTGGGGGGTATGCAAACATCTTCCAGGGGGTACTCAAGTAATCTAGATCAGTGTTTTTAACCTAATGGTTGTGACCCCTGCTGGGTTTTAGGGGCATTGTAAGTGCAGAGCTGGCATTAGGTGCCAGCAAGCAGGGCAATTGCCTAGGGCCCTACAAAGTTACACGCTTCAGCCCCGGGTGGTGGGGCTTAGGCTTTAGACAAGGCTCACAAGTGAAATACTGGCTTAAGTATCATACTGAAATATAAATACAATATTTATATTCCAATCAATTTATTTTATAATTATATGGTAAAAAATGAGAAAGTAAGCAATGTTTCAGTACTTTTGTCTTTGTCTGATTTTATAAGTAGTTTTTAAATGAGGTGAAAGTTGGAGTACAAATGTCAAATCAGATTCCTGAAAGGGGTACAATAATCTGGAAAGGTTGAGAACCACTGTTCTATACCCTGTGACTCACGTTTATCTTTCTATAACAGAGTAATCAGGGGAACAGTAAAGAGATGATGGAACTACGTTGGCTGAGCTCTACGTAAAGACGGTCAAAGCTAGCAAACTGGGCTATGGGTTTTGCATGAAAAGATCAGAGAACATGAGGAAACGCCTAAAGGAGACATGAAGAGCAACAATGAGAGAATTCGAGGCTGAGGTCAAATTCATCCCAGGGTATCTATCCATCAAGTCCGGTCATTGAAGTATTGAGATCAATGGAGTTTACCCACAGAATAAGTATGGCCCCATTAGTCTGCAGAACACTACTGAGCCAGAGCTAATGCAGGCCTCTTGAGATCTTTCTGGTGCCAACTTGAACAAACAGAGTGCTGGCTGATGCTGCAGAGTCACTTCACATTATTCTTTCCCTCTCCGTAAGATGCAGTATCTGGACTATTATAGAATCTTAGAAATATAGGACTGGAAGGGACCTCAAAGGACCCACACTGAGGCAGGACTCAATATAACTAGACCATCCCTGACAGGTTTGTCTAACCTGTTCTCAAAAACCTGCAATGATAGGGACTCCATGACTTCCTTTGGAAGCCTATCCAGTCCTTAACTGTCCTTATAGTTAAAGTTTTTTTTCCTCATATCTAACCTAAATCCCTTGCTGCAGATTAAGCCAATTCCTTCTTGTCCTACCTTTAGTGGACATGGAGAACAATTGATCATGGCCTTCTTTATAACAGCCTGTCATATGGGTCTGCTACTCACCACTGTGGCCCTGTGTGGGGAATAGCTCACAACCAGTGTGACCCTCCTTCATTTGGTTTCTCACCCCGTGATCTGATTCTCTCTCTGGAGTCAGGTTCCTTCCTCTTTATCACTTAGGGCGATTCCTCTTCGTGGCTTGCCTCTCCAGCCAGATCACTGTAGTCCTCCCTTTCCAGACTATCAAAGTCCCCTTAGACAACAGTCACAGGCCATCTTCTGCTCCACTGCCCAGTCTGTGCCACTTTAGCAGTAGCTGGTAGTGGAACCAAGTCTACCCACTACTTTGAGTTCCAGCCCAGGGACCTATGCCCAGCAAGTAGGGGTGCACGGGGGGGGGGGACTGAAGTGCCATGGCCCATCCACTTTTTCCATTATGGGCCCACCCCCCTGCCTCGCCTCTTCCCCCCCCTCCCCGGTCCCATCCCCCAGCTAAGCTAGAAGCAGGAGCCCAGCCTGGGGTAAGAGAGGCACAGCGAGCACAGGCAGCTGTGGGGAGCTGCAGACCCTCCACCTGCCTGGGGCAGTGGCAGAATAGGGTTGCCAATTTTAGTTGGATGTATTCCTGGAGATTTCATCACATGACAATCTTTAATTAAAGATTGATCTTTAATTCCTGGAGACTCCAGGCCAATCCTGGAGAGTTGGCAATCCCAGGCTAGAGAGCAGCCCCCCAGCCTGTGTCCATGCCCCCCAAGCCCTCTGCCCACAGCAGACAGAGGGTCTGCAGCTCTCCACAGCTGCAGGGGAAACTCTTACCATGGCCCAGCTGGGGCTCTGGGTAAGAGACATGGACCCTCCACCCGTCCAGGGGGCGGGGACTGCTCTCTGGCCTCCTCACCCTGGGCAGATGGGGGAGAGGGGTCTGGGCTTCTAGGCTCCAGGTCAAAGCCTTGGGGGGAAGAGAAGGGGTGGGGGTAGGGTCTCATAACCTCCCACTATTAAGAAGAATCCATCAGTCTGCACTGTCCTACACGTCATGCTGTTTCCCTGGGATGATCCAGCTCCTTCTCCACCTTCCTCTAGGTGCACTCTTCCCTCAGGGCCACTTCCCAGGGCTTCTGTTCTTCCCTTGGTTTCCTCCTTTCCTTCTCTCAGCCCAGGGAGTGCCTGCAGGTCTTCTCTGCTGTGGCTCCCTTTCTGCTGCAAATATCCTGACTTCCTACCTTAGTCAGCTTCTCCCCCCAGCTGGGCTTTATCAGCAATTAAAGCATACCAGCCCTGACTCTCCCCCAGGTGGAGCCTGTCACAAGGTTAATTGCCCTTTCTCTCTATTCAGGCCAGGCAGCCGGTAACATATCTGAAGACTATCAGGTCTGCTTGCCTCAACCAGTCTTCTTTCCTCAAGACTAAACATACCCAAGTTTTATTAACTTTTCCTCATAGGTCAAGTTTTCTAAGCCTTTTATCATTTTTGTTGCTCTTGCCTGGACTTGCTCCAATTTTCCACATTTTTCTTAGTGTCTTGGGTAGTTGTAAATCGTAGCCTGATGCAATTTAAAACTGATCAGCCCTTGCCGTGGTAATTGTAGTGTGTGCGCTTTGTGTACAACAGGAGCATAGCTCTGTTCTAAAGCAAAGGCTCTCAGCTGAGGGTACCACAGAGATCCTCCAGGGGATACTCAACTCATTCAGATCAGTGTTGCTCAGCCTGATGGTTGTGATCCCCATGGGGGGATCCCCCACATTTAGGGGGATCGTAAGTACAAGGCTGGCATTGGGGGGTGACAAGCAGGGTATTTTCCTAGGGCCCCACATCACAGGGAACCCCACGAAGCTAAGTTACATGCTTCAGCCCTGGGCAGCGGGGCTTGGGCTTCAGACAACGCTCACAAGTGAAATACAGGCTCAAGTATCACACTGAAATGTAAGTACAATATTTATATTCCATTCAATTTATTTTATACTTATATGGTAACAATGAGAAAGTAAGCAATGTTTCAGTAATAGGGTGCTTGACAGTTTTGTCTTTTTATGTCTGATTTTTATAAGCAAGTAATTTTTAAATGAGGTGAAAGTTGGGGGTATGCATGACAAATCAGATTCCTGAAAGCGGTACAGTAGTCTGGAAAGGTTGAGAACCACTGTTCTAAACAATATCAAAAGCATGTTTCTTTCGGATGATGATTTTTTTTTTAAATAATCTCTGTCAACCTACATGCACACCCTTGGCTCAGTAGTGCAGTGTACACAGAGATAATCCCCTCCCCCACATCTCTGTGTTGCTCTATACACAACACACATCCCTAAGCCATGCTGCTCACTTTGGGTTTTGAATCTTGCTGTGTTTTTCACATTTTGTCTTCCCTCACTGTAGAAACAATTTCTTATTATGCCAGTATTGATGATGATTTTGTACCACCCCAGATGCTTTGTTGGGCAGAGAGGATGTACTTTATTAATAACATTAATTATATTAAAAACAATGAGTAGTCCTATGGTGCCTTGGAGATTAACAAATTTATTTGGGCATAAGCTTCCGTGGGCTAAAACCCACTTCATCAGATGCATGGAGTCATCCCATCTTTTCATATGCTGTATATTTATACCTCCCTACTGTATTTTCCACTCCATGCCCAAATAAAGCTGTTCACCAATAAATGCAAGTCCATTCATAAAATACTCCCTCGAGTTGTATTCTTGCTATGGCTTTTTGGCTTTCCTGGTCAATCTCATTGTCTAATTTGCATGCCTTAAAACTATTGTATCTCTACCATGATAGTTAGGTTTAATTTTATGAAGAATGGAATATTTGGCTCTCCAATTATGTCACTTCTGGAAAGAGTCTCAGCGTACATCTTTACTTTCTGATATAATCAATGTCAGATTAAACTGGACAAATGCTTCCTAAAAATAGACACTATCACCTTGTCAGATATTCATAAGCACTTATTTATGGAGTTGTCCTGTGTTCTGCTGCAGTATGTGTCTTACAGCAATATAGTTTTTTTAGCAATCCAAATACCTAAGGCTGTATATCTATCTTCTGCTCATTTAATTCCACGTATACTCACAAACTTAGCACAAATGTTATTTGTGTTTCTTAAATTTGCCCATTACATTACACAGGAAAGTGCACTATTGCTAGCAGCAATTGCAAAGCGGTATGTGTCTGTGGCTTGCACAGTAAATCAACAGAAGGTGAGGTGCTGCCATCTCGAGGGGATCTACTACTAATGCAGGTGCCGTGTCATGTTTCTACAAATTAGTGATACCACAGACGGTACTTTATTATCTCCCTGTGCAAACCGACCCCTACTGTTCTTTCTAGAGTAGAATGTATTTCTGGGAAGGGGCTACGAGTAGGCCACATGGTCCCATGAAGGGCATAGGGCTGGGAGACAGCCACATTGGTCTGGAGAAGAAAGTGGCTGGTGGAAGGAGGTTTCTGTGTAGGGGTGAGTCCAGCAGTTGGAGTTGATCTGAGACATCTTAACCTAACTGTTAATAACTGTATAGCCAGGGAGGGAAAAATACACAGACTAGACTTTGCATCCATCATTCAAGTGCAAAGGGTTACTTCCCTTTTCTGCTGAGACTGAGGGCTTTGGAGAGAACCTATTTTCCAAAGTTTATACAGTAAATCTTTAGTAACGTATTTATATACTACGTGTGCTCTCTGGTCCCACGGCTCTGACTGCAGGATTGGGCCCTAACACTGTATTTTACGGCAGTGTCATGAAGACCCGTAATGGATTTCAAAACAAACGCTTCAGAACTGACACTCTAGCTGCGTCCAGTGCTTCATTTTCTGCCCTGAATAATAACAAGAAAAATCTTTAAAGTGAGCTGTAGCTCACGAAAGCTTATGCTCCAATAAATTTGTTAGTCTCTAAGGTGCCACAAGTACTCCTTTTCTTTTTTGCGAATACAGACAAAAATGGCTGCTACTCTGAAATCTGTCAAGAAAAAACTTTGTTTGGTGAGAGTTGGGGATCTAGTTAATTGTTTCTAGCTGGTGTTTATATAAATAGTGACCATATCTAAATAAAGAGCTTCAGAAAAGTCAGAGGGCACTTCAGATCCAAAGGGCATGAGGGATTATGGTTGGCAGTTTATTCAGAGGCTATATTATGTTCTTTCCATTGGCCATCCTGCCACTACTTTGTGGCTTTTTTGGGAACTGCAGTAAATGAGAAGGTTCTCTTTAATTTCACTGATTCCCTGTGCTGGTCCTGCTGGCTCCGCCCTGCTCCTCTAGGCAAAATGTCTTGCTTACCATGTTGGATTTCCACACTGACAACTCGTGTGCCTCCAAAACCCATTGCACTGCCAGCATATGAGCATGTGCTTGGGAGATGTTTACTGAACCAGAGAAGGGCTGGAATATGGAAAAACCTTCCAAAGGGTCCAATCCTGCTCTTTGTTGACAATGGCAAAGCTACCCTCTGTTTGAATGAGAACGGGATTAGGCCCAAAATTGGTAACACAACTGTATAGTGTGAAGGCATTTAAAAGGGCGATGGAGCAAGGTTGGGGGAAAGGAAAAAAGTAGAGGGGGAATGTAGCTGGATTTCTATCCACCCTGTAACTGGACAGTGACAGAATCTCCAGTTCATCTGGAGGGTTATGACCTCATGATGCAGTGTTGTGATGAAAAGATACAATCAAGTGGATGTCACAACACAGTATTTTCTAGACAACTGCAAAGTGTTGGCAGCTTTATCGTGACAGGTCAGTGGTTCCCAGACTTTTTGCCCCAAGACTCCTTTGGCATCTGACTATAAGTCCTGGACCCCTTTCATTCCCGGTACTACTGGAATGTACCCACTGGAGTGACCTCATGTATAGTGCATGAGAGGTCATGCTGTGTGGAGCATGCCATTTTGAGAACAATTGATGGCACCCTCCATGCGGTCAGAGTTCCAGAATACTGTTCTGGCTCTGGCTCAAGGGATGGACCCTCCAAATAATCCAGGGCAAACAGCCAGGGGTCTGAGAACCCCACATTGGGAACCACCACTCTTTCTAGTTTATTGATAACAAGAATGCTGTGGTGGGCTATAGTATAAACTTCTCTCAATCCTTATGTTCCTATCACAGAATGATTTGGCCAAACACTTAACTTGTCTTAAGAGAAGTGAGAAGCTGTAACTTTACTGTGATTGTAGTAAATCCATATTCCTACACAGCAGGTAATCTGTGGTGCAGACTTGAATTAAACTCTAGCCAGTTGGGTATTGTATAATGTATGCGCATCACTTGCTGCCCTGTACTGGAGAGAATTAGAAATATCTGTGTATCATAGGCCCTGCGTTGCTAAAGGCTAAGGCTACGTTTTAATCACGGTCATTTTTAGTAAAAGTCCTGGACAGGTCACGGGCAGTAAACATAAATTCATGGCCTGTGACCTGTCCATGACTTTCACTCTTCCCCCTAACTAAAACTTGGGCGGGGGGGCGCTGTGAGTGCTCGGGGGGGAGCAGCCTGGGGGCACTGCGGGGGCTGGGCCACGGGCCGGGATCCCCATTGGTGCTGTGCAGGGGGAATTGGCGGGGCTCATAGGCTTCGCATGTACCCATAGCTCCAACCAGGGAGGCTCTAACTGCTGTTCCCACCACAAGTGCTGGCTCACAGGCGCAGAACCCATTGGCCGGGAACTGCAGCCAATGGGAGCTGCGGGGGCGAGGCCTGAAGGTGCGGGCAGCACGCAGAACCCCCTGGTCCCTTCTCCGCCTATGCCAGTAGGAGCCGGGGAGCCCCCCCCACCCCGAGGTAAGCAGCTCCCGCACTCCCCAACGCCTTGCCCCTAGCCCTGAGCCCCCTCCCACACATCCAAACTGCCGCTGCTGGCCCAGACAGCCCCTGACCCAGCACCAGCTGCTGCAGAAGTCAAGGAAAGTCACAGAATCCGTGAGTCTTGCGACCTCCGCGACAGACACGCAGCCTTACTAAAGGCACAGAGAAATTTCTGTTTTGCTCAAGGGCTCAGGCTCTATACTTTTGATACAAGAGGGACGTCCCTGAGTTCTGGTGCTGTGAAGTTCTGAGTCACCACCATGTGCAGTGAAGCGTCAGCAGTTAAGTCCAGGTGGTTCTCTGTGCGGATCCTCTAGGACCCAAAAGGTGGTCTCTGTAGTCATGGTTGCCCCACCTCCCAATTTCCTCAACAAAGAGAGGCAACATCTGCTGTGGAAAGGTTCAAGAGTTTTATGATCAAACTGTGTAATCAGCCTGGCTACGATAGGGCTGATCAACAGGGGTGAAAGTAACTCCAGACACTTACCGGTATGGGGTGGGGCCGTCTCCGGCCCCCGGAAGGGGCAGGGTCTCAGGCAGAAGGGGTGGGGCTGGGGGTCAGCATCCCCCAGCCAGCCCTTCCAGGCCACCTGGCCTGGGGCTCCAATGGCAATTTAAAGGGCCTGGGGCAGCTGCTCCCTTTGCCCCTCCCAGCAGCCGAGTGGGGGGCAAAAGGGGCAGGGATGTTAAAGCGCTACAGGGTCCTTTGCTGCAGCAGCACTTTAATATTGCTGCGTTCTCCCCCCCCCCGCCCCGTCGGTGGCCCTGCTGGTAGAGCCACCGATGGGGGGGGGCACAGCATCTTGAAGAAATGAACACAAGCCTGGATACCAGGCTGGGCAGCAGTTTGCCTACACCTGGTGGCAGAGCACGGGGCACAGTCTCCGCAGCAGCCTGCCATAGAATACTACAGGAGCCAAAAGCCTGTGTAGTAGGGTCACGCTAGTGCATCCACTGGAGAACATGTCCCAGAAGCCCCTGCAACATCCATGTCCCTATAAAGGGGCTGCTGAATGAGCAGACCCTGCGGGACTGAAAGTGACCATGCTGTATCCGGGGACAGGGGTGTGCCTACCTATGTGCAGAGGAAGGACAAGAAGTGGCTTATCTTCCACCATCTATTTTACCGGGGGTCAGCCAGGGCCCTGCCTCATGGCTCGCTGCTGGAGGGGTGCGGGGCACCCAAGAGAAGTTGGCTTGCCTCCCTGCACTAGGGTGGTGGAGTTTCTTCAAGATAACTAGACCGAGGCTTCTGCTGGCCCTCCTTGGGCCAAGCCTGTGTGATAGGAATACACAGCACCAGCACTGCCAAGCCCAAAGGGTTCAAATATTCTGAGTCAGGCCATTCAAAATGAGATTTAAAAAACAATAAATATGGATTCTTTTTCCCCTCCCTTCTGCCTCCTTAGCAATTAGGATACATTTGGCTCACATTTTTTTCTCCAACAGGCGATATTTTTGTTAATTTTTTGAGTCGTGTCCCTGTCTCTCTCTTGCCAGCAGATGGCAACAAACACGCGTTTATTGGAGCTTATTGTGTATGGAATTTAAGAAGCAACGTCCCTCCCATCTCTAAATATTCTATAGCGCTCTATAAAGATTATATCAAGAGCAAACTCTTTATGGAGACTTTACATTTGGATGAGGGAGAGATTCTGTAGAGTCACCCAATTAAGGTACAGAATATTTTTCTCTTTCATTTTGAAGGGTGTTCTGCATTCTTTCTTTCTTCTTTCTTGTTTTCTATTTATTGATGATCTCAGTTACCTAAACTGTCCATTTAATCTAGTTTCCTTCTAGATTAGCCTGACAGTGGCTAGAACCCAGATGCTTAAGAGGAAGGTGCTGTAATAGGTGCAAATAATTGAGTTACGGAGTAATTTGTGTACAGGGAAGTTCAAAACTTCATAAGTTTCTGCCTAGCTGGGTTATGCCTAGGTTCATGACAGTTGACATCCCTTATCCTTTTTAATGCACCTGTGGATGTTTTCTGTCACATTAAATATGTAATTCTGAGTATTTCTTAGGTAATACATTCTGTACCTTTTCTCTGAATAATATTTTGTTTCTACAGGAAAAAAAGAATGCTGTCTTAAAATAACAGCTGATGTATAAGGCCCTCACAGGATCAAACAATGAACTCTATAAAGTATTCAGGCCAGTTTTTAAATTAAGGGCAGGCAGGTTCAAAATCAGGTGTGTGCTGTGTTGCATGTATATCATGAAATGCTGATGTCTAACACATGGACAAACACCTGGTGCTAATGCATAGATCAGGCATTTGTGCATACCAGTCAGGCACCTAATATGTCCATGCATATTGGATATTTGTACATATAAGTCAAGCATATGAATTTATGCACATGGTTGTTTAACTGAAAATTAGGACCAAAATCATCTTCCAACGACAGGACTGGTTCCTTAAGCGGAAGCTGCAATAAATGCTAACTTTAAAAAAAAAATGCATTTATTTTTTAGAAATGTTCTCCATTTCTCCCTCACTCTACAGGTAAAGTACAATATTTGCACTTAAATGAACATGCCACTCTGCTGCAAATTACCATACATACAGATTTTCCTTCAGCTGAGGTAAGGAAAAATTTGCATTGACATATATTGACAATTTCCAGCCTGACATGTATCAAATTAGTACTAGTGGTTACGTATTGGCTAATAGTCAGTAATTCCTCAGAAAACATGCATCCACTTCCGCATTATGGAACTCCAGTATTAGACTGACATAATGGGATGGAGGACTAGGATCATGGGAAAATTGGTATGGGGAAACTGAGGCAGAGAGAGGTGAAGTAACTTGCTCAAGATCACACAGCAGGTCAGTACCAGAGCAGGGAGTTAAACTGAGATCTCCTGACTTCTGTGCAATACTCTATCACTGCATCATGGACATGAAAGTTAATATGGTCAGCATAGAGGTTCAGCCTCTCTTGTCTTAGTCTGATCCTAGTCATTTCCAGCCTCAGTATTGTTCGTGCTTCCTAAAATGGATTCTTAGGCCAGGAGAGCCAAAAATGAGTACGCCAAAGCCTAGTCTTGCATTGCTTTTCCTTTTCCTGGGCAAGATATTACTACTTAATGATCCTGCAGGATGGGCTGGTATAAACAAAATATATGGAGGAAATCAGCACAAGGAAATTGTATTTTAGCTAATATTTGGCTTTCCCCATGGATTTTCAAACCAAGAAATGACAAAGTAATAAGAGGATTAATATAATGATACAGTGGTTGCCATTAAAAAGACAATATTTACCCAGAGTTATCACTGCAATGTATAACAAGCACTGAGCCTGGGGTCTCTTGTACCAGTGCACCTGTTACGGCTCTTGGAGCCTGGGAGCTGTGGTTGGTCACGTGCCTATCCATAGATATGTCCCTATAAGGAAATTGCATATAAGCTTTCTGTCTTTTAGGCAAGGGAACAGAGAGGGAGACACATGGGTCAGGGATGGGCGGTCTGCACCTGTCCTGAAGAAGTCATAAGAGGGATCAGGAGCTGGCTGGGAGGGAGCCTCAGTGGAGGAGATCTGCAAATCCCTGGAAGAAGGTGGGAAGGTTTGTTGAGGCCCTGGAGGCACCAGCTAAGTTAGGATCCTGAGGGGTAGTGAAACGTTCTGAATTACTTTCTTTTGATTGGATCTTTGCTTCTAAGTTAATAAAGGCAAGCCCTGAGAAAAGAACTGGAGCTGTGTTGTTGTTTAAGCATGATTTCCCATTTCCCGACCGTGGGAAATTTTGCAGGGTATTTCCCTAGATTTAGAAAGAGAAATAACGCTGCTGTCTCAGATACCCTGTACAGCAGCTTTGGCTGATTCAGGGGTGGCCATTGCACTTTGTACTTTTTTAACTCCTCACACATGGAGAATCTCAAAGCGTTTTACCGACAAGCAGCCTGATTGAAAATGGGCCCAATGCAAACAATGGATCTGAAACCTCATGTTTGGTTTGAGGAAGGGGGAAGAGAGAGTGCTGATAAAGTGGGACCAGGCTGCTCTGAATTAGATTTTGCAAAATAAACCATAGCTGACGGAGTCTATTCTTCACGTACTTTCTCCCTGAGGACTCCTTACTTGTGTAAGAATTTAGGGGCAGGATCCCAAATTGCTCTGGTCCATCTCCCCTCATGACTCTGCTCAGAGGTGGGAGGGTCATATCCTCTGCTATGGCTTTTGGAGTTCACAGCCTGTGTCTGGAGGGGGGTAGTGCAAGGAGGTAGAAAGCTCACCTTTGTGCTCCTCCCCACGTATGATGCTGCCATGCGGTGTGTGGGGCAGGTACCTGGTGTAAGTCAGTAACTTAATGGCTGAGAAGGACAAGGATGGCAGATGGGGCATAACCGCTTTCCTCTAGCCATGTCCCCCTACACTCATTGAGTTGGGGGGGCCAGTGCATTACTATTCCGCACCACTAGGGGGTTCCCTACACTGACTGCTCCTCTTTGAGGCTGATATACAGATTCTATCACTAGAATCCAGTGGTGCTGCAATGCAAAGAGACTGTGCTGGGTCTTCAGGATGTGGCCCACGATCCAACTAGGTCCACAGTCATCACCTCGCCCTATGGAGTTGTATCTCTAAATCAGTTTTGTTGGCATAGTTGTTTAAAGATCAAACCCTTTCAAAAATGGTTAAGCTGGAAAAAAGGAGTTTTCACCTGGTGTCATGGATCACATCCTGGTAATAATACGATAACCCTTCGGATTTTTCTTTGATTTCACCATATTATTTATTTCAGAAAATGGGAAACAATGGGGGCACGTTCTAGCTCTTTCAAACTCTACCCAGAGTGGCAAGGAGGCAGACACGCTGGCTCCACCTCAGTGTAAACCAGAGTCTGTTGATGTTTGATTATTTGAAAGGAATGTTTCTTTCCTCACTCTGGGATGTTAGATGGTGGGATCTGAGTTACTACAGTGAATTCTTTCCTGGGTATCTGGCTGGATGAATCTTGCCCATATGCTCAGGGTTTAGCTGATCGCTGTATTTGGGGTTGGGAAGGAATTTTCCTCCAGGGCAGATTAGAAGAGGCCCTGAGATTTTTTGCCTTCCTCTGTAGCATGGGGCATGGGTCACTTGCTGAAGGATTCTCTGCTCCTTGAAGTCTTTAAACTACGATTTGAGGACTTAGCTCAGACATAGGTGAGAGGTTTTTCACAGGAGTGGATGGGTGAGATTCTGTGGCCTGTGTTGTGCAGGAGGTCGGACTAGATGAGCATAATGGTCCCTTCTGAGTCTATGACCCCCATCTGAGATTAAATTAGTGCTATCAATGATTATTTTAAAGATTAGTAAAGATGAGAGTCCAAGGTCAGGAAGAGTATTTGGATTTGGCTGCTGACTCTGTTTCAGCCCTTCTGGATTTGTGATTTCATGAGAGAAAGCACTAAGAGATACGGCAGGGACATGGGACGTATGTTACTGTTTGCTCCTTACTGTTAGTTTAACGCTTCCTTTCATAATTGATTTTTCCCTGAAAAGTCATAGTTTGTCATGGACAATAGTATAGCACCAGAGTTGCCAGTGCTAAGGAGTTAACACAGCTTATCTTTCCCAAAGGAAAACAGATTTTCCAGACAAAAGTATGGCCCTGCTCCAATTCCTTTTGTGGAATTGTCTTTATTTTAATCTGATTACCCTTTGTTCTTTTTTAAATAAATATTTTTCTGTCTCCTGCAAATGTTGACCTTTATTTCCATTCTGAAAAAAAAGAAAAAGAAAATTAGAGCTGCTTTTTTGTCGAAATCAAAAAAAGGGGAGCAGGGGGAACTGGGGTAATTCTGTAACATGGGATACAAACTAAATAGAGTATAAAGGACAGAAACAAAATATGAAGGTAATGTTGAATATAATCGAGAAGAACAAAAATACAAAATACCTCCCTGGGCTGCTGGAAATGTATCAGTGCAATGGATAACAGTGTCATAAAAAATTCAGATTCAGTGAGCTATTCTGATTTATATCTTGCTGAGAATCTGGCCCACGGACCTTCAGGCCTTATCTTAAGACTCTCAGTGGCCTTGCTCCAGGATGAAGACCATAGTCACAATTCTGCACCCTGGCACAATGGAACTTTTAAACTTTATTTTTATATAAAATATAAACAGATAGGAATATATAAAAAATACATTCATAAAGTAGAAATAGCACATACATAATAAAGTACCATGATCAAAACCTGAAATAACAACCCCCCCCCCCCCCCGCACCGCCAGCAGTAAAGGTCATGCAAGGCATTAATTATTAAAGTGACTAAATAGATCATTAGTATGAACTTAGCCTGAGTATACTGCTGCTTTCTACCATAAGGGTAAAGCTCATCTGGGTAGGAGACAGGGCTTTCTCAGGGCTTGTTAGATATTGTGGAATGAACTCTGAAGCTAAGGACCATTACAAAACTTCCTGCTGCAAGATTCTCTTCTCCAACCTGCCTTCTCTAATATAAGCACAGAGCAGTGAATCATAGGCGCTGACTTTCCAATGTGCCGGAGGGTGCTTGACCCCCAGCTCTGCCCCAGGCCCTGCCCCACCCACCTCTTCCCACCCCATTTCGCCTATCTCCACAGTGCACAGCACCCTGGCTCCTCCCCCTCCCTTCCAAAGCCTCCTGCATGCTGCAGAACAGCTGATTGTGGGAGGTGCGGAGAGGCAGGGGAAGGTGCTGATCAGTGGGGGGTGGCGGCGGGGTGGCAAATACTGGTAGCTGATAGAGGGCCTGCTGCAGCCCCAGAGCTCCCATGGAGTTGTGCCTTGCAATGAATGCATTTTAAAAACCCAAAACCAAAATGCATTGGTGTACACACACGTCTCCTCCAGAGGAAAGGAAGAGGATGAAAGAGAATGAACCACATATGACGGATATTGCTTAATGCACTGCTGGAAGGTGACCAGATACTACAAGGCTGAGGATGGTATTAGATCCTATATAGACGAAAATACTCTGTTCATGTTCTGATAATATAAAAGGTTCTATCACATCAAAGAAAATGAACAAGAAGGACCCGAGAACTATGATTCTGGCTTCAGAATGTAGAACACTGCAAGTCACTTGACTGTTCTACAGTGGCCAAGGAATTTGTCCATCATAATTAACCAAAGTGTAAATGGTATAATAAACTCTGCAGTGAAAGTGTACGTACGGATGTGATTTGATCTTCAGCCTAATCTGGATTCTGACAGTTCTCTTGATGCCATCCAGCAGAGAAAAGCAAATTCCAGGACAATGCTACTGCTGCAGTGTTGGTTTGCTTGTTGAGTTGAATGAAAAGATATTCTTTAGCTGTTTCACCTGTGAAGCACTGAGAGCTATAACCACACAGATGACACTTTCCTATATGTGTGGAAGTTTGTCTCTGGAAACCTCTACTATAGTTTTAGGGATCATGTTTCAAATCTGAACCCAGTGAAGTCACTAGAGGGGCACAGTAATAAAGAAATACTTAGCTTTTCTAGGACTACATCCTTCAGTCTTGCTTTGGATTGAAGTGATGGCATTTCGCATGAATAAGGCCGCAAGATATTAGCTGAGGATCTCAAAAACACTTAGAATATGAAATCAAGCGCGTGACATAGATAGGTATTATCTACATATAACTGTGTAGCACTTAAGGGCTCTCCATTATGCAAGCACTGTACATACATATGGTAAATGATTGTCTCTGGCCCAAAGGGCTCATGATATAGAGACTGGAAGCACAGAAAGTTAAGTGACTTGCCCAAAGCCACACAGTTGGTTTGTGGCAGAGCCTTGAACAGACCTAATTTAAATCTGAAACTGAAAATGTCCTCTTATGAAAAAGAATAGTGCTGATGCAGGGGAAATCCCAGTGCAGAGACAGCACATAGGAAGTCACTGACAAACCTTTGTCACATATGCATTACACACAATGCTGGAGCTTTAGATCAGCCCACTCTACTGTGACATAACCTGCATATTGTTAGAGTAATACTAATTTATATTGTAAAATTGTCCTCATTGCATCGGGATGGTCCAAGGCAATTTTAATCCTCTCCTGTTTGCTTTGGCCTATGGTGAATTCCCCTAGGTGAGCTATCCTACATGTCCATCTTTCTTACAGCCCAATCCTTCAAATGCTTATAGAGTTGAATAATAATACAGAGGGAAAGAGAATTAATTACTGTATAGCTGTGAAAAAGGAGAAATTAGATCTCTTCATTTGAGATGGGAAAATAGATAGTGGGGACTGATTCACTTCTCACAACAGTAAAATGCATTGAATTCACTGGAGTCGCTCCTGGTTTAAACCAGTGTAAAAAAAGGACAATGATGGCCAAAGATGTGCTGAGGTGGAGAGATACAGGCAAGCTGTTTCAGATGCTGGGAGCTACAGCAGGAAGGCTCATCCAGAAGTGGGATTGTGTGAAGGAGCAATTTCTATTAGAATGATGGACAATGAATCTGTGGATTGTTTTCAGTTGTTCCCCCTTTTTTCTTTCTTGCAAATGCTTTGGAAAAGGACAAACCCTCCATTTTAACACTAAATACCATCCACAACTCTGTAGGCATCCCTGGTGGTGTTATCAAGGGTTTTCAGAACCCAAAGCAGCGGTAACTTAATTGTCTCTCTCCATGCAGTATCAGGAATAATGGGGACACAGCTCCTCTGTCTGATAAATGATTAATACAAACAAGAGCGTTTTTACCTAAACTACTCTTTATTAGGTCTCAAGTGTGGGCACACATACTGTAGCAGTAGGTTCAGACCATCCCAAACATTTACTTACCAAAGTCCAAGATGGTTTTGAAGAATCAGCAGCCAGCCTTCCGGGGCCCTCCTTCCATCCAGCTGCTGGGAGTTTAGGCGTCAGATCCTTGCCCAAAGGAGAACTTGCTAGGACTGCTCCAAATACATCATTGTTTCTAATCTTTTATAGCTAACTTAAACAAAGCTCATAATTCTTAATGACTTCTAGTGAGTCACCATAGTAACACCTGGTGGGTCGCCAATTCTCCTAATTTCAGCAAACTACTCATTGTCTCTTATCAAAGCATTTCTACTCATAATAAAATGTATATGTCAAAGGCACTTAAAACCAAGGTTGGCTTCCCAAACATTCCTTCTATTTTTTTTAGGAAGATTCACTCTGTGTCCTTCCCTCCCATTCTGATTAGCAGAACTGCAAACCTGCAGCTGCACAGCCTTGCATCTCAGGGCCTAAGATTATTCCTAGCTATGTGTTATTAGGTTTTCAGCTAGCAGTGGCTGAACACGCAAGAGTGCTATTACATTCTAGGCTTACACTCAGGAATGTCAGATTTGGGGGTTACGGTGTCTTCATTTATTCTACTACCTCATTCATTATCAGCTATGAGGTTAAAGAAAGATATTTGTCTTTTGCACTGACCTGTGACTTACACTTTGAATATTTGTCAGGCCCTCTCTAGCACAGGTTCATGCATTTTGGAGTGAAGTATCAACCTGTATGTAAATCCAGGGCATGGTGATTTGCATGGTGATTTGCATTTACAAGCTCACTTGAGTTTACGCAAATCAATGGACAAGAAGATTGATGCAATTTGCATAACCTGAATTGCGCTTTGGCTGCCAAGATATTAAAGAGCAAACATTAGTATTTGTTTCACTGTTCTAGATGCTCATTAGTGCAACATATCTGTTGCTTTCTGCCAAGAACACTCATCTTTTCTGAAGAACAAAGGCAACACATGTAAGTCATGGTAAGGACAGGAAGAAGAGAATGTTGGGATGAATTCCTCAGCTGAGAATGGCATTCAAATCAAATGTTCAGAGAGTCTCTGTTGCATCACTTTGGTGATCACGATGAATTAGTTGCAATTCATTTCCTTGAATCAGAGGATGAAAGTAACATCTTGGTGCCTTCATTTATTATTATCAGGAATGAATTAAAGGAGATCTTTGGGTCTGAGCCTAGCAGCAGGATGCACCTGCTGTTTCGCTGCTATCTCTCAGACTTGTATCTGTCCTTTACCCGCCCCAACCGAGCTCAGTACTGAGCCTGGATCTGCCCTTACTCTGCCACTGATGATTATTCCCAATAGATACCTAGTTAATACAGGTGTGAGAGCATTACAAATGCCTAAAATTGATAGTTCTTAGACACTCAGCAACCTTTACCCTGTACACGCTGCAGAGGAGACACAATCCAGGCTCAAGAGTCAGCATGGCAGAAAGCACAAAAATGAACGAGGAAGAAATATGGAGTTGTTGGAGTGAAGTAGGGCTATAAATCAGCTCTCATCCAAGAATCTGAAACTGTTTTACAAACAAGTCTCAATGAAGCATCCCAATACCACTGCAGCAACACATTTTATAGGTAGGTAAATCGAGGCACAGGGAAGTTAATAGATTTATGTAAAATCACTGGGTGAGATAGTGGCAATGCAGAGAAGAACTCAGGAGTTCTTGCTCTGTCACCTGCTTTAATCACTAGATCATAGTGTTCTGCCCTCCAAACAGTTGTTTTTTGTGTTTTCATAATTTACAGAATACATTTCATGATGAATTAACAATAGCTCTGCTTTTTCTGAAACTAGACTTTAGCATGTGGTCTGGGTTCTTTGGCATGCTGAGCAGAATCTTTCTGCATCAGTCTTTAAAGCCCTACTTCTGAATTAGCAATGTAAAGAATTTGACAGTGTAAAAGTAAGAGGACCTGAGTTTCAAAGAGCCTACCTGCAGATGCCACTATTAAATATGTAAATTAGAAAACCGTGAATGCACATGGCCGGGTGTGTGGGTGTGCACAGTTACCTAATTAGTATACAGAATCCAGGTAACTGTATATACCAGTCAGGCACTCATTTGCATGTGGGCAGTTTAGAAAGCAAAATACTTAAACCTTTGATTTAAATATCACCCTGAAATTTCTTCTGCTGGCTGTAAAATCAGGAGCAATTTACAATTTGTGACAACAGGCTGCTCCTGTGTTGGTGGGCTGTATGTTAATACTGCCACTTTCCTGCAAGATGCCTCCTGCTGTCTGTAGGCGCAAAACATGCCTGCTGTTCGTGCCAGCTTCATTTTCAAATACGTGGCCTAGTTGACCACATTGGCAGCGAGAAATCTCATCCAGCAAGTCCAGAACACTGCTCTCTGCAAAATGCATGCAGATTGGGTCAGCAAACTAGATCAGGGTAGAGAAAGGCCAACAGGAAATCCAGGACTGCTTGGTCTTTTGAGGGGTTGAGTGTGATTTGGAAAGACCTTTTAAAACCATCTGTTCCAGGGGAAAGGTCTGTGGAAGAGAACATGCATCTCTCCCTGTCACAGGCTTGTTCTCAACTTACAGGTCTATTAAAGAATGTGAGGTCTAGGAATCCTTGCAGGGACCTGATCTGAGGAGGGGAGAGTGACAGCAAAAGGCTGAAGAGATGCAGTGGGGTCTTATTCAGATTCAGTGGGGGAACTGAAATGTGTCAACAGTTCTTAGTTTATTCTGTTTAACTTTAATTGAAATTTGGTGCATCATTGTAAAGAAATATGGATTTTACAGTTATGGCTTTCTCAAGCTTTGCTCCTGATTTGAGATCAACCAAAGTTCCTGTTCTGAGATGCACTGGAAAAAAAGGTAGTAAAAATATCTGAAGGAAACCAAATCTTGAAGAGACAAAGCTACCAGCTTCCATTATGTACCTAGTATTATGGTCCTCGCTGCAGAATCATCAAGTCAATCAGCTGGAGACACATACTAGTTGTTGGGATGGCAGGGAAGAGTGAAGATTGTGGAGCAGCAGTGCTGTAAGTATAAGAGGTACCCTTGGATCATTGTTGGTACTGTCAAAGATGAGGAGTCGGGTTTACCATCCTGGTCAAAGAGTTTCTACTTCTTGGGGATGTTGAGGGACAGAGAGAGTTTGTCAATGTGGATCCAAAGATATGTGGTTTGTGCTTCCCCACCACAAGATTTCCCTGCTTGAGAGACATTGCTTATGACGAGCTCAGTGCTCCTGGTTGGAGAACTGAACAGAAGGCAGAGGTGGAAATGAAGTTGAAGCAGATAAAATCCCTTTTGAAATGTCAAGGAGAACCATGGTTAAGATGTTTGGTGTGTGTATGTATTGCAATTAAGATCATGCTGAAATAGCTATATGACAAGAACACGGATGCCATCAATCTTTGCTGGATGTAAGAGGCTGACATTCCATGTCTTTTGCATAGGTCTCAGTTGTTCTTTGAGAAAATACTTTGTTCAGTAAAGTGAACTGCTTTCTGCAATTATTAACGAAATGATCCTCACAAGCTCACTTCTTATAATCACCATTTTCCAAATGGGTAAACTGAGCTGCAGTGAGATAGAGCTAAACCCCCAAACCACTCAGCGAGTCAGTGGTGAAATGAGAGTAGGGCTCGGAGTTCCTGAACTCCAGTTTTGTATTCAGTTACATCAGAATAGGACTCCATACTAGATGAATAGTATGGTGTAACAAGTCACTGCTACTGTAAGCACAGTAGGGTTGCCAATTTTGGCTGGATGCATTCCTGGAGGTTTCATCACATAATATAATCTTTAATTAAAGATTAATCTTTAATTCCTGGAGACTCCAGGATAATTCTGGAAGGTTGGCAAACCTAAAGCATAGCCTAGCACAACTCTTACAGGCCTCAGCCCGTTAAAGCTGGGAATTCTGGGGGAAAGACTAAGGGATGTAGATCCCAGCTGCTGTTCCAACAGCAGCTCATCAGAAAGACACAGGTGTATTAATGATGTGCCATCTTAGAGGAGAGCCCAATATTTGGCATATTGGAAGGCTAAAATAATAGCATCCATGGACAGAATCTGAGAAGCAGTGCTATGACAGGGGTGGGAAAACTTTTTGGGCCGATGGCCATATAGGGTGACCAGATAGCAAATGTGAAATATCGGGACACGCGGGGTGAGGGTAATAGGTGTCTATATAAGAAAAAGCCCCAAATATTGGGACTGTCCCTATAAAAATGGGGTCATGTGGCACCGTAGGGCAACATCTGGGTGGGGAAATTGTATGCAGGGCCGGGCAAGGGGGTTGGGATGCGGGAGGAGGGTGCGGTGTGCAGGAATGGGCGCAGGCAAGGAATTGGGGCAGAGGAGGGGTGTGGGGTGTATGGAGGGGGCTAGGGGAAGGAGGTTAGGGTGCAGAAGGGGTGCGGACTGCGGGAGGGGAGCTCAGGATAGGGGGTGGGGGTGCAGGCAGGGGGTTGGGGGTGCAGGGGGGTATGGGGTGCAGCAGGGGCTCAGGGCAGGGGTTGGGGTGCGCGAGGGTGCAAGATGCAGCCAGGGGGCTTAGGGGCAGGAAGGTGGGGGCAAGGGTGCAGGAGGGGTTTCAGGCTCCGGCCCAGCGCGCTTACCTAAGCGGCTCCAGGGTGGCAGCGGTGCCAGGGAAGGCTGCCTGCCTGCCTGCCTGCCCTGGCCCCACGCCGTGCCGTGCCCCTCCAGGAAGCGGCTGACACCATGCCCCTGCGTGGCCCCTGGGGGAGGGGGGCACAGAGTTCCGCATGCTGCCCTTGCCACGCCTCCAGGTACCTCCCCCGAAGCTCCCATTGGCCACGGTTCCCCATTCCCAGCCAATGGGAACTGCGGGGGTGGTGCGTGGATGCAAGGGCAACAAAACAGAGTCTTCTGCCTCCCCCCTCCCCCCGGGGCCCCAGGGACGTGGTGCCGGGCCACTTCTGAAAGCAGCGCGGGGCCTGTGGCACCACGGGGGGCAATCCCGCGGGCCAGATCCAAAACCTTGAGGGGCTGGATCTGGTCCGTGGGCCGTAGTTTGCCCACCCTTGGCCTCTGACTTGCTCTGAAAGAAGCCATCAACAGGAGATCGCAATGTATTTTTCATCTGCTTTTCCAATAGACTGGTTCATCACAATTATCTAAAGGAGGCAGCGAATAGAAATATTACTCCAGTTAAACCAGCTTAGACGATGCTGAGCTCAAGGCCACATTTATTCCTCTGCTTTCAGTGCTGACCACTTGCCATGTGTACATTTTATTTTTTGTTTTTAGATTTCTCAAGGTGTGAGGCGATCCCAGTCTGAAGGCAGTGTGATACAGCATGGCCAGAGGGCAGCAGGAGAGTGTTAGAAGGGAGTCTTATTCCCTGTAGAGGGAAGAAAGTTTGCTATAGATTATATAAGCACCTGAAGCCAATCACCTGATAAAACTCCCCTGCTTCAATCAGAGAAGGGGGAGGAGTTGAAGCAGAGTGGATTGGTGTTGGAGCAGAGAGCAGGTTTGGAGGGAAGCAGAGGAGAGTTTGGAGAAGTGCTGCAGTGGGCTAAGAAGACCAAGACTCTAGGTAAAGGGATGCCTGGTTTGTGCAGAGGGAGGGCAGGAAGCCCACAAGCTGAAGGGCAGGAGAGGGAAGTAATCCAGGGAAAGGAACCGCTAGTTTCAAGTGGTTTACTGCTATCCCTAGGGCCCCTGGGCTGGGACCCGGAGTAGAAAGGTGGACCCGGGTCCCTCCCTCTTCACTCCCCTCCTCTAGGACACTAGTGGGGCAGTTAATGTCCAGTTCAGGAGTGAGAAATGGTGCCCGAACCCTCCCCAAGAAGAGAAGCACGAGACCTGTCAAAGTAGTGCTGGCAATTTGCCACAGAAGCCATGTGCAACTGCTCTTTGATCCCCTGCAGAATCTCACAGCTCCTTCCTTCTGGAAGTGCCTTTCTAATGCTTCCATATTATATGGTTCATCAGTTCCTCCTCTTTCACACTGAAGGGATTCAATTAAAACTCTCTGCTATGTAGGGATTGGTTCCAATAATAATATAGGGTGAGGTGTGTATTCATTGGCTTAATTAACCTCAGGTTATGTCTACACTACATCATTTACAGTGGCATTGCTGTAGCGCTTCTGGTGAAGATGCTCTAAGCCAATGGGGGAGAGCTCTCCTGTTGGCTTAAAAACTCTTGCCTCCACGAGAGGCAGTAGCTATATCAGTGGGAGAAGCTTTCCATAAGAACGACCATACTGGGTCACACCAATGGTCCATCTAGCCCAGTATCCTGTCTTCCAACAGTGGCCAATGCCCCAGAGGGAATGAACAGAACAGATAATCAAGTGATCCATCCCCTGTTGCTCATCCCCAACTTCTTGGCAAACGGAGGGTAGGGATGCCATTCCTGCCCATCCTGGCTAATAGCCATTGATGGCTCTATCATCCGTGAATTGATCTAGTTCTTTTCTGAACCCTGTTATAGTCTTGGCCTCCACCAACATAGCACTATCTACACTGGTGCTTAGGTCGGTATAATTTACATCGCTTGGGTGTGGATTATTTACACCCTTGAACAATGTAAATTATACAGAAGTAATCTGTAGTGTAGACATAGCCTCAATCAGCTTGTTAAAGGAAAAGACTTCAGGAATCTTCAAATCTACCTCTTGGCGGGAAAGGACTAAGTCTTTTGTTTGTTTTTAAATAAGATTTCAGTGAAATTCACCCCTGTGACAGGAAATGCCCTGCAGACAGGTGGAATTTTAAATTTCCCGAATTCATAATGATAAATCAGGGCCAAGTTTTTCTCTAGCAGGGGCTTGATTCTCCTGCAAGTTATGAGTATTTCTCATCAAACTGCAAGGGAATTACCCCTATCCTGTGGGGAAACCATCATGATTCTTGTGCAAGTCACACAGTTATATGTACCCTTATAGGTATGTCTTCACTAGGAAAAAGGTGAGTTTTCAACTCAAATTATTCAACATGAGGTAAAATCTGAGTGAAGACAAGGCAGTTTATAGTTTTCACATGTCATGGTAGCAGGCCATAGTAAACTGTAAATGCCCTCATAGTCTTTAACTTCATCTGCTAACTCCTGTGAAAACTACAAACTGCCTGTCTTCACTAGGATTTTACCTTTTGTTCATTAACTCTACTTAAGAGGTTTCAGAGTAGCAGCCATGTTAGTCTGTATTCGCAAAAAGAAAAGGAGTATTTGTGGCACCTTAGAGACTAACAAATTTATTTGAGCATAAGCTTCCGTGAGCTACAGCTCACTTCATCGAATACACACATAATCCTTTCTTTCTACTAAGAGCACACCTATTTTCCTTGTGAAGACAAGGCCTATGTGGTCTAGTGGAAGTGTTAAGCTAGTGTGAATGGAGGAGTAGCTGATTTATGTCTTGTTTGGTGCTGGTTTCTGTGCAATCGCTGAACTACAGCAGTAATTGCACATTTCTCAGGCAAATGTGGTTCCTCCAACAGGAATATTCATTTTTCACTGTGCTCTTCTCTTCCCCTCTCCGGGAGTCTGAAGAAACTAGAAGCTGCTACAGAGAACAACCTGTCTATGATGGGATCTATAGAAAGAGAGATAATAGATAAATCAGAGTTGAAGTAAGACAGGGCAGATTTGTCTGAAATGAATCTAACGGGAAGTTTTTGTGGCTAGCACAGAACCTGATATTTCTAAGGAATTGCTCTGTTATTCCAAAGTAGAAATGAAGTGAATTATTTTATATGCATTCAGATGAAATACAGAAGCTATGTGCAAAGCAAGAGTCTAGCCAAAATGAACACAGATGTGCTAAGCACCCTCGTTAAAAAATCTTGACACTTTTGTTTTGCGCCAGCTAAGGACATTTTGTATTGCTCCTGTATTCCAAATTCCATAGAGGCTGACTGATTCTAATAACGTGTAAGCATAAAGGGCAAAAGCCTGTAACACAAGATTATTGCAGGTCTTGCTTAGATAGCTCAGTGTAACCCTTAGAGGTCTTAATAGCTAACATTGGGTTAAGAAAGTAGCAGAGATCACATAAGGCTTATCTGAAATTTAAGACAAAACATAATTGTGTAATGGAAAAACACATTGCTTCAGACACTTCCATGTATTTTGCAATATATTTGTAAGTGCCTCGGTCCCTGGAATGTGATTCAGAAGTACCAGGATTTATGTTTTCACTACCCTATGTGGCCTTGGACAGTCTGGGATATAATCCTTCAAGCTCTTTTCCTGTAGATTCTGTTTAACTGAGGTGCAAGGGAAATGGTGCCTGAGAAAACCAAGAGAAATGTATTTTATTTAACCAAGTCAAGGGCCTAGCATACAACATAGACACATCCATTGTCTCCTATTCCAACACAAACTACTTAGTCGTGGGAAGGGGGAGGGGTGGAGAAAAGGGATTGTGCCCATGTGCACTGAAATTGTCCCAGAGCTCCAGTTTAATGAGACTGGCAGTTCTGATTAAATGCATTATTTTCAAAGAGGAAACAAGCAAAGAAGATGTGAAGTTTGTGGTAAAGAACAGGAACACTGCCTCTGAATTTTTTTTTCTCGCACTGATTCTAAATCTCATAAATATGGCACTTATTCCAGATCAAACTTTCACATATTCATATGTCCCAGGCCCTGAAATGTGTTTTCAGTAAGATGATTAATAACAAATGGCCTTTGTCAGTGAAATGCTGATGGTAATTTGTAAATGGAAGGAATCTAAGTGCAGTGTTTTTTGCTTTTTAAATTGGGTCGCTCCAGCTGAAGCAGTCCAGTCCACTGTAACAATATGTACGTATCATTTTCCCTGAAATATTATATTTACTCAGAAGTTTGTGGTGACCACATTACTGTTAAGTGGTAAAGTGAAAATGAGCCAGGGATGGAATGTGTTCTGCCCAGATGAGCAGGGATAAATCTAGCATTTAATTGAAGCAGATGCTGTAGTGTGTTTGGTTTACTATAGACCACCCCAGTTTTCAGACAATATGGACTCTGAAGGTAATTTTTATTGATTTTTTTTTTCCCCCTCATCTCTTCAACGAGTAGTTCCTTACTAATGAAAGTATTACTTTCTCAGGAGAAATAGCTCAGGTTAAAGTGACATAAATACAGATGAACTATGATTTGTCCTTCCCTCTTCAGTGAGGATAAAACGCGCGCGCACAAACGCACACACATGATGCTGTCCTAGTTAAGGCACAGGACTGAAATCAAGACACTTGACTCTGCCGTTGGCTTCTTGTGTGAACTTGGGCAAGTCACTTCGAGCCCAAACAAATGAAGACGGTGAGAACACCATTAAGGTCAGTGAGGGGTTAAGAATCAGGCCCATAGTTTATCTGTACCTCAGTTCCCCACAACTGCAAAATGCAAGTAACTATACTTCCTCACTGGAATATATTGAGGTTAAATTCATCAATGTTAATCATTCTGAGCTCCAGAGATGGAAAGTGCTATACAAATATAAATGACATACAGTAATTGCCTAAAGTTATTCCACAGAATACCGCAGGGTATCTTTATAAATTAGGTTAGAAAATGTCTTGTGTAACTTCTTCCCAATACAAGCCTGTTCAAAGAATGTTATAATGATGATCAAATATGATAAGGGAACATGCAATATACCTTCATATTTTGTTTGGACATTGTGCTCTTTAAACGAGTGATGCTATACAGTCACCAGCCAGGGAAGAGCAGCTATGGTATCTTTCCAGCAATGTAAATCAGACTGTAGGTGGGGCTATTTTGTGATTTCCCTTTTATTCTTCTCCTATATAATTCTCCTGTATACTTGAACCCCCTCCCCCTTTTTGCTCACTTTGTTATCAATTCTGTTCTGTGATTTCCCTTACTGATAGAAGCGTCAATGGAAAACAAGACTGAGTTGCATGTGAGAGTGTTCACGACAAACTCGGCTTAAATTTACATATGTAGGAATTTTCATGCCAGAAAAAATTGCAGCCCCATCCAGTCAGTGCTCAGAAATGGTATCATGTCTATCTGAGCATAACAATATCATGTTTATCTGATCATTCATGGATTTTCCCTGTGGCCCGAGTTGTTAGCCAGAAGTCCAGGCCTTCTATGGTTGTTTCTGTTAGAATGAGAAATCAGGGAACATGTGAGGTATATTCTTGATGTAATCTTGTTTATTTACAAAAATGTACACAAAGTCCTGTCTCCCTGAACACAGTAGAAACAAACAAGTTTTTTTTGTCAGAAAACCCCAAGTCTGCCACTCCAGTGAGCTCTGTGCCCAAGAAGCTCTGTCCCTCTGCTTCCTTTCAGGGTCATGCTCACAACTCCAGCAGGCTTTCTGCTTAGAACCAATGTCCTAGCTCCTGCATGTGCAACCAGGGAAACTATTGGTTTAGCTCTGGCCTGCCATTGGCCTACGGTCTTAGGCTGTTGCCCTATTGTCTGAAGCTGCTTTTACCACATAAGGGATTTGACAGGTCTCTTCGCTGAGCATGAAAGAGAGTGCTTGCAGAGCCATTGGCTTTAAGGTAGTCTGTGATGGTCTTTGGAGCTAAGACTCTCTTGAGGGCAGCCATTAGCACCTTTGAGCATAACATAGGTTTAACCTGTGTGACTCAGTTACCAAATGTTCACAGGGAACAGTTGTACTCAATCCACTGAGGCTATGTCTACACTACAAATTACTTTGGTATAACTTACAGAGCCTAGGGGATCCACACCCCTGAATGACCTGAGCGCCAGTGTAGACAGTACTATGTCAGCGGGAGAGCTTTTCCCACAGACATAGCTGCTGCCTCTCACAGAGGTAGGAGTTATCAATCTGAGGGGACAGCTCTCTCCCATCATCTTAGAGCATCTTCACCAGAAGCACAACTGCATTCGTGCATCTGCGCTGCGGTAAATGATATAGTGTAGACATAGCCTGAACTAAAACAACCATCAAAGAATGAGTAAATCTGAGCACATAGCTACATGCCTGTGGATTTCACTTATTTGCTGCATTTTATTCATTCAGCTTCACTAAATGCAGCTTCTGATCTTCTCAGAACACTTGATGTTACTGGGGCTTGAGGATGCTCAGCCCCATATAATAGTTCAGCACATGTATTCTTGGAGCCCCAATTCTTGCCAGAATAACTAAAGATGAGGAAAGTACTGACTAGGGTACTTAGAAAGGATGTTTTAACACAACGATTGTTGACTGCTTAGAGGAGGAAGACCTATTAACCCCGTAGAAGCAGGGGAGGTCTACACTACCAATTTACATCAGCGCAGCTGCAGCACTTCTAGTGAAGATGCTGTAAGCCAAGGGGGGAGAACTCTTCTGTCAGCTTAATACCTCCACCTCCGCAAGAGGTGGTAGTTATGTTGGTGAGAGAGAGTGCTCAGCGATGTCGATTTTCACACCCCTGAGTGACATAGTTATACCGAAGGAAGTGTTTACTAACTGAGGCCAGATCTACACTGAATTTATTTTACCTTGCTCAGATCCATTTTTAAAGGGCTCCCATAATCAGCTTGACTGAAAAAGAACCTGATAAATAGGCTGGAGCTATTGAGAAAACAAAGCATGGGAGTGACCGCAAAAGGGGTTTCCACAGGGGTGGTTATTTTATGTGATTGCCACATTCAGCATGAGGGTGAGGTGTATCATTGCTACTACAGCTGCTAGTTTCAATTGCATATCACTCAACTATAATCTGGTTTTCTGAGTTTACATTGCTGTTACTGATTTGGGGAGGCTAGACTGTTGGTCAATTACTTATTTTTTTTAAATATTCTTCTTTTCACCTCTAAATGTCTCCTCTTTGGGCCATGGCCTGTGTATTGTAGGTCAATTTCTTTCTGGTCTGCCTTGTGTACTTTGTACATCTCATTTTTGTGTGTGCGATCTTTTTAATGGGAATGACTAATAACAGGTTGAAACTAGGCACTAAATTGTGAACTTGGAAGTGCTGAATGAGATGGATGCTTTTCTGTCACCTGTGTGGTCTGTAGCTATAAAACTGAGATGCCTCTTGTTTTCTCTATGCTCTACTTCAAAGCCTCTAAGAACTCTTCCTGGGAGATGAGAAGCCATTTAGTTGTTCATCCTGTTACAGAGGAGACATACTTGCTATACTTCTCATAGAGACTCTGGTCTTGTTGTATTCCTTAATCTAAAATAACTCACTTTAGAACGAAAGTATGGGTTCTGTTCTTTCTGTCTGAAAACATAGCTTGTAAAATAATATAGCATCCATTGTCACCAGCAACCCAAATCATTTATAATCTCATATGACTGGCTTTAATCATCTTTCATTTAACCGCATCACAATGTGAGCGGAAAAATACAGCAGTCAGACAAAAATAGTCAAGCTTAGATAACAGGACTCTGTAAAAAGTTGGGACAACAATGAGCAGTTATTACTTCTGAAGACTGATCCTAAAAGAAAGCTGCTAATTAGTTTCACCATGTGTCTTACCTCTTCAGTCCGTGTGTCATAGCTTTCACTGTATTTATTTAATCAGTAAGGCTTGCATAACTTCCCAGAGTCTTGATGTGACCTGTGGTATCACTAGCTTAGTTTATTTTCATTATTGCTCTCAAATTGCACTGCTATGAGAACAGAGGGAAAAATCTGCCTCTTACATCTTCTGGAGCGTATATGTTCTTGATCTTTTGTTAATTAATCTGAGTACATGGTTATAGCAGTTGGCTTCCATCTGTTTCAATCACAAATCAGATTTTTCCCCTTTATTTTCTGATGCCCATTACCATAGTGTCTGTGCATCTCATAAACACTAATGAATTTATCCTCCCTTTTGAGTTACGTAAATATTGTTATTTCTATTTTGCAGATAGGGTAAGTGGCTTGCACAAGATTATTCATTCAGACTGAGGATGAGAAAGGAATAAACCTAGATCTTCTTCTGCCTACTTCTGTGTTTTAATCACAAGACTGTCTGTCCAAGAACTATATAGTTTGTTGCTGTTGACAGCAATTACTTAAACTAAGAGTGTATTTCACAAGCTGGCTTATATGCTGTCATCACAGAATCATAGAAAAGTAGAGTTGGAAGGGATCTTGAGAGGTCACCTTGTCCCGTCTCCCTCCTGGTGAAACAATACCTAGTATACCTATAAAATCCCCAACAGGTATTTGTCTTCTTTACTCTGTTTGTTTTCTTATGTTTCATATTTACAGCTTGATCTTACTTGTCTGTGTTATGCAGGAAGTCAGACTAGATGGTTCAAAATGATCCTTTTTGGCCTTTTAAAATCTACTAAATCAATGGGACTGTTGTAATTGACCTCAGTGAAAGCAGGTTTTGGCCCATACTGACCCAATGCCCTTAAAAAGCTCCAACATTATATTTCTTTTTTCCTGATTTTCTTTCCGATTTGCAGTTGAAGATGTTATTGTAAAGTGTGATCTCTCATTAATGTGGAATACATCATCTGAACTGCTATAGCATCTTCTTCCAAATAGAAGAAAGTAATGTTCTTAAGAAGAACCGAATAAAGCTGGTTGGAAATTGTGTGGTTTCCATCCCCTGCTGCCCCACAGAAAACTGTGAGTTTTGGCAAAAAATCAAAAGATTTTGATCCTAAAATGCTGCCATCATCCCTCATGGGAATTGTAGTTCAGGTGACTCCTGCTCCCATTCTCCTGAATAGGCTGCGCTCCCTGTTTGGACTACAGATCTTATGAAGAACTCTGGTCTTCTCTCTTGGAGAGGGGTGTGGCTACAATGCATCATGGGAGATGAAGTCCAGCTATATAGCTGGGACAACAGAGAGGAATGGGAGCATTAGATACCCAAACTACAACTCTTGTGAGGCACTGCAGTAGGATTTCAGACTGTTAAATGAGATTTTTGTTTTTGTTTTTAGGCATTCAGCTTTCCAGAGAAAAATCAAAATTTTCTGTGGAAAATAGATATTTTTAGTGGAAACATTGTTATTTGAAATCCCAATTTTCTATCAAAAACTGTTTGACAAAATTTTTAAGCTAGCCAGCCAGTGAACCCTACTAGACAGTCAGATTTTTTTTTTAATTAACTTTACAGTTGCTCAGCTCAGGTTCCTGGAAAGATCTAGTTCACATGGGCATGCTCTGAGATTTAACATAGATATACATGGCCACTCCCTTACCTTGGTACCTTGACTTGCAAAGAATGTTATACTTTCAATTAAAAATAGTTCCATAGCTCTTGAAACTAATGACCTTTTGGACTTTTAACCAAGGAGAAAAGTACTGTTTTGCAGGTAACCTTTACCTTTTATTTAGTTTTAAATGTAAAGAATTTTCCAGGACTAGTAATCATTCACTCAACATAATCTAAAGATACATCCAAGTGACACCTGTGAGTTACACTGCCCTTAGCTCAAAAACAAAAATTGGGGCAGAAATAAAAAATCGGCAGCATTTAAGTGGGTGATTGCTCTGCTGTAAATCTGATGTTATACAAAGTATTTGTAAATGCCACTCTCTGAATGAAATACTCAAAATAAATAATAAATCAGCATGCTTTTAGAAAATGTTTTTCATCTAAAGACCTCAAAGCACTTGCTAGAAAGGTATATAAACACTGTCTCCTTTTTTTTATAATGGTGGAAAATGAAGCATGGAGAGGTAAAATGGGTTGCTCAAGTCATACAATAAGTCAATGGTGGAGTAGGGCATAGAATCCAGGTGTCCTGACTCCCAGTACTGTGCTCTAAACAGGTGTTTGTGCTATTGCTCCTGTAGATAATCAAAATGGCCTAAAATAGCAGATGTATCTGCTTCCTAGTGATGCTCATCATCACATTGCCATCAGTTGCAAAACTACCCATTAGCTATGAAGCCCACATTGTCCTCATACTGTAAACACTACCAGAAAAAGAAAGGATCCCAAAGATGTGATGTGTTCTGCCAGGTCTTAGTTGGCCCAACCATGCATGGGTCAGCACATCATACCTCCCTGCCACTGAGTCAGAAACACCCCAATATATGGTAAATAATGGAAAGTCGTCAATATGTGATGACTCTGCCAAACTGATGCACCATTAAAGTCTGACACAACAAGGCTGAAACTGTGACTGTAAACACTCCTGTCTACATTGGCTAATCCTGATCAAATAAGGTGGGTCTAAATCCTAACAGCTGCCTTTGCAGCCCCTGAGCAAAAAAGTCTCCCTTACAATACATTTTTATCACAGTGTGAACTCATTTTTGTGTAAGGGGTAAACACTGCTATGGAGCACAAAATGGCAAAAGGAGTGACTTGGACCTTGATTCTCAGCCAGTTCATTCCTGCAGACAATGGGCTAGAGGAGGGGAGGGAGCATTTCTATCAAAGCAGGGTGTCAAGTCCCCAGTCATGAATACGGAGAGGCCCTGCTATTGGCCCCATCACTGTGGTGGATTAGTCTGACTGTGTATTCCCCTTAAACAAATAGTGCATGTGTGTTATCACCTTCTGCTTTAGCCTGCGTTGGTGGTGTTAATTCTTGCTTGTGGCTGGATAGCTTCCATCACAGCCCGTTTAATGCATTTTTTCAGTACATTCTATCTGTGGCACATTTAATTTCCACAGCTATCCCGCAGTTGCTGCCTCTGTAAGGACATTAGTCCGGGCTTACTTATGTTCTTGGGTAGAAGACATGCAGTGGATTAAGAGATCTTCCATTGATCATATAGTGAAAGCGCATGTATTTTGTTGACAGTCCCTAAAAGCATGGGGGAAAGGAATCACAAAATGAATGCATCCGATGAAGTGAGCTGTAGCTCATGAAAGCTTATGCTCAAATAAATTTGTTAATCTCTAAGGTGCCACAAGTCCTCCTTTTCTTTTTGCGAATACAGACTAACACGGATGCTACTCTGAAACCTGACAAAATGAGAGTGGCTTTTGTGAATTGACAGAACCATTTTTTAAAAGCTTGATGAGCTCTACTGGGTGTGCCTGACTATAGTCACAATAACTAGATAACAGGAGAATGATTGTAATTCACTTAGCACCATTCTAGCAAAGGCTGGGGCTGTTTTATTTGAGCTTTTCTACATGGAAATTTCTCTCCTCCCTTGTTGTCTCTTTCTTATAGTTGTCTGGCATAGGCATACAAAGGCTGTGGCAGGTAGTTATTGTTGCAGGACTCCACTTTGTTTGTCTTCAGCATCATTACTTGGTCCTTTGATGTCAATGGTGTTTCCTCTGCTTCTTTGCCTTTCAGTTTCTGTCTGTTCTTGGGCCCTGCCTCTGCAGTAGTCTGAGGCTCCAGGAAAGCTTCAGCAATGTTCTTGGCTGTCAGTGTGAGGGTCCTGTTCAGGTGGGTTTGTTTGTCTGTTATCTGCATGGGAGGAGTTAACGCTATATGTGAGATCCTCCATGGCACCCCTCCTCCTTCAGCCTGTTGTTGAAGTCAAACCGTCTTGGTTCTCCGGTTTCTCTAGGAACGTTTAGAATTACCCTTCTTCCCCATGATACTACCTTTCTAATCTGAACCACACCAGTTTTACTCATCACCTTCATCACTGCCTTCATTGTGAAGGAAAACGGGCAATACATTGATGAGACAGGGAGTGCCTCGAGTCGTGACAAGAAAGCTGAATTTCTCGGAGATAGCACTTCCTTCTTAACTATAGCTAAGGCTACAATTTTGCCATGGATATTTTTAGTAAACATCAGGGACAGGTCACGGGCAATAAAAAAATCATGGAAGCCGTGACCTGTCCCTGACATTTACTAAAAATATCCCTGACAAAATGGGGGGGAGGAAGGCACCCTGTCCCCCCCGCCCCCGAAGCAGCTGAGAGCTACAAGGGACCCCATTGCACAGTGATTGGGAGGGGTCCCCCTGTGCGGCTGAGAGCTGTGGGGGTGGGGGGCCTGCCAGTGGCAATGGCTGGGCAGCTCAGTGGTTGCCGCCACCGCCAGCGGCTGGTCAGTTGCGGGGGGTCCCGCCACCTGCAGCTGCTGGGCAGTTGTGGGAGGGTCCCCTGACACCTGTGGAGGCTGGTCAGCTGCGGGGCCCCCAAAGTCATGGAGGTCACAAGAAGTCACGGATTCCTTGACCTCGGTGACATAATCTTAGCCTTAACTATAGTTCCTCATGTGGTTTGTTGAGCCACCACAAAGAGCATCTGTGTCTCTTTGTTACCTATCGAGGGATCTGCACTGCACCTTTCCATTGCTGACACAACAGAGGACACTTATACTGCTGGCATTCACTCTGCACCAGTTGTCTGTCTCCCTGCCCATGTGCTCTGTCCCTTGCCGCTTCTTGGTTCCTCACGGAGGGCCTGAGGTCTTATGATCAATTTTGCGTGACTACATGTCTAGTATGACCACCAGACTGGCTCTCTCAGAAACCCCGCAGACTCTGAAGGATGCTAGGATTCCGAGACTGTGTCTTGGGGCCCACTTCTGATTCAAAACATTTGTCAGTGCTCTTTGTTTAGATTATGCTGCTGAGCAGCAATGCTTTTTCCATATTCATTCACAAATCAGACAGAGTCCCATGGGAATCTAAGCCAGCCAGCCTGAAGCTATTAGAATGACCTCTAATGTCAGCAATAAAACATCCGTTCCTTGAAGGACATGAAAAAAATTAATGGATGTGGCAGCAATTTGAAAAAGTCACATTCTTAAAATGCACATCAGTGTTCACTGGAAACATGACTGGATCACTAAGATTGCACTATCACTATCATTTATTGCTTGCTGGCTATGACGGATCAGGATTGGAATAGGGCACAATTACTTTGATCCAAAATATTGCAGCCTATGTCTGCAGCCAGGGATTGGCATTAGTGATTCAGTAGGTGGCACTTTTCCCACAGCAAGTTTCTGCTAGAATCAGAATGCCCTAGCATGAAGCAGGGCACCAATCCTGTGCCGTGGTTAGGTGCAGTCTTTTAGGAGAGAGATAAAACCAAAATCCTGACCACTTGTGCTCATTAAACTTCTCCATAACATGTTCCAAAAGAATAGCCAAGTTTTCCTGGCCAAATTCCTACTTTGGAGTTAATTCTATCCTAACTTCAAAATTCCCCAGGCAGTTTCTTTCCTTTTTCCTTTAAAAAACAAACATTTTTTATTTTTCATTAACATTTCTGAACTGCAAAAATATAATCTGTCATATGCTTGAGATGTTTGTCCTTAATAACCATAACTTATAAATTTGCATTCCCACACAAGTATAATCTATAATAAATTCCACACAGATCTTCTAATTCCACTTTATTTAACCTACAAAGAATCAAGAGGCTCTCAGGTCTCTGGAGAGTGACAACACAAGTACCAGTGTAGAAGGTCCAAGGTTCAAAAGTGCCTATGTCCCATTTTAAAAAGAGACTCAGGATATATCTACAAAGCAACTGGGAGGTGCAATTTCCAGCTCACTCACTCTGCTTGAGCTAGTGCTAAATGTGGCCATGGTGGCACAGGCAGCAGCTTGGGCTAGAGGTCGTCTGAGCATGTCCACTGGATTGGACACCAAAGGCAAGATTGGTTGGGGAGTGCCTAGTTTGTGAATCCCCAGGGCTTAGATGTGAGCTCAACTCTTGAGTTTTCAGGTCTTAAACAGCTTTACACTTGTCCAGCTGTTGAAACAGAGGTTCCTAGGACCTAGGCATCTGCAGGGCTAAGAGACAGCTGAGCAGGTGTTCTGTGAATGCCAGTGATATGTAAATGTTGTACTTGGGTTCCTAACACGTCAGGCAAATACATTCATCTTGTGATAACCACCCTAAGTCCATTGACTTTCAGTGTGATTTAGGCTTCTGAGGGTAAGTCTACCCTGCAATGTAAGCCCAGGGTTTGAACTCAGGCTCAAGCCTAACCTTCCTTCTGCCTATACACAAATCATGCTAACCCAGGGCTTGGATGCTGGGTCCCAAGACCTCATAGGCTGGAGGGTATCCAAGTCTGAGTGAAGATGGGACCCAGTGTTCAAGCCCTATTGCTTTGCAGTCCCACTGGACTCGTGTTCTGGGAGACTGCTAAAAGTATCCCAGAATCTCTCAGGCTGACTTTCTTTGCCCTCTGGATAATCGTTTGGTGTACAGTCAAGTTTTCCCACAGTGCACCACAAACAAGGGGCAAGAGCAATCACATTTTGGAAGTGTGCCTGAATGGCTTTTGAAAATGTGACTTGGGCTCCTAAATCTCTAGGACACTTTTGAAAACTTTTCCTCTAGTCTATAGTCCATAGCGCATATTGTCCAACTATAAACAGTTACTCTGACTTCTGCTCATGGGATCTTGGGTAGCGCAGTCAGCCTCTCTTCCTTTCTTAAACTCTTGTGTAATGTTACCAAAACTGTTAAACAGATGCTGCCTTCCAGCTTGGTGACAGGTCAATTGATGCTTGAATGAACAGTGGAGAATGTAATTTTTTCAGCCCTTAGTTGCAATCACAGTACAAATGCATATAATCAAGTACATGCAGTTCTGCAATATTTATACAGGCTGAATGATGCTGTAGTCCTGGAAGCCTGACAACACCTGGTTTTTAGTGTGTGTATATATAGATTTTATCTTTTTTATTTAACTAGGAGGGAAATGCATTTTTTCATTTTTAAGGGGGTGTTTGTTATGTGATGCTATGCAAATGAGCAAAGCTATTCAAGTACTTAAGTGGGGTCATAGCATTTAAATGTAATTTTCTACCTAGTTTAAATGAAAAAAAATTCATCTGTACAGAATAAATAAGAGTTGGCAAGGTGAGGGCCCAATATTGCAGTGAGTCTGTCAGTGACTGCATCATTATTGTGGATCTCATCCCACACACCCATATTCACCATATATTATTTGTATTTGCAGTCAGGATGGGAGCCCATTGTACTAGGTGCTGTACGAACACAAAGTGAAAGACTTCAGAGGACTTGCTATCTAAATTTAAGTCAAGATGCAACAAGTGTTTTTAACAGACAGACAATAGGAGGGAGCTAAAGGAGGAGGGATGAGGATAACAGTGAGTGATAATACCATGTGGTGAGATAGGTGCTCCACTTCATGATTTTCATTTACAAGGACTTCTAAAAAAATTCCACCTTGTTCCATGCTTTTCTATCTGTTGCTGTTTCCAGTTTGTTTATACCTCTGCTTTCTTCCTTGTGGAGGTAGTTCCTTGTGGACTGCAGTGGGACAAAACCCGAATAAAGCCCTGATCCTGCAATTGGCCCTTTATGGGTGGATCCATGCACCTGCAGGAGCTTGGTCTGACTTCAGGGGGACTCTGTATGGGCATGGGAGCCATCCATATACAGCCAATTACAGGATTAAGATCTAAGTGTTTGTAGGACTGGCCAAGCAGTGTGTCTGAGTCCAGATCACCCACAGACACTTCTGATAATCTGAATGGTTTCTTAAACATTAGTTACTTCGTATATGGCTTTGTGGACCATCAGGATGATGTCAATGGAACATCTCATTGTTAATATGGAAAAATGTATATCAATTTGCTTTATGGATTTTGGCTTTTATTCACCAAGGGTAGTAATACTTAAAGTTTGGGTTTCTAAATATGGATTTGATTTGGATTCCTTTGACAGTTTTTAATTTGTATAATAAATACCTATTAATGATTACAAACCTATAATCAGTTTAAAACTTATTACATTTCAAATGTTTTTCATTAATTTGATGCGTTAAAAATGCAACAAATTAAATATAACTCTTTAGATTGAACATGTTGTTACAGGTTAATACCACTAAATTGTTTTTTATGTACCATTTTCTCTTATAAGTGGATTTAGTGATTATGAAAGTTATCAAATTGAAGATTTTGGAGAATGAAGAACATAAGATTAATATGAGCCCATTTATTTGAGGATTGTCATATGGAGGGGTCATATTCACCAGTAAAGGGTAAGGGTGTGTGTGTGTGTCCACAACTACCACCACCTCTTATTGCTGAGAAGTTAATTTTAGAACAGTTGAAATTGACCACAATAATAAATGTTGCCAGCAGGTGTGTTGATAATGATGGAAATTTTTTATGAGATCTGGTCAATATTTCTAAACCCTTACGAGTAGCAACTATAACACCAATGATATTACTAAGCAATTGTTTTTGTAATTTCTCTCTCTTCCACTTCTCCTTTTGTTTTTGATTAACAATAATTGATTTGATCCTGCGCCAAACTCTCACTGAAGTTAAGTTTGGCTTGAGTAGTACGATCAGGCCCAATGTCATTGTGCATGGTGCAGCAATGGAATTTCTCCTGTTGTATACCTCCCTGCCCCATTGCCCAGAGATTTGCAGCAGCTATCTATCCAACAACTTTAGGTAGATATTTCTTTCTTGGGAGCACATTCATAGCACTCCTTCAGTCTGTTATACGGGGGTGCTGGAAACTGACAGTGTTATATCCTAGATCTCTGCCAAACTCTGTATTAATATTTATTATTTTCCCACTTCCCAAAAGAGCATGAGGCACTTTATAGAAATACATACAGAGATATGGCTCTTGCCCTCAAAAGTTTATAGAGGAATCCCAGAATGGCACAATGTGATGGTGACAAACCTATCAAAAAGAGATGCATTCAACCACAACTTATTGGGCTCGATGGAGAAATCACTGTGCAAAATCCTGTGGCCTGGGTTATACAAGAGGTAGGATTGCCCTGGCGCCTCCAGTTGGCGGCACAACGGGGGCCCGGGGCTAAGGCAGCAGGCTCCCTGCCTGCCCTAGCTGTGTGTGGCTCCTGGAAGTGGCCCCCAGGACCTTATTGCCCCTAGACGTGTGCTGCCCCTGCCCCGAGGGCTGGCTCTGCAGCTCCCATTGGCCACGAACCACAAACGATTGGAGCTGCGCAGGTGGTGCCTGCAGGCCCGAGGGCAGTGTGCGGAGCCTCCCAAACGCTTAGGGACTGCAGTGACCTGGCGGTTGCTTCCTGGGAACTGCGGTAAGCGCTGTCGGGACCCCTCACCCCCTCCTGCACCCCAATCCTCTGCCCCAGCCCTGAGCCCCCTCCTGCATCCCAAACACCTCATCCCTGGCTCCACTCCTGAGCCCACACCCCCAGCCGGAGCCCGCAACCCCTCCTGCACTCTGAACCTATCATCCCCAGCCTGGAGCCCCCTCCTGCACCCCAAACCCCTCATCCTGGTCCCAGCTCAGAGCCTGCACCTACAGCTGGAGTCCTAACCTCTCCCCGTCCCACAATCCCCTGCCCCAGCCCAGTGAAAGTGAGTGAGGGTGGGGGAGAGCGAGCGACGGAGGGAGGGGGGATGGAGCAAGTGGGGGCAGGGTCTCATCAAAGGGGAAGGGGCGTGGCCTAGGGACGGGGGGGCAGGGTGTTCGCTTTGTGCGATTAGAAAGTTGGCATCCCTAACAAGAGGGTCAGACTAGATGATCATAATGCTCCCTTCTGGGTTGAAAACCCATTAAACCACAAAGGGTGGGGAAAGGGTTGGCAAGGGCAGGGTATGAGTAATAATAGGATCATATGGTTACTTAATTAGGCAAAGTGCTGTAGGACCTAAAATAAGACCAGTCGCTGGAATGCGATATGCAGGTCAGTGGGGAGCCAGTGGTCATACCAGGTCTGATGGCTGTAAGGAAGGTGATTTTAGCAGTAGTGTTTTGGATACAATAACAGGTAGCAATGTGGGTATCAAGAAGATGGGAGAATGGGAAGCTGTGGTAGTCAAGACAGGAGATAATATGAAAAAAGTGATTAAGCTGTTGGGACAGATAGGAAGGGATGGTTGCTAAATAAGTCTCAATTTTTGTAATGGGGGGATTGGGGAAGATTGGGTGAAATGTACCCAGTTTTGGGTCTTGCTGCCAATCTGAAACTCCAGCTAGATTTGTCATGAAGCTTGTGACCCTCTTGTTAGTGTGTGCTGAGTTTTGACCAGAGCTGGGATGACTCGTGAACTGTGGTGGAAGCCATGCGTACACATTGGAGATGAGTGAATAGTTGATTTTTTTGGTTTGGTGGCTGACCCGAAAAAAATCTGAAGAAAAATTCAGTTTATTTCAAACCAAAACTAAATTTTTTCTGGTTTTTCTCACCAAAACAAAAAATCAAAGTTTTGTTTGGGTTGAAGGAAACCTTGTAAATGTTTATTTGAAATGACCTTTCTGAGGTGTTGTTTTCTGGACCGGGAGGGGAGGGGAGAGGCAGGGGCATTTCGGTTGAAATAATGCACTGACTTTGCTAAATGCATTTTTCAGCTAATTTTGTTATTTTGCCAGGTCTAGTAAACAGATGGGTTTCCAGTGGAACCAGCAGAGCCAAACCCAGTTTTGTGCTGAGAGTGCCTTGGGTGCTGGGAGGCTCATTCAAGTCTCCAAACCCAATGTGGAAATTCAAAACTCAAACATTTTGTAAACTAAATTCTGAGGTTTTGAGCAGCTCTGCTCCCTCCTTCCCTCTGGGCTGAGGATGCTGCTTCAGTTAATTAACTCACCAACTATATCATGCAGTAATGTGGTGGGAAGAGATCCTTCAAGTAAAGCTGTTATCTTTAAAAGAAATGACTGGGAGGACACAGGATTGCATTGTTGGCAGATATGTACTGAACAATCAGAAAATGCTGAAGAAATCCCAGGAGTGAGAGAAGGAGTCATCTTAAAAAAATCATAGATAAATCAAACCATTTGCTAATGCACGATTAATGACTTTTCCCCTCCTGGTGACAGAGGTTCAAGGGAAATATAAATGGTATTTCCTGTAATAAGAACTACATTGGTCATAGCTCCTTTGGGGACAAACCCTGTTTTATTCAACAGTTCATTACTGGGCAAGCTTTACTAACAGGACTGTGTTTTTACTCGGTTGATATCAACACATTTCATATCTGTTGTCTTCACAAGTGGCTAGGCACTGTTTAGGGGTGGTGTATTTTTCTGCCAAAGTTAAGCTAGCTGGGACAGTTTTTGAAGCAAAGCTCCAGTGATTTATAGTGTTGACGCTTTTGGATTAGCTAGGCAGATAGGCCCAAACCCAGCCCTTGAATAGCCATGCTGGGGAGATGCATGGGGAAGGGGATGAAGCTATTCTGTAGCTGATGCTGCAGCCCTGCAGTGACCCCTAATTTATTTCCCTTAGGAAGGACAGAACGTTCCATGCAACAGTGGGTGCTCCAAGTTGCTCCTGTTGTGATCCTACCTGACAGAAACCATCAAATACCCGACACCTTAGGGTATGTGCAGTTTTGAGCTGCCAGAAGCTAAAAAAAACCGGTTCCTTCAGTTGCTCTGGGTCTTCGAGGACACTGATAGACCCGCCGCTGAAGTACCACCGGAAGCCTGGAGTGAGTGAAGGACCTGCCGCCGAAGGCTCGGAATGCCGCTGGGTGAGTAAAAATTCACAGGGGAGCTTCCTCAGCCGAGAGCTCAGGCGGGATGGACAGGACGGTCCCGTGAGTCACATGTGGCCCGCGAGCCGGAGTTTGCCTACCCCTTCAACAACCAGTTCTAAACCGGCTTCAAAATTTAACCAGTTCGTGCGAATCGGTGCGAACCGGCTCAAGCTCACCACTGGGTATGTGTACCTTTAACACACCTCCCAGATGACCTCTAAATTTAATGTTGCCTTTTCCAAAGATATGTGAGTATTCAACCCTTCCCTCCTCCTTTATGTGATTGTTTCTTTAATCCATTGCATGAACCTTCCTGCGTTAATCCTCTCCATGCTCTTCAAACACATTAATGTAGTTATAGGCTGAAATAATGGCATTTGTTGTCAAGGTAATGTTCCCAGACTGCTCGCCTTACTCACATGGCTAAACCCATTGAACCCCATTTTTGGTGAAAGTCCCAATGAGATTAATTGCACTAATCATGTGAGTAAGGCAAACAAAATTTGGCCCCATACCTAATTAATCAGCTGACCAAGTCAATGTTAAAGTCTTTGCTATGCCAGAAGGATATAGGGACTAGCTGGCATGTCCATGTGTCTTGCATGCTATTACTGTAGATGACTTTGAGAATACTTTCATGTACTGGAGAAAATAGGGTTTTCATGGCAACCATACCAAAAACCAGCACGTGGAACATCTAGCAGGCCACCAGTATAACAAAAGCAAAAATCCTACCAGTGGGAGGATTGGGCTTTAAGACACAATGCTATGGAAGCAACTACTAAGATGAAAAGATAATATGTGCAAGTTGGTCTACCCTAAATATTTGTTTTCTTTTTAATAAAACTTTTCACTCCAGGCCAGTGTCTGCTTTAAGTCTGTGGTGGATTTTATTTGACTTGGACTATGAGTCATCTCATCTGTTAACAACAATAAGATGTAATTATTTGAAGATATGCTTCAGAAATGCAGTACTGGTCTCCAGTGTTCTCTTCCTCAGCCAATTTTAATATGGTTAAATAAAGATGATATAAAGGTAAAGCCCCATATCATTGTTTTAAAAGTTGATTGGCAGTTCCATGTGCATGTATCATTCAGTTAAGAGAGAACGAGATGTCTGGGAGTTTGGTGAGAGACTGACCATATTCCAGGAGAGCAAAGTACTTATAAACTGGGACAATAAAACCTTGCCTGACATATGCTGCTGAGCCTAAATGAACGATATTGTATAACTAATTACAGGGATTTTATTTTTTAATTTCAAGGATGTGTGTCTGCAAGTTTCTGGAAAATATTGTTAGTTTCCCCTTTGGAAACTAGAAGGGAGTGCCTTAAAGAACAGGCACCTAATGCAACACTGCAGCTTTATATGATCTGGAGCTATTCTCTCATTCATATTAGTATTGCTGTCTGATCTCTTCCTTCTAAGTCATTTATTTTGTTTTTCTTTTGAGCTCCTTGGCTCTTTTTCACCATTGGGCAGTGCATGCTGGCTTGGTTTAGTTAGTTTTCATCCAGTGTTTGAAGGTGAGCAGGTGCTGCAGGAGCTGAACTCCTGGCCGTCGTTTTCCAAGAGTCCCAGCACTTCTCTGTGGATGGGAAAAACAGGAAAGGTTTCTCCCTGGATTGTTTGATTAAGAGAAAGGATGAAGATGAAGATGGAGAGATAGGAGAGGTGAAATGGAAAGGCAGAGAGGCAGTTTAGAACAGAGAGAGAACAAGTCATTTGAGGGGCTGTGCCCAACAGCAGCACATTCTCTAAGTCAATGATCAAGAAATAGGTTGTTACTTTCTCTTGAAGCTTTGGTCTGCAATGGATACTGACTGTGTTCTTACTTACGTTGTAGCATATCTCAGACCAAGAGGGCAGAGCTCCTCCTGGTCCTCTGCAGAATGTATGTCTTAAGATACAAGCCCACAGGGCATGTTTCCAAGATGTTTATTTCTGCTGGCCACCTTACACCTCTCCTGCCTAGCTCCGTTGCTTGCAGGAGCAGCGATGGTGGTAGGTGGATTGTCCTGCAGCTGCTGGCTGCATGGAGGGAGAGGTTGATCAGGTGTGAAATGGCTCCCTTTTGCTGGTGTGGTTAATTGGAAAATGGGTTTGCTTTGGTTCTTGTGACGGGTGGGTCTCCCTTAATTGCTGGTTATCTTTCCACAAGCTGTTTGGGGAATTGGGGGGGAGTGCAGATCTCCTTTTAGCTTTAAAAGTAACACACCGACATGTCAGAGGGTGTTATGTGTCTCCTTCTGTGACTGATCTAGGCAGGATAACAGCCGGCTTCCGCTGGATGTAGCCCTGCTAGCTCAAGTGCTAGAAGGATGTGCTTTGAAGCTAGAAGCCTGGAGTTTCATCCATGTTGACTCAGTGGTCATGACATATACTTTTTAATGTTAGCTCTAAATTCCATGTTTATTCCCACACTAAATTAATTTATAATTATACAGGAGGGTTTTTCTGCATTTTTTTTTTTTACCGAGTCTATTGAGTGAAGAGAGAATAAAAAATCTTATGCGTTTCTCAGTTTGCTGGACTTTTGGAGGTTTCATTTGGGTCAAAATGCTAGTTACTCTGGGGCTCTGAATGATTACACTGATCAAAAGCAGTGCTTAATACTTAGTGTGTGACATTGCACTCCATAATGTTTTATGGAAATATGTTTATGGGTAGGTGTGAATAGAATGTAGCTGGAATATGCTTTTTGCAAAAGGTCTCTTGTACAGTCTCATTACAAAGCTTATGATCTACCAAGTGTGTTCATCCCATTTGTTTGCATGTATTATTCCATGTCTGGAGTTAGGAGAATAAGATATAAACTTGTATTACTGATGTAAACATATTAAGCAGAAGCCGTTAATGGTGCTTCAGAATCAATGACCTGTAAATGGCTCTGTTTACTCGCAAACCTTCCTGGGTACATGCAGGCCAGCCCTGGAAGAATGTAGGCTAGGGACCCACAGGACATGTGAACATGTTACCTGATACTGGAATCCATCTTAAACCTGGTGCTTTTCCATTTAGAAGGAGGGGTGGGGACCCAGAGACGCACAAGATTCCTACCTTGTGCCAAAGCTATAAAAGGGGGTGGAACAGAACAAAGGGGTGGCCAAAGATGAGAAAACCCCTAGTTTCCACTTAAGATGTCTGCTGAAACTAACAAGGACTGTACCAGGGGAAAGGATTGGGCCCAGACTAGGAAGGAGTCTAGTCTGTGAAAGAAGCTTATTGGAACATCTTTGTAATCAGTTTCTTAATGTATTAGGCTTAGACTTGCGTGTTTTTGCTTTATTTTGCTTGGTGACTTTGTTCTGTCTGTTATTACTTGAAATCACTTTCTATACTTAATAAAATCCCTTTTGTTTATTAATTAACCCAGAGTAAGTGATTGATACCTGGGGGAGAAAACAGCTGTGCATATCTCTCTATCCGTGTTATAGAGGGTGGACAATTTATGAGTTTACCCTCTATAAGTTTGATACAGGGGTAAAAAAGATTTATTTGGGGTTTGGAGACTGGGGACTGGGTGTCTGGGTTCTGGAGATAGGTGACCTGCTAAGTTGATTTTGGTTAAAGTCTGCAACTTTGGGGGCATGGACCAGACCTGGGTCTGTGTTGCAGCAGGCTAGCGTGTCTGGCTTAACAAGACAGGGTTCTGGAGTCCCAAGCTAGCAGGGAAAACGGGCTCAGAAGTAATTTCAGCACATCAGGTGACAGTCTCAAGGGAGTCTCTGTGACTGAACCCATCACACAGGGTTTACATTTTCAAAGTGCTGTACAAACACTAACTAATTAAACCACCACACATGCAGTAATTCTACCTCTGCACATACCAAGGCTTCATTCTTTCAACTGTAAAGCTGCACATTTAGTTGGGCTGGCCAGAAGACTGTCCCAACGCAGTCATCTTCTGGACTTTTTGCTAGAAGAGAGGGATTTTAAAAATTTGAATGGGCTTTAATCATATTAACAAGACAGAATTGTGATGTAGCTTGTTGTATTCCAGGTTGCTTAAATAAATAAATCTAATCCCCTTTCTGCTGCAGAGAGGTTCAAGATCTAAGACTGAAGTCATGCCATTGCATTATTTCTGGACTGAATGCATCAGTCCCTGGATCTCAGTTAGTTGCTCGAAGAGGTTAAGAAAATTAGGCCATAATATTGCCACTAGCTAAAAGGAAGAAATATCAGAAACAGCTGCTAGTGTCAAAGGAATCCTAGTTTTTCATCTTTATTTTCATCACTGGACTCTGTTGTAGCCAATGAGAATTAATGAAGATGGGTTTATCGTGCACATGGAAATAATTCTTCCAGATATAAGACAGGCCCATAAAAGAGAAAACAATGTTCTTCATTTTATAGAACAAAGATTTGAAAGAGCACATTAATAATCATAATTTTAAAAAATGATGGAAGAAATTCTGTGGTAAAAGCATTTCACATGAACTAAAACACAGTTACTTGCTAACATTAAGATAAAATAACTTGCATTTAGATAGTGCCTTTTATCCAGACCAGCCCCACGGCACATTAAAGACCGTTCTAGAAATTGCATAATTTAAAAATTGTTTTCACCCGCCACTGAAATTCAGCCACTTCCAGAGTAAAACGTGGCAGCTGTTTAACAGTGCAGGAATATTACACAACAGTCTAGGTCAGGAAGCAAAGAATAGCAATAGCAATAGTTGAAAATAGGAGGGAATTTAGATTGGTAGAGAGTGGGAATTTGGTCAGAGCACCAAGGTAAACAGACAAAATGATCAAGGGATCTAAATGAATGCAAATTGTTGGAGCTTACATGTTGCACATCATGCAAAGATGACACTTTCAAACACTTTGGGTGCCCCGAGACCTGCTTAGCTTGCATGATCTGATGAGATTAGTAATGAGGTGGTACTTTCCCTAAATGTTGCATTGTCACTGTGGGAAATCTATAGTCAGGGGCATATTTGGTATTTCTCTCTCTCAGGCCAGAGCAGACCATTGCAATCATGTTTTGGAGATAATTTTGTGTGGTTACAAGTGGAGGAACATACACATTGCTCCATCCTTAAGAAATTTACAAAGCAGCATTGACTTGAAGTCTTAGTAGAGGCTGTGGTTTCCATCATGTAGGCCAGAAGAGGCATGATGATGTGGGCATATTAATGTCATCAGGTTTGGGATTATGCTGTTAGGGTGAAGTGGAGCTTACAGTTTTATGTGGGTCTTTTGCGCAGGGGTGAATTTCAGTCTTGAAGTAACAGAGTAGGTCCACAAGAAAGCTGCCTTTGGGGGCATGTGAAAAAAATTTAGTAAAACCTGCCTGAAACTTTCTAATTGAGATCTTTATCTAAGAAACATTTGAAATTCATCCTGGTGAAGATTAAAAGGCAACAGAGGCTATTGTGAGTATACAAGGAAGTAAAAATAAAACACTAGTAGTAAGAAGCTGTTTTACAAATAATACATTAAAGCAGTAAAGTGAATACAATTTAGGAGATTTGAAAAATTATCAAAACAAGCAGAGGTAAATTAAGAAAGATCATTTGATTTGCCAGAAGAAATACATGAATATGTGGCAGATGGCAAAAATATTTCACATCTCAAGAAGCACTTTCCCTAGTTTTGTATGTATATATGGCAATCCAATCGGTTCTTATGGAGCAAATGAATACAGTTCTTTGGTCTGCCAGCGACCTGACTCCTAGGTTTGCTGGGAAAAGCTTACTGAATTACTGCCTGTTAGGTTTAGGCTGAAAATCAGACCTGAGCTGCCAATATTTGTACATTCAATAAATATTAAATCTATTTTAAAAAAAGGACCAAATTCTTCTCTGTTATACATGCATGGCTCCCATTAACTTTAATGGAACTTGTATGCATGTATCCAAGGATAACATTTGACCCTAGAAATCTAATCTAGTGACAAATGGCAAAGAAACTGTGAATGCAGGCTACCACTTCAGCCTTACTTAAACTCATAATCCAGATAATTGCAAGGTCTTCTAATCATTTCCTTTCATGCTTCACTATACTGCATAGGGCATCATGCCTATAGACACATGGGACTAAATGAAACTCTGGTGTAAGTGGCAATTACACCCGCTCACCCAAGGGCTGAATTCATCCCAGCATGAGCTGGTGCGCTAAAGTCATATATCTTCAGAGGAACATAGGATTTCCTAATGTAGGAGCAGAACATCAGTCTATCAAAACTAGCATTGGAGATGGGGGTCCAAGCTGCAAAAATTCCAAGATTTCAAACTTCTCAAGTTCAGGAGTTTTTGACCTTCAGGTTAAATCCAGCTCATTATACAGTACATATGGGAATCATTTACAAACCTCAGTTCTGGATGTGGATTCAGGTTTCAAACAGCTCTAAGGCTTGGGGGGTGGTTAGAGCTGGGATTTTAGTCCAATCCATCTCTTTCCAGGCATACCTCTGGCAATGGGCAGGGCCTGACTAATATTTTTAACATATTGTTTTATAAACATAATTTATTTTCCTTTTACATAAAATAGGGAGGAACTCAAGGGAAAGTGCATTTTAAAAATACTTCCACTGACTTTCAGCACAATGCAAATATTAGGAGAAATAGTTGTTTTGAAGTCAGTGGGATCTTCAAATAATTGCTATCAAAATCTCTGCTATCCATAGAATTGCCAACCACTGCTGTAATACTCATGAAACCCATGTCGTAAGTAGCGGTGGCACATCTGTCCATGCTCAGAAGCTCATTTTCAAATGTAAACAATTATAGGTAGTTAAGCATGCGATGGGCTTTTTGGTGAGCAATGGACATACCACACACAGCTGGTTACTGAAAAAGCAACCAACAGCCTCCTGTGAGTGAATTTAGGGTTGATGAGAGGTATTGGACTGGCAATCCTAGAGGCTGAGGCCCTTTCCTCCCGGAAAAGGCACAGTACAGACAATAGCAATATAGATTTCAGAGTAGCAGCCGTGTTAGTCTGTATCCGCAAAAAGAAAAGGAGTACTTATGGCACCTTAGAGACTAACAAATTTATTTGAGCATAAGTTTTTAAGAGCTACAGCTCACTTCATCGGATGCATTCAGTGGAAAATACAGTGGGGAGATTTATATACATAGAAAACGTGAAACAATGGGTGTTACCATACACACTGTAACAAGAGTGATCAGGTAAGGTGAACTATTTCCAGCAGGAGAGCGGGGGGTGGGGTTGGGGAAACTTTTGTAGTGATAATCAAGGTGGGCCATTTCCAGCAGTTGACAAGAACATCTGAGGAATAGTGTGTGTGGGGGCAATAAACATGGGGAAATAGTTTTACTTTGTGTAATGACCCATCCACTCCCACTCTCTATTCAAGCCTAAGTTAATTGTATCCAGTTTGCAAATTAATTCCAATTCAGGAGTCTCTTGTTGGAGTCTGTTTCTGAAGTTTTTTTTGTTGAAGAATTGCAACTTTTAGGTCTGTAATCGAGTGACCAAAGAGATTGAAGTGTTCTCCGAGTGGTTTTTGAATGTTATAATTCTTGACATTTGATTTCTGTCCATTTATTCTTTTACTTAAAGACTGTCCAGTTTGACCAATGTACATGGCAGAGGGGCATTGCTGGCACATGATGGCATATATCACATTCGTAGATGTGCAGGTGAACGAGCCTCTGATAGTGTGGCTGATGTGATTAGGCCCTATGATGGTGTCCCCTGAATAGATATGTGGACAGAGTTGGCAACGGGCTTTGTTGCAAGGATAGGTTCCTGGGTTAGTGGTTCTGTTGTGTGGTGTGTGGTTGCTGGTGAGTATTTGCTTCAGGTTTGGGGGCTGTCTGTAAGAAAGGACTGGCCTGTCTCCCAAGATCTGTGGGAGTGATGGGTTGTCCTTCAGGATAGGTTGTAGATCTTTGATGATGTGTTGGAGAGGTTTTAGTTGGGGGCTGAAGGTGATGGCTAGTGGTATTCTATTATTTTCTTTGTTGGGCCTATCCTGTAGTAGGTGACTTCTGGGTACGCTTCTGGCTCTGTCAATCTGTTTCTTCACATCAGCAGGTGGGTATTGTAGTTGTAAGAACGTTTGATAGAGATCTTGTAGGTGTTTGTCTCTGTCTGAGGGGTTGGAGCAAATGCAGTTGTATCGAAGAGCTTGGCTGTAGACAATGGACCGTGTGGTGTGGTCTGGATGAAAGCTGGAGGCATGTAGGTAGGTATAGCGGTCAGTAGGTTTCTGGTATAGGGTGATGTTTGTGACCATCGCTTATTAGTACCGTAGTGCGCAGAAAGTGGATCTCTTGTGTGGACGGTCCAGGCTGAGGTTGATGGTGAGATGGAAATTGTTGAGATCATGGTGGAATTCCTCAAGGGCTTCTTTTCTATGGGTCCAGATGATGAAGATGTCATCAATGTAGCGCAAGTAGAGTAGGGGCATTAGGGGACAAGAGCTGAGGAAGTGTTGTTCTAAGTCAGCCATAAAAATGTTGGCATACTGTGGGGCCATGTGGGTACCCATCGCAGTGCCACTGATTTGAAGGTATACATTGTCCCCAAATGTGAAATAGTTATGGGTGAGGACAAAGTAACAACGTTCAGCCACCAATTAATAATTGCTGTGACATTATCGGGGGTACTGTTCCTGATGGCTTGTAGTCCATCTTTGCGTGGAATGTTGGTGTAGAGGGCTTCCACATCCATAGTGGCTAAGATGGTGTTTTCAGGAAGATCCCTGATGGATTGTAGTTTCCTCAGGAAGTCAGTGGTGTCTCAAAGATAGCTGGGAGTGCTGGTAGCGTAGGGCCTGAGGAGGGAGTCTACATAGCCAGACAATCCTGCTGTCAGGGTGCCAATGCTTGAGATGATGGGGCACCCAGGATTTCCAGGTTTATGGATCTTGGGTAGCAGATAGAATACCCCAGGTCAGGGTTCCAGGGGTGTGTCTGTGTGGATTTGTTCCGGTGCTTTTTAGGGGGTTTCTTGAGCAAATGGTGTAGTTTCTTTTGGTAACCCTCAGCGGGATCAGAGGGTAATGGCTTGTAGAAAGTGGTGTTGGAGAGCTGCCTAGCAGCCTCTTGTTCATATTCTGACCTATTCATAATGACGACAGCACTTCCTTTGTCAGCCTTTTTGATTATGATGTCAGAGTTGTTTCTGAGATTGTGGTTGGCATTGTGTTCTGCACGGCTGAGATTATGGGGCAAGTGATGCTGCTTTTCCACAATTTCAGCCCGTGCATGTCGGCACTATATGTAGAAGTCCATTCTGTTGTTTCGACCTTCAGGAGGAGTCCACCCAGAATCCTTCTTTTTGTAGTCTTGGTAGGAAGGTCCCTGTGCATTATATGTTGTTCAGTGGTGTTTTGGAAATATTCCTTGAGTCGGAGACGTTGAAAATAGGATTTTCAGTCACCACAGAACTGTATGATGTTCGTGGGGGTGGAGGGGCAGAAGGAGAGGCCCTGAGATAGGACAGATTCTTCTACTGGGCTAAGAGTATAGTTGGATAGATTAATTAATTAGCAGCCCTGTGGTACAAGTGCACAAGTACTCCTTTTCTTTTAGCAATGTAGAGTTCCTCACGGTTCCCCCACCAGTATGCCACCACTGTGACCTGCAGACCCTATCTGCAGAGGCTGAGAAGGTGATTCAATCTGCATGGCACATTCAGTCCCTAGACTCTCTGCTGAGACTGCTAACAAAGGGTGCAGTCGGTCGTGGTGGTAAGTCTTATGCTGTGGATGCTGGTCCCTGGGAGCCAGACTGAAGCTATTGGCTCATTTCACACAGGCTAGTTGATGTGACTGGTTCACTTTAAACCAAACTCTGTTAAGATCAAGGCTTGATGCAAAGCTTGATTACATCATTAAAAAGGCGTTCATTGAATTTTAGGTCAGGCCAAAAATGGTGATAATGGGGAGGAGTTTACACTATTTTAGACAAAAAGGCTGGAGTATTCAATACATTGTAGCTACAGCAACAGGCAGAAATACTCAGGCCTGTGGGGAAAAAATGGTTCTCTAATTAGTAATACCCTGGATTAAAGCTGCCAAGCTCTTCACGAAGTTCTTCACTTAACATAGGGGACAATGTCAGATAAAGACCCTGCTCTGAACACCTGCTTAGTCTTTTCACTTCCTTTGTTTATGCCATTTGTTTCTGGCACTGAGAGACAGTCCTATTCAAAAGCAGGGAAGAAAGAAATGAACAATGTTTATATTAAAACAATAATGTTATGCCCATATGGCAATAGAACTTTTTGAGATTTTTATCAGTTAAGAGCTGGCTTTGCATACAAATAAAATGCCTCCATCTGTTTTTTTTTTTTAATGTTATATGAAGTGCACAACAAAATTTGGAACTGCATCAAACCTCAGAGACAATGCACTCATCAGCTTGGAGTAAGTGGAATCTATTAGCTGGTAAACAATTCTCTGATTAGTCAATGATAAAGCACATTTTAAGTGTGGGTTGGTTTATTAGGGAAAATCTTGGGAGAAAGTCTATTGATAGAACTTCTAGCTAAGTCCCATGATTGCAATAGGCATAGGATAATCACAGCAAAACAAAATGTAAGGCACTACTCTCCCAGTGGAAATGTTATTGCTATAAAACATTATACATTCTTATTCATGCATTTAGATTTAAAATAGGAGCTCTTTTTGCCTTTCGTGGTGGAAGTACCTCAATGACAGCTAGGGAATTTTGCCTACCCATTGCAAATGGAGTTTCTCCTTGAGATTAAGCAATGCCATCTTGAACTGTGATACTCTTAAAACTCACTCATAAAGGAAGGTTCATCTGGGTCAGTTCTTGGATAGATAGTCCTAAGGAACATTTGAGTATTCTAGGAAGTAGTGCTGATGATTTTTAGTAAGTGTCACTCTCCCCTCTGAGTCAATATTAAATCTATATGCCAGTATGGTGCTATGAGGTGCAGTATTGCTGGAGGTGCCATCTTGAACATAAAACGTAAAACTTGCTGCCTGATCACTTGTGGCCATTAAGGAGCACAGGAAATAAAGTGTTCATACAACAGACAATTTGTTTATTGGATTCATTTCCACACAATAACATCAAAGTCAAGAGCTTATTATGATTCAAAAAAGGAGTAAATATTTATATGGACAATGAAAGTAATCCTCAAGTACAAGATACACACCTAACTGAGAGTTTAATGTAGGGTAGCAGGGTAGGGGATACTTCTAGATTCAAGTCCAAGATCACTTTTTGCTCTGAGGCATCTCTATATTGACATTTGGGACCAGATCCAGTGCAGAGCTGAGTCTGAATAACCTGACTTGAATTCCTACTGACTTGAATGGGAATTGGTTGTATGGGGAACTGGCCAGGGCTCTGAAGGATTTGGCACTTGCTGGGGGGAGAAACATTCCATACATCACACACAATGGTCTTAGTAAGGGATGAAACTCTGGAACTTGTATCTGGATGATGAAATGAGAGAGAGAGAGAGATTTCCAAAAAGGAAAGTGGTCTCTGACCACCCCAATATTTTTTAAAGTTATGTCAGGGGTCAGGAGAAACCACAAAGCAGGAAGGTCTGTCCTAGTCCTAAAATCTGCTCTGAGTGATTTGTTACAGGTGTAGGAAAGAACACTAGATAAAGCAATGCAAATATGCAGTGCAGCTGAAACAATAAGGATGCAAGGAAGGTTGTTACGCACAGAAGAGGAGGGGGCTGTTCATGACATACAAAGAAGAGACTAGACAAGTGGTGCAGCAGAGCCCACCCCTGCTGGGAGTGGAGATGGTCAAGAGAAGCAGGAGACTGATTAAATGACTAGTTGTGGTCAACATGGGACACAGAATGGTTCTAGTCCTTACCCAGTCTACTGGAGAAGATCAGGCTTCTCAGGAGGCATTCTTCTTGAGATGCAAAAGCTGTGAATTCCTATGGGAACAATGCTAATTGGATTTCACTTTATATTAAAGTTTCATTTATACATGATTTATAATGATTAGTAGAGGTTATAAACGTGAAGCTGACATGAATATTATGCGTCCTAGATAGTTATAAGTCCATCAGTAGAAGGAATTATAGATATTCTAAGCATCCTATTGACCTGATGGCCCCTCTCATAATCTGTAGCCATTGGTTAACCATCAATTAATCATATTGACCTTTGAGAAACTATTTATAAATGGATCTCTAATATAAAAAAGTATGATCACAAATAGTTTGTTGTACCAGATTGTGGCTGGACCTGTATGGGAGTGCAGAATGAGGCAGAGCTACAGTCACAGAGCACAAGGGACTCATCTCCCAACCAGGCCAGTAGAAGCGGGGGTTGGGAGGGTCATGGTCCTGCCATGGATATAAGCCAGTGCAGGGGAGAGCACATGATGCATATATCCAAGGGCTAGGGGAGTTGTGCATTCTACAGATTGGCCTATAATAAATGAATAGATATCCATTGCCCCTAATAAACAAATAGATATCCATGCGTGTTTATTGAAACTAAAACACATGCATAGATCTCAGCAGCCTGACATCCAAGAACAGATACAATCAAATGCTCTCCGGGAGCATTTTTCAAGTGAAATCCAGTCGAAGGGCAAAAATTGTTCTGACAGCTGAGGGAATATACGAAGAAGATGAGAGGAGGAACTGGATTTGCTCCACCTACTCTCTGTTTCACCCTTGATTGAGCTAAATATAGTATCAGCTGTGGGAAAACTTCGTTCAGATGCTGCACTGTGCTCCATTGGCTTAAGGAGTGGACTGATGCTAGACATGAAATGAGTAATGGATTTCATTGTTTCAAAAACGTTGTCTAAGTTGGATTCCCCCCCCATCCCCTTTCAGATAATTTAAAGAAAGGAAACTGTGTGCAGAATTAATGTGCAGAGGCCCCTATGTTAATTTTTCAGTAGGGGCTAGCAATTCCAGGAGTGTGGCATTTGCAGAGGGTGTCAGATGCCTGACCATTCAGATGCCACAAACTGTGCTAGGAATATAGGATAGGCCAGCATATATCCACAGTATATGCTGCAACCAGAGAATACACAGAGGAGAGAGCAAGCAGATCAGTGACTGCAAGGTGATATTGGAGAGGAAGTCAGTAAGGGTGGGAGATGGACATTAAGTTCTGCTTGGCTTCAACATCCTTTCAGTGAGTCCTTCAGCTCTCCAGTCCTGTGTTCCATGGGTGTCCCACAGACCTCTGTCCTTAGCCTGTCCCTCTTCTTCCTGTGCACCCTTTCTCTCTGCAGTCTCCTCCACTCTCATGACTAATCTATCATCTCTATGCTGATCACTCGCACATGCATCCCTCCACTTCTGATCTTTCACCTATCATCCCATCCTGCCCTGTCTCTGACATCTACTCCTGGATGACTCATCATCATCTTAAAATTAATATGGCCACAAGCTGACTCATTGTCTTCTTTCCCTCTGCTTTCTTTCTCACTGTTGACCACACTATGATTTCCTCTAACTCAGCCCCATGACCTGTTTACCTTTTTCTCTTGACCCACATATCAAGGTTGTGTGCAAATCTTGCTGCTGCATTCTCTAGATTATCTCTAAGATCTGGTCTTTTCTGTCTGTTCACCCAGCTAAAATTTACATCTAGATCTTTATCACCCACTGACTTGCTTATTGCAGCTTCCTCCTCTTGGTCCTATTGGACACATGCCTTGTTATCCGGAGGTCTTTTCAATATACTGCTGCTGAGATCAGTTCCTGGCTCACCAATGTGACCATATCACCCCTACTCTTTCAGTCCTTGCAGTGGCCCCTCTTCTTCGCCCCCATCAAATTTGAGCTTCTTGTCTTTTAGGGCCCTTCACAGTTTGGCCCCTCCTTTCTTAACCACTCCTGTATCATAAAATCATAGGAATGGAAGGAACCTCGAGAGGTCATCTAGTCAAGTCACCTGCACTCATGGCAGGCATGGTATCTTATTGTGTTGTCTCCCACCAGCCTGCATTGCTCCTTTGTCCACTTTTACAAGCATCTTTGGGGAGGAAGGGGGAAAAGTATTTTTTGCCACCCCTTATGCACGCAACACCTTCTCTAAAGTAGTCCATAGGCCCACTGCCCTCTCCTTCAAATCCCTCAAGACCCGAAGCGATCATGATGCCTATGAAAAACTGCCAGCTGATAATGCCTTAGAGCCAGTAGGGACTCCTGATATTTATCTTTAAAGCATCTTGCTGTGCGTGCACATACTTGACCAATGTAAAAATGGGTTTACATTTTCCTCATCAGACCCTTCAAGCCTGTCTTTTACTCTTTTTAGATTAGGTAGCACAATAGGCTCTTGATCCTGACTGAGACCTCTCGAAGCTTCTGTAATCATCGTGGTTTAAAATTGAGCTATTTCAGAAGATCCTCAGCTGGTGTGATTTGGTGTAGCGGTGGTGGCTCTAATGCTTCCATGCAGCTATGCCCACTCACATCAACTGAGGATATTGCCCTAGATGTGTCCTGATTTTCTCTTTGGTTCAGCATATGCTGCTATAGCTGAACAACCAGCTCCCATTTGCTCATTCCTAGGCCTATGTCAAGAGTGATATAATGCTAAATCTGAGAGGGGACTGAGGATAAAGCTTCCCAGAACTTTGAGTGGGGTTTGGATCCAGGGCTCCAGCAGGAGGCCATCTCTGTTTTAAATATAGAAAAGCTAGAAGCAGCAGCTTGTGTTGCAGCTGCTGTGGTTTCCTTAATTTACCTCCATATGGGACAGTGCAGCATATGAGGTATGCAATGCCTATTGTTCTGAGACCCTCTGGCAGTAGTCCTTATGTATGCAGTGTCTATGCACACAAGATGATAACAAATACTCCAAATGTCAGAGTCTGTGTGAAGGCCTTTGGAATCCAATAATCAGCATCAGCTCTGACCTTATAAAATTAGAAATATATTGCCGCTCACTGTGGCACAATGGAAATAAAGCTATAAGGGAAATATTAAACACTAAAAGGACAGGTGTGTTTTGTCCTTAAGAACAAAATAGTAGGTCAAAGGGTAAAGTAAATGAAAAAACATGTTTTTTGTGTGAATCATGGATGACAGAAGCTCCCTAAAAGTGGGGAGACCACTGGTGACCAAACTGTGGCCTGCCTCCGTGCCACCCCTGCCCCCCCAAGCCCCACCCCCAACCTGCTCCTCTCTGCCCCCCACCCTGTCGCTCGCCCTTATGGCCGGTAAAAAGTGGGAGGGCAAAAGTGATGGGGCCATGACCCCTTAACCCCCCGCTGTGCTGGCGCCCCTGGTGTGAATCCTGCCTTTTTTATCCCATGTGATAAAATCCTGCACAATAAAAACAATGGATCAAATGCCAATGTCTCAGTTTTTGTTTTTAGCCATTTTTCAGATGACTCCCATCAACTTGGGTGGGAATTTTTCAGAGTTAAGACCCTTAGGATTTGCTCTCTAATCTCCTATAAACATAGTTCAATATGAAAAGTGTAAGGCAACCTTAAGTATAGATGGCACTACCTGCACTGCATATAATACAATGAAAACTGTAAAGGGAACAGTAACAATGGGTTGCCCAGAATAGGCTGGTCTCTATCTAAAGGGCAAAGAACATGGTAAGTGGGGACTTTGGGGATACTTTACACTTCTCACCTCAGACAAGGGGCTAAGTCTTAGTAGTAGATTTTGGTGTGGGTTTCACTGTACATAAACATTATAACATTCCATCTTACACAGGTCATTTTTGGAAATATTGATTATCAGACCAAAGTTTTTTCCCCAAAGTGACTCCAGCCCAATTTTTCAGCGGTCTAGTAGTAGATTTAAGAATGAATATTTCATTTAAATTTGGCGTTTTCTTTGACTTCTTTATGGAGGAGATGGTATGATGGGATAATTGATCTTTAACTATTCATGGTAAATAGGCCCAATGGTGATGGGATGTTAGATGGGGTGGGATCTGAGTTACTACAGAGAATTCTTTCCTGGGTATCTGGGTGGCGAATCTTGCCCACATGCTCAGGGTTCAGCTGATTGCCATATTTGGGGTTGGGAAGGAATTTTCCTCCAGGGCAGATTGGAAGAGGCCCTGGAGGTTCTTCGCCTTCCTCTGTAGCATGGGGCACGGGCTACTTGCTGGAGGATTCTCTGCACCTTGAAGTCTTTAAACCATGAGTTTAAGACTCCAATAGCTCAGACATAAGTGAGAGGTTTATTTCAGGAGCGAGTGGGTGAGATTCTATGGCCTGCAATGTGCAGGTGGTCAGACTAGATGGTCATAATGGTCCGTTCTGACCTTAATATCTATGAGACTCATCACATTAATGAGTGTATTTTTGCAGCAACTTGATGATATAGTCAAATATCATTAGCTTCATTTTACAGATGGGGAACAGAGGTGCACAGAGAGATCAAATAATTTGAGCCAAGTCACAGGGGACGTTTGTGGCAGAGCCAGGAACAGAAACTAAGATCTCAAGTCCCAGTCCAATACCTTTTCCACACGATCATTCTTCCTTTCTTTTGGCTTTAGATTCTTAAGTTCCTTAAATCCTCTCATCTGTGCACCAACTTTTCCCTCCCATATTTATTTCTTCTCTTCATCTTGATTCTCCCTTGTCAGCACCACAGCCTGGGGACAGATTGAGTTGCCAGACTATTGGCTAATCATATCTTGTTTTGTTTGTTTTTGTGGTATTAATAGCCAAAACACAGATACACTTTTTAACCTGGTTTGAATTGTTGTGTGGAGTGGAATTCTATCCAGTTCTTATCCTAGTTGCTTAGCAAAAGATACAGAGTAATTCCTAAATAGCTGGATCATGAAATCAATACAATGTGTAATATTTTTTGGGTAGGGACAATCAAAGGAAGCTGGAAAGGTTGAATATCCTAGATGAAAATCTTAGAATTACTATATAGAGCCTATGTGAAAAGGCAAAAATGTTACCAAAATTCACATTCGGGCCAGATTCCAATAACTTTACTCACCTTGAGTATCACCTCATGCCTCAAACCAGCCCCCTAAAACTCTGGCAGGAAAAAAAAAAGATAAAATGTACAGCCAGGAAGCTGCATGTTAATTGTTGCTTCAGTTTCCTACTTGATTTCAATAATTTCTCTGAGAAGATTGTACCACAGGTGTCTGGAAATATTTTTACTAATTTAGCTAGGAGTCAACAGGTGCTTTTCCCTTGTGATGCTTTGAATCAACAGCAGAAAAACAGCATTTTTATATTTGTTTATAAATCATCAACTGTCCGGGGCCTGGTCTATACTTAAAATTTAGGTCGCTGAGCGCTGTAGCTTTGTTGATCTAACCCCTGATGTAGATGCAGCTATGTTGATAAAAGAATGCATCTGTTGACCTAACTACCATTGCTCAGAGAGGTGGCATTCCTACGCGGATGGAAAAACCCCTTCTGTTGCTATCAGCTTGGCTACACACTATGGGGTTATGCCAGCATAGCTACAGAGCTGTAGCTATATTGCTGTTGTCCACGTACTGTAGACATGGTCTAGAGTTCTCTGGGTTTCTGAAACTCTCTTCTTTAGTTAAGGCTGTGTCTGCACTGTGGAGACTTTACCAGCCTAGGTAGGTTGGCACAGCAATGCTGGCATAACCCCATTGTGTAGACAGTCTTCACCAGAGGTGGGCAAACTACGGCCCGCGGGACCCTCCTGTCTGGCCCCTGAGCTCCTGACCCAGGCGGCTAGCCCCCAACCCCTCTCCCACAGCCTCAGCTCACTGTGCAGCTGGTGCAATGCTCTGGGCAGCAGGGCTGCAGAGCCACAGCTGCCTGTCCTGGTGCTCTGGGCGGTGCAGCTGTAGTGCCACCAGCCACTGGTGCTCCACGCAGTGCGGTAAGAGGGCAGGGAGCAGGGGGGATTGGATGGAGGGCAGGGGAGTTCAGGGTGGTTGTCAGGGGGCAGGGGTGTGGATAGGAGTCAGGGCAGTCAGAGGGCGGGGAACAGGGGGTTGGATGGGGCAGGGGTCCCAGGGGTGGTCAGGGAACAGGGAGAAGGGGTGGCTGGGTGGGACAGGAGTCCTGATGGGGGGGCAGTGAGGAAGGGGGGGCGGTTGGATGGGGCAGTCAAGGGTGGGGGTTCCAGCTGTCAGGGGACAGGGAGTGGGGTGGTAGTGGATGGGGCAGGAGCTGTCAGAGAACAGGGGTGGTTGGATGGGGCAGGAGTCCTGGGGGGACTGTTAGGAGGAGAGAAGCAGGGAGGGTTGGATCGGGGGTGGGGGGCATGCCTGGCTGTTTGGGAAGGCTCAGCCTCTCCTAACTGGCTCTTCCTACAATATCAGTAACCTGATGCAGCCCTCGGGCCAGAAAGTTTGCCCGCCCCCAGTCTACAGCAATGGAAGGGTTTTTTCCATCAGGATAGGAAAACCACCTCTGCACATGAAGTGAGCTATATTGACTGAAGCATTCTTCCGTCAATTTAGCTGTGTCTGCACTAGAGGTTAGGTCAGCATATCTGTGTCGGGTGGGGGTGTGGTTTTTCACACTCTTGACTGAGGTAGCTATGTTGACCTAACTTTTAAGAGTAGATCAAGCCTTAGACAGTTAATCTCATGAACCTTTTATGCATCATTAGGGTTTCCTGTTTGGCTGGAGAGCTATTATCTGAATGAGAGAGCAAAGAGTCAGGGCACCAAGACCTAAACCCTACTGCACGCTTTATAAGATGGTTATTGGTGCAGAGGAGGACTCTCTGCAAGAGAAAAGTTTGATAGGCAGGAGTGGAACAGAGTGGAAGTCAGAGACATATCCATAACTATGGAAGCTCTCCACATAAGGATGGAGTTCTCCACTGTGTAGAAGGCTGTGGTAGCGTTAAGGAGAACAAGGAATAAGAGAGAACTGTAGATCAGCAGAAAGCAGGTGGTCATTCCACAGAGGGCAGCAGTTTCTATTATATGGCTATGAGAAAGCCAGACTGAGTTTGGGATTCAGTCAAAAATATTATTGTGAGAAAGGAGATTAAAAAACAGGAGACACTTTTTTTCAGTTTAACTGATAATCCTTTCTGATCTCTAAGGTAAATGTCATATTGTTCTGTTTGTTGTATGTAATCCTCATCAGGCTGAGCTGATGAAATGCATTGCTACTCTCTGAATTGTGAAGATTATTTTCTAAACTCTTTTTCAGATTAGCAAAGCTATAAAAACAGACAGAAAACATATGGCTTGCTCGCAGCATGCTAAAAAAAAATCAGTCTGTTTACAGGCTTTGTAATTCTCAGACCTCTCGTGTGACACAAAATGGGCCCATCAGATGTGACCTGTCCTCCAAGAAAAATCATGATGGAAACGTAAATCTGTTTGCAATAAAATACTTTTTTCCACTTCTAACTTCATCTATTCTTTCTCCATTGATGCAATTAATATCCTCTATCCTACATTTTCCTTTCTGCAGCTGGAGTTTTGCTAAAGGGAACACAGCATTTTGAAAATGCTGTGCTTCAAATGAAGTTTCAGAAGTAAAAACCAGACAGTTATTCCAAACATTCTAAAAGTATGATTATCAGCAACATTTTGGCAGTAGGCTACTGTCAATGTGTTTTATGGTGTATGGCCTGTTTGTAATTACTAACTGCTATTCATAAACAGTGTTTTCAATTGTAGATATTAACAATGGAAGGAAACTTCATAAGAAACCATAAATTTCATAGGGTTGTATTAACCTGGCAAAACTCAGTGAATTAATAGTGTTCTCTGGAAGTGGTAGTGGTGTTTGGAACAATTCTCTGGTTCTCATTAAAATACCCTGAAGTACAGGACATACACACATTTCAAGTTTTCTAATCGCTAACTGCTGACCTTCATATATCTACTATCGCTTAGCTGCATGGTTCAAATTATGGCACTCTAGTGCCAGTTGTAGATCCAAGCATTAAAAAAAAAAGCAGATTGAGCACTTTCTCAAATGCTTTTGTATAGACAAGTTTTTCATGAAGTGGAACCCAAGGATTGAGAATGCTGCCTCTTCTTTGTGTTTATATAGGGAACACAAAATGTCATCAGGCATTGCTAGTGAAGAGAAACTTGATTTCCCAGAAGTCTGTGAAATGAAAAGGCAGTCATTTAGAATCGACATCCAGCATAATGACTTATGGTCCCAATAAAAAAGCATAATTCTCTTATTAATATTGTTCCTCCACAGAACATCTAGCCAAGCTCCAGTAGCATGGCTGATTAACTATTATATGTTACACATAGCAGAAGGTGTGTGCCAGCCACTCAGGTTGTGGGATGGCTGGCCATTTTCAGTCAGACACAATTTATTCATACCTAGAAGCATGTAAATTACCCACCATGAAAGAACCCGGGCTGCTTAAAATGTGACCCGTTTACATTTAGTTGTGAACACAAAAATGGGCTCTTTTCCATTACGAAATATTGCCACTTGGCATTAATTTTTGTGCTTGAAAACTGGCTCTTTTTCCAGTGGGAAAAATCAGCCCGTTGGCTTCAGAAACTGGAGTTCAGCATTTGAATTTGCATGTGTTCTCAAAGTGCAAATGGCCATTTCATTGAAAAGCTAAATCAGAGGGGTCAATTGCTCAAAGTGAAACAAAAAATATTTGTGCAGAATATTGGGCAAAACTTTTCAACAGTTCTGCAAAATTCTGTTAATAACTCTGTTTTACTGAAGCTAGGGTGACCAAATGTCCCGATTTTTATAGGGACAGTCTTGATATTTGGGGCTTTTTCTTATATAGGTGCTTATTACTCCCCACTCTGTCCTGATTTTTCACACTTGCTATCTGGTCACCCTAACTGAAGCTGAGGATGGAGAGGTGTTCCTTTGGTCTTTGCGGGCTGCAATGGCCCATGGCATACTATAGTTCCAATGGTTAAATTAGTTATCCAGTCCTCTAAAGTAGTTGTTTCAAACAAACAGGATACTCTTCTTCACTTTTTATTGTGAACAGCTGGGTTCTTATGAGCTGTTTACACAGTTGCTCTGTTTCAACCCAGAGATGGCTGCATTTCAGAGCTGGATGAAGTCACTTCACTGCCTCATGCCTCAGTTTCCTCCTTTGTAAAGTGCTATGAGCTCTATAGAGGAAAAGCAATATATATATTGCGCTCTCTCTCTATCTATCTATATATATATGGTCCAGATATATTTTTAATAATGGTACCATTCTCATCCATTGGAATTCATTCATTCAGAAGTGAGAGAACACTATTATCCACCCCCATTTTACAGAAAGGATGATTGGAACACAAAGAGGCTTATAAGCAAGCTTACACAAATCAGAAAGTCAGCAGGAGTATTCAACCAAGGTCTCCGATCTATGGCTGCCCCCAGCTTTAAAAAAAAGTTAATGCAAGTGAAAAGCCCCAGACTTGCAGGCAGAGTAAAACTGGGAGACATCACGGAGCATGTTGCTTATTTTATTTCCCTTTTAAATGGTTTCTACTGGGTTATGCAGTAGGTCTATCTGTCTTGTCATTTTAACTTTGGATTTAAGCCCTCCTTTCATAGCTAATGGAAAGTACCTGCTTGGGGTTATTTGCTGCTGTTGAGATTTGGATTGTTTCATTGGTGTACTGCTAACTATGTTTGTTGTTAAATGGTTAATCCAGTAACAGACAACACTGGTACCAGACTGGGTGAGGGAACAGATGATCCTGAAGGGCACCTGGGAATAGCCAGTTCCCATCTGCATTTTAAAAGCCAGTTGGAATTTAGTGTTAGAGAAGCAGTGGTTGGGGCCAAGGTGGTTGTTCATCCTGGTATCCGGAAGATTAACGGGGTAGAGAGGGGATGTCTGTGTGTTTAAGGCTATTAAATAGTTTACAGTCATTTTCAAAATATCTAATGGATAATAAAAGTCTGATGCCTGATTCTGTTCTCGACACAAATCTGGCAAGAGAAAGTGTGACATAAATCAATTCTCAAGACACAGTTCTAAGGAAGATGAAATGTAGCCCAACGTTAACACTATAGTGGCAAAGATAGGAAATAGGATGCTGGTGGCTTGCTTTGAGTCAGGCCTCTTGGGAGCAATGCATTTAAATTCACTGACAATTTTCTCTTCTCTAAGGTCTGTACACAGTGGACAGGCAGGGAGAAGACTTTTAGCAACAGGATGAACAATGGGAATGAAAGTGCTTGAAAAGACATTACAAACTTTGAAAGCAGAGAATGGGGCTCAGGATAGGGAACAGGGAACGATTAAACCTTGGAAGCTGCTGCCTTCCTCTGCATTCTGGAGCAGAATTACACCTACTTTTCTTGGTATGGACTTTGCAGTTGTCTTAGTCTATATGAACATGGGCTATGTGGGTAGGTCATGTGTGCTGCTCTGCTCCTATTGGGTAGGTCAGCTTGGGATAAGGACTGACATTTTTGAGACAGTTGGAAACAAATCTGTTCAAAATATTAAAGCAGTTAAAAAAGACCCCTTTTCAAAACTAAGATTTGTCATCTAATTTTTCTTTCAGATGGAGCAAGTGAACAAATAGCATGGTTTTAACAATTTAAAGTTCAGGTTTGTGACGCTAAAGACAAAACACAGATTGATACTTCGATGTATACAAGTAGCAGGGTTAAGTGGGAAACTTCTGCTTTTTGACACGAGGCAGACTCATTTCTAAAATGCTAAAGGAAAGGGATTTACAATATTAAGATTTGTATGATTAGAAAGCAATAAGAAATCTTCAGAACTGGAATTCTAGAGGGGTGGGGGAATGGGTGGAGTCATTGGTGAGTAGAGAGAGGGGCATGGCTAGTGACTGGGGAATAAATTGCTAAAGATAAAAAGAAAAGGAATACTTGTGGCACCTTAGAGACTAACAAATTTATTAGAGCATAAGCTTTCATGAGCTACAGCTCAAAGCTTATGCTCTAATAAATTTATTAGTCTCTAAGGTGCCACAAGTACTCCTTTTCTTTTTGCGAATACAGACTAACACGGCTGCTACTCTGAAACCTTGCTAAAGATAGGTTGAGTAATTTAAATTATGAACTGTTGGGGGGATTCACTTGCTAGAATCTAGAAACTTCTGGAAGGTGGGCAGGGTATTTGATAACATCCTTCTAAATCAAGCTAATCTTCACAGCCTTCTCAGTTTTGAATTCACTAGTTCCCTCCCCCTTCCTCCCATTTTAACGATACATTTGAAAGGTGCGTATCAAACTGCAAACAGATGCTCAGTGGTTACCGAACATCATTGCATGAACTTATCTGACTCCACATGCCTAGAGTTGAAGAAAGTAGTAGGAAACAAATGACTGAATGAATAAAAATAGATAGTTCGTCTAAAGTAGCATGTCAACCTTGTCAGGAATTGTTACATTGTTCGATAGCATTTTTGCTCATTTCAAGTTGAGAATGTTTTTAGACCATTCAGATTGATTTTGTCAAAACTTCATAATGGGCTAGGTGTTGAAATAGCACCTAGAAATAGAAAATGTATGATAGTGTAGTGGTAATGAGACCTTAGTTAAGATATCTAAATTTAAGGGCAACAATGTAGATGATGTTCTGTCTCTTGCTCTTCACACCAAAAATAATACGAAGAAACCATCTGGGCACAGCTGGATCACGATAACTGTCTTTACTAAATATACAAAAATGCGTGAGGCCTTGCTACATCCAGACTGCTGCTCTACCTGGTTTCTGTTGGCTTCCAAAACATGGAACACAGTGAGTTTCACTAGAGGGCTCACAAACAATTTAAAGGGATGTGCCCCCCCGCCTATTTCTATACGCTGCACTAGGCTTAATTAACTGTGTCCCAGTCTGCTTTCTAACATTAAGCGCAAGATTTGCAAAGGTGCTTAAGGGAGGTAAGTGCCCAACTCTCACTGCAGGTTCATATTTGTAAATGTTGATAAATACGAGTGTTTAAACATGAAGTGGGGAGAACAGAGGAGGGGGACACACCATCCAAGGATGGATGGAATAAACAGTGATTAAAGGGGATGGGCATGTATGAGTGGGCAGAGACTTATTATTTCTAGGAAGGACTGAGCTTGCAATTAGAGTAGATTTCACTGTATTTTAAATGTCAGATTATAAACATCAGAAATGAGACACATTCAAACAACATTAGATGAAAACCAGAGTATTTAATGTTAAGGCTTCCTCTAACTCATCTACTTAACACCCAGGGTGAAATCCTGGCCCCATTAAAGCCAATGGTAAAACTCCTATCGACTACAATGAGGTCATGAATTCACCCATAGTGCCTGTGCATTGCAATGGAGATCATGGTACTGTGTCAGCTTGATATTATATAGGAAGGGGGAGGCAGAGTGGCAGCCTTTTGTGAATTTCCTTGCCATTTTCCATTTAAGTTAGGCTTGATATTAATTCAATACTGTTGAATGTAATTGGATCATATTCTTTGCTAAATGGCCATCTAGATATATTGGTCTATCTCATTGGTTCTCTACCTGCAGCCCGCGGGCGGCTTGCAGCCCAATCAGCACAGAGCTGCAGCCCATGTGACATCCTCAAGGCCATACTGGTAGAATTGGATGTGGCCCACATGACACATTGTGGGCCACATATGCAGCCCACAATGGTAAATGGGTTGAGAACTACTGGTTCTAGCTAGCCTGACCTATCACCAGGGTTATGTAATCATAGAACAGGTCAAAAGATGCATTTCCATTTTCTTAATGTTTTCAAAGGTTAATTTGAGGTAAAGAGTCAAATTCATGCCTGGTCAACTCCATTGGCTAAATGATTTAAGGATTAAAGCCTCAAGAGTTTTCCTTTGTTTCTCACTTTGGTTAGAACCTAAGAATATGGTAAACTAGAAGAAACAGGTTATTTTTAAAAAATCATTCAGAGTGTACCTTATAATTGGGGTTTACAGTGTGTGTGTGTGTGGGGGGGGGGGGGAACATGTTTACTACCTCTCCTTAGTCTTTTTAAATCTCTAACTTTATTTAGTTTGTCTTTGAATTTTATTCTGGCTAATAAAAATTTTGTAAACATAAAAGTCTCAAATCTGCTTCTTCAGTCTATGCAGATTTCAAGGAATTTGTGCAATGTTTGGACTATTTAACTAAAACTGTAAAATGCAATTATTGAAAACAGACGTTTCACCCCACTGACTTTAATGGGGCTACACTTAACCCAGTGTCTCTGTTTTAAAATAGATCCTTGGCAAATTTACTTTCTCCCAGTGTGTTACCTCTTAATTACATTTCAGATCCTCCACTATTTTATTTGATTCCTATTCTGTCCTCTATATAAAACTATTCTTATCAAAAATATAATTACTCTTTATAATATAGTGACCAATTACACTGAAGTTATGCTTGATAACTCTAATCACTCCTATGCTGACAAAATTGGAAGGTTAACTAAATGACTGAGAGTAATTACAGTGCAAATACAAGGTAGTTAATGGACCAGAATGCTGAAAATACGCCAATTAAGTATGAAACCAAAGGGGTGATGACAAGTAATTCTGTAATGTTAAACTTAATGTTATATGAATTGGTTGTAATTATCAAAGTGTAACCACAATTACTGTACTATAAATGTAACCCAAATATACATAAAGTTTCCATTGGAGAAATTTTCATATATATTTATATTCAAATAACTGTTGTTTTCTTCTCAATTAACTCCAGTAATATGAGATATTAGGTCTTTTAGAATGCATCTCTGAAAAGATCGAGATAATTTACATGTATGAAAAGAAGCTAGATAAAAACAGGAAGGTGTCTCTCTAAAACCATTTATAGTTATGATCAGGTTCTCCTTGGCATAACCCAGTGAAGACCATGGGGTTAGAATAGAATTGAATTTGGCCTCCTGTTTACAACTTCAGACCATGCAGCCCCTCATTGTAAGCCTTGAAAACAAAAGGAATAAATCTCAGGTCTTTCACTGTTAAGTATGTGGCCAGATCACCAGCAGGCATAAAATGGTGTCGCTCAATTGATTTCAATAGAGCTCTGCTGATTTATACCAGCAAAGGATGTGGCCCATTACTTTTAAAGTGTTTTCTCTATTTTCTTCACCCTCATTGCACATGGCAAAGTTTTTTTTCACTCAGTTCAGCAGCAATGAACTCTTATGTTTATACTAGACCATAAAAGCATCTTATTCAAGCTGAGTTTTATGAAGAAGGTGAAACGAGTGCAGCATTGTAAAAGACTATTGTAATGACTGATAAAACCCAGTTTAACTGCATGCTTTCTGTTACTAGGCTTTTGTATTATTTTTTTCAGATATCAATATTTAGGGATTTTCTGCTGGAGAGGGGACATCTGAGAGTCTCTGGGGCACCCTAATAGTTAAAGGTGTTTTGTGAAGTTTGTGCTACAATGTAACATGGGATTGATCTGAGCAAGGGGGAAGTTGTATGTGGTGAGCACTTCTTAAACAAATGTCTGACAAAGGGGGCTGTCCTCTCTATGGATCCAGTCAATACAATAATAAACCAAGACTGTCCCTTTATCAATAATGGTACAAGTCACTTCCTGCTATATGGGCCAGATTCACTCCGGCATCCAGGGTAGTTGTCCTGGAGAAGGGATTTGCCCCCGTTGGGAAAGCAGCTGGTGTTACTGTCACTGCCCTCCTCTGGGCCTGTGGAAAAGTATTTACCTTCCCCCAGACGATTTGTGGGCAGTGCTGCCCAGCTCCGAGACCCCCAAGTGCTGCTGCCTTGCTCTTTAGGAGAACTTTTCAGCACTTAGAGGCCTGCAGCAAAGGGTGAATTCATTCCTGTATATAACTTGATGCTCCATTTATAGGTTGCATCAATGATTTCTGCTCCTTCCTTCCTTCCACATTTCCCTGCACCATCGTGCTCCACCTAGGCTCCCTTCTCGATGTTCCATTTCCCATTCTAGACTAGGCTTTTTTCTAAGCTGGCACTTGGAAGAGTCACAGCCTTCCCAGACCCTGGGTGCCCTCCTTCTGCTAAAACCCACTTCTTTTTCTTAGCTTCCCACTACTAGGCTCCTTTTAAATAATGCCTCCTCTATGGCTTGCACTTGATCTTTTGTAATTTGTTTTGTGTTTGATTTGAGATTCCCTTCAGAGTAGGGACTTGTCTTCTATCTGTTTTTAGATCTGTGTTATGAATCTGAGTGCTGACACTGTACTCGGTACAAGACACAGATGAAGACACAGTCCCTGCCCTGAGAAGCATACAGTCTACTGGACAACACATAACAGACACACAAATGTATTGGCAATCCTTGAGGAGTGTTTTGTCTAAGAGAAAATACAGGTCGACTCCCAAAAGGATTACATTAACTCCAAGGGAGTTGCATACAAACTAGTGTAACAAAGTTCCTCCTTTACCTTGGTGGGTCTGGCACTTATTGGCAGATTTGCTCACCTTGGAGCTTCATGTCAGCCCTCAGCTTGGCTGTTTTTCCTGAACCCACAGTCCAGGTCAACTCCTCCTGTGTCTGACCAGGAGTTGGAAGGATTTGGGGGGAACCTGGGCCCACCCTCTACTCTTGGTTCCAGCCCAGGGCCCTGTGGAATGCAGCTGTCTAGAGTGCCTCGTGGAACAGCCGTACAACGGCTACAACTTCCTGGGCTACTTCCCCATGGCCTCCTCCCAACACCTTCTTTATCCTCACCATAGGACCTTCCTCCTGGTGTCTGATAATGCTTGTGCTCCTCAGTCCTCCAACAGTCCATATTCTCACTCCCAACTCCTCTCACCCACACCACAAACTGAAGTGAGCTCCTTTTTTTAAAACCCAGGTGCCCTGATTATCCTGCCTTAATTGATTCTAGCAGCTTCTTGATTGGCTGCAGGTGTTCTAATCAGCCTGTCTTAATTGTCTCCAGAAGGTTCCTGATTGTTCTGGAACCTTCCCTGTTACCTTACCCAGGGGAAAGGGATCTGCTTAACTTGGGACCAACATCTCTCCCTTCTATTGCACTCCTGCATCTCTCTGGCCTAGAGGGAGAGGGCTGCTAGGCCCGGGGCTCTGTCTACTGCTGTTGCTGCTCTAGCTGCTCCCCTGGCTGGGCTAGACACTATCCCCCCCCTCCCTTCTCTGCTACCTGGTTGCTGGCTAGCTGCTGGACCCCCCTCACCCTTGGGTGCTGCTACTGCTCCAACTGCAGCCCCTTGGGGGGGGGGCTGCTGACCTGCTCCCCAGAGGGGAGGAGGGACCCCATCCCAGCCGTTGCTCCTGCTGCTGTGGACACCACCACCACCACCTGTGAGGGGTCCTTTCTGCCTGCCTGGCCACCGGGCTGCTGCTGCCTTTGCTGCCTAGAAGCTGCTGGAGCCCGAAGGAGGAGGGGACGAGGCCGTCTGCTGCTGGGGGAGCGCGCGGGGACTCTGCAGACCACTGTGGAGGGGGGCCTTCAGGCTGAGTAACTTTTGAACTGTGCTCTTGTGGTGGGGGTTTTGACTGTGTTTGTGGGGACACCAGGGGTGTGGCGTGGATCCTGCCCCCCCCCGTCCATCTGCATGTCCCCCCCCACCCCCGTTGTCATCGCTGCCCCCTCCGCCACCCCCAGGGGACGCTTCCTATCTGCCTCCAGTTCCTGCCTCTGGGACTCGGCTGCTTGCTGGGCTGGCCGTGCCCTTTCCCCACCGTTTGGGCCTGAAGCAGCAGCCAGCCCAGACTGACTCTTTGACAGCGCACGTGCCCTCCCCCCCTGGACTGGACCCCTTTTGTGAGCCCCACCTTTGTCCCCTGTTACCTGCCCCATTTTGCCCCTGCAGCCTTTGTGCTCCCCCCCTTTACCCCAGCACCTCGCTGGCTTCAGTTTTGTTTTGTCTGCTCTGCCCTTTTCCCTCTGCAGCTTTTGTTTGTTTGCCCAGCCCCGGCCTCTGAAGCTAGCTCCTTGGTTCCCTGTCCTGCCCCCGGCCTGGTCCCCCCCCCCCCCCCCACGGGGTACCCCTGCCTTGATTGGCCCCTTACCCAGTGCGCCCATGTGCTTGTGCCCTTCCCCTGTTTGAGTTTGCCCCTATTCACTGCACCCCCCCTAACGTTCTTGTGACCTCCCTCCCCTAGTGCAGCTAGAGGACCCGGATTCCTATCCTGAGTCGGTGACTGTCCCCTACGAGCCCTTGATACGCCCCTGTCCAGCCCCCCCTTTTTTGGCGCCCTCCTCCCCTGCCTGCAGCCTAGCGGGGAGGCGTGGTCGACCTGCCTCCCCTCTCCCCTCCTCTCTCTGGTGTCTTCCCCTCCCTTCCTGCTTCTTATGATGGGGGACATGACGGGTGGGGCCCCTCCAGCAGCCCCAGACACCCTTCCCCCGCCTGCCCCTCCGTCACCACCCCGAGCCTCTACCTCACCCCCTGCTGCCAAACCACCTGCCGCCGCCAGGGCGCCGGCAGCGGCAGGCACCGGGGTGACCTCTGCTGCTGCCATGCCTCTTGCCCCCTCAGATTCTGGGGGAGCCCCCCCCAGCCGGCGGGAAGGGCCAGGGGAAGAAGGGGAAGGGCCCCACCAAAAAGACCATGGCAGGGACTGCCACGACCCCACCACTGGCTGCGGTGTCCCTACCCGCTGCTCCCTCCACCAGCTCTGCAGGTGTCCCTCCCCCAGCCCCCAGGGTGTACGCCCAGGTGGCGGCGGCCCCCCCGCCTGCCGCTACATCATCTCTCCCACCCACCGCCTCCGCTACCATCTAAAGCGGCTGGGGCCCCTTTCCCACCATGACCAGGAAGCATGGCGTCCGTGGCCTCCTGGTGCCCGCCTCGCCCCACGTGGACACCTACGTGCGGGCGTTGGCGAGGGTGGTGGGGCCCACGGCCATTGTGGCGGCCTCCAAAATGTACGGGAAGATCGTCGTCTTTTTAGCATCGGAGGCCGCCGCCCAGGAGGCGATGGAGAAGGGCCTGGCAGTGGGGAGCATGTTCGTCCCCCTGGAGCCGCTGGACGACCTGGGCGTCTGCCTCGTCCTGACCTCCGTCCCTCCCTTCCTTCAATGCCGCCCTATTACCCGCCCTCTCAACCCTGGGGAAGCCCCTTTCTGTCCTGAACCCTCTCTCGCTGGGCTGCAAGTACCCCGCCCTCCATCACGTCCTCTCGTTCCACCGGCAAGTGCAGCTTCAACTGCCGCTGGTGGAGCATGACGGAGAGGCACTCGAGGGGTCCTTTTTGGTCCCCTACCAGGGGGCCCATTACCGGGTGCACTATTCCATGGGGGAGGCCCGGTGCTACCTCTGCCGGGCGATGGGGCATGTTCGGCGGGACTGCCCCTTGGCCCGGCAAGGAGGGGCATCCGGGACCCCTGAGCCCCGGCGGGGCGCCGGCCCCGTCATCGCCGGCGCCCCTGGTTGCCTGGCACCCGGAGCCGCCCCTCCTCCCACTCAGTCCACCACTGCTCCCACTCGGACCCAAGGGGCGCTCCCCCCAGCGCGCCCAGATGAGCAGGAGAGCCCCACCTCTGCTGCCTGCAGTCTGGCAGGGCATGTAGAGGAGGCTGCGGCTGGGATACCACCGAGCGTGGGAGAGGCCTGCCCCAGGGGGATTCTTCCCTCCCTCATGCCGCTCCACCGCTGCCTCCCACAGTCCCTGAGCCATCGCCCCTGCCTCCCGACCCGACCCCTGTTAGCCGGTCCCCGATGATGCCATGGAGGGCTGGGCCCTAGTCCTGGGGAAATGGGGCAAGTGGAAGGCTCGAGCTCCACTCCCTTCCACCGCTGCAGAAGCCCCCCAGAAGACCAAAAAAGGGGGCACCGATGCCGAGCCCTCTGCTTTGCCCACGGGCGCGTTTCATCCCCCAGTGCCGACAGGGAAGGGCGTGGCAGCACGGGAGGGCAGTACTGTCCCTCCACTGGAGCCCCTTCCCTTCAAGGCCCCCGATGGAGCCCCTCCTGCCCCATTACCATCCGGAGCCCCTGTGAGGCCCGAGGCGAGCGTCACTTCGGGCATTGGCAGGGAGACCTCCGGGGTGGTGGAAGGGGAGCTCCCCTCCATCTATGAGGAGATCGAGGCCCTGGATCTGACCCCGGTCACCCAGGGGAAGGACGACCCTCTGCCAGCGGGCCTCGATCTGAGCGACCTCACCTCGGGGGGGGCCCCCCTTCACCATGCTCCTCCTCCCTAACTGCTGCTTCTGCTCCCGCCTCCAAGGGTTGCCTGGGCTCCTCCATCTGCTCAGCCGCGGGTGGCACCCTGCTGTCGGCCGCCGAGCCCATTGAGGTGACGGCCGGTGCCGTGCGGCTGGGACCTGGGACCCACGGGCTGTCCCTTGTGGGCGTGGGGCAACCGACCTCCTTCCCGGGCGGGGACCCCACTGGAGATGCTGTGGCTACTCCACAAGGGTCGACAACAAGGGCAGACCTAGTCACCGTCTGGGCCAAGTCTTTGCAGAGCGGGGTCCTCCCTCTTTTGTGCAGGCAAGCCGTGCTCGCCTTATTGCCGAAGAAGGGGGACCTCCGCGATTTACAAAATTGGCATCCCGTCTAGCTCCTCAGCACGGACTATAAAGTCGTGGCAATCTCTCTAAGGCTAGGGTCCATGCTGGCGGACACGGTCCACCCAGACCAGACCTACACTGTCCCGGGCCGCAGCATCTTCGACAACTTAAATCTGGTCTGGGACCTTTTGGAACTCGGGTGTAGGGATGGTCTGTCGTTCGCCCTCCTGTCCTTAGATCAGGAGAAGGTGTTCGACAGGGTGGGTCATGAGTATCTCCTGAGCACTCTGCAAGCGTGTGGCTTCGGACCCCAGTGTGTGGGTTTTTTCCGGGTGCTGTACACCTCCTCAGAGTGTCTGGTCAGGCTCAACTGGACCCTGACCAAACCGGGCAGCTTCGGGCGAGGAGTACTGCAGGGATGCTCCCTCTTGGGCCAGCTGTACGCTCTTGCGATTGAACCCTTCCTCTGTCTCCTCTGAAGGAGGTTTGACAGGGTTGGTCCTGCGGGAGCCGGAGCTGCGGCTGGTCCTGTCGGCGTACGCTGATGACGTGCTCCTCGTGGTCCAGGACCCGGGCGACTTGGTGTGGGTGGAGGCTTGCCAGGCCATCTATTCAGCAGCCTCCTCCGCGCGGGTCAACTGGGTCGAGCTCTGGCTTGGTGGTAGGAGACTGGTGGCAGGCGAGTTCCCTCCCACCCGCGCTTCAGGCCATCCGGTGGAGCACGGGTCCACTGCTCTATGTCGGCGTTTACCTTTCTGCCACGCATCCCTCTCCACTGGAGAAATGGCAGTATTTAGAGGGCGGGGTGATAGAGCGGCTCCGGAAATGGACAGGACTACTCCAGTGTCCCTCCCTTTGAGGGAGAGTGCTGATGCTTAATCAACTAGTCCTGTCCATGCTCTGGTACTAGCTCAACACTCTGGTCCCGGCCCCGGGTTTCCTGGCGAACCACTGGACATCGATTCTGGAGTTCTTTTGGTCAGGACTGCACTGGGTCCCTGTAGGGGTTCTCCATCTACCCCTGGAGGAGGGAGGACAGGGCCTGAAATGTCTGCTTACTCAGGTCCATGTCTTCCGCCTCCAGGCCCTGCAGAGGCTCCTTTATGGTGCAGGTAGTCCGGCGTGGAGCATACTGGCGCATGCCTTCCTGCGCCGCTTCCGAGGGCTCTGATATGACCGGCAGCTCCTTTATCTCCATCTGAGAGGTCTTCCGTGAGACCTCTCCGAGCTGCCGGTCTTCTACCAGGACCTCCTCCGGACCTGAAAAATGTTTTCAACGACCAGGTCTGTGGCGGCCACCGAGGGGGCAGATCTCCTCGCGGAGCCCCTGCTACACAACCCCCAGCTCCGTGTGCAGGTGGCGGAGTCCCGCTCGGTGCGCCAGAGGTTGGTCCTGGCAGAAGTCACCAGAGTCGGAGACCTCCTGGACTATGACCGGGGAGACTGGCTGGATCCCCTGATGCTCACTCAGCACATGGGGCTCTCCAGACCTTGTACTCCCCGGCGCATACTTCAGGAGGTGAAGGCCGCTTTGCCGCCCGCTGCTCGGGTTTATCTCGACCAGGTCCTGCATGAGGGCACGCCCCGCCCACCCTCTACCCTAAGCCCACCAGACCTTTTAATTGGACCCCTGCCCCGTGGACCCAACCAACCCCTTCACTGTAAGCCGGCTGCACGAGATGCAGCCGGTCTGCTTTCAAACTGCGCCAAGAAAACATCTATACACGCTCATGCTCCACACCCTTCACGCCCTCACCCTCGTGTCCCGCCCTGATACAAAATGGTGGGACCTCCTGCCACCTTTGGAGGGTGAGGAGCCCCGGTGGGTCAGCCTATATTCCACCTTAGTCCCGAGGCCCGCCGGGGATGTCAGTTGGTGGCTCCTTCACGGAGCCGTGAGCACGGGCGTGTTCTTGGCGCGGTTCACCTCAATCCCAGACAGCTGCCCCTTTTGCGGGGTGAGGGAAACTCTGGCACACACATACCTGGAGTGTGCCAGGCTGCAGCCCCTATTCCATCTCCTCACCAATATTTTATTACGCTTTTGGTTGCACTTTTCCCCTCACCTTCTTATCTATGCACTCCCTATCCGTGGCCCCACAAAGTCATGCGATCTCCTGGTCATTCTCCTCCTGGCCCTAGCTAAAACGGCCATCTATAAAACCAGAGTGAGGAGGTTGGCCGATGGAGTCTCCTGTGACTGTGGGGCCTATTTCCGATCCTCAGTCCATTCACGTATCCAGGCAGAGTTCCTCTGGGCGGCGTCCTCTGACTCCCTTGATGCCTTTGAGGAGCAGTGGGCGCTGTCCGGGGTTCTCTGCTAGGTTTCCCCGTCCAGTTCCTTCATTTGACCCTTTGACCACACTCCTGTCCCTGTTGTTTCATTAGTTGTTCCCTGGAATTATTTGGTATCTAGGTCCTGTGGATCCCCCTTTTAGGCTGGGGGGGGATCCTTTAGCACTTCCCGGATCCCAATAGGATTACTCTTATAGCCATCAGGCCTGACCCTGTCACACTAGAGGTAGTCAAGAAATTATTCAAAATGTGTTTTTGATTAAAAAATGGTGCTGCTTTTTTTGTCAAAACTGAAATTTCTGTGGGAAATTTCCATTTTTAACACAACATTTGAGGCCAAATTTTTTTGGCTTTTCAGCAACCAAAAACTGAAGAATTTTGGATCAAACTTTCTTGTGATTTTTGGCTGAAAACCCACAAAGAAATGTGAAGAACAATGTTGACAGAAATAAAACATTTTTTTTTCTTTTTTGTTAATATTGCATGGGAACAAAAACCACTTCCTGACCTCTTCTGAAAAACATTGTTGGCCCCACTGCTACTACCTTCAAGCCCTGGGAAGGCACAGGCATGAAAACACAGTTTTCCACAGCCACCTAAGCAAATGGGTTCCATGGTGGACAGCTGCCTGACTGTAATAGGAGTTGAAACCATTCAGCACCGTGAAGAATTGATCTTTCAGCAAGAGGCAGGACAAGGGCACAGGATGTTTTCTTCAAGTACCACTGGGCCATGCGAAGCAAAAATTTTAATTAAATTGTGTTTTAACATTCGCCAATATTTTCCACTGAGAATCTAACTCTTATTTGAACTTTTCTTGAATAAACACAGTCATACAGTAGTGAGCTGCCAGAAGCTCAAGAACCACTCGCTCTGGGTCTTCGGCGGCACATCCTTCAGTCCCTCCGGGTCTTCGGTGGCACTGAAGGACCGGCCGCTGAAGACCTGGAGTGAGTGAAGGACCCGTTGCCAAAGTGCCGCTGGGTCAGTAAAAATTCACATGGGAGCCTCCCCAGCCGAGGGCTCAGGCGGGACGGACAGGACAGTCCTGCGGGCCACATCCTATCCATCCTGCCTGAGCTTCCCCACCCCTTTAACAACTGGTTCTAAACCGGCTTCAAAATTTTAACAACCAGTTTGTGCGAACCAGCTGCAGCTCACCACTGCATTCATATTAGTTCTTTAGCACATAAAGCAAAATGAGTAAATGGTGTTCTTCATTGTGCACGCTTTGTCTTCAATACAGTTCAGAATGAACTTTTGGTTTTTAGAGGTGAATAATTGCACATGCAAGTCCAAGTTTTAATGAACAGTTCTGAAGTTCTTTCTTATTGAAAGGATTTTTTTTCAGTTCACAGCTTAAAAACCAAACCAATCCCCTCCAACAACCCTTAAAACCGCTTTGAAAGTGGACAATGATGTTTTGTATTTGTAATGTTGGCGATGAATAGCTTACATTTAAATGTAAATATTCTCTTTTAAAGTGCATTTCATCTGAGACTCTCAAGGCACTTACGAGCTAAACATAAATAAATGTTATCTCCATTTTACAGATGGGGATAATGAGGCAGAGAGGCTGAGTGACTTACCCAGTACAAGATGCCCAAAAGCCTAACTCCTTCTCTGACTTCTAGCGTGCATCCTGTCTCACAATGTCTTTTCTTATACAACTATTTTCTAGAGATGGATCTAAATGCAGGTCCTTATTTTTCAAATACTTCCTTCACATTCATGAAGAATAAATTCACATGCAAATTGTTAGAAAAACAGACAAAAAAACATTACTTTAAATAATGTATTCTAACTGGTGTTCAGCAACTCTAAAGGAACACTGAAAAATGTTTTCTCCTTTTGTCTTTAATTCTTTCTTAAGATTGACAGTTCTGAACTTAGTTTGTCATTTTTTTAAAACACTTTTATTTTCTAAGGAGCACAGGCTACAAGGGAATTAATCACTTGCTTTTCATCTCTCAAAAGTACCACCATTAAACTAAAATACACATCAGAATTGTGCTAGGAACAGCAGTGGATGGTTAACTAGTGTTCCTTCTGCTGGTTGGTTGGTTACCTTTGGTGTATCAGAAGAAAAATAAATCAGGGACATGCATGATCAGTGATTATTTAATTTAACAAGTTCTTGAAGACGGTGATTTTTTTTTAAAATTTGATACAGGACTTAGAAACCAGAGGACATCTGGAATCAGTTTATAGCACTTTAAAACTAGGTCATATTTTAGGGTCTGAAAATACTTGCTGGTGTTTGTTTGATTACATAATTGATTTAGCAATTTACCACCCTAATTTACCAAATCTGTTGTGAATAATATAATTTAAATGCAAATTAAAGAAGGCTGAAGAGGAGAACTATACAAGGTGTTGCAGATAGAGATAGTTGGGAATTTTGGGCCAAAGTTTTTTTGTTGCATCTCTCAAATGTTTGTGGATAGAAAAACTGTTTCCAGCCCAGCAGTAGTTGCAGATGCTTACTTAGCATAATGCACACACAAATATGTTTGTTTGTATACTTCAGGATCAACAATAAGTGCTTTGAGTTTTTCTATGTGTATATTTCTCATCCAAGTAAATGTCTCTTAAAAATGGATGGGTTACTCCTGGAATTAAGAATACCCATAAGAAGAATCAACTTTTGGTTAGGTTAAATTCTAGGCTCTCTGGGATATTGACTGCGTGTCCAGTATTTAGCACTTTGTTGGAACCTTGGTAGCATGAATAAATAATAACAAAACGCCAAGGGTGAGGGGAATATGCCGGAGTCCTGAATTGTAAGTCCCAGTCTTGTAAACCGATCCGCACTGTAGTCTGTGTTATTTAAAGCTGAATTTTAGGCTGCCTGATGATTGTTCCATGTAGAACAGTGTATGAGTAAAACCAAGATATAATGAAAGCCTTGCTTGTCTTATTAGACTACTTTGTGCTTTATATGGCACATTTAATGTGATAGAACTCTGTGTGTTTGCCCAGATGAAAGGCTAGACTGTGGCATTAAGTCACTGGTCCCCTTTGGGGGTCATGCTGAACTATCCCACCTGAGCAGAAGCTCCAGATGGGAAGGGTTGTGTTTCAGAAGCACAATCCTTGCAGGGAGTGTAGGTGCTTCCCCATCTCAATGGATGGTGTACTGTTATCTCTGTCCCTGTATCTGGCCAGCACCATGGACTGGTACAGAGATGGCTTTGCACCTCCATGCAACACTCGAGTGGACTGCACCTCTGGGGATATAGGAAGGGACCAGTCTCTGTCTTGCCCAGAGTGCAAGGATTATGATTGTCTTTAGTTCTTGTGGAGGGATGTAAGGGGGAAGGGCTCATTTTGATTTCCTCCCCCCCGCCCCGCGAATTCCCTTCACCTATGTAAGGGCTAACCCTACTCTGGCCCTAATTAACTCTCACTTCCTCTCATTATTTCAGTAACTCGTGCTGTCCTTATTTTATAAATGGGTTCGTCAGGACTTCGAGAGGCTAAATTGTCATGTTAATGACAGAACTGGAACCCAGGACTTCTGACTCTCAGTCCTTCGCTCCCATCACAATACTACACTCTTGTTTTTGGATCGCTTGCTAAAGCAGCCATTCCCACTTTTTAAAATGGGACAAAATATGCAAAAACATGTTTCAAGTCACCAGGAGTGGCGGGAGTCTTCTCTAAGATAAGGTAAACAAAGATCATGGGACCTTGAAATATGTCTTCACGAGCTGTAGGAGACCCATCAGTGCTCTGACAGGATGCAGGCAGATGGGGCAGGGAGAAGGGAGTGGGTGAAAGTTGGAGTACAAACTGAATAACAAGCAGGCTCACTGGAGAAGCAGGGAGAAAGAGCTCCCCAAGAGATCATGGAGGCAATCGAGAGGAGCATGAACCAATGCTTCTGATTATACTCTTAAGGCTCTACAGGCAGAAAGTCCACAGTGAGCTGCAAGATCTTGTAGATTAAATCGTTTTGTTCTTAATTGAGTTAACACCAGGAAGTACTTCAGGCACCACGCCCCTGCTAAAAAAGATGTTTATCTAGAGGAGCGTCTCTTAGTGGTTAACTGTGGAGACATAACAGGGAACAGAACGCTTCCGAAACAATGCCCTATTTGAGGGGAAAGCTGTCATGATGACTGGGAATCTTCTCCATTGGAGGCTGTTGTGGGAGGAGTTTGGCAACTGAAATAGTATTTTAGTTTAGATTTCCCCTTTTGTGTGTGGGTTTTTAACCACCCTGTAAAACACTTCAGTTGCTGTGATCATTATTATTTGCAGGGGTTGCAGAGCACTATTTAGAGTGCATGGGGGCATAGATTTGCGTTATCCTCCTATTTCCCTCTCAGGTGCACCCTCCCACTGGCAGCAGCCTGACCCCCTAGCCCAAGAGTGAATGATGGTACGACCTGGCATGCGGGCCCATGCACTAGGTCGCACCACCACTCAAGTTTGACCCAGACATCATGACAGAGAGGCAGCTGGGCCAAACCCGGGCAGTGCCAGGTTGCAGCACCTCTCTCTCAAATTTGGCCCAGCCGCTCCCCTATCATGATGGAGGGGCATTGCAATCTGCTGCACAGGGTCACAGCACTGGTCAGGTTTGGCCTGGCCAGAAAGTGGTTGGGCTATGGCCCGGCTTCTGTGGCCTATGATTAGGGCCCTACCAAATTCGAGGTCCATTTTGGTCAATTTCACAGTCATAGGATTTTAAAAATTGTAATGTCATGATTTCAGCTATTGAAATCCGAAATTTCATGGGGTTGTAATTTTTGGGGTCCTGACCCAAAACGGAGTTGTGTGGTGGGGGCGGGGTCACAAGGTTATTGTGTGTGTGTGTGGGGGGGGAGGGGTTGTGGTACTGTGCTACTGTTGGTGGCAGTGCTGCCTTCAGCGCTGGGCAAGCAGTGGCGGTGGCTGGCTGGGAGCCCAGCTCTGTAGGCAGAGCCATCGCCAGCAGCAGGAGCGCACAGGTAATGATGGCACGTTATGATATTGCCACCCTTACTTCTGCGCTTCTGCCTGCAGAGCTGGGCCCTCAGTCAGCAGCTGCCACTTTCCGGCCACCAAACTCTGAAGGCAGTAGCGCAGAACTAAGGGCGGCATGGTCTGGTATTGCCACCCTTCTATGCTGCTGCTGGTGGGGCGCCGCCTTCAGAGCTGGGCACCTGGCCACCAGCCTCTGCTCTCCGGCCACCCAGCTCTGAAGGCAGTGCAGAAATAAGAGTGGCAATACTGCTCTCCCCCTGAAATAGCCTTGCGATTGCCACTGCAACTCCCTTTTGGGTCAGAACCCCCAATTTGAGAAACGCTGGTCCATGAAATCTGTGTAGTAGAGGGTAAAAGCGCACACAAAACCAGATTTCACTGTCTGTGACGCGTTTTTCATGGCCGTGAATTTGGTAGGGCCCTACCTATGATTTATATTACTATATATTTCATCAGTACTGATACATGTGGCTGGTGCATATGTGGAATTAGAAGAAAGGTGATGACTTATCTAGTCCTTCAGTGCGTTTAACTGCTCACTGGCTGCCTCCACCAATCTACAAAATAAAATAGCTCACCCAGAACCCACTCCAGATCCAGGTGACTTTATGTGCTTTGCCTTTCATGAACTTTAACCTGGAAAAGGTTCTCAAATCTATCTACGTATCTTGTTACTTTATATGTCTCCCATCACCGTAATAATGGAGTGTTCCTGGGCTGATGGTGTTTACAGGGCCTTTCCTCTAAACCACAGGTAAACTCCTACCCACTTACCCTCACTTCTATCTTATGCTTTCTGTTCTTTCTCTGTCTTTTCACAAAAGTTATGAGCTTGGTTTCTCTTCCTGATCATTAATGGGGGTTTTTGCTGGTGATAGTTTTGGCCACAGTATTAAGCATCAGGTGGCAAATAATAGGGAGGATACCAAGCTGTGGTCTGAAGTTAGTAGAAGAGCTGCCATTAAGGGCAGGCAGCTTCACAGCGCCAGCTAAAAGCCTGTGAAACTGAGTCAGTTGGAACTTTGGAGAGGGGGCTCCGAACGTACATAAAAACAGTCATATTGGGTCAGACCAGTGGACCATGTAGCCCAGTGTCCTGTCTTCTGACAGTGGACAGAGCCAGACACTTCAGAGGGAATGAACAGAACGGGACAATTTTGTGTGACCCATTCCCTGTTGTCCAGTCCCAGCTTCTGGCAACTGGAGGTTTAGGGACACTCAGAGCATGGGGTTGCATCCCTGACTGTTTTGCCTGTTTAGCCATTGGTGGACCTATCCTCCATTCAATTACCTAATTCTTTTTTGAACCCAGTTATATTTTTGGCCTTTACAACATCCCATGACAACGAGTTCCACAGGTTGACTGTGTGTTGCATAAAGAAGTACTTCCTTATGTTTGTTTTAAATCTGCTGCCTATTAATTTCATTGGATGACGCCTAGTTCTTGTGTTTCTTGAAGGGGTAAATAACGCTTCCCTATTCATTTACTCTGCACTATTCACAATTTTATAGACCTCTGTCGTATCTTCCCCCTTAGTTATTTCTTTTCTAATTTGAACAGTCCCGGTCTTTTTAATCTCTTTCCCTTTGGAATCTGTTCCATACCCCTCATCATTTTTGTTTTTCTTTGTGGTATCTTTTCCAATTCTAATGTATCTTCTTTGAAATGCAGTGCTGCACGCGGTATTCAAGGTGTGGGCGTGCTATGGATTTATACAGTGGCATTATGCTTTTTACTGACTCATTATCTATCCCTTTCTTACTGGTTCCTAACATTGTTAGCTTTTTTGATTGCCACTGCACATGGAGTGGGGGAGGGTTCCAGTAGGTTTCATAGTAGTTCCACTATTGCCAAACCCAAACCGTCAAGAATCAGGAGATTGGTTTAAAAGTCAGGAGATTAAAAAGAACTCCCCAATTTATATATTATTTGCCTTTTGGTGTTTGAGCCTTTAGGGTGCATTAGGGTGATATTTACAAACTTTCCTCTGCAACCAGGAAGGTTAGAAACTCACTTCTAGTTTTTTCAAATGAAAGCTGAAATTTCCATATATTCACATGACTCCAGGAGCAGGGTGGGGGTCTCTGGATCTTGGGCCCTGACCTCAGGAGCATGGCTACCACTTTATTGTTTCTTCTGTCCATTTTCAGGATTCACTGGAGTGACGCAGCTGTACTTGAGCAGGAGGAGGGATACAGTGATCATCTGTTTAAGTGCATACGGTATCTATGCCTTCCTTGGACCTTAATCTCCTCCAGGATGTGGTCTTAAATAAAATTCTAGCAAATCCAAACAGCACTGTGGAAATCCATTAATATTTAGTGACCTTTTCCAACAACCTCTGCTTGAACCCAACATTAAAACAATAGATCAGATCTGAGACTTTATGGCAAATGCAGGGGAAATTACCTTTCAAGTGAGAGATGACACACCCTTCAACCTCTAATAGTAAGGAGAGGGAATTTGCATTTAACCATTCATCCACAAATTATAAAATTTCCCTTAGCTAATGGGTGATGTTTTTCTTATTTCATGATCACTAGGAAGGTTCTACGTGACTAATACACGGGTCCTTTTTACATAAGTCCTGATGCAGTTCTCCAATCTGGACGTCCTGTGTCTTGGATCCAAATGCAGCTTGACGTTCAGCTTTTAAATTTGTCTGGATAGCACATAACGAAAAGCAGCTTTCACTTAATACCTCACAAGAAGATTAGAAGATACAACTAGAAGAGACAAGAATGCTAATTAACTTGCTATTTTTATAAAATTCTAAAAATAAAGTGGCAGATTGGTAGGAGATATCCATCCATCATAAACTTTTAGCATAACATACTCCAATTTGTGGAAGTGTGAAGGCTACATATATTTGATTTTTGTCCTTTAAGGACAAATCTCTTCAGATTACAATGTGCAGAAAAAAAATGGAATGAAAGAAAATGGAAAAGGAAACCATTAACATGCCAATGTAGACGAGTAAAAGGGAACAAACCAAACAGCATAGGCTTTAGAGATTATGATCAAAATACTCCAACAGACAGATTCTGTCCCCCCTTTTCCGGCTTCTATTTGCCACTCCAGTGAGATGTACAGGGATCATTAATAGACAACAGTCGTCCAGGAGACAATTACTCCAGTGCAGGAACATCCAAGGGCTGCCTGAGTGACCCTAGGTTGATCTCCTTGCAAGGTCTGGCAAAGCAGGTGGGTGGATGGATGGAAGGAAGGAAGGGAGTAGGGCAGATCAGGGGTGGGTCTGTAGCATGTGGTAATACTGGGATTGTGGTCTGCACTACAACCCAGAATGGGCTGCTGTAAGTTAGTACAGCTGGGACTTCCCTAAAACTCCCCCAGTGGCCATTTTGGGGCAGTGCTTACAGCAGCTTAACACTCAGAGAGTGCAAAGCCACATTTACATCCATCTATCCACCCCACCCACCTGGGCTGTGCCTCATAGCTGTTCCTCCTGGATGGACAGCACAGACCTGGAGCCCCTGGCTGTGACATAGTGTTAATATTACAGTACATATTAATAATAGTACATGCAGCTGTATTGTAATTCAAAAAATGTGGTCATCTCTTTTGGGGGAGCTTTCTCAGTTCCAGGGCTTCATTTTCTAAGCAACAGCTGGTCATTTATATAAACATCTGATGTTGACTCATGGAAAACTTTCCATATTGTTCTGTCCTGCCGTGTGTCCCCCTTGTGTAAGAGCAGTCCTGGATGGGGTAGTGACTCATGTGCCAACCCCCTTTCCCTCTCTGCTGCCAGCAAAATGGGTGTGGCTGAAGTTTCCTTACAATTCAGTGATCCCCAGGTGCTGTATTGGCCCTTTGCAGCTGTTGGCAACTGGTGTCACTGAGAACGGCCTGCAGGCTGCTCTTAGTTACACTGGGGGCGCACCACCTTTGTCCCTGCTCTTGAACTATGCTGCACACTTCTTGGCCTTCACTGAGGACCTGGGCTTGTGTGTAAAGAGAGTTCTGAACAAGATATACAATCGTTTATAATTCATGGCAATATGTTACAATTGTATAGCACCATATCCTGTAAGGATTCCAATCTGCTTAATAAATAGTGAAGTAAGCCCCGAAACAACACCAGGAGGAAGATACGTACTATCTGTATCATAATTGGTGTCACTGGAGTCACAGGACCAATGTTCCCTGTTGTTGATGGGACATGAGTAGAACAGGAAATGTGGAGAATTAGGTTGGAAGCAGCTCCACCACATGGACGGAGCAGTTCACAGGATTTAATAAAGATTCACTTGTTCAGCTTAGCCTGCATTCAGCTTGCTAAAGGAACATAGTGGCAGCCTCTGAGCTGCGAGTTCTCTGCAGGCCGTCAGCTGGCAATGTGAGCCATGAGACTTGCACTGGAGCCCCAGGAGCCCTGGATTTTGCAAACGCAAACAGAGTCTCGCAGTGGACCTAGTGAATTGGGCAGTTTAAGCTGGACACAGACCTGGCCATGCAGAAGGATGACACCAGCAGGAAACTGTTGTTTTACCTTTTGGGAGAACAAGGCAGAGAGGTCTGCAGCACTCTGATGCTCACCACTGCCTCAATCCACACAGTCGTCCTAGGAGCTGCATCTGGAGACCTGTTGGGCGATACAGGTTTTTCACTAGAGACCAATCCAAAGGGCAGGGAATAGACCCCCATGTGATAGCCTGTCTGCTACATGAAATTCTGGGTACTTGACAGACTCTCTAATTCAGGACTGAATAGTTTGTGACCGTTGGGATCACCACCTGCAGGAGCAGCAGCTTTGGGAAGGTGATTCACATGAGACAGGTACTTAGACGTTGGATGTGCAGCAGAAGCTTCAAGAGAAAGGATGAAAGCCCTCAGAGGCACCACACCCCCAGAAGTACATACAGTGAGACAACAGCAAAGGAGAGCAGGCAGCCAGGCATTCATACCCACAGTGAGTTGTATTTACTGTGGGAGGAGTGTCCCACACTCGGGCAGCATTGCACAGAATGGGGAAGTTGAACCGTTTTAGCAGTAAGAGCAAGAGTAGAGGATGGTCCCAGAAAGAGTCATTCAGACTTGGACAAGGTGGGGCTGGCACATCAGACAGCAGCGATGACATCATGACTCTCTCCTTGAGTCGAAGAGCATATCAGATTCGATCTGTCAGTACAGGAAAGCAACAAGGGACAATTCCAATCTCCCTGTAGACAATGTTAATAGGGAAATGCTCTGTGTGATTTCAGCTGGAAAGTGGGGCCTCTTGCTGTGTGATTTCTTGGGTTATTTGGACTTGAACACACCCATTACAAAGAGCAGGCACAACTTAATAATATACAATGGGAGCATAATGCATCCCATAGAAAAATGTGATCTCATCATAACTAACCTGAAAAATAACAGAATGTACCAACTGCAGTTTGTGATGGTGGATGGTAAGCACCCTGGTCATCCCTTGGGGAATACAGCTATACAAGCCAGGGATCTAATCAGCGTGCAATGTCAGATTTTTATAGCTGCAGTGCAAGAAGCAAAGCGGGGAGTCCCATGGACAATGGAGACAATCGTAAAATCCTGGTGGGATGTTTTCAAAGGGTGCCTTGAAGGAGAGCTGGGACTGGAAGTAGACCCTGCCGTGGAATCTGTGTGCTTCCCACAAAGGAAAATTCCAGTGGCACTATGTAATCCAGTACACAAGAAGCTTGAAAATCTGCAGAGCAGGGGTGTCATAACACCTGTGGAGGACAGTACAGCCTGGGAGAGAGAGAGCTCAGTGGTTTGAGCATTGGCCTGCTAAACCCAGGGTTGTGAGTTCAATCCTTGAGGGGGCCATTTAGGGATCTGGAGCAAAAATTGGTAATTGGTCCTGCTCTGAGCAGGGGGTTGGGCTAGATGACCTCCTGAGGTCCCTTCCAACCCTGATATTCTATGATAAGAAATCAATGGGTAAGCAGCTTGGTGGTGGCAAATAAGCAATCAGGCAAATTACAAATAGCATAGACCCAAAGGCCCTGAACTGGGCATTGAAAAGACGCCACTATCTACTACTCACAGTTGATGACATCTTGCCAGAACTCGCCAAAACCAGAATCTTTACAGTTTGTGATCTGAGGAATGGGTTTTGGCACTTAAACCTGGATAAAGAGTCCAGCATGCCAAGAACCTTTGCAACACTATTTGGTCTCTACAGGTGGCTGCACGTGCCAATGGGCATAAACTGACCATTGGAGATGTTCCAGAGAACACACAGCCAAGCACTGGGGTGAAAATAACTGCAAGTGATATCCTCATTGCAGGAAAAAAGGCACAATGACTCAGAAGCTGAACAAGACCGTGACAGAAAACGAATAGCTTTTCTATAGCAATGCAGGACCAGGAACATAAACTCATCCCAGAAAATATGTGACCAGTGTGAGGTGAAAAGAAAAGGAGTACTTGTGGCACCTTAGAGACTAACAAATTTATTAGAGCATAAGCTTTCGTGAGCTACAGCTCACTTCATCGGATGCATTTAGTGTGAGGTGATGTTCGCTGGCCATCTGCTCACGGCAGGGGGACTGAAAGCAGATCCCAACACGGTCAAGTCAGTCAGAGACATGCCAGCTCCAGCGGATGTGAAAGAGGTACAGCACTTCACTACATTTTCTGTCATGTTCTGTCCACACCTGGCTGTAGTAGTGGAACCCAAACATCAGCTCACAAGGCAGGATGACACACAAGCATTTGATACACTGGCACAAATGATAACGGATGCCCCTGTCTTGAACTACCACCTGCCAGGAGAGCTGCTGACATTCCAGTGTGATGCATTGGAGAAACAATTGGGAGTAGATCTTTTGCAGGAGCAGCCAGTCACTTATGCCAGCAGTGCCCTGTTAGAGACTGAACAGGGGTGCACCCAAATAGAAAAGGAGCCTCTGGCTGTGATATTTGGAGTGGAACAATTCCACCAGTACACCTCTGGCCACCTAGTAGTCCTGCAATCAGACCTCAAACCTCTAGAGACAGTCATGACGAAGCCTCTTCTTAGTGCTCCAAAGATATTGCAGCGCATGCTGACGTGCCTCCAGTGCTAGCTTGTAGCGATCAGATATTGTCCAGGACGATTACTGGTGTTAGCTGACATGCTGAGCAGGGCATATAGACCCAGCATCAGTGAGTTGGGGTCAGGGGGTCAGGACACTGAACCCATTAACATGCTGCTCTATCTCCCAGTATCAACAGCGGAGCTGATGGGACTCAAAAAAGCTTCAGGAAAGGGCATCCAGCTACAGGCAGTCAAGAGAGCAAGGTGGCCAGAAGACGACAAAAGCCAAGTACCAGTAGGAGCAGAACCATGTTTCAAATGAAAGATGATCTGTGTGTGCAAGATGGAATCATATTTCAGTGACCGAAAGCTACTGTCCCCACCCTATTATGCAAGAATGGTTTGCAAAAAAAAAAATACATGCCCCACACCAGGCCATTGACAGATGTCTTAGATGTTAGGGTGTGGTTACTGGCCAGGACCAAATACACAACTCCTCTCCTTAATAGAAGGGTGTCTCGGGTGCTGATTATGTGATAACCCCATCAGAAAGAGACTTCGTTAGGACACGAGCTGCCAACCTGACCATGGGAAAAGGTGGGAGTGGATTCTTTACCTTCAAGGAAAAACAGAACTTGATTACAATGGATTACTGGGAGGTTTTTGTTTTTGTTTTGTTTTTTTGAGAGTTGTTGCTCTGCCTGATACAAGAAGCAAGTCACTGATTGTCAGGTGGAAGGCCCACATTGCAAAATAGGGCATTCTGGACACTGTTTAACTCCACTTTGCTTTCCCTTTGGTGCGCTCAATATTTACATGAATTTCTTGGCTTTGCCATTTAGCATTTGGGGAGGGTTGGTTTAATTTTTTTTAAAGTATCTAATGGAAAGTGGCAGATTCATTTGTACTCACCTGTAAGTAATGTGGGCCTTTTTGCTTCACATCTCGGACCTGTATAGAAAAAGTAATAAAGTCGATAATAATAAGAACATAAGAATGGCCATACTGGATCAGACCAAAGATCCATTCAGCCCAGTATCCTGTCTACTGACAGTGGCCAATGCCAGGTGCCCCAGAGGGATTGAACCTAACAGGTAATGATCAAGTGATCTGTCTCCTGCCATCCATCTCCACCTTCTGACAAACAGAGGCTAGGGACACCACCTCTCTCATTTTCCTATGTAGAGAACAGACTTGTCAGGAATGTATGAATAGTTAAATGACAATGCTGAGAAACAAATTATGGTTCTGTGTGCTCGGGTTCTGGATTTCTTGCCTGTAACTGTTTTATAATGCAGTTAGAATGGAGAGTCATTAGAAAGTTTTTCTCCTAGCAGCACCTGTTGGGTCAGCTGTGGAGCCCCCTGGGGTGGCAGCTTCATGGCGCTCAATATATGACCCTGCTGACCCGGCGCCTCCTCAGTTCCTTCTTATCACCGGTGACGGTCATTGGAACGGTGGCGTATTGCTAGGCAAGCTCTCCATGTTTCCCTAGCTTCTATTTGGACAGTTTGTATTTTGTAGCTCTTAGTTAGTTCTTAGTTATTATGATTAGTAGTTAGTTAGCTGTTGGGATGGGAGGTTTACCCTTCACCCTGACCGCCTTTTCCTTGGGGGACTTACATACCTAAGTCCCATGGGTTCAAGCCCTGCAAATCCTGCAACAAGCCCATGCCAACGGGCGACCCCCACAACGCTTGTTTAAAGTGTCTGGGGGAAGCACACCAAGCAGACAATGCAGGATTTGTAAAGGGTTTCACCCCACAATAAAAAAAGGAGTGACTTTCGCCTCAAGCAGCTCCTTCTGGAGGCATCACTCAGACCGCAACCTACATCAGCGCGGCAAGACTTGGCATCAAGCTTATCAGTGCGCAGTGCCCCAGCAGCAGTGGTAGAAGTGGCACCCCAGAAACACTCTGGGAGCACTGCTGCTCCCTGGTGCTGAAACTGGTGGGATCAACCCAGCACCGGTGCTATTCCCCGGCACAGAAGCAGCACCGGGAGCAGGGGAGGAGTGGATCTCCGACTCAGAGACCCACCCCTTTGGAGCTGGCCAATGGGGCGCATCCCAGAGAGGAGCACCCAGTGCTGAAGTCTTTGGAGCTGGCACTGTCGACTTCGGCCCCGCAAGGGGGACCATCAAGTCTGGTGCCATTGAACTCCCCAGGTGAGGTCATTGAAGAGGTGGAATTGCCATCCACCCTGGACACCTTTGAGGCTGCGAGGGACCTCATTGCCTTCCACCTGGTTGCTCCATCTTCACCAATCTTATTGTTGGTCGCTTCCTCAAGGGTTTGGAATGCCTACATCCCCAGATCAGACAGCCTGTCCCTGCATGGGACCTTAACCTTGTCCTCTCCAGGCTAACTGGGCCCGCATTTGAACTGCTGGTGACTTGCTCCCTTTTATATCTGTAATGGAAAGTAGCCTTCCTGGTAGCCATTACATCTGCAAGGAGAGTGTCTGAGTTAAAGGCCCTAACCTCATACCCACCTTATACAGTTTTTCAGAGGGATAAGATGCAACGCAGACCTCACCTGGCCTTTCTTCCTAAGGTTGTGTCACACTTCCACACTAGTCAGGACATTTTCCTGCCTGTTTTTTACCTTAAGCCTCATGCCAGTAGCTGTGAGCAGGGTTGCTCTCCCTCGATGTTCGGCGAGCACTAGCTTTCTACATCAAGCGCACTAAGCTGTTCAGGAAGTCGAACCAGTTGTTCATAGAAAGGATTCCTAGTCTCATCTCAGTGAATATCCTCCTGGATCACATCATGCATCCACACGGGCTACGAGCTGGCCAAAATACCAGCCCTGGCTCTTACGGCAAACTCCACAAGGGCCCAGGCTTCATCAGTGGTGTTCCTGGCCCAGGTCCCAGTACAAAAAATCTGCAGGGCAGCAACTTGGTCCTCAATACATACGTTCACCTCTCATTACACCATCATCTGGCATGCCAGAGATGATGCAGCTTTTGGCAGAGCGGTGCTCCAATCAGCGATTCCATAACTCCGACCCCACCACCTAGGTAAGGCTTGGGAGTCACCTAATTGGAATCGATATGAGCAATCACTCGAAGAAGAAAAAATGGTTACTCACCTTCTCATAACTGTTGTTCTTCGAGATGTGTTGCTCATATCCATTCCAAACCCACCCGCCTTCCCCTCTGTTGGAGTAACCAGCAAGAAGGAACTGAGGAGGTGCTGGGTCGGCAGGGTCTTTTATTGAGCGCTATGAAAGCCCCACTCCAGGGGGCTCCACAACTGACCTGACAGCTGCTGCTTGGGGAAAAACTGTCCGACGACTGTGCACGTGGCATGTACATATCTAATTGGAATGGATATGAGCAATACATCTTGAAGAACAACAGTTACGAGAAGGTGAGTAACTTTTATTTCTGGCTCAGTTGAGTAAATGGCAAAAGAACCAGTGTTTCATATCATATTGATCCATAATAAAGCATGCTGTTTAAATGCTACTGTGGTCAAATAATCTGGATGGATAAAATGAAAAGCATTGCCTTTTGAAAAAATTGTTTCCAGATGACTTAAGCTTTGTCTTAATTCCACAATCCATTTCCAAGAAGAAATGATTGTGACTAGAGGTTAGCATGTATTTCATTTCAAAGCTTCAAAGAAATAAAAATATTTTACTCTTGCCTTTTTTCTGTCTATCTCTAGGAGACGTACAAAGATAGGCTTTATCCCTGTTGTGCCCATGGGGTAATGGAGGGACAGAAATGACATAACTCCTCCATGGTCTCTCAGGAAGTCAGTGGCAAAGTTGTGAATTGGATCTTCCCGGTCCAAGTTTCCTGCTCCCACACTTAGACAATACTGCATCTCTTATCCAAAAAACAACATAAAAAATGTCAGTGCCTGGAATAAATGGCTCCAGTGGAGTCAATGGAGAGATGTTGATTTACACCAGCTGAGAAGCTGGCCTAGGTCTTTTGCCCAAAAATTTCTGAGATGTGTGCTGAGCAAATATTTGCCATATTGTTGAGAGAAGACTCCTAGCCTTTTTAGTACTGCAAACAGAAGTTCATTGAAATTGGAGGAGGGAAAGCAGCCATCTCTTCCCCTCCAGTGTGTTGTCACATGCCATGTTGCCACAAGCTGACAGTGTTGTGTGCCCCTTGTTTGCTGCCTCTTAGGTTTCCCATCCATTTTGCATTGAACATGCATCAGACCTTGTTGAATATACTTTGGATACCCATCTCAAGATGTCCTATGTTCAAGCTAATAAAAGGCCTTTACTATTGGGGCCAAATGATTCCCAGCCAGGAATTTATACATCTTTTCTTCTTGCATCCACAGTAGGATAGAATATATAGTATATAAAACCTTTTGTTTCAGGGTGTAAGCCAACCACTAATGTAGGCTAGTCAGGATTTTTCTGTCGGGATGATCTTTCAACAAAAAATGCAGTGTCTGCAAAATTGACATGTTCCATGGGATAATTTTGATTTTTGCATAAATGTTTTGAGTTTTCTGGGCTCCCTGGTTGGAGTACATCTCCAATAATATAATACAGTCACCCTTCTGTCATAGAATCATAGAATATCAGGGTTGGAAGGGACCCCAGAAGGTCATCTAGTCCAACCCCCTGCTCAAAGCAGGACCAAGTCCCAGTTAAATCATCCTAGCCAGGGCTTTGTCAAGCCTGACCTTAAAAACCTCTAAGGAAGGAGATTCTACCACCTCCCTAGGTAACGCATTCCAGTGTTTCACCACCCTCTTAGTGAAAAAGTTTTTCCTAATATCCAATCTAAACCTCCCCCATTGCAACTTGAGACCATTACTCCTCGTTCTGTCATCTGCTACCATTGAGAACAGTCTAGAGCCATCCTCTTTGAAACCCCCTTTCAGGTAGTTGAAAGCAGCTATCAAATCCCCCCTCATTCTTCTCTTCTGCAGACTAAACAATCCCAGCTCCCTCAGCCTCTCCTCATAAGTCATGTGCTCTAGACCCCTAATCATTTTTGTTGCCCTTCGCTGTACTCTTTCCAATTTATCCACATCCTTCTTGTAGTGTGGGGCCCAAAACTGGACACAGTACTCCAGATGAGGCCTCACCAGTGTCGAATAGAGGGGAACGATCACGTCCCTCGATCTGCTCGCTATGCCCCTACTTATACATCCCAAAATGCCATTGGCCTTCTTGGCAACAAGGGCACACTGCTGACTCATATCCAGCTTCTCGTCCACTGTCACCCCTAGGTCCTTTTCCGCAGAACTGCTGCCGAGCCATTCGGTCCCTAGTCTGTAGCGGTGCATTGGATTCTTCCATCCTAAGTGCAGGACCCTGCACTTATCCTTATAGAACCTCATTAGATTTCTTTTGGCCCAATCTTCCAATTTGTCTAGGTCCTTCTGTATCCTATCCCTCCCCTCCAGCGTATCTACCACTCCTCCCAGTTTAGTATCATCCGCAAATTTGCTGAGAGTGCAATCCACACCATCCTCCAGATCATTTATGAAGATATTGAACAAAACGGGCCCCAGGACCGACCCCTGGGGCACTCCACTTGACACCGGCTGCCAACTAGACATGGAGCCATTGATCACTACCCGTTGAGCCCGACAATCTAGCCAGCTTTCTACCCACCTTATAGTGCATTCATCCAGCCCATACTTCCTTAACTTGCTGACAAGAATGCTGTGGGAGACCGTGTCAAAAGCTTTGCTAAAGTCAAGAAACAATACATCCACTGCTTTCCCTTCATCCACAGAACCAGTAATCTCATCATAAAAGGCGATTAGATTAGTCAGGCATGACCTTCCCTTGGTGAATCCATGCTGACTGTTCCTGATCACTTTCCTCTCCTCTAAGTGCTTCAGGATTGATTCTTTGAGGACCTGCTCCATGATTTTTCCAGGGACTGAGGTGAGGCTGACCGGCCTGTAGTTCCCAGGATCCTCCTTCTTCCCTTTTTTAAAGATGGGCACTACATTAGCCTTTTTCCAGTCATCCGGGACTTCCCCCGTTCGCCACGAGTTTTCAAAGATAATGGCCAAGGGCTCTGCAATCACAGCCGCCAATTCCCTCAGCACTCTCGGATGCAATTCGTCCGGCCCCATGGACTTGTGCACGTCCAGCTTTTCTAAATAGTCCCTAACCACCTCTATCTCTACAGAGGGCTGGCCATCTCTTCCCCATTTTGTGATGCCCAGCACAGCAGTCTGGGAGCTGACCTTGTTAGTGAAAACAGAGGCAAAAAAAGCATTGAGTACATTAGCTTTTTCCACATCCTCTGTCACTAGCTTGCCTCCCTCATTCAGTAAGGGGCCCACACTTTCCTTGGCTTTCTTCTTGTTGCCAACATACCTGAAGAAACCCTTCTTGTTACTCTTGACATCTCTTGCTAGCTGCAGCTCCAGGTGCGATTTGGCCCTCCTGATATCTTTCCTACATGCCCGAGCAATATTTTTATACTCTTCCCTGGTCATATGTCCAACCTTCCACTTCTTGTAAGCTTCTTTTTTATGCTTAAGATCCGCTAGGATTTCACCATTAAGCCAAGCTGGTCGCCTGCCATATTTACTATTCTTTCGACTCATCGGGATGGTTTGTCCCTGTAACCTCAACAGGGATTCCTTGAAATACAGCCAGCTCTCCTGGACTCCCTTCCCTTTCATGTTAGTCCCCCAGGGGATCCTGGCCATCTGTTCCCTGAGGGAGTCAAAGTCTGCTTTCCTGAAGTCCAGGGTCCGTATCCTGCTGCTTACCTTTCTTCCCTGCGTCAGGATCCTGAACTCAACCAACTCATGGTCACTGCCTCCCAGATTCCCATCCACTTTTGCTTCCCCCACTAATTCTACCCGGTTTGTGAGCAGCAGGTCAAGAAAAGCGCTCCCCCTAGTTGGCTCCCCTAGCACTTGCACCAGGAAATTGTCCCCTACGCTTTCCAAAAACTTCCTGGATTGTCTATGCACCGCTGTATTGCTCTCCCAGCAGATATCAGGAAAATTAAAGTCACCCATGAGAATCAGGGCATGCGATCTAGTAGCTTCCGTGAGTTGCCGGAAGAAAGCCTCATCCACCTCATCCCCCTGGTCCGGTGGTCTATAGCAGACTCCCACCATGACATCACTCTTGTTGCACACACTTCTAAACTTAATCCAGAGAGACTCAGGTTTTTCCACAGTTTCGTACCGGAGCTCTGAGCAGTCATACTGCTCCCTTACATACAGTGCTACTCCCCCACCTTTTCTGCCCTGCCTGTCCTTCCTGAACAGTTTATAACCATCCATGACTGTACTCCAGTCATGTGAGTTATCCCACCAAGTCTCTGTTATTCCAATCACGTCATAATTCCTTGACATCACCAGGACCTCCAGTTCTCCCTGCTTGTTTCCAAGGCTTTGTGCATTTGTATATAAGCACTTGAGATAACCTGTTGATCGCCCCTCATTCCCAGTATGAGGCAGGAGCCCTCCCCTCACAGACATTCCTGCCTGTGCTTCCTCCCGGTATCCCGCTTTCCCACTTACCTCAGGGCTTTGGTCTCCTTCCCCCGGTGAACCTAGTTTAAAGCCCTCCTCACTAGGTTAGCCAGCCTGCTGGCAAAGATGTTCTTCCCTCTCTTCGTAAGATGGAGCCCGTCTCTGCCCAGCACTCCTCCTTCATGGAACACCATCCCATGGTCAAAGAATCCAAAGCCTTCTCTCCGACACCACCTGCGTAGCCATTCGTTGACCTCCACGATTCGACGGTCCCTACCCAGGCCTTTTCCTTCCACGGGGAGGATGGACGAGAACACCAGTTGCGCCTCCAACTCCTTTATCCTTCTTCCCAGAGCCACGTAGTCCGCAGTGATCCGCTCAAGGTCATTCTTGGCAGTATCATTGGTGCCCACGTGGAGAAGCAGGAAGGGGTAGTGATCCGAGGGCTTGATGAGTCTCGGCAGTCTCTCCGTCACATCACGAATCTTAGCCCCTGGCAAGCAGCAGACTTCTCGGTTTTCCCGGTCAGGGCGGCAGATAGATGACTCAGTCCCCCGGAGGAGAGAGTCCCCGACCACCACCACCCGCCTTCTCCTCTTGGGAGTGGTGGTCGTGGAACCCCCAACCTCAGGACATCGCATCTCATGCCTCCCAACCAGCGGAGTCTCCTTCTGCTTTCTCCCCCCAGACCTATCATCTGGTCCACTCTCCGCAATGGTACCTGTGGAGAGAACATGAAAGCGGTTAGTTACCTGTGTCTGTGTTACTGGAACCCGGACATTCCGCTTACCTCTTCTGGAGGTCACATGTTGCCAAGCTTCTTCACTGGCCTCTTGGCTCCTCTGTGCAACCTGCTCTATATCTTTAGAGCTTTGTGCCCCTAGAAGGCTATCCTGAGTTTGGTCCAGAAAATCCTCAGTCTCTCGTATACAACGCAGGGTCGTTACCTGTTGCTCCAGACCTTCAATCTTCTCTTCCAATATGGAGACCAGCTTGCACTTTGTACAGACAAAGTCGCTTCTGTCCTGTGGAAGAAAGACAAACATGGCACATCCAGTGCAGGTCACAACAGCTGAACCCCCCCCTTGCATATCACCTACCTACTATGAGCTTCCTCAGAGACGTTGGCAAGATGTAAGCCTCACTGGGCTCACTCCAGGCGAACTCCCAGGCAAACTCCTGCTGTGAGCTGCTCTGCTGTCCCCGCTGCTCAGCTGGTTCGCGAGGCTCTGGCTATTTTTAAACAGCCAGGCTTCCCTGACGCAAACACACAGACACCCTAATGCCCGCCCCCTGCAGGCTAGCAGCCAATCAGACACTCACTCAGGCTCTCTCCCTGCCCTCCCAGCAAACACACGCTCGGATACTTCCTCAGCAAGCAAACACACACACTCGGATACTTACCAGTCCTTACCTGTCGAAGTGGTGTGGTGCATAATGAGAGTCACATGGCTGTGGGTGCATCATGGGAGATGTAGGTCAGCCAGGGAGCCTGATCCACTGGAGAGAATGGGGGCTGGGTATCAGGCACCTGAACCACAAATCCCATGAGACAGTGTGCAACAATAGGGAAATGAAGTTTAACGTTGAACTGACTGAAATGAAACATTTTTTGGCCAGTTCAACAAGCCAAAATTCAATATTTTGATTTATGAATATTGAAATCTTTCCTTTAGATTTAAAATGTTGAAATGTTTATGTAGTTCCTAATTGCAACTTTCCGAACTTACTGTTCTGTCATTTTTATTTATATATTTAAATATTTCAACTTTTCATGCTGCTTTCAGGAGGAAATCAGATGTTTACATATCCGAATGTCCAGCAGGATGGAAATTCTTATTTTGCTCAGCTCTAGTATTGGGAAGAAAGTTCCCCTGTGGGTTGGATTGTCCATTAATGTCCATAACAGAGATTTTTACACCTTCTTCTGATGCATCTGGTACTTTGGGTCTGATCTTTTACGGCACGTCCTGTGTTCCTTGGGGGTGGGTGGGTGCTGTGTGTGCGCACATGTGTGTGTGGTGTAAATGTCACAAGACGTTTTGAGTCTTCCCATGATAAATGCAGTTATCCTACAATTATAACTAAATGTGAGGGGTTTGTTTCCAGGTGAAACATAAACTAGAACGATAGGGTCAGATCCTGAGGTGTTTACTTAAGCAAGCTCCAACTGACTACTGGGACCTGAGGCTGTGACCACTCAACATTTACATTCGGAGCATATGGAAATGTCACTAAACCAGGTCTCTGGGGATTGCCCACAGAGCACAGATCTCCTCCCAGACTTACAGGGCAGCCTGCTGTTGACTATTCTGTACTTATTCTCTGTGGCGCTCTCCTTGACATAAGCGGGGGGATTCCATGTGTGGAACGAATGTGGACTATTGCACAGAGATACTCATTTAACATCAGAGGGAATAGCATTAACCCTCATTTGCAAAACTGTCATGCTAAAATGCTGAAAATCACTTAAGTCATTTCCAGTAGAAAGTGCCCATAAAATGATGTATATAGCGCCAGGCTGTGCAGAGTCTAATATTATCTTTCATAAAAAGAGACAGATTCCAAATAATTAGCATTTTAAATGGCAAATCAAAGACATCAGAGATGACAAGAGGCAAATAATTGGATTATACTGGCTCTTAATGTGGGAATAAACCAGGCCCACATGTAATCTGTTTAGTTTTGAACTGCATTCTCATCCTTATGTCCAATTCATTTTTTAAAAGAACATACCCCTGTTCAGAATCATTGCAGATATATAATCTTCCTGCAGGGTGAAATCTTGGCCCCACTGAAGTCAATGGGAATTTTTCTATTGACGTTAATGGGTCTAGGATTTCACCCCCAGTGCCCTTTTCCCTCTGAATTTTACTAGCTATCCCAGAAATGCATATGACGTAATATGTTGTTTGCAGTGTTGTTGTAGACATGTCAGTCCCAGGATATGAGAGAGACAAGATGGGTGAGGTAATATCTTTTATTGGACCAACTTTTGTTGGTGAGAGAGACAAGCTTTCGAGCTTGCCCAAAGCTCTTTGTCAGATCTGGGAAACGTATTCAGAGCATCACAGCTAAATGCAAGGTGGAACAGATTATTTAACACAAGTAGCTGCTTTCCCGCTTCCCCTTCCTTTCTCCCCTATGACTGGAAGGGTGTTAATGGGCCACTGCACCTTGAATGGCCCCTTGAAATATTTCAGGTTTCATAGTAGCAGCCGTGTTAGTCTGTATTCGCAAAAAGAAAAGGAGTACTTGTGGCACCTTAGAGACTAACAAATTTATTAGAGCATAAGCTTTCGTGCAGCTCACGAAAGCTTATGCTCTAATAAATTTGTTAGTCTCTAAGGTGCCACAAGTACTCCTTTCCCTTGAAATATGTTAACTACTTTTGCTAAACAATCTGTTTCGCCTTACAGTTAGCTGTGACACTGAGTACCTTTCCCAGACCTGTGTAAGATCGAAAGCTTCTCTCTCTCACCAACAGAAGTTTGTTCAATAAAAGATATTCCCTCACCCACCCTGTCTCTATGACATAACATATCCATTGGGGAGGGGGAGTGGTGTCAATGTGGTTAGCAATGGGGATTCTTCCATTAGAGCAACATACTAAATATTTTATAAACATCTGCTAAGCCACCTCTGTCCTCCTTCAAATTCCTCCTTAAAACTCTTCTTTGCCATGATGCCTATAAAAATATTTTGACAATGGCTAGGCAGTTGGTGTGCTGAGACCGCTGCCTGGTGTGCTGATCAGTATTGTTTCCATATGCTCCCTTCATCTGTCCATCTCTATCCACTGTCTCTTGTTTTATACTTGTATTGTAAACTCTTTGGGGCAGGGACTCTTTTTTGTTCTCTGTTTTACAGCGCCCAGCACAATGGGGTCCTGGTCCGTGACTGGGGCTTTCTAGGTGATAACAGTAATAGAACTAATAATAGTTCAGGGGCGGCTATGAAGGTAGCTTGTAAAGCAATTCCTGTCCATTGCATTTGTTATTTCAAATAATTCTGAGCAGGTAGAAAAGGCTCAGACAAGAGGAAAGGAACATGTACAATTCCCTAGAAAGGATAGAGAGAGAAGAGAGGCAACAGCCAGCCAGTCAGCCAGGCTGGAATAAAGGTACCTAAGTCCAGTGTTGTGTTGGTATGTTTGGGTTTCCCTTTAATTTAGCAAAAATACATTTCTGATCTAGTAGTGCCAAAGTGATTAAAACCAGCAGTCAGAAAAAGCTAGATGTGCCACGGAGGACTGAAATATCAGTCAGCCACGGCATTTATTTATACAAGAGTGATTTAGTGTAGCAGTTCTTGATGGATATGTTACGCTTTGTCTGCTCTGTCTGCACACCAGTTTATTTATCACTAATGCACCTGCATTTGTAGGTGGACATAGAGCATCACAACATGCCTGATAAATGACCCAGAGCACCATTTCTGGAACTGGAGGTCACAAATACATTCTGGTTCAGCAAAGCTAATACCAGAATAAGCAACTACCAGACCATGTAGTCCAGGGTTGGTAGTAGCTGATCAAATGTAGCTCAGTGATAGGGGAGCACACAGTGGTTCTGCAGTGTATGTAGTATTCAGTGGTGAAAGCTGAAATAGGGGGACTCTCATAGAATGAAGTATAAAAACCACACAGACAGGTAGCAGTGCTTTAGCTATAAGATAGAGGTGAGGGGATATCCAGGAGAGTAGTGGTTACCTAGCTATAAGCAAAGGCTGGTGGTATGAAAAGGAAATGTTGTTAGTTTTACTCCTTTCAATATTGCTTCTGATTAAAGTAAGATTATGAACTTACAAACATGATGCATAGATCTCAGAATGTTTGTCTGGCCAGTTCAGTTTGAATAACTGTTTGGACGTTGCCAAACATGAACAAGCTCATCCATGCTTCTTGGGCCTGGCAAACTGGGCTAGAAATCTTAGCGCGTTCTCAGGAGATTTACAAATCCCACACTGAGCATAGGCAGAAGGGAGAGGAAAGTCTTCCCTGCTTATCAGCAACCAGGCTGACTACATCCTACAGCTACCAGAACCACCAATCATGGAGGTACGTATCCACAACTGGGACCAATAAGGAAAACAAACCCAGCACTGAGGAAGCAGAAAGGCCAGAGATAGCAGAGGGTCATTAGCCCCATGCCAGGCTGCTGCTAAGAATCTGATGGGAAGAGGAATGAAGACTGCACGCTCTGGAATTTGAGGGCTGATTGACTCCTCTCAGGTTAAGTTAATAGACGGGGCTAATTTGAGATGAATAGAGATCAGTTAGGAGGAAGCTGGGATGTCCAGAGAGATTCCTCCTAGAGCAGTTGATGTGGCCACTTCCGTTTTGTGACAGGCTAGAAGTCCCATAAGAATAGCTTTTGGGTTGGTATTTCAGTGTTTCTTGTCCCAGCCAGAACCAGGAAATGCTGAGATGTAGTGAAAGTAAAAATTATAGGAGGGAAAAATATACTTATACTTGTTCAAACCAGAGAAAAGATTGCACTCTGTGTCGTTGAAGTTTTGGGTGAAGATTTAAGAGTTATTTTATGTTGACTAATCCAACCTTAGTTATGCCATATCTTTATTCAAGTAACAAACGGTGTGAGGTTGAGTTCTATATTGACAAATAGCAGTGAATGTTGTGGTCTGGAAAATGGAGGGGTTCTTACCTAAACCCAATTCAGTTACTTCTCACAGCTTGACCAACACACCTCAGTCCTGACTTGTCACATCATCCCCTGCTATTCCAGTACACAGAACCTGATTACAATCTCTTACTCCAGTGTCACTTCTCCCTATAAGAAATCAGCCAATTAATGATGGCTAGATGGAGAAGCAAATGGGAAAAGTTGTTGATTGTTACTTTATCTATATATAATAATGAAAAATGTACATAGAAAATAATCAAGTGTACATGCATTTATTTGTATCACCCCTTTCATATGTTACTTGTCTTTTAAGACCTTAAACTCTTTAAGGCAGGGACCATCTCTTTATTTGCACAGCATCAAGCACAATGGGATCTGTTTGGATTGAGGCCTCTAGGCACCACCACAGAACAAACCTCGAATAATTATTTCCATACAAAGACATGAATGGAAAGTTAACACTGGAAAGTGAAGCAACCAAAAGACAGGGAACGGCATAGTTAGTGGCGTGAGCAAGCATCCTGTCATCTTTGGTGTATGGAGAGTGAGTTAGGGGTTGGTTCCACGACTGTTTCTCTAACCATGCAATTTTCCCCTTAGCAAAACCAGCTGAACTGATTTCGTTAAACCTGTGCAAAAATAAATAAATAAATAAATTGCTCCCAGGCTGAGAACACACACTCCAAATTTTGGCCCGAAAGGAAAAAGATTGACAAAATTACCAGCATTTGAAAATGTGCCCTTAGAAGGGAAACAATTCTGCAGCTTTAACCATGGGTTTTGCTATGTGCTTTTCTTAGCATCATGCACAAGCTTTACCCAGTATAATTCTGGTGATTTAAGAGGGGTTACTAGTGAGATCAGAAACAGGCCCTAGGAAGCTGCCATTTTTGCTGAAGTCACAATTTCATAACATCTACTAGGGAGCAAGACCAAGGTCAGCAAGATATCTTTATATATGGTCAAATGATTAGGGTTTGAACTCCTGTCTTTTGAGGCACAAAGGTGGTGCATTAATCTACTGCTGTCTATCAGATATTTGCTGATATTTGATCAGATCTATGTAGATCAGGCTTTGTTTGTTATGAAATGCACAGTGTGGTTTCCCCTACTGTCTCTCTCTCATGCACTGCAGTTACATAGAAAGATTAAATATTGTTCCTGGCAATTTCAGAAAAGGTCTTTTAGATGCTGACTCCAGCCCCATTTCAGTCTAAATTTCCATACTGCTGAGTAGAGCAGTATGATTTTTTACTGGTTTATATTGGCCTAAAGTCACTGGATTATTTTTTTTTTAAAAGGGGGATTTTGTTTGCATTTTCGAGGCAATTTTTTTTCTTGAAGTTGCTAGATATTCAGGAACCCTTGGCACAGAGAAATAGTAGCGACAAGTGAGCTGAAAAATAAATCATTCTGCGTTCAGCTGTATCCCAGAGTGACCTCCGGTGAAAAAAGTTGGAACTAATTTTTCAGCACAAGGGGCTGTAAACATTCTTAAAGATGAAAGGGTATTAGCATTTCCCTGTTGAAATTAAGGACCTGAAAATTGATTGTATTACACTCCGTGCACTGCTGCACATCAGCCTGGTGCACCTCAAGAAAATAATAGCAGAGGAAGGAAATTTTCATTATAACTGAGGCTTTTGGCCAACAAGAATGACATTTAGAAGAAAACACTTTTAAATAATGCTTTGCACTTATACAGCACCTTCCATGTTCAGCTCTCAAAGCATTTTGTAAAAGTTAATTAATTAAGCCTCACAACACTCTGAGAAGTAGGCAAGTATTATACGGTCTTCATTATATAGAGGTAGAAACTGAGGTACAAACAGGATAAGGATGAAATTTTCAAAAGTTCCTAATTGATTTAGAAGCCTAAGTCCCATTTTCTAAAGTCACTTAGAGTCATGTCCAGATCTTCAAAGGTATTGATTTAAATGGGAATTGGGTGCCTAAATACCTTTGAGACTCAGGGCCTTGGGAGCCTGCATCTCATTGAATGTCAGTGGGATGTAGGCTCCTAAAGCACTTTTGAAAATGTTACCCTGACTGACTTGCCCATGGTCACATAGTGAGTTAGTGATAGAGCCAAAACCAGAAGCCAGATCTCCTGACTCCTTCTCTTGGCTATGAAATACAAAGCCATTTTTCAAACACCAAAGAGCATGACCATGGATCTGCCACAGTTTTGCATTCCATAGTATTGGACCTTCTGTACTTTACATACCACTTTCACTGCCAATTGAGTCTACAGTATCTCTGTTCACAGCAGCATTAATGTAGCTGTCAAAGTAGATTAAATAAAGGCATAAAAGTTAAATCCAGGCTTTAAATGGGAAGGTACCATTTTTCTAATGAAAGTTTTTTTCAAATGGAAGGTCATTTCTATGGCTGTTAAGTGCCATTATCTAAATTGACCTGAATGCTATAAAAATATTGCTGCCTTTGAATTGTCACTGTTTTAGCTGTAAAACAGCTGTGCGCTTCACTCTCTTCATTAAAGTGAAGTTAATACTATATCACAGAGAGCATGATTTAATTAATAAAGCAGTCTGAAGTTTCATTAGCTGATAGGAATTTGGGCTGATGAAATACAGGCAAATTTTACAGTCTGCTTCCATGGACTGGTCTTATTTGTAGGTCCTCTAAGATGCTGGAGAAAGGGGGTTACCTGCTTGTCTGATGCTACTGCAGGCAGGAGGATCAGGCTGGGTGATGAGAATTTCCTCTTCATTTAGTCTCATTGTCAGTGGGAGACATGTAGATACCTTATGAGGTTGCTTGGTATAGTGAGGTCCTCAAAAGCCCAAGCTTATTTTAATAATGTAGCATCTTCTAGTAAGTATGATGAACAGAAACCAGATATTGAAAAGGAATTTTGGTTGATGGCTTTGGTTTCTGGGATAGCGGGTGATACAGTATGATACTCACAACGTCAGAAAATATTCCTTATTGGAGAGAATGTGATTATCCTTTGGGTAATTGGTAGAGTTAATTGAAAACATACTTTTGTGTGTTGGATTTTGAAGGTTGGCTGTTTGTTCCCTTATCACTTGGAGACTGTTGTGAGTTCAACTCTTTTGGTGGATCATATTTGTTTTCATTTTGTGGTTTCTAATAATGTGCCAAACCATTTTACAATATTCAGCAACATGGAGTAGAAAGTACTGTCTTGTTTCATTCTATTTTGTACCTGATTGAAGGTCCCTTGTTGAGATGAGAACATCAGTTTTGTTTAGTAAAATGATTAAATAACCAGTTATGCCTCAAGGAAAACAACACATGTATGTGTGGCATTGCTCTGTGTAGCAATCTTCCTCCAGGTCAGAAATGGAGAGCAACAACAACTGGATGTGGGATCAAACCCCAATCAATGTGTAGCCCTACCAGGGGCAGATCTACTCTTCCAGAATACAAGAGGGTCTGTTTCTTTGTATAGTTAGTCATAATCATATAATGTCATAGAATTGCATGCCAAAAAACTGCTCCCATCCCATCAGAAATCCCAGTAGCACATTGGATGCATGTAGCAAAGGGAGCAGGTGGAGAACAAGCATTAAAGATCTCTGAGAGGCTCATAATTAGTTCTTCAGACAACATATGCCCTGCATATGATTGCCGCTGACTGCAACCGTAGACTTTCTGCTGCCTCTGTCCCTGGCTTTTCAGATACAGCAAGGGGGGTGGGTGAGGGTAGTTTTGAGGTCGGGATGGAGCCTCCACTCTGCCAGTGATGCCAGCCTTCATCACCCACTTGTTAAATTATCAAGCACCTTTATGCTTTGCCCATGATGTTCTTCATGTGTGAGAAGAGCGCCTCATGAACATTGCCAAAGCCACCTCACTGTCCTCCTTCCACTCCCTCCTTAAAAGTATCCTTTGCTGTGATGTCTACAAAGAACTTGACCATGGATAGACTGTTGGTGTGCAGAGAGCTATCATGCTGACCATTGTTGCCTTGTACTCCTCTGTCTGTCTGTCCATCTGTTGTCTCTTGTCTTAGATTGTAAGCTTTTTTGGGGTTGGGGCCATCTTTTTGCTCTGTGTCTGTACCCAGAACCTGGGGTTGGGGTTGGAGAGTTTGTGCGTCTAAAGAATCTAGTGGAACTGGAAGTGGTTTTGAACTAATGGGAGGGTCGGGTGGGAAGGGTTCTGAGCTGTGTGGAGGTGGGGTAGGAAGGTTCTTGGCCTTGGAGGTGGGAGTTTTGAGTTAAGGTAGAGCAAATTTTCTGAGTCTGAGGGATAGAAAAGGGGTGGAGGGTTGAAGGTTTGAGCAGGAGTGGGCTGGGTTGGAATGAAAGAGATAAGGGGAACTGGAGAGTTCTGAGCATTGAGGAAGATGGTTTAGATGAGCAGGGTTGAGTGGGGATATGGATGGAAGGGGATGAGGGAGGGGATGAATTGGTGTGTGAGAATAAGGCATAGAGGGGAAATAAGAAGCTAAGAACTATATCACTGGGGGTGGGGAGGGAGAAGGTCTAGGAGTAAACAGTGACAGGATCACAGGGTGATGAATAGTTTCCACACATCCTGCCCTTTTACTAAAATATGTCCCAGGTTTTTTATTCTGAAAGAGGGAGAAAGGTGGCCCATTCCCCCCCACTTCCCAACCCCTTCACTTGTCCCCCACCAAAACCCTTCCCCATGGTCCTGCCACTTGTGTCCTAGCTTCTCATTTTGAAAATCTAGTCAGTCTGCAGCGGAAGGGTGAGGCTGGATCTCTTGGAGGTGAGGGAACCACTTGGGCCAATACTTTTATAAATGTTGGGTGCCTCATTTTTGGGTGCCGAACCTGAGGAACTTTAGAGGTCTGATTTTCACAGGGCAGGCACTTCGCATTTTTTGAAAACCAGGCTCTCTGATGGTGTCTCAAGTTGGGTGCTTTGGTTTTTGGGTTCTCAAAACCACTCACCACTTTCAAAAATGTTGGCCTTGAGTGATGCTTGTGTACTGGGTGGGCAAAACACAGCTCCACTGCTGTTGAAGCACCCAATGTGCCCACTTCAGAGGAAGCTGCTGCGTTCCATGAGCACTAAGATTGCAGTGTGGAACAGTGAGAGTGTTAATGTTCCCAGCTCAGTGCATTGTGATGAGCATAAGGGATGGTGGCAGTGCCACTGCTGTGAAGGATGAGATGACTTTCCTATTATTTAACTCTGTTTCCAGAGGTTTAATATCTCAGCCGTCACAAATCATTTTGGACTGAAACTCAGATGGGAACTTCTCTCTCTTCCAAGATGAAGAGTCTTGAGATGGAAAATAAATAAGGTGCCTAACCTCCAAGGTGCCAGCAGCATGTGTGAGAAACTGATATTTCATCAGGCAGAGTCTGAACAAATAGACCAATTTATATCTAGGAAGATTTACTTCATCAGCATAGGAGTGCAGAGTGCATCAGCCTCTAGCATCGGTACCCAATTTCATGGCTACCGTACTCAAGCATCTCTGTCCATCGGTCTGTCAGTTTGATAAAGATATTCATTATTTTTTAAAAACCTATAAAACTGTTATAATAATGGTAAGGATGTGGATTAACCCAAAAAACCTGAGAGAACTGGAGTCAATTCTACATCATCCTTAATCCATTGCCATACCTACCTTAGGGTATACCATGTTAGTCGCAGCAATACTTAGGCTCAGTGGGGTCAGATATATATATATATGACTAACATGGCTGCTACTCTGAAACCAGATTAAATAGTGTTTCCTGCTGAAAAATCTGTCCTGGGACTTCCTTGTGATTTATATATTCTCCTCTCACTCTTCAACATTATTTAAATCCTGCAGCACCAGGATTTAGATGGCTTGCTCTGCATTTTTTAACAATAATGTAATCCTGAAAAGGGGACTTTTAGTGAACTGAAGAATGTCAGATCTTTCATGCTTCTTAGGGTATGTCTACACTGCAACTGCGAGGTGTAATTACAGCACTTATAGATATACCTGAGCTAGCTTTAATCCAGCTAGCTCATGTGCTGATAGAAATGAAGTCGTGGCAGAATGGACTTCAGTGGGTGCTAGCTGCCTGAATAACTATCCAGTGCTCCAGGCAGGCTTGTATAGCCTGTGCTTAAGGCTGTGCTGCCACAGCTTTGCTGCTTTGGTACCTGAGCTAGCTAGATTAAAGGTTAGGGCGGAGTCTGCCTGAGAGCAGATAGTTTCCTCTGAACGACAGAATGATGAAGACTCGGTTTCACCCCATTAGTGCAGTGGGGCTAAGAAGGGATATTGTAAGGCTGTCAGGGCTTGTAAAGCACTTTGAGATTCTCGGGAGAGAAAGATGTGCACACTATCTCTAATTTTTATTATTCTAGCATGAACTTTTCAAAATGAGCCTTGAACCCATTCCAACTTAACCTGGCTTTCAAAGCTCATTGTGTTCACAAGCATCATGCAATATTTCTGATATGGATGGAAGCTCATGTCCATCTTTGCACAGCTGTCTTCCCCCCAGGTAGTCTGCTTGCTTCCCCTCAACACCTGCCTTCTTCCCCTTACACCTTTTCCTACCTCTTATGTCTTTAGGGTCCAGTGGATTGGCCCTCTCCCTGAATGACATCCTACCTGGTTTTCAGAGAGTGCTGGATGGCCCCTCCCCCCACAGTAGACTTCCCAGGGCCACCCATTATAGGCCAATGTTCTGCAATTGAAAAGGGTCTTTTGAGGTAAGGGGGAGCTGGGAGCAGGATGTTGCTGGCCTTTTCCTCTCCACAGAGCAGTCAGGATATCAAATGGGCTGCTTTCATTGCTGGCTGTACTGAAATGCGACTTGAACATAGTGCTTATTCCCAGCAGCTAAAGGAGGTCCTAGGTTCAGCTTTCACATCTTCAGGTCCCCCAGAACTAAAGTTGGTGCTGCAGCAGGATTAGGGAAGGGTGATGTGCTTTCACATGTCATGTCCTGTGTAGAAGACAAACATCCCAGGGGAAATCCAGGCCCCATTGAAATCTATGGGAATCTTGTCATTGACGTCAATGGAGCCAGGATTTCACCCAACATGTAAAAGCCTCCCTATACTAGATATCTTTCCAAGGGGGAAATAAAAGACCTTGTGGCACTTTCACATTTCTTTGGATGCTTTACTCTGCATCATGATCCGTGTTCCCTCTATCCATTAAGGGTCTGATCTAAAGTCCATTGAAGCCAGGGGAAAGTCTCCCATTTATTTCATGGGGTTTGGATAAAGTCCTAAGCTTTGACACAGTCAGGAAGGGACTGTTGTCACTGGTGTCTTTCTGCTATTCATAGGGTATAAACTTACCTGTCAGACTGTTGCTTTCCTCGCTACGCTGTGTGGCCTTTCTACACACCATCAAATTCAGTTCAATTTCTCATCTTTCAGGGCACCTCAATTATCTGGTATCTCCAGAAGCATGAGGAAAGGTCCTAAGGGAGCAAAGTACCACTCCTGGCTAATGAGACTCTAGGATTGTTGTTATGAAATTCAGTTGAGGCTTGGTGTGCTTGTTTTACTTCTGGCCTACAGCAGATTGGCTGTTCTGACTCATTCACTGGTAACGATGTCCAATCACCATTTCTTGTCAAAGGTCCCATCTCAAAACCCAGTACAAATTGATACTTCTAAGGGAAGAGATCATCTAAGCTTTTGGTAACCAGAGGAGGACTGAATTCCTACAGTTGCTGCCATTCTCCAAATATTTTATTATTTAGCTTTACTTATTATTAAATGATGGTCACATAGGTAGCCAATTTATGATAGCCTGTGCTAGTGTGGGAGGTCAGACTAGACGATCATAATGGTCCTTTCTGCCTTTAGCATCTATGGTGCTTTACAGATCCAGATTAAAGCATGTTCCCTGCCCTGGAGATCTTAAAATCTGCTTATGGCAAGATACAAGATAATAGCAGAAGTGAGGGTGGTGTTAAGGATACCGAGGAGAAGGAGGAGGGATTACCAGAAGATATGGCTTTTATAATGGAATGGGAGGAGAAGAACACTTGGTGGATAAGGAAAGAGATTGTTATAAGCATAGGGAGATGGAGTGAAGTACACTGCTGAAAGTGGGAAAGGGCACAGCAGAGGAGGCAGGGGGGAAGTGTCATGTACTTCTTTGCCAGATATGGACTGGCCACAGAGCTTGCTTACACACACCAGATGCATTCATCGTAACATCCTTTAATTCTCTGCTAGGTATCGCTGAGATTCGTTTAAATAAGGTATATGATACACAGTGCCACCTAGTGGCTGAACAATATAATATAGTTCAGCATTCTATTACAAGAACTAAGAGCAGAAATGCAAAATTAAGGCAAGGTTATATAGATTTGGATCGATGAGGAGCTTGAGTTTGATGCAGTACAAGACTGGAAGCTAGTGGTAAGATTTGAAGAGGCAGGTGACATATTTCAAGCAGGGGAGAGATGAATGACCTGATCAGCTTTGTTCAGTTAGATGGAAGAGGCAGTGAGAAAGAAGGTAGCCGGAATCCAGATGAGCTGATGGAATAATCAGAAATGCAGTGCTGTTCTTTTAATGTGGCTCTACAATGAATTCAGACTTAAGAGGTTTCTTTATCTCAGGCTGTCCATTAGCAAAGACTTCAACTTTCTTTTTTTTATATAAAAAATAAAATAAATCCAAATCACAGCACTGTGTTTTTCAGCAGTGAAAATGAGCTTATCATAAACACATTTATTTTTAATAGCTCATTTAAGGAAGGGTAATATTTTTATTTATAGTAGCCAAGAAGTCTACTTATCTAATGAGCCGATCCTACTCCCATTGAAGTTATTGCAAAAACTTCAGAGGCAACAGGATTGAGATCTCCAGTAGACATACTGATTTGTCCGTGTCAGGAGTCTTTCAGAATCATATCATAAATGTCTGTTTTCCTCCCTTGATTTCTCAAGGCTAGCTAGAGTAGGTAAGTCAGAACTCATTGCCCATTCTAGTTCAATGAATACTAAAAGAAGGTAAATTTATCACTGTATCTTTATTTAATCTGCTTTGGCTTTCAAAGGAAAGGCATGGTGTAGTTAAAAGAAGCTTTGATAAAGCCTGGGCCCATATTTCTTACACAGGCAAAATGACTGAATTCTTTAGGAGTTTGGCCTGTTAGGAGCATGGATTGATGATGATCAAATTACACAGCTTTCTCCTTTAGCAGTTGATCTTTAAAATCATATTTCTAGCACGTTTAAGGGGTCATGGCAAGACCCTCCTGAGATTTACTCAACAATTTTCTCTAATTATTTCTCACTACTTTCTCCTAGAATTATCTCCTTTTGGAGAGAAGGAAATATAAATCAGGTTAAGTCCATATTGAGGTGGAATAAATAAAATATAATATGGTACCCCATTTGTGGCTCTTGGTTGCATGCCACATCATCACATATAATCATAACTAAGTGGGCACAAAAATAGTATTATCATAACTAATAGGTAATAAAATAATCTTTTGTTTACAGTCATAGATTAATAAAGTGTCACAATCCTCCTGTGAAGCAAGCAAGTCCCATGATCCCTTTAATACAGATGGGGAAACTGAGGTATAGAGAGGATAAGTGGCTTGCCCAAGGTGACACAAGGTATATTACAGAGTGAAAGTAGAACCCAAGTCTCCTGAGATCCTATGCGGAATCTGAATGAGAAGACCAGCTATGTCTGTCGTGTCTTATCTTCTCCCTGAAAGAACAGCTGGACAACAGTATTTCAGCTGTACATAGTGTGACAGAGTTTGCAACCTCATGTGATATCTTTGGGGACACTGTATTACATATATGAATGGTTTATATATGGTTGTGTTCTACTTCATGGAGAAGGGTTACCACAGCATCTACAGGATCTAAACCAGTATGGGGCAATTACCCCTGAGACTACACACAAAGAAGTTCTATCCATGGCATGGTTCGCATATACTAGTTCAAGCTGGGTTTTCCTGAGACTAGAAGACAAAGAAGGGGCTTGTGGTGTAAAAGGATGAACTTGAGCTGACACAGAAAATGGATAGGACCTTCTGTCCAAGCGGAGGGCCCCAGCCCTTAAGGAAGGGTTGGGCAGACTTTGGCCTATGAGGGCCCCATAAGTCTGATGGGTGACTCCTGGTAATTTTAGTGTGTGTTTAAAATGGTTTATTATTTTTATTCTGTTTTCTCCATAATGCTTTTACCTTAAGAATAAAAGTGCTTGCTTAGAAGGAGCTGTGTGGTAACTTGTGATTACTGGCAATACATTATTTGTAGTCCTTGGAGCGGGGGAGAGAGCGAGAGAGAGAGAGAGCAACATACAGGCACTGGCCTTTATTTCAGACTGGCTTGTTGGTGATATCACAGTGTAAGGCAAGGACCTGTGCACCTTTAAAACCTCCCAGTCAGAGGAGTGGGACGTAGGTCTCTACCCGGAGACTGGTGGTGGCTGGAGACCTGAGACCTGAATGGGCACTCCTGGAATGGATCATGCAGTGGGGGGAAGATAGACATACTTACCCTGAAACTGTGACAAATGGGACTGCCATTCACCAGATTTATACTTCGGTTTTGTTGTCAAAATGCGCTGAAATAATACTTAGAAGTGTAAAGTATCAGGCAAGCTGCTTTTAGCTGCTGGAGTACCAAACTGGGGCAAAACGCACCTCCAGCACTGCCCCCTGCACTGGTTACTTCTTAGAAGTGCCCTCAGAATGCTAACACCTCCCGGAATATTCAGCCACCATGCAGAGTCTGAGGTCAAGAGCCAGGTGTGGAGGGATTCCTATCCGGTGCAGCAGCAGAAACAGTTAAGGAGAAGTTCTAAGAGGCTGTGAAGTTCCAAAGTTTCTTAAAGGTCCCAGGTGTCAGGTTCTCGTTCTTCTGTTTTAAGTGCTATACCCTGATTTGTGAAAGTGTCTCTAAAGATACATTGTACTTCAAATTGGATTTGGTAAAAGTGGACATAAAATGCCGTACCATGCACACATCTTATTGATGAAGTATAATTGATATTGATAAAGTATATTTCGGTAGGGAGGGTTGTATGACTACAACTATTATGATACCGTCTAATTTGTCCATTTTATAGCCCTCCAAGGAAATGATGATGACATATCAACCTTTTGATGAAAACACCGCGTTTTGTTCTACTCTAACAAGCCAGTTTGTCTTCTGACAAAATGAAAAGGCTGCTGTGGTCAAAATCAGCTCAGATTCTCTCATTCAGACTATGCACTAGTGAAATCCAGAACTCCTGGCTCCTAGTCTGCTGCTCTAAGCACAGGGCAACATTGTCTGGCAGCAATGATGGCCAGGTCTCACTTAGTTGCACAGTATGGAAGGTGCTGTCCTTGAGGCATTTGTGAAACAGGAACCTCTTGGTGCCCATTGGCAGAGGGCACAGGGGTGCATAGCGTTACAGGGATCTCCTGGGTCTGGTCCCTACAAAATAATCCATCAAAAGGTGTCATGTAAGGTCTCTGCCGAAAGCCTGTATCAAACTAATCATCATAATCCTTGTGAAGTGTATGTATGGATGATATGTAAAGAGTTACGCTGGAAAATTATGCTCTCAAGGTCTATGAGTTGGGGCTGGTGACCAAAAGGTGATAAGGTTTCTTTCAAACAGGAGATGCTTATCTACTTGTCTGGCTATATGCAAACTGAGTATTATATACTTCACAATGAATGCCTATTTACTGTCTGAGCAAAATGCTAATCAAGTGATTGCAAAGTTCTCAGGGAAGATTCTGTACAGGAAAAAACAAGCCCAGGGAGTAGTCTGTTTACAAGTGAAGACAATGGCTGGCTGGAAGTATATATGGGTATGCAAAGGTATATCCAGTTATCCTTCACCTAAGGAACAAGCTCCCAGCTGGCTTGTCTTATGAATGGAGAAACTTCGGGTAAGCTAATTTTTCTGTGGCAGGGGACTGTCTCAGTAGTTAAGTTTTGGCTCTAGAAAGCAGGTTATGATTTTTTCGTACATGTAACCATTTCCCCCCATTAATGCTACTTGCTTGTTCTCGAATCTCTGTTCTTCGTTAAACTTTTACTTGTTTTCACTACAAATAACTCTGTGTTGTGAGTTGAGTGGAGTGGTGATCCTGAAGTGTAACTGGTCAGCTGAGGTGCACTCTTCCTTAGGGAATAGCAGATCTGGGAATTCAATGAGTGTCCAATGGAACGGGGCTGGAGACTCCAAGGGGACACTCAGTGGGCTCGGGGATTGCAGTGTGCCTATTGCTTACCTCCAGAGGGACAGCGGAGCCTCTGATGGGTGAGAGGGCAGTTCTTGTGTTGCCTGAGGTTGGTGGAGTCAGGGAGTTGACTGACTGGCCGGCACAAACAAGGTTTCCTCATGCTAAGGGAGGTGGTAGCATGGTGCCTCACCACCCTGTGTACCGCTGGGAAACGGCACCACATCCAAAACACAGTACTCAGTGGTCATTGACATATATATGCCCATTAGTATACTAAGCATAATAGACTTCTTACAGTCAGCAGTGCAGAGATGTGGGAATATGACAGACATAGCAAGGAAACAAACAAATACGATTGAAATTCAACTTTCCATCCTGATCCATTACTCAACAGCTTGCCTATGCCATTGAGCTGACATCAGATCCATAACAGGAGAAGTTCTGGTGTCATTTTGATTGAAGAATAAATAGCAGTTTACCCAGCAGACTATTTCCAATCCCCATCTATTCTATAGTGAGCAGAATGCATGGTCTGCGGTCTCTTTTTCCCAGCCTGTGATTACAGGGATAGTCTGAATATTAAATCACTTGTTGCTGGGCATGGCAATTCATATTGCAAAATCTATAATGTTCATGTCTGAAATATCAACTCAATACAAGCCCTCTAGCTAATGGGGGGGTGGTGCCCTCTGTCAATGGGCACCAAGAGGTTCCTGGGTCACAAACTAATGAAAAACCACCAAATCAGCAAATTCAAAATACAGTAAAAGCATGCTTTTGCTGTGGATCTTCACAACACCTTGCAAGCTACGCAGGATGTCCAGCAAAAGTAGCTCAGTGCAATCATTGCAAAAAGATTGGACATTTTGCTAAAGTATGTCGCAGCAGCCCGTTCAATCAACAGGTGCATGCTGTTACAATACCAGATGTTACTGTGTTGAGCTTGGACAAAATCACTATTGCACATATTCCAGGACAGGTAAAGTGCACGGTAAACGTTTCCGCCGTACCCTCAGGCAAACCACATTCTATTCAGTTAATGTTGGATACTGGCTCAGCAGTATCTATACTACCTGATTCTATCTCTTTACATTACTTTAAAGATGTGCCTCTTACTGAACCCAAGCTCCACTTGGTTTACTATTTGAAAACCCATATTCCAGTACGTGGCTGCCTGCCAGCAATAGTTACTTTTGGTGATTACTGTGTAACTGCAGAGTTCTACATTGTCCACAAAGGCACTCCTATCCTTGAAAGAGATTTATTGGCTGCTTTAAATCTCAGGGTAGTTAATGGACGAATCGATCTTCCTCAGCAAAGCACTCTTGTGGTACACACACCATAGAATCATAGAATCATAGAATATCAGGGTTGGAAGGGACCCCAGAAGGTCATCTAGTCCAACCCCCTGCTCAAAGCAGGACCAAGTCCCAGTTAAATCATCCTAGCCAGGGCTTTGTCAAGCCTGACCTTAAAACCTCTAAGGAAGGAGATTCTACCACCTCCCTAGGTAACGCATTCCAGTGTTTCACCACCCTCTTAGTGAAAAAGTTTTTCCTAATATCCAATCTAAACCTCCCCCATTGCAACTTGAGACCATTACTCCTCGTTCTGTCATCTGCTACCATTGAGAACAGTCTAGAGCCATCCTCTTTGAAACCCCCTTTCAGGTAGTTGAAAGCAGCTATCAAATCCCCCCTCATTCTTCTCTTCTGCAGACTAAACAATCCCAGTTCCCTCAGCCTCTCCTCATAAGTCATGTGCTCTAGACCCCTAATCATTTTTGTTGCCCTTCGCTGTACTCTTTCCAATTTATCCACATCCTTCTTGTAGTGTGGGGCCCAAAACTGGACACAGTACTCCAGATGAGGCCTCACCAGTGTCGAATAGAGGGGAACGATCACGTCCCTCGATCTGCTCGCTATGCCCCTACTTATACATCCCAAAATGCCATTGGCCTTCTTGGCAACAAGGGCACACTGCTGACTCATATCCAGCTTCTCGTCCACTGTCACCCCTAGGTCCTTTTCCGCAGAACTGCTGCCGAGCCATTCGGTCCCTAGTCTGTAGCGGTGCATTGGATTCTTCCATCCTAAGTGCAGGACCCTGCACTTATCCTTATTGAACCTCATTAGATTTCTTTTGGCCCAATCTTCCAATTTGTCTAGGTCCTTCTGTATCCTATCCCTCCCCTCCAGCGTATCTACCACTCCTCCCAGTTTAGTATCATCCGCAAATTTGCTGAGAGTGCAATCCACACCATCCTCCAGATCATTTATGAAGATATTGAACAAAACGGGCCCCAGGACCGACCCCTGGGGCACTCCACTTGACACCGGCTGCCAACTAGACATGGAGCCATTGATCACTACCCGTTGAGCCCGACAATCTAGCCAGCTTTCTACCCACCTTATAGTGCATTCATCCAGCCCATACTTCCTTAACTTGCTGACAAGAATGCTGTGGGAGACCGTGTCAAAAGCTTTGCTAAAGTCATGAAACAATACATCCACTGCTTTCCCTTCATCCACAGAACCAGTAATCTCATCATAAAAGGCGATTAGATTAGTCAGGCATGACCTTCCCTTGGTGAATCCATGCTGACTGTTCCTGATCACTTTCCTCTCCTCTAAGTGCTTCAGGATTGATTCTTTGAGGACCTGCTCCATGATTTTTCCAGGGACTGAGGTGAGGCTGACCGGCCTGTAGTTCCCAGGATCCTCCTTCTTCCCTTTTTTAAAGATGGGCACTACATTAGCCTTTTTCCAGTCATCCGGGACTTCCCCCGTTCGCCACGAGTTTTCAAAGATAATGGCCAAGGGCTCTGCAATCACAGCCGCCAATTCCCTCAGCACTCTCGGATGCAATTCGTCCGGCCCCATGGACTTGTGCACGTCCAGCTTTTCTAAATAGTCCCTAACCACCTCTATCTCTACAGAGGGCTGGCCATCTCTTCCCCATTTTGTGATGCCCAGCACAGCAGTCTGGGAGCTGACCTTGTTAGTGAAAACAGAGGCAAAAAAAGCATTGAGTACATTAGCTTTTTCCACATCCTCTGTCACTAGCTTGCCTCCCTCATTCAGTAAGGGGCCCACACTTTCCTTGGCTTTCTTCTTGTTGCCAACATACCTGAAGAAACCCTTCTTGTTACTCTTGACATCTCTTGCTAGCTGCAGCTCCAGGTGCGATTTGGCCCTCCTGATATCTTTCCTACATGCCCGAGCAATATTTTTATACTCTTCCCTGGTCATATGTCCAAGCTTCCACTTCTTGTAAGCTTCTTTTTTATGTTTAAGATCCGCTAGGATTTCACCATTAAGCCAAGCTGGTCGCCTGCCATATTTACTATTCTTTCGACTCATCGGGATGGTTTGTCCCTGTAACCTCAACAGGGATTCCTTGAAATACAGCCAGCTCTCCTGGACTCCCTTCCCTTTCATGTTAGTCCCCCAGGGGATCCTGGCCATCTGTTCCCTGAGGGAGTCAAAGTCTGCTTTCCTGAAGTCCAGGGTCCGTATCCTGCTGCTTACCTTTCTTCCCTGCGTCAGGATCCTGAACTCAACCAACTCATGGTCACTGCCTCCCAGATTCCCATCCACTTTTGCTTCCCCCACTAATTCTACCCGGTTTGTGAGCAGCAGGTCAAGAAAAGCGCTCCCCCTAGTTGGCTCCCCTAGCACTTGCACCAGGAAATTGTCCCCTACGCTTTCCAAAAACTTCCTGGATTGTCTATGCACCGCTGTATTGCTCTCCCAGCAGATATCAGGAAAATTAAAGTCACCCATGAGAATCAGGGCATGCGATCTAGTAGCTTCCGTGAGTTGCCGGAAGAAAGCCTCATCCACCTCATCCCCCTGGTCCGGTGGTCTATAGCAGACTCCCACCATGACATCACTCTTGTTGCACACACTTCTAAACTTAATCCAGAGACACTCAGGTTTTTCCACAGTTTCGTACCGGAGCTCTGAGCAGTCATACTGCTCCCTTACATACAGTGCTACTCCCCCACCTTTTCTGCCCTGCCTGTCCTTCCTTAACAGTTTATAACCATCCATGACTGGAGTACAGTCATGTGAGTTATCCCACCAAGTCTCTGTTATTCCAATCACGTCATAATTCCTTGACATCACCAGGACCTCCAGTTCTCCCTGCTTGTTTCCAAGGCTTTGTGCATTTGTATATAAGCACTTGAGATAACCTGTTGATCGCCCCTCATTCCCAGTATGAGGCAGGAGCCCTCCCCTCACAGACATTCCTGCCTGTGCTTCCTCCCGGTATCCCGCTTTCCCACTTACCTCAGGGCTTTGGTCTCCTTCCCCCGGTGAACCTAGTTTAAAGCCCTCCTCACTAGGTTAGCCAGCCTGCTGGCAAAGATGTTCTTCCCTCTCTTCGTAAGATGGAGCCCGTCTCTGCCCAGCACTCCTCCTTCATGGAACACCATCCCATGGTCAAAGAATCCAAAGCCTTCTCTCCGACACCACCTGCGTAGCCATTCGTTGACCTCCACGATTCGACGGTCCCTACCCAGGCCTTTTCCTTCCACGGGGAGGATGGACGAGAACACCAGTTGCGCCTCCAACTCCTTTATCCTTCTTCCCAGAGCCACGTAGTCCGCAGTGATCCGCTCAAGGTCATTCTTGGCAGTATCATTGGTGCCCACGTGGAGAAGCAGGAAGGGGTAGCGATCCGAGGGCTTGATGAGTCTCGGCAGTCTCTCCGTCACATCACGAATCTTAGCCCCTGAAACCAGTTTCAGCTGGGACCCAACGCCAGGTTGAGGAGAAACTTGGCTGTGCTTATGGGTTTCTGCATAAAGTTAAAATGCGGAATAATGTGATGCCTGTATGACAGAAATTACGGCACTTACCATTTTCAGTCAGGGAAGCTGTTTCAGAGGAACTTAGAAAACTTGTTCAAGAGGACATTGTTGAAGAGATTAACTCCTTGGAATGGGTTTCACCTATAGTAGTGACGCAGAAGAAGGGTGGAGGCATTCGCCTTTGTGTGGACTTAAGGGAGCCAAATAAAGCTATTGTGATTGACAACCATCCTCTTCCTCACATAGAAGTATTTGCAGAACTCTGTGGAGAAAAGATGCTTTCTACTTTTGATTTGCAGAGTGCATAGCACCAGGTTATGTTGCATGAAGATAGCAGAGACCTCGCAGCATTTATTACACATGAGGGACTATTCCATTTTAAACATGTTCCATATGATCTCGCATCAGCCCCAAGTGCCTTCCAAAAATGATGTAATTGATTTTGAAGAATAACATGGAGTTCAGTGCTATTTGGATGATATTATCGTGTTTGGAAATACTTTGGAGGAGCATGAAAATAATCTGCAGCTGTACAAAACTGCATTACCAAATGTAAATTTAGACAAACTGAACTCTCCTTTCTGGGGCATACAATTTCAGAGGCTGGACTAAAACCTGATATTGTATTGCTGGATGGTCTGCAAGACTACTCTCTTTCATTTATGAACTGGAATATAAACCTAAAAACTAAATGTGGTAGCTGATTGCCTTTCTCGCCTGCCTTTGCCTTTACCAGATGGTCCACTGTAGGATGAGGATGTAGTAGTTGCGCTTATTACAAGCACTCTTACTGCAGTTACAAAAGAACAATTTCAAGCTCCTTGTTCAGCGTGTCCAATTCAACAAAAACAATGGGAATTTCTGACAAAGAGATGGCCCAATAACCCTGTCATAAATATAAAGGGAAGGGTAACCACCTTCCTGTATACAGTGCTATAAAATCCCTCTTGGCCAGAGGCAACATCCTGTTACCTGTAAAGGGTTAAGAAGCTCAGCTAACCTGGCTGGTACCTGACCCAAAGGACCAATAAGGGAACAAGATACTTTCAAATCTGGGGGGGAAAGGCTTTTGTTTGTGCTCTTTGTTTCTCTTCAGCTTTGAATCTGGCCAGCTCTAGTTTATTAGCTGCTTCAATGGTAGTCATTTTCCTGCTTTCTTGTGCTTAACTCTAGCTATACCTGAGAGTTGGGGGGGGGGGGAGAGAAACTTGTGAATTTCTCTGCAGGAGGTTAACTACCCTGCCTTTAGGTAGAGAAAACTCCTGCTCAAAAAAGAAAAATCCCTTTGTAAAAAAACTAACATCTCTGTCTCCAGGCAAATATACCGAAAACCCTCTAGCTGCTCTCAGCCAAAAAAACCCAAAAAACCCCCTCTTCAGGTCTGTGCTTTTGGTTTAAAATGGTCCCGCCACCATGTCAGGGTCCCTTCCCCACTCTGAACTCTAGGGTACAGATGTGGGGACCCACATGAAAGACCCCCTAAGCTTATTCTTACCAGCTTAGGTTAAAAACTTCCCCAAGGTACAAACTTTGCCTTGTCCTTGAACAGTATGCTGCCTCCAGCAAGCGTTTTAAACAAAGAACAGGGAAAGAGACCACTTGGAGATGTCTTCCCCCCAAAATATCCCCTCAAGCCCTACACCCCCTTTCTTGGGGAAGGCTTCATCATAATCCTCACCAGTTTGTACAGGTGAACACAGACCCAAACCCTTGGATCTTAAGAACAATGAAAAATCAATCAGGTTCTTAAAAGAAGAATTTTAATTAAAGAAAAGAAATCACCTCTGTAAAATCAGGATGGAAAATACTTTACAGGGTATTCAGATTCAAAACACAGAGGATCCCCCTCTGAGCAAAACCTTAAAGTTACAGAAAACAGGAATAAACCTCCTTCTTAACACAGGGAAAATTCACATAAAACAAAAGATAAATGAATCCTCCCTGCCTGGCTTACCTATACTGGTTGCAATATTGGAGACTTGGATTAGGATGCGTTGGAGAAGATGGATTTCTGTCTGGCCTCTCTCAGTCCCAAGAGAGAACAAATGTTAAAAAAGAGCACAAACAAAAGCCTTTCCTCCCCCCCTCCCCCAAGATTTGAAAGTATCTTCTTCCCTTATTGGTCCTTTGGGTCAGGTGTCAGCCAGGTTAGCTGAGTTTCTTAACCCTTTACAGGTAACAGGATGTTGCCTCTGGCCAGGAAGGATTTTATAGCACTGTATATAGAAAGGTGGTTACCCTTCCCTTTATATTTATGATAAACCCTAAAAACCTTGACCCAGTTTTGCTGCCTTATTTTAGGGTTGGGGATGAACTTTCTTTGCTCAATGGCTGTGTGCTATGAGGTATACACTGGCTACTTGTGCCAGAAGAATTACAGTCAAAACTCATACACCTGGTGCACGATACTCATCAAGGAATTGTCAGAACCAAACAACAACTACGGGTGGTCAGGGATGGACTCTCAAACTGAAGCACTCATAAAATCCTTGCATAATGACAGGTTTCAGAGTAACAGCCGTGTTAGTCTGTATTCTCAAAAAGAAAAGAAGTACTTGTGGCACCTTAGAGACTAACAAATTTGTTAGTCTCTAAGGTGCCACAAGTACTCCTTTTCTTTTTTCATAAAATCCTGTGTCACTTGCCAAATGCATGATAAGACAGCAGTAACATATACCCCTCCATTACAGCCTGTTCCTCTTTCTGAATCTGCATGGGAAAAAGTGGCGATTGACACTGTAGAACCTTTTGCTACTGCTCCAATTGACTGTCATTATGCCATCACCTTAATAGACTATTTCAATAAATGGCCTGAGGTAGTGTTTACATCGCAAATCTCTTCTGCTACAGTAATTAAGTTCCTCTCTTCAGTTTTTAGTAGGAAAGGTAATCTCAAAGAACTGGTTTCAGATAATAGTAGTCAATTTACTTCCCTGGAGTTTGAAACTTTTCTAGCACAGAGGAACATTTTACACAAAAGGTCATCCCTATACTATCATCAAGCCAATGGGGAAATCAAACGCTTTTACAGAAGTTTGAAAGAGAGTTTGCAAACGGCTAAACTGGTGATTGTGGATAACCTTCACTACTGATTTCTTGTAAGCATACCAGGCTACACAACATGCCACAACGCAAAGATCACCCGCAGAGTTACTGCATGGGAAACAGATGAATACTAAACTGAACATTACATGATTGTTAAAGGCATGTCCTTAGGCCCCAACCAAGGATGATGTGAGAAAAACAGTTGAACAGAACCAAGTAAAGTATAAGGCTTTCACAGACAAGTGGTGGGGTTCCAGTGTGGTTCCTTAGTTAGAATATGAAAACCTGGAATTTTACACAAAGGGGACCATAAATTCACAGCTCCTCTTAAAATCATAGAGAAGAAGGGACCTTACACCTATCGACTTTCTGATGGGTGGGTATGGAATGCTTCTTAACTTGCAACTGCCTATGCACCAAGAGGAGATTATGCCAACACCCAGTCTGCATTGGATGACTTCACCGTAGTGTCAACACAACAAGATATTGCACTGGAACCGGGGCTTGAGAGATGGCCTGTCAGACCAAGACGACCACCTGTCTGGACTAGAAACTGTTATGTAGTATCTATAGTGTTTTTAGTGTAATAACTCTGTCAACAGTATAGTGCCTTATTTCCTATTTGTTCCTGGGGTTAGAACAACAATGTTTATTGTAATTGGGAGAGTTTCTTAAGAGAGGAGGGAATGTAGTGTTTAGATGTTGCTTGCAATTATTAGAATTGGGAGCACTGGCTGTTGGGAGTCTGAAAGGACAGGAAACAGGAAGGAGCGGGGAAGAGTTGAAGAGGCTGAGGGAGAGCTACAGAGGGTGCAGCAGCAGCTTGGAAAAGAGGTTTCCACTTTAAAAAATAAAGTCCTGTTGAAGTTCATTAGTACCTTGCCTGGCTACCACAACACAAAGCTATGCTGAGTTAGTTAGACTCAAATGTAGTGGTTGGATGTGGGGTTATGCCCAGTACCTAAGTTACACAGAAAACCCCCCTTCCTTTACATACATTTACACAATATGTTACATTTGCTATACATTGCATCATATATTTTGGGATTGGCTTGGTTACTTCACAGGAACCAATCTCTGTACAGCATATTTGGTTCGACTTTACTTTTTACTTCATTTTTATGCTCCCAACTTGTCTTGTTCATTGTTATTTTGTACTTAGTAAGTGGTTTACTGTGTGTTTCCCCTCTTATTTTAGCTAGCTCAGAGATACTATCTTTTAGCTTACTGACCCATTTACTTACCTTAGCACAAACATTCCATCTGCAGCCTGTTGATCTAGTTATCTCCCTAATCCAGCCTTTCCCATATTTAATTACTCATGTCAACTCGGGTCTTTCTTTCTTTCTTTCTTTCTTTCTTTCTTTCTTTCTTTCTTTCTTTCTTTCTTTCTTTCTTTCTTATATATTTATTTTTGTCTTTTTAAAGTTTATTATTAGCAATACATTTTGCAGACTACAGTAGTTGTAATTATTAGAACTAATATAAATATTATACTTAAAGCATGAACCAGAGGGTGCAAGCTTACTTTTTATGGTTATTTTAATTTTGCTTTTATTTTCATTACATTATAAAAAATTAGTACAATATATGTATATTTTAATGTATTACTAATGGAAATTTAGGTATAAAACAGAACATAGGTCAATTTAAATAACATTCCTTGAGTCCATAGTAGAAGTGGTCTTTTTTTGGCTACCACACAATATTTGTCATTAGCAGCATAAGCAGTTTGTACTTTACCCGCATTTTAGTGTTTCAGCTGTACTGTGTAATTTGGAGATTGTTTCATCAGAGTGAACCCACATGCTGGCAACTTTGTAAGATATTATACTTACACATAAGTGTTTTTCACATACAAACAGCAGCACAAGTCTGGGACTTGTCAGACCTTGCATTGTCTTGCAACAGTATTTGAGGAGGAAAACCAAACTTTTTTTACACCTATGGACTGCACTGGTTTTACATTTAACTTAATGGTGTTGGACCCATGTTAATTTTTTTTTTAGTTTGCGCCAACTATTTCTTTTTTTTTTTTTTGTATTAAATGTTTAACTTTTTTGTGGTGATAAAAAAGGGACAGGTTTTTGCTTTATATTGCTGATGACCACTTTTACTTCATATAGCTTATACTTTTACATACTACACATATTATTAAAACATATTGACTTAATACTATATTTTGAAAAGCAGTTACAACGTTACATTATGCGTATTACATAAAGTTAACAAAGCTTTATTAATGAGTTTTTGGCTTTTCTTATTTAATGGATGCAGTACTTTTGCTGCAATTTTCTGTTGAAATGATTGGATATGTTTTTACAGAATATTTATGTTCGCTTGTTTTTAGAATAATATGCTGATTTTAAACAGTTTAGATGTTGCACTAATTCTATTAAGTTTTTTGGTGTACTTGCCCCCCACTTTGGCAGTATTATGCATTTTACAGTATATATTTTTGTTTAGAAAGTTTTTTTAACAGTGTTTAATGATATTTTACCAAATTTTAATGGGAACCATTTTTTAGATAACTGCAGATTGGTAAAATTTAGTAACACTGACATAAATAAATTGAACATTTTTGTACAATATTTTAATAAGGTTGAATTTTAAACGATTTGGACCTATTTTTAGTTTAGGACATTTTATTTTTTTAATTTACAACATTTCAAATTTTTTAGTTTTTGTTTTTACTCCCTTAGTAACTTTTATTTTACACTACATTTTAAACAGAACTTTTGAACAGGATTTTGGTGGTTGGATTTTATTGTCTATATTTACTGATTTTTCCTTGGTTCTGGGTTGGTTTTTGCTTTAAAAATCACACAGCCATTTGAAAAACTATTGTAGGTCCTCTTTGGAGTCCTTATAGGATTTTAATTAAGTAGAATGTTTTGTTTACAATTTTTAATATTTTTAACTGTATACACTTTGTTTTATAAGAAATGCACGTCCCTTTCATAATATTATTTTTATTTGCTAAAATATTATATTAACCATGTTAATATAATTATATATTATACATATAATACATATTATTACTATTAATTTTTGCAGATCTTTTAGCTGTTGCTTTATTAAGAAAATGCAATTCAGGGTCTTTCCCCACTAACCTGGTTTTGCCCCCCTGCCTTTTAGTTCCTATTTTCATTTACTAATTTATATTTAACATTTATAACTTAATTTAAAAAAATGTTAAACTTTATAAAAGCATTGAGACACCTGAAGGGATAAATAACAAAGTTAAAATTGCCAGGAAATATTAGCTGTGCTAGAAATCAATATTCTGTCTTTGGAGGAAAAACACCTCCATAAAGTTATTTTGTGTTTGTGAAGGATAAAGAACTCCAAATTTTCATTGAAACAGCTTCACTTTTGGCTAAGCTGCATGAATTCATTTAAATGTGACACTTGCTTACTCGCTGTAGCCTTTTATTAATAACAGTGTTTCTATTTAGCAGGATCTTTTATTCTAATGTAAGCACACCCTTCTCTCATGCCGAGCTCTACTAAAATATGAAATAATTGAATAGAACAGTCAGTGGAGAGTGAAGCCTCTTATTATTGTATCTGTCAAACCAAATTCCCTGGATCAAGCCCAGGTCATGATGTATACCCTGGCAACCCTCCTGCTTTCATTGGGGTTGTGTGGGTGTAAAATGGCCCCATAAATTCAGTCAGATATTGTGAAGTGCTACTAACTGACTGGCACTCAGCACTGCAGGGTGACTGACAAAATCTACTTGGTGAAATAGACAGGCAAGTGTCCAAAAAGCCGTAATTTCGCAGTGAAAATTCCATGAGGCAGAAATGTTAAAACCCCTCGATGCCTTGTTTCTCTGCAGAGGCTATGAATGAAAACTGTAGGATAATCAGTTTTTAGTTAATTTGGTTTGACTCATGCAGTTATTTCTCTAACGAGACATTTAGGATCACGTCTCAGAGTAAGTCTAGGAAGGAAATGAAGGATGAAAGTATTCTTCACATTCATGCTTCTTATAACGCCTTCTGTCTCAAAAATTACAAAACCTGGTGGAGGTCCTTGTTGACCCCCAAAACTATCTGTGAAGAATTAGCTGTTGAAAGTGGATGTAGAACTATAGCAGCTACATGTGTCATAGGATCATAGCAGTTAGCAAAGGAAAAGGTCTCTTGTAAAGCACAGTTTAGTCCCCAATGGAGGATGTTAGCTAGTAAATGCTGTCATATGATAATTGTAAAGAATCACAAAAGACTTGCTTTTGCTGCCTTTATTCATGCTTTATTCATTCTCCTTCACTATGCAAGTAGTCCCATGAATTTAGAATTGAGTTAGTTTGAGTGAGGTTGGTGGAATAGAGCCTCATGCATCACTTTCTTCCAACATTGAACAAGGATTTATTAGAATGAGAAAAATAATCTGAACCCTAAAGCTGCTCTGTCTCTTTCTTTTGCTTCATTATAGTGCTTCTGTCTAGAATCTTCCTCATACCCTTCTTGTCTGGCTTCCTGGTAAAGATTTAAAGAAACAAAACACACATCCTCACAGATACCACAGTGAATTTTAATCTGTAATTCCAGCCCAATTTTCTAAAATGTAATCTCTTGTCTTCGTGCCTAAAAAAAAAAGTTCTTAACAATGAATTGGAAATTGTTTTGCTATGATTTCCTTCCCCCCCCTTTGCCCTTCTAAAACCTGAATTATATGTGAAATACATTGCAATCAGACCCATGTAGTAAAATAAATCTCTTTTATCTTTGAATGTGGTATTGCTGCTGATAATGCTGCAGGTGTTCTCTGTAAGATTACATTTTACTGAAGAAGTATGGAACTACAGTATAACTATTCTGTTCAGTGTTTAAAAATACATCCATATACCTACAGCAGTTGGTATGAAATGAAGCATTTGTATTCAACCCCAATGTTTTCTTGAAGCGAAGTGAGCTGTAGCTCACGAAAGCTTATGCTCAAATAAATTTGTTAGTCTCTAAGGTGTGATAGGTACTCCTTTTCTTAATGTTTTCTTGGGATTCAGTGAGTGACATTGACAACCAGATTATATTTATTGATTTTTTTTACAGTTTTGTGGTGTTTAGATGTTCCTTGTAATTATTAGAATTGGGAGCACTGGCTGTTGGGAGTCTGAAAGGACAGGAAACAGGAAGGAGCGGGGAGGAGTTGAGAGGCTGGGAGAAAGCTACAGAGTGTACAGCAGCAGCTTGGTAAAGAAGTTTCCACTTTGAAAATAAAGTCCTGTTGAAGCTTGTTAGTACCTTGCATGGTTGATGCAACATTTTGGTGACGAGGATGGATCTTCTGCCTCTGAACCCACCTCCACCATTTCTGCAAAGCCTCCAATTGCTTTTATTACCTGTATCCATATGTTTGAGACCTATCTACTTACAATCAGTGCTACAGAGATTACTGAAGTAAGAAAGCATGCTCTGCTAATCCATTGCCTTGGAGCAGAAGGGCAGCGTATATTTTACACTTTTCCCCTTGCAGATGATAAATATGAGATTGCACGCGCTGCATTAAAGAATTTTTTGTGCCAAAAGTGAATGAAGTAGCTAATCGCTACAGATTTCGCCAGCATGAGCAGAAACCAGGGGAGACTATAATGCAGTATATTGCTTTCCTGAGGAGTCTGATTGTAATTTGTGACTTTGGGAATATGGCAGATGAGATGATTAGAGACCAGTTAATTGAGAAAACAACCATGCTTCATGTAAGAGAACGCTTACTTCTAGAACCACAATTTACACTAGAAAAAGCAATAACCATTGCTACTCAGATTGAGTCGGCTACAGCTGAAGCCAAAATAATGAGCATGGATACAGGAGGCATAGTCCAGGCTGTGACTCCTTTGCAGAAAAGTTCACTACCACTGCAGATACACAATTGCAAGAGGAAAACTAATGAAAAACCACCGAATCAGCAAATTCAAAATACAGTAAAAGCATGTTTTCCCTGTGAATCCCCACAAGCTACATAGGATGTCCAGGATCCCCACCTTGCAAGCTACACAGGATGTCCAGCAAAAGTAGCTCAGTGCAATCATTGCAAAAAGATTGGACATTTTGCTAAAGTATGTCACAGTAGCCAGTTCAATCAACAGGTGCATGCAGTTACAATACCAGATGTTACTGTGCTGAGCATGGACAAAATCACTACTGCACATATTCCAGAATAGATAAATTGCACAGGAAACATTTCTGCCATACCCTCAGGCAAACCACACTATTCAGCTAATGTTGGACACTGGCACAGCAGTATCTTTACTACCTGATTCCATCTCTTTACGTTACTTTAAAGATGTGCCTCTTACTGAACCCAAGCTTCACTTGATGCGCTATTTGAAAACCCATATTCCAGTACGTGGCTGCCTGCCAGCAATAGTTACTTTTGGTGATTGCTGTGTAAGTGCAGAGTTCTACATTGTCCACAAAGGCATTCCTATCCTTGACAGAGATTCATTGTCTGCTTTAAATCTCAGGGTTGTTAATGGACGAATCGATCTTCCTCAGCAAAGCACTCTTGTGGTACACACACCAGTTTCAGCTGGGACCCAATACCAGGTTGAGGAGAAACTTGGCTGTTCTTATGGGTTTCTGCATAAAGTTAAAATGCGGAATAATGTGATGCCTGTATGACAGAATTTACGGCGCTTACCATTTTCAGTCAGGGAAGCTGTTTCAGAGGAACTTAGAAAACTTGTTCAAGAGGACATTGTCGAAGAGATTAACTCCTCGGAATGGGTTTCACCTATAGTAGTGACGCAGAAGAAGGATGGAGGCATTCGCCTTTGTGTGGACTTAAGGGAGCCAAATAAAGCTATTGTGATTGACGACCATCCTCTTCCTCACATAGAAGAAGTATTTGCAGAACTCTGTGGAGAAAAGATGCTTTCTACTTTTGATTTGCAGAGTGCATAGCACCAGGTTATGTTGCATGAAGATAGCAGAGACCTCGCAGCATTTATTACACATGAGGGACTATTCCGTTTTAAACGTGTTCCATATGGTCTCGCATCAGCTCCAAGTGCCTTCCAAAAAATGATGTCATTGATTTTGAAGAATAACAGGGAGTTCAGTGCTATTTGGATGATATTATCTTGTTTGGAAATACTTTGGAGGAGCATGATAATAACTTGCAGTCTGTACTAAACTGTATCAGCAAAGCAGGCCTCAAGCTCAATAGGTCTAAATGCAAATTTAGACAAATTGAACTCTCCTTTCTGGGGCATACAATTTCACAGGCTGGACTAAAACCTGATCTGGCTCATATCCTGGCAATTTCAAATGCACAATGCACAAAGCCTTGGAAACAAGCAGGGAGAACTGGAGGTCCTGGTGATGTCAAGGAATTATGACGTGATTGGAATAACAGAGACTTGGTGGGATAACTCACATGACTGGAGTACAGTCATGGATGGTTATAAACTGTTCAGGAAGGACAGGCAGGGCAGAAAAGGTGGGGGAGTAGCACTGTATGTAAGGGAGCAGTATGACTGCTCAGAGCTCCGGTACGAAACTGTGGAAAAACCTGAGTGTCTCTGGATTAAGTTTAGAAGTGTGTGCAACAAGAGTGATGTCATGGTGGGAGTCTGCTATAGACCACCGGACCAGGGGGATGAGGTGGATGAGGCTTTCTTCCGGCAACTCACGGAAGCTACTAGATCGCATGCCCTGATTCTCATGGGTGACTTTAATTTTCCTGATATCTGCTGGGAGAGCAATACAGCGGTGCATAGACAATCCAGGAAGTTTTTGGAAAGCGTAGGGGCCAATTTCCTGGTGCAAGTGCTAGGGGAGCCAACTAGGGGGAGCGCTTTTCTTGACCTGCTGCTCACAAACCGGGTAGAATTAGTGGGGGAAGCAAAAGTGGATGGGAATCTGGGAGGCAGTGACCATGAGTTGGTTGAGTTCAGGATCCTGACGCAGGGAAGAAAGGTAAGCAGCAGGATACGGACCCTGGACTTCAGGAAAGCAGACTTTGACTCCCTCAGGGAACAGATGGCCAGGATCCCCTGGGGGACTAACATGAAAGGGAAGGGAGTCCAGGAGAGCTGGCTGTATTTCAAGGAATCCCTGTTGAGGTTACAGGGACAAACCATCCCGATGAGTCGAAAGAATAGTAAATATGGCAGGCGACCAGCTTGGCTTAATGGTGAAATCCTAGCGGATCTTAAGCATAAAAAAGAAGCTTACAAGAAGTGGAAGGTTGGACATATGACCAGGGAAGAGTATAAAAATATTGCTCGGGCATGTAGGAAAGATATCAGGAGGGCCAAATCGCACCTGGAGCTGCAGCTAGCAAGAGATGTCAAGAGTAACAAGAAGGGTTTCTTCAGGTATGTTGGCAACAAGAAGAAAGCCAAGGAAAGTGTGGGCCCCTTACTGAATGAGGGAGGCAAGCTAGTGACAGAGGATGTGGAAAAAGCTAATGTACTCAATGCTTTTTTTGCCTCTGTTTTCACTAACAAGGTCAGCTCCCAGACTGCTGTGCTGGGCAACACAAAATGGGGAAGAGATGGCCAGCCCTCTGTAGAGATAGAGGTGGTTAGGGACTATTTAGAAAAGCTGGACGTGCACAAGTCCATGGGGCCGGACGAATTGCATCCGAGAGTGCTGAAGGAATTGGCGGCTGTGATTGCAGAGCCCTTGGCCATTATCTTTGAAAACTCGTGGCGAACGGGGGAAGTCCCGGATGACTGGAAAAAGGCTAATGTAGTGCCCATCTTTAAAAAAGGGAAGAAGGAGGATCCTGGGAACTACAGGCCGGTCAGCCTCACCTCAGTCCCTGGAAAAATCATGGAGCAGGTCCTCAAAGAATCAATCCTGAAGCACTTAGAGGAGAGGAAAGTGATCAGGAACAGTCAGCATGGATTCACCAAGGGAAGGTCATGCCTGACTAATCTAATCGCCTTTTATGATGAGATTACTGGTTCTGTGGATGAAGGGAAAGCAGTGGATGTATTGTTTCTTGACTTTAGCAAAGCTTTTGACACGGTCTCCCACAGCATTCTTGTCAGCAAGTTAAGGAAGTATGGGCTGGATGAATGCACTATAAGGTGGGTAGAAAGCTGGCTAGATTGTCGGGCTCTACGGGTAGTGATCAATGGCTCCATGTCTAGTTGGCAGCCGGTGTCAAGTGGAGTGCCCCAGGGGTCGGTCCTGGGGCCCGTTTTGTTCAATATCTTCATAAATGATCTGGAGGATGGTGTGGATTGCACTCTCAGCAAATTTGCGGATGATACTAAACTGGGAGGAGTGGTAGATACGCTGGAGGGGAGGGATAGGATACAGAAGGACCTAGACAAATTGGAGGATTGGGCCAAAAGAAATCTAATGAGGTTCAATAAGGATAAATGCAGGGTCCTGCACTTAGGATGGAAGAATCCAATGCACCGCTACAGACTAGGGACCGAATGGCTCGGCAGCAGTTCTGCGGAAAAGGACCTAGGGGTGACAGTGGACGAGAAGCTGGATATGAGTCAGCAGTGTGCCCTTGTTGCCAAGAAGGCCAATGGCATTTTGGGTTGTATAAGTAGGGGCATAGCGAGCAGATCGAGGGACGTGATCGTTCCCCTCTATTCGACACTGGTGAGGCCTCATCTGGAGTACTGTGTCCAGTTTTGGGCCCCACACTACAGGAAGGATGTGGATAAATTGGAAAGAGTACAACGAAGGGCAACGAAAATGATTAGGGGTCTAGAGCACATGACTTATGAGGAGAGGCTGAGGGAGCTGGGATTGTTTAGTCTGCAGAAGAGAAGAATGAGGGGGGATTTGATAGCTGCTTTCAACTACCTGAAAGGGGGTTTCAAAGAGGATGGCTCTAGACTGTTCTCAATGGTAGCAGATGACAGAACGAGGAGTAATGGTCTCAAGTTGCAATGGGGGAGGTTTAGATTGGATATTAGGAAAAACTTTTTCACTAAGAGGGTGGTGAAACACTGGAATGCGTTACCTAGGGAGGTGGTAGAATCTCCTTCCTTAGAGGTTTTTAAGGTCAGGCTTGACAAAGCCCTAGCTGGGATGATTTAACTGGGACTTGGTCCTGCTTTGAGCAGGGGGTTGGACTAGATGACCTTCTGGGGTCCCTTCCAACCCTGATATTCTATGATTCTATGATTCTATGATTCTATGAAATGCTCCTCCTCCAACAGATTTGTAAACCTTACGTTCCTTCTTGGTTCTTACCTCCTGGTATGCAACATTCATTCCCAATTATGCTTCTGTCATTGAACCGTTAGGAGAATTACTATGGGGAAGTTCTACCTTAGTGTGGACAACAGATGCACAAGCTAGTTTCAAACGGTGAAAGACTTGATTGTACATAGTCCAGTACTAGCACTATACAGTCCTGCATTGCCCACAATTGTAACTACTGATTCTTCTGATTATGGACTTGGGGCTATCCTAACCCATGAGGACAACACAGAGAGGACTGTTGCATTTGCTTCAAGGACACTAAGTAATGCTGAGAGAAAATATTCTACAGTCGAAGAAGAAGCACTTGCTTGTGTCTGGGCTACTGAAAAATGGAGAATTTACCTGTGGGGCCGCACGTTCAAGTTGAGCACAGGCCACAGCTCTTTGATGACGTTGCTCACCACGAAAGGACTGGGAAAAGCTGGATATCATATCATTCGATGGTCTGCAAGACTACTCTCTTTCAATTATGAACTGGAATATAAGCCTAGAAACCAAAATGTGGTCGCTGATTGCCTTTCTAGCCTGCCTTTGCCTTCACCAGATGATCCACCGGAGGATGAGGATGTAGTAGTTGTGCTTATTACAAGCACTCTTACTGCAGTTACAAGAGAACAATTTCAAGCTGCTTGTTCAGCGTGTCCAATTCAACAAAAACTACAGGAATTTCTGACAAAGAGATGGCCCAGTCACCCTAAAAAGCTTGATCCAGTTTTGCTGCCTTATTTTAGAGTTCAGGATGAACTTTTTTTGTTCTATGGCTGTGTGCTACGAGATACACACTGGCTACTTGTGCCAGAAGAATTACAGTCAAAACTCGTACAGCTGGCGCACGATACTCATCAAGGAATTGTCAGAACCAAACAACAACTACGGGATCTGTATTGGTGGTCAGGGATGGACTCTCAAACTGAAGCACTCATAAAATCCTGTGTCACTTGACAAATGCATAAGACAGTAATAACATGTACCCCTGTACTACAGTCTGTTCCTCTTCCTGAATCTGCATGGGAAAAAGTGGCGATTGACATTGTAGGACCTTTTGATACTGCTCCAATTGACTGTCGTTATGCCATCACCTTAATAGACTATTTCAGTAAACAGCCTGAGGAAGCGTTTACATTGCAGATCTCTTCTGCTACAGTAATTAAGTTCCTCTCTTCAGTTTTTAGTAGGGAAGGTAACCCCAAAGAACTGCTTTCAGATAATGGTAGTCAATTTACTTTCCTGGAGTTTGAAACTTTTCTAGCACGGAGGAACATTTTACACAGAAGGTCATCCCTATACTACCCTCAAGCCAATGGGGAAATCAAACGGTTTAACAGAAGTTTGAAAGAGAGTTTGCAAATGGCTAAACTGGAAGGGCGATTTGTGCATACCTTCACTACTGATTTCTTGCAAGCATACCGGGCTACACAACATGACACAACGCAAAGATCACCCGCAGAGTTACAATATAGTGCCTTGTTTCCTATTTGTTCCTGTGGTTAAAACAACAATGTTTATTGTAATTGGGAGAGTTTCTTAAGAGAGGAGGGAATGTGGTGTTTAGATGTTGCTTGTAATTATTAGAATTGGGAGCACTGGCTGTTGGGAGTCTGAAAGGACAGGAAACAGGAAGGAGGGGAGAGGAGTTGAAGAGGCTGAGGGAGAGCTACAGAGGGTGCAGCAACAGCTTGGAAAAGAGGTTTCCACTTTAAAAAATAAAGTCCTGTTGAAGCTTGTTAGTACCTTGCCTGGTTGATACAATATCAATTGCTTACAGAGCTTTGCAAGTAGGAACAATGTGGAATATAAATCACGGATACTTCCTTATCTAAAGTCTTTTGTCAGGAGATATTTCAATAGTTGTGGACTCACAGATTTATAGACTTTAAGGGCTGAAGGGACCATCACCATCATCTAGTGTGACCTTGCACATTGCAGGCCACAAAACCCACCCACTCCTGCAGTAGGCCCATAACCTCTGGCTGAATTACTGAAGTCCTCAAATTTTAATTTAAAGATTACAAGTAACAGAGAATCCACCATTTACTCTAGTTCAAACCAGCAAATGACACGTGCCCCATGTTGCAGAGGAAGGTGAACCCCCACTCCTTGCCTCAGGGACTCTGCTAATCTGACCTGGGGGGAAATTCCTTCCTGACCCCAAATATGGTGATCAGTTAGACCCTGAGCATGTGGGTGAGACCTACCAGCCAGACACATGGGAAAACTTTTCTGTAGTAACTCAGAGCCCACCCAATCCAATGTCCCATCTCTGGCAACTGGGGATATTTGCTAATAGCAGTCGTGCACCGGCCATATGCCATTGTAGGCAACTTTATCATCCTCTTATCTATCTCCTCCATAAACTTATCAAGCTCAGTCTTAAAACAAGTTAGGTTTTTGCCTCCACTGCTCCCTTTGGGAGGCTGTTCCAGCACTTTACTCCTCTGATGCTTAGAAACCTTCATCTAATGTCAAGCCTTACCTTACTGATGACCAGCTTATAGCCATTTGTTCTTGTAACAGCATTAGCCTTAACATAAATATCTCTTCTCCCTCTCCGGGATTCATCTCTCTGATGTATTTATAGAGAGTAATCATATCTCCCCTCATACTTCATTTTGTTAGGCTAAGCTCCTTAAGTCTCCTGTTGTAAGGTAGGCTCTCCGTTCCTCTGATCATTCTAATAGCCCTTCTCTGCACATGTTCCAGTTTGAATGCATCTTTCTTAAACATGGGAGACCAGAACTGCACACAGTATTCCAGATGATGTTTTGCCAGTGCCTTGTATAATGGCAATAACACTTCCCTAGCCCTACTGGAAATATCTTGCCTGATGCACCCTAGAATTGTATTAGCCATTTTCACAGCAACATTACATTGGCAGTTTGTAGTCAACCTATGATTGACCATGGTCGCTTCCAACTGATATGTCCCCAGTTTATAGCAAAAATTCTTGTTGTTAGTCCCAAAGTGCATGATCTTGCACTTTGTACTATTAAATTTCATCCCATTTTTATTACTCTAGTTTCCAAGGTCATCCAAATTCTTTTGTATGATATTCTGGTCCTCCTCTGTATTGGCAATACCTCCCAACTATGTGTCATCTGCAAATTTTATTACAAATTCCAACTTTTTGTGCGAAGGTCATTAATAAAAATGTTAAATAAGATTGGTCCCAAGACCAATCCTTGAGGAACTCCAACCTGAGAGTTCACCTTTCAGCATGACCCATTGTAGTCTCCCCTTTAACTAGTCCCTTACTCACCTTTCAATTCTTGTATTAATCCCCCATCTTCTCCAGTTTAACTAATAATTTCCCATGTGAAACTGCATCAAATACTTTACTGAAATCCAGATAGATATAGACCTACTGCATTTTCTTTGTCTAGAAATCAATTATCTGGTTATATTTACTGATTGGCCTTGGTTCTGGGTTATACACAGTTGTCTGATTCTAGTGACCCTCTTACACAGGTCATGGAGAGATGAGAATTACTCCACGGGGCCTTATCCTACAAGGGCTCAATGCATAGAACTCTCATGGGTCACAAGGGGAGCGCTGCATAGGGAGACGTGTAGCATTGAGCTCCAAGAAACGAATGGTGAAAAACATGCTCTGTATTTTAAAAGACAATATTTCTAAGGCTGTTTTGGACTGGGCTCTAAGTAAACTACCAATCTCTTGTTTGGTCCTAAATAACAAATCAGTCTGTCAGGTAAACCCCTCAGGAGCACAAAGCTATAGTCAGGCAAATCATACAGTATCCCTTGTCTTGTTTGTGCAGAACAGGGATGTCACTGGAGGAAATTCATAAGCAGGGTGACGGATTTATTTCTTCCCCTCCCTTTTTCTTTTCTGTGTAGCTATCTGTGACAGTGGAGGTCTCTGCTGCCTTGGCTGCAGGATTTCCACTTCGAAGTGCAACACACAAATTAAGCGCTTAGAATAAAATCATTAGCCACTATGCAGTCACAATGAAGAAAGTGATAGATGTTTTAGATGTTTATGCTGAGACAGCATAAGGAGCTTTGAGGGACTCACAAAGCCCTGGCATGAAATTCAGACATCACTCTGGTTTTCATACTTTTCCCTAACTTTTTATGCCCTCACCTCCTGTATTTTCACTCATTTAACAGTTGCAATGCACATAAGACACCAATTTATCCAATTATAGAACACAGTGGTTCTCAATCTATGATGTATGAACCACAGAGAGCTGGTTGGTTACGTGGTCTTAACTCCTCCTTCTTGTTTCTAGCTGCTAAATCACAGTGAAAGATGATGGAAAATACATTAGTGCTTTCCTAATATTGCTATTCTCAGTACTGCTTTTCCATGTAACTAGTTGCACTAATTGTCACAGGGATGGTTTGTACAAGGGTGTTCTCACTGTCATGACAAGGGAGCACAACACCATAGGAGCTCAAGTGTGGAAGGTAATTCTGGGATCGACCCAGGGGAGCAGCGATGGACACAGCTTCCATCATTCCTGTGGCTGCAGTGGTGGCTATGAAGTGACTTCATTTCTGTTCCATTATAGGTGCTGGAACTAGGGGTGCTGCTGCACCCCCTAGCTTGAAGTGCTTTTCATCATATACAGGGCTTACAATTTGGTTCAATGGCTCTCAGCACCCCCACTATACAAATTGTTCCAGCACCCTTGTGTTCCATATTCTGGGAGGGAGAGTCCCCACCACCCTAGCCTGGTGCTTTGGGCTGAAAGGCATGACACAGTTGTGAAATAATTACTCCCAGCCTTTTAAAGGTTAATACCATTTTCAGATATATATGAAAAGTTTGCACATGTAAAATCTCTTTAATGGTGTTTGGACCAACAAAGTTTCACTGTGTTCACCTAAGCTCCTTTGAAAATCTCAGCTCTGGGGTAACATTTTCAAAAGTGCCTAAGTCTTAGACATTTTTGACAATGGAACTTGAAAATTGTACCTATTATCTATGATAACACAGTGTATACTTTCTGTGCCAGACTCCAGTAACTGAAACTGATTTACGGAGCATTACCTCCCCCTACATTCATTTAACCTCCCTTCTTTCCACCTCCAGCACGAACACATCTTTCATGACAGAATATTATTAAAGTTTGGGGAAGAGATGACAATATAGAATTTAGATAAGAATGATCACTAGAGGAGGGTATTGAATGAACTACCAGTAGGTAACCCAATTGGGTGAACTTCTATTGCAATCATCTGTTCTGTACACATGGTTTTAATGTGGGAGGAGCACTATTAACAATGCAAAGAAGAACCTATACTTAGTTAATTTAATTCAGAATAGTAGAATTTGGGGATTTTTTTCGTGATCCTAAATATGAGCCTTTATGCAGACTCTATTTGTATAAATTATTCTAATTTACATTCTCACAAAATTACATATAATTCTGAAGTAAGAATAATTTAATTCATAAAGAAACTGGGTGATTTGCTTGGTTTTTTGGTGGCTCTATTTTCACCGCAAGTGCACCTTTATTAAGGTCACCTACTCCACATATTTTATTGTTTTGCATCTCCCATGATGCCTAACTTTTCAAAATGTTTTTATTTGTGTAAATGTAGCACTTCTAATAGGAGCTGTATTGACATCGCTAGAGACTAAAGTCCTCTATCGATAGATCAGCTATGTCTGATCTACATCCATGTAACGGAGATCAAAATCTAGTCTGGGCAGTGACAGCGCAAGCTTCCCCACCTCAATCCTGGTGTACAACAACCACTCCAAGGGGAAAGTGTATGGTCAGTTCTTGGCCTCTCTACAGTATCCATCCATCCAAAACAGACATAAGAAAACAATAGTTTGTTGCAAAGGTTTGAAAACGCAAAATCAGAAATCATTTAAAAGATTAGTATGCCAGATGATAAAGATGCAAAGTGCCTTTGTGAGTACCAAGCACTATGGGTCCAATTATGGTTGGATGATCGTTTAAATAAAATTAACATGTGCAAACAAAGTATTTTTCTGGTCATTTTTTGCTAAAACTTCCCCAAAAAATTCAGCCTGAGGCAGACCTCCAGCATGGGAAACAGTTAGTTTGGCAAAGTTATAAGTGACTGAAAACAGTTTCTTATAATGTAAAGTTTTAGGAAACTGTAATTACAGGTTTCAGAGTAGCAGCCGTGTTAGTCTGTATTCGCAAAAAGAAAAGGAGTACTTGTGGCACCTTGCTCTAATAAATTTGTTAGTCTCTAAGGTGTCACAAGTACTCCTTTTCTTTTTGTAATTACAGGCATTGCCACTAGCTCCACCTGTAAGTGGAGTGAATTGTACTTGCCAAGTAATGAGCCCATGGTGTTAGGCTTCCCAGAGAGCTGTTCCTTGTGAAACACAGGGGTAGTAAGGATGTCAGACTGCTTGTATTATCTGGCTTCAACCTGTCCTTGCTTGCAGCGGAACGTAACAAGGAAACAGACAAATTTCAGGGCCTTCCTTAACCACAAGCAACTACTTGGGTCCTCCTGCCGCCAGAAAGGATAAGCCCAGGATGTTAACACACTGCCCTCCCCCCCATCCTAAGTCTGAGCAAAATAAAAAACTTAAAGCTATATAGAGAATGAGCTGGCTCATGGAGCAGGAAATTTAGCAAGGTGTTGTTCTAAAATAGTACAATGGATGTGATTGCATGTCTTTTAATGAGAGGTTGTGCAGAATGCAGTGAAGATAAACAAGTTTAAACACCTTTATTCATGTTTGTGGGATTATAAGTGACTCACTTCAGACCATCTATTAGACTTGTTGAAGGTGTGATTCAAAGCACTTGCTGCGCTTCTTATCAGAGCCAAGCATGTGAACAATTCAGTGCTTAAAATTGTGTTATTACCAAAAATGTCTGGTTGACAGAACATCCAGCACTCCAAGCCACAAAATCTGAGGCTCAGGCATGAGGATTTGCTCTCAAGGAGCAGCCGTCAATAGGCTGAAAACTTCTCATTGCCCCAGGTTCTCATGCAGCCGCCCTCAGTGGATTGCGGATGCCTGCAGGTTCTCATGGAGCAGCCCTTGATGGACTGGAAATGCCCATCTCTGCTCTCAGTGGACTGCAGATAATCTTAGAGTTTTGCAGGGCCTTGCTTGCTTTTCTTTCCTCTCCTTCTCCCTACAACTCAAGGAGCAGCTGTAGGTGTGGCACCCATCCCAACATGTCCTATCTACATATCCATTACTGCAGTACCTCACTTGTCTCACCTCCAGTGACCTTGCAGTGCTTTTCCCAAGACGCTTCTGTATGGTGGGTGCACCTTTGCCCATGTATCTGCTATGGGGGTAGGCACTATACATTGTAAAATAGAGGTGGGCAAATTACAGCCCGTGGGCCACATCCGGCCCATGGGACCCTCTTGTCCGGCCCCTGAGCTCCTGGCCCGGGAGGCTAGCCCCCGGCCCCTCCCCCGCTGTCCCCCCTCTTTCGCAGCCTCAGTGTGCTGCACTGCCGGCGCAATGCTCTGGGCAGCCGGGCAGCTCAGTTGCAGAGTCGCGGCCTGACCTGGTGCTCTGGATGGCACAGCTGTAGCGCCACCAGCCACTGGTGCTCCAGGCAGCGCGGTAAGGGGGCAGAGAGCAGGTGCGGTTGGCTAGAGGGCAGGGAAGCTGGGGGAAATGGTCAGGGGGTGTGGGTATGGTTGGGGTGGTCAGAGGGTGGGGAACAGGGGGGTAGGAAGGGGCAAGGGTCCTGGGGGGGCAGTCAGGAAAGCGGGGTTGGATGGGGCAGCGGGGGGCAGTCAGGGGCAGGGGACGGAGAAGGGGAGTTGGATGAGGCGGCAGGGGGCAGTCAGGGGTGGGGGGGTTCGGGGATGGTCAGGGGACAGGGAGCAGGGGATGGTGGATGGATAGGAGTCCTGGGGGGGCCGTCAGGGGACAGGGAACTGGGGGGGGGAGGTTGGATGGGGCAGGAGTCCTGGGGAAGCCGTCAGGGGGCGAGAAGCAGAGGGGTTGGATAGGAGGCGGGGGCCGGGCCATGCCTGACTGTCTGGGGAGACACAGCCTCCCCTAACCAGCCCTCCATACAATTTTGGAAACCCGATGTAGCCCTTAGGCCAAAAAGTTTGCCCGCCTCTGTTGTAAATAGTAACAATCATATGCTTAACAACTCCTGGCCTCCCACCATGCATAAGCACCCTCTCCTCCCTGTCGCTCAGTAACTTGCCACTTTGTGGCAGACTTTCTGACTGGGAAAACTGGCGTTGGCAACATGACAGAGCCATGCTCAGGTGCAGAAGCACTTTGCACAGTGAGCTGGCTGCAGAGGGGACCAGACTCAAATCCTCTAATCACTCGCTAGATTCCCCTGCACAGGATAAAGCTGTGAAGTTCTTCTGCATCTGAGGGCAGCACTATTGTCTGTAACTGCCAGAACAGAAAACCTGGGAAAGGGGAGATGGGTTGGGACCAGACTATGGGCCAGATTCACCTGGGTTCTCTTATCAGAGCCTGGGCTGTAGAGGCTCCCAGTTGTGGTGTGTGAGGCTCCCTGGGAGTACCCAGAGTTGTGTAGCACTCCACTACCACCTGCCCTTAGCATAAGGAACCCTTCTTTGTGCCTGCTGTGGGTCAGCAACCCAACACCTCCAGCCTCTGGCAACACAAGCACTGCCTTCGAGGCCGCCTCAGGGGCCCCCCCGGTACAGGTTAATGATCGGCATATCTACTGGACACTGACAGAATTAACAGATCTGCCACTCCCAAAGAGTAGTACACACCAGCTTACCAGTTCCACTTCAGAATCACATCTCCGCTCAACACACAGCGCGTAGCAAAATCAGGACGATTATTTAACACAGAGCAGAGATTTGAGAACAAGCAAGTAGAATTAATGGGAAAAAATGGCTACATGCAAGATAAGATCATAGCATGCTTTCTAGAGTCTAAATGTAACTAGCAAGACATTTTCCTGTCTCATAAAAGTTAGCTCACCCAAAGTTTCTCTACCACTGCCAAAATGATAGACCGGTTGTGATCCTTTTTTCATAATCCAAGCCAGCTGGCTGCTTGTCCTCTCAGTGAAGTATAACTGGGTTTATTCTTCTTGCCCAGATATTGTTCCAGCTATCCATTGTCTTCACTTGTAAACCCTGTTGCTGGTTTTTACCTGTTGGAGATTTTTCAATCTCTTGATTTGCATTTTGCTCAGACTGTAAATAGGCTTTCATTGTGAAGTATACAATAGTCCATCTACGTATAGCCAGATAGGTAGAGAAGTGTCTCCTGCCCAAAGGAAACTTGTTTAACACCTTTTGGTGACCAGCTTCATGTCACAGATCTTCAGAACATGATTTTCAGTAGAGATACATAAGTCCATTATGGGATACATATTATCTGTGCATACATTTCACAATGCTTATGATGAGCAGTGTGACATGGGCTTTCAGTAGAGACCTGACCGGACACTGTTTGGTGAACCAGTATGTAAATACCTAGGGGATCCCTGTAACTCTTATGCACTCCTGTTCCTTCTGCCAGTTGGCCCCGAGCGGTCCCTAGGTCGCAGGGCGGAGTCTGGCTGGAGGTGTGAGGGTCCAGGATGAGGCCAGCTAGAGCAGGGGTTCTCAAACTGGGGGTTGGGACCCCTTAGGGGGCCGTGAAGTTATTACATGGGGGATCGCGAGCTATCAGCCTCCACTGTAAACCATCCAGCATTTATAATGGTGTTAAGTATATTAAAAAGTGTTTTTAATTTATAAAGGGGGTCGCACTCAGAGGCTTGCTATGTGAAAGGGGCCACCAGTACAAAAGTTTGAGAACTACTGAGCTAGAGAATATTGTGATTCAGTGGATCTCTCAGGGAGCCTGTGACAGCAAAGCTTCTACAGAGCCCAAGATGGAACTTAAAGCTATTGGGAAAGGTGGTAAGGGTGACTATGGTGCCACTCAAAGCCTGCCCTCCTTTGGGGGTACTGCCAGCTCCAGGCAAAGCAGCAGGAATGACCAGGGGGCTGAAGGGATAAATTTAGGGGGAAAGTTCAGCCCAGCTATGGGACGACAGGGATGGGACGGGAGAGCTAACTATGGACACCAGAAGGGTCTAAACAGCAAGGAGAGGAAGGGGGATTAGTTAGTGTGATGTAAGGAGAAGTGGGTGAAGTTAAGGACAATTTGATTCTATGGGCAAGGCTGGTACAGAGGGAAGGATGTTACAGGGAAATAAGGGGAACAAACCCAGAGAATCCCATCACTGTCCATGCAGTGCCAACTAAACCCAGGCCCAAATCTGCTGCCAGTCTCTTCCGAGGGAAAAGACACATCTCCAGCACAGTTTCCTGTCCTATGAGTTTGTTTTTTAAGCACTTGAATAATAGTGCTTGCAGAATCCCTGCTATACATGCCCTGCCCCTACTGCTGTATAGCAAGGATCCAAAACATGGTTTATGGAACACACCACAGGTTACAAGCATGTTTGGCTCTAGGTGTGCTTGAAAACTGTTATGAGCCCAAGTGTGGACGGGTTCTAAACCCCAGGGGAATACTGCACGGTGGCCAATCCACACCTGCTCGTTGGTATCTGCTCCATGGCTGAGAACACCCAAGCTTCCTGGTGGCCTTCCGTCTTGCAGAGGTGAGTTCCTCCCATGCCCTAACAGCCCCATCCCACAGTAGCGGTCTCCTTGCTTACCCTGTGGCCTCCCGCCCCTCGGCTGCATGTGTTTCACCATCCTGGTGGCCTCACTGACTCCTCATCACCCCACCAATCTGTGGTGGGAAGCACCAATTCATGGGCGGACAGGCCACCCAGTGTTGCTGTGGGGTCCACCCATCCAGTGGCTCAGGTGAGCCTTTGTGGCATACTTCCTACACCCTGGTAGGGGAAATTAAAAAACAGACAAGAAACCTGATTATGAAGGGAGTTACAGGCAGTTTTATGGGACTCTTTATCCATAAACCACATGCTAACCCCTGTAACTTATACATACTGCATTTTGGTAAAATGATCTCCAGGGATTTTAGTTGTCCACCCTAAGAGTGCCCTGCCTGCTAATTACTTCCAAATTTCAACATAACAATATGGGCATCTAACTGGTAGAAAAAAAACGTCCGGGGAAAACCACACCCTTTGGCAGCAGGAGTCTATCTTTCTACCAAATAGACTTGAGGTGTAAAGTTTAGGTACAGATTCAGCTTCCTCAAAGTTCAGGGTGTTTGGATCTCAGGTTTTGATTTGGTCCCATCTCTCCCATCAACACTGATATAAATGTAAGAAAGCAAAAAAAGGAGATTAAAACCCATTGCAGCCCAAAATCCCTGTAGTGCCATGTGCTACGGACCCCACCCCTACTACCTCTGGCACAACCCTCATGCTCCATGCTCTTGACACACACCCTACACTAGAGTTTGAAAGATATGTAAATAAATCAGCTGTATGCTGTGCCAGTCTCAGGGGAATCGCCACTTCCCACCACAAGCCAGATGCACTGCATTGATGGCCCCTTTACACTGCCTGAGCGACATACTGGGGCCAGGTTGAAGAATAGAATCAGCCCCTGTAATGATATTACATTGTAAGGGGCTATGGGGATAATTTGGCCAGACTGCCTAGGAAGATGGATGTTCTTTGGAATCTGCTATGAAGAGATTGTTTTGATATGATGAACAAAGTTTCAAAAGAAAGCAGCATCTCGGTTGCTTGGCTGGGTGCTTTAAACATGGAAATATTCGGAATTCAGTCTTACTTAACAGCAGTTTATATGGCAACAGCTCCAGGAGTCTCAACAAGAATTTGGAATACTCCGTCTGCCCTTTGATGTTGATTAGCCTACCAAAAAGAGATGCAGATGTGTTCCCATGACAATGGAACCATTGTGTCATTCTTGGGTGGTATCATTTAATTACAAACCAATGGCTTATGTCATACGGTGTATGAAATCGGAGGAAGATAGTCACAATGTGGGAGAGAGAGCCCAAGGACAGAAAGTTTAAAAAACAAACCAAAGGAAATTGAGATGAATTTGTAAGAGTCAAAGAAGAACGTGAAAACATTAACTGGAGGAAATGTTAATAGTGGGCAGTTAGATTGCCATGAAAATTATCCTGTAAGCTCTCACTACAGATCAGTGAGTCTCTGCAAGTAATTAGCTTCTTCTTAGATATATAAGTTCATAGAGTCATACATTTTAAGGCCAGAAGGGACCATAATGATAATCTAATCTGACTTCCTACATAACATGGGTCACACGTTTTCTTAAATAAATAATTATTTGAATATTGGTCCACAGAGCTTGATTTTTTCATTTTACCAAAAATCACCCCACTGTGGATCAGGGAGAAAATCACCTGAAGTTACACTATTGTAAAGGTTGTGTAAGGAAGAGAATCATAGGAATCTGCACAGTTTTCAGCTAAAAGCGTAACCAGTTTAAGTGGAGGGCAGTTGCTGAACTCTGAACAACCAATGTACACTGATTTAAAGCTGTGGGCTTGACTAATCAAATAGTGGGATACTGTTTTATTTCAGACTAAATACGATGCAAATAAATTACATCTCTGTGTAAGCAATGAACAGCTCTAGTACAAATTTAATTATAGTAAACTATTTTAAAAGCCTAACAACGGTGTTGATGCTTGTAGGTTTATAGCACGAAGATTAAGACCAGGCATCTGTTTGGAGTCAAATGGTCTATAACAATTATCGCAGTGAAGCACATAAAGAACATTTTGTACATAGGGCTGCAAGGTCAGACTCCAAACTGATGGCACACATCAAAATTTTCACCTTTGTGATACCATTACAGGGTATTGTGCAGGAGCAATTGCAAAGGTGCTGCCTTCTGTGGATCTCCAGTAAGTATAATGCATCCGATGAAGTGAGCTGTAGCTCACGAAAGCTTATGCTCAAATAAATTTGTTAGTCTCTAACGTGCCACGAGTCCTCCTTTTCTTTTTACGAATACAGACTAACACGGCTGCTATTCTGAAACCAGTAAGTATAAGATGATTTATGATGATGTTTGGGTGGAAGCTAGTGTGACCTTGGTATAGGACACTGAATGAGATATGTGTTTCAGAGAGGCAAATTTGGGTGGCACCAAAATGGTGATAATAGTTTCCTTGCCATTCAGAAACAAAGAAAAAGCATTGAGAAGTTACATTGCCACAGGCACAAGAAGGTGAATTTTCATCGAATCAAACTTTGTCTTGTATTATTAATGTTCAATAAGGCAGCTGGAGGAGGGAGGTCCACCAGGCAGTCCTTTCATCCAGTGGGGTTTTACAAGACAGCTTAGAAATTGTATTCTGAATACTGTGAAGACTTGCTCTGTCCTAGGGAGTACATTCCGATCGTGTAGCTGCTATCCAAAAGGACAATATGTTTCCAAGGTCATTAGTTTACTAAACTACAGGAAGCTGGCTGGTGACAGCAAGCCTCAGCAAGCATAGTCAGAACTGATAAAGAAGTTTTCTGTTTGATGAGCTGTTCTATTTTGACATAATTACCGCTTATCAACAGATACCATAATTAAGGTTACATTTATGTCTCGGAGGTCATGGAAATAATAGAATCAGTAACTTCCATTGACCTCTGTGACATTTCTGCCCTGGGGGCTTGAGCTCCAAGCCAGCCTCCCCCTGCAGCTCCCAGTCCCCACCCTGGTGAGTGGACCCTGCAGCTGCCCAGTAAGTGGCAGATGGTGGGGGGACTCTTGCAGGACCCCCCCCCGAGCTCCCAGCCGCCATGGGTAGTGGAGACCCTGGAACTCCCACTCGCTGCAGGTGGTGGGGACCCCCCCAAGAACTCCCTGCTGCCACGGTGGGTGGTGCACCCCTAGAGCTACTCAGCCTCCATGCTGGGGGGATCCTGGAGCTCCCACTCATTGCATTGGCAGGAGGCCCCGGAGCCCCAGCAGCAATGGGTGCTGAACCCGCTTCACCATTTTGTCAGGGATATTTTTAGTCAAAGTCAGGGAGTGATCAGGGGCTTCCATGAATTTTTGTTTATTGCCCGTGACCTGTATGACTTTTACTAAAAATATCGGTGACAAAAGTTAGCTTTAACCATAATTATTTCCTATTTCATAGATTCATAGATTCCAAGGCCAGCAAGGACCACTGTGATTATCTAGTCTGATTGCTGTATAACAAAGGCCATAGAACTTCCCGCAGATAATTTATTTTGAACTAGAGCATATGTTTTAAAACGACTTCCAGTCTTGATTTAAAAATTGCCAGTGATGGAGAATCCACCAGGATTCTTGGTAAACTGTCCAATGGTTAATTACTCTCACTGTAAAAAAGGATGCCTTATTTCTAGTCAGAATTTGTCTAGCTTCAACTTCCTGCCATTGGATCTTGTTATACCTTTGTCTCCTAAATTGAAGAGCCCATTATTAAATATTTGTTCCCCAAGTAGGTACTTATAATACAGACTGTGTTCAAGCTATCCCTTAACCTTCTCTTCATTAAGCAAATTGAGCTCCTTGAGTCTCTCTCGATAAGGCATGTTTTCTAATCCTTTAATCATTCTCGTGGCTCTCTCTGAACCTTCTCCAATTTATCAACATCCCTTTTCAATTGTGGACATCACAGAACTGGATACAGTATTCCAGCAGTGGTCAGAGCAGTGCCAAATACAGAGGTAAATAACCTCTCCGCTCCTACTCAAGATTCCCCTGTTTGTGCATCCAAGCAGTAGCCCCTTTTGGCCACAGCATCACCCTGGGAGCTCATGTTTATGCGCAGGCAATGATTTTATGTTCTCATCCAGGTTACTGATAAAAATGTTAAATAGCATAGGTCCAAGAACCGATTTTGAAAATTTCACCCTATATTACTTAGCCAGCATCTAGCAATTGAGCTTTTCCCACAGAACATCAGAAAATCCACTGGAACCTCTTGACTCACTTCAGAGGCACTCAGCCATGATCTGTTGCCATCTGAGATGCTTACTTCAGCCAAAGGAGCTGGATATTTATAATGGGGTTTGTAGCACACCCCCCCCCACACTTTCTGGCAGTCAGAAAGGCAGACCTGAGCCGCCTTATGTGATGGCAGTTGTGGGTGTAATGCACATTGCCATGGCAACCCATCACAGTAATATGCACAGGAAGTTGTTTCCATGGCACAGGACTGCTGTATGAGCCTCCAGAGAAATTTTAATTGAAAATAGACTCTACTGGGGTGGGAGGCAGTAGGATAATTGCAAAAGTCAAGAGGGAGACCATCCTTCCAGACCTTGTGGACACAGAGTGTCAGAAAAATTTTAAATGAACATATCCCTGAAGGTGCAGGTGGAGTCTCTTACACCCACTGAGAGCAATTATACTAACAATGGCTTCTGATCATCCATTGCTAATGTCAACTAGTTAGTACCATAACTAGTATTTCATGTAGTGAACGGAGGTTCATAACCTCAATATAAATTATAGCTCTATTCCATGTACACTCATTCTGAGACTGGATCACCTATCAATGTCTATAATATTTCCATGAGCAGAATGAGTGTACAATAATCCCACTAACTGGTTAGTACTGACATCTTTCTACTCTCTCTCTCCAGCTGCCTATCTATCTCCTTTTACCATGTCTGTCCACAATATTTGTACCACGCTCATCATGATATTGGAGTACATGCTAATAAAAATATTATTATTAATGATAATAATAAAAAATAATGAATTTCCTTTTGGGATTCATGGTTTTATTGACTTTACTGATGCAGCGCTAGCTTTTACCTTGTATAGATTATTTTTAGAAGTACTAAAAAGTGGAGATTCTATAAGTTTCAATGTGATAGAACCCAACTTCTGTCAGGTCAATTCAGTGTTTTAATAGGAGATGTTGTGGCAAATGTATCTTTGGTTCAACGCCATTGAAATAATTTGAGTTAGACCAAGTATGAATTTGGCTTGTTGTTTTAGTCAGCTGGGCGGGGGTGGGGGTGGGGGTGGGGGTGGCAGCGTGTACATACTAAACTGGATTTAACCAGCTAGGAGAATGCTCCATCTGTTTTCTGAGCTGCTTGACATATCTGAGACTCAGACTAGGACCCTGGTCTATAGGTAGTGTCAGTACAAAACAACAGTGAATCCAGCTACCAGGCAAGATCTAGCTAGTTTAGACTTTCCTCCAAATGGCACATATATTAGATAGAGTCGCTGTGGAGAAGGAAGGGTAAGACACAGCAAAGGCAAGAATTTCCACTCCCTCCTTTCTCAGTCATTGTGGACAACGAAAGCATCCCCCTGTCACTCAAAGCTATAATCTGGATGTTAACTGTGACCTGGCCCTCTCTCTAGAGCCTCATATCCAGGACATATCTAAATCTTTCTACTTCTTCCTAAATGACACCTATAAGATCTGGCCTTTTGTCTTACAATTAAACTCCCATCCAGATCATCGTCCTCTTATGCCTTGACAATTGCAACTTCTTCCTCCTCTCCAACCTTGACAAATCCCATCTTACTCCATTTCCATCCATCCTGAATGCTGCTGCAAGATTCTCTACCATCTCTTTATGATGAGTTTGACAGTATCTATCCCAATGGGGTTTGATCCATGATTGGGGCCTCAAAGCATCTTCTTATTCCAGATAATAAATAATAAAAAGGAGGAGCTAAAGATAATTGCATTGGATGGTGTAAAAGTGTGGCACCTACCGACAGCAGGTGTCAGTACCCATAGGAAGATGCTAATTGAGCCATGCTGACTCACTGTTGCGAAGTGCAGCTTGTTGCCTCCACCCTGGTGAGGAATGGGGAGGCGAGAGTAGCCTTCTGATCAGGAGGAGTTAAAATCTGGGGCTGAGAAGTTCTCAGGAAGGAACAGTAGTCTAGTCCCAGGAGAAGTGCTATGGCTGGAATTTATGTTGTATTACTTGGAATTACCTTGGGTTAGACCTGTAAAGGGGACTTAGGCTTAGCATTGCAACACCTAAGTTCAGGTGCCCTTCAACCCAGTGGAATTCTCAGGCCCAAGTTAGGTGCCCAGGCTCCCTTCACAATACACAGGTAGAATTAGGCGCCTAAGAAAGAGATTCACAGAAGCCAGCCAGCCAGCAAGCTGAGCAGGTTGCTGCCTAAGCTAGACAGTAGAAAATACCAAGGAGAAGGGCATGGCCTATACCCTGATCTTCAAGGGAAATTAAGCATCCAACTCCAGGCTGAAAGGAGATGCCAATCTTTGCTTTGGATTCACAGCTGTGGACCTTCTCCTGGAGTTAGATGCCTAAGACAGGTCATCCCTTTCTTGCAAAAAAATCAAGTGAGTGGTCCCCTTATATCCTATGTCCCACTGGTTAGAATACTCTCTTAGGATGTAGGAAATGCAGGTTCAAGTCCCCACTCTGATTCAGAACAAGGATTTAATTTCAGGTCTCCCATCTCCCACATGAGTCCTTTAACCGTTGGGTATTCTGGGTTGGATCAGTCTCATCTGTTGAAGTTGTTTGGCTTTATATAAAATAGTTAAATATTCATTGGAGCAGGGACTGGAACTAAGGTCTCCCAATTGAGTGCCCTAAACACTGGGCTACAGAAACATTTTTTTCTCTCTCTGGCCCACTGAATATTTAAATATTTTTGTAGGCCTGATTTTGGTTTAACATTGGTATAATTCCACTGATTCATGGAATTATTCCTAATTTCAGCTGGAGTAACTGAAAACAGAAAAATGTTGATAATATTTACTTGGCTTTTGCCATGATGAACAGTGTATTTGTACAAATTTCAATGTACAAAAGAAAGATGCCATTGCAGGGGTGCTATTATAAAATATAAGCATAAATTAAATTCAATACAGTATCCTAGGATCCAATATGCTTGAATGGAGCATAGGTCCATTAAGCCAAAGTATAGTTCTTAAGGGGAAACTGAAAAAAAAATGCATCCGATGAAGCGAGCTGTAACTCACGAAAGCTTATGCTCAAATAAATTTGTTAGTCTCTAATGTGCCACAAGTACTCCTTTTCTTTTTGTGGATACAGACTAACACGGCTGCTACTCTGAAACCTGAAAAATAAATAACACTGTATTTTCAGAAGCAATTGTGACACTTGAGAAGTAAACATCTCTATAAGACTTCAGAAATACCATCATGGATAAGATAACTCAGGACATATGGCCACAATATGAGATCCACGTTCTGCAGGTAATGGAAGCACTTTAACCTTCAGCCTCAAAGTTTATCTATAGCATCAGCACTGTTATCATCTCTGCTGAGTTGGAATCCCTGATCATTGTTCCCTTCCCATCCTGGTTAAATGGAAAATATTTTTAGTATGAAACTGATCAGTCTGAGCATTCATGAAAGTGCAAATGACCAAGTCTTATTTTGGAAGGAGTTTTTGAACTTCTCAGTAATCTTTTCCAGCAACACCTCAAAATGCAATAATCTGGTCACTATGTCCTCTCAGGTTACCCTCCTGATTCCAGCAAACACTGGATTTATTTATTAAGATATTATAAAACAAAGAGACAAATGACTTTATCTCCTGTGCTAGGCCTAAAGGAGCAGGGGAGAAGACATTTGTTCACGTGTCATAAACTTTGAACGAAATGCCAGTGTAATGCATTTACCACCACCAGCTTATCTGTAAATTTTAAACTTATTCTGTTGTAACAATACTAATACAAATATTGTTATAGCAAAGTATATGTTGCTGAAGGGCCCGTATTACATTTATTTCACAAGAGACCTGTAAACACTAAAAAACAAAACAAAACAAAAATCTGCAAGTTGTCATGCCAATTTGATCCTGATAACAAGCCACTGAGGAAAGGGCAAGAAAGGAAAGTAATTAATCTGGAGGAAGAGAAAAGTCTTTAAGAGGAAAGGAAGATGAAGAAATGAAAAAATAATAGTGAGTGTTAGATGAGGAAGGTGATGATAATGAAGGGTCGTGATCTTGGGGGATGGCTGGTAAAGAGGTAAGCAAGCTCTGGTTTTGATCTGAAATCAGGCATGAAAATACACTAATTTTGCATATCTGAATGCCATCTTGGTGCCGTTTACATACACTTACCTGTTTTCTGAACAATTTATGTCTGGGGCCAAACTCTGTACTCATTTACATTGGTGTAAATCTGGAGTAACTCCACTGAATTCACTCTTGTGTAAGCATTCACTTGTGTAAGTAAGAGGAGATTAAAGTCCCAGAGGAGATTGAGCCCTAATGTGCAATTTACACGGTCATTTATGTCACTGCTGATCTAGGTCCTGCCTTCCGGGGTTTTGTACCTGCTCATGCTAAGATTCACTTGGCCCTGACTTACTCCATGCAAACAACCTGAGTGCTTGAAGTTGAAGAATTATCATGCAGAGAAAATGAACAATAGCTTTATACAAACAGTTTCATTGGTTTAGATTCTGTTTTCACATTCAGTGTGACAGCTGCTAAAAATATCAGTCACTATGGAAATAAAATTAAACTGGAAATGGTAAACAAAGTCCATTTAAAATAGTGTTTTGGGAATAGTTTTACACATTGTTAGCCATAACTCCCAAATTTGTAGAACTATACATTTTTTTTATATTGATCATGAACTTCAGGTGTTGCAATTTTGGGTATGAACAACTATTATTGTATAAGATTTTTAAAGTTCCTATGTTGGTATTTAATTAGAAAATGAAAATTGAATAATATATTCTGATTATAATAAAATAACTTACTAGCACTTTATAAAGCTTTAAGCACCATCCAACCATTAACTAATTAATCCTGACAACACCCTTGAGGAGTAGGTAGGTAAGTATTATCATCACAGTTTTACAACTAAGGACTTGCTCAAGTTCAAAAATGAGATTCAGTGACTGAGATGAAATACTAGAACTCAAGTGCCAGACACTCAGTAACAACTTTATTTTATAGATTACATTCATTTTACTCCACACTCATGTGGAGTGAAAATGGTACTGGAAATAGAGAGAGATAAAAAGATTTTGAAACTATTCAACTTATAATTACTGTATTAAAGCATGTAGGACGTAGATAATAATTTGTTAAGCAAAAGAGGAATGAAGACAATGACTAATAATGGTTCCACATTATATGTGGAGCATCTTCTACCTGCTAATCTCAAAGTACTTTACAAATGTTAGAGGGGTAGCCGAGTTAGTCTGTATTCACAAAAACAATGAGGAGTCTGGTGGCACCTTAAAGACTAACAGATTTATTTGGGCATAAGCTTTCGTGGGTAAAAAACCCAGTCTCCATGCATCTGAAGAAGTGGGTTTTTTACCCATGAAAGCTTATGCCCAAATAAATGTTAGTTTTTAAGGTGCCACCAGACTCCTTGTTGTTTTTACAAACATTATTAGTACATTAAGTTCTATATCACCTCTATTAAGTAATTTACTTGCTTTTTTTAGATGGGTAAAATGAGGCACAAAGAGATTGTGACTTACTCGAGTTGGTGGCAGAACAGACAATAGCCCTCAAGGGTCTTGTGTCCAAGAACCTTGATCTTATCTTTTGACATACTCACTCCCATGAATAGAGGAGGATTCAGAGAAAGAGAATTTTACAAATGAGGGGGTGGAATTTAAACAAATTAAAAAGGTGAACAGAAAACAGAAGGAAAAGTTGACTCATGGTTTAAATTGAATCAGAGCATCTATTTTTCACAGGTTTCAGAGTAACAGCCGTGTTAGTCTGTATTTGCAAAAAGAAAAGGAGTACTTGTGGCACCTTAGAGACTAACAAATTTATTTGAGCATAAGCTTTCATGAGCTACAGCTCACTTCATCCGATGAAGTGAGCTGTAGCTCACAAAAGCTTATGCTCAAATAAATTTGTTAGTCTCTAAGGTACCACAAGTACTCCTTTTCTTTTTCACAGTTTTGTTCTAATTTATTAAAATTACACAGGACCTAACGTGTTTTGCTTTGAGAACATCAGCTAAAGTAAAGTTACAGCCTAAATTGCTCTTTGGAGGACAGAAAAAGAGTAATCTTCTGTAGTCAAGCCAGGGCAAAAGCTGGTTACTCTGTTATGACATTGGGGTCCACCCATACCAGTGAGTGGTAGCCACCACCTACTCAGTAACTTTTGGGTAGCGTGGTGCTGTGCAGCTATGATTCAGATCTCTGACACTAGTCACTAGCCCACAAGCATAAGGTCTTTCTCACCCTGGGTCTCACCAGCCCAGTGAGTCTCTACAGGGTGACGCCAACAGCCCTTCTAATTCTGAGTCTCCCCAGATATGTCCTCCTTCAGTTCTTAACTATCAGACAGGTTGACTTTTCCCCTCTGGTTCATCACGCCTGAGAGCATGAACCCAGCCCCCTAGATACCAGATTACTTTGGCTTACACAATCCACATGGTTTGCATACTAGAGACCTGCTTGCAGTGAAAATAAACAAAAAGTTTATTTAATAGAAAAAAACATAGATTCAAAGATGAAATAGTAAGGGAAAGCAAACATTACAACTTACACAAAAAATGAACACAAAGACGCAACCTCAGGCTTTACATTTTCATACTAGATAAAATCTGTTTTGTAATAAAAGTTCTATTGCCTTAAAACCGTTTTGCAGCATATCCCCTAGTACATTCATTAAATAACGAATTAGACCCAATGTTTATACAAGGATCCAACTGAAAACCACAGGGATCAATGAAATCCTCATCACTTTAGTATCTGAGCTCACATTTTTTTCTCGTTTGTTTTTCATCTCCTTTCTCTGAAGCATCAGGGATGGCCATGGCTGGAGATGGGACATTAGACAGGGAAGATTAGGCCTTTGAGGTGACACCGAGCATTCTCTCTCCCTAGTACTTGGCTGGTTGGTTCTTGCTCATGTGTTCAGGGTCTAACTGATTGCCACATATGGGGTGGAGAAGGAATTTTTCCCCAGGTCAGACTGGCCTTCCTCTGCAGCGTGTGAGTGTGGATCATTTCGCTGCCATTGCTGTAACCTTGGGCACTGGTGCACTATGGTCCCTCCTGTTCTCTGGCTGTGGCACATATAGTTTAGTCTCCTATAATACTTCGTATAATTTCAGTTTAATGTGTGGGTGCTGGGTGGTGGTGGTAGCAAGGTCAGACTAGATGAACCGGTGGTCCCTTCTAGCCTTAAATTCTGTGCCTCTAAAAGTCATCAGTGATCTCCAGCTGCTTCTCCTCTGGCAAAATTATGGACAAACTACTGGCCTTGTAGCATGTTCTGAAGACTATGCTGTTACTCGTGCTTACCATTGTATTGCTAGTCTTGCAATATTTGGCATTTTTCTTGACGCCTCTGCTCCTGTAATCATCAGATTATGTGTAGATCTCCACTTTTTTTTTTTTTTTTAAAAGCAAGTTTCTGGCCCTTGTGTTTGTGAAGAAAAGATTGAAAATGTGAACCTTAGAGGCAAATAAAAAGCTGCCCAAACTTATTTTTTTAAATAAAATCTTGTGATACTTGTCATCGGATGTTTGGCTCCGTGTATTCTCCTTGTGTATTGTCCCAGCTCTGTGCAGATAGCTGGCACAGCAGATTTTGAGCGAACTGCCCAATGATCACAAAATCCGTCAAGGTGCGAAGGCGTTTGGTCAGGTATATTGTCACCAAAGCATGGTCCTAGCTCCCCGGATCCGTGTCTACAGTTACACAAGCACATGTATACTCGTGACCGTCGGGGGCGGGACTTTCCACTGCCTCTCGGCTGGACAAGGACACTCCCTCTGAGATACATATTTACACACCAATAGAAACAGGTTATGTATCGCCTTCAGACGTTATCAGGGTGCCACCCGCTGCCTTGTACTGTAGGTTCGATCAAAACATGTCTATTCATCATGCCGTCATCCTGACCTTATCCTTAAGATGGGTCAGCGTGTTCTTGTCATCATTGGGGAATGTGTTTATCGGGGTGTTCTGGTACCACCCTTCTACAATATGCTTGCGTTTTGTGCCTCACACCTCTGAGGGGTATGTGTTTTTGCAATATCAGCCCTGTGCTCTGTGCCAAATTCTGTGAGCAGGGCCTGCCTCTTGCTCACAACCTGACTTTGCTTTCAGAGTAGCAGCCGTGCTAGTCTGTATTCGCAAAAAGAAAAGGAGGACTTGTGGCACCTTAGAGACTAACAAATTTATTAGAGCATGAGCTTTCGTGAACTACAGCTCATTTCATGGGATGCATTTGGTGGACTACTTACAGTGTGTATGATAAACCCATTGTTTCACGTTCTCTGTGTGTGTATATCACTCTCCCCTCTGTATTTTCCACCAAATGCATCCGATGAAGTGAGCTGTAGCTCACGAAAGCTTACGCTCTAATAAATTTGTTAGTCTCTAAGGTGCCACAAGTCCCCCTTTTCTTTTTGAAGGAATACCCGTGGCACCTTAGAGACTAACAAATTTATTAGAGGATAAGCTTTCGTGAGCTACAGCTCACTTCATCGGACGCATTTGGTGGAAAAAACAGAGGAGAGATTTTCCACCAAATGCATCCGATGAAGTGAGCTGTAGCTCACGGAAGCTTACGCTCTAATAAATGTTTCAGAGTAGCAGCCGTGTTAGTCTGTATTCTCAAAAAGAAAAGGAGTACTTGTGGCACCTTAGAGACTAACAAATTTATTAGAGCATAAGCTTTCGTGAGCTGTAGCTCACGAAAGCTTATGCTCTAATAAATTTGTTAGTCTCTAAGGTGCCACAAGTACTCCTTTTCTAATAAATGTGTTAGTCTCTGAGGTGCCACAAGTCCGCCTTTTCTTTTTGCGAAGACAGACTAGCACGGCTGCTCCTCTGAAACTTTTCTTTTTGACTTTGCTTTGTATCAGCAAAGTTGTGAGCACTTCAGTTCAGGCCTCTGCGACACGGCCTTATGCCTCAGGCGCTCTTCCTCCCACGGTAGTTATGCCCGTCTCAGGCTTTGGCCGGGGGTGGTGCTGGTGCCTGGCGTGATTTCCCAGCGCTTGGGACGCCCACAGTGGAGTGTGGTGATGGATTCACCGGCGGGCCAGCGCGGGCTCCCCGCAGACGTCGCTGGGGATGCAAGGGGCGGGTCGCATGGCCCCTGCTGACCCCTGTGTTTTAAACCGGCCGTGTCTCCGCGGCAGCGAGCAAGGAATCCCCCTTCTCCCGCAATCACCGGCCCCGCCCGGCCAGCCGAGCGCCGCCGCCGCCGCACGAACTACATCTCCCAGCCACCTCCGGGGCAGGGCCGGAAGTCCGCGCGCGGGCGCGCGGGCGCTGCGCCGGGAGCCGAGCGCGGGTGTTTTGGGGCCGGCTGGGGAGCGGGCCCTGCCTGTGGCGGGCACCATGGCGCTGGCCGAGCCGCGCTGGCCGGAGAACCTCTCCCTGCTGAAAGTAAGCGGGAGGGAGGCTCCTCGGGGCTTCGGTCCCGGCGCTGCCCTGGGGGAGCTCGCTGGAGCCGTGGATCCCAGGGGTGTGGGCTGGGACCGAGCCCCCGCACGCCCCCCGACAACGGGGGGGTAGAGGGACAGTGAGAGTGGGGGGAGGCCTGGGGCCTGCCCAGTGAGAGCAGGGCCTGGGGGAAAGGCACTCAGCGGGGGGGGCCCGTTGATGCTTATTGGGGGTGGTAATAGACTTATGGTCCAAAGATCCTTATAAGTCAGAGTGGAGTCCTTAAAATCCTTAAGGAAGAGAAAAGGAGGACTTGTGGCACCTTAGAGACTAACAAATTTATTAGAGCATAAGCTTTCGTGAGCTACAGCTCACTTCATCGGATGCATTTGGTGGAAAAAACAGAGGGGAGATTTTTTCCACCAAATGCATCCGATGAAGTGAGCTGTAGCTCACGAAAGCTTATGCTCAAATAAATTTGTTAGTCTCTAAGGTGCCACAAGTACTCCTTTTCTTTTTGCGAATACAGACTAACACGGCTGCTACTCTGAAACCTGTCATTAAGGAAGAGAGTGGTTCTCCAGAGCTGACCCAGTGTCAGGGCTGGCATTTTGATTCATGGGTGGCTCCCAAGAGTGACCATGGGGATACCTGAAGTATCAGAGGATTAGGCTCAAATAAATTTGTTAGTCTCTAAGGTGCCCCAAGTACTCCTTCTCTTTGATCAGAGGATTGTAGCTGGCCTTAGAGTGGGATTTACCATTCCCACCCACCAAAAACTTTTAGGTGGCAGAGCAGGCCCTTTGCTTTCAACAGGACCCATGTTCCTATTTTTCCTAGGGAGGGAGCTGGATGGGGAGAGTTTGTCAGAAGGAATATCAGATAATATTGAATTACTAGTAAAGCTCCCATTTGGGAAGGGTCTTCTGCAAGAACTGCCTTTCCCTTCCCCCTTTTCACCCTTGAGCTCTAGCAGGAGTGCCAAAGATTAAATATACACACTGGAACTGATTTTGGAAGCTGTTCTGTGTTCAGTTTGTTTATTGAATTTGTGTTCAGCAAGCCGAATAGCTATGTGCAGTTTGCGTTTGTGTTTACATTTAGTGTAACAGCTCTTGATGTAAAGCAACCGTTAAACTCATCCCCAAGAGATGTGAGGGATTTTTGGTTTTCATCTATGAGGTTTAGGAAACTGGTGGACAAGAATTTCTGAGATTGAAAGCGTGTAGATATTTCTTATATCATACATATAGTCAGACGAAGAGCTCTTGAAGGGTGCCTTCAAATGACATTAACTTTATTTTTCCCATTTCAGGCAGTGGATGATTTGTTGCGTTGTGGGATATGCTTTGATTACTTCGATATTGCAATGATCATACCACAGTGTTCACATAACTGTAAGTACAGGAGTATTTTTATGGGTCTGTGTATGTATCCCTTACTAGTGCCTGACTCTCATTCCATCTTGTCATCTCTTCTATTAGATCTTAGGGTATGTCTATATAGCAGTGTAAGCCCAGGCTCGAGGCTAACCCCTCTTGCATCCACACACCAATTGTGTTAACCTAGGGCTTGAACCTACAATCTCAGGACCCTGCAGGGCTGGAGGGTCCAGGCCCGTGTTAAGCTGACACCTAGATAATGGCATAGAGAGTACACTTATAAAGTTTGTGGCTGATAGCAAGCTTTGAAGGGGTTGCAAGAGCTTTGGAGGATAGGATTAAACTTCAAAATGATCTGGACAAGCTGGAGAAATGGTCTGAAGAAAATAGGATGAAATTCAATAAGGACAAATACGAAGTACTCCACTTAGGAAGGAACTATCAATTGGACACATACAAAATGGGAAATGACTGCCTAGGAAGGAGTATTGTGGAAAGGGATTTGGGGGTCATAGTGGATCACAAGCTAAATGTGAGTCAACAGAGTAATACTGTTGTAAAAAAAGCAAACATAGTTTTAGGATATATTAGCAGGAGGGTTGTAAGCAAGACACAAGTAGTAATTCTTCCGCTCTATTTCGTACTGATTAGGCCTCAACTGTGTATTGTGTCCAGTTCTGGGCACCACATTTTAGGAAAGATGTGTACAAATTGGAGGAAGTCCAGAGATGAGCAACAAAAATGATAACAGTAGAAAAATGACCTATGAGGGAAGATTGGGAAAAAAAAATTGCATTAGTTTAGTCTGGAGAGGCGAAACTGTGGGGTGATATAACAGTTTTCAAGTACATAATAGGTTGTTAAAAGGAGGAGGGAAGTAAATGGTTGTCTTTAACCTTTGAGGATAGGACAAGAAGCAATGGGCTTAAATTGCAGCAAGGGTGGTTTAGGTTGAACACTAGGAAAAACTTCCTAACTGTCAGGGTGGTTAAGCACTGGAATAAATTGCATATAGAGGTTGTGGAATCTCTGTCATTAAAGATTTTTAAGGGCCAGTTAGACAAACACCTGTCAGGAATGGTCTAGAAGATAATACATAGTCCTGCTTTGAGTGTAGGGGGCTGGACTAGAAGACCTCTTGAGGTCCCTTCCAGTCCTATGATTCTAGGGTCTGAGCCCTGTCACTTTCCTGTGTACATGTGGCCCTGGTTTGACTTAGGTCCCAGAAGTCCTTCATTGGGGCAACTTCCTTAGTCTTCTCTATGCGGACAGTCTGTGATGCAGTCTATTGGACTGTATTGCAAATGGAAGCCACACTTCCCTTTGCAAAGGGCAGCAGCTCAGATAAGCTTTAACCTGTTGTTTCCTGAACACTGGTCTGCAAGCACACTATCAGAGAGCCTACAGGGTTTTTAGTGGAGACTGATCAGAAGAAGCTTTTTGCAAAGAGAGCTGGTCAGCCAGATTTTAGTGCATGCTGCCCAGGTGCCCCTGCACATGCAGCCTCAGGGAGGGCAGGGGAGGCCAGAGAGCAGAGCGTGGACCAAGTGGCTGCCCTGCAGGAAGAAGGAGCATCAGAGCTCCTGGCTCAGCTAGGCTGGGGGAAGGGATGACCCCACAACACCGTGGCCACACCCCCTTCTTGCAGGGCAGCTGCTTGGTCCCTGCTCTACTCTCTGATCCACTCCTGCTGTCCCTGGGGCGTGTGGGCAGGGGCATCTGGGCAGCACGCACTGTCAGGGCGGCAAGTGGTAGAATGCTATAAATCTGCTTTACATTCGTGGCTGCAGATATCCGTGGACCATGTTTGCGGATCTGATGGGGATAAAGATTTTCTATCTCCACAGGGCTCTAGCGAGGGGAGCCAGCCCCAAAACCTCCTCATAGTCTCTTGTAGCAGTGACTCTGGCTCCTCCTCGCTACTTTGCCCAGAGCAGGAAGCAAAGCTGACAGGCGGGAGGTGGCTCCCGGCTGCCAGGATGTTGGGGGTTATCTCTCCCCTGGCTGTAGTGATCCAGGACCTCTGCAACTCTGCCTCCATTCAGGGCAGCCTCTTGGTCACACTCCACCCTTTGTCCCTTGCTTCTGGGGCTCCCCTGCCCTTCCTGGGGCTGCGTGTGCAGAGATGCCTGGGCAGCATGCACTATGAGGGCAGTGAATGGGAGCCAGTCCCAAAACTTCACCACATGCTCCCGGGGATCCCTTATCCCTGCCTCCAGCAGTATAGCAGGGATAACGGATTCCCTGGGTGTATGTGCTGGAGCACGCTGCACCCCAAGACTTGGGGATGCACTTCACTGCTTCACAGCTTGCAGCAGCCACGCTCTGTGTGTGTGTGTGTGTGTGTGTGTGTTTGTCAACCTTCAAAACAGACAGACAACAATAAATAAATAACCAACCGAACAAAAACACCTTCATTGAATATCCTATTTTAAAAATTAAGAATCACAAAGTTTCATTTTAATAGTTTCTCAGCCCTGGACAGGGATGTCCGAATTATCCTCAGAACAGGTGCACATGGGAATTTTTCTGCCAGTGTGACTCAGCCTAGAGGTGGAGAGCCCCATTCTCAAACTAGATGGTAGTTCAGTATAAAGCCTTCTCAAACTACTTACAAAAGGAGCTCGTTGTGCAGTTTACATGTTACTGAAGGGACTCAGGTGCCCATAAGGAGCACTATCAGAGTTAGGAAACAGGATTGGCAGTAGAGCTTTCTCACTTTGCAACACGTTCGTAGGGCTAAAGCATCAATGCTGGTTTGTGGGGAAGGAGAGGCACTAGGCACTCTGGGACAGGGTTACTTTGACTCAGGTCTGTGCACTGCAGTGTGGACGCCAGAGTTATAGGTTTGAGCACGGGTCAGAAAATCCTTTACCTAGGGTTAAAATGCGGTATAAACATGCAAGCCCAGCGTTCTCTGACACAGTTCAGCTGACTTGAGTCCCACTAACCCTGGGCTTATGTTGCTGGTTAGACATGCCCTTAGTGTTTGTGTGCATATAGGTGAACCTTTTTACTTCTTTTGCTTTTTACAACAAGCTTATGCCTACTGTTCTGTGACTAACATTCTAGGTTAGTAAAGGTCATATAAAAGACTTGGACTCAGCGATTACAATGAGCAGTTACAGAACTTGATTCTGTAGCCATGCTCTGTACAGGTGATCTATTCACCTGAATTAACAGGAGTTCTACATGTGGAGTGACTGCAGAATCAGCCCTATGTGAGTGAACCCCTTGTGTGTACATCAACAGATGGAGGCTAAAGTTATGCAGATTCCTTTCCTGCCTTTGGCCTTATAGAATTTATTGCCTAGAGCTGTATTAAATTTTCCATGCATCTCTCCACCCTGTCCTAGGGCATACAGGGACAACAGTAGCATAACTTAGGTTGACTTACAGCTTTAGCATAGACTAGCCCTTAGGAAGGTATATTGCAGAAGCAGTTTGATGTAGGTGTGCTTGTGACTGTTGGAGACAGAGAGGTGCAGGAAATTTAATTGGAACAATAAGAAAGTGCATGCTAAAATTATCTTTAATAATTGTTTGTTATTGCTTGATGTGTTCTTCCAGCTGTTATTAGACAGCTGAATGCCCAAAGCAATCTGTGAATAACTTGGGATGCAGAGTGTGATGCTTCAGGCAGACTTTTCCTTAAAAATAGTTGTTCCAAGAGGAAATGCAATTATAATATTATTGGAAAGTTTAATCAACTCTGCTTAGGTGTAATGAAAGCCATATCCATGAGTTAAAACTAGGACAGAACGTTTACTTGAAGTAGACTAGTAGGGAATAAAAACCTATCAGCAGAGAACTTAATCAAATCTATTAATTTACATAACAGTAACACAGAGCACTCATGCTTATGGAGCTTTACATTCTCAAAACACTCCTGTGAGGGAGGTCTTATCTCCATTTTACTGAATGGAGAAATTGAGGCAGAGAAGCGACGTGCCTTGCCCATATCCACTCATTGAGTCATTGTCAGAACTGGGATTGGAACATAGGAATTCCTAGGCCCTTCTTACTCCGTTAGTCCAATGAAGCCCTTCTGGAAGGCTCAGTTCTGCAAGATGCTGAGCATCCTCAACTCCCACCGAAGTAAACTTTCAACTTTGGTTGAGGGCACTAAGCACATTGCAGGATCAAGCCCTTATCCCCTTTAATCATTTCTTAGCAGGAGGATAAAAATAATGGCTAATTGAAGGCTCTACGAAGTTAATGGGAGTTACTGAATTGACTTCAGCGAGCTTTGGACAAGGTCCTAAAAGATAGGAGCATGCAACCTGTGTTAAATCTTCCCCATGATTTTACTCCATATACTGGATAGGAGTTGAATTTTGTGGTTCTAGGAAGTGTAGTTATTTCAAACTTGAAGGTTAGCTCAGTAAACCTTGCTATTTTAACAATAGTAGTTGATGTTACTTTGCGGTATATTTGCTAAATATTTTTTTTTTAAATGGACACACAGACTGAGATCAAATGCTGAAATATGTTGGTAAAGGTTCCATTAAAATAGAATAGTATTCTTTATTGAATGTTTGTTTTTTATGTGTGACTATAATTACTTTAGTTCACGTTTTGCTAGATTTTTTTTAAAAAAAATAATATAGTTGCTCAACGATGTGTGTTCATCTTCGCTTAGTACACTCTGATTTTATGGTATGTAACTTGTTTTTTTCAGATTGTTCCCTTTGTATACGCAAATTTCTCTCTTACAAAACTCAGTGTCCAACATGTTGTGTGGTAAGTGTTTTTGTTTTTTCTTTTTTCTTATGTATTGTTTTGGGCAAATCTTCAGTATTAAGACCTTTTCCTCCTTGGGTCTAATCAGATATGTCATTTTAAGATGTACGGAACTGTTTCTTATAGTGTTCACCTCTGCTGGTATTTTCAAACGTGAGGTCCTCGAGTTGAGCACCTAAAATCCATATCTAGGCAGCTACCATAAATAAGTGTCATGATTTTTTTCAGAGGTGCTGAATATTAATTGAAGTAATTTCAATCTTTGGCACCTAAATAAGTGATCTAATACAGATTTAGGCACTCGTAGGCACCTGAATTCCCCAAAGGGACAATTAATTTTCATCAATCTTTGATCATTCCGTGGTTCACGTTACTGGTCTTTTAAAGAGACGCTGTCAGGTTGAATTTGATCCAGAATTTAGGATTAGTAAAAATAAGCTTTTACAGAAACTATAGCCAATAAAAATGGCTTTTGATTGATTCTTCCCTCCCCCACTCCCATATTTTAAATTGAGGAGTACATGTTATTTGGGGGTGGCTGGTGATGGAATGTTTAGGTACAAAAATCACTTCTGAGTATACTCAATGAGAGCATTTTCTAACGTTTACAGTTCTAATTAAGTAACTCCTGCTGCTGCGACGCTTTGCATAGTGGAGATTAAGTGTACTCATATGTGTCTATTGTGTAGAATACGTAGTTTAATATATTTGCTACTCATATTGTAAAATGTGTTCCATACAACACATCAGATATGTAGTGCAGCCACTTCTGGGGTGGGAGATGGCAGTATACTATACAACAGAGAGGTGATGGATGTTGGCCATGGATACTGAGATAAATCCCTTCTCTTCTGAAAAACGCTGTGAGGACCAGCAATACCCCTGCAGTACAGGCAGGACTGACTTACTAAGATCGTATCTGAAAGACTTCCACTTAATAAAGTGCATGGAAGACCATTCATCTTTGGCTTTAAGTCAGTTGGGTTTTACTGGATGTTTTTAAATGGTAGGCTGCTTAAACACAACAAACGATGTTTCAAAAGTAGTGGCAAAATATAGGTAATTTTCCTTGCATATTCCTAAAGCATAAGTCTGTTCAAGGCCAGAATTCAGAAAGGTCTATTTGTAATATATTATCAGTTTTTTGATGTTTAAAAAAGTGCAGACTTCTCAGTATATATTTCTGGGCTGCACATTTTATATCCATCCTTCTGCCTTCTTAAAAATTGATATGATTGATATGAGTAAGAGCAAAGGAAGCTCTGGAATGGTAACACAGGATTAAAAATAGAGAGGAAGGTTCTTTTAAAAGAATATGTATGCAGAAAACTACCCCATAATGTGTGTCTTTTATTCCACCATTATTCAGGCTATGACATTGTCCTTTGTTTACTCTTTCTTGCTTAATGTTCGCATCTCATTCTTAGGAGCCCACTTTTGTCTTCCAAAATGATTGGAGCTAGGGTACAATAAAGCATTGTTGGAAACTAGTGTTAATGGGGTTGGTTTTAGAACAAAGTATTGTTTTAATCTATACTTCTGGATATTACCTAACATTTTCAAGACTCACTTATTTCAGGGTCTTAGATAGTTTTCAGTAGAAGATATTTGTACTTCATTTTTATGGAACTTTTTTGACGTAACAATTTTGAGGGGGTGATGGTTGTATGGGTGGTGTCTGAAACACACATCCTGAGAAGTAAATTATGTTTGCTTGAACACTGTCTGTTTACTTCTGTTCTTTTATAGGCAGTCACGGAACCTGACCTGAAAAATAACCGGATATTAGATGAGCTGGTAAAAAACTTTAATTCTGCAAGGTACAACAAAATTTTACAAATATTATGCATGTTTCCATGGTTAGAAATATAGATAACACTTGACTCCTTTAGTTCAGATTGCACGCCACAGTGTGTGTGTGTGTGTGTGTGTGTGTGTGTGTTTTGAGTTAGAAACCCAGGCCCATGTGTCATAATACAACCAAAGAGAATAAATTAGTGAAAATTTTCACATCTGTGTCTCATATAGTAGATGAATCAATTAATGGGTGTATGTGGGCAGATTAATGTTTAATTTGTAACCTAAATGCTACAAGGATGGACTAATTTTAGGAAAAAAGGGCCTGATTGTAAAGTGCATTTTGTATACTTAATTATAGATGAAGTCTATGGAATCTTATATGGGCAGAAGATGTCTCTAATGGTTTATTAAAGTTTTTTATAAGGAACCCATCATTGTGATAGCTGTGCACATAATCTGGTTTAAAAAAAAAAAGTTGGGAGGAAGGGGTGTTTAGCTCTTCCATTTTTACAAATTATGTAGCTTAATTCGGTTCAACCAAATAGACCACCTTTGTCATTCTGACTTGAGGCAGATGACCGTTTTGAGAACTTGTTCGCAGTTTATGAAAAAATCACACTCCTGGGCTGTGTGATAAGCTTTGTGAAAGATACTAGGTGTTGGAATGTGTTTACATTGTAGTGCATCAATACAAATACAAATAAATTAATATAAATAAAGATACATTTACTTCTACCTTTTTGTACCTGTATTCTTTGCACTTCTATTGCCTGATCCAGTGTTTACTGAAAGTCTGTGGGAGCCTTTGCATGGATTTCAGTAGGCTTTGGACCTGGCCCTTCGTACTTTGTAGTGGTGCCCTCATACAAGTAAGTAAGATAGTTGGTAGCAGTATTACAGCTGCTTTATGGTGCTTCAAAGATGCTTGTAATTAATTTTATACTCAAGTTTACTCTGACCTGTGACCTCCCTCCTAGTCAGGTTTGCTTGAAGCCGATAGCAGTACTGTAATTACTGGAAGTCAGAACTGATAATTGTATCCTCCACATATTGCATGGGACAACAACAAATTGAGTGTTTGGGTATGCCTGGAATTTCTGTTAAATAGTAAGATCTGCAGACAGACATACTCTGTAGCATGTACTATCCTAGAAAAGCTCCTCTGTTTATGTAAATGAATGGTGTTTAGCTGAAAATGACTGGAAGAAAGTCATAACTGCAGTAGAAATACTAAAATAGATATGGTGTGTGCTAGAGTTACAGTATAAAGTTTGTTAGTGTGATTCTAAAGTGATGATCCATAAAATTGTAAACATGATACAAGCCTATGAAAATCTGAGAGTAAAGTCCGTTTTCCTATTGGATTCTGTAATAGTCTTCAACTACTAAGGTAAGTTCAGTGGAATAAACAGAATACTATTTCAGATTCTTTTGGAAACGTTAATAAATGAGTTAATCCTTTTCAATTGCATTATAAATCATGAACCTCAGGCTTTTCCTAACAGCTAGTGATCTGCTAAATGAAAGAGGAGAAAGCCAAAGCCATAAATAACCATGCAATACTGAGATTACAACCAGCCATTAAGAAAGAAAATGTAATAGAGAACCTGGCAGTGAGGCAGAGCAGGTACTAGAAAATTTCCTGTAACTCGCTAGTCCTGCTGCTGTTGCCAGCCAGTGTAGTCTGCCACCTTGGAAGGCCTTTAAGCTCCTGTTGCTACTGATTTCCCATAAGACCCTTCAGAGTCATAAACTCATGTTAGGAGCCAGCGTACAGGGACAAAGAGAAAAGCAGTGTCAGAGTGCACAACGTACTTCCTTTGTGAAAAAGATGTTGCCAAATCCATTTTAGGGTTATAGTGACTATTGTTTTATTAAAAGTTGCTGATGAAAGTTGGACAACTTCTTTTCTAGTTGTGAGAATGAACTGTGTTAGCATTGATCTGCTTGTCTTCCAATTCCTAAATGTAATTTCTTTAGTGGGTGATTCATGCTTATTTGCTTAAATGGTTCCACTGAACTTCTGACCTCCCTGTACAGTGTAAACTGTTCTTATAAATACATTACTAACTCATATACAAGAGGCGTTAAGCCTCTTGTTACTTTTTTTATCTCAACAAAACAGGTTAACTTTATTAACAGGCTAATATACATATGCCCATTTCCTTCTAAGATCAGGGCAATTGCACTGGGGAAAGGGATTGAATACTGAGATTCGTACAGGGCAGTACTCTGATGGGTTTTCTCTGTAATAGTAATGCTTTTCTTAAATGTAAGGAGTTAATTTTGGACATGGAGATGTATATCATTGCTATGTTTCTTAAAGAAATGAGGACACAAAGGTGAATCACAGAATGGAGAAAGGTTACAGTGATACAGATTCAAAAGGGCATGTATTCCAATCTGGAAAATCCTAAAACCTGGAACTAGCTCAGAAAAGTCACTTTCATAGGTGAAAGGCGACTGTAAAAAAAAAAAAAAAAAACACACACACAACTTTGGAAAAGACTTGAGTGATGCTGCTGCTATTCTATGGAAGCAGTTGCGTTTCTGAAACAGAAACAGAGTCCTTCTGTAGCAGAGAAGATATAATGGAAACTACGAGAGAGGTATTTGTTAGATGCCTGAGACAATAATGGAAGAAAATAAAGGTCTAACATGCTAAGAGAAGATGATGTACTGGGAAGACCTAGATTGCCACATCCTATGGCAGCAGCTACTTTACATACTTACTGGTCTTAATAAAGTTCCAGCTTGCATTAGGGATGCCTATGAAGGGCACACACAAACCTCATTGAATTTAAATTTTATTTCTTTCACTCATTCTTGTGGGAGAATTTGTGATCCAGAGATGAATTGGAAAGTCTACTTGTAGAGTTAGTGAGATTATTCTGGCACAGTGAGGGTGGGAAAAGAGAAAATACACCTTTGGGACAGTAATTGTATTACAAATACCCATAATTGAAAGAAGAGTATTTGAACAATACTTCTTAGCCATGGATTAAAAAACAAACAAAAAAAACAAACACCAAAAACTTGCCTGGGTGAGAATTTTTATTTATTTATTTTTAACTGAGCTCACACTATAATTTTGTAAAAGAAAAAGGGAGTTAAATTATGTAATTTCAATCCAGCTTCAGATTTTTGATTTAAAAGGGCTCGTACAAAAGTACTAGTTTTGTGTGAGAAATTAAAAAAAAAAAATTCCCCAAATTTCTCATGAAAATTTTTTTTATGACACTGAAAACCTTTCTTTTCCCCCCCAAAATCAGAAAATATTTTTGGTTTCAAGGTTTTCATAGGAAACAAAATAGAAAATTTCAACAATAATGATCATTTTCAGCAAAATTTTCTTTTTGGTTGAAAAAATGTTTTGACAAATATTTTGACAGTTCTGATAATTACTTACTCAGAAGATAATTCTCACATGAACTTAAGGGGCAGAAGAAATGTAAAGTTGTCCAAGGAGCCTAAAATCTGAATTTTCCTACTTAATTAATAGATTTGCAGGAATATTGTGCCTTCACTTTGATGTTTTCGTCTTCCTTATTTCCTGCTTTGCTCTTTGTTCGCCTTAGGGATTTATTTTGTAGCCCTGATTAGTGGGAACAGCGAAAGAAGCACAAGTTGGTGTACAGTTTACCACAGTGTCAGTGCATTTGGCTGTGTGAGATTTCTTGTGCTAATAAAAGGGAAACGGAGAGACTGATAAAAGGAGTAAGATAGTGAGTGAGTGTTTTTGTTCTTTGCTCCTCTTTTTAATTATGCTTCGTTATGGGAAGCAAACGTAGCTATAGGCCATTTTTTTTTTTTTTTTTTTTAAAGCTGACCCTCTGCTTGAAAGTCAAAGAGGAGTTTGACTTCATAAATGATGGCAGGATATATTGTTCATTTTGTGTGTCTGTCTTGCAAAAATGGATGCAATTAGGTTTAATTGAATTTTTTAAAAAATTTTTAAATTGAACAATTCCAATATTTTAGCTTGCACTTTCTCTCTGGACAAATGGATTTTTTTTATTAGGATTTAATTTTTCAGGGAACAAGCAGTGCTGACTTGGATCCATTATTATATTGAATCTTAAACCTTAACTTCTTTTGACTGCTTTGATGAATCAGCATAAATCTTACAGTTCACAATGGTTTAATAGTCTTCTCCCTTATGACTTGAAATTTCTCAACATAGAGCTGGATCAGTAGACCTAAAATAACAGTGTCCTTCACTAACCTGGGAAGCATGTAAAACAGCCTTGAAAAAAATGTTTCACAGAGGGGAAAGGAGTACTTGTAGTGCATCAGTAGTATTCCTTACTGATCTTTGTGGTTACTGTGAATTCCCAAAATCATTTTCTAATATGAATATTTTTATTTGATAGCTGTCAGGTTGCAGGAAGTGTCTTGAGGCATAGAATAGAAATATGTGTCATAAAATATTTTAATTGAAATTGGAAAGGTGACCTCAAATGCATTGCACTAATGCAATTACAGAATTTTGAGCCAATGTTATATTTGGAAGATTATGTAAGGGCTTGTCTACATGGTGCATTAGTCCACGCCAGAGAGATTCTAGTGTGAAACAGGATTATATCCATGTGCACTAGAGAACTTTAAGGTGTGCCAGCAGGGTCTACGTGGGCCAATTAGTGTCATATTGGTGCATACTAGAATTTACACCCCTCCAGTGCAGATTAATGCACTGTGTAGACAAGCCCTCAGTCATACCTCTGTTTGCAAATCTCTGCAGTGTAATTGCATCAGATTCATTAAAGGGAAAAGTGTATTGTTTTCCATTTTCCCAATTTTAATGAATAATTAGTGCTCTATCTTCTTTCTATTGTGTGTGCACAGAAGGACAGCTATAGTTGACTATTCCTAAGCTCTTTTCTAAAACCCGTTTTGAGACTCTTGTAATTTTCCAATTCACCTTTTTAAGCTGAAGTTTTCAGCGTTATTTATTTATTTTTGAAAGTATGTGCAGAAGTATTTAGCTGTTTACTGAGTACAAGAAGGGTGAGGGTGGGGAAATATGCCAGGCCCATTTTGTACTCGCTCATGTGGTGCTAAGACTTCCTGGGCTATATTCCATGATTTGTAGAGCCTCAGGAAGCTGAACTGCTCTATGAACTCTTCCTAATGAATTATGGGAATTGTCTGTCTTTTCTGGGCACACAGAGTAGAAAGGGTGTTGTAGAAAGGTATTGGAGGACTAGCAGCACTGAGGTGATTACATTTATACTACAGAGTGGCCATGTTAGCAGCTGACAAGTTGTGTTCACTCGAGTTCTAGCCTATGCCCCTGTGTGGGCCAGCCAATTCAAGCGAAAAGCACCACAGTCATGAGTTAAAGGGTTTTGTGTGTGGATGGGGCTGAATTAAGGGTAACACTGGACTTATAACTCAAGTTAACTTGGCAATGAAGACAAGCCCTTACTGTGCTTCGGCTAGATAGTGGCTAAAAGGAGAGGAGCCTCCCTTCATGGAAATACAATTGCTAGAAAGCAGAGGAACATCTGGTCTGAAATACACTGCAATAACTACTGGTAGTTGATTTTGGACACCTAATGAGTGTTTGGAGGCAGTAGGGAAACAGAGAGGGGTGAGGGTGTTTCCCCAAACACCTCCATATGTGGGTAGATTGCTGAAGGAGCCTAAGTGCTATGATCAGGCCATAGAAAAGCCTCGTTGGAGAGAGCTTTTTGTGTGAAATGATAATGATGGGCTGTAATGGCTTGGTGAAAGATGCAGTGTTCCTACTGTGTAGAACTATGATTGTTTCTCTCACCCGCATGTTGTTTAGTCAGCGAAAAGGATGGCTATTCACCTTTGATTTGTGGAAAGGGATGTGCATGTAGCTTTAAGGGGCTGGAGACTGATTGACTCTGTCCTGATGTATAAAGAGCAGTGTCGTTAAGCTGTGCACATGTTTAGTGCTTGCTGTGGACAGGGCAGTTCATCAGAAAGGAAACAAAATGGGAGCCTTGGAGGCCTTCTGAATAAGGTCTGAGAACCATATAGCAAATTTCAGAGTAGCAGCTGTGTTAGTCTGTATCCTCAAAAAGAACAGGAGTACTTATACATATGGCAAAGCAATTGTGGCTCCTCACGGCAGTGGCGTTCTTAAGCCAAAAATCTGTTTTTTAGCAGGGAGTCTTGCTTAATTTTAATGTGGTGTTCTTGTGTATGATACTTGCCAAAAAACCCTCTCAGCTGATGTGTGCAAGAACAGAAACCACCTCATTTGCTTCAAGACTACCAGTCTCCTGTATGTTACTCTCAGGCATGCAAGAGAACGAACACATCACCGGGATACACAGTTTACATTTACATATACGTATTTTTGAGACTGGGCCTACAATTCTGTAAGTAATCTCTTAATCAGCTGTATGTGATCCTGAAATCACATGCAGGAGCTGGGAGACTGCTTGTGAGGTGACTGCAGTTGCAAAAACAAAAGTATCTGCAGTAGTTAGTCATTTATGGCCTGACATGGCAGTTCCTTTGCAGCCAAAGGTGACTCCAGTGGGAATATTGCCTGAATGTGGACTGTGCGCATCCAGGTCTTACGGCCCCATTTTGTAATACACAGGGCTGGTTTCTGTCCTGCAGTGGCTTGTGCAAGACACCCTTTCCCTTCTCTTCTACTCCCTCCTGCCCACTCGGAAAACCTCTCTCAAGTGCCTGACTTTCAAATGTGCCAAGCACCTGCAGCTTATATTGATTTCAGTTAGAGCCCAGGTGCTCAGCGCTTTTAGGCCTTATATAAATAAATACTTTGTGTGCCACAAAATGCAAATATTTCCCTTAAACAGGCCTTTAGGAAAGAAAAATGCTAACATTGCAAGCACATTTTGATAAACGCTGAGTAAAAGCATATGCTCCAAGGTCAAAGTGTGCATGGGCATGGAAAGGAATAACCAAAATAATTTTAAACAGTCTTAGGCCCTGATCCTGCAAATTCTTATGTTTGTGATTTAACTTCAAGCCCATGTGTGTTTTCAGGATGGGGGACCTAATAAGGATGATGAGGACCTCGGAATGTTTGTGAACTGCCCACTGTGTATAGTGACTCCTGCCCCACCAGGTGGATGTAGAGGGCTCTGAATTGGTATAGTTCCACAGCACAAGTGTATGGGAAGGATTCTGAGGGCTTGACTTCATTAGCACACTACATCTGGTGAAGACGCGCTATGTCGATGGGAGAGTGCGCTCCTGTCAAGATAATTACTCCATCTCAGCGAGAGGCGGAAGCTATGTCAGCAGGAGAGCGTCTCCGCTGACATAGCGTGGTGTAGACTCCACTTTAAGTCAATGTAACTTACATCACACGGGAGGGTGGTTTTTCATACTCCTGAGAGGCATAAGTTACACTGACTTAAGCAGTAGTGTAGACAAGCCCTAAGAAGCTGCTTTGGGTGGGGGGGTGTCTTTTTGGGGACTTCATCCCATAGAACTGTGTTCCACATGATCTTCCTGCAACTCACTGGAGGAGAGGGAGTTTTTGGGGGAGGGGCAGGCTACATGCCAGTTCACTGGACACTTTTTGGGGCAAGGGAGTGCCCCCTTTGGGGGCAGTTGCAGCCCTGAGGCTATTGCTGTAGCTGAAGAACAGCCTTTCCCCAACCTTCTTGGATTTCACCAGCTCACAGCCTGGTTATTTGGGCCATGCTCTAAGGACAACATTTACCACTCTTTGAATGGGGCATGAAAACGAATTGTGGATCTTGGAGGGTAGAATGGACTGCTGTTGATGCTGCCCATAGACGTTAACAGTGCTGAGCTGCATCACTGGCAATAAGAACAATGGTTTCCAAACTAATCAGAAATATAAACTTGGGCTGATGTAGTTAAAAAAAGCTCATCGGCCTTAGAGTTTGTCTTCACTACAACAATTAGCTCAAGTTAGTACTGTAAAGTTACTTCACTTGAGCTCATCTAGGTGTATATGCCAATTTACAGACAAAAGAGAAATTCATTGTCCTAAAGAATTTACAATCTAAATGAGACATAAGACAGGAAGATGGCAATAAACAAAGAGTAGGAGGGATGCAGATGTGAGGGTTAAAACAGTGAAAGGTTTTGAGCTGTTGATTATTTACAGATCTCGTTGGCTCCTCTTTATACCTTTAAAACTAAAGAGCTTACACATTCTCAAACTAAGGTTTCCCAGTTATGAGGCGGTAACCTTTCAGATAGGATAATATGCTGCTGTGTTAAAATTATAAAACATCTCATAGATAATTTAGCTGAAGGTATAAGTCATTCTCAATTTATAGTTGTATACACTTTGCATTATGTTTGCAGTTCCAAATGTGCAATCTTACTGCATCAAACAAGTACTTACCACTTGAATACATTTCTAGGTGAAATTTACAAATCTGGGTGTGACAGAAAGTGAGTTATATGGTAGCCTTGTCTCTGGCCTTTCTGCCTTCTGGATTTGGAGGGACAAACGGAACTGCAGTATAAACCTAGTTGTCAAAACCACTTAGAGCAACAATTGTCAGAACCGCTAGGGATAATTTGAAGTTGGGAATACTGGGATTCAATAGATGGGAAGAGAAGGCAGTTATTAATACAGCTTCAAGTAATGTTGGTTCAGGTAAATGGGGCTATATTGTATTTACAACCAAACATATTAGTGACTTTTCATTAGATTTTGGCATTGTGTTGGGGATGTTTGGTTTATCACACACACAATGTAGCCACTAGATGTCGCCACACAGCTAAATGTAGCTGTGGTATGTTGTCAAAAACCATTCTACTCAGAAAATCCCATTGTGTGACTTTTGTCTCCTTTCTCGAATTTAGTAATAGTATTTTGATTCTCCCACAAAATAAAAAGCAGACTGACCTGATCCGTTTGTGCTTTGGTAGACTAGTTAAAACATAGTAGTCACAGCATGGATGTCTGAATTATGAAGGTGTTAAAGTTCTTTCTGTTGTGTGTAGTCCAAAGTTTGGTTACTGATGTCTTCAGAAAGTCTGTTTTCAGTTTTGATTATCTAACTCAACATGAGAGAGAACTCTGAGAATATACTTGATTGTTGTTCACAGTTCAGTTTGGGTAATTGATTTTGAGAGACAGAATCTTGCAAGTTAATTTTGAAGGATACATTTTTTTTATCCAATATGATTTGTGGAGTGGTGGTAGTATTTCAGTAGAGCAAAAGAGTTTGTACAAGCTTCTTTTTCTGTCTTCCTTAAGAAAATATTTGGTTCTCTTAGACAGGTTTTATAGTTAACATAGAATGATTAACCCATTTTATTTATAGAGAAACTAGGTTTTTGTATTTACTTTTTAGAACCTTGCCTCAATCGTTGTCCCTTGCGTTGATGCCTACTTTATACCAGAATATATTTTTAGTATGAGAACTGGAGTTACAAAAACTGCATACAGGATAGTTGTCTGTACATTAGTATCTTTTATTTGTATTTATGTAGGATCATGGACCTATTGTTCTAGCCACTGTACACTGAGACACAAGATGATCCCTTCCCAGAAGAGTTTATAATGTTACTAAGATGAGACACTACAAGCTGTAGGCAGGTATAATGATCTTTCCCTGGAAAGATATTTTACTCTTTTCCTAATATTTATCAGTCTAAAGTTTGGTGAGTAGGTAAGCTGATCAGAAGAATGAATTTAATTCAGACATCTGTCAATCATGGACTGGTACCTCTCCAAACTCTAAAGAAATATAGTTCTGTCCCAATTATTTTTTTTTAAATAGTAAACCACATTGTTTTGTTGAGGGAATGTGTCATCTATAACATGAGACAATAAGTTGAAAAGATAAGAGAGACAGATTCAGCTCTGTCGTGTAAGAAAACAGAGTTATGGGCCATTAGGTAATCTTTTAGATATTTCACCAATAAGAACATATTAGAAGTTTATCATCAGCAATAACATGTGAGAGCTGATGTGTTACAAAGCCAAATGATGATCTTTTCTGATCTGTTTTATGTTATCTGAACTGTGCATAGTTTAGTTTGCTGCAGTGGAGGGAATGGTACTTGCTCAATCTCTGTATAAAAGAACAATTTGAAAAGACTGTTTGCTGACTGTGAATACCTGACTTTGAAGACATGTGCATTTTATGTGACAGTAAGACAAACACCTTGCCCTGACCACCTTCTCTCTTTCCCTCTCCCCCGTTCTGCTCATTCCTTCCCCCAAAATTATGCCATTGGCAAGACACGCTGATGCAACCCTTTTTAGAAGTGAGTTGTGCCTAAATATTTATGAATAATAGGTGTCTAATTTCTTTGCATCTTTGATGCAGGATGCAGCAGTCCACCATGTGACAAATCTTCTAAAATTTCAGCATATTAATTTTAATTTGAAGATCACTGTACAGTGATCTGCACTTGTGTCATAAATATAAAGGGAAGGTTAATCACCTTAAATCCCTTCTGGCCAGAGGAAAAACCCTTTCACCTATAAAGGGTTAAGAAGCTAAGATAACCTCGCTGGCACCCGACCAAAATGACCAATGAGGAGACAAGATACTTTCAAAGCTTGGGGGGGGGGACAAAGGGTCCTCTCTGTCTACGTGATGCTTTTGCCAGGACCAGAGCAGGAATGCAGGTCAGAACTCCTGTAAAGAGTTAGTAAGCAATCTAGCTAGATATGCATTAGATTCTGTTTTGTTTAAATGGCTGATAAAATAAGTTGTGCTGAATGGAATGTATATTCCTGTCTTTGTGTCTTTTTGTAAGTTAAGGTTTTGCCTAGAGAGATTCTCTGTTTTGAATCTGATTACCCTGTAAGGTATTTACCATCCTGATTTTACAGAGGTGATTCTTTTACTTTTTCTTTAATTAAAATTCTTCTTTTAGGAATCTGATTGCTTTTTCATTGTTCTTAAGATCCAAGGGTTTGGGTCTGTGTTCACCTGTACAAATTCGTGAGGATTTTTATCAAGTCTTCCCCAGGAAAGGGGGTATAAAGCTTGGTGGAAATTTTGGGGGGAAAGACATTTCCAGGTGGGCTCTTTCCCTGTTCTTTGTGTAACACTTTGGTGGTGGCAGCTTTTAACCTAACCTGGTAAGAATAAGCTTAGGGGGTCTTTCATTCAGGTCTCCACATCTGTACCCTAGAGTTCAGAGTGGGGAAGGAACCTTGACAACTTGTCTTGTCCTATTCTCCCCTATATGAATTATAATGTTCTTTTGTTGATGGATAAGGCTTCAAATGGATATACTGTCTCTTAGTTTTCTGATCTTTTAGGATTAAATTAACCCCCCATGTAAGCTTCTAATAGGGAGCATAAGTGAGTCATAAAGACACTCTGCACGAGATGAATTTCACTCTTTATGTTCTGAACCAGCTAGCTCTTATTTTTCCTGAATTTAGTCCTGTGACAACAGTAGCTAGAGTTTTCTGTAACTGCATGTCTGTCATGGAATAACAACCCTTTCACCAATAGAAACTTATAGTCCACATCTGTTTGAGAGCAGACATCAAAACATTTGTTGTTGCCACACTTAGTTACTCTTGACTCTCTTGTTTGTGCTGTAGAAGTTCCCCTTGCCCTGCTACTATTATAAATGTCAATTTGCAAGTATAAGGTTGATTTTTGTAATTCAGAAAAATCAGGATAAGAGCTCTGGGTTCTCTGTGTCTCTTAAATAGCTGTTGCAATTATGCCAATGGTACATGGGCTAACAGGTTCAGTGTGTGTGGTAATTGTGGTCCTTGCATTAATTTAAGAGCCATTAACTAGTATTATTGCAGATTCACCCAGTGGCAGAAGTATGGATTAAAAAAAAACAACCAACCAACCAAAAGGTCTTGTGCAGTTGCTGTGTCTGAATGCAACAAATCTGCACCATAAACAACTAATAAAAATAGTCTAACTAGTTGGCCTAGTATAAGAATGTCTTGAATTGGACATTGTTACTTGTTCTTGCTGTAATGGGATCTTTCTGTTGAGTGGATGGTGATAATCTTTACCAAGGAGGAGTAATCCTCAGAGAAAAGACTATGCTAGTACAAATGGTGTAATGACATTGTTTTTGAGAAGGTCCCGGACAGTTTCTTGAGTTACTGATTCAGAATGCCAGTACTCATAGGCTTATCTCGGTAGCTTGAAAATACTAATCCTGCAATTTCAAGTAAGGATTAAAAAAAATACCTTATACTTCTGTTCCCTTCTGTTTAAAGGATTGGAACAATTGTATGCTGTTTACTTTGATATAATGTAACATATTGCTAGTCAGTTTGATACATTTAAAAATGTAACTTACTTGCTTTCCTCTTGTTGTTGCAAAAAACCCAAACCAAACCAAAAAATCTTTTTCCTTCCAGACTTACCATTTTCTCTCTCTATTTTTATTAATAGATTATGGTGCATCTGTGTTTGTTTCTAGTGACGTTCTTCTCCTTTTATCCTATACTTTCTTTCCTACCTCACACTCTTCCTATTCCATTATATTTTATTTCTCCTTTTCTATGCCACCAGAAAATCTGTTGCATTCACACTTTTTGTAACTTAGCCAGTCACCACATGCATTGAGCTTGGAAATGTTGCCAAGGCCTAAATCTTCTAGCCGTCTACAGTAGATGAAGGACGGAAATCCAATTTTCAGAGACAACATTCCATTGGGAAGCCAACAGTTCCCCTCCCCCATGCAGGTGTTGGAGAAGAGGAAGATTTTGGGATTCTTACTAGGATGCTGCTCCTGGACTCTGCAGTGGGTGGTAGGAGATGGGTTGTTCCCTCTTATTTTTCCCATCTATGTGCAGAAGGAACTTTGTTATGAGCACCAATATGGAGGTGATCTGTGGTGGGGGTGGGGCTGAAGGGTTTGAAGTGTGAGAGGGGGCTCAGGGCTGGGGCAGACTGTTGGGGGCTGGGGGATGAGGGCTCTGGCTTGGGGTGCAGGCTCTGGGATGGGGCTGGGGATGAGGAGTTTGGGGTGCAGGCTGCTCTGGGGCTGCGGTGGGGAGAAAGGACTCCCCCAAGCTCTCTTTCCCCGCAGCCCCAGGGCTGGGGCCGGGGGAGAGGTGCCTCGCCCTGCCGCAGCAGCCCCGCATGTCCCAACCTCCCTCATCACCACCTCCCACCTCACCCCACTGCCCCCAAGTACCACCTATTCCCCACCTCATCCCACTGTCCTCTTCCAGGCCCACCTGTGGCCACTCCCCTGAGTGCAGTGTGCACACCTGCGTGGCTCTGCTAATTAAGTGTGCTGCCCTTTGTGGCCTCCTGCATGGCCACACAGGCACGCACCTTACAGGGAACATAGGTGCGGAGCTCAACGTTTTGCATCAGTCTTCAGCTATGAGGCAGCTGATAAATTAGAAGCACTCCCAAGCCATTCTCCCTCTGGAAAAGAATGATCATTTCTTCTCTATTCACATCTGTATTCCCACCTCCTAACTTCTTGGCAACCAAGAAGGTAAGGGTGTGAGTGTAGGGCAGAGGGGATCAAACTACGGCCTTCCAGACTGTCATTCCTAGCCCCTGAGCTCCTGGCCCGGGAGGCTTGCCCCTGGCCCTTTTCCCCATTGTTTCCTCTCCCCCGTAGTTATGCCGCTGCGCGGACAGCGGGGTGCAAGCTCCTGCCGCTCTGAGTGGCATGGTAAAGGGGTGGCGGCAGCGGGAAGGTTGGGTAGAGGTCCGGGGGCAGACAGGTAGCAGGGGTCATTTAGGGGGGAGCAGTCGGGACAGGGAGCAGGGGATGGTAGGATGGGGTGGAGTTCTGGGGCGTCGGGTTGGGGAACAGGGTACGTTGGATAGGGCGTGGGAGTTCTGGGGGGCCTGTCAGGCGGCAGGGGTGTGGATAGGTCGGGGCAGTAAGGGGAGTGGGAGTGGGGGGGTTGGATAGGGGGTGGGATCTGGGGGGGGCGGTGGTTGGGGGGGTTTCCCAGGAGGGGCAGTCAGGGGACAAGGAGCAGGTGGGGGGGTTCTGAAGGGGGCAGTCAAGGGGCGGGAAGTGGGAGGGGGCAAATAGGGGGCAGGGGCCAGGCTGTTTGGGGGGCACAGCCTTCCCTACCCGGCCCTCCATACAGTTTCACATCCTGATGTGGCCCTCGGGTCAAAAAGTTTGCCCACCCCTAGTGTAGGGGGTTAGGTATGTGTCTGTACTACACCTTGTCTTCCTTCAGTTTTCAGGTAGTTGCAAACTATATACTTGTGTCCACTACTCTGTATTTCTTTAGCCTCAGTTGATGAGTTATTGTCTACAAGTAGCACCACAGCCTGCCTCTGCTACTATTCAAAGCTTTCCCGTTCTTGAACAGAATGAAATTGACTTGATTCCTGTTAGTTTCACTGTTGCCTTTAGGGGGTATAATTTTTATATTGCCTCTCTCTAAGAAATGCAGCACAAAAACAAGCTGCTCTGAGATGGTGGTAGGGGCCAGTGAGGGGCCTTGGTATAATGTAAAACAGCCCTGTGGATTACCGCAGCCTGTTGGCAACTTCCTATGTTCAGAGTGCCACCCAGAATTCCAGCAGTGCTATGTGTTGTAGACACCACTCCTAACATGTCTCTCAACCCCCTGTGTTGGAGCTTGAAGTGCGGTGGCCTTATTTGGCAATATAAGCTGCCTTGTGCAGACCTGTGCCAGGAAGAAGTTTCCCAAGGCCAGGTCTGGAGCTCTAATGGACATTTTAGGTTTCTTCAGCAGCATGAAAGGGCTATACCAGCAAGAAGGGTCTTTCACAGGGTTCTTTAACAGTTTTCACTGAGCGTTTTCATTGTGCTTTAGCTGCCACAGAGAGTTCTGAGCTGCCACAGAGGCACTAGCTCTGTCTGTAGATTTAGGAAGGTAGCACTGTGGTTACACTTGATTAATGTTTAATAAGTTCTCTTTGCTGGAAGAGCTAGACACTTCTTATTTGTAATGAATTCTTTGATTCTTCAGGTTTCAGAGTAGCAGCCGTGTTAGTCTGTATTCGCAAAAAGAAAAGGAGTACTTGTGGCACCTTAGAGACTAACAAATTTATTAGAACATAAGCTTTCATGAGCTACAGCTCACTTCATCGGATGCATTTGGTGGAAAAAATGCATTTTTCATATCTAATTACATATCTAATTATATTATATTACATATCTAATTATATGTTTCCCTTTTGGATCTTTCTAGGCAGCAACTGTTCGAGGTGGTCTTGGATTCACCACCAGTTTCTCCTTCAACAAACTATACCAAATATTCTGCTGGCAAAGGTCATGCTGCGGGTTTCGTGGTGAGTTCAGTATTAAAACAAGACAAACAACTTATAGACCATTTCTTGATAAAGGAAAACACTCAGACCCCTGTAGCTGCTGAGGTGGAATATAAAGGTTGCAACAACGAACAAGAAAGAGATAATAGATGTTGTAGTTCTGCAGAGACTCATGATGTGGTCAGTGAAGGGATGGCAGCCACAAGTCCTGAAGGCATGAGAAATCTTGAGAAACCCTCTACATCTGTAATGAAAGTAGTTACAAAAGGTGAGTTGCCTATGTTGTCTTTCTCATTCCATGCTTCAGTTTGCTGTATTCACCAAAATTTTCTACCCTGTTTGTTGCCAATATCAGATATATGCTGCATGCCTAAATGTTTATTAATTAATTAAAATGCTTAATTAATCTTTCTGTATTATTTTGAGATGAAAGGTACACATATTTACATTCTGCTATATTTAACTGGATGTGCTTCATCCAGAGGGCTGCATTATTGGGACATCTTTGGGTTTGTCTACACTGCAAGTAAAAATCCATGGCTGGCCCATGCCAGCTGATTTAGGCTTGCAGGACTTGGGCTAAGGGGCTGCTTAATTGCAGTGTACACATTCAGGTTTAGACAGGAGTCTAGGCTCTGCAGCCAGAACCCAAACATCTATGCCACAATTAAAAAGCCTGTTAGTCTGAACCCCATGAGCCCAAGTCAGCTGGCACAGGACAGCCATGGGTGTCTGACTGCAGTGTGGGCATACACTTTGAATGGTTTTGGCAGCTGCTGCTTAATCAGGATAATGTTGCATTAAAAACATACTTCATGGGGGGACTTGGGCCAGCGCCAAATGATTACAATGTAATTGAACTCTGAGAAAGTTATTAGTGAAAACAAAGGCTTTTTTTTTTTTTTTAAGGCACTTTAGGATTACATAGCAAACTTACTCAGTTACAAATGATTGTTTTTCTTAAGATGTTTGCTGTCTAACCACTATGTTCTTTCTGGCTTTCACATCCTTGCTCACCCTGACCCTAATACACAAGTGAAGTGTATTAAAGGTGTAGTTATAATGCGGTTGAGGGATGCACATATAGGTACATTGTTTATTTGCAGTTGCATCTTAATTAACAATTCTGTTGATACGCTGTCCAGAAAAAGATTATACTTCAGCCTGCTGTAGGTCTGTGTCCTCTGTAGTGCTAAGAAGAGTACAAATTAGTATTTTCAATATTCAGAATAAATGTAATCTGCTAAAATAAGACGAAAAGGAGTACTTGTGGCACCTTAGAGTCTAACCAATTTATTTGAGCATAAGATTTCGTAGCTCACAAAAGCTTATGCTCAAATAAATTGGTTAGTCTCTAAGGTGCCACAAGTACTCCTTTTCTTTTTGCGGATACAGACTAACACGGCTGCTACTCTGAAACCTAAAATAAGATTCTTCATTTTGACATCCTTGTGGTACCTTATTGTCCTGATTAAAGAACAAAATGGAAATAATATTGTGCAAGTGTAAAAATGTGACTATTATCAGGTTTTTCTTCTTTTAAATCTCTATTTGACAATTTATTAGTAAGGCTACGATTTAGTAAACTACACGGGTGGTTTTAGTAAAATTCGTGGACTGGTCACGGGCAATAAACAAAGTCATGGCCAGTGACATGTCTATGACTTACTAAAAATACCCATAACTAAATCTTAGGTTCTGGGAGAGAGGGGGTGCTCCAGTGGACGCTGCTGCTTTGTGGGGGTGTTCTGGTGGTTTCTGCTGCTACTGGAGCTGGGGCGGGGGGCGGCTCGGGGCCTGCTGCTGCTCCTGGGGTGCGGGGTGGGCCAGGGCTCCGTCACTGCTCCTTCTCGGGGCTGGGGGGTGGCCAGGGGCCCCGCCGCTGCCGCTGATGCTCCGCCAGTCAAGGAATCCGTGACTTCCGGGACCGCCGTGAAAGACTTGCAGAATTATTTATTAGTAGACTAGAGCTCACAAGTCTGTACCTATTCATCAGCTTGCTAAACACCACTTAAATATGTACTTGTGTTCAGAAAAGTGGCTATGTAAAAATATTATCCACATACCCAAAAGATCTGCTGCTTGGTATAGTGCATCATATTTGCTCACTGAAACAAACAATAAGGTTCTTCTGTATAGTGTACTCCTCATTTGTTCTTTGGTATCTGAAGATTTCAGGGCTATCATTTTTATGATTAATAGTTACATTTTCTGATCATTCCCCCAGCATTCATTACATAAATTATTCCAACAAATCTGATATAGTTGGCTAAAAATATAAGAAAGATTCTCTCGCCAGCATCTGCTGAGCCTAAAGTTGTTACAAAGGAGAATATTATTTCTGATGCCATGTTGGGAGTTGAACCATAAATCTCAGATACAATAATAAGCTGTGTAGAGTTTGTTTATTGTACTTCTGTCTTGGCTAAGGTATTTCTGATTTGAAATACCGATTCAGGAGCCAGTGGATACTACCAAAAGTGTGATCACACAACTATCTTTTAGTGTGGTAACTGTGTTAGTCTGTATCAGCAAAAAGGAGGAGGAGTACTTGTGATACCTTAGAGACTAACAAATTTATTTGGGCATAAGCTTTTGTGGGCTAAAACACACGAAAGCTTATGCCCAAATAAATTTGTTAGTCTCTAAGATGCCACAAGTACTCCTTGTTCTTTTTACAATTATCTTTGAGTTTCACAAGGTTTTTGCAGATGTGTTAGTTGAAGTCTCATACAGCATCAAATTTCTTTACCAGAAACAGTATTACAGGGACATCAAGAATTAATTTTCTTGTTTAAAACTGACCCTTTTCGTATTAGCACAGTGATGATGAGTGAAGAATCTCACTCTCATATTATGCCTTAAAAATTACTGCGTAGAGGGGTTTTATACAAAGTGATTGACCACATAAGGGCAAGCATATTAAAAGAATAAAAGGATTTAATGATATCTTTGTGGATCTCAGTATAACTTTTTACAAATACATGCTTGGGGGAACTTAAACACATGAAGAGTTCATTTAAGATGATCTCTGCTGTAGGTGGTGGGGGGAGTATGTCTTGCTGGCAGAGCAGGAGATTTTGGATCAGTTCTGGGTTATGCTATGGCTAAGTCACATAACCTCTCTCTGCCTCGGTTACCCCTATGAAAAATGAGGTTAATACTTGTCTTCATTGCAGGGCTCCTGTAAGGTACAGTTAGTTAATGAATATGTGAAAGTAGTCCTTTTGAAATCCTTGGATTAAGGAAGTGCTACATGAGTATGAAGTATTAGCATAATTTATTATTAATCAGAATTTAAGAACAGTTTCCTTACTGGGAGTTGAAATGATTCAAACTAAGTAAACTCACAGTAATGCACAATTACAGTGGCATAGAAGCCCAAATATTGTTACTCCTATACTTGTAGTGTTCATTAGCTAGTACCTTATAGCAAACAAACAAAACATATGAGCTCTGCCAGGGTAGAAGATTCTGCTCAAAATATTGAAAAAGGTAGGAATAAATGTTTTAAAAATGGAAGTGATTACCTTTTTAGTATTTGTCTGGGTGGATGTGCCAAATTTCTACAAAGAAAAACTAGAATTCTATGTTTGATTCTCCGTAAATAACGATTTTTTTATATGAAAATATTTGGCTTTGCTGTAAGTAATGAACAAGCTTTTAAAAACACATCAAGTTGCCCTTTATTTTATTTTCAGTAGATTGTCCTGTGTGTGGGGTTGCTATTCCAGAGCAGTATATAAACAGACACTTAGATAGTTGTTTGACAAGAGATGAGAAGAAGGACGGCCTCAGAAGGTAAGAAACTTAAATCTAAGAACTGGTATGTGAATTTGACCAGTTGCCGCTACTTTTGCAGTGAGAAGCTGACAGTGATATAATAGTGAACTGTTTCCTTGCTTCTCTGTTACGTGCTGTGGACGTCGAAGTTGCTATGTAAATAATGATGGTGGTGGTTTTCTTCTCTCAATGTGATACATTCAGCACCAGTCTTATTTCTTTTCTTGTAATTGAGTCAAATTTTTATACTGGTAGGAAATTTGGTTACATTTTATACGTTTATGTTGAGTTTAGTCTTGTACATTAGTGTCTCTGTAGTTCTGGTCATCGAAATTCTGTCTAGATGGGTTTTCTCTTCTTTTTTTCCATAATGAGAAGGGGTCCTTACTTCAAATTTTCCTCTTTAAAGCTCTGATATTGAGCCAAAAAGAAGGTGTTCCACAAGCTCTCAAGTTAAAAAGTAAAATGTACAATCTCCTACTTTCAGGGGAGGGGGTCTCAACTGGATTGGGTACAGCTTGCTCTTTAAAGTCCTGATACTGCAAAGACTTGTGCACATGCTTTACTTTATGCATGCATCCCAGGGCCAGTGTTCTGTTACAGGTACCCTCCTAATGATGTCCCACTTTTGCCCTCTTCACATCAGGGATGTGGAGTCTTCTCCCTCATTGTTGTCAGTTATCTAAATTGAGCAGGAATATTATCTTCCACTGTTACAGATCGTTGAGCCATGCAGAAATTTCTCTGCATGCACCTCTGACATTCTAATTGTATTTCCAGAGTCCTCTGACCCCTCTCCACTTCCTCTTGCTGAATCCCGTGCTGTGACAGTTTTCCAACCATAGAATGCTAGGGTATGGCTCCCTCCAGAGATATCTTCAAACAGTGCCGTATTTTTGCCAGAGGCATGTTGCTAGAGAACAATACAAGTGCTTCCTCCTCATCCAGTTTCTGAACACTGTTTCTAGACCTTGCTGGCCCAGGATTGAACGCTGAATCTCTGACACATGCTGTTGTGCCAGTACTGAAAGTGATTTTATGTCTGCTTTATTCAGCGCAGGTTTAAACTTGTGTTCTGCATTTTCATGCTTTCTACAACAAAATCTGCAAGCTGAAGTGTTTGCAAGTGAATAATGGCATCAAAACATCGGAACTGAGTTGAAAGACTTTGTGCTCCATTCTGCTGCTCAGTGAAATTATCACTGTTTTCTCATGCCTTCTTTGACAAATGAGAAAATGGGCTAAATTATCATTTTGTTTGCTAGATCCAAGATTTTAAATACAGAACTCTTGTGGTTTTCAAGAGAACAGCTAATTGTGTGTGTTAGTGTGGCCGTTGCTGTCAAGAAGACAATGACAAACAATCGTAACCAGTCTTATTGCCACAGGAGTGTATTGTGCAGCTCCAAACAGGTGCTAACATCTTATTATTTTGACAGATTGTTGACCTTTAGCTAATTCTTTATTAGTTGCACTCGTTAAGTGCTCATGGCAAGTGCATGGTTGAAACACACTTTCCCTTTAGAATATAAAGAATTTACACTTTTTTGTATAATTTGATTTATTTTCATATAGACTTCTCAGAATTTAAAAAGATGTCCAAGAAGGTATTTGTCATGATGGATTAGTTCCTGTGGAATTAAGTGTGACTTTTGAAATATTTTTATTTTTTGCCATAATACTTTTTAGATTTCTGTAGCACTTCGTATGTTTTTAGTTCCTCTCTGAGGAATTTGCTTAGTTTCTGCTTGGCCTTAATTTAAAGGCATATTGAATGCTATATTAAAAAGTGACTGATATTTCAATGAGGCTAGTTATTTAGTTCCAAATTGCACACAGGAGATCAATAATTATAGGTAAGTACGACTTTAGAAATTGAATTTTTTTTAAACAAAACATCCGTAGCGATCCAACATTCCAGTGGAATAGCTGGCATTATCAGGCAGCCGTCTTTGGCCCCGCCCTATTCTCAGTCCACTACATCATGCAGCCTGTACATTACAATAGGTGTTAAACTTTTGCAAAGCTTTGAAAAGTTTTAATTCAATGAAAAGTTTGTTCCCCAATAGAATCTTAAACAGTTCTTTTCTTGAAAGTAATTGGGAGGAAATGCATCTTTTTGCCAGATGTGCTACAGTGATTACAAGAGATTAAAGTAAAGTAATTAGGGTTGTCATGAAAACCTGTTTTGTAGTAATTTTAAATTTATTTTCAGTATTATGATCTAAAATTGCTTGGAAAATACACTTTTCAAATGAAAAGTAAACTATCTTTTACTCTAGAGGTAGAAAGCTGTTACATTATGTCTAATGTAGAGAGCCATATTTAAATTTCTGCAAGGGGGTTGTATTCTGCTTCAGAAAAGAAAAGCATCTGTAACTGTTTTCTTTCAGAGTGGTAGCCACGTTAGTCTGTATCAGCAAAAAAAAAAAAAAAAAACCCCAAGGTGTACTTGTGGCACCTTAGAGACCAACAAATTTATTTGGGCATAAGCTTTCATGGGCTAAAACACACTTACAGACAACCCCCCAACCTGAAGCAAATACTCACCAGCAACCACACAACAAAAACACTAACCCAGGAACCTATCCTTGCAACAGAGTCTGTTGCCAACTCTGTCCACACATCTATTCAAGGGACACCATACAGGACCTAATCACATCAGCCAGAGGTGATCACACTATCAGAGGCTCGTTCATCTGCACATCTACCAATGTGTGATATGCCATCATGTGCCAACAATGCCCCTCTGCCATGTACATTGGCCAAACTGGATAATCTCTATGAAAAAGAATAAATGGGCACAAATCAGACCTCAAGAATTGTAACATTCCAAAACCAGTCAGAGAACACTTCAACCTCCCTGGTAACTCAATTTCAGACCTAAAAGTCGCAATTCTCCGACAAAAAAAGTTCAGAAACAGACTCCAAGAAACTGCAGAATTGGAATTAATTTGCAAACTGGACACCATTAAATTAGGTTTGAATAAAGACTGGGAGTGGAAGGGTCATTACACAAAGTAAAAACTATTTCCCCATGCTAATTTTTTTCCCCCTGCTGTTACTCACACTTTCTTGTCAACTGTTTGAAATGGGCCATCCTGATTATCCCTACAAAAGGTTTTTTTTTCCCCCTGCTAATAGCCCACCTTAACTGATTGGTCTTGTTACAATTGGTATGGCAACACCCATTTTTTTCATGTTCTCTGTGTATCTTTATCTTCCTGCTGCACTTTCACTGTACTGATGAAGTGGGTTTTAGCCTATGAAACCTTTGCCCAAATAAATTTAAGGTGTCACAAGTACTCCTCGTCTTTTTTGTTATTTTCTTGTATCACTAGCACAAGATTATTTAAATTGAAGATTTAGCTAGGAATTAGTATGGGTCACTAGCGAAATCTAATCAGCTCAGATACAAATTTCACCATTAAGGTGACCTGAGCATACATTTGCAGTTTTATGCATTCTCTGTCTCCAAGATTATGAGTAGAAAGAATGTTACGGTCATTTAAAAATGTAAATGTGTCACTGAGCCTTCCGATTTCTACTATTTCCTATAATTAAGCCATTTCCCCTATGCTACAGCAGAATGGATGTCTTCACATTCTTATTTCACACTAAGCAATGTCAGGAATATCTTTGGTTTCAGAGTAGCAGCCGTGTTAGTCTGTATTCGCAAAAAGAAAAGGAGTACTTGTGGCACCTTAGAGACTAACAAATTTATTAGAGCATAAGCTTTCGTGAGCTACAGCTCACTTCATCGGATGCATTTGGTGGAAAAAACAGAGGAGAGATTTATATACACACACACAGAGAACATGAAACAATGGGTTTATCATACACACTGTAAGGAGAGTGATCACTTAAGATAAGCCATCACCAACTGCAGGGGGGGGAAGGAGGAAAACCTTTCATGGTGACAAGCAGGTAGGCTAATTCCAGCAGTTAACAAGAATATCAGAGGAACAGTGGGGGGTGGGGTGAGAGGGAGAAATACCATGGGGAAATAGTTTTACTTTGGGTAATGACTCATCCATTCCCAGTCTCTATTCAAGCCTAAGTTAATTGTATCCAGTTTGCAAATTAATTCCAATTCAGCAGTCTCTCGTTGGAGTCTGTTTTTGAAGCTTTTTTGTTGAAGTATAGCCACTCTTAGGTCTGTGATCGAGTGACCAGAGAGATTGAAGTGTTCTCCAACTGGTTTTTGAATGTTATAATTCTTGACGTCTGATTTGTGTCCATTCATTCTTTTACGTAGAGACTGTCCAGTTTGGCCAATGTACATGGCAGAGGGGCATTGCTGGCACATGATGGCATATATCACATTGGTAGATGCGCATTGTAGTTGTAGGAATGCATGATAGAGATCTTGTAGGTGTTTGTCTCTGTCTGAGGGGTTGGAGCAAATGCGGTTATATCGTAGCACTTGGCTGTAGACAATGGATCGAGTGATATGATCTGGATGAAAGCTAGAGGCATGTAGGTAGGAATAGCGGTCAGTAGGTTTCCGATATAGGGTGGTGTTTATGTGACCATCGCTTATTAGCACCGTAGTGTCCAGGAAGTGGATCTCTTGTGTGGACTGGTCCAGGCTGAGGTTGATGGTGGGATGGAAATTGTTGAAATCATGGTGGAATTCCTCAAGAGCTTCTTTTCCATGGGTCCAGATGATGAAGATGTCATCAATGTATGCATTCCTACAACTACAATACCCACCTGCTGAAGTGAAGAAACAGATTGACAGAGCCAGAAGAGTACCCAGAAGTCACCTACTACAGGACAGGCCCAACAAAGAAAACAGAACGCCACTAGCCATCACCTTCAGCCCCCAACTAAAATCTCTCCAACGCATCATCAAGGATCTACAACCTATCCTGAAGGACGAGCCATCGCTCTCACAGATCTTGGGAGACAGACCAGTCCTTGCTTACAGACAGCCCCCCAATCTGAAGCAAATACTCACCAGCAACCACACAACAGAACCACTAAGCCAGGAACCTATCCTTGCAACAAAGCCCGTTGCCAACTCTGTCCACATATCTATTCAGGGGATACCATCATAGGGCCTAATCACATCAGCCACACTATCAGAGGCTCGTTCACCTGCGCATCTACCAATGTGATATATGCCATCATGTGCCAGCAATGCCCCTCTGCCATGTACATTGGCCAAACTGGACAGTCTCTACGTAAAAGAATGAATGGACACAAATCAGACGTCAAGAATTATAACATTCAAAAACCAGTTGGAGAACACTTCAATCTCTCTGGTCACTCGATCACAGGCCTAAGAGTGGCTATATTTCAACAAAAAAGCTTCAAAAACAGACTCCAACGAGAGACTGCTGAATTGGAATTAATTTGCAAACTGGATACAATTAACTTAGGCTTGAATAGAGACTGGGAATGGATGAGTCATTACCCAAAGTAAAACTATTTCCCCATGGTATTTCTCCCTCCCACCCCACCCCCCACTGTTCCTCTGATATTCTTGTTAACTGCTGGAATTAGCCTACCTGCTTGTCACCATGAAAGGTTTTCCTCCTTCCCCCCCCTGCTGTTGGTGATGGCTTATCTTAAGTGATCACTCTCCTTACAGTGTGTATGATAAACCCATTGTTTCATGTTCTCTGTGTGTGTGTATATAAATCTCTCCTCTGTTTTTTCCACCAAATGCATCCGATGAAGTGAGCTGTAGCTCACGAAAGCTTATGCTCTAATAAATTTGTTAGTCTCTAAGGTGCCACAAGTACTCCTTTTCTTTTTAGGAATATCTTTGTAGGAGTTAATTAATTGGGAGAGCACTATTAATTTTCTTAATATAATTTAGCACCTACAAATTTGCTTTCAGGACAGTTATTTGATGGTTTTTTCCTTGGAGTATTTCTTTCAGGAAACTGGAAAGTTTTCTAACACAAATCTATGTTGTGACCTTTTAAAATCTCAATAACTATGCAATTAAGGCACAGCTAGTATTTGGATGGAATACCTAGGAGCTGAATTCCCACTAAGTCCATGCTGAACTTAGGCCTCTGGGTAGCAGCTGATATGAATTTGAAGTCTTCACCCATTATAGCTATTAAAGATTCTGTGATGCTTGTTACAAGACATGGAGGTGTTCACCTCAATTTCCTGAGTAAATTTAAACTAGAGTAAGTGCATTCTGTATATTTAAAATTCCCCCCCCCCCCCCCCAGCTTTAGATGGGTAAGGTGTTCTCACTTCGTAGGGATGTTACTGTAGGTACTGCATTGCACCCTAGAGGTAGCAATATTTCAATAGTGGGTCATATGATTCTTATAAGCATTACATGTAAAGTGCTTTGAGGTCCTTCTGGATGAAAACTGTAAGTCATTGCTTGGTTTCCTGCTATACAAGACAGAATTTCTTGGTTTTTCATTGGTTTACTTTTTCTCCTGCAGTTCTGGTCACAAAAGGAAGTGCCTGCCTAAAGTCGTTTACAACTTACTTTCTGACCGTGATCTGAAGAAGAAGCTAAAGGAACATGGGCTGTCTAGCCAAGGAGCCAGGCAACAGCTCATTAAAAGACATCAAGAATTTGTGCATATGCATAATGCTCAATGTGATTCTTTAAATCCCAAATCAGGTAGGATGGCAAAGCTATAATGTTTTCTCCTAGAGTTCCTAATACATTTTATGAAATTCTCTCTCTTTCTCTATCCTGTGAGAAACTGAATTAGCTTTCAGAGTAGGAGCAAGACAGTTTGGGTCCTTGTGGAATAACATGGGGATTTGGAGAGTTTGCATTAATCATATAAAATGTGACCTATGAAGCTAAAATTTGCAAAATTAGTTGACACATACTGGGAGAGCATCCAGCACAAACAATTTTAACTTCACTTTATTAAAAAAAAACAAAACCCTCTTCTTTTCCACTGTGATAAAATCCTCTGACACTTCCTAGTTTGCTCAATGAATTCCAAAATGTTTTGTGGCAATACTGGTACTGCATGTGAATAATTATGTTGCGGTGTCTCCAGATTAACTCTTTGGGTCATCACTAGCAAGCTAGGAAATATCAGAGGGTTTTAAGAATGCCAGTGGAAAGGATTAATAATTATTTGTGTTGAATTTCTCTCATCTTGTTCAGTGGGGCATTCTGTATATATTGTTGGGTTTAACTTCAATTTTAGACTTATAAAGAGGAGATGATGTGGAGTGTGTGAAATTAATGAGTAAGAAAATGCATTGCTACGGAGAATTTTTCCATCAATATAGATATGTGGCTTTGCTGCAGTATAATTAACTTTTTAGCCATAGATCTCTCTAAACAGTTTCCTTTGCTTTGTTCAGAAATGGAACTCGTTCTAACATCTAATGAAATTGCAGGGTAAATTATTCTTTAAGCAACAAACCACTGTTTATCTGGTGTGGGTTGCATTCTCCTTAAATAGTGCCATGTGTGGGACATGAATGAAATGCAACCAAGCCTTCCAATCTCTACAAGGGCGTGTTGGCTCTCTTGGATTTCTTCTGGCTTTATAGGCAGCATGATCCTTATTGTTTCTGTGTAGTGCATGTGAGTTAGAGGGAAGCAACTGTATCTGTATCTGTTACATATACAAAACAATTGACACAGTGGTATAGAAGGAATTTAGTGTAGTTCAAGTCCCAAAGGTAACAGTAAAAAATAATATCTTGATATAATTTATAAAAAGTTATGTCTTTTCCCAAGACTGACTGACTGCTGTCAAACATTTAATTTCTGTTTTTATTATTATACTTGTGTTCCCCGGGGTTCTTTCAACCCAAAGCTCTTGGTAACTTACTCTCTTTGAGGTTGTGTCAGGAAACAAATCAGGGGAGACACGGCCGTCCGACTGACAGATGGCTAGCACAAACAAGACAACACAAAAGTGCTTTCACTTAAAGGTAAACTTTACTTAGTGTCAAGCACTTACACACGTCTGAACAGGTTAGTAAAACACCCCCAGTCCTCGATAATTACCAAAGCTGAGTGTGGCTCTCAAGTGGCACAGCGGCAGCCCGTCTGCTGCTGGGGACTGCAAGATGTATCCAGAGGGAGAGTCTAGAAGAGTCCAACTACCTCAAACTTTTCCCCTTTATTTATACATTAGTAGTAAAATGACATGTCCCTTAAAGAAAACTTGTTAAGCAGTTCCAATGGTCAAGCAACAGGCTTCCTTCTGATTATGATTGATCAGGTGTGGGTTTTTCAAGAATTTGCAGCCTTGAGGCCCCAGTAGACATTCCTGGGGCACATCCTGCTCTTCTAAAATGCATGCATCAGCAACTTCAATACTATTCTTATCAGGAAGGACAGGTCAAGCTGCCCTTTCTGTGGCACCCAAAACCCCTTCTCCTCCTGCCTTGGTCAAGTTGAGGCTGTGACATAGTCAATTTACAGCCTGCTGACTTGGTTGCTTTTAGCAATAAACCATAGTGGTTTCAGGCACTTTATTGGTTTGCTGACATGTCCCCCGTACACTTGTACAATTGAATCTACTTAATTGAATATTATTATTATTTGTGTTACTGTAGTGCCTAGGATCCGGTGTGCTGGGTGCTGTTCAAAGACAAAACAAAAAGATAGATCCTGCTCTAAAGAGCTCATAATCTAAGGTTTATAAGGGAGGCAGTGGCACTCCTGCCCCCGGGTGTTTTGTGTCTGGCATCTGAGTCCTGAAAATGTTTTTACCTGAAACAATTGATTTGTGTCATATTCATGAATAATTTCAATGCCCTGAAAAATGCATTTTTTTGATAAATTTACTTTTCGGTTTGTCCAAAATCACATAGGTATTCCATGGCAGAGCCAGGAATGGAGCCTATGTTCCATGATTGCTCTGTGCGTTAATTACCAGATCATCCATCCTTCCTGTGAAAATGAAAACACAGTTACTTTCCCCATACATAGAAAGAGAGGAAGCAAAAAACTATAGGTATGCTTTTCCTGTAGAGAAGAATGACATCTTAAAGCGTGGGTTCTCAGCCTGTGGAGTTGGGAATAAGAATCAGGGGAGGTTGTGACCATTATAACTTTCCTATATTGCTTTATGAGAAGGTATCCTCGCTGGTTCTGGTAGGGAAGGTGAAGGCCGAGAATCATTTCCTTAATTGAATTAAAGCTTGTTTTATGATAATCCTTTAGGATTGTCCTAAATCAGTAGTGTAGAAATGACTGATGGCTAATTTATAATCTGATCTATTAGAAATGTCTGTCTTTTAATCAGTGAATACCTGTATCCCATACCACCTAAATACCTGGAAAAAAATGTTGAACTCCAACCTAAGTTCTCGTGCAGAGATATAATGTGCACCAGAATAGAAAAACTCTTCGCAGCAATATGTTTGTTACGTTTGTGAATGAGCCCAGATTGCATAGTTGGAATATTCTGATGGTGGGATCAGTCAGAAAACCAGAAATAATTCTTACATTTTTAAAAATAAAACAAATAGGGGTAATACCATTATGCCTTCTTCTGTCTCATTGTGGAAACACGATTATGGGACAAACTGTTGAGCATGGGGAAACAAAATATTATATCAAAGAATACAACTTCATTTATCCGATATGACTGTTTACATATCTCCATAAATGTGCATAGCAATTTCCTGTAGCTAAGTAACTATAACTAAATGCAAAGAATGAAACATAAGCCTTGAAGAGCTTGCTTGCACTCTGAAGATAACAATAGATGCAACATAGGGCTTGTCTACACTGTGACGTTGACAAAAACTTTTGTCTTTCATGGTTTCATAAATATAAATTCTATATACAATGCTATAAAATCCCTCCAGAGGCAAAACCCTTTCACCTGTAGAGGGTTGAGAAGCGAAGATAACCTGGTTGGCACCTGACCAAAATGACCAATGAGGAGATAAGATACTTTCAAAGCTGGAGGGGGTGGAATAAAGGGTTAGTCTGTCTGTGTGATGCTTTTGCCGGGAACAGATCAGGAATGCAGCCTCATAACTCCTTAAGTTAGTAAGTAATGTAGCTAGAAATGCGTTAGATTCCTTTTTGTTTAATGGCTGGTAAAATAAGCTGTGCTGGATGGAATGTATATTTCTGTTTTTGTGTCTTTTTGTAACGTAAGGTTTTGCTTAGAGGGATTCTCTGTTTTGAATCTGATTACCCTGTTCCTCTGATTATCCTGATTTTACAGAGGTGATTTTTACTTTTTCTGTAATTAAAATTCTTCATTTAAGAACCTGATTGCTTTTTCATTGTTCTTAAGATCCAAGGGTTTGGGTCTGTGTTCACTTGTACAAATTGGTGAGGATTTTTATCAAGCCTTCCCAAGGAAAGGGGGTGTAGGGCTTGGGGGGATATTTTGGGGGAAGACATCTCCAAGTGGGCTCTTTCCCTGTTCTTTGTTTAACATGCTTGGTGGTGGCAGCATACTGTTCAAGCACAAGACAAAGTTTGTACCTTGGGGAAGTTTTTAACCTAAGCTGGTAAGAATAAGCTTAGGGGGTCTTTCATAGGGGTCCCCACATTTGTAGCCTCGAGTTCAGAGTGGGGAAGGAACCCTGACACATGGATTCTTAAAAACGCCGCCCTCACCCCACGAAAGACAAAAGTTTTGCTGATGCAAGTGGCAGTGTGAATGTGGCTTTGTTGGCAGGAGCACTCTCCTGCTAAGCCAACGCCGGTCATGGGCTGGAAGTATTTTTTTCAGCATAAGTGCTGACAAAATACCGACAGAGAGCATTTACACATGCTGACTTTTAGCGACAAGGCTGTGTTGACACAGCCTTGTTGCTAAAAGCTGCTTAGTGTAGACAAGCCCATAGCAATTTGAATTGATATAGTTGGGGCTACAGTGATGGTACTGTATGATTTTATTGGATTTTCAGATGCTTTTAGTAGGACAGGGAAAGTTCACGCACAATAGGGAGACTGTTCTAAGATGGAAGAAGGAGGGCATGGATGGGAATGGATAAAGGAGATTGGGAAGTAACTTAGGTGGGGTAGGGAGTAGGCAGAGATAAAGACAAGGGGTTGGAATTACAATTTCTGAAAGTGAGAAGAAGCTTTAACATATTGTGTTAATCCCTGTAGTAGCTTAAATGGAAGAGAGGCTACTTTTTTTATTGCTGCTTTTTAGAATTGATTTATAATGGCTATCAGTGTAGTTTAAACCAGCTTTAATTTAACGACCAAATTTAGCATTGGTGGTGGCGGGTTACAACTTGCTCTGAAGTGGGAGCAATACTGAATGTGGCCTAATATCTTGTCTTGCTGACAGTTCAGGGCAACACAACACATAGCAAAACTTCTATTTTCATGCATACTTTTAATTCAGACTAAACACAGAAAATGCACTGATGATTATAGAACAAGTAGGATCTGATTGTCCTCTCAATACTGGGTTAGCAAATGATTTCATTGGAGTTCCTCTGATTGTACCCTGGTCCTGGTGGAAGAAAGAGGAGAATCAGCACACTTTAGCTTTGCCTTGTAAAATATAGGGGTTAATAATTGTGGGTGAATGGGGGGGGTCTACGAAATCTATAAATATGTATTATATGAGAATTGCGTTCTCCCTGCCTTCTTTCAAAAATATTTCCCCTCCATCCCTTCCCACAAATAAAATTCAAAGAACCCTTTTCTAACTAAGTGTGTGAAACCTACAGGAAAACGTTAAAAGTATGGTTATGGTCAGAAGACTTTCTCAGATGCATAGTACCTTCTTAATTAACAGGTCTGCTCCCTGTCTGTATTTCAAATCACATCTGCTTGCTTTTCTGACAAAAATGAATTCCTCCTACTTTTTACTTCCGTTTGCACAGTATAGCTAATAAAGCTATTGGAGAGTGAACTGGCTTCTTGTCTAGCTTGGGCATCATGAAAGAGAATCTTTAAATTCCAGTAACATAATGTTTTACTGGTGAAGGTGTCTGAGCCAGAAAGAACACGGCTTGACTTTAAATTCCAAGATAAATCAGCAGAGCTGGCAGATAGTATGAGGAAAAAATTATAAATCGAGCAAGCTAAAATCTTGGAATCCCACAGTGCTATTTTTCAGGTGCCATAAGGACTCCTCATTATTTTTACTAAAATAATAGCTGACCTGATTCTCAATATACTGCACAAAATTATCAGCTCTTTGTTAGAGAAGCAGAGATCTGAAGTAATGAGAGAAAATAATTTGTGAATGATGAGTTCTAAAGAAAGTGCCCACAAAAACGAAGGCTTTGTCTACATGAACATTTAGTTTGCCGTGCTACCCTGCTGCAGACTAACTGTCCTAGTGGACCCTGCTGAGGTGCATTAACAGTTGGTTAACAAAAAAGAAAAGGAGTACTTGTGGCACCTTAGAGATTAACAAATTTATTTGAGCATAAGCTTTCGTGAGCTACAGCTCACTTCATCGGATGCATTCAGTGGAAAATACAGAGCGGAGATTTATATACACACACAAAGAACATGAAACAATGGGTTTTATCATACACACTGTAAGGAGAGTGATCACTTAAGATGAGCTATTACCAGCAGGAAGGAGGGGAGGGGGAAGGAGGAAAACCTTTTGTGGTGATAATCAAGGTGGGCCATTTTCAGCAGTTAACAAGAACATCTGAGGAACAGTGGGGGGTGGGGTGGGGGGAGAAATAACATGGGGAAATGGTTTTACTTTATGTAATGACTCATCCACTCCCAGTCTCTATTCAAGCCTAAGTTAATTGTATCCAGTTTGCAAATTAATTCCAATTCAGCAGTCTCTCATTGGAGTCTGTTTTTGAAGCTTTTTTGTTGAAGGATAGCCACTCTCAGGTCTGTAATCGTGTGACCGAAGAGATTGAAGTGTTCTCCGACTGATTTTTCAATGTTATAATTCTTGTCGTCTGATTTGTGTCCATTTATTCTTTTATGTAGAGACTGTCCAGTTTGACCAATGTACATGGCAGAGGGGCATTGCTGGTACATGATGGCATATATCACATGGGTAGATGCGCAGATGAATGAGCCTCTGATAGTGTGGCTGATGTGATGAGGCCCTATGATGGTGTCCCCTGAATAGATATGTGGACAGAGTTGGCAACGGGCTTTGTTGCAAGGATAGGTTCCTGGGTTAGTGGTTCTGTTGTGTGGTGTGTGGTTGCTGGTATTTGCTTCAGGTTGGGGGCTGTCTGTAAGCAAGGACTGGCCTGTCTCCCAAGATCTGTGAGAGTGATGGGTCATCCTTCAGGATAGGTTGTAGATCCTTGATGATGCGTTGGAGAGGTTTTAGTGGGGGGCTGAAGGTGATGGCTAGTGGTGTTCTGTTATTTTCTTTGTTGGGCCTGTCCTGTAGTAGGTGACTTCTGGGTACTCTTCTGGCTCTGTCAATCTGATTTATGGAAGTAAGGGAAGATCCTCCCTATTAAAGTAGATGAGATTCTGTATGGGGGCTGCATTAGCATTAGGGTTTTTAGAGAGTAGGTCATGAGTGAAACAATTCTACAAGTTTCCTTGAAGGATCAAGGGTGAATAGAACGTTGGGAAGAGATATAAGTGCAGAAGGTTATGGCCTTCTCTTAAACTGTGAAGTAAGGCTTTTAAACTTCCCCCTTTTTGGGTCCTGTTTATGTTCTGTTGTTTATCATCTTAGAGGGCAGATCTGTGTGTTGGTTACTAGGGGAGGAAGAACAGGAAAAGCAAAGTATAAGCTCCAGAGAGAGGGGGAGGTGAGCATTTTGGGGAAACTCATGTGCTGGAAATATTTATATTTCACACGTCCACCTGTATTTTCAAACAGGATCATCTTGTGTCTATGCACCTCATGGTTTTGTGCATGCATGTTTTAAAATATTGTATAAAACATATGCAATAGTTATTCTATGGTTTACAATTATTTTCACACTTCATTTGAAAATTTGTTTAGTAAGTTAATTGTAGATTCGTTCAATTAAAGAAATATAGATGCTGTCGTGTAACTTATTTACTAAAGAACAAAATTAAATTTAAATTTCTTTGACCTTGATTTTACGTAGTAACTTTTACATTATAGAAGTTTCCTGGTGAAATGAAATATAGTTTTTGTTTTCCTATTTGAAGAATTCACGTACTGGGGAATGGCTGATTCTGTCTATAATCCTTTATCACCGTAGATTTCCTGTCAGCGCCCAACAATGCCCCACTTCAGTAAGTGCAAGCACTTCTAGTGAGGACAGGCTCCACCAGCAGAAGGAGGGTAGCGTGGACACCAACAGCCGATTGAATTACTGCGGTGGTTGTAGGTCGACCTAAATTAAGTTGATCTAATTTTGTACTGTAGACAAGTCCTTAGATGCAGACAGGTTAAGTCACTTGCTTAAGATCACACAAAGAGGCAGTGGCAGAAATGAAAATAGAACCCGGAAGCCCTGACTCTTCTGTAACCACTTGACTATACTGTGTTTGAGAATATAATTACCAGTATGAAAATTACCATGTTTATTAGAATTCAGTGTATAATGTAAAAAAATATACTTTTGTGTCTGAATTATGTCAAACTGCAAAAAGTTCTAGGTAGGCTTGGCAGAATTCAATTTTTCTATAATTTTGATGGATAATATCAATATTTTATTAAGTATTTTAAAAGATTTTTATCAATATTAAATTTTCATAATTGCACAAAATTATGGGGTTTAAGCATTTTTTCTATTGATTTAAATGTTTACAGTTGCAGGAAACTAAGATGCAGGTCAAAATTATTTAATGACAGATCTTGAAATTGAAACGGTTATGGTTTCATAACTATTTAACACACATTGGCAACATCACATGTCAAAACATACGAAGTAAATATCATTTCATCAACAAACCAGACCTATTGTTGCTATTCATTCGCTAGTCCATTTGTAACAAGCCTAATTCAAAATCTAAGTAAAAAATAACTGGATTTTGACTCTGATAAATTCTCAGGCAGCATTTTTCTTTCCTTGCCTGTCTGTAAAGTTTGATTATCATCTATGGAAATATTTTTTCATTAGTTTGTGTGTATCTTGTGAAATTGATATTTTCCTATATTTATCTATTAAAAATCTAATCCTTCCAAGCCAATTTTAGGCCATCATTTTCATAAACAGGAGCCTAAAGTTAGTCATCCAGGTTGGAACTGTGCTTTTCAAAATTAGGTAACTTATTTAGGAGTCTAAGGAATTGGAAGTCTAACTTTAGATTCCTGATTTTGAAAATCTTGGCCTTACTTCCCAGTTCATAAAACACTCTCAGGATTATATAACTTACATTTTGGTGCATACATCAAATACTATGAGGTACCTCACAGAAACAAGTACATACAGGGCTCTTTACAGAACAGTAATTGAGAGAAGTCAGTTTGACATATCCAGCACTCACCGGGGGTTTTCATTTTGTTCCTTTATTTTATGAAATTATTGACTAAGAGTAAAATATTTTAAAGCTTGTAAATGATTTAAAAGCCTAAGTCCCACTGACTTTCAATAGAATATAAACATATAAATTGTTAAATCCATTTTAAAAATGGGACTTGTAAACTTCATCCTAATTTTAAAACTGAGTTTGATTACAGCAAGCTTCCTTTAATTATGGAGGCTCAGTAGTGACTCCATCTTTAAGGTGTGTGAGATTTGCCCTTAAATTAGGATTAAAACTCCCAATTGACAATTTCATTATTAATTTTAGTCTCCAGATTTAACAGAACTCTTCAGAGGACAATTGTATTTATTATAATATTTTTACTAACTTTTTTGTAAAGAAATATTAAAAATGATCCCCCATGAATTGACAGGAAATGGTGGCAGGTGGAAGAGGGATGCAGTATCTAAGGTTTAGACAGAGAATTTAGAGAGGACAAGCAGGAGCACAGGAGTGGAGGGATAGGTTCATGGAAGTGGGGTTTTTACTGGTATAGGGTTTGTTGTGGCAAGAACAACATAAAAAGAAAACAGTTCTGATAAGGCTTCAGTAGCATGTTTACACAAGACCCACTAAACTTAGGTGCTGCAGTACACACAGTTCTGTATTACAGTTCCAGGGTTCTGGGCAAAAGCTTATGCTCTAATAAATTTGTTAGTCTCTAAGGTGCCACAAGTACTCCTGGTCTTTCTGTTCTAAGGGTGATTTTCACATATAGATTCCCGTAGTAGTAATGAATACTTCCACATGTACTTTAACTAGCAGTCCATAAATGATGCAGTGCTACCTTTACCAAGTTTTGACTTAGTGTGCTGCTTATAAAACTGGAATATTAAATCCCAGGAAGCATTAATTCATCCTCAACTATAGCAATGCTGCTGGGGCCATTGTGAAATAAGGAAAGCTGAACTACTGTGTGCCAAATTCCTGGATTTTGGTTTAAGCCAGGTTCTCTCCAATTTTTATTTCTATGCAATTTAAGGATATTTATTCTCTGACCAAACACTGAACACTTAATTGTCTCATAAAAGTATCTGTTTTTATAAATGCACATAGTTTTCTGGTGGCTCTGCAGATATATTTGGGCATAGAGATAAATTAGTAATGCATATGGCACAATAAATTATACAAAGTACTGCATAGCTTTAGTTATGTCTAGAGTGTTAATGAGCCCAATTGTGCCTAATCATAATCTATAGATGTGCCTAATTTAAGTCTTAGAGTAATATGTGATCTTTCTTTGGACAATGGGTTTTGCACTGACACCCACAGGTAGTTTTGTTTTGCATTTGGGATATAATCCTTGGATCTAAAAAGAATATAAACAGCATATTTCATAATTTAAAATTCCAGTTAAATATATGCTATAAAATGGAGACTTTGTACAAATATGTGTCTATATAGCATAGAAAATCTAATATGTTGGCACAACGAGAGAGAGAGATTGAAAATGAATTTCATACCGGGAGAAAGTAGGAGATTAATGGCCTGGGACTGGCTAGGAGCCATCTGAAAGCAATCACTGTGTAACCTTCAAGGCAGCTCTGCAAGGGCCCATAGCTCTTGACCTTGTGTTCTGTTCCCGAGTCTAATGTGAAGACTATCAATACTGCTGGACTATTGCAAATTTTGGTTTTGCAGTGTTAACAAATGTCCACTAGACTACTGGGATAAGCCTATTCTATTTTGTTTTCACTTGTGACTCAAGTCTGGATTTCAGACAGGGTGTCCTGAGGTAAAAGATTAATGCATGTAGGCCTGAATGTCATTTAGCTCTAGGACAGTTCTTTTCAATGCTGTTTTATCCTTTATTTTAACAGCCATATTTTGTTCTGCCATTTATAATGCTTGTTGATATTAACAGTTGCAGAAATAGTGAAAGAGCTTGAAAACAACGAGAAAACTCGGACTCAACTTGAATTTAATAAAGCCGGTGAAAATGTAAGTTTATTATCTCTGTACCAAAAGAGTTATGAAGCATTTTTACATATTTCTTCATTAAAGGAATTGCTGATTCCTTTCAGTGTGCTAAAATATTCAGCTGGAAAATCCTTTATATCTGGGGCTAAATCCTACCCAACTCAATCTTCTGAGCAGGGAGAGGGAATCATGGTGATGGTGATACTTCTAACAGGAGAGTGCTGCTGTTGGTACATGGCAGGATGGCTTGGGGGAGGGAGAGGTTGAGCAGAATGCATGGTGCCAAGACGCTACAATGCCTTTAAATTTAGATCAACCATTAGTAGCATATTCAAGATATTTGTGTGGGTGTATTTTAAATAACTAGTGTAAAACAACTTACAGTTAAAATGTGATATCACTTATTGTTAAGGGAATATTAGTTTGTGTAGTACTGATGCTTCTATGGTTGAACCACTTACATTTGAGCATTTTATGATTGCAGTAAAAATACCCAGGCGGTTTTATAAAGTGAGATAAAGATACTGACCTGGCCTTGAACCAATCAGAAGACTAGAGGGAGGTTTTAAGCAATGTATGTTTTTGTTTTGTTTAGTCTCCTTGGCAGCTTGGCATTCTTCTGCTGCTCTTGTGAAAGTAGAGCAAAGGGGGCACTTTATACACAGCCCCAGATGTTAAATGTTAACAGATAGGGCTGATCAGAGGTGGTGGGAAAGAGCTGGACAAATGATCTCCTCCCATATAGGGTTGACATAGTCCTTATTAAAGTGTAGTACTGATTGTTTTGGTGTCTAAAGAGTGTGGGTAAAAAGGAATAATATTTCCTCTGTTTCAAATGTAAGTTTCCTTCATGTTCTGACATTAAAGCTTGTGTTTTTAAAATGTGACTATATCTTCATTTTCTTCTTCAAATGAACATTTTGTATCACTTTGTAGAGCATGACATTTATGAAGGACCAGACAGAAAAGGAAATAGATGAGATTCACACAGATTATCGTAAGTAATACGACGTACGCATTTTGCATTTTCAAAACTCCTACTCTTTGCTGTAGGTGTACGTGCAAATATAAAAATAGCCTCTCTGTGCCTCAGTTCCCCATCTGTTAAAAAACAATGGGGACAGTAATATTTCTCTGTATTGGTAGGGGTGTTGAGGCATTAATATACATTCGATATTGTGAGGCACTCGGATAGTGTGGGTGGAGGCTATATATCTTAGATAGGCAGAGCATGATCTTCTTCCCTCACCTAAGAAGATAATTAGCTAATGCATCCAGTACAGTTAATTTTCTGTACCATAGCCAGGCCTAAACCCACACTGACAGGGCTCAAGAATTCTTGAAATTGAAGAATTCCGTTGCAGTTATCTCAGTACTACATTCCCAATAACCTACTTCAAAAAGGGAAGATGCAGTAATAACACGGCTGCTACTCTGAAACCAGTAATTAGACAGTTCGTCCCCAGCAGCAGTTGGTGTGTTGAGCAAGTTGGTGTATTGAAAAATCTTTTCTTTGAGACCCTGGCACCTAAATAAAGGGTAAGTTTTTATTAGTGAGGGTAATTAACTATTGGAACAATTTACCAATGGTCCTGGTAGATTCTCCTTCACTGGCCATTTTTAAATCAAGATTGAATGTTTTTTCTAAAAGAGATGTTCAGGGAATTTTAGCGGGGGGGACGTTCTTATGGCCTGTGTTACACAGGAGGTCACACTAGGTTATCACAATGGTCCCTTCTGCCCTGGGAATCTATGAACCTGTCCTTCCAGAAGGGAAATGTTCAATTCCATTAACAAGACCAATGACTCACTAGATTTTCCAAGCAAGAGGATGGGTTTCTTGCTATCTAGAAATTTATTATGTAGTGTGCATTTTATTCCTTTTATGATCTGATCCTGCAGGTTCCTAGCATCTCCTAAAAGAGGGAATTTGGAGCTCTTGCTACCATTTGGGATTCACCCTTATTGGTTGGGTTGCATCCATGCATTCAGATTGCTGGACTTGCATCCTGTTTTCCAATAACTTGCTGCAGAACATGCATTCAATATATTAATTTCCCTATTACTCTTTGTGTATTTGCTGGGTTATATGTATATAAGTAGAACATTCACAGTCCTTAGCTCTTGAATTTTAACTTTGCTGTTCTTGGATTTTTTTCCTCTCCTATCTATCCCAATCATTTCACTTCATCGGCAGTCTGCTTGAAAACTAAAGCAATCTCAACAGTGAGCCATATCCCACCAATACAATTTTCCATATTTTACGGGAGCATTACATTTTAATGTCTCCCATTTTAAACACGGAGAAGCTATGCAATGAAGGGACAATTTGTCCTGGTTATATTTAAGGATCCATTTAAAACTGTAATGTGGCCATATTTCCTGTTTCAACCTATCTTTCCTCCAATGCCTTAGGGTCAAACTAATCTCTAGTCTAGAGTAATACAACTATGCATTTACTAGATACAATTCTGACTGACTGTAAGGTTGCAACCACTTATGCCAAGCCTGAATTTGGGCTTAAATCGTAGGCAAACCTTCTTCTCTTTTACTTTTAACAGTTTTATTTCAGATGTGTGTGTGTGTGTGTGTGTGTGTGTGTGTGTGTGTGTGTGTGTGTGTGTATATATATATATATAAAATGTGTGTGTGTGTGTATATATATATATATATATATATATATATATATATATATAGTGTGTGTGTGTATATATATATATATATATCACTGCCCACACGTTGTTGGTTTTAGATCTTAAGCAGTTTCATTTAAGTCAAAGCAATTCATTAATAATACTTCTGCTTCCATGCAAAAATCTCTACTAATACAATTCAGGAGAACAGAAATGCAGAAATTCTGATTTTTAAGCTTAATGGCCTTTAAAGGATATGCTTTCCTAATTCTGACAAGTGTCTAGTAGCTCTTTAAGGGACTGATCCAAAATCCATTTAAGTAATGTATTTGAACAAAGGATCATGGGCTGCTGAGGACAAGTCTCAAAATGTATCTAGACTTAGACTCCACTTAGACTGCAAAGTTAGAGGACATGTCAGAATTTAAAAGACTTTCATTAGGTATGTTTTGTCTGTAATATGGAGGTGCTTCAGGGTTTTAATATATAGCATTATATTTCGTCCTTTTAATTTAGTACATTTGCCTCCAAAGATTCCAAATTCATAGCTGAATTCATGTTCATTCTTTGACTTCCTGCTGGCATAAGTGCCATAACATTCTAAAATATTCCATGTGTGGTGGTATTTCTTTTGTTGTATTCTTCAGTATAAAACTTGCGACAAGATGTTATTTTCTTGAACAACCTCTTTAAAAGGCTCAAAGCAGCCAAAAGCAAGACCCATTTTCTTCTGTTGAGTACAGTTTGCCTTACTTTTGGCAAATGGTGAAGTACGTAATTCCCTCTTCAGGTATATGTGAAGTGTTTTTGAATGACAAATGAATATTTTTCGTCTCATTAATCTGAATGAGTGTTTGTATGTGTGCTACTGAAGGCCGCTTGAGCTGCTATGAGAATCTGTACCTTTAAAAAAAAAAAAAAAATAAATAAAGGTGATTCTTTGAGTGTGTGTCAGAGTGGATCGCACTGTAAGTGTGCCTGCGCCTCATGTACACAACCTTAGGGCTTGGCTACAATTGCAGATGTAGAGTGCTTTGTGTTAAACCAGCCTTCGTACAGCGCAGTAGGGAAAGCACTCCAGTCTGTCCACACTGACAGCTGAAAGCGCACTGGCGTTGCCACATTTGCAGCACTTGCAACTGCATTGGGAGCGGTGCATTATGGGAAGTTATCTCAACATTCAAGTGGTTGCAATGTGCTTTTCAAATGGGGAGGGGGTGGGATGGAGTGTGTGTATGTGGTGGGAGAGAGTGGGCTTTTGGGGTGCTGAGTGTGTCAGCACACTGTCTTGTAAATATAGACCTCCCTCTCTCTCTCTAAGCAAACATTAGCTGTTTTTTTCTTGGCGCTGATAAGCAGCCGGTACTCCAAAACAGAGCTTTGAAAGGGCAACTTCCGCATTCCTGCCGGAGTTCACAACAAAGACAAGAAAGGCCACTTCAGTTAATGGGATTATGGGACTTTTGGGAGGGCAATCAGAGCGCAGTAATGTAACTCCTCGTTCACACTGACGCTGTAGCGTCTCACCCAATATGCAGCAAACCTTATCCCTCTCGGGGAGGTGGAGTACCAGCAGCGCTCTAGCCAGGGAGTCATTGCGCTCTGCGTGCCTTGCCAGTGTGGATGGGGAGTGAGTTAGAGCGCTCTGGGCGGCTTTATTGTGATACAATGTGCAAAAGTAGCCAAGGCCTTAGAATCTTTTGAATAACTGTGTCTATTGGGGTGGCAAATTCTCAGCAAATTCTCCATTTGCCACTTCTCCTTGCACCCCAGAAATTGAGGGATATGAGGCTTCAGCTGCACTTCTTGCCCTGCCATGAGTAGGGGCAAAGCAAGCCCAAAAGATGTTCCAGCTGTCCTCTCCACGCGAAGACTCATCTTTTTTCTCCGAGTGAGGCAATTGCACCAACCCTAACCTTCCTCTGGAAGACTTTAGAGCCTTCCAGGAGCTTCACCAGGACAGCAGACACCTTGGAAATTGCGATGACCGTAATCCAAGAGAACATACACAAGATGTTCAACATCTTGAGCTCCTCAGTGCCCACAAGGATTTCTGTACCAGTTAACGAGGGCAAATTGGAGACTGTGAAGGATCACTGGCATATGCTAGCCTTACTTCTGATTTTGAAGCAACTACAGAAACATTACCAAGTCCTGCCTGAGGGCTTTGAACAGTTCTTCTCACATCCCACACCAGGATTTCTCGTCCTCTCAGTGATTCAGGGCAGAAAACAACCAAAGATCTACTAAAGCAGGGGTTCTCAAACGGGGGGGGGGGTCGGGAGCCGTCAGGGGGTCGCGAAGTTATTATATGGGAGGGGGTTGCGAGATGTCAGCCTCCACCTGAAACCCCGCTTTGCATCCAGCATTTATAATGGTGTTAAATATATTTTAAAAATGTTTAAAATTTATAAGGGGGGGTTGCACTCAGAGGCTTGCTATGTGAAAGGGGTCACCAGTACAAAAGTTTCAGAACCACTGAACTAAAGGGACCCCAAAGAATAAGGATCTCAAGAGGTTGGATCTTTTCGGGGAGAGGGGAAAAGGTCGACTCAGCTTCCCTGCAAGTTAGAACCACTCTTTACCAAGCTCTGTTTTGCAAAATAGAGCTTCCTGATATCGGAATGGGTGACCCTCTCTTCCTGTTGAGGCTCCCACAAGACTGCTGGGAAGAACTCAAAGACCCCATCAAAGAAGGGTAAGTAGTAGCCAGAACGTTGCACTTCAGCCTGATTCCCAGAGGCAGCAGGTTTGAAGAGACGGTTGCGAGCCACACTGAAACCAAGATTCTGTAGCCAATCTTTGGAAATTGCCTCATCCCCTTCAATTGACCAGGGATCACAGCTGACATATGGGTGATAGACATTGTCACTTATGGCTACCCCATCCAAGTCTTCTTTTTACTCCTACCTGTCCTCTTCACTGTCTCTCTTTGGGGTATCTTCGCACAAGAGCCAGTTGCAAAAAAAAAAAAAAAAAGTGCCCTCATTACTCTGTTTAGGAGCCATAGGAAAAGTTTTGTGAGATTACAGGCGCAGATATTTCTGCTCCTGATCTGTTGACATTCTGTCCTATCCTAGACTTGAGGAGACTGAATACATACATATGCTGCCTCAGCTTCAGAATGGTGACACTTGCCTCCATCATTCCAGTTCTTCAGACTCACGACTGGTTTGTGTCTGTAGACTTGCAGGGTATGTACTTCCACATCACCATCCACCCAGCCCACAGGAAATACCTCAGATTTACAGGGAGACAGAATCATTACCAGTACATTTGGATTCTCTACCTCATCAAGAGACTTCACAAAGTGCCTTGCTATGGTGGCAGCACCCCAAAGGAGGATAGGCATCCACACCTATCTGTATTTAGTTGACTGATTGATCATAGGCAAATCCTGTCACAAAACTCTGGCAAATCTAAATTAGAATTGTGACGGATATGAGACCTTGGAAGTGTAAGGTGTTTAAATTACTATATTTAAAGTACCAGATCGGCATGGACTTTTGGAACAATGTGTTAAGTGGGTTTTCTGGGAAGTAGCTAATGCAAATTCCGCAACCCTGGTTATTAAAAACCCTAGCCTTTTGAACCTGCACTCTGAGGATACTGATGATTGTTTGTTCCTGGAGACTGGATATTAAAAGCCCTTGCTGTATAAAGAATCAGCCAAACTTTCCAGTTTGGGTCTGGTACGTGACCTTAAAACTGACATGAGCTTGTAACCAAAGGGAGGAAAAAACCCATTTGTGGGGTCTGAAATACTGGGGTTGGAGTTAAGGGTGACCTCTACAACTTTTGGCTCAGGTCCATCTGCTCCCCCACCAGGCATAGGCTGAGCAAGAAAGTAAGAATTCTGGCTTTTGTCCTCAAGGCACTGACCTGGGGGCTACACCTTAATAGTGTCCAGAAAGGGGAACCACTCAAAATCCCATCCCCTTCTAGAGCATTGATTATGGATGTGTCTGGATCTGGCTTGGTGTTGGGGGGAGTTCGGTCGGCCTGGGTACCTTACTGCAGGTACAAGTGACATGGTCCCTAGAAGACAGGAGATTACATATAAATGTCCTGGAACTGATATCCATCATACTGGTGTGTATGGTGTTCATCCCAGTCCTATTGCCCTGACAGATACTGTCAGATCACAAGCCAGTGATGTGCTACATAAACAAGAATGGGGCCAGACCTCCTTCCCTGACCCGGTAAAGAGGCGATTGAACTATGGATTGCTATTGCCTACACAGTATAGCCCCGATAGCCCTGCATCCTCTGGGGTCGAGCAACAACCTGGCAGATTTCCTAAGTAGAGAAACTGCCACCAACCACAAGTGGTTACTCTCAGTTCAATTATAGTCTGTCTAGTGGTAATATTGGCATATCCTCTGACACAGTTGTTAGTCTTCTTTCATCCAACGATATCCAAGTGTCATAAGGGCCTAATGCATACATATCCACTGGTTGCCAAACCTACTCTGGTATAGGATCTCAACCTCATCCTGCTTATGTTTTTATGAAGCCTTCCTTCGAGCCCCTCTTGGAGAGCTCCATTCACCATTTTGCCCTTGTAATGGTCTGTCTTGTGGCCATCACCTTGGCCATAAGAGTAAATGAGCTTAAGGCATTCACAATGGAATGGCCATGTACTATGTGCCATAAAGACAAGGTGGTGTGAAAGGTTTCAGAGTGGAAGCTGTGTTAGTCTGTATCAGCAAAAACAACGAGGAGTCCTTGTGGCACCTTAGAGACTAACAAATTTATTTGGGCATAGGCTTTCGTGGGCTAAAACCCACTCAGAGATGAAGTGGGTTTTAGCCCACGAAAGCCTATGTCCAAATAAATTTGTTAGTCTCTAAGGTGCCACAAGGACTCCTCGTTGTTTTTCGTGGTGTGAAAGATATTCGTAAGGTGCTTTCTCAGTTCCACGTAAACCAATCTATTGTCTTATCCTGGGGTCTTACCAAAACTGCATTCCATGCATGGGGAGAAGAAGCAACACACTTTGGATGTTTCCAGAGCTCTCCAATGTTACAGCGACAGGACTAATTCTTTCAGGCCTGGTCTACACTACGGGGTTAGATCAAATTTAGCCATGTTAGGTCAAATTAAAAATGACTGCGTCCACACAACCAACCCCATTCCATCAACCTAAAGGGCTCTTAAAATCAACTTCCGTATTCCTCCACAATGAGGGGAGTAGCCCTAAAATCGACCTTGCTGGGTCGAATTTGCGGTAGTGTGGACGCAGATCGCCGGTATTGGCCTCCGGGAGCTATCCCAGAGTGCTGCATTGTGAACGGTCTGGACAGCACTTTCAACTCCGATGCACTAGCCAGGTACACAGGAAAAGCCTCGAGAACTTTTGAATTTCATTTCCTGATCAGTCAGCGTGGCGAACTCAGCAGCACAGGTGACCATGCAGTCCCCCCAGAGTCGTAGATCATAGAATGTTTCCACGCTCCCCCTATCATCTCCGTCCCTGAGGTTATCGCAGATTAGAAGATGAAATAAATGCACTTGCGATGACATGTTTTCCAAGCTCATGCAGTCCTCCTGCACTGATAGGGCACAGCTTAATGCATGGAGGCATTCGGTGGCAGAGGCCAGGAAAGAATTAAGTGAGCATGAAGAGCGGAGGCAGGACTTGATGCTGAGGCTAATGGGGGAGCAAATGGACATGATGAAGCGTCTGTTGGAGCTGCAGAAAAGCCAACAAGAGCACAGATCCCCGCTGCATCCACTGTATAACTGCCTACCCTCCTCCCCATGTTCCATAGCCTCCTCACCCAGACGCCCAAGAACTCAGGGGCGGAGGCTCCGGGCACCCAGCCACTCCACTCCAGAGGATGGCCCAAGCAACAGAAGGCTGTCATTCAAACAATTTGATTTTTAGCGTGGCTACAATAAGCAATGTGGCCTCGTCCTTCTCTCCTCCCCCACCCCACCCGGGCTACCTTGTCCGTTATCTCTCTTTATTAATTTAAAAAAAAGGAAAAAAGGAAAGAATGTATGGTTTCAAAACAATAGTTACTTTATTTCGAAGGTGGGAGGGTGGTTGGCTTACAGAGAATTAAAATCAACAAAGGGAGTGGGTTTGCATCAAGGAGAAACACATACAACTGTCACACCGAAGCCTGGCCAATCAAGAAACTGGTTTTCAAAGCCTCTCTGATGCGCAGCACACCTTGCTGTGCTCTTCTAATAGCCCTGGTGTCTGGCTGCTCAAAATCGGATGCCAGGCAATTTGCCTCAAACTCCCACACCGCCATAAAGTCTCCCGCTTACTCTTTGATATTATGGAGCAAGCAACAATAACAATGGTGGTTGCGCTGAGATCTGACCTAGTCAGCAAACAGCGCCAGCGAGCTTTTAAACATCCAAAGGCATATTGTACCACCATTCTGCACTTGCCCCTTACTACTGTCCAGGCTTCATGAGCCATGGGAGCAAGGGGTAGGCTGGGGTAGGTGCAACCGTTTGGTGCTGCTGGCTGGGAGAGCAGCCTGAGGCAGAAGCCTCCAGCTCGCATGATCTTGTAGGGAGGACTGAATCTCCATGAGAGGAAAAAAGAGACTGACCTGGAGTATCTGGCTCCCATTCGGTGCTCTAAGAGGAGGATAGCCATGTTTGTCCAGGCGCCCATGATTGACCTCACCAAGGTCTGCCAGGAGCACCCAGAAGACATACGACAGTTTAGTCCTACTGCACAGTCTGCCACGAAGGCAAGGAGCTGCTGCTGTGTAGCAATGCAGTACCACATCTGCCAGCAGCACCCAGGAAACGTACGATGACGGTGAGCTGAGCGGGCTCCATGCTTGCCATGATATGGCGTCTGCACGGGTAACCGAGGATAGAGAAAAGCGTGAAACAATTTGTCTACCATTGTTTTCACGGGGGGGGGAGGGGCCTGGTGACGTACCCAAAACCACCCGTGACAATGCTTTTGCCCCATCAGGCATTGGGAGCTTAACCCACTATTCCAGTGGGCAGCGGAGACTGCGGGAACTGTGGGATAGCTATCCACAGCGCTCTGCTCTGTAAGTTGATGCTAGCCACGGTAGTGAGGATGCACTCCGCCAACTTAATGCGCTTAGTGGGGACATACACAATCGACTGTATAAAATCGGTTTCTAAAAATAGACTTCTATAAAATTGACCTAATTTTGTAGTGTAGACATACCCTCAGACTGTCACTACATCTATTTGTGACTACAGCTGGCGAATCCAAAGGCCAGGCTGTTTCTTCACAGACTGTCTAATGGATAATTCAGTGTACCTCACTGTGCTTTCAGCTGCCAGATGTGCTGCCCCCATTGACTGTCAAGTCTCACTCAATCACAGCCCCAGTAACATCCTTGGCCTGTCTCTGTAACCTGCTACTATCTGAATCTATAAGGCTGCTACATGGAGAAATCTGCTCATATTTATCAAATGTTATGCCCTGGACCTGGCTGGTAGGTCCTATGCCTGATTTGGAAAAGTGGTACTCATCTCTAATTGACTGATGCAGCTGATACTCCTCTTTCACATCATCTTGAAGAGGATATTGCTGGCTAGTCACAGAAGAATCCACACTGACCCATTCTCAAAGAAGAGAAAACAGTTGCTAATTGTACAGTCACATTGGTTCTTCAAGATGTTGTCAGTGTGAGTTCCATGGCTCATCTTCCGTTCCCACTTTAGGAGTCTGCAGCTATCATGAACTTCAAGTCGCGAGAGAACTGAAGGAGAGTTGCGGTTGCTCTGCCCTTTTATGTCCTTGCACAAGAGCATGAGGAGACATAGGGCAAGCCGTGGTCCCGCCGGACACTAATATTCAAAAGAGTCTCGTTTCATGCGCATGAAATGATTGTATACCTATAGCAGGATCCATAGTCACTACAATATATTGAAGAGTTACTGGTGGGTAAGTAACCATTCTTTCCTTTCTGTAATAGCACATGGTACATGCTGCTGTTCCCATTGAATTCAATCACAGAGGCCTTTTTTATTGAAATTTGGAGCTGGGAGGGTGCTCAGCTCTTTGTAGGATCAGGCTCCTGTTTTTTCTGTAGATTTTCTTTCATTTATACAAAAAATCATTTTCTACTATAGCTTTTTGTTGTGAATCTCTGTCTTATGGTGATTCAGAGAGAGAGGTTTAGTGATTGATGTCATTTGGGTTTTTTTAAATGTTTGTAATTGCATTTGCAGTTGTATTATCAAAAGACCCACAATTCTTAAAAAACATGTGCCTGGTGTAATTCCAGAAACTGCACAACAGTGGTTTATATTGTGTGCTAGATATGGCTTCTTTTCCAGGACATCACTTGAGTGATTTAAATGCTATGTAGCTGCACCACAAACTAAAAGAATACTGACAGAGGTGGAGGAAAATGCAAAGAGCCAGAAAAATATCTTAACCAATATGTATTAGTTTAATTCAGGCATTTTATGTGTTAACTTTTTGATTGAAAAGAATTGTTCGTGGTGTGTTTATTTTCTGCCATCTGCAGTAAAAGGAAGGGTGTCAAATGTACAAGATAAGGGAATACACCATTTTAAAATCTTTTTTTCCCTTCAGTGAGTAAGAAAGCAGTTAGGATAAGCTGTGTCAAGTCAATATCACAGAACTTGAATTTATAGTTAAATAAATTATTATTATTTAAATATGCATGGTGCTTTACAGAACACTTAATAGCATCCTTGCATTGAGCAGTTTAATTTCTGTCTAAATTAGTCTACTCCATCCACCACTGTGGTGTGTGAATGTCTCAGATCTGATGCATAGGACAAGTTCTGATGGAAGATGATGTAGAGGCATCTGTGGTAAGAAGAGTAAAGTTGAAAGAGTTGGCAGAAGAAGTGAGGTAAAAGGAGCTTGTTGTATGGATTATAGGAGGCACTTCTAAGAATAGTCTCTAAATGAAAAAAAATGGAATGAAACTTCCATAGCTTTTATTTGCTTATTGAACCTAAGATCTTTGCCAAGGCACCTCTGCTTTCTGTGAATAGATTGCAGTGTGCTGATAATTCTTCAGCAGAGTAAGATACATAGAGGGATATTCAGATGAGACTTTTTGTTGAGTTATATCTGTATTGATTTTGATCATTTCATAAAAATCTGTTTTGTTAATTCATTTTCTATGTATCTTCTAACTTCCCTTTTTCTACCTGATCCAGTATTTGCATGCCAGAAAAATCTGGAACTTTGGAGGTCGGGGAGCATACTCCTCTTGGCTGCTGTGAAGAGCTAGGGAGCTCTATTTCCTCTTTATGATGGCTGAAAGACTGTCATAACTGATGAGTGAATAGGAGAGGAAAGGGTGACTGGAAGGGAAAGAGAAGGTGAATGGGGCTAAGCTCTTGAGGAGGAGAAAGGGAATGAAGAGGGAGAGCCGTGAGTGGGAATGGGACGGGAGACTGGGCATTTGGCAGTGAGGCAGAGGAGTGGAGTGGGAGAAAAAGGAAGCTGGGGTCAAAAACACCAACAGGGGCCTCTTCCAATATCTTACAGGATGGGAGGAGGGTAGGTGAAGGTGGAGGGTGGGGTGATGGAGGAAAGTGCTTCTATTCTTCCTTTTCAAAGTGTACATGCAAGAGGTGTTAGAGTAAACAGAGAGATGGAGGCTGAATTTACAGGGGAAAAAAATCAAGGCTTGGAAGTGTACTTCTGTGTCAACTGGGCCAAAAGATTGATTTCACAATTGCAGGATTCACAGCACCTTGGTTTCAATACCAGAAATTAGCTTTCTTAAGTTCTGATGTTATAGGACTGCATATGAAATGTACCGGTATATTAGATTCCCAGTCTACTAACATAGACTTTGTTGAGTGGACAAGTCCAAACTGATTATTAGCTCAGTAAATTTTGCAGTGGAAGTAGGTCCAGAGATAAGTCAATGGAGCTAGGTTGATTTACACCAGCTGGGGAGCTGACCTTAGACTCCATTTATTTCTTCTGAGGGTTCAAATTAGTTTTTCTGCTACGTGGTTAGGATAGGATCTGCCTCCTCAGGCTGCTCCACAATAAGTGCATTCAGGGCAGCATGTGAATGGCTTTTACAAAGAAGCATCATTCAACACTGTTCTAGTCTACCATAAAGCATAAATATTATTCTGGATATAGGATGAATTGTTTCCAGGCACCACACTATTCAGTAGCTGTATACTGTATGTCTGTACAGTACCCCTATATGCTACTATTCTGAGTAATGGTTTGCTAACAGATCATACACCTGTGTTACCAACGGACTTCTGTTATAATAAGTAGTGACAGAAGAGAAACTTTATTGTTCCTCAGAGTCCCCTCTGGTAAATGAAGCATTGAAAAATATTTCAGTTTCTTTGATTTTGGGATAGTCATAGAGTCATTTAACTTGTACATCAATGTACCAATACATTTTCATGGGTTTCCTTACTTCTGGCAATTACAGTCAAATAACTAATCTTTTGTAAATGTCATTTTAAAAAAATAAACAGTATGTTCTTACCCTATAGGTGGAGTGTAATCTACATGATCTTCTGTCTGAGCAAACTTCTCATTTTGCCAGCCTTTTAGTAAGAGAATTTTTAGTGTCCAAATAATAAGCACTGAATTGACTGACTACCAGAAACTGGTCATAAACATACTAAATCATCAAAAATGCAATGAGTACATAACTAAAGGGAAGCATTGAACTGTGCTGAATCACTGAGTTATCATAAATAAACACACAGATGTGTATTAAAATTTCCTTTATTGAAAAAATTGTCATCATCTTGGAACAGAAAGACCTTTTTTCTTCAAACATGAAATAACAAATGTAGTCGTAAAATTTCACTCTCTGTAATAATTATTAAAATGTGATGCTATTTGACAAAAGATCTGTTGCCTATAAAATCCATTTGGCAAAGTTGCTCAAAAAACAGGGTGCAGGGATTTTGAACTACAACTGGAAGTTACATTAGTGCAGAATGAAGATTACCATTCTACGCATAGCATTTTCAAGATTGCTTTATAGAATGTATGTATAGCCTGTTGACCATGCTTTTCCCTAAAACAATATGCAGATATCTGTTTCACTATCCCTTTCCAGAAACATTAACTTATAGGGAAGGTAAGGAAAATTATGCAAAGTCTGAAATGTTTCCATTGAGTCTAGAAGTTGAAATGGAATGCTGGGAGGTTGACAACAATGGCACCCAGATAAAACAGTGATGGATAGGGTGTTTTGGTATTGAAAAAGCTAAGGATAGCTGGCCTAGAATAATGCTTCCCTAAGCACAATCAGTGCTTCCTTTTATATAACACACAGGCTACGTTTTCAGGGGAGCTGAATTAAGGCTGCATAGGCATTCTGGCATTTCATAACTTTTGAATACTTGACTTTGCAACCTTTAAGAGTGTTAGTGTTGTATTTTTTTTTTAAACTAGACATCTGCTCTTCGTGACACTAGGCATTTTCTTTGCAAAGCCACTTATGCCTGTCTTTCTGAATTCACATTTTCATTCAGAAAATGGTAGTAGGCTATTCAAAGCTGGTGCTTTATTTTCCAGAAATATTGATGTAATTCTGGTGTAGATGTAATGTGTAGTGGCAATCCTTATCTTTGTTAGATTTGGGAAGGTGAGGCAAGAAGTGAAATTAGCTAATACAAAATTCTAAGATTAGTGGAGCTTCCTCATTATTTCAGTTACCTGGAAGCCATGATTGTGTGTGTGCAGAAAAGGCAGTTCTGCAAGTTCTGTAAGTTCTGTGGACATCTGCAGCGAAGAGAGAACATCAGTGATGTATGGCCTTAAATTCTCCTTTAGATGTTTTTTAGCCTTTCCTAGTGGCACAAAATGCCTTAACATTTGTTTTTGATTTCTTTTCTTACAAGAAAAACAGATTTCCAAATTGTGGTCTGGATCAGCAGTGGTTCACTGAGAGTTGTCTGGCATCTCTCTCTGTTAAGTTTTGAAAGGCCCCCTGTAATATATAAGAGTGTTTGAGTTATATTGATTGTCCTGAGGACTGAATCCATCTATGCACAGAACAGAGAAGAGCAGCAGCTTTGCAAATTTTTCCTACACAGTGATCTACCTCTTTCCTATGGAAGTAGAGGGCACCACTGCTAGGAGTGAGAGAGGCAGTCTAGTCTCCATGACCATTCTTTTTTCTGTCAGGTAGTGCCAGCCACAGTGGTGGTTTGGTATGTAGATAGCTTTCCACTGTGTAATGGACTGAAATCTCTAGCATCTTCTACATAGGCCTCTGAACAGATCTGTTGTGATGATTTTCATTAACTATTGTCCCACTGTGAATTAGGACAAGTGACAGAGGTGAAAACCTTGCTGTCCCCTTACTGATCAATTCACTGAGCCATCTGGACCCTAATGAGCAACCAGTACTCCAGCAAAGCCCAAGAAAACTAGAATTCTTCAACAGCATTATCTAATATTATGGCAAGAATAACTAAATTTAGCAGATTTTTTTTTTAAATTGGCAGACAATGGTATCAGGGAAAAACAAACATCATTTAATTCCAGTGTGCTTGCACACTTAACCTGGCCTTTGAATGAACAGATGTTTTTATTCTATAGTACATCTTGCTTTTAAAAAAAAGTTTAAAATGAATTTTAGGAAAATACAAATGGACTAGTAATGTTTCTTTTTGCATGTTCTCTTGTCCTACCTTGCATGTGTGACACTGTTTTATGGACAACATTTTTGTAAAAGTGAAAAACAAAACAAAACAAACAAAAACCCTTCCATTTTCTTAAAGGGGAGGAAAATCCTGAGTCTCTTATTTAGATTTTTGACTTTTTAAAAAAAAAACTTTCGCATAATTCTATATCTAGTAGTTGATGATGTAAAATAACTGCCTAAAGTAACCAGAATAAATGGTGGAAATTATTTTTTGAATACAAAAAGATGTGGTTCCAGAGGTTTTAACCAAGTTAATTTAAAAAAAAAAAAATAAGTAGAGAGATACTGAAATCCTAGCTCCTCTGAAATTAATGGCAAAAATCCCACTGACTTCAGTGAGCACTTTTCAAAATTGAGCCTTTAAATAGAACACTTAAAATGTTGCAAGCTTAACATGTGTTGCAACAGTGAGTCAGCTGGTGATTCTTTCAATCGAGAAATGTTTTCCTTATTATGCATTTGTGTTTCTGTTCATGTCCTTTTCACTCTCCCCTTGCACACTCATGATGCTGCCAGTTCTCTGAGCAATTTGTTTTTCATAGAGGAGTGTAATTTTGTGTTTCAGGGAATAAACATAAAGGTGAATTTCAGCTTTTAGTGGATCAGGTAAATAACCGATGGAAGAAAACTGGTAAAAGGAAAATCGAGAGCTTACAAGAGAGAGAAGCACCCACTGCTGAAGAACAGGCTATGGACACAGGTGAGTAATGTTTAATACATCTGAAAATAAAAATAATTTTTGGGTTTCCCTAAGAAATGATGCATGCACGCATATCCCAAAGCCACCAATTAAACAACGTCAACTACCCAGTGTTCATGTAGGTCATGATTTAACAAGGTAAATATTTACATGCTTAATCTTAAGCATGTGAGAAGTCCAGTCTCTAGGAACAACATCCAGCATAGATATTCTGTCTTTATTACCTGGAGAGACAAAAAAATACCCATGGGTGCGGTTAGTTCTCACACTAGTGTTCAATCTTATTTGTTTTAAGAAATTGCTTGTTGTGGCAATGTGGGTATATCTTTGGTCATGTTTCGGGGATAATTTAAGAGGGTACTTCTAAGTCTAAGCCTAGTGGAATTTAAACATGTGAAGCTTATTGAATTTCAAATAAATAATTCCACTGACCAAAGTTGTTGGCTGCTATCTTAGAAAACTTGGCAGTTTACTTTATCAGCCATTTAAATCCCTGCTTTTCTTACGATAACAACATTGGTGCTTTGGCCTGTCAATGCCTCATGACCTATCTCCTCTGACAGAGTTTTCATGAATAAAAATAAATGGAAATACCATTTTAACACCTGAACTTTATGCTTATCATTTCGTACAGACCTTGATGTAGAAAATAATCATCTTCATTTCAACCATTACAATTTTAGAAATCTTGGGGGCAAAGTTTATCTTTTTCAACTTATTCCACAAATGATATCCTTTATATTTTGCCTCTCCCTCTGAAATCTTATTAGATAAAGGGATCCCAGACTCTGAAATGTTAATTTCTAGCTATAAATAATATATATGTTAATTTCTGTTTTAAACCTAGGTCTCCTCATGACATATAGGGATTATATATGTCTTTCATGCAGCCTTTGTTTTTTTTTTTTTCAATTGTGGGCTTTATTGACAAGATAAACTAAAATAAGTCATACGTAGTTTTTCTAAAAGCTTGCTCATATCCATTAAAAAAAAACCTAATCACATTTTCAGCTACATTGGTGTATTAAATCTTCAACCCACAATACAGAGGATTCTGCTGTATTGTACTTGCATTATTGCCTTGTATACTTATCCCATCTAGTTTTCATTATTTGGTGTTCTTCGGTTTTGCTTGGTGCAAGTGATCACAAAAGAAACGTGCAAAATATTCATTACACTTCATGTGCTCAGAACTTTCCGTAGTCTTTGAAATTTCAATGACTGTTTTTTTCTGCTAGATCTTAGCTGCATCTGACTGTTCTTTCATCAGTAATCTTGTGTCTGCTTGGCAACTCTTTTTTAATAAAAAAAAAATTAAGCCCACCGAAAAAGTGTTTCTCAGTGTTTTCAGTTAAAGGTAATTTTCTCTGTGTGAAACTGCAAATTTTAATAGTGAGAGAGAAAAGAACAGTGCACTAGTGAATTCCTATGTGAAAGATTCACTAATGAGAATAGAAGCGTATTGTGTGTTGTACATTTTTTCTGGTTCCTCATAGAAGTGGCTATATATTGGTGTGTACTTTGGCTCTTCATTTAATATCTCCCATTGACTTCTACTTTTTAGTGATTGTTACCTGTTCAGGGTAACTACACTTCTGACCCTATCTATGGTCTGCTCAAGGAATGTCCTCTCAGGTCTCAGGCTTGTAGTTGTCACCTCTCTTTGGGCAGGGACCTGTCCCTCTCCCTCATGGCCAGGGATTTAGGTTACAGCTTCCCTGTAATTTATTGTGTTTATCCCAACAAGTCTGACTAGGAGTCCAGTTCCTGCACATTGCTTTCTCTCCAAGGGCTGTGACCAGTGTGCGCCACTGGTTATGAGTAACCAAACAGCTCTTTCAAGGCAGAGTACGTTTATTTAAGCACAGAACCATACAAAGAAATCATATAAAACAACAAAAGGTCTAAACACACACAAAACATACCGTAAATCCCCCATCAGTTCTACGTAGACCATGGCAGGTTTCAGTTCTTCCAGCCCTTCTGTAGGGTTTAGTGTGATCCCCTCCAGACAAAAGGTCATGTTCATATTTGAATCAAAATCAAGCTCTCTTTGTCAATTCTAGCTGACACTTTTTACCCAGGGTTCTTTCTTTGTCTCCTGTGTCTCTTGAACTTAACCTGAACCAATGTATGAAAACCACTCGAGGGGTTGGTACTTCTCTGAAGCTATTTACAGTTCTAAGGACTGTAGTAATTACCCCTTTCTCCCCAAAGTTTGTAGTCCCTGGAGGAGCTGTGGTTAACGTGCCCTTTGCCCTCTGCCCCCTTTCCATGGAGCAGAACACAATCCTTAGCCTACAATGATAGCAGGTTATATTAATATATAGTATTTATAAAGTTAGTACAGTGGTCCCCAAAAATTCTGCATGTGGTTGCAATATCTGTCAGTGGGCAGGTTCTATTTAATGACCTCTGCAAATCGTCCAAATTCCTACCATGTTTTTGATAATGCTGGAATCATTGTCCTTTTACTGCATCTGAGGAAAGATGATCAAGACTATCTCACTTGCTCTTGACCGGCTTTGTGTCTTAAATTTCGAATCTTCATAATATTTTTGTATTCTTTAAATATTGTTTGAGTTGGTTTTTGATTACGGCCATGTTTAAAAAGAAGTTTTAATTTTGGATACGTCTTCCTTTGGGGAATTATATACAGACCTAATAGGTCTTTCCCATTTCTAATCCATTAATTTCAATGGAGCTATGTTGATTTATTGACAATCTAGCTCCCTGAATTCTGCAGTACATTCACAACTGATAAGATGAATCCTCTTGATATTTCATTCTAAGTCAAGGAAAACGGTGCCTAAAACTAAATGCCTTGAAGCCTTTATCCACCCTGTAGCTTCAAAAGTATTTGGCATTTTGTCAAGATCAGTTCTGCAGTGATAGGCAAAGTCATGGTTGACAGTCGTTCTTGAAATTTTTTCTTCTAAGCAATCATGGTTTACATCTCCAGTATTTGCAGGACACTTGTTATTGCAAATTACCATAGTAGGGACTAATGCTTATCAGGTTTTGAGCATTGTGTCTAAGCATGGTTTTAATATGGGCATAACTACATTGGAAAATGAGTGTAGACAAGGTATAAAAACAATTTAGTTTCTTTATAATATTTTCTAGGGAATAACCGGTATCTCTGTCCCTCTGGAATGGCAAAGGGAATCACTTGGGGGTAACAACTGATAACATTTGTCAAATATAAAATAATAGAATTGTTTTAGAATAATATTTTCTAGACATGCTTCCTTAACTTAAAAACCCCCCAAAAAAGTCAGTATATTGACATTTCTGTCTTTCCAGAGGCATTGGCAAATCATCAGCTTAGTTTTATTTACAGCCACCTTACTACCTTGAGCTGTCAAACTTCCATGTTATAAAACTGTGGCATGTAATGATATAAAGTGAATTTATACTGAGCACCAGGAAACAGAGCTGCCACGTTTTTGAGTATTTGCTAATTTTTAAAATATGGTGTCAGTTCCTGTGATTGGAGACAAATGTATATACACACCAGTGGCAATTTCTCTCACCCTCGCTTAAAATAGATATTGGACAAATGTTGCTGTTATCTCTGGTTCATGGTGAGTTTACTATGATGGGGAAAAACTTAGGCACTTTATTGAAACAGTGATAGTGATAGAAGTCTTGCACAGGTAGTCAAAGGAGGGGAGGAAATATGTTTGAAATATGATTTAAAAAAAAAAAAGTTTGGCTTTTCCAAGCTAGAGAATAACAAACTGAAAAAGACATAAAAGGGAAACTAAACTATCTGCTAGGTATTAATCTCTGTCTTGTATTATTTCTGCCAGGAGAACAGAATATTAAAAAACAATGCACAGACCAGACCTTTGTAACAGACCAGTTACCTAAAGCCGAAATACCTGATTCTGTCGCAAGGAAATCCTATAATTTGACTGAGGGCTCAGAATCTCTTTCTCCTGCATTCTCGGAGTCATCAGGATCAGCAAGGAGGTTAGTGGCATACCGATTTATATCAATCTTTTCTTCCTTATGTATCTCATGATAGCCCTTACAACAAAGATGGGAAGACTTGTGAAAGCAACAAAATGCTGCCTTTCCCTGTGTGTTTATTTCAGCTTCTTGGCAATGAATCCCTTTTTGTATCATTGAATTGGGGACTCAATTAATTACAAGTAATGTAACAAACTTGTGCATTTTCCAATAGTGATATATTTTTGAGAAGAGACTCAGTTGTTTTTTTATTGACAATGAATTACTTTGCTAACGTGAAACCAGTTTTGCTGACAAGTCCTTTCCATTGTTTGATGTTTACTATCTAACAATTAATCTGCCATCCATTCCTATGTCAGAACTGTGTGTCTTGCTGATTAGTTTTTGATGTCTCTATGATCTTCTAGAACTATCTGGGAGTGTGTGTTAAGTAATCATTTATAAACTGCAGTATACTGTCTGGCCAGGTCGTTTTTGTAAGTGAAGACATGCTCTCAAAGGAAATAGTTATATTAGCAATTTAATTGTAATGTCTAGCGGACATTTTAAATGTGCCTTTTTATGATACCTTTTATCTGAGTATCTCAAAGTACCATGCAAACAATAATTTTTCCTCCATGTTAAGTAGGGAAATATCATCTCTGTTTTACAGATAAAGAAACTATAAGGCTCAGAGTTTAAGTGATTTGCCCATGCTTGTTCAAGAAGTCGTCTGTGGAAACATGGGCAAAAAATTCAGTTGGCATGGCTTTCAAAGGTGCTATGCGTTCTCAATACCTGTTGAAGTCAATGGAAGCTGACAGTTAGGCCACACAGCTCCTAACCCTCACAAGACCGTGCTGCTTTCCCATATTACTGCAATGTAGAAATATCGGTGGGGTTTTAATAACACAACTGTGTATGGACAATAGAGATTTTGAAAAAACTAATCCAGTGATGTAAAATATCTGGCACAATGGAGAATTAGCAAGTTTACGTGAATTGTGACTAAAAATAAAACAAAAACCCTCAACACAAACATGGAGAATAAAAGCAAGATTGATTGTCTTACTCTCTTAAGCAATGAGACATTCAGTCACTTAAGGAACAGTATAGTTAGGGATATGGAGACAGTAGGTCTTCCAAGGGATGACAAGCAATTTAATGATGGAAAAGAAAATTGAAGTCAAACATTTTAATTCATGCAAGGGGAATTACATTCTTTATCTTACTGTATAAAAAGGAGAATATGGGAGAGATGCTAGCAATAGAACATCTTTCCCAGAAGAGGAGGAAGAACTATCGGGGAAATGGAGTTCCTGCAATAAAAGATGATTAAAAAAAATGGTGCTATTTGTTAAATGACTAGTCAAATGGGATCCATATGAAAAGACTCTAGGGCAGTGATACTCAGACCTCAGTGATTCAGGAGCCAAATTAGTGATCAGCATTACCCTAAAGAGCCACAGTAGTGTGAATTCATTGTTTCATTCACTTTTTTATAGTAAGCTTAAGCTTGTTTCTCTCACCAATAGAAGTTGGTCCAATAAAAGATATTGCCTCACTCTCCTTGTGTCTTTCTAATGTCCTGAGGCTAATATACCTGATAGACAGACATGTTCTAGAACAATAAGAGAATGAACTGAAAATCCCTGAACAGAGCCTGTGAATTGTGGGTCTCCCTTGTGAGTGAAAGTAATTTAAAAGAACTGCTCATTACCTCTGTTTTGCTGTGTCATTACATCTGTATATAATAGTTTTAATTGCACTTTTTTTCATATAAAGTGGCCTTCTCAGAAGCTCACCCTAGATAGTTATGAAGTTCTGACTTTATAAGGAACCTGTAGCTTAATATGGTCTAGGAGCACCTTGAAACCGTTTTAAACATATTTTTCTTGATTACTTTATTGAAACAAACCCATTAAGCATTTTCAGAGCTTTGTTAAAATGAATCATGAATACTGGAGACTTGTATTCATAATCAGTGTATCTGAAGATGCTAGTCAGAGTAAAAGGGTCATTTTCATATCTTGCTAAGTATGCTATACATGTGGCTTTAATTTTTTTATAAGCGATACATATGAGACAATGGCCGTAATTATCTTGCTATGAAATAAATCCAACAATACAATCTCAAAAGTCTTTCAATGATGTAACTATGTCATGGGATCTGCAAGAAAGGTGAATCAATGCCCTTTTGCATTTTGGAAGCGTGGTTGCACAGGTAATGAATTCATCTTTAGTGGGTATATGGAACTCTTGGCCTGCAGCATTGACTTTCCTATTAGCAAAACAATTTATACAATAAAAAGGAAAGGAGTACTTGTGGCACCTTAGAGACTAACAAATTTATTAGAGCATAAGCTTTCGTAAGTTACAGCTCACTTCATCGGATGCATTTGGTGGAAAATACAGGGGGGAGTATTTTCTACCAAATGCATCCGATGAAGTGAGCTGTAACTCACGAAAGCTTATGCTCTAATAAATTTGTTAGTCTCTAAGGTGCCACAGGTACTCCTTTTCTTTTTTGTGAATACAGACTAACACGGCTGCTACTCTGAAACCTGTCAATTTATACAATAGTTTAGCTGGATCTGCATTGACATTATGCAAACTCATTGAGGGAATACTTGATCTTCCCTTCACCACTGGCTGACTAAAGACAACTGAGATGAATTGAAAGGATTCATTTTTGCGTTCAGATGAGCTGTTGCACATTGCCATGTAGCTTTTAAATTAGCTTTTGTACTTGCATGCACAAGATTGGTAGCCTATTTTGCAAGTTATGCAGTGATGCATAGCTAAGGGAGGCTCAAGCTCTGACCTTTCTTTTACATTCTCAAGGAAAGCCTTGCTTTGGGTGAATAATGAGCATGACTTTTAATTGTACCATTTGTCTTTTTTCTTCTCCTTGTCATCAGAGGTTTTGTTGCCACTGGCACTGGCTGAGGGGTAGTCCTTCCCAGTCCATCTGCCAATAGGAACATCTTACTTCTGTGACCTACAAATGACCTGGCTCCCCTGTTTTTCCTCTCACCAGCTTTTTCTCTTGCCTTTGCTGGACTCTATGCAGCTGGAGTCAGCCCTGCTTTATTCGCATTTTTTGTGTGTGGTGTTTGTTTTGGCTTCATCTGTCTCCTTCTTTCCTGAAGCCTTGTGTTTCAAACCTGCAGCCCGGTATAACCCTGGGGGACATGACCGAACGTTAGTTAACAAAAGGTTTTGGGTAAACATGTGGCAGCATGAACCCCACAGGTTCAGTTTGTGTACAGTTTGCAAATTGGAAATCTGTTCACAAGGGTTGGTGGTGGTTCAACTCTGTGAAGTTCACGTTGAGGGTCAGATTTTACAAGCACACATCTCAAAGGGGGATCCCCTGCCCTGAACATTATTACTACTATAGCTGCCCCAGGACTTCCTCTTGCTGTTTTAGTTCCACAAAGTAGATAGAAGGGAAATCAGACTAATGAATGGAAAAAATAGTGCCTAATCCTCATCTGTATTATTATTTTATTTTCTTGTTTTCAAGCTAACTGTTTGGCATTAATATCCTCAGCAAATATGGAATTTTAATCTTTTTTTTAAATGAAAAGGCTTTTCTTGAGAGGCAGGAATAGCATATAGTGGCTCATTAATTTTCTATATCATAAAATTTCTGTTTTATTGCAAGTTTAGTGTTAAGATATGCTCTATGCCTTAGGGCCCTCTCCTGCAGCCTTTTATGTCAATGTGGACTTTACTTCATGTAGGAATTTGAGGTCTTACCTTCAGCAAAGTTACTTTCCTGTGTACATTTTATGTGTGCTTTCAGACCTTAATTGGAAACATGGCTGCTTTGTTCTTTTTCATTGCTTAAAAGTGCTGAACGTTCAGCAGCAAAAAAAATAAATCTCAGTTCTTCAACTTTATTTAATTAAAGAAAATAAGGAATTGTAGAATGTGTAGTAGCAAAAACTGTAGAGTTGTTGTTTGTCTTTTGTCCATGTGTAGTGGGCTGTTACAGGGGGTCCGTAGTATACATCGGGATTGTGTTCCTGAAAAGAACAACGGATACCGGGGAATTTTTCCCCATAAGAAATAATGGCCATCCTTCCTCTTCCTACCCCCCCCTCTGAGCACACCCCATCTTCGCTCCTCCCGCTCCGTCCCAGTGTCTCCTGGGCGCCGGGGGAAGCACCCAAAGAAAAGCCATGCGAAAGGTGAAGTGACGGATATGCAGATCGGGACTGACGTGAATCGGAACACGTTCCCCTATTGATGAGCGACGGATACGCGAAACAACAGAGAAGGGAGAGACGTATATTGGGGACCCTCTATATGCAGTATGCTCTTTGGGTGAATTCTGACCATGATATGGTCTAGTTATATCAGGTACCTAAGTCTATTAAAAAAAATATTGACCTGCCTGCCAAGCTGAAGTAGTGATTATTATAAGTTCAGTTATAAGTCTGTTCTGCCATCTTTCTGCTCTAATTGCATAGGGTCCAGTTTTGTCACCCTTACTCATGCTGAGAAATACCTTACTCCACAAGTAGTCCCTTTCTAGTCATTGAGGCTCCCTATAAGGTGAAGCACTATTAAAAGTAGCTCATTTTGATAGACTGGCATGTAGGTAGCCATGCATTGTGAAATATCCAGTAAAATTGCCATCTGTACTTGAAATGTGAATTGAGTAGCTGATCTGACCATGCATGCATGCACACAAATCTGAGCTGGCAAAGTATTGTAGGATTTGTTGGAAGAGGCCTTTACAATTTGATTTGCAGATTAGGCAGTATGCCCACTCTGCCACCCCCTTGTGTCCCCTGTGGCAGTGGCTCTGCCTCTCTTTCTCACTTAGTCCCAACAATAGTTCTGCGACAGACCTGCCTTCTTTCAGGGAGGGCCTGTCAGGTAGCAGTGTCTAGTGAGGTCCAAAAAGCATGAAACAAAAAGATCTTCTGCCCATCCTGGTCTGCCCTGCTTCTCTCAGAGTGCTGATCCTATAGGGCTGCTTCTCTGAAGTCCCTTCCCCCCCAGTCTGGTCATCTCCGTGCTGTCTTCCTGGGGGATAGTCTTTTCCAGAGCTTGTCATAAGAGCCTCCTTTTGGGCCAATCACAGAGTTAAGCTCCGTCCTGCAGATATCCTCCTCAATTGAGCTGCCTCAGCCCTTTTATGGAGATCACCCAGATGAGTGTAATGGCTGCATTGATCAGCTTGTAGCGAAGTGGGGTGGTAGCTGATCTGTCACAGGCTGGGCTGAGACCAACACCTCTTAAAGGGCCAGCTCACCTATGACAGCATATCTTTCATATTTTGAATTAGTTTAGCATAAACTATATGCAGGTGATCTTAGTCTGTAGCCTTTATCCTCACATGCATATATGTAGTCAGCACTTTCATTCAAGCTTTGTTTGTGACCTCCACTTCTTTTGTTGGTTTGATTTTTGGAGAGACACAGTAAAAATCATTATAAATACAAACACACGAGAATGTGAAATATGTAGAAGATTTTTGGAAGGAGCTAGGGGGAGGAATTTGGTGTTCTTTAAAGAACTTTTTTTTCAGTGTAAATTTGCAGAATAGTTGAGGAACAGATGTTTCTTTCACTATCTTTAGAAGATTATTAATCCCTAAGAATGATGCTTATGTTAAACTGTTTTTGTCAATAATTTATGCAGGTGTGATTTGTATTGCTGATTAGTAAGATCATTGCAACTCAGAGTAAAGTATGAAGCCTTCTCTGGAGAACTGTAAGATAATTCTGTATGCCTACACTTTAGAAACCAAACATGTTCTCTATAAACAGATGGTTGGGAATGAATAGAGTGCAATCATTCTTGCCTCAAGTGAAATGTACTGTCTTCCATTCACTCTTAGAACTTCTGTTAACCTATGTTTAGGGAAATAATTTATTCAACTGACCTGCCTTTGTTTGGATAACTGAACATACAGGTATTCAGATGTTCTTGTCAAGGAAAGTACATTTTATTTTACTTATTTTTAAAAATCCAAAATGGAATCATACTTTAGCTTATGTAGCTTGACAGGGTAATGGAAAAATGAAGCTGTTTCTTAAGACAAGAAATTTAGTATTTGCAGATTAATAGAGGAGATATTAATGACATAGACCTATTAAAAACTCAGCATAATGTTGATTACTGTCATTTTTAATCTCATTTAGTTTCTTATTATTTCCTATTGTCCATATTGAAAATTATCCTTATTGGATCTTTTCATGCCTTCTAAGATCATAGAGATGATTTGCAGATAAGTAGCTATTTCAAAATCAAAACCTCTTTGGAGTATATAACATTCCACATATAGTAACAATGGTTGAAGATAATCAAAATAGAGAGAGAAAACTCACCAGTTTAAATGGCTGCCATGAAAGTTTGTTTAACCTCATTTTGTATGTATGTTAACGTTGAAAATAGCTTTAGAGTTAATGTGAACTTTGCATGTGTTCAATTGCTTCACTGTACTTGTATACTCAACAGTATTTTTAATAATGAGACTGCCAAATTACAGACAACTTTTTTAAAAAAAATCCATTTACAGACATTTATTAATATGGTCTGTTTACAGAGTGGGTACCTTCTGTTAAAGTCACTGTAGCGAAGACAAATTTATCTGCTTTTATTGTGCTATTTTTTATAATAGATAAATATATTCTAAAATAAAATAAAATAAACTATACAAGCATTTCAGCGTAAGTATTTAAACAAAAATCTTGTCTACATTGTTTTGATGTTTCACCCTTTTCAGAAAGTGCTATGCAAAATTACTTTCTCCATTTGTTTCTTTCTTATTTCTCAAACGTTGTAAACTCTGAACATTTTTCAGGGTTGATAGGAAAAGTGTATTAAATTTAAACTGAAATTGGGCATAGAATGGTCGAGTACCTGATGTCAAGTATCAGAGGGTATCCGTGTTGGTCTGTATCCACAAAAATAATGAGGAGTCTGGTGGCATCATAAAGACCAACAGATTTATTTGGGCATAAGCTTTCATGGGTAAAAAATCCACTTCAATCTGAAGAAGTTTATGCCCAAATAAACCTGTTGGTCTTTAAGGTGCCACCGGACTCCTCGTTGTTTTTTGTGAGTACCTGATATTTCAAGACCTCCTTGTTTTCTCTCCTGCCAAACCATTTTCTGTATTCCTCTTTGTCTTAAATTTTAAATAGAGAGACAGGGTGAGTGAGGTAATTTTTATTGGACCAACTTCTTCAGCTCTGGGAAATGTATTCTCAGTGTTACACTAAATACAAGCTGGAACAAATTGTTTAGCATAAGTAGTCAACATATTCTAAGGTTAAGTTGCACATTAACACCCCTGAAATCACAGGACAAAAAAGGGGGCATTAGCAGGTTAGATTGTTGTAATAAACCATAAATATAGTATCTTTATTAAGACCTTGATTTTTAGTGTCTAATAAAGTTATAAATTTGCAGCTTCCAGGCTCATCCTTTGAGGTGTTGTGCAGATTTCCTTTGAGGACGAGGACTGAGAGGTCAGATATGGAGTGATCATTTTGTGAAAAGTGTTTGCCCACAGGTGATATGGTGTTTGAACTTTTTTCTGTGTGAGGTCATTTGAAAGCATGATGATTGTCTGGTATCACACACACAGTTGTTGTTGGGGCATTTAATGCACTGGATGAGGTATACCACATTTTGTGATAGGCATGTATAGGACCCTGGATCTTGAAAGGTATGTTGTGGGGAGTATTTGTCATTGTAGCAGTGGACATATGTTAGGTTTTGCATCTGTTTTTCTGGCAGGGTCTCGTGCTGCTTTGAGTTGTTGGGCCCTGGTGTGTGGGGAGTTTGCTTCTGATGATGAGCGTGAGCTGCTTGTTTGAACGCCAGAAGAGGAGGTTCTGAAAAGATTTCTTTTGCAGTATGGTCCCCGTTGAGTATAGGTTGTAGTTGTTTAATGATACACCAAATGGGTTCTAGCATGGGGTTGTGGGTGACAACTAGGGGAGTGCAGTCAGAGGGCTTTTTTTTGTATTGAAGCAGGTTTCGTTGGGGTATTTGGGTATCCATTCCATGATGTGATCTACTTCACTGGTGGAGTGTCCTTGTTTGTTTGGTAAGAGCAGTTTCCAGTGGGTGGGGGTATGTGGTGATTTCTTGTTTTGAGATGGTCCCTTCAGGAATATGTGAGGTGTAGCAGATGATACCTCAGTTTTTCTGAAGTTCTTCGGCAGAGCTGTTTGGCACATTTGAAGTTGTATATTTTAAGTTTTAAATGTATAAACTTCAGTACTTGCTGTAAGAAAGTCTTGTAAAGGATATTAGTGTTGCTGTTACTAATAATCTGAATGTACTTTACAGTCCCAATCTGGTGAGTATATGGATGCATTATACCTAGCCAAAGACAGTGTTTTTGTCCCTCCCTTGTATGGGAACAAAATTTACTCTCTTAAGGGCAAAAACACAATGAAAAATATCCATAAATTCTTGAATTGTACCCATAATCTCACAGGTGCGAACAGCAGGAGGTATCCATTGCAATTATCTGGACCTTCTTTACAAAAAATAAATGTTTAATAGTTGTCGGTGATTTACTTTTGGATCCAACTCCATGTTGACTTGCCTCAGAGAAACTAGAGGCTCCAAAGAACCGTGTTTTTCAGACTATTTCTTGCTTTGGGGATATTCCTTGTTTGTTTTTTAATTCAGGTTAGTGTGCGATTTAAAATCATGAACCTTAACAATCAGGTACTGCAGTGGTTCAAAAAGATCTTACAAAATTTGGCCAGGTTGTATGTTAAAGCAATACACACAAATTCAGGCAATTAGACAGTGTCTGGAGTGCCCTTAGAGTACCACACGTGGTAATTTCTTTGTCTTTTCAGCAAACATGGAGCAAGACTAATGCTAACACAAAAGGTTGAAATGAAGTGCAGAAATAACTGTAGATATGTGCAAGGCAACTGCCTATTGACAGCTGTACGTTCCTCTCTCCAAGCTTCATTTTGTTTGAAAAGCTACCAAATATGTTTTTCTGAGAGAGCCACAAAGATTGTACAGACCACCACTTTCCCTTGCAAGAAGACACACATCATAAATGTTGGTGATTTAAAACAACTCCCTCCCTCCCATCTCCCCTGACGTAGCGAGTAGAGACTGTTAAGAAAAATATAGCAGCCAAAGATGCAAAAAGCAGCCATCTCATTTAGGTTCCCTTCACCCTTGCTCTTCCTCTGTCACTCTGAGAGATAATCTAAAACAAATGCTAGTACTAAACCCAAGCCTGTCTGTCCTTTTTTGCCCCTTGAGGAGTCTAATGCTGCAGCTGTGTTTACAGCCTTCCCTTGGTTTTAGGCCTGAACTACAGAGTTCTTGCACCTCAGGAGACTGCTTTTTGTGCCAGCCTTTCTTAGGTCAGTGTCTGGAGCAGTTTCTCTGTGTGCTTTGCTGCCTTTTGCTTGCTCTTTACAGTGATAGACCTTTAAGTAAATGAGGGCTAGTTTGAACATTTAGACTCAAGCCTGTTTATGAGTTAGCACCTAGCAGTGTCACCCCAGGAGGAGCATCAGTAAGGAATTGTCACTGTTCCTCTCTTGTGGTTTGTTCTGCCTCACCTGCTAGCAATAGGGAGCTTTGGATTACACTCTCCCCTACATCCAGAACAGTGATCCATGCAGCCCTCTTCCTGCTCAGGACACTCTTCCTGCTCAGTTGCATCTGGGTTAGGGATGATCTAGCCCAGGGATGGGCAAACGTTTTGGCCTGAGGGCCACATCTGGGTATGGAAATTGTATGGTGGACCGTGAATGCTCATTAAATTGGGAGTTGGGGTATGGGAGGGGGTGAGGGCTCTGGTTGAGGGTGCGAGCTCTGGGGTGGGGCCAGAAATGAGAAGTTCAAAGTGCGGGACGGGGCTCTAGTTTGGGGCAAGGGGTTGGGTTGCAGGGGCTGGGTGAGGGCTCCAGCTGCGGGTGCAGGCTCTGGGGTGGGGCTGGGGATGGGGGGTTTGGGATACAGGAAGGTGCTCCAGGCTGGGACCAAGGGGTTCGGAGGTCAGGAGGGGGATCAGGGCTGGGGCAGGGGGTTGGGGCGCAGGAGGAGGTATGGGGTGCAGGCTCCGGGTGGTGCTTTCCTCAAGCAGTTCCCAGAAGCAGCGATATGTCCCCCCCCGACTCCTATGTGGAGGCCTGGCACCGGCCAGGTGGCTCTGCACGCTGCCCTGTCTGTAGGCACCGCCCCAGCAGCTCCTATTGGCTGCTGTTCCCAGCCAATGGTAGTTGCAGGGGCGGTGCTTGGGGATGGAAGCAGCATGTGGAGCCCGCTGGCTGCCCCTGTGTGTAGGAGCCAGGGTGGGGACATGCCACTGCTTCCAGGAGCCATGTGGAGCCCCCAACCCTGCTCCCTAGCTGAAGCTCAAGGGCTGGATTAAAACATTTGATGGGCCAGACGCAGCCCATGGGCCCTAGTTTGCCCACCCCTGATCTAGCCCTAAATAAATATTTACATTTGGGCAGCTTCAGTGTTTGTAGTGTTCAAGGTATTTTCTGTAGTAAATATTGGGAAGGAGCACCTGGATTCATTTTAGGGAAAATAGGCATTTTTTTGAATAGTCACCTCTGTATTTACTATTACATATACTGTAAGCTTAAACTGGCTGCCCCAAAGATTTCTTTTTAAAGTCAAAAAGACCATTGACATTGGAAGTCTTATTTACCAGAATACATGCATTGCATTAAATTCAACATAGTATAGCATTTTCTATTTGATACCTGGGATTTAGATAGGCACGATGTTAGGAAAACTGTGCTAGACCATGATTTGTACCTCTTGTTACTGTTCATTTATGCTTCATATGAATTAAAAAAACTCTTTATCACATTTGAAGGAAGATGCAGGGCAGATTCTTTATACCCTTATGTCCTTCTGTGCAAGGTGTTGGTAATGCATGGTGGAATGTAAAGTATGGTAATGTAAAAAGAAAAGGCGTACTTGTGGCACCTTAAAGACTAACAAATTTATTTGAGCATAAGCTTTCATGAGCTACAGCTCACTTCATCGGATGTAGCTCACGAAAGCTTATGCTCAAATAAATTTTAGTCTCTAAGGTGTCACAAGTACTCCTTTTCTTTTTGCGAATACAGACTAACACAGCTGCTACTCTGAAACCTATGGTAATGTAGTTAGCATGAAATTAAAGTATCTTGTCTGATTCTTGAAACTATTATATAATAGTTCTGGTTATTATATAATCAGTTAAGAGTAAATGGAGCAGGTCTTTAAGAAAAAAGAATAATTTAGCTCTTTGATTTAAGTAACATTGCATATTTTGTGGAAGACCATGATTTTTGTGAGTGTTGCACTTTTTTTGATGATAGGATATCATCTAGCAATAGTCAGTGCAGTACATTTAAAAATCCAAACCTACATGCTAAATATTTATAGGAGAGTAATAGAGAGAAGGACTTTTGAGCAAATGACCTTTAAAGTTTAAAAGAATTTATGGTTTCTGCCTTTTTTTGTAAAGCACTGTACTCTAGGTAATTTAATTACCCCTATATTGTTATGTTCATAAAAACTTGTGTTTAACTAAATGATTAATACTAGTCCTTGAGTTTAACTAGTACTGATCTGCTGATATTATTCTAGATATGCATACTAATGTTTTTAATTGAGGAAATGAGTAAAGGGTACTTGATATATGTCTAAAGATTTTTAATAAAGTACGTAACTATGGAGTATGACAGTAATCCAGACATGTTCAGTCTTTTTTTCATCAATTGCTAAACCCACCCAAAAAACAAAATATAAGATTCCAAATGAACAAAACTACAAAAATGCACGACTCTTAAAGGATAGTTTTTCCAACAGGTTTAAATGAAGTCGTGTATATAGCTTTCACGAACTGCTGTGTTCTGTATAAATAGTTGTGGTACTCCTTGCTTAATGTTGTAGGTATGTTCCTGAAAAGTGCTACTTTAAGCAAAATGATGTTGTGAGTCCAGTTTCTCCATAAGAATTAATGTAAAGCGGGGGGGCCAGAGGGGGGTTAGGGGTTAGGTTCGGTTCCAGGGAATTTTTTTTCCACCTGACAAAAGACTATATTTTTTGAGGTGGTGGAGTTTAGAGGGTGGGATATTTACCAGGGAATGCCTTACTGCTATATGATGAAGTAGCACTCGGCTGAACCCTCCAGGGTTAACACATTGTTAATGTAGCCTCACACTCTACAAGGCAGCAGGAATGGATGGAGGAGGCACAGGATGGCAGAGAGACAGAGATGCACACAGTGTGTGTGTGTGTGTGTGTGTGTGACAGACAGACACATGCTGAACTACTTTGCTGAACTGGGGCTTTTGTCTGCCAATTTTAAAAGCAGATATAGGGAGTGTAGGAGACCTCTTTTTTCATTTAGAAAACATGAAGTTTACCAGATATAAACAGTTCTACTAGCCTGTAATTGAAATGTCTGGTCAAAGGGACACTCAGGTTAAAAAAAATAATGGTATGATCAAGTCTCTTGCTGAATTGGACAGATGACTACAGTCACTTATTGTGAATCCTGAGATGAGATGGAAGACCAATTTTGCCACAGGTGAAAACAAGTTTAGATAAATGTGCACTGCTTTTAGCTTTACGCCTTGCACAGCTCTCCTTGATTGCAGCAATCTATGATCTCTAGAGTGTCATTGTGTTGTTTTCTTGGACTGCTCTCCACCCCCCCCCAAAGTTCTGGTCTGCAATTCTCCATAGAAGAGAGCCTTTGGTATTTTATTGTTGGACATGCAAACTGCATGACTGCACCATCTCAGCTGTGCTCTCATTATAAAGCTGTCACCACTTATGCTGTTTCAGGACTCAAGGACCTCGGTGTGTATGGAATCTTGCTATTTAATACCCATTAACTACCATAGACATTGTATGTGCAATTAGTCCAAGTATTTTATGTGGCATTAATAAATAGTCCATGTATCTCAGCCATAGAAAAGTGTGTGGTATGACAACAGCATGGTAACATGAATTTTTGTTTGCCGTTCTGATACCAGTTCTGATTTGCTTCAAACACAATGCTGAAGTTTTCTGAAGGCATCTCTGGCTGCCCCAGTGCATTTCATAATGTCATCAGTCATTGCATTACATGAAACAAAACTGCATAGGTAGCAAAATTTTCCAATGAGCTTCCATGGTACATCATTGATGGACGCACCTGGAGTAGTTGCAGTACTTCTCGGTTGAAGCTGGACCATGACTTCTGTCATCTTTGAGTTGATAATTCAAAACAATTTGCAGCACATACAAAGCAGTCAGTGAGCAACTGAATAATTGTCTTCAGACCTTTTTCTTTGCACACAAGAGATGCAGCTTCAAGACACCTCCATCCATACTGTAGAGCATATAAATGCCATACTCGATGTCTCTGAATGCATCTATTAGAACAGCTGGAAACATGATGATAATGAAATCAGAGCAAGAACACAAACTTCTTTTACTCCATTGGTGATGACAAAAGGGAGCTGAGAATCGGCCTCAGTCAAGGACATAAATCTGAATTCCAGAATGAAAATATTTGATAATGTTGACAGACTTATTGAGGAACCAAACGTGCTGAGGACTGTCCACAGGCCATCTTGATTTACAGAGTAAGTTTTTAATAAGATTGACAAAAACTATGTATAGGTCTTGAGTCTGCTTATGACATTCCTCCTGAATTTGCTGGGGTGCAAAGATCATGTCTGAAGTACCAAGACCAGAACAGAAACCACATTGGATTTCAGGCATTATCTCCTCTGCAAATTGAGCAGTCAGCTGGTTTAACATGACTTGAATATTTTTTCCTGCAGTGGCAAGGAGCAAGATGTCGTGATGGTTATCGCAAGAAATGTGATTGCTTTTTTTTTTAGGTGGATAATGTTGGCCTCTTTAAGTTCCTGTGGTACAGCCTCCTGTTCCCAAAATCTTAAGTTGAGGCTAGTGAGCTTCCTGATCCCCCACATCTGAAGATGTCCACAGGAATACCAGATGGACCCGCTGCTTTGCCGTTTTGACATTTGCATGACAGCTTTTCATGCTTCAGAGATGTTTGGTGGAATTGAGAGTTGGTCTTGAATTGGACGTTGTTCATGATCATGAAGTGCTGATGCTGACGTAGTGGACGGGCAGTTCAGAACCTAATTAAAGTGTTCAGCCTATCTTTTCGGAGTTCGTCCATGATCGGTGAGCAGTAGTAACTTATCTACATTCCAGATGGGGTGATACCAGATTGCGGGCCATGCTTAGTCTTCAGCTCATCAAAAAAAAACCAACCCACCATTTGGAGCCTTTTTGGTCTGCCACCGATGGAAGTTGCTCAGCTTTTATTTTCCACAAGCTGTTGTTCATTTTGTAAGGCTTTGGCTTTGTACATGAATAAGACATCTTTTTAATAGATGAGTTATTTATTCATAATGCCGAAGAAAATGCATGGATGTCAAGAATTGCTTTATCTCTGCAAAAAGAAAAGGAATACTTGTGGCACCTTAGAGACTAACAAATTTATTTGAGCATAAGCTTTCGTGATCTACAGCTCACTTCATTGCTCACTTGAAGCTGACGAAAGCTTGTGCTCAAATAAATTTTAGTCTCTAAGGTGCCACAAGTACTCCTTTTCTTTTTGCGAATACAGACTAACATGGCTGCTACTCTGAAACCTGTTTTATCTCTGCATCATTTTCATCAAACCTATGCTGATTCTTCCTCTTTACAAAGCTGAGGACTTCTTTAGGCACATCAAACACTGTTTCCTTACAGTAAACTGTCTAGTCATCTTTTATCTGACAGTGTGTCAAGAACTTAATTTTTTTTTAACAAGTATTGCACACGTGAACTCAGATTTCAGTATGTGCATGTTGAGCTTGAGTATTGGAGATGGATGACATCTACGCTGCTAAGTACCTAATACCCAGCAAGATGGACTGATTAAAGACATTGGCCATTCCCTTTGATGCTAAGAAAAATGGAGTCCCCCTTTAAAATAAATAAATGTAAGGAGACTGGCTCTTTTTTTTATTTTTTTTTTTATTTTAGCTTTTTCTTTTTTCAGGACAGTTGGTTTTCTTTAAACATTTTTTACAGTCAAATACAAACTATAGTCAATAAAAGAATGGGTTACTGCTGGCAGAATGCCTATTATTCCTTTGTAGTAGCCAGCCATGAATAAACTGAGCCAGACTTGGGGAAGTGCTTCAGACTGATGTGATCTGCACTTAACACAACTTGAGAGCAACTCCAACAAATGAGAGTTCAGACCCCTATTGCTGTAGTTCTCAACTTTTCCATTTCAAAGCACTTGAGTTTCAGGACTTTATAGCTCTGCTATTAATTCACTCAGTTGAAACTTAATATGCAAAGTCTTAAGAGCAATGGTTTTTAATAAAGACAAAACAGAAAACAGTTGTGCAAAAAAGTTGTCTGAGGTTTTGGAAGCTGAATCTGAGATCTCAGAAGTTTGGCTCATGATGTTCAGTTAAGTTAGGTAGACATTTAAATCATATTCAGAAGGCTTGCTTGCTGGGTGAAGTAATCTGTACCTTGTAGATGGCTGGTGTAGTTTATTTCCCCACTTAGAGGAAGTGGGGAACCAAGAAGTCACCATTTGATTCTTAATATGCTCCTGGAGCAGCAACTATGCACGGGTCTTTGGTCAGAGCTGTGGGAAAGCCACAACTTAACCCATAGTGAAGCCGATGACTATTTTCTTATTTTTTAGGCAAAGGAGAGATTTATGATGTGAAGTAAAAACACTGCTTTCCAGTGAGTGAATTGGCAAAATGGCACTATAAGCTCTTCCATAAGGACAATAAGTGCTTGAAAAGTTTGGATAATACAGAGAGTGGACATGAAATTGCGGTGTTCTGTCTCCTGTAACTCTCTGTATTAACAGAAGACCAAGTAATGAATCATGGGCTAGATTCTGATCACAAGGTGATACCAGTCGCATCTGATGTCAGTTGATTGAGAACAAAATCATGACTATAATTTTTGTGTTTGCTGTTAGTCTCAGTTTAGTTACGTGAGTAGTTACTTTGTGAAATAAAGGCTGCATCTTTGTTAATTGTTAGCACTATACCATACAGTGGAAATCAAAATAATGTGGGTGACTGACTGGTTCAGCAGATTGGGAATGAGATAACATAGTTTTTCCTTGCTAGCTCAAATCCATTACAGGTTTTAGTGATCAAAAGTCATTACTCTCTGATGGCTCTTTTGTGGTATATTTGAAATGAATTATTAGGGCCTGAATCCTATAAAAGGTTATAGGAAAAAGGTATTCTATCTAGCAAACTAAGGCTGATCTACGCTGCCAAGTTTTGTCACCAAAAGGCAGCCAAGGATGAAACAGCAGAGGTGTACACACTGCAAAGCCACTTTTTGCAAAGAAACTCCTCAGTTGCAGTGCTGTAATAAAACTACCTCCACGAGAGTGATAAGGCTTTTTGCGCAAAGGTTTTATCGCCAAAGTGCCAGCGTAGGCTGTGTCTACACTGCCACTTTCAGCGCTAAAACTTTAATTGTTCAGTGGTGTGAAAAAACCCACCCCCCACCCGCCCCCAAATGAGAAAGTGGCAGTATAGACAGCGCTTTATGGATGGGAGCCATGCTCCCGGTCATAAAGCTATCACCCTTCGTTTGGGGTGGTTATTTTTTACGCCAGGAGAGCTCTCCCTGGTGATAAAGCGTGACTACACTGTCCACATCACAGCACTACCGTGGCCACGCTGTAATGTGGGCAGTAGACATACCCTAATGTAAACACCTTTCTTGCTTTTATTGCTGGTAATTGGCCTCCGGAGGCGTCCTGCAGTGACCACTCAACTCATATTTATTTATTTATTTATTTATTTATTTATTTATTTTGACTCAGCAGCCCTCAGCAGCAGGCATGCGCCCTTCCCCTTTCAAAGCTCCCTTCTGACAGCCAGCGTGATGTGCTGCTCTGCTTCGGGAAACAAAGAGCAAATCATTAACGTGGAATGCTCCTGCTGTCTCCCACACTAGGAACACAGAGGCAGGCACGGGTAGATGTGTGTGTGCATATATCCTCAATCTCTTAGTACAACATATTTAACACAGTGTAAGGATTGATTTGTTTGAGTATGGGATTGAAAAAATCCAGAATTTCAATTTTTTTTTTTTCCTCCAGAGCTCTGGTTACTATTTGGATTGATAACTTTTTGTGAGTTTCAGTGGCCAATGTTCCCTAGGACAGTAAGTAACTACATAGTGCATTATGTGCTCAGCTTTACTTCAATCAAAAACTGTTTCAAAACAGTGTGTAAAATGTGCACAAATATGAATTTGTTATTGCTCTTGAGTGTTGCCCAATTTTTTTTCATTTTCTTATTGCTTTGCTTGCGACAGTGGCCGCAGTCTGCCCTAATTGGTAACAAAACCACATCTTTAAAATCTTCCTGTAAAGAAAGTATATCATATCCAGGCACTAACCTGCCTCTTGCTCTGTCATGGGATAACTTTTAAAATCTGAATCTTTTCCATACCATCAGATATCACTTAGGACGCGAAGAAGGCTTCGCCATCCCTGTCTATCATGCTGTTTCGATAACTTAATTTTTTTACGAAGATAGGTTTTTGGCTTATTGTTCAACCCCCAGCCTGGAGGTCCAGTAGACTGCTTTTCATCTGGGCCATACCATTTTGACCTGTCCCCTTGTGTGACCATACAAGGAGTTAAAACTCACACCGGCATAGCTCTCAGGGTCATTGGAACACACAAACCTTCCCATCATGTCAAAGTGCAGTCCGGAGGGAAGGACTTCTTTAAGTATTTTTAATGTATTTGGGACAATAGGATAGGATTTTAAAATAACTACTCATGTCTTAGACCTCCAGCTATCATTCCACCTAGCCTGCAATAGAGAGGGCCTGTTTCCAAACTCCCACTGCTTTTACTCTGGTGTAATGCCTGACTTCAGTGGAGTTACTCTGGATTTACTTTAGTGTGAGATCAAAATCAAGCCAATAGTGTCCGCTATTATTCTAAAACAGGAGAAAGCTAATTTGAAACATTTCCAGCATTAGTTTCCATTGCGTAGAGTTACAATAAGGATTCCTGCTTTTTGTATGTGGGTGTTGCAGAATTTTAATGAAACTTATCCTTTAGTTAGCTATATATAGAAAATAGCTGTAGATTTAAAAAAATCAAACGAGATTAAGATCTGTGGAAACCCCAATTACAGCAAACTTTCTCACTCCATCCAAACTCACTTTGTTGTGGGGGAAAACACTATTCAGTTGCTGAGAGCAAACAAAGCAAGTGAAAGCAGTACACGTGCACAGATTTCTCATAAATTGTCCTCCTTTTGGATGTGTCCATAGTACTGTTAAATTTATCTGTAGTGTTCCATTGCTAATTTCAGGCCAAAACCATAAAACTTCTTGTCTCACCAAAGAGATATTACGATTGTGCAAATATCTGTGATGAACTTTTGATAAGCCCATAGGACTAATGACTAAATCCAGTAGGAAAGATAATCAGACAGCTTTTATCTCTTTTACTGTAAATCCCTGATGGTTAGTTTTTGGATGCTCCACTTCCACATACAGTTCTGTATGGAGACATCATTGGGAGAGTGGATCCCAGTGATGTGATGACAGTACAGCTATGTGAAGCCAGTTGTGTATCTGCTCTATAAATCAAGTTTATATCCTTCCTCGGAAGTCAATCATTTTCCTTTGTAGAATAATTAACTTTTAACTGACGTGAGGCATAAGCCATTGAGTTCTAAATCTACTCCCAAATGTATTCTAGAAGTTCTTAGTCTTCCAGCTGTCAAAAATGTTTTACTATCCTTGTGTTATAATGAAAGTGCACTAGATTTGTCATTTTTTAAAAAGGAAGGCATTTGGTTGGCAAAATTTCTGCCATGTGAATATTTAATATTGGTGCAAAGCTTGTACATCATTTATAATAATAGATAACTAGCACTTATGTAGCTATTCATTATTGGGTAATTTAGTTTGCCAGTGAAAGAAGGAAAAACAGCGATAATCCCTACTCCATATTTTGGACTCCATTTACCATTTAAAATTGCTCTTATTAATCATGTTCATTATAGTAGTGCCAATGGGCTAGCCAAGTACAGGGTCCCTTTGTGCTGTGTACTAGAAGTAGGGACACTCCTTATGTCAAAGATCTTACCATCTAAATAGACAAGACAGACTAAAAATAGGGGCACAAGCAATGTGTTGATAGCCAATATTTGTTCCACCATCTTATTTCCATTTTCTTTTGTTTAAATCATGGTGCGGTTTTGCTCAGAAGTGATCAGTTAGATGATAACATCATAGTGGTAATGCGATTAAAAGGCAACCTGGTAGAGATTTGAAGAGTAAGTTGGAAATACGAAATTTGAAGCCTTTAGTCTCAATATGTGAAATACACAACAGGCCAGCTGCCTCTGCTGCTATTCTGTTTTCCTGGAAATAAACTTTCTATCAGTGAAAAATAATGTTATTTTGAAATAAGAACTATTTTTCTGTGTCCTTTATATTGTCTTTTTAATCGGCTATTGATTTTCTATCATAGCATAACCTTTATTTAAAGCGATAATTCACTTCACAACATCAATATATTAGATGCCCAGAAACCTGTTTGTCTGTGTGCCTCACTGTGCATCCAAAATGTGTGAGCATTCATTATGTCTGTGTACCTCGTTACACTTCTGCTTACCCATACAGGACGTGGGCTGGTTATCACTTAAACCAGTGCAAAACTACAGTAGCTCCACTGAAGTCAACAGTGTAACATTGTTTTAAGAGCAGCATGTATATAGCCACAAGATGAACACACAACCTCTGCTGTGCCAGGGTTTTCATTCAGACAGTGGTCCCTTCCGTGACAACAGAATTTGCTCTCATTAGACCACTAGGCAGGCCTGCTACTCCATTCTTAATGAGCTCTGTTGTGCCTGGACATTTACAGCATTTAAGATCCCACATGCCCAGAATGATCTGAGATCCTTAAATTACCTATGCATGGTGAAGTGAATATATGACAGGCAACAATTACTTTGCATACCTTTGCTGCTTGTTTATTTTTTTTCTTTAAGTATTCTTATTTGTTATGGGGCTAAAGGACACAGCAAATTAACTTTTTCTTTTTTTTTTTTTAGGAGATCTGATGTATCTTTTTACTTTAGTTAACTTGCTCAGATTAGTTTAATTTTTGCACAATAAGAAACGGATTATCTCCTCCCCATCTCCCCAGCCCCTGAGTGTTGAATTTACTATAAAATCACAGTCCATTTGTTTCTGCAGCTCTTAGTTGGTGCAATAAGCTGGTGCTCTGTGGCAGGGCTGATGTTTCAATACCTGATTCAACAGAGCGTTTAAGCACGAGTAGTCACATTTAGAATTCATGAGATTGCTCATGCTGACAGTTAAGCATGTGCTTAAGTGCTTTGCTGAATTGGAACTTTGAGTAACACAAGTGACTTCTACATAGGTCCCATTAAATCATTCCTCTCCTCTTAACTTTCCCGCTTGTGGGAAGGATGGAATTGGAGGGGGTGACAGACATTTGTTTGTTTTGGGGAGGGAAGAATCTTGGTCATTCACTGCTATCAGCTGCGTGGTTTATGTTTATGTAGCCATGTTACTGATTGTATACATTCGCACGCACACAACAGCCTTTGGAGCTTGTTTAGAATGTTGAAGCTTAATTTGGAGACAGGTTTCAGAGTGGTAGCCATGTTAGTCTGTATCAATAAAAACAATGCGGAGTCCTTGTGGCACCTTGGAGACTAATAAATTGTTTGGGCATAAGCTTTCGTGGGCTAGAACCCACTTCATCAGATGCATGGAGAGTTACTGAACCCACCAGGCAAGTGTCTATTTGTAAGCCAGATGCAACTCAAGTGGAGATCCCAGATAGTCATGGAGCAGCTCTTTTCCCATTCTGCATCCTGTGGGGGAAACAGAATTCCTTGCCACTGGCCCCAGTGGGGCCCTCTTGTGCCAAGCCCTATGACCCAGCACTGGTGCATGAGAGAGAAATTTACGCCATAATCACAATCACTGCTCTTAATTTCAGATAATGACATGTCTGTATGTTTTATAATATTTGTTAATTACCAATTCTTTATTCAGTGGTTCACAAATGATCCAAAGGAGCCATTGGAAAAAGTCTAATGCTTCACAGGAAACTTTGAAAACCCATTCTGCTTTGAAATCATTTTGTCTGTCTATCTCCATTGGTTCTGCTTTTTATCTTCCCTTTTCATCAGTATGACTGAGCACATTTACACAGACACACAAAGTGGGTAAGATAATATCCCAAGCTTTCTACAATAACACTGCAGGCATATTTGCATAAGAAGTCTCACTGCTCCATAGCACTTAATCTGATTTTGGTAGTTTATTTCTCCTCTGAAATCCTAACCCTTTTAGTGATTTCACAATTATCTCTACAGCAACTAATTGTAATCTTTGTAATCAAGGATTGTACTTTCAGCGGGGGAATAAGCAGCAAGAAGAAAAGAATTGGTAATGGATGAACAGATTCAAATTTTATGCCTTTTATTGTAATTTTTAAAAGGAAAGTCAGAAAAGGATATGTTTGATTCAAGCACTGACTGGGACAGTGTTGCCTAGTATATTAAGCATTGCACTGGGATTTAGGAACTTCTGATACAGATTCTCAGCTGCATATACAGGCCGCACACTGGCACAGTCATTCTTTTAATTATTTTTAAAAATATGGCACTCTGTCTCATTGAGATTCCATCCTGGTGCTGTGTGGAGTGTAAGAGGTTGTAGAAGGCAAGGGGAGAACTGGCTTAGATTAGGCGCATTGGGAAACCTGGAGAGGGTTGGAAACGGAGCAAGAGGAGGTGTTGGAGCAGCAGTTGGCAGGCAGGAGGAAATATAAAGTGGATTATTTGTTTCGCCAGAAGGAGCAGATGCAGTGCCAATATGAATGTTGGGAATGAAGGAATCAGTTGGAGATTGGAAAGACGAGGTTCAGATGGGAGTCATTGGGGAATAAAATATGTGATGCTCCACAAAAGCAGCATGTTTTTGCTCCCACAGTGGCCACGATGTGATTAAATTGTAAGACACTCTAACATTTATCATCTGTTAGTTTGAACACTTTTTTTTTCATTCTTTCTCTTTTGTGCTTATTTGTGCTTTTATATTTTTGATCCAATATATGGAAATTTTTTTAAAGCTTTTCTCTTTAATGATATTACATGATATTAGTGCTTGGAGAGTTTGTTCACTATAACACGAACAGGTTCCCTACCCTTGAAAAAATCCTGTGAAATGATTGAGAGAGCTGGACAAGGAGTGGAGTTAAGCCAAAATGACAGTACATTGGTTTATTATTTGGAATATGGCAGTTCAGTATGATAGGGCTTTTTACACTTAATTTGTGGTTCTTCAACAGAGGTGATACATTTTGTAAATAAATTGACATTTTGGTATTCTGCTATCGAAGGTTTGACAGAAAAATTGACAGGAAAATATTTATCTTTGAAAACAAACTAGACACACTCTTTATATTAAAATCTGCCTGGTCAAACTGTTCATGCATGATGGACACTGTAAACAGACAAGGATTATTATGCTCATCTTCTTCAGAGACTCATTAATCTTGTGGCTGTCATGTTTAACCGCCTCCATGATAGTGCTCACAGAATACATTTGAGTCTTTATTTCATTGATGCTATAACCTAAATGACAACTAAAGGGCCAGTTTCTCTATTCTAATATGTGCCGCTCCCCATTGTACTATGTGATTGGTGCAAAGAGGAGGGAAAGCAGTTGGATCTCAACCAGCTGAGAATTCCACCAACATGGCTGATTCTTCGTCCCTGCTTGTACACTGACCTCTGGTTTGGGAAGGGGAAGTGGCCAGAACATACTGCATTCTGGCTATGCTCAGCTGGTGTGTGGTTCTTTAGCTTCACTACCCTATGCTGGAGCCTCAATCAGCTAAGAATCACCCTGAGAATTGGGGATCTATGATAAGTTCCATGAGAATGAATTTATTATTGAAATGGAGTGCTGGATAATTGTCAAGGATTGCTTATATAGTCTAAAAGGTTTTTTTATATTATCCTTTCAGCTCCAGTTCAGATATTTTGAGAGATCTGCAAGAAGTTGAGATGGTTTCAGAATCATCAGATAAGTGAGTACAGTACACGGATGAATGACGTAATTGGTTGAGGCTATTCTAGGCCATTTAATGGTTTCCTCTGCATAAATAAAAAGGCTTGGTTTAAATAAACAAGTAACAGAAAATTTGTAGTTAGGGCCGACACGATGGAGTTAGAAATGTTGGAAGATCTTGCATCACAGATTTTACAAATCAAGCACACTTTATTCCAAGCATTCATTTTGGATTTGTTTTGTCTGGAGGGAGAAGTCCACTCCTCTGCATTTAAAAGCTCACCATTTTTTAGAACAGAAAATAATGTTTTAATTATTATTTGTGTTATGGTAGTGTCTAGTGGTCCCAACTGAAATCAAGCTTAATTGTACTAGGCATTGTATAAACACATAGTGAGAAATGGACCATGCCCAGAAGCTTACAGTGTAAATTGATCAGGACACACAAAGGGTGGGAGGGGAAATAGAGGCACAGAATGATGGATGGTTTTGCCCAAGATCACAACACTGGCAGAGCTAGAACTAGAACCAAGGTGTTCAGAGTCCCAGTCAGGTGCCTTATCCCCAGTAAATTTCTAAAATCCTCGGAAGAGAAAATAGAAATCAAGATTTGGAAGGATTCTGCAACAATACTGCAGTTTGTCATATGAGACTGTGACATTATTTTAAGTCATACGATTGGACTAGTAAGTATTTCTGAAAAATCCAGTATGCCCAGAAGACTGAACTAATTTTGCATGTCCCTCCGCTGGTGCTGGAATCCTTGCTTGAATATCATGCCAGCTGCGGTAGTTGGGCATAAGAGGGTGATATTAGAGGAATCGTATCCAACTTAATTGTGAATTACATTTTTTAAGGAAGTCCTTAGAATAGTTAATTGGGGAATTATCCCAAGAACATGTGTGTTCAGTAGATTGGTGCAGCTCTTCATAAACCTCATAGTCCATAACTGAAATGAAATTTGGAACTCTTAAAAGTGTGTATATTATTTACTCAATAAAGTATGGTGCTGTACTGGATGATAATAGTTTATAATGGAAACACTGACTTGATTATAATGGTCCAGAAATCGGTGGGAATGTTAATCAGTAGGAAAGGATCAAATAAGTAATCATTAGAAGTTTAGTGTAAAAAGAGCCCTTAGTTAGGCGAGAAATGGGTGATGTTTAGAAGAATGTTCATAAGCATAATTTCTGACAGCACCTAAAAGTGATTTACTAAGACCAGCATAAAATATTCAGTTGTACCTATTTTCCAGTGCTGTAGTCTGCATTGTAACATTTTCCTCATGATTTCCTTCTGCTGCTGTTTCCATTGTCTAGAACATTGTTTATCAAACTGGAGTCCGCGGGTCCTGCTGATCAACTCCTCCCATTTCCTCCCAGCGCATCCTGCATGCCAGGGAACAGCTGTTCAGCAGTGTGCAGGAGGCTCGGGAAGAGAAGGGGAGGGGATGGAATCATGCCCGGGGCCACTGGCCCTGCTAATTAACCCCTCATCCTCCCTTCCAGTGCCTCCTGCATGCTGGGGAACAGCTGTTCAGCAACATGCAGGTGGCGCTGGGAGGGAGAGGGAGGAGCATGGATTGGGTGCGCTCAAGGGAGGGGGCGGAAAGAGGTGAGGAAGAAATGGGGCAGGGGTGGGGCCTTGGGGGAAGGGATGGAGTAGGGGCAGGGCCAGGGGCTGAGAGGTGGGCTTGAGGGTCCATGAACATTTTAAAATCAAAATGGCGGTCTTCGGGTTGCTAAAGTTTGAGAACTGCTGGTCTAGAAAATTAACCCAGAAGGCAAGCAGCTGTAGCTGTCTTTGCAGCAGGCAGGAGTTAGAACTCCTAATAGTTAAGGTATACTCATGCATGAACCACTTGACTCCTTCCTCAGACACCCTCTTTCTGAAAAGACACATGGAGTATCATTGTATGATCGGTATGCAGGTGTTGGCAAACTAGTAAGAGATGCAAACTCCTTCAAATGAGTTATTACACTTGCACCGTAACATATTATCGAGTGTGAAATGATACAGAGTTAGTTACAGCTCCCCTTTGCTTATCTAAAATAATTTTGAATGTAATTTGAACATAAATCTAAGAGATCCTGTTTTTGAAGTTTATTGGGGCAGCATATTTTAGGATTGGGCTTGAAGGTGGTAGAATAGATTGTACTTTTTTATTCTGTCAAGTGGAGTTGAAAATGGGATGAAAATAACTCAAGGCTAAAATATGAAATATTTTGTGTTGTTTTCCCCAAACCCCAGCAGAAATGTGATTTGCAATGATTTCTTACACCTTCTGTTGGCAAAATATGTATATATTTATCTTGCACCTGTTCTTTAGACAATTGGAATGTCTATAAAGACTTTATCTGGGACATTTTGTCATTTCCCTAAAAATGTCACTTTCTTGGTTCAATCAGGTAACATTGCTGCAAGGTACTGAAAAAGTGTTGCTGGGTTTGTTTCCTGCCAGATACTAATAACTGGTTTAAAAGGTAACTATTAGGCTGAAAAAGTAACAAATAGAAGTGGCTATGGAACAGATTTATATTGCTAAGAAGGTACAAAAATGAGAATGTTTGTTTGTTTGTACTTCTTGTGGTTAAGAAGGGGAGAGAGGTATACAAAATATTCCATCTTGATGGGTTATTAGGAAGCTACCTATGTCTCTCTTTAGTCTCCCATTTTTGATCAGCATATAAATCAGGGTACATGTTTACATATTTGCCTTTTTTTGAGGAGAAAGGGCAAATGTGGCAAGAATGCCTCCCCCTCCCCCGCATCACAACAACACACCTTTGCAGAACAGATCCATACTCTTGTAAATGTTTCTACAAAATGATACGTCCAGATCAACAAATTGCATTTTGATGCACTGTATAAAAGGGATTGCTTATTGACTGAAACTTACTTAGTCAAAAAATGACAGCGCATGGTTTCAAATATGAATCAGCTGAGAGGTTATTGCAGATGACAAACATAATAATCATCTGACAATACTTGATGAAAGAAGGAAATTGAAAAGGTCTTTAGATTTGTCCTAAATGGTTATGTTGAAGGATGACATTTGACCTTCATTGCTCGGAATGTTTCCTGTTGGGTTACAATTTCTTAAAATATATCTATGATGATTTCTCTTTTATGTCCACTGAAAGCATAATACAAATTAGAAGAAATTTATAAAAGCAAATCAAAAAAGCCTATATATTTGCATTTTTTATGCTGCAGACTTCACACATTATCCATAATAAACTGGGAACTTGTTATAAGCTAAATGTATTCAGTTCAAATGTAGTTTCCATATTTTAGAAAATGCATCTCTATCAACTTGCTTAATCCATAATATCCAAGAAACAAAGTCAGCTAACAGTTTCTGACATAATGGAACTGGATGTTGCTATCGTTGAAATGAGTGGCAAAATTTCCATTGGCTTGAAATGGGAGCAGGATCAAACAAAACGGGGGAGCCCAGTTGCTAGAGGGCTCTGCTGCATCAGCAACTGCAGATTGGTCACACTGCTTAGAGGAGGAGAAGGAATCCTTCTCCCTTAGATGCCCAGAATCTGCCCAGAGCACAGCCCGCTTGCTGAGGGCTGCAAGATGCAGACAGGATTTGGTCCTGTACCGTAGAGAGGTCTCATTATATGTTCCCAAGAAGGATAGACTGGTTTCTTGCTTCTCAGACCACAGCTGGAGTCTTTCACAATGACCATGTGAAGTAATGTGGCCATATGCATGAATAAAGCAAACTGCAGTAATGCATATATCTTTCATTCCTTTATACAATATTTTTATAACTTCTCATCAGCTAGATGGATACCTTCCTTTTTTCCATTTTTTAGCTCACGACCTAATAGTAGCACCTTATATCACACGATACAGCATATTTTCAATATTTTACTATAAGACTTAATATCAGCCCCGTTTTATGTTGAGTAAACTACTAGTATTTGATATGTGCTTTCCATGTGAGGATATTTCAGTGTACATTCTGAGGATTTTTTTATTTGTCCATAACTTGCCAAAGTTGCAGCTTATTTATGGATTCTATTGTAACATTTTTTTCCAACTGGTGCCACATTTAGAACCCATTGTTTAAATATTTTGGCAGTTGGAAATAATTATTTCTTAGTGAATTATTTTTCTTTCTTACTCCATTCTTGATTATTTAGTATTATCCAGTCTATTATTGCCATGTATTTTGAGAGCGTCATGCAAAGGTTAATGGGGCAGCTAAAATATCTCTCCTCAGTGGAGGGACTCTTATTTTCCCAACATCATCAATATCCTCTGAGTCATAGATGGAAGGCCACCATTTTTAAACTACCAGGCAGTGACATGCAGCTAATTTTCCCAGTGACTACAGAATAAAAATCCTATGCTCCCTTTTGTGCCACTGAAACTGTGATCCAGAGAATGCCAATGATTGATTCGGTATGAGCAGAAATCCACAGGTTAAGGGAGTGGAACCATTAGCTTCTTTGTGAGTTTGCAGACCATGTTCTGTAGTGGAAGAGAGAGTTGAAACTTGCAGAATTTCTGTTCTCCTACGCAAAATATTTCTGCCCAGCAATGTGGGAAATTTAATATTGGCAAGATGACTTGTTCATAGCAAAATCATTTCTTGCCCTTGGTAATTTTCTAAACCAGAGAATCTAGTCATTTGATGGGTTTGTTTAAGCCAAATTGTAATAACATGTGGACAGGTTGATTTGTGATCAAGATTCTAGAGCAGAAAGTAAACTACACCTTTGATTATGCTTCATGTTCTTCAGGTTAATTATAGAACATTATTTATACTTCAGTAAGTGGACACTGAGCTGTACACTATGTAAACTGTATCAAACAAGTGCCTTACCCTGAAGAGTTTATTATATGAAATTACAAGCAAGTTGTAATGTAATGTAATGTAACGATGCTGGTTCTGGCAGGATCCAACTGGGAGTGCCAATTCAGGACAAATTGCTTAAAGCAGGACAGTTACAGCCCAAGGCTCGGGTTTTTCCACCTCTAAGGCAAACCAAACCACCCAGACAGAGAAGACTTTGGTTTTCCCCACTGACTAACCACAAGTCACACAAGCAATTCCCTTAGACACTCCAGTTTCCCAGTATCACCACCAGTGCCACTCATTATGGGGACAGATGGTTATGAAAACCAATACTCAGCAAAAGAAAAAGGGTTCTCTCGATCCCAAAGGATCAAGCCCCAGACCCAGGTCAATACACGAATCAGATCTTACCCACAAATCACGCTATTGCCAGTCCTTTAGAATATAAAATATAAAGGTTTATTCATAAAAGGAAAAAGATATAGATGAGAGCTAGAATTGGTTAAATGGAATCAGTTACATACAGGGTAATGGCAAAGTTCTTGGTTCAGGCTTGTAGCAGTGATAGAATAAACTGCAGGTTCAAATCAAGTCTCTGGAGTACATTCACAGCTGCGATGGGTCTTTCAGTCCTTGGTTCAAAGCTTCAGTGGAACAAAGTTCCTCCAGAGTTATGAAGCAGGATTGAAGACAAGATGGAGGAGCTGCAGCAGCTTTTTATATTCTTTTGCCATGTGGTCTGTCTTTCTTTGTTCCAAAGACAAGCTGTCCATCACATGGCATGAAAAAACCTTAGAATTCTGTCCATAGGCATGCCCCTGCATACCTTGCTGAGTCTCAAGGCGTATCTGCCTTCTCTCAATGGGTCAGTTGTATAGCTGATGGTCCTTAATGGGCCATCAAGCAGGCTAAGCAGAACTGACATCAACTTGTCTGGGGTGTCATCCAGAAGCATAGCATAAGTTTGAAATACAGACAGTGTAGAGCCAATACTTTTCTTTAAATACAAAAATGATACATGCAAACAGATAGCATAATCCTAACCAGCAAACCATAATCTTGTTTTAGACACCTTATTTGACCCCCTTTTTACAAGATTTGGTGCCACTACAGGACCTTGGTTGCAACAATGTTCTATATGGCCCCAGTTCAAGTCAATCACGTCACACAGGTAAATTCTGGAACAGTCAGAATGACGTGTGTGGAACTGCGTTTATTTAAAATTAGTCAATCCAGATACAGACCGTTGTTATCACATACTTTTCTATAAATATTTGCAAGAGGGGGATACTAAGTCAAATGGTAGATGGATAGGCCACAGATTTTGGCTGTATGTTTTACAGCTTCACTATATACATGAGTGAAAAAGACATTAGTAACATTCCCCAGATTAGTCTGGATTGCTGAACTCAATTCTCCAATATGGGATGCCTATTACACTGCTTCGCTGTGAGAGCAACCACTGACCTTGCTCACACATTTCCTCTAGCATGTAAATTACTAGCAGCTGAGTTTTATATGAGTACTTCCAGCCAACCACTCCTGAATTGTTCTGGGGTGACACCAGCAAATACCCAGTCCCCAGAAATATACATCTTGTACTTCCCAGCTCTTTCCTTTTGTGCAGTACAAACTCATAGAAAGTCTGTCATTTCATTAATAGAAAATGATATGTTATCTCAAACCCTGTTATCCCAAATGGGTGGTTTCCAACCTCTTCAATCCAAATACACACTGGTTTAGATAAAATAAAACAAGTTTATTAAGTACAGAAAGATAGATTATAAGTGATTCTATTCCTCATTTTTTTTATCTTTTTGTTCTCTTTGAGAATCATCTCCAGCTGAGGTTCAGGCAACTGCCAGTCTGTTTACACGAGAACCTCCAACTGTTCCATTGTCAAAATGTAAATTTCTCGCTCACATCCTTTTTCTTGTCAAAAAATGGCCACTTACCTAGATGATCAGCAAATTGAGTTTTCAAATGATACCTCACAAAGCATATTTTGTACAAAATTTGCAGGCTTGTAAAAGTTTGTGAATATAGGGGTGTGACACTGCACCCCATAGTCTTCACAGTGATATTATTCTGACATAATTATAATGTATTTTATGCAAGATAAGTCATGTGAGGTGTCATTGGAAAAGTTATGATTAGCTGAATATGATTATCCTATTTGTATGCATATATCATTTTTGTATCTGAAGTTATTAATATTGACTGTGTATCTCTTTTTTCAAATATAGTTACGCCTGTGTAACGCCCACTAGACAAGATGCTTTCAGTCTAGATAGAGGGTGGAGGAGGGCCTATCCAAGGCAATGGGCCAGTAGGAAAAAACAATAGGCGTTAGGAGAAGTTTCTCTCTCTCCTGGCAAGCCTTCCTGTGATCGCTCCAAATAGCCTGTGAGTGATGGCTGCTATGACTCTACGAGGACATGTGATGAGACCACATGTCTCCAGACTCCATCTTGGGATGTCATTTTTCCACAGACTGGTCTGGAAACCAAGTTTTGAAACAAAGGGTTTCCACCATATGCAAAAGCTATATAAGGGAAGGAGTGACATCATCTGGGGTTCATCACTCCTCACACAAAAAGACTCCTGGAAACACCTGCGGACCAAAGACTGAACTGGGGAAAGTGCTGGACCCAGGCTAATGGGATTTTTAGCCTGTGAGTGAAACACCTGTAGATTCCAAGCTGTAAAGCAACTGCAGTTTGCCCCTTAAGAATCTGCAGCCTGCTTGTATTATCTCTTAGGAGGAGAATCTGCTATTCATAGCCAATCAGTTTAGTATATTAAGTTTAGTTTGCAGTTTTTGTTTATTTTCTAGGTAATCTGCTTTGATCTGTTTGCTATCACTTAATCTATCTTTTGTAGTTAATAAACTTGTTTTTGCTTTATCTAAACCAGTGAATTGGACTGAGGTATGTGGGAATCATAAATCAGGGGCAGAAGTCTATTGCATATTCCTCTACACATTGAGGGAGGGGGAAAATATTATGAGCTGTACAGTCCTCTGTGCAGTGCAAGACAGTATAATTTTGGATTTATACTCCAGAGCGGGTACGTACCTGAGGAGCTGGGAGTAGCCTTCCATGCAGGGGCTGGTCAGAAACCCTGCTTGTAACTGCAGCTGGGTGTCCCCCTACCTGTACGATTGTTGGTGAAAGTGTAGGCTGGAGGGCTTTGTAGCTTGTCACAGCAGTACAGTGCGAGAGGGAGCACCGCCTGGTACGTCAAGGGGCTCATTGGTACCCCAGTTCCAGGTGGCACCCTTGGGGGGAACCCATCACAAGGGTACAGTCTGTCATAGTGGTGAATAGTCTCCTACTTTGGAAGAAGTCAAACAGTAAAGCTAGAATAGTAAAATGTAGTATAATATCTGCATAGAATGAGATTTCAACTTTATTCTGTGACCTGAGTAATCTGTTCTTGCAAGGATAGTCATACGCTGCTAAGACAAAAATAGATGCAACTGGCAGCTGCGCTTTGTAACATGACACAGTGGACACAGCAGATAGTTTTGATCAGTGTTTCTAAGCCATATACTGTACTATAGTTTAGCCACACTGTAAAACAAATGCCACCATTTGTGAAATATATTGTCATCTTATACCTAGAGTTTACTAAACAGAAAAATCTAATAAGTATAGGAAGAAGGCTTTTCAACATATGGTACAAAAATAAAAGTTAATACTGAATTTTTATATAAATTTTGCCTTTTTTCCAAAGCAGCATAAGGCACTTAGATCAACTTTGAAAGGTGGTGAATGTTTAAAGTGATACCTTCAAGAAAGTGGAAGAGTATCTTTGTATATAAATGGGCTAGCCTACTGAGGTGGGTTTTAAACTAGGTTTTATGGTAGGAGACAAAAGCTAACAGGCAAGTCCAAAACAGAGAGACCTGGGTGAAAGATTGGAATCTGGGGGGAAAATGGGCAGTCACAGCAGGGACAAAGGAAAGACTAGAGGGAATATAGAGGGGAAACCTAATGAATATCTTAATGTCTGTTTGCTAATGCAAGAAATATGGGGAATATACAACTAAAATACTGGTGAATAATCACAATTATGACATCATTGGCATCACAGAAACTTGGTGGGATTGGAATATTTGTATAGATATGTACAGCTTGTTCTGGAAGGACAGGCAGGGGGAAAAAGGGAGGTGGTGTTGCCTTGTATATCAAAGATGCATACACTTGCACTAAGAAAAGGAGTACTTGTGGCACCTTAGATACTAACAAATTTATTAGAGCATAAGCTTTCGTGAGCTACAGCTCACTTCATCAGATGCATTTGGTGGAAAAAACAGAGGAGAGATTTATACACACACACAGAGAACATGAAACAATGGGTTTATCATACACACTGTAAGGAGAGTGATCACTTAAGATAAGCCATCACCAACAGCAGGGGGGGGAAAGGAGGAAAACCTTTCATGGTGACAAGCAAGGTAGGCTAATTCCAGCAGTTAACAAGAATATCAGAGGAACAGTGGGGGGTGGGGTGGGGGGGAGAAATACCATGGGGAAATAGTTTTACTTTGTGTAATGACTCATCCATTCCCAGTCTCTATTCAAGCCTAAATTAATTGTATCCAGTTTGCAAATTAATTCCAATTCAGCAGTCTCTCGTTGGAGTCTGTTTTTAAAGCTTTTTTGTTGAAGGATAGCCACTCTTAGGTCTGTGATCGAGTGACCAGAGAGATTGAAGTGTTCTCCAACTGGTTTTTGAATGTTCTAATTCTTGACGTCTAATTTGTGTCCATTCATTCTTTTACGTAGAGACTGTCCAGTTTGGCCAATGTACATGGCAGAGGGGCATTGCTGGCACATGATGGCATATATCACATTGGTAGATGCGCAGGTGAACGAGCCTCTGATAGTGTGGCTGATGTGATTAGGCCCTATGATGGTATCCCCTGAATAGATATGTGGACAGAGTTGGCAACAGGCTTTGTTGCAAGGATAGGTTCCTGGGTTAGTGGTTCTGTTGTGTGGTGTGTGGTTGCTGGTGAGTATTTGTTTCAGATTGGGGGGCTCTCTGTAAGCAAGGACTGGTCTGTCTCCCAAGATCTGAGAGAGCGATGGCTCGTCCTTCAGGATAGGTTGTAGATCCTTGATGATGCGTTGGAGAGGTTTTAGTTGGGGGCTGAAGGTGATGGCTAGTGGCGTTCTGTTGTTTTCTTTGTTGGGCCTGTCCTGTAGTAGGTGACTTCTGGGTACTCTTCTGGCTCTGTCAATCTGTTTCTTCACTTCAGCAGGTGGGTATTGTAGTTGTAGGAATGCATGATAGAGATCTTGTAGGTGTTTGTCTCTGTCTGAGGGGTTGGAGCAAATGCGGTTATATCGTAGAGCTTGGCTATAGACAATGGATCGAGTGGTATGATCTGGATGAAAGCTAGAGGCATGTAGGTAGGAATAGCGGTCAGTAGGTTTCCGATATAGGGTGGTGTTTATGTGACCATCGCTTATTAGCACCGTAGTGTCCAGGAAGTGCACTGCACTGAGGATGAGGTAGAAGTGGGAGACAGATCTGTTGAAAGTCTCTGGGTAAAGGAGTTAAAAAAAACCCAGGGTGATGTCATGGTCGGTGTCTACCATAGACCACTAACTAAAAAAGAGAGGTGGATGAGAGAGGCTTTTTTTAAACAACTGACAAAATCATCCAAAACACAGGACTTAGTTGAAATCCCATATCACCACTACCCAGACATCTTTTGGGAAAATAATACATCAGGGCAGAGATTATCTAATAAGTTTTTGGAATGAAGATGGAGAAAGCAAATAGGGGAGAGGCAATTCTAGATTTGATTCTGACTAACTGGAGGAACTGGTTGAGAATTTGCAGGTGAAAGGCACCTTAGGAGAAAATGATCATGAAATGAAAGTTCATGATTCAAAGGAATGGTAGGAGGGAAAACAGCAGAATTAAGACAATGGACTTTAAGAAGGCAAACTTTAGCAAACTCATAGAATTGGTAGGTAAGATTCCATGGGAAGCAAATCTGAAGGGGAAAAAGGGTTCTGGAGCGTTGACGTTTTTTCAAAGAAACATTATTAAGGGCACAAGAGCAAACTATCCTAGTGCATAGGAAAGATAGGAAGTATGGTAAAAGACCCCCCTGGCTTAACCAGGAGATCTTCAAAAACTCAAAACTCTAAAAAGAGTCATTAAAAAAGTGCAAACTAAGTCAAATTATGGACAATTAATATAAATAAAAACCCACAAGCATGTAGGGACAAAATTGAATGGTCGAGGCAAAAAATAAGATTCATCTAGCTAGGGACATAAAGCATAAGAAGAAAACATTTTACAAATCCAAATGAGAAGCCAGAGGAAGATCAAGGACAGGTAGGCCCATTACTCAGTGAAGAAAAGACAATCACAGAAAACAGAGCATTGGCCAAAGTGTTAAATGCCTTTTTTGTTTCAATTATAACCTATAAAGTTAGCAATGATTGGATGACTAACAGTGAACATCAGTGTAAATTGTGTAGGATCTGAGGCTAAAACAAGAAAAGAACAAGTTAAGAATTACTTAGACAAGTAAGATGTCTTCAAGACTGTAGGACTTAATGAAATGCATCATAGAATACTTAAGGAGCTAGCTGAAGAGATCTCTGAGCTATTCAGAATCATCTTTTAGAATTTGTAAAGGATGGGAGAGATCCAGAGGGTTGGAAAAGTGCAAATATAGTACCTGTCTATAGAAAGGGGAATGAAGACAACCCAAGGTATTATAGGCCAGTCATCTTATCTTCAGTACCTGGGAAGATACTGGACCAAATAACCAATCAATTTGTAAGTACCTAGAAGAAAATAAGGTGATAAGTAACAGTCAACATGGATTTGTCAAGAACAAATCATGTCAGACCAACCTAATATCCTTCTTTGACAGGGTAACAAGCCTTGTGGATAGGGGATAAGCAGTAGATGTGATATATCTCAACTTTACTAGGGGCACGTCTTCACTGGCAACGTTAAAGCACTGCTGCGGCAACGCTTTAATGTGGCTTGTGTAGTCGTGGCGTAGCGCTGGAAGAGAACTCTCCCAACGCTCTAAAAAAAACCCACCTTCATGAGAGGCATGGCTACCAGCACTGGGAGCGCAGCTACCGGCGCTGGTGCACTGTCCATACTGGCACCTATAAAGTTAGCAATGTAAAGTGCCAGTATAGATAAGCCCTAAGGCTTTTGATACTGTCTCACATGAACAAACTAGATAAATATAGCCTAGACAAGCTGACTGGGAGGTGGGTGCACAACTGGGAAAAGCTTACATAGAGTAGTTTACAGGAGTGGTTCAACGTGAAGGTGGAAAGGCATATTGAGTGGGGTCCTGCAGGGATCTGTTCTGGATCCACTTCTATTTAGTATCTTCATAGAAGATTTGGATAATGGCATAGAGAGGACACTCATAAAGACTGCGGATGATACCAAGCTAGGAGGGGTTGCAAACACTTTAGAAGGCAGAACTAGAACCCAAAATGATCAGAACAAACTGAAGAAATGCTCTGAAATAAGTTGGATGAAATTCAATAAATGCAAAGAACTATACTTGGGAAGAAATAATCAATTGCACAAATACAAACTGGTAAATGACTACTTAAGTAGGAGTACTACAGGATCTGGAGGTTATAATAGAACACAAACTAATGTAATACCGTTGTAAAAAAAGTGAACATAATTTTGGGGGATTGTTGTAAGCATGTCATGTGATGTAATTCTTCCACTCTGCTCATCACTGATAAGGCCTCAACTGGAGTATTGTGTCCAGTTCTGATCACCAGACCTTGGGAAGGATGTGGATAAATTGGAGAATGTCCAGAGAAGAGCAACAAAAATGATTGATTAAAGGTCTAGAAAATGTTGACCTATAAGGAAAGTCTGAAAAAACTGTTTGTTTAGTTTGGAGAAAAGAAGACAGGGGAGGGATGGGCGGCACAGTAATGCACATAAAAGGTTGTTATAAAGAGGAGGGTGATAAATTGTTTCCTTAACCACTGAGGATAAGAAGTAATTGGCTTAAATTGCAGCAAGGGAGATTTAGGTTATTACACATTAGGAAAAAACTTCCTAACTGTAAGGGTAGTTAAGCAGTGGAAGAAATTACCTAGGGAGGTTGTGGAATCTCCATCACTGGAGATTTTTGAGAACAGGTTAGACAAACACCCACCAGAGGTGGTCTAGATAATGCTTAGTCCTGCCTCAGTGCAGGTGACCGGATTGGATGACCTCTCAAGGTCCCTTCCAATCCTACATATCTGTGATCAAAATGTAGGTTTTATGATGGGAGGAAAAAAATTTAAATATGTATCCAAATAGCAATGTTTACCCACTTATTATTTGCAAATCCAGCATTACAGTATTAGGCTAGAGCATGAGAACCTATAGACTACAACTGATTAGGAACCTTTACTACCTTGCTTGTCGGTAACGTAGGTACAAGAAATATATTTTATCCAAAAAAACCACAAAACTTGAACTTGACAGTCCCCTTTTGAACACCACTTTTTAAAAATACTTATTACTCTAAAACCACATTTCCTTTCTATGATGAGGAGGCTAGTAAATATTACTACTTAGGCAATTTTATGTAGTAAGGGACAGCTAATGTTGTTCATTGTTATGGTCTTTAAAGCAGGATGATTTTTTTAACCTTAATAGAGAAATGATTATTCCTCAGCTAAATGACCATTCTTTCTGTCAAGTCTGATTCAGAACATTTAACAGTCCTCTAACCTTTTACTTAATGTGTTTTTTATGTTTTCCACCCTAATGATTTTTATTCTGTTGCGAATTAAGGTTTCCCTTGGGTCTGAATGGATTACAGTGAAGACATGCTAAAACTTGTGTGGAGAATAGGTCAACTAGCTGCTCTGTGTTGAGTAGCAAAAGGATAGCTCAGTAATTTAATTTCCCTAGGGTGGTGGTGGTGCAGGGGAATGTATTTCTATGAATGGGAAATCAGCTTTGGATACTTCTCCACAGATCACTTTTTGCTACAGACTCCTTTCAGTCTCCACTCAGAGCTGGAACAGTCAGCTAGGATTCTTTTGTTGAACTCCTGAAGCCAGATGACAGAGTGCTTTCAATGGGGAGTCCTTGACTTTGGCATGATATACCGCAGCCCAGTATGGCAGCCTTTAGGGTATGATGCCGATGCCTTGTAACTTTTCTTTTTCTTTTCAGGGTTAGTGGCTACAAGAGAATGTGAGGGTATCTGAGGGTAAAAGGTGGAGAGTGGTAGAAAAGGGTTTGTCTTTTGATCATTTGATTGCGACAGTTTTGTTTTTAGCGTTTGACACTATACCTGGGGGTGACAGGTCTGTTACAAATTTCAAATAAATAAATAGGGTCCTCTGAAAGAAAATCTGAAACCAGATAGCAATCTATACACTTCTGTTAACAGGTATCTAATCTGGTTATTCCTTGCCCTAGGCAGATCAAGAAAGAGCATAATTGAGCATAATTGAGACTAGTTTTTGGATTTTAATTGAATTCTAGACCTTTTATTTTCCAGTAGCTTAAAGTTGGTCTGATCTTACCAACTTCTCCAGTGCATTACCTTTGTTCAGACACAACAGTTTGACAGTGAAAGCTGTATTGGCAGTTTTGTTGATTGCAACAGGATGATTTTTTGTACATATTAATTTAAGTGGTAGAACTAATAAAGAATAATTTAGTATTCATATGATACAGTTAATAAATTGCCTACTCATAAAGCTTTTAATGAGCAACATAGAGATTTTACACTAATCTTCTGGAGTCCCCTTTTATTTGCACTAATCAGTCTACATTGACACACACCAGCTAAAAGTTAATATTGAAGCAGTAAATCCAAATATTAGTTATTTTATTTATTGCACTTAATAGTTATTAATGAAAAATGTGGAAATGGGCAGCTTAGTAACATCTTATTCCTTTTTACTGGCCTTTTGGCCACTTTTTTTACCTAAATCTTGGGCTCATTCCTGAAATGTATTTAAGCACAATTTTTATGTTCTCTTTGCTTTCAGAATGGTTTTTTTGTTTTTTTATTGCTTCCCTCATCCTCTGGAGAAGTAACAAATCAAGCTGCTACCTTTTCAGATATGCTGAGGAGGCTTGCAAACAAAGTTAATTGGAATGTACATGCAGATCACCCAAATCTAATGAAATTGAGGAGACATAGCAGGTGCTCAGTACTGAAATCTGTAGATTCTACTGGAAATCTTCATGGTGATGGCTTTATGATGGGTACATCTATACACAAGATATAGGCTCAAGACATGAATCTGAATCCTTCCTACACCTTCAGACATCATTGAAGGCAGTGTTTCTCAAATGATGGGTCCTGGCAAGATTCTAGATAGTTGGTCATGCCCATCAGTGGGTCCTGGCGTAAGCAAACATATGCATCTCCTGGCCCAGTGTGGAGGGGCAGGTCTGTGGTGGATGTTAGAGAGCAAGCTCACCTAGCAGTGGTGGATCCTGTCCTGCCCAATGCCCCATTCAATTTCACTAGAACTCTGAATGAAACCCGGATATGCTGTTGTAGTGTTTCTATTGAGATATTAATGAATCTTCAGAAAAAATCTGTGTATACTTCTATTGTATCCTTTGAGGGGGGGAGCAGAAGAAAATTTTGTTGCTGATATAGGAAATTCCTCCATCGCTTATTCTCCTTCTTAATTTTGAGAACAAAGTGAAATTTGGTGCTGGTGGAAGGTACCAGTCTGTTTGACCTCCCAAGTGAGGGTGGAGCCCCTGAATGGGATGTGAAGGATACCACATGGACAGCCATGCAGTCTGCAAGTTTATCTTTATCCACAGAATTGGTATGCTGTGACCACTGGAAATGCAAACTACCCCAGACCTTGCCTTCCATTGTGCTTCAGCACTTCTAAGGGTGACAGAGTAATTCAATTTGCATGCCCGTTCAGTGCTTGTTTTCATTCAGCCAACTTGCATGGCAGTTGCGGTAGTTTTGAGGTAATGACACTGAAAACTGGCATTAGAACACAACTTCATTTTGCACACTGGTTTCAGAGTAGCAGCCGTGTTAGTCTGTATTCGCAAAAAGAAAAGGAGTACGTGTGGCACCTTAGAGACTAACAAATTTATTAGAGCATAAGCTTTCGTGAGCTACAGCTCACTGCATCCGATGAAGTGAGCTGTAGCTCACGAAAGCTTATGCTCTAATAAATTTGTTAGTCTCTAAGGTGCCACACGTACTCCTTTTCATTTTGCACACTGTATACCATGTACATTTTGTACCAGGTACAATTTGGATGCAACCTGGAATAGCTTCAGACAAATGAAAATCTCCACTTTCCAATACATGACCTATATGGTTCCCCAGGAAATGTTTTATTCTCAAAGGTGACTGTGGTCAGATGTTGATGTAATGTTTGGCTGTGTGTGCGTGTTTCATGTGTGTGCTGCCCCAGTCCTGCACAGACAGCTGGCATGGCAAACCTTGAGTGAACAACCCAATGACCACAAAATCCGTTAAGGGATGAAGGCACCCAGCCAGCTTTATTTTTGACAAAGGACGGTGCTAATATTTCGTAGACTCTACCAGACCACTAATATATGTATGCCCATAACAGTGGACCATCTTAGTGAATGATTGGATTTTCTGTTCCTCTCTATGCTAAACAAAGATGCTCCCTTTGAGATGCGTCTTTATATCCCGATACAAACAAGTTAGTACTGCACCTCTGACATAGTTAGTTACTGCCACCTGACATGGCTAGTTATTACCCATCACCTTGTACATCTTGGTTTGATTAAAAATCTCTATTACGTACTGTCATCCTGACCTTATCTTTTAAGGGGGGGTCAGTGTGTCCCTGTTATCCTTGGGAAGTGCTTTTGTACCATCCTTGATATTGGACTGTGTTTGCATGAGTATTTTGTGACCAGCCTTTCTTAGGAATGTGTATTTCTGCACTATCAGCCCTGTTCTTGCCAGATTCTGTGAACTTGAAAGGTTGCAGAGCCTGATGTTTACTCACAGCCTGACTTTTGCTAACTTTGCTTTATATCAGCAAAGCTTGCTCACTACTTTAGCTTAGGCCTCATACCAGCCCTTTGATACAAGGGCTTACATTTTAGGCTCTCTTTCTACTATAGTAACTATAAAAACATGAAGGGCTTCTGTATTTATTGTAGATGATTTTCAGATCCTATTTGCTAAGTGTACAAGTTTAAAAAAAAAAAAAAGTTTTTTTTTTTAAACTCTGCACTGTCAGCTTGACATGGGATCTGAAAATCAACCTTTCCTCTTCTTCAAGAGTAAAGGTCCGGCAGTTAGAACATACATGTCAAATTTTGTTGGAGGCAGTTATGAAACAAAATGGAGAATCCAGCTTCACCTTTCTATACCCACATTTGCTCAGTAGAGATAAAGGGAGTTTGGGATTGGGATGTAAACACATTGCCTAACGAATAGCCTTGGTGAATAAGCAGATATGGCTGTGACGTACAGGGAAGATCTGTAGAGTAAGGAACCAATTTTACATATCAGCATTCTGAGTATATCTGTATTTTGGTAAATATACAACAGCTTTTGATCAGCACTGATGCAATTTAAACAAGGGTGACTTATTACCCTTGTAATAGAATACATTTAATTGATAGGTGATTTTCATGGCCATCTAAATTGGGTCCCTGCCTAGGATCTAATATTTTTCCAATTGTATTTATTTGGTGCTTCACAATGGCTTACTAGCACTTTTGTTTACTTAGTCTATTTTAATATACCCTTCTTAAAAGTTTTTATTGTATCTTACAGCTGCTAATTGCTTCTTGGTTCCTTTAAAGGCTCTTGTTCCATAAAAATCCCCCAAAGTGACTGCTCATTGCTTGTTGTTCCATTCTGGTATCCAAATGAGTATTTCAGACTGGCTTCTTAACTAACCTACAATCCTGTAAGTTAAATTCATTATATTCATTTTAGCTTAGTTTGTTTTAATCAATTAAACTGATGGGTACAGTGTAAATTCATGTGTAGTCTGGCCATCACTGCAAAGCATGCTAGGTTTCAGTAGACTTTTGCTTAATGAGATCATAGCTTAATTGGCAATTTTAGATGCCATCAGGGTGCACCAGTTAAGTGTATTTTGCTATATTGATTAAACTAGTATTTCATGGCTAAATGACCATTCCTTTTACTTGATTTATGTTAGTAACCTTTATTAGCTTACCTGGACTTCACTTCTCCTGAGAAGGAGATGAGCAGCTATGTACTCTGAGATTATGGGTTTGGGTTGTTGGTTTTTTGTTTAGTTTTGTTTCTGGTTGTTTTTTTTTTTCTGTTTTCCTTTCCCTTCCTCCATTAAGTAATCAATCAAGTAAATGTTTTTTTTAAATACTACAGATTCTTTACCTTATCCCCTTCTCTAAAAATATTAAAATCTTCATTTGTTAGCAGAGGGGCAAGTGTACTTGTTTTGGATTGGACTTCAATGGAGTGCTAGTTTATCTACAGTTCAGTGCGCCTAAAGTGAACAAACACATTATCGTAATTAAAATGAATGTATTGGTGTACTTGAGTCTATTTTAAAATAATAATCTACAGTAATTGAAGTCTTGGACCCCGATTATACAAGTTGTTTCTGAGTAGGTTGACCACTTGGCCCACAAGAAGCCCCACTGATTTCTGTGGATCTAATCAGAGGTTGAGGGGTTTGCTCATGCAGAGCACACTGTGGGAACAGGGGCTGAATAATAAAATGTCTATTGTAAAAGGACTAGTTCAGCAGAAACAATAGAAGTAATTGATGTTATAGGCTTGATTTTTTTTTTTCTCCAAAATATCTCAGTGACCAGCAGTTCTCACATATGCATTCAAAAAGTACTCAGTATGTGGTAGTTCCCATTGTTCTCAGTGGGAGTTACAGAATGTGGACCATCTTTTGAAAGTCAGGCCTTAACTGTAGGTGGTGAGCACTTCTGAAAATCTGTCTGAATACAATGCATAAATACTCTGAAAAATTTATGAACATCACCTGAACTATAGAACTCTTCCTTCAAAAACAGTGTCTCAAAGAGTACATTCTAGTCTTTGTTTCAGATTAATCTGTCTCTCTTCCAAATGTCCTTTTTTTCTTAAAGCAAAGAACATACTGAGTTTAAAATACATCTTTGTTAATGGTAGGATAATCTATAGGATTTTGTCCCACTTCACATAAACACTGTTGATTAACTGGGTTCATTTCAGAGAATCATTTGATCTGTAGTCATAACAACTGAATAATTGTTTCAGATTAATACATTTACTTAATGACTGTCTAGGCGCCACACATATATAGTATTTCTCAAACTAACTCCTTCAGATATTTCAGCAGTCATTTTTATCCTATAATCTCCACCTCTTATTCCCCAGATGGATTAGAAATACCTGAACCGATGCCTTCTTTCAGTGAATGTTCTGTATTGCTAAAGACCATTTGTAACATTCCATGCCTATTATACCAAAAAGGTGGAATTGTGGTTTTTATGGTAAAAGAATGAAATTTGCCCCAGTCTTAGTGCATGACCTAATAAAGATTTTCAGATATGGGGCCATCACCAACTCATCCCATGTGTCTATGGCAGCACTTTTAATAATATTGTCATAATCGGCAAATAACATTTTACAGTTAGACATACAAGGGAGATGTTCTTGGTTTTGCTTCATCCTGACCTTAACATTGGTGTAAGGACATATTTTGATTGTCATTGTGGTCGTGGCACAATTTAGTCACATTTCTCTTTTTTCTTTCAGATGCTACTTTTGTTGTATGAAAGATGCTTGGTGATTTGGGTAATATTAACTGTACACAATAGTGAAAGATGTTAGATGACTATTGGCTATTAATAGTACTTCAAACATGTCAGATTCAAGCTTGTTTGAGAGCCAGGGCCATCAACAGAGACATCCCTTTCACCTACTGATTGGAGCAGCGTGTGTTTTATCAGGAAGACAAAAGTGCAGAGTTGATTAATCCATCAGAATCAAAAAGAGAGCATATTGGATCTATCAGACTCTAGCAGAAAATTTCAGATGTTTTCATAAACTGAATGCATTTGCCATATTCACTGAAATACATAGATTAAATGATGATGATGGTATTGAAAAAATGTTGAACAAGAACAGTGGACATTGGCACAAATCTTGCAACATTATGTTTAACAGGACCAAACTTAAAAGGGCCGAGGGGAAAAAAAAAAATCTGAGAAAGCTATGGTTCACCCTGATAAACTGCAGAGAAAATACACACATTGAAGTGACTGACACGAAGAGAAAAAGAAGTGTGCTTTATTTGTGAAATGCACATACCATCAAAAGACCTCCATGAAGCTTGACATTAATAATGGAGTCTGCAGGTGTGCATGCCAGGTGCAAAACCAGCACTTATTTGCAAAACTAATCGTGGTGCAAGAGGCAGAGTATCATGATCATGCAAGATGTTTGGTGTCTCCCTACAACAAAGTCCAGGAGAGGAAAACTGAACAAAGCAACACAGATGATGTCCCATGGGATTGCTTTCGCTGAACTGATAGTATACATTGAAGAGACCAGACTGAATGAAGATGTGGCTCCAGTCTTTAAACTAGAAGACCTCAAAAGGCTCTCTACTGCTAGGCTAGAACAGCTGGGGGTGACACTGGCTGGGCACATTCACAGCACTGAATTAAAATCCTGTATCCTTTCATGCATTCCATATCTCTAAGCACACAGAGAAGTACATGATATGTTCCTTGCCTGCAATCAGGATTTTGGACCTGCCTTCCAAAAAGTATGTGAGGAAGACTGTGACAAAGCAGCACTTCACCTGTCCCAAACAGCAAAAATTATATGAAGTCACATGTTTCAAATGAAAACCAAGTTTACTGGATCATTTGATCCAGGATGCCAAGCAAAATCTGTGCCTAAATCAATATTGGCACTGATGCCCATACATTGGATGGTCCAAACATTAAAACTCAGTTAGAACAAGTTTCCATTTATTCTGCTACCCTTACTTTTGAGTTGCAGTACATCATCATCCCTCTTCATGAAGTAACAGAAAGTTTGTACCACAACAAAGCTCGAGGAAACACTTTTACCAGTCTACGTTGGTTTGACACTTCATGCATGAACATGAAAAAGTGAGCTAATAGATACCATCTTTAAACTTGGATTGTCCATCTTCTATGACAGTGGTGGCCATCTCTACCAGCATAGCAAACAGTGCATGAAAATACTTCAAGGATGAGAATGTAGTCTGTCCTCTAAAGCTTCATGGTGAACTGTTCACTACTACATCCATGGACAACATAGACAATAAGCCTAGCTCAACCACAGCAACAGACTCCTTCCATGGAACTGGGATGTCACTTTTTCAGGATCCAAGTACTCAAGACGGGGGAGTTGTCTATGGAATTCTCACCCAAGATTGTGAGACTGCAGCATCAGTGAAGAAGACTTCATTGATCTTGAAGAAAACCAATGGTCCTATCCCTGCTGCAAATATTGATATCAAGAATGATTACCAGCTGGTTACACAAGCCCTGCAAGAAGAATGCTGGTGACTTAAACAAGTAAGGCAGGCAGCAAGTCTGAATACCTTCAACAGAGATCAAGACGTTTCTTAGGTAGCTTATCATGCCAGCAGACCGCCAGTGCCAGACTTATCCCCAGAAATCATGGTGCTTTTTGCACTCTTTCTAAATGACTCTAAGTCTGTGGCAATGATATGTCACACCATGGGTGTTCTAAGGAATTCTGCACACCACCTAAAATCATGCCAAGCGTCAGTGATCACTGTCTATCAGCCCCTTTTCACCATAATCAAACATATAAAGGGAACTTACCTTGCTGGGTATGCAGAGGACAAATTTGTCATTATGCTGGGTGGTATACATCTGGAAATGGTAAGTCTAAAGCAGATTGGAGATTGGCCTGAACAAGGGCTTCTGTCCATCTATCTTCTAGCCAAAGTGGCCTCACCAGGAATGGTTGACTCCTCCTTGAAAGTGTCTCAAGTTGTATGTACTAGGCATACTCTCAAAGTAACTGCCATCAATCTATACATCTTCCCAAGCATATACCCAAGCTCTCAGGGAAGATGAGGTTTCCATGGGGTATGATAAATTGTGTGACAAGCAAAAACTAGAAAGTCTAGTGTTCCACTTCTGGCGTCCCACACTTCACCTGGAACTTCTTGTATAGACCTATGTGCTGTCAGTCCACCAGGCAAACTTTGCTGTCTACATTGAATGCATTGGAAAGATGTCATCCTGGTTCTTTGTGTTAGCTCGTACTAATTATGCTTGTTGGATTCCTGTTCACCTCCTAGATACGGTAAGCCTTCACACATGCATCCAGACACAGCTAGAGAGTTTCTAAAGGGGAACTTCACCATTCACAAGATACAGCATGTTTTCTCTGCAGTCACACTTAACGAAGCTCATGAGGCCATAATCAAAGGGGATGGTGGAGCTGTTGGTCTCACACAAAGTCCAGAGATCCTTTGGCACTGGATGATAGTGACCAGAGGTGGTCAGATTGATAGAATTTGAAGCCACACCAGAGAAAGGAACCACCTGAAATGGGTCTAACACCAAGCAACCGGTGCAGATGAAAGGTGTCCTGGCTTCTTTTGCACGACATGTCAAAATATTTGTTGAGGCCAGAAGACATGGGTAACCCCTTCTGAGAAGAGTGTGTTGACTTAAACTGGACACCAAAGGCATTAGAGAACCTGCTGTGATTGTCTCTGTTAGGTTAAGGTTAAGGTTAAGAAGATCAGGCAGCAGCAGTACACCACATTTGTAACAGAGATTGGAGGACAAAGCCAAGCCATTAACAGAGCCTATCAAGTGAAATAATAATAATGGGAAATCTCCCTTTGTTTAGCTGACCTCCTACAAGGGAGATCTCCAAGACCAAATTGCGGCTCTTCCTAAAAAATTTTGGGGACGCCAATATTTCAGTATATTGAAGACCGTGAAAGACTTTTTTTTTCGTTTAACACATTTTAGGCTGTGTGTTTACATAAGCTGCCTTTTCAGTCTTTTTGAGACACAGCAATATCCTGTTATGCATATATCAATCTGAAATGTTATTAGCAAAGAAAAATGTAACTTTGTTCATGAATAGAAACCTACAAACTTACTATGGTATTTTTCTATATAATATTTCAGTAAATACTCCCTGGTGACATGATACAGAACATGGTAATATTTTCATATAATTTCAAGTCTTTGCAATTCAGTGCTTCAGTTTTTAGGACACCAGAGACAATATGAATATAAATGTACAAAAATGAAAACCCACTGGGATGTTTTCATATCTTAAACAAAATCTATCAGAAAAACATTAGAAAAATGCATTCATATTTTAAAATGTCTGCCACAGCTAGCATGGCATGAATTGGTGATGGCCCCAAATCTTCTAGGTCATGCCCTAAGACTGGCAAATTTCATGCTTTTATCATAAACCCCACAATTCTTTCCCAAATCTGATCTGCTATTAATGGAACTCTGAAACAGATGCATACTAGTCTGTAGAAATTTAAAATTTCATAGCTTTACTGGCAGATATAGTTCTTAATTTAAAGCGTAGGAAGAGTGTATATTTTTTTAATCTCACAAATATGAAAATAGTTCCTGATTGTAAGCAGAAATCTATGTGCATCTGTTACCTGTATTTAAATCATAATTTAATCATGTTTTTACTCTCTGACCTTGAATATGATTTTATTTTTTTTAACTGATAAAATTTAGTATTCGTGAAAGTGGGGACAGGTATATATCAACATTTTACCTTGTAAACTCTTTTTTCATCAGTGCACTCCATTACTGATTTAGGCTCTGATCCTACAAATACTTATGCATGTGTGTAACTTTACATACTGTGAATATCTTCATTGATTTTTAATGGGACTACTCACAGTGCATAAAGTTAGGATATGCTTAAGTCTTTGCAGGAGCAGGACTTTACATCACTCCTAAGTTTGGCCTTGCGTCAGGAAAGCACTGAAGGATGTGCTTAGCTCCCATTGACTTCAAATGCACATGTGTGTGTCAGTCCTGTCCTGAATAGGGATGCTGTTCTGAATTGAGGCCTGTAATCTCATAAAAACTGTCATTTGTGTGCTAGTCTCTAATGAGTATAAATGTGCCCTGAGCCTTTCCAAACTTGGTGAAATTGTTCCTATATCTAAACTCTTTGAACCTACGGTGACAGAGGGTTAGAGGCTTGTACATTAACCTACTGTGCCACCTACAGTAACCCCTCGGATAAGAATTTAGCATGAATTAATAAGTTAATTGAATTTTGCAGACGCTGTACCTTGTCAGACTGATATTGACATTCAGAATTAAAATAATTTGATTTTAAGAGATTTATTAGATGCTGAAACTTTGTCTCCGAACGCTGTCTGATAATAGTGAAATGCTACAAGAACTCAGTCTGTGTTTCTCCTACTTTTTTTTGTTCAAAGTGAATATAAATGGATTTCTTAACAAGCACAGTTTAAAGACATCTGCTTTTTCAATCTCTATCCATTTAATAGGCGGTAAAGAGTTTGGAAATCTAGTAGCACTTTTAATATAGGAACAAAATAGAAAAATACTTTTTACAAAGAGCCATCACATAATTAGATTTTTGGGTTTCTGCAACATGTACTTTCACTTTAAAGACAGCATGAACACTACTGTGTACCGTGTAATAGATACAGTAAACAGTTTATATTGAATTTTCTATTTCTAATACATTGAAAAGCTCATCAATCTAGTGTTTCACATTTTGTGGCATGCATACTATAAATCTTCTGTCCTGATGAATTCTATACTACTGGCAAATTATCCAGTTTCTGTTCTAGCAATGAAGCAGTGTGTTGATTTGGGTGATCTGTCGATACAATTTATAAATTCGGGTTGATACTGTAAAGTTGTGACCGAGAAGATGGTTCTATCATTGAATGTCTCTACGTAAATGTGGTATCCGCCATGGGCTGTCAGGGTGCTGTATCATGTCTCTGCCAGACCAGTGACAATGTTCATTAGAATTTAATGACTGGACAATAGGTATGCTGAAGAGGTTGCCTGAGTGGAGAAACTATTTTTGTTCAACTTCCTTCAACAAGTGCTGGGGGCTTGGAGTTTGGAAAGTTACCGGCAGTGGAATAAAGGCATCAAGGTAGTGATGCTAGCTTTCAAAATGGATTCACAGGGGAAACAGAGAGAGATGGGAGGTTTTTGGCAGGAGAGGAAGGGCACATTCCAGCCAAGGTCCGTGACAGCTAAGGGAGAAGGTTCCATGTTTCAGAACACAAGCCATGTACTGCAGAACGGATGGCTTGGATGGCTCCAGGTGACTCTGATCCCAACCCAAAGAGCACTCTGGAATGATGAGGAAACTGAGACAGGGTAATAAATACATGCAAAGTTTATTATTTTTGTATTGATCTGTGTATTTCTTAAAGAGAGAGAATTCTGTGCAGTGTCTGTGCATTTCATATGTTACAGCTACCATGTGCCCCCTTCGAGAGAGAAATCAGAAGGCTCATACTTTGTGCTCGAGTTGTAGGAGAGGGTGTGTTTAACCTATGTGGGAAGTCTGGCTGAGTCAGCACTGGGCTGGACAGAGGGCCTTGTGTATGGAACTCTTAAGCAGTGCCAGATGGAACTGCACCCTGAGAGCATGTCCAGAGCCCCTTAGACAGCAACAGTGCCCAGTTCAGAGTCTTAAAACACACAGGATCCAATGGCTGGATTCCCTGAGTGGTCAAGAGGGGGATTCTCAACGGGAGTTGCGACAGGCAGGACATTTGGATTAGTGACCTTTTATTTTCAGTGTATTTGCATTGTTTACAAATCAGTGAGATATTTGTCACCTTGAACTGGGTATTTGGTATTATGGGATCACAAAACTTCAGATAGTGGTTTCAAAGTCTAGTTTCCTGACTGACTTAAAACATTATTCCTGAATACTTGGTTCTTAAGTAATTTGATTTTTGAAAGGTTTCATGAATATAATGAATGTTTAAGGATGAAGCATCGATGTTTTGCAGTGACTGAATTTAAGTGTTCAGCATATGAGTGGTGTTGCAAATTCCAAGGCAGCTATGCGTATACATCTCAGTATCTGACTTGTAACAGTCTCAACAGTTCTAGTACAGCATCTTTCCATGGATGGTGTTTTTTTGATATGAACAAATATCCACTAGGGATTAGATCGATGCCACTGTCTTTGTGTGATTGTAATCTAACTACAAGCCTGTTTCTAAATAAGCTTCTGTGACACAAGAGTCCCACATTTTGGTCCTGATCCTGCAAATCCTAACTCAAGTGAACAGCCCCAGTAAAGACAAAGACCATGTGAGTGAAGGTTTGCCGAGGGGGCCCTTGCGTTGTTTTTAATCGCTATTGGATGAAAAAAAAGTTTGTGTAACACACATCTGTGCTGGTTCAGTAATAATTATAAAGTTTCAGTGTTACTTATTCAGAAAGTCACCTGCCTGTGCATGTTAAGCGTGGGCTTGGCTTACTTCTGTGAAAGCTGATCATATGTGTAAAGTTAAGCATATGGTTAAGTGCACTTCCTGCATCGAGGCCTCATGCTGTTGCTTTCTTTTTATATACTGAAGTAAGTACTTTGGTTTGGTCTGTGAGTGTTTACATCAGCTTTTCATTACTGTGCCAACTGATTGCCTGTCATGTGTAATGATCGCCACACAGTTTGCAGAATAAAGGTTAATTTTGAAAGTACAGTACAGTTAAAACTTTAAAATGTAAACCTCCTTAACTATGTGATTAATAACACTTCAGAAACAAAGAAAAAAGTAAATGAACAGCACAACCAGGCTTAATTTTTTAGGTCTTTAAATTTTAATAAACTTTTCACTATTTTTGCTGTTTACTCTAACATTTCTTTAAACAAAGAAAATAAACTTAGTGGGTTTAATTTTTGTTTCTAGGGAATTTCACTGGTTCTCATGCATAAATTAAATTCCGCTATATTTGAGTTATAAATATTGTAAGGGATGTTTGCTTCTAAAATGAAATTACAGTTTCAATAAAAGAGGCTTGTGTGGGGATCTGATTTATTTTTTGTAAACTTTTTTTTAAATATTTTTCTTTTATAAACTCTATATTTTGAGCAAAACTTGATCTGATAGTGAACCTTTATATTGTGGCTTAATATTTTACAAACATTTTGTCAAAATACTCTATTAGGGTATTTCTGCAAAGTAAATATAGATTAATTGTATACTGCTTCTGAGACCAAAAGCAATATTAAGTCAATTTTTAAGTGTGGGGTTTTTTTTTATGAACAAAATTTGTTTTTAAGTAGTATAGTATTACTTTTTGGATGACTTTAGAAAATTCTATTTTAAATTGGGTTAAATATACGGGGATAGTGTCAGGGTTATATGAAATATTCATTCCTATAGAAATAAAATTGGTATTCCTAAAACTTCTTGAAACCCAAGTAAACATAAATTGTTTTCCAATGTACTTTTTTGGAAGAGATGAAAAAATAGCAGAGAGGGAGCAGGGTTTTACTTTATGCACTAAGCTGAAGGGATATTTGGTGGGAAATAATTTATAATAGTCTTCAGATTTAAATAGATAATTAAGCTCAAGTTTTTATTAAACAGAACAAAATGAAGCTGGTATGAGAGCAGAGAGTTTTATGTTTTGAATTTATGTAATGCTCCAGTAGCCAGTTTTTCCAAATTTGTGGAATGCAAATTCATTACAGATTGATGCACTTGGCCTGTAATTGTCCTAGGGCTGTTTCTGCTTCTTGGTGACATACTGTGCTCCCTTAAACCAATGACTCTGCTTCCTGCCCAGTCTAGTGCTTATCCCGTATCCCTAAAAACAGCTATATTTGCACTTCTCATGGTGTATCCCCTTCCTCCTGTTTATACATTTCAGCAAATGGATGACTACATGCTTGGCTGCTATATCATGGGATGGCTTCTGTTACAGTTTCGAGGGCCATATGTTGGAACACTGAGTTCTTTCTTGGGCCACAGTATATAAGGAGTCCTAGAGAGCGGAAAATAACAAAGTTAGCTTCATCTTAGAAAATGAAAACTAGTAATACTGTGTATGCATTTCATATTAAGTGGGAGGAAGCTGGAAACGAGTAAAATTGAAAGAGACTTGGGTGTGGTAGTGAAGAGCATATTAGACAAGAGTATGTATACTGAAAAGCAAAATTATTTTGGCCATCTGTGCTGCCATACTGCTTGGCAGAGACATTGTGTAATGGATTATGGAGGCAATAATCAGTGTCTAATCGGTTCTGGTATGATCTGGAATATTGCATTGATTTCTGGAGTCCTCCTTACTAGAGAGATGTTAAGAAATCAGAGGGATATCTGAAGGGAGCAACAAAAATTATCAGGGGACTAGGGGAAATATTAATTAAGTTAATTTGCCACGAAAATTGTCTGGCTAAGCAGTGACTAACTGAAGACCAAATAATGGTCTACAAAAACATCAAAGTTATAATTTTATGGATGGAGAGAGATTATTTTGGGTAGTGCAAGAGCAGGGTTTTGATAGAAATAGTGAGGTAAATATCAGAAAATACTTCACACCAGTGTGATCCATCTGCTTGAGCTGAGGAAATGACACTTCAATCTGGACCCAGCAAAGTACTAATAAATGTACTTCAGGAAACAATTCTGCATTAGAAGGACAATTGTTCCCAAACTTTTCTATGGTGCAGATCACCTCCGAATAGAAAATGTTTCCTGGAAAATCTCCTCTACCTGTCATGTCTGCATAAATCACCACCTCTCGTTTACAATCAAACAACAACATCCTGTGGCAACTATGGCAATTGTTTATAGGAAAAGTAACATTAAGAAAGTATTTAATGTATGTAATATAACTTAGTATCTGGAAAAAAGGATGTGAAACCAGCACCATTTGACTACCAGCAAGTGCTTTGAATACCATCCAGGGTCCATGTAATTAGAGGTTGACTAATGCTCTAAAGCATGAAGGTTTATATCCCTTTCCTTTGCATGCATGTCACGTGCCCAGAGAGCTCTTTGACTGACACTGGTTAATTTGCAAGAATACGGTAAATAGATACCAAAAGAAACCACTCCAGCCTGTTTTGTGTTATGAATACGTTGAAAACAGCTCTGTTGCTGATGTTTCAAAAATGACATTTTGGAATTTGGCAAACTTATAAAAGAGCTGCAGCAACCTAGATCTGTTATGAATGCTTTCATAAGTTGGCTTATGTGTTTCAGTTCAACGTGGAACTGCCTTTAGCAATGTGGTACAGTAATGAGAGATTTCACGCTATACAGCCACACCACTTGCACTGAATTTAAATGATGCAGGACTGAGAGCGGTAGCAGAGGAGGAGATGGGCGCATATATATATATATATATATATATATATATATATATATATAAATGAAATAAAATATTAACTCTCTCTCTCTCTCTCTAATTTCATTAATTTTTAAAGGTACCAATTTTTTTTTCTGGATTAAAGCTAATATGTTCTCTTCCACTAACGTGCTGGGGATCAAAAGCAGCCAGAATTGGGTTTTGGGCAAGACTGGAAGAAGGAAATGGCAGCCACTGTTTTTATTCCCTCACTTCCCCCACACATGCAGAAATCAAATGTTCAAAGTTCTTAGATTTGCAGCTTCATGAGCCAGGAAGAGCGTGGATGGGGTCAGGTACATTCTGTTGTTTGCTTCATTCTTTGGATAACCGAGTGGCATTTAATCAAGCTGTGGTGCTTTTTTAAGTTGCCCAGGATGCTGAGTCACCTTATTACCCCATTGCCTACAGCAAGAGGAAGCTTTGCTTGTGCTTATCTGTCTGTCAGCTGCCACCACCTATTAGCCACACAAACACTGTCCTCTGGGCAATGCTAACCCTTACTGTATGTTGCAGGTTAACAATATGTGCACCCCAATCTCTGAGTTCCCTTGAAGCATTCCCCTGCAGTGTCCAGCCTTTAGCCATTGGACAATCTCAGAAACTGTCCCCAATGGAACAGTGCACACACCAGCTTGTTTAGGTCAGCTGAGGATCAAGTCCAGTTACACACATTTGCTTGTGGGCATTCAGGAGCTCTTAGGATCACACAAACCACCAAAGGAGCATTCTAGTTTTGACCCTGATGTTCAGGGACACAGTCAGTGACTTTGCAGGGGCTTCAAGCAGGTGCTGGGGCCCTTCTGCTCTCATTTCAATTCAGGACTGGGCTCTGAAATATCAGTTACTCCAGTTGTTGGAGGCAGTAATTTTGGCACTTGAGATTTTTCCATTTTTACTTTCAGTTGCAAATTCCCAGTTTAGCCAGATGATTTTTCCTGGACAAATTTTGGCAAATGGTAAAAACAGAATGTATTTTTGGGGAGAATTCTGGTATTGTAATAACTATGGACTGGTGAACATTATATCACTCATGTCATCACTACATGGGATTCCAAGCTGCTAGTCTGAGATATGCAATTTAGCTGTCTAATTTAAATGCACCTACTACTGCAACATTCTGCTCTGTTTTAGTTAACTCTGCAAATAAGGAAAACCCCCCTATTTCTTTGAGTTGGTGATGGAAAATTCATTGGTACTAAGTGTGAAGATCCTCTGGCAAATGGGGTCTGTCTCAAGAAAACTCCTCACAAGTTTTTTTTAATAGGGAACTATGGCAAATATCACTTGTAACTTCTCTCAAGCTCTTTATTGCCAGGAAGAGTTTCATTTTTAGTAGACTTCTTTCAATAACTTACCTATACTGCTTTGTCAACGTTAACCATGATACTGGAGGGTTATCTTTCAAAATAAAAATGAAGAGAATTGTATTCTTTTCCTTCAGAAACACCGAAGGGAGCAACTGTATTATTCTTCCAATATTTTGTAACACCAAAAAAGTGCCTGATGGTCGTGTTTTCAATAAGCAATAAACATTTAATTTCAGCTGTAGCAGGGCCTTGTGAGGCAAGAATGTCAGCTAATCGACCTAGAAAACAGAGTCCAGTTTATAGTTTTAAATAACTTTTCTAAAACTTATCTCCATAGCTGGCATCCTGCCTCAGTGGAGTTTTCCTTTTGTAAACTCTTCATAAATATCTTGTTCCATTGTTAACAAAATTGCTTTGTACTGCAGATTAAAGACGAACATCGTGCTTTAGTCTCGGTTCTATAATCTTTTTCTTTATTTGTGAGCCATAGGAAATTTTTACTGATGCTAACAGGCTAGAGATCTTTGGGGGGAAGGGGAGGGTGGGAATTAACTGGGAGTTAAAATAAGGGAATTTAATATTTACTGTGGTTAAAGCCCCAAAATGATGCAGCTAACATCAAAACATGGCACATGAGAAGTTATTTATTGTAAAATCAAATCCATGTATTTTTTAAAAAAATATTTAATAAAAGGCAGAATATAAAATATTCCCCTTACTGTGCACCCATTCTTTTATCAAGGCGGGTTTTTTGGGGGGGGGCATGAAAGAGAGGTGGTCAGGTGATGGAGAAACTGTCGAGTCACCCCCAAAAGTGTGGAGGACACTTTCTCATGACAGCAGCCACTCACTTTCTCTCTGTGTAGCCTTCTCCTTCTAGCATACCCAGGGCAGCAGCCACATTTTTGTTGGTTTAACTGATGACAGCCAGTGAGAAAATGAACCAGAAATAGGATTAGAGGGAGGAAATGAACATTAACAGGAAGCAACAAGATTTAGTATAGGTGTTCCAACTCCATGACACTGCCGGAATATACATTGATGGGTGTGGATGCCTAGGAGGAACCAAGTAGATTGGCCTTTCATTACCAGTTTAAACACACATGCGCACACGGTCATTTTATCAGCTAGGAATTTTACAGTAATGGAGCCCTTTTTCACAAGGAAAATTAGTTGCTTAGGAAGCTAGTAGGCAAAGTTGCAGAGACTGTCTTGCTGAGACATCAGTAATTTGGGGTGCGTCATTTAAATGGCAGGCATATTGGGCATTTACACCTCATTTAGTGACATACAGTCTCCACAGGAGGTTGGGACATCTAGTCAATGTATTTTAAAAAAACAAGATTTGGGAATTGCTTGTGAAAAAATGTGCAAGTATGTGTACCATACATGGCATAAACTTGGATCTTGATGTCCTCGTGCTTTAAAGAAAATAGATACTATGCTTAAAAATTTTCCAGTTAACACGGCTCAAGATAATTTGATACAGTACTGATAAAACGTACACAGAAAACAGTAAACTGGCCTCAGAATTCTCTTACTAAATTGAAGATTTCTTTTGCCTGTCAAACCTGCAAAGCTTAAGTTTTTTTTTGTTTTCCCCCTGCAAAGTATAACTCAAGTAAAGACAACAGCATTCAGGGCTTGTCTACACAAGGAAAAAGTCTGCAAGTGCTGGTGTGCACCAGCTACTCCCCACTAACTCCCTGTGTGGACACTCGTAATACACACCGAGTGCCTTTGTGTGCATTAGCTTAATGCACTTTGGAAATGTACTAGACTAAACCATTCAAGGGCACCCCTAAAGTGCAATAGGAGTGTTTACATGGGGAGTTAGTGCAAAGTAGCTAGTGTGTTTTTAATTCACACTTTATCTTACTGCACACTAATTTCCCTGTGTAAACAAGGTACTACGGAGATACGAGCCTTAGAAATACCTAAAATAGAACTGATCAATCTTTGCAACATTCTTATGAAGTAAATATTATTCCCATTTTACTGATAGGAAAACTGAGGTAAAAAAGCTAAATGATTCATAAATTTAAGGTCTTGATTCTGCAAGGTACTGAGTACTCTGGCCCCAATCTAATAAGGCATTTAACTAAGTGCTTAACTTTTACCATTGGGCCAGATCCTCAGCTGCTGAAAGTTGGCTATGCCCGTTTGCACTAGTTTAGGAACTGGCCCACTGACTTCAGTGGGGTTCTTATATACTTTACTTTAGTACCTTTTTTGAGTCAGAGCCCTAGTGAGCTATGTGATTACCATTTTCCTAAAAAGTAGCAATTTTATTTTGAAAATGTTGGGCCCTCATAGGAAATGTTATAATAAAGTCACATTCAAATTCTCTCAGACTTCAGACTCATGGATTGGGGTTTACCACATTTGGTGGCTGTGATTCCGAAGTTTTATGTCTATTTTAATGAAAGTTATGAGCGGTAAAGAAAGAACCATGTGCTACTAATTAGAGAACAATTTTAGAGACCCAGGAAAGTATTATTTGAAGGATTAAACAGCTTAGTCTTTTTATTAATTCTATATGATCCAGCCTATCACTTTTATGTTGAGTGTCTGTGTACCTAAGAGAATTGATACTTTGCTTGAAACATGATGATGGCATCCTGGAGGGTGGCTTACTGCACCGAAGTCTGAAGAAGTCAATTCACTGAAATGTTTTTGAAGAGCAACCACTCCACATTTTAACAGAGTATGGTGTTCTCCTTACTCCATGACAATAAATGTTCATAATCTCTGGCTGGTTGGGATTTGCCCCCTTAGGTGTGGAAGAGACATTCTGTACTGACAACTGTTCTTTTGGGTTGATATTATTTGTAGAGAGGAACCTGATTCCAAGAGCTCCATTTTCCACCTTATTTTCACGAACTGATAGCTATGAAGCAGACCAAATAAGTTAAAGCAGTATTGTGTTTTATCCTCCCAAAGAATATAGAGGAAGAGTGTGCACTGGGTGCTTATAATTCTTTGTATAAATATTCAGTTTTTAATTACATTTAGAACAGATTACAAAATACATTTTATTTTTTTCACAGCAGCTTTCCAGATGTGAAAGTTAGCAAACGAAAATCACGTCACCCCGAAACACCAGAAAGTGGTCAAGTACTTCCCAGGAGTAAGCGGCGGAAGAACTAGCAATACGATCATCTTACTTCTAAGCCTATGCAGTCAACTGGATGCTGTACGACATTTTCATACAGACTCCTTATTTGTTCCCAGCAGATTTGGAGCACTTAAGAATTTAAAGCACTGAAATTCTGTGTATTCATATCATTTAAACTGCCTTGAAATAACGGATTTACTTTATGCTTTGCGTTAGATGTGTTTGCTTACAATACCAGAGGCCATTTCACTTTAAAAATGGACATACAGTATCAGTATCTTTCTATAAACATTTAACTCTTCTGCCCATATTTTTAGCATGACAGATGTAGTGTATTGTGGGGAAAATGGTTTTTATCATTTAGGACCCAATTTTGACACCTTTTTTCACATTGAAGAGCAGTTTACTCCACTAGTAGCCCTATTGAGATCAGGATGACTAGTTTGAAGTAAGGTGTTGCTTAATGGACAAGAATGGCACCTTACAAAGGACAGCATGTTGCACTGCGTCAAGAGTAAAGCACAGACCAAATTGTAATGCAATCCCAACTTTCCCCATGCTGAAAGTGGGGAAGCAGGCTTTGCTAGTTCATTTTCTTGCACTGCTTACTTCCACTGTGCTGGCTCAGTTGGTTGGCTGGTGCACTGTGGGAGGCAGAGACAAAAGATTGATTCCCTATCTACTGGTCTAGGAGAGAGGATATAGCTGTCTGATGGTGACTCCTCTGTATGGGGTGGTAAGGGATACATAGGCCAGTTTACAGTTGGGACCAGTGTGAATAAAGGAATCAGAATCTGTCCCTTAACCATTGCATAAATAGATAAAAAATAGAAGCCTGCATTTAAAATGTCTACATTTCTTAGGAATTACTGTACAATGTTCAACATGCCACCAGGAAACAAACCATACTGAAGAATAATATAAATCCAATGACCTTTTGTATTGTCAGCATTTTATCTTAAATGTTTGTGGCAGTTGGGCTCTATATGCATTGGTATTAACCAAAATCCTTGCCTTTTTGAAATCATGAGGCAGATGATACAGTAGGGGGATTAGTATATTTGGTTGCTTTGAAATAATTTAATTTTGCAGGTGGTATAAATATTTCATATTTCAAACCATTTCAGTCCCAAAGCAATATGCTGTGAGAGAAAGTATATTTGTAAGGTTATTCTTATTCCTTAGTAATCTTACATTATTTCAATTTAACTGTTAAGTTAAAATTGGAGACTCTATGGTTCTCAGACTTTAATTATTCTAGCTGTGAAATTAATATTAAAATGTATATACTCTTATTTTTAATAAAGTTAGGAGTTTTCCTAGTTTAAAGCAATACAAGAAAATTAAAGGGCCTCATTCCTTTAAATAGGATGAACACAGAGAAAACACATCCTCTGTGAATTTAAAAATAATAAAATTTAGTCTTAGAAAGCAAAGTCTGCACTGGTCATGACTTGTCTTTGTGTTTTGTATGACACACAAAATGCAAAAACTGGTTAAGGTGGAGGGTTCTGTGAATTTATATTTTAAAATACAGTTTTGAGGTCTGAGATTACACATGCTTCTCCTGGGCATATTGCTGACTATCGGGTATTCCCATTCAACCCATGGTATTAAACAATATACCTGGTCCAATGGGCATATTTGCAGCTAGTGCAAACTGTCATAGCACAGATAAGAAATAAGAGATTGGATGTTACATTTTTCAATTAAAGCAATCCCTTTGGGAGAAGGTAGCTACTAACTCCACTTATTAGGTCATTGTATTGTGGTTCATGGCAATTTACAGAAGCAGGATGTAAATTCCACACAATTATATAGATAAAGATAAAAGTTGTATGTAGGTCAACATCTCTTGACTTAAATGGAGCTATGACAGTTTACACCGGCTGAGGACGTCCTCAGTGGGTTTGCAGACGAGGTCCTTTGGGGTTTTTTTATATCCCTATTTTTACAACATGTTGGGGTTAATAAGATACTTTAAAAAAAATTCAATATGATTTTACTCACTGCTAGGCATGGACAACTGCATCAAGGAAAATGTAACCAATACTAGCACATACATGGAATTTAACCACAGAGACAAGTGTGAATAAAATTTGAGGAGTAACAACGTCTGGGCCTTTGCATTGCTTGTTAATCTGCCACTTGTTGTGCTAACAGAAGGCTCTGAATCTGATGAAATGTCAGAGTATTATAGCTCATTTGAAGTAGTGAGTACCTTTAGTTTGTTAATGTTGGTACAAAAGGCAATTGTTTAAGATCAGCTTGTTTTTAAAGTTATGCATTTGCAAAGTTAAACACATGAGGATGTAAACCAAAAAACTCCCTTTATAAAAACCACTGTATCTTGGTGGAGTTGGATCTGTTAGATTTCCTGTTCATGGTGTGTGCTCCAGATATCACTAGTACACGAGGTTATTTCTATATACTCTGCAGCCAGTTTTGGAAGCAGTCGCCCTGAAACAGTGAAATGTTTAAAACATAATATTTTGTGAAAGTTAAATACATGGCAAAATTCAGGATGTTCTAGAAAAATCATGAGAATGATTGAAGGTTCTGTTCTAGAGATCTATTCTCTCAGTACACTGTGTTCCCTGAGCATTAAAATGGCCCTATGTCTTTTACATACATGATGGAAAATTAGAAATCATTAAACTAGAGTGATGTCATTGCAAGCAATACAGTAAGATAGACATGAAATAATTAAAAGAAGAAATCTGCTGGTTAGTGTTTTTATATGTTTTCGAATTTGTTTTCATTTCTGATTGTTTTAATTTTTTTTATTTTGTGATACTGTCTGCTAATGTCTCTTTCTAATAAAACTACAAATGCTTCTGTTGTGAGACGCATTTATTTCTTCTTTCTCCATTGTAAGACTTTATGGATACTTCATTTCCCTTCCTTGCCTACATCTGTCACGTCTCTAGTCATTTAACATTTTGGGTTTACCCTTTTTATACGTTTGCACAAATTTTGGTGACCACCACTAATTTAATTATTATTGACTTTTTACTGGACAAAACACTGGCAAAGACGGACATGAAGTAGCCACATGGGGCATTGAGAGGTGGTTTTAAGTTCTTTTAGGAAATCATGAAAGAATTAGACTGAGCAATAAATAAAGGCAAGAATCTGTAGTCACAGAACAAAATTAGATCCTTGGCCTCAGCTTATTTGTTGCCATGCCCTAATAGATCATTTTTGTTCTAGACCTGACCAAAGTATCAATGTTGTTTGCAGTAGCTTTGTAGCCATGTTGGTCCCAGGATATTAGAAAGACAAGGTAGGTGATGTAATATATTTTATTGGACCAACCAAGACCTGAGGAAGAGCTCTGTGTTGCTTGAAAGCTTTTATTTTTCACCAACAGAAGTTCCTCCAAAATTTTTCCTTGCCCATCTTGTCTCCCCAAAGCAGCAATAGAATAGAGGGTATCCATTATTACTGAATCCTATTTCCAAAGTAAGATCACATTCCAGTCCTAATTGAAACTGAAGTACATGTAGATGCTATGATTTAGGGAACAAAAATGATAAAGTCCATGCTTACCAACCTTCCACACAAACTTCCTCATGGCTGGACTTTACAAAAACTAGACAAGTCATTTACAACGCACACTTTGCTTCTCTACAAAAGAAAAAGGTCACGAAACTATCTAAACTACTACATGCCACAAGGGGCCACAACAGTGGTTCCCTTAACCCACCCAGCAATATTGTTAATCTATCCAACTATACTCTTAGCCCAGCAGAAGAATCTGTCCTATCTTGGGGCCTCTCCTTCTGCCCCACCACTCCCACGAACATCATACAGTTCTGTGGTGACCTAGAATCCTATTTTCGATGTCTCCGACACAAGGAATATTTCCAACACACCTCTGAACAACATATTAACCCACAGAGACCTTCCTGCCAACACTACAAAAAGAAGGATTCTGGGTGGACTCCTCCTGAAGGTGGAAAAAACAGACTGGACTTCTACATAGAGTGCTTCCACCAATGTGCACGGGCTGAAATTGTGGAAAAGCAGCATCACTTGCCCCATAACCTCAGCCGTGCAGAACACAATGCCATTCACAGCCTCAGAAACAACTCTGACATCATAACCAAAGGTTTCAGAGTAGCAGCCGTGTTAGTCTGTATTCGCAAAAAGAAAAGGAGTACTTGTGGCACCTTAGAGACTAACAAATTTATTAGAGCATAAGCTTTCGTGAGCTACAGCTCACTTCATCGGATGCATTTGGTGGAAAAAACAGAGGGGAGATTTATATATACACACACACAGAGAACATGAAACAATGGGTTTATCATATACACTGTAAGGAGAGTGATCACTTAAGATAAGCCATCACCAGCAGCGGGGGGGGGAAGGAGGAAAACCTTTCATGGTGACAAGCAAGGTAGGCTAATTCCAGCAGTTAACAAGAATATCTGAGGAACAGTGGGGGGTGGGGGGGGGGGAGAAATAACATGGGGAAATAGTTTTACTTTGTGTAATGACTCATCCACTCCCAGTCTCTATTCAAGCCTCAGTTAATTGTATCCAGTTTGCAAATTAATTCCAATTCAGCAGTCTCTCGTTGGAGTCTATTTTTGAAGCTTTTTTGTTGAAGGATAGCTACTCTTAGGTCTGTAATCGAGTGACCAGAGAGATTGAAGTGTTCTCCAACTGGTTTTTGAATGTTATAATTCTTGACATCTGATTTGTGTCCATTCATTCTTTTACGTAGAGACTGTCCAGTTTGGCCAATGTACATGGCAAAGAGGCATTGCTGGCACATGATGGCATATATCACATTGGTAGATGCGCAGGTGAATGAGCCTCTGATAGTGTGGCTGATGTGATTAGGCCCTAAGATGGTATCCCCTGAATAGAAATGTGGACAGAGTTGGCAACGGGCTTTGTTGCAAGGATAGATTCCTGGGTTAGTGGTTCTGTTGTGTGGTGCGTGGTTGCTGGCGAGTATTTGCTTCAGATTGGGGGGCTGTCTGTAAGCAAGGACTGGCCTGTCTCCCAAGATCTGTGAGAGTGATGGGTCGTCCTTCAGGATAGGTTGTAGATCCTTGATGATGCGTTGGAGAGGTTTTAGTTGGGGGCTGAAGATGATGGCTAGTGGCGTTCTGTTATTTTCTTTGTTGGGCCTGTCCTGAGATTCACTAGCAAATCTCTCTTTAGTTTGTTTTCATTCTGGGAGCCAGTTATTACTTTATGATTAACTGTCACTGGTGGTGTATAACATTTATAGCAATGCTAGTTGCATCCTTGCCTACTGGTAAATTCTCTTGTCTACATTGTATATCTTTCAGAATGATTTAACATTGGGTGGGATGGGTCCATATGTTCCCCTGTTGTGCAAAAGAACACAGAGGGGAACAAGCTAGTGTAAAACAATGTGTGAAGGAGTTAGCACATTCTCTCTATCCCCCTTTCCATCAACTCAGAATATGCACTGGACTTTTTTTTTTTTAAAGCAGTCTGATATGATAATGGCCCCATAGATTGTGTGGGATTTTTAAAAGCCCTGAGCATTGGCCTAATGCTGCTGCCAGTAAAGTCAATTGGAGTTTTAATATTGACTTTAGTGGCAGCTGCATTAGGCCAGTGTTCTGTGGTTTTGAAAATCCAACCCTACATCTTCCAATGGAGTGTTTCTGGTGATTATTGTAATTCACTATAATTGTTCAATAATGAGAGCAGGAAGATCCTTGAGTATCAGGTGGGTCCAAACCTCTACTGGTCCCTGGGTAGGACAGGCCAGAGAGCAGTAAGATTTAATAAATTTTCTGGAACACATTAATCTTACTTTCTGCCTGCAATAAAAGGCAAATCAACTGTAATTTCAATTAATTCCAATTTTGGTAGTCCTTCCATTCATTTTAAAAGCTGCCTCAACACGCTCTATGTTGTCTAGAGAACATCCAGTGAGGCCTACTGTAACTATACCAATCTAAGTTGATCCTTCATTAAAATATCCAATAGCAAGTGGAAGAAAATTAAACAAAATACTTATACTCATTGTATAATATTACAGTAATGTTGCCATTTTATTTTCTTGGTGCAGTATAAAAATAGTTTGAAGAAAATGCTAAAATAATTGGTAAACCATTGTGATGCCAGAGCCACTTTCCAAAGTTTGGCCTATTTTTTACTGCTGGTGATAGAGTGTGCAATGTGCCGTGCAGATACCAGGTCAAAAAACATCGACTGGTACGGTGCGAAACTCATTTGTTGGTACGTTTACTGGTGAATCCCTATGTTGGGAGATATTAGTATGTCGTGTTCTGTTCCCAGAAAGCCTCTATTGTCAAACTAGGATTTGAAAAAAAACGCTGCCTAAGCTGCGTGATTTAAAATGCTTAGAACCACATTCTACTACACACCTTGGGGTATGTCTACACTGCAATTCAAGCCCTGCGGCTGGCCCGTGCCAGCTGACTGGGGCTCATGGGTTTTGGGCTAAGGGGCTGTTTAATTTCAGTGTAGACTTTTGGGCTCGGGCTGGAGCCTGGGCTCTAGGACCCTATGAGGTGGGAGGGTCCCAGAGCCCGAGTCCAAACATCTAAACGGCAATTAAACAGCCCCATAGTGCAAGCCCAAGTCCACTGGCCTGGACCAGCTGTGGGTGTCTAATTGCAGTGTAGCGTAGCCTTACTGATTAAAAAGAAAAGGAGTACTTGTGGCACCTTAGAGACTAACAAATTTATTAGAGCATAAGCTTTCGTGAGCTACAGCTCACTTCATCGGATGCATCCGATGAAGTGAGCTGTAGCTCACGAAAGCTTATGCTCTAATAAATTTGTTAGTCTCTAAGGTGCCACAAGTACTCCTTTTCTTTTTGCGAATACAGACTAACACGGCTGCTACTCTGATTACTGATTAAAAGCCTTCATTCATCTATTAGAAAAAAATCACAGTAGCTTTTTCACTGGAATTCCTTGTAACAATTTTTCATCATTACTAAAACGAGTACAGCTCAGAAATAAGAAACCCTGAAGCCCTGCCTCCCTCACGCCAATTTGAAAGGTATTTTGAAAGAAGATACTATACAGTGTGTTACAAAGAATATACTTCAAAAATATTCTGAAAGCATGACCTGTCTGAACAAACTCTGGTGCTTTTTGGTGACTAAATACTGCAGCCTTCAAAGAAAATATTGCAGAGTACAGTGAGAGAACATCTGTTATGAGTGTTGTACACAAAAGTGATTACTGCTTAAATGAAATGAATAATTAAATACTCTGTACAATGAAGAGATTTTTTCCTAAGGTCATGTCTAGACTAGGAAAATAGCTAATGTTTAAGAACATGGTAGCCAACAGGTTTCCACCAATATGTATTAGTTAGTGTTTTTGAAAACTAGTATAGTCAGTTGGGTCTCTTTAAAACATATTAGCTGCTTTTAGTCAGCACCAGGAGACAGCCTACAGTCTTAATGCCACTGTTGGGTGACCATAAGTAGTTGTTAATGCTTAGTAATTGGTGTAGAAAGATAAACTACTGAAACCAGTTGGAGAACACTTCAATCTCTTTGGTCACTCGAATACAGACCTAAAAGTGGCAATTCTTCAACAAAAAAAACTTCAAAAACAGACTCCAATGAGAGACTGCTGAATTGGAATTAATTTGCAAACTGGATACAATTAACTTAGGCTTGAATAGAGACTGGGAGTGGATGTGTCATTATACAAAGTAAAACTATTTCCCCATGTTTATTTGCCCCCCTACTGTTCTTGTAAAGGGCTGGAAATGGCCCACCTTGATTATTACTACAAAAGGTGTCCTCCCTCCCCCTCTCCCTGCTGGTAATAGCTCACCTTTCCTGATCACTCTTGTTACAGTCTGTATGGTAACACCCATTGTTTCATGTTCTCTGGGTATATAAAATCTCCCCACTATATTTTCCACTGGATGCATCCGATGAAGTGAGCTGTAGCTCACAAAAGCTTATGCTCTAATAAATTTGTTAGTCTCTGAGGTGCCACAAGTACTCCTTTTCTTTTTTTTTTCTTGCGGATACAGACTAACACGGCTGCTACTCTGAAACCTGTATATTGTTTGAATGTTAACTTCTTTCCATTGAAGCTGACTTTGCCTGTTGTGTTGGAATGCTGGCAATACCATCTATTTATGAGGGATTTGTGGTAAGTATGGAAAAGGCTTTATTCCTGATGTCCCGAAAACAATGATCTCTCCTCATGCTTTGTGGGAAAGTTCTTCCACTCAGATATTGGCAGCTTGTCTGGAGCTGTGCGTACAATGCATTTCACGCCACCAGCATGATAAATATGATATTAAGAGCATTGTCTCAGTTGTGTGTATATCTGTTGATGCTGTCTAAACCTATTCCTCATGCTTGGGAGGTATTTCAAATGCTGCATTTGTAAAATAAATGCATGGGTAGAAATGCTGTGGTGCATTCTGGTAATTGACTAATTACTTGCGGATTTGAGGATGGAGATGCTACTTAGTTAATGTATTGTATCGGGTGTAGATGTATTGTCATCAATCTTTACAAACACAAGTTATATTACTCTGAAACTGGGACAGTTATATAAGACTGTTTTAATGGAACTGAAACAATACATCCGATGAAGTGAGCTGTAGCTCACGAAAGCTTATGCTCTAATAAATTTGTTAGTCTCTAAGGTGCCACAAGTACTCCTTTTCTTTTTGCAAATACAGACTAACACGGCTGCTACTCTGAAACCTGAAACAATACTGTCTTTTAGAGAGAGAATATTAAAAAATCAGAGTTGTGATCTATGTGTATCTTAAAGGGAAGTTACATAATACTCTCACATTTTATTTCATAATGGCTAAGACTAGGGATAGCATGATAGCTTACCATTGGCTGTTGCATAGAGGCTGCTAAATTCCTAGATTCCTGTCATTAGGAACAGCAATCTTTGAAATTATATATTTTTGACCAATAGGTGGATTTTTGGACTCCTCATCTTTGCTGCCAAAACTGTTTTTAGTCTTCATATCTCTATATCTCTCCCATCAAACATACATTATGAAAAGCACACTTTAGGCAGGAGAAAATTAACTTCCAAAACTCTGCTCACTTTTGGCATAACAAAATGATTTTCCAATGTGTATTTAGAAGTTTTTGGGAACTTTACTCATTGATAGGAAAGTTTTTTAGCTCACTGCCATGAACCATGCAAAGTTTCCACTTGCAAACAGGTATTTCTCATTAGGTCTTTGTCTAATCTATTTAAAATAGACAATATTATATTCTTTGAGTGATTGCTCATGTGTATTCCACAATAGGTGTCCGTGCTCACCACGTGCACCAGTGCCGGAAGTTTTTCCCCTAGCAGTACCCATAAGGGGGAGCACCCCCCGCGACCCCTGGAGTGGCGCCTGCCTGGCACGGTACAAGGGGAGCTGTGCTCCCCTCACCCTCAGTTCCTTCTTGCCGCCAATGAAGGTGCGCTGGAACTGCTCTACTCCAGCTTTCCTGCAGCTTGTCCCCAGAACTATTCGTTCGTTCAGCGTTAGTATCTGTAGTTAGTTAGCTGTTTAGTTAGTCAGTGAGCCCGGGCCAGGGCATGCCCCACGCCCCGGGGTTTAAGTTGTGCGGCTCTTGTAGGCATTCTATGCCAAGAAGTGACCTGCATGCTGGCTGTTTGCGCTGCTTGGGAGAAATCCATATCAATGAAAGGTGCAAGATTTGCAAGTCGTTTTAGCCTCGGACCAAAAGAGAAAGGGACATTAGGCTCCGGGCCATCCTGATGGAGTCGGCGCTGACCCCAACCCCGGCATGCTGCTCCGAACCGGTACCTAGCATTGTGGTGTCAGTACGTAGTGACCCTCCGGTGCCATCGAGCAGTCGGCACTGGTCCCCGTCCACAAGGCACACACCAAGAAGGCCAGGAAGACTCCCTCTTCGCAGTGGCACCAAGGGAAGTCTGGGACAGAGGCTAGGCCCATGTCAGGCAGTCCTCGATCCCCATCAGGTCCCAGGCCTCCGACTCATGTAAAGCAGAGTAGCCCGGCCCCTTCGGAACAGGCCTCTCTGGATGTCCGGATGCCATCCATGCCTGAAGCGCTCCAGATAGCCCTGAACATTATGTCTATGCTCGGAGCGCCGCTGATGTTGGCCCCACACTCCAGAGGAATGCCGCCACTGGAATCTCTGCAGTTGCCTCCATCCTGGTACTGGTCTCAGTCGAGGGAACATTCCCGACGTTGATCACCGCCCAGCAATCGCTCTGGCAGAGTCCAGGTGGATCGCCCTTGACACTGACCAGGCTATCTGGGTTCCGGCCGGCCGGGACTCGCAGCACCTCTCGTCGTCAAGGAACGAATATCGGCAGGTCCGCGGTGGGCATCGCCATCGGTCCTCATCTCAGAGGAGGGTACCACAATCGATCATAGCACAGTCATTGACGCCTTTCCCGCTCTGACTCTTGCTCCAAGTCTCCGCCAAGACATCGCAAGTCTCCGGGCGTCGATCGCCGTCATGGGTCCATGGATATTACGGTACTGGTCCTCCATGTCAAGATCGCAGTCCTGTGGCCGTCGTAGATCCCAGCACTACTGCTCCTCCCAGTCCAGAGACAGCAGCAGATCTTACGCCAGCCTGGTCTCCATTTGTAGTCATCTTTCAATGGGCCAGGCCAGCCAACCCGAACAGCTGGCCCCAATGGTGCCACAGCAGGTGCAGTGGCACTGAGCATCGTGGCTGGCCCAATGGTACCAGTGAGCACCGTGACCTCTGGCGAGCCCCTGGTGGGAGCTCACTCGGTGGCCGGAGCTTTGGAGGCATCATCGCCTCTCTCTCCAGACCCCTGAGAAAGGAGGCGGTGGGATGTGTGTCCTCGGCACCATGCCCAGAGTCTGACCAGGTGGTGGACCCTCTGGTGGCAGCTGACACCCAGAGCACCACATTGGCCTTTTTGCACCACCCCCAGAGAAGGCAATTGTGGCCCCGCCCCCCTCTGTCCCGCAGGAGGACTTCAGGACCACCAAGAACTCTTTTTAAGAGGGTGGCAGCAAGCCTCCACCTCCAGACAGAGGGGATGAAGGAGCCCTCAGACTCCCTGTTTAACATGTTGTCCCCATCGGCATCGGGTAGGCTGGCCTTGCCTCTCCATGAAGGAGTGGCTAAGATTTCAAATGCCCTGTGGCAAACACTGGCCTCTTTGGCTCCCATCTCTAAAAAGGCGGAACGCAAGTACATTGTATCCGCTAAAGGCATGAGCACTTGTATACCTACCCGGCGCTGAACTCCCTGGTGGTCGAGTTGTTCAACCACAGGGAATGGCAGGGTCAGCAAGCCCCTACCCCAAAGAACAAAGACTCTCAGACTGGACTCTTTCGGAAGGGAAGTTTATTAGTCTTTGAGCTTCCAGTTACAACTGGCAAACCATCAGGCTCTCCTGGGCCGGTATGAATTCACTCTGTGGGGCTCGCTGCCCAAGTTTGAGGACTCCCTCCAGGAGCGCGATAGGAAGGAGTCCAAGGCGCTAGTGGAGGAAGGGCTGGTGGCCGCTAAGGCATCTCTGCAGGCAACCTCAGATGCTGTGGACACAGCCGCATGATCAATGGCTTCTGCGGTATCCATAAGACAGGCGTCATGGCTCCTGCTCTCTGGGCTGTCCAGCGAGGCGCAGTCTTCTATGCTGGATCTCCCATTTGATGGGAAAGCTCTGTTTGTGGAGAAAACAGATACAATGCTGCATGGCATGAAAGACTCCCACACGACCCTCCAGACTCTGGGCCTCTATGTCCCAGCTCCAGCAAAACCTAAGTTCAAGCCGCAACAGACTCCCATCTAGGCCGTCCTCCCAAAGTACGAGGCCGCCCATAAGAAGCAGTGGGACTATGAGAGATGCCCTCAGAGGCAGTCTTGGCCTGCCTGCAAGCCTGGGTCCTCCAAGGGCAACCAGGTGGGGAAAAGGCGTTTTTGATGGGACGCTTGGGGCACCCCACCACTCCTCATCAGGGATACACCCCCAGTAAAGCTTCCCTTCTCCAACCAGTTAGGTGCTTCCTCCTGGAATGGCCGCGGCTAACCTCAGACCGATAGGTCCTCAACACCATCTCCTGGGGTTACACCCTCCAGTTTACTTCCTCCCCACCAACCACCCCCCTTCCCCCATCCCCCTTGGGGGACCCCTTGCATGAAGATCTGCTCGAGCAGGAGGTGGGGTGGCTCCTGGCTCTAGGAGCAATAGAGGCGGTGCCCGAGGAGTTCATGGGCAAGGGGTATTACTCGTGTTATTTCCTTATCCCGAAGGCCAAAGGGGAGCTCAGGCCCATCCTGGACCTCCGAGGTCTGAACCAGTACATGGTGAAGCTCAAGTTCCGCATGGTCTCCCGGACCTCCATCATCCCTTCCCTGGATCCCAGAGACTGGTACACTGCCCTCAATCTACAGGACGTGTATTTACACATATTCAAGGTGCACGGGCGCTTCCTCCATTTCGTGGTGGGACAGAATCATTACCAATTCTCGGTCCTCCCATTTGGTCTGTCCACTGTCCCCAGGGTGTTTACAAAATGCATCTCGGTGGTAGCTGCCTACCTCAGATGGTGTGGGGTCCAGATATTTCCCTATCTGGATGATTGATTTGTCAAGGCACCTCCCGGTCGCAGGTGAGGGATCACGTGGTGCTCCTCCTGTCTATGTGCACTGCCTTGAGCCTGTTGGTAAACAACACCAAGTCCACGTTAGTCCTGGTCCAACGCATGGAGTTTATCGGGACACTCCTGGATGCAGTGTCGGCCAGGGCCTCTCTCCTGCCAGAGAGATCTGAGACCCTGAAAGGTCTCATTGACTTGGTCACAAGGTTCCCAGTGACAATAGTCAAGGTTTGCCTACAACGCTTGGGTCACATGTCGGCGTGCACGTACGTGGTCCATTACGCCAGACTCAGGATGAGGCCCCTCCAGCTCTGGTTGGCCTCAAAGTTCTCCCAGGCCATGGACAGGATGGACAAGGTCCTCACCATCCAGACTCTGTGATCACCTCCCTATGGTGGTAGTCCACCCCAAACAACATGCTCCAAGGAGTCCCGTTCAGGGACAGGGCCCTGTTGTTGGAGCTGGTGTCCAATGTGTGGGACCTGGATTGGGGGGCCCATGTGGGGAACTTTCAGACCCAAGGCCTGTGGTTGGCTCAATGCCTGACCTTACATATAAACGTCAAGGAGCTCAGGGCAGTGCAGCTGGTGTGTATGGCCCTCCACTCGCACCGGGAGGGCAAGGTAGTCAGGGTCCTCACTGACAACATGGCTTCAATGTTCTATATCAACAGGCAAGGCGGGGCCCGATCCTCTGCCGTGAAGCCCTCAGGCTGTGGGACTTCTGTATAGCCCACAACATCCACCTGAAGGCCTTCCACCTATTTGGTGCCCAGAATGAGAGAGCGGATTGCTTGAGCAGGGACTTTTCCTCACAACACGAGTTGTCCCTCCACCCGGAAGTGGCCACCGGCTCTTCTGAAGGTGGGGAACTCCCCAGGTGGACCTGCTCATGACTCAGCAGAACTGACAATGCCTCCAGGTTCTGCTCCAGCAAGGTCTGGGGAGGGGCGCTATCTCCAATGCCTTTCTCCTGTCCTGGTCAGGCCGGCTTCTCTACGCCTTTCCCTCGTTCCCTCTAATCAGCAGGGTCCTGGAGAAGATAAAGACTGACAAGGCCCGGGTCCTCCTGATTGCCCCAGCGTGGCCCAGGCAGCAATGGTACGGGATCCTCACGGGCTTGGCGATAGCTCCGCCATGGCTGTTGCCACTCCACCCAGACCTGCTCTCTCAGGACCAGGGCTGCCTCTTCCACCCCAACCTGGCGCCTCTTCACTTCACGGTGTGGCTGCTCAGTGGTTAAGTGGAGAGGAAAGGACGTGCTCAGAGCAGGTTCACCGTGTCCTCCTTAAAAGTAGACATCCCTCCGCTCACCGCACTCATTTGGCGAAGTGGTCCTAGTTTTCTAGGTGGGTGGAGGACCAGGGTGTCTCCCTGGTGAACGCCCCGATCCAGCTTATCCTTGATTACCTCCTCCATCTGAGGGCCCAGGGCCTGGCGCCCTCATCAGTCAAGGTGCACCTGGCAGCCATATCGACTTACGCCATTTCACAGCTGAGGACACAGAACTCCTCTTCTGGAATACGGCACTCTATAGTCTGCAATAGAATTCATGTGGGAAGAAACAGATGAATATATCTAGAAATCCTGAGTCATCTTATATTGTATCCTTTTAGATAAGGATGTTAAGTTCATGCCTGATATAGCTTGATTGACTGCAGTGGACTTCACCAACCTGGCCTCATATGTTCTATCAAGATCCACTTTCATAAATCCAGAAAATACAAAACCAACATTAATGTATTTTCCAAAGACATGACCAGCTCCCTTGAATTTGTTTCCACTACTTACTTCCATTGCTGACTTTGGCAATATTTACTGCATATCTCCATAATGATTTCAGTGTTGAAATGCTCAGATCTCCCACCTCAACGCAAGCATTTGATTATTTATGCTGAATTAGTCACAATTTCAGATGGGGAAACTTGTTAGTGGAAGTTTGCTGCATTGCTAATGCATGTAGAACACTCAGGAGATGGTTTGGCAACTGAGAGGGAGAGAAAAGAAATAAAAAGAAAGACAGGCAGGGGCACCCCACAGAAAAAAACAATTGTTCAGCTGTCAGCCAAGAAACATCTTGGAACAACCACATGGAAATGTCCTGAGAGCTGGCATGCATAGAGGGCTTTTTATTTATTACGACTTATTACAGAGCATGTAGTACTCTACCTGGTTAAAAAAGGGTGCAAATTTCATGAGTATTGAGTTTTGGTCTAACTAAAATTAATAAGAATTTTATCTTTGACTTTAGTGGGAGTAGCCTTAACTTGACACCAACAAATTATTTCCTTTTAAGCCTCCTACATAGATTTACAAAAACCAAATAGACTATTTTTAAGTAGCTCACCTTTCCTCAGAGCTTCTACCACAAAGAAAGTGTCTGGGACCACTTGCAATTAAACATGGGACAATTAAACAAGAGAATTTTTTTTCAGATGTAGCTCAACATATAGCCAGTCGATCACTACTACAAAAATGAGTTACGAGAAAAACAGGATCATCTACAAGATAAAGAAAATTACTTTCACAAAAAGAAAATTGTCAAGCTAAATTAATCCCTGATTCAGTTCCACTGAGTCACACCAGTGATGAATTTTAGCCGAACTCAATCGTCTTATATAATAGAAACAGTTCAAATGTCTTAGAAAGACTCTGTGGAAATGCATCTGCCCTTCATGTAGAACACGGAACATGAATTAAGCATCCTGTCAGTACACTTAATCACTCCAAATCCATTTAGTGGGTATAGTTTTCAGTGGTGTCCTTTAGTATACATGTGGGAGTATCCGTAAGAATACAATTGGGAATGTCTCTGAACTCCTGCTGTATTCATTTTGATGGAATAAATAGGCCCAAAGACTCAAAGGTATTAACATGACCCTATCACTACCCAAGTTTAAAGAGTTTTAAGCAAGGTTCAGGCTTTGGTATATATCGACCTCCATGATATACATGGACCTTAGTACTATGGCAAACACCCCCATTCAAAATATTTTAAACTTTTTATTAAAGATACAGAAAAGAAGGAAAAACAATTAAAGCATTTGTCATGTAAAGTATTAAGTAAGGCTTTTATTTTACCAGCAACCTTTGTTCTTTTTCTCCTTAGCTGGAGAGAGTTTTTAGAAGGGAACCTCCCCTATTTGGCAATGTTTTAGATGGTAAAAAACCGGCCTTTGCAGGGAAAAGAGACATTAGTTGAGATGAGCTAGAGTGGTCTTTGCTACTACTGTTGTCAAAATCTGGCCCCGTTTCCTAAAAGACAAAACAAAGCAAACACACACGAGGGGAGAGAAAAGAACAGCAAAGGAAGAAATTGCAGCTTCTGTCTGTGATGTTGACTCTCACTGCTGGAAAAACATAGGCCCAGCACACAGTGACATCAGCCACTCCAAAACCTGGCAAACTTGTACCAGCATCAGGCTGTTTAGGGCATTGCTTTTAGTTGCCTCTTTTGGATCATAGGCTTACAGCAGTGGTGCAAAATATACAGTTTTGGTTGGCTAAGCCACACTCTTTTTAAACAGAAGGCAAAGGGAAAGGAACAGGAAAGAGAAGAAATAAGGTGGGGAAGGAAAATGAAACAGCAGGAGAAAAGGGTGACAAAGTCTTACATCCCATTCAGAGGGTATTTGGGACTTAGCCAAACCCGGTGATGGTGGTGATGTCATCTGGGTCCCTCTCTCTCTGGCCTGGTCATGACATTTTTTGGGTTCAGGACAAGGATGGTCCAATGGTATCACAGTGCATCGTGGGGGTCCCAGGAGATGGTGTGGGTGGTGCTCATGATGATGAAGCTTGCTTCTTCCTATTCTCCCATCTTTCAAGCAGCCAGCATTTTTATTTGTTTGTTTTTTGTGTCCCCCCAAAAAAGTGTTTTATTTAAGGACCCCAAAAGGTGAGTGATGGGTGGAATAGCCCATCCCCTCATTATTTGGCCCACCAATTAGACCTAATTTTCAACACATCAATTTTGGTCCTCTGATTTCCAGTCCCACACTTCTCTTGTTTATCAGGCATGTTTTTAACACAGCTCTTGATTTATATCAAGAGGCCTTTTTTGTTTGGATTCATTCAATCTGTCTGCCTTTTGCACCTTTTACCATTAACATTTGTAGTTATAGGTTATTGTGACATTTTATGAACTTTCACTGACTTCTTAAAACTGAGCTCACATTTAGGGTAAATTTGCAGGCCTGGTTATTACAACGATCCCTAGCCCATAAAGTACAGCTTTAGAATATCATAATTAGTTGGTAAATTGTGGAGTGAGTCAAATGACACAATCTGGCATGCTCCAAGAACAGAAAGAAGCCCACATGACATGACATTCTATTACCATAAGACTGTGTATCAGTTAATTAGCCTGGTTTCAAAAATTGTCCTAGTACCCATTTATGTCACATATTCCCATACATCAGAAGAGCTAGTACCATCTGTCATCTATCTAGATACTTACATGGCTCCCATTTTCAATAATGTGTCTAGGCACATGTATATTAGTCAGACTTGAAAACTTTTCAGAATTGCTTTACTAGCTAAATAAGCTACTTATCACGGTATTGCTGTATTTCCCAACACTTGATAAATTGGAATATCTAGGGGATACTGCAACTGCTGGCAGGCAGTCTTATCTAGCTATCTAATTTAAAACTGGAATGATTTTAAAGCTAAGCAGTAGAGCCGACCACAATATTTTTGACAAAACGTATATTCGTAAAAATATGCTGCTTTGTGGAGATTGTATCACTTTCAATGGGAAAGTTTCTGAGGCTTTGGGTCAACTCTGTGGTAACTGCACTAAAGAGAGATAGATGAAACCAAATCGAAAACCTGACCCTTTTGATCTAAAAACAGATGTTTCACCACAATTCCATTTCATGAAGGGTTGTTTGTGAGGTTTTTTTCCATTCCCATGTGGAACAAAAACAAATTTCGAACAGTCAAAAGTTATGAAATGGAATACTCCTCCTTTGGCCAGCTCTAGGAAGCACCGTGCAAATGGAGGTCCTGATTTGGCAATGCAATCCTCCTAGCACTGCTGCCTACAGACTTCTTCAAAGTCCTGCGGATTTCAAGGGCACTTTTACAAATGTTCTCAAATAAATAGGTCTTTATGATTTTTAAGGAAATTTCAAAACACTCATTATGACTCCACACCTCTGAGGAAAGTCATTAGTACTATTTAAGTCTGTCTCTGATAGCAGAAACTGAAATAAGGAGAAGTTTAGTGACTTATCCAACCTCATGTAGCTAGGAACTGTTGAATTGTTCTTTTGAAACTGTTTTCCTATGTAAACTTGTGTTTTGGGCTAAACTTTTGATTATTCATCAAAAAACCGAATGCTTAAAAAATGAAAGATTTCAATACTGAAAATGTGCAAGAGTATCAACAGGGAGTTGTAGTTCAGGTGCCTCGTGTTTCCACTTCCTCTCCGTGGGCCAGATTCCACAGCCAGACTTCACCTCAGGATGAACTGCATCATGTGACTTCCACAATGAACTGAAGACAAGAGGCAAAACGACAGACGTGAATGATGAAAGAGTTAGTCTGACGAGGGAGCACAACTCCCAGAGGATCAGGGAAACATGAAGCATCCTAACCACAACTCCCAAGAAGCATCTGGTGGCATTTTAGAATCAAATGGCTATGGTTTTGGGGTGAAGTTTTGGATTTGGATTTTTTACCAAAAACTGGATTTTCCCATTTTCTGATGAGCTGTAGACAGCAAATCACTGACCCAGCTAGAAATAAAACTTAGGCATTCTAACTCCCAGTTCCTTGCAATTACTACTTTAAAAAGCACTCTGTTGGCTGGTAAAAGGATTTATTAACCAAATTCACAAGCACGATATATGAACGATGTAATGATGATACAACAGGGATTTTGAAAAGGGGCATTTGCACAGAACTGCTTCATTTGGATTCCAACATTTCTATCAGCAACTGAAATGGATCCAGCTATTCTGTAGTCTGCTCTTTGAAAACACAAAAACCTGCTTATTTACATTTTAAGTGCTCTGACCAACATTCTCCCAGTGCATGCACAAAATATTAAAATAGTGATTAAAGAAAAAATTCACAGAATTTGCTCATTTACTAATATGCATTTTCCCAAGGAGCCCTAATCATGCTGGCACTCCTTGAAAAATATAGCAAGTTCGGAAAGAATTTGATGACACTTTTAATTTTAGATCAGCTCCGGGCACTGCTGATTGTACACAGCGTGCCTAGAAGAATGTTAGGGACTGCAAACTGCTTTGCCCCTTCAAATGCAGGGAATATGTGATGTAAATTTATTTGGAGACACTGCAGAGTTGCACATCTTTGAGGCTTGCATTCACAATAATTGAGATAAATATGAATTGCTCTTTACACTGTTCTATTTAAAGCAATATTTTCACTATATTTCCTTTTAAAAACCATCTCATCTCCTGTTTCACAACCTAAATCATCTCAATCAGTAATAAACTCCCAGGATTAGCAACAGAGAACAAAAGAAAACGCTTGAAGCATCTTGTAAGTGCACTTTAGGTGCATAGACAGACCCGGCCACCCATTACTGTGTTGCTCTTCTAAGCACATCAGATACGCCCAGCATGTTCTCTTTTACATATTGTTGCCATTAAATCTTGCCCAGACATTAGAGCAGCAGAGATTAGTGAGTCAAGTGTGGTCCATCATCAGGACTTGCTGGGATAACACTTGTCAAACAAAGTCATTCAAATTAATCTGGATTCTTGAAATAATTGAGCCAAAACAACTAATGCAGCTTTCAAGGGGAACGCAATATAATTAAAGAACCATACATGTGAAGCGTCCAGACCTGCTGCCATTGTCCTCAGTTATGGACCAGGGCCCCATTGTACTAAGTGCTGAATAAAAATATCTTGACCTATATTATCTTAATATGCTTCAGGCCTGATCTGCCTCCCATGGGTTCAGAAGTGAGTCTTTAATATAATTATTTTCCTTTTTCTCTATTTTGCACAGCTCTTCTGTTTTAATTTGAACTCTCTTTGGACTTCATCCCAAGAAGCACTGTGAAACCTGCAAGTCCCACTGAGTTCAATGGACATTTCATCCTTTCTTCCTTGACCTATTAAAGGTAGATTTTGTTTTATTTCCCAGAAAATGGCACTGACTATATAGCAAACAGAATCCCCCTCCTCCCTTGTTAAGGAAACATGCTTATCTATGTATGAAAGAAACGTTTATCTTGCTATGTTTGTAGGTAGCCATATTTTGCTGCTTTTAGGATTATAATCAACTATTGTCTGCACATGTCCCCAGTGGTTAAAATTCAGAAGTAGAGAGATGAAATAATAGCACAGCGAAAAAGGTCAAATTTCAATATTCACAGAGAATGATCACATAAGTAGATAGGAGAGCCACTCCATATTCATGAAGTACTGACTGATTTTTCTATTAAAATAGATATTTGACTAGCACACACCTCCTCTTTAACATTCAAACTTAGATGTTATTAAATGAAATTACATCTAAAAATCAAAATTTGAAAAATAGTTACTTCCTTATCGCTTTGATTAACTGCACAAGTGATTCAGTGTTAACTCAGTAAACTCATCAGGTTGTAATAGCCACATGTCCTCAACAGTATATCTGTCCTTAAGATTTATTTCCCATCTGAACTTAGTTGTCATGAATATGCCTCTTTTCATTTTTATAGATGTATTTCTATTGCTCCATGACATTGCTATGGGTCTCAGAATTTGTGGTGCAATTATTTCCTTCACTCATATCATCATTATTAAATTCTTTATTATATGTGTTCTGACTTATGCCACAATGTGCAGTAGATGGGTCAATATCTCCAGTAGGTGGACTTTGCTCATCTTTAGGCTGGTGGAAAATTTTCCACTGAAACTATTTTTTGGATATAAAATTGGGGTTTTGCCTAACAAATTTTTGTGTATGAAAAGTGTTTGGTTTTTTTATTAAAAAATTTTGGTTTTTCATTAAAACCCCCATAATGCCTAAAAACCAAAACATTTTGGCCAAAGCACAAAATATTTAGATTTAGACATGCTGCGGTGCCTCATGGGAGTTGTAGTTTGGGTGCCTCATTCTCCTACATTCCTTTAGAGGCTCCACAAGTGGACTTCATCTGCCATGGATGCACTACAGCCATGGGACTCCCAGGGTGCATTGCTCCCCCCACCCTTGTAGAAAGGGAAGATTGTGCACAAGAATGTTCAGTGCCAATAGAAAATAAGCCCTATTTTCAACCATCAACCTTGGAATAAAAATTACTTTGAGCTTCCTTTTTTGTGTGTGATGATTCTAATGATATAGAAGGTGTTTGGGTTTTTTTTTTTTTGACTATTTACAGTAAATTGGTCACACTATATTTTAATAATAAAGCTTTAAAGAAAACCCTTCTGGTAGGAGAATTTTGATTATCTCACCTTCTCTTTGTCTTGTTTTCCTATAACTTGAAAATGTATATTTATTAAAACCTCTATGATTTGCTTTCTGCACTTTAAAACTTTCAGAAGGCTTAAAAAATCTCTTGTAAAGGGTTCATAGAAAAAAATGAAATCAAAGTTGTTAGCAGTCTTTGTCAATGATACATTATTATCCACTCCTGATTTCAACATTTAATATTTTCAGTGATAGAAGTTCTGCATATGAATTTTTTTTTATGATAAATCTTTGGCATCTAACAGTTACATTGATAAATCTTGGCATCACATAAATTTAGATGTGAATGCCTTTGCCAGGGAAACATTTTAACAAACATTTAAGTGCTTTCAATAAAACTTTTTCTAGGATAATCCATCCGTGTGAATAGATTAGGGTGGAGAATGCTATCCATGTAAGCAGGAAAAAAATGTTCTGTTATGGTTATAAACATCTATCTATTCAGGAGCTTTTATGGCCTTATCCCTGTAGTATCTGAGCACTTCACAGTCCTTATTAATGAATTTTCTCCTCAAACTGCCCTTGCGGGATACGGAGGCATTATCCCCATTTTACAAATGAGGAACTGAAGCACAGGGTAGATTATGAGATTTACTCAAGGTCATATAGGAAGCCTGGGTTGGAATTAATCCCAAATCTTGTGAATCCCAGTCCAGACCATCCCTTCCCTACTCCTGTATCATCACCCATCCCACATAGAGCATGTCATGGCATGATGAGGACTTTACAGACTTTTCACAGAAGCTACAACCATGCTATATTTTAAATCTGGAAGTGTCTTAAAAATAACAATCACGTCCATTTGGGATACTTAGTCAACAAAATTCACCATCGCTCAGTGGTGTCAAAACTCAGACAAACTCTTCTTGGTAATGTTTTGGGGTCTAGCATCAACTGAAAAAGATAGTTACCTTTTCTGTAACTGGTGTTCTTTGAGATGTGTTGCTCATGTCTATTCCACAATAGGTGTGCGCGCTCGCCATGTGCACCGGTGCTGGAAGTTTTTTCCCCTAGCTGTACCCGTAGGAGGGAGCATTCCCCTCCCTGCGACCTCTAGAGTGGCGCCTGCCTGGCGCGGTATAAGGGGAGCTGCGCGCTCGCCCCAACCTCAGTTCCTTCTTGCCAAACAACTCCAACAGAGGGGAAGGAGGACGGGATGTGGAATAGACATGAGCAATACATGTCGAAGAACACCAGTTGCGGAAAAAGTAACTGTCTTTTCTTCTTTGAGTGATTGATCACATGTATTCCACAATAGGTGATTCCAAGCTGTATCTGTTGGAGGTGGGTTTGGGGGACAATCACATAGTATGAGGTGAACATGTGAACTGAAGACTACGTGGCGGCCCTAAAAATGCCCTAGAGGGGGACGTGGGCCATGAAGGCAGTCGACGAGTCTTGCGCCCAAGTCAAGTGTGCCCTCACAATCGGTGGCGGGGGGACACCCACCAGCTCAGAACAGGAATGGATGCACGAATTGGAAATCCAATTGGAAAGCCGCTGAGCAGAAATCGGCTGGCCCCTCGCATGCTCAGCTGAAGCTACAAACAGTTGCGAGGACTTCCTGAATGGCTTGGTCCATTCAAGGTAGAAAGCCAGAGCCCGCTGCACATTGATCACGTAAAAAAGGCGCTCCTCACTGGAAGTATGAGGCTTGGGGCAGAGGACAAGTAGAAAAATGTCCTGACCCATGTGGTAGGCGGAGACCACCTTTGGGAGGAACACGGGGTGTGGGCAGAGCTGGACCATGTCCTTATGAAAGACCATGTACGGCAGCTCGGAGGTCAGAGTCCTGGCTCTGAGACTCGTCTGGCTGACATGATTGCAACCAGGAAAGCCACCTTCCACGAGAGGTGAGACCAGGAACATGTGGGCGGTGGTTCAAATGGGGGCCCCATGAGATGAGCCAACACCAGGTTTAGGTCCTAATGCGGGACCGGGGGTCTAGAATACAGAAAAAGATGGTCCAAACCCTTAAGGGACTAGCCAGTCATAGCATGGGAAAATACCGTGTGCCCTTGCAGAGAAAGGCCTACCTACCAGAGGGGTAGCCATGTTAGTCTGGATCTGCAAAAGCGGCAAAGAGTCCTGTGGCACCTTATAGACTAACAGACGTATTGGAGCATACGCTTTCGTGGGTGAATACCCACTTCGTCGGATGCATGTCATATGCATCCGACGAAGTGGGTATTCACCCATGAAAGCTTTATGCTCCAATACATCTGTTAGTCTATAAAGTGCCACAGGACTCTTTGCCGCTTTCAAGGAATCCTAGTGAGTCTTCCTGTAGTGAAATGAAAACAGCTGTTTGAATCATCTTTTTTATTATCTTAGAATTAATTGTTTTGGATCAAGTATATCCTTCTAATGGGTGTGAAGTATGCCTGGTTGTACACTTATCTGCCATATGTGGAACTGATGCTTTTACTCTAATGCTTTGTGTGATTATTATTGTGGATATAAAAACCAGTAAATTTTTTGCACAAACATTTACAAGTTTTTACATCCCACATGGAGAGGCTATCAAAGTATTAGATTATGGCCCGCATTTTGCTGAACAGGGGCCCAATCTTGCAAAGACTTGCGACCGCATGCTTAACTTTATGTATAGTGTGTAGTCCCTTTGAAGTCAATGGAACTATTTACAATTGTTATAAAGGTATGTATGTCTTTCTAGGATCAGGGCCTATGGGCACAAAAATGTGCTCGAAGCTGGCATGATAGCATGTGCCATCGGGGTAATTAGGTAGGCAAATTATAAAGATCTGGACCTTTGTATTTGTTTCATAAAGAAAGACCCCTTTCCCATTAAAGCCTATTCAGCATCTCCTATTCACTGCAGTGCCACAGAGAATAATGATAGAAATCATCTGCTACAGAGCTTGCATCTGGAGCTAGTGGTTTGGCAATAAAAACAGCTCAGATCCCAGGAGAATATTTTTTTCCTGCTTTTTCTATATTATTATTTTTTTATTTAATGATTTTAAATATAAAATAATGCTCTGGTCCTCCGCTTGATGGGAGCTGCAGGTGCTCAACCATCATACAGTGGACCTGATTCTTATCTTGCAGTGACGGAGGGCTGGGCAGTGGTAGCTGAGCTAGCGCTCTGATCACCGAACTCCAGTGAGTTGCCCCAGAGCACACCTCACTCTGGGAATAGTGTCCACTTGATAGATTGGGCTGGGCTGGAGAGAGTTAAAAGGTTAATTAACTGATTAGCCCAGATGGTACAGAAGGCACAGGAAGGAAGCCCAAAAAGAGGGAAGAGAGAGAGTCAGAACCACGAGAGAGCCCTTCCTTCCTGGGTCTGAAGTTGAGGGGTTATGGTTGTGATGAGGGGACGCAGTTGGTAAAGGTGGTGGAAAAGAACACTGTAAATAAACTGCATGAAGTGTTTTACTAGCTGAAAGTCTTTGAGCTCTTTGTGGACTAGATGGTAGATCAGAGGTGGGCAAACTACGGCCCGCAGGACCCTCCGGCTTGGCCCTGGGCTCCTGGCCCCTCCCCTGCTGTTCTCCCTCCCCCGCAGCTTAAGCTCACTGTGTTGCTGGTGCAATGCTCTGGGTGAGGGGGCTGCAAGCTCCTGGGACAGCACAGCTGCAGAGCTCGGCCTGACCCTGTGCTCTGAGCTGCGCGGTGGTGCGGCTGTAGCGCCACCAGCCACCGGTGCTCCAGGCAGTGCGGTAAGGGGGGCAGGGAGCGGGGGGGTTGGATAGAGAGCAGGGGAGTTCAAGGGGGTGGTCGGGGCTGGGGATGTGGATAGAGGTTGGGGCGGTCAGAGGGCGGGAACCAGGGGGGTTGAATGGGGGCAGGGGTCCTGGGAGGGCAGTCAGGAAGGAGAGGAGAGGTTAGATGGGGCAGTAGGGAGCAGTCAGGGGTGGGGGGACAGGGAGCAGGGGGTGTTGGATGGGGCAGGAGTCCCGGGGGGCGGGGGCGTCAGGGGGTGAGAAGCAGGGGAGTCAGATGGGGTCGAGGGCAGGGCCATCCCTGGCTGTTAGGGGAGATACAGCCTCCTCTAACTGGTCCTCCATACAATTTTGGAAACCCGATGTGGCCCTCAGGCCAAAAAGTTTGCCCGCCCCTGCCGTAGTGTGAGATCTGACCTGGTACTGCACTGGGCAACTCAGTGGATGGAACCCTGGACCAGGACTCAGGAGACCTTGGTTCTATTCTGGGCTCTCCCATGGGCCTGTTCTTTGTGACCCTGGGCAAGTACCTTCACCTCTCTGTAAAATAGGGATATTGATACTTAACTTCTTTATAAAAAGCTTTGAGATCTAGGGAAGAAAAACCTCTACAGAAGTGCGAAGGGCAGGTCTAACAGGGAGTTATTCTGGAACAGCTATTCCTGATTAACTCCCTGGATACAAGAGTTCCCATCTACGTGAGATCAGAATAATCTATAATCTGGATCCTTTCAGGTTTGCAGCTTGTGCCAAGATTAAATTATTTTGTGATTGGAGAAGTGGGCTGCATTTTGTTATCTCCAAATTCAAAACTGCATATGTAGACAGAATTATTAGTTTTTTCCCACTGCAGTAGATGTTATGGATTTTATGCAGCCATCGAAACATAACTTTCCCTTTCAGTGAAATCTGCTCTTGCGTCCATAGATGGCCGATTTAAATGGATGAATTCACTCATCTTCTATCTGCCAGGGTATATGTGTGCTCCTGTAGTAGGTGTGGGTTTTTTTTGGTTTTTTTTTTAAGAGATTGGATAATAGACCAGAGGCCCTTTTGCATTAACATTTCTTCCAAGCTCTCTGCAGCAAGCTCTTCTAGTTCCCAAATCTGTATGTTTAGGTAGAAGATTAAAAGTTTTGCAATGTTCAGTTAACTTTTACTGCTTTCTGTCAGTCTTCTCTGGATAGGCTGCCACCATAGGAAATTAAAATGAAGTGAAATGGCCACAAAGCTAGGATTGAATTGGCATCTTTCCCCTTCAGAACTAAATGCCAGCCATGCAGAGCAGAGTTCTTCAGGGGGGCGTGGGGTGGGCTGCTTGATCTTGTGGCTGAGTAGCTGCATGTCTGGCTCTTGTGGTGCTGGCATCTGGACAGGATTTGTTTCTCCCTTCCTTTCAGGCTCTGGGCACAGGTATTGGAGCTTCAAATGTGATCACCAAAATCACAAAAAGGCAGGCAGTATTGAATATATGTCTGCTGCTGACTCTCTGACCAGTTTTGTGAATGTGAAAGGGCTTGAATAGTGTCGGCTTTGACTAGTGTTCTAGCAAGTGAGAAATAATCGTGAAGTTTTGATCCTAGATTCAGTCCAACCTGTGTGCGTGTGTGTGAGAGAGAGAGAGAATGAAGGGGATGTGTGCTTGCACATGTATTGTTGCCCCTCTGACCTGAGCAGTTAGCCAATATTTGGGGCCTTGCAGGGTTGTTTTTGTTAGGATGAGAAATGGATTATATGAATCCAGGTGTATATTGTCTGGTGTAATTGTGTTTATTTGTAAAATATGTATACAAAGTCCTGTTTCCCTGAACATAGTAAAAACAACCAGCAACAGTCAGTTTTCTTCATCAAAAATCCCCCAGCTATTCCATTCAAGTGAGCTCTGTGCCCAAGAAGCTCTGTCTTTCTGCTTCCTCTCAGGGTCTCACTCGCAACTGCTTCTCCAGGTTTTCTGCTGGCTTTTTGGCCTCTAAATACACACAGGCAGCAAACCTAATATCCTTGCCTCTGGTATTTGCAGTCAGGGGAACCCCTCAACACATACGGCTTCACTTTAACCTACCATGTGCCTTGGGCAGTCTCTCCAATTGTCTATCACTCTATCCCCTGCCAAAAGGGGTTTAATAGTTCTTTCCACTGAGTCTGCAAGAGTGTTTCTCTCTCTCTCTCTCGGTCTGTGATTAACTTTGGATTAAAGACTGATGCTTGATGGTATCCATCAACATCCGTCTGTCTATATTATAGTTAGTATGTAAAGCTAAAGTCCCTTGGAGTTCTAACACATCTAAAAAACCAAATCCATGAAGAGATTCAGAATCTTCCAGGAAATGTCCATTTTAGAGTGGAACAAGTACAATAGTTGCAAATAAGAATAAGCTTGCATAGGTGAAGAAAATAAACCCTTTTAGTGGATAAACAAAGTAATATGAGATGCCAGCAGCATAGCTGATGTAGAAACAACATCAAATTTGCTAGCTGTTAGCCTAAAGCAATACCACAAGATTGCAGAGAGTGATCTGAAGGAAAGATTTAAAAGCACCAGTCAAATTGCAGGGTGGAAGCTACGGTATTGCTTTAAAAATCCAGGGAAAAGCTAACAAATATACTGTGCATTCATATAGTGTGTGCTTGTGTTGTGTGTGTTTGTGGGTATAAATATACAAGAGCGTACATGATGGTGTGGTGATGTGACGTAAAGCTTTATTGACATGAGTTTGGCTCCTGGGTGGAACAGGGAGTTTTGCAAATCATCCCAAATGAGTTCTTGATCATGTAGTGTGGATCATGGATAGCCTTATATACTGTAGGAATATAAATCATACTAGGTCCATTTTAGTTTCCTTCCAACTGTATAGCCAGGGTCTTAGTTGCCCCAAATCCAAAAGTACAGAACTCAGAGGGAAACGTTAAAGCCTCTAAAAACACCTAAAATAGCTCTTCTGTACTTCAAAATGTCACGGCTTTAAAGTCTCCTTTCTCAGGATTCCAGAGTTAGACTCAAGTGTTGGGTCACTCTGAGAATCTTCCCCCTCAAACGGTATAATCTGCTGATTTCTCACACTGCATGGTCGTGAGCTGTCAGACTTTGCACTGATCATGTTTTTATATAGAGAAAAATCTGTCATCGTGGCAGAACTAAGTCTTGCATGGGCTAGGCCTTAGGTAGAACAATCGGCCTGACTTTTGGGGGGCGGGGGAAACAGCTCTCTGGTATTGCAGGCACATTGCAATAGCCATGGCTGGGATATTTCTCTCCCACAATCAGGATCGTGTGGCAGAAGAGAAGGATCCCGTGCCCCTGAAGTATGCACAGACCCACCCAGTGCTTTGGGGCTAGGGTGCATTGTGCCAAGTCTGCCCTCAGAAGAGAGTGAAGGATATGGCACAGCTGTGGATTAGCCATAGGGAAGGAAGGAAGAATTTCCCACTTTGCTTAAAATCTGGATTTTTTTCAGAAACTTCGCCCCACTTAATAAGTTCCACTTGTTTGATTAGTAACTGAGAACAGGTACTTAACACTCCAAGGACCTGATTTGGGGTTTGATTCAAAACTCAGTGAAATCAGTGGGAGTCTTTCTGTTGAATTCAATAGGCTTTGGTTTAGGTCCCTGGGGCCTGATTTCTAGAGGTATGGAGCGCACATGGTTCCAGCTGAAGTTAATGGGGTGACAGATGCTTAACATCTCTGAGCCTCAGGCCCTTAGAATCTATTGCTGCTGCAGTCTTTGGGGTAGTTCTTAATCCCCTGGCCATACTTAGTTTCACAACAGTACAACGTGCAAAGAAATGCCAGGTGAAAGAGCACTGGCACACAGGTACTGCTGTGATGAGGGCCATATGAATACCCAGGTAGATCTGGATGACAAGAAGTTCTGAGACTCTTTTCTTGTTTTGCAATGTGCTTTTCAAGCCCCTCAATGATCTGCTGTCCCAAGGACAGCACGCTGTTGCTAGCATTGCACGTCTGATCTAGGGAAAAGCACCTGTTTAAATTTTCATGAACCATTTTGGTTTCTGCAGCTGGGATGAACACATGGGTCCAAGGGAAGTTTTGTGTGGAATTGGCAGATGTTTTTATTACTCTTCCCTGCTAAATATCATCCCCACCCACTCAGATTTCTCATTTCCTTTAGTACCTGTGAGGGCATCACTGCTTCAAGGCAAGCAGCCTTTTTGTCTCCCAAGAAGATAAGCAAAGTTGTTGTAAATAGCAATTGTTCATTATGTTTGTGTAATAACAACAGCTTTAAAAACTAAAGATTCAAAAAAGAGATTGTGTCAAGTGATCCCGCCTTTTGTGGGCTTTTGTCCTATGTGCTGCTGCCACCACAGTGCAGGACCCAGGGGTTTGTAACCTCGGTTGTGCTGGGACTCAATAAAAACTGGCACCAGTTGGGCCCAGTTCTGGAAGTGTTGACCATCCTCAGCTTCCACTGCTGTCAGTAGAAAATGATGGCACTGGGCAGCTCTCAAGGCCCATTGGTTCTTTTGATTTATTTACTTTGCTGTGGGAGCTCGTGTCCTCTAAGTATAGGTTCTTCCTTGCTGTACTGCATCTGGGATGCAGGCTTGGTGAACTGGGCTGGGTGGGGAACAAGAGGGTTTTCAACATTTTTAATTTTGGGCCACCTTCTTACTCCCTCTCAAGATGCGATTGTATTCTGTTCCCTAGTGCTCTGGCTGCTAAAAGCAGAGCTGGTCTCATCTGAAGCTTCAGTGCTACTTCTACAGCTGAGGGTGGTGCTAGACAGCAGTAAAGTCCTTCTCTCCTGCAGGAAAGCATCTCCCAAAGATGGTCTAAGGAATGAGAGAATGGGGTCTATAATGACCCTGAGTCTTGTAATGGCAATGGCAGTCATAAAGAGCTACCTTTTGTGGAGACACTAGGGTCTTGTTTTGCAAGAGTAGATGATGATTGCTGAGATTTTTTTTAATGGATAAAGAACTATCCAATTTGCATTTTCATCTACTTGAGCTTTGATCATAGATTAAACTCGACATGTTGCTACCCAAAGCCAACTTCTGAAATATATTACTTCTCTGATAACTAGGTAATGTCCTGGGTTTTGGAGAAGATTGAAAATGAGTCTCAAAGAAGGAATCTTGGATAAAATGTACTTCTGCCCATATTGAAAAACCAACCATCAAACCACCGAAACCTTTTCAATGAAGATAATATTGAAAAATATTCCTGGCACTTGACTCTATAGATTGAAAAGATTTGCCTAGTGCATTAAGGAGGGGGTGGAGCAGATATGGCTGCCATATGCTGCAGCAAGCTACAAGACTGTATGACTGAGAATTCACAGGTTTCAGAGTAGCAGCCGTGTTAGTCTGTATTCGCAAAAAGAAAAGGAGTACTTGTGGCACCTTAGAGACTAACAAATTTATTAGAGCATAAGCTTTCGTGAGCTACAGCTCACGAATGCATCCGATGAAGTGAGCTGTAGCTCACGAAAGCTTATGCTCTAATAAATTTGTTAGTCTCTAAGGTGCCACAAGTACTCCTTTTCTTTTTGAGAATTCACAGTAGACTCCAATTGACCAGACCCAGTATATGCTTGCAAACAATACAACTAAAGTGTAATGAACACATCCCTTCCTAATGCAATATACAAAGAAGCATTGGATCTCAACCTGTTGTAGGTAAAAAAGGTATATTTTAAATGTTGACATTGCATTTTCTGTCATATTGGGCTCCTCTGAGGACTGTCTGGTTTCCTTTCTATGATGCACAGAGAGGTAACCAGCAAAACTCTGGTGAGTTTTGGGACCTGGAAATGGTATGTGCTAATTTTTTTTAGTGTTTGTTTACACTGGTTTTCAGTGCACAGGTTATTGTACAGATCTTTCTCCTCTTCAATTTTCCATTGCATTTACAACCCAGGAATCAAAGCTTTTGATCCATTCCCCCTGCATGACTGATGCTGAATGTTCCAGGTTCTCCCATCAGATAGAATGCACGTGCTCTGCTGCAAATGTTCCAGGTCCAGGCAGGTGAAAACTCACGTTCTCCAGGTAGAGTGCATCAGTTGAGCTGCTGTACACTCAAGTTGAAGGCACCTGATAATTCTTCTAAATGTACCTAGTATGTCCAATTAGAATACACCCTTGCAAATGGAAACTGAGTTTCATATGGCATTACCAAATAGACGGGTAGACTAAATTTATCTGCACATAAATTTAAACAAAATATTTGAAAGCTAGTTGTTCCTTAGTTTCTCTGATACAGGGGTGGGCAAGCTTTTTGGCCTGAGGGCCACATCGGGGTTGCAAAACGGTATGGAGGGCCGGGTAGGGAAGGTTGTGCCTCCCCAAACAGCCTGGCCCCTGCCCCCATCCATCCCCTCCCACTTCCCACCGCCTGACTGCCCCCCTCAGAAATCCCAACCCATCCAACCCTCCTTGCTCCTTGTCCCCTGACCGCCCCCTCCTGGGACCCCCAGCTCCTAACCACCCCCTCAGGACCCAACACCCCCATCCCCTGACAGCCCTGACCCCTATCCACACCCCCACCCCTGACAGGCCCCCCGGAAACCCTGACCCATCTGACCCCCCTACTCCTTGTCTCCTGACCGCCACCTCCTGGGACCCCCATCCCTAACTGCCCCCCCAGGACCTCACCCCATCCAACCTCCCCTGCTCCATCTCCTGACTGCCCCCCGCGAAACACCACCTCATCCAACTACCCCCTGTCCCCTGACTGCCCCCCCAGGACTTTCCGTCCCTTATCCAACCCCCCCATCCCCTTACCATGCCGCTCAGAGCGGCAGGACAGGCTTATTGGAAAGCCTGGGAAGTGGACGGGCGCAAGCCATGCTGCGTGGTTGCAGGGGAGGGGCCAGGCCCAGTTGTTTGCCCACCTCTGCTCTGGTAGGATCTGAGTTTAGGGCCATGAGCTTGGTGAATGCTGCTTGCAGGTACTCCGCAAAGGAACAGGCTGTTTGTACATACTCTACAAGAGCTGAAGATGTCCCCCCGAAGCATATGAGGAACAGTGCTTTGCATGAAGCGTGACTAGCACAGATTCCAAAGTCTGGATCTTGGCAAGAACATACCCTTTCACGCTGCATTTTTAAGGCCTTCAAGTGATCAAACATCTTCTTGCTCCCTTCCTCCCTCTTAGCATTGCCTCAGATCACTAGTCACACCAGCCAACTCACATTCACTCTGACTGCTCTGGCTCTGCTGTGATATTAATTTGTTGCTATGACTCAGTTTAGAAGTTATGGCATAAAGGATCCTTGGCTGGGTTTTATCGCGACACATTGCTTTCATATTTAGCACTAAAGCAAGCACAATAACTCTGCCACCTTTAGGAAGGGTTGTACAATTTTGTGAGCCTAAGTAGGAAAGGGAGCAAGGGCCTACATTAAGAACTTATTCAGAAAACATAGGTTCTAGCTTTGGAACACAACTTGATAGGCCAGATCTCCAGCTGGCATAAATTAATGTAGCACCTTTGGCTTCAGTGGAGCTGTTCTGATTCATCCCAGCAGAAGATCTTGCCACAAATATTTGAGGTCTGATTTTCACTTAGCTCTGGGGAGAACTTGAGCTCCAGGCCACTGATTTCCAATGTTTTTTATTTCCCTGGTTATCTGAGAAAAAGAGCAAGAGTAACTTTCATTAAAGACCCTTTGATTCAGATTCTGGAACCTTTGAGAGTAGTATTTTGATTATTATTGTCAATGGGCCCAGTCCTCAGAGGGTGCTGTTATAAACCATTGTGGGTTGAAAGCACTTATCACCTATGTTAATGTTCCATCCATATTCCAAATCCTTAAATCTGTACTCACAGAAGCCTTCAGTGAAGTCAATCAGCCAAATCTGGAGAGGTGCTGAGGGCTTGCAACTCACCCTGAAGTGAATTGAGTTGCAAGCTCTCAGCATCTCTTGGGATTTGGCTTATTGACTTTAATGAAGGCTTCTGTGAGTAAGGACTGCAGGATTTGCAGACAGAAAGTGTACTATTCCACCACCCCATTTTAGAGCTCCCTCCAGCTGAGATCTTATAGGGCACTGGCAGATATTAAAGCTGCCTCCTGTTCCATGACAAGACAAAAGCTAGATCTCTTCTGAGGAAAGGGCTTTGCTAAGGGGGTAAGGTGAACTTTACAGCTTTCCTGAAACTGGCCCAATAAATCTACTCTCTCTTGGGTTGACTCAGGCCAATTATAACATCATCTTCTTTCTGGCCTTGACAAATGCAGTCTTGCCCCACTCATAACCATTCAGAATGCTGCTCTAGTGGTCATTTTTCTGACCTGTCGTTTTGACCATGTCACTCCTCTCTTTGTATCCCTCCATTGCCTTCCCTTTATTTATCACATCAGACATAAGCTACTTGTCTCCAAGGCTTTTCACAGCCAATCCCCAGCCTGTCTCTCATTCACTATTCAGAGGTCAACTCCCACCTCCATCTGACTCATGATGCCAGCCTCCATTTTCAAGCAAACACTTTTATGCTTTCTCCCATGCTGCCATTCACAGTTGAGAGAAGCTCCCTGTAAAAATCTACAAAACTAACTCATTATCCCCCTTCAAATCCCTGCTTTGCAGTGAAGCCCACACAAACCTTGACAGGCTGCTGGTGTACTGAGACCACAGCCTGTCATGAGGACTAATATTCTATTCTTGTTTCTTTGTACTCTCCTGCCTGTCGGTGCTCATCTGTTGTGACTTTTATTATAGTTAGAGCAAAAGAACAGTCCCTGCTTAGCACAATGAGGTCTTGATGACTAGTGCTTCTACATGCTATGGTAATATAAATAAGAATTATAATGGGGGAGTTGTTGCACTCTACCAGCATTCATGGGGCAAAATGATTTCATTAAGTACCAGACATTCAACATAATGAAAACATCAGTGGAAGAGAGAGTTGGCAGAGGTATTCTGTCCATTGCTTTAAAAATGCCCCATTTGGCTTTGTCACTGCATTAGCAAAATGGCACTATTGTCTTGGAGCCAGTGACATTTCTTTAATAAGGCATTTTATATAGTCTTTTGTGACCACCAGAAAGCATGTGCTGAACTTGGTACACACTTTGGTTTAGCTATGTCTGTGGAATTCTGATGAATTGTCCTTGATTTATTTTGTAGAACACCTTTAACATGTATCTATGGAATTTCAATGTCCACACTAGACAAGCCATTTACAAAACACACTTTGCTTCTCTACAAAAGAAAAAGGACACTAAGCTATCTAAACTACTATATGCCACAAGGGGCCACAACAATGGTTCCCGTAACCCACCCAGCAATATTGTTAATCTATCCAACTATACTCTTAGCCCAGCAGAAGAATCTGTCCTATCTCAGGGCCTCTCCTTTTGCCCCTCCACCCCCACGAACATGATACAGTTCTGTGGTGACCTAGAATCCTATTTTCGACGTCTCAGACTCAAGGAATATTTCCAACACACCTCTGACCAACATATTAACCCACAGAGACCTTCCTGCCAACACTACAAAAAGAAGGATTCTGGGTGGACTCCTCCTGAAGGTCGAAACAGCAGCCTGGATTTCTACATAGACTGCTTCCGCCGACGTGCACGAGCTGAAATTGTGGAAAAGCAGCATCGCTTACCCCATAACTTCAGCCATGCAGAACACAGTGCCATCCACAGCCTCAGAAACAACTCTGACATCATAATCAAAAAGGCTGACAAAGGAGGTGCTGTCGTCATCATGAATAGGTCGGAGTATGAACAAGAGGCTACTAGGCAGCTCTCCAACACCACTTTCTACAAGCCATTACCCTCTGATCCCACTGAGAGTTACCAAAAGAAACTACAGCATTTGCTCAAGAAACTCCCTGAAAAAGCACAAGAACAAATCCTCACAGATACACCCCTGGAGCCCCAACCTGGGGTATTCTATCTGCTACCCAAGATCCATAAACCTGGAAATCCTGGACGCCCCATCATCTCAGGCATTGGCACCCTGACAGCAGGATTGTCTGGCTATGTAGACTCCCTCCTCAGGCCCTTCGTTACCAGCACTCCCAGCTATCTTCGAGACACCACTGACTTCCTGAGGAAACTACAGTCCATTGGTGATCTTCCTAAAAACACCATCCTAGCCACTATGGATGTAGAAGCCCTCTACACCAACATTCCACACAAAGATGGACTACAAGCCGTCAGGAACAGTATCCCCGATACTGTCACGGCTAACCTGGTGGCTGAACTTTGTGACTTTGTCCTGACCCATAACTATTTCACATTTGGTGACAATGTATACCTTCAAATCAGCGGCACTGCGATGGGTACCCGCATGGCCCCACAGTATGCCAACATTTTTATGGCTGACTTAGAACAATGCTTCCTCAGCTCTCGTCCCCTAATGCCCCTACTCTACTTGCGCTACATTGATGACATCTTCATCATCTGGACCCATGGAAAAGAAGCTCTTGAGGAATTCCACCATGATTTCAACAATTTCCATCCCACCATCAACCTCAGCCTGGACCAGTCCACACAAGAGATCCACTTCCTGGACACTACGGTGCTAATAAGTGATGGTCACATAAACACCACCCTATATCGGAAACCTACTGACCGCTATTCCTACCTACATGCCTCTAGCTTTCATCCAGATCATACCACTCGATCCATTGTCTACAGCCAAGTGCTACGATATAACCGCATTTGCTCCAACCCCTCAGACAGAGACAAACACCTACAAGATCTCTATCATGCATTCCTACAACTACAATACCCACCTGCTGAAGTGAAGAAACAGATTGACAGAGCCAGAAGAGTACCCAGAAGTCACCTACTACAGGACAGGCCCAACAAAGAAAACAACAGAACGCCACTAGCCATCACCTTCAGCCCCCAACTAAAACCTCTCCAACGCATCATCAAGGATCTACAACCTATCCTGAAGGACGACCCATCGCTCTCACAGATCTTGGGAGACAGACCAGTCCTTGCTTACAGACAGCCCCCCAATCTGAAGCAAATACTCACCAGCAACCACACAACAGAACCACTAACCCAGGAACCTATCCTTGCAACAAAGCCCGTTGCCAACTCTGTCCACATATCTATTCAGGGGATACCATCATAGGGCCTAATCACATCAGCCACACTATCAGAGGCTCGTTCACCTGTGCATCTACCAATGTGATATATGCCATCATGTGCCAGCAATGCCCCTCTGCCATGTACATTGGCCAAACTGGACAGTCTCTACGTAAAAGAATGAATGGACACAAATCAGACGTCAAGAATTATAACATTCAAAAACCAGTTGGAGAACACTTCAATCTCTCTGGTCACTCGATCACAGACCTAAGAGTGGCTATCCTTCAACAAAAAAGCTTCAAAAACAGACTCCAACGAGAGACTGCTGAATTGGAATTAATTTGCAAACTGGATACAATTAACTTAGGCTTGAATAGAGACTGGGAATGGATGAGTCATTACACAAAGTAAAACTATTTCCCCATGGTATTTCTCCCTCCCACCCCACCCCCCACTGTTCCTCTGATATTCTTGTTAACTGCTGGAATTAGCCTACCTTGCTTGTCACCATGAAAGATTTTCCTCCTTTCCCCCCCCCCCCCCCGCTGCTGGTGATGGCTTATCTTAAGTGATCACTCTCCTTACAGTGTGTATGATAAACCCATTGTTTCATGTTCTCTGTGCGTGTGTGTGTATATAAATCTCTCCTCTGCTTTTTCCACCAAATGCATCAGATGAAGTGAGCTGTAGCTCACGAAAGCTTATGCTCTAATAAATTTGTTAGTCTCTAAGGTGCCACGGGTACTCCTTTTCTTTTTGCGAATGTCCACACGAGCAGCATAGTGGTGCACCTACCAGCCAATAACAGAACAGCTCTACAGAAAGAAAAATATAATGAGGATAAAAGCATTTTGTAGTAAATCAGGATTTGAAATAACCAAGGGAACTGGCAGTGCTGCTTTCACTCCTGCGCAGGAGAAGGTGTAACCCACTTAGGCCTTGTTTTGAGGGCATCCAGGGTACTTTTTTGGGTCCATAAACCTTGTGCTGAGCCTGCACGAAAGGGTGAAGTTTAGCTAGGCACGGAGGTATATACACAATCCAAACTCTGCGAATAAGTGGGGAGTAAGTCATTGAGGTTTAAATATTAACAGCAGGCTTTTAACCTCTGAGTATGCCAATTAACATCAGTGGGGGTGTTTGTGTTGTGAACAACTGTCCATTGAGAATTGGACGAAGGCCCACTAAATCTGATTCTCATTAAAAAAAAATGCCATAACTGTACGTGTTTAAATGGAGCCATTATCTGAAATGTTAATCAAGATGCATTAAAATTTTAAAAGCACAATCCCTCACTGGTTGATATCAGGGAACACACCATCTTTCCCAGTTGGTGACATCCTGACATTTGAGTTTTCAAGAATAGTTGTGTGCCGTGAGAATCAGGTTATTTAAACATGGAGGAAACCATCTGGATTTACCCATGAACGTGAAGGATGTAATCACACTGGACCTGAGTCTCTTTTGCCTTGCACCTCATGTAGTCATTACACCTGTGCAAAATGGGTGTAAATTGTTATAAAATCATATGGTTGCATTTGATGTTCATTTTGCACTCACTGTGTAGTCTAAATGGCGACCCAAGGTGCAGTGGAGAATTAGATCCATTGCCCACAGAGTCTGTTTTCTCATTGATAACTCATGAATTTTCCTTCCACATAATTGAGAGTTAGGTAACCCTTCATCAAAGGCCTGATTGATTACAGTATCTTAGCCATGTTAGGCTCACAAGATGGGACCTTTCACAGGATGACATTTCATGCTGTGTGACGTAAGTCTTTCTTCTGTGCTCTGCTACAGCAACAACCAAATGACTAACAAAATGACTGACTGTCCTTAGGTCCAGCGGAGGCTCTGAGTTGGGGTTTTCTCCATTGATAGCCCAGGAATCTGGAATGCTCTCACACTAATTATTCACTGGAATAAATCTATCACATTCTTCTGATCACAGCTAAAGATTGTTTTAAAAAAATATCCTTTCCAGGCTCTGATGCTTACTGTGGTGTTGGTGTTGTGTTAGTGGGTGGTGTTTGGACAAATTGTCGGTTGGTGATTGTTTTCAGATTTTGTTAAGGTTCCTAGATGCCTTGGTTGTATATTAAAATGCATTATCATTAATAATCTGAGGATGTCGTGAAGGCCAAGACCATAACAGGGTTCAAAAAAGAACTAGATAAATTCATGGAGGATAGGTCATCAATGGCTATTAGCCAGGAGGGGCAGGAATGGTGTCCCTAGCCTCTGTTTGCCAGAAGATGGGAATGAAAGACAGGGGATGGATCACTTGATGATTACCTCTGGGGCACCTGGCACTGGCCACAGTCGGAAGACAGGATACTGGGCTAGATAGACCTTTGCTCTGACCCAGTAGGGCCATTCTTATGTTCTTGTATAATAATATATAATATAATATTTGTTCATTGTTATCTCTGACCTGTTCTGGGGGTTGAGATATGGATTCATGTTTTATATCTTTATTATTTATAGGGGAAGCTAGTCTATACTCATCATCAATTTGCTGCATTTTTGGTGGTTTTCATTATTTTGGGAACTCTAGTGGGAAATAATGTTGCTGAGTGCCTATTTGGTACCATTCACAGGAATAGCTGAAATAAAGATATTTGAGTATAGATCTCGCTGATCAGAGGGGAAACAAATTACAAGGAATTTTACTGCTGTTTGAATAGAAATAAAGCTAAATGCACAATATTTGCTCATTATTTTACTGCTTAGAGTTTTTTCCATTGAAATGTCTTTGCCATAGTCATCATTTACCATTTAACAGAAGGATTCTTTAACTGTGAAATTCACTGCCATGCAAAAGCCCCACACATTGCTGATACACCACTCAAATCCCATAAGCTGTCTATTCTAGTGAGCTCTGCTAAACCATCTCATTTTATGAGGGTTTAATTGGGATGGAGGTGCTTTGTCTTTGCTGTCAAGCTGTCTGCATAGGAATTCATTTCACCCTAAAAGCATAACCACCAGTTTATCACCATGAGAGGCCCTGGTTTTATTCCAGCTGAAATCAGTAGCAAAATTCCCATTGATTTCTATGAGAGCTGCATCAGGCCCTTGATCTTTATGGTAGACATTTGGTAAATTTGAAATAGCTTATTGCAAACCTTTTGATAAATCAATCACAGTTACAAATTGCTCTTATTTCTACTTTTGGTAACTTTCCACCTGAGGGTAGTGGTGGCTCATTAATATTTGATGCTAGAGATGGGCAATCAAGAACTCATAACATTTGTCATTAAGTTGTTTACTACCATTTTAATCCCTTTAGCTAAATTCCTGTTTCCTGTCTTTGACTTTGTATGTTCTAGCTCACTGAGATGGCTGCCTAGGCAGTGACTTTTGACAAAATCTCCTGAAAGCCTAGTGGTGGATTTTTGGAAATAAAAAAAGAAACATTACAGAACTGACATACATTAGCTGCAAGAAATTAAAGCTTTCAAGTAATGGATCTGATTCTGGAACCCATGCATGCCCCATTTAGAAATGCTGCAGTGGTAGCGAGTAAGAGATGAAGGTATCTCTTGAATTCAGATGAACAGGCCAGAATTGTTGTTTGATCTAAAGTAACTCCATTGACATCAGTGGAGCTATGCTGATTTACACCAGCTAATGATCTGTCCTAAATATGATTTAAATGAGTGGTTGGTTCAGTAACCACGTCTGCACTAATTTAACTTTGGAAAAAAGCCAGAAAATTTATTGACTGAGGAGGGAATTGTGGTAATAAAGAAATCAATGATTTTTCTCAGAATAAATGTTTCCATGTCATAGTGCCACCCCCACTGCAGATTATGATGATCTATTAAATAGAAAAATAAATATGAAATGTGATATTCTCTTCCCTTATCCCACCCCCAATAATAAATATCCTGGGTTTTTTTTAAGGAAAGTTTTTGGGACTCTGTGATGGGGTGTATTAGGCCCCGAGGCTTCCTGCTGGAAGCCTTGTGGTCCTACTACATCTTATGCCAGAAAGAGCAGAAGAGGAGAGTCCTCCAACCTGCCTAGAGTCACTCTGCGTGGGATGCAACCAATCAGAAAAAGGCTGCATGGAAAGCAGCCAATCAGGGCCCAGCAGGCACAAATAAAGGGAGCTGCAGGGCCAGAAAGAGTTCAGTCTGCTGGCAGGGACCGGGGGAGAAAGGAAGAGGCTCCTGGCTGTGCTGCTGGGCCTAGAAAACCACTTCGTGACAAGGACTGGGGGAGCAAGAAAGGTGCTCCTGGCTGACTGATGGATTTGAGAAAGGTAAGGGCTGCAGGGAAGTGGCCCAGGGAAATGCAGTTAGGGGGATGTGGCACATGGCTGCTACCTAGAGGGTCCCTGGGTTGTGGCCCAGAGTAGCAGGCAAGCCCAGGTCCCCCCCTTTAGCCACTGGGGAAGTGGCCAAGCCCTGAAAAAGGGCATTGAAAAAAGGCCTAGGGAAGGGGCTGACTGTTGGACTTTTATACACCCGGGAAGGGGGTCGAACTGAGACTGACTCAGCAGGTGAGCTGGGGACCATGAACTGAGTTCAAGAGAAGTGGCTCAGCTGGAGAGTTGGGGTCACTGAGGACTCCAGGGAAGGCAAAGAGTCTCCAGGAAAGAAACCCAGGGGCCGCTTCTCCACGGAGCAGGAACCTTTGCAAACTAGCCAGACCACAATTGAGGGTACTGTGATGAGCCTTGATGGACATGCTGGCTTAGGACTGAGCCCAGGGAGGGCTACAGCAACATTGAAGGGAACTGTGATGGGCCCTCTTGGACTGTTGAGATAGGCCTGGTTGGGCTGTATACCCTGGAAGGGGTTTGTTTTGTTTCTCACAGGGACTGTGTGTATGTCAGCTGGAGGGCTGAATCACCAAAGACCCACCCGACAAACACAGCAGCCAGCGGAGGGCACTGTGAGAAGAAAAAAACTGCAGGTGTGCACACACTTGACCAAGGGGCGCTAGTGTGAGGTGAATGTGTCCTGTTACAGGCGTCATCAACAGTTGGTCTGTTTTGAAAAAAGTGACTGTTTCTGGTTTTTAATTGTATTTGAAAGAGATCATTTTATGCAAACCAGAGCTCGCTTTGACAGGCTTAACTGAAATCTAAACATGCCATTTCTGCTTGAAAAATGTCTCTTGACATATTAATATCAAAAACCTACCACACTTTTTGGGATTATAATATAATAATTGATCATAAGTATTACCATATATGAAAGGGACACTGTCAAGTCAAATTTGGTTCAGGTGTTATAAAAATTAAACTTCTACTGACGCAGGATGTCTACAGGCATAGACTAGAATTTTTCACAGCAGGTCTGGGGTGTTTGCTCTGGAGGCAGTCTGTCTCCTGAAAAAATGCAAAGAAATGGAAAATAAAAAGTGATTTAATCATAATCTTAGCTCTATATGTAACCTTTCCTCACAAAGTGCTTTACAAATCTTGGGTCAAGTTCAGCTCCTGAATAAGTAGTATAACACATTTTTACTTCAGCCCCTCCACCTGCAAATGAAATACAGCCACTTCTTGGGTGCAGATTGGCAGCTATTCAATAGCTTGCATCATTGCTATGTTACAGTTTGATGGGAAGTGAACTATACATTTGAAACTACAAACGGAATTTAGTTCGGCAGACTGCAATTACCCAAGCTGGAATTTGGCAAGGACACCAGGGTTAACTCTTGCATAAAGTGCTTTGGGAACTTCAAAGATAACTGCAATATGTCACAGGTTTCAGAGTAGCAGCCGTGTTAGTCTGTATTCGCAAAAAGAAAAGGAGTACTTGTGGCACCTTAGAGACTAACAAATTTATTAGAGCATAAGCTTTCGTGAGCTACAGCTCACTTCATCGGATGCATTTGGTGGAAAAAACAGAGGAGAGATTTATATACACACACACAGAGAACATGAAACAATGGGTTTATCATACACACTGTAAGGAGAGTGATCACTTAAGATAAGCCATCACCAACAGCAGGGGGGGGAAGGAGGAAAACCTTTCATGGTGACAAGCAGGTAGGCTAATTCCAGCAGTTAACAAGAATATCAACTTTATAACTATTTCACATTTGGTGACAATGTATACCTTCAAATCAGCGGCACTGCGATGGGTACCCGCATGGCCCCACAGTATGCCAACATTTTTATGGCTGACTTAGAACAACGCTTCCTCAGCTCTCGTTCCCTAATGCCCCTACTCTACTTGCGCTACATTGATGACATCTTCATCATCTGGACCCATGGAAAAGAAGCTCTTGAGGAATTCCACCATGATTTCAACAATTTCCATCCCACCATCAACCTCAGCCTGGACCAGTCCACACAAGAGATCCACTTCCTGGACACTACGGTGCTAATAAGCGATGGTCACATAAACACCACCCTATATCGGAAACCTACTGACCGCTATTCCTACCTACATGCCTCTAGCTTTCATCCAGATCATACCACTCGATCCATTGTCTACAGCCAAGCGCTACGATATAACCGCATTTGCTCCAACCCCTCAGACAGAGACAAACACCTACAAGATCTCTATCATGCATTCCTACAACTACAGTACCCACCTGCTGAAGTGAAGAAACAGATTGACAGAGCCAGAAGAGTACCCAGAAGTCACCTACTACAGGACAGGCCCAACAAAGAAAACAACAGAACGCCACTAGCCATCACCTTCAGCCCCCAACTAAAACCCCTCCAACGCATCATCAAGGATCTACAACCTATCCTGAAGGACGAGCCATCGCTCTCTCAGATCTTGGGAGACAGACCAGTCCTTGCTTACAGACAGCCCCCCAATCTGAAGCAAATACTCACCAGCAACCACACACCACACAACAGAACCACTAACCCAGGAACCTATCCTTGCAACAAAGCCCGTTGCCAACTCTGTCCACATATCTATTCAGGGGATACCATCATAGGGCCTAATCACATCAGCCACACCATCAGAGGCTCGTTCACCTGTGCATCTACCAATGTGATATATGCCATCATGTGCCAGCAATGCCCCTCTGCCATGTACATTGGCCAAACTGGACAGTCTCTACGTAAAAGAATGAATGGACACAAATCAGACGTCAAGAATTATAACATTCAAAAACCAGTTGGAGAACACTTCAATCTCTCTGGTCACTCGATCACAGACCTAAGAGTGGCTATACTTCAACAAAAAGCTTCAAAAACAGACTCCAACGAGAGACTGCTGAATTGGAATTAATTTGCAAACTGGATACAATTAACTTAGGCTTGAATAGAGACTGGGAATGGATGAGTCATTACACAAAGTAAAACTATTTCCCCATGGTATTTCTCCCTCCCACCCCACCCCCCACTGTTCCTCTGATATTCTTGTTAACTGCTGGAATTAGCCTACCTGCTTGTCACCATGAAAGGTTTTCCTCCTTCCCCCCCCTGCTGTTGGTGATGGCTTATCTTAAGTGATCACTCTCCTTACAGTGTGTATGATAAACCCATTGTTTCATGTTCTCTGTGTGTGTGTATATAAATCTCTCCTCTGTTTTTTCCACCAAATGCATCCGATGAAGTGAGCTGTAGCTCACGAAAGCTTATGCTCTAATAAATTTGTTAGTCTCTAAGGTGCCACAAGTACTCCTTTTCTTTTTGCAATATGTCAGAACCCCTTTTTTACGTCTCATCCAGGAATACAGACAACTAACACAGTAAAAGGAAACAATAGGGAATGTAATGTAAATGACTGTTTACCTCCAAAAGCAAGAACAAAAGTGTCTGAAAAGACTGCACATATGAAACTATACATGCAAATGGGACAAATGAAGTGAAGCAAAATGAAGCTGGGTGAAAAAACAAACAAATGGACAAGTGAAAGTTGACTAAAACTGAAAGGCCTGAAAAGCCAGGAAGAAACTCAGTCTGAGAACTAAAGACAGCTGAGGCCAGGCCTACACGACAGCGGCACAGCTACGGTGCTGCTGCTGTCGCATATACTCTTCCTACATCGACAGACTTTTTTTTCCTGTTGATGTGACTCAGGGATTGGCAAACTTTGGCACGTGGCCTGTCAGGGAAATCCACTGGCGGCCTGGGATGGTTTGTTTACCTGCAGCGTTCGGCCGATCGCAGCTCCCACTGGCTGTGCTTCACCGTTCCAGGCCAAAGGGGGCTGCGGGAAGCAGCAGCCAGCACATCCCTCAGCCCGCGCCGCTTGCCGCAGCCCCCATTGGCTTGGAACGGCAAACCACGGCCAGTGGGAGCTGCAATCGGCTGAACCTGCGGACGCTGCAGGTAAACAAACTGTCCCAGCGCGCCAGCGGATTTCCCTGACGGGCCGCGTGCCAAAGGTTGCCAATCCCTGATGTAGTTTATCCACCTTGCCAAGAGGTGGCAGCCAGGTTGAAGGAAGAATTGGGATGACATAACTACAACGCTCAGGGCATAACATTTTTCACAGCTCTAACTGATGTAGCCAGGCCAATGTAATTTTTAAGTGCAGACCAGGGCTGTGAAGACTCACCTTGTAGGAGGTGTGCTTTCAAAAGACAATAGAGCAGTTCCTCAGCTGGAGTCAGTATAGCTCTGGTGACTTCAATGGGGCTCTGTTGCTTATCACCAGGTGAAGATCAGGATTCCTTAAATAGGTTCATTATTTCTCTACACATGAGACTCAATGTCAGTCTATTTACTTAGGTTGGGTTTCTAAACTGATATAGTGAACATCATGTAAAAACTATATGCCCAAATCCCCCAAAAGGAGATCGGTGGAGTTCTAAGTTTATTCCACATGTGGGATGAGAGGAGAAGGGGACATTTTAAAAACAGTTCTAAGTATGTTGTAATTCTTTCTTCAGGCATTGCTGTGCATCTCGAGCTTTGCATATTTGTATGAATGGGTACATATCCACTTCTTCTATTTCCACTTTTGAATTACCTACATAGAGCTGCAAAGAGTACAAGAGCCTCTGGGTGGCTCTTCTTTTCAATTTTTAATGCATCGTGAACGAACATAATCAAAGCCCCAGGAAGTTTGGTTTCAGACGTATTCTCCATCTTGTGTTACATTTCAGTTAGAATAAACAAACAAAACTTGACTTGAACACATAGCAGACACTCATTAGGCCTGTGGCTTGCAATTCTGGTCTGGGAAGTGGTTGGCATCTTGGCTCTGAAGAGACAAAGAGAAGGATTAGCGTGGGAATCAGCTCATAAAATTGACCATACATTTTTGATCTTAGGCCCTAAGTATTGCACCTTGTGAACCTGATCCTGCAAGATTCTGAGCATTCCTGAGAGTGCTCTCAGCTCCCCCGGATCTCCTGGGAGGGACTCAGCAGCCTCCAGAACTGTGCCCTAAAACTGATATGTGTTCTGATCTTTTTTTCCTCTGCAATAATCAGAAGTGCCAGCTGTGGAGTCTGCATACAAGAGGAGCTATGGTAAATGCAAGCTTTCCTCCACCGGCCTCTGTCAATGTTTCTCAACACTGACCAGGCAAAACAGACTGAGAAGGTGTTCACGTTCTAACGCCCAATTTACCCCTTAGCCCCAGCATGATTGTATTTTCAAAATAAATCAAGACACTTTTTAGCAGCATATTTTGGGGTTTGTATGACACTCAGGTGCCCTGAGTCCTGACTTCTTCGTCTGGTCTGCTCAGCCTGGGCTGGAAAAGAGTCACCTAGACTGTTGCAAAGTAACAACTCCTTGGCCCTGTTTATTCCTTGCTTTCCTTCTCTGTATGGGTCTGGCAAGGTAGCATGCCTGAAGTGGAAGCAAAGTGGTCCAGTTTGGAGGGCACTGATCAAGTCATGAGTAGGGCAATACAAATAACTGCATATTTGGTTCCTGGGCATGTCCAAAATAAAATGAAATAAATAAAAGTAGTTTTGGGTTTATCCAAAAATGAAAATGTTTTTAAAATTTTGGTGAACCCCTCCTCCCCCCCAAAACTTTCAGTTCAGGTTCACTGATACATTTTTGGTGGCCCTGAAACAAAACGCTTCCTTTAGTGTTTGAGGGAATAAAATGTAGGGGAAATTCTGAAATGAAACATCTTTCTAAAAGGAAATGTCAAAATATTCAGTCTTGGAAATGCTGAAATGAATCATTTTGACATTTCCATTTTTTCCTCCCAAGCAAAACAATTAGCCAAATTTTCAGAATGTTTCAACCAGCACAAATCCTACATTTTTCAGTGAAAAAAGGTTTTACAAAAAAAAAATGCCTAGTTATAGTCAGGAGTCTCTTGTCTCTGCCACTGACCTGCTGTGTGACCTTGGACAAGTCACTTTGCCTCTCTCAACCTGTTTCTTCTCCCATCCTTTGACTGTTTTGTCTATTTAGACTGTCTGTTTCTGATGGCACCTGTCTCTCACTGTGGCATTGTACAGCACCTACCACACTGGGCTAAAAAGTGGTACTCCAACATGAAGAGGAAGACGCAGCAGTCAGAGACCATGATGTACCCACCTCTGCATCCAGTGACCTGGGGTGCCATAGCAGGGGTTTTGCACTGCGTAGAGAGGGTCTTTGGCTCATCGGACTCTTACCGCAGAGTGATGAACTTTGACCTCAAGTCATGGCTGGTGAGGCGTGCGAATGACAGTGAAGCAGGAATGCACAAAACACCTGCTATTGGTGCAGCCGTATGTCTTGAAAACGTAGGGAACTTGGTTATTGCAACTCAAGTCTTTCAGCAGTCAGAACCTTTGTTGGAACAAAGTTTATCAGCATTACATGGCCCTTTTTATAGTTCGCTCCACCTCAAAGGGCTGGTTGTTGCTGGAGAGGCTGCTCTGAGCAGATGGCTTACTGCCGATTTCATGCTTTGCGCTGCGATTCCCTCTGTAAAGGTCAGCTTCATGGAAAATGCGCTCTGTCTATGTCAGCCTTCTCAGACCATTGTACACACTCACAGGCAGAGGTCTGCTCGGGCCTAATTTTAAAGCGGGACCCAGACATGACCCTGACCCAAGAGTGCTGAGTTGTTTTCAGACCCGATCTTCCCCCTGAACCTGTGTCAGCGCTACTGCCTTGTCTTTGGGGCTCAGCCTGCCGGGGGCCTTCCCGCTTTCCACATCCTGTGCCCGGGATCCATCTCCAGCCACCTCCTGCCTTTGGGGTTGGCATGGCAGCAGCTGCATGTTCCACTCCTGGTGGGCACTGCTGCCTTGCTGCATGATGAGAGGTGCTGCGACTCATTGGCACATTCACGCCAGAGTGCACAAAGCTCAGCGAGGGGGCAGCAGCTGGCAGGAAAGGGGCATTCAGCCACTGCCATGCTGACCCTGTGAGCAGGAGGAGGTGATCAGAGCCGACCAGACCTGACCCACGCCTGAGCGCTTTGGTTGTTTACAGACCTGACCCGAACTTGACACTTGTAGTTAGGTCCCGTTGGGTTCGGGATGGCTTATAAGGCTCTAAATCCAGGCTCAGTGTTGTGCTCAGGAGGTGTTGCTTTGTTTCCCAGGTCCTAATTCTGAACTGTGCCTGGTTTAGCGCTTCACTCACAATAACTAGCAGATTAGCTGTGATGTATTAGGGACATGGTACTTTATTCTCTTTGTATTAAATTGGCTTCATACCCCCACTACCTCAAAGAAGCATACAAATTGTTATATTAGATCAGTCCCAAGGTCCATCTAGTCCAGTTACCTGCTTCTGATAGTGGCCAGCGTCCTGGATGCTTCAAAAAAGATACAGGAAACCCCACAGTATGCAGATATGGGATAATCTGGCCCCTATGCAGGTCTCATCTTGATCTCTACTTGTCAGGGACTGGCCTAAAGCATGCGGTTTTATTTCCTTTCCCTTCAGTTTTGTATGATAAGTATCCAAAATCTGGTTGGGTACCTAAATTCTTATTTATTCAAATGAAAGTGGAAAGGATAAATATAATGTATGGCTTTAAGTTAAAAACAGGAACTGCATTCGGCATGCCATGTCACACAGTAAAGTTGTGTGTGTGTGTGTGTGTGGGCTATTATTGTTTGATGCAAAAGCAATGAAGCTTAAAGCAAGCAATTTTGCTGTTAAAGGAAAATGTTTCACCTGCACCAGCTCAAAGCTCCAGTTCAAATTGCTGTCTGCATGGTAGATTTGCTCTTTCCAGGAGAATTTAATTGCACCTAAGGAAAATGTCAACATCTATGTTAGCAGGATACCGGGATATTAAAAATTGTGTGATGAAATATAGTGGCTGGAGGAAAATATCAGGTGCTTGGCCAGCGGTCATCATTCACAATTAGCTTTCATTTGGCAGCACTGTGGCCTCAGGTTACATCATCAGATTTGTCTGTGGGGCTCCCAATGAGACAGAAATAGCTTGCTAGGGCTGGTATGCCATTGTGAAGTTCCTGACCAATTCATTTTGGTTCCTTGCCCTCGAGTTCTCTCTCTTTCCATTCTGATTTTTTTGGGTACAAAGTGCCACGCTGCTCCCCTCCCTTCCCCACTTCCAAAGGAAAAAAATGGTAGAGGACATTTTAGACTCTGGTGATCAGCTCTGTGTTTAATCTGACCAGAGTGGTACTTTTCATCTATGGTTCTCAATGCGCTTCACAAAGATCGATAAATATCATTAACTCATTTTTCTAGATGGGACATCTAAAGAACTGAGGAAATAAGCAACTTATCCAAGAGCAAACAGTGGGTTATTGGCAGGGCCGGATTAAGACCTTTAGAGGCCCTAAGCACTGAAAAGATTATGGTGCCCCAGCACATGTAATTCAAAATAAAAACAATACTATACCGTAAAATAAGTTTATTTTTTGAAATGACACAAAACTTACATGTATGCTGAAATTAAAATAGCTTCTTTCTAGATTTTCTGATTGCAAAATTCTGGATAAGTTCATCGAAGCTGACTCGACAAAGCATGTCCGCTTCCATACACAATAGGGAAAGTGAATCAAGTCTGTCCTGACGCACTGCTGTTCTCTGAGGTTTTTTTATTCTTTTTAGCTGAGAAAAAGAGCATTCTGCAGAGCAGTTAGTAATCATCAATGTTAGAAAAATACATAGTGCGATCTCTACATTTGGAAATACACATTGTATTCTGTCTTTCAGTATTGTCATGAAGATCAATGTGACTGAATTTCATTTTTCTTGTTTCATTAAACTTTTTGCGCATATAAGAGTGGAACTGCCGTACTTCTCCACAGAGATTCATGTTCAAGTCAACAGGTATGAGTTAACTAGCTTTTGGGAACCTTGTGAATATTGTTCATCAGATAAGTCCATATTGTTTAGAAAACAAAATCTACTTGATACTTCTTTGTACACTTCACCTCTCCTCTTTATATGAGCTTCAAGTGTATCAATTATAGCGTAGTAAGTAGATACGCAAAATTTTTTCTAGGATTCAATGCTGTTTCTGTTGCACGGATATCATTTGCTTGTTTTTTCCTGATTTGCTGGCGGGACTGGGCTTCTTTGTAGTTAGTGTCAGGCAAGATATCTTTTGATATGTCTTCAAATTTTCGAAATCATTCCTCAAAGTGTGTAAGTGGTCTGCTAATGATTGACAGAGGTCTGCACATGTTTTCAAATCCAATTCTTTTTCTTGGAGAGCTTGACTTGTGTGGTAAAAGTGTTGTAAAATTTCATTCTACATGGTCAGCATGAATAAAAACTCTCTAGTTCTTGCATCTTGTTTGCAATGTTTTCTGCCTCTCATATAGTTTCTCCCTTTTGTGATTGGTCTTCAGCTATACTTTCTAATGCAACCACAATCTTTGAGTAGGACTCCAGAATTACACTTGTTGCCACTGCATGTGCCTCCCAGCAAGTATTAGAAAGATATTTCAACACACGATCATTGCCCAAATATGTTTTAAGAACTGCCCATCGGTGTGTTGAGGCAGAGAAAAATGTATAAAATAACTGGACTATTGAGAAAAAACACTGCCACCGGACAACAATCAACAGCACTGTGGCCAACAAGATTGAGAGAGTGTTCAGCACATGGTATGAATATGGCATATTTGTTCTATTCTAAAAGCTTCTACATTCTTTGATAACGCCCTGACGTGTTGGCAGCATTGTCATAAGATTAACCTCTGCACTTTGAGAAATCTATTTTGCAAACTTGGCACAGATAATGCAGTTCTTGATTTGCCATTTCTTCACCAGTGTGACTTTTCAAATTGAGGAATGTTATAAATCGTTCAACTGGTTTTCCATCTGTGGGAGACACGTATCTTAGTACAATACTCAATTGATCAATATATGAAAGATCAGGTGTAGAGTTGACAGATAAACTGAAGTACCCAGCAGTACTTATTTCATCCACAATAGCTGAATGAACTTTGTCACTCATTAGACCAATGAGTTCATCACATATTGTCTTGGATAAGTATGATGGGTTACCTTTCCCATATTTTGAGATATGGCCTGCTAAAAATGAGTCAAACTGAGCCACAAGCTCCAACAATCCCAAGAAATTTCCATTCTGCAATGATCCAAATGTGTCATTTTGATCCCCAAAAAGGCAGACCACATTCAGCTAATGTTTGAATAACAGCTATAACACGCTGCAAGACATGTTGCCAGTATTCACGCTCCCCTTTAATTTGTTCTTCCAATTTGTGTGTCAATCCAAAGACCTGTCTTCAATTTAAATATGTCAACATTGAATCTCTTTGAGTAGTGCCATTTTCATGTTGTTCAATTAAAACAGTATTCCACCAGTCGCTAAATTCATCTGCGGCAAACCGGGATGTTGAAGGTTTATATGCAAAAAGTTTGCAAACAAAACAGTACACAGACCCTGCTGATGGTGAATACAGTAGACATTCTCAAGAGTATTTCTCACCATTCGCTTTCATGCCGAAAAATATTTTTTGTGGACAATATCTTGTTTGTTTGCCATTGGTAAAAGTCTGATGTGATTTCTCAAATGGCCCAGTGTGGTGTTGAGTCATTTGGTCCATGATCTATCCAGTAAGCTACATCATCGGTAATGAAATCAACCCACATACTAGGATCTTTTCTCCTATTATTTACAGCATGAGCAGGTTCAGTCTCTGACACATCCACACCTTCTAGAACAATGTCTGTTTTACCACTGGGAGTAGGGTGATCAGTTACAGTCTCTGACGCATCCACATGTTCTGGAATGGTGTTTGTTTCACTAATGGAAGAAGGATCAGTCTCTGAAACATGTACCGGTTTTGGAACGATGTCTGTGCTACTGAGAGAAGATGTTGCTTCTGATGGATTCACTTTGAAAAATGATGTCAGCTTTGGAAGATTTTGGAAAATTTCACTAGTTTCTTTTCTTCCGCCAGTTTACGTTTCTGTGCTCCATTCAGTTGGTTACATTTCATCCTGCTCCTTATCTCAGTTATCTGAATTTAAAAAAACAAAAAAAAAACAAAAAACAAATTGCAGAATGTACATTATTTTTATGTATATAATATATATATATAAGAGAAAAATAATCAAGTACGTATAACTCAGAAGAATAGATCAATAATAAAACATAAATTTATTGCAATACATGACAAGATCTGATTTCCTCACATTATTTTGATCTATGTTAGTAGGATGCCCCCCCCCGGTTTAGGTGGGGATAAGTAATAAAAAGAGAACAGAAAAACGGGGGAAATGTGTGTAGAGGAATGTAAGGAAGTCTAACTAAGTTCTGATTTTTCCCATGATTATTTCAATGCTTTTTTTGAAATATCAAATCAAATTTTTTCCAAAAAAAATCTTTTTTTTGGTGCCCCCTGCTTTGCTGGTGCCCTAAGCATGTGCTTAGTCTGGCTATTGGGTAATCCAGCCCTGGTTATTGGGGATGAATCCCAGATCATCTAAAGCATAAATCCTGGGATTTATGTTCTGCACCATGTTGCCTTGGACAATGGTCTGCATCCTGCAGTTCTCTGGGACATGCACAATGGTGTACGTGTGCATGGTGCTTTTAGTGCTGAGTGCTAGGTGTAGTCCTTCACAATGGACAGCAATAATTCTCAAGCTTGTTGTAGGTCCACTCTTTTTTACTCTCAAGAGCTTCAGGTTAAAAAACAAAAGTTGTGATTAGTGAATAGGCCTGTCTGAGTTCTCATGGGTTGAAGTGTGATCCTCAGTGAAACACCTAGCTATTAGCTTCTGTCTTTGACCTTACTGCTGCTACTGGGCAAGAAGTAATTTGGTGTGCACGTAGCAACATTCTCATTAATGCAGAGTTGTGTTCTTTTGTACTTCTGTTCTGTTCTGTATTTTTCACCTGGTTTTTATATAAGCTCCTATCTTGTTCCTTTGCCCAGGTGACAGCTAAGAGCTTTGTTTATGGTGCTAAATGAAGCATCATAAAGTTTGTAAATAGGAAAATCCCTTTTGTGATTTCCCCCCCCATTGAAGCATAACCCTGAATGAATGAATGAGAAGAGCGCTGCTAGGACTCAAGATGAATCTTCCCATGTAAATACTTAAGTACTTCATTAAAAGTGCAGTGAATTCCATTTCTTTTCTACATAGCCCAGGGAGATAGGTATTGACAATGATGGAGTGACCTTTAAAGCTCTCTGCAAACCTGTCATTAAGATGAATATGTGAACACAGGCTTGTTACCTCTGAATTAAGCATGAAAATCATTCAGCCTTGCAATTAGCGGATTTCAGTATGCACCCTTATCTCCCATAAGCAGTTAGAAAAAGCCAATTGTAGACTAAGGTATATCAAGGCACTTGGATTCTCCAGGCACTAATTGTGACTTTTATCCCCTGAAAACCCTACCTGCCTGTAGGGGAATAATGAATGTTTATTCAGATTTGTTTTTTGTTTTGGTTTGGGTTTGGGAAGGGGTTAAACCTAGTGGTTTGGGGATGCTTAAACAGCTGCTGATTTGGTATGGCAGCAGTTTGGTTTTGTTACACATGTAGGTGAATCTAGCCTTTTGAATTCTGATCGGCCTCTTGGAATCTGACCTTGCCTAGGCATTTATCTTAATGAACATTGTAATAGAAATCAGCTTCATGAGACTGGTGCAACCTTATTTTTCTTCATGTTCCAGAAAAATTGTAGCTAGTATGGGCTTTGTTGAATACACTAGAGATACTCAACCTCAAAAACCTTATCTGCAGTAGGGAAAAATTTTCCACTGTACTAAACCCAGTTTGGCTCTACTGGTGTCAGCAACAGCAACGTGGGGAGTAGAGATCGGTTGCTGCCTGCCTATGGCATAGCCCCTCCACTAGGGATCCCAACGTTGTTAAAAGCAGATGGAGTGAACCCATGTTAGCAATGGCTAGAAATTGTTGCAAAGTGTCCCAAATGTCTTTGCCAAATAAGGAATCTTGTATGCTCTGATGAGGTTTTTCTCTGCCATGTTTCTTGTGAAACTCCCAAGTTTTATCATCCTTGCTAAATACATCAGTTCTTTTTTCTTTATTATAGATACAACTACCTTTTGAGTCCCTCTCTTCTTGTGAGTCCCCTTTAGCTACCAGCCTTTGGGGAAACTTTGTTTCCCAGAAAGGAAAATAGTCATTCTTTGCTAGTCTTAATCAAAATCAATTTGACTATCATGTTACAATCTCTAGTAGAAGACTGTGATGTATGTTGTTCCTAAATCTCTAGCCAAAGTAGCCCTTCAGTCTAGGAGTTGTTTGCAATTCCTGTTGGACATTGCCTTACAAAACACGGATGATTTATGTAGCATAAGTTCGGAACTGTGCTAGTTTAAACAAACCCAGTTGTCTCATAGTAACATGTTGTGTCTAAGAACAGTTACCAAAAGTGAAACTGTATTTCAATGTATTATTATAGGTCTGTTTCACAGAAGACTAATTGTACTTACCTGTGCACTAATGTTAGGTAGGCAACTCATACCTACTGGCTGAGCAACATTTTGAATACAGGTCTGAATACCTGCATACTTCCTGCTGAGATCCCATGTAAAGACTGGTGTTATCAGAGAGCTTATAGTAGTATGAGAGTGAAGGGCTACGAGGTGCAGATGGATGTCCTAATCATAGGAGCCCTGGGCGCCTGGGACCCCTGCAACGAGTGTGTGCTGCAGGCGTGTGGAATTGGTCGACGCTACACATGGCTCAGGCGGTGCCTCATAGTCTCGGACACCATCCCGATGGTCCAGGGACATCTACATCGAACACTGACAGTACCAGGAGGTGTGAGCCGGAACGACATCATGCATCAACTATGAGAAAGGGACCGAGAGACTTTTTTTTCCATTGGACCATATGAACTGGAACCATAAACTCACTGAACATTAAATCCCACCAAATGAGGGTAAATCCATCCTCATTATCATATCCGTTCATTATACTCTACACCTGAACATAGCCATTATATGAACAACATACCCTCATATCTCAATGTCTGTACTTTGACCCGTTAACCTTTTACCCCCAATCAGGGATATTGCAGATTATGTATTCCTTACGCCATCCGATCCTAAACCGAATTTTGCCACCCTTGATAATCTTTACCTTATTCTCTGATAACCAGAAACGTCTACGCTTAAACTCTGTACCATTTCTTTTATTTTAACATCATCTTAATAAAATTATTAAATGTAAGAAATGAGTTAGCTAAGATGCTAGAGACATGTTCTGAAAAGCATCCTGAGATCATCTTTAATATCTGAAGTAATCAGTAGATAAGGGGAGATTGCTCTTGGGTTTGATTCTTCAGACCATAAGTTATTTAATCCTCCATTGCCATTGGAATGTTATATCAGAACTGGATTCAAATTCAAGTCTAATTTAATTAAACTCCATAGCCTTCTGATGCAGAGAGCCCCTTCAGTTGTCACGCTCGTCTGCTAATCAGTGGTAGGAGTGGTTCCAGTGAAGCATCTGTAATCCAGAATTATAGCAGCTACATCAATACAGTTTTGCATGTTGGTGAATAAACGATTTTAAAATTTTCTTAGATGGTATGGTAGATGGATGAACCTAGATGAGCCATGTGACCTCCTTCTGTCTCTAAGTGTTACTCTATGCTACACAGAATATCTTCATTAGTAGAATTCTCAAATCAGTGAAATCTGTATTCTTAGTTGCCTTGCAATTTGGTATAACCCTAACCAAGGGTTGTAGAAGATTATAATTCTGTGGCAGTGATAAACATTGATGATATCTAGACCAGCTACATAAATTACATTTGGCCATCCTCCTTGACTTCATTTTGTTTGGGCTAGAGACACTATTTAGTCCTCATTATTGGTTATTGCTAATAATAGTACCGCTCACTAACTGCATATAGCACTTGTGGTTTTCAAAGTATCTTGCAACCATTTTTCTTTCAACATACCTGTCTATTCTGTTCCATGCAGCTTTTTACACCATGTCGATCACTGTGATAGCTGAGTTTCTTCAAGGTATCTGAGTGCCTTGTGAAGTACTATAAAAATATTTTATAGAATGAGACAGAGTTCAGTGACTTGGCCAAAGTTACTGAAAGGAGTGAGTGTCAGAGCCTGGATAAGAGCCCTGTAGTTTTTGGCTCTGTGCTTATATCACCATACTTGAAAAGAACCAAAGGTGGGCAGATGGGGAGGAAACGAGATGAAAAAATGTGGCAGGAAAGAGACTGATTAGAAGTAAACAAAGAGACTAGTGGAAAGAGAATGTTAGATAGCTCAACCTTCTGCATGTCTCATTTCACCTGCAGGAGCTGTTGCTTGGGAATAGGACAGTTGGGGTCCCATAATGTATGTAACTTTTTCCCCAATTTGGATATTTCCATCCAAGTTGTCTGGTTCACCCCTTCTAAAATCAGCCTTCTGAGTCATCTCTGTTTTGAAGACCATGGACTCTACCATGGGATAAACAGAGATTTCATAGTTTCTTAGAGGTGTCTTTCGAAAGACACCTTTGCTGCTGTAACTTGGTGTGATGCTGCAGACAGATCTCTAGGCTGGGCTTTCTAACTTCAGCTTCTTTCAGATAAATACTGACAATTCTATCATTAAATGCAGCAAAGGGATTGTTGGGACTCTTTCTGTTGGCAAAGGACTTGCTCATAATTCAAATTCTTGTTGCCAGTTTTCTCTCCTGAGCTTCCATTGTGTGAGGGGTAAACCCACTGCAAAGAGAAGCGTGTTCTTAATTCGGGTTGGCTAACATCTGTTAGCGAATTGAGTTAAAATAGCTGTGAAGACGCAGCAACTCCGCTTTTAATGCAAGTTAGCTGCCTCAGTTCAACCCCAGGCTCCTCTGTGGGCTTTAACTGAAGCCGCTAACCCAGATTAAAAGCTGAATTGCTGGCCTTCACTGCTATTTTAACCCGAGTTAGCTAATGTAGGATAGCTAACCTGAGTTAAAAACACACCTTCCTCCCCTTCCAGCCCCCCCACCCCCGTTGACATGTTCTATGACATGCTCTCAGTGTGTCTGAGATATTCCAACCTGACATAATTCGTTAGAACAGCACCTGGACTGCTTCTCTTGATAGTAAATTGCTCCTTAGGGATGCAGCTACATTTTTATTCTCTCCATCAACAACAGATAACTCCACTTAGCTCTTCAGGGAACTTTATGGAAAGCTGATTTCTTGCCTCTCTTCTCCTTTTCTTAGGCAAAGAATGTTCAGAATTACAATTGGGCTCTTTTACAAATACTTGGTGGAGTCAGTGTGCTTAGAAATAGCTAACAGGATCCCAGGGACTCAGGACCACGGACCAGGCCCTGCCCCACACACACACACATTTCAATTGCTTGCACATAGCCATGACTCACGGCAATGCTGTTTGATACCATACACCCTATTAGCATTACTTTGTAAGCAAGTACTTTCTGCTTAAGAACAGAGGACAAAGTGAGGGTCTGAAATGAGCAGGGCAGAAATAAATTTTCTGCAGTGATACAGTAAGTTCGCTGGGCTTTATCCTGCATAGTGCAGACATGGAGTGTGACTCACATAAGCAAAAAGGACTGAGCAGAGAGCAAGGACCACAGGGAATCCCATCCTGCATTAATGAGAGCTGAGACTGGGCTACTAATGTATGTCTGCCTAATAACAGCAATAAGCTCAAGGAAGGGAGCATGTAACCAAGCAGCTCATCTGAACATTGAGGATAGCACGTAAATCAATGGGTCTTCATTTGCCACCCCCAACATGACGGATTTTTACCTTGAGCTTTTGAGAATAGGGGAGTGAACATGCGAGAGGTGTCAGACCAGGTGTTAGCCTGGTGCTAAGGCTCTTATCCTTTCTTCCACTGATGCATAGATTCTGCTCAAAGCTGCAATGAAGTGCAACAATCTCACACTTCCTGGTGTAAATTTGGTACAGTAACAAAGTGGATCCTAATGATCCACGTGTAGTTGCTTTATCAACTTATTTGAATAAGTAGAATTCCCACCACCATTGTAAGAAGGCTACAAAAGTACAGAGAAAAGCAATGAAAATGATTTGTGATGTGTGGGTATGATTTATGAATCAAGATTAGTAGTGTCACTTAGCACAGACATAACCCTTTATATTTGCAAAGTGCTGTAAAAATGATAATCAGCCATAAGCTGTAGAAGTTCTATTTAGTTTAAATAAAAACGGTTCTGGAGATTCTTTTGGGAGTTGATCTATTTTTTTTAAAGTGGTCCTGTACTTAAGATACTTGTGTATAAGCAAATCAGCCTGAATTTCTTTGCATCAAAGATGGTTGTACTACAGACAAATCTCTCAACATGACCCAAGAAAATGATTTATGTAGAGTCAGGCCACTTCAAGTGGAATCAGGGAAACATTGCTGGAAAACACAAATTGGACATCAGGAATGGTAACACACAAAAGCTAGTGGGAGGACACTTCAATCTTCCTGGACATTCTATAACAGGTTTGAAGGTAGCTATACTTGAACAAAAAAACTTCAGAAACAGACTTCAAAGACAAACAGCAGAACTAAAATTCATTTCAAATTTAACACCATTAATTTGGGCTTGAATAGGGACTGGGAGTGGCTGGCTCATTACAGAAGCAGCTTTGCCTCTCCTGGAATTGACACCTCCTCATCTATTGTTGGGAGTGGACTACATCCACCCTGATTGAATTGGCCCTGTCAACACTGGTTCTCCACTTGTGAGGTAACTCCCTTCTCTTCATGTGTCAGTGTATTTATGTCTGCATCTATAACTTTCACTCCATGTATCTGAAGGAATGAGGTTTTTACCCACGAAAGCTTATGCTCAAATAAATGTGTTAGTCTTTAAGGTGCCACCGGACTCCTTGTTGTTTTTGTGGATACAGACTAACATGGCTACCCCCGATACTTGACAATCACTTAGGTGTATGCTGTGAATTATATTGTCAAGATTAAAGGTAACATGTTTCTTCTGCATATGTATGGGCAGATAGTAACGAACCTTAAGATTCTTTCCTGATTCTTTGTATTGCAGTATTTCTAAGGTTATCACAAACTCCCATCCACCTATTTGGTAACGATGGCTATTAGCAAATCAAAAACACTGATGGTGAAGAGCAAAGGAAGGTAACATGAATAAAATAATCAATAATAATAGAACAGTGGATTACATACTAGGCATTGCTCAATTCCACCAATTAGAGTCTCACTTTGGTATCTGTGTATTTGTTCATGTTGACATGGCAGCACATATCCTACAGGAATTTATAATCTTAGCAATGATAAAGCCACTTTCCTCTTTCCCTTTACAGTGATTATTATTTACTGAATAAATGAAAAACTTCTATTTGATTGGGGTGGGATAAGTTACTTCAAAATTCTTGCAGGATTGGGGGTAGAACAAAAAGTTTGCTGGGTATCTCATGTTTTGTCTTTAACTTTCACAACTCTCTCTGTATTCCTCTCCTTTGGAACAGCAAAATAATTCCATCCTTGACTTTCCCCTTAGCTATTCTAATCTTGAGAACCATCTTGTCCTGGACAGAGAATTCCTTTGAGGATGATGTGTTAATTAAATGGGCTTCTCACAGCAGCCTTATCACTCTGAACCGTAGCATGAGTGCCACGCTGGGATTTCTGCATGGCATGCAGCTTCCATCTTTGGCTTTAGGGGATGCTGTTTGCAGCATTGCCCAGCAGATGTACAGACCCTGAGTTGCAAGAAACTGCCTGGCACCTTTGCTTTCATCTAGTAAGAGACTGTATCAAAAGAAATCAGCATTTTGGAACAAATGGCTAATTACTGTGCTTTCTTGCTCTGTGCCTGTGCAAAGCAAAACAGCAGCAGTTGGGCTAGACAACTCAGGGATAGAAAACTCCAGCTGCTTCAACTTCTGCATGTTTTGCTCTGTGCAAGGGGAAAAGGTTTAGGGAGCATGTTCAGGGGGTCCACATTCTCTCTCTCTTTCTTTTCCCCGCTTCCACCCCTCCAGCAGGGTGGGGGATTTTAGGGGCAGGGCATGCTTTACCCAGGGAGATGGGGTAAATCCACTGCGGGAGAAGCGTGGCTATCTGGAGTGATGGGAAGTGTGGTACTGAGTTGCAGGATGAAATCTTCTAAGTAGAGGGCCCAGAGTAGCTCTACAAGCAAGGTGTAGGATTGCTTTCCCTCACAAAACTCCTCTGCTTACAGCCTGGTTACTCACTGTATGTACTAGCATGGGGATTTGGCTCTACAGAAGGAAGAAAGAGGAGAACTGGAAAGAGGCCAGTTTGTAGTTTATGACTTTGGGTCGTATCCCGGAATTACACTTTAAAGTGAAGATTTCTGCAGGTCGTTACTAAGGATGCCTCCACAATGGCAAACCCACCATCCCTGAAAGTGTGACCCCACAGAACGGCTTCTTTTCTCCTGCAGGTTTTATTAGATTCCTGCATCTGGCCACATTACCTGAGGTTGCAGCATGTGAAGCTCTTTGTTTATCCGGTTGATTTAGAACCTGCCTTTCATGGCGTGTAGGACTAGAACAGGGGCGGCCAACCTGAGCCTGAGAAGGAGCCAGAATTTACCAATGTACATTGCCGAAGAGCCACAGTAATATGTCAGCAGCCCCCCATCAGCTCCCTGCACCTCCCACCCACCACCAGCAGCCCCGCCAACCAGTGCCTCCCCCTCCCTCCCCATCAGCTGTTTCGTGGCATGCAGGAGGCTCTGGCCGGAGCGAGAGCATGGTAGATTCAAGGGAGGGGGCGCGAAGAGGTGGAGTGGGGACAGGGCCTGTGGCAAATCCAGGGGTTGAGCAGCGAGCATTCCCTGGCACATTGGAAAGTTGGTGCCCGTAGCTCCAGCCCTGGAGTCGGTACCTATACAAGGAGCTGCATATTAACTTCTGAAGAGCCGCATGTGGCTCCAGAGCCACAGGTTGGCCACCCTGGTCTAGAAGAATGGTGCAGAGTTCAGCATTAATTCGTATTCAACATGTCCTCTTACTTGGTAGGCACATATTTTCCAAAGACTGCTTGTAAATGTGTTTCATTTCTATCTATTATGGATTTGATAAGTGTGTAGAATAAATGGAAAATCAGAATACTCTCACAACTCTTTTAATCAATGAAGTGCTGTAGTAACATTAATTAATCCTTGCAACATTACTAATTATTAACCTCATTTTACAGATAGGGAAATTGAGGCAGGGTAGATACAAAATTTCCTCTAGACCAGAGAGGTAATGCAGTGACAGAGCTGGGTTAACATCTCTGGAGACCAGTAGGAGCACATCTCTCTCTCTATAATTATGGTTATCCAATATTTATAGCCAACATTCATGTCACTGACAATACACAATATGTAGTATTCTAAACTGCAGAAACTATAGCAGTGCTTTGCATTTCTATTCAGCCTTCCAAACATGGTTCTTAAAGTTCTTTGTAAACATTCATGAATTTAGAGCTCACAATGCCCTTGAATGGTTGGGAAATATTATTACCCTCATCTTCAGAGGTTCTGAGCATCTGGCTCCCATTAAATGAGGTATCTAAACAGGAATTTGGATGCCTAAGTTTAGGCACCCAACTTTCTAAATCTTGGCCTAAGTGACTTACATAGACAGTCCAAGGCAGGAATAATTAGGCAATCCCTGACACCCTAGTCATGTGTCTTAAGAACAATCATCCTTCCTCCCCTATAAGCAACCATGTAATTGAAAACATATGTTTATATAATTCAAGACTGTGGTAAAGTTGTCATCATGGGGTTACCAGGGTTACCAGAGTACTAGTGGACAGAGCCATGTTCTAACCCTTCCTTACTTGCTGTTTTGTTAGGGTGAATTTTCCCCCACTCAGTTTGCTATGATGCAGTTAAATAAAGCAGCAAGTTTCCCATTCTGCAGTCCTGTGAAGAACATGTTATTTCTGTTGCACCAAAGAGTCCATTTACAATAAAGAGCATAACTCCTTCCTTATGTTCTGCTGTTTTGAAATCTATAAGTGATTTGTTACCAGCACCCTCTTGATGGAATTTCTGGGCTTGCTTCAGCTGACTTTCTGGACGCACATACCTGTGTGATGCTGGCAGACCAGATGCCAGCTCATGCCAAGGTCCCCATGTGTCATTTGAACACTGATAAATACATAGCTGGAATCAGTTGGGCTCACCTGTGTGTTAGTATTGTTAAAAAGAAGTATTAGTATTTAGACTTTGTTGAATGCTTGTGGGTTGCTGCATGCATTAATATCATATCATATAATAACATCATAACATTTATATCCCATATTGCAAGGTAATATTTGAGCAGTTATATTGTGAACTTCTGTGACTGTAAATCACCAGACAGGAGAGAGACATTAACTAGTGTGAAGGGCTGATCTCCAGCAGAAGATGTTATGCTCTTCCCAATAGGAAAGGCCCTTTGACACCAGATGGACTATTGTGGGATGTTAAAGTAGACAAAAGGGGCTTGTTTGTTCTGCTCTCCCCCTCACTCGCCCATGAAGATGAGTCATGCAAGTGAATTCCTCCCATCAGCTGAGTTTGCAGATCAGAGCACATGGCAGGAGGGGGATAAAAACCCCAAACAAAAAAGAACTTGGGATCTCTATGCTGCTTGGACTCAAGGGGTCATTGCAGGTCAGGAGTAAAGCTAAACTGTGTGTGTGATGCTTACACAGCTTGGACTATGCTATAAGTGGGGCTATTTGTTTTCCACTTTCATGACCACTAAGTTCGCTTCCATGTTCTTGTAAGACCTATGCCCAGAAAAGCTGAAGAATGGTACTCTGTTCCCTCTGTTAGGGAAAAAGGCAGCTCAGCCCGCTTCATTTACATCTTGTTTACCCACAATTCCACCTTCTAAGTTTGGTTGTTTTGGTTGGCGTTTGCTAAAGTTTTGATTTGTAAAATAGATAATAAATAATTATTCTTATTGTCTAATGCAGTGGTTCTCCACTCTGGTCCACCAGTTGTTCAGAGAAAGTGGCTGGCGCGCCGGGCCAGTTTGTTTACCTGCCACATCCGCAGGTTCGGCTGATCGCAGCTCCCACTGGCTGTGGTTCGCCGCTCCAGGCCAATGGGGGCTGCGGGAAGGGCAGCCAGCATATCTCTTGGCCCATGCTGCTTCCCGCAGCCCCCATTGGTCTGGAGCGGTGAACCGTGGACAAGGGGAGCCATGATTGGCTGAACCTGCCGACGCAGCAGGTAAACAAACTGGCCCGGCCTGCCAGGGGCTTTCTCTGAACAAGCGGTGGACCAGAGTTGAGAACCACTGGTCTAATGAAAGGGCACAAGAACTGTGCAGGATTTGCCTTGGTAAGGGGTCACCATGGTGGACTAGAAATGGCATTTAGGTGGGTAATGAAGCTTGGATCCAGCAGAAAGAGGGAGGCAGAAAGTACTCTGTTCCGCGGACCTGTTCTTGGAGTTCCCAATATGGAGATCCACATTCCTATGTGGAGGAATCTGAGAGAGGAGGTGCCAGTAGCGATTCAGTTTTCTCCAAGACCAAACCAACCTTATCAGTAAAGCAGCAATGTCTCCATGGAGAGGCCTGACTGGACTGGCAATGGAGCAGAGATGACTTCACAGAGACCAGATTAGATCAGTAATGAAAGAGCAGAGCTGACTCTCTGATGAAGATCAATTGATCTGTTATTGGTGGAGTTTGCGCTGATTTCACAGTTCCCCGGTTCACGCAGCTAGTGCAAGCAGAGTTGAACCACTGAACTGCACATCGGAGCAGATGGCTGCATCCCAGAGTGGTACCTGACTGAGAAGTTCTCAGGACCAGAGCAGAGCAGCAGAGGAGAACCCCTCCTAGATGTCACATGGATGCCACTCAGCATGACTTGACCTGTGAGTGGGGTTTTTGGTGGGTGGAGTTTCTGGTAACACAGGCTTCTCCATCAGCTCAATATTTATTGCTGCAGACAGGGAAGGATTGATCAAACTCCTAATGTGTTAATTTTGGGTTGCTCCAGTTTGAATATGAATATATATTTAGAGAGGGGATTTTCATGTTTCCTTTGCCCGTGTTCCCCTCTTTCCCCAAATAAAAGTTTTCCTGTGTCCCATGTTCCCAAAGGACCTGAGGCTTCTGAGTGGGACTAGAGAAGTGTCCCAGAGACACAAATAGAAGCACAGCTCTGGGTGGGGGCTTGAGTCATCGTTTTATTCATTTTCAAGAGGTAGTCCTAGAAATTTTTCCCCCTGACCTGGTTGCGATCATTGGCACCTAGCAGAAGGATTACGTTTTTGAAAAGAATAAGAGGGGAAAAAAGATTTCCAGTGGTCCTCTAATTTAGGAAAACCAAAACAGGTTGCACAGTAGCAGCCGTGTTAGTCTGTATTCGCAAAAAGAAAAGGAGTACTTGTGGCACCTTAGAGACTAACAAATTTATTAGAGCATAAGCTTTCGTGAGCTACAGCTCACTTCATCGGATGCATTTGGTGGAAAAAAACAGAGGAGAGATATTGGACAGTCTCTACGTAAAAGAATGAATGGACACAAATCAGACGTCAAGAATTATAACATTCAAAAACCAGTTGGAGAACACTTCAATCTCTCTGGTCACTCGATCACAGACCTAAGAGTGGCTATACTTCAACAAAAAAAGCTTCAAAAACAGACTCCAATGAAAGACTGCTGAATTGGAATTAATTTGCAAACTGGATACAATTAATTTAGGCTTGAATAGAGACTGGGAATGGATGAGTCATTACACAAAGTAAAACTATTTCCCCATGGTATTTCTCCCTCCCACCCCACCCCCCACTGTTCCTCTGATATTCTTGTTAACTGCTGGAATTAGCCTACCTGCTTGTCACCATGAAAGGTTTTCCTCCTTTCCCCCCCCTGCTGTTGGTGATGGGTTATCTTAAGTGATCACTCTCCTTACAGTGTGTATGATAAACCCATTGTTTCATGTTCTCTGTGTGTGTGTGTATATAAATCTCTCCTCTGTTTTTTCCACCAAATGCATCCGATGAAGTGAGCTGTAGCTCACGAAAGCTTATGCTCTAATAAATTTGTTAGTCTCTAAGGTGCCACAAGTACTCCTTTTCTTTTTGCAAAACAGGTTGGACTCTATAGCAGGGAGCTTCTTAGAACATCAAGGACCAACATCCTCTTTTTACCTCTTATAAAGTTTTCTTCTATTCTCTTCCACTTCCTTTTGTGCTAATCATAATCCTGGCAATCTAGCCATACAACACAATGGAATCCGGCAACAGAGAACTATGCTTTGCTGTAGCTGACTCTGCATGAAGGGGAAATGGCAGGCAGGGATGTTTGTAAACCACATCAGCAACATTTTCAACATAGCTGGCAGACTCATATTCATCCCTTCCCCTCCAAAATAATGCCGGGGCAAGTTTATTAGAGGGATATGGTTTTGAGTCATAGTTCACCTGACTGCTGGTAGAATTTTTGGGAGGCAGTGTGTTCTAATATATAGACCACTGGTCTGGGTCTCAGGAGATATGGGTTCCATTCCTGGCTCTGCTGCCAAATCGCCTTGGGTAAGTCAGTTCCTCACTCAGTGACTCAGTTTCCCCATCTCTAAAATGGGGATAAGGATACCCTCTTCTTTTGCAAAGTGCTATGAGAGATATGGATAACAAGGACTATAAAAGAGCTAGGTGTTGTTTATTAATTTTAAAACAACTCATTTGGTTCTTCCCCAGCATACGCTTAAACCCATTATCTAAGCTCACTGAGACCCTGACATTTGCTAATTTCCCCACATCCAACCTCTTTAGTATACCTCATTGAAATCATCAGTCTCTATAAGTGCAATATTTATTTCTCTGAGGAGCGGCTATTCTGCTATCCTTTCAACAGTGAATGCCACATAATAGTCTTCTAGGAGAAGCGGTGGAAGTCCCAATATTTGAAGCCATCAAAATCTCAGCCAGACAAAAAGCTTACAAACATATGGTAAGATTTTCAAACGAGCTCCAGTGCTCACCACCCACAATCAAAACTAGATCTTCAAAAATAGAGTAGATAGACATGTTTTGAAGGACATTGTTTGTTTATTTGGCAAAAATAATTGCCTTTTTTCAAAGTAATTTTTTGGGTGAAAAATTGTTGACGTTATTTAAACATTTCATTTTTTCGTAACACTTCCCCTGGCAGTTTTAATGGGCCACACAGAGCCTGGCATTGTATATGTGAAATCATTCAGGGATTTATTGGCTGAATCCTGACTGTCTGGATATCTGCATAGTACTGACTCAACCCCACTAAAGTATCAATCCTGACCTGAATGAAGTCTTATGTAAAACCTGTTCTTTAGCATGTGGGTTTCATTTTGTTCATGGCAAAGCCATGATCAAGAACACAGAGGGGAACTTTCCAATTACCTGTTTTCTCCTCTCTTGTTTAAATATCTAGTCAATTAAAGAGACTGGGGAAGGACCGAATGTATATATTGTAAACCTGGCAGCTGGTGTAGCTTCAATAAATCATTTCTGTAAGAAAAGTTTTAAAACCATGTTGCCAACATATTCCACTCTATTAGCAGTGAGTTAGGCCTAGAGAGCTCATCTTCAAATCTCCTGTTTGGTTTATAGATTAGGATTATCACAGCTAACATCTTGTCCTGAGCAGTTTATTTCAGATTTCCATTTCCCAGGATATGATTAACAATTTAACTGTAAGAATTTCATGCATTCTTGTCCTGGCACTGGTCTGTTGAGTTATTCACTAGATATTAGGACTAGCTGCTCCACATGCCAGAACCAGGGTTGGTCAAGAAGTGTTTGCTGATCATACCACCTTACTTGTGGAGAAGTCAGAGAATTTCAGCCCTCCCCCTCCAGAAGGTCTCCAAGAGGTCTCCTGTACTATGGGTTTGAATATTTCATGGCAGAAGATCCAGGTCCAGAACTTTGGAACTGGACCACCAGAGCCCCCGGTGCAGGTAAGGTCAAGTACCATGAAGAGTGCTGATGAGTTCATCTACCTAGGCTGTAAGCAGAGTTCAAATAGTCATAGGAAACCAGATCTTTTGCCTCCTCCTGCATGAAGTCTAGGTCTTGCCTATGGATGTAAAAATGTCTTTGCACGGAGACAAAGTTCAGGATCTAACAGAGGTACAGCACAGAATTTCACCCTCCATGCCTAGTGTCCTCATCTACAAAATGCAAATACTTAATCAGCTTTTCAAAATTCTTTGAGATCCTTGAATGAGAAGTATCTAAGTATTTATTATTGAAACAATTTACCAAGAGTCTGTTGTGTTACTGTCATTTGGTGCATCAACCTGGCATTTTGCAATGTCTAGTAACTGTGGTACAAGCACGTGGTCATGATTCTTGCTTTTATCCCAAACAAGCACTGCCTTTTGGATACATGGCTTCATAGATAGTTGAACCATGAACATTGCAACAACCTTGAGAAGTGTCCTATCAACCTGGTTCCTGGATTTGTAGTCAAGAGGGGATATATTTGCATCAAAGGTTAAAAATATTGGATTTTATTTGTTATTCAGTCTGGGGCAAAGCTAAGTAGTTGGCCTTGTGATTGGTGGTGATCAAAGCCTGAGTGGATCTTGCCAATTGGAGTTGCCCCATTTCACCGGGGACTCATTGAATATGGGGCAAATGCATTGCACATTATCATAGCTGCCATTCAAATTGGATCCAGACCTGCAAAGAGCTGAGCGGCCTTGGCTCCCAAGAGTTGCATGGCATCTAATAGGATGTACTCAGGGCCAGTGAGTAACAACTCTTCCAGAGAAGGAAGTTTCCCCCTGGGAGAGCTCCTCCCTACTATACAACACACCTTGTACATTCAACTGTACAAATCAAGCCTGGAATTCTTCAGGTGCCAGCATGTTATGAATGACCTTTTAATGAAAACTCAAACATTATAATGCCAACATACATCATGAAATAAGCTCTTGAGCTTTTTGTTTTAGAAAATCAATTATATTCCAAAGGCAAATACGTCAGATTGCTAATGTTTGGCCGTCCCAGAAACAAATTTGCATGAAAAGATGAAGTTAGGATATACATTCTTTAACATCTCTGATTGAGAGGAGTCTGCTTGGTTATGGAGAATTAAAATTTAGATGAAAACAAGCTCAAGAGCCATGTTAATGCCATGATTGGAGCATAAAGATGATGAAGTGATTACTCAGTGTAATAGAACAGAGACAGGACCAACTATACAACATTAAATATAGACATAAATCAATGTGCTTTGTGGACATACTCAGTAGGTTCATTTTTCACATTGCATATTAGTAAAATCACAGTTCAAAGCCCAAAATATTGTTATCTTTATTGGCGATGAAGACTGTGCATTAATTCAGCTCATCTGCTATGAGCCGCCTCTCTCGTATCTACGAAGCACTGTGTTAAAAAAGCACTTTGGGGTGTTGTCACAGGGTCTGCACAGGTTTCCTCCTTGTCTCCCCTGTGATTAGGCTGGCAAAATAAGAGTCCTCACGCCTTCTTCTGGTGTTTCACCCTTGTGCTTTTGTTACAGTTCCACAGTGTAGTCCCCTTTATCCCCCAACTGTTATCCCCTTTCCAACCCGTTCCAGGGTCTCCTGGCCTGTGAGGCTCCCTTCCTGTGGTGAGGAATCAGAGCTCCTGTGGCCTCCTATCCCCTCCCAGGCTAGGCTCCTGACTGAGTTTTGTTCAGGGATTTTATAGCCCTTCCAGTCTTCAGCCCAGCTGTTGCTGCTTAGCTCCGCCTATTGCAGTGAGCCAGCCCTCATGAGGGCCGACAGCTGGGCTCCCTGCTGACTGCCTTGAGCCACTGCACCTGGCCCCTCCGCCAGAAAGTGGGATTTTAGCCTGCATTTTAGCAGGGCATTCAAGGGGTTTTACCCCCTGCCCTGGCACAGGTGTCAATGGGTGTTTCTTCTAATAATTATTATGAAATTACTCATCTAGTAGTGTTAGGTGGCTGCTCATATTTAACAGGTCTGTGCTAGCTTCAGATGTCTTGTGAAGGCTCGAGATTGATAGATGTCACCTCCTCCCATGCATAATGGCTTAAAATACAGTGGAAAACTGACAGGTTTCAGAGTAGCAGCCGTGTTAGTCTGTATTCACAAAAAGAAAAGGAGTACTTGTGGCACCTTAGAGACTAACAAATTTATTAGAGCATAAGCTTTCGTGAGCTACAGCTCACTTCATCGGATGCATTTGGTGGAAAAAACAGAGGAGAGATTTATATACACACACACAGAGAACATGAAACAATGGGTTTATCATACACACTGTAAGGAGAGTGATCACTTAAGATAAGCCATCACCAGCAGCGGGGGGGGGGGGAGGAGGAAAACCTTTCATGGTGACAAGCAAGGTAGGCTAATTCCAGCCACACACACTCAAAGAAACTGCGGAACCACCTGATCAACATCCTCTACAGCAAACAGGGAAAGATTAAGAATGAGCTCTCAAAAACTGGATACTCTCATAAAGAACCAACCTTCCACACAAACTTCCTCGTGGCTGGACTTTACAAAAACTAGACAAGCCATTTACAAAACACACTTTGCTTCTCTACAAAAGAAAAAGGACACTAAGCTATCTAAACTACTATATGCCACAAGGGGCCACAACAATGGTTCCCGTAACCCACCCAGCAATATTGTTAATCTATCCAACTATACTCTTAGCCCAGCAGAAGAATCTGTCCTATCTCGGGGCCTCTCCTTTTGCCCCTCCACCCCCATGAACATGATACAGTTCTGTGGTGACCTAGAATCCTATTTTCGACGTCTCAGACTCAAGGAATATTTCCAACACACCTCTGACCAACATATTAACCCACAGAGACCTTCCTGCCAACACTACAAAAAGAAGGATTCTGGGTGGACTCCTCCTGAAGGTCGAAACAGCAGCCTGGATTTCTACATAGACTGCTTCCGCCGACGTGCACGAGCTGAAATTGCGGAAAAGCAGCATCGCTTACCCCATAACCTCAGCCATGCAGAACACAGTGCCATCCACAGCCTCAGAAACAACTCTGAGATCATAATCAAAAAGGCTGACAAAGGAGGTGCTGTCGTCATCATGAATAGGTCGGAGTATGAACAAGAGGCTACTAGGCAGCTCTCCAACACCACTTTCTACAAGCCATTACCCTCTGATCCCACTGAGAGTTACCAAAAGAAACTACAGCATTTGCTCAAGAAACTCCCTGAAAAAGCACAAGAACAAATCCGCACAGACACACCCCTGGAGCCCCGACCTGGGGTATTCTATCTGCGACCCAAGATCCATAAACCTGGAAATCCTGGATGCCCCATCATCTCAGGCATTGGCACCCTGACAGCAGGATTGTCTGGCTATGTAGACTCCCTCCTCAGGCCCTTCGTTACCAGCACTCCCAGCTATCTTCGAGACACCACTGACTTCCTGAGGAAACTACAGTCCATTGGTGATCTTCCTAAAAACACCATCCTAGCCACTATGGATGTAGAAGCCCTCTACACCAACATTCCACACAAAGATGGACTACAAGTCGTCAGGAACAGTATCCCCGATACTGTCACGGCTAACCTGGTGGCTGAACTTTGTGACTTTGTCCTGACCCATAACTATTTCACATTTGGTGACAATGTATACCTTCAAATCAGCGGCACTGCGATGGGTACCCGCATGGCCCCACAGTATGCCAACATTTTTATGGCTGGCTTAGAACAACGCTTCCTCAGCTCTCGTCCCCTAATGCCCCTACTCTACTTGCACTACATTGATGACATCTTCATCATCTGGACCCATGGAAAAGAAGCTCTTGAGGAATTCCACCATGATTTCAACAATTTCCATCCCACCATCAACCTCAGCCTGGACCAGTCCACACAAGAGATCCACTTCCTGGACACTACGGTGCTAATAAGCGATGGTCACATAAACACCACCCTATATCGGAAACCTACTGACCGCTATTCCTACCTACATGCCTCTAGCTTTCATCCAGATCATACCACTCGATCCATTGTCTACAGCCAAGCGCTACGATATAACCGCATTTGCTCCAACCCCTCAGACAGAGACAAACACCTACAAGATCTCTATCATGCATTCCTACAACTACAATACCAATACAACACCACCTGCTGAAGTGAAGAAACAGATTGACAGAGCCAGAAGAGTACCCAGAAGTCACCTACTACAGGACAGGCCCAAGAAAGAAAACAACAGAACGCCACTAGCCATCACCTTCAGCCCCCAACTAAAACCTCTCCAACGCATCATCAAGGATCTACAACCTATCCTGAAGGACGACCCATCACTCTCACAGATCTTGGGAGACAGACCAGTCCTTGCTTACAGACAGCCCTCCAACCTGAAGCAAATACTCACCAGCAACCACACACCACACAACAGAACCACTAACCCAGGAACCTATCCTTGCAACAAAGCCCGTTGCCAACTCTGTCCACATATCTATTCAGGGGATACCATCATAGGGCCTAATCACATCAGCCACACTATCAGAGGCTCGTTCACCTGCGCATCTACCAATGTGATATATGCCATCATGTGCCAGCAATGCCCCTCTGCCATGTACATTGGCCAAACTGGACAGTCTCTACGTAAAAGAATGAATGGACACAAATCAGACGTCAAGAATTATAACATTCAAAAACCAGTTGGAGAACACTTCAATCTCTCTGGTCACTCGATCACAGACCTAAGAGTGGCTATCCTTCAACAAAAAAGCTTCAAAAACAGACTCCAACGAGAGACTGCTGAATTGGAATTAATTTGCAAACTGGATACAATTAACTTAGGCTTGAATAGAGACTGGGAATGGATGAGTCATTACACAAAGTAAAACTATTTCCCCATGGTATTTCTCCCTCCCACCCCACCCCCCACTGTCCCTCTGATATTCTTGTTAACTGCTGGAATTAGCCTACCTTGCTTGTCACCATGAAAGGTTTTCCTCCTTTCACCCCCCCCCCCCCCCGCTGCTGGTGATGGCTTATCTTAAGTGATCACTCTCCTTACAGTGTGTATGATAAACCCATTGTTTCATGTTCTGTGTGTGTGTGTATATAAATCTCTCCTCTGTTTTTTCCACCAAATGCATCCGATGAAGTGAGCTGTAGCTCACGAAAGCTTATGCTCTAATAAATTTGTTAGTCTCTAAGGTGCCACAAGTACTCCTTTTCTTTTAGTGGAAAACTGTTGAAGACATTCAGAATTCGTGTTTTAAGCATGACTGAAACATGTGGTGTGTGTTGGAGTGAGAGCTACATTTAAAATGGGACACTGGGGGCTGACTATTCTGTGCCATAAGTGAGTTTAATGAGCACAGATAAGAAGAAGCCCTAGTATGTTTACTAAGATTTAGTACCAGATTTTTTTTCTCCTAAGGGCAGTGAGTCAGAGCTAGAGCAATTTAGCTTGAACGTGAATAAATGGGACAGGATTTGAATTGCAGCCCACTACATACAGGGGAGGGATAGCTCAGTGGTTTGAGCATTGGCCTGCTAAACCCAGAGCTGTGAGTTCAATCCCTGAGGAGGCCATTTAGGGATCTGGGGCAAAAATTGGGGCTTGGTCCTGCTTTGAGCAGGGGGTTGGACTAGATGACCTCCTGAGGTCCCTTCTAACCCTGATATTCTATGATTCCAAGTATCAGGAACATTAACATGACAAAACTGGGGCTTGATTCTTATTCCTTACTGTGGTTTCCTGTGTGGCCCTGGAATGGATCAATAAAACCTTAAATTAGTGACAGTATTTCTGAAGGTTTCTCCCAGGGAGTGGAATTTTCAGCTGAGATAGAGCTGCAATCAGTTTTACACCACAGAAACCCTCTCTGGCAGAGGGGCTGTGATGGGGGCAGGTAAAATGTAGGACACAGCTAGATAGCTGATACTTTGCCAGCACAACGGTACCTGTGGGATTGTTTCAACAGCAGAATCTAGAGCACCCCTTTGGCTGCTATGAATAACATTGGGCTGTTTAGGCCTTCAGCAGCCCAAGGTGACTTAGTGCCATTTTCCCTCATCCCCACTCCTCAGCTCTGCTGAGCATCTGGTCCTAGAAGGACAAAGGCTTAGAAAAAGGCTGTGTGGTTTTGATGGCTGATGTAAAATGAGTTGGTGGGCCTCGTTCCAGTTTCTAAGATAGTTTTTGTAATAAAAATACTATCACCCCCATTAGCTCCAGCTGGCAGTATCTGCCTTATTGGCAAGCCCAGTAGGACACCAATGAATCAGTGAGAATAGGGACTCACTCACCTATTCACTCCTACAGACAATTCCTCTAGAACATGTTTGGAGCTGACTGGTGAGCTCCATTCTGTCATGATTGAGTCAATATGTAATTTGAGAAATAATTAGGGTAGCAAGAAAGAAGGAAACCGCCTGCCCCCCACCTAAAAAGTGTCAGATATTCCCAGCTGGACTTGGAACAAACCAAAAGCAAAAACAGCTCTTAAAAGTGCTCTTCTAGGGCCAGACTGCAATGCCTTTACTTTCACTGAGATTTGAGAAGTATCTTTCTTCATGAATAGCCCATTGATTTCAATGGGACTACTTGAGAAGAGCTACTACTAAGCATGAGGAAGAGTATTAGTATTAGAGTATTAGAATCTACCCTGTAGAGATTTGTAGAGATATACAAAGCACAAAGTGGTCTTTTGCGATTGATGTTGGCTGCAAAATGGGATGCCTTGTTTTCTCATTTATACCAGTATAACTGCTCTGACTTCAGTGGAGTTACTCCTGATTTACACTCACATGTCTTGCTTCTATAAGGCATGTTGCAAATTCTTTCCCATGGCTCTTTAACCAAAAATGGACTTAGGTTGTACCTGGGGCCCTATGTCTTAGTGCAATGACCTTCCATCAGCTGCCTCCAGCTTTGTGCCCTTTGTCTTCTATAATCTTTATACACCTACCTCAGGCCTACTTTAAATTCTTTCCTTTTTATCCATCTGCAGGAAGAAAAATCTTGTAATGCAATAATTAATTTAGCCATGGAATGGCCCAGCAGGCAAGGGCTTGGAGGCATTAATTAAAACAAAATGAGCAATTAAAACAAAACACAAAAACAAATTCCCAAGACCCTAGGCTGGTGCCATGTGAGAAGAAAGGAGATACTGTCCTGGGAGTAGTGGAACAGGAATAATAGAAATAATGCATGATGGGGCAAACAGTTTGTACTTCATCCCATAACAATATCATGTTTGTTGAAATGCAGCTTCCAGAGATTTGTATAAAAGTGTTGGAAGAAATTTCTGTTAGCGTCTTCGTCAAAAGGCAAAGGCATCTAATTGGAAGCAATAGAAAATGCCACCATGAGCTTGTTTCTGTACCTTTTGTGAGGTTCCATTTGGACAACAGGTCCTCAGTGAGAGAACCAGTCATCCCAAGAAAGTAGGTTTTATTCTAAAGCCATCTGATATGGGGATCATACAATGTAGTAGATGTACTTTGTATGATTAAAAGACTGATGAGGGTTGCCTGGTATCATTTTAATCTTGTTTTTGACCTCTATAAATGTTAGTGTTTTGAAAGAAATAATCAGGAATTCACTTTTATTTTGCCACAGTTAGATATTTTTCCAACAGGGAGGAAGGTGTGTTTGCAGTTGAATAGCTGGATTGAAGTTATGATAGTTTGTTTTTCTAAAGGGTCTCTTTTTGAAATGGAACCTCATTGACTATCAAATTGTTGTTTTTTTGTTTTGATGTTCTACTAAAACATTGGAACAATGGAACCTTAAACCAGTGCTATACAATAGCAGTCATGTTTCATGGTTGGTTCAGATTTTGAACGGCTGAAAATGGTTTAATTTCCTCAAATTTTCAGATAATCGGTGTATGGTAAGGTGGATTGAAAATTTCTATCAAATTTTTTTTTGACAGAAAATTGGGGTTTTGACTAAATGAAATGTTAACGGAAGTGTATGCTTTCCTCAAAAAGAGTTTGACTTGTAACTGGAAACCCAAGAATTTTCAACTGGCCAAAAATTCAATTTTTGGTGGTTTACATTTTTTTTTACATCTGTTGACTTTTGGTAAAAAAAAAAAAAAAAAAAAAAACCAAAAAAAAAACCAAACCCTCTGAGCTCTATTGGGCCTCAATATAAATCACATCCTAACACAACTTTGATATGAGGCTGAATTGCAATCTGTGTCAAAACTTAGGTGTCTTTTCACATAATCAGTAATTGAGGCCAGGTTCTGGGAGACTTCAGTCAGGGTTTTTGCTGTGTCCAATCCCACAGCATCTTGCCTTGCCACTTGCTATCCAGGAGTTAGTTGACCCCTATTCTCAGACAGACACCAGATCAGGATCCCACTTCAACCAGTTTTGTGAGCCTCAAATTGGTAAGATACCTTCTTAAATGCTTGTGGTGCTGACATATTTATGGGGAAATATCCATTCTGTAACAGAGGGATTTGTCTCATTGTTCCAATGTCTTCGTATATTTTTAGCTGTCATTAATGCTGCTTTAATTCCAGATTGTAGAGAAAGCTCCAGATATCACTTCTGTGTTGTTTAATGCACAGAGGTACCGGGATTGTCATGAATCCTACCCTATAATCTCTTTTATAGCAGTGAGTATTTTCTCCCAAATTTCATAGATAATTTCATGCTACCAGGTGCATTTTTGCACCTCTAGCATGATCTTTTTCTAATGCAGACAGAAAGAAGGAGTCAGAATAGCAGAAAACACATTAGAATAGAATGCTCTGACCTGATAAAGTTCAACTGGGGTGAGTGATACCCCTCAGAGCAGTCTTCAGATGAAATGTGGACTATGCATTGGTTAAAAAGGTATTTGATTTTCATGTTAGGCTAATATTGCTCAGAATGAAGAATCACTTTAAAGTTAGTAAAAAGTTGCTGCATCAGGTTTGGTTTTTGACTGCCTAGAAATGTTGGAAGATCCAAAGGTCAGATTCTAATGTGTTGAAGTCAATTGTAAAACTCCCACTGACCTCAGTGGTGCAGAATCAAGCCCTAAGGTTTTGGCATGTTATAATGCAACATAGATTAGCAACACAAAGGTGTAATGTAAAATTAGTCCAAAAAAAGGCCCTCTGGGTGAAAACTTTGCCCCCCTGAAGTTAATGGGAGTTTTGCCCTTGCTTCAATGGGACCAGGATTTCACCATTCATCTTCCCAGTACAATAGATTGTGGTAGCTAAAGACCATTCCAGTATCTTGATCCTATCAGGAATGGCCTTCTAGTAGGAGTTTGAACAAGGACTCCTGAGAGAGAAGTATTGCATGACACTATCAATAATAGTGGGTTTCTTTTGATAGGAGAATGTATGCCCAAATCCATGTTGCTTTCTCCCTCAAAGTGTTGGAATATCATTCAATAAAGTATAATCATGATAAATTGTTAAGCATTTGTAAAGCACTGTAAATATTCAGAGTACTTTGAAAAAACATAGGATACGATGTGGGCCCATTCCTGCTCCCACTGGAGTTAATGGCAAAGCTCCCATTAATTTCAGAAGGATCAGGATTGAGCCCATGGTCTTATCTCGGGAGATTTGACCTTTGAATACAGGGTAGGGTTTGGTGAGATTGTTGCAGGAGGGATCTGATTAGGAATGATTCATAGAAAAATGAATTTAGAGGATGAGAGAAGCCATTTGCTGCCTAATGTCTGGGCAATCCACGTCTCCTGTAAGATCTGTAAAGAAGGAGAACTTAGTCCAGATGGGAACTCTGTTACTCTTACCTGAGAACTTTATGCACATTATAGAGCTACATCTATAGGTGTAAAGAATATGAAACTTTTGGCTATTGCACTACATGTGCATGACATGGAAGGAAGGATACAAATGGGACTGGGAAAGATGACCAATTAAGAGCCATGCTAAATTCCAAGGGTCTCATGAAAATCAATGGAGTTGCACTAAGACCAGATCAGGGTTGGGCTCTTCATGTCCCTGGTCTGGAAAGTGCCTTTTCAAAGCTCTCTTCCCAGAAACAGTTTTTTGTTGGCCTTTGGCATTATTGCTTTGCTATCTTGTGAAGTAAGAAGAATGCAAGGCCGTCTTTAGGATTTCATACAACCTTGAGGGTGTAGTCTTGGGAGTGGTAGAACATTTTTTGAATGAGGAACTTCTCCCAGAGCAGTAATAACAAGAGCAGCAGCTGTCAAGGGGCAATGAGATCATCACAAGTTATTGCACATTTTGACATTACCAAATTTTGAAATCCTGGCATGACAATATCATTTAGTTCTGCCAGTTTTAGGATCATTCTCAATTAGTTAGAGAGAGCTTTTGAAGTTTATTTCACTTGCAGCCTAATTATATCACAAGGACTGGGAAAAGAAGCAAAAAAAAAAACCACCAACGCAAGAGTGTAATCTAATCCTGGAGGCAGCGTGTTGCAGTAGTTGGGACAGTGGGGAGTCAGGAGACTTGAGTTCTGTTCCCATCTTTGCCTTTGAATCTGGCCCTTGGTCACGTCACTTCACCTGTCTGTGCCTATCTTTCCTCATCTGTGAAAGGCTTCCCCTCCTTTGTGAAGTGCTTTGAGATCTAAGAATAAAAGTGGTATGTAACTGCTGGGTGGTATGTTACTTTCTTGTTATAGTAGGCTTCAGCTTTGTTCCTTGAGTTTCTCAAAGAGTGCATCTGGTTGAGCTGTTTCTTTCATGATAAAGTGTCTGGTGGTACATGTATTTCTTAAGAAATGTAATTTGAGTTTGCATGGTTTGAACAATATTCCATTTGTAAAAATTATTCTGCTGCTCTACTTTTTTCCTAAATAGCTCTCGGTGTCAATCAGACCAATAACAACACAGCGGAGGTGAAATCACATCACACAAGACTCACCTGATAATATTAAAATTTTCAGTCTTCATTGGATTCTTTCTTTTTACCGTTAAGTGCGGCTGCATGGCTAGTCACATTCACAACTTTCCTTAGGGCTGGTTGAGATCACATATATTCATTCTTTATACCTCCCTTCATACCTCTGATGATATCTTCTAAAACTCCAGGCTAAACGTCTTGTTGGTCTAAATGAATCTCTTGGCTGGATACTACCCTACGTATACAAGGGTGTTCGTATTTAGTTCCTCTTTTGTGCATGTGAGGTCATTCTGGAATCCAGATGTTTTACATACAGTGTGCAGCATGGCCAACAAGCTATAGGACTGGCTTCTTAATGTTCTTGCTCTATGATTGGCTCCTCACTCTGGTTCATAAATTCACTGGGCAATAGTCTTCCTGAGGGTAAAAAAATCCAGTGATACTCAGCCTAGTAGCATGGAGGTGGGAAAGAATGGAGCTCTCCCTCCTTAGAATCCATCTGCTGGAACTTGGCCTTTTGGGCTTTAGGGGGTCATGACCAACATGAGAAATGGTAGAATGGGGCTCAGCCACTTACTACGCCTGGGGGCTTTCTGACCAGATATGTAGTTGGGTAACAATGCTCTTTAAAGAGCATTAATTCCCCTGTGCCCTCTCCACAAAGGCTACTCTGTAGCCACAAGGGGAAGGTGCAGCAGGAAGGTGGTGAAGCAGGTTGGCTATATGAAAACGTATGTAGATCTCATGAGTTCTGCTGCTTTAGGGCTCTGGTGGGCCAGTAAGTTGGACATTTTGCAAGTTGAAACTTAACTTCCTATATGGGAAAAGCCAGCCAAGAGGAGAATATGACCTATTACTATATACACAATGTACTGCAACATAATGTGATGGACATTTTGTCATCCTTATCATCCCATTTCCATCTTTGCAGCAGTTGTGAACCTCACTTTCTGGTACATTTACATGCTTTTACTAAGCAATCAGCCAATTAATGTTTTTAATTTTTCACTCCATTGGCTCAGGGTTGAGTCCTGGATTGAAAGCAGGGTTCTTCTGTTAACTATACAAATTAGATTCAGGGATAAAAATTGAAAACACTCAGCTGTTGTCTTGGGAAGGGAGGGATCTTTCCTGAAAGCAGCAATGAAACAAAAGCAATATCCTTCCAGAGGGAAGTGGACTAGCTGTACTTACAAAGGGAACAGAAATTCCACAAAAGGAAATACGTCCTCTCCCTCCTTTGACCTGACTAAAACATCCATATGTGATCAAATTATATAGGCTTCAGTCAGCCCCAAGTAAAAATGCCAATGGACCTACTGATTTGTAGGTTGTAACATATGATAAAATACATCAGGATTTTAAACTGAAATCCAGGATACAAACCAAACACTCACCAAAAAAATCAATGAATTATCAGTACCAATATTCAGAAATCTGCATTATACATTGATCAAAACTGTTAACAAACTTAATCTATGAACCACCAGGAGAAAAGAAAAACCCACATAAAGCAACCACAGCATGCAAATTCCTCACTAAGAAAATGTTATCAGTGCAATAAAGACGTCTTGCAGGCTGAGCCATTTTACACCACGTTATTGCTTTTGATATTAAAGGAGAGGGAGGATGGTTCAGTGGCTGGAGACTTGAGAAACAAGAGATTTCCTGGGCAAATCATGTAGGCCCACAATTGGGCACCTAGATACCTGAGAGGATTTGGGCCTTAGGACATGTCTACACTTACCTCCGGAAGGATCAATCCAGTAGGGGTTGATTTATCACGTCTAGTGAAGACACGATAAAACGACCACCGAGCGCTCTCCCGTCGACTTGGATACTTCACCAGAGTGAGAGGTGCAGGCAGAGTCAATGGGGGAGCGTCAGCAGTCGACTTATGGCAGTGAAGACACCGCGGTAAGTAGATGTAAGTACATCGACTTCAGCTACGTTATTCACGTAGCTGCAGTTGCGTAACTTAGATCGATTCCCCCTCCACAGTGTAGACCAGGTCTAAGTCTCTTTATGCAAAGATAGTAATAGTATGTCCACCTCACAAGCATGTGGAGAGGACAAACATCTTGAAGACAGTGAGATGCTCAGATATCATGGTGATGGGGGCCATCTAAGTACCTAGATAGCTAAAAGGGCCACTGTTATAATGTGTCGGAGCTTAGAGCAGGTGCATTGGGGGGTGTATGGAAAAGTGGTGGAAAGCCTGATTTGTGCCTTTAGGTGTGCTGAGTGCTGCTCCAGTGACCCTGAGAATCAGGCAAGTCTGACTTCTGATAAATATTGTAGTAAAGAGACATTATGGAATATTAATTTTATCAGTTCTCTCTGATAGGAAGGTATAATTTAGCCTTGACAAGAAAACTCTCTTAATTCAATGTAGCACCCCTTCTCCACCCAGTTACCTTTTTTAATGCCAGTCTGCTTACAGGTTTTAATGGACAGGTCTGGGTTCTTCTGGATCACGCCACCCACTCAGCAGGATGTATCTTTATTTTTCCCTATGAATTTATTTGGCGATGCCTCCACCCCCTGTTGCTCCTTCCTGGCAGGGTCACCAGGGCAGCCTAGGAGGAAAATTCTAACCACAGGGTAACCCCCATTTACTTGCCAGATAGTTGGAGACTCCTAAGAAATAACACAAACACATACATTATATTTGTCTCCTGTTTAATATAATTACTGTGTTGAATATATTGTAACAGGGTAAAACACTATTCTTAGAGTCACCGGGTGCCCATGCTGATAATACCCATGACTTTCCACAGTCACATGACCTGATGTAGCAAATGTAAGATCAGTGTCCCATTGGTATGCATACTTTGTTGGGGCCCTTGATGACCTATGACCACAATATCTACTCTGCAGTGGTTTAGCAGGGTGGCTGACTGGGTTCAGTACAGCCCAAAGGACTCAAACCTGTGGAGGGTTAACACCTTCTCCCACTCATAATATGCAGCAGGTGATAAAATCCCCAAACACTTACTCTCTGGCTTAAGGACACAGTTCAGGGAGTAAGGGGTCCCCAAAACGATTTCCCTGACTGACTAACTAAAAGATGGTGCACTCACAAACTCCATGAATAATCCTCAGGTTCAGAAATGACTCTGGACTCCTCAATCATTGCAGATGGGCTGATCTCTGCTGGCAGGGATCCTCTTCAGGCAGGAATCAGGCTGCTTCTGGTTCCAGGATTTCCCCTCACCACAAAGGGGTGCAGGGTTCCAGGTGCAGCTTACACAACTGTACTAAAATCCAAACTGTAGTCTCCTAGCCCAGTGTCCAGACACACTCCCAGCAGAGAGCAGCCCTGGACTAGCTGACTGAGCAGAGCTGACCACGTGGCGACTGGACTCACCTAGGGAGCTGGAGGGCTAACTCAGCCTCGCTGGGGAAGCTTCCCAGCAAAACTCTACACGCTGGGAATCATCAGTGGAGAGGGAAAAGCCCAGCGGAGGGATCTTGCTTTCAGGTCCCCAGAGGCCAGTTTTCAGGGGGAACCCTGCACGCAGGCCTGGGATTCACCAGCTCCCTACACAGCCAGTCCAGCCCTTGGCCTAGCGGGCTCCAGACTGACTCAAAAAATGACTCCTCCCCTTTCCTGAGCTCCCTGGGAAGGGCCTCTCACTCCCTATTGGTTGCCTTGGCTCCCTCTCCCTACCATGGACAGCGTGCCTCTCCCTGAGCTGCCAGCAGACAGAGCCCCAGAAAACTAGGTAATCTCCTTGGGGGTTACACAGACATTAAGATTTCTGCTACATCTCTGCCTACAAGGATAGTCTGCAGATGCTAGATGCAAAGCTGCATGGCTGAGGGTTAATATATATTTGAATTTTGATTTACTACCATTGCCGGTAGATTTTTGTGCAATTACAGTCCTCTAAAATGTTATCAATGCACCATTGCTTTCAAAATGATGCCTGAGCCAAGTCCTGAAGTCTGCTCAAGCAAAAAAAAATCCCTATTGCAGTAAAGAATGACAGCAGCCAATGGGGATTTTTCTGTCGGTAATGAGTGTGGGACGGCTGGTTTGTTCGTACTCTATCATCTGACGGTAATGCCCTTTTGGAAGGTGGGGAGCACATTACTTATATAAAGGAAGCATTGTACTCTGAGGAATATCATGTGTAGGAGGTAGTTTAAGCCAAAAGGGAAATTTTTGATGCTGGCATCATAATGAAACATTCATGCTGAAAACTACGTGTCACTATCAGATTAGCCACCTCTCTGCTTGCTAATCACAATGCACCACTGCCAATGGGGTGATCACTCAATTCATTTTAGCACAATTGGAATGTACAGATGATATTTGACCCAAGCCTGTCCCTTGTCTGCACCTGCAATCATTACATTTGCAAGGTGTACAATTTATTACACATTCCACTATGGAAATAAGACATGTTTCTAATTATGTTTCTAATCAGTTAGATCCCTTCTAACCTTTCAAAGCTGGCACATAATTCTGGCTTTTGCTTACCTTGCTTTAGAATGTTTGAGCCACAGTGAGGAGAAAAAGTAACAAAGAATGTAAACTTATTGTTTATTATTTGTATTCCTGTAACAGCCAGGAACCCTAATCATGGCCCAGGACCACACTGTGTTAGGTGCTGTACAAACACAGGAAAAAAAGACTGTTCCTGCCCAAAAAGCTTACATTATACTCATTGGTCCATATTCCCAACCAGTGCAAGTTCATGCAGCTTCACTGATTTCAAGCTGTAAGTCTGATACTTACTTTATTGTATTAGTTCCATAATAAAATTTTTTTTTGTTGTGATGGAAATGGTTCTATCAAGCAAGCCCAACTTCTAATTTTGGAGCTGCTTTTCCTACCATAAACTTGCTTGACACTAAAACCCTTTAAGACACTCACATCACTAATAGATTTAAATACATTTTGTTTTCTTTTTCTTCTCCCAATTCAAGTTTTTAATGGTCCTTATTGTTCAATGCTGCTGAAATTCAGCTGTCTATGCTATACAACTGGCACATGAAGCATAACAACTAAATGCATCCGATGAAGTGAGCTGTAGCTCATGAAAGCTTATGCTCAAATAAATTTGTTAGTCTCTAAGGTGCCACAGGTCCTCCTGTTCTTTTTTGCAGATACAGACTAACAAGGCTGCTATTCTGAAAACTGACTCAGTGAAGTTTCAAAAATGCTCTTTTTGCTAATAGTTAATCTTTCCCCATTAAAAACAAATAGTGAACTGGATGAATTTACCAGATATAATCTCTTAATCATGGCTATGACCCCAGTGAAAATGAGCGTGCAAAGTACTGCTGTTTGTGTTGGCAGTGGTTTTAAACCAAAGGTGTGAAATAGCCAGACTGGGGTCATAGACCCACTGAGATAATCAGATGGAAGGTGCAGAGTGACTGCAAAGTAATGCCATTTCGGTTAGTTCACGGAAATGTGTCTGTTAATGGCAAAGTGGAAAGCGTGTGGAGGTTCCAGGACCTTTACACTAAGGCCCTCCCTATAAAGCAGCATTAAGGGGCTTTAAAGTGCGCAAGGGGCCTTAGTGTAAATGAGAATCAGGCCCAATCTCTCTAGCCATAGTTAATTACGTTACTCATTAGAAACTGTTTGGATCTGAACAGGAGTGTCAGGAGCCTAGATCTAACCTTGGTCTCTTTCCTTCAGAGGTGCCGCTATGTAGTGAGACAGTTTTGTCACGTTCGCCATTTTGATACATTCGCTAAATCCCTTCAGGGAGGGGGTAATAGCACATTTATTTGTACAAGTGTCAAGAAAGAAAACTCAGCAATTTCATGCAGCTGCCTTTGTGACTTTGGTGCTCTGGTTATCCATGGGGTATCTCTGTTATCCACCATCACTGTTTAAGCCCCTGATTTCTTTGTTTCATGGCTGACTGGGCATTCTGCATCCGCTTAGCTGTATAAAGCCATTGTCAGGAGAATGTATACAGTGCAGTTTATTCCTTGTTTGCCTCTTTGCATTTGGTGCTTTTAATTAATTAATGAGCTGGCTAGTTTGTCTTTACCTCTGTAATGGATGACAAATTACAGCTTCATTTTCTGCTTCACTGGTTCGTTCTGCTTTTGCTTGTTTTGTCTTGGTTTTCATCTATGACAGAAATATTATCTGCTTGATTATTTTACAAGCAAGGTGTCAGATTCATCCCTGGTATAATCCCACTGAAGTCAGCATTGAATTTGATTGGTCCAATGGCTTTTCTCTTCAAATAAAAAAAATTGTATACAGCTAGAGTTTGACTCTCCATTGCCTTGAATCTTGCGTCATTGTTTACATCTGCACAAAGTGAATGTAAAATAATCACTATAAAAAGGATTTGACTCTCACTTTGGACTCATTTTACATAGATGTAAATGACCTCCATGAAGTGCAAAGCACTGAGAAGCAGGCCCCTTGCTGGATTTTTTTGTTGTTGTTGTTGTTATGCCTATACATTTTATATCTTGGATTTCGTTTTTTTTGAATAATTGACGTACCTGAGAACAAATAATTTGAGGTCTTATGAAGGACAGCGTGGCTGAGAGATTACTATTATTTGGCACAGTCTGTTTCAAGTAGAACAGATACTGGACCAGATTCTTAGCTGGTGTAAATCAACCTGGCTCCACTGAAATCAAAAGGACTATCCTGATTTACACCAACTCATATCTAGCCCATTGTCGTCTTGATATTTTTGAATGCTTGCCTAGCGTCAACAATTCTTTTTGTCTAGAAGTGTTTGAGAAGTAGAGTTATATTTTGAGATTCCCTTTCCTTCTAAAACTGTGATGTAGACTTCTATGTTTTTAAATCTTTTCCAATTGCCAGGATGAAATGTCTATTAGGTCTAATAATCTCCTTTAGCAGGATATGCAATGGAATTTTTCCACTTTGACAAATCCAGTCTAATTTGGTTAAATGAAGGTCAGCTTTAAAACAGAGAGAGACCAAAGTAGATGAAAAGGTAAGTACAGAGAGATCAGAACATACAGTCCTATGAAGTGGGAAGAAATTCTTAACAGCCGTAACTCAAAGCATTGTGCAACAGCATGCACATCTTTTAATCTAATCTCACCCATTACAGGATTTTCAGATCTGTTTCAGTTGAGTGATTGTTCTCAGGTTCTTATTTACACAAGTGATTTCGCGCAAAAAAAACCAAAACCAAAAACACAACCAAACCCTCCCACTCCATGTCTCCCAAAATACAAATAAAACCCAGATCAAACTTCTGTAGTTTCATGGGAACAGGACAGAATTATTTCTAATGAGAGAAGTAACCCCATCAAAAATATCTTGTTGCTAAGAGTGAAAAGGGAATAATTAAAAAGCAGAAGGTTTAAACACAAATGTTTAAAGTGTCTTGCCAAGATCAAGTCCGTCAGAGTTAATGAGGGAGAAATCAAAGAGAGTAAATTTTCTTATTTTGTAATGTGAAATAATGTAATAAAAAGACACAGGAATGGTGGGATGGGGGGACTGATACAAGACAAATGAGTTATGAAGACAGTGCACTGCAAAGTGTAATCAATTTACTTCTCAAAGAGAGACTCTCAGTAATTCAGTGTGGAAGGATATTTAGGGAGTATTTTGTGTTGGGATGTGGGGGACAATCTCTTTTGTTTTCTTTCAATCTACTTTAACCCAAGTGAGTGGGTGTTACAAGTGCCCAATCCCCAAGAGATATGAGTCTGTTGCAGCCCTAACTCAAGAGATTTAGTTCATCTTGTAGTAATTCCCACCTTTAGCTTGGAAGTGCAGTGGTTCAGTACCCAATATGCTGGCAAAGATGGTAACTGTCACACCTGCCTAGCACCTCAGCTTTTGGGCTAATAGTTTTATAAATCCAAATAAATTATTAAAATAAAATAGAGAGGCTATACCAATATTAGATCTGCCAGGGTGCTCAAATCAGAACGAAATACAGGCTGTTGAGTGTAAGCCCTGGTCTACAATAAGAGTTGAGGTCGAATTTAGCAGTGTTAAATCGATTTAACCCTGCACCCATCCACACGACGAAGCCCTTTTTTCCGACTGTTTGGCCAGTGTGGCAAGCTGCAGGTGACCATGCAGAGCTCATCAGCAGAGGTGACCATGATGGAGTCCCAGAATTACAAAAGAGCTCCAGCATGGACCAAACGGGAGGTACGGGATCTGATCAATGTATGGGGAGAGGAATCCGTGCTATCAGAACTCCGTTCCAGTTTTCGAAATGCCAAAATATTTGTCAAAATCTCCCAGGGCATGAAGGACAGAAGCCATAACAGGGACCCGAAGCAGTGCCGTGTGAAACTTAAGGAGCTGAGGCAAGCCTATCAGAAAACCAGAGAGGTGAATGGCCGCTCTGGATCAGAGCCCCAAACATGCTGCTTCTATGATGAGCTGCATGACATTTTAGGGGGTTCAGCCACCACTACCCCAGCCGTGTTGTTTGACTACTTCAATGGAGATGGATGCAACACGGAAGCAGGTTTTGGGGACGAGGAAGATGATGATGATGAGGTTGTAGATAGCTCACAGCAAGCAAGCGGAGAAACCAGTTTTCCTGACAGCCAGGAACTGTTTCTCCCCCTGGACCTGGAGCCAGTACCCCCCGAACCCACCCAAGGCTGCCTCCCAGACCCGCCAGCCAGACCTCTGGTGAGTGTATCTTTTAAAATACTATACATGGTTTAAAAGCAAGCATGTTTATGATTAATTTGCCCTGGCATTCAAAGCTCTCCTGGATGTACTCCCAAAGCCTTTGCAAAAGGTTTCTGGGGAGGGCAGCCTTATTCCATCCACATGGTAGAACGCTTTACCACTCCAGGCCAGTAGCACATACTCGGGAATCATTGTAGAACAAAGAATTGCAGTGTATGTTTGCTGGCGTTCAAACAACTTCCGTTCTTTATCTCTCTGCGTTATCCTCAGGAGAGTGATATCATTCATGATCACCTGGTTGAAATAGGGTGCTTTTCTTAAGGGGACATTCAGAGGTCCCCATTCCTGCTGGGCTGTTTACCTATGGCTGAACAGAAATGTTCCCCACTGTTAGCCACGTGGTGGGGGGAGGCAAAATGCGACCTTCAAATGAAAGCACATGTGCTATGTATGTAATGTTAACAGCAAGGTTTACGGTGAAAGAGTGTACCCATTGCTCTCTAAAATGTGTCTTTTTAAATACCACTGTCCCTTTTTTTTCCTCCACCAGCTGCATGTGTTTCAAGGATCACAGGATCTTCTCCTTCCCAGAGGTCAGCAAAGATTAGAAGGTGAAAAAAACGCACTCGCGATGAAATGTTCTCTGACCTCATGCTGTCCTCCCACCCTGACAGAGCACAGATGAATGCGTGGAGGCAGACAATGTCAGAGTGCAGGAAAGCACAAAATGACCGGGAGGAGGTGGCGGGTTGAAGAGAGGGCTGAAGCTGAAAGGTGGTGGCAGCGTGATGAGAGGAGGTAGGATTCAATGCTGAGGCTGCTGGAGGATCAAACTAATATGCTCCGGCGTATGGTTGAGCCGCAGGAAAGGCAGAAGGAGCACAGACTGCCGCTACAGCCCATGCGTAACCAACTGCCCTCCTCCCCAAGTTCCATAGCCTCCTCACCCAGACACCCAAGAACGCGGTGGGAGGGCCTCCGGCCATCCAGCCACTCCACCCCAGAGGATTGCCCAAGCAACAGAAGGCTGGCATTCAACAAGTTTTAAACTTTTAAATTGCTGTGTGGCCTTGTCCTTCCCTCTTCTACCACCTCTTCTGGTGCATCTCTCCTCCACCACCCGTCCTGGGCTACCTTGGTAGTTATCCCCCTATTTGTGTGATGAATTAATAAAGAATGCATGAATGTGAAGCAACAATGACTTTGTTGCCTCTGCAAGCGGTGATCAAAGGGAGGAGAGGAGGGTGGTTAGCTTACAGGGAAGTAGAGTGAATCAAGGGGTGGGGATTTCATCAAGGAGAAACAAACAGAACTTTCACACCATAGCCTGGCCAGTCATGCAACTGGTTTTCAAAGCTTCTCTGATGCGTACCGCGCCCTTCTGTGCTCTTCTAACTGCCCTGATGTCTGGCTGTGCGTAACCAGCAGCCAGGCGATTTGCCTCAACCTCCCACCTCACCATAAACATCTCCCCCTTACTCTCACAGATATTGTGGAGTGCACAGCAAGCAGTAATAAGAGTGGGAATATTGGTTTTGCTGAGGTCTAACCGAGTCCGTAAACTGCGCCAGCGTGCTTTTAAAGGTCCAAATGCACATTCTACCACCATTCTGCACTTGCTCAGCCTGTAGTTGAACAGCTCCTGACTACTGTCCAGGCTGCCTGTGTATGGCTTCATGAGCCATGGCATTAAGGGGTAGGCTGGGTCCCCAAGGATAACTATAGGCATTTCAACTTCCCCAACTGTAATCTTCTGGTCTGGGAAGAAAGTCCCTTCCTGCATCTTTTGAAACAGACCAGAGTTCCTGAAGATGCGAGCGTCATTTACCTTTCCCAGCCATCCCACGTTGATGTTGGTGAAACATCCTTTGTGATCCACCAGTGTTTGCAGCACTATTGAAAAATACCCCTTGCGGTTTATGTACTCGCTGGCTTGGTGCTCCAGTGCCAAGATAGGGATATGGGTTCTGTCTATGGCCCCACCACAGTTAGAGAATCCCATTGCAGCAAAGCCATCCACTATGACCTGCACATTTCCCAGCGTCACTACCCTTGATAGAAGCAGCTCAGTGATTGCATTGGCTACTTGGATCACCACAGTAGATTTACCCACTCCAAATTGATTCCCGACTGACCGGTAGCTGTCTGGTGTTGTAAGCTTCCACAGGGCTATTGCCACTCGCTTGTGAACTGTGAGGGCTGCTCTCATCTTGGTATTCTTGTGCCTCAGGGCAGGGAAAAGCAAGACACAAAGTTCTATGAAAGTGCCCTTACGCATGCGAAAGTTTCGCAGCCACTGGGAATTGTTCCAGACCTGCAACACTATGCGGTCCCACCAGTCTGTGCTTGTTTCCTGAGCCCAGAATCGGTGTTCCACTGCATGAACCTGCCCCATTTGCACCATGATGCCCAGATTGCCAGGGCCCATGCTTTGAGAGAAGTCTGTGTCCATGTCCTCATCACTCTCGTCACCGTGCTGACATCGCCTACTTGCCCAGTTTCGCTTTGCCAGGTTCTGGTGCTGCATAAACTGCTGGATAATGCATGTGATGTTTAATGTGCTCCTAATTGCCAAAGTGATCTGAGCAGGCTCCATGCTTGCCGTGGTATGGTGTCCTCACAGAAAAAAGGTGCGGAACGATTGTCTGCCGTTGCTCTGACGGAGGGAGGGCGACTGACGACATGGCTTACAGGGTTGGCTTACAGGGAATTAAAATCAACAAAGGATTCTCTTTGCGAGAAACTGAATGACCCCCTCAAGGATAGAACTCAAAATCTCAAGGATAAAATTCAAAACTGGGTTTAGCAGGCCGTTGATTTCACGGAGGGAGGGAGGAGAAAATGAATACAAAACAAATCTGGTCTATTTCTTGTTTTGAGCCACTTCATCTATCTTTATACATCTTGCTGGCAGCAGACTGTGCAATACAACCGCTAGCCGCTGTCATCTCCTGGGTGCTCAGCAGAAGATGGTGCAGTATGACTGCTGGCCTCCTCTTCTGCTGGCTACTTATTAAAAGATAGTGCGCTGCTGGTAGAACTAAATCACCATGAGACGAAACTTAAAAGGGAAATGACCTGGCTGAGTCACTCCCATGTTTGCCCAGGCGCCCTGACCTCATCGTGGTCGGTTAAAAGAGCACCCAGGACTACATCGACAATGGCTACCAGTCATACTGCACTGTCTGCTGCCAAGAGGCAATAAACTGCTGCTGTGTAGCAATGCAGTACCGCATCTGCCGGCACCCAGGAGACGTACGGTGATGGTTAGCTGAGCGGGCTCCATACTTGCCGTGGTATGGCATCTGCACAGGTAACTCAAGAAAAAAGGCACAAAACGATTGTCTGCCCTTGCTTTCACGGAAGGAGGGAGGGAAGGAGGGCCTGATGATATGTACCCAGAACCACCCACAACAATGTTTTAGCCCCATCAGGCACTGGGATTTCTATCCAGAATTCAAATGGGCAGTGGAGACTGCGGGAATTGTGGGACAGCTACCCACAGTGCAATGCTCCGGAAGTCAACGGTTGCCTCGGTACTGTGGACACACTCCGCTGACTACGTGCACTTAGAGCATTTGCGTGGGGACACACACAATCGACTGTATAAAAACGCTTTCTACAAAACTGACTTCTATAAATTTGACCTAATTTCGTAGTGTAGACATACCCTAAGAATACAGGCTGAGTAATAAGAAATAAGTAATATGGCTGAGTGTAAGAATACAAGCTGAGTGTAATACAGGCTGTTGAGTGTAAGAAATGGGAGACTAACCAAAAAAAAATATTCTGAAGCCATTCCCCATCCCGGAAAAGGATCTTTTATTATATGTAGTAGACATGTTACATAAACTTACCAAAAAAGATCTTCCCACGTAATTGACTTTGCAAGTTACATGGACTTTGCTGGCAGATGAGGGTGGTGATTAAACATTTTGCTTGTAGACAGGCATGTCAGTAATTTCCAGCATTCAAGTCTAAAAATGGATTAAATGAAAAATAAAGGAAAAGTGACCAGAGAAGAGAAAGAGAGAAGGCACTGATTTGCAAGCGCACCTCTTCAGTTCTTATACTTATTGTGTGGCTTGTAGTACAAATGGATCTTAACAGAGATCTTAGGTTCTGGTTATGTAATTGCATCCCTGCAATTATACATGTTTCAAACCATATTTATTTACTGTTCCATTTAACTAATAATTACCCATTTCAAAGCACCCTTAAAAATAAAAATATTTCTCTCTGATTCACTGATGTCTCATGGTACCACTTTTTCAATTATCTGTTACCTCCTGCTGAATAGTATTATTATCAGAGGATAATGCTACCATCTAGTTGTCTGCAAATATTTAAATATTAAATTACAGGTTTGAATCATTTACAATTAGCAGGAAATTGTATAAGTTTAGAAACTTGATTGACGAGGACTACAGTAGATCTTACTATGCTGTGTTAACTTAAGATGAACTTACATTATTTTGCTTGATGTTCCTTTGTTCTCCACTCCTACTTGTGATTGCTGATATGCATATTCCTTTTAAGGGACTCACTTAATATCTTCTTATTGTCAATGTACGTGTCGCGCTAGCCCACTGATGCTTTTATCTCTAAAAATGTTCCAACTTAGAGCATTCATTTGAATGACCCTTCCCATTACTTAGACCTGGTCTACACTACTAGTTTAGGTCGAATTTAGCAGCATTGGGTCGATTTAACCCTGCACCTGTCCACATGACCAAGCCTGCTTTGTCGACTTAAAGGGCTCTTAAAATTGATTTCTGTACTCTTCCCCGGCAAGGGGTTTAGCACTAAAATCGACCTCGCTTTTGTCGAATTTGGGGTAGTGTAGATGCAATGTAATGGTATTGGCCTCCAGGAGCTATCCCAGAGTGCTCCATTGTGACCGCTCTGGACAGCACTCTCAACTCAGATGCACTGGCTATGTAGACAGGAAAAGCCCTGGGAACTTTTGTTTTTCATTTCCTGTTTGGGCAACGTGGCGAGCTGATCAGCACAGGTGACCATAGAGTCCCAGAATCGCAAAAAAACTCCAGCATGGACCGAATGGGAGGTCCTGGATCTGATTAATGTATGGGGAGAAGAATCCGTCCAGGCAGAACTCCATTCCAAAAGACAAATTTCCAATATATTTGCCAAAAACTTCAAGGGCATGACGGACAGAGGCTACAACAGGGACACAGAGCAGTGCTGCGTGAAAGTTAAGGAGCTGAGGCAAGCCTACCAAAAAACAAAGGATGCAAACGGTTGCTGTGGGTCAGAGCCCCATACATGCCACTTCTATGATGAGCTGCATGCAATTCTAGGGGGGACCCCTACTACTACCCCACCACTGTCCGTGGACACCTGCAAGGGGGGAGTCTCACGCAACAGGGTTGAGGATTTTGTGGATGAGGAGGAGGAGGAGAAGGTTGAAGATAGCGTACAGCAGGCAAGTGGAGAATTCCTTCCCTCTGGCAGCCAGGAACTGTTTATCACCCTGGAGCCAATACCCTCCCAACCCTCCCAAGGCAGGCTCCCGGACCAAGAAGCTGGAGAAGGCACCTCTGGTGAGTGTACCTTTGTAAATACAATACAGGGTTTAAAAGCAAGCCTGTTTAATAATTAATTTGCCCTGGAGACTTGGGATGCATTTGCGGCCAGTATAGTTACTGGAAAAATCTGTTAACGTGTCTGGGGAATGGAGTGGAAATGCTCCAGGGACATCTCCATGAAGCTCTCCTGGAGGTACTCTAAAAGCCTTTTCCATGCAATGTGGGGAGGCCCGTTCATACTGAGCTGTTCACATTTGGTTGAGAGGGATCTTCCCTGATACTAGCCATGTGGTTGGGGCGGAGTGGGGAAGCACATGTGCTATGTACTGTGAATCACTTGATTCAGTGTGAAATAGTCTTCCCTTTGTTCTCTAAAATGTATCTTTTTAAATACTACTTTCCCTTTTTTACCTCCCACAGCTACAAATGTTTCTACGCTCCCGCTATCGTCTCCGTCCCAGAGGCTAGCGCAGATTAGAAGGTGAAAAAAACCGCACTCGCGATGACATGTTCTCAGAGCTCATGCAGTCCTCCTGCACTGAAAGAGCTAAGCAGAATGCGTGGAAGCAAACAATGGCAGAGTCCAGGAAAGCGTTAAATGAACAAGATGAGAGGAGGGAGGAGCACGCTGAGAGGAGGCAGGATGCAATGCTGAGGCTAATGGGGGAGCAAACTGACATGCTCAGGCATCTGGTGGAGCTGCAGGAAAGGCAGCAGGAGCACAGACCTCCGCTGCAGCTCCTGTATAACTGCCTGCAATATACTTCTCACCCAGACGCCCAAGAACACGGTGGGGGGAGGAGGCCACAGGCACCCAGCCACTCCACCCCAGATGATTGCCCAAGCAACAGAAGGCTGGCGTTCAATAAGTTTTGAACTTTAGTGTGGCCTTGTCCTGCCCTCCTCCCCTCATCCACCACCCCACCTAATGCTTCCCTCCTCACCCACCCCTCCCGGGCTACCTTGCGAGTTTTCCTCCTATTTGTGTGATGAATTAATAAAGAATGCATATTTTGAAACAATAATGACTTTATTGCCTCTGAAAGCAGTGATCAAAGTGGGGAGGTCGGTTGGCATACAGAGAAGTAGAGCCAACCAAGGGGGTGGGTTTTCATCAAGGAGAAACAAACAGAACTGTCACACTGTAGCCTGGCCAGTCATGAAACTGGTTTTCAAAGTTTCTCTGATGTGCAGGGTGCCCAGCTGTACTCTTCTAATCAACCTGGTGTCTGGCTGCGCGTTATCAACTGCCAGGCGATTTGCCTCAACCTCTCACCCTTCCATAAATGTCTCCCCCTTACTGTCACAGATATTGTGGAGCAAGCAGCAATAACAATGGGAATATCGGTTGTGATGAGATCTAACCGAGTCAGTAAACTGCGCCAGCGAGCTTTTAAATGTCCAAATGCACATTCTACCACCGTTCTGCACTTGCTCAGCCTATAGTTGAACTGCTGCTTACTACTGTCCAGGGTACCTGTGTATGGCTTCAAGAGCCATGGCATTAAGGGGTAGGCTAGGTCCCCAAGGATAACTATAGGCATTTCAACATCCCCAACAGTAATCTTCTGGTCTGGGAAGTAATTTCCTTCCTGCAGCTGTTCAAACAGACCAGAGTTCCTGAAGATATGAGCATCATGCACCTTTCCCAGCCATCCCACTTTGATGTTGGTGAAACGTCCCTTGTGATCCACCAGTGCTTGCAGCACCATTGAAAAGTACCCCTTGCAGTTTACATATTGGCTGCCAAGGTGATCCAGTCCCAAGATAGGGATATGCGTTCCGTCTATCGCCTCACCACAGTTAGAGAATCCCATTGCAGCTACTGTGACCTGGACATTTCCTAGAGTCACTACTCTTGATAGCAGCAGTTCAGTGATTGTGTTGGCTACTTGGATCACCACAGTAGATTTACCCACTCCAAATTGATTCCCGACTGACCAGTAGCTGTCTGGTGTTGCAAGCTTCCAGAGGGCTATTGCCACTCGCTTGTGAACTGTGAGGGCTGCTCTCATCTTGGTATTCTTGCGCTTCAGGGCAGGGGAAAGCAAGTCACAAAGTTCCATGAAAGTGCCCTTATGCATGCAAAAGTTTCGCAGTCACTGGGAATCATCCCAGACCTACAACACTATGCGGTCCCACCAGTCTGTGCTTGTTTCCCGGGCCCAGAATCAGCGTTCCACAGCAGGAACCTGCCACATTACCACCATGATGTCCAAATTGCCAGGGCCCGTGCTTTGAGAGACATCTGTGTCCATGTCCACATCTCTGTTGTGATCGTGCTGTTGTCGCCTCCTTGCCTGCTTTGCAGGTTCTGTACATACTGCAGGATAATGCGTGAGGTGTTTACAATGCTCACAACAGCAGCGGTGAGCTGAGCAGGCTCCATGCTTGCCATGGTATGTCATCTGCAGGAGAGCAGAGTTGCAGCAGAAGCAGTGGATGATGACGGATGCCACGAGAATAGATATTTATACAGAATGACAGGAGGACCTGCGAGGTGGATTCATGACCCCAGGAGAGCAGAGTTGCAGTGGAAGCGGTGGATGACTATGACGGTTAGCAGTCCTACTGCACCATCTGCTGACAGCAGTATGGCGTTTGCACAGAAAAAAGGCGCAAAACAATTGTCTGCCATTGCTTTCACGGAGGGAGGGGCAACTGACGACATGTACCCAAAACCACCTGAAACAATGTTTTTGTTCCATCAGGCATTGGGAGCTTAACCCAGAATTCCAATGGGCAACAGAGACTGCGGGAACTGTGGGATAGCTACCCACAGTGCAATGCTCCGGAAGTCGATGCTAGCCTCAGTACTGTGAACACACTCCGCCAACTTAATGTGCTTAGTGGGGACACACACAATCGACTGTATAAAATTGCTTCCTAAAAATCAACTTCTATGAATTCAACCTAATTTCATAGTGTAGACATACCCTTAGTGTTTGCTGCAATCAAATATTATCCCACCAGTAGTATCCAAAGGGGATGATAGTTTTGATTAAGTCTGAACAGTGGATGCTGGGATCTGTAGTCTCTATGGACCACATTAAAATAAACATAGCCATGTTATGTTGCATTTTCTGGCAAGGCACTAATGCAGCCTTCAAATGGGCAAAGTCTAGCAACTACTCATTTAATCAAATAGTAGGACAAATATGGTGTGTAAAATGTGTATGTAAATTGTCTGAAGCAAAATTATTTACAAAATTTAGGAAAAATTGCAGTCTTTCAGAAAATTCAATTTACAAATGTTTGCAAAGTTCTTTTAACCCTGTATATTCAGTACATTGTGTGGGTATGACCCCATGCATGTGCTTTTTTACATTGCTTGTTACATGTTTGGTGGTGTAGGTTATAAATAAAGAGATGTGGCATCCATACACTGGACTCCATTGATTAATGTATTCAGACCAATATCAGGGAAAAGTGAAGCAGATCTGTCTTGCTCAATACATCTGTGATCTCAGCTTCTTTGAGTACCATGGAAACTGCTTTCTAAAGAAGAACTTCTTGGAGGGACTGAGCGTCGTACCTCTAGATTGCTCCACACAGGTATGTAGAATAAATATGATCTTAATGACCAATGCACATAAAGCTATTTAGCCCTAATCCGTAGCAAGTTTAAGGTTACCTGATCATCAGTTGCTCATCACAAGATGCACGGCATAAACCCAACCATCAAGCAGTCAGCTCAGTGTTAGCATGCTTGGTCACAGCCTGGAACCTTTCATTATGCCTTACGCCATTGACCGTAGGAAACTGGCTGTGGGAATATATGTGAGTGAGAGTGTTCCCATGTCAGGTTAACCTCAGGGTAGATATGTAGGCAGGCAATGTGATCTCATTGTACTTATTTTGGTTGCTAGTGCTTGCTGTTGATGAATGACCGTGCTGGGCAACGGAAATAAATATGATTCAGTTATATTAAAGCACAATAAAAAATAAACGAGGGCAAAGCCATTAAAAATCCCCTGGGAGCGTGAAACTGAAATCTGTTCTTGTACCACAAAATCATTCTCCCCTCCCCCACATCATGTTCACAGACTGGTTTGTTATTGTAGGGTTGCTCACAGGTACTAGGCTGAATAACACATGATAGAACATGGCATGGGCTTGCAAACGGGTGACCTGGTCCAAAACCTATTAAAGTCCATGGGCATTTCTTTCATTGATTTCAATGGGCCTTGACTGAGGCCCAGTGATGGGCAGCATTGGAGCGAGGCAGGCTGCCATGGAGCCTGGGGAGTTGAGCAGTCTGTTTGCCCGCCTTCCATGCAGGAAGCTGGCAAGCTAAACAATTCCCTTTCATTTCCCCCAAATGGCATTTTTCTGTCCTTTTCCTTCTTGTGGAAAATGTGGAGATTTTGGGTTTTCATTCTGATTTGTAAAGGACTTCTCCCCTCCCCCCACCCAAATCTTGACATTGTTTGCAGAAGGAAAATCCTGTTCATTCACAGCTCAGCTCCTGAGCACTGTAGGGCTCTTGACACTATCACTGATGTTTCATGCCGGGGGTTAATTCCTAAAGCCCTTTTGGGTATTCCTGTTGAAAGCAATGGAGCTTCACTTTATTAAGGATGTCAGGATTTAGCCCTCAGTCTTTTGCATACCTGAAATCCAGTGGAGTGATCCAGATCCTCATCTGCTGTAAATAAGTGCAACTTCATTGACTTGAGTGGAGCTATGCTAATTTACAGCAGCTGAAGTTCTGGCCCTTGGAATCTCATCCATAGGTCTCTATTTGCTGGCATTTGGTTAGAAACCCAGAAGTGCATTTTTGACACACTGTGTGGGAGTTTTTAGCGGCAGCCAGATGGCTAAAACTCCACGCAATGCTTGGAAAACGTATCTCTTGGGTATTGACCTAATGCCAGAAAATGCAGAGTTATGGCCAACACTCCATATGTAGAAGGGCAATGGATGTTGTTTAGACTTCTGCAATGGCACAGTTAGGAGGCAAAACCATGTGAGTTAAGGATGATGTTTCAGACTTCAAATGGAATAGGATTTCTTTGAAGGAAGTCTTTTGAACCATGTAAAGCTATGAAAACAACGAGGAGTCTGGTGGCATCTTAAAGACTAATATTTATTTAGGCATAAGCTTTCGTGGGTAAAACCCCCCACTTATTCACTGATGTGAAGAAGTCTGAATTTCTCAAAGGCAGAAATTCAAAGTTAAAGCGAAGTTTCCCTTGATAAGAAAATAAATACTAATTTTCAAAAAGTTCTTGATATATGAAACTTGCTTGTCCATGTCTTTTTTCAACTGAGAAATACTTGTTCCTATATTCAACCCAATCTGCCCTTCCTCTTTTATCTGTTTGCAAGACAATGAGATTCTTCCTAATCTGTTTTTTCCAAATGATATATTTTTCAAAACAAAATCTATACTATTCCAACATAAAAGCTATGCCCAATATAAACAACCCTACAATAACAAGCCAGTATGTGTGATGATAGAAAGAAAATCTTTGCTATGCAAATAGATTTACATTTCATCCTTCCAGGATGTTGTTTGGTTATTCCGTTCCAATAATATTTTCTATGAAATATAGGCAATTGGGCATCTACCTGGGAGCAAATGATCCCATAATATTATTACCAATATTTGTAACCCATAACTTTTAAAATATATTTTAAATCTTTTAATACTTAAGCTTAGTACAGTGTTACTGCTTAGCTGAAAATGGAATGTAGGTTGATGCGATAATTTAAAATAACTATTTTGTACTAAATACTTCTATGTATTACTTATGTTACCAGGTAGCTCTTAGCATAAATGCAATACATTTTTACCACATAGATACTTACACTGGTTGATACACAGATAAGTATATCTACTGTAAAGTACATCAGGTAGGTAGGTAGATAGATCTCCTTCCTATCTATGCACTTTGGAGCACTTATGTGTTTGTGTTAGGTGCTATAGAATAGGGTGTGTGACTGTGGCTCCTAGGTGCTACAATAATACAAATAAAAATAAGTAATATCTACCATTTGATATATAACAGCCATATAGACTTCTAGCAACAATAGCTAAATATTGATGAATTTCTCTATAATTATTCTTTTTGCAGGGCCTTATTAAAAGCCCACAGAAGTCATCTGGAACCTCTCCATTTACTTGAATGGCCTTTGATTCAGCTCTGTGAATTATTTTCATGGGGAGCTGTGCGTGCGTGCGTGTGTGTACGTATATTCCAATGTGAATGCTTAGCTTTTTGCAGACTCACTGAAAATGGAGGGATGTCGGAGCTAGGAAAAGATTCCAAGAAAAAATGATTTCCTAGGAAAAGCCAGCCAGATAAAACATTTTGGTTTTCTGGTATCCTAGGTTGCAACCTCTGCTACTGCACATATACATATAAGGGCACACATATACAGTCATGATCCCATCTGTAAATGAACTTGATTTGAAGTGGTAACTTTATCAGGCCTCTTGTATCATGTGGACTGCAAAGTTGGGATTCAAGATGGTTATCAGAAAAAAAGAACTATTTGAGATCCAGCAGTGAATTAAAATGCAATTAAATTCAGTTTTTTACTTTTCTAAAATATGTTTTTGAAATAAAAATGTTTCCAACTTAATCAGATAATTTTTAAAGCTGGAAGGAGCCCAAGGTGACTCATAAACTCCATTTATTCTGGCAAGATTCTTTTCATAAAAATCTATTTTTTAAAGAGATTGAGTATCACTTGAGGTCAATAGGAGGATTGCCTGAGTAAGGGCTGCAAGCCTGGGATGTCAGTTGCAGGATTGGAATTGCACTTGCTTACACCAGGCCAAAATTTGGTTTAAGATCCTAGGCAGAAAAGAACACAATCAAACATAACTTTTGACTCAGTCTGTTAACAGTTAAATGTTGTTCAATGAGATGAGATGCCATAAAGGATAGGTGAGGATTTTTGTTATTTGCAGCAATGTCTTTTTCATCAGAGAAAATAAAAGAAAGCAATGGTTAGAAACTTTTAGAGGGAGCCTTTTTATGTCATGAATAGATGCACTTGATCATCCTTTAACTGCTGGGGCTGTGTAGACTCTGGCATTCAGCAACTGTGACAATGTCAGAAGCTAATAGCCACTCTTAGCAGTGAATGCAACTTGTTCCAGGGTAAATTTCAGTCTCAATGTACCCAATCTTTTGTATCATTAATTCTGAGCACTTACAGTCTATTTCTATCTAAAATTACCTAAGTCATTTTTACTGAGCTGATTTTTAATGAAATCAGCATTACATTTCATACTCTGTAATTCATGCCATAACTTTGATGTCCTAGCCAGAACAGAATCAGCTGATGAAACTTTATATCTGCTTTTCATGCATGTATGACAGCCCCTAATTTAAAAAACCCCAAACTTGGATTCTTTTAAAATATTAACTAAAGATCCCAAATCAAATCTGTTTGTTCTTCTATACCAAACAGAAAGCGGGACTGAGCAAACATGATTAAAAATAAACTGTTTGGATTTCACCCAGCTCCAATTGTATTGTATTTACAGTTCAGGCAGGTAAACTCTCTAACAGATTCAATACCACCAGAAATAGTAGCTAAATGTGTTTTTTATGCACAGAATGTAACAAGATCCTTTTCCTTCGCACCAGTCCCTTTATTGTAGCTAGTCTCTCTTTCTTTAGGCTGGCGTCAAGGTTATTGGCTGAGTGGTGAAGGGCTGATGCCTTGATATGTGCCAGCTAAATCGCCGAACAAGAAGAAATCCTATTAAATGAATTGTCTGTATGCTCTTGGTTTACTTATTTCCCTCCCATCTTCATTTACTCAAAACTAACTTTTATATGCCCCCAGTGCAATTAATTATTATGGCAGCTGGCATTTGTGGAGAGAGTTTATTTTGATTGAATTTAGTGGCTGTTAGAGTTGATGGGGAATTTTCCTGTGAAACAAAACTTAAACAAAAAATGGGCAGGGGGAAGGGAAATCACAAAAATGTCTGTGATCTCCTGCTTGTTGGGTCTTTTGCTCTTTATACAACATGAAGAAATTGCACACAGAAACAGTGTAGTAAATATACAGTGCATACACATGCTAGACCTATTTATTTCCATACTGCAGCTCTGACGGGTTTTCTGGTTATTCATAAACTAGGGTGAATGCCACTAGCAGATACCACTCTCTTCCTATACATGCCAGCCTCCATTTTCTGGTCATTATTCAACTGCTTGTTAAAGGTGCCGGATCAACAGCAACCGTGGTGGTGTTTTCTCGTGAACTGGTCTGAGGCAAACAAATAATTCCACAAAATTCCTTGAAGATCCATCACAGCTGGGTAACAGCTTAGGGATCTCTACAGACCTGCCTTGATTTTTCACATAAGAGTGAATATCTGGGGAAATGTCAGAAATGCAAAATCTGCTGGAGTAGCATCCCCAAGCAGAATGATGGAAGCCCCGTTACTTGAGACTTTTAAAACTGGACTGGACAAAACTCTAAAAAAAAAATATGCTAGAGGAAACCATCCTGCATTGACTGGATGACTTGATGGGGCTTTTCCATCTTCTAATCTGAAGCACAGTATTTGTTATTAAAACAAGAGGTACGGGACTCTTCTTGCTTAAATAAATGCTGTCTCTCATTATACATCAGTCTGTGCTGTTGAAATAAGACTAATTAATTGACACCTTTCCTAGAGGTGGAAAGGAGAAAAAATGTCCCTCATATCCTGGTCAATTTCTGTAGTCTACTGTGACTCATAGACTTTAAGGTCAGAAGGGACCGTTGTGATCATTTAGTCTGATCTCATGTATATTGCAGGCCACAGAATCTCACCCACTCACTCCTGTAATTGACCCCCTAACCTCTGGCTGAGTTACTGAAGTCCTCAAATCATGATTTAAGGACTTCAAGTTACAGAGAATCCACCATTTACACTAGTTTAAAACTGCAAGTGACTCATGCCCCATGCTGCAGAGAAGGTGAAACCCACCTGGGGTCTCTGCCAATCTGACTTGGGGGGAAATTCCTTCCCGACCCCAAATATGGTGATCAGTTAGACCCTGAGCAGGTGGGAAAGACCCATCAGTCAGACATGTGGGAAGAATTCTCTGTAGTAACTCAGAGCCCTTCCCATTTAGTGACTCCTTGGCACTGTCAAGTGACCATGAAGCCACCTTAAACAGTCAGCTGTGGAGTCAATGGGAGTGGTGGGAATCTCTTGGTGGCACTACTCACCCAGTACAGATCCTGGCCAGGGAGTGTAATCAGGTGAAAGGGGGAAATCAGTTGCACAGACTATAGCAGTCAGCAACAATGCCCATCTCAGAGTCTAACAACAGAAGTCCTAGTACTGAGTGTGACTGGTTCCTTGGTAAATGTCAGGCCATGCAGAATCTCTGTTATCTTTAAACTCTGAGCATCTAAAAGCATCTCTGTGCTCTGGCAATCCATGGCTACTAAACAGGATCTGATCCCAGAGCTGAGCTGCTGCAAAGTTGGGATAAAACTACCTTCACGCCACTTAGCAATGAATCCTATGCCAAGTAGATCTTGGCTGACTCTGAGAATTGGGACCTTTGCATCCTCTTCCTGTTGGAAGGGGTACACTGTGTTCTTGCTACTGCCCGAGAAGTGGAAAAGGGAAAAATAAACTTTCTCCTTTTAATGCCAAGACTTAATGATGAGCGAATCTCACATGTCTGGAAGTGCATTTGAGTTCTGGTAATAAACACACGAAAGCTTGGATGCTGATTCAAACCATCTGAACCTTTTAGGGTCTGCAAAAAGCCTGGGATTTGCTGTAACTCTTGTGAGATGAGACTGCGGGGACCTACTTCTAGCTGGGTTGGAATGAGATCAGAATTCCTTGATTATTTTGGAACTTCCTGCCGGGCTAATCTGGCTACAGATGCCCAGCAACAGAGAATTCCTTTGGCAAAAGGGAACTCTGCTTAGTGCAGGATGACTCCTCTACACCCGGGTTTAGGGGACATGCTAGAATCAGGTGAGCACAAGGAGGGGCTCCATGATGCCAGTCCTCCATTGGCATAGGATCCATTAAGTGCAATTTACAGCTGTAAATTGTCGTGTGGTGGAGGCTGGCCCTGAGAATCAGGGAGCTGCAATCGACCCTTAACACACCTCACCCACACACCCTCATCTCTGAGCCAAGAAGACAATCTTGATCAGTATCCCCGGTCTGCAGAGCTGACTGGCTAAGAGGACAAGTGGCCTATTAAGGGTGCTGGGAAAGGGCAACAACACAAATCCCGACCCTGAATTTGGCTCCATGTGCATGCGGATGCCTGCCCTCATGCGGAGCTTCCCTCAAGTCAGTCCAAACCACTGAGCTGGCTGGGGCAGGGAAAAGGTTAGAAAATGATTAAGGGCAAGGTTAGGGTTAAGGGCAAGGAGACTGATTATGAAATATGAGTATGCCTCCTCTCCCCCTCCATCACACGAGGAATAAACATGCTGTGTTTTCAGCCCAGAGTTGAAGCTCTGCTCCGCTTTGGGTATTTGAAAGCAGTGGAGGAGCACCGGTTGATCACGCATAGGAAGAAAGTAATTCTGCGCTGGTAGCACACGGTGTTGACAGGAGCCTGGTTTACGGATCATGATAATGCTACAGAGATTTCTTTTTTATTTTCGTGCCTGAACTGTCACTGCTTAAATTGAATGCAGTTATCCCCAGACTGCTCTGGCTCAAATGGAGGTATCACATGATGTACAGAAGAGGTGGACCTCACATAATTAGGGATTTAACAGGCTCAAAAAACCCAGGGAGTACAAAGTAGCTCTGAGACAGGCTCAGGTAGCCGAAATTCCACTGTGAAAAAGATAATTATTGTATGAGCAGGCCTAACTGGAGGCACTGCCACAATCCCCAGCCATGAACATACTGAAAAGACATATATGTAGGGAGAAACACGCAATCCAGGTGTTAGCTTGGGTGCTCGCTGGATCTAATAAGTGGCAGTGCTTCATTCCATCCTGACGCTTTCCTGAATTACTGCTCTGAGATTAGATTCGTGTTAGACTTTCCATCAAGGGGATACTTTATTTGTTTTGGCATTTATAAATAATATGTGTCCATCACAGCCTCTGAGAGGTAGTGTGTTCCAATGGCTAGGATACTGGACTGGACCTCAGCAGACTTGGGTTCTGTTCCTGGCTCTGCCACCATCTTATTATGTGACCGTAGGCAAGTCACAGCCCTTCTTTGTGCCTCAGTTTCCCCTCCCACCTTTATGTGTTATATACTTAGAGTCCTTGTCCTGAGTAGCTTATTCTCTATCTTGCTATAGATTTGTACAGTGCCTAGCACAAAGAGCCACTGGCTGCTAGGAGAATAGGAATTGCCCAATCTGGGGGTCCATCTGGTTCAGTATCCTGTTCAGGGCTGTGGCCAGGACCAGCTGCTTCAAACTCAGCAGTCAGAAACCCCTGAGTGGATAATTATGGACTAATCTACCCACTGAAGCAGTTTCTTCCTATCCCCTGTTAGCTGGAGGTGAAGTTGGTTTGCTCTTGTTTTATGTGCCTCTGCCCTTTGTGGAATCTTCTTTAACATATTCCTTGCATAGGCGCCGACTCCATGGGCGCTCCGGGGCTGGAGCACCCATGGGTAAAAAATAGCGGGTGCTCAGCACCCACCGGCAGCCCCACCGATCAGCTCCTCTCCTCCCCCCAGTGCCTCATGCCCACCTGCCGGTGATCAGCTGTTCAGCAGCATGTAGGAGGCAGGAGGGAGGGGGAGGCAAGGGAGGAGTGGGGGAAGGAAGAGGTGGAGCAAAACAGAGCAGGAAGAGGCAGGGTGGGGGGCCCTCGGGCGAAGAGCTGGAGTGGGGGTGGAGCACCCCCAGGGAAATGAGAAAGTTGGCACCTCTGATTCCTTGTGTGTGCTCCCCATCTGGTTCCCTTTATGAATCTTCCCAGTTGTTGTTGTCTAATTCCAGCCCATCAGCTGATTGCAGTTTGGAGTTATATAAATGTTCTTAGATTTTGTACTAGGGAGGCCTGAGCCCATTACCTCTGTCGTCAGCGCATTATCTTTTACTGGCTTGTAGATAACACCCGTCATTTGGTCACTTAATGACTTTGAAACACAGTTTTCTCTTTGAGCTGATCCCTCCATTAATCACAGCTGCTTACATGTGTATATCCTGGAGGAGCCCAAAGCATGTTTGTGGGGGCCAGATCCTAATCTCAGGTACTTGGATGTAAATCTTGAGTGTCTCCATTGCCTCCGTTATCATGGGGAATACTCGGCAACAGATTTTGGTTCTGTGTATCTATATATCAGTTTATCTCACTTATATGCTTCTCATCACCATAGAATCTGGGCTCCTAGTGTATGTAGAGCTAGAGTGTGGCTTTGCCACAAGCCTTGTGTGAGGGGCACCATCTCATTACGCTGCCCCAGGAGCAGACTCAGTCACAGTCTGGTTCCAGGTAAAAATAATATGTCAGATCTATACTTGGTTGGCTCAGATATGCTGGTTAGTACCTTGGGGAGGAAGAAACCTGGATCCACCCACATTCATGGGAGGAGGAGTAGCAGCTCCATGGAGAGGCTGGTCTCCTCTAGAATGAAGGCGTTAAGGGGCCACATTATGGACACACAGGAAAGGTCACAATCTGGCCCATAGCGGCCTGGCTCACTCACCTACCGCTGAAATGCAGGTATCTTTATGATGGCCTGTTAAGAATGAAACTTCTACGCTTTCTGTTCAGAAAGCAAAGCTCGAACCCCGAATTTGCTCTTCATATGAACTGCATGGTTGTGTTTTGCATGTATAATCAATCTTGGGCTCACCACTGCATGATGCCATTGGAATGTTTTGACTATATTATCAATGTCTTAACTTCCACCTCCTCACCACCAACAAAGAAAGGTCCCTCATTTCCCTACATGGCAAATAAGCAGCACAAATAAAACTGATCAGGAACTGCTATGTGAAAAGGAGACAATGAAAACTCATCATGCTGTGTTTTACCTTCCAAAATGCAATCCTAGGAAGCATGCAATTACCTTCCCTTCAACAGGAAAAGGTTGTGCAATAAACTAGACGATTACTTACACACTTTTCTAAGCACTTTTAAATTAGACTGAACAGACAACTAGAAAACAAACCATAGGGAATAATTTTGCCTTTGCCAGGGGATAAACTGAATGAAGTCTAAAGGATTGCTTCCAGCTCTAATGTCTTTTATTTAATATTCAAACAAAATGCTTCGGAAGTTATGGATTTTCAAGGTAGTTACGCCCAAGTTCTTACTATTAAGAAACACAGATAGAGTAATACACATTGACAGATAAAATCTGGTTAATGTTCTAAATGCAGTCAATATCATAGAATCACAGAAGTATAGGACTGCAAGGGACCTTAATAGGTCATCTAGTCCAGTCCCCTGCACCCAAGGCAGGACTACATAACATTCCTGACATGTTTGTCTAACCTGTTCTTAAAAACCTCCATCCAAAGTGTGTCCACGTGATTCTGTCATGATCTCTTACCTTACAGCACAAAGGAACCCAGGTTACTGAACTACAGAATACATACATTAGATACACGTTACAGAATACACAAAGAAATGTTAGATAAGTTCTGGAATGACCCACATCCCATCACCAGCCAATGATTGCCAGCATTCTATATCTTGCAATAATGCTAAAGCAGCAAAATGCATGTGATGAAATCCTGGACCCACTGAAGTCAATGGCAAAGGTCCCATTGACGTCAAGATTTCATCCAATGTCATTTCCTCTTTACAAAACTCTCCTGGAAAAGGAAGAACCGTGAAAAAAGCATTGTGCGTGGTTCTCACAACATTCTCTTCAATGATGCCAGAGAGAGTATTGCATAAGGAGGAAGAACATAAGGGAAAAGCATGCCAAAGTACTAGCCCACTTAGAATTTCTACATCTCTCATGGACTTAAAGGCCTCCAAAACATTTTCTTTGTAAGATAACTACAAAATGTTTATTCTAGGTGTATTCTAAATAGAAATCGCTATGTTTTTATCAGGAAAAAGCAATCCTGTGGAATGAGTTCATTCAGTGTAATGAACAGTGCTTGGAGGGAAGAGGCTGTGGAATTTAGAAGAAATGAGTGTCTAGATGACTTTAGCAAGAAACTTTGAACAAGTGTCATTAACATTCACTTTGAGCAAAAGAACATGTCTGATAGCTTTTACAAACTCCAGATCATCAAAGGGAGTGAGGTTCCTACATGTCTTGGAGGATTTGGGCTTAAGGGATGGATTTTGAAAGATATTTAGGTTCCTAAAGATGCAGATAGAAATCTAGTGGGAGTTTCAAAAGCACCTGGGTAGCTAAATATATTTAAAAATCTGGCCCTAATTTGCTGGAGGAAAAAAACCCTTCATTCTGTGAAGTATTCATATTGAGACAGAAGCTAGCAGTGGTGATGCCAGGAGACATTAAAAAAGAAAGTGTTTGTTCTTATTTTGTAGCAGCAAGTTATTACTCTAAAAATCTTGCTCAAAAGGGTCCCAGTTTTTAATTTTTTTGAATAATATTGTCAAATTGTCCAGACCTGAGCTCCATGTTTAAACTTGGTACTCTACCTCTTGTGGTTGCAGATCAGAGTAAATGAAAGAGACCCGGAAACAGCCGTTCTGGGAGCTGAACTGCAATCTGCTTCTAAAGCAACCATAAATCCCCCAGACCTGTAGTGTACCCTCTATCCCCATATTCAGTAAACAGTGTAGTTATGAAATGTATTTTTCATTAGTGTTTGACTTTCGTTTATGTTGCCTGATTATCAACACGAAAGAGAACAGTTACTCTGCAGCTCCAGCCTGTTGTAACAGATCGGGTACTTCTCAAAGCTTTCACCACAACCCTAATTTTTTACTTCAAGAAAACAACATCTCCTCTTCACTTTCAGTTTCCCCATATGCTTTTCACTGTTGCCAGCCATCTGAAGTCTGGGGAGCAATTCTAACGCCCAGTTAACAAAGGTAGCCAGAGACAGAAACAACAGTAAAGCAACAAAAACATTCAAGGCATCGTTTGAAACAAACAGTTTAAAGCAGATAAATAAAGTTACACACTGCAGCTGACTTGTGTTTAACCTGTAGAGTTATTTTTTGGGGCAACTCCATTGCATCGCTGCTATTTACATATATGTAAAAGGAGGAGAACATGATTTACCTACGTCACCGGGGTGCTGCTCTGAGGATCAATCAATCCAGGGCTCTGCATAACAGGGAAAATGTTACGGCCAATGTTATTCATTATTTTATTTGATCATTTACTTAAAACTGTTTTTACCACTTATCTGGAAGACAGTGTGCCCAGATATAATACATTCTGATGTGTTCGACTGTGCTAAACAATTAAATACACCTGGGGGGACTGGGGAGAGGAGGAAATAACCTTATTTTATAACTAATTAAAATGTAGCACAAGACAGAGCGACTATAACTAAAGAGGGAAATGTTAACATTTACTTTAATGCCTTTGTTACCCACATTGTAAATCCACCCTAACACCCAGAACAGTTTCTCCAGATTTATGCCAGTGTAACTGAAATCAGCACCCAGTTCCCAATTCTGTAAGCTATTCTTTAGACGAGCAGGTGAAGTCGTGGCCTCTTTCGCCACCTAGGGGATAGAACTATAAATGAAGCAATTGTACAGTATGGAGAGACCCCAGCAGCAGCATATTTGATCCATGATGAGTAACTCCTGAAGGGCTGACTCCAGTCTCCTTTCCTCCACCCCCGCTTCCCTGCTTTCTTGCCTCCTGGATTCATTTGAGACCAAAATTGTGGAGCAGCCAGACAGTCTCACAGTGGAGGCTTCTCACCTGAACTCTTCTGAGAAAGCAACTCCTTGGTCTTGTGTTTTAAGCAGAAAACAGCAACTTCCAGGAGGAAAGCTGGGAGCTGCCAAAGGAGGGCACAGAGGAAGGTAAGAAGGCACCTTTTAATTTTGATCTATTCCATTAGCAGTATTTTTGATTGGTTCACGTCCCCAGCTCTGCTTGTGGCTATTTCACATGAAGATGGAAAAACTCACAGCAAGTGGGCGAGGGAAATCCAGTGATTCCGTGTCCTACTCTCCTGACTGGTTGTTGCTGTGAAGTGAATGAGGGGGAAATGACTGAGAGGTTCTTGAAATGTAGATTTAAGTAGGAAAAAAGCAATGCTCTGGGAAGGCCCTGCAGTGACTCTGAAGGGGATGGGGAGGGAGAGATTTTGCTACTGAGATGGGACAGTGACGTTGGTTTGCTTGTAATGTGCCCTCCCTTGATTTGTTTCTGTTTGAGGAGGACATGCCAAGTGCCTTCGGAGGGGACAAAGTAGATTTGGATGCTAGGACTATCTCTGCCTCCGGAGCACTGAGATTGGCTCCCCTTGGTTCATCTGGAAGGAAGAGAGGACAAGCTCCCAGGCCAGCAGTCACCACTACTGAAACCAAAAGAGAGAGAAAGGAATCAAAACTTGGGAAGAGACGAGAAAAGAAATAGGGGGAAGGGGAGTTCCAGAGGCAGGAGAGAAGAGCTGAAAACCCTGGTCTCCTGCAAGGGGAGGCTGTGAAGGGGAGACACTGCACAGGAGACCCCCACCGAAACCCTTGGTGGTGCAAAGTGCTGCATGGGAAGGGGCTGGCCATGGAGAAGTTGTCCCTGGAAGGGACTGACCTTTGGACTATCAACGGCTCACTCATCAACTGCAGCCTGAGCCTTGAGAACCAAACTTATGGGGTCAACAGCACCACTGATCCCCTGAAGAGGAATGAGGACATGGCCAAGGTGGAGGTGACAGTGCTCTGCCTCATCCTCTTCCTTGCTCTGACTGGCAATCTGTGCGTGCTGCTGGCCATCCACACCACCCAGCACAAGCACTCCCGTATGTACTATTTCATGAAGCACCTGAGCATTGCTGACCTGGTGGTGGCCATTTTCCAGGTTCTGCCCCAACTCATCTGGGACATCACCTTCAGGTTCTATGGGCCCGATTTCCTCTGCCGGCTGGTCAAGTACTTGCAGGTGGTGGGGATGTTTGCTTCCACCTACATGCTCCTGCTGATGTCCCTGGACCGGTGCCTGGCCATCTGTCAGCCCCTGAGGTCATTGCACAGGAGGTCTGACCGGGTGTCTGTCCTCCTCACCTGGCTGCTATGCCTGCTGGTCAGCATCCCCCAGATCCACATATTTTCCCTGCGGGATGTGGGCAATGGGGTGTATGATTGCTGGGCAGATTTCATCCAGCCCTGGGGAGCCAAAGCATATATCACCTGGATAACACTGACGGTTTATGTTATCCCTGTGCTGATGCTGAGCGTCTGCTATGGCTTGATCAGCTTCAAAATCTGGCAGAATGTGAAGCTAAAAACAGCCCACGAGACCAACACGAACCTGTCCTCCAGCGGGACAGCCCTCTCCAGGGTCAGCAGCATCAAGCTAATTTCTAAAGCCAAGATCCGGACAGTCAAAATGACCTTCATCATAGTCTTAGCTTTCATAGTGTGCTGGACTCCTTTTTTCTTTGTGCAGATGTGGTCTGTGTGGGACAAGAATGCTCCCAAAGAAGGTAAAGTTCTCCCTCATTTCATATATAGAAAATATATATTTGCATGTAATAGTTAGTTTTGGTGACTAATAATTAATCCATCAATAGGCTTCAAAACAACCATTCCAGATGTGATGGGGGTGGTAGAGAAATTTCAGTCTGAATCAAGGCTCATGAGGGTGCTGAAAGGAGAAAAACTGATGACTTGCATCTGATCAAAGGCATGCAGTTTTGACTCTTCATTGGAGTCACTCCTGGCTTTCTGGGGGATAAGGAACCAGAATCAGCTCCTTGGGGTCTTGAACTGAAACCTGGAAAACAGTTTCCTTCCCTGTTTGCCAAGGCAATTCTCAGTTGCACACAATGTGCACTTCCCTCTTTTGTCTGTCAGCAGGGAATAGCTATAGCTGCTTGAGCATGTCTCTGAAATGGCACCCTGCAGGGATAGGTGTGTCAGGGAGCCAGGCTGAGGACCTGGGGAGCCCTCGGGCTAGGCACATGGAACCTATCTGGAGAAATTTCATTTAGCCGAAGCTGAAGCATTTTGAGGAGATGCATTGGTTTGGATGATGTTTTAAGCAGGGAGACAGGGAGAGACTCTCTCATACTTTATGGCCTGGTGATTAGGGCACTAACAGAGAGACTCAGGTTCAAGTCTCAGCATTGCCTGATTGGTAATGATCTGAAAAACTCTGCTCTGAATCAGACAGTCAAGGGACTTGAAAATGGGTCTCCACACCTTAGGCCAGGGCCTTAACCACCAATCTACCCCTTTCCTAAACAGAAAAGCTCCGGTTTCAGTGCAAAACTGGATGTTCCAACACAAATCTGTTTTTGCAAAAAAATAGTTTGAGAGGTTTGGTTGTCATTCCAATGTTGAACAAACGTACAAACCTCGGAATTTGCTGCAAAACAGAATATTAGTCCCCCGCTCACCTGTACTGGGCACCTTCTTCATAGTATAAATTCAAGGTCATTTACAGGCATCAAGCTTCATTAATAATAATGCCTAGAGATGGCTTTCCCATTAATTTCTGTGGTGCTTTGCAGGCATATACTTCTGAGTGCTGGGTTTTTAAAAATATCGGGTACTGGCCATGAATAATGTTAAATGTATCAATAGCACAGAGCATTGTCTCTCAGTGGCGGTGTGGGGGGGTGAGAAACTCTGAAACCAACTGGTTTGATATCTTGTTCTCACATTCCCCAGCACCTTCTCTTTCTTTTTAATGCCCCTTTGTTCTCTCTCCTCTCCTCTCATTTTTACTCTGTTCTTTTTTGCCTTCCTTTCTTCCCTCCCCTCCCTTTCTCTCTTCTCTCCATTCTCTACACTCACTGCGATGCTCTTTAATGCTGGCTGTAGGTAGCACATTTCCCTTAATGTTCCAATGATTATTAGTTAGTTGGAAAGAAAACATTTTTCAAAGGATGAAGTGCCGTTTTTCATACAGGAATTATGCGGTAGCTAAGGCTGATAACAGGCAGTAAAGTCCATTTACAATCCCCTGTTTTCTCAGCACTTTCAAAAGCACTTTTCCTTCGAGCTGACCCTTCCTATACTCACTCTGTGCTCTGAATTGGAGTTGGAAAGTTTGAGGAAAATCCTTTCAGTCCTTTTTTGAGGTAAGGGAGAATGAAAGAAATATATTTTGGGAACTGCAGTTTTTCAACAGATCAACAGAAACTTGGCCTGGCCAGAGCCCTTGCTGAGGGCTAGCACCTTTGCTTGGTTTGGGGGGTATAAAATAAACATGATGGAAAAATAACTGCTAAGTGGCCACTCTAATGCTACTAGAGAAGAGCCTGCTCTTTGGTAGCTGACTTCGTAGCTGTCCATAGGGCAACACAGCTCCTGCCTTCACACAAGATGCTCCTCTCCCTCCTTTGGGCAAGCTCATTTCAATGATAAATTACTTTGTGTAAAAACTGAACCTCCCCCAAGGGAGATTTTTATAAGTCCCCAGTAAATCTGAAACAGAGGCTGTGCCTCAATGTATGTATCTGCAGCTCTTCAGTCTTCTCTCTACTCTCCTTATTGCTGGTGGAGGGATTATCCCATGGGAACTTTGTCCTGCCCAGCTCCTCACCACATTTGTCTTGGTTGTTCACACTAGTAATTGCATCTGCTTTGTAGCTGTCTAATGGAATAAGAAGGGTCCTTATTTCCTTTCATTTTATTTTAAACATCTGCTAAGAAGGGTTTGCTAATGATGCCCTCGCAAACAAAACTCTCTGTCATGCTGGTGAGCTCCCTTTCAGAACAGGATAGAATTGTAGATTGTGACTCAAATTCAGAATGGACGATTGCTTACACGTTGCTTTCCGAGCCTAACTGTTTGTGACACTCATTCTCATGTACTCTGTCAAACGATCAGTACTATGATGCTTTACCTGAGAAGAAGCAGGCTTTAACCAGGATGAGTTATTAACATGCTCTGCCTTCATTCACATATCAGGCTTGGGAGCCAGGTGTTATGTCTACAGCAAAGGATGTTATTTTAGCAAGAGCATCCAATATATAATAGGATCTAATGGCACAGGGGGAAACCTCTGGTGAGTTAGATTAGGAACAGTGAATGGTAGTAACACTTAGCAGGGTCAAAATTGTGAATTGAACCTGTGACTTCCTTCTCCAAAGCATACATTTCTACCACTTGAGCTAAAGGAATAACTCCCTCAGCTAGCAGCAGTAGTAGGCTCTTAGCCTTGATGAGGGGCAGTAACTCAAGGGGGACACAGAACCCAGCACGCATAACTGATTAGTTACGTAGCTGTCTGGGATACTTTGAACGCAGTGGATATAACGTTTCCACCACAAAGCAAGCATCTTGCCTCCCTTTTCACTTTGCTTTCTCCCTTAAACAAAATAAGACCCCTCTTCTGAACTCTCTGCCAAGTCCCAGCAGTTGAAACAGCACTGCTGGGTGAGTAGAGTAATTCATGCTTCCAACCTACTTTGCTGCAGTGCTGGTGCTGTCTCTCAAAGAGAACCTTTGGGGTATTTCTTAGCCACTAGTCTCGGCTCCTGATTCATGCCCCTTTCCCTTGCTACTGCTGCATCTAAATCAGATAGAGCAGTTTGGAAAGTCAGCAAAGAGGAATGGGGGGAGGAGCACATCAGGAGCTGAAGGTAGAGGTAAGGCTTTCACTAGGTAATGGTGGTGGGGTGGGACAGACTCAGCAAACCCAACACATGCTTACCTCCAACTGATTCTAAAAATCTACCTGCTATTGCACCGTGCCCCCTAATGGTTTCCCCCAGGTCCTTGGAAATTACCCAGGGATTGGGTAACCTTTGGCATGCAGCTCAGGGATTGGCAACCTTTGGCATGCAGCCCGTCAAGGAAATCTGTTGGCCAGTGGGATGGTTTGTTTACCTTCAGGTTTGGCCGATTGCAGCTCCCACTGGCCGTTGTTTGCCATTCCAGGCCAATGGGGGCTGCGGAAAGCGGTGGCCAACACATCCCTCAGCCCGCGCCACTTCCCGCAGCCCCCATTGGCCTGGAATGATGAACCGCGACCAGTGGGAGCTGCGATCGGCCAAACCTGTGGATGCTGCAGGTAAACAAACCGTCCTGGCCGGCCAGCGGATTTCCCTGACTGGCCACGTGCCAAAGGCTGCTGATCCCTGTTCTAATTGATATCTATTTGAGAATGAATTAGGCTCCAAAGGGTTAGGTGTCTGTTTTGCGATATGTTTTGTCTCTGCAGTTTTGTGCACCATTTTCTGGATTTCTGCTTCTTTGAGCAAAGGAGTGTAGCTCATTGGAAGGAAGGATTCAAGAGACGTGTGCAGAGAGGTGTAACAATCAATCAAAATGTAATGGAGCTGTGTGCCATTGCACAACGTCCCTGGGTTTCTGGGGCATAAGAGTAGAAGAAAGGGAATACGTCACAAATAGCTGGCAAGGTTTTCATGATGTACGCAAATTGCAGAAGTCAACAAACAGCAAGCAAAGCCCACTGCTTGAACACACAATTGGGCCAGATGTTTGGGGGAAGGAAACATGTTTAAAAAGGCAGCATGACACGCTGTTTCTTAATGAACAAAATGTTTATCAGACGCCATGTGGCAAACCATCATCATGGGATCTGGAAAGGGCCACAAACAAACGAATGTCAAATGTTTTCCAGATTAATCCTAAATTGTCCACGTGCAAATTGACTTCAGGGCTCCAAAACCTGCAGTGTGTTTGAAAAGTCGGTCTGAGAAATTATCAAACATATAATGAGTTATTGGTCTTGGAAGAGGAAAAATCCTCAACTGCTTCTCTGAGTGTGTTTGTATGTAAACAGTGAGGGGGTATGCAATGTTACTCTAAATTGATGTAAGCTAGTCACTGTCACCTTCTAGTGCTTCCCCTTGATGCCTCTCTATGGAAGGGGAAGCGTACTTTTAATTTTGTCATGGAAGCATTGGAAGCAAAGAATACATTTCTTTGTCATCTTGCATGATGAAACCTATTGAGATGAGCAGACTGCCACGTATGGAGTTATATTGCCACCTGTAGGATGTGACCTGACTACTTTGTTTAGAAGCTTGTCCAGTATGAATGGTAGAGTGGCTGTTAATTGCACATTCTTAAATAAATAAGATCCAGCTATAATGCAAAGGGTCAAAATCCCTGCCTTTGTACTCCAGAGGGAAGTTGGAGAACCTTTTCCTCTGAAGTCAGATTTTCCTTTCATCATGGAGCAGTTCTCCTATGTAAACCTAGACTAAACACTTTATCAATTATTCTTATTCTTAATTATTTGTGTTATGTTAGTGCCTTGGAGCCCCAGTCATGGATCAGGACCCCATTGTGCTAGGCACTATATAAACACAGAAAAAAGAGAGTGTCCCTGCCCCAAGGAGTTTACAATCTAAGGCAAGAGTTTAGAATTTTCTTTTACTTTTCAGGGGGTCTCTATCACTAACTCAGCTGACTTCCCTTTACACTGAATTAAACAAACAACGCTCTTCCCTCCAGTACCGTGCTGATAATTTGATTGAGTAAATAGGAATGAATGACCGCCAATATCAAAGCAATCTGTTTGGCTCCTCTGCAACTGCTGTGTGTGCTCTGCTTTGCTATGTCTTATTGCATTGGTCATGAGGCTTAAAAGAGTCCTGGGCCTGCATCACTTGAATTCCCTATGGGGTGGAAGTTTGGATTGGGTAAAGAATGAAAGACTGGGCCCTAAAGAAAGAAATTAAAAGGTCCTTTGCTAGTTTAATACATTACTAATTTGGGGTCTGATCCTGCAAACATTTAGGTACATGAGAAACTATCCACACATGAGGAGTCCCTATTGACTTCATTTCAAAAAAGAACAAGTGAAATAAGGATGTTCTCGAAATACACCTCCACCTCCATACACACACATACATATGTTGCCCGACCCATATTATTTGCTAACTTCACAACCTGGGACCATGCACTCCCCTCCTTGCTATATTTTTCTGTGATTTACATTACTTAGTGTTGCGACACCCCGCTCTACTCAGACCACAGCTTCGAGTCCTTTTTCATGGTTGCATCTTCCTCCTGGGAGTCCCACTGGCTAGAAATATTTGCCAGGGAATTTCCAAAAGCAGTTATATGTGTGTTTAAAATATTCATCCGTTTGAATCTCTTGTTATGGTTAAACCATATAGTGTAATTTTTAAGCATGTTTCATAGGCTTGTGTTGTGTGTCCTATGTCTTAACCTATATTTAAATGGGGCTGTAGTAAAAAGTAAGCAAACACTTCAACATCTGAGTAACTATATGCTCCAGAAAATTTTCACCATTTTGGGGGTTTAGATCTTGGGGGATTAGCCTGGTCCTTTTCAGAAAGAGAGAATTGGCCCAGCTGGGAAAAAGATTAATTTCCCCAATGTTCAGGAAGGAGATCTGGGTATGGGAGATTTGGTCTAGGTCCAACACAGTTCTTCTTGCTCTTAAGAAAATGCCTGTTTCATGCCACTTGCCTCCTTATATGATGGACCAGGGTTTTCTGTTGTACCTGAAAGACAGGATCCATAGCAGCGGCTTAGAGCCCCCTCCCACGTTGCTGATTGCTCAACATCATTCTCAGTTTCAGGAGCACTAGGTCAGTTGTGAGTGAGAGAGAACAAGGAAACTACAGACCCACCAACATTTCTTGCTGTACGTGCAGATCTGTCATCTCAGTACTGGCTGGGCCCAGCCCCACTTAGTTTGGGAGAGCTACTAAGTTAATAGAAATAAGAGATGGAATAGATTCATAGAGATCTCAACCATTCCCTGACTAGACTGTACCCTACAGTTAATAATAATAATAATGAATACCTACTTCTTATCTAGCACTTTTTATCAGTAGAGCTCAAAGTAGTTTACAAAGGAGGCAAATATCATAATCCTCATTTTATAGATGGGGAAACCGAGGCACGGAGCAGTGAAGTGACTTGCCCAAGATCACTCAGGAGTCCAATAGCAGAGCTGGGCATATGACTCAGGTCTCCTTAGTCCCAATGCTGTGCTGTATTGATGGGGTGTGACACAACCTCCCGTTTCTCCTTTGTCTATTTCAGTTTGAAATGTGAACACAGTCCCGTCTCATACTGCTGCAGTCAGTTCATTGTGGAGAACTTTTTCCTACATTGCCCAGTACAAACAATTCATAATGCTTTGGAATTTTGCAGCCATTTTCATGACATGAACATTTTCTGTTCTGGCAGCAGATGTTCCCTTTTGTTGATGCTGGAAACGGTCTGGGTAAATGTATGTTGGCATTATACCACGGCAGATCAGAACAGACAGCATGTGGATCAGTTTAGGGTGTCATTCAAATCACACATCATCACTTTCTTTCCCTACAGAAAAACCTTATAGATAATATGTAGTATATCTGACATATTAATCTTTATATCAAAGAAAACAGTTGTAAATGTTTGTAAAGATTGGTAAATGGATATGAAGCTGCAACTCAGCAAATAGCATCGTATTTGTCAGGATATTGGGACATTCCCTTCAGCAGCGTTACTCACTCATTTTAAACTAATCAACATTTTATTTTCACTCCTAATCTGGAGTGAAATAAGAATGAATTACAAGTATGTCTCCAGTACAGTGGGCCCATTAATATTGGGATACTAAAGCCTTTACATACTGGGCTACCTTTAACACTCCATACCAGTAAATAATTAATGATAATCAATAATAATTTACCTGTAGATACTGCCTTTCACATCAAAGAGCCCAAAGCACTTCCTTACCTGTTGCTTAAGTGCTTTGCTGAATCGGGCCTACTAGAATGCACCCACTTCTGGAGTGGAGGGTATTCTACACAACAGTGAGGGAAGCGGAAATTTTGGCCAAGGACCAAGATACAAATCTCAACTCTTAGAAGAAACATTGTGAGATCTTTAACATTCATGCAAAAGGGAGGGGACATCAACTTTTAAGACGTGCCACACAGTAAGCTCCATGAAACTCAGCTCAACTTAACTACTTCAGAAGATTGCAGAGCTCCCTGAGCCATGGCTGGAGTCTAACCAGTGGTTCCAGGAAGCTGATGGAGCTTATCCCTTGTGCTTGGAGTCCATAAGCAATTCCCTCTGGCTGTCTTTTAACACATACTTTAACTATGACCACTTGGACTAGACATCACAAGGGCAAGACTTATATATGTCTTGGTTAAAGGTGAACTGTGAACTTTTTTCTTTTAAGGTGAAAAGAAAAAGTTGATTTTTACCGAGGCAAAAAGAAATAGAGGAAGGATCTCAGGTATAAACAGATATCCAGTGAAGTTATGTGGCTGCTCATGTTGATAGTTGTGAAATATGTGGGTTTTTTTTAATCCATGTTCATTGACAAAGCTTCCTCAGAGCCTAGCCAAGGTAATGGAACTCTACCTCTGATCAATTTGTGCCTTTCTCTGTGAGAGCTCATTCCCCTTTGATTTTGCATGTGTAGTTATAAATGGCACGTCCTTTTGGCCAAAGGATTTTCTAGAGTCAGTGCTCTGATTTCCATGTGCTTGAAGCAGCCTTGTTGTTTTGTGACCAAGGCCCTGCTCTACTTTCCTAAAGCACATTTGTAGCTCAGATCCCCTGATATTCATAGAATCATAGAATCATAGAATATCAGGGTTGGAAGGGACCCCAGAAGGTCATCTAGTCCAACCCCCTGCTCAAAGCAGGACCAAGTCCCAGTTAAATCATCCCAGCCAGGGCTTTGTCAAGCCTGACCTTAAAAACCTCTAAGGAAGGAGATTCTACCACCTCCCTAGGTAACGCATTCCAGTGTTTCACCACCCTCTTAGTGAAAAAGTTTTTCCTAATATCCAATCTAAACCTCCCCCATTGCAACTTGAGACCATTACTCCTCGTTCTGTCATCTGCTACCATTGAGAACAGTCTAGAGCCATCCTCTTTGAAACCCCCTTTCAGGTAGTTGAAAGCAGCTATCAAATCCCCCCTCATTCTTCTCTTCTGCAGACTAAACAATCCCAGCTCCCTCAGCCTCTCCTCATAAGTCATGTGCTCTAGACCCCTAATCATTTTTGTTGCCCTTCGCTGTACTCTTTCCAATTTATCCACATCCTTCCTGTAGTGTGGGGCCCAAAACTGGACACAGTACTCCAGATGAGGCCTCACCAGTGTCGAATAGAGGGGAACGATCACGTCCCTCGATCTGCTCGCTATGCCCCTACTTATACATCCCAAAATGCCATTGGCCTTCTTGGCAACAAGGGCACACTGCTGACTCATATCCAGCTTCTCGTCCACTGTCACCCCTAGGTCCTTTTCCGCAGAACTGCTGCCGAGCCATTCGGTCCCTAGTCTGTAGCGGTGCATTGGATTCTTCCATCCTAAGTGCAGGACCCTGCATTTATCCTTATTGAACCTCATTAGATTTCTTTTGGCCCAATCCTCCAATTTGTCTAGGTCCTTTTGTATCCTATCCCTCCCCTCCAGCGTATCTACCACTCCTCCCAGTTTAGTATCATCCGCAAATTTGCTGAGAGTGCAATCCACACCATCCTCCAGATCATTTATGAAGATATTGAACAAAACGGGCCCCAGGACCGACCCCTGGGGCACTCCACTTGACACCGGCTGCCAACTAGACATGGAGCCATTGATCACTACCCGTTGAGCCCAACAATCTAGCCAGCTTTCTACCCACCTTATAGTGCATTCATCCAGCCCATACTTCCTTAACTTGCTGACAAGAATGCTGTGGGAGACCGTGTCAAAAGCTTTGCTAAAGTCAAGAAACAATACATCCACTGCTTTCCCTTCATCCACAGAACCAGTAATCTCATCATAAAAGGCGATTAGATTAGTCAGGCATGACCTTCCCTTGGTGAATCCATGCTGACTGTTCCTGATCACTTTCCTCTCCTCTAAGTGCTTCAGGATTGATTCTTTGAGGACCTGCTCCATGATTTTTCCAGGGACTGAGGTGAGGCTGACCGGCCTGTAGTTCCCAGGATCCTCCTTCTTCCCTTTTTTAAAGATGGGCACTACATTAGCCTTTTTCCAGTCATCCGGGACTTCCCCCGTTCGCCACGAGTTTTCAAAGATAATGGCCAAGGGCTCTGCAATCACAGCCGCCAATTCCTTCAGCACTCTCGGATGCAATTCGTCCGGCCCCATGGACTTGTGCACGTCCAGCTTTTCTAAATAGTCCCTAACCACCTCTATCTCTACAGAGGGCTGGCCATCTCTTCCCCGTTTTGTGTTGCCCAGCACAGCAGTCTGGGAGCTGACCTTGTTAGTGAAAACAGAGGCAAAAAAAGCATTGAGTACATTAGCTTTTTCCACATCCTCTGTCACTAGCTTGCCTCCCTCATTCAGTAAGGGGCCCACACTTTCCTTGGCTTTCTTCTTGTTGCCAACATACCTGAAGAAACCCTTCTTGTTACTCTTGACATCTCTTGCTAGCTGCAGCTCCAGGTGCGATTTGGCCCTCCTGATATCTTTCCTACATGCCCGAGCAATATTTTTATACTCTTCCCTGGTCATATGTCCAACCTTCCACTTCTTGTAAGCTTCTTTTTTATGTTTAAGATCCGCTAGGATTTCACCATTAAGCCAAGCTGGTCGCCTGCCATATTTACTATTCTTTCGACTCATCGGGATGGTTTGTCCCTGTAACCTCAACAGGGATTCCTTGAAATACAGCCAGCTCTCCTGGACTCCCTTCCCTTTCATGTTAGTCCCCCAGGGGATCCTGGCCATCTGTTCCCTGAGGGAGTCAAAGTCTGCTTTCCTGAAGTCCAGGGTCCGTATCCTGCTGCTTACCTTTCTTCCCTGCGTCAGGATCCTGAACTCAACCAACTCATGGTCACTGCCTCCCAGATTCCCATCCACTTTTGCTTCCCCCGCTAATTCTACCCGGTTTGTGAGCAGCAGGTCAAGAAAAGCGCTCCCCCTAGTTGGCTCCCCTAGCACTTGCACCAGGAAATTGTCCCCTACGCTTTCCAAAAACTTCCTGGATTGTCTATGCACCGCTGTATTGCTCTCCCAGCAGATATCAGGAAAATTAAAGTCACCCATGAGAATCAGGGCATGCGATCTAGTAGCTTCCGTGAGTTGCCGGAAGAAAGCCTCATCCACCTCATCCCCCTGGTCCGGTGGTCTATAGCAGACTCCCACCATGACATCACTCTTGTTGCACACACTTCTAAACTTAATCCAGAGACACTCAGGTTTTTCCACAGTTTCGTACCGGAGCTCTGAGCAGTCATACTGCTCCCTTACATACAGTGCTACTCCCCCACCTTTTCTGCCCTGCCTGTCCTTCCTGAACAGTTTATAACCATCCATGACTGTACTCCAGTCATGTGAGTTATCCCACCAAGTCTCTGTTATTCCAATCACGTCATAATTCCTTGACATCACCAGGACCTCCAGTTCTCCCTGCTTGTTTCCAAGGCTTTGTGCATTTGTATATAAGCACTTGAGATAACCTGTTGATCGCCCCTCATTCCCAGTATGAGGCAGGAGCCCTCCCCTCACAGACATTCCTGCCTGTGCTTCCTCCCGGTATCCCGCTTTCCCACTTACCTCAGGGCTTTGGTCTCCTTCCCCCGGTGAACCTAGTTTAAAGCCCTCCTCACTAGGTTAGCCAGCCTGCTGGCAAAGATGTTCTTCCCTCTCTTCGTAAGATGGAGCCCGTCTCTGCCCAGCACTCCTCCTTCATGGAACACCATCCCATGGTCAAAGAATCCAAAGCCTTCTCTCCGACACCACCTGCGTAGCCATTCGTTGACCTCCACGATTCGACGGTCCCTACCCAGGCCTTTTCCTTCCACGGGGAGGATGGACGAGAACACCACTTGCGCCTCCAACTCCTTTATCCTTCTTCCCAGAGCCACGTAGTCCGCAGTGATCCGCTCAAGGTCATTCTTGGCAGTATCATTGGTGCCCACGTGGAGAAGCAGGAAGGGGTAGCGATCCGAGGGCTTGATGAGTCTCGGCAGTCTCTCCGTCACATCACGAATCTTAGCCCCTGGCAAGCAGCAGACTTCTCGGTTTTCCCGGTCAGGGCGGCAGATAGATGACTCAGTCCCCCGGAGGAGAGAGTCCCCGACCACCACCACCCGCCTTCTCCTCTTGGGAGTGGTGGTCGTGGAACCCCCAACCTCAGGACATCGCATCTCATGCCTCCCAACCAGCGGAGTCTCCTTCCGCTTTCTCCCCCCAGACATATCATCTGGTCCACTCTCCGCATTGGTACCTGTGGAGAGAACATGAAAGCGGTTAGTTACCTGTGTCTGTGTTACTGGAACCCGGACATTCCGCTTACCTCTTCTGGAGGTCACATGTTGCCAAGCTTCTTCACTGGCCTCTTGGCTCCTCTGTGCAACCTGCTCTACATCTTTAGAGCTTTGTGCCCCTAGAAGGCTATCCTGAGTTTGGTCCAGAAAATCCTCAGTCTCTCGTATACAACGCAGGGTCGTTACCTGTTGCTCCAGACCTTCAATCTTCTCTTCCAATATGGAGACCAGCTTGCACTTTGTACAGACAAAGTCGCTTCTGTCCTGTGGAAGAAAGACAAACATGGCACATCCAGTGCAGGTCACAACAGCTGAATCCCCCCCTTCCATATCATCTACCTACTATGAGCTTCCTCAGAGACGTTGGCAAGATGTAAGCCTCACTGGGCTCACTCCAGGCGAACTCCCAGGCAAACTCCTGCTGTGAGCTGCTCTGCTGTCCCCGCTGCTCCGCTGCCGCTCAGCTGGTTCGCGAGGCTCTGGCTATTTTCAAACAGCCAGGCTTCCCTGACGCAAACACACAGACACCCTAATGCCCGCCCCCTGCAGGCTAGCAGCCAATCAGACACTCACTCAGGCTCCCTCCCAGCAAACACACGCTCGGATACTTCCTCAGCAAGCAAACACACACACTCGGATACTTACCAGTCCCAGGCAAACTCCTGCTGTGAGCTGCTCTGCTGCCAGAGGACCTTTATATCACTTATAAATGAATGAATATTCCAGGGATCAGCAACCTTTGGCATGTGACCCATCAGGGAAAACCGCTGGCGAGCCGGGACAGTTTGTTTACCTGCGGTGTCCTCAGGTTTGGCCGATCGCAGCTCCCACTGGCCATAGTTCGCTGTTTCAAGCCAATGGGGGCTGCGGGAAGTGGTGGCCAGCACGTCCCTCAGCCCGTGCCGCTTCTTGCAACCCCCATTGGCCTGGAGCGGCGAAGTGGGAACTGCGATCATCCAAACCTGTGGACGCTGCAGGTAAACAAACCGTCCTGGCTCGCCAGCAGCTTTCCCTGAGTGGCTGCATGCCAAAGGGTGCCAATCCCTGGAATATACTAAGGATTCACAGGAAGCCGAGCACTCTCAATACCTACTATGTAGATCTGATCACATTTCTTTTACATTTTTTTTTGGTAAAAAATGGAGTTGCTATGATGCTGAAATTTCTTGCCAAAATGTCATGACCGACAAACCTTTTCATTTTTGGATTCAAATTTGAAACACAATTTTCTGAACGTTTTCCCCGCCAAATTTTCTTTGGTTCAGAATGGTGGGAAAATTTCCCATTTTTTTTCTCTCTTCCCCCCGAGTAACCAACGGGGGGGGGGGAATTTTCTCTCCACTCCTCCTTTTGTGTTATTTTGTTCCCCAAAGGGGGGGGAATAAAAAAGTGAGAAAATGGGGTAATGGAACCAAAAATTCAATATGAAATTTTTCATTTAAAATATTTTCCATGGAGAAATGGAAAAAAGTTATGAAAACTTTGGAAAGACACCAAACTGCCTCGGTTTTCAACAGCTTTTTGAGAACACATCTCCCCAAAACTTTTGACCAGCTCTACTGTTGGGAGTGGAAGGTGCTCAGTTCATCACAGTATCAGGCCCCCCCGCTGCATTTTTACCTAGCCAGAAAGAGCCATGCACCATGCCGAGGGAATACATTAAAGTTGGGGTGCAACTCCATGGCAGGGAGGTGTGTGGCTAGATGCCAGTTAGCTGTTGCTTGATGATTTTGGCAATTGCTATGGGTGCTGAGGAAGGTCTGATCAAAGGTTGAATTGATTGGACTTAGGTTCAACCCAGTTCATAATTGAAGACAGTGGTAGTGAAATGTTATTAAGCAGAGTAAAAAACTCCTGCCAGAGAGTGACTCTTTAGCTAGTTTTTTTTTAAATCTCCATTTCTGTTTGGTGTTTCCTTTACAAAAAGTGGAGCCTGCCTCCAACCTTGTTGGCAATCTAGCACAAAAGCCTGAATGAGCAAGGAGACTGAATTACTATGCAGTCCCATATTCAGGCCCTGGGCTGGGCAGTGGATTTCATCCTACTTGGGCTTTGTTGGCCTTATCTAAGGACTTCCACTGACTTCACTGGGCATTGGATGAGGCCCCATAAGGGTTAAATGACTTTCAGCCACAGTAGGTTCTCATCTTTCTCAAAATAAATCCCACAGGGATGTAGCCTCCTTGCAGATCCAGATCAATCTATAGCTATGTCCCGAAGAATGTCTGGCTGGATGTTCAGTAACCAGGAGCACCAGAAGCTCTCTAGAAGTGGAGGGGGCCACCAATGCCTGAACCATGGCCCCACCCCACAAGATCCGAACCTCATCCTGCTTCTTCCCCAAGGCCCCACTCACTCTATGTCCCCCCCCCCCCGTTGCTCACCCTTAAAGCAGGTAAAAAGTGGTGGGGCCATGGCCCGCTGACCCATCCTGTTGTGGCGCCACTGTCCATGACTGGTGATTTTATTGATCCCTGACCGTGTAACAGCATTCCTTGGTAAACATGCTTTTTAAGTGATGCTGAGGAAGACTGAAGAGTGGTGTATTGACATTTTTACTCTCATCATCGTTGTCAGCTGCTCCATATTAAGTGGCAGGGCAAGATCAGCAATGTGGATATTCGTAGCTGAACCCACCGACTGCCTTCATTGGCATTGATTTGGTTTCAGCAGTTTTCTTGGTATGGGCATATTATTAGGATGGAAGACCAACGAATTATGAAAGCCATTGTAGGTAATTTATAGCAACATGCCTGTGCGTGAACCCCATTTAAAAATAATTGTCTAATGGTCCCCCCCAAAAAAACCTGCACTCTTGAACTGGCAGACTTCACTCATCTTGTGTTTTCAGTGTACAAACCTCACCTGTGGGTGGAAAGTCATGTATTCTGCGTGCTTGCAATACTGACAATCAATCAGATGCATGAGTCCAGTACAATGACACCTGCATCCGCTTTGCCCCCCACTCCCTGATTTAACTGTTCACTGAAGAAGCGATTATGCAATTAGACCTCATTACATAAATTTGAAATAACCATAATTTCCAATGGCAAAGCTTTGAGTATGAAAATGTTCAATTAAATGTCAAAGAAAAATGACAGATTTTTCACATTCTAAAAGAGACTCTCTCTAATTAGGTTGCTTGAATGTGAGCAAATGCTATCTGAAAGGATGGTTTTGATGATCTAGAAATGCAATCTAGGCCTTTTCAGGCTACAGCCTGAGCACACAAAATGACTGGTAATTTCTAAATTGTCTAGTAGGGAAAAAGATAGGTAGAATGATGCAAAAACAAGGAAGCAGCTATCTCTTTGATATGACAGCTTCTTTAGAGCTTATTCACTTCCTAATCAGACAATGGCAAGTGGGTATCAGGCAGCTGAGAAGTGGTATATCTCTGCTTTTCAGCATAACACAAAATAAAGAGCAAGAAATTCACTGAGATGGGAAAAATAGCTTCTATCCTGGGGAAGACTTAAAAACAATATGTCTTAAACATAAGTTGATTTATTTTCCCTGTGTTTTTTCACAATTTCTTTTTACCACTTGCAGCAATCGAGCTATTTTTGCTTAAAGGAACATAGTTTGTTCTGCAATGGACTATGGAAGGGTTTGGGGGGAAATTCCATTGGTTTCTCATGGTAGAATTAAATCAGAGAGTGTTGGGCCCGCAAATTTGTGTGTTGATCAACTGGGGACATGGGAGTCAGGCCAGGATCTTGGGGAGGTTGTAGGTGGATTCTGGGATCAGGATCTCCAAAAGCCACAGTTTCTTCTCACTGGACGTGCCCACGTTTTCTTGCCTATGCCTAAAGATCACTGAATGGCACTTTCATGTTGTTTTCCTGCTATGCTCTCTACCTTGCAGCATCCCCATTTATCATCGCCATGCTCCTAGCAAGTTTAAACAGCTGTTGCAACCCGTGGATCTACATGCTTTTCACGGGCCATCTCTTCCATGACCTTATACACCGGTTCCTCTGCTGCTCCACACGTTATTTAATATCCAGGCAAGGATGTGACCTGAGCGTCAGCAAAAAAAGCAACTCCTCCACGTTTGTCCTGAGTCGCAAGAGCTCAAGTCAGAAGAGCTTCACTCAGCCTTCCACAGCCTGAGAACTGTCCCAGCACTCCATGGACTACATCACTACTTCACTCTGACCATCTTCAATATGTATATGTAAAGAAGCTGTGATTCAGAATATGGTGGGGAGGGGACCGGGGTTTATGTGTGTGTGTTTGTGTGTTGAATTCTTTATTTAATTGAGGCAGGAATAAGAAAAGAACTGCTGTAGTCAAAAGCACAGTTCGGAATGGATAGCTTAATGGAGTTCAAGTCAATGGAGGTTTTGCATAATGACTAAATAATAACTGAGGGGCTTGTCCTGAAAGCTGAGTAGACTTACTGAAGCTGACAAGCCAAATTCAACCCTGGTATAAGTCTGTACAGCTCCATTGACTTTAAGGAGTTTCACCATTGGGATGGCACAGAGTAAAAGCTACCTGGGCTGTCCTTACTCTAGTAAGAAAGTATTACTCACGGAAGCAGTTCTATTGATTTCTGTTTGGCTCCAGGTTTGTTTAAGGCCTTCCAATATGTCCTTATTTAGCAATAATGCCCCATTGGCATCAAGAGAGTTTTGACTGAGTAAGGATTTTGGTCCTGATCCTGAAACTATGTATGCACATAGAATCATAGACTATCAGGGTTGGAAGGGACCTCAGGAGGTCATCTAGTCTAACCCCCTGCTCAAAGCAGGACCAATCCCCAACCAAATCATCCCAGCCAGTCAATCCTTGTCAATCCTGACCTTAAAAACCTCTAAGAAAGGAGATTCCACCAGCTCCCTACGTAACTCATTCCAGTGCTTCACCACTCTCTTAGTGGAAGGGTTTTTCCTAATATCCAACCTAAACCTCCCCCATTGCAACTTGAGACCATTACTCCTTGTTCTGTCATCTGTTACCACTGAAAACAGCCCCCTTTCAAGTAGTTGAAAATAGCTGTCAATTCCCCCCTCATTCTTCTTTTCTACAGACTAAATAATCCCAGTTCCCTCAGCCTCTCCTCATAAATCATGTGCTCCAGTCCCCTAATCACTTTTGTTGCCCTCCGTTGGACTTTTTCCAATTTTTCCACATCCTTCTTGTAGTGTGGGGCCCAAAACTGGACACAGTACTCCGGATGATTAACTTGAAGCATGTGAATAAGTCCCATTGGCTTCAGAGGGACCATGCACATAGTTCAGTTTAAGGAAGTGCATAAATGCTTACAAGATCTGGGTGCTGATACAATATCATGTATGCTGATTGTGTTCAAAAGCTTTAGTTAAGGCAAACACTTGGGGTGAACTTCTGGCTCCATTAAAGTCAATGACAAAACTTCAGTGGGGCCAGCTTTTACTCTTTGGTTTACTGTAGGCAGTGAAGTATTACACCAATACAATTTTCTTGCTATGTAATTCACGCGATCTTGGTTATGGCATGGAGTATTTGTTAAAAGATTTTTTTTTTTGGTAAATAAAATTTGATAAATTCAACTTGAAGAAAAGAGGGGAACAGTGAAAAAAAAAGCATACGAAGGAAACCTTGGAGGAAACAATGCTTCATGCACAAAATACAAGTATATCTAGATTGTAAGGAATGCTTTTGTTTCTAGACTAATGCAAAAAAAATTTATGAACTATACAACATTGTATTACATAAACATAAATCTAGGACAACTGTGGTACCACTTTGGAAAAGTGCAAATAGTTATGGCACGATCCTATTGCTGGTGAAGTCAGTGTGAATTTCCCCACTGAATTCAGTGGCGGCAAGATGAGGTCATGCAGGGCTGAGTGGCCAACGCTTTGCTCATGTTCATCATCCTTTCTCACACAAGTAGTTCCAAAAGCGATGGGACACCATGCATGAGATATGACTGCACACGAAGGAGAGGTTGAGGGATTTGACTGAATTTTTGCAATGGTTATAAATACTGCATATTTATCAATTTTGCTGTTTCATTATCAACTGATCCATTTTCAGCTTTTAGGTCTATAGATTTTATTTTGGTGTTCAGGCAGTTTTTTAAAATAGTAGCTTGGGACTGACTTTTAAGCGTCGTGACACTCATTGGTTCAACTTGGAGTTTAGATCCCAGCTTGTTCTCATGCACTAAAGCAGTGGAACAGTGAAGTTCTGCACTTTCTCCGTCCTCGTCTCATTTTCCTAGAGTTTAAATGGATAATGTGTAGATTGCTCCCTTTCTGCACTCCCCAAAGGAAGGAATGTACTTTTATTTTAATGGTTTTATTGTGATCATGGAAAAAATCTACAGCTAGAAATACAGGCTCTCATTCATCACTGATTACTCTTGTTTTATGCTGGTCAACTCCACTGATTACAGTAGAGTCAGGCCTGTTGAGAGTAACTTGGGTCCCTGGTACATCATGTGTGCTGCCCACCCTCCCATTTCACCTCAGTTACAGATGCTTTAGGGGCTCCCTGAGCTTGGGGCCCTGGAGCAATTGTCCCTCTTCCCCTCCATCAGCCTTGAGTGCAGTTCCGGTGGTGTAAAGCAGAAGTAGGTAGCTGCAGGAGTGAAAGTAGGTTGGTACAGCATACCGGTAAGAAGTGGCCACTGGTACCGGCCCGTACGCAGCTGATGTTAAAGCATTAGTGTGGCAGCGCTTTAACTTCACTGCCCCTTTTGCCCCGCCCCCTGCCAGCAGAGACCCTACCAGCAGGGCCACTGCTGATGGGGGGAAGAAGGGGAAGCAGCCACAGGTGGAGCCCCACCCCTTCTGGGGGCCCAGAGCCGCCTCCCTCTCCTCCCCCACCGGTAAGTGCTTAATGTTACTTTCACCCCTGCATAGCTGTGACTCAGTCCAACAGCTGAGGCCCAGGCTAGTCCTGCAATCTTAGCATGCACAAAACTCCAGTTGGACGATGTCCAATCTTGCACTGTTCTACCATGCACAACTCCCACTGAGTCAAAGAGTGCACTGCCTGATGGAGTGGGATTCTGATTTAGTTAATTGCAAGATTTCAAAGCACTTGTTTCCTATTCAAACTAGAGAAAGGACAACACCAAAGACCCAAATCTAATCTTTCAAAAATGTTTGGAAAATTCAGAACCTTGTCCTTATTTATATAATAGGCCCAGCTAAAACCCTAAATCCTACCCACACATGCTCTCATATCTCAGGATTATTTAGACTGAACTTTATGGCTTGGACCTATCCCTACAAATTGCCCATGTCATTGCCTTTTTGTATAAAACCTAGTAGAATTGATTCTCCTCTGGGCCCCATTTGCATCTGGGAAAATTGAGTATTAATATGATAGCCAATGATGGCCAAAAATTGAGTATCCTGCCAGACCACCTTGAGGACCGACCTAGTGATTGAGCCAGGTAGTGCTAAAGATGCAAGGAGGGTATGGTCCTTTAGGATTGGACAGGATGTTTGATGATGAAAGTGGGTGTTAAATGCTATTGTTTTGCTACAATGAAGTTTTAGTGCCACTTTGCACAGGTGTAAGTGACTCCATAATGTGCCAGCCAGTGGAGAATCCAGGGCCATTGTGGTTTCCTTGTGTTATTCCTACCATCCATTGTACATTCCATATCTTTCTGGAACTGATTACTGGCACTGCATTATATTTCACAGAGTGCTGGAAACAGACGGCCAGCACGTAACCTTCTTACTCAATCCTTACTTGGGCAAAACTCCCAATGACGTCAATGAACTTCAGTTTTGCCTGAATAAGGACTTAAGAGCATGATGAAGCTCAGTGGACAAAATCTTATGAAAGCCCTATCCTGAACTTTCTTCTTACCACCATCCAGGTAAGGTAGTTTAATTGGTTTGTCCTGCAGCTGCATCAGCATTCTGTATATTAAGGGAAGTGAATGATGAGCTTCTTTGCAGAAATGGTTTACAACCAGAAAGCTCAGTAAATTGTTTTTGAGACATGATCACTGATTATATTTTAAACCTAGGGAACAACAAGTCACAATAATAAAAAATAAAGTCCCCACCCCCCTGCAATCTACCTATTTTTTAACCTTTATTATTTGGGACAGGTCATGATCCTGGATACAATCCTACAGCCATAGTCAGCAACTTTGCTGCACTGTCTAGGCTATTGGTGGTGTGTGTGGAGTGCAAGGGAAGAGCAGCCACCACTGAGCCACTCCTCCTCCTCCTCCTGTGGCGTGGTGAGTGGGTGGGCAGAGATGTGGAGTGGGTGGAGCCAAGGCTCTGATACTCTGACACTCCCTCCCTACCAAATACCAGGCAGCACAGCTGAGTTAGCATGGAGGAGTGTGTGAACTGTACCAGGAAAAGGTCTGATGCCACTTACTTCCTCCACCAAGCAAGAGGGAAGCAGGGAAGCTTCTGGGTTGATGTAACTACTCAGTACTGACTGGACTGCAAGGTGCCAGTAAGCTCACTGGAAGGATTTCACTAAAACACTGCACAGCAGAATCCCTGCCCCAAGGCACTTATAGCCTAAGATGCAGATGAATGGCAGCCCAGGACAACTGCCCTTTAACATCCAGACCTCCTGCTTTGAAATGGCTAACTCTGGAACATTGAAAAGATGAAACAAGACACCTTAAATGAATAAATGCATTGCATTAACACATTTCAAAAGGCACATGAGCTCAGATACAACAGCGTAAAGGCTGCACACATACTAATAGCCCGAGAATACAGCTGGGAAGAAGTGTGTGTCTAGCTTTTTGAGTTGAGCGTGTAATCAATAGAACAAAAAGCCTTATTCTTTTTTCAATCACTACATCCTTTTTTTCTCTGTTAATCCTTTAAAAACATTAGTGTCATTGGCATGTTTAGTGCCATTACTTTGCAATAACGAGAGCACAAATCCCCAACATCATTGGAGTAGTACCAGTAGAGAATTTGGCTCTTAGTAGTCATTGGAGGAGCACCATTGATTTCAGTGGGAGTTAGGCACCTAAATACCTTTTGAAGATCTGGGACCTAGTACTTACGGGAAGCCAATGCACTGAACTGAGTAAAGGACCATTAACCCTATCAGGAAAAATGTCTGAAAAGTGAGCTAGCTCAGACACTGATTCAACAAGGCACTTAAGCATATGCTTAACTTTAAACATGTTTAAGTGCTTTGCTTGATAGTAATGGAATTACTCACATGCTTTACATCCAGAATAACGTTCCTAGGGAATTGATGGGTTCCTCACTGTGTGATTCGTTAAAAATGGGCTGGACAAATTACCTGAGAATACAGAGTAGGAAATACCTTTGCACTTGACATAATGGCCCTTTTTTAATCCCTAATTTTTACGGGCCAAACCCCTTCTGACCTGAAATGTGCAACTTCCACTGAAAACAAAGGGTCTCTTTCTCCTCTTGCTTGCACGGTGGTATATCTGAACTAAATGCATTAAAGACACTAGGGTGTCTTGTGTTAAATATTGCATGAGTGAATTAGGCCCAATGAGCTAAAATCTATTCTTGTTTATACCAGTGCAACACCATTGATGTTAATGGGACCCCACAATTCTAGGAATTTTAGCTAATTCTTGCTCCAGTGTTAAGACAGCTGTAACTATAGGGACCATAGAAACATGGCAACAGGACTGATTAGCTAAGACTAAACACCATTAGGGAGGAAAATGAATTCCCTAGTTTATCATGAGATCAAACAAGCGAATAACATAAAATCTCCCACCTTCTCAGCAAATAAGCCAAAATCTTTTATGAAAACCAATCTGGTAATTATTTAAGTGACTTAGTCAAATACGTTTGCAGTCATTGAGGTAAATATTCAGATGTGGTGGGGAGGCCCAACCGTCCAGTTTATAAGTGTAATTTGGGTCTGAGAAAAAAATTGGGCCAAATGTCTGCAGCTTTTGTGCCTGCCATTGAATCCTGGATACAGCTTGTAATAGCTGCATGTTTAACTACCTGATTTATGCCCACAGTTAGTTAGCGGGTCTAAATGCCATGATATGCACTTGCAGCCACAAAACAACAGACACAAACTGCACCCCTCAAAAAGCATGTTCAGCAGTCAAAAATTTACCCAGTAAGGTTTCCTGGATTTAAAAGCTTTTCTTAAATGGAAACACACATGGAAACAAAACTTTGTCATTTACATCATCAATCCATACACTTTTGGGATATTGCAAATTAAAACAAAAGCGTATACAACAGCCACTATTTGCAGCAATAATACATAACTGTGCTTCCTGATACTATTTTGAGCTAATGGCTAACTAAACAGACAATTTTGCATTGTAACCTAATGTACTTTAGCTTTCTCACACCCTTATTTGTTACTTAATAAATGCATGTATTAATCTAAAGTTGTGGTCCATGAAATAATTACAGAAGAAGTTCTGCTCTCCTTTACATTAGATTGAATGTGTAGTAACTGCATTGGTGTCATTGGAGTTACTCCCTGGTTACTCCAGTGTAACTGAGAGAAGAATATGGTGCACAGTCTTTTAGGAAAACTTTGAAAGTGTGATGGTTGGGTGAGTGATTGTTTCTGCTAGTTTTCTCCGCCAATCACTCTAGACTTCCTTGCGTAGGGCAACTTTGATGCTGCTAAAGATCTTCCCCAGGGCCTTGCACAGTGGGTCACAGAAGGTGTGGATGCAGAGGGAGTAAATTCTGCTGACACACTGGATTTCGATCACGTAGCTTTTGATGCAGGGCACCACTGCCCAGATATGACAAAAGGAGATTAAAGCAAAGAGGAAGCCCCAGATGACTGCCAGAGGGATTCCCAACACAACCGAAAGCAGCCGGTAGCACCAGTACTTGCTGACTGTGAAGGTGGTGTAGCTGGTTTTCCATACTCCATCAAAACTGTATGTACCAGCTGGCTCAGCAATGACATCTTCAAAATCCACCTGAAATGCAGACAAGACAGAGGGGTGGGTTAGGGGGATGCCACTCACACAGGATTCAAGCAGGGAAGATAATTATCATCCAACTGAAGAAGAGTGCTCACAATTACTCTTCTGTTTATTGGCCAGTTGAGATCTCTTGTACATCGGCATGCTCCTATTCTAGTAGTGAGGATTCCAAAGAATTAATTATTTAAGTGATTAAATTAGGTATCTGACATCAGACTCTGTAGCCCTTCCAAAATAAAGGGCCAAAGCCAAGCTCCCGTGGAAAATGGGCCCTGTGTGGAAGGTGAAAGTGTCTGCCTTACTCTCCATTCACTTCTCATCAGCTGGCTCCGGTGCAGCTGGGCCAGAGTAACTGCCATTGTCCGAAAGGTCTACTCCACACTTGAGTTTGGGGGCCAAAATTAGCTGCAAAATGTTGAGCCCTTAGCCAGTTCTTCACCAAATCATTGTCTGTTTTCTTACATCATATGGCACAAATTTATGGTGAGATGTAAGAGGGTCCACAACTGGGTTGCCTCTGAGCACACCTGTTATGGGGCACAAAACATTTTTACCCCCTAGGCTGAGGCAAGAGCTACCCCCATGATTTAATTTTGATGACTGCCTTTTTATCATTAGCTAAAGTATGATTGGTGTGAGCAGGTATTCCCTGCACTTTAAGCTGGTGAATACTGTTACTACTGCAAATGCCTTGCCTACAAAATACAACAATTGGATTGATTTGGGTGTCAGGAAGGGAACATGAAGGCAGTTATATAATCAAGAGCGTGCAAGAGCAAAAACATTGGTGTCTAAAACACATTTGCTGCTCTTGGGATGCTTCCTTTTCGTATATGTTTTAATATCTGAGTAATGAGAATGCATCCCACAGTGGTTTGGTCTGTGCAATGAAAAAACATAAAGATGCAGCTAAAATGGAAAAAAAATGGATTTTTTGTGGAAAATCATTTTCCGTTTCTAATGCCCACATAATCAAGATATCTAAGCACCAAGAGCTAGATTAATAAAGGCAGAGAAATACAAAGCTCCCCACTGGAAGAGGAAGATACATAAAGACTAAATTAAATTAAAAACAATATTCACAGACATGCGCCAGTCTACAGCATTGGTTGCCTCACAAATCCCAAAGACCAGGGCCCTCAGCTGGGGAGACTCTTCAACTGGTCATGAAAGGTTCAATGCTAGGCATGTTTTTTTAGTATCTTGTGCAGTCTGAATTGCCACCAGGTGACATGAGGTGACTCAAGAAGGTGGGCTCCAAATATGCAGGTCTTTGTCCCCATGAACTGCACCACAACGCATGCAGGTCCACCACCTTGTGCACCGGGGGCAGGAAATGTGCCATGAAACTGTTTATTCTTGAACTATCACACACAGCCTATTCCTACCCCTTTGAGCCTTCAAGAGCATTGGAGGGCTTTCTACTAAGAGGTGAATAGCACTCATAAAATGCCCACACACCTTGTATTTGTTTTTTAAATATTCAGAGCTCAAATAATCATCTTTACATGCTCTGAGGGAGGTAGATCCACTTTCCTCTCCACATCTCCCAGGGACATTGCTGCTACCTGGCAGAACTTTGTGATGGGGTTTCTTTTAATTACTGATCCGCTTAGTTGAGATTAAGATACATCTGCAAGAAAGCAGGAGAGTACTCACATATTTCTCGTGAGTAATGTATTCATCAGCTGCATTTATCACTGTAGCATTGACAAAAAATATTAATCATGGATGATAAACACAGGTTAAAAGGCATTTGTCATTTTATTATGAAACCATTATAAATTGTGCTTGCTGTTTCTCCACATTAAAGAACCTGTGGGCATGACTGATCATTAGAGAATGGTTTTATGCTTGACCTAGGCTCTGATTCAGTAAGGCGTTTAAGGACATGTCTAACTTTAAATACATGAGTAGTCCCACTGAAGTCGAGGAGTGATATCCTGGCTCCATTGAAGTCAACAGGACTCCCTTGGAGCCAGAATTGCATCCAAAATACTTACATGCATGCCTGATTTTGAAGCCAGAAAGTACTTCAGCATGTGCCTAACTTTAAGCACTTTTGACTTCCTAGTGGGGAGCCACTTTTTCAAAGAAGGGTGCTCCAGGTCTTCATTCTTCAAGGAGCGAAGTGCCCTTAACAACCCCCATTTGTTCTGTTCTGGTGCAGACAGGCACAGGGCACATAGTGAGGTTCCAGATGTGCCACAACTAGTCAACAATACTTGGAGGGAGAGGGAGCCCTACAACAGGAACTCTATCAGTCTTCCAGTACATACCTGCGGTCAACTGGCTCTAACAGGAGTTGAAGGCACTGAGCACCTAGCTTGATATTCAGTTTGGATCTTAGGTGCATAGAATACATATTTATATGAGCACCTAACTGCTGACTTGAGTGTCCTAATATGGACTTGGGTCCCCTAACTTAGGCATGCTGTCAATTGACCTCTTCTACCTTATTCTTCTGAAAGTGACAGCCACAAAGCCTAAGGGCATTGACAGAGCTGTGATCAACTCCTCCAAGCTGGCATCTCTGCTTATCTCAAGCAAGGGACACAAATTCAGCCAACACAGAAAGGCTTTGGAGATTTGTAAACGGAAATCCACTTGGACCCGAGGGAAGCATGCGATTCAGCATGACTTCTTCCGCAGTCTCTGCCACTCCCTGTATATACACCTCAAAGGTGCAGATTCTCTTGGGCTCCAGTGGTGTCTGGGAGCCAGAGGGAGAATGCAGGAACCACACTTTCCCACACTCCACAGGATTGGGACCTAAACAACTTCATTTTGCTACCTTCTGGGCCATGTAGCAAGCGGTGGCATAGGGCTTCAGTTTCTGAAGATGGAATCTTAACACACAGGTAATTGTGTTAGATCTGTAGAAGCACATATCTTTCAGCCACAGTACAAGGCTCCTTTCAATCTCACTTCAGTCTAATACCATCTTCCTCCTGGAAATTTCAAAGAGATTCCTTGACGTAATTCTGATAAAATTTTATCATTCCATCTATAGCAACTTTACACCTTTACACCCTCTGTTTTTTCATTTAGGTATGGAGACACAGCCAAAATATATATCAGTCTGGCCTATGTTTATCCCCTTATACAGCAGTTAGTGACAGTAGGAAAGTGCTTTAGGCCAGAATGTTGGAGGACACAAAAAGGAGTCAGATTTCTGTTCCTGAGGTAGCAACACTGCAGAAGAGGGCAGCAGCAGATCATTGCAGTAGGAGAAGAACATGAGGAGAAAGAGGGATCAAACGTATTTGAAGATCTCATTGGAAAAGAAAATATTGTGAAGTGGAGTTTATTTTTATTGTGTGAGATGATGTCACTGGGGTGCTTCAAAGATGAAGAAATTAGAAAGATCGGCAGTCTCCTGTGATAGCTTTTGCCCTGAGCGGTTTGCTTAATAAAAATGTGGTCAACTGGGGAGGGATGTTCTTGCAGAATCTACTTCAAAGAGAGGACAGTGGACTAGGGGGAAAAGTGAGCACATTACATGCTTTTCACATGTCGTTGAAGCTATATAAAGGCCAAAAGAGGACTAGAGATGGGATGAAGTGACCTGGAACAGTTCAGATGTTTGCAACCAGGGGCTGCTGGTCCGTTCTCCCCATGTACAAGGTAGCCATTTGGTGACATCTTAGAACTAGGGGCTGAACAGCTCCAAAGAGTTTTGGTTCTGTTTTTAACTCCAAAATTTGCAAACCCAAACTTCATCTGCAACCAAAACTGGCTGACTCCAGCAGAGTTGCTCCTGATTTACACTGTTTGAAGTGAGAAGAGAAATCAGACCATGATTTCCATCTTCTCTATCTCCCCCTCCTCTCGTCATGATTGAATGCAGGGTGTTTTAACCTCTCTCTCCTTCTTTCTTGGTTGCTTAATGGCTTAAGGATCTTCATGCCTCCAGTAATTTTTCTGTGTCACCCTGTGTGCACCAAACAGCACGGGGAACATTTCTGCTCTTCACATTTGATACATAGTGGCTGCAGAAAAAGACTTTGGGATCATAGTCTTTTTCTCACTAGATCTGATGGACACTTACTGCTCTCACTTACATGGGTGTCTGATCAAAAATAGCCTTACTCCATATGTAAATTGGTATAGCTGAGTCCAGTGTCTGGACCAATATATTTACAGGTATTAACAAACTAGATAGTGACGTGCAGAAGAGATACAAGAATGCATGTTTGATGGGGAACATATGCTGGATATAACATCACTACCCAGCTGTCCCAATCCCCTTTTGCCCTGCTCATTGAATGTCCATCTACAGCACGCTAGCTGTTGCGCTTGGTGGCTGATCAGTGAGCCTCCTAGTTCAAATCCTAACCTGGCCTTTGCATCACCTGTTTTCAAAAGTGGCACCTTTTCTAAATGCAGAAACCAAAGCTCACATTACAAGACATCCTCTATTGATTTTAAGAAGAGGTTCAATCCACACTCATTTATCTCATCTGAATTCCAGTAATGCTTCAAGGAAACAGCATAATTTAACAGAACCTTTTCAATCTTCTCTCTTACCCCAATGGGGCCAAATTTACCCTTGGTGTACCTCCATTTACGAGGATAGAGTTGCACCAAGCCCACACTCTTCAATGGTCAAAATTAGAGACAACACCCTTTAGAGGTTCAGTTCCATATTCCTCACTCAGTGTCTCTGTTGATCACGGCATGCGGGAGAAACAATTCTGTTCTAAATAAGACTATAACACTGTGAACACATTCAGCTGCCCCATCAACTTCTGTACTGCTCCGAACAGGGACAACTTCAGGACAACACACTGTCCTGAATTTTGGCAGGTTTTTTTTTAAAGGTTCACTTTAATTCTTTAGAGTGACATGGGCATGAGTCTTTTTTTATATTTGGCTTCCTGCTCCCCAAGACTAATGGAAAAAGGTCAGTCAATTGGCAAGCTACAGCCACGGAAGTTGGAGTGAATATGTTCAAAGAATTAAACAAGCACATTCATCAGAGATGGGAAAGCCACATGAAATCACCTAGTCAGTTTATGCATCTCCCTGGCAATGCAGGATTTCCCCCTACAGCACATTTTCAAACTACTGCCCTTGATAATTCCTCTTCCTCTGGCATATTGTCCAGCTACACCCTATATTTAGTGATTTAAACATACAGTAGAATTTGAGCCTGATATAAAAGCAATATACCAATAGATTTATTGCACTAAAATGCAGAGATGCATATAAAAATCAAAGGCTCTCAGAAAGTGTACCTTTATAACATCTTCATTAATGTGTTTTGGATCTCTGTTCACCAGGTCTATTTCTTTTGTGTGCTGGTCCTTTATTATTATCCGCTCCTCGAGTTCAGTTTGCTCTTCTGCCATAGTTTCTTGATAGAATGGCGCAAGTCAATTTTAAAAAAGTTCCAGAACCTTTGCTCTGCTGGCAAAATACCTCGAAAGAAAGTTGTGCATTCAGTATCTCAAGCGTTGTGCTCTTCTTTACTAAGCAAACCCCACCCTGGATACCAGTGAACAGCTGCCTCGCTATAGCTTCAAGACCCTCTGTGAAATCTGCCTGTGGCAAACCTCCAAGCTAAAATTAATATTGTAGCTCACACTGAGGCCTGAAAGCATTCCTTAAAGGGGCACTGGACTCATCTATGCCTTCACACCATAGAGCTATCTTTTCAAAGGAGTTAGCCTGAATGATTCAGAGAGAGATTGAAGAAGGGTCATTTTAAAGAGAAAATAATGCAAAATACAATATTGGAGGCTTTAATGGGACTGCACTCTAGCGGGGTGTTAGTTCAGGGTATAGAATAGAGAACTTGAGGGATGCTGCAGGGGTGCATGCTGGAATAGGAGCTTAGCATCCATTTCCAGAGTGCAGTATGATCGCACTCTTCTGGTTTAGCTTCACTGGTGACTGCAGGGGGGGCTTGTACTATCCTACTCCCACATGGGACAGTCTAACCGTGGTGTCTGTGTTAGACTAATGCAGTGTCAGGACTGATCACCATAGTTATGGCTACTGTTGCAGAGGGAGGGGGTAGGAAGTAGGCTGAAGGTTCCTTGTGCCTCTTCGTCTCTTGTACACCTGTGTAAGGCCAGCCACAATCTGGCCCATGGCATCACCCATTCATCCTTCGGTGTGCCCAATGGCAAGATGTAAGCCCACCCAGAAACATACAAGAGACATTATGGGCCAGATAGTGGCTAGTCTTTGAGTAGGTGTAGAGCCTGCTCCCTGAGAATAACTCTTGGGTCTCACAGCACCCCACAAAAGGGTAAGGAAGGTGAGGTGGGCTGAAGCCCCTGCATCCTACACACTAGCTAACTGGCTGGGTGATGAAGAGGAAGGGAGAAACGTACACAATCTGCTCCTAAGGGATTGTGTAGCAAGCATGCACTCCTCTGTAGGGTGGAGCACAATGTTTCCCTGTGCTACCAGGAGGCAGCATGATATATCCCATTGCTCCCACTGAAGCTATGCAGCTTTGCACTTCACCCAGCACAAGCCATCAATTAACTACCAAAAAGCCAGGCAACACAAATAAGAGCACCCCATGGGCAGCACCATGATGAACTATGCTCTGTGCAATCCCCATATCAATAAGGGTTGTATTTTAAACTTCCTTCCAGCTCCCCATTACCAAAGGAGACAGAAGAAAGCAACAAAAATGATACATAGATCAGAGTGCAAGACCATATGAGAGGCTGAGGCAAATAGAGTTATTTGGAGCCTGTAAAATAAGTGACTCAGGGGAGGCAGATCATGGGCTATAAATATCTCCAAAGAAGCTATATTGTCATGGAACAGCCAAACAAATCCCCAGAGTCCTTTTAAAAGGCAGCCAAAAATATATAGTCTCAGGGAAGGAACTTGGAGTCTTCTAGCTTTTTCACATAAATAAAATTTCAAACAAACAGAAATAATCAAAGTCACAAATCAGGAAGGGCCCATATTAATGGATATTTGGCTCCTTAGAAAGTTAGGCAAAGTGCCATCATAACTATATTAATTAGGATTCATTGAACATTTATTGCATTTAAATATCCATCTGCTATCTCTTTCCAGTGCTTTGTAGGTTCTGGTAACTAAGTTAGTACATTTATTCTAAACACAGTGTAAAAAAATTTCCAGTATGAAAAAAATGATATTTACAAACATCTTAATTTGAAGAAATTACACAGACTATCTTGCCAATAACTAATCATTATTTTCTCCTGCCATAGACATGAAGGGATTGGAAAGACCTCACTAAATCATTTAGTCCAGTCCCCGGCACTGTGCTATCATGTGCTATTGTGGAATAAACAACTAAATGAGAGTTATTTTTCAGTATTAGATTTTCACTAACGGGGGTTGCCAATATTACCTACATTAGCTATTGCACAAGCAGCAGATTCCCACAGCAAAGCTGCTGTCTGGCTGGCCCGTTATAATCCAGTGAGATTAGATAAGACAAACGCGGTCTGTTCACAAACAGTGTGTTGTGACATACATCAACGACCAAAACGGGCCAAATTCAAATAGTCTACAGTGAAAAGCAAGCAAATGATTCACACTGTTAGAGGATGGTACAGTAAGGCAAATAGTAATGGCTGGCATATAAGGAAGAAAGGGCCTGAGTCTCCCTGTACTCTGTACCTTGTGTAACCATTACAACTGAGCAAAGAGGGAGCAAAATGAGTGTAAACAGTCCTGCAAAATGCAAGGAGTCAGACTGGAAGATGGTCTCTTCAAACCCTTCTGAGCATCTGTGTCATTAGGGATTCATTTGCCAGTTTTATTGGCTGGACTGGTGAACAGATTCAGCAAAGGTTTTGTAGAATTTGCAGTTCAGTCAGAAGAGTAGTAATGTTTTCATTGACATGGGTTAATAGATTTCTAGTTGGGAACCATTCCGTTTATTTTTCACACAAATGAAGCTAAGATCACAGCTAAATACAAAAAAGGAACCTATTAGTATGTCATAGTTCTAGTCTCTATAGTAGGCAATGGTGGCCATGTTGGATGGGTATGTCTAGCTAATGAAAGAATTCTCTTCCCTCAACTGAGACAAGCCACGTTGCAAGATGATGCCAAAGCCGAAACATTAATGAAAAAGTGAGATTTCACACGTTCTGTGACTTCTCCCAAGAGGCAATACTTCAGTCAAAGATATTTGTGTCTCTGTGTGGTGTACACAGATATTTGTGTCTGCATGTTGTGTGTGTGAAGGGAGATTTGGGATGTGTTGGAGGTTTGGAAGGGGTGTTTTCAGTAGGTCCACAAAGAGTGAGGAATGGCAGGTGAAGGGAGGAAACTATTGACGGCAAGAGTTTACAGCCCCTGTCCTAATGTGCCTATGTAAATGATGAGTCTAGTTACCTATAGACTTGGTTTTGGTCTCATTCAGATTGTACACTAGTCTGACTCCACTGACTTCATTTACAGAAATGCAGAGTCAGGTCCCAGACTCACAAGAGTTGCAGGGCCTGATTTGCAGAAGTGCTGAACATCTATAGCTACTGCTGAAGTCAGTAGGTGCTCTGCACCTCTGAAAATCAGACTATGAAATGCTATGCATTTCAGCTGATTATCTCTAGCATGATCTGAGTAAGTGCTGGTAGCAGGTTATCCAACAATATTACCCCCCTTTCTGAAACCTTCATGTCTTGGACGCTTTCTCACAATGAACACTGAGCAGAGACAGTTAGCAACCACACAAGCAGCAGATTCCCACAGCAAAGCTGCTGTCTGGCTGACCTATTACAATCTAGTGGGATTAGATAAGACAAACGCGGTCTGTACACAGAGTGTTGTGACATACATCAATGACCAAAATGGGCCAAATTCAAATTGTCTGCAGTGAAAAGTACAGCTTTAATTCAGTCAGCTGGTTCTACTGAGGTCATAGACACGTAGGCTGGGGTGCTTTTCAACATTAGCTTCCTTGGGCCTATGATTTAGTATTGGACAATGCGTTCCTGTTTTATGGACTCTTTCCTTTACAAGCATCTTGCTGGTAAAAAGTTCCTTCCAGGTCAAAAATCTGCCATGCAGAGAGAGTTTGATTTAGAGGCTGTTATGATGAGGCTGTATAATGAAAGCAGTAGGAAAAAGGAAAGAGATATGATTCATTAGAGGAATGATCATTGCCTAGAGACACAAGCAACTACCAAATAAGAGTCGGTGATTTATAGTGAAGATTTTATTATGTAAACAACACACCACTAACGACTGCAGCCACTTGGAATTGGGCTAAAACATCACAATAGCAAAAAAAAATACATTCCCTTCAGCTTCAACACCCCCAACACAGTGCCTCTGCTGCTTTCATCAACAACAATCTTTGATGTTTGAGGTTAGCAGTGCTGAGCTATTTTCTGTACAAACCCTTTCTCCTTAACTATCTCTTTAAAACAGTTCATATAACGAAGCACTGAAACCGGATTTCATTCTCTCTTTCATTGGTTGAAACGTGACAGGCCTCTTATAATCATCTCTCCTACTAGGGCACCTTTTGTACTGGTAGGGACCTGACTGAACTCCAACCACCTTCTGCTTGCTTGAATTCTAGAGTGCACCGTACTGGGTTTCATATTAAAGTCAATGGAATCACTCAAGGAAAAGAATATCTTCAACATGTTTAAGGGGATCACCATCTGGTCCTATGAAAGCGTATTTGATGGCCGCCATCTTGGCTAACACACGTGGGATTGAAGCAGGGACCTAACCAGAGCTATAAGCATGAGCTGCTATAGTGTGAGTTAAAGAGCCTCCATCCCATAGCTAGGGGCTGTAACAAACTCAAACCATCTCAGGATTGGCACAAAGGCAGACTGTAACCCACACTGGCCAGTGAGTTTTATGGAAATAACCCCCCTCCCCCTCCCCACAAATTCAAGTGCAAATTCAGCAAGGTATACAAATACGTAGTCCTAGTGTCTTCAGTGCTCACCTGCGTAAAGTTAATGTGCTTAATCAAGTGCTTAAAGTCAAACATGTAACTTGGTAACTTACTGGATCAGGGCCCAGAGAAGATTGTTGATGAACAGGAAGAAGAGCTACTGTGTTTATTCACAGGCAATGCAACAACCAATAAACAAAGAGAAATTGGACAAAGTTCAGTACTGGCAGGGCCTGATTTAATAAACCAAATCCAGCCTGGGTCTAACTCCATTTGAGTCCTTCCTAGTTAATGCTGGGTTCGCTTGTTTACTTTCCGCAGCATTAAGGCGAGGCCTGCCCACCATGAAGCTAAATATCCTCATGCTCTTCAAGAAAGGAGAGATGACCACATCCAGAAAGGAGCCCCCCACACAGTCTGGAGATCAGGCATATGAATTAGGAGTGTTTAAACAATATTGGCAATTTTTTTTTTTTGAGACAAGGGTCCTGTGAGTAAAAGCAGCATTAATCCGTACCTGTGCCTATTGTGGTTTGTTCTCTGCATTTCAGGAAGTTCAAGGGTTTTGATGTAAGTTAAAGGTTAGCTAGTGTGTGAGGCAAGGATCTCCACAGAGGGCAACCTCGGGCTACAGAAAGAGTAAATCTCAGTGATGTTTTCATTGCAGAGATTTCTCTCCAATTATTCCGTCATAGTGTGGGGTTCACCACTGTGAACACGCTCTTGGTGACCACTGGCAGAGGATAGTGGGGTGCATAAGAGTTAGAGGGTCCCCTGGGTCTGGTAGCTACATACTTGTTTGCCAGAGAATGTCATGTAAGGGCTGTGTCACACCGATCACCATAATTATTGTGAAATGTGTGTACAGATAATATGTAAGGAGTTGTGTATTGTGTGTCTTTCAATGGAAGTCTATTTGCATATGGACTTACCAGCTGATCAAGATTATAAAGCTGACAAGAAACACAAAATCTGCAGGAAGGAACACATAGCAGGAGGGTGTCTGGTTTATGACTAAACTAAAATAATTAGTCTTGTATATCAGGAAAATGCAAGGAGACACCTGATATCCTTCACCTAGTAATGAAGCTGACAGTGGGCTTGCTTCATGAACAAAAGATCACAGCCAAGCCTGGTTGTAACACGTTGGAAGGATTTTGGGTGAGCTTTTGCCCTCATGGCATAATAACGTCCTATTAGTTAAGTTTAGGCTCTAGTGTGTGTGTTATGATTTTATTTTATATGAAACCCTTTGTTTCCAACATTTCTGCTGACTAGCATTTGAATCTCCAGTCATTGTTAAATAAACATATACTTGTTTTCTCTATAAAACAACCAAGTGCTGTGTGGTAAGTGGAGCTGTGGTCTAAGTGGTAAGCCGTGGTGTCCTGTTCCTTTGGGAACAGTGGGTCTGGTGATTCTGCAAGTGTGCTGTGGATCTGGATCTGTACACTCCAGGGAGATGCTTGGATGACCAGGGGTTGGCATGTGCCTATCACTAACCTGCAGAGGGACAGCAGAGCTTGTGTGGGCTGAGGGGAGAGTGCTTATCTACCTCTGGCTGGTGGAGTCAGGATGTTGACACCTGCCAGGCACAGACAAGGCTTGTTCATGTTAAGGGAAGTTGATAGGAAGGTGCCTCAGGTACCCAGGGGGTACCTTTGGGAAATGTCACAGCCACCTGCCCCTTCTCTCTCCCACCAACCCTCCCACCCCAGATCTGGGCAGGGGTACTAACCTCCAAGAAGTCCTGGGATTTTATGTATCCTAGGCAGGGATATAAGGGATCCTAGAGTGAAAGGCTCCACAACTCTACATCAACTCTGGGTGTCTGGAACTCCACCCTTTGTTCCCTGGAAGCCCCCCAGGACCACCCTCTGTATTCAAGATTCCCATCTGAGTGGGGGATAAAAGGGCAGAAAAGTGATACAGCCACAGATCATATATCCTCTATGCGGGGAGTGGAAAAATGATGAACTTCATACCCAGTACACACCCATTGTGCTTGAATGGATCATCAGACTGTGGAGTGCCAGCCATTCCATCTGAGAACGGGAAGATGGTGCTGTGGAGTTGGTTGGCGCTCCTTTCCATGCGGGAATGGGAGATGCATACAGGAAGACTTCCCTTTGCAGGCATATCTTGGGGGAATGATCAGGCTCACTGCTGCTTCCTTTGAACTGCTAGCCAAGATAGGACTTGTCAGTTCTGTATTAAGCATCCATTTGTTAACATACCAAATATGTACAAAACTCAGGAGAGTAAAGAGGCTTCTAGAGACAGCAACAGGAATAGAAAGGAGAGACGTGACCCAACATCTCCAAAGTTGGGATACTTCAGATAAGTTCCTGCCTCTATTACAGGCTTCCTTTTGCAACCTGAGGCAAATTCATTAGAGGTCTACATGCAAGCTGGGCCTCCATTTGTGTTTGATGCCTGCAATGAAGTGTGCCCCCACCAGTTCTTTGGCTGCAGTGAACTGCCAAGAAAATGTCCAAATGAAGCCTTGGCACAGAACTGTGGGTGCAATGTATTAAGGGTACAAAATCATGGATTATGAATTAGATACAAAATCCATTGCTGAAATGCAACCACATCTGGGAGAGAAGGAAGCAGCTTTTAAATTGTGTAAATCAGTGCTACTCCGACAGATCGTGAAGCATACCTTATCCAAAGAAAGCTATTTTTGCCTTGCTCTGGGGTTGGGGGACACACTTCCTGGTGCAATAAGTTATTTCACTCCAGACCCCTAGTAGTGGAGTTGATCGCTTATGAGAAACATAAATCTCATGGAAGAGAATGCTTGTCTGGCAGGGATCCAGAGAACAGGCAGTGAAATTAGGAAACACAGCTGTTCCGAGAAATACCGTCTCCTGACAGATGGAGAAGGGAGTGATCTGGGATATTTTCCTCACTAGCAAGCCTGTCTTTTATACTGAGCAATGATAATGTTAAGGGCCCTGCTCTGGTTTTTACCAGCAGTAAATGCACTAGGAGGTGGGGTAGAGGGGAAAGAAGGAAGAGGGCTGGTCTGAAGATACTGCGGCCCACTAGCAGACCCAGAAAGGATTCTAGCTTACTCGGCCAGAATGCCTTTAGGAGCAATGGGGACATGAGAATGCCAGAGCAGAGGCTGTAACATAGTTTGAAAGGGTGCAGCATGCACCCTCCCCTACTTTGGATGTGCCCTGCCCCCACTCTGCTCTCTCTGGGATGTCTAATGGTGGTAGTCATTCACTGTCTTTATGCCCCAGGAAACTTAATTCCCCCCTACCCCATTCACACACAGACATAAAGAGCTCTCCTTGAATTCAGAGTAAGAGGAAGTTACTCAGATAGTTTTGTGATAAAGGCAATGGCCTGGGAGTGGGAAGGTCGGAGTGAGATTTCTGGTTCTGCCACTGACTCCAGGTGTGACCTAGGGCGAATTACTCTCTCTCTGTGCCTCAGTTCCCCATCTGTAAAAAAGGGATAATAAAATGTCCTTCCCTCACAGGACGGGGTGAGGATAAATCTGCTAGTGTTTACGAGCACCTCAGATTCTATATAGTGGGGGGGGGCTTATAAATATTTCTGGGCCCTTGGGGTAAAAGGGCTAATATTGGTGCTTCCTAGTCCACATAAGAAGAACTCCTGGAAGACTTCCTTAAGGCCAACCGTAATCTAGAACTGAAGTCTTTCTTCTTTGTCCCTACCCTCCCGGTTGCCAAAATCCAAATCCACTTGCCACACATTCCTGAGCACCAAAGCACCAGCTTATCCAGCTAGCCAAACCTTCAGCTACTCCCGCCCCTGCCACAGGCTCCTTGCACCCTGACTGAGGGATGTTTAGAAAGCAAGGAAGGGGCCAGGGCCAATGGCGCTTTAACTATGCAGATTTGTCACCATCACGGGTTGGGTGCACCACAGCTACAAGGGCTACTGCAACCCCGAGGCTGGAATAGTGGCTGCAAAGCAGCTCCACTGTGGCTTCTTGATCTATGGAGAAGAACCAAGACTCCTCCTGATTGCCTTGGACCACCCCTGCTCACAACATTTTTGCAAAGGGTTTGCATTTGAGAGAGGCCCATTCTGCACAACAACAGGATAGGCCTGTACTATGAACTTCTGAACTAAAGGAAAATCTTTTTCCCTATGTTAAGTATCCTCCGACCTTCTTGTCAACCGTCTAAATGGGTCATCTTGATTATCACTACAAAAGCTTTTTTCTCCTGCTCATAATAGCTCATCTTAATTAATTAGCCTCTTACTCCACCTTTTCATGTTCTCTGTATGTTTGTATATATATATCTTCTTACTATATGTTCCATTCTATGCATCCGATGAAGTGAGCTGTAGCCCACGAAAGCTTATGCTCAAATAAATTTGTTAGTCTCTAAGGTGTCACAAGTACTCCTGTTCTTTTTGTGGATACAGACTAACATGGCTGCTACTCTGAAACCTGAACTAAAGGTGCATGCCTCACACACTTCAAGGCATAAGTTTGCAAAGTGCTGTTAGAATAGTGTTTCAACTTCATGCCCTTCCTAGAAACGTATTTGACCTGAGAACGTTCTATGTGGTGCATTAAATGGTTCAGAACAACAGGCAGTGTCAAAGGAATTGTCCCAAAGGAAAGTAAATAAAGAGTCCAAGAATAATGGAATTATCAAGGATGCTCATTGGTCTCCACAGCTGGACTGACATGCACAAACCCAATCCCTACTTATTATTTCTACTCCAAAGTGGAAGCTATGAAATAATTGCCTAGTTTGGATTCTCAGAGCTGACTACTGTGACCATTGGACCCTTCCCCCTGTATTGCTGAGAATACAGGACACTACAGCTAGGATTTTCATTGGCACCTAAGAGAATGAGGGGCCCAACTAACACTGACATTCAATAGGAAATGGGTGCCTAAATTGTTTAGGTTCCTTTGAAAATCCCTGCCTAAAAATCTGTTGATAGTTAAACTCTCTACTAGTACTATCTAGCATTCATCTCATGAACTAGAACTCCAGATTATATTCCAAATTCCAATTCAGGCAGCTGGAATCCCATTTGTAAACACATCATCAGCCCCCTCAATTGTTCCACGGGATAGGTCTATTTACAACATAAACCTAGAGGGCTCCTGTTTCCATAGATCTAGCACGGGAAGCATATTGCTTGAGATTAGAGAAGAAATAAACAGACAGAAATGAACCAAATGTGCAGAAAATCGAAGCTCATGAGCAACCCAAGAGCCCAGGGCCACAGAGGGTAATAAAGAGAAAAGGAATCTGGGGAGCTAAAAACCTTTGACATGAGTCATCCTATAACAGCCTGGGAAGTGTTATGAGTGGGAAATGGAAGTCAGGCAGAAAAGTGATGCTTAAAAATTAAGTCCTCATGTTAAAGTGACAAAACACCCAGTGTTAAGTGGGTGCAAAGGAGTTGCACCTGGGCTGAATATGCCTTGCTTTTGGAACTGCTAAATCTTCAAATTTAACCAGGAATTCTGCCTTTGTCTTTCTCACCGGATTGAGAGACTGTCCCTTTGTATTGTAGCTGATAATTTTGTTCATGCCAAATAAGGCACAATGAAGTTCAGATAGCTCTTCCATACCATTTGTCACCCTAGCCATAAAAGTTAGTAAAAACACAATTATGCCATTCAAGTCAGCAAAACAGGCTTAAAGACACATGGGGAACAGATGTGCCAAGTTAAAAGTTTCCATTGCTGTGCAGTTTTCTAACAACACATTTTAAGTATGCTTCAGGGAATTATACCTGCTTTAAAGTTACAAAGAAAATTTTAGGAATTGATTTTCCCCATTTACCTACCAAAAATATTTATTTTCTACCTTTAGGACACCTGTTCTCTACCAGAGGAACCTTATCTTCAGAAATCTCATTCTGATCACAAACCTTTTCTTCTCCATCTTCAAGGTCTGTCTGGACGTTCTCTTCTCTCAGAATGACTGCATCTATTAATCTGGAAGAGAAGTCCAACTTTACTACAATGTTTTGTTAGTATTTGACCACTCAGATGAGACAGCTAATGCCCATGGGACTGGGACTTTTAGCTGGCACCAAGTTTTCCTGTACATCTATTGGAGGAATGTTTGCAAGAAGGTGCAGCAATCAAAGCACTGTAGAAATGGCCTTGGAAGCCAAACTGCCCTGACTCACAATATTCTTTTATGAGAGGCCTGGGGTCTTTGCAGCCTCATCTTTCTCAGTTTAAATTCAAGGATCCGTCAAGTGCTGATGAAGACTGAAGCTGCTCAGAGTAGTAGGGCATTAACATCATTACCATTTAAACAGAGCTGGAAAATGTATGTTGCAAACAAAAAGCTCAAAGAGAAACTCTGTTGTATTTAGTATCTATTAAAATTTTAAATTCACAGTGGAGGAGGTACAAAACCATCTATTTATTATTAAAGTTAAGCCTTCTCCTTAGCACTTTTGAATTTAAAGCAGTTTGCGACTTGAGAGAAAGAAGAAGCCTTTGAAAAATCAAACCCATGCCCTAGTGGCAAAACCTCCTCATCATTAAGAAAGGGATAGATAATAAGACAGAAAATATCATATTGCCTCTATATAAATCCATGATACGCCCACATCTTGAATACTTTGTGCAGTTCTTGTCATGTCTCAAAAAAGACATATTGGAATTGGAAAAGGTTCAGAAAAGGGCAACAAAAATGATTAGGTATGGAACGGCTGCCATTGAGGAGAGATTAATAAGACTGGGACTTTCAGCTTGGAAAAGAGATGACTAAGGGGGGATGTGACAGAGGTCTATAAAATCATGACGGGTATGGAGAAAGTAAAAAAGGAAGTGTTATTTACTCCTTCACTTAACATAAAAACTAGGGGGTCACCAAATGAAATTAATAGGCAGCAGATTTAAAACAAACAAAAGGAAGTATTTTTTCACACAACGCACAGTCAACTTGTGGAACTCCTTGCCAGATGATGTTGTGAAGGCCAAGACTATAACAGGGTTCAAAAAGAACTAGATAAATTCATGGAGGATAGGTCCATCAATAGCTAATACCCAGTATGGGCAGGGATGGTGTCCCTAGCCTCTGTTTGCCAGAAGCTGGGAATGGGCAATAGGGGATGGATCACTTGATAATTACCTGTTCTGCTCATTCTCTCTGGGGCACCTGGCATTGGCTACTGTCAGAAGACAGGATACTGGTCTCAATGGACCTTTGGTCTGACCCCGTATTGCCATTCTTATGTTCTCTTTGCATTTATGGAAATATTTATGTTAGGAGAGGAAATTAAATAAAGCCGTCTTTACAGAGACATGTCTTACAGATGCTGAAGCTCCACTGATGGCAATTGTTTAGTACAAAAATTAGAATGGTTTTTCCAATCAGGTGAGATTTGGGGAGAGTAATGAGAGCCGTATAGTAGGAACCTAGAATATGTTAGAGGAAATGATAGTCTTTATTCACATTTGAGCCCATCAGTGCAGAACAGGAAAGAAGAGTTTTGGGCTGTGAGATGAGAGTGGATGATGAAGGCACAGCACTAGTACCTCACCTAAGAAAAAGTCTTTCATGCCGAGTTCTGCAATGGAATCTGATAGCATGGATGTTTGTACTACTGCAGGGTCTGATAGATTTGCTGCTGAATGGAAAAACAAAAACAGGACAATATTAACATTAAAGCTGAATCCAAGCACAAGCAGAATGACTAGCATGAAAGCACAGACTCCTGTGGGAAGATTCAGGACTGTGGACAGGGAGACTGTCTGAGGAAAGCCTGTCTGAATTTCAAACTCAGCTGAGGGTGCTCAGCACCTTGGCCAATCTGGCCCCAGGCACTCAGAAATGCAGGCCACCAAAACTGCAGTCTGCTTTTGAAAATGTGGACCTAAAGCACCCAAATGAGGTATTTACCCATCTTTGTGATATGCCATGGGACTCTACAGACGGACAAGCACTATATAATTGAAACCTCTTACCAAAAGTTCCACCTCTCCAGTTAATACTGGTTTGTGTGATTTTGTTTTATTCATTATCTACTCTTGTAATAGTTCAGATTGACAGTATTGTGAAGTGGGGTGGTAAACCCTGATAAATAGTTGCTGGAACTGGAAGCCCTTTCCTATAAAAATGAGAGAAGTTAGGCAGATGAATAGCATGTACATAGAGTTATTGCTGAGACATTAGGTTAAAGATAACCTATGATATTGTATAGTCCCTAGTTGTTATTATCATTAAATGTTATCTGTTTAATGTTGACAATAAACTGGGTGCTGTATAAAACACGAAGACAAATACAACTTTCCTATTATTATTTGGACTGTTCCCACAAGATACTAATCAGGGTTATAAGTAAGAGTGACACATATTTACTGGTTTCTTTTAAATTTCACTAATGTTGCTGCTAAAGCCAAAAAAATTGAACAAATAACTATGCCCTTTATCATAAAAAAAATTAGACACTAAAGAAGAGTGTATGATTAAAGGTAGGAACTTTTCTGAAATCATCTGATATCCTGCAGCAAAGTTTCACGGTTATCTGTATTTCATGGGTTATATTCAGCTCTGGTGTGACCTCTGCAGTGTTTAAATCATAAACATTCTGTTTCAGCCACAAACAGCTGGATTAAATTATAAATAATTACAAAAAAGTCAATTAGAATGAAAATCCTTGCCTGTAACAGAAAGTGAAATGTGAATTCAATGGAGTAGCATGGGGGGAGCGCAGGTGTTTATTTAATATCCTCGAGGTTGTTGGTTCTTTTCTATCAATATGTTTATTCCCGATGAGTATTGCTCTGTATGGCAGCACTAATGGTTGTTTATATAATCCAAGCAATGGTTACTGGCCACATTTTTCCTAGCTACTTAAGTGAAACAACATAATAAAAGATAATAATTAGTCTTAGTTGGAAGAGTAATTATATAAACTAGGGCTGATCAGCTGATTGTTTCATTTACACGGCAAAAAATCCCAGATGTATTTGTAACAAGCCAGAATGGGAAAAGTATTGATTCACACACAAATCTTTGAATGTTATTTGCTCAGCAAGAGGGCATCTAGCAAAGCTGACATTATTTTAACCACAACGTTAGATTAAGATTGTAGAATTTTTCATGCAGCAGCAGTGCCCAGGTCTGCCACACAGTGGTGCCAAACTAATTTTAAAAGGCTACTTTAACGTAAATCAAGTTTTTTGCAATATCACAGCAAGTCCATGGCCCAATGAAAGCATAAAACAGAAGTTCTGGAGCAAAGCCTTTTAGCTTGAATTTGTATCTGTCTTCAGCCCAGTCTTATCCCCCTCCTTTATGTATATATTTCTCTCTTGAATTGCATTTGATAACATCCTCATTTCATAATATAGACTCACGAGGCTTTTCCTTATTAAGAATGAGACTTTTGTTGATTTACCACCTATGACCTTACCAATTGGATAGTAATTAAACTAGATTAAACCAGTTTGTACTCTGCTGGGTAGAAAACTATTGTCAATGTGTTACTATCAGCTCTTATTTATCTTGGGGGCGGGTGGAGGAGGTTAGCTAGTTTTTATTCATTCATGCCCCATTGCCAAAATGAAGCAAAATAATAAAAAAATAAACAAATAATTAAATAAAAATAATTAAATAAATAATGATAAGAGTAAATTAATAATTAATAACACTTTCTCCCCAAGAGAAGAAAAAACACACACACAAGCTGCAGGAAAGCTGTTTTAAGCAGTACGGTAATCAATTGTTCTCCATGTTCACTAAAGGTAGGACAAGAAGTAATCTGCTTAATCTCCAGCTAGGGAGATTTAGGTTAGATAGTTGGTAAAAACTTTGTAACTAGAAAGGTAGTTAAATACTGGAATGGGCTTCCAAGGGAGGTTTTAAGAACAGGCTGGACAAACACCTGTCAGGGAAGATCTAGGTTTACTTGGTCCTGCCTCAGAGCAGGAGACTGGATTTGAGGTCCCTGCCAGCCCTACATTTCTCTAATTCTACCAGGAGTCAGGACAATGAAAGAAATTATCACCAGTGTACAACAGACTCTATTCACTCCTAAAACAAGTACCATTTTTTCCAAGCTGCAATCAGAGAAACAGAAGAGAAGTCAATTTTATTATGCTTAACAGCCAAGTCAGGGTGATAAAAGAGCAAGCCACAAAAGCCCTGCAGCACAGGAGCTGCGGGGGAAAGTGAAGATTTTAACGCATTTTTTCCCCTTTTTTCTTTTTTTGCGGTAGTTGTAAACACAACTGTACATCCATCTGGTTTGGAAATGTGGCCCTGGATGTCTGTTTTAAGCTGGGAGGAGCAGTGGTTAAAGGAGACTGCAAAGGGGGTGCTCTCATAACACCAGCCATAGAGGACGAGGAGCTGTGGGAAGCTCATCCAAGCCAGGGAATGGGGAAAGCATTCTTTATACTTTTAGCATCACCAGCCAAAGAGAAAGGGGAGTCCTGCTTTTAACAGCAGGGCTGCATTCTCCCCTGCCTCCCTTTATTTTAATCCCTAATGGGGAGGCTTTCAGGGAATGGAGATCACACAGATTGAGCAGGACAGCACGGTGGGGCTTTGTGGGAAGAAATGGTGAGTCATAGTCACCAGTGTCTCGATATGATCCAGAAGAGACTTTTGGGGGTAGGGAGTGCGGGGAGATTGAGGGAAGAAATGACACTTATTACAGTTGAACATGGTGTCAATATACCTGGGGGACAGTCATAGTGCTTTATTTTGACTTGGAACAAGAGAGTGAAAACTTGGGGAGTTCTGTTCACGGTCCACCTTCTGTGCTGTCTTTAGGCCCTTACTTAGAATTAATTCTAACAACCGGAGCTTCATGCCAGAGACAAACTCCATGGTGGGAGCTCTGGAGCAGGCCAGACTGTTGAATGTACAGAGACTCAGGACACAAGAGGAAGGCGCAACTGAGTGATCTTTATTTGTGTACTATACTAGTCTTTTTACCTTTTCCTCTAATGCTCCCTAATGGCCTACCTACACAATGGCTCCAGGCAGTCCCAACTACATAGCATTCTGCGGCAGACTGGAGCAGATCCTAAACAGCTGGTTACCTGCATTTCAAGTGCATTGTCTTTCTCACTTTGCTTCTCCCCACCATAATCAAATGTGTATTTCCTTAGTATGCAGACAGGTGCTCCTGTCTCCTACAGGCGGCCCAGGAGATAGAAATAATGCTTTCATTTATCCCAAAGTGCCCGACACTGTGAGTCTATCAGTTATATTTACAGAACAGTGCCTGTTTTGCAATTCAAAGGTATGAAACTTTCCTGTGTTATTTAACTTTGCAAGATTTTGGCATTAGCTGCAATGTGGAAATGCTAAACGCAAGTAGCTGTTCCAAAGTCCTTCTCTACAATAAGCTCCTCCTGGTGGCAACAATTTCATAAGGAGCTCTTAACAATTGGGATAAACCAGGGCTAAGGGACAAAGTTTTCTTTTCTTACATTACAGTTCCATTCTATAGCTTCATAATTTGCTTCACTGGCAAAAAATCTGTTATGTTCCTTTTAAGATTCTAGGGCTAAATCAAATTTTGCTCTCAAGTTATACCAGTAAAAATTATTATTTATTATTTGTATTATCATAGCACTTAGAAGAGGGGTGGGCAAACATTTTGGCCAGAGGGCCACATCTGGATGGGGGAAATTGCATGCAGGGCCATGAATGTAGGGCTGGGGCAGGGTGTTAGGGTGCTGCAGAGAGTGCGGGGTGTGCAAGGGGGTGCAGTGTGCAGGAAGGGGCTCAGGACAAGGGGTTAGGGCAGAGGAGGGGTGCAGGGTGTACAAGGGGGCTCAGGGAATGGGATTGTGGAGCAGGAGGGGGTGTGGAGTGTGGTGGGGGTTCAGGGCAGGGGTGCAGGGAGGAGGCTCAGGGCAGGGGGTTGGGGTGCAGGAAGGGTGCGGGGTGTGGCAGGGGTTTGGGGTGCAGGCAGGGAGCTCAGGGCAGGGAGTTGGAGTGCAGGGGGGTTCAGGGTGCTGGCTCCAGCCCAATGCCGCTTACCTGGAGCAGCTCCGGGGTGGCAGTGGCATGCAGCGGGGCCAGGGCAGGCTCCCTGCCTGCCCTGGCCCCACGCTGCTCCTGGAAGCGGCTGGCACTACATCCCTGCGGCCCCCTGGGGAAGGCGGGGGCAGAGGGCTCTGCGCGCTGCCCTCGCCTGCAGGTACCTCCCCCAAAGCTCCCATTGGCTGCGGTTCCACAAGAAGTAATTCTTCTGCTCCACTCTGTGCTGATTAAGCCTCATCTGGAGTATTGTGTCCAGTTCTGGATACCACATTTCAGGAAAGATGGGGACAAATGGTAGAAAGCCCAGAGAAGAACAACACCAATGATTAAGACTCAGACTTCTGAGGGGAAAATGAAAACACTGGCTTTGTTTAATCTGGAGAAGAGAAGTCTGAGAGGGGACATGATAACAGTTTTCAAGTACATAAAAAATTGTTACAAGGAGGAGGGAGAAAAATCGTTCTTGTTGACCTCTGAGGCTAGGACAAGAAGCAATAGGCTGAAATTGCAGCAAGGGCGGTTTAGGTTGGACATTAGGAAAACTTCTTGTCTGGGTAGTTAAACCCTGGAATAAATTACCTAGAGAGGGTGTGGAATCGCCGTCATTGGAGATTTTTAAGAGCAGATTAGACAAACACTTGTCAGGGCTGGTCGAGAAAAGAGGTCTTCAATCTGAGGGGTGTGAAGTAAAATTCAGGGGTGGGGCTGGGGCCTGGACCAGCCCCCACAGGGAGCGGGGAGGGAGTGCTGCCCAGCTGCACTCCTGACTCTGGACCCGGCTGCTGGCCCCGCGCCTGGCATCCTGGCTGCCGGTTCCGCACCAGGCCGTGGCTGCAGGCCTCAACCCCTGATCAAGGGTCCACTCCCAGCCCTAGCTGTGGCCCCAGCCTTAGCCCCCTTACCCATATCCGCATACCCCCCCTTCTGGAGCCATGAGGTAAAAAGTTTGGGGATCACTGGTTTAGATAATACTTAGTCCTGCCACGAGTGGTCTCGAGGTCTCTTCCAGTCCTACAATTCTAGGATTCTATTCTGAGCTAATAGGTAGGGCGGGGGCTTCTCTCTTTTTAAATTTATAATAATTCCACCAGTGCTTATAATCATATGAATTCACATAGCGCCTGTTCTTTACAGAGGGCCTTAGACATCTTTACAAAGAATGTCTGAGTTCACAGTACCTTTTTGAGCTATTATTATTTTACAAATGTGGCAACAGAAATACAGATGGGTAATGTAATTTATTCAGCGTCACACACACTGAGTTGGGAGTAGTACCCAGAAGTCCTGGCTCACAGTCCCTTTCCTTTCCTCTAAGCATTAGACCAGTGATTTTCAACCTTATTTTCATTTGCGGACCCCTAAAAGATTTCGAATGGAGGTGTGGACCCCTTTGGAAATCTTAGACATAGTCTGCAGACTCCCAGGGATCAGAGGTTGAAAACCACTGCACTAGTTGATACTGCCTCTTTGGTTTGTATGTCCAACTGCCGATTTGTTCCTTGACGTTACTCCTCCTTGGGAATTCCTTCAGACCTGTTAAGCAACATTCCCCTTTACAAATACAAGGAAAAGTATGTTTTCCATAGCTCAGTGGTGAATGCACATACCCCACACAGCTTTGCTCCCCACAAACTCAGAGTTGTCCAGTGTTACAAACTCAGCCACTGTTTGCATTGTCTCCCTCTGTGTGAATAAGCAGGTCCATGAAGTTTCTGAACAGGATGCCCAAGGCTGAAGATAGAGATTGCAAGGCATTTTACCCATCAGAGATACTGAACGATATACATGTTTGGAAGATGTTGCGGCAAGATTGCTCTCAACATGTATTAAAGGTTTTATTGAATATTGCTTAGGTGAGGAATGCCCAGAGGATCAGACTACATATAGATAAGATCATCTTTTAGATATATTTAAGTGGCGCAGTTGAACAGATTACCACACAGTTATCTAATTCAGGATGCAGTTTTTTCTGTTGACAGACACACTTGGGACTTAAGGAAGCATTCCACAAAAGCTCCCTTTTCACTTTACTGGGAGTTTTAGGTACACAAGGATTAAGACCCTGGTTTCATTTTTGCCATCTATTATTTTCTAATTTGGAATTACTATAACTACCTATCTCCCAGTCAGGGAATGACTGGGCTAGATACTGGGCCAGATTCAGCCCCACTCTGTCCCCTAGAAATTTCCCCCAAGACAGGGGCAGTGTAGAGCGAAGGTGCACAGTTTTATGCCATGTTCCTCTATAGCCCCTGGTATAAGGGTGTACTGCAGGCAGGACAGGGAGTGGGAGTGGTCACAATAAGGGAAAAAGCAGGGAATGGCCAGATTAGTTTATATGTTATGGTTAGTCTGGTATAAATTAGAGCAACTCTGGGGTTCCTCTAAATTATGACAGGGACCATACCAACCTCTGGAGCAGTTAGAATTATGGAGGCATGAAACAGTAGCTATGTCTATGCTGTGTGACTCCTGGGAGATGCAGCACAGATTCTGGTCTACTACAGTGATGGACATTAAACAGCACCATAGACAAGACAGACACAGTAGCACGAAAAGAAACCAAGGTCTTCATGTGCCCCAGGGACTGTTTGTACCATCTGACCCAGCCAGACTATATTATCAGAGAAAATTCTGCATCTGTCCAGAGAAATATTACCTGCCCTCACCAAACAAATCTATAGTGGTGTGTCCTAAGTCCATGAACCTAGTGTGATCTCTTGAGCCGTAAAGTCTTTGAAACACAGAAACAAAGAATACGGTGTTAAACAGCAGAAACAACAACAGCAAGACCCCTTGTTTCATTCTGTTCCACGCAGAATTAGGTTGACAGGAACAAATTGGCTTTTGATGTGCCTCAGTTCAATTTGCTTTGCTATTTCTTTCTATTTTTTTAAATAAAATATATTAATTAAATTTTGTTTAGGCATTCAGCATACAAGTACATGTCCAATTCCATCACAGAGTTACTCTATTTTTTGTTGGTGTGCCTTCCTTTCTTCATATTTTACTCTGTTGCGAACATAAAATAAATTGCAACAATTATCCCCATGTTGTGCTGTATTTATAGACATACTTGATTCTTTAGCAATGCAATTGTAGTGCTTTGCTTACCTAGCTGATCCATGGAGTTCTTGTGTTAGGCTAGATGTGGAAATCAGTCGGGTATTGCATTTACATTTGCAAAAGGGAATATGTGTGATGGGTTTACATGGCCTCATCAGTCATTTTTAAGAGAAATGTTTTGCAGACTAGACATCATTTGCATTGTTCCACTCTGTGTGAATAAGCAGGTCCAGAACATTTTTGAATAGGTTACAAGACACATTACCTCTCATTCAGGAATACAAAGGCCAACAAAACTGTCTCATATCCAAAAAACGTCATGCCTGTGTGCTCTATTTTTAAAAGCTTTTAGATGTGGTTGTCTTGCTGAGGGAGGTCCTGCAGCTGAGGACTTCTGTAGATAAAGGATGAAATCCTGGCTCTGCTGAAATCAGTGGCAAAACTCCCATTGACTTCAACAGAGCCAGGATTTCACCCAAGACCTCTAGTGTTCTCCCACTATTGTAACAGAATAAATTATTCCATAATAATTCAAGATACAGTTTTGGAACCCTAGAGTTCCTTAAAAGCAAAGTCATTTCGTTACTGATATGGCCCCCATTATCACAGAATTCGAGAGCCTTAGAAACACTAGTGAAGTTATCCTCACAACACCCCTGAGAAACAGGGAACTGTTAGCCCCATGTAGATAGCTGGTGTGCTAAGATCACTGCCATTCATGCTGACCAACACTGTCTCTTTGTTTCCTTTTACTCTCCCGTTGGTACATCTGTATCCACCTTTGGTCTCTTGGCTTAGACCTAGATTGTAAGGCCATTGTGGCAGGGCCTGTCTTTTTGTTTTGTGTTCACAGCATGATGGGGTCCTGGTCCACAACTGGAGTTCCTAGGTGCTACAATCATACAATAAATAAAAAATATCCAAGGTCATATAATAAGGCTGAGGAAGAGCCTGGAGCTGAACCCACCTCTTGAGTCCTAGTCTAAGTCCGCCCTCCCAGTGAATCACTTGACACTCTTTTAGGGCAGAAGCAAAGCTATCAAGGAGGTTGTAGAATCAGTAAAAAGAAAAGAAGTACTTGTGGCACCTTAGAGACTAACAAATTTATCTGAGCATAAGCTTTTGTGAGTTATAGCTCACTTCATCGGATGCATTCAGTGGAAAATACAGTGGGGAGATTTATATAACCATGTCAAGTTTCCTTCCCCACTCTGAACTCTAGGGTATAGAGGTGGGGACCTGCATGAAAGACCCCCTAAGCTTATTCTTACCAGCTTAGGTTAAAAACTTCCTCAAGATACAAACTTTGCCTTGTCCTTGAACCCTATGCTGCCACCACCAAGCGTGTTAAACAAAGAACAGGGAAAGAGCCCACTTGGAGATGTCTTCCCCCCAAAATATCCCCCCAAGTCCTACACCCCCTTTCCTGGGGAAGGCTTGATAAAAATCCTCACCAATTTGCATATAAGTAATGTGTATATAAATCTCCCCAATGTATTTTCCACTGAATGCATCCGATGACGTGAGCTGTAGCTCACGAAAGCTTATGCTCAAATAAATTTGTTAGTCTCTAAGGTGCCACAAGTTCTCCTTTTCTTTTTGCGGATGCCGACTAACACGGCTGCTACTCTGAAACCTGTAGAATCGGTGTTACTGTCATTCAACGGCAGCTCCGACAGGTCGTCCTGGCAGAGCTCCTGTTCCACAAGCCCTGCTATCCGCAGCGGTATCTGTTCTAGTTATAACTGCCAGCCTTGCCATATTCCTCCTGCTCAGTCTGAGCGCCATTAGTTTGTTATGGTGGATGCTCGACTAACTCTAGCTTATTCCCCACCACTCTGAGTGGCAGGTTCCGTCCTAAATGGTGACCCAAACCCTTCACTTTAAAGGGACATTGTCCCATTGTGCTCATTCCAACACGCTCCATTTTCAGTTGAAGATCCTTCCCATTCTGAATCATTGGACATTGTAGGCTCCAGAATTGTTTCCTGTTCTATTTATGGTTCTGCCCTCATTTATATTGCAGGATGAAATCTAATTACATTTGATTCTTTATTAGTTTTCCTCTATGTGCATTTTTCTTGCTATTCTAAGAGCAGCCATGTGCTCTGGAACATGAGAAGAGCGGCTAGTCCTATAGGAAAAGGGGAAGAGTCAATGGAGACTACACTAAATATGAGACCCAGGAGGATACAGGATGGGTTGAAGAGGATCACAAGGGAGAATAGGAATGGAAAGAACTTGCAGCCAGAGGGAACAGGGGATAGACTGGAGAATAGCACCGTCACCAGGAAAAGGCAGGTCTATGTGATCAGGGACTCTTTACTGAGAAGAATAGACAGGCCTGTAACCAGAGCTGATCCAGAGAATAGAAGGGTATGCTTTCTTCCAGATGCTAAGATACGGGATGTAGACCTGAGGTTGAAAAGGATCCTAAAGGGAGCAGGAAAGAATCCCCTAATTATCCTTCATGTGGGAACAAATGATACGGCTAGATTCTTGCTGTAAAGTATTAAGGGAGATTATGCTAGGCTGGGGAAGATGCTTAAGGAAATCGAGGCTCAGGTGATCTTTAGTGGGATTCTGCCTGTTCCTAGAGAAGGGCAACAAAGGTGTGACAAGATTATGACTATCAACAAATGGCTTAGGCAGTGGTGCTATAAGGAGGGCTTTGGGATGTATGGCCGCTGGGAGGCATTCATGCACAGAGGACAGTTCTCTCGGGATGGACTTCATCTGAGTAGGGAAGGAAATAGACTTCTAGGATGGAGGCTGGCACAACTGATTAAGAGAGCTTTAAACTAGGAACTTAGGGGAGATGGTTGGGAGATGTCCAGGTAATCTCCACGCCGGATTTTAGCATTGAGAGGGAAGAAAACGAAGTAAGAAAGGATACAGCCGTGGGTAGGAGAATGTATATAAGGAGGAAAGGCAGTGTGGATACCAGTCTAATAGGTTATACTGGCTGTAGAATGACCGTGCCTAATAGGATACAGAATGTGAGTGATGCCAAACAGCAAAAATTAAGATGTTTGTACACCAATGAGAGGAGCCTAGGTAACAAAATGGAGGAACTGGAGCTACTGGTGCAGGAAGTGAAACCAGATATTATAGGGATAATAGAAACATGGTGGAATAGTAGTCATGACTGGACTACAGGTATTGAAGGGGATGTGCTGTTTAGGAAAGACCGAAATAAAGGTAAAGGTGGTGGAGTAGCATTGTATATCAATGATGAGGTAGAATGTAAAGAAATAAGAAGAGATGGAATGGATAACAGAGTCTGTCTGGGAAAAAATTACATTGGGGAAGAAAACTATTAGAGCCTCCCCTGGGATAGTGCTTGGGGTGTGCTATAAACCGCCAGGATCTAATTTGGATATGGATAGAGCCCTTTTTAATGTTTTTAATTAAGTAAATACTAATGGAAACTGCGTGATCATGGGAGACTTTAACTTCCCAGATATAGACTGGAGGATGAGTGCTAGTAATAATAATAGGGCTCAGATTTTCCTACATGCGATAGCTGATGGATTCCTTCATCAAGTAGTTGCTGAACTGACTAGAGGGGATGCCATTTTAGATTTGGTTTTGGTGAGTCGTGAGGACCTCATAGAAGAAATGGTTGTAGGGGACAATCTTGGTTCAAGTGATCATGAGCTAATTCAGTTCAAACTGAACGGAAGGATTAACAAAAATAAATCTGCAACTAGGGTTTTTGATTTCAAAAGGGCTGACTTTCAAAAATTAAGGAAATTAGTTAGGGAAGTGGATTGGACTGAAGAACTTATGGATCTAAAGGCAGAGGAGGCCTGGGATTACTTTAAATCAATGCTGCAGAAGCTGTCAGAAGCCTGCATCCCAAAAAAGGGGAAAAAATTCATAGGCAGGAGTTGTAGACCATGCTGGATGAGCAAGCATCTCAGAGAGGTGATTAAGAAAAAGCAGAAAGCATACAGGGAGTGGACGATGGGAGTGATCAGCAAGGAAAGCTACCTTATTGAGGTCAGAACATGTAGGGATAAAGTGAGACAGGCTAAAAGTCAAGTAGAGTTGGACCTTGCAAACGGAATTAAAACCAATAGCAAAAGATTTTATAGCCATATAAATAAGAAGAAAACAAAGACAGAAGAAGTGGGACCACTAAAAACTGAGGATGGAGTGGAGGTCAAGGATAATCTAGGCATGGCCCAATATCTAAACAAATACTTTGCCTCAGTCTTTAATAAGGTTAAAGAGGATCTTAGGGATAATGGTAGCATGACAAATGGGAATGAGGATATGGATATTACCATATCTGAGGTAGAAGCCGTGTTAGTCTCTATTCGCAATCTCCCCTCTGTTTTTTCCAACAAATGCATCCGATGAAGTGAGCTGTAGCTCACAAAAGCTTATGCTCTAATAAATTTGTTAGTCTCTAAAGTGCCACAAGTACTCCTTTTCTTTTTTGAGGTAGAAGCGAAACTCGAACAGCTTAATGGGACTAAATCGGGGGGCTCAGATAATCTTCATCCAAGAATATTAAAGGAATTGGCACATGAAATTGCAAGCCCATTAGCAAGAATTTTTAATGAATCTGTAAACTCAGGGGTTGTACCATATAATTGGAGAATTGCAAACATAGTTCCTGTTTTTAAGAAAGGGAAAAAAAGTGATCCAGACAACTACAGGTCTGTTAGTTTGACATCTGTAGTATGCAAGGTCTTGGAAAAAATTTTGAAGGAGAAAGTAGTTAAGGACATTGAAGTCAATGGTAAATGGGACAAAATACAACATGGTTTTACAAAAGGTAGATCGTGTCAAACCAACCTGATCTCCTTCTTTGAGAAAGTAAAAGATTTTTTAGACAAGGGAAACGCAGTGGATTTAATTTACCTAGATTTCAGTAAGGTGTTTGATACTGTGCCACATGGGGAATTATTAGTTAAATTGGAAAAGATGGGGATCAATATGAAAATTGAAAGGTGGATAAGGAATTGGTTAACAGGGAGACTACAGCGGGTCATACTGAAAGGTGAACTGTCAGGTTGGAAGGAGGTTACCAGTGGAGTTCCTCAGGGATCAGTTTTGGGACCAATCTTATTTAATCTTTTTATTACTGACCTCGGCACAAAAAGTGGAAGTATGCTAATAAAGTTTGCGGATGATACAAAGCTGGGAGGTATTACCAATTTAGAGAAGGACCGGGATATCATACAGGAGGATCTGGATGACCTTGTAAACTGGAGTAATAGTAATAGGATGAAATTTAATAGTGAGAAGTGTAAGGTTATGCATTTAGGGATTAATAACAAGAATTTTAGTTATAAGCTGGGGACGCATCAATTAGAAGTAACGGAAGAGAAGAAGGACCTTGGAGTATTGGTTGATCATGGGATGACTATGAGCCGCCAATGTGATATGGCCATGAAAAAAGCTAATGCGGTCTTGGGATGCATCAGGTGAGGTATTTCCAGTAGAGATAAGGAGGTTTTAGTACCATTATACAAGGCACTAGTGAGATCTCACCTGGAATACTGTGTGCAGTTCTGGTCTCCCATGTTTAAGAAGGATGAATTCAAACTAAAACAGGTACAGAGAAGGGCTACTAGGATGATCCGAGGAATGGAAAACTTGTTTTATGAAAGGAGACTCAAGGAGCTTGGCTTGTTTAGCCTAACTAAAAGAAGGTTGATGGGAGATATGATTACTGTCTATAAATATATCAGAGGGATAAATACCGGAGAGGGAGAGGAATTATTTAAGCTCAGTACCAATGTGGACACAAGAACAAATGGGTATAAACTGGTCATTGGGAAGTTTAGACTTGAAATTAGACGAAGGTTTCTAACCATCAGAGGAGTGAAGTTTTGGAATAGCCTTCCAAGGGAAGCAGTGGGAGCAAAAGACATATATGGCTTTAAGATTAAATTCGAAACTTAAATTAAACTTAAATTAAGCTTATGGAGGAGATGATATGATGAGATAACATGATTTTGGTAATTAATTGATCTTTAAATATACATGGTAAATAGGCCCAATGGCCTGTGATGGGATGTTAGATGAGGTGGGATCTGAGTTACTACAGAGAATTCTTTCCTGGATATCTGGCTGGTGAATCTTGCCCATATGCTCAGGGTTTAGCTGATCGGCATATTTGGGGTTGGGAAGGAATTTTCCTCCAGGGCAGATTGGAAGAGGCCCTGGAGGTTTTTCGCCTTCCTCTGTAGCATAGGGCATGGGTCACTTGCTGGAGGATTCTCTACTCCTTGAAGTCTTTAAACCACGATTTGAGGACTTCAATAGCTCAGACATAGGTGAGAGGTTTGTCGCAGGAGTGGGTGGGTGAGATTCTGTGGCCTGCGTTGTGCAGGAGGCCAGACTAGATGATCATAATGGTCCCTTCTGACCTTAGAATCTATGAATCTATGAACGTCCAGATACATGTGCTTCCCTAGTACTGAAGCTTATGGCTTTCTTCCTCCAAATGCACCCATGTTGAGTATCATCGGATGGTTACTTTTATAAATCTTTTAAAGCATTACTGATGCCATAGCTTATTATTTTTAAGTCACATTCAAAAATATCACTTCCCCTACATGTTTAAGAATAAAAATTGCTGAGTGCCCTGTGCTGCTATGTGTTAATGAAGTTCCTCTTTTCACCAGCACGCTATGTGAAGGCTGGACATGTGAAAGGAAGAAGACAACAATATAAATGAATCCTGCTTCCTCCTTGAATCCAGATATGCTGCTCAACAACGAATATCTCTTTTGGAGTTTCATTTCTTCTTTTAAAAAACATCAGCTAGCACACACGCTTGCTGTATGAAATGGCTGCTGCATAGCACCCAAGAAGTAGCTGCATTTTAACAGTTGGTGAGTTTAGAGATTTTTTACCTCCGCTGCACTTCCCTAAGTCAGCAGGGATTCAGCCAAACAGGAAGTTGGCGGATATTTGCAGTGAGGCCTGTTCCTCCCTTAGGAATTCTACTAGAAGAGGCTGCCTGCGAGATAATGAGCCACTGCATTCCACAGACAATTTATCTGTTGCCCTTCCTGGCCAGTGTCTTGCAATTTGACGTGAAGAAGCCTGGGTTATCAAGCCTGCAGAAACCCATATAACTCAATATTGAATCAACAGGTAGATTTAGATTATTACTTACAGAACACAGCTTAATAACTGTACTCAGGACGAGAGGAACAAAACTATAAAGGCCAACAAATGAGATGCACCCGTAAATATCCATATGCTAGAGTAAAAAGAGATGCCTAAGGAGAACTCTTAGACTGTGGTGGGCTGAAAGAATATGAATTTAATAGCAAAGCAGCATGTAACCTGATTGTTAGGAGGACTCAGTTATTCTATTGACTTGTATTACAGTATCGTCTAGAGTCAGATTGTGCTAATCATTGTGCTCATCATTGTACACACAGATGTTGAGAGCCAACCCTGCCCCACAGAGCGTACAGACTGAAGAGATAAGACAAAGAATGGGAAAGAAAGTACTCTTAACCCCACAGAAATGGAGAAAGGAAGTACTCTTCAGCTCACCATGCATGAATTCCCTATTTCTATGGAGTTAAGTCACTTGACCAAGTTCACACAGGAAGTCCATGGTAAATCTGGAAATCTGAACCTAGATCTGTTACATCCAGAGCATTCCTTCCTCTGAAATCCAAAATCTTTAATTTAAAATAATTTATTATTATTATTATTACTATTAAGGAAAAGAAAATACATCAACCCCTTGACAGGGGGCCATACAGACCCAAATATTCAGAAGCATTCATTCTGGGAGCCTCAATTTCTGACTTAAGTAGGCACTCTCAATTTGAGCCACTCCAAATTACTGGATATGTTTGAAACCAGAAGCCATGTTGTATAAACTGTGTATCTTCCATCACTATCCAATCAGTCACCAGCATCTCTGGCATGATATCAAATCTACGCTTCATGAACTACTCGTAATGAAGTCCGTGAAAATTCCTTGCATGCAATAACAGTTGAATCAGGTCCTGTGAGAGTATGCTAGGAAGTTCAGCACTGAAAGAGTTAAAAATATTCTAGGAATCCCCCTATAAATATTCTTAGGAATCTCCTTAGAAAAAGTATTTATTCTATATCTCTGATTCAAAATCCAACAGCTGACAATAACCTTCTAGCAGCTGTGTGTGTGAGAGCTATTGATACAGAACACACAATTTTTTTTTTAAACACACACAGCCTTAGCACCAACACTATCAATCTTCACAGTAACCAGGTGGTTACCAGAGGTGTGCATCTGAGTGGCACAACAGAACTCAACATATAAGGGCCAAGACCACTCATTGCCAATGACACTATGCATTGTGACTCTGTACTTTTTCAAAACAGCAGCGGCAACCACAAAGTTTCCACAATAAATATACCAGCAAAGTAACAGCTGCACCCAGGATTGGAGCCGCTAACCTCTGCACCTGGGACCAGGCACTGTGACATCCACACTCAATAAGAAACTAACATCTGGCAGAGTTCAGTGCCCTGGTTCGTTTAAAGTAATGGAGGAGGATGCACTACCTACATATTTACAATTTTTTATTAAAGCTAATGTTAAAATTATATAATACACAGGTTGAGAAAAGAGTGCCTGTATATCTGGGTATAGTGCTTGGATTATCCACAAATACGAAGTTTGTTTTTAAAAGTCATATGGGACAGATAATACGCAATCAGCAATAACCCAGATTTAGGTGAATAAATTTAAGAATACAGGTTAGATATTAGTATCCAAGTATTCGGGTACATCACTCATGAAAAGCTGTACAGTAAAGTTTGGTTGTGGAAAGCAAAATATATCAATGAGTGAAGACTGTCCCTTAGTAACTGTGAATTAGGGTAGTCTACACCTTAAATGCTCCAGGCATCAGCCTCTGCAGAGACAAAAAGAACAGGAGGACTTGTGGCACCTTAGAGACTAACAAATTTATTTGAGCATAAGCTTTTGTGGGCTAAAACCCACTTCATCAGATGCATGCAGTGGAAAATACAGTAGGAAGATAGATAGATAGATAGATAGATAGATAGATAGATAGATACACACACACAGAGAACATGAAACAATGGGTATTATCATACACAGGATAAGGAGAAAAAAGAAAAGGAGGACTTGTGGCACCTTAGAGACTAACAAATTTATTAGAGCATGAGCTTTCGTGAGCTACAGCTCACTTCATCGGATGCATTTGGTGGACTACTTACAGTGTGTATGATGAAACCCATTGTTTCATGTTCTCTGTGTGTGTATATATCAATCTCCCCTCTGTATTTTCCACCAAATGCATCCGATGAAGTGAGCTGTAGCTCACAAAAGCTTAGGCTCAAATAAATTTGTTAGTCTCTAAGGTGCCACAAGTCCTCCTTTTCTTTTTGCGAATACAGACTAACAGGGCTGCTACTCTGAAACCTGTCATTATGCAAGGATAAGGAGAGTGATCAGTTAAGGTGAGCTCTGACCAGCAGGAGAGAACAAACAAACAAACACACCTTTTGTAGTGATAACCACGATGGGCCCGTTGACAAGAACATGTGACGAGTAATGCATCCGATGAAGTGAGCTGTAGCTCACGAAAGCTTATGCTCTAATAAATGTGTTAGTCTCTAAGGTGCCACAAGTCCTCCTTTTCTTTCTGATATTCTTGTTAACTGCTGGAATTAGCCTACTTTGCTTGTCACCAGGAAAGGTTTTCCTCCTTTCCCCCCCCTGCTGCTGGTGATGGCTTATCTTAAGTGATCACTCTCCTTACAGTGTGTATGATAAACCCATTGTTTCATGTTCTCTGTGTGTGTATATATCAATCTCCCCTCTGTATTTTCCACCAAATGCATCCGATGAAGTGAGCTGTAGCTCACGAAAGCTTAGGCTCTAATAAATTTGTTAGTCTCTAAGGTGCCACAAGTACTCCTTTTCTTTTTGCGAATACAGACTAACACGGCTGCTACTCTGAAATCTCCTTACAGTGTGTATGATAAACCCATTGTTTCATGTTCTCTGTGTGTGTGTATATAAATCTCTCCTCTGTTTTTTCCACCAAATGCATCCGATGAAGTGAGCTGCAGCTCACGAAAGCTTATGCTCTAATAAATGTGTTAGTCTCTAAGGTGCCACAAGTACTCCTTTTCTTCCTCCAACCAAACCAGCATATGAAGGGTGCGGAGGACGGAACCCAAAGCAAGGGGCTGGCTTCTCCCAAGGAAAAGCGTCGGCGAACAAGTGGGTGTGGGCGGCTAGGCAAAGCCGAGCAGCCCCCCACCAGCGTCCGGGATCCCCCCCAGCAGCTATGGCAGCGGCGGGCCAGGCGCTCCGGTGAGGGCTTTACCACTCCGGCTCCTTTTGGGGACAGGCCGGGAGTCTCTTTAGGGAGGGCGCAGGCGGCCTGCCTCTGCTTTCGTTTCTGTTCCTGCCCGCCCTGGGCGGCCCGGGGAACGCACGGATCCGAGACAACAGCGACTGGGGGCTTTGGGGCGCGGGGGGGGGGCGGCGATCTGGAGCGCCCAGCTGTCCCCTCCGTGTGCCGGTCTCGGAATCACCCCTCGGCTCCTCAGATCAGTGCAGCCTCCGGGCAGGGGCCCCGACACCCACTTCCTGCCGGGCTCTCCTAGGAAAGCGGGGGGGGGGGGGCGGCGCCCCCCCAGGGTCAGCGGCGCGCGGAGCCGCCCAAAGTTTCCCCCGGAGGGAGCAGGTCTCAGCCTCAGGCCGCCGGGCTTTGGTGTTAGCTGGAATAGGAAGTGGTGAGTAGGCCACGGGGTTTTAGCTAGGGAGTGGGTGATCTAGCTGCGTGTCCCCCCCCCCCCCCCAAGTGATGTGTGCCCAAGAGATATGGGGCCAGATCCACTTAGGGTGACCAGATGTCCCGATTTTATAGGGACAGTCCTGATTTGCAAAAAGAAAAAGGAGGACTTGTGGCACCTTAGAGACTAACAAATTTATTAGAGCCTAAGCTTGGGTGCGCTACAGCTCGCTTCATCGGATGCGTTTGGTGGAATTCCACGATGAAGTGAGCTGTAGCGCACGAAAGCTTAGGCTCTAATAAATTTGTTAGTCTCTAAGGTGCCACAAGTCCTCCTTTTCTTTTTGTGAATACAGACTAACACGGCTGCTACTCCGAAACCAGTCCTGATTTGGGTGGCTTTTTCTTATATAGACTCATATTACCCCCCAGACCCTGTCCCGATTTTTTACACTTGCTATATGGTCACCCTAGATCCACTGCTGGTGTAAATCAGTGTAATTCCATTGAAATATAAGACTTACAGCAGCAAAGGTTCTGGCAGCAAGGACTGCGGGTTGTGTTGTGTGTGTGTGTGCTAGTGTTTTAGCTGGTTGTCTGGGTTAGAGAATTGGGCTGTGACTTTTCCTCTGAAGTGGCTGAGGCTATCTTCCAAGAGTGAGTTCCAGGTCTGTGGCCGGTCTCAGAAAAAACTCTGTCTCCTGCACACTTGAGTTTCACTCTGACGGCTGACACAGTTCTGTTGTTTCAATGGGATGTAGCTGTCCTAGGAGTACATGGTAACCACCTGAGGACAGATGCCTTCCTTGGATAGTCATGTTTTATAGAGGTGACTTCAGTGTGTTTCCCTCTCATTGTCATCACTTCAGCCTTTCCAGGATTCAGATTAATTCAGCTACTCTTCATCAGGTGCTGATCTTGGCCCTTGGATGGCAAAGAAATACAGTAGCTGGTTCTGTGAAGGTGATGCAGTGATCTCAGCAGTACTCAATAGATGTAACCACTGAGCTGAGACTTGTTGCTTTTCAAGTGTTGACCATGAAACTAAAGAATTACTTTGCCTCCAGTAACGTATTATTTGCCTCCTAATTTTGCTTATATGAAAGTCAGTTCTCCTTGTGTGTTAAGTTTCTAATATAATAATTTTTAAATGGATCCTTCAAACAGTGAGAAACTTTCTCACTTTGTGGACAAGCATAGTGATTCTATAACATAGAAGTTATTAAGACATGCAAAATGTCAGTGTTATTTCACAGGCTAAGAAGACACTGATTTGGTACAACTTTGCAGTGCAGATCAATTTTTTCAGACAGATTTTACACCCCCAAAACCAGGTGTCAGAATAGAATGCCAGTGAAGGCTTTTGGCAGAGCATCTTGAGGAATATTTCTATAATGTGAGGTCATTTGTGATCTAGAAAATATTTCCCAATAAAGCATTGATATTAAGTGGCATCATAATGGCCTTTCAGAATTTGTGTAGGAGTATCCATCAAGCTAAGTGTGTCATATTGTTTTGCATCCTAGGTTCAGTAGTCTGCTAAATAAAGTCATATCTGAAATGCAAAGCTACAGCAGTTCATGCCTTCCCAATTATAAAGCATATTCTAGGCTGGTATGGCCAGGGTGCTTTAAAGAGGAAAAAAGTGTCTCCATCCAAATTAGGCACAATGGCTGAGATTTACAAAAGTCAATGCCTAAATTAGTTACTCACATCTTGATTTAACTATCTCAGTAAGTGGCCTGATTTTCAAAAGTGCTGAGCACCAAGCACATCAGTCTTTCCATAAAGTCCAAAGAATCCGTAAAATGTCTTTAGAGCAGAAAGATTCTTCTTGCGATCGCTCTACTTTTGCCCTTCAGCATCACTCCAGTTCTCTCATTTCTCCATGTTTCAGAGTAGCAGCCGTGTTAGTCTGTATTCGCAAAAAGAAAAGGAGTACAAGTACTCCTTTTCTCATTTCTCCATGTCCACTTCCCCATTGCCATCTTTCTACATGTTTATTACGAAACACTCAGATCGCCTGTTTTCTTTTGCTTTTTCGATCAGAGTTTCCAGCCAGCGTTATGGAGCTGTTGATCAAATGTCTCATGCCTCTGCAGAAGGATATTTTGGTATGAAAACCCAAGCAATCAATGACTTTTGTGACATTAATGTTTGCTTTGCTGGCTGCGCCAGTACTTGTTTCAGTTTTTGACAAGGAACTCAGAATGGACCCAATCTAGATTTGCCAATTATCTAATTGGACAAAACCAAACACCTTTGCCTCATCCCTGCCCTGCCCTGCCCTGCCCTGCCCTGCCCTGCCCATTGCCCCTAGGCCTCGCCCTTTTGCCGCCCCTTCCCCGAGGTCCTGTCCCCTGCTCACTCCATCCCCCCTCCCTCCATCGCTCGCTCTCCCCCACCCTCACTCACTTTCACTGGGCTGGGGTAGGGGTTTGGGGTGCAGAAGGGGATGAGGGCTCCAGCTTGGGTTGTGACTCTGGGGAGGGGCTGTAGATGATGGGTTTGGGGTGCAGGAGGGGGCTCTGGGCTGAAGCCAAGGGGTTTGGAGTGTGGGAGGGGGTTCCGAGCTGCGGCCTGGGCCTAGGGTGTGGGATGGGGTTCGAAGTGCAGGCTCTGGGAGGGAATTTGGATGTGGGAGGGGGCTCAGGTCTGGGGCAGGGAGTTGGCGTGCAGGCTCCAGATAGGCGGCACTTACCTCAGGTGGCTCTTGGTCGGTGGTGCAGCAGGGTTAAGGCAGGCTCCATACCTGGCTCTGCGCAGCTCCTGGAAATGGCCAGCATATCCTTGTGGCCCGTAGGTGCAGAGTGATCAGGGAAGCTCCATGCACTGCCCCCACCCCGAATGGCAGCTTAGCAGCTCCCAGTGGCCAGGAACCACCCCTGCACATAGGAGCTGGGCTGGAGATGCTGGGTGCTTCTGGGAGCTGCGCAGAGCCATGTAGGGAGCCTGCCAGCCCCATTGCTGACCGGATTTTTAACAGCCGGTCAGCAGTGCTGACTGGAGCTGCCAGGGTCCCTTTTCAACCGGGCGTTCCCAACACTGCACTCCTTACTTGAAGTCAGTGGGAATTTTGACACCATAGAAGGAGTGCGGAGTCATGAAGAGACCGATGCACAAATTGCATAATGCATTGTCCTCTGAAATGCAAATTTCTTCCCATTTTTGTGAATAAACGTCAACATCTACTTAGTTAATGGGAAGCAGCATAAAGTCATTTACATTCCTTCTTGCTGAGTGACTTGTGTTTGTGGTTCAGCAATTAAAATGCTTGCAATTAAACAATTGCAAATTGAACCACTATGCCGACATTCAGAGTGAGAGAGTGGAAGCGACTTTCATTTCTTCAGAAGAGCTCAGTTCTCTGATCATAAGGATCTATTTATTTTCTTTCCCTCATCTTCAGTTCCTGCTTGTGGTAGATAACAAGGTTCGGTATAAAGAAAAGGAGTACTTGTGGCACCTTAGAGACTAACAAATTTATTAGAGCATAAGCTTTCGTGAGCTACAGCTCACTTCATCGGATGCATTACAGTGAGCTGTAGCTCACGAAAGCTTATGCTCTAATAAATTTGTTAGTCTCTAAGGTGCCACAAGTACTCCTTTTCTTTTTGCGAATACAGACTAACACGGCTGCTACTCTGAAAAAAGGTTCGGTATGGCTCCCTCTAGTGTTGCTACTACTGAGTAACATGAGTCATAGTTTGCTACAGGTGGATTCAAACAGGCTCTGAGTCCTCCTTAAATGTCCATTTCAACTACCGACATTCAGATTTCATCAGCCTGCACTGGTAAGCATTGATTCAAATCTCTGTTCAAAACTTGACTGAAAGTTTTGGTTGGATTAAAAAGAGTAAGTGTTCAGATAATATATTTCCCTGGGTTTACTTAATGTCTGTGCTTTCTCATTCTGTGTGAAGCCATAAGCAGAAGTAATGAAATACCATAAGAGAGGCTTTTGTGGTACTTCCATTGCAGCAAGAAGCAAACAGAACCACAGGAACACAGATTTTCTTATGAGATTTTCAGGCTTATTTTGCAGACTCTTATTTCGAAGAGAGTCAAGCAGACATCTCAATTCATAGTTTTTTATCCTGGCCATACCTCAAACCTTATGGAAGTTTGCTCATCAGTAGTCTCCATGTACGTGACAGAGGTCACCCATTGCTACCATTTTTAAGGCAAAACTTCCTGGCATATCTCAAACACTTATCTGATTAAAGACTAGAAGTCTGATTCTCCTCTCACACAAGTTTTACGCTAGTGTAGCTCTGATGTGACTGGGAGGAGAATTGGGCCCAATATAAAGCATTCTGTGTATCCAGGACCCTACTTGGTTCATTGCATGTTTGAGTGAGGACATTATGACAACTTTCTGTTGCTAAACTCTTTATGCGGTAGGTGCCATCGTTCCTGATCACATGACCAATGGAGAAGAACCCTCTGCTCCCCCTGCTTATCCCATAGACGAAATCTCCGGCTATGAAGGCACAGCGCTGGGTGATGGTGGTTAGTACATAAACCCACAGACTATTCTTTTTCCTGAGATTGTCTGTCTCTTTAAAAGGAAGTCAGTGTACAGCGTTTTGTACCAGCTGATTGACACCGTCTTTTCTATATTCCTGATTGTAATCTTATTATCTGTGGCATTTTCCCAAGTGATAGGGTGGGAGAGAGATTCCACTGGGATCAAACAGCTGCTGAAGTTACCCCCACCTATGCCAGAACCCCCTACCCCTGCTGTGCCACACAATTACCTCTCTATCCCTGCTGAACTATCCAATGAATAATCCTGATTTCTCTCTTTTTCTCTAATGGATCAGTTTTCCTCTGATATTGTGTGTCCTGTGCTAGTCAGAGGCCGTTCATTAGAACAAGACAGAAACCGTGATTTTGGCCTTATTTCAAAAGCAGGCAGGAACTGAAGGACAAGTAACAAATGTGTGTCTCTTTAAACCTGTAAAATACCAACTTCTGCCTTTTCGTTTCTCGCAGGAGGAAAAGGTTTACCTCCTCCATCAAATCTGGTGACTGATCGTGGAGGTGGGCCCTCTCCAGCCCAAACAGACTGGAAGTAAGATGTGCTTTCAAATTAATGATGATGATTAAGAGTTACCTTGCATCCTTTGCAAACTAAGCACAATCAACACTGCTGATGAGAGGGTGGCAGCCAACATGTACACTGCACACAAGAGAGCAGGGGGAATTTTTTGGCCAATGATATGGGGTCAGACACTGCTCTGATCAATGGTGCTATGGGAGCTTTAGGCCCTCCCCCTTTTCAGCCAGCATGTGAGTGCCTACCTTACACATCAAGATATGTGTGCACAAAGCCATGATCAGCATACGCTGCTGAGTAGATAAGCATGCACTTAGCTATGGGTGAGCAAATTCAGGGATTTTACATGCACACATCTGAGTATACAACAGGCATAAATTTTCACATTCTCAAAGACATGTTGACCTGATGGTTGAAAATCAGGTACCAGTGTCCATGAAGTTCTGACAGGACCTCACTTGTTAATGTTGCATCCTAAACACTTCTCATCCTAAACTGCCTTTCTTCTTGGGAGAGATGAAGGCTTGAGTTATTGTTCCTGGGATTTGAATCTCTAAGACAGTCTAGGTTTTTCCAAACCTGATGCTTGTAGGACTAAGTCATCTTATCCAGCATTTTTCTGTCAGTGCAGTGGAGTGCTATGTAAATTAGGTCAAGGCTTTATATGGGAGAATGTGTGATGATGGGATGTCTTCTGAAAGGGGAAGGGTGAATGTTTAGCGCATGGCGGAATTGCTCTGCAAATTGAAAGGCAATTTCAAACGGGTCCACGCTTTCTTCTCTCTTTCTGGTAGCATTCCTGCTGTTTCAGAAGATGCAGCCAAAGAAGCTCTTATACAGTACGCGGCCAGTAAGTGCTGCTACAGCTCAGCCCCTGCCAAGGAAATGGTGTTTCAGAATCTGCAGCCATTCAACACCTACAGAGTATGTTTATCTTTTGCAGCCCAACTTACGCACACTAAGGTCAATGGAGTTTGTCCACTAACTTCAGCGGGAGCTGGGCATTTCACTGGGATCAAACAGCTGCCAAGCATTGCAAATTACCCTTATCCGTGCAATAGCCCCCTTACTGAGAAATTCCCATTGATGTGATGTGGCTAGCTTCAGTTTGGAATTGTGTTTGCATGCTCTGAACATCTCGGGACTCATAAAGGAATGTAATCTTTAGAATGATAGCAAAGAGCTACTTCCACTTTGTAGCTTTTCAATGATTGCTTGGTTTAGAATCTGGAAAATGTAGGTTCATAATTTGATTCCATTGCTATGGACCTTTTTGCCAGTGTCAAGTCTTTAAAAATATATATATTCCATTTTGATCCCTGCTCCAAATAGGGTAAGGACCTGGGTAAAAAGATCAGCCACCACTCCTAGAACCATTGGAGTTGCACCATTGGTAGTGAACAGTGGGAAATATCCTGAAAAACTGACAGCATAGACAATGTCAGAGAGAGAAACAACTTTTGGATACAGCCATTGTTAATTAATAGGACCAACCACTGAATTCCAAACAACAGCGAATATTCCATAGCGACTTGTACTTTAGAAACCCATAGATAGATAGCGTTAGCTTAGGTGAAACTGAAGTCAAGAGCAGAAGTATGTGGGGATAGAAGAGAGGGAGGGGATATGAGGAAAATAGCCAAATGAGAAGGTAAATAAAGAAGAAGTGAATGACTAAAACAAAAAGAAATATGGCAATTAAATAGAGCAGGTGTGATAGCCTTATTGGCATTTTTGGTTTTTAGAGTATAGAGCAGTGGTTCTCAACCTATTTATCATTTGGGCTGCATATACGGCCCACAAAGTGTTATCTGGGCTGCAGGGTGAGAATCACAATATCTCCCACCTAACTCCCCCCCGTAAACTCCTATGCTCAGCGCCCTCCGCCCAGAGACCCCTCCACAGAGTGGGGCCAGGAATGGAGAGCTGGGCGTGGAGCAGGGGAGAGGGACCCCGACCCCAGACTCTGCTGCTCGGGGACCCCTGACCCCAGCTGTGCAAGACTGGGGGGCAACCAGGACCCTGACCCCAGATCCCGCCATGTGGGGCTGCGTGGCGGCAGCAGGCTGCATGGACCCTGAGCCCCACTGTGTGGGGCTGGGTGGCAGCCAGCAGCCCGGAGCCCAGAGAGTGCCATGCGTCAGGGCAGCTGGCTGCCCAGACCCCACGGCAGGGGGCCAAGGGGCAGCCAGGACCCTGACCCCAGAGCCTGCCATGCAGCAGGGCAGCCAGGAGCCTGGAGCCTGTGGCCTTTAGTACACAGCTGAGCTGGGCTGCAGCTGTGTGCTAACTGGGCTGCATGCGGCCCGCAGGCCGTGGGTTGAGAACCACTAGTATAGAGCACACATAGGGCCTGATCAAAAGACCACTGATAACAGTGGAAAGTCTCATGTTGACTTTGATGGACTTTGGCTCAGGTCCATAACGCAGCATTCTATGAAGATATCACCTCACCCTCTCAACAGTGAGATTGGTCATTATTTTGGCTAGTGTGAATTTACTTTCTTAAACTCCACAGATTGCAGTCCCAATTGGGTTTTTGTATAGACTGCATTGAATGCCCAATCACTCCCACTTTGGGGTTGTTATAGGTTTTTGTTTTATGTTAATTAATTATTTTTTTAGTATCGGCTAGAGACCTTCACTGAATCCAGATCATCTGAATGGAAGACAACACCTTACAGGGGTAAGTAGGATTCTGATGTCAAGTAAGAATCTTGTGTGATCGGCCTCTTCTATAATACAGGTCTAACTGTTGTGTTGTGCATTTCTGCCAGAAGGTAATGAAAAATTTGCACAGGAAAAGTTACCTTCCTACTCAGCTGCCTAACTGCAGTTATTAAAAATAAAATAAAACACATGCCCAGATAAAAATACTATGACAATTCATTACACACCTTAAGCACTATAAGCCAGTTGATTTATGAGTGTGGTATATGATTTATGTAGTTTGGAAGTTGAAATAAACTAGATCCTTGAAGGAAGCATTCTAACTCCATCAGAATACAGATGTTCTGGTGTGTACTGGAGCTTACTGAGATTTTGTGCCTAATTTATACAGTTTTAATGTAATGGGGGGAACACTGCAGTCCATCGTAAGGCAAATGTTATAGAAACTAGGAGACAACCAACACTTCAGAGTTATTAGGAGTTGGCAAACCAGAAGAGAATTGGGTTCTGGTAGCCTTCAGGCAACACGTCAGATAGAGTTGGTTGAAATTTTTCAAAGCAAACATTTTTGCTGAAAAATGGCCTTTTTTTCAAAAATGAAAAATTTTGCCAAAAAAAAAATCTTTAAAGAAATTTCTGCTTTATTGATTTAACTGGGAATGAATCATTTTCACTTTTCATTTTTTCCCCAGTTTTTGTTTTTTCCTTTTCCTCCTCTTTTTGACAGGCAAAAAAAGAGAGAAAGAAATGGAGAGGGAAAAAAAGAAAGTGGAAAAATAGGGGTGGGGACTGATGGAAGAAAAAAAAGGCCAAGAAAGGGTGGGGGGAGCAAAGACCCAAACCCTGAAAATTCTTGATTTCATGAAAAATTTCAAACAAACAATAATCATTCCTTTTTGCAACATGCAAAATGGATGATTTTGAAATTTTCAAGATATTTTGCAACCTTTTTTAGACTGTCTCTAGTTGAGTCATATAATCGTGGAGGGATTTTGATTTGGGGGTTTATCAAACTGGTGTGGAGTGATTCTATTCTTCCTGAGGGAAGGAGAGCAAACAAACAAACAAACAAACAAAAACTGGTTTTACTTGGCTGTCTCTCAGTTTAAGGATTTGTTTTTCTTTTTCATAACCACTGCCCATTACATTCATTGGGGATATGAAGCCAAGATTTATTGAACACAATTGCTTGTAACTAATATGTTCCTAATCCTGCAAACACTTAGGCATTTGCTTAATTTTGCTAACCTTGATTTCAATTGGGACTACTCATAGTAGTAAAGATAAGCATGCAGAAAAAGTGTTTGCAGGATTAGGGCTCACAGGAAGTGTTTTTCACTGAATTTGGGAAACAATGGTGAGTTAGATTTTTTTGTTATCTTAATTTCTCAGAGGAAATTTGACTATGCTGCAGTCATACCATTTTGGTTGAATATTTTAGCTGGAATTGATTGTATTTGCAAAATACTCTATAACATTTTCCTTTTTGGGACAGGAAAGAAATTATGGTTGATAAACAATGGAACTCTTTGATATAAAAATGGTATTTATTTTAGTTAATCACCTTAACTGGGATCAACATAACAGATAGAGGTGTGGCATGATTTAATTGCAGGTGTCAGGAAATACCAGGTGTTTGTACTCAATACAGTTTTGTTTCTGCTTTAGGTGAATTTGTTGACTCCTTTTTGCTTGGGCCAGCTCCTTTGCCATGGAATATACAAGTGGAAGTTCCTACCATGTTCACAGACAACATAACCAGAGTCAAAGTGCCGCATACATCTTCATTAAAGGTATTATAATCATAGAATCATAGAATTGTAGGACTGGAAGCGACCTCGATAGGTCATCTAATCCAGTCTCCTGCACTCAAGACAGGATTAAGTATCATCTATCCATGTGCAGTCATTGTGGGCTGAGGGATGTGTTGCCTAAGGGATGTGCTGGCCGCTGCTTCCCGCACACGGCCCATCAGGGAAATCTGCTGGCGGGCTGGGACGGTTTGTTTACTTGCAGCGTCCGCAGGTTCGGCCGATTGCAGCTCCCATTGGCCGCGGTTCGCCGTTCCAGGCCAATGGGGGCTGCGGGAGGCGGCGGACAGCTTCCCACAGCCCTTTTCTGAATCTTTTTCTGAATCTTCCTAAATTCCAATATATCTTTTTTGAAATGGGGCAACCACATCTGCACACAGTATTCAAGATGTGGGCGTACCATGGATTTATATAGAGGCAATATGATATTTTCTGTCTTATTATCTGTCCCTTTCTTAATGATTCCCAACATTTTGTTCACTTTTTTGACTGCCACTGCACATTGAGTGGATGCTTTCAGAGAAATATCCACAATGACTCCAAGATCTCTTTCTTGAGTGGTAACAGCCAATTTAGACCCCATCATTTTATATGTATAGTTGGGATTATGTTTTCCAATGTGCATTTATCAACATTGAATTTCATCTGCCATTTTGTTGCCCAGTCACCCAGTTTTGAAAGATCCCTTTGTAGCTCTTCGCAGTCTGCCTGAGACTTAACTATCTTGAGTAGTTTTGTATCATCTGCAAATTTTGCCATCTCACTGTTTACCCCTTTTTCCAGATCATTTATGAATATGTTGAATAGTACTGGGCCAAATACAGACTCTTGGGGGACACCAGTATTTATCTCTCTCTCCATTCTGAAACCTAACCATTTATTCCTAACCTTTATTTCCTATCTTTTAACCAGTTACCAATCCATGAGAGGACCTTCTCTCTTATCCCGTGATTGCTTACTTTGCTTAAGAGCCTTTGGTGAGGGACCTTATCAAAGTCTTTATGAAAATCTAAATACACTACATCCACTGGATCCCCCTTGTCCACATGCTTGTTGACCTCCTTAAAGAATTCTAGTAGATTGGTGAGGCCTGATTTCCCTTTACAAAAACCATGTTGACTCTTCCCCAACAAATTATAGGTTTCGGAGTAGCAACCGTGTTCGTCTGTATTCGCAAAAAGAAAAGGAATACTTGTAGCACCTAAGAGACTAACAAATTTATTTGAGCATAAGCTTTCGTGAGCTACAGCTCACTTCATTGGATGCATTTTCCACCAAATGCATCTGATGAAGTGAGCTGTAGCTCACGAAAGCTTATGCTCAAATAAATTTGTTAGTCTCTAAGGTGCCACAAGTACTCCTTTTCTTCCAACAAATTATGTTCATCTATGTGTCTGACAGTTTTGTTCTTTACAGTAGATTCAACCAGTTTGGCCGGTACTGAAGTCAGGCTTACCAGCCTATAATTGCTGGGGTCACCTCTGGAGCCTTTTTTAATAATTGGCGTCACATTAGCTATCCTTCAGTCATTTGGTACAGAAGCTGATTTAAATGATAGGTTACAGACGACAGTTAGTAGTCCTGAAATTTCACATTTGAGTTCCTTCAGAACTCTTGGGTGAATACCATCTGGTCCTGGTGACTTATTACTGTTTAGTTTATCAATTTGTTCCAAAACCTCCTCTAATGACACCTCAGTGTGGAACAGTTCCTCAGATTTGTCACCTAAAAAGAATGGCTCAGGTTTGGGAATCTCCCTCACATCCTCAACCATGAAGACTGATGCAAAGAATTCATTTAGTTTCTCCACAATGGTCTTTTCCTCTGTGAGTGCTCCTTTAGCATCTCGATCGTCCAGTGGCCCCACTGGTTGTTTAGCAGGCTTCCTGCTTCCGATGTATTAAACATTTTTTTTGCTAATACTTTTTGAGTCTTTGGCTAGCCGTTCTTCAAATTCTTTTTTGGCCTTCCTAATTATATTTTTATACTTCATTTGCCAGAGTTTATGCTCCCATGTCTTTGACCAGCTGGAGACATCCTCAGCCACAGGGCTGCCCTAATTTGAACTGAGCTGGATAAACCTGCTTCCCTAATGCGCTATTATGACAGCTGGAGCAGGGGAACACCATAGCCACTTGCACTTCTCAAAGAATCCCCCTGACACGCACTCTGCAATGAGGGCTTCAGTGTGGAGTGGAGGGGAAGATGCATAGAGCCAGTTATGCCAGTATTGCACCATCAGTATTGCAGGTTTAGGAGCTTTTTCATATCAAGATGAATTAGCTCTATCAGAATCCCAAATAATTTAATTATAAGCAAGAGAGTTATTTGTTTTTTTCAGTTTTTATTTCTATTTAAAATCACTATCCAAATATGGAAGCACCACTTTCTGCTTCCCTTGAGACATTTTTTTGTGTTTTGTAAAATCATGCCCAAGAGGGACTGGTATTTTGTGAGAAAAAACCCTGTCTTTTGGGAAACCATTGCTACAGTCCAGGAAAAGAGACACTTTGGGACATTTTAATAGGGCATGATTTAATAGATGTTTTTCTTTCCCTTGCTTTTGTAATAAGAAATTAATTCTGAGGGCATTATCTCATTTTAAATATGTGACCTCTTCCATCATTTAAATCTTACTTCTTAAAGGTGGGGAAGAGTGAGAAGGTGGAAAATGGGCAATACACAGCCATGAAGAAAGACCAAGAACAAACTCAAATAGCAATCTAATATATCCTGTGATATGGAAGTTATTATTGTCTAATGGGTAAAGCAAGTGCACTGGGGATCAGTACTCCTGAGTGCTAGTCCCAGCTCAGACACAGTTGCTGCTCTGTGCCTTAGTTTACCCATCTGTTACCCATAATCAATAAGTGCTTCATTGTAGTCAGGAATGTTTGAATTCCAGTTATCCCCTTATAGGGAAAGAAATGAACTGACAGAGTCACAGGACATGATATCGTAGTTTAATTTATTTGTGTGGGTATTCTCTTTGGAAGGGAAATTAGAATCCGTAAGTGAAGAGCAGCTTGTAACTCACAGATGTAGCCCTGCCCAATGAGAGGTCCAGCACACAGACTGAGCGTTCATGCTCTCACATAGACTGTTCCCTTCTTGCTTCTCTACCATCTGTGCTAATACTGGTTTAGCATGAATTTTTCTCTACACTAGTGCTACCACAGGGTCTAGTTGAACTAGTGTTAACACTTGTGGCAGTTTCCCCTCCTAGAATTCCCTAGTGTAAACATGGGCTGAGTGTTTTAGCCTTACTTTAAACAAATTATAGAAATGCATACATGGGCTATCATTCAAAATCACTGTCCCACTTGATTGGATGGACCTTTGGATGTTGGCACCAATGAGCTTACAGCTACTTTGCAACAAAAAACACGCTATTACTTAATGACTTCTCTCCCAGTTTCACCTGTAGAAGTGTGGTTGTAATTTGGCTGTAGGTAGCTGTATAACTCTTTAAGAACCTCAAATGAAAGGCCTTATAAAAGTGTAAAGAATGAGGTTTCTCTAGAATGTTTCCAATAAAGAAGAAAAAACATTTCCCATTGTCTTTTTTTGGGGGAGGGGGTATCAAGAGGCAGCCAGATAGTAACATAAATAGCTAAATTAAAGAAATGTCAACCCTTTAAAATTTCTCCTTTGATTTAAGGGCTGCCATAATTGTCGATGTGCAGGTACAATTCACTGCACAAAGTGTCATGGAAGAGGAAAGGTGAGTAGCCACGTCTAAGGGATCCTTTGCTTAGGACTGAATTCATTCTGGGGAAAGGTGTCAAACTAAGAACCAGGCAAAGATGCTGAAATCAAATAGCTTTGGGAGGTTAGAAGGGGAGTGAGGTTGGCTGTGAAGCGTTCACAATTGTATTGTGCTCTGTTTTACAGCATTTATTGTTGTTTATTATTTGTATTATCGTCGTGCCTAGGAGTCTCTGTCATGGATCAAGATCCTATTGTACTAGGCACTGTACAAACACAGAACAAAAAGACAGTTTCTGTCACAAAGAGCTCACAGATCTAAGCATCTCTCAAGCAGTTCATGGGACTTACTTGTGTAGTAAGGTGCTGAGTGCAATGATGGTTTGTGGAGTAGGGCCCTTAAAGATTAATTTATGCTTATTAGGAATGCTTTGGTCAAACACGTCAGAGGACTCAATGCAGGGATAACTATGTGAAATTCTATGGCCTGTGTTATACACACTAGATGATCTAATTACCCCTTCTGGCCTTAAAGATCTATGAGTCTATTAAACTTGCAATCCATTTTCCATGTGAGGAAATGAAGGTTGCAACACCAGCAAACTGCTCTGGCAAAGTATATATAGCTCTGACTTTTCCATCTAATTAATGCAGGTACAGTGCTGGATTTGTCATGGCTCTGGGAACCGACTGAATGAGGACAGGTGCACACACTGCAGTGGTTCTGGTCGGAGCAGGTGAGTCAACACTCAAGGAGAAGCCAACATGGGAAGTCCATATTTTAATTAGCATCAGCTTCAAAGCTAGGGCTCATTGGCACAGGGATGGAATACTGCTATATTCAAGGACAGTTCAAGGTCAGATTCATAGATGGGCTCAGCTAGCCACTGTAGCTGTACAAGTATTGATTGGTTTGTGAAAATGCCCCTCATTGCGGGGCTGTGGCTGCCCAGGATAGTCAATGAAGTCCAGCTGTTGCTGTTGAATCTCCTGCCGGAATGAGCAAAATGTATTATTCATTCTGGGGCTGGGGCTGGCACTGAGTTTTTTAATGCACTCTTCAAAATATGACCTGTAGAGTCCCATCCAGCTTTCTTCCCACCTATGAGGAAGCTCCGTTTATTTGCATAGCATTGTGTTTCCCTCCACTGATCACTTCCTGCCTGCAAGTCTCGTGTTGACACCCCTTTTCTGTTTGTGAAGATTTATTGCCTTCGATGGCTTCCTTAGGAAGCCATGAGTTACAGGGGAAGCAATTATCTCCAAGGCAGGAGGGCAGTTGGAGAATTCAACCCAGCTGCTGCCTAGCTCTGGAAGAGCTATTCTTTGAAATTTACAGCTGCGAATAGTGTGTAGCACTGGGATGAAGGTCAGTCTGTCCTACTGTGCTGTCTCATTTTTCTGATGGGGTGGCAGTACCTCAGTGGCAGAACCACCGTGTACATGAAACTGAACCTTGTGCTTGGAGAACAATGTTTCTCCAGTGCTTTGGTGGCATCAGCTAGCCAAGATATTGCAGTGAAGCTTACAGTGCTGCTGGAAACACTCATAGAATCATGCTAAGTGTAAATAAACTTGTGACTGGAAACAGAGAGTAGACTTCATGGCTTATACATATATATATATATAAAATATCAGATTAGGACTCAATACTGTAAATACTTACTAATGGGTATAGTACTTACTACCAGGAGTCAATGGGTCAGTGACTTTATTGAAATCATGTTCTTCAATGAGACAACTCCTGGTAGTAGACACGATGGCAAATAGTAAGCATCGGCTGGACTGAATCCCCAATGTGATGCCAAATGAAGTGTGATGTTTGTGTGTGTGTGTGCATGCACACAGTGTATGCATCCAAAATCATTGTGGTAATAGTTTCTCACGATCCATTGTAATTATCATTCTTTGTCTACAGATGCAACAGTTGTTCTGGTTCAGGCCATAAAACCTGCATAACGTGTGCAGGAAAAGGACAGTTGCTGTACTACATTGAGCTTCAAGTCAAATGGCAAGTCTAATAAAACTTTCAATAATTGCAGAGAAGCTCCTTCTTCTTCACTATTGTACATATAGGGTTTAATCGGCAGTGTTCTGACAGGCCAGATTGTGATGTGCTGCTTTCCCTCAGGAAGGGGGCTGTTAGGCTTTCAAGAACATTACCAACTTCATAAAGTCAGGCTGTGCACATATCCATACCAGCTAATTATCATTTCAAAAAGTCTGTTGAAATTTACCAGAAAGCTCCAAAAGAGAGCAGCATCTTAAGAAGGAAGTTGGAGGAGACAAACTTTGTGAAAATTTACAGTAATCACAGTGAAGTTGAAAGCTTAGTTGTGGCCCTTTACTAAAATGGGATCAAAGCTATGGGCTATGTCAACAGATCATCTCTCTGATGTGCCAGCCACAAAGAAACATAGATTAGGACTGGACTCAGTATCACATCACTGGCTGTTTAATGATTGATGACTATTTAGGGAGGAGCCACAGTAGAGAATAGGAGAGTTATTCCCTACGTACTTAATTAATTAGATCCTTGTTGTTCTACACTGCACTTCATATGAAGGAGAAAAAATGTCCTTCCCTGATTCAATGACTGGGTAGTACATGGAGTACCAGACGGGGTGGTCTAACAAGTGCCTGACAGAACAGCAGTTTTACCTCTGGCTTTGTATCCTGCCTGTTTGCTAATCTACTGTAGTTCAGTATCTTCTTTGACTTTTCAGTCTCCAGATTGGGTTAGAGTTCCCATATTGTTTTATATTGTTCTGAATTAAACCACTGTTGTCCTCTGTTGGCCCAGTCACTGACTTAAAGATGTTCAGCCATTGTTATTTTAATATTTGTAATTTTTAAAGGCATTTTATTTTAATACACTTGATGGACTTTTTAAGAGGATTGTTATAAAGAACAAATATAAATAAATGATCTCAGCATTTCAGTTGGATCCATTACAGATGGAATTTGAAAGCCAAAGTTTCGAAGTTTGCATTCCAGCATAGCATGCCTCCATATTATCATTAGATAAGTACAAAGAACACCATGTGGTATGTTTAAAGCTCTGCTACCAGGAATCTCAGTATAGACTGGAGAACTTATTTAACAACTCTGTCTTGTGGAGTTTGATGTTGTTGTAGCACAAGAAACACAAAAAGGAGGGGCCCCTCTAAAATCCATTTGAGTAAGAGGAGATACAATAGGTGACAATATCTGTGTCCTTGTTCTTGTAGGAAGAACAACATTTTTGAATATGTGGCGGACCAAAGATCTGGGTTTCCTGCTGACCTCTTCAAGGAGGTCACTGGGCAGAAGATGTTTGTTGATGAACAGTCCATGGTAATGAAACTCTAGACTCTATCACCTTTTGAAATAACAAAATGAGAGGTCTGGAAACAGAACAACTCACATAGCCTGAGGTGGAGTTTACTAAGAATTTAAAGTGTCAAAAGAAGAAAGAGACATTTGAGAACACAGTGCTCTGTTTTTCTGGTTACTAATGTAACTAAATTAGTTAATTCTCATATGTCATCTACAATAGGGTTTTCCTTTTTTTAGTAAAAAAGTTATTGAAAGGACTCAGGGCCAAATGCTGGTTTGGGATATTTTGTGTGTGTATCAATTCACCTCTTTGGCTTGATAACCAGAGATGCTGCTTACCCGCAAATCCCAAATGAAGTCAATGGGAATGAGAGATGTTCAACACTTTTTACTATTCAGATCAGGGGAAAGTCCTGTAAATCCCTGCAACATGGATCACATTAACAACCTATATTCCCCATAAAAATGGGCCAGATCCTCTGTTGGCATAAACTGGTGCAGTTCCATTTAAGTCAATGGAGCTGAGCTAATTAACACTAGCAGATAATGTCGTCCCACGTTTACATCTGCAGAACCGGGTGTATGTGGGTTGAAAGCCGCACTTGCTTTGCATTTGGCCTGTCGGTCATATATCTCTTCGGCTAGCAGTGTATGGGTTTATGGTTACTGGGCTCATGTAAATTCCCAGTACTCACATGCAAATAAATAAACTTCAAATATATTTAGTTACATGCAGTTTACATTAGAGATGGTCCCAAAAAAAACCCCCACATCTAAACAGCCTCCAGCTTTGTGATGTTGGAAATCCAGATCTAAATTTTGCAGCTTTGTTCCTCTCCCATTTACATATTTGAGGAGCTTTTAAATAGCAAATCTAAACGCAATTTCTTCTGATTTTCCTGGTGGCTAACCCTCTAGAGGTTCTCCAGGGACCAAGCACCCTTGCACAGCACCTATCATAGTTTGTTAATCTTAGACTGGTTCTGTGTTCTGTGTTTGAGCCCATGTCTGGGGCTTCTAGGTGCTGCCATAATACAAATAATAATAATAGCAGCACTCCTTTTTGGGGTGACTTGGTATTTCTTAACACACTCCAAGTCCTTCGTAACCATCCACTTTTGGAGACGCTACAAAATGTATGGTACATATGGATTTCCTACAAGGTATGTTTGGAGTTGATTGTGGCGATTCTTTTAGAGTCTGCCAAGGAATCCACAATCAAATGCGATTAGGCTACTGCCCTGGAAATCCAGACCATATTCCTTTTCAAGGTTTAGCCCATAGGGTTTGTGTACACTTTTTGCCCCAGTGTAGATGTGCTGTGTTGGTGTAAGACAGGACTTGCACTAGTGGGACTAACCCCCTTTTGAAATCTAGTATGGACAGGCCCTTCGTTTTTAGCAACTGCAACACTATTAGCTGATACCTCGCAGCAATGAAGACTGCTGAAAAAGCTACTCGGGAAGAATGCTATTGTTTTCTTTACAACTGGCACAAAATGTCCTACCAAGCCGTACTCATGTGAGTCGCTTTTCTTTATGCAAGCAGTCCTATTTACCTCACTGGCCAGATCCTCGTTGATGTAAATTGGTGTAGCTCCATTGATCTGGTCCACTGCTGTGAACAAAGATTACACATATGAGTGAGGGTTTGTCTCCACTGCGATGCTCAGGAAAATTAATCTGAATTAACTACAGGTGTGAATTTTAAATGAATTAGTTAAACTGCATTAAACCCCTGTCTGGATGCACTGTAATTCAGAATTGAAATGGCCTTAATTCACTCTGGAAGTGAATTAAACTAAACCGAATTACAGCCACTTTAATTTTGAATTACGGTGTCCACACAGAGATTTAATGAAGTTTAAAACTATCCACTTAAAATTCCCACCTTTAGTTAATTCAGATTAATTTTCCTGAGTGTCCCTGTGGAGACAAGCCCTGAGAGACCTGAGATGGGCCTGATATTTGGAAGTAATTGTGATCTCCTTCCAATTTGTGTGTCTTAAATGTTTTCCATTTCTCCAGGTTTACCCTGTTGTGAATTTTCCTGATCCTTCCATCAGTCAGGCTTCCCAGAATGCTGTTGTGCAACATCATACTCAGTTTGCATCTACATCTCGTGTACTGAGACAGGTGAGTCCACTGCAGCCCAAGTGTAACAAGAGGACACAAAGCAACTAGTCTGTGGAAATCAGACTGTACCTGCTTAACATTTGTGCAAGTCTCACCATGCCCTTTTTTATTGGACCATTTGAAACAATTCTTCAAGCACCAGAGCAAAAGACTTTCCATTAGGTGGATAATGACTATTAACATTAAAGGGATTGGATTTTCTTAAGTGCCTGCGTACCAAGACCTTTAAAACATCTTTAATTTGATTTAGAATGCGAGGGAGTGTAATACTGAGCATAAGAGAACTGTCAACGAGATAGAAGATGGTACTGGGAGACTGGAACTCCTTGAGTTAGAATCGCAACTCTGCCACAGATTGCCTGTGGATGGGTCAGCTCACGTCTCTGTGTGCCTCAATTTCCACATTGGTAAAATGGGACTTATCATGCTCTCTTACATGGGGTGTGGTGTGGATTAATTATTTAATGTTTACACAGGTCTTCAAACATGCAAAGTGCTACATAAAGTGCTTTTGAAAATGCCACCAAGAGAGTTTACAAATCCTCCTGTATTGTATAGATTTAGCTTCATTATCCTTGTATTTTCTCTCTTTCTTCCAGAGGCAAACTATTGAGCTGATTCCTCTTACTAAAGTGGAATACGACTGGCAAGGGAAATGGTATTCCTATTATGTTTATGGAGATGAAAATAGGGTGTATGCAGAGAACTACCCCAAAAAGTGCTGCTGCCTCGTTATGTAACTGACTGATCACTTCTCAGAATGCCAAGGACAATAGCTGTTGTCCAGACCCATACAAGGAAAAGCTTCATCTAGTACTATTTTTGTTTTGTTTTGGTCAAAAGAAGTTCATTGATTTGCATGTTTGGGGCAGGCTGCAGCAGAAAGAAAATGGGGGAGCGAGAGTTTGTCAAGTTGATTATTCAGTTCCAGGACTGGATCCTGTATGTATGTCACAATCCCTGTGGGCCACTTGACTTTTGCTGTGGCTCTCCCTGTCCTGCCCTTGCCACTAGTAGAATACAAACTCAATTTGGGATTATAGTACCATTTATCTGTTTTATCTGTTAGTACCATTTGTCTGTTTTTTCCACCAAATGCATCCGATGAAGTGAGCTGTAGCTCACGAAAGCTTATGCTCTAATAAATTTGTTAGTCTCTAAGGTGCCACAAGTACTCCTTTTCTTTTTGCGAATACAGACTAACACGGCTGCTACTCTGAAACATAGTACCATTTAGTTTCTGTACTATGTGTGGGCCTGGCCTAATCTACTTTTACTCAGACTTCACTGGATCTCTTGGCGTTAATAAGGTCTAAATTTTTATGAGTAAGGGAATACAAGAAAAACAGGTCCTAGGTCTTTGTCTTCCATTGTCAGTAGTAGTAAAAAGTATGTGACCAAAAAAAAAAGTAGTAAAAAGACAGTCTGCTCTGTCTTACGCTAGGGAAACCCGCTGACTTCAGTGAAGTTGTCTGTGGCAAACATAGAGGCAGCATTTTAACTCTTCTAACAGAATCTCCAAATGAAGATAAACAGAAAAGGAAACAGGACAAATTGTGGATTTTTTTTTAAATTAAGTGTATAGGGCTTGACTAAAAGCCTTTTGAAGTCAATGTGAATCTTTCCATGACTTCAGTGGATCAGGTTTATAATGCATATTGTTAATCACCCACTATCGACTTCTAATCTTTCTTGCTGCTGAGTTTTCAGCATGTTTGGATCGTACCTCATTTGCCATGTGACTGTGATACACACACACATACATCTATAGTTTCTCTTTCTGTACGAATGTCATAGTAATAAAATATGACTAGGTAGGATTCCTGTTAAGAATAAATGTATCTGGGCAGTTGTGCCAACAACACTGTAGTAATAATGCCCAAGTGTTTACTTGCACATGATTGTCAAATCCAGTCTTTGTAGGTGGGATATAACCAGGGTGGACTTCATTGTTCTTTTAAATAGTTAAGTGAGATTTAGTGGTTGTGATAAGAGCTCGGGAGAAGCTATTTGTCCACATATCCAGTATAAGCAATGGGAGTTTAAACGTCCTCCTGTTCTGCTAACATACTGTCAGTGTGCCCTAACCTTGACCTGGAGGGATCAAGTTGGGGCCCAGCTGCCATACCCACTCAGTCTTTGTTCTCTGCTAACACTGTCAGTAGTTCTAATTGGTGTCAGTTTATTGTTATTACTATTAGTTGTGTTGCACAGGAGCCCCACTCATGGACCAGGACCCCACTGTGCTAGGCACTGTACAAACCCAGAACAAAAAGTGAGCCCCTGCCCCAAAGAACTTACAATCTAAGTAAGAGTTTACAATCCAATTTTGCTGGTTTTGTCCACTAGGAAATGGACTGAAATCACTAACGAATTTTGCATACAGCAGGGAAAGGCCATCAGCTGTGGTCACTCACTTGGAAGTGACCTAGACGAACCAGTGCTAATGACTGCATGGATAACATTTTCAAAAGCACCTACGTCTGATTGGCTCCTAAACATGGGCTCCTAAGTCACTTAGGTGCTTTTGAAAATGTTACCCTACATTTAATATTTACTTGGGTAACAGTGTATCTTACCCAATATTTTGCAGAGCGAAAACCACTTTCAGACTGATTTATTGCTGCAAAATGACTTCTGTCGTGAAAACCAAAAGTATTAGTCACCATAAACAGAATAATTGAACCCCTGATACCAGCAGTCAGGTTCAAGTTACTTTTGATGCCACTGCAAGAATCATATTATTTAGTATGTTTGTAACACTTCACCAGTTATAAACATTCAGCTTTAAATTCAGGTATGTTTAGAAAGCATCTCTTTGTCTGATAGTGAATGTAAGTTTGGATGGGCCATGGATCAGAATTTAACGGACTCTGAGCTGTAGCTCACGAAAGCTTACGCTCAAATAAATTTGTTAGTCTCTAAGGTGCCACAAGTACTCCTTTTCTTTTTGCGAATACAGACTAACACGGCTGCTACTCTGGTACCCTTTGCTTATACATCTAAGGTAAAAGAAGGCTTGTTCTGTTGTAGAATTGATACAAGTGTCTCGGGTGAATATTTTGATTTGGGGATAAATCTTAATGAGCTCCATTGACTTCAGAAGAATTATTATGGATTTACATCAATGAAACTAAGATCAGAATCTGACCCTTGGTAGAAATTAATGTAATTTGTTTGATTTTTCAACAGCAGAATTATGTGGCTAAACTAGCTATTCCTTTGCCCCAGTCCCATCTTTCCCAGATTAATGTGTATGTGTGCTGGGAAAATTTGAACAGGCTGAATAATTTCAAAAATACGGATCTGAATGTTTCCCCTTGTAGTATTTTTGGATAGTCTTTGTTTTTAAAATCTTTAACCAGGATCTTTTCAGCAGATCAAATGTAATTTTTTTCAAAAGTGCCTCAGTGATTTAGCAGTAGAGCTGGTTGGCGAAACTTCAATAAAACCATATTCCATCAGAATATACAGTGCTGTCAAAATAAAAATGCTTTGCTAAATCAGGTCAATTTTCCTGGAATTTAATTGTGGAAGAAAACTGGAAAGAAGTTTTGATTTTTTTTGTTTTACTTTGAAACCACTCTTTGTTTTGAATTGTTTTTATTTTGTATTATAAAGTATTTTTTTAAAAAGTCAAAACTAAAACATTTTGACCCACCTGACATGGAAATTCTTCAGAATCTTCCTTTGCAGAGAATTTAAAAATATTTGGTTTGCATTCCAATTTGAAGTGAAGTCAAAATTTGAGATCTTGAAATCCTCTATGAAATGGAGCATCCATCCCTTTCATAGCTCTGCTTAATCTAAATCCCCAAAACAGACTTAAGAACCTAAGTCCCATTGAAAGTCAATGGGTCTCAGGCTCCTAAGTCTGTTTTAAAAATGAACCTTACGAGCTTTTGTAAATTTTACCCCAAAGCTTTTCAGAGAGCAGCATAGGATGAATACAGCTTAGGTGCATATACAGATAAGCAATGCAACACTTAAAACAAGAGAAAGAGATTTTACTACATTATGTTCCTAGACTATATATCATGTCTTTTTAAAACTGGAAAGATATTTCATCAAGTCAGATTTTCTTTTCCCATAAATGTTGCATGGCACTGCAATATACAGAAGACCAAAGAGCAATACAAGTTGCTAGTTTTCAAGATGTGTCTGCAAGGGTGGAAAATGTGTTTAGTTTATTGTAATAACACATTTATGAATAAATAATAGTATAATGTTCACCTCCAAGAGTAACTTTTTATCTGCTAGTTTCAACATTGTACCATTTATTAGTTCTATAGTGCCATCTAGTGTGTGATTATATCAATGCAAACAATAAAACGTTTCCCTTTTTTCTAACAACAGGCCCATTGGGCCTTATTCTGTTCTCATTCACATCAATTTTAAACAAGTATAACATGATGTATATTGACTTTAATGTAACATTTTGTGTCTTCGATGTGTGACTTCAGTGGAATTACTCTGAACGTGTATGAGAGTGAGAGACTGTCGCCATGGTCTGTGCTGCTCAGATGACAAATTTCAACCTTATCTGACTTAGCGATTCATAAATCTTTGTTCTTCCTATTTGGGCTGGACTTCCCAAGACAAAATTTTGTCACCAGAACCTGTTGTTTCTGATGGAGGTGGATGTAAAGTAGAAATAGTGGCCATATTGGCATTTTGCCACTTTGAGAACCATGATGTACAGAGGCCTAAGAAAATGAAAAACAAAGTTAGCCAAGCTTTCTCAAGCCTAGAGAGTTGCAGTTTGAATTTTTGGTGCAGGTTCCCAGGGGCAGGGCATGCATGGCTAGATTCTGGTCTAACTCCACTGAAAGTCACTGGAATTGCACTTGTGTAAAGTCAGTTATAGTGAGAGAAGAATCAGGACTAGGAGACTTATCCTGGAATTTGCCTGTATAAATGAGATCAGAATCTGGGACTCAATCTTGAAATCTTTCCATCAGGTGGGGTATGCAATAGGCTGCTTACTAACAATTTTGCCAAGCAAATAATCCCACCCCACGGAGTTTACCATTTTAGAGTCTGAACTGTTATGCCAAAGTGTTAATAAAATGCATGTAATGACTCAAATATATGTGTGACCCAAGCATGCCAACTGGCAGATGGCTTAGGGGTACATATGGGTACAGGGATCCCCTGGTCAAATAATGTCCATGTTGAAAGCCTGTGTCACACTGGTCCTCATAGTCATTATGAGATGTACGTATGGAAAATGTGTGAGGAGTTATGTGTATATGCTGAAAATTACGTTCTCTGGGCCTTGCAGTTAAAGGCAGGTCACATAAAGTTAGCATGCCTTGCAACAAACATCTCCAGACAGAAGGTGTGAGTTGGACCACTGTGAATCTCACAATATAAGTCTTTTAGCACACTGAGACAAATGCTAATGAAGAGCTTGTGGAAGCTTCAGAAGGAGATTAACAGGAAGAGGTGAACAACAGAGGGAGACTGGAACCCTATTTTCAGATGATCATCAAAGGTCTGATTTGGTCTATGTAGGTAAGATGAACCCTCAGGTATCCTTCCGTCTGTGAGGACAAGCTGCTAGTAGGCTTGATTTTATGAAAGGGGGATCCTAGCCAACTGGTCTGAAAATGCTGGGGAAAAGGACTTTTTAAGCTCTCTTGTATGAGACAGGGAACTATCTTATGCAGTGTAATTGTATCTGTGTTGGTCCCAGGATATTAGAGAGGACCTCCCGAGGTCCCTTCCAACCTGATATTCTATGATTCTATGAGGCAAGGTGTGTGAGTTAATATCTTTTATTGGACCAACTTCTGTTGGTGAGAGAGACAAGCTTGTTTGGTGATTTAAGTCTAGGCTCTAGAAAGTGTATTTTGATTTTGTTTGATATGTAACCATTTGTTTCCAATATTCTTACTTCCTATTATTTGAATCTCTGTCCTTTGATAATAAACTTTATTCTTGTTTTCACTATAAACATATCTGTGTGCTGCGTGTTATGTGGAGTGGTGATTCTGAGCTGAATCTTACAAGCGTTGGGAGCAGCACCTCAGCGAGTTCTGAGAGTGTTCAGTGGAACAGGGACTGGACACTCCAAAGGGACACTTGGAGGACTCGGGTTAGAGAGTCCCTATCACTAACCTGTATGGAGAGAGCAAGGTCTGCAGAGGCTTGGCACGTAGCGCTTGTGTCGTCAGAGGTTAAGGGCAAGGTGCCTTGCAACCTGGGGTAGGGAAGTGTCACAATAAGTATGCAATATGAAACACTTCATATGTAGAGGGCCTGGCCCCAGGGACACCATACTGTAACAGCATCCAGATGGTCGCTAAGGGATGTGGATTAAGCCTTCTCGTGCGGATGGGGTTAGTAGAGAAGCTGTCCCCACATAAATCTGTAGCGGTTCTTTTCTGTTGCAGAGCCGCTATGCTAAAGCAGGGTTAATGTCCAGACCCTCCAATATACCCCATACAGGCCACAGCTAGGATTTTCCAAGATAACAAATTCAGGGGCCCAGATAAGAAAAAGGAAGATAGGGCTTGTCTGGACAACAGTTTTAGCAATACACATTTTTATTCTAATCTAGACAAGCCCAGTGGGCTGAAGCAGTCAGTGACCAAGAGATCTAGGCCCTTATCTTGCCCTGTTGAAGTTAGTGGGAGTCTTTACATTGGGTACAGGATCAAGCCCTTAGAGAGCAACTTTTTAAATAGCTGGCCCTGGCTGATTAAAAATAGGGGGATGGCATGTTGAAACCCTACAGGAATTTGTATGATCCTGTACTTGCAGATTTAGTACAGACACTGCAACTTCCTCCAACTGTGAGGCCTTTTGGGAGCTAAACAGTAGCACAGGAAGTGTCATTTCTTGAGCAAACAGCAGTCAGTGTCTTTCGACAACAATGGAGCAAGAGCTGCAGATCGGGTGAGCTTAAGAAATAAGAATGTATTTTTGTGAAGGAGAGGCACAAACATTCTGCCGTTGGAATAATCATGGAATTGTACAGCCACTGCATGCGATTTTAATACAGTAATGCAGAGAGAGGGAGGCTGCAGATTAAGAGAGTTCCTATGAAACGGGGGTTTTTTTTTAATCCAAACAAAAGTAAAAATGTGGAGAGAATTTGTAGAAATGTCTCAGTTGGTTTTTAAATGTTAACTGTAATGTTTATAAAATGAAACAGTTTCCTTTCAGTTTATGCTGTTGCTAAATCAGAGGGAGTTTTTCATTCAACTCTGGAAAGTTCCAGTGAAATCCAGTTAGTATTCTCAGCGCTGCCTTTTTTATGTTGTGTAAAGATATCTTCATCCCATGATACGTATATGAGTCAGTTACAGTTTGTTTCCATCAAAAACTCCTACTTTTTGCTGCTCAGGATAAATAAAATCCTTCCTGAGTGAGGCACGATAGACACTTTCCCAAGACTAGGGGCAATACAGTATATTCAATCAAGGTGAATGGCCATATTTTCAGATGTGGTTGCAGTGGATATATCTTTAAAATCCCACATTTTATCGCTGTAGCAATCTGCCCTGGTTTGAAAATGTAGTCCTATATGACACTCACCAAAACAATGTAATTCACAGTTAAAGATTGCAGTACAGTTACACACCTAAAAACTGCATGTAACAATGTTGCTACTGTGTTTATAGTATTTATTATAGAATAACACAGTATTTTTCCTCCAGAAGGATGCTTAAGCATGATGTGAAGACTCAATTATTTTTTCAAAATGCAGCTTGGAATTAGACAATGTAGTACATTTTAACACTTCTTAAAGTAGGGCTATCCCTGTGCCCCTTCCATCTCTTGAACGATGCTGTGTTTGGGAGATTAACTTAGATGTGCAACTTCCATTACTAATAATATCAGGAGGCATACATTTATCCTTTGAAGCACAATGGGCCAGATCCTCACTTGGTGCAAATAAGTATCTCCACTGAAACCTATGCTGATTTACACCAGTTGATAATCTGGGCTAACTTGCAAGTGTTTCCCTTGACAATAATGTATGCTGGGAGGGGGGCGGAGATGTTGGTCTGTTTTCAGAACAGGTTAAATTGTCTCTCTGAGATCTCTTCCAGCTAACTGGAATAACATTTCAGTTAACTTATTTCCCCCCTTATTTTAAGCTCTGCACCCCTCTGTATTACATGCTTCTTCCTGGGATGTGATGAGAGGCTATTTTTGCAATGTTTCTAGTCCAGCTGGGAGCAGGAAGTACCAGAAATGCTAGGAAAATTCCTGCACGGCATTTTCAGAGATTCAGATAAACACATCATTTGTTTAACAACACACGATTGATTATCTCTAACTCTGTTGACTTCTGGGCAGTGACTCAGAGTTCACACGGGTGTAAATGAGATAAAAATTTGGCCTGCCAGGACTGTTAGTCATAGCAATGGTATTAGCCTTACAACCCATTTTGGACTCTTCCCCCTTTTATTTTTAACCTTATTTGGATTTCCTTTTTAGAATCAGACATCTGGCATGATTCTAAACAGGTACCAAGAGCAAATTATCCAATATCTATTAAAAACCTCAGACACATTGACCTTTTTCAAATCAGCAAATTATCCAATGTCTATAAAAAACCTCAGTCACAGGTTGACCTTTTTCATATCAGTAGTTTTTTAATGCTATTTTTATGGTATGTTATTTCCTTGGGAGTTCTTGTTGAGGTTTTTTATGGAGATTGTTAGAGAAATGCTTAAGAAATGAAATAAAGAAGAATTATCGAGCGTAAGCTACTTATGACAACATTATAGACTTTGGTTTACAAAGCGTCTGTAAGTTCTGCTTCAAGCATCTAGCAAAGTTTCTTTAAAATGTACAACACAGACTCAAGTATATGTTTAATACATCATATTATACCTGCATTGTTAAATACAAATAGTAAAGGGAAAATCTTAGGTGGCTGGTGATAAAGGTTTCTACACCATGGGAATCAAGATTAAAAAATATCAGTTCATCAGTGGTAGAGTGGTCTACAAAAGGAAAAAAGGGGCACCATGCATTAAAACAAAATGTCTAAACAGCTTAGAAGAAAAGGAGTACTTGTGGCATCTTAATACTCCTTTTCTTTTTTGCGAATACAGACTAACACGGCTGCTAAACAGCTTAGTGTATTGTAAAGGTTGCCTTAGTGTACCCTGCCCTTCTCTGTATATTGTGCCTTTTGAACTGTAGCTCAATACAGTTTGAAGGTTTTTGGCTGAAGTAGAGACAAACCAAAACTTTGGATAACTTAAATGCTGGGAAATTCATGATCCACCTCTGGACATTGTGTCTCAGCCACATTTGTAGTTCTTTCAAAAAGTTCCAGGCTGATGACACTAAAGTCATTTATTTATTTTCCGACCAGATACAATTTGATCACTGGCACTGCAAACATCCTCACTGTGCCCCTAAGCCCTGGCCTGGAGGGACCACCTCTAGGTGTATGAGAGTTGTTCATTTTTCATTGCCACTCAGTCCTTGTCTTCTCCGCACATTGATTGTGATGATTTTTTTATGTTATGTGGACACCTTACCTCTTGGAACTGAACCGAGACACCAAAATCATCTTTACCAATTACAGATCATCAGCAGTCAACTGATGTCTGTCACTTGTGGCCTAGACTGCATTTGAATTACTGGTGAAAGGCCCGAAATCTCATTAAAAACCACCTTTGCAATCCAGGTCCCCATCACTCATTTTTCATCCATCAAATGCTGTGAGTTTGTTTTAACGTGGCCTTCACATACAACACTCCTATCCCTCAGTCTCTGTTTTAGAAAACTTCCCCAATTAAACCATGCAAAGCAGACACTTAAATAGTTGCTTGCAGCTGCTATAAAATGATTCAGCCCAGATGAGAAGCAGGACACCAACCAAAATATCAGAGAGAAGCGTTTTAATTTAGGAAGCATATTCTCAGCCCACATAGACCTGCACAACTTCCAGCAAAGCATACAGGAGTGATGGGGTGTAAGGCCCACAAATAGGCTGGGAATCTCTCTCTTTGTATCTGGACAAAGCAGAACAATTATAAAGGGGATAAAAAACAGGTTAAAGACCTGCACAGGAGACCATCTGATTGACAATTGTATTTTTAATTCATACTAGGCTAGACCTTTGGCCACAATACAGTCTCTGTACCACTCTGCCAAGGCAAGGAGACTGTAAAACTGCTTTATCAGGCAACTGGTGATGACCCCGGAATGGGGGAATCTTTGGCTTGTGCGGTCGGTGTATAGACAGTTCTGTGCCATTCTATCCCATTGCCCCACAGCATTGGGGGCATGCCAGGGATAGGAGAAGACTAAGCTGGAGAGTGCTGTGTTCCATCCATCCACTCATTGTACAGTGTGTTGCGCAACCAGTTAAGTTAGTATGGAAAATCCATTTAAGGGCTTGAAAACAGAACTGGCTTCTGATGAATGATTAGTGACAGTTTTGTAGAGAGATTGCTAGCAGGAGAAAAAAAATTAAATATTATGCAAGCACTTGCAATGGTAATCAAAGTTAAGAAACATTTTAAGGAGGTGAAGCTGGTTTCTGTTTACTTTTACATTAAGAAAAAAACCCAGCTCTGTTTCCATGAACATTCCAGCCAACCACTAATCTAATTCACTAAGGTATTTGCAAAAGGGGTGCAAACACATTCACATTGGTTTAAAAATGCAATGGACTATTCACAGGGCTCTTTTTTTTTTTTTTGCCACATTCTCACAACTCAAAGTAATACACCCAACAAGCACAGCACAGCACAGGCAATGGCAGGATGAGTTTCTCCTAAATTCACTGCCAATGTGTCTCAACCTTCATCCTGCGGGGCCTCCTCTAGGGATGAGCGGATAATAAATACCACTAACCCTACATCATAATGATTCATGACCTTGCTGTGCATCCCCTTCTCCTAGCAAAGGGCTTGTTTCATTATATTCTTTGTTTGCATTCTTCCAAACAGAAATGAAAGCCATCTGAATTATGGAAGTGAATGTCTCCTTCCTCCCTCTGTTGCACAAGGTATGGACAATGGTATTTGTAAATTAGCAGCTATTTACCTGAGATAAGATCTAAACTACTGAGCAGGCTGTTTTCAAACAAGATTGGCCAGGAGCTAAACACCCACAATCCTTAGTTTTGTTTGTTGTCTTGTCTAAAAAATGAGGGAAACAAAAGAAAAGACCATTGTCCCACCTTGTTGACTTCAATACCAACAACACTGGGCTTCAAATAACTTACACAATAACTAACAATTAAAATAGACCATGTTTCGATTTTTGTGTGTATCTTTGGAAGTATTCTTAATGACATCATGCTGGTATGTCAGAAAAGAATAACCCAAGCGCATAACAGTTCATAGTATATGAAGATATTAATATATTGCAAATACTTAGGGCTTTGATTCTCCCCTGAATGATAAATGCTGTGTACCTGAAGGAAGGTTTGAGGCTCTCTTCTGAGAGATGCATAAAGTACATGACGGTCAGTGCTTTTCTTTTGCAGTCAGGCATGCTGATCATCACGATTGCAGCTCACATTGTGAAACGCCACATGATTATGCTTGTTCCCCTCGAAAAAGCCCCCTGTCCTTTACCATGCATGAGCTGCACTTTCAAAGAAGGTGGAGTCATATTCAAATATTTACCCATTCTTTGACGACGTGAAAATCAGTTTTACAACAGCAACAACAGATCCAGTTATACTAACAACAGAAACAACAGACCTCGTTATATTATCTAGCACGGTCGGCTTGACTCATTTGGAGTCACAATAGGCCAGGAGTCTTCACTGTACAGCAGAGGGTGCAGATGGAGACAGCTGTCACATATGCAGCACACTAGGTAAGTGAGAAAAGCAAAAATTCATGCGTTCCATTCTCTTATTTTAGTTACTTATTCTGGACCAAATTCTGCACTGAATTACACACTGCAGAACTCCATGGACATCAGGAAGGTTTCATGGGGCTATAATCAGTGCAAACAGGGCCCTTAGTTAACTTAAAGTGTGTGAGTAAATTTAATGCTTTTAGAAAAGGAGTACTTGTGGCACCTTAGAGACTAACAAATTTATTTGAGCATAAGCTTTCGTGAGCTTATGCGCAAATAAATTTGTTAGTCTCTAAGGTGCCACAAGTACTCCTTTTCTTTTTGCGAATACAGACTAACACGGCTGCTACTCTGAAATCTGTCTTTAATGCTTCTGAAAGTGAGTGACTAATAGCACCAGATGGAGGCAGGCCTGTTTTTTTTTGTTTTTTTGAATGAAACAGCAATGTTATTATACTTAAAAATGAAGAGTAAAAGACCCAGAACACTTTGGGCTGGTTTCTCACCCTACCAGTTGAATCTGTGTTTATTGTTATGCTCCATTAGAAAGCAGTTATTCAAGGGCTTAGTCAGAAAAGAATCAAAGTATTATTTGTATTAGGAGAGTGCCCAGGGCTCCTGGTCAGGGATATGCACCCTACTCATTGTACTAGGCACTATCTGCACTAGGGCAGCATGCACAGTGTTGAATCACAGAGGATTTGCATTAGTGTCAGTTCTTGCAGATGCTGCCAGATTGAAGTGGGGGCTGTGGGCTCCCAAAGCACCAACGGCAATTGCCTCAACAGGCAGTGCAGGCCAGCCCAAGATTACAGCTGTGATGCTATCACTTCTTGATGGTAGGCAAGCCAGAAGAGAGCAACAAGGTTTCCAAACAACACCTGAAACTGCATAAGGACGTAATTGACATTCATGAACTGGACTGGGGTCCACACTTTCCAGTTCATTTTGAGTGCTACCCACTAAACACTCTTTATCTTCTCAGCATGTTACAAGGCAGATGCTGTGGAACTTTCTCCCACACAGCTCTGCCAATGCACCTATGTCCTTAGCTTGCAGCATTCCTACTAGTCCAGTCCAGAAGCTATCTTGAGCAGAGGCTGTTAAACTGTGCTAAAATGGTGTGGTGATTTTGCGATGATCTTACACTAATGTGGATGAGGGCAGGTAAATACCATTCTGTCCATTTTTACAAATGAGGAGACTGAGGCACCGTGGAGTTAAGGGGTTTTCCCCAGGGCACATGGAAAAAAAACCTGTTGCAAAGAATAAAATCTGGATGTTCACAGTCATGTTCCTTAAAGACAAAATGGCCTTTCTTTCCCTAGCATTGTGGCTAGTAGTAACAATAAGTGCACATGAAGGAATATCTGAAGGTGGGTTAAAGCTGGCCAATAGTATAGTAAAGGGTAACAAAACCAATAATATGCCAGGCATGTGCTGCAGATACTGTACAAACTGAATGCTTCCTTTAAATGTATGAGTATTGAATATATAGCACACTGCCTGCATATTTATGAGAACAATATTGCCACGTTTCTGACCTGCAGTAACACAAAAGTTCCCATTAGAGGAGGAAGAGCCCTGTGGCATTCGGTGTTGCTCATTGCCACACCTTCCTGAGTCCGAAGACAAACTTGACATCTGCATCTTGTACTCAGAAACATGGCAGAGATGTTTCTGAAACAAATTAATGGTGATTGTTCTTTATTCTCTTTGACTTGCTCTTTGAGTCAATTTATTATGAATTCAGTGAGCAGGTTTGTTTGCTACTGAAATAGGTTAATTTAACTAATGACTTTATAAACTCTCTGGGTTGTTAAACACTTTTGGCTGGGCAGATCTGCCAGAGTGGATTCCTATGAAAAATTATTGCCTTCCTCCCTTGGCTGCTAGAGAGATAGATTAGTTAGATAAACAGCTCCAGCACTGCCTTTTGCCTCATTTTGCTTGATCCCATTCACTGCTTTCAGATTCCCACCCTCAAGTCTTTACCGCCAGAATGTACATTCTTACCTGTGGCCACCACCTAACACTTCATAGACTGACTAGAAGGGAATGCTTGAATAATATGTTTTTATATGGTCCAGAAAGGGGAGATCTTGTAATTCAATGACCAACCCTGTTATTTTTGCAATATGGCTGATCTCCATTAACTTAAAAGTCAGGAATTTTGAGACTGCCCCTTAACCCACTTTTTCTGCATCATCACAATACCATGGGCATCTACTTCTGTGGCATTTTTTAGGCAGTTCACATGGGTATCCCAGTTCATGGGATCTATGGTTAATGCACCAAAGGAGGACTAGTCAAGCCAAAGATTCAATTCTGGAGTGGTAACTAATTCAGATATGGACTAATCATTTTGCAGAAACACATGATTCTTGATGACCCACAAGTACCATAGTGGTAGGACAAACTGATTGGGTACATGCAGTATACTGATCTGCAAACATCACACTATTGTTGGGAAGACATCACTTCCTATCCAGATCTAATCAATAGAGCATATTTCTTGGAAGCTTCTGCTGAAGGTTTCCCATCATTATTTCAAACTGGCATTAATGACTTCATATGTTCTCTTCTCTTGATGTATTGTTAATGACTGTTTCCTTGCAAAGCACTTGCACTTGTATGTACTTTTAGATCCCTACCAGAATTCACTTCTCTTAAACTCATGTGTTGCAGATGCCCCTGCTCCTTATTCCTCGCCCCATGAAGGACCCTCTATGCCCTGCTTGGAGCTGATGGACACAGCCACTGAAGATGAAGATTCAGGAGACTGCGGTTGGTACAATCTTCCACATGTACATTAGGGTTGTTTGTCCAGGGCAATGTCTGTCGCTTTAAAATAACCATCTGTTGCAGATAGTGTTAAAGAAATCAAGGAACAGGTCTTTATTGTGCTAGGCCCTGAAGAGAGAGACAGTAAAAAGACAGCCAAAAATCTAGGTTATGATACAATATTACAGGTGAATGAGACTAATAAAAGACACAGGAGGATGAGGTAACAGTAAAGCCAGCAAGCTATATTATAAGAAGCAGAGTTCTGAACTCACCATCTGCATATTTCTAAACTAGTGGAAAACTGAACTGTGGCAACGCAAGTTACTAGATGCGAGCAACTCTTCTTGCTGTTATTTCACTGTAGGAAACAAAGTTTTACCTCCCCCAGCTGATCAGCTGCCTGAAGGAGAGCACAATGATTCCATTCCACTTCAGTCAGAGTGGAGGTAAGATGCTTTTTAGGTACTGTTTCCAGTGTGGGAGCGCAAACCCTTTTTGAACTCACATTTACATTATTGTCTATGGAAGATGGTGGAATCATATTGTAAAATTCATAGCCTGAATTTCCATGTTTTATTGATGTACTTACCTAGATAAGTTAATGCTGGATACTATCTATCATATTGCTTAGATGCTGATTGCTGTTATCTAAGTTTGGACCTGATTTTAATCCCACTGAAGTCTATGGGAGCTTAGCCCATTAAGTACCTTCAACTAGCAGCTAGTTTGCGGGTCTTTTCCTACAGCTCGTGCACATTGCTTTAAAACAGCAGCATTACGAAGAGAAACATCTTCTAAAACAGAACAATGCATTTTCAGCTTACTTTGGAAAAGAAAATTAGAACATAAGAACAGCCATACTGGGTCAGACCAAAGGTCCATCTAGTCCAGAGAAAGAGCATAGAGAAAAGAGGTGACACTGAACCAGAATCTTAGGTCCAAGCCTTGCATCAGAGTAACAGTTTGAATTAATCTCAATGCTCTGTTGAATTCAAACACTGATTCTGAACATTTGGGAATTTGGCTCTGAGTCTGATCTGAACTGAATTTTTTTACAGCCCCAATGTTCAGGAGTTTTTGGATTCAGGGATTTGATCTGGACCTTTCCTGACCTTTATTTGCCATCAGAAATGTCAACCTACTGTCAAATTAGTCCAGACTTTACAAACAACTGTAATCTAGGGTGATGGCCACAATTTTCATAAGTAACTTGTGAGTTAGAGCATCCCAAATTTTGGGTGCTCAACAAGATATTTTAAAGCAACTTGATTTTTCAGAGGGACTCAGCACCCTCAGAAATCAGACCCTTTTCAAATGTGTCTTTAGTAAGGCACCTAAAAGTGAAACATGCCATATTGCTAGCCACTTAAGAAAATGGTGCCTGATGGTTTTACATTTTTTCCTCACTGTATACCTCAGGAAGTAAAGTGGATTGTCCAGTTTTTACCAAAACATTTCTTTTTCTTTCCTTTTCCAGCATTCTCTCTATTTCTGAGCATGTAGCCAGAGAAGCCTTGATACAGTACACAGCCAATAAGTGCTGCTATCGGATTGCCCCTGCAAAACGTATGGTGGTCCAGAACCTGACTCCACTCAACACATTCAGAGTAAGTACATATAGTATTGAAAAGAGCTGACCAAATTTAGCATTGCATGGCAGGCTTAGTTGATAGGCTTATTCCTATACCAACTGCAATGATCTACGGTTTCAGACAGACACCCGTCACAGCTGTTACGGGAAGGTTGGCAAGATATTTACAATGGAATCTGAAATCTCAAAAATTCAGCTTTTGTCATGTTACCAGTTTGAAAGTGGTCCCATTTCATAATCCCCCCTCTCCACACACATACACACTAAAATTGCATTGGCCATTTTCAGCTAAGATAGGCACATTAAATTTTTCTTTGCTCCAAAACATGGTGCTTTCTAGGGAGACTATCTGTCTCTCTCTCTCTCTCTCTCTCTCTCTCTCTCTCTGTGTGTGTGTGAATCTAAAGTACATCTGGAAAAAAGAATTTTTCCCTAAATGTAAAACTGGTCAGAAAAGTTCTTGATCTCATAGATTTCTCCACTGAGGACTGGAAGACGTGAGTGTTCCCCTCAGTATTGTGGTTAGGCAGCAGCAAAGAAAACAAATACTGAAGTGATTTATGCTAGTGCAATGACCCTCCCAAGATGCGTCTTCACCAAATTTCACCAATGACTTTTAGCATTGTAGCACTGATCACTCCCACCTACCCTTATGCTAGCATGTCTCTGTGATATCAAGACTGCTTATGCCTCAGCCAGACACAGCATCCTCCAGGCTATTACCAGGATTGGCTCTAGGCACCAGCAAAGCAAGCACGTACTTGGGGCGGCACATTTCCAGGGGCGGCATTCCAGCCACCCTTTTTTTTTCAGGGCAGTTGCGCTCTCAGAGCTGCGCCACTTAGATGGGGCGAGGGCGCTGCGCCCCTGGCCGCAGCGGGAAGCAGAAGCCCAAGCCCCAGGATGCTGAGCTGCCAGGGCCCAGCTGCTACCTGGGGAGGAGAGGGCGAGTCCTGCCGGGGAGTGGGGGCTGCACCACTTTATCTGCGCACTGGCTGCTGCACTGCCTTGTGCCACCCCATATATTGGGGCTTCTCTGCGCGGCCGGGCAGGGGAGGGGGGAAAGCCCCTGCAGGCGCTGGGAGAAAGTGGCATCACTCCCTCCGCTTCCAGCGCCGCCTGCGAGCCCCAACCCCACCTGAGCTTGGGGCGGCAAATTTTTTGCTTGGGGAGGCAAAAAACCTAGAGCCGGCCCTGGCTATTTCTCCACAGTGCAATCATTTAGTAATTTAACTATTTTATTGCTCTGTCTGGCTCTTGCTCTTGAAATCAGAACAGCTCTTATTACCCCAACGCAGGAACCAATTCTACTCTCCTTGAAGTCAATAGAGGTTGTGCCATTGGTTTTAATGGGAGCAGGATTAAGCCCAGAATTGCTTCACCTCCTAGCAGAGAATAAGCAGCAGCTTTACATTAAAGTTGACTCTTGTTTGGTCTTACCAGTATCGTCTGCAAACCTTCACTGAAACCAGAGAAACATTCCCGGTCAGCGAGCCTTATAATGGTAAGCAAATCAGCGCTCTTACCTAGCAGAGTGAACAGTGTAGAATGCACTGTGGCAGGGAATGACTATCTCAGTGGACTTACAGACTTAACGAATGACCACATGCGCCTTAACTACAAAGACTAGCAGAATCATAAGGGGTGATATTTTCAGAAATGGCTACTGATTCTGAATGCCTCAATTTTGGAATCCAACATGAGGTCTCCTAGGGCCTGATTTCAGAGGCACGGAGAACCGGATTGAGTACTAAGCCTTTCACCTGTTTAGGTGGTGAGTTTAAAACCAGCCCAAATTGGTGGAGACCAAAAGGTTTAAAAATTATAATTTATTGTTCCAACTTTCTTTGCCAATCACCTTCTGTGACATTTGTTTTCTCTTTGGCTTTTGGACAGTGAAACAAGACGAATCTGCTTAGACTAATGCTCCTGCAGTAACTTAGTGATGATGTGTTTGGCATCCCATTCTGGCATTTTAGTCCAATTCCCACCTCCATCCTGTTCTCCCTGAATTAAAAACGATTGGAAAATATTTCTGTTCATGTAATGTTTTGTAACAGAGAGGGAGAAAGAAGCGAAGAGGTAGACGGTGGGGAAGGAAGATCAGATAAACGTGCCAGGTAAAGAGTGGGAAGAGAGGAAAGGAAAAGTACAGAGAGGAGAAAGAGGGAGAGGAAGTGGGGAAGAAACAGAGGCAGGAGAAGACAAGTGGGAAGACGAGAGTGGAAGAAGAGATGTTAGATGGGGTGGGATCTGAGTTACTACAGAAAATTCTTTCCTGGGTATCTGGCTGGTGAATCTTGCCCATATGCTCAGGGTTTAGCTGATCGCCATATTTGGGGTTGGGAAGGAATTTTCCTCCAGGGCAGATTGGAAGAGGCCTTGGAGGTTTTTCGCCTTCCTCTGTAGCATGGGGCACGGATCACTTGCTGGAGGATTCTCTGCTTCTTGAAGTCTTTAAACCATGATTTGAGGACTTCAATAGCTTAGACATAGGTGAGAGGTTTTTCGCAGGAGTGGGTGGGTGAGATTCTGTGGCCTGCATTGTGCAGGAGGTCGGACTAGATGATCATAATGGTTCCTTCTGACCTTAGTATCTATGAATCTATAAGAGAGATGGAGGAGAGTGGAAGGTGAAGAGGTGAGGAAAAAGTGAGGAACATTGGAAGTGGAAGGTGAATGTTATCATAGGGGCTAGCTAAGTCAAAGCTAATTTCCTGGCAGTCCATTACGTGGCCAGTAATATTTTTTGTTCTTCTAAGTTGGTTCGCTCTGGACCTGATCCAAAGCCCAGTAAATGAATGGGAGTATTTACATTGACTTCAGTGGGCTGTGAATCAGGCCCTGGGGTTATTCACACAAGTTAAATTTAAGCTGGGGTAATAGATTCGTTTAGAACCTTTCCCACCGTGTACTGTAATTGTCTTTTATAATTAAAAAAAAAAAGTCCAGCTCAGGAAACAGCATGTTCCTTTGCTTTAATTTCCACTGACACATGCAGGTTTGTTAACATAACAGAAGTTGCTCACTGGAGTCATAGTTCCTGATATACAATTAACTTCCCCATTAGCTCAAGCACAGTGAGGCCGGTTTACTTTGACCTCAGAGTAAAATGGATTGTAACATCTTCCTGCCTTTGGAGAAAAAAAGGGGGGAGGGGGAAAAGGACTGTCTAGAGACTAGGGGTATGGGTGCAGTGTACAAAGGGAAAGAGAAGAGAATTGAATACACTAAGGTTATACGACCGTATATGGTTACAGATATAAGCTTTCTTGGGGACATTTTCTCATCTAATTAAAACAGATTGGCCGCTGTAAAGGGCTGGCTCAGGAGGGAAAAGTCCAAGGAGCTTCCCTCCATCCCCCTGAGAAAGGGCAAGCGACAATTGCAGGAAAATGATTCCAAATGGGATGAAGCCAGGCACCGCTCCAGCCTTGGAGAACAAGTTACTGGAGGAGAAGGGAAGAGGTGGCAATGTGTTTAAAGAGGGCACAGCTTCCATGTTCCTTCTGAACACCAGAGATGCGAGGGAGGGTTTATACCTCCTAAAGCACAACTCCTCCTGTGGTTCCCTCTGGGGTGCAGTGACGCTGGTGTGTCTTGGACTTGAATGTAGCACAGATTAGCAGAGCCCTAATGTCCTTCCCAGCTGATGGATTCAGTAGTCTTTCTTGAATGAGTTAGTGAGTCTCAGCCCAGTAAACAGAGGCTGGCATCAGAGGAACCAGTCAGTATTAATTGGCACCTCTCACTCCTAGGAAGGATCCCTGTGGAAATGGGCTGGGGCTGTAATGGATAAGATCTGAACTGCCACTGTCTAAAATGTATTTGCTTGTGGATAAGCTGCTTCCATCAGTTTCCTCCACTGCCATCAACTTGTCACCTTCCACTAGTACTGAAATGCACATGTGAAAGGAGGTGCCTGGTGATGTTTTTGTCCATTCCATGCTAACCTCCGGTTCTTCCTAATGCACCACTGTCTTTTCTGACTGATCTTTAGTCCTTTGCTCCAGGTGGATTTGTGGACTCTTCTGATGTTGCACCAGCACCTGCCCCGTGGGAAATAGAAGTGGATGCACCTCCTCTGTTTACGGACTGTGAAATGCACATTCCAGTGCCGCACACATATTCAGTACAGGTAACCCCCCCAAACATTCCAGCTTTTAAAGGATCATTAATTGGGTGACAGAGTGCCCCATTTGAAATCAGGTCCCTATTGTGCTAGGTACTGTACGTACACATGTTAAGCGACTCTCCTGACAATCTAACTAGACAAGACAGACAAAAGGTGGGAGAAGGAAAATATTATTATCCCATTGTACAGAGGGGCAACCAAGGCACAAAAAGAGGTTAAGCAATTTGCCTATGATCCCACAGGAAGTCTGTGGCAGAGCCAGGACTGAGCCCAGGTTTTTTAAATCCCACTTCAGTGCCTTAGTATCTACCCTAATAGAAAATATTTCTAATCCTAAATCCGGCAGCATGTAACTCAAAGTCTGTTCTTCTTCAAGGGACTGATCCTACTCTCATTGAAATCAATGGCAAAACTCCCATTGGCTTCAATGGAGCAGGATCCTGGTCCCAAGGTGTCATGTTATCCCAAATTCAGAAGGCTTGATTACATCTTGATTTTAAAATCACTGTGCCGTCATATTTCAGTTCTATGGCTTTGGTTAAATATCTAGCACATATACCTATTTTGACACAATTATTTTTACTAATTGCAATAGCTCTTCTTGGGTATAATTATATTTTTTCTTCTTCCCCTCCTGATTTAGGATAAGAAAAGATAACTCAGGTTTCTGGCAGGTAGCATTGTTTTTGCTGCTTTAAATAATGAGATATTATTTGTATTAGCTTCAGATAAAGGATTGGCCGTTGTTTTAGGCAAGGAGTTGATTTTACTGCTCCAGATAGTCTGAAGTGTGCATTTCAAATGGGCAGGCTGCCATGAAAAAGGATTTGTATCCACCCAACAAAACAAAGCAAGACTATTTCTGGAGTAAAACAAACAAAACCAGACAGAAAAGCCAACCCAATTGGTTTTGTGTGTGAACTCAGTAACCTAGGTAAGAAAATATATATCCTGCTTCCTGATGTTTCCACTAGAAAGGGGACCGAAGACCTCTGAGCATATATTGCAATGTAGGGATGACAGTGAAACCAGTCTTTTATACTTTCTGCTCCCTGTGATATGATCATTTAATTTCACAATGGAATCCCTGTCTGCACTAGTAATTTTAGGTTTCTTTGTCCATGCACTTCAAGCAAGGCTCTCCTTACCTACAGATGTAAAGAGAGAGGATGAGGTTTAGGTGAGAATGATGGCTCCTTGGGGTTAAAAAGTAATTGCCCATGGGCTCTAATGCCAGAAGCCTCAAGCTGCTGTATTTCTCTTTCAACCCACCACGCTGTTACTTATACCTTATTTGCTTTGCTTTCAGGATTGTCGTAATTGCCAAGGACGTGGTAAGAATCAGTGCCACTCATGTAGTGGATCTGGAAAGGTATGTTATAATGCAACTATGGCAAATTCTCTTTCACGTGTCACCATTTCCTGTGCACTACAATTCTACAGGGAAGGAAGAAAACACTTAAATTTTCCTTCAAAAATACTTGGAAAATTATATAAAAACCACTTGGCCCAAACTTTTCTTTTTCTGAGCTCTTGACAAGCAAATTACATCAAGTCATCTGAGAACAATAGTCACTAGTAGGAACTGGTCCCACCTATGTGTCTGTTGGACATTCAATTCACATTCTTTCTTCCAAATAGATGGAAAAGATAAAGTTAGGTCTTTAATAAATACTGAGGGAACATATGTCTTCAGCTTTCAAAAAAGAGGCAGCTGTTCCCAGTCTTCAACAAATCTCTCAGAAATGACAAAGTGAGGAAGGAGATGTAAATGATTGTGTGACAGCTAAAGAATTGAAGGTTACGGGCCTGATCCAAAGATCATTGATGTCACTGGGAATCTTTCTATCAGTGGGAGTTGACCATGGCCCTTTGTTATTTGAGAAAAACTTGATTGCAATTTATATTGACAAACAAGTCTGACCTTTCTTTGAATCTAGGGCTTTGCATTAATAAAGGAGTGATTTATTCTAACCTGTTTTAAGTGAACACTGAAGGGAATGACAAAAATTGGGAGGTTTAACAGAAATGACATCCTAATCAAGTTGCAGCAGATTTGTACCCAGAACATTTGGGAAGGTTTCAAGACAGAAGATTAAGTGCTAAGAGTGGCTTCCTATACTAGTTTCACTGTGTATTGTCTGCCCAGATATAATGAAAGGGGGAAACAGAAATGCCAATATCATAGTTGGTGAGTGACTAGAGTAGAGAATAAGATGAGATTAGAAGGTGCCTTTATGCCTGTACAATACTATGATAGAATCATAGAATCATAGAAGATTAGGGTTGGAAGAGACCTCAGGAGATCATCTAGTCCAACCCCAACTAAATCATCCCAGCCAGGGCTTTGTCAAGCCAGGCCTTAAAAACTCTAAGGATGGAGATTCCACCATCTCTCCAGGCAACCCACTCCAGTGCTTCACCACCCTCCTGGTGAAATAGTTTTTCCTAATATCCAACCTAGACCGCCCCCACTGCAACTTGAGACCATTGCTCCTTGTTCTGTCACCTGCCACCACTGAGAACAGCCTAGGTCCATCTTCTTTGGAATCCTCCTTCAGGCTATCAAATTACCCCTCACTCTTCTTTTCTGCCGACTAAATAAGCCCTGTTCCCTTAGCCTCTCCTCATAAGTCATGTGCCCCAATCCTCTAATAATTTTTGTTGCCCTTCGCTGGACTCTCTCCAATTGGTCACATCCTTTCTTTAGCAGGGGGCCCCAAAACTGGATGCAATACTCCGGATGTGCCCTCAACAGTGCCAAATAAAGGGAAATAATCACTTCCCTCGATCTGCTGGCAATGAAACTATTAATATAGCCCAATATGCCGTTAGCCTTCTTGGCAACAAGGGCACACTGTTGACTCATATCCAGCGTCTCGTCCACTGTAATTCCCAGGTCCTTTTCTGCAGAACTGCTGCTAAGCCAGTTGGTCCCCAGCCTGTAGCGATGCATGGGATTCTTCCATCCTAAGTGCAGGATTCTGCACTTGTCCTTGTTGAACTTCATCATATTTCTTTTGGCTCAATCCTCCAATTTTTCTAGGTCACTCTGGACCCTATTTCTACCCTCCAGTGTATCTACCTTTCCCTGCAGCTTAGTGTCATCCACGGACTTGCTGAGGGTGCAATCCATCCCATCATCCAGATCATTAATGATGCTAAGATTTTGGTAGAAGTTAATAAAGAGCTCCTCAACTGAGGTGCTTCCTTTGTAAATATCATCTCAGTATCTAACCAAGCACAAAAAGAAGGGCTGCCCATCTGTAGCCACTACAGATGTCAATATTAATCCTTTAGCACAAGTCCCCTCAAAAGTTTTCCCAGGCTCTCCTGTACAAATTTAGGATGAGAAGTTGGTAAAAAAAAATTGAATAGAACTTCCGTTCTGTGGTATATAGCTGTCACAGCGGTTGCTGGCAGGGAATTGCCCTTCTCCAATAGCTAAACCATTGTCACTGTCAGAAGCATGCAGGGTTTTTATCGGAGGAACTGGTTGGATGACTCAGGGAACAAGTAATAGGATGCTGAGCTTTTCATCAGTTTGTTCTGGCCTGGTTCATTTGTAACCAGAATTCATTGTGATACAATAGCTGTTCACATCTGATCTAGCACCAGCTCTCATCCTGCCTGGCAGTTTGATCAAAGAGGCTAAAGGACTGCTTAAGAATGGTGACTCCGTAACTGCTCACTCTCATAGGTCAGTCAATGTGAGTAATATGGCAATGCTTCTGCACATGCAGTGCCTGTAGATAAAGGATGTGAATCTCCAGAGGACACAAATTATAGGAGAAAAACAGGTCCTGCAGGTAGTAAGGGCTACTTTTATGAGTATCCGCTAGACTAGATAACTGCATGAGCATGGACCTTTATCAATAACAAGGAAGGAAGAACAGGTATTGCTGGAATCTCTTGCCTTTAATTTGTAGTCCTAATTCTGGAATCTGCAGGTACTACTCAATCATGTTCAGATGAGCATTGCAAAATTTGAAACTGAACAGACTCTACTGCCACCTTCAGACACAGAAAACATGTTATGAAAAGTTTCTTGCTAAAATATCAGCTAGTACAGACTATAAAGTAGATCCAAGGATGTACCTACCTCATTTTAACAGTAATATTAATGGAATGATGTCACCTACATAAGCAGCAGTATTAAGTTGTCTGCAATTAAATACTCTGCTGGATATGGAATCCTTACTTGGAACACTCTGCATTAGGGGACAAATTCATCCCTGTATAGAAATCCAGCGTGAGGCCTATGCATTACTTTAATTCCATTTAAACTCTCAAACCTAGGATTTAAGTGGGACTAGCATGGTGCATGGACCTTGTGTGGGTTCTTCACACAGGGATGAATTTCATCATAGGTGCCTTTGCTGCATGATTTCTGCATTTCTAATGCACCCTTCTGGGCATGGGATGAAATAAGTTCACTTAGGTTACCCTATTCTAAACTCTAGATACTTGTGTGTACTTTGTTGTTGAGAATGTGGACCTGACAAAATGAAAAGTGAGAAGATCAAAATCTTGTCACAGAAAAAAAATATTCTTTTCTTTTCTTTTCTTTTCTTTTCTTTTCTTTTCTTTTCTTTTCTTTTCTTTTCACCTTTTTAAATGTAGAGAAGATGTACAGCTTGTAATGGGACTGGCTGGCAAGACACATCCAATCAGAGTTGTTTATTTTGCTCAGGTTCAGGAAAGAGACGGTAAGAAAAAGCTAAAATACGAGATGGCAATTTGTATTTCTTTCACAGTTTTTGTTTACCAGACATCACTTCCAATCCAGGTCTAATCAATACAGCACATCCCTCAGCTGCTTCCCACAGCCCCCATTGGCCTTGGGGGGCTGGTAAACAAACCGGCTCGGCCCACCAGGGGATTTATCCTGGCAGGCTGCGTGCCAAAGGTTGCCGATTCCTGCCTTACCATTTAAAAGTCAAATCATACAACTATTTTTCCCACTCCTTGGTGCCACATTAGAACACACCCATGCAGACTGGTGATGTCTGATTAATGAACCCATTGAAATCAGACAGCCGACTGAATCTATCCAATTTCTGGGTGAAAATGAAAGTGCTATAAAGGATGAGGAATCAGGACTTCGCTTCATGTAAAGCAGGCTTGTGTGTGTAAAGTGAGTGCATAAATGTTGTATTTCTTCCATAGTTGCTTAAACTGTCATGGAGGTGGTTGGCAGAAATGCATTCGTTGCTCTGGAAAAGGCCTCTTGCTATATCATTCTGAACTTACAATCACTTGGTAAGTTGAAATCAAATGAACACAGGGGTTTTTTGTTAGACAGGAGAGTATATACAGTTGTTGGCCATTCTCAAACATGCTGATGTTACTGAGACATAACACTCAGCCAGATCCTCAACTGGTGTAAATGAGGGTAGATCTGCTGAGGTCTTTCCTGTTAAATGCTGTGCCATGGTTAGGAGTACTGACTTCAATGGAATCATGCTGATTTACACCTGCCAGTTATGTGGCCCAACATTTTAAACATTCAAACATGAGATCAGTGCTCCTAGTGATAGTGATGTCATTTAACAGAAGTGTTAACGAAATCCTTAGAAATTGATATTTTCCATGTAGATTGGAAAGAAAGCGTGGCATTGAAATCCAGCTTTTACCTCTAGGAAGTATAATTTTGTAAATTTCAGAAATCACTCGATTATCTAATTTTAGTTAAGCAGTACGAGAAATGACATTATCACTGTCCGTGCTGAATGCATCTGGCACACAAATATTCAGAGACCTGGAGTGTTCAACTAGATTACTAGAACTTTTGGATCAAATAGAAAACCATGGTCCCGAGCATTAGTGCCCATTAAAACTCCCTTGTTTTAAGGCTAGAGCACCTTAGCTCAATGCCCAGACAGAATTCTGAGCAAACTACATTTCACCTCACTAACATTTTCTTGTAATGGGGCTGATTCTTATTTACACTATGATCCCTTTACCTTGCTCTAGCAGGATGAAAGGGCATTAAAAAGGCACTTGACACTGCCACTAAGGTGTAAAGGAACTTTTGTGTAAATGAGATTCAGACCCATTATCTTTCCTTTAAATTCTGATCTGTTTAACATTGCTGTGCCTTACTTGAAGGGTGCCTCTCATACTCCAAAAGTGGTTGAATTTCAGTCGTGGAAGAAGCCATCTCTATATATCTTAGGCCAAACGGAAGCCCTCATTGTTTGTAGCTTGCACAGTGGCACACATTAATCAATGCAAGGGCAGAATTAAGGTAGACCTGGGACTGGCTGTGGCTCTGGAAATCTCTTCTCACATAGTTTATTCAGGCCAAGGAAAGCAGTAACCTGCAGGGGACGGTAAGATCTGAGACATATGCACTAACACATGTGAACCACATAATCAAAGCCCAGCCCAGAAATCCTAGTTACAAAGGCTTGAACTTGACAGATTTGGGGGGAGATAAGAGCAGAGTACAAAAGTTACCCCAATGGTTCCCCTCCCAGTTTTGTCTTTTCTGCCATAATCCCGTGTGCTTCCCAAGGCGTGATTTTGTCCAGGGCTTGTAAAACATGTTGAACACTATGGGGTTTTGTTGTATAAAGCTAATCATAGCAATCCTAACTTTTAAGGAAGAGAAATAGAAATCAACATGCTCCCCCCATTTTCCCAACAGGAAGAACAGCGTTGCTGAATATGTTGTTGACAAGAATTTTGGGTTTCCTATTTATCACCTGCAGGAAGTCACTGGGAAGGAAATATTTAGTGATGAAAATCAAGTGGTAAATAATGATGCTATTGTGTTAAAATTCTTTTATCTGGAATCCACTGAAATGCAGAGCACACTGCCATGTTTATGAACAAACTCTCTAAGTACCAAGTAATTTTAAAGGGACAAAGAAGTAAAATTAATAGCCATACATTTTATGATAAATATATAATTTTTATAGGAGGGTTTGACTGCGTATTTGTAAAAAATGTGAGAGCAATTTTCCAATGACAGTACACACAGTGGCAGCCATTGCTATATCATCATGGGCAACATGTTACAGTCCACTGGATAGCTATCAATACTTGTGGATGAGCAATAAGAGAGACAGGCCTGAACCAAAACCCTGGATCTGAACTACTAGGAATTTGAGGAAAGTTTGTATCTCGGGCCCATTTTTTGTCACAGCACAAGACAGGGAAAGGAGTTCTCCAGAGTGGTTATTGGTGCTCCCACAGCTTCAGGGAGGTGTGCAGGAGCCAGTATGGTGGCTTTGTGCCATCCGAGAATCTCACTATCCTGCAATCAGCTTCCTGTGCTGATTTAGCCAGCTGCAGGTCTGCTTTGTGCTGGGGATGTGAGGTGCTGCAGGACAGTCCAGGATCTGTATTTAAAATTAAATTAAAACTGATTTATTCCTTGAAGCACTGACATTTTGCCAGCTGCCAGTCAAATTCATGCTTAAGAGGGTGTCGGCATTGTACATGCGGTCCGTGAAATGGGCTAAAATTAAAATTACCCAAGGGACTACAGTTCTTTAGTAATGATCCTTAACATGATAAAACTGCATTTTGGAGGATGTATAAATATGTCCTTCCTAACTCTGCCTTTATTTTCACAGGTGTATCCTCTAGTGAATTTCCCTGAGCCGACCATTGATAGGGGTTCAGAATCATGCATTGCGCAACACCAAATGCAGTTTGCCTCCAATAGTCGTATATTGAGACAGGTAGGTAAGATGCACCAGACAGATGTGAGCTCATTTCCCCAATAAATGGGAGCCAGCTAGGGGAGAATATTATCCTGCTAATCTCCAGCATGTGTAATGTCAATTGTAAACTGGTGAAACAACACAGCAAAATCACACAAGGTCAGCCAGTCAATTCCCTTTACTCAAGGAGAACTGTGCACTGCAATCACAGAAAACACCCCAAAAACATCAACATGCAAAATATTCCCCCAGTTTGAGGAATCTTAACTTAGATCTACAGCCCCACATTCAGAGACCAGTCTTCAGCCAGCCAGTCTTTCCCTTCTTGTTCCTGGAGGTACAGCAGCTGTTTTACCGCATCTCTCTGCAGCACCTATGTGAGCCCAAGTTGCTACTAATTTACCATCTGCCAGGGAGGTTGTATCTTGTCACATGTTTACCAGATCTCTGTTGCATGATTCTGATCTGACTTTCATTGGGAGTAAATTGATCAAAATCAATGAAGATCCATCATGTAAAATCAATGTAAATGATGGAGCAGTCCCCAAGATTTTTTTAAAAAAGGAGAATCAGACGGGGGGGACAGTAAGTTTGAACAGCTTGTTTCACAGCCACTTGGGGAGGGAATAATTTAAGTCATATAAACCTGTACAATGAAGTCCACTACCTTTAGATATCCTGGTGTTCAAGAAAGATGTAAAAATGTTGCCATCAAAGGACACTTGGGAAAGGAACTGAAACCATTCCAAGAATTCATCATCACCACAGGAATTCTGAGATGAGTGAAACAGTAGGCAAAGATAGGCTAGACCAGTGTTTCTCAACACTGGTCCTTGGACCAGCGCCGGTTCCTGAGATCTTCTGTGGGCTTTGGATCAGACTCCTTAAACCAAATAAAAGCCAGGTTGTGATCCACTTGCTCATGCTGAGTAGTATTTTACCTGGGAAGTGAAAGGGCTATTTGTGAGTAAGGTGCACCTCAACATAAGCCAGGGCAGCAGGATCTGACTCCCAAACTCTGCCCTTAGGATTATCATCAGATATAACCATATATTTCCTTTGTCTTTTCCAGAAACAAACCATTGAGCTGATTCCACTCACCAAGGTGGAATATGAATGGAGAGGAAAAGTCTATTCCTTCTATGTCTTTGGAAATGAGAATAAAGTGTATACAGAGGACTACCCAGCAAAGTGCTGCTGTTCAGTCATGTGATTCACAGATAGGTCCTAAGTTCTGCTAAGAAACACACCATTGGGCACCACAGAAGATCTGGAATTATTTATTCTCCTTAAAGTGAGCAACTCCTTCCTTTCCAACTTTCACTGGACAGCAGATCTAAACATCTTCATTCCCATCATTATCACAGAGGGTGGTGGGTGTCTCTTTATCAGTGCAGTAACGATTCATGCAGGTCATACAGTACTTAAATGAAACAACAGAACACCTCTCTAGTGCACCTCTACATTGCTAAATGTATCCTTTAAATTCCTATGTATGGAATGCATATTCTAAATGATGGAAATGTAAGCAGCTTCAGGTAGCTTTCTTACAGAGTTTGAAATGAAGGAATGTGATCTGTAATTTTCCAAATACACTATTACTCTGCAATAGCTATCAGGGTCAGGAGCAACAAGTGTGTATTCCATCCCCTGATAAGGATCTTCACAAGAAAGTGGGGGATGAGATTGTTCAGAGAGGGATAGGTAGTTATGTTAGCACAAGTCCATGTGTAACCTACACAAGGGGAATGATAGTCTTTGTCTCCCTCATCGTGACTGAGCCACACAACAGCCACGAGTCTGTTTTGAACTGCAGGAGTTACTCCTCTAGCTCAACTGATAGCATCTCATGCTTTCAGCTCCATAGGACTTGGGCTCAAACCACACTGTCAGCACAAGCAGGGTCAATTACAGAAGGATCTCAGAGGGCTCCTCACTAGGGTGGTCTGTTAAAAAATTAAGATTTAGGACAGACCTTTACACTGTGAGACCCAGAAGGTTTCTGTTGGCTATCTATTTACAGTGAGAGTTCCTCACAGCAGAGAACATGAACTCCTCCGTGTCTTGGACAGCACCAAGCATGCAACAGACACTTAATTAAGAAAATAAACACTGGAGTTGAGCTTTCTCACTTGAGGATGATGACTGCTCCTCTGCCCCGGGACTGTTCTAAGTGAATGATGGAATAGCAACACTCTCTTCAAGCACTTCACAGACTGGTTATAATCAGACCTTTCTCCCTTGCCTTCATATTTTATATTAGATGTTACTTCCAAGCAGTCAATGAGGTTGCTGGCTACCTCCTGCTGAGGTGCAAATCATATAGTTACTGTTGTCATTGCCTGCATTGTTTTCATTGACTGAGGTGTATAGCAAAAGTAACTCCAGTCCCTGGAATGATTGCACCTTTTGGTAAGTGACATCAGACTCAGGCCCTAAAGCAGCACAACAAGTGATTTGTCTTTGAAACCAACTCATCTGTGTAGTTAAACGCCATCCTTTTCAGACCCAAGATCTTTGTCATAGATTATGTCGGGGTAGACAGAGAAAGAGGGGCGGGGACTAGGAAACGTGTTGAGTGGATAAATGCCAACACTAAAGGCCACCAGATTAGTAACTATGATAGTACTCCAAAGCCATTGTAGTCTGTGTTGTTGTGTAACTGGGTACAGTTACTAGCGCAAGCTAACTGACACAAGCAATTATAATATGCAGTGTTGTTGTAGCTGTGTTGATCCCAAGATATTATAGGACAAGGTTGGTGAGGTCATATCTTTTTGTCCCAGATCTGAAGAAGAGCTCTGTGTAAGCTCGAAAGCTTGTCTCTCTCACCGACAGAAGCTGGGCCAATAAATTATATGACCTCACCACCTGGTCTTTACAAGGAATTATACCACTGTCAAAACAAGGGTCAAACATTTAGCCAAGTGATTATAGCCCTTGTAGCAGGAGAAGTATGGAAAGATGGAAAGGGGAGCTCATTGCAAGGTTCGGTTTGGACAAAAATTATTCTCTCTGTTTTGGGTATTGTTGCAAGGGATTCAGATTTATCCCAAATTGACACCAACTTGGCAAAAGGCTCAAGCTGCACATTTCTTCCATGCAGTAAACTCAAAACAAAACCGGAGAGTATAAATCATACAGCAGAGCTCCTTTCTCTGGTCAGCATAAGCCTCTCGTATCTCCCTCCACTGACAGTAGCACCCTTCTTTTAAGGTCTTGAGCCTAAACAGGCTCAGCAGTGTCTAAATTATTCCAGCTTATAGTACCTCTCTGAGCTACCCTTGAACATGGGCTGGAATTAAACTTCAACACCCCAGACTAGTCTGGTTTGGCAGGATCTTCTTCTAGTGACACCACTGTGGTGGGGTATGCCTTTGGACTCGGGGTCCCTTCAAGGGGGCAAAATGAAGATCTACATACCCCTCACAGTAAACTGGTCAATATTTTCCTATCAAACTGGTTTTTGACAGAAAATTGGGTTTTTGCAGAAAACTAATTTTTTTTGCAGAGAGTGTTTGTTTTCCATGGAAATTTTTGTTTTTCGCTAAAATATTTTGGTCAAAACCCAAAAGGTTTTGGCCAAAAATGGGAGCTATAGTATTTCGTAGCAAATGATAGTTTGCTTCTCATGGCCTCATTCTACATGCTAGCATTCCCACAGGACTACATCTTTCATAATACATCACAGTCTCCCCACCAATAAGGGAACACCTGTGTAACATGGAATCCCTGGAAATAGTGCACTGTGGGAGATGGTGTCCAGCTGCAGAACCTGGTACGCAGTGGGGAATGGGGACACAAAGAGCAAACTACAAATCCAACTCCCATTTTCAGCCAAAACTCAATAATTTCCATGGAAAATGTAGATGAAAATGGAGATTTTTTCATTTTCATCTAAAATTTCAGTGGGACAAAAATTTCAGACCACCTCTACCTCATTGCCGTAATGTAAGCAATGGCAAAATATTACTAATTATATGATTTGTTTAGCATTGGAAAGACTAGACACTATATTTTAAATGGCTGAACACCCAAACTCTGTAAGGAATAAAACACACGTGGGAAATATCTGGCAGAGGTTTTTTCCTTTCTGATGTGAAATATTTATCTAGCATTTGTGCCATATCCATCCTGCCAAACCCAAACATTCAAAATTCATGAGTCCCCCCCATAAAGAAATGTAAATAAATAAATAATGTTGAGCTTTTTTATTTGCCTTCAGGTTTTTTAACCTTTCCGGGGCATCTGGGTCATGTTTCCAAACTTTTCTCTGCAACCATCAGGGGCGGAAATTTTCATTAAAAAAAAATAAAATAAAGAAGAAGGCTGAGAATTGTACCTAAGTGCGTGTCTCCAGGAGCTGGGGCTTTATGTAAAACAAAATCTCCCCACTATATTTTCCACTGTATGCACCCCATGAAGTGAGCTGTAGCTCATGAAAGCTTATGCTTTAATAAATTTGTTATTCTCTAAGGTGCCACAAGTACTCCTTTTCTTTTTATGGATACAGACTAACCTGGCTGCTACTCTGAAACCTGTCAAATATGACAAGACTCAAAATAAAATCCAAGTATTGGCAACCCTGCCATAGTATCTGAGTGTCTCATTCAGTCATTCCTGTACCATACTTGCATTTATGAAACTCTTTAAACAGCAGCTTTATGACACTGAGATTTCCCTCAGTTGCTCCATGGCAGCTGGAAAGATGGATTGCTCGCAGTTTAGAACTGTCTAAGTTAAAATAGACCTATTTAACTAGAAAAATAGATGACTCATAGCATCAAAGATAAATGTATTTCTTCCTGACTGAAGTTTGTATGTTCAATCTTCTTTAATCATAGTGTAGCAGGCATCCAAAACCAGTCACACTTATCTTCTGAGCGCAGTACAGAATGCTATAGTTCCCCTGGGAGTGACATAGAACTCTGCCACCATCAGTGTGCCTAGTCAAACTTTCCACAGGCCAAGCAAACATGTATGTCTTTTTATAAAGAAAATTCCAAAGAGTTGTTAACAATTGAGGGTAGCTTTTCAAAACACTACACAGAGGTTTTACTGTTATGTTTCCCATTGATTTTACTGACTTAAATCCTGCACGAAACCTCTAAAATAGGACGGAGTGTGTCCATGGGGTAGAGCATAGGACTTAAAGCCAGGACTCTTGGTTTCCTAGCTTTGCCACTGATTTGCTGCATGAACTTGAACAAGTCATTTTATCTTTCTGTACCTTAATTTACCCTTCTGTACTTGGGGTATTGGACTATGAGATCCCCACATGAAGTATTTATTTAAAAGTATTATTTAAATATACATCCAGGAAGATCTTTTCCACTCCAAAAGTTCTGGGAGAGACATCAACTTGTTCCAATCAGAGATGATGCAAGCACATTTCATAAGGTATTGTATATAATACTTCCCAGAATCATTGCTATTTCACAGATGGTTTTTTATTCACACCAGATTATCCTACTGAATGGAATCTAAAGCTTTCCCTTGCTAATATTTACACTATAATTTGTTGTTCTTGGGGAGAGTTGATAAGTCAATAACAATGTTATCACAATTTAACAGGCAGTTTTGTTTTATTTACATCATACAATTCACATGCAATGAAGGATGTGAGCATTTCTCAGTAGTCAGGTTTTGGATGGGCCGTGAAACTATGAGCGCTAATTCTACAACTGACAACTGACAAAACTCATAAGGCCCAAACCAGAGTTTAATCAGAAATGTCTTAATATAAAAAGGGCAGTTATAAAAGTGCATTCATTCCCACCCACAAATCCAACACCAGAAAACCTATAATGCCTCTAAAAATGTGAATAGCTAACAGAAAATAAGATCAGCTATACAGCTGGAAATAGCCAATGCCATGCAGCAACTATAGCTATAAAGGTGTCTCTTTTACATGTATTCCTGACAAAGAGAAATAACATGCTAGTTCCAGAGTTCCTCGATTGGGAGGGAAGACCCAGTACAATATATATTCACATAGGTATAGACAATAATTTTACTGATACCATTAATACATATAATTGTAAAATAAGCATCTTAAGAGTAAGGGAAAGGTCTGTTCACATATGTCCTGTTAGCCTGAACTGAGACTATGTGACCAGCTCACTTGCTCTCTCTACCAAGGCTGGTCAAAAAATGTGGGGGGAAATCCAACAATTTAAAAAATGTTGTGACTTTCTTTTTAAGTCTTGACATTTAAAAATGGGGAACATTCTGACCCCTCTTTACAGTTGGCCCAGAAAAAAATGCTATAAAAAGGTTAATCCATTTTTTATTTTAATTTTATTTTATTTTATTTTATTTTTATTTTGCTTTTTTAAAATTCCAATTGCAAAATTTGAAACCCTTGGCCAGGTCTACTCACTGGTAAAGGGAAGTGAGAGCTGTAATGAGAGTGAATTTAGCAAAATAGCACAAACTCAATGAGTGCCTCCAGTTCATTCATTCCGGTTTCTCTTCACTTGGTCTTGCTATCTTTTCCACCAGATCTTAGGTATTCTAGTCTCCTCAGGGTTTGGGAACAAATGCATTGTAATGGGATTCTACTCAAGTCCCACCCAAAACTTAATTTCTGCCAACAATCCCAGAGTTTTTGAAAGTTTCTACTAAAGTGACCAGCAGTAAAATAATTAACAGGGACATTTAAACTCTGTTTTTAGGATTCAGCACCAATATACTATTGAGTTGCATGGAATTTTTCTCTCTCTCTCTCTTTGGTCCCATTTACGCTACAAAATAACAGTGCCAGAGGATCCAGTTACACACTGGTGATCCCGACTGTTAAACAACACAGTTTGGTTTGCAGTATAGATGGGGCCTATCTGTATTAACCATATATCCAAACCATACTACCAGCCTCCTCCATCCGAAGCAGCAATATGAGGAGAAGGGTTGCACAATATATAATCATTACTATAAAAACCTCCACTTTCAAGGGTAGTAAATGCAGTCACAAATTATAATAACACTTAGGAGGACTCAGTGCTTCCGTGCCTTGTCCCGCTTATATCAAACTGTTTCATAGTTTCAAAAGATGAACTTCACCAAAGAAGTTCTCAGACCCTCTGGCTTTCAGTTGGATGATGAAATGCAGCAAAGCACTGTAATCTAGTCATGCCTCAATGTGGTATAGCACAGACACAGTGGTGGAAAAGATCAGAGACCCCAGAAAAGATGTGACCGTCAAGTTCTATTAAGTTTTATTAGGACAATTAGACTTTTATTAAGACAGGTCTGACTTAGATGGAAAGAGAACAGTTATGGTCAACACATCAGGACAGCTTCCAGGCCTTTTCACATAAAATGGAAGGGACAGACGGAGGAAAGAAAAAAACCAGGTTTTTAAGCAGCATATTTAGGGCCCGATCATGCAAATTGCCCTACCCAGGCAGACCCAGGAGCCCAGGTAATTTCAGTGGGGGTTCACCCATGCAGCTCTCATTGCAAGATTAGGGCCTTAGAGTCTGTTTAGGATGCTTGAAGCTTTTAGTTAAAGAGTAAAAATTAACAGCAACATGAAGTCTAGCTTGATCATTAAGAGCCATTTATTTTAATCTTGAAGGTATTTAATGAATCACAGTCTAAGGTGCCACAAGTACTCCTTTTCTTTTTGCGAATACAGACTAACACGGCTGCTACTCTGAAGCTTCTCAAGTTGAAATTCTAGTGTAATAACAACTTCACCTAGCACATTGACAGCACTTAATGACCACCACCAACTGTCACTGGCAGTAATAATGCTTGGCACTGGGACTAGTGGATCTATTCATTGCTATTAATACATGCTATTAATTTATCCCTCTCAGAGGTGTGGCTCTATGCCACAATTTATCTCAGTGTTTATCAGCACTGTCCCATGGTGGTTGGTATTTTTAGATTTTTTAAAAAAAATCTGATTTAAATAATAGCCAAAAAGATTCCTAACCAAGGCTGTAAGTGCTCTAAAAACTCCATTAACAACACAATTACATTTCAGACACATTAAATGATCAATTCAGACAAGAACTCAGCCACCCAGACACTTACAGAGCCTCCTTCCCACCCTCAGTCATTGAGGGATCCATACTCTCAGCCCCCTCCAAAAGCCCTATCAAAGGGTATGTCTACACTATGAAATTAGGTCAAATTTATAGAAGTCGGTTTTGTAGAAAGTGTTTTTATACAGTCGAGTGTGTGTGTCCCCACACAAATGCTCTAAGTGCATGTAGTCGGCAGACTGTGTTCACAGTACCGAGGCAACAGTTGACTTCTGGAGCTTTGCACTGTGGGTAGCTATCCCACAGTTCCCGCAGTCTCCACCGCCCATTTGAATTCTGGGTAGAAATCCCAGTGCCTGATGGGGCTAAAACATTGTCGCGGGTGGTTCTGGGTACATATCGTCAGGCCCCCATTCCCTCCCTCCCTCCGTAAAAGCAAGGGCAGACAATTGTTTTGCACCTTTTTTCTTGAGTTACCTATGCAGACGCCATACCACGGCAAGCATGGAGCCCGCTCAGCTAACCATCACCGTATGTCTCCTGGGTGCTGGCGGACATGGTACTGCATTGCTACACAGCAGCAGTTTATTGCCCTTTGGCAGCAGACAGTGCAGTATGACTGGTAGCTGTCATCGACGTAGTCCTGAATGCTCTTTTAACTGGGTGCCTGGGCAAACATGGGAATGACTCAGCCAGGTCATTTCCCTTGTTTCGTCTCATGGCGATTGAGTCCTACCGGCAGTGCACTGTCTTTTAATTTGCAGCCAGCAGAAGACGATGGCCAGTAGTCATACTGCACCGTCTTCTGCCGAGCACCCAGGAGCTGACGATGCCTAGCGGTCGTACCGCACAGTCTGCAGCCAGCATGATGTATAAAGATAGATGAAGTGGCTCAAAACAAGAAATAGACCAGATTTGCTTTGTATTCATTTTCTCCTCCCTCCCTCTGTGAAATCGACAGCCTGCTAAACCCAGTTTTGAGTTCTATTCTTGAGGTTTTGAGTTCTATCTTTGAGGCGGCCATTCAGTTTCTCGCAAAGCCACCCCCTTTGTTGATTTTAATTCCCTGTAAGCCAACCCTGCAAGCCATGTCGTCAGTCACCCCTCCCTCCGTCAGGGCAACAACAGACAATCGTTCCGCACCTTTTTTCTGTGCAGACGCCATACCACGGCAAGCATGGAGCCCGCTCAGATCACTTTGGTAATTAAGAACACATTAAACACCACATGCATTATCCAGCAGTATATGCAGCACCAGAACCTGGCAAAGCGAAACCGGGCAAGTAGGTGGCATCAGCGCGGTGATGAGAGTGATGAGTACATGGACACAGACTTCTCTCAAAGCATGGGTCCTGCCAATGTGGGCATCATGGTGCTAATGGGGCAGGTTCATGTGGTGGAATGCCGATTCTGGGCTCGGGAAACAAGCACAGACTGGTGGGACTGCATAGTGTTGAACGTCTGGGACGATTCCCAGGCTGTGAAAGTGGCTGCGAAACTTTTGCATGCATAAGGGCATTTTCATGGAACTTTGCGACTTGCTTTCCCCTGCCCTGAGGCGCAAGAATACCAAGATGAGAGCAGCCGTCACAGTTGAGAAGCGAGTGGCAAAGCCCTGTGGAAGCTTGCAACGCCAGACAGCTACCGGTCAGTCAGGAATCAATTTGGAGTGGGCAAATCTACTGTGGGGGCTGCTGTGATGCAAGTAGCCAATGCAATCAAAGATCTGCTTATATCAAGGGTATGACCCTGGGAAATGTGCAGGTCATAGTAGATGGCTTTGCAGCAATGGGATCCCCTAACTGTGGTGGGGCTATAGACGGAACCCATATCCCTATCTTGACACCGGAGCACCAAGCTAGTGAGTACATAAACCGCAAGGGGTACTTTTCAATAGTGCTGCAAACACTGGTGGATCACAAGGGACGTTTCATCAACATCAACATGGGATGGCCGGGAAAGGTACATGACACTCGCATCTTCAGGAACTCTGGTATGTTTCAAAAGCTGCAGGAAGGGACTTTCTTCCCAGACCAGAAAATAACTGTTAGGGATGTTGAAATGCCTATAGTTATCCTTGGGGACCCAGCCTACCCCTTAATGCCATGGCTCATGAAGCCATACATAGGCAGCCTGGAGAGTAGTCAGGAGCTGTTCAACTACAGGCTGAGCAAGTGCAGAATGGTGGTAGAATGTGCATTTGGACCTTTAAAAGTGCGCTGGCATAGTTTACTGACTCGGTTAGACCTCAGCGAAACCAATATTCCCGCTGTTATTACTGCTTGCTGTGCGCTCCACAATATCTATGAGAGTAAGGGGGAGATGTTTATGGCGGGGTGGGAGGTTGAGGCAAATCGCCTGGCTGCTGGTTACGCACAGCCAGACACCAGGGTGGTTAGAAGAGTACAGGAGGGTGCGGTGCGCATCAGAGAAGCTTTGAAAACCAGTTTCATGACTGGCCAGGCTACAGTGTGAAAGTTCTGTTTCTTTCTCCTTGATGAAATCCCCACCCGTTGATTCACTCTACTTCCCTGTAAGCTAACCACCCTCCCCACCTCCCTTCAATCACCGCTTGCGGAGGCAATAAAGTCGTTGTTGCTTTACATTCATGCATTCTTTATTAATTCATCATACAAATAGGGGGATAATTACCAAGGTAGCCCAGGAGGGGTGGTGGAGGAGAGAAGGACAAGGCCACACAGCACTTTAAAAGTTTAAAACTTATTAAATGCCAGCCTTCTGTTACTTGGGCAATCCTCGGGGGTGGAGTGGCTGGATCTGTGTTCTTGGGCGTCTGGGTGAGGAGGCTATGGAACTTGGGGAGGAGGGCGGTTGGTTACACAGGGTCTGTAGCGGCGGTCTGTGCTCCTGCTGCCTTTCCTGCAGCTCAACCATACGCTGGAGCATATTAGTTTGATCCTCCAGTAGCCTCAGCATTGAATCCTGCCTCCTGTCATCACGCTGCCACCACCTTTCAGCTTCAGCCCTCTCTTCAGCCCGCCACTTACTCTCTTCAGCCCCCCACCTCTCCTCCTGGTCATTTTGTGCTTTCCTGCACTCTGACATTGTCTGCCTCCATGCATTCGTCTGTGCTCTGTCAGTGTGGGAGGACAGCATGAGCTCAGAGAACATTTCATCGCTAGTGCGTTTTTTTCGCCTTCTAATCTTTGCTAGCCTCTGGGAAGGAGAAAATCCTGTGATCCTTGAAACACATGCAGCTGGTGGAGAAAAAAAAAGGGGACAGTGGTATTTGAAAAGACACATTTTATAGAACAATGGGTACACTCTTTCATGGTAAACCTTGCTGTTAACATTACATACATAGCACATGTGCTTTCGTTACAAGGTCGCATTTTGCCTCCCCACCCCCACCCCCCCTCGTGGCTAACAGTGGGGAACATTTCTGTTCAGCCATAGGCAAACAGCCCAGCAGGAACGGGCACCTCTGAATGTCCCCTTAAGAAAAGCACCCTATTTCAACCAAGTGACCATGAATGACATCACTCTCCTGAGGATAACACAGAGAGATAAAGAACGGATGTTGTTTGAACACCAGCAAACATACACTGCAATGCTTTGTTCTACAATGATTCCGAGTACGTGCTATTGGTCTGGAGTGGTAAAGTGTCCTACCATGGTGGATGGAATAAGGCTGCCCTCCCCAGAAACCTTTTGCAAAGGCTTTGGGAGTATATATCCAGGAGAGCCACGAATGCCAGGGCAAATTAATCATTAAACGTGCTGGCTTTTAAACCTTTTATAGTATATTAAAAGGTATACTCACCAGAGGTCCATTCTCCACTTGGTGGGTCCGGGAGGCATCCTTGGGTGGGTTCGGGGGGTAGTGGCTCCAGGTCCAGTGTGAGAAACAGTTCCTGGCTGTCGGGAAAACCGGTTTCTCTGCTTGTTTGCTGTGAGCTATCTACAGCCTCCTTATCATCATCTTCCTCATCCCCAAAACCTGCTTCCGTGTTGCCTCCATCTCCATTGAAGGAGTCAAACAACATGGCTGGGGCAGTGGTGGCTGAACGCCCTAAAATGGCATGCAGCTCATCATAGAAGCGGCATGTTTGGGGCTCTGACCCAGAGCGGCCGTTTGCCTCTCTGGTTTTCTGGTAGGCTTGCCTCAGCTCCTTAAGTTTCACGCGGCACTGCTTCGGGTCCCTGTTATGGTCTCTGTCCTTCATGCCCTGGGAGATTTTCACAAATGTTTTGGCATTTCGAAAACTGGAACCTAGTTCTGATAGCACAGATTCCTCTCCTCATACAGCGATCAGATCCCATACCTCCCTTTCGGTCCATGCTGGAGCTCTTTTGCGATTCTGGGACTCCATCATTGTCACCTCTGCTGATGAGCTCTGCATGGTCACCTGCAGCTTGCCACACTGGCCAAAGAGGAAATTGAAATTCAAAAGTTCGCGGGCCTTTTCCTGTCTACCTGGTCAGTGCATCTGAGTTGAGAGTGCTGTCCAGAGTGGTCACAATGGAGCACTCTCGGATAGCTCCCGGAGGCCAATATTATCTAATTGCGTCCACAGTACCCCAAATTCGACCCAGCAAAACCGATTTCAGCGCTAATCCCCTTGTCGGGGGGTGGAGTAAGGAAATCGATTTTAAGAGCCCTTTAAGTCGAAAAAAAGGGCTTCGTCATGTGGACGGGTGCAGGGTTACATCGATTTAACGCTGCTAAATTCGACCTGAACGCCTAGTGTAGACCAGGGCAAAGAGATGTCACTAGTTACCAAATTCACATTATTTTGGACTAAGAAGGGGAGCAAGTTCCAGAATCCTGGTGCCCTCACTCAGAACGCTCTGTTAGCTACCCCCTCTCTGTTGGAAAGAGAGGGAGATTCAGCTCACGTGCTCCTGCTGACTGCAGCTAGCATTAGAATGTAAACTCTCTTCCTTGATGACCTGTAAGCAAAGTGAGTATGGACTAAAATGTATAAAGGTTTTGGAGCTATAATAGGGACTCATTCTGAATTACATTAAGGTTAGTTTATACAACTCTGACAGTGTAAACAGGCCTTAAAGTATGTGTAGGTGGCTCTCCCAAATATCTCTTATGTAGGAAGCCTTCCTGGCTGGTGAAGTACTGGAGTAAAAATTATACACCAGCTGTGCACCCAGTCCTGATATAAGGCATGGATCAGGGCATGCCAGTGGTGTGGCCAGGGAACACTACACTACAGATATTCTCCACTTCTCACAGTTTATAAGGTCCTTACTGATTCCCAGTTGTTGTTGATGAGGATTATGATGTATTTGTTTTGCAGCAGCACCTAGGAGCCACAATCATGAACCAGGACCGCATTGTTCTGGGCACTGTACAAACACAAAAGAAAAAGACAGTGCCTGCCCCAGAGAACACCCAATCTAAGTATAAGCATCATGCCTGCAATTTTGCTTGTTCGTTATGCAGTCCATGCAAAAGGATATTTTCATGAAAAATTCATGTCTTTCTTTTTTCTGTCAAAATTTTTCAGTGAAATGTTGCCATTTGGAAAATTTTGACCAGGTTTATAGCAGTTGAAAAAAGGGATGGAAGGAACTTTTTGCCCAAAGATTTTTTTTTGGTCAACATTTGACATTGTGATGGATTAAAGTGAAAACAAAAATCCAAAATTTGACCAGCTCTGGAGAAAGGCTCCAACAGCCTCTCTCTCTCACACATGCTTCATACCTACATAAGGAGGACACAGAATCAGGCTCCTAATGAATCAAATATTTGAATATCATTGGATATTAACCTTTTGGCGACATGAACTAATAAGTAAGGCACTGAAAAATTGGCTAGTAACAACATATCCTCCATTCAATTCTTTTTTTAAAAAACTTCATATTTTTTCTTTTTCTATAAAATATAAACAATAGTGAAACAAAACATATATAAATACACGTGCAAGATGGAAATAGCATATAAATACAAAATTCAAGAACAGGTTTGTTTCTTAATTTATGATAATCATCAGCTACCTGGCCAAAGTCTCTTGTTAATTGTTTTCCCAGACAGACAATGGCTTATTATCTTTAACCATATCAATCTGTTCCTAATATTTCAGCTCATAGAAATGATGGGTAACATTAGAGAGCACACATATTACCAAAGGAATGCTGTCTGCATATAGTATAGTACACTTAGCTTTTTTGGATGACGGTTGAAGTTCAAAAAGGAATTATGTTTGTGGAATCAGAGAACAAAAAGAAAGGGATGTAAGGTACACAAGAGGGAGTTGAGAAAGCTTAGCATAGCTTGGCACAGAATATTTATTAGCTCATTTGGTATAGCTACAGTATTCACTAGGGGCCTATATCTATATTTTGGGTGGTGAGCAAAAGGAATAAAGCCCATATCACATTAAACCCATAATGAAAGAACTACCTTTCTCATGTTACTGGATGGAGAGGAGAGACAGATGGGAATATGATGTGTAGGGGGACTTAACACCTACTCTACAGCCCCCTTATGTCAGGCTTGCAGGCCTGAAGGGCCCCTTGAGTAATCTGACCCTGTGTGTTAGTCTTTCTAAACATTTTATCCCCTCTTACAGGTTTTGCTCTGGGAGGGGAATGTGACACTCATGAATTTGTTTGGCTTTTATTTTCATCACTCACTTTTGCGTCAGCTTTCACTTTAATTCTGACCTTTGAATTGTTTGTGAGGTGGGAGTGGCTGGAGGGGATGGGCTTTAGCTACTATGAACACAGAATGCTCAGAAAACAATGCATTCCATGGTGGAAATTGGGATTAGAAAATCCTCTTTGCCTCCTGACCCTTGAAAATGGATCATGAACAGAATGAAGATGACAGTAAGTAAAACTAAAGGAAATATAGCTCATGCTCTGCAGAGCGTATTAGTATTCTCTAATACTTTGTTTTCCTATTTCGTTATAATGAATGCTTAAAAATAGTTATAGGCTTTTCTTTCAGGCCACCCACTGAACAACAGTATGTTTCCAGCACTGAAAAGGCCTACAGTAAATACATGCATGCTTCCTCCCATTGTCTGTGAAAATGTGGCCGCTGTCAATGCATTCCTTAAATACACCTCTCTGGACAGCTGAAGGTGTTCAGTGCAAATTTAGGGTCTGATCCAAAGTCCACTGAAATCAGTGGAAAACTCCAATTGCATTCAATGGATCAGGCCCTTAAAATCATCTTTCTATAACTAGAATTCCATAGTAGTTTTGCATCACAGTTTTGTTTTTAATAAACAGAGGGCTTTTGAATTCTACTACAAAGCTGCATGGCAAGAATTGAACAGGGACATTTATATCTTCTAATAAAATGCGGTGTAATTAAGACATCTATGATAAAGGATCTTTGATCTTAAACCTTTGTCTGCACCTTTTAAAAGAGATTATAATACAGTCTAAGAAGAGACACCCGTTTCAAGGGGCCCCAATGATACACTGCTGTCACTAATACTGCTGAAATGTCATTGAGTTCTGATGTTTAATTAATTAATGATGAAAGAGTCTTGATTATTGTAGGGAGAAATAATGATGCTACATGAAGTATTGTTAAATCAAGAGAAAAATGAGATATTAATCTCTATCTAAAGCACTCAACTCCAGGTCTGACTAACTGCTAAAGAGTTCAGAAATAGGTGAAATGATACAGAATGAACTGGGTTTAAATGATGCTTTCCCCAGGTGTTGTGAGAAATAATTATGTTTGCATGCTATATTTTTCTAATGAGTGAGATTGGCTAGATGTTGTTTGGAAAGGGTTGATCCAAAGTCGTTGAAAACAACGGGAGTTTTTCCATTGACTTCAAAGGGCTTTAGATCAGACCCTGCAATAACATATATTATTACAAGTATCTGTTAAAACAATTTCACATCAAGAATATGGACATCATTATAAGCAGATTACAATTTAAAAAAGAAAATGATCATCCCAATATATTATGAGTGTCATATAAATGCATTGACACCATTTACTTCTAGCTTTAAACCTTCTCTTTCTCATCAAAAGGAAAAAAATAATTCCTCAATATGTAATTCCTGCTAATTATGGATAAACTTTCCCACAAATATTCCTTTATATGTAGGGAAAGGATGACAGATTTAAACCGGCTGTAATACCAGAATTCTTCCAAACCATTTTTAAGTTTTGTCCAAACATCACTTTCTCTGTTTCCAGTAAAAATATATAAATTCTTTTTGTGTGCTAAATGGCACAAAAGAAAAGTGAGAAAATAAGAGATGACAAAGTTCTGTGTATTTTATGATAGGGGAAAAATGTATTTGGTCATTTATTTTATATGTGCCCATCACTCATCCACTCATTGTAGATTCTTAACCAGGCAGTCCCAACCACTCTGCACTTCCATATTGCTCTATGGAAGGGATGGGGCATTGGTTTTGCGGTCTTGTTACAGACCCCCAAAGTCTGAAAAACAAATGACCGAGATATCACAGAACGTGTAAGAATGCAACAGTATAGGATAGGGCATACAATAGTTTCGCTTAGTCAGAAACTCAAACCCAATGGACCTGCCCTGTTGGAGTTTGCTGGAAAAAAAAAATCACACTCCTGTAACCTTAGTTTCATCATAAAATTATGGTGTTTCCATTGAGAAATTATTCTATTTGATGACAGCTCAAACAAACCTGCTTTTGAATTTGGGGTGGCCACACTGGAAAGCATCTACCCGAAGATGAGCTCTGCATTCTGGAAGTCCATCCATACACACATATGGTCTGTGGATGGAATTCTGGGGCATGGGCACTTCCAAATTGGTGTCACTATGTACTTCCATGCATTGCTGAAGTCAATGGGAATTTTGCCACTGACTTCAATGGGTGCAGGATTAGATCTCTAACGTACAATACAAGAACATGCTGCAAACTGAAATACCTAAGGCACAACTGATGAGTAACAACCTACACTCTCAATTTCCTGACTTTGGTCAAAGTGCTTCTCAGTCTCATTGTTATTCTAAAGTACAGCAATACATGTGTTTATATATTATTGTGATATCCAGCAACAGGAAAAGGTCTGTTGGTGATTTATATGCTCCAAATTCAGGATATTTATAACTCAGCCATTAAAAACATTGGCCTGGGTCTGGAATTTGGAACACATATTCTCAGCTCAATTTCTGTTGTAAATAAGTTACTTAAAATTGCTGGGCTATTTTTAACTTTAGCCCATTAAAAATAAATATTTGGGTACTCTTGGGAACATGCAGAGCTAGATTTTTTATAAGTACAATGTGATTTAAAAATCAAAAATATTGGCAGAGATTGTGGTGTAATGGTTAACAGGGTTCTAGGAGTAAGGACACTTAGGTTCTTGTGTCTGCACTGACAGTGCCAATGGGTAAACCACTGAACCTCAGTTTATGTCTCTATAAAATGTACATAATGCACACCTACCACACAAGGGTGATGTCAGTCTTAATGAATGTTTATAAAGGATTTTTAGTTCTCCGAATGGGACAAATTTATAAAATTGACTGATTTCTTGTGGGCATTATGACCTAAGTGAGTTCCATTGGTACGTCATATGAGTTGGTGAATTGGGTTGGTTCTCACAGTCTAATCCAGGGGTGGCCAACCTGAGCCTGAAAAGGAGCCAGAATTTACCAATGTACATTGCCAGAGAGCCACAGTAATAGGTCAGCAGCTCCCCATCAGCTTCCTCCTCCCCCCGGCTCCCAACGCCTCCTGCCCACTGGCAGCCCAGCCAATCAGCGCCTCCCACTCCCACCCCATACCTTCTGATCACCTTTTCTATAGCGTGCAGGAGGTTCTGGGGGCGAGGGGGAGCAGTGAGGGCATGGTAGGATCAGGGGAGGGGGAAAAAAGGGGTGGAGTGGACGCAGGGCCCTTGGCAGAGCCAGGGGTTGAGCAGTGAGCACCCCCCAGTACATTGGAAAGTTGGCACCTGTAGCTCCAGCCCCGGAGTCGATGCCTGTACAAGGAGCCGCATATTAGCTTCTGAAGAGCCACATGTGGCTCCAGAGCCACAGGTTGGCCACCCCTGGTCTAGCTCATAGTGGACAGCTGTTCAAATCATTAGTGGGAATATCAGCAGAAATATTGTGGAAACTGAACTTGTAGAGAGGCTGTGAGTGAGTAGGCATCAACTAATATGGGTCCTAATTCCTGGGTCTGTCACTGACCTACTGTGTGGCCTCTGGCAAGTCATTTCAGCCTCTCGGAGCCTCTGTTTCCATGCTCATCCTTTGTCTGTCTTGTAGCTGGAAAGCTCTTTGGGGCAAGTATTGTCGGTAAGTATCTATTTGTATGGGATCTAGCACAATGAGCCTTCAAAGTGCATTGGGTCTCTAGTCACTACTGTAACATTAATAATTCTCATATTATCCAGAAGTGAACCCTCCAGGTCGTGAGTCATAGATAGGTGTAGGTTCTCCAAATCTCTTTTTTCAGCAGATAATTTCTTTTGAACACAGAGATGGGGCAAAACTGGAAGTATTTATCCAACACCTTTCCCGATCCCTGGATATTGGAAGTGCAGATAAAATGGGACCTAGGTCAGAACTCTCGAACTATCCCTTGATTTTAAATTTTCAAACCCAAACTCTGACTCAAGGGACTTTAGAAATGCATAATAGACTAATATAATCTGTGATCTAATCTACTACTCTAGAGATGCTTTGCTCATTGCCTTAAATAAAAACACTTTGAATTTGCTCTGGACATGACCAAAATAATTATACTGAAAGCAACATTGGATTTTTTTTAAAAAGAAAGTGTCCTGTAGTGTTTATCACTCAACATTAGGTTGACAGCTTCATTCCTTCAGTACAAAGACAACCTTGTCTTCTCCTGCACAGGAAAGGTGACATTTTTACTGAAGCATATAGTTTCTTATTTTCATAGGTAAAATAATGAAGAGGTTAATTTAGGCTCTCTGAAGAATTGAGAATGGTCTCAGAAGAAAAGTCAAGTAAATCAAATTGATGGATGATTGCACTGAGCATTCTTTATGTCGATTGAATTGTACATTGTTAGCAGATGACATTTCCTGGCTCTTCCACGTGTTTCTTTGTTTTCTTTTATTAACTGAATTTTCTTCATGGTGCAAACCACTCTAATATGATGGGAAAGGTCACTGGATGGAAGGCTAGTTAATAAGAGAGATTGTTTCTGGATGAAGAATCGGAGTACCAATTGTTACAGCTCAGTAAGGGGAGTATTTTTAGAGCAGCACATAAAGAAACAAATATCTGGTGTCCCAAGATTAGGATTAAAATAGTTTAAAGTGTGGCAAAATTTTATAGAAGCAACCGCTAGTTACCAGCGTTACTATTACAAAAAAACAAAGGGTGAGATTTCTAAGATAACTAGGGGGGTTGGACACTCAGCTTTCATTATCTTTAATGGGCCTAAATCCCTTGGGCAATTTGAAATTCTCATTCATATTTTCTTATCCAATTACTAAATAGAGAAGTCCAACCTCTGGAAAACTGGTATTTACAGGAATACTTCTGTAAACCCCTAATTCTGCATGCTCATGTTTGACATTACAAGTATGAATAGTCCCATTAAAGTGATGTGTGCATAAAGCAAAGAATGTGCATAAGTATCTGCAGAATCAGGACCTAAATTCTAATATCTGATATCAGTTACAAGTTTGTTTGGTTTTTTGCTTAAAAAGTTAAGTCAGCAGCCATTTCCCTAAAGAAGTACTGCTGAAAATTAATATGATCCTTTAGTTTGTGGAATGTTTTAATTATGTCAAATATTATTATTAAATCACATTGATAGTATATTCATCTTTTTCATTATAGCCAACAGGACAAATACTTTATGAGTAGAAATAATTTTGTTTGTATTCAATAACTTTCATCTGAGGATCTGAAAGCATTTACATTAATGACAGTTTTCAGAGTAACAGCCGTGTTAGTCTGTGTCTGCAAAAAGAACAGGAGTACTTGTGGCATTAACTTGGGTTTGTATAGAGACTGGGAGTGGCTGGGCCATTACACATATTGAATCTATTTCCCTATGTTAAGTATCCTCACACCTTCTTGTCAACTGTCTAAATGGGCCATCTTAATTATCACTACAAAAGGTTTTTTCTCCTGCTGATAATAGCTTATCTTAACTAATTAGCCTCTCACAGTTTGTATGGTAACTTCCAACTTATCTGTATGTATATATATATGTTACTATATGTTCCATTCTATGAGTCCGATGAAGAGAGCTGTAGCTCACAAAAGCTTATGCTCAAATAAATTTGTTAGTCTCTAAGGTGCCACAAGTACTCCTGTGCCATTTACATTAAGATATCAATGCTGAAAAGGCAAGCATTATTGTACCCCATTTACAGGTGGGGGAATTAAGGCAAAGTTAAACAACTTGCCCAAGGTCAACGATTCATTAGAACAGATAGGAACAGAACTCAGGAATCCAACCCCAGCTCTAAAAATTAGGCAGCATCAGTTACATTTCTGCAAATGTGTAATTTGGGAGAGTTGCTCCATCCCCAGCCTGAAGACTGAGCTCCCTGGAGGCAGGGCAAAGGGAGATGACAAAGGTAAAAATGGAGAGATCACAGCAAACCCTATCACCCTCTCCCAAATATAATGCCAATTGTTGCTGTTGCTGAACAGACACCAGTAAAACTGTAGCACAGTAAGTGATTATTCCATTTAATTTATCACTCAGTGTTCCTTATTTCTACACTAGCTTTCCTGGATCTGGAATCGGAGCCTGAAAGTCCACTGGCACCCCCTGCAGATCTTCTGGAACAACTGGACGGATATGAATGGACTCTCCGAGATGGGGGTATATGGGCAGCATTGACAGTTTCTTTTTAATTACAATCTGTATGTGAATGGGGTTCTGTGAAAGGGAGGGATTAATTGCCCCGGCTTTATCCAAGCAAGAGCCATGCAAGCTCCCTCATGACTCTTTCCTAAAAGTTTCTGTTCTGGTGTGAAAACTTTTGCTACTGTGGTCCCAGGCCACTCTTGAGCAGAGGCAGCTGTTCATGCCAACATGTGTGGCAGCTTTGGCAAGTATGTGAGTGAGGCTTGGATGAGATCAGTACACTAATGTTCACTTAGGACCTACTCAGGATTGGGTTGGAAATCCCCAGAGAAAGGAGCATGAACACACTCTGCTACCTATCTATGCCACAGTGTTAAATATTTCTGGATTGTGGTTAAATTCTGTAACCTGGTCCCACTGCAAGATGTTGCTGCGAGTGCTGCAGTGCACCAGTCCCATAGACACTTGGTAGCATGCTGGGTGTCTCCAAGGCTTCAAGGCTTAGGTTCTTTAGGCTCAGTGGGTTCCTCAAAACATTTGCATGCTTTGAGCCACAGAAGATTTCTTTACTAGGCCTGTCAGCAGAAAGACGTACAAACACCCTAGCCACAACATCTTTCAGTATTACAGCAAAAAAAGATAAACCCAGCATAGGTGAATAAAAGGTTATAAGGACCCCATGAAAACCCTGCATTCTGTCTTCCCTGCAAGCGACTGCCCTGTATCCTCCTGCTGGTCCTCTGCCAGCAAGAGGGTGCATCTCTGTCCAGCTCTCAGGCCTTCTAGTTCCACCTCCCAGGCTACCTCCATCCACTGCCAGCTCCCAGGTTACTGTGTTTGGTTTGCTGCTGCTCCTACTGACAACAGCCTCCATCTCCCTCCTGAGCCTAGCCCATTTCACCTCTGCTTGCACTTCTCTTTCCCAGGCTTGGGAGGTTATGGAGCCGTCTGCTGGATGTTGAGCTGGGGGTTAACAGTGCCTAGTAATTGTAAGTCTTTTACAATGTATCTAAAATTTCTGCATTATTAGGCTACTGGAACTCTACTGGAATGAATGGAATTTGCTGGCTTGGATAAAGTTCAATCGCTACATAAACTCTCAAAAACCACAGAGAAAAAGCCTTTGACAAAACTCAAACTGAGACTTTTTTTTTAAAGTAATCAACATTCACCATTCTCCTCAATTATTTTCATTTTTGATTCCTCTGTCCTGCTGGGTTTTGGCCAGATCCAAAACTAGAATTGTTGAAGCTCTGAAAGAAAATGCCAAACTCTGGCCTGCTGGAAAATAGAAAGGATTAGAAACCTCATGAGAAAGTCTATTCACGAGATTCTGGGCCAGATCCTCAGCTGGCGTAAGTCAGTATAGTTCCACAGAAATCACTGGAGATTTGATGATTGACACCATCTGAGGATATAGTCCATCAACCCTACTTTGCAGACTTTGGATAAGCCTCTAGACTCCAGAGACCTTATCTAAATTCCTCTCTTTTTGGAGGTTCCACCATTACTAATTCATAGCAATGTCCAACCTCTGTAAAGTAGAAGATTTTACTGTCAAATTTGAGACTAATTCTATTTTTTGATTGTTTCCTTTAGGAGGAAAAAACCTACCACCACCTGCAGACTTACAGAGAAAGCTCAGTGAACAGAGAAACAGGCCCATATTTCTAGAACACAGGTGAGATCCTTGCCTTTCCTGCTGTATTTGCTTAATGTGACCTAGGGCCCTAGCCTGTTGCCCCAGGAGTAGTATTTTGATGATTATTAATATTACAATGGCATCTAGGGGGGCATTTGGGGGGAGGGATAGCTCAGTGGTTTGAGCATTGGCCTGCTAAACCCAGGGTTGTGAGTTCAATCCTTGAAGGGGCCATTTAGGGATCTGGGGCAAAAATTGGGGATTGGTCCTGCTTTGAGCAGGGGGTTGGACTAGATGACCTCTTGAGGTCCCTTCCAACCCTGATATTCTATGATTCTATGACATAATGAGAGAGAGTTCCTGCCCTTATAGACAAGTCAGACAAAGGGTGGGAGAAAGAACAAAGAATTCTTCTCCCCATTTGACAGAAAAATTAGATGATTTGCCCAAGGCCAGACAGGAAGTCTGTAGCGGAGCCAGGCACTGACCTGAGTCCCCACCAATGCCTTAGTCACAAGGCCATCCTTCCTCTCTCGTCTCATTGGGACTACTCATGAATGAATGGACCCACTCATGTGAGTGAGGGATGTACTACATTAAGTGGCACTTTGGGCTAGCCCTCTGCTCTGGGGGGAATTTCACCTTAAACGTGCAGCCCCAGGTGTTGAACTTAGCGCCTTCCATCTTTGCCTCTTCCTTCACCCTTTTAAAACAACCTGCCATTTGCCAGTAAAGTAGAAAAGCAAAGCACAAACGATAAAGCGGCATTTTAATGAATTGTAGTATAGTGTAATGATTGGAGGGAGCCTCCAAAAAGATTTAGTCTAGGTGTACAGTGGGATTAAGTTTCTCAGTCTTTATGAGAGAGCAGGGCATTAGGACCTGCCTGAATGTCTTTTTAACACAACCTGGAAATGACAGAAAAGGTAATAAAGAAACAGGAGTTGTGAGTTGATAGTTATCTGCTAAACACTCATTAAATTAAACATCTGAGCCAAACAAAATGGGATCTAGAGGCTCAGGAATATTTGCTAAGAGCAGATGTGTTTTAAATTTCCTTTGGATAGCGTGAACACAAGGATATTTTATTAGCCCCCAGTCTCTAATCAGAGTCTCATGGATGTTTCAGACATCCATGTTACTGATCAGAAGGCCTGCAGGGTTGATTTATCCAGTCAAGAATTACCTGGCTAATAGCCTATAAAATGGTCATTTGTGCTCTCTGATAACTGCCTGGAGCATCATATTATTTTAGGATTTGTGATATTAGCTCTTCCTTTTTATTGAAAAGGGGCTTCTTAATATAAGTTGTCACAATCCTGACAGCAAAGATTCTTAAAGGATATTGTCTCGGGTCACAACAAATCCTTAGCAAAACTTACTTTATCTGGGAAGATTCAGTCATCATTGCCTCCTAAGAAAAGAATTGCTTACTTAAGCATTCCCCAAATAACAAACACTGAGATGATCTCCTCTATTAGCATTCACTCTATAGTATTTCAATACATCTTTGCAAGAGCATTTTTACATTAGAGAAATGTACTGACTATATAAAAGGAGAACGTTCAGTATTACAATAGGGGCATGTAGGTGCCAGTCTTGCACCTTTGCAGTCAATGTATTACCATTGACTACCGAAGGCAGGAGGAGCAGGGCTTTAAGAATCAGTTATTATCGTTGCGACTGCTAACATGTCATTCATATTCTATTTCAGCTGTATATGTAGGTATGCTAGTTACATTGTGTACTGCATCCTTACATTTCTAGGAGGCTGCTGTCTGCAGAGGCAGTTGCCACACAGAGCAGAGCTATTGCAACATGTTACAGAGGACACATATAATGATGTCTTCGTGTGCACATTAGTCTTTTTGTTGTTGCCATTTCTATTAGCCTGAAATAAAAATAATCCACCCTCAACATATGGCTGCTCTTCATGTGTAAAATTATCTATAGTGTGTATAGAGATTGGACAAGAAAGAGGCTTGCATTTTGGTTTGGATCTGGCAAAATCACAGGATAGGTTTTGATTTTGCAAAAGCCACCAGTGGTGTTTTAGATCTGGCATTTTTCTTATCCCGACCAGCAAACTTTAAGGTGGGGGTTCAAACTTTTGCATTAGACCCATTTGCCAATAATGAGCAAACTGAGATCTTTTTAGTTTTGCAGGTAATTTAAAAATAGATTTGTCTTTTACTTGTTTGTAATTAAAAAGATGCTGAGGCCAGCAGTGATTAGTGTCAAAGACTGGGCTTCTCTCAAATGGGCTTCTCTCTCCTGCCATGCGTTAAACATGCTAAATAGATATGGTTGTTTCTTTAAAAGGTTAAAAATTGAGAGTTTATCATCTTAATGTTAATCCTTAGGATTCCCACAATGACAGAAGACATGGCCAGAAATGCCTTCCTCAGCTTTGTCAATTCCAAATGCTGCTATGGCAATAAAGCTGCTGGAGAATTGGTCATTCAGGATTTGAAACAGCTGACTGTATACAGAGTGAGTATATTCAGATCTGAAACTGAAAAAACAGTGGTTGGGCCACGTTTGGCCAAGTTGCTTGGATAATTTTCCAGCTGTCAAGTGATACTGGCCCATGAAGAATCATCTGTTAATTAAATAAAATGTTTTTAATTCATTGTCTTGAAACGGAATGCTATTGTTCAAATAAATATTTTCCACGGAAAACCCACATTACTATTATTTTCAACCTTCTATGAGTGAAAAAGTCCATCTTTCTCTATAGTACGAGCATCTGCAATACCTATACGCTACAAGATTTCTGAAAATTTTCTCCTCCCTTCTGACCTATGGAATTTGTCTGTGGCATAATACCCCTAAAATTGCTGCCTTTCCCCAGGCAAAACTGGAGCTATATGCTAATCTGTACTTAGTTTACTCACACAAACACAGGGAACAAATTGTAATCCTAAGTGTACTCTCCCAGAGTTATTCACTATAATGTATAATTCAACTGAAAACTGACTGATCTAGGTTCTTTATGTCACCCCCATCACAAATTTATTAAAGTGAGTTCAAGAGGAGCTCTCCATCTCTTTCTCTCCTTCCTCCATTCTGTAGCAAAGTTCTTTTGTGTATGTTCTTTTATGTTTTTAAAAAATATTTTGTGCTGCTCCAAAAATGCCAGTTTGCCATTGAATTTAGCATTAATGCATTTCAGAATACAGACCCACCTGTTATTATACACACTGGATCACACAACTTTCTAATACAGATACAATGGGATGAGCCTACCTGTTAAATAGAACCAAAATGTTACGCTGTAGCAAGTTCTAATATATAATTGAGCACTTCTCTCTTCAAAGCTTTTAAAAACAGAAATAGAAGACACCAAATATCACAATAGACAAAACTCTTTGAGTTCTCAATGGAGTTCATTGAGTAACTCACTAAAATAATATTTATTGCCAATCTAGCCCTTTTTTCTGTTCACACAAGACTTATGAGGTGCGAGGTCATTAGTAATTTGGAAGTATTCACTAAATATTCAAAATCAAGCCTATGGACTGTTAGTTCATCATCATTTGTGTTGAGTGATGGTTCATCCAAGTCACAAGGCATTGTTTCTGCTCCCCAGCGGATTTTCTGAAGCCTTTCAGATTAGACAATAAATGACGATGGATGAACAGGAAATCATAAATACTGCACCTTTTGTAGGAAATTTCAGACAAATAACCATTTATACTAGGTTGTTCAACTTTTGGGATTCACAAACATTTTAGATGTTATCTTAACATTCCCGAGAAAACAAGCAACAGAATCCCACGAATAAAAGACTTTCCGTTTGTATTTGCCAGTCTGATTCTTTAAATAAATAAAAAAATAAATAAGTTGATGGAGCTCTATCTTTGAGTCAAATGATTCAGTGAACGTCCTTGCCTACTTTTTCCAGCAACTTATTGTGAAAACTTGAAATGGAAAAGTTCTCCAGTCTGATTTAGTTGGTGTTGGCCTTGCTTTGAGCAAGGGATTGGACTAAATGAACTCCTGAGGTCTTTTCCAGCCCTAATATTCTATGATTCTATGGTGGCTTAATACAATTTCTTTTAACAGTAATTGATTGCATGTTTATTTCTCTTTTCTAGTATCGACTGGAGACCTTTCATGAATCAAGGCTAAGTGAATGGACTTTTCAACCTTTTACTAGTGAGTAATTGCCACCTGACCAATTTTAAATGACACAAACAGGAAATGCTTGAATAACTGAGGCTGTGCGTATACTTGGAACTATGGGTGTGATTCCCAGCTCATAGTCATGCCAGCTCTCATTGAACTAATTCAGTGTTTCCCAAACTTGGGACGCCCCTTGTTCAGGGAAAGCCCCTAGAGGGCCAGGCCAGTTTGTTTACCTGCTGCGTCCGCAGGTTTGGCCGATCATGGCTCCCGCTGGCAGTTTGTAGCTCCAGGTCAATGCGGGCTGCGGGAAGTGGCGGCCAGTACGTCCTTCAGCCCTCACTGCTTCCCACAGCCCCCATTGGCCTGCAGCGGTGAACCATGGCCAATGGGAGCCGTGATCGGCTGAACCTGCGGATGCAGCAGGTAAACAAACCGGCCCGCCTGCCAGGGGCTTTCCCTGAACAAGCAGCGTCCCAAGTTTGGGAAACACTGAACTAGTGAATTGAAAGTAATAGTATTGCCAAGGTGGCATGGGCAGCAGTGAGAGCTGACATGTGCTAGCCACCCCCGAATAAGTATCCATGTAGTCTAAGAGAGAATATGTGATTAATTCAAGGTCACAGATGAAGTCTATGGTGTCCACACGACTGGAACATTCTTTCTCTTACACTAGACCATCTCACACAGGACAATCCTCTACTAGTACCTATAAGATATGGACCTAAGATGAAAAGTTTGGATGAGGAAATGGATCAGATCTCTCTCCAAGCTCAGGAGAAGGATAGTCAGACCTGGGATTTTGTTTTGAACCCATCTATAATAGGGTACATATTGTACACTGTGAAAATCACAATCTGTTCAGAGACCCCATGCAATGCCTGAATTGGAGGATAAGGAGGATAAGTAGGAGGATAAGAAGCTGTGTCAGCTCTGCTATTCACTGCTTAGATCATTAACTTAATTTTAACATTTAAAACTATTTCATTTCAATTTAAAGTCAGATTTAATTCATTTTTTTTGCATGGGTTCTCTTGATCAACTGTTTACAATATTTTAAGACTTGGGACTTTAAACCAAGAAAGTAAGCTTCACCTGACTAGTTTAAAGAGGTTTTCGTCAGATTATGGTATGTGTGATAAAAAGAATAAATGAAAAAAAATTAATGAGTAAAAAGAGAGCCGCTTGTGAGAAGTCAAGGACACAATGAGGTCTGTCTTGCAAAGGTGAGGTGTGTTGGGTTTCTAAGAGAAGTAATACACTCTGGCTGAAGTGATTGGCATGACCTATTATATGAAGCAGCTGAGGGACTTTAAAGAGTATATTGTGGATGGAAGACTTTCCTTTACAGATCTAGGTTCATTTTATTCCCATTTTGTGAGGTTTTTGTGAAGGGTCTTGGAAGCCAATGACATTATTTCCATTAGAAAAAGCAGATTGCCTCTATAGTAATAACTTCCTGCAAAGTGTGATATACAGTGGTGCTTGTGAAAGATTTCAGATTGACAGTCCTAGAGAGTCTTTTATTTATCCAGAAGAAAGATACAGCTTGAGGAACAGCAGAGATAACAGTCCCTTACACTCCTTGGACAATGTGCCTGAACCCTGACTAGGATGGGCCTTCGGGATCTGTGAGAGGCAGTTGAAGGAGTCAGTAAGAAAGTACACCAGAGAAAGAATAGGCAGTTCAGCCTTCATCCTTTGCTGAGAATACCAACAAGAGCACCCTGTAGTGCAATGCCATTTGGGGGCTTGTTGGTGTTCCATTGGGAAGTGGCTGGAGGATAGCAGACTCATTTCCAATCACATATACAGCAGGACAAAGTGCAATCAAGGTTTATACAAGGTTTTCTTCCTGTTGCAGATAATTTGGTAGATGGACCACAAAATGGCGCTTCTCCTCGGCCATGGGATATTAAGGTCCAGGCTCCGCCAATGTTTCAGGATGATACAAAGAAGTTCCGAGTACCTCACTCTTCATTAGTCAAGGTAGTTCAGTCTATGGATTGGTTAAAATCAAGGGCAAAGCATGTTAGTAATTAGGACACATTCGTTTAGATGAGCCTTCCAAAGATCTAATGAATTATTTATGGTTGTGGAGGGCAGAGTTCAATACATTTTAGTGTTAGTTTTGTAATTTTATCTTATGGATCTTCATACGAAGATAATGTCTGTATATGTGCACACACACACACACACACACACACAAAATCTCTATACATATGTGGGCAAATAGGTATAATTTATTTTTTACTCCTCTTTTTCATTTAGCAGAAATTTTGCTCTAAGCTTTATAAGCAGTGGTGCAGGGTGATTTCCCCCCCCCCTCTTTTTTTTAATAGTGACAAAAATTGGCAGAAACATTTCCAATATTTTTTCATTACATCTCCCTCCTCTTTTGACTACCTCCATGGGTAGTTTAATATTTTTTAACTAAACTTCTGATTTAAAAAAAAAAGAGTATGCATAGAAAATATTTTCCATTTTTCTGGTAGGTCTAGTTAGAAATTCTCCTCTGTTAAATAATATACTATTGATGGTTCCTTTAGTAGTCTTTTAAGACAGGTTTTACTCTATTTGATGCTGTCCGATTGGGAGTAAAATACCATCACTAAAGTATTTTTGATGTAAAATGATTGCATAATGCTATGTTAGTGTTTTTGAAATATCTTGGTAGCTTTATACATGAGCAACATTTTGATTTCAGGCATGCCACAAATGCCAGGGTCATGGCCGACACAAATGCAGTGCTTGCCATGGTGCAGGCAGGGTAAGTAGCAATTCTGGCTTCTTCAAGACAGGCCCCAATTCCCTACATTTCATTTGGGTGCTTCATTCACAGATGTCTTATCTAGTAATGCAGTGCTACTGTACTTATAAAAGAGGAGGATTCAGAATGAGTGTAGGGGTGGTAAATCAGCAGGATAGTGTTGTTTACTTCTAAACTTTGCACAATAAAAGCCTGATCCTTCTTTGTACACCCAACTTCCTATTGACATCAAGAGATCCACATATACAGAATCTGGATTTATGAATGAAAATAATCTTATTTGGAAATCCACTCAAGTAGATAGGCAACCTCAGGAGTTGTAATACCTTCCTCCTCTCTAGCCTATGGATTACATTGCGTTTGTCTGAGAGTAGATTTGACTTTGCATAAAATCAAATGAGTGTGAATCCTAAACATTCATACAGTAAATCCATCAACACATTTGCTCAGATCATAGCTTTGAAATTTCTCAGTGGAAATGTGTCCCCAGTCCAGCAAGCCATATGCCTAACTTTAAGTGCAAGAGTAATTTCACTGATTTGTTCCCAGCTGTGCATTTGGCCTCCTCTTTTTGATCTGCTCATCCTTCCTAAAGGTTCCCAGCAACAAAAAACGTATTGTTCTTCAGAGCACTAAGAGCATACTATTTAGCTAAATCTAGTCCGATTTTTAAAAAATGTGTCTGCAAAGCAGCTTGCTAGTCATTACAATCACAAATATAGGTGCAAAAATGTGTAAATAATATAAAATACATTTAATCTCACTGCAGTTGTGCCCATTTATACCAGTGGTAAATCTGACCAACAGACACCTATTTAGCTCACTTTCATAGGCACTGAGATTTAATCAACCTTCAATTTTCCACATTATTGTTGTCAAGGCTGACTCCCCGCTCTGGCACTTTGAGTGCAGAAGGTGGGGCCTACAAGGATTTTAAAAATGAATACTGGCCACTCCAGGCTGGTATTAAACTCCCAAGGTCACAGCTTCTCTCTGACCTTGGATGGGTAGATGCTGCCACCACTCAAGTGCAAAAAAAACCACAATCCCTTGAAAATCCAGAAAGGAACACTTGGGAATTCCTTCCTGTGAGATACCCTCAAGCCCTTTCACCCCCCTTCCAAGGAAGAGCTGAGAAAAAAACAAAGAAAATCAGAGGTTGCCACCAGCTAATTAAACAACATATGCACAAACCTCTTAGGGACACAAAAATCCAATCCTGTTTTTAAAAAAGGTAAATTTTATTAAACCCCGAAAGAAAGGAAATACATTTGGAATTTAGGTTTTTGGCTAGATCTTAAAAGAAACAATTACAAAAATTAAGCATCAAGATCGCTTTCTTGAGGTTCAGCTTAAAGGTTACAAGCAAAACAAAAGCATCTGGGGTTAGCACAGAGGAGTCCACAAGCCAATAAAAAAATAAAAGAAATAACCCTAATTGCGTCTTCCTAGATATTTCCTAATTTGCTTACATTTCTGGGGTTTCAGATAAGCCATCTTTTGGTATGATCTGATGGCTTTTCATATATGGCTTGAAGCTTCTCACAGGATAACTGCTCTCTGTTCCCCTCTTTCCCAGAGAACAACAACACACAGACAAAGGGAAGTTTTGTCCCAATTTTAAAAAGTTCTAGCCCTCCCATTGGCACTTTGGTCAGGTGTCCACTCCTTTCCTTTTACCTGTGAGCTTGTTAATCCTTTTCAGGTAAAGCAAGTAGAGAACCACCACCAAGAGGGATTCCATAGCCAACTGGCTGGCTGGGTGTCCACAAAAAGGAGCTATCTCCCATCTCATTTATCACAATTGTGCAAAGCACATACCTAACATAACTTCTCTTTTGCTGAAACCTGACTGAGCAGGGTTGTGGTTAGAAAGCATAATGATAGTGTGCAAGACAAATCTGGCTTTTACGAATCTGAAACATGGTTGTTTCTAGTATCAGGGAGGGAATATTTTATTTCTCTGGTTCATTTTCAGATGAGATGTGTTACGGGCAGTGGGGCCAGACACAGGGCAAAGCAGCAAAAGCGGTGCCAGATGCGTTCAGGTACTGGACGTAAAAGGTAAGGTGGGCTCATTGGCATTTTGCCACCATGGCTCCATTTGGATTATTTTCTTGAATAATTTGATTTATTAAGAAAAAAAAATCTGTTCCTCATTTGTGCACAGAGAAACAGATCTTCTATGTGGAAGTTGCACTGTATGTAAGAGACCAGTGTGATTGCTCAGAGCTCCAGTTTTGAAACAGAAGAAAAGCCTGATGAGAGTCTTTGGGTTAAATTTAGACGTGGGGAGCAACAAGGGTGATGTCGTGGTGGGTGTCTGCTATAGACCACCAGACCAGGAGGATGAGGTAAACAAGGCTTTCTTCGGACAACTAACAGAAATTTCCAGATCACAGGCCCTGATTCTCAAGGGGGATTTCAATCACCCTGATATCTGCTGGGAGAGCAATACAGCAGTGCACAGACAATCCAGGACGTTTTTAGAGAGTGTTGGGGACAACATCCTGGTGCAAGTGTTGGAAGAACCAACTAGGGGCCATGCTCCTCTTGACCTGCTGCTCACAAACAGGGAAGAATTGGTAGGGGAAGTAGAAGTTGGTGGTAACCTGGGCAGCAGTGACCATGAGATGGTCAAGTTCAGGATCCTGACATGAGGATGAAAGGAGAGCAGCAGAATACAGACCCTGAACTTCAGAAAAGCTGACTTTGACTCCCACAGGGAACTGATGGGCAGGATCCCCTGGGAGGCTAATATGAGGGGGAAAGGAATCCAGAAGAGTTGGCTGTATTTTAAAGAAGCCTTATTGAGGGTGCTGGAACAAACCATCCCGATGTGCAGAAAGAATAGTAAATATGACAGGTGACCAGCTTAGCTTAACACAGAAATCTTCAGTGATCTTAAACACAAGGAAGGAAGCTTACAGGAAGTGGAAACTTGGACAGATGACTAGGGAGGAATATAAAAATATTGCTCGAGCATGCCAAAGCAAAATTGGAGTTGTAGCTAGCCAGGGATGTGAAGGGTAACATGAAGGGTTTATATAGGTATGTTAGCAACAAGAAGGAGGTCAGGAAAAGTGTGGGACCCTTACTGAATGGGGGAGGCAACCTAGTGACAGATGATGTAGAAAAAGCTGAAGTGCTCAATTTTTTTTTTCAAAAACAGACTCCAAGGAGAGACTGCTTAATTGGAATTAATTTGCAAACTGGATACAATTAACTTAGGCTTGAATAGAGACTGGGAGTGGATGAGTCATTACATAAAGTAAAACTATTTCCCCATGTTATTTCTCCCCCCACCCCATCCCCCATTGTTCCTCAGACGTTCTTGTTAACTGCTGGAAATGGCCCACCTTGATTATCACCACAAAAGGTTTTCCTCCTTCCCCCGCTCCTTCCTGCTGGTAATAGTTCATCTTAAGTGATCACTCTCCTTACAGTGTGTATGATAAAACCCATTGTTTCATGTTCTCTGTGTGTGTATATAAATCTCCCCACTGTATTTTCCACCGAATGCATCCGATGAAGTGAGCTATAGCTCACGAAAGCTTATGCTCAAATAAATTTGCTAGTCTCTAAGGTGCCACAAGTACTTCTTTTCTGTTTGGGTTTAAGAGTGTTTAGAGCTAATGCAGCTTGGAGAATTATTGCTCTATTGCCTTTCTAAATACCAAACTTAACACATTTAAAAATGATCTTTAAGTGACATACCAAAAAAGCCCCTGTGCTAAACTGTTTTGCTTATTTGGCTCCATTAGGTTTAAAGAAAAGGAGTACTTGTGGCACCTTAGAGACTAACAAATTTATTAGAGCATAAGCTTTCGTGAGCTACAGCTCACTTCATCGGATGCATTTAGTGGAAAAAACAGAGGAGAGATTTATATACACACACACAGAGAACATGAAACAATGGGTTTATCATACACACTGTAAGGAGAGTGATCACTTAAGATAAGCCATCACCAGCAGCGGGGGGGGAAAGGAGGAAAACCTTTCATGGTGACAAGCAAGGTAGGCTAATTCTAGCAGTTAACAAGAATATCAGAGGAACAGTGGGGGGTGGGGTGGGAGGGAGAAATACCATGGGGAAATAGTTTTACTTTGTGTAAGGACTCATCCATTCCTAGTCTCTATTCAAGCCTAAGTTAATTGTATCCAGTTTGCAAATTAATTCCAATTCAGCAGTCTCTCGTTGGAGTCTGTTTTTGAAGCTTTTTTGTTGAAGTATAGCCACTCTTAGGTCTGTGATTGAGTGACCAGAGAGATTGAAGTGTTCTCCAACTGGTTTTTGAATGTTATAATTCTTGACGTCTGATTTGTGTCCATTCATTCTTTTACGTAGAGACTGTCCAGTTTGGCCAATGTACATGGCACAGGGGCATTGCTGGCACATGATGGCATATATCACATTGGTAGATGCGCAGGTGAACGAGCCTCTGATAGTGTGGCTGATGTGATTAGGCCCTATGATGGTATCCCCTGAATAGATATGTGGACAGAGTTGGCAACGGGCTTTGTTGCAAGGATAGGTTCCTGGGTTAGTGGTTCTGTTGTGTGGTGTGTGGTTGCTGGTGAGTATTTGCTTCAGATTGGGGGGCTGTCTGTAAGCAAGGACTGGTCTGTCTCCCAAGATCTGTGAGAGTGATGGGGCGAAAGAACAGATATGTTATTATGGCATCTTAGAGACTAACAAATTTATTTGAGCATAAGCTTTCGTGAGCTACAGCTCACTTCAGCTGTGGCTCACAAAGGTATGCTCAAATAAATTTGTTAGTCTCTAAGGTGCACAAGTCCTCCTTTTCTTTTTGTGGATACAGACTAATACAGCTGCTACTCTGAGAAATAGTATTGTGGATAATCATTGCAATAATTATAAAGCATGAATCCACTGAGGCTAACGAAGGCTTGAGGAGCTTCAATGAATCAGTTATTAACTGCTGCTAATCTGAGTTGTGTTGAGGCAATCAAAATGTACCATGCATAAGCATATGCCTCCTGCATCTGTTAGAGGCAGAGATATCAGTGTCTGGAAAGGGACACTCAGCCTTCTACAATTGTGTAGGGAAACTGTTATTATCCTTAATTAGATGCACAAATAATTTCTTTGACTAATTCCACATTTACAAACAAAGTCTTTGTGGTGGTATTAGTTATTCGGTTTATACAATAAATACAAATCCCTTGCGTCACAGAGAAATGAAAGAAGTACACCCACTGCATATAATTTTGTTAACCTCTTTACTGCCTTACAGAGATGGGCTCAAAAAAGAAACAAACCTGTCATAAATATAAAGGGAAGGGTAAACACCTTTAAATCCCTCCTGGCCAGAGGAAAAACCCTTTCACCTGTAAAGGGTTAAGAATCTAAGGGTATGCCTACACTACGAAATTAGGTCAAATTTATAGAAGTCGGCTTTGTAGAAAGCGTTTTTATACAGTCGAGTGTGTGTGTCCCCACACAAATGCTCTAAGTGCATGTAGTTGGCGGACTGTGTCCACAATACTGAGGCAACAGTCGACTTCCGGAGCATTGCACTGTGGGTAGCTATCCCACAGTTCCCGCAGTCTCCACCGCCCATTTGAATTCTGGGTAGAAATCCCAGTGCCTGATGGGGCTAAAACATTGTCACGGGTGGTTCTGGGTACATATCGTCAGGCCCGCATTCCCTCCCTCCTTCCATAAAAGCAAGGGCAGACAATTGTTTTGCACCTTTTTTCTTGAGTTACCTAGGCAGACGCCATACCACGGCAAGCATGGAGCCCGCTCAGCTAACCGTCACGGTATGTCTCCTGGGTGCTGGCGGACATGGTACTGCATTGCTACACAGCAGCAGTTTATTGCCTTTTGGCAGCAGACAGTGCAGTATGACTGGTAGCCATCGTCGATGTAGTCCTGGATGCTCTTTTAACTGGGTGCCTGGGCAAACATGGGAGTGACTCAGCCAGGTCATTTCCCTTGTTTCGTCTCATGGCGATTGAGTCCTACCGGCAGTGCACTGTCTTTTAATTTGCAGCCAGCAGAAGACGATGGCCAGTAGTCATACTGCACTGTCTTCTGCCGAGCACCCAGGAGCTGATGATGGCTAGCGGTCGTACTGCACAGTCTGCTGCCAGCATGATGTATAAAGATAGATGAAGTGGCTCAAAAAAAAGAAATAGACCAGATTTGTTTTGTATTCATTTTCTCCTCCCTCCCTCTGTGAAATCGACAGCCTGCTAAACCCAGTTTTGAGTTCTATCCTTGAAGCGGCCATTCAGTTTCTCGCAAAGCCACCCCCTTTGTTGATTTTAATTCCCTGTAAGCCAACCCTGTAAGCCATGTCGTCAGTCGCCCCTCCCTCCATCAGAGCAACAGCAGACAATCGTTCCGCGCCTTTTTTCTGTGCAGACGCCATACCACGGCAAGCATGGAGCCCGCTCAGACCACTTTGGCAATTAGGAGCACATTAAACACCACACGCATTATCCAGCAGTATATGCAGTACCAAAACCTGGCAAAGGGAAACCGGGCGAGTAGGTGACATCAGCATGGTGACGAGAGTGATGAGGACATGGACACAGACTTCTCTCAAAGCATGGGTCCTGCCAATGTGGGCATCATGGTGCTAATGGGGCAGGTTCATGCGGTGGAATGCCGATTCTGGGCTCAGGAAACAAGCACAGACTGGTGGGACCGCATTGTGTTGCATGTCTGGGACAATTCCCAGTGGCTGAAAAACTTTCGCATGTGTAAGGACACTTTCATGGAACTTTGTGACTCTCTTTCCCCTGCCCTGAGGCACAAGAATACCAAGATGAAAGCAGACCTCACAGTTGAGAAGCGAGTGGCAATAGCCCTGTGGAAGCTTGCAACACCAGACAGCTACGGGTCAGTCGGAAGTCAATTTGGAGTGGGCAAATCTACTGTGGGGGCTGCTGTGATGCAAGTAGCCAATGCAATCAAAGATCTGCTGATATCAAGGGTAGCGACCCTGGGAAATATGCAGGTCATAGTAGATGGCTTTGCTGCAATGGTATTCCCTAACTGTGGTGGGGCCATAGACGGAACCCATATCCCTACCTTGACACCAGAGCACCAAGCCAGCGAGTACATAAACCACAAGGGGTACTTTTCAATAGCGCTGCAAGCACTGGTGGATCACAAGGGACGTTTCACCAACATCAACGTGGGATAGCCGGGAAAGGTACATGATGCTCGCATCTTCAGGAACTCTGGTCTGTTTCAAAAGCTGCAGGAAGGGACTTTCTTCCCAGACCAGAAAATAACCGTTGTGGATGTTGAAATGCCTATAGTTATCCTGGGGACCCAGCCTACCCTTTAATGCCATGGCTCATGAAGCCATACATAGGCAGCCTGGAGAGTAGTCAGGAGCTGTTCAATGACAGGCTGAGCAAGAGCAGAATGGTGGTAGAATGTGCATTCGGACCTTTAAAAGTGCGCTGGCGCAGTTTACTGACTCGGTTAGACCTCAGCGAAACCAATATTCCCACTGTTATTACTGCTTGTTGTGCGCTCCACAATATCTGTGAGAGTAAGGGGGAGATGTTTATGGCAGGGTGGGAGGTTGAGGCAAATCGCCTGGCTGCTGGTTACGCACAGCCAGACACCAGGGTGCTTAGAAGAGCACAGGAGGGTGCGGTGCGCATCAGAGAAGCTTTGAAAACCAGTTTCATGACTGGCCAGGCTACAGTGTGAAAGTTCTGTTTCTTTCTCCTTGATGAAATCCCCACCCGTTGATTCACTCTACTTCCCTGTAAGCTAACCACCCTCCCCACCTCCCTTCAATCACCGCTTGCAGAGGCAATAAAGTCATTGTTGCTTCACATTCATGCATTCTTTATTAATTCATCACACAAATAGGGAGATAATTACCAAGGTAGCCCAGGAGGGGTGGTGGAGGAGGGAAGGACAAGGCCACACAGCACTTTAAAAGTTTAAAACTTATTGAATGCCAGCCTTCTGTTACTTGGGCAATCCTCGGGGGTGGAGTGGCTGGATGGCCAGAGGCCCTCCCACTGCGTTCTTGGGTGTCTGGGTGAGGAGGCTATGGAACTTGGGGAGGAGGGCGGTTGGTTACAAAGGGGCTGTAGCGGCGGTCTGTGCTCCTGCTGCCTTTCCTGCAGCTCAACCATACGCTGGAGCATATTAGTTTGATCCTCCAGCAGCCTCAGCATTGAATCCTGCCTCCTGTCATCACGCTGCCACCACCTTTCAGCTTCAGCCCTCTCTTCAGCCCTCCACTTACTCTCTTCAGCCCCCCACCTCTCCTCCTGGTCATTTTGTGCTTTCCTGAACTCTGACATTGTCTGCCTCCATGCATTCGTCTGTGCTCTGTCAGTGTGGGAGGACAGCATGAGCTCAGAGAACATTTCATCACTAGTGCGTTTTTTTCGCCTTCTAATCTTTGCTAGCCTCTGGGAAAGAGAAAATCCTGTGATCTTTGAAACACATGCAGCTGTTGGAGAAAAAAAAAGGGGACAGTGGTATTTGAAAAGACACATTTTATAGAACAATGGGTACACTCTTTCACGGTAAACCTTGCTGTTAACATTACATACATAGCACATGTGCTTTCGTTACAAGGTCGCATTTTGCCTCCCCCCCACCCCACGTGGCTAACAGTGGGGAACATTTCTGTTCAGCCCAGCAGGAACGGGCACCTCTGAATGTCCCCTTAAGAAAAGCATCCTATTTCAACCAGGTGACCATGAATGATATCACTCTCCTGAGGATAACACAGAGAGATAAAGAACGGATGTTGTTTGAACACCAGCAAACATACACTGCAATGCTTTGTTCTACAATGATTCCCGAGTACGTGCTACTGGCCTAGAGTGGTAAAGTGTCCTACCATGGTGGATGGAATAAGGCTGCCCTCCCCAGAAACCTTTTGCAAAGGCTTTGGGAGTATATCCAGGAGAGCCACGAATGCCAGGGCAAATTAATCATTAAACATGCTGGCTTTTAAACCTTTTATAGTATATTAAAAAGGTACACTCACCAGAGGTCCATTCTCCGCCTGGTGGGTCCGGGAGGCAGCCTTGGTTGGGTTCAGGGGGTACTGGCTCCAGGTCCAGGGTGAGAAACAGTTCCTGGCTGTCGGGAAAACTGGTTTCTCTGCTTGTTTGCTGTGAGCTATCTACAGCCTCCTCATCATCGTCTTCTTCGTAGCCAAAAACTGCTTCCGTGTTGCCTCCATCTCCGTTGAAGGAGTCAAACAAAACAGCTGGGGTAGTGGTAGCTGAACCCCCTAAAATGTCATGCAGCTCATCATAGAAGCAGCATGTTTGGGGCTCTGACACAGTGCCTGTTCACCTCTCTGGTTTTCTGGTAGGCTTGCCTCAGCTCCTTAAGTTTCACGTGGCACTGCTTCGGGTCCCTGTTATTGCCTCTGTCCTTCATGCCCAGGGAGATTTTCACAAATGTTTTGGCATTTCGAAAACTGGAACCTAGTTCTGATAGCACGGATTCCTCTCCCCATACAGTGATCAGATCCCATACCTCCTATTCGGTCCATGCTGGAGCTCTTTTGCGATTCTGGGACTCCATCATTGTCACCTCTGCTGATGAGCTCTGCATGGTCACCTGCAGCTTGCCACACTGGCCAAAGAGGAAATTGAAATTCAAAAGTTCGCAGGCCTTTTCCTGTCTACCTGGTCAGTGCATCTGAGTTGAGAGTGCTGTCCAGAGCGGTTGCAATGGAGCACTCTGGGATAGCTCCCGGAGGCCTATACCATCTAATTGCATCCACAGTACCCCATATTCAACCCAGCAAAACCGATTTCAGCGCTAATCCCCTTGTCGGGGGTGGAGTAAGGAAATCGATTTTAAGAGCCCTTTAAGTCAAAAAAAAGGGCTTTGTCATGTGGACGGGTGCAGGGTTACATCGATTTAATGCTGCTAAGTTCGACCTGAACGCCTAGTGTAGACCAGGGCTAAGATAACCTTGCTGGCATCTGACCAAAATGACCAATGATGAGACAAGATACTTTCAAAGCTGGAGGTGGGGGAAAACAAAGGGTACTCTCTGTCTGTGGGATGTTTTTGCAGGGACCAGAGCAGGAATCCAGGTCAGACCTCCTGTAAAGAGTTAGTAAGCAATCTAGTTAGATATGAGTTAGATTCTGCTTTCTTTAAATGGCTGATAAAATAAGCTGTGCTGAATGGAATGTAGATTCCTGTTTTTGTGTCTTTTTGTAACTTAAGGTTTTGCCTAAAGAGATTCTCTATGTTTTTAATCTGATTACCCTGTAAGGTATTTACCATCCTGATTTTACAGAGGTGATTCTTTTTCTTTAATTAAAATTATCTTTTAAGAATCTGATTGTTTGTTTGTTTTTTCATTGTTCTTAAGATCCAAGGGTCTGTGTTCACCTATGCAAATTGGTGTGGATTTTTATGAAGTCTTCCCCAGGAAAGGGGGTGTAGTGCTTTGGGGGAGGGGGATATTTTGGGGGGGAGATGTTTCCAAGTGGGCACTTCCCCTGTTCTTTGTGTAACACTTTAGTGGTGGCAGCTTTTAACCTAAGCTGGTAAGAATAAGCTTAAGGGGGTTTTCTTGCAGGTCCCCTCATCTGTACCCTAGAGTTCAGAGTGGGGAAGGAACCTTGACAAAACCAAACAACACTGAAAACATTGTAGGGGCTGAGTCTCAAGATCTCTCAAATGTTTAACTTGAATCATTTAACTGCTATCGAAACAAACCTTTATTTTTGCCTCTAAAAGGTGCAGCACCTGTTCTGGGCGGGGAAACAAAACCTGTATGACATGCCAGGGAGAGAAAAAGCTCTTACATTTCATACAGCTGAAAATAACCTGGTAAGTAGGGTGGGTAGAATGTTGTAGTTATTATATGTAGTACAGCAACACTTTGAGGTTCCAGCCAAGATGGGGCCCCATTATGCAAGATAGGTAATAAGAGCTAGATGCAGATAAAAAGACTTATTTATTACCATTCTATAGATAGGGAACTGAGGTGCACAGGCCCAACTCCAACTCTCATTGAAGTCAGTGGGAGTCTTTCCATTGATTTTTGTGGGAGATGGATTGGGTCTAGAGAGATAAGTGACTTACCCAAGGTCAGAAAGGAAGTCTGTGGCAGAGTAAGAAATGGAACACAGGAACTCTGGAGTTGAACCAAAAGACCAGCTTTCTTGCCTGTAATCAGATGCATCTCACAATTGGAAGCATCTCTTTTGTGCAGAGAGTGAAATGAATGATCAAGTCCGAGTTAATGGTAGGTTGGCAGCCAGAGCAGAATGGATGATGTTAGCACTCTGCTATTAATGCTTGCTTGAGTGGTTCAGTGCCCATTGTGACATCTGAGTCTAGCAGCTGAACCCCAGTTACCAGGGTTTATGCTACAGAAAAAGGCTGGTTCCCTCTGTTGTGGCTCCAGCATTAACACTTTTAATTTGGTAGCTTTGGAGTAAGAGGTAACAGAAGGGTCTAACAGAATCTCAGGTTGTAAGCTTTTGTTCCACTTTAAAAGTCACACATTGCCTGCTGACCCACATCCCAAAATACTTTCTAGTGGATGCCCAAGCTCCACCGTTTTAAGATCTTTGCTTCTCAAAAATTCATGTCAGTTCATCCTTTAAATCAGGAATTGCCACCAAGTGGTGCCAATAGTTTTTATGAAATGCACACCAGACTGCTGAAGAAAAGGACTGAGACCCTGAGCTGGGAAGCTCTATTTTCTAATCACTAAATCCTCAACACATGCATTCCTTCAGGCAATGGAATGACATAGTAAGGCATATTATAATATTGTATACACATGAGATATAGGTATGTCTACTCTTGGAGCTGGGGATATGATTCCCTGCTCACGCAGACGTACTTGTGCTAGCTCTTGCTGACTAGTGACCTAAAAATAATAGTGTAGCCTGGGGTCTCATGGGCAACAGCGAGTGGCAGCTTGGGCTAGCTGTGCCCATGTATGTACCTGTGGGGTTCAGACGGGTTTGTACTTGGCACGGCTAGCCTGCTGCTCGCTGTTGCCTTTGATACCCAGCCACACTACTATTCTTAATGTGCTAGTTTGATGAGAGCTAGCAAAAGTATGTCTCCCCACTACCTCCACGTGTAGAGAGATCCAGATACAACAGTGATGGGAAACCTGTGGCCTACAGGCCACACATGGCCCGTCGGGGTAATCCGCTGGTGGGCCGCAAGACAGTTTGTTTACATTGACCATCTGCAGGCATGGCTGCCCGCAGGTTGCCCACCACTGATATATCCAATAGAATTGTGTAACTTCTTTTGAAGTCTTCCTTATTTAGTAACCAAGCCTTTATCTTGTAAGCCATAGCGCAAAATAATTAATTATAATAGAAACATGGCTTCTGATGGAGGATATACAGCTGAACCTGCAATAGTAAAATAATAGGTTTATAAGTCATCTTGAAAACTGTAAGGTAGCCTGTTAACCATGAAGTCCTAGTTTCAGGATCTTTTAATGCAAGAGTCATCCATGGCATAAAAGCATTTGAGATTGTTAAGAAAAGAGGTTGTTGCAGAAGAGTACAAAAGTTGCAAAGAGGGAATATTGTCCTCAAATCAGGAAGCATTAGAGCCTTACTCAAGCGTTTTGAAACAGTTTAGTGTATGACGCTTTTTCTCTCCCAGGAAGAACAAAGTGTTTGAATTTGTTTCTGAGCACCAGCTGAACTTTCCAGGAGAGCTGCTCAGTAAAGTCAATGGAGAGAATGTATTTAAAGATGAAAATATTCTGGTGAGTAAAACTTAGGACTGGAGGAAATTAGTGATTGTTCCTACCTAACACCCATTTCTGAACTTTCTTCCACTTTACCACAAGTCAGCTTTAGTGCAGAGTGGACTTGAGTTAAAATAACTACGAGCTCCGCAAACCACTAACCAACTGTAAATTAGCTGAATTCTTTATATTATTTATTTGTATTGTTAGCCATGGCCCAGGGCTCCATTGTGCTAGGCACAGTTCAAACACGTAACTGAGCAGAGTCCCTGCCCCAAAATGCTTACAGTTTAACTAAGCCTGTCATGTCAGTAGTAAAGATCCTGCAATCAGAATTTAGTTCAGGGATGTGTGAGGCAGAATAGAACCCAGTTCACTATCCCAGAGCTGTATTGCCTCTGAAGTCCTAAGCGTACATCACTCACAGGTGTCTAGGAAACAGTTATGTTCATGACATAGCTAGATTTTTTTTTAAATGTCTATCCAAAGGTCAAGGGACATGAACAAATCATTCTGAAAAAAAATCCATTCAGATTTTCATTTGGCTGATTGACCAGATCAGTGATCCTTCCCAATGCACAGAACCAGTACTTCTTCCATAAATCATCAACACACTGAGACAAAGCCATGGTGAGAGAATGAGGCTTTGCAACAAGCCTTCAAAATCCAGAAGACTAGTGGGATTCTGTTGGAACAAGAAGGGGGTGAATTCCATAACGGAAATCCTTTCTATGGAATTACCACCTTGGCACTGGAATCTGGGGCTTCTCAATTAAAGAACATCAGCTGATCTCAGCTGCTGTGGTACTGCATGAGAAGAGTGTTAGCCTTTAAGTCAGAAGATGCCATCTTTACACTGTCACTTTTCCAGCCACCATTACATTTTGAGGTCTGTAATGTTATGGTAAAATGGATATAAATCCGTATCCACGATTTCACTATTTAAGGACATTCAATAGGTTTTCATTGTGCTGTAGCTGGCTTCTTGCATGTGTTCACAGGATGGCAAACCAGATAGTTTGTGCCATGCAGGTTGGGTTTTTATTCCTTTTTTTTTTTTTAAATTTCAGGTGTATCCCATCATTGACTTCCCTATACCACAGATCTCCCTAGCCTCACAGAGAGCCATCATGGAGCATAATGCAGCATTCGCCACATCATCACGCATTCTACAGCAGGTAAGCAGGGAAGCCAGATAGTAGGACCAAGGGTAGAAGGTGTGGAGATCTGATTCTTACTCATGCAAAAAGAAAAGGAGTACTTGTGGCACCTTAGAGACTAACAAATTTATTAGAGCATAAGCTTTCGTGAGCTACAGCTCACTTCATCGGATGCATTTCTCACGAAAGCTTATGCTCTAATAAATTTGTTTGTCTCTAAGGTGCCACAAGTACTCCTTTTCTTTTTGCAAATACAGACTAACACGGCTGCTACTCTGAAACCTTACTCATGCAAGGCAAGGCTGTGGAATTTAGAGCCTGATCCAACCATGCCCTGACAGCAATGGGAGTCAAAGGATCAGGTTCTTAGCCAGTAGCCCATATTGTAGGTTACACTTACAAGATTGGAGTCTGTATCCTGAAATGCAGAGACCGAAAAGGACTTAGGGTAATGGTACATAACCAGCTGAATATAAGCTCCCAGTGTAATGCTGTAACTAAGAGGGAAAATGTGATCCTTGGAGTACAAGCTGGGGACAATCAAGTAGGTATGTGGTATTACCTCTTTACTTGGCATTAGCCAGCCCATTACCGGAATATACTGTCAAATTCTGGTGTCACACTTCAAAAAGGCAGCTAAAAATTGAAAAGGGTTCAGAAGAGTGCTACAAAAATGATTTGAGATCTGGAAAACATGCCTTACAGTGAGGGACTTAAGAAGCTCAATCTATTTAGTTTCTCCAAGACAAGATTAAGAGGTGACTTGAGCATGGTCTACAAGTATCCACCTGGCGAAGAGATTTCTGACAGTAGATGGCTCTTTAATCCAGTAGAAAAAGGCACAATGAGATCCAGTGGCTGGAAGAGAAGCTGGATAAATTTAGACAAGAAATAAGTACGCATCTTTAATAACTAGAAAAATTAACCACTGGAACAATTTACCTAGGGATGAATTCTCCAACACTCCAAGTCTTTAAATCAAGACTGGATCTCTTTCTAAAAGATATGCTACAGCCAAACAAGTTATGGGTTAGATGCAGGAATTGCTGGGTGGGGTTTATCACCTGTTCTGCAGAAAGTCAGATTAGATGATCATAATGGTCCTTGCTAGCCTTAAAATACATTAATTTATTGTCAAGTGGCAAGAAGCTAGGCTACTCCAAGGGGGTCCTGAGATATTATCCCTCTCCAGGACCTAGGGAAAGGGACACACTGCACTATCTCATTGCTTCACTCTTCATGGCCAGCTAGCTCTGCAGGCCAGTGTCCCCATATAGGGATGGGAAGGTGGGGAGAGAGGAAAGAGAGCAGGTGGTGCCAAGACTCTGCCCTCTTTGGAGCAATTTAAATCCCTGGGACTATGCATGGGGAGATAGCCCTGTACTTCCCTGAGAGCAGGGGCTGCACAATTGCCCTTGGCCTCTGAGTGGATGATGAGGGAAGGCTCTTTGTGCCCCTCCCCAACTTGGAGTCAGAAACAGGAGCAATCTAGTCCTAAGGCATCAAAAGTTGGGCAGCCAAAACCACTGGTCACTCCTGATAATTTTGGATTGTGTTTATTTCATTAGATGTATTCATGGAATTGATTAAAACCAGTGATGTTGGGGGAGGATGTTAGATTTTAATTACTAGGTTAGTAATTTAAGAGCAATATTTTTGAGCAGATTTATAGCCTGATATCTTTAAAAATCAGAATTAAATCCTAGGGGAAATAATGGCTCTTGGTTCTAAAGACAAGAGAAACTTCTTTCCCCTTTTCCAAACAAAGTCACTGCCAATAAATTCTTTATTCTCCCAGGTTAATATCCTAGCAGTTAATTTTGCATAACCATTATGTTCCATCGAGTCACATCTATTGCCTTCATTAGGTTGCAAATGCTAAATTATAGCTGGTACATACTGCCTTTTCCCTCGGGAAAGAGAAAAATGCCACCTTAAAAAAGAAAAGTAAATTAAGAGACCAAAATAAGCTAACGGGGCAATGGTTTGATTTTCCATATGGTCTGTCAATCTAAAATCACCTCTTTGGCAAGCTCATGCTTTCCAAATTAATTCCAGGTGATAATTCTCACTATCAAAAGCAGTTTGTTCACTAGATTGGCACACACCATCCAAAAGCCTCCTCTAGCTGCCTGGGAAAGCAGGTGTCGAGAAGCTCTTCCAGTGCCAAATCTCCCAGACCATGTGTTGTTTACTTAGGTCTGAGCTGCGTCCTGCCAGCTCATTCCTCACTACTTAATTCTTTGCACCCTCCACTTGCTCTTGGCTAAAGTTCTACCACTTAATAATAAGCATCTTTTGGAAGAAAAGAGGAGAAACACCTCTTACTGCATATTTGCTTGGCTGCTGGCATTCCAGCTTTTTATGAAGTTGGCCATATGATGGAGGTAAATATTGTGCCCATAAATTTTCTGTAGGCTCAGCGTGACTACAGTCTGGCGGCTTTCACTTGCTTCATTTAGTTGTGTTTAGAACACTGACCTTCTGTGTAATTGTAACACGTCAGGGTGGGCAACTGAGGATCATTACATAATGAGAGCAGGAGATTATTACTTAATCTACCACAGCTATTGCATTTCTCCTCTGCCTTTTTAGTTTATACTAAACTAGATCCCAGTTGCATTAGCTTTGCTTCAGCACTGGATGGCAGTGTCTTTTCATAATAAATGCTACCAGTGGAGCTGTACACCTTTGCAAGTCTTAATGGAACTAAAGAAAGAGAATTATGTATTCAAATGGTTTGATTGAATGCGTGCTTTCAAAACACTACAGAACAGCGAACAGGCATTTAACCTGAGGTGTTAGCTTCCTGTGCAGACCTTTTTCTGGCATGGTCCCTCATTGAAATATTTGCACTTGATTAGTTATTTCTAGCTGTTGAAACACATTTGTCCCCCAAACAGGATTTTGTTCCAGGTAATTCTCTAATTGGCATGTGATTTATCTGCAGCTTTCTGCACAGAGACTCAAAATGTTTTACATGGTGTGAGTGGGTTGGGATTACTATACCCACTTCACAGATGTGCAAACTGATGTACAGAATTGTTAAGTGAACTGTCCAAGGCCATGCAGCTAGTTGGGATGAGTCAGCAGGGGCTAGCATGGCAAATCTGCTGATGATGAATCTGTGTCTGCTCTTTCACTCCTACTGGAGTATGAGGGAGTGATAGGGCGACCAGAAGATGCAATTGGGCAGAGTGTGGGACAGAGTCAGGGTGTCTCTGGCCCTGGAAAGAGTGTGGCGTTGAAGGCATTTGGGTGCAACAAGGAACCCATTAGTGACAGAGTCTTAGCAGCTGAAGTACGTACAGTGCTTATCTCAGTTGCGGTACAACTGGTGTCCTACCAGGGACTACGTCGGATGAGGTTGGTACCATGTCGCCCCAGAGACTCTCCAAAAGACAGACAGTCACACAGTTACTGACTGAGCTGTGAATAGAATCCAGGAGCCCAGCTCCCTGTTCTAGCCACTGGACCACACTGTCTCCTAAACCTCTTCCTCTCTGCGACAACTCATCCTTAGACCCATATTTCTATATGCTCCAAAAACAACTGATGGGCTCGTCTTTGCCTTTCTTAATGCTGCTTCTTCACTGACATGCTACCTTCCCAGGAAGATGCTGATCCTTGAAGAGGAACACCAAACATTTGCTGTCATTGTCTTTGAACTACTGTGGAAATGTTTTGTGAGGCCAGCATTTGAAGGGGACACAATAAATCTGCATTGGTGACACTTTCTGCCATAGAAGGCACCAAACTCCTAGAGGATGGTTTGTTTGTGATTCACAATCTTCTTGAGTTCCAGCAGAAGTGAAATGTACCCAAACATATTCTTGAGGCCCTTGTACGGGGTACAAGAATTTTGCAAGTTTCCTAAGAATTCTTCCATTAGGGGAACAGAGTGGCATGGAATTTATGGCAGTTCTGCGTTTCTGCCCCCAGTCCCTGTGTGCTTCTTCATGCTACAAGGGGCTATCCACAGGCCAGTACATCAAGAATCCACCCTCCAAAAAAAAAAAAGCAGGTTGCAAAGAGGGAAAGGTGGGTGGATTAATGCTAACAAGGTCAGCATTAAACTACACAAGAACTCTGCTGGGTTGCACAGTGGTAAGTATGATGCTGGGTTATAGGTAGGGTTGGGAAATAGGATACCATGTATGCAGCATGTCCGTTGTTTGCATCCTCCCCATCCACATATCTGGAAGCCCAGAGAGCCCTTGTGTCTTTTGGGTAAGAGAAAAAGAGAACAGTGCTACTGAGATATGCTTTCTTCTTCTAAACCAGGAGGGTAGGGATCCTGTAAACATCTCCCACTTATAGTCTATATAGCCCAGACAAGAGAGAGGAAGTATTATCTCCATGTCAAGGAACTGAGGCACAGATTGCGTGACTTGCTAAGGTCACATAGGAAGGCTGTGGCAGAGCCAGGATGTGAAGCCAAATCCCCTGAGTCCCTTAGCCCAGCACCTTAACTCAGAAGGATGATGTTGTGGCTATCTTGGGTACTTATATAGGCCCCATCTCCATAGTGTCTGAGCACCTCACAATCTTTAATGGGTTTATCCTTACAACATCCCTGTAAGGCAGTGCTATTATCCCCATTGTACAGATGGGGAAACTGAGGCACAGGGAGACTCTGTGACTTGCCCAAGGTCATACAGGAAGTCTGTAGCAGAGCACAGAATTTAACCCAGGTCTCCTGAGTTCCAGGCTAATGCACTAGCCATTGGCCCATCCTGCTTCTTTCTTTTATAAAAGATATGAGAAAAGAAAATCTGTCCCTAAGGGCAGGATGGTGAGATAAATATTGTATAATAGGTAGAAGGATGCCCTTCCCTGAATATAAAGGGGTCACTGTGAGCTTCCCATATAAAAAGACATCTAATGATTTAGTTTTATTAATAAACGGTAAATCACTACAGAAAAAGATTACCAAAGAAGTGTGTGTTCATACGCCACTCAGGTATCATACACTATATACAGTTAAAGTTTATGCCTAAATTCACTCTAGTAAAACTGAATCTGCATAATGGAGGATGAGCAATAAAACAAGGAAGAAACAAGTCTAAAAGCTCCATTAAATGTTGGGTCAGAAGAATAACAGGAATAATCCTTATTCCCTTTGCAAAAATATCTCTATGAAGTTTTGCAGATGCCCAGGGAGCTATAGTACTGGTATTTGGATGAGAAAAGAAACAGATGAAATAGGAACCAGTTGGAAATGGATTACAGACAAACTAAATCAAATGGAGAACTATAACCAGATATTGTAAACTGTATAAAGAAAAGGAGTACTTGTGGCACCTTAGAGACTAACAAATTTATTAGAGCATAAGCTTTCGTGAGCTACAGCTCACTTCATCGGATGCTAAATTTGTTAGTCTCTAAGGTGCCAGAAGTACTCCTTTTCTTTTTGTGAATACAGACTAACACGGCTGCTACTCTGAAACCTGTAAACTGTATATAAGTGAAAAGCAGGTAGATTATAATATGGTCTCTTTTTACACAAAATTTACTGTGCATTTTGAAACCACCCATCTAATTTTCTTTATGCTGTAGGAGCACTGTAAGTTAAAAAGAGCCTGAGCAACATTTTTTGGCTCTAAATCTGAACCTCCCCAACATTCAGGTGATCCTGGATTGGCGATCTTGATTTGGCACATTATTGAAAGACCCATGGATCCAAACTTTTTCAGAGTTTGGTTCTCATTAGAAAGGACCAAGACCTATTGAACCCTAAAACCTCTCCTCCCTGCAAAGGGAAAACATATTCCAATAAGAGACATGCCACATAGTAAAACATTTCAGTTTATTTTAGCCAAAAGGCTGATCCTGTAGTACAATGTTCCCCTCCCCCATTCAGAATAGGCGCTATCTAGGACAACTGTGTAGTAGTGGCTGATTCTTTAGTGTCTTCCATTGTAGAATATTTTATAGAAAGAAAATGGGTAGGTAGACTAGAAGTGAAGGTTTAAAAAGTTTAGCTGCTTTCTTCACATTGCCAAGGTAGAAATGTTCCTAACAATCTTTATTTGGGAGCAGGGGGACAGGGCTACATGGAATGGGGGCTGAAAAGAATCTGCAACTGTAATTTAATGGACCAAATTATGACTTTAAGGATGGCCTTCTCTAGGCAATCTCATTGTCTAAAAGCTTGTAATCTGTGGCTTTTACCATGCTGCTGCTGCTTATTGTCTATATGCGTCACTTTAAAAAAAGTCTTAGTACTCTTCCCATATGGAAAGTTCCGCAGACATTTTTCTGTGAGACCTGAGTAGAGACTGTCTCAGGATATTCACACTGTGGGCTGGAGATTAGACTTCTGTACTCTTTTACCCTAATCTTCCCCTCCCCACAAAAGCCAACCACTATCAACAACCCCCCACTCTCCTGAAACCAGGAAATGACTCTCAGTAATTGTTTGTGCATCCCGCATGTTAAAACATACTAGCCCCAACTCCTAGATAACCAAAAGAACCCATCAAAGGTTTTATATAGATAAACCCTTCACAGAAATCCAAACAGAGAGCCCTGCTCACCCAAAACTAAACTAACTCTACTTTTTTAGACTATAGGACTTGCTGCTACCCTCCCACTCAGCCTTCCTGATTATTGACCCGAGGGATCTCTTTTATAAATGAAGGTGAATAAGGAACTCACACCTGGGCCCTGGTTGACCAATGAAGAGCTCTAATTAGAGCTCTGTCAGTATCCTTTAGGGCATGGGACCCAGTTTAGACATTAACTCCCTGATTGCTGGCTTAGATGCAGACCTAGTTTCTGAAGCCATAAACATGTCTTTAATTTCCTTTAAACTGAAACTTTCCTGGAAGCTAAGGATTTATCTATCTACAAGTACTTAAATAGTTTTGTAACAAGGTTATGATTGACACGCTTATCTGCCCTGGTTACAGCAAGCACAGATGACTTGTACCCTCATGGCTTTTAACCAGAAAACCGTATGTCCACTGTTTACACATCTACTCAGACAAAGCTGCTGTACCATGTAGCTGTCCCATAGTGCCTTGCAGGGACAGAGAGGGAAAATTGCATCGACAGGAGATGTACCAGCAATATATGAATGTTTTCTGGGGTGTGTTACCACACACAGAGCTGTGACAATACAGGACTGGCTAACCTGTTTACACAGTGAAAGGATCACATTTACACAGCAAAATAACACTGTCATGACACGGTTACAGGAAGACAACTACATGCTGGCCTGGCCTAGGCACACAGTTAGCTCCCAGGATTACTGAGTATTAACCATGTCTTGTTTGTGAACAAGTCGAGCATGTCACAAAGTGGTTATAAACTCCCTGCCAATGTTCTAGTGTGCACAAGGCCGAAAGCTCCAAACACACAGGATAGTTTGTTGAAGAAGGGGGAAGAGCATTTGACAACTGATGTGGTGGCTGAAGGCATCTCTCTCTATCAGATGTCAGGCGTTTCTTTCTTCCTCTCAAGATGTGGCAAAAGGTGAGGCATCAGCCTTCCTTAATTAAGGCTTTTCATTTGCTTTTTTTTCTTTTCTCAGCGCCAGACTATTGAACTGATCCCCGTCACAGAAGTTCATTATCTGTACGCAGGGAAGACGTACCTATACTATGTTTATGGACTAGAAAACAAGGTGTATGCACTGGACTACCCAGAGAGGTACTGCTGTGGCTGCACCATCATATGATGGCAGTGGAATGCTTCTAGAGTTCTTCAGTTTGAAACAAACAATGGCTGCACTTACAATGGCAATATTAAGATCTGTAACTTCCTGTGGATGCACTGCCAGTGGGGTCAGCATCAGAGGAAGAAATAGCATAGCAGGACCTGGGTATTTTCATCACCGTGTCCGGCTCACAGTAGAGTTGGAAGACAGGATGGTAATAACTCCTGAGTCCTGTTTACTCTGCAGCTTTATCTAGTGCTACCACGGAACTGCATGGACCTAAAATTTCCAGTGTAGATGAAGTAAATGAAAAAAGAAAACAAACCCCACCAGGAGAGAGAGAATAAGGAACACAGCTCACATACACATCAATGCTATTCGCAGCTCAGAGCCTGATTCAGCCTCATTAGAGCCAATGGAAAGATCAGGCCTTCAGAAAAGTATTTCCACCTGAGGATGTTTTGGATTTTTTGTTTATTGCTGTAATGATTCACCGTTACAATGTTACATATTTTTAAGCCTTTTTTTACATTCAATGTTATGCTACTTATGATTGATGCATTCTCGCCTCTATTCTTTTATTTTCTTTGTTAGGATTTCCCTGAGCTACTACATATAACCCATAGTAACAGATAACATATTTCTATATATATATTAAATTATTAAATTTATTTTATTTTAAAATACCAACTAGAGTTTGCCTGACATGATAATACTTGTATAGAAGGTATCAGATAAGAATAAATAGCATTTTCAGGCACCCTGTACGTTGTGTGTGATGTTCTTGGCAGTCAGAGAGGAGGTGAAGAACATCGGGCCTATGGGCACGTCTAAGTGGAATTGTTTATTTAATTGTATGTATTTGTAGGGTGGAATTTTTAACTCTGTTCTCACTTAAGTCAATGCTGAAACTCTCAGCCATTAAAGATTATTGCTCTTCCTGAGAAACCAGCACATGCTCCCATGAGTAGCAGAAAAACCATGTTACTCAAATCCTGATGCGATTCCTATAATCTTGTGAGGGGTCAATTTCACCACCTGTTTGTTCCAATGTTTAATTCCTCTTCCCATCCCTCATGCCAGACCTTAGGGTTCAGGTTTTTTAGACTAAGGGGTGGGTGGGTGGCCAATGCAGCTATGTGTCTATGGGAAGTCAAAAGTCCACTCGGAGCTGAGACACAAAGATAAAGGAGTCCATCAAGCTGGGCTGGTGATGATCATGCTGAGGAAGATCATGGAGTCCTGGAAAAGCATGGAAGACTGTTCAGGACTGTCAGCATTTTTTGAAAAGGATTCTGACAGCTTTGTGTATCCTGAATTTTCCAGCCTGGATTGGGATGAAGGTGGAATATTCCTCAGGCAAACTAGCCATGTGAAAATGTTGCTATAGCACTAGAAGTGAAGACTTGTAATTTACTGTTCCCATCACCTGGTTCCAGACAGTGCTTGCTGCCCTCTGGCTGGCAATACTTCAGTTAGTGGGAATCTTTCCACTAACCTCAGTGCGTGCTGGATCATGCCTAGAGTATGTATTGTTGCCTGCTCTTGTAGTTTAACCACTAATCTTGCAATATTTGGTGTTTATTCTTAAAGTCCCAGCTAGAGTGATCACACAACAAATGTGAAAAATTGGGACAGGGGATGGGGGGTAATAGGATCCTATATAAGAAAAAGACCCAAAAATTGGAACTGTCCCTATCTGGTTACCCTAGTCCCAGCTATTGCCAGAGCCCCCCTGAGAATCCTAGCTTTCATTTTAAAAAAAAAATATGTCTAGCCCTAATTGTGGAAGAGAAAAGCTTGAATGGGTGAAGTGAGCACCCTCTAAAGGCTCAGAAACCAGAAAGCCAATAAAAAAAGCCAGCGTTTTTATTTAAAAAACTCTCATGTAGGTGAAACCAACAATCACTATGCTCACGAATGAACTCGCATAGAAACATGACAAAAACAAAAACTCCCATGGTCCAACACTTTTTACAAAACAATCATTCCATATGTGACCTCTCAGTCCTTGTCCTCAAAGGACACCTGCACAACACCTTCAAAAAATGAGCCTAATTCATAACTTAATTCAGCTTAATTCATAACTTTGCTAGACACTAAAAATCATGGTCTTAATAAGACACTGGATTTATGGCTTATTACAACAATCAGTAATCCACTCTTTTTGTCCTATGACTGCAGAGTAATTAACAGGCCACTTCACCTTGAATGATCCCTTAAAATATATGTTAACTAATTATGCTAAACAGTTTATTCCACCTTGTATTTAGCTGTGACACTCTCAGTACCTTCCTCGGACTGGGAGAAGAGCTCTGTGTAGCTCAAAAGCTTCTCTCTCTCTCACCAACAGAAGCTGGTCCAGTAAAAGATACTACCTCACCCACCTTGTCTCTTATGAGTTTTAAGGCAATTTCATAATTTTGGAGCCTGACTCCTGGTTTTCAAATTGTTGGGGTTGGCAATAGTGAGTACATTTCTGGGTGGCAATAACAGACACAAGTATCAAACAATACAGTTTGTGCCTCTGATTATTCTTAAATACTCCTTTTGTCTCTGGTGTAGACAGGTAATTCAGCCAGGGCAGCATAGAAATGTTTATGGTTTTAGCAAGTTAAGATCCATAAACTGGGTCTGATTCTCCCCTGCCTTGTACCTTGAGTGCTCATTTACAGTCCTGCAAAGTGGATGTGAATACTTATCCAATCAGAATAGTAGCTTTTTATACTGTGTAAGTGTAAGTGACCATACAAGGATAAAGGCAGGAGAGAATCAGTACCTTCAGACACATAACACTCCTATCGACATCACAAGGTCATGTGGGAGCAGAATAGGAATGGTGCATAGCTTGAATTTTGTTAGATTAAAAAATAAAAAACTGATGAATATTTGGGTTGATGGACCATTTTTCAGAATTCTTTTCACTGCCCTAAATTTAGCAGACTCCACTGCCTTTGAAAGTAATGTTACAGCAGAAGAATTAGTTTCTAGAGGAGGTCTGTCTAACATTATTTCTAGAAGAGCAAGAAGCATCCCATTGGTAATCTACTGTAACACATGGAGGGTGAGAGCCAGGAGAGGTACATGCCCTTATAGTTTTGCCCATCAGAGGGAGGCAAATGCAAAGAGAAACGTAGTTTTGCCTGGCATTCCATTTTTCATCAACTTTGTTTGCACAGATTCAAGACTGTATGGTTTTTGGGTCTTCTACTAACAATTGTACACAGTAGCCCTGGCATTTGTTCTTAAGATAATTAGGCTCACAGACTGAGTCAGCTGCCGTTAGTCCATAGATTGCTGCATTATGGCTTAAACCCATATTGCTTTGGGTGGTCTTTTATATTGGTCTGAGCTACAGCATTTGGAATTAGATTTTGAAGCCCTCACATATGTGGCAAGATGTGATCTAGGGCTTTGATTCACGTGCATTTCTAAAATCACTGAAAAACTGCTAAGAAGAATGCACTTTAAAATAATATTTGACTTTTCTTTTGCCTCACCGCAGTCTCTCTCCCCACTTCTCTGGTGTCACATATGATAATATAAAACAAATCAAACTGCATTTCCAAGGAAAGAAGAGCATTTCAAAGGGATGTTTCTGAAGCTTCCTCTAGCCTTCTTTCCCCACTTCACAGATGCCTTTAAAAAGCACAGTTTGAAGCAACTTATTCTCCTCCTTACCCATGTCTTTCTCACTCAGTAGCTCTGATACACACTTTATCCCAGTGGTAGGTCTTGCCTGAAATACATCAAGCAAACTCATGTGTGCATTTACTATGTACAAAGTGCTATAGCAGTGCCAGAGCTATCAATTCCTTTAATTTCTTTTTTTAATACACAAAAAGTGAGTTCATTCCTCCAAGATGAGAAACTACTAATACTTACAAACCAGGAAAGAACTCCTCATCTCAGGCAAGTGCTTAAGGGCATCTGTGCCCTTGTAGTCAGCCTGCAGACAGCTACTGCAGCATAGGAGAAAGAGTCCTGGGCTCCATTTTCTGTTCTGTCCCACTGCATAGAATTTGTTGGGTGTTAACCCACTGACCATGCCCCTTAACAGGAGCAAACATTTGTACTCCACTGGGTTCTGTGGCCAGACTACATCTCCCATAATGCATCCAGAATCACATGACTCCCCTGCACCACACAGGTTGGTGAGTGGGGAATTTGAATTGCATTATGGGACACCTAGTCTATCAGAGACCCTGACCCCTAGGAGAGAATGTGGGCTCAAACTACAAGGTCCATGAGGCAATGTACTGATAGGGAAATCCAGTTTAAAGTTTTGTTGGAATGATTGGAAAGGAATCATTTCAGGTCAGTTCAACAAAATGAAATATTCTGAACTGAATTTATCCAAATGAAATGTTTCATTTAGATTTTTCCCATCAGGAAATAAAAACATTTTGGAAAAATTGAAATTTTCCTATGGAAAATGTCAGTTTTGCGGAGACCACATTTTCCATTGGAAAATCATTCCAATAGAAAATTCTCAACCAATTCTCTATATGAAACCTGATCATTATCCAAAACTTTCAGCTGAGGCCTCCTCATAGTCAATGTTCCCATGTTCTATCTTCTTTCTTCTACAGCTCAAGCATTTTTCTTCCCATCTTTGGCCAAAACTGAATGCAACCTAGGTTTCTGTTTGGCTGTTATCACATAAAGTATTGACATAATTCATCTTTCCTTCATCACTGAGAGACCCTAGAAGGTTGTGTTTGACTCATCTATCATATATAGAAAATCTAATAGAAAGACTTTACAAGCTAGAACTAATGCCAATTCCATATTCAAAATTGCTTAGCCTTGACCTCCAGGTGGATATCTAAGCCATTTTAAAACACAGCCATGGTCTTATTAAAGTTTTTGATGTTAAACAACATGAAAAAGGTTTAGTGCTATTCAGAAGTCATTTGTTCTTTGAGAAATGTTTTGGCATGTTGCCAGAGTCAGTATGAGTGTCCGAAGGAAGCAAAATAAGTTAGTTCATATTTTCCCTCCCTAGAATCTTTGCATGGCATTTTGGCTGCACAAAATGTACCTGCATAGAAACCAAAGATCCAAGCGTTTTTCCTAGCATCATGTAGGCTACATTTGGAGGAAAGTCACAAAAATGAAAAGAAAACTAACCAGGTCAAGGGCAAACACATTTTTGCTCATAAACGGAATCATCAATGGTCATGTGCTCCCAGCTGGAATACAGCTCAATATCTTTTTTTTTATAAAACCAGACTCATAGAAATAGAAGATGAGAAAGATCCACTAGGTCACCTAGTGAAGCTCCCAGCCAGCATAGGATAACTCATCAAAGTGCAATAAAACTCATGTTTGCTATTTTGCTCCTAATCTTCAGTGAGTTATGCACCCTAGCAGTTATATTAAACACACTTCTGTTATCTCTAGCACATATTGCATCCTGCCCCACTCCCTGTGTAATTTTCCAAACCATCTTTTTTTAAAAAAAATGCTCCTTGCAGGCAGGACCCATGTCACTATGACTTCTCCAGTCCAAGAGACCCTACATATCTACCTCCACAACCCCTATACAAGTTGCTCCTTCATTTATAGCCAACTTTACACTTCTGGTAGGGTCCAGTCATAGCCTCTGCCCCCCAGTATGCAGGGGATTAAGAGTTCAAGAATACAATTTAATTGATCCAAGGTATCCCTACACAGCCATGATCGGTGCTTCAGCAAAGCCCTTCTCCTTCTCTTTGCCACCATTTTTAACAGGGCACACAAAGAACAGACAACTTTTGCACATGAACCAAGTGAACCAATTTTGCACCAGTTAGCCATATAAATGGCATCATTTACGTCACTCTCTGATTGCAGGCAAAAAGTTATGGGTGAAAAATTGTGCACACAAAATATGGGACAGGGTTGGAATCCCTTATAAAACAGACCCGATTAACACATTACCATGTATAGAAGGCCTCATTTTGGTTACGGTGTTTCTTACAAAGGGACAACAATATGTTTCCTATTTGCCTTGTACACAGTCTCTGAGGTATATTAGAGACCCAGCTATTTTGAAAGGGTTAAAAAAAGAAGAGAAACACACTGTAAACTCGGTTTCAGAGTAGCAGCCGTGTTAGTCTGTATTCGCAAAAAGAAAAGGAGTACTTGTGGCACCTTAGAGACTAACAAATTCTCTCGATGCACCATCTCCTACCATTAATTATTCTTTGCACCTTTATGAATTTCATTGAGTTTGCAGCTGGGCAACAAAACCCATCAACAGACCTTAAACTTAAACTATAAACATCAACATATAAAAGGATATTACTTGGTGCACATACTGAAGATAAATTGTAAAAAGAAAAGAAAAGAAAAGAAAAGAAAAGAAAAGAAAAGAAAAGAAAAGAAAGAAGATCCCAGATGTTACACAATTACAGCTCTCTGAGCTGGAAAGGGTAAGTCTAAGACAACAATTGGTACAGAAGTTATGCCATCACGTTCAGCCATTTCAATAAAGCATTGACACATGCTGATTTAGATAGCAAGGCTTATATACAATTGTTGGAGTTTAATGTGATGTCAGCACTGCTGGAGACTTACAGCAGCATACACGTTTAACTCGTTAACAGGAATTGTGTTAATAATCTGACTTGACTGTTTAGGAAAGTGCAAAATACATCCAACTTGAAAGGCAACGTGTTTCCTTTCTCTCAAGAGGAAATGAAGCAGATGAGCCATAATATACACAGCGGCTGCTGATGTTCCGCCTGCAGCTTGAAGGGAGTAGAATATAACACTATAATATAAGCTGATTTTCAGGGGCAGGATTGAATGTTTGGTTTTTACTTTGAAACTTGTTGTTCATTTTAGGTTGCTTTCACAACCACTTGGAAAAGCTCATTGATGGTCATTGTACCAATGTTCCAAAAGGCTGAGTGCACCTACCCCCAGGACCACACTGCCCCTCATATCTTAGAATATAAGGTTAGCATTTAGAAACCCTGGAAGATCAGAAGGTTCTATTTTGGATGAGAAGGGGCAACAAAGTATTTACTGAAAGGGGATGGCAAATGGATATTCACGGCTGCCCATGGTTATAGAGGGCTCTCTACAAACTCTGAGGGAAACCCTTGTACCCATCATCATCACGGTGTCATGTAAATGATATCCTCTTTTGACCTGCTGCCACTGAGGAACCCCTGGGAATTGGGATTGCTTCACACTGCAGTGCCTGTGTGGCCTCATCCCTATTTCATGTTAAATCAGAAGGGTTCATTGTAGACTGAGCCATTACCGGTTGATTTGTGGGACTGCACGGCCTTCTGCATTATGGGAGACAGGTTTTTATTTTTGATTGGGTTTTGGTAAAACACATTTCTCCTAAAATTGGCCCACACACCTGCTACATTTGAGTGTAAATTAATTGTATTAACAGCTCTTTTTCTGCACCATTTCATTCAGCAAAGCCATGACAGCCTGGTTCCTCAACAACCAGAGCTTCAGAATGTCATTGTGCTGAAATCCAATAGCTACATAGGGCCTAACTTTCCTCTCAGTTGCACTGGTGCAGGAAGAGCAAGATAACAGTCTACAAGCAAGAGCTAATGTAGCAGGGAACAGGCTAGACCACAGCTCCCCCTTCTCTCCTAAAAGCAGAGAGAACCCCCCAGGTCTCCTGCCAGAGTTGTTTGGGCTATTGGTGCTCCCTGATAGCTCCTTTCCTGTTTGGCTGGTGAGAACTCTCCCTCCTATTTCAATCTCTGTTAACAAATTTATTAGTCTCTAAGGCGCCACAAGTACTCCTGTTCTTTTCACTGGTTACTAGTATTCAAAGGGTCCAACTAAAAAGGACGGAGAGGTTGTGTTAGTCACCCGTAGAATTAAGAGGAGGAAAGTGTAGGCAAAAGCCCAGGGAAATGTTGTGGCAATGAGAGCTATTAGATAGTGGATTCTAAGGGAAGTGGCAAAAGCGCCACTACTTGTGCTATTTAAAACATGACTGGGCAAAGCATTAGAAAATGTGCTTTCGGGAATGGTGAGGGGAGATGGATGAAATGTTCAAGTCTTTTTTCCTGTATCTATAATGTCTATAATTCCAGGAAATCTACTGCACAAAACTTCATCTGATTTGAGCTTATAGCAGCTACCCCTTTACTACAAATAACGTGTGTCCTTCTAAATAGTTCAGGGATCGGCAACCTTTGGCACGCAGCTCATGAGGGAAAGCCACTGGTGGGCTGGGACAGTTTGTTTACCTGCAGCGTCCACAGGTTTGGCCAATTACAGCTCCCACTGGCCATGGTTCGCTGTTCTAGGCCAATGCGGGCTGCGGGAAGAGGCACAGGCCTAGGGATGTGCTGGCTGCTGCTTCCTGCAGCCCCCTTTGGCCTGGAATGGTGAACCATGGCCAGTGGGAGCTGCGACCGACCGAACCTGCGGACGCTGCAGATAAACAAACCGTCCCAGCCCACCAGCAGCTTTCCCTGACAGGCCGCATGCCAAAGGTTGCCGATCCCTGAACTAGTTCTTTGTTCTTGATTTTGCTTCACAGATTTTATAATCTGACAGTTTGTAGCCAATAACCCCAACTGAAAAAAGTAATGTATCTATCTATCCAAGTCAGTGAGTGAGAACTAGCTTGCATCTGGTATGCACATTTCTCCATGAATCATTATTAGACCCAAACGCATCCAGTGTGGTACTCATGGTGCCTTTAGAATATAAACTCCTTAGGACAAGGACCTTTTGCTTATCTGTACCTTCCCTTTGTTGTACAGTGCTGTGCACATAGATGGCATCAGATCAATATATATTAATAATGCACTCATAACATATTGCCTTGCTCTGCTGGTGCAAAGTAGCCTGTAAGTCAGGTGAGCTGGTTATAGAAAGAGTCTCCCTAAAATTTGACAGGTTTCAGAGTAGCTGCCGAAAAGGAGTACTTGTGGCACTTTAGAGACTAACAAATTTATTTGAGCATAAGCTTTCGTGAGCTACAGCTCACTTCATCAGATCCGTACTCCTTTTCTTTTTCCCTAAAATTTGTTGCACTAACTTGGATATAAAATAGCCCTCTTCCCCTAGATGGGCATTTTTTAATTTTCTTCTTCTGTCCAGTGTATCCAAAGTGGGAGGATCTGTTTGCATTACATTTTGCCAGTTTTCTTACCACTTCTCGGGGATAAAATAATAAGAATTGAAATATTTTTAAGACACTGATGTAATAGGGACCACTCATTCATTGTAATAGGGACCACTCATTCATTGACCCTGACCCTTGTGTAATATTCCCGGTCAATTCCCCTGGGATAGTAAAACACGGTATATAGTAGCAGGAGTTGAGTGACGATCAAAAATCATAAAGCAATTATATTAGGCCACAAAAGGCTTTATTTTTTCTGCATAATGATAGAGCTGAAAGCTTTTCAAGTTTTAAAAAACCCTCTATTTAAAAAATAATTTAAAATTTCGATTGTATCTTTGCCTGAATTCTAAAGTTTCATTAAATGTTAATAAAACCTTATGTCTCAGTCACTGCAGCATGTAATTTAATGGTTATTCTGCTTTTATGCTGTTTATGATGAAAGAAGCAAACTCTGCCCTGCAAGTCCATTAATAACACTTTTAATTTTGAAAGAACTGAAATACACATATTTCGTAGACCATTGATTTCCCCCCGAGTCTTCTCAGCTTTATACAAAAAAGTTAAATATTTTAATAAAACACCTCCTAACTATGATTTCATCTAGTAAATATGATAAATTAGTTGCTGTGACTGCTCTTTCAATGCATATCCTTCTGGTCTTGGTGACAGAAAAGTGCAAAACTGTAAAAGAAAGGAAGACTATAAATTCTCTCAAGTTGTTTTGCTTGGATTTCTATTGTCGGCTTTCCCTCTTATGTCTCTTAGGTCTTGCAGCAAAATACTGTTGAAAGACTGAGGAAATACTTCTTAGAGTCTGAGGTTTTCAGAGAGGGGAGATACATTTCATTTTTGTCACATAACTGACTATAATTGCAGGTAATTTTTCTTCCAGACTGTAATCACCTTATTGGTGTCTTAAACTGTTTCACAGTGCATACTGTGTGGGCCTCTGTCTGTCAGCATTGTACCTTATTAAAAATAATACACACACACACTTTTCTGCAAAGCTGTATCATAGAGTTAACGTTAATATTTAGCCAAACCCCAGGCAGGTGGTAGCAAAGCCTTAAGGAGAAATTGGAGATGATCTGTGAATCAGGGATGGCTACTACTTTTGGGGTGCCGTAACTTCCATTAGGACTGGTGTGGGGTGATACTGCCCCCCTGATCCTGTTTTTTTTCCCCTCTTCCAAGATGAACATCATAGGGATAAGCTAGTTTAGCTTCTGGAAAGAAAAACTGAACCTAGTCTATACTTCAACAGTATTAACAATATAGTTGAAAAAGCAGAATAAGTCACATATATTTGGACTTTCAAAAAGCCTCTGACAAAGCCCCTTACAGAATACTTTTAAGGAAACTGAGCAGTCCTGGAGTGAGAGACGAAGATCTATTCTGGGTTAGAAACTGTCCCAGAGACAGCAAGCAGAGTAGGACAAACTGGTTGATCTTCAACATCAGCAAGGGTTAACAAATCAGAAGTACTAGCGTTCATACTAGGACTGTTTGACATCTTTATTACCTGGCCTGGAAAAGAGTGTGACTAGTGAGGTAGCAGGCTGTTTGAAACAGAGACCCATTAATGGAAGTATACAACTTATTTTATATATTCCAATATTTGCATCACATCCAATGCTCTGGGCACACTTCACTTGGCTTTAGTTTAAAAGCAGTAACATTTCCCTAGCACAGGAAAAACAACCATCACCATCACCATGGATGCATGCACAGCCTCCAATACTCCAACTATGCAGGTCCGAGACAGGGAAATCTCAAGAGAGGTACCAGAGCCTGCAGTGGGTGAATAGTCTGAAAAAAAGAGGGGAATCGTTCCTGAGCGTGGCAGGGATTGCACACACGCTATGAATGTGTAAAGGGAATTCCAGAAACAAGGATGTGATACTGGAATGCTCTCCCCTTTACTCCCTACTTTTACGTGTTTGAATGAAGGGCGGTGGTGGTGGTGGTGGTGGTGGGGGAGCTAGATGGAGTCTCTGAAGTAGCTGGGAAGATAGGCCACTGTAAAAGTAAAACAGTATTTTGAATTTCCCATGTAGATGACTGGCAGCCAACGCATAGAATGGGTTCAAACTACTCTTGCTATATACACCTTCTAAGCAGGGAAAAGCCACACATTCAGCACAAGCTGGAGAGCCTGCATGGCTCCCACATTGCAGTCAGAGAGTGGGAGAGGTAATGAAAGCATGGTCAGCTATGGCAAGGTTTCATTTGAGATGAAAGGACATAATTGGCAGTCTACCAGTAGTTGAAAAGTGTGTGGTTTTGGCAACTGTAGCAATCTGTGAACCTATGACTGGGGATGAGTGTAGTAAAGTATGGAGATTACGACTCCCTTTGATGAGAGATAGACAGATGCATTCAATTGAGGATATGGCCAGTTCTTGCACCAATCAGTATCATCACCATCTAATCTAGACTCATCTTAAATCTTGCTGGCTTTTATCCATGTCCCTATCTCTGGCAGACATTGGGTGAGCAAGGAAATGGCTCCGTCTGGGTCTGATGAAAAAGAGTTTCATGTTTCCTTCCCATCCTTAAAGATGACTAAGATTCCGCCACATGTTTCTACTGCTTTTTTTTTCTTTTAAATCATTTTCCTTCTAGGTGCTGGAGCAAGTTCATTACTGCAAGCAGCAAAGCTAAAAATATATCAAAGAGCCTCTGTGGAAAACAACATCTTCACAGAAGAAACTCTCAAGTGCATTGATCTATCCATCTATCTAGCCCTGAAATTCTTCACATACTGACCTCCTGACACAGCTCATTTTTGTGGAGAAAACTTCCCTGAATAAGGCTATTTTTTTCTTTCCAAATTCTAATTTGGTTTTGTTAGCAATCTAACAGTTAATAAAGGTTTTTGAAGTCTCATCATTGTCATATCCATTTGTGCTTTAATCACAATTCAAAAACCCATTTTAGGATATATTTTCACTACAATGTTGCCATATTTGGCTTTTTCCTTACTGAGATTCCAGTTACATCATTCACAAAGCAGCTGATTCAAATAAATATTGTACTAGATAATTGCTAGTATTTTTCTACAGAAAAAAAGTCAAAATTGAAGAGTTCTCATCAGATTAGAATTTATCCCCAAATCTGGAGAGCATGAGGATGCGTGCACAGTTTCTTTAACTTTCTTGCAGAAACCCAGGAAGGAAGGAGGGAGGCAGAAGTTCTTCAATGGAGCAGAGAGAGACATTCAGAGCTGCTTTAGGGATACAACTGTGTTGTGATAAAGTTCTTGGGTTAGTGTTGGAAGAAAGTGATTCTTTCTGCGATTCTTTCCTATTATCACATGATAGGAGTGCTTGAATCCAGGGATTTGTTTTTTTATCTCTGATTTAAGTACATGAATTAGAAGTTAGAGTTAGAAATTAGAAGTTAGTTTTAATCTATTTCTGTGAAGTCCATCATAGATGTTTTTAAGGGCCCATTTCTAAGTACATGTTGAGACATTTGTGAATGTGTGTGTGTGTGTCTTATTTGCATTAGAGCCCATGGTCATTTACTGATATACACCAGTGGAACTAACTCCACTGATATCAATGGGCCCTACTACTTTACACTAGGAACTCCTGACTATTAAAGTCCTGTTCAATAGGATGGATGGTTAGTGCTCCAAATGCAAATGCTGGAGTTGCAACCCACTTTTCTCATCCACTAGCTTTTCTCTGTTTTGTCTGCATGCCCTGAAGGTTCTCAGAAGATCAAGCAATAATATTTACTGTTGACCAGGTGAAAAAATAGTTGGCAGGTCTGAGGTAAATCACACGTGCTGCTTACCACTGTCCACACACAAAGTATCTTTGCGTCTGGAATAATAATAGGCCAATTTCACTGTTTATATAAGGACGCATGTTTTGAAAGAAAAAAAAATCTCAAAATGCCAGCCTACAGAATTTTACTAATAAAATTTTAAATGATTTATTTTTTACATAATTCCCATAAATGTTTTCAGGTGACAGAATTAACATAAAAAGAAAAGGAGTACTTGTGGCACCTTAGAGACTAACAAATTTATTAGAGCATAAGCTTTCGTGAGCTACAGCTCAGAAGTGAGCTGTAGCTCACGAAAGCTTATGCTCTAATAAATTTGTTAGTCTCTAAGGTGCCACAAGTACTCCTTTTCTTTTTGCGAATACAGACTAACACGGCTGCTACTCTGAAACCTAGAATTAACATAGCTATTTTCTACCTTTGTCGTGAAATGATGTAGTATAGCTTTCCACTTTCTTCTCATACTCTCAAACTATCCATAATTGTAACATATTCCCTTAGTTTGTTTTTCTTTCCTGCCATCAACAGCTGGATGATGGAAGACTGCCAGGCCTGACAACTGTACAACACCTAGACCAGCCTGCTAATAGTCAATTATTCGCCACTGCGATAAGACTTTCTCCAGTTCTGGCATATGCGGTCTTTGTTCAGATGATCCATAATTCCATTAGTTACAGATATCCTACTGAATGCAAGTAGTGTCAGTGACAGATATAGTAATTTTCTGCAATATGCTTGGGAGACCTTTGTGAATTAAGTTTAAGTATGTTTGGGGTCCACTGCATTAAATTAACGGCTTATGTATTATTGTGGGCTGGGATTGTATGTAATCTCTTGCTACAGAGGGGATGGAATGTGAACCCTGGGAAGTGTTATGAACAATGTAAAGAGGTTTGTCTGGGAATCTCTAAGGGGAGGTGAATACCAATTCCCCGCCTCTGGTTATGCAAAAACCCAGCCTTTTGAAGCTACGCCCTGAGGAGGGGACCATGATCTACTGATTATCTGTTCCTGGTGTCTCAAGATCAAAGGCCCATACTGTATAAAGGAAAGACCAACCTACTCATGTGTGGGCTAGTTCTGAGCTAAGGCTGTTATGAACTTGAAGAAGCCCTTGGTGGGGCTTAAAGGACTGACTCATACCAGAGCCCTTGTTGGAGTTAGTAAGCCTCTTAGCATGCATGTATGTTTTTATTGTTTTTAGTACATTTTTTCTGTAATGCTTTCACCTTAGAATAAATGTGCTTGCTTAGAAAGAACTGTGCGGTAACTTTTGACTGCTGGCAATTACAGCAGTTTATAGCCTTCCAAGAGAAAGCAAAGTGCAGACCCTGATTTATTTAGGCAGTCTGGCTTGCTGGGGCTATCACAGTGTAGGCAGGGAACTGAGGAACTTAGAAAAAACCCAGTTAGGAGGGAGCAAGACCTGGGTCTCTACCTAAGAGAGATGATGTCTGAGGAGCCTGGAGCCTAGAGTGAGTGCCTTTGGTAGATCATGCTGCAGTGGCTTTGGTAGACCATGGTAGACCAGGTGCAGTCACCAGAATCTGAACAAACTGCAGATGAAGACGCCACTTCAGCAAAATCTTTAAGTATGGCCTGAACTTTAACTATATATTTATATACTTTTCTGAAATGGGGGCTAAATTTTGCATAGCAACCCCTAGACAGCCAAATGGATTTGTTTTGTTTTGGCCCCTTCACAGATAAATTATGCTATAAATATGTAAGCACCCAAAATGGACAGCTAAAAACATGTAAATTCAAATTTATGCCTGAAAGTTTAAAATTGCCATGTCAGAGGTTCACCACTCAACTCTGTAAAAATCTCCGCTTACCTGAACCCCACTATAGAAGATCCCATTCCATGATCCAATTTTAAAAGTAAGAATTGAGCAAAATCAAGTTGGACATTTTTGAGTTACCAGAGAAAAGGCCCAATCGTATAGCTCCAAAATAGTTCATATGTTGTTTTTTTAAAAGAGAGAACTTGACCATTAATGACACCTCAATACAAACTCATTTCTTTTGCTATACTTACAAATGTAAATTAATAATTTTGCTTAAAATAGAAACCCTCGATTTTATACAAGAAAACTAATGAGTGTTTAGTATGAGGTCTTAGTGGCCAATGGATAGTAAGTAAATAGACTCTACCCAGTCAAGTCTTACACTATGTCAAGATATGCAATATCTAGGTGTAACTGGACCCTGTATACATTCATCAATTCTTTTTTTTCAGTTGCTGTTATTTTGTGAGTTGCCGATTGTGCTACTGGACTTCATGTGGGTGAGCCAGAGTGGAGCCAAGTCAATTAATCTCAGCAGGAGTACAAGAGTCTGAATGTGAGGATCCAATTGCAGGATGGGGGCCACAGTCTGTGTCTTTGTACACACACATGGAGACTGTCAGATGTCAGATGAAAGGTAATAACATTTAGCCATATATATTTCAACAAATAATACATCATTGATGATATAAATCTTAATAAATACATTTGAACCAAACTTATTTAAACTTATTTAAAATCAAATGCATCACAGGACACTCACAACAATGTTCATCTTTACAATAAATTGACTTTCCCAAAATGGTCCTGATCCAAGGTCCATTGGAAGGGACTCCCAATGGGAGTCTTTCCACACACTTTAATGGGCTTTATATTAGGCCCTATATTAATTCTTTGCAAGTAATTATTTTCACATTTCCAAATGAGTTGCAAGGACCACTGAAGATAGTATTTTCTCCCTAGTCATTCCCCCTATGACCTCTGCAGTCCGATGAAGTGAGCTGTAGCTCATGAAAGCTTATGCTCAAATAAATTTGTTAGTCTCTAAGGTGCCACAAGTACTCCTTTTCTTTTTGCGAATACAGACTAACACGGCTGCTACTCTGAAACCTGTCAGTATAACAATGTCCTTTTTATACAGGGGTGGAGCTGGTTTTATCCAGCCAAGAAAAATAACCAAAGAAAGATAAAACCCATTTTTCCAAGGTTACCAATTGAGAGTCCTCCCGTCCCCCCGAGAGTTATGTGAGTGGAAAGCACATAAAACAGCCATATTCTAGGCAATATTTATGAATTAATTCCTGGTGAATCTCCATTGACTTCAGGCGAATTACACCATGGTGAAATTTGACCCATTGCATTTATTTTTAACAGATTCAGAAAGCTAATATTCATCCCATCCCTTCTCACGAAAACAACTCACAAAAAGGAAAAAAACCACCCACACCTTTGTAAAATTGTGTCACTTTCAACAGGTGGAAATCTTGATGCTTTATCCCCTCTGACAAAGCATATTTCTTTGGGCTTGTCTACTCTTGAAACACTTGAGCAGCAATGCTGTGCCATTGTAGTGCTTCACTGTAGACACTACCTATGCCAACGGGAGGGGTTCCCCCACCCTCGGTCAACGGAATGATCTGTGTGGATGTAGTTAAGCAGCCCATGAGTGATGTCGTTAGGCAGACGTAATTTTCTAGTCTAGCCCAGGCCTACACCAAGATTTCTCATAGCTCATAAGAAGAGAGGCAGCAATAGATAGCACAGTGGTTCTGCTGGCAATTATGCCTAACCCACAGTGTTTAGAATTAATGCTGGCTACATTCGCACCCTGTATATACCACAGGTAAGTTAGGTTTCCTCCACATCACTTGGCAGGACCATGTCAGTAGAAGCCGTTTTTAAAAACAAAATAAAACTGTGTTTAATAAATGATTTCCTAATGCAGGGAGCAAACTGTAGAGTTGACTGGGGCCAGATATTTGTTGGGGACACTTGGGCTATCCAAAGCCTTTTTGAAAAAGTGAAGATAAAACTGCAAGCATCTACTCGTACAGTCAATGAACACAGGCAGAAAGCAGCTGGCATCAACATCCCATCCACTGTAGTAGAAACATACTTATGCAGCATTTTCTCAGTCAGGGATTGAAACAAGATGCTTAATACAGTTCTGTATTTATGATACAAGTATTTAGAGCCCTTTGGCTTTGAGTTCAAGCCCTGTTAGCAAAATATTAGTCTTAAGCTTGTAGTGTGTGTAGAGTTCTAGATATTTGAAATTGGCTTATCTGAAGGTTTCGGTTTCTGTGGAAAGAAAGAGATAGGATCAAGCACTCAGTGGTAAAATCAATAAGTGTTTTCTCTCACAACTGCTAAGCAAAAAAGAAACAATACAACTGAGTATTAAATATTCTCCTAAGAAAGCACAATTTTGAGATTTTCTGTAGCTGAAATGAAACCATGTATTATCAGGCTTAATTTTTTTCCAGTCATCTTCTTTAGTTTCCCAGGACAGATGACATTTTTAGTTGCAAAAGCTAAGCCTGGAAGCTTGTATTATTATCAGCGTCAAAAGCATACAACAGCAGATAAGTGATTTTATCGTTTGCTCTGTGGTTTTTGCTAGGGTGTTGCCCTTTCACTAGAAAAAGCGATTAGTACAGGGCAACATCCAGAGGGAGATTTTGTGGTTATCTGCATAGCTTCTTGTTTCAGTAGGCAGGCAAATGTTTTTTGGTCTTTATTTCATTTCCTTTTGCATCTGTAATGATTATGAATTGGTTATCGTAACTCCTATCCCTGCTTTGTACATTTTTAAGAATTTAAAAAGATATTCATCAATTCAGACACAGAGAACATTTGAAAGAAATTGAATTTCACCTCGCTTATATTCTTATGTTCTACCTCACTTAGGATTAGAGAGGTAACAAACTTGGTGAGATGCTCAAACAAAATAAAATTGGGAAACACGATAAGTAGAAGTTGTTGAAATATGTCAACCCAAAGACTTTCCCACTGGAAAATATGATTTTATTGGAATAAACATTTTCTCATGGGAAAATGGTGACACTGGCAAAAAAAAGTTCAATTTTCCAGTGTGAAAATTCTGAATGAAAAGTTGAATTTCCAATGGACATTTGGAAACTAAATTACAATTTCAACTACATGTAACTTAAAATATTTTGTTTTGGTACTTGAATACCAAAGAATTTTATTTTTTTGCATTTTGGTTTTTAGATTTTCAGGAGTTTTTTCCTCTCCTTTCGTGCTCCTCTCATTTCTCCCCCTCGCCCCAACAGTATAAAGTTGGAAAACAATACGTAAGTGTGAAAAAGTGAGGCAAACCCATATCTGATCTGCTCCAATAATAACCCAGTTGAACAGGATTGTCACTTCTAGAGGCTGTTTACATTAAAAAAACCAGTCTATTATGGGAATAGCAAAGGCAGCCCAATAGTTAAAAGGTGCTAGGAAAAGCCCAGGCTCATATTCCCAAATGTGTGAATACACAAGTTACTTGCATGCCAAGTCCAGTATATGGTGAAAATTAAGTTGGCATGTGCAAATACTCAATTTTCATGTATCCACCAGGCATTTCATTGGATTCACACACATTTCTGGAACATTTGGACCTCCAAATCTTTGATTCAAAAACACATATCCAGTTTCTTTCCACTTGTTTTTAATTCTCAAAACAATAATAGCATCCAGATGTTCTGACAAAGGCCAGTGGTCCATGTCATTCACACACTCCACCCTGTGCTCGAATGAATTAAATGAAAGATCCCTTTGGGAGTGGACAAAAGTTATCAGAATCCTTACACTGTGTCATCCAGCCACCCTGGAGCTGTAAGAGGTTAGAGCATGATGAGGTTTACATGCTAATCCCATGACATGGGACTGCTAGACACAAATGGCAACCACAAAATTGGAATCCATTTAAAAATATCAGGACATCTGTATAATAAGTGGTAGTGGCAATTATTTTACTAGGCACCCTTGGTAGTTTCACATTTTCTTTGATCTCAGTCCATCTCATTTCGAGTTCTATCAAAGAGCAGTACAAAATTGGTGATGAATTGCCACTGAAATGAGATGTGGCTTGTACACTTGCTGACAATAGCAAGGAAAGATCTATTTGGAGTATGAAATAAAAATGAGAAATCCTATTTTACTATAATTCACTTGATGGAAAAATATTCTTGGGGTTAAAACAAACAGCACATAAAAGACATCAGGATTGTTTTCTTCCTCAGAGAGACATGCTTTAAAAAATAAAACTAATATAAACGGAGGGAGCCACCCTCCAGATGAGTAAGACTTGGCAGGTTGAAAATTCTGATTTATGCCATAGATCATAGGGAAAAAGCTCTATCATTATTAGTACTGATTTATTAGGAGACATTGAATGTAAAAGTAAAAAAAAAAATCAAGTCATAAAGTTAGTAGGTTTATCCTGCACTTTGATATCCTTACTAATAGTGATGAGGTCCAGCATTGTTTCTTGTGCATTCCACACACAAAAATTTTTTTAATAGGAACTACACCCACTTATGCCTGGGCTGAATTTGGCTCATAAATTATGTAAAATAATAGGACAAAATGAAATTCACTGTAGGCTGCAAACTGCAGGCAGTATTCATAAACACTCATTAGAATTCCTAATAGCTATTCAGTTCAGCCAAGATATGACTTGATTAGATATATAAGTATCTTCACAGGGAGAAAATACCAAGTAGCAAAGGGCTCTTTAACTTAAATGGAGTAAAGCATAACAAGACCCAGTGGCTGTACGCTGAAGCCAGACACATTCCAATTAGAAATAAGACACACATTTCCAGCAGTGATGGTGAATAACTATTGGGACAAACTAGCAATGGAAGTGGTGGATTCTCCATTTCCTGAGATCTTCCAATCAAGACTGGGAGAGGCCTGAGTGGGCATAAAATGTATATCCATGGATGCGGATATCCATGGATATAAAGTAGATATCTGTGGATCTGCAGGGCTGTTTTCACACTGTGAAAGCAGGAGCATGCCAGGCCACCACGTGCAGGAGCCAGTGCCCAGCCCAGGCAGCTCTTCTGGCATGGCTGTAATGCCCTCAGCCCTGCCCCCTGGGGTGGGAACTAGGCTCACCAGCAGCTGTCTCTGGCCACATTAGTGTATGCAAGCGGCTCACATGCTCCCAGGCAGGAGTCCCTTCCCTGCAGTGGTGTGCCTGAGCCCTCTAAATAGTGCCTGTTGTTAAGAACTCCAAGAGGACATTCTGACAGCTGGGGACTTTAAAAGGGGTCAGGAAAAGCTACAATCATTCCCTCTACGTTCGGCGCAATGTGAGTTTCTTGTAGACAAATGATGTCAGCTAGAACTTCCTTTGCCATAACACCAGTAACTTACTGTTTGGTGGCAGACAACCCTTCAACATTCAGCTGGAGGACCTTACGTACCAGACGTATGATTAGAAAATCATCATCTGGAACCTGTTTGACCAGTTGAACGAGATTTGTGGTAATCCTCAAATTCAATCTGCTAATTGGATTGTCCATTTCTCCAGACTGCAAACAAGCTGCAGCTGGGTACTTACAGGGGAAGCATCAGGAATGCTGATCCCTTGAACCCCACGCAGGAAAGGATGTGCCACAGGAATGGACAGACTAACTCTACATCATGAAAAGAAAAGGAGTACTTGTGGCACCTTAGAGACTAACAAATTTATTAGAGCATAAGCTTTCGTGAGCTACAGCTCACTTCATCGGATGCATGTAGCTGTAGCTCACGAAAGCTTATGCTCTAATAAATTTGTTAGTCTCTAAGGTGCCACAAGTACTCCTTTTCTTTTTGCGAATACAGACTAACACGGCTGCTACTCTGAAATCTACATCATGAAGAATCTCCTTCCACAGGGCTGAGTCTTCTGTGGCTGGGCATCCCAGCTTCAGGGTCATTTTACACCAGCAGTGCAGTGGAAAACACCCTAAACACTGGGAGAGAATATGGGCCATTGGGTTTCTACAGCAATTACAATATGTGTATCAATTTGTAAAACCCGAAGCCTTCTTTGGAGATAATTCATTAACAAAAAGGGGCTATATTTGTCAGAAACATTGTTCATTACAAATAATTAATGCAACAGTAAGAATAGAAAGAAGACTCTACAAAAATGTGACTATTAGAACTGATTGGTAATCTCCTGTCAAAATGTTTTGGACAGAAAATGCATCTTCCACAATAGCAAAATGTTCTACAGGAAAATTGAAACAATTTTTTGATGCAGGTTGGGTCATATCAACTCGAGTCAAAATATTTTGGTTTGTTAAACCCAATCAAAATGCTTAATTTTGGGTCAGTTCAATATTAATGCATGTTCACATGAGCCCATTTTCTCTCCTGGGACTTGTAGTTTGCATGTTTCACATCCCCATTCCCTTCTATGGGTCAGCTATGCTCCCTGGCTAGATTACGCTTCCATCATGCACCACTGTCACCCTCTGATTGAGGCACCATGGTACATTGTGAAGATGTAGTGTGGCTGAGGAGCCCACAGAGAATGGGGTCATGAGGCACAAACTACAACTCCCATGAGGCACTGTTGCAGCAGAGGTATACACAGATTAATGTTTAACCAAGTTGAAATGGAGAACTTTAATTCAGAAGCGGTGGTAAAATGAAATGTTCAATATTTCCAAATAGAATTTTTTCTAAATGTTCTATTACATGAAAAGTAATAAAGATATTTTAGAGTTTTGTCTTGATTTGGAATTAACATAAATTTAGAAATAGTGGAACTTCCCACTGGATAGAAATTCCAATTTCCTACCAGGTCTAACGACAAAGTAATATGCTGAACTGTAAGTCAAATTTGCACCCTTTTTTCTTGTTCAGTAAAGAGAATACTCTGCAAGAGAGAGCATTACATCTGTGATTGTACATCATTTTCAGGTCACAATCATGTTTAGAGGAAGATTGCTTTTGCCATTGAAATTACTGCTGGTTGGATACCACGAGAAAAGAGTCTCTGAAAGAAGAAGAGGGACAAGCCTCTAGGGATAGTTATTAACCCCTACATCACATCTTTTTTATATTCCTTGTTTGGTGTGGACTGAGGATCTGATACAAAGACTTTCTACTAACTTCAGTGGGTTTTGGATCAGGCTGTGAATGCTCAAGAAAGGGGTTGGCTGGCAGCCCTGAAGACTATAATGCCCTTTTATCCAAAGAACAAATCCAGTGCAGGCAGCAATATTGCAATATTTCTCATATTGCACAATGCTCTCTCCTTTCCACTCCATAAGTCTCAATCCTGAGCTGGAGAAGTCATCTTTAGAATCATAGAATATCAGGGTTAGAAGGGACCTCAGGAGATCATCTAGTCCAACCCCCTGCTCAAAGCAGGACCAATCCCCAACAAAATCATCCCAGCCAGGGCTTTGTCAAGCCTAACCTTAAAAACCTATAAGGAAGAAGATTCCACCACCTCCCTAGGTAACCCATTCCAGTGCTTCACCACCCTCCTAGTGAAAAAGTTTTTCCTAATATCCAAGAAGTCAGAGGATTCGGTCCTCATGGTCCATTCAATCCTTAGTGGTGGTGGTTTCTATGATGTGGACAGAACTCTGTTGATGGAATTAAGGTGGATTTATGTCTATCAATTATCTGTGTTTTCTAAAGGGGCCAAGCCAGCAGAAAACTAACAAACTCCTTCACTAGAACATTGGGATAGAGTACTAGAAAATATGACACAAGGACAATCTTCTGATGATCTGGAATGGACTCAATGTCTTAGTTATTTTTCCTCTATGACTCCTATGATTATGATTTAGCAGCATGAGTCTTGTTCAGCTCTTTGGAAATGTCTGGATGCTCACCTTATCATAGGCCCAACTGGTGGGCAATTGTTTCCTGTTACAACAAAATGCATCTATTTAAGGGATTCTGATTTATCTACTTGATCTCTACCATAATGGGCTGACATTTTGCCAACCCATTGTCCTGCACTTTGAAACAGATGGTGTAGGCCCAAGAAAATGATCACATTCATATAACAACCCTATTTGTTAATGTCAACCTTCCTATTATAGATGCATTTTTCAGGTCTCCAACTCAGCTAGTTCACTGTCCTTTCTACACTGCAGTTTAGTCATAGATAAAGAACTCTTCCCTCAGAGCTGGGCATAGAAGTGACCTCTTGAGGAGTCCATGACTGGATAGAAGTCAGTGTTTGGTACTGCAGGCACAGCATGCTGAAGAATCAGAGAGACCAGTACAGAACAGGGAAGAAAATTGGCAGCATGTGACCTCTAGAAGAAGAAAGAGGAGAACCCATGTACCTCCAATGCAGATAGAGGTAAGAAACCATTTTCAGGCTCTCTGTACAGGTATTACAGTGGAGAATATTTGGAAGAGTCATCTGAGGAAAGGGATCAGGAGACCCATCAACCAGAAGGCATGGGATGCATTGTCCTAGGGATGGAGGTTCCGTGACCACCACTCCCAAGAGGAGGAGATGGGTGGTGGTGGTGGTGGTCGTGGACTCTCTCCTAAGGGGGATGGAGTCATCCATCTGCTGTCCAGACCAGGAGACTCAAGAAATGTGGAGCTACAATTCAGGATGTGATGGAGTCTCTGCTGAGACTGATCAAGCTTCGGACCTCTACCCCTTCCTACTTCTCCAAGTGGACACCAATGATACTGCCAAGAATGACCTTGAGCAGGTCACTGCGGACTACGTGGCTCTGAGAAGAAGGATAAAGGAATCTGACAGGTTTCAAAGTAGCAGCCATGTTAGTCTGTATTCGCAAAAAGAAAAGGAGTACTTGTGGCACCTTAGAGACTAACAAATTTATTTGAGCATAAGCTTTCATGAGCTAAGTGAGCTGTAGCTCACGAAAGCTTATGCTCAAATAAATTTGTTAGTCTCTAAGGTGCCACAAGTACTCCTTTTCTTAAAGGAATCTGAGACACAAGTCATGTTCTCGTCCATCCTCCCTGTTGAAGGAAAAGGCTCAGGTAGGGACCATTGAATTGTGGAAGTAAATGTGTGGTTATGCATTTGGTGTCAGAGAGAGGGGTTTGGATTCTTTGACCATGGGATGTTGTTCCAGGAAGAAGGATTTCTAGGAAGAGATGGGATTCACCTAACTAAGAGAGGGAAGAGTATCTTTGAAGGCCAGTTAGCTAACTTAGTGAGGATGGCTTTAAACTAGGTTTGCCAGGGATGGTGACCTAAGCCCAGAGGTGGGATACCAGGAGGAAACACAAGGAGGAGGGTGCAACAGGGGAGGCCTCCTGATTCATACTGAGAAAGTAGGGTAATCGGCTAGTTATTTTAGGTGCCTGTACAGGAATGCAAGATGCCTGGGAAGCACGAAGAATTGGAATTCCTGGCACAGTCAAGGAACTATGATGTGATTGGAATAACAGAGATTTGGTGGGGTAACTCACTTGACTGGAGCACTGTCATGGATCGGTATAAACTGTTCAGGAAGGACAGGCAAGGGAGAAAAGATGGAGGAGTTGTACTGTATGTAAGAGACCAGTATGATTGCTCAGAGCTCAAATATGAAAATGGAGAAAAGCCTGTTGAGAGTCTTTGGATTAAGTTTAGAAGCGAGAGCAACCTGGGTGATGTCGTGGTGGGCGTCTGCTATAGACCACCAAACTAGGAGGATGAGGTAGATGAGGCTTTCTTCGGACAAGTAACAGAAGTTTACAGATCACAGGCCCTGATTCTCATGAAGGACTTCAATCACCCTGATATTTGCTGGGAGTGCTATACAGTAGTGCACAGACAATCCAGAAAGTTTTCTGAGAGTGTTGGGGACAACTTCCTGGTGCAAATGTTGAAGGAACCAACTAGGGGACATGCTCTTCTTGATCTGCTGCTCACAAACAGGGAAGAATTGGTAGGGGTAGTAGAAGTGGGTAGGAACCTGGGCAGCAGTGACCATGAAATGGTCGAGTTCAGGATTCTGACAAAAGGAAGAAAGGAGAGCAACTGAATACAGACCCTAGACTTCAGAAAAGCAGACTTTGAGGGGGAAAGGAATCCAGAAGAGCTGGCTGTATTTTAAAGAAGCCTTATTGAGGGCATAGGAACAAACCACCCCAATGTGCAGAAAGAATAGTTAATATGGCAGGTGTCCAGCTTGGCTTAACAGTGAAATCTTCGGTGAGTTTAAACACAAAAAGGAAGCTTACACGAAGTGGAAACTTGGACAGATGACTAGGGAGGAGTATAAAAATTTGCTTGAGCATGCAGGGGTGTAATCAGGAAGGCCAAAGCACAATTGGAGTTGCAGCTAGCAAGGGATGTGAAGGGTAACAAGAAGGGCTTCTACAGGTATGTTAGTAACAAGAAGGTCAGGGAAAGTGTGGGACCATTACTGAATGTGGGAGGCAACCTAGTGACACATGATGTGGAAAAAGCTGAAGTACTCAATGCTTTTTTTGCCTTGGCCTTCACAGACCAGGTCAGCTCCCAGATTGCTCCCAGATTCCTTTCTGTTGCGTTGCTCCTCTTACCTTCATACAGCTTCTATAGTAAGCTAGCTAGGTTTCCATCTAGATTTTTAGAAGGATACTTCTCACAGTGGTATCTGAACTAGACTGTTGGGATAAGACTCTGCTAACACAATGAAGACAAAGTTCTGTATCTTTCCTTTTCAAATTCATAAAATAATCCTGGTAATGAAGTTACACTCTCAAGAACTCATATTTTAGCTTTGTAGCTATTCCTGCCTAAACTAAGTTAAATTAAAGGTCAAAAGTGCTGCTAAGAATTATGATCTCAAAGAAAATTGTTACTCTTTCTGGGAGAGCTAGTGAATGGGATAATATATCCTCTTAAGTCACATTTTTGTTGTATAAGAAGCAATGAAAGACAGCTAGCTTAATTGTTAAAGTACATGTCTTCTAAAATGATATACAGTATTCATTAGAACAGGTTGAAACGCTAAATTGCCATTCCATGAGAAACTCTGATGTTTCAAAACACCTTTGGGTTCTGAATTGGAATGAACAGAAAACATTTTTTGAAATATTCAACACAACAAATGTAAAAAAAAATATTTGCTCCAATCAAAATACATTGTTTAGATAAAATCATAGAATCATAGAATATCAAGGTTGGAAGGGACCTCAGGAGGTCATCTAGTCCAACCCCCTGCTCAAAGCAGGACCAATCAAAATATTTCATTCTGCTTTCAACTTTTTATGTGATAGATTATAAAATTTTAAATGTATAAACACAAAGTTGTCTTGAAATGAAAAATTGGAACATTATGTTCCCATATGGCCAGAAATGGAACATTTCAACTTTATCAAAATGTTTTCAATTTTTTTCCTAAATGAAAATGGACACATTTCTGCAGAACATTTCTATTTTGACATAATATTTTCTGACATAAAAATGTCCCATCAGAAAATTTTTGATCAGCTGTAGTATTTATTGAATGAAAGATTCTAGAGAAAATTCTCTGCTGCTATAAATGGGTGAAACTCCATTGATTTTGATGAAGTTTAATTCATTGATACCAGCAAAGAATTTTCCTCTTAACTACTATCTGTCCTGAAAATTCTTGATGCTAACCTCTGTTACACCAAGATATTTACTCTGCAACAGGTCTAATTCTTTTTCAAATAGTTGTTCAGTCTCCTACAACTGAGGATAGCTCTTTTTAAGTCTAGACAGAATGGGCCAAATTTGTTTCTGCTGCCACTCCATTGAGTTCAACAAATGTACACCTGGGATGAATTTCACCCAGTGATTTTAACCAAAGAATCAAAAAATTTCAAAGCTTAGATGTGAGCAGGACAGACGGCTGACCAAGACAAGACCAGGAATCAATTGCACTATCTAAATGTCATGCCTTGCTGAAATGTATAAAGACAGGCAAAAACTAATAATAATATACAATGAAATAAAAATTTGCCCTTGAAGATTTAAGAATATGCTGCTCCCATGGAGCATATTAAGCTTTGCATATAAACCAGTTATATTCAAACTACTCATGGAGTATCAAGGGCAAAAGGATGCTGTATGTGAAACAGATAACAAAATGGACCATCTTTGTCATTTAAAGCAAAATATTTAAACTGAAGTCTAATATACCTGATGATCATAAAGTTTCTGGTTTGATTTCAGTATGTACAAACAAGGTGGAAAGCAAAATGTTTGCCATATATTTTGTTCAGAACAACCTTACTTGTTACCTTAAACAATTACCTTAAAAAAACAAAAACAACCTTTCCCCTTCTCTCCCCCAAAAAGAGTAAAATTGATTTGAAAGTATTTAAATAAAAAAACTCACAAACACAAACAAAAACACCCTGAAAAATTAGATTAAAAAGGCATAATCTTTTCCTGAGCCCTTTGTTTGATGCTAGGCATTCTACAGGGAAGGTGGAAAACATGCAACGTATGTTTAGCTTTTAAGATTTAAATGTTGAGCCCTACATTCAAGGGAAAGCCAGTGCATTCCAAACAAATCAGAGTATGTTGTTTTCTTGCTGGTTATTTTCAAGGGTAAACATTAGGATATGACTTGTGTAAACATTTTGTCCTGAAAAAGGTTTGAAAGAATTAGAAATATCTTTTTGTGTTATTTTATTTCATTTAAGAACAAGAAACTTTTTCTCTGACTACAATGGCAGTTTCCCATGGCAAATAGATTTTGGACACACACACTCACCCACCATGAATACAGAACATGAATGTGAAAAGAAATGGTCACTGAGGATGAAGAAGATTAACTCTTTTAAGCACGTAAGTAACTTCAAACTTGCAAGAAACTCTCTACCAAGGGTGGGTCTGGCTCTAGGGTTTTTTGAGTTGCAGCTTTAATTAAATTAGATTTAATTTAATAAGTTAAAATTTGCTTCCTTGGGCTAGCCTCATGATTCATGCACATCTTGTTTTTGGCACAGGCCCACAAAGCATACAAATTTCAGAGTAGCAGCCGTGTTAGTCTGTATTCGCAAAAAGAAAAGGAGTACTTGTGGCACCTTAGAGACTAACAAATTTATTAGAGCATAAGCTTTTGTGAGCTACAGCTCACTTCATCGGATGCATTGGATGCATCGGGAAGTGGCATGGGCTGAGGGATGTGCCTGCGCCACTTCCTGCAGCCCCCATTGGCCTGGAATGGCGAACTGCGGCCAGTGGGAGCCGCGATCGGCCGAATCTGTGGATGCTGCAGGTAAACAAACTGGCCCGGCCAGCCAGCGAATTTCCCTGATGGACCATGTGCCAAAGGTTGCCGATCCCTGATCTAAAATATCAGGCAACAAGCAGCCTCAGCCCTGGTCTGCATTACAAACTTAAGTTAGTATAACTATGTGGACTTTCCACACGCCTGAGAGACATAATTATACCGACAGAACTCCCCATGTAGACAGCGCTATGTCAAAGGGAGGGCTTCTCCCATTGACATGGCTACCGCCTCTCGCAGAGAGGGATTAACTACATTGACGGGAGAAGGTCTCTCGTCAGCGTAGATCGTGTCTTCACTAAGAGCCACAGCGGTGCAGCTGTGCTGCTGCAGTGCTGTAAGTGTAGACAAGGCCTCACTTCAGTTTACTGAACAAAGACAAAACGTATTAAAGCAAGGGATTGAAAGTAACTAAAAACTAAGACCCAATCCTGCTTAACTGCACATAGGGGAATAATCCCACTGAGTTCCACTGCAGCAGTATGGTACAGGGAGGTAGGTGGGCTCTCTGGTAACCAGGTTTGAGCCATTTAGAGATGTAAAGGTTAACTGCAAAACCTTCCAGCACAGATACAAGGGCACTGGTGTAATATAGTCTCAGTGTGAGACTCCATTTCACTCACAGCTCTCTTGCTGTCTTGCGGTGCAGCCACGTAGAGAGCACATTTGCCTTCACGTAGTGCTCTAGGGCCCCATATTCATGATAACGAACACCTCCTGTGAAGTGATGAGTGCCTCCTCAACCCTCTGAACTCTCAGTGCTTTACAGGAGGTGCCTGGCACCTTGTAGGATCAGGCTTATAACGGGGGCTAAATTGTAGAAGCTGGACACAGCTCTACAGTGGGGTGTCCCACAACTGTTGGGGAATATACATCCTCCAGCATATGTAAAGATGGCACCTCACATTCATGATTCTGTGGCTAGCCAGTTCTATCTCTGCACTGGCACAAGAACGGGTTTTGCCTCCCCTAGTCAGAGGATGCCAGGGGCCACTGACACAAGCTTGGTTAGCACTGACAACTCCTCAAATTTGTGTCCCTGTTGCAATAACCCCATGGGCCACTATGGAGGAACAGAAGAATTGGTGTGAAGTTCCATCCTAACCATGCCTCCTCTTACTCCATCTGCTTTGACCCAGTCTGCCTCCAGCCTGTGGTATTGGGGGGGTCTGTGCCTTTAAGGGCTGAGCTTCCCAGACCAAGAGTCTGTGAAGCTCTTGTTGTTATGCATGCCCAGTTGGGATCAGACATAGAATAAAACAGAACTCTTGTAAGCGCCTTAGCATTTAGTGCCACCGAACACTGCACACCCTGCTCCTTCCTTTGCACACTTGAGGCAGGCATAATCTGGCCCTTTTGGAGATTCAGCACGTAAGAAAGGAAGAAATTTTACTTGCTTGGAAGGAGTTCTCACAGAAAACCAGGACATAAACAAGCTGCCCATTCAGATATCAAGGAAAACCTTGCAGACCCTTGCTGGACTAATGAATTGCCTCCCATATTCTGCACCAGCATCCTTCATATGTTGGTGCAAGCAGCATGTTAACATGAACTAGCACAAGGTACTGTAATGAGAGAACATTGGAGACTGACTAATAAGTTCTGTACTTACTATTCAACAGAAACAACAGCCAGCTGGTCCAATCTGAAATTCTCCCTCAGAAAAACCCCCCCATGAAAATGCATGGGACACATTCCATCCTGGATTACACCTTATTGACATCAGTAGTATTGCAGAGGGACGGAAGAACTGGAGTAAAGATGTAGGGATTGGGTTCCAGTGTCCGATATCTAGCAAAACTGGAATAAGGTAGATTTGTCCCAGCCTTGCTATCAATTATTGTACACATTTCTTGTGGCTGGAAGACTATTATGTAACCTACGTGGTTTTGAAGGACTTTAACAACAGAGCTGATCGGAAAATGTTGAAGACAATGAAACTGATAGAAAAAGAGAAACAAAATTTGTGCATTTTTTTCCTTCTGTTTTCTCCCTAGCTGTGTTTCCTAAGGAAGGTTTGTGTCAAAGTGAATGGTCTGAACTGTCTGCAATTCAGTCTCATCTGTGGTGAGTTTGCTTCACATATACTACGATTGGCACCAGACTAAGAACAGTAAGGAAATGCGGTAGCTCTTCAGGTTGTTTCCTCCTGGGGTCACTGCTATTAATTGGACAGACAAGTGTGTGTACTGATGTTGGCCTTGGTGGAGTAATAAGCAAGCAGCACATGGGGAGAAGCCAACATATTATGCAGCTCATTCTTGAAAGTACACTGAACTCTTGTTTTGCTGGTACGCAGTATTAATATTGCTCTTATTCTTTAAAATCCATTGAGATTCATATAATAAGATGGGTTGGCACTGTTGTAGCCGTGTCAGTCCTAGGGTATGAGAGAGAGAAGGTGGATGAGGTGATATCTTTTTTTCACCCACCTTGTCTCTCTCATATCCCGGGACCAACACAACTACAACAACACTGCAAACAACAAGGTGAGATATTGAATTTTGCCATCTGAAATGGAAACTCCACAATATGAAGGTGAAGGAAGCCCAAAGTAACAGCGACATCTACTTTCTGAGCAAATGCAAGAAACGATTAGAAGATGGCCCAATATAAGATATTACTTCACCTACCTTGTCTCTCTCTCCTGTCACAAGACAGTCATACATTGAAGGCATAATATGCCCCGTTAGTATATATAGTGGTGGATTAGCCACTGGGTCTAAGGGGCCCCAGAGCCCTGCTCAGGTAATGAAAGCCCCCATGCCGCGACCCCGCGCCCAGGCAGCATCACCCAGCCCCCCATCCCAGAGGCGGCGTGGGAAGCCCCAGCATTAGGACCCCCACTGTGGTCCTGGGACTGGAGGAGCTCTCGCTACCTCCTATGGCCTCAGGGTTGGGGGAGCTCTTTCTCCCCGCTGCGGCCTGGGGCTGCGGTGGTGGGACAAAGCTTCTCTGGTCTTGGGCTGCAGTAGGGAGACAGAAAGTGCGGGACTCTAGGTAGAACGGGGCAGGGCCCCAGGGAAGGGGACAAAGGGGTTGGGCTGTGGGCGGGATCACATGGGGAGGGGGCGTAATAGGGGCAGGACCACAGGTGGAAGGGGTGAGAAGGGGCCCCTCACTTGCTCTGACCCAGGGCCCCAGGACACCTTAATCTACCTCGGAGTATATGTTATTTGGTCTCAATGGAAAAGGGGTTAGAAAGTCAAAAGTGGGTCACTTTAATTGTCATAATTAGTATTTTTGTTTTTATTAAGGTATTTGGAGGCATTTGACTTCAGGCACCCAAATAATAAATAATGATGATAGAAAATATAAATAAGTAATTCCATAGAATTCACACATCTTCTGCTGGTGTAAATTAGTACAGACCCATTGACTTCAGTGGAGCTGCACCAATTTACACTAGCAGATACTATGGCCTATTGACTTTAAAAAGTCTCATGGACTTTGTCTCTTTCTACTACCCTGTCCAGCGTCTGCTGCTCTAGCACTGGCTTTCTCTCTCTTTCTCCCCCAATATCACCATTGGAGATAATCCCTGATTGTTCTAAAGTATGAAGGGACCATCAGAAAATTGTTTCTGAATGTATGTGTGGGATGGTGGATGGGACAGGAAAAATGATCCCATAATTGGAAGCTGCAGTTGTGTTATGCGCCTCAGTACCACAAGGCTGAAGCAAGGATCTGCAGGAATGGAGAAGAATTTAGTTTTCACCCAGAGTTTAAAACCCCACAGGTCTGAAGTGTGAAGCTTCCCTTCTCTTAAGAACTGTACAGGAGGTGAGTGCAGCACTAAGGAATTTAACCAACTTTCTGTTAACCTGGAATTTCAGTTCTGCAGCTTGGAAAATCATGGGTTAACTGCATTTATTTCATCTGGAACAGCTCTCTCAAATCCTCCTGCCTCATCAGCTCTCCATCTTTTCCAAACCTTCCTTGCCCCACCTCTTATTTTTTCTCTCACTGATCTAAAAGACACAACATGACTTCTATTTAAGCCTATTCGTCTGAATGCATCCAATGAAGTGAGCTGTAGCTCACCAAAGCTTATACTCAAAAAATTTGTTAGTCTCTAAGGTGCCACAAGTACTCCTTTTCTTTTTGCAAATACAGACTAACACAGCTACTACTCTGAAACCTCTGTTATATAAGAGGCCTCACTATTTGCTCAAAATCTTCTCCCATTACTATGCTATTACTAGACATATTTTGCTTTTCCAGGGGACAGCTCTATATAACATCCAGATACAGAAGGTGGCATTCTGTATGACAGGGGTAGGAAACCTATGGCACATGTGCCAAAGGTGGCATCCGAGCTGATTTTCAGTGGCACTCATGCTGCCCGGGTCCTGGCCACCGGTCTAGGAGGCTCTGCATTTTAATTTAATTTTAAATGAAACTTCTTAACATTTTAAAAACCTTATTTACTTTACATACAATAATAGTTTAGTTATATATTATAGATTTATAGAAAGAGACCTTCTAAAAACATTAAAATGTATTACTGGCATGCAAAACCTTAAATTACAGTGAATAAATGAAGACTTGGCACACCACTTCCGAAAGGTTGCCGACCCCTGATGTATGATAACATGTCATGGAATCACCTGAGCACCATTTAGAATATTTAGACTTCATTTATATATGATCAGTAATTTGCAGTTTAAATAAACATCACGGTAGTTCACCGATACTTGTAAAACCACAAGGTACTGTTTAGATTTCATCAGGCTCTTTGTTAAGCAATGCAGCTGTGCATAAGCTTAGGACCTAACACTGGCACTCTTTATGTAGGCAAAATACCCATTAAAGTCAATGAAAGTTTTGTCTGATTGCCTGCAGAAGGACTGTAGAGCTGAGTCCTTGATTATGAACTGTGGGGAAAAAAATCAATAATACAACTGACCAGCCAAGATATTTACACAAGCAATATTGTAACTCTTTTTCCTCTAAAAGGTAAAGAATGATTTTGCAGTTCAGGAGAGAGAGATTGTGGCACATTCATGAGGATATTATTGGTCCTGAGACACTGTTAACATTCATTAAGAAGAAATATGAGGCCACCAACTGTTGATCTTTGCAATTTAGTGCCTTTTCCCTTGTATCTTGGGGACAAAAACTAACTAAGACACAGGTCTATTTGTCACACTTACTGCTACATGAAATCAAGATTAACTCATATTTTTGTTTGCCCTGAGGTCAGAAGTCTGGATTTAAGCTAGTAAAAAGGCAGTTTTCCTCAGTATATTAGAGCTGCCGTGGAGTGGAGTTAAGATAGAGTGAAGAAGTTTGGATTCAGATCCAAGTGAAGACATTTCCAGAGTTCAGGAATTTTCAGATTCAGGGTCCTGGTTTGGGTATGGAGAGATGGGCATGAGCCAGGATCTGGATTCAAATCAGACCCGGTAGAGTTAAAGCAACTAAAGATTTTTTCCAATAACTACAGGCCAAACCCCAATACCCTTACTCCATAAGAAGTCCTGTTGACTTCAGTAGGACCACTTGGGAGTAAGTTGCTAGTCAACATGACTAATAATAACACAATCTGTCGCTCAGTAAAATAATTTACTTTCAGTAGTACTGATTCCAGTTTTCATTGAATTTTTCTGCACAGTCACAATTAAATTACCCTATGTTTAAACTAAATCTAAAACCTACTTTTTTGGCTGAATGTTCAAACATGCACACTTTTATACATGCACGTGCTTGTCTTCTGCCATCACTTTAATCCTGTGGCAGAAGAAATATTATAAACAAACAAAATGTTAGCATAGATTTTGCAGCCATTTTGGTTTGACGGATCTATTTTATTTGGTTTTGTCCCTCCTTCACTTCCAAAAACCAGCTTGTCTCTGATATCTACATATCATTTGACTGTTCTCTTTATTTATGTCTCCTTTACTATCTGTTGTAGATTCTTTCTTGTGACTAATGATAGGTCTAATCCCCAAAACTCAGATCTGCGTCTAGATTTTGGATGCCCAAGCATTCAATAGATTTCAGAGCTGGAGGGTTGATTGGGCTCATTTTAAGAAGAGGTTCTATTTCCATTTGTTTATAAAGCAATATCTCTAACCTAAACCTAGGCACAGGGTAGCACTATAAGGTGACAGAAGACCATACTTTTAGAAAGAAAAAGAATATTTTAAAAATACTAAAGTTAAGTTCTTGTAAAGCTTATTTTCAAAGTGGTATTGTTATTCATTAAACCAGGATGAAGACAGCAGTTGAATGGGTGGTATTCATAGTTCTCAAATTATCTATGGTACATCAGCAAGATATACAAACTATATAGCTGATATGCCAAAAAAAGAAGACTTCTAATAATAATTTTTGGTGTAAATGAAAAAAAATGCACAACTTTGCAAGCAGGCATACTTAAATTAAAATCAAAAGGCTAGCATTTATGTTAGTCAAGCTAATCCACCCTAGTTTGGACACTTAAACTCTATCGTTTCTTGCTGTTGGTGCCCACTCAAGAGATGTGGTTTTGAGTTGCAGGGTGTGGAAGTAACCATGGAAAAAGCATTTCTGTGGAACAGTGCTGCTTTATGTCCTATGTGGACCAACTTGTATAGCAGCCATCTGTCTTCTGGTTTCTGTGTTTGGAGGAAACATTGGTAAATAAAACAGCTAAGGAGCAAAAAGTTTAATTTTGATTTGTGTGCATATTTTAGGGCAGCAGGAAATTTATTTTAGAGTACCTCTACACTACTCACCGCCCTGCCCGCCCTGTGCCAGCAAGTCTCAGAGCCCAGGTCAACTGATTCGGACTTGCACTACAGGGTAAAATTAGCAGCGTAGACAAACCCACTGGGGCTGGAGCCTGGTTTCTGAGTCCCTCCCTCATTGCTGGGTTTCAGAGCCCGGGTTTTAGCCAAAGTAGGAATGTCTACAGTGCTTTAGCCTTGTAGTGCTAGCCCTGCAAGCCCAAGACAGTTGACTCAGGCTCTGAGACTTGGTGCTGTGGTTGTTTTTTTTGTTTTATTTTTTTGCAGTGTAGATGTACCCTTAGTTATTTTAATGGAAGATACAATTCCAGCATCATTTCAGACACATTAAGTGATCCATGAGGTGTATCAAGTTCTTGAACTTTATCTAGTTTAACTGAAATAAATCACTAACCACTGTATGGTAGTCTAATTGTTTTACCTGTAGTACTAGGCTAGAAAAAGTAGCATGGAACTACTCCTCCAGTTTATAAAATAGAAGACACAAGGTTTCCTTTACTTATCCACCAAAGTCATTGATTGCACTGCCAATTAGCACTAAAGCTAGATTACCAGCTGCACAAATCTATCCAAAAATGACCAGCTACGATTTGGGAACCTAACACTCAATCCACAAGTTTTTGCAGTACGTCAGAAAAGTAACACGTTGGGCACACGGCCATGGTAGGATACATTTTCAAAAGGATGTTCCTGAACTCAGCTGTTTTCTGGGATGTGGCCACACCCGAAGTGCATATATACTTCAGTGCTTGGTGCAGTGGGTCTGAGTGACTTCAGCAGGAATTGGATCAGGGACTAAATAATGAAACAATTAGTTTAGGCCTATATCTTATGGAGTATCCCATTCAGCCTCCAACACGCCATGTACCGAGATATGCAGGATAGAAGGCCTGTGTGTGTTTAGGGGCATAGCTATTTCCTCAGTGGGTGTTTGCTCAGTGGTAGGGCATATGCCCTGTTCCAGGGGAAAATACAAGCTGTATTTTGTGCATTACATATAGTCATTGACTGTCCTGTTCTGCAGACTTTACCCATTCAAGACTCCTATCAATGTCAATGGATGCATCTTGTGCCAAAGGAATGCAGCATCAGAATCTTGCTGAAAACACGGGATTCGGTCCTTTACTGGGATACATAGGGTTGCGCATTATATATTCCCGGAATAGTCTCTCATTTGAAAAACAGTACTTCATTCCAATGCAGCTCAGGTCCTCATCTCAATGTATATTCCCCACAAGAAAGGCATGAAGTTCCCAGGATTTCCATATTTCAAACCGTTGGCCATGATCCCACTTTATAGCTCAACATTTAGAGAGAACTCCTTGTTTTCTGTGGATGGATAGATCTCTTGATATGCACCCTAAGATGGCATTTCTTTCTTTACAAAATATTGTTGTATTATGAGCTCATATCTAATTTATCATAAACTCTAATCCATCCATGTTGGTCTTTTCCTGCATCAGTGAATAAAAAGAGCTATAAATAAATTGCTGCTTTTCAAACTATACTTTCCCATTTTATATCTTTTCTTCCTTGTTTCATCTTTCTAGCATTCCTCCCATTTATGGTCCAGGCTGACAAGTTAAGAAGTTGGGTTACATTGTTCAGATTTCACACAACAAATATACTTATAGGGTTTTTGTGTTACTGAAATTATGTGAAGTATCCTTTCTATACATCAGGTCTCTGAGGTACGTCATTAATCAAAGTTCAATGTAATAAATCACTCCTTGTAAAACCATCTGTAAAAATCTTTCCCACTATGCTGCTGCTGATTAAAAAAAATAAATAAACACAGTTTGTCTCTTTAACTCCCCTTCTGTTTTAATTGCCAAACCTGTATGTCTGACTGAGATCCAATTTTCTAAAACAGTTGATTCTTCTCCCTGTGCAATGAATTTCTCCCTTTCAGATAAAGTTTCAGCATAAAGAATTGATTGTCATTCTGGTCCAAAATGGCAATAGAAAAGGGCTTTCCATTTCCTCCCTTGATTACTGCAGTTTTTCAAGTTCTTTAATTTTTTTACCTCAGAGCTGATTTTTCAAACCTGGAGGCCACCACATTGCTGAAAAAATCCTTTGGAAGAAGCATTTATTCAGTGCTTTCCTTTGAAAGAAGTTACACAGAACTTATCTGTGCCCTGAGTTTAACAAAAAGACTAAAAAGGCAATAAAATATAACTACAAACAAAGTAGTTATTTATTAACAGTTTAGTGTAAATGTCTGATGTGAAAAGAGTCCGTACTATGAGAGTGATCTGAAATAACCCTCTACCAGATTTAATGGTGAACATAAGCGGATTGGAACCAGAGGATTCCCCCAGAATCAATGGATGAAAGAGACCTCCTGTGCTGGCTCAGCACTACCTCCTGTAGACAGAGGTGGGGGAAAGTGAATATTTGCCGACTTACCATCCCTGGGATCTTGTGGAAGGTTCTCTCTGGCTTCAGAATTTGCTGGGTCTGTTTTGTTCCATGGAGAATGAGAATAAAATTTGAAGAAAACTCTATAATGAAAACCTTGTGGAGGTTTCCTCCCCTAAGCTTCCTCTTGCTGGCCAAGAGTCAAGGCCAAGAAAAAGAGGAATGTCTAAAGTGCTGCTCTAAACTATTCCAGGGCCTGGGATGACATAGAACTGGCCACAGGAGTGACACAGTTGCAAATGGCTTCTTAGCACCACTCCTCTATCTCTAAAAATTAATCAGGTGTTGTAGTCTTCATCATTAGATAATCCACAGGATTATGGGACTATTATAGGACTGTAAACATTCTATAGAATTTGCTACCTTCAAAGACAGACAGACTTGTATATTCATTCATACCAAGTGCAGTTAAAAAAGTTAATACACTATCATACAAAGCTACATAGGTAAGACACACAATCAGGGATAGACAGTATCAGAAACCACAGAGAGAATGGCAAAAAACAAAACAAAACAGCCCACCAAACACCATCCATATGAGAGGAAAGCACAGAATTCACGACCCAGGGGAAACGGACATTAAGGCAGCTTTAAGCCACGCTTGTGGCTTCCCAATCCTGAGCTATTCTGCAGACTGAAAAGGCCCCAGCACTACTTAAAGGCAGCGATGAAGGCCTAAGAAACACAGCCTCCCTGAGCTGTCCAATAGGCCACCACACAGCTTGCTATTGCCTCATCCCAAGACACCCTCCTGCCATCTAGCTCCTCCCACCAACTCCAGATGTGTGAGGGAGTCCTCAGAAGGCAGCCTTACAGCTAGCATCCACAGTGCCTGTGTCAAGGGAATCTTCCCCACAGCCAGACTGGGACTTTTAGGGACCCTTATGCAGCTCCAACCTTTTTACGTGGGGGAAAAGGGGTCTGAGCAGGGACGAGGATCCATCCCTCCATGCTTCTTGTGCACTGAAGGCTTACAGAGGGAAATGTGATGATAGAAGCCATGTGACAGTTCAAGTCCTTTGAAAAAGAAACTTGGGATGAAAGACAAATATAAAGGGCTACCACAATAAGTTAAGATATGGACACTGCAAGGGAAGGCCCAACCAGTTTTGATGAAGCAAGAACCAAACCAAACCTTCATCTTGAAAGATGAACTAAAACCAACTCTAAATCCCTTCTGGAGGCTCAAGCAGCTCAAATACCCTTTTTTAATTTATTTACAAAAATAAAATATTTTCCATTTTCCAGGGTGACTTGAGTTTTGGCAAGAGCAGGTCAATTAGTGACAAAAGGTATTCACAAGTAATTTGACATTTGATGGGAAATGAATTGTGAAAAACTTATTTGATAAATATCAGTCAACCATCTGCAGAGCTGGGCGACTAATGAAACAAAGATGTCTAATATTTTATTTGTTATTATTTCAGCAGCTCTGCTGGTTATAGATGCCATTGTGTATGGAAATACTGATGTTCTGCAACAATTTCAAAACATCTTCTCACAAAGTTTCTAGCCCAGTTATGTAGATTTTGCTGTTAGATGTTAGATTAATGACTAGACAGTGGGAATCCTGTGTTTACTATACCAAAAATGCTCCCTCCCTAGTTACTTGAACCTTCCTGTTTTTCTCCAGCTGTTGTCTTATCATATGTTTAGCCTGCAAGGAGTATATTTTTATGATGTCAGTACAGTATCTAACACAATGGAATCCTGACCACTGATTGGGATCTCCATGCCCGACTGTAATACAAGATAATAATATCAGATAAGCACCCTAAAGTTCTTTTGCTTCTCTATGCATTAATTCAGGCAAAACCTTACTAATGATATAGGGCCCAATTCAGACCTTCACTGAAGTCAGTGGAGTTCAACCTACTTCCATCAGGTAGGAACTTGGCCCACTGACTCTTTAGGGAAAAAAGATTCTCCCCATTCACTTGCTTTCCCCGCCAATCCAGGAAAAGATACTAGCCTCTTAATCTTGATGTTATTGTGGCATTAAGTATTTTGGCTTGTTTACCCTTAGATTTTCTCTGGCTCTATTTTATATGTCCACTTCTAAGCCACTGGAAAGATTCCATTGCAAATGAAAATGAATTATGTATTTAACCCCCCCCCCCCCAACAGAATCAGTAATTTCATTCAGAGTAGTCAATTAAAGGTCACTTGTTATTGATTTTAGGATTCTTTGACTACCTAATTGCCCACATCTTGTAATGTCACCAGAAAAGAAACATTACCATGACAGGTTTTCCTTGTGTTTGAAAAATGGCCTTTCATTTCTGAGTAAATTCTCTTCTTCAAAAAGACAAGCTGGTGCCTCCCAGTTGAATAGCTTTTGAATCCTGTTATGCTAAAAGGGTGCCTTTTCCAGGCTTGTCAGTTGAAGGAAATTTATTCAGGTGGTCTCGGGGGAAGACCTTGGCAGTATATCAATAGGTCTCTTTTATAAGGAGACCTTTACTCACGGAGCTGTAACTTGGTCTAAGCCTGCTATGGCTTTTAAGTTAAAATACACATAAAATGTCTGTATTTAAAGGCCTCCATGCTTCAGCTCTGATTGTGAGTCTCCCAAGGAATTTATTAGCCCAATAAATAAAACAGCTGGCCCAACAATAATACATTTGTACATCGGTTGTTTTTTATTTTGATGTGACGTGGCAGAGATAAATATTCTAATAGCAATCCTTGAGAAATGACTATCTCTACAAACCCTAGTGGTGCATATTTAAAGCTACCTGGGTGTAATGAACAAGTTGTACCTTGCAAACAGAAACACCACATGCATTTGGAATAAATGGCACACAGTATGCAATATGGATCCTGTCCTGATGGAAAGGCAAATGTAACGCATACAAGTTTACTAAGTCAGGAAATGTTGAGCAGCTGATCCATAGTATATATTGCCTTAAGCAGATTAACAACTTCTATACTAGGTTTCAGAGTGCAGCTGTGTTAGTCTGTATTTGCAAAAAGAAAAGGAGTACTTGTGGCACCTTAGAGACTAACAAATTTATTTGAGCATAAGCTTCTGTGAGCTACAGCTCACTTCATCGGATGCATTTGGTGGAAAATACAGTGGGGAGATTTTATATACACAGAGAACATGAAACAATGGTGTTACCATACACACCGCAACAAGAGTGATCGGGTAAGGTGAGCTATTACCAGCAGCAGAGAAAAAACACCTTTTGTAGTGATAATCAAGGTGGGCCATTTCCAGCAGTTGACAAGAACATCTGAGGAACAGTGGTGATGGTGGTGGGGGAACATGGGGAAATAGTTTTACTTTGTATAATGACACATCCACTCCCAGTCTTTATTCAAGCCTAATGTTATGGTGTCAATTGCAAATTGATTCCAATTCAGCAGTTTCTAGTTGGAGTCTGTTTTTGAAGTTTTTTTGTTGAAGAATTGCAACTTTTAGGTCTGTAATTGAGTGGCCAGGGAGATTGAAGTGTTCTCCGACTGGTTTTTGAATGTTATAATGCCTGACGTCTGATTTGTGTCCATTTATTCTTTTACATAGATACTGTCCGGTTTGGCCAATGTACATGACAGAGGGGCATTGCTGGCACATGATGGCATATATCACATTCGTAGATGTGCAGGTGAACGAGCCTCTGATAGTGTGGCTGATGTGATTAGGCCCTATGATGGTGTCCCCTGAATAGATATGTGGACACAGTCAGCAATGGGCTTTGTTGCAAGGATAGATTCCTGGGTTAGTGTTTTTGTTGTGTGATGTGTGGTTGCTGGTGAGTATTTGCTTCAGGTTGGGGGTCTGTCTGTAAGCAAGGACTGGCCTGTCTCCCAAGATCTGTGAGAGTGATGGGTCATCCTTCAGGATAGGTTGTAGATCCTTGATGATGCACTGGAGAGTTTTTAGTTGATGGCTGAAGGTGATGGCTAGTGGCGTTCAGTTATTTTCTTTGTGGGCTTGTCCTGTAGTAGGTAACTTCTGGGTACTCTTCTGGCTCTGTCTATCTGTTTCTTCACTTCAGCAGGTGGGTATTGTAGTTGTAAGAATGCTTGATAGAGATCTTGTAGGTGTTTGTCTCTGTCTGAGAGGTTGGAGTAAATGAGGTTGTATCGTAGAGTTTGGCTGTAGACAATGGATTGTGTGGTATGGTCTGGAATTTAGCTCAATCTTATTGCAACTCTGTGCCTAAGAGTTCAGCCATACGTTTAAATGTGCATTTGTGCTTGCAGTCATTGAGGGAGCTTGTGCAGTAGTAGCAAGTACATGCAAGTTAAGAGTGCAATTGTGCCCACACTTCCCTGAAAACAAGTCTCCATACTCAGAGGTGTACAAATGTTGTGTTTCTACAGAGTTGTACTATGTTCTGCTCACTTACTACTATTATATTTTTTATTGTTCTTACAGTTTGAGAGCAAAATATCAGAGAACAGTGATCCATTTTGGAAACAAAGAGACCTCCTTGCCTTCTCCCAAACATTCACTCATCTCCAGAACTCACAGCTGCTGAATAAGCCTTTTTGATATTTCTGAAAAAGCAGGGTTCATTTTTTTAAAGAAGTTTTCATTTCTGAGCATTGCTGGGGTTCCAGATGGGGCTAAAACTTGAACTGACAATACACTGCAGAAAGAGAGATATTTGCAGTATATGTTGTATGACCTGAAGCTGGAAATGCCAGAAGTCATACAAGAAAGCATGTTCTTTCCAGATATTGAACCCAGTTATACAGACCCAAGAAGCTGCCTTTGTCATGGCTGGAAGGCTGGAAATCAGCACAGAAGGAAAAATCTCTAAGGGGAGGAGGCCTCTAAAACCCAGACATCTTTAATCCCCATTTCATCCACAGTTGGAGAAGGTGCGAACTTCTGAATCCATTTGTTCCCTTCTGCTCACCTTGGAAAAGACAGGCGAAAAAGAACCAAGCTGACTTAGCATGGCAAGCTTCTAACTATGCAAATAAAAAGTATATGGAGAATTACACTTTTCAACAGAATGGCAGTGAAAATATTTCAATTTATGCTTAAGAAAATCTAAATCAAAATAGCTTTGCTGCCTGTAAATAATCAACTGGGTTTTGAGGGAACAACACCACTTTTCTGTGCATTAGAAGCCAAATGTATCCATGGCATAAGTTCTAAAATCAGTGGAGTTACAACAGGATGAATTTGGCCCTAGAAACCTCCAGTACTTAGACAACAATTTTAGAATCTCTAAATAGTTTATAAAACTGTTTTGTTTCAGTTGACATCTGGTAGTTACTGGGGCAAAGAGTTATTTTTTTCTGCAACAAAGAGCTGTGGCCAATATTTTAACAGCCTTACCATGATATTTTAAGCAGGAACACTTGGGTTTATTTTTTCTTTTTACCTGGAAAACAGAAACTGGTTTTCGTTAGATTTTTTTTCCACATTTTTGTGTTTTGTTTGTGTTACAGGATATGTGGTTTATTTAAAGTCATAAATAAAGTATTTTTGTAAGCAGTGGAAGTCAGAGTAAAAGCAGGCCAAATTAGACAAGTACAGTATCATAAAGCTCCTGCAGGATATATGACATCCATGTGAATGAACTTCAGAAATAGTAAAACAGAACAGAAAAAACAAAATGTAGAGATTTACTTTATTTTTGGTAGTTTTTATGGGAAAAGTAAGATTTTTTTAAAATTTACCAAGGTAGTTTTAAATAGGAATAATTAACATTGCTTTTTGTAAGACAACATGTATCCACATCAACCGTATTGTAGGACAGCCCAAAAGCAATAGCTGTTTCAGGCCACTAAAAGTGAAATGTGAGTTTTCTGAAGTACAAAAGCACTTCATAATTCAAAATGAATGCCTGTTTTTACAACTCTGATTTTCTCTCTCTGGGGTTTTTCAGAAAGCCTTATAATAGCGTTTATACAGCGACCTAAGCCTGCCTTTGGTTCATGTTTTTCTCACCTAATGTTGCTGAGATATGATTCTTTATTATTTAATTAAATGTATCTTTCTATAATTACATTTACTTGCTTGCATATTTATACCTGCTTCTGGAAATTTCCACTACATGCATCCAACGAAGTGGGTATTCACCCACGAAAGCTTATGCTCCAATATGTCTGTTAGTCTATAAGGTGCCACAGGACTCTTTGCTGCATTTACTTTCAAAGTTGCCTACAAAAATTAAGACTACCGACAATTTCTATTTCTTTTGATTTTAGCACATTTCTCCTGGGTCCAAAGCAAGATAATCATTACCAAGTTACAGGGCAGATCAGTGCTTTCTTTAGGCCTGATTTTGTTACCACTGACATAAATGGTAGACATCACATTAACTTTAACAGTGCAGGATTAGGCCTGTTGTCTCATATTAGTAGTTCTATTGGTTTCAGCAAATAGGGTCAACAGGATTTAGCCTATGATGTAATAAGGGGATGCATAATAGGGCATTCTTACCTAGAACCCAGATCAGGGAGCAGCCATGTGTCAGTTTCCACCCATGGTCCACATTCCGCTTCCAGCTAGTTGGATGCTTGAGTGATTTAGTCCTCCGGCCAAACCAAAAGAATCCCCTTCTGGGGTAAAACCAAGATTCTAAACAGCCATTTACCATGCTAGACTGAGTCCTTCCTCTGGGATTCAAGTGTGTATATGCAGGTGAGGGGAGTAATTCCTCCCACACTTTTTAAAAATGTCCCAGCCTGGGACCTCTGCAAGAAAAGCAATTTGCATGAAGAATGCCTCAGCCCTCCAGCACTGCAACTGTGCCGGATCAAACAGCTCTTCCCCATACTATCCCAGTTCTAAACCTTCACCAGAACACAAGCCCTTCATCCAAAAATAGCTCTTTATCCTTTGGCTTCTTCCACAGCCCTTTAGTAGAAACCCATAAGTATTTCCATATTTCCCCTTCCCAGGCCTCTACCCTAAACCACTGTGGAGAGACCTCCAGAAACATACTGCTGTCTCTGAGTTTCTTCCTACATAGCAGGAAGCTGCACTGTCACTTGACCCTCTCAGTTACCTGACCCCTCTAGGCCATACAGATCCCAGCTTCTCTCCTGAAAGGACTAGAATTTAGAATAGAGATAGGCTGAACTCAGACTTGCCCTTTAATGGATAGCTCACCTTCTGGCGGAGTGTTGTCCCCATGACACTCTTATTTCTCTGTGAATATCTCCTAGTTTTCACCTGTCTGATCTGAGAGTTGGTATTAAAGGATGCCAGGAAATTGTGAGGTTTTCAAAGTTCTCCCAGACAGCTTGTCCATATTATAAGATTTGAAAATGTGTTTCTGATGCTCCTCAAATCCTTCTGATGTGACTGCACCATGTTAACTAAACTGTTGTAGGATTCAGACAATATCTGAATTCATTCAGAGCAATATGTGATGATACTTTTGAAGCAATTTTCATTTTATTTAAATTAATCTGCTGTAGAATAGTCATGATAAACCTTCCATGATACTGGGCATGTTTGAAAGTGTTGTTGGATTTTGATCATTGCAATGATCGTCTTTCTCAGTTCTTAATGCATGCTAATTGATTAATAGTAACAGAGTAAATTTCAATAACCTAAATTAATGTCTAATAAGCACCCACAAACCTAGAGGTCATTGTGATCATGAATTCTGCTCTTTGGGCAGTTAGTAAGGGATAAATATTTTTTAATTAAAATAATCATGACACTATATTTAACATTTCATTTAAGCAATTGCTTGTCTTCTCTTTGATATATTTTTCCCCATTGGGCTGCATAAAACCATTATTTCACTCATCACTAAATTCTGGATTATATTTTCACTCCAGCAGTAGAATAAGTTTTTTCTCTGGAGGAAGTTTCTTTAAAAGGTCTTCAAAGTAGTTTTCAGGTTTCATGCTAGCAGCAGCCATTGCCTTGATACTGAAGATCAAATTGGCTACAAAACTATTCTATTACACTGGTAAGAACTGAATATTTTCATAGGCTCAGAGGATTACATGAATCAAGAAACTTACACAAATACTTTATTAATTGAAAGGAATGGAAAAGATCATTTCAGTAATATAATTTTACATATCACAAGTAGAAAAGCTATTGGATGTTACATTGATGGGCATACTCAAAAACTAACTGCCTTGCTAGGTACCTAAATCCAATAGTTAGGCCCCACTGGCATTCACAAAATTCCCATTCAGCTGCCGCCTAACCCTGGAAGTACCCTAGTTCCCACTGGTAAAGTCCCCAAGGCACCTACATTTCTGCTGGTGAGCATGTGCATAGCTACCTAACTTCTGATGCTGCAGAGCTCCACCTACCCCCTGGTGGGAGTCACAAAACAGGCATTCTGCACATTTTATGTGCTGAGCCCACTCTGGTAGGTGGGCTCACAGCACATCTAATCTGCACAAAAGACCTTTTGCTGTTATATCCAATAGCCTGATGGTTTGAAACAAATCCTTGCTTTACTGGATTTGAACCTTGTGTGGGCCCCGCTCCTTGGAAAGTGAATCAGCAGGATACAGAGTCAGTCTTTTCTCTGCACCATTGAATATTTAATTAGTTATACACAATGGAACACTTCAGCAGACACTGAAAGAACCCTGCCCCAGAATACCCTGTAACCTAGAAGTTAGGCCTCTCATTGGGGAGAACTGACCTGGGTTTAAGTCCCTGCTCCAAATCAGGCAGCGTGAGGATCTGATGCTGAGTATCCAATATCCCAGGTGAGTGCTCCTCCCCGTCTCAGGTGGGTTAGGGTGGTAAAAGGGGGCAACAGCTCCTTCTAATTTTTGCCACAAGAAAGGGCTCACCCGATTTAGGCACCTAACTCCAGGAGAACATTCATGGCTGTGACATCTGACCCTCTTTATCAGTTATTTCACTGGTGATATTGGGCTCACAGATTGTCTTTACATTGCCATAAGATTCATGCAATGCAATATTACATGGTCATCAAAGAAACACATTACAGTTAATCTCATCTTTAAATGGCAACTACCTCAGTGTGGAGAAATGTAATAGGCTGTCATTCCTTCTCCCCTATAAAGACTGTAATTGTATGACTTGTCCATGCAAATCCTGCCAAAACATACTATTGACATTACTAATAAAGCTGATAAAAAGGCTCCGATTTCCCAAGGGTGGTAAATATCTGAGAACGAGGCTCAGGCTTTGTCCTGGATTTAAAAAAATAAAAAAAAATAATCAGACTCATTTAAAAAAAAATCTTATGGCGTCATCCTGACCACAGAGTTCATAGAAATCTGAACTTGACTGACATTATAGAAAAGATTCTTCGCTGGGGTTAAACAGCGTAGCTACATTGCCATCAATGGAGTGTCTGCTGGCTTATGGCAGCTGAGTATCTGGCCCATAATATTTAAAATGACTAGAAATCTAGTTGTTCACAGGTTTGTTTTTTCTTGCAGGCACTCTGTCCCATTTCCCAGATCACCAAGTCCCATTGGCTAATGCGAATGGGGAGTGACTATGGCTCTCCTTCCTTTCTACACCTCCCATGGGGCACTAACAAGAAACAGACCCTGTGTTCAAGAGAGAGCAGACAATGTACTGTAATTGAGCAGACATCTGCAAGGGCATTGAGATGCATGCAAAGGTTAGTCCCAGGTTGACCCACAGTTAATAACACTACAGTTCTGTGGGAAAATCTTTGATGTTACATCATGAATACATTCCACTCATTCATAATATGTGTGTAATTTGAAAAACAAATAAATAATTGACGTGATGAGTATTCATTGATGTGGCGTATCTTTGAAAAGGGTCATGATCATGGGGCTGGTTGATTTGTTATTCTGAATTACTTGACAAATTCCTGCTCTTTAAAACCTCTAAGGCCCAATTATGAACTGTTCTCTGCATCTGTTTACATTTGCGGTTTGACACCTGTTTGTTGTGACTGGTGAGATAAGGTAGGGGCTATGATTTCTGCTCCTTAATTAGTCAAGTGTGTCAGCATTTCTAGCTCAAAAATCACATTGGTATGAAAAAATAAACATTAGGGATTAAATTCTGGCCCCATCGACTTCAATGGGTCCAGGATTCCATGCTAAGGCTCTGCAAATATCTGCACAGGGGACCTGTCAACCCCCAGATTCTGAAGTGAGGGACGGTGGCCCTCAAAATGGGGGATGACTTTAAAATCAAGTCCAGATGTGGGACGTCCTGCACGATGTGGGATGTCCTGCACAATGTGGGACACTTGAGAGATATGCCTTGAAATTCATATTCCACAAACATCTGGGCCAGAACTCAATCACATTGATGTTCACAGTAATAGCACACAAAAGGGAAGTCAGCATGGGCCAGGCAAATGCATTTAAAAACTGGAGTTAATAGTTACAGAAAATAAAAGAAAAGCAATCGTTTTTGAAGTATTTGCCTAGCTGTAGTCATGATTACCTCCCTTAAGAACTGGGCAGAACATGGAGGAAGGCATGTGATTTACTTGAGAGCAGCATGATTTATGGAGAAGGAGGAGGATGCTTGATTTGCAAGGGGTAGGAGTTGCAGGTCTATGAGACAACATGGAATAAGGCCTGAAGAAAAGTATCCCAGAAGCTGAATCCCAGGAGGAGAGTGACGACAACGAGAGCAGATTTGTGAGCCGACCAATGCTTGAGCCTAGAGGGGGAGAATCAGAAGCTTGAAATGCATAGAGAAAGTGAGAAGTAGCCAGGGAAGGGATTTGAAATGGGGAAATGACATGATTGGAGTAGCAAGCCAGAAACAAGAGGTCTTCACAGCAGGATTTTGAATGGTCTGATGGGAATCAGGTGGCAAATAAAGCAATCCACAGAGGAAAACATTACAGTCACTAAGGGGAGAAATGATTAGGGCCTGGACATGGTAGGGTGGTTTTTGGTTTTGGTGTCATTTTTACCTAAAACTCTCCTCCTCTAGTGCAGCAGCAGAGTGGAGAAAGCATTTGGCATGGATTTATTTCTGTAGGGGTCATGGCAGAAGTGGATCTCTAGGAAGGATTTGAATGCCACAGATGTTAGCCTCAGGAAGTTGGTTTGGGAGGTTACTGCATACATAGGGAGAAGGCATGGAGACTGAAACAAGAATGAGGACAGGAAAGATGCTGACATCAAAGAGGCATGGCAGGGACACAACAAGATGAGCTTGAGTTATGGCAGAGTAGATGTCAGAACATGTGCCTGCAATTCCCTGGCCTTTGCATTTTTCCTGGAACAAGTCTGATTTATTATAAATAGGTGGACAGTTAACTTCTCTTTTTCTTACTGCAGATAAAAACTCACCTTAAATCTAAAGAAGGTGGCTGCCTTTTACTATACACAAAATATTGCTTAAGGCCTTTAAAATAAATAAATAAAATCACTTTCATTGACAAGTGTCTTTTTACCTCAATGGATGAGCTATTTTGTACCTCCAGCCATACGGTGGCATTAAAGACCGTCCAAGTGCAGTCTCTACCTTTCCAAACTGAGCTTACACATCATGGTTAAAATAACTGAAACAGGAGCTTCGCTGTCTTGGCACAGGATTATTTTCTTCCACCCGTCACACAGTTCAAAGACAATGTTTTTGGAGGCTTTGCAACATGATCCAAAGCCAACCACCCTGATTACAAATCGACTGTCCAAAGCCTCTTTATTTTGCCAATCATTTAATACATATTTTGAACAGTCTAACATGAATTTCATCAGTTATTCTGTGTTTCAAAACATTCCCCTTGCTTGAATAGCAAATCCCACTTTTCTCCAGGGATTGGAGGATAGTATAATTCTTGTTTTCCCTTAAGCATCATTGCAAGACACTCAATCCAAAATAATAGACTATAGCACTGAGCTATTATTTTATACTGACACAAATCTTTAAACATCATGATTTTAAAGGATGTCATTGGTATTGGATGGAATTGTTTATGAGTAATCCAGTCACCTTTTATATTAAATTCACAGTAGTTACATGCAGACTTATCATTTTTTTGCTGTGTATTAACTCTCTGTAATAGTTTGATTTCACATTTATTTGTCTCAATACAACTACTGACCTGCAGTCCACTGGTTTAATCTCTCCAGCTCAATTTGCAATTTGTCTCTGTCATACGATGTCATATTTCACATTTTGCTGCTGTGATCAAAAGTTCGACAGTTGAATTTATACCTTTTTCTGGATTGTTCATGAAAATAGGAGATTCAGTATTAAACAGGGTCTCCCTAATTTATTATTTTCTTCTTTTATATGGCCTTGTCACTGTCATAACAGAGCACCTTACGGTCAGTGGATTTTATCTTTATGACACCCCTGGGGCCATTAAACTGCTTGACTTGTTACCAGTTTTTATCTATTTCCTTTAAAATAAATAGGAGCCGTCTTTAAAAACCTCACAGTTGTATGCTTCATACTTAACACTTTCCAAATTGACAGGGTGGAACATATTGAGATGCTTTAAAAAGACATACATGTTTTATTTACACATTTAGAAACATTTCTATGTCTTATCAGTCATTTACGTAAAGAAAAAATGATGCAGAATATTTTAGTTTAAACTTAATCAGAAAAAAGTATTAAATCTATATTTGTATACCAACTATATATCACCATTTTGAGAATATATGTGAGAAGCAAACAGAAGACTTGGTCACTTATAAGCTCAAGCTATAAGTTTGGCACTGGTTATTAAAGAAGTGTTATTAAATTGCATATAAGTCATAAATTATTCCTATCCTTTCATGGAAGAGCTACATTATTATAAACACAATTATCAAGTTAAAAGATCATTTAACCCTGTTCTCTGCTGAGCAATTTGCTAATCAACTGAAAGCAATAGGTAAAACAAAATCAGAATTTATTTACAACAACTCATTCTTGTATGAAACCAACTGTCTTACACAGCTGTCCTGTGGGCTGACTGTGTTATAGCAGCACATAGATGTGTTTAAAAATAAATTACATCTAGATCCTTGAAGAAATACAGTGACAATATTGGAAAGGTATATGGTAGGTGTCTGGGATATCCAGAGTCTGAATTATCCCCACTAGCATGGATCCTTACACTGGAGAGAAAGCTAAGCACAGATTGAATTTTCAGTTCAATGTGGTGTTTCACTGACATGCATAGTAATTAAGCTCATTTCAGTTTGTAGCTGTTATTAAATTCCACTTGCCCTGTCTAATCCATTTATAGTAGTTAGAAAAACAAATTTTACACAGTCTGGATGAACAATTTTAAGCATCCAAACTCTGGACTTTTCCAGTTAAAAGAAACTGAGCTAAGGGGGAAAAAATAAAGTTGTCAATTCGCCTTGCAAATAACACCAATCATTCTGTGTGTTTGGTTATTCTTTTGATGAAGGCAGGTCTGAATGCTTAATTTTTGCTCAGCATCTTTTAGTACCTTAGCACAGAAACAGAAACTGATATTCTAAAGTCTTATTACATACAACCAAATCCGACAGGATGCTTTTTCATCATAACAATTCACACAGCACTTAATATTAAAGCTGCTTTCTTCAAATCACATTGCACATCCGTTAGTAGCTGCAAATGCATCTGGAAGATTGAGGTCTTGTATGTTCCTCACTGACAGCCAGTTTTTTTCATGTCTGTCATCCCCAAACTGAGTCCTATGTGCTTATTCCTCATGCTGGTTTATTTCATCCTTTTTTATACCTCTGAAGATGAGGCAGTTATAAAACTGAAGCATGAATGCTGTCATTAGCAAATTAAAGGGAGAGGGATATTTTCCAGAAGGTGATGATAACCTTGCCATTGAGTTACAGTGCATCAAAGGCTTTAACCATGGGAATGTACTAAGATTTGGTAGAGGATCTGGAGCAGTGGTTCTCAACTCTGGTCCACCACTTGTTCAGGGAAAACTGCTGGCGCGCTGGGCCGGTTTGTTTACCTGCCACATCTGCAGGTTCGGCCGATCGCGGCTCCCACCGGCTGCAGTTTGCCGCTCCAGGCCAATGCGGGCTGCAGGAAGTGGCAGCCAGCACATCCCTCGGCCCGCACCACTTCCTGCAGCCCCCATTGGCCTGGAGCAGCGAACTGCAGCCGGTGGGAGCCGCGATCGGCCAAACCTGCGGACGTGGCAGGTAACAAACTGGCCTGGCCTGCCAGCGGCTTTCCCTGAATAAACGGTGGACCAGAGTTCAGAACCACTGATCTAGAGGAAGCAATACACAGCCACTGTCGATTAATCAAAACTCAGTTGAGCAACAGGGATTACTAAAGTAATTCTCGTGTCAGACCATTTGGCTGGCCCGGGGAGGAGAACAAAATCAGCTGCATACTCAATGGATGCCATTCAGTGACTGTCAGCTAAAATGCTACAAGGGAGGGAAGGCACCTTTTCTCTGTAGTCTCAAAGCACCTTGTAACAACTAAGAATTAATTTAATAAAACAATCACTGTATTTAGTATTTGGGTTTTGTAGCACTCTTCTTGGGGCTATTATTCATATTGCTGTAGCACCTAGGAGACATACTCATGGTACAAATCCACATGGGGCTAGTTGTTGTACAAACACGTAACAAAGACAGTCCCTGCCTCAAAAAGCTTAAGCTATAGTAGCTTCACACATCATCATACTAGATTCCTCTTTTGTCTTTCTTCTGTGGAAAAAATCCTACAGATGGTGTATGTTGTTTCATTTATGCTTTTGCACTGGATGGGGTTATCACGCAATGATAGGCATAGCTTTCTTGCAGAGGGCATACTATGGCACATTGTGGAAGAAGTCCGATAATCTTCTTTGTTCTAGATGATGAGCCATAAAAGAATAGAGGCCAATGTATTTCTTTACTTGCTATTGATTGGTGTCTGACTTCATGTTTGCATTTGATTTGACACGAAAAGTGAGATTCAAGAGACTTGCATGTTTTGCGCTGTTCATATCATTCTTGTCATCCAGATACTGACATCTGAGAGGTGGAAAAAAATTGAGCTTTTTAATCATAGAATATCAGGGTTGGAAGGGACCTCAGGAGGCCATCTAGTCCAACCCCCTGCTCAAAGCAGGACCAAGCCCCAATTTTTGCCCCAGATCCCTACATGGCCCCCTCAAGGACTGAGCTCACAACCCTGGGTTTAAGCAGGCCAGTGCTCAGACCACTGAGCTATCCCTCCCACACCGTACAAACATGAGTGCCATTTTGTTCCTAGGAATGTGGAGGAAAGCATGGATACTTGTGGAGATACGGATCTGTGCAGGATTCCCACTAGGGTTGACAACTGTCTAGTCGCACAAACCCAAACACAATTGCCCTGCCCATTTGCTGAGGTCACACCCATCCTGCCCCTTATCTGAGGCCCCTTCCCCCACTTACTCCATCCCCCCTCCCTCTCACCGGGTTGGGGCAGGAGGTTGGGATGTGGGAGGGCATGCAGGCTCTGGGCTGGGGCTGAGGGGTTTGGAGTGTGGGATGGAGCTCCAGGCTGAGCCTGGGCTAGAGGACTGGGGGGCAGGAGAGGGAGAACGGGCTCTGCGAGGGAGGTTAGGTGCAGGAGGGGGCTCAGGGCTGGGACAGGGGATTGGGGTGCAGGAAGGGGTGAGGAGTGCAGGCTCTGTATGGCGCTTACCTCAGGCAGCTCCCAGAAACGACCAGCACGTCCGGCTCCTAGGCCCAGGGGCAGCCAGGTGGCTCCGTGCACCGCCCCTGCCTGCAGGCACTGTCCCTGCATCTCCCACTGGCCGCAGTTCCCAGCCAATTGGAGCTACAGAGTTGGCGCTCAGGGTGGGGCACAGGGGAGCACGAGGAGACCCCCCCCCGGCCACCCCAGCACCCAGGAGCCGGACATGCCGTCTGCCTCCAGGAGCTGTATGGAGCCAGGGCAGGCAGGGAGCCTGCCTTAGCCCTGCTCACCCCTGGCCAGATTTTTGACCTACAAAAATCTCCCGGATTGCTTTTAATAGTCATCGGGAGATTGAGGCCGATTCTGGAAGACTCCCGGCCAAGCTGGTAGGGTTGGCAACCCTAATTCCCACTGGAAGCTATGCGTTAAAAGCCATCTGTTTGCAATCACTTCAATGAAAGTGAGAAAACCATGTGACCAAGGCAACTATCACAGGCACAGCTCACAGGTAGCACACACTGAAGTGAGTAGTTGCTAGGACCTTTTGCAAGCAATCCACATCACAGATGCTTTGAGAAGAGTGGCTTATTACACTGGTACGAATGCTTCAGAGGCTAAGAAAGAGGGCGGTAGCCAATTCTCTAGGGTTCAGGGAGGTATGTACATATCTGAAGTTGGAACTTCAGAGGAAAGGGCTAGTTTTGATTTTACCTGCTGATACCATTAGAGAAAAATCCAAACTAGAACATGCTATGTTAGCATTTAGCAATCCTGAGTGATCAAATCAGTTGGTTATTGTTTAATGCAATAATAGTTTATCCACCACTAATGGCAAATGGATCTGAAAAAGAGCTCTGTGTAAGCTTGAAAGCTTCTCTCTTTCACCAACAGAAGATGGTCCAAGAAAAAAAAAAAAAAACATTTCCTCACCCATCTTGTCTCACCACTGATGGAGACACAGGCTACATACAAGTTTATACAGTTGGTATTGTATGTTAAAATAATTGTATTATAATCCATGGCCTATAATCTTTATTCATTAGGATACACATATGTGGAAAACATTATCATTATGACACCTTTTACATAATCAGAACCTTATGTCCACAGTACACTGAGGAGCAAACAGTTTAATTACTATTTCAGCTGGAGAGATTAAATAAAACAAAACAGGATTTAATTGGCTTGACTCACAACAGCACTACTTTGAGAGAAAGAACAAGCTCTTTTTTTTTTGGTAACAAAAGAAGAACAGACAAAATGGTGTTGAGAATGGTCAAAACAGGAGTTTATTCAATTATTTTTAAAACAAATAAATTTGTTTTAAATTCTAGAAGAGTTAAACCTATCATTTTATTCCAGTAATTCAAACAATAGGCCAAATTCTGCTCTTAATCATACAGATGAAAATCCATAGTTAATTGAATTATACCAGATTTATACCCATATATACAAAATATTTTTGGCCCATAACAACGAAGTTTCAGAATGAAAATTAAGAACCTGATTCTGCCAACCCTTCCTTATGGGAATGGTCTCATTCATTAGGACTACTTATGCAGGGACTACTCACATATCAAGGATCTGTAGGACCAGATTCTTACAGAAAAGCTGGGTAGATTACTAATACAGAAGATAGAAAGCTTCTTTCACTAGCTAATTTCATGCCCAAATCTGGTCTGCTATACCAGTTTAAATTAGGAATAGCTATTTAAGAGCCAAATTCTCCATCATGCTGTATGCCCCCTAGGTATCTCCCCCTAGTTTGGGGGCTGATTCAGCCTTTCACACCCATCAGGGACACTTATGGCCTGGCTGCCTATCGCTCCAAGTGTCATTCTGGCATCCAGGAACAGACAGAGTGAAGTTGTGCTGTAGCTATGCTCCTCCCCACTCCCAACCCTACCTGTTGCAAGGTCACACCCGGAGATGCCAGAAACTGTGGAGGGGTGAGGATGGGAAGAGGTGTTACCTAGAATCACTGGGCTGATTTTATGCCACATAGGAATGTCAAGTGGCTGGATCCCCCAAAGTTTACTGCCTCTTAGTGCTGGTTCAAAGGGACAATGGCACAATGGAAAAATCAGGCCAGAAGTCTGTGAAGCTGCACAGGTACAAAACCAGTGTAAGCAAGGTCTGTCAGGCCCCAAGCAGGACAAACTGTGCACAAAAGAAAATGGAGTTACTGCCAGCAAAATATCTGAAAAGATGGTTTCTGCCCATAGTTTCATTAAGATTTTAAAGTCCTCTGACTTGAAGGCGCCAGTGTTCTACATTCATTGGCTCTGACATTTATACACATTACCACCATGCAAATTCTTTTGAACAAACAAAAGAAGAACAATTTGTTCCACCTCATGTTCACTCTGACCTGAGCCTGTTTTTTTTAAAAAGAAAAATGATTACCTTACATATCTCTTTACAAGCTGCAGTGGCCGAGACTTTTTAGATGAAATCTGAGCTTATCCTGAATATCTTTGGCTTTAGACTCTTATTGCAGTATATATGCTTTGAGACAGACACAAAAGCAAGGAATAAGCAGCCAGTTTACTTTAAGCAAAATAAGTAATCAATTACTCTGTAGGGGGTAGACCAAAGATGTACTGTATTCACTGCAAGAGAGTGATATTTGTTACATTTAAAAATAACTCAATGTTTTATTGACTCATTGTATGTGATTTGTAGGTTTCTTCAACTCATGTTCTTTTTTCATATTTACCTCTTATGAAGTGATTTGGCTATAACATAGCATGCTTTGTGCACAAATGGAAAGTGAATACCTGTCAATAAATGCTGCTAATTTCTTTATTGAAAGAGTATTCTCTATAGGATTTAGGCTCTTTTCACCACCAATTGCACACAGCGTGCACTTTTTACCCTTCTTAATCTTTTAAGGTACAGAAGTACATAAATAAAACTATGTTGGACAGCAATAATTCAGGATACTATAAAGGACATCAAGAAGGGTGCTGTAAAACAAAGCCATTGGTTTTTATTTTCCATTCACACATTGCTAACTTTTAATGATCGACTACTTGTATCCAAAGCTATTCAAAGAGAGCTTAACAATTCCTACTGTAACTTGGAGTCAACACATTTTAAGGTGATTTATAAGATCCTACTGAGTTCACAGAAGTAACTGAATCAGAGATGAGTCAGATTGACAAAATGGCCACAGGCAACCCCCGAAATATGCATACTGTAGCTACTCCACAAATGATGCATTTTCACTGTTCCCATGACTATTACCATCAGCATCACTTCAGAACTTTTGCTGCAACTGCATCAGTCCCGGAGGTAGGGTTTTATTTTTAAATGTCCAAGCATGTCCAGGAACACCAATTATAAACATGTTACAAGTCAGTGGCATTCAAAACAGAGCCCTCATTATGTGCATCGTAAGAGTCCCCACCATGTTTTTACAGATCTCCATATGTGGATTTATCCATTCTCACCCCTATTCCCAGATATAGACATATTGATTCGTTTAGATTGGCAGATGTTTTCCTTTTCATGTGTGAAGGTGGGTTTGAGAAAACTTAGTCACACAGCATGGGTGTGCATTATACATGTTCTGAGTGAAACCTATGTGTGCAGTTGTGCCCATAATAAGGTGTGAAGAACTGGGAACCTGATTTGTGCATCCAGCTTTCAATACGTTTGTTGCATGTTTAAATTTACCACACTTTCATTTTCTAGTAATATTAGAGAAATTGTTCACACACTCAGCATGCAGTTATACCTAGTCTGTCTGAAAGAAAGACATTTTCTATAGTTCAAAGAACGATTAGCAAGCAATTCCAAGCATAGTACATATCTAGCATGGAAATATCGTTGCAAAATTACCGGTATATTCCAGTTCTCTTTAGTGAGAAATTTGGGTATAAAAATATAGAAAACCAGGCTTATTCCCATTTGGATGTTTTTTTGTCTATTACCAGAATCAGATGGGTGTAGGGAATTGATATTAGGATTGGGAAGGTCTGGATGTTAAGAATCCTTTTTCAGTTTTTTGGGTGGGAGCATTAAATGTTATCCTAATAAATCAGGCACAGCAAGAACCAAGAGACTGTTCTGATGAGAAAGTTAATTTCTGTGAGACTTCCAGGCCAAAAACCAATTGTAAAAAATCCAAATAAATTCCACTTTTGAGGCCATCCCATTACTACTTGCATTAATACAATGCCTCTCCCCAGAAATTCAAACTACAAAGGGGATGAGTGGAGAGTACGAGGTTAAAGCCTGTAGCCTTGGGGCTACAAGTCTAAGAATTTCCAGGAAATTTTCATCACATCAAAATTCCAATTAAATAGTGGGATTAGTCAATTGCCCTCATCATTATTCCATTCTGCCATCAGCCTAGATATGCATTGCTCACAGGAGGACTGCAATAACCTACCTGCAACCAAATTCTTGCAGGCAATTAATATGCCAAACTACAGTGAAAAAGTGGGACATTATACACCAACAAGGAAAAGCCTGCTTGTTTCCACAATGTATACAATTTCCTGCCCACAACATAAATTATTGGATTAATCTATTTCTTTGAAGCCATTGATTTAGTACAAATTGCTAGTTTTCTATGAATACATTGAACAATAACACCATAAAACTAGTTATTGAACATAGGTTTAGTATGCCCAAAAAGGGCTTCTGAAATGTGTCATTATAAAAAGGATGCAGCAAGATCTTACAGTTGAACCAAAAGTCTGCATGTTTCTGGATTTGTTGGGTTCAGATTAGTCACATGCTAATCACAAGGTTTAACCTAGTGGATTTGATCTCCCAGAAACTACTTATACCAGTGCTTTAGTGCAATTCTTTCCCAGGAAGAGACCAGAGATCTCCTTCCTGTCCCCTAGCATGTGAATTTTCTTTTTGTTTCCTCGCCAAAGGGTTATTTTCCTTTAATTTAAGGAGGGTGGGGTTCTAGTTGCCTGGCAGTGAACTGCCAGACTCTAGTTTGAATGAAACATGAAGTAATACTCCCCCTCCCCGTCTACCCCTTTTCCATATATTTGTCAATTTACACCAATTCTAACTTGGATCTATGAGAGCAGACTTTGGATTCTCAAGCTACTGGGTGTTTAGGGATGTTTGGCTTTACTGCACGTTGTACATAGAAGCTTGGCTTTATCCAGGCTGAAGGATTTGCCAGTCAGCAGTATCTCGCACTCCAGGCAGGTAAAGTGTTTCTTGTGCCAGGTCAGCCCTTCAGCTTGCTGGTAGTCCTCTGAGAATATTATCTGTGGAAGAAAACAAATACATCTGTTTATTGGCATAGTTTTTCCTCATGCAGACCAACCATCACCCTTCATTAGGTGAGCAAAGAAAAAGGGTGTTTGCCAAGTTGGAGCACAAAAACAAATGAACACATTTACTGGTCTCCATTAGATATGGAAGCTATTCTTAGGAGAACTCATAAGCAAAGAGCATGGGATCATTCTTGAGGGTGAAACCAAAGCCGCAGACCACATTTACATGTTGCTTCGAAAAAATAAAAATCCCACATATTTTAAATGCAAATAAATGGGAAAAAATTCAGTCCATTACACTGGATTTACATTAGTGTATCTACACTGAGTACAATGATGTTATTCTAGATTAGCGCCAGTGGCCTTAGTAAATGAGCCTGCCCTCTTCCTCAAAATAGTCTAGATGATCACAAAGTGAGCTGATTACTCATATTTATTATTCCTAATAGGGAATGATGTCAGCTCTCTACCATGCCTCAATGCAGGCCTTTCCCCCTGCAATACTGCAATTCTTTAATACCATTACTGGTGGCTTCAACATATTTTAAGCTGTTTGTAGAAAACTCTCAACTGTATCAGAGCCTCTCTAAAAAGCTTCTCACTGCTTGTATCTCTTCATGAGATTGGCCTTGTCTACACTATGCATGAAAGTCGATCTAAGTTACGCAATTTGAGTTACGTTAATAGAGTAACTCAAGTCAACGTAACTTAGATCTATTTACCATGGGGTCCACACTATGTATTGTCGACGGGTCGACTTTCCTTACTCTTCTCAATCCAGTGGAATACAGGAGTTGACAGGAGAGCAATCGGTGGACGATTTAGCGGGTCTTCACTAAACCTGCTAAATTGACCGCCAATGCATCAATCCTCCGTAAGTGTAGACAAGTCCATAAATATAGGCTCCCATGAGAAAACAAAAAAAGATGGTATATAGTCTACCATCAACATACTGGACTACATTTCAATGAGACCATTTTCCAGGACCTTTTAAAGACAGACCACATTCAATAGTGACAACAGTAGTTTGCTATTCTTTGACAAAGCTTCTTAATAGTTAAAATAGCCCCAAACTAGGATCTCAGACCTGAACCTCTTCAAATTTGAGACTAAATCTCTGGATCAGAGTCTGAGTCTATCCAGTGATTTTGGTTCTAGGCCAGATCTAAAAACCAGAGGAGAAATATTACCTCTTTCTGGTTTTAATATGAGCAAAATCTCACAAGAATGGTTGCCCTTGTGAGGGAATTTTGGCATGAGATGATGGAAACTTTCAAGATGATGCCTTTGTTGGCAAGAAATATAACACAACCAGCTCAACAACATTTTCTGCACTGCCGATTCCATACCTGAAACCCAGCCCTATACCATGAACCTCCTCTTAAATCTAATCCTGATTCAAATATTGGCTCCTTAGACTCCCTGAAAATAATTAAAAAGGTATTTAAACCACAAGTGCCTGTTTCAATGAAAGCAACAGCATATAAAGCCCATTCCAATTCATAACCCTTACTGCTATCTAACGGCATGGAGACCTCACTCTTCTAGTAGCCCTACACTGCACATGCCCAACTCACCAGCCAGATTTCTTGTCCTTGACGTTTCTAGAGCCAGTGGAAGCATCAGAGAACAAGTTCTTTAACTACCTTCCACATATGGCATTTGAGCCTCTTGATTCATGAAGGAAGATCACCAGGTCCACAGAGCCTCAAACAGGGGTGCATGTGTGTGCACCCCCTCCCAAACTCACGCACAAAGCATGCATGGGAGGAAGGAAACCCCACAAATAAGCAGGATGCAGCTATGGGAGTTTCCTGGGCATACAGAGATGGAGGAACACAGAAGAGAAATAGGCCCTACAGATCTCTTTGCACAAAGATCCCAGAAAGCCTGTCAACCTAGGCGTAGCAGAATTGCAGCAGGGAATCAGCCCTACCTCATCACAAGCTGCACAGCGTGGCCTTATGCTCTCACAGTAATGGCGGCCACACCAAACAGCACCGTTCTTCCAGAAGTAGATCAGGTCAACTAGAGGTTCAGAACACTTGTAGCACACGAAACAGGCTGGGTGCCATTGGTGATTGTAGCCTGCTCTGTCCACATACACCACAGGGCAATCTGTAGGCACCACCTGTTTGCAGATCTCGCAGCACTAGAATAGAAAATAGAATATTGACTGTGTGGGGAGCAGAGAGGCGGACTCCATCTGCAAGTCATACGGCCATCAAACTTGCTGTAAATACAAGGCATAGTCATGATTAAGAATTTTGCATATTTTAGTGACTTTTTTAAAAAGGAATTCCTGATTTATGGCTTTTTTTTTGATCTTGTATTCTTATTTATGCAGTTGGTAAGTACTGACAGATAACTGCCATGGTGGACTAGGACTATTTTAGGTTAGATGGATTATTGTACATCTTGTCTCCAACACAGAGGACTTTTAGATATTCCAGGGGAATCAGTAATTAGATGGGAATGCTGCTAATTGTTCAATAATATACCAAGAGGGGAACACTTTTTGGTCTCAGGATCAGCCACATAATCAGCTTATGTCCTGCAGTAGGAGGATTAAGAGCTCTTGTTTTTAAACCAGTATTGGCCTAGCAGCAAAACAAGTGTGAATTCTTGTACAAATATGTCCAATTTAGGTATTGCTTTAGCTGCATAATTTAGGCTTAAGTTGTTTTTCCCCCTCTTACTCTCAGCAATAGTAGTTGGAAGAGCTGAGGAAAGGAGCAAGTCGCTGTGATATTTTTCTTTTGAAGGAAGAAATGATTAAGTAGTAAAAAGTAAAACCAGCCTCAAGGAGCCGATGAAGGCAGTGCTGCAAAGTTGTCTAATGAAAAGCATTAAAGATTTGCTACCCCAGGATGAGAACTGAGGGCCAGCAATTCAGCTGGGATAATTTGACACAGCTCCTCTGAAGTCAATGGAGCTACGTGAGTTTCCCATCCAACTAAAGATCTGTCCCCATAACCTTCTGATGTTAAAAGTTAATCAGATTTTTCCTCATTATTTCACAGGCTGCAAGGTATCATTGTAATCTAGTCTGACATCCACATAGTTGGGCCATAGGACTTGCAGGAATTAATTCCTGCTTTAGCTACAGCAGGTCTTCTAGAAACTTTCCAGAGATGGAGAATCCCCCCCACAGTTCTTGATAAGTTGTTCCAATAATAAAGATACTCACTGTTAAAGACTGCACCTTGTTTCCAGTCTGAATTAGTCTAGCTTCAGCTTCTAGCCATGGGGTAGCGTTATATCTTTGTCTGCTAGATTGACGAGCCCTCTATTATCAAATTTCGGTTCTTCATGTAGGTACTTAATGACTGATCAAGTCACTCCTTAATCTTCTCTTTGATAAATTAGAGTTAAATGCAGCCTACAGTCTTCGTTCTTAAGGGCTGACCTAAAACTTGGTCCTAGTGAAACAGATTGGTAAACTGGGCACAAGAACAATCTGGATTGCTGTGTATCAGTGACTTGTCCTCTTCATTATTTACCACTCCCCCAATCTGCATATAATCTACAGAGTTGATCAGTTTTGATTTTACATTTACATGACATCTTGTAACTTAGAACAACAACAACAAAAATCAGCATGTTTTAGCAGGTGTAATTTTGTGCAGATGTTGAGAGATTAAGAGCCTGGTTCTCCTTTCACATACACTGGTTTAAAACAGGTGCAGAGCTTCATGGACATCAGTGGTGTTACCCTTCATTTACACCAAGATAAGAGAATCAGATTCCACATGCCCACAGAAGGATGGGAAGTGAAAGCTACCTGAAGGTACTTTGGGAGATCTGTGAGCTCGTACTACAATTAGAACCAGTTAGGTTTATTTATTTTATAGTCCACAATGGGAAATCCTGCAATCATTTTAAAAATACATACAGTTAAAAAAAAGGGTCTATTCTTTACAGCCAAAAAAGACTTTATTGTGGCTGACAGGTTGCCCTTTATGTTCCCATTTTACAATTTTGGATGGACAGAGTCTGCCTCATAGCTGCTGAGTCCGCACTTGATCAGCATTTTAGTTTCTTGGTCATCAAATAAAGTGCTTTTTAAGTGGCAGCTGGAATTTCATCCAGCACAGCCTTTGGCTGTGTGGCAATTTTCTATGAGCAGTCTTTGAAGCACTGTTAAAGTTCCATGAAAACAAGATGTACTGCTTAAGCAACTTCGTCTCACATGTGTTGTGATTTAAATTGCTCTGCCTGATTGTTTCATCGAGTACCTCACTATTTCACAGAGTTTAGTGTGGCAAGAGTCATGGACGATCAGAAGTTAAGAATTAAAATTCAAGACTCCAACTCATGTTTACAGCAAACAGCCATTATGTTGGTGTTTGCACCAGGAGACAGAGGAAAGACAGAAAGCTTTTCCCTAACAGTGTGTATAGAGTGACAGTTTCTGGGAGCTCTGACAATCAGAGAGTCCTGTGGTTGGAGAAGGGGTGTGGGCAGAGGGGCAGGATGCATATGGTTTGACTGTGTTCCAGGTTTGTAGATTGTGCAATTATATAAAATTTAAACAAAAAATATTAAGTTGCGCAATATTTGACTTTACTTCCAAAGATCTAGATAATCTAAACACGGTCATATAATCTGAAAACATTATCTGAAAACATATCTGAAAACATTGGGAGGTTCCTTGGAGTCCTTGCTAAGAATTCCACCACCAAACCAAGTGGAAAGCTGGAGAAATAGCCATCTCTTCTTTGGATATTCATCTCATCTCTCCCAATTCATTCCCGACAGAAGGGAACCCACCAGATTTAATCAAGTCTCAAGTATTGAAAAGACTATTTTGAGAGGAGCACATCCCTTGATTACCCAGCATAGTCTTCATCCCTCCCTTTTATAGCAGAGCACTCTGTTGTCTTCCATATGTTTTTTTCAGAATCAAACATTTCCAGCATGTGGCATGTAAACTTGCAACATCATGCTGCTGCCTCCTTCCTTGGTTATGGTTGTGAGAAAGTGCTTACATCTAAATAAGAAGGCAGATAGATTACCTACTAGTACCTTCTCCCCTCCACTACAAGCACACCTACCCTATCCTATGTACCCAGGGGTTAAGACGTGCCCGTGGGAGATCCCTTTGTTGAAGCAGTGGATGATCATCCTTGACAAAAAGAACATTCTTAAGGAATAGGAGGAACATTGTTTATTCTCAACATACAGATTAAGGTGTGAACCATTCCAGGATTCAGTTCTTTTGACAGACTTCTGAAGTGTCACATTTCATTGTTAATGCCTCCCTCATGCAGTCATATAGAAAAGGGGGTGGTGATGTTGTAACAAAAGCAGAGCTCTGCAAGTTTTTTTCCTCCAAGGGTTCGTACAAACCTTATCCCTCCCCAGGTTCAGTTTACATGAATTTACTCCCGGTTTCATGCTCTAACAAGAATCTCCAAGCAAAACACGTCCAAACCCCAGTACGTTCTGCTGTAGTGCAACACACACAAATTACTGTGGATCTGAATGATGGTAACTTTGCAGCTTTAAGTCTGTATGGGCAGCACTGCTGGGAAAATGACCATGGTGTTGCAGAGCTCAAATATCCTGCACTGCTCCATTTTAGCCAGTGAGAAGCCAGCAAAATGTTGGAAATGCAAGGCCACACAACTTTACAGATACGGCCTGACTTGGCATCCCATGCAATTTTTATACAGGAATGGGATGTCAGTCACATTTCTGTAATGCCTTTCATCCTGAAGGGTTCCAAAATACTAACAAATACACATACAAACATTAGTACGGCTCACCTCATCCATCTCCAGAGTGGTAAATATCAGCCACACTTTATAAAGGGAAAGTGAAGCATAACTTCTGCACTTGAAAGTGCCAGGGAGAATCATCATTTAAATTAGATTTTGGCCAGAACATCAGATTTAGCATCTCTTGCAAAATGTATGATGGATTCTTTAAAATGAATGGATTTTACATACCATCCGAACACTGGCAACTTCACTGTAACCCTCTAGATCAGTCTGGGTTACTGGTTCTGTCCTGGCTCAGGGAGGACAGGGCCACCGAGTGAATTTACCATCATATTCAGCAGCAACCTGGAGCTTGCTTGCTGCCTCATAAAGGAGATCTCTAAGAACTGACTCATCCCAACTCCGCTGATTTTGGGAGATCTGACTGACTATTAAACCACAACATTAACAAGCACACACACACCCCGACACTCTCCCTGGGTTCAAGCTCATGTTTCTTGCCCATAAAAACATTTAGAAGTTGTTTCTCTGTTCCCTCTTCTGTCAATTATTCAGTCTTCACGAGGCAGCAAACAGTAATATTTCCACTTTTTCTTCCTTGTGGTAAATGAAATTCTTTTGCACATTTTTGTAGGGATCACATAATAAGGCACTCTTATCTTACAGCTCCATTTCTCTGGGGATGAGTGAATACTTCATTTGCTGACTACCACCTGGGGTAACAATGCTACCCCCCTGCCTCCAAATTGAATGGTTTCAAAATTTGACCTCTCAAAAGAGCCAGTCAATCTCAAAGCTCTTTTACAACTGAATTTTCCACAGTTGAAGCTACTTTTTCCTTTTTTAATATGTCTGTGCTGCCACTGAATATTTATTAGACTGATGCTGGCTTCAAACTATTTGGAACTGTGGCTAATTTTGATTGATTCCAACATGGTGGTTGGAACACTTCTTGAGACTGGGTGGGTCAGAAATTGTCTGTTTTCTACCTGACAGAAAACTAGTTTGGCTAACCGGAGATATCGAGTCAGAGCACAGTCCTGTTATAGCTATGGAACTCCTCCCCCATAGCAGAAAAAAGTGCAGCCACGGTGGTTTGAGATCAGCTCCCTTTCTTAGGGAGAGAATTACACGGATCCAATAAGTTTTGCTTTATACACTTTGATTCCAATAGGAAACAGCTGCCTAAGCGTGCAATAGCAATTTCAAGATTGGTATTAGGGAGGTATTCTCCAATTGATGCATGCAATTAATATGAAGGGATTTGTCAAGAGGAGACCAAATACTGCACAGAGAAATGAACTGGCATGGTCCCATGTAGTTACTGTTGTCACAATGCAAAGCTGTGAGCATCTTGCACAAGGTTTTAGTTCTGTACTTCAATCTGATCTCCTTGACAGCAAAGTCAGTTTGAATTAGGCCAGGGTGAAAATCAGCTGCTGGGATTCATGCAAACCTTTCCTTTGGATACACCCGAGTCTGTACCCTCTGTACAGAAAACAAGCAAAACGTTGCAGAAATTAATTCTGAGAAAAAACCCCAAACAGTACACCCTACCATGTCACGTTTTGTAATCCTGGTAGATCCCAAGACTGGCCGTCTCCTCCACCTTGGCTTTCATATCTTCTACCTATTATCTTGGGTGTCAGAAAACTGTCAAGTATAGCTTATTGTCCTGGTAAAATCCCAAGACCACAGATGAAACACTCCTTCTCTGAGGCCAGCTTCAGATGGCATGGAGATTGCTTAACGATTTGATTGAAGCCTCCTAGGAGAAGCCGTGGTAGGGAGTAGCAAGATCCCACAGACAAAAATAAATCACTCCACGTAGTGAAGATGTTGCAATATTCAGGCTTATACTTTAGGATTTTGGGAGGTGAACAGAAGATGGTGGCATTAGATAATAGCAATACTTGGATCTAAAGTGATTAACGGTCTACATGACAAATAAAAGATTGCTCTAAGTTTTAGCATTGCAAGTATCTTTACATCCATCCCTTTTACTTCATTCTCTGCCTGCATTAAAGCAACTTTAAATTAATTCTCACATTCATCTTTTTCTGGATACTCTTTTATTCAGATCTCCCCTATTGTTTTGGCATCTCACTAATTGAAAGGTAAATGCTGTGTTACAATACCATTTGCTGCACTCTTGGCCTGGCTCTTCGAGGAATAAAATGCCAATACACATCTTAGCTTGGACAAATGGGACAGGATTTGAACTGCAACCCACTTTGTGGTGGGGAGGGATAGCTCAGTGGTTTGAGCATTGGCCTGCTAAACCCAGGGTTGTGAGTTCAATTCTTGAGGGGGCCATTGAGGGATCTGGGGCAAAAATTGGGGCTTGGTCTAGATGAAATTCTGAGGTCCCTTCCAAACCTGATATTCTATGATTCTATAGCTGCCATCCCATCTTAGCATTTAAGACGGATCAGGGCATTATTCACAACTGAATGGGAGCCTGGCACAAAGACAAAGATTTGTCCTCAGGTATTTCAAGAAAATTTGGGACCCCTCCCCTGCAAAGCCACAGGCTTGCCTTGCCCCTTAACTGAAATTCTCAAGTTTCAGGACCCAAACTCTTAGCTCTTTTACAGGTGTAACATCACTGGAGTATGAGAATCTTGTGGTATAAAGCCATTGAATCAAAGTGCAGAATTACACCCTTAGCCCTTCCTTCATCCATGCTACTTTTAGAGGCAAGAAAAATACAGTGTGAGCCCAGTACTTGGTGTGCACGTTTCTGTGTTGAGAGTAAGGGAAAATGTGAGTTGGTGTGGACAGGAGGAGGGAGGAATCTATGATATGCTCTAATAAAGGCAGTGACAGAGGACCAGGAAACAGTTAATGTCACCACATAGCTCTTATCATGGAGCAGCTTGTTTAGCACATCATGTGGCACTGGAGAATGAAGACTAAGAGTCACATTAGCATTGCAGGAATCTCAGCATTGGCTGAGCCCATCCTGATCTCTGTCTGGCCTAATACTACTTTTCTTGCTTGTTTACACTTGCATGAAGTGGATGTAAAAATGCTACCAGTTTTCACAGCAGTGATTACAGAAAGGCTAGAGAATCAGACCCCCATTGTTTGTTTTTCTGTAATAGAATTAGTTTTTCAGGATTCATTCCTGTGCAGTTCTAGGAAAGCCAGTATTAATTTAGGACATTAACACATTCAGCTTTTGAGATCCTAGCCAATCAGGCCAGTTCAGCTGTGTTAACTGCTGCATCAACTCATACTAAAATGGATGCCTTTGTTAGACTGGGAAATGTGCAATTACTCTTTGGTATGGCAAAGCCTGCTGTGGAATTTTACAGCGCTGCCTCAAAGTTCAGCTTTGTGATACCTTAATTACAAGATAGACATTGGTGCTATTTTTGAAACAATTTCAGTTTTCAGCTGGTGCCTGAACAAAAATAAAGCTTTAAGTTCTTAGAAGAACACCACCACAGTTATGTATTTGCTTGGAAGGACAAACTTCCAGTCTAAATAAGCCCTTTGTCAAGATGGCTTTTATAAATTAGTTAATGGAAGCCTTCCTTTTTCGGATACTAAATTGTTTAGTTTGTGATTCTTTACACAGCTTTAGGTATATTCCCAGACTCTGAAAACTAGTTACCTATTAGTTGACATGGACAATGAGAAAATTAATAAGAGGTCTTTACTTGATATAGAATGAAAAGTGACTGCACTTTTGACATGCTACAATCCCAGTATAATAAATTTCAAGAAAATATTGCCTTAAAAATTCACACATTAGTTTTTCAGCTTTAAAAAAAAATCATCCAAATCATTGAAGTTATCTTGGCAAGCGTCAGCATGAAATAAGTTTCCAGATCAATGAATATATTTTATGACAAGCATTTCTTGGAATGATCATGCTGACCACCTCAGACCCCTTTTAAACTTTATGTTACGTTACATTAGATTTATATTCTCCAAGCACAAAAGACTGGTAAAAAATCTGGATACTTTCGGAAATGCATTTTTCAATCCCAGCTGTGCACATCTATGGACGATGGGTTCCAGATGTATTAATATTTCATAGGTTTAGGATTTATCTAAAAATAACTGCTCTTGTAACTTCATTGCAGAGAGCCTCCACCATTACGTGTTCAAAGCATTATATTCAAATATAATGCTGCCTGCTATTATTTAAGTTATTTTTACTTTTATTTGGGTTGAAGACCCAATTGAATTATTCAGTAATTTATAGGTGCAGTAAAATAAAGCCACCAACTGTGTGTGCGCTTCATTTTCTCATGCCCAACTTGAGACAGCTTGTATAATTTTTAAAGGGTTGAGAACCCATAAGTCCCACTGAAGTCAATAGAAGCTGCAGGTAATGAAAACAAGGCGGCTTATTTCCATGTGTTAAATTTAGGTAGTCAGCTTTTGACTTGGGGAGAGATTTTTAAGACGTGATCTATGATTCTGAGTGTTCACCCAACATTGAAGATTAGGGTTAGAAGAGCCCTCAGGAGGTCACCTAGTCCAACCCCCTGCTCAAAGCAGGGCCAACACCAACTAAATCATCCAAGCCAGGGCTTTGTCAAGCTGGGCTTAACAACCTCTAAGGATGGAGGTTCTACCACCTCCCTAGGTAACCCATCCAGTGCTTCACCATCCTCCTAGTGGGATAGTGTTTCCGAATACTATTTTCAAGGAGAGCAGGGTTGGGCCAACATTGAATGCTTTTGAAAGTTGTTTGGGCAACGGGAACTCAGCCTGCAGTAATGTCTGCATCCACAAGAACTTCATAGAAGCAAAGACACTTACATACTCCACTCCCATTGGTGCATCACTCAGGGCTCTGTTGGTTGAAACAGGCGGTTTACTTGTAGCTGCATTTTTGTGGTGTTGCTCCCCTTCCTCCTTGGCACTGCCACCTTGGCCAGGAAGTGCAACTTCACCAACTCCCAGAGCATCACTTTTATATTTCTTTACAAAATCTTCCATAAGCTTTATCTCACTTTCAACAAGGCCATGGCAGTGGGAAGAGTCCTGGTCATAAATAGGGAGCTGCCTCATTAACTGCCTACGACGATAGGCTGCCCCTTCCGTGCCAGCGACTGGTTGCATATCCTTTGGAATCAGTTCCATGTACTGTATAGCCTGATGTAAGGAGAAGGAAGAAATCAATATTCTCAAAGCGGTTCCTACAGAGAAGTACTAGCTCTGTATGTATGCTTAATAATTTTATAGTTAAGATAAACATGTTCAGAGAAAAATAAAAGGTAGGCTGAACTTCTGGAAGCTAAGTTTTGAAGGAAGAGCTAGTCAAAATTTTTCAAATAAAATTTGGATGAGAGACAGAAAAGTGTTAAATGTTTGTTTTTCCTTCTTGTTTTTCCCAACCAGCTCTATAAATACCTAGAAAGATCAGCCAACCTGATATTTTAGCTCAACTCTCACATTCTCAGTGTGACCAGGAATGGAAATACTATCTTATATATAGTATTATATCTAGCGCTTATAGAATGCATTTCATCTGTAGGAGTCAAAGCACTTTCCAAAATTATGATCCCATTTGTAAAAAGCCAAACTACCCAAGGTCACCAGGCTGGCCAGTGGCAGTGCTAGAACTTGAACACAGGTCTTTTGTGTAGCAGTCTGGTGGCCTAGCCTTTAGGCCACATTCTTGTGTCCATCCCAATATACATGGCTCTCTCAGTCATCTAAATAGCCTGTCCAACTCTAATAGGTCTGGATAAGCCTGTGTAATTACCTGAGCCAACACATCTTCTATTTTAATAGACTTCCTTCAGAAGTCCCTTCCTAGCATTTAAAGAAATAAAGAAAGAGTTCTAGTCTACATAAACAAGCCATTCTAATCAATGTCTGATTGCCATGAGAGATTTTTTTTCAAAAAGCTGTTTGCCTAACAAGCGTATCTAGTAACTAAAAAATAAAAATTAACTCAATAAGTCATCCCTTATTCTTTAGCTTCAGATGAGCTATTAGAAGTTTGAAGTGTGTGATCAGCTCAATTATGTCTAGACAACTGGAAGGGAACAGACCAGTTGATACATCTTTGTGCATAACCACATCAGTATTTAATACTAAGCCAGCTAGAGTAGTAATGTGTATTGTATTAGAGTCAGTCAATTTTCCCCTTCTAAAATGAAGGGAAGCATCTAGCAGGTATAGCAGCGTTGATATGTGGCATGGTCTTTATAGTTTTATTCCTATCATTTGCATTGACTGTGGCTTTTGGGATCTCAGCTGTTCCAAGATATTGAAAAAAGAGTTGTTGGCCAGAAGCGCTTTATCCCATCCACATTTGGTTAGGATGACAAATCATTCCTCTGATTCAGGCCCCACCACCATTCACCCAGGCCCCATCATATCACTACAGTATGCTCCATGAAAGGCTGCTATTGAAAGCCTCAGCTAGTGCAGAAAGCAGCTACCCACTTATGGTCCCCATCCAACTCCAGATGACTTAGTTGGGAGTTGAGTTAGGACCTTATTTAGCAGTGTTAGTGAAAGGCAGCATAAATTAGAATGATACCAAAATTTCAGGTTCCATGTCCACACCCTTTTCACTCAGCATCCAATGGCTTGTTAAGCATTGAGAGAGGGGGAAAAAAAAAAGCACCCAGAAAAGCCAGTTTTCTATCCCCACCACGCTAAGAATTTGTCAAGAGGCTTACATCTATTTGCAGCCAGTGTCTACCTGAAGAGAAAAGCCTTTTAGATTTAAAAAGATAGTGTTTACTAACAAGAAAATGAATTCCTTGAAGACATTATTGAACCCAGGTATTCTCCCATCTTGTGGAAAGCTGGCATGTCTAGATTTTTTTGACTAATGGTTTCTTCTTACCCAAGTACAGTAGGCCCTAAATGTTCTAGGTTAAAATATGCCCACAGGAGCACTTTCAGGTAAAAGGCTACAACAAAAACAGAGTACGTCACGAGACTTCCGTCCTATTGCTGAGTGATTGTACCAAGTGGCTGCCAACAGCCAGGTGGCTTCCAGTCATTACAACTGGGAGAGTCAGAGGCAAGTCTATAGCATTGTATAACCAAAAACTACAGCTTATAAACCTCAAGAACTGCACACATCACATGGGTGAGATGTTAATGAGTTTTGGTTAGTTTTTAAGAAAGAGGTTACAAGAAAATTACTCCAAGCTGTACATTGGCAGATGATCCTTCATTTTATCCATTGTATAAAGGGAAAACCCAGAGACTACCCATGCCTCCCAATGTGGGGGGGAGGGCAGAGTGAGGGCAGCTGGCTTCAGCAGTGTTACTGAGCACGTTCAGTCTGTGCGAGCACACTCAGTATAAGCCAAGCAACAAATCGGGGGGTGGTGGAAGGAGGGAAGTGGGGCACATGCCCCCCCACCCACCTCACTGCTAGATAAACCTATACGCCAATAAGAAGTTCAGTGACTACTGGACTGACAGCTTTGAAATAGATGGCCACCAACATTACTGCACTACTGATTTTGTCATATATGGATGGTGGTCAGCAGCTTCATACCTCATTACTGTGAAGAGAGAATTTGCAAGAGGGCAATTAGGAAACAGCTCTCTGAATAAAGTTAATCTGATGGAAGATTCCCTTGGTAGCCAGTTGGCTATTGAATTCATAGCTTTTTTGGTCCTATGACCAGTCTTGTCCCATGCTGAATTAACATTTGCAGGAGGATGTTTTCTGTACATTTAAGTGATTTCTGGCATGGATCTTAAAGGAAAGGGAGTTTCCTATTGGAGACCTTTTTTCCTACTTTAGTGTGAAGAGCTAGTAGGCAGCCAGTTGGCTGCCTGACATTCACTTTTAAGACCAGCATCCAGCTGCATTAGATTTGCATCTTACTTTGTCAGCATTTACAAATGGAACAGTAATGGAATGAAAGACTTAACTGTTTAGTGTATTTCTTAAGTGGGTAGAGAAGTTGTTTACACAGAGTACCAAACATTAAACAGCCAATAAGAGAGTTGTTAAAAAAAAATCCACAAACAAAAAAACCACACACACTCACCTTAATGTAAATTTACTCCTCAACTATCTTTAGCAAAAAGATATTTCAGAAATACCATGAAATTTCCATCTGATTTCAGAGCTCAACTAGAAAAGGAGACTATGGGAGAAATCCTGGCCCCACAGAAGTCAGTCAATGGTTAAATGTCCATTCAGTTCACCAAAGACCAGGTTTTCACCCCACATTTTTGGCAGTGTCAATAAATGTGGTTGCAAACAATGGTGTTTAGACAAACTCTGTCTATTTACCTTGTGAATGGAAAGAGGTCTTAAAAGTGTTGATTTTCTCTCCTGATAATTTAGAGCCCCACCAAAGAAGTGCCCTACAGACAGCTGTGGGTACTAAACTCAAGATCATATTGAGGTGCCCTTAAAAAATGTTGATCCTTAAGAAAGAAGGGTTTCCACAGAAGACCACACAAGGAAAAACAACATTGGTCCAACATTTATGCATATGTATCTGTCATAAATCTAAAGCAAGCTACAGAAACGCTGTAGCTACTTTAAGCACAATTAAATGTATCACATAGACATAGCTTCTGCAGAAATAAAATAAATATGTGAGACTATACTGCCATAAGCATTTATTGAGTGGGAAAACAGTCAAGGCAGTTTATCCAAGAATATTAAAGATAACAGACTAGACAGCTCAAAATCTGCTGACCTAGTTCAGCTGCAGCACAAAAGACAAAAAGCAATACCCGGCACACCTTAATGAAAGGCTTTAATAAGAATTTGGCAAGACTAATGTACTCCTATAGCAGAGCCATGAGACCAATATAAATGTCAACATACCTATCAAAGGCATCTTATTCCAGTGCCAGATGGGAGATTTTATTTTTTTTTTTTTTTTAAATAATGTAATGTGTTAGCAAAGAAAATGAAAAACAGCAACATTCATAAGCCTTTCTAAGCCTCAGAAAGGTATTGGTCAGCTTGGCCATCTTTAAGACAGGGCCAGATACAGCGTGCTTTCCCCCTTCCACATGAAAGAAATGCTTAAGTAACTACAGAACAGGACAGAGAAGTCCAACCTGTCACTGAAGACTGGATTCAGTGGTAATAAGAGTTCACCCGCACATCTACCAATGTGATATATGCCATCATGTGCCAGCAATGCCCCTCTACCACGTACATTGGCCAAACTGGACAGTCTCTATGCAAAAGAATAAATGGACACAAATCTGACAACAGGAATCGTAACATTCAAAAACCAGTAGAACACTTCAACCTCTCTGGCCACTCAGTAAAAGATTTAAGGGTGGCAATTTTGCAACAGAAAAGCTTCAAAAACAGACTCCAACAAAAAGAAAAGGAGTACTTGTGGCACCTTAGAGACTAACAAATTTATTTGAAGAAATGGTTGAGCTTGAATTAATATGCAAACTAGATACCATTAACCTGGGTTTGGATAAAGACTGGGAATGGCTGGGTGGTTACACATATTGAATCTATTTCCTTATGTTAAGGATCCTCACACCTTCTTGTCAACTTTCTAGATGGGCCATCTTGATCATCACTACAAAAGTTTTTTTCTCCTGCTGATAATAGCTCATCTGAATTAGCCTCTTACAGTTTGTATGGCAACTTCCCCCTTCCTCGGTGTGTATATATAAACTATCTTCTTACTATATGTTCCATTCTATACATCCAGTGAAGAGGGCTGTAGCCCACAAAAGCTTATGCTCTAATAAATTTGTTAGTCTAAGGTGCCACCAGTACTCCCATCCTTTTTTTGGTAATAAGAGTAAGATTCTTCTTTTACTACTATAATGTATAGTCAAATGTTTTGTTACCTTCACTTGGATAATTTAGGACAAAAACATTTTCACTTTTCACCCTGACTACTTTATTCAGATAGTTCGCAAACTGTTCTCTTCATTTTCCACTGGGATTTTTGGATACCCACTTAATTACTTACACAGACCCAGTTCATTGAAAACAAGCACTGAACTACTGCCTTCTGGTCTTCAGCCAGCCACTTCAGGACAACATTAAGAAAAATCCCTAGATTTCCACTTTCTATTCAGAAGGGAAAAAGTCACTACTGCTGGTTGATAAGAGATTTTTCTGACCCAAAAGGCCCCTTTTCAAGCTTTTCACAAAAACTGTTGACATTCAGAATTTTTCATGAAAATGTCATGTTTGTCAATTTAACCAAAACTTTTATCAATGTTCAAAGTTAATGAACATTTGTGTTTACTGGAAATGTGACTTTACAACAAAAATGTCTAACTTAAATCAAAATCATGTTAGAAATTATCAAAGGTTTCAGAATCTTTTTTGGGGGGGGGGGGGGAGGAAAGAAGAGAGATCCCCTTTGAACACCCTAGTCTGCAAGAATCCAATTTACAGCTCTTTACTCAGTCTGACCTTTAAGGTCAGGCAACTTGCCCAGCCACCAGGAGGCTCTCCAAATGTTCTCTGAACAGTATATACACTGCATGTGGTATAGACACACGATTACCAGTAGACATGTGGTAGATTCAGAACCATAAAAGGGCAATATGGCTTTGAATTAAGAGTTAAGTAAAGACCTAAACTGAATGAATAATTTTATTCCATGAATAGAAAATAAACCCTCCCACAGTGCTGTCTAGTCCAGGCAGCACTATTCAATAGTCAGCCTTCATCATGGTAAAAATTGGATTTCTGGTAAAATCTAAATCTAAATAAATAAATAAATAAATAAATAAATAAAAATCCATGTTACTTTGGAGAACTGCCATTATTGTTCTCTGGATCCCCCAGCAAGCTTCCTATCTCCCCTGGGACCCTGAAAGACAAACACTGGTTAAACATACATTCCAGCTGTATTTGTTCTTTAAGGGGGGGAAAACCAAAAAAAAAAACAAAAAACCTCCCCCTCCCAACCACACACCACCAGCAGTAGCTGCTTGATTAAATAGCCAGACAGTCAAATAAGATGGATTCTTGGCCTCCTATTACAACACAGTGCTCTAGTTTTAATTGAAAAATGTGATTACATAGTTGCACAATTCTAGTGAACAACAGCCTTTGTTTTTCCCCTAAACAGGGAAGACAGCTAATTAAGAAATAAATACCATTTGATGAATCCTGCAACTTTACCGTTACTTCTAAATCCTTCTTTTGAGCATAGAAGAGAATTTTTGGAGCAGCCTAAAAATCATCCTAGCTTAAATTTGAAGAGGAAAAGACACCCTCAGAAGTGTGTGTGTGTGTGTGTGTGGGGGGGGGGGGGGAAGTTATAGGATGTTTAAATACCAGAGCACATAGCTCAAAGCTATCTGAGCACTCAAATTCCCCTAAAAGTCCTTCTATTGGTTAGTTTACTTCCAAAATATTCTTAAAATGTTTTCATTTGTTCCCATAATTGCATTATATACACCAAGTCCAAATAGTGGACATTAAAATCCAATCAGATCACACATTCTTTTCTAAGAAAACAAGCTACCCATTTGGATGGCAAAGAACCCACTTTTGGCTCAAATACTCATAAAACTTAAATTTTGTTTTTGAGTTAAACAGCTGATTTAGTCTAGACTGTATTTAGCTGTAAGCAATGTCTCAGCTTCAGTGCTGATGTGATGGGGCTCATTTCAGTGGTCTCCCTATGCAATAAATACAACTGGACACCAGATAACAGTGGGGCTCCTAGCTACTGACTTATGATGCTTAAGGAAAAATAAGTTAGTGTCCAACCATCCGGTCTCTCGCAGTTTGTTTCAGTGGCACCTGTGTCCAGATATTTCTCTTTATACTCCCTTTGCCTTTTAGGCAAGAAGCGGTAAGAGGAAGATAGCACTTGCTAATATGGCAAACATTTCTCATGTAAGCCTGAAGAGCTCAGCAATAGTTGGTTCTCAAAGAAAGGTAAATACATACCTTCATAATTGTTGAAATGGTTACGTTTGCTAAAAAGCAGACCATGATATTTATGGATGGATGGCCTTTGTGCTTCAGAATACACAAAGTTATGTTTCTGTATAGTGGATATCAAACATTTCAGTTCCATATAAATAAAGCCCAGGCACAAAGATTTCAAGCTACTAAAGGACAGCTAGAATAAACATTTTTTAGAAGAACTGAAGCACACAAGACACTTCAACAAGCAGCAATGATCTGGATACTACTGGATGCTGACTGACCAGTCACTAACTAGGTTATGCCCCTTCTTACTTGCCCTGAATTTATGCCAAGTCCTGTATTTCAACTCACCCTCATGTATATATGGATCTCAATTCACATTACACATCCCGAACGTGCTACTTAGCTAAATAGCATCCTTAAGAGCTTAAGGCAAATATTACAACGTAGCGCACACTCTGTACATGGACACAGCAGCAACCTAGTTTAGTTGCTAGCTATATATGTAAGTGAGGCTGAAAGTTTCTGGTTTCCCACAAGCAAGTTTTAAACAATCTGCTGTACAAAATGGGTGAAATCCTGCTCAACTCAACAGCGAAACTCCCATTGGCTATAATGGGAATGTCGGCACAGCAATTAAATATCTGTAGCTGGGCTGGTAAGCAGACTCACGCTCAGTCTGTAGAGCTGTAATATTGCTATGTAGACATTTGGCTCGTTCTGGACTCCAGATTCTGAGACCCTCCCACCTCATGGGATCTCAGAGCTCAGGTTCCAGCTCAGGCCCAAAAACTTTGACATAGCAGTAGTACAGGCCGCAGCCCAAGCCCGAGTCAGCTGACTTGGGCCAGCCAGAGTCATGATGTGGGTCTTATTCCAGTGTAGACTTACCTGATGATGCTAGGATTTCACCCTATTTTTAATCTGAACCCTGAAACATTTAGTATGTTATAAATTTTTTTTTGTATTCCAGACAATTGTTAGTCTATTGTAAATCCTAGTCTCTGTACCTGCTTTTGAGCTGACAGAATCTATGGATGATTAAGATTTTATTTGCTACTGTATTTCTAAAACAGGTGCTCAGACAATCCCATCCTCATTCCTTTCGAGTGACAATGAACTTTGAAATATAAGTATTATGTCAGTCGCTCTAGCCTGTAACATTAGAAGGTCACGGAGAGCCCCTGTAGGATATTTGCCAGTATGAGTGCTCCCTCTCTTAGCCAAACTTGTCCCTCATGTAACTCCTGCAGCTCACTACCCCTATTTTCATGCATCAGCACTTGCTTCCAGAGACTGGAAGTACTGATGTAATTGGGAGGCCTAGTTTCCTCACTATTCCAAGCCAGCTGGAAGTAGGAGATACTGGAATTCTATGAAAAAATCCTATTCTGACAAGACTTCTGGGTCCAAGAGATTCAGGACAAGACAGGTTTCAGAGTAGCAGCCGTGTTAATCTGTATTCGCAAAAAGAAAAGGAGTACTTGTGGCACCTTAGAGACTAACAAATTTATTAGAGCATAAGCTTTCGTGAGCTACGGCTCACTTCATCGGATGCATTGTAAATTTACAATGCATCCGATGAAGTGAGCCGTAGCTCACGAAAGCTTATGCTCTAATAAATTTGTTAGTCTCTAAGGTGCCACAAGTATTCCTTTGCTTTTTTAGGACAAGACAGGAAAGAGGAGAAAGCTTTTCTGTGAGAGTAGTATCTGGCGCTTGATCATTCTGGAGGAGACAGCTGATTTCCATTGAACAGGGATGATTGAACTTGCCCCTCTGCAAACAACTGGAAGGGCAACAATGGCTAGAGAGGCAAAGCGTTAAACCGATGCAAGTCATTTATTGTCATGGGTCTGGGTTGGCAGTATTGAGCACTAATCTTTACACAAGCGAGAACATTGCATTCAGTAGGATTATTCACATGAGTAAGCAAACGAATTTAGTCTGAGCAAGTGTTTATTATGGTTGTGGGGCCGGAAGCTGTAGATTTTAGGGCAGGGACCTGGTCTTTCTTATCTATTGGTACGATAAATAAGCATCTTCCCCAACTTTGAAGTCTGCCTTTAAGGGACGGTATTAACTTGTCATTCTGCATATTTGTAAGTGGCAAAAATGAAGAATTATGCATGCAAGTTCCAGTCACTTACATCAGTGTCTTACTTTAAAGACCTAAAGAAAGCTACAAAAGTTATTACAGCTTAAAAATCACAAAGTAAACACCATTTTTACTATGGCTGTTATAGTTTGACTCCGTGGAGAAATAGCTTAGGAAAGCAAATCCAGAGGCCTACACAACAGAGCATTAAAGAGGAAGTAATACTTCATCTTAGAAAGATTGAAGACCAGTTTGTGATTTACATGTCAGGAAATGACTACTAACTGCTTCTCGTTAAGCAAAAGAGATACTACCTCAAAATTAAGCCCACACTATTGTTGGCCTCAAAGAGTCAAACCAAACCAAACCAAACCAAACCGCTGTTTAAATGGAGATTTCACATCTACTATTGAGACTATAGCTCATTTTTAATGAGCCTCATACAGGAAGTTTGCAAATACAGCATCAGATGTAGATGCTGCATTGGTCCTTACAGCTTTAATATAGGGGCCTTGTTTTTGAAAAATTGAGTCAAATACAGTTTAAAAGGTTGGTTGAAAAAAAAAAAAAAAAAAAAAAAAACAAACCCCAGACCCCTGAAATTTGTCACATTAAACCACCTTCATGTAAGTCTACCAGAATTTCAGTAAGTCTTACACTTAGATTTGCAGGAAGTCAGACCAACACAGCAAGCATTCAAGGCATCTATTCATGAAAGATTAGCATCCCAATTGTTTAGCTTTGGAACAAACAAATATGCCATCTTCCTTATGACCATCCTGAAGAAAGCTGAGAAACATAAGTGTTTAAGCTTAAAAAAAAAAAAAAAAAAAAAAAAAAAGACTAATGTGGGATACACAGATTTAGTATAACCAGATGTACAGCAGAGATAGGCTGTCCACTCCAATGGGCATTAACTGTATTAATGAGGTAGACTTTCCATTCGTAAAATACTTTTCTAGGAGAAACATTAATATAAGTGAACCTAACCCCCATATGCATCCCCCAAAAACCAAAAACAAACAAATCAGCCTTCCACAAGCCACCACTTATTGTTGCAGCCTGAATGTACTGAAGTTATTTCTGCACTTGTGTGGTTTTTGCACTACACTAACCATTGCATGAACTTTAACTCCAAGAGAAACCATAGGTTCTAATACTTTTTAATGGTAATGTTTCCAACAGGGACTTTGTTACGCAATGCAGAACATATTACTCAACTGGCAAATCCTTACCAGTTTCTGGGTCAGTCCTGGTGGAGCCCACTCATAAGTTATCGTGTCAAATGTTGGATCTTTCCGAGACACAATAGGATTAGTGATGATCATGCGGTTCCTTTTGTAGATGCGAACACCATCACCACCTTTCACCCGGGCAGTGAGCGTAGAATACTTGGAGTCAGACAACAAGCGGCCAATTTTCCGATCATCTTCTGCATCAGAACTTAAGCTGTGATCCTCTTGGCTACATTTGCATGACTTGCATATTTTCCTGTGGGGGACAAGTGAGATCATCCTTTTGATATAAGCTGGACCTTGGTAGGCATGTGCTCTTTTGAAGGCTCAGCGTTGAACTTTAAAGTTACTAAAGGTTAAATATTAAATTGGATCGTGACAGAAGACAAAAAGGGCTTTGTGATGCAAACTATATTTGGGAAGGCAGCATGATATGCCTTAAAGGAATTTGCAGTGGTATGGAATACAAAAAACTGTAAATGCCTTACTGTTGTCCCTGATGAGAGCAGCAGCAGCAGCAGCACATACTGATCAACTGTGCCTTCTAACCTGCTGTGACTGGACAGCAAGTTTCCAGTTTATAAGGGATGCTCAAAGAGATTATTAATTTCATGGCAGTACCACACAGTTTTCAATAGTAAAGTTCTGGCCTCCATTATTGAAATTTATACTTCATTGCAAGTGTTTTTGTAGTCATAATTATAACCAAAAAATAGAAAGATTATAAATTCATACTGTTATTTCTTGGCAGTCAAAAATATATATAGTTTTAAAAGCAAAGGGCCAAATTCATTTTTAGTAGAACTTTAATAGCAATGATTAATTTTGATTCACAATTCTTCTCTGTAGTTGGCAAGTCAATTTAAAACAAGTAGTAACTGAACTTTGAAGGCTGAGATTTTCATACAGCTTAGGTGTGGAAATCAGGAACCCACAGTTGTATAATGTGATGTTACATATCACATTCTGTAAATCTGTAATAGTACTTAATACATACAGAGATTCCATATGTACAAATATGAAACTGTGCGGTACTTAAATACACAATTATAAAAGCAAATTAGCAAACAATACAGAATTCACTAACCAAACACAATGGTCAATGTTAAGTTCGAAAATCTTGAAGACTGTTGTGTATTTTACAAGCATGATACAGACTCTTAAATTATAATTCTTGTTCATCTGCTAGACAGAAGTTGCCTTCTAATTTTTAGTCATTGTTTCTTTTTGATTTGCAAACACACACTTTGGCATTCTTCAGGATAAGAGGAGGAATACAGATGTTCAGTAGTTAACATCAGTGCTGTTCACGCTGTCCTCAAAACAGAAGTGTGTTACTGGTAGATCTCTTGGTTAGATGATGTTTTTTAGAAAAATACTGAAAATGGGATATCTAGAAACACAAGATATTTCTGATACTAGACATCCTGTTGAGATAGCCTATTTTTGGCTGAACTGAGGGTTTAGGAGAACCATTGCTAAGGTAGATATTTTAACCTGTTGAGGAGCATGGTGAGTGACATTAACATCCTGTGAAACCAAAGCTTTTTATTTTCACTTTCCCCAGCCATGTTTGTCACTTTTGTCCTTGATAGCAGTGAGGCAGTGCATAGAATATTTACTATAGACATTTGGCATTATCCTGTTGGCTTGTCCCTCACAGATTTGAAAGTGAGCAAGGACAGACAGCATGGGTTTTGTTTAAAAAGCATTTTTCAAATCGTTGTGCACTGGGTTCCAAGCCTGTGTAACACACACACACACACACAGGGGATTTGGATTACAGTGTACAAGCCCATATGCAGTGGATCAGGTGGCTAAAGTCTAAACAGAGTATAATTACTTTGGCACTAAGCCCCATTCCTGCTGTGCCATTGAATAGCATCAAGTACATGTCTGCTATTTTGCAACTGGCTGATGCCAAAGTAAAAACAGTAGCACAAAGAGAGCCAGCCACCATCATTTAGTATTATCACTTTCCCCCCCCAAAGTATAAGTGAATATTCAGTTTCATTTACTAAAATTCTCAGAATTATACAAACTGCAGTAGGCTGTAATGTAGGATTTACAGCCTGTTCTAATCCCTGCCAAGAAATTTTATTACACAGCACAATTTAAAAAAAAAAAATCTATTTTAAGACAAAAAAAAACTGGTGGAAGAGAGGTGCAAACTCGTTTTGCCTTCATTTGAACCTGCACTTATACTGTGGGTTCTAGAGTTTGATTAATTCAGACACTGCTACTTTACAACCCTTAGCACCTTGGCCCAGCTTTTCCCTATCTTCGTGAGGGATATTTGAGTTTGTAAATTGCCTGGCTTACTGGTGGTGGATCATACAGTTTCATCAAGGGCACACAGAACAGATGGACAGAACTGCTAAAATGGTACAGATCTAACATAAATACAGCAGTAATGCCAGTGGGGATGTGTAAATCCCTCCCGGTATTTGAGATAGAAACTCCTCTCCTGCTTCCCAGCCTGTAAAAGTAATAGCTTGATTAGTTATCAAGGTTTTATTTTTGCATGGGAGTTTCATATTCAGTTCAGACTGCTGCAAGATCTGAGCTGGTTATCTTTGCAGGAGCAAGGCGCATAGTCTGTGCTCCTGTGAAAACTGTCTCCCACACTCATGGGTGAAGCTGGTTGAAAAATAGGAATTTGTTTCCTTTGTTGGAAGATTTCAGGTTTAAGTTTTCTGCATGGTTTCCCCTCTCCTTTTTCTAGTACATTAGATGTACAGTTTGGATCCAAGGTGCTTAAGTCAAGTGAACTGAAAGATGTTTACTCTATACAAAGGAGGAGTATATTTTAATTCATTTTACAATATATGACAAAATGCTCTCAGATTTAGGTGAGTGTGTATAGATTATTGCATGTACCAAGTGCATTATTGTTTCTCCTTGTTGTGATACACTGGGACCCTCTAGCATGAGGGTTGCTAGAGAAAGGGAAAGAAAATGGTTAACATATGCAGAGCTGCAATCTAGATTAATACATTATGGGGTCCACAATAATCATCACAGCACAGTAGGTCACCTGCAATGTGTTGGCAGAGCATTTGGTGCATTTTGGGAGATCTAAATACAAAAAGTTAGCCTGCTAAACATCTATTTTCCCTTGTTGTGCAGGTCTCTACCCAACCAGTGTAGTCTTACAGATTTTATATTACCACCCATTCTATTAACAGCAGGTAATCACATCACAGCTGTTTCTTGGCTCCAAAGAAGCCATAATGTAACTAAGTGAAGCTGAACATGTGTTTTTATTTGTACAAGATGATGCATCACTAGTATGCTTTCAGCTTCTCTGTCACCATCATCCAAATATCACCTTAAAAAGGTCCTAGGTTAGAGTCACATCTGCACATTAGATACGTGGAATGAAGCAGTTTGTTTACTTTTTAAAGTCACACTATACAAAAATGCCTATTAAAGGGAAAAGTCAGTTCCCCACAATGAAGATACATCATTTAACTTAAAAAAATGCACTCTTTAGCTTTGGATCTGGTTAATTCATTTTTGTTCTACACAACCAATCACCTCCCAGTGCTGCTCTGGAGGGCTACCTTGGCAAGAGTGGCTTAGACCCTTTTTTAATCCTCCCTTGATCATGGTCCCCCACAACTTACTGTAATCTCAAGGGTGATTTAAGTTGTGCCAGCTGCCCATGACCTCAAGAGGGCATTCTACCATATGGAGATAGCCAAGTCACAGGGCTGTCCAGATCATGCCCCTCCACCCACCAATATCAGCAGGTGTGAGTACAGCAGCACCAGAGTCTAGAACTGATGAACAAATGTGAATCTTTTCCTCAGAAAATGCTTGCTACGACAAGATTTTCTTTTAACATTTTCCATGTAAATTTCAGGGTTTTCAAGGAAAAGAGCCTGAAAGCCTTGACAGTTGAAAAATTTGGGTTGCTCCCTGTGACAGAGGAGAATATTTCATAATATTTTGTATGAAGAATGTGTGTGCCTCAATTTCCCCTACATGCTGCATGGTTAACTAGATAGACCGGGGGGGGGGGGGGGCAGAAGGTTTATTCCCTAGACCTAGATATGACCGACTCCTTGCTGTCTGTGGCCTGGGCCCAGACAATTGCCTGGCCATTTGGTACCTAGCAACGAATGACCAGAGGGACCCACCCTCTGCAGGATGCCAGACAGGTTTGACCAGCTGGAGAACAAAGGGCCAGGTGACAATGTTTGCCCAGGAACAAGAACAAATGTTTAAGGAAGAGCCCTTAGGGGTTGTTAAGTGTGGGGCTGCTGGAAGGAGGAGATGCTTCTGGACTGGGACTACAGAGGGGTTGGAGGAGGGCTCTGGGCTGATCCAGAAGGACTTTTCTGTTCTCTACATTAAACAGAAAGACTTTCTATGCCATGTTCCAGACATCTAATAAACCTTCTGCTTTTACCAAGCTGGCTGAGCCACTCCAGAGTCAGGGGTCAGAGTAGCAGCCGTGTTAGTCTGTATTCGCAAAAAGAAAAGGAGGACTTGTGGCACCTTAGAGACTAACGAATTTATCTGAGCATAAGCTTTCATGAGTTACAGCTCAATGCATCCGATGAAGTGAGCTGTAGCTCACGAAAGCTTATGCTCAAATAAATTTATTAGTCTCTAAGGTGCCACAAGTCCTCCTGTTCTTTTTTTCAGAGTCGGGGTGCATTGCTCCCTTTGGTCGTGCAAGTCTTCTTTAAGTGTGCAGTTCAGGTGCACTCACTGAGTGGGAGCTCACGGAGCGCAGCAGGGGTGCTGATGGCTCCAACGTTCAGTCCCAGGAGGCGGTAAAGCCAAGGGACTTACTCCAGTGAGATTGTGACCCTAACAGGGCCAACACACTAAAGGGGTCCTCCCCAGGGACAGTTCCAGAGCACCAGACTTGTGGATCTGAGACACTCCTGCCCCCAACCCTTTTCTTGCTTTTTTGGTGGTGGGGGGAAGAGACATTTTGACTAGTACTGAGAATACAGTTAAAGAAATACAGAGTAAAGAAGTGACTATGCAATTCTGACAAATAGCCCAAGATGAAGTGTTTTCTGGATAGAATGAAATGGTAGTGTAAGGGGGGGAATAGTCCCACTATCATGGGGAACTTTCCTGGCTTCTCCACTACACCGGTGAAGTGGGCTAGCGAAAGGATCCGAGTCTTCGCTCCCACTTCCTTTACCCAGTGGCCTCCCTGTCCTCGAAGACTCCCCTTCCACTCTCCTGTCTGGCAGAGTCCTTGTAACCCCAACAAGGCTGGGCCCAGGATTCCTGGGGGGCTCAACCCCCAACCCTGCTATGGTCACCTAGGACAGGAGCTAGGGTGTCCCCACTCCGGGGCACTCTCTCTGCCCTGGGCACTTCTCTGACCCACTGACCATTACATACAAGTTAAAGCAAATGCAAGTTATTTAAATCAACAATTAATTTTAAAAAGAATAACGAAAAATGGGAAAGGTTAAAGGAAACACATCAACCCGCTCTGTGGCAGGGAACATCACAAACAGTGTCTCTGGAATGTCAGGGCAGTTCACAGTCTGTTCCTTGCAAGTCCCAAGCCTTCTCAGGCCCTGGCTGTGCTGCAGGGATGCTGTGGGTTGGACACTTGCTCTGGTGGTGGCCACATACTCTCAGGCTCTAAGTGGTAGGACCCTTCTTCCCAGTGTCGCCCCTGCCCTCTTGGGGTTACGATCCAAGCCTGGCCTGCAGAGCCTCTTGGCTGAGGCGTCTCCCTGTGCTGGGCCTGCTGCCCAGGGTCCCCCTCGGTCTCCCCAGCTGCTCACCAATCCCAGCTCTGGACTGCACCAGCCCCAGCCCCACCACTGTCTCTGCTGCTCTGCCTCCAGCTCCCTGGGCAGATTTTCTACACCCTCTGCCTCTGGTTGCCGCAGCTCTGCTCCCAGGACAGGTCTGCTCTGCAGGCTGCTTCTGTGACTCTGCTCCCAGAACGGACCGGCTTCTTAGCCCCTCTGGTTCTGGTTGCTGCAGCTCTGCTCCCAGGGCAAGTCTGCTCTCTCCAGGCTGTGCCTCTGGCTTTGGGGCTGCAGCTCTGCTCCCAGGACAGGGTCTTCTCTCTCTGGATCTGGCCCAGCTCTGCTCCCCAGCTCAGCTTGGGTCCCTGCTTTCTCCTTAGCTCAGCCCCACTCTGTCTGACCCAGGCAATTCAAAGCTCACATGGAGGACGGGACCTCCCTGGCCTTCTGACTCCCTGATTAGCCTGCCTGCCCTGTCATTCAGGCTAACCTGGAGCATTGGCCTCTCTCCATTGTTCCTGGGGGCTGTCAGTCTCAGGGTCCCGATTCCCCATCGACCCTTCCCCCGTTTTAGTACTGGGAGCTAGTAACTAAAACACGCCCACTGAATGTTAGTAAGGGGGCCAACAGTCCCCTTACAGTAGCTAAACACACTGGGCCACCAATAGTTTACACAGGCTGGCTGAAGAGAGGAGTCCAGTCCTGAATAGTTTTTATTTTGAATTTGTATCATTTAAATTGTACAAAAAGGTTACTTTAGTTGTACACAGCTACAGTGGAACTGAGCTGAGGAATTTTTGAAGCATGACATCGTTGCCCTGGGATCACTCGTACACCCTGCTGAAATTGCCTCCTGCCACCCAATTGAAGTAGGAGCAAGTGTTATTAACACAAAAAATGAAACTGGCTTTTCTGATGGAAACGTACTCTAACCATTATAACTGTAGGCATACTGGGATAAACACCAGACACTATTAGCCTGGCTGCTGTACATGAGAACTTTGAAAAGCTGAAGAACACTGAGAAGCAAATGAAGTGTGTGTGGTGGTTGGGGGGGGTGGGAAGGGGGAAGAGGGGAAGAGCAGGAGGATGGGGTCAGGAAGAATCTAGGAGTATTTCAGCAATAAAGTGATGATACCATTTGGCTTCCTTCAGTAAAACCTAATGGTACCGATTGTGGTTTAAGAAAGAAGGACACAAGGCTGTTCTTTGGCTTAGGATCAAGGTGGGGAAAACTGTTACAGATTTCTGTGGGATGTCAGTGTAGAAGGGTATTTTTGTCTGCTAGCTTGTATGATTTGGGTCATTCCTCATTCACTGAAGATCCAAGCGCCACTTCTGGTACAGGGTTCTGGCAGGAGGTAATCTTAGCAAAGACTCCCTTCCCTATCCACTCTGCCCGCAGCTCATCTTGGAGCCTCTCCCCAAGCCTGGTGGTTCCCCAAGATCCCAGAGACTTTGTGCAAGTGCCCTGTGCCTCATTACCACCAGGACTGCAGTAAAACTCTGATCTCACCTAGGGCATCTGATTCCCACTGTGCTAGGCACTAGACAAGTTGGGTGAGACACGGTCCCTACTCTGATAGAACGTACAGGGTAAAGAAGACAGAGGTGGTGGAGTGGAGATATACCACCCTGGTAGAGTGAACAAGACAATAATCTCCAAACATCATGATGAATCCACAACTTTGCTTGTTTCTTTAATTTCTGGATGGGGTTGTATAGGGAGGAGATTAGCTAAACTGATAGAGGGAGGAGGAGAACAGGTTAAGGTGGAGAGACTGAGGGTTATGTCTACACTGCGCAGGTAGCCTGGATGATTGGCACCCAGGTCTGAGCACTTGGGTTAGCCTAATCCAGTACAAGCATTAGTCAGAAAAAGCCCTATATGCATTATGTCCTCACCATTTCTGCACTTAATGTGTATCTGGGGGCATTTCCCATGGTTCTTTGTGCTCAGATACTCAATGGATTCTTCAATCAATTCTGTCAATTGTGGAAGAATATGCCTGTCTCAGGGAGAATTGTGGAGGACTATCAATATTCAAGTGACCTTTCCTGTGTCCTCACTGTAAAATGGGCAGGTTCCAGTCTGAGATAACAGCTTCAATCCAGACCCCCAGACAAGCAAGCAAACAGGTTCAAAGTGCAAAAAGAAGCACATGCTTGAGGGTTATGTGCGGCATAGAAAGTTTAGACAAAAAAAAAACAAACAAAAAAAACAAACCACACACCATGTAGGTGCATGAGCTAAGACTGCACTGTAGACATATCCTAAGGGCAGAACCTTCATGCTGGTTCTTGCCCTCTAGTGGCCTCCCCAGCACTGAGTTTGCACAAACTCTGCATTTCCCTTCCTCCAACACATTCATTTATCAGTTTGCATCTACATAGAGAATCAGTGAAGCCTGAATATAGACAAAGCCCCAAGAGAGATTTTTAAAGAGCCCATCTAGCAGTAGATAAATTACCTCCAAGAATGTGGCTCAAAGCCTGTACACATCCCTCTGCATCGCAGACAAGGCACCCCTCTTCCTGATTGCTGCTGGCTTACAGACATCTGGAAAAAGAGAAAAGTTTCAAGATTTTACTTATTTTATATATATATAATCTTGGCCTTGAGTTCTTCCATAGTGCATCGCTTCTCAAGCATGTTGACTCCTTTACAACTATGCCTTGTGGGGTTTGAGGTCTCCACATCAATAAATCATTGGGCAACTGAGTACTCATGGTTAAGCAAGACTGCTGAAAAAGTTCTGGTCTTGAATGTAGATGAAAAGGGATAGAGACCTCTTATTGACTATTTGGGTGCTAGCTTGTAGTACCTCCATCATACATTATAAACCATTGAGACAACATTGAAATAAAACTTCTGGCCAATAAGTTGGGCTCACCAATCAGTACAACTGAAAATTTCTTATCAAAGCAAAACTTCAGACCCCTTCCCTTCTAGGCCATTTGTTTAATGGACATGTGATTAAAATGCAGCACAATCTAAACAGATGTTTAGAGACTGTGGCTAAAGGAGCATGTTTTACATTTAGTTTTAGCACAGGATATTGAATTACCACTTACATCTGTGAATGTGAGAAGAACGGATCTCAGACTGAGTCTTGCTGAGAGGTTATCAATGAGTTAAGTTTCACCAAACTTATCACAAAACTTGTATACCATGTACAAATCAACTCAAGATTGTTGAGTGATAATGACTGAGCTCATTATCTTTTTACCTTAAAGATTAAGGGATAATTTGAAGTATCTAGGAGGGGAACACATGTAATAATGGGCTCTTCAATCTAGCAGAGAAAGATTGAATGTGATCTAATGGTGGAGTTGAGCTTGACAAATTCAGACTAGAAATAAAGCATAATTTTTTAAAAGACAGTAATTAACCATTGGAACAATTTACCAAGGGTTGTGGTGGATTCTCCATCACTGACCATTTTAAAATGGAGATTGGATGGTTTTTCTAAGATCACTTTTAGGAATAATTTGGGGGAAAAGTTCTATGGCCTGTGCTACTCAGTAGGTCAAACTACAGGATCATAGTGCTCCTGTCTGGCTTTTGAGTCTATTAATTTAAGTTTCATGGGATGCAAACAGCTGAATTAGATAATCTTTGGCCTTAACCATGAGAAATAAACTTCCAGGAAAAAATGTCTGGGTGAGAAGAATTTAGATATATGGACAATTCTTCAAATAGGTGGGAAATGTGAGGCCAGAGACACTACAGCAATATAAATATATATGAATTGTAATGATCACTGGTTGAAAACTAATGCCTCTTTTAACACAGACTGGATTTTAAGAAACATCCAACCCATCATTTGGGCCCTCTCCTTGCATTTGCTTCTCCCATGTTGAGAATTCACCATTCTAGTTGTTCAAAAGAAATTGCAAAAAAAGTAACCACACATTCTTCCCAGTGCTCCCTCTACAAATCTAAAGACACAGATCTTAAATTTATTCATGTTACCAAATGAAAGGCAAGTTTTTATATTTATTATACATTCATATTCAGACAGAGCACTTTCTCTTAAAGCAATAGAAATGAATGGGAGCTGAGGGTCATCAGCACCTTGCGGGACTATTCTTATTTCATGTAGTTCTAAGGGCTTGTCTCTGGGAAGCTATTCCTGATTATCTCTGTGTAGACACTCTTATTCTAGAATCAGAGTGCTTTATTCTGGATTAGTTTAATCCAAAAGTGGACAAAAATAGTTAATTCCAAATTAATTCAGAATGCAGCATTCTTATTCTGGAATAATGGAGTGTCCACACATGGAGATAATCAGAAATAGCTCCCCAGGGAGACAAGTCCTCAGCTTTCATTCACTTCTGTTGCTGAATAATAGAGAAAACACCATTAAGCAGTGAAAGATTGAGATACACGGTACTGCCTTACTACTAATGTTCATTTTATTGATATACAGTATACTTCTGTTTATCCAAAACCCTGTTATTCCAACCTCTGCATTATCCGAATCCCTTCTTCATCTCCCATGGGTATGTATACATTGCAATTAAAAACCTTCGGCTGGCCTGTGACAGATGACTGACTCGCAGGGCTTGGGCTAAGGGTTTGTTTAATTGCAGTGTAGATCATAGAATCATAGAATCATAGAATATCAGGGTTGGAAGGGATATTCTATGATTCTATGATTCTATGAGATATAAATTTGAGATAAATTTGAGATATGAGATAAAAATTCTATGATCTCAAATTTGCAGAGATATTGAGGCTCGGGCTGGATCCTGAACTCTAGGACCCTGTGAGATGAGAGGATCCCTGAATTTGGGCTGCAGCCTGAGCCTGAATATCTACCCTGCAATTAAACAGCCCAGCTGCCAGAGTCCAGCTGGCAAAGACTAGCCACAGGTGTCTAACTGCAGTGTAGACATACTTTACGTGTCTTGTGCTGGGGGGGGCCAGAAGAGATTTAGATGAGGATGTTTGGATAATAGACTAGGAATCCCCAGACACGGGGGTAACAGGGGAGGCTACCTTGCTGCCGACTGGCTCCTGCCCTCAATTAGCTGAACAAAATCCTTGACCCCCCCCCCCTCCCCATGCTATTCAGATAGTCCAGAGTATACTGTAGAGACTTCCTTGGTCCCTATTCAGAGACTCAAGTTTACATCTCATGTTTTGCTTTGCAGATGATTTCCATGGTGAAGGGGAAACATGGTGGGGAATAGATAAATGCCCAAGGGAGGAAAAGAAGAGGAAAAAAAAAAAAAGTGTGATCATGCTCCACTTTAGGCTGTTCATTCACGACAGTTGACAGACTAAGTTTATATAGGGGAGTCCATGGCTGTGCAGGGAAGGCAGTGACAAAAAATGTTAGTCTCAAAATGGGAAGAAGGGGGCAAATATGAGCTCATTTGTTGAGCAAAAGCAGCCAATAAGGTTTAAAAATACAACTTGTGTGTCTGTCTTTGCACTGCAGGATTTATCAAATATGACTTTATGAATTTAAAGAATGTGAAATGCACGACAGGAGCCAAGAATGAAGTAATTCTAAAGGAAAAATTATGGAGAAGTGATACTGTGGATTTCTGAATAGGGCTATAAACTTTCCCAGACTCCCATCTCCGATACACAGTTCGTCTGCACTAGCAACAAGTCTCTACAAAAAAATAAGATCAGTTTTGCCGACTGTTAATTTTTTTTAAAATCCTGTGAGTTGATTCCCTCCCCCCACGGGAATTATAATTAAGACTGATCCCAAAATTATGATTTAATCTTAGGCTTTTAGAACCCCTCTATCACCCATTCCCAGTGTGGGTGTGAAAATTAAGATGTTACTAACTCACAAAATTTATAGTGAGCAAAGCAATTTTGGTCCCGATACAGGATTTTTCACTGGAGGACACAATGAATATCAGGGACCTACTGCCACAGGCTCTGTACAAACATATAGTCAGACAGTGTCCCCATCCCAAAGAGCTTAATCTCACTACCATGCTTTGCATTAGAGTATGTGACATGGGAACGGTCTTAAACTAATCTCATACAGGGTCCAAACTTCCTTTAGATAGTAGCAGTATTTAAACCCTGCTGAGCTGGACAGGATAGTGACCTACAAGTGAAAACATTTATGCCTCATTAGCAATACCCCAATACATCCAGTCTCTTGTAAATGCTGGTGTTGCCTGGATTTCTGGAAAGAGATATACTAAATCAAGTTCTGACCTTTCTGGAGTTTACACAGACTGGGTCTTTCATCCTGTAGACACAAACAAAGCAGCTCACGCTGCTCTCAGTCTTAAATATGTCGTCTGTTCTTAAAGGGACAGATCCATTAGTAGCACAACATCCATATTCCCTTCTAAATAATCAATCATTCTAACTACTCCAGGATCCATTTTTATACAAACAAAAAATTAAAAGAACATTAAGGCTGCAAAAATAAGAGTATGCTGTCCCCCATACAGCCTCAGGGACATCACAGGTGAGACAGGCTCCCTGCTCTCAGTTCCATTGCCCAGACCAGAACTGCAGCCCAGAGCTGCAGTTGCAGGGGAAGTCCTGCTCAGCCCCAGGCTGGAGCATGCCCATTGTGCACAGCACCTTCCAGGAAGATTGTTAAAAGCTCTAGCTAGCAAGTCTCCTCTGAGCCATGTGCCCTTGCCAAGTGACTTAGCGTGTCAGTTTCCTCCTTTGTTCAATGAAGTCAGCATTTGTAGAGTGCTTGGAGAGCAAATGCAAGGAACTAAGGGTATGTCTACACTATGAACTTAGGTTGATCTTCTTAGGTAGAAGTTGGTTTTTAGAAATCTATTTTACACAGTTGACTGTGTATGTCCCCACTAAGCACATTAAGTCAGCGGAGTGCGTCCTCACTACCGTGGCTAGCATGGACTTACAGAGCGGTGCACTGTGGGTAGCTATCCCACAGTTCCCCACAGTCTCTGCTGCCCATTGGAATTCTGGATTAAGCTCCCAGTGCCTGATGGGGACAAAAACATTGTTGCGGGTGATTCTGGGTACGTCGTCAGTCGCCCCTCCCCTATGAAAGCAATGTCAAACAATAGTTTTGTGCCTTTTTTCCATGCACACGCCAAACCACAGTAAGCATGAAGCCCACTCAGCTCAGCGTCACTGCTGCTGTTGTGTCCTGGGTGCTGCTGTCAGCAGACAGTGCAGTTGGACTGCTAACTGTCATCATCCACAGCTTCCGCTGCAACTCTGCTCTCCTGCAGATGCCATACCACAGCAAGTATGGAGCCCACTCAGCTCACTGTCACTGTTGCTGTCAGCTTTGTAAACACCTCGTGCATTATCTATCGTTTTGAAACCATGCATTTTTTTTTTAAATAGAGAATGCGGACACACCGGGTGGGGTGCGGGAGGAGGGAAGGACAAGGCCACAGTTTGGATTGTTAGTAGGACTACAACAAACGGTTTGAATGACAGACTTCTGTTGCTTGGGCCATCCTCTGGAATGGAGTGGCTGGGTGCCCGGAGCCTCCCCCCACCCCGTGTTCTTGGGCATCTGGGCGAGGAGGCTATGGAACATGGGGAGGAGGGTAGGCGGTTATACAGTGGATGCAGCGGGTGGGAGGTGTGTCTGTGCTCTTGTTGGCTTTCCTGCAGCTCCAACAGTCACTTCATCATGTCCGTTTGCTCCCCCATTAGCCTCAGCATCGCATCCGGCCTCTGCTCTTCATGCTCACTTAAATTCTTTCCTGGCCTCTGCCACTGAATGCCTCCATGCATTAAGCTGTGCCCGATCATAAATAAATTTTACCTGACTTGCCCCTAAATATTAGTTTACTGTCTTGTTAATGTGCCTTCAGGATATGAACTAGACAAAAAACTGCATTGCTGAAATAGCTGGCAATGCAGTATAATTGCGCAAACTGGCTGCTGTGCTGCAAGCAAAGAACACAGCTGACATGAGACTGTAAATCTATCCATCATTACTCGTGATGCACCACAGCTAGAAAAAATTGCTACAAGTTCTTGAAGAGCTAGATCCCTCAGTCCTAAGGATTCACAAGATATGCCTTGAAATGGTCATTGGCCCCCGCTTCTTCACATTCTTCAAAAGTCACCACTGGCTATGCTGACCAGGTGCCTGGTATTTGACCAGAGCACCCGATCGAAAAGAGACCCTGGTGGCTCCGGTCAGCTGAGTGGGCCGGCCAATGGGAGCTGCAAGAGCAGTGCCTGGGGGTGAGACCAATATGAAGAGTTGCCTGCTGCTCCTCTGCCTAGGAGCTGGACCTGCTGTTGGCCACTTCTGGGATGCAATGCAGAGAGTCAAGACAGGCAGGAATCCTACCTTAGCCCCCACACTGTGCTGCTGACTGGGACCAGACCCCAATCCCCTGCCCCAGCCCTGAGCCCCCCCCTGCACCCATAACCCCTCGTCTCTAGCCCCACCCTAGAGACTGAACCCCCAGCCCAGTGCTTGTACCCATCCTGCTCCCCTGCCTCAACACACAGCCCCCTCCCACATTCTGAATCCCTTGGCCCCATCCCCTAGTTTGGAGTTCCCTTCTGCACCCCAAACCCCTCATCCCCAGCCCAGAGCCCACATCCCCAGCCACATCCCTCCCCCACCTCAACTCCCTACCCCAGCTCAGAGCCCCCCTCCCATACCTTGAACCCTTCTGGCCCCCCCTTCCCCAGCCTGGAGCCCCCTTCACCCCAAACTCCTTATCCCTAGCCCCATCCCAGAATCCACAATCCCAGCCAGACTCCTCACCCATTCCTGCTTCTCAACCCCCTGCCCCAGCCCAGTGAAAGTGAAGAATGGTGGGGGAGGGAGAGGGAGTGGCCTCAGGGAAGGGAGGGGGCTACGGTATTTGGTTGTGTGTGATTAGGAAGTTGGCAACCCTACCCCGGCCAATAATCTTTTTGGGACCCCAAATATTGTGGGTGAGGCAGGAAGCCAATGAGGACATCAGTTCTGGAACAGTGCATTAAATATAAAATAGGGATTAGGGAGTTTAACAGGGACATGTACAGTTTGCAACTAGAGAGAGATTCAGATGTCTGACAGAATTTGAGTCTATACGAAAGTCTATGCTTCTGTTTATTTAAAAGGTAAATAGGATTAAATAAAACCCATTTAGAAGAGAGTTATGATACACAGACCATAGGGGAAAAAAATAAAAATGTAGGAGAGCCACTGAAGCCATGAGTTTTTTGGGTTCAATGTCAGCCAGTTAAAGTAAATACTGGTCAAGACATTGAGAGTCAGGGACATCCAGCGACAGCTGAAGAGTTCTGAGATACATTTGATATTTCACTTAGCCTTGGTCTGTTTAAGAGTGTTTATATTTGGACAAGTCTACTCTCCCATAAACACTGTTTTATGGGCCTGATCCAAAGCTCACTTGAAGTCAGCCTCTGTTGACTTTAGTGGGATTTGGATCTGGTATCTACATGCTTTAAAAATCACTTTCTAAATCCACATTCCATAAAAAAGTGTGGACACAGCTATCACCAATCAGACAGTTGACTATTAACTCTGCCAGCCCCATGTTATCCCTTTGTTAAAAACTTCCTACAGTTCATGATCCTTTTTCTGATCCATTAATGCACTGGAACAGATTTGACTGACCAACTCATATGTAAAAGATGGACCCCCTTATACCTGCTCTAGACCCTTTTACTCTAGAAGGGCATAAAGGCTTAGGGGTGCATGCCAGGTTAGGGCCACCATGCTCTGGAGATTCCAGACAGTGCTGTGGCCCAAAGGGCAGCCAGTTAGCTGGAACACAGACAGCCCTGGAGGCCTACTTGTTACACCAGGGTTTGCACTCAAGGGTTAAATTAAATATTCAGCAGCACCTGTTAGTGTGCACTTTTCTGCTGCAACAGGTGAGGCTGCAGAGTGGACCCTACTATGTCAATCAATCCCTCATATACACAAGATAAATAAGCACTTTGAACTTTGCTTGTTTTTGTCAGCATATCGGAGATTAAATAGTTTCACCTTCTCACTTGCTTTCTAGGCAACATAGCCACTTTGCCAACACCAGCCTCATTTGAAGTGAAACCTTTTTGAACTCCCTTATTGTGCATCAGGGTTACACATCTGCTCAGCTCAAGCAAATTATATATTAGGTGATTCAATTAACTCTTATCTTGAGCTGTCAATATAAATGAGTGGTGTATGCAGTTCAGCATTTCCACATGAACATTTGCTTTGATTTAAGATGTAAAACAGATGGTCTATTTCCTTAAGGAAAACAATGTATTTATTCTTAGGCAAATGTAGACTCAGGTTATCAGTCAAACAGTAGAAGATACCTCCCATGGCTCCTCTCCCCCACTTGTTTAATTGCCATAGCTAATTGCTAATTCCATGCCTCAGAGATAAGAGCAACATATATCTAACTTTTCTAGGGTACTTTTGTTTCATAACTTTCAACAGTTTGATACTAGGCATGTGAACCAGCTCAAAGCCAGCCTTGTGTAAACCTAGGCCTAAAGCAGAAAGGGAACAAAAGAGAAAGTGTCAGGACAAAGTGCAGGGCTGGGCTTAACACTTACGAGGCTCTTCTAGCTAAGACAGGGGTCCTTAAAATACACTTTACAGTATCTTTGACAGTTTGTCTCTCCTCTGGTACCATGACCATAGGTGGAGATAGATCTCTGGGTCAACCCACAAGGTGCACTCTGCACTGCAAGGTCCCCAGAAGTACAGAGGCCTTAAGTAACTACTTATGTTTGGTTTCTGTGTTGCCTTCCAGGCACAATCCTGTGCAGTTGCACTATCCCCTTCAGAGTCTGAGGAGGCATCATACACTCCAAAGTTTCCAGAAACTTCAGGGTAGAGTGCATGCCTGATGCACTACTTCCGTGTTGTGCTGCATTTTCCTCTGCACAGCCAGTTATCTCTGCTGGCCAGTGGCTCCAGCTCCTCATCTTCTACCCACTTTGGATGGCTAGTGATGCAGTGGGCCTTCTGTATTCAGAAGATTGCATGTGTTGTCTTCTCTTCCATGAGAGTGAAGGGAGGTTTCGGTCACTCTTCATTTGCATCCCTGTGAAGGGGCTGGTCATAATAGGAGCCTTTGTCTGTATTAGAATTTGCATAGTCAGCAGTACTTCCTGCCCAGAAATGGAGCTTCTTAGTTTCCCCATTTTATGCATCTTTAAGGGCCTGGATTACAAAAACCTCCCCCCATAAACAAGACCTGGCAAAGAAAACAGCAAGATAAGGTAAAACAAATGCTCATGAACCTGGTCTCTGATTTTCTGACTAACTATGTACAAGCATGCTTACAAATAGCAGCAGTGAAAGATGAGGTACCATTTAACAGATCAGAAGTGAAGAGTTTAGCACACCAAGGAAGGAGACTGATCATGGGAAACACTGTTACCTAAACTTGGAACAAGCATACTTCTAGTAAGGGCAGGTGAATAAGACTGGATATGGCTCACTAGAACAGGCTGAACTCTGAGAGCTCCCAGTGCCAGACAGATGCACTGACGACAGCCAGCACAGAGCCCACAGAGAGCAATTCGTCCACCCTTACTGAGGTTAATGTCCAAGTAAACACCCAAGTACTTGCCAGTATTATACAGTTGGCTCCAGATGGATTCAAAGCCTGTGTTAGTAGTCATGATCTTGTGGTCTGAACAAATCCAATCTAAAGCTCCGGCGATAAAGGGCTTGAAGGTACTACCAGAAACAGCACTAGTTGTGTTGTCTGCGAAGATCTGCACGGCAAGTTTATCACGCAGACTGTGACTCTTCAGGTTGAGGTATTGCACAATAAGAAGGGCTTACCTTGATTTGTTGTGGCTGTAACAGGAGCTGTTGAACAAGAAATATTGGCATGGCCCTGGCACTCAAGTAGCCTAGTACACCACGTAGCCAACTACATAAACCAGTCTATTGCGTACATGTTGTAACCATTATTTTAAAACATTTAACGTTAAGGGCTAGACAGTGCATCAATGCACTACCTCTGAGCAACGGGGCATACCACAGTTCTACAGCATGAGAGGCATTGGGCCTCAGACATACCCCTTGGAGAATGGATTTCTTCAGTCTTCACTCTTGCATGGAGACCCTCCCCCTGCCCTTTGCATGCAGTCACCTCCACTGGCCAGCACAGAGCCATGGTTCCATATGGTTTATTTACTCTTACGGGCAAGGGGGTAGCCACTTTTTTCACCCTGCACCAGATCTGTGATCCAGTCAGGTGTGATGCTGCCTCACGAAGGGGGCGGGGCATTGCCTTGTTGGGAAAATAAGGTTATCATGGGCTTGGCCATAATAATCAAGTCATAAGCAGCACATTATTTAGGGGGCTTGGTCTTGTTCCTGTTGAAGTTACCACACAGACTCCCATTTACTTCACTGGGAGCTCCTGGTGAGGTACTGATCTGACTCCCAGTGAGGTACTGAGGTAAAGCATAATCTTGCAGGATGCTGGGTACCTGTGACTCCTATTGAGTTCAATGGGAGTTGAGGGCACGCTGCATTTCTCAGGACCATGCCCATGATCATCATTCTGATTCCTTTCGGCATGCCAGGCTGGTGTCCAACATTTGTTGTACAAAGACTATTAATACTGCTCAGACCTTTATCTGAAACTTTCCCACAAGGGAGAGACACATGCCAATAAGAGGTTTATGTTTCCCTACAGATGCCAATGACATATCCAGTAGTTGTTGAGCAAGGACAAAGTTTTCAAACTTTATGCCCAATTAGGCACCTAAATTCATATTCAGGCACCAAACAAAACAAACAAACCAACCAAGAGCTGATCACTCAACCTCCCACTGGAATCACCTTTTCAGCAATGGATTTAGTCCAGTGGCCTCTCTTGTCAGTAGCCTGATTTTTTTGAAGTGCCTTTGCTTGGTTTATCAATAGTGCCAAAAATAAGCCCCAACAGCTTATAACGAGATCAAGAATTCATTGCTTGTGTTAGGCAATGCCTGTATATTAGGTAAGGATTAATAAATGTATAGTATTGACATGGAAAACATGATTGACTGAAGTTACACTAAACAGTCCAGCACTAGACTAGACTAATAGTTCAACTGTCTAGACAGAATTGGAAAGGCAAACCTTATTCCTGGTCAGCTACCCTGATAAGTTAATAAAAACAAGGAAAACACTTGAGTTTATGTCTAAACAAGGTAAATAAGCAGGTCTGGAATATCTATATAAGCAAATATTCATAGAAATTATAAGTTTCATTTTACAACATCTCCTGTCACAGCTGGACAACATGAATTCAAGTGTTGACCGAACATTTGATTTGTAAGCAAGACAAGTTCATGTTCAGTCTAAAGTTTCTTTTCCAACATGTACTACAGTGTCCTAGTGGCACAAATACAATCTGTGGCAATTGTTTTAGACATGGAGTTCAAAGTATTTGCCTCTTGTAATAGACAGAAGTAGCATCAATAGGAGAGAGAGAAATACTACATTCTAAGTTGTGATCAACCTGTAAGTTGTGATCGTATGAGAAAGAAGGCCAAAGAGAAGGCCAATAAGTCAATAGGTTGTACTCCTGTGTGCTTTAGTGTATAATTAACACTAGCCCAGAGAGAATACAATATTACAGTTCATTCTTGAAGCCCATTATACTACTTTGGTATCTAATGTATCTGCCCATTGTAGTTGAAGCCAGAGTATAGCAATATTTTGCTTCCTTTAATCACCTTACAGAGCTTTACAAACATTAAGGGCCAAGCAGAGCAAGTTTTAGCATGGCCAATATTAGCTGGGACAGCTCTGTATTTCCCCAGTGGGAGGTCAGAAGTGTTATGCCTCAGGAAGTATAGAGTGGGACTGTGCAGACTGCATCAGAGTTTAGGATAAAGCAGACTATTCCCCTCTTTCTACGATCAGCCAGCTCCAAGGGTCCAGATCTACCTCCCTCCATCCCTGTTGGAGAATTTACAAACCAGACTACATGAAGATACAAGGGCAGAGCATAGGACTCTCCCAGTTACGTGTATCTCAATAGTGCTGAGTGGGCCCAATAAGAATTGGGGCCCCATTGTCCAACTCCCAGCACAACCTCCCTGACCCCATTTATGTTGGGGTGCATGGGGTGGGTGGCCGATAGCAGCAAGGAATAGAGGTTGCATGTATTTGTATTACTGTAGCACCTTGGAGCCCCACTCATGGGCCAGATGCCACTGTGGTAGGTACTGGCCAAGCATATAATTTGAAGTAATTAGGGACTCATTTGGTGCAGGTGGTGAGGAGAAGGAAGGGAAGGCTCCTTACACATCCCACACCTCTTCTTCCCTGCACAAGGGTCAATCTGGACTCAAGTTAGTTTTGACATCCTTTGGAGATATGGAAATATTTTCCTCAGGTAGGGGAATTGAGACATGGGGATTAAAGTTGTTTGGCCAAGGCGGTGGCAGAAGCAAGAAGCGAAGCCAGGTCTGACTACTAATAATTTTACTTCAGCAGTGAGCAGTACTGGAAGAGCTAAGGTAGTGCAGATCAGGACTGAGCTGCCTTGGCTAAGAGGAGTGGCAAAGCTTAAAACAGCACTTGCTTAGAGTATAGTTAGCTCTTTCTGGCCATTTCTCCCTCGTGTTCCTGGGTGCTAAATTGATCCACAGAATTATTAGAGGGGCAAGGATTAACCATTCCACTTTAGTGCCAAGCTATACAAATATCTTCAGAAACAGGTGGCATTCACATGACAGGAATTACAGCATCAGGCTCATTCTGAAATAAGGTATGGCAAGGTTTTTGCCTCAGGAGGTATGCTTTTGTGAAGGTAGTGGCCAAACATAGAGGCATATGTTAGTTGCATTTGTCTACCATAGATCAATTTAATTTGAATAATATGACATCACTTTTTAAAATGGTAAATACACCACATGCATGTAGACTTGCATTCCTTCCAAAAATCAGGGAGTCAGTTTGAAAGTGTCATAGAATCCATCAGATGTTTATATAAAAGGTCATTCACTCTGGATTCTATCAGTAACTTCAAAAAGGCAATTTCTCTTGGTAATAGGTACTACTTTTCTCCTTCCAAATAGCTTTCAATGGCTCCAATCATCTGGAAACTCATTTGTTCAAACACAACAGCTTGTGATCGAACACTCTCTCCCCCCTATTCAAGATTTTTTTTTCTTTTTTAAAAAAGAAGAGACACTTGGAATTATTGTTTTCAAGAGGCACAGAAGGCTGAAGGGAAAATGGGTAAAACATTCTCCCTCGAAAGAGAAACAGAAAGTAGACATTTACAGATTTAGTAATAAAAACCATAGCATTTACATTTAGGTATTGTTTGTGACTTCTGAAACAAAACCTGAAAGACAGCTTTGCTAGCCTTAGCCTTCCTCTCACACATGTACATGTTTTCTTATTTAAAGGAATGCCTGAAACTTTGATCACAGGCATATATCAAGTTATTATGACTTGCATCGAACTAGTGTAGCTAATGGGTATATTTTACCAGTAGTCCTTGCACTGTTTGCTGTTTTAACTGAAGAAACTGCAACTCTGGTATTTCATCCCAGACCTAGCCTTAGTCATATTAGAGCTATCTATGTGAGACACTAAACCTAGTTCTCTTGTCTTTTTTATTAATTAATAATAATTAATTATTAATTATTATTATTAAGAGTATAAGAAATACAGCTCAAACCTAGACTTGAGGCAGATTCTAGTGTTGGTGTAAGCAAGCATAACCGAATTGTACTTGGGCCTGCTTATAAGAGGGCTGAATTTGCCCCCAGGTTTCTGAAGAAAGATAATTTACAGCAGACCCACACTATAGAAAACAGAACTTGGAGACCTCCTTTAAAAGCAAACACCCTTATTTATGCCCTAGTCTTCCAAATGGTTATGGCACTTTCCACGGATAAAAACTAAGCACAAACCTTTATCTAAAAGTCTGTGCAGAAGGCTGTATTTGATTATTTGCATTACAGTAGTTGCGTAGAGACTTCAACCAAAATTAGGGCCAAGATTGCTAGGCTCCGTAAAGACAATTCCTATTCTGGAGATCTTAAATGCTAGACAAAGGGTGGGAGAGGGAAAGGCAGAGGTGAAGCTAAGAGATGCTCAAAAAGCCATATGTTGAGAGAGAAGGCTACACTGGTTTAAAAACAAAAACAAAAACAAAAAAGCCTGGCTTAGAAAGGAAGTCAAAATTTTACACACACACACACACACACACACACACACGGAAGTTGATAGCAATTAATGTAATTAAAAGCTAAGCATTACAGAAAGTTGATAAGTGAAGCAAGAGAACAAGGAGAAATGGTCCTTAATTCTGCTGGCCATAGACAAGGAGGAGCATTCTTTGAAGTATATCAAGAATAAAAGGACCCATAACCATAAGTACCTAAATGGGAAACAGGAGTTTTATGCTGGAGTACTTTCAGTCTAAAGAAGGTATAAGAAGTTGGAAGCTGACGCTAAACAAATTCAGACTAGACAAAGCACATATTTTTAACATAATTAGCCAATGGATCAACTTACCCAAGGTTGCAGGGGATTTTCCATAACTGGAAGTTTACAAATCAAGATTGGAGTTTAAAAAAATGCTCTAGTTCAAGCACAGCTATTCAACTTGAAGCAGGAATTATTTCAGGGAAATCCTGTGGCCTGTGTTATGCAGGAGGTCAGATGATCACAATGGTACCTCTGGCCTAAAAACCTACGACTTTGGGCAAGCTCACACAGCAGATCAGTGACAGTGCTGAAAATAGAAATCCGCTCTTCCTGGCTGCCCATCCTGTGTCTTATCTTCCAGGCCACACATATATAGCCCATTGAAAGTCAATACTAAAGTTATTTAGGCACTTTTGAAAATGCCATCTCGTATGTATAAAATGCACTATGCAGAATAATGCCACAAGAATCAATGGAATGTCTGCTCTTAAGTCACTAAGGTGCTTTTGAAAGGGTTACCTATATTTAGCCAAAATAATTAGCTCTGGAGATGCTTATCCTAACTGTTCATCCCCACTTACCTATATGAGGCTTCTGCATTCTCAAGGAGTGTATTGAATTTTTACTCCAAACAGAAATGTTATGCAAACACACCATGCACAAACAGTGAAGCACCCACATAACCACCTCAAGGTATTATTTTTTCAATACAGGCTTTAATTGGGAGAACAAAAACAAAAAAAAAGCCACCTCACACACCATGACAGACAGCCAGAGACCTGCATCAGTGAAGTCCACTTCAGAGAGTGGATTTGAATTCACTGAGTGTAAGTGAGGTTTGAGCCTATCCCTTTAGTACTAAAGTTTTCCAAAGTCAAATTCTAGCTTGCCTTATGGGAAGATTGTTTAGGAAGAGGAATATGTTCCAAAACAATGACCTAAAGATTGCTTAGTTCTAGTTCTTTGGTATAGTTTAAGTCATCCTGCACTCAAGAATGTTTTGGGAACTTACCAGCCCAACCAGAAAACTGGGGTTAAATGCCCTTAAGGCAGAGCATGAATGTTATGGGTGGGGCTCCTCCAGCCTGCATAGAATTTCAGACATTAACAATTCCAGCTTTGAAAGGACTCCCACGGGCAAGAAAACACTAAGAATTCATGCATATAATGTTTAGATGGTTTGGGACGTTCAATGCAGCACGTTTATGAGTTTAATTACTTATTGCAATTGCTTAACTGAGTTGTGTTCTTTAGATGAAGGTTTATTTGCATGCATTAGAGAACTAGGATTGGTAGGAAAAGGATGCCCAACTCAGCAAGTCTCCTTAAGAGGTTTCATATCTTGGCAGGGTGGGAAGTGTTTTAAGTGAGAGAGTGCACAGGTATCTGCAGTATAATATGGGTAATGTTGCTGCATGGTCTGAACAAGGATGCTAACATAAGCTCCAGGAAAGAAATCACAGGGACTAAGGGAGAGAAACAAAGCCAAGACAAGCCGAACAGTGGGAAATATATATATTATACACCCCCCCGCCCCCCAGATGCACTATGTTGGAGGGTAGGAGAATTAAATACTCCATATATGGACAAAGGCTTTCTTCACTGCATTCAGCAGGCCCAGCAGTATGAATTTTCTGTGTTTCCTTTGGTTTGTTATATTTATTCTGTATTGACCTTTGTGATCCATCTAGATTTGGAAACAACTGTACACTGCACCCACATCTCCAGGGAAGCTTAAAAAGTGAACAACATCCCTCTTATTTTATTTGAGGCGGTTGTAAACAGTAGCTCACTCTCTAGAGTTTGACTTTCGCTGAGTCCTTTGACCAAGGCCAGAGACTGCAGCACTCTTCTCTGCCAAGGTCTCTGTATGTAGCATCAGCTATTAGAGAGGTTTCCAGGAAGAGGAGGGGGGGGGGAAAAAGGGATGGGGGGTGGTGATTATTGGCATGGAACTCATGCCACATCTTTGGGATTCTTCTAGTTCCTCTCCTGTGTTTCATATCCAGTTTTGGAGAAGCGATCAATGTTTCTGGAATTCCCACAGGGGTCATCATGCCCACTCATCTTCTGATCTCAAAATCTTTGAGACATTCTAGGACAAAGCTCATAAATGCGTTCATGCTTGTTTATAGTTCAGCTGGCACAGTGATGATTATGACTGTAGAGAAAAGGAAACACGTCTGCCTTTCTGCTGATAGTGTTTACATACAGCTGAATCAAAAGCAGCTGCAGAAGCCCTGTGTATACAAGCCGCACTAGACTGAAAGTGACTGGACTTTACAATTGTGTAAAATGTCATCCTTTGAAACTGGTTCACTTTTGAACAAAGCAAAGTACATCACATTCATTCAGTTCTATTCACAAATGCATGAGGAACTGGCAGAATTCATTGAGAAAGATGTAATGTATACATTACAAGACCTGACCTAAATTCAATGAAAGTCAGGACATTGCTCCTACTAAGGCAGATCCAGTTGGTACAGCAACAGAGAAATTGTGTTTCAGTTAGAAGTTCTTACTCCAATTCTTACTCCTACTCCAATTAGGACTTTTGAGAGCAGCTGGATCCTCAGAATATATTATATGCCTTCTCTTGGGTTTAAAGAAAAAGATAATAGATATATCCTTGGTGTTTCAGATGGGAATGGGTGATCCACTGTGGATAAGAATGGGCTCAAAAATCTCACCCCAAAACTAGAAACAAACCTAACCCAAATATATTTGAGGTTCAGTATGTTCTTTTCACTTCATTTCCCCATTCTGGGCAGAAATTCTGATATACTATCAGAAAAGTCAATCTCATTTTGTCAAAAAATATGGAGACTAAGTACCAGAACTCAGACTCTCCCTGCCCCCCCATGGAGACTTCCAAGCAATTCTACTGGTAAGCATCAAAATTTGTGGGTGCATGTCGAAAGGTGATCTTTTGTAGTTTCTATGTATTGTTTGGCTTTTCTGTGCCTCTCATTTATTTTATCCTCAAAATCATTTTGAGGAAGAGAAGTATCATGAACCACACCTTAGAGATGTGGAATTCAGTCAGCACCCATAGTTGAGGCCAGATTTTTTGAAAATCTGGTCTCCTAGTTAGGTACCTAACTAAGTGGCCAGAATTTCAGAAGTATGGAAAAAATATGGGCAACAGTCACAATGGAAGATGCTGGGTGTGGAGCATTGGAGAATCTAGTTCTTCATTCAGTGCCTAAATGTGAACAGAGAGTTCTTGGGGGGGGGGGGACTGATTGTTGGGGCTCCTCACTTAAGCACAAACCTACAGTTAATGCACTACAATTTATATTCATATTTCCTATTATTTAAAATGTAGGGACGTTCTTAAATTTGCTTTAAAAAAAACAAAAGCAAAAAAAAACAAAAAACACTAAGCTTCCATGCCAATCACAAGGTCTTCCAAAGGAAGCATCTTTAGTGAAGATGACAGATGTACTAAAAATTTGTTTAGAGTATATAGGCTAATTAATGCCTTAGAACATGCATATGCTGGACATTTATAGAACAACCATAACCTGCTATGTAAATTAAGATTAAGGATGACTCCCAAGAGAGGAAGGATTTTGATTACCACCCATTAAATCTGTGCTGTACTGAAAGTAGGTACGGGGACCTTGCATGGTGGATTAAAATAAATAAATCTAATATCTTGCTGGTGCAAAAATTAATTGTGTACTGCAAAGGTACTGAGGGTCTGATTTTCAGAAATTTGTATGTTTGATTGCATGCGCGTATTAGCAATTCAGTCTATTGCAGTTGCATTTCACATTTGGCAATTGCACACACACAAAAACTGAATTTTGTGGCTAAACTTGCTATTTACATGCATAGCTCCATTTGTACATGGAAGTGTATACACAAGTTGGAGCCATAACTCTGTAGAAACTTACATGCATGCTTAGCTTTAAGAATGCTGAGTGGCCAAAATTAAGTCAATGGGACTGCTCAGGGATACAGAATTAACGATGTGAGTAAAGTGTTTGAAGAATCAGGACCTATATTTATAACAAGTTGACATCACCAAATACAGGACAAGGTACATGTTTTGGTGAATGCCAGGAATTATATTAAATTACATGAAAACCTATGTTAGAGGAACATTAAATTTTCAATGTCAAGCAGTCAAAGTTTAGGCAGTGATAGCATTAAAGGTTGGCTGAGCTCCTTGGGCATTATGATCACTATAAAATTATCACCTTAATACAGGAGCCCTGCCTCATTCATACAAAAAACACCCCCCTCCCCCACCCACCCCACCCCAGATATCCAGCATGGAAAAGTGCAGCCCAATTGGTTAAAGTTTAGCAAAGTTATAAACAGCCGGAGAGGGTCTTATTGTGGAAGGTGGTATGTATTATCTGCCTAAAATACATATGCAGAACAAAGATCCCTATCAGCCCACACCATAGGCAGCAGAAACCTGGCCTGGAGCATCATGAATTTATAGTTCGATTGAGGGATTCACTTCACTTAGTCAGGAAACATAGGAAGATGCTTTCTTTTAAAACCTTTTGACAATCTCCTTTGAGAGGATACCTGATCAAGTCTCCTTTTCTTCAAGGCAGTGCACTGAAAAGTTCTAGCAAAACAGGATTACTGATCATCTGACACCATGAATGTTGATAGAAGTGACCTGGGTTGGGGGCGGGGGGGAAAGAGGAGAAGGGAGAAGAGATAAAAGTTCTTTGAAGAAACTTTGGCACAGTACTTATGATCTATAGGCTAGATCCTCAGCGTATATACATTGATGTAACTCAATATTAAAACAAAAATTATGTGGTCAAAAAGAATCATGTGCTCAAAAATATAAAGCCTTATTTTAACTAAATTGTAAATATACACTAAACATTTTTCCTCCTTGGATCTCATTTAGCCCTGTAACAAACAAATCTTGAGTGGTATAAGTTACTGTTATACAGAGAGTAGGGAATTTAACTCAAATTGACTCCAAATTTGTTTTGATTCACTTTGTGCTCTGGAATTGATGTTCACCATGCCTTTTATGCAAAAAAGCTTTCTGGTTTTACTGTTCCACAATTAAGCAAAATGTTTGCTTCTTGCATTCAAGCAGAATGGAGAAGCAATCATGTAAGGCTTGGATGATTACTGTACATGTTTAGGCTACATTCAAGTCAATGGCAAAATTCCCTATTTAATGGGTCTAAGCATTTAGTCTTGATGCTGCTGCAGTTGCATTGAGAAAAATATGCATAAATTTCAAAATATAGGTTATTGGATGTTGAAGTTCAAAGATTAAGCCAGTTGGACCAGTTCACAAGATGAAACCTGCTCATTTGCTCCAGAGTTGCTTACAGTTATGCTGCCGTTTTGTGTTCTTGGCAAGCTTGTGTTAATGAAGTACAAAAGAAATGATGTAATACAGCAAGGGTCCTACAGTTGAGGCATAGAAATATTAACCTTGCCTAGCAGTTTTCCCCCTTATTAAGTAGTAGTATATGCTTATTTTTTCCTTACAATTGAGGAGTCCAGAACTTTGCAATGCCTGTGTCCTGTCAAGTACCCTCTAGATGAGGCCAAACTTGGTACTCTGACAAACAACCTAATGTCTTGTCACACAAGGCAACTGTGAGAGGCCTAGTCTCTTAGAGAGGATGACATTCAGGGTGGACAATTCACATTGCTACAATGCTGTGGAGAAGCTGGTCCTTGGTGACTTTTGGAAGGAGAGCCTCAACTATGTCCATTACTCACCTATGGAGTCACTATCCAGTTCTCAGTGGTAAGCATGGCACACCACAACAATCTGCCAACAGGACAATTGGATGATGTCTCAGCAGAGGTTAAAATGGCAACTGAACAATCCTCTACCCCTTGGAGATTGTAGCTTCAGCTTTGTGTCAAAACATTAATGTGGCGAAGTTCTGCAGATAGAGAGAACCTCATCATGTAGGGCAGCCAATCCAGCACCTCTCCCCAGGACTGAATTCACTAAAAAGTGACAAAAATTTGTCAGGTGTGAGATTTATCAACACCTGCATTTCTTTGTCTTGGGAAAAAGGACTGTTGAGACTCCTTTTCTTATCATTTGCATGGGTGCAGGGTCCATCATATGCACAATCTTGAGCAAGACTTGCTGTGATAGCAAATTAGGTTAAGTGCAGATACTCATGTTATTACCCTTTGAAGAAAAAAAAAAAAAAAGGGGGTCACTTAAGGTCCGAATTAAACTAATCCAATAGAGTATTTGGATACAAGATGTGGAATGAATTGGTGGCATTTGGAATGCTGGGAGTACTAACTGACATTGTACTTCAGAGTGTGGGAAGTTTATCCTAAAAACAATGCCTTTTGTTTTGGCAATATATAAAGCACAGGGAAAGGCATTGATATTGAAGGAAACTATTTCAGCAGAGGTGCCAAATTTCAACCTCCGGTACGACAGAGATATAATCGAGCTAGAGACTCTGCAAATATCTTCTTCGTCCAAGAGCACATACTTGGCAGCCAGCATTCCTCTCTCTAACAGAGTGTGAATTCATGATAAAGAAAGGACAGGCTTTTTAAAAAAAAAAAAAAATAAAAATAAAAATAAAAAATAAAAAAAATAAGGTGAACAGATTTTTCCACCAATATGAAACTGGAGCTTTGAAAACTTGGTCTGAATTATAAAAATGAAAGTTTGGGGGCATGAAGCTGCCCAAATTTGAACTAAATACTAGCCCTTACAAGTTCCAAAACGTTCAGATAAGTACTATATTTCAGTTAAGTGTGTCTCCTCTGTGCTTTCTGCTTCCCACTGGAAGCAAAAGTGTTGAAATACCACAAGCATGGTAATAATCTACTAATATTTTGCACTTCTGTTGTACTTTCCATCCAAGGATCTCAAAGAGCCTCAAAACCCCCTGAGCACCATTGTCCTCAGTTGATAGATGGGGAAATTAAGCCATGGGGAAGTTAAATGGCTTGCTGAAGGCCACAAAGGAAAGCTGCGACAGAACACCTGACTCCTATTGGTTTGAGCATGGTAATAGACCACATTCCCTGTTCTCACAGTATTTACAGCTCAGATGGAAGTAGGCACCATCAGAAATCTCACATGGAGAAAGCCTGTCCCTGGGTATTATAAACTCACCAGTAGAGACCTAAGAGTTTCAAAATAGGTGTTGAAACTTTGGTTTCTTTACAAAACCTTAAATGCAAACCTGGGAAGCTTTAAGAAGAAGAAGTGATTGGAGAATTGTATTTAAAGACTTCAGTGTGAATATTTTTGCCTCAGGTACTTAACGTTACCTAACTAAGTGGCTTGATTGACATGTGGTGAATATTCATAGCTCCTGCACAGGACTGCAGGCTTGAGTCCTTGCTTTCCAAATATAGGATATATAAACGATGCTTTAACCTCAAGAATGATTACATAATCAAATGTATGCAGCATTGTTCAATGGCTATTAGCCAGGGTGGGCAGGGAATGTGTCCCTAGCCTCCATTTGCCAGAGGCTGGGAATGGGCCACAGGAGATGGTTCACTTGGCGATTACCTGTTCTGCTCATTCCCTCTGAAGCACCTGGCATTGGCCATTGTTAGAAGACAGGCTATTGGGCTAGATGGACCATTGGTCTGACCCAGTATGTCTATTCTTATGTTGTTCTAGCCATAAGTTTAGCGTAAGTAGTTAGCATATAGCCTAAAGTACCATTCAAGGTGAAGTGGGGCTCTTCCACCCTCACAAGGTCACAGCCTGAGCCCAAACATCTACCCAGCAATTTCTAGCCTCTGAGTCCAAATCAGCAGACCCAGGCCAGTTGCAGGTTTTTTTATACCTGTGTAGACATACCCTGTGTGTCTTACGTTGAAATCACTACCATGGACTCAGTCCATACCAGAGCAGAGAGTTAAACACATGGGTCTGATCCTCAGTCCATTATAATCAATAAGATTTGAGAGTACTCATCACCTTGAAGGAACTGACCCATCATGAGCTAACTGCGATCATAGCTTCTCTTCATAGCTCTATCAATGGACCTCACTCCAAATTCACACCACCCTAGGACTGTTTATATATTGCAGGCCCAAGACTAAAACAATCATGACAATTTTAGATGTGGATATTTGTCTAAAGAGGAGGAAGGTCCAAATCCTCAAAGGTTTTTAGGCACCTAAATGGCATTTATTCCAATGGAAGTTTGTCACCTAAACATGTTTATGATTAGACCCAAGGCATGCGAACATCAGACCCATGTCCATTTGTAACCCAAGCAAAGGGACTCCAGAGAAGAAAAGCTAATGCTTTTACAAAGCTGCTAACAATAGTTCAGAATCATTAATACTTTATTGTTATATTCAAATATTCTAGACTACAGTATGTAATTTTTGGCTTTTAGTGAGATAACATTAAGTCAAATGACTTGTTCCACAAATGAATACGTTTTATATAGTTCAAAGCCAAGTCAAATGAAGCTGGCACAGGGTCATTTAAGTTACATTCCCCGTACCAGCCACGCACCTTTTGCTGTAGGGGACACATTCATGACACCTCCTTGGAGCACCAGCCAATAAAAAACAAAAACAAAACACTCTCCATGAGGAAGGTACCTCTACCTCCTATCCTTCCTCAGGGTTCCTCCTGAAGAAGAGACAGCAGCTTTAAATCAGCTTATGGCTGGCAATCCATAGAAATCTCATGGGCTGAGGTTGCAGAATGGGTGCACTACATCAAACATTGCCCTGGTTGTAGAACCATCTTGGCTACTGGTGCAAACTATTTGGCTAGCTCTGCTCCCCTACACACTCCTGGTAATAGGAAGAGATTCTCTGCTGTCATGAACTATCTTCCCCCAACAGATTTTCCATGTCAGGAGCACTTTGCCAGGGTTTGAGCAAATCTTGGGGAACTTGCCCACAGTTTTTGGATTGCATCAAGTATTAGTGAATTTTTGAAAGAGTAATATAGAACTGGATCCTGCTTCCACTGAAATCAATGGGAGTTTTGCCATGCCTTTTAGAAGAGAAAGATCAAGTCCATGAAGATCCCATGGGTAATCAAAATCTGATTTGGAAACTGGGGTGCTTCTGCTTGTCTTGGGTTATTATTCTGCTTCTGTTCTGGCTGGTGTCTGTACACATATAAACACACTTGTGCTAGGTTTAGCTGCTAAATAAAAGCCCATAGGGAGCTGCTTATTATGTTCACTCTTCCTCTTCCCTTTTTGTGAAGCTTTCAATCTTGTGCCCCCAGCAGAGACTGGGCAGCATCCCTGCAAGGCTGCTAAAAAGCTTAGCTGGTATGTTCACAAGTGCATGAAAGAGGGGAAGGAAATGGAGTGTTATTAATATGCCCCCTCGGCACCTCTGAGGGCCTAACAACTGCTACAGCCTGAAATTTTCTCAGTTACACATGGATTTTTACACAAATGTTAAATTCTGGATCCTACTAATTAAGTCCTCGCTTTTTCAGAAAGGCTCATTTCTTTCAAACAGCTCATTTGCCATCCTTATTCAAGAGCCTGTGGCCCTAATTATTTGTACTCATCTCACCTTGGAACCAATGGTGAGCTATTAGACACACCCTCCAAACACTGGATGGGGTCTTTACTTTCTAGAAAGTAGAGAACTTACAGTAATGTGAGCAATGTTACATGAGTATTGCACACCAGTAGTGGGGACTAGGGTTTTCCCCTCTCCTTTCCTCTCACCTATTCAGAGGATTCAGTTCTTAGTATTCTTAAAATACTCTTCCTGAAGGAGCTGCTAAGCATTAAGGCCCAGATTTTAGACATCTTTAGGCATTACTGCACTCAGCATTGCAGCATCTGATTTAGGAAATTAAAGCTCATTTTCAAGAGAGATTTAGGGTACTTCAGAGTCTAAATATAATGAAATGTGGATGGAATTTAAACTCCAAAAAAAAAAAAAAAAAAAGTCATATGCTGCAACACTGAGCAATGACTAACACTTTAAAAATCTGGGCCTAAAAAACCTATCATGGCTTTTCAGGCAGCAGTTCCCAATCTCCAAAGTTGCTACTACTTTCATTTATCTCAGTAGCACTTTTTTTTTTTTTTTTAAATGAGTACAGACCCTTGCACTTTATTGTGTGGTGGGCCAAGGACTCAAGAGGGGGAGGGTTTGGAGATTCTACACTTGTGCCTGTGACTGGAAAGAAGAGAGTGGGACACTGAAGAGGTGTGGTGGTGGTGATGAGGGGGAGGGTCTACAATTAGACTAAGGACAAGGGAAACTATTCAGAGTATCTGTAACTGGACTGACTGAGTTAAAGAATTTGTAGCCAGGGTCAGGTGTGGTGAGAATGTCTTGGAAGTGTGGACGGAAACACCCCTTAAAATATTGACTGTAGTGGCTAAATAGTCTCAGAATAGCTCCACTGAACTCCTATTTTTGAATGAAACAATACCTACATTCTTGGCACTTCAGACCCCCTCCCTATAAAAAAAGGACTCCAGGAACATTCTTCCTACAGAAGGAATTTTAAATTGCCTGAACCATAAGGTGAGCCAGACCTGGCCCCAAAAGACTAGATAGAGCCCAAACACACAACTCTTCACCCACACATTCTTCACAGTGAGCTACTGGCTGAAGGTTCATGGCAATTTGTGTTTGGTCTCATTCAAGGCCGTTTTAGGTCAGGATGAGGGAAAGGCAAAAATATTGTCCCTCACCCCCTCTTCACATGACAGTTGACAAAATAGGACAGCATCAGTGCCTTAACAGTCTAAGTCAAAGAGAAAGAAAGGCATGGGTGTGGGCAGAACTCCCAATCCTCTTGCACTGAGGTCAGACTGTGTTGACAACTTTATGATTCAGTACATAGAAACACTTGTTAGTAGAGACAAACAAGTGTCTACAGTAAGATGAATGTTTTCCTTTGCAACTAATGCAGTGCTATTAGTCATCCCACTCCAACAGGAGGAGGATTGCTCATTGGGGTACATACTGATTCAAGTCATGCAGACATCATGACAACTATGGACCACCTTTTAAATAGGACCACAGATGGCAATGTGTCTCCAGTTTTCTTGGGGAGTACATTACATAACACCATAGATATCTACTGGATCTACACAAAGAAGGAATGCCTTTTGGCTTTCCAATTAAGATTAGGGTCTGCATTAGCTGAACCGTATAAAGTAGCTAACAAGGTTCCAACACGGAACTCTGAACTTTTGCTAATGTGATCCACAACCAGCAATTGTGAATACTGAGAAAGACAAGGAGTACTTTTTTCCTTGCAGGTTAAGTGTAGAAAATATTTTGTCAGATTTTCTGACAGTGTAGACATGCAATTGGTTGCACCAATTCCACCGAATGCATCCGATGAAGTGAGCTGTAGCTCACGAAAGCTTATGCTCAAATAAATTTGTCTGTCTAAGGTGCCACAAGTCCTCCTTTTCTTTTTGTGAATTGGTTGTACAGTTATTGTTCACACAAATTAGCACTTGCATATGCAAATAACTAATGAAATCCTTTTGCATGCAGCGTCACTATAGTTTACATGTGCAGTACTAGTAAATATGCATGTCACTCAGACCTTGTCAGTGCCAACTGGCAAAGTGTTTGCTGTTCTGTAACAGTACCCCCGACAAACTCACTGCACACAACAAATTGCCGTCATAGTATTTATCTGTAAAGAATGTCGTATGAGATCTTAAATTAAAGCCAGGATCTTGCTGGTTGTTAATATTTTTAATCATCCATATATTTCACAAGTTATGACTATACAACTTATAGTTAGTATCAAGCATTACCACCCAACACAGGTGAAAAAACTGGTGTTGCCAGACAAAAGGATATATATATTTACCAGTCTGTCTAGGTTCACATGTAGAGGAAGCATGGTGAGTCAAAAGACTGCAAAGCCCAATTTGCATCAATCAGTAGAGGGACAGGAAGTCAACAGGAAAAAAAGAGCCATATCTAGAGATGCACTTCAAAGGTTTTTTGGATTTGTCCTGCAGTTATAAGACAACACCCTGTTCTCCATCAGAGAGTAAAAAGGAATAGAGCTTTTTGCATCTGTGGATCCCAGCCACGGGAGTTGGGGATGCTGGGAGATTGTTTTAGGTGAGAAACAACTTCATAAGGATTTTAGCCTGTTAAAGTTAAGTTTAGACTCTAAAGAGTTATTACTTTTTATGTAACCATTTCTTTTCCCGTTATCCTTAATCTCTCTTAAGTCTTAGTCTTTGATAAGATGCATGACTGCTTCACTATACATACATCTCTGTGCTGTGATGTTATAAAGGGACCTGATCCTGACTTGTGCCCATTAAGCTGTCTGTATAAAGTTCCCTTGGAAACAGCAAACCTGGTAATTACTGTCAGTGTCCAGTTACAGGAGCCGGATACTACCGGGGGACAATTTCAGAGGGGCTCAGGGCTATTGGTAACCTGCTAAACAGAATAAGGGCTAGAAGAACCTTAAAGAGACTGATGGTGTGAGGAAGCTGACAACCAGTTAAGCACAAGCAAATCTCTCTTGCTGAGGCGGGGGAGAACAGGGAGAGTCACAGTCCAGGGTACCCCAAGATAGAGCCACAGCACATTTCATGCCCAAACTGCTGGAAAACGGCTATGGTTTTGGCCAAAGTAGTGGTTCAGCCAATGTTCTATAGACTGCTTTTAGCAGTAACATCTCCCCCTGCTTCATTTACAGGCTTACAAATGGCTGGTTGGACAGTTGTATGAGACCCACCATGCACAGTGGAAAAAAAAAAATCACTTTGTGGATTTAGCTTAAAGCTCCTGACTGACTTAAATAAGTGATATAGCAATTTAAAAAAAAGTCTCACAATACTGCATTAAGACAGAGACCAAAACAGTTGCAGGATTTTAAAAGGTTCTGGGCAATTTTATGGCTTATAACAGTGGACCAAATTCCAGCAGTACCAAATCAAACAAAGCTCTCATTCACTTCTATATCATTAGATATCGTCAGATATAAATAAAATCTCTGGCCCCAAGGCATACGCTGATTGCTGCAGGTTTGCTGGGAATTTATTATGGAGTTTTTTGCCACTTTCCAAAGCATTCGGTTGTCCACCCAGAATTCCAGACAGGACAGACCAATGATCAGATCCACTATGGCAAACAAACACTTATGTTCCTATGTTCTCTCTAGCTTGCCCACTTTGGGCAGAACAGCTTTTATTTAGTGACGTACATCCCCCGCTTTAAAAAAAGAAAAAAATGAATAACCTGAAACAAAAAACTCTTCAGCTTCGCTTTGAGCACAGGTTTTATTTCCTTTTCCCGATCAAATTATAGTTTGAATTCAGGGGTAGCAGCCCATGTTTCTCTGTTCTCAAATGTTTCCAATAAACTACAAAACATCTTTGTTTGGAGTTCAAAATATTTTCAAAGTTTAAGCTAAACCACTGATTCTCCCAGCAGAATGCTTCCCCCCCACCACCTTGTTTTAATTTCCTCAGAGGAGTCCCATAATACATGAGACAAGACATCAGCAATAACTAAACCCAACAGTGATTGAAAAAAAAAAATCAAATTTTCAAGGCCCTGGAACAAGCCCTAAAGAATTCCAGACTCCCATTCGTAGACTTGCTCAGACTGGCCATGTGAGAGTGCCAAGCCAAATTAATAGTTGACAGTAGCTCACCCTGTGCCCAGAAAAAGTGCCCTTCTCACAATTCAGGAAATTAAACAGCTGTCTAATGCAAAGACATTCATGTGCCTGTGAACATATTCTATTATTCAGACAGATTGATGCAAGATATTTTTCTTGGTATTATGTTACTGCATTTCTCTTTAAGTGTAAACTAGCTGGGACTTTTTTCCTTTTACTGTTGCGTTTGGTTTCAATTCAGGTGGTAGGAGACAGACAACTTATCAGAACAATTACAGAAGATAAGGAGATAGATCATTGGGTCAGTCGATGCAGGGCGTTTTAGCCCTATTTTGACCCATCAGATGCAACTGTGCAAAAACATGACACCACATCCCTGTAATGCAGATGAGATACTCATGCAATGCTTGTCACACATTTAAATGAAGTCCAAAGTTGCTGATGATATCTTCTTTCAGGAATGACAGCTCTGTATAAAGCTTTATCTTTTGGAAAGACTCTGACAAGTTTCTGCATCCAGAGTGCAAAATACCCCTCTGTGATCCACAGCTGTGCAGCATCATTGTCCCTTCTCAAATCACATATGAGGAACTTCGAGGCAAGAACAGCCTAGTGTAGAGATTGTCACTCATAGTATATATTCACACTGAGCAGTAAGGGGAGATAAGTAGTCCTTATTCTCCTGCATACGGTATCCACATCATGAGTTGCAGCACAAGGGAAGAGTAGCTAGACCTGGCTGGAAAACAGATTTTCTGCCCCAAACTTTTTTTGGACTAGCCACCCTGACTACAAATGCACCACATCTCATGGGTATATACTCAGGACTTGTACCATGCGACACTGCTGCCTGTGCTACCACAGCTGCACTATTATTTTCAGCATGCTATCTCAGAGGAGAGCTAAAGAAATTATGGCTACATGAGCTGGGAATCACATGCTTAGCTTGTAGCGTAGATGCAGCCAAAGAATGAGCTTCGTCTTCTGACCTTCCCCAAGAAAGGCTCATTTCTGGGCATCAGAGGAAGTATTTTTGGATGATCAAAAGCTACCGCTAAATTTTTTTGCCCCATATACTTCAGGTTTCGCTGTCATTGTGTGGTTTCTGCTAGGGATCATTTCAGGCTATAGGATTGCACCCCATGTGGAAGCAATGGCCCAATGACATTCTGGCAATAAGGGGCTTTTTAAAAATATATATAAAAGTGTGCTGTACAGTGAGTGGAACCATTGTCACTAGACCAACAATGCTAATGAGAGTTGTCTCAGCCAGGCAGCATTCCAATATGCATCAGGTGGGAATGAAAGATGGGAAGTTGATGCCCACATGAAGGGCACAGAGCAGCAGAGTTGGAGGGGGAGAGGAAGAGGATGGGAGGGAGAAGACAGCACAGATCAGTTAGATGTTCAGGGCTAGACTGTGACTGGCCTTTGGGAGGGTTTACAGATGGCAAACCAAAAGAGCTGCCTCTCCTCAGGAACTTGGTGCAATGGCCTGTCATAGCAATAGTCCCGGAGCTCAGGAGAGCACAGTAGTGTGCACCCATGCGGTTACATTGCACCAGCGGGAGCAGGTAGGGCAGTGAGAAAGCAGGGCTATGGTCCCAATCTCAGGGGGAAGGGAGGTGCAGGGGTGGGGGGAAACAGGTTGCACAGTGCTTTTTTTGGAGAGATCCCTGCCATTGGTCTCAATGGTGCCACTGCTGCTCAGCACTACTCCAAATAGAGAGCCATGTCAGTCTCAGAGAGACAGATCCTCCTCTCCTGTATTAGAAGCCAGGAGAGGGATTTTTGGGGAGTTGTTCTCTGCAAGGAATCACTCATGGAAGGTTTTAGCTGGGGATGGTAGGGGTGCCACCCATTTCTCCCACCTCAAGGCCTCAGGACCTGCCACCAAACCTGGTAGATTCCAGGGTGGCTACAGCCATCTGCACAGAAGCCCTGAGACTCAGCACCCATGCTAGTCAGTGGGTGCTCCCCCATCCAGCACCTGGGGTGGGCAAACCATGCTACCAGGGTTGTTGCCATTAAGTAGTGAGGCAAGAAGCTGTTAATGTAAAGAAATCCAAAATGTGCTATTTTGACAACGCAGAAACCTAGAGATGCATGTGATCTCACTTCAGGGAGGTGGTTTCCTCTCTTTCCCTAGTTATGCGGCCATGCAGGTGTAGAAAATAAAGCCAAAAAGCATCCAGTTCCCTGGCACCATACACCATGTATCTTTTCTCTGGAGACTAACAGCTCTTAAATTCAGTTTGAAGTCAGGAGTCACCATGGGATGGTGTTCAGTTGTTCTAACTCAAAGAAAAGAATGAAAGTGTCCTGGAACTTCACTTCCTGAGTAAGGGTGATAAAAAGTACTGAAAATTCTCCAGTCTCAAAACAAACCAACCAACCTTCCCCCAAACAAACAAAAACTCCACCCACCCAAAGGGTCTCTCTAAGGTAATCCAAGTCTCTAGTAGAGGCTGATGGTCAAAGTTGTGATATATATCAGTTTAGAATAGATAAGGACTAGTAATTGGTTTTGGCCAATTGAAGTTTTACTGAAGGAAATTTTCTCAATATACACATTTTCCTGTCAAAAAGTTTTATATAGTTCAATTCATGTATTAAAGTTCCCTATGGATTCCCCCCCCCCCCATGTACTTAGTGTTTTATGGTACACATAACAATACACTTATTTTGTAACACTCCTTTCTTCTGTGTCTGCTGCATATGAACTGGATCCAGAGGCCAAGTCAGTCAATTGATTGCCCCCACAACCCATCAACTTCAGTGTGCTTTGGATTAAGCCCAGAAAGGGATGGAAGTAGTCTAATACCATCACACTAAGAATTCACTTCTCCAAGTCATAGAAGGGTAGTGGAAACCATTCTAAATCCTGATCACTATGGTGTGATCCTGCAAAATGTTGAGCATGCTTTCCCTGAGCCAATACAGCACCCAAGAACACCTACTTACAATTAAGCAGGAGTAGTTCTATTGAAATTAATGAGACTACTCACATGCTTAAAGTTAAGCATGTGCTCAGAGCTTGAAGGATCAAGCCCGGTTTGTATGCATGCATGCCACTTTAAGCCACCACTCCATCACAGGCTTCTTTTGGGGTAGCTCCATACAACCCCTTACGCTGGACATGGAGCAAATATCACACACAAAAATGTAGAATTGAAATCTTCCACTATCTGCAGCTCCCTGGTGTATTAAAACCTCTCTCCTCCCACTTCCAGCACATAAGATTTTTTTGGAATATGTAACTGTAGCCTTGGAGAAAAATTAGAAGATCTTTGCGTGCATGAACAATGTGCAGACAATTAAGGAAGTGGCAATAAGAGGGAAAAGCGTTCCTCCTATAATCCAACTCTACCAAAGAAAGGAACGGAACATGACCAAACCCATTTTTAAACAGATTTCCACTCTACTGAGGAGAGTGAATACTAAAATTAAACTCCCTCCTCATTGTAAAACAGCCCAAGGTGAAATAGTTTCTAAAGAATCTCAACTTTCAGAAGATATTCCCAGCTTTCCCATCATGCATTTAGGCATCAAGTTTTGTCAGGCAAACCTTCCACTGCTAGATAACTAGCTCAAAAAGAAATTTGGAAAGAGTCATTAATTGCACCCACCAGGGCTATCCCTCCATCTCCTTAGGAGATGGATGACTACATTGAATGGGAAACTGAATTCCTTCCAAAATCTGGCTTCTTTCCATTGTGTGCAGGTAAGTTATCTGCTGTCAAGATAGGGGAATAAAAAACTACGCTCAGTTTTATTTATTGACCTGCACATTTATTATTATTTAAAAAAAAACAAAAAACACACACACATACATACACTGAGCTGGGCACCAGGCCAGCACTGTGGGAGTGAAGGATTCAGACCCTGGAGAGAGAAGTTAGCTACCTTGTGCTGGAGTTGTGCTCTCAGTACTTTGAATGAGCATTTTGGCAGTGGCCCAAGAAGCTACAAGAGGTGAAGGGAAACAGGGGTTTTGTTACTAAAGATCTACCAAAATAGGCTACCTACCACTTTGTTAAACTCCATAGGCTACCTTTCTGATTGTCCTCTCTGAAGTACACCGATGGTGGAATGAATCATAAGGTGGCCGAAAGCAAATCCTACAAAGTGACAGCAGATTAACGAAAAAGAAAAGGAGTACTTGTGGCACCTTAGAGTCACAAGTCCTCCTTTTCTTTTTGCAAATACAGACTAACACGGCTGCTACTCTGAAACCAGCAGATGAACTGTGTCCTTTGGAAAACATTACAGTCACCTCAGCCAAGAAGGTAAATTAACACCTCCACTAGCATTAGCCCAGGAAAGATCAAGGTGACACCACAGAGAATCTGCATCCGATGAAGTGAGCTGTAGCTCACGAAAGCTTATGCTGTAATAAGTTTGTTAGTCTCTAAGGTGCCACAAGTCCTCCTTTTCTTTTTGTGTTCAGGAAGAAATTGCACTGATCTATTTAGAGGCTTTACTTAGCTAGAGCCACTGGGGGAAAAGGGAAAGGCACATCAAAACTTACAACATCCTAGCCACTCCTAACCTTGCTAGGCAAGTGGTGGCTGGGGGGGGGGGGGGGAGACTACACAAAGCAGAAGGGGCAAATAAAGTTGCAACTCACCTTTTGAATTCCTGGGCTCAGCTCCATTGCAAGCCTCGTCCTTTCCTTTGTCAAGGTGTCCGCTCTCTCGGTGCACGGCAGCAGCGTGCTACAGGGTGTACTCCTGGCAGCCGCCGGTGAACGACCCCTCTGCTTGGAAAGGGCTGCGGGCTAGAGTCGCGCTGGTTAACTAGGCAGCCGCTCAAACCTTCTCCGCAGCCTGCCTGCGCGGGGCCTCTTTAATTGGAGGCGACAGCTCCCTCTAAAACGCTGTCAGCCAATCCGAGGCGGGGCTCCAACTTGTCCGTCCAATGCCGGAGCCAGCCTCGAGCCTCAGCTTCTTTCGCTCGCTTTAACCCCTGCGGGGGCGGGGGAGGAGGAGGAGGAGGAGGGGGGGGGCCAGCTGTTGAGAGTTTGCTGCACATCTGTCCCGCGCAAACGCAAGCACGGAGCCTGAAGCACATCTCCCCTTTGGCCTTTTTTCCTTTAAAGGAAGAAGGAGGGGGAACGATCTCGGGCAACCAACTCATTCACAGAATCGCGGCAGACGGGAGTGTGGGTGTTTAAACAAGAGAATCCAGGGCACTCTCAGTCCTTTAAATCTGGAAATTAAACCTGCTCTGCCCTCCCCTCCCCCCTTCAATCTCACACTGCCCTCCCCCCCCCCACTTTGCAATAACCACGGTGTTGATTTAAACCAGACTATTATCTTCCAAGCCAAGCTAATATTTTCTTGCACTGGGGTGTGTTTGAGGGAAGGGGGGGCAGGACTGTGAGCTCTGAAAGGGTGGTGGGGTGATATGTGATTTGTTAGAACCACAGTGCAAGGGCAAGTTATTAAAATATTTGACAGTGAATAGGCATCCTTCAAACAAAGCCTTTAAAAAAAAAGCAGCTGCCTATGCCATAAGCTTTAGCACTGGGAAATACTGGGGGAGGTCTCATAAATCTTGAATCAGGCAGAAATGTGTTGGGTCAGTTTATCACAGTGGACAGAGATCAAATAGATTAGAAGGGCAAGGGTCTAAAAACATGATTCCATTGTAATTGTTTTGTTGAGGGGGGCAGCCCCAGTGCAAGAATGTAGAATAAACATGACATTTTGACATGAAACTGCAGGATCTTCCTTAATGCCCTCAAGAAGAGTTCATTCCTGCTCTTTCTTTTGCAGCGATTTAAACACAAAGCCCCTTTGTTCAGATGAAAGTCAAAGTGGATTCCATACACTTGTGTTTTCAGTTTCCTCACTTCATCCTTTTGTCCTGCTGTTTCCCCTTTCCTAATTGGTGTCTAGATCTAAGCTGCTGGAAAACACAGACAAAATGGGAAGTCCAGTCAAAATAGCAAAGAACAGGATCTAGTTACCTTGTTGTGTTCAGAAATAAAATAGGCATTTCAGCAGTGAAGAAAAATAACTGATCAGGGCTGAACGGTCTCCATATTACATGTTCAAATGTATCTCGTGAAAAGTTTAGAAACAGCTAACTGATGTGCCATGGGTAGCTGTTTCTAAACTTTTCACGAGATACATTTGAACATTTTAAAATTAATCTGGAATAGAAAAGGTATGGGAGAAAATCTGGACACACCTAAAAATCCCATTACTTATAAAGCCCCCCTCAAAGAGGCATTTTCAGACTAGAATGGCATAAGGATATTGTGTTTCAAGCTCATATGAAGAGTGGGGACACACACACACACACACACACACACACACGGAAATGAGTTTACAAAGGCATTTTTCAAATCCATATGCATGGAGCTTCCACCACAGGATCAGGAAATGGTGGGGCACTTTTAATGTTTCAGGGCTAAATTGACTTTGCAACATAGCTTGCACATGGGGCAGCATGTAGCTGTATCACCGCATAAGCGGCACAGAGAGATACAGCTCCCTCCCTGCTTCCCCCTTTCTGTAGAGGACTTGAGGGGTGGCTTGATGTGACAGTTCCCAGCAGCAGCCATGGTTATGAGGCACCTCGCTAGGACCTGCACTTAATGTGAGGAAGCCTTGTCTGTGCCTGCCATGGGCCAGCTCCCCGACTCTACCAGCCACAGGCAACACAAGCACTCCCTCTAGGCATTACAGGCCCCGCTGTTACTCTGCAGGTTAGTAATAGGCACACTCCAGCTCTCAAACCCTCCAAGTGTCTCCCTGGAGGGTCCAGCCCCTCTTCCACTGGACACAGTATTCATAGATTCGGTGTTGCCACAGAAGCAGGACACCCCAGCTTACCAGTTATACCTCAGACTACTGCTCCGTTTAACATACAGCACTCGGATAGTGAAAATAAGTAAAAGTTTATTTAACAACGTACAGAGTCAAGTGATAGCAAGTAGACGTGTTGCAAACAAATGATTCCTTATCAAACAAAATAACACACATTCTAGAACCAAGACTTACTTAACTAGATACTTTCACATCTTTCAAAGCAATGCTCACCCAAAGTGTTTCCATCATTTTACAGCCAGGCTTGGCTGGGGTCTTCCATTCATGAGCCAAATCACCCTGTCAGCTTGCCTCCTTGGTGAAGATCCAGGGTGTCTGTTTGCACCCCCAGAGAGATCAGAACAATTGTTGTCCTTATTCATGAACAGGAAGTCCCTTGCTTGTTGTTTTTTCCTGTATACTCCTTTCTTGTAGATTTCACAATCTCTTCATCAGCATCTGGCTCAGTGTGCAAATAGACATATATTGTGAGACACACAATATACAAGGACCAGACAAAAAGAAAAGGAGTACTTGTGGCACCTTAGAGACTAACAAATTTATTTGAGCATAAGCTTTCGTGAGCTACAGCTCACTGGTTGTAACTCCTTTTCTTTTTGCGAATACAGACTAACACGGCTGCTACTCTGAAAAATGACCAGACAGGGAGATAGGTGTCTGTTATCCCCAGCCTGAAAGAAACCTGGCTGAGACGTCTCACCTCCTAGTTACCTGCTGTAAGAATGTTATTTTCAGTATAGATATGTAACCCTTCTGCCCATCAGAGTTGGCAGCAACAAGGGCCGGGTTCAGTATCTAGGGGTTCCATTCCAATAACACAATGCAAAAACGGCTCGAGCCCCCACCCAGTGACCTGGGACAAATATACACCACCCTCACTGGGCGCCTTTAAGAGGCAATACTTCCCCTCTCGCAAGCACAGAGTCTGAGTGTAGCAAAAGCCTTTTAATAACAGAGAAACAATGTGGCATTATGTTGGGGAAACACCACCAATAGGATTCATAACACAACCCATGAGCCAAAACCCATCCCAAACAAATTGGGCCATATCCTTTCTCTTTGGTTCTTGAGTCCAGCAACCCAAAAGTCACCCAAAGTCCCAAAAGTCTCTGTCCTTGGTCAGTGCAGCCCCAGAGTTTGAAAGTTTATCTGCAGAGTTTTACCTCCCAACCTGGCTGGAAATGGGGGGGGGGGAGGTTTAAGGGGCACCTTACATGGTCCAAAGCCGACTGCCCAATCTCTCCGTGGGGCTCCGCTCTGCCAGCTGCTCCACTAATTGCTCTGCTCTGCCAGCAGTCCCACAAGCTGCTCCCGCCATCCTGCAAACTGCTCCACAATATATCTTCAGCCCCCGCCCTCCTACTTAACACAACACTCGGTGATTCTAGCTCTTTAGTGATTTCAGCCTGTAGTAGGAGAGCCCCACTGCTGGTACACCACAAGCCCAAAGCGAATTCAGCTCAGTAGCCTGTAACTAGACTCATAGTAGAATCAAAACTAGCTCTGATATTCTACCATGAAAAGAGAACAAAAAAATGCAATTGACACGTAAGACCCTCATTAGGACCCATCCCACCAAGTATTAATACCTGTCCCTAACCTCTCTCAATTTCTGGAACCCATGACCCTTGCCTAGCGAGTGCTGCTTAGTTGATGGTGAGTCCCTCCATCATAACAAAAGGCCAAATACAGTTCCACTGTCCTTGATTCACATAATCAGGATAATAACAGTTTATTTTTCCTGCCCCAATAACAGAGAAACTGGGACTCCTACAGCAGCCAAAGTGACCATCTAGGCGGGGCGGGTGTACCTATGCAAATGTGATCAGCCCCTGAAGTTCTTTTCCATAACCCACCACGACTCACCACCAGATGTCAGGGTAGAGCTCTTCCTGACTCTGCTTACAGACATATAACTGCTTAAATGTCAGCCATATGTACATTTCACAATTATTATGATGACCAATGGGCTACTGCATGGGTGGCAGGTGAACCCCCTTCTTTGGGAATGCTAGCCCCCTAGCCCCTCCCCTTCCATCCAAGCTCCCCCGCACCCGCCCACCAGAGCCCCAAGTTCCACCCTGACCGCTGGAGCTGAGCCCCCGCTGGTTTCAGGGAAGAGGGTGAGCAAGGGTGGGGCCTCAGGATGGATCGTGGGTGAGGCTATGGCCTGGGTTAGGGGAGGCTCAGCTTCCCCTGACCTACGATACCCACTGCCAATGGGCTACTGGCTCAGAGACTTCACATGCCAATCTTTAGTGAATTACTATACATATATCCGACCTAGGGGATACTTGTAAAACTCTGTGCACCCACTCTCCTCTGCCAGTTGACACTGAGAGGTTTATGGGTCTCAGTTGATCACTGTGGATAGGTGCATACACATGACAAAGATATCTGAAAGCGAGGGGCTTTTCAGTCTTGTTGACAAAAACATTTCAAAATCCACCAGCTGGAAGGTGAAGTTAGGCAAATTCAACCTTAAAATAAGATGCAATTTCCTCACAGGGAGGTTAATCAAACACGGGGACAGTTTACCAGGGGAGTTGGTGGACTCACCACCACTTGGAGTCTTTAAGGTGAAATTAGGTATTTTTCTAAAACAGTGGTGCTCCAACTTTTCCAGTCACACCCCCTACCCCCTTCCCAGTAACAGAATCTGTCCACACTCTTCCCCGCATTACTGCACAGCCAAGGCTTCCTTGGCAGTGGAGCTTGAGCTGAAGGTGTAGCTGGGGGCAGAACTGGGGGTGGCGGGAGGAGCTGCAGCTGGGGGTGGAGCTGGTCTGGGCACAGAGGGGAATGAAGGAAGAGCTGGTCTGGGGGCGGAGAGGGAGTGAGAGCGGAGCTGGGCCTGGAGGCAGAGCAAGACAGGGGGCTGAATGGGATTGGAGGTGGAGCTGGTTTGGGGGAGGAGCAGGGCTGGAAGCTTGTCGCTACCTTCCTACCTACAGGGGAGGCTGGCTGGGCCCCCACCGACTGCCCCAAATGTTCCATGTTATTGGGCTCAGTATAGGGGTACTGGGTAAAATTTAATGGCATATGGTATACATTAGATCTAATGATCCTTTCTGCCTTTAGCCTCTCTCAAACATGTAAAGGACAGAGGTAATAATTTGCTGCTAAGCTACACCAGCAGCACGTTACAGCATCCCTCAACTAGCTAGCTCAACTGCATTGGCCAGTGCAATGGTAGAGACAGACCCAAAGTGCCACTCAATTCCCTGCACGTCCCCTGTCACCTGTTCTGAGAGGGGAAAGGCGAATGGGCATGCAGTACCCACTAACTCTTGTGCACTTGGGGCCAAAGGCTAGGAAGTTTGCACAGGAATGTAAGGAGGTGTTCTTACTTTCCTTTGCATACCTGCACAGACACACAGCTTAAATTAAAATATAACCTCTAATGAATATATTAGATGAGGTCAGAAGCCATATAGCTAAAGTCCACCACTTTTATGGCATCATTCAACTATCTGCAACATGAATTCCAACCAGGAAGTTAGTGTTTATTATAGCTAAGCATCATTCAGCATAAACTCCCACACATTTTGTGTTATTCATAGATTCCAAGGCCAGAAGTGACCACTGTGATCCTCTAATCTGCCTGCTATAGGACTTCCCCAAAGTAATTCCTAGAGCGGTCATATTGCCAGCTTAGGTACCTGTGTTATCTTGTACACTCATCAAATAGATATAACAGCTGAAAGGAAAAAAAATAGAAAGATGGTGGTGTTAATGTTTTTAATTTGCATATCAATAAAAAGAGAATGTTGCAGATATGTTTAAAATTACTTTTTTCTTACAGCTATGTTGTTTTTATGATTTATTTACTATTTTTTTCTTTCTGTAGATTTAAACCATAATCAGGACACCCATACAGAAACCTAAGGTTTATTCCAATCTCTAACTATTACTGATCAGGATGAGACCTGTATTGAGGGGCAGATTGTCCCACATCAACCAGCTGTGCGGTTCTTACACCTCTTTCTGAAGCATGTGGTGCTGCCCACTGTCAGAGACAAAGTGGACGACATGAACCTGGAGTCTGATCCAGTCTGGCAAGTCTTATGTTCCTAAATAAACTCAGTCCATAAATAGCATTAAACAGTCATAGCTGGCGGCTGTTTGAAGATGAGATTTACTCTTGATATGAGAATGACCAACTGATCAGTAACACAGAAACAGAAGCACTTTTGGTTAGCAACATCGGAAAGGAAAATAAAATCAGTTCTGAGGAATGCTTGGACACTCAAACTATGTCGGGGAAGGATTCCAAAGTAAGTTATCACTGACTGCTTCTGAATAATAAGTCTGTGTGCTGTACTTGGTTATATGCTATGAATAGAAAAAATCTTTCTATGACTAAACACAGTTAAATCTTTGCGGCAATCATTTTCTAGAAATTGATGACAAATTGATGAAAGAGAATGGTGCTCAATTATCAGAAGCAGAACAGCAAGAGATCCTGAGTTTCCTGTTGATTCACCTGCAGTTTTTATCAGAACATAAGTATCCCTGCAGAGGTATCATCAAACTGCTGCTTCCTGAAGTGCATTCAGAGGTTAACTGAACTACAAAGTCAGGAGCGTGCATTACACAGGAAAAATAGTTGCCAGCTGATAAATCAACAGTAAAAGGTTGAAATCAGTCATAACTGTGTAATCAAACAGGATTCCTTTTTTATTCTGACAAGATGCTGAAGATTTAAGGGATAGAAAAGATGTATTAAGTTATCTAATCCATCCTTCTGGAGTGGGGAGTATGGTAGGATTTTTTTTTCTTTTCATCACTCCGATGGTTTAAAATGTCTCAGGCAATATGCCTGTCTTGAGCCTGATTTTGCACTCTCTTGTACAAGTATTGCAGGGTGTAATTCAATGGACTTTAATAGGTTTATTCCTGACTTCTACTCCTGTTGCTTGCAGCAGTGGAACTAGCAGACCCTGGTGAAAGAGAAAACAGGAATGCTGCCAGAGGGAATGTGGCATTTTTGATAGCGTTCTCACCTGAAGAATTAAGGCTATGTTATCACCGCACCTTCCTTCAACTCTGTATATCTCCTCCTGGGGTTTACCTTGACTAGCTATATTAAGGTAAAAACTACAGTGCCTTGTCTCGGTTTGGATTTTACTTCGAAATAACTATCTTGATGGAGCAATCTCAATACAAAACACATTTTTTTTCAGTACAGACATACCCAAATCAAGCAGATAGAATGAGAGAAAGAACTGTGGGGGTGGGGCTCAGATGCACCCTGTACTAGGCTCAGCCCATCTTCTCAGGTGAAAGGGAATAAGGCCATGTCTACACTGCATACCTTACAGTGGCACAGCTGTGCCCCTACAGCTGTGCCACTGTAAGGTCTCCCATATAGCTGCTCTTTGCCAGCAGGAGAGAGCTCTCCTGTTGACAAAATAAAACCACCTGCAATGAGCGGTGGTAGCTTCGTTGGCAAAAGAGCATCTCCCACTGACAAAGCGCTGTTCACATCTTTTCGTCGGTAAAACTTTTGTCGGTTAGTGGGGTGTGGTGTTTTTTCACACCCCGACAGACAAAAGTTTTACTGACAAAAGTGCAGTGTAGACATAGCCTTAATCTGGGGTCTTGCAATAGACGACTGTGACTGAGAGCCAGGCTTGCTGCAATGTAAAGGGCTGCCTGAGTTCAGGGAGCAGGCTAGAGAGAAGAAGGCAACAAAGAGGCCCTCAGGTAGATGTCCTGGCAGACCAATCCTGCAGGGAGCAAGCTTGAAAGGCTGGAATCCAGTCTGTTGGAGAACAGCATCAGCAGAAGTGACCAGAAAGACTCTCCCTGGCTTCCAGGAAGAGAGCATGGGGAATGAAACCAGGCAGGAGTGAGACTTGCAGAAGATCCTGGGTTTATATGTGACAGGTTTCAGAGTAGCAGCCGTGTTAGTCTGTATTCGCAAAAAGAAAAGGAGTACTTGTGGCACCTTGAAGTGAGCTGTAGCTCACGAAAGCTTATGCTCTAATAAATTTGTTAGTCTCTAAGGTGCCACAAGTACTCCTTTTCTTTTTGGTTTATATGTGGAAATTATGTTGAACTGTTTTATCTGAAGAAACAAAATGCAAGATGCCCAAAGAAAAGGCATTGAAATCCTGAAGCTGTTAGGAGTGTAGTTTGATACACTAGTGAGTGAGCGGATCCACTGGCTCACAGAGATAGCCTGATCATCAATGGGCAGCTAGTATGCTACTGGCATCCCAGATTGTGCATGCATGTTTGCCTGGGGTGTAATGGAGCTCCACAAATCTTTCCCTTCTTTGGAACATAAGAATGAGAATTTAGCCCAGAGACAATAGAGATTTTCATGTACAAGGGCTATACATAGTCACAAAGGCTACACATGTAATTACAAATGTGCTATTATAAAATGTGGGTGAGAATTCCATTACTTTTTCAGTGCTGTGGATCTGTCTGTACAACTTGTACAGTCCTTTGTCCCAGTGAAAATAAAGTTTATGAGCTGCAAATCAAGGAGCTGACACTATGGTAAAAGGGCTTACTTCACACTATGCTTGTGTCTTGAGCAAGAGAATTTTATATTACTACATTCTAGGGCAATTTTATTCATTTGTAAGAACACAAAGGACTCACTGGAGTAGAAAATACCTCTCCAGAGCTGTTTTTGCTTTTACTCCCTGAACATGGTATTGAAAATATAAAGAAATTCTGATTTTGGTTGAAATACTTTAGAGAATGCTCTAATTTCACAGATTCTGAATCCGAGCAAAGCAACCAAATGAAAATGAGCTTGAAAAATGGTGGGAAGAAAAGAATGTGAAACAACAACAACAATTAAACCAGGTAGCTCCTCTCATGTCGATTACCAGTTAAACCAAACCAGCCCAGAGTGCTTGTCAATATTCCCTCTATTTGTCTGTGAAGAGATATATTACTGCAACAAGAAGGAAAAAATGCTGCAGCTGCTTCTCTAAGAGATATTTTGTGGCAGCATATTTTGACTTTTTTTCAATGGCCACAGTCTAGTGAATCATAGAGTTTATGGACAAAAATAGATCTGATAATTTGGATTAAAAAATAAAACAGTAATGCATGTTATAGACATAGCTTTTGTGTTACAGAGTTTCCTAATTTGGCTATTTAAGTATATGGGGATCTTTTTTCCAGAGCCTTACACAAGTGAGCAGCCTCACTGAAGGATTTCTCACTAGAACAAGGCTTTTTCCTTCAAAATCATATATTATCTCTCTAGGTCTCAGGATTCTGTAACTGTTTTATCTTTGCACTCAAAGTAGCCACCTCGCAGCTATGAAAAAAATGACCTTTTTTCCATTTTAGCCATATAGAAGATTGCACCCTCTTTCTGTGAGCACAGATCCACACACGCTGCTTGAGAGCTCCAGACTAGATTACTGCAATGCATTCTCACCTGCTTCAGACCACAAGCTTCAGTTGACTCAACACAAAGCAGCACACCTTCAGGGTAAGAGAAATCACCTAGACCATATCATCCTGGTGCTCTGGTCTCTGCACCAGCTGCTTCTCCCGTTCTGGATCTGCTTCACAGTCATGGTTCTCATCCTACAGTTCTCAACAGGCTTGGACTCAGTTCCTGCACAAACTGCATTTCTCACGGCAACACCTATGACTGACTCATATGCTGTGTCCAATTGCCCCCATGGGAAATTGTTAGTAGGCAGAAGCAGGATGTTCACTGTTCTACTGTGAAATTCTCTACCCAGTCAGATCAGGATGAGTCCAAGTCTTGTCACCTTCTTAATGCAGTGTATTCCTTATGTATACTCATGTATACATATACTCATGTATATTCATGTATACATGAATACTCATGTATTCCTTCAGCAGAGAGTGGTGCAAACAGAGTAGTCTGCTACTATATCTCCTGACATTCAATCTCCCAGAATGGAACCCCTGACAAAGTAGCACGACATGAGAGAGAATCCAGGTTTTTTTGCAGATTGAAAGGTTGCTACCTTACATTATATACATGGCACTGAAATACTGGGGTGAGATGTGCATGGTAGAAATGCATGGATACAGAGGTAACAATAACTCTTTTAAAGAACATCATAATAAGTAAACTAGGGACAACCTTAACTAACAGCTACCCCTAACCTCAGGTGTGTTCATTTGGTTAACTTTGTGTTTGCAAAGGTGTGCAGGTTAGAAATCAATAGTTGTCTTTTGACTTTCCTAAAATCCAAGCTAAAAACCAGTGAAAAATCTTGGAGGAATACATATTTGACCTCAACATTTCTACTCACAGATTGTATCCTTAATTGAAAAACATAGGAACTCACAAAAAGAAATAAAAAAAGAAAAGAAAAAAAAAGGCAGGAACTCATTAACTTACCCCCAATATAAGCACAATATGAAATGCATCTCACTGTCAGTATTTTATGGAGACAATTCTAATTTTAATGAACATGTAAATGTTTTCCCAGTGTTTTTGTTTTTGCTACTTAGAACAGATAACTTCAGACACCTCTTTTATTGATTACACCATATATAATCATACAAAATGTTTGGAATTCTTCCCTTCTTGATGATAAAGAGGTTCCATTTCAATTGCTATTATTGTACTCTGATAATTCCTTTTTAAAATGGTTGTCATATTGCCCCAATTATTCATGTGTTCAGGTCCGTTGTTTGTTGACAGTAGGTGTCCTGCTTTTTTTTTAAATTAATGATGCATTGAATAAGCACTAGTATTTATTTAAACTGTCATTTACTGTAGCAATAAATATCAATCAACTTCTAAAAGAAGAAATGTGCCATTGTTAGAAGTATAAGCAAATTCTGTGTTATCTTCAGCTGTCTTACCTCTGCATGGACATGAGAAAAATGTTGTTTACATGTTGTGATATTTCAGAAGGCATACAGTCCAGGGTCTCATTAGAGCTGTCTAGCTTAACAGCTTGCACAAAAGATCAAGAAAACAATTGTAAATATAAGTATTTGTATCCTCAGAGTTTAGCATTAGCTCATAAAATAATCTTGAAAGTTTTAAACATGGATCACTTAAAAATGAAAAGCATCTGGTTGATATAAAACTCATTTCTGTCCAGTGGCAGATAAGATTACAAATGTAACAGTTTCGGTTATTTGCTGACTTAGGAATCGGAGTAAAACCCCAATTTAGAAGGGTGTCTATTCAAGGCTGAGATTTTGCCCAGTTGAAACTTTTGTTGGTATAACATCATTGGTTAGGGATGTGATTTTTTAAATAACATTTTTATATCATCAAAAACCATAGTGTAGATGTAATTACATTTGTAAAAAAGTGTATTTGCCAGTATAGCTTATTTCATTTGGGGAATGGTAAAACTATGTTTACACTAGGAGGTCTTGCTGGAATAGCTAAACTGATTTCTGAGTTCACTTAGCTAATTGCTATGTTCATTCCACTGGTGTGAGCACAAAAAGCTCACTTAATGAGCAAAGTCTCAGACAAAGCTGAGAACACCTGTCATACTTTTGTTCTACCTCAGGGCTGTTTTGAGCCTGTGCAGACATCTCCCCTTTTATTGTCTTTTAGGTGTGGATACAAGTTTACTTCAGAGAAGCCAATAGAAACTTTAGAGTAAATTATATGTGTTTGAGAAGTACAGAATTGAGACGTGTATTGACACCATCTCCTTCAATAGCTCTAAAGGAACACATAAATAATGAGCACTCTAAACTTTATGTAATTGTGTTCTCTTTTTGCACAAGTTTACATGTGGATTTGGTCAGAAAAGCAATTGCACAGAAAAAACAACTTGGTATTTAACTTCATATTCATTTCCCAGTAACGTCTTCCCAAGCCACTTTGTGAGTCAAAATAATATAAAAATAAATATTAATTAATAATACTTTACACTTAGCACTTTATCTTAAAACCATTTGCAAGCTGAAATAAATTAAGCCTCACAACACCCTTTTGACGTATGTAAATATCATTATCCTCACTTCGCATATGGGGAAGTTGAGGCACAGAGAAGTTAAGGGGCTTCACCATGGTAGCAAAGGAAGTATGTGTCAAAGCTAGGAGTAGAACACAGATCTCTGGGCTCCCAATTAAGTATTGTAATCACAAGATCATCTTCCCCACTTGGAAGATTTTTGTAACTCCCAACACTACAAGCTCAATCTAGTAACTATTAAATAAGCCCATGTACCCAAAGATGCAGTCTAGCAAAATGTAGCTGGAGATTCCATGATGCAGACTGGAACACAGATCACTTTTCTGTAACTTTCTGTTACCTCTTTAAATTTAGCAAAGGTGAAAACTTGGGGTTTCTTGGCTATCTAAGCAGTTTTAACTCAGAGTACATACGTTTGGGGCCCAATCCTAAACACTCTGAGCAAAGCCCCTGTGTTACTTGCTGCACACTGCATCACAACAGAATGATGCAGAGAGGAAGAATCCTCTGAGCCTATGCATGCTGCAGAACCAGGGCATCCATATAGCCAATGCATAGCTTGCTTCTGCTGAGTAGAAGAGATAGAAATAAATGAACTACTGGTACAGTTTGGTGGTGCAGAACCACACTGCATATGTGATGGGGAACCCATTTGACCTATGCTAATTGGTGGGTAACAAGCCTTTTTTCCCCTCTTTTCCCTTTCTGTGAAGGCCCACTATGAAAATCACTTCTGTGGGCCACGGAGAAGGTCAAGTTCCTGTGTGAGAGTCTTCTGCATATTCACCCTCCCCCTTTATAGTGATAAGCTGTTGTTGATTTGGCCATAGAGAACAGCAGGTAAATGCAGGAGTAACAAAGTGTCACATTCACAATTTATTTTTTTTATTTAGCACAATCACTTTTTACCACAGTTATGGAGATGAAATTATTCAGAGTCTCAGCATTGAAGAGTTTACATATAAATTAGGTAAGTACAGATAATGAACATAAAAAAACAAAGAAGGGGCCAGGGTTAAAATAAATGTGAGTCCTGGTAGGTTGTGAGTGAATCTTGCCTGCTCTGAGATTTTTGAGTGGGTTCTGAGGTAGGGCTAGGGAGGAAGAGAAAGTAGAACACAGGGAAACAATGGAGAGCAAGGCAAAAAGAAGAAGATATTGAATAGGAAATTGAAGGAGAGGAGTAGAGGATATCGATACAGAGGAAATGAGGTTTTGTTCTAACCATTTGGAGCAATGTGAAAAATGAAGGAAACGAGAGAGGGAGAAGGCCAGAAAATGCGGAACTAGAAGAGCGGGCAAACTGTCATTAATGAGTTAAAGTCCTTACCATTGGCTCATCTCAAGGGATTGGAAGGGTCACTTTACAAAAACATTTATTTGAACATTTTAATATTTTCCAGTGAGAACTTTCACATCTTTTCATGTTTTTGTTGTTTTTCCAACCAGCTCTGCCTATAAAATTACAAACTGCTTGTGTTGTTGTTGTGCCTCCAAAAGTCAGTGACATAGCAAAAATATGTTAAATTCATTTTTGGAACCCACCTTCAACATACAGGAGCAAGGAGAAAAACCTCCGATGGACATCCTCAATTCACACCATAATAGCTTGCTCTCTTGCTGCTCTATTTATTCAGAACTAGGCTTGTAAGGATATTTAGGCACCTAAAGATGCATACATATGCCTGGTGGGATTTTCAAAAGCTCTACCTGCATCTGTAGGTATCTACATATCTTTTCAAATCTGGGTCTAAATTAAAGAGTGAATTAAGGACCGTGTTTCAGCCCGGATTTTTGTCTGTAATGCTGAGTTTCCTTGCTTTTGTCATTTCAAAGTAGATCCTTCATGTTCCTTTGACATAGCTTAGGATTTTTGCTAGTGATTTAGTAGGTATGTGTCACCTAGCCCTATACCAAACTCTTTGCCAGAAATCTACCATACAAACCTCTCTGTTGTTACATGGATATTCTGTGCATTTATCTCTATTCATCCATTAGTTTCACATTAATCTTGTTTATTACCTTGTTGTTACTTGTTGCCAGCTCATTCATCTATCAGAGGCTCCCACTCAGAGGTTGTCTGCTCATTTGATTTAGAGTGCTGGAACTCTTTACCCCGTCACTTGAAAATATGCCCTTCTCTTGGCTCAGTACAGTACTGAGAAGCTCACAGTCTGAATCCACACCAGAGTGGAGAGATTATTAGAGCACAGCCTTGTCAACAGAGAGTCAGAGTGGGAAGTAGGCATATTTGAAAGTGATACTTCATAACAAAAGCCTTAATGTTCTTAATCAAGTTATCAATCTACAGCAATACGGAGATACTGAACACCAGGGTCTGATTTTCTCAATATACTCTCCCTAGTCTCAAACCTGTTGTCCAGAGAGGAGAGAATCTTGAATGAAGGCAGAATTGGCACATGGCTTTCCCTGAACAAGCAGTGGACTGGCTTTGAGAACCACTCATAGTACTGAAATGGCATTGTCTCAATCAGTCTAAATGTAGGGATGCTGTGAAACTGTTAATTGTCAATAGCACACATTTAACAGATATGCGATTTCCTTCATCCTGATTGTTTTATGCTGAATTATTTGTATAATTATTTCTCAGTAGCCATAGAGTATGTTGATACCTGTGCTCTGATTGGCGGAGGGCCAATATTAGTCAGACAGCCAGAATTTCATATATTTTCAGTAAACTTAAAGTAATTTTATGAATATTTCCACTCCTCTTCCTGGAGAACTCCTCATCCATATGGCCCCAACAAGAACATAAGACCATAGGACTAGAAGGGACCTCCTGGGTCATCAAATCTAGTCTAGTCTGCTATCAGAGGCAACCATGTCACATTAGCAAACATGTATGAGGATCAGGGTGAGGGTGGTCATGCCTCATGGTCAGAGTCAGAAACCAGAGCCAGGGGTCAGAGCTGGAGACAGAATCAGGAGTCAAGTTTAGCATTGAACTGGAGTGAGGGGTAGAATGGTGGAGCAGGCACCTGGAGTGAGGCAGGAAAGCAGAATCTGGGCTAAAGAGATGTTACAGGGCACTATTAGTAGCACCCTGGTTACTGATGTTGATGAAGAAGGCTGCAGGCTCAGCTATTAAACACTTTCTGTTGGGGGATTATGGGGACCTGGGTGGTAATTCCTGGGCTAACAATGTAACTGGGAGGATATAAGTGGAAAGAACAGGAAGTAAGGGGTTCTCAGAAAGTGAGCTCAGAGGATAAGCCTTGGCTGAGGAGTGAAGACTGCAGGGAAGCCTCTCTTTGCTGTAAACCTGCATTACACTGGGATAATTTGTAAGAAAAGAATAAATTCACATCTTGGTGAAAGGATAACAGCCTGATGTGTGTTTATGACCATGAGACCCATTGAACTGGCCCGGCAGTGAAGTACACTGGGTAGCAGGGGAGGTGCCTTGTGATTGGAGGCAGGAACGGGCTGGGGGGCAGAGCTCAGGAGTTAGCCAAGTACACAAGGTCCAAAGTAGCAGCTAGCCAGGGATTCACTTAGTTACTCAGATAACTTCCTGTGCCTCCTTCTGGCTTAAGTGCTGTGTCTGAGCCAATTGGTAGGGACAGAGTCTCCCTCAGTCAGGAGCTTTGAGGTAAGAGCTTTTGGTGAGCTAGGGCTCTGCTAGCCCCCTTCTCCATGGTTTCCAGTGATCTCGTGACTGAGGCTGTGGTCCAAGTACTGTCTCGGGATCCCCAGGCCTGTGTTCAAGGCCTGCAATCCCTCATAACATGGTAAATGAACATTCTGCCTCAGTTAACCCCAGATGTTTAATGATCTTTAGTTGAAGAAAGGGCTTCTTTTTAGCTGGAGTAGATGGATCCAGGACCAAGGAAGTGCAGGGATTAGATATTAACAAGACTAGGATTAGTGGTTACGGGGTTTGGAGGGGATCAGAAATTGTAGTGACCGTATATTTTTTTGGACCTATGGTTGGTGAGTTCTGTGGAAAGTAGTCAAAAGCCACAAACAGAGGAAGTTAACAGGAGAGTTTCAGAGGCAGTAGTGCAGATTCTGTGCTTGGAGGTAGCGGGACTAGGTGAATGGTGTGTTTGGTCTGTCTGTGAGTTGTTTGGTTGACTGTTTGTGTGTTCTCTGTGTACAGGCTGTGTGGCTGGGTCACAGGCCCCAAGTAAGCAGGGTGCCTTGCTAAAGGCCATGAGGCTCTAACCTTAGGAGCGTTGGTCAGCTCAGCTTTTCAAAGTCTCTTAATGGTGGACTGGGTGGAGATGTGCAGAACTGAGCTAAGCTATGCAGGGAAGGCTTAGTATAAAAAGTCACTTGTTAGGTGAACTTGAGAGCCACAAACAGGCAGCTAACAGGAGAGTTTCAGAGGGAGTTCAGACAGGGAGTGCGAGAAGCTTTCCTTCTAGGTTCAGCACTATATGTGATACCAAGATGGCTGGCAATGGAACAGTGTTGGTGACCTAAGATGGATGTGCCATGTTCTATTTTTCTGCCTGAAGACTCAAGGGATTTTGTGTGTATGAAGTGCAAGGTGGTGGTTGAGTGGGAGGAAGAGATTCTTAGTAGACATGCTACTGAGAATCAAAAATACTGAGGAGTTCCTACTTTGGGAAACACCAGATTCAAGGAAGAATGGGGAACTAACCACTAAGGAGCTGGAGAGAGAGAAAGTCAGAAAGGAGATCTGGTAGTTCATAACCCCCAGAGACAAGAGGTCAAGGAGGCATTCTACTCAGCTGGAGACAGATGGTGGTGGGCAGGCTGTGGCCAACAGAGAGAAGAAGAACAGGAGGAATTCCACACATCTAGAAGTTTAAAATCAATATCAGATCCTTACCTTGGAAACTTTGGCACCTCTCAAGATCCAGCAGGTTCAAGGGAACAGAGAGATGTATGAGGCACACATGTGGATGGCAGCTTGACCCAACATGTACGAAAATCAAATTTGCCTGCCAAGAGTTGTCCAACCATCCAAGAAAGACAGATGTTGGAGATTCAATACTCAGAAGAATCAAAAAGAACATTCTGCAAGGGATAGGCAGACAACAGGGCAGCGTGCTGCCTTTCTGGAAGCAAGACACAAGATGTCACATTAAGGTTGGATAGGCTTCTGAAGTCAATGGGCAAGGATCCATTGGTGGTGGGTCAAATGGGCAATAATGAGACAGCGTTGTAGGCTATGTCCCAGATAGTAGATGACTTCAGGGAACTTGGAAGTGTGCTGAAAAAGAAGAATGTCCAAGTGATCTTATCTGAGATCCTACCTGTCCATGAGCAATGGAAGACAGAAGATTCTGGAAGTGAAGTGTTGAATAGATATGTGGTGTTTTAGAGTAGAGGGTTTTGGTTTTGTGGAAAATTGGTCCACCTTCTATGGAGAGATAGAGTTGTATAGTTTTGATGGCCTCCATCTAAGTAGAAGAGGGACCAATCTCCTCAGGGACAGGCTGGCTAGAGCAGTTGGGAGGGGTTAAACCAATCGCAAAAGTGGAGGGTAAAAAGAGGGAAGATATGAGCACTCAGCACAAAATCAATATGTTGAGAACAAAATTAATCAAACAACCAAAGGTTATCAAGAGAAGACATTCTTGAATTGCCTATACAGCAATGTTAGGAGCCTGGGAAAAAAACAAGAGGAATTAGAATTGCTCATTTATGGGCTAAATTCAGTCTAGTTGGCATTATTGAAATGTGGTGGGATGATTCACATAAAATCAATGATTATAAGCTATTTAGGAAGGCTCAAGTGGGACTGGGTCTCTGTCAAAAAATGGCATTACCTGTTTCTGAGTCACTGATACCACAGAAGAAAATGATCTTGAATGCTTATGGATCAGTGTCCTAACAGATAAAGCACAAGACGGGGTATTAGTTGGAATCTTCTATAGACCACCAAATCACTCTGGGAAACAGGATGACTGTCCTCTTACATACCTGTCTATAATGTGTAGGGAAAAAACCTGCATGTGATCATTGGGGACTTCAATTTGAGTGACATGTGTTGGAGGTGACATGTGTTGGAGGTCTCATGCTGCCAGTCTGAAAATATCCTTAGAATTTCTAAGCATTATGGATTACAATTTCCTAACTCAAAAAGTTTTACTGCCAATACAGGGAAATTCTTTATTAGTCCTTATCCTCACAGATAAAGAGGAACTGATCACAGAACTAAAAAATAATGGTCACTTAGATACAAGTGATCATGACTTTATCAGATTTATAATGTGCAAACAGAATAAAGTCCAGACCAGTAGTACATATGCTTCATTCTTCAACAGGGCTAATTTCACAAAGCTGAAAAAAATTAATGAGCCAAATGAGCTGAGAGAAAGAATTTAATCAGAAAAATGTGAATGATAATTGGGAAACATTAAAGAATAACTCATAAGATGTCCCAAAAGCCACAATTGAGGAAGAGGCAGTGCTGGTTAAAAAACCGACCTGGTTTAGAGGGGAATTGAGGGCAGCTATCTATCTAAAACAAATGGAAGAAAGGGAAAGCTGATAGTAATTAATATAATTCAGAAGTTAGGAATTGAATAAAATTGATAAGGGAGGCAAAGGGACAGAAGGAAAGATTTGTGGCTAGCAGAGTTAAGGACAATAAGAAGGAGTTTGTTAAATATATTAGAAACAAAAAGAACCCTGACAATGGTATTGGTCCATTAGTACATGGAAATGGTAGAATTATCAATAATAATTCAGAAAAGGCAGACATGTTCAATAAATATTTTTATTCTGTATTTGGGGGGAAAACAGATGATGTAGTCTCATCAGCTGACAATAACTCTCTTTCCATTCTGTTAATATCTCTGAAGGATATTAATCAGAAGCTACTAAAGTTAGACATTTTTTAAATCAGCTGGTTTAAATAACTTGTATCCAAGAGTTTTAAAAGAGCTGTCTGAAGAGTTCACTGGTCCACTAATAATGTTGATTTTTGAATAAGTCTTGGAGCACTTCAGAAGTTTCAGAATACTGGAAGAAAGCTAATGTGCTAATTTAAAAAAAGGGTAAATGGAATGACCCAGGTAATTATAGGCCTGTCAGTCCGACACTAATCCCAGGAAGGATAATGGAACAACTAATACGGGATGCAATTAATAAAGAATTAAAGGATGACAATATAATTAATGCAAATCAACATGAGTTTATGGAAAATAACCTGTCAAGATAACTTGTCAAAATAACTTGATATCTTTTTTTAATGAGATTAGAAACTTGGTTGATAAAGATAATTGTGTAGATGTAATACACTTAGACTTCTGTAAGGTATTTGACTTGGTACCTTTTGATTAAAAAATTAGAACAATATAAAATTAACACGGTACACATTAAATGGATTAAAAACTGGCTAATTTTTAGTTCTCAAATGTAATTGCAAACAAGGAATCATCATCCAATGGGTATGTTTCTAGTGGTGTCCTGCAGAGATCGGTTCTTGACCCTACGTGATTTAACATTTTCTGTCAATGACCTGGAATAAAATATGAAACGATCACTGATATAGTTTGCAGATGACACAAAAATTGGGTGAGTGATAAATAATGAAGAGGACAGGGTCACTGAATCAGAGCAATCTGGATTGCTTGGTAATCTGGATGTAAGCAAACAATATGTGTTTTAATACAGTTCAATGTAAATATATACATCCAGGAACAAAGAATGTAGGCCTTACTTACAGACTCTATCCTGGGAAGCAGTGACTCTGAAAAAGATTTGGGAGTCCAATGTGATGGTGTCCAAAAAAGCAAATATGCTCCTTGGATGCATAAACAGGAGCGACTGGCTAGAAGCACTCCTATAACTCAGCTGGGAGTAATTTACATGCTAGAGGCTGTGTGTGAATAAGGCCAGGAGCGGTTGCTCTCACAGTGAAGCAGTGTGAAAGGCACCCCGGTTTGGAGAGTTGAGAGGACACAGCTGTTCAACCATCCTGATTGTACACTGGGGAATGTCATACGTAGTGCATGTGGAAGTCAAATCTGGGCTAAAGAATTACCTTATACTTTATTACCAAATATATGCTGTATATAGTTACAGTCCACACGAATCTAGTTTATTGTCCCCTTAGTGAATTAGACATCAAAACCACTGTAACAACTGGGGAAACAAAATTATTCACAAAGTACTGTGAAAATTAACCTAGTGTTTAATATTCACATTAGTAGGTATGTAGTACACAACGCTCCAAACCATTCACTGGCATACACTGAAGTAAAGGGACATCTGTTTATTGGACTTAGAAGTGTTATTAAAACCTATAATGCAGTCTCAAGCAATGTGACACCATTATACAGAGAAGTGGCTGCATTCAGGTGCTCATTGTTTGAAGGAAAGGTTTTGAAGGATTTTTAAATTAAGGAGCAGATTTTTCTGGGTACTTAAGGGTAATGGGTGGCCCTGTGTATAATTATCACTCTAGGAATTGTATAAGAAAAATTACTCAGCCTTCAAATGCATTCTAGTTGTTTTCATTAAGTTCATTGGGTTTGGATCAGACTTCCAAGGAGCAAAACAAATCTGGAAAGTGACATCTAATCTTCAAGAAATTCTTGGGTTAGTAAATGAAATAAAGTATGAGAGGGAAGAGGGCAACATTTCAAACCAAGAAATATGTGCTCTGAAAGAAATGTCCAGATCTAAAACTGGAATTGACTACTGGCAGTCTATGCCATGCTCAAATATGGAAGCCGGTAGTAGGAAAAGAGAAGATGTGATGCTTTGTATTAACATGACTATGTGCGTAAATACATAAAATGTAATGGGACATCAACTAAAGATGAGTAGCTGAAATAAAAATTTGCCTAAACACCTGCAAACCAAAACCACAGAGTTTTTCATAGTTCTGTTGTTGAACTGTTTAAAGAATTAATCAGAATAACACCTAGATCTTAAATAGTGCTTTTTTTCATCCCTAGATCTTAAAGTACTTTACAGATGGGGAAACTGAGGCACAGAGCAGTGCTGTAATGTGACCATAGCGACAAAGATGGTCAGTGTCAGATCCAAGAATAAAAACTTAAGTCTCTTGATACGTAGTCTAGTATTTTATCCATTGGATCATACTTCTTTCCGATATTAAAAAAATAGGTCATTTATTTCTATTGGAACAGATCCTGAGGTACTTTTTCTCCTTACAGACTTCAATGACGGTTAAAGAATTGTCCCTGATCTCGGTAGCTCATGGAAAGATGCAGTCATTCTCAACATCCTTGGAGAATTTTGTAACAGGTCCTTGAGATCTGTCATATTTGTAATTGCTATCTTATGAGGCCTAGAAAACTTTGCAGACTAGGGGAAAAAAAGTTGGTATGTTAGAAAAATCCCTAGGCAGCTCTAACTTGTGTTCTGGCCTGATCTGCAGTTTTATGTGACTATTTCCTCTAAGCAGTCAATAAAAACAGTGTTTGCTATGGTAACTGCTCCCTTCCTCACTTAGAGAGACATAATACATAATTTTAAAGGACACTCATGCCAATTAGTACTGTCAACTTTTACAGATGCAGTTAATTTAACCCCTTTAAATTACTGCATGTTCCATTAGCCCTGTTGTTCTTCATCACAGAAAAGATGCATTAATGGTCTTATCCTTCTAACTGTCTTTGGCTATAATAAACATTGGACATTTTTCAGAGATGGTACTTCCTGAAGTGATATAATCCAGGGGACAGCTTCCTGGACTTTGATGTACATGCAGATAAAGTCAGTAACCACTCATGTTCAAAAGTAGCTACAGAGCATAATCCTGAATCAAAAGACAAAAATGTTTCTTTCCCTCAGCTGCGACATGGAACATACCGTATCTGCTGACTAGAGCTCTGTGTGTCTGCATAACTCATTGCTGTGGAGAGAGTCATCAGGATGATGTACTGAAATACAGCCATCTCTATTATGGTATACTATGCATGTTTTTAAAAGCTATTTTTAAAATTAATACTGTCCTATAATGCTGATAAAGTAGAAGGTATTTATAATTTGCTTCACTCTCTCCCTGTTTTCTAAATCCACATTAAGTTGCTTTCCATTTGAATAAAATACATTTTTAAAATGATCTGATGCTTAGAAATGTATTAATATTGTATTCACACTACAAAACCTTGATTATTTAACATGTACATCATTTTAAATATTATACAAAGGCTATTGTACTTTCTCCCATTAATTCATACCTAAATATTTCTTGTTAAATCTTCCTTTGCTTATCACAGGATGAACACTAAAGCTTGTTTTATCGGTGGTTTTCTTTCTTGCTGGAGGGCAAGACTTTGTTTGTTAATTATAAGCATATGGTTTAAAACAACCAGATTTCTTGGAAACAGGGGTTCAGATCTCAGGAGAAATAATTCAGTCCTTCATTTTGTGAGGTAGGTAAACTGAGTTCCATATATTACCAGGTGGAGTTGTCTTAAAACCAAATTCCAATCTGCTCCGCATGGACATTAAAATCTAAAATTGAACAATTACACATTTTAAACAACCTAAAACTCAGGTTTGTGCACACCAACAGCATTTACACATGCAAATCAAGTGTGTAGCTCCATATATTGGGTACACAGACATCTAAGAATGTTTTATGTGAACAAACATCATTTGGTACACGCAAATTTTGAGTTTCTGTGTATGACACTTGGGTACCCAAAGGTACGAACCTATTTGCACAGAGGTGCAAATTTAAGGACCACCATAAAAATTAGGCACTCTAGATCCTGTGGTGCTTTTGTAATAGTCGGGGTCTGCCTTTTGCCATAATATCCCACTCCCATGTTGTGAACCAGTTGTCTGTATTGACTTTACCTTTTTGGTAATTTTTGAAGTTTGGATTTGTAGGTGGCCCCAAGAGTTTCAATAGTTTTCTGGTAATAATTGCTTCTCTTTTTGTAATCTGTTTTATGGTGCATCTCCCAATTTGTATAATTCTGTCTTGTGTCTCCACGTCTGTACTCTAGACTCTGCACTGAGAACTATTGAACAGTGAGAATTATTAAGGTTATTACTTGGCACCAGTAAAGACTAGCTGCTATAGCAGCAAAGTAGTAGCAAATACCACTCAGTAGTAAGAAGCAGATACAAAACAGTGTGAAGCTGATAACTAATAGTAAGGGATTGGGCTGCACTACAAAAAATAAATTTGGCGAAGACCAATATCCACTAGGTATTGGATAGGGAATGACTTTTAGCCATTTTCCAATATATATAGGAAAGCAGAGACCTTAATTACTTTGGGCCCAATTCTACAATGGCTACATGTTGACTAACACTGTCAGCACTTGGTGGAGTAGACCCATTGACCATAGTTGGACTCTGCGTTAGTATGTGCAACTCAGCATAAAGGTTACAGATCCAGACCCTGGAATTTACAGAGATGTATGTATGAGAATGGATGTTAATTTTTTTTCAATAAAAGTGTAATGTATAAAAATCTTTGTGGTGTGTTACTCAATGAGATGGGCTTGGACAAAATAAATCACCCCACATCTTTGCCCCAAATGTTCTGTTATGAAGCTAAAAATATCAGTTTGCTTTTTTCCACATTTCCCAGTACTGGTAGGATGGGAAACAGAAGCTCAAAAATACCAGCTGACATGGATACATATGCTGCCAGCATCAATTCAGCGTTGGCAGGGAGATGGACTGGATGATCTAATAGGCTTTTTCCATCTATTACTTCTACGTTTCTATGAAGCAGGAAATACCACAAAACTTGACATAAGAGGGCTGCTCTCAAGAGAATTTCAGTGCAATTTTTTGGTTCCATGAAGTTCTCCAGATATGTCTTCTAATTTTTGGATTGGTCTCTAGACAGAATCTCCATACCCTGGGCTCAGCTGTGCCTTTAAAGTGCTGGCCCACATTGGAGACACGCTATTTTTGGAGCTCCAAGATACATAGGTACTGCTACATGCCTAAGAAGATGCAGCTGGCTGTCCCCTTTGAGGCCCGCAAAGGAAAGGGCAAGTATCTTTTCCCATCCCATCCCCACTAGTGTGAAAGGATTGCAACTATGTTGGCTCATTGGCCAAGGTCCACAAAGGTGTTTAGGCTTCTAACTTCCATTGATTAAATACCTTCGTGGCTCTGGGCCTTTGTGTTAGTCTCCATCTTAAAGTTCTGTGCAGGGACCAACCACATTCTAGCCTCTTTTGACTTTCACCTCGCAACTCCTTAGACTAATCTTCAACTGGTGAGAGAAATCTAATGATTATTCACTAAATTAAGAATATTCCTAATTTGTCAGAGAAGGCTGGGGGACAAAAAACCCAAACCAAAAAACCAAGAAACAAAATACCCACCTCCAGACTGCTCACAGCTGAAAGGACAAAAATTGGCTGGTACAAGGGAAATGGTCAGATTAAAACATCGATTTTTTTTTCTGCTGTCAGAAACATATATGCTACTTTATGCAGTCAGACAAAGACAGACATAAATATCCCTGAGAGAAACTATCAAAATTATTAATGATGTTTTTCTAACCTCTTTAATGAGGATATATTCACTTTCAACTGGAGTGCCAGTGTTGGCATCCTTGACGTTTTCTTTTCTTCTTCCAAAGAGGTTTAATTGCGCTAGGTATAAATAGCATATCAGTAAACATGGCTCTGTGAATCATGTCTAAAATATTTGCAAGCCCTCCACAATCACTGTGCTGGTGAAGAATGCACTCATTAGGCAGGTCCAGATGTATTCAGTGGTCCACTGAGAGTCTAATTCCTCCAGCAGATAAATCATTTGAATATTAATGCTGTTGTTTGCTGACAACTAGCATTAAAAGACCGAAGCAGCAGCTCCATGAACCATGGAGTGTGTGTCTATGTTAGAGCTGTGCAAATTCAGAAGGTTCCACCCGAGGAGGTCTTAGACAAGGCAACACAAGGAGTTACATATTTATTTCATTCCTTTTATTTGTGGCTTATCTTTTAGTATCCCAGAATGAAAAGGCTTTATAAAAGCTCTGCAAATAAAGTTTATGGAAAATAGGAGCAAATAGTGATTTTATTTTGGATTTTGTGCTTACTGGCAAAAGTTCTCAGCTAAGCATTTATATGGCAAATGTGCCTGTTCTTTAATCTCACTTTAATCCTTTAAAAAAGGCTACTCTACTCCAGAAAACTCTTGTTCAGGAAAGTCACATTTCTCATGGAACCCAATGGATCACTCGGAGTATGCTTAGGTACATGTGGACATGCTTGCAGGAGTGGGCCCTGCAACAACCTAGTCATGTATAGATAGATATATGCATCTATTTATCTATCTATCTATGAGAAGTGATACAGAGTTGAAAGGTTTAGACTCAGAAGTAGACACTGAAATTAAAGGGTGTTCTGATGAGGGCATTTGTTTTGGCCCTGAATAAAGATAGTGCCTAGCTACAAAGTGTGGATCAGATCTAGGTTTATATTCTATTTTGCATTGGTGAGGCCTCATCTGGAGTACTGTGTCCAGTTTTGGCCCCCACACTACAGGAAGGATGTGGAAAAATTGGAAAGAGTCCAGCAGAGGGCAACAAATATAATTAGGGGGCTGGAGCACATGATTTATGAGGAGAGGCTGAGGGAACTGGGATTATTTAGTCTGCAGAAGAGAAGAATGAGGGGGGATTTGATAGCTGCTTTCAACTATCTGAAAGGGAGTTCCAAAGAGGAGGGATCTAGGCTGCTCTCAGTAGTAGCAGATCACAGAACAAGGAGTAATGGTCTTAAGTTGCAGTGTGGGAGGTTTAAGTTAGATATTAGGAAAACATTTTCACCAGGAGGGTGGTGAAGCACTGGAATGGGTTACCTAGCAAGGTGGTGGAATCTCCTTCCTTTGAGGTTTTTAAGGTCAGGCTTGACAAAGCCTTGGCTGGGATGATTTAGTTGGGGATTGGTCCTGCTTTGAGCAGGAGGTTGGACTAGATGACCTCCTGAGGTCTCTTCCAACCCCGATATTCTATGATTCTCCATGCTCCAGATTTGGGGTGTTGAGATTCAGGGTTTTGGTTTGGATCCTCTCTAGTGATCTTAATTCCTCTTAAAATTCATTGAGTAATAATTAATGTGCTTTGCATTCATAGATTATCTTTCATCTGAGGATCTCAAAGTGCACTGCTGGTCTGTATTAAGCGGAAGCTTTTTAGGTAGGTGGCATTATAACTATTTTTCAAAGGTTTGTAGAGTTTAAATGACTTGCCCAACATCACACATCAATTCAATATAAAAAGATGGTAGAACCCAGGAGTTCTGACTCTTAGTCACTAGACTATATTTTCTTCTCCACGTCAACAAAATGTAACAGCATTTATTTTGTTCAGTGCCGTCTGAACATGAAAAGAACAATAAAAAGAATAAGAATAAAAAAGAAAATTCTGTACTAGTTTAACTGACTTGTTCTGACCCTCTCACCATAATATCCTCTGCAATCTGAGATGAGATTCACTAGCCGTTATTTTTAAAACTTCCAACCCATGGCAATGATGTGCATTATCTCAACTGTGATAAATATATTTTATAAGGCTTTCCAACTGTGTTTCAGTGCAGTTCCACTAATACACCTGACATTTCTAGTGCATTTGGTGAGGGATTGAATAGATTAAAGTTTCAAACCCATAATGTGAAATATGGCTGAGTTGCCTGTAAAGAATAGGTGTTTGGGGGGGGTCATTTTATTGTGAGTATTTATTACCTGCATATCCCTATGCCATTGGTGGCATGAGAATAGTTCTGCTGTTTCATAGAACAAAGAGGTATTTTGCTTGCAGTGGAAGCAAATAGGCATGGACCATGTTTTTGACTATACATCTTCACGTGCTAGCACTGTAACATTCAAGAAACTGCACAATGGCATAAGAAGGGACTCTCAGGCTACAGATGTTTTCAGTTATCTTCAGGGTGCTCCTCCAATCTGTTTTATTTTGAAATCTGAAAGTGGGAGAGTTCTGTTGCGCAAGCCAAACAATGGACCTGTGAGTTCCTATTGAGTGCACTCATCAGCCCAATGGTGCTCTACAAACTTTCACATCCGATTGGTTGAGGTACTTTACCATCTCTTTGGCAGCTCATGGATACATATTATAATAGGACACAATACAAAGAAGTGACATACTGGATAGCTTTATTTTGATAGGGTTACTGCTAAGTAAACTCTGAGAAGCCAGATATGAAGACAGTCCATGATCTGAAGCTACATCTTAAATATTTATTTTTCACGTTGATAGGTAAGGGTGGGGAACAGCAGTTACCCCTGAATCATATCTGTGGTCCTGATAGAAAGTGACAGGATAAGTTGTAACTGAAACTGTGTGAAATATTCACACTGAAGCTCAAACTCATGTGAACTTGGCCTTGGATTTGATCTTTGATCATTTACCAATCTCAGATTGCATTTGCAAAAGTTTGATGAATGGAGGCTGTGCTTGTTTGCACATCTGGAAAGCCAGAAACAACTCTCTCACCTTAGCAGGCGTCTCATGCTGCCCACAGTATTCACCCTCTTTCTCCGATATCCCCCAAGCATTCCCCTTCTTTTACCAGATGTCTTCAGGGAAGCTGGGACTTTCTGGAGGGGGTACAGTGACTTGTTGGGAGCATAGAGTGGGAAGGCACTGGCAGAAGTGAAGCAACCTCAGGAAATTCTGGATTGAGGATCAAACCCTCAGTCAATGTAAATTGGTGTAGCTCCATTGAAATCAACAGAGCCATGTTGATTTGCACCATTTGCATCTGACCCTGAATCTCCAAGTGAAACTGCAACAGTTGGTTTGCTTCCTGGTCATGTAAACCAGGGTTGGTTTCCTAATTCCTTTTTAAATTGAACCCTGAAGAGCTTTGTACAGACCTAGTTATATGTGATATATGACTAACAGTGAGCCCTAGGTATTATGAAATATTAGAGAAACTATGAGCTCATGGAACCTAGCAGGTATGATTTTGTTATTATTGCCACTAATTGAGTGCATCTGTCTGGAAAGTCTCACATGTATATGGGATCTCCTGGGCTACTATTAATAATAATCAATAATATGTTATCCCAAAGACAAAACAACTCCTTTACATGGTATGCCACTGAAGGGCAGACACATCTGGGGAGGGAGGGAGACAGTTAGTGAAACTAGGAAATTTTGGCCAAAGACATTACAACAAATACTTACTGTTACAGAAACTGCCTCGGAATCATTCGGACTTGATTTGCACACTAAGTGTACACTATTACACATGCAAAAATGTGCACACATCTATTCACTTAGAATGAAAATGCTTTCTAAACCGTAAGAGTAGTATCACTTGTCGGACACTATAATAACACAATTGAGTTAATCTCTTTCTGGTTATAGGGCCCGATCTTCAGTGCATGTAAATCTACATAGCTCCATTGACTTTGGTGGAGTTATGCTGATTTACATCAGCTAGGCATCTGATCTATTTTTCAACGTGAATTTTAGATAGACAGAGCTAGTGTGGGCAGCTCTGTGGACAACTCCAAACTGCATCATCTATATACATCCACCTTAGCCTGAAGGGACCACTTCTAAGTTTGAAAGAGTCCATTCTACCTACATGGCTCATTTGTCCCTTGTCCTTTCTGCTTAGACCGCTGACAAGGATTAGTGCAAATTGTAATAATGCCATTTGTGGTGTGGTCAAGTGTCCACTAAGAGCCATTTAACAAATTTTTATCCTTTTAGCTAAGCTATTTACAAGTCAGATTTGACAAGCTTTCTCATACTGAGAACTCTCTTACTGCACAATGACTAATCCTGAAATCAGTGGAGCTGCTTGTGAAGTAATGTACGCCTCAGCATGCGAGCAGGTGACAGAACAGGACCCTTGGTAATCATCACTAGATCTCTTCCTCATTTTGCCTATTTAATAAACAGTTATCTTCCATTACAGTTTAAAGATGAAAACCACCTCCCACTTTGATGAATCTGACGATGATAGACATCTAGGAGTATATTGTGCAGAGATGTGCAGTAATTCCTTAGCAGGACTCTGACTGAATGTAGAGATCTGAACCCACACACAGTGCTTAGACAGTGTAGGAAGGTCAGTCATCGGATAGAAATATCAATCTGCACAAAGAATGCACAAAGAACGCTTTAGAAAGGCCACATTCTCAAACACCGCATATGGGCCTGATTTTTTCCCTTATTTGGGTTGTGAGGAGTAACTTACTCCACAGTTAGGCCCAATGAAGTAAATGGAACTACTTGGTCCATAATGTACTCTTTATCTTGAGTAAAATGGTAAAATCTGGCCCTAAATCAGGATCAGGAAATGCACATAGAGCTACTAAGAAAATATCATAGACTTAACAAAACCTGTGTCAAGTAAGGTAGCATCTGCCACCTAGAGAGTCCTGTGAGAAATGCAAGGAAACATATAAAATGGAAAAGGAATGAAGAGTACTTGTGGCGCCTTAGAGACTAACAAATTTATTTGAGCATAAGCTTTTGTGGGCTAAAGCCCACTTCATCAGATGCATGCGTTCTCTTTGCTGATACAGACTAACATGGCTACCACTCTGAAACATATAAAATGGACCAACTCACCCTTAGGCAAAGTTCTCCTAAATTCACACAGCACGTCTCCATTCTGACACTCTCTGCGTGTATATAACTCCAACTGATATTTGTTGGCATTTGGCACAGAATAGCGATGAGATGCAGACCTGGGGTTGGGAGTATTTTGCCTTTAAAATGCGTAATCTCCTCTGCTCCATTAAAAATACACCAAAGAGTACTTAGCTTTTGATATCCAAGGGAAGATACAAGGTTAAGATTGTAGGCAGAAAGCACTGGAATTAACCAGAGGAAAATCTTTCACTACTGTTCGATTCCCTGATGGAGCTGTGATAAGTAGAATTTATCTCCATTTATGGATCCATGGTTTAAAGAGTGTGCATTGTTTGTCTTTAAATCGTGTAATTCTTCATCAAAGGAATAGGTTTGCTTAGAAATTGTGCTCAAGGTCAGTAGGTTTTGATGAAGTAATCTTTTAATTGTAGCATATTTGATTTGATTTGTCTATTCATTCATAGTATATGCGACCACACCACAGAGATTAAGTGATATGTAACCACTGACTTCCGTCCAAGAGCTTTGGCATCAATAATATATCCAACTTTCATGCCGTGTTCTGACCTTGAGTCCATAACATTATATCTATCTTGTAGACACAATTTACCAATGGTTGAAGTACATTCACCATCACTGGAAATTTTAAAATCTAGATTGGACTTTAAAAATAATATGCTCTAGTTCAAATTGGAATTAATTCAGGGAAGTCCTATGACCAATGGCATGCTGGAGGTCAGACTAGATGACCACAATGATCCCTTCTGGCCTTAGAATCTATAAGGGATTAGGTGCATACTTTGCATTACAATATTATCTTCTTACTTTTGGACATACCAATACCATAAGCACTTCCTCTCTCTCCCTCCCCCCTCCATATATATATATATATATATATATATGTTGAGTTCCACCACAAAAAGACCACCAGACCTATAGTACAAAGTTCATATCCACTGGTAAATGCTTTATTACTTTATGTGTGTAGATAGGTGTGAAGGGAGGGGGCAAAGGGATGAGGGCATGAGCTTGAAATATGTAGCAGTGCTTCAGATGATTAGGAGTGTAGTAGAAATTTAGTTACAAATTCTCTTTCTCCAAAGGCAGTTCAGGTTTTACAGTGAATTTCCCCATTCTGCCATAAGAATAATACTCTGACCTTAACCTCTGGACATGCCACTCACTCACTTGAGATCACATTAGCTCCGTTCATTTTCATGTTAGCTAGTGTCTGTACTACTATGTCTGGAACAAAAGCTGACAGAATTGCAACACAGCATCATGTGACTGAACTGAGAAATGCACTTTTGTCTACTGAGATGTGACCATCAGATTCATCTTAACTTCAGTGTAACTGATTCCCTTTCCCTCCAGAGATGCCATTCACGCAACCTGTACCCTTTATCTGACATCACTTCCAAATGCTGCCTTGGGTTTTCAATAGTTTTAGATCTGATGTTAGAAAAGTGATTCTGATTTAGTTTGTACCTCATTACTCTCTACTCTCTTGGACACAGCTGCTCTTTGTACCTTCTGCTGTCTGAATAAACTTGTGATTATAATCCTACCTGTGGATCTGGCCCTAAAGCAACTCTGTAAGCTGGACAACGAAGGAAGGAGTTATACAGTTATGAGAACTGTACTGTGAACCTAAGTGCTATTGATGAAATTCTGGCTCTCTTGAAGTCAATGGCAAAACTACCAATTATGTCAGTGGGGCCAGCATTTCACCCTGTGACTCAGGTTTGATATGTTGATAGAGAGAGAGCATCTGCCCAGAAAACAGTAATATCTGTACTGAAGGAAAAAGATTTGAAAAAAAGTTGGGTGATTTAATCACATTTTACAGTGATAATTTCTACTCCAGCAATAGCTAGGGGGGCTATTAAAGTACAAGTGCTAAAATTAAACATTTTAAAATCTGTAGGGCCAGATAACTTGCACGCAGGAGTTTTAAAAGAATTGGCCAATGGTCTTTCAGATCCACTGATGTAGATTTTTAATAACTTTTGGGGAAGTTCAGAGGCCTGGGAAAAAAGCTAATGTTGTGCATTTAAAAAGCTTTAACAGGATGACCTGAATAAAGAGAGGCCACTTAGCTTACATCAGTCCAGGCAAAGTCATGGAAAGCCTGATATGGGATGTGATCAAGTAAAGAGTTAAAGGATGATAGCATACATGTTACCAATCAGAATGGTTGTGGAAAATAAGTCTTCTCAAACAAACTTGATATTGCTATTTGATGAGATTGAAGTTTGATGATAAAGGCAACTGTGTAGACATAATAGATTTCTGTAAGGCATTTGACCCAGTACTACATGAAATTCTGATTAAAAATGTAGCAGTATACAAAATCAAATGTAGCACATATTAATTGGCTTTAAAACTGGATCTCATCATAGGGGGTGTTTCTAGTGGGGCCTCACAGGGCTCTGTTCTTAGACCAGTGCGAATCAATATTTTTATTAATGATTTAGAAGAAAATATAAAATAATTGATGGTAAAGTTTGCCAATGACACAAAAATTGGTGGAGTGGTAAGTAATGATTAGGATAGGTCAGTCATAGGATAATTTGGTAAACTTGGCTGTGGTGATTTGGGGAATCTGTCCATGCACAGTTTATGAATTCTATTTGATAATGGGGGGTGTTTATGTGTGTCTGTGTCTGATTGGGGTTCTATTTTGAATGTCAGGTTTATTTGCCTTTTCTTTTGTCCTTTTACTTCCTGGTTGGACTGGAATTCCCAAGGGTAGTTGCACAATAGATGGTATAGAAGCATCCTAGGGAAAAGTCTGGCTCCTAACCCAGAGTATTGATTTATTAGGGAAGAGATTGGTTTGGGAAGAAGTCACTTGGTAGGGGTCTGTGCTCAGCTGTTGAGATCGACCAAGTGGTCACATGACAGAGCAGGATAGGTTGTAGATCCTTGATGATGCGTTGGAGAGGTTTTAGTTGGGGGCTGAAGGTGATGGCTAGTGGCGTTCTGTTGTTTTCTTTGTTGGGCCTGTCCTGTAGTAGGTGACTTCTGGGTACTCTTCTGGCTCTGTCAATCTGTTTCTTCACTTCAGCAGGTGGGTATTGTAGTTGTAGGAATGCATGATAGAGATCTTGTAGGTGTTTGTCTCTGTCTGAGGGGTTGGAGCAAATGCGGTTATATCACAACCTATCCTGAAGGACGAGCCATCGCTCTCTCAGATCTTGGGAGACAGACCAGTCCTTGCTTACAGACGGCCCCCCAATCTGAAGCAAATATTCACCAGCAACCACACACCACACAACAGAACCACTAACCCAGGAACCTATCCTTGCAACAAAGCCCGTTGCCAACTCTGTCCACATATCTATTCAGGGGATACCATCATAGGGCCTAATCACATCAGCCACACTATCAGAGGCTCGTTCACCTGCGCATCTACCAATGTGATATATGCCATCATGTGCCAGCAATGCCCCTCTGCCATGTACATTGGCCAAACTGGACAGTCTCTACGTAAAAGAATGAATGGACACAAATCAGACGTCAAGAATTATAACATTCAAAAACCAGTTGGAGAACACTTCAATCTCTCTGGTCACTCGATCACAGACCTAAGAGTGGCTATACTTCAACAAAAAAGCTTCAAAAACAGACTCCAACGAGAGACTGCTGAATTGGAATTAATTTGCAAACTGGATACAATTAACTTAGGCTTGAATAGAGACTGGGAATGGATGAGTCATTACACAAAGTAAAACTATTTCCCCATGGTATTTCTCCCTCCCACCCCACCCCCCACTGTTCCTCTGATATTCTTGTTAACTGCTGGAATTAGCCTACCTGCTTGTCACCATGCAAGGTTTTCCTCCTTCCCCCCCCTGCTGTTGGTGATGGCTTATCTTAAGTGATCACTCTCCTTACAGTGTGTATGATAAACCCATTGTTTCATGTTCTCTGTGTGTGTGTGTATATAAATCTCTCCTCTGTTTTTTCCACCAAATGCCTCCGATGAAGTGAGCTGTAGCTCACGAAAGCTTATGCTCTAATAAATTTGTTAGTCTCTAAGGTGCCACAAGTACTCCTTTTCTTTTTACTGTAAAGAAAATGACTACCAAAAAAAACCAAAACAGTGACTGCAAAATCTCTCTCATCCTTTTTTACGCATTGAACTGTGAACTCTTCTGGCTTGTCTTTGAAAAGTTGTTATAGATACAAGCAGTGGTTAGGCAAATAAGCAAAGGTATAACAAGTGATAATGTCTGGTCTGGTATTATAAGGCAAAGAAGGGTCAAATTTCAATTCCGGTGTAACACCATTGATTTCAGTGGAGCTAAACCCAATTAGTTAGTTTGTAAGGCCTAAATCCAAAGGTCTTTAGGTGACTAACTACAATGTGGTGCTCTGATGCTATGGTGATGAGCACAGTAGAAATGCTTAGAGTTGGACAGATTACCACAGCTATGCTATCCATTGTTTGGTTCATCTTTTAGTAATGCTTCATATTGAATTTAAATACCTTAAGGTCAGATCCACAAAGGTATTTTCAGTAGGGAACATCTTTTTGGTCTGTGTTTGTACAGTGCCTAGCACAGTGGTTCGTGGCTGGGGCTGTTGGCACTATTGGAATACAAACAATAATTAATAATTATTCAATAATTGCAGCTTGATCTTGTAATATTGACATAATTACGAGCTGTCCCATTGACCCTGAGAGGAGCAGCCTCAGATCTTCACCAGTGCTTAATTTGGCCAGCTGTCTTTGAACCTGATCATGAGAGCACCAAATAGTACCTTACAGCACTGGGTTTTTAAGGGCTTGACCTTGCATCCATTAACGTCAACAGCAAAATTCTGAGTCATTCAGCATTAGTTCCTGACATAGTACGTGAGTTATATTAAAACAGAGCCTGATTCTGCACCTGCAACTTGGATTGTCCTCATTCATAAAAGTAATGCAATATTGCAAAAGAAGATATTTCATGTGGTGATCCCAGTGGGAAGGCTTTCCAAAGATGATAATGACAAAACAATATGTTGAAAAAAATTTGGCAAAGATACAATGGGGCGTTCAGACATTATGGTGATGAGTGTAGTAGAAAAGCTCAGAGTCAGACAGATTACTATAGCTATATTATCCAGGGGTGTGTTTGAAATATCTGAATCTGGTTCTGCTCATCCTTTTAGCAAAGCCCTGTATTAAATTTATTATTAATAATTGTTATAATTAATTATTAATAATAATCTATTAATAATTACTTCTGACAAAGACACATCTTCATGAAAACTGAAAAACAAACAGGGTGTGAATAGGAATGTTACTGCCCAATCTTGCAAAGAATTGAGCAGTATCTATCTATCTAATCTATCTATCTATCTATCTAATCTAGCAGTTCTCAAACTGTGGGTTGGGACCAAAGTGGGTCCCAACCACATTTTAATGGGGCCACCAGGGCTGGCATTAGACTTGCTGGGGCTCAGGGCTGAAGGCTGAGCCCCACCACCCTGGTCCAAAGCTGAAGCCCGAGGGCTTCAGCCTGGGTGGTGGGGCTCAGATTACTGGCCCCCACCTGATGCTGAAGCCCTTGGATGGGGGGCCTTGGATGGGCTCTGGCTTTGGTCCCCCTTCCTGGTATCATGTAGTAATTTTTGTTGTCAGAACGGGGGTCGCGGTGCAATGAAGTTTGAGAACCCCTGATTATCTATCTACTCTTATGAATATGGAACACTCACATAAATAAAGGTTTGCAGTATTGGGCCTACAACTTTTTACAACATTGTTTATACAGTCCTCCTTTCAGCATGAGTGGCTCCCATTGACATGAATGGGGTTCCAGCATGTCTATTCAAGAGCAGAATTTGATCCTCATTTTATTTGCTGTGAAAAATTCATTAAGGAAAACATTATACAGGTGTTTAGATACACTCCCAGGTGTCTGAATGATTAGGCTGGTTTTTTAAATATATTAATGAATAGAAGAGGAGTCTTGGCACAGATGTCAGAAGAGCTCAACTGAAATGAAACAGAATTGAAATTTATCCACAAAATCAGGAGGAAGTCATTTAACTTTAAAACAGGTACATCACTTTTTTGATTTCATTCTTTTCACTTCTAGGGGAGGCGCTTCAATCCACCGCTTAGGCACTGACACAGGCTATATCACCATAGCATATGAACATCTCATAATCATTAGTGCATTTAGACTTACCCTCTCCACTTGACAGTGAACTGAGGCACAGAGAGACCAAATTACTTGGGCAAAGTCAAATGAGAAATCTGTGACAAAGCTGAGAATCATCCCCCCAATTTCCAAATATTAGGCTAGTGTTGTAGCTGCAAGATCAGCATCCCACAGTAAGGCTGCTATAGAAAGGAATAGTAGCAAATGGAAAAATCCTCTATGAATTGAATTTTTAATTGGGTGATCCAATGCTGCATGACAGAACCTGATAAGTAATTCTTTGTGATAGATGATTTCCCACAGAGAGGATGAGAGGCTAAAGAACACCATGTAGGCTGAAGCAAGTACAAGGAGTTTCCTTTATTGAATATGTGTCAAAGCACATTTTTGCTCAACTACCAAGAACAATGTGAGGAGAGAGAAGCCAGGAGATGTTGCTAGTGGAGAAATTAAAGTTATTTAAGTATACTTTTGTGATGCATAAGAACAACAGCATGTGACCAGCTTTATAGTGATGTCATGATATGACAGTTCTGGAGAGAAGGAAAAAAGAATAGGAAATGTTATACAGAGTGTAGAAATGACCTTGGGAGCAGAGACTGTTCTTGGAAATCAATGGAGCTGAAGTGATGACCAGCTGAAGATCTGGCCCAGAGGTCTTAAAGCTGAAATATAAAACCATATCTTAATCAATTATTATTATTATTTGCTATTTGTATTGTGACAGCAGCTAGGAGCCCCAGTTATGGATTTGAATCCCACTGTGCCAGATGCTGTACATACACAGAACAAAAGAATTGTTCCTGCTCCAAACAACTTCGATCCCATTGCATCTGTACTAATGGACAGTCTCTTTAATCACACTGATAGAATTTTCCCTGACCCTTCAATGTATTGTCCCTTACTGTTTTCTTTCCCAGGCCTTTTCTACATTTCAGGTACTCCCTTTAATTATGTTGCACTGTGTTATTTGCATAATATATTTGCTTTCCCCAACTGTTGGACTGCAAACTGAAAGATAAAGACAGCAAAACCTCTTCAAAACTTTCCTCTCTATCAAGGCACAAAGAACCCTAGAGATAGTGCTACTATTTTCTCTGATAATTCCTTTAACTACTCACTTTTGGAATTGTGTATCATTTCTGGTCAACCACCAGGTGGCACTGTGGTAAAACATTTAATTTAAAACATGTTTATATATTAACTAACTGTCAGCATAAGTGACAGGTTTCAGAGTAGCAGCCCTGTTAGTCTGTATTCGCAAAAAGAAAAGGAGTACTTGTGGCACCTTAGAGACTAACAAATTTATTAGAGCATAAGCTTTCGTGAGATAGTGAGCTGTAGCTCACGAAAGCTTATGCTCTAATAAATTTGTTAGTCTCTAAGGTGCCACAAGTACTCCTTTTCTTTTTGTCAGCACAAGTGTACATGCTAAACTTAAGAGACCTTCAGGGTTAGGAAAATAGATTGGATTTATGGGAAGAGTATTGATCTGTAATGGAACTGAGTCAGTTTTAAATGATATTTTATACTCAGAATATTTACCTATTACCGCAGCTCTGAAAAGGACTCTTTAGGGCTCATTAAACCATATATTTTTGGATTATTTTAACTACAGGAGCTAATGAAGAACATAACTAGGGTAAACGTAGTACTTATTAATAAAATTATACCAATTGTCCATCCATAATTAGGTTTGGGCCAACATTTTTAGTAGAAACTCCTAATATTCTGGATGATATAGCTAGGGTTGTGCAAATGTTGCATATTTACGGTCACAAGGCAGTGATGTAAGTGTGTGAGTAGTTGATTCAAATCTTGCCTTTGGCTTTGATTTCCTGGGGTTCACACCATGGCATGAGTCCCTTTGAGCTACAGATCAGCAGGAATTCCAGCTTTCCCAGAACTTTTAAGGATCAGGCCCATATTAAGTTGCTTTTTTATCATAAACATACTTTAAAAACTCAACACCAGGAACAGTCACAAGAAGGATTAATTGTGAAATTCTTACGACATCATAACAGCATCATACTAAATAAATGGCAAAGTGTTACATTTATGCAGTCCATCTCATTCCACATGATCCCTAAAGACATTGCAGATGATATACCATATACCATGGCAGCTACTCTGTAGCTATAATACAAAACAGCTCCAATGCATGGTGGTCAGTTACAAGCTACTTTTCATTTCAAAATGTAGCTTAACTTTATTTAAAAAAAAATAAAAAAAAATTTTGTTTAAAAATGCTCCAAATCAGACCATTTTATTTATAAAATGTTGAAATGAAACTTTTCATTCAGCCTGAAACTATTTTTTTTCCCCTTTTCAGTTCACAAAAATTTCCAAATTTCGTTCAAACTGAAAGTCCGTTAATTGCACCGTTCTAACTGGGAGTGGAATTTGTCTTGCCTGTTGGGTCAATACATTATGATGGAAAAAGTCTTCCTAATGACTAATTAGGACATATTCCTAATGACATATTCCTTCCTAATGACATATTCCTTCATTGACAACATTGTCTCCATCAGTGAGAGCTGGATGAGGGTTCAGGGTGCTGAGCATGGGATGTACAATAGGCCACTGACCCAATTTCTATTTTTTGAAGCTGTCACTCTGATGTGAAACATATACTCAGAGTATTGAGGTCTTTTTACCTGTGCACCTTACCTTAGTTTTTTCTCGAGTGTTTGTTCACTGGAGGAAGAAGGGCCAGGATGCTATTGATTTTTATTACATATTATTAGTAGCTTTCTCAGATCGGTCTAGTGATCATCCCCCTAGAATCTGACCAGGTATTCTTAGGAGAGTTTCTTACAATAAACACTATCCCCATGGAGCTGGCTGGGACAGCAGTAGCAGGGTTGACACCTTCTTTAATTTGAATGTAGTTGATGAGGTGCCCGCAGAACCTGTGAGGGGGGCTGGAGAGCTGCAGTGCCTATGACCGCCAACTGTCTGTTTCATGATTACACCACTTTTCATTGTGTTTGAGCTTAACAAGGCTTTGAAAACATTTTGTTCCAACCTGTATATGGCTGGGCTGGGGAGAGGAGGGTTCATCAAGATATCAAATGCACACAGGGGAGCATGGAAAATTGAAATAGAAAGGTTGCCCTGGTAGCTTAGGTGCAGTGGTTCAAAGCCACAAATACTGACTGGCTGGAGACCCGCTGATAAAGGTTCTCTCTCTTTTACTGCCTGTGTCTTCTCCGCCTCTCCCTGTTTGAACACTTAACAAGAAGCATTGGACAGGTAATAAGATGGTTAGGCAGACAAGTACCTATTCTATTCCAAGTATTGCCTGCCTGTTTGGTATAGCAAACCATTTGTTTGAGATTATTAGCCAGATTGTTTTCTGAGATAAGTATGCAGCATTACAACCCTAACTAAATCACATGGTTCCCTAAAATAGGAATATCTTTGTAAACTAATTCCTCATCATCACTACAGGATGCTTGAGGCTTATTTGGATGCACATGGTTTAACAGCATTTTCTCATAATGTGCAAGATCAATCCTTTTTTCACCTCTTCCTAGATACACTGGAGCAGTTTTGGCACATCCCCTAGATTCAGGTATGAAAGAATCCCTGCCTATTCTTTTCTGATCCCTGTATCCTGTTTGAAAGTCCTGCCTTCCACTTCTGCATAAGATCAGCATAAGAGAATATCTCTAAAAATAGAGAGCCCTTCTGTGCTGCTCACTCCCCTGGACAAGATGGGACTGGCAGCCAGAGGCAGGATCATGTGCACACCAGACCACAGAGATCTGGAGGAAAAGAGAGTGAAGTGGATATGTGGAGACTCCAAGGATCTCTACCCAGCTGCTGAAAACCCCTGTTTCCACACAAACCACCCCCCCAAAAACCAGCAGAATGGCCTCAATTGCCCAGCTGACTTTAGCTATTCCCTACAATCCTTTCGTGCAGTTCAAGTATGTAGAGAACAAATAATGCTGCTCTATAGCTTATAATTGAGAGTTTAGGCTAGGAAACATGCCATGTAGAATAGCTGTTCCCTGCCTCTAGCTTGTGGGTAGTGGGACTGTATACTGAGGGGGAGGGAGGTGATCCTATATAACTGTGAACAGGATGTGCTGAGTCACGACTGGACTCACTGCCCTGTTACTCAAATCCCCACCAATATAGACTAATTGGGACCTGATTGAAAGACAGACAGTTGGCAGAGGGTGCCAATTAACTGAGTAGTGGTACAGCTGAGGAGCTCATTTGGTTGCAAGTGTGCCCCCAACTGCTGGGACTATATAAACAGACAGGAGGTTAGTGTTAGGGGGAGATTAGGTAGGCTGAAAGAAGCAGGGCTTCTAGCCAGGCTGTACCATTTCCCATGAACTAATAGGAGAAGTTAGCTACTGACTGTAAACAATACCCTAGGTAGTGGCTTGCTGAAGGGGTGTAATAAAGTACAGTAATGGTTAAAAGTCCCTGGAGTTCTGGTGTTCAGTTACTGAGATTAGAAAAGACTCTCACCACCTGGTGACAAACTGGATCAACTATTTTTACCTTGCGTGTGGGTGATTTTCTTCCTCTCTGAAACTGTAACATAGGTGTCCTAGTAAAGCAGGTAGGATGGGAAAGTTGAGGAAAAGAATAGTACTTGGTAGAGCTAAGCAAGCAGCAGGCAAACCATTCAGAAATGTGTTGGAGAACTTACCAAGTACTTTCTGTTGAGAGTGGTGTGGGCGAGAGATGGCTAGGAGGGACTACGGAAAGACCACCTGAAGCTTGACTAGGAAGAGGATGGTGGGGAAACAAGAGGTGCATAAAAGTATCAGAAAATGAAAAATCATGAACTATGAAAGCATAATCAACTTTTTTCAGAACGCTAACTTCTGTACCTCACCCAAAAGTCAAACTGGATTCAAACCAACACATTTTAGAGTTGAAAACACCTAATAAGTCATTCAGTCCTTCTCTTGTGATACTTTTGTATGAAGTACTATCCAAAGCCAACGGTTCTAGGCTGCTTGAAACCGGGTGAGGATCTGATTCATTAATGCAACCTCTTCAGTCTAGCATAGTGTCTGTTTTTGAGACCTGAAATTCTAAATGGACACCATGGAAAAGCAGAGCAGATGACTTCCTTAGCCACCCCCACAGTATTACCAGTTTATTAACCATTTCCAGCATCCTCTAATACTTTTCAATTGTTTTTCATACTTCCCACAGAAGAGCCATATCCCTGTACGAGAACTGTGCATAGTATAAAATGTAAAGATATTATGTATGGACTGAATTTAGCTTTGACAGTATTCCCCCTTTTTCTTTTCTCAGACTGTTAGGGACCTTTCAGGAATCCTCTGAACGCAAATGCTCCTTCAATTACTTTGCCTTTGCTACTGACATATTTAAGACAAAAATAAAATTAATCTTCCGTGTGCCCTTTTACATCTTTTAGATTACAAATCTCCACAGTGCACTGATTTGGAGCGTGGTTCAGGAAAGCAGTATATTCTTCGTGTTGTCAATGAAGAGGTACTTCATTACCCTTTTGGGGATTTTGCTGTGTGACTTTCCAGGGAGACATTTCCATTCTTGCTCATGCAGACTGCTCCAGCAGTAGCCTGAGAACACAAGCCTTAAATCCTGAAGAGTCACTTCCCTGGTAAAAACATACAGTTCCGCTGTATTACTCATGATGTCACTTAGAGGGTGGGGCTTCATTTATTTTTTTCTAAACTCATAGCTGTTACCACCTGAGCATGCTCAAAAGTGGTTTTCCAATTACTTACAGCAGTATGTCCAAACTGTATACCCCTTCACTCACCAGCACAACCTAACCCAGGTCACATGTCAGGTTTCAACGTTATTTCTGTGTGTTATTTTATGTCACTGGTAAGCAAAATTAAATACAAACAAATCTTACGGTCAAGTTCTGCGCAGGTGTAAATTGACGCAGCTCCTCTAAAGTCAACAGAGCTTATTCAAGGAGCATTTGGCCACTAGTTATTTTAACTGAAAAAGTGTGTATATGTGTGCTCTATATAATTCTTCCATATCTCAAAATGATTGAAAAGATTTTATTTAAACTTTCACCTATCGGTTGACTCTAAACATGAGAAGTCTGACCCCAAGGATAATTTTCTAGAAAGTTTACACCAAGTGAAAAATCGGGATGATAATGGAATTCTGGACATCCTGCTAAATAATAAATATTGTTTTATAATAATAATCAATAATATTATTTTATAATAATAAAATAGAGGTATAGGGAGACCTAAAAGAGCAAGGTGAAATCTAGCCTCAAAGAAATCCATGGGAAAATGCCCATTGACTTCAATAGCGCCGGGGTTTCACCCTTGGTCTGTAGTTCATCTACAAGAAATAAGAGGGTTTTACTTCCTCTTACAGGAATTATCTGCGCTCTTGAACTACCAGGACACTCTTACAATTTTGTTTGTCTCCCCATCATGAATGACACTAGGGACCTTCTTGAACATCTAAAGCTCAGCTATCATTCTAATAATGCTTGAAATAAGCCTTAGCTGCTACTCCTCTCTCCTCACCCAGCTACATAGCATTTGTTACTGTTGCTCAGAGAGAGGAGGTTGAGATTATACAAATGCATGGGAAAAGACTGCATACATTAAGAAGTGTTTGAAAAATTCAAGGACCACCTCTTGAACTGGCTAACACATTGAGTCCCTGACTCTGAGGGGCCTCATTGACATAAACTAGGATTAAAATCTAGGCTCTGATGCTCCTCCTACTGCATAATATAGAGGGAAACTGATGTAAATAAAGCTTAGTTGTGTGGTGATAAGACATAAGGCTAGTTAGAGCAGCACAGGAAACAGAGTCCACCCTTCTGTGAAGAGCGACAAGTTGTTAAGCATGGGTTACTGTAGACACTCTTCCAACTTGAATTAAAGGAGGAAAAGGGGAAGAAGATACAAAGGTTAAGAATGCAGAGAAACCAGGAGGAAGGAGGAGAATACATCTGGAAAAAAAACTGTTTGATGTGGAGGATCGTTTATCCAAGGCTTCCATTGAACAAAGAAACTTTGCTGAGCAGGAAAAGAGAGAGGGAATAAGAATCAATGTGCAGTGCACTGCAAGGCTATGACTACTGGAACATAGCAACCACTGCAGAACAGCATCTTATTTATAGAGATTAGGGTTTATCTCCAGGGGAAAAAAAAGGCTGAAGAAAGCTCATTGACTCATGATATTAAGGTCAGAAGGGACCATTATGATCATCTAGTCTGACCTTCTGCACAATGCAGGCCACAGAATCTCACCCACTCCTGCAATAAACCTCTCACCTATGTCTGAGCTAGTGAAGTCCTCAAATCGTGGCTTAAAAACTTCAAGGTGCAGAGAATCCTCCAGCAAGTGACCCATGTCCCATGCTACAGAGGAAGGTGAAAAACCCCCAAGGCCTCTTCCAATCTGCCCTGGAGGAAAATTCCTTCCCAACCCCAAATATGGTGATCAGCTGAACCCTGAGCATGTGGGCAAGATTCATCAGCCAGATACCCAGGAAAGAATTCTCTGTAGTAACTCAGATCCCACCCTCCATAAACTTATCAAGTTTAATCTTGAAGCCAGATAGGTCTTTTGCCCCCACTGCTTCCCTTGGAAGGCTATTCCAGAACTTCACTCCTCTGATGATTAGAAACCTTCATCTAATTTCAAGTCTAAACTTCCCGATGGCCAGTTTATATCCATTTTTTCTTGTGTCCACATTGGTACTGAGCTTAAATAATTCCTCTCCCTCTCTGGTATTTATCCCTTTGATATATTTATAGACAGCAATCATATCTCCCCTCAACCTTCTTTTAGTTAGGCTAAACAAGCCAAGCTCCTTGAGTCTCCTTTCATAAGACAGGTTTTCCATTCCTCGGATCATCCTAGTAGCCCTTCTCTGTACCTGTTCCAGTTTGAATTCATCCTTCTTAAACATGGGAGACCAGAACTGCACACCAGTATCACCAGTGCCTTGTATAACGGTACTAAAACCTCCTTATCTCTACTGGAAATACCTCGCCTGATGCATCCTAAGACCGCATTAGCTTTTTTCATGGCCATATCACATTGGCGGCTCATAGTCATCCTGTGGTCAACCACTGTTCCAAGGTCCTTCTCCTCCTCCGTTACTTCTAATTGATGCGTCCCCAGCTTATAACTAAAATTCTTGTTATTAATCCCTAAATGCATAACCTTACAGTTCTCACTATTAAATTTCATCCTATTGCTATTACTCCAGTTTACAAGGTCATCCAGATCCTCCTGTATGATATCCAGGTCCTTCTCTAAATTGGCAATACCTCCCAGCTTTGTATCATCCGCAAACTTTATTAGCACACTCCCAATTTTTGTGCCGAGGTCAGTAATAAAAAGATTAAATAAGATTGGTTCCAAAACCGATCCCTGAGGAACTCCACTGGTAACCTCCCTCCAGCCTGACAGTTCACCTTTCAGTATGACTCGCTGTAGTCTCCCCTTTAACCAATTCTTTATCCACCTTTCCATTTTCATATTGATCCCCATCTTTTCCAATTTAACTAATAATTCCCCATGTGGCACCATATCAAATGCCTTACTGAAATCTAGGTAAATTAGATCCACTGCATTTCCTAAAAAATCTTTTACTTTCTCAAAGAAGGAAATCAGGTTGGTTTGGCACGATCTATCTTTTGTAAAACCATGTTGTATTTTGTCCCATTTACCTTTGACCTCAATGTCCTTAACTACTTTCTCCTTCAAAATTTTTTCCAAGACCTTGCATACTACAGATGTCAAACTAACAGGCCTGTAGTTACCCGGATCACTTTTTTCCCCTTTCTTAAAAATAGGAACTATGTTAGCAATTCTCCAGTCATATGGTACAACCCCTGAATTTACAGATTCATTAAAAATTCTTGCTAATGGACTTACAATTTCATGCGCCAATTCCTTTAATATTCTTGGATGAAGATTATCTGGGCCCCCCGATTTAGTCCCATTAAGCTGTTTGAGTTTCGCTTCTACCTCAGATATGGTAATATCTGCCTTCATATCCTCATTCCCATTTGTCATGCTACCATTATCCCTAAGATCCACTCCCTGTATGCTTTCTGCTTTTTCTTAATCACCTCTCTGAGATGCTTGCTCATCCAGTTTGGTCTACAACTCCTGCCTATGAATTTTTTCCCCTTTCTTGGGATGCAGGTTTCCAATATCTTCTGCAGCTTTGACTTGAAGTAATCCCAGGCCTCCTCTGCCTTTAGATCCATAAGTTCTTCAGTCCAATCCACTTCCCTAACTAATTTCCTTAATTTTTGAAAGTCAGCCCTTTTGAAATCAAAAACCCTAGTTGCAGATTTATTTTTGTTAATCCTTCCATTTAGTTTGAACTGAATTAGCTCATGATCACTTGAGCCAAGATTGTCCCCTACAACCATTTCTTCTATGAGGTCCTCGCTACTCACCAAAATTAAATCTAAAATGGCATCCCCTCTAGTCAGTTCAGCAACTACTTGATGAAGGAATCCATCAGCTATCGCATGTAGGAAAATCTGAGCCCTATTATTATTACTAGCACTCGTCCTCCAGTCTATATCTGGGAAGTTAAAGTCTCCCATGATCACGCAGTTTCCATTAGTATTTACTTAATTAAAAACATTAAAAAGGGCTCTATCCATATCCAAATTAGATCCTGGCGGTTTATAGCACACCCCAAGCACTATCCCAGGGGAGGCTCTAATAGTTTTCTTCCCCAATGTAATTTTTTCCCAGACAGACTCTGTGTTATCCATTCCATCTCTTCTTATTTCTTTACATTCTACCTCATCATTGATATACAATGCTACTCCACCACCTTTACCTTTATTTTGGTCTTACCTAAACAGCACATACCCTTCAATACCTGTAGTCCAGTCATGACTGCTATTCCACCATGTTTCTGTTATCCCTATAATATCTGGTTTCACTTCCTGCACCAGTAGCTCTAGTTCCTCCATTTTGTTACCTAGGCTTCTTGCATTGGTGTACAAACATCTTAATTTTTGCTGTTTGGCCTCGCTCACATTCTTTACCTGATTAGGCACGGTCATTTTACAGCCAGTATGACCTATTAGACTGGTATCCACACTGCCCTTACTCCTTATGTCCATTCTCCCACCCATGGCTGTATCCTTTCTTACTTTGTTTTCTTCCCTCTCAATGCTAAAATCTGGGGTGGAGATTACCTGGACATCTCCCAACCATGTCCCCCAAATTCCTAGTTTAAAGCTCTCTTGATCAGTTGTGCCAGCCTCCATCCTAGAAGTCTACTTCCTTCCTTACTTAGATGAAGTCATCCCGAGAGAACTGTCCTCTGTCCATGAATGCCTCCCAGTGGCCATACATCCCAAAGTCCTCCTTATAGCACCACTGCCTGAGCCATCTGTTGAGCATCATAATCTTGTCACCTTTGTTGCCCTTCTCTAGGAACAGGCAGAATCCCACTAAAGATCACCTGAGCCTCAATTTCCTTAAGCGTCTTCCCCAGCCCGGCATAGTCTCCCTTGATACGTTCAGCGAGAGTCTACCGGTATCAGTTGTTCCCACATGAAGGACGATCAGTGGATTCTTTCTCGCTCCCTTTAGGATCCTTTTCAACCTCAGGTCCACATCCTGTATCTTAGCACCTGGAAGACAGCACACCCTTCTATTCTCTGGATCAGCTCTGGTTACAGGCCTGTCTATTCTTCTCAGTAAGGAGTCCCCGATCACATAGACCTGCCTTTTCCTGGTGACAGTGCAATTCTCCGGTCTATCCCGTTTCCTCTGGCTGCAAGTTCTTTCCATTTCTATTCTCCCTTGTAATCCTCTTCAGCCCATCCTGTATTCTCCTGGGGCTCATATTTAGTGTAGTCTCCATTGACTCTTCCCCTTTTCCTATAGGGCTAGCCGCTCTTCTCTTCAAGAAACATCCATCTTTGAATATCACAAGCACACAGAAAAGAACTACTGTGTCCTCAGTGTTACGTTCTCAACAGGTCAAATTCTATGCCAATTATGAGTCCACCCGTTAGAGCTAGCATATCTGTCAGAGGTGCCATTGCAGTGGAACATGCTGGAGACCTAAGAAAGAATTTAAAATGATTTGTCAGTACTGAGCTGTAGAGACAATGTGGACAGAGCCAATTTGACAGCCTGCAGATGGATTCCTGACATTGTCATTGCAGGTGGCAGACAAACTATTCAGCATAAATGAAGGTGCAAGCCAGTCAGAACACATGACAGAAAAGTGTTTTCCCAATGAACCTGTCATCTGCTCGAAGATGCTTATAGTAGTGCTTTTAAGTTCAAAGGAGGAAGAGCCATGGAAAGGGGGCACTGAAGAATCTTAGTGTTTGCATTTGTTTTGTTCTATGCCTTCTAATATTTTGTTTAGCTCGTAGCACTGGAAAAGGTGTGAGAGTTTATTCTACACTTAATCAACAGCCCTGAGGGTTCTGGGATTTCAACCTTATCTGAACAGGTAATTAAAGCTGTACTCATATTTTGAATGTGCATGCCTTTAAAGAAAAATCTAAAGGGATATTTTGGTAAACTGTAAGCAAAATGTCCATGGCCTAGAATTAGACTGTTTCTGAAGGAGGAATATCTGTATTACTTCACTTCTGATATCATTTGTGTTCTGAAACATATGCTGGAAAAGCTGCTCTGGGCTGTACATTTAGAGCAGGATTTGCTTCTGAGTATTTACTGGTGCAGTCCATCTGGAACACCTTTCCTTGGGATATTATGGCACTCCTTATGGATATCTGGATTCATGAATTTCAAAGGAGCCTAAAGGTGCTAGTCAGTATTGATCATATTGAAATTGAATAGGTGTCGGATGCCTCAAAGTCTGAATTCAAATACAGTTTGAACTTCCCTTTACCTTTTATCTGCTTCTTTATTTAAAATATACCTGCTGCGTTTGGCCCAGAGGTTCGTGAAACCCTCTTGGGTCAGTGGGAATTTGTGACACTTCCATCTGTAACTGCTTTCACCTGAATTTGGTCTTGTCTGCTGGACTTTGGTTGGTTTGTATCCAGGGATATTTTTCATCTCCTGTCCCAAACTGACTTGTGCCATCCGCCAAAGGGGCACCTTTTGTTTTGGGCCTTGTCTCTGAGTTATCTGATGTGACCAGGGGATCTCAATTGTCAGCATATTGTGAATTTTAACATGCACACATCGATGATACATAGCTAGATTTTGCTTTAAAACCTTGTTTCCTGGAGGTGCTGTCTGACTGCCTCTCAGATATTTACAGCTGGATGAGCAGCACTTTTCAGCAGCTGAGTATAGTAAAAGATGGAGGAAATTTTCATTGGCTTCATGGAAGCATTTAGTTGCATAAGCTCTTGATGCTAGGGGAGATTTTATGCATAAGCTCTTGATGCCAGTTGATTTTTGGACCCAGAAATGAATCAGGTTTATTCTGTCACCCAGATGAAATTTAGTTCATTAGCACTTTCATCCACAAGTAACTGCTGCTGCAGAGAAGGAACAATATAGTGTAAGGCACACACTGAGACTGGCCCCCTTTTAATTCGCTACTGGCTGAGTTTCCTGAATCAGAATAACATCATTATGGAAAAGTGGTTACTGAAAAAATGCACAATCCAAAAACACACAAGGTTTGTCTGCCCAACCATCTACCCATAAGTAAGTATAAGGTACTTATAAGTATTCTGAGTTTTTGTATCAAAAACAAGCATGACATTTTCTTTCTTCCCCTTGCCCCATTAAATGACAGTGGTTCTCACATATTGCAGGCCAGATTTGTTGGTATAAATCAGCATAGCTCTGCTGTCTTCAATTTACTACTGCTGAAGGATCTTATACTTTGTTTAAATATTTTATTGTATATTATAGCACTACACTACAGCCAACCATTGGACATAAAAGAATAGCAACTAAACTGAATAATAAATATAATAAACATAATAAAAGATGAACAGATGTGTCAGATGGATTACATCAATGAGAGCAATTGTGTGCAATGTCCATGTACCAGAGAATCTACGTAACTAAACTCTTTGCTTGAATCATCTCAGGAAAGGAAAGAGTTCATTCAAATGTTCAGGCAGCATCACTTGAGAAAGAAGATGAGACCATAAGAGACTGTTCTTTGAAGATGATTTGAACTACAGATGTACCCAAAGTTTGATGAAAGAAAAGCCCTTGGATATTTTTCTCAGCAAAAGATCTTCTCAGATGTGCAGAAGATTTATTAATTGATACTCAGCTGAGAAATAACATTCCAGCATTTTCAAGAAAATTATTAAAAGAACATCAATTTCTGATTTGAATTGCTGATTAATATCATTTTGAGAAAACCTATATTTTTAAAACCAGCAGAAAAGAATTTAAGAACAACTGTTTACCTGCTATTTTCTGTTTAGTCAGTACATTTTGTAACTTCGGAGATTGGATTCTGATGTCCATTACACCTGTATAAATCCGCAGATGCTTGAATTTTGCTAATTTATTATATAATATATTCAAGACTGAGTTCCGGGTTAAAATCTGTGTTCTGAACATAACCAGACACTGGATCATGGGTGTTCAGACTCTAAATCTGAATCCACATCTATCTGTATCTGCATATTGTGTTGAACCAAAACTGGGGATCTAAACACAATCTCTTTTGGGGTGGGGGAAGTGGGTGGATTAGTGGACTTGAAAATTTTCATCTGAATACAAAAGTTGTGGCTCAGATCCATATCTGGTATAGAAGCTATTCTACCTTCTTGGTCTTGGAAAAGTTTCACATATGTTATTAATAAAACAAACCATGTACCATTCATTTACATTGTATTATAGAGCCTGATTCAAAGCCATTGCATTACAGGGCCTAGTGCCCATCACAGTTGGTAATAAAGAAAAACCTATGAATATAGATGGGTCCTGATACTGCAATGAGCTCCACACAGCTAGACTCCTGCATCTATTTGGAAGTCACTGCAGGTTTGGACCCTTAGCTGCTAATGTTTTATTCAAGATAAAAAGAACAGTAGAAATCATTTCCTTCTATAAGCAATAAAAAAAAGAAGATGTCAGATACACCAGATTAGGGGAAGCAGCAGACTTAAGTAATGGATTAAAGTAAATACATATACTGTTTGGATACAAGTTATAGCAATGATTTATTAATAATCAGCTCGTCTTACTTCATCTCTCTTTCATCAATAGTTCAGGCAGTAAGTATTTTCTTACTACTTTTTCATTTGTGGGTAACACATTCCCTCAGTGTGGAGGGCCACTTACAAGGCTTAGGCACCGGAATGTCTTACCTAAACCCTCACAATGGAGCTGAAGCAGGACTTAAGTGGTGCATTGGCTTCGCGCTGGCCATTTGCACAGGAGTGAATTTCACCACAAATTTAAGACAAAAGAGAGGAACCCTCTAAGAATGCTCATTAAACTTTTTGTTCCTCCCTCCCAGGTGTCGTCTCTGTCACCACAATGACCCATTCTTCCTGGGCAAGGAAGAATGCCACTCTCGTGTCAGTTGCCAGGGAGTGACTGCAGAGCAATGTGGGGTGTTCCCATCGCCCTAGTCCGCTTCCACAACCAGGTTCTTCAATTAGAAGGTAGCATACCTGGGATTGGGGGCAGGGTGGAACTACTTGGTGGCTAAGTGGAACTTGGGGCTGCTGATTGGTGTTATTTCCACCAGACTGCTACTGTAAATGGGGCCTCCTAATGTCCTTCAGAGTCACAGCAGCTGGTCAGCTGTCACTAATGGATCTAATTACCAAGTATAGCAGCAGTAGGGAAGGGAGGAAAGCAGAAAGTGAGGAAGCAAGGAAAAATGTGCTTGGGTTAAATGAAAAAAAAAGAAATATGTGAACCCATTGCAAACACTTAGGTATTTTTGTTTCTAATTGGTTCCCATGAGAAAGTGTTTTGCCACTGGGGTTCGGCCCTTACAGTGACAGTAAATATCTGACCTTGTCAGAAGCACTGTGGCTGGCTTCAGTTCTTTCTGCACTGATTGTGGAGTTGGGCAGTTTCTGTGAGATCTCTCTATGAGACGAGGAATTTGGGAGTAATTCCTGCTAATTGGTACATTGTCCATGTGCCATCTGTTGAATTCCACAGGAGAAGCTTTAAAATGTTTTGAAGAGAGAAAAAATAGACAATGGTTTAGAGACTTGAACTGTGCTTATTTTATAAATTAAATTTTCCTTTTCCTTTCCTTGATATGACAGCCCACAGAAACCTACCTAGCAAAACTTCCAGTCTTCTGCTTAGACATATACACACCTAAAAAGTACAAAAACTCTATTCTGTGTGAAGTGAAAAAAAAGGAGATATACCAGAGTATGCTGCCCACTAATGATGGGCAGTGAGATGATACACAGTTATTACCTGGTTCCTGGCAGATAAGGGTTTAACCTCACCTGAGCTTTCTCTGCCACTTTACACAGGTGATCAGGAAAAGGGCTACTGACTGCATTTGTTGGAGGGACAGAGTAGGTAGGAAGTTTTTATGGAGGAAGACTGCTAGCTAAATGCAACATCATATTATTGAGGTGGAACCCAAACTGGAGAATGAGTTTATTTTCTATTTCTTTGATTATGTAAGGGCATTTTGCTTCCTTGTTATAAACATTATTCTTAGAGGAAAATACCTTGCTGAATGTTACAAAATTCATTTCAAACTCCTCACGATTCAGGGGTACTTAGATTTGGCTTTTCTATGTGTTCCATTTCAGAGATAGAGCCTATTTACAAACTTTGGATCTGGAGTCAGTTTCAGATACACCATAAGCTTGGAGGTATTTGGCTCAGGGATTTGGGTTAGGGACTCTTTCTAAATTGCATATTCAAGCTTGCTTCTTGAGATGATGCACAGTAAGGCTAACATTTATTCTGTTCATGAGCTATTAAGTGGCCAGAAATTATAGAAAGATTGGCTATTGAAATATGCTTGATGAGGAATAACATTTCAAAACTATTCAAAAATTTCAGCAATTGCAGAGAACAGTTGCTTGCTTACTAAATATTTCACATGTAGACCACTTTATTCCTCTCCTCTGCAATCTGTGCTGGGTGCCAACTGATTTCAGGGTGAATGTTAAAGTCATGGTTTGACCTAAAAAATGTCCTAAATAGTTTAGACTCTGCCTCCTTCTATGGCATTCTCTATGTCATATCATAGGAGCTGTGATGGACTCCTGAATTTATTTAGTGTATTAGACTTTAACACTGATGCTTCCACACTATAAAAAGTAGTTTTCAGCTCCCTGAGGGCACTCGTTGTCCATGTATGGTAAAATAGCATTATGGTCTCACAGTGCAGAAGCTGTCACAAAGAGGCATTGAGAGAACAGCTGTGGTGTCACATCCTGGTCTGCAGGAGTGGGATTCCTCCCCTGAATATAAGTAGACCTTTGAGTTGGCACTGCATGTTGTTTTCTGTCTGAAAATGGGGCATCAGTCAAATGGAGATGTAATAGGTTGATTTAATCTTTCACAGCTCTCCAAGCAAAGTTTACAGTAATGGTATCTCATCAAAGCTCTGACAGAATAATGTGCAGTGGTACATACAAACTGGAGGCTGGTGTATAATTCAAGCAGCCTCTAATAATACAAGGGCCTGAAAATCTATTATGCTATTGTAGAAATGTTATTAATGGGACTTGCCTCTCTCTCAGCTTTACTAACTACTGTGGAAAGTTTCTGGAATATAAATGGACAGACTCACTAATTATCTCATTACATTACATTTGGAGAACCAACTGATGCTGTAGGGAGTTGGGCTTGGTCAAAGGGAGGTTTGGTGTGTAAAACAGTGTTTGAGGTGGAAGATAGGGGAAAATATTCCAGAGAATACTCTGAAGTCAGGAGATCAGAACCTGACAAATATAGGCAGTCTGAACCTGGTGAAACTACTCTAGAGTTATTTGAGAAGTTCCAGTTGTCTGGGGAAGTATAAAGTAACCAGGTGCATTATTAGGTAACAGTAATCCTCTGAATGATCAAGTAGAAGTCTCCATCAGATAGAGCATTCAGACTTCATGGAACCCTGTGCTGTATCTCTGATATGTTGTCACTCCAGGGAGGTAAAATACATGATGGGGTGAGGGTGGCAGTCTTCTCAGCATATTAGACATTTTACACTGAGGAGTTCTGATTGTGGACAACCTAAAGGAGCTGTGTTTGTGGATTATGGAACTTCAGGTGATGTGAAAAAGAAATATTGAACATATGGCATGTACTTATATTCAAAATATAATTGAACATGTTTCCATTCCCTAGTTTAAGCATGCCTCATGGTTTATCTTGCTGAAAGAAGGAAAGGGTTATGAACAATGCAGTTGGTCATAGTATTCATTAGTCATAACAATAATTACAGTAGATGACTAATAGCTACTAATCAGCTATGGCACAAATTATCTAAGTATTCACTGAAATACATTTTAATATATTTGTAATACAATGTAAAAATTCAAAATAGGATTGACAATTCTTCTATCTTGCATATTTTAGAGCTATTCAAAGCTTCTTAGGGCATATGGAAATGACAAACATTCTTCAGAATACAAGAGTCTAATCAAGTATTTTAAGTTACTAAATGTAGGATGATGATGTTTTCCTGAATACAACACATTTTGACAACACAATCCAAGAAGAAGAGGTCTTTGTCTTGAGAGTAAACATTCTGTCACAAAAAGTGTTAGCAGCAGGTAATTCTGAGAAGATGAGGGGCATATTATGGTTACAATGACAACCAAATAATTAATCAGCAATAATTATTATTCTTTTTATATTTAAACTAGGGATTTGGGAAATCCTAGATTGCTATGAATGCTATATAAAGTTTTGAATGTGATCATATAAACATTATTTGAAAGACTCAGACGAGAAGCACATCTGCCTGGCTGAACCTCATAAGTTTGAGCCTTTTATCTGTCTGTGTCCCTAATTCACCTCTCTTCCTGTCCACTTCCATTATTCAGTCCTCTTCTTATCCTCAGCTTGTGGATATATTTAGATTCCATTCCAGTTCTTTCTTCTGAAGTCAAAACTAGCAAATTGTCACCTGGCTTTCAGTGGAATCTTGTGAGGTTTAGTTAGAAGTTCAGAGAGTGACAGGACCTCAAAGTCAAGGAGAGCCAACTGCAATTCATCCAGATGTCAGGACTCCCAAAAACTAAAGTCCAGTTCTTTTAATGATACAGGACCAACTAGTTTAGGGCCAAAGGTACAAGATACTGAGCACATCAATGCTTAGCACCTTTCCAGTGGTGCTCAGCATATCTAGAGTTGGACTGCAATTCTGTACTTCTTTGTAATTTGCTTTAAAAAAATCACTCTGGAAAGTGACTGGATTCTGAAGTGCTCTATTTGGAGAACAGGTAGAATATTGCACAACATGGTTAAGGGCAGACAAAGTATTATCCACATTGTGACCTCAATATAACTCAACTCTGAGCTGGACAAGCATTTCTATGGGTGAAAGAGGCAGCCTTTCCATGTCTTTAGGTTTTTCTGCTTAGACTGCCATTAAGGGTTACAATTAGTGTTGAATGTGCACCAATTTCTCAACTTAAAGCTTTATTCAAGGCTAATGTAAGTGATTGGAAAGACTCCCATTGACCTCAATGGACTCAGGACAAGGCCCTTATTTTCAATAAGCCACCAAATGGTGACAACCTTCAGTTGCTACCAGCTGAGACCTATCTAAACCAGAGATAAAGATGGAATAGAGTGGGCATTCCATTGCCTGTCCCCTGGGTCAGGCAGTCTGGAAAACAATAATTCTGTTTTGTGAAGAACTTAGAAGTTTCAGAATTTTTTTTTTTCTGCATAAGAATGAAACAGAGTCCCTTTGAAATTTTTATGAAAAAAGCTGAGAGAGAGATATCTTAGAATAGCTGATACTCCAGTGGTTAGAATACTTTGTCACAGTTTTGACCCAAAATTCCATCCTGGACCCGATAAACTTTTCCCAATTAAAGTTTTGTCAAAATCAATGTTTCCATGAAAAGTTTCATTTTCACTGAACTGGTATTTTCTGATAAAAATGTCGAAAAATTTCTGAGCTCTACCCCTGCACCATGCCAAGTTTATAATTTCAGTCCTTATTTTGTGCAGTATGATGATTGGCATCATAGCTCAGTTTAATTACAGCTAGTTTGCTTATGTAGTTCAACTACTAAAGATAGTTAAGTCCCAGGCAGACTGCGAATAGCTACAAAAGAATCTCTCAGAACTGGGTGACTGGGAAACAAAATGGCAGATGAAATTCAATGTTGATAAATGCAAAGTATTGCACATTGGAAAACATAAACCCAACTATACATATAAAATGATGGGGTCTAAATTAGCTGTTACCACTCAAGAAAGAGATCTTGAAGTCAATGTGGATAGTTCTCCGAAAACATCCACTCAATGTGCAGCAGCAGTCAAAAAAGCGAACAGGATATTAGGAATCATTAAGAAAAGGATAGAGAATAACAGGATACTGGGCTAGATGGACCTTTGGCCTGACCCAGTATAGCCGTTCTTATGTTCTTAACTTTTTTTTGAAAGACTTACACTGTTTCCCCATGAAGGACTTTGAAAGTAGAGCTTGTGACCCTGCTAGTCTGGAAGTTCACATCTGTACAGGAAAAATAAATAAAGCTGAAAATCTGTGCTGGGGAAATGATTTTCAGAGAGACTTCAGTAAGTAATAGTCTTTATATGTCATACGTGCAGTCATTTTTACATAGAAACATGGAACAATTTTTTTACAACTAAAGACTGTTTGTTTCAAATACAAAATTTTAGATTTACTTTAAAAATTGATGCTTCTTTCTGCCTTGATGTAGGAAACACCATTGCAATTAGAAAGATACTATCATAGGGGATCCTGCTAAAAAACAGACCAGTCTAATTTTTGCAACCATGAATTTGCTTTAAGAGAGAACCAGATTTCTGTCATCCTTAGGGTATTCTCTTTTCCCAGTATTTGCATAGATTTAATCTGATGAAGGCAGATCAATCAATTTTTCCTTGCCTTTGTAGTCATGTTACTTTGGTTGCTGGGGCAGCCTTGCTAGTGATATTACTTATGTAGCTAGCTGAATTTCATTATAGGAAGTTCCCCAAGCACTTCTAAAAAGGTGAAGAACTTTACTGATTCCTATCATTTATCTACTTTTTCTTTCCAGCATTGAAAGTTACTTCTAATGGCTTTAAAATGCAAATAGGCCAAGCTACACTGGAAAAAAGATGTGGCCTCAAATAATGAGGCTCCTAGAATGATTATTATTTAATGTTTGTATTAAAGTAGTGCCAAGAAGTATTAATCAAGAGCAGGACCCCATAGACGTAGGAACTGTACAAACACATAGAGAGACACAATGCCAACCTTTCAAAGAGCTTACGTTCTAACTAGACAAATGAGGGAGGGGAAATGGATGGACAGAGAAGGGACATGGTACTTGGCAGGTCAGTAGCCAAACTTGGAATAGAATCCACATTTCCAATTCCCAGTCCAGTGCCCTATCGTAGAGTCATGGAGTTTAAAGCCAGAGGGGACCACTAGAACATCTACTCTGCTCTCCTGTATATCACAGGCCACCAACACCACCCAGCACCATTGGACCATACTGCCTGTCCCATGGACTTCATCTCTGTCCATGTTATCAATTGCCCACCCTTTTTATTCATTTTTATTAGCATCTCTCACACACGGAGTAACTTTTAAAAGTTCAGTGTGAATACTTTAGATATTTTAAAATTAAAAGCCCAGGGTACAAGACCCAGCTCCGCCATTAGTAGACACAAGTTCATGGACACTAGGAGTGAAATATTGACCCATTTGAAGTCAATGGCAACATTCTTATTGACTTCAACAGGGACTGTATTTCACCCCAGGGCTGAATATGGCCTGGAATACATTGTGAAAAACAGGCCACTAGACATCCTCCACCATCTGAGCTATAACACCAGGGCAAAGCAAACCAATCTGGTTAAAATGACACTCTGCACGGTTTGATTACTGGATTCACAGAGCACTTCCTCTCAGACTGGAGTAGCTATCGATACCATTGACATATTTTAGCCATTTGAATCACTCAGAATTACACGTAGGATTTTCAAAGGTACATGCAGGAATTAGGCACCCCACTCTTTTCAATGTTTTACATGATCCAACTGATTCAGAAGCTCCTAGAAAACAAACCCTCATCCCTCTACAATGCAAGAATATTAGCTATAGATCTCTGCTAAAGAATGACTGATGGCAACTTTCAATAAACTCCACATACAGCATCTATTTTTATTTATTAATATTTTAAAACCTCCTAAATCCATAATCTATTTGGAATACAGCAACCAGCAAGTCATACAATTCTCCCATTATTTGTATCATTCAGCATTACTCATGTATCTTTATTTTAGTGTGGAATGCCCAGATGGTCTCTATGTATCTCAATAACATTGGTTAACATTTGTATCTTTTTTACACGGAAGACATATAAATATATCCCACATGGTATCCCAGCCACCTGGAAAAATACTGAACTAAGTGTATTTTAAATTCTTATAATTGTCAGGTTTTGCGTTTAGAAAACTGTATCAATGTTCTCCTCTTAGTGCTGCATATGGTGTTTTATGGGATGAGGACTGTATGCTAAGCAAAAATACACTTAACTTATTAAATTCAGTTCACCATAATCACATTATAAGTTTCCCAAGTCATTTCCTCTCCCCTGTTCATAGTTTTTGCTGTTTGTAAGTTGGAACCGGGTGGGAAATACCCATCTCACATTGAATTCAGTACTGGTTAGAACTAATGCCAGATATATTTCAAGGGTAGAATTGTTTCTCATGAAGATTGACTTTCTGCATCCAAATAAATTTATTCTCCTTATTCCATTATTTCTTCAGTAAAACTCTGGAGTCTTGTCACTGTGCAGTTCTTTAACTCCTATTCAGGAGTCCCTCTGGTGTTGCAACCTGTAAGAGTGCTCAAGTTGTCTGTTTCGAAAAAACACACAAAATAATATTTGCTGCATTTAATTTGGAGTTTCTTTTTGCTTTACAGCTTTTGGGATGATCCCCTAAAGCCTTTTCCAAAAGGAGGCAGATGGTTCCAGGGGTTATTAAAAACAGCAATATCCTCTCTCTGTGACACATTCTTCATATTAGTAAAAAAATTTACTAGAGCTCTTTATCTCCAGGTCATTGTTTTAAACTTGGTCCAGGTCAGTATTGACTGAAATCATTATCATCTGTTTGCTGCTGGACAGCCTATGTAAAATAATGAATGGGTGATGTTGGTATAGTTCCTAGAAGACAGTTTCTACATTACAAATGTCACCATCACAATTGCACCAATTAACTCATATTGCCAGTCTGAATATGGAAGACAAGAATTGGATTGGCATAGAAACTGAACTGCTCCTCCACAATTAGTGCTTTTGTTCCTTCAGGTAAGGGCTGAATCACATTGACCATCTTGGAACTGAGGTCTGAACTTTTCATTTCTGATAACCTCATTTTATCTGCAAGCATATGTTCACTTTAAATTAAAACTAAATGCTTTCTGACCCAGATCTGAACTTTCCTACCCTTGAACTCAGAGAAGCACATTGATTCACCTGGAATTCCAATTGACATAGATGCACACTATATAGATTTGTTGGTTCAGTAACATTTTTTGATCTCATTCAATTAAGGGGAAGAAAGACCCAGTGATCTTTTGGAGCTGCATCATGTAGAAATTCTTGTTTTCCTCTGGCTGGTGCCCACTAGCGTATAATAGTGTCTGAGTGTAGCTGGGTCAATGCAATTTCAGGATTTGCTTCAGTTTGATTACAGTTCTGTTGTGAAAGCCGCATATAGCCTTGGGCATATCTTCTGTGAAACAGTTAGAGAAATCCTGCAGAACACATACCTTTCTGGAGACTATGCTGCCAGGTGCAAAGGGCCACAGTGATGGTGCTCTATAATAGTATAACTGTTCTCATGTTTTTTCTTCAGGAGATATTTTGCTGGACAGGTCCCTATTGACAAAGGACATAGCAGAAATGGTGACAATGAAATGTCCCTTCAAATCAGCTGCAGAAACCAGAAATGATTGCCCAAGGCTGTTTCTCTTCTATCATTTTGTCATCTTCATTACATTTCAATTTCATGTTTGACAGCAGCTCTGTCCACAGTTTTAGGGCAGCACAGATTCAGAAACTGATGTAAACAGTGGTCATATGATGTAAACATATGGTCATATGACCCTATGAAGGTTGGCCTTAGTGACTACTAATATCCTTCTTTTTAGTGATGTGTAATGAGATTATATGGTTAGTTCAAGTGGATAGGGGCTTGTGTGTCTGATACTGGAGATCCCCAGTTCAATCCCTGTAGATGAATATTGTAGCCAACTTGTCACATAATGGGAAATAAATAAATCTCCAATAAAATAATTTTTAAAGTGTGGTTTTATGTATAACAATATGGCTTCTCTTGCAAGTATTGACAGTTTAGGCAGCAGTCAAAACTAGGCTCCAAAAAAGAACCTCCCTCAAACCTTTAAGTTTCTTATTTAATTTCTGACTTCTCCATTTTAGAACATATACAAAAATAAATCACAAACCAGAAACCATTATCCTTTGTCTTCTTTTGGGTAGTCTGCATGAAACAACAAATAAGTGCTCTTAATATAATTCTTAGGGGTCACTTGTCTGTGTTACAAAAGCCACCATCATCATTCATACAAAAGAAAAAAGGAGAACTTAAAATACTTTCAGGCCTTTTCCCTCTTTCTTCTTTCTCTAAATCCCCTTCATATTTGTTGAGAATGATACATTTAGGGGACATTTCTCTCTTTAAACTGCACAGTGAATATGGATCTCAAATAAACATTCTGGACCTATTCTTCATGTACAGTCCCCACTGATACCATCAACATGAAAATTTTTTTTGTTGAGCTTCAAGTTCCATGCCACCCTTCTTGTGGGAAAACACACACTCTCATTCCCAAATCTCAAGGCACTTTTTGGGAAAATATACTCTGGTCTGGGTCTCAATCCAAGAATCCCCTTCTAATTCTTAGACCTATTTTTTTCAATGCCTGATGTGCACAATGCCTGATGTACACATGCAACTCAGGGATTTGCAGGTGCACAGGATGTGTGCTTGCCAGGCTTCTCTATGCACATCAGAGATGTTTTGCAAACATAATTTGTGCATTCACAGAAGGCCATGTGCACTTTTGCATGCACACTTTTAAATCTTTGATCCTTATGTTCTGTCCTTTACACATAGCCATAGGAGTACTTGTGGCACCTCAGAGACTAACAAATTTATTAGAGCATAAGCTTTCATGAGCTACAGCTCACTTCATCGGATGCATTTGGTGGAAAAAACAGAGTGGAGATACATTTCCACCAAATGCATCCGATGAAGTGAGCTGTAGCTCACGAAAGCTTTTGCTCTAATAAATTTGTTAGTCTCTAAGGTGCCACAAGTACTCCTTTTCTTTTTGCGAATACAGACTAACACGGCTGCTACTCTGAAACCTGACATAGCCATAGATTTGCTTAAAATACACATACACACACACACACACAATTATTCTGCTCAAAATGAGATGATTAGGAAATGATCGTCTCATTCTGAAGACTACCTAAAACAGCACTATTAGCTTGCTTGCATGCCAGAGTTTTAATATTCTGCTGGCTCTGTGGTACAGTTTACAAGATTATTTTATTAGTCTTTTTTAGAATCACTATTTAGCTCAGGCTTAATGAGCTTATTCAAGTTCATGATGACAAATCATCCTCCATGTGCAAGCATTAAGCAAAGTGAAACTTGCTTGACGTTTAGAGGATTGCTCTGAAAGAGAACTTCTGGTGTTTTTAGTATTGAATCTCCACCATTGTTACCCAGTTCCTTCATTTCCACTTGCTCTTCTTTGATATTTCATTCAAACAGTAATGATTGAGGTTTAGGGCTTTTCCTGGAGATAAATGACCATCTGAGAAGACTTGCTAGCCCAAGGAATAGACAGGGGCAATCAGCTCCTCCCATCCCATCATAATTCCCAAGGGAATTGCCACTGCTGTATTATCAGATGGAAAAAATACACATATTTTATTATTTATGGATGATGCAGTTTCCAAATACTATGTGCCAGGCATTTTAGAGGAATGAATGCCCTATTCTTTAGCAAGTCAGTGATGCAGTGTCTGCTACCTTGAGATACCAGCACCTATTATGGACAATGCTTTAAAATTAGTTGTGAATGCTCTTTTTGTCTCTCTTCAGCTCCAAATGTAGCTAATTTTAGTTGATGTTGGATATAGTGTTTCGCCATGCTTACCCAGCTTACCCGAGAGCTAAAAAGAAACGAAAAACCTGCTTGTGAATTTCCTTGCTGCTGTAACTTAACCCCTCTGCCCTGGAGAAAAAAATCCAGCTGCTCTCAGCTAAAAAACCTGCTTCCAAGCAGCCAAAAGGGAAAAAAAATGTCCTTTTAAAATCCTACTGTGCTTTTGGTTCAAAATAATCCTACCGCTCTGCCACCATGTTAGGGTTCCCTCCCCACTCTGAACTGTAGGGTACAGATGTGGGGACCTACATAAGACCCTCTAAGCTTATTTCTGCCAGCTTAGGGTAAAACTTCCCCAAGGCACAAACTGTTTGCCCTTGAGGGTACGCTGCCACCACCAAATGATTTAACAAAGGATCAGGGAAAGGACCACTTGGAGTTCCTATTCCCCCATAATATCCCCCCGAGCCCTTACCCCCTCTTTCCTGGGGAGGCTTGAGAATAATATCTTAGCTAATTGGTTACAAAGTGATCACGGACCCAAACCCCTGGGTCTTAGGACCATAGAAAAATTAGTCAGGCTCTTAAAAGAAACAGAACTTTATTAGAAAGAAAAAAGGTAAAAGAAGCACCTCTGTAAAATGAGAAGGGAAGCTAATTAGAAGGGCAATCAGATTTAAAACACAGAGGATTTCCCTCTGGGCAAAAACTTTAAAGTTAAAAAAGAAAACCATGAATACACCTTCCTTTCAGCACAGAGAAAATCACAAGCCAAAACAAAAGTAAACTAATGCATTTCCTTGCTAGTACTTACTAATTCTAATGGACTTGGATTATTTGCTTTCTTGACCTATCTCCGAGAAGCACACAGCATAGACAGACAAAAGCTTCCCTCCCCTATATTTGAAAGTATCTTGTCCCCTTATTGGTCCTTTTAGTCAGGTGCCAGCCAGGTTACCTGAGCTTCTTAACCCTTTACAGGTAAAAGGATATTGTGCCTCTGGCCAGAAGGGATTTTATAGTACTGTATACAGGAAGGTTGTTACCCTTCCCTTTATATTTATGACCACATACATTGAGTAATTTCCATTAACTTTAATTTGTTCTGTATATAAATCCCAGTGCACTGATGTAAGAAGAGACTCCTAATGGAGGGTGGGGTTTTTTGTTTTTGTTTTTTAAATACAATATATTGTACATGGAGTAAACTTTTGAAGCTCATCTGCTTTCAACAGGAATGCAAGCTTCATTTGGAGCTGCGCACTGAAATTACCGTGACTGTGCATTATAGGAGTTTTCAAGCAAGGTGGTGGAGTAACATATTCACTGTCACTTGAGATGACAAAGGAAAGTGAATGGGGAGCAAGGTGCCTAACTGCCATTTCAGTCTTTAAAAATTTCCCCTAAGTACCTAAATTGAAACATCTTATATCGGTACTTAGGTATCTAAATAGATGGCTTCATTTTCAGGAATCGTGAGAATTGAGGTCAATGGGAGCATCTGAAGGCTCAGAAAATAAAGACCTACTTAGGTGCTGAAATATTATAACTGGTGCATAAATATCGTGATAGAAAATGCAGCTTCCACAAAACTGAAGTTTTCCAAACAGAAAAGTTTCTCAATCTTTCTCTTTAGAAAATCTAAATAAAATATTTTGTTTTGGGTCAATTTGACATTCACCTGCGTCTGCCTGAGCTGTTGCAGTGCCTCATACACACTGGAGTTTGTTTCAGAGTAGCAGCCGTGTTAGTCTGTATTCGCAAAAAGAAAAGGAGTACTTGTGGCACCTTAGAGACTAACAAATTTATTAGAGCATAAGCTTTGAAGTGAGCTGTAGCTCACAAAAGCTTATGCTCTAATAAATTTGTTAGTCTCTAAGGTGCCACAAGTACTCCCTTTCTTACTGGAGTTTGTGTAATTCGTGCCTCCATTCTCTTCTTTAGGCAGCATTCCTTGAGTGGACTACATCTCATGCTGCATCAGTTTCCACTCAGATTGAACCACCACAGTGCATCTTGGGAGTCCCATAACCATGATGCATCATGGAAGATGCAGTCCAGCCAAGGAATCCAGCCCATGGAGGAGAATAGGGGCATGAGGCACTTGAACCATAACTCCCATGAGGCACTACAGTGACTCAGGCAGATGAAATTCAATATCTTTTTGCCTCTTAATCCCTTCTGGCAGGCAAGAGAGGGACCAACAGTACCTTCCCTGAACTCTTCCGATAGTTATGAAGTGAGGATGTGGCCACACAAAAGTAGAGTTAAGGAGGGACACGGGCTTTCTGTCTCGGGGAGAGGAAGCCAGGTATGTACCAAATTCCCCTCACCCAATGTTAGGGCCACTGGGTTTGGGAGGAGCTGGAATATAGCCAGACCAGCCACCAGAAATCTGTGCCCTCCCACTCTCTTTCTCCTGCAGCTACCAATGCCATTGTGGCTTATTGCTGCAGAGGAACTTCCCCTGGTCTTACATCACGGAAATCTAACAAAAGCTGCATATTCCTGGCCAGCTGCTCTGCCTCAACCCAGGCCACTCAAGGGTGAAGGATTTTTTCTTTTTTAAGAATTAGAATAGTATTGGGCAATAACTAACCGTGAGACATGCAATTTAACAAAGGGAGGATCAGGGTTACAGTGGAAAAAAACCTATGTTTATCCCTAGTTTCTTTTCCCTGGATCTCTGCTTAGAGGTCTGGTCACAGCACAAGAATAAGATCTAGGAGGGGCTGAGGAACAAATTTGGTTTAAGTAACAACCCACTATCTGACCACGGGCAAGTCCTGGATAGCCCTTTGTCAACTCAGCTGGAAAATTAGGTAAAAGCAGAAAGGTGCTGGAAAACCTATGTTGTATCTGAACTACAGTTTAGGTAAATGCATTTTTAAAAAGAAAATTCACTTTATTATAGCAGGAAGGATCTCTGTGTTTCAAAATAGCCAGTTATGATCACATTACACAGACTAGAAATTAGTGGGGTTTTGCATACTTTCAGAACTGCTCCAAATCCCCCATAATGTGGAACGTCGGATTGTACCTAAGAACAAATGTTACCATGTAGGGAGGCAACATGCAGCAGTAGGTACAGCACATGACCTGAATGCAATTCCCTTTTCTATCACTAATTGCAGGGGGAGAATCACTTAATCTCACACTGCCTCAGTTTCTCCCTCTGTAAAATGGAGATTATAATACTTACCCACCCTCGCGCAATGCTCATGAGAGGTAAAACATTATTAGTTTGTAAATTAATGTGCTTAAATAATCTGTCCATTACAGAACTAGCAAGATACATTTCACACTAAGGATGAATAGTGAAATTCTTGTTGTCTGTGTAAATGCCATGTGTCACGCCCCTGGGAGAGCTCCCTTTAGCTGGATACTCGCCAGGATGCTGTCTTTGGGTCCCACCACATTAGGCTGAAATGCTCTTAATCTGCCCTTGATATGAATAGGCTGCAGCACTGTCTCTTTCCTTGGCACCTTTCCTGGGACAGGCTAACTGTCTGTTACCTGAAATTGGACCTTACAGCCCATCTGCCCTAGCACCAGAGCTGATTGCCCAGTAGCTTAAGCACACCCTTGTGGATGCTCTGGGTTTACAGTTTGCTTCTGCAGAGACAAGTTTTGGTGGAAACAACAGACCCATAGGCTTTGCAGAGGGTTCCAAAAAACAATTATTCTTTATTTTGGATAGCATTACAAATATATAGTGCTAGACAAAACAATAAGCCATCTATATGCAATTCTCTGCCTCAGTTTTCTCACCATGCTTGTGTTCTTTGGGCTTAGGTCAGAGTCTATTAAGGAGACTAAAATCCTGCATTAGGCTTCTCCCCTGAATCATGCGGAGTATCTCTCTTCTCTGCAGCCAGTTTTCTTCTACCTAGGCTAGTTCTGCATTTAAGAAGGATCTCTCTGTTCCTCTCTCTTGTGCTCAAGCTTTCTTTGTCTCTGTGAGTCCCTCTCTGTCTCTCAGCCTTAGTGGTTTTTAAGACTTGGCATTAACACCTGACCTCTTTGTTTTCCTGTTTGGGGATTTTCCACTCTCCAAACCAGCCCCCAGAAGAGAAAACTTGTTTCACCTAGTACGTGGCCATCCCATTGTCCAAGGTGTTCCCATTTGAATGGAAGCCTTCAAGGTTTAATGATCTTCCATTGTCTCTTGTTTTGGAGATGCATAACACAGCCTTGACAATAAATTGTAGATTCCACATACACTGAGACGTTCAGTGATACACCAATTTAGTAAAAGCAACCAGAACCCATTAGTTGTACATAGACAGCTTCCCCATACTGTTCCACCATGTAAACAGGCTTTACATAGTGGGAGAAAACTAGACTAAAATCCTCCCCTACAATTTAGAGCCTATGCAGGGGCACCCATGCTATTGATCTGTAGCTGTTGCTTAAGTCTGAGCACTGTAATAGCATCTGTAGCTTGCTGTATGCCCATTTCACTCCCCAGTGCTGTATTTGTGACTAGTGGATTGATACAATCCACGCACCTACTGGCCATGCTCCATCCTTGCCCCATCTCTCTTGCAATCCCTTTACCGTAGCATCTGAGTGCCTTATGTGTAAAAGCAATAATAATAGTGAAGTCTTTTGTGGGCTTCATGGAGCTGCTGGCTCTTTTCATTTTTTTTAGGGAGAATAATCTGATATGAGAGGTTTTTTTTTTGAAGGAAAAAGCAACAGAAAAAACAAACAAATCTGAAAGTGAAAACAAAACTATGATGTGGACTGGTGGGACCCACACCTACCACAAAGGCATCACATGGGTGATGGCTTCACATGGGTCCCAGCACTCCACATTACATTGTCCATATATTTTCTTAACCTTCAATGTCTCCAACCTTATTGGTGTATTAGTGGCTAGGGAAGGGAATGATGCATATACTGCATGCTTTGTGGAGTAGTAGCCTTTGCCATAGATCTGCAGAGTTCCAGAGGGGTTCAGATCATACTAGTTCTCAATCAGAAGCAAAATATAAGCTAATCGAATCATAACAGTGTGGCCATGGGTTAAACAAGAGCTGGCAGGAGCCATCCCTTACAAGGTACATATTTGCCCTTTAATAAGATGCTCAGCTCAACTTTACTCACTCAATATTTATTATTATTGAACATGCCTTGAAATCAGGACTGCAAGCTCTTTGATAAATGGATTGCCAGGTGTCTAATTTCACTTCAACATTTATAGCAGCAAAGGAGTCACTGCAGCTTCTTACAGTAATAATCAATAACTCAGAGCAGCAAGGACCCCAAATTTGAATCCATTCCAAATGTTTCAGATTTGCTCATGGCATGGCTTAACTGAGGTCATTTCAACAGCAGTTCCCATCACATTATTGTAATTGATGTGTCTGCGGGCCTGTGTGAGCAGTTGGAGGGCACAATATGGATTTGAATGTTCTAATCCATCAGATTAGTGGATGAGACTTTGTGAGGCCACTACTATGGATACTGACTTTTCTAATGACTGTTCGGTGTATGTTGGGCACGGTGGTGCATGCCTTGAATCCCAACTGCTTGGGACACTAAGGCTGGTGGCTTGCTCAGGGGTTCTGAGCTGTGGTATGCTATGCTGAGTGGATGTCTGGTGCCACCGACAGCCTGGCCAGCTGGTGGCTAAAAGACTGTCTAGAACAACACAACTGATGTGTTGTGATCGGCACTCTCTCTGTGAGGGCTGATGGACTGATCAATCAAGGTGATTCAGCGTACACCCATCCACTATAAGGTGGCAATTGTGGAGTATAAGATGGAGAATTAATACCCCCTAGGGCACAACTGCAATGGATTTGGCCCAAGTGGTGAAAGTCATAAATGCCTGTGGTGGAAGGAATGATATTATCCATTTTATGTATGTGGGTGAAAACATAATCACTGTTGTGCAAAGAGCCTGTTGAAAGCCTTCCACACGACCTAAGCACATCTCTGGAAGACCTTGCATGGGCCTTCCTCACTCTGTGTAAATGTCCTTTCTCAAATTACTATATCATGCAGACTAAAACAATAACATAAATGGCTATTCATTCAACTATATGATCACTAAAACTTTATTTGCCCTGCTCGTATATCTGAACTATTCATGTATTTTTTTCTTAAAAGGCTAAAAGTGGTCCGGGGCTACAAGGTAAGCGATCTAAAAGATTTGGGGTAACTGCAGAATTTTTGCAGTCCGGGCCTATGGTGAATTAGTTTAACTTGTTTCAACAGAGGAGAAAAAGAGAATATAGGTACCAACTCTATCTCTCTCTGTATTGCCCTAAAGACCAGTGAATGGAATCAACCGTTTGGAGCTGTGCTGTTTATTGCATGTTCCCATCAGGAGAGTTAGAGGATAATAATGACAAACTACAAAGGTCCTGACCCAAAGCCCACTGAAGTCAGTGGGAATATTTCTACTAACTTTAGTGGCCTTTGGATCAGACCCAAAGAGAGGAAAAGGGGGCAGGGATGGGGGAATTGAAGAGATGTTGGATTTCTCATCTCAAATGCCCAGGAGACCCCAAAGGCAGAAATAATAATAATAAAACCCATAGATCATTTATTATTGTTACTTATCGTTATGAGATAGTTGTATGCACTTTGTTTTAAAATTATAGTGCAATAATCTGCTTTAGTGATCAGAAGAAGCATGGCAAATTAAAAAAAATACTAACAAAGGGAAGTTAGAAATTGTCCCATTCTCAGCCGAAATAACCATTTTTAGTCTTATTAGGTATTATATTATAAACATTATAGAACGCTGCTGCTGTGATTTCATTGCATGGTGATGAACGTTAAAAAATATTTTTTTCAGCAGAGAAAAAGGGCTTTAAAGTTAACTATCATAATGTTCACATCATTACCAAGAGGAATTTTTCATCAATCAAAACGAAACTTAGCTATTCACTGAGAAAGAAGATGGAGCCAGAAGCAAGTGCCATATTAGGAAGAGGTTACAAAAGTGAGCTAAATCGATCTAAAAAATACATTGTGATCAAAGAATGAGGCATGTTTGGTTTTGCGAGTTGGATTTACTTGAAGTAGCAGGAATTGGGCTCAATTCTCAATTGCATAATGGCTAAGGAATGTGTGTATGGGCAAAGGTGGGTCTAAGTCACGTCTATGCTTCTCTTCATATTGGGACTGCTTAGGTGCCAGCACAAGTTAGCCTGAACATCTTGAACTGGTCTCCTAAGTACCATTGTGCTGGTGAGGATCACTGAGATGCAGTACACTCCACCCTGGCCTCACTCCAACCCAACGGTCCCTGTCAGATCTCCAACACGGTCCCCAACATCCTGCATCACACAAGTTCATCCTGTTGCGAATTTCTGCTAAGAGTCTCTAACACTTATCTGTAATGCTGTACAGTTCCAAAGGCCTGGTGAAGGCCACATAGAGTGGCTTTTCTTAAGCCTGGAAGGAAAGTGGATGACCTGAAGAAGTATCACCCAATTGCTCTAATCAGCGTTGCTTTTAAGCTGCTTGAGAGACCTACTGTTACCGCAGCACCAGGCAGGGATCTGACAGGGCCACAGTGCTGAGGGTCAAGTGATTAGACTGAGGATGCCTTTGAGGCAGGACAGAAGGTCGGCACTGGTTTTTTTGTTTGTTTGTTTTGTTTTTTTGACCTTTCATCAGCATATGACACAGTTTGTCAGCATGGACTAGTCCTAAAATTATAGTCCATGGTCCCAGATAAGAAACGTTTAGCATTTTTTATGCTGATGCTGTTCTGTTAGAAATCAATCATCAAATGTGGAGATGGTTCAAGTCTCCCATGTCATATGAACAACACATTTCCCCAGGGATCTGCACTCGCTCCAGAGCTCTTTAAAATATATACAGCTAACCTACCACTCAGCTCAGCAACTAAGTTCGTATATGCTAATGTGATCTGCTTGGCTATAGCCTGAAGGTGCTTTAAGGAGCTGACATCCCACCTGTCATCTGACCTTGCCTAAGTACCTTTTGAAGTGTTGATTTAAACTAAACTCACTAAAGACAATGTGATCTTGTTTCCACCTCACCAGCTGGTTAACTCTATGACAGCTGCAGGTCCTTCTGAAGAGCCAGAACAATCATGTTGGAACTGTTATCCTACTTATTTGGGAATGAAGCTTGACCGCTCTCTGTCCTTTCGACAACAAATCAAGAAGACTTGCTAAAATCCAGTCAAGAATTGCACTCCTCTACAGGCTTGTTGGCAACTTATGTGGTGCTAGTGCTGCAACCCTATGGACATCTATCAATGCCCTAATTATTGCATTTGCCAAATACAGTGTGGCAGCATGGGGCTCAATTTGACACTGTGGCAAGTTGGACTCGCTGATCATCTCTGCTCTTTGTGTCATTACTGGACAACTCCAGTCTCCAACCTTCTGGTCCTGGCTGGCATTGGTTCCCTGGCCATTAGGAATGAAGGCAGTACCCTGGCTGCATTACTGGGCACGGCCAACTATGAAGACCGCTTATTTCACAATTTCATATCAAAGCCACATCAAAAACTCTGGAAAAAGTCAAGACACACCTTTTCTGAAATTGTTGAGCCTCTGAGACAGTACATCAGACATGACCTTTCTAAGGAACAGCAGCGAAGTGGGACTATCTTTTGGATTATGGTACATTTCTTGGCAGATATACAACTCAGATCTGCTCCCCTCGTCTTTCCAGATCAGCTCTCACATGCCGTTCAGAACCATATGAACTGAAAAATTCTTCTTCACAGGAACAGGATACATTTTGGTCACAGACCACATAACTTTACTTCTGAGGCTTCTCAAGGTCCCCATTCTGTCCTTGTGGAGCTCAAGAACAAATAACATATCATCTGATTATGGACTGCTTTCTTTATCAACTTGATGACGGATGGATGCTATTGATGTATTGATGACGCTGCCATGTTAGGATGGCTACATCACTTGCACAACAACTAATTCACTGTTTGTGCCACCACAAGCTATACACCAGAAGACTTTATGCACTGAGGTTGGGGTGGAACAAAGAGGCCCGTGTAGAACCATTTTACTAATCTTATGCCGGGCAAGCAATTCTCACCAATGGTGGAATCCTCATTAACTTTTGGGTTCACTTTACACTGCTTCAGAGGCACAATATGGACTTAATGTAAGGCAGGATTTGTCCTTCTGAATAAAAATTCCCTACTGTAGTCTCAAGAATATTTCAAGAAACACTCACAAGACAACAGATATTCCATTTTATAGCCATGTTGCATCTTGTCAACTTTGTAAAATATAGTTCCTTATATTTAAATGTACAGGCAGCTCTCCATAATGATGTATGGACATATTCTGCCTCCATGTATGCTGTGTGTCTCTTGCTGGAAAGTATCATGGAAGGCAGAGAAGGAGAGAATTTGGTGGTCTGTACAATCTTCTGAATGTTAAACTGAGCCACCACTGATGGATATTTAACCAGAGTAAGGACTTCTGAAGCTCCCCCATCACTGGTATCATAAGATTGTGTGATATATATTAAATATGAAAACTAGATATATGGAAAGTCCCCTATTTAAAGTTCACACTAAGTGGAATTCTCTGGAGCAAAATGACCATTTATACTTTAAGCAGTGGTGTTGTAGCCATGTCAGTCCCAGGATGCTAGAGAGACAAGGCGGGTGAGATAATTTCTTTTATTGGACCAGCTTTCTGTTGGTAAGAAAGAAAAGCTCAAAAGCTTATCTCCTGCACCAACAGAAGTTAGTCCAATAAAATATACTACCTCGCCCACTTGTCTCTCTAAATTATACTTTGTCATTTAAATGTTCCTTTTATTTATGGTGTAAGCACTGGGTTAAAATTGGGCTTCATCAATCATAGTCATAGGAAGTATGATTGGCATCCATTGTGAAACATACAGTTGATTGAAGGTCTTGATTAAAAACACGTGTGTCTTTTAGGAAAGTAACAGCTACATTTGCAAATCACTTTGACTCAAGGCATTTGTCTAAATGCTTTTCCACTGTGGCCACAGAAGGTCCAAAATGCAGCAGAACCATGTGTGTATCAGTGAGCTTCAGGGGCAGATTTCAAAGTATCTAAGACATTTATGAGCATGAGTCCCATTAACTTTCTGTGGGACTTTTGCTCTTAAATTCCTTATAACCCTTTGGAAAACCTCCCTTGTAGAAGCTACTCATGAGTATTGAGCTGTTCCCTGGAACTGTGCATCAACTGTCTCCATGGGAATAAGAGGACCTCTGCAGAGCCAGTGGCTACAAAGTCTACGTGGCTGGGAGTATGGGACCTAACTAGCTATGGCCTCTTTCTGTCCAGCTGCTCTTTCTTCAGGCTAGTGTTGTTGTTTATAGGTATGGTACTAGTGCCTTGAAGCTCCATTGTGCTAGACACTGTACAAGCACAGAGTGAGACACTCCCTGCTCCTAAAAAGCTTACAGTTTAAATACCTACGACCAACAAAAGATGGGAGAAAGGATGTATTTGGCCCATTTTATAGCTGGAGCACAGAGGTAGGCAGAGATTAAGTGATTTTCCTGTAGTCACAGAGGAATACAATAGCACATCCAGAGTCAACATTTCTGGAGTCCCAGTCCAGTGCCTTGCCCATAAAACCATATTCCTTTTGGGAGTTTAGCACAAAGGATTTCACCCACTCCAAACCTTGTATTATTTCTTTGCACATACCTGGTGCAGATCATTAAATGCACATACCTGGTAAATTCCTGCAGATCATTAAATGCAACAGTTATGAACTGTGAATGGATAAGTGAAGACATTTACTAAGAAACAAACATTTCATTTATGTTTTAAAAAAACCTACACTGTAGTCCTATATAATTTGACAACTAAAATATGCATCTGAGTATCTGAATGATAAATTGTCATTCCTTGTAATCACATATTGAAGGACAAACCTTATTTTCAATTAATCTGCACATTTATTTCAATAGACCCTGTAGGTCATTAGTGAAGTAACATGCTGTGGGGGTGGGGGAAATCAAATGACAATGATACCTGACATTAACGAAACGCTAGAATTTCTGATGGAAGCATCAAAATTAATCTGAAAACATTACACCAGTTTTAGTCATTTTCCTAAGAGACTGAAAATACAAGAAGCAATCTGATGACATTTTGATTATAATCTCAACTGGCAAAGACCTTTCAGAACTTCTCCTCTCACACAATTAAAACCTGCTGTCACCTTGATCTTTATTACATTTCTCCAGGTCCTGCCTGGTCTGTTAAGTTCCTCATGTTATTGATCCTTCCTCAAGACAGGGTGTTTTGAGCAAACCACTATTTTACATGTCAATGTTGCTAAGAGAGGCAAATGGCTGTTTCATTTCATATATAAGGAAGATGAGAAAAATATACAGGGATCAGCTAAAATCAGCACTATGTGATTTATCAAGTCACTCTCTGTTGCTTGAACAAGAACAGCACAGTGAGCCAAAGCACTGACTCAGTAAGAGATTTAAGCATGTGCCTAACTTTAAAACACATGAGTTCTGTCAAATTGACTCAAGTGGGGCCACTCAAGTACTTTAAATTAGGCATGTGCTCAAGTCACTTGTGGCATCAGGGCTTAAGTACCGATGTTGTCTTGGGAAGTGTCTCTGACTTTCTCTATGCTTGGGAACTACACAACCTCTTTATTTAGATTTAGTCTACAGTAAGAATATGAGGTCACTTCTGCACAGCAAAACACCCTCCAGCAGCAGCGAGTCTCAGAGCCTGGGACAACTGACTTGGGCTTGCGGGGTTAAAATAGGAATGTAGATGTTCAGGCTCAGGCTGGAGACGGAGTCTGAGATGTAGCGAGGGGGGAGGTTTTCAGAGCCCAGGCTACAGCTCCAGCAGAAAAATCTACATTGCTATTTTTAGCTGCATAGCACGAAGCACTTGAGCCTGAGTCCGTTGACCCATGGGCTGTATAGACTCATAGACTATAGACTTTGAGGCCAGAATGGACCATCTACCCTAAGAGTGCCCATCCAAAGCTCTGGGTGCCCTTAACAACCATTTAAAATATAGTCATAAGTAAAAAAGGCCTATCAATTACCCCACCTGGCTACACCATAGATAGAACAAAAGTTAATTGAACCCCTGCCACAGGGTCCAAGCCCCCACCCCCAACTGCTACCAATAGCTTGTCTTCACTTTCCACTGGATCGATGTGTGGCGATCGATCAACCAGGGGTTGATTTAGCGGGTCTAGTGAAGACCACCTAAATTGACCGCCAGTCGCTCTCCTGTGACTCCCGTACTGCACTGGAACAAGAAGCATTAGGTAAGTTGACGGCAGAGTTTCTCCCGTCGATGCAGCATGGTGTAGATGCCGCAAAAGTTGACCTAAGCCACGTCGACTCCAGCTACATTATTCACGTAGCTGGAGTTGCATAACTTAGGTCGACTGAGTCCCCTAGTGTAGACCTGCCCTAGTCCTATCCAACTCCCGTAGCCTAATGGGAGGCAATATGTGACTCCCGTACTGCACTGGAACAAGAAGCATTAGGTAAGTTGACGGCAGAGTTTAATTTAATCATTTAATTCAATGATTTCACCTAGATTCTTAAAATGAATAGCCTTGAAGAGAAGAGGCTTTTCCTCCTTTTTTCTCTTAAAAAATAACACACATAGAATGTATAGGAGCTACTCCAGCCAGCATACCTGCTGGGTGCTAAGGATACCAATGGGCAGGGAAGGCATTCACTGGGAAAGAGGGAAAGCACATCATAGAATCATAGAATATCAGGATTGGAAGGGACCTCAGGAGGTCATCTAGTCCAACCCCCTGCTCAAAGCAGGACCAATTCCCAACTAAATCATCCCAGCCAGGGCTTTGTCAAGCCTGACCTTAAAAACCTCTAAAGAAGGAGATTCCACCATCTCCCTAGATAACCCATTCCAGTGCTTCACCACCTTCCTAGTGAAAAAGGTTTTCTTAATATCCAACCTAAATCTCCCCCACTGCAACTTGAGACCTTCTTCTGTCATCTGATACCACTGAGAACTGTCTAGATCCATTTTCTTTGGAACCCTCTTTCAGGTAGTTGAAAGCAGCTATCAAATCTCCCCTCCTTCTGCTCTTCTGCAGACTAAATAATCCCAGTTCCCTCAGCCTCTCCTCATAAATCATCCTGTACTCTCTTAATGGGTGGAGCCATGGGGATCCTTATGGCCAAAATTGATTCTGGACAGTTTTCTTTCAATTAATTTCAAAATGAGCTGGACCTTTCAACATCTCATCTGCACTCTGTCCACTAATTCATCTCCCCTAGACTTATTTTACTATTCCAAACGCCTAAGCAGCTTCAGATTGTCACTATTTCTTAAAATGCCACTTTCTCCCAAATCTGAATTTTCAACACCAGAAAAGCCACTGACCTGAGGCAGTGTTAAGTCCTATACTAGTGACAATACCCCACAATCCTGCAGTGCTAGAAATGGGAGTTTTATACTATTGGATTCTCAGAACCAAACAACACTTGCTTCTATCAGCTCAGGGACCTGAAATTCTGGAGTTTAATTAAAGTTATTTTAAAATTATTTGTATGTTTTTCAAAATTATTGCCTTATACCTTTTTCTTCCTCTGCATCCTGTACAATTGGACTCGTGGTAACTAAAGCACCTGGTTCTAAATGTGGAAGGATACAAAAATAGTCCCAATGACATTTTAATAAACTCCCTACTAAAACATGTCCAAGATTTCCTGTAACACATGCAGTGTATACGGAACACATGATGTTGGTATTAAAGGTATTAGTGATTTAACACACAAGCTAGTATACCTGGGCCAAAGTGGGGACAGAGAGTGTATGTGTGTGTGGGGGGGGGAAAGGTGGGCAGAGGTGGAAGGAGTGTGTGCTGTGCCCTTTCATAGACAGCAGGGGTAGCTTCTGAAGATATTTGGCCATTGAAGTCAATGAAGAATCTGACCCATTGTGACTAAGCCGCCACACCTCTCTTCTAACTCCATCATGGACTTTGGTTTTTCTGTCACAGTCAAGTCCATGTGACATATATATTTATTGTGCCATACGGCATCAGAGCCCTTTCCCAAGCCAACACAACAGGGCATTTCCACTTTGCAGAGCAGTACGGCCATAAATATGCAACCTAGTCAGAGTTTACTTTTGTCCTTTGCACAAGACTATATGGTATTGTAGAAATCACTTTTTGATCGAGGACTGCTAATTGGCTGACTCTTTTGTTTGTGTTGATTAGTTAACACTGGAGGATACATGTATTCACCACATATTGAACTTTAAAGTATTTGTTTTGTTAAATCATTAAAAGGAAAACAAAAGGAGACCTGTTGTGGGGAAAATTACCTTGGGTGATAAATGAGAGTCATCATTTGTTGGATAAGTGTAGCACTTCTAATGCACCAGCCTTGCCTATAAAAAAATTAACATCAGGTGCTATTGATGGAGTCCATTTTTCTCCTGCATTTAAGCAAAATGCCAGGCACATTAGCTGCTGTTTCCAATAAACTTGTCAGGCCTCCATCCACTACTTACTTGAAAGTACTGACACTGCATCTTTTGGATGTTTTTGCAGGTGTGTTCAGAATATTTTCCATTGTGAAGATGCAAGAGAGCAGAAGGTTTTTTAAAAAAGGCGTCTTGAGGGCAATATGGCTAATTTGCAGACTCCAAACAGAAATGTTCGCTTCTAGGATCAGATATTCAAAAGACCTCAGCACCCACAACTAGGGCACTGGTATGGAAGACCTCAGCTCCCATTAGGTGCCAAAATAAGTGGCCAGATTTCCAAAAGAGCTTAGCATGATGGGCACTGTAGGATTTGAGATCTGGCCCCGAGAGCTGAGTACTTGGAACTTGATTTCAAGTCTTTTGAAAATCTGACCCCTAAAGAATAATATATGTTCAGTTGTTAAAGTAGATTGAACCAGGAGGGGACACTCTCACTGCACCAGACAAAGAGGTGGGAAAGCTGTAGGGGAGTGTGGCCTACTTAAGACAGGGAGATTAAGGGGGGAGCTGAGCTTCTCCTGCTGCTCCTTACTTTAACCCCTGAAAACATATGTTGCATGTAAAAGCAGCTTCTAATTCCAGACTTGGACTGGACATGCAATATTCAACCAGATAGAAAAGGTTGATTGCAATGGTTCCACTGGGTAGAGCTTAGCCCTAGGTCAGTAACCAAGAGCAGGGATCATTTATAGTTTCCAGTAAGATCACAAGACTTCATGTCTTTATATATACAGCTGATAGAGGAGACGAGAAATTGAAAGGATTGTTGGTCTAATCCAAAGCCCACTGAAGTAATGGGAGTTCTTATCTGAACTACTCAACATGAGCAAGGATTTCAAAATAAAGTTCTGTGGGTTTTAGTTATAAAATGAAGCATGAGGCATATAACAGTGAATATTTATGTCAGAGATGGGGATGATATTTTTATGGATTATTAGGCCAAAGACTGAGTCCTTCAAATATGGTGGTTGAGTCAGTCTCTAAAGGCATTCAAGAATAAATTAACTAAAATGCTGTAATGAGTAACAGACAGAATTTCTTGTCCCAAGAGATCTTCCTGGAGTTCATTTCCCCGGAGATCTTGTTGAAACCTTCTCATTATCAACTCTTTATTTGGTGAGTTTCTCTTGAAGGCCAGTTCTTTAAAGGGATGCTGTCATGGGGTGCACTCACTGCTAATGGCACTGCCTCCTGGTTGCTCGGGGGATTAGCTCTTTCCAGGTGCTGCACCCTCCTCTGGAGGTGCCTTCACTTGTCATGTCTTGCCTTACAGCCTCTCTCTCTCCAGGAACTTCAGCCTAAGGTTAATTTGCCTAATTTACCCCTTCAGGCCTTGTGTGTGGAGGACACCCCATCACACACCCTCCCCTTCAAGCCTGTAACCCTCAGGGGGATGGTGGCCTCCTACCGTGCATCTGCCGAAGTTGGGCTTGCCAGTCATTCCTCTCTTTTTCCGACTCACCCACCAGGAGATGCAACTTTCCCCAGTCCTCCAGGGTGTCCCTAAACTTTTCCCTGTGGAACTCCAGGTCTTCCTCAGCTATTCGCAAGGCCTGCTCTGCAGATACTAGCTTCCCCTGGAGCTCCCTCAGTTGCTCCCTGAACTCCTGCAATACCCCTTTGTGTAGGGTCTGACTCCCCACAGTAACCTGCTGCACCTCTGTGGTTGTTCCTATGTCCATCTGGGACCTGCCTGTCCCAATCAATTTATCTTTATTTTCTTTCCCACCACCCATTGGGTGCATGGAGTATAGACCTGTAATTCCTCCCATCACTACTACCATTTCTAGGCTTTCATCATGGGCCTGCAGTTCCTCCTTCTTTGGAACCTTACTCTTCTCTGGACTGCTTTTCCTCTCCTGTAGGGGCAAAGCCTATTTAGATGTCCCAGCTCCTTAGGTGAAAAACAAGCCTTTCCTCTACCTACTCCTCTAGCAGGTGGGACTCTTTTGAGCCTCCTTATGGTTCTCAATTCCTGGTGAGCTTCTTGAACACAGTGTATATAGGGGCATCCTCCTTTTCAGGTGTCCCTCTGTCTAGAGGCAAAACATTGTCTTGGCTGGGCTTCTGACCTCCTGGCCCTGGAACTTCTCTCTTGTTCCCAGCCCATACAACTTTTCTTATTTTCCTCCCTCAGGTGTCTAAATAAGTATTGCTGCTGCTCCACCAACTTCAGCAAATACCCCTGCAGGTATAAGTGGGCCTCCCACTGTCTGTGCTGGTTTTCTAGCACCTGCCATAATAGAGCCTGGATCCATCCTTGCTATTTGTCAGTCCCCTTTGGTGAGAGCAGCAACTCAGGGGCCCAGCCTGGGAGAGTATAGCTGCCTTCTGCAAAGAAGGCTTCTGAAGAATGCAACTCCATAGTCTCTGCCTACATTTTAGAGTATTCCTGTTAACACAGCCCTTCACTCTCCTCTTGTATGGGGGCAACCATGTTATAATCTTTCCTTATCCCCTCCCGCCCCACACCCTGGGGTTAATCTGCACGACAGTCTCTCTTGTCTTCATTAACCATCATCTCGGGGTTTCCCGTTATGCATGGTCACTCATTCTCCCCGTGTGTCAAGGCAACTGTTATGCCCACATTCTCCACCAAATTGTCATGGAATGCACTCATTGCTAGTGACGCCTCCTCCTGATTGCTTTGGGGATTAGCTCTTTCCAGGAGCGTCACCCTTGTCTGGCGGCACAGGCACTGACTTTCTGATTTTCCCAGGGGTACTCGACGCTCGCTCCATCTTATGCCCCAGCCCCACTCCACCCCTGCCCCCAGTGCCCCACTCCACCCATCTCTTCATGCCCCTGCTCTGCTCCCACCCTGACTTTTCCTGCCCTGATCTGCCCCCTCCCCCGAGAGCACCCCACCCTCATGCCTCCTCTTTCTCCTCCCCCAGCATCTCCTGCCCGCTGCTGAACAGCTGATCAGCGGCTGGCAGGAGGTACTGGGAGAGAAGGGGGAGGAGATGATTGACATGGCCCACCAGTGGGCGGGAGGCACTGGGGGATAGGATACAGCCCTGAAACACCCATGGAGTCGGAGCCTATGTTTGGCAATGTCTTCATCCATCTTGTCTTGCCCAGTAGCCCCTCTCACTCCAGGAACTTCAACTTAAGGTTAATTGGTCTAATGTACCCATTCAGGCCTTGTGTTGTGTGGACACCCTAACACAGATGCTTAATTCATTTGTGATCTGATTTGCATTTCCTTCATGTGTGCATTGATATCACCAATGACAAAGAGTTAAGCTCAGTTACAAAACTGCATGGTTCTTGAAAATGGTATGGAAAGAAACCTCTACTGTCCTAAAGCAATCACTGAAAAATAATACAAATATTTGGACATTACATTTTAATGAGACACTGTTGGAAAGCTAATTCAATCTGTTTTTCCTCTTTTTGTAGCTGTACAGCTGGGAAAAGACAATGACCGTAGAAGAATATCTTTGCATTTAATGTGGATGAAGAAAGGCATTCTGTTAAATATTAAATTCCTTCACAAATATCCTAAGCATACAGAAAATAAGAAGTAACAGGTTTAAAAAAACACTGTAAAATTTAACTTTATAGGGTTACTTCTTTATGGCATATGCAGTAGCTGCCATATAGCATAAATGTATGTTTTTCATTATATTTTTATTACACATTTAAGGCACATTAAGGAGCAAACAACCATCAAAGAACAGGAATAAGAAAAGTATTAGATTTAGAAAGTAATTACATCAGTTTTATGTATGATTATATTTCATGAAAACAGAGAAAAATGCATGTCAGATGTCCTGTCAGCCTCTTTAGTAAGCCATTCTTCCTTGGAAGAACAATATTAATGGATGTTTTGCTATGTTTTTCTGCTATTGCATACACATTGTCTTTTTTATTATAGTTCCTTGTGAGTGTGCCCATTCCAATTTGAGCAATCCAATACAGCATCTGGAAAAGTATATTACTTCTATATCATCTCTCAAATGAATGTTACTTTATGTTTCCTCTAAAGTTGTTAGGGTCAAACATTCAGGGTTATCCAGATGCAGTTTAAAGTTTCATAATCCACAGATTAAATGTATGTAGCTACAGAAGACATTCTATTTCTACTTTGGTTTTTCCACTGGAATACTTAGTCATATAATAATAATACCTAGCTTGTACATAGTAATTTTTTGTAATTGTTCTCACAGCACTTCACAATGTGTTCATGTTTTTGTCCTTGTGAGATAGAGAAATATTATCTCCATTTTACAGATGAGGTTGTTTCTTTCTATCAGCTGTTCCCTTCTGGTTTGCCATGTATCTCTATTTCATCAACAGAAGTTTATCCAATAAAAGATATTACCTTATCTACCTTGTCTCTCTGTTCCCTTCTGGGGCATTCCTTCATTGATGCTAGTACACGTTTCAATCTGGTGCATTGATGAGCATGGCCTTTGAAAATAGTGATGGATGTTGTTCTAAAACACCCGTGGTGAAAACTTGGTCCCACTGAAGTCAACGGCAAAATTCCCATTGATTTCCACAGGGCCAGGATTTCACCACTGGAGTTAAGTTCACGTAAGTACACAGCACCAGATCCTCAACTGGAGTAAAATCAGCCTATGGAGCTTCCCGGGTTTTCATTAGCTGAGTTTACACCCAAAAAATGCGGATATCATGTCTGAATCATCTCTTCTCCTGCAAAACTGTGAAGAAAATCACCTGAGAGCAGAAAATCTCATGAGATGTTTCAAATCATCTTGGGACGGAAATTCCCCAGGAACAGCCTTTAGTAATATGATGGTAATTTTTACTTCTGAGCCAGAAGCACCAACAGAAAGGCTCCCCATCTTCCCTGACCCCAGCTCAGTGGCAACCGGGTACACAGGTGGGAAAAGAGGACACCCAGACATCAGCTGCCCTGTCCCCTGTACCTGGGCAGTGGCCCCCCTCGCCAACCCTTAAGGCCATCCGTGTCCAGCCGGGGGGGATGGTGCAGGCGGCAGGGGCTGGGCTCCTCTTTCCCACCTGGAAGGTGTTTAACTAGCTCTTCCAAATTGCCCATAGTCTCTTGTCCCCAGCCCCCTCTTGCTCACTGGCACAGCCTGTGCCTCCCTCCCCACCAGGCCACCATGGTGTCCCATCTCCAGATGGCATAAGATTAACGCTCGTTAAAAAAAGCGTTATTTGCTTTGAGTTAATCACATGCATTAATTGCAATTAATTGACAGCCCTTCTTTCTATAAATGTCAAGATATTTATTCATTTGGACAAATGTCTAATTACTTTGTCTTATTAATGATTGAATTTGTATTTATGCAAAATTAACACAAGACATTTTCTGAAGTAATGAATTATTATTTTAAAAGCATCACTAGTTTAGAATCCATCTTACTTTTAAAAAATGTAGTTTGGGATTCCACATTTGATGCCAATTAATAATACAGAAATAGAGTTGTATTATTTTTCAAAGTTAGAATAGTCATCTTTACTGAAACCCTCAAAAAAAAAAGTAAGCCACCATATGCTGTAAATTACTTGTAAGATAATTTAGTTAGTACTTGTATTATAGTGGTACTTTGAAGTGCCAACCAAGATTAGGACCCCTTGCATTAGGTGCTGGACATATACATTAATAAGAGGAAGCTTACCGTCTAAAATGGACAAGAAGATGAAGGGTGGGAGAAAGAAAATAGTATTATCCCAATTGTACAGATGGGAACTGAGGCACAGAGGACTGGCTTCTGCCACCCTTATTCACCGTGATATACTACCTACTCCACAAGTAGTTCCAGTTAAGTAAAATCCGATTTCATTAGGGTTTGGAGTAAAGATCCATCTGTGCATATCCAGTTGCAGGGCTCAAGTCTTTGACTGTATACTTGCTGTGGCATGGATTGTGTCTTGTTGTGTAACTGTACAGCATGTAGCACAATGGAACCCGGAATCCTGGTTCACATAAAGTGAGCACAAAATAATTACAAATATCAAACATGTCTGAAAAATCAAAGTCCATTTGTGAACAATGTGCAGAAGAAAAAAGGCCAAGATTTACCACATAAACCACTTATAATGAATATATCAACTGATGCAAGGAATATATCAACTTGTTGTTTTCCTTTGGGGTTTACCTTCATTTTAATTAGCATGCTTCTAGAATGTTATACGATTCTTGACTTGTGTGTAATTTTCTGCCTTGTACTTATTCTTTCTAAAGGACTTCTTGAACCTATTGTATCAATCTTGAGCATGAAACCAAAATCAAAATCCATTACCAGTTGTGTAATACTTTATTTAGGTAACAGCACAAAGAAGAATGACCAGCAATTGTACAGTATGTGAATCCTTTCACTAAGCTATAATAACATTTCTGCAAGTCATAGAAATATATTGCTTGACAGTTAAAACAAAGGTATGGATTTCTTCTGAACTTAAATTAACATCTAATGCAGACCAGGAAAGGAAAGAGGATTAATCAGAAAGATCTCAGAAATATTCATGTATTACTGTTAGTCATAAAACATTAACTCATATTACATTTACATTTTTGTGAAATATTAGGTGAGTTCCCACTTGACTGAATGAAACAACCAATGAATAACAATAACCACTGGGGGGGGGCAGGGGAATGACATGTTCATACAGTGATTAAAGGGCTACTTCACTTCAGTAACATTAATAAAATTCTGGGAGCAAAGAGAATTGAGTTTCATTCACCTTTAAGAAAAACACACTGAGCAAACAATATTTACCATCTATAGCAGTGTTGACTCTCAGAGTGAGTTATTTATTTTGCTGAAGAGTCTATTGAAAAGCAACAATGGGGCAATCTGTTGTTTTCCTAGGGACTTTTGAATTGATGCACAATGGGAAAAGTATTCTCCTGGGATCTCTTTGGAGTGAGTCACTGGCAACAATGAAGAATTGTGTTTTCACTTTCAAATCAATATGGACTCTTATAGTTACTATAAGTTTATAGTAACACAATTTCACTTTATACAGCAGTCATGTACTCCTCAGGAGGTCTCAGTCCTCAGGTAAAGGAGGGAAAATAAGACAATTAACTTATTGTAGAAATAGAGTTAGTATTTAATTTTCTGTTCCAAAAAGACAGAGTGATATATGTGGTTGTCTTTTCAGAGGAACTAAAAAATTTACTGAATGGATCATAGGCTAATGGCTTTAGAACTTGATCTCTATCATCCAGTATTTGAAAAGGTTCTATACGCTAATGAGAGGTTTCAGAGTAGCAGCCGTGTTAGTCTGTATTCGCAAAAAGAAAAGGAGTACTTGTGGCACCTTAGAGACTAACAAATTTATTTGAGCATAAGCTTTCGTGAGCTACAGCTCACTTCATCGGATGCATTTGGTGGCATCCGCTGAAGTGAGCTGTAGCTCACGAAAGCTTATGCTCAAATAAATTTGTTAGTCTCTAAGGTGCCACAAGTACACTAATGAGAGGGATTCTTTTCATTGCCACTGCCCAGGGAGAAAATATAATCAATCTGCTGGTAAGGTAAATATATATATTGGGAACAGAATAGATGTGTAAAGTGTATTGGAATTCACAAGTTATTGAAATACACAAAGGATCAAATTCTGGGTTTCCTCCTCTGAGCCATTCTGGACCCGGGTGGGGAGGATGGAGCTCTAGTGGTTGGGAGATGGTTCCCTCAGATATTCTGCCTGCACAGCCCAGAATATCTCAGCAGTGAGAAGAGGTGGAATGCCCTAAAGCACTGCTTACTGATGCTACAGAAAACATCCTGCTTTCAGGCACGAGGCAGGTGAGCAATAAGGGCCACTGGCCCCACCCTCTATCTAGATTACTCCCTCTTGGTTGCAGAGCTCTGCTAGACATGTTAGCCAAACCTCCGGTTAGTGGTTCTAGGTCAGCATTTTGTCTGTCTACATGAGTTCACTGGGTGCAAAGACATTCCCTGCACCCCCTTCCCAACTGCTGTTGTGTAAGACAAGCCAGAATTTATCCCTGTAGGAAGAAATGAACTTGCTGAAGCTTTAAAATAATTATCCTAGCTTATATTTTTTGCTATTTTGCTATATTTTCAGTGCAGTGTTAGAGACACTGGGTAAAACTTTGTTCCCTGTCATATCGGTGCACCTCATTGACTGACTTATTGCATGCTTAGGCTCATCCAAAGCACACGGAAGACATTGGAATGTTAGTGGACTTTGGATTAAGTTCTTAGTCAATATCTGAACTTGCTTTTAATGAGCTTGTTTTGGATCCATACCATTACTTTCCCACAATAATCTTCGTTCTGGTTTTGTATTTAATTTCCTTGATTAATTTAAACTAATTTGTAGCCAATTTTCATGCACTTCATATAATTAGAGTAAATGTGTAATCATGTCATTAATTGCACTATTTAATGATATTATATAATTTTCCTTATTAAACCAGTGAATAAAATGAAATACACATGCACAGCAGACAATTTGAAAGACCAGTTCTCAGCAGATGGCTTCCACGGTACTAGGGAAAAGAGCAAAACAAGCTTTTAGTCTATATTATTAAGTGCTTGCAAACTGGGTTCAAACAAACAAGCAACCAATGGTTTTGAGGAAGAGTATAAAAAATATATCTCAAATATGCTAATTTTGGCTTCATACTCCTGATTGCAAAGAAAAGGTGCCATAGATTAAATAAATAAAGTAGAGGGAAAAAACAATTCCCTCTGTGAGACTTTCTGCCATACTTCAGCTCTGATCAAATTTTTGACACTAAGTTCTAGATCCATGAAACACTGTCTGAAAAACAGTACTGCAGAGAGGCACTGTTATAATAAGCTACTGCAGAAGATAATTCTCTGCATTCTTGCTATCATTACCTTACACTGCAAATTCTTTCCATTATTAGAAGCCTTTGAAAGGTTAGCACACACAAAACAGTATTCAGTTCATTAATGATTTTGGTAGCCAGTCCTTCAAAGTGCAGTTATAGGGCCAGACTCTGATCTCACTAATACTCCTGTAAATCCAGAGTTACTCTAATTTAATTAACAGGTGTGTTGGGAGATAGTAGCTGGGAACCACGTGCATAATGTTTAGCAATATGGTAAATTGCTCTGGGGCTTTCTTCCTGAGCGAATAGGTTGGTACATATGGTAAGTTTAATGACTCCCAGGGAAAATGGGCTGACAGAAGAAAAGGGCCCATTAAAAGAAATGCCAAAGTAATGCACAAGAAACCAAGATAAGATCATATGTGAAAGCCAAGGGAAGACAAGATGTTGAGCAGTAGAGAGTGATCAGTAGTATCCATGGCATTAGAAAGGCCAAAGAGGATGAGGAAGGAGCAAAGTGTCTGAGATTTGGGCAGGGAGAGATCAGAGAACAGTGGGCCTCAGCAGTCCTTTTGTGGTTACTCTTAGTGTTCATGTAACTGGGCCTATAATTTGGATAATCTGGAGGACAAACACAAACAGGTTTGTCCAGGAGAGCTCTGCCCTCAGGAATCAAGGCCCTTAAAGAGGCTCAGAATGGGGCTGACCTAAGAGGTGCCAGAGATGGTGGACAGTGATCCATACAGGCATAAAAAGCTCTCTGATCTTGTGGTACATGGAGCACAGTGACCTGCTGTTATGGTGATATTCCATTATAAAGACACTCTGAAACTAAAACCATTTCTGATCCTTTGGGCCCTGAGCCTACATGCACTGAAGTCAGCAACCCAATATGGTAATTTCATGGTGGTGGGTTTTTTATTATTATTATTATTATTATTATTTGTATTGCAATAGCAGCAGTAGGCCCCATTGTGCTAGGCACTGTGCAAACACATAGTAAGAGAGTCCCTGCCCTGAAGACCTTACAGTCTAAATAGACAAGACAGACAAAGGCTGGGAGAATAGGAATATTATTACCCCACATTGTTCCTTGATGATTCTTACCCCTACCATTTCCAGATGGGGAACCAAGGCACAGAAAGAGTAAATCAGTTGATCAAGGACCTCTGTGGCAGAGCTGAGAAGTAAACCTGGATTTCCTGAGTGCAGTCCAGTCCCTTAACCATAAGGGCATTCTTCCAGAACAGATAAAAATCCTGAATTTTTCAGCTGTATTAGTAGACTAGACATTTAAACATCAAGTAATGCTAAGAGAAATCTTTGCAATCATCCTCTCCTTGCTTAGTCCTGCTCAAAGGAAAATGCATATAGCACTTCTCTTTGTTTGGTGTTTTCATACACATGATGCATTCTGTAATACTTATGAATGCTCAAATATTTTATAATTCTGTCATAATCAGCAAGAGAATGTCTTTTCTGGGGGAGATGATAACTTTTAGTTGTTTCCCCCCATGCTCCTCAATATGAATTTTAGCTGAATTATAGTCATTTCCTAATGCACATAAATAAGAACAATGTAATGACTCTGGAAGCTGTTGAGGACATATCAATCAGCCAGAGATGTCTGAGTCAGTGAGGGAATGACTCAGTGAGGGAAGCTCTGGTAGTGGGAAGACTTATAAGCGAGATAGGTCAGAGGGTTGCAATTGATTCACTAGAGCTTGTTTATGATTCTGATGCTAGTAAATGTAAGGGAGAGAGGGCCATTTCAGGGGGAGTGTTGTGCCACCACCCAGCCCATCAAGTATAACTTTCCTGTAGCTCCCCTCCACACAGGGGAAGTGCACACACTGCATCCCAAAGGATGGTGCAGCCTACTGCCCCAGACAGTTCTACTGAAGTGAAATGAGAGGGGATAAAAGCCATGAACCTTCATTTTCCTCAGCTGCTTTCCAGTGATTTGCATCCTCGAGACTGCATGGAGGGAGCACTCCCCATGATCTTTTGACTTTAGAAACCACTTTTGTTTTTTGGCCCATAAGCAAGGAGTGCAAGATAAGGGAGAATGCATGCCATATTGGTCTGCCATTGTATACGATTTGACAGCTTGAGGTAGGTATTGCTACTTAGCAGTATTTCTCACACGTAGTTTACTGCAATGGCACTCTATTGACTGTTCTGGCTTTCCTTTTGTTTTTAGGTACAATTCAAGGAGTGGATTTTCATATATTAAGCTATTCATGCCACAGAGTCTGCTTTGTCCTAGTAAGTGAGACCAGTTTGGATGCTCTCACTAATATTTCCTAGGTTGGAATATGGATGAAATGGAGACAGATCATTCTCAGTGGAGAGTTGTTGACTCTCAAACTCGCTTCTACCAGTTAGTCTGTTAGGGCAGCACTTAAGCACTTGACTTCAATGGGGCTTAAGCACATGCTCAAATGCTTTCCTGACTTGGGGCTAGAGTAGCCAGATCCTCAGAGCGAAGCTTATTATTTATTCAGGCTTTTTTCCTAAGAGGGCTTATTTGAGAAAGGTCAAGTTTCTTGTGTTCCCTTAGCAGATTTTTTTCTCTTGAAGAGCTTCTTTGAGTTGGTGTGTTGGCAGGATTAGGGATGTTTTATGATGTATTTGGTTAATGTAATTGATGTACCTGATCCTTTAGCCACTTTTGAAGTGAACAGGTCAATGAGAGAAACATGAAACCAACAATCCATCAGCTACAAATTCTGTCCTGATTTAGTGCCTTGCATAATGACAGGTTTCAGAGTAGCAGCCGTGTTAGTCTGTATTCGCAAAAAGAAAAGAAGTACTTGTGGCACCTTAGAGACTAACAAATTTATTAGAGCATAAGCTTTCGTGAGCTACATCTCACTTCATCGGATGCATTTGGTGGAAATGCATCCGATGAAGTGAGCTGTAGCTCACGAAAGCTTATGCTCTAATAAATTTGTTAGTCTCTAAGGTGCCACAAGTACTCATTTTCTTTTTGTCCTGATTTACTCTCAGTGCAACCCCACTGAAACCATACTTTCAACTCGGAAACACTAGTTTTACAATCACATTATTCCATTGACATCAGTAATTTCCCGCAAGTGTAGCAGAGTGGTGAATAAGGCATAGTACTTTTAAAGCTGTACTACAAACTGTGGACAACATTCTAAGGTTAGCATTTTCAAGTAGTTCCTATATACAATAATGGTATTTGTGACTATGACATTTCCCCTCAAATTTAGATTAGGAGACACCTGGGTTAATTCTATGATAACTGTATTTGGATTCCAGCTTTGCAGAACATCATAAAACAAACTGCTTGGTCAGTTTATTTTAAATCTTAATGGCAAGCCCAGATGAAGCCTTAATGACATGCCAAGGAATAAGAAGTACATTGGTGTAGCCAAAGAGTGTCTCACATATTTGCCATCTCAAAGCATCCTTATGTCATGATACTTTAAGCACAGGCATAATTTGACTTCTATATTTGGGGGGGAGGCAGTGCCAGCCAGGCCAATGAGGTAGCAAATTCCATGCCTGCCCAAGGTTTGCAGTTTTGAGGGGGGACAGATCCTCCCATCTCCCCCCAAACTATGCCCAGGACTTTAAGCTATTACAAAGAAATGTTATAGAATGCCATAGAGAGGCAAACTTTGTTAGATAAGATTCTCCTGCTTGGTTTATTTATTTTTAGGGAAAAGTTCACAGCTTGGACTAGCGGTTGTCATTTCAATTGAGTTAAGAGAGTAGTAAAAGAAATAAAATAAAAATGTAAGTATATAATTTTTCTCTGCATTCACATAAACTTAACATCACAAAACTGCATTTCAAAAATTCACCTCTAGGATGAACACTAGAAAATATTTCAAATTTGCAGCCTGAAGTGTAATGTTATGGCTGTTCAAAGCCTTTTAAAATTAGCCATTTACCAGAAGGTTGCACACAATATTGATCTAGAAACGATTTGATTAAAAGCTAAGCCATGCTAAACTTAATTTACAATGCAATGGCCAAATCCTCAGTTGGTGTAAATTGGTATAGATTCATTGTCTTCAAGGGAACTGTGTTGCTTTACAGCAACAGAGATTTTTGCCGAATATTTTTTCATTCCGTACAGAATGGAAACTTAATATATTTAAAAGAAAAACAGTAAACTTTTATCCAGAGGTGTTTAATTTAGTAGTACCATTTCATTTATTTATGTTAGGGGGCTTATTCCTTCACCCGCTTACTTCCCTGGTCCTTCTTGCATGAACAGAGAGCAACAATACCCGAAGTCCAAAGGTGCAAACAATTCGATGTTTATTGGGGTGAACTTCCAGCAAGCATGATTTCAGTTTCCTTCCTTAGTGTCCCCCTTCCCAGCTCTGACACTACAGAGCCTTAGCTGTGTCCCTGTTCTCATTCCCCCCCTTAGCAAAACATGATTCCAATTTCCCCACCCCCATTCCCTGTTCCCATTTTCCCCCTTAGCAAAACATGATTCCAATTCCCTGCCCTCCCTCTTCCTGATTGACTGCAGACTATATAGTAAACTTGAGTTCTGCTTAGCTATACCTTAAGCAATCATTTTCCTGAAATTTAACTAACCAATCCTAACATATTGCAACATGATTATTTAACCAATTATATCCCAACACCTTAATTAGTTTACATCCAGCAAAATTAATTATACAGCAGACAGAAACAATAACAGAACCAGACAGAAATTATACAGACAAACAATAGGGAAATAGGTTTCAGAGTAGCAGCCGTGTTAGTCTGTATTCGCAAAAAGAAAAGGAGTACTTGTGGCACCTTAGAGACTAACAAATTTATTAGAGCATAAGCTTTCGTGAGCTACAGCTCACTTCATCGGATGCATTTGGTGGAAAAAACAGAGGAGAGATTTATATACACACACACAGAGAACATGAAACAATGGGTTTATCATACACACTGTAAGGAGAGTGATCACTTAAGATAAGCCATCACCAGCAGCAGGGGGGGGGAAAGGAGGAAAACCTTTCATGGTGACAAGCAAGGTAGGCTAATTCCAGCAGTTAACAAGAATATCAGAGGAACAGTGGGGGGTGGGGTGGGAGGGAGAAATACCATGGGGAAATAGTTTTACTTTGTGTAATGACTCATCCATTCCCAGTCTCTATTCAAGCCTAAGTTAATTGTATCCAGTTTGCAAATTAATTCCAATTCAGCAGTCTCTCGTTGGAGTCTGTTTTTGAAGCTTTTTTGTTGAAGTATAGCCACTCTTAGGTCTGTGATCGAGTGACCAGAGAGATTGAAGTGTTCTCCAACTGGTTTTTGAATGTTCTAATTCTTGACGTCTGATTTGTGTCCATTCATTCTTTTACGTAGAGACTGTCCAGTTTGGCCAATGTACATGGCAGAGGGGCATTGCTGGCACATGATGGCATATATCACATTGGTAGATGCGCAGGTGAATGAGCCTCTGATAGTGTGGCTGATGTGATTAGGCCCTATGATGGTATCCCCTGAATAGATATGCGGACAGAGTTGGCAACGGGCTTTGTTGCAAGGATAGGTTCCTGGGTTAGTGGTTCTGTTGTGTGGTGTGTGGTTGCTGGTGAGTATTTGCTTCAGATTGGGGGGCTGTCTGTAAGCAAGGACTGGTCTGTCTCCCAAGATCTGTGAGAGTGATGGGTCGTCCTTCAGGATAGGTTGTAGATCCTTGATGATGCGTTGGAGAGGTTTTAGTTGGGGGCTGAAGGTGATGGCTAATGGCGTTCTGTTGTTTTCTTTGTTGGGCCTGTCCTGTAGTAGGTGACTTCTGGGTACTCTTCTGGCTCTGTCAATCTGTTTCTTTACTTCAGCAGGTGGGTATTGTAGTTGTAGGAATGCATGATAGAGATCTTGTAGGTGTTTGTCTCTGTCTGAGGGGTTGGAGCAAATGCGGTTATATCGTAGCGCTTGGCTGTAGACAATGGATCGAGTGGTATGATCTGGATGAAAGCTAGAGGCATGTAGGTAGGAATAGCGGTCTGTAGGTTTCCGATATAGGGTGGTGTTTATGTGACCATCGCTTATTAGCACCGTAGTGTCCAGGAAGTGGATCTCTTGTGTGGACTGATCCAGGCTGAGGTTGATGGTGGGATGGAAATTGTTGAAATCATGGTGGAATTCCTCAAGAGCTTCTTTTCCATGGGTCCAGATGATGAAGATGTCATCAATGTAGCGCAAGTAGAGTAGGGGCATTAGGGGACGAGAGCTGAGGAAGCGTTGTTCTAAGTCAGCCATAAAAATGTTGGCATACTGTGGGGCCATGCGGGTGCCCATCGCAGTGCCGCTGATTTGAAGGTATACATTGTCCCCAAATGTGAAATAGTTATGGGTCAGGACAAAGTCACAAAGTTCAGCCACCAGGTTAGCCGTGACATTATCGGGGATACTGTTCCTGACGGCTTGTAGCCCATCTTTGTGTGTAATGTTGGTGTAGAGGGCTTCTACATCCATAGTGGCTAGGATGGTGTTTTTAGGAAGATCACCAATGGACTGTAGTTTCCTCAGGAAGTCAGTGGTATCTCGAAGATAGCTGGGAGTGCTGGTAACGAAGGGCCTGAGGAGGGAGTCTACATAGCCAGACAATCCTGCTGTCAGGGTGCCAATGCCTGAGATGATGGGGCGTCCAGGATTTCCAGGTTTATGGATCTTGGGTAGCAGATAGAATACCCCAGGTCGGGGCTCCAGGGGTGTGTCTGTGCGGATTTGTTCTTGTGCTTTTTCAGGGAGTTTCTTGAGCAAATGCTGTAGTTTCTTTTGGTAACTCTCAGTGGGATCAGAGGGTAATGGCTTGTAGAAAGTGGTGTTGGAGAGCTGCCTAGTAGCCTCTTGTTCATACTCCGACCTATTCATGATGACGACAGCACCTCCTTTGTCAGCCTTTTTGATTATGATGTCAGAGTTGTTTCTGAATGAGCTCTCAAAACTGGATACTCTCATAAAGAACCAACCTTTCACACAAACTTCCTCGTGGCTGGACTTTACAAAAACTAGACAAGCCATTTACAACACACACGTAGCTTCTCTACAAAAGAAAAAGGATACTAAGCTATCTAAACTACTATATGCCACAAGGGGCCACAACAATGGTTCCCGTAACCCACCCAGCAATATTGTTAATCTATCCAACTATACTCTTAGCCCAGCAGAAGAATCTGTCCTATCTCGGGGCCTCTCCTTTTGCCCCTCCACCCCCACGAACATGATACAGTTCTGTGGTACCTCAGACTGTTACAGTAAGAGAAGGCCCTTATGCTGGCAGACAGTGATTTTGATTCTTTCTTTTATACCTCTATAACTAGCTAAGTAATAAGAATACACCTAAATTCTTAGAATATAGGCCTTTACAGAGAGGCCTGAATATCTATATCCTAACAATTTATGTTACAGGATGTGAACTCAAAAAGATGGGACTTCATATGCTACTATGTAGCTGAATTCTTGTGCCCCATTATAGCTCATATATTACAGAGGTACTACATGATGGACTCAGTCTTACACCATTGAAGTCAATGGGAGTTCAACAATTCACTTTGATAGGCATGTGAAATGTTTATACACAGGTATAGTCTCCTTGATTTATGTGCACAAGGGTTTCTAATATGCAGGAGGGTTGTAGGATAAGGCCCATAGATCTGATATCACCACGATGGGTGTAATTGTAGAACCTGAATAAAATAGTCTTTTGTGATATAGTGCTATCACATGGAAGGATTTTACTCACAATTTAGTAAAGTGTGCAGGTTACCTGATTATTGTTCTAGAGCAGATCCTAGAAGCTTTACTATGCAAGTAGTCCTTACTAATGTCAAAGTTAGGATATGCAAATGATATACAAGGTACTTTGTAATGTATACACAATCTCTAATGAGAAGAACACAACAGGAATGGGAAAGATTTTGTCTAGTTTTTAGAAGGTCTTAGAAAATTTAATCCTATCTTCTGTGCTAGGATCAATGCACTAAGGATAGCTCCTAAGGACTTCTGTGAAGTATTAAAGACACATGGATATGGCTGAAAGTTCTCTTTCCCCCATAGAATCTGTAGTAAATAGAGAAAATCTCATCTATTTTCTGCATATTAATTAAGTCTGAGTCAAATTGGATAGTCTTATCTTAATTTATGAATCTATGCAACCTTTGCAGGCTATTGTACTCTACCGCAATATCCTGCTGAATCAGGTATTTTTAAATATACTTTTGGACAGAAAAAATAGTTCATAAGATTGTGGACTTTTTTCCTTTCCTGAGAGGAAGAATATTGTGGTTTCGACACTGGACTCAAAAGATCTGGGTTCAGTTCCAAATTCTATCACAAACTTCCTTTGGGACTAGAGGCAACTCTCAGAAGCTCTGATTCATGGCAGCCTGCAACTAAAGTTACATATATGCTTAGATCCTAAAAGCATCAATGTGACTAAAGTGCATGCTTAAAATTAAGCATGTCTTTAAGCGCTTTCAGAATAGGGATGGATTTAGGAACATGTATAAAGTACTTTCTGGAATCGGGACTTCAATCTCTGTGTGCCTCAGTCCCACAAACGTAAAATAAGGATAAATAATACTTCCTTTCTTCAAGCCTTTGTCTGTCTTATCTATTTAGATTTTAAGAGCTTCAGGGGAAAGGCTCTTAGGCCTGGTCTACAGTATGCGGTTATTTCGGAATTGGCTGAGTTACTTTGAAATAAAACTGATTCCATCCACACGACCAAACCAGTTTTTTCGATTTAAAGGGCTCTTTAATCCGCGTTCTGTACTCCGCCTCAGCAAGTGGAGTAGCGCTAAAATCAAGATCGCAGTTCCGGGTTACAGATACTGTGGATGCAATTTGACGATATTGGCCTCCAGGAGCTATCCCAGAATGCTCCCTTGTGATCGCTCTGGACAACACTCTGAACTCCGATGCACTAGCCAGGTAGGCAGTAAAAGCCCCGGGAACTTTTGAATTCCCATCAGCACAGGTGACCATTAGCACAGTCCACCATCACAGGCAGCCATGGAGAGTCCACCATCACAAGAGACCATGCAATCCAGGATTTGCAGACAAGCTCCAGCATGGTCAAAACGGGAGGTACTGGATCTCATCGCATATTAGGGAGACGAATCTGTTATGGCAGAACTACATTCCAAAAAAAGAAATGCAAATACGTATGCTAAAGTCTCCAGGGCCATGATGGAAAGAGGCTACTCCAGGGACACAGAGCAGTGTCGTACAAAAATCAAGGTGCTCAGGCAAGTGTACCAAAAAACCAGGGAGGCAAATGGGCGCTCTGGGTCACAGCCCCATACATGCCACTTCTACCGTGAGCTGCATGCAATTAGGGGGGGTGACGCCACCACTACCCCACTACTGTCCATGGACACCTGCAAGGGGGGAGTAGCATGGAGCGAGGAGGATGAGTTTTTGGAGGATAAAGAGAAGGAGGAGGAGGAGGAGGACAGCGCACAGACGGCAAGTGGAGAATCCGTTTCCCCCCAGCCAGGAACTGTTCTTAACGCTGGAGCCAATAGCCTCCCCCCACTCCCAAGGCAGGCTCCTGGACCATGACCCAGGAGAAGGCACTTCTGGTGAGTGAGAGCTTGATCGGAGCCACGCTGTGGGGGGTGGGGAGAAACCCAGCCGCCCTGGGCTGTTCATGTTTAGTTTAAAGGGCTCATCCCTGCTCAGAGCCCCATCGGAGCCACAGGGTATGTGTGTGCATGGGGGGGGAGGGCAGGGTGTTGTGTGAAGTGATCATCCCAGAGAGCCCACAGGTCCTCCTTTTATATGGCAAATCCACCAGGCATTGCTTGCTATGGTAAAGGGGGCCCAGCAATTTGAAAGCATTGAAATGAATGCGGAAGAAGCAGAACCCCGCGTGCCCCTAGGGCTTACCATGGCTGCCTTACCATCTATTGCCTGGCCTCGTGTGATGGCTTACTCACACCAAAGTCGCAGGCACTTCAGTATAAGAGGCAAAATGCGACCTTGTACAGAAAGAACATGTGCTGTGTACTATGAATTGCCTGAGAATTTCACTGAGAAAGAGTGTCCCCTTTGTTCTCTAAAATGTATCCCTCCCTTTTTCTCCTCCTGCAGCAGGTGCAAATGTTTCAATGTGGCCCCTATCTACTCTGTCCCAGAGGCTGATCCAGATTAGAAGGCAGAAAAAATGAACTCGGAACGAGTTTGCCGAGCTCATGCAGTCCTCCCACACTGATAGGGCCCAGCTGAATGTGTGGAGGCAAACAATTGCGGAGTCGCTTAAAGTGTTACATGAACACGAAGAGAGGAGGGACGTGCGAGATGAGAGCAGGCAAGATGCTATGGTCAAGCTCATGGGGGAGCAAACTGTCATGCTCCGCTGTATGGTGGATCTAATGTGGGAGAGGCAGAAAGACCACAGACTGCCGCTACAGCCCCTGTATAATCACCCTCCCTCCTCCCCAAGTTCCATAGCCTCCTCACCCAGATGCCCAAGAACATGGTGGGGGGGGGCAGGAGGAGGCTATGGGGACCCATACAATCAACCCCAGAGGATTGCAAGAGCAGCAGAAAGCTGGCATATCTGAAATTTTGATTTGGTTCCTGGACTTTCCTTCCCTCCTCCTCCATCCCCCTAACCCAATACCCCCCCATCCCCTGTCTAGCTTCTGATTTCTCTCAATGTTTTGTGCAACAAATAATAAAGAACGTTTTTTAAACAATTATGACTTTATTTCCTTTCATATATATAGGGGGCCAGTAACTTTAATAGAAACAAACACAACTGTCACACTGTACCCTGGCCAGTCATAAAACTGGCTTTCAAATCTTCTTTGATGTGCAGTGCACCCTGTTGCGCTCTTCTAATCACCCTGTTCTCTGGCTGTGTGAAATTGGCCACCAGGTGAGTTGCCTCAACCTCCCACCTCACCATAAACATCTCCCCCTTACTCTCACAGATATTGTGGAGCACACAACAAGCAGCAATTACAATTGGAATATTGGTTGTGCTGGATCTAACCGAGTCAGTAAACTGCGCCAGCGAGCGTTCAAACATCCAAATGCACGTTCTACCACCATTCTGCACTTGCTCAGCCTATAGTTGAACTGCTCCTTACTACTGTCCAGGGTGCTTGTGTACGGCTTCATAAGCCATGGCATTAAGGGGTAGCCTGGGTCCCCAAGGATAACTATAGGCATTTCAACATCCCCAACAGTAATTTTCTGGTGTGGGAAGTAAGTTCCTTCCTGCAGCTGTTCAAACAGACCTGAGTTCCTGAAGATGCGAGCGTCATGCACCTTTCCTGGCCATCCCACATTGATGTTGGTGAAACATCCCTTGTGATCCACCAGCACTTGCAGCACCATGGAAAAGTACCCCTTGTGGTTTATGTACTGGCTGCCCTGGTGTTCCGGGGCCAAGATAGGGATATGCATTCCGTCTATCGCCCTGCTGCAGTTAGGGAACCCCAGAGCATTAAAGCCATCCACAATGATCTGCACATTTCCCAAAGTCACTACCCTTGATAGCAGCTGGTCAATGATTGCATTGGTTACTTGCAGCACAGCAGCCCCCACGGTAGATTTGCCCACTCCAAACTGATTCCCGACTGACCGGTAGCTGTCAGGCATTGCAAGCTTCCACAGGGCTATGGCCACTCACTTTTCAACTGTGAGGGCTGCTCTTATTTTGGTGTCTTTGTGCTTCAGGACAGGGGACAGCAAATCACAAAGTTCCATGAAAGTGACCCTAAGCATACGAAAGTTTCTCAGCCACTGGGAATCATCCCATACCTGCAACACTATGCGGTCCCACCAGTCTGTGCTTGTTTGCCGGGCCCAGAATAGACGTTCCACAATAGACGTGGCCCAACACCACCATGATCTCCCAATAGCCACATGCCATACTTCTACGAATGTCTGTGTCCATGTCCTCATCACTATAGTAATTGTGCTGTTGGCACTTCCTCTCCTGTTTTTTCAGGTACTGCACATACTGCTGGATAATGCGTGAGGTATTTACATTGGTCAAAACTGCAGCGGAGATCTGAGCGGGCTCCACGGCTATGGTGCCTGCCTGGGTAATCCTGGAAAAAGGGTACGAAACGTAGGAGAGCAGAGTGGCAGCGGAAGACGTGCTGTTCGGTTCACGGTAGCTGAAAAAAGGCAGTAAATGGTTGCCTTCTGTAGCTTTCATGGAGGTGGGAGCTCAGGACAGACAGCATGGAGAAGCTCGGAAGCACAGCAATAGCGGGAGAGCAGAGTTGGCGGCAGAAGCTGTGCTGCTCGGTTCACGATGGCCGAGCAGAGTTGGCAGCGGAAGCGTTCGATAAGGAAGAGAAAGAGTAGATAGTAGAGATTACATAGAAAGATGAGAGGAAATGAGAGGTGGATTCATAGTAGCAGGAGAGCAGCAGTACTGAAAGCAGTATGGCATCTGCACTCCAAAAAGGCGAGAAATGATTGTCTGCCATAGCTTTCATGAAGGGAGGAGTGACTGGTGACACAGACCCAGAAACACCCGCGAGAATGTTTTTGCCCCATCATGTACTGGGAGCTTAACCCAGAATTCCAATGGGCAGCAGGGACTGCGGGAACTGTGGGATAGCTACCCACAGTAAACTGCTCCGACATTTGATGCCAGCCTTCATACTGTGGACACACTCCGCCGAATTCACATAGAATCATAGAATCATAGAATCATAGAATATCAGGGTTGGAAGGGACCCCAGAAGGTCATCTAGTCCAACCCCCTGCTCAAAGCAGGACCAAGTCCCAGTTAAATCATCCCAGCCAGGGCTTTGTCAAGCCTGACCTTAAAAACCTCTAAGGAAGGAGATTCTACCACCTCCCTAGGTAACGCATTCCAGTGTTTCACCACCCTCTTAGTGAAAAAGTTTTTCCTAATATCCAATCTAAACCTCCCCCATTGCAACTTGAGACCATTACTCCTCGTTCTGTCATCTGCTACCATTGAGAACAGTCTAGAGCCATCCTCTTTGAAACCCCCTTTCAGGTAGTTGAAAGCAGCTATCAAATCCCCCCTCATTCTTCTCTTCTGCAGACTAAACAATCCCAGCTCCCTCAGCCTCTCCTCATAAGTCATGTGCTCTAGACCCCTAATCATTTTTGTTGCCCTTCGTTGTACTCTTTCCAATTTATCCACATCCTTCCTGTAGTGTGGGGCCCAAAACTGGACACAGTACTCCAGATGAGGCCTCACCAGTGTCGAATAGAGGGGAACGATCACGTCCCTCGATCTGCTCGCTCTGCCCCTACTTATACATCCCAAAATGCCATTGGCCTTCTTGGCAACAAGGGCACACTGCTGACTCATATCCAGCTTCTCGTCCACTGTCACCCCTAGGTCCTTTTCCGCAGAACTGCTGCCGAGCCATTCGGTCCCTAGTCTGTAGCGGTGCATTGGATTCTTCCATCCTAAGTGCAGGACCCTGCACTTATCCTTATTGAACCTCATTAGATTTCTTTTGGCCCAATCCTCCAATTTGTCTAGGTCCTTCTGTATCCTATCCCTCCCCTCCAGCGTATCTACCACTCCTCCCAGTTAGTATCATCCGCAAATTTGCTGAGAGTGCAATCCACACCATCCTCCAGATCATTTATGAAGATATTGAACAAAACGGGCCCCAGGACCGCCCCCTGGGGCACTCCACTTGACACCGGCTGCCAACTAGACATGGAGCCATTGATCACTACCCGTTGAGCCCGACAATCTAGCCAGCTTTCTACCCACCTTATAGTGCATTCATCCAGCCCATACTTCCTTAACTTGCTGACAAGAATGCTGTGGGAGACCGTGTCAAAAGCTTTGCTAAAGTCAAGAAACAATACATCCACTGCTTTCCCTTCATCCACAGAACCAGTAATCTCATCATAAAAGGCGATTAGATTAGTCAGGCATGACCTTCCCTTGGTGAATCCATGCTGACTGTTCCTGATCACTTTCCTCTCCTCTAAGTGCTTCAGGATTGATTCTTTGAGGACCTGCTCCATGATTTTTCCAGGGACTGAGGTGAGGCTGACCGGCCTGTAGTTCCCAGGATCCTCCTTCTTCCCTTTTTTAAAGATGGGCACTACATTAGCCTTTTTCCAGTCATCCGGGACTTCCCCCGTTCGCCACGAGTTTTCAAAGATAATGGCCAAGGGCTCTGCAATCACAGCCGCCAATTCCTTCAGCACTCTCGGATGCAATTCGTCCGGCCCCATGGACTTGTGCACGTCCAGCTTTTCTAAATAGTCCCTAACCACCTCTATCTCTACAGAGGGCTGGCCATCTCTTCCCCATTTTGTGTTGCCCAGCACAGCAGTCTGGGAGCTGACCTTGTTAGTGAAAACAGAGGCAAAAAAAGCATTGAGTACATTAGCTTTTTCCACATCCTCTGTCACTAGCTTGCCTCCCTCATTCAGTAAGGGGCCCACACTTTCCTTGGCTTTCTTCTTGTTGCCAACATACCTGAAGAAACCCTTCTTGTTACTCTTGACATCTCTTGCTAGCTGCAGCTCCAGGTGCGATTTGGCCCTCCTGATATCTTTCCTACATGCCCGAGCAATATTTTTATACTCTTCCCTGGTCATATGTCCAACCTTCCACTTCTTGTAAGCTTCTTTTTTATGTTTAAGATCCGCTAGGATTTCACCATTAAGCCAAGCTGGTCGCCTGCCATATTTACTATTCTTTCGACTCATCGGGATGGTTTGTCCCTGTAACCTCAACAGGGATTCCTTGAAATACAGCCAGCTCTCCTGGACTCCCTTCCCTTTCATGTTAGTCCCCCAGGGGATCCTGGCCATCTGTTCCCTGAGGGAGTCAAAGTCTGCTTTCCTGAAGTCCAGGGTCCGTATCCTGCTGCTTACCTTTCTTCCCTGCGTCAGGATCCTGAACTCAACCAACTCATGGTCACTGCCTCCCAGATTCCCATCCACTTTTGCTTCCACATGCTTTAGTGGGAACACAGAAGACCGAATGTATAAAATAGCTTCTGAAAATTTGAATAGAATAATTTTGAAATAATTTCATACTGTAGACGTACCCTTACTGTGGTATGTACAGTGACTAACACAGCGGGTTCCTGTCTCCAGAGGGGTTTCTAAGATTTACCTCAATATAAATAATTACTTTGACTATTATAGACTGAACATTCCTACAATTTGCATTGCCAAATAAATGAAAACATATATATTAATTACATGTGGAAGTTCTCAATCCAATTCCTTTTCATAATATTGCTGTCACTGTAGGCAACGGTCTTGGATAGATTAGTCAAATCTATTTCAGAGAAGAGTTGATGCTTGTCTGAAATTTCACATGTCCATTTCCCTGTATTGTTTTGTCCTTTTCTGCTAGTCTATAATCATTAACCTTTATTTCACAGAGCCGAACACAAGAGTCAAATGGTATTTCTATTATATTAATGTGCTAGTTCATTCCAATGGGTTACTTTGATTGTCTCCCCAAGAAACTCTTCGTCATTTTACTGGCGTGACTTTTTGAATCCTGTCATTAGCTTTGAAACATGCTTTAGCATTTTTCTAGATTTGCCATTCATTACAAGTCTTGGTTTGCCAAGGTACAAGACAAAATGTGTTTATTATTGCTTAAGTCAACCTGTTTTGTTACAATTTAATGATATTTCAACAGCTCTCAATATGCTTGTCAAAACAGCACAGCAATTCTCAGCTAGTCAGAGATGTCTCAGAATGTGAAAACCATCCTTTGAAGATAGTACTTTTCTCAAAGGCAAAGAACACAGTGTCATTTTTCTTCAACCATCTCCTGCTCTTAAAGTGAGAACATACCTTTCTCGGAGATGTACTCACAAAGGGTAAGTAGAAATTTAAATCTCTGTACAATGACATGTATGGTTTTGTCCATTGTAGCACACTCATACTGAATAGCCCAAAAGGCACACTCTTAAACACCATTCACTTCCAGAAATGCTTGCCACCTCCTGGCCTTCTATTGAGCAATTTTTATGTATGTCTTTGTTAATCAGATTTCTGTATTTCTCCTTCCCTGTGTTTTCCTGCTTGGCTTCAGTGTTTGTGATGCCATTTTTCAGAGTAGCAGCCGTGTTAGTCTGTATTCGCAAAAAGAAAAGGAGTACTTGTGGCACCTTAGAGACTAACAAATTTATTAGAGCATAAAGCTTATGCTCTAATAAATTTGTTAGTCTCTAAGGTGCCACAAGTACTCCTTTTCTTTTTGTGATGCGATTGAGAGTCTGCAGAGGGAACAAACTAGCCGGAATTTAGGGTCTGACAGGACAGTGAAGGAAGAACTGATTTTCAAACAGTTTGTTTTAAAGAACTAAAATAATATGTTTAAGTCATTAACGTTATACAGCTTTTCAAAAGACATTATGATTTTACATTACTATGATGATTATTAGGCCCCATTACCTTATTCTCTCCTTCTTACCCAGCTGCATGGCTACATACGAGACACTGGCAGCTGGGTAATGAGCCATGATCAATGCTTATTGTGTTAAATTATGTGTGATTACTGTTACCTTGTCCTTTGCCTTCCCAAGGTTAGTTTATTTGCTCTACTTCTGGTAAGCTAGACAATAAGCTCTTTGGGTCAAGGATTGTCTTTTTAACAAGTGTCTAGTACAATGGCACTCTGGTAATTAGATTAGATATTACCATAATAATTGTGTCAGTAGAATTCTAGGTACCTCCCAGAAGCAATTATACACACATCTTGCCCCCCAAAAGCTTGCAATCTAATTTCTGTATAACATGAGAAGTAAGATTCATAAACAAACAAAAAGAATGACAACAATACAGTCACGTGTTCCTCAATAAGACATTTGCAGATCTACATATTTGAGTATTTATATCTTGCATTCTCCAGTTTAGTCTGCTTTTTATTGTTTGTTATGCAGTTTTATTTTAAATGTGGCTGATATGATGACCTCTTGCTCAGCCCGTGAGCAGGATGCAGAAATACTCAAATAAGAGGTTGAGAGAAACTTTCAATAGGCAGCTTTACCTAGTGAATAGGATATTGGAGTGGGAGTTAGTTTTAGTCTCGGCTGTACCACTGATCAGCTTTGTGATTTTTGGGCAATAAATTCAGTCTCTATGCCTCAATTTCCTCATCTGTAAAATGGGGATACTGATACTTACCTTCCATTTTGCAAAATGCTTTGAGTTCTTTAGATGCAAAGCTATCTAAGAACAAAAAGTTCCACAGCAGCATGGAAGAGGAGAATGAGTCAGGGTAGCTAGAGGGAGGAGCAAAAAATGTCATGTAGATCTGACATTGTATGCCTCTACCAGCCATTAGCTCCATTACAACAAGGCTGCAGAAGTTGAAAGACCTGCTGTAACCTCAGGACAGCAGTGATTTCAACGGAAAGGCTCACAATACCCCACTACCTGGAGAAGAGCATTCTTGTTAGGATCCCTGTCTATCAGGGCTGTGCCCTGATTTCCAGAGTGTGGCCTTTAGGGAATTTATTGGGGCTGTCCAGGAATGAGTAAAAATGTCTGCATTGGGACCAAGTTGTAGAGAGGCACAAGGGTTGTTGGAAAACTGTAAAAAGAAATGTTAAGAAAAAAGTAATAAATAGTGAAGTGACAAGGCAAGAACAGGTTTCATGAGTCATTGCAATGAGGAAAGGATGTTAAAACCACGTGACAGCCATACTTCAAAAAGAAAGAAATTGGAAAACTGAAATAACTTCCAAAAAGGGAAGGATTCTCTGGCCCTGCCAGAGAATGAAATATCTTGTAATCTCTTCTCCCACAATGCCTATGTAACCACTATCATTTGGGATTGAACTAGGAACCTCCAGAGTTAAGAGCATGAGCCTCTGCATCTTGAACTAAAAGACTAAATCTTCCATGTAGTAGCTGTAGCCAACTCAGATGGTCTGTGGAGCTGACACAGAGGGGAACACATAACATGCACTGAACAGTGAATTATACCCATTTGACTCCTGTCCTGGACATCTCATTGCATTTTCCCCTGTACTCTTCCTCTTACCCTTTCATGGTTCCCTTACTCTAAACATCTGTCCCCTTCTCATTTTTGTCCTCCTTCTGGGTTTCAGTCTCTTCCTACTCTGTCTTTTTCTCTCTTCAATCCCTCATTCTAATTTAACTTTTCTCTGAAAAACCTGCTTCCCCTCTGGCAAGTTCTCTGTGCATTATTTTGGAGATAGCATCTCATTGATTGCTATGATGAAATTATAACACTTAGTGGATATAGATGAGACACCAGTAAAGAATATGCCATTAATAACATTATGTATCTAGGGAAATGCTTTTGAGGCTGCCAGAATACTACCTGAGGAGCTAAATTAAAATGTTATATGCCACCAACATAATTCAAAAGAAAAAGAATCATGTTTTTGCCATTCTGCTTTCAGCAAGCTATCAGAAGCAAAATATCGAGTCTCATCCTGTCATGTGTTGAGTGTTTCCGCTGTAGTTCTAAGAGCACTTATCTACAGAGTTCAATGCAAACTTTATATAGGGCAATCTTTTATCATTCAGAGGTAAGCAAAGTAGTTCTAACATATGATCCATAGCTGTCCTCTTCCTGTAACTGCAAAATGTGTAGAAAATTGATCATCTGCAGACTTTTATTGCCAGTGAGATTGGATTGAGACTTGAAATTCATATCCAAGCAAAGAAGTAAGAGGGTTTAAAAAAACGCTTTCTCTGCTATGCATAGGACCCTACCAAATTCATAGTCCACTTTGGTCAAGTTCAAGGTCATAGGATTTTTAAAAATCGTGAATTTCATGATTTCAGCTATTTAAATCTGAAATTTCACAGTGTTGTAATTGTAGGGGTCCTGACCCAAAAAGGAGTTGTGTGTGTGTGTGGGGGGCACAAGTTTATTGTAGGCAGGATAGTGGAACTGCTACCCTTACTTCTGCGTTGTTGCTGTAGGCGATGGTGCCTTCAGAGCTGGATGGCCAGAATGGCAGCTGCTGGCTGGGAACCCAGCTCTGAAGGCAGCGCCGCTTCCAGCAGCAGCACAGAAGTAAGGCTGGCATGGTATGGTATTGCCACCCCTGCTTCTGCACTGCTGCCTTCAGAGCTGGACCCTCAGTCAGCAGCTGCCACTCTCTGGCCGCCCATCTCTAAAGGTAGCAGTGCAGAAATAAGGGTGGCTTGCAATGATTTTGCCACCCGTACTTCTGCACCCGAGCTGGTGGGGCGCTGCCACCAACCCTGCTATCTTTGCTTCTGCACTGCTTTCAGAGCTGGGCACCCCACCAACAGCTGCTGCTCTCCGGCCACCCAGCTCTGAAAGCAGTGCAGAAGCAAGGATAGCAATTCTGTGACTCCCCTAAAATAACCTAGCAATCCCCCTGCAACTCCCTTTTGGGTCAGCATGCCCAATTTGAGAAATGCTGGTCTCTCCCGTGAAATCTGAAAGCTAAAAGGTTAAAAGCACATAAAAGACCAGATTTCACAGAGGGAGACCAGATTTCACAGTCTGTGACATATTTTTCATGGCCATGAATTTGGTAGGGCCCTACCTCTGCATGTGTTGACATCAATGGCAAAGAGCACTGCATTTTACAGTAATCATGGGAGAGGTGCTGGTAGACAGAGGAATTTCCTGTCATAATCATACAATGGTTAGAAACTAAAGCCAAGAGAATAAAAAGTCAACTTCCATAGAAATTTGATACATATGATACATACTTTGCAGGATGGGTAGGCAGAGAATGAGCAGAGCCTTGGCCCTGCTCCCCCTACTAATTGGCAAGCACAGCTGAGCCATCGAGGGGGAGAAAAGGGATAGTAATTTTCTTCTCGTACAGACCAGCATATGCCTGTGAAGCAAAGAAGAAGCAGGGGTGAAAATTTTTTTTGAGTGACAGTGTTTTCCAAGGTTACTCCTACTCCTTGCAGAGCTCCTTCCTTAGGATTGTGTTTAAACTCAGAATCCAGCAGAAAGAAATTTCTGGTTTCTCCATTATACTCTAACATAGAGCAAGTGTTTGCAGTCCTGTTGTAGTCATGTTGGTCCCAGGATACTGGAAAGAATAGGTGGTAGAGGTAATATCTTTTATTGGACCAACTTCTGTTGATGAAAAAGAGAAGCTTTTGAGCTCTGTGTCAGCTTGAAAGCTTGTCTCTTACAGGTCCAATAAAAGATATTACCTCATCCATCTTGTCTCTCTAATTATGCTTGTGTGCATTCATTTTTCATTATCAATTCCCTCAGTCTTTTCGTTGAGGGCCATGCTGGCAAACTGTTGCAATCTGAGCACTGCTGCTTTAACAAATCAACTTGAATTACCAAACTATGGTCCAAACTACAGTTGTGTTTGATTTTGGGCTAGATCAGGGATCGGCAACCTTTGGCACTCAGCCTGTCAGGGAAATGGTTCACGCTGCTTCCCGCAGCCCTCATTGGCCTGGAATGGTGAACCGCGGCCAATGGGAGCGCGATCAGCTGAACCTGTGGACGCTGCAGGTAAACAAACTGTCCTGGCTCACCAGCATATTTCCCTGATGGGCTGCATGCCAAAGGTTGCTGATCCCTAGGCTGGATTGTCATCTCCTTACTCACACTATGTAACTTACTACAAAAGAAGTTCCACTGACTCTGGGGTGCAAGTTAGAAGTCATTGTGAGTATAAAGCTAGCACAGTCTGTCTCTTTGTATTTTAAAACTTTTACTGAATAAAAGAAATTATCAGATAAAATCTGGTGCTCACTGTTTCATATGTATCAAATTTCTATGGAAGTTGACTTTTTATTCTCTTGGCTTTAGTTTCTAACCATGGTATGATTATGACAGGAAATTCCTCTGTCTACCAGCACCTCTCCCATGACTACTGTAAAATGCAGTGCTCTGTGACATTGATGTCAACACATTTTATGTGGTTACATTATACTGTCTGCATTGTTGCTGGCATTTGATCATTTCTTGTGTGTGTGTGTGTGTGTGTGTGTGTGTGTGTGTGTGTATGTTCTTAAACCAATGAAATGTGATTTAGAAATGCAATCATACCGATACAGTGAACAAATATGCTTATGTCCACTGGAGAGGAGTTACCCCATAAAATTATGGCTTTAATTTTAGGGCTGACCTTTGCTATAATTCAGTTCAAATTCCCTGGATTCCAAATGAAAAAGACTATTCACTGGAGAATACATTAGATCTGCCAGAATGGATGATTTGGGTATAGTGACACTTTCGCTGTGATAATCCAGTAACAGTATTGATATTTTTGACTGATCTATAATCATGTCAGTAAAAACTCATATAGAATGTTGCTTCTGAAACATCTGACATGTTTCTGTTCCAGTTGTTTAAGCAGAAGTGGAATGTCCAAGTATTGTATTTGACATACCACATGAACAGTATCACCTGACTAGGGGGAAAAGATCAGTCTTCTGGTATTCCTCTTGCTAATATATAATGATAAAGCACTGAACCCTGGGGATGAAATGTACTTCCCTTCCTCACAAATATTCTTGGGAGGGGAAAGTGTGTGAGATGACAGAATCCAACCCATAAACCGTGAGCAGGGCATGTGGCAGGTCTGCAACAATTCCCGCCCTGAGCTCCTTGGCTCCTTGACCCTCGTGACCCCTTGAAGGGGTTGTTGAAAGCTTATCTGTGTCATCGCTGACCCCTTTCCCACTTCTGCATTCTGTATTGGCACAGACTTACATGGAGTTCAGAACCCAGCTCTGGTGTGTAGGGGTATTGTGCAGACTTGCCAAACCTCAGATGTATGTGGAATTTCTTTGGCCTCCAGAACATCAGGAACTTTTGGCTGTGTAGCAGTTATTGGTGCAAAGGCCATAAGTACTGCACTGTGAAAGTGACAGTGAACAGAGTAAGGGAGGATTAGGGGCTACCCAGACAGTCCATGAAGAAAGTAGTTCTGGAGCCCACAGCAGGTATGGTACAATGTCCTCATCATACACTCTATCTGTTCATCAGGCCATTCATGCAAGAGAATTGCATTAGTTCTGCTGCATAGGTGGGATGGGCCTTTCAAATCACCTATGCTACTGGCTGAACTTCACCACTAGCAATTAAAATCCAAACTCAAGCATTCAGTACTATTTTTATGTTTAATTGCAACCATCAGTAGCCGCCTCTTTCACTTATAGCTGGGACCACCATCTGGCTTGAGACTTCTTGCACAATTATTCTATAAAGCCAGAACATTCATTAAAGTGGTACAGTTGTACAGGTACAATATGTTTCCTCATATTACATTACAATGAGAATGTTACTTCTGTGGACAAGGGACATAAGCAGAAGGGCTACAGTGTACACACACACACACAGCTTGAGCTTTTGTTATTAAAATCAATTAATTTCATTTTTAAAAGGTTTATTATGCAATAGGAAGCTGAATAGTAGATTTCTCCATTCACCACTCTTTTTTTGTTACACTAGGTCACTGGGATTTTATAGAACTTATGTCTTAAACAATAGTTTGACATTACATTGTTCAACTGGAGCTTTGTTTCATATCATATCATTTCCTTAGTATTCATAGATTTCAATGACAGAAGGGAACACTGTAATCACCCAGTCGGATCTCTTGTATAAACACAGGCCATAGAACTTCCCCAAAATAATTCCTAGAACAGATCTTTTAGAAAAAATCATCCAATGTTGACTTAAAAATGGTCCATGATGGACACTCCACTGTGACCATTGGTAAATTGGTTCAATAGTTAATTTCACAATTAAAAAATTACATTTTATTTCCAGTCTGAATTTGTCTAGTACAGTGTTTCCCAGACTTGTTCCACTGCTTATGCAGGGAAAGCCCCTGGCGGGCCGGGCTGGTTTGTTTACCTGCCGTACCCGCAGGTTCGGCCGATCGCAGCTCCCAGTGGCCGCGGTTCGCTGCTCCAGGCCAATGGGGGCTGCTGGAAGTTGCGCGGGCTGAGGAACATACTGGCCGCCGCTTCCAGCATCCCCCATTGGCCTGGTGCAGCGAACCGCGGCCACTGGGAGCCGAACCTGCAGATGCGGCAGGTAAACAAACTGGCCCGACCCGCCAGGGGCTTTCCATGCACAAGCGGCAGAACAAGTTTGGGAACCACTGGTCTTCCAGCCATTGCATCATGTTATAAATTTCTCTACTAGAATGAAGAAGTCCATTATTAAATATTTGTTCCTCATCTAGATACTTATAGACTGTAACCAAGTCACCCTTTAATCTTTTGTTTGTTAACATAAATAGATTGAGCTCGCTATGTTCCTAAGGATAGAGCTTTATTACTTTTCCTTTTGGAAAGGGTCAGTACAATTTAATACAAAATTATAACCATTCTGGAAAGTTTTATAAAACCATACTATAGAATTTAATAGAAAAATCAATAACTGCTATAGTATTCTACAGAATAATTCTAAATACCCCCAGAGAGAGGATTGAATTTTCTATTAAATTCCATGGTTGAGATTTTCCCCGTAATCTATTCATGATGATATATCTAAGCTCCCAATTCAACAGGTACTTAGGGAATTTAACCACTTAAATAGTCCCATTGGACTGAATCTTAAAGTTAGGCATGTGCCATGTTGAATCAGTGCTTAACGGACTATTCAGGTATATTACTAAGGTGTTATTTATTTGGGAACAGAATGCTTATCTACCAATTAATGAGCTATTAAAAATGTAGCTGAGATACATTTGAGGGACATGAAGCTCTTTAGGGAGGGAAGGAAATGTTGTTTTCCATGGAAAAAGATCAACCATGTAATTCCAGTCTAAATGATTCTTATTTTAGTTTATGGGAAAACAAACAAACCAACCAACCAAAATGAGAGAAAATATAAAAAGCTCCATGACAGATCCTAAGCTAAATAGACTAGGGAGATGGGAAATATTATTTACCTTCAATATGAAGATGGGGAACTGAGACAGAAAGAAATTGAATGACTTGCCCAAGTTCAGACAGGAAAGATGTGGTAGAACTGGGACTTGAACCCAGAGCTCTTGAGTGTCACTGCACTGCCTTAACTACCAAACCATTCTTCTCTTCTACAGCAGGACCTGTAGACTAAAAGAAGCCCAGACTTACTTATATTAAGCATGGTTTGGACTAGAAAAAGTTGAATGCTATGGAATGAGCCATTGCTCATCCTTTAGGAGAGGATGTGCATCCCTGAACAGTTTTGTGCTCAATAGTTGAGTCAATTCACATTTATAATTATTCTATCCCATTTTGGCCAACTAGCCCTAAGGGTACCAGACTCGTGTTGATATCATCAGCACTGTAACGTTCAATGACCTTTAGTCTAGAAAACAGCAAACATTACCAGGTTTTCCTTACTGAAAATTCAATATCTGTAGTCTCTCAAACCCAGCTGTGTGCGTTACTTGAGTCTATGAGTCTTTTGCAACAGTGTTTCACAGCCAACTATCCTTGAATTCATTCCATTGCTATATACACTAACAGGTCTGGAAACAGTTTTTCTTTGCTGCTTATGTAGCACATTATACTGTAGAAAGACATGAACAAACCTTTAGGCTGTTTTCTGTCATAGAGACCCTAAAATTGATTAAACTAAGACATTAATAGCCAGACAGCTTTAGAGATAGAAGCAACTCTGCCTATCATATTAGTCAGCTGCTCTGAGTTGATAAAAATGTCTAGAAATGAGAGATGCTATAAGTTAACCAGTAAGTCAGAATGGATGCCATTGTCAGCATTAAAGCAACTACCTTATCCTGTGTCCTCAAATGGATGTGGTCTTTTATTAACCAAACCATTCACTCAGACTTATTTGTCAGCACTTTATCTGTTATGGTTCTCCAGACTAAATTCTGGATAGTTTAAATGGAAAAGACAACAGAAAACAAATTCCTAGTTCCTAGGTCTCTGTGGCTATTTACTCTTTCCCTTTTGGATAAGGATCTTTACTGAATGTGCTGTATTAACTAATTAGTGTAATACTTGCCAATTCAATATAAATGTAAATATACAAATCCAGCATTTACTTCCTAATTCCATTGTATTACCACTAATTGCTGTAATATTAAACTCCATTATCATTAACTAGTTAGCAATTAATTGTAAATGGATTACAATCAAAAGCTCATGTGCCATTTTACTACAGCTGCTTTGTCACATCACATTTATTAACTCTTATCCAGTAGCAGTTGCCAGGTTAAACTTCACATCTAAATTTTTTTTGAATTAACTGGTTATTTCTTCATAGTTTGAGAGCATGAGGTTAATAAAAAAGGGCCTGCTCCTTCTCCCATTGACATCAGTGGGAGTTAAAGGTACAGGTGTGTATGCTACAATGTAATCGGCACTGTATAAACACAATAAATAGATGGATCATTAGTGATTGCAATGGGAATACGAACAGGCCCAGAATTAACGAAAGAGGTGGGAAGAAAAGATTAACAATAATATATTTAAACTGTTAAATATTGGTTTATTCTTATTATTGGCTCTTTTTGACTCAAGCAATTAACTAATATTGGGATTTTATTGGTTGTTTCTAGTTGGAGGAGAAATTGATAATGGGTCAGGTATTACTTTTGTGAAGTCCTGTTTATTTGCAAAGAATATACTCAAAGTTCTTGAACACAGAATGAACAAACAGAAATCCAAATCTGCATTACCAACGAGTATAATGCCTCAGATAAGCATGGTCTCTTGGCTTCCTCCAAAGTAGTGCTTTATGGAGCTTCACCACTACTTCTCCCCCTTTTTTGTTCTTTCTCTTGGCTTTCTGCCTCACACACACACACACACAGCTGCACACAATCAATTTCTCAGCTCCTGTGTTTGCAGTCAGTCCTCAGGGAAACCCCGGCATCCACATGGCTTATCTTCTGACCGGTCTTGCCTTGCTCACCTTTAATTTAATTAAAATCATTTAATTGCTTCTTCCATTTAGCTATAATGAAAGATGGTTAAAATATCCTTTGACTTTTACTAGATTAGTGACTGATCTCTACATCAAAGACCTACTAGATGGCAACCATTAAGACCTTCCATCATGACATTCATTGTGTAATGTAGAAATATTTCTTTATTCTCATTTATGCATCCTATTGTAGGTAGAAAGCATAGTGACAGAGTATGGGAGCAGAGGGTTTTTTTTTTTACATAAACCATAAAATAATTCATCCTAAAAGTTATGTGACCCAATGGCAATGACAGTACTGTGGGTGATCTCTTTAAACATGGCCTTCTCAAAGAGCTCACTTGATTTTTTTGTTTTTGCTTTTTTAGAATGTTATTACTGGCTTGATACCAAACCACATCATATAAACTCTTAGCCAGGGGAGATATATCCTGGATAGTTTGGATATAATCCTGCTTTTGCTCAGTATGTAAAACTCCTTCGGAATTTGACTGCTGCATCTGCAAAACTAAAAAAAAAAAGAAAAAATGGAAATTTGCTGTATTCTATTGTCTGTGTGAAAACTAGAGATGGGCAAATACAGCAATATACAATCCACCTTAAACTCTTATTTAAACAGATTTGTGTTGAATATTTCTTACATTTGCCTCTATTAATATTTTAGCAAACAAGTGGTGTGTGTGTACATACATAGATACTAAGTGCAACTGAAGCAAGATGCAGAAATGAGTCTTCAGAGATCCTGGAAGTTCAAAGAGGTGTGAACTGCCCCCATTAATCTCAATGAGGGATTAACTGGGAGAGGTGTGAATTGCTCCACCTATGGTCCCACTTGGAAAGGTGTGAACATCCACCTAACACCCCTCCCCCCCGGCCACTAGACTGGAGATGTGTGAACTACTTCATTTTATCTCAGGCTATTTCCACACTACCAGTTATGTTGGTATAATTTATGTTGCTCAGGGGTGTGAATAAACCACCCCCTGAACCCCATAAATTACACCAATTTAAGAGTTGATGTGGACAGTGCTGTGTCAGCTAAGTCTCGGAGCCTGGGTCAATTGACTTGGGCTTGTAGGGCTTGCGCTATGAGGCTAAAAATACTGTTGACATTCCTACTGGACTGGAGGCTGGGCTGTAAAACCTGAGGATGGCAGGGGTGAATCTCAGAGCCCAGGCTTCAGCCCAAGTGATAATATCTACACTGCTATTTATAGCCCCGTAGCATGAGCTTGAGTCAGTTGACCTTGGCTCTGAGACTTGCTGCAGCATGGTTCTTATTGCAGTGTAGATATTCCTGAATATTGAAGGGCCAAAATACTTAGCAGTAAAGAAACAAGTAATGAGTGGATTTTGTAAGGGACATATTATCAAATCCAAAATCCAACTAAGCTTTGTATGTCCAGACTTCTAAGCTGTGAAGTAGGCACCTAAAAGGAAGAGGCTAATCACTTAAATACTCTTTGCAGGAACTGTAGCTCAATAATTAGATTTGCCTGTAGCTCTTTCTCTAGACAAACTGAATTCTATAGATTTCACTCACAAGGAAAGACTGACTCAGTCACTCACTTTTTTTTTTCATCCATAAAGTTTAAAAACTCTACTAGCCCCTGAAGGCATTAATGTCCACAGATAATAGCTATTACAATGTTGACCTCTGGGGAGATTAGCAGGTCTAGCAGAGTTCTTCATGATCTTTCTTTACTCCTTTACTTTAATATACTTCTAGGGAGCAATTGTATCACCTCTTATTGATGGGGAGGTAAAGATTATCTGGCTAGCAAAAATGTTTGACCTCAGGAACAAACCTGGCAGCCAGTGAAGACCACTAAAGCAGTTGAAGACTTCTCACCCATCTGCAGATGAAAAAAAAAATCCTGTGGTGAACAGCAATGAGACCTCTATGCTTCAAAGTAATTTTTTTAATTAAAAAGACTCCACTGTACCACAGGGCAGAAGGTCACTGATCCTTTGTATCCTGCTCATAGTTGCCATGCAGAACAGTTCCTCCGGCTAAAAGCTCCTGTTTGCTGCATGGCCGCAATTTAGGGAATTAAAGTTTACAATATCCCAATGCTAGACCAGCTGGGTTTAAATATGGATTAGAATAATAGAACCATAGGGTTAGAAGGGACTACAAGGGTCTTCTAATACAAACTCCTGCCAAGATGCAGGATTTGTTGTGTCTAAACCATCCAAGACAGATGGCTATCCAGCCTTTTTTTGAAAATCTGCAGTGAAGGAGTTTCCATGACTTCCCTAGACCATCTGTTCCATTGTCCTACTGTTCTTACACTTAGGAAGTTTATTCTGAGATTTAAACTAAATCTACTATGCTGTAGTTTGAACCCATTGCTTCTTGTCCTGCCCTCTGTGGCAAGAGAGAACAATTCTTCTCCATCTTTCTTATGGCAACCTTTCTATTATTTGAAGACCTGTATTGTATCCCCCCCTTAATCTCTTATTTTTCCAAACTAAAAATACCCAGTTTCATCAGACTTTTGATCATATGTTTGCATTTCATATCTTTGATCACTTTTGTTACCTGCCTATGGATCCTTTTCAGTTTCTCTACATCCTTTCTGTACAGAGGCATCCAAAATTGGACACAATACTCCATCTGAGACCTAACCAGTGCTGAATATTGTCAACTCCATGACTTGTATGCTATACCTCTGTTAATGCAACCCAAAATTGCATTTGCTTTTTTTGCAACAGGATTCATAAAGTGAAGGCCACAAGGGCTTGTTATGCTCTTTTAGTCTGTCCTACTGCATAACTCAGGCATTAGAATTTCATCCAGCAATTACTGCATCTATCCCAACAACTTGTGGTTGAATGACCCCAAATCTTTTAGGCCCAGTGTACATTTAAAAGTTAGATTGCCCTAGTTATGTTGCTCAGGGCTGTGAAAAATTTCACACCTGAATCAGCTGCTAGCACAAACTAGAGCAGCCTCGGGACTGCTGCAACATAAATTGATAGATGATGGTGCCCAAAGGAGCCACATTACTAATCAGGACTGCCAGATTACAGCTCCTCCCCTCTCCTATGCCTCAGATGACCCTTCCCTATTCTGGAACAGCCTCCACGCTTGAAAGGGGAGGGATCATTGGAGCTGGCTAAACCAGAGGAGGATTCTGCTAACACAGGGAAATCCTCACATGCTGCATTAGCCTTAAAGCATATATTTGCACCACTAGAGTGGCATAGAGGGGATTTAGGAGAGGCCTAGGATATGGCCTATTATGTGTTGCCTTCATTAAGTATTCAGTATATAGCTAAATAGCCTTGCAACATATGCATTTACTAACAATTGAGATTATACGAATGAACCTTACAAGGGCAATTAATGTATATTTTAACGAAAAAAAAGATTCACAAACATTTGTTTGTGCTTTGCTTCCTACACATATAGTGTCCTTTATCCCACTATATAAATGAATGTGCAGATAGTTTGAGTTAATTTTTCTTTGTATACAATTCAAATCATATAGCGCACATGCTTTCCCCTCACCCTTATGTTAAATTGTTCAGCTGTCTTATCCATCATGGAAGAAAATGTTGTACAGAATCACATTAAAATTTTTAGGAATCCATATAGCCAGTGACCTTTAATGAAAGTAACATTTAACAGGATAGATCAGCTACACAGACATTATATGACTGCTCACTCTGTTGCTTGATATCTCTCCCCAGAGTCCTGCTACGTGATTTCTCTCCCTCTGCTCTCTGACTTTGCCTAATTTTTATCTAGGTTATGTCTTTTTCCTTTCACAAGCTGACTGAAAGGAGAAAGTCAGAGTCTTTTTTCCCCTTAAAGACTGAATGGGCCCTTTAAAGGATATTGCAGTGTTGCAGGCTACCATCAGGATACAGGGGAACATGCTCACAGTTAGACTTTAAACCTAAAAGATGTGAAACAAATCAGGATTGCTGTATCAGATGGCATCCTTTTCATGGTAGTTTTCAATTAGCATATCATCTGTTCTTTCTCTCTCTTTCTCACATCCACACACCCTCACAAACACTGTTTACCCTCTTTAGATTTAAATGTATTCATGAGTTTTATTTTCCCCCAAAGCAAGAGCTGCATCACAGTGCATTTCTTTTACTCTTGCGTACCTTAATCCCAGCCTGGTGGAGGCGGAGGTGGGGGCGGGAGTGGGGGGGGGGAGGAAACTGTCCTTTTGCTCTAGATAAAATTGACAATGTGAAATTGTACCTGTGACCGAGGTTTGCACTAGGTCTAACTCTTTGAGGAATGCAAAGAACCAGAAGATTGGAAGGTACTGAAACACAAATTCTAGTCCCCCATCCATAGCTCAAGTAAACAGGCTTTGCAAAGGGATCAATGAAAGCTGAATCCTTCCTCTAACCTGGAGCTGCTCAGCCACTGTACAGTCAGTAGTGCAATGTCTATTCTACATTAGAATTTGTGGCCCACACTACTATCTCCCTAGAAGGAGCTTTGGCTAAGGGATGTGTTATATTTGGACCAACAGAGAAGGAGATAGGCATAGAAGGATCTGATAGAAACACAGCTGTCTGCTGTGGAGATTTTGTCTAGCTGCAAAACTGAAACTAACATGAAAGTAAGGTTTTGAACTGAGGAGAGGGGAATGTTTGGGGACAGGACATCACATTTCTCCACCCTAATTTAAAAATTTTCCAGTAGATAGATAGATAGATGATTGTTTATATGGCTAATATGAAACACTATATAACCTAACTAAAAGTTGTGGGTGGACTTCCGCAGGCTCTCAAGTTGCAAGCGATTATTTTGCTCCAGAATAATAGCTCTCTAACAGCTTATATATTCAGTCATGTAACTGGTTTTTGCACTGTTTTGGGATGATGTGGTGATGGCCATGCAACAGTATCCTGAACAGCAGGAACAGTCAGTGGTAAGGAATCAACTGGATCTGGTATGGAATAAACTGGATCTGGTACCAAAATTTCTTCCACCAAGTCATCAAATTAGAAGTTGTAATGGAAGGAGGCTAAATTGGAGGAACAGAAAGTTTTATTGCAAAATCCCTAGACTCTGGTACTTGTCGGGGCTGCAACTGGTCTATATGTCGTTTCCATAAAATACCATTGGATAGTTTTACTGCAAATGAAACATGTCCTGTGAATTTTATAGGGTCCCCAGGTACCCATTTCACTCCTTAACCATAGTTACAAGTCCATATTAAGCCTTCTACTTGAAAAGAATGATGACAAGTCTCATGTCGTCAATTAATGTGCATAGCTTGGGATTTGGCTCCCTGTGAGGCACCACCAGGAAATAACAGGTCCCAACAGGTACACAAAGATCTCTTCAAGAAAAGAGTTGCAGGTTAACCCTGAGGTACTAGCATGTGGTGTGGTCCTATAGACAGGAAAGAATTTGCCCAGTTTCTACTGATGACTCAAAATGGACTTGGTAGCTCTTAAGGCATGCTTATGAGTTTCACTAGTCCATTTGTAGCTAGATGGTATGGAGCAGAACATGTACACTGAATTCAGTTTGAAACTAGGAACTTCTAAAATACTTTAGAACAGAACTGAGATCCCTTGTCACTTACCAACTGTAATAATAGACCACACTGGCTAAACAAAGTACAATGGCCTTGGTAGCTTTAGAAGTCATTTTGAAAACTTATGGCCATTTTTGAATGGGCATCAATTACAACCAAAAGCATATAATCTTCTAAAGGTCCAGTAAAGTCCACATGAATACATGACCAAGGTGTCTGAGGCCATGACCAAGTGTTTAGATGAGCTGGGCCAGGATCATGCTGAATTTGCTGACACACAATGCAGTGCTTCACCTTCCTTTCAATATCTTGTTGATCCCCAGCCACCAGACATGATTTCAGGCCTTCAACTGTACAATACCAAAATGATCTTCATGAAGAGCTTCCAAAACCTGAGATTAATGTGATATTGGAATGATCACTTGCATTTCCCATAAAATGCAACCATGATACACAGATTATTTCATGTTGACATGATATGAATTGTGTAAACTATGGATTCTTTTGTTCCAATACTGTACCTTGTGGTACCATTCCCTTCATAAGAGAAAGTGTGTCATCCTTAGCTGTTTCTTTATTAATGTCTGTGCTAGTACTGGGTAACTTATCTATCAAATTGAGATGAACACTTTGTCTGAAGCTTCTTTGGGTTGACAAAAGCTTGGGTCTGGCAGGAGTAACAGCCTATAAGCATTGCTGCGCTGGATGTCATGATCCATGGGCCTCAAATCCTGGTCCACAGGAGTAGCCACGCTTCAACCCTCTACTTGACAGTTTGCTGATGACTGCTGACCCAGAAAGCTCAGCCTCATTGGACCACTGTCCTTACTTAAGCCAGGAACGAGAAGCTGTCCAAGCAACTTGGATCCACCCTGCTCTAGACTGTGTATCTTGTGCCTCCTGCTTCTGCTTCCCCAGCTTGACTTCCCAGCATCCCAACCTGGCTTGGATCCTGACCTCCAACTTGTGGTTTTGATCTCTGATTTGTCTCCTCCTTTTGATCTCCCAGTTTCCTGACCCAGCTGACATTTGACTCCTGACTGTGGACTCTGGCTCTGACCAGTGGTGGTTCTTGAAAAGCCACTTTCTCTGGTGATTTCCTTAAGTCTCTGGCATCAATTACATGTTCAAGCTATCTAGCTGAAGATTTGAAAAATTCGGAAATGTTTCGATGTACTCTCAGTCTATGGTCTTCCAAATGTTGCAAGACAGTATCCAACTTTTGAAGATGATCTTGATCTTTTCCTATAATAAGGATGTTATCCAAATAGTATTGAACTCCATTTAGTCCCCTCAGAATCTCATCCATGGCTTTGTGTAATAGGGCAAGTGCTGAAGTGATACAGAAAGGCAACCTGTGATAAAAAAATAAGCCTTTTTGTGTGTTGATTGTGAGATATTTGTGAGATGTTGGCTCAATCTCTATTTGTAGGTATGCACTGAGCAAATCCAATTTACTGAAACACTGTCCTCCACTAAGAGTAGCAAACAAATCTTCAATATATGGTAGTGGACACTGGTTTGGACACTGGTCTGGGTTCTGCATCACTTTGAAATCTTTACAAATTTGGATGGATCCATCCTTCTTGATCACTGGTACAATAACAGGAGCCCACTCACTATGTGAAACCAGTGGCAAGATTCCAGTGTTCAGTAAATGATCCAAATCAGCTTTCACCAGAGGCTTCAGAGCATAAGGCACAACTCTGGCTTATGCAGTCACAACTTTTGGCTGGCTGTCAGACTTAACAGTGAGCTTCACTGACACACTGCTCGTCTATCCAAGTTCTTTTTCAAAAATTTAGGAGTGTCCTGTATTTCTTAAAAATCTTGAGGTATTTTTGTGACCCACCTTGATCTCAGCACAATTCTTCTTGGGTTTCTTATTCAAGATCTGCCAAATGATGGTGGATACTTTTCATCAATCATGTACAAGGGTAAAGTGACTCATTGTCCATCCAGTTGAAATTTCATCAGGACTAATTTTTTTCTGGTATAAATCTTCAAAACTGTGGAGATTTCTTCCAGAGGAACTTGTGATAACGTCTGCTGATAAGTAGATGCAGAAATCACTGAAACAGCAGCTCCAGTATCAGGCTCCATTCTTATAGGAACTTCCTTGATCGAGGGTGTGACCCAGATGCCATCTATGACTCTATCTTCTAATAACAAGCGAAGTGGTAGGTCTTGATCACTACAGCATGTGTCTTTTTCAATATTATGAATTCCCGACTTCCGTCCATTCTTAGGTTTGGTCTTCACAGGTATCTTCTTGGATGGACAGATATTCTGTGTTGCTGATTGTTGAACTGTGCATTAGGTCACAGAGACATGTCCTTTCTTCTGGCACTTTCTGCAAATGACCTTGCATGCTCAGCAATCCTTCTCAGTGGGCATAGTTTGTGCACAATGACCACACAGAAATCCCTTGCATTCCTGTGGTCCTCTATCTCACTGATGCAGGAGATAAACTTCTTGGTTCACATTAAAGTCCAGAGAATTCTTGTCCATGATCTCCATTGCAATATTTACTTCAACAGCCTTCTTGAATGTATGTGCTGATGGTGTCAGTAACTTTTTCTAGATTTGGTCACTGCATTATCCAGAGACAAATTGGTCATGCAGGGCATCGCATAATGTTCATCCAAACTGACAATGCTCTGGCAACTTCCTTAGAGTAGCAACAAACTGTACTACTGACTCTCCACTTCCCTGATGTCACTGATGGCTGTGATATCATTCCACTATCAACAATAGAGCAGGAAAAAATGTTCCTGCATTGCTGAAGTAATTGCAGTGTACGTGGCAGTTCCGGGCACAGCTGGAGATGATAGCAGTCTGTATGCCTTGGAAGCCATCACTGTCAGGAAGGCTGAAAGTGTTTGTCCATCTGGAATGGAGTTGCAAATTGTTCAAAACATTCAAAGGGTTCCACTCATGATTCACAGTTTTCATCAAACTCACCAACATTGCTCATGAAAATGCCCATTTCACTGCTTTCCTGTTGGACCTCACATCTTCTAGCTGTCTGCTCTGTCACAGGCAAATTCTTTTTTTCCCCCTTTATTGTTTACTGTGCACTATTTGTGCTTGATCCCCCTCTGCTGGCTGTGTGTGCTTACAAGTGCCTTTGGCTGTACTTGGACTCCTTCTGCTGGCAGCAGCCCCTCAGTGCAAGCTAAAGCTCTTTCTCTTCCTCTTTCTCTCCCTCTACCTGCTGGTACTTGGTCAACCAAGATGGCTGCTTGCTTCCCCTTTTTGTTATGTTAAGTACTCAATGAGAGCTGAAATCACTTGTGGTGGGGCAGTGTTTCTGCCCAGCCTGTTGAGAGCTAAAAAAATATCGCTAAGAGATTGACCCATAGAGGTCACAGAAGAGAGGTAGGTAGCAGCAGGAGGGGACTGACGGACAGACGGCGCGAGTGACTGGGGAAAATGGTGAGCAGTTGGCTGGTGGGAGGCAGCGAGGAACAGTGGCTAGCAGGGCAGCCAGCCAGAGAAAGTGCTCAGATGGTAGAGCAAGCCAGGGTCTTCTTCCCTGGGTGGGAGTGAACTCACACAGATGCACGTCTGAAACGGGGTCCTCACTGACCAAGGATAACCACTGCGGGTGGAGTATGGTGAGGGAGCAGAGGGGGACACAGTAAAGGAACTTTTGGTTGTAGAACTCAAGAACATGAGGCAGAAGGCACTGCCCCACTCACTCTGGGGTGGGTGTCCTGCTCACAGTTTTAGGTTCATGAATCCTGATTGCAGCATTTTTCCAAATTAGCGTTGGGCGACTTCTCTCCTTTCATTAAAAGTTTATTTTCTACACTCAGACTCTGTGCTTGCGGGTGGGGAAGTATTGCTTCTCAGAGGCACCCAGGGGTGGTGTGTAATTTTCCCAGGTTACTGGGTGGGGGCTCCACCTGGCAGAAGGTTTACACTTGGGCAGACATTTGTAGAGTAGTCTCCTCTTATACAGTAGAGGCCTGGCTCTAGACAATGCTATCTACTTTCTCCACAAAATCCTTTAATTAAATAATCAGAATCCAAGTTGCAAATGCTGCATTCCCTTCTTGAGTTCCTATTAATAGCAAAAAGACATAAATAAGATAAAAATAAAAAGCCTATCTTTAAGAGAAAGTAAATATTTTAGACTTTATTGTACTAAAATTTTCAATCACAATGTTCTCATTACTTTGACCACATTTTTAACTTGTATTAGCCCTTTAGCAGAATAAACCTTTGTTTAACCAACAATTGCTATAAGATCTTCTCAGCCAAAGGAAGTAGTATTTTTCCTCAGTGTCTTGCTACTGTTTCGAGTTTCTTGGTCTCCTTTCAACTGCTTTGTAGGCGAGCTTGTGCCCGACACGTTCCTTCTGCTCATAATGAGCTTTCACTCAAGCCACTGATCAATAGCAGAAACCAGCAGTTCTGTCTCTATTGCTTGTTTTCTCTATCTTGAATCTGCCAAAATAGATTAGACTATTGCCAAGGTCACTCAATATGTTGCGAGTGGATGAAAAGATATCTGGTTGGCTCTTTATAGGACAGGAATGCAAAAGACAATACTAGAGCTACACTGAGTGTACCATGACAGATTAAATCTGCATCAAGGACACAGAGGGTATTTTTAGTGAACCTTTTGATACAACTGAGTGTGGTACATATCTGCTATTAGATGAGAGGATTTTGCATTATATTTTTTTAGGCAAAGCCTTGTGGCAATAGGCTTGAGAGGAGGAACTTGGTTTGGGACAAACAAGAAGGGTCAGATTTTGCCCTAAGAAAGATACTCAGGTGCAGGTCTCATTGAAATCAATGGGCGCTGTGCACATATATCTGATGGTAGAATGTTCCTAGAAAGTGACTAGGGTAGACACATATGAATAAGAGCAGCAAATTCTACAAGAGCATCCCTGTGCTAATTAGCCGGCACCAGGAGCAAAGAGATTCCTCATTTGGCCCGGGCCTCTCCCCTTTTGCCTGAATCTGACTGGAAGGAGCTCCCCCTGGGTGCAGCAAGTCCCAATCATCCCCAAGTTCTCAGTAGTATGATTAAGGGAGATAAAAAGTGTGGCTCTTAATGAACACATCTAACCCATATGAATCCTCCTGGCAAATATGCAGAGATCAATGATTTTCTTACTTTCTTACTCTGAATGGCTTTGCCCTCTCCTGGTTGGTTGGGGACCTCATGGCTCAAGATGAGTCTTGTGAGGGGATCTGTGATACCCACTCCAAGCCCACCTTGGGGCACATCTACTTATTTAAAGCCATATCCTTACACCCAAATTCAGCAAACTATGGGATAACACACAAGACCCCTAATGGTTGGCTTTGCTGCATCTCTCACCTACCCAGTAATTATCAGCCAAGCCAGGGAGGGAGTTCTCAGGATCCCTCTAGACCAAGGAGGCCTCACCACTGGAGTCCTCACAGTTCTCTATAACCATCCTTTCCTTCACAGATCCTCCCCTGCTGGATTTATTTTTCCTGCTCTGCAATCTCCTCTCCATCCTTCTCTCCCTCCTATTCAGCAGTTCCTCTCTCTAATTCTCTCCTCTCCTCCTGCTCAATATGAGTAGGAGGAGAGGAGAGAATTAGAGAGAGGAACTGTTCCCTTTGTCTCTGTTCCCTTTCTTCCTCTCATAGTTCTGTGATTCCACTAACTCATCCTCTCATGCCTTCACCTCACCATGGAATATATGAAAACAAAACAAAATATGGAACTAACATGTTATTTGCCAGCTACCATAATAAGTCCTTTGCCTCTATGCTTCAAGCCTTTTGTGGCAAGGTACAACACCTAGCACATGGGGGCTGATTGGAGCCTGTGATCACCTCCACGGTATAACAACAATTTATAATAAAGATGGGTCAGAGCTGTACAGTTCAGATCTGATTGCTCCCAATTACACAGATTTAATGTTGCAAGCTTTTAGTTTATCCAGCATTCCCAAATTATGGCCTGTGTCATGATGCTTTGGCCCTCCAGCCAAAAGTATCCTTCAGTCCTACTCCTTTGGGGTCAGTGAGGTTCAAAGGTAATCAGGAACAAAATACACACAACTCAAAAACAGTGTCTTCCCATGAAGCTTCAGTAGGGCCCTGCTCTTTATTCAGAGCTAGTTCTCCAAATAGTCTATTCTTCCATTGATTGCCTCCTGCCAGGGTCTGGTCATGCCTTCTAGGACAGCTGATCTAGCTGGCAAACAATTGGAATTGCAGGGCTGCAACCAATCTTATTCACCATTAAGAGAAGCAGAGTTCTGTCTTCCTTCCTCATCATCCCCAAACTCTCATCCTTTCAGCTTTCCTCTCCAGGTCTGATATTGGGTGCCAATGTAGCAGGGTGTGATCACCTGGATCCACAGGCTTTCCCTAACCCTTTCATTGCCAGTAGAGAGCTTACCAGCCTCCTTAGTCCCCTCACTGCAAGTGTGTGGCCCCTCTGCCCAATCACACCCTTGTTCAGACAGTTTTAGGAATAGGCACTCCCATTGCTGTGAACTTCATATCTGGATTTGGACTCAAACGTTCCCAAAGCTAGCAGTTGTTTTAAATCTGGTTTCCATTGGACTAATGTCTCAATTTTGCTCATCAACGTTCGTTGTACAAATGACAAAAAAAAAAAAATCTGGCACCACATTATATTTGGTATTTGCTGCCCAGTTACCAAGTTCATAACAACAAAGCACTTCATCATGTCATTATTCAAGTAATTAGTCCCATTGACTTCAATAGAATTGGTCATGTGCTTAAAGTAAAGCATGTGCCTAAGTGCTTGGTAGGATTGGAGCCAGAGTGCCCATTGAAATAGATCCAAGAGTCAACAAAAGTCTAACAGAATGGGGCTTAGCTGCTGTGAGATACAGAGTGCCTCCAGCTGTTCTTGTTTTCAGTGTCAACTGAAGATGTTCAGCAGCTTGCAAGGTGGGGCCCACAATATCAATTCTGTTAATAGGTAAAAAAAATATGTACTAATTACTGAAAATGCAAAATAAACCCCAATAGATAATAAACCAGGGTTTTAAACCTAGGAAATATGCAGTGCAATTCCTTCTTCATTTGACCAAAAGTCTTCAAAGGCCTGCAAGATTTAAAACCTGCTTAAGTAATCTGATGGCATAGCTCGCAAATCATATTCGCTAAACAAGAAAGGAAATAAAAAGACTGGAGCTTTGAGTATGTCTATAGTTATCTCACAGTGTTATCTTAGTTTCTGATTGAATTTTAAAGATCCTCATCATGATTCACTGAAAGAGGCCAGACCAAAGCTTCAGCTTGGATGAAAATTAAACAAGAAGCCTGTAATTCTACTTTTCTTTGGCTTTGAAGCATGCAGTGTCCTTCCTAATGGAAGGCTTTTTATTCATCAGATTCAATCTGCAGATCTGCATACATGCAAGGTCACAGTACGTCATGGTTTGGACCTTTAGACCTCACTGAGAGGAGTCACCAAGCATTTGCCTGGGCCACAGAAAATATTTTGCACAATCATGCCTGTCAATTTCAGTTAAAGTGAGAATTTTAAGTTGATTTACAAGAATTGGCCTCCCTTCTCCTGCTGTATTTTCACAACAGACACGAGGGGGAGGGGAGAATGTTTTGAAATTGCAACAAAGTGCACCTTAGTGCTGAATTAACTACCATGCAAATCCTAATTGTGCCAACCATGTGACTTTTCTAGACCTGTCAAAGCTTTCTTTGTTTGTATGTGATGCTCAAGAGCTCAGTTCTGTTGGGGTGTAGAGAATCCCAATCTCTTTCTACATGTGAATGTGAAGGGCCAGGTTGCCTTGTGTGGTCTGATTGCTTTGCACTGTGCTGCCAGCAGAATCTGATCCTGACATCAGTTTAACCATCCAAGGCAGGATCATCTTCATGTAAATGTGGTCACTAGCATGGGACAGAGGACGACACTGAGTAAGTGTGGGTAACCTGTTTTTGTTTTTTACCAACATTTTGGTTCTTTTTTTCTTTTCTTTTTAAAAATTGTGTATCCCGTCAAAACACAGCTTTAGTACCAGCAAACAGTTGTCTCTTACCCCTCCTAATGGATTATTACCTATCTTTAAACTTATGAACATCTGATGTTGGCATTATTTCTTGTCTCTGGGCTATTGCAAGGGATCATAGCTTTAGAATGCCAGACTCTCTGTGCTTTGGTTTCACACTCCCAACATTTACATGGCTGGTTCAGTGGTTTGGGTAGTAGCCTAGGCTGTGGGAGACCTGAGTTCAACTCTGCACTACCACAAGCTTCCTGTTTGACCTTGGACAAATCAATTAGTCTCTCTTAGCCTCAGTTCACCATCTGTATCATGCATGGGTCCAGAACAATGGAGCTATACACAGTTACAGCAGCCCTGAAATTGACCCCTATTTCATAAGGTTAAAGGAACACTGGATAAAATGAGCATGCATGTATTGCTGAGGTAGGAATGAACAAAAACTCCCTTCCAGGACAGCTATGGTTAGCTGAGACCCTGATGTCAGGGCTGCAATGGCATTGTGCTGCTCCTCCCAGAGGCACTGAGGATAAACACATTAAATGTTGTGCGGTGCTCAGATATTAGAGTAATGTGGGCCATAGAAACACCTAAGACAGATAAATATAAAGGGATACACCTGAACATCCAGTAAACATTGAAGGTGTTTCTTTTTACATATAAAGCCATGCATTTGTTTGCTATCGAACCAGGTAGACATGGTTTTTATGCTTTGTTTACAGATTCTTTATGTTGTGTTACACAGTATCAAATCAGCTTAAGATATGATGCAATGAAACGACATCGTACAACTCCAAGTAAGTTAATATAATATGACAGAATGCTTTTAGGCAATTATTTCACGTCCAGTAATGACAATTAATTTGGACAATGGAGAATCCAGCTTGAAATTCAGAGATAGAAACCTGACAAAACTGCCAATGACCTATGTTTAATTCAGTGATATTCCCTAAATATAGACCTCTATGATAAAATCATGAATGTTGTGGAGAAAGTGAATAAGAAAGTGTTATTTACCTTTTCACATAAGTCAAGAACCTGGGGTCTCCCAATGAAACTAATAGGCAGCAGGTTTAAAACAAATATAAGGAAGTACTTCTTTGCACAGTGCACAGTCAATCTGTTGAACTAGTTGCCAGGGGATGTTGGGAAGGCCAAAAATATAACTGGGTTAAAAAAAGATAAGTTCATGGAGGACAGGTCCATGAATGGCTATTAGCGAATATGATCAGGGACGCAACCCAATGGACAACAGGGAATGGATCACTCAATAAATGGTCTGTTCTGCTTATTCCCTCTGAAGTACCTGGCACCAACTACTGTCAGAAGATAGAATCCTCGGCGAGATAGACCATTGGTTTGACGCAGTATGGCTTTCTTATGTTCTTATGTCTTTAAATTGCAGGCAATCTCTAATTGTTCTTGATAAAAAAAATTGGAAGGTGTTTTTTTTTTTTAGGGTGCTTGGCAAGAAAAGTTGCCAAATCCAATTAGTGCGTGTAGTATCCTTTGAGTTTCTCTCAGCTATAACCACTAAATCTACAGGGGACTAAGTTAAAGCAGAATGTCCCTGTCCCTCACTTACTGCTGTCAGAAGGTTAGGTACAGTATATAGAATGAAATTATTTTGTTACTTCAAGAGGTGATTTGTCTTCATTCTCTACTATTGGTGGTTTATTTGATGTTCTAACTGTATCTTCAGATGGGTGTTTCTGTTACAAGGGAAATAATTTTGCACTGAATAAACCTTTATCAATATTTAGACAGATGTCAAAGCACTGTTGTACATTTACCTAGGAGGCTTATTCCCTTCTAGATGAGATAAAAGATCTGTCCCACCCTCATGTTTAGTTAGAAAAGGGAAAGCAGCAGACAATCCACTTCTAGCACTTTTTGAAAATATTATTAACTTAAGAGGTGACTGAAAGAGGATTAAAGCATCTTGTGCTGACAAATGGTTTCAAAGGTGAGATCCATCAGACTACTTGTCTCAGGATCATTACAGTTATTGGGTCTCCTCCCATGAGAGCTATTTGTGCAATGTGTAAATGGAAAATCACCAGAATTATCTGTATGGTGCTCTGGTCCAGAACAGCCAAACAAGCAGTTTGGTGCTGCTGCTCATCTAGTATGGTCAAAGCCAGACAAGGTGAGAAGGCAAACCTTCTTATCATAAAGCTGGTTGAAAAATGTCCAGTTGTGGAATTTTGACCACATGTTGGAAAAAAGAACCCCCCACCAATTTTTGTGAAAATGTTGTTTCATTTTTCAACTAATTATATCTTACTACAATGAACCTATTTTATGCAGACAGCAGATACAATTATGAGATAAATAGCATACTCAAACACCTGCCCAACTGGGACCACAATCTTGACTTTCAGCCTCAGGAACACATATCTGCCACATCAGCTAAAAGACAGCATTCTTTCCTGCCAGCAGTAGTTAGTAAGGCCTTTAACCTCACTGTAGGTCTACATTTCTCTAAGGGCTTGTCTACACAGAAAGTTAATGTGTGGCAAACCAGGAAGGTACAGTGCGCCAATTTGCAACACCCTAACTGGCCATGTGGCAGACTAAAAGTTCTGTAGGTTTCAGAGTAGCAGCCATGTTAGTCTGTATCCGCAAAAAGAAAAGAAGGACTTGTGACACCTTAGAGACTAACAAATTTATTTGAGCATAAGCTTTCATGAGCCACAGTAGTGATGAAGTGAGCTGTAGCTCACGAAAGCTTATGCTCAAATAAATTTGTTAATCTCTAAGGTGCCAAAAGTCCTCCTTTTTTAAAAAGTTCTGTAGTGAGCTTTGATGTTGTCTCTGTATAGATAAGCTCTTACTCTCTCACATATCCACACAGATAGCACACCACATACATACTCAGCGCTTGTCTTCAATGCAAGAGTTAGCTTGAGTTACTCCACTCAAACTATCTTAGTTTGAGTGGAGTAACTAGCTTGGTTTGAGTCAGAATGGTCACACTGCAAAACAACCCTAAAATTACAGTGATTAGATTAGCAGCATTGAGTTACTGGATTAGCAGTTGGTGGGTTGTGCTAATGCAAGCTTGTAGCCTGTAGCTGTATCCCTGTTACATTACTAGCTTTGAGCGTCGGCAGCACATGAGCTGCATCCCATGCCCCCTGACAGGCCAGTTAGCTCGAGTTTAATGGACCACGCAACCTGTGCTGGAGAGTTTTGTGTGTATGTGGGAGTTGGGTTAGGGGCAAGAGTCAAGCTGTACCTTGAGCCAACATAGCAGTGAAGACTAACCCTTAGACAAAGCATGGCTTGAGTGTTTGAGCTTCCAGGGAATTCAAATCCAGCAGTCAGATACTAATCTGTATTGAATCCACTATGCACTATAGAAGAAGAAGGGGAAAAAATACAGGAAGGGGCTAATGTGGAAGAAAATTCTGTGAGTTTCCTCCACATTGTCCTATAGGAAAGGGGCTTCCTCCCACAGAATTCTGCCCTAAATACAGTGGGCCTTCAAGAGCCTCTTGAGGCCTTGCTTTGAAACCCAGGCACTGCCACTTCCTGGCAGTGCAGCTCCAATGCAGTCCTGAGCCTGGGGTCTCCTCGGGCCACAGTTGTCCAGGAGCCAGTTTTTGTTCCTTCCACTACTGCAATACGTTCCTGGTCAGTTTATCTATTATCTCCTTAGTTTTATAAACCATGGGCCAATTTCAGGTTTGGTGTAAGCAGATGCAACTCTTCATTCCATTCTCCTCTTTCCTTCCCACTCCTCACCTCTGCATCAATGTCAGGCTTAATAAAGTCCATGTCTCCCTTGACCCCAGAATGGAGCCTGCTCGTTCTATGCGATACACTAAATGCTGACTACAAATGTTTTTTTGACATATCTATATAACAACTTCCATCAATGGACCATCAGCTTGGATAAAACCAGCAACAGCAGAAGCAGAGTCTTTTCCCATGTGAGCTACAGGAACATTGCAATTAGCTGGTATTGGCTGTTATGCTCTATGTGGGTTAGCCACTAAAGGGGGACTTAGCTAGCATGTTATATCTGCATACCAGCCTCCTGACTCCATGCTGGTAGCTCGGGGGTGATTTAAAGGGCCTGGGGCTCCTAGCCGCCACTACCACAGCTAGAGCCCTGGGCCCTTTAAATCAAGATTTAAAGGGCCTGGGGATTTAAGGCCCTGCCCATTCTGGTTGAGGCCATGCCCCCTGCTCAGGACTCTAGCATACTGGTAAGTCCTTTAACTTACTTTCACCCCTGTCCAAGCCCCTTCACCCCCTTTCCTGGGGGAGGCTTGAGATTAAACAAGGTGAGCACAGACCAGCCCCTTGGGTTTTAAAAAGCAGAACTTTATTATAAAGAAAAAGTAAAAGAAGCACCTCTGTAAAATCAGGATGGAAAGTAATTTACAGGGTAATCAGATGCAAAACTCAGAGGATTCCCCTCTAAGTAAAAACTTAAATTTACAAAAAAAACCCCAGGAATAAACCTCCCTCTCAGCCTAGGGAAAAGTCACAAGCTAAAACAAAAGATACTCTAACATCTTTCCTTGCTATTACTTACTATTGCTGTAATTTTAGATATATCATTCAGTAGGAGCTGGATTACTTGTTTGGTCTCTCTTTTTGTCTCCAGAGAGAACCTACAGAAACACAAAACATAAACCCTCCCCCACAAATTTGAAAGTATCTTCTCCCCTTATTGGTCCTTTTGGTCAGGTGCTAACTAGGTTATCTGAGCTTCTTAACCCTTTACAGGTAAAGGAGGGATTTTATGCTACCCTTAGCTGTATGCTTATGACAAGGATAAAATAGAAACCAGAAGCAAAGTGGAATCAAATCTTTTTTTAAAGTTCCAAAAAGGTAGCTCAGTGGTTTTCCTCAACTTTTCAATGCCTCTGAATTTCTGTGTTTCTTGTATGAATCACTACTACCTTTTCTTTCAACCTGTTTGTTCAAGCCACTTGTTGCTTCCATCTTATGGTAGACTGTGAGCTCTTTATGTGTACAGTGCCTGGAATAATTGGACCCTGACCCAAGACCAAGGCCTCTAGGTGCTAGCACAATATGAATAAATAATATTAATTTATTATTTTTAAGGATAAATTAAGCCCCAGAAAAGCTGTTTTCACAGTTGTCTCAGCACAAAATGAATGAGAAAGCCTTGAAAGGCCTCTTGGGAAAGCCTACACTCACAAGATTTTCAAGCCCAAAAGGTTCAGATATATATTTTAACTTTGGGTAATTAACCGAACTGTTAAACCTTTGTATGAGACAGAGCTTTCTCAAGGGCTGGCCTGAGACTGAGGAATGAACTCCTTCAGTACCTAAGAACCATCACAAACCTTCTGCTCCAAATGCAAAGCACATTTCTTTGATCTACTTTCTCTAACATAAACATATACCTACATGTCCAAAATAAACACTGCATACACTTACTCCTCCTTGGTAGCGGATGAGAGAATAAACAAATGACAGATGCATAGTCACATTCATTGCTTAATACACTACTGGGAGGTGCTCAGATACTGCAGTGATGACTGTGGCATAAGAACCTACATAGAATACAATAAATGAGAATGGTGGAAAACATTAAAAGAACAATATTTAAGCATTTACACTTTAAAAGAAATAATGTTTGATGTAGCCTGAGGAAAGATTGTATCATCATACACACACACACTTCAAATTGCATTTCAAAATATAAAGTGTGATGGGATAAACTGTTATAGAGCCAGGAGGAAGAGAAAGAGAGCCAATTGGCTGGAAGGACTGTCAGTCACCCAGAGAGACGGGGGAAGAACTTCCCTTATGTGCAAAGGGTTCTGGGTAAGGAAGCCCTCTATAAAACTCCCTGGTGCCCAAGTGGGAGTCACAGTTGTAGGAGGAATAGGTACTTGGAGGAATCTGTGGGAGTTATATTATGAAAGTATGTGTTGTTTTTATTTTAGTTATCTTTAAAAACCTCTCTCAACTGAGTTGTGCATGCTGCCTTATAGGGCAAGCTTTCTGCTGCACTCTGCCAAATAGATTGTTTTGTTTCCTTCTTCTGCAGATAAGCATTTCTAAGTCCTCTGCTGATGGTGAATACCCTGTGAAGAGGCGATACTGTTTGTGGGCTGGGGAGAAAGCAGTAGTAGGAGTTTCAGAATGGGCTGTTTTAAGCCTGCAAATGCAAATAGGATCATTGTGAGTCTGTTTTGGCCTGTGTGTGCTTTATAACATCTGGTGGCAGAGTGTTGGCTTTTTGGATTAAAAAAAGTATTTGTTTATTTACAAATAGATTTATAAAAATGAAATCTCTCAACTTGAAAAGACAGCCTCAGAACTTATCCCATGATAGTCCAGGTTAGACTACTGCAGCATCTTTTTGTAGAAAGATTTAATAATCTTCAAACTCTCCTAACTTTTATAGCACTGGAAAACAATTAATAAGGTCTGTTTTGTGCAAGTAGTCTCCATCCCTTTCTGCTCCCATACAGGGGCCAGGCATTATTTTGGTGGGGAGGGGACTCAGAATGAAGAATACATGAATGAGTGCCCACATAATTCTGGCCTTTCGAAAGGGGGGTGGAGATTTGGCCAGGTGCCTATTCAGTCACTGTTTTGCAGAGATCTGATCAAAGGGGTTCTGTTATCAGGATACTCAAATGTGCATATCACAGCAATACAAGTTGTGTAGTGCCCTGAGTGCTATCTATCTTCCCTGCAACTACCCAGGAGACCTCTGCACTATCTTCAGGGCACAGGGAAGCCTTCATGTTTGCTGGACTTCATGGGTAATTCCAGGACCCAAAACTCACCTGTTTTGCTCATATATGGTTAAAAATGAAGGAACTAATTTTTATCTCGTATCTAGTCAATCCAAAAATTCTAAATTTGAAAGTTGGACTCAAAGCATTATCACACGGGATTTGGGTTAGAAATGACGGCAGTAAGGAGAGAAGCAAAGTTCCTGTGTCTAGGATGGGAATACAGTAACAGAATCGGAACCTATGTGGTGAACTCTGAATTGCCAACTCTTGTGACAGTCATAAAAACAAGCACAATATTTGCTGCTTTGTTTAAACCCCAGTTCTTGAACTTCAGTAATTACATGGGAACTTCAGCTTTTTTTATATAAAAAATGCTTCTGCTCCTCATAACTGCAGGGAATAGCTTGAAAGCCTGACTCAAGCGTACCCTAAATGCTCAAACCAGGTTGAAAATAAAAAACCCTTAAAATTTCATGACTTTTTGTGTGTGTGTGTTTTTGGGAGACTAACTCGTGACTCCTGAATGTTCAGGATTTGCAATACTGCTGATCATTTATTTTCTTACATTACCCTACCTCTATCTGAGCACACTTTGGAGCCAAAAATCTTGGAGAATCCTCCATCCTCACCGACACCATCCAGAATTGTATCCAAATGCAAGAGGTTGTTAGCAAATTTATATTCTATTTACCTAATGGTTTAGTTATTAGGAAATAACAAAAGGATAAGGTAAAAAGCTCCAAGTGTGGGTGGCTAAAATAGGACTTCTCACTTTTATTATAATTTATTTTGAATTTAAACAAGTAGAATAATGGAACTTGGCCCCAGGTCTCTCAGAAAAACAATGATAGTATCAGTAAGTGACATATCTTGGCAAACTTCAAAGGTCACTTAAAACGATCAAGACAGTTTTGTAAATGTTTATGCATGCCATATATTGTCTGCTCCTCTGCTATGATTAGTGGCTTCTGGCATCTCTTGCAAGTTAACTCCATTACTCTTCAGAACCAAGAGACTGAAGACAGCCTGGCAGGATTTCTTAACAATGGTGGAGGTGGGAGTGGGGGGGAGAATCAGTGTTGTGTACTGCCACAGGGAAAGTGTGGGACAGCTTTAAAAGGCACAAAAAGTGACTTCTGTGCCAACAACCAGCAGTGCTTAGATACTTGATGCTGAGATACTATGGTGATAATTATTAAAAAAAAAAAAACAAAAAAAACCTGAACTGCAGTAAATAGGGAACTGACTCTGTTACCTTATTCATATGGAGCAGTGCCTTTCAGTTCACTATAGTACTCACTGAAGGCTGATTACTCTATATCAGAGATCCATATTAGAGCTGAATTCTGTTAGCCCTCATCCCAATAAAGAGGAATTGATCACAGAACTAAAAGCTAATGTGGCTGCTTAGGCGCAAGTGATCATGAGTTGTTTACTTTTGTTACATGCCAAAAGTCTCAACCTGTAGTACATAGCCCTTGTAAAGCACCAAGTATTACTTTGCAAAGATGAAAAAAGAGCCAAATTATCTGGGGTAAAGAACTTATTCACAAATGTGAGTGATAATTGGGAACTGTCTAAGAACTTAGATACCCAAATCAGTGCAGTTCTATTGCCTGTGTTTAGGAGCTCAGACTAGATGATCCCAGCAGTCCCTTCTGACCTTAATATCTGTAAGTGCAGTGAAGTCAGTGGGAATTTTTGGATTGACTTTAGTGGCTTTTGGGTCAGCCCAAGAGTAAGGTATTTCTGAAAGTAAGGATGCCAGCATTGGGTTTATGTGATTAGTCCGTGGCTTGACCACATGCAGTTCTAATGGAGAATGCCAAACTTAAAGTCTATCTTTGCAATGGGATAGAACAGCCACACTCCTGTCATGAGAAATAATAAAACTTACAGGCAAGTGCTACTTCAGTCAAAACTCTCTAGGTGTCAGTGCTTAAATGTAATGGATGCTGCCCCTTGTTTACTGCTAACCTCTCCCCATTTTCTGTATCTTTGCTGTTTGTTTCCCCTCATGGAAATAGGGCTAACTATTTATTAAAACCAAGTCTCCCATCATGGTCTGCAGCCCTCCCCCCCCCCCACCTCTCTAATCTAATCTCCAATCTGTTTGCAATATGGTTGTGGCTGCATGTGTATTTACTACAACTCTCCAGTTCTGGTGTGATTAACAACTTGGCCATCCTTTAACACCTGTCATGAAGGAGCCACTCAGGGTGCAGAGAAGAGCTTGTTTATATAGCCGGTCAACCTATGGTATGGAAAATTTTGATAAAACTTTCAGTGAAAAATTCCCATTCAAACTCCATGATTTTTTTTTTTTTTTTTGGCAACTGAAACCCAAAAACTAACTCAACTGCTGTAAACCAGAAGACTCTTATCTGAAAACTGTTGGGGAAAAGGGGGTAGAGGGAACTGTCTGAATTTTTGTTTTTCATGTCTTTTTTTTCCAATACAATTTTAAACACTTTCTAGGAAAGTGCATACTTTCTGTGGGAAAACTTTCATTTTGTCAAAACCCCAGTTTTCTAAAGCGTCAACAAAATTTCTCACTGACCATGCTTTTCAATTTAGACAATTTTTAAAAAACTGTCCAGAACTCCCTATACAAGCCTTGAATTGGTCTGTCACTTTCATATCAGAAAGTATCAGTGTTCTAAAGACTCAGTCCTATCTCACTATTGTGATCTGAACAGCTCTGCCTACTATCTGGAAGAGATCTACAGATTTTAGAGCCGGGGTGGGGGGCAAACTTTTTGGTCTGAGAGCCACAGTGGGTTTCCAAAATTGTATGGAGGACCAGTTAGGGGAGGCTGTATCTCCCCAAACAGCCAGGTGTGGCCCGTCCCCTGCCTCCTATCTGACCCCCTGACAGCTCCCCCAGGACTCCTGCCCCATCCAACTCCCCTGTCCCCTGATGCCCCCCCAGGACTCCTGCCCCATTCACCACCCTCTGTTCCCTGACCACCCCTGACTGCCCCTTGCTGCCCCATCCAACCCCCCACTCATTCCTGACTGCCCCCCTGAGGCTGCAGGTGCGGGGGAACAGCAGGGGAGGAGCCAGGGACTAGTCTCCTGGGCCAGGAGCTCAGGAGCCGGGCAGGAGGGTCCCGCGGGCCGGATATGGCCCGTGGGCCGTAGTTTGCCCACCTTTGCTTTAGAGCCACTGCTCTGAAGTGTGTGACTAGGCACAATTAATCAAAAATGACCAGTGCATCCCTTTTCTAAAGATTGTTAATATAATTTCAGTAGCACCAGCAAACAGTTCCACAGCAGAAGTTTCATGTTCAACAGAGGGAGCTATCTAGCTTCAAAAGAATCTCTCCCTGGTAAAGCCAGTCTCTAGTACTTGTCAAATACATTAGTGCTATAGCTTTCTGGTTGCTTGTCTCTACTTGTTTGTTGCATGATGCTCTATTTAAGCTCCGTATTGAGTAATTTAATAAACGTTTAGATATAACTACTGCTGTTGGTTGTTCCCTATTGTTAGGTTGTTTTTTGTAGTGTACAGTTAAGGTGGTGGGGAGATGCACTGCCCCCAGGGGAGCACTAGGAGTCATTGTGCCTCAGTTATTCACTGTTTCACATTACTCCCCAATTGCATGGTGATGGGAGTAATTCTCTATACCCATTTAAAGAGTGTAGCTCAGTTCCTTCATACAGCCAACCAGCTACTTTGGGTGGTATCCTTGATCCACCTACCCTTCCCTGGCCTGGCAACTCCATGACTAAACATCTGAAGTGAAGCCTCTGTTCCCTGTAAACAATTGTCTGCAATGATGATCTGCCCTTTTGTGGACTACACAAAGGAGGTGGAGATCCCCTCCCTCCTATTCTTCTGTGCAGCTGCATAAGAGCAGGCAACAATGGAGCCCCTATTTAGAATGTTGTGACAGTACTGTACAGATGCGAGATCGTGGTGCCTTTTTCAATACAGATGCTGCAGGCAAGAAATCATTCAGTCTTCTCTGTACATGTCACTAGAGGAGATGGTTAACTGTCACACTGGGACTTCCTTGAAACTTTCCAAAGGGTAACTTCAGGACCTAGACTTTTAACGGTGGCCACTCCAAAGCGAGGTACCCCAAATTAGAGGCCACTTTAGAAATTTGGGTTCTAATATCTCTGGCCACATCCTAATATGCATGAAGCAGTTTCATCCAGGATACCTAACATGCTGAATTGCTTTGATACAAGTGTAATGCTGTTTTCCTAATATGTCTCAAATTATTGCCAACACCTTTCTTCTTTTTCCTTCAGAGGGCATACTTTTTAATATACATATGGAATCAGAGACCACTTCATTTCCAGTATAACTCAATTGAAAGGAAACATCTAGGATGAATCTGGCCCTTGGAATCACAGGTGTTAGACTGGATGACCTAATAGGTATTTCATGTTTATCTCCCTTTCAGTGCAGAATTATTCCTTATGATACATTTTTCTAATGTTTTGTCTGGTTAATGTTTAAATGTTCCAAGTGATAGGTCTTTTTGGCTTCTTGGAACACTTCCTGATATTCAGCCTAAATATTCCATTAATTTCATGTTTGCTTATATTCCTTTGTACCATTTTACATAGTTATCTTCAATTCTTGCTATTTACCCCCATCAAATATATGTAAATAGTTATTATGTCCCCTTTTAGTTATTTCTCAGCCAAGTCAATCCCACTGGTATCCTAAGGGCAAATTAGAAGTTCAAAGAATTTGTATTGCTACTATCTATCTAGTAATAGGATTCTCAGAATTAGTGGAATATGAGGTGTAGTTGCACCAGACTAGTATAGAGGGACCAGTATCTCTCTTTTTCTGTGGCCAGGTTTCTCTGTATAGAAACTACAAAAGTTCATTTGCCTTTTCTGCTGTCCACACCACATAGCAAACTAGACATTAGTTTGCAGTCCAGTATCACCCATTAGCCCTCTTTCAAGATGGCTGTTTCCAGGTTTCTCTTCTATTGAAGATCTGTGGATTTTTTTTTGGTTCACTTGTCCCCAGATATACTCGCCTGCTTTTTCCAAATCTGACACAACTGAGTTTGCAAACCCTCTTACTCAGTCTGAAGTGATCTGTGGCTGAAGGTTGGTGAATAGACTGGAGCACTCTAAAGTATTTCACACTGAAAACAAACAGGAAGAAAAATAAAAAGGTAAACTCATCTTCAAAGTTTCACCTGTACCATTGGGTACCCACTCATGTCACTGTATGCACCATGGTAAACAAGTCATCTCATATGAGGGATGGATGAGAGAGAATAGATGTCTCATCTCTGCACTTCTGTTCCACATCTGCAAAGTGGGGATAATCCTAGAAATGTAGGACTCTAGTGGTCACTGAGTCCATTTTCCCCCATGCTGAGGTTGGATTAAATATACCTAAACCTTCCGTTCTTCACCCCTTTGTCTATTTAGACTATAAATTATTTGAGTCAGGGACTATTTTACAATGGGTTGGTTCAGCATTTAGCACAGTGGGGCACACCTCTCCGAGGCCTTCTCACAGGACTCGTATATAACTACTGTAATAGGAAGAAGAATGAAACACTTAAACTTGAGATGAATCTTGTAAGTTAAGAAGCCAAATATTCAATTTCTCAAGGCTAGCTGCAAATGGAAATAAACACTTTGCTGAAAAAGAACCAGCTCAGAAGCTTAGTTGTAGTAAAAGATTGTGGCGCTTGTTTTGAATTACTTTGTGCACATTAAGTACTTTACAAGTTATCTCACTATGTAAAGAATCCTAGCATAAGGGAAAGGAGTACTTGTGGCACCTTAGAGACTAACAAATTTATTTGAGCATAAACTTTCGTGAGCTACAGCTCACTTCATTGGATGCATTCAGTGGAAAATACAGTGGGGAGATTTATATACACAGAGAACATGAAACAATGGGCGTTACCATTGTAACGAGAGTGATCGGGTAAGGTGAGCTATTACCAGCAGGAGAGAGAAAAAAACTTTTTTGTAGTGATAATCAAGGTGGGCCATTTCCAGCAGTTGACAAGAACATCTGAGAAACAGTGGGGGTAGAGGAGGGGGGAAATAAACATGGGGAAATATTTCTACTTTGTGTAATGACCCATCCACTCCCAGTCTTTATTCAAGCCTAAGTTAATTGTATCCAGTTTGCAAATTAATTCCAATTCAGTTTGCAAATTAAGTCCAATTCAGCAGTCTCTCGTTGGAGTCTGTCTTTGAAGTTTTTTTGTTGAAGAATTGCCACTTTTAGGTCTGTAATCGAGTGACCAAAGAGATTGAAGTGTTCTCCGACTGGTTTTTGAATATTCTAATTCTTGACGTCTGATTTGTGTTCATTTATTCTTTTACATAGAGACTGTCCAGTTTGGCCAATGTACATGGCAGAGGGGCATTGCTGGCACATGATAGCATATATCACATTGGGAAATGTGCAGGTGAACGAGCCTCTGATAGTTTGGCTGATGTGATTAGGCCCTATGATGGTGTCTCCTGAATTGATATGTGGACACAGTTGGCAACGGGCTTTGTTGCAAGGATAGGTTCCTGAGTTAGTGGTTCTGTTGTGTGGTGTGTGGTTGCTGGTGAGTATTTGCTTCAGGTTGGGGGGCTGTCTTGGCCTGTCTCCCAAGATCTGTGAGAGTGATGGGTCATCCTCCAGGATAGGTTGTAGATCCTTGATGAGACTCCAACGAGAGACTGCTGAATTGGAATTAATTTGCAAACTGGATACAATTAACTTAGGCTTGAATAAAGACTGGGAGTGGATGGGTCATTACACAAAGTAGAAATATTTCCCCATGTTTATTTCCCTGAGGAAAAACTGAGGATAAGCCTGTGTGTGTCCTAATCTCCTGGGTGGCTTAAGCTAAGTCAAGTCAGCATGCTCGTTATTCCCAGAATGAGGAGAGCCATGCTTTACACTAGTGTAGAATAATGCAGGCTGCATACAGAAATATTAATTTGTCTTTGAACTTGCAGCCTGGGTATCCTTAGTGTTGTGAATATAGGGTTATGTTTTTAGGCTTTTGAGGCATGATATTGGCCTGAACTTGAGAGCTTTTGACCCCTTTTTCTTCCCTCACCCTAGATGGAATCCTTTCTTTCTATTTCAGATCATTACATGCATTTCTTTCCCTTTGGAGAGAGAGGTTTGAAATGGATGGCAGTAGCAGTGGATTGTAGCTCTACACTCAGAGGGGAGCACTTCTGGGGGTGATAAAATCCTCCTTCTCACAATACAATAGATGGTCAACCTCTGACCCCTTGTATAGGGCCTTCCTTATTATATTTCACTATATTCATATCTGGCCTTATTTAGGGACTATAGTCTCAAGTCCATTCCAGGCTCTGGTCTCCTGCATGGTAGTGCATTGGGGAGTACATGCTGTTACCAGATGTGTGAAACAGTGTATAAAATGTGATGGTAGGATACCCAAGCCTACAAGTTCAAAGAAAAGGAGTACTTGTGGCTCCTTAGAGACTAACAAATTTATTTGAGCATAAGCTTTTGTGAGCTACAGCTCACTTCATCGGATGCATTCACTGCTCAGATAAATTTGTTAGTCTCTATCCGAGCAGTGAATGCATCTGATGAAGTGAGCTGTAGCTATCAAAAGCTTATGCTCAAATAAATTTGTTAGTCTCTAAGGTGCCGCAAGTACTCCTTTTCTTTTTGCAGATACAGACTAACACGGCTGCTACTCTGAAACAAGTTCAAAGACAAATTTATACTTCTGTATGCAGCCTCCATTATTCTATACTAGTGTAAAGCATGGCTCTTCTCATTCTGGAAATAAAGAGCATGCTGACTTGACTTAGTTGATCTAGTTCCACAGCTGGGCTACGCCCCAATCAGGCCCCAGCTGGCCTGTATAAAAAGGCTGTGAGTCAGAGGCCTAAGGAGTCTCTCTCCAGACTGGGAGAGAGTAGGGCCGGCCTGCCAAACAGACGGGGTACTGAGGGTGGTGCAGTGCTGGGGAAGGAGCAGGCTGAGCGGTGGTGCTCCAGGCTGGTAACTCCCCAGGCTGTAAGGCCTGGTCCAAGGCCTATAGAGGTACTGGGAGGCAGAGGAAGGCAACAGGTCCTAACCCTCTTGCCTATGATGAGTGGCCTTTATGCTGCAGTCTGCCCCAGGGAGTGGGGGCTTGGTGATGACTGGCAGTAGCCCAGACTGAGGCAAGGTGAGGACAGTGGGTTGGGGGTTCCCCAGGAAAGGGAGACCCCAGAGGCAGAGTGTGGGTGTACTGCCAGGGGGCAGAACCCCAGAGAAAGGGGCACAGGGGTCTGTGAGGGATGTGGGGGCCAGAGCTGTGAGGATCACTGGCTTGCAGAGGCTGCTCCAGGCTGGAAAAGAGCCAATGACCAGCAGGAGGTGCCACAGGAGTAAGTCCATTCCTTTACACCCTGACTCATTTCCTGCTAAGGTCTTTCCAGTGCGATCCTGGATTATCACATGGGCTAGCTTTTTAAAATTAAACAAGATACTTGGGGGGAGGAGTACCCTGTCTTGTAAAAGTGCAATGAAAGCAATAAACAAGGGAATATGCATGAAGCTGAACCACAATGACTGACTGAAATTAGTGCTGGGATGGTGCAGGTTGTGGTGAGGAGGGAAGGAATTGTGTGCATCAGACCTATCAGTACTTGTTCTTGTATCCTCCACACAGTCTCTCTTTTTCACTAGTGTGATTCCCCCTGTTACTGTCTATGTATCATGGAAGCTAGTTCCTGGACTACAGAATTTCAGCAAATATGTTCTGCTCAGTGAGTGTAGCATGGGCATTCTTTTGAACTGAATTTACTTCAGACAGATGGCATTCCTCTGGGATCCCATGGCTTTGTCTTTCTCCTTCTGGCATCTCAAGTTTCTTCCCCCAGCACAATCCTTCCTCCACAATGTACATCATGGACTGGATCTTGCATAAGAAATCCTTCTATTATTTTGCCCATCAATGTAGTGTTATCCTGCTGATATTTGACTAAGGGCCTCTCATAAATAGGCCTGTATCAAAGGTGCAGATATCAGTGAGGGATGGAGGAAACTTTCTTTATATAGTTAAACAGTGAAAAATCAGGAGATCTTCTATAAGGACTCCAATTCTTGTGATATCGGACAGATGCATTTTCTTTTGTGGCTTACACACTGTTACAGTAATACTATTCATTCTCCTCAATACACTTTCCTTTTGTGAAAAGAACTTGTCACTTTGAATCACTGATTCTTGACAGATTACATAAAACAAGACCTTATGTTAACAGCAGTTGCATAAGAAAGATGACTGTTTGTCCACACTACAGGAATGTTAGTGAAATGTTTTTACATTACTGCCTCTAAAAGATGCTTTTTCTTCCCCCACTGGTGACTAGTGCTTATGTTGCAACTTTAGTTCCATGTCTCCATTAATGAGGCTCAGATCTGCTAGAATGCGAGGGCACAAAATTTCTTAAGAGCAAAAACAAGAGCATAGAAAGAAGAGATCCTTAAAGTCCCCAGTTTCCTTGTCATGTCAAGTGAAACTGTAAACATGAGCTAAAAGAATCATGTGATGCAGAGCTGCATCAAAGTGCTATCGCAACTATATAGTAAAAGCAAAGATTTTCAGATAAAACTTGCATTTTTTTTAAAAAAAAGTTAGGATGTCTTTTATGGATCAGTTAAGCTTATCTATCAGAAATTATCACCTCTTCAAATAGAATTACAATGTGTTCCAGCACCCATTTTTGTAATCACTAAGACATTAACTATTTGATCTGGGATTGTCTAAAGAGTTACCTTTAATATTGGTTTTGTTTTCACATTTCTGAAGATGTGACTTCCTGATATAAGGTACCACTGCAGTTAACTACAGTTCTGCTAGGGTAAGGTGGGCAAAAGTTCATGCGCTGGGCCAAGGGAATAGCGTCTGGTTGGATATGATGTATGTTGAAATATCCTGTTTCTCAGACTAGAACTGACCTAAGATTTATGTAATATAATGACAGCATGATGTGTGCCTGTGAATGCTGGTTTGGCCTGTTGTGTATAGGGTATAAATTTAATGATTTTCACCAAGTATTAGTGTGTGTTTTCCCCATGGAAAGCACTGAAACATATCAACAGGATAAAAGTATGTTATAATATATACCTCTTGCATTGTGAAATATATTGCAGTATAGGAAAACATTTAACCTTATAGAATCCTGACTGATTTTTATATCTCTGTTCGGTCCATATTGTGGTGTGTTAGCCCACCCAACAAATGTGTTGCGTCACTAGGTAGAAGTCGAGTCAAAACTGAATCTTGGACTAAGGCAGCTTTCTATGGCCTAGGCACTACTCCCATGGTGACCTGACCTGGCCTGTTCATTGGACAGGCTAGCTCACTGGAGAAGAGGGGGAAAAACACCCAAAGTATCCTTATTGTCTGTGCAGTGCTACTCCCTATTCTTTATCCCTCTGCAGCTAATAGAAATTACTGTACGACTAAACCTGTCATGCCCCCAGTTTCATGGTGCAAGAAGAAAGGAACAGAGTGACTCCTGGTGTGATCATCATCATTTTTTTTTTTTAAAGTGTGGTGTGTAGGGAGCAGAGTCCCGAACTTGCCTGTTGCAATGTCCATAGCTGTTGGTGCCTCCTTAGATGATCCTCTTTCACCCCATTTGTAGGAGTCCATAGAATAAGTCTTTGGCCCAGTGGGGTCTCCCTCTTCCTGGTGGATATTTCTGGCTCCCTGAGAAAGCTGTATGATGAGGGTAAAAACCTGATCCCATTTAAGTCGATAGTAAAATGCCCATTGATTTCAATATGGGCAGGATTTTACCCTTAGACTTCAGGCTTTGTTTCCTATACCACCCTTGGCCTGCCTTTTTCCCAACCCTTCTGTATTCAGATGCACAGGAGCCCCCATAACCCCAGGCCTGAGCTCTGCAATGCACAAGGGGAGTGGATCCTCTTTGTAGGTACCCGAATTCTGCTGTCTACCCTGTGCAGTGGAACTGCTGCATCTGAGATACCCCTATGACCAGGGAGGAATGGTGGGATACTCGTGCTGTGTGAACCAAAAATGAATGAACAGATTACTTTTAGTTTCTATATATCTTAAAGATCAGGATCAGCTAGACCTACTGGGCCAGATTCTTAACTCTTGTAATTTGGCATAATTCCTGACAGCCCCTCTGACGATTGTGTGTAAGTAAGGGAACCTGGATATTCCCCTAGATGGCAACATGACTTTCTTAGGGGAAAGAGAGAAGCTCACTGAACAGTGATTCATTGTTTTTGGCATCTAGTTAAATAGAACACCCACTATATAAGCCTTTTGAAAGGCTTCTCTTTTAACAAGTGGTAAACAAAGAACGGTCGTGCAATTAACTTCAAACTACTCCTAACCATTTTATGAATTTCAACGGACATAATCCCTGTTATCCTGTAGAACCAAGATTACGGTAGTTCATTAAAATGACAATTGCAAGTCCAAACGCTTTAAGAAAAACCAAATAGGATGCCTCCTCAGATCAAGCAGAAATTAGGGATACCAGGAAGGACATAAAGTGCAGTTCTCAGATAACTGGTACTAAAAATCCCTCTGTCACACTTTAACACGCAGGCACTCATTTTGTCTCTGGCCTATGGGAATACTTCATTTCTTTCCCTGTTCTACGATGAAAACCCATCTCAGTTTAACAAGAGAAATCCTCAAGCATTCATTAAAAATGCATGATCATTCTCCTGGGTCCCAGTCATGGACATCAGTAGAAAAGTTCAAAGATTTTAGTGCCATTTGTATCCTTTACTTCACCTAGGAACAGCAAACTGACTTTAACCCCTGCTTTATTTTTTCCATTTGAATCTTTACATTTCAGTATAGAGATTGTAACTGACAAATCTCAGTACCATCATTGCCTTCAGCAGCACCTGAGATCCAAACATCTCGGGGGTTTCATTGCTTGACTAGCCTCTTATTTGTCCAACTTGCATTAAGCCTCCCATTGGCACCATTTGTAATGTTCAAAGACATCAAAATGGCCTCTCTGTCTTAGTGAATCCTTTTATGTTTCCAACATATAGCACACACACATAAGAAAGTGGGTGACTTATTCATGCTAGAAACTAAATCTATAGCATGGCTTACAGGCTGACAATACCAAGATGTAAAAGCAACAAGATGATCTCAAGCAGGGGTCTCAAATGCAAATGACCATGAGAGCCACATGAGTACTAGTGCATTGGCCCAAGGGCCGCATCACTGACACTCCGCCCCTGCCATGCCTCTTCCAACCCCTTTCCCGAAGTCCCAACCCTGACCCCCTCGTTGCCTCCAGGGGGGAGCAGGAGGGGTGCAGGATGTGGCAGGGGCTCAGGGCAGGGAGTTGGGGTGTGGAATGCAGGAGGGGTGGGTCATGGTGTAGGGTGCGGCAGGAGGCTCAGGACAGGGAGATGGCGTACAGGAGGCTCTGAGCAGGAGGTTGGTGTGCAGGATGTGGCAGGGGGCTCAGGGCAGGGAGTTGGGGTGCAGGAAAGGTGAGGGGTGCAGGCTCCAGCCCAGCGCCGCTTACCTAGAGTGGCTTTGGGCTGGCAGCAACGCGCACCGGAGCCAGGGCAGGCTCGCTACCTGCCTGCCCTGGCTCCGCACAGCTCTGCTCCGCTCCGCTCTGGGAGGCAGCCAGAACCACATGGCTCCGTGTGCTGCTCTTGCTGCTCCTCCAGGTACCTTCCCCGAAGCTCTCATTGGCCGTGGTTCCTGGCCACTGGGAGCTGCTTGGGGCAGTGCCTGGAAGCAAGAGTAATGCACGGAGCCCTCTGCCCCCCCTCCGCCCAGGGCTGCAGGGACATGGTTCCGGCCACTTCAGGGAGTGGTACAGGGTTCGCGGCACCACGGGGTAGGCAGAGGGATGTGCGGGATGGGGGGCGTGGGGAACTTGGCAGGCCACACGAAAGAACCCCGCGAGCCATGTGTTTGAGACCCCGATCTAAAGTATTAGAATGGATAGAGCTGGAAGTATTTCTTTTTAAATGTTTAGTGGTTTTAGAAATCTCTTCTGGAACTAATGTACACTTTTGGTGACTCACTGCAATAATCAAGTATAATACTAAAGGAATATTCATCTGTTACAGAGGGTTCCTTTATTTCTAAAGCAGAAGGAATCCTTTGTGCTTTTGTGACTGTCAGCTTTATGCAAATTAGGCTTTTGCAAATTCATTGAAAACTGATTGTGATCTGTCGGTAGCCTTGATTTAAAGAGATAATATTAAGCTTAGCCTCTGGACGTGGCCTTTCTTTTCTCATATTGTAGGGCTTCGTCCTACAATCTTTATTTGTGTGCAATTCCCATTAAAGTCAATGCAAGTGTTGTCTGTGTTGCACCAATAGCTTGCAGAATCCATATGAGCGTGTGTATGTACCCCTATATAGTTTTCCCCTAAATAAAAGAGCTTTCTTCATCAAATAAACTCAGTAAGATAAGTTTTGCCCTCTGATGCTTATAACCAGCTTTCATTTAGCCAGTAGAAAGCTTTCCACTTGTATTTAAAGGCAGAATTGGCTCAATGACAGCAATCCCAAAAGTAGTCATGAACAGCTCTACAGTGACAGTATACCCTCTACTTCCTTCATTACAAATGATGCAGAACCAATCTTTCAGGCTTTCAAGGAATTCTTACAATATTATTACTCTACATGTTAGTGAGAGTCAGTGACTTGCAGGACTAAGCCATAATCATTATAGGCAGAGAATTTGCTGTTTTCATAGCATCTGAGCTACCTTCCAGTGAGTGCTCGGATATCAATCCTAGCAACATATACACTTACAAGGAAGATTCACCAACGTTCAAACCGATGGTAAAAAGATCTCACTATCATAGCAGCAAATATAACATGCTGGTGTCTTGCTACGGGGTATAACAATGAGAAAACGGGGCTTAATGGCTGGTATTACCAGATGGTGCTGTTGAACACATGCTTCCTTACAGGGCAAGCACATTTTTAGTCTATTGGAGGAAGGCTGCTTGTGTTAAGCAAGGCTCTGGAGAGGATCTGTTAGAGGACCAGCTCTCTGCTTTGGTCTCTGATTAGAGTTAACCGTTGAGACAGAATTGTTCCCTGGTAACCAGGCACTGCTGTTGGGTGGAAATCATCCTGAATGCTGATTGACCATCTTGTTTCAGGACTGGCATATTTATGTGAATAAAACTTAAAGTATACCCAGGCTTAATGTCACTGATTTCTCCTCCCTAAACCACCAAGCAAGGCCCTTGCTGTCTGCTACCACTCAGCAAGGTGTGATACTGGTGTTTAGAATATGACGAGGATGACCAGAGGTTTTTTTTTTTTTTAAAGTTCCATTTTTGGGGATTTTTTTCTTATATGGTGCCTATTGTTCCCCCGACCCATTTTTTCACAGTTGCAGTCTGTAACCCTAAATATGACACTGGTGTAGGAAGAAAGGGGAAAATATTTGAATATATTTAGGCTGGGCTTTTCAAAAAAACCTAAGGACTGAGGTGATCAAAACCCTTTTGCATTTCCATGGGAGTTGGGTAACTAACTTCCTTGGGCTCCTTTGAAAATTCCAGTGTTGGTTAATAAGACAAAACATACCGACAGTTGTATACAGAGCTAAATATTTTGTTGAACGCTGCCGGGGCTAGCCCCTGTGTTTGTGCTTATTTATGATCTGTCATATTAAATACCATGCAACAAGGATTTTATAAAGTTCTAGTCTTCTATTGAGCAAAATCATGGTTCTCAGAGTAACAAAGCATTTTCTTACGTTGTAATTACATGATGCTTCTCAGAACTCTTATTTCTGTAGTTAACTCTTGTCAAGGTTCCTTCCCCTCTCTGAACTCTAGGGTACAGATGTAGAGACCTGCATGAAAACCCCCCTAAGCTTATTTTTACCAGCTTAGGTTAAAACTTCCCCAAGGTACAAACTATTTTACCTTTTGCCCCTGGACTTTATTGTTGCCACCACCAAGCATCTAACAAATATATATAACAGGGAAAGAGCCTGCTTGGAAACATCTTCTCCCCCCCCCCCAAACCCTACACCCCCTTTCCTGGGGAAGGCTTGATAAAAATCCTCACCAATTTGCTTTTTCCTTCCTCTTAAGATCCAAAGGTTTGGGTCTGTGTTCACCTATGCAATCAGGTTCTTAAAAGAAGAATTTTAATTGAAGTAAAAGATTCACCTATGTAAAATCAGGATGGTAAATACCTTACAGGGTAATCTGATTCAAAACATAGAGAATCCCTCTAGGCAAAACCTTAAGTTACAAAAAGACGCAAACAGGAATATACATTCCATTCAGCACAACTTATTTTATCAGCCATTTAAACAAAACAAAATCTAACACATATCTAACTAGATTGCTTATTTGCTCTTTACAGGAGTTCTGACCTGCTCTGGTCCCGGCAAAAGCAACACGCAGACAGAGAACCTTTGTTTCTCCCCCCTCCAGCTTTGAAAGTATCTTGTCTCCTCATTGGTCATTTTGGTCAGGTGCCAGCAAGGTTATCTTAGCTTCTTAACCCTTTACAGATGAAAGGGTTTTTCCTCTGGCCAGGAGGGATTTAAAGGTGTTTACCCTTCCCTTTATATTTATGACTGCTCTCCATTGAGACTCGCATATCTGGAGAGTATATGCATACTGTGATGTACAAAATCTATAGATGTAGCATAGGTAATAGTACTTGCAACAAAGTCTCTGATTCAAATTTAGGACTTAATTCTACAAGCAGCTCTGCATATCAAGGACTGCAAATTCAGAGTTGCTTACAGGATTGGGGGCTTAGTATTTTTTTAAAGGGACAACAGAGTTGTTGACACTGCAATTTCTATATTGGCTTTAATATGGAGGGCATCCATCTGGCTGTATGCAAAGTGCCTACAAATATTGCACTCTACTGCTCAAATGGCTCTTTGAGGTATTTTGAACACAATTTTTTTCTATAGGTTTTTTTCCTTTTCTCTGGCAGGAAAATTTGAGTAAACACGGATTGAAAGCTTATTTAAAAAGCTCTTAAAGTTAATGATGGCTAATAGAAAGGACACGCTTTCTGTTCTTCAGTTTATTTCAGTGGAGACAAATATTACATATGTAATTATTTGAATGCCTGCTTCTACTTTTAAAGTATTATGATGTCTTACAGCTGTAAATGCTGGTAGTTATAGACATAAGAATTTCAAGGTCCTTGGCAATAAAGAGAAGGGCACAGTCTCTTCAATTATTAATAACCCTCTGAAAGATACTGTATGATTTAATTAAGTTTCTTTGCATGATTGGGTTAAAAATCATTGCAGGCAGTCTTGCCATATTTAATTCAATTTAATGTTTCTATTATAGTTTACCAGCATTGACAAATATCTGGCTGGGCATATCATTTTAAATATAAAAGGCCCAAATCTCCAAAGCCGCTTCAAGAAATTGTTGCATCAAACAAGCATGCACCCACTTGCCTGAACAATTATGCATTTTCTGCACACCCAGCACTAGACTGTTTATGCCTTCCCCCGCATTGGTGAGCAGTTAATTGCTCAAGTAATCCTGTGGAGGTCAATGGTACTCATGAAGTACAATCAGATCCAGATTTTTGGCATATTTTATTGAAGAGCTAGTTTAAACTTGGTCTAAAGAGTTAAAAAAAGGCCAGCAAGTAACTCAGTGCAGACCTTGTACAATTCTTCTGTATTTCCCCTACCACAAGGTGGCTTGCCCTTTACAGGAAGATGGGTCTCAGCCTCATCCGTGACACAGCCAAATCCCCTCCAGTTGTGAGACAATGAAGGTTATATGACTGGTGGGTCATGTGATCCAGTCAGGCTCTGGGGTAGATGAGGGAGAAGGTTGCTATGACTGACAGAGAGCAAGAAGGATCCTGTGAGAGACCCAGAGAGGAAGATGATTCCTCTAGGAGACCTTGATTCACCAGGAGAGAACTCCAGCTAGGTAAGGCAGGGAATGCCTTTGTGGAACAGCTTTCTCCCTACTATGCACCAGCCTCCCTACTCTTATAAACAAGTAGCAGTGATAGAACCATGGTTCCTCCCCTCCCTACGTACTTTAGGGGCAGATATCCGGTGAAGAGGCTTGATCTTCCCTTAATGCTGGAGTCACAATCTGAGAAGGGCTTTGTACCTAAGGTGCAAAACCAAATAAAGGCAATGACAGCCTAGCCCAAAATGAGAAGTAGAAGCCCTATTCTTTGTTGCCCTAAATCTGTGTCTCAGTTTACCCACCTGCGAATACGTTATTTGATTTTTCTGAATGCCACCGCAAATTAGGCAATTAGCATTTGAACACTGTGAGAACCTTAGATAAAGGGCACTGCAGAACTGAAAACTAGTTTACTACTGTCTCTCTAGAATAAAACCATGTAATAGCATAAGAGTAATAATTGAGGAAACAAACAGCACCACAAAGGAATGTTCCTACTGTGACACCCCATGAGTATGTCATTCCAAATATTCTAATCTTTAACTATAATGTTAAGGAGATAAAATGCAATGGGTGAGCAGGCAGAGGAGGGAGCAGTAGGGGGGAACAAGTGAAAGCTGGCTAGATTCTGGAATTGTTGCTTGTATGCCCTCCAGGGGACTGCCTTAGACACGAGAACAGCACATTCTGGTGCTGAAGACATTTATTGGCTTTGACAAGGCATCTGATGGTGTCCATCAGCAGCCTATATAGAATGCTCTAAGCATACTGTATGTGGAGTAAATGACAAAATAACTAATATCGGGGGTGGCTTTGAGAATGGGAACCTACATAGTGTAACAAGTTGAGCTCAAATGGTACGCAGGGAATCCTGTGTCAGAAGGGTTTTGTGCATTGTCATAAATGATGCAGTTTATCACCACTGGCAGGTTAATATGCATGTCATTATTAGACATGTCTGTCTGCATTTCATGGGGAAAAAATAAAATTGCTAGTATACAAGACATGAGATGATGCAACTGTTGAGAAATAGGTGAAACTGGTCCAAACAGACATCCACAATATCTGGAAACAAGAAATTGTGCAATAAAAAAAGCAATGCACAGTGGAAGTGAACTGATAATAGACAAATGACCTGGCTGTTCCTTGCTCATAGTTAAATCAAGATGGCTACATCTAGTAGAAAAGTTAAATTAATTGATGCAATAGTGTACATAGCAGGGAAGGAAGCAATTATTTTTAATAGTATGTAAAAAAATTCAGGGCTAGATTTTGCTGACAGGCAAAGGTTGATGAGTATGTAGCACCATCTGGGAGCAGCCCTGTTAGGCATTGTGACTTAGATACTTCTCTGGGGTACAAGTCCTCTCTGACAAGGATAGGGATTTGTTGCTAGCCTATACCACCAGGAGGTGAGCAGTTTGAGCAGGTGTGGTAGACTCCCTGCTCACCTGTTCCTCAGCCCTCCCCACTTACCTGCTCTAAGAAGCCTGCACAGGGCCATAAAGGGGTAAGGACTGTTCTGTGTGGTCCTAGTACACTAGTAATACAACCTAGTGAATAAGAAATAGGAGCAAGCTCGAAGCCAAAACTAAGTACTTTGTACCTGTAGCTTGAATCTGAAAATTAGTCAGCTGAAAAAGCCTATGGGAAGAAATTGACCTTAGTAGCAGATATTAAAGAGCTCTCTTCTTTAAATTAAAATACTATGAACAGTTTATTGTGTGAATTTATCAAAAATACAGTAAAAGTATTTCTTGTTCTTCCAGCTTGTTACTATAACAAATGCTGTAGTATTGGGCTAATGAAAAGAGTCAATAAAAATTACATTTTAAGAAGACAGGCCAAGTTATAAATGGGCCATAGAGATGAAACTCTCCTTTGAACACCAAAATACTCCTTTCAAAACCAAAATTAAAACGTGTTGGCAGGGATCAATGCCGGGGGAAGATGGTTTCTTCTAAACCCAATTCCATTAATGGGATTTCAATTCCCAGGTCTTCAAATACATAATTTACTTTTATTACATAGTTAATTTTGTTGCCTCGGAAACAAAAAATTTAGGATCTGTCACTGTAGACATACTAATGTGGCAGAATGAGTCTTATGTTGATGTTTGACATTCCGTTCCACTTAAGTTCAATGAAAACTGTATTTTGGATACAACTCAATTATTGCATGCACCTTCAAATGAATTATAGATTATAGCTATTCTGCCCATGAAGAAAGTGACTTTTTTTTTTTCACCCACTGAACACATCTAGGATGTGGTGTTGTCACTTACATTATCTCTAGTGGTGCTCTAGTGGTCTTTATCTTAACAGAGCTGGCTTTGCAGCACAGTGCAGGAAATATATAAAGTTTAGTGGAATTAAATGTCAAATTTGGCATTATAATCTTCTTTCTGAATAACTCGAGGTACAATATGAATTTCTACATATTAGTTGCAGAGGAGAAAAGTATATGTCAATTTTTTCATGGAAATGACAAGGTTCGTTTTTCTCCTAGAAAGAACAAAGTACTAAAAAGTAAAGTTCAGATGTTATGGGTCAATTATTATTGGTACCTGTTTCTGCAAATAAGCCAGTTTAAAGAGCGTAAAGTTCTCCTGACACAAAACACTTAAAAAAAACCAACGACCAATTATTGTAAGGTATTGAGCAACTTCTGCAGTGGCCTGATGTCAGTGGGCAAAGAAGGCCCTCAGTACCCTGAAGTTTCAAGTACTAAGCTTGCAAAGCTAAGCAAGAGTGTGACTGGGAAACAAAATTAATGCTGTGGCAGAACAAAGTTTTGCAGCCTTAGGACTCAGTCTTGCAAACCCTTGTAAGGGAGCAGTCTCACAGAAGTCAGTAAGGCCCTGATGCTGTTCCCTTTGAAGTTAATGACAAAACTCCCATTGACTATAATCAGGCCATAAGAATGTAGTTTTTAGAGGGGTAGCACACCCACAACTCCCCAGTTGAAATCTGTAAGATTCCTAAGTGCTCAGCACCTCTGGAAAAAAAAATCAGCACTCATGTGCCACACTCTTATCCTTGTAGGGCCAACGACTAGGAGACATGACATGTGCCCAAACACTGAGCTGGAGAATGATCTCTATTTAGCTGTCTTAGGTTTCCCTGCACCTATCACCATATAGTATAAGCCACATTTAAAATGTTATTGTTCCATATTCAGAAAGACTAGAGAAACTCATGGCCAGGTTCATCAGGATCTGGTCCTAGGTGAGTGATTCCTTTTAATAGAGAATGCAGCAGACACATTCAATGTAAACCTAATTCTGAAAGGATTAAAGCAGGTCTTCTGTTTAGAATATGTTTCAGAGTAGCAGCCGTGTTAGTCTGTATTCGCAAAAAGAAAAGGAGTACTTGTGGCACCTTAGAGACTAACAAATTTATTAGAGCATAAGCTTTCGTGAGCTACAGCTCACTTCATCGGATGCATTTGGTGGAAAAAACAGAGGAGAGATTTATATACACACACACAGAGAACATGAAACAATGGGTTTATCATACACACTGTAAGGAGAGTGATCACTTAAGATAAGCCATCACCAACAGCAGGGGGGGGGAAGGAGGAAAACCTTTCATGGTGACAAGCAGGTAGGCTAATTCCAGCAGTTAACAAGAACACCATACAAAGCAAAGCTGCAGCGATTAGCAAAAGATCTTCTAAAGCAGTTCCAAGTAAAGAATATCAGAGGAACAGTGGGGGGTGGGGTGGGAGGGAGAAATACCATGGGGAAATAGTTTTACTTTGTGTAATGACTCATCCATTCCCAGTCTCTATTCAAGCCTAAGTTAATTGTATCCAGTTTGCAAATTAATTCCAATTCAGCAGTCTCTCGTTGGAGTCTGTTTTTGAAGCTTTTTTGTTGAAGTATAGCCACTCTTAGGTCTGTGATCCAGTGACTTTGCTTTGTATGGTGTTCTTGTTAACTGCTGGAATTAGCCTACCTGCTTGTCACCATGAAAGGTTTTCCTCCTTCCCCCCCCCCTGCTGTTGGTGATGGCTTATCTTAAGTGATCACTCTCCTTACAGTGTGTATGATAAACCCATTGTTTCATGTTCTCTGTGTGTGTGTATATAAATCTCTCCTCTGTTTTTTCCACCAAATGCATCCGATGAAGTGAGCTGTAGCTCACGAAAGCTTATGCTCTAATAAATTTGTTAGTCTCTAAGGTACCACAAGTACTCCTTTTCTTTTTGTTTAGAATATGGCTCTCTAAAATAACTTCAGATTCAAGAACAAGTGAGAAAATATGCCAAGTATAACCTAAAACAGGAGAATTAGATGACTAGTGGATGATGTAGAATCAACTCTATGGCAGAAATAGCAGCAGAAGGCTGAACTAATACAGGTCCATTTTCACTCAGACATGAGAATGATTCTGTGAACCTGTGTAAACATTTTTTGAAGTAAGTGTTTGGGAGAGGAAAAATCTTAAATTTCCTCCTGTCATCCAGTTTTCTGTCCTCCTTATGTGGTTGCACATGAAAGGGCTGAGATAGACTCCTAATGGCTGATTTTATTGTATATTGGAAGAACAAATCTTTGATTTCTCTCCACCACATTAACACTCCGCTTTGGCACTTTTGCCCATTTGAACTACACAGCTGGAGATTTCTCCTATTAGTGCTTGAACAAACAAACAACTGCAAAGATAGATTTACCTTGTGTTTGTTCTGATGCACTTGACACCAGTCAAAGCTAGCTTGCTCTCAGCAAATGACTGTGCTATCTATCTATCTCTGATTAGCCAAAATTACAGTTGTGCTTAAATCTGTATGCCACATTCTAAAATGGTGTAAATAATATAGCTCCAATGGCTTTAATGGAGCTATGCTGATATACATAAGTTTACATTGTACATAAGTTTTCTGGCTCTTCCTTTGTTTAAAGGTTGTTGTTATTTGTATTATAGTAGCACTGAAGGGCCCCTTCTGCAAGGTGCAATACAAACTCATGGAAAGATGTTGTCCCAGATGGTGGTTTGTTGTCGCTGCCTCTTGTCCATTAGAAACAAAATTCTGATCATTGGTTTATTTCAAATATACCACTTTACAAATGTTCTATCTGATGATTGTAACACAGTCTCACCGAGATGATCCAGCGGAGATCAAGACTCCATTGTGCTGGGCACTGTACAAACACAGTGAGAGATGGCCCCTATCTTGAAAAGTTGGTAATCTAAACAGATAACAGAAGGTGTAAAATAATAAGTATCTTTATCCCCAGTGTACAGATAGGGGAACTAAAATACCGAGAGATTAAGTAAATGCCCATGGTTACACAGGATATTTGGCAGAGCTAGGAAATAAAGTCAGCTTTCCTAAATCCTAGCCAAATGCCTTAAATACAAGGCCTTCCTTACTTTAATGCTATTTGTGCAGGTTACCAATTCAGAACATTTATACTAATATCTGCTAACTTTTAATATTTTATTACATGGTCTTTGATCTGCCTTTTTAGCCTGGACATCTCAACTGTATACCCAAGAAGTCTACTGTTCCTTGGCAAAGAAACCCTTATGAATAATAAATATCTATTATACATCATTTAAAGTGAATAAATCCCATGAAAGGTAATCACACTGGAGATAAATTTACTAACTGACCTCCAAGACAGCACAACTTCTTCTTTCTTGACGTTTAGAATATATACTTCCATTTCCTTAGGTGCCACATTTAATTTGCTTTTACTAAGCATATTGGTTCAGATGATATCAATTTGACACTAAGCCCTTATCACAAAACCCTCTTCAAAAGTAAGTAACTTTGAAGTTTTTATCCTCTGGTCAAACAACATTTTTTTTTCTGGATTTTCAAAGGTGGCCCCATAAGCTTTGTATTTCTGACAAAATGTAGGTTTGAAAGTGCTATAATTAATCAGGCACTAAGTTGGAAGGCAAGAAACTTGGCTTATATTCTTTGCTCCGGCAGTTGCAGGCAACATTAAACCAGTCTCTGTACTTCAGTTTCTCAATCTGTAATAGACATAATGATACTTACTTGCTTTATAAAATGCTATGTCAGAGGTAACTATTACAAAAAAAATATATATTCTAATACTCCATACAGTATAACTGCATGCCTTATCTTGCCACTGTCAGAAGGTAGCAGAATTGGACAAAGTTTTGGTCTTGTGGTTAAGGCACTGGGCTGACATTCAAGAAAATCTGTATTCAAACCTCAGTGCCATAGTGCCTTCCTGTGTCACCTTGGGCAGTCATTTGATCTGACTCCTTCACATCTGTAAAATGGGATATTTCCTTTCTCTCCTGTCAGGCTGGAGGGAGGTTACCAGTGGAGTTCCTCAGGGATCAGTTTTGGGACCAATCTTATTTAATCTTATTACTGATCTTGTCACAAAAAGTGGGAGTGTGCTCATAAAGTTTGCAGATGATACAAAGCTGGGAGGTATTGCCAATTCAGAGAAGGATCGGAATATTGTACAAGAGGATCTGGATGACCTTGTAAACTGGAGTAATAGTAATAGGATGAAATTTAATAGTGAGAAGTGTAAGGTTATGCATTTAGGGATTAATAACAAGAATTTTAGTTATAAGCTGGGGACGCATCAATTAGAAGTAATGGAAGAGGAGAAGGACCTTGGAGTGTTGGTTGATCATAGGATGACTATGAGCCGCCAATGTGATATGGCTGTGAAAAAAGCTAATGCGTTTTTGGGATGCATCAGGAGAGGCATTTCCAGTAGGGATAAGGAGGTTTTAGTATCATTATACAAGGCACTGGTGAGACCTCACCTGGAATACTGTGTGCAGTTCTGGTCTCCCATGTTTAAAAAGGATGAATTCAAACTGGAGCAGGTACAGAGAAGGGCTACTAGGATGATCCGAGGAATGGAAAATTTGTCTTATGAAAGGAGACTTAAGGAGCTTGGCTTGTTTAGCCTAACTAAAAGAAGGTTGAGGGGAGATATGATAGTTAAAGGTTCCCAAATACCACTTGCAGGAGCAAGAAAGACAATTCATCCCCAATCTATCATCTCTTGTTAAGCAAGTCTATGGGGCTGGAAGGACTCATATGTTGCTGGATCCCCATCCCATTCAATGAGGGTTCTACCCATTCATAACCATGATCCCTTCTAAAGATTCTGGGCCCATGGAAGGCCCCATCACTAACCATTCTAGGAAATCGGAATGGTTCACCAGAGGCAACACACCCTCCTCCATTCACATGAGAGAATCTCTTCCATGTTCCCCACTATCCTCCTCCAAAGTTGTTCTGCTCAATATTACCCTTATCTTCATGGCTTGATTTCTTTCATGATTTTCTCTAAGTTGGACCTTCTCCAAGTACCAACTGTCTCCTTTTCAAAGTAAGATCTGTAGGATCAAGTTCTAATTAAGTCCCTTAACTCCTTTGTACCATAAATTAACAATCTGTATAATAATGGGAAGCTGAGTCTTAACTACTATTAACAAAGTCCTGTGAGACATTTGGACAAAGGGTGCTATTTCAAGGAAATATTTCTACTCAGTCTTGCATCTCTGTCCACATATCAAGGGGACTATTAAAGGGAATATATCATGGGAATAGGGGTTATTTGAGCATTCAGGACCTAAATTGTGTGGATTATGTTAGATAACATTTTTCACAATTTACATCAAAATGTGTATATAATCTTTATTTCTAAGATGCACTGTTGAAAACAATCACAATGGGTAAGTCTTTTCACTTCTCTCTGGTTAGGGCAACTAGATAGGTAAATATTTTACTGCTAAACTTTTGGGTCAAAAGTACCAAAACTCAGAAGTGGAAATCAGTTTGATTAAAATTATAAATAAACATCTAACTGGGATTTAGGGTGAAACTCCCCATAGGCAGGTTATTTCACATCTACCTGATGCAGAACTTCATGTACTTTCTTCTAACACATCTGCATTCTTACCAATCCCAAGCATTTGAATGTCATGAATCAGTCCCCTGCCTCCTGCAAAAAATCTTGATTGGATTAAATTATTTTTTTTAAATTAAAAATACATTTGCCCTTTGGTGTTTGAGCTTTAAGGCTGATGGACATTTTTTTCTATCAAACCTTCCCCACCCACCTTTTTTAAAAAAAACAGAAAATAGGGTTTTTGACTAAATGGATGTTTCTGGGTTTTTTGGGCGGTTTTTTTGGTCTTCATTTTTATGAAAACAAATTGTGCATGGAGGATCAGAGGAAACAACATTACAACCTGTTCTATCTTAGGGTGCACTTAGATAACACTTTTCCACAACTCTTTTCCACAACCATCAGGACTAGAAACTCTTTTTTTAAAAAAAAAGAGCTGAATTATTTTTTTACTTAACCATTTGCCTCCAGGAAGCGGGGCTCTATGAAAAGAACCAAATGTTGCACGAGTTGGCCACAATGCATCTGGTTCTGGCGAGTATCTGACAGCTTACTGGACAAGATGGACCATTGCTCTGATTTTAGCATGGGAAATCCTAAACTCTATACTAGAGAATCTCTTCCACAACATAAAATCACCTTCCATTTTGATATAACAAGGTCAGAGACTGGAATGACAATGCCAGCTGCAGATCTGGACTGAGGTGCGTTGGTAGAGCTGTGTGGATGATGCTCCGAGGTACATTGGCAGACCTGCATGAAAATACTTACCCAATGCCTGCTGACACCATATTTTGGCACCAGTCCAAGCTATCAGCCTCATTTTCATGACCACTAACCTTTTTTAATTTTCTGGGAATTGAAACTGGCTCAGTATCAAGAATTTTCCAAATCATTGTTTACATAATAGTTGTTAGCTTCCAGTTCCAGCTGAAATTACCTCAATTTGGTAAATATTTCTGTTTATGATATAAAATCTTCCTAGTACTTGGATACAGCGGTGCAGTCATCATCCAAGCATTGCTCTGAGACATTGGGATGCCTTTTTCTGTTGATAAAGTAGTAGCCTGGCAGCCACAGCTTAATTGCTTATTAGTAGTTATGCAGACTAACCTTTCTACGTGGGGAGTATTGGCTAGATGGTTCTTTCTTTCTTCACACTTGCCCACTGAGAATCATTTAACTGAAAATCTCTTATCAGCCCTGGATTTCATTGAATTAATAATGGGCTTGCCAATGGGAGTTTTGCCTCAGTGAGGATCTGACCAGGCTCTTTAGATCTATGCCCTCCCCACACAGAAGAAGGCAGGGCAGGAAATGAGGAGGGCTTCCCCCAGATGCAAGTACACTTCACTAACTCTTCAGCAGTGCTCCCTCTGCAATGGGGGAAACACTTTGGACAGCTGCAGCCAGTACAATCTGACTACACAGCTCCAGTAGAGCCAGGAGTCCGGATAGTGGCCATACTGCTGCATGGGATCCTAGAGCTATTATGGGTGCACAAGGCCGCCATTCAAAGCCCCATTTTCTCCAGAATTTTGGGGCTGGATCCTCACTTTCTTTTCCAGGGAGCAAACCATGCCCCCTCTGATGGTAAAAGGCAGAAAAACATAGTTTCCTGCCCTCTTCATGGGCACCGCCGTGCAGGACAATGATGTGGGTTGGGGTTATAACTACAGAGTTTAGGCCACTTCTTCCATTTATGATATGTGCTAACAGTGCAATTAGAGGTTTGGTTCTCTGAATCTGCTGCAGACTACCTGTTTGACCCTAAAGAAGTCACGGTAGGTCATGATTCAGCAAGGGGCTTAAACACAAGTCTAACTTTAAGTAGCCTGATTAACTGCAAGCTCTGCCTCAGTTCCCCATCTGTAATAAGGAGATATTTTCATTTTCTTTGCCCTGTCTACTGATATTGTTAGCACCTTGTGCAAGACTGGACTTTGTACAGCATCTAGCACTGTAGGGCATTGACTTCACTCTAGGCATCTCTTTTATTCTTAATATAAAGATACAGTATAAGGATCCGATGAAGTGAGCTGTAGCTCACGAAAGCTTATGCTCAAATAAATTTGTTAGTCTCTAAGGTGCCACAAGTACTCCTTTTCTTTTTGCGAATACAGACTAACACGGCTGCTACTCTGAAACCTGTCTGTATAAGGAGAGAACCCAAATAGTCTCAGAGACAAAATGCTATTCTGTTTTGATGCCAGCTGGCATGATTTCAATGCAATTCTCTCTATTTTTAGTATTTTTCATAAAGCTCCATCTGCTGAAATCATGATATTACATGAGACTTTCAGCTATCAATTTTTTTAAAAGTAAGTTTCTAGCCCTTATAGTTGCTGAGGAAAGATTGAATGTGTGAGGTGAGTGCATCCCAATGGCTAAAAAACCAGACGGTAGAGCGAGAACTCAATTTACACTTAATAAAATCTAATGACATTTATGCCAACCTCATGATTTCTGTGGGCCTTACTCAGATTTCTGAATGTTTTGGATTGGCAATACTGCTTTGCCCAAATCTCAGGTGTGACACTTAGGGTTCTTTCTAATTCATCCAGTAGTTTTGCAGTTCACTGAACTGCAGATACTACAGTACAATAAAACATGTATAAGGTTCTCCTCTCTCTTCAGTTTTAAATTCTTCGTATGCTGGTGGCGTCAATGGGTATTAAACTGTTTAACTTTAATTAAACAGGAGTCTGGGTAGAAGTCAGAGGCTCCATGTCAAATTAAAACTATTGCCTGTGTAAACATCTTCCCATAAATCCGATTCTCCTGTATACATAACAGTTGTTAATTGAATACCTAAATTTTGTCTCAAATTTTTCTGTGGGGAAACATGTTAAAATTACTTGGAAGCACTGAATTTTGCTGCATATTTTAATTTAACAAAGTTCAAGTTTTAATATAGCATGTTATCAGACATGTGTAAACTTTCAAGAGTTTATGGCTGAGCTGAGGGTTAGCAGGGCTAGAGAATAGAATGTGATAACATGAGTAAGGAAGCTATGAATCTGTAAAGGTAAATAAAGTTGGGTAAATAGTTGTCAAATCATTATCATGATTTCTAAATATTTGAGAATCTAGACAAAGGCTTGAGAAGTTAAAAATAACTTTATATATGGGCTTCATCCAGGAATGGGAAGACTCCCATTGACTTCAATAGGATTTACATCATACCCTTTGTTTATATCTAGCACAGTGGGGCCCAGCTCCCATTTGAGAACTTTAGGTATTATTGCAATGCAACAGTAATAACATTGCCCTAAGACTACTTCTCTCTAATACAAAGCATGTCTCCTGGAAAAGTCTACCTTCAGGGCATGGGGAGCCGATGAAAACCTCCATAAATCTCTATGCCTTCAAGGTATACACTGTACTGAATAAAACTGAGTCTCACCAGTTCAAAATTGGTGGGAGATGAGACTTGGGCCCTGTGTTCCAATACAAAATGGCTGAAACATAAGGTTCCGTTTCCAGTGTAGTTAAGGTTGCCAGACATCTGGTTTTCAACCAGAACGCCTGGTCCAAAAGGGACCCTGGCAGCCCCAGTCAGCATGGCTGACCGGGCTGCTAAATGTCCAGTCAGTGGCATAATAGGGCTAAGGCAGTCTTCCTTCTTGCCTTGGCTCCGCATGGCTCCTGGAAGCAGCCGGAGTGTCTGGCTCCTAGGCACAGGAGCAGCCACTGGGGCTGTGTGCACTGCCCCCACTCCCAGTGCCATCTCCTGAGCTCCCATTTGCCAGGAACTGCAGCCAATTGGAGCGGTGGGGGTGACGCTTGAGGGCATGGGCAGTGCACAGAGCCCCCTGGTCCCTCCGCCTAGGAGCTGGATATGCCAGCTGCTTCTGGGAGCCACCTGAGGTAAGCGATGCCAAGCTGGAGCCTGTACCCCAACTGTCTGGTTCAGGTCGAAACCCTGTCTCGCACTCCAAACTCCATGGCCCTAGCCCCACCCCAGAGCACACACCCTCAGCTGGAGCCCGCACCCCAACACTCTGCCCCAGCCCTGAGCCCTTTCCTACACCCGGAACCTCTCATTTCTGGCCCCATCCTGGAGCCATCACCCCCTCCTGTGCTCCAACCCCCTGCTCCAGCCCAGTGAAAGTGAGTGAGGGTGGGGGAGAGCGACTCATGGAGGGATGGGGGATGGAGTGAGTGGGGGCATGGCCTTGGAGAAGGGCAGGGCAGGGACATGGCCTCAGGAAGGTGGCAGGGTAAGGGTGTTCAGTTTTGTGCGATTAGAAAGTTGGCAATCCTAACTGTAGTCCTTGCATAGCCATCCACAACTGGGCTAAGATTTTTATCCTTTCCAGCAACTCGCTGTACAAAATAACCTGCTTGCAGTAATGCACATGCATTTTATTACATGACTAGCATCTCTAATGGAATAAAATCTCCCCCTTAATGCTACTTCCTAAACTTCTGTTAGGAGAATATATGGATCCTGGGATCTAATTATTTAATTCTGGATCAGATCATAAAGTCTGAAGCCCATTTTCCTGATTCAGTTTGGATTACAGCTCAAGATAACACATCTCATGAGAACATCTGATTGCACCTTTTGGGTACCAATATCTCATGAAGACAACTCTTCAGACTTTACATCTGAATCTTTGTTCCATCTCTAGTTAGGAACTCTCATTGATTCCCTTAGCAGTCTTTAGCAGCTTTAATTTCTGTGGCAATTTGGTTGCAACTTTGGGAAACTGTGCAGCTTTTATAAATTTTCAAATCTCACAGAACTACAAAATGGCAACCTAGTATCAGGCACATAAATATACAGTCTAAAATTCATTGTTTTTATCAAGTATCTGAAGAAACTATTGATGATGGTTTTTGAAATTTCAAAGTACGTTTTCGTCTAATGTATCTTGGCTTGAAAATGGACACATTTTTAAGGGAAAGGGGAGGAGTCACTTTTTAAGATAAATTTACAAAATGTTTTAGTTTGTACTGACTTCAGTAGTGCTTTTTATGTAGCCTGCTGTAAAACTAGGCAAATATCTAGATGAGATGATGTACCCCCTGGAAAACCTCTGAGGACTCCCAGGGTACACGTACCGCTAGTTGAGAACCACTGCTTTAACTCACTTTCCTGTTTGATTCTGAAGAATGACATCAATTTAATATTGTTGTACCAGATTGTGGAGCCCTTATTCATATCATTGAGCATTTGTTTGTGATTAATCTCATTTACTCAGGCAAGCAATCACATTAAAGTCAGTGCTTCCATGGTGAGCAAAGCCTCTACTGTCTGGCCTATTGATTGTACAACATAAAGAAAAATACGGGGCCAGATTCTCAGCTGGTGTAACCCCTAAATTTGGCCAACATTCAAGTTCAAGGAACTTTAACCTATAATTTACTGAATCAATTAGTACCTGGTTTGCTCCCCCCCCCCCCCGGCAATAACATCAAAAGAAACAGGTCTTTGATCTACTTCTAGTAGTTAAAGTGACAGCTGAGAACCTCCAACTGTCTGAATTTAGAAAATAGGATCAGATCATAGCAACCCAGCTCTTCCTTGTATGCATATTGCTGAAGGGCAAAGGAGTCACTGGTGTAAACAATTAAACTTGGTAATTGTTTCTGCAATGATTCAAATAGTCAATGGGCTCTGTCTTGCTGTAAGCCAAAGTAAACAGCCAACACACAATTTTGTCTCTAACTCCCCATCTTACAGAAATGGCAAATAAGAGCGACGTGCCCATCTCTAATAGGTAGTAGAGAGAGGCAGAGGAAATTCTTTGATGGAAATAATGTCAATGGTGTATAGAGCCCACGTGGCACAGAAGGAAATAAATTCAGATCTGAAGAGTGGTGTCTCCAGATACTGCTCCCCTCATCCACCCGGAGCCCCTGCTTCACTGTGTGGCATCCACAGAATATCCTTCTTTGGAAGGGAGGAGGAGGTGGCTTACCAGAGGTGGGGGAGGAGTTGGGGAACAGGCTCCTTGGAGAGCATGCTCGCCCCTGAACTCGGCCATCTCTCCACGAGTAAAAGTTGTTATGCACAAATGACTGGTGCTCAGAGTAGTATTGGTGTCCTCTCTGAGCTTTGGAGGTGGGAGCACTTGTAGTTTGGCTTATCAGTGCTGGAGGGAGCAGGAGTCCATAAGCAGCATGGAGAGGCTGCCTTTCCGGATTGATGCAAACAAACTTATTTGCGTATAATAGTCTCAGGCTCAATAAGCAGGGTCCCCATCTCCCCTATACCACCACCACCTCAGAGCAGGCTGCAGCATCACCTCTTGGGGGGGAGGGGGAAGGCTTTGTGGTGCTATAGGTGTACTCTTTCCTTTCCTTGGGCTTTTCTCTTTGATAGAAGCACAGAGACTGCAACCATTAAAGGGCCCTAGCTATACTCACCTAATTCACCAATATAATGGGTGGCATTTGTTTTGAGAAGGTGGTTGATCAACTAAATGTCTTAAAACTCAACCTGCTTTTAAGGTGGGTTGAGTTAGGGAATGTCTGCAGAGTCATGACTGAAGATGCGTAATGTGTCTTATTAGATGAGGCATATCTTACCACATGAGTTTTGGACAAATTTCTGTACCATTTGATGTTTGTCCATCTCCAATTGGAAATCCCAGCATAGAATGAACACTGCTACCAAACCAACACATAGCATACATCCTGGCTCTTTAAATTTGTCCTGTGCTGCAGGAAGGGAATGCATATAAATACGTATTTCTAAATATTTTAGATACTTAATAATGTTGTTCAATGGAACTCAGTCAGTTAGCCAGAAGGAATTTTAAAGGGGAAGGCTTGGATTCCACATATAGATATACAGAGCAAAATTGCAGCTGCCCACTCTTTAATGTTTTGGCTTTTCCAGCCATTTTCTCATAAAATCAACAAACTCTGGAAAAATCTCCCCAGTTTTATTTTGTGCATTGCATTTTAAAGACAGCTGGCAGCAGGGAAAGGTAAGTCATATCTAGGGTGACCAGATGTCCTGATTTTATAGGAACAGCCGATATTTGGGCCTTTTTCTTATATGGGCTCCTATTACCCTCCCCCTCCCCCCGTCCCAATTTTTCACACTTGCTGTCTGGTCACCCTAATCATATTTAAGAAACTCATCAACCAAGATTGTAACAATTTTGTACAATTCACATGTTTTCATTAATGGGTGTGAGTAACGCAGAATGAAAGTTGTGCCCAAAGGACCGCGATCAGCTAGAATATTGAACTGGAAAGCAGAATGTAAATTGTGCATTTTTGTTGTTGTTTTAACTAACGTATGGCTATTACTTATTATGGACCATATCTTTCTGTTTAGAGAAGAAATATAGAGAATTACCATTATGCAAATACCTTGAGGGATCTGGCCAAATGCATTTCAGTTTGAATAGTCTTTCCAAGATGTGTATGTTACTACTCTGTGTACATGGTAAGCTACTGGCTTAAAAAAAAAAAAAAAAAAAAAAAAAAAAAAAAAAAAAAAAAAAGCTGCTTCCACAGGTTTGAGGGCTCTAACACTTCTGTATTTTGATCACTTATGCAGGGTTAGGTTTGTGGTTTTTTTTTTTAAAAAAAAAAAGACACTATGAATCAGGGTCATTGAGTAGTTTCTTTTATTTAAATGACCCACTGTGCTAGTCTCTGAAGACCTGACTTTTAAAAAGGGTGTAATTTTGCATCTGCACATAACTGTGCCTGAAATTAAAGGTGGAGACAAATGCCAGCACTTAGGGCCCTAGCCAATACATTTTGAAGTCACTGGAAATAATTTCATTAATATTGATGAAACGAGTACCTCCAATTGCCTTAATGTGTTTGCACATCAGGTTAGCTAGAGGTGCCTATGCAAGCATTTACACACCAAACTAAAGGTGCAAAACTATCCGTACAGTTCTGTGTGGGTGAAGAACCACACAAGAAAAAACAAAGTGCAGGCGGAGGCCACGCAGTAAATCAGGCCTGTAGAATTTCATAAAAGGCTTTGAAAAAGTTGTCCATTAAATTTGGATGAAAGACAGGTGGAGGTATGGGGCTGGCAATATCTAAAAATTCAGGAACAGAGTGACTGCAAACTGTTACCAGCTGATAGTTGTTCGTGGTTTAGTTGACATCTTCATTCCCATTCCTAGTGGAGTTATGTCCATACTGTAATACAAAGACTGTAACTGAGACTTTTGTTGGCAGAAGCCATATTGAGTCATTCTGGAGAAGCTTTTGCTGCTGCTGCTTGTCTTGTTGCTTTCCAGTGCTGCTCAGCTGGCATGTCCATAAATACAGAATTTTTTTTTAACACCAAGGCAAAGAAACTGGTAAAGACTAGGATCAATAGATCAAAACAAGAAATTTATACTTGTTTGACAATTACACAGAGAATTACTACAAGACGTGACTCTTTTGTCTTTCAAGACAGAGTCCTATCCAAAAGAGAAGTTAAGTACCTGGTGAATCTAGTGGAAGTCCTGTACAGGATTTCACAGCCCTCATCACCATCTGAGGAACACACAATGTCTAATGCATTTATCCTCCTCATCACTGGGGTAAGGCAGTGCCATAATACAGAGGGGGGCTGAGGCACACAGGTTAAGTGACTTGTGAAAGGTTGCACAGGAAGTTTGTGGCAGGTATTGAACCCAAGTCTCTGAGGTCCTAGGCTAGTGCCCAAATCCCAGGAGTGGAGAACAGCACTCTAGAATGGAATGCCAATTATCTTATTCCAGGGAAACATCTTCAAAAGTACTCATTGCTTGAAGCCAATGAGATGTAGGTGTGTTCTACCCTCTGAAAATCAGACTACTGGACTGATGAATGGATCTGCTTTATGATGTACTTTCCATCACATATCTAAGGATTCAAAGGCCAAAAGGGCCCAAGCAGTGAGTTGCTGAGCATCTTCTGTGAGTTGCTGAGTTCCCTCAATTCCCACAGATTCCAAGTGGTCATTGAAGGAGTGGAGGGAAATTTGAGGTATATGTGAACTGCCCATTTGGATAGAAGTGAGGATTCTAGGAGTCAAACATACTGTGGCAAATGGAAGCAGACAAAGCAATACCAAACAAAGCGTTCAACAGAGCTCCTCTCAACCTTAGAAGCTAACAGGAACACATGTTGCTGCAGGGACCATAAGGAAGAAAAAAGAATCCAGGTGATCTAACTCTCCATTCTGAGATTTCAATTAGTATGGTAGACTTTGTGTTCTTGTAACAACCCATTTGTGGTCACTCTAAAGGATAAATGGCTTTGAATGTATCACAAACATTCATATTGTACATGAATAACTGAAAGAATGAAGTGTAAAGGTCAAAGATGCAAGAACATAGACACCTTGAAAAAATGTCATTTGATTTTTAAGAGCTATTAACTTCACCACATTTTCTGGTATACTGGCAGGATTGTGCTTCCAGTGAAGAGCTCATTTTAAACAGTTAATTTTGAGCTGTTCATGAAGTTTTTTAAATGCCCAGAAGACCTGTGCAGTAGTTTTACTAATGGGAACTTGACCAGCACCATGATAACCAAAGTCAGCCCTAGTTTTTACTTCTGAATGAACAACACACAGTGATTTAAAAGAAAATATCCCACAGTAAGGGAGTAGTTTTCATTTAGTGCAAACTCCTCCCAACTCCCACATTTTTAAAATTCCTATCATGAATAAGACTGAAACAATGCAGTTTAGAAAGCACAGACATAATGTCAATTACTACATGGTTAATATTTAATTGCTAAACTCTCAGCATAATTATTTGGTTTTATAACAGCCTTTTACATATCACTCTTTGCTTACTGGAGTCCATCACATCTTGAACTGTCTTCTGAGTTCAACCATGAGACATGAATGAATGTTTCTGGAAGATTCAAGGCAAAGATCTTTCTTTGCCAAGATCCTAGGAACATTGCTTTTTGTTTTGTTTTTTTCTGCTGAGGAGCCTCTTTGTACTTCTTCCCTTAACTGATGGCAAATATTGAATAACAAAATTTGTACAGCTATTCTTGCATGATAACTGCAATTTTGGAATCATGTCCAACATGCAGAAGAAGGTACTCTGCTACAGAGGTTTATAGAGCCGAACTGAGGTTAAAGGAAGCAAGATGCTGACCATGAATGAGAATGGAAGATGCAATCCTGAGAGATTTAGGAACCCTAAATCCTCCCATAGTGACTTGCCGAAGAAGACTTGCAAGAGACCATTCAAGATGGAAGTCCATTCTGCACACCAGCACTGCTACATCATAGCCATGTTTATCTGCTGCTGCTGTACAGCTATCTTGGATAAGAACTGAAATGAGAGGAGATTTTTGCATTATTTAAGTCTGGAGCTCTTTGGTGACTAATTGTCACTAACATCTCTAAATGAGTAAATAATTTGACAGCAGTTATATAAAATGCCTATTGATCTCAATTGCAAAAATCCTAGTGACTTCATTGGGGAGCAGCAACAGGTCATTTCCGAAGGAAGGAAAAAGGAATGTCTCAAGGGTGGTTAACTTGACTGCCATTCAAATAGCATTCATAGAGTTCTAAAACTATTTTGTTTTCTCAGAAAGGTATAATTCTCCTTCAGGTTCCCTTCCCTCTCAGTCCAGTCCTGTCCTTGCCCGGATCATAACTTCAGGGCTTCTGTAGGGCTGGGGATAATGGTGAGCTCTCACCCTTCCCACTTTCTGTACCTGCCCCATCTAGGTTCATGTGTTTCTGCAAATAGAGAATGATCTTATCCAAAACTATCTGCATTCTGCTGCCTTGAGGCTGTCTAGACAAAAGGAAAAGCTTTCAGAGTAAAGCTAACAACTAGTGCTGCTAATCTTAGATCATCTGACTTTGTTTTTGCTCATCCCTACCGTGTTTCAGACTGCCAAAGAATCAATGAGTCTTGGGAAGATACAGGACAGCTAAATGAAGTTTTAGTGAGTGGCTAGACAAGATGGCACTGTGATGCCACTGTGAACTCTCTACTCCAAAATTCCATTAGGGGAGATGTCACAGCATTTATATTTAATATACACTCAGTGAACTGTTCTGGCCATAGTGAACTGAATCTGGTGGAGGAAATTAGTCCGTTGACAGCTGCATGCCAAGTATCAAGTATAAATGCATCTCTGTCAGGGAGAGTTGGCAACTTTTGTCACCTTTCATCAAATGTAATTGAATGCCTAGAGAAGTGGTAATTACAAATACCATCCAAACTGCACAGACTCATTTGTCTTTGTTTATCATCAGAGCAAGTGTATTGATCATTGCTAAAGCATTAAATCTCCCTAGAGGAACAGGAAGGTCAGATTAATAAGGCCTGACATGCATTGTAAAATGCACTTCCATGAATGGCAGGTTTGGAAGTGGCAAATGAAATTCTTTTACTAGTCACTTAACCTGATAGTGTAACCCTGAATAAAGTACCCCTAAGACATGCTTATTACCAAGCTCTTACCTCCTCCTTTTGTAGCTGGCTGCATCATGTCATCTGTGTTAACTTTCTATGTCTTGCGATCTAAGGTACTCTCCAGCTAACAAGCCTGATTTCAACTAGCATAAAACTAGTGTGCAGAATGGTGAATCAGGCCTGATAAGCAAAACTTTATTACAGACTTGGGACTAAATTATGGTCTCCAGGCCTGATCCAAAGGCTACTGAAGCCAAAGCCGCTGTGCTTTGTATCAGGCCTTTGGTTATCCTGTTGTAAATAAGGAATAACTCAGTGGAAATCAAGGGAGTGGTTCCTGATTTCTGGTGGTATAAATGAAGCAGAATTTGGTCCTTGGGCACTGTTTTGCCTCTGTCATGCACACCTACCAGCTATGTGTCTGTGTTTATCCTCAAGCTGCACAATGCACAATCACGCCGTGTAGCATTCTATCCAGCCTCTGGGTTCTACACCCACATAAAGATGGCTGTGTGTGGATTGGTTTTTGGCAGGCTTCATCATTTAGTGGTTTGTAGATAATATGGAGATTAGACTGGGGACACTTGTTGCCCCTTTCCTTATATTCTCTTTATTTTAACTTGATAGAGAAGTGCCCCAGCATACACAGTGGATCCAGTTCATCCGATATGAAATTCTGTTGACTTCTGGGATGTTACAGCAAGGAAAAGTCACATTTTCAATTCCAATGAATGAATACTATATAGAGGAGAATTAATTTACAGTTTCTCAAAAGGTTCAAATCTGGATTAGTTCATATAACCATCTAAACGTTTGGGTATTAGAGGCATAGCCAAAACTACTTAAGACCTGATCTCACATGCACAGGAGGCTGTGTAAATTTATTTGGGTAAATCGTCCCAATAAAGTAGACAATTCAACTGTCTGCTTCATTGTATTGTGTCTGGAACATACATGAAACTAATGGGACTATTCATATGAATGAAGTTTCCCACTTGCTATGCAACAGGAATTTTACTGATTACAGATTCTCATGAACTTTCCAGTATTTTCCTATGCTTGGCTTTCACCAAGATAGAAATATTGGGCCAGATCATGTACACCATATAGGAATGTCCTTGTGGTTTTTGGCTCAATATCTCCACTTCCTCTCCCCTACAAAACCATGACATTCAGAAATCCAGAAGTCAGTTTTTATAAGTTTGCAGAAAATATATATATATATATATATGTGTATATATATATATATATATATATATATATATATATATATTTTTAGAGCTAGAATTGTTTGGGTTTGAGTTGGCATGAACCATAAACCAATTGGTGATGGGGCACACCTGTGGTTTTTTTTGTTTGTTTGTTTGTTTTTTTTAGGACAAAGGAGCACATAACTTTCAGAAATTATGTAATGTCTGGAAAGTTTTTAAGATTTTTTTCTTGTATTTACCACTTCTGTGAAAACTGAGGGATAAAATTCAAGTGGACTACTGTTAATCCTTAGGTGCACTTTACACTCACATAGCAGATGCTTGCTGAGAGTTCAGCACCTTTCTGAATCTGGCCCTATAATTGTAACTGTTGTAAGGGTAACTACAGTATCTGATGGTCAAATGTATCTTGAAAAGTCCTGAAATGCATTCCTTTCCCCCCATCAACTGCCATCATGTTGCCATCAAGGCTCAAATGTACCTTTTTATCTCCTGTGAACCCAGTTAAGTGAGCAGTTTCTAATAATCTAGTCCCTGATTCTTCACAGTTGATGTCAATGGGAGCTTGTCCATCAACTTCAATAGACATGGGATTAGATCCCTAGTAAGGGCACTGCAAAGTATTGTGATTGCAAACATGCATTTTTGATTTGGTAAATATTTGCCTTATATGCAAAACAGGGGTAGAACCATGAGAACTAAGTTTCAATGGCAGGTGATCATGCTATCCTTCAAGATTTGATCTTCAATCTCCTAGCAAACTGCTAACATAGTTCTTGTCTTGCAGGATTCCCTACCAATAATTCTGAGATAATAAATCATTAATAGACACTTTAATTTAATCTTTAATCGTCATAGAGCAAAAAAAATCTGCTCTTTTCAGGGACAGAAAAAGTCTAGACTATATACCAGTTTTCAGGTGGTCTGCTTAAGTTTCCACAAAATTAGAGGAATAGTCAAAATTGGCTTTATATTGGAAAGGGAGATTGAGTTTTAATGATGGAATAGTTTTCAAACTTTTATAATAAGAGAGCCTTTAATCACTTCCTTTTAGTCTAAAATTAGATTTTCAGGCATTCTAATTAATAGAACATTGTTTTCTAAAGATATAATCTTTCCTATTTTGAAAGCTTGACAGATCTAATGCTCTTGAATTATTGAAGCTTACACGCCTCCTCAAGAAGACTGTTTAATCTGTCAGATTCTTTTCTCCTTTATGCTCTCTATCATTGTAGTGACTTAACTGATTGGGAGGGGAGGGTGGCTTTTTACTTTAATTCACCATTGTTAAAAAAGACTTTTTTTTACCTGTGATGGAATTCATCCTTAGAAAGATGAGAGCTAATTAAAAATGTCCAATATTCCAAAAGATGAAAGGTATGATGGAATGATGAGCTGGTGTCAAAATCAACTGTGTAGGGGATTACTTTTCACAACAGGCATTTAAAAAGAGATGATGCCTTTGCATGAAACAGCCTCTTAGATTGTGCTGACCCTTGATTTACAAATGGTGCGTCATTCCAACTCTGCACCAGCTTAACATTCTGACTAGTCAGACATTCTCAACTTAGGGTGAGAGCCAACCACCTCTTAAGTGGGAAGAAATTTCCCCTGTTGGCCAGTTTCCCCATAATTTTCTTCTACAGAGATTCTTGTACCTTCCTTTTGAGCATTGGGTATTGGCCATTGCTGGGAACAGGAGACTGGACCAGATGGGCCACTTGTCTTATGCAATGTGGCTTTTCCTGTGGGAGCTAGATTTTAACTTTAAGCCATAGCAAGGGGGGTGCGAAAGTAGCACAACTGTGCTTGTAAGTCACAGGGAAGACAGAGGAAAATAAATATAAAAAGCAAGAGAGTACTATTGTAGACAGACAGAATTCTCTACTCAGGTTTGGCTCTTTTGCCCCACTGAATAGATACAAAGCAGCCAGAAACCAGCTGCAATCGACCAGCAGAGAATTTCCAGGTCAGAGGGGAACTCCCTTCTCGCCAGGGGTTTTGCATCTGGGTTCTGTGCCTGCTTATTCTCTGATCCCAGTCAGTGTAGGAGCAGAAGGAGGTAGGCAGAGGTTATGTTGGGGTGAAGAGTGGGTGATGGCAGCATTCCCTTATCCTTTGCTGGTGCAGGTCTATTAAGAACCATGCCTTGGTGACGTACATTAGTTGCTAAGCTCCCATCAGGGCTAGCCTGGCACAGAGTAATCCCACACCACCCCTTACATTGAGCAGAGCTCTGGCATAGGAGAAAATCAAGCCACTTCAATCGCGCATCCAGCATGTAATGAGTCTAGGAGAATCAGTAACAGTTTCTCTTGGCCTTGCTGATTCAGGATTTAGACTACTTATAAAGGAAACAAAGGGATCTAAGGAGAACTGGACCTATTTAAAGAGAGCCAGGTTATGTCATTACAACTTTAATTATCCTGACTGGTTGGCTTTTTCAGAAATCAATTCAACATTATCACCTTGTGAAAAAAATATTGAAAATTTGTCTCCATGGTTAAAGAAAACATGTGCTAGTTAAAATTTAAGGCTATAGAAATGCTATAGCTGTTTCTAAATCTTTAGTTTGTACATATCTTTTTCCTGCTGAAAATGGGGAAACATTAGGATGGGTATACTTAATAACACACACAAATTAAAAGCAAATTCTGGCAGAAAGATGGATATAGTTTAGTGGTAATGGTTGGGAGTGGATAGGGTTTGCTGTGATGAAAAGAGCCGTGTAATATTGTTAAAGCCCCAAGCCATTCAGTACTCCATTAAATGTTTTTGTGCTTTTACCTACCCATAGGAGTGCTATAAATCATGTCAGGTTTTCAGAGCTATTGAAACACTAACTTACTGTACCATCCTCTAAAGAGGACATTTTGAAGAAGCATCAAAAAAGCATTTGATGCTTTAGGCAAACAAACAAAACACCAAAAACCCAAGAGTAAAGGAAAACAGCAAATTATGAGAAACCTGTCAGCTCGTGTATATGGTGCACTTTAATTTATAAATTGGACTAATTGGTTTTATATTAGACTGTTTCCCAGAGACACCTGCATTCAAATCTGGATTTCATCACAAACTGAAATGTGCTTTTCCCCATCTAGCTCCCAGAGAGTTAATCCATGTTAACAAATCAAATGACAAATTTATCACAACTTGGCAGTCTCTTCTCAGGAGAGGACCAAAGATAGAATAGCAGGGAAGTTGCAGACTAATATGTTTTGGCAAAGCTGCATGGGGAAGTTCAAACAGCTTTTGTCCCCACTTTACCTAAGTTTAATAAGCATTATTAGTCTCTTCTGTAACCAGTAAAATTCATCAAAAGAGCCCACAAATTGAAACAGAAATCCAAACTGAAATGGTGATATGTGACTCTGTTCAAAGCAGGGTTGGCATGCCTACTTCAGTAGCTCAGGACTTGTTGCATGGTTTTCATCTTGGAAAAAATTACATTATGTGTGAAGAAAATTAAAGTGTTTCCACAATGGCACCATGTGGGGAAGATTTCATACCAACTTTTTCATTACTTTTGCTATTAAAAGATGCATGCATTCTACATCCACTTGTCCAGTGTCTCAACAAGCCAGAGAGACTATAGGAAAGACCTCAAAATCATTTTGCTTTTTGTTCAAGGCTTGAGATAATTTATTCTCTTATCTGAACTGATTCACCTATTCCAAGTTTATAACTTCCCTGGTCTGAATGAAAGCAGGTTATATAAATATTTATATTTTTCTCAGCCAATGTGTCTCAGTCAATGTTTCTCAGTCATGTGTGAGTGTTTTTAAATTCAGGAGATCATGTAAAAGTGTTTTTATTTTTTGTATGGATCATTATAGCAGTGAATGCATCCCTTCATTACAAAGAAGTACAGTGGGTACTTCAAGAAATAAGAATACTAACTAGATTATGGTATTTAATAAAACTGGATTTATTTCTGCTGAAACTGTTGACTAAAAAAAACTAGAACTTTTTGGCTGAAAAAAAAAATCCCAGTTTTTGGCCAAAATTATTTGGTTTGGGGATTTTTATTTTTGATAACATCAGTTTTCAGTGGGAAGCAGACACTTCCCAAAGAAAACTTTTAAATTAAAAAGCAGTCTTCTGTTAAAGTGATTTTGATTTAAAAAAAAAAAACTCATGGCCAATCCTGTTTAATGTAGGTGGTTGGTTTTGGCTTCTGTTTAGAGCCCACTGCCCTCCTTTTGGTTGTGATGTGAAACTAAAATTTTAATTTTTAGATGTTAAAGATCCCGTGACACTTGTTGAAAAAGTATTTGCCCTGGTGAAATTGAGTTTTAATTCTCATGTATTTTTAAATTTCTTCATTCCAGCTGCAGTGTCAGATGAAAGTGATATGGTATTCTTCACTTCCTGCCCTAAACTTACACTATTGTGTAGTACTGATGTGCCCAGTTAAATGGGGGGTCACATACTACCCCCTAGTTGACTACATTTTAGCCATGGATAAAATGATCTATATGTATAGGACTTGATTCATTAGCCCTTACTTATGCAAATTCCCACAGAAATCAATAAACTATTCAAATTCCTTGATACCTTTCATAGTCATTTACACCAACACAATAAGTATAAACCACTAACCTTCTGACTTGCTATTGTTTTACAACCCACTTTGCACTGGCGCAAATGACTACGTGCGGTTCAGCCAAACAATGGTGAGTCAGGCATATAGTCTGTAAAATTCAGTGGGATGAAAGACACTACATGGATATATGATATCATCATCACTATTAACATTGCTTTTCTCTATGCTTTTGAATATAATTTATTGATTTCAATGGGAGTTTGCGTGAGTAAGAGCTGAACGTTTTAATTTATTTTACAGTCTGTAATCATAACCATAATATCTAAGTGACAACTGAATAATAACCTTATGATTTGGCTTTAACATATTCATATAGCTAAATTTCTAATACATTATGTAACTCTGATGAATAGACATTACGATAATGAAAAATCTACAGCAGGGTAGCACTAACAGGACATTGAGCACAAACAATGTAGTATTTGTAATTAACCAACAAACTGCAAACACAGGCAAACCAAAGCTTAATATGCTGTATTTTCCACTGAATGCATCCGATGAAGTGAGCTGTAGCTCACGAAAGCTTATGCTCAAATAAATTTGTTAGTCTCTAAGATGCCACAAGTCCTTCTTTTCTTTTTGCGAATACAGACTAAGACGGCTGCTACTCTGAAACCTGTTAATATGCAGTGGTTTACTTTGTTCTGCCTTTGTCTCATAGTGGTCTTAATCTACAGCATCTGCATGTACAATGGTAGGTGGATATCCCACAATAAATTACTCAAGCTATAAAAATTCAACTTATATGTAAAGGTTAAAATGCATTTTAGAGTGACTTTTTAAAAATATATTTTCCAATTACTTTCATTTCAGAGATACCATTGTAGAATGTAAATTTTCGTCGTCAGTTCCTACAACTGTTTGCTAGCTATGTGGTGAATACATTGGAGATAGATAAATGCAATAAATTTGCACTGAAACTAACACTCAGTTGCTTTGTTTTTTTATCAATCTCCACACGAAGATTGATTGATTCACATTATAAAATCGAACACCTTCAATAAAAATCAAATACGCTTCTGATAATGTCATGGAATAGAATGTATTCAATTTTTTTTCCTTTAGCCTTCTGAAAAGCTGTCCATTGTGGAAAATAATAAAAGGGTAGGTGCAAAGCTAAAAAAAAAAATAGTTCTTCAGTTGCAGGGATCAGAGAATGTCAAGTCTTTTATAATAAGGTCACAGGGAGACACAGCTTATGGATGATCTGGATGATAAATACTGGTATTCCCATATTTTTGAGATGTTACACTAATTTATCCCTGAACAGAAATTGCAAACAAGAATGTCATGTAGATAAATCACAGGTGCTTTATTCTTCTCATATACTGGTGTAAATCAGGAGGCTCTCCACTGAAGTTAATTGGGTTATATCTTATGGAGGGTGAAATTCAGCTGTGCAGAGCAGCTGTAAGCCCTTTGACAGGGATTCTCTCTCTTCTGCGTCTATATAGTGCCCAGCACAATGGGTCCTAATCTCAATTTGAGTCCTTTGAACACTACCATATTGTAAATGCTTACTTACTACAACAGCTACGTCTCATGGCCTACGCACAATTTAATTACTACTGAAACCCACAAAATAGGACTTGAGTGATGTATGGACTCTGCGTGAAAGTATCAGAATCTGGCACAAAGCAAGTAGAGGGGGAGAGAACTATTTCCAACAACATCAACAAAGCAATGTCAGCAACAATTGCTCCTTCTAGCAAAACAACAAATCTGTTGCAATTAAACAGTAGCATTGTTTTCTCAAGTTTGCATCATTCGTTTCAGTGTAATCTTCCAAAAAAGTAGTAATTACCATTGTGGCCACCAATAATGTCTTTAATCACTTTAAAAAATGCCACAGGCCTCATGCTGCAGTTTTCTAGAATAACCTTGACGCACTCCTTTACCTTTTTCCCTCCCCCCAATTAAATTGGCGTGTTCACAAGTGGGCTATAATTGCTTTAGTTTACTAGGAAATGGAGCTTTACACGACCTGTTCCATTATTACATTTACTAAGTATACTTACCATATTTTGCTGTGTGTTGGAGACATTATAAGAAGCCAAGGGGAAAAGCTAAGCTGCTGTCCTCAACCAAACCTTTAACTTCCCTGATTATACATCTGCATCTAGTTCTGTTCAGCTTAAGAGTTCAGGCCCTCAATTATGAACATCAGAGAGCTAGAGTAGATTGCACTGTGAGAGCCAACCATGATGGAGTCACAAGAGATAGTTTTGGGGAGTTGAAGGTAGACAAATTGAAATGATATCAGTACAATGCCATGTGGGTAATCCATCTACATTACTCCAACTGTCACTTTGTGAAGCCTCTGAGGAGGCTGAAATGCTTTAAGCCATAAGTTTTATGATATGTCAGGTTATATAAAACTACTCCATCCCTTCACGCTTTCAAGGAATGTTTATTGGTTTTTTTTTAAATAGGTAATACCAGTAGTAATAGCACTTTACAAGAGAAATGGTAGGAGTGAACTGACAAAGGGAAGCATTACTGAAGAAAAATAAAATGATCAGATCCTCAGCCAGTGTAAACGGGCAATTCCCATGAAGACCCATTTATACCACTGAGCCCCAAGGAGTTGCACTGACATATACTAGCTGAAGTTCTTACCCAAAATATACAGCTGTGTAATGATTTATGGATAGGCTCCTAGGTACTACTTTGATGAGGGGGCCCTTCTTCTCCTAAGCCACACAAAAAGCACACTCCAGTCAATAGAGTTGGAGAGAAAGCAGGTCAGGTTTCAGGAGGGGAATTATTTCAGCTGGACTCAGGAATGCAAAGCAGGCCCAGGCTGTTTGCACGCTAGCATCTCAGCATGCAACAATGGCCACTCAGCACATGTAATAAAGGTCTCCTTTCTACAACCCTACCTGGTGGATCACTTCTTGCTAATAAAGCTAGTCAAAAGTTTTCCCCTCAACTTTTCTGATGGAAAATTTGGGTTTTTTACATAATGAGTCTGTTTTCCTCAGATTTTCAAAGAAAACCAAACCATATTTTCTTCCAATTTTCAGCAGTTTGTCTGAATTTTAGATTGTTGGATGTTTTTGATTTGGAAATTTATTTCTATTGGGCAATAGAAGTTTTCAGACACTGTTTTCCCACTTCTCTTCTGCCCATTATCTTTGTATGCTTGTGCACTAAGAAACTTCATTAAACTGCTCAGTAAGGGATGATAGGCTGGACCTTTCCAAGAGGTTATAAATGTCTTTGGGCAGCTGCTACAAGCTCTCTTCTAATATTTTATAATGTGTGTATCTAAGCCTGTGGTTCCCAACTTGTTCCGCTGCATATGCAGGGAAAGCCCCTGGCGGGCCGGACTGGTTTGTTTACCTACCGCGTCTGCAGGTTTGGCCGAACGCAGCTCCCAGTGGCCGTGGTTTGCTGCTCCAGGCCAATGGGAGCTGCTGGAAGCAGCACGGGCCGCAGGACATACTGGCTGCCGCTTCCAGCAGCCCCCATTGGCCTGGAGCAGCAAACCGCGGCCACTGGGAGCTGCGAGCGGCCAAACCTGCGGACGCGGCTGGTAAACAAACTGGCCTGGCCTGGCCCGGCAGGGGCTTTCCCCGCATAAGCGGCAGAACAAGTTTGGGAACCACTGATCTAAGCACTTGATTTTAGAATGTCAGGCTCCTGGAAGTTGTTAGTCAAACCCCAAACTTGGTTCCAAAACTATGAACTGCATTGTGCGGATGGAACACAAATACCGGTGCTTCAAAAAGACAGTAATGAAATCCCAGGTGGCTGATCGGCAGCTGAAACTGTGATTGAAGTCAATGGAACTATGATAGTTTACACCAGCTAAGGATCTGCCCCTAGATATATAGTACACTTGCTATAGCCAATACAAGCGGACTCACTTCCATTTGCCGCTACACACACTTCCTCTGCTACCGCATGCCCTCCTCTTTTTATGAAGTGCCTGCTGCCAATGTGGCTCAGTAACATTTCAATCTGAAGCAAATACTCACCAGCAACCACACAACAGAACCACTAACCCAGAAACCTATCCCTGCAACAAAGCCCATTGTCAACTGTGTTCACATATCTATTCAGGGGACACCATCATAGGGCCTAATCACATCAGCCACACTATCAGAGGCTCATTCACCTGCACATCTACCAATGTGATATATGCCATCATGTGCCAGCAATGCCCCTGCTATGTACATTGGTCAAACTGGACAGTCTCTACATAAAAGAATAAATGAACACAAATCAGACGCCAAGACTTATAACATTCAAAAACCAGTTGGAGAACACTTCAATCTCTCCGGTCACTCGATTACAGATCTAAAAGTTGCAATTCTTCAACAAAAAAACTTCAAAAACAGACTCCAATGAGAGACTGCTGAATTGGAATTAATTTGCAATACAATTAACTTAGGCTTGAATAGAGACTGGGAGTGGATGGGTCATTACACAAAGTAAAACTATTTCCCCATGTTTATTTCCCCCCCCCCGCACCTCCCACTGTTCCTCAGACGTTCTTGTCAACTGCTGGAAATGGCCCACCTTGATTATCACTACAAAAAGTCCCCCCCCATGCTGGAAATAGCTCACCTTAAATGATCACTCTGCTTACAGTGTATATAGTAACACCCATTGTTTCATGTTCTCTATGTATATAAGTCTCCCCACTGTATTTTCCACTGAATGCATCCGATGAAATGAGCTGTAGCTCATGAAAGCTTATACTCAAATAAATTTGTTAGTTTCCATTCTTTTTGCGAATACAGACTAACACAGCTGCTACTCTGAAAAAAGTAACATTTCTGATATACATAACCTTAGTTAGCCAAATCCTATGAATGCTAATCTGAGATACACCAGCAAATTTTGTGCTATTGTAAACCGGTTACCAGATTGCTTTTCCCTTCTCATGAGTCTCTCACTGAAACAATAGCTAGAAGTTCTTCATGTTTAAAATACTCAAATATATACCCTTGACTTTGGTCAGTGGATTGGGCCCAAGATGAATGAGTATTTTGTGCCAGATCCTCAGATGGTGCAAATGGGTGTAGTGAGTTACACCAACAAAGGATCTGCTGCTGCTTGTTCAAGTAACTGTATTCTCTGTGCACTCATTAAAAAAGCAACAAATGTATATTGTGAGCAAGGTATAACACAAAAATGCAGACTAGAGTATACAAAATGGAGCTGTGTGAAGAGCATATACAATGTGTACTCAGCTAGAAAATGTAAAATGGTTAAGAGAATGATGGTAGCTGATTGATGCTTGATGATTACCTGTTCTGTTCATTCCCTCTGGGGCACCTGGCATTGGCCACGGTCGAAAGACAGGATACTGGGCTAGAGGGACCTTTGGTCTGACCCAGTATGACCATTCTCATGTTCTTTTTATGTTAACAAATTAATTTACTATGAGAACGTGAACATAGCATCCTTGCTGCCTCTTTCTTGTCAACAGAAATTGGTCTAATAAAAGACATCACCTCACCCACCTTGTCTCTCTAATATCCTGGGGTTGACACAACTATAACCACACTGCCTATAACTTACAATCTTTATTCACATCCTCAGGAAGTTTTTGCTCATCCAAATCTTTTTTGTATAGAATATTTTGTTCCCTGAAATTAGCAAAGAAGTTTTTTTTGGTCATTTAGTGATCCAAGATGAATAAAGGATAATATGTTTGGTTTTTAATTAGCAGTAATGGGATTAAAGTATACAAATGTCCTTTGTGTGCACATTTCTTCTCTTGTTCTTCAAGGATTATGTAAATAGTATTTAAACATTTTATGAACGTGACGGCAAGACAATAAAAATCTTTTAAAACAGAAATTCACATCACTTTGTATGTCAGTTAAGTGTCTCTGAATTATCCTGGTTAGTCCATGACTCTGTCATTGGGCAAAATGTACAAATAAATGTTTTACATTTTTCAACTGTAGGGAATCAGGACTAATTATACTACGCAAGTTACCAGTGGAAGTACATAACAGAACTTCATAAAGTACTTCAGGCTTGTTCTACTCCTTGATGAAAAAGCTGTGTCCTGTTATCCATGGCTGTATTTGTACATGCTAGATCGGAGTAGGCAACCTATGGCACGTGCGCCAAAGGTGGCATGTGAGCTGATTTTCAGTGGCACTCACACTGCCAGGGTTCTGGCCACTGATCCGGGGGGGGGGCTCTGCATTTTAATTTAATTTTAAATTAAGCTTCTTAAACATTTTAAAAACCTTATTTACTTTACATACAACAATAGTTTAGTTATATATTAAAGACTTCTAGAAAGAAACCTTATAAAAACGTTAAAATGTATTACTGGCACACAAAACCTTAAATTAGACTGAATAAATGAAGACTCGGCATACCACTTCTGAAAGGTTGCCAACTCCTGTGCTAGATAGTATCCTGAAGTTAGATGCTGCTCATCTTGGACTTCAGAATTAAAAATCTACAGCCTACTATCAGGCTCTAACACTAATGATCTACTATCTGCATAATTTAGTGGCAATTAATTATCAATAATCATGTTCATGGTTTTGCTTAAAGGCCAACCAAGAACAGCACTGTACAAACATAGACTAACAGGTCTGCCCCAAAGAGCTTACAGTGTAGATTGACAAAGTAGGGGAAAGGGATATAAGACGAGCAGAGTGAGCCATATGATCATGGCAAATGTCATGTTAGTTCTGTGATCGTTTTTGGTTCGGCTTTGCTAATTAAATCCTTTCTGTGGGGTTATGTTAGCAGAGGATTATCTGGTTGGAAAGTCAAAGGAAGGGAGTGGATGGGAGGGAGCTGGAGACCCTATTATTGGATCAATAGCCAATAAGTACAGGGGATTGGCACCTTCCCTGGCAAAGTCAATCAGTCCCTGTTTGGACTGGTTCCTGGAGCTGTTGTGCCAACTTCAGTCTCTAGCTGGCCCCTCTCTGGTGTTTCTTTCCCAAAGGCCACTTGGCAGGGAGGAGGGATACTGCATAGGACCTAGCACCCGCGGAGATCTAGTAAATCAGTATGTAATCTCAAAAGAGTTGGAAGTCATAGCAGCCAAACTTTCCTCAATTGCTGTCCTTTTGTATTTCCAGTGATACTCTGTGTGAAAATTGGGATGGTGGGGGAATGATCAGAGCCATCCCTATGGTAAACATGGCTACCTGCCATCACTCAATACTTAGGCATTTTTTCCTATGCAGGTACAGGAGATAAACCTTCATGTTTCTCCCCCATGTTTCCCCCCCCCCCCTCAAATTCAACCTGATTGTTCTCCAAGCAGTGGGAATGTAGCCACTTCTCCCATGTGAAATCTGGCAGCTTGGCTTTGTTCACGCAGACTAGCACACATCCACTTCCGCAGAGACAATCAATCCAGGCACCCAGAAGTCAGGCTATAAAGAGAGGCTCTGTTATAGGCTGGAAGTTAAGCACTAAAGAGGATCTCTATAGTGAAGCTCAGCATTTCTGCAGGGAATTGCCCACGGATTTGTGAGATGATGCTGTGGAGAGGCACTCCCTTTAATACTTCACCCTGACCTCTGTCCCTTGGAGTTAGTGTCTACATGATCAAGGGGCGCATACAGTGGAGGTACTGCTTCTTCAGTGAGCTCACCAGAATTTCCTTTCATGAATAGAGGTGAGCATATGAGAATGACCTGACCTCCCAGATCTATAAACCTGGGCTGGAGCACTAATCTGGACAAGATTTCTCATGAGACATCTGCTTCCATTCAGACTGGAGATACTGGAAGAAAAGCCACTTTTGTACTGTCTGGTTCCTTCCAGCCCAGACTAGGGTGAGAAAATGCAGAAGCACTCTGTAGTGGGGCAGCTACCTCAGGAGAGTCATCATCCCGAGGCCATAGCTTTGCCAACACTGGGCCAGGCCTGCCCATGTCCTGTAAAGGTCTCTGGGACAATTTAATTTTGCTGTTGAAGGAACGGCTCCTGGTTTTGGTGTGGAAGCTTCTACACAGCTATGCTGGAAGGCATATTGCACCTCCTGTTTTTTTTTGTGGACATCAAAAGTTGCAGGAGGAGCTGCAGTCTCTTGTCTGTGTATCAGCAATCACCCCCATTTGTTTTTTTTTTTCATTTACTTCTTCAGTTTCCACTGCCCTCCTTGTCAGGAGGAGGGATGAGTACCCTGCTGACTACACCAGTCATATCAGCCTGCTGCTGTTTCCATCTCAGGACTGGTCTACACCTAAAACTTAAGTCGCTCAGGGGTGTGGAAAATATAAATCCCTACAGACTTAGTTAAGCTGCCATAAGCGTCAGAGTAGAGATCTCTAGGTAGTCAGAAAAATGCTTCCCTCAGCCTAGCTACTGCCTTTCCAGGAGTAGCTACAGTGACAGAAGGGGTTTTTCTGTTGTTGTAACCAGTGTCTACACTACAGGGGCATAGCTGCTGTGCCACTAGAGCATTTGCAAAGTAGACATATTGTCAGTGAGGTAACAATGAGTTCCCTTTAACAGGTCACAAAGAGAAGATAAACGCTCCTATAGCTCTGTCTCTAATGGAGCCTTGTGGAAAAGTACATACACAGTTTACAGGATCTTGCCACAGAGCCCAGGCAAAACTACGTTCTCTGGGTTCTAGCAGAAGCTTCTTGAACAAGGCCCCAGGCTTGTGCAGTCTCTCTCTAGCCTCCCTGCTTAGAGAGCTCTGTAATCTTTCTCTCCCCCTTTGGAGCTCCCTATTGCTCTTTTCTAGGGGGATCATCTGATCCTTTTTGGGTGTGTCCGCTTTATAATTAGGTTTGGTTGGCCCCAGGCCTCTAGCCTTGAAAGGAGCAAGCCACCCTGATAGATACACCAAAATTAAAAAAAAAACCTATCTGGCTTAAAATTCTGATAAAGAATTTTGGGGTTTTCTGTAGCCCAACTAAAAGTTTTTATCCTAATATTACCCCTCCTGATTTCTATTCGACTTCATACTTCGATAAAGTTACAATATACTTTCCCTTTGGCAACCACTTAATGCATAATTTAATAAAGATTTGTTTGTCTCAACTGGTGTTGCCTTTGGTTTTGAATGGAAAAGAGAATATCTCGTATCTATATACCAATTGGTTTTTATATTTAAAAGTTCCAGTGCTTCTGTGTTAAAGCTTGTCTTTTTTGAGGGGCAGATCCTTGGCTCCTGTAAATTGCCCTAGCTCGACTGACATCAGTGGAGCTATTCAGCTACACATCAGCTGAGGGGGCTGGCCTCAAATCTAATTTTAAATAACTGTGCAGCACAATGCTTTCCCCACTTCCCATGTAGCTTGCTGCACTGCAGATGCTCTACATGTCTGGAAGTGTTTATTTCTCATACCTGAGCTTTGCTTTGTGTTGCAGGCATTCTGCATCTCAAGTGGAACACCTACACTTTCAGAAGCATTCTGCTCCTTAGAGTAAGATTTTGAAAGGTCCTGGATTTGTTATATATATATTTTTGGAGGGGTGGAAGTGGAGAAGAGGAAAAAAGTTAAGAACAGAAAGGTTTTGCAATTCTGTGAAATACTTAGCAACGTGTTTCCAAATTCTGAATGGAAAAACATTAATTTCATTTGATAGTTCTGCAGTTCTACAGGATGTAAGTGATAACTAGAATATACATAAGTCTGAGTCTCCTTCCATTTATGCCAGATTCTCATTGAGGAAGTCAGATGAGAATATTGCCACATTTGTTTCATTCCTGTCCTATTAAGAGCCACATTAATTTAAATTTGCTTATTCTAAAGACTCTGAATCTGCAGGTAGGATGATGGTTCAAGAGAAGTGCTCTAGATCACTAGATAGTTGTAGACTATGAGGGCTAAGACCCAGTCTACAGTAGTGGGGGGAATCGATCTAAGTTACGCAACTACAGCTACATGAATAACTGAAGTTGATGTACTTAGATCTACTCACAGCAGTAAGTCAATGGCCAATGCTCTGCTATCAACTCCGCCTGTGCCTCTCACCTTAGTGGAGTACCGGAGTCAACGGGAGAGTGCTCAGCGGTCGATTTATCACGTCTAGACTAGACTAAATGCGATAAATTGACCCCGCTGGATCAATCGCTGCCCGTCGATCCAACAGGTAATGTAGACAAGCCCTAATTGTTCTATAGTCAGTAAAAATAGAGAAAGTGGTGTCATCAATGGCATCCATCCTAAACTAATGTGAATAAATTTCACCTTGCAGCTTTGGGCAATAAGCAGCAAGAATAATGTTGCCTTCGCTTTGCTAAACCCATTCAGTGAAAACAGCTTGAGTAGCTCTTGAATTGCTGAATATAAATTACTTATGTACTCGGCACCATAAACATGCATGACATTTGATAGACAAGCAAAAAACAATAGCCACACCCTAAAAATCAATATAGTAAATTGAAAAAGAGGGATGTTGACAGCCATTACAATAAATTAGCTATTAGGAAATGCAGACGGTTGATAGGGAAAGCTATAGATATCAATAGAAAAATCTGTGGTTAGCAGGATTAAGGCCTGTAAGAAGGACCTTTTATAAAAGATATCAGGACCAAAAGAAATCCCAACAATGGTATACGTCTCTTACTATAAAGGGAAGGTAAAACTGTCAATGATGCAGCAAAGGCTGAAGTGTTCAATACATATTCCTGAATTTGGAAAGAAGCTGGATGAGGCATTCACATCTTACAGTAATAATGAAATAATTTTTGTTCCAACAGCTACTAGGAATAGATTATTGTGCTGTCCCGGGAGCAGACCAGAAGACAGATTGTGATTCTAAATCACAGTATGGCTCCCAACTTATCCCTGTTCTACAAGGGAAGTATCCTACACCAGGTCTATGCTTAGGGCAGCATACTTCCTCCAGTGCACTGGCGTAGCTATGCCAGTCAGCTTATTTTGGAGGGAGGGGGTACAAGAGGGTGGAACAAAGGCTGTGCCCAATCTCCATCCCATCTTGCCCACTTGCACCTCCCAGAGGCCTCTGTCCTCCCCATGCTGCTACCCATGAACTGTGCAATTAGTGCAGAGTAATAAAGAGTAGCTGATGTCCGCTTACTCCCTTGTACAGCCACAGTCACATAATGGCACATACTGACAGATGGTGACAAAGAAGCATATACTTACTTTGATATCTAGGAACCAAAACTCATAATCACAACTAACAAATAATTAATACTATGTTCATTTTATTAACATTAGCTGTGTGCTCGGTACTTTACAAGACATAGCCTACCCAGCTGAGCAAGGAGGAAAGATACTTATGGTAATAAAAGGGAACCTAGCAGCCATCGGGTTCTATGTAGTAAATAGAGTGGGAGGAAATCACTTCGTTTTTATCACAATTTCATCCTTATTAAAAATTCCTGACCAACGCTAGTAATATCAATTTCTCAGGATCAAATGAAAATATATTGTACAGTAGATATTATAGGCGCTTAGAACTGTCATGAATACATCTAGAAAGGGATTAGATGCAATCTAAGTAGGATACAGTGCTGTTGAATTCATTCATTCATTTTTGGCTTACCCTCTTCAACTTAACATTGTCTGTATCTCTGGTTATGAATCATTTTGATATTATGTGATGGTCTAATGTTAGTGCTACACTGTTTTGAAATATAAAACTTAACAAGAATTAAGTACCAGCCTGAGACAACAATGAGTTAATGCAGCCATAAGTCATTTAAAGAAGAGAAAAAAATCATTTATTTGCCACAACCCGCTTGAGCTTGTTATAAGGTGGTAATTTGTTTGTAACTGTGTCTAGCTCAATGGGTTTTGCTTCCACTGTTTCTTCTGCTGAGGTGTTTTCAGGCCAATTTACTTGATTCTGTTTGCTGTATTCATGTGATTTCTAGGTTTGCTTTGAACCTGAGACCCTTATGACAACCAAAGACACCACTAACAAGAAGTACGATTAGTAAGTGATTTGTTTTCCAATTAATTCATTCAATGCACACAAATATTACATTGAGCGGCATGGAGGAGACTAGTAGCACCATGTTTTATTAAGCTTACCCATGATACGATCCTGTTCGCATACAGCGATCCCACAGTGCACCGTTCCATGCCACATGTATGTAGCATGCAATTGTATTCCCAAAAGAGACAATCTAAAAATGGCAAAGTGAGCATTCTAGGTTAATTGTCTCTCTAGATGCTCCAAATGACCTCCACTTTCCAGCAAAGAGACACGTTCTGCAGGCTCGGTTTGTACCCTGGCAATGAGCTGCACACAACAGCTTGCTCAGAAACAGGAGTGGCTTGCAGAAATGAACATCAGAGACTGCTGATGTCGAGTGGCATCACCAATTGTACAGAGCAGCTAGTTCTTCATATTTATTTGATTTGCATCCAAGCACATGCTCACTTAAAGGGTGCCAGAAAAGAGATTAATAGTAATAATAATAACAATAATAATAATAAATGTAGTATTCCCTATTTGTTAAACATCAGCAGTGTGCTGACACAGAAGAAGACATAGGAGTTGATATTCTGGCCCCACTGAAGTAAAGGGGAGTTTTGCCTCTGGTTTCAAAGGAGTCGGGGTTTTACCCATGGTCCCTACACTGAGGAGCTAATAGTTTACATAGACACAGCACACATCACCCTGAGTTCCAGAGAGGTTTCTTTGTTTTTGTTCTCTATGTTTAATAGAATGGACCAGATGCTGTGCTGTTTAGACCTGCACCTCTAGCGCAAAGCTCCCCTGAAGCTGACATAGCTGGGTAAGGGAGTATGCATCACAGCATTGTGTTGTGTGGAGATGCCACATTGGCTTCTATATCATTCACCCTCTTATGGCTGGTGTAGAGGGTACACGGCCAGGGCATTTACATGCTCAAGTGATCCCCAGCTGGTGTGGCAGCTGGTGCAGCTTACACATCACTTGGGCTTGTCTAAGGTGTACTGAGTACCCAGTCTAGGGTGTCTATACATCCTGTTTTGGCCAGGACAGTCCCTTTTTAAAGACCTGTCCCAGAAAAAGTGGGCATTTGTCCTGTTTTCTCTTGCTGACTTGATCAGTTGGCAAGAGCAAATGGAACAAATGCCCACTTTTTCCAAAAAAGTGGGGTGCGGAACAATGTGTGTGGGGCGAGCGGCAATGCCAACCCCACACAGGGGGGAGGAGGCAGGGCTTGGGTGAGCAGTGACACAAGCCCCAGCCTTGTGTGGGGGGGTGAGCAGCGATGCCAGCCCCAGCCTTGCATGGGGTGGCGGCTTGGACCAGCTCGGGGCGAGCAGGGGGCTCGGGCGAGCAGCTTGGGGCATGCAGCATCCTGTTTTCCCTTTGGGAAATATGATCACCCTAACCCAGCCTAGCACTGATCAGCCTAATGACAGGGAAATGCAAAGGTGAATTAAAGCAGCCTTTGTGCCCCTTCCCCAGCCGAGTAGTGCAGAGTGCTTTTTGGCCACTTGCTAGTTTCTGGGCCAATGCATCATTTCAGGGTTTCACAGTTAAGATTGCCTTCAGAAGGGAGTTTCATGCTGGACAGTGACAAACAAGTTTAAATCTTAGTTTTGAATTTTACGAAAAAATAACATACTGTATTTAGTTTGTAAGGTCTCTGGGACATGGACTGTGTGTTTGTTGTGATTGTCCAGTTCACAGCACAATAGGTCTGTGGCTGCTATGTGCTACTGAAGTACAAGTAAGTAAGGATAAAATTGAACTGGTGAATATCAACCCATAGGAGATAGTTACCTATACTCCACACTGCACTCATAAAGAGAGGCTGTGAAGGAACGTGCAATTTACCCCCTAAAACAAACTGATATGCAACATGCCATAAAAAGGTATAGGACCACACATGCAGTTTTATGGAAAGATGCTTTTTAGTATAAAAAAGTTTGCTTTGCTTCTAGCAGTAAACAATCAAAATAAGCATCTTTTGATGTAGCCCAGGGTGAAAGCAGCCTGTTTTATTTGCTGTTTGAGAAGAAATCAACCAACCAACCATTGTAGATAAAAAGCCTGTATTCTAAAGCAACTGATTCTATTACTTGTTAGATAATCAGAATAGAATGACAACATTTATGGTATGTACAAAGTCTTGAGCATAATCCTCCCCTAGGGAGGTGTTCAAATTGCAAATGCATTACTTCATAAAATAAACATATACATGCAGTCAGCATCTTGGTGGCTGTTAGTTTTGCATCTGATATCAATGTTTAATTTGGTGGTTTATAAAAGCTAACTCCTTATTTGTAACAAGGCTGGTTTCAATGCCAAGGATAATTTTAATCACCACCAGAGTAACAAATATTAAGGGAAGAGAAGATTGGTGTAGCTCCTGGTAAGAAACATTGAAAGATAATAAACTGATATGTTGCAGGAAGCTGACAGTCATAGGTGAGCACTGTCTGCTTTTTCAACTTGTTTCAGAGTAGCAGCCATGTTAGTCTGTATCCGCAAAAAGAAAAGGAGTACTTGTTGCACCTTAGAGACTAACAAATTTATTTGAGCATAAACTTTCATGAGCTACATCCAATGAAGTGAGCTGTAGCTCACGAAAGCTTATGCTCAAATAAATTTGTTAGTCTCTAAGGTGCCACAAGTACTCCTGTTTTTTTTTTCTACTTGGTGTGCCTAGGTTTAATCACCAGATGAAATCCACTCAGCCCTGTTGAATGAAAAATGAGAGCCACCTCAATTTAAACAGCTTTTTTTTAGCCTTTATTTTGTACATTTTAATACAATGCTATTATTGCTTATAAATTACATATACATGCAAGAAAGATAAGTGACTAAGTTTCTTCTCCTGGGGAACGGTGATTATCTTCAAATCTCTGGTTTCTGCTATATTTGTCATGTGTCTTCTCCACTCTCTTGTGGTCTGTCTTCAGGATGGAGAAAGGAAAATAATAGTGTCCCCCAAGGACCAGTACTATTTAACGTATTAGTAAATGATCTGGAAAAAGGGGTAAACAGTGAGGTGGCAAAATTTGCAGATGATACAAAGCTACTCAGGATAGGTAAGTCCAAATCAGACTGCGAAGAGTTACAAAGGGATCTCACAAAACTGCATGACTGGGCAACAAAATGGCAGATGAAATTCAATGTTGATAAATGCAAAGTAATGCACATTGGAAAACATAATCCCAGCCATACATAAAAAAGGATGGAGTCTAAATTAGCTGTTACCACTCAAGAAAGAGACCTTGGAGTCATTGTGGATAGTCCCCTAAAAATATCCACTCGGTGTGCAGTGGCAGTCAAAAAGGTGAACAGAATGTTGGGAATCATTAAGAAAGGGATCAATAATAAGTCAGAAAATATCATATTGCCTCTACATAAATCCATGGTATTCCCACATCTTGAATACTGCATGCAACTGTGGTTGCCCCATCTCAAAAAAGATATATTGGAATTAGAAACGGTACAGAAAAGGGCAACAAAAATGATTAGGGGTATGGAACAGCTGCCATATGAGGAGAGATTCATAAAACTGGGACTTTTCAGCTTGGAAAAGAGACGACTAAGTGGAGATATGATTGAGATCTATACATTCATGACTGGTGTGGAGAAAGTAAATAAGGAAGTGTCATTTACTCTGTCTCATAATACAAGAACTAGGGGTCACTAAATGAAATTAATAGGCAGCAGGTTTAAAACAAACAAAAGGAAGTATTTCTTCACACAACGCACAGTCAACCGGTGCCAGAGGGAGTTGTGAAGGCCAAGACTAGAACTTTCTCATGCATATACCACAACTAAGCTAAATTAATACATTTTTGCTTATTCTACTAAAACTTCTTCTTTTTTTCTGTCTACTTCTGTCAGTTCTGCTGGTTTCTTCCAGTTGTTTGTTCTTCTTTTTGGTCTGCTTTTGTGGCCTTGGGTTGTTTTTTGGCTTGTTAGCTTGCCTTGTTAGGGAAGGGGGGAAAGAGAGATGGTGCCAACAATTGTCTCTTGATACTGTACTTCACCCTACCATTTGCATAGGCTGAGAGGTTTACAGATAAGGTACACAAAAGGCTTACATAACCCTGAAGCTGTTACAGCTAAGTTCTGAAATGCTGCATCAGCAGAGATGCATCCAAAAAGCAAAAATCCCTTTATTTGATAATAATTTCTAACATTATTTAAAATTTAATATATATATTTGACTAACATACAGTTCATTAGTTTTCTAACTGCCCTTTGCAGAAATTTACACTGTACATTATGGAGGGTTAATAACTACATGAGAGCAACCTAAATTCAGTCTGTTCTAGATAGTTAGATTATGATAATTAGGAATGAAGACTACTTGCTGTCACAGCTTCTAGCTGGAGTTGTAATATCTGTAGTGGACAAAATAAAGATTGACAGAGGATGTCTCAGCATGAGAGCCTGTGCAATTATAGTGTGAGTAAAAGCTGTAAATAAAAGCATTAAAAGCTACTTAATGGATTTTCATCTTTTATATTCTAGCTCAGTGTGAAATATGTTGCTGAAAATTAGGTTGTGAAATGCTGGTTTCAAAAATATAAGTTGTGATCCAGTAAATTATATGTATAACATACTCCTAGTTAAACCTACTTTAAGGTGCAAAGTCAAGCACTCAAATGTAACAAAATGCCAGAACTAAGGTTGCCCATGCACCATTAATTTGTCCCCTTGCACATTTTGATAGTTTTTAAACAGATCACCACACTATTTTTTCAGTTCTATTCTTCCCACTCTGAACCTATCTGTGACATTCTGTACCTTGTGGGAGCACCCTATAACCCTCATATTCCTCATTTTTATCCAATCGTGATCTTACATATAAAGCATGCCTTTTAAGGTATCAGGGGAAAGGTTATGATCTGCTGAAAGTCATTTCTCTGTCCACATATATATATCATTAATGCATATGAAATTATAAGAATTGTGTTTAGTGGTTGTCACTAAAACATGCTGTAAGTTGGGGAATCAGCCAGATATCCCCAGAGGCAACAGCAAGGAAAGTAACTAACACCCGGGTGGGGTATCAATCAACCCATTAACAACCATTATCCAGTAGGTGAGCTACAATGCAATGACTCACCTGCATGAGGCCACACCAGGGGAATTGCTCAACCTTGCCTGGAGACTCAGCAATGCCTTAAAAATGCCTGGACTTGTGCTCCCCAAGACACAGTGGCCACATGCGAGGCCTTTTCTCCTGCCCCCACCTATGCTGTAAGCAACAAAGACAGCAAGAAGAAGACTGAAGACTCCAACTGAGGAGACTGGCCCAGATTTAAGGAACAAACCTATATATTAAGGTCTGAAATATCCAGTGGGGTGAGAAAAACTGCTTAATCTAGATGTTGCCCAGTCTAATAGGGTTGAGAGGTTAAACTGCGTGCTTATATTTTATTTTATTTTGGTAACTAACCCTGACTTTTTGCCTAACACTTTTTAGTCACTTAAAATCTGCCTTTTATAATCAATAAATTTGTTTTACTGTTTATCTTTACCAGTGAGTTTGTATGAAGTGTGTGGCAAACCTGCTCAGGTTTTGCAAAGGCTGGTGTATATCCACTTGATGAAGTGGTGAACCAATTAATAAATCTGCATTGCTCACCTTGAGAAGTGCAAGATGGTATATTCCTGAGGTACAGAGCTGGGGGATTTGGCTCTGGTTTCTTTCTCTGTGTGATTCATGAGTGGATCTGGGAGCATTCATGCAATCTAGCTGGGTGTGGGGTCTCCACATGCAGTTGTGCTGAGTGATAACAGCGCCTAGAGGGGCTTGTGCTGGTCACTTGCAAGGCATTGTGAGAGACAGCCCAGGCTGGAGAGAGTTAAGGGGGACAGCGGTCCCACAGTTCCAGGCTGCACCCCGGGATCTCGTCTTGTCACACTATCATCCCAGTCATCCCCTGCACCACAGTCCCAAGTTATAGTCTTTCCTCCAAGGCTCCTTAATTTGCTAGTCCCAATCTCCCCACCCAGCTTCTCATTTGATCTTAATCCTTATTCTCAAAAAAGAAAAGGAGTACTTGTGGCACCTTAGAGACTAACAAATTTATTTGAGCATAAGCTTTCGTGAGCTACAGCTCACTTCATTGGACTTAAGGTTTTCTTCCTTCCCCCCTCCTTCCTGCTGGTAATAGCTCATCTTAAGTGATCACTCTCCTTACAGTGTGTATGATAAAACCCATTGTTTCATGTTCTCTGTGTGTGTATATAAATCTCCCCACTGTATTTTCCACTGAGTGCATCTGATGAAGTGAGCTGTAGCTCACGAAAGCTTATGCTAAAATAAATTTGTTAGTCTCTAAGGTGCCACAAGTACTCCTTTTCTTTTTGCGAATACAGACTAACACGGCTGCTACTCTGAATCCTTATTCTGAGATTTAAAGTGGAATTTAAGTGATGCAAAGACATTATACTTGTAATCTACACAGGAGTGAATGCCACTTACTGTTACTTGACATCTTGCATTGGCCAGTATTTCATAATAGTCTTTTGCAAATTAACACCCCCAATGACAGCAACAGCTATGTAAATAAAGTAACATGAATTGCTGCTTGAGAGCAGTGATCTTCTTTTACCAACAGTCAGATAGTTGGTTTATATCTCCTCTTCTTTTTTTAGCCAAATAGTGCCATGCTGGAAGATATGCTTTAGTCAAATACAAGTTATTTGACTCAATGAGGGGGTAACTGGGTGAAATTCTGCGGTCTATGTTATACAAGAGTTTGGAGTAGATAAGATAAAGGTCCTTTCTGCCTTTAGAATTTCTCATTCTAATGAAAAACCTTCCCCCCTCCTATTTAAGGCTAGACATTTCGAAAGGACCTATGGGAGTTAGGCACCCATCCAAGCATGTCAGTGGCTTCACATTGAATAGGAGTTTCCTATTGACTCCTTTGAGGAGCCCAGTCCCAAAAAGATCCTTTAAAATAAATAATTGAATTTGTGCGTATAGCACCTTTCTTTCAAAATATGTCAATGACCTTTATATATTAGACCTTATAGTTATGTAACACAACAAGGTCCTGATCCTATGACATGCTAAGTAGTTCCAGAGCCATTGTAAATACCCTGAGCTCTCACTGAAAAACAGTTCACAAACTTCAGTATGTAATTATGTGTGAGACAGTTGCTAATGCCAAAAAAACCTTTGTTTTCCTAATAACTTCCAAAGACCTAGAACAAAACAAGTCATAACATCAATTTTTGTATTCTAACATGTCCTGTGTATACAACAAACTAAAGAGGCTAGTTTGTTCAAGGTCATGCAAATACTTACAGGAGGAATCCTCAAATGAGAGAACTCACCTATGGAGGCATTACTACTATATGTTTGCTGTCGATCTGGCCCTCATGCAGTACTTGTTGTTGTTACTATGGAAGGCTCATTAACTATTCATTACTTCACCCAACATAAGTTCAAGACATTCAGGTCTGCTAAATTTTTATTCTTACGTGATTAAACTTCTATAAATGAACCCTGGAGATTCCTTCAATGACATCCATAATCCTTTCCAGGACTGTCTCATGCCCCCTTTTAAGCAGCATTCTCCGATAAAATCCATGGAAAGTGCTGTTTAACAATCAGTATAATGAGATTGCCAAATGTCTCACTAATTTTTAGTTTATAGGTGAGGCATTATTTTCTTTTGCTGTGTGCCCATAGGTCAAAATCCAGGCCTTTCTTCAAAAGTTCCTATAAATAGTGGCTTCAAATGAAATAGCTGGAGCAGGTTTCAGAATAGCAGCCATGTTAGTCTGTATTCGCAAAAAGAAAAGGAGTACTTGGGGCATCTTAGAGACTAACAAATTTATTTGAGCATAAGCTTTCGTGAGCTACAGCTCACTTCATCGGATGCATTCAGTGGAAAATACAGTGGGGAGATTTATATATACACACACAGAGAATGTGAAACAATGGGTATTACCATACACACTGTAAGGAGAGTGATCACTTAAGATAAGCTATTACAAGCAGGTAGGGAGGGTGGGCCTGCTGGTAATAGCTCATCTTAAGTGATCACTCTCCTTACAGTGTGTATGGTAATACCCATTGTTTCATGTTCTCTGTGTTTGTATATAAATCTCCCCACTGTACTTTCCACTGAATGCATCTGATGAAGTGAGCTGTAGCTCACGAAAGCTTAAGCTAAAGCAGGGTTACATATTGCTGACACATTCTACATATATGTCAAGCAGGTGATCTTGAAAACCCTAATTCATGTACACATAGAAGTCAATGAGACTACTTGACCATGCAAGGCCTATGTGTATGGGGGAGGTTTTGAAAACAGAGCCCCTATTTATGTGGGGGAAATGGTTACTCTTCCGCTTATGTTTTCTGTCTTTGTGGGATGGAGGTGGGGAGAAATGCAAAGACCAGCCTAATAGTGCGCTGCAACCCCTGAAACTAACCAACTCATTCAATGGCTTTCATAAATCATAAAATAAAAGACAGCACCAATAGTTAAATTTTCTTAAAAGTTAAGAAAGAGAAGATTTTGCATTTAATTAGTAAAAGTATTGAAATCAAGCTGACCCACCCTAAGAAATAGAGGTCAGACTATGTAGGATATAAATCACATGAGGCCTTCACCTACATTATTTTGTTTAATTAAAATCCATATTTGTGATGTTATTTACAGTTCGGTGCTGTGAAATCAATTACCGAGATGCATTTCAATTAAGACAGGTTAACGCTCAATCTAAGGCACTAAACCCATAGCATATAATTTCAGAGTAGTAATCATTGTAATGCTAATGGCTATTTGACATCTGTTCAGTGAAATTGGGCAATCCTTTTTGGTATCAATTTACTCACTAATCTTTTTTTTTTTTCTACTTCACAAAGGGTAGTGCTTCTGATCACAGCTGAGTGAAGCCTGGACAACAATAATGGAGTTTATTTTAGTTCATTCTTAATAGTGCTGCTTCCTGTGTTTTCTGATCAAATTTGACATGGATATAACTAACCCTTTAATGCTAAGAGAAGATACATTTTTTATTAAGTGTTTCTGTTCTTGCCAGTGACCTGGGTTCTATTCTGGCTTTGCCATTGACCTGCTGTGTGACCGTGGGCAAGTCACTTCAGCACTTGGTGCCATCCTTACTCTGCTTTGACTCCTAGGGTGTTCAATGAAAACATGCTGTCTTGTACCCTGTGACTTTTTGATTTTTACACAACATTAAGAATATGAGGAAACCAAATACACACACAACTACTACTACTACTTTGTTAGGGTCTGGTGGTTTCTGAGTAGTGTAGAGGTACAATGTCAATCAAATGTTGACCTCATCCAGACCCCTAAGGCCACACACACCTGTCACCCTAAGTCCCTCCTCTGGGTATTACTTCTGGGGCTAACAATGACAGGTGACCAGCAGCAAGGAGTGGAATGTGACCCTCTCTAAGAACTCTCTCACCTCTCCTACTGCCCATACCAATTGGAGTGTTTTTCAGCACCATAGGCCCTCCTGGAAAAGAAATGTGTAACAATCAACATAGATATAGCACAAGAGTCTAGGCCAGAATCCCAGTCTCTGGAGGTTAATGGTTGACCAGTCAGCACCACCACCCAAAAGCCTCATCACTGTGTGGAAGAGGCCATCTTGTTTCACAAATGTATTTTTCAGAAATTATGGAAATGCTAAGAGGAAACATGGCCTCCTTCTCTACCCACTTGAGAACCACAAAATGTGTTGTAGTGGCAAGGTTGCTTGGTCACCTGCAAGGAAAGCGACAGTTCTGGGGAGGAGGAAGGAGCTGCTGAAGGGAGCCCCTTCGCCTAGTTGTTAATGGATATGTCATAACCTGACCTCAAGACCCAAGCACTTGTGAGGCAAACTGATTCGCATGATGGCCACCTGGCATTTGCCCCCACAGAGAAAGATGACTACAGAACTTCAGAGTCACCAGTGGACAAGGAGAACAGAGAAGACGTTGCTTGAGTAAACGAACAAGAAGTAGTGGTCAAGGATGGGTGTAATGGGGTAGGAACTGATCTGATTTTGAATAAATCTGAAAATCTCTCAACAGCTAGATGCCTTTGTTCAGGGCTTCTGGGTCTTCTAGAACATTGCATCAAAGAGCAAAGATGAAGATGACTTGGGCTCAACTTGTTTTTGTTCAACATCTAGACAAACTGTTCAAGAGGACAGTGAGTGTGCAGAGTGTTATAGCCATATGGATTTAAGAATGGGCCTTGGCATAGAACTAACTAAGCCTCTGCCACATCATGAGAATAAAAGAGTTATGTGGTCTATTGCATGCATTTCTGTGTATCCTATCCTTAATCATTGTCTTGGGGAGAAGATTTTTGAAAATTGTGGGGGCTATGTTATACATGCACCAGGCCACTGCCATCATGACTTTGTCAATGGGACTTCGGAAGATATAAACGGCTAGCTGTGTGCTAACCTGCCTTTGGAAAGCTTATTAAACATTGTTATTGCCATAGGCTATGCAATTCAATGTCTGGGCTTATCCCAAGAAAACTTAAAAGAAGGGGGAGACCTTGGTAAATGCTGTGCAAAGCACTAGAGACCCTAACAGTGTTTTAAACAAAATTACTAAACTGAAGGATACCCATTTAACGCATTATATTGACTAGCTGATCTACACAAAAGTTACAGGACCCTGCTTAGGAAAAAACTATTTGTAAGAAATCTAAAAGGATTAAGTTAGAGAATGGAGAATGGCCAAATTTGATATAAAATATAATAAAACTTGATATCTGTAAATACAAATATCTGTTGAAAAGATCTTTGTTTCTGTTACAAAGTCTATGACTCTTAAATAAGATTTTTTTTTTTTTAATTCAGGGAGATGTAAGTCTTTTAAATAAAAATAGTTTGTGGGAATGTTGCTATTGTGTCTTTAAGAAAAGAGACCTATTTACAGCAAAAAGCTGAATGCATGTAATGCAGTGATGGGCAACAGCGAACCACAGCCACTGCGAGCTGTGGGCGGCTGTGCCTGCGGATGGTCAGTGTAAACAAACTGTCTCGTGACCTGCCAGCGGATTACGCTGATCGGCTGCATGCGGGCCGCAAGTTGCCCACACTGCTATAGTAGAATCCAGGGGAAATAAAACAAAAACATTGTTTAAAATAAAGCAAAAAAGGCCTATATATATTCTGTATAAACCATTGAGACATGCTTGAGTACAATACAGCTGACTCAACCCAAATGAACTAGATTGGTTTAAACATAACCTGTTTCAAAAATGGGGTTGTGTGGAACCATTGCCTTCACATGTAATCACACACCAGTGTTTCCTTAATGTTCCATCAAAGTTCGAGATTTTAGGTTGGAAAAATTATCAAGAATTAAGTTTGATGGCTCATCAACAAAAAGGCGGGTGGTGAGCTATGATTAATAATTTAAATGAAACCTCAGGAGTTTGTAGAATGCTATGGGTCAGCCTTTCTAGAAACTCAGTTACTAAAAGTTTAAAAATATATTTTCAAAAATAAACAATGGTCTAACCCAAAACTGAAACATTGCAAGGGTTCACAAACTGTCACCATATTTATAAAAGAATATGTTGTAAGAACAATCACACGTTTAAAAGCTATGGGTATTTGTGAGATGTTTACTATGGTGAAACTAAGTCCACTTTTATTTAAAAACAACCCAAAACTTTAAACACAAAAGGAACATGTTTAAAATAAAAACAACTAAGACCTTCATTGACATCTGCAAGTCCCTCAGTCAGGAGAGAGTACATTAATATTAAGTTTGTTGTGTATGATGATTTACTGCTTAAGACTGTGTGTGTGTATATATATATATAAAATTAACAAAAAGAAGCCGGGTTGTGTAGACAATTTAATTTGCACCTACAGATCACAAAAGGGAATGTCTGAGGAGGAGTGCATAAATTCCTAACATATATATTAAGAGCTGCAGTGATCAAATGAACCTGCTAACTACAGACATTGAGGTCCCTTTGAAACAAGAGGTAGCTTGGTATAAAAACCTAAGCTTTATTGAAGACTGTCTTTTTACAATGGAAACCATTTTGAACAGAATAGCTGCTGCTGGACTACAAGATGAGGTATGTTTCTTGTTTTATAACCGTGAAAACGTATTATACATTTTTACTCGTTTTACTAATAGCAGTATACATCTTTTATTGAAGTGTGGTCTTTTTAGTATGGAAACAGGAACTTCAAGCTGTATTTCACCAGGACAAGATAAAACCCCATTTTAACTATAGTTGTGTTTAATACTGTTTTTTAAAACTCTGCTATTAAATAGATTGTATGGGGGCGGGGGAGGGTGTTGTGCATTTGGGGAATAATACTAACTAAAATTTTGCTAAAAGAAAAGGAGTACTTGTGGCACCTTAGAGACTAACAAATTTATTAGAGCATAAGCTTTCGTGAGCTACAGCTCACTTCATCGGATGCATGAAGTGAGCTGTAGTTCACGAAAGCTTATGCTCTAATAAATTTGTTAGTCTCTAAGGTGCCACAAGTACTCCTTTTCTTTTTGCGAATACAGACTAACACGGCTGCTACTCTGAAACCTAAAATTTTGCTTGTTCTTTAGCCAGAAGGTCCAAATACTTGTTGCGAAAAAAAAGAATAATCATAATCCAGCACCCCTGTACATAGGTGCTGGAACTAGGGGTGCTGCCTCACCCCCGGCTTGAAGTGGTTTCCATCATATACAGGGTTTACAGTTTTGTTCAATGGCTCTCAGCATCCCCACTATACACGTTTTGATGCTGAATTTGTGTGTGTGTGTGTGATTTAGGGGCATATGCCATGTCTTATTTTTTTTCCTATGGGAAAATGTATGTGTGACTTATGAGAAGGGTACATAAATGTGTGGTTTTTAAAATTATTTTGTTGCAAACTATTTGGTTTTGGGTGTTTAAAACACTGGGGGGGGGGGGTTAATCTGTGCAGAATGTGTTTTGTGTGTGTGTGTTTTCAGCAAGCCTAGATGTGCCTGAGATTTTTTTTTTTTTTTTTTTTTTATATTTTTTACAAAATTCATTGCCATCTGCTCCTTTTGCACTAAGCTGTTAGAATGTAATTTTAAGATCTGGTCTAAAGATAGCACCTTGCTATGGTGATGTAAGAAAAACATGCAGTGATAGCTGCAGCTGACAGAGTGAGGGAGTCTTATAATTGTCTACTGAGAAACACTATGTCAGTGGCATTTTTGTATTAAAAATTAATAATGCTTCTAGGAAAAAACACACTGTTTGATGGGTGTCCATATAGTCAGAAAATGCTGTGGTCATGCTCTGTAAGGCACAAGGCAAGCCAGTGTTCCTTTGGCTGGTTCCGTGGGTGCATGTTGACCATCAAACCTAGGGGTCTCTGAGACAGCCTGCCCCCTGGGAATCAATCACAAGGGTACACATCTAAGAAATTCTCTTTTGTGAAAGGGTCCACTGATAAAACACATGCTAGCTGTACAGTGTCCATATTCACATGTAGTCAAATGGAACACTTTCCCTCTGATTTATTTCTGATTATTGTCAAAAACCGCATACACAAACACATTGATGTCTTTCAAAGCCTTTGCAAAAGGTATTTCTGCTCTTAGGTTCCCTGTTTTAATAAGGGAATAGTGATCGGTGCATACCTGGTCGGGAGACACGTCAAAGGCAAACAAGGTGTAACCCATCACAAATGATCAACGGAGAACAATCTTTCATACCTTTACCAGCCATCTGCACCAAATTCATATACTCTCACATGCAGTTTCCAGCCTCAAGGTCTGATTGCAGAGAATTAGCTGGTATCTGTTCATCATCCACATATAAGGCCACAAAATTAATATTGTAATGTTTAAAGTGAAAGGGGTTTACAGTGTAATTTCCACTGAAGGCAATATTATCCTCAAACCCAAGGACAAGCATTTTGGGGAGTTGCCCCAAGAATAGGTTCTCTGTGGAAATGCTAACCACTTTCATTTCACATGGTTCACAGGGGTATATAGCATTAGCAGTAAGCATTAATGATCTGGAGGACAGTGTGGATTGCACCCTCAGCAAGTTTGCAGATGACACTAAACTGGGAGGAGAGGTAGATACGCTGGAGGGCAGGGATAGGATACAGAGGGGCCTAGACAAATTAGAGGATTGGGCCAAAAGAAATCTGATGAGCTTCAACAAGAAGTGCAGAGTCCTTCATTTAGGATGGAAGAATCCCATGCACCGCTACAGACTAGGGACCGAATGGCTAGGCAACAGTTCTGCAGAAAAGGACTGAGGGGTTACAGTGGACGAGAAGCTGCATATGAGTCAACAGTGTGCCGTTGTTGCCAAGAAGGCCAATGGCATTTTGGGATGTATAAGTAGGGGCATTGCCAGCAGACGAGGGATGTGATCGTTCCCCTCTATTCGACATTGGTAAGGCCTCATCTGTAGTCCTGTGTCCAGTTTTGGGCCCCACACGACATGAAGGATGTAGAAAAATTGGAAAACGTCCAGCGGAGGGCAACACAAATGATTAGGGGACTGGAACACATGTCTTATGAGGAGAGGCTGAGGGAACTGGGATTGTTTAGTCTGCGGAAGAGAAGAATGAGGGGGGATTTGATAACTGCTTTCAACTATCTGAAAGGGGGTTCCAAAGAGGATGGATCTAGACTGTTCTCAGTGGTAGCAGATGATAGAACAAGGAGTAATGGTCTCAAGTTGCAGTGGGGGAGGTTTAGATTGGATATTAGGAAAAACTTTTTCACTACGGGGGTGGTGAAACACCGGAATGCGTTACCTAGGGAGGTGGTGGAATCTCTTTCCTTGGAAGTTTTTAAGGTCAGGCTTGGCAAAGCCCTGGCTGGGATGATTTGGTTGGGGATTGGTCCTGCTTTGAGCAGGGGGTTGGACTTGGATGACCTCCTGAGGTCCCTTCCAACCCTGATATTCTATGATTCTAAGGCCTCTGCGTACCAGCCATACTTCCTTTACAAAAAGAAAACATTGCTATAACTGATAGCTTAAAGCCTTTGGTTGCACCCATTAAGCAGAAAGTATCTTTACTGCATGTCAGTTTAATTTTCACATCCACACCATTTTCTTGAAAAAATAGGTTGCTGTGTAGATGACGCAACAGCTCTATCTTCCTGCTCTGGGTCATCAGGTTTGCTCACCTCACAAACCCATCCAGATCCATTGCTTCGTGTTGTCCAGGAGTGCTTTGTAAAACAGGCAGGTGGAAAATTGTGTGGCAAGGGTGGTGTTGCTGTAACTGGGCACCAGTTCTATAAAGGCCCTGTAAGGGTAACAATTGTTGCTTTGGCTTATGAGGCAGTCTCCCAGTGTGACGTCCTAATGACTCAAAATAGAGGCCATGGGATAATTCACCAGACCCATCTAGTCCCCCTGTTGAAGGCCGTTCCATCTTCTTTTACAAACTTGCAACAAATGTACAACAGTGTGTTGTTTAAATCCATATAATCTATGCCATTCACTGCTATAAAATATCAAGGTGGTCATCCTCCATAATGGCTAATAGAGGCACTATGTCGATGTAGATGCTTTTCTTGATGCTGGTCTGGGTAGGGGCTATTTGGAACAAGCCTAATTTAGACTCGGTGCATTCTTCAGACCTGCAGTGAATAACAGCCATATTGATTGAAATGTCTTTTACCAGGTGATGAGTGTCTCCTATTTGTCTCAGACTTCCTCTTGGTCTTTCACTTATGGCTGGCCCTGTGTGACAAAGCCTGTTTTTTTTAAAGGATTTGGGGGGGGGACCTGTGCATTTCAGCTATTATGCATTTCTTTTTTTTAAGTTTCCTACGTTTAATATACATCAGCCTTGATCCCTCATGTGTAGCTAGGTTGCCCACCTTCTCCAGCTTGGGAGACATGGCCAACCATGTCTCTGGATATGTTTTAAGCAGATGTTTTCATGTGGGATTTAATAATTTCTAGCCCTTTCCTCAAAAGCGATATAGCTTCTCAAAAGAGGCTATGGAATATTCTGTCAATGCCAGCCCCATATATCATGGAGGCTTTATGATATCCAGAAGAGGCACATCCAGCCTAGGCTTTGTAGTAGTTTCTGAAGACAGGAGGTTCCCCGTAATTTTGGGGGGGTCATCATAGCATGTTGCTTTTTAAAAACCCTGCTCTCTCTGGGAGTGCAGGTGGTGTCTGTTCTGGTCTGTCCTTACTGCAGTGGTCATGGTGTCAATTGTAGTGTTTACTGACAGGGGCTTAATGCAGTTTATCGTATGTAATGGTGACAGACTTGTTCCTTCTTCAGATGGAGATGCAGCATAACAGGGTATAGAAAAGTCCTTCACAAACTGATGTGTGCTGAGAAGAGAATTTTTTGATACTGCGATTGGGGCCCCAACCCAAAATATTAGCTAGCTCACCTTTTTATTCATAGATACTAAGGTCAGAAGGGACCATTCTGGTCACCTAGTTTGACCTCCGTCACAACGCAGGCCACAGAATCTCACCCACCCACTCCTATGAAAAACCTCACCCATGTCTGAGCTATTGAAGTCCTTAAATCATGGTTTAAAGACTTCAAGAAGTAGAGAATCCTCCCTCAAGTGACCCGTGCCCCATGCTACAGAGGAAGGCGAAAAACCTCCAGGGCCTCTTCCAATCTGCGCTGGAGGAAAATTCCTTCCCGACCCCAAATATGGCGATCAGCTAAACCTTGAGCATATGGGCAAGATTCACCAGCCAGATACTACAGAAAATTCTTTCCTGAGTAACTCAGAACCCATCCATCTAATATCCCATCTCAGGGGATTCGGCCTATTTACCCTGAATATTTAAAGATCAATTAATTACCAAAATCACATTATCCCATCATACCTTCTCCTCCATAAACTTATCGAGTAGAATCTTAAAACCAGATAGATCTTTTGCCCCCACTGCTTCCCTTGGAAGGCTATTCCAAAACTTCACTCCTCTGATGGTTAGAAACCTTTGTCTAATTTCAAGTCTAAACTTCCTGGTGGCCAATTTATACCCATTTGTTCTTGTGTCCACATTGGTGCTGAGCTTAAATAATTCCTCTCCCTCTCCTGTATTTATCCCTCTGATATATTTATAGAAAGCAATCATATCTCCCCTCAACCTTCTTTTAGTTAGGCTAAACAAGCCAAGCTCCTTAAGTCTCCTTTCATAAGACAAGTTTTCCATTCCTCGGATCATCCTAGTAGCCCTTCTCTGTACCTGCTCCAGTTTGAATTCATCCTTTTTAAACATGGGAGACCAGAACTGCACACTGTATTCCAGGTGAGGTCTCACCAGTGCCTTGTATAATGGTACTAAAACCTCCTTATCCCTACTGGAAATGCCTCTCCTGATGCATCCCAAAACCGCATTAGCTTTTTTCACAGCCATATCACATAGTCATCCTATGATCAACCAATACTCCAAGGTCCTTTTCCTCTTCCGTTACTTCTAATTGATGCGTCCCCAGCTTATAACTAAAATTCTTGTTGTTAATCCCCAAATGCATAACCTTACACTTCTCACTATTAAATTTCATCCTATTACTATTACTCCAGTTTACAAGGTCATCCAGATCCTCCTGTATAATATCCCGATCCTTCTCTGAATTGGCAATACCTCCCAGCTTTGTATCATCTGCAAACTTTATTAGCACACTCCCACTTTTTGTGCCAAGGTCAGTAATCAAATGATTAAATAAGATTGGCACCAAAACTGATCCTTGAGGAACTCCACTGGTAACCTCCCTCCAGCCTGACAGTTCGCCTTTCTGTAGGACCCGTTGTAGTCTCCCCTTTAACTAATTCCTTATCCACCTTTTGACGTTCATATTGATCCCCATCTTCTCCAATTTAACTAATAATTCCCCATGTGGCACAGTATCAAAAGCCTTACTGAAATCTAGGTAAATTAGATCCACTGCATTTCCTTTATCTAAAAAATCTGTCACTTTCTCAAAGAAGAAGATCAGGTTGGTTTGGCACGATATACCTTTTGTAAAACCATGTTGTATTTTTTCCCATTTACCATTGACTTCAATGTCCTTAACTAATTTCTCCTTCAAAATTTTTTCCGGGACCTTGCATACTACAGATGTCAAACTAACTGGCCTGTAGTTACCCAGATCACTTTTTTTCCCTTTCTTAAAAATAGGAACTATATTAGCAATTCTCCAATCATTTAGTACTACTTCTGAGTTTACAGATTCATTAAAAATTCTTGCTAATGGGCTTGCAATTTCATGTGCCAATTCCTTTATATTCTTGGATGAAGATTATCTGGGTCCCCCAATTTAGTCCCATTAAGCTGTTTCTACCTCAGATATAGTAATATCTACCTCCATATCCTCATTCCCATTTATCATGCTACCATTATCCCTAAGATCCTCTTTAGCCTTATTAAAGACTGAGGCAAAGTATTTGTTTAGATATTGGGCCATGCCTAGATTATCTTTAACCTCCACTCCATCCTCAGTATTTAGCGGCCCCACTTCTTCTTTCTTAGTTTTCTTCTAATTTATATGGCTATAGAACCTTTTACTATTGGTTTTAATTCCCTTTGCAAGGCCCAACTCTACTCGACTTTTAGCCTGTCTCACTTTTTCCCTAAATGTTCTAACCTCAATAAGGTAGCTTTCCTTGCTGATCCCTCCCATCTTCCACTCCCTGTATGCTTTCTGCTTCTTCTTAATCACCTGTCTAAGATGCTTGCTCATCCAGCTTGGTCTACAACTCCTTCCTATGAATTTTTTCCCCTTTCTTGGGATACGGGCTTCCAATAGCTTCTGTGGACTGGTCTACTAGGCAGACTCCCTCCTCAGGCCCTACGTTACCAGCACTCCCAGCTATCTTTGAGACACCACTGACTTCCTGAGGAAACTACAATCCATTGGTGATCTTCCTAAAAACACCATCCTAGTCACTATGGATTTAGAAGCCCTCTACACCAACATTCCACACAAAGATGGACTACAAGCCATCAGGAACAGTATCCCCGATAATGTCACTGCTAACCTGGTGGCTGAACTTTGTGACTTTGTCCTCACCCATAACTATTTCACATTTGGGGACAATGTATACCTTCAAAACAGCGGCACTGCAATGGGTACCCGCATGGCCCCACAGTATGCCAACATTTTTATGGCTGACTTAGAACAACGCTTCCTCAGCGCTCGTCTCCTAATGCCCGTACTCTACTTGCACTACATTGATGACATCTTCATCATCTGGACCCATGGAAAAGAAGCCCTTGAGGAATTCCACCATGATTTCAACAATTTCCATCCCACCATCAACCTCAGCCTGGCCCAGTCCACACAAGAGATCCACTTCCTGGACACTACGGTGCTAATAAGCGATGGTCACATAAACATCACCCTATACTGGAAACCTACTGACCGCTATTCCTACCTACATGCCTCTAGCTTTCATCCAGATCATACCACACGATCCATTGTCTACAGCCAAGCTCTACGATATAACCGCATTTGCTCCAACCCCTCAGACAGAGACAAACACCTACAAGATCTCTATCATGCATTCCTACAACTACAATACCCACCTGCTGAAGTGAAGAAACAGATTGACAGAGCCAGAAGACTACCCAGAAGTCACCTACTACAGGCAGGCCCAACAAAGAAAATAACAGAACGCCACTCGCCATCAGCTTCAGCCCCCAACTAAAACCTCTCCAACGCATCATCAAGGATCTACAACCTATCCTGAAGGACGACCCATCACTCTCACAGATCTTGGGAGACAGGCCAGTTCTTGCTTATAGATAGTCCCCCAACCTGAAGCAAATACTCACCAGCAACCACACACCACACAACAGAACCACTAACCCAGGAACCTATCCTTGCAACAAAGCCCGTTGCCAACTGTGTCCACATATCTATTCAGGGGACACCATCATAGGGCCTAATCACATCAGCCACACTGTCAGAGGCTTGTTCACCTGCGCATCTACCAATGTGATATATGCCATCATGTGCCAGCAATGCCCCTCTGCCATGTACATTGGTCAAAGTGGACAGTCTCTACGTAAAAAAATAAATGGACACAAATCAGACGTCAAGAATTATAACATTCAAAAACCGGTTGGAGAACACTTCAATCTCTCTGGTCACTCGATCACAGACCTGAGGGTGGCTATCCTTCAACAAAAAAGCTTCAAAAACAGACTCCAACGAGAGACTGCTGAATTGGAATTAATTTGCAAACTGGATACAATTAACTTAGGCTTGAATAGAGACTGGGAATGGATGAGTCATTACACAAAGTAAAACTATTTCCCCATGTTATTTCTCCCCTCCCACCCCATCCCCCACTGTTCCTCAGATGTTCTTGTTAACTGCTGGAAATACCCTACCTTGCTTGTCACCATGAAAGGGTTTCCTCCTTTTTCCCTCCCTGCTGCTGGTGATGGCTCATCTTAAGTGATCACTCTCCTTACAGTGTGTATGATAAAACCCATTGTTTCATGTTCTCTGTGTGTGTATATAAATCTCCCCTCTGTATTTTCCACCAAATGCATCCGATGAAGTGAGCTGTAGCTCACGAAAGCTTATGCTCAAATAAATTTGTTAGTCTCTAAGGTGCCACAAGTACTCCTTTTCTTTTTGCGAATACAGACTAACAGGGCTGCTACCCTACAGCCAGTATAACCTATTAGACTGGTATCCACACTGCCCTCACTCCTTATATACATTCTCCTACCCACGGCTGTATCCTTTCTTACTTCATCTTCTTCCCTCTCAATGCTAAAATCTGGCGTGGAGATTACTTGGACATCTCCCAACCATCTCCCCCAGATTCCTAGTTTAAAGCTCTCTTTATCAGTTGTGCCAGCCTCCATCCTAGAAGTCTATTTCCTTCCCTACTCAGATGAAGTTCATCCCGAGAGAACTGTCTTCTGTCCATGAATGCCTCCCAGTGGCCATACATCCCAAAGCCCTCCTTATAGCACCACTGCCTAAGCCATCTGTTTACAGTCATAATCTTGTCACACCTTTGTTGCCCTTCTGTAGGAACAGGCAGGATCCCACTAAAGATCACCTAAGCCTCGATTTCCTTAAGCGTCTTCCCCAGCCTAGCATAGTCTCCCTTAATACATTCCAGCGAGAATCTAGCCATATCATTTGTTCTCACATGAAAGATAATTAAAGGATTCTTTCCCGCTCCCTTTAGGATCCTTTTCAACCTCAGATCTACATCCCGTATCTTAGCACCTGGAAGATAGCACGCCCTTCTATTCTCCGGATCAGCTCTAGTTACAGGCCTGTCTATTCTTCTCAATAAAGAGTCCCCGATCACATAGATCTGCCTTTTCCTGGTGACAGTGCTATTCTCCAGTCTCTCCCCTGTTGCCTCTGGCTGCAAGTTCTTTCCATTCCTATTTTCCCTTATAATCCTCTTCAACCCATCCTGTATCCTTCTGGGGCTCATAGTTGGTGTAGTCTCCCTTGACTCTTCCCCTTTTCCTATAGGACTAGCCTCTCTTCTCTTCTTCCTTGCCCTTCCACCTTCAGCGGCTACCAGCTGAGCCCCTTCTTCATTTTCTAACTCTGCAAACCCGTTCCTAAACTCTATTTCTCCTTCACTAGCCCGTCTTTTCCTCTGCCTGGTTCTTTTAGTCACATGCTTCCACTGACCACTTTCCTCACCCAGTCTCCCCTCAAAATTCCCCAGCCCTGCTTCCATCTGTAAGTCTGAGCTTTTCCCTTCAGATACCTGTCTTTGATCCATCATCTGCTCAAACCCCTTTCTAAACTCAACTTTCCACCTGCATCTCCAGACCTCAGATCTTTTCCTCCATCAGCTCTATCAGATGGCATTTCATGCAGAAAAAACTCTTACCAGGTCCCCCCTCCAGGATCATGTACATACCACAGCTTCCACATCCAGTCATCTTCATTGTGTCTTCCACTACAGGAGTCACTCCCACAGCTGCCTCCGTATCCATCATAGCCTTCCCACCTAAGTCCTGTTAATCTGGGAAACACAAGCCACACCAAAAAGACCACCCCCACAGCAAAAACAAACCCCAAACAAGCACCACAATATAAACTCCCACTTAAACTCCCCTGAGTTCATGGAGGGGTCATATGACTTTTTTTTTTTTTTTTTTTTTTTTTTTTTTTTTTTGGAAAGGTCTCCCTACCCCAGAACTTGCCCTAATTGGTCAAACCCACTTTTGGGGACATCCTATGAGGATGAAATCCACTCTGATTGGTAAGTGTGGTGGGGAGAGTTTTAGAGGGGTTACATGCCACCCTCTGTTTCCAGTCACATGTCACTCTTTGCCCTCAAAGTAATACCTCAGAGGGAAGGACACATGGTGACAGGTGGGAAGGGCCTGCAGGGTCAACATTTGATTGATGTTGTACCTCTTGACTACTCTGTTGGAATACAACACAGGGAGACCCACTGGAGAGGTCACAAACTACATAGAGATACTATCTTACATGCGATCTGCTCCCCTGCTTCAATGAGTATTCTGAAGTATTCTGCCCTGTATGGATCTTTATTTGCAAGAGCTGTGCTGTTAGAGGAATGGCAGTGGATGTCAATATGAATAGGGATGAAGGTCCATTTACTTTATTCTGATTTAGTTTCCATGTCTTTTGGCATGGGCTATTAGATCCCAGTGGGAGCCAGAAGGGGCAAACTCAACACCCTTGAAGATAGAATCATAGAATATCAGGGTTGGAAGGGACCCCAGAAGGTCATCTAGTCCAACCCCCTGCTCAAAGCAGGACCAAGTCCCAGTTAAATCATCCCAGCCAGGGCTTTGTCAAGCCTGACCTTAAAAACCTCTAAGGAAGGAGATTCTACCACCTCCCTAGGTAACGCATTCCAGTGTTTCACCACCCTCTTAGTGAAAAAGTTTTTCCTAATATCCAATCTAAACCTCCCCCATTGCAACTTGAGACCATTACTCCTCGTTCTGTCATCTGCTACCATTGAGAACAGTCTAGAGCCATCCTCTTTGAAACCCCCTTTCAGGTAGTTGAAAGCAGCTATCAAATCCCCCCTCATTCTTCTCTTCTGCAGACTAAACAATCCCAGCTCCCTCAGCCTCTCCTCATAAGTCATGTGCTCTAGACCCCTAATCATTTTTGTTGCCCTTCGTTGTACTCTTTCCAATTTATCCACATCCTTCCTGTAGTGTGGGGCCCAAAACTGGACACAGTACTCCAGATGAGGCCTCACCAGTGTCGAATAGAGGGGAACGATCACGTCCCTCGATCTGCTCGCTATGCCCCTACTTATACATCCCAAAATGCCATTGGCCTTCTTGGCAACAAGGGCACACTGATGACTCATATCCAGCTTCTCGTCCACTGTCACCCCTAGGTCCTTTTCCGCAGAACTGCTGCCGAGCCATTCGGTCCCTAGTCTGTAGCGGTGCATTGGATTCTTCCATCCTAAGTGCAGGACCCTGCACTTATCCTTATTGAACCTCATTAGATTTCTTTTGGCCCAATCCTCCAATTTGTCTAGGTCCTTCTGTATCCTATCCCTCCCCTCCAGCGTATCAAAGATGATCATGCTTTGCTGAGGGCTGCCATTTGAGGTGCATTTCAGTGCAAAGACTTTTTTCAGAGGTGCTGGCTGAAGTGAAAAGAAGCTGCAGATGTTCAGCACCTCTACACATCAGGCCCTCAATGGGTAGAGGGCGGTTTTCTAAAAATCAGCCCCCTTCAAGGAGTGTCAAATTTAAGCACCAAGAAACTGAGGCCCCTCCAAATCACTAGTCACGTTAAAAAATGTAGGCCTCCAACAAAACAATATGATACTGCCTACTCAGGTACTTAGTCAGATACATGTATGAAACTTACTTTTTTATCAAAGGTGAAAAATGAATCATCTGCTTCTTTGTCACTTTATAACTGGCCCTGGGGATTCCTATTTTAAGGATGGATGTTTCTTTGTTTTTGCAATAGGATACCACATTGTCGTTAAGAGATAACAAGCTAAGATAAAGAGTTATTATTGAATTTCTTTGTCAGACTTTTCAAATACTTCTGTGCAAACTTCAAATTAAACCTGTTCACTTCCATGGCCTTTCTCTCTCCTTTCCCTGGGATCACTATTACACAGGAATACAAAATAGCTCTTTTGATTTCTTTTGTGTATATTCTCCACTCCTGAATACAGCTCTGTGAAAGTTTTGCTACAAACACAAAAATTGGCTCAGGTTTGCCCAACCTTTCCAAATTTTGGGAGCAAACCTAGAGTATGACTTGGACAAGATTGGATTAAATGTCAGGCAACCATTGATCTTGTGCATCAGCAGAGATTGTTTGAATTTTTAACATGTTTTTTTTCAATCTGAAACTCAAAATACTGCTAATAGGTGCGAGTCCATGGGTGAAAGGTTCACCAAACCCATGCGAAACAAATTACTGAGTTTTGCACAACTGTAGTCTTAATGCTCCATCTCTCCTTGTTCATACAACTAATCCTGTAGTTCCATCTACACTTTGAAGATCTACCATCTTAGGAGACCCATCTGTGCATCTTAAAACCCAGCATGGTTTATCTTGCAGTGTAGGTGAAGCAAAGTATGTTTTAACCTTAATCGTGGATTGTGCCAAAGCCTTGTATTTGGTAGAGATTAGCTAGTTCCAAAATTTCAGAATTCAAATGAACTTTCTCAAATTTTAGATTATGAAATAAAAAAAGGAAACAAAATTTTCATATTTTTGAACATCTCTAGCTGGGTTAAAGTACAGTAAAATAAAGTTTGGTCCCATCTACTATGCAAGACAAACTCTATCTATCATTTTTTTTTTTCTAGTTTCTTAACTTCATGTTTTCCAATAGGGTAGATTATCAAAGGCTTGTTTTAGGCAAAACCAAAATGTGTGAAGCAATTGAGATTGCAGACCTACTTTTACCTAGCTTGTTGAAACAATCTCATACCTGTAAAGATTCCATCGTACCAGCCACTTGGGAAGAAACACAAGATGCAGAGGGATGTGGTTTAATTAGGCCGCAGCTTTATTAACTCATCTGGGAAACACCCAGAAATACATCATACCGTGCACATTGTCATCATTCTGTGCTCAGTCATTCCCACCTATTTGGGAGGGATGTTGTCAACCCTCCTTGTCCCTGCCTATTGCTTTGACACTCTTCTCTAAGGATTAAGGGAGGCTGAGGAAAGGGGGCAGAGGGTTGTTCTCCTTACTGTACCAAACATTAGGACTCTTTCTTCAGCTTCTATAGGGGATACCTTCCCCTAAGTCCACTTCCAACTATAGCTTTTCAGGGAACCAGACCCCTATGGAATGGAGACCTGTGTTGGACATTTGCCAGAAGAAGAAGCCAGAATTAGCTCTTCCATCTCCTTCTGACCCACAGCCAGATTCCCAACAAAAAACGTCCTCCCTAATATCAGCCAAAAATATATTAACTCCCCACTTCCAGGGATACACCCTATTCTCCCTAAACTCAGGTACCCAATACAATATTTCCTTAAGAGTAATTACTGATCCTCCCCATTCACATACCAATTTAGCCAGCTCCTGATTCAAGCACCTTCTGGCTTTGTCAGCTTGTGCAGTCTTGGCAGCTGTCACCATATTCTCTACTGAAACATTACTGACCAAACTGTAATCACCTCAGGGAAGAGGTCCTGGGTCTGCCCTAAAATTTCTCTTAGCTCTGATGATCAAGTCAACTCCCTTACAAAATTCCCAAATAGTTTTCATCAAGTTGAACAATTCCCATGTCTTCCATTACTGTGTTTTGTAATGGGAAGAGTTATACTTCATTCATAATTCAGAATGAAAAAAATGTCCTTTAAGGTAGAGAGATAACAGAGCTTGAATTCTACATAACTTTGCCAGTGTTTTCTTTGTTCAAGTGAATCATATTTTGTTAATGACATGGGTTTTCAAAGGACTTCCTTGTAAAGTTACCATTTTAGAAGTGAAGCAAGTATCAAAATCACTGATGTCTAGTCAGTTTTCAACCTACATGACACATTGATGGACATATTTCAAGCTTACACGGAGCTCTTCTTCAGGTCTGGGAAACTTACTCAGAGTGTCATAGCTAAATACAAGATGGAACAGATTGTTTAGCATAAGTAGTTAACACATTTCAAAGGACCATTCAAGATGAAGTGGCCAGTCATAGCGAGGAAAGGAAGGGGAGGAGGTGAAAAAGCAGCCGGGGGGAGTGTTAGTGGGGTATAGATTGTTGTAATAAGCCATACATCCAGTGTCTCTATTTAGTCTATGATTTTTAGTGTTTAGCACAGTTATGAATTTAAGCTCCCAGGCTCATCAGGATTAAATTCATAACTTTGCTTCTCTGCCCCCTTCCTTTCCTCCTTGTGACTGGAGGGGTGCTAATGGCTCTCTCTCACCAACAGAAGTTGGTCCAAGAAAAGATATTACCTTACCCACTTTGTCTCTTTAATATCCTGGGTCCATGGCTACAACAACATTGCATACCTTGATGGGCAGTCAGTATTTTATAAGTATCTTGTGCTGATGGATGATTTCATGCCTAATTATTGACTCGTTGCAAGGTTTTTAGGGCATATTATTACGAATTGAAACACCTATATAGGAAAGCAGTTGTGTGTGTGCCTTACCCTAAGTACATGATTAGTCCAGGAAATCAATGAGAATATTCACGTTTAATGCTGGGTATGAACCTAGTGCTTTGCTAGATATGGGGCCTCAGGACTCTACCTTGCAAAATCTCACTCACACTAGTTCTCCTTACTCAAATCAATCAAAGTCAGTTGGAATATTTGCATTGGTCAGGACTCAGGACTGTGGTTTTATCTAGCCTATCATTTGAGAACTGATTTGTAATTATACCATATAAGAAGGTGATGTCTGAAAAAAGTTTAACTGCTCTTTTCAGAATAAAAAAATGTATTGAATTGCATTAATAAAACATTCAAAGGGCAAAGGATCAAGTAGTGTTTTACTCTCTCATTCTATATAATAATCACTTTCTGTTGTCTTGCAAAGCTATGACTTTGATGTGCAGTGCATAAAAACTCTGCATTACCAGCGCTGCTCCTCTTTAGTTATTTTCCAAGTGATTTGATTTTCTCAATAACATTATAACTACATGGAAGGCTAACAAGTTGTAATTAATGTATTCAGACACTTTCTTTTGTGACATTCTAGAACGTAAGTGACAGCGGGAAGGGGGAAAAGCAGTATAAATTGGATGCTGTAGGAGATTATCTTAAACATTAAAAAAACCTGACAACTTTCTTGGCTCTCGACTAACATATTACACTGAAAAGAAAGAATGAGAGCCATTTCATGAAAAATATGGTTTTGCTTTTGCTTTTTGGTGTGTATGTGGGGCAGCTTTTAAAGGGAAACTAACCTTTTAAAAAAAAATCAAATTATTAAGAAGACAAGTCATTAACCAAATGTTGTCAAGATACATAGGATAAAAAGTACACAAGCATTTCTATTATAGAAAGTCTAGCAGGAACAATTCTGATTCATTTACATGCCAGTCCCTGAGGTTCCAATTGTGTTTTCCTTGCAAATAGTGATAATTGATTGTAAGAAACAACTAAATGGTCTAGATGTACTTGGTGCTGCCTCAGCAGACTAAAGAGCACGTCCTTTCATGTGATCACAGAAATGTAGGCTGCTGAGGCAAGACCAAGCATGTCTAGACCATCCCTGAGAGGTGTTTATCTGGCCTGTTCTTAAAAACGTTTAATGACAACAATTCTGCCACTACCCTTGGAAGCCTAGCCTGGTGCTTAACAATTCTTGCAGACAGTTTGCATCAGCTACTGTAGTGGGAAACACAATGGTAAACTCAGGACTTGGCAAATAAATACTTGTCTAATTTGCACCCCTTGAAGTCAGTGGGAAAATCCCCACTGACTTCAAGGAGAACAGGAAGTAGATAACAAAGCGAATATCAAATGTATATTTACTTTAAGTCCTCTGACATATCTTGTTGCTGATCTCAGTTATTAAATTATTCTGGTTAAATTAAATTAAGGCTTCCGTAATGTAAATTTGTTTGCAAGGGATATTGGAGCACACAGAACCTCCTACCTCTCTCACTCCACTGTGAAAGTCAGTTATAATTTGCCCGTTCAGTTCCTTTGGAAGGAAGGAGATGGTGAATAACATTATAGGAGATGGTGGCAATCTGAGAAGGGGTGGGGCATGTCCCCTCATACCTAAGTACCATGCAGCATCTGGAGGGCTGTGTTGGTGGATACAAGGGGGTAGTGGTGAATGTGCTCTGCACGGCATCCCTGGGGGCATTTTGCTTACTCCCAGCCTCCACTTTGATGGGGCACTAAGGGTATGTCTATGCAGCAGCTAAACACCTGTGGTTAGCCCAGGTCAGTTGAATTGCACTCGCGGGACTTGGGCTGAGGAGCTGTTTAATTGTTGTGTAGATGTTCAGGCTCAGGCTGGAGCTGTGGGAACCCCCCGCCCCACCTGAATGTCTGCAATGCAATTTTTCAGTCCAGCAGCGCAAGTCCTGAAGGTCCAAATCAGCTGATCTGGGCCAGCTGCAGATTTTTAATGGCTATGTAGATATACTGGCTGTGGCCAAAAGAGGCCATTCTGGGATGCCTAGGCAAGAAAATATCCAGTAAGGGCAGAAAGGTTATTTTACTTGACACTGGTGTGACCGCTGGTGGAATACTGGGTCCAGTTCTAGTGCCCACTAGAGAAGAGCCACAAGAATGAATAAAAGGATTAGAAAAAATGACTTAGAATGATAGACTCCAAAAGCTCAGTGTATTTAGCTTAACAAAGAAGGTTAAGGTGTGATATGATTACCGTCTATAAGTATCTGAATGGGGAACAAATATTTATTGATGGGCTCTTCACTCTAATAGAGAAAAGGTATAAGATGATCCAATGGCTGGAAGGTTGAGGCTAGACAAATTCAGACTGGAAATAAAGGGATACATTTTTAACAATGACAGTAATTAACGACTGGAACAATTTACTAAGGGTTGTGACAGGTTTCAGAGTAGCAGCCGTGTTAGTCTGTATTCGCAAAAAGAAATTTATTTGAGCATAAGCTTTCGTGAGCTACAGCTCACTTCATTGGATGCATTCGGTGGAAAATATACACGCACAGAGAACATGAAACAATGGGTTTTATCATACACACTGTAAGGAGAGTGATCACTTACGATGAGCTATTACCAGCAGGAAGGGGGGGAGGAGGAAAACCTTTTATGGTGATAATCAAGGTGGGCCATTTCCAGCAGTTAACAAGAATGTCTGAGGAACAGTGGGGGGGTGGGGAGGAGGTGGGGAGGAGAAATAACATGGGGAAATAGTTTTACTTTGTGTAATGACCCATCCACTCCCAGTCTCTGTTCAAGCCTAAGTTAATTGTATCCAGTTTGCAAATTAATTCCAATTCAGCAGTCTCTCGTTGGAGTCTATTTTTGATGTTTTTTTGTTGAAGGATAGCCATTCTTAGGTCTGTAATCAAGTGACCGTAGAGATTGAAGTGTTCTCCGACTGGTTTTTGAATGATTCTCCATCACTGGCAATTTTAAAATAAAAATTGGATTTTTTTCCTAAAATATCTGCCCCAGGAATTATTTAGGGGAATTTCTATGGTCTGTGTTATACAGGAGATCAGACTAGATCAGTGGGGGGCAACCTGTGGCCAGCAGTCTGCACACAGCCCGTCAGGGTAATCTGCTGCCAGGCCATGAGAAGTTTGTTTACATTGACCATCCAGAGGCACAGCCACCCACAGCTCCCAGTGGCTGCGGTTTGCCATTCCTGGCCAATGGGATTGCTGGTCGCTGCTTCCCTCAGCTCCCATTGGCCGGGAACGGCAAACTGCAGCCACTGGGAGCTGTGAGCGGCCATGCAAATTTAACAGACTGTCTGGTGGTCTGCCAGCGGGTTAGCCTGGTGGACCATGTGTGGCCCACAGGCTGCAGGTTGCCCACCACAGGACTTGATGATCAGAGCAGTCTCTTGTGTCTTTGGAATCTATGAATCTAGAAACCATTCTTGCTCTATTTGTGCCTCTGGTCCTGGCCCATAGCAGGAAATGCAAAAGCAGACAGGTCCATTTAAAAAGAGTGTATTGAGAGGGCTAACTGACTTATGGGGCACAGCATGAAGAATTTTGCATAGCCATGAGAGATTTTGTTCCATAGATAAATAGGACTCCATTCTTCAGGGCTATCAATCAGCCAACTTTTGGCAGGACTAAATTCACAGATCTGAAATATATTTAAGTGTTTAGAATATCTGAAAAGGTTCTCATTTGGTATAAACTTTAGGGGAAAGCAGTTCAGATTGTTTTTATTTGGTCTGTATCACTTCACCCATTCCTAGAATAATAACTCAAAGCTTTTACGAATATGCTTGCATTTTTTGCAATGGCTCTCCAAGTAAAGATCCTAATCCAAAATTTCCCCACAATGACATCCACTTATGGCTCAGTCTCTTATAGACTGAGCTGGGTAGCCTGAATACAGATCTGTAACCAAAACTTCCCCTAAACAAATCTAATGGCCCAGCTACAAAATGTTTGTGGTCTTACTCCATTTCATACTTGCTCTATTTTGATAGTCCTGATGTAAGCTATCCTACTTTTAGAGTGGCCTCATGTGAATAAGCTGCTGTACATACCACTCAAGCTACTAGAGCTTTTTCCATCACGGTGATTTAGAACACCCATTGCTCTGAGGTTTCCCTGATGGAGAAAAACTCTTTTACTAAATGGGAAGTGTGGGGAGGAAATTAATAGTTTTTTCTAAAACATTTGACGAATTGAATAAATGGATTTAGTTCTGCTAAATCAAGTATTAATATTGCTTGGGCACCCTGATCTATTTTGTTCAGAAGGCTTAATGCGATGAATAGAAAATCATCAGATTCTTGGCTAAACTGTGGTTTTATGTGCTGTGAAAGGTAAGATATTATGCAGCAGCACTAATGAAGAGACCTTGTAATTTTTGGAAGCCATTCAAGGAAAGCACAGGAACAGTGGATCTGACTACACTGTAAGAAAAGGGAACCTGTGGTGTATTCCCTGGTGGTGCTTATAGGTTGGCAGGCAATGGAGGCAAACCTCTCCTCTCCCACCTCTTAGGCATATCTTTTCTAGTCCATTAAGTAGGGTTAGCTGCCCCCCATTCCTCCAGTTAGGACTTCCTCTGGGGAAGGAGTGCAGGGAAATACAGAACTCACTTCACTCTCTTTCCTGAACATCCATGCAAGGTAATGTGTCCTTAGGCCCTTCCTGTACATTTTTCAGCCAATGAAATTCCCATTTGCTCTGGCACATTGTGTAATCCACAGTTCTTAATCCTGAGATTATCTATAGATAAAATCAAAGTGAAGCACTTAAAACAGCTCTCCAGTCCATTATTTCCCCCAGAAAGTTTAAATGGTACTTTGAATGCCAATATTAACTTGATATGGGCTAAAAGATACATATCCATGGTCCTTTCTGATCTACCTAAATATCTTGACAAAGCTGACATCTAGACATGTGCTGGTACTTCAGTGTAACAATTAGTGTCAGAATTATTACAGAGATGTTGGCTCAGATCTGTTGCATTCCATGGAGGTAGGCTGATTTGCACTCGCTGAGGATATGGCATATATATAGATAGATAGATGGCCAATGAAACTTGTAAACAGTTTAATGATTCATGTTTGCTTTAGCAATAAGGATGGACTTGGACTTTGTGGCAGACCCAACTCCTTTGTTCCTGTTTTACTGATGTTGCTACTGTCACTGAACAGGACAGCTCTCTTCTTTGCACAGGTCAGCATTTCCCCTCAGCTTTTGGGCCCCTTCAAGCTTTCTTTCTTTTTACGTCTAGTATTTCACTTCAATGGTCTGGGGTCACCAAATGTGTATAACAACCAATTAATTCTGTGTCATCTAAAGTGTTGGTTTCAAACTGTGGTGCGCGCCCTCCTATCTGACAAGGTGTGAGGTTGGGCATGGGATTGTAGCTGACTGGGAATCCAGGACAGGGCAGAAATGGGGAAAGCATCTGAGTTATCCCCAGTGATTGTGGGGGAGGTACAGCCATCTGCTTCTTTATCCTATCCCTCTTCCCCTTCCAGACAGCTGAGAACTCCCTGCACACTTTTCCTGCCGCTGTCCTGCCCTGGCCCAGACACCCCAAGCCAAATACAGCCCTACATATTTTAAACTCTCTGGAGCTTGTGGGAGCAAGAGGCGTTGGGAAGGGAGGGTGAGGATCCCTGGTCCACTCTGCACTATGCTGCCGTGGGCTCCTTCTGAGATGGAGCGAGCTGGGTTCTGCTGCAGCCCACTCCCCTTGGTGAGTCGCTTTCTATCCCAGATGGTCAGGAGTTGGTTAGGAGGGCTGTTATATGACTCCAATGGAGAAAGAGAGGCACAGCAAAAAAGGTTTGGGAACCCCTTATCTAAAGAGATGTAAACCTGACCAGTTTACATGCAGGTGTTTATGGGTTTCTACTTCATCTATTCATCCACTTAGAATCTGCACCATATTTTACCTGCTTTCCCATTTATGTTCCATGTGCCAAATGAGGCAGAAAGAGAAGGTTGCATCACTTTTTTTGCCCTTAGTCTTTCTATGAACTCTGTGGCATCCTCACCCATCCTGGCCTTTAGTCTGGATGTGTTTTCAGTTTCATTTTGGCTGTCTCAACTTCCACAGCCCCCTACTGCTAACTCGTCCAATACACTAGGTACTGGAACTCAAGTATATATTATAGCACATGTTTTATGTCATAAAAGGACACTGTTCTGCTATGGATGTATAATCGAAGTGGTAGAACAAGTTGGAAAAAGGGAGTTTTCTTGCTGAAGAATTTGTCAAGTTTTCAGAGAAATATCAAAAATTCAAAATATTTTGGCTGAAAACAAAAATACTTTGATTCAGAAGTGCCCCTTCAGTGCCTCATGGCAGATATAGGAGAGGTGCCTCTTGTTAGCATTCTCTGTAGGTTGGACTCCCTGGTCAGACTACATCTCCCATGACACAACATGGTCACACCTTTGCTGAAGGAGGTGGTGTATCATGGCAGTCATATGGCCGTGTATCATGGGAGATGAAGTCCAGCTGAGGAGTCTGGCCCATAGAAGAGGACGGAGCATGAGGCACTGGGTTGGCACTTTTTCTGTTTTGGGGCATCTGGGCAAAATTGAAATTTTCAGCAGAGAACAGATACTTTGAGTGAAAAATGTAATTTAGTTGCAAACCCAATTTTCCACTGAAAAACAGTTTTGATGGAAGATTTTTCAACCAGCCCTTAAGAGTGGAGGTGTGACGACTGTAAAGGAAGGATCTGTTCTTACGGGAGCTATACTTGTGAATGGGGCAGTCAAATTCTACAGGTGAGAATACAAGGAATGGAAAAACAAAATAAGTTATAGTGGGGATGTCACAGGACAACCCTGCCTGGAGCACCCTCTTGCAGCAGGTTGCAACACAGCAAGTGCATCAGCCTCAGCTTCCCTTCTTGGGAGTTCCTCAGGAGCTCCACTCAGGCCTTCTTGTTTCAATTCCACCCCTCCTCAGGGCTGGTTTATAATAACATGGTCCAAATACTTCATAATAAAAGTCTCAAACATAGTCAGTTTCCCATACCCAGCCTATGTAGTCCTTAAAACCCTGCTCTTCTCAGTGGGGTCCCCTTCCTCTCCCATTCTCTCTGCTGGAGAAATTCTTGCCCAAATTTTCTGCGACTGGTACTTGAAATCCAAGCATCATCAGTGGGGTTCTTATGTTATATGGGAGGCAATTTTACAATCCAGAACACAGACTGGGCAAGGAAGAAGCTGTCCTTGATCCATTTCTCAATGGAAGGGAAGAACAGATTGTGAATGTGACAATAGTGAAGCCTGGTATCAGTGATCACAGATTTCAGTGGGACATAGAGATGGGTTCATAGTCACAACAGAACAAGAGTAGTAGATGTTAAAAAAAAAAAAAAAAAAAAAAAGAGGTAAGCAATCTAGGGCCAGATTCTGATCCCAGTCACGCTGATTTTAAGCCAGTATAATTCCCATGGAGTCACTTTGGATTTACTTTGGTGTAATTTACATCAGAATCTGGACCCTAGTAAATAGGATGCAATGGGAAATACTACTAAAACTCAAGAGTGAGGAAGAAGGCTAGAAGATTCTAAAAACCAAATACAAAGGAGACTAGACTGCAGTTCCTCATTTAAATTTATATTACTTTGTCACCTTGAATTTTGAAGCTTTTTCTTTTGCCTTTGAAAACCCATGGTACAGTTTAAAGTAGTCTAAAAAACAGCATGCATAATTTTGTAATCATATGTTGCTAGCAGCTAAATCTATAACTCTTTCTTAACAGAGGTTTTACCTCCAGTATTTTTTAAAATATCATATTCTAAACTCACAAAAATAAGGTTTTAATTAAGTGTGGTACATCAGCAAGGATTCAAGTCCTGCAGCTGAACCTATATTCCCTGAAGAGCTATTTATGAACAGTGTTATTTTGACCGGTAGGTAAGGTAAAAACAAATGTTGGCAATATTTATATTTGCACCCATGGGAGATATGATTAAGGGCTATTAGTGCTAGTCTTTTAATCAGTTTTAGGTTAAGGACTATTGAACATCTTAATTTCCTAATTTCTGCTTTTAATGTGAAGTTCCATATCAATCACAAGATAGTTACAGTTTGGTTGGTGGTGGGGAGGTAAGGGAGATGCAGGGAGAATAAACACCTACCAGTTATCCTTTGATGGATCAACATCCAAAATGACAAAATAAAATCATGAGCTGCAATGTGTCTTCAGGTCAAAATGCAAAAGCACAAAAGATTTCACCATAGTCATTTGACAACTGTTCTGGAAATCTCTATCTGCACGAGAGTCAGAGCTGTTGCAAGCCATACTAATGCTTGATTTAGCAGAACTAAATCCATTATTCTATGCAAAGCACATTCTTTGGTCCAAAGTACTTGCCTTATTTATGCAAGGAGTCTCCCTTGGACTCAAAGAGCTCAATGGAGCTGCTGTTTATTATTATTATTGCTAGTAGAAGTATGTAGCATTGTGCCAGTAATTTACGATGCTTTAAAAACGAGTGAAAAACGTGGGAACAGAGATCACAGCCTAATTTAGCTATAGCACCAACCAAGGATAAGAGAAGGCTAGGGTGCGAGGAGATACTGCAATATCCTTCCTTTTGGCCTTGACAAATACAATCTTGCCCACTCATATCATTCAGAATGCTTCTGCAAAGATCATTTCCCTAGCACATTGCTGTGTCCATATCACCCCCCTCTTTGCATCCTTCTATGGCTCCCCCTTCTCTAATGCCTCAAACGTAAACTACTTGTCTTTAAAAGAAAAGGAGTACTTGTGGCACCTTAGAGACTAACACATTTATTTGAGCATAAACTTTCGTGAGCTACAGCTCACTTCATCGGATGCGTTAAGGTGCCACAAGTACTCCTTTTCTTTTTTGTGAATACAGACTAACACGGCTGCTACTCTGATGCTTGTCTTTACTTTCAATGCCCTTTATAGTCATTGTCTGTCCTTCCTATCACCTCTCATTTGCTATTGGGATGTTAACTCTCCCCTGCAATTAGCCCATGATGCCAGTCTCCATGCCCCATTTGTAAATTTTCCAACAAGCACCTTTGTGCTTTTGCCCATGCTGCCCCCTCATGCTTGTAAGGAGCTCCATGTAAACATCCACAAAGCTACTTTATTATCCATCTTTAAAACCCTTCTCAAAACTCTTCTTCACATTGACGCTTACCAAAAACTTGATGTTGGTTAGGCTTTTGGTGTGCAAAGACGGCAGCTGATCATGCTGACTCACTTTTTCCTTAGACTCCCCCGCCTGTATGTATCCATCTGTTATTTTTTGTCTCACACTTAGATTGTAAGCTTGATTGTAAGCTCTTTGAGGCAGGGATCATCTTTTTATTCTGTTTGCACAGTGCCTTGTACAATGGGGTCATGGTCCATGGCTCCTAGGTGCTACAGTAATACAAATAGTTAAGCATTGAGCTGTGGTTTGGTACATAGACAATTTCAGTCCATTCCTCCTCCCCTTGAGATCTGTAGCAACCCCCTGTGGATTTCAATGAAAGCTGGATCAGATTTCTAGTTATTTAAATAGAATATTTCCAATATATATTATGTTAACTCTGAAGGAAGAAGATAGTAAGAGAGGATATCAGAAGAAGGCTAACCAACAGGAGACTTGAGGATGGTGTAGGGAAACAGGATCTGGCCCAAAGTGTTGATCAGCCGTATAAATAGGATTTTAGTCAATCCTGAGATCTGAGCATACGTTTGCATTTTAGTGCCTTGCCAGGGTAGAACAGGCATGATCAAACCCAAACATTTAAAAATATTAACACCTGAAAACATACACAAACTGACACACACAAGAAACCATGAACATATTTTGAACTGAACTTGGAAGGGTTCAACTAGCTTTACTACTGAGATCATTCCAAAAGGATTTAAAAATAATAAGTACCTGGATATTGGATTTTCTGTTTGTTTTCAATGAGTCAGGGACTTTCACTGTGATCAGAATAACCAGGTTAAACTTCAGAGGGACATAACACAGCTTGTATAGCAATTTATATTATGAAACAATGCTTGGACAAAACCATTTAGTCTGGGTAATATATTAATTTTCTTTGATCTTTCTTGGGTACTTCATTTGTTATTCTTTTATGTATTTGAATTCCATGTCAAATACCTTTCTCTTTATCTGTACCTAGATAATCTTATCCTCCCCCAGAAGAGTGAAATGTTGCATTTGGTGATCTCATCTATGTGCAGCAGAAAGAAATTATTCAGTTTTCATCTACTGCAGTGCCTGTTGCTTTCAAAGAGTAGAAAAATAATGGTAGTGGTTTTACTTTGCTTTTTCTCTCCAGTGCCTTATTTAAAGAAGGTAATTATAGTATTTACCAGATAATATATTACTTGGTATTATTCATTACTAAGTAAATTCAACATACTTAGTAGACAGCACTCCATCTTAGTAGTGGAAATACCATGGTAAATGCCACAGGATAATAACTGTTGAGCATTACTGTCTGTCTAATTTTCAGTACAGTATTTATAAGGTAGCTATCATCTTGCTGTCTAAGTGATGATTAATGATAGTAGAGGCTAAAATAATTGCACAAAAGGACTGCAGAATGAAGTAAGATAGGTGAACTCTCATGTGATGCTGCTATAGCTACTTCTTTATTAACTATAGTTAGCAAAAGGTAGTGGGGGGTTTTTTGTGTGGGGGGGGTTAAGAAAGGAAAAAAAAAAGACAGTTGAGTTTAATCACTGTCGCTACCTGATATTTACAGGTCTGTATTCAGGAACTAACTTCTCAATTGCAGAAATTTTAGCTGCCTATCTCCCTGAAAACAAACTATATGGAACCTATCTTTATATCCCCTTTCAGAACCCTGCATGATGAACCAATCATTTGAAACTAGAGACTCCTTGAATTCCATTTATTTCCAACCCAAGCCTTGCATGAATGGCCCTTATGTTGAAGTCGTAGGGAACATGTCTGACGGGCGATAGAAACAAGAGACCTAAATCTACTTGCTCTTTTTGTCTTTCAACAAGAGTTGCCCTCATTGCTGGTTCCTTCCATAACCATCCCACACCTTTGACTGTCTTGACCCTCTCGCCTGGCTCACCCTGGCACTATCATTTCTCATGGACACTGGATACTCCGTTGGCTCTCCACGCAGATTGTAATTTTGAGGTACCTTTTTAAAAAAAAACAAACGAAGACATAAGAAAACCTTATCCTGTGTTTCACTTACTTTAAATTGTTTCACACTACTACAAATTAGGCCATGTGAAGCTCAGTAAAACGCAAATATAAATAGGAGCTTCCTGTCAGGGTGAAATTTCTGAAGAACAATCAAATCAGATACTAACATCTTATGCTAATGTGCCTGGGATAGTATTTACCAATGTCAAGCTTTGAAGCAACCACTTCAGTATACCTTTACTAATAATACTTTGCTGGTTCAGCAAGTTGGGACTGCTTTCTTGAAGTTCAAGCATTATGAGCTGATTACCTCTGCTGTGATACTCTGCTGTAGTATAACTTCAAAGCCAAATAAGAGAAAATCCAATGAAGATGTCTATAAAGAACCCAAATGAAAACACAGTAGGCAATAATACATTTGAAACACGTGATGAGAAGCTGAAGGATAATGATTTCTTTATGAGACTAGTTCTGTTTGTAAGGTATTGAAAGCACTTGAGATAATAAATAGTTTGAAAAAGCATCGCTACTCAAGCAATCACTCTTGTGATTGTCTACACGTCTCAATCTGCCCTCTTAAGGTTTTCTTCATTTAATGCATAAAATAGTAGTGTAGAAGTTATGCCAAATGGGTAATGTCCAGTAAGCACCACAGAAGAACAATTCAGCTTCCTATGAAGCTCAGCATGGAAATGTTTTGCAGCAACTAAATCTGGATTATTGCTGTTAGGGCTCTAGCTGCCATGTGACCATCAGCTTCTGCTACTAGTAACAGGAAATAGAGCTGGATGAACTACCATTGCAAACATTTGTTAGATATTTATCCACTTTTCCGTTGAGCAAATTGTGCTTGGTGTTCAAGCTTATTTGTGATATTGTCCAGGATAACCTTCAGACTATGGGCTGTCTGGGATAACTTCACTTTGTCTCCTTAGAGACTAACAAATTTATTAGAGCATAAGCTTTCGTGAGCTACAGCTCACTTCATCGGATGCATTGGTGGAAAAAACAGAGGAGAGATTTATATACACACACACACAGAGAACATGAAACAATGGGTTTATCATACACACTGTGTAAGGAGAGTGATCACTTAAGATAAGCCATCACCAGCAGCGGAGGGGGGGGAAGGAGGAAACCTTCATGGTGACAAGCAAGGTAGGTTAATTCCAGCAGTTAACAAGAATATCAGAAAGAAAAGGGGTACTTGTGGCACCTTAGAGACTAACACATTTATTAGAGCATAAGCTTTCGTGAGCTACAGCTCACTTCATTGGATGAAGTGAGCTGTAGCTCACGAAAGCTTATGCTCTAATAAATTTGTTAGTCTCTAAGGTGCCACAAGTACTCCTTTCTTTTGCGAATACAGACTAACACGGCTGCTACTCTGAAACCTGTCATTATGCAAGAATATCAGAGGAACAGTGGGGAGTGGGGTGGGGGGGAAGAAATAATATGGGGAAATAGTTCTACTTTGTGTAATGACTCATCCATTCCCAGTCTCTATTCAAGCCTAAGTTAATTGTATCCAGTTTGCAAATTAATTCCAATTCAGCAGTCTCTCGTTGGAGTCTGGTTTTGAAGCTTTTTTGTTGAAGGATAGCCACTCTTAGGTCTGTAATCGAGTGACCAGAGAGATTGAAGTGTTCTCCAACTGGTTTTTGAATGTTATAATTCTTGACGTCTGATTTGTGTCCATTCATTCTTTTACGTAGAGACTGTCCAGTTTGGCCAATGTACATGGCAGAGGGGCATTGCTGGCACATGATGGCATATATCACATTGGTAGATGCGCAGGTGAACGAGCCTCTGATAGTGTGGCTGATGTGATTAGGCCACCAGCAACCACACACCACACAACAGAACCACTAACCCAGGAACCTATCCTTGCAACAAAGCCCGTAGCCAAATCTGTCCACATATCTATTCAGGGGATACCATCATAGGGCCTAATCACATCAGCCACACTATCAGAGGCTCGTTCACCTGCGCATCTACCAATGTGATATATGCCATCATGTGCCAGCAATGCCCCTCTGCCATGTACATTGGCCAAACTGGACAGTCTCTACGTAAAAGAATGAATGGACACAAATCAGACGTCAAGAATTATAACATTCAAAAACCAGTTGGAGAACACTTCAATCTCTCTGGTCACTCGATTACAGACCTAAGAGTGGCTTTCCTTCAACAAAAAAGTTTCAAAAACAGACTCCAACGAGAGACTGCTGAATTGGAATTAATTTGCAAACTGGATACAATTAACTTAGGCTTGAATAGAGACTGGGAATGGATGAGTCATTACACAAAGTAGAACTATTTCCCCATGTTATTTCTCCCCCCCTCTCCACCCCCCACTGTTCCTCTGATATTCTTGTTAACTGCTGGAATTAGCCTACCTTGCTTGTCACCATGAAAGGTTTTCCTCCTTGCCCCCCCTGCTGCTGGTGATGGCTTATCTTAAGTGATCACTCTCCTTACAGTGTGTATGATAAACCCATTGTTTCATGTTCTCTGTGTGTGTGTATATAAATCTCTCCTCTGTTTTTTCCACCAAATGCATCCGATAAGTGAGCTGTAGCTCACGAAAGCGTATGCTCTAATAAATTTGTTAGTCTCTAAGGTGCCACAAGTACTGCTTTTCTTTTTGCGAATATAGACTAACACGGCTGCTACTCTGAAACCTTCACTTTGTCTATTTATGATTATTCGTGGCATAGGCTGACTCAACTAAGTCGCATAGTGCTATTTTTGCTTCCTGACTGGATGGCTGAAATGTCTTAAACAGGAGAATGATGAATAACAAATTGAGAGATGCAAACGTTTTTATTATTACCAGATGGAAGGTTGAATATTTGCAAATAGCATATAATACAATCTCCCTATATGACAGAAAATTGAACTCTTATGCACTAAAATATGTTAAAATTGTTCATTTTTCTATACAACCAGGTCTAATAGAAGAAGAGAAACATTCTCTTTGGCTTTGTAGGATGCTAGCTAGCAAGAGATGCTGGGCTTGATTCTGATCCCTGATAGGCCTGATACTGCAGATCCATGCACCCTTGCAGAATCTCAACTTAAATGGGAATCGCAGGGTTCTGTGTTAGCAGGATGAAGGCCTCTCACTATTTCTGCACTTGCATTCCATTGACTTTTCTGGAGATTCTCCTGATTTGCAGTTCTTAACAACTTTGCTTGAGCACATCGGGCATATTGCAATATACACCATATCTTGCACAGTGTTTAGGGATCTTCCAGAATAAAAGATGGCATATACATGTAGGCTGGGATTTTCGAAGGGAGTTAGGTCTCATTAAAAAAAAAATCCCTCCAAGTTGAGATATGAGTCCAGAAAATGTGGAGTATCTGATACAGCTCACTACATGCTAAGGCGAAACTAACCTTGCCATTCACTCCCCCGAAAAGCTTTTTATCAATATTTAAACTTATTACTGGCAATTTACTGTGATCTCATAAATGATTATGGTCATGCTCACTTTATAAGTGCAAAACATCTGTCCTCACTTAAGAACTATTCTGACAGTAGTGCGCATTAGAATGCTTTAAGCATGCATTCCAACCCCCCCATACACACACACACACACACACACACACACACTTGTTTGCATCAGCACAACTGGAAAGCATGTATTCGCTCATACCTCTTTGTATGCACATGTGCAAAGTTCTGAATGCAACTATTGTATTTATCACCTGATGTTTAAGTAAATATTGAGTCTTGGTCTAATAGCTTCAACTCTAAACACAGTGGGCCAGATCCTCAACTGGTATAAATTATGATGTCAGTGAAGATGTGCACATTTATGCCAACAGAGGATCTGTCTTAGTGTCACCAATCCCTCACTCATATATTCAATATCTTCTGAAGTGTTCTAAATGTAAGAAGTTTTTATTAGGCATATTATAGTCTACAAGTCATTTTAAGAAAAAAAGCAGATTACATTCACACAAGGATTATTCAGTGAGAGATTTGTCCAGGTTCCAGGGTCAATCACCCTCAGTGCAATGAGTTGCATTTCATAGGGTTTCCCCATGTTCCCCCTCATTGGGTATGTGGTTTGAATAACTAACTTTGTACATGTTATTTTTCAATCCTTTCTCCAATCATACTTTAAATATCCCAAATGATGGAACTTCATCCCCATCCCTGTTAGGCAGTCTGTTCTACAATATCTGTTTAATATACCTTGTGATTAAGTTCCCACTTCAGGTTACTTAAGTGTCCTCCCTTTATACCATTTCCTCTTCAGTGGTCAACAGCAGAAATATATATTTAAATCTTAATGAGTTGTCTTTTATTTTAGTGCATAAATATCCAAGATGTGATCAAAGCAGTCATCCTCCTTTGATTGTATATTGCATAACTGCCAAAATGTTCAAATGTAACTAGAATGAAATGCTCAATGAGCATAATACAGGCTTTCCAGAAGGAAAGAGGCACATTTAAACTGTTTTGAAAGATGAATAAGCACTATAATTGTAGTATATTGCATTCATATTTGTTAATTTGACAATCTGACAATCTAAGCATTTTATTCTAACATGTAGAATGCTAGATGATCATCCAGCATGTGGATCAGTAACTCAATTGAGTGGGTTTGAACTAAACAGAACAAATATAAGTTTCTTTCTAAGACACAGTTTAGTCTCAAATATTGTAATAAATTGGTGAGTGGGTATTGTGCCACATCCCTCTACTAGATGGAATCAGAGCTATCCAACTTCATCATAGGCCCTGTACTGCAAATAGCTAAGGAATATTTAGCTTAAGTTCTTGGGTCCACTGAATTTGGAGCAGTGAAGTTTTGAGTGGCCACAATATGCTGTATTGTAAAAATCATAAAATTCAAGGTGGCTAAGGACTTGTTAAAAACTCATAAACTGTTTGAATAAAAGTTGTGCAGAACATTAAATATTTTAATTTAGACTTGAAGACTTAAAGCATGAATCAAGACTAATCAGTTTGAGGTTCAATGAAATTTTTTTCATTATTCATTAAATCTTTAGCCAATCTCTTTCTATTCTTCATTTAGTAATGTCTTCTGATCCACTATGTGTCTGCTTTAGCTATCCTTACTAACACTAGTTGAAATTCACCCCTATGCAGCATAAGGCATGGTGGGGCTAAAAGTGGGACTTAACTGGTGCATTGGCCTTGTGTTAACTCTGCACAAGGACATATTTCACTCACTGGGTGAAGGAACAAATATGGACACCGTGTAGAATCAAGCACATGGGTTAATTACATACAGCACTGTCAGAGTGTCACCTCGCTTATTAGGCTCAGACACATTGCCAAACAATTGATTACAATGGATTATATGGATTTTCCATGGGCGGAGGGAAATGATTGTGTAGGCAGTCCCAAACCCCTGGATAGGTCTAGCAGTAAGACAAGATAAACACAGTAGCCAATGGTCAAAAGGTTACATAATATCTCCGCCCATGGTTTCAGGTTAACACATGACACTTAATTAGTACACAGGTGTCTTCCATTAAACAATATATAAAATGTGTTAGTATAAAATATATATATATATATATATATATATATATATGTTGATTCTGATTTGGGATCCACAGATAATGAAGTAGCTCCCTTAATTGTTCAACAGGTACACACCAGGAGTTAAAGCAAAAGGACAAATGAAAAGTATATAGCAATAAAGGTTGTCTTTTAATTATTCATTTGTGTTTCTAAAGCAGGTATTGGCAATGGCTTGGAGGAGAGGTGCACATCTGCGAGAGGGAGGATATCATATTTCATACTGATATGTTTGAACCTCTTCCATAAACTCAAGGCTGGTGTGTAGGGAGGCGCCTCTTCTACAGAAGAAACAGGGCCGCTTTCATTCCCATGGTCTGTTCTCAACTTTGAGATAAAGCCCCCAACTATAATTTCCACTGGCTTCTTGCTGACCAAGCTTATCTTAGCAATAAGCAAGGTTGTCCTTTGTTTGTTCTGCTTCTTAGCTAATATTGTTCACTATTTGCTAAGCCTCTGTCTTCTTGACCAAACTGTGGATTTTGGGCCTGTAAAAAGAGCTGACACACTCTATATATCAGGTTGTAACATAAACAGCGTATGGATTTTAGCCCTTCAGTCCCTCCTCTTGACCCTAGGGTTCCCTAACCTGCCAGGTCAAATATACCAATTTCAATGTTCCCAGTCTATTTTGGAGTCGCCGGTAAAGCACCACTACTATCAGGAATGTCTGCATAGACACTCCCCACATAACTTGACAAAATAGCACCCAGATCCATCCCCAGGGAACCTTATCACCTGAGATGGCATTGCCCATAATCATTGCCTTAACCTCCACTGCGTGGTTCTGTGCCTTCAAGTTCTTCACATTGGCCTGGTCCACGGTTTCCCCTATCAGGTTGTACCTCAGACTGCCTTCCCCAATATGCCTCTGGGCCTCGGCCACCAACTCCTCGATCTTCGCCTGCAGGGCCTGTAGACTCTCCCCTAGATACTTACTGCCGTAGTGCCATTCCGGATCCCATGTTAGATTGCCCGTCATTGTCAGAGTACAGTGGAGCCGCGTCCCGTCAACGGTCAGGGTCGCCCTTCGGGGTACCATCATGAACATGGATGGATGTCTCGAGGAGCAGGGCTTTCCATTTAGCTCAATGGAGAGGTTCTGGGCAGTCACACACCAGTAGGTACCGTTCATCTGGACCAGCTCCATGTGCGCCAGTTTCTCAGTAAAGGCCATTTCGAACCTAGATAGATTCATTAGAATCTTATATGGGTGTACACAGAATTTATTATCAGAGTGGGTGCAGCATTCACTAGGATACAATGCTCTCCCAGTGACCTCGGAGTATGCAACGCCTTCTATTTTAATAACATGACCCCTCCTCCATACTGGCAGGGAGGCTCACCATCCTGCGTCGCTGTAAATGAGGGATGCCCAGAGGTACCAGAAGATTAAAGAGTATATTATGACCTGTCCAAACTGGTCTTTGGACTCTCATTGATTCTCTGTTTCCCCATGCCCATGGAGGGGTTCTGGGGAGATATGGTCCCACTACTTCCATAATGGCTGGGTGGACCCGGCCATCAAGGAGATCAGTTACAATTCCTTGTGTGGTGATGGCCAAAGTTTGTCCTGCTCTCCAACAACTCTCCTCCAATGCCTTTATTTTGGTACCATGTCAGTATAATTGGCACACTCCTTGCATCCTTCCCCATGCACCACAGGGACAGCAGGAGCCTCCCCATGGTCGCTCTGGTTGTCCTGGCCACCCTTCAGTCCTTCCTCCTCCACTTTCTCTTGTTTACCTGTGGAGACACTTGTGGAAACATTGTTAGTATTGACAGTTGCTGATTGAAACAATTTTAACTGATTTTGGTGCCTCCAAAAAGTTCCCAATTTGCCCCCAACCTTTGCACATGTATTAGTAGTCAGAAGGACCCTCATAGGGCCTTGCCACCTTGGCTTTAAAATTCCTTTAACCTCTGGGTAAATACGACACATTACCAAATCCCCAACTTTAAATGCAGGATTGTCCACACTGCTGTTATTATCCAGATGGGTTGGATTTTCTTTCACTTGGTTGTATAAATCTTTTAACTCTCTGTCCAATGCCTTGATGTAACTTTGCAGCCTGTCTGCAAAAACTCCCGACCCTGCGTGGGGAGGATCACATTACGAGGCATTCTCATTGCTCTTCCTGTCATCAGTTCGAAGGATGTCAGCTGAGTCAGCCTGTTTGGGTTTCCTCTGATTCGGTACCATACAGCAGGGAGCATACGAGCCCATCCATTCCCTGTGTCCAGTACTGCCTTTGTTAAGGCTGCTTTTATTGTCCTATTCATTCTTTCCACCATACTTGAACTTTCAGGGTGGTATGTTATATGGAATCTTTGCTTTATTCCTAGTGCCTTACATGCCTCTTTTATTACTCGCCCTGTAAAGTGAGTTCCTTGGTCAGAGTCTATTGACAATGGTAGACCCCATCTGGGTATTTCTTCTGCTAGGATCCGAGCCACTGTTGTAGCAGTAAAGTTCTTGATGGAGAATGCCTGTATCCATCAGGTAAAAATGTCAATAATTACCAAGATATAAGTGAACCCCCTGCTTTGTGGCAAGGGTCCAGTAAAATCAAGTTGCAGAGTCTGCCATGGTCTCTCTGGCCGTGGCTGGTGATTTTTCCTTCTCCCCACATTCACTTGTGCACATGTCACACATCTTTTAGGAAATGTAAAGCATCTTTTTTCATGGATGGCCAGCACCAGTGTTCCAGGGCGGCCCTCATTTGTCTCCACTCCGGATGAGCTGGAGAGTGGATGGCATGGAGCAGCAGAGCCCGTATGCACTCCTGGGCTACCAGCTCCTCCCCCCCGGCCCATACCAGAGGTGATTTTTATACACACAGCCTTGTTCTTCCAATTTACTTTTCTCTTCTGGGCTTATGGTTGCATATAGTTTTTTAAAATTCACCTCTTCCTCTGGTACTGTAGCTGCACAGATCTTAATAGGACTTGCTTGTGCAACTTCTTTAGCACGTTTATCTGCCCAGTAATTTCCTTTTTGTTCCTCACTTGAGATTTTATTATGTGCTTTTATCTTTACTACTGCCAGTTCTGATGGTAGTTTGACAGCTTCTGTTAGTCTTTGAACTGCTTCCATATTATTGATGTGCTTGCTGGTTGTTGTTGTAAACCCTCTTTGAGACCACATATTCATATAATCATGCACTACTCCGAATGCGTATCTGCTGTCTGTGTATACAGTGAGCTTCTTGCCCTCCCACACTCTCAGAGCTTCTGTGAGACCTGTCAGCTCTGCCTCTTGTACTGACTTGGATCCATCCAGCTGTCCTGATGCTATCACTGTTCCGTCACTGAGCACCACTGCCCATCCGGTCTGTGGCACTCCATTTTCATACTTGATCCATCTACATACAAAACTATATCTGGATTCTCTAATGGTTCTTCCTTAACCTTTCCCAAAATTTCCTCTGCCCTATCTATGAGACACTCGTGTACCTCTCCTTCTATGTTCAGGTATTCAGCTACATTTATTCCCTGGTCCCTTACTACAGAGAAGTTGGGGTTTTGCAAGCACAATGTTGATTCCCACTGACTCCTCCAGGCATCTGTTACAGGGAGATCAATAAGTGTATGGGGTGTATGTAGCACTAATTTCCCTGAGAGGGTGTATGATTCACAAGCTTTTACCACCCACGTACTGCAATCCAGAGCTGCTACACACTTCAGTAGTCCCTGGGATACAGGGGGTCTTAAGATAGAAAGGTATGCTACTGGACCCTGCTTGTCACCATGGAGCTATGTCAGTACAGCTGAGTATTGAGCCTTGCTGTGACTGCAGTAAAGGTGGAATGGCTTTCCCATAATGGGTAAGCCCAAGCTGGGGGTGGAGGCTAAAGCCTGTTTTATTTTTATTAATGCCTCCTCTTGTTCTGTGCCCCATATTACTGACTCATTTGCAAGCTTTCCCCCTCTAGTGAGGTTTTGAATCGGTTTCACCATCTCTGAGTACTCCGGTATATATGTTTTACAGTAATTAAGGTGTCCCAATACCTTCTGGTCTTCCTTAACTGTCTGTGGTCTTTTTAACTCTCAAATTGCCTTTTTTCTCTTTACTGTGAGTGCTTTAACTCCCTCTGCTATGTTATGCCCTAGATATAAAACCTGCTACTGCTGTAACTGAGCTTTTCTCGCACTTAATTTAAATCCAGCCTCACGAAGATATATAAACAGTCGGTTTAGGGTTTTGAAATGGTCCCTTTCATTTGAGCTGGCAACTAGCAAGTCATCTACATACTACAGGATCACTGTGTCCCCCTCCAAGGGTACTTGTGCTATTATTTCTGCTATTGCCATGTGGAAGATGGAGGGAGAATTATGGAACCCCTGAGGTATTCGGGTCCAAGTGTACTGCTGGTCTCCCACTGTAAATGCAAATTTCTCCTGACTCTCCTTTGCAAGGGGAATACTCCAAAATCCATTAGCTATATCCAGGACTGAGAATACGGAGTGTCCTGGTTTTAGCAAATTAAGGATGGTGGCAGGGCTTGCCACAATAGGATATGCCTTTGGAATCACCCGGTTAAGGTAGGTGTAATCTGTAGTTAACCTCCAGGTCCCATCTGGCTTCCAGACGGGCTAATTTCGGGAGTTAGTTGTGGAAGTGGTTTTTCTAATTATCCCTCTAGATTCCAAATTAGTGATTATATATGTAACTCCTCTAAGGCTTCTGGTTTAATTGGGTACTGCCTGTGGGCTTTGTGAGCTGGCCCTTCTACAGATATAGGCTCCATGTTTACTAACCCACAATCTTGTTTATCTGTTGCCCACACTTCAGGATGAAGGGAGCACAGTGTTTCTACTGGACTTTCCCCCCATTCTGGTATTATTGCCTTACTACTGGCAATCATGGCTATATTTTGAGATAATTTCTCCTGTTTGGACCTTCCGGCCCATTCAGTGCAGCTAGCTCTGGGGTTGATTACTCCCCCGAGTTCCTTAAGGAGATTTATGCCGCAAATTGTGTCTCCCTGTTCGGGGCAACCCCAGATTTGACTGACTGTGACCATATCTTCAAATTCTATTTCTACTGGCTGGCTTAGGGTTGCTTTTAATTTTCCTCCTCCCACCCCTTCAATCCATATGGTTCGACAGGTGAGGGGGAGATCTTGGCTGGTTATCTATACCGAGGCTCCTGTGTCTATTAACATACTGCACTGTCGTCCCCCCACTCGTGCATTAAGAAACATCCTGGGGTCACCTTCGGTTCCAGCCACAGAGGCCGCTGATACCTATTTGCTAGCCAGAAGTTTGAGCAACTCCTGGATTTGTTTATCCTTTTTCTGTTCTTTGGTGCTAGTTGTATCCGTTTTATTCTGCTTCTTTGGCCACTGACCTTCCTTACCACCCCCGGAGTGGAAGCAGCTTTCTTTTAGGTAGCTGCTCCTCTTACAATTACTGCATGTTTTGATTTTCTTTTTATCTTTACAGTCCCGTGCCAGATGTCCAGGCTTACTGCAAGTGAAGCAGACGGTGGTTCTGACTGCATGAACTGTTGCAACTTCCTCAGAGGGGATGGTGGCTGCTACCTTTCTTTTCTTCCTGTTTTCTACTTCTGTGGCCCATTTCATTACTGCTGAGTATATCTCTCCCACTGAGATGCCTAATGCCAGGACTGCTTAGTGGTCTGCAGACAGCCCTTCCTTTAGGATTTGGAGGAATACATCATGGTCTCGGGATGTTATATTCTCCAGACCCAACTAAGCTCGGAATGCATTCCATTTCTTTTCAGCATAGGACATGGCAGACTCCCCTTTCTGCTGAACCACTGATTGCAGAGCCCCCCAGTTAGTGGTCTGGGCTCCTAGAACAGCAGATAGTGCATTCCTGAATTCTGTTACAGTGCCTGCGTCTGGGTTTGGAATTCCTGCTGGCTCTTCAGCCAGATCCCCTCCCGCAGGGTTGGGGTTATGATCTTCAGCCCAGTGCCCCATCTTCCATTTATTTTCTAAGTTGTCCCACACATCCGTGGGGCATTTGCACTTGACCAGGATGGGAACATCCTTTCTATGGAGGCCGTGTATTTCAGTCATGCCATCCAGCTTGTCCCAGAACTCAGTGTTTTTGTTATCGCGTTCGAGTTCGGGTAAATCAGACAACAGTACCTGTTTTTCCTGGGGGGTGAAGGGACGATAGATTTCAGTGGTTTCTGTCCTGAGTCCCCTTACTGGTTCACCCTCCGCATTAACATTTCTGAACCTTCTTAGCTGCGTTTTGATTGGAGCCATACTGGGGGGGAGGAATAGCTCAGTGGGTTGAGCATTGGCCTGCTAAACCCAGGGTTGTGAGTTCAATCCTTGAAGGGGCCAATTAGGGATCTGGGGCAAAAATTGGGGGTTGGTCCTGCTTTGAGCAGGGGGTTGGACTAGATGACCTCCTGAGGTCCCTTCCAACCCTAACCTTCTATGATTCTATGATACACTGTACTTGCTCCCCTGGGCCAATTAATCCTTGTAGTGCCCCTTCATTATCTCTGTGGGGGCTTAAATTTGGTCTTTCACATGAAGTAATGTATGGAGGGGGTTCTGATTCCTCCCCTTTGTCTTGTGTTGCTGAGTTTTCCCACAGATAGTTAATCAGTGGTGCCATTGGCTGACAAATGCTGGGAGTGGGCTCTCCCCCTCCTGCTCCAGGCATGGTGAACGTAGTTTTTTTGCTCTGAGATCTTTTCCAACTTCCTGACAATTACATGGTTTAAAGCACAAGCTCTTACCCGTCAGAGCCTGATTCGCAGATTTTAAAGTTGCAATTTCTCTTTCTTTTAGGTTGAGTATATCCAATAACACTATTACTGCCTTGTCTGTTTTGTCACTTTTCTGATTATTCCACCAAGTAACCAGATCTGCCTCTGGTCCGGCAGCAGAATAGTTTGTTTTTTTTAGTTGCTGTTTGTCGAGTTTTGACATTTTTATACTCCAAATATTCTCGAGGGCTGATTATCGCCTCTCTGTTTGATGCCATGGGCTTTACTCACCCTGGTTTCTGACCTTGTTGGGAATGTACGTCTTCCCCCTTATTTCTGTGGTTTCAGTCTCCACAAATGTCAGCCTTAATGAGGATTTACATTTTCCCCCCTTTTGAATACTGTGATCTAAATCTCCACACAATTGCCGGTCTTATTGGAGACTTGTGCTATTCGAAGACATGTACGTCACATGCCGGGGAGTGTGGGTGGGGGGGACTCCTCTAGGGCTTGCAATGTTACGTGCAATGAGGAAATGGGACCACCAGTTTGCACTGCCTACCACTCGCGTACCCAGCCAGTCCTGGGCTTAACTCACGGCCAATCGCTTGCTGGTGGTTTATCCAAGTCCTCCATAACATACCCCTTAGTTTAAACAGTACATAACTCTCTGCACTTGTCTCCCCTCTCAACTGGTATCCTTGTTAACTGCTCTGCTTATACTACACGTGTCTAGGTTCCTTTGCACTTAAATTTTTAAAAAAGGTGGGAACAAGATGTGTCTGAAAGGGGATGAGAGACTTCTATCCTGGGCCTAATGAGGCAGTAAATTAAACATACTCACATACAAGTTCACAAGCTTATATCCCGGACGAGCCCCCATCTGAAGGAACAAATATGGACACTGTGTAGAATCAAGCACATGGGTTTATTACGTACAGCGCTGACGGAGTGTCACCTCGCTTATTAGGCTCAGAGACACTGCCAAACAATTGATTACAATGGATTATATGGATTTTCCATGGGTGGAGGGAAATGACTGGGTAGGCAGTCCCAAACCCCTGGATAGGTCTAGCAGATAAGCACAGTAGCCAATGGTCAAAAGGTTACATAATATCTTCGCCCATGGTTTCAGGTTAACACATGACACTTAATTAGTACACAGGTGTTTTCCATTAAACAATATATAAAGTGTGTTAGTATAAAATATATATATGATGAATTCTGATTTGGGATCCATAGATAATGAAGTAGCTCCCTTGATTGTCCAACAGGTACACACCTAGGAGTTAAAGCAAAAGGACAAATGAAAAGTATATAGCAATAAAGGTTGTCTTTTAATTATTCATTTGTGTTTTTAAGCAGGTGCTGGAAATGGCTTGGAGGAGAGGTGCACATCTGTGAGAGGGAGGATATCATATTTCATACTGATATGTTTGAACCTCTTCAATAAACTCAAGGCTAGTGTGTAGGAAGGCACCTCTTCTACAGAAGAAACAGGGCCCCTTTCATTCCCATGGTCTGTTCTCAACTTTGAGATAAAGCCCCCAATTATAATTTCCACCTGGCTTCTTGCTGACCAAGCTTATCTTAGCAAAAAGCAAGGTTGTCCTTTGTTTGTTCTGCTTCTTAGCTAATATTGTTCACTATTTGCTAGGCCTCTGTCTTCTTGACCAAACTGTGGATTTTGGGCCTGTAAAAAGAGCTGACACACTCTATATATCAGGTTGTAACATAGACTCATAGATATTAAGGTCAGAATTGACCACTATGATCATCTAGTCTGACCTCCTGCACAATGCAGGCCACAGAATCTCACCCACCCACTCCTGCAATAAACCTCTCATCTATGTCTGAGCTATTGAAGTCCTCAAATCATGGTTTAAAGACTTCAAGGTGCAGAGAATCCTCCAGCAAGTGACCCATGCCCCAAGATGACTATGGTGGGATATGATTGAGGTCAATAAAATCAAGACTGGTGTAGGGAAAGTAGATAAGGAAGTGTTTTTACTACCTCTCATAACACAAGATCTAGGGGGTTACCAAATGAAATTAATAGGCAGCAGTTTTAAAAGAAATAAAAGGAAGTATTTCTTCACACAATGCACAGTCAACCTGTGGAACTCCTTCCCAGAGGATGTTGTGAAAGCCAAGACCATAACAGGGTTTAATAAAGAACTAGATAAATTCATGGAGGATAGGTCTATCCATGGCTATTAGCCAGTATGGGCAGGAATGATTTCCCTAGCCTCTGTTTGCCAAAAGCTGGGAATGAGTGACAGGGTAAACAGTATACGGATTTTAGCCCTTTACTGTATAGAACTTTACTCAGGGACTAATCATAGTGAAGACAGTGGGACAATTTCTACAATAAAGTATATTCCTATCCATTATTGGCCACATTTTGCAGCCCCTAGGCAGATAAAATTCCCATTGAAATACATTGAGTTGGGGAGAAGAGAGAAACTTAGGACTATGGCTATACTATGAGAGTAAAGAGATGTTGGTATATTATTTTTATACTTAAGCAGTATACGTGATAGGTATTGTTAGTTGGAGCCCTTTGCTTTGCAGTAATGCTAACATTAATTTTATATCCTTAAAAAAAACCCTCTGAAAATGTCTATTAAAATACTTAATTGCAAGGTGCGTTTTCTTTACTTTCAATTGCTCCGAACATAGTGTTCTTTTTCTCAGAATCTGCAGCATTTGTAACGTTGACAGCCCATCCAGGGAAGGGAGACAATCAAATGGTACAAAGTGGTAAATAGAAGCAGGAGTGAAAGCATTCATAATCTTGAGTTGGGGAGGTATAAGTAAGTTAACTTTTATTTATTAGAGGATCTGTAGGACTTAGGAAAGCAATTGACTTTCTATAATTTAGAGTAAGTACTTGAAAGCTTCAAGTTATTTTTATCGATTGCAGTTGTGCCTACTGGAGGTCATCATAGCATAATGGGGGGAAATCTTTGCCACTATTTAAAATGGAGGCGACTTTAAACCACACAGAGGACAGTTAAGTGTCCCACACTCATTGACTTTCAATGGGAGTTGAGCCCCTAACTGCCTTTTTTGCCTTTGAAAATCTCCCCTTACATGCATGTTTATATTTGCCCTGTCCCTAGCTCTGCCCTGTCCTATGGGCTCAATCCTGCAAAACGTGGAAGTTTCTTGCCCAGATCTTGCATGTGCTTAACTTTAAGCAGGTGAGTAGAACTGAGGAAATAGGGACAAGTGGATAGAGCATTTGCCTACCACTTGGGAGTGCTGGGTTCATATTCCTGCTCTGCCAGAGACTTCCTGTGTACCCCATGGCAAGTCTCTGTGTCTCAGTTCCCCATCAGTAAAGTGAGGATAATAGCACTTCCCTCCCACACAGGGGTGTTGTGAAGATAAATACATTGAAGATTGTAAAGTGCACAGATATTACATACGGGGGGGGGGGGGGGGCGTCAAAAAAGTACCTAAGGTAGAACAATTTGAGTTAAAGTGACTATTTACCTGCTTTAAAATAATAAAATACTTAATTAGTGTGCTGGATCAGAGCAGAGCACTCAGCAACGTGCAGAATTGATCAAGTACATCTTGGATTATATACTTAATGGATAGCCATATTTTAGGAAGGTGCTGTATTTTGTAACATAGATGTTATAATTAAAGCTTCCTCCTAGGACACTGCTGTAAATAATGGGTATCATTCTAGTGTTTTATTCTGTTGAAAAATTATATCTCAAGGTTTTTGTTTTTTTTTAATGAATTTAAGGGTAATCTGTTGTGGAGAGAGAAAACACTTGTCATATCTCCTTGCAGACTATTTTAAAACTCCTGATTAGGTGCTTTGCTCTAATGATGTCTTATAAATTGAAGGCACAAACATACCATTACATTTATATTTTTCACAGGACATCTTACAACTGCAATCCTGTGTAGCCCTTCTGGCTAATTACAGGATGAAAAATAAAAATACTGCAATAGTCAATAACATAGTGCTTCCCCAAAGCTAGTAATTTATATTCACTATGCAAACACAGCTAAATGGATGCCAGTATTTCAAGTTTTCTGTGCTTCTGTTTGTTTATGGCCCACCACATTCTTTAGCAAGAATTCCAGGCTTATCGGTGAGGGTTAATACACTCCCATATCCTATATTAGTCAACTCAAATATGCAGGCATTCATAATAACTAAAGAGAAAGATCATTCACAATTAAAAGAATCATAGGAATTTATATGCAATTAATGCCAGTTTCTTTAAGAGCGTTCATGGTCCAAATTATTGACCAGATTCAATCAAGTCTTCAGTTTTGCATGTCTACTTTTGAACATACCAATAATTGTGCACTCAAAGTGTGTCACTCATAGACTCCCTGAGATGTGGAAGCAAAATAGAACATGGTTGTTCAGATATGCACAGTGGGAGAATGCTCCGATTTTCAGGCTCTGTCAGTTGCATGAGCCTATGTGGGAATGCAAAAATGGAGGCAGAAAAAATGTGGGCCCTAATTGTCAACTTGCTTAATCTCATACCTAACTTTAACCATATGATGAGTCTATTTTCAGGGTTTATAGTGAGTGTGTGTGTGTGTATGTATGTAGTGGGGATTGGGGGTGGGCTGGGGAGGGGAGGGTTGGCTCCCTTTTCTCTGCTAAAAGCAGAAAAGGGAATTGGAAGGAACTCATATTTTAAAGCGAAACACCACCACTAATGTCAAGTTCATGATAAAATTGGACTAATTTCACAAAATTGAAATCAAACTAAAAACTACTTCCCTCAGATGTCAGGTTTTTGGTTTCCATTCTAATTACTGTACACAGCTTCAGCTGATGAGCCTTCATGCACCCAGTTCAGACAGACATTAGGCGAGAGGTATGGATAGTATCTACCCTCTGCTGAAGTGTCACTGTCTATGGATGTTGAGGAATAAACTTAACTGAACTACAGAGCTTAGATTCAAGGGAACAGTCCTGATTAGGGTAAAGGTGGACATGAAACAATATATAAACTTTTACTTTCAGGACAGAAGAATTCTCAGTGGGCTCACCTCCATGGGTACGGCTGGTCAAAAGTTTTCCATCAAAACTATTCTTCAGTGGAAAATTGGGTTTCTGACAAAGTGAAGATTTTCATGGAAACTTTTGACTGTTCATTTTTTTAAAAAGCTGAAAAATTTTCAGCCAAAATCTAAAATTTGGGGGCAGGTTTCACCTGAAAACTTGTTGATATTTTTTTTCAATAAAAAGTCAAAATTTGCCATGAACCCCACTGTGACCAGATACGTCTCAGATGGGGGCAGGTTTGGGAGGAAATTAGTTGCTGTGCTTCCCAGCTAGAGAGACTGACAGCTAATAGAATGCCTTCCCTGTGGAAGGAGGACATGGATCATCTAAGAAGTGGAATGACTTGTACTGAAGCCCCAGTGCCTGCTGAAAGGGATTGTAATACTTTCAAAGCCCTTTGAGTAAGAGAAGCCAATATCCTGACTGAAGCTGCCTACAGATTTTCCTTTTCTTTTCCTTCATACTTTTATTTAACCTCATTTGCTGACTGAAGACTGTTTTTGTTTTTGCTTCATCTTGGAGACTGATTGGGGAAGGAAACAGCCCAGAGGCTTCAGCTGGTGGGTTGAGCACCAACCTACTAAAGGGAGACATGCCCATGGCACCTGCTAGGGTAGGGGTAATTGGCCTACAGACTTATGCTTCTCACAGAGCTCCTGAAGTGGCTTCTCAGCCAAGCACAGATTTGTGACACCCCTTCACCCTTGTTTTCTGACCAGCTCTAGTTATGAGATTGTTGTTGGGGTCTGGAGACAGCTGCACATCATCTTCTGGACCAGACCCTTAAGGTGGTTCTCACGAAGCAAGTCTACTTAAGTAAAAGCACTCTCTAAAAAATGAAAAGCTGAGAAGCTTTATTCCAGTGTTGCTTTGATGAGTTCTATTTGAATTATCCTGAGGCAGCACTCTCTGAACCAATCATTGGTAACATAAGGTAGAACTAGCAACAAAGAAGTTAGCAGCCTGGCAGGATTTTATGAATTCATCCAGAAAATAAAAGATGGGTCATTTGCACCATCTGCTGCATAAGTATCAGTCAAAAGGAGGACAGCTGAAACCTGGGGCCATCAATACTGAAATGAAATGTAGAGGTGAAACAGCCAAGTAAACAATGTGGCTGGGTGGCCAACAGACTGAGACTACTAGCAAGAGAAATGAGCAGTCACAGCTGGTCGTATTTTTCAGTTTGCTTCTCAGTTGTCTCTCTTCCTTTTCAGATTTTCAGCACTGCTCACACATAGACATGTTGTAAAAGGAAAAGGCACAACAGCACAGTTTCTAGTGTCATGGACTCTTTGTGCCCATTCATTTTATGGTATGAGAGGAAAATAATGACACTGCATAATTGTTTTATTCCATAAAATGATGGGCATAGATGGGCTTGAACATGTTTTTCCTATTCGCAGGGCTGGAGTGAGACCACTGCAGAAAGGATCAAGTGTTTGACCAGCATTGCTCTTTGGGCCCCAGTTTACAAACTTGCACATGTGCAAAGAAGGATATTCACATGCATATCGTTATATGCTCATGTAATCAAAATGGGACTATTACATGTAAACGTTGGGGCTGAGTTCATCAGAAATGTACGAAAGTGACTGGGTGTCTTTGCATATGCAGAAATGACAATTCTACATTCATATAGGCATTAATGAATTTGGGTATTGGTAGTCATATGTCCACTAAAAGACATCAGGCCAGATTTTGTCACCTTTACTCACTGATTAGCCCTATTAATTTAGATGGGACTATTTCAGAGTCAGATAATTACTCCATTGGTCTGATCCGAATTACAGTAAATAAAAGTGGACATTGGATCAGGGCTAATGAGAGTAATGCTGATAGGAGCTGGTTCACACACCTGACATTATGATGTATGCAGTATTACCACAGGGGAAATTGGGATACCAGAATAACTTACAAAAATATGATTTTTTAAAAAGTCTTGTTGAGACTGGAAAGCCGAGATTTGTGTAAGCCAGAGAGAAGGGAATTGTAACAGTCAGAGTAAGAGGAGCGAATGCCTGGGTGTCAGGAGAATCAAGGAAGCTAGAAGAAAAGGAGTACTTGTGGCACCTTAGAGATTAACAAATTTATTTGAGCATAAGCTTTCATGAGCTACAGCTCACTTCATCGGATGCATTCAGTGGAAAATACAGTGGGGAGATTTATATACATAGAGAACATGAAACAATGGGTGTTACCATACACACTGTAACGAGAGTTACTTAAGATGAGCTATTACCAGCAGGAGAGCCGGGGGGAGGGGGAACCTTTTGTAGTGATAATCAAGGTGGGCCATTTCCAGCAGTTGACAAGAACGTCTGAGGAACAGTAGGGGGTTAGGGGGGAAGGAGAAACATAGGGAAATAGTTTTACTTTGTGTAATGACCCATCCAATCCCAGTCTCTATTCAAGCCAAAGTTAATTGTATCCAGTTTGCAAATTAATTCCAATTCAGCAGTCTCTCGTTGGAGTCTGTTTTTGAAGTTTTTTTGTTGAACAATTGCAACTTTTAGGTCTGTAATCAAGTGACCAAAGAGATTGAAGTGTTCTCCAACTGGTTTTTGAATGTCATAATTCTTGACGTCTGATTTGTGTCCATTTATTCTTTTACGTAGAGACTGTCCAGTTTGACCAAAGTACATGGCAGAGGGGCATTGCTGGCACATGATGGCATATATCACATTGGTACATGTGCAGGTGAACGAGCCTCTGATGGTGTGGCTTATGTGATTAGGCCCTATGATGGTGTCCCCTGAATAGATATGTGGACACAGTTGGCAACGGGCTTTATTGCAAGGATAGGTTCCTGGGTTAGTGGTTCTGTTGTGTGGTGTGTGGTTGCTGGTGAGTATTTGCTTCAGGTTGGGGGGACTATCTATAAGCAAGAACTGGCCTGTCTCCCAAGATCTGTGAGAGTGATGGGTCGTCCTTCAGGATAGGTTGTAGATCCTTGATGATGTGTTGGAGAGGTTTTAGTTGGGGGCTGAAGGTGATGGCTAGTGGCGTTCTGTTATTTTCTTTGTTGGGCCTGTCCTGTAGTAGGTGACTTCTGGGTACTCTTCTGGCTCTGTCAGAATCTGTTTCTTCACTTCAACAGGTGGGTATTGTAGTTGTAAGGATGCTTGATAGAGATCTTGTAGGTGTTTGTCTCTGTCTGAGGGGTTGGAGCAAATGCAGTTGTATCGTAAAGCTTGGCTGTAGACAATGGATCGTGTGGTGTGGTCTGGATGAAAGCTAGAGGCATGTAGGTAGGAATAGCGGTCAGTAGGTTTCCGGTATAGGGTGATGTTTATGTGACCATCGTTTATTAGCACCGTAGTGTCCAGGAAGTGGATCTCTTGTGTGGACTGGTCCAGGCTGAGGTTGATGGTGGGATGGAAATTGTTGAAATCATGGTGGAATTCCTCAAGGGCTTCTTTTCCATGGGTCCAGATGATGAAGATGTCATCAATGTAGTGCAAGTAGAATAGGGGCATTAGGGGACGAGAGCTGAGAAAGTGTTGTTCTAAGTCAGCCATAAAAATGTTGGCATACTGTGGGGCCATGCGGGTACCCATAGCAGTGCCGCTGATTTGAAGGTATACATTGTCCCCAAATGTGAAATAGTTATGGGTGAGGACAAAGTCACAAAGTTCAGACACCAGGTTTGCCATGACATTATCGGGGATGCTGTTCCTGACGGCTTGTAGTCCATCTTTGTGTGGAATGTTGGTGTAGAGGGCTTCTACATCCATAGTGGCCAGGATGGTGTTTTCAGGAAGATCACTGATGGATTGTGGTTTCCTCAGGAAGTCAGTGGTGTCTTGAAGATAGCTGGGAGTGCTGGTAACTTAGGGCCTGAGGAGGGAGTCTACATAGCTAGACAATCCTGCTGTCAGGGTGCCAATGCCTGAGATGATGGGGCATCCAGGATTTCCAGGTTTATGGATCTTGGGAAGCAGATAGAATACCCCAGGTCGGGATTCCAGGAGTGTGTGTCTGTGCGGATTTGTTCTTGTGCATTTTCAGGGAGTTTCTTGAGCAAATGGTGTAGTTTCTTTTGGTAACCCTCAGTGGGATCAGAGGGTAATGGCTTGTAGAAAGTGGTGTTGGAGAGCTGCTTAGCAGCCTCTTGTTCATATTCAAACCTATCCATGATGACGACAGCACCTCCTTTGTCAGCCTTTTTGATTATGATGTCAGAGTTGTTTCTGAGGCAGTGGATGGCATTGTGTTCTGCACAGTTGAGGTTATGGGGCAAGTGATGAAATTTCACAATTTCAGCCCATGCACATCGGCAGAAGCACTCTATGTAGAAGTCCAGTCTGTTGTTTCGACCTTCAGGAGGAGTCCACCCAGAATCCTTCTTTTTGTAGTGTTGGTAGGAAGGTCTCTGTGGGTTAGTATGTTGTGCAGAGGTGTGTTGGAAATCTTCCTTGAGTCGGAGGCGTTGAAAATAGGATTCTAGGTCACCACAGAACTGTATCATGTTCGTGGGGGTGGAGGGACAGAAGGAGAGGCCCCGGGATAGGACAGATTCTTCTGCTGGGCTAAGAGTATAGTTGGATAGATTAACAATATTGCTGGGTGGGTTAAGGGAACCACTGTTGTGGCCCCTTGTGGCATGTAGTAGTTTAGATAGTTTAGTGTCCTTTTTCTTTTGTAGAGAAGCTACGTGTGTGTTGTAAATGGCTTGTCTAGTTTTTGTAAAGTCCAGCCACGAGGAAGTTTGTGTGGAAGGTTTTTTTTTTATGAGAGGTTTCAGAGTAGCAGCCGTGTTAGTCTGTATTCGCAAAAAGAAAAGGACTACTTGTGGCACCTTAGAGACTAACAAATTTATTAGAGCATAAGCTTTCGTGAGCTACAGCTCACTTCATCGGATGCATTTGGTGGAAAAAACAGAGGGGAGATTTATATACACACACAGAGAACATGAAACAATGGGTTTATCATACATACTGTAAGGAGAGTGATCACTTAAGATAAGCCATCACCAGCAGCAGGGGGGGAAAGGAGGAAAACCTTTCATGGTGACAAGCAAGGTAGGCTAATTCCAGCAGTTAACAAGAATATCTGAGGAACAGTGGGGGGTGAGGTGGGGTGGAGAAATAACATGGGGAAATAATTTTACTTTGTGTAATGACTCATCCATTCCCAGTCTCTATTCAAGCCTAAGTTAATTGTATCCAGTTTGCAAATTAATTCCAATTCAACAGACTCCAAGGAGAGACTGCTGAATTGGAATTAATTTGCAAACTGGATACAATTAATTTAGGCTTGAATAGAGACTGGGAATGGATGAGTCATTACACAAAGTAAAACTATTTCCCCATGTTATTTCTCCCCCCCCACCCCGCCCCCCACTGTTCCTCAGATATTCTTGTTAACTGCTGGAATTAGCCTACATTGCTTGTCACCATGAAAGGTTTTCCTACTTCCCCCCCCCCCCCGCTGCTGGTGATGGCTTATCTTAAGTGATCACTCTCCTTACAGTGTGTATGATAAACCCATTGTTTCATGTTCTCTGTGTGTGTATATAAATCTCCCCTCTGTTTTTCCACCAAATGCATCCAATGAAGTGAGCTGTAGCTCACGCAAGCTTCGAAAGCTTATGCTCTAATAAATTTGTTAGTCTCTAAGGTGCCACAAGTACTCCTCTTCTTTTTTATGAGAGTATCCAGTTTTGAGAGCTCATTCTTAATCTTTCCCTCTTTTCTATGATGATGGGAGCTAGTGCCCTTTACTGCCCTTATCAGATTCAAATGGAATAAAAAATGGAAAGTGAACCTGAAGCCGATGGAAGCGCTTCTGCACACACAGTGGTAGAATATCAAACTTCTGAGTGGAAGAATTGAAAGAGAGGAATGTGTGGGACTAGAAAAACTTGCTTGTGTGTTAGCGTCTGTTTCTGAAAGGATATACACACAAACGAAATGCTGTAAGCCATGTCATTGTTATTCTCCTCCATACCATTCTCTCTAGCTTCCAGACCAGGCACAGTTCATGAACAGAATGTACTGTACAAGTGAAGGGGGCAGGGGAGAGACAGAAGAGACCAATAAAGGAAGAGGCCTACTGTAAACAAAAACCAGCTGTTCTACTACCTTCCTCAAGAGTTGATTGGACCATATCTGAGTCCTTCAGAGAATATGAATAATCCAATTATCACCTACACATTAAGAATGCAAAACAGGGGTGATGTCTGACCACATATCCTCCTCCATTATCAGTCAAGACTTTGAAAATACAAAAAGCCCCAAAAGATAAAGGACTTAAAAGAGCACAAAGTAAGAAAAATTAAAACAACAAATCAAGGTGGGTGGGAAGGAGGCATGAATGCAAACTGACAAGGAAAACCTGGTGTTCAGAAATGAGATTCTATAGCCCCTCTCCACCATTTCTTCTTGTTGTTAATTTATTAGTGTTATGGTAGCACCTCGAAGCCCCAAGGATAGGCCAGGATCCCATAGTGCTAGGGGCAGTACAGCACAGGACAATGTTGTATCCTTGCCCCTTCATATTGCTAGTTGTCTTAAAGCTACACTGTGTCCAAGCCTATATGCAGTGGAGTAGGAGGGAAAAAGGATGCCTCCTACACATGCACACACAACTGCTCAGGAAGTATGTGGGGAGGGATGAAGAGTCGGTGCGGCCATGGGTTCCTGTGCAACCACCAAGTGCTAGCTGGGGAAACATGTGACAACTATAGGAAATTACTCCTTCCACAATAAAGCAAGGGAGGCTCAGGATGCATCGTTTCACTGCAACACAGTCCTTCCAATGCCGCCTCCGGGGTAATGCAGAGACATGCTGCCTCTACTGCAGGTAGTTCAGATGACTAAAGTCAGCCCTGGGCAAGCTATTTAGAATATGGACTGTCTTTCTTTGTGTGCAACACCTAGCCCATGCTGGGCACTGCCATTATACACATAATAATAATGCACAGAAATTTTCTCTGAGTCACTCAAGAAAACAAGACATATGGATCGATATAAATATCTGGCCCTTTAAAATTCCTCTTGGCTTTTAGGGTGAATTCTACTGAAGTCCTGTAAAGGAGACACTGTAGGAAAGGGGGAATTTTAAAGGGAGGAACTGTACACATCCTATATCTCTAGAATAAGGTTTGAATGACACAAACATTCATACATTTTGTTTTCAAATAATTACATCCTACACTGACAGAATTATCTCTGATTGAAAAACGAGCAGGGCAAACAGTAACTGAGATAGTGTAATATTTTAGCAGTTCAGTGAACCATTTAAAGCAGGTATTGACTTTTTCTGTTACCATAAATTGTTATATGCAGTAAAATAGGCTATGGGATTGGATGATTAATGGTGAGCGCTGCTGCAGGCTGTATTTGAAACTTGGCATCCAGAATTTTTTATTAATATTCAGTGATCTTGATAATTGACATCCTTATTTTTGTGCTTAGATTCAGCGTGCACAACAGACAACAAGAAAAGATACACACTCTACTGGCTCGTATTATTCAATTACTGATTGGGCAATAGGACAAGAAATGTAATGGTTAGCTAACTACATCCTTCATAGATGGGTTGGTTCTGAAGCACTGCAAGGTTCTATTTGAGATGAAAAATGATGTGTAAATACACATATCACTAACTTGGGTGATTTTGTAAATCCCAATTGGCACTTATCTGCATCTCTGGGCACCTAAATAGCTTTGCAAATCTGGCCCCAACACACTAGATATAGGCAAAGCAGACACTCCTTATGGTTTATTAAAACCTTTTTGTAGCCTTTTGAGTTTGCAAAATCAAGGAAAGTTCTTATCTGAGCACAATCTTATTCAGCCTTAAAGTTTAGCAAGAGTGTGTGTCAACGGGGAGCGGGGGGGAGGGGGTTGTTCTGATGGATGTCTTTTGGCTGATATGTTGCTGGTTTTAATGGGCTTATAGAGCTCTTTTTTATATCTCAAATGTGGTAAGTGAAGGAGATTAAGTGCTACTTATTTTTCAAGTCAACAACCACCCTTGTCTGAGAGGCAGGGACTAATGAGGCCATCTCTTTACTCCCAATTCCCACTGTAACCCTGGTAAGGTTTTGCTGATTAACCTCAATGCTAGACATCAGGCTCACTCTTGTAGTAAACTGAAATAACATGAAAGGGTCACTTTACTGATCTCAGGCAGATTACATTAGCGAGCGTGTTTGAGTAAGTGGGAGGTTTTGGCTTTGCTTATTATTTTTCTATTAGTCCTTGTCTACACTTGCAGGGACTCGTAGAGTTTGTGCAGCTACATGCCATAGTAAAAAGCAGGCTGTGTCCACCCTGTGGCGGGTAGCTGCATGTTTCAGCTAAGAGCTCTAGCATGGGGGAGACAGAGAGGAAAGGCTCTGGCAGTAGGGAGGTAGCAGGATACTACACAGCTAAAAATAGCAGCATGAACATTGGAGGCACTGGTTCGGTATGTAGAGGGCTCATGCTGTACATCTGATCGAATCCAGTGTATGGTAGGGATAGAATCAGCCAGAACTAGCAGCCCAAACCAAAACCCTTGAGTTTTCGAACCATTTTGACCAACTCGTCTAAAGGGAATTTAACTGATTTAGCTTGATACTGTAATTTTTAAACACCTATTCTTCATGCATTTAAAAAGCATTGCTATTCTCCTAGTTTATTAATAAATTCTTTGAATCTTAATTCTTTTTTATTCCTCCTTTACGTTAACATATCAGTTTCTCAATTTTGAGCTCCCCAAGAGAGCTGTGTTGGTAGTGCTGAATTTTTATGTAAAGATCAATGAAGCATGTACTTTGACAAACACATATAAAATATGGATTTTATGAACAGGCAAGGGAAAGGATGAGGCAAATATGATTCCTTACCAGCTGGTGAGACTATTGTTAATGCAAAACTGCCTTACAATATCTCAATTGGAAGCCGAAGAAGGGACTAATTTTTTTTTAAATAATTCATAGTGAATTCCTGATTGAAAATCACTGTGTATTTCATGGACCATTTCCAAAAAGGGTTCACTTTCTTGAAATTTTTCATTAAAAAGTTTGAAATGGTCTGATTTTTTAATAGAATGAATCAGCTACATGCCACCGAAGAGTTTACTCTGGAAAAGAAATGCCAGGGAGTCCATGAAGCCCACAAGTGACTATCTTATTAACGGTTTCAGAGTAGCAGCCGTGTTAGTCTGTATTCGCAAAAAGAAAAGGAGTACTTGTGGCACCCTAGAGACCAACAAATTTGTTAGAGCATAAGCTTTCGTGAGCTACAGCTCACTTCATCGGATGCGTTACGATGAAGTGAGCTGTAGCTCACGAAAGCTTATGCTCTAATAAATTTGTTGGTCTCTAGGGTGCCACAAGTACTCCTTTTCTTTTTATCTTATTACCATTGATGTTTATGTGAAAAGTGCTTTGGGTTTGTGGTGTTGGGTAGTAGTATAAAACACTTAGATTAAAAAAAAACTATTGTTTTCTTTTTGTGAATACAGACTAACACGGCTGCTACTTTGAAACCTATAGTTTTCTGTTCTTGAAGCTGACATTGAAATTTTTTCAGGGTTTCTTTTTCAGATTTTCAGGGTGTTTTCCCTTTCTTGTCTCCCCTCACTATCTCTTATTTTTTCATTTCATTTTAGCACTGGAAATGGGGAGGGTTTGACTTGTTTTTAATTTTGTCAAAAAATCTGAAAAAATCTCTGTGAAGATGGACTTCTTCAAAAATGACAAATTTTTTTTGCTGAAAAGAGATCACAACTAGTGTTATAAAATAGTGCTTGAGATAAGAACTAGTTACTGGAGTCTGAGACAGGATCAAGGAAATTAATACTTGGAATTTATTTGGAAACAGCTACAGTTTGGACGGAGGTACTCAACCTTTTCTGTACTGTGACCTCTCCACCCAAGGTGCAAAAGAAACAATAAGCTTCAGGATCTGCCTCCTCAGGGGTGCTGGAACAATTTTTATAGTGGGGGTGCTGAGAGCCATTGAACCAAACTGTAAACCCTGTATATAATGGAAACTACTTCAAGCGAGGGGGTGCGACAGAACCCCTACTTTCAGCCCCCATGCTCCTCCTATCTTTCTATAAAGACTCCCTGATATCATCTGAATGATGGAGCTTCCTCCCAAGATCAGCCTTCATATAGTCTTTCTCATTCCAAGAAGGCTCATACATTCCTAATCTAAAGCTTAACCACGGTTCTGTATATAAGAATCTTGGGAGTTGCAGATCATGCCAGCAGTATGAGAACTGTCATGTCTTCAGGATGGAAAAACGTAGAGGAGAAATAATACCCTGCGGTGCTGATCTCTGCCTTGGTACCAGTCTGACATCCATCCTTGGTTGTCACTGCAGAAGCCAGTATAAAGGTGTCCGCACATAGGAAAAAAATGTGTAAATATAATGAAAACCAGTAAGGGTCCATTTTTCCTACAGAAAAAAGGAATTGAATTTCTCAGGCATGTGGCAGGAGGTTGCTGATTAAACATAAAACAATGCTATAAAAGTGGCAGTGTAAAACAGAGCTGCGCTCAGAAAATGTCTCTCTGATGAGATTTTCCGTTGTAAAACTCAATCTAGTTTAATGTATTTTGCCTATAATTTTCCTCCCTACTCATCTTGTCCCTGGCTTTGCTGTCTCAAGTTATACAGATGAACTTCCTTTGGCACATGCACCACATTAAGATATATAAAAAATGGAAATTTCCTAAAGATCATGCAGAGCAAGAGACGACTGATGGAATAATGGGTAGCTTGCTCCTCATTTGTACATGTCACTGTATGTTGACAAAGATCAATAGTTTCTTTTAAAGATGGCACCTTTGGGAACTGAACACCGCAGGGTATGAATAGCTGACTAGATTGTATAAGTGTGTCTGATATCAAGCTGTATTGAAATCAATGAAACACCACCTGGTCTTATTTATTGTGATGGGTAGCACACGAAGGTAGAACTATATGACAATCACCCTACAGCCATCAGAAAACTAGATGTGAAGAAAAATTATATTTGAAAAATGAAGGTGTTACATAGATATGATTTGCAGTATTTATTTTAATGATCAGCTCTTGCTTTTTCCCCCATCTCCAAATGTATCTTTCTTTCAGTCTATTCAGCTGTTATAATGATGTTGGATACTTTGATTGCATTATTGTATGCAGAAACTGGCCTGCAATTTCAGAAATAGAGCCACCTAACTGCACAGTATTGTCAGAGTAATAGGTGTTAAGAAAGTCTGGGGGTAAGTAGCGAAATAATAATTGACTAGTTAAAAGATAAAAGTTCATGGCATGAGAAAAAGCCTGAAACAGCCTTTTCAGGCTATTCCAAAGAAACTTCACTAACTAAGGTCTCGAACAGGATATATCATAAGAATAAATTCTCATTGGATAATTACCCAGCATTAGAAAACACTTGCTAGCTTCTGACAGAGGCAGGTACAAATTAGAAATGAATTCTTTAATAGATGCCATTAACATCACACTATAAACTCCCCAAACTGATTAGCATCGGGTAACATACATGTTTATTTCTGAAGCTGATCATGTATTAAAAAGGTTTTAGAAAATAAGTATTTCTCCTAATGACTTTCCTTTCAACAGTACCAGGACTTTAAACGTATGACAGTCACCTTGTCCTACATCTGCCATTTTGTATTTGCAATTTGAGTCTATGACGTTATTATAAACCTTTTCCTGCTGTTTTTAATAAGGAAAAGGTTCCCATTGAAATAACAGGCAATGCACACAGGTTTGGAAATGAGCCTAAACCAAAACTCTGGATTCCAACATCTTGACCTGTGTAAAAGCTTCAGGGCTTCTCTAAATTATGTCTTGTAGGCCATGGCCACACCCTTCTCCTTCTGGCCTTGCCACTCTTGATTACTTGCCATGCGCACCTGTTTGTCCCTTATGCTGGGACTGGGAGGGAAGTTGGCTGTCTCTGTTTCACTCAGAGATTCCCCTTGCAAAAGGAATCTCCAAACAGAGAGACACACCAGCTTTCCTGCCCCCTGCAACTTGGGAATATTGCAGAGGTGCCAGAACAGGGCTCAGGAATTGAGAGCACAATGTCTAAAATAATTAATATATTTTCCTCCTGTGTTGGAAATTTATCATTTGGAACACCTGCTCTGAAATTTATTCTGGCTAGGGACCCAAGCAAAGAGCATTATTTTTAGAGTTCAGCATATCTTCACTCTTGTTAGTAGATCAATTATGAAAGCTCAGTTTCACCACATGGAGCGTGGGTCAGCAGGTCCTGTCTGAAAAAATGGCTGTAGAAAAACAAAAAGGGTTTAAAAAGTAGAAAGTGTATTTCAAAACCTGTTGAGGCTCCATCAGTGCTTAGGGCAAGAAGCACTTTAAATTTACTATTCATTTTATTTTATAGGTGGGAACATTGCTTTCTCCAAAAGTTATAATTCTGGGAAGGCAATAATGCTGTGGATCGTAGAGATAGTCGTTGTAACCAGGTATGTGTGTATGTGAGTGGAGGTGTTTGCCCATATGTTTGCTGTGAAAAATCTATTGCTTCTTTGTCATTTTTTTCAATGTAACATAAAAGATGGTATAGTCTAGATTTCTGTAGGTTTGTTCCTTAATTATTTATGTATCAAACATGCAAGAATTTGAGAGGAAGGATGGTCTTCTGGTAAAATAAATGGATAGTCCCTGCGGAGAACTCAGGGTTCAATTCTTGGTTCTGCCATAGACTTTCTGTGTGAACTTGGGGAAGTCATTTAATCTGATTGTGCCTCTATTCCCCATCTGCAAAATGGGGATAATTGTTCTTTGTCCCCCACCTCGGTCTATTTAGATTGTGAGCTCTTCAGGAAAAGGACTGCCTATTATTGTGTTTGTACAGTGTCTAGAATAATGAGGCCATGTAGTCAGTAAAACAAATAATTACACTGATAATATACACATTTTCAGAAAAATTGTCCTCTTTATCTGTCTTTTTATTGTTTGTTCACATATACCTGGCTAATTTCCATAACCCAGTCTCCCATTTTGTCTCTGCAATTGAGAGCACAGTTTAGGTGATTTCAATCATAAATCATATACTGAGATATCTAAACAACCTTAACTGCACCCACAAAAATCATGGGGGCAAATTTTAGCACTTCTGAGATTAAAGAAACTATGAGCAATGTCTTGAGGTTTAACAGTACATCTGAAATCCCAACTGATCAGACTCAGTTGCTGGGAGGAGATAGACTAGTTTGACATTCATTTCTGACAGTCCTTAAATCACCAGTTAAAAATGTCACTTTTACTATACAAACCTATATTTCCTCCAGGCGTTTTTATTACTTATTTCACTCAAAAATCTGCATTTTATTAGATGTTCTAAAGACATCAAACTCCTAAAACTTTCGGCAGCTCATGAAGATTAAGGACCAAATTATGGCTGTTGAAAGTCCATTAACTTCAGAGGAGTTACACCAGCAGAGAATTTGGCCCTAGCTGTTCTCATTAAAGAAGCTCTTATTTCTGGCCACTAAGGGAATCTGAGCAATGCAAGTATAGACTGCTTGTTAATTACCTGTGCATATTTGTCAACTGAACACCTGATCTTTTCATTGATCTGAGGAAACGTGATTATATTTCTAAAGAACACAGTGTCTCAAAGCAGGAGATTTTGGAGTAATGTGATGGGGTATACACCACAGTGGACAATGTGGAGGTTAAGGAGCTGCTCTGAGCTCAGCCAGCTCTGCCCTGCCACACCTTCAAGACATGCACAGGCTGGGAGGAGGAACATAAAAGGAGGGCAGAGCAGCTCACTTGTTGGTAGACCAGGGAAGAGAACAGACCTTCAACCATCTTCTCCTGAAGAGAGGGCTGAGGGAAGGCAAGGTCTTCCCAGACAGGGTTTTCCGAGGTCCCTCACAGAGTGAAGGGAGGGCCAGATCCTGAAACACCCTGAGAGGAGGCCTTCCTGTCTTTCTCTTTTACTAATTCAGTTTATATGTGCTCATTCTCCTTGCTTTTTGTTCACGGATTACCCCAAAGGGGAAAAATTTTTGAAGTGACCTGGGCAGAGAGTCAAGTCGCAAGAAGAGACAGGCCACCACAGGGGTGGAGTAGCAACTATCAAGAGATTCCAGTGGAGAGAGAGCTGCTACTACATGCCCAGCCATGAGAAGGTGCCACAAGTGAGCTAACCCACTCCCAAGTAATGAACTCATTAATTTGAATTTTCTGAGTGCACTTTATGCTGCATTCCGCATGTTACACCAGCTTGTGTCAGTTACTGAATATTAAGTAATCTGACATAATGCAATCTGACAGGATGCTGCAGACAGGGAATCTGAAAATTTAAACTGCCTCAAGGGAAAAAAAACGCTGATTCAAAATTTTGTGCAATATTTTTTTCCAACTATACCTTGCTACTTGAAGAAAGGTGTGGGTGAATAATGTGAATAACGTAGCTGAAGTCAACGTACTTAGATCGACTTACCATGGTGTCTTCACTGTGGTGAGTCAACTGCTCCACTCCCCTGTCGACTCCACCTGCACCTCTCGTGGCAGTGGAGTACAGGAGTCGATGGGAGAGTGCTCAGGGGTCAATTTATCGCCTCTAGACTAGACGCGATAAATTGATCCCCCCTGGATCAATCACTGCCCGCCGATTTGGCGGGTAGTGTAGACATACAATTAGTAACTTAGTTATTCCACTTGTAACTTTCAGAGATCGAGAATGTAACTTGGGCTGTACAGCTGTGCAGGTACATAAGGGACTTCTCCTTGTGCCCCTCCATAGGCTACTCACACATTGCATCCAGCTGCAGAGGGCTAAGAGGATGCTGCACACCTGTTAGTCCCTGCTGGGCTGGATGATCAGGCAGTGGATGTGAAATTTATTCCCAAATATACCAGTCAGCAAAGCTGAATACTTCCTGTTCCTTCTCTGAGCTTCTTGTGGGGCATCACAGCGACACAGCTTGTGGCAATGCCACCAACTAGAATGAACAGAGTGTAGGACTGCCAGTAACCAAGCTCTCCTGAAGGATAATCCCAATTCTAACATTAACACTGCTTCTCTTTTACCCTCAGGTAATTAGCTCAGAGTTGCTGAGCGTTCCCAGCATCCATTGATTTCACCTGGATTTGTAGGGGTTCAGTGCTACTGAGAATCAGCCCCCATTAATCGTTCTGTCCTATCTTCCCCATTTGAAGAAAACAAGAGGACGATATATCCCTATCAAACAACTGGGTTCTGAGGAGAAGCTGTTTAATATGTTCTTTGAGGATGAACAGAGCTTTGATACAACACGTGTTAATTGCTATTTTCCATGTGCACAAGTAAGCTACAAGATGTGGGGCAGAGCATATATCTTCAATGTCTTCACATGATTGAACATACATCTACACAGTCTGTATTAGAGGAACTTTGGCTGAATGTTTGTCATGAGCTGTTTTCCTGAAAACCTCCTGTCATGAATAAATTAATAATAAAAGGGATTTTATACCCACTTTCAAGGTGGCCATTTCTGAGGTCCTTCATGACAAAGGACATTCTGGAAACACGGAGCTGCAGAAAGCGAAGCTGTGATTTAAACCACAGCCCATGCTATGAGCTGGTGTGGTGGTGCAGTGCCCAAGGAGGAATTCTCAGAGATAGTGTTTCTGAGACACTCCTCTGGAAACAGAAACACTGATAGACCCTTTGAAAAGGTTACAGTCTGCCCTTCCTCTGATACTTGGCCCTGTGCAGATGTGGGTCAGGCAGGTCCTTTGGGTTTCTGTTGCCACCTATGACACTAGAGATCTTGGTCCTTCAGCATCAGGGGCCTGATGGAATTCTCATTGAAATCAGTGCAATGACTCTCATTGACTCCAAGGGAGTAGGACTGGGCTCTATGGATGAAATCCTGTCTGATCCCATTAAGGTTAGTGGGAGTTCTGCTATTTTCTTCAGTGGAGCCAGGTTTTCACCTCAGAAGTTTAAGGACCAGGATTGTGTCTAGCTTCTCAGAGGCTCAAAAGGGGAAAGTCTCCTGGTGCCCTTTCCTTCCACTGCTTCTCCGGGTGTCAGTGCCAGATACAATTAGTAGATACTCTTCTTGAATCTCCAAGCACCAGGCAGCTATGGCCCCATATCCCCCGAGATAAAGGGTGTTGAGGGAGTGAGACATTTGGTTCGGTGATTAAGACAAACCCAGGTATCATTGTAAAGCCCTACTGCATCAACCTTGTTCTACTCCCGGGAGATCATGCCGCTACACTTGCAATGCTAAGTATGCAAACATTCTGGGAAATTCTCAGATATAGCTTTCTTTTCCACTGTACTACTTTAAAATAAGTCAACTCAGTCCCCAGACTGCACAATAGGTATTTTTTTGATTATTATCATGATGCCTTCATTTCAAATCTTAGGACTGAATTGTCAATGAAATTTGAAATATGGTAAGAAAAAGCTATAAATTCAAGGCTTATAGTTGATTATTCATAATTGAGTTACAGCTCATTTGTATATGTCATCTCCAGCCCCTCTGTATAAAAGCAGTGCTAAGTTCTGACCACACCACCAAAAAGAAAATTTCTTTCCTGTTGGTTCATTTCTAGTTCCAGCTTCCCACTCTTCCTCGGTGTTGTGCATATGTGGAGTAAGCTTTCCCACCTGCCCCATTATCTAATTCTCTGACCTCTGTCCCAAATGTCTGGATGCATGACAGATAATACTCCATCTTTAAATCTTGACAAATGAATACTAATATTGATAGAAAAGCCATATAGATCTGCCCCAACACTTAGGTTAGAGTATGTTGTAGGTATCAAAGGGGAGACGCTATCTAGTGCAGCAGTGGGCATGTGGCCCGTCAGGGTAATCCGGTGGCAGGCGGTGAGACAGTTTGTTTACATTGACCATCCACAGGCATGGCCGTCCGCAGCTCCCCAGTGTCCGCAGTGCGCCGCTCATGGCCAAGTCTAGGGATCACTCAATTCTAGGGATCACCTCTTCAGATGAGGTAAATAGTCATAGTTCCATGCCTAAGTTTCTTTGTGAATCTAATCCATTAATGGTGTTTATGGATTTATAATAAATAGAGAATATTTCTTATCATTTACTTAGGTACTATATTTTCCACTGTTTGTGTCCTACATTTTTTATTGCATTCATATTGTAATGGGGTGTTTTTATATCCCTATGTAATGCTAATTTCTGAAATATATCAATTGGTTCTGAAATTACTTTATGGAATTTTACCTATACTATTGCTTTAGGAAAGATAATTTCTGATTATGGATTAGTAGCTTCTGTTGTATTCAGATTTCATACGTATATCCATCAGTCAAAAATACCTGATAGATAAAAGCTACAATTGGTAGATGCTCCAAAAAGTTAAAAATCTTTGAGCAAAATTAAAATGACCAGTGGAAGAAGCAACAAGGGTATTTGGGCTGCAACAGCTCTGTTTCCGTGCAAAGCGGTGAAGTGGTAGATACTGCTACAGGACTTTGGAAAATATACTGCCAAGCTGCTCCTAAGGTATTAGGCCAAATTCTGTACCTATGAAGTCAATGGAAGTTTTTATAATCACTGCAGCTGGACCAGAATTTGCCCCATTTCTTCATGTCTGTGTGTACATTTTTTATGACATCAAAGACCTCCTTTTCCATTTCACCCAATTACTGCTATCCAAGTTGGTAATGGGGTAATTTTCATCACATCAAATGCACTCATAGACACATCTCATCAGAAAATTGTGGCACATCTATGCTACTGCATAGATAATAGGGTTGAAGTGACCTCCTGCGTCAGCTATTCTGTCCATCTGAATCACAGTAGGATTGTTTCAATGCTTTCTAAAGCATCACTAATATAGCTGATTCTCAAACCTTGCACTGAATATCTTTACTGACATCAAATCCTCAACCTTTGTTGGCTGCTAATTCCTTGGCATTCTCTAATTGTCAGTATGCGTCTTAGCTGCATTTATTCTTTAATTATGTTGTAGGAGAAAAAATGAGTTCATGCCATTGTTAATAGGAGCAACATGATATTTACCCTCTTTAGCAATAAATATATTGCAAAGTCAATATTCAACCCTATTAATTTTTGATGGTAGAGAATATTACGTTATGCAGGTTCTAGAATCAGAAATGAATACATTTAAATTTATTACTTATACACAAACCCCATCAACAATCTTAACACAAACTTGATTTTTGCTATTACTGTGACAATAACAATTCTGCCAAATTTCAGTTTACTGACTTTCAAAAATCCAATTTAGGATTAATGTGAGAGCAACAACTAATGTGAAAAATTACTTTGAAATTTTTGGGTCTTTAAATGTTATCTCACAGCACTTAAGAAAGACATTTCACTGTAGGCTTAAAAAATCCATACATCTCAGAGAAAAGAGGCAAGCGGTTGACTATTAAAGCACAATTTTACCCAGCTGTCAAGTTGAACTGGGTATCTTGCTTTATTGCAATCTGATCATTTCAAGCAATACTTTAACATTAATACACTGCTTAATATTGATGGATATGTTACCGGATCCAGAGAAGATAATATTTGATAACAGTATTCTCTTCTTACTACTCATTGCAGTCCCATGGTTTTTGGTTAGTTACAGCAATAATTCCAGCTTTTTTACCTCCTCAAACTTGATGAATAGTACCAGTAATTTTACCTGGAAAAATGAAAATACAATACATATGATTGGAAAAATTATCCAAAACAGGGATATTCTATACAAGGGTGAAGTTTGGAAAGCAGCAATGCCAAAAAAGACCTAGGGGTGATAGTGGACTGCAAAAGAAACCTGGGGTCAGATCCTTCATTAGTGTAAATTGGTGTAGCTCCATCGACTTTGGACTTGTATTGGGATAAGGAGAAAATAGAGGCAAAATTGCACAGCATGGAGAGAAATAAATCCTATCATAAGAGCATGTGAGAGGAAAATGGCTACACTGGATACCTTTCCCTCTCATGTAACTACCTTTCCAGCCTCTGCAAGTCATTTGTCACAGCCACAGAGAAAAACTAGACAAGGCAGAAAATTGTGGAAGAGACCCCACTTTGAGCAGCATTCTGTTTTCCAACTTTAGCCGATCCACCAGGAAAAGTCATGGAGAGCAACCTGTGGTTCCTCTGCAAAATCAGAGCCCCAAAGGGTTCTGGCAATTATTGGCAGCATTTGGCTGTTGGCCCTTCTATGCTCCAATGGGTTGGTGGGGAGCTGGAAGGGAGAGAGGGGAGACCAGAAAGCTACCTCCTCACAGTTGGGCAGGATCCACAGAGCTTAGGCTGAGTCTCTGGAGATGCTCTGCACTCCAAACCCCTGCTATTTCTGGCTGTGGGGGTTGGAATTAATATTCAGAATCCATTGTAGCCCAAGAGATTTTACCTTATTGTTTTTCTTGGCTTTTTTTGCAAAAGGGGAGCATGTGAACCAATGTGATTTTGAACAGCATGAGTTTGATCCTGCAATATGCTGAGCCCTTTTGCCCTGATTCAGCAAAGCCTAATGTTATACATGTCCCTAAGAAGTGGTCTGCTGGATAGTGACCAGACTGCTCAGCACATTACAAGGCAGATATCTTTTTAAGATCAGAGAACTGAGACTCTCTTGTTATAGCTTTGGAAGGGACATGCCTAGAATAATGCAATTCTTTCTGAAGTCCTCATGTTGCTGGAAAGATGTAGTCAACTTGGAAGAAATTCACAGATGAGTAACAAGAGCAATTAACTGATGGGGGGGGGGAGGGGAAAGACTTGCTAAGATTATAAAAAGAACCAAATATGTAGACTGTCTAGATGCTGATTAAAGGAAAAATATCAAGGAAACAATTCCAATTCTGTAAACTCCCTTGAATTACAAAAGAACTAAGCCTTATAGCAAAATATATCAGTGCTCTTTGGAGTAATGATTGTTCTGTGATTTTGAAATAGCCTCCCAAGGGAGATAGTGGAAGCCCCGTCCACTGAGGCATTTAAAAAGTCAGTTTTATGCTGTTGTGAATTGAGAGTGAATTTGGCTCAATGTGTTCAGTACAGTGCTTCATCCCAGGAGTTAAAAAGTATTTACAGGACTATTGAAGAGAGCCAGGATGGCCTTGGTGCTAGTACATGTTCAGTCCTGGGCTAGATTATAAAATCTTTACTCAAGCTGGTGAGCATTTACTCACATGAACCGTTCCATTTCTTCTCTATGTATCAGTTTCCCCATCTTCTAATGGGGATAACAACACTGATCTGTCATACAAGATACGTACAAGCGTGAGTTCATTCATTAATATTTGAGATCCTTAGATGGAATCATATAAGTGGAAATTCTTATTAGTAATGGGTCAAATTCTTAGCTGTTGACTCATTTTCTACTTGTTCTTTATTCAGTCAGATTCCAATTGAAGCCAATGGAGGATTATATATGTTTCATGTATGCTTGCTATCATACTAATACTCCTAATATCATGAAGGACTCTGTGTGTCTAAAAATAAACTGGCTCTTTATTAAGAGATCAACATGCAGAGATGCTGCAACTACAACTAGTATTCTGGCCATATGCACACCAACTTCTGGTTCCTCTTCTAAACTCTTCCCTCCTGCACCTTGTGCTTCTCCCTCCAAATTTGATGCAGGTTGCTACAGCAAGAATAAGGATGACCAAAATGGAGGGAGGAGTTTAGGACTTGGACAATGATAATTATCAGTAGTAATCCTAGTAATACAAATGAATAGTAAATTCATCAACATAAAAGAAACATGAAGGTCTTTACTCTGCAGAACTATGTGTTTAATATTCTCTAGTGGTACAATACAATTCTGATTTCATTTAGAACAATAGTATGGTTCTATAACAAACCCCCTCCTTGTCCAAAGGACCTGATCCAAATATCATTTAAATCAATGTAAAGATACCCATGTCTTGGCCCATGATATTTGTGAGCTATACAGAGGCCTCCATTGGTGATCACCTTACACTCTTTCATGAAATTCAGAATGCTATTTTTGCAATTCATAACAAATTACTGAAATCACTGTTGGGAAGAGAATTGAATTCTCTTGTTTTCAGATAAGTGCTCAGTAATGCAGCTAATGAGAGAGCCTTATTAGCTTAGCCCAGTGCCTGCTCTTTTGAAATTAGATTTCCTGCTGCTACTCAGAGCACTCCAGAGATGAATGGCCAGGATCTGTGATCTGTTACATATTCATTGCATTCAGTTTAAAATGAGCACAGGATCTGATGTAAATTACCATTGTACTATTGACCCCAATGGATCTACACCAATTAACAATAGCTTAGTTTCTGACTTGAAAAGGTGCAAAAACATGTTAAGAATCAAATGATTTTGTCTGCACAAAGTAAAATGAAATATGGGTGTTTTTAGCTTGCTTATCTCAAAACAGGAATCAATATTTTCTATTTAAGAAGGCACTTTAGGAGGAAGGAAAATGCAACCTAAATTGCCACTGTCTATCTGAAATTATTCTTGCTTACAAAACATTTCATTTAAATGAGCCTTTATAAACAACTATGCTTTGGTTAGGCATTCTGGTACTACAAAGATGGACACCATTACAAAACCTCAAGGTAGACACTGATAGAGTCAAATGACAAATTTCTATATGCTTTGACATTTGTCTGACGCTATCCCTGAAATCCTCTTTCAATTTTTAGAAAGTCACCCATCACCATGATATCTGAGTCCTACCACTGGGAATTCAACATCCCCTTGTTAGGACATACCTGGATGTTTCAAAATCCAAACAGTGTCAAAACATGTCTAATGTTTGCTACTCTAAAGTATTTCCCATAACCATATATTTCTATAGTAGTGATTCTAACAACACAGCACCTTATTAGTTCAAGCTAGCCACTATGCTTTAACATTACATGTAGAACAAAAGTTTTCTGTTTAAATTATTTTGACCATATAAATATACGCAAAGAAAAATATCTCAGCCTATGAATAGGATGTTGTGAAATTAATTCTGTGTAGAATTGATCCAGTTACAAATTGTAACTGTCATAAGCAGAGCCCCCAAACTCTATTACATTAATTTATGTTGTAACTTGTATTGAAGACATTTAGTGCTGATGAAAATGGTATTATACCATACTATTGCCTATCTAGTCTCCTACTATGAACAACACATTTTTTTGATGATTTAGTTGGTTTAAAGACACTTGAATCTACACACCGAATACATTTCAAAAAGTCAAGTCTTATTCCCAAGGGAGTAGTTTTCAAAGGAAAGACTCCTGGAAACTCTTGGGTATTTATAACCCAGATAAAGCAAGGTAATATACATGGACAGATACATTTATTTAACAAGACTTTGAAGATATGAACATGGCCAAAAGTATATACTGCTTAGCGAATGTTAATGTTATTCCCAAGCTTGTTTTAAAATAAGATCTATAAAATCTCCCATTGACTTCAGTGGAGTCAGGATTTCACCCATAAGCTACAAATAATGGACAAGACTGTTTCTTGTACTATACACCCATCCGGACGTGTAAGGGGGAGTAAGACCAAATGATGGAGTATAGGGTGATGATCTGCATTGTGGATCACAGTATTGTCTCTCTGTGGCTGCTGCTCCTCCTCCTATGGTGGGACACTGCTAGGCAAGGGTGGGGAATGTGTGCATTGGTGGCTTTGCCTACCTCCACTTGATGCATTAGTCAACAGAAATGAACCGGTGCAGATGAAAAAGTGATCTGCTTCTGGTGCTGACCAGCAGCAGGTTAATTCTCTCTGGAGCAAGGCAGGGAACCAAGGGAGAAACTTGAACTCTCAGGATCACAGTTTGTTCTCCAATCTGCTTCTGGGACAATTCAACTAGATGTTGCTGCGTACTCAGAACAGCGGTTGTGATATCATAATCTAGTCCAATACAGGGGGTTGCTACTCTTCTGATGTGAAATGGAGAGCTGCCAGAGCAGTAAAGCAAAACCTAAAGAGGAGCCACTGAAATAGAAGTGAGAGCTGCTTTGGAGATGACGAGCTCCATGAAACTAAGTTTATCTGGCAGTGGTGAAAGAAGAGAGGAAGGTGGGGGGAAAAGGTAGATAGAGCTCCTGCAAGAGGCTTGGAGAAAGTATACTAGTGAGAATTTGATCCAGTTCAAGGAATGGAGTGGGAGACTCAGCACCATGAAACACAGAAGAAAAGTGGCCCAAATTCAGATCTGGATTTCAACTGCCCCCAAAGTGCAGAGGCGATGAGATCTAGGTTTTATTTCATCTCTTTAAATCTGTCCCCTTAAAGAACATCAATATCACCTCCAGGTAGCATACCAGCTGGCGAGAACAAATTTGAAACTCAACTAATGCCTATCTCATGACAGATCCAAAACCCCAGCCCCCTGGTTTTGACCTTCCATGCCATCTGTGGGCAAAGCTCAATCGCTTCAGATGTGGAGAGATCAGATGTGCTGCTAATGACTATAAATGGGCCTTTGTGAGGCTCTCTTCTGCTGCTATGGCCTGTTAGAAGATGTAGATCATATATTGCAAGCTGCATCCATTGGCAAGGGTTGCCTGATTCCCTCATGGACATGCGCAATGCTCTACCCTCAGTCATTGAATGGGTTAAGATATTTAGACTAACATGCTTGACTTGATTGCATTTACACTGACGTTCACAATAATAAAATAACAACTCATTATAAAGACAAATGTATTTATTTATTTACCATGAGCCGTAGTGTTTGTATTTCTATTGCAGTACCACAGTGAGGCCCAAGTATTGCGCACACAATGAAAAGGCAGTCACTACGCCGAAGCTCATCCAGTCAGTCAGAGCTATAGGTAATCAGAATCTGAATTCAGAATTCTGGCACTCTGAAATTCAGAGAGAAGAGATGGAGGTTTGGTTTGGTTTCCTATATGCAATGGTGATGCTGCTGCTGCTGTTTGTTGTTTTCAGAGAGAAAAATGCTCAGTTATGGAAATTTCATTCCATCTTGACTTTTGTGTTGATGTCTCATGAAACTGAATGGTTTATGGTACTACCAGAACCATCCAATAGAACTGCATCCCACTAAACGTAACTTAGCTGTTTTTATTCTGCGAATAATAAGTGAATGGATAAATAGCTAACCCATTAAGAATTTACCTTCTTAAATATAATGCACACAACCATATTGTGTTTATTTAAAATAAATACTATCTTAATTGCAAACTCTTCAGAGCAAAATCCTTGTGTTTATTTTTTTTCTGGTAAATGCCATGCCCTTTGGGTATGTGTGTGTGTGTCTTTACATATGTTATATAACAATACATACATGTCTGCCTTCACTACTGCTAAGTCATTTCTGAAGTGCCCATTAATGTAGAGTCTAGACACCAGTTGTAATGTTGAATTATATTTCTGTAACATATAGTGAGAACCCAAATAAATCCCTAAAAGGCCCTTTATATATTCTTACATAATACATAAACTTTGAACTATAACATTAAGCATCCAATGAAGTGAGCTGTAACTCACGAAAGCTTATGCTCAAATAAATTTGTTAATCTCTAAGGTGCCAGATGTACTCCTTTTCTTTTTGTGAATACAGACTAACACGTCTGCTACTCTGAAACCTGTCATTAAGAGAAGGTACTCTAATCCAGCATGAAGCAAGGATAAAAGAAATTTCATGTTTTTTAAGGCTAAGGGGACCATTATAATCCTTTACTCTGATATCCCTATGTAACACAAGTCATAGAACCTCACACTGTACTTTCTGAATCAAGCCCATAACCTCTGTTTGCCTATAGCATATCCTTTAGAAAGACTTGATTTAAAGTCTTCAAGTGTTCAGAATCCACCACAGCCATATGTAAGATGTTCTAATAGTTAAAGTCTATCTGGATAATATATTTATCTTTACTGCAGTTAGCAAGGAACCAAGATATTTTTGTGTCTGGGATATATGCACATTGTCAGATATACAGTGCTCTTTCTCGTGTAATGGAAATCAGGGAAAGATTTTAAATGTACTAAAATTCCCTCAACCTCTTCATCCCTTGCTGAATTTCTCTGTCTGTTTCGCTCTCTCCCCCAGCCTTCCCACTCAGATTCAGTACTCCAGTGCTTTATTCAATCTCTCTTCCTGCTCAGAAAGGTGAAACCATGTGAGCAGTGAACAGAAACCATTCCATCATGACCAATCACATGGTTCTAAAAGCAAATTCCATAAAGAGGCTACTGCAAGGGGCACTTGTTCGAAACAGTTGATGAACAACCCATTGGGTCAATAAGTGTCTAATAATCCATCCTCCGGCAACTGTGAACACACAAAACGTTGAAAATTCATGGGTAGGAGAAAACGTCCAAAGCTGATAAATAAATAATTCAGCATGAATAGTTTGACTGGTTATTTGGCCCTTACTACTCTCTTTGGTTCATTTCCCATATTAGTTCTATTTTAGGGAAAGGAGAGGAGTGGATTCCCTCTCTTTCTTTCTTCCATGTGTTGTTACTAGCCTTCTGATGGTTGTTACTCTGGCAGAGTATGCTTGATTTGGCTATTGCTTTTGGCTGCATTGTCAGTGTTTCCATCATTAGTGTGCTGTACATTTTTTTTCAGCCCTTGAACTGATCAATAGAGCATGTCAACTGTATTTCACATAAGCTTTAACCTATGTGGCATGCATGAGGTAAACCTCATTCATCTTCCTCCTAGGGAAAGATGCCTCACTACAGTCCTGGACCAAACACAACTGCTGCAGTACCGAACATGAGTAGCCAGCAGGAAGTCTGCTCAGAGGCTAAAGGGAGCTTTCCAGATGAACATGACAAGACATTTGCTCAAAACAACAGATCTCACAGCACCAGACTGGCATAATATAGAGCCAACATATTTCCATCTGTTCTACTTCTATCAGTTTAATTTCAGATTAAACCTATTTGTTATCTAAACCTCATCTATTGTTCCATTTTCAAGAAGGTGGATCTATGCCAAGAAATCTCTTGTCTTTGGTGCTATTAACTATTGATACATGAATTTTGCTCAGACCTGATTGGGATCTAAGTGGTGATTTCCCTCGGACATTTAGTCTGAGCAGACTTTCCCTTTAGCTGCTAGTGGCTTATTTCAGCAAGTGATGGTGCCATCCAGAATCTCTTCCTGATAAGGTGTATATGCTACTCTTGACCAGCAAAGCTTGCTATATGACTTGGAGTATGTAGTTTATATCAAACTTAACTTTAGCCTGCTGTGACCTCAGTGACCTCTGGGAGTTTATGCCATGGTTGACTTTGGCATTCAATGGCTGGTACACTGCACTCCTGTTTGATAATTCTTGTTTGACCTTACCTTACTCATGTAGCATCATATTTATGTTGCATGGCACCATTTTATGAGGTGATGTGACACTATGTAACACAATGTGACATTCAAAATGCAAAATGGTGCTCTGGAAATGTGACATAACTTGTTCAACATAAATATATGCTCTTAGCTAATCAGCATCCAGAGACATTGTTTCCAATCTAGCAACTAATGTAACTTAACAGACAGCAAATCACCATTGCAAACAAAAGCATTATTGTCTTCTTCGGCTTGAAAGTGATGAGAAATTACGGACAAAACAAAGTTCTCTCACTCTGAGGAAGGAGCATGGTCACTTTTAACCGTTTTAGGAGAGAATAAAACCCCAAATATGCATTTAGTAGGTCAAGGCAACCTTATTATTCTATTTTAAAAGGCTGCTCTCACTTTTTGCAATTGTGCTCCTATTCATAGAATCATAGAATCATAGAATATCAGGGTTGGAAGGGACCCCAGAAGGTCATCTAGTCCAACCCCCTGCTCAAAGCAGGACCAAGTCCCAGTTAAATCATCCCAGCCAGGGCTTTGTCAAGCCTGACCTTAAAAACCTCTAAGGAAGGAGATTCTACCACCTCCCTAGGTAACGCATTCCAGTGTTTCACCACCCTCTTAGTGAAAAAGTTTTTCCTAATATCCAATCTAAACCTCCCCCATTGCAACTTGAGACCATTACTCCTCGTTCTGTCATCTGCTACCATTGAGAACAGTCTAGAGCCATCCTCTTTGAAACCCCCTTTCAGGTAGTTGAAAGCAGCTATCAAATCCCCCCTCATTCTTCTCTTCTGCAGACTAAACAATCCCAGCTCCCTCAGCCTCTCCTCATAAGTCATGTGCTCTAGACCCCTAATCATTTTTGTTGCCCTTCGTTGTACTCTTTCCAATTTATCCACATCCTTCCTGTAGTGTGGGGCCCAAAACTGGACACAGTACTCCAGATGAGGCCTCACCAGTGTCGAATAGAGGGGAACGATCACGTCCCTCGATCTGCTCGCTATGCCCCTACTTATACATCCCAAAATGCCATTGGCCTTCTTGGCAACAAGGGCACACTGCTGACTCATATCCAGCTTCTCGTCCACTGTCACCCCTAGGTCCTTTTCCGCAGAACTGCTGCCGAGCCATTCGGTCCCTAGTCTGTAGCGGTGCATTGGATTCTTCCATCCTAAGTGCAGGACCCTGCACTTATCCTTATTGAACCTCATTAGATTTCTTTTGGCCCAATCCTCCAATTTGTCTAGGTCCTTCTGTATCCTATCCCTCCCCTCCAGCGTATCTACCACTCCTCCCAGTTTAGTATCATCCGCAAATTTGCTGAGAGTGCAATCCACACCATCCTCCAGATCATTTATGAAGATATTGAACAAAACGGGCCCCAGGACCGACCCCTGGGGCACTCCACTTGACACCAGCTGCCAACTAGACATGGAGCCATTGATCACTACCCGTTGAGCCCGACAATCTAGCCAGCTTTCTACCCACCTTATAGTGCATTCATCCAGCCCATACTTCCTTAACTTGCTGACAAGAATGCTGTGGGAGACCGTGTCAAAAGCTTTGCTAAAGTCAAGAAACAATACATCCACTGCTTTCCCTTCATCCACAGAACCAGTAATCTCATCATAAAAGGCGATTAGATTAGTCAGGCATGACCTTCCCTTGGTGAATCCATGCTGACTGTTCCTGATCACTTTCCTCTCCTCTAAGTGCTTCAGGATTGATTCTTTGAGGACCTGCTCCATGATTTTTCCAGGGACTGAGGTGAGGCTGACTGGCCTGTAGTTCCCAGGATCCTCCTTCTTCCCTTTTTTAAAGATGGGCACTACATTAGCCTTTTTCCAGTCATCCGGGACTTCCCCCGTTCGCCACGAGTTTTCAAAGATAATGGCCAAGGGCTCTGCAATCACAGCCGCCAATTCCTTCAGCACTCTCGGATGCAATTCGTCCGGCCCCATGGACTTGTGCACGTCCAGCTTTTCTAAATAGTCCCTAACCACCTCTATCTCTACAGAGGGCTGGCCATCTCTTCCCCATTTTGTGTTGCCCAGCACAGCAGTCTGGGAGCTGACCTTGTTAGTGAAAACAGAGGCAAAAAAAGCATTGAGTACATTAGCTTTTTCCACATCCTCTGTCACTAGCTTGCCTCCCTCATTCAGTAAGGGGCCCACACTTTCCTTGGCTTTCTTCTTGTTGCCAACATACCTGAAGAAACCCTTCTTGTTACTCTTGACATCTCTTGCTAGCTGCAGCTCCAGGTGCGATTTGGCCCTCCTGATATCTTTCCTACATGCCCGAGCAATATTTTTATACTCTTCCCTGGTCATATGTCCAACCTTCCACTTCTTGTAAGCTTCTTTTTTATGTTTAAGATCCGCTAGGATTTCACCATTAAGCCAAGCTGGTCGCCTGCCATATTTACTATTCTTTCGACTCATCGGGATGGTTTGTCCCTGTAACCTCAACAGGGATTCCTTGAAATACAGCCAGCTCTCCTGGACTCCCTTCCCTTTCATGTTAGTCCCCCAGGGGATCCTGGCCATCTGTTCCCTGAGGGAGTCAAAGTCTGCTTTCCTGAAGTCCAGGGTCCGTATCCTGCTGCTTACCTTTCTTCCCTGCGTCAGGATCCTGAACTCAACCAACTCATGGTCACTGCCTCCCAGATTCCCATCCACTTTTGCTTCCCCCACTAATTCTACCCGGTTTGTGAGCAGCAGGTCAAGAAAAGCGCTCCCCCTAGTTGGCTCCCCTAGCACTTGCACCAGGAAATTGTCCCCTACGCTTTCCAAAAACTTCCTGGATTGTCTATGCACCGCTGTATTGCTCTCCCAGCAGATATCAGGAAAATTAAAGTCACCCATGAGAATCAGGGCATGCGATCTAGTAGCTTCCGTGAGTTGCCGGAAGAAAGCCTCATCCACCTCATCCCCCTGGTCCGGTGGTCTATAGCAGACTCCCACCATGACATCACTCTTGTTGCACACACTTCTAAACTTAATCCAGAGACACTCAGGTTTTTCCACAGTTTCGTACCGGAGCTCTGAGCAGTCATACTGCTCCCTTACATACAGTGCTACTCCCCCACCTTTTCTGCCCTGCCTGTCCTTCCTGAACAGTTTATAACCATCCATGACTGTACTCCAGTCATGTGAGTTATCCCACCAAGTCTCTGTTATTCCAATCACGTCATAATTCCTTGACACCACCAGGACCTCCAGTTCTCCCTGCTTGTTTCCAAGGCTTTGTGCATTTGTATATAAGCACTTGAGATAACCTGTTGATCGCCCCTCATTCCCAGTATGAGGCAGGAGCCCTCCCCTCTCAGACATTCCTGCCTGTGCTTCCTCCCGGTATCCCGCTTTCCCACTTACCTCAGGGCTTTGGTCTCCTTCCCCCGGTGAACCTAGTTTAAAGCCCTCCTCACTAGGTTAGCCAGCCTGCTGGCAAAGATGTTCTTCCCTCTCTTCGTAAGATGGAGCCCGTCTCTGCCCAGCACTCCTCCTTCATGGAACACCATCCCATGGTCAAAGAATCCAAAGCCTTCTCTCCGACACCACCTGCGTAGCCATTCGTTGACCTCCACGATTCGACGGTCCCTACCCAGGCCTTTTCCTTCCACGGGGAGGATGGACGAGAACACCACTTGCGCCTCCAACTCCTTTATCCTTCTTCCCAGAGCCACGTAGTCCTCAGTGATCCGCTCAAGGTCATTCTTGGCAGTATCATTGGTGCCCACGTGGAGAAGCAGGAAGGGGTAGCGATCCGAGGGCTTGATGAGTCTCGGCAGTCTCTCCGTCACATCACGAATCTTAGCCCCTGGCAAGCAGCAGACTTCTCGGTTTTCCCGGTCAGGGCGGCAGATAGATGACTCAGTCCCCCGGAGGAGAGAGTCCCCGACCACCACCACCCGCCTTCTCCTCTTGGGAGTGGTGGTCGTGGAACCCCCAACCTCAGGACATCGCATCTCATGCCTCCCAACCAGCGGGGTCTCCTTCTGCTTTCTCCCCCCAGACATATCATCTGGTCCACTCTCCGCAATGGTACCTGTGGAGAGAACATGAAAGCGGTTAGTTACCTGTGTCTGTGTTACTGGAACCCGGACATTCCGCTTACCTCTTCTGGAGGTCACATGTTGCCAAGCTTCTTCACTGGCCTCTTGGCTCCTCTGTGCAACCTGCTCTACATCTTTAGAGCTTTGTGCCCCTAGAAGGCTATCCTGAGTTTGGTCCAGAAAATCCTCAGTCTCTCGTATACAACGCAGGGTCGTTACCTGTTGCTCCAGACCTTCAATCTTCTCTTCCAATATGGAGACCAGCTTGCACTTTGTACAGACAAAGTCGCTTCTGTCCTGTGGAAGAAAGACAAACATGGCACATCCAGTGCAGGTCACAATAGCTGAACCCCCCCCTTCCATATCACCTACCTACTATGAGCTTCCTCAGAGACGTTGGCAATTCTCATCTATATCACAAGACTCATTGAATCCTGAATTAGTGCTATCAGTTTTGATGCATGAGCTCAGACGATGGTCTGCTGTTTCCTTTCTTTTTTCTTTCCTGAGACGGTCTCTTGGATATTGTTTACTCTGTCTCTATACTTGTACATGTGTAAGTATATGAACAGTAGAGCTAGTAGAAAAAATGTTAATTTAAACATTTTTCTTAAATAAACAGAGACTTATTTAAAAAAAACCCTCAAAAATAATTCCATTTTTGAACATCTATATAGCCTGCTTCCCCCAAAAAATGAATTTGGAAAGTTTTTCACAAAATAGGGACACATTAACCCTATGATTCTATGATTTTTCATGAACATTTTTGCAAAAACATATTCCCACTTTTCAACCAGCTCAGATGTGTACTCTGATTGACTTCAAAGATAAGAACATATTTAAATACTATGCTGGATATGTACCATTAGGTAAAGGTACTTAAAATTCCAATACAGAGTCTTACACAGACATGAATTTATTACCTTCGCAACATCTGTATAAGGTACAGCATATAAGTGAGCCCAAATTTCACTAGTAGGGAAACTGAGGCATAAACACCAACTTTTAGCCAGATCTCAACACAAGTCAGAGCCAGAATCAAAGTTCCTATGCTCCAGTCTCATGTTTATGTCACTAGTTTAAAAGCTATTATAGATTTAAAAAAAACAACCAAACAAAAAACCCACCAAGCATTGAGTATTTTATTTTCCTGTAGGGTCAGTGTATGAATGCTGAAGGTATTTTTAAGTTATTTTTATTAGAAAAGAATGTTAATAAATGCATGCATGTAACCAAAATCATAAAAACAGAACACTTCTCCAGAGCCTCAGTATTACTTGTGCTTATCTTCTGGCAGTGAACTTTCCAGCATAGGTTTCAAAGCTTTCCCTGCTCTGTGCCGTCTCTGACTGTGTCAAACAAAGATGCCTCTGATTACAGTTCTGTAAACTGGCTGGGAAGAACCGTATCCCTCTGTCTTTGCTCTAATTGGGGGATGTGGTGTTTAGATGTTGCTTGTAATTATTAGAATTGGGAGCACTGGCTGTTGGGACTCTGAAAGGACAGGAAACAGGAAGGAGGGGGAGGAGTTGAAGAGGCTGAGGGAGAGCTACTGAGGGTGCAGCAGCAGATTGGAAAAGAGGTTTCCACTTTAAAAAATAAAGTCCTGTTGAAGTTTGTTAGTACCTTGCCTGGCCACTACAACAGGGGAGTCAGGTGAAGATGCTTCATGGGGCTCTGTCTGCCGCTTGCAATTGCAATGGGACGCATTTTCCCCTCCTCTTTTCTATTTTGTGTGTTACTTTCCTTCACACTCTTTCACTACTCTCTTTGGTGTTGCTCATTTCTCCACAGGCTCCTTGAGTCCCTCTGAAAGTTGATTAGCTATATTTTTTCTCTCAGCGGTGGGATGGACACAAAATAACTGAAATTTCCTTTTCCCCACCCCCACTGGCCTCAGTATTGACCTTGAATATCCTTAAATTAGTATTGCTTTTACTGCTGTTTCTCATTCTTGGTACCATTTGTACGTCATTCTTCACCAGGAAGGCAAAAGAAACCTCCTCTAATAGGTTTAATTTCTGTGCTTGTTTTTCAATGCAATGCTTTTAGCTGAGCCTGACCAAAGGAGGGGTTGTGGTTTTTTTTTACCCAGTATCTTTGTCTACATTGATTTATTCATACTGACAAGACACAAAAATCATCAGTAAATTATATATTTCTGAATTTAAATCATGCAGAATTCTAGCTTGGACCTAACAGTAACCAATAGTTGCACTGGAGAAATATGGTGGTGGTGGTAGAAATATCAGGTGTCCAGTGCAAGACGTAAATCGGGCAAGTTCCAGCTGACTCATGAACTTTGTTGAGTCATCTAGTCTGCCCCCAGTTGAACAAAGGTCAGAAGGAGCCTTCTGTATGGTTATATGGCCAATAGAATAGCTTCCAACTTAGTAAAATTGCATTGCCATTCAATAGTAAAAGCAGAACTACAAAGAAACATGGGGGAGGGGAAGGGAAGATGATCAGAGAATAAAATGAGTGAACCACAAAAGGTGCAGAAGTTCCATTCAGGTAAGATTAGATCCTTGCTTATCTGAAAAGCTTTGAACTGCAAATAAGGCAGAATATCTTGCATGATTTGGCTTTTTCGTGTGATTTCTAACTCTTCTTCTGAGGCAGAAAATAGCTCAGGAACAGACTTTGTTTTGTGGTATTTTGATATTTCCACTCTGTTTTTCCTGAAACTAAAGTGAGAAGGAATTTGTATTGTTTAAAAAAATATATAAACAATTAAAGGTTGGGTTTGGTTCCTTTTGAGCAATAGGCAGTTTAAGCCAGGTCACTCATTCCTGATGATGAAGTAGAATATAAGAACATAAGAACAGCCATACTGGGTAAGACCAAAGGTCCATCTAGCCCAGTATCCTGTCTTCTGACAGTGGTCAATGCCAGGTGCCCCAGAGGAAATGAACAGAACAGGTAATCACCATGTGATCCATTCCCTGTCTGCCGTTCCCATTTTCTGGCAAACAGAGGGTAGGGACACTTTCCCTGTCCATCATGGCTAATAGCCATCGATGGACTGAAGGCTGAAATACAAGGGATGAAGAAATCTTAGATATATCTGTTTTCTCTTGAAGAGGAATTAATAAATCCAGCAATATAGTGAGATTTGGCATCAGCCAGGTTGTACTTTCAGAAATAAACCAACCAAAATATTTATTTTCCTTTGTAAATGAAGAAGGAGCCCTCTCTGCCTATCACTGTCCATCTGCCTTTAATGTGCCTGTCACCATAATATCCATGTGATATACATATAATGAAAACAGGAAAATTTCTATCCAAAAGGAAAGTACTCTTCATCTCTCCCTCATTATGCTGATTTCTCCCTGGTGGTTATTTTATTATTATTTATTTATTTATTTATTTATCTATATTGTATTATTTGTAGTCCAGTAGCTCCTAGGAACCTAGGCATGGACCATGACCCCTCTGTGCCCGACTCTGTACAAACCCCAAACTAAAAGATGATCCCTACCCCAAAGAGCTTACAATCTAAGGATGAAACAGATGGATATAAACAGACAGATGAAAGACTACAAGGAAACAATGAGACAATATTAGTTGTCATGATAGGCAGTAGTCCTCAGCACACCAATTGCCAACCATTGTCAGGTTTGTTTTAGGCATCATGGAAAAGGAGAGTTTTAATATTTTACTTTTATTTCATTGACTGTTTCAGTCACAAATGTTGCTGTTATCAGGGAAGCCCTGCACAAAGAAATTGATCTCTCATTGTCCATTGAAGGTGGCAATAGTTGGATTTTGTTCCATTAAGAAAACCCTGCCTTTGACCACTGAGAGTTTCACCCTGGTCTTGGTTAGCCATGGCATTGTTGAGGAGTGCAGATTTTATGGCTGCGTACAGAAAGAGGGGGAAGCCACTGAGATGCAATGCTTTAAAGATAGGAACCAGAGTGCTGAAACAGAGTTTGCACCTGTTCTCCAACAGATTGAGCTGATATTTCCTGGGGCACAGCCATTCAAATAAATCTGAATATGGCAAGCTCAGCTGGTTCACACTATGCACTGCCATGTGACATGTCAATTACATTTCATAGCATGTTGGAATGTACTGCCCAAGCTGTGATATGCTTTATGCCCCATTAGGCCAACTGGGCTTGTCAAAATTTTCAATGACTGGTGATGAACACAGTTAAAGGCTTTGTGTTGACTGAACCAACAAACAGCCACCTTTCCTGGCTTACTGATGTTCAAAGGAATAGACAATAATTCACCATATCTAGATAATATGATGCCAGAGGTCTAGATTATATAGCCTGCTTCTACCTGAGGACTGGGCTGAAATACTGATGAATCAGATTTAAAAAGTGTGTGTTTGGTTTTTTTACTTGGAATGATTTAATAGCAGTTTTACTGACATGGACTTTTTTCAAGAGAACCATATGTTTCTGAAATTTCCATGCTCGATATAACCCAGGGCTGATGCTTCATTTCCAAGTATACTAGCTTGCCGCAAAAAGTTACCAACTCAACAAATCCACTGCAAAATTGAATGTTACATTTAGAACAAAACAGTGCTCTTTAGTGGTCACTTATTGCCTAATTTCCTTTGCTTGACGGTGTCACAGTTGATATGCAAATAATGTTGGCCACCAGAAGTACATTATCAAATGGCCAATTAGTCATCAAATGTTGGCTTCTTGAAGTCCAGACAAGTCAAGCCATGAATTGCAGACTCAGAGCAGGGAACAATGTAATTATGGGGGAAACATAAGATAAAGGGTTTTTGGAACTGGGCTCAGGATGGAGAGTAAGCTAATGAGGGTGATAAAATGTACTCTCACTATCATATTAACAACATCATTGTTAATATGCTGTTGGGGTGCATTTTAAAGGCTTTTCCAATTCTTGAATGTTGTCTTCTTAAGTGGATTTAAATGAAAGTAAAAGCTAAATGTGTTATCCCTTATCATATTCACAAACTCATTGAATATATGTTTCCTTCTTTATTGTTTCTTTTGGCTCTTTACGTTCCTTTTCATGAGGTGGGTTTTTCTTATTTGTGTGTGTTTTTTCAATAATAATCCAGAGCTTATTTACAGTTTGTGGACAAAATATAGCCAGGCATAATAAAATTTACTGCATAAACTAAATATATCTGGGGATTTGATATTATATTTTCAGATTAAAACTTGACTGCACCTATAAACATTTGGATCTCCTATAATCCAAAGACATTTTATAAAAAGATATTCAGAAAATGTCCCCTTTCTGATGCCTTCTGCCAAATGTCAGTCCAATTTTTATTTCTGTAATGACACACTCTTAAAACTGAAATCTTTGCAGATCCTTAACTACAGTGATATTACTGAGCATCTATAAAACAATAGATTTCCATACATTGTGTCAATATTAATGGTAAGTCCATGTCTCTACCAGGCTGTCTTTTGCAATCACCATGAGTAAGCTCTATTGAAGTTTGCATTTTAAATTTAAATACAAGAGAGGCTATTACGTTTTACTGCCAGCATAAACCAGTATATGATTTACTTATTTATATGAATTAATCAGTATTGCAGACAATAACTCCATCCAAGCAATACATTACCTTGATGTCTACTATGATTCTGAACCAGTAATTGCAAGCTAAATCTCTTCTCAACTAAGGGCCTGATCCTGGAAGGCACTAAGCTGCTGACATGCTTGCTGATTTCTATTAGAGTTCTGGGCACTCCATGTCTGTAGGGGAGATAATTCATTCAGTGCAAGAGTTAACTGGGATTTGCTACAGTATTCAGTTCGAGAGTTGCTTTAGTCAGTGTTAAACATTGAGAAGAAGGATGGGTTTGTGGTTAAGGCACTGGACTCAGAACTCGGAAATTTTAGCTTTAATTCATGGCTCTAACTGTGATGTTTGAAAAAGTCACTTAATCTCTGTGTCTCTCAGTTTTCCTTTTCTCCGCACTTCTCTCTAGTGTGCATTTTGATTCTAAACCCTCCATTAGTGGCTCTTGTGTGATCTGTTTGTACAATACAAGGCCTAGTGTGATGGGGCCCAGATCTCAGTTGGAGCCTCTAAACTCTACTGTAATACAAATAATGAATAATATCTACAGTCAACAGACATTCAATCCATTCTTCTAAAAGCTAATACTAGGAAAGGGGGAAATGATTGATTGCTCATATAGCTGGAATGGTGGGGAATTTTCTCATCTGCAAACTTTTCTTGCACAAGTCCATTGGTCAGCACCATTCACAGTTTGGAGCATTTAATTATATTAGACAGTCTCAAAATGAGACTGTGATTACTTGTGATATGTCAACACTTCTGACAACATTGCTCATGAAGTAGGTATTTTTTAGTTAATCAGAAGAATACTTAAATCCTAAAAGTCCACATGCAGAGAGTGAACATGACAAGTAAAGGACATAAATTTTAACAACAGTAGAATTTAGCGTGAGATTCATTAGACTGCAGTTTTCCACATATGTGCCACTTCAGTGGTTCACAGCTTGGATGAAAATAAATGAGGAGCTTCTGAAATGTATTAGGGTGCTGTTTATATGATAAGTAATTCCAAAAAATGCTGCATATCTCTTTGCAAGTTTGTTTGCATGGACTTTAGAATATAAGATAAGAAAATAATTTGTTTTCAGGTTGATTTTATTCTGTTCTTTTATTTTTAACATTTCTTTACTGAAATGGGAATACAAAGTGTAACATATAAATTCCTGCCAAAACAAACAGGACTTAGATTTTTATAAGCATTAGGCCAGTCTCTGCCCTCCGTTATTCCATTAGTAGCTCTGTTGAAATGAGTGGAACTACTCTGAAAAAGTCTGACATAGAGAAAAAATAACTATTTAATGCATTTATATCATTATATCTGTTCATATTTAAAATAGTTTAAAATCTTATTTATCCCCCTGTAAACTAAAAATTTATTAGAAGAACATTATGAAATCTCTGGAGTCCATGTACTTATGGGACTCGGTTTCATTTCTATTTGATGAGATGAGAAAATTCCCCACCATTCCAGCTATATGAGCAATCAATCATTTCCCCCTTTCCTAGTATTAGCTTTTAGAAGAATGGATTGAATGTCTATTGACTGTAGATATTATTCATTATTTGTATTACAGTAGAGTTTAGAGGCTCCAACTGAGATCTGGGCCCCATCACACTAGGCCTTGTATTGTACAAACAGATCACGCAACATTGCAAAGTTAAAAAAAAAAAGAGTATGAAGAAGATTCTTCTTGGGAAGGTGAAGAAACTCTTTGATTCCCCATCAGTGTTAATTAAAGGTAGAAGATAGTACAAGAAAACACACCGAAAGACAGTTCAGAATATAGCTGAAGATGATAACGCCCCACTGCCTTTCCCTGGAGAAGAATGCATGGGGGCGTTACTACCTTACCATGATTAATAATATAATAAAATCCTTATAACAGCTGCCCAGGTCTTGCTGCGATCATTAATTGCATGCAGGCACTCACACCATCAACCACTCTTTCCAGTGGATATATATCAGACTTAGAAATTGAGTGCACAGCAGCTTTAAGTGTGGGAATCACAAAAGAGTCAATGGGGGTGCATTTAACAAAAAGTGTCAAATACATCAACACTACATAGTCAAAAATAGTTATTCATGCAAAATTTGGTTTTGGAGTTGTTTCGGTCTTTGGGAGAAAAAGGTATTTAAAATAATCCCAAGAACAATAGACATGAAAAGGTAATTAAAAACTAAGCCACATTCAGATTTGACTGAGGATAGGTCAGCAATCATCAAATGATAGGAAGTTAAAAGTAATAACAGCTTTTGTACCCTTAGACCACCGTGAAAGGCACATCTACCAGCCCAAATTGTTGAGTAGTAATGTGGGAAAGAGAGGAATCAGTCCCGCCCTTGCAGGCTGCAAATGGACTGCAGCATGAAGGCTGGAGTGGTCTCTGTAGGAGCTGTTGCAGCCCTTCATGGTGGGGAGGGGGAATGTGGAAGGATCCATGTGGGAACAGATCAGCCCAAGAACTATTCAACATGGGCAGCCTCCACTTTGAGATTTTTATTTGTATGTGTCAGAACAACCCATACAACATATGTGTGTGTGTGTGTGTGTGTGTGTATTGTGACAAAGCTCTGTCCTTGCCTCCGTGTGTCCCGCGTTTCCTGGCGGATTTCGCTAGCCTCAGAGGCTCACTGTGACCCTGCACGTAACCCTTCTCTCTCTAGAGATAAGGGTCACAATCTACTGAGCCATTTTCATCATAAGCCAGTGAGGGAGGTGAGGAGAAGTTATCCTTCCTTGCATAGTCTCTGTTTGTCTCCCAGTCTCAGTGATTAATCAGAGGGCAAAAGTGTGTGTGTGTGTGTGGGGGGAATCCCAGGCCCACCCTCTACTCTGGGCTCCAGCCCAGGGGCCCTAATAGTATCAGCTATGGTAGCTGACCTTTTAGAAACATTACATGTACAATTCCCTGGGCTACTTCCCCCACAGCAGCCCTCACTTCCTCAAGCTCCACTTTACCCTTACCTCAGGCCTCCTTCCTTGTGCCTGATATGGTGTGTACTACTCAGCCTCTCCAACAGCACAACTTCCTCCCACAGCTCCTGACTAACTGGGAGGCTTTTAACTAGTTTCAGCCAGCCCCTGATTGGCTTCAGGTGTCCCAATCAACCTAGTCTTCTCCCTGCCTTCTGGAAAGTTCTTAATTGGCCTCAGGTGTCTTAACTGACCTGGAGCAGCTGCCATTTCACTGGTCCCAGGGATTTGTTTATCCTGGAGCTAATATATCTATCTCCCAATACTTTTCTATAGCCATCTGGCCTTGCCCCGTCACAGTATAAGATGCTATTAATCTTTTACAATTCGGGGTCAGATTCTGCTTCTGACAAATCAGAGCTGACAACTTAATTCTTTATTACAGATTAATTGTAGGATGGAAGATGTCTTTTTGTTGTTTTTTTAAACTCTGAATGAGGATTATTAGATGCCATAGTCCATCTGCGCTGAATGACACCGCAAAGAGGTTAACTCACTAAAACCACTGTGCCATTTTACTATTGAAGGTTTGATTGCCATTTTCAAGAGGAAGTCGATTCTGAGTATCTGTAAATTCCATTCCATTAGAGGCAATTTTCAATATGAGCTTCATTCTTGCACTCCCTTAAACATATATATAATGATGCTACTGCATATGGATCAGCAGATCTCCAGTACACAGAAGGAAGGATATTAACTTTGAAGTAAACACTAATAATGGGATTCAGTGAATGGTGAAAAATACCTAGGGAATTTATGGAACACATAATTAAAGTCTTCCCCTAAGATTTAAAATCTGTGAAATATATTCAGCACCTATTAACATATAAATCCAAATGTTTTGCTGTTACATGGCACCTTTGGGCCTAAGAAAAGCATTTATTTAAAAGGAGAGTTGCATAATGTGCTGGCAGCAAAGCTCACCCACACTGCAATATCCCTTTAGTCAAGGACCAGGGTTAGTGTGGGCAAAACATGTTGTGTCACCATTCTCTGGATGGTGAGTTTGGAAGGTATACATTTTCAAAGCATCACATGCCAGATGTAGGTTCAGATGTATTGTTTCATATTGGTTACTATTTAACCAGCTTCGTCTGTTCATCTTTCATGCCTGAAATCTTGTATTTTCTAGGAGGGAAGAAAGAATGTTTTAAAGACCCTATGATTTCTCTCACAAAAGACTTGAATTTTTTTCCTGATAATGTTTGAGCCCCCTATATTTCTCGCACAGAGAATGTGTTACTCTATTTAAAACATATGGTTACTATAACTACCAATCTAATGTGCTCCTGACTTACTATTCAATATAGCATATGGGCTTGATCAAGCAAAGAGCTTTTCATATAAATTCATACACATATCATTATATATACACATAGGAAATAAATCAGACATTAGGATCTCAGCAGTGCTCTTTCATCTTCATCTGAAAAATGCTGCTACTGCCAGTGCAGGACCAAGCTGAGGATGGATCATCCTGGATTCTTCTGCTTGGGTAGGAGTCTAAAGAAAAAGCCACATTTGGAAATGCCATATCCTGTTTAGTTTTGCATATAACTTAAAGTCCTGAAGATGTAATAAAGGTTGGGTTTTGAGATACCTGAAGGAAAATGATTAAAAATGCTTTGCCTAATAATAGTTATACAAAAGCATGTTCCTGGAAAGTCTCCATTATTACCGATGTTTTGTTCCAAAAGGAGGGATTTTCAAATGTGCATGTCACTGCCATTTGTATCTTTCAATAATCTGCCCTCAGAAACACACTATCTCCATTATCTGTATGGAGTCTTGACAACTGAACGCATTTCAAGACTTCCATATCTTCATGAAGTGAGTTAATAGTCATTTGACCCTTTAATTCCAGAACCTTGATTACAATGGGTTCAGGATTAAATTACAGTCTCCCCCTCCCTCCCCTGCCCTGCCCTGCCCTGCCCTGCCCGCAAATAGTTTTATAATGAAAAGTGTTGATTTTGGTTGTCTGTTATTTGTGGTTATATTATTAACACGGAGGCGTTTATGTTCAAAATTGTCTCATCTCAAGTTGACTGCTCACCTTTTCACTTTGGGCCCAACCTTCAGTCTTTACTTGTCTAAGACTTACCTTGGGTCAAAGCCTTGACTGTGGCCAAAGTGCGCACAGTACGTGGGGGTGGGGGTGAGTATATAGCCCAAAAATTAAGTAAGAAGAGCCCTAATATAAAGGAAATGATGCTTATATAATAATTGTTCTGTTGATAGTTAAAGACAAGTAATACTATGGGCATGTAAAGATTCACATTGTGAAGACATTTAGAACAAACATATACATTCGATCCTCCCCAATGGACGTTTTGGTTTGGGATTCTCTAGCATGGTTTAAACCAGCATATGTAAATGGAGTCAATAGAAGTTGATACTGTGTATCTGGAGGCAGAATTTGGCCTTCATAGGTGTAAGTTTAGTGACAGCAACCTGTAGGCATTGTTGAGAGAGAATATGTGGGGGAATGTGAATTAATACAACTAGTCAGTGTGGTTTAATAAAGGGTAAATCTTGATTGACACAAGCTGGACTTGTTTTGGGGGGGAAGGGGATAAAATGAGAGAGCTATCTGAGCGAGGGTTTTTCATTTCATTTAGAACTTGGAATCTAGCTCCTACAAAGCTTATACTTGCACTGTGTATTAAGCAGAAAAGAAAGAGAAATATATATTGTGGTTCTTTGTTTTCCTCTAGAAAGTTATGTCCAGACAGAGATTCATTTCATTCCAGCATATTAAGCTGTATTGAGTGCAAAGTCTCATGCTACACTGACAGGAAAGGAGCAGTCTTGCATTTTTTTAAAAATGCTTCTTCACAATTCAGTCTAGACAGGTGGGGTCTGATTTTCATTTTCATCCCAATGCAAAAATAAATCAATACATAAACGAAGAGTAGTTAGCTGTTAGGGTATTTTTTAAAATGTTCCCTCTAACATAAAACCATGCCGTTATTAGAGACAAACCTGCACAGAAAGCCTGAATATGAATGACCCTAAATTTCAGGGGGTATTAAAACTCAGGTCAGTGTCCACTTTCCAAAAATGATCCCTTCTTTTCATAACAGACTGTACCCAACATCATAAATTTAGGGTGTTATAAATATTTGGATACAAAGATTGCATCAGATATTGCCCCCTCATCCAAATCCACTCCCTTGTTGGCAATTTGGAAGGAAAAAACAATTTGACAGTTGGATGTAACATGGTGTGTACCTCACACAGGCTCTGAAAGGGTTAGTGTGGACCTGAGCAGCCAGTTAGGCTACCTGGCAGTAGCTGAAGGGTGGGCCAGTCTTAATTACAGATGGGTCCCAGCTGGGAGAGGAGCTGGATGATTAGTTTAAAGAGGGGGAGTTTGGAGCAAAAGTGGCCTGCAGGGGGAGGACAGGAGAAATTCACTCTGTGGTCACTCTCAGGGACTAGATAGTTGAGGAGAAGTCAAGGAGGAAGCCTGGGGGAGAGTTGGCCTTGGGGTCCTCTCCTAAGTAGCAAAGTCTGGCAAGAGGCCAGGAGAGAGTTGGGGCCGCCACAAGGAGTGCAGCAGGCTTTGGTGATGAGCCTGGATAATAGGGCATGATCTAGACTTTCCATGACAGAGTGCTAGGAGGTCTTCAGTTGAAGAATGGGAGGACAGAAGGGGGTTTACATTTGTACTTTTAGTTTGGAATTTTGTTGGAGTGGGCGTATGCAGGTGTGAACCCAGTGAATCCTGGCCTGAGAGAAGGATGAACCTAGAGGGTCTGTAGGGTGAAAGCCTGGTAAAAGGCTACAGTAGGAAGAAGCCTGGGGAGGTAGCAGGGGAATAGATAGACCTTGCCTGCTCATTACAGGGCCTTTGTCTCTGATCCTAGGTTAGCCCCTGTGAATTGAGAAGTAGGATACATCACAAAAAAGACATAAAACTACCTTTGCCCCCACATCAGCTTCTCCAAGTGCTTCTCTGCTGCTCCTAAGGGTTGCATCCATCTATTTACAAGCTGTTTAAAATGACATAATAAAGCCATGTACAAATGGGCATTAATCACTTTCCGTTACACAGTTACCCATCAGGGGCAGTAGCAGTGTTTGCATTTTAATAATATTCATTCCTATAAATACTAACTGCTAGTCTCATCTAATCTCATGCTCCACTACAAGCTAAATTGAATGGGTTTTCCTATTAAATTACAGTAACAGAGCAATACAGACTAACATGGCTGCTACTCTGAAACCAGTAACAGAGCAGAGTCAACTGACATTCTCCTAGCACAGCTCAGATCCTTCTCTTTGTGTCTGTGGGACTCAATCTAATTCTTTTCCTCTCTTGGAAACTAGGTTTTATTATATCATTTAAATCAGTTTGTAAATAGATGGGTGAAACCCTCAGGAGCAGCAGAGAAAGAAGTTGAGGTGTCTTTTTTATGTCTAAACCATTGTCTTTTATCCTCACACTCCTCTAGGTTTTTAGGTCATAGTACTATGCAGCATTCTGTAGGTATGTCAGCATAGAACACTATTTACACTGATGGTGCCATATTGATGAGATAGGAATATACATAACAATGATAATTATTGGGGTTAATGCACAAAATCTGAGTTAGATTGGTCTGCTGCTGTGTTCCACCACAAACGAGACTGCATTTCAGTGGCTGGCACAGTGCTCCCAATATACACTCTATAAAATGGTGTGAGAGCCTTTTAGAGGAACGGCTGTAGGTATGTAACTATTGACTATATTGTAACTATTGACTATATTATTAACTTTTAATATTATTAAATGACCCATTTCCTTTCCTGCTTAAGAGGCTTGTGTCATGCCACCCACAAGAACAGAACAATGGCAATGCTTGCTATCCAGCTATCATACTACTTTTGATGGACACTAATGATAGCACTTGCTGCTTGTCGCTTTGTCCCCCATCACTGAATGAATTCTTAAAAAAAAAACCTAGAAACAATGTTAAGTATTTGAATACCTTCCCACCTTAAGTTATATAAGCCATTACTTCTTTAATGAGCCTTTTGTGTTATTCGGGTGACTGCTTGCACATTCTAGCGAAGTAGAAACAAAGAGAATCAATTTCATACAACTAAGGAAGTATAAAGCTGAAAAGATGCTTCATTCCAGAAGGTGGGAAGACAGATATATTTTTCTGTAGAATTCCATTAGAAAATATAGCATGCATTTTTAATAGACTCTAGCTGAATTGCTAGAGGAGGTTATTCAGAAAACTAAATAAAGCCCAAACTGTGGCAAGAATGCACCGATACTATGTGAAATATCCTGCATACATTTATCTGTCACTGTACTGAAATGCCTTACCTGCTTTTCCATTAGATATAACTTGACTCTCCTGAAATGAATAATTAAGGAATTACTAACTTCATTGTACTTCTGAATGGGAAATCAGTGACAACTCTGAAAATAAACTGAATTCATCCTTCAAAGTCTGCTCCCACTTCTGTTGACTCAATGGCAAAAGTTTTGCTGGTTTCAAAAGGAACAGCATCAGCTCCCTCCCCCTCCCAAACTGCACAGGGAGATAGGGACATTTGGGAGTTTTTCATAGGCAAAAATAAGCTAGGGGCCTTGCTCCCAAACATGAACTTAAACCGATGTGCTCATTTTAAAAAAATCTCCTGTATTAGAAGATGTCTATGTTTTTCTCCCTCTGAAGCTTTGGGGTGTGACAATCACAACCTTTTCTCATCATGATAATTTATTTCCAGTTCACAATTGTTTCCTTTTTTTTTCCTAGCCACCCTCAGGTCATGTGACAAAATGGGCCACAATGACAACTCCAAAGCCTGGCAATCACAATGTATATAAACCGGGACACTTCCCACCACTTCCCACCCTGCCAACGTATCTCAGGCCTTGTCTTCCCTACTAAAAAAAGCATGTGAGGTAAATAGTTCTATAGGTTTGAACTCAGCAAGTTTACCTTGTGGTCAAACTCAAGTGCCTGTTCTTCACCTCAGCACAGCATAGAGGTTAGTTAACCCAGGGAAAAAAATACATATTTGTTAGCAGTGAAGACTTCAGTCCTGATACGGAGGGTAAAGTGACGGGGTGCCATTGGCACAGAGCCGGTGCTAGACATAAGCAGACTAAGCAATTACTTAGGTCAGAGGTGGGCAAACTATGCCCTGCCGGCCACATCTGGCCCATGGGACCGTCCTGCCTGGCCCCTGAGCTCCTGGCCCAGGAGGCTCACCTGGCCCCTCCCCCGCTGTTCCGCCTCCCATGCAGCCATGCCGCCGCATGGGCGGTGGTGGCGCATATGCGCGGGGTGGTGGGAAGTTTGGGTAGGAGGTCCTGGGGGCTGGTTAGAGGCGGGGAGTCCTGGGTGGCACTCAGGGGATGGAGAGCAGGAGGCAGTTGGATTGTGGGTTCTGGGGGGCGGTCAGGGAACAGGGGGGATTGGATAGGGCGTGGCTGTCCCAGGGGGCCTGTTAGGGGGCGGGGATAGGTTGGGGCAGTCAGGGAACAGGGAGCAAGAGGGTTGGATAGGGGATAAAGTCCAGGGGAGCGGTTTGGGGCAGGGGGTTCCAGGAGGGGGCAGTCAGGGGACAAGGAGCAGGGGGGGTTGAATGGGTGGGGGGTTCTGAGGGGGGAAGTCAGGGGGCAGGAAGTGGAAGGAGCAGATAGGGGGCAGGAGCCAGGCTGTTTGGGGAGGCACAGCCTTCCATACCCCGCCCTCCATACAGTTTCGCACCCCGATCTGGCCCTCAGGCCAAAAAGTTTGCCCTCCCCTGGCTTAGACCACCAAGCAGCTCCAGGGGACCCCTATTAATTAGTATGTGTTGAGTGTGTGTGTGGGGGGGGTTGTAAAATATTCCTGCTTAGGGCCCCCAGTGGGCTAGCATTGGCATGCAGTTTCCCCACTCTCTGATACAAACAGAGGCAGATCTCTCTCTCCTCTTTGTTTGGTGTTGTAAGAGTTCCTCCTTCTCATTCAATCAACTTAAACCACCATGTGGAGGTCAACATCTATGAAATCCTCCCATCACCTGCCGGGAGACTTCATTGGTCAGAAGCACTGCCAGGGATTCACCCTTGTCAATGGGAATTTTGCCATTGACATCAGTGTGGCTAGGATTTCACCCATGGAAGTCAGGTAGAGGTGTATGTGAACACCTACTGTAGTATTTCTAGACCAACGGGTAGATGACTCTACCCTCATTCTTTCTCCTGGAAAAAGCATCAGCAGCTAAATGCTAAATATTAGCTATTACAAGCAGAACATCTATAACTAACTTCTTAGAGAGGACACGCAGGGGAGATGCTATATGCCACGGTTTGCTGCTCCAGGCCAATGGGGGCTGCTGGAAGAGGCACGGGCAGAGGGACGTACTGGCCGCCACTTCCAGCAGCTCCCATTGGCCTGGAGCAGCGAACCGCGGCCACTGGGAGCCACAATCGGCCAAACCTGCGGACGCGGAAGATAAACAAACTGGCCCAGCCTGGCAGGGGCTTTCCCTGCACAAGCAGCAGAACAAGTTTGGGAACCACTGAAGTAGAAAAATACAGCCGTGAACTCCATTCCTTAGCCAGGCTCCTTGCTCTAACTCCACATAATCCAAAGTGTTTACTGTTTATCAATAAAATTTACAGCAGTGTTGTACTGTTTAAAATATATTTCCTTCCCCCATGTGCAACATTGCACAATTGCCAATTTAAGTGTGTTTGTTTGTCTTTGTCCTTCTCTAAAGCAGTAGCTATTGGTCCCAGGTCAGAGGCAGGGTGCTGGATTATATAGGTTGATGACCTAATCCAGCATGACAAATCCTCTGTTCTTTTGTGTAGTGACATTTTAAAATGTGCATTTTTTTTAATATGCACCCTCCTAAAAATCAAGTGACCTACAGAATATTAAGAAAACAGCTGACATTCCCTGGACCAGTGTCTATAATTAAAACTTTGCTGATCTGTTTTTAGCGGGGTTTAGGTCAAATAAAAATAAACCCAAACCTTTGCTTATACTTGTCCCAAACATGGATTAAATATTGTTTAGCAGGTCCAAAAATTCATCTTGTTTACATGCCCTTGAATTTCAGCTAGGACTGACAGTGGAGTAATGGAAGAGTGGAACTGATAATCTTGTTGACAGCCTTGTACAAGCCAAGTCCTGTCCTGAATGATCATGGAGAGTGAACTTTCCTCGAGGTAGGATTCTCCATGACAGGGATGGGTGAGATTGGTGGATGTGATGAGATTAGAGACAGTGTAAGGAGGCTGGTGGTGCAGCTTCTAGGGCTGTATGTGGTCTGCGGATGAACAGTCAACTCCACTCTCCAGGACTGTCAATCCACCAACACCTTTCACCAACTCTAAATGTACTTAAATTTTTAAAAAATGGGGAGAAAAACATCAAGTTGTTAAAAATGTCACTTTGCATTATTAGTCTACCACTCACAATAAAAATATCAAAGATCAGGAGTCTGAGGCTGTTTTTCCATAACAGTAACTTGATTTCATGTCCCAACTTTCAAACCGCTTTCCTGTTCACCCAGTTGACTAAACTGGATAGCACTTAGATCAGCCAAATTGCTCCTATTGTGCTCATTAAAAAAACCTACTGAATTAACCAAATAAAACATTTATTTTAAAACATCTCAGGGTGGCTTAAAATAGCTATTACATGCATAGCATCTATTCTTAAATTGTTATTTTGCACTGCTCATCCATTTATAGGTTCAAACCTCAAACTATGGAAGTGTATTTCAAATGAGTCACCCAAGGGTGAGATGATGATTATCAAGAAATCCTGGTTCCAATAGAGGAATCAAATAGTGCAGTAAAATCTTCCTCTTAATGGGTGCTACCAGTTGAATAAGTAAATCCATCTTTAATTAAAATCATATGGATTAATACATAAATATTTTTACTTGTTTCTATTTTTAAAGTGATTCTTTGTCATCATGAGAAATCCAGTTGCAACCTCCTTAATTAAACACCACCTGGATTGATCTTTGGCTGGATATTTAGCTTATCTTCACCACTCGCTATCTTATCATGCCACCAAAACTTTTGGTGACCACATGACAGTACTGGGTAAACCCGCTTCATAATTTGCTGGTCTTCATCATAATATACATAATCCAAGAAAGCCACTGAAACTGAACCAGTGTTAATGGAGGCGGTTGCTGGATTAGGATCCCAGTATCTTCATTTCTGATCTTTTCCTAATACTTTAATGTGGAACAACTGATGAAGACGATGAGTAGACAATTTGCTGCTCTTCAGTCTTCCTCAGCACCCGTTTCACTACTGTATGTAGAGTTGGAAGGTTGACAGATAGATAGATCTTCAGCTTTATAGCAAGTTTGATGTCACAACATCTCCGGAGTGACTCCTGTAGGGCCTGAAATGTGGCAGCTGCTGGTATAAGATTGTCTGAATCTTTTGACCATCCTGCAGCACTGGACATAAAACTGAAGATACTTTTGAAAATGATTGCTAGCTAACAAGTGTTTAGATTGCTAACTAGTGTGATACAGCATGGCCAGAGGGCAGCAGAAGAGTATTAGAAGGGAGCCTTATTCCCTGTAGGGGGAAGAAAATTTGCTATAGATTAATTAAAGCATCTGAAGCCAATTAGAGCACCTGAAGCCAGTCACCTGATTAAAAAAAACCCTGCTTCAATCAAACAAGAGGAGGAGATGAAGCAGAGTGGATTGGTGTTGGAGGAGAGAGCAGTTTGGAGGGAAGCAGAGGAGAGTTTGGAGAAGTGCTGTGGTGGGCTAAGAAGACCAAGACCCTAGGTAAAGGGACACCTGGTTTGTGCAGAGGGAGGGCAGGAAGCCCCACAAGCTGAAGGGCAGGAGAGGGAAATAGCCGAGGGGAAGGAACCGCTAGTTCAAGTGATTTACCGCTATCCCTAGGGCCCCTGGGCTGGGACCAGAGTAGAGGGCAGGCCCGGGTCCCTCTCTCTCCACTCCCCTCCTCTCAGACACTAGTGGGGCAGTTAATACCCCAGTCCAGGGGCAAGAAACGGTGCTCTGAACCCCACCAAAGAATAGAAAGCACAAGACCCATCATAGTAGTGCCAGAAATTTGCCACACTAGGTATCAATTGAATGAACTGGCATAATTAGGAACTCCTGTCATGTCCATACTCCCTCTCAAATTTGGAAATCTTTGAGGTTCAAAACACATGACTAACTTCCTTTTTGTAATTTTTACATTTTTGATCATCTCTGCATTTCCATGGTTTTGCCTGGAGTAGAAATCTCACCAGAACTATGCTCTCAGAAGAGGATGGAGTTTCAGGACTTAGCCTACACTTGTGCACTTTGCTTGTGAACACACTAGCACTTTCATGTTCCCTAGAAATAATCAATAGCCTCTAACTGTAAAAGTAATTGAATAGCATGTGAACACACCAAATCTAAGGGTTACATGCACCAGAGGTGACAGACTATTTACATTCTAGATTATATAACACAAGTTGGTTGGTAATCATACAAGTGGTTCCATTGATGTCTGTACAACTACTCATGTGCGTAAGTCCTCACTGTTTTCAGTAAGGGATGTACAATGTAGCCTTGAGTGTGTACAAGTATCAGCATGCACACATACATTTACACCTGCCAAGGGATAGTGCATTTTTGCATTTTGCACATATGGGATAAAATCCTGGACCCATCGCTGTTAATTGGAATTTTGCTATTGGCCTCAATGGGGCCAGAATTTCACCCGTGAAAGCCAGATAGAAGTCTGGCTGAATAGTTACTACAGTGTTTCTAGCCCAACAGGAAATTACCCTCATTCTCAGTCCTGGAAGAAGCATCTTAACATTCAAGTGCTATTCCAAATTGAACCAAACATGTCAACCTTTCAAGAGTCTCCCTCTCCCCTCTTTAGGGCAAGAGTATCTGAAGTGTAAGCATATTCTTCTCCATTCATTAAATTTGAACCAAAAAAAGTCAATATAAGTGAAACAATTTTGAGCAAGTGCTTAGTGATTCATTTCAATGCATGAAGGCAAAAGTCTGAGACCATTTAGTGAATTCAATTACCTGTCACTTGTCTTCTCTTAATGCAACAGTTTTAAAATATTGTATTTTAAACCTGTGGTTCAGATGCTGAAGGGAGTAGATGAGACAGAAGTTCACATCTTATTCAGGAATAAGTCATATACTGTACAAACTTGGCATAGTAAAGAAGATCTTTTCTCCAAGTTAATTAGGTTATCATGGACTAGAGTTAGATGATTGAATGCAGAGAATAGTCTTGAGTCTTTGCTGAATAAAAAATTATCCATGCTCTCCAAAATAATGAAACTGAGGAAATGATTCCTGCAAACTGGTAATGAAATGAGCTCTGCTGTAATGAATAATACTGGAGTTAAATCCCACCTCATTAGAAAACACTAGATTTAGGGGAGTCAAGTGTAGCTTTTGTTAAGGAATTTATATGGGAGTCAGGATATGAAGTAAGTCTGAGCTTTAATTTAAAAAAAAAACTGTATGCTAAGCTTCATATACACACAGTCAAATAGCAATGTAGTTCACGTATAGTCATCTGAAGGCACAGATTTTTCCCTGGCTTTGACTTTAGTTTTGCACTGTTCTAAGTGTAGAATTAGGAGCTAACCTGTTCCAGAATTTAAGCATACAATAGGTATGGGGTACCAACCAGGATCCTGGCAATAAACATGTTTTGTTTGACAACATATAACCAATTAACCATCAAAACTCTACCAAAAAAGCTAGTGATACTTAATGTCAGTTACTCACTCTAACAGTTCAAATACCCTGGCTCTGAGGAATGACACCAAACCACAGTGGTATCTAGCTAAATCAATAAAATATCACAATGTTAAAGTCAAGGTTAAAATAACAAACATAACTGCATGACCAAGATTCTCTAATAAATGCCATTAAATGTATGTTGGTGCTTTGGCATATTTACATAAAAGGAATGGTAGTATGGTCCACACAATGGAAAAAAAGAATGACATGTATATATTATGGAGTATGATGAACAGGAAGGGGTTAGGTGCGAGAGGGAAATGACAAACCCTGATATTCCAGAACCCTTAAGGATGAGGAAAAGGGGGTTAATCCTTATTCTCTTTTCAGTTCAGTTCCCTGCTCCACCACAGATTTTGTGACCTTGGGCATTTCACCTAATCTCTCTGTTCTAGTTTCCCCTCTGTCCACAGGGGTGTTGTGAACTTAAATGCATTATAAATTGTTAGATGTTCAGATCCTGTGGTAATGGGGGGCCTTATAAGTACTGGAGCTGGAAAAGTGGCATGATTTTTGTAAGTTTACTGGATGCCCTTAACCCCCAGAGATGTAGGCGTTATCACTTAGAATTTTTGAAAATGTTGAAACTGGTGTTGTTTGGTTTTTAAAGGATTAAAAATAATTCAAATGAATGAGGGGGAAAAACAGTGGAAAATCTTCAGCACTCTGGATGCCATAACTAGTTCACAGTGTGGCATGCAGAGTAGCACTTAACACAACAAATATGCTTACTAAAAGTGAACACATTCATGAGTCTTTTCATTAACTATAGTTAATTAATGTCTAGGTATATATGACAATAAGAAGTCCAGCAATCTTTGGACCATACAGACCTTTTTTTCAAGGCAGTTTCTGTGATGTCTCCAATCTCTATAGTAACTGTATGGTACACTTTCTTCCACTGCTGAAGTTAAAAAAGAACTGGGTTCAAAGTATTGGTCACATCTCACGTCTGAAAAGTGACTGGAAATTGATATTCCTTGACTCCTTTGCTGTACTGAAGGATTTGCAAGTGCTTCTCTTTTGGAGACATTTGAACGCCAAATTTCAGTGTAGCCTCTAATAAGTCATGCAAAGTGTAAATGTGTATACATGATTCAGACTTTATACTTAACTGTCCCGTCTGCCAGTACTAAAACATCCTTAGGCTTTCTAAACACTTCCCATATTCCCCACACCATGCATGGGGCTCAGAACCAGCTCAGGGATACTCACAGTTGGTTGAAAAAAAATTAATGGAACAGTTTTCTGTCCTGAAGTGCAGTTTCATTTAAATCAAAACATTGTGTGGAAAGGTGTTGATTTTGACAAAAATTTTCCTGGGAAGAAGTCTAAACAAATCATGTGGACTGTCTTGTTTCAGTTCTAAAATGTAGAAACATTTTGTTTCAATAGAGTTGTTGTATCAACCAGGCACGGTACTAACGAGCTTCAACAGGACTTTATTTTCAAAGTGGAAACCTCTTTACCAAGTTGCTGCTGCACCCTCTGTAGCTATAAAGTTCTCACTTATTGGCAAGTGCAAAACTGTGGACACAAAATTGGAACCCAGTTCTGAAAATCAAGCTCTTATCATTTACAAAGTAAAATAGTCTATTTCACAGAGGTGTTGTGATGTTTTACTTTATGAAATGCTTGGAGGGTGAAATCCTCCTAAAGATGCTTATTTTTTTTAGAGACAGTAAATATTATATTGGGTTCATACTCAAGGATTTTCCTAGATATTCAGTGAATATGCTCGAAATTTCCCAGATGGATTTTCTTTGGTCAGATAGAAGAAACATATCAAAAATGGTTTGACCATCACATAGTTAACTAATTTGGACATCTGCGGAACAGCGTTATAACATTCAAAAACCAGTTGGAAAACACTTCAGCCTCTTTGGTCACTCAATTACAGACCTAAAAGTGGCAATTCTTCAACAAAAAAACTTCAAAAACAGACTCCAATGAGAGACTGCTGAATTGGAATTAATTTGCAAACTGGATACAATTAACTTAGGCTTGAATAGAGACTGGGAGTGTATGGGTCATTACACAAAGTAAAACTATTTCCCCATGTTTATTCCCCCCCACCCCCGCTGTTCCTCAGACGTTCTTGTCAACTGCTGGAAATGGCCCACCTTGATTATCACTACAAAAGGTTCCTTCCTCCCACCCCCTGCTCTCCAGCTGCTAATAGCTCACCTTACCTGATCACTCTCCTTACATTGTGTATGGTAACACCCATTGTTTCATGTTCTCTGTGTATATAAATCTCCCCACTGTATTTTCCATTGAACGCATCCGATGAAGTGAGCTGTAGCTCACGAAAGCTTATGCTCAGATAAATTTGTTAGTCTCTAAGGTGCCACAAGTACTCCTTTTCTTTTTGTGGATATAGACTAACATGGCCGCTACTCCGAAACCTGTAATTTGGAATCAGTTTGACTGCTTCCCTGGTATTCTACTGGATTGCAAATTTATAAAGTTATTAATGTACCAGCTGTCTCTTATTAATCTGTTTTCTAATGTAAATCTGTCCTTTCATTGTGTACCTACTGTATATTACACACAAACCCACATTTAAGGTTAAGGTTGTGTCACCAAGCATAAAAATAAAGAAATACAGATTAATAGAAGAAAAAAAAAGTGTGTGTTATCCTTGACCACAATAAGAAAGCCATTAAGGAGGTCATTTGATGTGGCTCGGTATCAATGTTTTATTTCCATCTTAACTGTGCATTTCTTAATGTGTGTTGCTAGCTTTCTCTGAAGTGAAACTCAGTCTTATGCAAAATGCCAGATTTGAGAGAACTGGAAACTGAAGCTTATTAATATATCAAAGGGCTGGAAGAACTACTTATACGGCAGAAAGGAGTTCATTCTCTATGCCCATTCAGTCATTGGCACCTCTGTTGAGACTGCCAGCAGATGTGAGAATGGTGACATTATGTATTAATCATGCTGAAGGATTTTGATTTATAATATAAAATAGAGACCAAGATTTTGTGATCATCTAACATTCATATATGCTTTTGATACTCCTGACTACAGAATCAGCCAGTGGATGTTATTCTGACCAGAGCTGATCAAAAAATGGGGACAATTTTTTGCATTAATTTATTTATTTTAATGTCACAATCACTAGCCAGTGAAATAGAACACATGGTCATACAAAGATTCATGGAGTACAAAGCCAGAAGGGACCATTATGATCATGTAATCTGACCACCTATGCAACACAGACCATAGAACTTTCCCAAAATAATTCCTAGAGCAGATCTATTTTAGAGAAAACATCCAGTCTTAATTTAAAAATTGCCAGAATCCAACACGGAGAATTATGGAGAATCCACCACGACCCTTGCTAAATTGTTCCAATGGTTAATTACTCTCACTGTTAAAAACTTACACCTTTGTTTCCAGTCTGAATTTGTCTACACTGCTCTTTTTCTCCTGGCAGACTGAGCCCTATGGGCTGGCCCATGCTCTGAGACTCAGTGCCATGGGTGTTTTATAGGGCTTTCAAGCTATTAAAAAAATTAATTGCAATTAAGCACATGATTAATTGCACTGATAAACAATAATAGAATACTATTCTCAAATATATTGATCTCAACACTATACACAGTGTACTGTGCTCACTTTATATTTATTTTTATTACAAATATTCGCACTGTAAAAAACAAAAGAAATAGTATTTTTCAATTCATCTAATACAAGTCCTGTAGTGCAATCTCTTTATCATGAAAGTCGAACTTACAAATATAGAATTATATACAAAAAAGAACTGCATTCAGAAACAAACAAACCAATGTTCAACTTTAAAGCAGTGGTGGGCAACTTGCAGCCCACAGATTGCATGTGGCCCATCAGAGTAATCCGCTAGCGGGCTGTGAGACAGTTTGTTTACATTTGCAAGGCCGCCCACAGCTCCCAGTGTCGCTTCTGAGCTGTGGGCGGCTGTGCAAATGTAAACAAACTGTTTCATGCCTGCCAGCGGATTACCCTGACAGGCCGCATGCAACCTGTGGGCCGCAGGTTGCTCCCCACTGCTTTAGAGCCAATAAGTCCACTTAGTCCTGTTTCAGCTAATCACTCAGACAAACAAGTTTGGTTACAATTTGCAGGAGATAATGCTTCTCGTTTATTGTTTATAATGTCTCCTGAAAGTGAGAACAGGCATTCACATGCCATTGTTGTAGCCGGAGTTGCAAGGTACTTACATGCCAGATGTACTAAAAATTCATATGTCCCTTCATGCTTCAACCATCATTCTAGAGGACATGCTTCCATGCTGATGATGGGTTCTGCTCAATAACGATCAAAGCAGAGCAGACCAATGCATGATCATTTCATCATCTGAGTCAGATGCCACTAACAGAAGATTGATTTTCTTTTTTGGTGGTTCGGGTTCTGTAGTTTCCGCAGCTGAGTGTTGCTCTTTTAAGACTTCTGAAAGCATGCTCCACACCTCATCCCTCTCAGATTTTGGACGGCACTTCAGATTCTTAAATCTTGGGTCCAGTGCTGTAGCTATCTTTAGAAATCTCACATTGGTACCGTCTTTGAGTTTTATCAAATCTGCTTTGAAACTGTTCTTAAAACGAACATGTGCTGGGTCATCATCTGAGACTGCTATAACATGAAATATATGGAAAAATGTGAGTAAAACAGAACAGGAGACATGCAATTCTCCCCCAAGGAGTTCAGTCACAAATTTAATTAATGTATTATTTTTTTAATGAGCATCATCAGCATGGAAGCATGTCCTCTGGAATGGTGGCTGAAGCATGAAGGGGCATACAAATGTTTAGCATATCTGGCATGTAAATACCTTGCAATGCCAGCTACAAAAGTGCCATGCGAATGCCTGCTCTCACTTTCAGGTGACATTGTAAATAAGAAGCAGGCAGCATCTCCCATAAATGTAAACAAACTTGTTTGTGTTAGCGATTGGCTGAACAAGCAGTAGAACTAAGTGGACCTGTAGGCGCTAAAGTTTTACACTGTTTTGTTTTTGAGTGCAGTTAGGTAACATTAAAAAATCTACATTTGTAAATTGCACTTTCATGATACAGATTGCACTACAGTACTTGTAGGAGGTGAATTGAAAAATACTATTTCTTTGTTTATCATTTTTACAGTGCAAATATTTGGATCAAAAATAATATAAAGTGAGCACCATACACTTTGTATTCTGTGTTGTAATAGAAATCAATATATTTTAAAATGTAAAAAAAAATCCAAAAATATTTAATAAATTTCAATTGGTAGTATATTGTTTAACAGTGTGAATAATTGTGATTAATTTTTTATCACAATTAATTTTTGTGAGTTAATTACGATTAATCTACAGCCCTAGTTTTTTTATCACAGTGTGGTAGACATATCTTGAAAGGTAGGAGTTGCATAGGAAATGGAGGGGAGAAGATCTGAACCCTTCTTCACTCTGTTGCTTTACCCAAGGGCCTTCCAAATATTTGTCACCAATTGCAGCTCACCTTACTGTGCCTGTACACCCAAGCTGTTGGTCACCCTGCTGTTGTCTAAGTAAACACTGCAAAAGCAGGTGTTCTGAAATCCAGAATTTCTCTGGTTTTGTGCTAGCAATGAGGGTTATTCTAACCCCTTTATTCAGGATCTTCCTGGAGCAAAGAGTAAAATAAGAGCTACCGGCAGATACAGCTCTGCCAGACGAATAACAACAAGCATAAAGATGTCTGATTACCCTAGACCTCAATTTCATCAAACAGCTCCCTGCGTTCTTTGCTTTATCCTAGGTGAGGAATGTCACTCTGGAAAATTAATTTGAAGCTGAAGTCCTTTTATAGGGCATAAAACCAAGAATCACTTGGCTACCTATCACTCACATGCTTTATTTAACCTTTGAAAGTCACTTTTATTAGTGACAAATAAAAGCTAGCACAAAGGTTTGACATTGTTTTCCTTTCTACTTTGTTTAATGCTCTTTGGGTTCGAAGAGACAACTCTGGTTCAGGCAGAACTAATAGAGACTTCCTCAGGGATAGGGCATTAATTTTCTGCCACGGAGATAGACATCTCATAAGCCTCAGAAGTTTGGATTCCACGTGGGGAAAGGAAGCTGTACCCAGTTAGTTTGAATGTGATGTTCACTGCTAGCTGTACCATTATTGCTTCATCTCCATCCTCCTGAAAGAGAGTTCCACTGGCACTAGCAATAGAATCTGTTCTTCCATCTGCTGCAGAGGGGGTTACAGAAACATCTCTCAGAGTAGCAGCCGTGTTAGTCTGTATTCGCAAACAGAAAAGGAGTACTTGTCACATCTTAGAAACTAACAAATTTATTTGAGCATAAGCTTTCATGAGCTACAGCTCACTTCATCGGATGCATTCCACCGAATGCATCCAATGAAGTGAACTGTAGCTCACGAAAGCTTATGCTCAAATAAATTTGTTAGTCTCTAAGGTGCCACAACTACTCCTTTTCTTTTTGAGAAACATCTCTGTGTTCCTTCACAGAGAGTTTTAAGTTGGCTTCTTTCTTGTGTCTTTGTCTTACCCAAGGGTATTTGCTTTCCAAATAACCCGACATCATCTCTTCATCCACAACGTCACCATTAGACTATTATAACAACCCAATGCTGACTTGAGGAGGCATTTTTCAGTCAATAACCTGAGGGTATATAATGGGGGGACAAATCTGAGTGTGATGTTTCCATTATCCACATCTCCCTGACTTCTCCCTCCTATAGCATTACAGCCTATGTTACAGCAGTTTGTGCAGTATTCTTTTCAGAAAGTTAGCACATATACGGACAGTGCTATAAATACATTTTGCCTTTATGTGCCAGAACCATCAAACAGCACGGAAGCAGACAAAAATAAGCAGCATTAGGTAGCCTCTGATCTTTTTGATTAACAAGTTGTTTCAATTTTTTGAGTTCCCTGATATGTTAAAATTGGCACTTCTGTTAGCACAAGAGAATGGGGAAGAAAAGTTACCCCACTGCCTTTCCTCTACAGGTTTCTAAAATACTCTCCAAGAAAAGTATCACCCCGCTATTGCAAACCTGACTTGTCCTCTAGATTGCTATAGTCCTAGAGCTCACGAGCGTAGGTAATGCACAGAGAAATATCAGTGCTTTCCATATCAGCGATATCCCTACTGTTCCAGCACTGGTTAATTTCCCTATATGTTAAAAATTAATCAGTTATAACAGAGGGGATAATCTACAGCTGAATGTCTCCTAATATATATTCCTCTGGTTGGCACTGGGTATGTAGATCATTGGCAATTGGTTAATTCTTTCTCCTTCAGCAGAGAAATGATTTCAGCTATTAGCCCACATTGCTGGAATGCCACAGAAACCAGTGGTGGCAGTGCGGTAACTTTTCTTCCCCATTCTCCTGTGCTAACAGAAGTGCCAATGTTAACCAGTGGGCTCAGCTGAAGGGAATTAGTCTATCCTGGAGGCTATAAGAGAAGTGAGTTCTGAGCTGTCTCCCATTCTAGATTATGTTGGGTTAAGAAAGTGACCCATTTTGGGATGAGAGGAAAATGCTAATTATAGGAACTTTTATTTGCAATTCTGACTAAGAGAAACTCTTTTATGTTATGGGCCTGATGTAGGAATTAATGGGCCAAATTCTCTGGCCTGTCTTATGTAAGATCTGATTACATGATCATAACAGTTCCTTTGATCCTTAGAATCCATTAAATAAATTCATGTTCACTGAATTCATTATTTTTTTTATTATTTCTTATTTGAACCACAAATCCAAGAGTTCTGTCACCACCTCTTGTCATGCTTGAACTTTCACACAGGTACTCCCCAAAAGATGATTTTATTTGGTTATACTAATCTATTTTTTAGCATAGATATTCCAAATTGTAGTCTGGCATACACCCAATGTGCAATCCAAATTGCACTGTTTGGTCAGTAATGCACACTGGCTGCACTATACACTCATCATTGGACTCTGGTTTTCACTCTCTTCCTAGCCTAGTTGAAACCATTAGAGTGTGCTGTCCTTATTTTGCTTTTGTATTTAATAATTATGATGTAGCATTAGTTACCCCAGAGGGACAGCAAACCAAACGGAAAGGCTTTTTGTTGCACTCCATTTCCATTTAATGGCTTCATCCTAATTGTCTGTGGATATTTTTGCCTGACAACTGGTGTGCATCACTTGAAATCTGGACTTATGCTATGTAACATTGCATCTCATTGTGTTAGTTATAGCCTGATGTGATGAGACGTAACAAACATTACAATTTCTAAATGATTAAATGCAAGGCCATGCTATATGTCATAAATTCAGGGTGACACTTCAGAATTACAATTTTCTCTGCCCTTTTAAGACACAAACCTATCCTGAGCATGTACCTGATCCAGCAGATCTTCATGCTATTATCTATCTGCTCCCCTGGCTCCAGTTATAATTGGCAGCCTATATGTTTGTCATTTGACTCCTCCTGAACTAAAATTCAGCTGAAGCAGAGATCTCATAATAATGAAATTACACATCCACCAGAACACCGATTCCTGGTGTAATAACTTTAATTTTGCACTTAGACTTAATTTACTAGCTGTTCTCTCCTAAATATATGCTACAAGTATCTTTGGCTAGTGCTTGACACACACAGTTGGTATTAACGTTTCACTTTTAACCAAAGTAATTTTATAGTAGTTACCAAAGTAACTTTATAGTAGTTACATTTTAGCAGAAAACAAAACAAGATCTAGAAGTAGACTTGCTGGAATTAAGATTTGCCAGTTTTTGCATTTAATAATATCTGGGGCTTTTTCCACAAGTCTGTCTAAGCACCAGAAATGTATTATTTCCCCCTGTTTTACACCATGTACTCAAGGTCCTATGTCTCTCAGCCACCAACCTTTCAGTAAAAAACCTCGTTAATGCTACTTAATTGGCTGGAGCCAAGGCTGTTGAATTATAGGGGACATTCCATCACCTTGCAAGAAGTAATCATGGTGTTTCTTTAGGGCCTGAGCCTTCCCAGCTCAATGATTGACATGCCAGACCAAGGAATCAAACCCTGTTGCTTATAAAGGAAATACATGGAACAAACCATTCTTTTAAGGCAGAGATTCTCCAACTGTGGTCTATGGACCAATGGGGGTGATCCAGGGAGCTGGCTGGCACACAAAAGGTGTTGACTTTTCAGTTTCCCACCCACTAAATCTCACTAAAGACAACTACAAAAACATAAAGTGCCGAAGACTAAGTAATTGCTGTACTTTCCATAAAGGTGTTATGGCAGTTGGAAACAGGAGGAGGAAAGCTGGGTGAGAGGAGACGTGTCCAAAGGATAACACTTTTATTAAATGTGTTCCACTCTATAAAGATCCCACCCTATCCCATGAGACAGTCCAAGAATTCAACTCCACCTCTCCTAAATAGCAGTGAAGCATATAAACCACTAAGCCACCATACTCTTTGTATCCATTTTGGGGGGTGGGGGAGAAGTCCCTATTTAAGATAGTATTTCCTTTCTAAATCTAATTTGGAAATGACAGGTTCACACCAAAATCTTCCTTATGAAAGAGGAAATTTGTTTTCACAGCCTCGCAAAAGTTATGCTGATGATACATTGTTTAGCAGCACCACATCTATAATCTTCTCTTTGAATATAATAAGTATGAAACCTGAGCCAATTTCATCAGATCTTAGTTTATGAGAGAGTAAGTCACAATGCATTTGTTTTAATGCATGGTTTATGCAGACCTCCCGTAACACATTTTTGACTGTGTGATCCTTCTCTCCTTTGGGGAGAGAAGTAAGTGGATGTAGGAGAAGGTACAATAGATAGTTTCCAAAGTGAACTAAGTTTGTGGCACATTTAAAATCCAGAAGAATAATTTATAATTGAATGTAGAAGTGTTCTGGATGTGACTGTAGATGACAGAGAGTGAGAGGGATAGCCTGTTCATGGCATTTCTTGCCCCATAAGGCTGTTTCACAAACTGCACCTGAAAGACCCCCATCCCCTGCGGAAAGCATGTGATGGTTTTGCTACTTTCTTTCATTTCCACTAAAGACGGAGTCTATAATCCCAACAGCAGCTCCAGGAGAAGCTACAACAGGAATAATAGAATTATAGGATTAGAAGGGACCTCAAGGATCACCTAGTCTAACCCCCTGCCAAGATGCAGGATTTGTTGTGTCTAAACCATCCAGGATAGATGGCTATCCAGTCTCCTTTTGTAAACCTCCAGTGAAGGAGCTTCAACAACCTCCTTAGTCAGTCTGTTCATTGTCCTAATGTTCTTACAGTTAGGAAGTTTTTCCTAACATTTAATCTAAATCTGCTATGCTGTAGTTTGAACCCATTGCTTCTTATCCTGCCCTCTGTGGCTAGAGAGAACAACTTTTCTCCATGTTTTTTATGACACCATTTCAACTATTTTAAGATTGCTGTCATGTTCCCCCCTTAATCTCCTCTTTTCAAAACTAAACATACCCAGTTCTTTCATCCTTTGCTCATATAGCTTGCATTCCATCACTTTGATCATCTTTGTCGCTTGCCTCTGGACCCTTTTCAGTTTCTCTACATACTTTCTATACAGAGGCGATCAAAACTGGACACAGTACTCCGTCTGAGGTCTAACCAGCACTGAGTAGACTGGTATTATTACCTCCTGTGACTTACATGCTGTGCCTCTGTTAATGCAACCTAAAATTGCATTTATTTATTTTTTGCAACAGCATCACATTGCTGATTCAAGTTGAGGTTGTGATCCATCACAACTCCCAGATCCTTCTCAGCTGTGCTGCTGCTGCCAAGCCAGTTATCCCCCATTTTGTATTTGTGCATTTGGTTTTTCTTCTCGAAGGGTAGCATCTTTCATTTGTCTTTGCTGAATTTCCTTTTGTTGTCTATAGCCCAGCTTGCAGCACCAGTCAACCTGACCATTCCTTGGTAGCACCATCCACATTTGGGGCTAAATTAGCCTTCTGTGAGTCCCCTAGTGAAAAGGCAATTGCTAATAACTTGGGCCACTGTGATTCCCTCCCCAGATCATTTTCCATTTCTAGTGTCCCTGCATCCTGGTTTATTCCAGTAGAAACCAACATTAACTAAGAATAAATGTAGCCTGTGATATGTAAGGATTTCTGATTTCCATAAAAGAGTTTGTCATTACCCATAGTCTGGTTTGAAAGTGATTAAAGCAACAGTGATGATTGCATTTCAGCTGAGGCAGGGTGAAGGGAAGGACAAATTCTGGCAATGGGTTGGGAGTATTGATAGGCAAATGGTCAGGTACAGTAAGAGATGTGAGAGGAAACAATCAGTTCAAGGTAAAGAGTGATTCCAAGGTTTCTGACCCTGAGGGTAAATTTGAAATCTGAGTTAGGAAGAGTGAGAGAGGAATCGAGCCCTTACAAAAATAGTACTTTTTAATCCAGAAAACTTCAGGCTTTGAACATATTGATGAGAAGGATGCATTTTTGGAATATAGTTTAGTAGTATGTCTATAAATACACTAAATTATTTCCCTGCAGAAATCAGCTACTGAGATAAAAATACTTTACACTCAGTTCACTAGCTTTTCTCATCCCAGGATCTCAAAGTGCTTCACAATATTATTTAATTGTCTCACATTGCCTTTGGGACTTACATAAGCATATCTACAGATGCTATATAAGGAGTAGGTATCATTGTTAATATTACTTCATCTGGAGAAACTTGGTGATGAGTCCTATATTCTCACCATTGAAGTATTCCTAAGTAAAGGTCAAAAATATTGTGGTGGAAAATTTTGGGATCCTTTAAAGTGATTGTTTTAAGACAGGGCTTGCTGAACCACTAAATGAAAATGTGGCTTAAATGCACAAACCTCTTCTGTGTTTTCTTGAGTGGGAGGAAAAAGAGTTCCCCTTTTTTATCCATTGTGTTCTGAAGAATACCCAGTCACTCTTTCATCTTACTTGAATTTACCTCATTATAGATTTCAAGACCTGTATAAACAATATTCAATATTTTACACTAAAGAATGTGTTTAGGAACTGTGATTTCTGTGAAAATGAAATGCTATTAGCAATGTACTGTAGAGACGTGGATGAACAAATATGGAGATAGACAGATCAGAGAATACAGCCAGTCACTAGAAGAGAGATACTAACTAAAAGTGACAGCCCCACTCCCGCCTACATCCATTCTCATACAATTTGCTGAGGAGAGAAAGTGAGAGTAAACACAGAAAGATAATTTATCAAATAATATCTTGTATCAAAGACCAAAGCTCTATACCATCAAATGTGCATCACTAGAAACATAAGGGTCCTGATCTTTGCTGTTGTCAGTCATGCAACTCCACTGAAGTCAATGCAACTATGCCGATTTACACCAGCTGAGGATCTGCCCCACAGATTGCAGTAGCCTAGCCGTGTAGCTGTGCCATTTCTAATTATACATCCCTGAAATGGCAGTTGACAGAGACACGGACACACCAATCCACACTTTAAAAGATTGTAGATTCAAATTTCCCAATAAATTCCATCATTGCTAATGAATTACCTGGTAGCATCTAATAGTAGCTATAGACCCTGTCTGTAATACATTGCCCTTGTTTACTCCTACCCCTTTGTGTTGTACCCTTTGCCCCACCCATATTTCTGTGAGCTGTGGTGCATGTTACTGTGGCTATTGTGAAAGCAGTGGGAAGACCAAACTGTTTTCTGTTGTTTTCCGTTACCCAAAGTAAGAACCAAGGAAACTTTTCCATTAATGTTTGCGTGTAGTGCTTGTCAGGCAGGGCGTTTATCCTCTGGTACATGAGATCATCATAATCTTGTGTCTCACACCTCAGACTCCATCACTGATCACAGTTGTGAAGAGACCTGAGCAGTGAAAGTTGGTATTGCTGCTGAAGAAAAGTCATGAGGAGAAATAGCATGAGTATCAGTTGCCAGAAGCTAAGTATCTCCCCTTCCCTCACAGATAGGTCTTCAGCCTGCTCATTAGTCATTCCTCCATTTATGACCCTTTTCCTCCCATCGAGAGGAACTCCTCTCAGACCATCCCTGAAACTGCTCTAACAGTACGTTCATAGGGGATACTTTCATTTTCTCACACCATGTCAAGACCAACTGGGTAAATTTTTATTCAGAATACCTGGAGGGAAAAAAAAACAGTCTTTGTGTTTAAAGGAAAGGATCAAGAGTCTCAAATCTGGGTTCAATTCTTAATTCTACCACAGACTTCCTGTGTGACTTTGGGAAATCACTTATTCTTTCTGTGCCTCAATTCCCAACCTTCAGCTTGTATGTTGTATTCCTTTTTCCTACTGTTTGTCTGTCTTTCCTGTTTTAGACATAAGCTATTCAGAGCAGGAACCAAGAGTTAGGGCCTCTAAGTGCTACCATAATATACATAATAAATAGTAATACCTAGATACCTAGATGCTGCAGTTACATCACTGATTGGGCTCCAAATGCATTCTGCTTTCATTTTCATAAAATTTACTATCTAATAACCTTTTGAGAATCCCCCCTGTTGCTTTCCCCTACATCAGTGGTTCACAAACTTGTTCCACCACTTGTGCAGGCAAAGCCCCTGCCAGGACGGGCCGGTTTGTTTACCGGCCGCGTCCGCAGGTTTGGCCGATCGCGGCTCCCACTGGCCGCGGTTCGCTGCTCCAGATCAATGAGGGCTGCTGGAAGCGGTGGCCAGTACGTTCCTTGGCCTGCCCTGCTTCCAGCAGCCCCCATTGGCCTGGAGCGGCGAACCGCGGCCAGTGGGAGCCGCGATCGGCCGAACCTGCGGACGCAGCAGGTAAACAAACTGGCCCGGCAGGGGCATTCCTTGAACAAGCGGCAGAACAAGTTTGGGAACCACTGCCCTACATGCTTCAGGCTTCACTTTTTGAACCCTAACACTTGCCTTGATAAAAAGTTCATGGAAGTATTTAATGCTCATAAAGAGACACGGTGGGTGAGGTAATACCTTTTATTGGACCAACTTCTGTTGTTGAAAGAGACAAGCTTTCAAACTACATAGATAGACCTGTTCTTCAGGTCTGGAAAATGTACACAGATAGTCAAGGGTAAATACAAAGTGGACCACATTTTTTAGCCTGAAGTGTTTACACATATTGAAAGAGACTATTCAAGGTGAAATGGCCAGTTAACATCTCTGCAGTCATAGGACCAAAAAAGGTGGTATGTGGTGGGGGGGTGGTTAGTGGGTTGCAGATTGTTGTAATAAGCCATAAATTCAGTGTCATTATTAAATCCATGATTTTTAATGTCTAGCAAAGTTTGAATTTAAGTTCCCAGGCTTGTCTTTTGAAAGTGTTGTGCAGGTTTCCTTTGAGGCCAAGGACTGAGAGGTCAGATATGGAGTAATCGTTTTAAGATAAGTGTTTGCTTGCAGGAGATATGGTGTGTTTTATAATAATTTTTCTGTGTGAGTTCAACATTCCAAATCTTCCTGCATTTTTTTTTCTTAAAGATGTATTGATCTTCACATAGGGAGTCAGAGAAAACTCCCTGGGATATTCTTCGCTATATGCGTGAACAGTATACAGTGTCTGACTCTAGACTCATTATGAGTCTTATGAAAACAAGTACCCTATTTTAAATAACATGCATCTATAACAACTAAATATTAATATCAAGAGGATAATGAGTTTGGAGAGTCTTGCAAATTGACTCAAAAGCTGATATATTGTATATACTTCCATTAGCCTGTTATCTGAAAAGCTTTTAAAACATTGTTGGATATTTTTATTTGTTTGTTGCCAAAGACCATTTGGTTATTTCTTTATATTAGGAGGATTTTGAAACTGCTGCTGTAAGAGATTACAAAAAATCAACTCAAGAGAAAACACTTTTTAATTTCCCTGTGCGGTATGCTTGTCTGTGCAGGAAACTGAGATTTCCTCAGGGCCAGTCAGACTATGGAATGAACTCCCATAGGAATTAAGGAACCTCTCACACCTCTGCACCTTCAGCTCCAAGTGCAAGTCACACTTCTTCAGTCGGCCTTCTCCAATATAATCACCTAGGAGAATGTACATTAAAAACAAAATAGAACTCTCCCACAACAAAACACTCCACTGCACGCACAATCCTCCCCTGTGGAGGTGATGTGAGCAAGATTAAACTGTACGTGACAGGTGCTGGAGTACTTTGTTGATGTGGGTGGCATAGGAGTTTACATAGAATAAAATAGTATTTGAAGAGTTGAGAGGATAATTTAAAAAAATGTCCAGAAAATAGAATAAAAATCTGAATAAATAATCGATTTGCTTGGCTATGTTTGTACTCTGTGTCTGCGAATATTCCGTACAGGTTTACTAGCAGGAATGTTTACCAACTTGATATATTTTAAGTGAATATTGGAGAATATTTACATAATGCAGATTCTGAACCTGTAAACACAAGTAACAGGCCAGAAAAATAAATCTATGAATTATGCTCAGCAATAAAAAATGGTATTGTGTGACCTCTGGTAGGTGTCCAATCAAAACTAATCGACAGAGCTTACATTTCAATTGGATTATCAGATATTTATAATGAACTGCTTGCAAACAATCAACAGAGCAGGGATTAGAAAAAATCCCTAGTCTATGAATACATTTGAATAACAAATTTCGAATATTGTAAACTGTTGTGGAAAGAGAGAGAGAAAAAAAATCAGTGACTAAATCTCTCATTCTTAATTATTTGTTTTGTTCTATTATTTAAGAAAAACTTCCCAAGCATAGAAATAAAAAAAATATTAAAGGGATCAGCTCTGAAATCACTGAATTTATTTACTGGACCTTATTTTCATTAGAGTTGCCTGATCCAGAAATAAAAATTGCTTCCCAAAGAAAATCATGACTGTAACAGACTTAAAATTATATCTGTCCTCTTCTAGTCCTTACAATCTTTTCCGCATTCCAGAAGTTATGGGGTCTCACATCCGGATGCATTTATCTCCTCAGTTTTTGAGAGCAGGCAATCCATGAATATTGCCAACAATCCTCTGAAGTCTGTGGAAATTTATCATAATCCTATTCCCCTACCAGGTCCAAGAGCAAGATTTTTGTAAATCTCAATAGACTACCTTCTCCCATGTATGAAACCAACAGGGCTAGTTTCAAGGAGATTGCATCATTCATGTGCTGGTAATGCTGGCCAAGCAGGCGAAAATTTTGGCCTGCAAGGCTTAACAGAAAATCCTTAATTAGAGTTACCGAAGGCTTCCAACTAATTAGGCCCAGTGAAGCATATCAAATAAGAACAACTGTTTTTATACTGGATTGAATTGGGCAAGTCTCTTAATCAATTTTTGCCTCAGGTTCCCCTCAGTAAAACTGGGATACTTCCTTTTTTCTATCATTTGCTTGTCTATCTATTTAGTTTGCAAGTTTTTGGAGCAAGGGCCTGTCTCATACATGTGTTTAGAGCCCTGAACACAATGGGTCCCTTATCTTGCTTAGGGCCTTGGGATCTATCATAATATACATAGTTAAGAACAAGAAGAACTTGGTCGTATAATTCTATGATGATAGCTCTAATACGTCAAGATTTTTCTTTAAATCGTTTTTATATTGAACAGTATAAAAAATAGGTGCTGTATATGCATGTAGATAATGTTTTGTTCTTTCTACATAACCCTGGGAAACTTCTCTGAATGCTAGTGAAAGCAAAAGCCATTAATTTCCTTTGTCACACATGTTTTAGTAATAAACCTCATAAAGAATATTTTTAATTGGGTTTGGACATTCATTCAAGAGAAAAAACATGCAGGGTCTTATCCTCAGCCGGCTCAAATTGTCATAGCTCCATTGATGCCAGTGGAACTATGACAATTTAAACCAGCTGATGAGCTGCCCCCTGGTAGTTGTAAGAATGACAGACTGCATGGAGGGGCTATCTGTATTGATAGCACTCCTTGACCGAAGTTTTGTCTGACTTCTATTTAAAAAAATAAATCAAACTAGTTCTCGTTTTGTAATCATTTAAATGCGAGGCATGGAGCAACTGGTTGGAGGAGTTCTTATTTCAAATAATTTGTCTCCTAAATAAAAACTTTTTCAAATATTTGCTGTGTGCACATTTAAATAAAAAAATGTGTCTGCTGTCCAGACATATACTGTAGGAATGTTCTTTTCCTCTCTTACCAGAAAGAAATTTTTTTATTTAGTTCTTATTTTGCCTGGTCCAGTCCACCCCCAGTAGGCTAACTGTCAGCCTTTATTCTCTAGCAACGACACTACACTTTTCACTTGGATGACTCCACAGAAGAGATGTGCTACCCCTGGGATAGCCACCATCTTGCAGGCTCATAGACAGAATGTAAGTGAAAATAGAGTAATGGAGCTGAGTAAAGCCCACAGAAGCCAGGAAACAAAAAAATAAGGCTGTTACTCTGCTGTTTATTGGTCCCTTTGTGCCTAAGTATCATGTGGAATCTTAGAGCAGTAGGCAATCTGAGGGTATTCTCTTTATGCTGCAAAATACCTAACCAGAATAGAAATGGCTACTTGTGGAATATCCATTTATATGTGTAAAGACTGAACTTCTCTGCTTTTTAAACGTGTCTTAATGAGCACAAAATTTAAAACAGTCAAATGACATTTGCTTCATTAACCTGGATATCCTGTGAATCGATGGAACCATTAGATTAATATGTGTCCTGACGTTGATCTGTGCTACTTCAGCCAAAGCCACAGTAGCCACTGAGCCAGACACATCTCCTGGCCAGGTCCCCAACTAGGATCCTTTTCTATTGTTTCCAATGCATGTTAATAGTAATAATAACTTATACAGCAACTTCCATCTGGGAATCTCAATGCATTTTAGACCTACATTGTGAACAGAACTTTGCAGCACTCCTGTGAGGCAGGTCAAAGACTATCCTCTCAATTTTATACATGAAAGCAAATGAGGCAAAGAGATTAAGTGACATGGGGTGTAATTACACACTGGTGTAAATGAGCTGCAGCACTAGCACACATGCAGCGTAACTCTTCTAACATGAGCACGCACACATACACACACGTTATGGTTCTTTTTGGTTTCAGGGAGAAGGGTGGAGGTGAAGGGACTCAGTTAACAAATCCTGGCCTCTTTCCTTCCTGTACCCATCGGCATCCCATGTGCAGGGGGGGAACAAGACACGAGAAGCCCGTGCAAGAGTACCACAACACTATGCACAAACCCATTCAAGGGTTCCACAACACTATGCACAACTATAGAGAGGAGGTGTAGGATAGGTGGGCTCACAGACCACCTACTCTCCCCATTCTGCAGATTCCATGACATGGGAAATAGTAGCCTTTCCCAATCTCCGTCCTCTGTAGAACTCCTCACTATACAACCCTGGTTACATGAGCTGTAGGTCGGGACAGGATTTGCCACGTACGATCTTGCATCATTATTATGATCTCTAGTCTTGATGTACAACACTTACTACCGTGGTGAAACACTGGAATGCGTTACCTAGGGAGGTGGTGGAATCTCCTTCCTTAGAAGTTTTTAAGGTCAGGCTTGACAAAGCCCTGGCTGGGATGATTTAGTTGGGGATTGGTCCTGCTCTGAGCAGGGGGTTGGACTAGATGATCTCCTGAGTTCCTTTCCAACCCTGATATTCTATGATTCTATGGATGTCCCTAAGTTTAATGATGCCAAAAAAGAGGATAAATACATTCAGATTCCTGATACAGATGGGCAGAATAGGCCCCACTCACTGGCATATTAGGGTCACTTTGTGCAACCCCCCAAGTCCAAAGTAGACCCAAGCCTAGCTTAATTGGCCACTGTGTTGCGGAAACCTACTATGACCTTCTGTCTATTGTATGCAGCAAAGGGGGCATGGCCAGGACTCCCTTACCCTGACAGATTATTGGCTGCAGTAACAGCCCCTGGGAGCCATTAGCAATTGGCACAGGTTAGAGCCTCCTTCAGGCTGTTCTAATTTACAGCAGTTACTGAACCGACACTCTTGCAGCCCCAGGATTGGGGAGGAAGATACAAAGGAAACTACATTTCCTTCCACTCCTTGCTACCCTGAATTTTCATCAATCCCTACTCAGCTGCATTAGAAAATGTCAACCCATGTCTTTACTCCTTTTCGGAGGCACTTAACACAAATTGGTTGAAAGCAAAATCATAGTAGTAACGAAAGTTTAGTCCGTTGAGAGAGGCTGTCTGTAAAGATATATTAGAAGAAACTCCAAAAAATTAAAGAACTGGGATTTTCTGGTACCAAAACAGGTATCTGAAAGTATTTTTGTAATGATGGGATCTAATTAGCCCACTGCCTAGTGAAGAAAATCAAAGGAGATGGGTTATATAAGCAATCCTACTCACTGTACGGAATGCCCTCAGATTCTATTGTTTTCAATGGGAATTGCAAGTGCTTTGCTCATCATCTCGCAGCACCAGGCCTTGTATCATCAAATGTTAGTCAGATGGACTGTATCCCTTCATGGTCCTATCACTGCCCCTGAATACAGTAAAAGGGAAAGTCTATCAGTATCTTGGATAGTCAGCAGCTCACTAAATAATATTTCTGAGGAAAGGGTGATGTTTTCATAAGTATTTTATAATGTAGCATTTGTTACAGAGAACAAGGAAAAAGAGAACTCTTGAATTATTTCTCTGTGGGGAAATGTTTTCCTAAACAGTGTGTCTGCACACTGGCATCCTAATGCAATTGTTTCTTTGTTTCTCAAAACAATTAGTTCAGAATATATGGAAAAATTTTGCTCTTTCCTCCAGCAGCAGAACTAGTATGGTACTGGGGCACTGTTTGAGAAATACAAGCAGAAAAATTATAGTAATCCAAATCTGACCTTTCCCAACCTCTTCTCTGCAATAGGCCCTTACTTCTTCTAGGAGTACATCAGCCTCATAGTGAGCCCGAGAGAGAGATAACATGTGTTTCCCTGAAAACATTAGGGGAAGACATAAAATAAATCACTGAGCTTCCCCTCCAGAGGATGACTCAAGGCTAAGGAAATGTTGAAGCTGGGATTTGCTGGGAAGTAGTTCTGTGAGGAGGACTGCTTACAGGACACTTCCTTCTGTCCTTGGAGGCCTGGACCAACTTGGGGTTGGGATAGGGAATCTTCACTTCTCCCTTTTTGGAGGTCCCATGGAGATCTCTTCCCTTCCCCTTGTCCAGCGGAGTCCTAGAGACTGGAAAGATAGGGAACATTCAGCCAGCAGTAGGCCAATGAGCCCTAGCTGGCCAGGTAGGTCATGGCACAGCTACAAGCACACATCAGTATTTCTGTCGCTTCTAACTTTGTGGTAACAGCAGCAAGGGGCGGGAATGAGCATATGAATACTCAAATAGCATGAAGACTGTACAAAATGTTAGTCCCTATTCATAGATTTGAGTATAGCCAATATTTGGACTTGTTTGGAAAATGAATTATTGGATGTGCCATTCCCCAAAATTCAGCAGTCACTCAATTAGTGCCTTGATTAGGTTTCAGAGTAGCAGCCGTGTTAGTCTGTATTCGCAAAAAGAAAAGCAGTACTTGTGGCACCTTAGAGACTAACAAATTTATTAGAGCATAAGCTTTCGTGAGCTACAGCTCCGATGAAGTGAGCTGTAGCTCATGAAAGCTTATGCTCTAATAAATTTGTTAGTCTCTAAGGTGCCACAAGTACTGCTTTTCTTTTTGCCTTGATTAGAGAACCTTTCCTCCCAAACTATCAATATTATACTATTACAATTGCAGTGTAATTACTAAATAGGTTGCAAAGTGATTACCGAATGCTTGCCTATTCATTGGATAAAAGATGCTAGACTCAGAGTTCTATATTTTATATGCTGCAGAATGAGATTGTCTTCAAAGCTTCAGTTGGAGAATTCATTTTGCCACTGGAGGGCGTTATGGCCCCAGAAAACAGAAAACTATTTTGTATTGATACAACAATCAAATTAGCAGGATTTATAGAGCTTTAATCTTATTTAGAATGTAGATTACTCCACTTCATTTAAGGTAGGGGGAGGAATGAGGCAATTTACATGTGTTTGTATATTTAGAATGAATTATGCAAAGATAAGAACATCTCGCTGAAGCTTTTGAACACTCTACCTGAGTCTCATTCACAAATTTATTGCAACATTATCACACACATTAAAAAATTTGAAGCTCAGCATGGCCGCTGTAAAATTCAAGATAATATGAAATAAATTCTCCTTCCCCTCACAAACACATAAGGTTTCTTTATTTTTCTCTTCCACAGGCTGTTTTAATATTAAAACAAATATTAGCTGATAATGAGACTAACCATCCATTTGATTTTGTTCAAGCTTTTTGCTTCACTTTTTAGTCACAAAAACCAGAAGCCACTCTCATTTTTGTATTTGTAAGTTCTTTGTGGCAGGGACCATCTTTTTGTTGTATTTGTACAGCACCTATCACAATTGGGTCCTGGCCCATGACTGGAGCTCCTACATGTTGCCACAATGCAAATATCCCCCCAGCACCACCATAATGCCCATATACCAGTACTAAAAGACTCTGCAAGAGTCCAGGAAGGAGGATTTATCTTACAGAAGCATTGAATTTTACCCGTGGACTGGAATCCAATAATTTCACTCCTTGGGAGCCTCTGTTTTTTTTGGGAAAAGGTGTCCAGTTTCTCAGTTGTAGCAATGAGGGTGTGGGAAGAAGGGCTTAATCAGGGAACTGGTTACAATTCCCACACTCTGAGGCCATCCACACCTTGTTTCCTACCAGTCAAATCCCTGGCCTAGACTGCTCTAAACCACGCCACTTGGCAATGGCCACAAAGATCATTGGCCATCTTAGAACCGTGTTCTGGCAACACATGCTCCCTCTTCCTTTCCCCCACAACTCACTCCCGATGGTGGCTCTACAACCACTGAGGACTTTTCCATGTTGGGGGAATCCCTAGCTAGGGAGATGTGGCCACTCTCTGCTGCTTTTGTGACACCTCAGCTGCTCACCAGGAGCAGAGTACGCTTGAAAATCTGGCCCTTAGTTTTCTTACCCATCCCTTATCATCCTTCCACCTTAACTTGGGAGATCTAAAGGCATGTTATGGATGAAAGTATCAGTAACAATGAATACATGTTTGATATTGTGAGAGGAACGCTGCAACTTGTGATGAATCAGATGCTTTTCCAATGATTTCACTCAGATTTCTCTTAAACATTGACACTGATTATGTTCTAAACCTGCCTGTGAATGCCTGCTCTCCCCCTCTCTCATCCAGCCACTTAATTTCTCTCCATTTTTAATACTATGTGTTTGTTTGTACGATTCCTGATGGGTGGTTCCAAATGAAGTTTCGCACATATTATACCCATTTTGTGGGTTTGCCAACATATCTTTGGCTAACTGTATGAATGGGTTGGTTATTTGCTTCATTGCCTTGCTCACGTTTGTATGAATTGGTGATAATGCCATTTCTACAGCTTCTTTGTGAACCCATAAGGGTTGATTGCATGTGTGTTAATAGAAGAGTCATATGAACCATCCCATGCATCTGCATATATTCTGCTAGACAGAGGAGCTGGAGATTAAGCGCTTAATCCTGCTAATTGCTTAGCATTTCCTGCACATGCAGAGCACTCTTTAACCCCTTGCAGCACCTGCTCTCCAGAATCTTGTGAGAGGTCCTCCACACCTTGCAGGAACTAGGCCCTATGAATGAAGATGTCATAATCCTAATAACATCTTAATACTATATTATGAGACTAGCTACTGTAACAGGTTCCATGAGGTACTTCACATCGGGGCAAAATCTTAAATAAGGGCATAAAAGCTATGATTGAAAACAACATAAGCCTAATAAATTATCTGTGCATGTACACATTGGAAATTGTTGTGAATTTCTGCTATTAAAGGGGGTCAAATCCATATTATCAAAATGATTGCACAATCTGTCAATTATCTGTATGTATAACATTTTCCAGCCAAGCATGCACCTCCTGGACTCCTCAGAACAGAAGGAAAAGTCCAATACCAATTTTTTCCTCAAGTGTTTTGTCATGAATAAAAGGTAGGCCAGCATAAAGCTGAATTGAATTCAGATGCCCAAAAACAAAGGACTGTATTAAAGCCATGAAAGCCAGTGGAGTAATTCTGGATTTATAGTAGCATAACTGAGAGCATACAGTTAACTGGCCAAAGTGTTTAGGCATGGTATTGATTTTAAATAAAAAATTAGAAGTGGAGGAAAATATTATGGGATGAGAGTCTTTACGAGTTTCTGAATTTTTTTTTTTATTCTTGTGGTTGTTTTCTGCCAAATCCCATTCATTATGTTTATGCTGAATTACTGCAGGGAAACAGGCATCTTAGAGTTTTATGATCAGACTCTTTTGAGAGGATAAGCTTTTGTCCTAGGTTGCTGTTAAATAGCTAGGTAATTCATCTCATGATGGTTGTGTGTGAGCGTATACTGAGAGATTGGCTGTTACAGCTGCTCTTGCTTTGAAAAATAAAGTCAGAAAAGGCATTATGAGGGTCACTGATGAGGTGACAAAGTCAGAAGTTCCAATCTCTCATTTTGGATGAGATCATAATTCACATGCACCTTAAATTTTGACCTCATTAAACAGTAAAGCTAAGAAAGACTGATATATCTGGGAGATTTACTGACCACTCTTCTGGGAGATGTGGGCTTTGTCATAGCTTAGTCCAAAAATGCTTTTGTGAACTCTTTAAAAAGCTAAGTGTAAAAAATAAATGGCAGGTCTCCATCAGTTATCTCTGGCCAATAACAAGTTACTTTAGGCTTCCATGTGAATGACTGCAGACTTCTTACAAGACATGGTGGGGGTAATTGAGAATTACTGTTCACCACATACATACACTGAACTATGCCTTATAGGTGGATATGCTCTTTAAACCATACATTATCAAGTACCCTGTATGATAAAATAAATTACTCTGAGCTTCCTAATACTCTTAGATTAGCCAAAATAGAAGACTGATTTTGTTCTTATTTTTAATTATTCTCGTCATGGGCCTTTGGAAGGTAATAGAGGATGGATACTGCTTTGGTGAAGCACGTCAAGTGGTTTTAGTATGATGCTTTTCTATATGCTCACGCTGTAGCATTAGAGGACAGACAATGTGAAGGATAAAGAGACTTTATTAGTACTTAGGGCAAATCATGGCTTTGTCATAAGCCCAGTACATGGACCTGTGAGTAGTTGTTCTGCCCCAATAGCAGATTAGGAAGGAGACTATGACTCAGGGTCACAATTTGTGTCCAATTTCTCCCAACACCTGCTCTGGGAGGAGGGATATATTCCATGCTAGTCCTATTCCTAGCACAGAATATGTTTCTTAACACTCTCGTGCAGCTGTATTGGCCAGTTCACTGTGTGATAGTGCCAATGCTTCTTCTACACCCCTTCTGACCCACTCCCTCTCCATTAACTACTATAATCCATCCACTCCTATACATGGAGGAGAAGCCAGAATAGAGAATTAAGCGGGTGCCTTAATGGGTGTGCAGGATGGGCCACCTTCTGGCCCCTAGAATAGAAAAGTAGCAGCAGTAGATACTGACTGGCAAATACATATAATTTACTGTCAATTATTTTTGTAAATGGGTTCTTTTTTCCTCAAGAATCAATGAGAACTTATCCAAAGTATTGACATAGCCTGGATACTTGAGCAAGGAGTAGGATATTTTGGGGGAGAAGAGAGGGTTCCCTATTTCAATAAGGAATATGGCTTTGATGGATATAGTACATGCTAAAAGGTTGATCACTTTCAAATCTGTTTTTACAGACAGTATATATCTTCCAAAGAGGCAATCATTTACAGAATTCAACATGTTTTAAGGTGATAGCATATATTTTCTCAGGCATTACGGAAAACTAAGTTACATGAACTCTGGGCCATGCAACTGCCTGTCAAATATCAGGGATTCAGAGTTGAAAACTCAATATTTATGCAGAGGTGCTGCTCAAACAGCACTGATTTAAATGAGAAGAGACAGTGGTGACATAATCCTGAAATGCATTTGCATTGCATTTTCTATATATGGTTTTTTCTTCTCTGAGGAACTGGTGCATCTCACAAAGACCCACCAGGAACCTGGTACTTTTTTTATTTACTCCTCATGATCCCATCTTCCTTCAATAGGCTGTGCTTCAACCAGTCCCACAAAATGACAAAGGTGCAATGAATGAATGATTCAGGGATGATGCATGGAATATGTCTAAGCATACATAAGTTGGCACAGCCTTCACATGTTCTTTGCAATAGACCATGCAAAAAACGAAACCTTGTATCAGTCCTGCACACCCTTATGATTTCTTTTTTTTTAATTTACCAGTGCCCATTTTATCATTCACAGGGGCCACTCTTGATAATTCCCAACCTTTTTGCAACCTTTCGGGAGCAAAAGGGCCTGATTAACTCCCATTACAATCAACGGATCAAGACCTTTAAGGGTTAATTCTTCTTTCACTAGTATAAATCAGAAGTAACTAGACCATGGGAGTTATACTAGTGTAAATGATAGGAGAATTAGGCCTCTATACTGGGGACACAGGTCTCCAGCATAACCATAAAGATGGCCTTTTGAAAAGTACTTAGAGCAGTTAAGGGCCACATTGTCAGACATGCATGAGCATTTTCTTACTTCTGATAATTTTTTCCTTAATTTTCTTCACCTTTGGGGTCAGATTGAAATTGTGGAGTCAAGTAGAGAATCACAGGCATCCTACAAAAAGAATACATAATTTATTACTATCTCCATATTGCCATTTTTTGTTGGATAAATTCCACAGACGGAAGATATTTTGCACTGGATCTTTTAAACCAATGAACATCCTAAAATACAGTGACATTCTGCTTCTGAGAATGAAGTGTAAAATAAATGAAAAAACCCTCCTCTGTAAATGCAAGTACTGAAAACTTAATTTACAAATGCAAACAAGATAAGCTGCCAAGTTGCCAACACAGTTATCTAATTTGTTGACACAGAGATTGCAGGCAAGATTCTTATTTAGTTCCATACATCTACATTTGTTTGCCATCTGATCAGAACTATATTCCAGCTACCTCAATATTACAGAAAATTGCTCTACATTTTCTCATTTTTTAAAGCTAAGTTGCAGTTTGTGTGTTTCAAGCTCCATCACTGACATTTTCTGCTGGCTGAATCTGTTTACCTTCAAGGCACCCTGCAAACACTATTTGTTTTTCCAAGCATTTGGGGAAGGTGGAACTATGGTGGGTAGAGTAGACTTGTTTGTTCAGTTGATTTGAATATTAAGTTATTTGTGTTAAGGAATTAAGTATGTCTTTGTCATAAATATAAAGGGAAGGGTAAAAATCTTTGAAATCCCTCCTGGCCAGAGGAAAAACCCTTTCACCTATAAAGGGTTAAGAAGCTAGGATAACCTCGCTGGCACCTGACCAAAATGACCAATGAGGAGACAAGATACTTTCAAAAGCTGGAGGGAGGGAGAAACAAAGTCTCTCTCTCTCTCTCTCTCTCTCTCTGTGTTGCTTTTGCCGGGAACAGAAAGGAATGGAGTCTTAGAACTTAGTAAATAATCTAGCTAGATATGCATTAGGTTCTGTTTTGTTTAAATGGCTGAGAAAATAAGCTGTGCTGAATGGAATGTAGATTCCTGTTTTTGTGTCTTTTTGTAACTTAAGGTTTTGCCTAGAGGGGTTCTCTATGTTTTGAATCTAATTACCCTGTGAGGTATTTACCATCCTGATTTTACAGAGGTGATTCTTTTACTTTTTCTTCTATTAAAATTCTTCTTTTAAGAACCTGATTGCTTTTTCATTGTTCTTAAGATCCAAGGGTTTGGGTCTGTGTTCCCCTATGCAAATTGGTGAGGATTTTTATCAAACCTTCCCCAGGAAAGGGGGTGTAGGGTTTGGGAGGATTTTGGGGGGAAAGACATTTCCAAGTGGGCTCTTTCCTGGTTATATATTTGTTACACATTTGGTGGTGGCAGCGATAAAGTACAAGAGCAAAAGGTAAAATAGTTTGTACCTTGGGGAAGTTTTAACCTAAGCTGGTAAAAATAAGCTTAGGGGTTTTCGTGCAGGTCCCCACATCCGTACCCTAGAGTTCAGAGTGGGGAAGGAGCCTTGACAGTCTGTATTTACAATCTATTATTATCCATTTTAAGAAAATTATGTACCTCTGTAATATTTTAACTGAAGCCTAGATATATTATCATGATTCTTGGCTTCAGGCAAAGAGCTTGGCATTGTTCACCTTTGCCGTGACCTGATCAAGGGGCTGCCCTGAACTGATTTGAACTGGTTTGCCCTCTAGAGGTTATTTATTTATTTTATTTATTTATTACTTTCATATGTTGTTGTAGTGCTGAAATACCCAATGAAATAAGCACACTCACTCCCAGAGGGGCACTATGCCTCACCATTAGGAATTTGGGGCAACATAAATCTCCTTGTGTTGAATTTCATCTCACATGGAGAGTTATATCCCTCACTAACCTCCTTAAACTTGCCGTTCGGCCAAGCCACAAAAATTCACTCCTTTTAATCTTCCCTCTCAAGTCATTCTCACCAGCCACTTACTCATTTTGTCGCTTGTCTCTGTATCGTCTCCAATTTGTCAAAATGAATGGCTTCCAGCAATTGGTGGCGTTGAGAAGGTGGAGGGTGTATTTAACATGACAGTTATTTGCTCCACAGAGAAAACAGATTTGTTTTGTTTTTTCAAAGAAATAGGGCTTTATATTTGTATCAGATTAGAGATATGACTCTCCTGCATACTTACACAGAGCTACTTTCTATTGCAATATTTTGCTCTTTGCTTTATTCTTCTGTTGTATGCTTCTGATGTGTGTTGTAGAAATACAAGGGTTCAGGATTTTTTTATGCCCTTGAAAGGTATTAATTTCTCCATAGCTTGAGCAAAGGTTTGGCCTCACTATTTGCTATTTTCCTATTTTCCATCCCATTTATCATAAGGTTTCACTTTTAGATAAATACACCTTGAAAGCATTTTCCAAATTAAATGTCAAATAAAAAATTGCCTCATTGACATATTGACATTGGTATAAAGCAAATCACTAACATAAATGTGCATCTAGAGAAGTACTCTCACAGTGAAAGGTATTCATTCACTGTGGATAAATCTAAAATTATTTTCTTTTCGGCAAGGAAGCACAATTTGAATGATATTCCAATGTTATATTACCTTGACCTCTGGCAAAGCTATGAATTGTGATGAAATGCAGCAACTGTGCATCACACCTTCCTAATGCACAGATAGTCTTCACTTTGATTGCTGTATGGCAAGCAATAAATAAATTTAGGAGCCATGTTTTTTACTAAAATCTGCACAAAGAATCATCTTTACTGAGTAGTACTCTGCCTGAAGATCACATCAAAAGGTTGTCCTCCACCTTTATTAGAAGACTACCTGTTTTATCAAATCTCGTAAGTGGTTGCTTAAATCAGATTTCACTCTATTGCCATTGATTAAGCAGGCAAACAATTTAATATCATCAGTATATAAACCCTCTTTCAACCCTTTGTCTCCATAATATCTGCATCTCATCAGCATCGAAATGAATCAACTCAATTTCATACCTACATTGAAAGACTTCCAAACTTTCCATTGCATTAATTTACCTGGCAGGTTGGTTTTTGGAAGCAATGAAGTCACCAAGGGCCTTATCCAATGAAATCATTGACATCTTTCCATTTACTTCAATGGCCTTTGGATTAGGTCCTAATGCATTCCAACCTTTTGACCTCAATTTGGTATTTATATATGGGGGGAGGGGAAAATAATCCAATCATTGTAATGTATTGTCCTGTATTATATTAATAAGTCTCTGTCCTCTGCACCGGGACACAACATTCTATAATAAGTATAGGGTGGTAAAACTCATACCCTTCTTCAAAATTCATAATATAGCAATGCCCATCTTAATGGCTTTCATTCTTTCAGAAATTATAGCAATTTTTAAAACACCCAATCTAATACCAACATTTAAATAACCAAATAAATCTCAGACAAACCTTCATGCTTTCATTCTCTTCGGTGTCTAGTTCAGTTTCTCATAAATTTCCTGAACTAATCCACTCAGTTCTGGACAACGGTCATTGCACAGGAGCGATGCAGGGTCATTTTAATTTAATTGAAAGCTTTTGACATAGCTTTGGTATCTGAGCTCAAACACCATAGACTTAATGCTGAGTGAGCCCAAACCACAGCCTTGATGCTGTTTCTTTTTGTCCTTCTTTTTCCCACCAGCATTTTCAAATAGATTCATTCTGGAGTTTCCCTGGGTGAAGTTTTCCCTCTCTCTGTTTTTAATGAACCCCTTGAGTTCTGTGCTAGGTTTTTTACTTTCCAGCCTTTCTGTTAATGGCACAACGTATCTTTGCAATTTAACATGAATGCAGCCAAATAACATTTTTGCCTGTATTTGCCACTAAGTATGTGTTTTTGTCTCCAACACTCTTTGCTCTGAAATGCCATATATGATCAACTGTCTTAGAAATAATCTTTCCGTCTCTCAATCTTCATAAACCTGTAACCCAAAGCACCTTTGGGTTTAACATTTTTTTTCCCTAGAGAAAGGTCCCTGAAACCAATGACCCTTTAATGAGAAATTTGCAGCCCCAAATCAGACTTCCACTTCCACTTCCACTTTATTACATCTACAGAATACCATGCAGTAGTATATCTTGATATGACTGTCATTTGTGCAATTTTAAAGCCAAATGCATCATTTTAATATTGTCTGAAGTGAGGTCATGGATATTACCCAACATGAAATATTATGATTACCCTGGGTCTACAAGGACAATCTAAAGAAAAGCGATTTGTCTAACAACTGCAGTTCAACATCTCATTAATACTATACAGAAATCACACAAAAGATACTACAAACATGCGAAAATATTTGTGTGAATGAGGTCGGAGGAGAAAAGAAGGATGATGTAATTCAAAGTTTCTGGTCATGTAAATAGTTCATGGCCTAATATCCAGAGGCTTCTGATCATTTCAGTTTGAGTTATGGATGCCTTTGAAAATCAAGCCCATATACTTGCCATATACGTATATTCTTTCAACTCCTGATTCAGGAACAATTTCAATGGGACATAGTCTATTCCTACCAGGTACTGAGCTCCCATTGCTTTCTGTGGACGTTTGAGTGCTCATCATCTCTCAGGATGTGCTCAGCAACCCCTTGCAATATCAAGCCCTACGACTTCTAGATAAAAGCCCTTATTCAAAAATATCCTCATATACTTCATCCCTACACTGGGGTATTATAAAAAGTTCCCCTGCAGCATCTCCATTTAGAAGACCTCTCCCTTATTTGAATCCCCAGAAAGTGAGGCTCCTAACAACAGTATATCATTAGCTCAGATATTAGTTCAGGAGATGTATAGTTCAGGTAGTGGATCGACTATTCATGTGAAAAATCACAGTAATATGTAAGGTTTTAACAAACTAAACATACTTTGACTCTGTTTTCCCATTAAATGCTTGGTAAATTTAAACTAATCTCTGCACAATGTTTTATGTTTCAGATACATTTGTTGGGTTGTGACTTACTTTTTAATTAAATGTTATGTAGTACAAGGAATACATTTTAACAGTTCATCTCTTTTCATAATGCTGGATAAATAATAATAAACCAAAGTGCCTTTTATCCTCAAGAATCCCAAATTGCTTTACAAACACCCCATAGACATTGCTACTCTACTACTGGAGAGCGGCCACATGCAGAGTGAAATATGGCAAATACTCAGTACTGGTCTTCACCATTACTCAACATTTTAGGACAGGAAGTGATTAATATCTTTTCTAGTGGGGAATTTTATATATGGAGAGTGTAATTTTGTAAGTATTCCACTTAAAATTGGCTTTCGGAGAATGGTTTGAGAGCAATGGTTTGTGATTTGAGAGGCATTGAATTTTGATTTCTTTCCCTTAGGGTTATTCATCTGTTAGGTTTAGTGTACTAATGATATAGCATCCTTGCTATATCACAGCAAGATATCTTAGATGGGGGGTCATTTCTAGACTACTCATGATTTACCCTAACTTCTATTGTGTGTCAGTTACTTATGAAAGAGCTACTGCATCCTGGCATAATTTTTAAAAATTGGCATAGATTCTCAACTGGTGTAAATTGTCATTGTTCCATTGAAGATTTCAGTGGAGTTATGTGACAACTAACACTAGCTGATCATATGCCCTATAAACCTGATCCAAAGCCCAATTACTCAATAGGAGTCTTTCCATTGTCTTCACTGGATTTTGAATCAGTCCTATGTATTTTTTTAAAAAGTCCATTAACATATACTTTATATTTTCCTTTCCAAGTTTGCTTAGTAAGAAAGATTTTATGTTCAACAAAAGCTCTCTGTTTTGTGAGCTGTTTTCTCCTTCTGTATGATTGATTCAGTAGTCTCAAAATGGAATGTTCAGGATTTCAAAATTCACTACCATGCAAGAGGAATGAATTAATCAGACAGGACAGGCAGGCTAATTATAATGGAGAAAGCCTCTATTTATTTCCAAGTATCTTGTTAATCAGTCATAATGGAAAAGGAAATAGGGAGAAATTACATGGCAGTTTAGTGAGTTTTTGGTAAAACATATATTTTTAAAAATTAAATCGTGATCGTGTCATTTAATTTAATCCATTAACAATATGTAACTTGATATTCTTTCCCATTATGTTTTCAACAAAGGAAGTAATAAAACGTATAGTGACAAGTAGATAATGTTTCTGTTGCAGACTTGTTACCCAAAGACATGACAGTATTTATTTGTTAGCTTCTGTTTGTTTTGATATTAGATTATTTTTTAATACATTAACTGAAGGAAGACTGGGGAACAAACTACAGGCAATGTTATAATGAAGTCTAATCCAATAGGTTACATGATGCCCCATGAACTAGAAGGAGGTTGGATGTAGTATAAATCAAAGCAGAATTTGGTCCAACAGAGAGAGATGGCTATTTTCCTTTTGTCACCATTCCAGATTACTGTGGTGAAACACAATAACTTTGTGCACAGATCACCATAAATAAGCAGTTACATATGGTATATTTTAAAGTTAATTTGGGACAGAAAATCCTTATTTATACTTTACTGATATTTTACAAAGAGGATTCATTGTGTAGGTATATAAATATTAATATTCACCAGTGTACTCTCCATTCATGGCTTTAAAACTGTATAGGGCTGATAGGTATTGGAATTACCTGGGCTTGAGGAAAGTAGTTGTCAGTTGAGTTGGGGAAACTACGTTGGTGGCCTCTCATTTTGGACGAATATGGCCCGCATTTGCAAAACAAGTGCACAAACTAGATACGGGGTTAGATCGTGGGCTGCTCCTGGCTCTGGCCAACAGCACTTTATTTCATCTGCTGACAGTGATAACAGTAGAGCTTCTTTCTCTGATGCACACTTTGTTACAGTCACCTATGCCTTTGCCGTTTCAAGACCAGATTGCTGTAATGTGGTCTACCTTGTGACTATTCAGAAACTGGAACGAATGCAGAATGCTGTGGTCCATTTATTTAAGTAGAGTTGCACACAGAGCCCTGGATGGGCACCTATTCAGAGTTTATTTGTCTACATTTAAAGACAGAATAAATAATTTTGGAAAATGGAAGGATAGGCTTGTCAGCTGCAATTGAAAAAATGAGGGGTTCCACCTCCTGCCCCCTCACAAAATGTCACCCAAGCAATGAGTGCACATAGAAAAGCCCCTTTTAAAAAAAATCAGGATATGGCAATGCAATATGTGGCACAGAACCTGAAAGAGGGAAGTGGCATTAGAGGACTGCATTGAGTTATTCCATCAGCAATCATCTCCCAGGGACTATTCGGTCATCCAGAGTTCACCAGAGTACTGTACAATCTGCCCCATACTCCCAACATACCCTATCCCCGGTGGGGGCAAGGAGCACATGGTGTGCAGCTGGCAAGGCTGGCTTTATACCAGTGGTTTCCCTACATCAGAGCTACCTTGTTAGGGAAATATTTGGTTGTTTTGCAGTACACGAGCAGCATAAATCAGCCCATAGAGCTGAGGATCCAGATATTTGCTCCGGAGATGTTTAGCAAACATTTCATTAGTCTTCATAGCTATTTCCATTGGATTGCTTTCCTGCAGTTACTTTTCCTAGAGTTTTCTGTGTGTGTTTCCACTGGGTCTGCTTCAGGCTGCTACCACCACAAAACTGACTTGTACATATCTTCTTTCACATGAGAGCTTTAATTGAAGAAATATTCTCCACCCATCTCTAAGAAGGATTTTCAAAAATGGAATAAAAATGCACATTCATTCTTCCCTCACTGATTCCAATAGCAGTTTTTATTGAAAATAATAAAAGTAGGTGGGGGAGGGATAGGAAAGGAAAATTACGCAGGGAATATTAACAAAGCTGTTTTGTCAGAATTTGTTTTGCACTGTAAAGCTGATTATCCTAGGGTCTTGCATATCAAATCACAGGTATTGTAGAACACAATTTAATAGATTTTATCCCATTCAAACTACCTGCAGTGAATTATATGATTATCTCTGACAATTCTATTTCTCTGCCCATTTCTGTGTATGGCCAGGGTCTCAGTGGAATTATTGCTGCTATTCTATGAAACAGCAAAGTTTGCAGTGCCAAGTCCCATCCCAGAGAATCAACTGACTCTTTCTCTGCAGTGCTACTGACTAAAGTGTTTCATTATCTTGGCACAGAAAGCAATAATCACAGCTTATGAGAGCTCTAAACATCAAAACCATTCTTTTTTGGATATATGTTAGGCCCTAATTTTGGCAAAGATTTCTATGTCACCCAGACTCCATTTCAGGATCAAGCTTTTAGTCTCCACTCAACATACAGCAGTATTTGCTCTTCATTTAGAATCTGTTTTGGAAGGTTTATGTTTATCAGGATATATGGAGTTTACTGATTAGAAAAAAATGAAGTGTTCAAAATCAAACTTTGATCCCCTTAAGTTGTATAGAGATATTTACTAACAAGCATCTTATGAGTTGGAAATTGAATCTTACAGTATTTAAGACAAGCAGTCTTGGAAAATTATGATTAAGGCTGGAATCATGGGGTATCAGAATGAAAGCGTGACATAAAAAGGCTGAGTTTATCTCTACTCCAAATAAACATAACTTTGGTTGAATAAGGCATAAGTCTGGGCATAGATCAGCAAAGGAGTTAGAAGTATTTGCTCACAGAAATAGGATATTAAAACAGATAAGAACAAAGAAATGTTTTGTTTTGTTTTTTTGTCATAGTGCCAGACATTGGAAACCCAAGAGGTGGTCCATTACCTGGGACACAGGAGGATTTGCTGCTGTGGCATGGGATATGTACAAAGATGTTTAAGTCACCATTGTGCACACACCCCACGTGTAGCATCCTGAAGATGCTACACTCCTATCCACTCTACCAACAGAAGTTACAGCAACTGAAAGGAGCGGAAATGTTACCATGTGCCTTGGGTCACTGATCACACAGCTTAAATAATAATTAATGATCAGTCAAATCAAACAGTCCATGAGCAACCTATGCGCTGAAATCCTTTGGTAGAAACTATTTGGCTAATCCATATGATACACAGAATATATTAACAGACATCACGACTGCTTTGAGAATGAGTCACTACCCCAATCCGGGGGCTACATTTGTAAGAGATATTGACAAAAGAGAAGAAGATGGTAGGATTAATAAGGCAATGCATGTCAGCTGTCTAGTGTGTGTCTCTTCACCACAGGCAGCATGCTACAAGCCCAGATTCTCCGACCCAAAGATTTTGTGCCTCCCTGCTCTTTGATGCTGCTTGAAAATGCTATGGGAGACATTTTTTTCTGGCGGTTTTCTGACCTGTCTTCTGTCATCAGGCCCTAGATTTGGTTGGTGAAATTTACTTTACTCAGTTGCGGTCTCAGTTACATCCTCTTTCAAAAATTCTGGAGATTGCATTTGGACCTGTTGTGCACCCAAAAGACAGGTTGATTTGCAAACCATTGGGAAATTTATTCCATAAACTAAACATTTTAGTAAGGTATCTGAAAATTCAGATAGCTCTATTATTACGGGACTGGAAATTGTTTTGATTTCACCTCTGCAACCAAGCCATTAACATGCATTTGAGTTGGTGGTTTTGAATGTGGTTCTTCAGGTATTAATATCCTAGCCTCTTCCTCATTCACTTTTGTGCTGCAATGTTATTCCGAGAAAAAATGTCTTTTAGGAGAGCTGCCTTGTAGAGTCAAGAGAAAAAAAAATTGATGGTGCTACTGACAAAGGACCTGAAAAAGATAAAGTCGGACAAGATTTTTCATTTATGGTTTATTCATAGCAAGCCATACTTTAAGGTGACCGAAACATATTTTCTGAATATACACATTTAAATACCCATGATCTTGGTGCCTCAAAACATGGATTTTCATTTAGAACTCAGACACCCTAGTATCTGGGGTGCAAAGGTTAAGCCCCTTTGCATCTGTAGTGCTCTGGTTTGGAAAATGGAGCAGATTAAAAGCCTAAAAATACATATTCAAAAATAGAGCATGCAGGGCCATTTTTGATCATTTTGTTCATAATGCCTTAACAGTTATTCATTGTATTGGTTACTAGTACCATTAATATTATAGAAGCGCCTACAGTGCACTAGCCATTTCCCACACTCCCAGGAAGACACAAATAATTGGTTGGAAATGTGCAGCTGAACCGTCTTTGATCTAATCATTGTCCATATCTCTTTAAAAAAATAAATAAAAACAAGATCCTGATGCTCTGTCCATGTTTTGACCACAATGCACCACTCAGGAGCAAGACTAAGGTCCAGCTTGATACTTCATCCCAGCAAAGTGGAGCTACCAGCTGGCATAAAGTGTGGTAGCTGGCTCCTACACCAAATGTCCCACTAGCTGGTTTTGGAGGCTCATTGGGCAGGACAGAGCGTACATATGCCAATTTTCAATTAGCTTATGGTGCCTAAGTCCAAGGTAGAGATGAACTGGGCCCGTCCCAGTTTCTCTAATAGTTCATCTGTGCGTGGCATTGGATAGTTGTCTGGGCGAGTTACAGCATTTAGCTTACGGTAGTCCACGCAAAAATGTATCTCCCCATCTGGTTTGGGAACTAGAACCTCTGGAGATGCCCATCCACTGCCAGGGGGCAGATTACACCCATCTGTAACATATTCTGGATCTCCCGTTCTATAGCAATTTTAGCTTGAGGAGACACCCGGTAAGGTTGGACTTTAATTGGGTGAGCATTACCTGTGTCAATGGAGTTGTATGCCCGTTCAGTCAGCCCTGGGGTGGCTGAGAATGTTGGCGCATAGCTAGTGCACAGCTCCTGGATCTGCTGTCGCTACATATGCCCGAGGATCATGGAGAGGTTCACCTCTTCCACGCCACCAGCACTTTTCCCTTCATAGTAGACACCTTCAGGCCACTCAGCGTCATCTCCTCCCTGGGTTGTAAACTGACAAACTTTTAATTCTCTGGAATAAAAGGGCTTGAGAGAATTAATATGGTACACCTTAGGCTTTCGGTTGGAGGTGGGGAATGCCATGAGGTAATTAACAGCTCCCAGGCGCTCCTGGACCATGAATGGCCCTTCCCAAGATGCTTCCATTTTATGGGCCTGCAGCGCCTTTAAGACAATAACCTGGTCTCCTACTTTGAAAGAACGCTCTCTGGCATGTTTATCATACCAGGCTTTTTGCTCTTTTTGAGCATCCTGTAGGTTTTCTTTTGCAAGGACTAGAGAGGTTCGGAGGGTGTTTTGTAGGTTGGTTACAAAGTCCAGAATGTTAATTCCTGGAGAAGGTAAATCCCTCCCATTGCTGCTTCACCAACTGTAATGGCCCCTTAACCTCACCGCCATATACAAGTTCAAATGGTGAAAACCCTAAACTGGGATGTGGTACAGCTCTGTAGGCAAAAAGCAACTGCTGCAACACTAGGTCCCAATCATTGGAGTGCTCATTTATGAATTTACATATCATGGCCCCCAAAGTTCCATTAAACTTCTCCACCATGCCATTTTTTTGATGGTGGTAAGGAGTGGCAACCAAGTGATTTACCCCATGCGCTTCCCAAAGGCTTTCCATAGTTCCTGCCAAGAAATTAAGTTGATGGAAGTTAGAGATGTCCCTAGATTGCTCAAACTTCTACCAAGACCAGTGCACTTGAGAATCTAGTGACTGTAATTGAGTCCCTGACTGCTCTTCAAGCTGAGTGAATTGTGGTACTGGGATTGAATTTGGGCCTAAGTTTTTACAGTGCTGAATATACAGTACAAGGTCTAGTGTTAAACAACTGCAGAAAAATAAAAGATTATCCGCTCCTAATAATGTTCTGATATTAAAGAATGTTATTGGTTATGCTTATCCAGACATTTTCCCAAAGCACCAGTGCTTACCGTGTACCATTTCTATCAATTAAATACATATTTTTTAATTGCTGAACCAATTATGACAAAAATGTCAAAAGAAACCATACCTTATTTTTTAATTTAGTTTTCAGAAAGCATACCAAACTGTCAGTTTATAGTCTTCCATAAAGCCTTCAAACAAGCATAAAGGGGACTGTGGTAATGGAAGGTTCCTAGTCTGCCCCACAGACTACATTTGGTCTGTTATAAAGGGATCACTTCTAGCAGAGAGAGTCACCATAGTCATTCACCCCCTCTTCCCTCTGCTAACTTTGCTAAAAATAATAGCAGTTAGGACCCAATGGGGAAGTGGTTTTGTAATTCAGAAAGCTTATCCACTAGGGACTGGACTGAGAGCACTAATTCAATTCACATACACCATCAGAACAGCTATTGGATGGTAATGGCTTTCAAATCACTATTGACCAGGGCTTTGCATTGTAATTACTTTCCATTTATCAATAGCTCTTTGTCAGACAGGGACACCCTTTCACCAAAAATGCCAGAATATGTGCTAAGAACAGTAATGAACTGCAAACAGAGGTGAGTTTGAGCTAGGATGTTACAAACTCAATTATAATAGACATTTGAATTGAGATATTTTTAGACTATTTCTAAACACCTAGTGCATTTTTTCAGTAAATTAATTTATACTGCATACTAAATACTAAAATGATATTAAATACAAGCAATATATAACTCCTACTGTTTCAAAGTGATGCACATGAGTCTAGCTAGGCAGATCCCAGTGATGTTTATTTTTATCTTGCATGTCACCTTTTCATTTTAAATATCCCTTTGTGGTTCCTTGATTTGACCTTAACATTTTTTTTCTTCAGTCTCATTATATTCAAACAATACAAACCATCCTGAAATGCTGAGAAGCAGTTACGCTGAATTATATTAATGTTGGTATTATCTAGAGGCAATCCCCCTCCCGTTTTTTTTTCAAATTTTGATGAAATTTAAAATTTTCAGAAAGATCAGGAGAAATTTTTAAAAATACCCTAAATATGTTTGCTCTCTTTTTTTTTCTGACCAGCATTTCTATTATTAATCATTATTATATATTTATGTGATACCATACATTTACAATTAATACTGCACTTTACAGAAGTATAATAAGACACGTTCTCTGCTTGGAAGAACAAACACTTTAAGGGATAGATTTGGTGTGCAGTGGGATAAAGTATGAGGAGCCCGTCACACGCACAGCTTGCACATGGTAAGTGAAACAAACTCTTCAGTCAGGAAAGCACAAGGACAAACATGGAGGTAAAGCCAGGTGTCCACTGCTTATTCTCAAGCTGGCCAGAAGCAACCACTAGCACAAATCTGAGTAGTAGTACAAAGATTCTGCATATCTGGCAAATATGTAATATCCATCTAGTTCGATGTAACAATGTAATGTTACTGTGCTAAAATAAAGGTAAATGAACAAAAAATTAAGCTAACTCTCGAGTTGTTAATAATTCATGTATCTCCTACTTATTATGTACACTTTAATGACTGTGATAGAGTTGAGATATATAATACCCTTATTTTAATTGAGAGTGTTTGGTATTAGATGCTGTGAGGCTTTCAAGGGGAAACATCTGCTTAGCATAAGTATCAAAAATAAAACTTTCCTTTTGACGTATTTTAGCTCTTTGCTCTCGTGGAAGATATTAGATCTGCTTTCAGTGAATATTAATGAAGTAAATTATCTCAGAAAATATCCTACTGTGTTCTAACTACAGGAGCCAACATGCCTCATTAGACTGCTGTTGATTAGAAATATTAAAGTGGCTTTGTCTTTCTTTTCTTTTTAATTAAAATAAATTTGATAAGCTATATTTTTTTAAAAAAAGAAAAGAAAAATCACAACTGGTTGAATCTCAAATCTTTTTAAGTTAGAAGAAAAGTACCACTTTCTTGTAAATAATTGATTTGGGCTCAGTTCTGCCACCCTTCCATCAAATTGTACCTGATGTGTGAATAACGCCATTGATTTCAATTAAATTGTTCATGGAGTATGTTACCACTCTGTGTGGATAAGGGTTGGCAGAGTCAGAGACCTTGCTTAACCTGCTTTTTTTTGTTGCAGAATTTCACAGCAGCCAAAACCTTGGTTAAGAAACTTTCAGTTTTGGGGTAGATCCTAAGGATTCAATTTAAAAGGAGTAAGCTGCACACTCTTAATCAAAGATGCTACTTACAAAGAAAAACAGTCTGGGCTTGATTTTGCAAACTCAGTGCATGCAAGTAGTCCCATTGTTTCCACTGGCAATAATCATGGGTAAGGACTACCTCCACGAGTAAGGCAAGCAGGACTTGATCTCAGAGTAGTTGTAAGGACATGATGGCTTTTGTCTCTTAATCTCAATGGAGAAGCCAGTTGATATACCGATTTATGTGAATCTGGGTGATTCTAAAGCTGGCACTATGATTTGAATAAAAAGAGATGAATCCCAGTTCTGCAAGCCCCGTGTAAAGCATGTATGTACTTGCCTTATATATGTGTGTGTATATATATATATATATATATATATATATACAAGACCTTATTCTATTGTTGATTAAGAATGAGCACATCTTCCAAGAAAAGCCAAAGGAAAACATCATCCAAGAAATCTGTACCCCCAGAGAGAACAGTCTGGGGCAGAGTCTGTCCTGGAGTCTTAGAATCATAAGGGATGGAAGGGACCTCCAGATGTCATGAAATCTAGCTCTGACAGGTGTTTGTTTAACCTATTTTTAAAAACCTCCAATGATAGGGATTCCACAACTTCCCTTGATAACCTAGTCTGGTGCTTAACTATTTTTACAGTTTGAAAGATAGTCCTAATATATAACCGGAATCTCCCTTGCTGAAAACTAAGCTGATTACTTTTTGTCCTGTCTTCAGTGGACATGGAGAACAATTGATCACCATCATCTTTATAACAGACACATTTGAAGACTGTTATCAGGTTCCCCCTCAGTCTTCTCTTCTCTAGATTAAATATGACAAATTCTTTCAACCGTTCCTTGTAGGTCATATTTTATAAATCTCATCATTTTTGTTGAACATCCCAGGAAATGAATTCTAGGTCCGGTCTATACACAGATTTTGTACCATTATAACTATGTTGGTTAGGGGTATGATTTTTACTTACATGGCTATATCAGCATAGTCTCCTAGTGTGGTTGCAGTTATGCTTTATACAGGAATAACTTATTCCCTTTCCTGTATGGAAACAGCTAAACCAGTATAAAGCACCTTGATTAGGATATAAATATGTCAACAGCAGGGAAGCTGTAGTGATGTAGTTATGCCATTACAGTTAACTTTCAAGAGTAGACAAGACCATAGTGAAATTAGTTTATACACAGAGGCAAAACTCATGAACAAACAGTAATGATCCCATGCAATAACAATCATTTTCTCAAGCTAAGAGAGTATTTACAATTTGCCTAACTCTATCAATACCAGCAATCTTTCAAAATACTGCAGGTCCTTTTAGCAAGAATTTTGCTTTCCAATCTCCTTTAAAGCCAAGCCATTTTGTTAAAAAAACTTATTCAGGCATTAGGTAAGACAAATTTGCCGTACACAATCTTGTTTTGTCAACCAGGGGTGAAAGCTCAATGTAATAACATAGCATTGGCCCCTACTGTCACCAGATGTACAACATATTAGAGCCAATTATAATGTTCTCTGAATCAGAGGCACACAAGGGAAATGGAGTGTTAGAAAGTATTTAATCAGAATTTCCTTTGGGATTAAGAGACTAGTCAAGGGATAACATTCATGGTAGATTACATCTTTTGTTGTGGTGGGATCTAGGCAGATTAAGTACAGCATTCCTTGTGGTTACTTCTGTTCTCAAGATGTAGATTTGAGTCAGAAAGACTCCTAATGCCCTAATAGCAAAGTATAGCAGGCTTGTTCTCTCTCTTTCTCTCTTTCCCCCTGTTAAATACATTGAATTTAGTTAAAGTAGTTCTTCACACTTACAAACCACAAGTGAAAGGATGATCAAAGCACAAGGACCAAAGTCAGGAAGTCCATGCCTTAGGGCTCATTCTTATGATGTGCTGAACACTCTAGCCCAATCCTGAAAACCACCTAAGCACATGCTTAACTTCAAGCATGAATAGTCCAATTAAGTTCAGTGCCACAGCCCTCTGCTGGGGCTGTTACAGGACTATTGCCCCGCTGGGGAGCATTAGGAGCCATTCTATCCTAGGGGCAGTAGTTACAAGTAGTTACAATCTGCCATTGAGCTTGTAACCCATAAAGACGATATTTAATTTTGTTTGTGACTGCCCCGGGCAGCCCTCACTGAAAATGCCAAGATCAGGACAGGCTGCAAAAGGGAGAGCAGATACTCCCAAGATTGGCGGATAACAATTAAGTTAAACTCCCAACCAGTCACAAACTGTGCTTCTGATCCCCTGCACTGGTTATCAGGAAGCAAAAAAGAAATCACACAGCCCCCTTTATTGCATTCCAGTTCTCTGGCTCCCAATCAGCTCCTGGGTCCAGTACAGTGAGAAGTTATTTTAAACTCTGCTCACATATAAACATATGTTCTTCTGACCCCAAAGGATCAGCCACATTACTAGGTCAGTATAGGTTTGAATCTTACCCAAAATACCACGCTGCCAGCCAATGCTTTAGTGTCTAAACTAAAGGTTTATTATAAAGAACAAGAAGAGATATGTTAAATGGTAAAGCAGTCACATACATACAAAGACTTCAAAGTCCATATATCAGGTTCCTAGCAGTATTGGTGAGTTTGCTGCCTTGAAAGTCCCTCTGGGATACATCAGCAGCTTGGCTGGATCATTCAGTCCTTTGTTCAGAGCTTCAGTTTGTAGCAAAGTTCCTCCAGAGGTAAGAAGGAGTATTGAAGACAAAATGGAGAAGATACAGCTGCCTTTTTATAGTCTTTTGCCATGCGGCTTGTGCTTCCTTTGTTTCAAACACAAGCTGCCCAGCAGCACATGGCTTGCAAACTTTGGAGTTCTGTCCATAGGCATGCCTTGCTGAGTCATAAGATGTATCCTTTGCCTTCCCGCAGCAGGCTAGGCAGTGCTGATGCCAAACTGTCTGGCAGTGTCATCCAGAAACATAGCACAAGTTTTGTAATACAGACATACATACATGTCTATAACCCAAAATACAAAGGTGATACAAACATATAAATGAGATTATCATATTTGGCAAATTATAACATTTTGGCAGATATCTTACATGGCATATTTGGCACAATTCATTGCAATTTTACAATATTAACATTCATAATATCCTCAAGTGTCACCCAGATTCCATACAGCACCACAATGTTATATGGGAAAGTTTTGAAATGTTTGTAGGCCCCAAAATCTGATTTCTAAAAATAAGTTGCACAATATCAAGGGAGGCCTGCTAAATTTGAGTAAGGTGAAGTGAGACAGCACAGAGGCAAGTTAGAGAGGTAAGTTAGAACAGACCCCCAGGTCATGTTGCAAACATGTTTTGGTCCTAACTGGTTATTACAAGGGTTTTAGATAAATAGCTAATGTTTAGGCAAATGCTATCTAGATTGACAGTTATTGATATGGTATTTTTGCAGATGCTAATTAAGATGATGTTAAATATTCAATGAAAGGTAGAAAATATTTAATTATAGTGAAATGGTGGATTTAATGTTCATTAATTAAGGGACATGTGATTATAAAAAAGTGTAGCACACTAATTTTAGAGTTGGCGTGCCCATCTATTATCAAGGTACTGTTAGAGACAGAATTATATCCATTCTCCTCATTTAGGGACTGATCACCCCTAAATGCATAATTTCATCTTAGAATGCGAGTATCGATACAGTATGTGGTTATATTGTAAAGCCTGCTTGCTTAATTCACCATTAGATATTAAATAAAGTCTTTAATTTTGTCACTTGTTTTATTCACAGTCCTCCACTAACTTAAATTAGCTGTAACCACCCTGGAGGCTCAAACCTTAAAGAATTCAGTTTGGCTTTATTTCTTATTTTAACCATTTAATTGGGAACACATATATCAAAAGTTGCATGTTCCTTCCGAGCCCCAATAGCACAGAGACTTCAATTCTGCTTGTTTCTTAACAATGCCTTGCCTGCTATCCTTCATGACATTTCACTGCACCTCTGTGGAGTAAATAAATATTATTATCCTCATTCTGAAGACAATAAAACCAAAGCACAGAACACTTAAAGCCACATTTTTTGTAAGTGGGCTGCATTTTGGGGTATCTCCCATTTTTGGGTGCCTGTTGGAGCTCCTGAGCCTGATTTTCAGAGATGCTGAGTGGTCCAGCTGCAGCCAACAGTTCCTACAGTGTTCGGTAACTCTGGAAATCAAGCCCAAGGTGTGTCAAGCCACCCAAAATCAGCAGCTGTGGTGCACCCACGCATAGAACCTACATATTCAGCAGCCCTGCCCAGTGCTTTAATGACTCAGACACAATCAGTCTTTTAACCTTAGTGTCACATGAGAGGCTTTTCACACAAACAGTCTCAGTCCTTACACCCAAAGAGCTTATGGAGGCCCACGGAAATTTGTGCCAGAGAGGACAATAATTATGAGGAAGAATGAGCTTGTGAGTAAAGCTCTAGCCTATAATTTAGGAGATCTTTGTTCAACTTCCACAGCCTTTATCTGTAAAATGGAGCTATTACTTCGTCTATTCTGTCTATTTAGAGTGCATGCTCTTTGGGGCAGGGACTGTCTCTTAATACGTGTATGTACAGTGCCTTACAGACGCTACCATAATACAAATAATAAGCAGTAATTATGATAAAGAAAGAGAATGAATAGTGAAACTTTTTTGTTTACAGCTTCATTTTAACCTTGTATGAAATCTGGCTCATTCCAACAAAGTAGAAATAAATACCTGCTCTTTTACCTCCACTTGAGTATTAACATTTTGGAATTTAGGGAACTCTTGATAAAGACTGTATGCTACTGAGTCTGAGGAGGATACTCGACTCTCTGAAAGATTTTTTGAGCAGCAACCAGGATGTGAATCCCTGTTATTGTGCTCCTACCTTAGTGTTCTCTCTTCGGCACCTTTTATTGAGATAAAATAACTGTTTTGTTGCATCCGATGAAGTGAGCTGTAGCTCACGAAAACTTATGCTCAGATAAATTTGTTAGTTTCTGAGGTGCCACAAGTACTCCTGTTTTTGTTTTGAGAAATAGTTCTACACTTTCAGTGATTGCATTATTGAAGCTTTCAATATGTCTTCCTTTGTTCCAAATCCTACTCTTGGGCTTTGCAGGAGCCTCTGGAGGCAGCATTAGAGTGTATGCATCTGTATATCCAAAATGAGGTTGTTTGTAACTGCAAAGCAAAATAGGTCAGGTGTGAGTCTAAAGGGTATATCACATATTTTCCACCCAAGGCTCTACAGGGATTTGCTCGCAAGAGTTTTAAACCATGAAAAATGGCTCATTGCAGCCCTAAGAGATAAGCACTTCCATCATCAAAACATTCTATGTAAATGTTTCCATTTTCCATCATTTCTTCTTTCCAACTTCTGTGCTCCCTTTTATTTTGGTGCTTGCAGGTACTGTCCTGAGAGATTGAAAACAAATTTTAGAGCTCCCTAACTGTAATAGGATCAGCCCTCTAGACAATAGCTGTCATTTAACTAGACATGGGGAAACAATAAGGCAACATTTCCTACCTAATAAATAACTATTTATGTGCAACTGTCCAGGATTCAGTTTCTTAACATCAGTAATCAAAAGGATATCATGTAGCATGCATTAAATGGTTATGCCAAATGTATTATAATGGCAAGCCAAAATGCTTATGCAACTAGTGCAGCCTTGGCCAATGGCCACAACCAGCAGATGTCTTGTCTGAGTCCTCCATATACTTGGAGGAACAGTGCACACAGGAAAAAAAGAACAGATTTTCTTAAATAAGAAGGAAATGTTGCATTTCAATAACTTTATATCATTCTGCACACATAGGTCCAGAACTTCAGATGGCATAAATTAGCATTACTCTTCTGAAGTCAATGGAGCTAGAGAGATTTACAGCAGCTGAGGATCTGGCCTATCCTGTATAGTGATTTTCACAGAGCTAAAAACACTTTACAACTATTAATTGATTCAGCCTCTTGAAGGGAATGATGGATAAATATAAGCATGCAGCATTGAAGTGCCTGGTCCAAAGACAAAGAGCCAATCAAAGGCTGACCTGAGATAGATCCCGGCAGTTCTGAATCTCTTGTGCTACATTAGATTACATGGGTTACAGAGGAGCAAGACTTTTAAGGAAAACGCTACAATGCCTCTCATTACTTTTGTAACCTTTGTTGACAGTTTTGCACATACACTCTTTCTGAAGCGCTTGCTCAACAACCAGAATTCACTTTAGCTGTACCATTTGTAATGCTTTCATAAATGCAGACATTCCCAACACATTTTATTGATTATTATTGGAGCCGGACATTTGCGTTGAAAAGAAAAGATGCCAAATGTGCTAAATGTATTGATGGCTTTGTCCTATGATATGTTTGACATATTGCTGGAAAATTGGTACCTATTCTGCATTTGCTTTTGTTGCTGAGTTCCAAAATCAACCAGCCATAGGTATTTTGAAGGTCAATACTAAATAATGGAAAATGGATAATACAGCAAGCATGAGCAACGCTGAGTGGTAATATGAATGCAGAAGAGAGAAGGAAGGATGTGTAAAATAGACTATCACTTTTAATGGAGGCAGTGGACTATTTTTTAGGCCCTGCTCCTGTTAAAAGTGAATTGGAGTTTTGCCCTTGTCTTGAATAACAGCATGTTGGAGGTGGGCAGGATGGAGTAGGAGGAAGAAGGGGGAAGTTTGTACATTTCCAGTATTTCTAAATTGGGAGTTCACTGCATTTTGTAACATTTTACATTCTCCCTACAATGTCGCTGACAATGATGTAGGGCACTTTTTGTGTTTGATACTGTAGCTGGATGTTCTGTACATAATGCAAATATGCTATGTTGGGTGGTGTATTTAAATATTTCATTGGGGTGATCTTTGCACATTTTCTACACTGTTGTACAAAAAGGCTTAGAGGTGGTTCTGAGAACTGCTGGAATAGAGCAATCATCTGTTCAAAGCACCAGATAAAATGCATAGTAAATATTGGTGTAATTTACAGACCATCTGAGTTTACTTGTTCATTCTTGGGATCAAAACTCAAAACATATCCATTCGGTTTTGTGGTTCTTGAAAAGGGAATTAGATGTTGTATAAACTTTGAACTGGCTGTACTACAACAGAGTTTGTTTTCATAAAGTGGCTTCAGGGTTTAAGGCATCTTGCAGCTTATAAAGTAGATTTTTAAAACAATATACTGAACAGTGATTCTACAGGCAAACAGAGTCACCATTATCGATAATCTAGCTACTCCATAGACTGGGACATCTGATTTATGACAGCAAAAAGAGTTTGCCAGGAATCTTGAAGCCACCAGAAATTAGGATGGGTTCAGGTTCTTTTCAATTCATGGACATCATGAAAACACATGAAAGGTTTAAGAACCTGAGCTGATGTTGCTCACACAACCCTCCCAACTCACATACATACCATTCCAACTAGCACCAGCCCTAGCCAGAGTCCTATCTTCCAGCTGGCCCTGCAAGCCTACCTTTTTATTCAGATTGGCTGGTGACATCAGGAAGAGGAAGTCCAGATCTTTTGGTTGTCTTGTTGATCTGACTTCTTTATGATCAATGCTTTTAGGGCTGGGTGGCCCCCTAAGCCACCTCCTCTAGATCTTCTCCTTTGGCCTTTTACCCACCCTCCCAACATGAACTTTAGGGTGTCTATTCAGCAGGAGCTGATGTCTCATCAATCCATAAATGTTAATCAGGAAAGGCCAGTAAATCCCAGTCCAGCCCACAGTGCCCCAGGTAATATGCATTTTTTTCTTTTCTGGTCCAAGCAGTATTGCCTGATATAGATCTGCAGCACATATAGCACTGTATAGATTTATGTGGATTCACAGAAGGTGAGTTTTCAGTTGAGTGACTCGCACTCTGCATGCCAAGCTTGTGCTTGGAGATCATTACCTATGACCCAAATATGTATAAATCCATATTTTCTTTAAATCCGAATGCACATTTTCAAAGTTAGAGGTTTTTGCATATTTTTGAAATACTAACAATACAACTAACTTGAAAGCCCTGCCTGAGGTCAGAACTCTCATTTTATATGCAATAGACAATTTGGAAAGGATTACCATGCCTCTGCAAAGCTCACATTTGCCAGCCATTTGTATTTGGCATTTAGCACAGACCATCATTAAAGTCAGGTTAACAAAAGAAGGCAGCGAACAGTTTTGCCATTTGGATTTTGTCTTATTGCTAGAATTTTAAAGAGGGTCGAGAAATATTTTAAGGAAAATCTGACACACCTCCTGCAACCCAGAACGGTGTGGATAGTTCTAAATGTGACTGAATTTGTGCAGTTTTGTTCTGTGGAAAAGGGGAAGGTACAGGATTTGTGAGCCCAGGCAGGATTAAAGACTGCAGATCTAAGAATGTAAGAATGATTATAAATATCAGGCCAAATTGGTGAAATTAGAGACTATGTCCCCAGTCCAGAGTAAATCAGCATAGTTCCATTGGAGTCAATGGGGCTTCAGTCTGTTTATTTGTACTAACAGGATTGGAGTCACAATATTGTGATTTCTAAAACCACTCATATGACCTGCAGCTGGAATGTCAATTTACAGCAGCTCTGCAGCTATCTCTTGAGTCTTTCCCCCCGTTTAAATGTCATTGTAACAGCTACCTATTCTCTTTAACTTATAATTAACTCTTTTAATTAAGTACTTGGTGATGGAGCTTAATGAAAAATTCTATATAAAATAACCTGTATTGTAAACATGCTCCTTACAGTGATCCGATATTAAAGGATATTGCAGTGTTTTAAACTCTTCTATCTTCCTTTCTCAGTTTCTGAATCTGCCACCCTTCTTCTTACTGAGTAGTACCCATTGAAGTCAATGGGACTGCTCATGAATAAAGTACTTCCCAATGTAAGGGTGGAAGAATTGGACACTTAGGGTCCACCCCTACATATCTACTCCCTATGCACCTATACCATTTGCAGAGTATTATAGGATGCAGTACCTCTTTACTTCTGCAGATCCATACCCAAGGTCTGCCTGTGTAAGGAAGATTCTTACCTCCCTGCACAGGCATCGGGCTCCACTCACAAACTTACCTTAAGGGATTTTCAACATGGCCAGCTTTCAGCTATCTCAAGGCAGTTAGTTAGCTCTATTTCTAGTTTAAATCAGAATATGAAGCTGAGGCTCTCAAGTTTAAAAAAAAACAAAAAACAAAACCTCCCCCTCACCCCACCCCCAGCCTATGTTTTTCAAACCTAAAAAAGCCAGACAAAAACACTTTAGTTACAATTTTGGGAGAAAGTTCAGGACGTGGAAGGTGGCTCTTATTTTAACTGAATTGCTTGACTACGCCTGTAAATTATTTTCTGCGGAGTATTTGCAACAAACAGTCCATAAATAATTAATGATATGCCCATAAAAAAGCATACAACAGCTAAAAGCCATGCGTTCCACCAAATGTGTCCCTTACTGTTGGCAGAGTTAGAATAGTGCCATTTAAAAAAAAAGTCTGTAAAAAAGCCACTAAATGTGTAAGCACATCTGCTCACATGTGTCAATTGACCTTTGAGTACCCACACAATCTTTGGACTCCATACATCTATCTTCCTATCTGGATGCACTGCTATCTTTTTGTGTGTGCCACTGCCCATTGTCACACACAAATAAAGGTTTCAGAGTAGCAGCCGTGTTAGTCTGTATCTGCAAAAAGAAAAGGAGTACTTGTGGCACCTTAGAGACTAACAAATTTATTTGCGCATAAGTTTTCGTGAGCTACAGCTCACTTCATCGGATGTATTTAGCGGAAAATATAGTGGGGAGATTTATAGACACAGAGAACATGAAACAATGGGTGCTACCATACACACTGTAAGGAGAGTGATCAGGTAAGATGAGCTATTACCAGCAGGAGAGCAGGGGGCAGGGAGGGGAAACTTTCGTAGTGATAAACAAGGTGGGCCATTCCAGCAGTTGACAAGAACATCTGAGGAACAGCGGGGTGGGGGAATAAACATAGGGAAATAGTTTTACTTTGTGTAATGACCCATCCACTCCCAGTCTTTCTTCAAGCCTAAGTTAATTGTATCCAGTTTGCAAATTAATTCCAATTCAGCAGTCTCTCATTGGAGTCTGTTTTTGAAGTTTTTTTGTTGAAGAATTCCAACTTTTAGGTCTGTAATCAAGTGACCAAAGAGATTGAAGTGTTCTCCGACTGATTTTTGAAAGTCATAATTCTTGACGTCTGATTTGTGTCCATTCATTCTTTTACGTAGAGACTGTCCAGTTTGGCCAATGTACATGGCAGAGGGGCATTGCTGGCACATGGCATATATTAATGGCATATATCACATTGGTAGATGTGCAGGTAAATGAGCCTCTGATAGTGTGGCTGATGTGATTAGGCCCTATGATGGTGTCTCCTGAATAGATATGTGGACACAGTTGGCAATGGGCTTTGTTGCAAGGATAGATTCCTGGGTTAGTGGTTCTGTTGTGTGGTGTGTGGTTGCTGGTGAGTATTTGCTTCAGGTTGGGGGGCTGTCTGTAAGCAAGGACTGGCCTGTCTCCCAAGATCTGTGAGAGTGATGGGTCATCCTTCAGGATAGATTGTAGATCCTTGATGATGCGTTGGAGAGGTTTTAGTTGGGGGCTGAAGTTGATGGCTAGTGGCGTTCTGTTATTTTCTTTGTTGGGCCTGTCCTGTAGTAGGTGACTTCTGGGTACTCTTCTGGCTCTGTCATTCTGTTTCTTCATTTCAGCTGGTGGGTATTGTAGTTGTAAGAACGCTTGACAGAGATCTTGTAGGTGTTTGTCTCTGTCTGAGGGGTTGGAGCAAATGCGGTTGTATCATAGAGCTTGGCTGTAGACAATGGATCGTGTGGTGTGGTCTGGATGAAAGCTGGAGGCATGTAGGTAGGCATAGCGGTCAGTAGGTTTCCGATATAGGGTGGTGTTTATGTGACCATCACTTATTAGCACCATACTGTCCAGGAAGTGGATCTCTTGTGTGGACTGGTCCAGGCTGAGGTTGATGGTGGGATGGAAACTGTTGAAATCATGGTGGAATTCCTCAAGGGCTTCTTTTCCATGGGTCCAGATAATGAAGATGTCATCAATGTAGTGCAAGTAGAGTAGGGGCATTAGGGGACGAGAGCTGATGAAGCGTTGCTAAGTCAGCCATAAAAATGTTGGCATACTGTGGGGCCATGCGGGTACCCATAGCAGTGCCTCTGATTTGAAGGTATACATTGTCCCCAATGTCACAAGCAGTCTTTCTGGAGCCTGCTGGAAACCTGATCCACAGAATTTTGCAAAATGAAGGTCTATCTGAAAAAATTCTAGATAAAATGATATAAGTGTATTTTGAGAGCAACAAATGATAGATTTAATATGCTTCTACTCGTATTCTTGCACCTTGGGATGAGGGAATAACATACATTCATCTTCAGAATCACGTCAGAAAGTTATTTCTTTTATTTTCCCTTGTGCAAAAATATTTATTATGCCTTTGTATCAAAGAATTGCCACCCCTTTGAAGAGCACAAATAGTTAGTCATTGTAGTGTAATGGCAACATGAAATTATTTCTTTAACCCATGTAGACACAGTGACAGTGGATATTATTCACTGTCAATTGGGTCCCAGAAAGTACTCTGTTAAGTTGCCTTCTGAGACTCAGTAATGGGGTTAATTATTTAAGCACTTTCATTTATAATATAACTCGGTCTTTTGGGCCAGCAACCTAAAACTCCTGTTGAAGAGACCCAGAGATCTAGCAAACCATGTGAAACATTCATTTAAGTAGACACTACACAAAGGATAGGTTTCAGAGTAGCAGCCGTGTTAGTCTGTATTCGCAAAAAGCAAAGGAGTACTTGTGGCACCTTAGAGACACACAAAGGAAGTGTGGTTTGCAAAGCAGGAATTCAACCTTTTGCAGTGCATGTGCAAAATCTGGTTTAAGTAATACAGATCAGCTCTTCCATTCTTTTTGATATGCAAGCTCCCCCAAGCTTGTTTTAATCTCTGCAAGTTAAAAAAGTGAATATACATTCAGATTGATGTTGTTATTTTTGTTTATTGTCATCATTAGTCTGTGGTTACAACATGTGCAGGGTGATGTCAGGTCCCAAGCTGACTTGAGCCAAATGTAAATGAAGCTCAGGTGTTCACAGGTTTAACTCAGTTCATGTGCTGTAAAACATGGGCAGATGCAACTCACAGCTGATTGTTGATAAATGGAAATCATTACCAAAAATATAGATTTTTAAATGCCAACCACAAAATGGATGCTGGCTATTTGTTGCTAGCTAATTCAGCAGTGTCACTGGGTAACAGAGAGCGATAGCTGGGTGTGTATCATTATGTAGCCCGGGGTGGAGTGTAAAACATTAATACTTGCTCTGTGGAAGCCTCAGAAAACTCTTTTTAAAAAAAACCAGTGTAGTTAGCTCCAACTCACAAAATGACTAGTGATATGGGCTATTTGTTTCCACTCTCTTAATTCTTCACAAGCTAAGCTATAGTCACTGCTGCAGTTCTCTTTGATTGCTTTCTAGAACTTTAGACGACTGATGAATGCAGTAATGCCACACTCTCCCCACAAGAGCTCAAAGTGAGAGGGGACCTGCTAAAGGTAAAGAAAAATTAAACAAGTGGAGAGGGAAAAAAGGCAGCTCCTTTTGTTAAAGGTTTATTACCATTTGACTCCTGCAGTCCACTGGTTCCACTTTTTTCTTTCAGTCTTTGAATTGTTTGCCTGACTTTTATACTTGGTGACTTTCTCCATACCATGTTGTTATTCTCATAAACCTATAGCTGCTCCTCTACACTTTACCAACGTACGATCTTGCTGGAGCTTTATTTAATTTAGGATTAGATACAAAATAGGTCTTTTGTATTTTTCTTCAGTTTCAATTCATTTTAACTTTATTAGTTTACTAGTGCATCCCAGGTCAAAACAATGTCACATGATGGCCTATGTAATTATATGATCTAAAGACATTAGAGATGTGCACATCAGTCAGTCTTTGAGAGGAACCAAATGCTGGTCAGACCTTCGACTTGGGAGAAGCATCATGTCACTACACTTCTCACCAAAGCGCCCCAGAAGATGCCTCAAACTACCAAATAAAATCAATGTGACTGCCAGGAAAGACCCCAGCAAACAAGCAAAGTTGAAACATACACTGGAAACTACATTAGTTGAGGTCCCAGAGCACTGCACTGACGTTGAGGAAAACTGACAGAAGCTCAGATATCAGATGTCACATATATGGCATCCAAGGTTCTCGGTTTTGTAAGATGGAAACTCCAAGACTGGTTTGATGAGAATGACCCTGAGATTGACCAGCTACTGGAGACAATGCACAATGCCCTGTACACATACAAATCCTACATTTTGGACAAGAAATCAAGAAATCAGCAATGAAGAAAAGCAGGTAACATCAGGCCAAAAAAACACTACAAACCTGATTAAGTCTATTGAAACAGCACTGGTGGGAGCAGAAAGCTGTAAAACTGCAGGAAGCGACTGACAAGCATGACATGGAGGACTCATACAAAGGTCTCCATGCTGTGTATAGCCCAAAATCCAGTGGTAGAGCCTCAGTCCTCGCAGCAGATGGTAACCAGCTGCTCACAGACAAAGGTAATATTCTCTCTTGCTGGTCTCCTGAACTGTCAATCAACTATGTCTGATGGAGCCATTGACTCACTCCCACAGAATCCTGTCATGCATGGATCCTTCTTTAAATGGGGTTATTAACGCCATCAAGCAGCTGTCCATGGGCAGGTCTCTAGGCCTCAATGGCATTCCACCTGAAGTGTAAAATGTGGAGGTGCCCATTTTTACCTGGGGTTCTTTCAACCCAAAACTCTTGGTAACTTTTACTCTGTGCGAGGTGATGTCAGGAAATAAATCAGGGGAGACACAGCCGTCCGACCAATAGATGACTGGCACAAACAGGACAGCACAAGAGTGCTTTCATTTAAAGCTAAACTTTACTTAGTCTCAAGCACTTATACACACATCTGCAACAGGTTAGTAAAACACCCCCAACCCTTGATAATTACCAAAGCTGAATGAGGCTCTCGAGTGGCACAGCGGCAGCCTGTCTGCTGGTGGGGAACACAAGATGCATCCAGAGGAAGAGTCCAGTCCTGAAGAGTCCCACCACCTCAAACTCCCCCCCCCATTTATACATTAGTAATAGAATAACATGTCCCTTAAAGCAAACTTGTTAAGTGAGCAGTTTCAATGGTCAAGCAAGAGGTTTCTTCTGATTATTGATTAACCAGGTATGGATTTTTCCAGAGTTTGCAGCCTTGAGGCCCCAACAGACATTCCTGGGGCACATCCTGCTCTTCTAAAATGCATGTATCAGCAACTTCAACACAATTCTTATGGGTCAAGCTGCCCTCTCTGTGGCACCCAAAAACCCCCCTCCCCTCCTGGCTTGGTTAAACTGAGACTGCTGAATGGCCAATTTACTGCCTGCTGACTTGGCTGCTTTTAGCAATAAGCCATAGTGGTTTCAGGTCCTTTACTGGTTTGCCAAAGTCTCCCTGTACACTCACGTGGTCAGGAAATTCACCAGCTTGTTCAAAAGAGAAATCAAACCAAGAAGTTTCTGAACATGTAGGTCTTTGTTAAGAAGATTATAGTGTATACAATAACAAAACTCAGAACATGGTAAAGAATTTTACTCTAAGAACATTTTTGAAGATTCCATTGAATAGCTAGAATTTTGAAACCATCTATCTTTGGTTATAGTTGACTATTTACCATGGCTCTTAATCCCCTATCACTTTTCTCAGTTCCTGGGCTTATATTGAAATCCATAGTCCACAAAGTGAGACTAGTTCAGCCCATTCATAGAGTTGAAGAAAATGGAGAGGAAAATTATCCAGTCTATCTGTCTGCCCAGAATTAACTAGTGCTTTCTAGAATACGCTGTGGAATGCTTTATCCAGTATTACTTTAAAAATCCCAAGCAATTAGTGTTTCTGCCACCTCTCTTGGGAAATGATACAACAATCTAATACATCTCACTGTCAGAAAAGCTTTCCTGATAATCAACCCCTAATTTTTCTCTCTTCTTATTCGATTACTGTTCTCCATTTACATCCCTGTGGGCGACACTATGTAATTCATCTCCCTTCTTGGTGTTAACTCCTTTGAAATCTCAGTCACACTTTATATTAAGGTTTGTTTCTATTAAGGTTATCTTTACAAGGGGTTAAAAATGATTGCTAGACATCATAAAAAATTACAGTCATGAGTAGTGTATGCCGTAGGTGGTAATAAGCACATCAGAATGATGATTATGAATTATGTTTGACTCTGTGACAATCTATTAAACATTTATTAAAACATCTAATAATCATTTACTATCCCTTTGCAGGCTATTTATGAATGAAACCTTAATATAACCTGTGACTGAAATATCTACAGACTCTTAACATGTGTCCACTTATTAAGTGCTTAGCCAAGCTGTACATACTTGGGTCTTTAATCATTCCTTATCAGGTGGGCATTCTTTCCTAAATCAGTCTCTTCAGCTCATTTATCATTTGTTACTTTCCTCTAAACTTCTTCCAACTTCTACATTTTTTCCCACTAATGTGGTGTCCAGAATGAAACAAAATATTCGAGGTGTAGTCACACTTGTATCATTTATTCAATTCTCTCTATTCAATACCTTAGAGAAATATATTATTATGTGCAACCATTTCAATTCAAGGCACACCTTCATTTATGTTTTCTTCTGCACCCCAGTTTTAAGACTATCTCTAATTTGTAAATATTGATAGAACTTGTTTTCAGTAGTATAAAATCAAATTTTCACTTGTCAAAAGATATGAAGTGACCTTGTTAAAAATAAATGTTTCAAAAATACATTCACTGGACTCCCTTCTGTTTTATATTTTTCTGTAGCTCACATTAGGACCCAACTGGAATTTTTTACACCTTTTCCTTCTGCTTAAATTATATATACCAGGTGTTCCTTGCTTCAGTATTATCATTTTTTTACATTTATAGGATGACTTTCAACTGAGTTTCATTTGTCAGATACAAGAGAACTACTCTTACAGCAATTTACTTTACTACAGCAAGTTTATTACAGCAACTTTTATCTTTTGTTTTAAAGGGTTCCAAAGAATTTTGGATGCTTTACAATCCACTCTACTCCTTATGCATCCATAAAATATGTGATGGAGTGTGCCAAAATTATGAGTCAGTTATGCAAAACCACCCTAGTGGTTGCTAGTAAAACTTTTATAGATCATCAGTGTATTCTATTCAGCACATGCCACAGCTATGTATGTTACAGAAATGGACTATTTTCAGAATGGTTTAGAGTGTTTTAATAATTGTTATTGGGTCTTAAAATGAAATGACCTCCAAAACCCTATTTTACTTTAGTGTACACTAAAGTGTCACAACTTTGAAGTCTAGAGTCCATATCTGGGCTAGAACCAAGTGCTGGGTCCCATTGGGAAGCTCATTTTCCTTTTAGAATCATAATTTGGATGATCAGAATACACACATATGGCTTTGCCATGCATGTGTAATGCAGGTAGCCCAAACTCATGCCAATAAAACATTTAAGCTATATGGCACCTCACTGTGATGAGCATTGTTCTATGACCCATGGACCCACAATTTATCACCTGAGTCAGCAGTTTATAACTTGGATAACACCTTCACATTGGGGGGAGGGGGGCATAAAAATAAAAATAATTCTTGTATGTACACCGTCACACACCATCCCTTTGATCTTGATCAGTTGTAATCTTGGATTCATGACTATATGGGGCACAATTTTAGTCTTAGTATTTATTCTAGTAATATGGCAAGAATGACGTTCTATTTAACTTTATTTCAAACAACCAGTATGAAAGGCCAGTATACTCAGCCATGGTAGACCTATTTTTCTTGATCAATTCCTGGTATGAGTTAAAACATTTAATTAAAACTGCACGTCACTTATAAATATTTATTTCTTCTTCAGAGCATCATATATTAATTCTGAGGGTTACCAGAAAGCTTGAACAAGATCTTCAATAAAAATTGAAAGCTGCACAGTTTACATTTTCCTGATTACTCAAGAATAAAATATAGGCTAAGGCATGAACGGACATTAAGCACCAAAAACCTCTGAGGACCAAGTTTGTTTGCCTATCTGTGTAAAGAACAGAGAAGACATGTCCACCTTGTAAATAACTGAGATATATTCAGAGCATGCTATGGCAATAATTGGAAACTACTGCACCTAATATATCTTATGATGCTTTCTGAAGTATGAGTTTTGGATTAAATTACATAAATCAGACACTTTGTAGGCTCATTAACATTTTATGATACATATATAAAATCGTTCCTCTTGGTGAGATGTGTATTATGAATTTGTTTTCTTGCTGCTGCCACAGGCAGTGAGATGTTGTAACACAAATAGATTACTTCATTAACTTCCAAGTTGGAAAGCGCTTACTTTAAACATATTGGTGATCTAGGGTTTTTTTCTTCCGAAAGGAAAAGAAGGAACTGGGAACTTGCTTCTCCAATCTATTTATACTTTACTTTAAGGAATAAAGCTGTTATTGTCAAGCAACAAGAAATTCATTCAAAATAGTAGAGATAGGCAAACAGGAAATCTGTAGGTTCAATTGAGATAGAGATGATATTCTGAATTTTAATTCCAATTTTGGCCAAATTTGTGAAGCTTCTTTTTTTATCTGATCTGAGTAAGGGTTTGCTCTTCCCCAGAAACTACCTGTTCTCTTTTAATCCCAGGGGGTCTTCTATAACATCCACCTACCTCTCAGCAAGGTGAAGAATCTTTCGTTACTCACATTGACATTCAGCTATACTTAAGGACATTCTGATATCTTTACAATAAGTACTACTGTGTTCCTCAAGTAACCCCATTGATTTATTACTTCAGGAGAAAGGAACAGATCAACAATTTTGCATTTGCTTTTCTTTGTTTTTGCCTGACTTCCAAAGACCATGATTGAAGTGGATTATTTTTCTTCAGTAATATTAATGTATAGTTAGGTTTTTTGAAAAACCACCTTCCCTTTCAGGATCGTCTTCCTCACATAGAAATATCATTGCATTCTATTGATTTTGTGAAATGAAGGCACCACATTTCTGCAGGGCAAATTAACTTTTCCATAGAAAAGGCTTAAATTGGGCTAATGCCTAATGAAAAGCCATTGCAAATGTCTTAGTTCTGCCAGCCTATAATACCTCATCTGGATGAGTAATGCCCTGGATCTTTCACATGAGCAAGGTACTACCAAGTGATGGCACAGGCTGCAGAATTAGGCCTGAAGAAAGAAAAAATAAACTGGGAAATTAATGGAGCAGCAGATTGTGAAAAGCTGTATATCTCATTACCAAGCTTTGGAAGATTTCATCCATGATTACTTTGCTAATGATCGTTTTAATCTTTACCTCCCACTGTTGCTTCTTGAAGGCAGACCCAACATATGGTCCTCCAGGCTGCTGGAGGACACACTTTGCTAAAGCCCAGGTCACATTAGGAGAGGACAGTAGTTCACAGAATTTTTCATCTTGTTGCTTTAGGTATGGCACAAATCTGTGTTCTCCATAAGCTGCTCTGCCACAGAAGTACATTCACCCCAACGAGAACAGTTACACAAACCCAAAATAAAAGCTGTCTCTTTCCCCTGCGATATCAGACATAAATGTTGGCAGTTTTTCTAATGAAAGTTAACTTTTGTGTACCACAGGGTGAGTACATACTAGGAGGGCAAGTATAAACTTGTATGGCACAAATATAAGTGCTGCTCACTAATCTGGTCTGAGCTTTGGGGATTTCTTTATCTCACATGGTGCTGAAGGAGCTTGGAGACTGGTGGTTCCTGCTCATTCCAAATGTTAGGCACATACTACTCTGTTATGTGGCAGGCAGTAAAATACACCTTAAAAACTGCTGGACCCAGTCTATGGTAACAGCAGAGGCTCCATTGGATTCTCACTCCTGGCCCCTAGATCTTACAGAACCCCTTCCCTGGATCTGGGATGGTGACTTTGGTGCAAGTGCCTGAGGAAGAAGCATGGAACTTTCCCTGTTGCATTTAGCAGACCTCAGCTGCAGAAGAGAATCTGTCCATGACATCTGGGCATAGCCAGACCTCAGAGTCTGAAGCAAAGCTGTGCAATATACTTGCCTTGCAACTCAAGCCTGCTCTGGTTAATGAATTTGTACACCAGAGCCCAAACTCAGGAGAAGTACACAGATGCTAGCTGAGAGTTGTAATCACTACACAACCAAGTAATCATCCAAGTCCTCAGATGGTGATGGACTTCAATATAAAACCTGGATAAAATAGTTCTGGTTTTCTCCGCCCCACTTGGAGAACTCCTGAAAGGTATTCTCTTGCAGATTCAACCCCAGAAAGTGTTTGCTTTGGTTCTAATCCCTGTGAATCAAATACTGCAGGGTTTGCACAGCTTTGGCCTGATCATTAACAATTTGTGCAAATGCGTTGTGCATTTAGCTATTGCTAAAAAAAATCTACTTAACTAATTTTATGTAACCTTTTAAATAAATGAAATACAGGCATGAGCACTAACAGCTCTGTTCTTCAAAATCTCTTTGCCAAGCTATACTAAACTCTGTTAACAGCCCAACACTTTGATTCACTTCCACCTACAGCTGTCTGTATAGGTTACAGATCAGGCCATTTATTTTTCATTCAGTTATTTTTCACTATATCCCACACAGCTTTGCTTCAGGGTATCACTGAAAAAACTAGCTCAGCAAGACCCAAAAGGGGATTAAGCACATGAAATAGAATAGCCTCTGAATTTATATGAGCTAGGTTGAATGTTATAAAGGCTATTGAACCTCATGCTGCAAGGAATCAATTGGAGCCCAGCTGGGGCCAGGAAGATAACTAGTGCTCCCCTCCCCCTTGTAAAATATTGTAATGTGCATTGTGATTTATTTTTCTTTTCCTTTAAATCTGCATTTATAAGTCACTGGTGAGAAAAGGCTACTGGACTAGACAGACAACTGGTTTCTTCTATTGTAGTTCCTTTGGCCATTCCTTTAGGGTTTTAATTATCAAACTAGCATCACCCCATCAATGACCATTTGAGTTTCTGCCTCATTTTCTTCATTAATCATTTTTCAGAAAAAATGTTCAACTTTAGTTTTGGGATCATTCCTCTGTGATGCAGTATCTCACACCTGGTTGGGTCTCTCAATAGCCCTGTGGAATATATGCTCTGTGAAAACAGGATTGGAAATGAGGGAAAAAGGGAACACAGACAAGATCATTGTTGGGGGAGGGGGCATGCTCGTGGTAGACTTCTTGCTGGTAGGGATCTACTGTGCAGATTTTGCCTGCAAAACTGGCAGAAACCAATGAGTATCTGGGCTAGTATTTACACTTTGTATATGTAAGGCTGGATTTTCAGAAGCATTGCACAATGACCTAACTGCTCCCACTGAAACGACTGGGAGTTTTACCATTGATTTCAATGGGATCAGAGATAGGCCAAAGGTAAGTGCTTTTGAAAATACTGTCCATAGTGAAGATTTTTTGTATTATTGACCATGGAGGCAGATTTTCAAAGGTGCTCAGCATCCACAGTTGGGCTGTCTATGGGAGCAACGGGTCCTAAGCTCTTTTGAAAGTCTGATTTTATGAGTATACGTTTATGGCTCAGTCTTGCAAGGAAGCCCTCACTATCTGTGACTAAGGTCACTTCATTACATTCAAGGGAAAGTTTTGACCTTGATGGAAACTATCACTAACAATCTAATATATAGATTTGATCATAATCTTTCAAGACCAGGTTTACAAATGAATTGCATTTATCTGCTTTTGACTTTTTTTCCACGGTGGGGTTTTTTATAATCTTGCACATTTTCTTTCCTATTTGCACAGATGCATATATCATACTGAGAACAATGCTACACCTAATTTGCTTCAGCAAATGAGATCAATTAAAAATAACTCAACAAAAATGATACTGAATCTTCAATTACTTCAAGAAGATGAAGAGCTAGACATACAGTAATTGACTTGTTCATCTTCCTGTCCTCTAAAACTCTGACATTAAACAAATTTTAACCTTGGATTTATTTGTGAACTGGTATTTGCTGTTTGTTATTTGCAATATGTGAATGGTATCCTAAATCATCTGTTATGATTTTTCTTCTCTGTGTGACTTAAACTTTGCAAGTAGGAGAAGCACCTTTTTCTGTTCACAAACATTATAGAAGTGTTCAATTAATCTAGTAGGTGAATAACAAAAAAGGTTTTGCAAAAGTGTATGAGAGTATTATTGGCGTGTATAATCTCCAGAATATTTGCTCATTCTTATATTAATGATTACTTAAATTTGAGCTGCTGGGTGCTTAGCACTACTGAAAATTAGGCCACTTATTAGGTGTCTTGTAGCTCACGAAAGCTTATGCTCAAATAAATTTGTTAGTCTCTAAGGTGCCACAAGTCCTCCTTTTCTTTTTGCGAATACAGATTAACACTGCTGCTACTCTGTAACTATGCATTAGTTACTTTGCGAATGCAAATTTCAAAATACCTCTTTTATTTTGTTTAAAATACTGAAGGAGTTTGATTTTCTCCATTGTCCATGAATTTATGTGCAAATGAAATCTGATCTTCTTCCTAATATGTTCTACTTTGGTTATAATCTGCAAAAAGTTTCACGATTAAGGTCCCACTCCTGCAAACTGCTATGTGCAGTTTGGACTTCTGAACCTATGCAAAGTCACATCGAGTACAGCCTGGGTGCAAGGGCCTACTCCCATTCAACAGTTTGCAGGATCCAGACCCCAAAGTTTAGATGTCAATCCAAAATGTATCTGAATTCTATGATTATGTCAAATTGCCTGTGAATGGTCATAAGATTTTGTCATGGTCTTTGGCACTAGGATGTCCAGTGTTGGCTAGAATTTAGGAATACAAAGTTAATTACGAATATTTGGATAAAAAAGCGTAACCAATGTCTTTGAAAGCTATTTGTGCCTTGACCTCTGCCTCTGCTGCATTTTAACACCTCCTTCCTGACACTAGCATCATGTGGGTCCCAAGAGGGTATTATGCAAAAGAACAATCTTATAAATCTAGATGATGTAGCTACCCTTCCGACTAAGGGAAGTGTGGGTGGGCTACACACTATGCCTCTTTTTTTACATTTGCTGTCTCATTGGCAGTGCAATATTTCAATGGAGCAAAGCAACAAAAACTATCAAAATAAGCAGCATGGCACAGTCGAAGGAAATATCTGCCTTTTGCATATATCTTGAGTCTCTAAAATAGGACCTGCCAAACTCCCTCTGCTAAGTTCATTTCCACCGATGAATTAGCAACCCTCATGTCGCTAATTAGAAGGATTTTACAGAGAATGCACATTTCTAATTAGTGCTGTAATACACATGCTACTAATTCACAGTCAAACTCTTTTTGATGAATAGTGAACAGCTGTTACTGATAACACCACAATATTGATCTTCTTCCTTTTAATTTCAGGAGACATTCTCAATTGGGTTCCTGAAGGGTCTCTACATTAAGATAGAAGAATTAGGTCAGCTTCCTGGAAGATCCCCGAGCTGTGAATTATTTGGGCATTTTATCCTGAAACACAAAACTCATGAGAAGGGACAAAAGCAGATTACCTTTACATACAGTACAGTGCTTTGAGCACAGTAGTGGAAATCAGACATTCTGGATTCCATTCCCAGCATTGCCACTGACTTCGTGGAAGTGACTTAGAGAAAGTCACTTTGCACCAGATTCTGAATACCTTCAGTCAGGCTGATCAAATATCTAACTGCATGATCTGGACTAGTCAGAGTGTTAGTACTTGTCTACACAGGGACATTCAGAAAATTAATAAAAATTAACTAAAGGTGTGAATTTGAAGTGGATTAGTTAAACCGCATTAAACCCTATGTGAACACCCTCATTCAGAATTCAAATGGCCTTAATTCAGCTTAGTTTAATTCATTTCCAAAGTGAATTAGATGCTATAGGCAGATGTTCAGTTCATGTAAATTGTCATAGCTCCACTGACTTGAAGAAAATCTGCTCCAAATTATTCAACCTCATTAACATTATCAGAATATCCCTTAAAGGGCCCATCCTATGAGGTGTTGAGTAGAAATTATTTTTCCCATTAAAAATTGATTTAAAATTGTGGTTTTGTAGATATTTTAGTTTACCCACAATTTTTTGGATGAAAACCTTTTGTGTGTTTTTGTGTAAGTTTCCATTTAATCTAAAAGACATTTTCCATCAAAAAGACATATTAATGAAAAACATCCAACCAGCTGTAGTGTTCAAAGCATCCTCGTCTTTAACTTCATTGCCTCTTTGTTCCCCCATTTTACATGCATACTTTGTCTGCCGTTATAGAGATGTGGCAAAACTTAATGGATGAATAGCTATAAAGGTTTTTGAAGTCCTTGGATGAAAGGCACTATAAAAGTGCAACATTGTATAATTGTTTATTCAGATGAGCAGATTGTGGTCTTCTAGTCCTATCATTAAATTCTTGTCTTTTTGTTCAGTTCTAAAGAAACACTTCAACCTTCACATAAAAAGAAAAAAAGAACAGGCTTTTATATTTAATGGGGGATGGCACACTAATTAGAGATGAACCTTCATCAGAAAACAGAAGTATTTCCACCAGAATAATTGTGAGACTTCCCCTCTCATTGCAGTCAGTGTAATCTTGAGGCCATTGCCTATATCTGTTTTCTTTGATCAGACAATTAGGGGTTATCATTTTGATCCATGAAACTTCCAAAGTCCATATGTATTACATAAAACACTTCAATTTATATTCACAAGTCCTAGATTGGATTTAAAAAGCTTCATATGAAAGATGCCTCGCCTCAGAGAAAAAAAAATGGGTGTAGAGATGTGAGTAAATTAGCTTGTTTTGGGACTTTGATTCCTGCATATTGTTGTTGTTTTTTAACACTGTTGAATATCTGTCATAATCTCCTATGAGGTATCAGGATCACACAAGAAAGCTATTTTTCTGTCTCCCACTTATTGTTTCTCATAACCCAAGTGAGATGGTTACCTTGTCTTCACTGCTAAAAAAAGGTGTATTTTTTTACCTCAGGATAATTCATGCACATGAGCTATGCAGACGTAAAAACACAGTGAGGACCAGGTGCTTCATTTTTACTATTAATTCACCACGGTCAATACGTGAGAGGGGATAGGTTTGTTTACCTTATCATTTACTTCAGGAACTAAAGTGGCTGGTCTTCAGTGTGTTTTTGACTAAGCATATCTCATGTGTGTTAGTTGCCTCAATATAAAAAATATACCATTTTTAGCAATGAAGATCATGCCACCCTCTCACTTTCATAGTAAGAGACATGATTGTTACCTTGAGATAAAAATGCATGTTTTTAAGCAGTGAAGACAAGACAGGTGTTTCAGTCTCACTTTGACACATACCCACTACTCCTCATGCAAAGTGGAGAGATGATCTTGTGGTTCAGACAGTGGACTTGGAACACTGGCCTGGGGAACAGTTCCTACTTCTGCCACAGGCTTCCTGTACGGCCTTTAGAAAGTCACTCCATCTCTCTGTGCCTGAGTTTCCCTCTGTCAAATGGGGCAATAATATTTACTTTTCCCCACCTTTCCTTTATCATGTCTATTTAGATTATAATCTCTTTGGGGCAGTAAGTGTCTCTTACTTTGTTTCTGTATGCTGTCTATCACAGGGCACTGATCTAGGTGTTACTGTAACACAAATAATAAATACTAATAACTGCAATCAGAAGTTCATTTTGGATACCTTAAATATTATAATATTCACAAAGCCAATATTACCCCATTGGACACCAAAATCAAACATCTTTAATAGGAAAGTAGTCTATTCGTACATCTTAAAAGATATTTTTATACATTAGAGAAATGATCATCTTTTTTTTCTTATTAAACTCATACAATAAGTACTTGTGTTTTGTGAAAGCAGATGGTGACTTTTTTGCTTGAGTAGCTGCAATTGACATGTCGTATCTTGAACTTAATCAAGTGCCAATCTTTGTGAAAGCTAGAAATTTATTAATTGAAATATCATTGTTTGCACATCAGTCAAAACGTTTTTCCTACTTAATATGCTTCTCCTGAGTGAATGCTTTTGAAAATGTGAATAATAACACAACACTATATAGCATTTTTCATGCTCAGATTGTTCTACATACATTAACTAAATGATCCTCCTCACAGCACCCATGTTAGGTAGATAAGCATGCATTCGTATTATTCAATAAATATTTGTACTGTGGTCACAAGCAAAACGTAACTATTATCACCCAAATTTTGTACCTCAAGATAGAGAGGCATAGAGTTTAAATGATTTACACCCTCAAATCTGCAGAGGTAGGATTGGAATTGTGGAGTTACTACCTCCCAGTCCTCTACACTAACTATTAGAACCTCTTTAAAAGGTGCATGGCCAAATTCCATCCTCATTTATGCCTATTTCCCCAGATCTTCTGCTGGTATTGAATGGCATAGCTACAGTGAATTCAACGGAGTCATAATCATTTATCCCAGTGGAGGGTGTGACCAATGTCTTTTTACATGTTACAAAACAGAGTTGAGAGATTTTGATTAATAGTGAAATTATCACGTTCTGTCTAAAAATTAACAAATTACCAAAAAAATAATATGGTGAAAGATTATAGTAGGGTGAGATTGATATTTTATGTGAATTTTATATGTGAAATATCAGATTTTTTTTAAAAAAAGGTTTCTGCAATAGTCAGTGTGATCCTGTGGAATATTCCATTGGCAAATGCAACAAAAATCATTTTTATTGTTCCTATGATAAAAATAGAGACTTTTTTGAACAAATATCTATTGTCTCCAGAGCTAAGAAGTTACCACAACATGTTGAAGCTGGTAACTGTAGATATATTTATGAGACATAATGGAGTACAAAAAAACACTGCCCTGTGGTTCATTTTTGAGAAGTGGAATCAAGGAGATTAATGTAATCATTTAGGGATATTAAGCAGAAATTAGTTTTCCATGGTTGTGGTGGCTTAGCAGAGGGAGAAGCATGTTCAATGGAGTGTCTTTGTTGTCATTTTAAAAATAAATATACCTGTTGTTATGTGTTTATATTACAAAAGCAAAGTCAAAGAAATGCACAGACAAGCTTTACTCTTATTATTAAGAGTTCCATTGTGCCAGAGGGGTGTAGCTATCGACCATGATCTTCATCCCAGAGTATTAGCCAAGAAGGCTAATGGCATTTTGGGCTGTATAAGTAGGGGCATTGCCAGCAGATCGAGGGACATGATTGTTCTCCTCTATTCAACATTGGTAAGGCCTCATCTGGAGTACTGTGTCCAGTTTTGGGCCCCACACTACAAGAAGGATGTGGAAAAATTGGAAAGTGTCCAGCGGAGGGCAACAAAAATGATTAGGGGACTGGAACACATGTCTTATGAGGAGAAGCTGAGGGAACTGGGATTGTTTGGTCTGCAAAAGAGAAGAATGAGGGGGGATTTGATAGCTGCTCTCAACTATTTGAAAGGGGGTTCCAAAGAGGATGGATCTAGACTGTTCTCATGGTAGCAGATGACAGAACAAGGAGTAATAGTCTCTAGTTGAAGTGGGGGCGGTTTAGGTTGGATATTAGGAAAAACTTTTTCACTAGGAGGGTGATGAAGTACTGGACTGGATTACCTAGGGAGTTGGTAGAATCTCCTTCCTTGAGGTTTTTAAGGTCAGGCTTGACAAAGCCCTGGCTGGGATGATTTAGTTGGAAATTGGTCCTGCTTTGAGCAGGGGGTTGGACTAGATGACCTCCTGAGGTCCCTTCCAACCCTGATATTCTATGATTAGACAATCTTTTAGGTGTCCGGGGCCCAGGTGAAGGAGTGCTTTGAAGATAAGGAGCAAGACCTTGAACTTGATTCAAAATTATATTGTCTGAAGTGCTCACAGCAGTCTGTTGCTGCAAAGACGCACAGCAGCATTTTTACTAGTTGGAGTTTTCGAGTGCTAAAGGTTTCATGACCAATGCATATTGCATTGACATATTCTGGCAGAAAGGTGATGAAGACATGAATAACTGAGGGGAGGTCATCATCCGCCAGAATGGAAAGGAGACTCCTAGCCAAATATAGAAAATATTATTCTCAGCTGTTGCTCTAGTTCTGCCTCTCTTCATGCTACACTATTGAGATTCATCCTAGAACCTTCTCCAGTCCTCCTTTCTGGTTTCTTACTATCATGTTAAAAATACACATCCTCACTGCACTTTTGCCTATCCTGGAGTCCACAACCTTTAAATGCCTCTCCTCCTATTTCTGTATATGGTTGGGAGCTACCCATGGTCTGAGGGCTAATTCTTTGTTCACCTAAAAGCCCCATTGACGACAACTGGAGCTTTCGGTATGTAATTGACAAACTTCAATGGGTTCAGTGCTTCACCAACTCATCCAGTCATTCAGGAGCGTATTCAAATGCATTTAAACTAGATGTGTTTGGACAATAGTGATTAAAGCCCTGGCTGAACACTGAAATCCAACATTTCAAAAACTCTTGGATTCTTTTGTGCTTATGTAATGTCAATAGACCCCGGTCGTTGGCAGGTGGGATCGAACCAGGGACCTCTGGAGCTTAATGCATGAGCCTCTATCACATGAGCTAAAAGCCGCCTGGCTCTTAGCTAAGGCTATAGAGCAGACTCATTTAACTCTCTCTCTAACTGGCCTCCGAGCCACTAGATGGGACAGAACACCACACCCAGGAGGTGTATGGGTTACAATTACTCAAACTGTTTCAAGCAGATCGCATCTTCCAAAGAAATACTTTTGTATTAAACACACAGATAGACAACTAACCATACATGGCAAAATCAAACATCCAAGCAATCAACCTGTATTCTGGATTTTCTCCATTTCCCCTGTAATCATGTTGGTGTGCTTAAGTTTCTAAGATACCACCAAACTTCACACATTTAGTATTTTCTGATCCTAAAATGTTGCTTTGTTCCTGAAGATAGGATTCTTCAGAGTTTGATTCCAGATTGAAAATGCTTTCATAATTATTTTACAAGAAGCGACTAGCAAACAGCTGGAAGGATTTTGTTTGAGGATTTCCACCATTCCAGACTGCCTTCAGCATTTTATGATCGGATAGATTCTGTTCTCTCCCTGGAAATTACACCTCTATTTTTTAGGAATTACTCATACTCCAAGCCTTACTTTTCTGCACTGTTTGCTATGGCCAACAAAATCAATGTAATTCTTGGAACAGTAAGTGACAAAAAATCACTGTAAAAGACAAGTTTGTCACCTGGATGTGACTCAATTTCTGTTCACCAAACTAGATTTCTTCAGGTAAATTATGGCTAACTAACATGTCTGCCAACTTGGATTTTGTCATTACTATAACAGTATTATTAAAGTTGAGTGCCTCAAACAAGCCAGTCAAAAGAATGAAACCTTGCTTCTTGAGATAATGTTCAAAATATTTATTAAATGTTACAATTTAAAAAAGAGATCTTTACATTGTTCTAGTGCATTTATTTACAAAATATTATGTGCAGAGGGACACACATCATCTCTTAGCTAGAAATCATTTCAAGCAGCAGCATATTCTGTTCTCACAGCAATAGCGGAACTTTGGCATTTAAAAGCTCAATGGATCCTGAATTCTTATTGGATAATGAGCATGTGTATGTTATATTCAAGTAGGCTTGAAAGGATTAGACGAAAAATTTCCATTGTTAATCATTGAAATGGATAGATAAGCAAAGTAAGGAAAATGCTGCTTGAAAACTTATTAGAGTTTGATTTAAGGCTATTTCCATTGTATATTTTAACATATGATGTTGACAAATTGTGTTTTAATGGTTATAGAGCTTTAACTTTTTGAAACTCAATGTCTACTGTCATTAAATAATTATTGTCTGACCACCACCCCTATGATTTCCCACAACTGAAAATTTAACTCAATAAAAATAGAAAAAATGCTTAAAAATAAGCAATGATATTATTAGGTAAAATTGTCAAAAAATATAAAAAGTTAATTCTGCCAAGCTTATATACAAAGTATTGATCTTGTGGAGTGATGGACTGTGCCCCACTGACAAACTTCTTGTACCATATACCTTGTCTTAGTATCCTATAAACATTTGAAACTAAATCAAATAAAATTTTAAAAGGGAGTCACCAAAGGAATTTGCCGAATTTAGGATATGGATTTTTTAGCAGCATCACAATACCGTATATTGGATAGAAAATTGACAGTGACCATATGGTAGTACTTCAGAAACCAAGATGTAGCAATATACAACAGTAGAATATTACAGGAAAGTATCAGTCATTAGTTACATCACAGCCTATAGTCTTCTAAAATCTCCTTCAGACCTTAAAGGGAAGGGTAGAGGGAAGAGGAAAAGCTAGGAGATGTGGAGCCAAATTAAATGTACTCCATATGAAGGAGTCTGAGCCCATTTCTAGTCTCTAATTGTATCAGGTTTTAGGGATTCTCTGTTGCCAGTGCTTAAATTCCCTCCCACTAATCTCTCTCCAACTCCCATGTGGATAATAGCTACATAGGATTCAGTGTCCAGCAGAGTATTCAACTTCACAGAAATTAGACCATTCCCAGTTAGGTTCTTGACCTTTCAGACATCAATCCTGCAACCTTAATACTCTCTGTTTAAAGCCACCCGTTCTGTGGGCATTTCCCACAGCTACAGTCAGTGCATTTGCAGCTCTCGTTGAGCAGGTTGCTGTCTCTCATCCTAGACTTTCCACTAGCAAATAGGTTTTCTCTTTGCTGGCAACCTTGGATCAGATGACTGGATAGTGTCTCCACACTCTGCACACCTGGATAATTCAGTGAATGGATTCTTAGGGCCAGGCCCCAGGAAATCAGAATCAGGAACAGCCTTTTGCTGGGCAGATTTCATACCAACTGTGGGATGCTGGGTGTATGAGTACCACAAGCCCTGAGGCTGGGGGTGATCCATAGTTGAATCCCAGCATGAGGGCTGCAGTCTGTCTCTGAATCCTCTTTGATCCCTTAGATATTTTTGATCCAATCCACTGAAAGACTTTCTTCTTACAGTCTCTGAAGTTAAAATGTGAGTGCTGGACAGGGACAGAGCTAAAGTAGCATTACAAGGAAAGATGAAATGGCTACTGGGGCGAATATATTGTTAGTGTGAGTGGTAGAACAATGAGAGTGCAATCGGATACAATGCAGGTGGTGCCTCATAAGAACATAAGAATGGACAAACTGGATCAGACCAGCGGTCCATCTAGCCCGCTATCCTGTATTCCAACAGTGACTGGGCAATTTATCCAGTGATCCATTCTCGTTATCCAGTCCCCAGATTCTGGCAGTCAGAGATTTAGGAAATATGGGGCTGCATTCCTGACCATCTTGGCTAACAGCCATTGATGGACCTATCCTCCATAAATTTATCTAATTCTTTTTTACACCCAGTTACACTTTCAGCCTTCACAATATGCCAGACAATGAGTTCAGAGTGCATTGCATGAAGAACTACTTCCTTGTGTTTGTTTTAAACCTGCTGCTTATTAATTTCATTGCATGATCTCTGATTCTTGTGTTATGTAAAGGGAGTAAATAACACTGCGTTACTCACTTTCTCCACACATTGCTTTTATAGACCTCTGTCATAGCCCTCCTTAGTCATCTCTTTGCCAAGTTGAACAGTACCAATCTTTTTAATCTCTTCTCATATAGAAGCTGTTTCATACTCCTAATCATTTTTGTTGCCCTTGGGCAACCGGAACTGCAAACAGTATTCAAGATGCGGGAATATCATGGATTTTTGTAGTGGCATTATATTTTCTGCCTTATTTCCAATCCCCTTCCTAATCGTTCCTAACATTCTGTTGGCTTTTTAGACTGCCCAGCACACTGAGCAGATATTTTTAGAGAACTGTCCATAATGATTCCAAGTTCTCTTTCTTGAGTGGACAGCTAATTTAGACCCCATCATTTTGTACGTAGAGTTGGATTACGTTTTCCAATGTGCATTATTGTGCCTTTATAATTATTAAATTTCATTTGCCATTTTGTTGCCCAATCACCCAGTTTTGTGAGCTCCCTTTGAAACTCTTTTCATTCAGCTTTGGACTTAACTATCTTGAGTAATTTTGTATTGTCTGTAAACTTTGCCACCTCACTGTTTACTCCTTTTTTCAGATCATTTATGATTATATTGAACAGCATTTGCCCCAGTACAGATCCTTGGGGGATCCTGCTATTTACTTCTCTCCACTGTGAAAACTGACCATTTATTGGTTTCAGAGTAGCAGCCGTGTTAGTCTGTATTTGCAAAAAAGAAAAGGAGTACTTGTGGCACCTTAGAGACTAACAAATTTATTTGAGCATAAGCTTTCGTGAGCTACAGCTCACTTCATCGGATGCATTTGGTGGAAATTCGTTTTGCTCAAATAAATTTGTTAGTCTCTAAGGTGCCACAAGTACTCCTTTTCTTTTTTGACCATTTATTCTTATCCTAAGGGACTTAAGTGGGAAGGCAGTTTGAACTGTTTGTTCAGTAAGAACTGAATTGTTATTCAGGTTTCTGGGATCTATGGAGTAGCATAGTCTGGTAGTGGGCAAAGACATTTCTTCTCTATGGTCTTGTTCCTCTGGCCTGTGCTGACTAGAGTCCTTCATTTTTCACCAAATTAAGACAGTGTCCCCCCTGCAGTATCAGCCATATAAGTAGGCCCAATCCTGCAAGGTGCTGTGAACATCCTGAGGGTTCTTGACCACCCACAACTCCCTACAATGACAGATGAGGGTCCTAGTACCTTCTAGGTAAAGCCTTAAAAGTGAATTCTCCAGACATAGAATTTCCTTTAGGATGATGAGTTCTATGTGCTCATTCAAATGAAAGGTGTTTCTACTGCACACGTCAATAAACAGTTGCAGATGTTGCCTACAATAAAATAAAGCACAAAATGAGAACAGGAAAAATAGCTAATAAATAAAAACAATTAATGTTGTCCTTTGAAAGGAATTCTGTGGTGTGTATAATGTAGTTAGAAATAAAGAAAAGGAGTACTTGTGGCACCTTAGAGACAAGTACTCCTTTTCTTTTTTGCGAATACAGACTAACACGGCTGCTACTCTGAAACCTGTAGTTAGAAATATTAGACTGATCTTGGAAATTCTTCAGTACAGGTGGACCACTTTAACTGCATGGACCCACAGTAAAGTCAATGGGACTCCATGTACATACAGGGATCCACCTGCATGGAATAAGATGCAAGGATAGTGGAAAGAGCATCACTCATAAAATCATTCCATTAACCTGTCTATCTGTATGCCCTCCATCCAGCAAAGCACTTAACGTTTAAGTACATGAGTAATCCCATTGGCTTCAATGGGACTACTCATATTGCTTCAATAAGATTTGACTTCCATGGAACTATTCATGTGCTTAAAGTTAAGCAGGTGCTTAAGTGTGTTGCTGGGTCTATGAGTGCAGCTTGGAATCACGATCACTCACAGATTGCAAGTCCACTCTCTTGGCAGAGAAATCTGCAGCAAATACATTTTTGAGCTCACTGGAGCTAACAAGCTAATTCATAAACTGCTGTTTACTACAGAAAAGTGTGCATTTTGAATCCCAGTTGTTGACTTTAACTGCCTGTTCTTATTTCTGGCTTTAATCTGTTGTACATGGATATGACCATAAATTAAAATGATTTCCAAAGAACTAACATATATTTATCTATTGAAGTGAAGTGAACTGTAGCTCACGAAAGCTTATGCTCAAATAAATTTGTTAGTCTCTAAGGTGCCACAAGTACTCCTTTTCTTTTTGCAAATACAGACTAACACGGCTGCTACTCTGAAACCTGTTATATATTTATCTAGTCAGAGCTGTACGTTCATAGACAAATATGTGTACCCACTAATCTCCTGTAAGGGTGAATATTGCAAAGTTCTGAGGGCATTCAAATCCCAGAGATATTAATGAGATTTGAAGTGACTCAACATCTCTTGGGGAATTCCCAGTTCCATGCAGGGTTAGGCAATTATAGACTTTATTTGCTTTCTGGTTACTATTATACCTTTCAGACAATGGCTATTCATAAGGAATGTTAAAGACAACTATTTCAGCTATGTTAACTGAGCATTAATTCTCTATTTAGATTAATATGTGTGGTTTTGGAAAAAATCTTTGCCTTCAGAGATACATTTTAAGAAATTCAGGCTTTTTTAAACAGATGTTCTCACCTTATCAATTTTTTCCCCATTTAGAGCTCTCAGGAGAAAATATTGGGAACGTTTGGAAATATAATGCTTCAAATATACTGCCACTAATTTACTCTGGCAACATATGCAACATGCTCATTTTTTAAGCCTGAAGTTTATGCATAAAGTGTAAGAATGTATCGCCAAACTCATATGTACTACAAATGGATACCTTCAACTGACAAACTGTGCATCAACAGTACAATATCTTTTCCCTCCTGTGAAGCTAGAGCATATCCTTCAATTGCCTCTGACAATTTCTGATAGATTTTTGCCAGTACCATGTGGTCTTTCCTGATATTTAAAAAGAACATTGATTTAGCATAGTATTTAGGTACAGTAAATTATCAGTATGACCATCTCATTTTGTTGCCTATTTATATAGGTCCAGGTAAAAAACACTCTCTATATTGCTAGAAATTCTTTCTAAATATTTAGGAGTATAAATATTTAGGGGTTGCCTGGGTAAAAGATGCTGTTTCTGACTGGAATGACCACAGGGAAAGATCTTGATTCAACCCTGAGTTATGGAGGCCGCTGTCAGGGCAGCCCAAAATTTAGGGCCCTTGATGATAGAAAGTCCACCTGGAAGTGAATTATGATGGTAGCCTCTGCTAAATTGGGAGGCCTACAATTAGCCAGCACAGCTTGAAAGTGGGTCGTGGTGGAGAGAGAAAGGGTATGGACAAGGTGGGTGGAGACTGCATATTATCGTAAAAGCATGAAAATGACCTGACTTCTGCTTGGGAGAAATCACATCTGGACACAACAGCCACCACTTGGTGAACTTTTTTTCCCCCAATCCTTTTTTAAGTGATGCATGTTGTCAGTTGGCTTGCATGTTTGTGAGTTCTTTTAATGTGCTTTCCCAGCTCTGCACAGATAGCTGGTTAAGCTGAAATGTTATTGCCTGGGTAGTGCTGTTTAGGCTTCTCAGGGCTTCTGTCCTTGAAGCTTCAATGTTATTAGGAGGTAGTGCAGCATGTTAGTTCAGCAGACTTTGATGTTTCTCATAAAGAAAGACCACAGGCACAGTTCAGTGACAAAAGCACTTGGCCAGGTTTATTGCTGTCAAGACACAGTCCTACTGCCCTGACTCCATGGTTACAGGTATGCTAACACATGAATGCTCTGTGTCAAGGAACAGCTCAGTCAGTGACAGGACTCTTCACTGTCCCCTCAGCCGAACAAAGAATTAAGGCAAAGTATCCCTACATTTATAGATGAAAACAAACAACTAATATACACAGCCTTCATACCATCTCACATATTTTATGACATCTGTTTGTTACCTCCCCTTGTTTCTGATATCTTAGACCAGTGTTTCCCAAACTTGGGATGCCGCTTGTGCAGGGAAAGCCCCTGGTGGGCTGGGCTGATTTGTTTACCTGCCGCGTCCACAGGTTTGGCCGATCGTGGCTCCCACTGGCCGTGGTTCACTGCTCTAGGCCAATGGGGACTGTGGGAAGCAGCAGCCAGTATGTCCCTCAGCCCGCACCACTTCCTGCAGCCCCCATTGGCCTGCAGTGGCGAACCGCAGCCAGTGGGAGCTGTGATCGGCTGAACCTGCAGACGTGGCAGGTAAACAAACTGGTCCGGCCCACCAGGGGCTTTCCCTGAACAAGCGGTGGACAAAGTTTGGGAAACACTGTCTTAGACAAAACATCCCAATTCATTGTTTGGTCAAACCATCTTATCTTGTGCTAGATTGGGATGTAGCTCTACTAGCTGGAATATATTTACATAAATATCTAGTGCCTAGTACACTGGCAACAACTTTGCCAAGTACCGGACAGAGAATTTGTAAACATCTGCTTTAATACTTGGCCTGACTTTGGTTCACAGCCTCTGGTTCTGGCCTTAGATCTTTTACCAGGTCAGTGCTACCAGCTCTCTCTCTCTCTCTCTACTATAATACATTATTGATCATCATTTTGATGTTTGTTTCATGGATTCCAGGCCTATATCTTTGATTAAATAAACTCCACACTGCATGGGTGCAGGAAGGGGTTAATTCTTCACATGAGTACAGGGTCTGATGCTAGCCCTGCTCACAACACCTGTCAGAAGCATAAAGGCTGCAGGGGAAGGCCTTCCAACTGGTGCTGCAGCCCTGTGGCAGATAGGATTTAGAGGATGGACCAGGCAGACCTGACCTAAGTACTCTATTAGCAGCAGATTATAAAGGAAGCTTGGATGAGGCTTTATGTTTTCTTATTGTCAATAAATTCAAACCCCAGAAACACTGCTCACAGGTGTGTGGCCTCATACAATATTTTTTGTATTTTGCTTAATGAATCTAGCTTATTTGTTTTCATTTAAAATTTCCTTTATTTCCTAATAAGAGTCAACTACAAACCAAGGAAGAACAAATGTACAACCTCAGGGGAGAGCCCAGTTTTTGTGCCTCCTTTGTAGCAGGCTGCATCTGAATACAAGATGGCAGATCTCTCTCCAATTAATGGTGATTATCTCTAATCAATGGTGCAGAGAACAAATAATCACAGATCCAAGCCACCTTGTGGCCTCATTTGCCAGGGTTCAACTACTCTAGGCAGAGATCTATAATTGGATCTGCACAAACACAAAGCCTACACATGTATCTGACACCAGGACTGAAGATGTAACTTTGGACTGAACTGTAGAAATAACATTATCTTTAGAAAATGTGACCTGAAAAAGTCACGGAATGGTCTCCTTATTACGGAGCCGTTATTCTGCAGCAGGGTCATTTGCTGGTTATTACAGAGCTGTAAAAATCAAAGAGGTTCAAATTCAATATAGTCAAATAAATATGGGGAAAAAAGTGTGAGTTCTTTTTTTTTCCTGTCGTTTTTCCAGTTCTTACTCAGAAGAACTGAGATGACAAAAATGTTTTAGCTAATGAGTTCCATTCTGTAAATTATGCTGCATTGATTTAAATAGTCAGAATACTCCAAAACCCCAATCTAGGCACTGCATTTCTTCCAGTCTATTTACAAATAACACATACTGTATAAACCTGAAATGTATATCTCCTGCATTGGAACAACCATTGCATAATGCTTTATTGGCATTAATAATGAAGAGCCTAATGCTCACCTCCATCGGTGCAGGCAGAAGGGAGCAGAAGCTGGGTGGACAATGAGACAGAGAATGCAGGAGATGAGAATCTTTTACTGTATATTCCCCAGCTTTCTCTACTCCATAAGATCAGGGATCTGTGGGACAGAGTGGGGCCAGGAAGCAGCCAATCCCAATATATATCCATGTGTTGGATAGTGTTGTTCCTGGCAGCATTAGCGCCAACTCCACACCAGTTGGGGAGGGACCTATTGCCTCATACTTCCCTGTAGTGGTGATAGAGCATCAATAGCACCTATGTTTCCAGCAGGAGGAGGGATGTTTGCTTTTCAGGATTAATGCCTCCTTTCCCTGCGGATTGGTAGCACCTGCAGGGTGAACAGTCCTACCTCCCTTGATCCACTGAACACTCCCTGACCTAAGGAGAAAGTTGGAAACCCTTCTGAGGAACCTTGAAGGCCTACATTACAAAATGCTACTGAGTCTGAACAGAGTTGTCAAAAATCATCATAGCTGATGATGCCAAGTGAAGTTCAGTGGTTGACATAGACCAGGACAAACAGTGGTCAGCTTCATGCCAGATCATTGTGACTGAAAAAATAATTGTTCAAGTGTCCCTCCTTGAGAACCATGCTCAGACACAGTAAATCATTGCCATTTAGACCAAGCCAATGAGTTTTCTGAGCTGTCAGTCCCCATTTACTATGGGAGGGTATGATACGGATGTGTATTTCTGGCCATTTGTTTTGTAAATGGCAAAACTAGAGTTTATTTATGAAAGATATAATATAAAAAACCCACCATCTTAAAACAGAAAGGGAATTTTTCAAGATCTGCCTGTTCACACCTAAACCTTTAACCTGAGACCCAATTTAGAATTAATAAATAATCACTGCTAGTTCATTTTCAAACTTTCCAGCAGATTAACTGCTTGTCTGGACACCTGAAATAGGAATGATGAGGGTCTGAAGAGATTAAGGAACTCCCTGATTACCTCATCCGTTTTAGTCTGCTACAGCATAGTGAGAAGTTGACTCCTCTGATCACGATGTGATGCTTAGTCCATAGGTGTTGAAGCTCCATTTTCATGCTACATGGGACAGAAGAAGCCTGTTGCTCTTGCACTTTCCATTCAAAGTACAGTGTGGAGAAAAGATAGTGATGGTTTAAATGATTAAAAATAAGGCACTTTTAACATCACTTTTGAATTACAGGCACCATCTAAACCACTTTGACAACTAGAGAAATATCTTGCAAAATGACAAAATATGGAAAATTCTTGCGAATTCTGAAATGTTGAATAGACTTTTACGTAATTTGGGCCTCAAGAGCACTATTTCACCACATCTGTCAACAAGGACAGTTTATGCATTCAGAAATTATTAAATTCCACTTAGAGCAAAATATAAATTTTCATGACATTACCGATTGGAGAAATGGTAGATTTTTGCCTGAAGAAATAAAATAAACTTTTGCACTGTTTGTTTAATGTCTCCTGGAATGTTTCGTTTATTTCCAATGTGATATTTCTCTGAAACAATGAATGTTTCCATATTTATAGGAGTTTTGCCATATTAATATCCACACATAATAAACATGGTTTCAGAGTAGCAGCCGTGTTAGTCTGTATCTGCAAAAAAACCACCTTCTTTGTATATATATATATATATATATATATATATATATATATTTTCTTACTATATGTTCCATTCTATGCATCCACTGTAGCCCATGAAAGCTTATGCTCTAATAAATGCTCTAAAGTGCCACAAATACTCCTGTTCTTTTTACATGATAAACATGTTTGTTACAGGTGTTGTCTCTCTCGTATGATTTAGCAGCATAGTTTTCCCATTAGTGCAATTGAAGTTTCAGAAATCACAGGAAATTCTGATGCAGTTTCAGTGTTTCTCAAAACAATCAAGATGATATTTTTCACTTAGATTATACTTCATGCAAGTGTCTGAAGGCACTTTAAAAAGTTTTAAAGATACAGTGTCAGGGAAGCTCTCTGAGAAACAACTAGGAAGGTTGGGTATGAATTATGGAATTAACACAGAATTGGGAGACAGGAACTCCTGACTTAGACTCCCACTTATGAAAATGATTTACCCTGTAGACATGGGCAAGTCACTTGACTTGCTCGTGCTTTGGTTTCCACATCTGTAAAACTGGGATAGTAATATTGGCTGACCTTCCTCAGAGGGCCATTGAGATTAAATAATGTTTGCAGAGCTTGAAATTGAAATGTGCTAAGTATTAAAACCGTTATTAACAGTGGTAAATATTGATCAGATTGAAATAACTATAGCTCTAGAATCTAGCATGAAACTTAACCCTTACCCAGCCCTTTATGTCAGGGGGCTGCTTGCCTGGGTAGGAACTAAATGAGGACTTTGGCCCTGATTCAATGAGATAGTTTGGTATGCACCTAACTGTAAGCACACAAATAGTCTCATGAGCTTCAGAGAGACTACTCATAAACCTAAAGTTAGATGTGCTTCGGTACCTTGCTTTAGGGGCCTTTGGAAGTCCAACTTAATTTCAAGCCATTTTCTCTGTCTTGATAGTCCTTCTCAGTCTTTTTACAGCCCCTGTGAAGCCACCAGCTGTATTTAAGAACACCAGATTTATTGTTTAAAACAAATTTTCTGTTGTTTTTCAATTCACAGAGGGACTGGTTCTGCTCTCTTTACTCACACTGAACAGTAAATTACCCTTCTAGTAGTCCCCTTAAAATCACCTCACAAACCCAACTAACATACAAATGGAGTTATATTTGCAATTAGACCTATTAAGGCTTATATTGCTGTGCAATAACTCATGCTCAGGTGTTGTGACTAACACAGCATATCTGTGTGAATAATTGTCCAATATTTCAAACACTGGTGTATCTTATTAGCAAATTAAAATATCATTCATGCAGTAAATTATTCCTTGCAAATCTTGGTGTTTTGTCAACATTTTTATTTGTTTTAATTATGTAGTAGTAAAAAGAAACAAATATGGCAAACTGGTGTTCTTCCTGAAGGTATATGTAACCTGCCTTTGGGATATATAGAAGTTACACACCAAAGAGAAAATAGACTAACTAAGCATTTCCATTTTTACTTTTCATTTATTTTAGTGTTCCACTCCCTTAGTTCCATTTAAGTCAATTCATTCACTGCAGATGCCACAGATGCATTACTATTCTTCACCCAATGGCACCGATTGCCACTATACATCAACTAGGTTTATTCATCAGCAGTCAAAATCCTGTGGTGTACAAACATCATTTTGAGGACCACCAGTAGTGGAATGATAGACATAAAGATACATTACGCCAATGAGGATGTAAAGTTGTTGATCTGAGCATAATGCACACCTAGGGATGAAATTCTGGCCCAACTGACTTCCTTGTGAGTTTTTTCCATTGACTTCACCCCAATTTTTTTCTGAGGATCAGAGTCTGACTTCAGATGTGGATTTGTGGCTATAGATTTTAGTGGGAGTTTCACTTGTTCTCCTCCCAGTCGGCTAGTGTTTTTCCCTTTATGTCTTTTTCACACCTTTCACTTGAAGCTTTCTACTCTGCGGTCCATTCTGTTTGGCTGGAATATTCTCACACTTCAGATCCACTCATCTCTCTTGTTCTTAAAACCAAATTTTTCCAATAATCTTCTCCTTGTCTCCTCTCTCCCCTCACTAAAATGTTATGCTAATACTTGTGTTTTTCTTGTCTATCTCAGGCCCTGATCCTGCAATGAACTTTGGACAGGAGAACATAGCCCTCATACAGAGGAATTTGGGACCCAGCATAGGCACTAGGGTCCACCCAAAAGGATCTAGTTGTAGGACTGATACCTATAGGGACTTCTAAAGACAAGGAAGTCAATGGAAAGACTCCCATTGACTTCATTGGACTTTGCACTGCACCATGTGTTTTTAAAGCACCATGTAATTTTATGATTCTGTATAAAGGTTTTGTATTAACAGCAATATTCAAGGAAAGAATTTTGCCTTACAATTTCATATTTTCCACATATACCAAATGTTTTAGTTGAAGGGAGTTGGAGACAGATGAAGTACATTTGAATAATTTTTATCCCAGCTTACACTACCCCTGGTATTAGTTGCACTCACCTCACATGTTTTGGGGAACATTGGGTATGAAAGACTTTATATAAAACCAAATTCTCCTAGTGTTTCAGTAAAATTAAGCATTTTTCATACCCTGTTTTAAGTAGTCCATGTAAATTATTTGCCATACTTTCCATCTTATTCTGTATCCCCCGTGATATAGGGCACGTTGGGCAGAAATAAATATCCTGCACTAGCGTGAATTAATCTATGGCAAAGTGTAATTTCATGGAAACTGTGTGAAGTTCTCTGTCTGTCAAACAGCTATTTGAATTAGAGGTAAAATTTATCCCCTGGGAGATAAACAATGTTGAAGAATGTTTTTAACGTGTCATTGGAGTTAAGGCTTGTGCAGAGACAACCAAAGACAGTTTAGGGCCACAATGTGGCTTTATGAAACACGTTTCTGGCATGGGAAGAGTGAGTAAGGAGTGCAGCCTGCTGGGGGCTGTTCAGAATAGCTCCAGCAGCACAAAGAGCCATGAAGGCAACAGATTTGGGCAGCTGGAAATTACCCCTGTGAAAGGGGATTCCCCATAGTTGCTCATTGCGACCCTTTCTTACAACCTCAGGCCCAGAGGCAATGGCCTGTGGAAAGGCAATGACTGCAGAGTTTATGCTCTGGCTAATCCTGGCTGCTGGATGCCCTCTTTGGGGCCATGGACAGCCAGAGTAGGTCTGAGGTTAATCTCATTTATGCATTTATGCTGTGGGCCAAACTGGCAACATTGCCAACCCAAGAATGAAGGAGCTGCAAAGGAAGATAAATGCATTTACATCTCAGGTCCTGAAGTAAATGCAGTGCAACCGGACCTGGAAATCTGACTTGACTACTTTAAACGTCAAACTACACTTGATTATTTTGCATGACTGTAAATCAGGAATAATTCCACTCAAGTTAATAGTTACACCAGCGTAAATCCAGTGTGAGATCAGAATCAACCAGTTGTCTTTCTATTTCAGTTAGTCAGAGCTTTCCTTTCCTGACCAATCTAGCCTTTCTCCAGACAGTGCCATTACAAATTAGAAATTTACCATTCATCATAGCTAACATAATATTTATGGTATTCTCGTTCTAAATACAGGCTTTGCTGCAAATCCTGGAACAGGTAAAAACAGGGGTATGATAAACAAAGTTTATGACACACATTCATAGGTACAGGAAGTAGAGCAGTGGCAGGTTTTACGCCCGGCATCCCGCTGCTGGTCCTGTGCCCTTGCTGCCCAAGGTCCCAGTTGCTATCTCCGCATCCTTGCCACCCGGGTTCTCGGCCGCCAGCCCCACAGCTGCCCGGGGGCTCCGCTGCTGGCCCCGGGTCCCACTCGGCCCTGGGTCCTGCTCAGCTGCTGGCCCTGCACCCAGGGGCTCCACTGCCAGCCCGGGGTCCCACCCAGCTGCCGGCCCTGCCGCCGGGGGCTCTGCTGTTGGCCCCACATATGGATCCCAGTTGCCAGCCCAATGCCCAGGGGCTCCATGCCAGCCGCAGGATCCTGCCACTGGCCCACATGCTGGGACTCTGCATCCACCCCAGCTGTGGCCCCAGCCTCCGCCATCTTACTCCTGTCCACAGCGCCCCCCACCCCCGACCAGCCACAGCCCTGCTCGTGATCCCAGCTCTGAGGGGCAGTGAGGGGCGCAGACACAGATAAGAGCAATGCAGCTCAGCACCCCCACTCCAAAAACTGTTCCAGCACCACTGCAAACATTATGCTTATTCTTTTCTGTTATGAAAACAGAATACTCCATTTCCAAGGCTGCAGCCATATGATGCTCACTTCTTGGGAACTTTAACTTGTTGCCAATGAGTTGCACAGCAAGAAAATAGAACTAGTGCTATCTGCTAACCAGCGTATTTTCGAAGCGCCTTCAAAAGTGCACTATCCTAACAGGCATGTTTACACTCAGCAGTAAGGAATGTTTGATAGCTGTTGTTGTTGGACTTTTATTTATTTATTTAATATTTAAGTCCCATGATTTCTGCCTTTCATCCCATCTGTACAATGTACAAAAAAATCTAAATGTTTGAGTAGAACCCAGGAATCAAGCATACTTTCAATTTTAGTCCATTGCTGTCATTTTATCATCTGCCCTCTCTTTTAAAAAAGAGACTTTTCCCTAACTTCTTGCCTCTCATTTTCTGCAAAAGAAAGATATGACTTGCTTCTTATCAACATTTTGTTTTTCAGGGAGATGAACATAAAGGTCTTTCTATCATGTTCTAGTAATAATCAGAGTCTATAGACATATCAACTCCAGGGGTCACACTTTGCTTCTACTTCATTACATGGTATTTCACTTACTTTTATGGGTTCAACTATCTAGCAGAATGAAGTGCTTTTTTTAATATTCAGATACTACCTTGCTTTAGCCTGAAAAAGAAAACTGTGAGGAGAGCTGCGTTTTTAACATTACTGTTATTTATCTTAAATATTTCTTCAGTGAGTTTTATCATTCTCAATCAACATTGAATATTAAAAGGTTCAAAGAATTCAAGCAGCAGGTTTGAACTAATTCCTATGGGTGAAATCTTGGCCTCATTTAAATCAATGGGATGTTTGCCATCGCATTGACTTCAGTTTACTATAGTTCTGAAAGTGTTTGGGGTTGGATAGATTGGGCAAGATTCTTAGCTGCAAGATACCATGGGACAGAAAGGTGCCAGATCTGGCTAGTGAGAGTTTCCTGGTGTGAGAGAGCTCTCATATGGCACTGTAGTCTGCACCACCCTCTACCTTTCCTACTCAGCCCCACTGATGATGCCTATCAGGATGGGAATAGGTGTGACTGGAAAGTGCCATGCTCTGGATATTCCCAGCTGGTATATAGTTCCTTAGGGACCATAGCCAGTTAGTGTAAGTCAGAGAAGCCTCCAAGTTGTTTTAACCAATATTAGTGCAGATTCACCCTGAGAATCAGGTAATTGTAATCGGCTCCTTGCCAGTCCCCTTCTCTATTGTGCCAAGCTAAAGCTGGGAACATTGGAGAAACAGACCCATTATCAAATAATGCCCTGTGCTTGATTATAATGACACGTACTATACTTAAAATCCATGGGCTTATCTGATCATCAGTCTTCCTCAGTTATTACAGTGCTCAGAGATATAAGAGTAACAGTGCATTTAGTTCCTTCCATCTGACAAGCCCAATTATTAAATCATTTCTTCCCAAGTACAATTCTTGTCAAACTTAAATTTCAATGAGATCAAATATTGCAGGAAGAAATAGAAGACGGTCAATGAAAGAGAATGATTGTTTCTTATCAGCCTGATAGGAAAACCAGATGAAAGTTCTGGCAGTTTCAAATTCAAATTTTACTGGACCCCATCCAGGCTTTTTCAGACAAGGATTGTTGAATTGCAGTAAGTAATGGAGTTGAATTCTAGAGAGGGACTGAGATGTAATCAACATTTTATAATCTCATAATACATTTACGAACTTTTGTGAACAAACAGTTGGGGCTATATGACTGGGAGAGGCCTAAGATAACATTTTCAAACTTGAGTTACCTAAAGTTAGGCACCTATAAAAATCCCCTGATTTTCAGAGATGCTAAGCATCCAGTGGCTCCTAGTTAACTCAACTTGAGTTCTGGGTGTTTTGAAAATCAGGTGCCTAAATGTGAATCTGGATGACTCATTTTAGGCACCTGCTTTAATAATTTGTGGTGAGCTTTTAGCAGTTCCTGTAAGAGGCACAGCAGAAGAGTTTTAAAAGGCCCAAGAGGAGACGGGTAAGTCAATTTTGGGCTGCTGTAGGGATGTAATTGAGACAGCCCTTGGGAAATGCTTATGGGTGGACTACGTCACCTGGGATGCACCAGGGTCTCCCCTTTGATTGAATTGCTGCAGTGTGTTATGGAAGTCCTATGGCTGTGGTGGATCATTGAATATATAGTCTGGCTGGGGTGCCTGGCCTGTATATGAGAATGGGGACCTAAGATACCTGAAATACAACTCCCATAAGGCACTGTGGAAGCTCAGGCAAATGCAGTTCAAATCTGACGCAAAATGAAACATGATTCAGTTCACCAAGCCAATCCAAAACGTCAATATTTCTGAACAGAAAAAGTCTGGAACTTTCCATGGTTGACAGCTCTGTTCCTCAGACACAGTGGGATGTCCTATCATCTGTGCAGCAGACTGCTTTCTCAGAGACTTTGGAATGAACTGTCACAGGAACTAAGGACTCCAAATCTTGCCACCTTCAAAGTGCAAGGTCCACTTTCACTTTCCCTCATCAAACATAAACACAGAGCAATGTGTACATTAAAAAACAAAACATATCAACCCCCCACCCAATCCTACCAAAACAAAATACTGTACTGCACACACAATTATCCTTCTGTGGAGAATATGAGAGAAAGAATGAACCACATGTGACAGATGCTAGTCCCAATGCTTAATGCACTACTGGACAGGGCTCAGACACTATGGTATGAAAGTAGTATAAGAACTTTGGTGGAATATAATAGATCTTTCAAGGCAGGAGGGACATGGATCGAGGTTACCAGACAAAATTTCCTTAGTAGAGTCACAGGCAGCAGAAATGACTGAAATTCAGCTAAAGGATATGTTGATCTCAGCCTGAGTTGATGTAAATTGGCATGGCTACATTGGAGTAAATAGATCTATGCTGATCTACTTCACTACATTTGTTCCCCCTAGACACTCCAACCTGACCAAAATTCAATTGACTGAATCTGTGAAGGAAATACAAAATTCTTCACAGTGTGATAAATCTTACCACTTGTCTCTTTACCATCCTGGCTTGACATTCATCTAAGTTTTGGACAATCTTACTGTGGTAACATCTGTCTTTTGATATTTTTGTTGTTACTTTTTCCTCACCAAATTTATGAGAGAATGGAAAGTCAGATATTTTAATCAACCCCACTGTTTGATCAAACGTAATAGACTCCAGAGTAGAGAGGGGCAACTACATTTTGTGAATGGAGCTACAGAGTGTGTCTGTGTGGATTTAGAAGCTGCACTTTTTGAGGATTTCAGCTCTGACGTTCTGTTCCAAAGGACAGTTTAATTCAGCTTGAATGTGAATGTTTGACTATAGATCTATACTTAAGACTGCTTCCCACAGAACATAATTTGCATTTGTATTTTTCTTTTTTTCTGTGTTACAGGTGACAACATACAGTATCTGTCCTAAAATGAGAGAGATCTGTAGGAAAGATGTGGAGATGAGGATTTTTTCCTATTTATTTTTAATGAGCTCTATATGAATAATGCAGTTTGGAATTTAAGATGAGAAAGAGATTTTTTACATTTACATAGAAGGCTTGTAATCTTGCCATAAAGTAATGTATATATATACATATATACATACATATATATATATATATGTTGATCATTTTGAAACATTTTGTTCTGTTAATCCAGAGGTACATTCTTTATTGTCCTTTTCTCTTTAAATTAGGACAAATAGCTAAAAATCTTATTTTTACTGTGAAATTCTGGGATTTGGCTTTAAACAGTTCAAAAAACCTATCAGGTAAAAGGAAATCCAAATGATACATCCTCAGTTACTCTGAAATATTTTAGAGTCTAAACTACAAAGGGAACTTAAGGCTTGATTCTTACCAGGTATAAATGTGTGTAGTGCTGCTGAAGTGAAAGGAACTGTGCTTATTTACAGCAGCTGAGAATCTTGTTCTTACCTCTCACTCTGAACCACTACTATTTTTCATTTAATGTTCCTAATGGTGGCTACTATTTTAATTTGGAGAAAGGGATATGAATAAATCATCATGATAGAAGCATGTCTGTGATCTTATATTTTTAAAAAATGAGACAGTCATGTATTTTTTTGTTTCTCAAGATAACAGAATTAAAAGGATGTTAATATTATTTGTTCCAAGAGACAGGATCAAAACCAAAACTACAGTTCCAAACATTGTTATCCTAAACAAAATTCAGCTCCAGATTTTAACTGTACAGCTGTTCCCCAGCTATATAAAAGGCCAAATAAAAACCCAGGATCTGAACACCTTTGAACATCGGGGAAGTTCAGGTGAGAAATCCTGGCCCCATTGAAGTCAAAGGAAAAACTCTCATTGACTTCAATGTGGTCAGGATTTCACTCCAGGTCTTGATCCCATTTTTGCAACTTGAGTCCATCTCCATTTGTGATATAGTCCAGCAAAAGAATGGAAAAAGAAAAGGAGTACTTGTGGCACCTTAGAGACTAACAAATTTATTAGAGCATAAGCTTTCGTGAGCTACAGCTCACTTCATCGGATGCATCCGATGAAGTGAGCTGTAGCTCACGAAAGCTTATGCTCTAATAAATTTGTTAGTCTCTAAGGTGCCACAAGTACTCCTTTTCTTTTTGCGAATACAGACTAACACGGCTGCTACTCTGAAACAAAAGAATGGAAACTCTTTTAATCCAGTACTTGATGCGAATTATCTGACACTTAAAAGCTCCATATCCAGTTCTTCAGAGCTCCAGTTCAATAACAGGATTGTTATGTATTGAAATTAAAGGGCACATTTTCAAGTCAGATTTTGCTTAGCTGAAGCAGCACACATGCAAAATTGTTCGCTCACATACTTGTGCCTCCACTTTTCAAATGCAAAACCATACAAGCATGATATAAACATGTCCCTTACTTGCATTTGTCTTTAAATGGTGGTCATAAAGGAGGTTGAATTTGCACCAGCAAAAGCGAATGGCCTTTCTGGGTACAAATTCAAAGTCTTGGATATCCAGGTGATACATTAGTTAATGTAAGTGCAACCCACACAGCTTCTGGGTGTGGTGTTCTGTCCCATTTTGTGGCATGAAGACCACTTAGAGAAAGAGAGATTGAATCTACTCTATAGACTTAGCTAACAGCCAGCTGACTTTTAGCTCATGTGGTAGAAGTTCATGCACTAAGCTCCAGAAGTCCCAGATTCGATCCCGCCAGCCGATGACCAGGGTCTGTCAATGTTACATAAGGACACAGGTGGTTAGTTTTCTTCAGGAGCCATGGGTTTGTGCAGCTGCCAATGATAAGCATAATTATGTGCACATGCAAAAGCAAGGCCAGCCTTTTAAAACAATAGGTCTAATTGTCCCGCAAAATTATCTGTTATTATAATTGATTTCATTTTGTATCATTGTCTAGTGATGTTTTCCTTTGGGTCAGAGTTAGGGGGAAGATTATAAACATAGACATTATCATTTCTGTTCTTATTTGTCCCTAGATTGAAGAGTACAATCAGATGGGCTAGAAAATAGCTTCTAATATTTATGATCTTTTAAAAAATCATTACCAAAAAATCTGATTTTAGGAAGTGTGTAATTTTCAACTGCAGTGAAACTGTAAATTGTCTGTTACTAATGGGACTTCTGTGTCAGTAGTAGGTCATTTCATTTTGTCTATTTTGTTCATGGTTCCGGTCTCTGGTATCTTTTGTTTCCATAGGCTTTTATTTTTTTTTGAATCTACAAATGAAGTTTTTTTTTCTTTTGCTTTTATTGCAGGGATAATTTAGAACTTTAATGAAGCTAACTGCTCATATATGTAAATAATGGCAGTTTCTCCGTACCTCCTCAGCCATATCTAAAATAATTAATGGGCTTTGTTGCCTAGATCTATATACATCTGTCACACTAGTATGTACTATTGCAGCGGTTCTCAACCAGAGCCCATTCAGGGGGGCCACGGAGACCTGTGACTGAAACCTGGTGCCCCAAGCCCCAGCGCACAGCTAAGAGAGGCGTGCAGGATTGAAGCTAGTGCCCCCCCACCCCACCCCAAGCCAGGGTGGTGTAGGGCTCAAGCTAGTGTGCCCCCTCACCCCCAACCGGAAGCAGCATGGAGCAGAAGCAGGCACCCTCCCCCAACTGGGACTGGTGTGGGGCTGAAGCAAGCATCCCCCACAATCTGGGAGTGGCATGGGGCTGAAGATGGCAAATCTCTCCCAGCAAGCCAGGAGCAGCGAAGGGCTGAAGCCAGGATCCCCAGTGCCGCTCCCAGCCCCGCTGAACCTGGGAGCCCCCCCTCACCTTTACACAGCCCCTAACTACCTCCTCCCTGCCCCTGAGCTACTCCCCAGCCTGCACACGGCCCCTAACTATCCCCTCCCTACTCCCTGAATGATTTTCAAACATTTTGAGCGGAGTCCCCCCATTGAGTTATATTTTTTGTTGCATCCCTCCACAGTCCAGACAGGCTGAGTGAGTCAGGGGGAGGAGGTGGCTCTCCCTCCCTTGACCCATGCTGAAGGGGAAGGCAAAAAAAACCCAAAGTCTCTACCAATGTGATCAGAGGGAAAATTCCTTCCTGACCACAAACATGGCAATTAGTTAGACCCTGAGCACGTAGGCAGATAGCTGGGAAATAATTCTCTTTAGTAACTCAGAGCCCTCCCCATCTAGTGTCCCATCGCTGTGTAGGTGTGAAGAGAATCTGACTTTGATAGCAAAGCAGATCTGCATAATTACTTGGTGGATTGAAGGGTAATATGAATACAAACAGAAATCTATTCTTGGAGATTTTTTTTATCCATGATTGGGGGAATGTAAAGGCTAAACTCCCATCTTCCTTTCTCCCCATCTGAGTTGTCTTGTGTATTCCTCAGCTGTTGCCAAGATCCTAGGCCTTTACCTACAATGTAAAACCCTGATCCTGCAAACAGATGTACTAGAGCATTCTGTACAGAATCTCATTTATTTTATCAGGATTCTGGGAGGCTTACCATTGACTTCAATGGGGCCAGTATTTCACCTTGTGCATGGGCACAGGGACCTCCATTAGTACATCTGTTTGCAATCCCAAGATATGTACTCTGCTTTTTATGCAATTCTTGCATTCACTTGACTTATTACAGAAGCAGCATGAATGTGTACTGTTGTCTTGATTTTTTTTTTCAAATGTTAAAATAATTCAGATGATGATTTAGCATCATATTCCCTATGTCTAAAAATTTCTGAAAACACAACCTACTTAAAATACACATTTAAATATTCATTGCTTAAATCAAATGCTGGAAACTTGCTGAATTAGCAAAATAATTCACTACTGAATTTAAAACAATTATCAGTTTAGGATTCAAGAGCATCTTTCCTCTGCCTTCATGCTCATAGAAAGAATAATAATGGACAAGATAGATGTTTAAGATTTTGGGTTAATTTGAAACTCTAAGTGACAGTGATGAAATATGACCATGAACCCAAGCAGATCAATACCAAAATTGACCCCAGCTGGATTCAAGCATACTTACTCACCCTACTCCATTGAAATCAACCTTGTTTTTGAATCCCATGGGACTTCTTTGGTAACAGAATCTGGTCCAACATCTTTGTGTAAATTAGTGGTGTTTGCTCTGCATGGTTTTTTTTGTCCTCTAGTGAATGGCATATTGACAATAGTAGCTTGTTACATATAACTAAAGGAGTTCTCCTTACTATCAGTGCTAGGGAGTTGTATTTGGGGTGCATGATACAAAGCCCACTAAAGTCAATGGCAGTCTCACTACTGATATGAACAGGCTTTGGATCAAGCCCTTTGTGTTGAAGGTGTGATCCTTGCACACAGCCATTAGTGTGTGAACAGTGTTACATTCATATGAACCCCTATGTAGTGAAACCACTGAGTTTCTCATACTTCTAACAGCCCCTTGCCAAACACCAGTTCTGATTCTACTCCCACTGGATCATGTCAAGAAGAATTGTACTGCATATCTTAGCCAAAGTAGGACTGGGACAATTGCCATTTGCAATGTTACACTATTTAAACGCTATTTTAATTAATTCTAAAATATGAACAAAAACTAAAATGCTAAGGCTGAGATTTTCAGAGATGCCTAAGGGATCTGGATGGCCGATTTCTCTAAAAATGAACAGGGATTAAGTGTCCAAATCCCCTAAATGACTTTGAAAATCTCAGGGAATAATCACTACAACATATTGTCTTAATTAAACATGCTATTAAATGTATAAATCGCCTTTCCCAGGGTCCAGTTCTCCTAAGTTAAGTAGGATGTCTTATGTAAGTAAATATTACTTACTTGCAAAAAGGTTGCCTACTTTCACTTTGTTCATGCACATTCGCTCTATTCCTCTCCACCATCCCACTTCCCCTTTCCCCACTATCTGAAAAGATACTAGCAAGGAAAGCAGATCACTTTCATGTTCAGTGAAACATTAAAATTATTTTAAAAATGATAAATAAAGTAGGACAGATACAAATTAGGGAGGATTATTTGTATCCTCCCTAGCAAAGCAAAGTAATAGCCTAGAAATCATTATGTGGGATAGAAATGGATACACAGTAAATACTTGCAACTTCTCAGTGGCTCAGCAGCTATTTCTGCTGCTGCCTATAAGTTATTAGTTTCAGCCTTTCTGCACCCTCTCTTCCTAATGGGCATAGTATGAACACACACAACAATTATTATTGCTCTTTTATGAGTGAGCCAAACTCTCTGCAAAGAATAAGCAGTTTTCTATCTGTGGTACTTGCTGTTTATGACATTCAATACCAGTTACTAGAGCTTTGGATGACTTGATACATTATTTCATTGGATTAGCTATTTCATGTGCCATCCGTCTTTATTCATGTACTGAGCCGCAGTACCTCTTGCATTGCTGTTACATTCTGATGTAGCCAATTTTGCTCATTATACTAATGCTTCGGACATCTCTGGTGCATCTATGTGTTTCTCTGTCTGTTTAATAGCAGTAGTGCTAACAAGACGGATAAACATGTCCTGTAGAAATAATGTAACTGAAGCAGGTACATTCATCAGTAGCAATATTATTGCTATTTTAAATTCATATCACACCAACAATGTGCTAGACACTTTGCCGACAAGTCTGTAAACAAGGCCCCAGATTTGAAGAGCTTGCAATCTAAATCTAACAGTTTGTAAACTCTTTACAGTTTTATGAATATTACAGATTATAAAGAAAGATGTAGGAAGTATAATGAAGTTCGGAGCCACACTGTACGTTGCAATGTTAATTTCAGAAAAAAATCAGCATTGCAGAATTATTTCTTTTTGCAATGTTTGTTAGTTTACTTCTACCCTCCCTATAGTTGTAACAGAGTCATTTTTAATGTTATAGATATGTGCAGAAATGTGGCATAGGATAGGTCAAGATTCAGCCATTTATTTGGGAGGTATTGTCCCTTTATTCATCCCCTTAACACTTTTGTTAAATGTACCTAAAAGTCTGTTGCCTGCCCCATTGATTTGGTAGCAAAGAGAATGTGCACAATCAGACTCTGTTAAAGCTAATGTGGCTCTATCATTGGGGCTATTACAGTTCAGTAGAATTCAGCACCGTCTCTTTGAGTTAATGCTAAACTAGAGCCCCGGGAGCCGCTAGATGTGTCATCTTTTGGGAAAGATGTAAAAATAAAGTCCTGACTACATCTTATAATTAAAAATCACACAGCATAAGACTAAGTATGTTAATCCCAGTATCCTGACCAAAGTCCAGATGGCTAATTACACTTTGCCTGCTTGAATTTTTCCTGCCATTTATTTAGAAGGTATTGTTATTATTATTATTATTATTATTCCCCTCTTGTCCCAGACTGCTGTGATTTTCACTGTGTGTGGATATATGCTCTTAAACAACTGCTCCATTCCATCTGAGTAGCTGCATGTCTGTGATGAGGGAAGAGACCTCTAGATATTTTCTAGACATTGCCAATTTTCTTAGCGATGCTTAATACCCTACATTGTTAATTTTTACTGTGAGATACCTCCCAATCACAATGAAGTGTTTTGAACTTCGTTAATTAATGTTAATCACATTGAGATCCAAAAATGAAAGACACTAGTGGTGGGAAAGCATTATTCTTACTGGGCTAAATATAGGGATCCAGCACCAGTTATTGGGCCATGTGCTGGATACTTCCTTGGGAGGGTTAGATGAGGGTGGAGTTCTGAGAAAGAATGCTTTCCACCAGCTTGGCTGAAGTAGCCACCCTGGCCTCAAAACACTCTCATTTCAGGGGCAGTAAGCCCAAAAGATCAGTGCAGATACTGTTGTCCCCACCCCACCCCCATTCTGTACTTCTCCCACTCCATCCATGTACTGCTAGAAAGGGAATCGCTTACACAACTGGACTCTGTGCTGTGCAGCAGATGGGCCCCCTGCCCCCTTTCATGGTTACTTAAGTGGAAACCTCTCTGCAAAGTTAAAGCGCATTGGTTCAGATACTAGAGATACATATTCTAACCCCTGAAATCTGGAATCTCCTTATTTCTTTGTAAATCCTCCAAATGGCATCAAACATTTTTGACAAAACAGCTAAGAATTTTCTGCAGTTTTAGTCATTTATAGTCAGTTTAATTATAATAGAAGAGTCTCTATTATTTTATAGGTCAGTGATTAATCTGTGACAAAGATTAAAGATTGCATCTCAGCAGGTAGTCCTATTTTATGTTCTGTCATTTCACTGATTACAAATGCATACAAATTATATAAACAGAAGTGATTTTACTTTATGCTAATTTTGGCTTGGCCACCTGTGCATTACCCAGTGTTGGATTATGGCAGGTTATGGGAAGTAGATTTCTGTCATTTTTGCAGTCCCCTCCAACTTTACTTGTACTTTGTTATGCAAATACATGCATGTTCTTCATACTAATTAATTATATACAGAAAGGCCTAAACAAAAACCCTGGGATACCAGTATGGATCTGCGTTCACTGCTTCAGTCTAAATCTATGAAACTCTAAAACTCAAACTTTGGGGAAGTTTGGATTTCAGTGTGGTCTTCAAACTCCCAGTGTAGAGAGTTTACTCCTTTAAGGAAACAGGAAATTCAGACATGGATTTCAGATCTTTCTAATCCATCTCTACTAATATAATATACATTGTTGGGATGTAGGGAGAATGTAGTCTAGTGACTGAAGCCCACAGTGTCAGGACTTTGTCATTCTGTTTCTGGCTCTGTCAGGGATTCGTTGACCTCGACTACACTAGGATTTATCAGCCCTATAACTCCCAGTGAGCACAGTTATACTAATGGTAACAGCTATGGAAACTGTAGACTGGACAAGACCCAGGCATCTGTGTGCTGTGTTGTTTAAACCTGCTCAAAACAGGATTAGATGACCCTGCATTAAAAAGATCGGATCTGCTTCTGACCTATTGAAGTCAATGGGAATTTTGATGATGAGTTCAGTAGGGCCAGAATTTCACTCCTAGTGTACTAAAGGTCATATGAGACCTTGGTAGGTGTGGCCAAGGCCAGGGTTTGACACCATAATGATATGTCGGGTACAAAGTTGTTGTGATTGTTGATATTTGTTAATTAATTGTGATATTGTAAATCAAGATTGGATATCTTTTAAAAGACATGGTCTAGTTCAATTACAGGTCATTGAGTGTGATGCAGGATCCACACAGTAAAATGTTATAGCCTGTGTTATGCAGGAGGCCAGCCTAGATGATCACAATGGTATTGTCTTGCCTTACAAGCTATTAAATGATGTTTGTAAAGCATCTTGAGATCCTTCTATGAAGGGTCTAATACCAGCCTCAGATAAAAGGTACAAGAAATTGAAAAATATTTTTTATTCTTCTGTGTTGAATCATTTAATCTTTGCAGTCATTCAATTCATGTAAATGTTAATTGTCCCTAAATTCCAGCTGATATAGACAAATTGCTAAAAGACTCTATAACTTTGGATTTTTTTATATTAATACTAACATCCATATGTTTGCCCTCTACTGTATACTCATCCAAATGTCTGAACTGACTTTAAATGCTATTCAGATATTTTCTGTATCATCTCACATAATCCAGTGTGTTCTGTAAGCATATAGCTTTTGTATGTAGTTCATGGTTTATGGCCAAAAAAACACAACCCCTTGAAAACCTTTTTTGTATTCATAGCATAGGACAGTTCAATCATTTGCTGGGTATTAATGAAATAAATGAAAATGCCACATGCCTGTCTGTTAAAATATTACCGTTATCCTTTGCTTGTATTTAACTGGATGTGTTTCCTCTACCATGTTTACTATCTTGTTTTAGGCTTACAATTAGCAAATGTAAAAAGGAATATTTAATTTATGTGATCTACATACTATTATTATTTTTGTATTTATATTTTTATTCCCCAAAGCAGTTTTACTCTTCTGTACTTTCAAATTATTTCATTGCTTTAGAGGTCTTCTAGTTGGTTTTATTTTAATAAATTTTAATTGACTCTTCCTTCTCTTTAAGATATATCCTCAGGAGCCTTAGACTTTTGTATTTTATGCATAATAAAATGAACTGTTTAGAATAATATCAAGGGTGAGTAGAAACTAAATGTAGTATCTTGATATTCAAGAGAAAGTGCTTTAATGAGGACAAGATACTTAGGTCCTCCATTCTGTCAATAGTCTTTTTTTAGATAATGCTTCCTTTTAGAAACACAGTTTAGCACTGATTTTTGGAAAGGTTTTAAACCCAACCTCCAGTTTTGCACACATTATTTTGCACCCCTAAAACCTGTGCTGTGAATTAAATGCCCACAATTCTAATCACAATTCATGACTAACTTCCAGATTGTAACAATAAATCATGTAACTGGACTAAACTTAGGTAACTTTTTTAAAAAAAATAGCAGGTTAAGATTTCTGAATTCAGTAATTACTGTTTGTCAAAAGGTAGCTTCCTAAACATTAGTTAAGACTCACAATATGAGGGAGGAAACTACTAGAGCTCACAGAAAAACAGAATTTCCATTCCACAGGAAATTCCAGTATTTTGACATTTGCTTTTGTCACAATTTAGGGTGAAAATGTCCAAACTTTTGTCCAACAAAAAATTCCAACCCACGCCCCTTTCGTGCACCCCAAATAGATTCAGAAATATTTAAATGTTTCTTTTTGACATTTCAGAGGGAAACTAAACCTTTTGAAATTCCCAAATCAAAATGTTTCATCTCAGTTTGTCTGCTCTCGTGACACACTGCATAAACTCAACCACAATAAGAGATTCATAGATTCATAGATACTAAGGTCAGAAGGGACCATTCTGATCATCTAGTCCGACCTCCTGCACAATAAGAGATACTATCCATCATGGGAGTTTTAATTCATGTATGGGGCTGGGCCCATATGGGGGACAATTGGAACTCAGACCTACAACTCACAAGACAGAAACAGAAATTAAATTCAACCCAGTCTGTAATTAAATGTTTCATTTCAGTTCAACAAACTAAACCAAAATGTTTGATTTTGATTTTTCTGACAGAAAATTCCTCTAAAAATCAATCTTTTCCTGTGGAAGAGTTTGATGTTTTCTGACAGAAAATATTGTTTTATGTCTGTTCTACCTGCCCTAGTAAATATTAGAAAAGAACAGTTAAAGAACTTCCAGGTCCTGACTCTCATTGCATGGAGGTCACCCCAGAGAGCAATCCCTCAAAATGTATGCATATGATTCTATTTGTGAGTTATAGTTGTTTTATATTCTAACAATTTGTAGGCTCCGTGTTATCTCTTAGGAGCTGATATATTTCTTGTTCTTCCATAATAATAAATCTCCCAAATTTATAAGTTAATTTCCTCCCCCAACATATTGTATATAGTTCAATAGAGGATTTGCTGCCTAATATGAATGTTTCTCTTTGAGCTTATTTCTTTGGATTGAATTTTTCTGCATTGACTTTTCAAACAGATTTTTTCCCCAGGATACAGCATAGAATGATGTTCTTATTTTATCATTTTAGGTAAAAGTGTAAATATTTCTTCCGCCCCCCCTCAGAAAATCTCATAATTTTCTGTTGAGTCTGTAATTTTTTTGGCTGTAGTTTTAATAGCTTCTATTTATTTTCAGTTTAACGTGGTTTTTGTAACTTTTTTCTCACTACAGTTACTATACCCTCCAATTTTATGAAATAAATTATAACTGTAAGCAGATAGTGTGTGCTTTGAATCTCTGTTGGTCATTACAGGGATATCTGCTATGTGAATTTGGACATCACTTCATTTGGGCAAGTCTATTCAATATCTTCATAAATGATTTTGTTAATGGCATAGAGAGTGCACATATAGTTTGCAGATTATACCAAGTGAGGAGGGGTTGCAAACGCTTTAAAAAACAGGCTTAGAATTCAAAATCATCTTTACAAACTGAGGAAATGGTCTGAAATAAATTGGATGAAATTCAATAAGGAAGAATGCTAAGTACTACACTTAGGAAGAAGTAATCAATTGCACAAATACAAAATGGGAAATGACTGCCTATGAAGTACTGCAGAAAAGGATCTGGGGTCTATAGTGGATGACAAATGATATATGAGCCAACAGTGTAACGCTGTTGCAAAAAGATCAAATGTCATTTGGGGATGTATTAGAAAGAGTGTTGTAAGCAAGACACAAGAAGTAATTATTCTACTTTACTCAGCACTGATAAGACCTCAACTCCAGTACTGTGTCCAGTTCCGGTTAGAACATTTCAGGAAAGATGTGAAAAATTGGGGGAAAGTCCAGAGGACAGCAACAAAAATGATTAAAGGTCTAGAAAACATGACCTATGACAAAAGATTTTAAAAAAAAAAATAATATTTTTTTTAATCTGGTGAAGAGAAGACTGAGGAGGAACCTAGTCTTCAAGTACATCAAAGGTTGTTATAAAAAGGAGGAAGAGCACAAGGACAAATTCCTCCTTATCTACTGAGGACAAGACATTGGAGTTAAATTGAAGCAAGAAAGATTTAGGTTATACATTAGGAAAAATCTTCTAACTGTAAGGATAGCTAAACAGCGGAACACATTACCTAAGGAGGTTTTTAGAAAAACAGGTTAGACAAACACCTGTTAGGGATGGTCTATTCTAGATAATACTTAGCCCTGCTTCAATGCAGGGGTCTGGACCAGATGAGCAATCAAGATCCCTTCAAGTCCTACATAACTATGATTCAATGACTTCTCTCTTCTGTTTTCCCTCCCATCCTTTCTCTGTCATGTCTAAGGCTCTGATTTTGTTGGCGGGTACCATCGAGTGGCAGGCGTATCTTTCAGCTCCTGGCCATCATGTGTGGTACGGGGACCCCGCAGTGGAGCTCTGGGCTGCCGTGGGGAACCCTGCAGCTCCCAGCCACCCTGGGCAGTGGGGGCCATCTGGAGCTCTGAACCACCACAGGCTGTGGGGATACCTCACTGACTCTGGCCAATGTGGGCAGTGAGGGCCCCCCACAGCTCTGAGCCACTGCGGTCAGTGGGAGCCCTGGAGCTCCAAGCAGGGCCCCCATAGTTGCCCAGCCATCGAGGGGGTTGTGGGGACCCAGCAGCTCCCCATGGATATTTTTTAGTAAAAGTCAGGGACAGGTCACCTGAATTTTTCTTTATTGCCCATGACCTGTTGTGGTGGGGTGTACAAACCCCACACTGAGCAACAAGGGCTTAAGGGCTCATTTTGAGCTCAGCCAGCCCCACCCTGCCACACCTTCAGCAAATGCTCCATCTGCTGGAGGAATTAAAAGGCAGCGAATTAGTTCAGTTGGTGAGCAGTTCTGAAGGTGAGCACACCTGCAGCCCACAGCTAGAGCAGAGCAGAGCAGAATAGAATAGAATAGAATAGAATAGAATGAAACCAAACCAAACCAAATCAAACCTAAAGGCGCTGATGAAGCTGCCCAAAGGGGCCTTCCGTGAGGAAAGGGAGGACCGTCCACAGAGGCAAGCAGAGAGGGAAGTACCCTGTGGCCTTGGACAGTGGCAACATCCTCTTGCTTCCTTGTGATTTGGATTTTCCCACCAGGCGAAAGTCTTGGACTGAGGTGACCCCAGGAGGGGAGATGAGAGGAAGGGTCCCAGGGAGGACAGCCTTAAGTAATCTTGGTTGCCAGGTTACTGGTAGCCCAAAGGGCCCTGGGTTGGAGCCTGATGGAGTGGGAGGGCCCAGGCTCCCCTCCTCACAATCCCTTGGCAGTCCATGGTTGTGGCCATGACTACTAGGCCACGCTTCCCAACCAGACCCTGAGTGGAGACCATTACACCTGTCCATGACTTTTACTAAAAACATCCATGATGAAATCTTAGCCTTAGTCATGTCTATTTAGAATGTAAGCAAGGATTGTTTCTTTCTACATGCATTTGCAGTACCAACAACTAGGCCTCAGTCTCATCTGAAGACTATAGGCACCACCAGAATACAAATAATAATAATTTATTTTATAAATGATTTTTATATTACTACTAGTATTTTACTACACTACTACTTCTATTAGTATATTACTACTATTAAGCAAATTAAATATATATTTTTGTTAAAATTTGGGTTCTTATGAAAAGCCAGTTGGCTTCAATGGAAAGAGTCCTATAGCCTTCAATAGGATTTGGATAAGGACCTTGAAGCATTTAGTACAGTTTAATGACTGTGCCATGTTGCCATGTTTCTGAGAGTTCTATAGAAGTTTCTCAGGCAAAACAATCTGTGTCATATTCTTTCTCTTGCCTTGAATAAATAAGCAATGTTCAAATATACTTCATTTTTTTATATTGTGTTTGTAGTACACAGGAAATATGTATCCATCCTGTGGAAATGCAGTAGGCCACATAATACCCCACAAAATGTTTTTGTTGTTTGTCTGTTTTTTTCAAAGTCAGTTCACTGGTTCTGAATTTGCAAATGTTTTAGTAGGAATAAAGCCAATTTTACCCTGAAAATCCATAGGTTTGGGCTTCCACTGACTTTCACGTCTCGATGGGAACTGGAATGAGTCTTATGGTATGACTACACTGCAACAAAACACCCATGGCTGGCCAGAGTTCGCTGACTGAGGCTCGCAGACCTCGAGCTGCAGGGCTATAACATTTGTAGGGAATTTTGAAATCAAAACTAGCAGCCTCAGACAATTTTTAGATACTAAAATTGGGGGAAAAGAAATTCATAAAAAGCTCGGCTGAGTTCAGACACGCAGGGAAACCACTGGTCTATAGACACAGGCAGAAATGATCAATGCAGGCTAATTATGAACATCTTGTGATTGTACAAGCATTGTAGGAGAACGGAATGTGATAGTTTATATTACCAGCCAAAATAGCATTATATGTAACATATTTAATATTATTTACTAGTCTAAACTGTAGATGCCAAAATGTTAAAATCAGTCATTATGGGCCTGATTCAAAGTACAGTAAAGTTAATCGGAGCCTCTCTACTGACTTCAGTGTGCTTTGGATCAGGCCACAAATGGAATAGGCACATGCAGTGTGATGAAAGTCTGCAAGTCATTCAAATCAATCTAGAATTCTTGTTTTACATCATGTAAAAAGAATGAAATAGCCATTTCAGTTTTTAGCAATGCTATAGATAAATATATTGTGCAGAAACACAGAAGACCTTGCATTGCAGAACCTTGCCTGCACTTTAATTATTGAGCAAGTTACTCTCAAATGGCTTTGACGTGTGTACAGTCTGACAAGCCTACTCTAAAGTTCAGCCTTTCCAGAAATGTAATTCTATAAGGAAATTGCATGTCATAGCAATTGCGTGACTCAGCTTGGTGACAGCCATCTCACCACAATTGATATGAAAAGAAGAAAAGTCAAATATTAATAAAAGATGGTTGTGTATTGCCCAGGTTCTGTATTTCTTGTAAATGCCTTTTTTTCCAGTCAGGACTTGGGTATGAGCTCAGTAACACTGAACTCAAAGTGACAGTTCTCATTTCAATTACATCCCGAGATGTCCTCCTTCCCCTTTCTCTCACTCATTGCCAGGGCACACAAGCAACAAAATCAGATACTGCATCAGACTGGAGTTTGGGGTTCACTGAGAAGCTGATGGATTGTGGTTGTTTCTTCAAAGCAAAAAACATTGCCTCGCACTCCACAAATCCACCATGAAGTATTGTGCTTTGCTGCAGCCATTGATTTATATGTATACGGTCAGCCCCTAACAACCTTGTAAGCCAAACACCAACCTCCTTAGCAACCTCAGGCCAGGAGTTTTAGAGCGTTTACCAGTGTATAATTGTAAGGGAATATCCAGGGGATCTCTAGCTACTGCATAAGTAGTCATTCTTGCCCTGGCTAGAGCTAGGTTAACCTCCTTTCCAATGCAGCCTCTTTTGTAAAATCTACATAAGGACTGCTTAGAATAGCAGGCCCTGACAATACTTATCAGGGAGTAATTGGAGTCAGGGATTCTCCCCCTTCTGGCAGTGAATATTATGCTGCAGTCCAAGGGATGGTGCAAATTACTACACCCTCCCTCCCATACCTCCTTTCTCCAGCATAGTAGCAACCAGGTATTTGGGTACGAAATGAAGAGGTAATTTTTTCCCCAATATCCTCTTCAGATGGTAGAGCTCTGCATCACCCATTACTCTGGGCTTTGCCTAATTGGCATGCTATAAATTGGCATTTTGCAGTGGACACAGCAGTTTCCCTGTTAATGAAACACTATGCAAGTCCTGTACAAGAAGACCATTAAGGATTACACACAACACCACTCCCAAGAGCTGATTGAATGGCAAGTGCCCCATACCATTACCTTTTCGATGTCCTACTGACTTCAATTGGATTACTCTTGTGAGTAAGAGCTCACTACAGTAAATAAAGAGTGCACAATTGGGAACTTGTAAGTCATATAACATAGCAATGGGGGTATTAGATGTACAATGATAGAAAGATACAGATATGTAGATAGAGTTTATACAATTGCCTTGGTAATTTGTTCCTTTTAAACCCACCTAGCAAAAGAGACCATTTCATAGATTATATGGTACAGTTACTGGTGCTATGGAATGAAAAATCTGCTGGTGATTGTTCTTATTGAAAGTTTATTTCTTGGGCTAAAACAGTTTAAAATCTCCTACTTTAATCAATTATTTCAGCCCTCGGGGTGGAGGTGAGTGTGTTATTTTATGAATCTTTTCTCTGCACTTATATTTGGTTTGTGAGGACAAATCCAGGAAAAGTACTGAGAATCTCTATTGTGCTCTCAAGCTTAAATCTCCTGCACCACTTCTGAAGACCATAAATGAAATGATTTTTGTTTTGCCTATGTGTGCAAAAGAACAGCCACCTCTGAGAATGAAGTCAGTGCCATGTTCATTTCACCACCAGCCAGAAGGAGACAGAGTATTGAGTAGCCATTCTATTCCATTCCTGCTTCAAAAAAGTAGGCATGCTAATTATAGTCAATATATGGAGTGAAACTCCTGCCCACTGATGTCAATGGTTCAGGATGTCACCCAATCCTAACTAACCAAATGTCCAAGATCCCTGACAGGAAATGATCTCTTGCACTATATCACACAGTTCAATAATAAGAGCCAAGATGCCTGTCTGTGTATCTATCTATCTATCTATCTATCTATCTATCTATCTATCTATCTATCTATCTATCTATCTATCTATCTATCTATCTATTTTATATATGACAAAACCATGTTTATAGAAGATTATGAAGGTTGCAAAGTGAATACCAAGTTAGGAAATGTCAGAATTAAGGTTGCCTGGATACACTTTATCACAGATATTTGCTGACAGCAGAGGAATGGTGAGACTCAGAAATCTTGTGTTCCATTCCTGGCTCTGGAGGGGATAGAGGGGATGCTCTAGTGGGCATAAACTCTCTGCTAGTTTCCCCTGAGTTTGCCCCCTACTGCCTCATCCCCTCCAACCTGTCATTATCTTAGTCCTGTTTCTTTTCCACCCGTCTCCTTGTTCCAATTCCATTCTCCCCCCTCCAACTACCAGTCACAGTTTCTCTCCCCTTTAGTCCCAGTCTTATTAGACTCCTTGTTCCAATTTATTCGTTCCCCTCCCCTGGTCCGACTTTTGTCCTCCTATGCATTAAGATTTGACAGCTTTCTCCTCTCTGCACTTCCAGAATCCCCACATGGGTCACTGAGAGCACAAGAGACAGACTCCCTGCTCTCAGTTGCAATGCCCAGCCACACCCAAGCCCAGAGAAACCATTAAAAGGAAAGTCTTTCTGCGTACCCATAGCACTGGGCTGGAGGAGGCTCAGTTGCTCTCTCAGGGTTGCTCATGTGTTGTCCGGTCAGCACTAGGAACTGTGAGAAGCTGGAGTATACTCAGAGAGGATGGACTCTTCAGAGATTTTAGCTGTTAACATCAAAGAAGTCTCTAATGAGATTGAAGGATGTGGTTTTTGAAAGGTTTAAAACGTGGCCAGGTTTGGGCAGATTTTCAAAAGGAAGGCCTAAGGCATATCCGTGACACAAAGGCAACCCCCTCCCAAATTTCAAACAAAGGCCTCAAGCCTTTTGAACATGAGAAAAACAGTGTATTCCCCCCTAGCCTGATTCTCAAAAATAGTTGAACAATTTTGGCTGAAATTTTCCAGAATACTTCAGCTTGAAGCAGACACCCAGCATGGAAAATTTCAGCCTAAACAGTTAAAATTTTGCAAAGTTAGAAATTACCAAAAACAAGGTCTTTCAATGGGAAGTTTCAGTTAATCTTAATAATAGGCAATACTACCAGCCTCACCTACAATGCCACATTCCTCATTGCAATATCTAAGTATGTCATGCTCTTATCTATTCCTTAGACTGTCAGGTTTAAGTAGGGCCTTTGTCATTAGTTTTGAAATTTGAATTTGACATTGGTGCCTACATTTTCAGTGCACGTGCATTTCCATGCTTCATTTTTGTATTCATTTACAACATTTTCATATGCAGTCATGGTAAATTCATTCTCAGATGAGCAATTTCCCATCTCACTGGCCATTTGTGCATATAATTACAGTGACTGTGCACACAGTCATGGACATTTTGTATGCAACTGTACACACATGGTTCCGAAGCAGCTGTGAAAATCTACTCCTGGATTAATATAGTTTTCTTTAATCCCATGAATTAAAGCTACTTTTTCTAATTTGCTTGTAAATATTGGGCTATATTTTGCCCTAAATAAAACCCATGTCAACCCACTTACTTCAAAGATATTGCACATTTTATCCATAGATTAGTTTAGCCCCAAATGTTTACTCAGGCTTTTGATGTAGACAACTTCTTGCTATTCCACATACTCGCAGTGAATATTAGAACCTCCCCTGATAAGCTGCTTCTTTTTTTCTGCTCCCTACTAAATTTTAATTCATTCGTGTTTCAGGCCATTATTTAAAAGAATGTCCTTTAGGGATTTAAAGTTTTGTTGTCTGTCAGAACTAAGAGTCTCTTCCATAGTTCTATTATAATGTAATTAATTAGATAGTCTAATGAATTTTCTCTATAGAAACATCATAAAAGCACATTATGTAGATACTTAGATATTTATCTTTACCTCTTTTTTCCTAAGAAAATCATTCATATCATTTCCAGAACCCTTAGGATTCCATCTGATACTACTCTCTCTATTAGCATCATTTATGTTCTCATCCATAGTAACCAACATCATTCCAGCCAAGGACAACTAGAGATGAAGAGACATTACAAAAATGGAGTAAATTAAGTTACTTTTCTCTGCTCCAGTTAACCTTCATCTACATGTTTCATCATCTTCTGAGCCACCCTGGACATTTTGCAAGGGCATCTTGTTCCCAGTAAATTAAATTGATAATATCACCAGAACATAGATTCATAAATTCCAAGGCCAGAGGGGACCACTGTGATCATCTAGTCTGACTTCCTGTATAACATACGCCTTAGACCTTTCCCAAAATAATTCTTAGAGCATTCTCAGAAAAAAACATCCAATTTTGATTTTAAAATTCCACCACAACCCTTGGTAATTTGTTCCAATGATTGATTATGCTCATTGTTAAAAACGTAGCTTCATCTTCAAGCCATTGGATCATTGTAATGGGGCAGTTGCCCCACTTTAAAAGGGGAGGGGTTAAAACAGGCTGGAGGGAGCCTGTGCAGAACCCGGCCAATCAAAGAAGGGCAGAAAGGCAGTCAATCAGGGCCAGGCTGGGCCCTATATAAAGCTGCAAAGCAGAGGAGAAGGCAGTCTCTTCCTGACAAGCAAGGGAGAAGGACTGACTCCCTGTAGAGATAGCACTTTAGATACAGCAGTGCTCGGCAGGCTCAGGGGAGCAGAGGGAAAGTTCCAGTCTGTTACCTGCCAGGTTGAGGCCCCTGATGAAAAGTCCAAGAAGGTGCACAGGCCAAGGGGAAGTGGCCAGGGAGTGCGAGCAGTAGAGGGAAGAGAAGGGGAGCAGGACATGGCTGCTGCCAGAAGGTCCCTGGGTCGGGACTCAGAGTAGTGGGCGAGCCTGGGACCCTCCCTCTCCCCTTACACTGCACCTGGCCATGGAGAAGCATGGCTGATGGACTGTGCCTTGGCCCTGAGGAAAGGGACTAGACTTTGGGGTGGCTGGTGGCCATGAAGGCAGGTGCAGACTGAGGGCTGCTGATACCCCTGGAAGTGGGGAGAATAGGGCAAGGGCACAGCCAGAGGGCTGTGTCCAGAAGAGGACGCGGCAAGCCAGGGAGCAATGGAGGTCCCAGACAGCAGAGCAGAGCAGACAATGGGCAAAACACCATCTGCAGAGAGTGCTCCACAGCTGATGGAGCTAATTTCCAGAGCAAGCCAGCAGGAGGCGCAGTGCTGGTGAGTCAGCACCGCATTACAATCATCTTATACCTTTCTCTGCTAGATTGAAGAGCCCATTATTAAATATTTGTTCCCCATCTAGGTACTTGTAGACTGTAATCAAGTCACCCTTCTCTCTGATAAACTAAATAGACTGAGCTCCTTGAGTCTCTCACTATACAGGAGTTTTTCTAATCCTTTAATAATTCCCATGGCTCTTCTCTGAACTATCTCCAATTTTCCCATATCCTTCTTGAATTGCGAGCATCAGAACTGGACACAGTATTCCAGTATTAGTCAAACCAGTGCCAATTACAGAGGCCTGGTCTACACTGGGTGGGAGGATCGATCTAAGATACGCAACTTCAGCTACAAGAATAGCGTAGCTGAAGTCGACATATCTTAGATCGACGTAGAATCCCTTACTTTGCGTCCTTGCGGCACGGGATCAACGGCCGCCACTCCTCCATCGACTCCACTTCCGCCTCTCACTGTGGTGGAGTTTCGGAGTCGACAGTAGAGCAATTGGGGATCGATTTATTGCGTCTACACTAGACACGATAAATTGATCCCCAGTAGATTGATCACTACCCGCCGATCTGGCGGATAGTGTAGACGTGGCCAGAGATGAAATAACCTCTCTATCCCTACTTGATTTTCCCCGTTTATGTATCCAAGGATCGCATTAGCCCTTTTGGCCACAGCATGACACTGGGACCTCATGTTCAGCTGATTATCCATCCTGGTAATTTGTCCCAAATATTTTTCAGAGTCACTGCTTTGCAGGGTAGCGTCCCCAATCTTGTAAGTATAGCCTATATTCTTTGTCCCTAGAGGTATACATTTACATTTTCCATATTAAAACACATCTATTCTCAAATTGGGAACACAGGTCTGTAGTGTTGGATCCATTCTATTTTCAATTGATCTTTCAAGATCCAGGAAGTCCGAATTTGAAAATGAGTCATTTTCCCAGCATTAATAATGTGCTGTTTACTATCCTGCCTTTACATTTGAGGTACACACTTTACTATTGACAATTATATTGATTTCAAGGAACTAAGATTGTGATTGCCTTCTATGCCAATCAAATCATACCCAAGTTGCTATTTTTCTGTTCCATTAGATCATAAGTAAAGGTCATCTTTATTTTAAGATCTTTTGACATTAATGCTGTTGTGAACTTGTAGTGAACCTACTGAGTATCAGTTGAATTACCTACAGCATCTTCCTTTAAAACATTTAGTGTAGATGTCACAGCTACAAGTGCAATCAAAGGAATGTAAGCTATTGCTCAGACAAGAGCAACCTATGCTTGAAAATATGGGGTAGAGGGTTATAATACATTTAGAGCTTAATCTTATTGTAAGTTTCATGAATGCTGTGAACAAAGATATTGACAAGAGCACTGTAAAAATAGGAGACAGGCTATTAGATCTGAATAAATTAATTGTTTTGAATCACAAGCCAAAACTTGAACCAAAGTAAATCAGATATTTGAATGCACACTAATACTTTTTAAAATAGTGCTTGTAGGAAAGTGACATTTTCTTATTAAACAGATTTGCATCTTCTGTGTATTTATCATCTTATCTGCTTATATTATTGTCAAAAATAGTCTTGGTGAACTAGATCCTTTTCTGGTTCATTCACCAACAGAAGTGCTAGCTGCATTCCCAATGTGAAATCTTTATTACTGGTTATGATGCATGAACCAGGAAAAAGAAAACACAGCTTGCCTTTCAGATCCCAGGTTATGTCTGTAGATTTGTTAATTATACACAAGCCATCCATCTATTTGTATATTGAATATATTTTATCTGAAAGCCACCAAGAAATGTGAAACCAGCTGTTAAGGTTGGGTTAATCTTGTTTGGGGTTTTGTTTGTTTATTTGTTTACTTTCCATGTCTTGTATCAGCAGGCTCAGTTAATATCTCCTGATAGGACATGGGTTATTGTCTTGTTTTCACACTCAGCTGAAACTGGGAAGTGCAAATACCATGAGAGCTTATTTTAACACCATTACCTACATTTGTGGTCATCCAATTCCATTACTATACCAGCCCCTCTTCCTCCCTTTTCAGAGAAGCACAAAGCAATGGATGGCTGTTCTGCTGAACTTGCATTATCTAGTATGGTACTCCCTTCCAACACCCACGGCATGACTGAGCCTTAAAATCATCCAGACAAGTACTGAACAAACAGCACTAGTGGCTAAATGGCTTGATAAAGGCATCTACCAAGTTTGTAGCCTGCAGTACAATAAAGTGTTTTTTTTAACTGATCTTAAAAAATAATTCTTTGATTATAATCTAGATACTATAATATAGTTATAGGAAAGTAAATGAAAGTAAGGAGTAATGATTGCATGGATATTTTTAACCAGTTAAACAAAGCTAAGGGTTCTGTGAGTGGAACACTGCGCCATAATGCATAGTATATTACAAAGGGAAGAGAGTCATTGGTGCTAAAGTATTAGCATCTATTAATCTATAGGTTTGAAAAGGAGAATACAAATACAAAAGAAATAAACACACTCTTGTACAGTCATGACAAATGCACTCTGCTTACAAGATGATAAAGAAGGACCCTCTGCAATGTAGGGGCAAATGTGACCACATTTTCATGGGTTCTGGTAGAAACACAGATAAGACTGACAGAAGTGTATATGGGAACTGACACACAGAATGACTTTGTTGTGAAATTTTTACCTTCTCAGATGTGTGGGGCTTCTGGAAAGGCATAAAATGAATCAATCCAGTTAAACTTTTAAATGACTCATTCCTATAGATCAGTTCAGCAGTCAGTAATAGCTTTAGGCCAGTACTTAGGAAAGTCTCTGTAACTCTCCAGTGCACAAAGGCACATTAATTATGGTTACACATAAAAGTGCAACTCAGCCTTTTCTGTAGCTTCCAGAGTCTGTTTAATGACACCTTGTTGCTCTGGAATACTCCTATTAGAATATGTGTGTGCAATTTAGGGTGAAGGTTGAGCTGCCATCCCCTGGATACTTCATTTGGGGAGCCACTCTGTTAAATTAACAGCTCTTAACATAATATTAATCTCTCATTTTTCTGAGAGATGTAATGGCCCAGTTCAGGTTCTGGAGGCAAAAGGCCCTCTAGTATCAATTTATTTTTAAGGTGGGTAGTTTTAATTTCCTTGCTCACCCCTTCCTCTTCTCTGAACTGACATAAAAAAAGATAAGGTGGGTGAGGTAATATCTTTTATTGGACCTATTTCTGTTGTTGAAATAGAAGAGTTTTGATCTTACTCAGAGCTCTTCAGGTCTGGGAAAGGTAGTCCAAGTGTCATACCTAAATACAAGGTAAAACAATTTGCTAGGCATAAGGAGTTAACATTTGTTGCAAAAGATCATACCAGGTGAAATGGGTAGTTAACATCTCTGTAGGGCAAAGGAGGGTTAGTGGTTAGTGGGCTTCAGATTGTTGTACCAAGCCATAAATCCACTGGCTTTATTGAGTCCATGACTTTTAGTGTCTAGCAAAGTTATAAATTTAAGCTCCCTGGCTCATCTTTGGAAGCTGTTGTTTCCTTTGCAGGTTTCCTTTAAAACACATCAACTTACAGTGGCATAACAACACAAGCAAAATCTGCAGACTTTTCTCCACTCCTACTATGTTCAGTACCCCCCACAACACACCTTTCAAGACCCATGTGTCTTACATATGCCTATCACAATGGGTGTACCTCATCCAGTGCACTAAGGGTATGACTACACTACAATTAAACACTTGTGGCTGGCCTGTGTCAGCTGACTCAGGCTCCCAGGGCTCAGGCTATGGGGCTGTTTAATTGAAATATAGATGGAGCTTGGGATCTGGGACTCCACAAGCAGGAACGATCCCAGAGCCAGGGCTCCAGCCTGAGCCTGAACATTTACACAGCTATTGAACAGCGCCATAATCTGAGTCAGCTGACACTGGCCAGACACAGGTGCTTATTTGCAGTGTAAAGATAATCTAAATGCCCCAATAACAACTATGTGGGTTAAACAAGACAATCACTGTACTCACAAATGAACTCACACAGAAAAATGACAAAAGACAAAAACCATATTATTACCCATGGGCAACCACTTTTCACAAAATGATCACTCCATATCTGACTTCTTAGTCCTCCTCCTCAAAGGAAACCTGCCCAACACCTTCAAAAGACAAACCTGGCAGCTTTGTTTCATAAATTTTGCTAGACACTAAATATTATGAACCCAATCAAGACACTGGATTTAGGTCTCATTTTCAACAATCTGTGACCCACTACCTTCCTTTGTCCTATGACTGCAGAGGTGTTGACTGCGCAAATCACCTTGAATGATCTCTTGCAACATGTGTTAACTCCTTATGCTTAGCAATCTGTTCCAACTTGTATTTAGCTCTGACACTCTGAGTACCTTTCCCAGACTTGAAGAAGAACTCAGTATAAGCTCAAAACTTTTCTCTTTCACTAACAGAAATTGGTCCAGTAAAAGATATTACCTAACCTACCTTGTCCCTCTAAAATCCTGGGACCAACATAGCCAGAACAACACTGAAAATTAAAATAGATGTAGCCAAATATAATGTATTGCCTTTTATTTGGGTTTCAAAAGAGATATTGTGTCTTTCTAGATTTTATTAGAAAATAACCAATGTGCTCCTTCCTTTCATTATCAGATAAGCATATTAAACAAATTCAGTTGAGTCTCTTTGAAGTAATAAAATGGAACAATTGCTAGTGAGATTTTTCTTTCTTTTTTAATATTGTTACTCTTGTTTTTCTCCACAATATCTTTTATGGAACAACAAAGATAACTAGTATCACATTAAAATGAGAACAAGAGAATGCTATTCTCTGTGAAGAAAAGCTGAAACAAGTTGTTTTTATCTTTTAACATAGAAACACACATCTTGGTAAAGCAGTCACTAACCTAGCTGCCTTGTATTAAATCATATTCTTATTTTTTTAATCTTTCAGAGTTGATCTAGGAGATGACGCACTATATTTGCATAATCAAAGTTATAATGGCTACAGATGAGTTTAAACAAACAGTACTTGTTTTGTAAAGGTGTGAAGGTAGGAGGAGGAAATAAATATTCTGGGCCAAAGAATATTGATTCAGAAACATTTTGACAGCAGACAATAACCTGTATTGTCTTCCAAAAAGCCAAAGCAAAATGAGTAATATGCAAATCTCTTCCTGTAAAGCTCATCCAATCAGGGAAGAACAGTTTATCTATAATCAGCAGATTAGCATTCATACTTTTACTGCTTGTTGTGAACCACAGAGAAAAGATTTTAAGGCTTTATGAACTTGTCTCCATCCAGTATATGGATGTATTTCCTTGCCATTAAACAACAAAATTGCAGTGTAAACCCTTCATCTAAGCCATGCACAGGCTACATTCAGCTATGGCATTTGTCTATGCATCCTTAACTGTTGTCAAAATCTGAAGTGGAGGGAGTAGGCACCTGATATTGGGGGGTGCAAAAGATCACCTGAAAATAAATGTTCTTTGCCTGCACAGACAAGATTGGATTTATGGGAAGGGGAAGTTTTAGTGTTCTTAAAAAGTGCAAGGTTTATGTCACTGAAAACTGTGATATCTTCTGTTTAATCACAGAACAAAGAAAGGATGAACAATGGAAATATAAAGCCCCCTTCCCCCCCCCCCCCCGATAGCATATCTAAGATGGACAAGCAAGAGTGCTTGTGTATAAGTACCTTCATGGGAGGAAAATACTGTACTTAAAGGGCTCTTTAATCTCACAGAGAAAGGTATAACCAGAACAAATGGTTGGAAGTTAAACTCAGACAATTCAGATTAGAAATAAGGTACACATGTTTATACTGAGAGCGATTAACCATTGGCACAAACTACCATGAAAAGTGATGGACTCTCCATCTTTTGATGGCTTCAGATCAAGACTGGATGCCTTTCTGGAAGTTATGCTTTAATCAAAAACAAGTTATTAGGCTAAATACAGGGGAAATCAGCTGACATTTAATGTCCTGTGGTATAAAGAAGGTCAGATTAAATAATCTATTGGTCCCTTCTGGCCTTAAAATCTGTGAAACTAAGAAAATTCTTAATGTGTGGGACTTGATCTGGCTACATGGTTAGTGCTTGGGCTTCATGGATGCTGAAAAGTGCTGGTTTTTAGAATGGCTTTTGTGATGTGGTTGCTGGTATGAATTATTGCTAATTAGAACCAATGACAAATGGATACAAGACAAAATCCTATACAGTGTGAAGTCCTGCCTAGATGAATTGTACCTATTTCTGACAGATAGCTAGTGGGGCTGCTTTCTCTTTTTCACATCTTGGCCATATTTATATAGCTCATCAGACCAATTGAGTCATATTGAATTGAAGTGTAAACACTTAATAATTTTTAAACAAACAGGCCATTAAAGAAACCAAATACTTTTATGAATTCCCTAAACCTCAAGAAACCAGAACTGTTGTGCATAAAATGCCTCTGGCCAGCACTAATTTGTGCTTGAACTCCAAGCTGTCTTTTTTCTACTTTCTATTTTATGTTACTGTCCCTTTTCTGCTGAGAGGTAGCCTATATGTCAGAGAAATGACTGTCACAGGGCCTATGTATCTTCTAAGAATAACTTGTCACAGAGGTGGTCAAACTATATATACAACAATCCCTGCTCTAAGCAATCTCAGCCCAACACCAATGCCGTTTTCCCAGGAAGCAATTTTGCCTCAAGAATTGACTTTACTCAGAGACCAAGTGTGATGGGGTGGACTAGGCCCTCAGGCCCCCTGCTGGAGGCCTCATGGCCCTGACACATCTTGCCCAGAAAAGGGCAGTGGAGGGGGTCCTCCAAGCTGCCTAGAATGGCTGTGTGGGACTCAGCCAAATGGAAGGGGCTGCAGGGAGCAGCCAATCAAGGCCCAGCAGGCTAATATAAAAAGAGCTGCAGGGCCAAGGTGAGTTCAGATCTTGAATAGAGCAGTGTTGGCAGAGACTCGGGGGGAGCAAGAAGGAGCTCCAGGCTGGTTGCTGGGACTTGACCAGGACAAGGCCTTGAGGTAAGGGTGAAAAATGTGCTGGGTCTATTAGCCACTGGGGAAGTGGCCTGGACTTTTGATGCATCCCTGAAGGGGAAACTGAACTCTTTTAGTGGCCCAGCAGTAGAACTAAGGCCAGAAAGGTCCAGAGAGGGTGAAATCACTGCTTCCAGGGAAGGAGCCCTGAGGCACTGCTCTATACCAGAATAGGGAAAATTTGAGAGAGCCCAGAACGGGCTGAGAGACAATTTAACCAGGGTACTGTGATAGGCCCTGTTGGACTGACTGAAGACTGAGCCCAGGGATAGGACTGCAGATAAAGAGACATAACAGAGGGCAATGCAGAGGCCACTGTTGGACTTGTACCCCGGAATGGGTTTGCTTTTTATTTCACATACAAACTGTGTGTGACTTGGCTGGAGGGCTGAGTTGCTGAAGACTTGCCACAAAGTATAGAGAAAGTGCATGCACACAGTCTGCTGGGGGTGTGTGTGGGGGTACTTGCAAGAGGTGAGTACCATCCCATTACACTAAGGCTCTGAGCAAATGCTCCTGCTGCTCACACTCTCCCATCTCTCAGCTCTGTCTCTGTAGAGAAACTTGCAAAACCCAAACTAACAACAGTATAGTACATCTTCCCAAGACTGAACATTTGCTCACACAAAAAGAACTTAAAAGACTACTAGTGTCTCCTAGTGATTACCATAACAGTATCATCATATCTATTTGACAGTGATCCTCATGGAAAATATAATATTTAGAGATTTGATTCAGATAGATTCCTGAGTGTGGACAAATTTTGTCATGAAATTTTAACTGGCTTCATAGTGAAATTTGATTATTATTTTTGGGAGTTTCCTTTGTTCCAGGCAGAAATTAATTATTTCGTATAGCTTTGTGATGAAAAGATAGCTTTCTCTACTTGTAAAAAACAGCCTGATGTTTATAAGAAAATTTCAAAGCAAAGATGTGGATTGTTTGCAAAAATATGAAAGCATATTTTAAACTGACTTTGCAAGAGAGGAAAATTTATTTGGACATTAATATAGATAAGTCTTCAGAACTCAGTCTTAAGTCACATTATATTAAATACACTATCTGTCCTAATTAGAATTTCCTGTTGAAATCAGAGGTTTGTAATTAGTGATATCTCATATTTTACATGCACTTAAATAGCATCCATTCCTAAAAGTCGTATGAAATCTGTTAGAGATGGATCAGCCTTCTATAAAATTTTAGACCAAAATTATAGAAAGATTAGAATTCTCTATTAAAATCTGTAGGTTTTTAGAGTAATTTTTTCTAACTTCCTATTATGGGCTACATGATCAGTTTCCAATCTGCCCTGAAAAAGAGGGAATTAATGGAATCATAATTCCCTGTTTGGCTTCACATTTCTCTAGGGGGAAGTAATCTGTTGTACACTAGCAGCAGATTAGAGTAATCTGTGAGTTGTTCTGACTGTTGCTTTAGAGGTGGAATCTAAACTCTGCCAATTCCTGGAATCCCTGCCTGCCCATCAGTGAGCAACTGCAGGAGCAGCAGCCCATGGTGAAGATGAGCTGGCCCTAAATTTCCATAGAACATAAATGGTTTAATCTCTTTAAATTCCAAAGGGCAAATTCCTTAATGAATTTATCGGGGCCTCTCCTTTTGCCCCTCCACCCCCACGAACATGATACAGTTCTGTGGTGACCTAGAATCCTATTTTCGACGTCTCCAACTCAAGGAATATTTCCAACACACCTCTGACCAACATATTAACCCACAGAGACCTTCCTACCAACACTACAAAAAGAAGAATTCTGGGTGGACTCCTCCTGAAGGTCGAAACAGCAGCCTGGACTTCTACATAGAGTGCTTCCGCTGACGTACACGAGCTGAAATTGTGGAAAAGCAGCATCGCTTGCCCCATAACCTCAGCTATGCAGAACACAATGCCATCCACAGCCTCAGAAACAACTCTGACATCATAATCAAAAAGGCTGACAAAGGAGGTGCTGTCATCATCATGAATAGGTCGGAGTATGAACAAGAGGCTACTAGGCAGCTCTCCAACACCACTTTCTACAAGCCATTACCCTCTGATCCCACTGAGAGTTACCAAAAGGAACTACAGCATTTGCTCAAGAAACTCCCTGAAAAAGCACAAGAACAAATCCGCACAGACACACCCTAGAACTCCAACCTGGGGTATTCTATCTGCTACCCAAGATCCATAAACCTGGAAATCCTGGACGCCCCATCATCTCAGGCATTGGCACTCTGACAGCAGGATTGTCTGGCTATGTAGACTCCCTCCTCAGGCCCTACGTTACCAGCACTCCCAGCTATCTTCGAGATACCACTGACTTCCTGAGGAAACTACAGTCCATTGGTGATCTTCCTAAAAACACCATCCTAGCCACTATGGATGTAGAAGCCCTCTACACCAACATTCCACATAAAGATGGACTACAAGCCGTCAGGAACAGTATCCCCGATAATGTCACGGCTAACCTGGTGGCTGAACTTTGTGACTTTGTCCTCACCCATAACTTTCACATTTGGGGACAATGTATACCTTCAAATCAGCAGCACTGCGATGGGTACCCGCATGGCCCCACAGTATGCCAACATTTTTATGGCTGACTTAGAACAACGCTTCCTCAGCTCTCATCTCCTAATGCCCCTACTCTACTTGGGCTACATTGATGACATCTTCATCATCTGGACCCATGGAAAAGAAGCCCTTGAGGAATTCCACCATGATTTCAACAATTTCCATCCCACCATCAACCTCAGCCTGGACCAGTCCACACAAGAGATCCACTTCCTGGACACTACGGTGCTAATAAGCAATGGTCACATAAACACCACCCTATATCGGAAACCTACTGACCGCTATTCCTACCTACATGCCTCTAGCTTTCATCCAGATCATACCACACAATCCATTGTCTACAGCCAAGCGCTACGATATAACCGCATTTGCTCCAACCCCTCAGACAGAGACAAACACCTACAAGATCTCTATCATGCATTCCTACAACTACAATACCCACCTGCTGAAGTGAAGAAACAGATTGACAGAGCCAGAAGAGTACCCAGAAGTCACCTACTACAGGACAGGCCCAACAAAGAAAATAACAGAATGCCACTAGCCATCACCTTCAGCCCCCAACTAAAACCTCTCCAACGCATCATCAAGGATCTACAACCTATCCTGAAGGACGACCTATCACTCTCACAGATCTTGGGAGACAGGCCAGTCCTTGCTTACAGACAGACCCCCAATCTGAAGCAAATATTCACCAGCAACCACACACCACACCACAGAACCACCAACCCAGGAACCTATCCTTGCAACAAAGCCCGTTGCCAACTCTGTCCACATATCTATTCAGGGGATACCATCATAGGGCCTAATCACATCAGCCACACTATCAGAGGCTCGTTCACCTGCGCATCTACCAATGTGATATATGCCATCATGTGCCAGCAATGCCCCTTTGACCAATGTACATGGCAAACTGGACAGTCTCTACATAAAAGAATGAATGGACACAAATCAGACGTCAAGAATTATAACATCCAAAAACCAGTTGGAGAACACTTCAATCTCTCTGGTCACTCAATTACAGACCTAAGAGTGGCTATCCTTCAACAAAAAAACTTCAAAAACAGACTCCAACAAGAGACTGCTGAATTGGAATTAATTTGCAAACTGGATACAATTAACTTAGGCTTGAATAGAGACTGGGAATGGATGAGTCATTACACAAAGTAAAACTATTTCCCCATGTTATTTCTCCCCCCCACCCCCCACTGTTCCTCAGATATTCTTGTTAACTGCTGGAAATAGCCTATCTTGCTTGTCACCATGAAAGGTTTTTCTCCTTTTCCCCCCCCCCCCTGCTGCTGGTGATGGCTTATCTTAAGTGATGACTCTCCTTAGTGTGTATGATAAACCCATTGTTTCATGTTCTCTGTGTGTGTATATCAATCTCCCCTCTAAACTCTGATGTTGGATATATGCATAGAGCTCCCAGTGAAGGTCTGTGGGAACTACATTTGCTTCTCAGGTCATACTGGGGCTTATTTACTTAGCATGAGGACTGATTGTATTAAAATGGCTGGATAATATAGATCCATATCTTCTGATTGCTATCTGAATTGTTCTGAGTACCTTCACCACATAAGTGGACTCAGAATCAGCTAGTGCTTCATTACCTTTTCCACATGAACCTGTCCGCCCTTGGCACATTTTATCTTGACTGACTTCTAGCAGGTACCTCTTGTTCCTCTTGGGATCTTTCCAAGCTGGAGGACTTTGTAAATTTCTTGCTGCCCTCATTCTCCCTCACTATTACTTTACTTTCCTTCTCCCTGGTCAACCCTCACATTTACTATCTTCACTTTATTTAATCTAGTCCTGGCACCAAAATGTTTCTCGTTTTGCATAAGCTAAAAATAAATAAGTATACATGTCAGGTGGATTCTCCCACATCTTCAGAATCTCAAGGCTGGTGCCAGCTACATTTCGTGTGTCACTTTGCATCACACTAACCACACTTCTCAGATATGAAACCTGCATGAAAAGGAGTCTGAAAGGAAAGTGAGCATGTAATCAGGGAATGAGGTATTCACATGAAATGCATAGTTTGAGAGCAGCACACTCAATTTGGCAGATAATTTGCTTCCTCCACATCTGTACCTACAGCATGATAAAATACATTTACTTTCCCCCCGCCCCCAAAATGTCTGGCAGCACCATCCACTATTATGTTAACAGTAGACATGTCTATAAATATTTCAGTAGACTGGCAAAACCAGGTCATGACAGCCTTATATCAGTAGCCTGGCAGGTATAAAAAATATACTCATCCACTTCTCCTTTTGTTGCTGGTAATGACTCAGTGATGGTTTTGTTTATTCTTAATATTTCATTATCTTCTTAACATGTAACACAAATAGACCAGCAAATCAAAATTTCAGAGGAACTATAAAGTCTTTAAAATATTCAGTAGTTTTAGGAGAATTTCACATGAACTTCCATAGAATAAAACAGCCAACCATGGTATAAAATGTATTAAAAGTCAGTAGGAGCTAAATCCCAAAACCCAACTCTTCAGATCAAGTCCAGGTAACTGGGCTTAGCATAGTTTGGGTTATGCAAGAACTGGGAGAGGTGTCCTTCCCTACATTATTTAACAACAATGTAGGAACTCCATAGGCATGGCTATACCTCTGAGATGACAATAACCCTCATTATTCCTGCATTTCAATGTAGGGTTGATTTGTGTCATGGCTGATCTGACACACTTCCCCTTGCTTCCTCCTCAAATCCCTGTATGTAAGGATGTGCAATGAAATCCCAAAGAGCTATGCCACATAGCAAACTGGAGGACGTGGATCCATGCCTGAACTCCTTACTGCTATTCTATTACCATAGGGATACTGCATCTGGGGTCCTGCGTAGTCATAGGAGAGAGGCCTCTTAATGTACTCAGTGAAAGTGAGGTAAGTTGGTAGTCTGTGTTGCAAGGTTACCAGAAGAAAGAACAAAAGAAAAGGCTCACACAGAACAAAACAAAAATACATAAAAGAAATGCCCATAACGAAGGTGATCCAGCAGAAAGAACAGGTAATGGAGACTTTACGGGTCCCTAGACGAACTAGCATGTAACCCACTCAGGAACCTGATACCTTCTATTATCTCCCAACCTAGAATGTGGTGGAAGCTGTTACCAGATGTTCCCGTTACTTTGTGGTATGCTCATTTGTTAGGGGTACTCTTCTGGGGGGTTAATTAATTAACTAATTAATTCTATTAATGTACTGCTTATATCACTTGTGTGTTCATATGGAGCTCTACTACTTCCTTCTGCAAGTCCCCTCCCAATGGAGCTACCCTGCAGGACCTAGGTTCCCCAGGACTGGGTTCCTCCAGCCTTAGAACCAGATGAACATGTGTGCACACACTCTCTCTCTGTCTCTCTCTTTAACAGAGCAAGTCTGAGTGGACCGGATCAATCAGCACTCTCAAGCTGACCCCCTTATATGTCCCTGTACTCAATGAACTGCGTCAAGCAGCACTTTCAAGCTGTCACCCTTATGTGCCCCTGGTCTTAATAGGCTGCGCAAAGCAGCACGTTCAGCTGCCCCCCCTTATGTGCCACAGGTTTAACATGTCCCTATCCCCACTTTCACATCACAATTGTACTGGTAGTAACCCTCTTAATGAGCAAACCCCCCAGTATTTTTGGGTGCTACAGGGATTTCTAGCTTAGGTAAAAGAAGTGTTGCTGCAGAGTAAATGGGGGAAGTTAAAAACCCAAAAGAGTAAAGTTCAGAGAGAGAGAGAGAGAGAAGCAACCAGCTTAACCATAAGTTATTTATTGAATAATAGTGATAAGTACAGGAGGGCTAAAAAACATACCAGTTGCATTATTAAAGGTTAATACCTGAGGTAGAAAAGAAAACGGAGAGAGAGGGATCTCACCCACTCCATGGAGCTTGAACTGGTCGGGGTTCCCAGGTGATAGTGGTAGCTCAGGGTCCTGAGTGCTGGAGACAGGCAGAGCCCCCAGCACAATCAGTCAGGAGATGGAGTCCCAGTGGAACTGATTCAGAGTTTGGGTCCATGCATCAGAACACTTACTTGGGCATAGGTAGGGGGTTTTGTAGAGAAAATACAATGGTTCAAGGGAGAACACTAGATTTGTTTATGGGTAAACTGATGACTCAAGGGTTTTCTTTAGGCTAGATAATAAGAGCTGATCACTCTTGGCTATGGGTGGTGTTTTCTTCCAGGGAACTCGCAATGCAATTAGGATGCTTCATTATTTTGGATATCAATCAAGGATTTATTACTAGAATTGGTCTGATAACTGCTGAGCTGGGTGTGTGCAGGCATAGGTTCATTAATGGGCAGAGCTTGGTGGTTCCCTGCTTTTCTAGTCCCAGAGTTCAGTGTGTTCTCTATTCTGTATGCAAATTGAGATGTCTCCCTGGCCCATCTTTCATGCAGAGGAGGCTAAGGGAGTTGCCTCTGTTTTCCATTCTGTATGCTAATGGAGATGTCTTAATCTTGTCACCCTTGTCAGGAGGGGGCTAGATGTGTCTCCCATCCACCCTTCAGTGCTCTCTACAAGGTTTTTTTCTCTGATGGGTTTTGGTTTAAGCAGAGGCTGGTGGGGGATGTCTTTCATGAGTCAGACAGGCTGGATACTGTGCTCTGGTTCCCCAAGAACACAGAGCTGACTGGTATCAAAGTAGCAATCATTCTAAATTAATTGCCTTTGTGCTCCGATACATCATTGTATAGGAGTGCCCTATAAATTCCAAAGATACAATGTTTCCCCCACCCATAGGAAAACCTTTTGATGTTGGTGGCAATGGAGTTTTTCCCTCTATGATGCAAAATCAGTTTTCCACATAGTATTGAAGTTTCTCACTGTTTTGTCTAAGCAGGTCTCACATTTGAGATCCCAAAGGAATCATGAAGCAAAAGAGGTTTGAGTGGCCTTATTACTACATCTGATGCCTTTTTCATTCTTGTAATATAATTTCATGTTTTTTTAATTCATAGATTCACAGATTCAAAGGCCAAAAGGGACCACTGTGATCATCTAGTCTGACCTCCTACATAGCACAGACCATAAAACTTTCCCCAAATAATTACAATAGCATATCTTTTAGAAAAACATCCAAATTTGATTTAAAAATTGTCAGGAGCAGGCCAGGGCAGATTGACAGAAGTAAATAAATACAAATTTGTTCTCTTTTCTGAATTTATATTCACTTGTCCGGTTCCATACATGGACATGAGTCTATAGATCAGGTGAATCTATAGGGTATCAAGAAGATTGGGATTCAGTAGTCCTGGTGCAACCTTTGATTTCTGAATCAGTTCAGCTTCTAGCCCTATAATCTAGAGAGACCAAAAACATGGAATCTTGATTTCTAGCTGACTGAATGGCCATAGCCCTTTATGATGAGATGCTCTTGTACCTTTTTACAGATAAGGCAACTCAGTATTTCCATCTCCATCTGTCTAGTGCCATATTTCATCCTCCATTGTAGTCTGCTTCCATGACAGCAACATATTCCTTAATGGTTTCTTATGTCATCTGTTGTCCTCCTCTTTTCCATCTTCCATCAACTGATATCCTATCAATGGTTTGTCTAGGAATATGTTTGATATCCATACAACATGCCCAAACAACTTTAGCCTTCTTTCTCAAATATTTGTCTGTACAGTTTGTTGGCCACTCCTTTGTAACCCACTAGCATTAGTTATTTCATCCTACCAGTGGACATGAAGTATTCTGTGCAAGCATCTCTGATGGAATGCGTTAAGTCTCATGTCTAGCATTTGCCAAGTTTCAGAAGCATATAACAATGTTGGTATCACAATGACCTTGTGTAACTTTATCTTGGTTTTTGTGAGTCTATTTTCCAAATATTTGCCAGTAATGAAAAAGCTCCACTTGTCTTCCCAGTTTTTGGTTTTACCCCCTTATGGAGTTGGTCATGAGCACTGATTGTGTATCTTGGAAGCAAAATTGCCTTAACCATGCAATAAGCTTTACTGTCAATCACATATACACCATCATTGCTGACTCCTCTTTCAACAGTCATGACTTTCATTTAATTTTGGCTGATTCTTAATCCTTTGGAGGTCTCACACTTGTTGTTGGTTTTTTTTTTTTCATGGGCTTGCCATCTGTGTCCAACAGGACAATGCCATCTGCAAAGTCAAGATCTTGACATTTTTCTCTACTCTGCATAACTTGTGTATCTTCCTTTGATGTTGCTCTTCACATCACGTAATCTATTACAATGAAGAAAAGAAGAGGTGATAAAATTAAAATGTATTGCACTCATATGGTGATACCAAACTAATCAGTCTCTCTATTTTCTGCACTTACACAGCTTTTTGAACCCTCAAACAGCATTTTGGTCAGTGACACTCTTTTTCTCAGAAGCACATATTGTTCCAAGATCTGCAATAGTGACTCTTTATCAATTTAGTAGAAAGCTTTAGTGAAATCTATGAAATTCAAAACTAATCTTCTCTAGTGGGCAAGACTTTTCTCAATCAATCTACATATCATGTTTTCAGTCTAAAGCCTCCTTGCTCATTACACAGTTTTTCATCAATGAACAGTTTGATTTCCATGTACTGAAAGTAATGTTGTTCTCACCAGTTATCACACACACCACACGGTTGCCTTGTCCCCATACTATATTGCAAAGTTTGTTTTCAGGTACTACCAAATCCTTGCCAGCTTTAAGCATTTAAGCAATGATTTTATGTTGACCAGGCATTTTGTTTCTTAGATGCTTAATTACTTTTTCTATTTCTCCTCCTGAAATTTCTAGCAGTGAAATGTTTAATTTTTTACTTTGTTTGCATCCATTGTTTTGAGTTGGTGGGTCTGGTTGGCTGAGCACTTCACTAAAATGTTCTTATCACCATTCCTTTTGTTCTGCTTTCACTATTAACTAACTTCCATCTATTGTTTTAACGGTACCACTGTGACTCTGGAACTGTGATGACAATCTCTTACATATGTAAAACAGTTTCTTAGAATCATGTCTCACTGATGCTTATTTGGCATCTCTTGTTTTTTTATAAAAACTATTTCCGCTTAGCTTACCAACATTTTCTTTTTTGTCAGAACACTGGGTTGTAGACAATCAGACTCAATGGTCAGAGCAGTAGTCTGGCCTAGTGGTCTGAGTCAAAACGCCAAAGCCTAAGTTCCAAGCAGAGTCAGAACGAGGGCTGAGAGACAGAACCATAGTCAGAATCCAAATGCCAGAGCCAAGGGTCAAGACAGAGCTGGAGTCGGGAATCGGAGCCAAAGGTCAGAACTGGATTACCTGAAATCAGGTATAGCAGGAGAAGGGCTGATTCCAAGGCAGGATCAAGGCTGGACTAGGACTGGAATAAGGCTGGATGTAGGACAGGGCCCAGGCTGGAGCAGGGTTTGGAGTGAAGTGAGCATAGGGAGGCAGAGAATCCACAGGCCTGTGTGTTGAGAAACTGCTGATCCCCTGCAGCTGATGAGCTAAAGAGCAAGCCACCTGACTGCCTTAGCCAATCAGGTGGTTCTGTTGTGGCCTTGCTGCACTCACTGATTGCCTGAAGACTGGTCAGGCATAGCTACAGGCCCTCATTCCTGACAACCTCTTTGAATGTTCTACATACTCCCATTTGTTCTTCTTGTTGTGTTGACTGTCCTTGCCTCTTTTTTTATGGCTGTTCTTTCTTCAATCAATTTCCACTCTTCTGTCCTTGGCTCAAGTGAAGTTGTGGCAGCTTCCTGGTAGTCAAGTTTAAAGTTAGCCCATTGTTTCTCTATCATCATTCATTACCTGCTGCTCTTGAAATCTGTTAGAAGGTCTTATTTTAAAATCCAGCCCTCAATGGCAATTATTGGACACTTTCCTAGACATTTTATGTAATGAGAAGCAAACAAACTTCCACAAGGCTAGAATGAGAGACAATTGGGTCAATGTTAAGAAGCACCAGGCTAGTAATTTCAATACGGATGCAGTGTGACAAAAATCAAAGATAAACTGAAGAAGGATCCCATGGTTTTTCAAACAAGCTGTTTTGAAACCATTCAGCTATTTAAATATTTTAAATATATAAAAGTGAAACTACAATGTGTGGGTGGGTGTACAGTGATTGAAATGAAAACCTTTGAAATGAAAATAATGAACCAAAGGACCTCTGTTAGATAAAATGCCAACACCAAAAGCTTTTCATCATGTGATTGGAATTAGAATCTTTTTGGTAGTTCATACTGAATGAAGTGGGCACAGGGGTCAGGGCTAATCTTTAGAAGCACAGAGCCCTCATTTTAAAACCACATTTGATTGGTTTAATGGAAGCTCTTGAAATGCTTGGATAAATAATAAATGTGCCATTCAACATATTTCTCATATTCAGATTACTTCCTCCCTCAGAAAAATCTGCTTAGATGTAGAGTTGGAAACCAAGAATAACTCTCCAGGGTCTGTATCCAGCACCCTGGGAGTATCTATGACTCTAGCCCTTGCTGGCACTTAGCAAAGAAAAATAAGAAGACAATCATGAGGTCGTTTTTTTTTTTTTTTAGGAACACTCCTGTTGCTTAGATCCACAAATAATGGAGATGTTGGGGCATAGGCTGGAGCCCAGGCTCTGAGACCCTTCCCCCATTCCTGGGTTCAGAGCCCAATCCCCAATGTCAAGGGTGCAATTTTTAGCCCCACAGCCTGAGCACCACGAGCCTGTGTCAGCCAGATGGGGCTGTGCTGTGGAGCTTTTATTCACATGTACTGTACCTATTGATTCTATACAGATGGTGAGTGTTCTTAGAAGTAATGTTTTACAGCCAACAATGCTCACTTCAGCCTGTTTTTCTTTAACTGTACTTAAAATTTATTGTTAAACCTCTTGTTTCCTTTTTAATTTAGAGGAAAGTGTCTTCTCTCCACAGACATCTATGTTTTGCGAAAGTTTGTGTTGCTCATTTAAGGCAATCTTGTCAAACCAGATTTATATGTAAATGCACTTTAGATCAATTAAAAGATAAATGACTTATGTGGGAATAATCTCAAGAAAAATGCAATTCTCAAATCTTGATAACATATCTAATGATTACCAAGTAATCAATTAGGTGGAAGATGAAGACAGGAAATCCCTATTTTGTTGGAGATTTTTACTTTCTAGTAATTTCCTGGTTTATGGTCTGAGGTTTTTGTCTGTCTTGTTTGTAAATTTTAAATATTTTTATTGAAGTATTTGAATAGATGCCATGTTAAACACATGCAAGAAACTGATCAATTCTTCTAAAAAACCCAGACCAAAAATGACACGTATTTGAAAAAAAACGAATACCAGCATGATATCTAGGTGTATTGCATAGTAAAAGCTAAATTAGAAGAACATTGAGGTTGCAAAGTCAAGCACTCAATGTGGGGACATGCCAGCGTTTAGGTTGCCCGTACATTGACAGTAAAGGAGAAGGGAAACTAAGTCTCTGGTCCTGCAATTAACTCTGTGGGTAACCCTTTAAAGCAGCTCATCTCCATGGAGTAAATTACAGGACCAGGGACTAAAATAGTATTTTTTTTTTAAAAAAGTATGGTGAAATGTTATGTTTTTATGTATAAGTATTTATTATATTTTAAAAGATAGATATGGAGACTGGTTTTCCACTTTGCTACACAACTTTTATGTTGGTTTAATTTCATGACCCAACATGGAAAACACCCATGTAAAAGAGCAGTGAATCAAGTGTTTATAGTGTATTATGTGAGTGTTTACTGATCTGACTATAAATCACTCATATGAGTTTAGCAGCCGTTTTATAGCAAGAGAAAAGGCCTCTTTTTGTGGTTAAAGCATTGGGATGGGACTCAAGACATCTGGCTTCAGTTTTCAGTTCTGACACAGATTTCCCATTTGATTAACACGTGACACTTAACGTCTCTATGCTTCAATTCCCCATTGCTAAAATGGAGGTGATAATATCATTGGGAAGTGTTATGAGGATACATTTATCAATTCTTGTGAGACACTCAGATACTCTAGTGAAAAGAAGCTGGATTGAAATGGGAATCAGGAAGAAGTCTGTCATACATGAGGATAGATTATATAATTCATAATTCCCTGGATTATACAGCCAAAAAGGACTATTATAAACCAATTTAATTTAATAACCAGTCTGTAACTGAGGCATTGCAGAGGTGACATGCTGAATTTGGGGACAGTTGCTGACTATCCCTCACTGTTGGTTATCCTCCTGCTGGGTGAATCTGAAGGATTCTGAGGGGGATGTTTTGCTTCTCCTTAAGCAGAGACCGGGGAGGCACAGAGATGTGTTAAAATGTATTCCGTGATTGTGAAATTGCTAGATCAACAACTGTAGACCCTGAAATATTCTAACTATTATGAAGTTGGTCAGGAGTTAAGTGAACTAAAACTATTGAATCAGGCTGTGTCTTTCATCATGTAAGACCCTAGTAAATCAACATCTGATCTGCGTTTAGGAAATGACCATCCCCTATTGCTGCAAAGCAGATACAGTTTCAATTGACTGTGCACAAAACAGAAAGTTATTGAGCAAACTTTCCAATTCTGGTCAAAGTGGGCATTCACAGCAGACAAAATCATACTTTCTTCCCATATTGACTGCTCACTGCAACCAGGTTCCATTACATTCCAAATAGTCTAAAAAGAAGAAGATAAAACAAGCTAACTCATATCCAGTGGAGCTGCTGAAATGAATGGTGTTTTCAGACTGAGCTCACTGCCTCATAATCTGGTCTGAGCACAATTGTTTTTTAAAAAGACCAATTTTTCAAGCTGACTGATGTACGACAGTATGGAATGAGACATAACCTGTTTGTGTTTTGAATGCAATTTGAATATTAATAATAGATCGTTGCTGCACTATACAATAGAGCAGATCAGCTGAAAAGGTATAGTGGTCACCCTTAAACATCTTCCAGATTTGGAAAATGTTACCTTGGTGTTTGCAGTATTCCCTACCCTTCCCTATGTTTATTATACAGAATGGCTAGGGAATACTGCAAGAATGGAGGTAACGTTATTTATTTATCTAAGGCGACTGAGAGGTTTTTAATATTTTTTAATAAAAAGATCATTGTAATCTTGTGGCATTGAAATACCACTCTTATAGTAAGTCTATTATTCCTCTTACAGGTTTTTATCTAACTTTTGGCAGGGGGACTAAGCTATAGTCTGGAGAGGCAGGAACCTGGGGTGCACTGAGTCTGGGAGGTGTTTCAGAATCAGGAAGACCCAAGTGCTCTGGAATCCCTTCTCAAAAACAGGGGTCACAAGAGGAAGTTAAGTTCCCTGTGATAGGGTGAGAAGGGGAATATAAAAGTGACCCGGGAAACATAGTTATTTGGGCAAAGGGGAAGTACAGAGATAGACCAGGGTAGGGAAAGAGATGGGGAACATGCTTTATTATCTGTCTGTCTGAAAGGTAGTGACCTACATTTTTCAGTGGCAGTACACCCACAGGGATACCTGACCCGGAACAAAGTGTTTTTAATCTCAATGACACCTGGGAATGGACTGTTTTGTAGGGATTACTTAAGGTCTGACAAAGAACAGCAGAGGAAGGAAAGATTCCAGACAAGAGTCCATCCATGCTCTTGCTTCTCTACCCTCTGTTCCTATCTCTTTGTTAAAAAGAAAAGGAGTACCCGTGGCACCTTAGAGACTAACAAATTTATTAGAGCATAAGCTTTCGTGAGCTACAGCTCACTGATGCATCCGATGAAGTGAGCTGTAGCTCACGAAAGCTTATGCTCTAATAAATTTGTTAGTCTCTAAGGTGCCACGGGTACTCCTTTTCTTTTTGCGAATACAGACTAACACGGCTGCTACTCTGAAACCTATCTCTTTGTTGCAATTCTCTGTCACCCCAGGTTTAACCTGCTGACATGAATTTCCTCCCCCCGACATCTTCTAATCTGACACTATGGTTTGAAATTTGTAGGAGGTCAGGACATTGCTCATCTTGGAAGTGGAGACTGGAGTAGAAATGTAATGTGACTAGGACAGTACTGAACAAAGAGCTGAGTGTGGTGGTGAACAGGAAGCCAGCAACCTACTAAGAAAGGATATCTGTGTGGGTTGGCGGAGGAGATTGGGGGGAGTTTGCAAATGAGATCTAAGATTGCAGAAGGGATGTTTGTTTGTTTTTAGTTTAGAGGGTACAAAGAGAAGTTGAAGACAATACCCATCTTCAATACTTCAGTGCAGAATACTAAGAAGAAGAAGAAGAATATTGTCAATGCTAATAATGATCCTACACTTATACATTAATACTTTACATTTACATCAAGCCTTTCAATCTGAAGAATGAAGTTGTTGCATGGACATTTTTCTTCCAGTGTAAAGAAAAAAATGCGCTCCTAAATTGCCTGTGGATCTGAACTAGGGGACCCTACTAACTCTTCTGCACGTCTAATGTGTATTCTTTTTGTCGGTGCATGAGTCAGTAGACTCAAACATGTTATGCACCAAAAGTTGTGAAATTAACTGTATGGAGTGACCAAAGGATGTGGAATGTGTAAAAAGTGAGGTTAAGACATGACCAGATCATTTTGCACTTGGGTAAATGATCACACAAAATAAAAGTGCAAGTTGACTGTCTGGCCGCTTGATCCCACTGCAAACATATATTATCATGTACCATGCCACACTACATGTTGCAACACCCCATTTGTCTACCATTGGATCAATGGGTTGTCTCTTTTCTACATTTCTTTTCCCCTTCTGTTTGTTGTATCCACATGCCACTTAAATTGTAAATTGTTTGGGATGTTTACAGTCTCAATGAAAGGGTTTTTTTCCCCAAGGTATTAGCTTTTGTCTTTCACTCCAAGTCCATCAAATGCAATCACGCAGCAGCATGGTAATGGTTAGGATATGAATAAAAGGGCTAGCTTTCTAATACATTCTTAATATGATTCTTTCACAGCAGTAATAGCTCTCTGTATAGTTTTATAGCAAATTATGACACTTCACACTTCCTGTGTGTGAGAGAACACTTTGTGCCTGAAAGAAGCCCAGTCACTGAAATTTGATATTCAGTATGTCCTGTGATTGTGTTCTACCCCATACTTTGATTAGCAGAAACCATTTAGCATTTTTTTCTCAAGCAATTGAATCCAATAGCACTGCATTATGTAGAATGAGTACTTCTATTAAACTCCTGACTGGGAACTTATTAGCCACTGTTGAAAATAAGAGCAAAACTCAAATGGTAATAAAGACCCCTGACACCTAATCTATCCAATAGCTTTATTATATTTAACATAGAAACAGCTATGTGTCCATAACTATATCTAATCACAGAGATGGATGAATAAAAGGAAAACATTATTCACCTTTAAAGGACCCCAAATATAACACATGAAAATTATTATTTTGTTTAGAGCAAATGTGGTAGTGTAAAGCAATCTAGACCTATAGATTTACACGTATGTCCAAATTTAGATCTAGAACTAAGCATTTGATTCTTCACATACCCATCATGAGTGTGGATTTTGGAATTCTATTTATCAGCCCTGGTGGAATCATCTTTTTAGCATCCACCCACAGCCACATTGCCATTCAGAACTCAAATGCACGGGATATAGAGGGTTAGATTTGGAAGTGATTCTAAGAAAGTCTTGTGAAAGCATAAGGTGGTTTTACTTACCAGTCCCCTCAATGCATACATTAGACGAGCTTTGACTTTCTCTAGAGTCCTGGGCCAAATTCAGAGGCGGTATGCAATTTCAATCCTCTTGCACTCAGACTAATTCACACTCATTTAGAATCTCTTAGAGCTATATACATCCACTCCACTAATGTCTAAGAGAGCATATGCCACTGGGATTTACACAATGAGGAGCCAGAAGAAGGTTTAGGGATGTTCATCTGCCTCCCGCCTCCCCCCGCCGACACACAGACACTTCCCAAACCAGCTTTTGTTTATTCCTGGCACTGTGAAAAGAAGGGTGCTCCTGTGGTTAGTGTGCTAGCCTGGATTTGGGAGACTGGTGTCCAACTCTCTCCTTTGTCACAGCCAACTGTGGGCAAGTCACTTATCTTTATGCCTCAATTCCCCTTCTGTAAAAGAGAAAGAATAGTGCTTTCCTACCTCACAAGGGTGTTATGAGGATAACTATGTTGCATATTGCAAGGTTCTCAGCTACTGTAGTAATAAGGGGCATAGAAGTACCTAAAATAGATTCTGGTTTCTCAGCATGTAGGAGTTTATAGCAAGTTAGTTTACATTAGAGTGGATATCATAATTCTAAGGATGTTTTACAAGCACAAGACACTCTAAGTATAATGGCTCTAAATTGCACACCAATTTGGCCAATAGTATCTAGCATTAGAAAACTGGGGTATTACCCACTTATACCATACTGTAATTACCTTATATAATAAACGTTGAACATGTAGATAGATCTTTGCAGAGTTGTTATATATTGCTTTGTAGAATCAGCTTAATCTGTTAACTTCATATACAATTACCTGGACCATAGCCAATATGATGTCTTCATTTTTTGGCTGTGTATTTATATGCATAATAATGAAATTATATTGAAAATCTAAAAAAAAAATCCATATCTCATCATGGCTTAATTATATAAGCTATTTTTCTTCTGATTAACACTGCTGCAGGCAAACTAAAGTTTTCATTATCTTTGAACTTCCTATGTGCTGTGGCTGTGTCTCAGAATCTAAATTCTTCAACACAGAAACACATGTAGACCCCTGTCCTGGTTGGTAGTGGGAGGACTTTTTACCAAAGCAGATTTGCCTGCAGATTTTCTATTGAAGCATAGGGAATCATAGCTGCACAAGAGAACAATTTATCACAAAGCACAATGGCAGAATTATAGATAAGGCTGAAAAAAACTCTCTCAAGTCATCTCCCTGCATCAAGAAGACTCCCCTTTTCTACTAGTGCTTCTCTGATTCTAGGGCAACACATTATTGCTGTCTCCTGCAGAAGGCAGTGCCATGTGCCCATCTGTTCCCTTGCATTTCCCTGCCTCTTTTGAGATAGCAAACACTCCAAGGAGAAGTCCCCAAGAACATTGCTCATCAAAACATGGCACATTTGGTGGTAGAAGGGGAAGAGAAGGAGTTCCTCTTTTGAATACTGTGTCCATGTTTGGAAATGTCCATTCATCATATGAGAGACTAAGGGGAACATTTTCAAGATTTCTTAAGTCCATTTCACAAGTGATTTAGGCACCTGCTCTGCTTAGGCACTTCTGTAATTTGGGTCTTAAGGGCCTAATTCACATGAGTGCTTTTGTAAATCCCACTAGGCACCTTTGTGCATCATTAGGTACCTAACTACCTTTGTACATCTGTCTCTAGGAACGTGAGTCCTACTGTTTTTAAATGAGATCCCAGGGTCCTAAATTTGTGCTCTTTTAAAAATGGAATATAGACTCCTAAACCACTTGGGCACCTTTGACAATTCTACCATAAATTCCCAGATCAGTGTGCATCCACTTGTGATGACCAATTAGGGCTGTGATGAGGTGCATATCCTGCACAGGCTCTGAAAGGTTAATGTAGGCCTGAGAGGGCAATTATTCTACCTGGCTGCCCCTGCAGGCTGGGCCATACTTAATTAATGATGAGTCCCAGCTGGGAGAGGAGCTGGGTGATGGTTTTGAAGTTGAACAGGAAGTTGAAGGCAGAAGCAGGGAGAGAAGGAAGAACTCTGCAGTCACTACTAGAATTAAGATAATAAAGGCTAGGGGGAATATCGGTCCTGGGATTCACTCCTGAGTAGGGTAGGCTAGCAGCCACTTGGCTGGAGCAGGTTTTGGGGGTAAGCCCTCATAAAAGGACAGAATCAAAACATCTTGGGAGAGACCCCGGGGGTATTCAGCTGAGGAAAAAAGCAGGGGAAATAGAGAAGCAGAGAAAGATAAAAGGTGAAGACTGTGGAGAACAGAAATTAGATTTATGTTTGTACTTTAAGTTTGGGATTTCAAGGGAGAGCCCTGTGAGTCCTGGCCCTGAAAGGTGACCCTAGAGAGAGGTAGTTGGTGAAAAGGCCTGAGGCTATGGTATGAAGTCACCCAGGGAGGCAGTAGCAAGGAGTTGAAAGGGACAGACCCGGGCTGCTGGTTATGGGGTCCCTAGATGTATCCTGGGGTAATGGGAAAGGCCTGGATTCCCCTACCAGCTACTGGTAAGGTGGTGTGAGGCTGAAGAAGGGGATAAGGTTTACAGAAATCTTGAGAGAAGGGTGTGAGGACTATATGGCCCAGAGTTGGTGCCACAGACCTTTTCGTAAGGACCTTTGGACTTTGATTTGTCCACTACAGAAGGAGCTGAACTCAAGCATGAGCTGGCCAGAGTTACTAGAACAGAGACCACCTCAAGGCTAAAGTGACTGTTGGTCAGGGGCACTAGAAAGGAAACAGCCTGATATGCCAGGAGGCTAGGGTTGCCAGTTTGGGTTAGATGTATTCCTGGAGATTTCATCATATGACATAATCTTTAATTCAAGATTAATCTTTAATTCCTGGAGACTCCTGGCCAATCCTGGAGGGTTGGCAGCCCTACATGAGGCTGTGAGTCCACTCTTCTACAATGGCTTATCCCTTCTTTGTTATTTGGAAAATCAACAGAGAAGAAAAAAGATACGCATATGTAAATTAAAAATAAACATCAGACTAGAAGGCCACAATGGAAACACTTCCTTCTCAGGAGAATAGAGAAAGAAAATAGAAACTCATTAAAGACATTTCTTAATTTAGACTTGCTAAGGGACTTCTATATATATTTGGATTTTGGTGACTATTTACTATAGTTTTTAAAAAAAGTATACTTGCCTAGGTGCTATAGCAACTTCCCCATGACATGAGCCATTCACTATCTCCAAGATACCAGCGCCTTCCCAAAGAAACACAAATGTTCTAGCATTATTTTTTAGCCTTAAGGGCTAAAATATGTGATAATGCTAACTTTCAACTCAGTTAGATTTCAGAGTGTTTCTTTTTCTTTATTTTCACCTTGTGAGCAGCTTTCTTTTTGGAAGGGTTGGATGCTCCTCTGAAAGAGCAGGAGAAAAGCCTCCTTACAAGCACGAGAGTCTTACAAACATGGACAAAGATAGCAATAGACACATGAAATGTTCAGTGGCAACATCAAAAGATGTTTCTGTGAATCCCAGTGTAGGAAATTTCAGAAAATCAAGGTGTAACAGATTTCTCTGATTCCTTGTGGGATCCCACAGAATCAGTGTGTCCTCTGGTTTAGGAATTCTACTTTTTTACTCTGTCCACAAAAAATGTGAGGGAAAGATTATGATGGTACAAAGGGCCAATTCTGCCCTCCAATTATAATTATATTTACAATTATAAATATAATTACAATTATATTATATGGTGAGGTGTAACTCTACTAACCCTGTGAAACTAGTAATGATGTCAGTACCAAATATTTGTACTCATCCTTGGTGTAAACAAGGCCCATGCAAATACCTAACACTTTTATGGTTATGGCGTAAGGCCTTCTCAATATGCACTACATTTTGGATCAATTTGAAAGTGTTGGGGTTTAGTGGGTATGAATAGGGCATTTCAGACAGAACTGTAAGTTTGTAGACCTGACTTTCTATTGCCCTGCACCTAGTGTTGTCTTTTCACTGCATTACAGTGTAAAGTGGCTGTAAAACATTAACAAATCAGAACAGTAGCGGTTTGTATTTTTCACTGGTGTCAATGGCTAGACAAGATGCAGGGTTACTGAGATTCTTGCTTTCTGTGTCTAGTCACAGGCTTTGAAATCATTTCTTAAGAGTGGGGTATTATAGCAGGTGTTAAATTAAATATTTATTCACAATGAATTATGTATCTTATATTAGTAGAGCTCTCACTGACTTCTTGGGTATGTAACACAAGTGGAAACTGAAACATATTAATAGAGATACTGAGCTGTTCATTTGATAAACACATGAATCTCTGTGCACAGAAGGTCTTTACAAAGGAAAACAACCCCCTAGATTGTACCTTGGATGCCAGGACATCCCGTATCTCCTTTGGACGTTTAGACTGGTGTTTGTGTTTCTGAATAACTGAGCTAATGAGGATGCTCAGGTGAATAAGGCAAGAAGGATTTGACCCCACATCCTCTAGAGTCAAAACATTCCATTTAAATCTGGTGAGGTTTTTGGGTATCAATTTCACTCTAATGCAGTGGTGGGCAACCCGCATGTGGCCGGTTGCCCACCACTGCTCTAATGTAGCATTTTTAATATTGCTTTCTTTGAATCTCATGCTCCTCTGGCATCACACAACTGCCAGCTTGCTCATGGATCTGTATTACTGATGTTGACTCATGAGAAGGAAATGAACCAACTAAACTTTCCGATCCCAAGTTGAGTTTGAAAGGCTGGTATTTTACTGAACAAGTTTAACCTAGAACCCTGAGACAACAAAACTGGAAGCACATCATGTCATTTTTTAAGTGGTCACTATTCAAAATAGAACTTCATTTTAAACTGCAAGATAAACTTTTTCTATAAAGTGAAACTTGTCTTACATTTGCTTCATAAATAGGTACAATTGGCAAAATTAGGTCAGATTTGTTTTGTTTTTTTCCCCTCTTTTTTGTCAGAATGATAGAAAAGGTGTATTTATTACTTTACTTAGCTTTGTTTTCCCCAAAACAACTGGAAAACACAGAAGATAAATAGAAATTGAGGTGACATTTTGGGGATAATCCAGACCAGGAGGGGGTCTTGTCACCACCTGTCTGGTAATAGTGTGTGGCCTTAATGCTATGCTGCTATGGTTTAGGACTCAGACCTGTAGCCAGCCCACAAACATAAAGGCCTCACTCTGGTTGACACCAGCCTAGTCATCATCCTGGTAGGGTGACCTCAACAAACCTTCTGGTCCTGAGTCTCCCCGAATCTGTCAGAAACTCGGACTTCCCCCTCTGGTTAGTAGCCCTGAAGGTGTGAAACTTGCCCTTATTTATGAGTTAACTGGGACACACACTCCACACAGTTTGCAAAACAGAGACCTGTTTGGAATTAAAATAAACAAAAAGTTTATTCAATAGAAAAATCACAGATTCAAAGATAAAATAGCAAGGGAATGCAAACACATACAAGTTACACAGAAAAAATTATCAGAAATTTATCTTAGAAAAATTCCATTTTCTAATTCAAGTTACCTAATACCTTTGAATGGTCTCCCAGTGTACCTACCCTCTGCCATACAGGGGATCCAGTGTTCACAGACAGTTCTGTTCTTCAGTTCTAGAGGAAGACTTCAGTGTCAAACCTCCTTTTAAAAGGGCTTTTTAAAGTTTTTTTTTTCCTCCTGGCACAGTGACCCTTGGCTACTTAAGGTGGAATAATTCTAGCTGGGATGTCTCAGTGTTTTCCCATTAATCCTAATGGCCCATCATATGCTTTTGTTTTTCCAGAGTTGTATAATGCTAGGTGCTTGGAGCTAGTCTCTTCTGGTTGAGGAGGCAGCCCCTCCTTGCCTGATTGCTTCACTGCCCTGTTGTGAGATGATATTGAACTTGCACTACAGATACAATTCTGTGTGTTTCAGAGTAGCAGCCATGTTAGTCTGTATCCGTAAAAAGAAATGGAAGATTTATGGCATCTTAGAGACTAATAAATTTATTTGAGCATAAGCTTTCGTGAACTACAGCTCACTTCATTGGATGTGTGTGTGTGTGTGTGTGTGTGTGTGTGTGGCATATTTTTATACACAATAACATGTAACACAACCAGTTAATCAACATCTCTGGAGTTCATCTTATTCTTCCCTTGGAGTGTTTGGACACTGATTGTCACACCCCACTTGTGCCTTTCATGCTCTGTGCCATTTCTGTTGGGATCAGGAGAGAAGTCACTGCCTATGCACTTACATTAATCTTTTGGCTCCCAATGCCCTGGTGTGGAGAGATTGCAGCAGTATTTCCAGCCAATAGGAGTGGGGCGCTGCACAACAGACCCACACCTTAGCCCCACATTGAAAATAGGTTTCACTCCAACCCTCTCCCACCCTCCACTTGTCCAGAGACCAATTTCTTGGGAGTGAATTATGCTCCTAATTTGACTCTAATGATGCTTCCAACAACCAAAGGGTAAGATTTTTTTTTAATGACTTTCCTGAGAAGGACAAGATCTGACTCTTCTTAACAGCAGCCACTAATGCTCTGAAATGAAAGCTCTAAGCACTGTAGCAGCATTAGATTATGCTTATTTAGGATTTATTCCAGTATATTGCTATTACTGATAACCATTTCTAGACAGCTTCTTTTCTTATATGGTACTTCTCTGACACATATTTTCCCTGTTTGGGTATCTGCCATTTGTTGTAATGTGGTTAGCTTTGAGACTACCATTAAGAGGAGAAATAACAGGAGCTGTCTGTAATAACATCCCCGTGTGTCTAGTAAATTACTATTTCAGAGGCTCCTGCAGAAAGTGGTAGATGCTGTAATGTTCAGGTGACAGTGGGGGGTTGGGGGAGTTGTATATTTTTCTGAGAAAAAATGTGTTACATTTTCCCCAAGTTGCTGCTTCACCCACTGGGCCCAGTGCACCCCTCTCTCTCTCTGCCCCTCCCGCCAAGATCAGCTTGCAGGGTTCAGACTATGACAAATCTCCAGATATTTGGGGCTCCTTCCTCAAAGTAGCCAAGCCAGCTGCAGTTGAGAACAAGGGGGTATGCAGGACCTTCCAGCCAGCTACCCTCAGACCTAGACAGACCCTTCAGGAACTCTGAGCCCAGTGGCTTCTCGATCCTCCTTTCCAAAGGAGGGAAGCAAATAAAAGTTGCAGCTTCCCTTCCACCTTGCCCACTGCCCTCCCTTACTCTACAAATAAAAGTGAGGGAAGCAGTTGCAGAGTGGGAAGGAGCTCACAAGATGGAGTATGGAAATTCCCAATGCCTCGGTGCATCCTCCTGAGCAGCCGAGGCTAGTTACAGCTGAGGGAACACGGGTAAATCAGCACTTTTAAATCCCTATTCCTGCCTGCCATTGCCATCCCCACTGTAGGCAGAGGGGCCTGTCTCTGCCATCAGACCCAGTGTCTGCCAGTCCCCTTCTCCCCATGTAGAGTAGCACCACCAGCAACCAGAAGATGCCTTCACAGCCTCCTGATTTCATACCTTCAGCTCTGAAGCCTGCACTCTGTGTTTTTTGTTTGTTTGGTTGGTTGGTCTCATTTGCTGTTTTGCCATTGGTTTTTGGTCCCCATGTGCTCCTTCCCTTTCCTACCACAGGGACAGCTCAGCTGCCCTGCCTCACTCTCCCTGCCCATCATGTCTCTCCTTGCCTTTCTCACCCTGCTCCGTTCCTTCTTTCCCTCTTTATCTTCAGGCTTGCAGTTTCCCTTCCACCTTGCCCACTGCCCTCCCTTACTCCAACAATCTCAATCTCTCCCCCAGTAGGCCTCAGAGTCTACTCCCCACCCATCCAAAAATTAGTTAAATACTAAAACTAAACAAGTAAATATAGCTAACTAGCTAGATGTAGGTGTGTGCAACATGTACCTGTATCCTGCGGGTCATTTTGCTTAGTTCTTGTATCCTTTTCCTCCACCCTGTTCTTTGTCTTTTTAGAGTGTAAGTTATTTGTGGTAGAGATTCTGTCTTCCTATATGTTTGTATAGTACTTACCACAATGGGACCCTAATCCTGACTGAGATCTTTGATGTGATGTTAATGTTATTACTAAAATAGAGGCTTTGCTCATAGCTAGTCTGCTATGCAAGTAATTATGACAACAAGGAGTTCATTTCTTGGGGTTTAGGGTCTCAAAATATATTTTTCAATGCTGCTTTATGGCTGTTCCATAATGGAGTATCCAGGCCAAGTTCAGTCCTGGAGGAAGCAGGTCTGAGTTACCTTGTGGCAGGAGGCTAAACATGGTCCAGTAACTCTACAAATAAAGGTTTCAGAGTAGCAGCCGTGTTAGTCTGTATTCGCAAAAAGAAAAGGAGTACTTGTGGCACCTTAGAGACTAACTAATTTTTCTGAGCATAAGCTTTCGTGAGCTACAGCTCACTTCATCGGATGCATTTGGTGGATTTCCATTTCCATAAAAGTGAGGATACAGTGAGTTTCAACTAACTACAATGGAACAGGCTCATAGACTGAAATGAAGTCTGGTCTGGTACCTGGGCCCAGTAAAGTTGAAGGAAAAATTTCCCATTTACCTCAGTGAAGCTTGGATAAGGCCTGAAATCTACCAAAACATCAAATATTCTTCTTTCCCATCTGCTATAATAAAGTTCATACAATGGAAAGTACAGATTCAGCAGAGGAGATCACATTCATGAATAGCAGTGTCAGCATAAACCGTTACACTGCAGGAGTTCCTAGATGGCATTGACTTCCATATACCTGATCTCCTATCGTAGCACAACTCCCTTTCCCTTACTTAGTTGCATCAAGAGAAATATTATTATAACATTCTGTACACATCTGATGTTTGATTCTGACTAGCATTGAGTGCCTCTTGAAAATAGCTCAGCACTCCACTCCCATTAAATTCAGCAGGAGATGTCAAGTTATCACTAGGAGGCATTCCATCAACACCTTGTAGGATAAGGCTATTAATCAATATCCCTTCTAACTACACCAGAATATGGGCACAGAATTGCAAGGTGCTGAAAGCCTCCTATGAGGCCAATATATTTGGTTGTCCTGCAATTTAGGACTAATCCAATATCCACTGGTCAATGGAAATACTTCAATGGGCTTCAGATCAGGCCTTCTAATCACCACCACTGCTTTTCTTTTAGAAAATGTATAAAATAAAATGCATTTCAGCCATTTATTTTAACAAGAGGAAGAGGGAAGGGAGAACCGATGGTAGCTAGTCTATTTTTCATTCTTGTGGGTTTTCTTTCTACGTTAAAAAGAAATTGCTAAGAAATTTCTTTTAACATATTGTTGTATGTTAGTTGTGAATAATTTCTCCTGTGTGTATATTAAAGGTTTTTATATCATGTATATCGTGTGTCTTTAACAGCAAATAATAATATAATAAAAAACACCCTAACACTTTTGTAGAGATGATTTGGAACTTAATAAATAAACTCATACATCAAACAGCTACATACAGATGGTAGTTAATTTTCTTCACTTTTATTCCACATCAGTCAAAGCTAACAAAGCTTTCTGGGAATTAGGAACATGGCATACCCAACTGTAAAAGCACATTTTCAATTATAGCACACCCATTGATCAAAACTCAGCGATCTCTATCTCAGAACATATTAAGAGTTCTTTCTAAAGATGAATTAATTTCCTTAAGCTTAATTTATCAGTGTAATAATGTACTTACTTTGCCAAGGAACCTCTAATGTCATGATAAGTGCTAACTTATGCCAGGAAACCAATGTTTAAAAAAGAAACTTTTGAAAGTTATACCCCTTGTAGGAAAACTAAAACCCCCTAAGTGACATGGGGCCTGAATCCCATTTCAGAAGTGACTAAGGCACTGCATGGAGCCTACGTCATTTTTCAAAATGGGATTTAGGCTGCTACATCACTGAGCTGGTTTTGAAATTTTTACCTTAAATGCTTAATTCTTTTGACAGTTTTAAGCAGATATACCAAGGGATGAATGGGGAAAGAGACTGTGCCGTCTCATCCAACCTGATCGGACTGAGACACACCGGCAGGCAGTATAAGGAAGCTGGCACATCTGCTCTGCATGCTGGAACTTTTGTGAATAAAGATATTAATCTTCTCACTAGGGATGTCAAAAGGAGCACTAAATTCCAGGGTGGGAAAAGACAGTTTATTTGACATCATAAGCACCTAAAGCAGTATAAGAAAACCATCCACTCGGGGTTTTTTTTCAGTGTTTCTCAAAGTGAATGAACTGAGCCAGTTTCGACAGCATGGAAGGTTATGACAACATGGAATCATGGCTTCCTATCTTCAGAGTGAAATGAAGGAATGATGTTAACATATATTAAGATGTATCCATAATTATGCCTATACATTGGGTCAAATTCAATTGTGGTGTAGTGTAAATAAACTTAGTGGGATGAATCTGGCCTATTGTCAATGACTTTTTTCTTTCCCAAAGTAATATTCCAGTAGTGCATTGTAGCTTCAGCTATGATTAGCACCCCATTGTTTTTAGTGCTGTACATACACAAGAAACAGTCCTTTCCCTGAGAGCTTACCGTCTGAGGCAAATACTTATGCTCATACTACTACTCACGAGGAGTAAAAAGCATATGCATAAGCCTTTGTAGGTTCAGGGCCTACATACAGACAAAGGGTATGAGAAGAGGAAATTTGTTTTTTTTCTTTTTTATACTTAATCCATAAGAATCCCCAAATGTCAAATATTTGGTTTCAGCAGGCAAGTTATGCTCTTCTTCACAGAAAATGTGGCCATGCCATTTGTTTAGCATTTTCCCTAAAGTAGCAATGTGAGGCTCCTGAGAAAAATTCTAGTGAGCTGTGACTTCTTAATGTTGCTATAGTAACTGATCAGAAGTTAATGAGGTTTTTGCTTTATGTTTCAACACACATCCAGGAAACCTAACAACCTGTTAAATTACTTTTAATAAACATCTTACACAATGTATCCCTGAATGTAAGACAGATTCTTTCAAAACCAAGTTGGATAAGCTTATTGCTATTAGTACAGCAGATACACATTGCTTAGAACTAACATCTGAACTGTCCTTTGAAGTGGCAATGTCTTTCTTGTTCTACCAATGGTGCATTTATTTTATGAACTGCAGTAATGCATTTACCTTTGAATTTTGGCAGGGTGTGTATCTCTCTGAAGAAGCAAAGGCATTTACAGAAGAAAATGTAACTTCAGAGATGCATAGAGTGGATCACATAAGTCTGCTACAAATGCATATCAACATTTTTAGCTTAAGCTTTGTAAGTTATTGCCTTATGCCTGACTGAATTTAAATCACAACTCTGCATTTTTATTTTAACCACAGAGCTTCTACAAAGGTGCATGAATCATTGTCCCCTGCTGGATTTTGCTTCAAAGGGCACACTACATATTCAGAGAGTTCTATATTTATTTATTTGTTTATTTGTTTGTGGTACCATTCACTACATTTCTTCTGGAAAGCTTACTCTTACTGCTCAGTGCATTGCCCTAAATAAGCCTTAACATCATGCACATTTCAGCGTTTTATTTTATTGTAAGTAGACATATAGAAGATAGTTTGGGGGAATTGTGAGTACCCTCTGCTAGACCTTTCCATTAAAACCAATCATTCAATTTCCGATAGCAAAGTTCTTGGTCAAAAGTGCACAAGCTAAAAACTTCTGCTCAAGTACAAATTATCATTAAAGCAATAAAAGAAAGGACTTGCAGTTCCTTATATATATCACATAAATAAATCACAAAAAAGAAAAGGAGTACTTGTGGCGCCTTAGAGACTAACAAATTTATTTGAGCATAAGCTTTCGTGAGCTACATCTCACTTCATCGGATGCATTCGATGGAAAATACAGTGTGGAGATTTATATACACACACAGAGAGAACATGAAACAATGGGTTTTATCATACACACTGTAAGGAGAGTGATCACCTAAGATGGGCTATTACCAGCAGGAAGGAGGGGGGGAAGGAGGAAAACCTTTTGTGGTGATAATCAAGGTGGGCCATTTCCAGCAGTTAACAAGAACATCTGATGAACAGTAGGGGGTGGGGTGAGGAGAGAAATAACATGGGGAAATAGTTTTACTTTATGTAATAACGCATCCACTCCCAGTCTCTAGTCAAGCCTAAGTTAATTGTATCCAGTTTGCAAATTAATTCCAAGTCAGCAGTCTCTCGTTGGAGTCTGTTTTTGAAGTTTTTTTGTTGAAGGATAGCCACTCTCAGGTCTGTAATCCTGTGACCGGAGAGATTGAAGTGTTCTCCGACTGGTTTTTGAATGTTATAATTCTTGACATCTGATTTGTATCCATTTATTCTTTTACGTAGAGACTGTCCAGTTTGACCAATGTACATGGCAGAGGGGCATTGCTGGCACATGATGGCATATATCACATTGGTAGATGCGCAGGTGAACGAGCCTCTGATAGTGTGGCTGATGTGATTAGGCCCTATGATGGTGTCCCCTGAATAGATATGTGGACAGAGTTGGCAATGGGCTTTGTTGCAAGGATAGGTTCCTGGGTTAGTGGTTCTGTTGTGTGGTGTGTGGTTGCTGGTGAGTATTTGCTTCAGACTGGGGGGCTGTCTGTAAGCAAGGACTGGCGTATCTCCCAAGATCTGTGCGAGTGATGGGTCATCCTTCAGGATAGATTGTAGATCCTTGATGATGCGTTGGAGAGGTTTTAGTTGGGGGCTGAAGGTGATGGCTAGTGGCGTTCTGTTATTTTCTTTGTTGGGCCTGTCCTGTAGTAGGTGACTTCTGGGTACTCTTCTTGCTCTGTCAATCTGTTTCTTCACTTCAGCAGGTGGGTATTGTAGTTGTAAGAATGCATGATAGAGATCTTGTAGGTGTTTGTCTCTGTCTGAGGGGTTGGAGCAAATGTGGTTATATAGTAGAGCTTGGCTGTAGACAATGGATCGTGTGGTGTGATCTGGATGAAAGCTAGAGGCATGTAGGTAGGAATAGCGGTCAGTAGGTTTCTGATATAGGGTGGTGTTTATGTGACCATCGCTTATTAGCACCGTAGTGTCCAGGAAGTGGATCTCTTGTGTGGACTGGTCCAGGCTGAGATTGATGGTGGGATGGAAATTGTTGAAATCATGGTGGAATTCCTCAAGGGCAGCTTTTCCATGGGTCCAGATGATGAAGATATCATCAATGTAGTGCAAGTAGAGTGGGGCATTAGGGGACGAGAGCTGACGAAGCATTGCTAAGTCAGCCATAAAAATGTTGGCATACTGTGGGGCCATGCAGGTACCCATCGCAGTGCCGCTGATTTGAAGGTATACATTGTCCCCAAATGTGAAATAGTTATGGGTGAGGACAAAGTCACAAAGTTCAGCCACCAGGTTAGCCGTGACATTATCGGGGATACTGTTCCTGATGGCTTGTAATCCATCTTTGTGTGGAATGTTAGTGTAGAGGGCTTCTACATCCATAGTGGCTAGGATGGTGTTTTTAGGAAGATCACTGATGGATTGTAGTTTCCTCAGGAAGTCAGTGGTGTCTCAGATAGCTGGGAGTGTTGGGGCCTGAGGAGGGAGCCTACATAGCCAGTCAATCCTGCTGTCAGGGTGCCAATGCCTGAGATGATGGGGCATCCAGGATTTCCAGGTTTACGTAAAAGAATAAATGGACACAAATCAGACGTCAAGAATTATAACATTCAAAAACCAGTCGGAGAACACTTCAATCTCTCCGATCACACGATTACAGACCTGAGAGTGGCTATCCTTCAACAAAAAAACTTCAAAAACAGACTCCAACGAGAGACTGCTGAATTGGAATTAATTTGCAGACTGGATACAATTAACTTAGGCTTGACTAGAGACTGGGAGTGGATGGGTCATTACATAAAGTAAAACTATTTCCCCATGTTATTTCTCCCCCCACCCCACCCCCTACTGTTCCTCAGATGTTCTTGTTAACTGCTGGAAATGGCCCACCTTGATTATCACCACAAAAGGTTTTCCTCCTTCCCCCCCTCCTTCCTACTGGTAATAGCTCATCTTAAGTGATCACTCTCCTTGCAGTGTGTATCATAAAACCCATTGTTTCATGTTCTCTCTGTGTGTGTATATAAATCTCCCCACTGTATTTTCCACCGAATGCATCCGATGAAGTGAGCTGTAGCTCACGAAAGCTTATGCTCAAATAAATTTGTTAGTCTCTACGGTGCCACAAGTACTCCTTTTCTTTTTTGCGAATACAGACTAACATGGCTGCTACTCTGAAACCATAAATAAATCAGAATTAGGCAAAGTAAAACAGTTTTAAAAGCTTGAACTTTTTTGGTGGAAAGAAGTTAATATTTTCAGTTATAACAGCTTTGCAACATTTTTCTGTTGCATGGACGTCTTAGCAGGAGTTAGCATAAAGCCACTGACCTATTTCTTCTGACTCCTTTTCACAGGTGCAGCTTTTCAGTGCCAGCCTGGTAACAAGGGAGGCTATTGTGGCTCTTAAGGGCAGAGAGATCTTGTGATGAATAGGGAATATAGCTATACAATTGATGAATTCTGTTTGAAATTATGAACCCTATGAACCTGTGAGGAGGCAAACTCCATTTTGAATGTGTAGTCTTTTTGCCTTCTCTAGGCTGTGTGTGTCTCTATGTTGGGTTATATGCAGTGTTGTTGTAGTTGTGTCAGTCCCAGGATATTAGACACAATGTGGGTAAGGTAATATCTTTTATTGGAACAACTTCTGTTGGTGAGAGAGAGACAAGCTTTTGAGCTTACACAGAACTATGCCAAAGACTGACGGCCAAAGAATAGCAATAGAGTGTATCTGACTTTTACCTGACTTCCCAACCTTTGGAAACCTATTCAGTCTAGACAAAAGACTGGTCCCTGTCCAGAAGAGCTAGTTTAAGGGAGGTGTGGGAGGAGGTCAGCTTGGCAACAAAGCCATGTGGCAGGGGTTTGTCAGAAAGCTGTCAAGGGTGTCACCTGACACTGTGCTGAAGGTTTTAAAAAGGCAGAGCCTGGTCTACTTGGGTCAGGGGCCATTTTCTCCAGTGTGTGAGGGAGAGACCACTTACCATGAAACATGCATAAAGCAGGGGATATCCCGCCTTCCTGTCTTCCTGGATCCAGACTGTCCCCCAGGGAGTGGTGAGGTAACTGAGACCAGGACATGCATTCAGTATTTGTTGTTGTGTATGATCTATACTCTCCTGTGCTTTACTTGATTAAGAATAAACAAGCATAAAACTCTAGACAGGCAATGTGTGTGCTGACTGCTTCATAATGATTGCATGCCCCTGCGAGAGAGAAATTGTAAACCAGAAGTTTCACACCTATTGGGTCAAGTTCCAGAGGAGGGGTGCATTTAAATACTGGGGAATCTGAAGGCTCAGCACTGTGACCGGAGGGGCTAGGCAGCTGGACAGTGTGTTGCAGCACTCGGAGAAGGATGCCAGATACAAAGCCTGCACCCTCAGTGAGTGCCTGGGAACCCCAAGATTGGAGCAGTAGCTGGACTCCATTCAGATTCCAGCAGCTTCAAAACTCCAGGGATACAGAGCAGCAGAGTCTTAGATACTCCTTGCATCAATAGTAGTGGGCCAGCCAGTAAGTGGTGCTTGCTGTAATCTGTGAAAAGTCTGCTCATGCTTTATAATGTTGTTGGTGTTTATTATGTTACTAGTAAAATCTGCTTATGTCAAATACAAGTTATTGAGCTCAATACAGGAGTAACTGGGTGGAAGTCTATGGCCTGTGTAATAAAAGAGGTCAAACTAGGTGATTTACTGGACCTTTCTGGCCTCAAAATCTATAAATCTATGAAACTCATGGGAGTTTTATCCTTAACTGTTGCAATGAATCAGCCTAGCTCCAATAACTTCACTGGAGATATGTCAATTTTACAACAGCTGAGTCTCTGGCCCTGCATGTATAGCTTCTGTTCAGAGCAGGGTAAGAACTCCATATGCTTACACTAATGGTCTATTAAATGCTGTCACTTTGCATTGTTACAGTGTAGTACACCAGCCACTCACGTTGGTCACTTTTGACAAAGGTTTCCAGATTTCAACATTTAATCAACACCAAGAAAAATCTACTTTAGTGAGTGGAGCCATCATGCATGTGATCTGTATTCTGATGTGTTACTGTAAAGCATCTTCTGGGGATTATTTAGTGTTCACCTGTTAGCTAGGCACAAACACTTTGGATAGATAGAGACATGTCCCCATCACCACCACTTTACCAGCTGTGGATGTTATTGTCAATCCAGGTGCAGTATTAATATACCCGTGATTCTCCAATCCCAAGCTGTGTGTGTGAATCATAACCACACTCTAGCTGAGCAAAGAAACATATTACTAGCCCATTTAACAAGACCAACAGTAAGATTTTGTTATGTGGAAGTTGCTCTTATCCTTTAACATTCATCAGCTGTGAGCTGCAAAGGAGATAAAATGTAAAACTATAGTAAGGAGGCACTGAAAGCCACAACTGCACATATGCAGGATTGGAGACTATCTAAAATACATAGTTTAAATATTTTAATAATATTCTTGTGGAAGGCTATCATAACATATTGCAGTCTGTACCTGAGTCTCTCTCACTGTCAACTCTTTGCTTAGTTTAGTGGCACTTATATGCTGAAGTCAAGCTGACAGAGTCACTTTGATTTACAATTCATTGATGGCAATGCGAAAACTCCGATTTACAAACTTGGATCCTTAATGTAATATCCATTTCCCAAACCAGCTCCTCAAATCCCTTGTCACTTGAGCATCTTGATATAGTTTGGATGTATTGCTTTTGCAGGCTAATGGCTCTTGAACGCTAATGTACAAAGACAAAGTTCCAGACTTGTAAAGATTCAGTTTTATTGCCAATGCAGCCAATACCAATGGTAGTGAGAAAGTAAAGTTATATAGGTTTCTCACTGTTGCTTGTGAAAAGGTCATATTGCCACCCAGGATCTTACAAAGGATGACCCATGCTGAGCTTTGTTATTGTAGCTGTGCTGGTCCCAGGACATTACAGAGACAAGGTGAGTGAGGTAATATCCCGTAAACCTGAAAAACCAGTCTGGAAGACGATGGACAGCTGGCACACATGTAACTCCCCCTCTCTCACCACTGCTGCCTATAGGCTTCTTATACTTCCTTCAGCTATTGTTTCTCTGACATTGCTCTCCCACTACATCACTCAGTAACTGAGTCATGAACTTCAGCTGCTTCCTGCCTTTCCATATTTGTCCTTTCCCTCCATTTCTGAGGCCCCTCCAATCTCTCCACCATGCACATATTTTTCGTGAGATGGTGAAACTGACTGACCTTCCCAAAAGCTGGTAAACCCAGCAGGTACGATTATATAAATTCTCCTGTTACCTTTTATGATGCAACCTCCTGCACTTCCAAGCTACATTCTGTAGTTTACCCAAGGATCTTGGGGGGGGGGAAATGCTTTCTTAACCCAGTAGAATTTCTGATCAACTGAAAGTTGTAGCCAAATCCATTCTTTTCCATACACATTCACCCTCATGTGAATGGTTTAATTATATCTGAGCCAGTTTTAAAAGATGTTTAGAAATTCATCTACTATCAGTTTGCCTGACCCAAACATGCTTTTGAAATTAGCATTAAACATGATTAGCTCATTGGCTGTTATCCAGAAAAATCTCAGGCAACAGATATTAAGAAAGATATTTTATAAATGCAATATCAGTTCAAGAGGAGACTTATGAAAACATCAAAGCTATAAAGAGAATGCAAAGCCTTCTAGAACATGTGAGACAAGCTACAGAAAATAAAAATCATTTATGTTCTACTCATTTTGAAGAAGTGAGAGAAAATAAAATAGAAACCTATCAAGATTAAGTTTATAGTAATGCGGGAGAGGGAGATAGGAAAGATATATCTTTAAGGGCTTTGCAAGGAAAAAGGCATTGAATATTTTGCATTCTTTTTAATCATCAATAATATTTTTTAATATGTGAAAAACTAACTTAAAATGAAGCTGTCAAGAAAAAAAGCAAACACATTTTCTTGTAAATTACGTCCTAGATTGTTAAAACAAAATGTATTTTTCCTGATTTAAACTGTTAATTTAATTTTATATTTCATTAAGCTGGGGCAATGAAACACCAGTAGATTGTGCCGAAAAGTGCCAAAAAGTATGTGTCTTACAGAAGACAAGGCTCTGACCTCTATTATTTTGTCATTTAATTCACAAATATAATAATATTCACATCCAAAGAATGTAAGACATTTGTAGTTTTATGTCCGATTCAAGATGTTTATTGGTAATGCATCTTCATAAGATCTAAGATACCAACAAAATTTACTTTTTGATCTACATGATTGACCAAATTATTTATTTGGAATATACCAAACACCAACAAACATTTATTGAGAGCAAAGCACAACCTCACAGAAAAAAAATCTGACACTAATCTGTTATTTGTGCCACAGAAAGGAAATTACTAAGTGGCTGTCATAAAGTTCAGAAATGCTGTACAAAAAATAAGAATAATGCAACTCAAACAGAAAGAGCATCAAGAGAAACTTTTATTATCAGTTTATTTAGTGCTTTGTGGTTTCAGTTACAAACAATCCCTTCCTTAAGTAAACCCTTGAGATATATGCCAGGACAATATGTGTTGACATTGGAGGGACAAAGCCACAAGTCTGTTGTTAGAGGTGGGAAAATCTATCTCATAAGGTGAGTTAATGTACCATTTTTTTTATGATCCTCACCATCTTGGGGGAGAAAAGAGCTGAATGTGTATCATCTGTTATCTTGTCTTTTGGCTTAAAAAAGAATCTCAAAATACATTTTCTATGAAGGAGCCTTAGGGATTTCAAGACCAAATGAATTATTACCAGAGCAGTATGAGCTTCGAGGCACCATATTTGCTTCAAACCTGGAAAAAGCTACTCGAAGTCCCTGAGGCTTGCTCGTCTGCCTTCCTAATGAAGAAAAGAATGATCTTAAACGCAGATGGTTCTGTGTGAGCCTGCTACCCTACCCAAACTTATAACATTTACAGGCTGGTGAGTGCATTTAGCCAAGATCTCTAGAGTACAGAACTGCAGCCTCAATAGCTTTGATGGATAGATTAGATGTTAAATACCCATTCTAAATTGGCAGCTACACTAGCCTTCCATTTAGTAAATTGAACTGAAATTTTCTTAAAGCTTACTTTGGTTTATATTAACTTTGTGCTCCTTAATCACTTTTAAAGAACCAAGAAGTGCAGAACAGGAATGGAAACATAACTTCAAATAGCCTCTTAGCTGAGAAAAGAAAGATGAATAGAAGAAAAGGTTTAAAAAAGAAAAAGGAAAAAAACCTCTCATACCAAGCTGATCACTTTTAACCTATAAATCCCTATATCACTTGGGACCTCTCTACATGAAATCAAATCACTTATCTGTGCTGGAGTCCAGCATAATCTTGTCCCAAAAGTCATGGCTCTTTAGTCCCTTCTCTCACCACTGTGCAACACTTGTGTAAATATCCAGAACATACTCCTCGTCCTTTTGCTATTGCAATGGCATGAATTATAGAGTCAAGGATCAGGAGGTAGCTGTGTTAGTCTGTATCCACAAAAAAAAAGGTAGCACCGGACTCCTTGTTGTTTTTATGAATTATAGAAAATTTCCACGGTACATTTCTATTGGTCAGCAGAGAATTCAACATTAGTAGAAGGCACCGAGGTGCTTGCCTGTTTGTTTGCCACTGTTATAGAGATTTACACCATATTTGGCCCCACAACTAAAGCCTAGTAACAACCCACTCTTGAAAACACCCAACCTAGATAAAGCTACCCTTTAAAATGTGGATTTTTTTATTTCAAAGCCCAATTCTTTGGTGCCTTGACACCATCACAGACCACTAAGGTTTCAAAGAGCATGAGGTAACTTTCAAACAGGTTTATAGGCGTTCCAAGGCCATTCGCAGACTGACTTCTCCAATGTCTTGGGTTGATTGTATGGTTTGGCTATGACCATGATCTTGACCTGAATGCTGTTATTTTTTTCTGGGTGGCCCTGCTTGCCATTACAGTTGCCCTGACACCTTAATAGCATTGTCTTCATCATTTTCAAAAGCTCTCATGTCATTCCTGATTATTCTACTTTATCATAAAGTGGAGGATCTACTGTTCCCCCCCCAAAAAAAAGTCACCTTCCAAGCCATAGAGGTGTAATCATACAAACAATTCAAAAGTTGATGGTTCCATAATGTTTCTAAGGCTGTGAAGCTGAGAGCAATGTCTTTTGAATAAGACAAGTTTGGGGTTTTGTATAACCATGTAAACATAAAGTGCCCTTTGAAGACAATAGGAATCTTTCATTGACTTCAGGAGCTCCTGGGTGAAGCCTGAAGTGAATGAAATTCCTTTTAAATATGATATACCTTTCTTATATTTGGAGTGCAGGTGTTTCTTGCTTTGATAATTAAGATAACTTTGTTGAAAGATCTAGCCACTGTACCGCTACATTATATGTGCATTGCTGCTGTGAGACTGTTTTCAGTCTGAAACAACTCAATGAAATACTTTGAGATGAGCTTTAAAGAAATTGAGTCACACATGAGTGTCACACACATAATGTATGCAGTGTTGTACCTCTGTCAGTCCCAGGATATTAGAGAAACAACGTGAGGTAATATCTTTTATTGGACCAACTTGTATTGGAGAGAGAGACAAGCTTTCAAGCTTACACAGAACAGATCCCAGTTAGCCACTTTTCACAGGTGAAATGTGTTCCTATAAATTCAGTGTTTTGTTTTTTAAAGCACTGGTATCTGAGTCGTGCCATCTTTTCAGTGAACTGTTCACACAGTAAATGGAGAGTTCTGGAGCAATAATGACATTACAGATTTTCACATAATGGGACCAATATACATAAAAGTCTTGTGCCAGCCATTCGTTCTCGAATGAAAAACTGAGAATAAAATGTTATATCCCTCCAAAGAGAGAGTCAAATTCCAGTATCAGGAACAAGGCACAAAGTCTCACTCTTTTCAAATATATGTATTCAGCTAGACAACTTTGCAGAAGGCTGTAATGTTTCATGATGATCATATCCGTTTGCAGTTTCCAAATCCTGTAGTTATAAAGCAAGGAAGCTTTTGTATTACACTACAAAGTAATTAGAACAAAAAATCAAGGCACTTAGAAGAGTTGTAGCTATTGGCCAGATTATCTTCCCACAGGAATTTGGGGGCAGACTCAGAACTTCTCTTCACAGTGCAAAATGTAGACAGCAGCAGCTGACAAAACATTTGGGATTTGATTCTCTGACCATATCTGTTTTACATTGATAACCCCATTGATTTCAGTGAATTTACTCCTGATTTACACTAGCATAAGTAAGGAAACAAGCAGGCTCTTGGCATTTTAAAATGATCTTGAAATGATACTTGCTTCGTGTGCATGCCAGGAAAATCCCACTTGCATTTGAGGCATTTTGTCCTAAATTGTTGTGATGCAGTTTTGCTTTCAAACATTTTCTGCATTTGAGTCCAGAAGCAGTTGCATTTCAGTCTTGGATGAAATGATTCTGATACATTTGGCCAATTCCTGTGGCTCAAGCAAGGGTTGTGGAACTCCTTAAATGTTGCACAACAGAATGGATTGGGGGGATTTAGTGAGAGCAGAAGCTAGGCACAACTTCCATGCCTCTGCAGGGATGGCTTCCATATCGTTGCAGACAGTAATTCTGAAGGAGTCCTGAAACACTGTGCAACTAGGCTGCACCAACTGCTGTGATGAATGGAAGACCTGCTGTATGACACGGGAGAACACAGCTGTGGCAGGAATAATGCAGCTCTAAATCTGCATTAGCAACTGTAAAGAGGCTTCATTCTCTCTCTGTAGTCAAGGAAAAGGAGTCTGGCCTCCACACTGTATGGCTTATTTCCTTCAGCTGTATACTAAAGACATAATATGGCAGACTGGAAATGATTTGTGATCTTTCTGAATTAAAGGTGCTATACAGAAGAAAACATAATTATTTTCTCATGGAAAAGGAGACACTTATTTTATGGATTGGGGAGAAAAACGTAATTTAACTAAGTAGGCCAAATTTTAAAAAGAGTACTAAGCTACATGAACAGTTCTGAGTTCCCTCAACTTGCACAACACAAACTCCAGCATGAGTGCATGCTAGCCATAAGTCATGCATGTCCATCTCTTTCTCTCTCTCTCTCTCTCGCGCACGCGCACGCGCACACACACACACACACACACACACACACTCTGGCAGGCTTTATGTGCACAGGGTTTAGCTGCACACTTTTAAAAATTTGTCCCAAACTTTCATTTCTTTTGTTGGCTTGCCAAATGTCACAACCTAATTTAATCCTGGATCTGCTAATTAGTTAAATGTCTGAGGGCACATAGTGCCCTTTTATGTCAGCTGCTGATTGTTGTGGTTATTAATATTAATATATCATTAAATCGATTGATTTTTATAACACCTTTCCTAGACATCAAGGCATTTCACAGACTTAGAAACTACACACTTCATTTAGAACTGAAATGCATCCATTCCTGATGAGACTTGTGGTAGCCCTTAATACTGTCAGCAACACTACAAAGATGAGGACGACTACTGTATGTAATTGAGGCAACAAGGCGAAGCAAATGGAAGATCTTTTGTTATGGTGAAATCTGATCCCTTCTGACACCATCTTTCTGCCCTAGTACCACATTACAAAGGAGAATAAAAAGTGGCAGAAAAGTCCCCTCCCAACCAGAAGGCCAGGTTGTCCCCTCTCTCTCCACATCACAGAGATCAAATGTTTTCATCTCCACTTGGTCAGTGCTAGGTAGTTTTGGCGTGGGGCGGAGATAGTGGAGCAGAGGCATGGCCACACGATGTCGCACAGACCCTGGCTAGCTCATCAAACCTCTTATTTTCTAAGTGGAAATATGCTTGGTAATTACTGCCCCTTTGTACCTTCTATCCCTTTCCAAAGTGGGGCAGGATGCATAGCGTCTTCTGGAAGTAAATCTGGCACAAGCACAGGGTTTGATGCTCTTTTAGGGTATGTCTACAATGCAACAGGGAGCATGCTTCCCAGTGTTGGCTTTGGCAGAGAGACACACACTAGTTCCACTCAAGTTCGTGCACTAAGCTGGAGTTCAGCTAAACTGCCTCTGTTTACCCACACTGGGAAACATGCTCCCAGATGCTGTTTAGACATACTCTTGTTGGCTGGGCTCCAGTAATCTGCTTCATATTTTAATGATTAGTGTACAGGGCTAATTTCCAGTAGGATCGGGATTCTCAAATTACAACTAAAGGCAAAATTCCTCCCTCAGAGCTTCACAAACCTACATGGGTGTTGGTGGATGGTGGGGAATAATAAACAAAAACTGCTGAGATGTTCAAAATCCCTAGAGGGGATTTAGATGCACAATGTCAATATGCAAATCTCAGGCCAAACCTTTGCAGCTCCGTCACGCGTACGTCATATAAAGCACTGTCATTATTACAGCCCTGCAGACCTTCTTCACTGGTCACATTCAAATTCAGGATTGCCATGGTGTTGGAAAGGTCTGCTTTTCAAAGCTTTCCAAAGAACTGCTAAGAGTGTTGCAGTCATTTTACCATCGACAGCTTCCTGGCTCTTTTTTGCTTCAGCACATTTTATTTTCTCCATAAATAACCTGCTTGTTTCCTCCTTTGGTGCCTCTGAATGACCACAGAATAGAAGTCAGGATGTATTTATCTTCTCTGTTCTGCCTTTTCTGTGCTACATGATGTGGTCGATGCACATGCCAAGTTTCCCCAACAGCAGTTTTATATTTCCTTTGCCTATGTTTACCATTGCATGTTAGCTTGCAGTCTGTGTTTCTATATGTTTTAACCTCTTTTTAAAAAGAAAAGGAGGACTTGTGGCACCTTAGAGACTAACAAATTTATTTGAGCATAAGCTTTCGTGAGCTACAGCTCACTTCATCGGATGCATTTTGAGCTGTAGCTCACAAAAGCTAATGCTCAAATAAATTTGTTAGTCTCTAAGGTGCCACAAGTACTCCTTTTCTTTTTGCGAATACAGACTAACATGGCTGCTACTCTGAAACCTCTTTTTACTCTTCCTTTTTGTAAATCCTTCACTCATGTCATTTGCCATCAGGAGTTCATTTTAAAGCACTTCCTTAACAACCTGCAAATGCTTGAAGTCTTGAGTCTGTGTTGTGAGAACATCTTCATTGTGGTTTACAAATTCCTTTCCATATTTTCCTTCTTTTGTTCATTCTTTGGCAGGCACATATTCCAGATAACATTCCTTATAAATGTTGATAGAACTCTTTCTCCTCCAGTCATGCTTTCAGGCCACTATAGTTCTTATAGCCTGTAATACATGGAGGTATGTTCAGTGTCTTTTCTCCAATAGTGAATGTCTGACCAGCCTGGAGTTATAGCACCTTAGCTGTATATCTGCCAATAGTAGATGTCATTCCCTTTTTTTTTCTTTTTTGTTTTTGACTTGGTTTTGAATTTTGTCATCTGTAACCTTGTCTAACTGTAGTAGGAAATTTACCCATTGCTAACAACTGGTATCAATATTTGGTGCACCTGGTCCAGTGTTGAAAAAAGCTTAACTCCATGTATAGACAGGACCAAACTGTGTCCAGCATCATTTCAGAAACTGTGGCTAGACTTTGTTGTGCACATGGCTCAGTTTTCTCACTGTTTCTCATTGTGGGTTGAGGTAACTTGTTCTCTTGGCGAAAGTACTGTCTGACTGCAGATTTGTCACACTAGACTACCTTCCATCCATCCATGTTCAGTTGTAGAGTTGGGTGGAAGTAAATACAAATATGATGCTACTGTTCTTTGATTAGCAGAGCTCCAGCAATCTGTTCCACACACTATCAGCCCTTGGAGAAGGTTAATATCCAGGGTTCTAAGCATCTCATTTTGCCATACAGTAGACTTAAAGAAACAGACCGTTACAAGGCACAAGTAGGAGGAGCCAGGAAAGCAATATGGAGGATTGGAAGCTTTAGGGATGTCCAGAGATCTGCAGGATTGTCTTTTGCATTTCGTACGGATCCTTGGACTCCTCTGAAATTGCACATCATACTGCTAGCACTCTGCAAGAGTTAATCCTCAAAGAATTTAAACTCTGATGAGTTTGTACCTATTATTTTTCCATCAGAAGAGCAAAATGGAGGCTAGAGTTTAAAATGCTTTTTCTTAGCACTGAAAAATATCACTCATATCTCCCTTCATGCAAACAGTACCAAAACTGAGGCTGTGAGAAAGGCCAAAGGACCTTCACTGGAATAAGATCATAAAAATGATTAACTGATGCTGTAGTTTTAAATTCCATGGACAGGAGTAGCCTGTTCATTTTTCTTTCTTTCTGGGTCATTCCACTTTTACCTCAGCAAATGAGAAGTATTAGAGTAGTAGCAAGGCAGATGTCGTCACAGGGGATCAGACTTCAACTTGGATAATTACATCCTGCCCACCTACATTCCCTTGTTGCTTCAATTCAACATTTAGCAGTCGGCACTGGATTCCATTGTTGTTTCAGTTAAATATGTGGGCCCAGATTTTCAGAGGTAGCCTCTGATCTTGTGTCTGCATTTAATTGCATGCATAAATAATTTCGATATTCCCAACTTTTGTGACTTCATCATATTAAATGTTTTTTATTACATACTCAGTGCTTGGAGTGATGGGATTATGTGAGAATCTCAGCTTTCATTTAAAAACAAAAGTGGTGTTTTGGCTTGAAAAAGTGGCCCAAGTGCACTGTAAAGGCTTAGAAACCAGAAGGCAAATGAAAAAAAGCCCAAATGTTTTCTTTTTAAAAAAAATCTAATGAATTCTAAGCCAAAATGTATCTATAATTACTGTATTGTGAACCCCAACCATTCAAAAATTATATCAGGCCTCAAAATAATGAGATTCGCATAAAATCATGAGATTTAAAAAAAAAAAGATCTGGAGCACACTGTAGTGGGAAGTAGGTGTACTAGCAAAGTGACATGTACCAAGAGCTTGTTTGGAATAGCCAAGTGCAACTGTAGTTATAAAAAGAAAAGGAGTACTTGTGGCACCTTAGAGACTAACAAATTTATTTGAGCATAAGCTTTTGTGAGCTATAGCTCACTTCATCAGATGCATTCGGTGGAAAATACAGAGGGGAGATTGATATACACACACAGAGAACATGAAACAATGGGTTTTATCATACACACTGTAAGGAGAGTGATCACTTAAGATAAGCCATCACCAGCAGCAGGGGGGGGAAAGGTGGAAAACCTTTCATGGTGACAAGCAAGGTAGGGTATTTCCAGCAGTTAACAAGAACATCTGAGGAACAGTGGGGGGTGGGGTGCGGGGGAGAAATAACATGGGGAAATAGTTTTACTTTGTGTAATGACTCATCCATTCCCAGTCTCTATTCAAGCCTAAGTTAATTGTATCCAGTTTGCAAATTAATTCCAATTCAGCAGTCTCTCGTTGGAGTCTGTTTTTGAAGTTTTTTTTGTAGATGAGGATATAAACATCTGCTGGGCAGTGGTTGGTTGTGCTATCCCCAAGCAAACCAAGGAACACATTTTGTGTCTGACAGTCACAATTCTCGTCTTGCTTCCTGCAAGCAAACTGCTCTGCTGTATTGGTCAATGCACTGTGTGGGTGAGGAGTACAGTCAAAGCTTCTCCCACTCCCTGCCCAGCTATCTCCCCAGTGCTATGAACCACAGGGTATATGGAACCTAAATGCCAATTTTGACCCCAAATATGCCATTTTAATATTATTATAGCTAGCTGTTTATAAGGTAGCTGTATTAAGAATGAGTTTGATTTTAATTGGAAAGGAAAGGCCTGAAATGTAGACGAAAACCACCTTCAGATGAATTCTGGATGTTACAACCTCACATTGTTATTTTTCTGTATCCTGAATTATGGACTTTTTAGAACTATGCAATCCTTATTCACTGCTTTCAAGGAAAGGAATACATTGTTATGTGAGGGACATGTGGTGCCCTTAACATCGTTAAACATTGCAAATGCTTCAAAGAGAGGGAAGAAATGACAATCTATACTCCTTTTCCTCCTCCTTTTCTTTGGCAAATTCCTACTTGGGCACTTTAGATAGCTTGGATATGTTGCCTGATCTATTGATTATGTATTAATTATACTGGTTACTTAAAAATTCCCAATTAACACTCTGAGGTTTGATTGGTTCTCATCCCAAGATCAGGCCCAGTATTATAACAATTCCTGTTTAATTGGGAACCCCAATGTGCAGAGTGGCAACACTCACACTTAGGAAAAACCTTCTGTGTTTGTAACACAGTAAGCAAAGTTCCAAACACTCCAGCCCTGTAAGGTAGGTAGACAGAATACAGAATGAGCTGAGCATCCATATACACAAGTGATCCCTTGCAGAACAACCTGAAGTATTCCCCCTCTTCTTCCCCCTGTTCATCATCCTGGCATCTCACAATGCACGCAGGCTGGAATACAGCTGTTACAATGTGTTATATTGACACCACAATGTCTCATGTATATACTGTAGAGGTTTCAGCCCCTTTTCTTTGTTTGTAGTTCCTCACTCTACTAATGTTGTGGTGCCCTTTTCCCACTGGTTATGGATCCTTTTACCTCAAGTCCATTAACATATGTATCCTTTAGTTACCATAGCATCTGATGCTGAGACATATGCTGATGTTCCTAACTTAAAATATCCCAAGCTGTTATAAATTAGCCTCTTGTGGTTACCTATCAGCAGTTTAGTCATTACAGCATTCTGTCTTGTGATATCTTATGATCTAGGGTTACTCTTGGAGAGCGACTTATTTTAAGGCTTTTGGGGCTTTGGGCCTTGATTAGTTTAGCTAAGCTATTGTTTTATAGGCCTTATTGCATTAGTACCTTAATTTACAACCATGTATAGACCTATGCACTTATACTATAGGCTACAGATATTGAATGGATACATTGATAAAAGGGGGAAATAAGATTTAACCCACCAAAGGTCTCAAAATATGTTTAATCCCTAAACCAGTAATTTAATGTCTCTTAAGGGAGTGCAAAAATTTTACCTAAAAAAAGAATGCTGCAATATAATTTGCTTTGTACAAAAGCAAAGGAAGAATCCTGTTACAAGTGTTAAGGCTCACACTAATGAGGCATAAATGATGCTTATCAACCAAACATTAAGGCCACATACTTTTAGTTATTGCTGAAAGGAAAGAGATATTCTGATTTATTTCAGAGGGAGTTTCCTTATCTCTGAACAACTTTTCTGAATCTCTGAACCATTCCTGAAATTTAGATATGTAAGGTATTTGCTAACAACTACAAATTCCTGTATTATAATACGGCATGGAACTTTGAATTAAGAATAGTAAATTCATGACTATGTAGCTAAATTTGTTATATACCTTATATTTGTAAGTAGGCATTTTATATTAGTGTAGGAAGAATATTTAAGTTACTAGTATGAGTGATGGTGTTGAGATGCCTAGTGACATACTATTGAATATAGGAATGTGTATATAAAGATTAAGAGGAAGAACTGTGAATTTAACATAAGGAGATATTATTGGTTAGAAATAGTGTTCTTGTTTGTATTACTAACGTTTTTGAAGTTAACTAGGATAATGCCTAAAATTACAAGAGTACTGTAAATACTTGAAGTTAGGATATTAATTTCATAATGAACCCTGGAAGTTGTTAGAAATTAGAATCAATCTGGGGAATAAAACCTTCCTAAACTTGAAGACAGAATAGGATAAATTCTCCTGTAATTAAGGCTAATTGTGAAAAGAATGAAGACTAAACATTAAACTCCAAGATTAATGAAATGTCAATAAAATACCACTTAATTTACAACAGAATATGAAAAAGACTGTTAAACTGTTGTTAAATGTTTCAAAAAGAATTAACAGAAAACAGAACTAAAACACTTGTTAAATATTTCTGTTCGTATTAGACCTTTTAAGTTACATGCTCAATAGGAACTAAAAAATTCAAGGAAGAACTGAAACTATGCATACTTTTCTGACATACTTTTCTGAGGTTGAGCTGCCACCTTCTGAATGGGTAGAAAAAAGGAATTACATCTGACATGCCTAAATGATGAATTTATCACCTGTAACCCAAGTTGTATCATCCCAAAATTTGTGATGCCCAATGAAAAGGTGCCAACATCAAACAATTGATCCTTCTAGGAGGGGACAATCCCTAGACTTAGTACTACTATGAACTTATTAGCATTACCAAACACCACTGTTTTGCTATCAGCTATAACTAGTTCACCCTCAAACCCTTCTCATCAGTTACATTGTGCTATCTGAGTGACAAGAAAACTTCAGATAACAAAGTTACACTATGTGTGAGAAAAGAAGCATACTGGAAGGCTCGCTTACAAAGCATTGAAAAGACAGTGCAAGTAACAATTCCAGAACACCAGGTAGGATTTAGATGTCCTACCAAACCTTCCTCTTCTCCTCTGACACACGATCAAATACTGCAACATAATAACATATAAGACAACACTTAACACTAAGAAAAAAATGCAGTGCCATCTATTGGTGGAGGTACTGCTTTTACACTCATCAGTACAATACCCCATAACTCCTCATCTTGCTTCACTCTTTGTATGTGTATGCTACAAATGATAAATTACTTTTCTGCATACCTTTTGAAATTGACTTACATTGGTCTTGCACTTCATTACACTTTGCACATAGATTTGCCATAAGCATGTTATTATAGGCTTCTCTGAACACCTAGAGATTGTACGGAAATATTGAAGATCACCATAGCTTTGGCTTAAAGCCCAGTACTTTGCTCAGTTTAGTGAGCCATGATTTCTTTTATTCATTTTTAGTGTCAATGTGCATTGTCCTTATAAAGACTATTGGACTTTGAAGTTGCAGCTCTGGAATGCAAAGCATCTTTTTCATCCACAGAACACGGTTTTGCCACCTGCTGATTTCTCAGGGACTTTAATTCAAAGTGAAAAAGTCCGCCCTTATCAGAAATAATTTTATTTGTGTCGTGCTCTTGCCCTTTCCCAGGAATAGACTGTATCACAATCATATTATGTCATATTGCATATTGGATGTGGTGGTTTGCAAAGAGATGGATTTATTTTCCCCATAGCTATGCTGAGACCATCAGACACCTTCTCTTAGAACGACTCCTTCACGCCTTTATCTAGTAAGTTTTAAGTAAAATGAGCTAAAGGTAGTTTCAGTGGCTAATCTGCTGTTGAGACCCCTGCCAGATTTTGCAGGTTTAAAAACACTTTGTCCATATTTTAATTTTTTCTCTGCCCTGTGATGTGTGAATGATCCAGACAAACAATGGTATATGAAATGAATGAATATAAAGTGCATACATTTCATTACATCTTTCTCCTACCCTTTCATATGTCACTTATCCTCTTTGATTTAAGCTCCTTGGGGCATAGACTATGTTCTCCTATGTGGTTTACACAGACCCTAGCAAAATATGGACCTGATTTTGATGGGGACAATAGGCTCTACCATAATACAAATAGTGATTAATGATAACACAATAACTGACTATAAAAGGGGGAATATTAAATTAACTATACAAAGTAAATGATTTTTTTTCCTCATTACCCCTTTTTGGTTCTAGTCATCTTAGATGTCACTTGACTTATAACAATAGTAAGTAAACAATATTCAGGCTGATGTGTAACTTTTAAGTTGACAATGTCATTTTAAGTAATAAACGATGATTTCTGAACTGTGCTTGCAGTAGCACTTTTGTAAATCCAGAATAAGTATAGTGATTGTAATGTACTTACTCCAGATTTACACTGGCAAGTCAAAATAGAATTTGATCCAATATCAGCCAGGCAAAAGGCCAGTGGTCTGAATGCCCCCTTCCCATTTGAGAATGAATTGTCAGGGAAAATAATAGGATTCTAATTATTAGTGTTAGACTAAGCCCTTTAAAATTCTTCCTGTCCTGCAGAAAGAGAGTGTCTTATTTGCAGGAACTCAGTGTTATTCAGTGGAATTCATCCTGCAGGGACAGAAAAATTTTCAAGGACAGGACTGTACTAACAGTCAATGGAGCTATACCAATTTACACCAGTTAAAAATCTGTCCCATTAGTTTTCTGAGTAGGATTGGGCAGATCTGAATTGATTAAGGAAGAAGGATGGAAGACTAAATCTATACAAAAATCCAGTAAATCAAATATTAACCTAGAAGTAACAAATCTTAGGTATTATTTTCCCCATGTAGATGCACTGCCGTGTCTTACTTTAATTCTATTTATTCAGATAATAACTTCCATACATTTGTACCCCTAAAGTTCTCCAAACTTGATTTTGTTCCATGTCACATGTGCCAAAAAACAGGATGAAAATGTGTAATAAATTAAAGGCAGCATTTTAGCCAGTGCAAAGTCTCTTTGTCTCTAAAAATCAGCATCTTATGTGCACATTTTGTCAAAATCCTTGACATGCGAAGTGCTTAAAAACCATTTGTGTGGGTGTAGCAGTTTAATATGGATTCACAATGGATGTAAATGTGTGTGCTGGTGAGATAGATTGTAGACTTACTTGCAAAATGAATTTGCCAAGTAAAGATGTGCTGACCTGTACAATAGCAAACTTGCATGGGGTGAGGGTAGGTATATTCACTCATCCACTAAAACACAAATACAACTTTATATCAAGGACAGCTGGTAGTCACTCCAGGAAAAAGATCTTTGATGAAATGTAACTAGTATGCTGTTCGACTGCTAGACTGCTAAAATGAGATCCTTTGGGAAAATGTCCTATACCTTGATGTCCGTGTATTATGTTTATTTGTAATAAGGGAGGGAGGTTGGAAATTTCTAAAGAGTACATACCATTAATATATATACTTAGCATAAGTGATATGGAATAGCATTGTATGCCAAATACAGAGGTGGGAAGTGGTGTCAAGCAGTACAAAAAAACCAAAAACAATTTGGCCCATCATCAGAGGTAATGAAATAAATCTAGTTAACAATATAAATTTTTTTATGCTTTTTTCATATTCTGAATGGGTTCCAATAATGTCAGCATGTAGCAAGGAAAGAAAAGAGTAACCTCATAGTGTTTGTATTTTGGGGGGGGGGAAGTTGTTTTATCCTTAAGTGTTTGCATTGGTTTCATCCAACACGAGCAGCGTAGCTGGTCCTGGCACAGATGTACTGGGGAAGGAGAAGGGGCAAGGCTCTTCCCTCCTGTACCTGGCACCTCTTTGCCATGCAAGGGCCAGCCATCATTACAGACCTTGTACCCATGTGACTGGTTATGTTACTATGCTAGACTTGGTGAGCACCACTAATATTTCTAGTCACATGAACAGGGGAAGCAGAGAGAAGAAAGAGGTCTGTTCCTTCCTCCTGGGCTAGTGGAGTTGCTGATGACAGAGGGGCATGCACATTACACCCTCTTAATACTATAGCTCTTTGCACAGCTGGGGGCTCTGGGAAGCACAATGATTCCTGCAGTTCCCACTTGGGCAATTTAGTTCCACGCTGGGTCAGGTCCTAAACAGCATTAGCTCGATTGAAACAGGAGAGGGAGTTCTCACCAAACCAGCCAATAAGGAGAGGGTTACAAGTATTCTATATTAAAGATCCGTGTGTATGTAGATAGCGAATGTAGGAACCAATCCAAAGCCTTTTGTAGTCAATGGGATTCTTTCCATAATCAGGCCCCAAATAAAGCACCATCTACTGACAAATATAAATTATGTAGAATTGTTCACAGGTTTGTAAGATCAATAAAGTTACTGTGGGGGGGGTGTGTGCATTCAAAATGGCTACCTGATTACACCGCTCATGACAAAGGGAGATCTGTAAAGGAGGTGCTGCTCCCACAAGCTATGCAGAGGAGGAGGGGGCTTTCCCTTTATGCTTTTTCCTGCTCTCTGTTACTTTAGGCCTGTAGTGGGGTGGCTGCCCCACTCCTATCCTAGATGGGGCTTCAGCATACCAGGGAGGCGGTGCAGGTGGGCGGCCAATCAGAGGCTGCATTAGAGACAGCCAATCAGAGCCAGACTCAGCCATATATAAAGGCTGCCAAGGAAGGGAATGGGGAGTCTCTCTCTGGTGGTCAAGGGAGGAGGATGGGCTCCTCTGCTGGAAGGTAGCACTTTGGACGGAGCAGTGCTGGAGAAAGCCAGAAGGAACTGAGGAGCTCTGGCCAAGGAAAACCCTAGGCTGCCGGCCTAGACCAGGCAGGTGGCATAGGGCTGAAGGGGAAGTGGCCCAGGGACAATAGCAGGGCAAGGGGAGAGAAGGAGGGCAGAGAGGCTGCCGCTAGAGGGTCCCTGGGTTGGGACCCAGAGTAGCGAGTGGGCCTGGGTCCCTGCCTTGTGCTACACGGGGCAGAAGAGCAGCGTAGCCTGATCCAGGCTATGGCTGGGCCCTGCGATAAGGGGCTAGACTTAAAGGCTGCATCCGGCCCCTACAACAGGTGCAGATCGTGGACTGCTGATAACACCAAACCCCTGGAAGGGGGTGAGCCTGGAGCAGTGGGCACTGCCGGAGGGCAGTGTCCTGAAGAGGATGCTGCCGAGTGGGGAGCAACGAGGGTCCCCAAAGCAGCAGAGCAGATGAGGGGCAAGGCAGCATGTGAAAAAGATGCTCAATGACTGGACAGAGCTAATTCCCCAAGAACCAGTGGGAGGCACCAGACCCCATCACAAGGCCCTACTTAGAAGGTGTGATGTATTTGAATGTATTGAGCAGAGTGTTGAATGTGCTTATGTGAATTTGCAGTTATCATTTCTTAAGAAGTTGCTTAGGTTGACTCTTTTATATAGTGGTTACTTTGTTTCTTTCTCTGCGATACAAAGTCAATCAGCCATCATGGCTCCAACCTAATGTCAGGGATTCATGCTATGTTTGCAATACGCAACAACTGGCAACAAGGATTTCAAAGACCTTGTGTGCATCCAAGTAGCAAAACAAGCTTTAACATTACTTGCAGCCCTGGTGGGAAAGAGAGTCTGCTACTACGAGTACTCTGAACTACTAAACTAATAGCAGTGAGGTGACACTGCAGGCAATATTTGGAAAAATGAAGGTCTTTGACAATGCCACGGAAGTCTGGCCTATACAGAGAAGATGGAAGAGTATTGGAAATAAATGAGATTCCCCCAGGAAAAAAAACAAACCTGTAGCAGCATTACTGAGAGTGATGGGAGGAAAAACATACAGTTTAGTATGCAATCTGATCGCCAGAGAGAAGCCATCAGTGCAAATTGGTTCACAAGTGCTCTTGAACAATCTCCTGATGATAGCCGAAAAGTTCAGGTTTCATAAGTGGAATTAACTTAAAGGTGAATCTGTTTCATCCTTTGCAACAGTGTTAAAAAGATTATCAGAACACTGTGCTTTTAAGGATGGGCTTAACGAGGTCCTAAAACAGATTTGTGTGTGGCCTGCTTAATGAAAGCATACAGAAGAGCCTTCAACTGGGGAAAATCTTACCTTTAAACACATAGTAGAAATTGGAGCAATGATGGAAACTGCAACAAGGGATGCAACAGAATTATGTACTGGCATTAACAGAAGTAGGAATACATAAACTATCCATAACCCAAGCAAGAAGCGGTTCACTCAGCAGACAGACGCATTATCAGTGTGGGAAAGGGTTCCACACGCCTTGTTATTGCCAATGTAAACATTCATATTACAGAAGCTGTAATAAATAAGGTCATATCCAAGTGGTTTGTCACACTAAGAGAAATAAAGAAGAGGCCAAATCAGGGCATAGAAAAAGGAATATCGAAGTACACTCTTTAGACAAATACATTAGTGACACAGACTGAGTGTGGAGTAGCCAGCCTGGTTATACATAATGTGGGCAAAAATGACAGTAAGCAATCTGTCTGACACCAGGGGTGGTGGGGAAAAACAGTCAAAATGGAATTGGACATAGGCTCTACAATGTCTGTTATCTCATGTTTGGAAAATGAGACTTCTAAATACCAAACAGAGAGACACTGATGCTACTGAAAACTTATATGAGAGAGAAGATAGTGTCAATTTGAGTGATGCAAGTGAATGTGGAGTATAAAAATAAGTACTTTTCATTAGACTTATATGTTGTTGAGAAGTGGGGACTGCCTCATGGGGCCATGAATGGTTACATAAGGTTCCTCTGGATCGGAAATCCATAGAGATGACTTTCAGAAGACTCCAGTAAAACAGTTGAAACAGCTGGAAGGAATACTAAATCAGGCATTGGGAGTATTCACAGAAGGCATTAGAACTCTAAAACACACAAAGGCTAAAATAATCCTAGCTGAGAATGCTACTTTAAATGGAGTTTAACAATTCACAACACTGGAATAGTTTTAATTAAAGAATAAAACTGATTTATTTACTTACAAAGAGAATTTAAGTGAGTACAAATAATGAGGTATTAAAGTCAGAAATGGTTATAAGATTCTACTAGTTTGGTGGACACACTGGTGTTTAAAAATAAATATATCTTCAGACATATAGCCAGATTTTGAGCAAACACAGAAGCATTTGAAAATCCATGTGGGAAATGAAAACATTCCTAGCATTTTAAACATATGATGTCTCCACGATATTTAGTAACTAGTTAGTCCACTTGGTTAGCTGACATTTACAGCAATTCTATAGCAAGTTTTCAAAACTGTTGCACCAAGGAAAACTGCTATGGTTTCCTGCCATTGCCATTAGTGTGCCTGCTGTAAGACCTCCTGCTCTTCAATAGGAGTCTGCTGTCATTACCGTTACTGCTCTGCTACAACAGAAAGTAAACCCATAATGGAAACTAGATTGCTTACAAGGCCAGGCTGCAATCCACCATGCATGAAAATAAATGCTAGTGGCAAGGATCATAACATGCAGGTCTCTACACCAGTGAAGAAACAGTGGCGCTGATTATCTTCCCAATAGTACAGGTTTTGCACTGTATAACTACAGTGACACCATTCCTGACTTACACCACAGCAAAGGGGAGTAGGGTGAAGCCCCGAATCTGCATTCTGTTAATGGACTGCTAAATGTGACACAGGAGATAAGATGCCATCCTCTTGAGATTATAAAGAGGGACGATCAGCAAGGCCAATCTAAGTGCTACAACCAGTGAGTGCCTCAGTTATATTGTCTCAATATTTAAGTCTTTCTCTAGTAAAAGCAAACTCTTGAACCATATTCACTACAGAATATGTGGACAGTCAATGGAGTTACTGTGTGAAACTGAACCAAAGTCCATTGGAATCAACAGAAATACTGAAATTGATTGAACTGTCACTGAATGAGGACTTAAGAGAGAGGAGAATGGGGCCCAGTGTAAAATACTGAAAATAGAGATGAATAGTAGTTTCACACTTGGTTAATTTTGTCCAGGGTTCAAGCCAGGGAATCCCAACATTCTCCATAGTGTCTACCACATCTTGATAGATATGTCTTCTCCCATTGGTATCCTGGATGTCCTCTCTCTCATTCATGTCCCCTCTCTCACGATCAAATAACATCCCTGTGGCAACTACATCAATGGAAAGGTAGTATTAGGAAAATATTTAATTTAATATATAATTTTAACTTATTTTAATGAGATCTAACCTCTGTCAACAGGAGGAGAGAGAGAAAGAAAGAGAATACTGTGACTACCAGCTCTCCTTGGACCAGCAAGTTCCATGAACCACAGACAGGGAACTGCGAGTCTAAGCATTTGGGTAGATGAATACCTTCAATCCATATATAGTAGAAAATGTCTTTCAAAATCCCACTCAGGAAATATATTCCTTACCTCATTTTTTCCGTTATAACTTTCCATAAGCTGTTAAAGGTTTAATGAAAATAAAAACAATCAGGCTACTTTACATTGTCACTGAATGGATTACTTTGGAGTCTGGAGGTTTCTTTGTATGTATTGTTTATTTTAAAATAAATGCACCTGCAGAAAACCACTTATTCCCATTTCTAAATATTACAGATGCAATGTACCCAACTTCAGTAACATATGGTACATGGGTTGTTTGAGAGAGAAGGCTAATACAGTTCAGTAGAAGAAGTGAATTTTTAATATAGCAGACAATCCAAGGAGTGAGCCATAATGTCTCTCCTAATGGACAAGTAAGCAACCCTGCAGAAATTAAAATAATTCATGATATTAATACTGCAAGGGACACAGGTTGAGCAGTAAACAGCACTTCTACTTATGAAAAAGAGACATATTTAGATCCAAAGGGTATTTACTGGATGGTATTAAGAATTAGTAGGTCTACTTATTTTAGGTAACTGACAAGACTGGCTCAGTCAAAGGAGTTCTTTGCTGCTGCTTGACAGGAACAAACATAATTACCATCTGCTTTATATTCCCACTAGAAGTATAAACGCTTTTCTTTTTTTTTCTTTTCTTCCAGAGTCAGCTACATGCCATAGGATTGTTCATTGCCTTGATTCAGAAATCTGTATCTCCTTCACTGGAGAATACATTGATATGTATTTCAGTTGCCTTCAAACAACTGAAATGTTACTTAGGAAGAGTTAGCCTCCACTTTAAAGGACATTTTTGTTGCTCTTGATGTTGGTTTTTCTAGATTTGTTATGTGAAAACCACACTGATACAAAAGCAAGGGTGTCTGATCCAAACTGGGAAGTGATTTTTAAAAATATGGATGGCTAAATATTGCACACATTGTAAATGGCAGTTGCACAGATGGTATTGGAGAAAGACTATGTGTAAATCTGACAGATGTTAGTGCTATGGTATTTATACATGGTACATGGTCGTCATCATGAATAGGTCGGAGTATGAACAAAAGGCTACTAGGCAGCTCTCCAACACCACTTTCTACAAGCCATTACCCTCTGATCCCACTGAGAGTTACCAAAAGAAACTACAGCATTTGCTCAAGAAACTCTCTGAAAAAGCACAAGAACAAATCCGCACAGACACACCCCTGGAGCCCCGACCTGGGGTATTCTATCTGCTACCCAAGATCCATAAACCTGGAAATCCTGGACGCCCCATCATCTCAGGCATTGGCACCCTGACAGCAGGATTGTCTGGCTATGTAGACTCCCTCCTCAGGCCCTTCGTTACCAGCACTCCCAGCTATCTTCGAGACACCACTGACTTCCTGAGGAAACTACAGTCCATTGGTGATCTTCCTAAAAACAGCATCCTAGCCACTATAGATGTAGAAGCCCTCTACACCAACATTCCACACAAAGATGGACTACAAGCCATCAGGAACAGTATCCCTGATACTGTCACGGCTAACCTGGTGGCTGAACTTTGTGACTTTGTCCTGACCCAAAACTATTTCACATTTGGTGACAATGTATACCTTCAAATCAGCGGCACTGCGATGGGTACCCGCATGGCCCCACAGTATGCCAACATTTTTATGGCTGACTTAGAACAACGCTTCCTCAGCTCTCGTCCCCTAATGCCCCTACTCTACTTGCGCTACATTGATGACATCTTCATCATCTGGACCCATGGAAAAGAAGCTCTTGAGGAATTCCACCATGATTTCAACAATTTCCATCCCACCATCAACCTCAGCCTGGACCAGTCCACACAAGAGATCCACTTCCTGGACACTATGGTGCTAATAAGCGATGGTCACATAAACACCACCCTATATCGGAAACCTACTGACCGCTATTCCTACCTACATGCCTCTAGCTTTCATCCAGATCATACCACTCGATCCATTGTCTACAGCCAAGCTCTACGATATAACCGCATTTGCTCCAACCCCTCAGACAGAGACAAACACCTACAAGATCTCTATCATGCATTCCTACAACTACAATACCCACCTGCTGAAGTGAAGAAACAGATTGACAATGCCAGAAGAGTACCCAGAAGTCACCTACTACAGGACAGGCCCAACAAAGAAAACAACAGAACGCCACTAGCCATCACCTTCAGCCCCCAACTAAAACCTCTCCAATGCATCATCAAGGATCTACAACCTATCCTGAAGGACGACCCATCACTCTCACAGATCTTGGGAGACAGACCAGTCCTTGCTTACAGACAGCCCCCCAATCTGAAGCAAATACTCACCAGCAACCACACACCACACAACAGAACCACTAACCCAGGAACCTATCCTTGCAACAAAGCCCATTGCCAACTCTGTCCACATATCTATTCAGGGGATACCATCATAGGGCCTAATCACATCAGCCACACTATCAGAGGCTCGTTCACCTGCGCATCTACCAATGTGATATATGCCATCATGTGCCAGCAGTGCCCCTCTGCCATGTACATTGGCCAAACTGGACAGTCTCTACGTAAAAGAATGAATGGACACAAATCAGACGTCAAGAATTATAACATTCAAAAACCAGTTGGAGAACACTTCAATCTCTCTGGTCACTCGATTACAGACCTAAGAGTGGCTATACTTCAACAAAAAAGCTTCAAAAACAGACTCCAACGAGAGACTGCTGAATTGGAATTAATTTGCAAACTGGATACAATTAACTTAGGCTTGAATAGAGACTGGGAATGGATGAGTCATTACACAAAGTAAAACTATTTCCCCATGGTATTTCTCCCTCCCACCCCACTCCCCACTGTTCCTCTGATATTCTTGTTAACTGCTAGAATTAGCCTACCTTGCTTGTCACCATGAAAGGTTTTCCTCCTTTCCCCCCCCTGCTGCTGGTGATGACTTATCTTAAGTGATCACTCTCCTTACAGTTTGTATGATAAACCCATTGTTTCATGTTCTCTGTGTGTGTGTGTATATAAATCTCTCCTCTGTTTTTTCCACCAAATGCATCCGATGAAGTGAGCTGTAGCTCACGAAAGCTTATGCTCTAATAAATTTGTTAGTCTCTAAGGTGCCACAAGTACTCCTTTTCTTTTTAATAAAAAATAAGTTTCAGAGTAGCAGCCGTGTTAGTCTATATCCTCAAAAAGAACAGGAGTACCTGTGGCACCTTAGACACTAACAAATTTATTTGAGCATAAGCTTTCATGGGCTACAGCCCACTTCATTGGATTCATGCAGTGGAAAATACAGTAGGACTATTTTATATATATACAGAGAACATGAAACAATGAGTATTACCATGCACACTATAACGAGAGTGATCAGTTACGGTGAGAGAGGCTTTTTTTTCTCCTGCTGGTAATACCTCATCTTAACTCATCACTCTCATTATAGTGTGCATGGTAACACCCATTGTTTCATGTTCTCTCTATATATAAAATCGTCCTACTCTATTTTCCACTGCATGCATCCGATGAAGTGGGCTGTAGCTCACGAAAGCTTATGCTCAAATAAATTTGTTAGTCTCTAAGGTGCCACAAGTACTCCTGTTTTTAATAAAAAATAAGGTATGTGTTCCCTCCCCATTTGTTAAACTTTTGAAGATGCTCCTTGCCTTAGGGCACCATTTGGTTTAGGGTCATCCCCATGTAGACCTATGCAAGCAGGTCTATACTTCTGGACTACATGACGAAGGTGAAATCTTATAAGAGTCTGATGTACAATGTTTGCAGCAAGATCACTGGTTCTGCCTGGATCTTCAGGCTCCACACATGCTCTCTGTTTTTGATTTCAAATTTTGGGGCAGGAGTGTCTTTTTTTTAGAGCTGAACAAATTATCCATATATTCTTCCAAGTTATCATGATTTCAAAGGACGATTCAGCTGGAAAAAAAGCACTGAAAATCATGATTTTAGTAGAAAGCTGCTGGTAGCTCATGGAAATACATTTCAGCCACACCTCACAATCTAAATAGCAGCGTTATTATAATAATTATTTATTATGCGTAAAACATTCTAAAGCATCTAAGTCACTTAGAAACATCTCATTGAAAGTCAATGGGACTTAGGATCCTAATTCCCTTGAATGCTTTTGAAAATTTTACCCCATGCCTAAAATAAACTTGGTGCTTTCTAGAAGACATGTTCTCTACGTCAAAGAGCCTATGAACTGGATTTAGATATTACAAACATTAGACATATCTTTACATGCTAGATGGGAAGAGCAAAGAATGCAATAGGAGGAGTTAGAAGGGGGGAAGAAGAGAGGAGGAGGTTTGAGGTAAGGAGCCAGGTGGGAATGAGTGAAGTATCGTGACTCTTGGAAAATTGTAGAGTGAAGGTGGTAGCAAAGGTGAGGGTTCAAGAAGCTTCATGTGAGGTAGCTTGGCAAAGTGAAAGGGCTTGGCACTCAATGAAATACATCATGCACTGCTGCTTAAATGACAAGTTTAATTGGTGCACACTCTGTGTAAAAGTGCACGAAGCAGTACACACTGTGTAAGAACAGCACACCAATAGATTTATGCTGCAAATATTAGGAGCCAGATTCTGATATCCTTTCTAATGCTTAATAGTATCTTACTCTACAAGTGTTCTCACTTACTTCAGTAAGGCTGTTGATAGAGTAAGATATTGAATGAGAATCTAGACCTGAAGTGAGTTCCTTGAACTTCAATAATTAAAAGGCAGATGGTCACAGCCTATAGAAAATAAAGAGTGCATTGGTTCTTTAAATTCCAAGCAAGAAAGACTGAAACTAAAACAACGAATCAAATAAAACCAAGGTAATGTATAAGAAAAATGAAAGTCACATTAAGACTTTATGAGCTCTATCTGCATACTCATACTCTAGCTACAGGCTAGGATGCCCAGATCTGAAAGCATTGCAAAGTACAAAGCCATCAGTACAGCAATGACCTGTTATCCCATAAACTATAAAAAGAGGTACTGGGGAAGTGTCTTGAAGAATGATAGTTCCAAATTCATTGACCTCTAGTTCAGCAAGAAAGGTGGTGTTGTTTGTTTGGTTTTTATTGTTTGAGTTCTATAATATTTTAGCATGTTTCAAACATAGTATCTCCTACAAAGGCTGTTAAGTAAATGCAAAGAAACCCATTGATATCAATGGACTTTGCTCCAGGCACATGTTCCTGGAAATGGAAGTAGGGAAGGGAGAGATGAAAACAAAAGGCAATGAATTATATTAATCAGCTACAAAAAACAAATGACCCTATTACAGATTTGTTCTTATCACCATTATGAGCAACAAGAATGGATGAGTGAAAATATGACTACTTTGACTGCAACTGATGCTCATTGTCCATAATACAGATATCTAAATGGCAACTGTTTTTATATTGTGGAGATAACAGTTGTGACTCCATGGTTAGGGTTGGACTGAGTTCCATACCTTAATACAGGGGTTATCAAATGGGGGGTTGAGACCCTTCAGGGGGACGTGAAGTTATTACATGGGGGGGTCGCAAGCTGTCAGCATCCACTCCAAAGCCCGCTTTGCATCCAGCATTTATAAATATAAAATATGTTTTTTAATTTATAAAGGGGGGGTCACACTCAGAGGCTTTCTATTTGAAAGGGGTCACCAGTACAAAAGTTTGAGAATCACTGCCTTAACACTTGTATGTCAAATTTCTCTGAAGTTCAACCTTGCCTCTGAATTTCCTGGCTTTATAATGTTTGGTTCTAGGATAACTACAACATATCCTTTTAATGTATTTTACGCTAAATTACTGATATGTACTCTGAACCTTTACTCCATTTTAGCGTATTTTTTTGTCTGGGAACATATATACATTTGTAGTTTTTGCATTTATACAGGTTGGATAAGTCACAGATGAAGTCATAAAGGATGTCACATAGTCATGAAACTAAGAACGTGATGCTCACGTAAGTCTGAAATTATTAGTAAATCTCGTGTACATATACCACTAGGTGTTCTTCACAGTCTTTGTCTTGTATGAAAAAATACATTGGGAGTGTGTAAGGTAAGTCAGTGAGGCTGATATACTTTTCAAAGGAGTTTAATACGCAGTTCATTTTGAACACAGTGGATTAGCCTGATAACATTTACCATTTCAAATCTGTGTTCTAATCTGCTGATGCACTTTGCTTGTTCACTTTATCTACATGGCTACCCTGTTTTCTTTTTTCAGTTCCAGTTTAATTTCAGATACCTATTCCTTTTGGTAGGTTTGAGTAAACAAGGGAATCTACTGTACATTTTATCTTCAGAATGAAAGTTTTCATTTTGGTTCAGAAACAACTAACTCAGAATGGATATCAACTTCTTGAGCTGATTTGCAAACACTTCAAATGCTGAATCACAGAAGCTGAATCATGAAGATTGAAGTTTGGAAAATTATATAAACTTATAGCTTTACAGGAAATAATTATATTGCTCTCTTAGACAGTATGGAGCTCTATGAATCATTGTAATTATACAGTCTATTGCGGTACATCAAAGTCTGTTAGATAGTTTTAATATTTGTTCCTTTCTTTTTAAAGCGAGCAATGATTTATCTTTCCTTAAAACTGACAGCCTTATCAGAGTTACACACAAGCTGAATTACTTTGGGCCCAATTCTAAAGTCTACAGTCCAGGAAAAATATCATTAAAATGACTGAACCCAAACCTGCTCTCAGTTACCCCATAATAGCTCATGGAAATCCAGATTAATACTGGTGTAGCTGAAAGGATAATTTGGCCAATGGTAGTGTAGTTTACTGTGAAATTATACTAAATGAATATATAAGGGATCTCAGGGGCTTTATGGCTGACTATGTGTTATCTTTTCCACGCTATATTAAACACAGAGAAACTACAAACAGTTATTCTGTAAGTATTTCAATAGCATGCATTGTTTCTGCAACTGAAAAAACAAATCACTGGGTATTCTTCCTGCTAGGGTCTCTGAATAGATACCTTTAATTGATATTAATATTCTGAATATTACACAAATGAAATTGGTGCCAATAATATGCATAAAACTAGTACCTTGAATAATTTTAATACTCAATTAACCTTTTTCTGATTAATTATAGAGTTGTTTGATTATTAATTCCTAATGATTACTTATCAAATATTGCCATAGTTTTGTCCCATGGGTTTAGAAGATTAACATACCCAGGAAACTGAATCACTGAAGACACTAGTGAGAATTGAGTTATCTTCTATTCATAATATTATTGAAGACGTTCTGTCTTTGCTCATGATTAATTTATATTAAACCATGACTATTATGATTCCCTGCTTTGGGTTTTCATTTTAGGCAATCAGTGAAAGTATAGATTATGTGCAAAAATATTCAAAACAACTTTCATTTGGGTTGAAAACACTAGTTTTCGGATCTCACATGATTTTTTAAAAAACTTACTGTAAATGTTGTGACAGGGTTGGGTCAGATGGCTACAGGAGAGTGATAGAAGGCTGCTGTATTAGCCCCAGGTTAAGTAGGTCCCTTTTCCCTGGGTAAGGTAACAGGGAAGGTTCCAGAACAATCAGGAACTTTCTGGAAACAATTAAGGCAGACAGGCTGATTAGAACACCTGCAGCCAATCAAGAAGCTGCTAGAATCAATTAAGACAGGCTAATCAGGGCACCTGGGTTTAAAAAGGAGCTAATTTCAGTTTGTGGTGTGCCTGTGAGGAGCTGGGAGCAAGAAGCACTAGAAGCTGAGAGTGAGAAGGCTTACTGCTAGAGAACTGAGGAGTACAAGCATTATCAGACACCAGGAGGAAGGCTGCTGTGAATCTCCGAGGCGAGCAAATCCACCAATAAGCGCAAGACCCATCAAAGTAGAGGAGGAACTTTGTCACAATGTCAAAAATCAGCCTAATTTAATGCGAACAGAAAGAAAGGTCCTGAGCTTGTATTCAGGAATATTATTTTTGCAATGTCACATTCATTTAAAAATTTAATAGGGCAAGCATAAAGTGTAAGTGTAAAAATGTGGTGTATGTGCATTCAGAGATATGACTAAATTAACATAACGGAACCACCAATAGTCGCTACAAGGAAATGTGGTCTAATCTACTCTGGGATAAGAAAAGTGTGTCAAAAATATCTTAAGAGTAATGATTATATGTACTACAGGTTCAGCAAACAGTAAATATGTTATTGTGCAATATAATTTGGATCTAATCCTTAGCTCAATTATGGGAATAATGCAAATATAATTTCTTAAGTCTGCTTTACAAAAAACAGTTGGGGGTCCTGAAGGAGAAGATACAGGGTGGTTATATGCAACGAAATAATAATTTGAATCTCTCTCCAGCGAAACACACAGATATGTACCATACCTTTGAAGCAATGAAATGTCAACAAAAATCTATATATCCTACTCCAATTAGCTAACCAAGAGCTAGACAATGATCCCAATCCATTCTTTTCTGTTCTGTTTAGGTTTTTATAACACACATAATTTTGTGGTTTCTGAAGGCCTAAATAAAACAAGGATTTTCAAAGGGGGCTAAGCAAGTTAGGCCCCCAAATTCCATTCTTGGGAGTTATGTGTTTTTTGTGCAGCACCTAGCCCAGTGGGGTCCTCGTCTGTGACTGGGGCTCTCTGGGAACTACCATAATACTACTACTACTAATAAATATGTTATGATAATGATCATCATTATCATCCCAGCCTAAGTCAATATTTCAGTTCTATTTCCTGAATTAATGTTGCTTTTGCATGTCATATATTTTTTTCCTTTGTTGCGGGTTCTCATTAGCATCCAATTTTCTCTAAGATAAAATGTGGGTATACTACCAATATCAAGAAATGTATTTCTTGAATAAAAATATGGAATTCTAAATGTGCACATTAATGAGGCCTGAACTAAATGACTTTTTTTACCTTTTCTCTTTATAGCTCTCTGTTACTCAGCAACTTATTCATAAAATACTAGTGGGAAAAATAACTTGTTAGTTATATACTAAGGCAAAATTCTAAAGGTTACCATTTGCTGAGTGTGTGGGTCATTGAACAGAATAGCTGCTTTTTTAAAACATAGCACAGAAGGAGTTGCAGGTTTTTGCTTTAGTGAAACTATATTTATTTCCTGTAAATATGTTTTCAGGCTATTAGTCAAGATGTTTCTATGGTAACTGATATAATTTCATTTCAATGATGGATTGCAGAAACTCCAAGGAAATTTGAGATCACTGTGTTTCATCTGACATGAACCATGACAGTCTGTTAAGTATTTCCAGTTATATTGGTAGCAAAAGGTATGTAACTTATTTTCAAAAGATAACCAGCACAGTTACTATAAGAACGTAAGAATGGCCATAGTGGGTCAGACCAATGGTCCAACTAGCCCAGTATCCTGTCTTCCAACAGTGGCTGGTGCCAAATGCTTCAGAATGAACAGAACAGGGCAATTATTAAGTAATCCATTCTCTGTCATCAAGTCCCAGCTTCTGGCTGTCAGAGGTTTAGTGACACCCAGAGCATGGGATTGCATCCCTGACCATCTTGGAAAACAGCCATTGATGGACCTATTCTCCATGAACTCATCTAATATTTTTTTAGACCCAGTTATACTTTTGGCCCTGGCAACAAGTTTCACAGGTTGACTGTGTAATGTGTGAAGAAGTACTTCCTTATGTTTCTTTTAGACCTGCTGCCTATTACTTTCATTGGGTGACCCCTTGTTCTTGTATTCAGTGTAGTTGTAGCCGTGTGGGTCCCAGGATATTAGAGAAACATTAGAGTTCTTCTTGTGTTCTGTGAAAAAGTACATGACACTTCCCCATTCACTTTTTCCACACCATTCATGATTTTATAGACCTCTATTATATCCCTCCTTATTCATCTCTTTTCTAATCTGAGTAGTCCCAGTCTTTTTAATATCTCCTCATAGGGAAGCTGTTCCATACTCTTATTCATTTTTATTGCCCTTTTCTGTACTTTTTCCAATCCTAAAATATAGTATTCAAGGTGTAGGCATACTTTGGATGTATATAATGTCATTGTGATATTACCTGTCATGCTTTTTATCCCTTTCCTAATCATTCCTAACATTCTGTTAGCTTTTTTTTGACTGCCACTAACATTAAGCAGATGTTTTCAGAGAACTATCCACAATGACTTCAATCTCTCTTTCTTGGATGATAACAGTTAATTTAAACCCCATTATTTTATATGTATACTTGGATTATGTTTTCCAATGTGCATTACTTTACATTTATCAGCATTGACGTTAACCTGCCATTTTGTTACCCAGTCACCCAGTTTTGTGAGATCCCTTATCAGAGTAGCAGCCGTGTTAGTCTGTATTCGCAAAAAGAAAAGGAGTACTTGTGGCACCTTAGAGACTAACAAATTTATTAGAGCATAAGCTTTCGTGAGCTACAGCTCACTTCATCGGCAAATGCATCCGATGAAGTGAGCTGTAGCTCACGAAAGCTTATGCTCTAATAAATTTGTTAGTCTCTAAGGTGCCACAAGTACTCCTTTTCTTTTTGTGAGATCCCTTTGTAATTCTTTGCAGTCAACTTTGGACTTTGAGTAATTTTATATCATCTACAAATTTGGTACCTCACTGTTTTTCCAGATCATTCATAAATATGTTGAACAGTACTGGTCACAGTGCAGATCCTTCGGGGGGACCCTACTATTTACTTCTCTCCACTGTGGAAAAATAACCATTTATTCCGACCCTCAGTTTTCTGTCTTTTAATCAGTTACTGATCCATGAGAGGGCCGTTCCTCTTATCCCATGATTGCTTAGTTTGCTTAAGAGCCTTTGGTGAGGGGCCTCGGCAAAGGCGTTCTGAAATTGAAAGTACACTACATCCACTGGATCCCCCTTGCCCATATGCTTGTTGACACCCTCAAAGAATTCTAATAGATTGGTGAGGCATGATTTCCCTTTCCAAAAACCGTGCTGACTCTTCCCCAACATATTTTGGTCATCTATGTGCCTGATAATTCTGTTCTTTCCTATAGTTTCAACCAGTTTTCCTGGTACTGAAGTTAGGCTTCTTGGCCAATAATAGACATGATTGCTTCTCCAGCCTTTTTTTTTCTTTTTCATGGCATCACATTAGCTATCCTCCAGCCATCTGGTCCAGAGGCTGATTTAAGAGCGAGATTACATACTACTTTTAGCAGTTCTGCAGTTTCATATCTGAATTCCTTTAAAATTCTTGGGTGAATACCATCTTGTCCTGGTAACTTACTTATTACTGTTTAATTTATCAATTTGTTCCAAAACCTCCTCTCCTGACACCTCTGTTTGAGACAGTTCTTCAGATTTGTCACCTAAGAATGGCTCAGGTGTGGGCATCTCCCTCACATCCTCTGCAGTGAAGACAAATGAAAGACTTCATTTAGCTTCTCTGCAATAGCCTTGTCTTTCCTGAGTGCTCGTTCAGCACCTCAATCATCCTGTGGCCCCACAGATTGTTTCTCTGATTCACAGATTGGTCTCCCTGCTACTGATGTACTTACAAAAATAACAGCAGTTTTATTTTTGTCTTTTCCCAGTTGTTCCTCAAATTATTATGAGACAAGTTGTAGATGTTAGCTGGGTAAAAGCACCAGGGTCAGTTGACTGTTTGATTGCTGATGTCATTCTGTGGAATAGAGGGGATACTACAGAGAGATGTGATTCACCAAGAGTTCAACAATCTTCAAATAATTCCAATTTCCCCTCCCCAAATAATTCCCCCCAGAAATGTATTTGTTCTTTATTTTACTATTAATTATTCTTCTCAGAAATATGATTCACGCTTTGGTCATAAATAACCATTGTCAGTTATGTGACTCCCATTGAGGGCTATATTTTGTGTGCCACAGAGCAGGAGCACAAAGAAACCTTCTCTCCCTTACATCCCTCCACAGGCATCAAGTACAATCCTGGTGCTTGCTGACCTGGAGTTCAAAGATCAGAACAACCTAGTTCTGTCAGGTGGCACTAGACTCCCCAGGGGAGGTAGAGAGGGGCACACACCTGGGTTCAGATGCAATGACTGGGGATGGCAATCCCTTCTCACTCACAAATTCATAATCATGCCCTTTATATTTACAATTTTCAAACTGCAGCTATAGCTTTTAAATGTACACTCATCAGACAACACAACCTTTTTGAATTCAAACAGAAAGCATTGAACTGGAAAAAATAATTTAAGCTGCTGTATGAAATATCACTGTCAAGAGATTTAAAAAAAATCCCTCTAAGCTGGCGTGGTGTAAACAACTAATTAAGCATTTTAAATTTAAAAATAGCTTGTCAATGGATTTTATATTTATCTAATGATTCTCTTGTAAGGAACAGAGTTTAAGGCTGGAGAAAAATCTTGGTTGCTTTAATTATGTTAGTGAATACAGTCTAGTGCAAAGATTTTAGGCAAACAATCTTCTCATGAGCAGCTGTACATTACTTCCTTTAATTGAAATATTGTTACTGTCCTTTCCATTTAACCTTATCCAAGGAAAGATGTCTCCAACTTCTCTTTGCTTTGAAATGCAATACCACCATTCGTATTGGTAGTCCAATGATAGAAGAGTTGGCTAAGATTTGTGTTAAAATCTTGCCATTCAATGAAGACTCTTCCTATGGTTTAATTTCTTTTTCGCTTTTTATAGACATCAGCTAGATAGGTCAGGAATAAAGGTCCTTGATAAATTATTTTTTTCTCAGTCTTCTTTATTCCCAGAAAATGATCATTGGATCTGTGTTAACATTAGGCAAGTGTTTCTTGATGCTATACATGCATTCATCATGAGGAAGACCTACCTCTTAGCTAGATGTATAATATGCCACACAGTAGGAGAATCGCTTCTAAGCTGTTAGTGTGCATGTCGTGAGTTAAGGATAGGCGCACTTTGGAGTCCTGATCCTCAGATATGCTCTCGCCCCTTTGTGCCACTCCACCAGTGCAGCCCCTGGCAGATCTCCCCTCTATAGGGAAATCCACAGCTGGGATAGAACTAAAATAGTAGCTCCTATATCACACCCTGTTTGGCCCTTGGCATAGGAGGCACAACCAAGGGAAAGGAGCATGGGCAGAGGAAAGGGGTAATGAGGCACAATTTCTTTCCTGTGCTACACCAAGGGAGTGTGGTTGCATCTCTTACACAGGCTAGAAGCAACTCAGTCTAGCCATATTACCTAAATAGAACTGCTCAGGTGAGAGAGGGGCTGCAGGCTCAGGTCCATGGGTAAGTCTACACTACAATAAAAGACCCATGGCATGGCTGTGGTTGGTCTGGGTCAGATGACTTGGGATCTCTGAGTTGGTGCCAGGGGATTTGTATTGCAGTGTAGAAGTACCTGTAATAGATGTTTTTCATGTGTAATTTCTAGGATAGGACTTATGAGTAAGTATGGAGTTCAGGAATGGCATGGTTCTGAAATCCTTCTGTAGCTCAAATTCTGCTTTTCATTTCATTTACAAGAGTCAGTGATGTTGTTCCAGATTCACACTGTGGCAATTGAGAGCAGAATTTGTCCATGCATGTGTAGAAGATGATTTTGAACAAAATTTTGCCTCAGCCATCCACTTCATAATTGATTGCATTAAATTTATATAATATTTAATAAGCAGCCAGCTTGTTAACTGGGGACTATTACTGTATTCTTAAGGATCAGATATTTCTGTTGTAGGTGTAAATACAGTGAATTGAATAAAATTCATTTTCTTTTCTTGAGAAAATAAATACTCCACAGCAGGAAAAAAGACATCCATTCCTGACTACGGCTTTATAAACAACATTTCAGTATTCTCATTATCTTAACAACTTATTTTATCTCCTTTGTCAATATTTGTCTCTATCATGTAGTGTCTTATCTCTAAATCTCTTCTTTTGGAAAAAGGAAAAAAAATACGTTATCAATTGACTACCTGCTGATTTATAAATGGAGCCTGAGCCCCATATAAATTGTTGTTAAGCATTTAGATGGAAGAATAATGGAGTTTGTATTAATTACACACTGAAACTGCCAGTGCTTTTTATTGTCTTCAATAAGTCATCATATCTTGTAGCTGTGAGGTTTGGAAAAACCTGCAACTTAACACAGAGTTGATATGAGCATGAAAATCAGTCCTTCTTTTTTCTGTACCTCAATCAGACAGTGTACTTTGCTGACTAAATAATGTTTTCATATAAGGCCATGTCTTCAGTAGGAAAAAAGATGTGTTCTGAATTCGAGTTGCATAATGAGATAATTAACACAAGGTAAAATCCTAGTGAAGACAAGGCACTCTGTAGGTTTCACATGGAAGGACCACCAGCAGGAACTACAAAACTAGCCTTCTCTAGTCTAGGATTTTACCTCATATTAGTTACTGTGTGTTAACTAACTTGAGTTAAGAAAACACCCTTTTCCCTAGTGAGGACACATCCTAAATGGCTTAAATGTGCAACCATTATTTTGGTAACATATACTTTCTCCCATTGAAGCCCAAAATGGGCACACTAAGTTTATTACATCTGTGATATGTATGTCTCTATATAGACATGAATAATTGATAGTATGAATATGCATGTGTGGCTGTAGATTTTTAAGAGCCAAATGGTGGTTCTGAAGCTACATGAGTGCTGCAAGGGGCAAGCTAAACTGCTATAAACCAGATTTAAACCAATGTAAGTGAGGTAAAGTGGCATCGGTTTAACTTAACCAATACAACACACTTTTAGTTAAGCCAATTTAGCTTTGTGTATATACCAGGCTAGGGTGGGATGGAGGGAGCAACAAAGAAACTTTGAGGGAGACATTATGCTGTGAGGAGCTGGGGAATCTCTTATTGTACATTTAAAGATATAGCCTGGGGGATAGCACTCGCAGTGAGACATAGAGTGGAGCTCTTTTGGTCAGATTCACAACTGGTGTAAATCAAGGTAGCTCCATTAAGGGAAGTGGAACGGCACCATTTTATGCCATCCTCAGATCTGGCCCTTACTGTTTAGCGGCTTTGACATTTGTCCTCCCTTTTCTATTTCCTTCCACCTCTAACTTTCTCCATTGTACCAAAGTTCCAGAATTTTATGATCTCTAACTAACTAAAATAAAATAAATAAAACAATCATATCGTGGATTGGTCACCATGGAGTACTGAAAGCAGAACGTTTCACTGCTATGATGTTTTCAGAATCCCATAATCTGAATTTTAGGAACCTTTGTCAACTTTTCTTGTTACACTGTAATATGTTTTGGCTAGCTATGTCATCTAGCTTATTTAGTTTTGTGAACAGTTTGATAAAACCTGGAAGAACATCAAACTGTTCTCCTTATAATAACTAATATGAGACGTACAGTATAAATCTTTCAGAACTTGTACAGAAATTGGGTAGTATCCCTTTAGATAGTTTGGGAGCCCTCTAGTGGCCCAACCTGTCTTTGAATGCAAAAGCCACCAGAACCTAACAGAGTAACTGTGTATGTATGTAACTAGGCCTTGAATGTGTGTATATAGTTAGAAACCATGATTATTTTGTGTTGTGATGTTTCCTGGCTGTTGTGTACAGAACGTAAACCATGCCACGAATATGATGATAGATGCACGTAAACCATGCCACGAATATGATGATAGATGCAAACCAGCTTTATCAATTTAATAGAAATTTATCCTTGATGAGATTGTTCAAGTAATTATTGACAATTTCAACTTTGCAAAGAAGAAAAACGCGCATCTCCTTGTTTGTTACAATCTTTTCCTAGACTCTAAAATAATATTCTTTGCATTAACGCAGCTACAGTAGGTTTGTAGGATGTGTTCTGATTTGAAAATAATCAGTTGCTGACACTAGAAAGGAATATGCCTGACAATAATAGTAAATGCATAAATGAATGAATGAATCGGACTCAGTTTATTCCTGGTGTTGCCCTATTAAATTCATTGTAGGAATGAATTTAGGCTATGTTGTTTAATTACAACAGAAATGAAAAGTGGTGATGTTAATTGTTCATGCTAAGGGGAAAAAAATAAGCAAATAGATTCAAATGTGTATCCCTGTAGAAGTGGCCTGAATTGGTGGAAAGCAGTGTACTGTCTGTGCCTTCTTAACTACTAGCAGTACATGTAGAAAAAATATAAAGTTTGCACAAGGTACTGACAAGATATGACAGATGAGCAATACGCATTAGATGTGATTTGCTGCAAAGCTGCAAGACTTATATGAATTTTTAAACACAGTGGGAAAATACCACTTGGGTATACTAGACAGCTTTATAATAAGAATCATGGAAAGATCCCTTCTTTACTTTACAATACACATTGTTAGTAATAATCAGTTATGTAGTGTGGCAAATGTATGCTAGACATGATAATGATTAGACATATTCCTTGCTTTAAAGAGCTTCTAAACTAAGGCCCTCATTCAGCTAAGTCCCTAAGCACATTCCTGACCTGAATCATGTGAGAAGTCCCATTGAAGCCAAATAATTCTTTAGCTGTTCAAGCACTATGGCATCAAAGTACCATAATGAAACAGAAAGCTGGGTGTATAATGGAAATGAAATATCCTGGATCAGTTCCGGGATACAGGCAAAGAACATGGAATACAAGTCCAGAGGAAGATGCAAAGGTAGCACAAAATCTCTCATTTGTATTCCCCGGCATTGCCAAATCCTGGGCTGCTCAACTCAGGCATAGACACAACCCCTGGCGTAATGGTGTAGGAAACATAACCTCCCAACTTTTCCCTCTCAGGTAATCCCCACCACCCCACCTTGCTACTGTTGCAAGTACCATGATATATTTCCATTTTGTGAAATAGCAAAAAAGGGTGTGTGGGGGGAGACAGGGAGAGAAAAGAGGTTTAGGTGTCTGTAAGGTTGACCTGGTGTTTGGTTGACAAGCCAGAGATAGGCACTTCCCTCCCCTTGGGATCCTCAGCCATGTACTTTCTTCTGGAGTTAGGTGCCTACGGCAGGTCAGGCGCTTAAGTAGCTCGTGTCTCATTTCTCCGCTGTCTCCCTGAAATAGTGTGTGTCTCTTTCCTCTACTCACTCTCAATATCTCTCCAATGCTCCTCCACCTTCCCCTAAAACAGGCCTTCCTGCTGTAGCTCTTCCCCACTGAATTGTCCCCTGGACTAAACTGTTTTCTGCCTCCCTCACCCTACTTCTTGTCGGTGCCAGCTGGCTCCTGAGCTGCTGCACACAACAGAGCCTGCTGGGAGAGGAGAAAGCACAGACGCATCAGTGCTTCATCTCTCTCTGCCCTGCCACTAACCAAACTATAAGGGTAAAGTGGGAATCCCCAGGAGGTAAAGAGTGGGGGATTGAATCTGGGATGGTGCCTAGGGCCTGGGCAGGAGGAGATAGAAAGAAGAGCTTGAGGGTGTGTATAAGGGGAGAGAAAAAGAGCGAGTCTAGGTGGGAGGCAAACAAGTCTGGGGAGACAGTGAGGAGAGGGAGAGGCAGAATATATGTGTGTGGGGGGGTAGGGGAACAGAGAGAATCAGCCTCATTGAGAGAACAGCAGGAGGAGAAAACTTTGCATTGGATGAGGGTCAGAATGGGAGGGTCGGGGGCAAGTGAGAGAGCACACACGTGAGAGGAGTTGACTGCTTGTGTTGGAGAGGAGAGAGTGTATGTGTATGTGTTCTGGGGAAGAAGGCCAGTATAAACAGACTGTTTGATCTGGGAAGCCAGCTTGTATTGGTATGAATGGGTCTGGGGATGGAGGAGAAGGAGTTGGCAGGTGTGTGGGAATTCTGGAGGAATCTCCAAGTGTTTGCCCATTCGCCTGATTGTGAAGGGAAGGCTTGTGTGTGAAGGAGAGACTGTGGATGTGAGTCAGCAGAGAGTGTGTGTGATTTGGTGGGTGGAAAAAGAAGAGTGTGTGAGAGCATTCTTGGTGAGGGGAGTGGGAGTGAGTGGTTAGAGACTGGCATTTGGAATAGGGCGAAGTGATGAAAGGAGAGAGATTGGAACATAGAAGGGAAAGAGAAATAAAGAGAACAATTACTATACAATGTAGAAGCATGATACTGAGGGGAAATAGAATGAGAAAGATAAGAAGACAAACATGAAAGCAAAACAAAAAAAGACTGAAAAGAAAGGGAAAAGAACAAATGCAAGGGAAATATATATATATATATATATATATATATATAAACATTCCTTCTTTAGTTGGTGCAAACAGCTTTGCTTCTGTTACAAACTCCTTTTAGTCAGTAATACCCAGTTTCTCTGGAAGAGATACCACAGTAAGGCAGGTTAAAGAGTTGTCACAGACACCGTGGTATGTGATTAGCCATTAAAGCATGAACACTTCACAATGCTTTTAATAAGATCAGCAATGCCACAAGGTAGCATATAATTCAAAAATACATCCAGTCATTTAAAGAATTCAATGTTCTTTTCTTCCTGATTGTGAACAGTAATCTTCATTCAGCACAAGGTTGTTTGAATTTTGTCAACAGAGTCACTCTTCTTCTGATATTCATTCTTTATTCATAGTTCATACCCTTTATTTTTTGTTTTACTGTGTAGAGAGAGGAAAAGCTTTAAAACTTTTACATAAGGTACTCATTGAAGAAGAATCTGATTTACTCCTTCCCTGCCTTCCCCTTCCTTGCGGCATGACTCTTCTTGACATCCTTGAAGTCTTGGACTAGTGACTCCCATGGATATTTCCAAATCCAAATCTGGTTTTGTTGTCACTGACTTCACTCTGGGATGTTTACCTCATTTAAATGAATTCCAAAGGTGGCTTTGTGTTTAAAAAATAATGAAAATAAAAAGCAGCCTTTGCCGAATTTCCAAGTGCTGTTGCAGTTGAAATTATAATTATGTTAAGCAGAATAAAGTGGCAGAAACACTTTGTCCAATTACCTTCACAGTACTGACTGCATGCATTTAGACATCTATACTTGCAACTGGAGATGTACTTAAAAAACTTTCTGAACAATCAGAGGGGAAATATATACTTAATCTCATAATGCCATTCTGTTCAGAGAGAAGAAGAAATTTTATAGACAGAATGCCAGTATAATTTAACAAAGGATTATTGCTCTTCAGGCCTAATAAGATATCACTAGAAATCAGTTGGCAGTTGATTTCCACAGCGTTACAAGGTAATATGCAGAATAGTCCTGGGATCATTGTCTTTTTGACTTTCCTAGCCATTCTCCTCAGTAGTGACTGAAGAAACAGATGCTTTTGTATATGGACCATTCATTTTCTCAACAAAGAAGACATTTTTACTTTGTCCCCATGGGATAGACTTTACTCTCATTTTACATTCTGTTTGGCAACCAAGCAGCTGGGTGTAAAACACAAAGCTTTTTTTATTTGGTAGAGTTATTATGTTGCTGCTTAGAATTGTATTGGTAACATAAGATAAACAAAATAGGTTCATCTCAAAGTACTAGCATGTCCATAAATTTGTCACTTGACCGGCCATATAAATCTAAGATGGAAACAAAAGTTCTAACTGGTCATCTCTCCATCCTTCTCCTAATGCAGGGTGTATTCTCCATTACCTTTCCCAGCCCAGTTTTAAATGATTAGAGCTATGGGACTCCCACAGTTTTCCTGCCACTATGAGAATGCTCCCACTCACAGATCTGCTGTCCTGTATTGTTATTTGCATTTCCAGAGCGCCTAGGAGCAATGTTCCCTCTAATTTTTGACAGGCCGTGTGCACAAATAATTTCTTCTGTGCAATTTGTTGTGCTTCTGTGCAAATTTTTGTGCGCGCATTGTTTCGCCGTGTGGGCGGGGTTTAGGAACTGTGTGCGCGCACACACACACGCACAGCTTAGAGGGAACAGTGCCTAAGAGCCCCAGTCCTTTTGCTAGGAACTGTACAACACAGTAGGGAACCAAGACACTCATCAGCTTAACATTATTGTTTTCTCTGCCAGTGTTCTTAATCGTTTTCCATATAGGACCCGCACTTTCCCATGCTGAAACCCCCACCTTAGAATTCCCCTCCCTCCTAGTAATCAGGGCCCTCTAACTATTTAAGAATATAGGACCGGCAGGGGATTGCCACACTGTGATGTCAGTTTACAATCCACTTCCAGATGATGGACTACCTCTAAGTAAATAGAGGTGACAGGTGCCAAGAGATGGGGGAAGAGGTAGGATAGGTGCAGATGGGGAAGGAGCAGGAGCCAGAGGATGGAGATGCACAGAGGAAGAGAAAGTCAGGAGAAAAATTACCCAGCCTTTCTACAGGCTCATCTGTGTATACAAATCTGAAAATTGTGGTTCTTGTTATTACCTCCTCTTTCCACTTGCATAAATAGAATACAGCCAGATACTATCATCAGTTTGTTCTATTGTGCTTGGCCAAACTATTATATTGGCGGCCTTCAGTTTTGTTTTCAGTTCCAAGATAACTTTTGCAGAAACTCTCTTTAGAATTGTTTCCCCCATCTGTGTAGTTTTTATCTCCTCTTGCCAGATAGCAACAATTCATCAGTTACTCTTACCTCATCGTTCTGTTGCAAACATTCTTTAATAGTGGATTTACTTTCTATCTCTGATCTGGCTATCTTGTGAGTATAGTGGCCTTTTTGATTTCTACTGTGTAGCCGTGAAAATCGGTACCTTCAGATCCATTGACAACTGTACTGTGTATTTCTTAGCATCTCTAACTTGTAGGGCATAGCATTTGCCTGAGTCTGCATTTAATACATTGATTTATTTGGTGGCGGGGCAGGGGAGGGAGTTAGGATACTGACATTTCTCACAAATGACACACACTCTCTTTTTTTCATCTTTCTGTGAAATTCTCATTGCCTCCAAATATTATGCCACAGAGGATTTTTTAAAGACATTATTTATTTAAATGTCCAGCCAAAGTCTGAAAATGTATTAGAAAAATAATAGCTAAATGCAGACAGAAAAGAATCAAACTATTTAAGACTGATGGATCAGATTCTGAATGCTCCTTGGCTGGATCCCAGGGACTTTGCAAGGTATACAAACCTCAAAGAAATACTCATAAACATAAACAAGTAATAACACAAATGCCCCTTCTCCATGGCAGCAGAGGCTCCCAAGGCAATAGAAAATTGTGCTTCCACTTCACAAAGAGGCAGCTGGATAATAGGGATAGTGGCTTGCAGAGGGTGCACCCACCCTCATGCTGCTCAAACTATGCTCCTTCTGATCTCCCTGCTCAAAGTGGTGGATCAAAGAAAAGGCTGGATCATCCAATACTAAGCAGATCCTCCTGCACTGCCCTACTCACAGGTTTGTGTAAGCGTCTACAGAAGCTGTTTCAGCTAATAGTCTGAAGCAGGCTCTGCAGGACAGCTCTGTATCTAGTCTACTGCTTGTGCTGAGGTACCTAAGCACCAATTTTAGGGCTTGATTCAATATTAGTTGAAATCAAAAGGAGTGATTTCCAGTGATTTTAAATTAGTTCCTTTTGCTTCCATGCTTAGAGGAGCAGAAAGCCATGTTGTCTAGGTATCATCTCCTTGTTATAGCTTTGGCTGACATATATAAATAATATGGGTCAAAAATAACCACACAGCTAAAAGGTTGGTTTTAAAAAAAATCCCACAAACAAAACCTATTATCCTTATGTGCTGGAATTAAAATATGTAGGTGGCTTCCCAAAGCACATAGAAAATTAGAAACATCTAAACTGGAGGAAGACACTTCCAATAATTATCCAGTTATATGTAATAGTCAAGACCAAATCTATCAGATGCTTCCTAAGCTTGAGAGAGAGAGACAGGAATAATTGGTGTATCCAATAGATATTGGGCCAGTTCCTGAGCTTTTGTATATCAGTGTGGCTGCACTGATTTCATAGGAGCTTTGCCAATTTACACCAGCTGAGGATCTGGCCTTTATTTTTTGTAAGAATAAATATTTAGGCAATCCCTCAAACATGAAACCAGCAAAAACCATTTGTTGAAACAGTGCTCCCACCCAAATTCTTCAAGACGTACAGGTATTTTCATAATTGTACAACATCTCTTGACTAGAAGAACATTTGTATGCCCTAATCCTCTTCTTTCCTTATCCACAAGTATTGCTTTAGAATCTCAGTAGCACATAATTAGTCTACCTAAGAGCTTACTAGCTTAATTCATCCCCTTCTTATGTTCTGAGTTCAGTAAACTACAGCTCAATGTTAGCTCTTTCAACCAGGAGCTGAACATGTGCCAATCACACTGGTAATTCCAGGTACCAGTTTTTGATCTCTCCCTTTGTGGCCACAATTTGAATTATTGAATCACCTAACCTTCAGTTTCGCTTTAGCCACTAGGACAAATCCGCTCTTCAAAGGAAAGCTTTGGCTGCCTATTAGAATAATGTAGGTTAGCTCTGTGTGCAGAATTTGGCTCAGTGTACAGAGCAGGTCTATTTGAACCCACATAAGGTCTTTGAAATAGGGAGTTTAAGAAGGGACTGAAGCAATGGTAATAGTAATAGCCTTCTAAATCCACGAGTTGAATGGCTTGAAAGACTGTGGCATTGTCTGAAAAGGAAAATTTGTCAGTGATCCAGGATTCAGGAAATTGCTACAAATTGTTGACATTAGAAATGACTAATCATAAAACTCTTCAGCATTTTAGAGAGAGGAAACCTGTATGTTAGGTTTCTTCCTATGCTGTTTACTGGTATTTCTGGTGGAGCCACTGATGCCCTTTTTAAAGTCTAGTATCACAGATCGTCAACGGTCCTGACTGAGAACCTAGGCAGAGAGGGATTTTTTACTTTTACAAGGATATCTGTTTATATACCAGGATACCACTACAATAAAATCCACTTTTAGTTGACATCCATTTTGTCTGAGGAGGAAATTAACTCAAAGTTTCAAGCTATATGCAAGTAAAGATAATTAAATTCTCTGTTTGGACAGTTTATTATGGATTGGTCTCAATTCTCATCAGTCCTTCAGTCTATTCACAGAACAGTTACGGAAACTGGAAAGGTCTTCTTCCTCATGTGTGATCAGATCCTGCTGACAGTAAAGCATTCCAGATATCCTCTTTGTTCATTGCTAAATTGTATTGGTGGTTCATTGTTAAGTCTACCATTCATGCATGGCTTTGCAGCTGTATATACCCTGTTTCCATAGTTTTCAATATTCTTCTCTTTAATTAGCTAGTCTGCCATCTCTCTCATTCATGGGTTATCACAATGGGGTGCTGGTCCATAACTAGAATTCCTAGGTGCTACAGTAACATTACTACTACTACTATTAATAATGCAAAATGTTCCTATATTTCAGATAAATGAGAGTTATGGCTTGAAAATTTTTAAGAAATTTGGTCTGTTAATCTTTCAAATGTTGGTATATGACATGCAGATATTCCAAAAGATCTCTGTAATTATTTGATCAACAAAATTCTTGGCTTCAGGCCACAGCTGAGCCCAATATCCAGTGGGTGTATCTGTATGCAGCACCTGTTTTGTGGTACCAGCCCTCAGTATGAGGCTGTGCTAAATTATGTCCAGCTAGCTATAGATGGCCCAGAGGGCCAGCAGAGATCAGTTGGAGCATGACATTCTGTAGTCACAACCCCACCTTTAGAATGCCTTATGACAAGGGCTGCAGAGGTGGTAATATAAAAAATGGCTATGCCATTTGTGTACTCTTCACTGGGGGGATTCTCAGCTGGGGAGATCTGGCTGCTTTGTGGCCTCTATGCTGCAGTAGCACCAGCACAAAGGGAAAGGAACTGGGATCAGTGTGGAGGCCCTTGACTCCAATAACAGCTGACTCCCTGTGCTGATGCCATGATACCATTCATCTTCTCTTCTGTGTTTCCCTTTCTTTTCACACTGATAGGAGGGCATGTCGTCTATGATCATATCAAGACATTTCTTCTATTTCAGGGATGAAACCATAGTTTTAAATTTGTCCTTGGAGATTAATTAAAACAGGTTTGTACAAATGGCAGCACAACTCAAGGCATTGTTGCCTAGTTATTAGAGCACTGGACTGCAATTCAGAAGTCTGGGGTTCTATTCCTGAATTGGCTTCCTGGGTCACCCTGGGGAAGTCACTTCACTGCTCTGTGCCTCAGTTTTCATATCTTTAAAATGAGAATAATAAATAGACTCCGTTTGTTAAAGTCATTTGAAAAACTGATGAAAAGCAACATATAAGAGCTAGGTACACTTATTATTATTAATGCAAGATGTTCCTTCTGTACTAGTCAGAGTGCAGCTATGACAGTAATAGCAATTGCAATCAGATTTATATGTTGCACAATTAATTAATTTATTTATAATAGTCTGGTAGCACTAATAAACTAAACCACCCTTCTCTAGTCACACCACTTCAAATGCTCACCCCAAAGGGGTTCTTACAATTGTAGGCATGGCTAAGGGAATACTTATCAACTGCTTCTAATACTAATATTTTAACATTAGGGCCAAACATCTCTCACACGAGGCTTCTTTTCAGTGTTCCTGCATCACTGTATGCCTTTAATATACCAACTTTCATTGTCTGAGTCTGTGCCTATTCTTGTCACATTGCACATTGCACATTACTTCTTGTGCAGTATCAGTTACTTTTTTTTTAACTACATGCAGGACACCACCTGAACTACAAATTATATATTTTTGTCTGGTTCTTGTTTTGATGAGCATTCAAGGAGAATCTCCTGCTTACACTTATGAGGGGAATAGATATTTTTGTGGGGTTTTTTTTTTAATTTTCATTGCAATCTTCATGGAGCATAAAAATTGTGCATCAGAATTATGATGTCTGCTCCATCTATGAATTGTTATTCACTGTAGGAAAGCACTTTGTCTTTTCCTGAACTGTTTTTTTTCCCAGTTGTATAGTCCTTTATTAGAGATTAGGCAAGAGGGATAGGGGAAAAAGTATGGCTTCTGAAGGATAAACTGTAATTTTAATTAGAAGAAATAGCATGTTGGAAAGATATGAAATTCTACAAATCAGGGTTATCAAATGGTTTCATAGTGTGGACTGCATCTAATTAGAGAGATTGTTTTGTGGACCAACTCTTCTCCCATTTCCTATAACACAGGGCTAGATTGACCCTTCACAATCTAACTGAACTCAATGGGGAAAAAAATCTATATCCCTGAAACTGTTGTTGCAAAGTTCAGATGCCAGTGAATGTAGATATGTGTATGGGAGACCTGAGAGACATAGAGGGATGAAGCTCTCTGCTCCCTCTACTGGGGAGAGAAAAAGCCAGCTCTGGTCACCTTAATTTGCATGAATTATAGTGCTGTTTACCCATAATTCCACCTACTGAGTTTTGTTGTTTTAGTTGGGATTTGCTTGTTTTGATGTGCAAATGAGATAATAAATTATTATTGTTAGTGTATCCATGAAAGAGGTTAGGAATAATGCAAGACTGTCTTGGATGAAGGATCACATTGACTGTATGACTAGTGGACTGGCCTGGACTTTGATTGGGTAATGAAGCTCAGGAAACAAAAAGGGGGGAAGGATTATCTTCCAGGAAGCAGGGTCTCTCTCTGAAGGTCCTGTTTTGTTCTGCATTCCCCACCTGGGGAGTTTTGTACCCTGTGTGGACTAGACCAGGCAGACCACTAGCAGCAGAAGCAGAGCTCAATCCACAGCCAGGACTGACCAGACCAGCAATGGGTATGGCAGAGGACAGCTGACTCCACAGTGAGGTCCAATCTGATGGGCAGCAGCAGTGCTGACTGACTTCACCGTGCCCTGATCCACTCATCCAGTGGAAGTGGAGCTGAAATCACAGAATGGCACCAGCTACATATCGGAGTAGGACCTGGTGGAGCAGTTCTCTCACACCTGGAGCAGACCAGCATAGTAGAGCCATCCCCAAAAGCTCCTTGACTATCACTGACACTAAGTTGGACTGTAAGTAGGGTTTTAGGGGAGTGGGGCTTGTGAAGGAGCTGGGCATGGGAGTGCTGGCCAATGCATTGACTGGAGTTGCTAAGTTTCATATATATTTATATACGCATAAAGGAAATATACACACAAAGGGGTTTCATGTTTGTTTTGATTGATTACTTCTGTTTTCCCAAATAAATAAATAAATACTTTTGTTCCATGTTCCCAGAGAACTCTGAGTACTTGTGAGTGGGGGAAAAATCACCTGCAAAGGTGACCAGCGAGTCTTGTTTTTTAATTTCCCAGAGTCAGAAATAAAACTATGGATCTAAGTGGTGATTTGAACCATAATTTTATTTATTATAGGGAAAGCATCCCCTAGATTGATCCTGACTCTTGTTGAAGTCCTTAGCATCTGGCAGAGGATTTTACTGATATGTATGTGTATCTAAGAAGAAGGGCCATACAACCTTAAGTATAATGGTATTACCAATTAAACCTATAATATTATAGATGGAACAGGTAGCACAATCTGTTATTAAGGTTGCCCAACACTTCCCATTCTATGACCCTTTTTTTCATTTGCTTATAACTTTTTGGTAAATTTTAACTATTTGAGCTGAAATTTTCTTTAATAGGTGTCTGCCTCAGGCTGATTTCTTTCTTTCTTTCTTTCTTTCTTTCTTTCTTTCTTTGAAAATTTCAGCCAAAACTATTCAGATGTTTCTGAGAATGAGGCTAAGGGAAAGTATATTGTTTTACCCATGTGAAAAATTCTGGTGATTTTCTTTTTGAAAAGCTTTGAGTTCCCATACGTTGGGGGTTGCTTTTGTGTCAGGGATGTTCATTTTGCTATCCCCATGAAAACCTGACCTGGGTTTGAGCAGAACTTTTCCTGCAATTGGAGCTGTTGAGTTGCTCTGGGCTGTGCCAGGTCAAGGTCCAGGCATCTGAACTGAGAGCAGGACTTCACTCTCCTATGTGATCAATGATCCCCTGCTGGGCCCAGGTAGGGTGGTGGATGAAGCTGCCTGATTCAAACGCAGAAGGGACGACAACTAGACCTTCAAGGGGCCGGGAAGGCAGATGGAATTGAATGGCACAAGGAGCCTGGGAACAAGGGTGGGAACTGGGACTAGGGGCTGATTGCAGGGGTGGAAACTGGGAACTGAGGTTGCGAGAGACTGCTCAGTAAAGGAAATGGGAAATGATTGGACAAATAGTTTCAGATTGGGAAGTGGAGAGGTCAATGGGGAGCTTGGGAGTCAGTGTGTGTATATGGAGGTGAAGGAAGAATGAGATCGGATTATGACTGGGGGGAATGGGATTGGCTGGGCAAGAGTATCAGAACTAAGAAGCACTGGGAATGGGGGAGGGGAGATAGCTCTGACAAGAAGTCTGAGTGTGGGTAGGAATTGCTACTGACAAGAAGACTGGGACAAGAAGCTGGGGGAGGATGGGATGAAGGGGATACTGAGATTAGATGAGAAGCCTAGGAATGGAGATTAGGACTGGAGGTCACATTGAGGAGACCTCCAGTAGAGGTGAACATGGGCCAGGGGCTGTGACTGGAAGGCACCACTGGGGAATGAGAATCAGCTCCAGGAATATGGGGGAACAAATACTGGCTGGGTAAGGAGACTGGAGATAAGGAGCTGTGTGGAAAATTTGGAAAGGTAGGCAAGGAGACTGGGTCCCTGGTAGACTGAAATGGGGAGTATGAAAGGGTGGGACTAGGACTTTTGGACTAAGGGCACTGAAAAAAATAGTATGTGATCATGTAATTCATAATAATATATTATATCTATTAGCATGAAGTACACAGAGATGCTGTAATTAATGCAGATGCACAACTGGGGTTTGTGAAGATATAAGAGAAACCTCTGTGGTCAGGGGCCTGGAGCTGGCTGGATAATTAGCTTCACTGCTACACCTGGGAAGAAACTGGCTGATCCCTATAAAAGGAGGAAAAGGAACTGGACAGGGGCTGGAGCAAGAGCTGGGAGGAGCAGCTCTAAGAAACAAAGGGACAGAAAGGAGACTGGGGAAAGTCCTGTTATCAGAAAGGCTCTGACGTAAGAGCCAGGAACTTTCGGGTTAATTAACTCATGGGATGAGGGACAGACTTGGGGAAAGGGACTTCCCCGTATAGCCTTTGAGGGGAGAGGCTGTGAAGCTTTGACCTTCTTTTCATTATAAAGGTTTGAAATAAAAGCCACAGCAATTAATTGGACTGGAAACTGCCTTATCTGGATTCTGTGAGAGGGCTCCAGGCAGAATTTACCCAGGGAGGGAATGGGCTCAGCAGGCATAAGCCTGGGTCCAGCTGGAAGAGGGTACTATAAGGTAGGCTCCAAACCTTTACAGGGATGATTTCAGATTACATGAGCAATCTTAAATCTGGCATTTCCTAATTTAGGAGTTCTTGATTTTTGAAACCTTAATGTTCTTTTAATGTAGTTTTGTGTGTAATGTGTATAGTATACTATGTTATCTATCTACAAATGTGTGTAGATAAGTACAATTTATGGTCAAATAGAGTGTGTGTGTGTGTGTGTGTGTGTGTGTGTACATACGTTTTATATAACCAAGTTCAGCAAACTAACAAGATAACAAATAAAGGCAACCCATCTTGGCGGTGGTGAAATAGTAATGTCCTTTCAAGAGGACTGTTTGCACATGTAAGGGTAACTCACATGAGCAAGGGTGCAGTATCAGGTTTATAATCAGCACGGGTCTCTGAATATCAGGTGCTGTACCTGACTCACTACTTGTGCTACTCTCTAGCAATTGGCATACAGAATGCAGACACTAGAGGGCAAGTCTGTATGTGATCTTTTCTTATCTTAAGCGAACACGTCAATGTTTTGTGCAGTGAAAGACATCAACTATCCTGGACAATTTCTTTGTTTTCTGTGGGGTTTTTTCCAAAGACATACCAGACTGGGAGCTAGGAACACAAAATGCTTTTATTGTTAATGGAACACACAAATAAGTCAGAAACTTCTGAGAACATAGATTTCAGAGTAGCAGCCGTGTTAGTCTGTCTCTGCAAAAAGAAAAAGAGTACTTGTGGCACCCTAGAGGCTAACAAATTTATTTGACCATAAGCTTTCATGAGCTACAGCTCACTTCATCGGATGTATGATGAAGTGAGCTGTAACTCGTGAAAGATTATGCTCAAATAAATTTGTTAGTCTCTAAGGTGCCACAAGTACTCCTATTTTTTTTGAGAAAATAGAGCCTCCTTTTTACATCATACAAGGTTATTCCCAAATTCTGTCTTAATTCAGCTTTTAATGGCTACTTGAAATTCTCAAAAATTAGCTTTTAGCCTTTACATACCGTGTGTGTGTGTGTGGACACACAGATGCAATAGTATAACTTACCCTCTATTATTGTTTCTATAAGACAGAATGCTGGATGGAGATTAGCTAATATGGAAGACTGTAGAAGATGCTTACAATGTTAGGACTTTACTTCTATTCAATTCCTTCAGTTTTAACTGTCCTTCCTTTCGGCTCAAATTCACCAAAACAAATAAGTACCTGCCCAGAAGAGCTTAGCATCTTATGGTATGTCTGCACTTTATCTGGGAGGTGTGATTGCCAGCTCTTGTAGAGGTATCTGTGCTGTTAGCACCTAAATAGCAGCATGTCTGTGGAAGCATGGAGGTTCCTCAGGCTAGACACACCAAGTACAATTATGCTTAACCCCCTTGGTGCGCCCTTGAGGGGGGTGGGGAGGTTGGTGGAGGGGGGTTAGACCAAGGCGCGGCCTGTACTGCTGTGGACACACTGCTATTTTTTAGGTGCTAGCTTGAGCTCGGCTAGTGGAGGCCCTTCTACACAAGCTGGGAACCACATGTCCGATCTCAACTGTAGACCTACCCTCAGAGCCTGATATTGCAATCCTCTCCCCACAATCCTTAGCTGACCCATGTATTTCCATTGAAAATACTAGAACCAAGCAGGTGTGAAAAGCTTTCTCATGTGAGTACAGCCCTAAATGTAAGTCCTGAATGTAGTCAAAAATCAACCATGATAGGTACTGAGACTCAGCACTAGTAACCTGACATATCCACCCTGTTGCATTTCTGAGAAGAGGAAGAATGTCTTTCTCTTGCAGTTTGTTCATTAAAATTCTGCATAACGTTTCTGACAGCTATAGATTCCCATAGGACAGGCCCAACAAAGAAAACAACAGAACGCCACTAGCCATCACCTTCAGCCCCCAACTAAAACCTCTCCAACGCATCATCAAGGATCTACAACCTATCCTGAAGGACGAGCCATCACTCTCACAGATCTTGGGAGACAGACCAGTCCTTGCTTACAGACAGCCCCCCAATCTGAAGCAAATACTCACCAGCAACCACACACCACACAACAGAACCACTAACCCAGGAACCTATCCTTGCAACAAAGCCCGTTGCCAACTCTGTCCACATATCTATTCAGGGGATACCATCATAGGGCCTAATCACATCAGCCACACTATCAGAGGCTCGTTCACCTGCGCATCTACCAATGTGATATATGCCATCATGTGCCAGCAATGCCCCTCTGCCATGTACATTGGCCAAACTGGACAGTCTCTACGTAAAAGAATGAATGGACACAAATCAGACGTCAAGAATTATAACATTCAAAAACCAGTTGGAGAACACTTCAATCTCTCTGGTCACTCGATCACAGACCTAAGAGTGGCTATACTTCAACAAAAAAGCTTCAAAAACAGACTCCAACGAGAGACTGCTGAATTGGAATTAATTTGCAAACTGGATACAATTAACTTAGGCTTGAATAGAGACTGGGAATGGATGAGTCATTACACAAAGTAAAACTATTTCCCCATGGTATTTCTCCCTCCCACCCCACTCCCCACTGTTCCTCTGATATTCTTGTTAACTGCTGGAATTAGCCTACCTGCTTGTCACCATGAAAGGTTTTCCTCCTTCCCCCCCCTGCTGTTGGTGATGGCTTATCTTAAGTGATCACTCTCCTTACAGTGTGTATGATAAACCCATTGTTTCATGTTCTCTGTGTGTGTGTATATAAATCTCTCCTCTGTTTTTTCCACCAAATGCATCCGATGAAGTGAGCTGTAGCTCACGAAAGCTTATGCTCTAATAAATTTGTTAGTCTCTAAGGTGCCACAAGTACTCCTTTTCTTTTTGCGAATACAGACTAACACGGCTGCTACTCTGAAACCTCTCCTTACAGTGTGTATGATAAACCCATTGTTTCATGTTCTCTTTGTGTGTGTATATAAATCTGTCCTCTGTTTTTTCCACCAAATGCATCCGATGAAGTGAGCTGTAGCTCACGAAAGCTTATGCTCTAATAAATTTGTTAGTCTCTAAGGTGCCACAAGTACTCCTTTTCTTTTTGCGAATACAGACTAACAGGGCTGCTACTCTGAAACCTGTCATAGGCTAGAAAGGAAAGTCCGTTCAAACAGAAAAAGATACACCTGCTATCTTCTGCACCTTAAAACGAGGCATAGATTTTGCTGTCTTCAGGACTGTTAAATCATTTGGCAAACCTGAAGTATTGCTTTGCTGATTACTGCATTTTCCCCTCCTGTAATATGTTTTAAGTTTACCTGAAATTCTTTCCATTTGCACTCCTGCTTCTTCCCAGAACACCATAAAGCATAAGTTATAGACACTTTGTAAATTCTTCATTCCTTTTTCGTATCTGTTGAGAATTTTTCTAGCCTTGAAAATGATTGCTTACTAGAATGTGACGGCTAAAGTTCCCTAATGATTCTGTGTGATTTATCATGTTGTTCCTATGAGAAAATCGAGATATTCACACACAGAGTACCCATTCATACAGCTGTGTATATAGAAAGCTTTATTTATAAAGAGAGAGTCACATTAAGTAATATGTAGTGTCTAGTGAATGGACAAGGCTAATACCAGTGAAGGAAGAAAATACACACACCCAAAATACAGGATGATAAAACTTCACACTTCCCTATCTAGCTCCTTTCATCTGATGAGCTGTAAACACTTTACAAACATTAAGGGTTAAGTTATGTGCTTGGTGTTGCTCTCTAGTTATCAAGTGGAAGTGCTCAGAGAGATTATGCCTTCACAGGATCAACAGGTCAAGAATTATAACATTCAAAAACCAGTTGGAGAACACTTCAATCTCTCTGGTCACTCGATCACAGACCTAAGAGTGGCTATACTTCAACAAAAAAGCTTCAAAAACAGACTCCAACGAGAGACTGCTGAATTGGAATTAATTTGCAAACTGGATACAATTAACTTAGGCTTGAATAGAGACTGGGAATGGATGAGTCATTACACAAAGTAAAACTATTTCCCCATGGTATTTCTCCCTCCCACCCCACCCCCCCACTGTTCCTCTGATATTCTTGTTAACTGCTGGAATTAGCCTACCTGCTTGTCACCATGAAAGGTTTTCCTCCTTCCCCCCCCTGCTGTTGGTGATGGCTTATCTTAAGTGATCACTCTCCTTACAGTGTGTATGATAAACCCATTGTTTCATGTTCTCTGTGTGTGTGTATATAAATCTCTCCTCTGTTTTTTCCACCAAATGCATCCGATGAAGTGAGCTGTAGCTCACGAAAGCTTATGCTCTAATAAATTTGTTAGTCTCTAAGGTGCCACAAGTACTCCTTTTCTTTTCACACAGAGAATGTGTTAGTACCCAGTAAAGTGGGGGAAGGATCGTATAGCACATTTTACCCCATGGATGAAAAGTAGTAGTGTGAAGGTCAAGACTATAACAGGGTTAAAAAAAGAGCTAGATAAGTTCATGGAAGATAGGTCCATCCATGGCTATTAGCTAGAAGGGGCAGGAATGGTGTCCCTACTCTTTTATTTTATTTTATTTTATTTTATTTGCCAGAAGCTGGGAATAGGCAACAGGGGATGGATCACTTGATGATTTCCAACAGTGGCCAAAGCCAGGTGCCCCAGAGGGAATGAATGGAACAGGTAGACAGGATACTGGGCTACATGGACCTTTGGTCTGATCCAGTATGGCCATTCTTATGTTCTTATGAATTCAACTACCCATGGGTAGATTCTAGCACACATATATGGGATTGCGGCCAGGCCAAGGTGCCAGAAAAGCTCACTGAGGAAATGGAGCACTCAGCATGGTAGCTTACACCCAATTCTCAATTAATGGCAGAATTCTATATGCGTCCTTCTTAGATTCTCTGGTTAGGAGCACATACTGCATGTGCTTTCCTTCCTTCACAGCAAAAGCACCCAGGACTAGTCCGATTTAGCCCAGAACAGCTCATATTGTCAACATCCTTGAAGTATCAAGTTTACCCACTGCTGAAAAGTGGATGCTACACAGCAATAATAAAACAGTGCACACCAACGCTACCGCAGTCTATTTCTAGGAGTGAACAACAATTCTGTATCACGTCAAAACTACAGCTGGAATTTAAGAGGGAAGAATTTAATTATATAAATTTTGACCAGCACACTGAGATTAACACCTTTGCCAGTCTTAAGAAAAGTGCCACTGAAAATTTAATGTAAAGATTCTGTGATGTGTGTTGTTAAGTGTGGCCCTAACAAGATGCCACAGCCAGCAGCACATGATCTCCTTATACCGTGTGTAGGAATTAGTTTGTGATTGACGCAGAAAGGGCCCCCTACTAAATCTTACAAGTGTAGCTAAGTCTCCCTAGAAAGTCTGCTACCTAAGTAATTACTCAACCCAATCCAGACAGTATCAATTACAAGGTGGTATGGCTGCAATCAAATCACAATAATGAACTCAACCAAAAGAATAATATGCACACATCAGTGCTAAAGATTCTATTCAACTAGGGCAGGTGTTTTCCAAACTTGGGACGCCACTTGTTCAGGGAAAGCCCCTGGCAGGCCGGGCTGGTTTGTTTACCTGCCACATCCGCAGGTTCGGCCGATTGTGACTCCAGGCCAATGGGGACTGCGGGAAGCGGCCTGGAGTGGAGAACCATGGCCACTGGGAGCTGCGATTGGCTGAACCTGTGGACACAGCAGGTAAACAAACCAGCCTGGCCCGCCAGGGGCTTTGACCTAGGGTGAAATTCTGGTTCCATAGAAGTCAATAGAAATTAGTGTTGACTCCAGTGTGGTCAAAATGTCACCCCTATGGGTGTGTGTGCACTAGTCTGTCTACAGTAGATGCTTTTTGGATGTTTAGACAGCTTGCTTGGGGAAGTAATGTGAAATATAAGGAACGATGTAGCAAAGAGCAGCTTTGTCCTCCCTGCCTGATTGCCAGCTACGCAGCTTGTAAGTAGTCCAGTGAAGGGTTTTTGAGGGGACTTGAAGCAAGGGGCTGGGTGAGGAACTGCACCCACATCTACTGAATTTCATCCCCTGTGCCAAAGAGCTAGAGGGGATGATAGAGAAATACGGGGAGGAACCATTCCTAGAGGAACTAATGACAAGGGAATATATATCGAAGCAGGGAATTCACTCCCATGAAACTTAGACCTAGTTTCTTATTAAGAAGGTTTTTTTTCCTTATTAGACAATCAAAATAATTTAGCACATTTATGAATTAAGGGGGGAGGGAGGAACTAATCAATCAGAAATCCTCGCAACTGCCTCAGATGAAATATTCGAATACCTGAGTTAGTGATCTTGGTATCTCCAAAACTTAGTTTCTAATTAAATGGTAACTTGGAGGTATGTAGAGCAGCATAGCCGTATTTCATCAATGGTGATGAACAGCTGCTCTAACAAATGTATGGTGAAATAGACATTTTTAATCTTGAACCAAAAATAATCCCAAGGACTCAGTACTAATAGGAACTACTAGTTATTACAACTAATGCACCCACAACCCTTTAGAACTCATCACTATAGTATCTGGGCACTCTGTATATGGAACCTAAGCTAGACCCATAAAACAACAATGTGTTTGTGTGGGTTTCTTTTTTTTCATTCCATATATAGATTTTAATGCTTCTTTTCCTTGCCACTGACTACTGCATCTCTTCAAGGACAGAATCACTTTCACACAGCATCTAATACGTGAGGCTATGTTTGGCTAGAAGACGTGGAGTCATGGTCCCTTTTTACTTAATGATGTAAGTAAAAGAAATCTGTTTATTATTGTATGGGCCATATGCTACTCCCTCTTCTGCAGCTGTGGAAGGCCCTATGAAGCAGAATTGTTGGATTTCTGCTCTGAAAGTGTTCAGGCCAATGGAAAGCCACTTACTAGGAGACTCTTCTCTCTCTCTCTCTCTCTCTCTGTTTCTCTTTCTCTTTCTCTTTCTCTCCCTCTCTCTCTTCCTCTGAGCTGTATTGGGCCTGGTGGGATAGGCTGTTGGAATAGTTGGAGGATCCACCACTATATGGATAAATACAAGGACCCCAGTTGCTGACACAACATAGAGATCCCTCCTTCTAACTTCTCCTAGATCCCCTGTATAAAACTCCTTGGGCTTTGCAGGAGTTATGGGTACCATTTGGTCTGTCATTATTAAATCTCTTTACTAGCCAGAGTTCTGTATATAATGATGTTCAGAGTGTTTAAATCTCTGTTCCTGCTCGATTCTTGTCTTATGTCAGAGGTAAACATGAGGAAATCCCACACGTGCTTTGAAGATGGTTCTTAGGTGCCTCTGCTCTGACACCTCATCTTCTCAGCTCATTGCCACTCTTGTGTTGTTTGAACTATGCTCCCATTGGCTCGTGTAACTTCCAGTAATTTCTAGAGGGGGTAATGCAGCACTGAGAACTTATGCTTCAGTGAACTGCGAGTTTAGGGCTAGGGAGAATTAGGCAGATCTTGGCCCTTTCCCTTGTCTCCCTACACATGAGGAAAGAGGGGAAATTGGGGGCCCCCATACTGGTGTAAGCCATGGGTCCAATCCTGTGGTCCTTACTCATCTGAACACAGGCTACAGGATTTGACTCATTACTGTTACTGTACTGTTCAAGCGTTATTTCTTTTCAAATTATAATTCAAATTATATATTTTTTCTTTTATCTTGCAAGCTGATTTTTTACTTTTAAAATTATCTTTATACAAGTAACAACCTGAATGTATCGTACGACAGGTGCTGTGACAGTGACCCTCATGCCAGCAGCCAAACTGTAACGCAAGATATTTTTCAGTGGCATCTGGCTGCTTAGCAGTTTGCGTGCAGCTTCAGGGTTGCTCTTGTTTCTGGGATTAAGCTACCATTGTGCTGCTGTCTATGCTACTTTACATTTTTGTAGAGCATAACTGCCTTGGTTTAAGGAAAAGCTGCTCTGTTTTATTTGTTTTGAGGTTTAAAATGTTTTAGTTATTGGGAGATTTCTTTGTATGGCTTATTACAAATAGATCCAGGGTTTCTTTCATATAGGGTGACCAGATGTCCCGATTTTATAGGGACAGTCCCGATTTTTGGGTCTTTTTCTTATATAGGCTCCTATTACCCCCGTCCCGATTTTTCACATTTGCTGTCTGGTCACCCTACTTTCATATAATGTATATTTTCTCTACCCTCAAGATATGAACCTTAGCCCTGGAGGGTTCTGGACCCTGGAACACATTTTAGAGCAGGGCAGAAAGACACTTTACAGATGAAGCATCAAACAGTTGGTGTGGGTAGATGTGTCTGTGTGACTGCCATCCTGCCTGGTTGGGGTATACATTCAAGCTATTTATTAACATAACAGTAAGCTTTTTTTAAAGGCCATATTCTTCCTGCATATGGAGTTCCTTTTCATTCAATATTTCCTCCTATTTCCATTTGAATAACATAAGGCTTACTTCCTTGCTAGCCTTTGAAAGCACGTTCATGTTGATGCGCTTCACTATTTGTTCATTCATGTAATCAGAGGACACCCCCCATCCCACCCAGAAAGATACTGAGCTACACTCTTAGGAGGAAGGAATGCTGTTAAAATAGAAATTGGAATGTTAGGGTACAATTCACAAAATAAGCTGGTATGTAGGCAAACATGGAAGTACATACACTTCTTGTAAAAAAAATAAATAAATAAGCAACTTTCTCCCTTAAATACTTCTGTCTACAGGTCGGTCAATGAGACTTAAGCATTAAGTCAAGACAAGTTACACCATAAATGAATCCAAATAAAGCATATGCAGCAATTGCTAATACTTCCAGTATTTCCATTGTAGAAAGATAAAGCTTTTTTGCAAAAGAATTCACTATTCTGTCTCCATTGCCATTTCGTTTCCCTTTCTTTGCATATACTTTTAATTTCCCTCTGAAAATGGTGATGGTTCAGACTCTGGAGATTGTGTCCACTGCTTTTACTTGTAGCTCCCTCCATTCTTGGTAGAGGTAGCAAGCCAATAGTAGCACAGATGGGATAACCTGTCAAGAGTGCTGACAACCAAATCTGCAATAAACCTCCCTGTTTGTCTTCCAGTTCCTCTGCCTCCATGCATTTTGCAGCTCCATTCTTTGCCAATTCATCTGCACTGCTAGCTTGACCTCCAAGTGGGGGATATGCAACAGAAATTACCACTCCCACAGCAACATATGAAAGGGCAGGTGTGGCTCTAAAACCTCTTAAAAAGCTCATCAAGATTTAACGCAGCAATTGTCATCCATGTTTTATAGGTTAAACAAGACATACTATGGATTAACTGAATGCCCTTCTTCAAGGGACTCATTGATACAGACATGATGTTCATTGTTATCTGAGATGTTATTTAAGACTTTAATGACAAATAAAAACTTGTGGCTAAGAGTAACTGCTGTCACTTGCTGGATTAATAAATCTTGGCAGAGACAGTAAACCTGATAAAAGCAAGAGTCTATTACTTTAAAGTTATTTTACCAAGAATATTTCTCAATGCACAGGGAAATCATATTGGTTCTATACAATGCATATGTATTCACCTACAAAATTAGGCAGAAAATGCAAAGACAATGCAATTTAATGTTAATGCTCTCCAGCATCTAGGTAACTTTGTGGATTGGTTTGCTCTTGGGTGAGATTCTTTTTAAGAAATGACCCATTACTTGTAGTCATTGAACTAAAAACAGTCAGATACACATAAATACAATAGAATTGTGGTTTTGTTTCTTTTTGTGAGGGACTAAAAGAAAGAGTATTGGTATCTCTATTACACCAGTTAGGAGGTGTGATTGTAGCACATGTAAACATACCAGAGATAGCTTTGATTTAGCTAGATCACTGCTATTTTTACTCGAGCTAGCTTTGAAGTCATGGTGATACAGGCTAGCTAAATAAGCATGTACCCATGGTCCCAGGGCTAGCCCCATGCTGCCACAGCTTCACTCCTATTGTTACTCAAAGCTAGCTTTGATTTAGCTAGATGACAGGAAGCTTATGTCTATGTGTGTTGCAAGCACACCTCCTGATTGCAGTGTAGACATACCCTTTGTGTATAAAGAATTCAGAGTAGCAGCCGTGTTAGTCTGTATTTGCAAAAAGAAAAGGAGTACTTGTGGCACCTTAGAGACTAACAAATTTATTAGATCATAAGCTTTCGTGAGCTACAGCTCACTTCATCGGATGCATTTGGTGGAAAAAACCAAAACCAAAAATTTGTTTTTTTCCACCAAATGCATCCGATGAAGTGAGCTGTAGCTCACGAAAGCTTATGCTCTAATAAATTTTTTAGTCTCTAAGGTGCCACAAGTACTCCTTTTCTTTTTGTATAAAGAATAGTCATGATCTCCTAATGCACATACTCATGTACACAACTGTGCACTCCTCTTACACAGGCCAATATCACACTGATGTCAATGAGAAATGTGTGTGCAGAATACGGCCCATCACATTCATAGAATACATATAGCCTGAAAGTGTAAATGTGGACATAGCAGTGTCATTCAATTTACTTTTCTCTCTGGGACTGAGAATGTTGACTCCCCTCTTGGTGTCTGATGCAAGTCCCATTGATGTAAGTGGAAAGTTTCCAGTGACTTCAGCGGGTCTTGGATTGGGCCCTCAGCCCTGCAAGTCAGCTTTGAGATGTATCTCCAAGATGAATTTACAAATTCCACATCACCTCTGGCTCTCAACCTTTCATTTCCACGAGTGTTGAATTAGCCAATGTTAAAAGAGAAACACCTAAGATCTACATATGTCCAAATAAAGCTTTGGATGCACTTTGAAATGGCAGTGGACTCCTTATGGAGTGAAATTCCTCCTTATATAGAGGGACAACATAAAGTTTATATGCCACTTCTGCCCTATTCTAAGTAGGTCTGTGCTGATCATCCACACAGGGGTGAATTTCACCAGTATGGAATAACTCAAAACATTTGAACCAATAGAACAAGTTCTATCACAACCATTGGGTCATGCAGCATCTGTAGACATAGGAAAACAGGTACAGAAGAGAGAGCACAGAATAGGTGCTGAGTGATTTAAAAAAAATCAGTCAAAAGATGACTCAGATATGTGACTGCCTGTATAAAATATCAGTAATCTAACCTTTAATGAACATGTAACTGCATTATCAAAAATTCCTCTGAACATGTACTGTATCACCGTCAACGTTCCCTGCTACTCTGCTGTAGGTTGACAGTGACTCACATCCTTAATTATTTATCTATCCTGAATGGATTCCTATTTCCAAGCACTGCCTGTAAAAAATAAATAAGTCAAAGCTTAGAAATCTGTGTATGGTGTTTTTTAATCTAAGAAATACTGTGCAGGAAGCTCTCTCTCATTTGAACAGCTTGCCTTTTTCACTAAAATCCCACTAAACTAGCACATTGGTGAAGCCAGCAAGTTCAACAGTCAGCTGATTACAATTCCCTGATAAGGCGAAAAGAGGGTGCAATGCATGTGACTTCCTTATCCAGAGTTATATTAAAATCAAAGTCTACATTTAATCACAATCCTAAGTGACTCACTGATCTGGACGGCAAAGGCATTGTAACCAGTTCTTAGACATTTTGAAGCTGTTAACGTTGAGTTTTTATTTATTTATTTTTTATTCCTCTACCTACCCCATGCGTATTACACCTATGCAGCACATTTTAGAACTTAAACAAATGAGCCCATAGATCCATTTAGATTCTTTTGTTTTACTACCTAATAGACTATAGACAATTGCAGTACTGTCTTAGTTTTCGTAATGTCTTCATCTTTTCACCGTTTCACTGTGCAGTATTATTATAGTACTATTTTGCTGTCTGTCAATATGTTATTATACCTATTAGCCTGAAGTACACAGACATGTCTGACCTTTTCTTTTCATACGAGTGTACATTTTTGTCATTTAAAATTATATCTATTGAAGAAAAGACACATCCTGAATCCTTTAAAAAAATCAGTAAAAATACCTGTTATTTTCTGCGGGGCTGTCTGCATTCTCACTACTATTTTTTTATTGTATGTAGTACAGTAGCCTTCAGTGGCCACAATCTGAACTAAAGCCCTAGTGTGATGGGTTGTGCTATATAAATATGCAATAATAAAGTTAGTTGTTAAGGTTTTCGTGCAGGAACTAAGGAATGGCTTACACATAAAATGGAGGTTGACAAGCCGTGTTCACATCTCCGAAAGACATAGTTAAGCTGACCTAAGCTCCAGTGCAGACCTCTAGGTTGATGGAAGAATTCTTCTGTTGACCCAGCTACTGCCTCTCAAGGGTGTGGACTTCCTACACTGCCACAGGGAAAACCACTTCTGTCACTGTAGTGCATGTCTACACTTTGATGCTACAGTGTCAGTGCCTTAGCTTAGCTGTGCTGCTGTAGCGACTGTAGTGTAGACATAACCTAAGAGAAGGCTAAGACTGTACAAGTGGATGTAGCATACAGCAAAGTAGGAATAAAGTTAGGAAGCAGAATATGCCCCCAAATTTATTTCAAGAATGTGGAAGTTAATGGGGTGTTTGATGCTTTTGAAAAGCCTGCTAGGTGATTCTCTGCATATTTACCTATAAATAAATTAGCCTTTAATCTCTCTGTGCATCAGTTTTCCATCCTTACTTTGGGAATAAATTGTACTTCCCTATCTCACAAGTGTGCTGAGAGCACATTAAAGATTGTTAAGGTGCTCAGATGTTATAATACTTAACGGCACATAAGTTCCTCATGTAGAAAAGATTATTAGTTAATCTTATTGTTGATAGTTCATTCTAGCACTACAGTTTCCTGGTCTACAGTCATCCAAAAAGTATAATTAATTCAGTCTCATTGTTTTGAGGCAGAGCTGGCCCAGTGTCTCTTTCTGCTCAGAAAAATCTAAGGCAATCCATCTGCAGAAAATAAACTGAAACATGTACATTCAGTGAAACGGGAAACCTGGAAAGCGATCTAGTGTAGCAGGAAATATTAGACAAGAGGTTGATGTGTGCTTAGAATCTCATGGTAGTAAATACGTTGTAAAAAATCTAAAATAGATGGCTAGATGAAATGTGATAATAAAGAGCTTCCTCTGTATTTTTTCTCTTTAGTCTGAATTCTACCCAAATTGGTTTTAATATTATAATTCTAGGTTAATTGTTCACAAATATCATTGTACAATCAAGCTTCCTGGGAGCTCTATACAATATTTGATGACCATTTTTTTAGGCTGAGTCAGCGCTTAGCCTTCATTTATGACATTAATTGCATTAACTATATCATTAAAGGCACTCTAATTCTTCCATTACAAAATTTATGTATCCAGGCATGTGTTAATCAAATGTATTTATTAATTTTAGGGCTTTTTTAAAAAAAATCTGTAATTTTTTTTGTATGAAGGCCTTGTTGATAGGATTTTAAAAAATATTGTGTTAATTGTTTTTTGTGCTGTGCACTCAATTAAAATTATTTACACTAGTTTAATCAAAAAATAAATCCTGTCCTCACTGAAGTCAATGGGAGTTTTGCCATTGACATCAGTGGGGTAGGATTTCACTCTTACTCATTAGTAAATCTACAAAAGCAAAGAAATTTTAGCCTGAAGCGGAGGGCATAAAAACGGCAATATTCTCATTGACATAACTGGCAACTATGTACACAAAAATACAACCGAATATAGACCATAGTCCTGCAAGGACTTCTTAAAGTGTTTTATTTTAAGTCAGTGGTTCAACTCATGAGCATAAATGGGACTATTCACGTGAACAAAGCTAAGCACTTATGTCTTTGCAAGATTGGGAGTGCATCTGGTAATGACTTGGCAGGTGGTGGGTGGAGATCTCTGCTTAGTGCATAGTCATTTTCCCCTTGTGTCTCCTCCATCATCACCATGAATGTATGTGTCATGCAACTATCACATCTTGTCTTTACTTAGACTGTTGACCTCCCTGAGGGAGAGTTTTTCTTTTTACTGTTGTCTGGCAGTCTCCAGAACTCCAGGACCCTGAGTAGCATACCTATAACCTAGTCTACACTTCAAAGTTAGGTCGAAACAAGGTGACTTACATCGATCTATTTTGACATGTTTCTACACTCAAATATGCTTCTGGCTATCATAAGTGTCCCGTTATGGTGATGCAGTAAAACCATGTTCCCGACTAGCTTGGAGCCATGGTCAACCGAGTGTAGATGCTGCATGACCTATATCAACCCTAAAAATCCTCTAGCAGCTGTCCCACAATGCCCCATTCCCTGTCAACAGTGATCACTCAGGTCACAAATGTAAACTTTACTGCCCAGGGATCACAGAGACTGGAAGCCACAGCCAGCCCCCTTTAAAATCCTCAGCATATTTTTGAAATGCCTTTTCCTGATCGTCCATCTTGGCAAGCACAGCTAGCAAGTCTCCTTTCTTGTGTGCAACTGCACAACCAACCATACTGGCTACATGTTCCATCCTGGAGTAGACAAGAGATAGTAGATCTCCTTTGCTTGTGGGGAGAAGAAGCTATGCAAGCACAATCTATGAACAGATTGCACAGGGGATTCAGGCAAAGTGATACGACAGGGAACAGCAGCAGTGCTGTATGAAAATGAAGGGACTGTGCCCGGCATACTCTAAAGCCAGGGAAGCCATCAAACAATCTGATGCTGAGCCACAGACCTGTTGCTTTTATAATGAGCTGCATGACCCAACACCACCCTGCTGACCACTATGGATGCCTCAGAGGATTCCAAGACAGAAACCCATGCTATGAACAGCAAGGAGAAGGGGGCAGGGGGGAGATGCAGCAGGGGACTCCAACCATTCCATGAGCCAGGACCTGTTCAAGATATCACCACAATCTAGCCACCAGCTGAGCACAAATGAACCTGATGGAAGGGAATGGACCTCGAGTAATTGTGCATGGATTTTTTTTCCTGACAAAATTTAAATTTAAAAGATGGCTCCCTGGCCCATCCTCAAGTTAATAAGACACAGGTATCAACATCTCATTTTTTTACTCCTATGAGAAGAGGTAGCGGTACAAACAGATAAAGTTGGCATCTGCGTTTCACTCCACTGTTGGGTTAGGCAGAGGTTGGGCCGGGCCGGGGGGAGAGAGATATGGATCCGTTTGTTTGTTTACAAAGGGAGGTCCCTTGTAGCCTCCTGAGAAATATATGACAGCATGAAGGGCATACCCTGGATTTATATAGTCGCATTATGATATATTCTGTTTTATTATCTATCCCTTTCCTAATGGTTCCTAATGTTGTTAGCTTTTTTGACTGCTGCTGCACATGGAAGTGTTTTCACAACCATATACAATGACTCCAAGATCACTTTCTTGAGTGGTAACAGCTAATTTAGACCCCATCATTTTATATGTATAGTTGAGATTGTTTTCTAGTGTGCATTACTGTGCACTTATTGACACTGAATTTCATCTGCCATTTTGTAGCCTAGTCCCCAAGTTTAGTGAGATCCCTCTTTAACTCTTTGCAATCAGCTTTGGACTTAACTATTTTGAGTAATTTTTTGTTTTCAGCGTATTGCCACCTCACTGTTCATCCCCTTACCAGACCATTTATGAATATATTGAACAGCACGGGTCCTGATATAGATTACAAGTTCTACGTGTTATACAGGAGGTGTGGTTTAAGGTAAAACTAGTCAACTGGGGCACACTGATCCTGTGGGGGCAGAGGATCTGGGATTTCTGTAAGTGGCTAGTGTCAGAGGCAAGATACACAGGGGAATGATTAAAAGGGACTCGGGGCCTGGGGTGCACCTATTGTTAACCTACAAGGCAAAGACAGTGCTGGAACAGCCCAGAGATGAGTGCTTGAGTGGCTGACAGGCTGGTGATGTCAGGAAGCTGACATCCAGTTGGGCACAGGAAAGACTTCCTCATACCAAAGAACCTTCAGTTGATCAAAGCTTATAATGCAGACATGGCCTAAGTGCTGCTGCAATACAATTATATCACTTGTCAAACAAATTATTTTACCAGTGCCGTAGTCCACGGCTTAAATTCCTATAGAGTATTTCCCAGAGCTCCCCACACCTCCCCCCTACATATTATGAAAACTGCAGTGGGGTTGAAAATATTTACTGGAGCTCCGCTCAAGTCAGCCCTGGCTGAATTTAAGCCCTGCCATGGTCAGTTAAACAAAGAGTTTGAGAAGAGGGAGTGGCCTTATTGAATCCATTAATTAATGTTGTTGGCCAAGTTGTTGAAGCTCATTTGTTTTGTAATTTGCCATGTGTGTATTTGACACAACCACCATTTTTGTACTGTATTTGCACTAGCATTTATTTGCAGTAACTCATTGTATGCAATTAAATATAATCTTACTGCATGTTGAAAGAAATCTCCATTTTTCTTCATTTTTAAAATTTAAGAATTCTCTTAGTTTAATTATTTTCTCTTTATTTTTTTGATCCTCACAATGTAATTCACTATGTATAATCCAGAAAAGTAAAAGTGGTTTCTGACTGGATGACGAGACCACATGGAGTTAACTTTAAAGAGATAAAACTTACTTAACACCTAGCAGATAACACTTTTTTTGCAAGACAAAGGACAAATATCACAAAGCTAGGGATACAATATTGGTTTGTTTTTCCCTGTCCCCATAATCATCCAAATTATATCTACATGAGGAAAATCTGCCATGTTTTAAAACATAGGGTTTCTACTGACTGTAAACAAAGCAAGTTGTGTTTAAACCATTTAGATTGTGTGGTCAATACTTTCAGGGAGCCTAGTCAAGCTAAGCCTGGTTGGGAAGGGGTCATAGTAGCTGTGGCATGCAACATGCTGGGTTAATGAGCTTGATCTGGAAAGAACCATGCAGGGGCTGGGAAGGGATAGATAAAACATAGACCATGTTGCTCTTCAGCCTGAAAGACATTAGATGCCTGGCTATAAAGCCAGAGCAACTCACAGTCATTGAAACATCCAGAGGTATTAGGTAATGTTGTTTTTAAAATGTTAATGATGTATTCTTATTCACCAAGCTAGCTCCCATTCATCCGACTTTCTGCAAAAAGCATTGTTTTCCTTTAGTCTGATATTTATGTAATTATTTCAAAATAAAAGGCTATTTGCTGTCCCCTTTCCCCCTTGATCTCACACAGAAAACGGTTTACTTCATATAGTGTCTGAAAGTCAGCAAGGGGAGAATTTAGGCCTGAGTTTCTACTTCCTGTCACCATTTCCATCAGCACAAAGTGTGCAGAGAAAGCTGTCATTCAGGTCAGGTAAGGTTTACAAGAGGTAGAGGGAATCTCGATCTTTGACTTCAGTGGGATCTTGGCTGAGATGAATTTTTGTATCCAAGCTTGAAACTTATGTGCCAGGTTTCTCTCTTAAACAGTTTGAAATGTTAGAGAGACTATGTCTTGTATACTTCATAATATTTTACTATTCATTAATGTAGCAGAGTTAAATTTTAAAATTAAGCTATTTTTAGCAAGGACTGGGATAAAAATGACAAACTACCTTAAATGTATGTTTGAACCTCGATAACTTACCCATTTCTTAACATGAGAAAAAGATCACATTTTGGCCTGACAAACCTTGCTATCTGCTCTAATTTGGAAACAAACAACAAAAACCTGATGTTGGAATTTGTGGAATTTTTGTTGTTGTTCTTTTTTTTTTGTCTCAGACACTTTCTCTAGCTGCAGTTACAAACCTTCCTGTTATACTGGTTTAAAACAGCTCTCTTAAACTAGTGTTGTGGTCTGGGCCAGCTCCAGGCACGAGCTTTCCAAGCAGGTGCTTGGGGCAGCGTTCAGAATGAGGTGGCAGTCCGCGTCCCGTGGTGGCAATTCGGCAGGAGCTCCACCGCTCTTCCCACTGCGGCGGCTTTCGGCAGCAGCTCCGCCGCTGTTGCGGTGGCAGCAATTCGGCGGCGGCTGCTTGGGGCGGCAAAATTGGTAAAGTCACCCATGGTTGTGGTTTTAACTAACACAAAAGCAACCCCATTTAAACAATCTTAATCTACCTAACAACAGCAAAGCTAATTATTTGCCTAACAACTATTACCTTTCTTTTTTATATCAAGCCCCATCTTGTATTACCTATATCCTTCAATTGATATGTCATTAAAATACAGTTGGCTTCTGCATTTGCACATGCAAGCTGATAGAAGGCCTGAATTTGTGTGTCTACCCTGAATAGCAAGTTACTAAACCACATGCCAAATATTTAATTTTTTTGTGCTTCTATGTGAACTGCCAACAATTTCTGCAAACACAAAGGGAAGGGGAAAGCAGCTTTGGGCAAACTACAATGATTATCAATTAAACATTGTTATTTGCATGGGCATTAGACAGCCCTAGTGTATAAGTCAGCTGGGTACCATTTGCAAAATCACTCCTGTAATCAAATTCCAGACCAAAATCAGCCAGCGCCAAGCCACTTCCAAACCAAGGTCTCTGCTCGGAAGACTGTTGAACTTTCGAGAAGGGGTAGGATGGGTAAAAAAAGGTGTTTCGAATCTTTAACCATATCACATATATGCACACACATATATAGACATATACATCTGAATTCTGTGGCTGTCCTTAACTTCAATTTACAAGCCAAACTTCGTCAGTTGTGAATGTCATTTACCAGTAATACATAGCACAGGCTTCACTTCAAGAGGAAATATGTTAACTAGACCATATTCCCTTCTCTTTTATTTCATTCTGTCCAAGTTCTTGTACTATGCCCAGCTCCATGATATCTTAATGCCAGACATGATTTATATTATATTTTTATATGAGAAAAGAGCTATGTTATCTCAAAGTTTTACCTTGTTGCCCATCACTGTAGTATCTGAGCTTCACTCATGTATAAATCAATAGCAACAGTGAAGTCCCAGATGGATTTCATGGAGCGTCTAACATTTCTTCCTTTATGGGCTCAGAACTTTGCTTGGGGTGAGGAAAGGAGTATTTAGATGGATCTAAACAACCTAAGTTTGGAACTCTAGAAAACACCTTGTTTCTCATTTCATCATCACCAAATACAACTAAAGAACACGAAACATGCAGAAGAAAGTGATTCTCCTATAACAGTTAGACATTAAAAAGAAAGGTGGCTGTTCTCAGTGGGCCAGTGCTTCTGTCATACCCATGTGCCAACAGTTTTGAAGCACAATGAGATTATATAGTCATAACTGTGACTCGATTACAACAAAGATGGGCCTTTTCCACCCAACTGGCATTAGCTACCAGCAGCCAGTTTCATTTCTCTCTTGCCCATAATCCCAATTCACTTGCTAGCAGTTAACTAGATCCATGTCACACTGGTTACTGTGTGCTTAGTACATTATCAAATAGCAGTTTTACAAAGCTAGCTCTGACCCTGGGACACCACTGTGCTCTAGCTAAGGGCATTGCCCCAGGGGTACACCACAAGTACAAAAAGTACAACCTTTGCGAGAGCACTTGTGAGAGAGTTAAGAATCTTGAAAACTATAAGTAAAAAATATGAACTAGGTAAGTACTATATCTTGTTCCCATGCCATGTGTGGAGCTATGGAAGTACAGAATGTGGTCTGTGACATCAAAGATGGAAGGTTATTTATCACACAGGTTATTGTCCACATTACCTTTTTTTTCAGAGGAGGGTTGAGAGGCAGGGGGGAGATGATTCTAGCTCATGCAAATAGAGAACCAAGAAGTGAGACAAAGATTTTGGAGTCTTGTTTACCTAGAGTAACAGTGGCTGAGGATTTTAAGATGTAGACCTAGCACACTGATGGGTTTCCAAGTGAGTGGCAGATAAAGATATAGGCAGGGCAGTTAGGGGATTCTATCCTATGGAAGAAGGTCAGAGGAAGGGAAATTAGGGGAGGATTGGATTCTTGCCCAAACCCAGCCTGCTTCCCAATTGTCAGAAACACTGACTGAATCCTCACTATGCATGTGTGTGATCTACCTCGCATGCTACTTCCCTATGACATTGACATTTCAGTAAATAATAGTTAAGCTGTAAGGGTGGCATTACCCAGGATATGTCTGGACTGATGAGGGGACACAGCTATTCAATTCTCCAACCTGGGGTGCTTTTTACACTGCTTTGTTGTGTGCGCACCCACTCCAGGTCCACTCATACATTGCCTCCAGCATGTAAGTTACTCCCCATTATACTGTATAAGTATTATAGTCAGCCAATCATGCATTATACTGCAGGACAACACCAGCAAACTCCCAGTAGCAGACTTTCCCCCAGAAATGTAAGTCTTATAATGCCCAGCACCCTCCTGGACAATAAAAGCTCTTATAAAGCCTGTCATTTCATTAATAGAAAATGATACGCACAAACCCTCTTATTCCAAATGACATTTCCCAAACACTTCAATCCAAACACACTGGTTTAGCTAAAACAACACAACAGATTTATTAAATACAGAAAGATAGATATTAAGTGATTACAAGTAATCAGTCAGAATTTGTATAAAAACAAAAAGTAAAATGCAAATGATCGCTAAAGGAACAAGCTTAAATTTAATTCAAAGCAAAAGTCTCTCTCTCTCTCTCTCTCTCTCTCTCTCTCACACACACACACACACACACACACACACACACATGCACAAAAAGTTCCAACAGTCTTACTGGCTGAATCTTTCAGTCAGGCTCTCTCTCCCCAGGCTAATGCTGCTCCTTTGTTCTTCAGGTGATGTGTTTGTTGATACTGTTGGTAGAGAGAAAGGGAGAGAGGATTTTGGGGCATTTTCTGTCTCTTCTTATATTCATTTATCTTGCTCACAAAACATCTCCAGCTGAGACAGAAAGTCTGTATGGTCATGAGATTCAAGCTGCCTATGTCAAAGTGTAGATTCTTTGGCTATGCTCTCACTCCTGCCAAAGAGTGGCCACTTAATCAGGTGAAAGTCCCTTTGATTTCTTTGACACCTGGCTGAGGTGTTAGTTCTTCTTTTGTTTGTGGTGAACTGGTTTGCGACTGCCCTCAAGAACATGTCTCAGTAATATTATACAGTGGAATCTTATAACTGTAAATACAATGCTGCCACACATTTTACCAAGACAATAATGATCAGCAAATCATGAATTTTCAAATGATATCTCACAAGGCATACTTAGTGCAAGTTTGATCATAATCCTCTAAAAGGAGTGAACATAGGGGTGCAGACTGTCACAGGAGCTTGGCCAACTGGGTAGGGTGGGAGCTGGTGAGGAGCCAGAGTGAGCAATAGCAAGGAGAGTGAAGAACCTGGTGCTTTCTCTGCGGAAAGTCTGTGAACCTTTTACTGTCACTGATGACCCGGAATAGTTATTCTCATTGACGTCAGTGAAACTACTCATCTGAGTAACTCCCCTTCCTAAGGGATTCATGATCTGGCCATTTGTGTGCCAGAAGTGGGCTTGTGGGAAGGGGATCAGTTCTTGTAGACAGAGCAGGAGGGATAATCAGTTGGGAATGATGTCCTATTTCCTTTAAAGGAGCAGGGGGAAGAGAGTAAGGTGATTAGGAGCTGTGAGTACTACAGCTCAGTTGCTTCTCCTTCCTTTGCCCATCTGCCAGGATGGGCCATTCAATCCTGGCCCCATCTCACCTAAATATTAACCTTTCAGTGTTTACCACCAATGGTGGCAGGCTCACTTCCCTTTTTAACAGGTGTTGACAGGGGCACTGGAACAATTTGCATAGTGGAGAGGCTGAGAGCCATTGAACCAAACTGTAAACACTGTATCTGATGGAAACCACTTCAAGCCAGTGGGTGCTACAGTACCCTCCACATCCCTAGTTTCAGCACCTATGGTGTTGATTTAAAGTCTGGCCTTACAGAATGAGCCAGAGAGAGAGGATCTATTTCCCAGTGCACTCTGCCTGGCTAGATTAATATATTCATCTTACTCATTTTCCAGGTGGCAATAAAATCACATATTAATATTAATATTAATGGTTGTGATTTTATTCTTGTTCTTTAAAACTAAAGTGGCAAATGTTTATTTACTTGTAGTCAGCTGGAATTTTCCTTTTATAAATATGGATCATTTCCTCCCAATAAGGAAACTCTGTTAGAGAAGGAGAAGGGTTTTTTGGGATGGGGAGGTGTGATGAAGGAAGGCTGTTGAAAGTCTTGGCATTTCCACTGAATAACAAAATAACGCCCCACTCTAATAAGGTAAGAATGAGAGCAATACAGTGCTGTGCTATTTTGCAGTGATCTGCTGATGTAAGGCTGGATATTTATGTTCAGGTCCCAGGTTCCTAATGCTAGAAAAGTCTGGCAGAACAGAGATACAGAAGTTTCAGAAAATGTTCCAAAAGAAAGTACTTTAAGTTTATCCAGACATTCATCATTATGGACTATGCAGCCATAAAACTGGTATGTTTTTTGTCTTCTGTGTCTTGAACCTTTAAACTTTTAAGCATTGTCCCTGAAATAAGAATTCAGCAGCCATTTTTGTTCTCAGAACTCAGGGTTGGAGTTCAAACTGTTCATAGACCAATCCCCAATTTTTGCCTCAGATCCCTAAATGGCCCCCTCAAGGATTGAGCTCACAATCCTGGATATAGGAGGCTAATGCTCAAACCACTCGGTGATCCCTCTCCCTCCCATTAGAGATACACTGTGCTTTCACAATACAGATTTAACTTCCCTACTTAGTACGGTGTTCTGTGTACCTGTTGTGGCAGCTGGGAGACCTATAGTTGAGCATGCAAAAGCCTTGGCTAACAGAGAACCTTCTTTTAGCTAAGGCAGTAATGGATTATAGTTTCATATCCATAAATACCAGGTTTGATTCCATGCTGCCAGCAACCACACCCCCACTCCCAAGGTCATGACTTAAGACAGCATTTATTTTATTCTTCCTTTCTTTCTTGCTGTTATTCTCTTAATTTTATGTAAGAATTATTCTTAGTGAAAATATTTGTACGCTCTTTGTGCACAGAGAAGCATATCATCCATGGTTAATGAGAACACCAGAAACTGAGTTTCGGGGAAACCTTTGCCAAGTTGCGGATGAGAATCCACTTTTCCACAGATTCCAGTAGATTTGTTGTTGCAGTTGAAACAATGGCAGAATTTTTCTTGAAGTTTTCAGGATGTTATAATCTGAAAATGCAAAACAACACTCAGAGGCTACAAGTCCACAAAAAAACCAAACCAAATGAGGTACTTGTTGCACACTGAAACCAGAGTGCTTTAGCTCTAGCTAGAAGTTTTCTGGAGGCAGCATTTTAGCATTTGGGTGGAAGTAAAGAATTCTTTACCTCAGGCTCTGAGTGAGAGGAACAGTTCTGATGGGCTCCAGCTGAAGATGTATCTCCCCTCTGTCTAAGAAAGGTACAACATGTTGACATGTTATGGGGGCAGTAGGAAAGAAACAAGGAAAAATGCAGAAGCTTCACTTTTCCCAAAATGAATCAGCCATTTAGAATTCTCTTCACTGAAAACCTACTTATTAGGTTACTACTTTCCCTGTAATGCTTTACAGGCTGAGCCAAGCTGTTGAACACGTGGTCAAGGAGGGAAAGATGAGTGTATGTGGTAGTCCTTAATGTGTCTTTTAGTGTATGTGGTAGTCCTTAATGAAATATAAATTTATGCATAAGAATCATATATAGAATGTGTAAACACTCCTTATTTTGCCAATAGATAACTGATTCAGTATTAGCTTCTGTTCCTTTTGATATTTTAAGAGAGGAGGATTGTGAGAAAGCTTATACTAATATTTAATAATAGACAAAATGTAGGAATGTAGTAAATGCTTATAAGCCAAGTAAACTTCTATTCCAAATTTAGGATGAATGAATTCTTTTAATGGGAACACGTTCTGCTAACACCTGGTTTAATATTGTGTTATCTAATGGTTTTCTGATCAAATGGAATTTTTGATTTGACCAATTCATGCTGTTAAAATGATGTAGTTTAATTTAAGGAATTTTCACTTGAGCTCAATGCCAACTAGAAAATAATAGTGGCTAAATTTGTGTGGTTGTATTTCATTTGAAAATATTTCAGAGAAAAATAATTTAGTGAAATATAACTTCTTGCCCCAGTTTCTTGCTCAGTAGTGGAATTAATTGTATAAATAATTTGTCTTGAAGTACATACAGTGTGAGTAGCATGGACAGTTAGTGATAGTCAATGAGCAAATGGGTTTTCTCAGCAGCCTAATCATCTGTGTAAAATGTATTTGAGTAACATTAGCTATTTTCCTGAACCCATCAGCCACTATGAAAATCTTTAGTTAACCTAATTTTAGGATTCCAAAGTGTCATTAGATCTGTGATATGGAATCCATTAGGTCTTAGTCCTTATTTTACAGGAAATCTTCAAGAAAACTCTCCCTCTCATTGGCCCTGATTCAGGAAAACATTTAATCACAGAATCATCCCTGTTCAGGACAGCACTTAAATGCGTTCTTACATTTAAACTTGTGCTTAAATCCCATTTTCTTCTATTGGATTTAAGGACTTAGTTAAGTGCTGTTGTGAATATGGATTTTTTTTTCCTGATTCAGTGCTACCATTTTGGGTGGGGCATTGAGTAAACTCCTGGCTCCACTGTAGTCCATAGTTTTTTTTGTTGACGTCAATAGGGCAAGGATTCACCCCCCTTCTATTTTGACTTCTTTACATGTAGGGTCATATTATGATACTCTTATTTATAAAGTGTTACTCAGCAAGTAATCCTGTACATTTGAATGGGGCCACTAGTGGAGTAAGGTACTATTCAACGTGGAGAGGAGTCTCAGAATCTGACCCTCTTTTGGTCAGAGTCTTTTTCCCAAGAGTTCTGTTACGATGTTAGTATCTAGCCTCTTCTATTTTCTACATCAGTTGAAATCAGCAGTTTTGGCATATTGATACTATAAATGATTGAATATCACTTAGTATGGGATCATAGCAAAGTGATTTCATTCCAGTTAAAGTATATATATTTTTTTAAAATGAACAAATGGATCACATAAAGTCAATGTTTGAGAGGGATTTGAAACAGATTTTTCATGCTGGCACTTAATAGGTCTTTATTTTACTCTACCGAGGAATAATAGATTTGTTTTGAACTTTTAAATAAAGCCTGACCATAAGTGACTCCATGGTACCATTCATATTTTAATAGATGCTAAAGTGATAACTCAAGTTTCTTACTCTTTATGGGGTAACAAGTGTATTTTAGGCTATATACACTCGGAGGCCAAAGTCGATCAGACTACAATTATTAAATTGATGGGAAACACCCGCTGTTTTAATTATACAGAAATATTTAATGCTTACTGATTTTTCAGCATAATTGTATTAAATATAAGCTATATATTAAAATTTGAACAATTAAAATGCTGCGTGTCTATGATCATACAGACACTGGGTAAGTTCAGGCACAGCTACAATGGAGTTCTGCCCTTAAAACATCTCTGGGCTGCTTCTTGTCTGTCTACAGGGGCATATTCAAAGGAGATGAATTAGGGAATCCTTGGACCAATTACTCAGACCTGGCTCAGCCTGAGGGCAACTCTAAACTATGGCACCTGGCTATGGCCCTATGACAATTACATCAGACAAGCATGGCTAGAGTGCTACTGGACCCCCAGTCACAGCCCTGACGGACATGCTGGGAATTGCAAGACTATGCTGGCTCTATTCAATGTGAGATGACTCTCCAGTGGAAGTGATATGCTGGCTTTATTGGTACTTTTAGGCCACTGGAATGCCACAGTGGCTTTGGATTATCATAAAGAATCTGGCCCTGAGTTCTGACCACAGAAATAAACAAATGTGGAGGGGTTTGGACACTATACTAGTGTTTGTCTGGTAAATTTCATTATAACAAATGAATTCAAGGAATAAACAGTAGATCATCCTTGCCCACATGTTAGTTTGAGCTCCTCAAAGAATGCTAATAGGCTGGTGAGGCATGATTTCCCTAACAAACTGTATTAATTTATGTGTCTGATAATTCTGTTCTTTGATATCATTTCAACCAATTTGCCTGGTACTGAAGTTAGGCTTACTGGCCAGTAATTGCCTCTGGAGCCTTCTTTTAAAATTGCCATTACATTAACTATCTTCCAGTCATTTGGTACAGAAGCTGATTTAAGTGATAAGTTACATACCACAGTTAGTAGTTTTGCAAGTTCATATTTGAGTTCCTTCAGGCCTCTCTGGTGAATACCATCTGGTCCTAGTGATGTAAGTGTTTAATTAATTAATTAATTTCTTCCACATCATATAGCTTCTCAGATTCAATATGTGTTCCATAATAATGCCCGGATGCTTTTCTGCAGTACTATTGCTTACCCAGTTGTTACTATTTAGTATTTGAGCATGTGATTTTTTTCTCTTGTCTTTATTGAATTTCATCTTATTGATTTCAGACCAATTCTCCAATTCATCAAGGCCATTTTGAATTTTAATCTGGTCCCCCAAAGTGCTTGCCATCCTTTCCATCTTGGTGTTATCTGCAAATTTTATCAATATACTCTCCACCTCAGAATCCAAGTCATTAATGAAAATATTGAATAGTACTGAACCCAGGACCCCACTAGATATATCCTCCCACTTTGTTGTGTATTGATTTCAATTAAAACTTTGTCAATCAGAAGAGTGTGTGTGTCTGTGCGCACGTGTGTGCATGCACACACTTCTAAGCCAAAAGTGGACATTGTGCCATAATTCTATTTTTGCAAAAAAAGTTTGAAAGCATTAATGTAAAACAAAAACAAATTTTGAAATCTCAAAAGTTACTGTCCACCTGTTCCATGCTCCAGTCAGTGCTGACAAATTCTTAAAGGAGCTGAGCCTCTACAACTTTCACTAAAGGGTGCTCTGCTGCACCTCTTAGAAGCTGGCCCACATTCTGTCACTGAAGGGATAGCTATCCCATGTATTTGGAGTAGGAGACAATCCCCTCCTGTGTGTTGAAAGTGGATGCCCTAGATTTGAATGATTGTACCCATGTATTTGCAAACTTCACACCAGCGTAAATCAGAAGTAACCCCAATGAAATAAAAGGCAATACACTATTTTAAAACTGGTGTGTTGGGACGTGGGATCTTAGGACCGTAATCTAAGCTGCTATTAAAAAAAATACACTGAGTTATCCTGGCTGAGGGGCATGCCCATAATTTTTTATTAGACATTTTCTTTCTCTAGCGCTGTGCTCTTCCCCCTGCCCCAATCTCTTCTAACTGAGATGCGAAACTAATTAGTGTAAAATTTGAGGCAAATTTTCTAACCTATAGGAGGGAGAGTGTTCAAAATTAGGTAAACTCAGTTTCCACATCCTTTTAATTAACTGTAAATACTTTATTAGCTCTTGCATAGTTACAAAAATCTCTAAATTAGTTACCAAAGAGAGAGGGGGAGAGAGAGAGAGAGAGAGAGAGAGACTCCTCACCCACTCAAAAGAAATAAATCATCGTTGGAGCTGATGATTTTTGTCTTGTCAGTGCTTCTGTTATTCAAAGTTTGGGCATGATTCAAGAGACCTGATTACATATAGCCCTGATTACAGCTACTTCACTCTGCCAAGAACAGGTTTTATGACAATTTCTGATAAAAAATTTCATGCATTTCCTTCAGCTAAGTGGCTTTTAGGTATTTTTTATTGCATTTGAAATCTAATTTAACAATGTTTACAGAGTGTTTATTAAATATAAACATGATTGTTCCTTCAAAAGTTCACAGTGTTTTAGTTCACTGCACTCTGCATCACAGTGATGCCTTGGGATTAGCACACGCTTCAAAAATGTAAAGCAATGCACCATTTCTGGCTATACTTTTTAGAACTGCAAAACAGGTGCAAGTGCTACATATGGTTGCATGCACAATAAAAACCCTGCAATAACTAAAGCTTTGTACAGCCAGCAATGATTGAGTCACAAAGGGGCTTGCAACCATTTTTGGAGGGCAAATCAATTTCAAGAGGAACCCAAACCACTGATCCTCCATCTTTCTTCAGATAACTTCAGAAATAGTTCTGGATGCCAACTGAATGACATTAGGATCAATCTTATGGTATTGTAAATTATGTGTCTTAATACCATCTGCTGATGTCCATGTTCTTTTGAAATAAATGTACATGCACTTGGGTGTGCAAGAACCATCTGGCATTAGGGTGTTGTGAAGTACATAAGAACAGCTTTACTGGATCAGAGTAAAGCTCCATCTTGCCCAGTGTCCTGACTTCCCGACAGTGCCAATGTCAGGTGTCCCAGAGGGAATGAACAGAACAACCATCAAATGATCCATCCCCTCCTGCCCATTCCCAGCTTCTGGCAAACAGAGGCTAGGGACACCATCGCTGCCCCTCCTGGCAGTGGTGCAGGAACACTTCGAATAGTAAGGGTGCTGAAAGCCAGCCCCCTTAGCCCTGTCCATGCCCTCTCGCCAGATCTGGCAGCCGGGACCCAGGAACAGGGAGCCAGTTCTCACACCTATGCATCCTCGCTAATAGAAATTGATGGAGCCATCTTCCATGAATTTATCTAATTCATTTTTGACCCGTTATTGTTTTGGCCTTCACAATATCCTTTGGCACAGAGTTCCTCATGTTGACTGTGGTTTTTTTAGAAGCTGTTGCATTTAGTAGTAATGTTGTCTTTGTTCTCTTCCTAAATCTCTCTGAGTGAATCCTCTCATAAGTGCAAAGCTGCTGCTATAGTACACCATGAAAGCAAAACAAAGCTGCATGTGGTTTTTCAAAAATAGAATGCCTGTGAATTTCCTTTCCTCAGCTATCGGTTGAAAGTATACAAGCCATTGCAGGCATGGGACTCTCCCCATTCTTCTTAGCCTAAGTTTCCCCTCCACCCAGGATAATTGCCCAAGTGGGAAGGGAGGCTACCGAAATCTCAAGTATTTGCCCACTCCCATTTGATGGTTGATTGGCTTGGTAAAGGAAGGAGAATGAAACCCGTAAGAAGCCAAAGTACTGTACTTATGGATATGTTTGTAGACCCTTATTGTGTCTATTATCTAGCCTTGAGAGTCACACCCATAATTTTTTTATTTGACATTTTCTAATGTAATGTAAATAACACTGGATATGAATGGCTGTACCTCACGGGTACCAACTGTTTTGGGTCATACTTACCTGTGTGACCAACTGTCTTCCCTTATAATTCAACCACTGGCATGGTCATCACCAGGAAGAAGAAAAGAACATGTGGAATGGATTTTAATGAGGATGCAACTTTCTTAGTCGAATTACAGCCTTGGTTCTTGTTGGGAAAGAACCCAGTGCACTGATTCTCATCCCAGAAACCCACTAGCACTACCATAGTTGTCATTGGCTGGGACAATCCCCCTAATGTAGTACCATGACCCCCTGGTTCACATCTGCACACACACACACGTCCCTCCCCACCCGTGATAGTGCTAGACCCACTGTCCCCAGCTCGTAAGGAGATGACCTTGGGTTGCCCACTTTGTTACCTTTTTGGGCGCTGGAGTCTAAACCAGTGAGTGCCTGAACTGTGCACCTGCCATAAGGAAATGCCAGCATCAGTTTGGCTACCTCCACCCCACCCCACCCCACCCCACCCAGGCTACCTTGGAGTTTGGCCAACCCAATAGCAAGATTGTCTAGGAACAAATTGGCACTTATATCAGAGAAGTGCACACTACCCTCTTGCTAAAGTTTGGCAACACTCTGGGCTGTGTGGCCATGTCCAATAACCTAGCTAGCTTGAGACCTCATCCATGTCAATATTTTCCACTTGGCCTTCCTTGAGACCCTAGCCACCCAATGGTGAACAAGGTACTCATCAGGCACGTTCTTAGGGACAAGGTGCAGGGCGGTGATATGGAGCTTAGCCAACAGATTTGTTGTAAAGTACCTGCCACCCTGCACAAACAAATACCTCAAGCAGGGATGACACAGCCAAGGACAATAGCCAAAGGTGATGTGCCATGCTGTGCACCCTTGTCCCTTCATTTGGCCTCCTCAAACTCATCCCACAAGTATAGTGCAACTGCATTGTTGGAATAATCCCTTAACTACCTATGTTAATTGGCGACTTCATCTTTGTCAATCATGTTGGCCCTAGTCCCACTCCTCAGGAATTTGGGTTGCTGCCTATACCTTCTGGGGAAGACGCACTTAATGTTGGGGCAGCCTTCATAGAGAGATACTTAAAGAATGCTCAGGACAAGAGGAGGGTGTCAGGGCCAGGGGCATGGGAGCACTTAGGCACCTGAGACCACAGAAAACTCTCTAGAACACAAGCCAATCGTGCCCTTTCAATGGGGATGTTTTTTCCAATAACGATGGAGTTGAAATGCATGCTGGACATTTGAGGCCACTTGGAGGTGATTAATTTACGTGGGCAGCTGCTTAGCAGGAGTGGCCGATTGGTTGGAAGGTACTGACAGTAGCAATGTTGCTGTTTAAATTGCCTGGCTACAAAATGTGCACTAGTTCATTGATACATTTTAGGGCTCATCGCAGGAATCACTGCCTGACCCCTTCTGCCCACGAATACAGGTCAGACTAGGTGAGCACAATGGTCACTTCTGGCCTAACCTCCAGGCCCCAAAACAAGAACCAAAACTATGGCTAACACAGGCCAGAGAATGTTCCCACCCCCGAGTGGCAGGCACTAGACTGACCTGCTACATAAGTAACACAGTCAAACCCAGCAATGTGTGAACAAATTAGAAAAAATCTTTTTGAGAAAGATACCCAGCCTTTATTTAGAGTGTGTGCCAGCACATTGACCCCTGCCATGCAAAGTTGCTCCAGTGGCTAATTGCTGTTGAGACATTGTCTTAGTGCAATTAATGATCTTTAATGCCCAACCATTAGCTCTTGCTCAGGAAAGGCTAACACCCCCCCCCAAGGCTTTCAGAAATAAGCTCCCTTTGTAGCAGCTCTGGTAGACATGGCACTCAGTATGCTCTTGGATAAAAACAAAGCAGCGTGCGCGCCTTGATCCGCTCACTGTCAGGCAGGTTTGTTTGGATTCTCACCCATCCCTGTGATCCCTCGCTGAAGCCAATCCCATTTTTCAAGAGCCTCCTAGCTTCTTAGCACAACTTGAGGCCTGACCCAGCTTGGGAATGGGCTGCTGCTCACTGGGCGAAGGGGATATTTTCGACACAATAAAAACAACGCCAACATCCTGCCAAACTGCAAAGCATGTTGAGTCCCCGCCCCTGCAAAGGTTGGGCTCAGCTGGTGGACTTGGGCCCATAACAGCTCCCATGGCCAGCCCCATAGTTCCCTCCAGCCAGCGTCCCAGCTCACATAGCAGTAGAATCCCAGAGGAAGGTGTAGGACCCTTGCAGGAGGAACTCACCCCAGGTGGTGTATTAGCTCAGCCCCACACAGACAATTTTTGGCTATCTCAAACACAACAGATTGATCTGGCGCATCCACATCCCAGCTCCTCTGAACTCTGGTAGGGGCAGTGTCCCAGCACAGGGGTTGCCTATACTGTGGCAGCAAAGCAGGACAGGAGAACTGGGTGGGGGGGCTCAGTCTTAGGGGGGCCCATTTAAGCCACCCTTGGACCAGGCAAGGGTCCATCCCTGTGAGGCATGGGCTCTCTTTGATGGTGGTGAACACATGTAAGGGGGCGCAGCACTGGAGCTCAGGTACAGCTTAGGCTAGTGGGGTTCCAGGGCACCGAGCTCTGCACCCGGACCCAAGAACCTCTTTCCTTACACAGCAGTCCCCCTCTCAGCCTACCGGTCCATGCAGCACTGTCCCAGGCAGGAACTCACAGTATTAGCAATGCTGACGCATGCATGGACCTGGGTCCCTTTCTGCACCTTCCACTGATGTGATTTGCTCTGGCCTCCTGCCACTCAGCCCCGCTAAGTCTGAGGGTGAAGGGTCAGAGGCAAAACAATGCCTGGATGACGTTTCTGCCTGCATCTGCATTTAAGCAGCTATGGACAAACCAGAAAATAGGAATCATTTGTGGGATCCAAATCTCATACCACAGACTGCAAGATTTCTAGCCTATCCCCTCCTCCCTGCAAGTCCTGTGGGGGCTGGAAATTTTACAGGGACCTGGCCTGTCTTGTCCTTTCATTCCCTCTTCCATTGTGGAAGCCACCAAACTCACTCCTTGTTTGGCTTGGGACCCCATTTAAGTGTCCAACTCACTTGAGCGAATAGTCCCCCGCACACCCTTGACTGAACTGGTAGGGGCTTGATGGAGAGGCTTCATGGTTTGATATTATTGGCTCTGAGATTTATTTCCCCCAGTGGTTTACTAAATTCCAGATTACAGGACATGCTGCTGTTTTTCCTGGTGGAAGGGAGCGAATAGGCATTTGGAAACAGGAGTATTGCTTGAGGGAAGAGTTATTTTGATTGGGACAATTTCATGCTTTTATAAATGGGACCTAAGTGTTCAATTCAATGATATGGACACACCAGCTGAAGCTCTGGCCTTGTGTTTATGGATTTTGCACAGAGTTTAGGTAAGTACTACTGAGAATATATATATATATATATATATATATATTTTTAGAAATGAACACCAGCTTTTCTGCCTTTATTAGTCACTGCCCTGATAGTCCTTTCCTACCAGTAAATCCCTTAATTGGGATTTTATTCATTTAATTCAGCTATAATTCAATCTACCTATCTCTACCAAACTATTCCTCTTATGATATATGCATGAAGAGTCAATAGAATTGGCAAACAGAGTCTTTCATACCCTAACTATCTGTTGTGGGCAAATTTCGTTGCAGCTGTCAAATTTTCTTTTGATGCTGATTACCTTCATCAGTGTAATTTATCAAGTTGTCTCGATAAAATGGGATGCTAAATACTATAGAAACTAATCTTGAAATTGCTCTCAAAATATTGTTTCAGTGCCAAAGGTAGTATGTAGGTGTGACATTTTTTCTCGTGTTGCAATGGTAATTTAAATGAATTGCTTTTCCCTGGCTGTATCACTTTACCACCTTTTCCTTCCGCTCTCTCACTCCACAAATGCCCTGCAAATTGACCTTTGATTGTTCAGGAAGGGAAGGTAATGTTCTCCACTCATGAGACAGTTTATTAACTTTGGTATCTTTCAAGACACAGTGAAGGTGCAGTCATTTTAGGCTGGTGTTGGACAGCTTAAGGTATTTGGTAGAGCCCTTAGTTTACTTTTGTTCTAGATCACAGGAATACATACATGGCTTCTTCTAGAATAAGGCTATAGAAGGGTACTTGACATCTTGCATGTTTGAGATCTAAAGAACCAAGGCTGTAGTCGTGGCTCTGAAATATCAATAGTAACTGTATTTTGTGAAGTTCTGAGCTATAAAACCAGATTCTATTAACTCCTTCCACATAATGGAAGCAAGGAAGCATTTCTTCATTCTTACAGGTACTGGGCTCAATTCTGTTGTCCCTACTCTGTCAAAACCCCCGTCAATCCCAGTTAGAGTATTACCTGCAGTAGTAGGTGTTCACTTTGTTGAAGAGATATAAGGTACAATGCACTGATAATTTTGCTATCTAGCTAAGGGTTTCCCCACACCCCCTGCTTCTGTCATGGTCCCCTTAAGGCTGCTTGGTCAAGAGAGGCTACAGAAGAGCTTCTGCCATTAGTTCCCAAAATGTGATCAAATGCCTCCAGCCACTTACAGCCCATCCAACCAGTCCTAAATATCAGCTTGGCTTCAGAGCTGCTACTGTGTTAAGACCAAAAAGGCACCAGAGAAGTGATCAGTGTTCAAGGTTTATAAGCCCAGGTTGAAAGATTTGGAAAAAACAACCACCCAGTATCATAGAATCATAGAATATCAGGGTTGGAAGGGACCCCAGAAGGTCATCTAGTCCAACCCCCTGCTCAAAGCAGGACCAAGTCCCAGTTAAATCATCCTAGCCAGGGCTTTGTCAAGCCTGACCTTAAAAACCTCTAAGGAAGGAGATTCTACCACCTCCCTAGGTAACGCATTCCAGTGTTTCACCACCCTCTTAGTGAAAAAGTTTTTCCTAATATCCAATCTAAACCTCCCCCATTGCAACTTGAGACCATTACTCCTCGTTCTGTCATCTGCTACCATTGAGAACAGTCTAGAGCCATCCTCTTTGAAACCCCCTTTCAGGTAGTTGAAAGCAGCTATCAAATCCCCCCTCATTCTTCTCTTCTGCAGACTAAACAATCCCAGCTCCCTCAGCCTCTCCTCATAAGTCATGTGCTTTAGACCCCTAATCATTTTTGTTGCCCTTCGCTGTACTCTTTCCAATTTATCCACATCCTTCTTGTAGTGTGGGGCCCAAAACTGGACACAGTACTCCAGATGAGGCCTCACCAGTGTCGAATAGAGGGGAACGATCACGTCCCTCGATCTGCTCGCTATGCCCCTACTTATACATCCCAAAATGCCATTGGCCTTCTTGGCAACAAGGGCACACTGCTGACTCATATCCAGCTTCTCGTCCACTGTCACCCCTAGGTCCTTTTCCGCAGAACTGCTGCCGAGCCATTCGGTCCCTAGTCTGTAGCGGTGCATTGGATTCTTCCATCCTAAGTGCAGGACCCTGCACTTATCCTTATTGAACCTCATTAGATTTCTTTTGGCCCAATCTTCCAATTTGTCTAGGTCCTTCTGTATCCTATCCCTCCCCTCCAGCGTATCTACCACTCCTCCCAGTTTAGTATCATCCGCAAATTTGCTGAGAGTGCAATCCACACCATCCTCCAGATCATTTATGAAGATATTGAACAAAACGGAGTAGTCAGTAAGCAAAGCATGTCTAAGGAGCATGCAAGTTAAAATAGGCTATGCAATGACTAAAGTGATTTTCAGCTCAGTTTTGATCTTGCCATCGGTGTTCTACAGGTACAAGGGATGCTCTTATAGACACTTGAAACTGGAAACTACTTGTTGAGCTATGGAGGTTGGAAGAGGGCACAATTTTGTTCTTGTTGTTTCAGCTTATCCACAATCACTGCTCTTTCCAACCACTTTCAAGTGAGTCTGAGTTTTAGTTCCTGCTTCACATTTGGAAAGTGTAGATCTGATTCACTAATGACGACTCGTGTTGATTAGTCCAGTTTTGCATTGGCATTATTCCATAGAAATTAATGGAGTAACATTACTGAACCACTTTGTGGCCTACATTTTCATACGTGATTAGTGATTTGGGGAACCTCAATTTTGTAGTGTCCACACTGACACACACATTAAAAGACCTGATTTGAAGAGGGCAGGGGCTCAGCTCATTCTGAAAAAAAACAGGCCTCTTTACATTGTTTCAAGTTGAGTGCCCAGTGACTTTTCAAAAATTTAGGCCCCATCTGGTTAAAGTACTTTTACATCTTTTTACAGCTCCCCCTGTGACAATCCTCATGAATAAACTAACTAGAAGGGAGAGGGGAGGAAACAACTAAAGATATTTATTGCCATAAATAAAAAAAAGTTAACCAAAACCTTTTATTGATACATTCTTCGACAATATCACAGAATCAAGAGAGAGGAAAAGGGGGAGGAGTTTGCAGGAAAGATTGTTTTCACTAATTGGCACATAAGCAGCAAGATTAACGAAATTACTTATTACAAACAGTATAAAACATACATGCTTTTTTTTTTTATTTTTGAAGTCCTCATCACACTGGTCAATCATGGTGGGCATCAACAAGAAAAACCTTAAGACATGTAGAAGCCATATTCCTTCTTCCAAATATTGTAAGAATAATTGAAATTATTGCAAAATAGTCATATATCGTAACTAAAATAACAAAATAGAACACAAATACAAATATCAAACAAATTATTAACATGTACTGTAAAATACATTACTGGCATGCATTCCACACATCAAGACCTCTATTAAAACCAAGCAATATCCTTTTTGCTTCCTCTGTAGCCCATCATACTTATGAAAGGCAGGGGCTCACTTCGCCAGCACAGTTTTTGGTCTTTAAATAACTTGTTGTTGTTGTTGTTGTTGTTGAATTAAAACAAAAACAAAAACAAACATATGGATTGCAGTGACACAATAATCATTATACAAATCATGTACATAGTTCTTTTAAATCCTCAGAGATTTGTTTTTAAATGTGCTAACATCTGAGAGAATAGGTCTTCAATGCAACTGTGCATTCAAAACAAACAGTGAATTTTTGAAACAACATGGATGGAAATATGCAAAATTCCTCACAAACTGTACAGAAATTTCAAAAACTTGCAGTCTGGAAGTACATATAAAGACAGAATTAGCCCCTGTAAAGTCATTGTCACTAAATGCAGTTCACCCATAAAGAGCTGGGTATTCATGGCTGGAGCTGGGTACTCAGTTTTCATACTTCCCATACATAGAGAAGGTCCAAGGTCACAGCCCAAGGACAGTGCCAGTGACTTATTAAGCCAAGAATAATTAAGGATATTTCATATAGCAGCTGTTCAGAATGCTTGGTCCTCTTACATTGGTCCCCATATTAACTGCCTGGCCTTTAAACTTCTCCAGCGGTGGAAACACTGCAGGTCAGAAAGAGGCCTATGGCAGTTTGGGTGACTGAATGGATGAAAATCTTCATCCTTCCTCAACTCTGTCTGAAGAAACGGACTAGATAACCAGGCTATTATAACTGACATACTTCTTTTTCGCAGCAGGGCCTGAAAGAAAGGAGGAAGATGGAAAACAGTCATTGACCTGGAAATCTGAAACTGTCCTTATAAAGGCCTACTATTATTCCCTAATTAGTTGACACAGTGATGAGAAAAGATAAGCAGATGCTTTGCATTGATATCTTTAGCTGTCAACTACTTCCCCTTAGAAGACATCTGTTTATTAATATTAATCTAAGAAGATTGCTTATTAGATCAATTTAAGTGGTGTCTCCAGTTCTGAATATAACAAACAAAATTACCATAAATTCACTTTTCATAGTTTTGCAGTCTCTATGTTTTTGCAGTACTGAGTCACAATGACTAGATTTCATTAAGGGTTTTTTGTTTTTATGTTTTATGGTTACACATTCTCTTACTTCTGAACTGTCGTAGACTCATAGATTTTAAGGCTGAAAGGAAGCATCGTGATCATCTAGTCTGACCTCCTGCACTTTGTGGGCCACAGAACCTCAGCCACCCAATCTTGTAATAGACCGATAACAGAAGGCAGGGGGGTAGCTGAGGAGGAGACCCCTGAAGCGGACCTAGGAAAAGAGTGGCTCCAGGGAAGATTCCTGGGCTAAATTTCATTTTCTCAGATATAAAAATAAAATATTTTCTATTTAGTTTAATGATTGCTGGGAACTTTAAATTTTCACTGCTGTAGATCAACAAATCTGATCTGTTAGGCCCATCAATTTATATCTGAGTTTGCTAAATAAACAAATAAATAACCAGTCAATAAATAAGCTATGAATTATGCTACTTTTTGGTAGTAAAAATTGTGAACATTTGTGCAATGGCAACCACACACACAATTCAATGACATTTCAGTCTATAGTGTTTATCAAGTGGCTCCCATGTGGAACAAAAAAAACCCCAAAAATCTCCATTGCTTATATTTGAACTCTGTATGATTCAATATATAAGCTTATAAACATATGCTACTTATACAAGTATGGTCTTTTCATATATTATACCACATCCACATATGTAACATAAAAATGAGCATGTTTCAGAGTAGCAGCCGTGTTAGTCTGTATTCGCAAAAAGAAAAGGAGTACTTGTGGCACCTTAGAGACTAACAAATTTATTAGAGCATAAGCTTTCGTGAGCTACAGCTCACTTCATCGGATGCATTTGGTGGATGAAGTGAGCTGTAGCTCACGAAAGCTTATGCTCTAATAAATTTGTTAGTCTCTAAGGTGCCACAAGTACTCCTTTTCTTTTATTAAAAATGAGCATGTGTATGAAACAAATGTCTTTATAGAAAAGTTTTTAAAAACCTTTGAAATCATGTATATAATATACCATACAACTACACTGAGCATTTTTTCTGTATCTTTTAATATCCCAAAAGTTTAAAATTCATTTTTATAATCATGCTAAGTAATTGTTGCTGTTATTAACTATTATTTGATAATTGTGTTCTTTGAGCAACTTGAACACAAAACAGTAGAAAGGTGTATCATAAAAAATACACAGAAAGTAACACAACATGCAATTAAAAGTGAGCTTCAAGGCATCCTCCTGATAGAGTTAAACTTACAAAATGTACACAAATGACACAAGGCCTGAGTTTCTCGGATATTTAATATTTGCTGCTCCCTTTGGGGTCAAATACAATTGTGTGTGCTTAGCACCTATGAAAATCAGGAGCCATTGCACTACTGAAGCTATTTAAAAGCTAACACTTAAAAAACAAATCATTAATACCTGCCCTTCAAAAAAAGTTAGGCCACATTTATAAACATTTATATTTATAAAACTAATAGTCAGAAATGCTCATCTCCACATATACCCACATCTTTTGGAGATGGCTTTGTGCATCTTCACAAAAGAATACAACTGAGCTGCCACATGTTTTCTAAAAAGTTTGGGGGACGTCCTCAATTTGTGTATATGTTAATTTACCCCTGAGAATCCGCTCACAGTGTGTCTAATCAATCTCAATTGGGGCACTATTAATTCTTTCCTCAAACTTTGATATAACAGGTTCATGAGTCGCCAAACTGGTTTGGCGAGTGCAATGTTTTGTTTTCATAAGGAAAGTTTTCACCAACAGCACAGACTGTTTCAAGGATATAATGTACAAGGATGCAACCAAACACAAATACTCTTGTCACAATATTCATTTTCTTCACTGGCTATTTTCCAAAGTGCTCAGATCAAGAAAAATAAGGAAACAATTTTACATTTAGGTACTGTCAACAGTGTCATTGAAGAATATTGAATGTAACTTTGCCATTTTATATTTTTAGTCTACTTCCCACTTCCGGATTCACTGTAAGTGTCAAAGAAATCTATTCAATCCCAACTAAGGGAAAATGAAGAACACCTTCAACAACATCTCTGGGAGTGGAGGATGCTCAGCATTTCACAGGATGCAGTGGTATCTTGACAAATCGGGCCAAATGTGGGTGAGTAACAAATAATGGGTTAAACAATTTTATTCACAGAAGGTTTACATAGTAATGATCTGTATTATGATGTGACACACACTTTGGCTTTGTACCATTATATTTTCTGGATTTCAAAAAGCAGCAGATAGTTTATTGCATTTATACCAATAAAGAGACGGCGATTTAGATAAACTCAAATCTTGGTCCATAAATTGTCATCCCTTTCCAAAGTTTTCAGATTTTTCCCTCTCCCACCAATGAAATAATTATTTTCTCTGAAGCTGAAGCTTTGCTTTGACTGGTTATCCTCCAATATCAGCCTAAATATCTCATTTGTCATTTTTCAGCCTGCCTAAGCAACAATATCAATCAAATACACCAACACCAAGTAAGCTCAAATGAAAAGAAATGTTTGTGAGTATATATTTCTGTTTGCTCACATTGAAAAGACAGAATACAAACAATGAAATCATAGATCATGAGGTTGTCTTTAGTACATATTTTCCCCTTTATATTTTAACAAAATATTGCTTTTCTACAGTTGACAAATACAACATAACTCATCTGGATAAAATAATATCACAAGAATAGCTATGTATTTCTTAAATTCTGTGGGGGAGGAAAGGGAATTTCTCTTAATTCATTGATTTTAAGGCCAGAGGCACTAGTGGATACCTCCTGTATAATACAGGCCGTAGAATTTCACCAGTTGCCTCGGTAATGAGCTCAATAATTTGTGTTTGACTAAAGTACATCTTCCAGAAAGGCAATTAGTCTTGATTTCAAGACTTTAGAGCTGGAGAATTAACCTTTTTTCCTTTTAAGTGATTTACTATTGCCGTCTCAGCTCTTCAGTGTTTTGGGGAGTTAGAATGATGAAGCAGGTAGGGATAAAATATTCTCAAAGAAAGAAACTTCCATGCATAGAGCGTGTGCCAATGAAACTTCAGCATCTGCCAACAGTGACCATGCTTTAATCTGAGATACCCGAGTATTCCTCTGTACTTTAGAATGGAAAATAGGTAGAGTATCAAAAATACTGTGCTATGCTAACTGTTAATAAGTGGTGGCATTTTAATGGTGAATACTGACTCTCCTCTGTGTAACTATGTCTTTCCATATGTAAGCTAATGTGCTTTCACACTATATACTATGACATTTAAAAAAACAACATTAAAAGGGTGTTTTTAGGTTGAGAGCTGAGAACTCATAAATTAGGAAATGCCATGTTTACAGTTGCCCATGCAATATTAATTTGCTCCCCTTGGGTGTACGCATGATGATATACAGTTTTAAATTACATGATCATAAGCTTTTTTTTCCCAACAGGACCCTTGCTCCATTCAATATGCAGGATGGACCATGCTCCCTCATTGAGCATCTATTCAAAACAAAAAAAATTCCAACAAACAATTACCTGTGTAAAGTCAGGGCCGGCCCACAACATTTTGGCACCTGAGGGGGGGAGCTCAAATGACACCCCCATGCTCCCTCGCTTGGGCCAAAACTTTGAAAGGTCTCAATTCTGCCTTCTTCCTGTTCTACTCCTCTCATGGTACTGCTCTGCTAGCTACCCCAATAAAGGAGAACTAAAAACTTTAAATGCCTTGTTCAAAAATTTTAAGTAACACTTAATTTTCAAATGCCTGAACAGCAAATGTAACTTTTCTTGTCTGCATAGTAAACTCTGGCAGTTTTATCTGTTTGAGTAAACAAAGTGGTGCTTTCTGTGCCTTCTTGGTTGCAAAGATTTGAACTGCTTCCTGCTGAAGGTCCACAGTCTGCGCCAGCTCATGCTCTGTTGAAATGGTTGCAAGGCTGACCAGCCTCTCCTGTGTCATTATGGAGCATAGATGTGTTTTTATTAATTTCAGCTTTGAGAAGCTGCGTTCTCGCAGGCAACTTTTATAGGAAGTGTTAGTAGTATGTGCAGAGCAACAAAAGCATTTGGAAAGAGGGTGGTCATCTTATTTGTGCACATATTTTCCAGAACAACCTTTGGAGTTGATCCTGCTGAAATGCATCTTGAAAGGGCTTTCAGTTCATCACCTAAATCACTTGCATCAATATTGTGCATGTCATCATTTGTCAACACTGTCTCTAATGCCCTGCATTGCTGGTGTAGGTCTTCTTCAGGAAAAATGAGGAGTTTGGGAATATCATACAACATCCCAGATATACTGCTGTGTTCCTTGAGCTGCATGAAACGTTCAATTAACTGTATTGCACACTTTCGCACCTGGTTAAAGAATTCAACTTTGAATTGTTGTTTAGGGTCTCTTATGGGATTATCCCGTACCTCGTAATCAAAATGTCGTCTTCTTCAGTGAGTATTGTATTCTTGAATGGGTGGGAAAATAGCTTCAGTGTGAAGTTCCTCTGCCAACTTCTGAGCACTCTTCAGAATGTTTTGAAATCCCTCCTCTGACCGATAAGACAGCAGGTATGACTTTGCTTTGTCCAGTTGTTCCATTGCTCCAGATATATCAAGGTCAACACCTTGGAGTCTCTTGCTTACAACATTTATTTCAAACACTACGTCATGCCACAACACTAAGTCACACCGAAATTTGAAGTTATGTATGTTTCTGATGATTCCATTTCCCTCTGCCACTGTTCTCCCACAAACAGTTCCTGTAATAGCATTAGCCTCCATAATGGCAACTATGGCATCTTCCATCTTCCCAATTTGGTTTTTGATAGGCTTTATCGCCTCTACTCGATTTTCCCATCATGTGGCACTCAGTGGTTTCGGTGTCAGAGAGGATGTTGCTTCAAAATTTGCCATCGATGATTTGATGCAGAGAAAAATATATAGATGCTTTGAATTACATTAAAAAATTCAGCAGCCTCACTAGAAGCTGATGCTGCATCATTGACCACCAAGTTCAATGAATGTATCTGTATCTTCCAGCTTTTTAAGAAGCACATTCATCATACCTGCTCCTGTAGTATCACCAATGTCAATAAATTCTAGAAAATGCTCTCTACCAGTCACCATTGCAGGGACATTTTCAGTAGGTTCTGTTGTTGTTACAAAACGCACCATTAAAGTCATTTGTTCCGTACGGCTGATGTCAGGTGTGCAGTCCAAAATAACAGAGTAATATCTTGCTGACTTCAGATCTGCCACAATCTTCTGTTTGACTTTTGTTTCCAGTATCTATATGATCTCATTTTGAATTGTATTTCCAAGGTAGTGGTGTGTGTACATTTCTTGGATGTGACTCTTAGATGCTCCTGGACTACAGCATCAAACTCAGCCATCAGCTCCACAATTTTAAGGAAGTTTCCATTGTTTGGCACATATAGCTGATCTGAAGTGCCATGCAGTGCTAGGTTTTGGGTAGCAAGCACTCTCACAATGGCAATGAACCTTTTCAGAACATTTTGCAAGTAACGAGACTCTGATGCAATCTTCTCTGGATGCTTATCATCTATAGTGGCCTTTAACCTTAGTCTCATCTCAAGCTCTTTCCACCTATGGAATGCTCTCTGGTGATTTGATGCCTTCTCATGGTATGCCAGATTTCTAGCCAGGTTTTTCCAGTCCTTTGTTCCTGTAGAACCCAATGTGGCTGGAACATTAGACTGGAAGAGTTTGCAACAAAAACAGTATGCAGTATTCTGGGGTTTTGAGTACATAAACCTGGTCTCTCCACTTTGTCACCATTGGGGATTTCACGCCAGTAATTTGTTGGATGGAAACTTCTATTTTCATTGTCTTTGGGGAACATGAAGTTTTTCACTTGCTGTGGCCCATGGAAGTACAAGGAAATCCCTCAGGCTACTGCTCAAGTGGGTCCACAGTCCTGGATCATCTAGACTTAAGAAACCAAACTCAGCAGCAGATGTTTCTTGCACCTCCACCGCACTCTTCTTTGATCTACAATGTGCATGGTTACATCCATTTGAGATGGAGATATGGATGCTGCAGTAGCTGCCAGGTCACTTGCACTGTAACTAATTGGAAGATCAGGCATCTCCTCAACACTCACATCCTCACTGGGGCCGGAAGGCTCACCGTGAACATTTGTGTCTATGTATCTCAGGAGAGCTCCTTCCTGCTTAGATAGAAAAGCTTCCTTTGCTTTCTTTCTTTTTCTGAATGCTGACCAAGAGGGGCCTTTTCTTCTTTCACTCATGAGTGCTGTTTTATGCCAGCTATAGTGGCTCTCAACACTCAGTTGAAGGGGACAAATAAGCAGGCTGGTAGCAGGGCCTGAGTGAGGGAAGATATCAGTGTCTTAATGGTCTAACTGGCTCCTACTACTTCAGTTGACTGCCTTTCTCCTGAAGTGGGTTCAGGGATGCAGAAGGAAACAGGAAGCTCCCTGAGAAGCTGATGTTAATCAGTCCAGGCTCCTGGGGGTGCTAGAGAGGTACATAAGAGGCTCCTCCTCCTCGCTCTCCCTGCAGCTCCTGCTGCTTTCTGTTATTCCATCTCACCTTTTCTCCTGCCTGCCTGTTATGTCTCTTGTGCCCTCCTTCCTCCAGCACAGCACTCTATTATCTCTGTGCATCTAGAGCAGAGAGAATACATATGCACCAGCAGCAGACACAGTTTACTACTCTCTGGGTCCTAGTGGTGCCCACTCCCCTCCCACAGTCTGACAGCTGAGGCGACTGCCTCAGTTTGCCTCATGGTAAGGCCAGCCCTGTGTAAAGTGCTATCACTACAGAACTGGGCTCCATCCAGTCTTTAACTTAGATTTGCAGGTCCTGATCCTCAGTTGGGATCTGGTGCACTGTTGATCTATCTGTTTATTTCTACTATTATATTTTGAGTATTTTAAGTTCTTCAGGGCAGGAACCAGGTCTTTGTAGGTGTTTTTATCACACTCAAACCTGATCCTGTTTGAGGTCTTTGGCCACTACCATAACATGAATGTTAAATAAAACGTGTGCCAATTACTGGGGATTTCAATGTTCAGCTCAATTCACTTGGTGAAGTAACAAAGCGGAAAAGACACATACATATGTATGAAGACTATTTATACAGACAATTTGCTCAGTGAAACAGTTGTAAGAATTTTCTTTTTTAATCTGGGCAAAACAATCTTTTTCTCTAATCTCATTATTGGAAATGGTTGAACCATTTTTGCTGACACTTTTTAAAAGTCAGCCTCAGACAGAAAATCAGCATGGAATATTACCATCAGAACAGTTAATGTTTGGCAAAGTTATAAACAAGTGAAAACAGTGTCTTATAAGGGAAAGTGTTGGGCAACTTTAGCTATAGACAACACTACCAGACTTGCTTGTAATAAAAGCTACCAAACTCTACAGGTTTAATTTCTTTCAGGCAGAAACAGGCATTCATTTTCAGTTATGTGCTTTATTCCAAGAGGACTATAACAGATTCATATTCCCTTCTCTGTCTAAAAATCATTAAAACTTTTCTGTTTCCCTGTTAAACACTGTCAAGTACCAAATTTGATTCTTGCCCCCGCCCTAAAATGACCAACTACAGTGCGGTTGGACTGATTATCATCTTTTTTAGTACCATCAAATGGGGTGTGCTTTACAAATCATCTCCTTCCAAAGTATTCTGCTCAATGCCACACACCCTCTTACATCACATACTAAGTAACATGTCTTCCTTTATGACAGCCCACCACTTCTTGCTGGGTCAGCTTCTCTGTCTTTTTCCTTCAGTTTGGATCTGTTGGACTGTGTAACCCACTTGCCAGGACTGCACACCACAAGACCAAATCATCTGAGCCTGCACTCCAATTTTTTTTTTGTTTATGGGTGTTAATTAAAAATTAAACCAAAACTGGAACCATCATAAAGTGAATCAAGTCACTTTCAATTGGGCAAAATAGGTTTCTGTACATTTCTCTTTCCTCATTTACCCTAATTTTTAACTTAATCTTAACTATTTCGATACTTTTCATCTGTTGTATGATTGCAATGGGCAAGAGACTGAGGCTGAACTTATTTTACTTGCCAATATTTTTCAAGTGTATAGCTTGTGCTATTACACAATGCTAAACCACTGTTATCAGCTAATCAGATCTCAACTGTAGCTCTCAACACTTTATCACTACTTCTACTTATAACCAAAAGGCAGAATGAGCCAAAAACAATCTAGCATGAAATTGGGAAATCTGTTTGCTATTTCTACACAGAAAAGAGAAAACAAATGCCTCCGATGACCTGAAGAAAACCTAATTTGTGTTATAAGATGTAACACTTCAAAACATTGATTGACATGATTTTAAAAGATTCATTTACAACATGCTTCAAAGTACATAGAGAGTCTGTTGTGGAACAACACTAAAGCAGTCTGCATCCGATGAAGTGAGCTGTAGCTCACGAAAGCTTATGCTCTAATAAATTTGTTAGTCTCTAAGGTGCCACAAGTACTCCTTTTCTTTTTGTGAATACAGACTAACACGGCTGCTACTCTGAAACCTGAGATTTACAGTTAACTTCTGGGTAACTTGATTGATGGTGTAATTTAGTAGCATTTTTGAGTGTAGAAAAACCAAATAAACATATGCTGGAGCATCAGATTCCTAATGCCACTGTGTTTATTCAGTTTGCTGAGATAGTTGCCCAACTCCAACTCTAATACGATTATTCTAGAAGCACAGTGTTGTATTTTAAATTTGGACATTTGAAAGCCACTCTAAAGTACATCAGACTTACCAAGAGATCACAGCAACAAGATTACAAACAGTTTTTCTAGTAAATGAGAGTAAAAGAGATGCCTGTTTAATGGGTGGAGTTTTATAAATGATATAGTGGTATTTGGGATTAACTGAATACAATTTGCAGCAAAACTAATAGATTCATAGATTCATAGATGCTAAGGTCAGAAGGGACCATTCTGATCATCTAGTCCGACCTCCTGCACAGCGCAGGCCACAGAATGTCACCCACCCACTCCTATGAAAAACCTCATCCATGTCTGAGCTATTGAAGTCCTTAAATCATGGTTCAAAACTTCAAGGAGCAGAGAAGCCTCCCTCCAGTCAACCATGCCCCATGCTACAGAGGAAGGCAAAAAAACCTCCAGGGCCTCTCCAATCTGCCCTGGAGGAAAATTCCTTCCCGACCCCAAATATGGCAATCAGCTAAACCCTGAGCACATGGGCAAGATTCACCAGCCAGATACCCAGGAAAGAATTTTCTATAGTAAATCAGATCCCATCCATCTAATATCCCATCTCAGGGGATTTGGCCTATTTACCCTGAATATTTAAAGATCAATTACTTACCAAAATCCCATTATCCCATCATACCATCTCCTCCATAAACTTATCGAGTAGAATCTTAAAACCAGATAGATCTTTTGCCCCCACTGCTTCCCTTGGAAGGCTATTCTAAAACTTCACTCCTCTGATGTTAAAAACCTTCGTCTGATTTCAAGTCTAAACTTCCTGGTGACCAGTTTATACCCATTTGTTCTTGTGTCCACATTGGTGCTGAGCTTAAATAATTCCTCTCCCTCTCCTATATTTATCCCTCTGATATATTTATAGAGAGCAATCATATCTCCCCTCAACCTTCTTTTAGTTAGGCTAAACAAGCCAAGCTCCTTAAGTCTCCTTTCATAAGACAAGTTTTCCATTCCTCGGATCATCCTAGTAGCTCTTCTCTGTACCTGCTCCAGTTTGAATTCATCCTTCTTAAACATGGGAGACCAGAACTGCACACAGTATTCCAGGTGAGGTCTCACCAGTGCCTTGTATAATGGTACTAAAACCTCCTTATCCCTACTGGAAATGCCTCTCCTGATGCATCCCAAAACCGCATTAGCTTTTTTCACAGCCATATCACATTGGCAGCTCATAGTCATCCTATGATCAACCAATACTCCAAGGTCCTTCTCCTCTTCCGTTACTTCTAATTGATGCGTCCCCAACTTATAACTAAAATTCTTGTTATTAATCCCTAAATGCATAACCTTACACTTCTCACTATTAATTTTCATCTTATTACTATTACTCCAGTTTACAAGGTCATCCAGATCCTCCTGTATAATATCCCGATCCTTCTCCGAATTGGCAATACCTCCCAGCTTTGTATCATCTGCAAACTTTATTAGCACACTCCCACTTTTTGTGCCAAGGTCAGTAATAAAAATATTAAATAAGTTTGGTCCCAAAACCGATCCCTGAGGAACTCCACTGGTAACCTCCCTCCAACCTGACAGTTCGCCTTTCAGTAGGACCCGTTGCAGTCTCCCCTTTAACCAATTCCTTATCCACCTTTTGATGTTCATATTGATCCCCATCTTCTCCAATTTAACTAATAATTCCCCATGTGGCCCGGTATCAAATGCCTTACTGAAATCTAGGTAAATTAGATCCACTGCATTTCCTTTATCTAAAAAATCTGTTACTTTTTCAAAAAAGGAGATTAGGTTGGTTTGGCACAATCTACCTTTTGTAAAACCATGTTGTATTTTGTCCCATTTACCATTGACTTCAATGTCCTTAACTAATTTCTCCTTCAAAATTTTTTCCAGGACCTTGCATACTACAGATGTCAAACTAACTGGCCTGTAGTTACCCGGATCACTTTTTTTTCCTTTCTTAAAAATAGGAACTATATTAGCAATTCTCCAATCATTCGGTACTATTCCTGAGTTTACAAATTCATTAAAAATTCTTGCTAATGGTCTTGCAATTTCAGGTGCCAATTCCTTTAATATTCTTGGATGAAGATTATCTGGGCCCCCCGATTTAGTCCCATTAAGCTGTTTCAGTTTCGCTTCTACCTCTGATATGGTAATATCTACCTCTATATCCTTCTTCCCATTTGTCATGCTACCATTATCCCCAAGATCCTCTTTAGCCTTATTAAAGACTGAGGCAAAGTATTTGTTTAGATATTGGGCCATGCCTAGATTATCTTTAACCTCCGCTCCATCCTCAGTGTTAAGCGGCCCCACTTCTTCCTTCTTAGTTTTCTCCTTATTTATATGGCTATAGAACCTTTTACTATTGGTTTTAATTCCCTTTGCAAGGTCCAACTCTACTCGACTTTTAGCCTCTCTCACTTTATCCCTACATCTTCTGACCTCAATTAGGTAGCTTTCCTTGCTGATCCCTCCCATCTTCCACTCCCTGTATGCTTTCTGCTTCTTCATAATCACCTCTCTAAGATGCTTGCTCATCCAGCTTGGTCTACAACTCCTTCCTATGAATTTTTTCCCCTTTCTTGGGATACAGGCTTCCGATAGCTTCTGCAGTTTTGATTTAAAGTAATCCCAGGCCTCCTCTACCTTTAGATCCATAAGTTCTTCAGTCCAATCCACTTCCTTAACTAATTTCCTTAATTTTTGAAAGTCAGCCCTTTTGAAATCAAAAACCCTAGTTGCAGATTTATTTTTGTTAATCCTTCCATTTAGTTTGAACTGAATTAGCTCATGATCACTTGAGCCAAGATTGTCCCCTACAACCATTTCTTCTATGAGGTCCTCGCTACTCACCAAAATTAAATTTAAAATGGCATCCCCTCTAGTCGGTTCAGCAACTACTTGATGAAGGAATCTATCAGCTATTGCATCTAGGAAAATCTGAGCCCTATTATTATTACTAGCACTGGTCCTCCAGTCTATATCTGGGAAGTTAAAGTCTCCCATGATCACGCAGTTTCCATTAGTATTTACTTGATTAAAGACATTAAAAAGGGCTCTATCCATATCCAAATTAGATCCCGAAGGTCTATAGCACACCCCAAGCACTATCGTAGGAGAGGCTTTACTAGTTTTCTTCCCCAATGTAATTTTTGCCCAGACGGACTCTGTCTTATCCATTGCATCGCTTCTTATTTCTTTACATTCTACCTCATCATCGATATACAATGCTACTCCACCCCCTTTACCTTTGTTTCTGTCTTTCCTAAACAGCACATACCCTTCAATACCTGTAGTCCAGTCATGACTACTATTCCACCATGTTTCTGTTATCCCTATAATATCTGGTTTCACTTCCTGCACCAGTAGCTCTAGTTCCTCCATTTTGTTACCTAGACTCCTCGCATTGGTGTACAAACATTTTAATTTTTGCTGTTTGGCCTCGCTCACATTTTGTACCCTATTAGGCACAGTCATTCTACAGCCAGTATAACCTATTAGACTAGTATCCACACCGCCCTCGCTCCTTATATACATTCTCCTACCCATGGCTGTATCCTTTCTTACTTCATCTTCTTCCCTCTCAATGCTAAAATCTGGCATGGAGATTTTCTGGACATCTCCCATCCGTCTCCCCCCAATTCCTAGTTTAAAGCTCTCTTTATCAGTTGTGCCAGCCTCGATCCTAGAAGTCTATTTCCTTCCCTACTCAGATGAAGTCCATCCCAAGAGAACTGACCTCTGTCTTTGAATGCCTCCCAGTGCCATACATCCCAAAGCCCTCCTTATAGCACCACTGCCTAAGCCATCTGTTGACAGTCATAATCTTGTCAGACCTTTGTTGCCCTTCTCTAGGAACAGGAAGGATCCCGCTAAAGATCACCTGAGCCTCAATTTCCTTAAGTGTCTTCCCCAGCCTAGCATAGTCTCCCTTGATATTTTCCAGCGAGAATCTGGCTGTATCATTTGTTCCCACATGAAGGATAATTAGGGGATTCTTTCCCGCTCCCTTTAGGATCCTTTTCAACCTCAGGTCTACATCCCGTATCTTAGCACCCGGAAGACAGCACACCCTTCTATTCTCAGGATCAGCTCTAGTTACAGGCCTGTCTATTCTTCTCAATAAAGAGTCCCCGATCACATAGACCTGCCTTTTCCTGGGCATATTACCCCTGGGCATATTACTTTTACAAAAAATACTTTTCCTTTCAAATAAAGGACAATTATATTTTCATAGTTTTACAGTGATATTGTTGTGTAATAAAAAAAAAGAGACAATTAAAAGATCAGCAGTTAAAAGGTACTAAAATGTCAACATTTCCCACTCATTGTTACACAGTCAACCACAGACACTCTTTATTCTAAACACAGGGGAGAAATTCCACTGGGTGCTATCTGTTGGCAATTGCTTTAATGTTCATCACTGACCAGGTAAAGGTGACTGAAAAAATTGTATAGCGTTGAACAGTACATATTCTGAGTAAATATTAATCTTTATTACTCTTTTTTATTTTAAACTCTCATGATTTCATAACCAAACATCCCCAAATCTTTTCTGTGCTAGCCAAAGGTGCTGACTAAACACTAATGTTAGAGTGTTTTCTTTTGTCCTAGTAGGTCTGCACTTTACTAACCATTCTCATTTTACTTTGAACTTTACCGGACCCTATTGTGTTATCAATAAGCTGAATTTTAGCTGGACCTTAGTGTGTTAGTAAATAACAGATTGTGTGACATTTTACTCTAGCACTTGACCGTCAGGGAAATGTGTGCAGAAATCCAGAAAGGAACTAGTTTTAATTGATATGGTATTTTCTGTGCTTAATAAAATAATCTATTGAAACATGCACTTAGTTTATAGATTATTTATGTCATGATGACTTGGTTAAAGATATCTTTTGTAACTGATAAAAATGGATTGTTGAACAGATGTTTTTAGCTTATCAATTACATAAGAAGATACCTTGAAAAGAAGTCCACAATCAATACTCTTATTCATTTTCTTTGTCTCTTTTCTGTTCACACACATGGTATATAAAGACAAATGTTGTTATAGCAATGTCTTGAAATGGACAAAATGGTTAACTGATAAAGATGTTCATACATTCTCTGTAATTGACAAAATGGACAAGGAACATGTGCCATAGCATTTGTGATCTATAATCACTATAACAGCAAAACGTTAATGGATGGATGAATGGCTAAGAACTAAGAGCTAATTATAGTTACATATTGTCCCAGTAGTGATAAATTACAAATATCATTGATCTTATTTTGAATTAATAAACCAGCATGAAAAAGGATTTTTCTTTGTTCTAAACTAATATACAATATGCAATGTAGATTTACTTAAATCTATATAAATCCACTGTATACAAGAATGTTAGTAGCCCATATGAATATAGAACATTTTTAAAAAATCAATATTAACTGATCTTAATACAGGAATATGGCCAAGATTTTCGATCTTGAGTGCCCATAGCTAAATGTTTAACACTTAAATAGTTATCTAATTTTCAGGGTTGCTGAAGACCCTCAGTTTCCACTGTGACCAATGTGATTTAAGAGATGCTAAGCACTTTTGAAAATCAGTCCATTTATTTAGTTGCCTATCTACGGATTTAGGTATGTAACAGATATCCAACTCTAAACATGCTGGCCTATATATTTAGTACCAAAATAAACAAACTCATTTCTTGAGCTGAATGCAGAAGAGTGAATACACAACAAACCTGGATCTAAAATGAACTGACTCTGGTCTGGCATGATTATTTCTAAATATTGAATACGGATATAACTGGAAATAGAGTGGGTTGGTATTAATCACCTGCACAAGGTTAAGTTTTCAAACAAGTCATTGAAGTACACAGCAGTAATGCAGAAATTTCTCTGATAACGAACCTCAACATTTACACATAAGAGCTACATTTTGCTTTCAGTTAGACTATCTCCACTCTATTGACTTTAATGCACTGGCAACAACATAAATGAGAGGAAAATGTGTTCCATTCCATGGACACAGTTGAAAAATGCAACCTCACTTGATGGGTAAATATGCATGTCTTTTCTTTTACGGTATGGCATGCACTTCTTTTACAGCTGTACGTTGGCTTTGCATTTACTGTTCTGGAGAGCTGACTTAAAATCCTAACTCAGGTCATATGTGCAAATCAGTTTGCATGCATTACCAGTAGAAACTGGGCTAAGACATTACACTTTGACATGGTTAGCAATATCTGCTCAATGGGTTGTTGCATAGACTAACAGAAATGCCAGAAGATATTAAGTATTAATTATTATTATTAAGATATATAATACAGGCATGGAAGCAAGGTACAACTAGCATATATCACACGCTTGTGCTTGGCAATAATCATGACTTTTTGGTCTGTAAGTTTTCTGAGCATTAAATGAACATACAATTTGAAAATAAACAAGAAGCCTCAGTTTTGCTTTGTTTTCAGATGCAGATAAACAGTGAGGTGGTGAGATTTTACAAGCAAGCTGAAATGGGTCTTTTGCTAACTATAATTTGATTCTCTGGAGAAGCCATAATAATAAAGAAGGCATCTTGATCTCCACAAAATCCTACAAGTTCACCAATATGACATTTATCTTAAGGAGATGATCATGTATCAGTTTCTCACTTACACTGTGAGCTATCAGTTGTCCTCTTAGTTGCATTCCACCCCTCTCCACCATTGTCCAAAGGTGTTTTGTCCATCCCCCACCCCAAAAAAGATATTGGCTTTTCACTTTTACAAGAAAGTATCTACTGTTTCACTAATGGTGTCTATTTTAGGATATACTTCACATGCTACTAATCAGAGCAACCTAATAGAAAAGTCTTTTTCTTTCATGATAATTAGTGGAGACTGAAGTGAAGATGGCCTGTGTCTAACTACATGAAAAACACAAAAGCATTTAGCTCAATTTAGCATTTAATTCAAACAAGTGATGGAGCCAATAAGCGTATGTATGGCACCTTTTCAAGCCAATAGCTATAATGAAAGTACCACCGCCAATGAATGACCCATCACTCTTCCTGGCTCTCCAACAGCTTGAAAGCTGCCTCTGCTACTGATTCACACATATTCATTTTCTTTGTTAAATTACTTGTAGGTCAACCCACCAGTGGCACTGGTATTTCATGACTTCCCACAGCAGATGATGGTTTAACAGTCTTTTGAAATGACTGCATCTCTTGCTCTAAAATCATATTGAAAATATGCACAGATCAAACTCCTCTTTGGATATAAAGTTTAATCACTGGATTGGTTTTCATTATCTTCATCATGGGCCACAAACAAAGAAGCTCCTGCAGAGTCCAAAAGGAAGGCAGATCTGTCAATAGTCAGAGTGAGATTTTCATCATTTTCACTTCAATTATATGCACATTTATTACATTTTCCAATCCTAAAGAGAAAAGATTTACAGTGCAAAAGATTAATTTCATTACAGCCTACAGGCATCTCAAGCTATTAAAAGTATGAAACATGATCTTCTTAGTATTTCCGATGTTGGAGAGAGCCCCATCACTGTGGTGACTGCAAATTTGAAACTCCAGCCCTTATTCCTTACAATTGACATTGTAGATTACCTGCACTGGATTCAGGGGAATGAAGCTGCTTTTTGTATCAAATGCTGAGATGGCCATAGTTACACCTGCGCATCCCTGTGGATTAGTGACTGGAAAATTGCAATATCCATTTTAACAGTTATGTTGATGACTCATCCTGTTTTTCTTTACTTTTTTTGCCAGGGTGAGTGAATGTATGTTAGAGGGAGATGATGAGGTCCTAAAATGCTCTCCTAATGTCTATTTTAATCCTACAAGTGTGAAAACTTAAAATGCTAATTCTTAGGCTTTAATATTTAAAAGAATATTTAAAAGAAAACAGATCATAATATGTCATCATCATATTTTCAGATCTTTTCTCATTATGAAAGTATGCCAATGGCTTTTCCAGTACATAAATGCCTAAACTAGGATAATCTGTAAATTTGGTGGGGGTTTTTTTGTGGTTAGTTATGTGTTTCTGTAAGCATAGTCTGAACTGAGCGTTGGCTTTTAAGGAGATCGGTGTAAAGAACCTCATATTTTAATAATTAAATATAAATATATTAAGCTAAAAATAAATTATCACCAAAAATGGAGTTTCTCCTAAGATTGCTTTATGGCTTTGTCTTCTCATCAATTACAAATTAGCTGGCATGGCTCCTTGTCAGTCCTGGTAAAGCAGAAACAATTAGCAACTCAACACTAAACACAGCCAAAAATAGCAGTGCTGTCCTAGTTGCCTTGGAGGTTTATCAACTGATTAGAAATTACAACAGGGAATCAGAAGTTGCTAAAAATGGTTTCTTTTTCCTGATTTCTAATTAAGCTAATGCATAAATACCATAAGAGTAACCTGGTGTCAAGTTCAGTGGCAACAACAGCCTTCTTTTAAAAAAAAAAATTACAGTGCCAACACATTTTGCCCTGAGAACTGTGTTGTAAGGAATGATAATTGTGGTGCTACATTGTAGTCCCATTTGCCTTTGGTCTCTGGGTTTTCATATGCATACAGGGAACTGGTGCATAGATAATACCTTAACATGTGAGCCTGAGCACTATACCCAAGATCAGCTGATAAAAATGTGAATATAAAGATAATATAGGATTTTTAATTAAAACTATGGCAATAAATTGAGTTCTTATGAAATGGTAAAAAGAATAGCACTGGCTTGAAATAAATAGACCGTGGGCAAGCACTGAATTAATTCCCCTAAATATCCATATCAATACCCCTACACTGCAGCACACCTGCTATTCCAATTCATGCCCTCTCCCATGTTTGCATAGTGCCCTCAGTATAGGGATCTTGTGATATTCATAAAGGAGATGTAGCTCATACAAAGTTAGCTCAGATTTTTCTTTTGGAACAAAATATAACTGTTTCCATTCCACTCGTCTGCCCAGTATTTTCCACTGAGGACCAAATCCAATAAAATCCATAAGCAGGGAGAGAGGCAGCCTATATTCTCTGTGTCATTTATACAGGTCTCCACGATGCAGAGCTGGACAGAGCTTTTGTTAATAGTTCTTAAAGTCTCAATCCAACAGAGCACTTCGGCATGTGTTTACTTTTAAGCATATGAGAGTAGTATGAGAGTAATCCCCAGTGTTTAAATGATTTGGTAGACCAGGGCCTAACTGAATAGTGTACATTTTTTATTCTTTTTTTTTAAACATGGGAATATAGATTTTTTTTTGTGGGCAAGTTGCATGTGAAAACATTCTAAAGCAAGTGACCCATTGACATGCCCAGAATGACTTTGCTCAGATTCCTTACTCTAACTGGGATCACTGGGTTGGTATTTCCTAGACTGGTAGGGAAGAGACTGTGGGAGGAAAGTGATTGAAAGAGCAGGTTGTAAGACTGTGCATGCAAAACTTCAACAATGTTTACAAAATAGGGTGTAAAAATTAGAATTAAATAGAAAATGATGGGCCAGATCCTCAGGTGGGTTAAGGTGTAACTCTACCAACTTCATTTAATTAAACTGGGTATGTTGTGGGTAAGACTTTGTGTGTTATTAACAATCAAATATTTTCTATCATGGAATCAATTTTCTCCCATTAGACATTGTTAATGTTCTTTAGTTTTGTTTGCTAGCACCATCTCATGCCACCCGACTATACCTCAGTTATTTTAAAGAAATAAAAAAGGCAGAGAAGAAGTGTGAGTTCATATATGTGTATGAAGGGCATTCTGGATACTATAATAATGAGGGAAAAATATGTGTGACAAGGGAGGCATGAGGGTTGGTTATTGTTTTAAAAGTTCAGGAAATTGCAGATACCGTAATTAAAGGCTGATGAAAGGCTGAGAGACCTGTGTAAGGATGGGGGCAAGGCATGGGGGAGATAATGGGGTTATGATATTATAGCAGCAGATTTAGTATTCCACATGGATTTCAAGAGACACAAACCCACTCTTTTTATTCCAGTTTCCCAAGGTACAAAACAAAATGTAGCTTGTTAATGTGATGCTTTTTACATTTCATGTGAATACGTATCCAAGCTATAAGGCCCTAAATTGTCACTTCAAATAGGGTCAAATTAAGCAGCTATAGACTGGGAGTAGAATGGCATAAAAGAAGGATTTCCAGGTTGCCTAGTAACTGCTCCCTTTTCTGTGTATTATATGAATGGAGTCTAGATACTTTTGGAATTTCTTCTTGTAATATGGGGGAGATTTGCCATTTCACTGTGCAACAAATTAAGCTACTTGATGTAGTATAAGGACCACAAGACTATGCCATAGGACTGAGAGTGTAAACTTTGTTGCCAGCAATGAGTAGTACAGACCAAGACTGAATGGCTCAGACTCTGTGTGCCACTAGTAATACTCTTTCACCACAATGTTGCCAGTTCTGGTTTACTCCAGGGCAGTAGCTACTGAAAGTCTAATAGCTGTTCACTGTCATGAGTGAGATAGGTTGGTGGTATCACCAATGACTTCAATTCCAAGGGAAGGTCACAGGCTGAATGGTCTGGTGAACTAAACTACTCTTTCATGCCTAAAGGTGGTCTTTCTAGAGTAGGTTTAAGGCTCTTTGGCCAAGGCAACTTTGACAAAGTTTTCATTGTCACCGTTCTCATCTATGGATAGAGAACTTCAGCCTTACATAAGCACTACATTTTTGAATTCATTTTTCTAATGTTCAGATGAACAGGCAGCTTCTTGAATGATTTAAAAATATCCACCTACAAGGTTGCCAAAGCCGTCTCTCCATTTACAGTCCTGCTGGTAAATTCTTCAAGCTCACCCCATTGCTCGGTTTCAACTGTTTTCCTACTACAGAGGTGTGAAATTCTTTGTAACTTTAAGTCATCACAATTTGTGTTTAGCCAGAATTCGATCAATTTTCCAGAACTGGTAATGCTGAAATAAAGGCAGATTCTCAAGTTTCTTCCTTAATTTGAACTGGAAGGTGGTCATTATAGTTTAATTATAAATTGGCTCCTGTAACTTGCACCCATGTTTTAATGGTCCTTACGGGGCTTTGATTTTGCACTGTTGCCCGGATACAGGTCCATCTCCAGTTCTGACCCCCTCTCTCCTCTGGCTCAGCCAGGTCTTATCTCTGCTCTTCTAGGGCTGCTGCAGTGATAGTGCATAGTTATTAGCTGTGCCTGGATGTTGGGGCCCCCTGCACTGTCTATATTCCCTTGGGGGGCCTTCAGACCTGTGCTACATGGCTATAATTAATAAGGTCTCAGATGTATAGAGCCAGTAACAGAAAAAGCTGCTTGTTCAGAGTCATAATCAAGATTTTATTTCAAGACAATCTTCTAGAAGACAGGCCATTCCCTTCCTGACTACAGTTCTCCACTTAGTTTGCTCACATTCAACATTAGTATATTTACATGAACACTGAGTCTGCCTCTACATGGCATGTAGACCTGCAGCGTTCGTTTTGTGTTTTACATAATGGTGGTGTGCTTTTACACACCATTATAACAACAAACACAATAACCATTATCATTCTGCAAGTCTAATTTGCAGAGCTTCGGACTACTGAAATAAAAGGAGTCAACTGGGCTTCTATGGTGTTTAGAGCTCTTGGATAGCTATATATTAGGTCTCCCCTTTCATTCACCGTTGGGAATAATGCAGTTTTGAAGACATTCATTTAAGATCCTTCTGTAGAGAGAACATTAAAATTTACTTACATGCTAAACTGATGTTTGCTTTCTCAGCTTGAGTTGGTTGCAGAGAACTTCAGCACTTTGATAGAGATTATGAGTTTCTCTTTTTTTATTCAGTATTGAAAGAGATCCCCTAAGGAGTGGCACCTGCTTTTTTTAATTCAGTACAGATTTCCACCCCCTGCTTCATCTTGACATTAATTTAATGTATTTTCTTGCTGTTTTATTTATTTAAACTAAGCTGCTGCAGGTTGCCCCTCCAAAAAATTAAACAGAGCAACCCCTTTGGAAAATCTGTACAAATCTGTTAAATGCAATTTGAATGTTTCCCCATCTGTGTTATACTGGAGGTGAATTTTATACTCAAGAAATTACTGATGTGTTATTTGGAATTTTGAGTTATCTTTGTTGAATCTGATGGGTGAGTGAGTACTGCAAAACGGTATTCACAAACATTTGTTTGAACAGCTGTGAACTTCCACCATTTTTGTGCACCTTTTTATTCACTAATAGAGAATGTTCACATAAGGCAGATTTTGTTTACACAATTGTTTGGGGGAGAGGTCATTCTCGGAACAAATACCATACCAGCATTTTCGTGCAGATGAAAGTATTCATATTCTAAAAAGAATGTTTGTTATTCAATATAATCCTGTTTGGAAAACAACAACAACAACAACTTCAACCAGGAAACAGCAACAACTCTTTCTGACTTATGCAACCAGTTAGACTGCTCAGATAATAAATAGTGCATACAGACAGAGCAAAGAGTTCACAAATAATCCATGTGCTGAAGTCTCTTCACGTACACTGTTCAGTTAGGAAAAACAAGAAGTGAATAAAAATATCAAATTCTTTGTCAGATAATTCACAAATGGAAATAAAAAAGCTAACTGCTTCAGATAAATTCATAACAAACAAGAAGATTAGCTCCAACAGATTGGAATTTTACCTCTTGTGAAAGTTACTGAGGCAATAAAAATGGGAGTTTGGAGTCAGCATGTATTCCTTGTAATTCTCACACGTATGTTAGTAAGAATGTCTAATTCTCAGTCTCTGTCTGCTTAAAGATTGTGCAGGAAAATACTTCTACAGTTCCCAGGCTAGATTCACTACAGGGATTGTGTTGCTATTTAATACAATAATAAGCCTATAGACAAGAGAAAGAGAGGGTGAGATACTCATTCCCACTCTGACTCCTTTACATCACGTAAAAGGGCAGATACCCTAACAGCATTGTTTCAGGCTGTGGAAGAACGTCCTGGCACAGTCACTGTGGAGGACAGTCCTATGGTTCCCTTCTATGGTTCTATCTTCAAGAAATCATGGAGGATGGGTGAGGTTCCACAGGACTGGAGAAAGGCAAACATAGTACCTATCTTTAATAAGGTATGGAATTATAGGCCAGTCAGCCTAACTTCAATACCTGGAAATATATTGGAACAAGTTATTAAACTATCAATTTATAACGTAGAGAGATATAAAAAATAGCCAGCATGGATTTCTCAAGAACAAATCATACCAAACCAATCTAATTTCCTTCTTTGACAGGGTTACTGGCCTAATGGATAGGGGGGAAGAGCAGTTGCAATATATCTTGATTTTAGTAAGGCTTTTGGCACAGTTCCACATGACATTCTCATAGGGCAAACTAGACAAATGTGGTCTAGATGAAATTACTGTAAGGTGGGTACACAACTGATTGAAAGATCACACTCAAAGCATAGTTATCAATGGTTCACTGGCAAATTGTGAGGGTATCTAGCAAGGTCCCACTGGGGTCACTCCTGGGTCTAGTACTATTCAATATTTTCATTAATAACTTGGATAATGGAATGTATACTATGCTTATAAAATTTGCAGGTGATAGCCAAGCTGAAGGGGGTTGCAAGCACTTTGGAGGATAGGATTAGAATTCAAAATGACCTTGACAAATTGGACAATTGGTTTGAATTCAACAAGATGAAATTCAGTACAGATGAGCACAAAGTGCTTCACTTAGGCAAGAAAACTCAAACATAAAAAAGGCTAATATTTTTTGCAGTCCCTTCAAGCCCTATATTTCTGTGACTCTAAAGTGAGGTAGTTTGTGGTCTAGAGGACTGAATAAAGAGCTGAGATGGAAGATGCCTATCCTGTCTAAACTGATGATTCACTGCATGACACTGAACAAGTCATTTAACATTTTTATGGCTCAGCTGTAAAATGGATATAACACTTATGTGCTAACTTGCCTCAGGAGGGTCTGTGTTGTGAGGATTAACTAATGTGTAGAAAGTAATGCAATGTAAAGCTAAAGTATTATTGTCACCAAACAATATTCAGCAAGATATCTTTATTATTGCTGTATTACTTTATATGTTAGATTATCTGGAACGGTTTCTGGTGCAGTTTTTAACTGTTCAGTCATCTTGCTTAAAGATCTGCTGACATGCAGCTGATGACTTAGTTCACTTCAATTGTTTTAAAAATTTACCAAATTCATAAGAAAAATGGTCATTTACAATTAATAAAATAATTGCATTCACATGTATATGTAATATATTCTGTATGGTATGAAATGCCACATATATATAATAAGCACACTTGAAATATATGTTAATATGTCGGTCATTTCACATGAATATGTGTATCACTTTTTAAGTGTTTCTTGACTTATCCATAGTTAAATTTTACCTACATGGCTTTCTTATTATTAGTCCTTTTAGAAATGGATATTTATCATGTCTACTGTTGTATAACCTCTAAGCAAACTCAGACAGCATATCTAGTGAAGTAAATTATATAACTGTTCTTGAAGTGAGCCTGATACCCAGGGGAGTAGTAAAATACCACATGGAACAGTGCGAGTGCCATAAGTAACAAAAATATCCAAAGTAGTGGTTTCTTTTAACTGGGATTGCTTTGAAGTTCCCAAAAAGATTTAATAGGAAGAAGAAGTATAACTGTCTGATCCCCAGAGCATCTTGGGATTTGAAGTAGGCTTTTTCTTTAAACCAAGTCTATTTTTTATATTTTTTTTAGCTTATAGGACAAATTTAAAGCAGCAGCTCTTATCGGATGACCATGTTTTCAAACTTTGCCAGCTACTGCATATTTCTTACTGTACTTTTTTTTTAAAAAAATAGCAAGGACCATGTGCCCAATACATAATTAGAAAAAACAATAAAAAAGCATTTTCTTGGGTAAATGGCATTCAAAATTAAGATATTAGCTTTTCTGATGAGAGTTGTCACCAACTTGGAAACAGAATTTAACAACAACACTGCACTAAAGCTAAGGGGATAAAAAGGCACAATGACAGCTAATTGGTATTGCTCAGACAAGATGAGGGCATGTTAGGAGATGTATTGAGTAAGCCCAATTCATGTTCTACCATAGGCCTTCAGTGATAGTGCATTAAGCTAAATATTCAGTTCAACTTCTATAAACAAACATATTTTGGGGCCAAATTTTGGTTCCTTCAAGTCAAGTCGAATCAACCATTAACTTCAATGGAACCAACATTTGGCTTTTATACACATTTGAACACTCTAGATATAAACATAACATTTATTGTTCTAACAATGCTACAGGTGAGTGACTGTATCATTGGAATCCCTTGTGGCTCTCAAGGGCTAACACTAACAACATGGGTTAAATGATGAAGATCAAAGGACCTTAGCCCTTTCCTCAGAGAGTTTAATAGAAAGAAATTTGAATTGAAGAATTTAGGTTGAAGAGGATAGTGAAAATAGGGCAAAGAAAACTCTTAATAGTAGATAATATAGAGGAAGCAACTATGTTGAAGAGGAGTTACCACTGCAATACAAAGCCATTAGTAAAAAGAAAAGGAGTACTTGTGGCACCTTAGAGACTAACAAATTTATTAGAGCATAAGCTTTCGTGAGCTACAGCTCACTTCATCGGATGCATTTGGTGGAAAAAACAGAGGAGAGATTTATATACACACACACAGAGAACATGAAACAATGGGTTTATCATACACACTGTAAGGAGAGTGATCACTTAAGATAAGCCATCACCAACAGCAGGGGGGGGAAGGAGGAAAACCTTTCATGGTGACAAGCAGGTAGGCTAATTCCAGCAGTTAACAAGAATATCAGAGGAACAGTGGGGGGTGGGGTGGGAGGGAGAAATACCATGGGGAAATAGTTTTACTTTGTGTAATGACTCATCCATTCCCAGTCTCTATTCAAGCCTAAGTTAATTGTATCCAGTTTGCAAATTAATTCCAATTCAGCAGTCTCTCGTTGGAGTCTGTTTTTGAAGCTTTTTTGTTGAAGTATAGCCACTCTTAGGTCTGTGATCGAGTGACCAGAGAGATTGAAGTGTTCTCCAACTGGTTTTTGAATGTTATAATTCTTGACGTCTGATTTGTGTCCATTCATTCTTTTACGTAGAGACTGTCCAGTTTGGCCAATGTACATGGCAGAGGGGCATTGCTGGCACATGATGGCATATATCACATTGGTAGATGCGCAGGTGAACGAGCCTCTGATAGTGTGGCTGATGTGATTAGGCCCTATGATGGTATCCCCTGAATAGATATGTGGACAGAGTTGGCAACGGGCTTTGTTGCAAGGATAGGTTCCTGGGTTAGTGGTTCTGTTGTGTGGTGTGTGGTTGCTGGTGAGTATTTGCTTCAGATTGGGGGGCTGTCTGTAAGCAAGGACTGGTCTGTCTCCCAAGATCTGAGAGAGCGATGGCTCGTCCTTCAGGATAGGTTGTAGATCCTTGAGGATGCGTTGGAGGGGTTTTAGTTGGGGGCTGAAGGTGATGGCTAGTGGCGTTCTGTTGTTTTCTTTGTTGGGCCTGTCCTGTAGTAGGTGACTTCTGGGTACTCTTCTGGCTCTGTCAATCTGTTTCTTCACTTCAGCAGGTGGGTACTGTAGTTGTAGGAATGCATGATAGAGATCTTGTAGGTGTTTGTCTCTGTCTGAGGGGTTGGAGCAAATGCGGTTATATCGTAGCGCTTGGCTGTAGACAATGGATCGAGTGGTATGATCTGGATGAAAGCTAGAGGCATGTAGGTAGGAATAGCGGTCAGTAGGTTTCCGATATAGGGTGGTGTTTATGTGACCATCGCTTATTAGCACCGTAGTGTCCAGGAAGTGGATCTCTTGTGTGGACTGGTCCAGGCTGAGGTTGATGGTGGGATGGAAATTGTTGAAATCATGGTGGAATTCCTCAAGAGCTTCTTTTCCATGGGTCCAGATGATGAAGATGTCATCAATGTAGCGCAAGTAGAGTAGGGGCATTAGGGAACGAGAGCTGAGGAAGCGTTGTTCTAAGTCAGCCATAAAAATGTTGGCATACTGTGGGGCCATGCGGGTACCCATCGCAGTGCCGCTGATTTGAAGGTATACATTGTCACCAAATGTGAAATAGTTATGGGTCAGGACAAAGTCACAAAGTTCTGCCACCAGGTTAGCCGTGACAGTATCGGGGATACTGTTCCTGACGGCTTGTAGTCCATCTTTGTGTGGAATGTTGGTGTAGAGGGCTTCTACATCCATAGTGGCTAGGATGGTGTTTTTAGGAAGATCACCAATGGACTGTAGTTTCCTCAGGAAATCGGTGGTGTCTCGAAGATAGCTGGGAGTGCTGGTAACGAAGGGCCTGAGGAGGGAGTCTACATAGCCAGACAATCCTGCTGTCAGGGTGCCAATGCCTGAGATGATGGGGCGTCCAGGATTTCCAGGTTTATGGATCTTGGGTAGCAGATAGAATACCCCAGGTCCTGGCTCCAGGGGTGTGTCTGTGCGGATTTGTTCTTGTGCTTTTTCAGGGAGTTTCTTGAGCAAATGCTGTAGTTTCTTTTGGTAACTCTCAGTGGGATCAGAGGGTAATGGCTTGTAGAAAGTGGTGTTGGAGAGCTGCCTAGTAGCCTCTTGTTCATACTCTGACGTATTCATGATGACGACAGCACCTCCTTTGTCAGCCTTTTTGATTATGATGTCAGAGTTGTTTCTGAGGCTGTGGATGGCACTGTGTTCTGCATGGCTGAGGTTATGGGGTAAGCGATGCTGCTTTTCCACAATTTCAGCTCGTGCACGTCGGCGGAAGCAGTCTATGTAGAAATCCAGGCTGCTGTTTCGACCTTCAGGAGGAGGCTACCTAGAATCCTTCTTTTTGTAGTGTTGGCAGGAAGGTCTCTGTGGGTTAATATGTTGGTCAGAGGTGTGTTGGAAATATTCCTTGAGTCTGAGACGTCGAAAATAGGATTCTAGGTCACCACAGAACTGTATCATGTTCGTGGGGGTGGAGGGGCAAAAACAGTGTAGGCTCGTTCACCTGTGCATCTATCAATGTGATATATGCCATCATGTGCCAGCAATGCCCCTCTGCCACGTACATTGGTCAAACTGGACAGTCTCTACGTAAAAGAATAAATGGACACAAATCAGACTCCAACGAGAGACTGCTGAATTGGAATTAATTTGCAAACTGGATACAATTAACTTAGGCTTGAATAGAGACTGGGAATGGATGAGTCATTACACAAAGTAAAACTATTTCCCCATGGTATTTCTCCCTCCCACCCCACCCCCCACTGTTCCTCTGATATTCTTGTTAACTGCTGGAATTAGCCTACCTGCTTGTCACCATGAAAGGTTTTCCTCCTTCCCCCCCTGCTGTTGGTGATGGCTTATCTTAAGTGATCACTCTCCTTACAGTGTGTATGATAAACCCATTGTTTCATGTTCTCTGTGTGTGTGTATATAAATCTCTCCTCTGTTTTTTCCACCAAATGCATCCGATGAAGTGAGCTGTAGCTCACGAAAGCTTATGCTCTAATAAATTTGTTAGTCTCTAAGGTGCCACAAGTACTCCTTTTCTTTTTGCGAATACAGACTAACACGGCTGCTACTCTGAAAGCCATTAGTGAAATCCTGGTTCACTGAAGTCAATGGCAAACTTCCCATTGACTTCAATGAGGCCAGATTTTTCACTGCATGAGTCCAAAGGAAGGATAGGCTGTCTCTCATAAAGATCACAATAAAACTGCAGCAGATTGGGCTGGGAGAAACAAAGAGAAGAGAGAAAAAGATTTGCAGTGGGCTTTTATGACAACAAGCATTGCTAGAATTAGCTTTAAAAGTAAAAAAAAAATAGAGTTGCTACTGTAATTCTGTTAAAATAAGTTTTGTGGGGTTACTAATATTTTGACAATACAATAAGAAAAACACTTGCAGAAACTGAGTGTCTTTTTTTAATCTTAGTACTTCATAACCACTCTGAAATGGTTGTTGATGTCTCTTCTGTACTGTAAGCAGATTGTAAACCATTTGTAGCAAATATATATGTTATTTTATGCCATCTGGAGCATGCTAATGTCTGACTGACTCTTTATAACTCTATACACAACTAACCAATGCACTATAAAGACTCAGTGGGACATAAGCACACTACAGCTGGTATCCATAAATGTACATAATCCCTAAAATAATGTAAAATCCACTTACAGCACAGAAAAGACATCAACCATTATTATGAGGGAGTTTGCTTCATTAAAATCACTGAACATTTCTTTACAAATGGTTTAGATATGTCCAGAACATTTTTATTACTAAATAGACCTCCGCTAACATAAAGTAAATGCACATATGATGGTTGTCAAACTACTTAGGAAACCACTTACTATAAATTAAATGCAGGTATTAGCCTCCTGGAGCTATTTAATAAACATTTCTAATGAAACTCTCAATTCTTGTAATAAAGGGTTTTCTAGGGATTGATCAGAAACATGAGATCTTCATGGCACATAGAATGCTAGCAACATATATTGGTTCAATAAATAATCTGAAATTAACTGCATGCTGATATTAGCATGAAAGGACTTAATATACCTTTTATTATATATGCAGCTCTTTCAGTAAAGGACTGTACTTGCTTGCCATGGCTACAGTGTCAACAAAGGGGAAACAAAGGCATAAGCAAAGGGAGATGAAAGTGACTTGCCCAAGTCACACAGCACATCACTGGCAGAGGACAGGAACAGAACCAATGTTTCTTGAGTCCCAGTCCAGTGCCCAATGCACTGAACACACTAGCTTTTAATATAATATCTGTACACTCACACACTTAGCTAGCTGTACTTACATCTGAACCATTTATTCACACAGTGACATGGCTCACACCTTTGTCAAGATCAAATAACTACATTAAAATTGAATGACAGAAATACAAAATGACTCCACTGCTAATTCTCATGAGACTCTTCCTCATTTATAACCCACATCACCTTTAGTCATTAGAATCTGCCCTCACTCACCTAACCAGTATTTTATTAATTCAATGACAATGCTTTCTGCACCATACTCATTACTCTTCTCTGTTCCTCTACTCTTCAACTTTGTTATATGTTCTTTCAAAATCTAAGAAGATTACAGCCACTGCATCACTCAAATCTGCTATAATTATTTGCAATTTTTATCTATACAACAAGTAAGCTAGGAGTTTTGCGGGCAATGAAATACTGTAGTATTGCCCTAAAGAGATTACAATGTAAGTACCTACATGGCCTGAAAAGAGAAGGTAACAAAGAGAGATTAGGTGGAGAAAGGTTACAGCAATAAGATCACACATCTTGAGGGATATGCAGATTAGTAGTTGTTGCTCTTTTCAAATCTTTAAAAATAACAAGAGAAGACCAAAGTTCTTAGTGTTAAAAAGTATCAAAGACTTCCTGGGCTCTCTTAATTCCACCTATTTGGGGGGTTATTCCCTCAAAACAGTAGGGAATCATGTGTTTAAATTAACCCATGGGCTCAAGTGTTTTGCTCAGCATCTTGTAGGATTGAGACTTTGGTGAGCAGGATTTGGGCATAACTAGATTCAGAATTGCTACGTGTAGCCAGCTTTGGAGTGGAGAGTGGATGTGCACATAGCCTTTAGGGTTCATGTTTTCAAGCTTTAATCTACAGCCACGAGGACTAGGAATTTATTTTAAAAAATGAATGCTAAGATTCTCATGCAAACACTGGACTTCAGAATTTGGAATTTTCAGGAAATATCAAATATTGCAAGAGTCAGCTATGCTGAATCATATTGGCTTCAGTGTAGTTACTCCTAAATTATGCTCACGTAAATTAGGTTAATCAAGACTTCTGTGTCTTTTTTACAACACATAACAAATACCACAGCACCGGAAGCATCATAAAAGTTTTCCGTCAGTGTGGACTATTTTTTCCCATACATCGTTAGCCATGTGATGTAGGAATTACTCCATAAAGTCAGTACACACATTCCCCTTGAGATGAAGGAAAGAAGAAAGAAAAGTATATTTTCTTTTGTTTATTTGAATGTGAGGCACATTTTGGCATAGATATCATTTTCCATCTAGTGCACCATCTCAAGTATTGACATCAAAGTCATATCTCCCTAACACAACGAAGAAGAAATATTATTTTATGTTTGAGAGGTCTGTTCTAATCACACTCGGTAACAATTTCACTTTTATAGCATGTCATTGATAATAGCAAACTATAGTGGCTTATGCACAAGCAAGTAATAAATTAAATACGAACCATTCTGGAAAAGTCCTGTAAAACTCAAAACAAAATATCAAACTTTCCATTTTAAAACCATCCCAAAGAAGTAAATAGAGAATTATATCCTAAATATAGCTCAATGGAAAAGATATTATTCTTTATTAAGTTTGTGTGTGCAACCTTAGGCCCACTGAAGTCAATAGCAAAACTTCCAGAGACATTTGTTGAACCAGGATTTCACCCTATAGAGTTTTAGAATAATTTCTATCGATCTCCATTAGTTTCTATTAGGTTTTTTTATATATGTTATGGAATCTTCCTAGTTTCCTCCCTATTTCTACAGAATTTTTCTGTATGGGAAACTAGAGAAGAAATATACTTTAGTGTCTATTCTGCTGCTGTTCAAATGTTCTGCCATAACTAAATCAGGGCGTATAATGTCCTATTTTCATACTACAGAGAGCCCAAAAAATGGATCATAAACAGAGGGTCTAGATTCTACTCTTAGATAAGTGGTTGTGAATGAATATCTCCAAGAATACTGCTTCATAGATAATTAGGGGGATGCAAAACTTCACTTCACAGTGGGAGCAGGGTTAGTCCCTTGATGGGAGTTGACGAAGCTCTGTACCCTTGCAGCATCTGCTCATCACACAGGTAATAAGTTCTCTAGGGAATATTTTTATACATCAAATAATATCCTCTTAACCAGCAGCTTAATATTGACCCACGGGACATGAGTTTAACAGTGGGACACACCAGTCGTGGAAAGAAGCATGTGTAACTATAGAGCTGTTGAAATCCTGCAAAATACAGTTTGTGGATATCAGATGAAATTCCAAACTGCGAGGGGGTTCAAGCATGCATGGTCTCCCTGATTGTTTCATTAACAGTGAACACTTGTGCAAATGGGGTTCTGTTTGCATAAAAATCTAGGCGGTGCCAGTTCTGCATATGAAATTGGACATGGGTATTTGTGTGCAAAATACCCACCATTCATTGTTCCTAAAAGCTTATCTACATGGTGCTCTATTTCATAGCAAAGGGCTGTAACTCTTAGGCTGCATGTCACACACTAACTGGCCCACTGTTGTGCACTAGGGAATTTTTAGCATATGCCAGGAGGGTCCACATAGGCCAGTTAGTGCACGCCACTCTAAGCCAGTGGTGAGCTGGAGCCAGTTCGCTAAAACTGGTTGTTAAATTTAGAAGCCCTTTTAGAACCGGTTGTTCCATGAGGGAGAACCGGTTCTAAAAGGGCTTCTAAATTTAACCTGCCAAAAGTGGCGCCTTAGGCACCGACTCCACGGGTGCTTCAGCCTTGGAGCACCCAAGGGGAAAATTTGGTGGGTGCAGAGCAGCCACCAGCAGCTCTCCGCCCCGCCCCGCCCTGCCCCGCCCCTGGATCCAGCTCACCTCCGCTCTGCCTCCTCCCCTGAACGTGCCGCCCCGCTCTGCTTCTCCGCCCCCCCACCCCAGCTTCCTGCGAATCAGCTGTTCGCGCCGGAAGCCGGGGCAGGCTGAGAAGCAGGTGGCGGCTTCCCGCTCAGGCCCATGGAAGTGGAGGTGAGCTCAGGTGGGGGAGGGGGATGCGAGGAGGGCTGCCCGCGTCGCAGCAGGTAACCTAGGGGGGGAGCGCGCAGGGGAACTGCTCCCCACCCCAGCTCACCTCTGCCACCCTTGGCCTGAGCGGGAAGCCGCGGCCTGCTTCTCAGCCCTCCCTGGCTTCCCACCGAACAGCTGATTCGCAGGAAGCCGGGGGGGGCACAGAGAAGCAGAGCGGGGCAGCGCGTTCAGGGGCGGATGTGGAGGCGGAGCAGAGGTGAGCTGGGCCAGGTGCAGGCAGGGAGCTGCCGGTGGGTGCTCTCTGCACCCACCAATTTTCCCCATGGATGCTCTAGCCCTGGAGCACCCAGGGAGTCGGTGCCTAAGGTGCCACTTTTGATGTGATCAGTTGGGGGGAGCGGCCGCTTCCCCTGTCCCCCCCCAGCTATGCTTCCCTGCCCCTAGGAGCTAGAGGGATTGCTGGATGCTTCCTGGGAGCTGCCCCAGGTATGCACCTCCGGGACTCCCCACCTTGCCCCCCGGCAGGTGCCTCTGGCTCTTAGGGGCAGGGTGGGCACCCATTACGGTGGCCCACGAGATCCTCCTGCCCGGTTCTGGGAGCAATCAGGGGAAGAGGGTAGATGCGGCAGGGGTCCTGGAGGGGCATCAAGGAATGCAGGGGGTTGGATGAGGCAGGAGTCCTGGGGGGCGGGGTTGGGTAACGATCCCCTCATGGGGTGAGGAGGGAACCCGTTGTTAAGATTTTGGCAGCTCATCACTGCACTAAGGTGTTCTGGACTGTACATTCCTCTTGTGCAGACCAATAGACAGAGTCGACAAACCCTTAGTAAGTCCAATGGTGAGCAAAAACAATGCCAGGAGACTAAAGCACCCAATTCGATGGCAGAAATACTTAAGGTAAACATCCCAAAAGCTGATATTTATTTCCTTAAGCAAATACTTGCAAGTAACAAGTAAACTGGTTCATGAAGAACAAGTGGGGTTAAATTCATTGGATAATTTATTCACGCTATATAATTCAGCCAGCTCTACTGCAGAGTGACTAACTCAATTACTAAACTTAATCGGAGTGGTTACAAGTTACTGTTTGCTACAATTAACATTTTATCTCAGTGCAGAAAGTTGTTTTAAAAGCTCCCATTTGCTATTAGTAAGTGTGTTGATTTAATACGAGGCTCTTTAACCCAGAAGCATGATAGGTATTCTGTCAAGTGGTAGTAAATATAGCAACTGTTTTGTTTTGTTTTTCCTTTGTCTTTGTGTGTGTGTGTGTGTGTGTGTGTGTGTGTGTGTATTATTATTGAACAGCAAGAACAGATAGCACATTAGCCATAGAGTCATGAATTCTGCTCTCAGATACAGCTGTGGAAACTCTCTCAATACACTGAGTTAGCATGGGTATAAGTAAAAGCCAAATCTGATCCAGAGAGCAGATTCACCCTCCTTTATTTCCATAGGTGTGTTTAAAGGCTATTTCTGGGCGTGTAGTGTTTAGCCATTTTACCTAACCTTCCTATATTTTCAAGTGTTAGCACAATCTCTGGGTACAAAAGGGAGCTGTCTCTCATACAATATATTTATATGTAGACTGAGGGATCATGAACTGCATAAAAGCTCAAAATTGTGTTTCCTTGACAAAAAGGATTCTTTTGTCTGTATCTTGTCCATTTTTTCTCAGAAAAAACACAAATACATTTTTCTCTGAAGCAAAAAAAAATAGAAAAACAAGTATGATATTTTCAGAGAAGTTTGCTGGTGCAAGAAGCAGTTGTCCATTTGCAGTAAGAGAGAAACAAAGAGAGACAGAGATCAATTTCTTACATACCATTCTTTGATTTGCTGCTGTTTGAGTTGAGCCAAACCAAAGCTGCACAGACATATTTTCTATTCATTTGATAAGTTTGTCTCTAGGTAAAATAGCCCGTCTCCTCATTTTATGGTATTATTTTGTTTCCATGCACAAATCAAAGCTCATCTGTATCTCTACTCCATTTTAGGTGTACGCTCCCCTAATTCATCAGGAGTGTGTGCACAAGAATCAGCTGTTTTTTATGTGAACTACACAAACAATATGCTAGTATGACAGGTTTCAGAGTAGCAGCCGTGTTAGTCTGTATTCACAAAAAGAAAAGGAGTACTTGTGGCACCTTAGAGACTAACAAATTTATTTGAGCATAAGCTTTTGTGAGCTACAGCTCACTTCATCGGATGCATTCGGTGGAAAATACAGTGGGGAGATTTATATACACACACAGAGAACATGAAACAATGGTTTTTATCATACACACTGTAAGGAGAGTGATCACTTAAGATGAGCCATCACCAGCGGGGGGGAAGGGGGAGGAGGAAAACCTTTCATGGTGACAAGCAAGGTGGTCCATTTCCAGCAGTTAACAAGAACGTCTGAGGAACAGGGGCGGTGGGGAGAAATAACATGGGGAAATAGTTTTACTTTGTGTAATGACTCATCCACTCCCAGTCTCTGTTCAAGCCTAAATTAATTGTGTCCAGTTTGCAAATTAATTCCAATTCAGCAGTCTCTCGCTGGAGTCTGTTTTTTAAAGTTTTTTTGTTGAAGGATAGCCACTCTCAGTCTGTAATCGAGTGACTGGAGAGATTGAAGTGTTCTCCGACTGGTTTTTGAATGTTATAATTCTTGACGTCTGATTTGTGTCCATTTATTCTTTTACGTAGAGACTGTCCAGTTTGACCAATGTACGTGGCAGAGGGGCATTGCTGGCACATGATGGCATATATCACATTGGTAGATGCGCAGGTGAACGAGCCTCTGATAGTGTGGCAGATGTGATTAGGCCCTATGATGGTGTCCCCTGAATAGATACGTGGACAGAGTTGGCAACAGGCTTTGTTGCAAGGATAGGTTTCTGGGTTAGTGGTTCTGTTGTTTGGTGTGTGGTTGCTGGTGAGTATTTGCTTCAGGTTGGGAGGCTGTCTGTAAGCAAGGACTGAACATATGCTAGTATGTTCACACATATAGATCTACTAAAACAGATATTTGCTTTTGTACTGTTAAAAAAATCAGGTCATTAGATTCTATAAATTTTCCTATAAACTCAATAACAGAGGAATGCCCAAAGCAGCAGGTTTTTAATATCTGGCCTCCTTTACTGGCACGGCAGTTCCCTTCAAGTGTTATGCACCATCCCTGGGTGGGTTGTTAGTAGAAAAGATTGACTTGGGAACCTATGGCTCTTAAAGCCTAAGCCTCTGCTACCTGAGCTGAAAGGCCCAGCTGTATTAGCTACTGCTAGTGCAAGCTCAGCAACCTCTATATAAAGCCCAGTAGTCTTTGTGAAAGGTCTTTGGCATAAAAAAAGGCATTTTGAGATGAGAGCAGAGCATTGTTAAGTTTGAAAGCCTGTCATGCACACAGCAATAGTTGGAAGCACAACATTGCAAATGCTGACTAGAATGCACATACATTAATGGATTTCTCTTCAGCTTGTCACAGGGCAGAGGAAATTCATTTATTCTGACTTTTCAGCTTGATATCTGAAAGCCAGCAGGTCATCCTGCAGGTTTAGAGAAAGGACTGTGGGTGAATTGTTGAAAAGCTGAACCCCTGTAATACAAGCCCAAAACCAAGTACCCAGAAGTGTTTTTTATCTATATTTCTGAAGGTGTCATCTAATTCTCACACTTGACACTGCAGAGTTCTTGCTTTTCTGGATATTTCACTCCATTAAGTGTTTTGTCATCTGGAGCTTGTTTGCTCAATTTTCAGTTTCTGTGCAAACACCTCCCTTTGTGATGAACTAGTGCCATCGGCTTCTGATCTTGAAAGCACTTACATGTCTGCTTAACTTTCAGCCAGAGACAGATTACAGTTTTGTGGGGCCCTGGGCCAGACAAAGTGGCGGCCCCTCGCTACCCCTTCTGCCTGCAGTCCCCCGCCTCCTGCCAGGGTGAGGGGTTAGGGCATGAGGGCTTCCCCCGCTCTCTGGCCATCCGAACAGAGCGGGGTAAGCTCCCATGTGCCAACCCTGCTCCCAGGCAGGAACACCAGGTAGGCGGAGATAGCAGGGGTGCCCATTTTTCTGGGCCTGCCCCAATCAGCCAGGGCCCCTTGGCACAGGCCCTGTTGGTGCAGTGGCTAATCTGCCACTGCTTTCAGTGCCCCAGTACTCCCACTGAAGAGATCACTATAAAGACTTCAGACTGTTACCCTGAACCTCATTGAAATAAACCAAAGAGAAAACACATCCAGCTTCTTCCTTCAAAATAAACACAGAGAAGAATCCTTAGCCTTACAAGCTAATGGAAATTTCAGTGAACAAATTTGAGAGCACATGACAGAGAGAAAAAAAATGTCCAGAAAATAAGTGGCAATTATTAGAGATGGGGTGACGGGGTGTGCGTGGAAGTGGGAGAGTGAAAATGGAAGAAGGAAACCACTATTTTGTTTTCAATTTTTCCTTATCTGAAAATGTCATCAAAATCTGAAAAAAACTGAACAGCTTTCACGTTGGTAAATATATTTTTGAAAATTTTGTCAAATTTGCCTGGTATAAATTTTGAAAATTCATTGACAATCAAAATGTTTTTTCAGTTGAGTCACTAACATTTTAATGACAGGTTTCAGAGTAGCAGCCGTGTTAGTCTGTATTCGCAAAAAGAAAAGGAGTACTTGTGGCACCTTAGAGAGCTGTAGCTCACGAAAGCTTATGCTCTAATAAATTTGTTAGTCTCTAAGGTGCCACAAGTACTCCTTAACATTTTAATGAAACTTAGATTCATATATGAAAAAAGAAGTGTATATCTGAGAGCTGATGCGAAATGAGATTCGTAGCCAGAGTCCATTTCTCAGTGGATAGCTGGCCAATTATGAGGCTTGATCCAAAATCCACTGAATTCAATACGAGTACCTCCATCAACTTCAGCAGACTTTTAGCTGGTCATATTTGCTAGCATGAGTAGTAACTGGAAGCCTCAGTCACATTTTCAAGAAGAGGGCAAGAATTGAATGTGGGCTGGAGACTGACCTAATCAGTTTGCCTCAGCTGATCCCTCCAAGTTGAAGCACATTGTCACACCAATGTGAAGAATCTTACATTGCAGATAATCTGTCATTTAATGGTATTTTGCAATGTCATTTTAGCGCTAAATTCACTTTAAAAAGTTGTAAAAAGTAGAGAATGGATTAAATTAAAAACAAAAAGAATAGTTTCTTTTTTTCAGAATAGTAAAACTACATTTTATAAAATGACTTACTGTATTCTGATTAGTGGACAAGAAGAACAACACACCTATAAAGGAACCTGCATATATTCATATGCCCTAAGGAAAAGAAAAAGCACAGGTCTCCACACAGGCAAAATCTGACTAACTTTTCCCTGGCAAAATAAGCAACAAGACTTAAGTGTAACCTAGACACTATTTCACTAGACTTCAAGAAAAATTGTCTGCCAATGGGAAAAAAACCCCATCTATTTACTCACAGGAAAACCACAGCTAAAGGCCTTTCTCTTACTGTAAGCTGGGCACTCTTAAATAATATGAGATTTTAAGTAAACCTCATTTTTATCCAAAGCTAAATCCATAACGGCAGGGAGGATTCAGTCAATTCTGAACAAACTCCCGCCCCACTCCCAAACAAACACAGAAAAGTCAAGCGTTGCACTCTTAGGCAGCAGGTAAACAGAAATCACAGTCAAGTGAGGCACAGCTGAATAAAGTAAAAAAAGCCACCTCATCCCCCTCCAAATCATCTTGTCCATAATCCCAGTCACAAACCTGAAGACTTTGTGTCTGGTCCATGAACATTTCAGAACCAATTTAAATAATTTCAGCATTCTTTTCTTTCCCCAGCGGGGTGGGGCGTTCTCATTTCAGATACACTTGTGGGATTTTTATTGATTGAACTTTACTATCACATATGTCCAGTTCTGTTAGTATCTGTGGTGAATATGAGTAGAGCTTTTCTCATACCGAAGGGAAAAAACAAGTCACCCATTTGATACAGGTTTTGCACTTAACCCCGTCAACTATATATTTTTCCTTCACAATTCTAAACTAATTCTAAATAGAAACTGGGAATGGATGAGTCATTACACAAAGTAAAACTATTTCCCCATGTTATTTCTCCCCCCAACCCCACCCCCCACCGTTCCTCAGATGTTCTTGTTAACTGCTGGAAATGGCCTACTTTGCTTGTCACCATGAAAGGTTTTCCTCCTTTCCCCCCCTGCTGCTGGTGATGGCTCATCTTAAGTGATCACTCTCCTTACAGTGTGTATGATAAAAACCATTGTTTCATGTTCTCTGTGTGTGTATATAAATCTCCCCACTGTATTTTCCACCAAATGCATCCGATGAAGTGAGCTGTAGCTCACGAAAGCTTATGCTCAAATAAATTTTTTAGTCTCTAAGGTGCCACAAGTACTCCTTTTCTTTTTGCGAATATAGACTAACAAGGCTGCTACTCTAAATTCTAAACTACTTACATTCACACTAGCTGGTAGCCGTCCTCAAAATATGCAACCTTTCCTTCCTCAAGTATGCGACAGATGATATTGTGCTGTTGTCCTTAAATATCCTTTCTTCAGAGCAAAAAACAGTGTTTCTTAATATTCTGTATTCAGCGAATAAGGCTTGAAGATTTATCATATAAAATCAGAAATTACAACTTACTTCCGCAATAATAAAAATAAATAATGTTATTACAAGGAATTTATTACTGGTTACAGTTTGGCAAAAATTGGAAAGCCCAATATGCTTGAGATATATGAAGAGAATAGGCAAAATCCCTCACTGGTATATCTGTACTGATGGAATTACATCACAGATATTTTATAGACAAAGAGTAAGATTCTCCTAGAGGAGCAACACAGAACATGCACAGAACCTGGGTGTATGTGTGTAGGTGGGTGTCTTTAATCCTGGGCTGCTCCACAGTCTGCTGTAGCCCACAAGGTAATTTAGAAGCCCTTGGGCCCCCTCTCTGTTCTAGTAGCCTCCCTGGGCTGCCCTATGGGCAACAGTGATGATTAGAATTTCCAAAGGGTTGAGTGCTGTGGCCCATCCCCTAACATGTCCTTCCGGATGCCAGTCCCACCCCCTATACCAGGGTTTTCAATGGGGAGCTCAGAAGGCTGTCTTATGCCTGTCTTCCACAGTGTCTGTGCCAGGAGAAATTCTTCCCCTCCTGCTGGACAAAACTGGGCTTTTAGAGCTCATTTATACAGTTTTGGCCCCTTTATTTGGCATAAAGGAACAAGGATGAGGATTTCACCCAATGTGTTTAATCCTTAAAAGCAACCAGGTACAAAATAGTGCTAAAACCCCCCAAGAATTAAGTAGTTCACAATTTGTTAATGAAAATAAAAGAAAAAGTATTTAACTATGGTACAAGTAAAGAGAATGTTAGTAGAAATAAGCCCAATTCAAACTTCTGAGCAGCATGCACCTTGCTCTATGTATTATTAAAAATCATACAGAAATATTTTACATATTAAAGCCAACTACTGGGGCATGATATTCATCACAGCTAAACTAGGGCAGGAATTGGGGATGGGATTAGTGGCTCTAAATCCCTTTTCCAGTCTCTCTGGGACAGCTGGAGGCCAAAATAGTCTCTGGTGAAATGTAGAGCAGCCTACCTCTTCCAGCTGCAGTGGTACCATGGGGACCAGAGTGCTAGCTGGGTATCAGCCTAGTGCCATGTGCTCTGCCATGCCTTCTAAACAGAAGCAGCGTCAGCAGCAAGTGCCATAAAGAAAGATCTTCATTACCTGACATTATCAGACATGGAATCGTCAGCTGCTCCATTCTGAGTGTACCCAAGGTGAGTCCCTAACACATCCTCAACAGAGAACAAAGACCCTAAGCTAATGTCCAAACCCACATTTTTCCTAGAGTTTTGATTTATCTGTAGCTCAAAAGCCAACACCACAACACAAACCTCAGATTAAACTTCGTCTGTTCTTCAGTTTAGTTGTCCCTAGACACTCTAGAACTTCTTCTTTCCTACCTCCCTCTCTCAGGAATCACTCTCACCTCTCTTATCTTCTGGGTTAACTTTATGAACTGCATTGGACACCATGAGTTAGTAGAACTTCAGCAGTATTCCCTAAGATCTCCTAAAGTGGTGGATCACTGGAAGAGCCTTCTTCTCTTATTACACAATCATGTGTGCTATGGACCTCAACTTGAATTTCAATCTAACACTGCTGTATTTGGTAATATTTGTTATCACTATAGTACCAATAAAAATAAAAAGCACATACACCTTGAAAGCTGTGAAAAAATTTTCAATGTGAGTCAGGGTGGGGGGGGGAGAAGAAGAAGAAGAGTTTTTCAAATCACACAGGGAATGATTCTAATCTCATACAAGTTCTACATTAGGGGTTACTCTAGCAACTTCAGTGAAAGAAGGCTCGGACTCTACAGTTTTATTTCCTAATCCTGCAACCCTTACTCATATGATCTTACCACCTGAGAATACTATTATGTTAAATTCATTGAGGTGACATTTACTCTGCACAGAAGAAAGAGGTTAATTATATATATCTGGAAGATAAGGGAGCCAAAAGCCTTTGTCTCCTTCATTGATATTACAATTCATAAATTTGACAAATTCTCCCTGAGAGCATGTAAGACTAATAAATTAGTCAGAGGTAACTTTGCACAACCAAGAGTTTGTAAGGCCAAAGAACAGTGGAACTAGCGTAGAAGTCATACAATATACGCAAGATTTACAGCTTGCTTTTCTTTTGTATCTCCAAGGAGAGAAGAAAACTGAGAAAATAAAGTAAAGAAAGAAACAGTCTCACAAAAAGTGATAACATTCATATAGATATCAGATTTGAAGGAAAATCACACACGTATTCTTTAATCTACATATATATCCTTTAATATACCAAAGCACTTTAAGGAAAAAATCCACATGTAAACATAATCCAGCATAAAATATTTTTGTTAACATGTTGCTCAAATCTCACTCTGTATATTTAAAGGATCTCCCTACAAAGAATCTTGGTACAATAAAATGTGGATGTTTGCTATATTTTCCCCACATACAAAAGTTTTAGTATAAAACAAACATAAGAATGGCCAGGCTGGGTCAACCAATGGTCTGTCTAACCCAGAATCCTGTTTCTGACAGTGGCCAGTAGCAGATGCTTCAGAATAAACAGAACTGGCAAGTTTGAGTGATCCATCCCATATTGTCTAGTCCCACCTTCTGCAATTTGGAGGTTAGGGACACACTGATCATCTTGGCTAATAGCCATTGATGGCCCTATCCTCCAGGAACTTATCTAATCTTTTTATTAACCAAATTACACTTTTGGTTGTACGTTGTGTGAAGATGTACTTTCCTTTGTTTTAAACTTGATGCCTGTTAATTTCATCGGCTGACCCCCTAGATCTTGTGTTATGTGAAGAGGTAAATAACACTTCCCTATTCACTTTCTCCACACCATTCATGATTCTATAGACCTCTCATATCCCCCATTAGTCATTTTTTTTCTAAACTGAAGAGTCCTGTTTTTTTTCATCTCTCCTGTATGGAAGCAGTCCCATATCTTGGATCATTTTGTTTCCCTTCTCTGTACCTTTTCCAATTCTAATATATCTTTTTTGAGATGGTGTGTATTGCAGTGCATGCAGTATTTGAGGTGTGGGTGTACTATGGATTTATATTGTGGTATATTGATATTTTCTGTCTTATTATTTATCCTTTTCTTATGGTTCCTTACATTTAGTTAGCTGTTTTGCCTGCTGTTTTACATTGAGCAGATGTTTTAAGAAAACTGTCCAAGTTGATGCCAAGATCAATTGCTTGAGTCGTAACAGCTAATTTATATCCCATGATTTTGTAAGTATAGTTTGGATTATTTTTTTCCACTGTGCATTACTTTGCATATATCAAGATTGAAGTTTATCTGCCTTTTTGTTGCTCAGTCACCCAGTGAGATCCCTTTATAACTCTTTGCGGTCAGCTTTGGATTTAAATATCTTGTATTGTCTGCAAATTTTGGACTTCACTATCAACTTTGTATCATCTGCAAACTTTGCCATCTCACCGTTCACCCCCTTTTTCCAGATCACTTGAACAGCACAGGTCCCAGTAAAGATCGTTGTGGGACACAAATACCTCCCTCCCTCCATTGTGAAAACTGACCATTTATTCCAACTCTTTGTTTCTTATCTTTTAACCAGTTACAGGTCCATGAAATGAACTTTGTTTTTAACCTATATACTGCTTACTTTGCTTAAGAGCCTTTGGTGAGGGAGCTTGTCAAAGAGTTTTTAAAAGACCAAGTACACTATATTGACTGGATCACCCTTGTCTGCATGCTTGTTGGCTCTCACAAAGAATTTTAATAGATTGGTGAAAAATGATTTCCTTTAACAAAAGCCACATCGACTCTTCCTCAAACTATCATGTTTTTCTTAGGTGCCTGATAATTTTGCTTTTTGCTATAGTTTCAACCAATTTGGCTGGTAATGAAGTTAGGCTTACCAGTCTGTAATTACTTCAAGAGCCTCTTTTAAGAATAGATGTACTTGTGGTACCTTAGAGACTAAGAAATTTATTTGACCATAAGCTTTTGAAAGCTTATGCTCAAATAAATTTGTTAGTCTCTAAGGTGCCACAAGTACTCCTTTTCTTTTTGTGGATACAGACTAATACGGCTGCTACTATGAAACCTTTTAAGAATAGGCATTACATTAGCTACCCTCCAATCATTTGGTACACAGGCTGATTTAAGGTTACATACCACTGTGAGTAGTTCTGCAATTTTATATTTGAGTTCCTTCATAACTCTTGATGACTTATTTTTAATTTATCGGTTTGTTCCAAACCCTCCTCTATTGACACCTCCATCTGGAATAGTTCCTCAGATTTGCCACCTAAAAAAGAATGGCTCTGGTGTGCAGACCTCCCCCATATCCTGTGCTGTGAAGACAAATGGAAAGAATCCATTTAGTTATCTGAAAAGGCCTTGTCTTCCTTGAGTGCTCCTTAAGCACCTTGATCTTCCAGTGGCCCCACTGATTGTTTGGCAAGCTTCCTGCTTCTGATGTACTTAATTATTTTGTTGTTACTTTCTGTATCTTTAGCTAGTTGCTCTTCAAATTCTTTATTGGCCTATGTTTTTATACTTTTACAGTTAACTTGTCAGAGTTTATGCTCCTTTCTATTTTCCAATTTTCAAAAGATACCTTTTTGCCTCTAACCACCTCTTTACTCTTCTGTTTTGCCATGGTGGCCTTTAATTATTTATCTATCTATTTATTTTTGTTATCTTACTGTGTATTTTTTTGCTTGGGGTATACATTTAGTTTGGGCTTCTATTTTGGTGGTTTTCTATAGTCACCATGAATTTTGCAATGTTCCTTTTAATTGATGTTTAACTAGCCTATTTATTAGCCAGTTCCTAAAAAATCTTAAACCCTCCTCCCTACACCATTGTCTCATCCATTCATGGAGATCTGGCAGTTGTGTCTTTTTGGTCCTGTGTGTGGAACTAGAAGCATTTCAGAGAATGCTACCACGGAGACTCTTGACTTTAGTTTCTTATATAGCAGCCAAAAATTTGGCCTCCAGGACCTCTCTACTACCTTTCCCTATGTCACTGGTAAGTACAGGTACCATGATTGCCAGCACCTCCACAGCACTGCACAGAAGTCTGTCTAGGTGTCTCAAGAGATCCACAGCCTTCACACCTGGCAGGCAATTCACTATGGAGTTTCTCCTGGTCATCACAAAGCCAACTATCTATATTTCTTATTTCTAATAATCAAATACCCCATTACTATTACCTGGCTCTTCCTAGTACCTGATTGGGGGGGCACATTAGTGCAAGAGGATACCATGGCATCATATGAAAGGAGGGTGCCAACTATGGGATTGTTTCCTTCTGCTCCAGCTTGATTTTCCCCTGCCCCAATACTTTCATCCTCCTTAACAGCACAGAGAACATCACACTCGGGGTGGAACCACTTTGGTGCCCCTAAAGTCTCCTCTATGTACCTCGCTGTTTCCCTTATCTCCTACAGTTCAGTTACTCTGGCCTCAGGAGCCCATACTGTGTTTTTGAGGCCCATGAGCTGCTTGCACACATAAGCTACCTGCCCAAAAGGCAATTAGTTATACAAGCTGCACACAGTGCAATAAGCTGGATAGCCCTCACTCTGCTGCTGGACTTCTGCCTGCATTATTTTTGCTCTTGCAAGGCTTTTTGGGGGGGAGAGTGGGGGTGGTTATTAGCCTAAGTTTAAAGTATGTTTGTTAGGTGTATCAGCCTCTCATACTCCATTTCTGGACTCACTCATAAAGTTTCCCTGTTCTCTAGCTCCTCTGGTCACTTTGGAACTGGCTTTTTAAACCCCTCTTCTCCCGGAGTTAGCCCCACCCCCTTGTCAAGGAATCCTAAAGGGGCTAGAGATCAAAGGATAGCAGATTAGAGCTTTATTAGAAATCTTTCAGTCTAGCCTGGCTCAGCACCAAGCCCCCAAAAGAGACTACACTATAACGTTCAAGCAAGCAAGCACACAGCAAGCACCTAAGCCAACTAACAGACATGAATGATGGGAGGGATTTGGGGCAGGGGAGTACATTTGGGAACATTCATTTATTTAGATGGATGAATGCAATCTATCAAATCCAGTTATTTTCAGCTATAAAGAGGCCCAATCCCAAAACACTGAAATGTGGGGATTTTACCATAGACTTCAGTGGGATCTGGGTTGTGCCCACAGTTTGTGAATTCTAGAGGCTTGGTGATATTTACTCTCTCATTATGGACATAGAGAAAACAAAATTAAGTTGTTTCTATAATCAAAAATCACATAGTTAATCAGAACCCCATCCATGCTTAATATGACTTGTTAATAAAGTATGGGGGGGAAGACAAAATGTATCCAGTACAGTCATTGGAAAAACACAGATCTCAATTTAGGGTGACATTCACATGATATCCAATGTGAGCAGAGGGTGCTCAAGACAATCTGCTGCTCTAGGCAAAACTTCAGTGTGCCGCCCCCTTCCCCCACCCTAGATCAGAGGTTCTTAACAGTAAGATGCATTGGACTTTTTTGAGGGGAGATGCAGCGAGCCTCCTGATGGTTTGGTGGTTATGGTAGAAGTGGGGGAGGGGAGGGGTGGAAGGCAAGCACCAAGTTGCAGTGCCACACATTCATTCACATTCCCTCCATCATGAACAGGAGGTGGGGGGCAGGGGAGTTAGGCCAAATTTGAGTGAGTGGTGGTGTGACTCGGCACATAGTGTCACAGTGCCACCCAGGTCTAGCCCTGCTTCCTCTGCCAGCATACTCTAACAGCGTTAGGAGGACAAGTCCCATTAAAAGTCAGTGGGATCTGTGCTTCTAACTTAGGTAGATGAGTTTGAAAATCCCACATGAAACCAGTTTCCATCAAATATCAAGCAAAATTCCTGTAGTAAAAATGAGAGTGGGCATTATTACAGTACTTACACAGCATCAATCACTGCATCTGACTTATTTATGAGGGATCTTATAAACAAACTTTAAATAACACATTGCGTTTTTAATCACATACATTACTCTGTGGTTACTTGATATACATATTCTAAAAGTAAATAAAGTAGTGATGTGCTGTCTTTCAAACTTAGAGATCTTGTAAGAAAGAACCAAATTGTGGTACTCAGAAGAGTAACTGCAAAATCACTTGATAACACTCAGATGATTAGAAAAATATGGGATGTTTGACTTTAACTAGGCTACTGGGCAAGAGGATGTTGTCATGGATGCATAAAACCTGAAGGAAAACAATGACTCAAATAGGTACTAAGACCTTGATCAACCAGAGACAATTAAAATGCAAATTGAATGTGCAAATGCAACTGATATGTGGAAAAGAGGAATTAAATTCTTGGAACAAAACTCCAGACTTTTGTTGTTTTTAAATGATAAACCTGGAAGCCTGGCTTAATCAACTGTTCAATTGACATAGACAGTAATTACTCTGTTGCCTCAACACTTTACTGAGATGTAGATGGGAGGAGCAGTTGGATACAAGAAAGAGGGAGCTGCCTCTTCTACTTATAGTTGTCACAGGCACTGTCAGTAATAATACTATCCAAATCCTAAGTGAGAGTTTAGTTTTGATTGAGCTACAATTAATGATATTACATCAAGAACAGCAATAAATGATGACTCACTTGCTTCAGATCAATGCATACACTATCTCTCCAGCCCATTCATGAGCAAGTTGTTCCCCTTTTAACTGACCTGCTAAAGGTTGTACTATTGGCAAATGGGGTATGGAGAAGATGACTGAAGAGAGGAAACCTAAAAAAATGTAAGTAGTTCATACACACACACACGTCAAATAGACCACACAACCTGTTGAAGTTCACAAATCACTAGGTTTTCTTTTCCAATGTATTCTTTTCCAAATGCATTTAATCTCTCCTTATAGCCTTCCTTTTAAGGCTTGTTTACCCACTAATGTACACCTGTAACCATATTTTGTTGAATAGCTTCCCAGTAGGGGGAAGAATGGTATGACTTTATATAGGAACTTGTAGAAAGTACATGTTGAGAGAACCCAATGTATATGAAGGAAAGAATAAAGCCTGAAGTTCTTAGTTCTCCCTCTTTATGTTCACAAACAAAACTACCGATATAGTTCAAGGGGTACAAGTGGATGCATTCATACCACTCTAAAAGTGCTTATACCATTATAGCTTAGCCTCATACAGGAAAGGAAATAAGCTACATCAGTGTAAGGCACGTTTATAACTACACACACACACGGGATTGTATCAGTATAACTATTTTGGTAAAATAATCAAAGCTGTAATCAACACAGTTATACTGGCACAAAAATGTGTATGAACCAAGGCCCAAAGAGGAAATTCCAAAGTACTAACACTTATACTGTAAATATAGCAAAATTAACTACTGCTTGACATCCTCAATCTCATCAAATGGAGATGGGCTATAACTCTCAGAACATACACTATGGCATAAATAATTATTTAATAAACACTAGTCCAGCTTCCATCTGAAGTTTACAAAAGTACAAGCGTCATCAGCTAAATTATGCATAGAAGAGACCTATTTGCATCTCTTAATCAATTTATGCAAGTTAGAGATGCCTCTGAAACAGGTCAAAGATATAAAGTGAACTTCATATCTATTAGCTAGTACTTGTGAAAGAGCTCAAGAAAAATATACATGGAGTTCATAATAAAAGGGAGATTGTTATCTACAATTCAAAGGGAATCTAAAAATTAAAAATGCATCTGAGGTCCATGGAATGGCATATAATAGCTGCAAAAGCACTATCTTTCCAAAACTATCCTAAACAGCGACGGGGGGGGGGTTTACATTTCTGTCTGACTGAGAAAAAAACCCAGTAAGTATAAAACAAAGATTTTTAAAGTTTATCAATATAAATGATGTTATCTGTTGCATTAATACAGTTTAGCTAATCTTCATCTACGCTCTATTGAACCATCTTTAGCTTTAGTGCTGTAGTGATGAAACAGGAAACAAAAGAAGCCTTTCCAAATTCTTCTCTCTTAAAAACAAACTGCAGCAGGATTTATGAATCATACCATTTAGGATTGTGCAACAATAGGTAATAAAGGGGAAGCATATGGATGTATCTAAAGATTAAAGAAGCAGTTTTACTCTGGAAAAGTATCTGAAACACCTGGGCTTTGATGAATTAAAAGATATTCACAAAGGCTTTAGTGAATTTGCCATATATTTAAGACAGGTAACATGAGCAAATTAGAGACTGAGCATGCAGAGTTGAGCGTGCGAGAGAGAAAGAATATAAACATTAAAACAGAAGGGTACTGTGGTTATTGGGTCCATGTAAATAGCTTGCTAGAGAGAGAAAGAGATACTTAGTCTCTCTTCAGACCTGTACTGGAGCGCATCAGTTCTGTGCTCCCTGCTGACACTATTCAAGGGCTTGCAAGATCAAGGCTAAAATGTGCTGAAATCAGGAAGTAATTTTTCCACCATACAACAGAATCAAGATGTACAAACCATGCCAATGTTTGTTCCAGTTGGAGGGGGCACGGAGCAATGCACCAGAAAAAAGATAGAATGAACAGGGGACTGAAGGTTCATAAAAGCAAGCAAAGGACAAGAACAACAGAGTAGTCAACCTCATGTAACCTGCATAGTCACCGCCATGAAATGGGGATGGGGATTATTCAATATCTATACCACACTGGCACCTGGTAATCTGATGCCTGGCATGAATAAACCTTTTATCTGAAGACATTGCTGAGTCACCAGCAAAATGGTACAAGTGGCTGTGATGATCTGTGCTTGATTTATCCTGATTCATAGGTGCTTACTGCTAATAGATCTAATAGTAAGTTAGCTGCACTGCATCCATCAGTTATCTTGTCCCGTCTTGTCTTGAATTTGCGGTCTCCGTTGCTGGGCACAAGGATCATCTCCAATACCACTCTGCTAACAGTTATCACCAGATAAACACACCACTCCTTTGGGTATCAGTCTTGCACTGTTGAGACATTGGTGTGCATGAAGAAGAGAATAAGGAAGCAACTTTAAACTAACCATTTTCATTTTCAAACATACATGAGGTGGATTCATGGATTTTACATGAACAGATTTTTTTCCCCCTTGGTCCCTTAGGTGACTATTCATGGGCTGTGACCACTAAAGTGCAAGACCCTAAAACACCACACAAAGGGACTGCAAAGTAGCATCCTTTTGCACTGACTTACACATATTTACTATATTCATTGTGAAAATAAGACATTTTTGGCCTCTTGAATATGGCGCAGCACACATGATGATGGAGATCACAATGTTGATAGGCTAACATTGTGGCATCATAACAAAAAGAGAAGCCCAGACTTTATGATGTCTGGATTCCAATCCCAACCTTGTAGCTCAGGGCCATCTCTAGTTATAACTACACCATCAGCATGTAATGTGTTGCTATTATGTCAGCCGTTTCTTTTTATCACCTGCTCTGCATCAATTAATCCGATGTAAACATTTGGTAATGCATGTGTGGTGTGAAAGACTCTGCAATGAAAATATACTCCTGATAGGTTTCCCATTTATTTCTTAGTCCTTACACTATGTGTGAAGCAACGAGCAATAGCATCTGAAGTGTCAGCTAAAAAACATTGGGAAAATGCTTAAGTTTAGCAATATAATATAGCCGAAAACAAGATTTAAAGCCAACCTACTATACATGGATGCTATTAACTAGTTTCTAACCCTAATACCATGTCTTACAAGATGCTGAATGTCTTCAGCTTCACTGGAAACAGTGGGACTTGAGGAATTCAGCACTTTGGAAGATTTCGTTTCTGGTCATCAACAGATGTCATGAATAGAGGGGGAAGGGTAGCAACATTTATGTATGCTTGGCAGCTGTACTGGATTGCCATACCTGTAAAGGGTTAAACAGTTCAAATAACCTAGTTGGCACCTGACCAGAAGGACCAATGAGTAAAGAAAATATTTTCAAATCTGGGGTGGGGAAGGACGTGTTTGTTGTTCTGTGTGGTGTTCAGATGGAGGGAGAAGCCAAGCAGGTACAATATCTCCTGAAAAATATACCTGGAATAATCCATCTAAAACCACAGAAACTGTGAGTAGGGCAAGGAAATGCATTAGGTTATCTTTTGGTTTGGCTTGTGAATTTTCCTATGCTACAGAGGTAGTTTCCTGTTTTTGTAACTGTGAAGCTGAACTCAAAGGGGAATCCTCTGTGTTTTAAATCTTTTTATTACCCTGTAAAGTTATCTTCCATCCTGATTTTGCAGGTGTGATTCTTTTACTCTTTTCTTTTTAAATAAAGTTCTTTTAAGAACCTGATTGATTTCAGTGTCCTGAAGACAAAGGGTCTGGTCTGTTCTCACATTGCTAAGGCAACTGGTTGGTATTCTTATTCTCAACCCTTCCCAGGAAAGGGGGTGAATGGGTTTGGGGAGATATTTCAAGGGGATAGGGATTCCAAGTGACCCTTCCCTAAATATTTTGTGTAAATCACTTGGTGGTGGCAGCAATATCAGGCAAAGGAATTAGTGCCTGAGAGAAATTTTAATCTAAACTGGTAGAATATAAGCTTACAGGGTCTTTCATGCAGGTCCCCACAGTGTACCCCAGAGTTCAGAGCTGGGGGGGGAACCCTAACAACAGAGTTGAAAAAAATACCACTGATATTTACTCAAATGAGAAAGTTCATGGCCTTCTGTTCATGCATGGTGTGTATGCTTTCAATGAATATCAAGATCAAGTTTAGTGTTAGGAATACTCATGGAAATGGTGATTTTTAAGCAAATATCAGGGAATATTCAAGGAAAATGAATTGTTAATTTGTAAACATGAGTATTTGCTCCAGACAGAATCCTGATTCTGAGGAGTATCCCCATCCAAGTCATATGATCTCCATGTCCAAACAAAGCCCCAGTGCTGAACTTCATATAGTTAATACTCCCAAAGTACTGTCATTAATCACTACCAGCCAAGAATTATGCATACAAATTATGTTGCAAATTTTCCTATAACAAATACATTTGAATGAAAATTCGCAGTTTGTGGAATTACATAAGAATAAGATACGTAAGGAAAGATCCTGCCACTTGTAAATCACATTGAATTGTACTTTACTATGCCAATCTCAGTGGGACTATTTGTGGAGTAAAATATTGAGTAAGGGTCTCAGAATCTATTGCATAACTAGGTGAATAAATTATTCACTGAAAATTATTCACTCAGTTCTAGTGATTAGAGTTAGTAAATCTGAGCTTTAGATATAAAATGAATCCATCGTTTTGTTTTATATTTATTGTGATACATATTATTAATCATATTTATTACAGAGATGTCTAGGGACCAACTGAGAACTGGGCCCCAATGTGCTACGCACTGTACAAATACAAAAACGTGACCATGTTAACATCATTAGCATGTATCTATGTTAAAGATTTAGTTTTTCAGCCATCAATTTTAAAATACAAATAGATGCAGTGGAGGCTTGTCAAAACCTCTTTATGTCTCAGTTTTGACTGCCCATTATCATGTCTCATCAGTCTGTGCTGAACAGAAGATCATTCAAGAGAGGTTAGAAATTGAGCACTATTTCTGAAGATGAAACTAACTTGTTACAAAGTGAAAATGAGGTTTGAATTCAGGCTACATTAGGGTATCATTATTCTGTTCCAAATAGTCTGAGATACAGTGAGCTCCAGAACACATAAATTGCTTTAACACATTACTTGTGGCCTGATCTTGTGAAGTGTTGAGTGCTCCTGAAAGGTGTCCCCTGTCGGGTGACTTGGCTGGGAGTTAAGGGTGTACAGAACATCCCTCAGAAAGAAGAAAGGCAAGAAGATGATTGTTATTATGGTATACAGCATGAAACTCATAAACAATTTTACTCTTCAGGAAAGGATACATTGGATTAATTTCACTTTGTAGTAAACATCACAAGAGCATCATCTTATTGTGCATAATTTTAAATAACTGTGTAAATATATTCTAAAAAAGCTATGACCATAGTATGGAACAATTTCTACCAGCCTGTTGTTGCACATACATTATAAATGATTTCAATGCTTAGCAATCACCATAGAAACTTCTATGCATATAGATTTGTTCTTTAACAAAAAATTACTTTTAAAGCAACTGAAAATCTGCCTGAAGGAGAATACTATACCCCAGTCACAGAATATTAGAGACCCTGCCTTGGATTAAGGCTGAGCTATTGTAACTTCTAATACTATTATAATTGTTTAATAGTCTCGCTGGTGTTAATCATCCTGCTTTGTCTAAAAGCTTGCTCTCACAGCTCTTTAGTAATTCTAAAGAAACAAAGCTGCCCTTGCAGAGATATTCAATGATTGTCATTTTCAGATTAATTCAGTTAGTACTGCAGACCTGCTTTTAGCCTAAAGCAGTGCACAAAACAAGCTTAGTCTAAACTGACTCTAAAAGGAACATCCAGAACAGTGTTCTTCTGGAAGGTTCCAGTTGCAGTTTCTGGTTCACACGATATTTTTGGTGGGTGATAGCCTCAAATCTTTTTGTTCTTAACTTCTTACAACTGAAAGCTGCAAAACCTAGCCCAGCTGAAAAAAATCACTGGTGTTTGAAGATATGCAGCCAGAACTTCAGCTGGTGTAAATTGGCATAGCTCCAACAAAGACAGTGGAGCTATTCTGATTTATATCTGCTGAGCATCTATTTAGCAAGATGTCATAATTCACTGGAAAACAAACTCAAATGATTAAGGAGTATTAATGAGTTGCAGTGTTTTTCACAATCACCTCTGCTGAAGGAACGTGAAATGCCAAAGGACTGCAGGTACAGCCTTGCTGCAAATAAATGTTCTATTTAAAATCTAGGGCAAACTGTATTGCTATGAAGGAGTGAAACAGCTGCTTGCATAAAAATTATAGAAACTAAAGTCCTTGTGATGTCAGTACATGTCCAAAATTTACAAGGCACGCACAATAGGCTTAATTTGTATTCCTGTAAATATTCACCAAGGAAAAATGCAAAAGTCTTTACGGTAGGAATGAGTAAACACAATTTGCCTAATGCTGAATCCATTTAGTTTGAAATTAGCTCATCTGAGGTTCTTGTTCTGAAATGAACTGACATTTTCCCATTGCCAGCTGCTAGCAGGCAACACCCGCTTTTCACACAACCATATATTTTCACTCATTGCTTCCCTTTCTTGACTATGAGAGCGGATGTTTGGAAGGAACATACCACCTGAGTCCACAGGAGGATCCTCTCAGACTGTGGAGAGAGAAGAAATAATGCTTCCGCTATAAATGGTCTCCCCTGATACCTAAAAAGAAGCCCTTCCTAACCCTCAAGGGAGGGTAATATAACACTGGATACTGACCCCCTGTTGATTCCAGAGGCTAGAGTTTAGAAACTAAAGATGCGTCTTCCCCTTACCCTCCTTTGAGCTACACAGAGGTCTTCTTCAGGTGTCTGAAGAAGAGCTCTTTGGAGCTTGAAAGCTTGTCTAGCTCATCAACTGATGTTGTTCCTATAAAAGCTATTACCTCACCCACCTTCTCGCTCTCATTATTTCTTCACATCACTCAGGCAAGGCACAACTTTAATTACCCTTCCCTAGATACTATATCGAGGTTTTTTTGTGTTTTTCTCAATTTTAAAAGTAAATAAATATTTTTGTCAGTCCTGGGAAACAATTTAAAAGGTTTATAAATACATGTTTCCATACACCATTTATGGGAAATTGACATAGTCAGGTAATAGGGTAATACAATACTTATGTGTAAACACAGATTGGTTAGTAAGCAAAACAAATATCTGTTCACAAGTGTTGTTCCCCCCTCCCCTTCTGATAACATCGCATTTGCTTTTAATACAGCACATGAGGGAATGCAGATTTTTTCCTGTTCTTTTTTGGAAAAGCAAACCAAAAGGTTATAGCATCCAGACAAACAATCAGCACAAGTTAGGGAAATACTTGTTGAAGAAGGATGGAAACAGAAGAGTTCTACAGTTTGAGAGAGAAGAGAGAATCTCAGAATCAGATCATCCTCCTCCCCCTCTTTAGCACTTCTGTAGCACTGTAGGCCTGATATTTTCAAATCAGCCTAAAGGGTTTGAAGTCCTTTAATTTTTAATAGGAATCAAGCATCCGAATCTCTTGCATGGTTTTGACAATACCCCTTGATGTGTTGAAAGCAATGAACAAGAATCAACTAATTAATGCCTACCACGCATGAGGATAACTATGGTTTTCACAATATCCAGGAGCATTACAAGGAATATTCTGCTTTAGGGTATGTTTTGCCGATTCTTTATAACTGTAAATATGTAAATATGTTAATGTAAAAATGGAGGCGATTAAAAACAGTTATTTCTTTCTAGGCTGGCAACCTCTACAACATAATTTATTTATTTCTACCTTTCTAATTTTCCTCCTTGGCAATTTGGTCTTCCTGTGGTTACCTGCTACCCCTCCAACATCCCTATCATTTGACCTGAAATAATATCTTGCATGTCTTCTCCATACTAGTTATTTTTGACCTCACTGATTATGCTCCTTTAAGAAAAGGAGTAGGATGCATCCGATGAAGTGAGCTGTAGCTCACGAAAGCTTATGCTCTAATAAATTTGTTAGTCTCTAAGGTGCCACAAGTACTCCTTTTCTTTTTGCGAATACAGACTAACACGGCTGCTACTCTGAAACCTATGCTCCTTTAGTATCTCTGTGCCTTTATGATCTTCATATATATAATAAATCTTTCTGCTTTAAGTTAGGGTTACATGAACCGGATTCAAATGAAATAAGGACCAATTAGAATGTTCAGCCAGAAGTCTCACTGAATCCAAACTTATTTTCAATGTTGCTATGCTGATTTATTCCAACTAAGATTCTGACCCTTTATCTCTGATCTTTCCCTTTGACAATATAGACATGATTCAAGTAATACCCCTGTTAACCATTCCTAGGCTTGCAATTGTAAAGTCTCAGGTATTCTGGCTCAGCTGACTGGAACTTTCATGACCCTGTAGCTCCACCAAAAAACTACACAGATTTATTTTCCAGCACATAATATGAGTAACATCATAACAATGACAATGTTTTTCATATATGGGCAAAATCATAAAGAAAAGGCCAAAACACAACACCAACACACACACAATTTCAGAAATAAAAAAATGTTTATTAACAGTACTGCTTTTCACAAAATTATCAGATGGATTCCTTTACCCACATTCCTCTAGAACACAGCATGTCCTCCTTGATTAATTCACCTGTCCACAAAGTGTGTCGTAATAACACTCAGTAAAATCAACCCTCAAAAATTGGTCAGAAACCCCTATTCCAGAGTAGACATCATTCCACTGTGATTCTCTACCCTACAAAAATGCATGTAAATCTGTTTATTTTAACACCGTTAGAAAACTGACCACATACTAGTGCTATATTACTTTTATGCTCCCAGCCAACCTATGGGAGGTTCCTAGAAATGAATCAGAAATCATCTTGCCAGTTCTTAGACATGATTGCTGTAAGTAACTTTTGCTAACTTTTTATTCATATTTAATTTATAGTGAATGGGCTAGATCCTCATCAAGTTTAAACTGATGTAGCTCCATCAAATTCAATAATAACATCACCACCTAGCTCTAGAGCTATACCAATTTACATCATCTAAAGTTTTGGCCCAATATTTCTATTTTTTTATAGTCTTTCCTTTTTGCTAGTTGAAATATGAACAATGTTTAGGGGAGATTCTTGTTCCAACACAACTAAACCAGTGCACAGTTCTAATATTCTTTTCTTATCGATATTAATATGAAATATGCATATAATAAAGTAAAAAAGCTAGATTATTTCTTACCTTCTTGGAAAGCAGGCAAAAGCTATACTGTAGGTGGAATAGTGTACCAAGTAACAGATTTTTGTACACTCTTTCTTACTGGTGGTATGCAGTCTACAGGAAAAGTAAATATATTGATATGTACAATATGTTCACAATAGAATCTTTTTGTTTTGTCCTGTCACTGAGATCATAAAATTTATTCGATTGAAGATCTGGGATTAGAACAGTAAGAGTGAAAAGCTTGCAGTATATACAATTTGCTGTGGATTAAAAACAAACAAACCAGTTCACAAAAGTTCAGGTACCTCTGAACAAAGGAGCAGCTGCCTACTACATATGAGAGGGACTGGTTGGATACTTCCCATCTGCACCAGCCCTGGAAAAGCTTTGTTTAGTTCCCCTTTCTCTCAGAATCCAGCCACCCTCATCCATGCAATCGCTCTGAGGTTTCCCAGCAACACCAGCAGCCATTTAAGGTTTTTCTCAGAAAGACGTAACAGGCAATGTTGTGTCAGTGATGTTAGGATTCAACACAAATGAAGAAATAAAACCAAAACAGCACAGCAAAGTAGCATTTGCACAGCAGTGTCTATAATTCTCTCTGAGACATGGGATGTTTTCATTTCATATACACCACTCACAGCTTGCTGATGGGAATCCACACAGCCAATATACATTCTTAACACCCACAGAAATGAGGCTTGACAAAGTTGTATTCTTATTATCTTGCATTTCTGAGATAGAGAGGCATGTCAAAGTGGGGCTTTCATTTTTTATTTGCTTACACTGCACTAACAGGAGAGCCACATATCTCGGATAACATATTATTAAGAGTTATTTTATTAAGAAAAGAAATACATCAAGTTTTGTTTAGTTATAAAAGGCACCAATTACATCTCACTAAGAACTGCAAGCTACATTGATTGCCTAGTAATTTCTACTCAACACAAAGTCAAAGGGAAAGAGAAGAAGTCACTTTGGACAGATTTATAGACATGCTGAGCACCAGAAACCCCCATTTATTTCAATAGGAGCTGTGGTTGCTCAAACTTCTAAAAACCAGACCATATTGAAAGTTCTGCCATAGATAGTTGGTGACACTATTCTTTTTGCCACATCTCAACAAGCTACAGTACCTCATCTCCAAGCGAGGTGAGGGGACCCTAACTGAACAAGCTACTCTTTCTCACCATCTGTTTTACTTCACTTTGCTTGCTATGCTTGGCTTATATCATACTGATGTTCACCTCTGCTACCCACTATCATAAGTTAGTAGACTACTCGGTGAGAAAGACACTGTCAATCACAAAGCAAAACCTAAGTAGGGAAATCTCAAAAATGAAAAAAAAATTGCCCACATCTATTTCTGTGGGTCCAATTTCTTGAATGTGTCAGAGGGTGGCATCTGCAATTGCATGGCAATCTATTGATTTCATCAGTCACAAAAAATCCTTAGTCTGCTCCTGCAAAGAAAACAACTTGCCAAAACACTGGTCTCAGGAGTTCCAGATCATTGGGACACTATGTACTATATGCTTGAGTGGGTTTTGAAACAACAAAAAGTCACATAGAACAAACTTTGGTTGGCAAGTACAAGATAAGAAAGCCAGCTGTTCTCACAGCTACACACTGGAATCACATTGCCAGGTTAGTTAACATTCTACACCCCATTTAGAATTGTTGCTTCAGGAGTCAGCTATGGTAGTCTGAGTAAATATCATTAGTCTAGTTCTTTTACTTATCTTGTAGGTGCACTTTTTCACCATGAAAATTGCTCTGTGAAGGGAACACTAGAAAATCCTAAAAAAGGAGACAGTTTTGCAGTCACACTGATGGAAAAATGCAGAATACTTTGCTCATCAAGGATTCTTAAACACTAGGATGCTTGAAAAGCAAATGGCCTGTCAGTAAGGTATACTATGTCTAGCTTGTTAGAGAGACAATTCTCTCATTACCAAACCACTGAGATCTTGATTTCTTGTTGCTGTATTTTGCAAAAGCCATACATTTATGTAAGTGGCTAAGTGTAAGCAGTAATTATACATAATCCTCACCGTAAGCTAAGTATGAATTGGAGATTTTTATTTTTGTCCAAGTTTGATATTCGACTCTTGCAGAGGAAACACGAATACATGATGGATAAGGCAGAATGGGAATTCTCTATTCACTCAATTTAAGATATGATGAAGAGCATCTTTTCAAATACTGTGAAATTCAACCAAAGAAACGCATGAGAGAAGAATGAACTTGTTAAAAGAAGAAAGCTGCTGTGCACCAATTTCTGCTCGTTTTAAGCTGCTGGAGAACACTTTTAATGCAAACATGTAATAGCAGAACAAAGTTGTTAAATGAGTAAAAGCATGCACATACCAGATGTAATGATTATCAGAATTGTTAAAAATGAGATTATTAAAGTTTGAAAAGCTTGGTCTTAAAGCATCCATTGATCATGAAACCTGTTTTCAATTGAGATCAGGTGAGCACAGCTTGTGACATTTCCCACTCCTCTCATATCCCAACCCAAGATCAGTAACACTCCTAATTTCCCCTACTGGGTGGGACATAAAATCATTGCCCCTGCATCTTGGGTTGTTTTTCTTCCTCCATGATTGCAGTTCCACTCTTTGCACTCACTTTTAAACTTCCCCAATTAGGCTCAGTCCTGCTAAGTGCTTCTCTACACAGCTCTGAGTACCTTCAAGTCTCATGGCAGTTGGGATGCTCAGCATTTCTGAGGAGTTGCTCTGCCCCATGCAGGATCAAGCCCTTACAGAATGCCAATAATGCTAAAAAACCTTTGTGCTTACAAATAAACTGGTGTCAATGCTTTACATGAAACATTTCTGGTTCACTGCATAATTTCTTTTCTTTTTCCTTAGATTAAATGCCAGCAGTACACATGGACAATTAGTAAAACATATTCTTTCTTTCTTTCTTTCTTTTGGTAAAGTAATTTTCTTTTTGATCCTAAGCATTTGGCAGCTAAATAGCCTTGGCAACCAACATCTGGTTTACTTGGGTTCAGTCATCAGTCACCCCAATGTTTGGAGGTACGTGAATCTCATGCTGGTGGTTCAGCACAGAATTACTCTCAGTATAAAACGTTCAACGTTCCCCCTCCCCAAAATATAAATGGCACCCTCGCCATAAAATGCTTGAACAAATTTCAAAGCAATAGAGTGACCAGGAAATGCCTTTGAAAATCAAACTTGTAAACAAAAATGTGCTTACTCACTTGAAACAAATAAAAACTTTTGATGTGAAAATTAGATCTGTACCCTAAGGCAGCACTTTCTAATACTGACTGTATGTGCTCCTCCTCATCCTTCAACCCTCTTTCCATTTTTGCCTTCAGATGTAACTTACTGTGTAATGATGGAAACCGGGAAATGACAATCTATATTTAATCATCTTTGTGTTATCTCACAACAATTCAGAACTCAGGGGGACATCCACTGCTTTTGTCCCAACCCCCTCAGTTTCCTCCACTGATAACAGTTAGCTGTAGTCTATTCACTATAAAAATATTAAATGGATCACACAAAAAAAGGGGAGGGAAGAACACTTATAATAATTTTTTGGGGGGGGAGAAATCAACTTTTTTTTGGAAAGTGAACATTTAGAAATTAAAAAAAAAAATGACCAGTTGATAGTTGTTTGAAAAATGGGGGAGGACCACCATTGTTCTTGTATATTTTTCAAATTTCAAAATTCTGAAATTTCATCAAATGTTTGTTCCATCAGCGCTAGAAAAAAAATTATTATTGAAACACTGGTAAAAATTTTCCACAAACTTTTCAGTGTCTTTTTGGTATTTGAATTTTTTCAACATTTCTTTGAAAATGAAACAGTCTTCATCTGTTATAGCTGTCTGAAACACCAAAACTGTTGCAAGAATTCTGCCAATATCTCTTTATTTAATATCTATTTATTTATTTAATATTTGGACATTGAAAAGTGAAATTTCAACATTTTTCACCGAAATTATCCAATCTAGAAGTTCACAGAATATGTCCTATGAGTTTGAGCCTACACTCATTGAAGTCAATGGCAATGCTCTCTAACATTAATGTTGCAGGGTCGTGTTTCTAAAACATCTTAAGCACATGAGCTGTCTAGCTTGTTAGATTAAATTTTCTAACAATTGTCATGAGTGCACATGTTCTATAAATGAAGAATATCTATAGTATTAACATAGAATAGTATTGCATGTGTATATACACACACACACACACATATATATATACACTTCAAAGAAAATTTCAGCTTGTTAGTCATGTAAAATTACACAATATAGTATCTGAAGAAAGGCAGAAAGGTTAACACAGTATATAGTCATACTGCTCCTGATGAGACAACTTGAGAAATGTATGTAGATATTTAGGAATATGATGTGCATATGAAGGAGAATACAAAAAACATTCTCCCTGCATATGAGAGTTAGAATTATTATTAATTATTATTATTTGTATTACTCTTTGTAAGATTCTGCTCTCAGTAACAATGTATTCTAGTTTTAAAAAGTAGTATAAAAGAGATCAGAAATTGGTCCTTGAGGATGGGATTTTCAAAGGAGATTGAGAGAGTTAGGTGCCTAAACCTCGTTGATTTTTATGAGATTTGGACACCTAACTCTGTTAGGTGCTTTTGGAAATCCAAGCCTACAACATAGGAATCGCTAAAAAAATGGGTTTTCTAAGGAAAATTGGATTCTAAACTAGACAACATTTTTCATGAAAAAGTCTCATTTTCATTGAAAATTTTAATTACACAAAATTCAAAACTGAATATGCATCAACTGCAAAACGGTCAATTAAGAAATGCCATCAAGGTGCATCATAGGAGATGTAGGTCCCAGGACCTCCATAGTAGCATTCTCTGAAATGCTTCCAGTTCCATGCACAGGGCCAGAAAGACAAAACAGATCTGCAGGGTCTCAATGCATGGATGCTGTAGGGAGAAGGGGTTTAGGTTTATTTGGAACTGGGTACCTTTTAGGAACAGGAGAGATGGGCCCCACTTAAACCAAAATGGCACCAGACAGCTGGCATGCAAAATTAAAAAGTTAGTAGAGGATTTTTTTAAAGTAAGGGTTGGGGGAAAGCTGACAAGTGCGGATGAGCACATGGTTCTGGCAGAGACATCCCTTAGGGATGAATTTATTAAAGGGTGAACTCTATCTCCTAATAAAGACAATAGGAAAGAAATTGCTAAAATACTGGTAGGAGCGAGTGAGGAGCAATTAAATGTAACATGAAAGAGAGCACTGAATATTGACAAAATGTACAAGTGCTTATACGCAAATACTAGAAGTCTAAATAGTAAGATGGGTGAACTAGAGTGCCTTGGAGGAGCTTGTCTTGGAACCCACGAGAGGAGAGGCAATTCTTCATGTAGTCCTAAATGGAGTACAGCATCTGGTCCAACAGGGGAATATAGCTGAAGCACTCGGTAATCATGACCATAATATAAATTAAATTTAACATCCTTTCGGGGGAAAAATGCCAAAGAAACTCACCACAGTAGGATTTAACTTCAAAAAGGGAAACTACGTAAAGACAAGTAAACTTATTAAATGGAATTTAAAAGGAAAAATCACAAGGCTGAAATGACTGCAAACTGCATGGCGACTATTTAAACACACTATAATATGGCTCAAAGTATATTAAATAAAATGCTAAATAAATAAACAAACCAGTAAATAATTAAATAAAACACTAAGGGCCCCAAAATAATGCTACCATGGCTAAACAGCAGAGTAAAAAAGGTATCCCTTAAAAATTGGAATTCAAATCCTAGTGAGGAAAACAGAAAGGAGCATAAACTCCGGCAAGTCAACTGTAAAAGTATAAAAAGGTAGGCCAAGAAAGAATTTGAAGAACAACTAGCTAAAGATACAGAAAGTAACAACAAAATAATTAAGTACATCAGAAGCAGGAAGCTTGCCAAACAGGAAGTGGTGCCACTGGGAGATTGAGGTGCTGAAGGAGCACTCAAGGAAGACAAGGCCTTTGCAGAGAAACTAAACAAATTCTTGCATTGGTCTTCACAGCAAATATGGGGGAGAGCCGCACACCAGAGCCATTCTTTTTAGGTGGCAAATCTGAGGAACTAGTCCAGATGGAGGTGTCAATAGGGGTGGTTTGGAACGAACCGATAAATTAAACAGGAATAAGTCATCAAGAATTCTGAAGGAACTCAAATATGAAATTGCAGAATTACTTACTGTGGTGTGTAACCTTAAATCAGCTCCTATACCAGATGATTTGAGGGTTGCTAATGTAATGCCTACTCTTAAAAAAGGCTCCAGAGGTGATCCTGGTAATTACAGACTGGTAAGCCTAATTTCAGTACCAGGCAAATTGATTGAAACTATAGCAAAGAGCAGAATTATAATACACCGAGAAAAATAAATATGATAGGTTGGAGAAGGGTCAATGTAGTTTTTCTAAAGGAAAATCATGCCTCACCAATCTATTTGAGTTTTTTGTGAGAGTCAACAAGCATGTGGAAAAAGATGATCCAGTTGATTTAGTGTACTGGGACTTTCAGAAATTTTTTGACAAGATTCCTTACCAAAGGCTCTTAAGAAAAGTAAGCAGTCATGGGATAAGAAGGTAGTTCCTCTCATGGAACTGGTTAAAAGATAGGAAACAAAGAGTAGAAATAAATGGTCAGTTTTCAGAAAAGGTAAATAGTGGGCTCCCCCAGTGATCTCTCTCTCTTGGGACCTGTGCTGTTCAACTTATTCACAAATGATCTGGAAAAGATGGAGGAACAGTGAAGTGACAAAATTTGCAGATGATACAAAATTAATCCAGACAGTTAAGTCCAAAACTGACTGCAAAGACTTATGAAGTAATCTCACTAAACTGGGTGACTGGGCGACAAATTCAATGTTGATAGGCGCATAGTAATGCACATTGGAAAAAAATAATCCCAACAATATCTACAAAATGATGGAATCTAAATTAGCTGTTACAACTCAATAAAAAGATCTTGGAGTCATTGTGGGTAGTTCTCTGAAAACAACCACTCAATGTGAAGCAGCAGTCAAAAAAGCTAATAGAATATTAGGATCCATTAGGGAAGGGGTAGATAATAAGACAGATAATATCATAATGCCAGTATATAAATGCCTGGTACACTCACACCTTGAATACTGTTTGCAGTTCTGGTTGTCCCATCTCAAAAATATATATTAGAATTGTAAAAGGTTCAGAGGACAACAACAAAACATCAGTAGAGTTATGGAACAGCTTCTATACGAGGAAATTAAAAAGTCTGAAACTGTTCATCTTATAAAAGATTACTAAAATGGATATGATGGAGGTCTATAAAGTCATGAATGGTGTAGAGAAACTGAATAGGGAAGTGTCATTTACCCCTTCAGATAACACAAGGGGTCATCTAATAAAATTAATAGGCAACAGGTTTAAAACAAACAAAAGGAAGTACTTCTTCACACAACACAGAACCAACCTGTGGAACTCATTGCCCTGGGTTGTTGGGAAGGCCAAAAGTATAACTGGGTTCAAAAAAGAATGGATAAGTTTATGGAGGACATCAATGGCAATCAGCCATGATGGTCAAGGATGCAACACCATTCTCCTTGTGTCCCTATACTTCTAACTGACCGGGGATGAATCACTCAATTCTGTTCATTCCCTCTAAAGCATCTGGTTTGGGCCACTGTCAGGTACACAATACTGGGCTAGATGGACTATTGGTTTGACCCAGTATGGCTGCTCTTATGTAGTTCAGTCAAGGATCTTGACCCATGGAGGAAAACAAGGTCATGAGGCACTCAGTTGTGTATCCCATGAGTCATCATGGCAGTATTTCCCAATTGAATTTTTCCACTTCAAAACAAAAGCATTTGACTGACAATTTTTGTTTTTTCAGTTTTTGATTTTTTACTGAGAAGTCAAAATTTTCCATGAAAAAAAATATTCCCATCAGCTCCACTAGAATGCTGCTCAATTACACACTCATTTTCTCATTCCCTTCTCTAGCTATATTTCATCTTAGCAGATTCCTTCTTACTATGTTTTTTGTTATTGTTCCTCCTGCCCTCTCTTCTCCCATTCTCATTCAAAAGGCCAATTTAGTTCATCTCAGGCTTGGCTGTATTAAGTGTTAAAATCAGTGGAAGTTGAAGGTGCTCAGAACATTATGTGACTAGACCTTAGCAGCACAAAAATCACAGCAGTGAGTGGATTTAAAGGAAAGGGATAATTTTGGAGGGGAGGGATTTTATATGATGAAATAGACAGATTTACTGTACTGAATAATGGGAATTTAATTTAGGGTAAAATTCTGCCTCCTTAATTCATGCAGGGTAGCACCTTACTCTTCAAGTAATCCCATACTGTTGACTTCTATAGCAATCCTCATGAGTAAGGTTCTATTCAGCCTGAGTAAGAATGGCAGAATATTGGCCCTGATTGATCAGGATTGTTTCCTTTAATGACTGTGACTCTACCACCAATCCTTAATAAGGGTGCCCCTCCCTTTTGAAAAAAAAATCCTGGTTTCTCAGTTCAATTAGAACATATTTTGTACAGCTGTATGATACAACCACCCAGGGGAGATACTCAAGTGGAGTGGTGAATGTGAGGGGGCAGGGGGCGATGCTGTGTTTGCTAGCCATTTCCACTTTGCTTTGGCTGTGGAGTTTCTACTTCAAGGCAGCTATTCAGGCCATCCTTTAACAGAAAGAAAGCAGCAGGGGTTTCAGCAGCAAATGGATGAACTGAATCTGAGCAAAGAAAGGGCATTTCTTCACATTCTGATCTGGTTTACACAAAATTGCAGATGTGTCTAAACCTTTACAGTATGCTGTGCAGCTATCTCCCTTTCTAAATACCATGCAGGTTCAAATACAAATGCAAATAAAATGTAATGGCCTCAGTATGTGATTTTGTGCTACACTATACCATGACATCCACATTAAGGAAATTAAAGAAACTGGAAACATCCTTTCTGTCCAGATTCCTCCAAAATCAGTGGAAAGACTCAAATGAACTTCAGTGAGATATATCTTTCTTACAAGGAGATGGATCAAACTGTTAGATGGGAATTCTCCCAGAGTGTTTAACAGAGGTTTCTTTGTATGTGTACAAGTATTTGGCTATGCGCATTATAAGTAAATAACCACAGCCCAAGTACATTAACACAGAAAGGATTGAGACAACCCACTGCTGCTGAATACTATGGTTTGAGTCCTGCCTCCACAGTTCAGACTGGACATTATAGCTGCAGAGATTAGGATGGAAATTAGATCTAATTACATCAGGTGTGTATTATTGCACAGTGGTGGGGTCAATACTCTAAAAGGCTACTGTTCTTAGAGCAATGTTCCCAGAGAGGAGAAGGAGGAGGAGGAGTTGCTCCCAGCTATCAAGCATAGTCTGAAGAGTTTTTCCTAGTAGGCAAGCATCAAAAGGTGGGAAGAAAAGAGCGAATGTCATAAAAAGGACATCCATGGAGATATTAAAAGAAATATATTATATAAAAGCTTTAATTGAGGAGATCAGATTATATGAAGGATCTAAAAATAGAATATTTGTCAATACATTCCCAGAACACGCAAACAGCCAAGTAATAGATTTAGAAATACTTACTGTTTGGGTCTACATTTTCACAAAGTTCTGTTTTTGCTTCCCCATTGGGTCTGTCGCTTGCTTTGTGCGAAAGCCGTGATGACATGGTCGCTGCCGTCACTACGGCCTTGAAGCTGCGTTTCCGTTTCTGGACATTTAGTTCAGGATGGAAGATGATGATGTACACTTTCGGCATGTAAAGCATCCCCAGGGCCACTGAAGCACTTAAGTTCATGGATATTGTAAGTGTGGTAGTTTGTATGTAGAGCTAGGAGACATAACACATGAGACACTATTACAAATAAAATGATTGGGAAATATGCAGTAGCACTTAAAGAGGAGGTGTTAAGTATAATCATGCTTCTTGAGATGGGCTAAACGTCTAGGCAACAAAGCATCATGCTTTGTGAGATGCAACAGAAAGAGGAGAGTAACACTTAAGTAGGCTTTAGTAATTTATTAAATTCTGAAAAACCTTCTATTGAGTTTACAAATAACAGTGACTAACATAGAATCTGATCCAGCAAATTACTGAGAGCTCTTATCTACCAATGGGCATCAACTACCATGAAATCAGTAGCAGCTGAGGACACTCAGGATCTTGCAAAAGCTCTTACTGCTCTGATTTAGGGTGTACTCTTCAAGTATAGCTTTATTTATTTTATTTTATTTTATATTTTATTCAGCGTGTGAAGGTCAGATCCTGGTTTCGGTTACACTAGTGTAAATCTAGAGTTAACTCTCTTTTAACTGAAACCAGATTTCCCCCATTAGGGAAGATGAACACTATAAATGTAACAGTTCAACTTGTTTAGAAATTTTATTAAAGCTGTCTTTTAAATTCTGGTAACTTTTCAACAACCATATTTCAAATTTCTGCTATTTATTCAAAATGAGTAATGTAAGTACCCAAAGAATATAAAATGGATTTGCATACTGCTGACTTGCAGTTAAGCTTGTTAGCAAAAATGATATATGCAATAGTCAGAGAATGCTAGTACTGTGAGATATGAATTAAAGAAATCCATAACATGTCCTTCGTTTAAAGATGTTATGCATATACATAACTGGAAGTGCTGTAATTTTGTTTAAACTTATCTTTTCAGAGGATACTCAATACATAAAGTGGAACAAGGCTTGGGTCTCAAGGATTGTTCTAATTACTCAGGTTTAGAGACAGTGTAATAAATATGTGAGTGCAAAAAAAGGGAACAAAATATCTGCAGGTGCTCCTCGCATATACCGTATGCCCACATCCAGCAAAAATGTTCACACTAGGCAATACTGCTTCTGGGATGCAATATTTCTCACTGCAAACCAATCTGTTCTTATGATGTCAAGAAAAATGCAGTAGCACAGTTAAAATGCCCAAACTGCCCTCATTTTTCCAAATACCTGTTCTCAGAAGAACTTGAATGTTCCCAAACTTGCTAGGCTTTATTTGGATAACAGTTGCTATTATATTGATTAAGAACACCAGTGGAGGACATAAAATATCTTCAGTAAATGAGTATATAACTAGAAAGGAGCACATAACTTAAAACTAAAGTGCTTACTCAATTTCTATTCACTCCATACTCAGACCAAACTCGTATTATCTTCAATGGACTTTTGCAAGAAAAAGGATTTCAAGACTGTGAAAATATATGATGGACCAAATACTAATATCTGTCTATATTTTATATGTTCAGATATGTATATTTATCTCTATTTCTATCGAGATATACACCATATATATTCTCATACCCATATACAACTACACTGCCATTTAAAAGTATGTAAGAAAACCTCTGCACAGATTTCTTAATATCTGATTCCCTTCTGAGTGACACTAGTGTAATGAGGAGAAGCTCCACTGATGTCAATGACATTATACTAGTGTACTTGAAAGGAGAAGTGGATCCCTTCATATCTCTTTTAAACTGGTAACAATATATAATAATTCATAAATAAAATAATAAATAATAATAATAGGAAAAACATACAGAAAGAGCAGTTATCAATGGTTTGTTGTGAAACTGAAAGGGCATCTCTAATAGGGTCCTGCAAGGGTCTATCTTTTCATTCATGGCTTGGATAGTGGACTGGAAAGTATGCTTGTAAAATTTGCAGATTACACCAAGCTAGGAGGAGTTGCAAACACTTGGAGGACAGGATTATAATTCAAGATGTCCGTGATAAATTAGAGAATTGGTCTGAAATCAATAAGGTGACATTAAATAAAGACAAATGCAAAGCATAACAGTTAGAAAGGAAAAATCAATTGCACAACTACAAAATGGGGAATAACTGGTTATAGAATAGTAATGCAATGGAGTAAAGGACTCCCTCTGAAATCAGGACAGAGTCATAAATGCAACATGATGACTTTACAACAGCCTCATAGTATGAGAAGCAGATGGGTTGGGGTGGACACAATACAAGTTTCAGAACAAAATGTTTTAGAATCTAAAAAAATCATGAAAAGAGCAAAAGGAAATAAACATATATCAAGCTGTAACTAAGAGATATTTTTTAAAATCTTACCTAGTGTGAAAGTATCTTTTTTTTCTTTTTTAATATGGATCTCAGGTAAGAACAAAATTAATTAGATAAATAAAAAGTCTCCTGAATTTTTGAACCTGCAGTTTGGAGTTTTGTGTATAATAAAAACGAAGGGCAAAATTCTCCTGTCAGGTCCATATGATGGATTCTGATCCTTCCGACTTCCCACTGGTACAAAAAGGTGGGTAGGGAGAACACTGTATAGGGGTTGAGATCCAGCATGCAGGTCAGAAAGCAGAAATCTCCCAGTTATTCAAGCATGTTCATACCAGTAGCTTATAATCATTGGCTTCTCTTCATGATGATATGTCACAGTTTTTAAGAAAAGTCAATGTGGCTATACCTGAACTAAATTTGGCCCACTGACATAATACATCAGTATAACATCAAACTATTTTTTATTTCTCTCTGACTAATTTCCTTAGCTATAATGTCCACTGGGCTTAGCCCTTTTTTGTAAGAGGTTATTGATTTTATATATCACCCTGGACATAAATCTATTTACTGCTTCTCTAAGCCAGAGCTCACTGACTGTGCAGCTAGTCCATGGCAATGAGTTTCCTGGATTAATAGTAAATTATACAGATCCTTTGTAACCCATCAAAATATGATGATATTATGAGGACAGGAGAATATAGTGTTCGAAGGCAGCAGGCCAGATTCTCAGCTGTTGCACACCGGTATAGCTCAACTGACGTCAGTGGAGCAACACTGATTTATACCAGCTGAGGATTTGGTCTAAAGCCCTAAAGCATAAATCAACACTAGTGCAACTGCAAAAGCTGTAATCAGTCTGCATAACATGCAGCTTGCACTTGTTTTCATGAGAGCATAGAATGTCAGTAACATTTTTATTTGGGTGCACAAGGTTGTTCATTTCTATTCCCTACCGTTAACTGGTGATCTTGTAGTAATATTTAGTCAGCAGTGCCTTTTACAGCATCTGGTTCTATAATTCCAGTGAGACTCCCTAACTTACACATTGCACAATGAGGGAAGGCGGAGAGGGCAAGAGAAGAACCTTTGAAGAAAGAGAAACTGAGTGATGCACAATGAGTCTCATGACAAATGGGAACTGCAAGGGAAATTACTAGATACATTTACACATGAAATGCAATCTACATGCAAAGATTTCACTCCTTGTTTCATGTATTTGATAACTCTTTGCAAATACTTCTGATGAATGCAAATCAATATCTTGAAACAAAAAGACTGAGTTGTAAATTACACAGGAAACCTCTTACTTCATGAATGCCTTTTATAGGTGGCCAGCGTAAGGCTGAACAATGGGAGCAGAAGGCAGTTTCCAGTCTTAGGGCTGTTATGTCATATAAGGTGCAGATCTGAGTAAGGGGTGGTGTGGAGCCACTCAACACGGGTGGCTGCTCTGGCAGAGATTGTGCCTCAGGAGGTACAATTCCTCCTGAAACTTCCCAGTGCTCAGGGATGCAGCATTATCCTTTAGGAGGGTAAATCATGCTTCCCTATTTGGGCCTCAATAGCTCTGCTGGCTGGTACAGATTGAGGACTGGGAACATGGTCCTGCTCCCTTTGTGCTGCATGGAGTATTAGTAAGAGAAGTATTGCACAGGAATAGGGCCTGGTGTATTTTTGCACACTGTGAAAGAGCCAGCAGTGAGCTGAACCTCACTGGTTAATAACATTGGCCAACTGCGCACGTGCATTGCGAGGATTTAATTGATTGTCTAGCAAGAAGCATGTGAGAGAATGAAACCCATTTTATTTGAAATCTGATGGACACTGAGGCCTCCTTATATTTAGGGATAATGGGAAGGGATGATTCTTTCTTAGCCAATGAAGTGCAGTATATTTCTGAAGAAGACAACAGTAACCTGTGCTAAAGTTTGTTTATTTTGGTCCCTGATCCTGCAATGAGGTCTTTATGGACAGACCCCTATTCCCACATGGAACTCACAGCAGAATTAATTCGGGCAGAAGGAAATTGTACCATACTGTATGTGCCACAAAATAACTAGTTTTGTTGCTAAAAAAGGACTATTCACATGAATAAGATGGAGGAGGATAAGCCTCTAAAAACTTTACAAATTTTAACTTTGTACAGCTTAAAACATGCTGTGCTGGCATCAGAGATCAGACTTTGAAGGAGCACATTAGAGAAAATTAGGCCCTAAGGATATCATTCAGATGCAAAGGCACCCAATTTTATCATTTATTTTACATAAAGAATTTTAGATTCCTATGTTTTCCACGTTCTTGTTTTACTCATGCAAATGATGAAAATTGCCTTAAAAAGCTCAAGAGAAGATTAGATTGGTCTTGAATATACAGCTTTATTAGCTAGTAATTTTTAAAGCACATATAGCATCAATGGCACTGCTTGGGTGAATAAGGATAATTAACGTGAGTAAAGCACTGTAGGATCAGGCTCTTAATTCTTGTGCATCCAGTGACTAGGACGTAACTGTAACTGGGATGTTACAGTCGAGAGCATTTCTCTTATAAAAGTCTGTATAGAGAGTTCATAAACTGTAAGCCCGTGCTGTAAATTAAAAGTTGGTGAACATAATCTGAATCCAGCAGCAAATTGCCTTTTTTTTGGCTGACTTTTTTTTTAAAATCATCCATTGAATTGTTTCTCTTTATGATTATGGGAAATTAAGTTTAATACTTTGAAATATATTTTTTGCATTTCCATTAACTCACAAACAGATTAAAAAAGATTTTTCTCAGTCTGATTTATTTCACATTTATGTCAGTATTAGAATCAACCTTGGTACATCCCATTGAGATGAATAGGTTCATTGAAGACTGTCCAATTGTGTCAAGTTGGTTGAAGATAACACCCTATTGCTCATTATCTAACCATAAAGTTGAGAAACGTATTTTTAAGGACAATTTAGATTCAGGAGCCACCATTCCTGGACAGAGATTTATTCTGTGGCTACACAATGATGGAAAACAAGAGAATTTAAATATAAACGGTTTATAGTCTTTTCTCTTTTGTCTTGGTTGCTATTCCCAGCACACAGAAATTATCTTGGCATTCTGCAGACAGTAAAAAGGGATGGAAATACCATCTTACACATATACATTTCTTGTATTTTGTTTTTAAACCCACCCTACTAAAAAGTACAACTAACTTCTGGATCCAAAGATGTTTAATAATTTGTTCAGTGCCTGAACTAATGCAAAAGAGAGACAATAATCTTCACAAAAAGCAACTCTGCTGCAATCCTGACCAGTGCGGGCAAAACCTTCCTTTAACATCTTATGAAAAAAGGAAGAACCTCAAGCAACACAGCGCCTCCTAAAACCATGCTGATTTAAGGTGGATTAGATGGATCAGATTAGCACTATTAATCAATAGCACTTCCTGCATCAAACTGAGGTTTCTTTGCACATTTTCACCTAAGCTCTGCTTGGCTGAGATCACAGCCTAGGTTGGTTATGGCTGTAGACCGTAAGGAAATATAAAGTATGGAAAGCAGAAGAAGCCCTTCTTTTGGGAAGTATTTTCATATTTAACTCCAAAAATATAATCAACTGCAAAAATAAACATGTATCTGCTTTCTTTGGACAGCTTGATTTATGGAAGTTCCAAGAAACAATAACTTTATCTAAAAACTCCATGCCTTCTGCAAGGCTTGTGTTCTTTTATGGTCTGACACATGTAAAGAATTATATATGAAGCAATCCTGTCTTCTCCCTTCACAGATCTGGCTCAGTACTCCTCTTCTCATGCTCATCATGCCTTTTCAACAGCCTTCCCATATTTCCAGGTGCCTGCTGTTAATTCCCACGGACACATTCTCTCTCTTTCCCCACAGAGACTGCAACATTTGAGCAGCAAATAATGCTTGCTCTGAAGCTTAATTATTCACTGATTTTCAAAAACACTGCTCACTCCCTGTGTACATATAACATAATCATCCCTTAAGTATGGTGTGATAACATGCCAATGTTACTCTTTACACAGCAATCTTCCTGGATTGGATAGTCTGGACCAAAGAACCTTCTTCTCTGGGTGAACTAGGGTCAAAGTAGTGTTCAGAGGTCAGTGAAAGTTTCTCTGAGCCATGAAAGAATACTTTGAAACTACCTAATAAGCCAGGCCGCAGCTCCCGCTCTGTTATTTTTAATCAGGTCCATTTTAATAGATATAAAGCTAAAAAATGGCAAATGACTGGAAAGGGTCATTTCTTGTTGAATAAAGGACAAACACACACACTTTTCTCATTGTTCTGACATGACTGTTCTCAAGACTTAGCTACAAGGCAAGTTAGTGCACAGCAAGCCACAGTGAGAATCTACCATGAACCAGCTTGCTGATCACTAACTTGTCATGTGGATACTATTATTGAGAAGTAAAAGTCCCAGAGTCTGGCTTAGCATCCAGCCTCCCCTATAAAATATTTTTATACATGTGTGTGTATGTGTGTAGATTGCAACTTCTTCACATTAGCACATTGGGACATCTGTGTTCTCCCAGAATATTACTAATTAATAAAAATTATAATAATGCACAAAAATACCTGGTATGCACAACCTGCACAATCATAACAGTGTCAAATGCCCAGTGTTGTATAACAATGAGAGGGTATGTTTGTGAAGTTCAGGTTTCCATAGTTTTCTGGTGGACATCAGAAACTGGTTGGTGAAGTTCTTTCAGATACCTGGTGGGAGACGGTGAATAATCAGCTTACTCTTCAGGTCTGATTGAGGGATGAAGGGAAGGCTAATAGGTGTCTTGGCTTATAGTACCAACATTTGAGCTAGGCATTGGGAAAGGTGGAGGCCAAAGATAGGAAAAGGATTGAATTTGACCTGGTTTGCTAGAGTAAAGAACAGCTGTGACCATTAGTAAAGCCATCTGTACTGTTCATTCTGATCCTCCTGCAAATTTTGCAGTGCTTGAGACGCAGTGGAGAGTTTCTTTGTGACAGGCAAATGTTGAGGATGGTTTGAAAATAACTGGATGTCAAAGCAGTGTAGGTATTTCTATGCAGATTATTCTATAGAGTGTGAAGCTTTAAAAATGACAAAGGATGCCACCCCAGGGACATTTGATAAACAAATGGTAGTAGCTATGATGATTGCAGCTATTACTGTAGAAAAAAAACAAGGCATACAAATGGTCTTTCTGAAATTTCACTGGCAATGTCATGGAATTATTCACACCATTTGATTATATAAATTCAATGCCCTGTAATTAAACAAAAGGTGATACTCTCTTCAGGGACAAGAAAATGATAGGAATTTACTGTCAGCACATTTTCTTTTTAACAGTTGGTAATTTTGAGAGTTGGATGGAGGGAATACTGATTTGCTATTAAAAACAAGAAAGATCATGGAGGAATTGGATTAATATATTCTGCCACTTGATAAAATGTAGCAATCTTAGCTGGATGTGAACTAACTTTGAAAATGACTTCTGATGTATTTTCACATTTTCTTAGAGGTTGTCGACCCCACAGAAGTCAATGACAAAACTCCCACTATGAGATTTCACCCCTTGTATTTTTTTTTCTGAGAGGCATTCCTGGATATGCATATATATTTTTTAAAATCTTCCCCCTTTCCTGAATTTGTATTGTACATTATTTAGATCCCATGAGTTCAGAACAAAGTGGTTTTGATTCTGATAAGAGCTGTGAGAAAAACTGGTTCTCTCTCTCTCTCTCTTTTTTTTTTTTTGGTTCACTATCCAATCTGAAAAAATGTAAAAATTTAAAAAAAACCCAACATCTTGGTTTTGGGTTGAACAGAATGTTTCGATTTGGTTGAGATTTTTTTAAAAATAAAATAGATGGAAACATAAAAATGAAAAGTCATTGTGAATAAAAAACACATTTTGTTTAAAAAAATGTTAAAATGAAATGTTTTCATTTTTTCTGATTTTCTTGAGGGGATATGACAACCATTTGGTAACATGAATTCAAAAAATATTACACCTTGAATCTGCACTTTTCAGCAGGAAAAAAATGTTTCCTCTGAAAATTTTTTCCCATCTCTAATTCTGAGTTTGAATTGGTATAAATCAAGAATAACTCCCTCCTATGCAGTCATGGAGTTGCAGTGTTTAAAACCAGTATGAGATCAGAAAATAGCGAAAAGTGTTGGTGAATCACATGAGGAAGACACTTTGCAATCACTAGACCCCTGACATAGACTCCAACATCATCCATTAGTGTCTACAGCAAGCAATGTACTAAAAATCATATTTTATACATTCCATTGGGTAATGTACACATGCATGATACATTTATGACTCAAGTAATTAATTAGCTGTCAGATGGATCCCAGCAGGATTAAAAGGTGATGAAGGCAGACAGCTATTCTTTGCATGCTAAAACATGCTAAAACAATTTTTTGCATGCTAAAACAAATTTTTCCTTCCTATGAATTGGTATGATTTTCAAACTGATGTGTTGAAAGCTTTTGAGCAAGGGTTGGGGGGAAGATTACTTTTACTTTAAAGGCTTGTTAAATTCCCTTCTTAGATTCATGAGAAAACAATTCCCTTGCTGAGGTTGGCTTTAAACTAGAAAAAAAGAAAATTATAGCTTTTAGGTCCATGAACTGCAAGATCATGCCATTTATCATGATCAGTCTTGAGTACTATAAAGAAAATGAGTAATTCAGACAGCATGTGTTGAAACAAGAAGCAGCAAATTTCCTTCCCCACTACTTTCCTTCCAAAAATATTTCTTAAAAACACTTATTATTGCTCGAAAATGTGAAATTGTTTCAATTTTTTTTGGCATAACCTGGTGCTAGAAGACTTACATTTCCAAGGATCTGAAGAAACTGAATTTTCATTACTGTGTGATTTAGGATAATTCTGTTTTCTTCAACAAATTATTATGCTCCCGAAGCTTTGTATTTGGGGGTGGGGGGAGGGAATAAATACCACAGACCTCTGTGTATCTAGTCTTAAATAGTGATCGCTGTCTGCTCCTTGCTCTCCTGAAATGAATATGAAGTATTCCAAATACACTATACACATAATAAATTATTTCTGCTTATACAGCTTGACAAAGGATGTAATAAATATATCATCTCAAAAATAACTGGTGCCTGAGTGAGTTTTCTTATGTATTTTACTGTGAGATGGATTTTTTTATTCTTGCTAAAATAATGAGGTAGGAAGTTCAAAAAAGGTTCTGACTTGAATCACCATCTTTGAAGCGAAAAAACAAAACACACCATTTATCTCCCTAGGAAACTAACCATGCCTCCCATGATATATATAATCATATCTTGGCTTCATGAATTAAGTTTCCATGCTTTTATCTCTTGACCAAAGACAGAGATTTTGTTAGCAATAAACACAATACTTAAAAGTAATGTTTGGTTCTATTGGGCATAGAAATGTAGAAACAATTCACTTTACAATTACTTCTTTGAACATTGCATTTGGTCCACAGATAACATTTACCATTCTTTGATTTAATTACAATAGATTTTACTTAATTCCCTGTAATAGTATAAGTATTTAATAAGTAGACTACATAGCACAGAATTTGGGTTTAGAAAATATTCATACGTAAGGTGGCCCACTAAGTGTTTTACAATAATGAATTAGATATTTGGGACATCAATGACTATGTGATCCCACACAACTACCACATGCTTAGCAACAGTTCATGGGCTGGCCAGAGCCTCAGATGGTGTAAATCATCAGAGTTCCATTAACTTCAGTGGAGCTACACCAATTTTTCACAGAGGATTGGGCCCATCAGATCTGACATCTACCCTTTACAAAAAACACTGAACAGGTTTTTAATTTCTACCTGGAAAAGCCACTGAAAATAATCAGAATGACCTTTGTTTTAATGCTGCATCTAGAAAAGGACATCTGTAACAGTGCAGCATCCCTTTGTCCCGTAAAAAAGCTTTATAATCCGGTATTAAGGTGTTCACTGACAAGTGATATAAATGCATACACAGCAGTGGCTCTTTTTCTTCTTTTTATTTGTTAGAGATAAACTCACAGACTTTATGTCCAGAAGAGACTGTCATGATCATCTAATCTGACCTCCTGCACGTTACAGGCTCTACAACCTCACCTACTCACTCCTGCAATAGGCCCATAACTTCTGGCTGAGTTACTGGAGTCCCCAAATTTTCATTTAAAGATGTCAAGTGATGCAGAATGAACCAATCCATCTAGTTCAAACCAGCAAGTGACTCCATGCTGAAGAGGAAGGCAAAAGCTTTTTGATAAGATGTTATATAATCAATAGCTGTTGCAGCAAAATGAAAGTGAATAAAACGATTATGAGCTAAAAAGACTGATTGCTTGAAGCAATAGTAATTATTCAAAAAAGTTCTGGTGTCCTGATTTTCAGAGTTGCTAAGCACCTTGAGGTACCAGTCCTATTTAAGTCAAAGGGAGCTACTGGTGCTCAGTCTCTTTGAAAGTCATGCCATAGGAGTATTCTGAGGGTATTAACTCTCTGGGATGCAGACAATCAAAACTCCGATTTTAGGTGGTAACAAGGTACAGGTCAATTCAATATAAATATCAGTTTTAAAATGAACTTCTAAACCTCTCAAGCTTATCTCAATTATGCCAACTTTTTCAGGCTACCCTGCCTCTCCTGGCCAACTTGGTGAATCTTCTTTGTGACCTATCCCCAAAAACAATCTTGTTACTCTCTAAACATCCCTTCAATAGATCTCCAATTTTTCCTCCCTTCTCCACCCTACCTCCCAAAGAGAAGGAATAAATCTCACCAGACCTATAAATGGAAAAGAGAATAGCTTAACGCTGCACTTGGGAGTGTGTCCCTTTCATACACACATGCAGAGCATTGAATCATCTTCACAGCTCCAGGCAAACTACAAATGCTAAAGGATTATACAGCAGAAATCAATGTTTGCTTTAAAACACATGGTTCCACTCTGCCAGGATGTCTAACCAATATTACCAGGATCTTTGATATTGGATGTGACAGTTCCGGCCACAAATCGACTGACTGGGATGCTCTGAAAAGCCACTATAAGTCATATTAAAGTGGAAAAGAACATAACCAATATGGTGCTATAGCTGTAAAATTCCAGTTGGCACAAATATTGCTTTTACTTTCGGGTGAGCTCTTACTCCCTCCTAAAAACATGATAAAACATGACAGAGAACAAAACAGAGTTATCCTACCGGGGGAAGAAGAGTGTGAATTTGATAATAACGGTAAACACCTAAATGTGCTTGCAAGCATTCATGCCTCCTGTTTCAAGGTTCTGGCAGATACCAGCTTTGCAGTGACAACATTATAGACCATAGTTATGCAGGTAATGGGTGTGATGAATTATGTTTCAATATGGTGCTAACAGCAGGAGGACTTAGATACCAAAGAGAAAATTGGGGTCACATTGGGAAAGATTACCACCTGCAGAGGCCAAGCACAAAGGCAGACAGTACAAAGTAAACAGATCCACAAGGACTAATTTTTGATTTCCCCTGCCAGCATTGTAAGAACTGTTTCTTCTAGTGTCACAGTGCTGTAGCCAACTTAAATTTTCATGTCTTACAAAACAGAGCGCCTGGCACATGGCTGGTTTTCTAGTTTGTATTTCACAGCCCTAAGAAAGGCAAAGCAGAAAATGCAAAGCAAAGATAAACTACAGTATACATTTTCTAAGGAGTTTTGGCCTCTTGTGAGCTAAATATTTTATGCGGCTTTTTCCATTATAATAAGAGCTTCTTTGCAAAAGGGAGAGAAAGAAAAGAGCCTAAGTAAAAAATAACAAATATTTATGGATCCATAGTTTGTGTGATAAATCAAAACAGTTTATTAAATTTTACAGCATTTAACCTGATGATTAAACAATTTGGTCTCTCTCCATCCTTACCACATAGAAACTACAATAGCTAATCTGGGACGATTAAGTTATTCAGGTAATTGGATAGAGCAATGAAGCAAAAGCAGGTGTCCTGGAAACTGACTTTACGCCCAAGGAAGTGACGGCCAGACTCTCAAAAACAAAAAACACAGCTCTTGGGAAAGACGGCATCCCCTACAGCCTCCTGAAAAAGCGAGATCCCGGCTGCCTGGTCCTCGCCACGCTCTTCAACCAGTGCAAGTGATTCTGCCGGACTCCCAGCTCCTGGAAGAAGGCCATGACTGTATTGGTGTACAAGAAGGGTGAGCGGGATGACCCCAGCAACTGGAAGCCCATCTCTCTGCTCTACGATGTACAAGCTCTATGCCAGCTGCCTGGCGTCGAGGATCATGGAGTGGTCAGTGAGCGGGGGAGCCATCAGCTCCACCCCGAAAGGCTTCATGTCCTGCAAGGGCTGCTATGAACACAACTTTGTCCTCCAAACCACCATTGAAACGGCCAGAAGGGTGCAGAGGCAGTGCACGGTAGCATGGCTTGACCTGGCTAATGCCTTTGGATCCAGGCCCCACCACCAAATCTTTGCCACACTCCAGGAGTTTTGGATGCCAGAGAACTTCCTCTGTGTGATCCTAGAGGTGTACGAGGGATGCAGCACCACCATTCGTTCGGTCGAAGGGGAGACCGCTGAGATCCTGATCCAGAGCGGAGTTAAGCAAGGCTGTCCCCTCAGCCCCATCACCTTTAACCTTGCCGTGGAGCCATTACTGCGAGTGATCTCTAATGGCACAGATAGCTTCAACCTCCATGGCGAGAGGGTGAGCATCCTGGCTTACGTGGATGACCTGGTCCTGACCACAGACGACCCAGAGAACCTCCAACATATGCTAAATGCCACCAGTCGAGCTGCCGATTGGTTAGGGCTCCACTTCAATGCAAAGAAGTGTGCATCTCTCCACATCGACGGCAGCAAAAGGGACTGGATGCAGACGACAGGGTTCCAGATCCAGGGTGAGCCCTTCATCCCCCTGGCAGAGGGGCAGGCGTACCGGCACCTTAGCACGCCGACGGGTTTCCGTGTCCGACAGACAATCAAGGACACCATCCAGGAGATGGTGCAGGATGCCGCCAAGATCGATGCCTCCCTGCTAGCACCATGGCAAAAGATAAACGCCCTGAACACCTTCTTGATCCCCTGCATCTTGTTCATCCTAAGGAGATCTGCTGTGGCAAAGGTACTCCTCAACAAGGCAGACAAGATTGTCTGGCAGCTGGTGAAGAAGTGGCTGTTCCTTCCCAGAGAGCCAGCAATGAACTGGTCTATATCGTCCACAGGCATGGCAGTGCCAATGTCCCCTGCATGGGTGACCTGTGTGACATCGTGGTGATCACCCACGCCTCCCGCCTACTGATGTGTCCCAACGCCATGGTAAGGAACATCACAGGAAACGCCCTCCATGATGCAACAAAGAAGCGGATCGGCAGAGCCCCCTCCAACCAAGACACCGCCAGCTTCCTGAGCGGTTCCCTGGATGGCGAATTCAGACTGGATGGTAGTGACTTCGCATCACTGTGGTCCTGTGCTCGCAATGCCACGCGTCGCCTGGGGAAGTGTATCGGCTGCCGCTGGGAGTGGTGCGAGGAGTGCCAGGAGCTGGGAGACCTGGTGCCGCATATCAGGTCCGACGACAACACCATCATCACCCCAAGCGCCAGAGGCATGCTGGAAAGGACCCTGAAGGCGGCCATCCACTCACTGTACATGGAAACCCTGAAACCCATGTAAACTGGACCAGGGTAAAGTCTTCGAACTGACCAGCAAGTGGGACGCCAGCAACCACTTCCTCACCGGCTGGTGGTTCATCCGTCACGCCCGGCTCAACTGCGTCCTGCTCAACGGAGCCATCTGCCACGGGAACCGAGACAAGCATTGCAGGAAGTGCGGCTACTCCCACACGTCCTGTGCAGCTGCAAGCCCCTCTCCAGAGCCTGGCAGCTGTGCCACAACGCCATCCAGAACCGCCTAGTGAAAGCCATTGCACCGCGCCTGGGGGAGATCGCCGTGAACTCCGCCATCCCCGGGACGGACAGCCAGTTGCGATCTGACATGGTAGTCACCGACGACGCCCAAAAAAAGATCATCCTTGTAGACATCACAGTCTCCTTTGAGAACAGGACCCTGGCCTTTCGCAAAGCCCGAGCTCATAAGCTGGAAAAATACGCTCCCGTGACTGACACCCTGAGAGCGAAGGGCTACAAGGTGCAGATGGATGTCCTGATCATCGGAGCCCTGGGCGCTTGGGACCCCTGCAACGAGCGTGTGCTGTGGACCTGCGTGATTGGTCGACACTACGCACAGCTCATGCGGCGCCTCATGGTCTCAGACACAATCCAATGGTCCAGGGACATCTACATTGAACACATCACCGGCCACCAATACCAGAAGGTGTGAGCCGGTACGACATCGTGCATCAACTATGGGAAAGGGACTGAGAGACTTTTTCCATTGGACCATATGAACTGGAACCATAAACTCACTGAACATTAAATCCCACCAAATGAGGGTAGATCCATCCTCATCGTGGTATCCACTCATTGTACTCCACACCTGAACATAGCCATTATATGGACAACATACCCCCATATCTCAATGTCTGTACTTTGACCCATTAAACTTTTACCCCCAATTGGGGAGATTGCAGATTATGTATTCCTTACGTACCCTCTCCTAAACTGAATTTCACACCCCTTGATAATTGGTACCTTATTCACTGATAACCACAAACTTCTATGCCTAAACTCTGTACCGTTTTCTTTTTACTTCAACATTATCTTAATAAAATTATTAAATCTGGGCTTGTATGTCAGCTTTATAGTCATTAAAATGGATTCTGTAAACTACTTCAAATCATTTAAAAATACCCAACTCAGAAATAAATAGTGAGGGCCTTGTCTTAAATCAGGAAGAGATTAAACTTGTTGTGAGCCTATGACTTCCATGAACAGACTGCATGCTGTGATATAACACGGATTTCATAATTTCATGGTCTCTTAGAAGCAGAAAGTTTGAACTTAAGGATGTGCCAAGAACATAATCTTGCAAGTCTAGTAATATTCTGAATGCATTTAAAAAGTCATTGAAACTCATAGAAACTATTGACAAATGGCTTATATAAAGATGAAAAATGCTGTTATATAATATACTAGCCTTTTTTACCCTAAAATACAACATAAAGCAGTATATATGCCAATATTTTTCTTTCCCTATACTTTTTATTAATAGGGTGATTTATATGAAACTAGAGGGAGAGAGACCCTCATTGGAGTAAATTGTCATAATCCCAGTTGAAGTTAATGGAGTGAGGACAGATAAATCAGCTGAAGGTCTGACCCAGGATCATTGATCCTTTGGATTTCTTCTGGTCTTGTGTTTTGCTCCTGACCTGAAATCTGGGTGCAATATCATAATCATTCCGACTGTAATTAACTGAGATACTAAACAAAGAAGATAACTGGGTGAAGTGACAGGCAGTGAAAGCAGATGACTATGCTCATGTTATTTATCTTTTAAATTGTTTATTATTTTAATATTTATGGGCTAGTAGAGGATTTGGGGACTAGATTTAAAAAATATTGAGGCCCCTGTCTCTGAGTACCCCTATTGGATCAGGCCCCACAAAAAAGAGGAGAATGAGGAGGTGCTGCTGCTGCCCCCCCAGTACCCAAAGCCCAGTGTTTAGAACATGTGACTGGGAGATAAGAGCCATGGGCCAGCAAATCCCTATTCCGTCTAACTCAAAGCACAACTTGAACCCAAATCTCCCACCTCCCCAGGCAGTGCCTTAGCCAGGAAACTAAATAATAAGGGGATCGTCACCACCTCCATTTTTTGAGAGAAAGGCACCTAAGCTATATCAGCCCTAACTCCAGAAGAGGATTCATGGCTGTGAATCCCAAGTGGAGAAAGGTGCCTCTCTCCAGTCCAGAGTTAGGCACCTAACTCCTTTTGACATTCAGGGCTTAGGCCACACTGCTGTCCTGGCATTTCCAATTGGCTAGCTCAGGCAGCTCACTGCTCAGCATGCTGCCTTTTGTGAATCCCTTTCTGAGGCACCTAACTCTCCCCAATGCTGCCTGGGCACCTAACTTGGGGCTGTGGATTCCACTAGGCAGCAGGCAATGATGAGTGGACCCAGCCCTTGGTTTCTAAGGTTATGTATTCTGAGATGCAGTGCAGCTTCCCCACATTGTCCCACCAACCTGTATCAATGCTCACTACGTAGAGATGCATCAGTCCTGAACTAGGGAGACCATATGTATAGGTAAAAGGTTAATACTCTCTGCTTGCCCAAAAAGTCCTTAGCCTCTCTCCAATGAGACTGTCAACAGGGATTTCAATGGGAACACTTGTCCACTAGGGAACTGTACTGAGCTCCCCAAATCATTTCATTTGGGTCACTAAATGGCCTTCTGATGATAAAGAATTTCAGCCACAGTAAAGTTTGGCCAGATTTCAATCACTGCATGAGGTGAATGGCTCAAAAATCCCACTACCAATCCCCTAAGCTGTCTGATGCCCCTTGCTTGTTTTTTACATAGGCTATAACAGAAATTACACTTTCCTAAGACAGACCAACACAATGCAACAGAAGTTATTTGTTTCCCCAAAATTTAGTATTAAAATAAGGGCTTTCTCCACTCCCTCTTGCTAATCATACGGCTTTAATTAGCTAGGCATAGTTCTTGAGGTGCGATTTCCCCTTTTCTCCTAAGGATTACATCATTGGAGGTAATTTTTCAGCTTTTGTTTTATTCTTTGCATCCATCAATGTACCACTAAACTGACTGACATACAATCTTGGAATTTTATGGTATTCAATTCCAGACTTCAGCTACTGTGATAAATCATATTTCTCCACACTTATTGCATTTTATTCATTTTATACATGACCAGAGATTAAAGTTCAAATGAAATAGATTTTTCTATCCTTCTTATATTCAAAACATTTCTAGTCTAGAAATCTTAATTTTAGTAACTTTGTCTATTGAATAATTCAACAGAAAAAAATAATGCAAAGTTAAGTTTGAAATTTTATGCCCAAAAAAGTGAGAGTTTGACTGCAGCAACTTTATTTCTGTGCCCATATGTGTATACATTACTTGGGTCTGTGAGTCTTTCTTAACCAACAGAGACAGTAGGGTGTCCCAGATATCTCACTGCACATATGAAACTGGAGCCTGGATGGAGAATAGCTGGCTCAAGAGGATCCAGGAAAGACAGAACTGATGCTGCTTGGAAGATAGAAACGCTTAACGGAACTGGTTAGTTCCAACATCTCACCCTGAGTTAATGGCATATTTTTTCTGGTATTAAGATAATATGGTCACAAAATCATGCGGAATCTTTATTTACAAAGAGTACTTTAATAGTTGCAGTCACCAAACCCAGTATCTTCCACCTTCAGTTTTTAAGAAGAATCTCTGTTCCTCTCAGTGATGACCTGGCCAAGGCAGTTCATTTGTATATCATGTCTAGGACACGTTATTGTTATTCACTACTCCTTGGACTTAAAAAAACCCACAACCCTCTAAGCTGGTACATAACAGATTGGTCTGTGTCCTAAAATGAATGCAAACAGCACATTACATTATATTGTACTAGCTAATTAAAAAAGTGAAAAAAGTCAGAAAGTCAAAAAGGTGAACAGAATGTTGGGAATCATTAAGAAAGGGATACATAAAAAGGAAGAAAATATCATATTGCCTTTATATAAATCCATGGTACACCCACATCTTGATTATTACGTGCAGATGTGGTTGCCCCATCTCAAAAAAGATATAGGAACTGGAAAAGGTTCAGAAAAGGGCCAAAAAAATGCTTAGGGGTATGGAACGGCTTCTGTATGAGGAAAGATTAATAAGACTGGGACTTTTCAGCTTGGAAAAGAGATAACTAAGGGGAGATATGATTGAAGTCTATAAAATCAAGACTGCTGTGGAGAAAGTAAATAAAGTATTATTTACTCCTCCTCATAACACAAGAACTAGGAGTCACAAATGAAATTAATAGGCAGCAGATTTAAAACAAACAAAAAGAAGTATACTTTCACACAATGCACAGTCTGTGGAACTCTTTGCCAGAGAATGTTGTGACAGACAAGACTATAACAGGGTTCAAAAAAGAACTAGATAAGTTCATGGAGGATAGGTCCATCAAAGGCTATTAGCCAGGATGGACAGGGATGGTGTCCTTAGCCTCTGTTGCCAGAAGCTGGGAATGGACGATGGGGATGGATCACTTGATGATTACCTGTCCTGTTCCCTATGGGGCACCTGGCATTGGCTACTGTCAGAAGACAGGAAACTGGGCTAGATTGACCTTTGATCTGACCCAGTATGGCCGCTCTTATGTTCTATGTTCTTATGATGTTCTTATCTGCATCCAGTTCAAAGCTGTCCTGTGGATCTATAAAACCCTAAATGGGATAGGATCAGACAATTTCAGAGAACACATATCCTGCTCATCATGTCATTTATGATGGTCCAATTTGTTTTGATCCCTGGATCACGGTTGTGGAACCCCTTGCCATATCCAACCCATGCTACAAAATGAAAGCATTCTCCAAACACACATTGAGAGTGGGACCCAATCTAGAAGCCATTTGTTCTTAGTTTCTGGACTCAAAGCTTCCCCAGAGTTAAAGGGTCTGATTCAAAGCCCACTGAAGTCAATGGGAGACTAACAAAATATGGATCTTTCAGATTTGCCTCAAGATGATGGTGTTGGGGGTGAGTAATATCAGATCTTGTACATGTCCTGTTGACTAGCAACAGATGCTTAACCCATATAAGCACCATGAAGCTCTGAGCAAAATCCTATTAATGTGAAACTGGGTGTTGCTTCTGTGGAAGCACCCACAGGAAACATCCAGGATCACAAGATGCTCTTACTCAAACAGACCCATTCTACTGTGCTATAGAGATAGCTGGAGCAATAAGCTATTTAGGATTATTATTTAGGATTTCCAGATTATTGAGCTAAAGTCATATGGCTTCAAACCTCATTTGGGAATCCTAATCTCTCTTTATCTCCTTCTCTCCTCCCCATTGTTGTTTACCTGCACAGCCCAAGAGATTACCTCTGGAAATATGTCCTTTTTAAAGTGAGAATTCAAAAATATCAAGCTATCAAAAGCCAGAGTGTGTGGGAACCACATCCTAAGGGAGATTTCATCAGTTAGGATGAAAGGATCATCCTAAGGGAAGGATGGGAAGGATCAAATTAGATTTGAGTACGCTTGACTATGCCTGAGATGGCCAACAATCTACAACACAGAGGATATTTTTTACAATGTTGGTATTGTTGTTGTTATTTTTAATTCTTATGAGGTGCTCAGATAATAGGGAGATGGGAAACAAATAGAAACCCAGTTAAAACTGAGGAAGAGATCAGGATTGTTACAATATCTGGCTATAAATCAGAGGGCTGTGGTGTCTGTTCCTTTTCTTTTTCCTAATCTTTCTTTTTTTCAGTTATATTGTTAACAATAGTTATCTACATCATATTCACTCATTTGATTGGTTAATATGTTGTCATACAGACACCACTTCTGTACCTCTAGCATGTAGCTCATAAGATGTCCAAAAACAATATTTAAAGTATTTGTATAATGTCACCTGTAACCACTCATTCTCCTCCACAAGTGATGCTGCTATTTATGATCTGTACTTATTGTGATATACTGTATAAAAAGGGCTAACATATTCTTTATAACTTTAAGCTCTTGTGTTAGTTACTGTAATATATTTCCAGTACAATAAATAAGTATGAAGCCTGGTTCATGTCATACCACTTGTCTCCATAGATGACTGTCATTATTGTGTAATACAACTCAAACACAAGTTTACAGATAGGATGATATATTTAAGAAAAAAATATTGTCCAGATTGAGATCAAGGAGATTTGTGCTGTACTTGTGACTCGGGGACACAAACTAAACTAAACTAGCTTTTAGTTGACAAATAATGAATTTAATTAGAAACCTTAATGACTGTATCAAAGAAGATATTGATGGGATATATCATCTCATTAAATAGTTCAAGTAGATATGACAATGTTATGTCCAAACTATATATCCCAATATTCTTGAGACAATGGATGTATTTCTTGTTACTGCTGCCAATATCTATTTGGTTTCTCTCCAAGTTCCCTCATGTTGTCAATAAGTTTAAGAGTGCAGGGCTAGGCATCTTTTCTAGTGACTTTTTCCAGTTGTTTAAATACTACTATTAAGACATTCATCCTGCTGATAATTGATCACCTGCTCCTCCATAGCCACACAGTACAAACTCTACAGTTTCATAGAGCTTGACTTACTATAATATAGATGACTATATAACACTATATAACAGACTTTTTACTCTGATTTTTTCACACTTGATAAGTGGCCTGGTTTTTCAGAAGTGCCGAAGACTTGCTGCTCTCATTGCTCATCATGTCTAAAAAGCAGGCCAAAGGGGTTTAACTGAGTGTCACGGCTTGATTTTCAGAAAAGGCACAGCTAAAATTATACATGACACTTTTTAAACAACATTCTAAGACATCCATCATTATAGAATTGTGTTGGCAACCAAAACATGAAATTCTGTTGTAATTGTCCATAAATGGCTCTGCTCTCCTGCACAAATTGCTTCATCCCCTTTTTCCTTTTCTTCTTTCTGCTTTAATCTTTCTATTCCCTTAGCGTCACCTCTCCAAACTCATAGCTTTACAGTGCAATTCGTCAGTGTAAAACCCCAAGTAATATTAATTAGGTAGCCTGAAATTACACTGGTCAATATCATCTTAACTCTGAATGACATCATTTTATATAATCTATCTTCTGAAGGGCCACTAAAATGATGGATAATCTGCAAAATTATTCAAGAAAAAACTTTTACCTAAATGTCTTAACAAAAACATCACTTATTTACTCTAGATTACCAGTATTGTCACCAAGAATTCAGCTTCCAAAAGAAGAAGAGGGGCATGCAGTATCTTATGACATGTTCCATGGCAAAGCCTAAATTGCACAGATATGTCACATCTGAAAAGTAAGTGGGTCATAGAATCCATGTCAATGCAGTAAAAGTGATGAGCCTCAATCCTCTCCCATTTTTGGGGATAATTTGGGTCTATTTTGTTCTCTGTCAAAGGATCATTTAACATTGTTGACTGAAAAAAAATCTCCTTAGTTCACCCCCGATTTCTGAGATTTCAAAATGTAATACCAAGTACACATTTTTAATTTATACACACACGCATGCATGTGTGTATTTGGTATTTAGACACGTATGTATTTGATATTTTATATATATACATACATATATAAAAATACCATATACATGTAATATATAATGCCATATACATGTAAGAGTGTGTGTGTGTGCACGCATGTACACACACACACACACACACACACACACACACACACATATATAGTTTGGAACTTGGTTCTCACAATATTTAAAGGGAAACTGTACCTATTTGCTTCAGATCTGCACCACGGCACTCAGGTACTACCACTAAGATGATGTGGGCTATATAAGTAAGTGTGTAGGTAAGTAGAGAGTCCAAATTCTGCATTTGGAGGGTTAAACGGAAGCCAGGTGTACATACCCTAGAGCTGAATTAGAAATAGAGAAATTTCAGAAGGTGAGAACTCATTTTAATGTGGACAATTTAAGACTGCTTTGGTTACTTATGCCAATTAATTATTGAAAGCAACTACATTTGGGGGTTTAAGCTTTGAAATTAGATATATTCCTCATTTGTGCCACTGAAACTAGGAAGAATTTGAAGGTGTTTCTGGAAGAATATAACAAGGTATTTATTGTCAGAAGCATGCCAGTGGACTGAGCAGGGATGGCACTTACATTTCATATTTCATACTTCAAAGTAAATAATTTGCCAACTGATGACCTTTTCAAGAAAAGAGTTAAAAAAAATTAAAACTGAGTAACCAATACAAAACAGCTAATCACATGAAAGCATTAGCGACAGTGCTATATCTATTCATGCTACAATGTAGCATTGATTAAGAGGTGGGTTTTCTCCTCTCTGTGAAGGTAGCAATTGCTTTGGGTTCTGACCCCATAAATTCAAGTATTATGACACTGAATCAAAAAAACAAAACTCTTGTTAGCTGGAAGACAATTAAGTCTAACTCACACTGGCTATAGAAACATGCATAAGGAACGAATAATAATGCAGAGGCATAAAAAATGAAGCTGACATTACCTGATTTCATTTATGAATCATATTTGTAAATTACAAAAGGTAACAGTTACTGAAATTTATGATTGTGTGAATTCAAAGGTATGCAGTAGCATATGAAGAATATGGAGAAAGTATAGTATTTAAAGCTTCCCTTTCTTTAAAGCCATCTTGCCATTTTAAACATGTTTTTATTGACCTGAATTTGTTCTAAAACATGGAAATTGGATGTGATAAGCAATCTCTCACTGAACTGCTCCTAATGTAATCTATCTGCCACTACAGCTGGGCAAATACTGCAGTCACTCACCATAAATTCGCTTTGATGTTACTTCATCTAGTCAACAGGCATGTATCAGTGGTATGTATCCAAACTCCACTGTGTAATTCACTTCAACGGCACTTGCAGCTGCTGGATATTGTCTCTCTCAAGAGATCACTAGAGATGTAAAATATTGTCTTCCTATAGCCTCACAGAAGCACCAAGGTCAATGACAACCTCAATAAATAATACATAATAATAATGAAAACATGAAATAGTATTGACAAGTTATTAATTTAAATATTCATCTGGAGAAATTTTCTTAATACTCTAAATTTACTTTTGGAGCATTTAGGATAAATGGTGCTACATAAAAGTAAGATTATTATAAGGTTTTGTTTGTGCAGTCAGCATTTTGATTCTGTGGTGCTGGGCACTATAATAACTAAGATGAACAGATATTATTCACTAAACTTTTATCAGGAAAAGCAGAAAGGATTTGTGATTAGAGATTGTTATAAGACAAGAGCGACTCCAGAAAACACTCCATCAGATGTAATCTTCTCTGATTTTAATGGGCACCTTTCATTGAGATTAAACCATGGGAGAAAGTATGGCGAAAAGTGAAATACAGGTAGGTAGGTGAGCAGTATTCTAGGCACAATCCACATCTGATACAATGATGAAAGAAATTACTTTCCCCTGTGTAAAGGTGAAATTCACCCCCACCACAGCACCAAGCTCGGTAACTGGGTTTTTAAGGGCTGGATGAGACAGAATACAATTCCTTGTGTAGGCAGGCTGTGGGGCTAGCATGCAACACGTCTGCAGCCACTTTTCTAGCCTAAGGGATGTAATAGCTCCTTGGCATCTCCTCTGCATGGATGTGAAGCAGTTGGATTAAAGCCCTTTGTAAGATCAATGTAAGCCCTCTGTTGGCTGGTCTATTTGAAAGCCCACCCTATGTCTGTACAATGAGTGCAAAAATAATAATACCTAGTCTTACATAATTATTTTCATGAGTGGGTCACAAAGTACATTATAAAGGAGGTTAGTATCAAGATCTTCATTTGACATATAGGGAGACTGAAGCACCCAGTGGTTCTGATCCCAGCTCTCCTGAGTCCCAGATCAGTTTTTTATCCACTAGGTCACATTGTCTCTCCAGCACAGCCTATGTCCTGTGTCCCCCAGAATAGTCTATCCAGCCTCACCCATCAACTGTTGGTGTGTGGAGGGTCCAGGAGCAAACCCTCTGTACCAGGGTGAATCTCACCATAAAACAAAGGAGCTTCTGGAGAACAAGTCTTGGGTTCATATAATTGAACATTCTGTGAATCCCTGAAGGTTGCTGAGGGCTGAGATGCTATGATCTTTGATTTCTGAATAGAGATGGCTGACCTTGTAACCCAGAAAACTCCACTCAACTCCACCAAATATCCCTGTTCGTAAAACAAGCTTTTGGGATAAACAGACACAGACAACTATAGACAACTGTTTCTCCATCTCCAGGATCCTCATCTGAGGAGTCCCATAAAGCTCAATGGTCTCTCTAAATTATCCCACATCTACATGAAGCTATTCAGAGGGTTGGTGTGAGAACACAAGCTGAAATGCCAGTAGTACACACAACACACAGTTCTACATCTCCTTTTACATCTCTCAGTTTTCTCAATGCCTATTTAAAATCCACATCTAGATGGAGAACAGACAGATGAATCCAGAAAGACAGAGAAGCATATTGGGAAGCATTTGGAAGAACTATTGTCCTCTAAACATCCTGCACAACTGAGTTCATCTGCGCTCATTGTTAAATTGGTCTGTTGCACTGGGCTCCTTTTGGATTCCCGATGCTAGTGGATACCCACACAGCGATGGTAACAAAAACATCCACTTTTATAGGTGACTGTGCAGAAGAAAGTGCCACATGCTACCAGAGACCTGGCCTTAGTGATCCATGCATTCATGAACCCCACACTGGATTACTGCAATTGATTATATAGGGAATAATCCACAGACCCTGAAATTTTTCCAAGAGATACAAACCCCATCTACTTTGTTACACAGCTCATCATGGACACCTCACCCAGTGCTCCACCCTCTGTACTCTCTCTCGACTAAATACAGTCTAGTTCATGATCTCCATGTTGATATTCAAAGACAGGCCTCCATGGGATTGATCCTGGCTATCATAATCTCCTATGGCAGATACTTTCCACCGAAACAATGAAACTATCAAACAATAAAGGGAAACTCAAAAGTGCTGAAGACAGAACTTTCACAAGTGCTGGACCTACATTATGGAACTGGACAAGATAAGGCTGACCACAGACCTAAATATTAAGCTTATTTCTTCCATCTAGCTTTCCTTCAAAAAGGCCCCAATTCAGAAAAGCACTTCAAGCATATGTTTTAATCCATCCTTATAAATAACACTCTTAAGAATGTGATTAACTTTGCACATGTGCTTAAAAGTCCCACTCATTTCTATGAAACATGTTCAATTGCTTTCCCAAACCAGGGCCTAAATTCTTACATGTGCAGACACGAATAAGCAAAAAAAGCCTGCCTGTAGATTAATCATGTTATTTCTTCTGAAGGCTTGGAAGGAAGAAAGATTAAGAGGTCATTCCTTTTCTTTCTATTTTTGAATTCTTAGGAGATGCTCATGTACCTTCCTACTGCAGGACACCGTTTTAAAGAAAAAAAGTGCTGTACATTAAGAAAGATTTTCTTTTTCCTCTTTTTTGTTGGTTATGTCAGAATATACCACCCTTTTGATGAAGCAACATTACCTCAAAATAAGGGGTGAAACAAAAACTGCAGGATGAGGTTGCCACAGCAGGCAGATTAACATTACCTTTCAAAAATCGGAGTGTGTGCCCATTCCGCTTTCAAGGATCATGAAGCAACTGTAAAGTAAAGGGCTTGTTGGCAAAAGCCGTATTTTTCATTACAATGGCCAACTCATAGTTTTGCGTGTGTGTGTGTTGAAGAGGTTGGAAAAGTATAAATTGCAGTGGTCATTTATATCTGAAATGACAAACATAACTTTTCGTACATGTTTTTAAAACATGTGTAACAGTCACAGTTTCTAGAATGAGGTAAACAGCTGCTAGTACATTTCATTTTAGCTTTGCTATTAATAATAGTTCAAGCCAACGACGTCTTTATGTTACAGAGAAACTTCAATCAATTTGCACTCATGTAATCTAGCTTTCTGAAGAGTCATGTAGAATCTCAGTGTCCAAAGTTAAAATTAAAACAATGTTTGTTCTCTGTTTGCATACTTTATAAAAATTCTGCAAATACAACAATCTCAGGTAAAATATTTGCATTAAATTTCAAATCCACTCAAACTGCATTGGGTTCAAGGTACAGCTTATATTTTGAAAAGTACAGTATGTGTGCATTTAAGTTATTTACACAGTTGGAATTAGTTGTATGCTCTGAAAGTTGCTACAACTGTTCCAGAAGTTCAGGCAGGGGTATAACCTTCACCCCCCCACACTTCTCATAAAAAATGAGTTTAGAGATTGATAAATATAGATGTCTACGAGATTAAGAAAGGCTGAGGTAGGTAATATGTAAATATCCACTCCTTCATCAGAAGTTTAAATGTTCAAACCTTAACAACTCAGTTAAATTATGTTCATTAATCCTTTGTGCTCATAAAGCACACTTGTTTGTGCAAACTGTGTATATGTATCTTATTGGGATACCTGCACATACAAACACACATTTTGCAGGTGCAATGGAGGAATTCTATTACACTGTGGCTGAAACTTAAGTACAAAGTCTGAAAATTTAGTCATGACTTAAACTCACTTGTAGCCAAAATACCATAAGGCTTCTCTGATTACCAGAGGATAGGTGAAACATAAGTACATTGTTTTTAGCAATGCCTGTGATAAATTCAAGACACATTCACTGAACGTGGACAGCAGACCAAAAATACCTTTGTGCATGCTTTCCTCACTGAGTCATCATTGCCAACAGCACAGTAAGACATGTTATGTATGTTGCAGCATTTATAGACAGAATGAATCATGAACCAACATCTTTTACCCCAGATCTAGTTATTAAAAACCTACCAGCAAACCTTGACATTTTCCTTTCTGAAAGCAAGATCAGGCTTTCTCTGACGTTAAGAATATATCTGTGGTATTACAGTAAAGGGTGTGTTAGCTTTTTCCATTATAAACCCCTGCTTTCAGTGGCTAAATGTACTAGTCAAGGAATTGTGGATTCATCATCTGGTATAATCGCTGTAACCCAAACTTCCCTCTTCCCATCTCCTACCCCAGCTGAAATGTAACATGCTTTATTTATTTGAACCAAGGAACATGTTTCATTGATCAGTGATGTCATACTTCATCCCGCTGAGCACTTTAAAATAAATGAGAAGACATCCCCATAGTAGGACATGTAAGGCTATGAAAGATATGCTGAGAATCCATAAATATTCTGTAAAAAAAAAATCCTGCACCAGCAATGACTATTCATATTATACAGGTGTATTCCAGTAGGTGCTCATTTAATTTATTATTCTTTTGGCAGCATCCAAGTTTGCATTTAATTAACTAAACAACTTGAGCCATCCAATTCTTGTTGCTACTAATGTATCCCAATTAGAACAAACTGTAACCATGGAAACTGCTAAATCTATCATAATTGATAAACTGAAGTGGGCTTGCTTTTTAGCTTATGGAATCCTTGAGTTTCTCTGACATGCAGATGGGCATTTATTGTCATGCTAAATTGGGATTTGGTAATCTCAGAATATAAAATGATTTAGGTGCTCATTTAAATAAGATTTCATCATAAAGAGACTATCATTTTAGATCCTGGTGCCAAGTTTCAATCATTATACGATCCCTCTGATCTGTGTGTGGTTAGGGAGGTATCAATGTGCAACTCTGAAATAAAACCCTTCCCTTTCTTAATTTTCTAATATTGCATTTATTTATTGCAGTCTATGGATTAACACACAGATTTCCTTTCTAAATTGTGGTGCTACAGTAGTGATCTATTGTAATGTCCAATCTATTCTGCCAGTCCTCCAACTCTGTGATACTGTATCTTATGTTACAGCATGAAACCTCATGATTTCTTATTCCAGAGCATGAGGCAGCCCAGAAATTATCTCCTGTGTGTTGTTGTAGTAGTACGCAGTAGTTGTACCTAGATCAGAGATAACACTACAAGTAGGTAAATATTATTTGTAGTTATTTCTCAGCAGATAATTTAGGCTATTTACAGAATGCTACGTAAAATATTATTGAGAAGTCAAAAAATGTTTGGTTTAAGACAAGATAGCATGTACCCTTCACTAATCCACAAAGTGAATAAAGCTAATAAACACACAGACACTAAGCTGCACCTATACATTTAAATATTAAATATATTTTTAACAAACTTTTCTCCCTGCCTTTATGTAAGACTGGGACACATGCATTTACACCCTTCCACCCCGAGTATCAAATACCTATAAATGCCTGTTGAGTATCCTGAGAATCCTCCTTCCCATAGATGAGGAAGCAATTCTATAACACTAACACCAGAAATCAAAATCAAAACTTGAATTCTTGAAAAACTATAAATAAGTCAGAGAATATGAACCATTGGCTTCCAGAGAAAGATAAACAAAACTGCCTATAGTTAACAATTCAATGAGCCTTGCAAAAATGCATTTTGGGGAGGTTATAATCAGATCCAGACACATTTTCTCCTAGACAGACGTTCATTTTTGTAAGAGTTGTCTTCCCCTTGCTACATTTCTTGAGTCACAGTAATATAGCACTGGGCATTCAATTCACTGTTCACAAGAGAGTACCTAGGCATACATCTAAAAGATGTATTTTATTTTCTCCCAAACAAGCCCTTGCTCGCTTTCAGATCAGACTGCATTTGCTTCTTGCATTGCCACTCTGTCTGAATGCCAGTGCTCTTTGCTCTATTCTGACTTCATCTAAAATAATTTACTTCTACCTAAGGAGATGGAAGTGGAGCACATGTCCATGATTATGAGAAATCAATCTTTAAAGGTCCAGGCCTTTATTTCTGATCCATGAAATAAGCTAATGAACTACATTGATTTAGCAAGTACTCAGGTATCAACTCACTAGGTTTTTTTTCTCACAGAAACCTGCCACAGTCCTCAAAGGATGGTACCAATATAAAACAATTTATTGTTTTATTTGCAGAACATCCCATCCCCACTGCAGATATGTATTTCAAGCACTGACCGTCTCAACTGTTGTAGGTGATTTTTCACCCCATATTAGTGACACTTGACATCAGTTTATGCTTTAGCTTTTAAGTGCATCTTACTTTTCACATTACCTAGTAAATTACCATTGATAGCTCAGATTATTATCAGGATCTACTCCACTACTAAAAAAAAGCAAACTAGTCTTCAAATTACCTTTAATTACCTCTATTAAACTGCAGCTTGCTCTAATGTGGAAAATGTAAACAACAGAGAATAAAGGAAAGGCCAGGGCATACTGTTCATGTACTATTTTATCCTCCTACACCCTCACTAAGTCCTTAAACAAATGTTCCCTCTTAGACCTACTGTTCAACTAATATGTTGTGAACAATAAAAGGAAAACATGGTTATTTCTGCTTATGATACATATAAATTTTGTAGTTTTTGCAACACAGACTTCAGATTGCTTTATCACTGGGACTGGATGACTCAAATAACTGGTAATGGGTTACACTGTATGGTACCTTTCTCCAACTCAAGGTTGGTAATGACTGAAAATGGCTACCAGTTGATGGCTGACATGAAATGGCTAAAGCTGGGAGAACACAGAAAAACATTTTTTGCAAGTTATTTTTTTAATTTAAAGGGCACATCACTTTGGTTGCGCTCATGCTCTCCACAAGGACACTGGAGTTTTATTTGCACAAAAGCTTGTACACAATGAACTTTAAACTCACAAGGATCTTATATTAAGTATATTGCAAATAGAAAACAGCTTGACAGGCTGGGGGACAGATGTTCCATAACCTCTTCCTGAAGCCCTGAAAATTAAATGAGTAACAGACAAGGTTTTAATGCACCCAACTAGCTGACCCAGTCAACACAGATTTGGTGCAAGAAGGTATATGCCAGCTAAGGGGACTTAGTACATGGAGCTGCTGATCTTCCCCTTGTATATCTTGAAGGCCCGAGGCCAAGGTAAAAGAAGAAGAAGTGCTTCCTCCATGGTAAAAGAAGAAGAAATGCTCATTGTTTACACCTAAAAACTCCTGGACCATGGACAAATTTCAAAACTTGGCTATAGAAAATGCCAAAAAATGCAGTATAGTATAGGTATAATGAGTACGCACTCCAATCACTTCCCAATCACTGCTAAACACATTAACACTGTCCCACCCAGTCACCCATACCAGTGCCCCTGATTCTTGGGTGACTTGTAAGAGAAAAAGCAGGAAGGAGGAAAATTCAATCTTTGGCTGTGGATAGTACTTTGATAGACAAACAGATTCAAACACAAAGAATTGTTGCCAACCTCTAATACTGTCATAAAGCAGGCAAAGACCGGCTATTTCTCTTCTGCTGTAGAAGCTGTGAAATCATGCCCCCAGAACTTTTCCAGGATGCAATTCAGTTAATAAATCCAGCCTTCCTTCCCTCAACCCCAGAACACAGCATGTCTCCCCGTGAGGAATGGTTACTTATTACACGTAGGCTAGGAAGAACAATAAGCCAAAGGTAGGACTGGAATCACTATGCCCTTATTCCCAAGAACTTGGCCTATTCTCTGAGAAAGTAGTCCTGGAAGCAACCACAACAATCAGGGCCCACCAGCTATGACTCTGACTCCTGCTCATTCTGTGGAAGAGAGAACACTTGGGTTATCTCCACAATAATTCAGATTCTTGGCATCTTCTTTGATGAGCGGCATCTATTACATGAAGTATTCCAGCCAATGTTTTTTTTTAAAAAAGGCGTGTGAGCTGGGAAGGGTGTGGAGGAGTGGAACATGATCATCAGGTAGACACAAACTATCTGTAGAAGCTCCAAGTACTTTAATTTTCTTGATTAAAAAAACACAGTTGATTTTGTCGGGTGCTAGTCATTATGCAGTGTCTCAAGCTCAAGTCCAAATTAGTGGGGAAGTCAGGTTGGGCTTGAATCAATTTGGGGCAGGCCACATGATAATCTAGATTTAAGAATTAGAATTTATGTACTCAAGTTGGTTGTTTAGATCCCTAAATACAGATCTGGACATCCGTCTGTAAGCACCCCAATTTAAAAATCAAGCCCTAACTGATGTTTTTTAAATCTTCTGGCATATAAACTGGGAGATGGACAGGTTCTAATAGTACAGGCAAGATTCTTCTTTTTCCCATTTCTTAAACACACCTGTACTGAAAGGTAATCTCTTTATTCATTAACCACAGTAGGGCAGCACAACTGCTCTGTAGGCTAGTTTGGACCTAACAGAATGTCCTGCTTTTCCGATAGCTATTCCACCCATTTTTACTGGTAGAGAAAGACCACGTCAGTACTTAAAAGTTGGACATGATGTTCTTTTTAAACATTTCAACACATAAGAAGATAATTACTTTTTCCCTTTGCAATTTTATATTTGTACAGTTTATAATGGCAATGACAACCTCCAGGTCACACATTTCTTGGTAGTTAATGACCAATCTGGGTTAAGGTCCCCAGCATTCATCTCCTATGGCTGGTCATTATCTGGAAGGAAATACCTGATGAGAGGTCAATTTGCTCAAGTATAGATTTTTCTAAATGAAATGTAGAGATGTTCACTTGATCATAATAACTATCTTGGTAGAAAATCAATGCTGGACAAAACTTGCTTTTCCCCTGTTCTATTTTTTTGTTTGTTTGTTTGCATACCTCCTGCCTCTTTCATATTTTTTTTTCACGTGACCCAAAAAACAATAGCACCACTTGACTAATACAGCCACCTAAAGCCCATTCATCAACTGGCCATTCACAAAGCATTTCAAAATGTCCTGGCAGCTCAGATCAAATGACATTGACCTTTACATGGCATCTTGAGCCACTGGAAATGCATGCACCATGTTCAGTCCTTCAGGGAAAGAATTAGATAAGAATACGAATAAAAATGTCATTGCATCAGACAAAGCCAAGTGCTTCCTTTATGAAACTCTTTTAGGAATTTCTCAAGTGCAACTCTTCTGTTAAAAAAAAGAACAAAATAATATTTTCTCTATTTTCTTAGGTCTCTTCTCATAGGTTTCCTTTTCACTTACAGTTCACTTCTTAACCTTTCCTTTTTATATATGCTAGCATGCATCTCTGTTTCAAAAATCTCAGACCAACTTTACTCTTTCTGAAAGGCCTTTAATTTATGGTGAGACATGATTCTCTGAAAGTGGTCCTTAGATGCTTCATAAGAGTCCATGTAGTCAAAATAATATAAAGGATTTCCAAAGAGACCTAGAAGATATGAATGTCTAATTCCCATAAGTGGCCACAGAATGGTAGTATGAAAAAGAGACTTTTATCATGAAAAAAAGAGACTTTTCTTCAGGAAAAAATTAACAACGACCAAAATTGAAGATTCCCCACAATTCTGTCTAACGGCAAATTTAATGATTTTGGAGGGGAAAATGTGTTTCCCCCCCTCAGTAAAATGTCAGTTGAAAAATAGTTGAATTCATAGCTCAACTTAAATGTATGTGTTTACAGTGCTTTGTATAGTTATTCATAGCAATAACAATAAAATGATTAACGGTAATAAAAGCAACGCCAAGGGCAGGCAGTGAGACTTGGATTGTAGGCGTTCCACAGAAATCAATGGGACAGCTCCATTTGACTGCAAGGTAGCAACTTTGGACACCTGTTGCATCTAGTCTTTTCAGCTTCCTTTGGTTTCTGCTATTCTGAAACAAGCAGTCGAAAAATCTAGCTATGAATGTGTGACTACCCCATGTAAGGCCAATGAAAAACATAACTTCGGGTGTCATTTGAGTTAGTATCCTTTTGCAGGCTGCTTTCATAATCCATTATTATGCAACAGCAAAAATAGTGAAGGACCTATTCTTACTGTTGAAAAGGTTTTATCAAATGAATCCCTGATTCCTGCATGAAAGTTCAGCAAGAAAATTGAGGAACATCTGCTTAGCTTGCTTTGTATTAAATAAGCCCTTCATGGTTTTCTTTATGCTCCTGGATGAGCTTAGAATCAGCAACCATTATTTCTTACTCAAAATAACATTATTATGTTCTTACAGTACCCAAGGGGTTCAGAAACTGGTTAAGATATGCTCTTACTAAATGCTACTTTAGTCTCTGGCATTCAGCTTATAATGTTAGCCATGTTCTAAAAGATTTCTCTGAAAAGATGATTAATTCTTGTTCAAACAAAGAAGCATTAATGGGAACCAAGGTTTTCCACAGCAATTCAAAGGCAAAACTACACTATATATAGTACATTTCTGATAGAATATGTTATTCTTTGGCTAGTCTTTGAGGAAAAGCTCCATAGAATTTAGTAGAAAATGCAGACCTTTCTACATATTTTAAGCAATCCTACATTTGTATCTCTGCAATTGAATTCACAGACAAAACATTGCATTATGATGAAGTCAAGGTTGAGAGAACAGATCAATACCTAAGGGACAAATACATTTCAGAATATTATAATTGCCCTCTCCCCAAAAAAATATTACAAACTCAAGAAATTCAAAATTCCTGTTAAACTTAACAAAAATCCAAAAAAGTATGGCAATACAAAGTTAGGGCACCCAAACACTTTCCTTGTATTGACACAGTAAGCATATAATGAAGGTTTATTGTTTGCGGTCCTAGAATGCATGAAACTGATCTTTAAAGACGTATTTGATTTTTTCCCTTCTCAATAATGTAACTATCTTGCAAATCTTTATGTGGTTACTCCTAACTCACACAAGTAGCCACCCTGAGTGGGATGGAACTATTCATGTAACAACTACTTACGTACACAGATTTTGGTGGATTGATTCCTTAATGCTGTTAGCACCAAAATACATTAAGATACAAATTAATCTTCCATTGATGCCGTAACAGCAGTAGTATGGCCATTGTAACAGCTCTGCAGGAGAAAATTATACTGTCAATTCAAGAATGCTTGACTTTGTAACGATTTCAAAATGCAAGCAGAGAGGAGAATTTCATCAATAAAGTAATTATTTTTTTGGACTCAAAACATTGTCAATGGAACGATAATTATTTCATGTTAAGGTTTTGCCAGCTTATGTTTTAGATAAAAATTGTTATGTAACATTATTGTGTGCATATGCAATGATTGCTTTGCAATTGTAAAACTCCCCTGGCGGTTTTACATTTCCTAAGAAAGAAAACTAAAAAGGCACATATCAACACTATGCATTAAATGCTTGCAAATTTTAGCTTTCAAAAATGTTTGCTTTTAGTCGAGGCAGTTAAATATGCACCAGAAACCAAAAAGGAAAGATAATTTTCCCCTCCCTAAAAATTTCCTTTAGAATTAATTTAGTACTTGTGAAAGTTTCCAAATGACGCACCACACACAAATACACACCCAACAAACAAAACACAGTGGAGGCAGAAAACTCTCAAAATATTTGAGTACTTCCGAGCACACCAAAGTCGTGATGAGGGCCCACTATTCAGGAATGTGTGTGATCTACCACATATTGCAGGCATGCACTGATTGTTGTGAATGTGGCATGTGATGCACATGAATATTTGAAAACTGGGGTTTGCAATCCCATGTTTATTCATACAACATGGACTATGATAATACAAGGATCCCCACACTGTCAGACTTAATATACATCAACCTAATCTGGAAGAACCACTTCTGTACGGTACATCTAAACTGTGGCGTTAACTCACATTACCTACACTCAGGTCACTTCTCTCAAGTTAGCACAGCTGCATTGCAAAATAACACTTGAGCTGCTGTGTCCATATCGGTACTGCACTCACTCATGCGTGGCACTGAGACTTCTGGGGGAATATCCCATGGTTCTTTGCATTGCCGTAGGTTGACTCATTCTATACATTCTTTCCAAGCAAATTGTGGGAGAACTTGTCTGGCCTTTCCAGAAGGCACATGGTGGGAATTATGGAAAGGCATTGGAGGACTAGTGGCACTCAAGTGGAGCTAGCCTGATTTCACACTGCAGAGTGATTTTGTTTGCAAGTGACGAGCTGCACTACCTTGAGTTTTAGACTATACATCTGACAAGCCAGGCAGCTTGAGTTAAAAGCACCACAACAGTTAAGTTAAGGGTTTGTGTGTGTGGTTGGGACTTGAATTGGGGCAATACTTGAGTTATGACTTGAGTTAACTTTGCAGTGAAGACAAGCCTCATGTCATTTCAGTTCTTTGCTTCTTTACTGAGACTGCCAACAGGGATATCAGTGCCCATTGATATTTTTTTTCTTCTGCAGATCCCTGTCCTTTAGAAACTGGGATTGCGGAAGAGAGGGGGATTTTTCAAAGACACCGGGGACAGTTAGGTGTCCAACTCCCATTGAAGGTCAACACCTATTTGTGCCTTTGAAAATCTATTCCTAAATCAACGACCACAGTAGATTTGAATTGAGCCATAAGCTGGTGTTTGAAATATTCATAACAAAATCTAAGGGCTTATCTACCCTGCACCGCTATGCACTTCAGTGGTGTGAATTCCGGACTATATCAAAGTGTTGTGCTCTCAGTGCCCCACATGGACACTGCTGGCACAAACTAACGGTACCTAGTTTGCATTAACATAGTCCTGTTAGAAGGAGGACATAACCTAAATACTTGAGTTGAAGTCTTTTTTCCTATTTCATTAAAACTGATTTTTTATTGCATTTTCATGAACTGTTTTATCAGGTCTTTAACTTGATCCTACATTCATGGAATCTTTTCAAAAAAAATTTTTTCTAAGCACAATTGTTTGCATTATGAAAACGTGAAAAATTGGTGATTTCAACGGTTTCTGGAGCCAAATTTCAGTTTCCAAATACCTTTACAAAATTTTTGGGGTGCAGTTTGCAGTCATAACTAAGCCTGTGTCTACACAAGCATTTTTTCTGAAATTTCCTCACTGTTGCCAGGGCTGTCCCTAGGGGAGTGCGGGGCCTGGGGCAGAAGTGATGAATCCATCACTTCTGGGACCGACCCTCCACTTCTGGAACCAACCGCACGGATCTGTGGGGCCCCCCAAAGTGTGGGGCCAGGGCGGTCTCCCCGATTCACCATACCCAAGCGATGGCTCTGACTGTTGCACAGCCAGAGTTGCAGCTCCAGTGGAGTCGTAAGAGCACACAGCACAACGGGGTCTTGGCCCATGACTGGGTCTCGTATCCCCTATTGCAATACAAAGAATAAGTATTACAGCAACAGAGGGAGCACTGGGGTAGACCAGCCATCTGTATTTTTACCATCTAACTCTGCTCAGAGCAGACCGTGACAACATAGCATGCAAAGTGCAGATCGATCATCTATGCTTTTGTTTTCACCCTTGCTATGACTAATAAAGCTGCACCAGTGGGAATGCAAAAGTGGGTCATTTTAAGAAAATTGCTAGCCCAGACTAGCCTTTCCTTAGCTGTGACTTTGAATAAGTGACCTAACACTAGGGGAAATGCTGCATATTCACATTAAAAAAACATTTTAATGGACATTTATTTTATACTTTGAAACATATATGAGCTTGTAGAATCTGTAGGAAATTATTGCATATTAGCCTTTAAAGCACATAATTGGTATTTATCATTTACACTGTGGTGGCACTTGGAGGTCCAACATGACAGGGTCCCACAGTACTAGATGATGTACAAACATACAGCAAATGACAGTACCTCCAGGGAGACCTGAACAGATTATAATTAATTTTATTCAAATATCCTTTTCCTGCCCATTGTCTATTTAAATTGTAAATCCCTCAAGTCAGGAAATATCTTCTACTATGTGTTCATATGATTCAAAAGAACATAAGAAAGACCATACTAGGTCAGACCAAGGTCCATCTAGCCCAGTATCCTGTCTTCCGACAGTAGTCAATGCCAGGTGCCTCAAAGGGAATGAACAGAACAGGTAATCATTAAGTGATCCATCCCCTGTCGCCCATTCCCAGCTTCTGGCGCAAGGACACCATCTCTGTCCATCCTGGCTAATAGCCATTGATGGACCTATCCTCCATGAAAGTATCTGTTCTTTTTTGAACCCTGTTATAGTCTTGGCATTCACAACACCCTTGGCAAGGAGTTCGACAGGTTGTCTGTGCAGTGTGTGAAAAAAATACTTCCTTTTGTTTGTTTTAAACCTGCTGCAAATTAATTTCATTTGGGGACCCCTAGTTCTTGTGTTATGAGAAGGAGTAAATACCACTTCCTTATTTACTTTCTCCACACTAGTCATGATTTTATAACACCAGTCATGATTTTAGAGAACAATAGCACAATTTTATAGCACAATTCTTAGGACAACGGGGTAGTGATCTTGTTTGGGTTGTAGGTGGTACTGTAAGACATATAAATAATATTAGTAATAGAGTTAGGACAATTGTTTATAGTCAAAGATAATGTAGTTGTTCTTGTGTCCCTTCCTTAGCACTGTGTAATTTGACACTGCTCAGTTTAAGAATCTATCAGCAATTTCATTTGCATTAATAGTTAGTGAATTCCAAAAAAGCTCAATATAACAAGAATCAAAATAGCACAGATGCTTACCCAGGGCTTATTTTTACTTCTTTGGTCTAGAAATAGGGCTGCTATTGTCGCAGGTATAGGTTTTATCATGATATTTCCCATAAATTTCTGGTTCTTCCTGGGTTAACTAAACAAAGCTCAAAGTAAGGGAGGTGAGGGACAGTCAAGGAGCCTCCCTCACTCTTAGAACCTCACCTACTTGAGGCCTGAGGCAATTTAGAGCAGCTGCTAAGTTGTTCTAAACTGTGCCACTGGTATAAGGTAATAGTCCTTAATGAATCACATGCTAGTGAAAGATTGGCAGAGTTTTGCTCTGCCTCATCCCCTTCCTGACCCCAACATGCCACCTACATCAGGACTGGGGAGGATATAGGCTGAGGACCCAGCTACAGCACACTTGAACTAGCAGGGTGCTCCCCTCCAAAAGGTGTATTTTCTGCTGGGCATTTGTGGCCAGCTCCCCTGTGTTGTTTGAGCAATACGAAAAGGCCACATAATACAATAGAGAATCTGGCCCCAGGTCCCGTCTTCTCTTAATTTTATATCCACTAGACCACATTGCACAATGGGGAACTGTGATTAAGTACTGAGAATTCAGGTCACAGCTTACACTCTCTCTTTGTCACACAGACTTTTTTCCAGTTACATTTATTTTTTTCTATGTTTTAACCCAGACTTTTTTTGGGGGGGAGAGGGGTGTAAAACTCCCCCCCCCCTTTTAGTACAGAAGGGAATGGAAAAAAAGAAGCTAGAATTATCACATTGAGAAATAACCCTCACTTTCTGCGTAAAACATCAAAGCACTAATGCTTGCAGGCTTCAAAGAATCCCTCCGTGACTGAAGATCTACCTCCGGGGGTGCTAACTTAAAAAAAGTAATTTCTGCTTAAATGAATACATCGCCATTATGAGACAGTTATATATAAATATTAATGAAATATTATTGTTCCATTGTGAAGATACCGGATTCAATAATTGAAAAATTCACATAATGAATTTGTTGTTAATTATCTTGTAGTATTCACCTGTATATTCCTATTAGAGATACAGGAGGCTATTACTGCACGAGTACACTGCGTACATTTCTCATGCCATCCTAACAGCTGATGGCACCTCTTCATTGGAAATGTGCACTCTACTCCTTAGGTAATTATGTAGAGCATGACTGTGGCCTTAAGCTCTATCTGTTCAATATTTTAAATTAGATTTTTACCACAGAAGTGCATATTAATATTAAAGGAGTATTACAATGCAGCAAATGTGATAAAACAGATCAACTTTAAACTTATATATGCTTTTTCTGTTGTTTCAAGAATCATAATTTCATTAATTTAAGTCTTCTAAGAGGATCTAATTATACTAATCAGCTCTTACTTCACTGGGAGTAACTTGGAGTTTTCTGTATTCTAAATTTAAATATGCACCTTAATAACAGAGCCCTGAAGTTCTACCACCTCTGGCTGTGATCTTGTCAGCTCTTATAAACTAAATGGGGTCAGACCCTATCAATACTTGAATAAGAGACCTCCAAGGAAAAGCCTGTGCTCTAGGAAGTAGTGTTGGTGATTCAATAAAGTAGTAATCTTTCCTTTTTCAGAGTATTTAACTGATGACCTGGCATTGTGTTTCTGGATGTGTAGTCTCTTGAATAAGATTTAAAGAAAAGAAAAGAAAAGAAAAGAAAAGAAAAGAAAAGAAAAGAAAAGAAAAGAAAAGAAAACTAACTTCTGACTTTTTCCAGTCATTAAAGATCCCAAAGCACTCTTTGCAAAAACAGGGGTGTTAACTCCATTACCCTTATCAAAATTAGAATTTAAGTGATTATATGCTGCCTAGTTTAAATTCCTGCTGCTGCTCTAGCTGGATATGCTCTTCTTAACTTGCTTAATGTACTGCCAAAAGCACAGTGATTAGCGCAGAATGAGAACCTATATAGAATATGTGATAGATAAGGCAGTATCCTGCAACATCTTTGGGAGATCTTATTGAATTATGTTTAAATAGCTTTGGGGTCCATTGTATTATAAATGCAAAATGTATTTATTATTGCAGGATTGTATGTAACTTCTCTAGGGAGGAGTCCTGCCCAATGTAAATCCCTGGGAGCTTCACACAATGTGCCAGGCAAGAACGAAATCTTGGGACAAACAAACATAAGTGGGTTTTCCTCGGAAATACCTGGGGAGAGGTCCCCTGGACCCAACCTTTTGAAGCTATTCCTAAGGAAAGAATCACTGTGTAACTATTTACTTATTCATGGTCTGTGAAGATCTAAGATTCCAGCTGCATAAAGGCTAACATATGAAAACTCTTATGAAATGGTAAACAGATGAAAAAACCCTTTGTGAGGTTTGAAGGACTGAATCTTACCACAGCCCAGGGTGTAGTCGGGAGGTGGTCTCTGGTCAACTTATTGGTATGAGTGTAAGTTTTTCATTGTATTTAACATGTAATACTTTTTCCTTAAGAATAAATGTGCTTGCTTAGAAAGGGCTGCAGGGTAACTCATGACTGTGGGCAATCACATTGTTTATAGCATCTGAAGAGAAAGCAAAGAGCAGACACAGACCCATTTAGGCCATCTGACTTGCTGAGGATATCACAGTGTAGGCAGGAAATATCCCAATCAAAAGGGGGAAAGATGAAGGTCTACCCTCAAGAGAAGCAACAGCCGAGGAGCAAGGAGTCAAGATTGGGTGTCCTGGGTGGGCCACAGAGGGGGAAAAGAGGTGCAAGTGTCCTGAACTGTGACATAACAGAATAGAATTTTCTGCTTTACTCTGTAGTGCATTGTTTCTGAGTGCTATTAAGTTGGTACATTTCAGTGGTAGGTGAATGTTTTATATACTTTGCATACCGCTTATAAATCCATTGGTAAAATGCTTTAGGGTCTGCATGCAAGGAACCATTTATTATTATTATAGTAGTAGTATTTCTAAAACATTCCATGCTGTACTCTATATACATTATATAAATTGGTGATGAGCTATATGGCTCAGGAAAAAAAAAAAGACCCCTCTGAACCATTATACATTTCCAGAACTAAATTCAAACTGAAATTTAACACATTAAAATATTCAGATACATTTTTTCTGACTTTCTGTTTCCTGCTGAGACTAGACATGGAAGTATAAAAAAATCTCATAAGAAATACTTTCTTATGCAATGTGTAGCCCAGTTCTGCAGATTCTAGAGATGTAGAGAAGCACCAGCAATAATAATATTTTGGACTTTGATATAGTGCCTTTCACTTGAGGGATTCAAAGTGTTCTGCAAATATTGTGTCCTTTTTTTCTTTTTGTTATACAGGTGAACCCCACTAATGTTAATGGAATTACTTTAGATTTACACTGATGTAACAGGGGGCAGCTAGATTTATCCCCCAGAACAAATTTTACAGCTTGAAAAACTGAGGCAAGAAAATTGAAGGGATTTGTTCAAAATTCATAGAGATTCTACAAAAGATCCGAGACTATAACCCAGTTTCTCTGCTTCCCTGTATTGTGCTTTAACGACTAGACAACACCTCCTTGCTTATTCATCTGAACTTTGGGATTTGTATGTGAACTAAACTCAAAGACCAAACATTGTGAGGTTCATTCTGCACAGGAATAAGCAAAAGTCATTAGATTTTGAGGCATGAGTGAAGAAACTTATTAGAGTATGTGCGATGGGAATAGGCGGATGAGAGACAGGGGATTCTCTGATCCAAAAAACCAAAAAACCAAAAAGGCGAGTAAATGTTTCTATAAGCAAGTTCCCTCATCTATGTCTCTCTTTATAAATTTTAGGAATATAATTTACAGGTGACTCTAGCATTTACAGGTGACTCTAATGCATGCTCCCAGCAATAACTAATGAAAACACAGTAGAGCTTACTGACCCATGAAGCATTATAGGGATATATTTTCACATGGGTAAACTATCCTTGAGCAGTTTCTCCAAAACAGTAAAGCAAAAAGAGGCTCTCCTTCAATAACCAAAATTTATAATAGCATTTGCCAGTTTGTGTGTTTTCGTATAGGTCAGTGTATGAAAAATTTACTCTGCATTCATTTTTGAGTATATCTTGTACACGTATTTTAAACATAATGTACATCAGCTTAGTAAGAGAAGTGGGTATGGAAGTTTTATTATGAACTGGCTGAAGAGCTTTATTATTGCTAAGCTGAGGGAATATTGGGGAAAAAACTATAAGCATTCACCTAAATTTTAAATTAAATTAATTTCAGCTATGCTTTGAACTTATTTGGCATTTGCTTCCTACAAAGATTTGATTGATCCAGCTTTTCTTGCATACTATACATGCTTTGTAGACACTGACTATTAAGTTTGCACATGCAGCAAGATGAGTTAATGCTTAATTTGCATATATGAGTATTCACAGTGGAATGTTTTCTATTTAATATATATTCTTATACTGCTCTCATCTTCTTAGTACCTGAGCATCTTCCAGCAGTGCATTAAGTGACATGACTAATATCGGTCAAATATGGTTTGTTCTTTCTCTCATCCTCTCCCCAGGTGTAGAATTGTGTGTGCAGGATAGTGCTTTGGTTTTTTAGGTTTAGGAGGTTTTTAAACATAAACACAGTGTATGTATGTTAGAGAAGGCAAAGTCAAAAAGTGCTCCTTGCACTTGGAGCAGAATGGGGTGAGGTTTGTGATGGTCCTTAGTTAGCTAGAATTCATTCCACATCTGAGATGCATATTTTACAAGGTATGAGTAACTGTGAAAGAAAGCATGGGGTCAAATAAGGCAAAAATTATAAATGAATCAAGATATGCCATAGAATCTCTATGGATAGAAATTCCATGCTTGAACAATTAGACTATAATAATAGGAATGCTACCAACTATTTGATGAGGATGGAGATGATGATTGTGAAATGCTCAGGGAGATTACAAGCTACCACAGCAGAAAACACAATAATAATGGAGATTTCAGCTACCCTCACATTGACTGTGTATATGTCACCTCAGGAAGGGATCTAGAAATAAAATTTCTAGATACTACAAATGACTGCTTCTTGGAGCAGCTTGTCTTGGAACCCACTAGGGAAGAGGAGATTCTTGATTTGAGTTCTAAATGGAGCACAGGATTTGGTTTAAGAGCTGAACAGGCTCAACCATTTGGTAATAGTGACCATAATATAATGAAATTTAACATCCTCATGGGGGGAGAGGGGGAAATGCCAAAGAAACAAGAGTAGCATTTAATTTTTAAAAAGAGGAACTACACAGAAATGAAGACACTAGTTAAATTAAAAGGAATAATCACAAGGGAGAAATGCCTGAAAACTACATGGAGACCATAATAGAGGCTCAAACTAAAAGTATACCCAAATAAAAAATACAGTAAGAGGACCAAAGAAGTCATAGGATAAAATAGAAGGTACTTTCGTGGATCAGTAACTGGTTAAAAGATAGGAAGCAAAAGCTAGGAATAAATGGTCAGTTTTCACAATGGAGAGAGGTAAATAGCTGGGTCCCCCAAAGATCTGTACTGCAACTAGTGCTGTTCAACATTTTCATAAATGATCTTGAAAAGGGGGGTGGAACAGTGAGGTGGCAAAATTTGCAGAATATGCAAATTTATTCAAGATAAACAAGGCCAAAGCTGTCTGTGTAACATTGCAAGGTATCTCACGAAGCTGGGGGACTCAGCAACAAAATGGCAGATAAATTTCTGTGTTGAAAAGTAGAAAATAATACACACTGGAAAAAATAATCCCAAGCATACATACAAAATGATGGGGTCTGGAGTAGCTGTTGCCACTCAAGAAAGATTTTGGAGTTATCATGGATAATTCTCTGAAAACATCCATACAATGTGCAGAGGTAGTCACAAAAAAAAAAAAGCAGCTAAAAGAATGTTAGGAATCATTCGGACAGGGATAGGTAATAAAACAGAAAATATCATAATGCCTTTATATAAATCCATGGTATGCTCACACTTTGAATACTGTGTGCAGTCCTGTTCCTCCATCTATAAAAAAGATACCTTAGAAATGGAAAAGGTACAGACAATGGCAGCAAAAATGATTAGGGGCATGGAACAGCTTCCATACCAGGTGAGATTAAAAAGACTGGAACTTTTCAGCTTGGAAAAGAGAAAGCTAAGGGGGAATATGATAGAGATCTATAAAATCATTAATGGTAGAAAGTAAATAAGGAATTGTCATTTACCCCTTCATGTAACACAAGAACTAGGGGTCAACTGATTAAATTAATGTGCAGCAAGTTTAAAACAACCATGAGGAAGTAATTCTTCACACAACACACACTCAACCTGTGGAATTCATTGCTATGGGATATTGTGAAGGCCAAAAGTATAACTGGGTTAAAAAAATAATTAGATTTGTCATGGAAGATAGATCTATGGATATTAGCCAATATGGTCAGGAACATAACCCCATGTTCCTGGAGGGCCCAAAACCTCCAGCTGCCAGAAACTGGGATGGGATGATAGCGAATGGATCATTAGAAATTACCAAGTTCTGTTCATTCCCTCTGAAGCATCTAGCATTGGCCACTGTCAGAAGATAGAATACTGGGCTAGATTCACTTCACTCTCTGCACTTAGGACTACACATGAAAAGATTTGGGATCAGTGACGGTGGTGAATGCGTAAATCCAACACCCTTCCTATATTTTAGATGGGATGAAACAGGGTTTGACCCATCAAGGGCACAAGTTTTCCAAAACCCCATCACAGGAAACTAAACAAGGCAGACTAGGATCCAACCATGGTCTTTAGTATATGCACGCAACTCTTCTGTGACCAGAGAAAAATAAATTAAACTCTGCACCCAACCAGTAAATCTCATAGTGGACTATTTCTTTCCCTAGAAAAGCTGCCTTGAGTATGTCCTACATTTCCCTTAGAGAAAATGATTTAATATTTTTCTAAAAAATCCCTACTCCAGTATATCTGCCACCTCACCTTTCACTGAGAGTCCCAGACCCCTTGGGACTTCTTGCAGCCTTCCCTATGATGAGGGATCATGCTCATCTAGTCAGGGAACAAATATACTACCATGAAACAACAAACAAACCTTGAATTCCAAAATTGAATATTAAATGCTGACTGTAAACTCAATCCACAGAGAAGAGAAAACAGTGGTAGTAGCAACAACAACCCACTACTCCTTTTGGAATCCTCCAGCCTGTCATATACCTTTCTTTCCAGGTACTGACTTGACCCCCATCAGTAAAATACTGGAGCAGCTCCCAATAATTTAAAAATAGAAATAACAATTTGCATCTGTTTACGTGAGTGCACCTGTGTGTTAGTGCTGATGAAAAACGACTTTGGAGAAATGGGTTTTGCATTTAGCTCTGAATACGGAGAGATCAGTTGTCACTAGCGCTTGAAGGAGTGAGTTCCATGGTCTTGTGAAAGTTCTGCTTTCTGAACACATTGTAGAGAGTTAGATTCCCTTCATCAAAGGAAGTATGGACAAGCTCAGCCAGCAGGTAGTGCAGGGTTTTTCTTCTCTCATTTACCATTCAGGAAGGGTTGGGGTAAGAGACTCAATTGGTGGCTCTCATTGTTTTCATCACTTGTATTTCTTCTAGGTGTATGAATGGGCCATTTCTTGGAATAAAAGCATTATGTTTCTGATCCTTCTTTTTGGCTTGTTATTTTCATAGCATATGTGCAATACATTGACAATTCCTTATCATGGGTGGTGCTGTGTCCTAGGGTGGAATGAAGAGGAGTCACTCTTCCACAAAACAATTTTGGGCCAGAGAGGTTCTACGAGGTACGACTTTGCTCTACAGCAGCGGAAAAGTAGGGTCTTCTCCCCCCCCACCTCTTTTACAGCAATGCTATAGATCTGTAAAAATGCTCGGCTTCTGAGTCTGCCTGTATCAGGCAGCATTTTCCAACACTGTTGCTCAAATTTGCTCTTTTATTGCTTTTTCTATCACAGGACATCTGTGAATCAGGGGTATTGGTGTGAGCATGAACAGCTGTGGTGGTGCTAACAGCAGTCAGCAAGTAGCTGTAGCACAGGGGTGGCCAACCTGTGGCTCCAGAGCTGCATGTGGCTCTTCAGAGGTTAATATGTGGCTCCTTACCTAGGCATGGATTCCAGCGCTGGAGCTATAGATGTTAACTTTCCACTGTGCCGGGGGTGCTCACTGCTCAACCCCCTGCTCTGCCCCAAGCCCTGCCCCCACTCCACCCTTTCCCTTGAGCTTGCCTGCCCTCGCTCCCCCACGCCCCATAGCTCCTGTTCCTGTGAAACAGCTGATTGTAGGAGGATGGGAGAGTAGGTGCTGATTGGCGGGGCCTGCCAGTAGGCGGGAGGTGCTGCGGGCTGGGGAGCGGATGAGGGACTGCTGACGTATTACTGTGGCTCTTTGGCAATGTACACTGGTAAATTCTGGCTCCTTCTCAGGCTCAGGTGGGCCGCCCCTGCTGTAGCACTTCACTTATTCTCCTCTGAGAATTGGTTGGGAAAAGTATGCTATATATAATTTTAAAATGTGATGATCCTCTCTGCTGAGTCACACTCTGCTGTAGGGGTTCTTAGAACCAGCTGCTTAAAGGGCATAGGACATCTATAGGTGGATGTAGGGATAATTACTGGTTTAGGGGATGAACCCACTGCCAATACATCAGTGAGAGGGAAACTTGCCGTTTGAAAAATCAGTGACCCCAGAACTTGAAACTCCTATTCAGTTCTGCGGTGCTTACATAATAAATAACGTAGATGTAAATATAATTTTATTCACAGCAAGATAAAGCTACTGCAGCCAGTCCTGAGGTATATCCCTTTTGTGCTACTCTTGACTTAACACTCCTTAGCAACCACCCACTGTGCTGAAAGAAAAATTATAGGCAGAAAGCAATAAAATAAATAATAATTTTAAGAGCAGTTGCCACGCTATTACTGTGGTGTTATATAATTAAGGATTTTGAGTAGGTCTAAGCACATTTTAAATCTTTGAAACTTTTCTATAGCTGTTTAATTTTATACTGAATACACATTTTACATTAATGAGGATATTCTGATAAAATATATGAAATCACAATCCTTTTAAGCAGTCCTTTTTTTTAATCTAAAATATTTAACTTATTATTCATTTTCATCATTTGTGGGTTTTAAAGAATGTTTATTTTTTTCTTTATTAAAAGACAATGTTCTCATTAAAAATAGTCCATTCTTTTCTTGAAGGAGCACCAGTTCTATGTTGAAGGTCCTTAATTGAAATTCTCAATAGATTTTTAGCAAAGATGGCAAAAATCTTTTTCCTTGAACCTTTTTTTAAAATGTGGCTTCTCTTAGACCAAATACAAGTGTCAGCTCATTAAATTCCATGACGATCTCTGAAAGACATTGTCTTGAAGCTGACTAAAATTAAAAGCTCCAGTGCCTGAACATGCCGACCACTAACAGCTAGCTGAAAACAGAGTTCTGCAAAGACTAACCAATAGAATAACGATGGAGGAAACATGGTGTGCCATTATTTTATACTGCTATTGCCATCAAAACTAGTCTTTATTTGCATCATCAAGTTTAGGTGCTTTCAATCATTTTTTGGTAAATTGTCCCATTGTTTAATATTTGTCATTTTAAAATGGTTTAAAATTTACTTTCTTTTTAAGTGAAAGCTGAGATTCACCTTTATATTTCTATGTGCCCCAAATTATGGGAAGTCTGCAGTCACAGGCTGCATGAGCTACAGACACTAGTTCCCTCTCTCATACAGTGATATACGCAGCAACAAATGTTTGACTCTGACAGACATCCCCAAAGGTATAGTCGCTATAGCAACTGCCATATCAAGCATTCCTCAGTGAGAAATATAAGCTTGTTCTACCTGGTTAATCAATATTTATATTGCAAAGAACTAGAGAGTATCTCTCTTTTACCAACTGTACAATATATAAAGTACCACTGCCATGTAATGTGGCATTGTTTATCTGAATAAGAATCCAGTTGGTATGTGCCTGTGAATTATTGTATTTATATTACAATAAGTACAAATGCATGCTGCCAAATGCAACAGGCATCCTGATTATTCTATCAATTTGAATGGAATGGCCATCCTCAAAAATGTCAGCAGAGGGGTAAGCAGGAGGGTTCCGCAATAAATGGAATTAAGGGTTTCACATTTCGCGCTGGTGGTCATACAAAGAAATGGAAAGGAAAAAGTGACAGAGATTTATGTAATTTGGACACAAAAGCAAATTCTTGGCTATGGACAAAGAATACAAGCTGCTGATTGTCCCTGCCCATCTGAATTCATGGCTAAACTATACCCAAAGAAGGGGATCATATTGGGAAAGAAACCATCATTACTCATTTAGAGTAATAGTTACAACCTTCTTACTCTACAAACATCTCCACAGTAGCTTAAAAATACCCCATAAGGATAACAGAGCTAGGTGCATGGAGACAATTTTGTATCAATTTTGAGGAAGTGATGAAACGGAGCAACTACCAGTCAGCACAGCAGGGGTTAAAGACAGCCCCTGGGTCCAGCTAGCTCCATCCTGTTATACCTGCAGCCAATGCCAGGCCTGGAGGGAGGAGAATAGGAGAGACGGTGGGTCTCAGTCTCACCAGCTGATAGCTGCCCTCCTGAAGAAGCTTGGAACCATGACCAGGCCCCTCTCAAGACCCATAAAGGGACCCTAGAGGAAGCAGGCCACCCAACTAAGTGGACTAGAGGGGCCATGCCCCAAACTGAGCAGACACTGGTAGGAAGTAGCCCTTTAGACTCCCTGCTGGGAGGGCTGCCCCTGTTCAGGTGTTGACAAACAGCCCTTGGGCTGGGATCTGGTGGAGAGGGTGGACTTGGGTCCCCCTACCTTCAAGACTGAGGCCTGCAACCAAGCCGGGGGCTGGAGGCCATGCACACTAACCACTAGGCAGTCTAGCCATCCAGAATGACCAATCATAGTATGACTTTGATATTAGCAATTACTAAAAATAAAGAGTAATCACAGACATCTGGTGATAAAATTCTCAATACAACACATCTAAACAGAATGATGACAGATCCCTATGTAGTACTTCAGTCACCTGATTTGAGAAAATAAGATCTTAGGGGCATATTCTACATCAGTGGTAGACAACCTGCAGCCATTGACCACATGTGGCCCATCAGGGTAATCTGCTCGTGGGCCACGAGACAGTTTGTTTACATTGACCATCCACAGGCACGGCCGCCCGCAGCTCCCAGTGGCCACAGTTCACCGTTGCTGGCCAATGGGAGCTGCAGGAAGCGGCACAGGCTGGCTGCTACTTCCTGCAGCTCCCATTGGCCAGGAACAGGGATTACATTGAGGGGCCGCAGGTTACCCACCACTGTTCTAAATGAACAATTCCATTTGGCATATAGTTCCAGGCTCTAAACTTGGGGAAACCAGAATTTCTTGTAACATAACAATTATAGATATGGCTTGTTTCCAAATTGCATTTCTTTTTAGAAATGTTAAGAGGGTGGTCACAGGAAGACATATTTCTGTACATATGAAGAAGTTGTGCAATTATTCTGAAGTCTATGCAAGCATTCTGAACAAAATGCTGAATGTTCTAATGTAATAATGCAAAGGAGCATTATATTTCAGACAAACCAAGCGGATCCTGGTTTGTCTGCTACAGAACATAGATTGATATTCAGGATTGCCATTAAGCAATCTAATTTTTCATTATTACATTCTAGATATTCAGGGAATTTAATTTAAGTAACAGAAAGTAGATGATAGTTTCTTCCTCTACAGTTATCCAATATTAATTTGTGATTTCACAATGCCTTCATTACGTAGGCTTAACATTCACAGCGGAAGGGAAAAAAAGGCTGGTGCGAGACGCATGCAATTTTTAAATAAATTCTGCCCGAGTGATCTACTTTTATGCCCAACATGATGCAGAAATGTGACTCAAGTCAGCAATACTCTTCTACCATCATTCTCTGAGTTCAAAACAACATAGGTCTGGGACATTTTCCAGAAACTTAAATTACAGATGGGGTATACTGACCCTTTAAGGTTGTAGAGGAAAGTCTACAAGGCCCTTGGTACTGTGATCAAGGGGTTTTGCCACAAACAAAGGCCCACTGAACAAAGGAGGTAGCTGCTGGAAAAGAGGACATAGGCCTGAGGTAGGAGGTTTTAATTGTTTGTTTTAACTTTGCTACCAGATCTCAGACTCAGGAAGGCCTGGGTTCTCTGGAGGAAGAAACACACACACACACACACACACACACACACACACACACACACACACACACATATTGTTTGTTTAAAAGAAATCTGGTTTCATCTGGTCTGCCATAATTGCCAATAATCGGGCAGTCTGACACTCCTAGTTCTATAGTCTTACTTGATAGGAAGCCTACTAAAGTCCATGCATGCCCTTCCAATAACTTGCATGAGCTTTGGATGAGGCCTAATTTCCCCCCAACCATTCATCACCAATGTCTTGTTGGGGCTAAGCCTTAGCTGAGTCCGTTTCTACCAGCTCCTGGGAAGACATCATCTCCTCTGGGTTTCCAGATCAAAGAACATATTGGTTGTGTTTAATTTACTGTCTAGGACTTGTGCTGGGTTAGTCTGGGAGTCAATGCAGGAGAATCATTTCTGTAAATATTATTATATCTCTATGTGATCTGAAGGTGTATTTAAGCTAAATATTCTATCTGGATTTGATATGTACATTTTTTATCTGTCTTATTTGTCCTTTATATTACCAAAATTGGTAATCAAATTAGATTAAGTGGAAAAACAGAAATGTAGATAAATAAATGATTCTAAGATGAAGAATTTTGGAAGTTTCTCCTTCCTATGCAACCTGTCTTCAAGAGCTATCAACTCTGATACAGACAAAGAAATCAATTAAGCAACTTTAACAAATACAAAAGTGAAAAAAAAATCTGAAAGACCTACATACCACAATTAGTTAATTATACACTAATTTTTCAGTTCATATACCTATCTTTGTTTTATTTTTCTTCACCTTTACCATAAATGCTTTGCCTCTGAGAAACTTTTCAGTTGTAAGTCTAAAATAAAATTTATATTAGGGTACATTAATGATAAAGAAAGTAACATATTATTATAGAATATATAATATACATTTCCAAACTATGTTTGAATAATTGCATCATATGACATGATGTCTCACTGTATGATTATATGTAAGAATAGAAAACAATCAAAAGAAAGCGGACAATGAATAAATGTAACAAGGACTCTCAAATTCAATCTGGACTATATCTTCTAAGATTTTGTTTAAACATCAATGCACTGCTATATGTACATGATCTTCTATCTAAAATGATAAGTAAATCTATTCCAATAATGTTAAAGGATTGCAATCTCTGATATTTATAACTAGTGACATGAATTTTGGGTAACAGAAGGCTCCATTGATACTAACTGAGGATCTGGCCCAATAATTCCTATACTAGATCACACCAGTAGTCATCTAATTCAGTGTCCTGTCTCAAGTAGTACTGGATAATTTAAAGAAAAGCATAAAATTTTCATCTGAAAATATACAATTTGAGGTGCTGGGAATTTCTGACTCCAAACAATGATATGTTTACATCCAAGAATATGAGGATACTTATGTCTGATACTGTACCATTTATCTTATGCATATGAGATCTTAATTAAGTCATCCTGAATTTAAAATTGCTTTCTCCACTACCTGACACAAATGTAGACTTTCAAGTCACATTATAATAGAGAAATTATCATTCAAAGTAAAAATTGATTAGTAAATAAAGAGCAAAGTGTCAGGGAATAATTGCATTTGATGTTCTGTACAGCAGTCACCTACAAATCAAGTTTTTTAGAGGAATACATTGTTATAGAAATGACTTGTATTACTTCTCTTCTTATCTTTTTACTTTTGTAGTTTAAAGTTTTGGCTCAATTTGGCTTATTGATTTAGTTGTACTTAACTTGACCTTACAGATCAGTCTGTGTTCTTTTCAAGTGCCATTTGTACTGACTCTAACATAAACCTATAACTTCTATAATTAGCTTAGAACTGATAAGTCCCACACATCCACTGAGAATTTAAAATAGTTTTGTTGTCAAAACCAATTATACCAAGAGTGTTAAAACTAATGTTTCTTTTGTACAGCCACTCTCCAAAGGTACATGTTAACAAGCTGTGCTACACCATCATGCTTAGTTGGGCAGCAGATGATATATGAACATTGTCAACTATCTTGAACCCTGAAAACCCATGAGCACTTCAGTTAAGGACAGCTTTGATCATTAGAAGCTGCTTAAAGTTCAACAACAAGTGACACATTATTCTCAGAAGGAATTAGCCAATGTCACGTTTAGGGACATTGTACAAAATATATCTTCAAAAAAGGATGTTTTTCTACTAAGATGATGTATGAATGGATACTGGTTTCATTGAGAGAGTTACTCTAATTCCAACCAAATCAACAATAGATTAGCATATACTGTAATAGATAAAATACAATATAAATCAATTATGTTTATAAATTATATGTAAAGAAGTCAATATGTGAATACCTCAGTCAAGAACTAAACAGCCTCAAAAACCTGTTAAGCCTATTAAATATAAGCATATACCAGATTCACCGAAAACATAACAAGCCCTATAACAAATCAAACTATAATAATTCACAAAACACATGTAGCAGATCAGATATTAAATAGCAAGCAAAAAAATTGTCAATGGTGTAAATGGAAGTATGAACAACATGTAAATTAACCAAGTTAATGTAATAGCTCACGTACCAGGGATGGTCTCCGGATAGGTTTTTAAATAAAATTTTCAGTACAGGCTCCTCCCTCTCTGGCCTTCCTTAAACCCCACACTTCCTCCTTCCAGTCTGTTAAAACACAGCTGTTGAGATCATCTTTCTCAATCATTGTTTTACTACAGCATTACTTATGCTATCATTTTTTTCTGCTTTAGTGGCATATCTTTGTCAGAAAGAGAGCAGATCCACACTCCCAATTGATGATATGTTTGTGCTTGTTAGTAAAAGAATAAGCCCACACAATGAAAGTCACAACACAGAACATCACTTCCCGGTAAGGATAAAATGTTGCAGGGAATTTTGTCCTGACCCAACTCCTATTAAAGTTAAAAGAACTGCATGGCTGATCTTCCACACAGTATATTCAAGAGGAAACAACTGACAGGAAATCATTAGTGTTCATATGAAGACCTGTTTGAGACAAATAGCTACCAGACTGATCTCTGCACAGATCGCAGATTTTGTAAGTAAAGAAAAAATTTGGTGGCAAGTTTTGTTACTGTGCCTCTAACAGCCCAGTATTCATGAATATCTGTAGAAGCTGGGCAGAACAAGAACAAAGAGCCATTGGATACAATCTGTTGAGATAACAGGGAAACTGTAATATTCTGATTTTGTGATCATATTGCCCTCTAGGCTCAGATACAGGATAAGGGGCCAACTACTGGATAGCTAGGAAGATCTCCTTTAGCTCAAGAGGTAGAAGCCTATGTTTTACTAGCACAATCTTCTCTGTTAGAAGTAAGATTAAGCTAATAAATGTCTGTTGTCTGCAGTGTATGAATTCAAAGAATGACGTGTTTTTAACTTTACAATTCTCATTACCTTTAAACCCCATGACTTCAAACTTTTGACAATACTATTTGAGATCAGCTAGTTTTTATATCAGTTTGCTTAAGTCTTTTCAACCAACAGTTTAAACAACACATTTAGCCACCCCTTCACATGTCAACTATAGACACAGCTCAAACAATATTTGAACATTGCTATTCTGAATATTGCAATTGCTAATTAAGAACAAAGTTATGAACGATAAAGAAATGGACCCAACATTGTTTAAAGTTGCTTGTACTACTTACTTCGTCTCTCTCCTACAAATGCCTCACTGGTGGAAACTGCACCAGGGATACACTCAAAATGTGCATCCCCCTCCTGCTGAGATAACATCCCCTTTCTCAGCTAGTACTACTCCACTTTGTGGCTGTGATGGCTGTCATGGGGTCCATTGCAGAGAGGAGACAGCGATCAAGCTGAGCTGTTGCAATCTTCCCACTGAAGACTTTTGCTGCTGGGGACTCTGCATCCTATTTGTGTAACCCAATTCTGAGACTAGCTTTAAATTGCAAATCTTAGTAAGACAAAAAACTTCTGAATTCTAAAGAACCATTTTTTCGTTGTTACCTTGCCAGTGAAAACATCAAGTAACCGAAGTATCAAGCTGCTGAACTTAATGTCCATACTGATGCACACCCAAAAATGTGTTATTGATATTTTTAGCCATACTTTAACAGATCATGTGACTTTCTGTATCAGATTTTAGTGGTGCAAATTTTTCGTTGTAGCACATCGTACTGCAGGTGTAAAATAAATCATTTTAATGGGGACCTTAACTACCCACTTGCCCACTCACCTAAGAGGAGAAGATATTTTGCCTGTACAAGTAGGCTGAGCTGGGTCAGAGTGTGTGATTCTGGGGTCTATGGGGAGGAAAGGAGCAGAATGGATCAAGTCCCACTTCTCCTTTAATGGGAGGGGAAGTTGGAGTAGAGCAGCCTAGACACTGTTAGCTCTTTATGAGGCAAGGAGAAAAGTGGTTGTATCTGCTACTTTTTTTTTTTAAGAGGATGGGACAGAGAAGACAGAGCAAAGCAGTCCTTGAGCCATTTTTCACCAGATATTGGGAGGCAGTGAGGATAAAACTGGCCTCTTTGCTGCTGCTCCTTTAAGAGGACTGAGGGGGAGTGCGAATCAGAGGACGTGGGAGGCTAGGATTCTACAAATGCAATAGGAAGGCATCCAGCAGGAGAAATTTTGCAAAGCTCACACTATAGAAACCCCTTTTCACACTCACAAATGAATGCAGTTATGCAATACATTTCCAAAGCTGCAATCACATTCCTAAGCACAATTAAAGTAATCTAAAACTCAAAACTTCACTTAGTCCTGCTCATTGTAGTGGTGAACAAAAGTTTTCTGGCTTTTTCACAGTGCTCATGGATGAGGAAAACACAGCTTAAGGAATTTAATAAGGGGAAATAGGAAACCTGAAGACACAGCTAATGACTGAATTTGAAAGGACTCCCTGTACACACACAATTTTGGAAAATGCATCATTTTTGGACATGCTGTCTCTGTATCGATTAATGCCTTCCTTCTTGCTGTGTAAATAAAATGGGAAGAGAAGAATTCATTTTTGTTTGTTGGTTTGATTAGGGAAAAAGAAAGTGCTTATACCTAGATTCTCAAAGATGTTTAGGTGCCTAACTCCCATTGATTTCAATAAGAGTTAGGTGCCTAAATACCTTTGCAGATCTGGGCTTTCGTGTTTGGGTTGAAGTGTTACAGCAACAATTGCAAACACTAGGCCAAACTCTCAGGTGGAGCAAATTTGTGTAGGCCCACTGATTTCAACAGAGCTATGCCAGTTTCCACAGGCCATTTAATTCATAAATTGCACCTTAGAATGATTACTGAGAGTAGCATAGTTTGAGGTTGTCCAGCTTGCTCTTGTTTGCATAAGTATCTTTATTTTTAATATAATGGTACCTTTTCCTCAGCTGACTTGTTTCCTATCTTTATGTGGGAGAAAACGTGTAGTGGACTGGAGCACAAGTCAATTGCATATAGGTTTTAGAACAACAACAACAAAATGACGTTGGGTTTTATCTAAAGTCTAGTGAAGTCAACAGGAGTCTTTTAATTCAGTTTAATGGACTTTGAATCAAGCACACGGATTAGAACCCAGGTTTTGATGCCTATTCTACAGAACTTAAATGTGTCAGTCCTGGGTATTAGCAGAATGTGCTCCACTAACTTTAATGGAATTGGCTTATGCCAGGACTGTATGTTGCTCTGGATGATTTAGAATTGTATTCTTTGTGAAGCAGAAGACTCAGCAGGACAACTGTTTGCATTCCTTAGTGCTGAACTCCAGAAGTGCAGACATGTACAATAATTGCCTTGCTTATTTTTTTTTCCACAGATGCTAGGTTTCTCTCTCATACTCAAAATAACTTCTTACTTAAGAGCCATCATTTCAGGCAGCATGACAGCTAAGTCCATTCATCATACTGGAAAGGTACAACTGAAACAGACAACAATGAAACTAATAGTTCAACTGATTCCTATTGCTCATCTGCCAATTTATCAAATGAATGGCACACCAAGTAATTGCAAGAAAAGTAAGGTTATATTCTGCTACACGTAACAGTAATATATTTTATATAGCTAGCTCTTTTTTGGTCTATTTGGACCATAATTTATAGCTGCAATGACTCCTGATATATCAGCCTAACAGTTCATTTTCACCTACCTTTTCAGCTGACTGTGCAGTACCAAAAAATATTGGAATGAAGGCAAGCCATACTATACAGGTAGTATACATAGTGAATCCAATGGGTTTAGCTTCATTAAAATTCTCTGGGACACCCCGAGTCTTGATGGCATACACAGTACATGTAACCATTAGGAGAATGCTATAACCCAAGGAGCAAATGATTTGTAGATCCGTAATGTCACATTTGAGAACTCCTCTGGCTTGGTCAGGGTCCATAGTTTTCTGCTCATCATAATCTATGATAATGTTGGGTGGGTCAACTGCAAACCAAATGAAAACCCCTAGAAGCTGAACTGATATTAAACTTGAAGTAATCGCCAGCTGTGATGTCGGGCTTATAAGCCGAGGTGCTGTCACTGACTTTTTGCCCTGTTCAAATATGCGGTAGATGCGGTTTGTTTTAGTTAAAAGGGCTGCATAACTGATGCACATCCCCAAGCCCAAGAAGATACGTCGGAAGGAGCACACTGCAACATCTGGTTTGGCAATCATCAGGAAAGTAATTATATAACAAAGAAATATTCCAGTCAACAGGACATAGCTGAGTTCCCTTCCAGAAGCCCGGACAATGGGAGTGTCATTATATCTAATGAAGGTCGCCATTACAAAAATGGTGGCAATAATTCCAAGCATAGCCAAGAAGACTGGTATGACGGCCCATGGAGAGTGCCATTCCAATTTCACAATGGGTATAGGGCGGCATCCAGTGCGGTTCTCATTAGGTCGCTCATTATATGAGCAGAGCAAACATGTCAACTCATCAGCTTGGTATTGGTACCCATCACAGAGCTCACAGTGCCAACAGCATGGCATCCCTTTAACCATCTTCTTCCTTTCACCTGGTTTACAAGGCAGACTGCAGACAGAGGATGGGATCTCACGTATTCCTTTACCCCATTGCATGTCTTCAATCTGTGAAATGAGAAATGTGAAATACAAAGAGGGGGATTATTTGTATGTTAGTGTCAGGTATTGCTAGGGAATTGAACTGAGTTGTTACTTAGCCAAAAAAAATCAAGCAAGCAATAAAAACACAGATGGCTTCATGTGTTTTAGTGGGAATTGCAGATGTCAGCATTTTCACATAAAATTCTGCCTGCATGACTGCAATTACCACTGTAATTTACTATTTTTATTATTAGCGATCTCATTACAACATACATCATGTGAGAAAAAATGAGAGATATTATAGAGAGAGATTAGGAGCACAGCACCTTCAGAAGGTATAGGAAGCCATTGTTATGAAAATTAATAGGAAAATGTAATGGTTTAATGGTATGCAGCAATACCATATAACGACTATATGACATGCATCTACAACTTGGGGCTTGATTTCGTTTCTTACTAAAGCTAGAATACCAGATGCATCCACTTCATGGGAAATTCTGGCAACAATGATAACATTTTGAATATGATGGAAGACGTACTTCATAAGGAAAAAGTGGGAGTGGAAATGTGGCACTCTCTTCAATTCTATCAACCCTGTAAGAACCAGAGTTTGAAAGAGTCCATGAGAAACATTTATCAGTGATAAAAGAATGGATAATAGCTAACTAACATTTCATTTAAGAGACACATTTTCTTCTATTTATGTGAGGCATCATGCATACTTCTGAGCACTAAAATCATTAAAAAAAATCATCTTAAATGAATGGAAATTCCCATTTGATTTCCTTACTCGCACTCTCTAGCCTTGCACTCTTCCATGTCTCTGGGCTGGTGAACAAAGGTTTCAAGTACTAGACAAGATGAAAACTCTAAACATCATCTTCAAAATATGCCAAAGTAGAACCAGAAATGACCACTTTATAGGTCCTAACAGACCTAATGTGAATTTATCAGACCACATTCTGATCTTAGTGCCATAAAGGACCACGAGATCTGCCACAGATGTGACCACGAGATAGGAGAGGGCTCCGAGTTACTAAAGAGAATTCTTTCCAAGGTGTCTGACTGGGGAATCTTGCCTACATGCACAGGATCTAATTGATCACCATATTTGGGGTCAAAAAGGAATTTCCCCCTGGGTTAGATTCGCAGAGACCCTGGGTTGCTGTTTTTTTTTGTTTTTTGTTTTGCCTTCCTTTGCAGCATGAGGGAGGGTCACTTGCAGGTTTAAACTAGTGTAAATTGTCTATTATCTATAACTTTAAGTCTTAAAATCATGATTTAAGGACTTCAATAACTCAGCCAGACACCAGGTTAGGGGTCTATTACAGGAACAGGTAGGTGAGGTTCTGTGGCCTGCAATGTGCAGGAGGTCAGACTAGATGATCATGATGGTCCCTTCTGACCTTAAAGACTATGAGTTAGCGTCTTGTGACTATTAATATATATAGGAAAGCTACGGTTTGCAAGTCTTAAATGAAGGATTAGGTCATACTTCCCTGATTTAATTCAAAATTGGTCCTGGCTCAACTTCATTTCATATATTTAAAAAAATAAAAAAGTCACATGCTGCTCCAAATGTTTAATCTTCTTGCTGTGCTACCAAGGACACTGCTGAAAATGTTAGAAAAATAATCCCAAAATAATAGATATTCCAAAGGTCTGGTACTGTATTAGAAACTTCATTAACCTTCAATATACACAATTCATACACAACTCTTCTGAGTTAAAGGTGCATAATTTATAGAAGCCAAAAGGATATTGACTCCAGTAGTTTAAATGAATAAATATAATTATTTAATTATAATGATAAAGGCAATGAGGTCTCACTGAAAAGCTAGGCACCAGGTGCCAGGAACTACACAGTTCTAATCCCAGTTCTGCTACCGATTCATCAGATCAACCAAGGCAAGTCACTTTGGGCCAAATTACCAGGTGATGTAAGTGGTGGTGTAAATTATATAAATTGTAGTAAAGCGGTGAGTGTCTAAGTTACAAGCTGAGAGGTCAGAATGAATTGTTGCAGAAGGAAAAGGAAGCAAGAGGGAAATATAAGTGCTGGAACAATTTGTATTGTGGGGGTGCTGAGAGCCATTCAACCAAACTGTAAACCCTGTATATGACAGAAACCACTTCATCCAGGAGGTTTGGTAGCACCCTCAGCATCCCTAGTTCCAGCACCTATGATAAGAAGTTGAAATGGGATAGGATTTTTAACTCTACAAATCACATAAAAGACAAGACCCCTTAAAAAAAAGAATCTAAAAGAGCAATGAAAAACATAGAATCATAGAATCTTAGGGTTGGAAGAGATCTCAGGAGGTCATCTAGTCCAATCCCCTGCTAAAAGCAGGACCATCACTACCAAATCACCCAGCCAAGGCTTTGTCAAGCTGGGCTTTAAAAATCTCCAGGGATGGAGATTCTACCACCTTCCTAGGTAACCCATTCCAGTGCTTCACCACCCTCCTCGTGAAATAGTGTTTCCTTATATCCAACCTAGACCTCCCTCACTGCAATTTGAGACCATTGCTCCTTGTTCTGTCATCTGGCACCACTGAGAACAGCTGAGATCCATCCTCTTTGGAATCCCCCTGCAGGTAGTTGAAGGGTGCTATCAAATCCCCCCTCGCTCTTCTCTTCTGCAGACTAAATAACCCCAGTTCCCTCAGCCTCTCCTTGTAAGTCATGTGCCCAAGCCCCCTAATCATTTCCATTGCCCCCGCTGGACTTTCTCCAATTTGTCCACATCCCTTCTGTAGTGGCGGGGACCAAAACTGGACTCAATACTCCATGTATGGCCTCACCAGTGCATAATAGAGGGGAATAATCACTTCCCTTGATCTGCTGGCAATGCTCCTACTAATACAGCCCAATATGCCGTTGGCCTTCTTGGCAACTTCAACTTCAGGGCACACTGCTGACTCATTTCCAGCTTATCATTCACTGTAATCCCCAGGTCCTTTTCTGCAGAACTGCCGCTCAGCCAGTCGGTCCCCAGCCTGTAGCAGTGCTTGGGATTCTTCCTTCCTAAATGCAGGACTCTGCACTTGTCCTTGTTGAACCTCATCAGATTTCTTTTGGTCCAATCCTCCAACATGATAAAGAATAGAGGAGATGTTGTCTGTCTTAAGCTTCACATAGTTATACACCCTTTTGGTTGTATTATAACCATTTCATAGGTAGGCAAACTGAGAAGAAAAGATCTTAAACTAACTTATTTAAGATTGCACAACAAGAAAGTTGTACAACAGAATTTACATGTTCTGATTCCCACCTTCCCCGTTCTAACTACCATACAGAGTTTCATAGATCTCATATTTCTATTCTAACCTAATCTGCAGTAGTTGAGGGACTTGTACTAATTTTCTGTGTGCTAAAATATCAAGGAACCATACAACTGAATCCTTAATACAGTATCATACTTTTCTTCTATTTTAAGCTTATAATGGGTGAATTTCCATATTCCAAAAATATTCTATAGCATGGCCTGATATTTGGGACAGCCTGAAGGTATCTCATTTTGTGCCTATACTATGTGTAAAGAGATAAACAGATGATCAGGCAAAATTATGGAAAGTCCTTTATTTGTTGACTGGGTATACACCATGATAGCTCAATATCATTGGCCTCAAAGATTTTCTAGTGTTCTTTTGCTTCTGGCTAAAAAATTAATAATGAAAAACTGCCTCTCAAATAAGCCACCTGACACAGAAGGCTGTCATAGTGAGCTTACAGATCTGATTGTAGCTAGAGACACTTTCCCCACAAAGAAAAGAACATATCTGAGACATGTTTGTCTTTAAAATATCTTATTGGTTTATAACTTCTTAAAGAAACCCAAACAACAACAAAATGTTTGTTTATATATTACATATTGTCTATACTTTAGGTCTTAGGTATTTCTAAGGTTTTCAGCTTGTTTTCCAAGAGATGGTAAATTATGTTGAGGTTTATTATTATTATTATTTATTCTCTCAACTGCCTTGAATCTAATTTTGGTTTTGAAATCCTGCATCTGAAAGAGAATTCTGCTACCACAGTAATTTCCATTTGTCAAATCATATTTGATTACTGCTTGCACTTGCGTTATTTACAAAACTGGTAGCTCTTTTTATGCCACACTTCGAATATATTTTATTCATTGCAGATAGGATCCTACCCAGGTAAGATGCAGTATTTTCAAAATAGTTCACCTAAAAACATGCGCTTCTGAGGCTTTTTTTAAAGAGTGAACTGAAATGCTATTTAAATAATCAAATTAGCTGAGAACCTAAACAGTACTCAAGGACCCTTATAATTTACAAATGGACAGTCTTTTTTAAAAAACAAAATATTTTTTTAAACCTGTTCTTCCTTCACTTAGCTGACATAACCAAAACTCAAGGTTTTGCTTCTCTTGTTTCAGTTAACGACACTGCTAAAGTCAAAAGCAGCTTAAGCAATGCAAGAGGTTTAGATTTTAGAGAGAGCATCTCAGCTGTTACTGGAGAAATACAAAAACTATGTCTTGGCCAGAGAAAAAGCTTTTCATTTCACTGTTACAAAGAAATGTCATTATTTCTTTTATTTGCCCGTCCCTTGGGACCCCTCATTCAGAGTCAAGGGGAGTTTTGCTTGCATAAGGCCTGCAGGGCTAGATTGTTTCTTTTCATGTTTTGAAGGGGTGGAGGCTTCCACTGCGTTTTTAACTATTGAGTATTATTTCTTTTAGGCCCCACTCCGCTGCTGATGGCAAGCTAATTAATAGGAAAGACACACCTGCAATTAGAGTTGAAACAAACAAACAAGATATGTTGGAGAAGAGTCAACCTGGCTTCTGTAAAGGGAAATCATGCCTCACCAATGTATTAGAATTCTTTTGGGGGGGGGGTCAACAAGCACACAGACAAGGGTGATCCAGTTGATATAGTGTACCTGGACTTTTAGAAAGCCTTTGACAAGGTCCCTCACCAAAGATTCTTAAGCAAACTAAGCAGTCATGGGATAAGAGGGAAGGTCCTTTTGTGGATCAATAACTGGTTAAAAGATAGGAAACAAAGGGTAGAAATAAATAGTTCAATAAGCTGTTCAATATTTTCATAAATGTTCTGGAAAAGGAGATAAACAGTGAGGTGGCAAAATTTGTAGACAAATTACTAAAGATAGTTAAGTCCAAAGCTGATTGTGAAGAGTTACAAAGGGGTCTCACAAAACTGGGTAACTGAGCAGATAAAACTCAAATGTTGATAAATGCAAAGTAAGGCACTTTAGAAAACATAATCCCAACTATACATAAAAAATCATGGGCTTTAAATTAAGTGTTACCACTCAAAGATCTTTGAGGGAAATTCTCTGAAAACATCTGCTCAATGTTCAGTGGCAGTCAAAAAGCTAACAGAATGTCAGGAACCACTAGGAAAGAAATAGATAACAGAAAATAACATAATGCCACTATACAAATGCATGGTATGCTCACACCTTGAATAATGCATGCAGTTCTCGTCGCCACATCTCAAAAAAAGATATTAGAATTGGGAAAAGTACAGACAAGGACAACAAAAATTATTAAGGGTATGGAACAGATTCCACATGAGGAGGGGTAAAGAAGATTGGGACTTAGAAAAGATACAACTAAGGCAGGATATGATAGAGGCTGATACAATCATGAATGGTGTAGAGAAAGTGAATATTTACTCCTTCACATAACACAAGAACCAGGGTCACCCAATTAAATTAATAGGCAGACGGTTTAAAACAAACAAAATTAATGCTTCTTCACACAATGCCCAGTCAACCAGTGGAACTTGTTGTCAGGAGATGTTGTGAAGGCAAAAAGTATAAGAACTTCACACAACACACATTCAACCTAAGGAACACATTGTCATGGGGTGTTGTGAAGGCCACAAGTATAACTGGGAACAAAAAAAGGTAAGTTCATGGAGAACAGGTTCATCAATGGATTGTTATCCAAGAAGGTTAGGATGCAATCCCATGCTCTGGGTGTCCCTAAACCTCTGACTGCCAAAAGCTGGGACTGGATAATGGCGGCTGGATCACTCAATTTCCCTGTTCTGTGCATTCCCTTCAAAGCTTTTGGCACTAGCCACTGCTGGAAGAAAGGATACTGGGCTAGACAGACCATTGGTTTGACCCAGTGTAGACTTTCTCATGTAGTGATACAATCTGGAAGAAAACAAAGCGTCAGATTGTCCCATGACAAGTACAAACTGAACCCACTTCATCCAGCAGCCTATTTCCCAACATAGTAAAGTATTTTGTGAGGGGAACTACAAAGTGAGAGTGTATGTTAACAGCACCCTGCCATTTCCTGCAATTTGAGTGCCTGAAAGTACCTTTCTTAATCATATCCATACAAAAGAGGTTTACAATTTGTGGAAGCAATGTGGCCTAGACAACAGAGTAGAAGACTTGGACACAGGGCATTGGAATTCTCATCCTGGATCTGCCACTGGCCTGTTGGGTGATTTTCAGCACATCATTTCTCCTCTGAGTGCTGCAAAACTCTGGCTATCTAACACAAAAGCTATTTGATGGCATATGCCATACTTAAGCCACTATTCTGTAGCAAAGCAGTGGTTCTTGTGTAGATGCTTGTGAGGGTGCGTATGTTTTAAAAGAGACAAGGTGTCTACACTTGTAGCACAAAGATGGAGCCGATTCCACTGTATCAAAGGTTCATTGTTTATAATTCAGAAGCATTACTCTGACATACCTACCTTGATTCAGATACTTAAAATGGGGAGACAATTGTTTTGTTGAAATCAGAAGGGCACCAGATGTTACCATAGCACTTTGTTCTAGAAACACCTGGTACAAGTTCTTTAGCACTTGTTACTGTTGCTTTACATCACCTCTTGGTCTTATTTCAACAGCTCATCTGGCAGAAAAAAAAGAGTCAATCCTTGATGGGGCAAAGCAATGTCACTGGTTCTCCAAGGAACACAGAAACAATACCCGCTCCACACTGTTTCCCAGATGTGATCACACAAACACATTCACACACATTCACATGATTAACAAGGTAGCAAGCAGTACTTCATAGAGTACTACATAAGGGGCAGGGGAGGCACTTCCATGTGATCAATTTTTTTAAATTAAGAATGTGGCATAGATCTATCCAGCTGACCGGTTCAGTATAAAGAGGATTCTGCTTCAATAAGATTGTCTCTTTCTTGAAACACATATATCACTCAAATTGTGGGAGGAATTTACATCTTTCCTTGTTAATAAAAATAGTCCTATTCAAGACAGTTTTCCTCCTACCAGAAAGACAAGGAGCAAAGAAAAAAATATTTTATCCTGGCTGGATTTGGCTGATTCCATCCTTTGAATATGAGCATACTTGAGGGAAACAAATGCTACCCATCTGCATGTAGAAACTTTGCATGTCATGGTTTGTGTAGCTATTGGGAAGGGCACTACAATGAAATATCATCACCTCCTTCCTATTCACTCAGCCGAAATGTGTGAATGTTTGGATTCTGTTCCAGATATAGACCAAGATTTCCAGAAATGCATGCCTATTTTCTGTGAGTAATTACTATGATGCATGCAAATTTTAATTGCATGCACATGTTTGCAGGTGCTACTGCATTCACAGCGATCTGAAAAGCTGAAATCACAGGCTCTTGATTATGATTTGAAATCCATTTATCCCTTCAGTCCTGAACCTTCATTTTAATGTAGAAGTGATTGAGAAAGAGGCTATTCCAAAGGCATCGGAAGAGAGCCTGGTAGTTTGTTTTCTGGCCCTATAAGGCACAGATATGGTGTTGGTGTGTTTGATGGATGACCTCAGATGATAATCCATTACTTACATATCAATAATGTAAGATTTCCCCATTGGTTTGGATACTGTTGGTCAGAAAGTAATACTGATCTGACTGTGAGGACTGGATTGTTCTAAGTCATTATTCTGGGGTAAGTACTATTTAGTAACTTTTATCTGCACCAATTCCACTTTTTCCACACACACCTCTCATGTGGGTTGGTTTTATTTCTATTGTTTTACCTTGTATGCAAAGGCAGGTGAAATGGAGTATGATGCAGAGTGTTGATAGCCATTATCTTTATTACCACAGTAACAAAGACTTATAGGCAATGTTATTGCAAAGTGATTTCCAAACATTATCCGTTTAAAAAAAAATCACCAGGATGGACTAGCAGGGCATTCACCCATGTCCCTTTGCAACATGCCCTCTGACACAGTTGCCATGGACTCTTTTTCCATTCGTTTTCTCCCTTTCTTTTCCTGTCCTGTTTATTCTGGTCCCTTTGTGGCCCTGTTTACATGTTTTTGCTAACTCTTGTCTCCCTTCCACTTGGTTACACTATTTCCCCCTTCCCTTGCTGCTTCCTCACTCACCAGAAGGATACATGCGGCTTGTGGCTGGGAGCATCCTTTGGTGACACTCAAAGTGTTATCGGAGCAGAGAAAAGAAACTCAGGCTGACGGGCTGCTTCCTGAGCCTTCAGCCCTGTATGTCTTAGCTACTCCTTGCCCCCAAATTACTGTAAGGTAAGAGAAGGTCTACATTTATGATGGGGGTGTAGAGTACATACAGTGCATGCCAAGCTAGCATGCTCATAAACAGCAGTATAGATAGTAAGGTACTGCTTAGGTGACCAGAGTAGAGTGCCCTGCATGTCTTAACCCTATGGTATATATCTTATCCTGCTCTCTACACACCCAAGCAGTGCCTCCCACCTATTTGTAGTTGCGTAGGGTCCCAGCTGCCGACCCACTGCTGGAGTCTTTCCTTGCTGCAATGAAAGACTCCAGTAGTGGGGGAAGGTTCTGGCAGCTCCCACCTCCCAGAGCCTTTCCCTGCCCTGTGTAGCTACACACCACAGTGAGCATGGACACAGCCTGCCTTTCACTGAAGTAGCTACATGTACCCTACAAAGGGTTACAAGTGTAGACAAGGTCTAAGAGACTGTACACAGGGCTTTATCTAAAGAACTTAGAAACTTCAAATGAAGCAGAACTCCTGCTTACCAGTACTTCTTGCAGGAAATACATTATATCTGTACTAGTTGCTAGTTCATTTTCTGGGTGCAATTCAAGATCTGTTTTTAATAAATAAGGATGAAAATTGGTTTGGGCCCTAGCTACTTGAAAGATTGCCTTTGCTCGTGTGGGACCACAGCAGTTGTGACCAGCAAAGGTGATTAATCTAGCACTCATATAGTTTTTGCTGAGAGAGGCCAAAACTGAATCACAGAGAAATTAAATGGCTTGCCCAATGTCACACAGGAAATCTGTGACCAGGCTGGGAATTGAACTCTGCTCTTGAGTCCAAGTGCAAGGCCTTAACCACAAGACCATGCTTCCTCATGAATTATTTCCCCTACAGCACGGAAAAATCCATTTTGGTTCTGGGTTATCTCTAATTCATAAACCCGTTCTCCTTAAACTTCTGCCCATCCCCTATTTCAGAAAGGCTCAGAGTTCAGAATTATTTAATCAGTTTCCAATATGTATTGTAATTATGCTCACTATGGACAAGACATTGTCCTAATTCTCCATTTTAATGAATAAAACAACTGTTACTATACGTATATAATATAAACATTACTTTTTTCCTCTTCAACATGAACATTTGTATTATGAGACACTTGTATCAAACAAAATTATTTCACACAATGTTTAACATCAAAATCAGTTCAGAAATAATTACATTAGTGTTAATTAATATACTCTGCTAGAAAAAATAACCATCTTCTGGCTTTAACAAAAACTATCCCATGATTTTTATGGACATATTGGAAAACAATTGTTGAGGATCATTCTCAGCTTTATTACTACCTTAGAGATTGGTTGCAGACTCCAGTTACTAAGTCAGCAGTTTAAACAGTTTTTGTATATTCAGCCTTACGGATGATAATATTTGCATGACTTCACTCCTAGGGCTTAGCCATTAATGTCTTTTAATTAATTTCTAAATCCTGGTCTTTAAAATGATAATGCTTTTAAGCTAAGCATACATCAATAATACACAGTCAATATATCCAATTGCAATATCTGAACTAAACTTTCTTTTATTAAATAGATCACAACAACAAAATAAACCAATCTACCAAGAAAAGATGCAAATCTGCACCACTAACATCCCAATGCACTGCAACCAAAAGGAGTTTTCTTTTTGTTATTTTTTTATTTTAATGTCACCGTCTGCATGGGATTAACTGAAAACAGTTAAAGAGGAACGGGAGTTTTACAGACTTAAATCTTGGAGATTTCTGATTGTGCCTAATCAATCACTTAGTTCTCAAGAAATCATAGAAGATTATCACTGAAAGTTTTAAGAATATGTAACTGTAGGTTAACTTTAAAAAGCCTTTTAAAGACCTCCCCCTTTTTTAACAATAGCAAGGAACAGACTATATTTGAAAATGTGCTGGTTGTAAAACAACTGTATTCATCCTTGCCTGGTTTCTGTGAGAAGACTGAAGAATGACTATATGAGATTCCAGTCCTGGAATTTGAACTGGATTGGCAGGGTGCTGCTCCTGTGCAGACACACCATGACTTCAGTAGGATTCTGTGTGGGTGAAAGGACCTGCCTGTGTGGATCATGTTGAAGCATCAAGACCTTGATATTTCCTACAATTTAAGATCTTGATCTCCAAAGGCGTTCAGTGTTCCCATCTCCAACTGATTTTAAATTTTATTGTTCTTAATGGCTGTCATGGGGTGGAATGGATGTAGGTCAGGTTGGAATTTGGTTGTATGTGTGTAAAATATATGTATGTATGTTATACCTGGGAGAAATTTTCAAATTAACTAATAATAAAGTTACTGATGAACTGATGTGCCCTAAAGTACAAGTTGTTCTCCCTTATTTTGTATCCCTTTAAATATATATATTTTAAAAGCAGCTTTAAAATATTTAAGCTTCTTTTTAAAAATATAATACTCTTAGAAGATATTATAGCACCTGAGAGAGGACAGTCCCATATAACTATTCCTGCTAGTGTTTAGAATCAGTCTTTACATTAAAAGAACAAATAATTTCCACTTAGATCATGGAGAGATCGATAGAGCTCTCTAGGTGGACTGCAGTACAGATAAAGTCCCAGTTAACAGCAGGGTGACAAAACCAAACACTTAAGGTGGCAGGTTTTTCTTCAGTCATTCATTGCACTCTTATTCTTCCTGTTCTATTCCTGTGAATTGGCTGGTACTAGAGTTCACTTAAAGAGCAGAATGCTGGCAAATGTCAAAACTCTGACTGATGACGAGAACACAGCAGCCAGATAGCAGTGGGCAGTTGATATTACAGGTAAGCTAGGATTTTCACTTTTAAGGCCGTATTCTCCCTAGCCCCTTTTCCTGGGGGAACAAAGAGCCTTCTGCGCACTTTATGCACTCACACAAGGACCATGAATAATCATCATCCCTAAGCTCAGGGGAGCACGAGTATGGTTCACCCTTTGGGTGCACATAACCACAGAGGGAGCAGGGAGGAGGCAGGGTATGACTCAGTGACCAGTTTTTGACAACTGGCAGGGGGCACAGGGATACATAAGAGTTATAGGAATCCCCTGGGTCCGGTAGCTATATACTAGTCCACCAAAGAATGTCATGTAAAGTCTCTAGTGAAAGCTTGTATGTCACAGGTCATTTCAAGATGTATGTATGGAAAATGATGTGAGCATACATACTCTGAAAAGTACATTATCTAGGTCTGCGAGTTAAGGCAGATCAGCAAACGGTGATCCACATAGTCCTGCCAGACAGGAGGAAAAAGACATTTTTTCTCTCTGGCTATTATTGTGAATATTATGTTTTGTACAGTTTACAAAGGACAGCCATTTATAGTCTGATCAAAATGCTATTCAATAATTTGCTGGAGATGCAAGAAAAAACAAACAGCAGAGGTCACTATATTTACAAGTAAAGAGTCCATTTTTGGAACCATATCTGGGTTGATGAGCAGATGAACCCAGTTATCCTTCACCTAAGAGGTAAACTGGCAGAGGGATTACTTCATAAAAGGATCCAAACCAGGCTTTGCTGAAAATGCTGGAAAGAATTTTGGGTGAGATAAACTGCTTTAGGCAGGAGGATAAATTGTTAGTTAGGTTTAGGCCATAGAAAGCATGTTAGTTGGTTTATACATAACCCTTTCTGTTTGCTATCATATGAATCTCTTACTTTTTATTAAATAAACACATACGTGGTTTCTCCATAAACAAATGTAAGTACAGTGTTTTAGGCGGAGCCATATCCTAAGGCAAGTTAGTAAGCTGTGGTTTACTGTTCCTTTGGTAACAGCAGGCCTGGTAATTCTGCGAGTGCCCACTGGATAAGGGGCTGGATACCACAAGGGTATCCTCTGATGACTTGGGGGGTTGGAATGTGCCTACTGATAGCCTGCATGAGGGACAGCAGAGCCCATATGCACTGAGAGGGGAATGCTTATGCTGCACATAACTGGGAGAATCAGGGAGCTGACTCCTGGTAGGCATGGATAAAGCTCCCTTACGCTACGGGCAGGTGGTAGCAAAGTGCCCATAACCATGGGTAACCCAGGGAGTGTCATGCAGCATCATGGACCCCGCTTCTTTCTGCATCAGTCACAAATAAGTAACCAGGGCTAAGGAACCAATTTTAGCTTTGTTCACCCTGTATCAAAATAAGAGACATGAATCGTGCTCACTTTCCTGGTGTCTCTCCTGTAACACAGTCCCTTCCACAGCTCCTAGAAGTCAGGACATTCCTCACTAGCTCTACTCAGCAGTCTGGAGAAATAACACAATGTAGCCCTTAGTGACAAAGGACAAAATCATTGTGTCATGTTACGAGCCTGTGTCCGGGCACTTGTGCTTTCATGACACCAAGTTTGCATTTGATAATTCAGTATACAGAGAAAATGCATTCAAATTTAACTATTTCACTCTATCCTCAAATTATACCCTAGTTCTTAAGTAGGATTGACAAGGATGCTCTCAGCACATTGGGCTTCAATGGAGTTAGTCTGTGTTTACACTGGTGTAACTGAGGGCCAGTGTCTAACCTTACAGAAATCTCTATATGCTTCTAAACCAGGCACAACTGAATGAGTTAAGGATGCAGTTGTGTCTGTCCTTCTCTTTTATTTTCTTTCTGCTTTTTGTTTTAAATCAGAAGTCTAAATCTGGCAACTTTCAAAATACCCTTTAGAATAGTATTGTATTGACAATGGCTGAAAGTGTGACAAATTAACTAATGCTTCTCAAGCAACAGAAACGAGATACAGTGTCTAAGTTGTTCACCAGTTCCTGTACGAACATTTCTGTGTTAAGTTAAAATGATTTCTAGAACTCCAGTGGGCACCAGTAAAGCTCTAGGCACTGCTATTATATTCCAAAAGAATATTGATTATACCATTAGAAATCCGATCATGAATTCTGCAATTGACTGCTGGATTTTCTTTCACAGCATCTTTTTCTATTTTGAATGTGATTCTGAAGGAACAATTTATCTCCCTTGATTTCCTGAGGAATTTTAACATTGTGGTCAGAATTTTTTCTTAGTCAGCATGTCTATTCTTGTTTAATGAAAGCATTACTACTTTACAGTATTTCTTATTCACTTCTCTTGGGCTGTGGATCTTGTCTGACACTGTTTTTCTCTCCACTTTGTTGCCAGCCTTTATGGATGGACCTTTCATCCCCTTCACTTGATTGACAAGATTTTCCTTGACACATCTAGTAAATCACAAGAGATTCAGACAGATGGGTACCTTATTAGTGATTTGCAATCCACCTGACTCAAGAGGTGACAGAAAATTTTACTGGGTGAATCTAGAAAGGCTCAGTTCTTTCCACGTTCCTTTTCATAGAGTCATAGATACTAAGGTCAGAAGGGACCATTCTGATCATCTAGTCCGACCTCCTGCACAACACAGGCCACAGAATCTCACCCACCCACTCCTACGAAAAACCTCACCTATGTCTGAGCTATTGAAGTCCTCAAATCATGGTTTAAAGACTTCAAGGAGCAGAGAAGTCTCCCTCAAGTGACCCGTGCCCCATGCTACAGAGGAAGGCGAAAAACCTCCAGGGCCTCTTCCAATCTGCCCTGGAGGAAAATTCCTTCCTGACCCCAAATATGGCGATCAGCTAAACCCCTAGCATATGGACAAGATTCACCAGCCAGATACTACAGAAAATTCTTTCCTGGGTAACTCAGATCCCACCCCATCTAACATCCCATCACAGGCCATTAGGCCTATTTACCATGAATATTTAAAGATCAATTAATTACCAAAATCATGTTATCCCATCATACCATCTCCTCCATAAACTTATCGAGTTTAATCTTAAAGCCAGATAGATCTTTTGCCCCCACTGCTTCCCTTGGAAGGCTATTCCAAAACTTCACTCCTCTGATGGTTAGAAACCTTCGTCTAATTTCAAGTCTAAACTTCCTGGTGGTCAGTTTATACCCATTTGTTCTTGTGTCCACATTGGTGCTAAGCTTAAATAATTCCTCTCCCTCTCCTGTATTTATCCCTCTGATATATTTATAGAGAGCAATCATATCTCCCCTCAACCTTCTTTCAGTTAGGCTAAACAAGCCAAGCTCCTTAAGTCTCCTTTCATAAGACAAGTTTTCCATTCCTCGGATCATCCCAGTAGCCCTTCTCTGTACCTGCTCCAGTTTGAATTCATCCTTTTTAAACATGGGAGACCAGAACTGCACACAGTATTCCAGGTGAGGTTTCACCAGTGCCTAGTATAACGGTACTAAAACCTCCTTATCCCTACTGGAAATACCTCTCCTGATGCATCCCAAAACAACATTAGCTTTTTTCACAGCCATATCACATTGGCAACTCATAGTCATCCTATGATCAACCAATACTCCAAGGTCCTTCTCCTCTTCCGTTACTTCTAATTGATGCGTCCCCAGCTTATAACTAAAATTCTTGTTATTAATCCCTAAATGCATAACCTTACACTTCTCACTATTAAATTTCATTCTATTACTACTACTCCAGTTTACAAGGTCATCCAGATCCTCCTGTATAATATCCCGATCCTTCTCTGAATTGACAATACCTCCCAGCTTTGTATCACCTGCAAACTTTATTAGCACACTCCCACTTTTTGTGCCGAGGTCAGTAATAAAAAGATTAAATAAGATTGGTCCCAAAACTGATCCCTGAGGAACTCCACTGGTAACCTCCCTCCAGCCTGACAGTTCGCCTTTCAGTAGGACTGCTGTAGTCTCCCCTTTAACCAATTCCTTATCCACCTTTTGATGTTCATATTGATCCCCATCTTTTCCAATTTAACTAATAATTCCCCATGTGGCACGGTATCAAACACCTTACTGAAATCTGGGTAAATTAGATCCACTGCATTTTCTTTGTCTAAAAGATCTGTTACTTTCTCAAATAAGGAGATCAGGTTGGTTTCGCACAATCTACCTTTTGTAAAACCATGTTGTATTTTGTCCCATTTACCATTGACTTCAATGTCCTTAACTAATTTCTCCTTCAAAATTTTTTCCAGAACCTTGCATACTACAGATGTAAAACTAACTGGCCTGTAGTTACCCGGATCACTTTTTTTTCCTTTCTTAAAAATAGGAACTATATTAGCAATTCTCCAATCATATGGTACAACTCCTTAGTTTACAGATTCATTAAAAATTCTTGCTAATGGGCTTGCAATTTCAAGTGCCAATTCCTTTAATATTCTTGGATGAAGATTATCTGGGCCTCCTGATTTAGTCCCATTAAGCTTTTTGAGTTTTGCTTCTACTTCAGATATGGTAATATCTGCCTCCATATCCTCATTCCCATTTGTCATGCTACCATTATCCCTAAGATCCTCGTTAGCCTTATTAAAGACTGAGGCAAAGTATTTGTTTAGATATTGGGCCATGCCTAGATTATCTTTAGCCTCCACTCCATCCTCAGTGTTTAGCGGTCCCACTTCTTCTTTCTTGGTTTTCTTCTTATTTATATGGATATAGAACCTTTTACTATTGGTCTTAATTCCCTTTGCAAGGTCCAACTCTACTCGACTTTTAGCCTGTCTCACTTTATCCCTACATGTTCTGACCTCAATAAGGTAGCTTTCCTTGCTGATCCCTCCCATCTTCCACTCCCTGTATGCTTTCTGCTTCTTCATAATCACCTCTCTAAGATGCTTGCTCATCCAGCTTGGTCTACAACTCCTGCCTATGACAGGTTTCAGAGTAGCAGCCGTGTTAGTCTGTATTCGCAAAAAGAAAAGGAGTACTTGTGGCACCTTGCAGACTAAAATTTATTTGAGCATAAGCTTTCGTGAGCTACAGCTCGCTTCATCGGATCCGATCATGATCACACAGTTTCCATTAGTATTTACTTTATTAAAAACATTAAAAAGGGCTCTATCCATATCCAAATTAGATCCCGGTGGTCTATAGCATACCCCAAGCACTATTGTAGGAGAGGCTCTACTAGTTATCTTCCCCAATGTAATTTTTGCCCAGACGGACTCTGTCTTATCCATTGCATCGCTTCTTATTTCTTTACATTCTACCTCATCATTGATATAGAATGCTACTCCACCACCTTTACCTTTATTTCTGTCTTTCCTAAAGAGCACATACCCTTCAATACCTGTAGTCCAGTCATGACTACTATTCCACCATGTTTCTGTTATCCCTATAATAACTGGTTTCACTTCCTGCATCAGTAGCTCTAGTTCCTCCATTTTGTTACCTAGGCTCCTCGCATTGGTGTACAAACATCTACATGAAACCACTGGGTGAACTGATCAGATTACGTGGACTCTAGTGTTAGTAATATGCAGGTGATACATAGCTTTACCTATTACTATTCCAATAGTGCTCAACACCTCACACTCAGGGCCTGAAACTTCATATACTTACTACTGGGCCATATATGAACAAAGTAGTATGCCCTGAAGGGTTCCAGAATCAACAGACTGGAATAAATGCACAGACAATCCAGGACTGGGGCACATGACTTATGAGGAGAGGCTGAGGGAACTGGGCTTATTTAGTCTGCAGAAGAGAAGATGAGGGGGGATTTGATAGCACCCTTCAACTACCTGAAGGGGGGTTTCAAACTTGGTGAGGTAACTCAGATGACTGGAGCACTGTTGTGGATGGGTATAAACTGTTCAGAAAGGACAGATGGAGGAGAAAAGGTGTAGGAGTTGCACTGTATGTAAGAGAGCAGTATGATTGCTCCGAGTTCCAGTATGAAACTGGAAAAAAGCCTGTTCAGAGCCTCTGGATCAAATTTAGAGGCGAGGGCAACAAGGGTTATGTTGCGGTGGGCATGTGTTATAGACCACCAGACCAGGAAGATGAGGTAGACAAGGCTTTCTTCAGACAATTAACAGAAGTTTCCAGATCACAGGCCCTGGTTCTCATGGGGGACTTCAATCATCCTGACATCTGCTGGGAGAGCAATACATCAGTGCACAGACAATCCAGGACTGGGGCACATGACTTATGAGGAGAGGCTGAGGGAACTGGGCTTATTTAGTCTGCAGAAGAGAAGAATGAGGGGGGATTTGATAGCACCCTTCAACTACCTGAAGGGGGGTTTCAAAGAGGATGGAGCTAGACTATTCTCAGTGGTGGCAGATGACAGAACAAGGAGCAATGGTCTCAAGTTGCAGTGTGGGAGGTGTAGATTGGATATTAGGAAAAACTATTTCACTAGGAGGATGGTGAAGCACTGGAATGGGTTACCTAGGGAGGGGGTAGAATCTTCATCCTGAGAGGTTTTTAAGGCCCGCTTGAAAAGCCCTGGCTGGGATGATTTAGGTGGTGTTGGTCCTGCTTTGAGCAAGGGGTTAGACCAGATGACCTCCTGAGGTTTCTTCCAATTCTAATAGTCTATGATTCTATGATCAGGCTCCATATCCATAGCTGATCCCAGAATTACAGTGTCTCCAATATTTTGGGGTCACTATGTTTCTTTAGGTGACACTGTTATTTGTACTATAGTAGCACCTAGAAGCCTGAGTTATGGACCAGGACCTCATTGCACTAGGCACTGTAGAAACACAGAAAAAGAAAGATGGTCCCTGCCCCCCACCCCCAAATTACACAAATTTAGGATCTGATTTTCCACTGGCTCACAGGTGGAGTTGCTATTCACATCTTGCTAAGTGGGGGTGGAAGTCCCTAGATCAGAATGGTGTCATTTGAAATCCACTTTGTATAGGTGCAAGTGATAGCATTTGGTATGAGGCAGTAAAGAACCTGGCCCTTAGTTCCTCTAACCTTCTTTGCATCCCTCATGCCATATCATCATTTCAAAGTGTAAGTTGTCCTCATAATAGTCCTCTGTGAATTGTGCTGGAGCTAAAACTCGGGCAAACATTGGGCGTTATTTTATTGCCCTCTTTTATCTATCGGTACCTTTCCTGTTTTGAAATGGGTAATAAAACTATATTCACTAAAGTCTGCACACACACACTTTTGTTACTCACTCCAGAATTTTGTATTCAGTACTCCCTGGTTTTATTTTTATGTCATGTCTCTAATCGGTTAATTGCTTTGCCTGGTCAAGATACAAACATCTTTCTGTGATTTCTTCTTCTTCCCCTAGATAATGCTGCTTTCTGGCACTTGTTTCCCCATTCCCCTCTGTGAGCACGAAGGCAAAAGATATAATATTATAAATATTATACATTTTAGACAGTTTTGTGGGAAATTTCACCTCTGTGGGAATGACAGAAATATTTCTTTAGCAGGTTGTTTGAACTAAAATGGTAACTATTTGAACAGGCTCAGGGGGTTGAATTGTTCCATCAACCTAACCACAGTCTCTTGGGGAAGTGGATTACCTACAGTGATAGACATACCCTGCACCCCCATCGTCACTGTTCTGAAGCACTTCAGAAGTTCCAACATCATCGTGTCACTGTAATGGTTTAAGTGTAGACATAGCCTAAATATCACCTTTATTTCTACACTGTATTTATTTCTACCCCTAGTGATCTTCTTGCTTACTTCATGGTAAGTTCTTGGCTAAGGGCTTCTTTTAATGTTTTTTGTGTGTGTGCTAGAATTGTGTGAATAATTGATTTCTTCAATTCACTGGCTGCAAAAATAATTGTTTGAGGTTGACCAAAATGTTTTTTCTTTGTTGTTGTCAGCTTTTGTTTATGAAAAATTCAAAACAAAAAACAAAAAATTGAAATGTTTTGATGTTTTGGCTAATAAAATATTTGTCCAGGAAATTTCATCCGGCTCTATTCTCCTTCTGTTATTCATTTTTCTGCTTTAATATTTGTTATCGTTTCCCACCAGTTAGCTATTGTAACAGTCAAAGGCAATCTAAATGTACTGAGTGCTTCTAATAATGCCCTTAATGAGATCCAAAGGGCTATTAATTCTACATTCAACCCAGCACATTTTAGCATGCTTACTGCACTCAGAAAAGTGCTTCATCTGCAATTTCAGAGAAAATGCTTATTGTCATAAATTTGTATTGATGCATAGTAAACCTGTAGATTAATTATTTAAATGCTATTAAGCCTGACTATAACTTTGTGTTTTATTTTCAAGACTGGATGTGGGTAGAAAGCATGCTATTGGCCTTCTATTACCCTCCTCCATCCCCAGATTAATTTACTGCAATGTTTTTAATATTTTTAATTACCAAAACATGGCAATATTCAATATGAATTTAAACTGAATTGATGCAGCATATATTTTCCAGAACAAAAAACCAAAAACCCACTATGTTAAAATGGAGATAAGGTTGAGAGTACATATCAGGTAGTTATGGCAGATAGTGTAATTATCCCAAAACTAAGCATTACAAACCCAGAACATTTAGAGTGAAAGTTAGACCGAAAAGAAATCTAAACCCATTACTGTGTATCAGGTATGGAAAATAACCGTTAAGGCGCACAAACAATTTTAACTCTGCTCAATATTGATGCCATGCAATAACATTACAATCATGAGAGCCTGAGTGAGTGTCTGATTGGCTGCTAGCCTGCAGGGGGCGGGCATTAGGGTGTCTGTGTGTTTGCGTCAGGGAAGCCTGGCTGTTTAAAAATAGCCAGAGCCTCGCGAACCAGCTGAGCGGCAGCGGAGCAGCGGGGACAGCAGAGCAGCTCACAGCAGGAGTTTGCCTGGGAGTTCGCCTGGAGTGAGCCCAGTGAGGCTTACATCTTGCCAACGTCTCTGAGGAAGCTCATAGTAGGTAGGTGATATGGAAGGGGGGGGGTTCAGCTGTTGTGACCTGCACTGGATGTGCCATGTTTGTCTTTCTTCCACAGGACAGAAGCGACTTTGTCTGTACAAAGTGCAAGCTGGTCTCCATATTGGAAGAGAAGATTGAAGGTCTGGAGCAACAGGTAACGACCCTGCGTTGTATACGAGAGACTGAGGATTTTCTGGACCAAACTCAGGATAGCCTTCTAGGGGCACAAAGCTCTAAAGATATAGAGCAGGTTGCACAGAGGAGCCAAGAGGCCAGTGAAGAAGCTTGGCAACATGTGACCTCCAGAAGAGGTAAGCGGAATGTCCGGGTTCCAGTAACACAGACACAGGTAACTAACCGCTTTCATGTTCTCTCCACAGGTACCATTGCGGAGAGTGGACCAGATGATAGGTCTGGGGGGAGAAAGCAGAAGGAGACTCCGCTGGTTGGGAGGCATGAGATGCGATGTCCTGAGGTTGGGGGTTCCACGACCACCACTCCCAAGAGGAGAAGGCGGGTGGTGGTGGTCGGGGACTCTCTCCTCCGGGGGACTGAGTCATCTATCTGCCGCCCTGACCGGGAAAACCGAGAAGTCTGCTGCTTGCCAGGGGCTAAGATTCGTGATGTGACGGAGAGACTGCCGAGACTCATCAAGCCCTCGGATCGCTACCCCTTCCTGCTTCTCCACGTGGGCACCAATGATACTGCCAAGAATGACCTTGAGCGGATCACTGCGGACTACGTGGCTCTGGGAAGAAGGATAAAGGAGTTGGAGGCGCAAGTGGTGTTCTCGTCCATCCTCCCCGTGGAAGGAAAAGGCCTGGGTAGGGACCGTCGAATCGTGGAGGTCAACGAATGGCTACGCAGGTGGTGTCGGAGAGAAGGCTTTGGATTCTTTGACCATGGGATGGTGTTCCATGAAGGAGGAGTGCTGGGCAGAGACGGGCTCCATCTTACGAAGAGAGGGAAGAACATCTTTGCCAGCAGGCTGGCTAACCTAGTGAGGAGGGCTTTAAACTAGGTTCACCGGGGGAAGGAGACCAAAGCCCTGAGGTAAGTGGGAAAGCGGGATACCGGGAGGAAGCACAGGCAGGAATGTCTGTGAGGGGAGGGCTCCTGCCTCATACTGGGAATGAGGGGCAATCAACAGGTTATCTCAAGTGCTTATATACAAATGCACAAAGCCTTGGAAACAAGCAGGGAGAACTGGAGGTCCTGGTGATGTCAAAGAATTATGACGTGATTGGAATAACAGAGACTTGGTGGGATAACTCACATGACTGGAGTACAGTCATGGATGGTTATAAACTGTTCAGGAAGGACAGGCAGGGCAGAAAAGGTGGGGGAGTAGCACTGTATGTAAGGGAGCAGTATGACTGCTCAGAGCTCCGGTACGAAACTGTGGAAAAACCTGAGTGTCTCTGGATTAAGTTTAGAAGTGTGTGCAACAAGAGTGATGTCATGGTGGGAGTCTGCTATAGACCACCGGACCAGGGGGATGAGGTGGATGAGGCTTTCTTCCGGCAACTCACGGAAGCTACTAGATCGCATGCCCTGATTCTCATGGGTGACTTTAATTTTCCTGATATCTGCTGGGAGAGCAATACAGCGGTGCATAGACAATCCAGGAAGTTTTTGGAAAGCGTAGGGGACAATTTCCTGGTGCAAGTGCTAGGGGAGCCAACTAGGGGGAGCGCTTTTCTTGACCTGCTGCTCACAAACCGGGTAGAATTAGTGGGGGAAGCAAAAGTGGATGGGAATCTGGGAGGCAGTGACCATGAGTTGGTTGAGTTCAGGATCCTGACGCAGGGAAGAAAGGTAAGCAGCAGGATACGGACCCTGGACTTCAGGAAAGCAGACTTTGACTCCCTCAGGGAACAGATGGCCAGGATCCCCTGGGGGACTAACATGAAAGGGAAGGGAGTCCAGGAGAGCTGGCTGTATTTCAAGGAATCCCTGTTGAGGTTACAGGGACAAACCATCCCGACGAGTCGAAAGAATAGTAAATATGGCAGGCGACCAGCTTGGCTTAATGGTGAAATCCTAGCGGATCTTAAACATAAAAAAGAAGCTTACAAGAAGTGGAAGGTTGGACATATGACCAGGGAAGAGTATAAAAATATTGCTCGGGCATGTAGGAAAGATATCAGGAGGGCCAAATCGCACCTGGAGCTGCAGCTAGCAAGAGATGTCAAGAGTAACAAGAAGGGTTTCTTCAGGTATGTTGGCAACAAGAAGAAAGCCAAGGAAAGTGTGGGCCCCTTACTGAATGAGGGAGGCAAGCTAGTGACAGAGGATGTGGAAAAAGCTAATGTACTCAATGCTTTTTTTGCCTCTGTTTTCACTAACAAGGTCAGCTCCCAGACTGCTGTGCTGGGCATCACAAAATGGGGAAGAGATGGCCAGCCCTCTGTAGAGAAAGAGGTGGTTAGGGACTATTTAGAAAAGCTGGACGTGCACAAGTCCATGGGGCCGGACGAATTGCATCCGAGAGTGCTGAGGGAATTGGCGGCTGTGATTGCAGAGCCCTTGGCCATTATCTTTGAAAACTCGTGGCGAACGGGGGAAGTCCCGGATGACTGGAAAAAGGCTAATGTAGTGCCCATCTTTAAAAAAGGGAAGAAGGAGGATCCTGGGAACTACAGGCCGGTCAGCCTCACCTCAGTCCCTGGAAAAATCATGGAGCAGGTCCTCAAAGAATCAATCCTGAAGCACTTAGAGGAGAGGAAAGTGATCAGGAACAGTCAGCATGGATTCACCAAGGGAAGGTCATGCCTGACTAATCTAATCGCCTTTTATGATGAGATTACTGGTTCTGTGGATGAAGGGAAAGCAGCGGATGTATTGTTTCTTGACTTTAGCAAAGCTTTTGACACGGTCTCCCACAGCATTCTTGTCAGCAAGTTAAGGAAGTATGGGCTGGATGAATGCACTATAAGGTGGGTAGAAAGCTGGCTAGATTGTCGGGCTCAACGGGTAGTGATCAATGGCTCCATGTCTAGTTGGCAGCCGGTGTCAAGTGGAGTGCCCCAGGGGTCGGTCCTGGGGCCCGTTTTGTTCAATATCTTCATAAATGATCTGGAGGATGGTGTGGATTGCACTCTCAGCAAATTTGCGGATGATACTAAACTGGGAGGAGTGGTAGATACGCTGGAGGGGAGGGATAGGATACAGAAGGACCTAGACAAATTGGAAGATTGGGCCAAAAGAAATCTAATGAGGTTCAATAAGGATAAGTGCAGGGTCCTGCACTTAGGATGGAAGAATCCAATGCACCGCTACAGACTAGGGACCGAATGGCTCGGCAGCAGTTCTGCGGAAAAGGACCTAGGGGTGACAGTGGACGAGAAGCTGGATATGAGTCAGCAGTGTGCCCTTGTTGCCAAGAAGGCCAATGGCATTTTGGGATGTATAAGTAGGGGCATAGCGAGCAGATCGAGGGACGTGATCGTTCCCCTCTATTCGACACTGGTGAGGCCTCATCTGGAGTACTGTGTCCAGTTTTGGGCCCCACACTACAAGAAGGATGTGGATAAATTGGAAAGAGTACAGCGAAGGGCAACAAAAATGATTAGGGGTCTAGAGCACATGACTTATGAGGAGAGGCTGAGGGAGCTGGGATTGTTTAGTCTGCAGAAGAGAAGAATGAGGGGGGATTTGATAGCTGCTTTCAACTACCTGAAAGGGGGTTTCAAAGAGGATGGCTCTAGACTGTTCTCAATGGTAGCAGATGACAGAACGAGGAGTAATGGTCTCAAGTTGCAATGGGGGAGGTTTAGATTGGATATTAGGAAAAACTTTTTCACTAAGAGGGTGGTGAAACACTGGAATGCGTTACCTAGGGAGGTGGTAGAATCTCCTTCCTTAGAGGTTTTTAAGGTCAGGCTTGACAAAGCCCTGGCTAGGATGATTTAACTGGGACTTGGTCCTGCTTTGAGCAGGGGGTTGGACTAGATGACCTTCTGGGGTCCCTTCCAACCCTGATATTCTATGATTCTATGATTCTATGACTAAACCATTTCAGTGTTGGTGCTCCAGATGAGATTACACTGATTTTTAAAGGTGGATTAGGGTTTTTTCCCTTCTTTCATGGTGACAGAAATGAGGTTGTTTGGGTGACAATTTAATTGTCTTCCTGATCATTTTCTGGTTTGGGTTTTGATGACTCCTCACACTCCCAAATTGTATTCTTGTAATTTAGATAAGACAAAAACACTGAGAAATTTTAGCTGAGGCAAAGTTCTAACCCCTATCTCTCATTATTTTCTCATCCTCCATCTGACACTGTTATATAAATCACATTTCTGAATAAAGTTTCCTTTATCCTTTATTGTCCCATAAATCCCCAGATTTATACAGATATCTAAATAGTAGGGACATGGCTGGGATTACCAACTAAATTTTTGAAGGTCATCAAATGAAGATGCAGATAACGGAGCCACTGTCAAATAACCAACACTGGAAATTATATCTAATTACTGTCCAACCATATCATCAAAGCCAGCACTAACCAATAACCTTGCTGGCAATCTCAGAAACAGACCAATAATTAAACAGGCATGGAACATCAAATACCTTCATACCCTACAGGGGGTTATAGGAGCCTATATAAGAAAAAAAGACCCAAAAATCGGGACTGTCCCTATAAAATCAGGACATGTGGTCACCCTACTGGGGCTATGATAATACAAATAAATAATAATGTCTGTGATGAGTCTTGCACTGTTCTGTGGAGAAACAGAAACATTTTGGCTCCTAACCAGCAAGCATATGCTTAACTTTAGAACATAACGTCTCATTTAAAATAATGGGACTGCTCCATGATTAAGTTGCTTTGCTGGACCAGGGCCTAACTTCCCAGCATTGTCTTTTCAGCACCTTGCATCAGGACTACATTGACCCAAACACAATCCATTCCAATAAAACCCACAAACAAAATAAAATAAGCAAAATGGGAATGTCTTTTAACCTCATGATTCTCTGATGAATCACATGCATACAGAAAATTACCTGAAGATCCCAAGTGGAGAGCTGTTCCTATCTCCTGGACTTAAATTCAGAATCCAGTGTATTCATTTAAAAATTAATAAAAACAATCTGTTTTCTCTATTAGCTGTTCATTGTATTGCAGTCATATATTCCCCTCATCAAAACGACAAATATGTTCTGGGGAAAGTTTACCCGTAGGTCCCTCAAGAAGTCTTGTTGTTTGCTTCCAGCTGAAAATTTACCCAACTGCACACTGGTCTAACATGTGAGCTATATGAAATCTTAACTTTTTATTTAAAAAAAAACAGTTCTGATTGCACCAGCTGCTCAAAAGAAAGGAGAGACTATTGCATTTCATTTGGAAGATATTTAAATACAAAATGTCAGCATCATGCAGGGAAAATGACAGCCTGCTACGGGTCCAAAACTGAACTCTTTAATCAAATGACATTCCCCCTAATTTCAGTTGGAGTGTTGCCTGAGTAAAGACTGAAGGATCGCCATTTAATTATCACAAAGATTACCTTCAAAGCGCTAGCAGATTACTTTAATGTTGCAGAGTTATCTTTGAGCAACTGATATCAGAAATGGTCTGTTAGTGTGGGCCTAACACCTGTGGGGGTGCACTGAGAGAGACCAGAGATGTGGTCAAAAGATGCAGCTAGCCCTATTATCATGACAAAAGTAGTAATAATATTTCGGTAAAATCCTGATGTCTTGACTCAGGTAAGAGTTGCCTAAACTTACACAAAGGCATTTGCCTCAGTAACAATTGAGTAAAATTGGAGTAGGATTTTGGGGTTCGTCCCAAAAACATTTAGAACGTCTGTACTTATTTACAAATATTATTTAGTTGTTACTTTAAAACTCCCCATTTGAGATAGCTAAATAAGCATTACTGAAACTATTTTTATATATACATGGGGAAATTAATGGAATAGTTAAATAATTTGGTAAAGTTCAGAGTAAGAGTCTGACATAATTCACACACTTCAGGCTCCAAACAGGAAAATTTGTATTTGTTCGGTCATTTCCCACAAGCTGCACTTCTGCCAACTCCTGATGCTTTGATCACATACAAGCAGCTAAAATTCTGCTGAGCTAAAGAAGCGATTTACAGCTTGTCTGGTTAGCGACTGGGACAATCAAAAATACCCATGAAAAAAGTGGCCTAAGCAACCCCCAAGTGTTTTATGCTCTTTTGGCATAAAATAGCTTATCTCTAAATGTCATGAACTTAGGTGAAATACAGCTGAAAAAATGAAAGCCGGCATCTTTGATGAATGAGAACACTCTCTGTAATGAGGAATCCACTCCAGCATAATGACAACAGGTCACAGTGCTTGGCTTTTTGTGACCACTGCACTGCAACTTAAGATTGTGCCTTTTTTGATCTATACAGCATACATCATTTGATATTAGAAAGATAGAGGACTAGACTGAGTTGTGTTTGCAGCCATGTCTCAACATGTCAAGTACCAAAACATCCAGTATTAGAGGTCAAAATGGGATTCATATAGTCTGTGTGATACAGAAGAGAATAAAGGCAACGGATGAAAGATTCCCTTTAAAAATAGCTAGTCAAGTTAGCTGGTACAATTATAAACACACAGTTAAATTCAGAGAGACTGTTCAGAATTTTACGATTCAGATTGCATGCAGAGAAAATTGTGCCATTTATGAATATGGGAGGGTGAACCAGCTCAGATAGTAAGAGTCAGAATGAACCTTCATTCAAACAGTGAAATAGCCCTTTGTTGTTGTTTTTTGTTTTTTTGTTTTGAGATTTGGAAAACTTAGATACATTTTGTTTGTGTTTAATTTCAGAACCTCTACACTGCAAATAGAACAGAAAAAATAGTGTAATGAGGAAAGATTTGGGTTACTCCTTACACAGGCTAAAACAACAAACACTAGGCTGTTGTACTTTGCACTTCTAAATTGTTTTCTATCCAGGGATCTGAAATGACTAGACAAACATTCATTAATTTAAACATATAGTAAGTTAAGTAGAAGGTAGGCAGGTAATGCTATCCCCAATTTATAGATATATAAACTGAGGTACAAGGAGATATAGGCCCAAATTCAGCAAGATAAGCATCTCCATAACTTTGAAGTGTGAGAGTTGTCCCATAAAGTCAATAGGACTACATTCTTGCCTAAAGCTATGCACATTCTTAAATATCTTGATAAATCAGGGCTTAAAGGTTCCAACTTGCAAGATACTGAGGACTCTGGGTTCCAATATGTCAAAGCATTTAAGCACCTGTTTAACTTTAGTCCATTCAGACTGCTCATGTACTTACTCAAAGACTTAAAGTGAAGCAGGTGCTGAAGTGCTCTTCTGGATCTGGATCAGAATACTCTGCATCTTGCAGGATCAAGCCCTAAGTGACTTGGTCAAAGTCACCCAGGAAGCTTATGGCAAAACTGGAATAGATCCCAGAAATTCTGATTCAACTCCTTTTCAGGGCTCCTGAGGTGATACTGGTATGCACTGCCTTTGCCCCATGCTCTCAGGAAAGGATTGTTCTATTTCTTTCTGTTTTTTTATCCCTGCTCATCAACTGAGACTTTGCTATTATTTATGGCTGAAATATGAATGTGTCTGCCAAAACTAATATATTTCTTTTTTTAAAAAAGTGGAAATGGTAATAACTAGAGACATACCAAATGGCATGTGTGTAATTTGGATAGCATTTAACCTTGAAGTTCCCATCAACTCAAAGTACTTCACCCTATTTATCTCACCAATTCCCAGATTGATTCAAGACCAGTATTTGCTAGTCAAATGATTTAGACCTGGTTTTCCCTTTTAAAGCAGATCAACATCAACATTGCAGTAATTTTCCTATCATGTCTAGCTTTAGATGTCATTGGCTTGGGCCAGGAAAATAACATGAAAGAAAGTAATACAAAATTCAGAGTGAAGTCCCAGCACCTGATTTTTCTGGGACATAATTGGATTGCTGTGGTGTTATTAAAACTATTAAATTATCTTGCTCGACTTATGCTCGTCAATCAATCAATCCCTAAGACAACTATAGTTGGTACACAGAAAATTAGATTTGGCTGATTGGATTTTAATTATACTTCATTTGGGAATAGTCTCCCATCAACACTGCCGTCATGTCCCGCTGATGCAGCACAGAAGGAGAGAAAAGAGAAAATAGTGTGGCTTGTGACAGACAGTTACTAAAAATCGCATGAGTTACTTTTACACTGAAGGCTATGTGAATTGCCAATTTAGTATTTGCTTTGAAAAGTAGACAGAAATGGGTTTACACATTACAGCAAGTAGCTGAGAACAGCATGTAAAACAATCCAAGAACATAACTGGATAATGCAGTACATTTTTGTAGACCTCTATGTGCTAGTCAAATTATTGCACCAGGTCACAAAAATAGAGTAAATAGAATAAATAGTTTGGTCATCCTGTATCATCCATCTGGAGAAGATAATGGAATGATGATTGTAATATTGCCTGTTGAAATTCCACTAGAATGTTCTAGTAAATACATCCAAGAAGATTTAATCTTTTACATTAAATTCTCAAAGCTAAAGAATGATGTGCCTTATTGTGTTTTTTGTATAATAAAGTAATAATAGTAATACCTAGATCTGGTACATCACTTTCCATACAGAGATCTCAAAGAACTTTACACAGGAGGTCAATATCGTTATCCCCATTTTACCAATTGGGAAAATGAGGTGCAGTGATTCGCCCAGGGTCACCCAGCAAACTAATGGCAGAGCAGGAACAGAACGTCAATCTCCAGAGTCCCAGTCTAGTGCTTTATCCACTAGACCACACCCATAAGAGTAAATAGTTTTTGCTTCTAGAATGGTTTCCATTTGTGTATTGCAAGACACTTTACAAAATCAGTAAATATTATTATCCACATTTTACAAATAGAGAAACTAAGGCACAGAGAGATTAAATGACTTGTCTAGAGAGTCAAAGCCAGGATCAGAACACAGGTCTTGGAATTCCATCCACAATCCACTAGACCACAAATGCATTTTTCCAGTGCATACTACTGTACCAAAAGCTCCGTTCCCACAGGGCCTATCTCCACTTTCCTTACACAGACACCCCCACTGAACAAATTTACTAAATCCTGTTAAAAAACAACTTCAATTTTTAGCCACTATTAAAGTTAGACTTTCAAGCAATATATTTGATAGAAGCAACGGTGGTCAAATATATGATTTCCATGTCATTAAAGGGTAACAGACTGTGTAATTAATAACAGGTTTCAGAGTAGCAGCCGTGTTAGTCTGTATTCGCAAAAAGAAAAGGAGTACTTGTGGCACCTTAGAGACTAACAAATTTATTAGAGCATAAGCTTTCGTGAGCTACAGTGAGCTGTAGCTCACGAAAGCTCATGCTCTAATAAATTTGTTAGTCTCTAAGGTGCCACAAGTACTCCTTTTCTTTTTGTGTAATTAATAAGTAAACATAGGTGTGTCATGTGCATCATTTAATGAAATTATTTCATATGAACAGATCATCTGCATCTCAATGGAAGGAGAGGGCAGGAAAAAACTTTCCTTCAAATTTTAAGCACAGGTTGAAGATGCTTTACAGCTATTTATCTGGGCAGTTATTGCCTATCATGTCAATAGGTAATTAGAGTCTCATTAAAATGCACATTATATAGCCAATATAATAGCCTTGCCTCAAACCACTAAGGTTTACTATGCAAATCAACATTTAGGGATTTCTTTAAAATGATTATTTTTGACCCACTAGCTGCATTGTCAAGGTTCCTTCTCCACTCTGAACTCTAGGGTACAGATGTGGGGACCTGCATGAAAACCTCCTAAGCTTACTTTTACCAGCTTAGGTTAAAACTTCCCCAAGGTACAAACTATTTTACCCTTTCCCCTTGGACTTCCACTGCCACCATCAAACGATTGACTGGGTTTACTGGGAAAGTGTTGTTTGGAAACATCTTTACCCCCAAAATCCTCACCAAAACCTTGCACCCCCGCCTGGGGAAGGCTTGATAAAAATTCTCACCAATTTGCATAGGTGACCACAGACACAAACCCTTGGATCATAAGAACAATGAAAAAAGCATTCAATTTCTTACAAGAAGAATTTTAATATAACAAAAGGTAAAAAGAATCACCTCTGTAAAATCAGGATGGTAAATACCTTATAGGATAATTAGATTCCAAACACAGAGAATCCCTCTAGGCAAAACTTTAAGTTACAAAAAGACACAAAGACAGGAATATCCATTCTATTCAGCACAGCCTATTTTCTCAGCCATTTAAAGAAATCATAATCTAACACATATCTAGCTAGATTACTTACTAAATTCTAAGACTCCATTCCTGTTCTGCACCCAGCAAAAGCATCACACAGACAGACAGAGCTTTTGTTTCTCCCTCCCTCCAGCTTTGAAAGTATCTTGTCCCCTTATTGGTCATTGTGGTCAGGTGCCAGTGAGGGTATCCTAGCTTCTTAACCCTTTACAGGTGAAAGGATTTTTCCTCTGGCCAGGAGGGATTTTAAAGGGATTGTTTACCCTTCCCTTTATATTTAAAATGATTATTTTTGACCCACTAGCTGCATAGACTCCTTTGGGGAGCACTATGTTGCACTTAATACATGGAGACTTTGTGGATCATTCAGCTGATGCTTATATATGCTGGGTTTATCTTCTACATACGCTTTTCAGGATGTTTTCTTCTTGTAAGAAAACAAGATAATACTTTGGAAGCATCATAAATTCTCTTCTCATTTCCTACCCCCATAAAATTTCCATGGCACTTGCATCTGTTTTCAAAATTTCACTTTACAAAACACAGTTTGTTTTTTTAGGAGTGAAAAAAATAGTAAGACACTAGTAACTATTATGTTAATTCTCCCACCTTAAAAACAGTCAAAACCTATTTAGCTTGCAGACTTGGTAAATAAAATTAAAGACAAATGGGCAAATCTTCAGCTACTGTAGATTGTCACAACCCTATTGACTTCAGTGGAGATAGAGCAATTTACAGCAGCCAAGGATCTGCTCCAAAGCATAGTCTCTCCAAACAGAGGTCTGCAGAGCAAACTGGGATCAATAGTAAAACTGAATCAATAGTAAAACTGCAATGGGAACAGAATTAAGACTACTCCTGAGCACTTTTAAAAATGCCACCCTAAAAGAGAATGACAAACTTCTTGTTTTAAGCTACTGAAGATGCAGCTGTATTATCAACCTTTTTCTTCTCTTTCCTCAGTGACACAAATGTTCAGCTTCAACCCAAAACTACATTAATGGCAAACATCTGGTGGGATTCATGTTCATCTATTATTTGGTTGCAATATACTTTCCTGTGATGTCACAAATGCATTTCATACATTTTACAGAACTGCTATACATGCTATTCATGTTCTATAGATTCACACTACAAAAATTAATGGAAAGTATATATATAAATTCTCTAGGGCTGCTTTGAAAATCTCACACAAAATATTTTGTATTTTCGGGCATTTCCTTTGTACAAGCATAATAAAAGATAAACTTTACATTTTATATTGTAATGCTACTGGTATCAATTCATGCCTCTCTAGCATCTTCCATTAGAAGATCTCACAATGCTTTACAAGTAGTACTGCATTATTCCTTACAACACACTTCAGAGCAGGTGCTCTTAAACCCATTCTATAGGTGGGTAGAAGAATGATTCCTGCCTCCTCGTTAGATTGTAAATAAGTTGAGTGGTCCACTGGGAAATAGACTATATCCCACAGGGGAAATAAAATATCTGTATATTGTAGAAAACTGTGTTTTCTGATTTCATTGCCAGTAAATAACTCTGGCAAATAAATAATTCTGCACTATCGGCTGTTTGTTTCCATTCAGTGTGATGAAGAGACACCCCACTTTCTCTCTATCATCTTATGCCTCCAGCCACAGCCAGACCTCTTGAAGCTGAGTGTAGCCATTTACAACTCACAGAGACAAAGATATTAAGTGAACACATTCTATCTAACTGCAGACATGACAGCAGGAAATAGAATATACATAAAAAGCTGGTTCCATATTTTCCAAAAACATGTGAAATATCTGCTTCTTTAATGATGCCCAATTCATTTACAAATGTAGGCATCTTAATCCATACATCCAGAACCCACTCCTACCAGGGATCTGGAAGATCAGTCCATGAATATTCCTTAGAGCAGCCTATTGGTGTTACCACATCCTGTGAGTAGGTGGCCTGCTATATTACTGATTATTATTAGTTGTATTAGAGTAGCTCTAACAGTCCTCAAGCAACATCAGGGCCCCATCATACGGAATACTGTACAAACACAGAGTAAGGGACAGTCTTTACTCAGAAGAGATTAACACTTAAAGTAGTGCCCATGCTGCAATTGCTTGCCTAGGATTTGATCAGCCTCTGCTGATCTTAGGCACACCTCCTGCCTGCACCCAAATAGGTAATAAGGATGTGCTGGATGTGGAGAGGAATTGCATCCAGGCCCAAATGGCTGGAATTCCAAAGAATTCCAAAGTGTTGTATCACACTCCATGGGCAGTTACTTCACTCCTTGAGTGACTGCCCTCTATGTTCTATACCAGGGACTCAGGTCACGTGTGGTTTCTTCCACCAGGACTTCCCTGTGGAGGGGACTCAAAGCTGGCTGGGGGGGGAGGGGGCTCAGTCTGCAAAGACTTCAGGCTCCTTCTCCTTCTCTCTCCTCATGACCACATGCTCCAACTGTGCAATCCCAGGTTTTGCTTACCACTAGGAGCTGGGGCCCTCGCAGCCTTTTCCCCCAATGGACACTAGTTGCAATGAGTCATTAATCTTAACCACATTATATGACCCTCAAATTCTATCATTTCTAACCCAACTGTGCCAAGAGGCTGCAAGGAAGGTAAAAAATTCACTGGGTCATATTCCAGTTTGGTGCAATGGGGAAAATTCCTTCCCGATCCCTAAATCAGGGAATCAGTCAGACCCACAGCATCATAAACAACACAGCTTGTAATCTGCAACAAACAGGAAGAAGGGTGGGGCACCTAACTACAGAGTAGAGAGGCTTTTGAGGAGTCCAGGTTTAGTTTATATAAGCAAGGTGTGTGGGAGAGAGGCACCTGACAGCCAATCAACTAGCCCTATTTCCACTGCCCAGCCAATAGCTGAGCAGAGAACTGGGGAATGGAAGTGGGAGTGGCAACCCCACATTCTGCCAGTCATGCATTTTGGGCGTCTTGAGTTGCTTGCTGTCCAGTCAAAGTCCTTCTACGCTAAAGCAGTGAGAGGATAATCTATTATATATTATAATTACAATACCCATGTAAATGATGTTTCCGATCAGAAAGATTGCATTTGTAAGTAAAAAGCCCCTAACTGATTCTCTGAAATGGGGCCACCTATGCTTGGTTAAGCCAGATTGCCAAAACTCCTGCCTCAGAGGAATGCAGATTGAAAAGGAATGAAATATAAAGTGCATTATTGCTATGATGTAAATATAAATTGCTAGATTTCCATTCCTGTGAGCCACAGAACCATGGCTAGCCCTTGGGGAGGGAGGGTGGAGTGTGTGTGTGTGTGAGTGTGAGAGAGAGAGAGAGAGAGAGAGGTTACATCCACTGGCTGAACCACAGGGAGGTTAATGGATACACTAGTAGTGCCAAACAACAGAGAACTTTAGCTCAAGTGGTAGAAGCCTAAGCTTTTGGAGCTGAAACAACAGTTTTAGTTCCAGCTCCCTGTGTATATGTGTGTGTGTGTGCGTGGGTGAGAGAATTTTCTAGTAATTGCCTCAGCTGAATGCATCACATAGATTTGTTACAGGGAGGATTGTAGCAAAGGCATCCAGCACATGCAGTGGGTCTAATTGTTTTTATACCTCCAAACAGACCTCTGGAACAGTTTCAAGAGGCCTGAAAAGACAGATTAATGATCCCTTTTAACTTTAAAAAACATTTAGACCTACTGCAAGAAGCACACCCCACCTTCTAATAAAGGGTGCCCTGTAGCTGCACAGGGGGCTCCTGGCTCCAATTCTGCTGTAGCAGACTGCAGATGTTATTCACAAGAAAAAGTGTAGAAAAGAGAAAGGAAGCGATTTTTCAGCTCTCTCTGCTGTATGCAGGAATTTAATTTTCCAGCATCTGGTAATATTTCTTTTTACTGATTCTAGGAAGAAAACAACTCACAAAATTTAGAAGCTACATTAGATAAACCAAAGAAATATTTTGTGTGGCAAACATTTAGATGCATATGCTATCCGCTTGTTACCAGCAAGATATTGGGCTGGTGAATGGCACAGAATGTATCACACAGAGGGGGATGCACAAATCTTCCCTTACCAGCACAGCCTCTCACCACAACTCCCAAATCCTTCCATGGCCCAGGTAGGCAGCAGTCACAAGACTCACTACAGTGTGTAAGATTTTTCTTGGGTGTGTAATTAAGCCCCATAACTTCTTAGATGTAAAAGAGTGGGGCCCACCACATCAATGTCAACAATGGATTCTGCATTGCTTTACAAAGCATAAACAACACCCCCCCACACACAGACATCTGTTCCTCTCTTTTGACCTCCCCTCCACACAATGGCTCTCCTAAAACCCAGAAGGGAGACACAATGAACAAAAGCATCCAAAACCTCCTCTTGAAAGTTAGAACCACACCACTCTTCTGCAGCATAACATCTGTCCTCATCCTCCTTTGTCCCACAGTTGGCTCCATCTCCCCCTTCCTGTTTAACCTCACGCCTCTACAGTTCCCAATACCTCTGCTTACTTTTCACAATACAAGCATGCTTTATGCTCTCCCATCTTAAAAAAACAAACAAACCCTCGCTCTGGACTCCAGCTGCCTCTCCAACTGCCACCCCATTTCCCTTTCATCTGTAAGCTCACTAAATGCACTGTCTACAATCATTGGCTGGAGTTCCTCTAGGAACCTTCTGCCTTTTGCATGCCACCCAAACTGCCTTCTAGCCAATGCTCAGAACCAGTACTCGATCCTCAGACTCCTTACTTTGTCAGACACAGTTGACCATGCTCCTCTTCCTGAAATCTTCTTTTCCCTCGGCTCCTGGGACTCTGTCCTCTCCTCGTTCTCCTCCTGCCTCTCCAACCACTCCTTCAGCATGTCAACTGGAAGAACCTCCTCATCCCTTTCTATGGGGTCTCTCTCTTTGGAGGTCCTTGATCCCCTTCTCTTCTCCCTCTACAACTCATCTCTAGGTAACCTCACACACAAACACAAATTCAGCTATCATTTCTATGCCAACAATACACAGATCTACCTCTCTATTCCAGACCTATCCCCTGCTGTCCAACTAAAATCTCAGTCCCTCTCTCTCTGACATTTCCTTGCAGCTGTTTAGCCCTCAGCTCACCATCAATATGACTAAAACAGAGTCCTTGGTCTTCCCTCTCCCCGCACTTCCTTCCACAAGCACTGTGGACACCACCACCCTCCTGCCGGTCACTCAGGTCCAAACATGAGCACCATCTTCAATGCAGACCCTCTCACTAGACCCTCACAACCAGGCTATCTAAATCTTGCAGATTCCTTCTGAATAATATCTCTTAAACTACAGCCTTTCCTACCCATTCACATGGCTAAAACGCTTGTCCCAACTCTCATCATCTCACATCTCGAGAGCTGCGTCTGGTCTGGTTATATGCAGTCTTGCCTGGCACTCATCCATTTAGAATGCTGCAGCGAAGATCATTCTCCTAGCCCATCACTCTGTTCATGTCACCCGTTTGAATTTCTCTACAGGCTCCCACTTTGCCATTACAGCAAACATAAGCTGCTTGTCTTCACTTTCAAGGCCCTTCACAATCTATCCACATCCTATCTAGCATCTCTCATTCACTAATGAGATGTTATGTTCCAATTGGCGCATGATGCCTATCTCCATTTCCTATTATTACATTTTCAAATAAGCATCTTTCTGCTTTCTCCTATGCTGCCCATAAACATCAGCAAAGCTACCTCAATATCCTTCTTCAAATCCCTCCTTAGATTGCAAGTTCTATGGCGAAGGGATGGTCTTCTTTTTTGTGTTTGTACAGCACCTAGGGGGTCATGGTCCATGATTAAGGTTCCTAGGTGATATGGTAATGCACATAAATATGAATAGTAAATGTAATGTGGCATTAGAATGTCTGCTGTGTTCATGCTGGCTATTCAATTATTATTCATGTTAGGCCAAAAGACTGTAGGTTTCTCCAAGTATTATCTATATTCAGAGCCCAAGGGTAAGAAAAATATGTTATAGTCCTTTTAAACCACATATAGTAGATTCTGCTTATTAGCAATCTCTTGGTTCCCAGCAAAATGTTGCTGTTATCTGAAAGTTGACAAAAAGTGAAAACCAGGCTTGCGGGGCTGTGGCCGGGGCAAGATACACTGGGACGTGCTGAGTCTGGGCCCCCGGTACCAGTGCAGGATGCAGCCCAGAGGGTGCAGGGAGAAGTTCCCTGCACATCCCAGCAGTTCCTTCCCTGTCTGTAGCCACACAAACCTGCCTGCAGTTTGGGCTTTTCTTCCAAAAAAAAGTTGTCAATAAGTGGCATGCCTGTTGGCAATAACTGAATCCGATTAACATTATAGTCAATGGGATGGTTCCATTGGTCAATGGAATTGGTTCCTGGCAATACGTTACTCTTAACTGAAAGTGATTAATTTGAGGATTGCTATTAAGCAGTATGGTATAGCACCACTATTTTCTTTACACGATTACTGAATTACAGAGTGCATGTGGGCTCCAACCCTGAATTCAGTATGTCCCTAGGTTTCTATATTTCTCTAACTAATGCCTGGCCTAATGGTTCCCTAATGAATATATAGGGTTAAAGCCATTTGTCAATGTCTCACTATGTTCCTAGGAATGACTAAGTTCAGAGTCACACAGTAGTGCAAGTAGGGCGGTACAGTCATGTACTTCATACCATTAAGATATTTTTGCCGGTACACCATACTGGAAACACACAAGAGCAGAACATGCAGCTGCCCAGCAGCTCCTCTGGCGCAGCTGTACTGCCCCCAGCCCTTCCACGCAGCTGCCTCTCCTGTCTGGGGTCTGTACAGCTTTGCTGGAGGACAGGGCTGGAGGCGGTTCTCCTCCTTTCGCCACTGCGGTTCCCGGGAGAGTCCTGTGGTTCAGAAGTCTGTATCCAGCGCAGCGGGAGGATAGAGCCTCCCCCAGGCAATGTGGGATTGGGATGGGACAGGGAAAGTGCAGGGGGCCCCGGACTGGGGGTGGGGAGGAGTCATGTGGGGGGGTCACATGCTCCTTAGCTGGCGCCCCTGCCCTTTGTGTCCCTCCCTTGAGTCGCCTATGTGCAGCATACTGGTAAGAAATAAATTCTACTTGCACCACTGGAATCACATCACTTGCCACTAGCCCTACTTCCTGTGCCAGTGCCAGGGCTGGGGAGGTGACATATAAGCTGCTATGGGAGCTTTATGCCATCTCAAGATTTCCCTAGGTAGGAAGCATCCTTCATTTGCTGGTTATGCCACAGTACTAAAAAACAGCCTTAGTGCAGGCCAGAATTTGACCCAATGAGACCAGTTTTGCCATCTGCTACAAGATCACAACTCCCATTAACTTCAGTATGACCCGCACCTTTGCAAACAAAATTAGGGTTGGGTCTACAGAACTGAAAATAGATGATGAGAAATGTAATGGGGGGAAATCCTGACTCTATTGAATGTAATGGCAAAATTACAATTGACTTCTGTTGGGCCAGGATTTTACCCAGTATATCCACCCTATGCGGAGTCTTATGACAATTCAGTATCTTTTGGAGAATGGCACATATTTGGATCAGGATGCATGGGATTCTGGTGGACATCCTTAGAAAGACGGGAGACATCAGTCAGCAATGATGTATCTGCTGAACTTTTTGTGAATTCACATGCATAGCAATTCCTATCCACATAAAACAAGTATTGAAGCATGTCATTACCGAATGCATATAAGGCTAAATAAAATTGGCAACATAACAAAAGCAATACTTTTTTGTTAACTTAATTTTCACCTATTGTAAGTGATTTGAGTTGTCATTCGCAGTGTTATTGTAGCCGTGTTGGTCCCAAGATATTAGAGACACAAGGTGGTGTGGTAATATCTTCAACTGGGCCAACTTCTGCAGACGAACAACAGAATTTGGTCCAATAAAAATGTTACCTTCCTCACCTTGTTTTTCCAATTGCCATCTAAGCAGGTCAGCTGACAACCCCAGAGGAGAAAATCTCCTGTTTGTTACAGGACGGGTATTTGTAAACTTCCTAATATATATCATGGATTGTAGTTGGGTAAGTAGCCTAATAATCCAGTCTGCTAACGGCAAGTAGATGCTTAGGCGAGTAGAAAAAACAGCTGCATTTCTCACATGTATTTCCATTCCCAGGTAATAATAAATTCTCTTCCCTCCCACCCTTATTTTAAACAAGTACTCCAACCTGCTAATTATCTGCTAAAATTCCAGCAGGTATTTCCCACTAGAATACATTTCCTAATAAAATAATACATTAGACTTGTTAAGAGGAACCCAAGAAGTTGTGTGTAGGTGAAAAAATATTATCTGTTTTAAAAATATGGGTTATTTGTTGTTTGACCTCCTGTTATTTACATTGCTTTTACTCATTCTGCCTGCTTACAGGATGATGGATATTTAAAAGAATAATATAAGAGATGAGGCAAAGTTTTGAACTCAAATAAGTATTGTGCTATACTATATATTTTATCAAAAAGAAAAGGAGTACTTGTGGCACCTTAGAGACTAACAAATTTATTAGAGCATAAGCTTTCGTGAGCTACAGCTCACTTCATCGGATGTATTTCCATTCCCAGGTAATAATAAATTCTCTTCCCTCCCACCCTTATTTTAAACAAGTACTCCAACCTGCTAATTATCTGCTAAAATTCCAGCAGGTATTTCCCACTAGAATACATTTCCTAATAAAATAATACATTAGACTTGTTAAGAGGAACCCAAGAAGTTGTGTGTAGGTGAAAAAATATTATCTGTTTTAAAAATATGGGTTATTTGTTGTTTGACCTCCTGTTATTTACATTGCTTTTACTCATTCTGCCTGCTTACAGGATGATGGATATTTAAAAGAATAATATAAGAGATGAGGCAAAGTTTTGAACTCAAATAAGTATTGTGCTATACTATATATTTTATCAAAAAGAAAAGGAGTACTTGTGGCACCTTAGAGACTAACAAATTTATTAGAGCATAAGCTTATATGCTTTTGTTGCATTATGGCTGGGGTGTGAGCTTCTGAAACTTTATTTTTAATATCTCTGAAACATATGAAAATATTTCTCTGATATTCTCCTAGCCTGATTTTCCTTAGCATTTATATTCATACAAACATTTTTTTTCTTGTGACATTTTTAGAGCTGCAGGAAAATTATACTGATGCTCAGAGTTGCCAAAAGCTGAAATACTTCAGTTCACTCTGTTATGCCTAAGGTAGTGCAGCTTATATGGTATATATTACCACCCAGGTAAAATGGGTTAATAACAGTGAAGAATGACATTTCTTATCCTTAATTCTAAACTTCTTCTTGAGTCAGTTTTCAGTGTGATGTGCAAGATTTAACCAACGCACTCCCATCCCATTATAGCTAAGCCTCTAGCCATCAAGCTAAACATACCCTGTCGTCTTTCATTTTAAAAAATGTTGTTTTTCAAGGTCCGCAGGTAGCAGAGAACAACTATAAAAACCTAAGGAAAGGAAGGGAAAATATATGTTTTGGTTTCACTTAAGAATTTACATCAGTAGGTGCTGGATCAGACCTGCATGGATTATTTTGCAAATGGATATAAGGGAAAAAAGTATCAAAATTTAAAATCATCCAGCAGTCACTTTACATGCTCACAGTCAAAGTTTAAAAATAATTTTCTTGTAAAACACATTTCTACTTCACAAGTGTGTCTGTGTATGAAGATTTCTTGTGCCTCCAAGGGCCTATGCATAAGCCACATTTGAAAATACTGTTGTAATACACACAATTAATATATAGATATATACACACACACACATATATATATATATAGTGTGTGTGTGCACATGTGCGCAGGAAAGATATATGTATTATTATTATTATTGCTTTTTTTTCCAATGTACAGAGAGCCCCCTCCTAGAAACATTAACTTTTTGACCACTTTAATGCAGGGTCATAATCTGATGGGCTATTTGATGTTCCTTGAACAAGAAGCAGAAACCTTAGAGCTTGTGAGGCAGATCCACAGCTAGTATTACATGTTATAGCTCTACTGAAAACAATGGGGCTATAACACTTCACACCAGCTGAGGATCTCCTACTATGAGTGACTGTGCTCACACAAGTGTCAAAAATATGAACAAAGCCAATAGTGTACAAGATGGAATGTCCAGCATTAGCTTTATAAAGTGTAATGCAAGGATTACTGTGTTCAGTTTGTCAGCTTTATAATTCTCAAACAGAATAGGCCAATGTTTGAGGCCTATGAATAGGCCAAAGTATTCAGCCAATGGCATCACTACAAAAGCATAACTCTTGTAAATCATGGATTAGCACCAAAAGAGATTCACTTTAAGGTATGGAATACTTGTGGCACCTTAGAGACTAACAAATTTATTTGAGCATAAGCTTTCGTAAGCTACAGCTCACTTCATCAGATGCATTCTCTGAAACCTGACTTTAAGGTATATTTACATTATAGCTATCATGAGCAATATACTGAGAAGCAAATATTAAAAATCCACATTCCAAGAATCATATGGAATCATTAACAAGATCATCTGCAAGACTTACAGACTCCAAATGCATTCTGAGAATAGCAGTGTAAAAACTCTAGAAGGCCTCCAGTATTTCAGACAGGAAAGAAAAACACACTTCAGACTCCACTGAAGTGCCCTTTTTAATTGCTAACTCAGCGCTCCATCTGCTAATGCCAGCTACTGGTGGTGAAAATCTGTTTCACTTCTACTGCATTTGGCATCAACACTGAATGCAAGTAAAGTTGAGCAGGCTTACAGAACTAGTCACTGGAACAAACAAAGCAGCAACAATAAAAAGATAGAAGTTATGGGCCTAGACAGGAGAAGACATAAAGACACATCAGTTAAAACTGGCAGAGTCCTGTAACATAAAACTCTGAAAAAACCCTCACAACACCATTGTTAACCTCCTATTTCAGTTCTATCCATCTCCCATTAGAGTCCATAAACACCCTAGACCACTGGTATTGACTGGGTATTTTAATAAACTTCTGTAATTTTACTTCTTGGCAGGGATTTAATATGATAATATGTTTAATGCATTTAGAATAAAAGAAAGACTACCAAGATATTTTCTATACAATCCCGCACAAATCTCCTATTTCAAAGCTTTGGTTGTGCCCAGATGACCCTGAAAAACATTGTAGGAAACAGTAGCTGCCCCGACACTACACCTTGGATTGATATACTCTGTCTTTATATGATGTTCTATAGAATATTTATTTATTATGGTTGCATTAACAATACATTTAAAACATACTCATTTTAGAAACGTCTTAATTTTTAAATGAGAATTTCCTACTGGTTTGGCCGAGCCTTTGCACAAAAAGCTAGTGTTATATTTTTAGCAGAAGTCTTTTCGGTTTTATATTTTGTAGCTTTAGTGCCTTGCTCTCTGTTGGAGTTATTTCACAATATCAAAAAAGTAGTCCTTCAAAACACACATAGATATAAAAAAAGAAGTAATGACTGTGTTAATATTTGTTCAACACACAGAGAACGTTTAAATACACCAATCGTTTCTATAGTCATCATCTGACAATTGAAGTTGTTTTGCTTTTGTTTTATAGTTTGAAAGACTCCTTGTCTCATGGATGGTAAGCAAAGCTCCATCTCTTACAATGAAAGGAAAAAGGAGACAGGTGTGACCTAATGGCAAAGAATTCTGAGAGTGGTTGACTACTAACCTCATGCTGAGGTTAATTCTTCCAGATGGTCACTATAAGCCAAGCATGGTACAGAGACCACTCCAGTAATAGTGCTAAGCAATCTCCTGACAACAGACGAAACTAACTATACCAGAGGGAACATCAGGGGCCTAATTCTCCACTTCCTTATACTTTGCGTAGCCCTTTACCCCTGTACAAAATGAGTGCAAATCCCCACCATTCAAATTTGGTAGTGTTTTATACTCTACCCAGTTGTAAATAGTTACTCATGATTCAAAGCGGTGGAGAACTGGAAAAGCAGGGGAGATTCAGACCTCTTGTGGCCATCTGATATTGTTAAACCCACCCACTCTCTATGATACTGTTGACTGTGATGTGTTACTGGCTCACCTATGAATTCTAGCAGGAGTAGATCTCACTAATTTTCAGTGGCTTTGCCCTTCTCTTTGAAATCTCAGATTAATTTTGCGCAAAGGCTCTCTCATGTGCATCTTAATTTTGTTCCTCCTCTTCTTCAGCATGCATCTGAGGCCCTTGTAATAGACCAAAAGTAGCTGTTGTCTCCTCACTAAGTGTCTGTTTCTGTCATCCAACCCAGTCAGTCCTTCAAATACCCTGCCCAGTGTTTAGATGAACCGGTGATGCGATCTAGATGGTGGAAGGCTTGAGGAAGCAAGCAGGAGATACGATAAGATTTATCTCTTTCCTTTTAATTTGAAAACACCCAACATTTGTTGTGGGACTTTACAATTTAGCGGGCACCAATGGATCCACAGGGGTTATGGAATTATCCTATAGCAACAGTGGAAAAGAAGGCTTCATTTATTCCCCACCTTGATTTGGCCCAGAAGCTATGTCTACACTAAAGTTTATATCAGCATCACTTATGTCGCTTAGAGGTGGGAATAAATCACCTCCCTGAGGGACATAAATTACACTGACGTAAGTGCCAGTGTGGGCAATGCTATGTCGGCAGGAAAGCTTCTCCTGCTGACATCGCTACTGCTGCTTGCAGGGGCTGGAGTAGTTAAGCTGACATGAGAGCGCTCTCCTGTCGCCTTAGAGCGCTACATTAGAGAGCTTACAGCAGCGCAGCTACATCAGTGCAGTTGTGCCACTGTGAACTCTCTAGTGTAGCTATGCCCAGAGATTGTGACAGTTTCTTACAGCTGTGAACCTGACCACCATGGTCCACGCCTCCTTCACCTCAAGCCTAGACAATTGCAATGTTCTCCCCAAGGGAACTGCAGCTTAAATCATCCCCCAAACTGGAGCTGGTGCAGAATCTGGCTGTCTGTGTATTAATGGCTGTATCTGGCCATACATTTGGAATCTGACTGGCTTCTTACAAGTTTCTAGACGTCGTTGCAGGTGCGGCTTTTGATCTACAAAGCCTTAAAAGGGCTTGGAATATGCCTTTCTGAAAGACATACCATCTCTCCATGCCACTTTGCCACAGATGCAATCAACATAGACACTTCTGCTGAAGTCCCTTTAATATAAAAGAGTGAGGACTGCTGAAAAAGCATTTCCCACAAGAAGTCTTCAACCCTGGGAATTTACTCCCCCAGGGTAGGTTTGAAATAGCTCAAATCAGCTGACCTTCAGATTAATCTCTTTACTGAGGCTTTTGGGGAAGGCAGGGACACAAAAAGGGTTGAAAGGCAAGGCAAGTTTCTGCAATGGTTTGGTTTAATCTCTCAATGGTTATTTTCCTTTTCTGTGGTTTTGGGATGAGGGGAAGGAGTGGCAATCTATTTTTATATCATTGTGTTATGTCAAACATTTCTTTTATGTACATTTAACTTTGTCAAAGGCTTGTCCAGGACTGTCACTTAAAAAATAAAATGGTTCTGCAAATAATGAAGTAACCAACTACATAAATGAGATACCCTAATAAGATTTCTCCTGCTTCTGATCTAAGATGTTGCTGCAGCATACCCTTTTGTTCTACAGTACTTTATCTGTAGTCTGATTTTTATACTCTCTATTAATGTGACAGAGAGAAAAGCTACAATTTTGTATTGTGTATGTATGTTATCAAAGTCCATATTTCATTGCTCCCAAGGGTTTTTTTTTTTGGTTTAAATTTGGCATTATATGCAAAGTGTTTGTATCCAAGGAAATGCTGAGGAGGCTTGAAACATTCTCTGGATTACAATGCACACTGAGTGAAATTTTGAAAGCAGTCTCAGGGAAGTAGGAAACTAAACCCTAATAGCTCCTTTGAATATCCCAGACATGAATTTGATTATAATGCACATATTATTGTTTTGCAATGCTTTGCTCAATTCTTCTCTGTGAAATATAGGATTATAGTGCATGGCCACTTGCATGGATAATATTGTATTTTAAGGTTTTGTATTTATCGGGGTAGAAGCAGACATGCCAAACCCGAGGGGAAAAAGCAGAAATTGGGCTTGTTTTTGGCTTAATTGGCTTGTGAGTTGCTTGTTAGCTAGTTTTTGGCTTGTAGCTTGTTGCTTGTTTTTTTTAAATCAGCTCCCGGCAAGCAGGTACAAGGGGGATCAAGCCGGGGCAAAGGGGGAGAGAGTCAGGGGTGCACAGTGGGCCACCACAGTCTCAAACTGCATGCCGGGAGGAACTAGTCACATAGAGCGTTGGGGTTCTTAGGGATTGGCTTATTTTGACCTTGTTCTGAAATGGGATTAGTTTGATTTTTGGTTTATTGTGAGAGTTGGGATGCTTATTTGCCACGTGAAAGTTGGCAACTGTGGGTAGAAGCTCAGCTGTTGACCTTCTTTTACTTTACTATGGCAGTATGTAAACTTAATAGGTCAAAAATGTCTATTGTGTTATACCCATCATCAGTTTTATTCCATGAAAACTGAAATCAGTTCCATAATCACAGCATGTGAGTGGGACTTATGTGATTTCTATGCTACCTACTAGTGTACATTTTAAACATATGATTGAATATTAAGGAATAAGCATATGGTCATTCAGCAGCCCAATGGTTTGAAAAATTCCCATCCAGTTGGCTCGGAGAGGGGAAGGGATAGCTCAGTGGTTTGCGCATTGGCCTGCTAAACCCAGGGTTGTGAGTTCAATCCTTGAGGGGGCCATTCAGGGATCTGGGGCAAAAATTAGGGATTGTTCCTGCTTTGAGCAGGGGGTTGGACTAGATGACCTCCTGAGGTCCCTTCCAACCCTGATATTCTGATTCTATGAAAAAATTAAGACTGCAAGTTAAGACCAATTAAGGGTATTCATGCCCATCATGGTTGATCTGAACAATGAAGGATAACAGAATCTAATGAGAGAACAAAATATCAGATTAGATATGTGGATAGACAGAGCATTTGTGTGGCACCCATGGCCATAATATCATGGAAACCAAAGTACATGTGTGATGGTGATAAACATATTTTGTACAATTTTATTTTTTATCTGGATGGTATACAATTTGGCTGAAAGCATAATGGAGAAAGCAGAATTCTGAAAAATACCAATAAATAAATGGTACAAATAGGAAAGCTCAAATGAAAGAGCAACCCTGGACAATGCAGAGATGCAGGAGAGACTCAGACTTCAGTTACAGACCGCGAGAGAGAGGGAATGAGAGAGTTGTCGAAACTCCATCATGCTGAACAGGAAAAGCAAGGGCAAAAGAGACGGGGAAGAATCACAGTGGGGTCAGGGAGCCAGACTGATGATCAGGAAGGGAAGAAGTGCTGGGGTCTTATAAAATTAGGCTTTCCCTCTGGGAGTAAGAAGTAGAAGGTTACTGAAAACTACTGTTACATTTATATTTACTTTGGTTAAATAAAAGTTTAATGTGTTTTTTTAATGTTTTTTTTCAAACCCAGAAGTTGGAGACATAGTCAAAGAGAACTCCAGGGCCCTCTAAACAGAGTTAAGAAAAGCAAACAGAATCACCCAATATTCACAGGCAAGTGTTCTGAAAGGAAGTTTAGAAGGATAAAGGGCTGTGTTAGAGACCCAGAACTAATCAGTTTTGAATGAGGTTTGTGCCAAGGAAGGGACAGGACATAATGAAATACGATAATTTAGAAATACAGATAATAAGACTTTGTATTTACGCACAGATATTCCATGGACTAATTCCCATATAGCCAGCCATACATCTTTGACCAGAATTTTAGATTGTATGTGGATGCAGAACACCATTACCTTGGAGAGACCAATGAATGATTCATAGGAACAATGATCTGGCCCCAAAAGCTCATGAACCACACCAAATTACAACTTCATATTTTCTTTTCTTAAAATACAACAAAAATGCAGAAAATATGTACTCAAGGACACCAATATTCTGCTCTTATAGTTTCAAACACTGCAGTAACTCTAAACAAAGATACCATTTTTGGACCATTACTTTAGGGCTTTGTGTTTCTTTGGTGTATACATAGGTACACCATGATCAAATAGTGGGGTATTTCCTTGAGATGTTTACAGGATTAGAGGTGGGGACTATTTAAACAATAAAATATATAGAACTCGATAGATAGATAGATAGATAGATAGATAGATAGATAGATAGTGTTAATGAAAAACATGAATTAATCAAAAGAGAAATTAAATTTTTCAATCTTATCATTTATATAAATTTATATCATTTATATATTTATTTATATAATAAACACTGTCATTTTCATATACAAAAATATTAGCCATGTCCATGAACTAGGCCTTTATACCATCCCACAATTATTAATTTTTTTGTGCAACAGAAGATAGTGACCCGATCAGTAAAGTGTTTTTGCCAGACCATATATTACTGAGAAATAATTCAGAAAGTTTAGCTGAAGTGTTTATGGCCATTTGTAATTTGTTATTTTTTTCCGTCTATCCTAAAGCTAAATATCTCTGGACACAATTACATCTCCAAAGATGTCATTATCCAGTAACCCACATTTAAATAAATATGAGGGAGTTTATGGACTTTATGAAGGATTTTAAACTGTCGTAATTTTTAATGAGAACCATAAGCTTTGTCAATGGAAGGCCTTCAATGCTGTAATGACACTAGAAAAAAGAAAAGATCCTAGTCAGACCTAATAGATAAAATCTGAATTTTAAACAACACTCAGACCTAATTTTCTGAATTGACTTAATAAGAATTTTAACTGATGAATTATGCATACCATCATGAAAATCTTTCATCTTAGTTACAATCTTAAAAATGAAATTTTGTAGCACAAGTGTAGTAACTTGGTATCATCAGCTACTCATTACCACCTGTAACAAAAGTGGGAAATGGCACTATGTGGGACAATTTAAGTGACAGTAACGGAAATGAAGAAGGAAAATGATAACAATTTTTTTACCCATTTTGTTGAAATCTTGAAACTATTATTTTAAAGTCTGTTGGATGCTATAAAGTAATATCGGGATCTAAAATAGTCTCAATTGTGTGTGTGTGTGTGTCTTTGTGCAGAATATATATCTGTGCGCTCAGGCACAGACAAGTATCCACACAATTGTCTGTGTATGTGCACGTGCGCACACACACACACACACACACACACACACACACACACACACACACACGTAAATTGGAGGGTGAGCCTATAATTAACATTGTCTAGCTCTAACCTGTTATTTTCTTTTCCTCATGTCTTTTCCAAATTATACTTGTTTGGCCTGAAATTTTCCATGCTGGTGTGTGTATTTTATTTTATTTTATTTTACTTTATTTTAAGTTTCAGCTAAAATGGTTCAGTCATTTCTGAGAATGAAATTAAGGAAAAATATACATCTAAGAAATGTCTACAACCATTTAGTTGAGCGGCTCTTGTGCCTCCATGCTTTGATGTAGATATTTAATCTGGCAGGTGGTCTCCCTCCAGATCTGTCTTTTCCTGTTCCCATGAAAATTCACCCAAATTTGACTAAATTACATGACTTCAAAAAAACCTCAGTTTGCACATGCTAAGTGATGAGTTGTTAGTGTATGGCCAGACGTTTTCTCGACATTCTGGCTGCAGTGAATATTCTCCATTCCAGAAGGAAAGATCAACTAAACTTGAAAGAAAGAAAGAAAGAAAGAAAGAAAGAAAGAAAGAAAGAAATTATATATATATATATATATATATATATATATATACACACACATATATATATATACACACACACACACACACACACACACACACATATATATATATTGGAAATTACCATCTTCTTGTGGAATGTCTCCAAGCATCAAACTTAAAAAAGTAAAATTATTTGCTCAGATCTTATTGTCATTCTGAATATTTCTCCAGTGTACCAGGTACATTCAGGCTCCTGCCAGAGGCTTAGACCTTTTATTGCTCTATTCATTGGCCCAATATTCATAATGTTTTATTTCCAAATTTGGTAACAGAGATGTTTACAACACTTAAACAGATTAATCTGAGTACAAAGAGATTCAATAGGTGTTGAACTACACAGGATTTGCATAAACTGCACAGATGAGTGCAAAGATTTTATAAATTTCTATTTTGGGGGCAACAGAACCACAGTATGCAAGTTACATAGCTCCTTTTGTCAATCATTCCCTTTGAAATGACATTTCTGGATGCTGGTTTTATTTAGCATCTCCACAGATGAGATTCAGTCTCCTCACTATCCTTTGCTTTCCATGTGTCTGTGCGGGCAAAAAAGGTTGTCCATTAAGCCATAAACTATGCTTATGTGAGTTAAGACCAGTGAGACACTATAGTACATGGATATTGTTTAATGAAAACCTGATTTCTCTTCCTCTTCCCATTCCTTTAAAATACTGCCCAAGCCTGTAGTGAAGAAAATAATGCAATTCAGTTATTTCCTCAATGAACATGGATTCTACTAATAAACATAAAGTGATTCACTTGGCCACAAGCAATGCAAACAGGTATTTATTGGGGTGCCACATCTATATAACGTACATGTTTGTACAACTATATTGATAATTATAAGTACTATTAATCTTCCAAGCACTTTGGTAGGAAGATTGTAGTAATTCATCACTGATTGCTGGAGGAGATTCTGAAAAAGAAAGGAATTCTAAGTACCCGGCTAACTCCTGAATGTAAACTGATCCATTTAGTGGCAATCATATTTCAGGCTATGCCCCATCTTAAGTGTTACTTAACAATTTACAATTAGAGGGCATTTATCTAGCATAGAACAGATTTATTTATACTTTTTATTGCTGTACATAGTAGATTTGGGGCTCTTTACTATAGAAATTATCTTTCTGAAAACAAATTAACTGGAGGGAGATCATCAGTTTATTTGGAGAGTAACATCTAACACTATTAGTATGTTAGAAATGAAAGTTGTTTCAGTGTGGACAATTTAGGAACTTTGCAAAGCAGCAATAATGGGCAGAATGGCATATTTTCCACCATCCATCTTTATCGAGCCTGCATATAGCATCTTCAGTCTTCCTGAGAATATGATGCAAAGTCTGATCAATACCCTCATGCCCAGTAGCACCTTTATGAGATATAATATTGAACTGGAAGAATGCATTTGACAAGTTGGAGATGCTGAGGCAATTAAAACAAAATGAAGCAACCTGGAAAGATGCTAACAGGCTCGAAGTAAAGCATTAATTAGATAAATAGACTGAAAAATGTTAGCTGCTATAGGAATATATTATTCTTCAATGACGTATGTGCAAGTTTTCTGTAACGGTTTTGCTACTCACCAGTACAAGCATGAATTTGATTATAACAAAATGTCATGCATACTGTGACACTGCAAGTTGTGCAAGGAATGTTATGTACTGCAATGAAATTAAAAACTGTCTTTCACCGGGTACTAAGACACAAAATAAAACCACATGGATTTCTTTAGCAGAGCCCCATTCTGAACACCTGACCCAGACACCACCTCTCTAGCTCAGGATCTACATGTTCAAAATGCTTAAAGAAAAGCCCAAGGAACTTAGTGTTCAAATGCAGCAGTCAAACTTCCTTCCAGACATCTCTTTTCTGTTCAAATCCAGTTCTACCTGTTATCTAGTGAGATATGTACAACCAGAGTAAGCCAGAATCCTAAGGTGCAGAAAACTATAGACACGCTTCTTTCAGTGACTCTAAGAACTTCTAGCCAGTAGGAAAAGGACACCCACTTGGGCGTGAAATCCTGGCTCCACTGAAATCAACGAGAGTTTGCCATTGACTTCAAATGGAGCCAACATTTCACTCTCGAACTCTAATTTAACCTATGTGCATATATCTCAGAATTCATTAACTCTCTAGTTCAGTGATGAGCAACCTGCAGCCCGTGGACCACATGCAGCCGATCAGAGTAATCTGATCGTGGGCTGCAAGACATTTTGCTGACGTTGACTATGCACAGGCACGGCCCTCTATAGCTCCGAGTGGCCACGGTTCACCGTTCCACCACTGCTCTAGTTACTGGATTAAAATTTGGTGCAAATCACATTTAAAAAACATTCTATCTATTAGCTAGGCTACTTCCCTTCCTCTGCCAATCACCACATCCGCTGATATGGGAGTTTGAGATTTTGAAGTAATTTTTTTCTTCCTTATTGTTTTTTTTTAAATAGATAAGAATTTTGAGATTTTGGGATACTTGCATGGGGTTTAGTGAATCTGAAACTTTAGACATGCACAGTTAAATCCTGGACTGCAAGGAACACGCTGTAAAGGGGGAGTGTTTCGAGAGCCCAGACACCAGCACAGGCCTCGATGTCTGCATTGCAATTTTATAGCCCCACAGCCGCAGCCTGAGTCAGTTGACATCGGCCAGCTGTGGCTGTTCTATTGCAGTGTAGACATACCTTAAGAGATAACAGGTTCTCAGCAACAACGTTAAAGTGATAGTGACCCACAGCATCAAATTCCCAGTGAAAACTACCAGTTCTTCCAGGAGTGATGAGTTTCTACCTCCGCCAAACACTTTAAAATATCTGGAAAGTTAAGTGGTGGTTACAAAGGTCAGCTGTGTTTGACCAACAACGTTCTGTCAATCATAGAGTCGTAGGATTGGAAGGGACCTTGAGAGGTTATCTAGTCCAGTCCCCTGCACTCATGGCAGGACTAAATATTATCCAGACTATTCCTGATAGGTGTTTGTCTAACCTGCTTTTAAAAATCTTCAATGATGGTGATTCCATAACCTCCGTAGGAAATTAACCCTGACAGTTAAGAAGTTTTTCCTAATATCCAACTTAAACTGCCCTTGCTGCAATTTAAGCCCATTGCTTCTTGTCCTATATCAGAGGTTAAGAGCAAAAATTTTTCTCCCTTATCCTTGTACAACATTTTATGTACTTGAAAACTGTTATGTCCCCCAGTTAGTCTTCTCTTTTGCAGACTAAACAAATCCAATATTTTCAATCTTCCCTCATAGGTTGTGTTTTCTAGACCTTTAAGAATTTTTGTTGGTCTTCTTTGGACTTTCTTCAGTTTGTCCACATCTTTCCCGAAATGTGGCACCCAGAACTGAACACAATACTCCAGTTGAGGCCTAATCAGTGCAGAGTGGAGCAGAAGAATTAATTCTCATTACAAAAGAATTACTTCTCATGTCTTGCTTAGAACATCTGTTTATGCATTCCAGAATTATGTTTACTTTTTTTTTTTGGTAACAGTGTTACCTTTTTGACTCTCATTTAGCTTGTGATCCACTATGACCCCCAGATTCCTTTCTTTAGTACTCTTTCCTAGGCAGTCATTTCCCTTTAGCATGTGCACAACTGATTGTTCCTTCCTAAGTGGAGTACTTTGCATTTGGTCCGTACTGAATTTCATCCTATTTACTTCAGACCATTTCTCCAGTTTATCCAGATCATTTTGAATTTTAATCCTATCCTCCAAAGCACTTGCAACCCTTCCCAGCTTGGTATCATTCACAATCATCTGCACTTCGATCATGCTTTCTACCTATGAAACTCAACTTTCTTTACAAAGATCAATGAACAAATATGCACAATGCCCCTCTCAAATAGGTTAGTATTGTTCTTGTACCTATTTTATAAGTACAGAAAACAAAGGCACCAAGAAGATAAATAACTTGCTTAAATTGACACAAGCAGCTTGAGAAAGAGCTGGAAATAGAACACATGTCTCTTGACAACTAGCTTTGTTCTTTTGTCCACAAAATCATCTCTCTATTATCCAGTGGTATCAAAGCACAAGTACTAGATCTGACATTTATTGCAAGTAATAAAAGTTATTTTGTTTAAAAGCAAAATTAAAAAACAAAAACAAAAAAAACCCCAATGCCCATGACAGCTTTTCTTCCAGTCAACATGATCTCTTTGGATGGTTCCTAAAACATGCCATGACAAAACAACAGGCCCAACAATAGATAATCACATGATCAATTGTTAAATAGAAAAGTACAATAGTGAACCTGAAGTTACAGTGCCTGAGGTCAAGTATCGGGGGTAGCCGTGTTAGTCTGTATGTGCCTGAGGTTTAATGAATAACCTAATGATAACCTGCTTTTCTGGTGTTGACAATGGTGTTGTCCTATGACATAGGATTATCAAATATTATACATTTCTGGTGTGAAAAATGTTTGAGCATCTCTTATTGAAAAAGAAAAGTTAATTTGTAATAACATAATTAACATCCAGAAAGACACTATTCCAAGAGTAGCTATGGCTTTGCACACTTTCTTGCTATTCCCCATCCTCTCCTCTTTCCTTTTGGGACAGCAAATAGCCAATAGGAATAATTTCTCAATCCATGCAGCTTTCTATCAAGAAACATGAGAGTTTAAACATGGTCTTTTCTTGAATTTAAGTTTTATAAAAATCACAGCCATTGGTAACATACACCCGTGATACTTTATATACTGCTCCTGTGCATTGACAACCCAACTATCCCATTTTATTGTAGCTGAATTATGATTCATTTAATGCTAAACACATTCAAGGCATTTCTGCTCCTTGCAATGATGCCATTGTCTCTACATTATTTCATAGTATGCACAAGTGTCCCTCGACTTCAGCAAACTGAAATATAGACCAGCTTTCATATGATAACATTACCATGTTTAACAGTTTTATTGTCTAATTACATGAACTTTAATCTTGAGCAATTTGGCATGTACTGTAGGTCAAGATATTGCATTTGAATGGGTATGGAGTTGGTCTGATTTCTGATTCTTCAAGAAACAGGGGGAGGCAGGATATACTTGCAGGACCTCGTACTGGGAAGTAGACTGATATTTTTGTAATCGGAACTCCGCTTGACTACAGGGTGTATGCAACATCCAACATTTTTCAGTAGAATATTGGTCAACCCATTTAAAATTAGACATCAGCTCATTTTATCCTCACTATGAAATGCAGCCAGAGTGTTCACTAAATCGTGATTTATGTCCCAGGAATAGGTGTTAGAAAATAATCACACCATAAGGAGATTTGGTGATTATACTACACTCTCTCCCCCATGGAAAATTCATAATTTATGGCCAGAGTTTGTTGCAGCAAAAATGTTACAAGATATTTTCTCACTCGCTTTTTGCTCAGATTCTGATGTCAGAAACAGTGATGTAAATCCAGGGTAACTCATGAGAAATCAGAGAAGGTATTCCATATTTACCCTGACTGTAAGAGAGATCAGAATCTGGCACTGTGAATGCACAGATCAAAAAGTATACGTCTTTAGCGCTGTGCTCCAATCCTAAAAAGAGAGGTGCTGCACTGCACTTCCATCCTAAATAAAGAAGTGCTGGAACACACTTCCAACAAATGATAGCACCAGAACGCCATTACAACCTCCCCCGAGAAAAGTGCCAGAACAGCATTCCAGCACAACTCGAGCCCTGTTTTTGCAAACATTCCTGCCAGAAGTGTGAAATCAAAGGTAATATAAAGATACATAGAAGCAACCAGGCCTGAGAAAAATGTGACTGAAGTCTCAGTCACTTCATAAAACTGGCTCTGTAAGTAGATGATGACAAAAAGAAAAACATATACAGAACACCCAGAGGCCTCCTGAATGTTATGCCTTAAGCCTTTTTCTGTTTATCGAACAGATAGCCCATGCAGGTGTGCTTCAAAAGAATGAAAGCGCTCAATATTGTAAGGAGAAACAATTTACTAACTGGACATAAAAACATACCCTAGAGTTATCAAAAGTATCAAGAATAAAACTACCCACCTCCAAAAAAAACCCCAAAATGTGAATGTGAAAGTAAATTGTATTTTGTCCTCTTCAATATAAACTGAATATACATCAGCTTTGCAATAGTGCCATGATCATTTAATAGCAAAATCTATTTTCTCATTCTTTATGGTGGAGGTGGTGAAAATGAGTGAGGAAAACCCCCAAATATATTATTTCTCTATAGCAAAAAAAAAAAAAAAACCTAACCCAAAACAAAAAAAACAGTCTTTGCTATCACATGGCCTTCATCTCTGTAATGTCTGAGTGCCTCATGTACCATACAAAAGCCCTGTGAAGTAGAAAAGTACCCTTGTCCCAATTTTACAGGTGAGAAACTGAAGCACACAGAGACTACAAGGCTTGCCATGGTCACACAGGAAGTCTGTGGCAGAGTAGGGAATTGAATCTGGGTCTCCCAAGTTCAAGGCTAGCCACCTTTCACTGGACCATCCTTCTTACATTTTCCCCTTTTGCAAGTTGGTTGGAAGAAATTTGCAAGACTGATATAAATAGAGAAACAGGGATACATCCAGGAAGTCATCCACATAAATAAACCTACAAGGCGAACTACAGGATTTGGCAGTTTGTCTTGGGACCTATTTAATAGCAGTCAATAGTCTGATCCCCTTTGCTAGAGAATTCCTAACTACTTTTGAAGCTGCAAAAGTTACCTTGTTCTTGAAAAGTTCCATGGAGGATTAGCAAACCAATGGTAATTCCTGGAAGTATTCGGCTTGTGGAACACACAGCCAGATAGAATGGAAGTTGCTGTAGTAACCTCACCCACTGATATAACACAATCTAGCCAAGCCCAGAGCAGGGGGGAAAGTGCTTTATATGAAAACTCTGAACCCAATTGGTGCAGAACGACAAAGGCGCTATTAATTTCTGATTTCAATTGTAATAGGTCAGGATGAGTAGTTTATACTAAGTAGTATTTAGATAATAAAATATTGATATTTTGGCAGAAAAAAATTGTAAATTGTAAGTTAATAAGACAGTGTGCTTTAAATAAAACACAGCAGCTTGGATAATGCTGACAAAACACATCACATACCTTAATGAGTATGGAATTTAAGAGGAAGCCCAATATTCTCCAAAGAGTGACCCTTGGTTCCCCACATTAATTGCTAGTGTTATTTGGTTAAGACATAGACTACATTAATTAAAGTGAGGAGAAAATGTACTAGATTAAGTTACATTTCCAAATTATAATATTTCCACCTGTTTAGGAGTGTAAATGCCTCTCATCACAGAAGGATCTGAGCACCTTACAATCAACAATGGATTTCACCCTCGCAACTTCTCTCTGAGGTAGACACATGCCAGCCCTATTCTACTGATCAAGGGGCAGGTATTCTTTTTGTTTGTGTGTTTTCATTCTGGACTTTAGTTTGTAATGAAAAATGTATTTAAAAGTAAAGACTCAGACTCCACAGATGAACAAAGTTTGCCTCTGCAGAAGGAAATAATCATATTCATTCTTTCACATGGGCAACGTCAAGAATAACTGGGAGACATTTGATTGCCTTACCTTTTAGCTAGACTTCATTATGAAAGGACAGCCTCACATGTAAGAGTAGCCTCACTGCTAAGTGCATAAAAATATCCCTTGGGAAATGAGAGCCACTCAAAAAAAAATCCATTTCTTTTGCACCAAACTGGAGACACTTGGAGCAATTTGCAATTCTAAAGATAAAATCCCAGAGGTTTCAAGCAGCTATGTATTAGAGAGAAAAAGCCACTGTCCCAGTTAGCGGCTAGAGAGCTCCCATGAGCAAAAAATAAATAAATAATAATAAAAAATTGCACGGTCATCAGAACTCAGTATAAATCAGTACAGATAGGGAACTATGTGAGAACAAACTGCATATAGAACAAAGGAAGATATTGTACAAAAACAACTTAAGTACTGCCCCTACATTAGTCCCTTCTTGGTGACAAAAGTCAATCGAATAACTATATGGTGATGAAAGTGAGCAAGTGTAGAGTAAATTGGACTCACGCTGAGCTGCAGGTCATCTGTCCACTGGCCAATCAGGTGGTAGCCTGGAGTGGTGGTGTTTGTTGTGTGATACTGAAAGATGTCATAGCGCCCTGGTGCATCACCGTTTTTATTAAACATCACTGGAGTGCCAGCACTGCCTGAGGAAGGAAGCAAAAAACAGCCAAAGCTTTACAATGCTTGTTTTATTTATTTTGTCATGGCTAAAAGCTTTAGACTGGTATCACAGCTCAGGCAGAGGCCATCCATCATCACAGCAGTTTAAATGGACGCTTTAGGATATAGTGCCATAATCCTATCCCTCTTATCATGACTCATACCACTAGGTGAAATGTAAAAGTAAAGTAAAATGACATGAGCCTTGCTTCATATCATAAAATATCAAACGGGCTTCCCTCCCCACCTCTGCCCCTTCCCCTCTGAGGGAGTTCTTTAGTGAACATCAGCCCTGTGAATGGAGCCTCTATATGATTTTTTTTCCCCCAGAAAATGTTCCATCTGCTTCTGAGAGATACTGCCATCAGAAGACAGCCCAGATGTAGTGAATCTTGACTGGCATCCAGAAATAGCTTCCTCCTCCATAATTTGTTCTTATTCCAGTAATCAGCATGCAATTGAGATGGAACAGAACAGAGGACATTATTGGAAAACTATTCCTAATCTCTCCTTGTACGCTGCTTTGTTTATGCCCTAGGACACTGCCGGAAAGTAGCTTAGTCATGAACAATATAGGGCCAGATTCTGGACTGATTCTTGTGAAGCATGCTAGGTAGAGTGATGCGAGAGAGGCAATGAAGTGGCAGCAGCAGATCTAAGGATGTCAGAACCACCTTGCTTGGATGGGTCAGGGCTCCGAGTGCAACTCAACAATGCTTCAACCTGCTAAAGTAGCTGATTGCATGCCCCTAGTGTGGCTTGCTTGGATGCATCATATGTACAGAATACCCAGGGGTGGGGCCACACACCTGAAGCCAGATCATGGTAACAGTCCTTTTGAGGCCGTGGACCAGAATTGGGTATTAGTGTAGATTCCCACAGGGCATAGGTGCTAGAACTAGGGGTGCTGCCAGACACCCTGGCTTGAAATGGTTTCCATCACACACAGGGTTTACAGTTTGGTTCAATGGCTCTCAGCACCCCATTATACAGATTGTTCCAGCATCCCTGCCCAAGCTTTCTAAATGTGCCTGTACTGCCCTTCGCCTATCCATGAGCTTTGTAAGAGGAGGTGGTCCCCAGCACCTAATCCTCTTAGCACATCCAAACAAGACAGGTTAGGATAAGGGGGCAAAATAAACACACACACGTTATATGACAGACAGGCATTAAATTCTGATAGCTAATTAATACATTTGAGATGCTATTGCAAAAAGAATCCCAACCAGAAGATGTGCAACTTAATTATCACTATAAGGCTGTGTGGCTACTTCTTAAATGAGTGTTCAAAGAAATTTAGTATTTTCAGATAGATCTAAGTGAAAGCTTCCAGGACCACATGTGTTTCAAGATGTATTAAAATAGGTTTCTGGGAAGTAAAGCAATATTGTGTCAAGATAGAAGATCATTAGTATATCTATATTCAAAACTTTCTCCTACCACATTGCTTTGGGGGAGGGAGAACGGGTATGAAAAATCTCTGCAGCTATGGTACTGAACTTTAAGTTTATCGTTTTCCTCATGATTCCTATTCTTCACTGAATTTCAGTGAGTAAAAGAAGGTTTGAAGGAGTGAATTAGCATAGTTTCCAAATTCTAACCCTCGTAAATTATTTCTTGTCTATACTGCAGCCTCTCTGAGATCAGACACTGATTAAGTTCAAAGACTGGTACAGAAAATCTTCCACACAATTCTCTTGTCTCTGACTCCTTATGGATACTAAACAGATATGTAATTGTTGTTATGGATTCATGCAGCCAGAACATCTTTATGGTGGGAAAACATTTTTAGGTGCATAAGGGCGATAATTCATAAATTCCTTCTCAAAGTCAGCAAAAATAGTAAATGGGATTTAGCTAATCATGACTTTTAAAGCATTTATATGATTAGCCAAGCTACATGTTGTTGCAACTGACATAAAAGAATACATTTCAGAGTATAAGAGTCCAATCTGGCCCCCCATAATATTTCTGGATATATCTTTACGTCCCCAAATGACACTAACACAAAAAATGGGTGTTTTTTATACACTGGGGGGCAGATCTTCACCTGATATAAATTTTCACCACCTGAGGATCTATTCCATAAATTGGGCAGTAATGCAGATAGGGTATTACTCACATACATACATTTGCATGCATAAAACTGTAGGGTTTTTTCTCCTTCAAAATAGATGCAGAATAAAGTTGGTGTGTATCAACAAGAGTCGAGGTTAAAAGTTGCCCTGTGAACGTATAGAGCTTTGTTATTTCATATCTTCAGATTAGTATGATATCTAGTTTTTAAATGGAATCTATAAATGATAAAGACCAAATGACAGCTGGGGCACGGAGACTGTGTTGGGGAGAAACAAGGCAGGGAGTCCCTTTTCACTCCTGGGCTGTTAAACATAAGTGGATAGTTTGGCTGCTTGCACTTGCTGGTAGTGATGGTGGACCATTAACGTTGCTGACAGTGTTCAAGGCCCTGCAGGGGTATGGCCCTGTGCAACAGTTAGGGCCTGGCAAGCTTTCCTAGTGACAATGTATATTGTCACAAGAATGCACTATACGAGAGCATTGCCTGTGTATGTGTAAATAGTTAACTGGGTAAAGGGCCAGTAGCTAGTGCTCAAGAATAGGCAGGCCTATTTCTGGGTTTCGAAGGATCAATACAACTTCTTGTTGTGCACTGCTAATGGCTTCCTTCATGCAGCTTTTCAATGCAGTTCTTAAATATCACAGCTGTTCCACAGGAGTAGTTACTGCTGCTGGTCAGCCTGCTCTCTGGTTCATGAAAGCACTGCCGTTCAAGAAATCTCTTGAGTATGTGATTATCATTAAGCATGTGCTCAAGTGCTTTTCTTAATCTGGTGCTGGATACCTACTCCTGGCCTCTAAATGCATAATTCTTCCAGACATCATCTATGCAGCTCGCCCACCCTACCCAGTGTGGTTCTATCTCTAGAATCATCATGTGTTATCTTCTAAGTTAAGTACAGCAAAATAATTTTAAATGTGATTCTATATTAATATGTATTCACCATTAGTATGTATTTATAGTAATAATTAGCAGCATAGTTGATATTTGCTACTTTTTCAGGCTTGTTCTCTTTCAAGAGTTTAAATTTACTTCATTTGGAAATCTACCCACACACCAAAAGGAAGTAAAAAGTGGGGGAAGCTATTTGGAGTAAGGAATGGTACATAGTTGTGATCATCTCAGGTTATAATTCAAGCAGAAGATTTCGGAGTTGCCTGTCTTATTAAAGATGGAGTAACTGTACTATCAACCAAAAGGTTTGATTAGTAAGTGCAAATCCTACAGTCCTTACTCAGTCTTTGATCCCAGTGTGGGTCTGATAGCATATTTTGGCACACAGTGCTCCACCATTTGATTGGAGGATCTAATTCTTTCATGGGCATGTTTTAAAGTTGCTACAGTATTTTACTCGGTGTTCTATTTATTTACGCAGACTATCAGAAACAATGAGAAGTGGTACTAGGAAACCTGCAGGCTGAAGTATATTATTTTCATAACTGGTGCCATTTATTATTTTAATTTTTCATATTATAACAGGGAGGGGAAAGATTTTCTTGAGGATTCAGGCTGACATATCTTTTTTTTTACTTTCACTGAGAATTGTAAGACTCCACAGTCCCATCAGGCAACTTGGAAACCTAGTAACATGTTCTTCCCTGGTGCTGCCTGCACAGTCAGTGGTGTTATAAAATATTAATCCATCTGTTCCCAACGACTAAGTAACACACACACTAAATTCAGTACATGATGCCCCTTTCACATGAAAAATCTTACTGCAAAGACACAATTTATTGGATTTTGCAGGATTTGTGTCTCTTAATCACCACAAAAAAAACTCATCATGAAGAAAAGTGCAATAGGAGACAGGTCAGAGTCTTGTTAAGTGTGACAAGCTAAGATATCTTTTTATGACTCTCAGTCACTGCAGTTCTGAGGAGCAGCTGTGGTTCATATAAAAATAATCCATTTTTCAGGTCATTGTGGAGGGGAGGGGGAACACAGACACTTTGCATCATGAGTTTAATATTCAGAATCTTACTGCATCTGGACTTTTTAAAAATTATTCTCAGCATTGTGAGACAATATTGGAATTCATACTGAGCTCATAGTACAAATCCACAGTCTCTATTCATTAAAATATCGCTTGAGCTCTTCCTTTATGAATGCCATGGTCTTTGTGGGGGGGGGGGGGAGAAATCCCTGAAGCATGCACAGGCAAGATGATTTCAGCTGCATAGTTACAAGGAGATCGGTTTGCATACTGAAATGCAAAATAGGATTGGATCACAAGATCATTGGCTTAAAATGCACAAGAATGGGATACACATTTTTTCCTTCACACTTTCAGGAGAAAGGATTCATGTTGTGCCATTCTCTGATCTGATTACAAATTTTATAACAAGAATGAGAGAGAAGAAGTTTAATCATGTATATTTCAAATGGTGACATTCAGCCACTGGCCCTCCCAGAAGCAGTGTTAGCTGTCCTACCCTCCCTGGGGGGTGCACCAAAAGGGGGCACTCAGCTGAGTGGCTCAGTATGCAGGAGAACAGTACAGATTGCAACACATTTAGGCCACGGACTCTGCTTCTTCCCGATCCAAGCCGGGATGGCATGCACCATCAGAAGCACACCAATGGATTGTTCTTTGTGCTCTCCAAGTGCAGGGACTGTAGCAACAGCAAGGGCTTGGAAAGTACCATGCCATCAGGAAATAGGATCCTTGAGCTCTGTCACAATCTGGTCCTATCTGTTTAGTGAATTACAATAGTGTGTAAGACATTCATCTCTGATGTGATATCCCAAAGCAGAGTGCAGTGAATATGGCAACAAAAATTCTGTGTATTCATGCTACATTTATGCTGCTTTACTGTTGGGTGATTGAGTTTCACTCATACTGATGCAAGAACAAATTTTAAGCTCATACCAGCACATGTTCGTTTGGGAAGGGGTATATTTTACATGGGATAGGACACTGATTGACTCAGCAGGGAGACAGGGTTCCCAAAAGCCCTTCTGCAAAAGGCCTGGCACAGAGTTAAACAAGCCAGACAAACAACTGGCCCTACCCCTTTACAACTAGGAAAGCACACACATTTATTGTGACTACAGTAATAGAACATTACAGACCTGGCATATTTTATAATAGACGGAGGCATGAAATAGAAATAAAACAGGGCTCCAAGAATATCTCTCCAAAGCTTGGCAATAAGCCTCAGATGTGGCTGCAATTATTCCGTGTGAATGGGCCAAAAGAAAATAAACTCTGCACATGAAAAATACATCTTAAAGACACCTCATGTTTCCAGGATCATTATCTAGGGCCAGCCCTAAATGGTCAAGAGAAGAAGGTTTAAAATTATTATTTTAAAAGTTCTGCTACCTTCTTGAAGCCTCCATGCTGTTTATGAGTTGTATAAAAAAATACCATATGGTTTATGTGACCAATTACAACTAGAGGAAAAAATCTTGCAAAAATGGGTGAATAAATTGAAATAATGAATATACTTGAGAAAACTGAAATCCAAGCAAATTCCACTTAGTAGATTATTTCCTCCGCTCTTAAAATGATAAGTTGACCATTCAACTGCTCTGCTTTCCAAGAACCTCCTTGAGGCCTTTGGAGGAGAGAGAGATAAATGATCTGCTACAGAATTCTAGGATGGCCAAATTAGTAAAATGTACACAAATACCAAATTTCTCTGAAATTAGTATTATTTTTCCTTTGTAACATTCTGTTTGTGTTCTTTTCCCAGAAATAGGAAAATATGGAAAATCCTATCTGCTCAGTTTATTAATCCAGCAGTATTTGGCTTCTGGCAGTAGCTAGCAAAGGTAATCCAAAGTAGGGGGAGGGAAATCTCATGCATCTCTTTTGATTCTCTGTGCCAATTATGCAATGCTTTACTTGGAGGGAAAAAAATCCTCCTGACCCTTACAGTGATGAAGTTAGACCATGAAGTACAAGATTTATTTTCCTCATCTGGGTCTCCCAGTCCCTTTTCTTCTACTCTCTCTCTCTCTCTCTTTTTATTAGATTGTAAATTTCTAGGAGCAGGGAAGGTGGCCAAAATTTTCAAGCCTTATGAACCTAAAATTAAACACTTCTACCAATAGGCAGGCACCTAAATAAAACCGTGATTCAGCAAAGCACTTTAGTTTATGCAAAGCTTTCAGTTTGTGAATAGTCCCAGTATGGTCACAAAACTGATTTTCAGAGGTGCTGGGCATCTTTGGCTATCGCAAAAACTTTAATAAGAGTTGCATGACTGCCATTCAGCACTTTTGAACATGAGTCCTCATTTAGGCCTCAATATGGATTTAGATGTCTAACTTTAGGCTACCAGGTTTTAAAATGTAAGTCTGGGTCTCCATCTTGTAGAGCACTGAGGCAGACAGTTTAAAAAAACTTCTGTTACATATATTAGCAAAGTTTATAAGGAGGAAAAAATGTTAGTATTACAAGCTAACTTCTGTGACTGTTCAATTGTCCTGGCACTGGGGGTGGGCTCACATGAATCTCCTCATGTATGTTAATGAAGCAAATAACCTTTAAACAAAATTTTCAGAGGTTGGGAAATCCTGCTATAGTATTTAAGCCAGATTCATAGACACTGGCGCAGGGAAGTAAATACGAAAGCCTATCCTGTATCTCGAGGAAGGGCTGGTGTTAGAGTTACCAATATCCTTATTGGGATCAGTGGGAGCACCTTTATTTGGAGGATGAATCATAGGCAGCTGAAGTGATATACTGAATCAAACCAACTTTAGCTTGTCCACATCCACATTTGCCTTTTGTACTGTATTCTCACTATAAGCCTTCAGGGGGAATGGAAGTTGCAACAACCTTCACCACAGGAGACTTTTTGCTTAGCAGAAATGAATCTGTTCCTTACACACTAAACTGTTGTCCTAGTGAAAATGACAGACAGGCTGAGTCCTGTGTGACAAAGAAGTGCCTTTATTTTTTTGCCCCAAGTAGGTGGAAATGATACACATCAAAGGATATGCTTTGGATGACTCCAAGAAACTATACATTACCCATAGTTGCTGTGGGTTTCTTTTTTAAGCAGTGGAGTCCAAATTAGGCATATAACTCAGACAGATAGGATATATATATATTTTTGCCTATCACCCACTTTTGCTGATGGGAGCAAATTTTGAGGAAATTAGCAGAGTTCAATGGTTTCATCCTAATTTCCAAGTGCAGCCATCATAAAATGGTTGCACAATTTAGTATCTTTTGCACAATAGAAACTAAGGATTTGACTAGCTGGAGTACTGCATGTCAGAAATATAATCATATATATAAAACTCACTGCTTCAAGGAAAGCAGTACACAATCAAATGAATGCTAAATGTGGACTATATAAATGATGGCCACTCCATCTGCTAAGAAATCCAGTGAAATAATGAATAATTGATTAATTGATTAATTAAATTTAAAAATCATATGTTCTCTAAAGTGCTTTGGATACACATTGCTTTGGACTCACCGTTAAAGTTAACATTGCGTATATACTTCAGCAATTTCTTGCCTCCTGCTTGTTCCATCTCCGGACAGATTCCAGCATAATCAGCACAAAGATCCTTGTTCATATGATGGAGGGCATGAGCCATGGCATACACAGCATCAATCACAAACTGAACTTTCCCCTCTTGTTCATAATGGGAATCTTTTCCAATTCTCTCCTGCCCTGCACATAAAAACAAACACAAACGCACACACACAAAGAAAAGGATGGTGAGGAACAGAATTCTCTGGGTGATGAATACAAGTCAAGCCACTTCATGCAGCATTAAAGAAATGAAGGTTGTTAGCCAGTGCAGGATTTTGAATAGTGTGGTTATGGTTTCATTTTTTTCTTGCATTTTTAAAAGAAAAAAAATCTTCAACCCTCGACACTGCGACCATTCAACTTATAGACAAAGAATTCTCAAAGACAAATCTAGTCCTAACCACAGACATGGCGGTACAATCAACAGGGATCCATCTCCGAGAGAGAGCGAGCGCCTGGACTCCATATGCTGAAAACGTTGGAGTCTTTTAATGAAGAAAGCATATTAAAACAATGCAGAGATGGTATTTTAAAGTCTGGTGTTACATTCTGCCTTTCATATACCAGTCTCTCATTGAAAGACATAGCCAGATAGAGAAAGGGAAGAATCAAACTAAAGGAAGCTCAGGAGAATTCAGTTAACATGCCTACTGTAAATGCAACCTGAAGAAGCACAGTTTGTATAAATTTACTATGCACTTCTCTTCTCTTCCTGTAGGAATTAATGAGCCCTTCAAAATCCATTGATTGCCATCAAAATGCAGAACCTTAGCTTAAAGATTCCAAATTTATACAGTCAAATGAATTGGTACTGTCACCAAATACCAAAAAGGAAATAAGCAGTGATGCTTCAAGAATAGTTAATTTAAATGCTTTATTATTTCTTATTTGTATTACATTAGCAATGGAATTTAGGGTCCCATTGTGTTAGGTGCTGCACATATCCTGTAACAAAGATCTTACACACTAAATATTATCCACATTTTACAGGTAGGGAACATAGGCACAGAGAGATTAAATGATTTTCCCAAGGTCACACAGGAACTCTGTAGTAGAGCCTGAAATTGAAACCAATAGTTTGAGTATGAGTATAGAGCCTTAGCCATTGTTCCTTTCCATCATTAGCAAATTGTGATAAACAAATAATGTGATTGACAATGGGACTACAAAAATAGTTAGTTATTGGATTTTAAAAAAAAAATGATAGTTTACGTCAAAAAGTAAAGAAACAAAACTAGAGCTAGTCAAAAAAATATTCATCCAATATAATATCTGAATACCATTTATGAAATTTCTTGTATATTTTATTCAGGGAACATTACCTACGTGTCCCTAAACTAGGTGCCACAAGTACTGCTTTTCTTTTTGCGAATACAGACTAATACGGCTGCTACTCTGAAACCTATATTATATATATGTGTGTGGGAGAGAGAGAGAGAGAGAGAGTCACCATTCCTCATGTACAAAAGTACACACAGTTGGACACATTTGTGACAGATATGACAATATCCTGGGAAAACCTTATGAATTCAGTTAATATACCTTACTCAATTACATTTAATATCTTTGGGGTCCAATGTGAACTTCAGAAGAGTGTATTCAACAATATAGCAGACACAATTGATCTTTTGCAACAATGCGTGTGAAGTGGAATTCCTAGGAAGTACTGAAGCAGGGATTGCAAGCCCTCACCTACGGACTCAGCCATTGAAGCTTCGCCTGGAGTGGGGGACCTTTGGTCTGCTGATCACCTGTTACAGGAGGACAGTTCAAAGACCCAGTCTGGATTTTCCAGGGACCAACAGACAAAGACAATTTTTTTGATAAATAGTCTGGTTTTAAACAAGCTTAGGGCTGTCTTCCTGATCCATCAAATGGACAAGACCTCTGGGTCCATGGAGGGCCCCAATCCTTAGGGAAGGGTTGGAAGGACTTGGCCTATTGAGGCCCCATAAGACTGTATACTAGTTCTAAGCTAACACTGTTATGAACTTGTGACCACAAAAGAGACCTCTTTTGACAGAATCACCTGCCAGAGCAAGTGGAGCAAGTGGGGTGAGCTCTGGTAAGCTTATTAGCTTTTGTGTAGGTTCTTCTATTATTTTTAATATGTTTTCTCTGAAAGGCTTATACCCCAAGAATAAAACAGGATTGCATAGGAAGTATTGTGCAGTAACTTATAATTGTAACAATTGCATCATTCACCATCTTTAACGAGAAAGGCATAGCAGGTCTACATAGGCAATTTGACTTTGCTGGTGAATTCAGAGTATAATCAGGGAACTGTGCATCCTGAAAATACCCTGGTCATGAGGGAGAGAGGCCTATGTCTCCACCCAAGAGCGGTTACAGCCAGGGAGCTAGAAGCCTGTGAGTAGGTGTCCTTGCTGGACTATAAAGGGGGAATACAAGTGCAGTTGCCCTGAACTGTGACAACATCTGCCAGTCATAAATTGGGACAATGATGTCTGAGGGGTAAACAAAGTATAATATTAGGAGCCAGGGCTCCTCAGTTTCATTCCCCAAGTCTGCCACTATCTTGTTTTACCTTTGGCTAGAAACACCCATATATTCAATTTGTCCAGCTGTAATATGTGTTGTTATACTTATCTGTCTCACCAGGGTTTTGCAAAATGTAATCACTGATTGTTAAGTGTTCTGAGATACTTTGATGATATAATGGTATGACACTACAAAATATTACTTTTTGAACAGCTGTAATATCACAGTCTACTTGTTCAATTACTTACTATATGATACCTTCTTCCAACCTCAGCTTGAGGATCCTTCTGCAGTTACAAAGATCCCAGTCTTACAATGAGCTATGTGCAGTCAGACCCTGGTACTTATGTAGAGTCCCACTAAAGTTAGAGTGGAGCTCTATATGGACTTGATCTGGGCCTAACAAGGACTTGATCTGGGCTCTCAGTGGCAATATGAAAGAATAAATATGCAGGCTTGTAAAGACCGTGCCAGCCCTGAACAAGTTCTCACAAAAATGTCAGTGATCTTTAATAATTTAGGATGCAGATTCATGGGAAGAAATTATTTTTGCTATCATCCTTAATTTGAATGGTACTAATAGAATTACAAGCTCTAGCTCACATCAGTTATCACTTTTAGCCTGGGTATGTGAAAAGTCACACTGTTAAGGAGTTTTTGGAAAACATGAATGTGGCAGAGGACAAAATTCACCATTTCTGCTGCAGAAAAGGTTTGTTTTTTGTTTGTTTTCTGATTAAAACAACCATTGCAGAATACCACCTTTGACTGTGGTAAGAACTTGATTGGGTTAATGAATTGCTTCTCCCTCCCACTCACATGGCCAGATTCTCAGCCTTAGGCTGAGAAAGCACAAAGACAACAGAAAGCTGCTCTAAAAGATCAACCACGGATTTCCCAAAAGATGTTACCTCCCAGGGTGCTTTCAATTACTCAGAACCATTTAGGTCTCCAGTCAACCCAAGATCAGAGTACAGAAAGGGGTATTAGGGCCTTTTTTAACTTTACACTCTGCTCAGCTGCACCTAGGATAAACTCACTGCACCTGAGGATCAGGTCCACAATAGCGCAAATTGAGTCTAAATACATCCTGTAAATTATTTGCGGCAAATTCTGCTTATATTTTCTATCCTTTCCCCCCATCCTGTGTCTGTCTTGACTATTTAGATTGTAATGGCTTCAGGTCAGGGACAGTCTAGTTTCTCTATGTTTGTAACATGCCTTGCACAATATGGCCTTGTTTTAGGTTGGTTTGTAGGCACCATTGTAAAAAACAGCATTAATAATAGTTAACTTTGGGCACAGGGTTGTAGGCAAAATCTCTTAAGTTTTTTTTAAGGTCATTTCTGTAGTGAATGCAGCTTATGTTTTGTGGGGGAAACACAAAGATTTAATACATGATCAACCCTACTTGAACCAAACACACAAACTGCTCGCAATCAATCCAACTGATTGTAACAATAAAACATAATTGAGTAAATGTCGTATAATGAGGACGGCTAAGGAGATTACTGTCTTCCTATGGTTATTCTGTTATCAGAAAGAGTTTAAATATGTCCTGGAAATTATTTGCGGTGAATCATTCACTCAGTTGTACTTGAGACCAGCAAATATAAAATTCCTCCATATACATTTTCAACATTTGTGCAATTTCCCTCCCCAATACAGGCTGCCAAACTGCAAAGTATCGAACTGCATAGCTCTGTTCTGCCAACTTACACATTATGATTAAGATATCATCTGGTGTAAAGATCAATTATAATTCAAATCTAGATTAGCAACATCCAGTTCCTTTCAAATAATTCAGCAAGGTGAATTAGGTTCCAGGTTTTGAAGATTTACCTACTGTCCTTTTTTATCATTCCACTCTCCTCTTGTTGATTACAGACCAGATTACATTTCCAGACACTGACAAGGAAAATGCTTTTAAATGGCCTTAGCTGAGCTGAGCTACATCACCAAATTAGTAATGCAACAGAAAGGCAAGCCAAGGGAAGTGATCTTGGAATTGAAACTCTGAACACAAACAATACTGATTAAACATATTAAATGCTAGAAGCATATGTGTGGAAATACATAAGGGGAAAGGAAACCTTTAGTAGCAAAGAGAAAAGGAGTACTTGTGGCACCTAAGAGACTAACAAATTTATTAGAGCATAAGCTTTCTTGAGCTACAGTTCACTTCATTGGATGCATTTGGTGGAAAATACATAGGGGAGATTGATATACACACACAGAGAACGTGAAACAATGGGTTTATCATACACACTGTAAGGAGAATGATCACTTAAGATAAGCCATCACCAGCAGCAGGGGGGGGAAGGAGGAAAACCTTTCATGGTGACAAGCAAGGTAGGCTATTTCCAGCAGTTAACAAGAATATCTGAGGAACAGTGGGGGGTGGGGTGGGGGGGGAGAAATAACATAGGGAAATAGTTTTACTTTGTGTAATGACTCATCCATTCCCAGTCTCTATTCAAGCCTAAATTAATTCTATCCAGTTTGCAAATTAATTCCAATTCAGTAGTCTTTCACTGGAGTCTGTTTTTGAAGTTTTTTTGTTGAAGAATAGCCACTCTCAGGTCTGTAATCGAGTGACCAGAGAGATTGAAGTGTTCTCCAACTGGTTTTTGAATGTTATAATTCTTGACATCTGATTTGTGTCCATTTATTATTTTACGTAGAGACTGTCCACTTTGACCAATGAACATGGCAGAGGGGCAGTGCTGGCACATGATGGCATATATCACATTGGTAGATGTGCAGGTGAACGAGCATCTGATAGTGTGGCTGATGTGATTAGGCCCTATGATGGTGTCCCCTGAATAGATATGTGGACAGAGGTGGCAACGGGCTTTGTTGCAAGGATAGGTTCCTGGGTTAGTGGTTCTGTTGTGTGGTGTGTGGTTGCTAGTGAGTATTTGCTTCAGATTGGGGGGCTGTCTGTAAGCAAGGACTGGCCTGTCTCCCAAGATCTGTGAGAGTGATGGGTCGTCCTTCAGGATAGGTTGTAGATCCTTGTTGATGCGCTGGAGAGGTTTTAGTTGGGGGCTGAAGGGGATGGCTAGTGGCGTTCTGTTATTTTCTTTGTTGGGCCTGTCCTGTAGTAGGTGACTTCTGGGTACTCTTCTGGCTCTGTCAATCTGTTTCTTCACTTCAGCAGGTGGGTACTGTAGTTGTAGGAATGCATGATAGAGATCTTGTAGGTGTTTGTCTCTGTCTGAGGGGTTGGAGCAAATGCGGTTATATCGTAGCGCTTGGCTGTAGACAATGGATCGAGTGGTATGATCTGGATGAAAGCTAGAGGCATGTAGGTAGGAATAGCGGTCAGTAGGTTTCCGATATAGGGTGGTGTTTATGTGACCATCGCTTATTAGCACCGTAGTGTCCAGGAAGTGGATCTCTTGTGTGGACTGGTCCAGGCTGAGGTTGATGGTGGGATGGAAATTGTTGAAATCCTGGTGGAATTCCTCAAGGGCTTCTTTTCCATGGGTCCAGATGATGAAGATGTCATCAATGTAGCACAAGTAGAGTAGGAGCATTAGGAGACGAGAGCTGAGGAAGCGTTGTTCTAAGTCAGCCATAAAAATGTTGGCATACTGTGGGGCCATGCGGGTACCCATCGCAGTGCCGCTGACTTGAAGGTATACATTGTCCCCAAATGTGAAATAGTTATGGGTGAGGACAAAGTGACAAAGTTCAGCCACCAGGTTAGCCGTGACATTATCGGGGATACTGTTCCTGATGGCTTGTAGCATGCATTCCTACAACTACAGTACCCACCTGCTGAAGTGAAGAAACAGATTGACAGAGCCAGAAGAGTACCCAGAAGTCACCTACTACAGGACAGGCCCAACAAAGAAAATAACAGAACGCCACTAGCCATCACCTTCAGCCCCCAACTAAAACCTCTCCAACGCATCATCAAGGATCTACAATCTATCCTGAAGGACGACCCATCACTCTCACAGATCTTGGGAGACAGGCCAGTCCTTGCTTACAGACAGCCCCCCAATCTGAAGCAAATAATCACCAGCAACCACACACTACACAACAGAACTACTAACCCAGGAACCTATCCTTGCAACAAAGCCCGTTGCCAACTCTGTCCACATATCTATTCAGGGGACACCATCATAGGGCCTAATCACATCAGCCACACTATCAGAGGCTCGTTCACCTGCGCATCTACCAATGTGATATATGCCATCATGTGCCAGCAATGCCCCTCTGCCATGTACATTGGTCAAAGTGGACAGTCTCTACGTAAAAGAATAAATGGACACAAATCAGATGTCAAGAATTATAACATTCAAAAACCAGTTGGAGAACACTTCAATCTCTCTGGTCACTCGATTACAGACCTGAGAGTGGCTATTCTTTAACAAAAAAACTTCAAAAACAGACTCCAATGAAAGACTGCCGAATTGGAATTAATTTGCAAACTGGATACAATTAATTTAGGCTTGAATAGAGACTGGGAATGGATGAGTCATTACACAAAGTAAAACTATTTCCCTATGTTATTTCTCCCCCTCCCACTCCACCTCACCCCCCACTGTTCCTCAGATATTCTTGTTAACTGCTGGAAATAGCCTACCTTGCTTGTCACCATGAAAGGTTTTCCTCCTTTCCCCCCCCCTGCTGCTGGTGATGGCTTATCTTAAGTGATCACTCTCCTTACAGTGTGTATGATAAACCCATTGTTTCACGTTCTCTGTGTGTGTATATCAATCTCCCCTCTGTATTTTCCACCAAATGCATCCGATGAAGTGAGCTGTAGCTCACAAAAGCTTATGCTCTAATAAATTTGTTAGTCTCTAAGGTGCCACAAGTACTCCTTTTCTTTTTGCGAATACAGACTAGCACGGCTGCTACTCTGAAACCTGTCATTTAGTAGCAAAGTTATCTGTGGAAGGAGACTGAGCAAAAATCCATAAAACAAAGTTGCATTCATAATATGAAGTAAATAAAGGGCTGAAAACTGAGAAGAATTTGCAGTAATCATATGATTATTTATAGATCAAAATAGCTATTTCTTATCTGTATACTATATACCCAGCACATATGCATACTATAAACCCCAGATTTGTAGAACCTTGCATGTGCAACTTGTGTATACAAAAATGTATGCATACAATTTGCATGTGTAATTTCTGGACCCACATGTGCAATCACAATTATTACTTATGCTAAAAGAAGACTTAAAATCCACTTAAAGGAGAATGACGTATCTTTGGAATAAACTTTCCATGCCATACCTATTTTAAATGGACAAAAGCCTCTGTAGAGCAATGAAATTCTTTATATATACAGTCTACAAAATTGTTCTTTTTAATACAATTTTATGGTAAGTTCATCTAAAACCATATATATGGTAAGAGTTGAGTGGCATGGACTTTTTATTTTAAGTAATTCTCAAGCAAAAGATGGAAATTATTGCACAAAGCACTGCACAAATTGTAGGGAACAAAGCACAACATAGAAAATAACTCAGTGATCGTAACAGCATACACAGAACTTTTGTTTGGTTTTCAGAACTCAGATACCTGTACCACTCAAACAGGTGCAAGCTAGAAGAGATTTCTGGGCATTAGTGTGCAGATAGGAACACAGCTTGAATAATCACTATGTGGCACAGCACAGCATCAAGGTTGTCCAATAAGCAGCCAAACCCGGTTCAGAAGTGTTTTACAAAAATAATGCCCAGGTTCTTTTTTTTTTTCCCAATCATCAACAACAAAAGAAAATACCGGAACAACCAACAAGGAATAATACCACCAGTAGGCCCAGACTTTATTCAAATGACCACTCCTCATGCAACTCTCTCAGCCAGAAGTTAGGGAGTTATATAGAAAGTTTTCCTATCCAGGATGGGAAGGGAAGTCCATCACCTGACTCTGAGCGATTGAGAGCCCAGCTTAACAATCATCTCTCTCTCTTTCACTTCATGCTCCATCAAACTACATTCCAATAAATGGACATTTGGGAATTCAAGTTTAATGAGTCACACTGAATTTATTACATAAATTCATTCATTCAGTTACTTAAAACTAAATTACACCATCACATTAAAATTGCTACTGTACAACTATAAAAAAAATCTCAGTCAATCTTTGAACACACAGGACACTTCTAGAACACAACAATAAGCCCTGGGCAGTGGCAAAGGGAAAACAGAGTCCATGCATGAAACTGTCAGGTTTTTTTCTAAATAGAGCAAAATTATTATTTTAACAAGCACCTCACAAAGTTACAACCAGTTGTAAGTGGCTATATAATAAACTCTATTAATATCTGAGGACTCTGTATACAACAAACTACCATGTAATCTTTTATTTAAAAACGAAATCTCCTATATAATAAACAAACAACAATTAGTCCATTTTTGGCAGTTTAGGCAGAGAAGAAAATTTGAAGGAACATGGAATAAGGCACCTCAGAAAGGGGAATTTGAAGACAATTAATAATAATATTGTTACAATATCTTAGGCTATTACTCTGAATAGTTTTTGGTGGGCGTGTGAGAAAGGAGGCTGTTTGCTTTTTACTTTTGGTTTAGTCTCATTGCTGTTAATATCTTTCATGCACAGTAAAAAAAAACAGTAGAATTTAAATATGTATAATATTGGTATTGATTGTGTGTACTGTCATGATACACTTGCTTTTCACATTTTAAAATTTCATACACATTCCTCACGTTACTCCTCCCTTTTGTGATATTAGGGGAGTGAAGCATACAGACAGGAAGTCCAACTTGAATCTCCTTCTTTGCTTCTAATAAAGCCCTGGAGGATGCTGACTGCTACCTCAGTTTAAGAGGGAAGATGATGCTGGAGCTGCTTCCATATTGAAGCCTCCTACTGCATAATAATTAGGAATGCTCACAAATTCTTCGACACAAGATGAAGAAATGCAGTTCCCTTCTGGAACTGCTATTGATATCAGCCATTGCACAATACTGAGTTCTGTAACATAAATATGCCAAAATAATCAAGAGGCATCCAAAGTTCATTACTACAGTCAGGCTGGGCTACTTTAAGAGTGATGTGAAAGAGCACAAGCAAAGGTTGATAAGTCGCTGGAGTCTGGTTGAAAGAAGGGCAAGGTTACATGGAAAGCTGTATAGGCAACCAAGAGGAAAACCACCTCAAACACTTATTCAATCCATAGTCAAGAGACTGATAGTAAAACCAGGAAAGATGGAAAGAGTCATTGAGAACTAAATAAGGAAGATATTTAAGAAGGTGGCACGGGTGGAACATGCAATATCAAAAAGCATTTTTGAAACTTTGGGGTTTTTTATTTCTCTGGCAAGCAAGATATAATCAAAGCTAGGGCTGACCCTGCAGTTATGTCATGTTGCTATGTGCTGTCACATAGAAAATGTGACTTTTAAACATTGCGTTTGAAACTACAGGGTTTAGGGAAAAAGATGCAACCCTAAACATTATGTGAGGGGGTGCCTCATATCAATAACTCATGTATTCTATAGCCTGTTACAGAGCATTGTAAATGGCCATTGAATAGCACCTCAACCAGACTTCTTCAGATAAAGATTGCTAATTAAAAAGCCTACATAAGAGCTGAAAGGGAAGAAAAGTGGTAGAGATCTCAAGAACTAGGTCAAAAGCCCCTGATAGAAAAAAGAATGAAAAGCTATGTTAAAAGAGATCTAAACATGGGTATTGTAAAAGTTCTACCCACCAAACTTCTGTGCAATTTATCTTGTTACTAACATGAACAAAAGATAATACAGAAAGTATCCTTAACATCCATTCTTCTAACAACCATTGGGCCTGAGTAACCTCTGAATTACTGCAGTTTACTCAGTTTCAATGGAGTAAAACCAGTGTAACACTGTAGTAACAGAGAGGTAATCTGGGCCCATTTTGTGCTTTCCAAATCCAGTCTCCGTGAAGACATTCTAATCACTCAGTCAGTTGGGGTAAGGGCAAGTGATAGCCAAGCACTCTTACCTCCAACCCCATCTTCAGCATCAGTCTTGCAGATGCTCTCCCCTTTCATGCCCTCTGAAGTAGCTAAGCAGAATGTTGTATCCTGCTGTACATATGGCTCCAGAAGTAAATTCACTTACATGCTCTGCCTCCCACAACTATTATTGTTAAATATACCTGGAAAAAACAAAAGCCATTAGAGTGTTACAAATAACTTTTATTTTTCTTCTGTAGCTTCAACATCATACATTTGTGTCTCTGCTGGGAGATACTCTTCTTGAATCCACGGCCAAAGAGCATTAAGATGTCCCTGGAGAATCTCAGAAGAGTAAGGATTGACATGATAGAGAACCAACAGATGGGTTCAAATTTCAGGTATTAAATCAGAAGCCCCTACAACTCTCCATGCTGCCATAAGATGCAAAGATAGAAGCAAAACATAAAGCCCACTCCCATTGTGATCTTGAATCTATTGTTGTTTCTATCACACAGCTGTTTTTGTTTGTTTTTCCAGTTAGAGATATATTCCTGGTCATGCATCAACTCTATTACCTGCACAGTCAACACACCTGACAGCTCAAATTTAAAGACAAAACATAGTTAAAGTGCATTATTGACCCATTGGATTTGAAAAGAAATATCTAAGTACAGCAGGAGAAGGAGAAAACACAGTAGCTATTTATGGACCAAGAGTCTGAGTTGCTTCCAAAAGATTTATCTGAAGGTGTTGACAGAAAGTTTAATCTCACCTCTCACTATATTCTCAGCTGTACATCATTGTGATTCCCACAGAAGAGTAGGAAGGACATGATCCTTCTATCAGTTTCATGCAATTATTTTGAATAGGACAAAACTGGAACACTGAAGAATGGAAAACAAAATAGCAAGGAAGAAAGTCTCTTGTATGAGCAGTTCTAAACAATGTAGAAATTGAATACTGGTTTAGATTTGCTGATTCTCCTTTGTCTCTTCATACAGCAACATTATATGTTTAGAAAAGTAGCCAACTGGATAATTTCTACACCTTCTCTTTCTTAAAATCTCTCTTTCAGTTTTTGGTCTTTCCTATTCAATCTTTGGTTAATCCAGGTCTTCACATACTTCAGTGGAGCATGACATGCAGCATGTAGAATACAGCAACTATAATTTTCATGGCATGCAACTCTCATGCTGGGCAAGAATCAAAATCTTGTTTCAATGGTGCTTTCATTATATTAATTCAGGAGTCTCTTGCGACAGATTTCTTGTATTTCTGAAGAAGTCATTCAACAAGCCTTCAAAGGGTAGTCATAGAACACTCAACATTATTAAGACCTGATGGCAATTATTAAAAGTGATTTAATTTAAAAAAATGCAGCATGCTTATGGTATCAAATAAGCAGCCATAATTTATGTAAACAATATTTCAGCAGCTGGCTAAGTGCTGACATCAAAATATTCACTCCTCATATGTTTGTGAATCCAGCATATATGGTAGAAATTATAGTCACAGTCTACATATCCATAAATTCTGTGGATGCCGTCAAAATTCTTCCTATTGTCTGTATACATTCTTCATCTGTAAATGGTACAGTCCAAACAGGAGACAATGACATAAAAGCATCGGTTACTGGTGTCAGCTATTTCAAAATATATTATTCTGTAATGACATTCAGAGTTATGTAACACACACACACTGTTTTTATATATATATATAAACAAAGAAAGAAACCTTAATCTGTATAATTGCTTCTTTTCTTCTGGCAAGAATACATAGCTATATGTAGGACAGGAAGAAAGAGACAAGTGTGACACTGATCTGTCCTGCTCCCTTGAGATCAAGTACTGTAAATACATTTAGGACATCAATTGTCTCCTTCCTATGACACAAATATAAAGCTAGTATCATAGGTCCAATGATAAATCACCCAATCATGGCTCTCTTCCTTATATTTATTTTCTTGATCATTGATGCCATTCACTAGAAACTTGTTCTGCTTGCCCATTAAGATGCTAGGCTTCTGTAGGAGAATACTGCCAGGATACTGCTGAGTCCATTGTTCCTTGAGCACACTGAATCTATTAACATGCCAACAATATTCATGGCTGTGGTTCTCAGTGTTACATGAGGTGTTTTGACAGGAATACGAAGTGTATTGAATATGGCTCGGGCTGTAACTGAGGGAAAGTATAAAAGATCTGTCTTAGATCTAACCTATAATATATTACGTACATGCACACATGTAACTGAGAGCATCAGCTGGCATATTGGTGATGTAACTGAGAATAAAGAGTGAACCAACAGATGAAAGCTCCATGTCATCAGGGCTTTGTGCAACCCTCTCCAGCCCTGACACTTGAAGATTGGCTGATGCCACTTGCACCCCCCCAGAAGGAGTTTCTTGGCTTCATCCATCCCAAAACTAGAACTTTTGAGGGTTTCCTCTATCCTTCTCACTGAGCATGTGGGGCATGCATTAGCCACTCCTTACAAGTCTTGTCTGCTCACAGTGCTCCTGTACAAGCCATCGCAGAATTCAGGTGGGGCAGAGAGGTGAATTACACCAAATGGATAAGGTAAACCTAGAGATATGGAACCCTTCCACTCAGGGTTAAGATGCTGTTATAAATTAATGTAATCAAAATGACTGTATTACAGAATATTGGTAACCTTAGCAATAACATCTACAGTACTCAATGCTAATGACTCCATAATAGTTGTTAACTTTATTAGTAATTTGTGAAGGCCAGTTACAGCACAGGAATTTCCTTATGATGTCAATGGAGGAATAAGTTGTAAGGCATAGTTACAGCCTGACTCTCCTGTTACCTACACCAGTTTTCCATTCATTTCAATGGAGTTATCTCTTATTTACCTCAGTGTTGGCGGGAGTAGAATCAGGTTCTTAATGTCTATTATTGCAAATACCCTACAGGGAAATCAGTAAAAATGGACATTAACTAGCAAATTCCACATTATAAAAGACATTCCTACCCATCATTTATATAGGAAAATCATTCTGATTTGCAAATTTGTCTTCAGATATGAGGTTATCTCTATTTATTAGAGTAATGGTACCTTGGAGAGTTAGTTTGATGTTGAAGATTACCTGCAGAACAGATTAGAGGAGAGGTTTATTCAATCATTACAATTAAGCCACAAATGGTTTGTGCCCTGACTATCTGAGGGATTGCCTTTCTCTTTCCCTGGCTTATAGCACAGCCTGAGCGTACAGCTCCTCTGGTTTAGAAAGGTGGGGTCTTTGAGTAGAACTGGCACCCCTTTGGTCTGAAAGAGGTTTGTTTTTGTTAATTTTGAATAGAAACTTGAAAGCATTCTTCTAGATTTTACCATGTGGAGTGGAGTGTGGATTTTGAGGTAGGGGCCAAAAGTTCTTCTTATTTCTGGTGGCTTTAGATTGATATATAAGTTTTACTATGCAGTTATGTTATGGGATATGGTGGTGTTATGCAATGGGAGTGGTCTTTATATTTTGCTTCTATCATTGCATCTTATGGGAGCATGGAGAGTTGTAGTGGCTTCTCATTTTATATCTGAAATTTGAGCCCATCTGTTGTTTCTTTATCATGTCAATCCTTACTCTTCTGAGATTTGTGCTGGGGTGTGTTCCTCACGCTGGCTCCGAGAGTGTGAAATTAGGCCAGTTGGGCCCAATCAACCAATTAAATGCAAATGGGGGAGATGTAGGCAGAGTGGAGGGAGTTAATTAGAAGGAAGCTCACCTGTAAGGGAACAGGTGGGGCTTCTATAAAGCCAGAAGGCTGGATGGGATGGGCAGGGAGGAAGCCTGCAGTTTCTTTCCCTGAGGTAAGGGAGACAGAAGGGGTGATGGGAACTCCTGAGAAAAGGACGAGGACCCTATAAGGAAGGGTTTAAGTCAGTGGTGGGCAATCTGAAGCCTGCAGGCCGTCAGGGTAATCCGCTGGTGGGCCGCAAGATAATTTGTTTACATTGAACGTCCTCAGCCATGGCTGCCCGCAGCTCCCAGTGGCCACGGTTCACCGTTCCCGGCCAATGGGAGCTGCGGGAAGTGGGGGCCAGCACGTCCTTGGAAGTGGAAATCACTGTGTGACCTGGCCAAAGGGCTTAAGTCATGAAGCAGCCATACTTGTGATTCTGTGAGCGGGAGAAGAACAGCAATGTTGGAAGGCCAGAAAGAGGGAGCTGACCCAGGTGAGCTAATCCCCCCAAATCGTGAGGAAGCGGTGCCACCCAGTGGTGAGCAGAGCACCCGGGTGACAGGATTATGTTATGAAGTGGCTAGGTTGTCAGATCCTTAGTCTTTTGAATTAATTATATTTACTCCTCAGTTTGTTGTTAGTATGTCTAGAGCTCAGAGGGGTATTCGATTCAATTTTAAACAGAGATATAAATCATATGAGTTAGCTTCTTTGACATACAAGAAGAATTGGTCTTCAGACCCCCTGCACTGCCGATATTTATAGCTCTGCCTATATCAACTGTGGGTTACAGGAAAGTAATGTCTCTATCATTACCCAGGAGAGTACGAGTACATGAGTACAAATGGTCACATTACATGTACAGAAGAAAGCCAAACTACAGCTTGGTTTTCTTCTTGGCACGTCACTTCTGGAACGTGGAAAAGTAAGCAATGCAACAGCTTGCATTTCAGGAAGATGAACAATTTTATAATCACAGAGAACTTTTACGTTAAAAATGGACATTTCAAGGTTGGTTAAATTTTGGATGCATCCACCTTTGCAGTATCCTTTTTGGAATTCAGACATATATTTGAAGTCATATAACCCTAAAAGAGATTTATTTTTAAAATGAAATTTCACAGGTCATTAGTCTATAATGCAGGGTTATGCATTGGGATATTATAGAGAAAATATTTTGTTTAGAAACAATTGCACATAGCCAGTCAACTTTCAGACTAGGGTATTACACATTCCACTTACTCCTGGACCAATCCACATTACTTTTTTTTTTTTTTTTTTTTTTTTTTTTTTTTTTTTTAAAAAAAAGCTGACTTTTCATTTCCATGATGATGTATGTCATATGTACAGGTTTCAGAGTAGCAGCCGTGTTAGTCTGTATTCACAAAAAGAAAAGGAGTACTTGTGGCACCTTAGAGACTAACAAATTTATTAGAGCATAAGCTTTCGTGAGCTGTAGCTGTAGCTGTAGCTCACGAAAGCTTATGCTCGAATAAATTTGTTAGTCTCTAAGGTGTCATATGTACAGGCACATTAGACAACAGTGAAGCAGTCGTAAAATAAGGTAGAGTGCAATCTAGTCTGAAAACCATGGCATTAGACACCAGGACTCCTGGATTCTATTTCCTACTCTACCACTCTCCATGCAACCAAATACAAAAAATTTTAAAATCTCAGATAAATTAATTCCTGGTGAAAACAGTGAAGTCATTGGACTTATGTCAGGGATGAATTTAGCCCAATAGGATTCAGTTTATTTCTCTCGTAGAAGGGTACATTTTAGTGTTGCCAATCCTCCCGGATTGTCCTGGAGTCTCCAGGAATTAAAGATTAAGTGATGTGATTAAACCTCCAGCAATACATCCAACCAAAATTGGCAAGCTTAGTATGATTATTTTTACATATCTCAAAGGAGAGCTGTTTGTAAAATACTGGATATCTAAGTAAAAGGTAATATTAAAGTACAAATTATTGTGATTTTTAAATTGTTAATCAGCATTACATTTATTAAAAAACTTTATGATCACATATGTGTTAAAGATTTAAAGTGAGAATGAAATTTACAGAGAAGAAAACAAATTCAAAAGAATGAATGTCATTCTTAATATTTTTTATATAATTGAATTTTTATAATACTTTATTTTCCTATCATTTCCTACTTGAAATGATTGATTCATCTACTGTATTTCTAGTAGTAGAGCTTTACATTAACAATATTTTGCTTATTTGTTCTCATAATTAACAATGGTTCCAGCACAACTTTGAAAATTGGCTCTGCTACGCAACTGTTGCTGACAAGTTACCAGATGGAACATAAGAACCTGAAAACATTTTTTTTTTTACTTAGGCCCTGTATAAATAGTGGTTATTTTATTTGAATACTCACTAATTCAGAAGTAAATTACAAATATGCTTAGAATTTTGAAGACTTAAAATACATAAATGTGTTCGTCTCTAAGGTGCCACAAGTACTCCTAAACTTTTCATAGGTGATCACTAATTGTGTGTTCCTCATTTTCTGGGTTCCCAACTGCTATTTTGGGGTCTGATTTGCACAATTGCTGAGCACCCACAACTGCATCTGAAGTCAATGGGAGCTGTGTTTTGAAAATATGAAGTGCTATAATATGCTAAGCACTCCAAAAAATCAGATCCTAGGCATCTCAAATTGTATGCCCAAAATTAGCGGAATTTTTTAACCTTAATCTGTGCTTCAGCTCCTTACCTGTAAAATGAAGATAATACCACCACCCCTTAGAGGGAATTGTGAAAATGCATTTAGATTGGTTGTAAAGCAACCAGATACATAGTGTTGAGCAACATAGAAATGCTCATGAGGAAATTAATAATGCTGTCTCCAGAGCAGAATTTGAATAGCATGCAGGAAATAATGTATGGGGCCACACATGGAACAACGAGGAGAAAACAAAATACTGAAAAACTGCTCATTAATTGAGCACTGTTCATCTTGTGTACTGAATGAGGCAGGGGTTATGTGGGGAAAAACATGGTAGGTGATCATGTAATTAAAGACTGTTATAATGCATACACACAACGGAGCCTGAATTTAAAATTGCACAGGCAACCTTAATTTGGCATTTCCAGTTTTTGAGTGCTTGACTTTGAAACCTTAATAACACTTTTGTAACTTAGTTTTTGCTTGTGCAGTTAGTATCGATATTATTGGATTGTAAGCTCTTTGGGCCATCGACTATCTTTTTGGTCTGTGTTCATATAGACTCTATCAGAATAGGGACGAAGTCCATGACTGGGGCTTCTAGGTGCTACATCAATAAATAACAGTAATAGCAATAATGTTTTTATTAACACTTTATTATTATTATTAATAATATTGATAATAATAATAATAATAATATAAAGTGCTGAGAATGGGTTTAATGCTCTCCTAGGCAGCAAAAGAACATGGTCTCTGCACATAATAGCCTATAATCAAAGGCTCTGAAATTGCAATAGGATATGCAAGGCTGGAGCTCTTCTCCAATGTGGAGCAAAATGCAGGATTAGGCCTCAAAGTCTGAAATAGAGGGAACGGGATTCACTGGGAGACCAGAGGAAGAATAACTTAGCACATTTATTTATCTGCATCAGAACACAGGATGTAATTGAGAAAATAAATTTTACACCATAGGCTATCCTTTAACCTCACTTATAGCTATCCGAGCAACCAAAGAAAGACACATTTTATTTTTGCACTCTCTGCAATGAAATATTATGTATTTTACACAAAAACACACAGAGAGAGCTTCATTTAATTCATCGGAATTTGGAAAAGAAATAGCAAGCAGCAACCTTTAAGGAAGTTCTTGTCAACAGATTTCTTGTTCCTTTTAAAGTCATCAATCACAGAATACATGCTGGGCCATAATCTACCGAGATATGTACTGCTGAGTTCAATGGGAGTTCTGTATGTGTACCAAAGGGAAGAATTTGACCCTTTCCAAATTATTCTACAATTTTGCACACAAGATCAATACCATCAAGCTCAGCTAAACATCATCTTAACTATTTCTAGACTCAAAGACCTCAACTAGCAGACATTATGATGTTTAACTGATCGGTCTTTAAGGACTGATGTTTAAATAGGATTTAATTATATCAGATACCGAAGATTCTACTGTGATGGGCACCAGTGGATAGCAACCATTATAGATACCACTCAGGATACAAACCAGTTTTCATGTAGCTGTTTAGGTCCCAGGATATTAAATAGACAAGGTGGGTGAAGTGATCTCTTTTATTGGACCAACTTATGTTTTGAGAGAGAGAGAGAGACCATTCACCCCTAGTTGTCACCTACCATCCCACAAAGGAACCCATACAGGGTATTGTCAAACAACTACAACCTATACTTGATGGGGACCCCATCCTGAAAGAAGTCTTTCCGAACCCCCATTTTTGGCCTTCAGACCACCAAAACCTCTCCAAGCTCATCATCAGAAGCAAGCTCCCCCGAGATCAAGACACACCAACTCAAAGTAGCCCCAGACTCTGTCAGAAAAACATAAGGAAAACCTGCAGACAATATCTCCATTGGTACAACAATCAACACCCCCCACAATACCTCTTTCAAGATCCATGAATCCGACACATGCCTGTCACTACATGTGTTATACCTCATCCACTGCACTAAATACCCTCGTAACAACTATGTAGGTGAAACCAGACAATCACTACACTCTAACGAACTCACACAGGAAAATGATAAAAGACGAAAACACCTTGTCACCTATGGGTAAGCACTTTTCAGAAAGTGATCACTCTATTTCTGACCTATCAGTCCTCATCCTCAAAGGAAACCTGCACAACACTTTCAAAAGATGAGCCTGGGAACTTAAATTCATAAATCTAGATAGATTGCTAGATACTAAAAATCAAAGACTGAACGGAGACACTGTATTTATGTTTTATTACCACAATCTATAACCCACCCACACCCCTTTTTAACTATAACTGCAGATGTGTTAACAGACCACTCTACCTTGAATGGTCTCTTAGAATATGTGCTAACTGCTTGTGCTAAACAATTTGTTCCATCTTGCATTGAGTTGTGATACTCGAGTCCCTTTCCCAGTCTTGAAGAAGAGCTCTGTCTGGCTCAAAAGCTTGTCTCTTTTGGTCCAATAAAAGATATATCTCACTCACCTTGCCTCTTCATTTTAATCCATCATTTCAGGTGCTTTTACTTTCTGAAACATCTCCTCTTCAGCTTAGTCTAATGGTGAATTGTTATGGAAAGTTTGAGCTAAAGGTGTTCAGCTGTTTTTTCTGAAAGAACAGAGTGCAAAAAACCCTACACTTTCCCCATTATAGGTGACTTTTTACAATTTGCCATGGAAATAATTTTCTTGAAGGAGTAGTAACATAATATTGGTTTAGACGAAATGAGTGTGAAATGACTCAGTGATGAACATGTGAAAAATCATGTACATTTACAGTAAAGATTTGCTACTCATGTTATGGCCCCAACCCAAAGCCCACTGAAGTTAATGGGAGTCTTGAATGGGTTTTGGTTGAGTGTTAAATGTGCAAGCAGAGCCTAATCTGCACAACTGAGTCAACAGAAGCTTTGTCATTGATTTCACTGAGCACTGGATCAAGCCTCCAGTAAATCATATACTGCACCATTAACTTAGCTTTACCATTTCTCCAATTTCAGGGTGGTATAACTCAGGCACAGAGATATTTAAGACACTTGCCATATTGCAAATGTAATAACTGGTCAAAATTTTTACATTTTAGCAATTTTTGGTCAAAATTCCTGCTTTTTAAAAAAAAAACAAAAAAACAAAAAACTTCCTCTGCAAAGGAAATTTGTAGCAGAGATGGGAACAGACCCTGGACCTCTGAAGTCTTATCTGCTACACCACAGTGCTTATCAGGCATATTGCTTCAACTCTTATGTATGCATTGTGACAATAATGTTTTTTCATGTCTATAAAGCATAGCTATAAAAGAAAAACCTTTGCCCCATTTTACATGCAAGACATTTTCTGTGTCACATTGAACAAATTTCTTGATCTTCTTTTTCCACACATAAAGCTATACAAAAACTGCATGAATCTAGATTATCTAAAAAATCTACAGCCTCACAATACACATGTAGGAGAGGACACAATGAAACTTATTTGGACAACCGTAATTTTCACATATAATTACTTTGGTGTACTTTACTGTACAACCTTAATTTTGCACAAACATGGGTGTATTCATTCAATTAATTACACTTTGGCTTTTCATGATGTTGCAAAGAATACACAATTTTTAAAATTAAAATTACATGACCAATTCCGGGAACTATGCTGATTTACATCAGTTGAGGATTTGCCCCCCCACATCCACCCACCCACACACCTTTCCCAGCATGCTGCAAGAATTTATTGGTTTCCCTACAAAATGGATTTTGACTTCGAAACTGTACATGGTTATCAAGAGATTTTAAAAGTTTATAGAAGTGGATGTATAATTTTCTTTAGAAACTTTTAAAGGAGGCCATTTACTTGAAGTCAGTGGAAGCCTTTCCATTGACTTAAATGGACATTGAATCACACCTTAAATGAGGGATTTAATTCCTGTTTTAGGACATAGGAATTTAGAATAAAATAACAATATGTTTCACCTGGCTATGGAGCCTCCAAAACCTACCTTTTCTGCAGGGTTGATGATATTTAATGGAGGATTCTACCTCAGCATCTCTATTTATCACCACAAATATTATGAGTAAGGGCAAATAGGGGCTACTGAAGAATCCACAAGACTTCAGTACATTGCTGTCAATGTTATCCGTAAACTAAAGATTGCTTTCTTGCAGCATTCAAAGTCTGTCCTCACGTTTCACACACATGAAACATTCATTTGTACAAGGCTGTCATCCAAACCTTGGGAAGAACTTGAAAGGGACCACCACCTGCCTTTACATCTTTACTAGGAAGGTGTAAATTTAGACCTTATGACTTGCATGATTTAATAGTTCAGCTTGTCAGACACTCTGGAAGTTCAACAAATATTCATGCTAATGAATATCATAAATCTAGACTTAAATGGAATCAGACACACTATGGCTCTTGGTATTTGTCAAAAAGCTGTTCCAGATTTTGGCCATGGGTCACAGAGTGGTTTAAAACATCTCAGGGTTTTTTTTCTGAGATGGAATATTCTGATGGCATTTAATAAACTAAAGTTTTCTTTCTGTAATAAATTGCACACTTTACTAATGCACCAGATCACTTTTGTGTTTCAGTTTATAACTAGCATTCTTGTATCCTCAGGCTGTGTTATTTGCCACATCTTTTGTTTCTCATTTCTCTCTAACTCTTACAGATGGCTTAAAACCGTCTCCGTAGCTTTTGGTTTTGTTTGCTATACTCTTTAAAGATAAAGATGGTCATGAACCAAAGCGCATGATCTAGAGAGCTTTGGGAAAGCTTGGAGACGCAAGGTATTTCTATGGATGGTTGAAACAAAATTTCAGGAAAGAACTTCTCTGTGCTTTGGGAAAATTCAAATAAAATGGAGCTCTTAACATTGTGGTGTGGACTTCTTTCTACTAAAAAGCCATTTTTCTTATATAAAAAACACAGATGGCAATAGCAATACCTGCAGCCCACAACCTTCCCTACTATACTGCCAGTTAACCAAGAGAAGCTGAATTCTGCCACACAATATGTAAAGCTGCTAAACATTACGGGCATTAAAAATATCCATAATCCCTCCCTCTCATCCCACCAAGACTCAACAGTGTCACAATGTGATAAAGATTCAAAATGAGGGACATCCCCCGCAAATAGCCCTATTGAGGCAGGAAATTTAAAGTGCTGTGGGGTTCATTTAGTGCTGATAACTTGAATACCTCAGCTATGGAATACTTTATTTCTGTTAAAAAGAAAAGGAGTACTTGTGGCACCTTAGAGACTAACAAATTTATTAGAGCATAAGCTTTCGTGAGCTACAGCTCACGATGAAGTGAGCTGTAGCTCACGAAAGCTTATGCTCTAATAAATTTGTTAGTCTCTAAGGTGCCACAAGTACTCCTTTTCTTTTTGAGAATACAGACTAACACGGCTGCTACTCTGAAACCTGTGTTTATTTCTGTTGTAAATTATTCTTGACACTAAACTTATGTGTAATGTAGGTAGCTTGGGGCTGAAATGACTGACACCCCTCAACACAGGGTAAATTTGAGAGGTCCTGCAAGGATGACACTTGTTTGTGCATAAGAAATGGCATTCTGGGGGGTGGTTCAAGATTATCGATTTTACTCCCACAGAAGCCAGTAATAACTTTAAATTCTGGGGCCTTAGAGTCCTAGTCAAAGCATTCCTCTTCCACATTATCTTCCCAAACACCATAACATTAGGGTTTTTTTCAAAATCACATGTGTTTTTTCTTCACATGTAGGAGAATCAACAACCTGTGATGAATGTTAGTCACTGTGATTGTCTTATATTTGGAACATACTCAGACATCACAGAGATAAGCGATGTGTAAAAACTAGATTGCCATAGGAACAGAGCACACAGATTCTCTCCCCTATCAGCCCTGTAGATATTTAGCAGCATTCTCTGCTGAGAGAAAGATAGGACTGACCTGGTTATTTCAGACCTCAAAGGTAGTGATTCTAGAATCTCATCAAGATGCATGGCTTCCCAAGGAAGCATCATTCAGGACATCTGAAAGTTTACTATTGAAAGCCTAAAGAACATGTTTCTAGTCCTAGTACTGATATTAATGTGTTGATTCATTTACATTATCAAAAACATACCGTAAATTGAAAGAAAGAAAGAAAGAAAGAAAGAAAGAAAGAAAGAAAGAAAGAAAGAAAGAAAGAAAGAAAGAAAGAAAGAAAGAAAGAAAGAAAGAAAGAAAGTTCAAACCTTAGACTGCAATCTGGCTATGTAAATTAGTATTACAAAAGGGCTATAAAAGAGGATCCTCTTCATCTTTATATCCAAACACAGACACACCCCTCCTTTTTAGACAGTGCTGAGTAACTCAATGAAAGATTTGTGGGTATTTAAGGAGCCTGGATTGTCAGGTTCTTTTAAAAACAGGTACAGTAAATTCTGCTGAGACACATATAGCAGGACATTTATATTTTGTCTACTATTTTATTCTCAAAATGAATGTGCGTGAAATGAATTCCTTGCTAGTATAACTAAAATTCTCTTACACAAGGGGAAATTCTGACCTTTCCCTACTCTTCCCAAATTACAGGCAGTAAGAACATGGTAAACTATCCACCACTATTGCACTAGTTCTCTGAGTCTGTTTTAGGCATCCATTTTAGAACCCAAGTGCTTTGCTCCAAAGGAATGTTACAGACAAGTTCAAGCATTTGCCTGCATACTCAAACAGCATTCCTATTACCCAGGCCTTCCTTGTCTTCCACTGCTTTTCAGTCTCAAACTGAAAGGATTTTCAAATAAGTGTATGTTGTGCTCTGTACTGCAGAGACAGTTGGAGAGAATATACAAGCATCAAAAGGCTTGCGTGAGCTTCTGAACAGAACTTTATTGCAATGAGACTGAAATGGCTATTTACAGTAACTTCTAGTGGTGCTATTTACCTGCCCAGAGCAGGGCTCTCCTTTCTGTACAGAGGTCTTCCACATCTCCATTTGCCCTGAGTCTCACCTTTAGGATTAAGCTTCTCTGACGGCTTACCCAATAATGTAGAAAATCTTCCAGTCCTTCTGAAGAGCCAAGTCATCTCCCCACATCTTCATTGGTACCTCTTCTTTTCTTCCCAGGTGAGCTTTTCTTTCCCCTTCCACACATCCTTACATTTCAGATCAGCACTGCTGATCTGCTACATGAACACTACAATTCACAGCTCCTCCAGTGATCTGGTTTGTATATATACATCTCATTTCAACTTGCACTTTGAACAAAGCACTGGATTTAACATTGTTCTAAACATGTTTCTAGGATATGGACATAGCGTCCTCAGCATAAACAAACTCTGAGATTAGGTGCAGGGGCCTGATTCTCATGTATACCAGTGTAGATCAGGAGTAACCATGCTGAAGACAGTAGGGTTACACTGGAGCGAGAAGGGAAACAAGTCCCTTGTAGATATATTTCTGGTTTGGATACTGTCTTTTCCAGTTTTGTCTCTAAGAACACATACAAAAACTCAGCATTTTACAAACCCTCTTGCTAAATGTCTGGCCTTTCGCTATGCAAAGACCTTCCTCCAAACACGTCCTTTAGAGTGGTTTACTGTGTGAGCCATCATCTGGGCTGCACCTTCAGAATGATTACATTTCCAGATAATTAGAAAATCTCTCCAAGTAAAAGACATTCTGATAAATGACATCCAAGGTGACATCACCCTTATATCACTTAATTGTGCCTTGTCAAGTGGGAGGTAGGCTAAATTAAAACCTATGTTTAACGAGTGAAAACTGCTATACCTACAGTCAAGTGTTGGGATTTTCTTTTCAGTCCTTACTATACTCAATAGGCATAGTTAATTAAAAATTAGTTGATGTACATGTGTATTTGTAATGCTTTGTATTTGTAATATAATGCTTAGATCTTCTTTAAAAATAAAATAAAAAAATCACACAGCCACCATACTAGTAGTGTGCATCTGATGTACTTAGAAATATTCTGCTTCTTCAGGTGAGGCTATATTTCAAAACACCAGCAACAAAAAATATCCCATTTAAAAATTCATAGGTTAGGTTCTGTGAATATTCTCCTGTGTTGATTTAAAATTCATGGTTTTCAGAGATCATAAAGGCATAAGGGACCACTATGATCATCTAATCTGATCTCTGCATGCCACAGGACTTCCCAAAAATAATTCCTGATTGAACTAGAGTATATCTTTTAGATGTTTCTGTGAACATTCTTGCCAGTAAAGTTGAATGCTAGTGGATGTTTGTAAAAATTTAGTTTAATGTTTGTGGATTTTTTATTTATTTTACTTTATTTTATTTTATTTTTCCAACATTCACTAAACCCTAAAAATCACTCTGATCTCCTGCTCATTTGGGGACTGAATGTGATAGACTGATCACCATACAGGTTTCACATCATTGCCTGTGTCAAGACTTCGGGTTTTGTTTTTCAAATAGCAAACAATGTGAACGATTAATCACCAAATACTGTATCCCACAATCTGAATTCATGCAGAGAACACACCAAAACGTGCTGCTTATAGGCACAGTACTGTCTCCTAAAAGATGGTACTAAGTTCCAATAGGGCACTGAAAATAGGATAAATTCTGCAGTGCACGCTTGATTTCAGTAATCACTTCGGAAATTAAAGAGATGACAATATATGCCAGTATATCTGGAAAGCACTATTTTATCATCTATTAATTCTAAGAAATTCCATAATTAAATCTTGATGCGCTGGCTGATCAATAGAATCTTAGTGTAATGTATATTAACTCCAACCACTATTTTAGAGAGACGTAGCCTTAATTATTTTCATCTCTATCCCGGGCTATTCATTTCCTCTCTCTTTTTTTTTTTTTTTTGGCTTAGTACCAATGATTGTAGTAGAAAAAAAGTCATATTGCAGTAGTAAAGTTTGAGCCAGATTATATCTTAGAATTGCAGGCAGCTTCATTTCAGTGAAGAAGTGATCCATATACAGACTTCATACTATATGCATAGCCCCCAAGCCTGCAGACAGAACTGCAGATCCTTGTACCACTGTGGGTCTTTTTGCAGAAATGGGACCATAATCTGTAATGGGCTCTTTGTAAAGCGTTATTATCTTCACTATTCAAAGACTTTTCTATGCAAAAAATAATTATTGTTCTTATGTACCACTGTCCACCTGGCGATTTCAAATTGCTTTTCTGAAATATTACCAAATTAAGCTTCAACAGCCTGGTGTGGTAGAGCTGGTACATGAAGATGCATAAAATCAGCTGTCAAGAGTTAAGTTACTTTCCAAAGCAATATAGTAAGTAATTTTAAATACTGATGCCCTGATTCAGCAAAGCATGTGTTTAAATATTGTGTTGAATTAGGGGTTAGTTTACTTTAGATGGTGGGAAAAAAAGGGATATAATCCAGGAGTGCTTGTTTATAATTCCTTAATCAAAGCACCTGATTGATTCCTCATCAATACCACAATAAATCAAATTGAAAGAAAAGATGAAAATTCCTGATGATACTATTATTAATAAATAATGCATTGGATCTAATGTTGTCTAGACATATTTAATGCATGTGCAAGTGTTCTATTTTCCCAAATTCTAACAGTGTCTATCACAATTAAAGCAACTTTCCCAAGCTTCAATACATCTAAATTATATTCATTCACGGCACTGATTCATTCAAGGATCTGAAACAAATATTTCAAAAATATCAGGATACAGAATGCTGTGGAAAGTACATGACAAAATTCCATACTAGAAGTCAACTAGTTCACAAAAGTGTATTCATAGAAAAACTTTTCTTTTTTTGCTTAAGATTGGAGAACCACCTCCCAAAAAAGGATGAAGAAGGGGACAGGCTTAGGGAATCATTTTTGTAGATTAAATTAATACAGAAGATCCTAAATATATGCTTGGTATCTCTAGCTAGATTAATGGAGTGGGGTAGAGGTGAATAATATTTCTAGCTGTCTACAAACTTAATAGCAGATTGAGATTCAGTGTTGGTTAGGGGAGGGGGAAAAGAAGGAGGAGAAAGTTTTGGAGTTGTTCCTTGAATGATCATCTGGTCTTTTCAGAGGACTGCTACGGAGATTTGAATATTAGTCAGCTGCATCATTCATTTTCTCTATTGGAATGAAATTCACTTCTCTTGCATGCTGCCAGAGTAACTCAGCTTTATGTAGGTAAACTGGTGGGTGCTGAGGAAGCAAAATCCTATGCCTGTCAAGGTGAAATTCATCCATTCCTGGAAGCAGGGCAATGAGCTAGATGATCCCCTATGGCTGCTACTATGGCTTACTTCTGTCCCTGAGTCCCTGCCCAATGCTTCCACTTGTGTTCACCTGCATGGAGTTGGCATGGAGATCCCTGCACAGCTGCTCTGCTGCGGCCTTTTTCCATAGACGTACAGGGGAATTGTGGAGGACTTTGGACAGCTCCTCGGTGCTGGGCTGAATTTGCCTTGAAAAGTATGTGCAAGGAAGAGGCACATTTGGCTATGAGTCTTTCCCTGGGTGGTTTCAGAGTAGCAGCCGTGTTAGTCTGTATTCGCAAAAAGAAAAGGAGTACTTGTGGCACCTTAGAGACTAGCAAATTTATTAGAGCATAAGCTTTCGTGAGCTACAGCTCACATCCGATGAAGTGAGCTGTAGCTCACGAAAGCTTATGCTCTAATAAATTTGTTAGTCTCTAAGGTGCCACAAGTACTCCTTTTCTTTTTCCCTGGGTGATGTCTGATGCAGCTTGGCTTACAATTGCCAGTGCAGTTCCTAAACATGTTCAGAGGAACCCTATAGTCATGAGCAGCAGGCGTCTGAATGATAGTCATCATATGGCAATGAAACCAAGTAGTGCTACAAGCTCAGAGATGAAATCAGAGGCAGCTTGGAATGCCTAATGTGAACTGTGAATAGCTTCCACAGCAATGAAACCCAAGAGGCCTATGGAGCTCTGCAGGTCAGCAGCAACACAGAGTAATCATTTTCTGAACACTGCCTCTAGAAAGCCAAGATTATATTACTAGCATAGGACAGACTCCTGTTCACCTTAGCTACGTGAACAGTCCTTCTGTAATCAGTGCTCTTATGGAAAAACTTCATAGAGTTTAATAGAAAATGGTAACTTCTCTATTTTGTTAAGGATCCTCTAGAAATCAATAAAGCATTATATTCCTTGTTATAGGATGGGTCAAAAAAACCTACAGAAAAAAGGTACCAATAGCCAACTACAATTTTCTAGGATTTTAGAACAGTAATTTTATAGAAGCCTATAGGTTTTTAACCCTGTATGAAGTTTTCTTCTAGAAGTGTTGGATTGCTCGCATGAGTAAAGTTAGTTGGATTTAGCCCTAGAACTATCAATAGTACTTACATGGCCCCTATCTCCCTTCACAATGTTTAATGTATTTGTTTGTGCAACACCCCTGTGAGATATAGAAGTGCTATTATCCTCCTTTTACGGGAACACAGAGAGACTAAGTGATTTCCCCAAGGTCACACAGGATGCCTGTGGCAGAGCAGAGAATTGAACCCTGCTCTCCCAAATCCAGGCTCATATTCTAACCATTGGACCTTCCTTCCTCTTGGAAGCTCATTGTCAGCAGTCTAACATCTCACTCATTCACAATGTGTTGTGAATGAAGCTTTTGAAAAGAACAACACAGGATAATATTACTCCAATGTGACTTTAAGAGTCTCAATGCTGATGTGCTGGCAAATCATTTTAATAAATTACCTTCACGATAATTTCTTAATTTGTGGCCAAATTCAACCATTGGATGAGAAACTCAGCATTTCACTGACTTTTATGCCAACATTTTCTTTTCAGACCAACTCTGGCATTTGCTTTCTTTCTACGTGTAGGAGTTCCACCAGCATATGGGACACAAAGTAGAAGATCATGGACAAGATCTGCCAAATGAAAGTAAAAGTAGTATTTGGCCCAAGAGAAGCCCCGTATGCATTAATTTCCCATGGACCAAATTCTGAGATCCTTGTATCAAGCCAAATGTCCATCATTAACCACAGCTGTCAAAATTGAAAAGGAAGATCTTAATGGCCACTCCAAGGAAACTCTAGCATAGAAATGACTAAGGTGAATGGGTGATCCATTCTGTCAATCAGTGCTTACATATGTATCGAAACCAACACGTGATACTCTGCTTAGCCTATCAAACAAAGAGCTAAAGGAAAGGGTTTGCAAAAAATGTGTAATATATCTATGTATAACTTCAGGGATAGTTTGTGGCCCAGCTTGACACACATCATAGAGCTGGAAAACCTCTTGTCTCTCTCTGAAGGATATATGTGTGAAACTGGGGAAAATTTTAGGAAATTTGGGACTGTTTTTGCAAGTGCAGTATTCAAATCAATAGATTCATCTGATTTTGCATCACTCTTAATGGTACGTGGAACCGCAGTCTAACTCAGCATAAAGTAATCAGCCTGTCAGTGTGAGGTTGTCCCCACAGAACATTCCCCAACACCTTAATTAGGCCTCTGTGTGAGTAATTCCAGGAATGGGCATTCTTTCATGCATTTCCTTTAGAAAGATATACCATTGTCCAATGTACTGTATCACTACATACAGGATGGACGGTTTGTCCTCCTAAGTTTAAAATAAAGAAGCTACAGTTATATTAAATCAAAAGGACACTCTCAAAGACTTTAATTTTTCACTCCATGAATCCACAGTCCATCACTTGCGTCTCCAAACACATTCCAGAATTATTTATCATCGTACTTTCAAAAATAAAGAAACTGATCTCACAGGACTTGAAAGGTAGCTCATAATCCCTGATCCAGGGTTCTCCAGTGTGTTTGAGGAAGTTGTTGAAAATGAGTGTCAAAACTCATTTCAGTGGAAGACTGGAAACACAACTCCTAAACAATCCCACTGAGGATGGAGAACACAGTGGAGGAGAACTGCTGGATCAATATGCACTTGTGAGAGATGGGAGAAGAGGAAGGAGGTTATAAAATTCCTATAATCATCTTAGCATCTTTCTAATGAAAAGAAATCTCCTGAACCAGACTTTAACCATGAAGAGAACCTCCTAGAAAACATTACACTTTAAATGCCCATTAAATTTTTCAAGACCAAAAATGGGAGATACATAATAAAAAAAAAAGGAAAAGGGCAATGAATCTGACAGTCACAGCTGACCCCATAGGCTCACCGGGCAATACAGGCAAGATGGCTATGAAGTTGAGGCTTTCTGTATTGCTGCGGCAAAGCAAGAACACCACTTCTTAACTTTCTTATTCAAATAAGAATCTTGACAGCAGTGTTATGGTAACTAAAATTAGAATACATGGTACCATATTATCACAATTTCTACCAGTATATTTCCTCAAAAGCTGAGCTCAAATACAGAACTTATTGTAACATTGCTATTCAAACCATTCTGAATCAGGAACATACAGTCTGTATATGTCCAAACATTTTATATTTCATGGCCAGATGACAAACCAATATTTATGAAGATATTTTTCTTAAAAAAAACAAACAAACAAAACAAAATCAAAATGCAAACCCAACCAGCCACTATATATTCCTCTGAATCCACAGAATCAATAGAAAATGTCAATCATTTCTGGATGGAAAGGCAGAAAAAGAAAATGAAAGAATGTATATTTGCCTCTCTCCATCTATTTCTCCTCTCCTGCAAGGCTTATGCTCCTGTTCCGTTTTCTCTACAACCTATTAAAATTCAATTTATTTTTTTCAATTTGTCTCCAACTAAGCTTCCATACATCAGCTATGCAAACATTCCTATATGGACCACATACAACAGAAGAAGGGTGAAGTGGATGAAATTACCTGTGCATTTACGGTCTGTGTCTTCCTTTTTTGATCCGCTAATCGTTAACTTGCAATTGAAGTTCTCCTCCCAATACTCTGCAAACCACACATTTCTTCGGTTGTTCTCCAGGGTGCGCGAGGTAAAGTAGGTATCAAACCCTAAAAGGAAATGAGCAGAAAGCTGAAATAGGGAAAGTGTTTTTACTGAAAGTACTGAGACCCTAAAAATAATTCACGGTTTATATTTTCTTGACTATACAGCAGACATTTACATAGCTAGCGGAGAGAGACTAAAGGAAAGAATGGACATCAGTTTCATGTCTTGTATTATCAATTATGCTTTATAAGTAGATGATTCTGCCACACATTGCAAGTTCTCAAGTCATGTAAAATAATTGTAAATTATGAGATATTTATTACATTCTATAACAGGGATCGGCAACCTTTGGCACGTGGCCCATCAGGGAAATCCGTTGGTGGACCGGGACAGTTTGTTTACCTGCAGCATCCGCAGGTTTGGCTGATCGCAGCTTCCACTGACCATGGTTTGCTGTTCCAGGCCAATGGGGGCTGCGGGAAGCGGCAGCCAGTACATCCCTCGGCCCACATCACTTCCCGCAGCCCCTATTGGCCTGAAACGACGAACCGCGGCCAGTGGGAGCTGCGATCGGCCAAACTTGCGGATGGTGCAAGTAAACAAACCATCCCGGCCTGCCAGCGGATTTCCCTGATGGGCCACGTGCTAAAGATTGTCGATCCCTGTTCTATAAGCAATAAGTATGGATTAAATATAGACTGATAAAGAGACAGAGAAATACAGAGATAAATGAAAATATGCTGGGAATTTTTGAGTGAGATCAGTGGAATTGTAATTCTATAGTTAACATCTCCAGCCCTCCAGAGAACATAATTTTACTGTTATGTATTTCTCATCCATTGTCCACAATCTACATAAGAAAACATAGGCCAAAATAGGTTATTACACATTTTCTGTTCATCTACTTCACACAGGTATCAGTCAGGGAACAGGGGAAAAACTTCTACCAGGCAACTATAAATCATGTCCAATTACCAGACTCTTGAATTATATGTCCTAATGTGAAAACAGTAAAAGTTTCTCAGGTCAGACTTGTGAGGGTTGATTATTAAACCTAGAGAAAAATCTTGCCATAGGCAGTTTTCTGGGCTGCAAGAGCAAAACAGTTTTCCTCAGGAAACCTTCATACAACATTATTCTATTATCAGAGGGACTGGTTCAATAAAAACCAAAAAAATGCAGTGGAAGTTTGTCCAAGAGTTCAGAAGCCCTGATATTAAGGCTTCCATGGCTGAGCTACGTTCAGCCTTCCACGCTTATTGATTATGCATAGCAATTACTTTACATGCATGCAGTGTTGGCAATTCTTTCAGTTTTATCATGAGTCTCATGACTTTGTATGCCTTCTCTTAAGCTTCTGAATGCATGTGATGATATGAGAATGTCAGCTTTCATTTTTTTAAGAAGTGTATAGCTCTTGTGACTGCAAGAAAAGCTTGAAAATGTGCCTGAAGTAAACCCTACAGGCTCAAAAATGAGAAGAGCAAATAAAAAGAACTCAAAATGTAATATTGTTTTAAATGCTTGGGGCAGGCAATATTGTGTATGTGGAAGTAACACTTTCTCCTACTGTGCTTATTACCTCACTGTACTTATGACAGAGTCAGAAAAGAAAAATTCGTAAGAAACCTGATATTTTCCATGGTTGGTATTTGTTGAGTATTCTGATGATAAAGAGATAGCATGATGTACTGGATTTCCCATCCCACAAAACTGAGATTTCAAGTGTTCCTGGTCTGCAATGGGATGAAATGGAGATGTGTCCAGTTTGTGAGTGATTTTGGGGTGGGAGGGTTGGGTAAAAAAACACAGTGAAAGAAAAATCCCATCTCAGAATAGCCCCTAGCCCAGGGGTTAGGGCATTCACCTGGCATATCAAAGACCCAGGTTCAAGTTCTACTCTGCCTAATTCAGACCAGGGTCTTGAACCCTGTTCTCCCACATCACGAGCCTATTCTGGGATGTGAATTTCTCTCTGCCTTTGACCAGAAATTCCACCGTGGACTTGAGAAACCTGTCCTGACAGAACATTTTGGTTTTGACCCATCAGCATTTTCCAACCAAAAAAAAAAAGTTTCGGCAGAAAATCCACAACCAATATTAGTCACCTGAACCCAGACAGAGAATGTGTCTACTCATGCCTAGGTCTCACCATCCACACTTGCGGCCAGAGTTCTAAAAGAATCCAGTATGTTGAGTGTTAAGCCGCTCTGGAAATAGGGCCTTTATTCAAGTGCCCCAGCGGGAGCACAGCTCTTTCAAAATTTGACCCCAATTGCGCATGCTAAACACTTGAAAATCTAGCTTATAGTGCCCCAACATGTACAAGATCCCTGCCAAAAGACTCTGAGTAAGGGCAAGTCTACTACAGCACTACATCGGCGCAGGTGCACCAATGCAGCTGCACCGCTGTAGCGCATCTGGTGAAGATGTGTTATGCTGACAGGAGAGTGCTTTCCCGTCAACATAGTTACTTCACCTTGGTGAGAAGCGAAAGCTATGTCAGCAGGAAAGCGTCTCTTGCCAATATAGCACCAGTATGGCCAGCGCGAAACTTGCGTCGTTCGGGCGTGGGAGGCTTTTTCACACCCCTGAACAATATAAATTAGATTGACTTAAGCCGTAGTGTAGACCTGGGCCTGATCCAGCTCCTATTTCAGTCAATGGGAATCTCCTGACTGACTTCAATGGATGGGGCCATTAAATGACAAAACATACACAAACAAACACAAAAGAAAGGATACAAAACAAGTAAAATTGTTTTTTCATTGATTCCCCTCTCTTCCCTCCTGTTTTATCTTGTCTTGTTACATCCCATCTATGTGCATCACATAGACATTCTATCCATTGGTTTGCTCTTTCAGGTTTCTGTAAATCATACAGAATAGAACTCATTGCATGGAAGAGTAAATTCAAAACTTCCAGTTTGTGCTCAGAGCTCAAACAGTCTTGCTATGAAACTGCTGTGAGCTGGAAAAGTATTCTGGGTACTGACGAAGTTAAGCACCACTCTTAGTATTCCTATTTCCAGCATTACTATTTTGTGTTTACATTAAACAAACAAGTAAGCAGTTACAGATCATTGTTTCATCCTGTTAAGGATCATCAGACTAATACAGTAACTTAGCCTTGGGGTTTGAAATGTCACAACTAATGTACAGTTTTATTGCTATTTTGTTTGGTTTTTTAAATCAAATTGCAACCTTCAAATTTACAAGCACCATGAAACACAGGGATTACATTGCCAGGATGAACTTGTGAACAAATGCATGCAATTTTTAATTCAGGTCAAATATCCTCTAACTATTCTCACAATGCCCCTTTCTTTTATGCAGTGTTGCTATGGCTGTCTTGCTCCCAGGATATTAGAGAGAGAAGGTGGGTAAAGTAATATCTTTTATTGGACCAACTTCTACTGGTAAGAGAAACAAGCTTTCAAACTTACATAGAGCTCCTCTTCAGGTCTGGGAAACATACTCAGGGCAAGGCTGCACTACAAAATTAAGTCCACATAATTTATATTGCTGTACAACCGCTGCAATAATTAAATCTCTTTTGCATATCCACACTACACTCCTTGTGTCAGCGCTCACTAGTGTGTCCTCACTAGCAGCGTGTGCATTGATGCAGAGAGCCGTGCTCTGTTGGTACATATCATCATGCAACCCACCACCATCTGGCACAGGGTGTTTTTTGAAGTGTTTGCAAAGCATCATGGAGGCAAACGAGTTGCACAGAGGTGACTGGGAACATTATTTCCATGTCCCATGATTCAGTTTTTTCCATCCCATAATATCTGCAGCCCATAATGTTTTGTGCCTTTTTTCAAAAGCCTAGTGAACACACATGTGCACCATCTCTGTGAGAAGCACGGATCCTGCACTGCTCTTCAGTATTGTGCTGACCATTACAAACAAAATGCACCTGGTCCTTCAGTACTGACAGAGCCAACAAAGGGCCATTCATGGAGCAGTAGCAGATGATGGAGTGCCTGTTGTGGACTGGAGAAACAAGCACAGACTGGTGAGATCACATCATTATGCAGGTTTGGGATGTACAAGGCCACATTCATGAAACTTCTTGCCCCAGCCCTCCAGCACAGTAACACCAAAGTGAGGACTGCACTCATGGTGGAGAAGTGAGTGATGATTTCTGTGCCAAAGCTGCCATGCCAGATTGATTCTCAACTGATCGGTAGCAATTTGGAGTTGGGAAAGCCACTGTGGGAGTTGCTGCGATACAAGCATCCTGCTACAAAGCACTGCCAAATACAGAGAGGGCCCAGCCTCTCATGGACAGCTTCCCACTTAGAGGCTGTCCCTGCCTCTCAGTTTCTGGATGTCCTTCTCTTCAAACCTCTTCTAAGGCTACGTCTACACTATGCAGCTTTTAGCAACAGGTCACTACAGCTGTGTCGCTAAAAGGCGCGTAGCCGCAGTTTGTCAGCTCTCCTGCCGACAAAGAGCTGTTCACATCAGCACTTGTTGTTGGCAAAACTTTTGTCTTTCAGCGTGTGCGTGTTTAACATCTCTAAAAGACAAAAGTTTTTTAGTTCATTTGCCAGTGTAGACATAGCCTAAGGATTTGCAGTTTTTTCCCCTTTCTCTCAAACTATTGGGATTCATGGTGAGGAAATTCCCCCTCTCCTAGTTTTCCAAGACAAGGATTTTCTTTTCAGTTTCAAGTTGTTTCAGTATTTCCCCATTAACTCTAATGGTTGACCATTGTCTTTTCCTGGCTGGACAATGGATGGGTATTTGAAGTTAGTTTTATGTAAACAACTGACATGGAAGCATCCCCTCCCAGCTATGAGGTGTACTTGGAATTGTAATACAGGTCACGAGCACAGTATTCTGTATACATAAATGCACAGACACATAATCATAGTCTGCATACATAGCTAATAAAGACCATCAAATTCAGAGCATTACAAGTTTTCATAAAATCCCTTGGTATACAACCAGTTGATACAAATGCTTATTCTTCGGGGTTCTTGCTTTGGGGTGTGTGGACCCTGATTGTCACAGGTGGCCCAGTAGGTGACACTCTACCTTCTGTAGTGGAAACAGAGAGCTTGAATATGGGCCTGGTTCAAGGCTTGAGGCCTGAACCAAAGTCAGCAAAAGTTATGCTATGAACAAGAGTCAGGCCCTGTCCAAAGCAGATGCTTGCCTGCAAGTCAGTGTCTGGTACACGAACTCTGCACTAGTATTGCTAGCATTGCTTAAACACATTCCAGAATGCCAGCACAAGAACACCCCAAACTAGTACATGATAAAATGTTTTGACAGAAGTGACGAATAGTGATAACTTGTCTGAAATATCAGGAGAAAAGTACAAGGGAAGGTAACAAATATATCATGAAACACATACGGTGATACGTAAGTTGTTTATCCCAGATTGTCTCCGTCTATAAATGTTGGGATACCTTGCTTTAACCCTTCATCCAGCCTATGGGGCAGTGGAAAACCCTACCATTGATGGAGCTGCCTCCATAGTCACAGGCATACATGTATACAGTGTACTTGTAGCAAGTACAGGTTACTAATACCGTGCTTCATCGACAATAAACTGACCGAAAGCCTTCGCTACTAATGGATCTGTAGTTATTGGGCAGTTCAATCAGAGTCTGATGTATGGGCTGTCTAGCCAGAGCCAGTGCAGCATGCAGAGGGAACACATGCACATAGCTTAACATCTGACAATAAATATACCACAGGAAAAAATAATCCAGACATAGTGACCAACATTCTCTCTCAGTAAAACAGTTTGAGAAGCTGACTTAATCTGAACATAAGAACAGCCACACTGCGTCAGACCAATGGTCCATTTAGCTCAATATCCTGTCTTCTGACAGGTACCCTATACTACAAAATGGAGTCAGAGGCAAAACATATGGCATAATTGAGTTAGCATACCAGTCCAATAATTTTAGGATAACAACAGAGAACAGGCAAACAAATATTTTCAAACAAAAAGGTGGATTAAACAGGGATGGATCCTCAGCAGCAGTATAACTGAGTACACATTGACCTAACTGCAGTACTAATTAATTTCCCATTCATGGTTCTACCACTAATGTAGAGAAAAGCAACATCATGATCTTGCAAAACTACCCTGAAAACAAAGTCAGCCTTTACTTCACAGGCATAGAACTAGACCACATCATAAACCACACAATAAATGTCTAACAAGTAATGCATCAGGATGTTCCAGGAGGGCTATAAAAGCACTAAAGAAAAGCACTACCAGATTTCTGTGCCTGAGATACCTAAAAACCTCCAATCAGAACCTTGCTCAAATTATTTGATGGTATAATCCAACCCATACTATTACACAAGAGTGAAACTGACAGCCCAAAATGTAACAGCACACTACAATATAACAAATGAGACAAAGCATCAAGAGAAATCTTACACCTGCAGTTTTGCAATCAAACATTACATTCAGAAATTCTTCAATCTATGGCACTAGGGAAGAACTAAGACAATTATTCTTGCTTACACCAAACAGAAAAGACAATAGAATATCTAGTGTAAGATCAAAGCACTACATTCTATCACCACCAACACAAGGTGTTGGGGGGCTAAAAACAAGAACAAGACAATAATATACAGCACTCAAATGTATCAGCAACTCCTCAGGATTTAAATATACTAACTTCTAAACCAGTTGAGAAAATAATCCTGCTGAAACTCAAGTAATACTCAAGGCTACACAGATATCTAGATTCTAGAAGGAACAAATAACCCATTGAAATCAATGAAAAAGACTCCCATTGACTTAAATGGGCTTTGCATGAGGCCCTATGGGTAAATAAAAGACTTTTCCATCCAAAAGCAAGAAAAAAAACTGTGTAACTATAGTAGAAAGAAAAGAGAGGACAGAGAACTCCTATATTGAAACCCTAAAATATCCTGTCACCTAGTCAGAAAGGGAAAATAGCATCAAATGAATAACAAGGGATAAAACCTCAGTTATTTATTTCTCTGCTACTATGAAAGCTCAGTTCTCGCTGGATACTTGATGTATTGAGCCAATGCCAGTTAGAGGCTCAATGTGATTGCCATTTACAACTTGGCACCACTTGTACATTTTATGCCAATAATGGCTTTTGATGCATTTTGAGGTTTAAGACAGTACCTGAGTTATATTTTTCTATGCATAGTGGCTCTGCTTTTACCATACTTATTACCATAAAGTTCACAGGGATATCTCCAGGAAGAAAGACACTATGTTACCCAAATTCAATTTTATTTGGCAACCAACATAGGTAGTCTCTAACACTACAACAATTAGTTAAGATTAATTTGCAACCAGCAAGACTTTCTGGAGAGTGGCAGTGGCTAGCCAGAAGCCCAGCTGTGAAAACAGCACCAGCAGGGCAGAAGTAAGAGTGGCAATAACTCCCCAATAGTTGAGACCCCTCCCCCCCACAATACCATTTTGGGTCAGGACCCTCATAGTTACAACAGTGTGAAATTTCATATTTAAATATGTGAAACTGTGAAATTTATGATTTTTAAAATCCTTTGACCATGAAATTGACCAAAATGGACCATGAATTTGGTAGGGCCCTACATCTGATGCATATCCCACCAGATCCTGGATTGTGTTGCTGCTCTCAATCAAAACTGTCCATCATGGTTAAACTAAGCCATGCTCCCAAACATATGTTATATTCACTTGCTTATATCCATATATTTGAACAATGCTGGTCTTCTGTCCGGGTAAGCCTCTGCAATAATGCCTGCATAGATAAGGTGGCTTCCCAATTTTCCCATGTTCTAGCCACCCTTAGCCACCAGGGCATTTTATTGCCCTGCTTCTCTGCCCTGGCTTATTCTCTCTCAGCCCCTCCTGTGACAGTGATATGTCACAACAGTGATAATATGTCTACATAGTCACCTCTCAGCATTTGTGTTTAGTAGTACTGAAAAGGTGAACTCCCATGGGTCAGCCACCCCAGCATAACCATATTTGTGACTGACCACTGGGGCGCCCTCTGGCTATGTCTACACTGCAATTAAAACCTCCTGATTAGCCTGTGCCAGCTGACGCAGGCTGCAGGGCTGGTTAACTGTGGAGTAGATGTTCAGGATTGAGCTGCAGCCTCAGCTCTGGGACCTTCCTACCTCGCGGGGTTCTAAAGCCCAGGCTCCATCCTGACCCCAAACATCTACACTGCAATTAAACAGCCCCTTAGTCTGAATCCATGAGCCCGAGTCAGCTGGCACAGGTCAGCCGTGGGTTTTTATTTGCAGTGTAAACATACCCTCAGGGTCCTGGCTCCACAGTTGCCCTGGATCAGCAATTCTATCCCATGAATTCACATTCCCTATCAGTCAGTGAGTTGTAGGGTACTTATAAATCACACCCCCATTAAGGGCTCCCACTCCCTGGCGAGGGATCTGTACTACCTGACTATTGTCTGTCTCCCAAACTTGAGTCCATGCTGGGTTTCCATTAGCAGCACACCAGACCCTCCATCCATGGAAACTCCCAGCTGCTGCAACAACTGAAGGTTAGCTTCTGTAGAAAGTGTGAATACCCCAACACTAGGATTCCCCCTCCCCACCCCCACATAGTCTTTTTGCTAGTTTCACTACCCCACAAGGTTCTGTATCTCCTGCCCTCCAGGAGGGGAGGAGTAAGTTATCGCTCTCCCCTCCCACACTAAGGTCCCCTGAGATGAAAAATGGGCAAGTTCCCTGAACCCCAGTGAGGTCACTCCAAAAGACACCCATTGCAGCAATGGACGGAAGGGACTCACTTTCACACCCTGCCCCTGCAAGTTCCATCTGGTGCTGGTCGCCCTCATCCCTGCCAGCCATGCACACTCTCCTGTCCTGCAAACGTCAAACATCCTGGCTCTGGGCAACCCACATACCTTGTAAGCCTGAATTTGTTTGTTGAATTTGTATAGTTGCTGCTCAAATTGTTTCTGCAGCAACTGCCCGGAAGACTTGAATCAATTCTCTATTGGCTCCCCCACCCCCAAACACAGCTTGTTCACCACTCAAATTGTTTGCTCCCCAGGAGCCACACTGCTTCCCGGTAGAGGGGAATGTATTTGGTAGACAGACAAACCACCTTGGGATCTGCCCAACTGCGTCCACCAGCTAGGATCCCCACCCCAATCTCCCATGGTGCCTTGAGCCACACTCCAGCCCCACTGAGCTGGGTTTGGAACTCCCTCTTCTCTGCCATAATATACCTACTATGGCCAGTTGGAATGAGGGGAGAGAGGGACAATACCTGTTCTCACTTGTCTGCTCCGGCCCTGCAATGAAGAGTTTGAAAAGCCTTCCTCTTCCCTTTCTGCTACAAACTGCCCATTTCTGCCACACAGGGCTGGAAGGGGGTGGAGGCTCCTTCCCCCGACTATGAAACTCCCTCCCCCTCCATTGCCAACCACCTGCTTCAATCACTGCATTGCAGGGAGCTCTTCCCCCCCATACCTTACCCCTTCTCACTGGTCTGCTGCTAAGTGGCACTACAAGAGAACAAAGTTTGCTAGGCTGCTGTTCCTGCTGCTCTGCCCAGTGCAGGTAAAAATGAACTTTTCCTGTACCAGAGTGATCCTAAATAGTCTCCCCTCTCTTCCAGTCACCTGGGGAGAGGGGATGGGTCAGTGTCCCTGTGTTGACCTGCTCTGAAGCTGCCGTAGCAAGTCATTTTCTGGCTATGTAGCCTTTAAAGGGGCCACAGACCTTTTCCCACAAGCCAAACAGCCCCGCACCCCACCCCCCGCATTTGTTTTTTCCTTGGTGTTTACCCATTTATAGGAAAATGCCTTCAAAAAGAGACAGAGATAATCTATATTTTTTAAAGTTAACTACTTGTGGTAACAGGTGCACAAAATGCAAACTTTCAAGGGTATTTTAAGGGCTGTGATGTTATACAATTTGCTGCAAGCTTTGAGGTAAGAGGAAAATTGAAGGAAGGAATACCTGCAAGTATTAACCAAAATATTTCCATTGAGAATACCAAGATATAGGTAAGACAATTTCAGTACACATAGGGTGAAATCCAGACCCCATTGAAGTCACTGGCAAAACTCCAATGGGGCCAGGGTTTCATCTAGAATCTTCATTAGGAATAGTTAAGACATCAAAGTTTTGTTGCTTCAGAGTGACTTCAGTAAAGATGAGCTTCAGTAGCTGTATCTATTACTTATTTACAATGCCCACAGGTCATTATCTGACACTCTTTACGTCCAGCTACCGGGGGAGAAGGGGAAATGAATGTGATGTATAGAGCACCCTAAAGTATTAGCAAAATATTGACTGACTGGGATATATATTTATGAGACCATATAAAAGGTCGTTTCTTACACTGTGAGACCCCAGTCCTGCTATGCTATATGGGTGGATATCTGTGCCCCTGCAGAGTTACATTGTCTTCCCTGGGGTATTAGGAATGCACAGAGGATCTGCCCACACATATCTTATTGCAGGATCAGGACCTTAAAAAACAATTAAGGATGGGGAGGAAATGTCCAAAATTCCAGTAATTAATTACATTTTCTTAATTTACTGCCCATTCAAAAAGATAGTGTTTTTAATGTTCCATATTACTTTGTTATACTTCTTTTATAAATGTTGGTATTTCCTGAAACTGTGATGATGATGATTAAAAACCAAACCAAACCACGAACAGACAATTTTTGTAAGCATACTCTTTAGAGGAATTTCACAAATCTCATAATGACTAATATTGAGTCACTGCCTCCAATGTTAGACAACATGTTCGAAGCTGAATTCCAGCTAACTTGTAATTTGTTAACCCTTGGAAAAATGCCAGCTTGTAATTGGTTCAAAAAAATATATAAGAGAAGTAGTTTTCATTCAAAATGAATTAGATGAGAATGCGAAGTAATGTCCTAAATCTCTTTTCAAAGATTCTATTTTTTTCTTAAGAAAAACAATAAAAGTACAGTCAGTCATCAGCACTTCTAATGTATTTTCCGTAGTTTGTGAGGAAATCTGGGCTCAATACTCATTGGTTCTAAAGCTGGCTACGAAAAATCTGTCAGTAAAATAGATGTACTCCTGTGTATGTGCCTGAAATTAATATTTACAAGACACTGTCCACGTGGTTGTAAAAGTGACCAATATATGAATACAATGATTCAGACACAGGCTCACTGGAAGTCCTAGTACTGTCTGCTTCTGTCAGTTTCTATTTGGTCAATTAGTTCTACACTGAAACAGTCCAGAGGTTAGAACCATTTAAAACGTCTTTCACTTGTGTGTCTACTATTCAGGGCTTAGCTTTTGGCTCACACAGCACCTCACGGGGCACGCTGTACCGTACCTGTGTCTTCACCATCCTGGCACATTTGCCTGTTTCTGCAGCACTCTGAAGAAAGTGCGGTGTCTGACACTGAATCAGAGACCTAAGGGATCAAACTACATGCATCATCCATAAATAGCTTGAAAAGGGCATGAAAAGTTCCAGACAAATAAGATAATAGTAGTACTAATAGAAAAAAAAATAGAACAGATGGAGGAAGGAGGACAGTAGAATGATTCGAAAGTGGTTGCTACTTTAAAGAGAAGTAGAAGAGAGAGTGAGAAGACAGGAAAAGAAATGTTCTTCTCTCTTCATTAAATGGAGCACTGAAAACATTAACTAAACTTTGCAGGGTATGGCAGGGAGGAGGACCTTTAAGTTAAAACAGTGACAGAAGCAGGCTACAATAGAACTTCCAGTGAGCCTGTGTCTGAATCACTGTATTTGTATGTTGGTCACTTTCACAACCACGTGGACAGTTTCTTGTAAATATTAATTTCTGGCACATACCCAAGAGCACATCTATTTTACTGGCAGATTTTTAGTAGCTAGCTTTAGACTCTACTGTCATACTATAGACAGATCCTTCTGTAGCAGAAGTGCTGAGTTTCTTTGGTCAGAACTTTAAAAACTAGACAAAGTGTATGATATCTGCTCTGTATCTAATTGGTCATTTGATTACGGTCATTTAAATCAAACTGTACTGAAGACTATAGTGTGAATGTCATAAACACTGGATAATAAAATAGTAGTGGAAAGTCATTACCATCTGATGCTTCTAATGTGACCTAGCATGTACGTGTCAGTCTCGCTCTCTGGTCTTGGTCTAGTTCAAAGTGGACAAATATTTACTTCACAAAAACACCACCATACCAGCTGCCATGCTAGTCAGTAGTTTCAGTGGAATTGCAGTGGAAAATGATCCATGTTCTCACCGCAAGGGGTAGTTTCATCAAAATAAGTATGAAGTATTGTCGTAAAGCAGCACCACTGCCAATATTGCACAGTTTCCACATGGATAAATAAGGGGCTTTAGTCTCCTGTACTGTAGACCAGTACCATCCTTCAGAAGCTCATGAATTCACTAAAAATAATATATACCCATAACTCCATCACTTTTGACTCATGAAAGATCTGGTTGAATTCCCCAGGAGCTTTTAAACTACTTTCACATTCTGGCATCAGAGTACTCCCACACCCCAACTGCAGCTCAAGAGTAGATGTGGAACCATGTAGGAACAGTGTCACTTTCTAAAACCAAATGAAGATCAAAATGCATGCATAGATACCCTCTCCTGCCTACTTCTCCCCACACCAAAAAAAAAAGATTATTTATAAGCACGGTGATTTCATCTTTAACATCTATGATCAGGGCTTCAAATTTACAATCAAGAAAATCAGAAAATACTTGCCTGTTTCCCCTTCTAGACCTTTCAGGCATTTCCCCGCTTTTCTCTGAAAATTGCAGCAATGCCACAGACTTCTTATCACTTGGCACAACTATTTGGAAATTTCACATGATTTCTGTGTGAAATGAACTAGGAAATAGATAAAGATGGTGATGGAGTCTTCACAAAAACAGCTGAAATGTTAATCACCACAATAGTCTAACACTAAACTGGAAAACAAGACCTGTTGACTTTAGTTGTTTTCAATGCCCCAAAGATTATTTATCTGAAATGTTAAACTCATGTCTTTTCCTCATATCTGATGTTATATTTTGCCCACGTTCTGCCTCAAAACATAATACTCAGCTTCCTTGGTAAAGATGGCTGAAGGAATTGTACATGCTTTAGAGGATAATCTGGGCTTCACAAGTAGGAATTTAGGTTTCGATGGACAGCTGCATTATGGAGAAAAGGCAAAGTTTCACAAAGAAGCCATTTATTATGGTGAACCTGTCAAGCACATGCAAGTAGGAAAAGTACAGCCTGCAAATGAGAAAAATGGACAACATATTCTGTGGAGCCAGGAATGTGCTGCTGTACTGATATTCCATCTCTGCCTTGCTACGGCAGCTCAGTCGCATCCCTGCTGGCCCCATGCTTCTTCTCAGATGGTCAGAGTGGCAATAAGGTGTAGGAAAAATTGAATAATTCAAATAATGTTTTTTTAAATTTGGGCCAAATCCTCATCTGGAGTTAACTGGCATAGATCTGTTCAAGGCAGAGGAAAAGGCCAGATAGTGAAGAGTACTAAGGAACAGGATTGCCGAGTTGGAAAATGAAGAGGTGCAGCAGGGAGTAACAGAAGGTAGCAGGGCAAAGAAGAAGAGAAAAGCAGCTAGTCCTACAAGAAGAGAAGAAAAGTCAATGGAGATGGACAGAGTTCAGAGTCCCTGGATCAGGGCTGGCTTTACAGTTTTTGCCGCCCCAAGCACTGAAAAAAACTGCCACCACAGACGGCAAAAGAAAGAAGCTGCCGCCGATTTGCCGCGGCAGCAGGCAGAACAGAAATGCTGCCACCAAATTGCCGCCCCAAATGGCTGCTTGGAACACTGATACCTGGAGCCGGCCCTGCCCCGGAAGATAGAAGATGACTCACAGAAGACTGCAAATGAGAACAAAAGACAAGAGGACTTGCAATCAGAAAGAACAGAAGGAGGAACCCTGGAGAATTGCACAAACACCAGGAAAAGGCAGGTCTACATGACTGGGGACTCCCTATTAAAAAGAGGAGACAGACCTGTCACCAGAGCTGATCCGGAGAACAGAAGGGTGAGCTGTCTGCTGAGAGCTAACATACGGGATATGGACCTGAGGCTGAAGACGATCCTAATGGGGCAAGAAAGAATCCACTGGTTGTCCTGCATGTAGGAACAAATGATCCAGCTAGAATCTAGCTGGAACACATTGGGGAAACTATGTCCAGCTGGGGAAGATGCTTAAAGAAATGGAGGCTCAGGTCATCTTCTGTGGGATTCTGCTGTCCCTAGAGGAGGAGAGTGAAGGCAAAAAAAGATTATGATGATTGATGGGTGGCTCAGGCAATGGTGCTATCAGCAGGGCTTTGGGATATTCAACCACTGGGAGGCATTCATGGACAGAGGACTGTTCTCATGGGACTGACTCCACCTGAGTAGGGAGGGAAATAAACTTCTGGGATGGAGGTTCAAACAACTGATTAAAAGTTTTAAACTAAGAATTTGAGGGAGAGAATTGGGAGATGCTCATGTAATTTCCATGTCTGATTCTACTATTTATTGGGCAGAAAATTAAGTAAGAGAGGATACAGCAATGGAGAAAAGGAAAAATAGATGGTAGAAGAATGGACATCAAGAGGAAAGATGTTGCCAGTACCAGTGACACTAACAGTCAGGTAGGCGATACTTAAAGTAGAATGACTATACCTAAGTGAGCAAGAAATTTGGGCAAAGCAGAAATAACCAAGATATCTGTACACCAATGCAAAGAACCTGGGTAACAAAATGGAGGAACTAGAATTACTGGTGTAGAAACTGAAAGTAGATATTATAGGGATAACAGAAATATAGTGGTATAGTAGTCATGCCTGGAACACAGGTATTGAAGGGTATGTGCTGTTCAGGAAAGATAGAAATAAAGCTAAAGGTGGTGGAGTAACACTGTATATTAAGAAATTAGAAGTGACGGAATGGATAAAACAGAATCTGTTTGGGTCAAAATCACTTTGGAGAAGAAAGATAACATAGGCTCCACTGGGATAATGCATGGGGTTTGCTACAGATCCCCAATATCTGATTTGGATAAGGATAGAGACCTCTACGATTTCTAATTAAATAAATACTGCTGGGAATTGTGTGATTATGGGAGACTTATTTCCCAAATATAAATTGGGGAGATAAGTGCTGCTAATAATATTAGGTCCCAGATATTCCTGGACGTGATAGGTGACAGATTTTTTCACCAAATAGTCACCAAACCAACAGGGAGATGATGCCATTTTAGATTTAGTATTGGTAAGTAGCAAAGAACTCACAGAAGAACTGGTTGTGGAGGATAACCTTGGTTTGAGTGATCATGAGCTACATCAGTTTAAACTGAATGGAAGGATAAACAAAAATAAGTCTGCAACTAGGGCCCTTGATTTCAAAAGGGCAAATTTTTTTTAAAAATGGAAGGGAAGTAGAGAAGTGGACTGGACTGAAGAACACAAGGATCTGAATGTGGAGGAGGATTGGAATTACTTGAAGTCAAAGTTGCAGAAACTATGAGAAGCCTGCATTCCAAGGAAGGTTTATAGACCAAACTGGATGAACAAGCACCTCTACCAGGTTATTAAAAGAAAGCAGAAAGCCTACAAAGAATGTAAGAAGTGATGGATCAGCAAGAAATGCTACTTCTTGGAAGTCAGAATGTGTAGTGGAAAAGTGAGAAATGCCAAAACCCAAGAAGAGTTGGACCTTTCAAAAGAAATTAAAACCAATAGTAAAAAGTTCTTTAGCCATATAAATAAAGAGAAAACAAGGAAGGAAGAAGAGGAACTGCTGAAATGGGACGGAGATTAAACATAATCTAAGCATGGTCCAACCCTTATATGAATACTTTGCCTCAGGTTTTAAAATAAATAATAAAGAGATTAGAGGTAGTGGCAGGGTGGCTAATGGGAATGAGGATATGGAAATAGAAATTACCACATGAAGTCAAATTCAAACAGCTTAATGGGACCAAATCAGGAGCCAGAATAATCTCCATTGAAGAATATATTAAAGGAACTGGTACATGAAATTGCAAGCCCCAATAACTAGGATTTTCAATGAATGTGTAAATACAGCAGTTGTACCTTATGATTGGAGAATTTAAAAAGTGATCCACACGGAAATATGGGCCCGTTATTTTAACCTCAATTATATGCAAGGTCTTGGAACAAATTTTGAAAGAGAAAGTAGTTAAGGACAGAGAGGTAAATAGTAATTGGGATAAAATACCCATGGTTCTACAAAAGGTAGATTGTACCACACCAACCAAAGGATCCCTCTCTTTGAGAAGACAACTGATTTTCTAGACAAAGGAAATGTAGTAGATCTAATCTATCTGGATTGTAGTAAGAAATTTGATATAGTTCCACATGAAAAATTATTGCTTAAATTGGAAAAGATGGAGATTAGTAGAAGAATTGAAAGGTGAATTAGGAACTGATTAAAGGGGAGATGACAATGGGTCACACTTAAGGTTAAGATTTTGTCATGGTTATTTTTAGTAAGAGTCACAGGCAGTTGTGGGCAATAAACAAAAATTCACGGAAGTCATGACCTGTTCTGACTTTTGCTATAAAATAACAGGGGAAGAGAAGGCTACAATGCAGGGGGGAGAGGGAGGAATGACAGCTGGAGTCCCATGGGGAGGGGGATTGACAGTCCCAGTCCCACCACCACGGGGTGGGGAGGGCAGCCCTGGCTCCAGCCCCCACTGCAGACATTGTGGGGAAGGGTGGGCACACAGCCTCGGCTTCAACTCTGGCAGAAGTCGCAGGTGGGGACACACAGGAGTGGCTCCGGCTAGCCAAAACTGTGAAGTGCTGGGGTGGGGGTGGGGGGTCATATAGCCTTGGCCCTGGCTTCAGCTAAAGCCATGGGAGCTGGGGGGTGGGGCGCACAGCCCAGGCTCCAGACACAGCCATGGGGGCAGGGGGAGAACGTAGATCCAGCATTGGCCAAAGCCATGAGGGCACACAGACCATGCTCCAGCCACAGATGCAGGAGGACACACAGCCTCGGAGTACACAGCCCAGCTCCAGCCCTGGCCACAACTGTGGGGTGCACAGCCTAGGCTCCTGACACAGTGGGATTTACAGCTCTGACCCCAGCTGAAGCTGCAGGTCACGGATGCACAGCTCCAGCTCAAGCCATGGGTGGTGGGGTTGCACAGCCCCAACACCAAAGCTGCAGGTCAGGGACACACAGCTCCGGCTCTGCCCCCACGGCTGACAGCTGAAGTCAAAGTCACAGAGGTCCATTAAAGTCACAGAATCCATGATTTCTGTGACCTCTATGACTAAATCATATCCTTGGTCATATTGAAAGATGAACTATCAGAACGGAGGGAGGTTACTAGTGGAGTTCCTCAGGGATCAGTCTTGGGACCAATCTTATTTAACATTTTCATTAATGATTGTGGCACAAAAAGCTGGTGTGCACAAATAAACTTTGTGGATGACCCAAAGTTGAGAGGTATTGTCAATATGGAGGAGGATAGGAGTATCCTAGAAGAAGATTTAGACATAAAAACTGGAATAATAGGAAGAGGATGAAATTTAATCATGCAAAGTCCAAAGTTATGCATTTAGGGACTAACAACAAGAATTTTTTGCTATAAGCTGGGGACATATTTGTTGAGACAGAGGAGGAGAAAGACCTGGGTATATTGGTAAATCCTGGGTCACCAATGTGATGTGACTGTGCTAATGCAATTCTAGGATGCATTGGAGGTATTTCCAGGAGAGATAGATAAGCGTTATTACCACTATACAAGACACTGGGGAGACCTCAACTGGAATAGCGTGTGCAGTTCTGGTCTCTCATTTTTAAAAAAAAGATGAATTCAGACAGGAACAGGAGCAGAGAGGGGTTACTAGAATGATCAGAGGAATGAAAAACCTATTTTATGAGAGGAGATTTGAGCTTGGCTTGTTTAGCCTAAGCAAATAAAGGTGAGGGGAGATATGATTGCTCTCTATAAATACATAAGCAGGATAAATACTAGGGAAGGAGAGGAGCTATTTAAGTTAAGCATCAATATCGGCACAAGAATAAATGGATTTCAACTGGCCATCAAAAAGTTTAGGCTTGATGTTAACCAAAGGTTTCTAACCATCAGAGGAGTGACGTTCTGGAACAGCCTTCCAAGGGAGCAGTGCGGGCAAAAAAACCTAAGTGGTTACAAGACCGAGCTTGATAAAGTTTATTTTGGGGATGGTATGATGAGTTTCCTACAATGGCATGTGGCCCATCCACAACTATTAGTTGGCAAGAGATGAGGCACTAGATGGGGAGGGCTCTGAGTTACCTACAGTTAATTCTTCCCCACGTGTCTGGCTTGTGGGTCTGGCCAACATGCTCAGGGTGTAACTGATCACCATATATGGGGTCAGGAAGGAATTTTCTCTCAGTTTGGATTGGCAGAGACCCTGGGATTTTTCATCTTCCTTTTCAGTATGGGGCAGGGGTCTCTTGCAGGTGTAAACTAGTGTAAATTGTGGCTTCTCTGTAACTTGAATTCTTTAAATCATGATTTGAGGACTTCAGTAACTCAGCTACAGGTTATGGGTCTATTATAGGAGTGAGTGGGTAAGGTTCTGTGGCTTGCAATTGTAATACTGACAGATCCCAGTAGTCGGCGGGTGGGATCGAACCTGTGACCTCTGGAGCTAAATGCATAAGTGTCTACCAAATGAGCTAAAAGCCACATGGCCTTTAGCTAAGGATGTAGCAGACTCGTTAATCTCTCTCGAAGTGGTCTTGGTGCCACTACATGGGACAGAGCACCACACCCAGGACATATGTGAGTTACACAATGTGCAGGAGATCAGACTAGATGATGAAGTTATTGGGAGCTACACAAATTTACACCAGGTGAAATTTTGATGTGCTATTTAAACCACTTGTAATCATCTCATCTTGCTTTGAACTGCAGGCTTGCTTTGGACATCTATAACACAGTGAAATCACTGAGGCAAATAAACCTGATTTTTTTTAAATTAAAAGTTTATTACTCAACATATTATTGATCTACACTACCAAGCATCTTTCTTTATGAGCCAATCACAATTTATGGGACAATGTGCTAGAGTCAGATATTACATAAAGATGACAATAATATGGTCAAATTTAAAAACAAAATTGTTGACCTACTTTATTTCTCTTGTGCCTCAAGTAAAATGTTTTCATTTCAGGCAATGTGGTTTGTGTCTAAATATAACATATTAACCCAATTTCAAATGGTCCTTCTTTCTTATTCTTTTATTTCACCTCTGCTCTTCTCAAAGTAACTAAAGACATTCAAACTGTCATGTACCGTGATCAAAATACAAACTTTACTTACATGTCCAAAAGGTATTGCTCTAGTAAATCAGCACTTCCGAAAGACTGCTGAGCCTGTGAGTTGGACTCAACTGCTCTCAAATAATTGTCTGATTTCTTTAGCACTCAAGCCAAAGTAGTTTTATTTAATAAGATTAAATCCAAGATGAAAATGTTAAATGTGGAATGACTAAAGCGATCAACGTTAAGGTATTCATTCATTTTTCCATTTTTATTACCTTGTCTGAGCAGTAGACTACATATTTTTATGGAACTATTAAGATACTTTACAGAAGCTCTCTAGACATCCTTGCCCAATAAAAAAGGGAATACTTCTGAGTGATTTTAATAACTTACTAGCATGTATAATAAAAATGCTTTCAGATTGCCAAAATATTAAAAAATAGGCACTCTGGGGCAAAATGGAAAAAAAACTGGTTTGACATGTTTTTGATGTATAGAGGTCAGATTGTCTAAAACAGATGCAGGTTCTTGTTCTTAGGGCAAATTGGGGAAATTATATTATTGAGCATCTCTATTTTGGGAATCACTACATAAATGCTAAGTACTATTATCATAATCTTATATGTGTGTACAGCACGTAGAACAATGGGATTCTAACCTGATTATCCTCTAGACACTACTGCAAAATAAAGGTTAATACACTAACAGATTATTAATTATTCTACATTTTAGGGCCCTAAAGCAGTCCTTAATATGAAAAAACTCCCACTGGTATCAATATAAAGAGAGAGAGTAAAATAATCTGAAATTATTACTATTTATTATTTGTATCAAAGTATCAGCTAGAGGAACCAATCAGCGATCAGGTCTCTATTGTAATAGGCACAATGAAGAGGTAGTCCCTGGCTTGAGAAGTTTATAAGCTCAACAGGACTTCCTTACATCCAGGTTTCAGAGTAGCAGCCGTGTTACTCTGTATTCACAAAAAGAAAAGGAGAACTTGTGGCACCTTAGAGACTAACAAATTTATTTGAGCATAAGCTTTCGTGAGCGACAGCTCACTTCATCGGAAGCATCGATGAAGTGAGCTGTCGCTCATGAAAGCTTATGCTCAAATAAATTTGTTAGTCTCTAAGGTGCCACAAGTACTCCTTTTCTCCTTACATCCAGATCTTCTCCTTCTGGAACGGCGCAGGCTTCAGGCATAATATCCCACAAGGTGTCACATTTTTCAGTCTGAAGGGGACAGGACAAATATTTCCTCTATAAACATAGATGATGGACCAACTCCAAGCCTCAAAGTGTCAACAATGCTTTCGGAAGGAGAAGACAGAAGGAGCACCTTTCATGTCCCTCTTCCCCAGAAGCTGTGTTCATGTTCCACAGGACCTCTACACCTGAAACCACAGACCTGGTCATTCTAGGTAGAAGTCAATATGAGTCATCTGTGCTGTCTTGTGCATGCTGTGTACCTCTCAACCTGACTACCCCAGTTCTCATTCAAATGACCCCGGCTTGAAAAATATTAACAAGGCACTGTGCACAGATCCAGGGCCAATTTAAGTACACTGCTTTTGCTAATGGTTGCCCAAGTCTGTCCTAAAACCTTTATTGCTTGAATCTGGCCAAGTATATAAGCTTTAAAACCATGATGAGGAGAAGAACACATTCCCCCACAACTCATCCTTCCCTACCTGCACTTTATGATCTTGGCATCTTTCTCATCTGGTATATGCATTGCAAACTATCATGTGCCAAAGGCAACTTTTTAGTGATTGTAAAGCCAAGGCAAATCAGTCAGTGATCAGTCTTATCTTTTACTTTGCAGCAGGATCATTCTTGCATTTCAGCATTTGACCTTGTTGTAATGATCTAATGTTATTTAATGTTGAAAAACAGATTAATCTCTGCTTTCCCCATTTACGTCAGGATAACTTGAATAAAATTAATGGAGTTTCCCCAGGGGCGTAGGAGGGATGATGCTCCTGCTCCACCTACCTTCTGTCCTCCATTTGGTGCATTATTTTCTTCCCCACCTCACTAAGGGCTAGCACCAATCTAGGCATCAATTAGCAGATTAGCATTTCTAAAATGTTACTTATTTATGCCGAATCTGTATTCTTTGAATATTTAGGGCACACTCTCCCCCTCGGTGTACACAGCTCAAGTAATACCTTATCAACAGAAAAAAATGATGTCTATAAACATACATATACACATTAGATTAGAGAGAGAGAAAGAAGACAAGCTAGGTAGATAGTTAGATGCCAAAACTGTTGACATAGAAATACTTCAGCTAAATTAAACAGCAATTTGAAAGGAAATAGTTACTATAACACAGAGCCTCCTTTTTTCAGCTGGTACATCAATTACACAGTGTGAATGGGAGACTTGTACCAGTGGGTACTGTGAACTGCAGTAAGGTAAAGCTAACACATAAGTAGACACAGTAGTAACAACCCACACGGTGATTGTATTGGATTTATTATAATTGGTTGTGGCTACACAGGAAAGTAATTTCTCATTGTGTTTGAGGCTGCTGCATCCACTATCAATCTTACTTTCAAATTCTCCTGAGATAATGAACTGAGAAAAAACCCTCAAACCATAGTTGCTTTGCTTGCTCTCATTTTTGACCATAGATTGTTATTTAAAATATTTTTTCCTCCTTTATTTTTGACAATTGATTTATTTTAACTGAAAAAGTCTTCATTAATGGCATCCAAGCACAGTATGTTGTGATAAAAGGCACTGCAATATAATTATTACTGTTCTTTTCCTCCCACTATACAGCTCACATAACTGGTGCTGCTAAAAGTTTCAGCTGTCACTCATACTGTACTGTGCCCATTAATCAAATAAACTACAATTACTATACATAAAGGTGATCGGACATATTTTATGTAAGGAAACTATATAAAAATGTCACCAAAACATTTCTAAGAACAGAAGGGACCATTATGACCAATCTAGTCAGACATCCTGCATAGCACAGGGCACAGAATTTCATCCATTAACTCCTGCATTGAGCCTAATAACTTTTGGTTGAAATACAATGCATCTTTGAGAGAGATCCAATTTGGATGAAAAGCTCTCAAGTGATGAAGACTCTACCATATCCTTTAGTAGGCTTTCCATTGATTGGTTATGTTTGCTGTTGACATTAACCAAAGGTTTCTAACCATCAGAAGAGAGAAGTTCTGGAACAGCCTTCTAAGGGATCAGTGGGGAGCAAAAACCCTAACTAGCTTCAAGACTGAGCTTGATAAGTTTTTGAAGGGGATGGTGTGATGATACTGCCTACAATGGCATGTGGCCCATCTGTGACTGCTGGTAACAAATATCCCCAATAGCCAGAGATGGGACACTAAAAAGGGAGAGCTCTGAGTTAGTACAGAGAATTCTTTCTCGGGTGTCTGTCTGGTGAGTCTTGACAATATGTTCAGCGTCTGACTGATTGCCATAATTGGGGTCAGGAGGCAACTTTCCTCCAGTTCAAATTGGCGGGGGGAGGTCGTGTTGGTCACCTTCCTCTGAAGTATGGGGCATGGGTCACTTGCTGGTTTGAGGTACAGTAAATGATGGATTCTCGGTAATGTGAAGTCTTTAAGTCATGATTTGAGGACATCAGTAACTCAACCAGAGGTTATGGGTCTATTACAGGAGCATGTGGGTGAGTTCTGTGGCCTGCATTGTGTAGGAGGTCAAACTAGATTATCACAATGGTCCCTTCCAGCCTTAAAAGTCTGTGTGAGTATACAATGCTTGGCTTACTACAGCAATTTTCAAACTGTGGGTTGGGACCTCAAAGTGGGTTACAACCCTGTTTTAATGGAGTCGCCAGGACTGGTGTTAGATTTGCTGGGGCCTGGGACTTTACCTTTAGGATTCTCGCCCCCCTGGACCTCCCTTTGGTCCTCCTGCCCAGGGTGGCAGGGCTCATGCAGGCTTGGGCTTCGGTCCCCCCTCATGGGATCATGTAGTAATTTTTGTTGTCCGAAGGGGGTCATGGTGCAACGAAGTTTGAGAAGCGCTGGCTTAGTAGATGCTTCAGCAGATGCTCCAAAGTGAATCACATTGATCCCTCCTTAGCCAGAAGTCCTGTGTTTGCAACAGAAGACCTTGAAAAACAAGGGATGATGTAGAATTCACAGGAGTCATGCACATAAGAGTAACTGGAGAGAGGGATTCAGAGCTGTCAGTCAGAGATTGAGGGGACCTGCCCCAACCAGAAATGTATTTATTACTGATGAGTAAAGCATTCCAACTAGAAAGAAAGTTTTAATAGCTCTCTAGTTGTAAGATAATTTGTATTTACCTCTCTTCATACCAACATATTAAATAACTACATTATTTCTATAATAAGTAGATGAACACGTGTGTGGCTTCCCAAAATTTCAAGTGGCAATACTTGAGTCAAGTACATTCACCTTGGGGATTGATACACCAGCATTTTAAATAATTGCAATAGTTAAAAACAAAATTTTAACACTCTAAATGAAAGAGTTCAGGTGTGGATGAGATTTTTGGATTTTGTATTAATACAACCAGTTTAACTTCTCATGTTTTATTTCAAAGATCAGAGTTGTCTCTATTATTAAGCTTTATACTTGGTCCTATCACAGAGAACTACTTTAACTAAGAATGAGGTCAGTGTCATTCTCTGAATGCTGTTTTGTTATACAGAAAACAAATGTAATAGGTTAAGCACAGAGATGTAGCCATAACTAGTCTGACTTTGTTTCTTTTTTGTTTGCTTTTGTTGGTATAAATACTTGCTGATATCTCCAGAGAAACTTTGCAAAACATCCTAGGTGTCACAGCCAAATCCCCACTTAGGTTTCATTTAAGTAGGTGCTTATTGCTCTTGGAAAACTTTGAAAACCATTCTATTTAGAAATGCTCATGCTTATTTACAATGTGGGTGTGCAGCTCAGAGATGTGTGTGTACAACATAGCTAATGCGTGCCTACTGGTCTGTTAATAACTTGACCCTGCGTTTGTAAACAATTATCCCACCAGCTGCGTTTTTTTAAAATTTAGTGTCCCCATATCATGTTGATATGTTGTAGATATTTGCATGAAAACAGAATCTTTCAACATCCTTAGTCCTGTGTGCCAAGCATTTTTCTCCCCACCTTTAAATCCCTCTTTGGTGACTTGCCTTTACAGTGGCTGTGAAAGTGATTAGGATGTTACAGGTATTATGAGCAAACCTAAGGAATAAGCATGAAGAACAAATAGTCCTTAATGCTAAATATATTTGCATTGAAATGTACCAAGTAAAATATACACCAGATTTATATGATATATAAGCAGAATTATTGCTAAAGGATTTCAACCGTTCCCAGAAGCCATTCACAACTCCTTAACTGAGATCCGAGGGGGTTCCCCTATATTCCCCAGGGGTTTGGGGCAGCTGAAAATGGTAATTAATGGAAAACACCGATATAAATTCAAAATAAAGGTTAAAATCACTTGATCATTAAAAGAATAATGAAATAATATGTATACCATGCTAGTCACTGTAAATACTGCAGTGAATAAAATTGAAGAAAGAAAGAGAAACAGAAAGAAAAGTTTGGTTTGCTGTTGATTAAGAAGCAGCAGAAAGCATATAGGGAGTGGAAGATGGGAGGGATCAGCAAGGAAAGCTACCTTACTGAGGTCAGAACATGTAGGGATAAAGTGAGACAAGCTAAAAGTCTAGTAGAGTTGGACCTTGCAAAGGGAATTAAAACCAATAGTAAAAAGTTCTATAGCCATATAAATAAGAAGAAAACTAAGAAAGAAGAAGTGCGGCCACTAAACACTGAGGATGGAGTGGAGGTTAAAGATAATCTGGGCATGGCCCAATATCTAAACAAATACTTTGCCTCAGTCTTTAATAAGGCTAAAGAGGATCTTAGGGATAATGGTAGCATGACAAATGGGAATGAGGATATGGAGGTAAATATTACCATATCTGAGGTAGAAGCGAAACTCAAACAGCTTAATGGGACTAAATCGGGGGGCCCAGATAATCTTCATCCAAGAATATTAAAGGAATTGGTACCTGAAATTGCAAGCCCATTAGCAAGAATTTTTAATGAATCTGTAAACTCAGGAGTTGTACCAAATGATTGGAGAATTGCTAATATAGTTCCTATTTTTAAGAAAGGAAAAAAAAGTGATCCGGGTAACTACAGGCCAGTTAGTTTGACATCTGTAGTATGCAAGGTCTTGGAAAAAATTTTGAGGGAGAAATTAGTTAAGGACATTGAAGTCAATGGTAAATGGGACAAAATACAACATGGTTTTACAAAAGGTAGATCGTGCCAAACCAACCTGATCTCCTTATTTGAGAAAGTAACAGATCTTTTAGATAAAGGAAATGCAGTGGATCTAATTTACCTAGATTTCAGTAAGGTGTTTGATACTGTGCCACATGGGGAATTATTAGTTAAATTGGAAAAGATGGGGATCAATATGAACATCAAAAGGTGGATAAGGAATTGGTTAAAGAGGAGACTACAATGGGTCCTACTGAAAGGCAAACTGTCAGGCTGGAGGGAGGTTACCAGTGGAGTTCCTCAGGGATCGGTTTTGGGACCAATCTTATTTAATCTTTTTACTACTGACCTTGGCACAAAAGTGGGAGTGTGTCAATAAAGTTTGCAGATGATACAAAGCTGGGAGGTATTGCCAATTCAGAGGAGGATCGGGATTTATACAGGAGGATCTGGATGACTTTGTAAACCGGAGTAATAGTAATAGGATGAAATTTAATAGTGAGAAGTGTAAGGTTATGCATTTGGGGATTAATTTGGGGATTAATAACAAGAATTTTAGTTATAAGCTGGGGACGCATCAATTAGAAGTAACGGAAGAGGAGAAGGACCTTGGAGTATTGGTTGATCATAGGATGACTATGAGCTGCCAATGTGACATGGCTGTGAAAAAAGCTAATGCGTTTTTGGGATGCATCAGGAGAGGTATTTCCAGTAGGGATAAGGAGGTTTTAGTACCATTATACAAGGCACTGGTGAGACCTCACCTGGAATACTGTGTGCAGTTCTGGTCTCCCATGTTTAAAAAGGATGAATTCAAACTGGAGCAGGTACAGAGAAGGGCTACTAGGATGATCCGAGGAATGGAAAACTTGTCTTATGAAAGGAGACTTAAGGAGCTTGGCTTGTTTAGCCTAACTAAGAGAAGGTTGAGGGGAGATATGATTACTCTCTATAAATATATCAGAGGGATAAATACAGGAGAGGGAGAGGAATTATTTAAGCTCAGAACCAATGTGGGCACAAGAACAAATGGGTATAAACTGGCCACCAGGAAGTTTAGACTTGAAATCAGATGAAGGTGTCTAACCATCAGAGGAGTGAAGTTTTGGAATAGCCTTCCAAGGGAGGCAGTGGGGGCAAAAGATCTATCTGGTTTTAAGATTCTACTCGATAAGTTTATGGAGGAGATGGTATGATGGGATAATGGGATTTTGGTAAGTAATGGATCTTTAAATATTCAGGGTAAATAGGCAAAATCCCCCGAGATGGGATATTAGATGGATGGGATCTGAGTTACTATAGAAAATTCTTTCCTGGGTATCTGGCTGGTGAATCTTGCCCATATGCTCAGGGTTTAGTTGATCGCCATATTTGGGGTCGGGAAGGAATTTTCCTCCAGGTCTTTAAACCACGATTTGAGGACTTCAATAGCTCAGACATAGGTGAGGTTTTTCGTAGGAGTGGGTGGGTGAGATTCTGTGGCCTTTGTTGTGCAGGAGGTCAGACTAGATGATCAGAATGGTCCCTTCTTACCTTAGTATCTATGAATCTATATGGTTAAGGCTTATTCAGCCAAAGGAGTCAATGGAATTAAATCATTTTCACACTGTAAAGAACCAGGCCCATCGTATTCACTAGAAAAGAGACAGAGGGCGTGATCTTACATATGGAAAAAAACATATTGAAGTCAAAGTTCTACCTGTGTGATGACTTCAGGAGCAAGCCTTAAGAGGGAATCTTAATACTTGGCCATTCCGAAACAGCCAGCATAGATACAAATCAGTGTCAATTGTAAGGGTGACTAAGTTATGTGGTATGAAACTGACAGTTCCTTGTCAAAAAGTGTCAGTTTCATACCACATAACTTAGTCACCATTACAATTGACACTGATTTGTATTCATGCTGTATCCATGCTGGCTGTTTCAGAATGTAGCAAGTACTTTTGGTAACTTCCTCACTAAACAGCTTATTCAAATGGTCCATATTATGAAACCTGAACGTTCTCTCTGGCTTAAGTAAGAAGACTTAAGATGTAAAAGCCTTTGCTTTTGCACTTGATTCCCTATTTACATTGCAGCCCTTGCCCAGCTAATAATGGACTACAAGAAGTGCAAATAGACACCAACATCAGCATCATCTGGGTATCTGCAATCCTGGTAACAGACCTCACAGCATTTGGCTCCTGAAAACTCAGTCCATGCCCAATGACACAACAGAACTGTTCTGGCTCAGCTACTAGAGAGAGAGTGGATACACAATAGATGGGTTTTGCATATTAAATTCAGGAGAGGGATACAGACAAGGCAGTCCATCTCCCCACTTCCTCCTACCCTGTAATTAGAAACAGAGTTGATTTCCAGTATCTGTGCAGATAAATTTGTGTTCAAAAGAGCCAAGTCTAAACCGCTAAACCGCTAGCAAGCCATTGATCTATAATGATATCTGCTCCTTAGACAGAGAGAGAGAATAAACTTTCTAGGAACATTAGCAGTGTAATAGAAGAAGGGAGACACTAAACAGAAATTAAAGTGTGGGTACATATTTCTTACAACACACACTGATTAATCTGACATACCCATCCATACATGGAGCTTAATCAAGAATGACAGAGCACCTCTAGCAGCCTCCCCACTGGTGCCTGAATTAAAATGTTGTGCTGTAGAAGGTATATGCCCCAAATACATTGTGTGCATCAAAGCAAAACAAAAATTCTACTCCACCAGCAACTAGAGTCTAGCAGAGAAGTTGCTAGAAGAGATGCTGTGCTCCGAAAAGATTTCTACCATGACTGAGGAAGAGCCATATCAAGTAAGGGAGAGTATTGGTGAAACAAAACAGAGGGGGAAGAAGCCACTTTATTGACAGCCCTTGCTAAAACCACTTTAACAACCAAAGGGAATGGAAAAGACGACAAAATTGCCTGGACTTATCCATGTTTAAGAAATCTTTAGGGAAATTAAAAATGGATATCTATAAAGGACAGGTGTCATTGAACCTTAAAGATAAAAGGGATGGGTAGAAATCTGAGTCAGTTCAGATCATTTGGGGGACCAGAAACCCTAGTCCTGTTCCAGCTAACAGAAATTTCTTATCTCAATTGACATCTTTCCATGGAAATGGAGCAGTGACAAACAATTCTGAGCTGCATAAAAACTACTGAACTAATTTTACTATCAGGTCAATATGGGAAGGTTTAAATTACACATGATGCTATTTTCATTTACAAACATAGAATTTAATTTCAGCACAGATGAAAAACTAACACTGATGAGGCAAAATGGTTGTATTTACCTTACTTCTCTCAGGATATCAAGTTTGACACCTGTCCTTTATAGCTCTTGATTTTTAATTTCCTTAAACATTTCCTAAACATAGATACACTCAGGCAATTGTTTTCTCAGTTATATTCCATTCCCTTTGGCTCTTAATATGCTTTCAGCAACACCTGTCAATAAAATGAAAACATTATTCTCTTAAGTAGTTTTGTTAACCCAGCACAAACAAGGTTTGCACTTTGACATTCACTCTGTTATTTTTCTAAATGAAAATGACAACAGGTATTCATTCCTAATATATCATTTCAAATTTCTGGTCAGTGCTTTTGTACTGAAAATTACAAAATTACAGATGATTCAGATCTCAAGGGTAACAGAAGAAATGGTGGGATCCTCAAAGACCCAACAGAAATGCCAGGCATCCATGGAGGAGAAAGGAAATCAAAACCTCAGGACCATTATACATGGGGTGCACAAAGGCTGTTGAAAGGCAAAGAGTGAAACATTTGCTATAGTAAAGTTCCTTCGAAGAAAGTTTACAAATATGTTCAGCAGTATATCTGTCCTTCAAAATCATTCATGTGTGAAGAATGGCATTCACCTAAACTGCAAAGAAATGTATCATACAAGAAATCAACACAGGTGACTGGAGCAACTGGGATACCATTGACAAAAAAGAACACACACTTCAGACTGTGAAGTAAATTTTTTTTTAAAATTCCCTTTTTTAAAAAAAATGTGAACATTATAGACCAAATTTTCAGCCTAGACCTTCATGTTTACCTGCAAAATCTGGAAAGTAGAATCTGCATCTACATTGTACAGACAGCTGTATTTATATACAAGTCAGCTAGATGTGGATGACAGATCACTTACGGTAAAACATTTTATTTGGGGGTAATGCCATCCTAATAAAGGACAATCTAAAACTGACTAAGTCTCCTGGTTGCTCTGATATGTAACTGGATGTTTGTGTGTTTAATGCATTTAGATTTCATCTGGCTACCAACTAATGATTTTAACTTAACTTTATAAATACACTATACACCGAGTTAAACGTAGTACTATACTTGACATTGTTTGCTACTGTATGACAGTGAGACAAGGTAAAGGAGCATTATCTAGTGTCCAATGACAAAAAGGTTCACTCTAGCTTGGTTCTTCCTCCCCTTTCACAGATGTTCATCAGGAGGGCCTACCAGGGTGACTGCTTGGCAGATAGAGAGGAGAGAGCATCTTTGGGAAGGTCTAACTTTAGACCTGAAAGGCGGAGTTTAATCACAAGGTCAGGGATGTCTTCTCCTTTAATTTTAATTGCTAATTCTATAAAATTATTTTAATTTCTTGTTATAAAAATTAAACCTTGGAGGAAAAGACTTTGCTTTTTGCAACTTTTATTTTTCCTGTTCAGACTTTCTATCAGCTTACAGTACAAACAGACTTTATGTGCACACTGTATTTTCATTGTTGCCCACTATGGCCACTTGAAATAAAATATAACCAAGAAATATAGATGAGATGAAACTCCTCCCTGTTTTACCTGACCCAATCCCAAAGTCTTTACTGGGTGCTTTTTATTGACCCCAAACACATGCTAATATGAAATCTCAGTAAATTTCTTAAAAGGACCATCTTGGCTCCAGTAAGACATATTTTGTGATGAGCATAGTTTGTTCATTAGGCATTGGGCTAAAACTACAAACTTATGTCACATAAAGCACCAGACAGCTGTCTATTATTGACCTGGACCAGATCTGAAGCAATATCTTAGTGATTCAAAGTTCTTTATCCCATTAGCAATAGCCTATGAAATCTACGTAGAACTCTATTTTTAAAATCTAAGTAAATTGGATCGTTTATGGACACTTCCATCTAACAAATAAATCCAATTATACACACGGATATACACAATTCTGACTAAGGAGGAAGAATTCTTTGTCTCTTCTCACATGTCTTAGAATCTTCCCCATTTGAGGTACAAGAGAGTAAGGATATGTGCGATGTGAATGGAGAATGTGCAACACTGGCAATGTGCCTTTCTTCCTTTGCTGTAGTTGAAAAATGGGAGTTTTATATTTAATCTTGTAACAAATACCATTCAAAAATAGCTATTTTCACACTTCTATATGGTCTAAGGTTTGGTTCAGCAGCCTGGAAATTCCACTATTTCAGGGTCAAGTGATTTATCCATTGAGTTCCATCATTCCCTCGAAGCACTGAATCTCAAAAGGAGATTGATGCAAATTCAAATCAGCCAGTGATGCTTTGACATTTCTGAAGTGTTTGAAAAACGGCTCAGCTCATCCACAATGGAATTCTCCTTTCCTGCAAGTAAAGTTCCAGTAAAGAAGGTCTGATTGCTGACACTGCCTATTGCCAGACCTGGAGGGCTTCGCTATACACAAAAGCTAACCCAGTTTCCTGCATTTGGTGACACACAGCAGCACTTTATTGAATTATTGTCTATCTGCAAAAATACCACCTTTCAGATCCCCAGATGGCTGTGAGCCTTTTCAGTGCATTCATCCGGATTGTTCTTTACTCTTGGCTATTATTACGTAACAGAGACTCCCAAAGGGGCTATATAAAAACTTGGCCCCTAAATCTTTCTAGATGAGAAAACTCAATCCCAGTGGGAATTGTGGATTCTGGAAACTCTGCCCCTTTTATTAACAGACTGAAAACGAACGCCCATCAAGTCATTGAGTCTTACACCTCTGAGCCATCCTAAAAGCAGGAATCAGAGTAGCAGCCATGTTAGTCTGCATTCGCAAAAAAGAAAAGGAGTACTTGTGGCACCTTAGAGACTAACAAATTTATTTGAGCATAAGCTTTCATGAGCTACAGCTCGCTTCATCGGATGCATTTGGTGAAGTGAGCTGTAGCTCACGAAAGCTTATGCTCAAATAAATTTGTTAGTCTCTAAGGTGCCACAAGTACTCCTTTTCTTTTTTAAAAGCAGGAAGGAAGTGTACTGCTTGAGTAGCTGTGCCTGCAGACATTATGCTTTTCTAATGGGCACCTGGGCGGGGTGTAGGGTATGCTTTTGGGCTTGCTGTGCCTGTTGCAATCAATTATTTGCCCTCCCAACCCAGTCCTCCATCTGTTAGCTGGTGTGGAAGGGCCACTACCCACTGACATTCTTCCTGGACATCCCCTCACAGTGATAGAAAATTTTCTTTGCTGTTCTCTGCTCTGCTTGCTCCCCAGGATGCTGGCAAACAAACAAACAAGCAAACAATCTAGGCTGTCTCCTGTGGAGGAAGAATGATCTCCCTGTGGATGCTCCCTCCTCTAGCACACCCACGGTGTGGGTGAAGGTCTTTTATTAACTATACTACAGCATCCCTCCCCATAAAACATCCCTAATGAACCATCATATCCATCCTTCTTACCATAAAACCTGCAGATCTGGAATTCTCGCAGGACATTCCTATAATATGCTCTCTGTCAATAACATTGAATGCATCCGATGAAGTGTGCTGTAGCTCACGAAAGCTTATGCTCAAATAAATTTGTTAGTCTCTAAGGTGCCACAAGTCCTCCTTTTCTTTTTGCAAATACAGACTAACATGGCTGCTACTCTGAAACCTGTCAAAAATAACATCTTTGTATTTGTTGATGGAAATATTCTTTCTGAACGTCACGCAGCAGACTCCATTGAATATTAAAGTGGTACAGGGTACATATAGGTTAACAGATGGGACTTAGAATAAATGAAAAATTATCAGCTCCAGCATCCTGAGAGTAACCCATCATTAATGTTTCTCCTCTGTTGAATAAGTTCTCCTCACTATGCCAGTCATACAATTGGTCACATCTACACACACACTAACAACAGAAGCAAACCAATTTTGTCAAAGAGAATGCCACTCCAAACGCAATACTCTGAAGAGGAAAAAAGCCTAATATAAATAAGGGATACATCTTAGTCAATAAATATCTCTAATGTGAACATGCAAATTTCTTCTATGTCTTTGGCAAATAGTGTCTTTCATTTCAATGAACTGAAAAGGAGCATCTCAAATCTTTGTTGTGTGGTCCAATTTGAATCTTATACAGAGTTACTTTTTTCATAAGGCAATACCCTCTAATAAAAGCATCCTCTTTTTGTATTGCGATAGTACTTGTTAAAACTCATCACTTTGGATAAGGGGGAAAAAAACTTGATAAAGCTGTTTCCGACATTAATCGTCTCTTGCATTGATGAGTGGTAAGCAATTCTCCTCAGAGTTCTAAAAATATCAATCCTGTAACCTTTTTAAGTAAGCCTAAAAACCTAGTCATGGAAGATGATCAAAGACCACAGAGATACATAGCATTTAGTGAAATGCCACACCATAATATAATTATTCTGCCTCTGGTTTTCCATGTAGGAAGTTTATTCTTATACATGGCAGCTCAACATGTAAAGACTTACAAAAGTTCTGATCACATAATATAGAATCACAGATGTAGAGTCTTAAACATGAAGTCATTTGCTTTGCCACATTCTGGCTTTCGGTGTACAGCAAGCTAACGATTAACTCTGATATTGCGCCTCTCGGTGACTTTTTCTATTCAAGATAGAGGAGGTCTTAGAAATAAAAGAGAAGAAAAAAAGCTGCACTGCCTTGAACAAGTTATTAGGAGCTGAGAAACTACATTAAGCTGATAACACCCAACTTCACTGTAGTAAAATTGCATTTCCTAGCCTCCCTATAGCTGCATATCAAAAAGTAACACTTCCCTTAAGCTCCTGGCTCTCTGAAGGTACTCAAACTCTCCCAAAAGCCTTCTTTTCAACCTTTGAAAGTTAAGCAGTGTATCGCTCTGAAACACTGCACTGAGTATGCAGTTGCATATGCAATCTGGGAATAGACCCTGTCTGTCTGGCTGGATCTCAGCAACATTACCATATCTATCAATCTCCTGAGACTGTGCATCACTGAAAAGTGGCAGTAAAGCCACTATTTAATTGCACAGTGTTTTTCATGATGAAGCTGCAAACTGGTAAACCATGAAAGAATGCAAGTGTGCAGGGGGGCGGGGGGGCAGAAGTGTCATATGATGTCTGGCTCACAAAATATTGCCCATAATACTGATGGAGTGCATTATGTTGTGGTGCTCAGATCTGCCTTCTGTCTGGCCAGTTCTAAACATTTATATGGACAAACAGAACAGGCTTATGGTCCTTCCTTTGAACACTGCAACCCAGGCAAGAGGAAACAAGATTCAGCACTAAGTGCGGGGGAAATCAAAAGTAGATCTTAACTCCCAGAGTGACTTTTCAAGACTTCAAATCAATATGCAATGAACTTTTGGCTGGTGCAAGTGTTTCTCAGATTTGTAGGTAACTGCAGTATTAATTAAAAATCAATTAACAGGTTCCTTGGCACTGCAAAAGATATATTCCCATCAAGTTGGCAGACAGAATGACTTGAAACATTGTACTGATTGAGCTATAAAAAACAAAGAGCCGAAGTCTACCTGCATCTGCGCACTCCAGTGTTGTCAGTAAGGAATAAGCAACTTCAGCTGAGGGTAGGTGTTCATTAGAATTTACTGTGGATTAAATGACTGGATGAACACACACAAAAAATCATTTTAAAAGGTGAGAACACTAATTAAGCATGAGCACTGAATGCTGCTAGTAGGTAAACTCTATACATAACAAGGGCAATATTCCAGAAAAACATTATGCAAATAAGTACACATTTATTCACATTGTACTTCATGCAAACTTCACCTATAACCAAAAGAAAATATCTTAAGTGACAAACACCGGCACCCAGACTGTGGGCCCAGTATGGTATTTGAGTGGGGCCCGGAACTCTTTTCTTATTTTTTCAAAACAATTTTATCCCTTACATCCTGACAATAAGAAAATCAAAGTCATTGCATGGAATTTCCCGGCTCCAATAGAAGCCTCTTCCACACATGCAGCAGGGCGGGAATAGCTGAGCAAGGTTTCCCAGCCACTGAGTGAAAACACTGAGGATAGGGAGATTCTGTCTCCTGCTCTGCTCTGAGTTACTGGCTGCCGTAGAGGACAGAATTTGAGTGTTTCAGGCGCTTGGCAGAGGGAGACAGAACAGAGGTGAGAGTGTGAGCGGTCACAGCCTGGGGTGAGCAGGTCATAAAGGGGTCAATGAAAAGAAGAGGCAGAAGAGGGAAGGCTTCTCCAGGATCCTTCCCAAACAACCCATTGCCCTTCATGCATTCACTCACCTTCCACTGACCCTAGACTCTTCCTTCCACTGCCCAATTCCCACCCAGTAACCTGCTCCCCAATCACCTCTTCCAGTATTGCAAACTCTCAGGATTTTATTGTTAGTCTAAAGACATTTGGTGTATTGCTCACCACCCCAGCTGGTGGAATCAAGAGGCCGCAAGATAATCACAGCTTTTATTTACTTTTAAAATAAGCTTCTAGCACTCCTGGTTGCAAAGAAAAGATTGAAAACCTGAAGGGAGTGCAGCCTAAAGGCTCAAAACCAGAAAACAAAGAAAAAATAACGCAAAATATATTATTTTACAAAAAATCCTTCATAATTTGTAAGCCAGCCTCATGATTTTTGGGGGGGTGGGACTGAATTACTTTGGTGTTGTTAGTACACGACTCCTTCCTCATTTTACAGATGGATAAGCTGTGCACAGAAACAAACACATCACTGAAACATGTTTGTGTACAGGCAGTAATAGATATAACTAAGACAGCATTCCAGTATTTCATTACTAGTGGATATAGTTATCTAGCTGAATATTTTTTCTTCCAAGTGGGAAGGTGGAATTTGAACTCTTTAGCTTTGATAGGAGTTGGGTATGCAGATAAAATATTTGAGGACTGCAGAACTTGTGCTACACTGATTGACATCTGTGAGAAAGTCATCTGTGTTATTCTAAAGCAGTATTTCCAAAGAAAAACCAGACAAATCCCTAATTTGAAAGAAACTGTTCCCCCCGTTAACCAGCTAAAGACAATCCTGAAGTCCTTGCCTCAGAGAAATCAACAGCAGACTTGCCAGCGTATAATGACTAGGTAGAAACAAGGACAGAACTTCAGGATTTGGCCTTAGACGACCCACTGATTAGCGAACCTTTCTTTTTATGAAGCTGATTGTTTATTCACAAAAAATCTCTTTGCCACTGTTCAACAGAAGCTAATATTTTTAATTACAGTAATTATCTCATATCAAGGATGTGTTTCCTCTTTACTGTTGAACAAGCCGGGAAGCAGACACAAAGAGAGGAGATGTGTGTTTGCACATGTGTCTAGTTTATATAGAAGAGACACTAGAATTATGACATTAATGTATTTTTAAGAAATGAATGTTTGGAATGATCTAGAGCAATGGACACTGAGTATGCCTTCACTCGTAACTTTATTTAAGTAGCTATCCTTTCATTGCCTAAAAAGAAAGCAGAAAACAAAAATAATTGGAAATTAAAAAAAGCTAAATAAAATCTTGAGGCCTCAATCCGCCACCTGTTTGGAAGACAAACAAATGGCAGATAAAGGGACAACTAGAAAATACAGGGCCAGCTTCTCAGCTGGTGTAAACTGGCACAGCTCCACAATACAGCTGTACTAAATATATACCACCTGAGGAGATGGCTCTCGGCATTTAATAAATACGTGCCTAAATCTGCTGGGTTTGTGTCATCTGTAGCCTCATATTGAGAACTTCACAGGACCACAAACATTAGTCACATTCACGCTGCTAGCTGGCTTGAACTGAATCATTAATCTTAAATGCGTTTGAATCCCATTGTTTACTTACATTAGGCTTTGAGCTCAGACAATAAATTATATTTTTTCATTACTGCCCAAAGTATTTTTCCACACACTTAAAATAATCAATATTGCATTATTTATCAGTCTAGCTTTCTCTTCTATCTGTCCTAATCCCCTCTCTCCCACTTATTTCACTGTAACTGAGTGTCCGTTAAAAACCGATCACAGAGAAGTAAGGACAATGAGAAGGAGGATTTAAAAAAAAAAAAAGAAGAACAAGAACAAGAACAAGAACAAGAACAAGAAGAACAAGAACAAGAACAAGAACATCTTGGAGTGCAAAGTCAGTAGCCCGGCTGATAAAAAAAAAACAAGAAGAAATGAGCTGTAACAGCTTCATAAGACATTTTATGACAGAAAATAGGAAGTAAATCAGAAAGGGGAGAAAAAGAAACCAGAAGAAAGTCAGCGGATGAATAATTCTATTAACATTTATCTTTCTCCTGATTCAAAGGCAGAGAGAGAGAGTCAGTAATCACTTAAACTACCTTCGCTTGAGATGGTACAAGAGAAGTATCTGACAAGGGAGTCTATCTTAGTTGCATAAAATTAAATACATAAAAAATTTTAAAAAAAAATCTTGCAGGAGTTGTTGGAAAGTTCATTTGATTTGAAAATGCTAATCGATTTACTTGCAGCCCTCAATAGTCTAAAAACACCAGCCAAGATTTTTTGGGTGCTCATTTTTTGCATGCCCACCTTGAAGCTACCGGAAGGATGCTGATTCTCAGTGGGTGGGAGATCCACTAAAGGTGACTCAGGTTGGGCATCTCAAACTTGAAGCATGCATAAATCACTTTGGAAAATATGGGTCATTGCTACCAGATCTGTTTCCCATACAAGGTACAATAAATCACATATCTCTGTCTATGGCCTAAACATCTTACCTCAGAGAAAAAGTAGACTTTCAACTGCAAAAACTTGAGCAAGAAAGTTGGAGAGGACAATCAAGGAAACCATCCCATCTAGGGACTGTGCATTTTGGGAACTCTGCCCAAAGCCCATTCAATGGATCCTAGGGATCCATGGTAGAAGGGCTGGAGGGAAGACAAAGGGGCTGTCTTGAAGGAATGGTTGTTGCTCTGCTGGTCCCCCACCGCAGCTACCCACACTGCCATTGCTGATAGGATTAGAGGATGGTAATACAACACGGAGCTGTATAATCTCCCACATGGATTGCTCCCCATAGACAAAAAGAAAAGGAGGACTTGTGGCACCTTAGAGACTAACAAATTTATTTGAGCTTAAGCTTTCGTGAACTACAACTCACTTCATCAGATGCAAACAGTGGAAAATACAGTGGGGAGATTTATATACACAGAGAACATGAAACAATGGGTGTTACCATACACACTGTAATGAAAGCGATCACTTAAGGTGAGCTATTATCTCCTGTTCCCCTCCCTCCTTTCCTGAACTCCACAGAGACCCACTTAAAATCGAGAAGTCAGTCCTTCCTCATCTTGTCACTGATCACTATTTATTTTACAGTGCCCAGGGGAGTTTGTTGGGTTCTTCGTAGAATAAAGAAAGACCCATGGCTTGCAATGGAGAATTCACAATCTACATTTCACAAATGACAATCAGTGAGACCAACAAACCATAGAGAGGGGATGAGGTGAGGACAAAGGGGCACGTGGCTAGTCATTTGGGCATATGGCTATGTACAAACACATATTGACCGACTCCCTTCTTGTAGACGTGACAGAAGAAGTGAGCCTTATGGAAGGTGAGGAATGAGAAGTAGAAAGATTGTCATTTTCTGGTACTCCATATACTCAAGCCCATCTTCATAGTTCTTTATTGGGGCTGAGATAGGCCAGTATGGATGCAGCAGCCTTTTATCACTTAGGATGTGCCATACTTAATTTAATAAATCATCGTAAATCTAGTCCAGCATGTGGTCAAATCCACTTTTACTTCCTTCCCTTTTTCAATGGATACTTTATCACTGGCACAAGCTTTTCCTCTAACAACAAAATTTAGGAAGCCCTTGTTTAAAAATTATCATCTGACAGGAGGAACTTAAATGGATATCAGGACCAGCAGTGTTATCCTCTTTAATCAGAGGGACATCCTGTTAGCTCCCCTATATAGGTATATGGAAGCATGAAGATAGCTACCCCAGGCAGTTAAAAAGTATAATTAGATTTTGGTATCATAGTAATAACAAGAAGACAGAAATGCTTTAAAGTTTATTAAATCTAGTGCAAAATGAAGAAGTAAAGTGGCATTCTTAAAGGTCAGTTTGTGATTAAAAAGGATACCACGGAAGAAGTTCATTTACATTTATAAAAGGAATAGCAGTGAAGTTGTTAGTCCCTGAAGTAATGGTACTTGGACTTCATCTCAAGAATAGTACAGTAATGGTAGGACCTACAGGAATCCAGTGTGGTGTTCCCATACAGTATTTTGTTTGCTTTTTTCTAGTCCTGCTGCTTCGGGAAATTCAAATAAAAATGTTGCAGATGAACAATGTTCTCCTGACTAGCATGCTAAGAGAGAAGATACCCATGGATAACCAACCATTTTGTAAGGTTGAGGGCACAATGCCCAGCTGTGCTGTAAAAACAAAACCCTTGTTTTACTACCATTCATTTTCACAGAGCTATCAAAATCCTTATGCTATTTGGACAGATTTTATACACTGGCCTGGATATCTCCTATTTCCCCTATGATTGTGATCACATTTTCATTTCTAAGTCCCCCCACCTCCCCTTCTCCTACTTTACAAACATTCCCTCTTTTTTATTCCTTCTTCATTCCCTTTTCTAGATCAGCACTGGCTTCTCTCTGCTCTTCCACAGAATCTTGCCATGGAACTAGTTTCTTTGATCAAAAAGGCCTATCTTTTTGCCAGGCATCTGAAGACACTGGAGCAGGATGGGGGTGGCTGTTTACAGGGGACAGAGTTGCTGTGGGGAAAATCCTGCCAATTGGGTTGGGGGTGGAGTTTTGCTGTTGTTTTGTTTCTGTTTCATTGTTATTTTAATTAATCTCAAAGGCAACCAGAGCAGCGGCTGGACTGATTTATTATTATAAATTGAAATAATAATAATAATAATGATGAGGATAGAACTCATGCCATCCTAAATTTATTTAGAAAACGCCTCTCTCTGTCTTGCCTAAACATCTTCATTTCTCTTACCTTTGGTCACTATTACGCACTCTGCAATTGTATTACATCACGCTGGCAAGTATTTGCGGGAATATCATCTGTGTAAATTATTATACAAAATTAAGCCCTGAGACAATAAACTCTTACACACAAGTATTGTGCCTGCAATATCAAGGCCTAATGTATTGCATGCATTCCTGAAAATATATACACTGTATCGCAGAATTGTGGCTCTGGTTTTTCTTGTCTCCTGTGACAATGAGGACAAAGTTCCTTTTTATCTAAGAGTTCAGTACATAGATAACCGGGATATCACATTCACCTGTGGTGGATGTTCCAAAATAAATACATTATTTTTTCCTAAATAAGGTTTGGAAAACATTTAAGTGAAGAAAAATCAAGTTCTGCCCCAATTTCTGATTACTGGTCCAAGTTGGATATGAGTGATTGGTTACCAACACCTAGTAGCTCTGATTAAAACTTTTCATATTCAACTTTTTATAAAGTGATTACTATTTAAGTGTGTACTCCCTCTTTGTCCCTGTGAATATATAAATCAGATGCGACTTTATCCTTTAGTTTACATCAAACTTGACTAGGGCATATTAAGGTGGACTTAAGCTGACTAAACTCAGTTCATGCAGTCGTTCCCTAAGTCAACCAGTGGGATAGTAACCAAGAAAATCTTGTCCCATGGGTGATGTCAAGCACTGAAGAAATAATTCCTTACCTGGCCCCTGTTCCTGCAAGATGCTGAGGGCCCTCAATTCCTACTGAAGCCACAGAGTGTTGAGAACACTCAGAATCTCAAAGTTTAGGGCATTCAGAGCAAGATGTATTTAAGCAAACATCTAGGAGGACTGTTTTCATTCTATAGTTTGAATTGAGAAGCTACGATTTTGGAGAGAGGAAAGTTCATTTGAAAATATTTTTCATAAAAATGATGCATTGTTTTACTGTATGGACTATGTGGGCTGATATTTTAACAGTAGCCCTTACTCTATAAAATGTTGAAAATTCCAGAAGCATATATTTCATATATTTTAGTATGCAGCCACAGTCAATTTAAGTGAGATTTAACATTTGCTCACTAGCCTAATATTTCTTAAGTGTGAGTAGAAAAGGCTGGCTGCATCACACCTTTAAGAAGGAGATATGTTATTCTCACATTAACAACAAAAACATCCCCAAGGGAAAAAAAGCTGCTGAGATTCAAGTTTCCATTTAAGTCTGTGGGAAAACTTTCTCTAATGTGGCACAAATACAACTTGCCATAGTGATAAGAAGAATTTGAGGAGGAATGATATGGAGTGCTCTGGGGAGTTAAAGTAGTTACCCAAGAAGAAAAATATGAAATGTAAGGTCCTTTTCACACCATTAACCTTGCACAAAATGTGAACATCACTGAATACTATGTAGGCAGCTTTCAAAGCTTCAGAGTAGGGATTAGTGGAAAAAGTTGGCCATAACTTTAAGTTACATAACAGTAACTTAAAAAACACAACATTATTCTTAACACATACAGTGGGGCTAGATCCTTGAGTATATTTATACTGTGTCCAGTGCAGCCTAAGAGGGGGGGTGGCAAAGTTGATTTTGTGTCACTTTTGTTCTATCCTGATCTTGGAGGTCAATCTGCACTGAACTGGACCTCTGGTTTAAATCAATCTGGATGCTGTTCCACTTTATATTGACAGCTAAAAGGTCACAAAGGATACTACCAGTAAACCCACCATTCCATTTTTCCCTTGATATGGCACCTGCACTAACAGCCAAAAGAGGATAGGTATTGGAACCACAGGACCATCACACCACCCAAGCATCTACAGAAAAAGGGGGAATGCTAATGTGGATCATTAAGATTGCCTTAGAATGCATTGGTGGATCAGGGTGTAATATTTATGTAGCCAAATGAAAGTGATTTAGATGGGAAATTCTGAAGCACCTTTACTCCACCAAGTAAATATAAATTTGAACATTTGTGCACATATCTGCATATAAGTACATATTTATAGAAGATATGTATGTATGTACATACATACTTTAGAGGGAACTGATTTTGAAAAAGGCAGGAATATTTACCCTCTGAAAATCAGATCCATTTGAGTGTCTCAAGTTAGGCATCCAAAAGCTAAGATATCAAAATATGTTTAAATTAAGAAAATTTAAGCCAACACTTTTCAAAATATGAATAAAGGAAGTGTACAGTAATATATACATTTCCAATTAATTCAGCTTTTGATTATATGAAATGAAGCAGCTCATCAGTTGCCCAAACCAGAACTACAGTCTTTTTGATCTACACAAGCACTTCCTACATATACAAGGGGAAGCATTTTATGGCATTAAATCTATAACGTTTGAATCTCTAAAAACTGGCACATGGAATTTCATGTGATAGTAATGGATGGGGAAATCTGCTATGCCTGAGCAAAGCCAAAGTTAAATAGCCTTTGGTAAGGCTGCTGCCCAGGCCAAGGGATGGTATCCTCCCCTGCAGAAAAGTGCTGGAAAAAGCATATCTTCACTGATATAGCTGTCCACTGCAATGGCCCTTGCATTTGACTTCAGCCTCTATGAGACACAGGTGATATTTCAGCACCCCATTACAGTTGTCCATCATCTGCCACCTCACAGACTCTCCATACCCTGCCCACTGTGCAGTAAAACTGCACTGCATCTACTGCAATCCAGACTTTAAGACCTTCTTTAATCAAAACACTACATCCTTACTGAGCAGAGCACTTATAAGCATGTGCTTAAGTCTCATTGACCTCAGTGGGTCTTAAGCAGATGTTTAGGTGCTTTATTGAATCAGTGCCTCAGAGCCCAAGGCACAGAATGCAAAATTTTTATACAACACTGTATTAAAAGTAGACTATACTAAGCTATGATACTGTTGAACATAAGATACTTTGGGACAAATTCACCTACATTTTATCGGTTTAGTTTCCTGTCTTTCAATTTAAATGGAAAAAGTAGTTTTATTTATTTATTTTTGTCAGAAGAAATGTGCTGGTAAACTTTTGGGAGCAGATGCTTCCTGCTAGATGATTGAAAAAAAAAAAAGAGACATTAAAACGTCTGTTCTCATTTCACTTAGCTTCATAACCAAACCATAAGAAAGAAAACATGGCAGTCCAATTTATAAGTCTGGAAAGCTTTCATGATACACACACATACATGAAAGGTAACAGTTTCACCAAGCAAAAAATAATACTACATAACCATGACTGACATTCTATAATTAACAGAATGCTCTGAGACGTTATCATCACAGATCAAATAAGCTGGTATAATTGGTCTGAAACAAGACATTCTTTCCTATGGAAAAACATTTTATACCATGATTATTATTCACTGTGAATGTTTTGAAAATTGCTTAGAAAGAAGGTACACAACACGAAGAAAAATATCCTCCTTCTCCTTACCCATCACCCTCTCAGTAGGACAACGCAGATGGCAAATACAGATGATAATTATGGATGGATGAAATGGTTTGAATAAGGCAAGAACCTTTTCATGTTTAAAGAAAGTTCAGGAAACATTTGTTGCTCCCCTGCCCTTCCCCCCATATACTCATCCAGCTCCACAATTTTTTTTTGCTTTCAGATTTGAAGCAAAAATATCATTACAATGTGGGCAGGGAAGATCTATTCTTACAGTATTTTTCATGAAGCTTACACCAAGATGTACGGGAAATCTTGTGAGAACATTTTTTTTCTTCCTAATGAGACATTCAGACCAATTTCCAAACAGGAGAAGTTCAGAAAAGTTTGACTAAACTCCAAAGCTCCAGATGCTTATCCTAGTATGAAGGTGCCTCCCCATCATACTGATGTTCATCCATAACTACTATTAACACTATTAAGTTTGAAAAGCTAGGCCATCTTACCATGCCTTCCACTATTATCAAGTTCTTGGAGAAAATGCATATGTACACCATATTGACTATATTTGAAATATGACTTTAAAGACCACAATTCCAAGTGAACATGCAAAATGGGTAACTGTAGATCAAATTTAACTTAACTGACTTTATGGTTAAATACTGAATTCCACATTGAGAAGTAGGAATTAGCTTGCTCAGTGGACACATTTTTGAAGATGTATCCCCTGTGCTTACATCTGAAATGTGGCTGCAAGAGTTTAATTGATAAAGAATATACCTTGACCATGTCCCTGTGTCAACCTAACATATTGTTTGCAACTGAATACTCAATGTTTTCCATGATGTATAATGTATAGAACATATTTATTCACAGTAAAGATATTGTTGGGAAATACTGAAGAAGACTTTCATACAAGTTACTACTAACAAGTATCTTTGTTAGAAATGCCCAGGGGTGAAATATAGACAGTATGATGGTGACAGCAATGTCTTGTTTTTCACAAACAATATCCCAATATGTTCTTTAGATATTTATAGGAAACTGAGATGGGAAAAAAGTCACCTTGGTTTAAAAATAAAATAAAATGCTGTAGTGCATTATAGTTCCGAGAGGAATAATTAGTGAGGCAGTAGTGTAGACAGAGTAAAAAGGAATGCAAATATTTGATCTTCCTTTCAGTGAAGATGGTGGAGCTCATTTTAATGTGTGAAACATGTTCTGCGGATTCGTCGGAGATCTGGCCTGACAGACAAGAACTACAAAACGACATACCAACAGAGGAGTTTCTTTTTCTTTACATAGTGTCTCCTTTATAAAGGACTTTTCTTTTCAAATTAAATGAGAACGTAAATTCTAATCAGCAAGTTTTATTAGCCCAGAAGGATGCCAATTAGGTTTCTAAACATCTGTACAGACACAAGGGGGATAACTAAGAGAAGAAGGATTAGAAAGTAAAGTCATAGAAAAAAGAAACAAAAGTTGAGAAAGGAAAAAAGCATTATCTGGAAATTATCACAGCATTATCTAGGTGTGTGTTTGTTTGTGTTATATATCTACTTTATAGTATTTACACTTGTTATACAAAAGTGCATGTGTGTATTACAGATAATAAAGAGTTTGTGTGTTTAAATAGTGTTTATCATATATTTATCCCACTACATAACTGATGTGTAAAAACTTACAAATAATTTTATCCTTGCAGAAAATGTATCATCACAAATAGTATAGAATAGCATAGCATAGCATAAGAGCTAGGTAGACAGATAGGAGATGTCCAATTTTAGGAGAACCTCAGGATATTTAGATTTAGCTTATTTTATATTGAACTGATGACAAGTCTCTGAATCGTATCATATATACATTTTTGTACATGGTCAGTGTATTGGTCCACCAGTGTTTCAGTTAGATATTAACAATGTTCAATTAAATGAGGAAACAGATAAGAAACTGTGACAGAAAGTCTATCAGAATAGAATTCTTACCTTCTATGGTTGCTCTCTTAGGCAGAATGGTGATTGCTCCCTCAGCAATGTCTTCTTGCTGAATTAGTGGATTTATTTTGGAGCCCCAAGTGTCTGATCCCACCCACAGAAAATGACCGACATGATCAGCCCGTTTTGCAGCTGCAAGGATCTGCCTGTAGAGAGAGACAGATAATTCATACATGAATGCAAGATGAATGGAACAGTATTTAGTCACCCAGGAAAAACAACAAGGAGAGTAAGATTGCTGAATGAGCAGAAACAACATATCTGTAGCTAACTTTTAGCTCAGAAATTTAACAATCCACATGTTCACAACGTTTTCAGAACAGTCTATCTTCCTCTTTGTTCTTTTATTCTAAGGATGAACTCCTGGCCCCATTTAAGTCAGCTTGAGTTTTGCCACTGAGTTTCACGGAGACAGGATTTCATCTCAACTTTTTTGTGAAATCTTAGTAACAATTGGAATAGTTACACCACTATCAACTGACAGAACCTTCACAACCCTCTCGTAATTTAGAAGTTACAGCACAAATGACTCTGGAATAAGCAGATGCATTTCTGGTGAAGGGTAGATAGGGGATTTAATTGCTTCTAAATTAAATTATTAAAATATCCTGAAAAGCAAATGAAATCTGATCAGTGCAGGTGCTATTGAACGTCCAAGTCATTTTATCAACAACAGCTGCAATTATCAACAGCAAATATATTGTTTATTAATATTAGCATTTATAGGGCACCCATCAGTGCAGTGTATATCGCAACTTTCATGCAAGAAACTCAAATGTTTTACAACCATTTAATCATGAAGTCTCACAATCTCCCAGTGAGATAGGTTAGTGTTATTATCCCTGAGTCATAGAACTTTAAAGCTCTGAGCCTGCAATGCCTTGCACACTGGTGGAGTGCTGCCCCCACACAAAGCCCCCCACTGCAGTCAGTGAGGCTCCGCACATATGTAGCTGTCTGCCTGCACACAGAATGTTCAAGTGATTAGTAATTTGCCCATAGTTGCAAAGTGAGTCAATCACAGAGCAAGGAGCAGAACGGAGGAATTCTGATTCACAAATCCTTCCCATAGCCAGCTTATATTGAATTAAAACAAAACAATATCTGGATATATTTTTATATTTTGCCATAATCACATCAGTTTTGTTTACATACACGTGTAAAAGTGAAGTTACTAAAATGAAGAAATATCTATATATTGTGGGACGGGGTCAAATTTTGAGGAAAACAAAGTGGTGGTACTCTCTGCACTCACTGCAACTCAGTCTCCACTAGTGCTTAATTTGTAATGAAAGAGGTGCCAGGGCTTAAGCTGTTTTTTTATGTTTTTTTTTACATTCATAATTGACAGGGCAAGCTCAGAGGTGCCGGGGCTCAGCCCTGGCACAAATTAAGCACTGGTCTCTGTCCATTCAAAACCAACGCGCTCATCTCTAGGGTGATTGATAGAAGCTACTGAGACACAGCCAAAACAATTAGATATCACAGAAGAGCAACACCAAATTTCACAGGTACCAATGATGGTGTACTGGGATCACTTACTGGGACTTCAGGTCCCTCATTGGAGCCCCACACTAGGGTACTGCACTGGTATGCCCAAAGATCTAGGATCTCTGTTGTAGCCCTGCACTGGTATGAACTAGGGTCTGGATTTTCTCACTGGGATGTTTCAATGGGGACCTACATAGGGTCTGGGGGCTCTCACTGGAATCCTTGCATTGCGATCTGATGGATGTCCTACACTGCATCCTGGGGTCCTGCAATGGAGTGTTCTAGGGTCCCAGTCTGGAGTCCTGCACTGGGGTGTCTCACCAGGGTCTTTCCGGAGCTCTGGTCTTTCTACACTGCACTCTGGTGTCCTGCAATGAAACATTGTAGGATCCCAGTCAGTAGTCTCTCACAGGTGAGTACTAGGGTACCTCACTAGTGTCTGGGGTCCTGCACTGGGCTGTACTCCTGCTGCAGCCGCAACAGCTCCTTGGACCTTTTCCTCTAGCTGCTGCCCAGTAGGGAAAGGACTCCGGCAGCGATGGAGCCTCCAGCTCTGGCAGCGGCAGAAGCTCCAGATTCAGTGGTGCTCCCTATGCTCCAAGCTAGTGGGGAAGCAACTGCCTGAGATGAGGCTCTTATATTAATGTGACACAGCTGCATTGCCAAAGTTTTGTACCACAGTCTCATACAGGCCAGTGGAATCAAAAGAGTTGTGAAGGGGTAGAGCAAAATGGTGGCAACTCAGCATAGTTCTGGTATAGCATTTGCTTCTAAGCCCTGGTGAAGGAATCAGTGCTTTGCAAAGTATGGATGGCTCTTGCCTCCAGGTCAAGACATTCCAGATACTATTGTAAGAATCAGTGGCATTTCCTATTTTGTGTGTGTGCAACTGATTATTCCTTCCTAAGTGGAGTACTTTGCATTTGTCCTTATTGAATTTCATCCTATGTACTTCAGTCCATTTCTCCGGTTTGTCCAGATCACTTTGAATTTTAATAGTATCCACTAAAGAACTTGCAACCCCTCTCAACTTGGTATCATCCACAAACTTTATAAGCGTACTATCTATGCCATTATGTAAATCATTGATGAAAATATTGAGCAGAACCAGACCCAGAACCGATCCCTGTGGGAGCCCTCTGGTTATGCCCTTCCAGCATGATGGTGAACCACTGATAACTACTCTCTGGGAATGATTTTCCAACCATTTATGCATCCACCTTATAGTTGCTCCATCCAAGTTGTATTTCCTTAGTTTGTTTATGAGAAGGTCATGCGAGACAGTATCAAAAGCCTTACTAAAGTCAAGATATACCACATCTACCACTTCCCTGCTATCTACAAGGGTTGTTACCCTGTCAAAGAAAGCTATTAGGTTGGTTTGACATGATTTGTTCTTGACAAATTCATGATGACTGTTATTTATCACCTTATTATCTTCAAGTGTTTGCAAGTGATTGCTTAATTATTTGCTCCATTATCGTTCCGGGTACAGAAGTTAATCTGACTGGTCTGTAATTCCCCGGATTGTCCTTATTTCACTTTTTAGAGATGGGCACTATATTTGCCCTTTTCTAGTCTTCTGGAATGTCTCTAGTCTTCCATGACTTTTCAAAGATAATTGCTAATGGCTCAGATATCTCCTCAGTCAGTTCCTTGAGTATTCTAGAATGCATTTCCATCAGGCCCTGGTGATTTGAAGATATCTCTCTTGTCTAAGTAATTTTTGACTTGTTCTTTCCCTATTTTAGTCTCTGATCCTACCTCATTTTCACTGGCATTCACTATGTTAGACACCCACTTGCCACCAACCTTCTCCGTGAAAACCAAAAGAAAGAAGTCGTTAAGCACCTCTGTTATTTCCACATTTTCTGTTATTGTCTTGCCCCCGTCATTGAGTAACAGGCCTACTCTGTCCTTGGTCTTCCTCTTGCTTCTAATGTATTTGTAGAATGTTTTCTGGTTTCCTTTTATGTCCCAGTTAGTTTGATCTCATTTTGTGCCTTGGCTTTTATAATTTTGTCCCTATGTACTTGTGTTATTTGTTTATATTCATCCTTTGTAATTTGACCGAGTTTCCACTTTTTGTAGGACTCTTTTTTGAGTTTTAGATCATTGAAGATCTCCTGGTTAAAGCAGGTGGTCTCTTGACATACTTCCTATCTTTCCTATGCACTGGGATAATTTTGTCTTGTGCCCTTAATAATGTCTCTTTGAAAAACTGCCAACTGTCTTCAATTGTTTTTCCCCTTAGACTTGCTTCCCATGGGATTTTACCAACCAACTCCCTGAGTTTGCTAAAGTCTGCCTTCTTGAAATCCATTGTCTTTATTTTGCTGTTCTCCCTCCAACCATTCCTTAGAATCATAAACTCTACCATTTCATTATCATTTTTGCCCAATTTGCCTTCCACTTTCAAATTCTCAACCAGTTCCTCCCTATTTGTCAATATCAAATCTAGAACAGCCTCCCCGCAGTAGCTTTCTCCACCTTCTGAAATAAAAAAAAATTCTCCAGTACATTCCAAGAACGTGTTGGATAATCTGTACCCTGCTGTGTTATTTTCCCAACAGATATCTGGGAAGTTGAAGTCCCCCATCACCACCAGTCCTGTGATTTTGTTAGTTGTTTAAAAAAATCCTCATTCACCTCTTCTTCCTAGTTTGGTGGTCTGTAGTAGACCCCTACCATGACATCACCCTTGTTATTTTTTTTACCCCTTTTAACCTTACCTAGAGACTTTCAACAATATACTAAGTATTCTTCTGCTATCTCTCTATAAAGTGATCCACAGTTTCCTAAAAATAAATCACTCCTTTACATTTCTCTGTACATTCTTATTTACTTTGTCTACTCCATAAAGCCAGCAAGCACAAATGTATTAATTTTCTCAGTCACACTTACTTTATATCCTCATCGTTGGCAAAAATAACAATGGCCCTGGCATTGGGAGTGTCTAGGAGCTGCTTGATAATTTTATCGAAGTCAATGGTCTTCTCTTTGCGATCCTGGGGAATTTTCAGTGACTGGGCAATGCAGAGCCCACCTGTTTAGAGAAAAAGAAGAAGAAAAAAATCTGTAAATGAAGAGCAAGGAGAAGAGTGTGGAAAATACACAGAAGTTGGAGAAGAAAAAAAAATCAGTATTCGATCACCATCCTGAGGAAGTAGTTAAGCTCATGTTAAGCCTTATAATCCTTTCTTGGTTTTTTTTTTGTTGTTCTTTTTTCTCTTTGGAAGTGTATGCTATGTGACAGGATACATACAATACGCATGGATGAATAGAATCACAAATGGACAAAAAATAAACCATGCAAAAGAGAAAAAAACGAAGTAACCAAATAGTAAAGAGATGATGGAAATGTACAAGATAAAAAAAAAGACTGAAATAAAGCAAACTGGAAGGCAATGGAGGATGATAATTGCCTAGACAAAACACACAAAATACTGAACAACTTTATTTGGCACAACAGCTTTAATTTTTTTAACTGCATAAATAGAAAGAAAATCAAAAGAAACTGCTCTGACAAGTTAAATCAAAACAGGAATAATACAGAAGTCCAAATATTGTGAATACACAGAGATCAATCTCACACATGCTTGTTCATGCAGGTGTCCTCCTTTAAAGTGAATGGGGTTACCCTATCTTAATAAAAATTCATGGGAGAGTAAACAATTGCAGGATTTAACCCACAGTTAGTAACCAGAATTAAAGAACAATAATTGCAGCCAGTATAATGGTAGCAAAACAGAAAGCTCGGAGGCAAAAGCTATTCAACAAACATAATTCATTTAATTAGGTTTAATTTATTAATCTTGTTTTAGAAAAATAGTTTCATTTACTATTTTATATCTTCTGTGGAGTTCTTCACATCAAGGGGGGGATGGATTCATACGAATGTCTTTCTTCTTTTGTTAGCTAATTGTAATATCTATCATCTTAGATACAAACTCTCTCCCTCAAAATACTTCATAGTGTTAATTAATAAATTCTCAGATATGCATAATAGGAAACAGCAGTGTGGATGAGTAATTAAGTACTTGAAGCAAAAGAGAAAAGAGATGTTTTCAGATACAGTTTAAAATAAAGAGAGAATTGATGAGGAAGATTGAAACTCTGTTCCAGAGCAAAGGAGCAGTGGAAGAGAAGACACACCATGGGCAAAATCTCGAATTATATTTCTCACTGCAAAAGAATAACTCCCTCAATGTGGAATTTTTTTTGTGGGTAAGGGGCCACTACAGAGAGACTAAATATTCAAAGAAAAACCCTCATGTAGCCAAGCACATCTGTGAATAAATGTGTGGATTTAATACAGACAAAGATACCAGTAGATGGGCCCTGCATTGAAGTGGACAGAGAAAGCAATTAATATCTACTTGCCACTAAGTGACTTTAGTCTGATGACCAAGCTCTCTCTCTCTCAATCTCTCCCCCCTCCCACCCCCATGTCTCAGAATGAAAAATCTCTGCCTAAGGAGAGCTTATTAGCTGTGACTTTAAGGCATTGTTACTTTAAGGCCTCTCTGGCACTCCATCAAGGCATGGTTTCCACTTTGTATCTCCCTTGAGAGCCTCCCATTTCTCCTGTAAGCAAGATTTCGGAACTTGGGAGAATTCATTGGGGCGGGGGAGGTGAAAGCAGACTGCTGCAAAGTGCCAGACCTGTCACTTGAAAAATATACACACTCCAGCTACAATGTTCTTTCAAGAGGCTCCTACTCTGACATAGCAGTGAACAGAAGTAGGCATATTTTAGAGTGTCAAGACTAAGGAGCCTTAGTGTCCTCGATGGAACCATTATTTAGACATATCTGAAGTTAGTGCTGAGGTGCTCTGTAATCCGATACAACTCTCCATAACTTAGATACAGAGAAAAATCAGCAAATTTCAAGCTACCATCAGAGGGGAAATCAGAGACGTGCACAGAAAATGATGGATATGGACAATGAGCATATTTTAAAGTCAGTATCGTCAAAAAACTTTAAGATCTCTTTAGGCTGGGAAGGAAGATTGCTTTACAACAGGCTGTCCTCAGGTGTGCACAACAAGATGCAGATATTGTAATGTTTCCCTGCTCTGCAGGTTGATGGGAGGAGAGAGTGGAGATAAAGACCCAGAGGGAGGTGCGGGGAGATGGGGTTGAGAGCTGTAATCAACGACAAAGGCATTTCTGTATTGAAGGCTCCAGCTTCATTAAAGATTGTTTGAATCCACAGAAATATGATCCTTCAGTTAGACCAGCTGATATACTGTTATGACAAAGCTGGTAATGAAATTACTACTTGATATTGAATAAATGAGTTATATTTGATATAATAGTACTTGATAGAAAAGCTTAAATACCAAGGACTTCAGATGTTGCAGCCACACCTCAGATAGCTATTATGTATTCTGTGGGTCACACACTTTCTGCTGTTTGCATGGAAGAGAAGCAAAATCCAGCTGCAACAGACACTGGTTACCGCTGAATTTGTCTGAGGAATGTCTTTGTGCAGAGGAGCTAGGTAGAAGGAGAACTAGGTCTGGGCCCATTTGAACTAGAACCAAAGGCCAGGCCTATGGTCAGTACGGAGAACAAAGGACTCTGTGATTTGGGACTAAAGGAATTCCTAGGTGACAATACAGGGGCCAGAAAGACCTAGAGTTCTTAAAGCAGGATAATGTCTGAGGATGCTGCTACAGGGCTACACACAGAAGTATCTTGGCTGACACTTTTGAAAACCAAATGGCCAGTGTGAAGTTTTGCTATCATTTTTGCTACCTCTGTTCAAGGGTAACAGGACTTACGTGCATTTTGTGAATATAAATTTAGGGGGAAATACCCTAAATTTATATCACCAAAGTATCTTCCAATGAGAAAATAACCCACCAACAAACAAACAAAAAAATTCCCCAAACAAATCTGTTACGATTGTTGCAAAGGGGCAACAATATTATTTGCTTTTTTGGCCCTTCTTTGTCTCCCCCCAGTCCAAACAGACCAGCACACTGCAAGAGAGCAAAATCTATTTTAAAGTAATGGCCAGGAGACACACAAATGCTAGACAAATGGAATTAGCTAGTGTTTCTATTCGAGCTTATAAACTCATTCAGAAGAGTTTAAATCTATATTGAAGAGCTCATTACAGATAGTCATATGCCATTTTTAATTCCGTAACAATAATATATTCCTAATGAATTGGATGGGGAATGGACAAAAAATATGCCTTACTGTTACAACTTGTCCAAGTGGCATATATAGCATTAATTTCACTTTCTTGTACTCAACTTGCACTCCTAAGACGAGAGGAAATGCACAGTTATTTAAACTGTCAAATTAATTCACAGTATTCCTGAGGTAAAGCCCTCAGAGGGAATTAAGCGGTAAAATTGTAAAAGTTGCAAATTAAGGATTTTGTCACAGGATCACTGAAGTATTATATTACCCTTCACTGAAGAAGAAGAAGAAGAAGAAGAAGAACTGACAAATGCTCTGAGGAGCTACAAACTGCTATAGCAATTACAGTTAATCTCAGAGTTCTTTAAGTTATACTGATCCTAGATCATTCCGCTGATAAGTAACTTCATGGCACACCCATCGCAGTTGACAATCTATAAACAGCAGTACCAAAGAACCTTGGAGTCATCTCACAGATTGGTTTCCACTAAGAATAATGTTCTAGATCCATTGCTCACTGAGAGAGACTTTTGTTGCTGTTTTTGTCTAGTGACATAAGAGGGAAATAATTGACATTTTGCAACCTAATGCAGAAGTCCTTTGTAGCGATAAATGGCAAATGGAAGGCATCTGAAAAGATTTGGATTGCAGTACATTTGAGAAGCTTTCTGGCTTTCAAGTAATGCTGCAAGCAGACGGCATGTTCGCCCCATCTTGCTATCCTCAGTACAGTATTTTCATCCCAGAAGGCAGATGCCAGATAGTCAAGTTTCCATTATGCTTGGAGAAGGGGAGATATAGTATTCTGGAAGCATAAACACGGTCCTTTTATATGTTTGAACAAGCAGCTGCATCATTAAGATTTTGATTCTTTTTACAACTAATGACATCATCCAAATACAAAAGGGGAGGGAGTAGAAGTGGAAATGTTATGGAAACACTGAAGGGCATAATTCATTCTCCCTTTGATGTGTACCTAGTATCTCCCATCAGTGTCAACAGGAGTTCTGCAAGTGCATGAGCTTGGAGAATAGCTCCTTGACTAATAAAAGTATTTTTTTTCTTTTTTCTCCCCATAGGAGATGTTGGGAAGATTTGTGGCTAGTAATATAAATGATCTTTAAGAACTCTGTGATTTTCCTGGTATAGTCAAATAGACGGTTAAGAAGACCACAGTTCAAGATGGGTTTTTAATTGTGTCCTCAAATATTGGTACATGGCCATTTTGCACATACTTTTTGGGTAGCAAATCTGATTCACATATACAAAATCTGATTCACATATACAGAATAGCCATATGCTTTAGTGGAATAAGCTGTTGCATTAATGAAAACAGGTGCATTAAAAGGCAAGTTGAGGACAGCAATTTGACATACATCGTATATTCCTGAAGTTTCCCAAATCGTTGTTCCAACAGCCAACCACCACTTACATAACTCTGATCCTTTGGAGACCTGTTCATGTGTTTGCAGGATGATGGCAACCGCTTCTTGAAACTCTTTTCTGTACTTTGCTATTCATAGAATTCTAACAGAGTCTTCTTTCTGGCATTTTTAACCCCTTCTTTAGCACAACCAAATAGTTTTGTGGTACAAAAAGTCTATGAATAGACTACCAGGAATAGACCTGACAGAAACATTCTCCAAATATGCCTTTGTTCATCTTATAAGGAATTAAGATAGTACACTGATCCTCAAAAAGGAGAGAGCAGAAGACAAACTGTTTCCTCGAAACAATAACTTGAAAATTGCTTGGTTTTACAGTAACTTGCTTTCCCAGTGGTATGAGCCTTTCTGGCAAACGGACCCAATTGTTTTAAATTGTTCCAGTCATAACCTTTCCCAAAACTGCAAGACCCTGGAAGTAGCGATAGCAAACCCACAACAACATTTAGACTGAAACTCTCTAACAAGATCTCCAAATCTTTTTTTAGCAAACAAAACAAAGCTTGCCTTTTCTGTCTTGACTGGTAGAAAATGTGGAAGGCTCCAATTAGCCACTCTGGGGAATTCTGATACAGGTAGCATTAGTTCTTGGGAGACTTGGTAACAAGCTCAACCACATGGGAAAAGTTGGGGACATTTCAACAGTTCACTACTGCTTGGAGGCCTGAGCATGAACAGATTATGGGACTGATCAAGGTATCTGTCCGGATTATGGCTCCTTTGCAGGTCATCACTGGGTTGAGTTGAGTCATTTTTAAGACATCACCTCTGTTTTTGTGCACAAAATGCAGAGTGAATGAACACCAATCCCATAATATGTTTTTTCCCTAAAGTTTCTTAATCTGGTCTGTTTTCAAATGGTCCGATGCAACATTCTTTACTTCACAGCACACAATCTGTGTCATCCTGCAGTAGGTGTCAGTGTGCTATTTATTTTGCCATTCTTCACTGGAGCAAGGCAAAGACATTAACATCAGCCCAACTATACAATGGCATAGTTTCACCTCTTCGAGCGGTGAATGCAACATGTAAGGCCATATCAAATCTGGGCAACACATGAATTTTAACACATGAACACAATAGCAGAGCCAATACCAGTCATGTGAATGCAAAGGAACAACCGTTGCTGTGAAAAGGATTTTAAAGGTCTTTTAAAATTCAACAAAGTGTATTCAAATTGCAGCTAGTCTTCTATGTGCAGTTATTTAAGAAATTGACATCTATGTGATTCAAGTTTAATCCTGGGAAGCCTCAGAGATAAATGAAAGAGCATTTTAGGAATAACTCTGTTACACTGCCTCTTCATTTTGCAGAACCTCTATCTGGCTTTATTGCTTGTAGTTTTCCTAAGTCACTTATTGACATTTGTGCACCTGAAAGAACTTGCTTCAGACTGGCAAAAAATCTGGCTTAGCCCATTTGAAACCATGTTTGAACTTTGTAACCATTGCAAATGTTCCCCTTCCTTTTTTCCCTAAAGTATGCCAGAAAGAACAAGCTCTTAGTGCTAATGTACTTAGCAAAGGGCCAGCCAAATATTTCATGCAGAAGGTTCTATCCATGCTCCAGCTCTAATGTATGGTCCAAAGAATAAATGAATGAACAAAATTCAAATATGAAGTGGAAATAATTTGGGGGGGGAGAAGTTTGACTCCCATAGGTATTTATTTATTTAGATTTTTTTTAAAAACTCCAAACCATGCATCCAAGACTCTGAACATCCTTTTCATATATTCAAAAACAATACAACATGGGGCATTACAGACCACATAGGGTTAAGCGCTAGGGTGGCCATCTCCAGGACCTCCTTCCTCAGGCAGACAGTGCTGTCATAAGTTAAGTCAAGTTCTTCTATTGTAAAAAAAATAAATGTAAAACCTAGGCATTTGGAAAAGGAAAGAGCAAGTGGGTGTCTGCTATAGACCACCAGACCAGGAGGATGAGGTAGATGAGGTTTTCTTTGGACAACTAACAGGTTTCCAGATCACAGGCCCTGGTTCTTATGGGGGACTTCAATCACCCTGACATCTGCTGGGAGAGCAATACAGCAGTGCACAGACAATCCAGGAAGTTTTTGGAGAGGGTTGGGGACAACTTCCTGGTGCAAGTGCAGGAGGAACCAACTAGGGACTGCACTCCTCTTGAACTGCTGCTCACAAACAGGGAAGAATTGGTAGGGGAAGTAGAATTGGGTGACAACCTGGGCAGTAGTGACCATGAGATGATTGAGTTCAGGATCCTGACAAAAGGAACAAAGGAGAGCAGCAGAATACGGATCCTGGACTTCAGAAAAAGCAGACTGACTCCCTCAGGGAACTGATAGGCAGGATCTCCAGGTGGCTAATATGAGCTGAAAAGGAGTCCAGGAGAACTGGCTGTATTTTAAAGAAGCCTTATTGAGGGTGCAGAAACAAACCATCCTGATGCGCAGAAAAAATAGCAAATATGGCAGGCGACCAGCTTGGCTTAACAGAGAAATCTTCGGTGAGCTTAAACACAAAAAGGAAGCTTACAAGAGGAGGAAACTTGGACAGATGACTAGGGAGGAGTATAAAAATATTGCTTAAGCATGTGGGGTATAATCAGGAAGGCCAAAGCACAATTGGAGTTTCAGCTAGCAAGGAATGTGAAGGGTAAAAAGAAGGGTTTCTACAGGTATGTTAGCAACAAGAAGATGGTCAGGAAAAGTGTAGGACCCTTATTGAATGGGGGAGGCAACCTAGTGCCAGATGATGATGTGGAAAAAGCTGACGTGCTCAATGCTTTTTTTGCCTCTGTCCTCACAGACAAGGTCACCTCCCAGACTGCTGCATGGGGGAGCACAGTACGGGGAGGAGGTGAGCAGCCGTCAGTGGCGAAAGGACAGGTTAAGGGCTATTTAGAAAAGCTGGACATGCACAAGTCCATGGGTCAGGACCTAATGCATCCGAGGGAGTTGGCTGATGGATTGCAGAGCCAGAGGCCATTATCTTTGAAAACTCCTGGCGATTGGGGGAGGTCCCAGACTATTTGAAAAAGGCAAATATAGTGCTCATCTTTTAAAAAGGGAAAAAGGAGAATCTGGGCAACTACAGACCAGGCAGCCTCACCTCTGCCCCGGAAAAAATCATGAAACAGGTCCTCAAGGAATTCATTTTGAAGCAATTGGAAGGTGATCAGGAACAATCAAAATGGATTCACCAAGGGCAAGTCATTCCTGACCAACCTGATTGCCTTCTATGATGAGAAAACTGACTCTGTGGATATGGGGAAAGCGGTGGATGTGACATATCTTGACTTTAGCAAAACTTTTGATATGGTCTCCCACAGTATTCTTGCCAGCAAGTTAAAGTAGTATGGATTGGATGAATGGATTATAAGGTCGATAGAAAGCTGGCTAGATCATCTGGCTCAACGGGTAGCTATCAACAGCTCAATGTCTAGTTGGCAGCTGGTATCAAGAAGAGGGGGTTGATCTTCATTAATGATCTGGATGATGGGATGGATTGCACCATCAGCAAGTTTGTGGATGACACTAAGCTGGGGGGAGAGATAGATGCACTGGAGGGTAGGGATAGGGTCCAGAGTGACCTAGACAAATTGGAGGATTGGGCCAAAAGAAATCTGATGAGGTTCAACATGGACAAGTGCAGAGTCCTGCACTTCGGATGGAAGGATCGCATGCACTGCAACAGAATAGGGACCAACTGGCTAGGCAGCAGTTCTGCAGAAAAGGACCTGGGCATTATAATGGATGAGAAGTTGGATATGAGTCAAGTGTGCCCTTGTTGCCAAGAAGGCTGATGGCATATTGGGTGCATATTGGGTGAGTAGGAGCACTACCAGCAGATGGAGATGGAGTGATTATTCCCTTCTATTCAGCACTGGTGTGGCCAGATCTGGAGTATTGCATCCAGTTTGGGGCGCTCCACTACCGAAAGGATGTAGACAAATTGGAGAGTGTCCAGCAGAGAGCAACAAAAATTATTAGGAGGTTGGGGCACATGACTTATGAGGAGAGGCTGAGGGAACTGGGCTTATTTAGTCTGCAAAAGAGAAAAGTGAGGGGGGATTTGATAGCAGCCTTCAACTACCTGAAGGGCGGTTCCAAAGAAGATAGAGCTAGGCTGTTCTCAGTGGTGGCAGATGACAGAAGATGGAGCAATGATCTCAAGTTGCAGTGTGAGAGGTCTAGGTTAAATATTAGGAAACACTATTTCACGAGGAGGGTGGTGAAGCACTGGAATGGGTTTCCTAGGGAGGTGGAGGAATCTCCATCCCTTGGAGTTTTTTAAGGACGGACTTGACAAAGCCCTGGCTGGGATGATTTAGTTGGGGTTGGGCCTGCTTTGAGTAGGGCTAGATGACCTCCTGAGGTCTCTTCCAACCCTAATCTTCTATGAAGTACATGATACTGACAGTGAAGTTCCAATTTAACCACTGGGGGCAAGATAATTTTGAATTAAAGATTAAATTTTGGCTTGACCCTAAAACTCCCTGAGAACTGAAGCACATATAAATCTAGACTACAGCCATTTTGTTCTCAGAGTTCAAGACAGATTGTCGGGAGAGCTGCACCTCATCGTTTCCTGTAGTCTTTTCCTTTCTCTTTTTTTTTTTTTTTGTCATTTTAGGCTGGGATTTTTAAAGCAGCCTAAAGGAGTCAGCAGCTCATCAATGCCCATTGAATTTCAGTGGTATTTGGGTGCCTAACATTTGAAAATCTTTTCTGTAATCTTTTCATAAAAGTCATCCTCAATTAAAGTGTCCACTTGCTTCTCTCCCATGGAAAGACATAGTTGAGCCATACTGAAAAGGGAGTTTAAGATTATGTACCAATGAAGCCAATGGAAAAGTTTAATCATTAGATGGTATTGTGAGCTTTTCATGGCAGGGAAAGTCTTTACTAAATATATAATTGTATTATATATAATTATTAATAATAATATATTGTACCTGCCCAAAAAGATTGACAATCTAACTCTGGCAAAAAACAAACATGGAGGAATAATGCAGGAGCATGAAGGTGTGGAAATTCCATTGGTGAGAATAGAGAGGAAAGATTCTGTACTGCATGTCATAGCACAGAGAAGGTCCAACTCAGCAGTAGTAAAGGTGTCTTTAAGCACTTACCCAGATTCTGGGCTAGCTGCAGGCTGATGCAGCCCTCAGTACAAATTACGTAACCTTGTAGGCTGCCCTAGGTTATAGTAACCCTCCCCATGTGCCAACAGTCTGCTGTGCAACCTGGAATAGCTCAAAATATCTGTTGGATTTAAAAGTCTCCTATCTGGGGACTGACCAGGCCTGTCACTGCTTAGCTTAGGAGAACTGGCCAGGCCATAGGTCAAGGCTGCCTGTGTCCAGTCCAGCTACAGGATGGCTGTTCCCTTCAGTATCTTACTTCAATATGTCTACTCCAGTGTTATCTGACAGAAATAATAATGATTGTAGTTAAAAATTACAAATATCCACTGCACCAGGCCTTTTAGGAGGTCCAGGAAAAAAGTAATAGCAACAAAAGGACCCCACATTTACAGGCATGAAACACACATTCTGCTCCCAAATTCTACTTTTAAATGAAAACTTTTCTGAACACAAGTGGTTAATGAGGAAGAAACATTAGCACCAGATAATTCCTGTGCAAAGAGAAGCTTCTTTTGTTTCACTTTGATCCTTACAATGGCCACTGTGCTCTTACATTCTGTCAGAGGAGTTTTAATTGATAAAGTGAAGCTGGAAACCCAGGGGCTTCAATCTTAAGATACTGCTTAGAGCGCAGGCAATTACTACTCAACATGGGATAAAAGGGGTAAGTAAGCCAAACGAAACAGAAATGACCAGAAGGCTGGGTATAAGTATGAAGAGCACAATGAGTTGACAGAGCCAAAATGACAAATTGAAAAAGACTACTTTTGTAGTAAATGGGATGCCATGACATCCGTTTCCTAGTTCCTGCTTTTACTTTGAGCAGGATGGCTCATTGGGAGAAACCACTTTCCTCTATTACTGTCAAGAACTCCCCAAAACCATTGTCTCCCAGTGGCATAGAACATGGGCTTTTTGGTTTGTTTCTTTCCCCCTCCTCTCCACCCTGCCCCCAAATACGTATTTTATAACTGCCTCAGTTTTTCCTTCCATTATATATATTTGTTTCATTCTGAAAAATTAGTCAAACAAGTTGACTTTTAACATTCAGTTTGTGGCAAGGAGCTTTAGAAAACTCTCTGACAATAAGGATTTTAAAGCCTAGAACAGGTTACCTAAGGAGGTTGTGGAATCCCTATCACAGAACGTTTTTAAGAACATGTGAAACAAATATTTGTCAGGGATGGTCTAGGTGTACTCATTCCAGCCTCAGGAGGGGCTGGACTAGATCAGTGGTTCTCAAAGCCAGTCCGCTGCTTGTTCAGGGAAAGCCCCTGGTGGGTCGGACCGGTTTGTTTACCTGCTGCTGAAGTTAACTGGAGTTTTACCTTAATGAGAACAGAGTTAGGCCAATGCTGAGCACTTTTAAAAATCCCACCTTATATTTTTTTTCCAACCTGAAATAATATATATTGTTACAGAACCAGACCAGGGGGATACAAGAGTCTGGTAGAAGGCAAATATATTGGCCACTGGATGAACAGTTTTCTGTTGCCTGAGTGACCAGAGCAGGGGCTGCCCTAGAGCAATCAAGAACCTGCCAGAACCAATTAAGACAGGCAAGCTAATCAAGACACCTGGAGCCAATTAAGAACTTTCTAGATTCAATTATGGCAGGCAGGCTAATCAGGACACCTGGTTTAAAAAGGACCTCCTATCAGTTAGTAGGGGAGTGAGAAGGTGTGCTGCTGGAGGAGTGAAGAGTTCAAGTGTGATCAGGCTTCAGGAGGAAGATCCTGCAGTGAGGCTAAAGAAGATGCTGGGAGGAAGGCAATGGAGAAGTAGCCCAGGGAGTTGTAGCAGTCACGCAGCTGATATAGGGAACATTGTGGACAGCTGCTATCCACAGGGCCCTGGGCTAGAACCCGGTGTAGAGGGTGGGCCCGGGTTCCCCCCATCCCCTCAACTCCTGATCGGACACAGGAGGAGTTGACCTGGTTTGTGAGAAGCACCAGAAGGGAAGGTCTAAATTGGAAAGGGATCTGCCCTGTCCCCGACCTACTAGGTGGGACACAGACTGCAGGGATTGTTCTCCGTTCCCCCATGCTGGCCAGTGATACGGTTAGCTGAGTGGATGGCAGGTTTGAGCCACTAGCAAGAGTGGCCAAACTGAGGCTGCCGTGAATCTCTGAGGCAAGAAAATCCGCCAATAAGCACAGGATCCACCAAGCCTGAGAAGGAACTTTGTCACTATCTATCTATATTAACCAGCCCCCCAGAAGTAGATGCCTAAAGCTCAGTCCTTGATGTCTTGTAATATACATATTATTTTTCATTCTCTTTTAATATTTCCTTAAAACCAATCAGAGGGAGGCTGGAAGCTCTTATATACAGATCCTTTTACCCAGTGTTAACAGGCTAGAATATCACAAAAGGTCTGTAAACCCAACTGATCTGGTCAGGAGAGGGTTTCCTGGTGTAGGCACTGTGGAAGACCCCCATAAGGCTGCCCTCCTAGAAGTCCTTCACAGGTTCTGATGGGATGGGGGGGAGGGGTATTCCGGGGGCAGGGCTGTGCTGTGGAGATTCCTGGCAATGCTTTGTCCCATAGACAGCTGGATACAGATAGGCACCCTTCAGCAGAGGTAAAACAGCCCAGGTCTGGGAAGGAGCAAAGTTGGCTTCAGGCAACCATAGCCACCCTCCCTTGGGCTACAAGTTTTTTCATATGATTCATACCCCATATGATTCATACCCCATACTCTTGCCTTGAGTGCAGGGGATTGGGCTAGGTGACCTATTGAGGTCCCAACCAGTCCTACACTTCTGTGATTCTATGAATACTTTGTCTAAGTTCAACTAGTCATGAACTAATACTTGTTCAGGGTGTCACACACCTAACTCCAATATTTAAAGGTAATGGCTGTATATAGTAATCAGAGTGCTGCTTCAGTATCCATGTATACCTGTGATTGTGTAGTATTTTGATTCCAGTGCAACACTAATTATCCCTAGGTATAATAGTCCACTTCTCTGAAATTCTCCAGAAGGCCCTTTCCTTATCACAATTTAATTGGATAATCAGATAGCCATAGACGTACTTTTTTTTTTAATTATTTGTGTTCTTTATACAGACATTTTTGATACCATAACTTGCTGAAGCAACATTTCAATATTATCTGCTTTCAAACTACTAACAATAAACCTCATTTTGAATGAATTTGATTCACAGGTTACTTTAAATTAAGAGCCATGAAAAATTGCTTCAGGGATGTGTTTATCAGAACTTCTGAATAAAGAATAAGGTCAGGGAAATTTCCTCCAACCTTTTAAAAGGAAACAGCTTGATTTCTTTTCAAAACCCTAAACGTTCCTTGAATGTATCATTCTAAAGGGACTGTGTCAGAGTAATTACAAAGCTTGATACTTCTTTAGTTCTATATCCCAAAAAAGCACAGTTCTGAAGTTATCCAAGCCATTTTAATTCACCCTTTCCCATCTCTTGCCCCGTTTATAAGTCCCTGCCTTTAATCCTCTCCTCTTTCTAACCCAACTAGATCTCCCTTTCTCCCTAACCTCAAAAGAGACATTTTGCTTTAACTAGTATTCTGTGGGTTGGGGGGGGGGGGGTGTCTAGGACTTAGTGTTGTGTGTCTCTCTTTTACATCCTGAACACAAGTTACAGAGATTCACTGAGCAAATGTACACATCTGTAGTGCAGCGGGGCTCCGAGGAATAACAGTAGCTCCAGCACCCAGGCTGGGCTGCTGGCAAAGGGGAGACAGATAAGGAAGTGTGGTGTTTCTATGGTGTTTCTTCATTAAAACTGGCTGGAGACTCCATTAAAAGGAGCAACTATTCACAAAAGAATAATTTTCATCACACTCAGATCCCCCAGGAAGGCCTACACAGAGTACACAGACTTGAGTAGCATTTCTAATTCATCTCAGTTGCTTGCTGAATGTGAAAGCTTGCAGATTTTGTTATAGTGCTTTAAGGAGCCTTGTAGAATATAACATTATCTGAGTCTCACTGGCATTGAGATGCAGTTACACACACAAAATAAATGAGCTCTATCTTATTTACATGGGAAAATGTACAGGTATAAAGGAGCATGCACTAATGTAACATGCTAGTTATTGTGAAGTATTAGAGGGGTAGCTGTGTTAGTCTGGATCTGTAAAAGCGGCTAAGTCCTGTGGCACCTTATAGGCTAACAGACCTATTGGAGCATAAGCTTTCATGGGTGAATACCCACTTTGTCAGATGCATGCAGATGACGAAGGCATGAAAGCTTATGCTCCAATATGTCTGTTAGTCTATAAGGTGCCATAGGACTCTTTGCCGCTTATACTAGTTATTGCTCGGCTAAAATTCACATACATGCCCCAAAACCTTTCCCTCTTCGTTCCTGTTCCAATTTATTCTTGTCCCCCACTCGCCCAACACCCGAATCAAATGTACACATAAAGTACTTGCACAAAAGTCAGCCCCAGACACATGCCCACACTGGTCACTCCCTTCAGCTAATCACCACATCCTCTCGTCACCCAAGACCATGTCTAATAAAACCTTTCGGCCACACTAGCATATAATCAGTATACACTACATGTGACAGAGAAGCTACTTTAGGAATGTGGGGTGGGGTTGGGGTGAGTACTGGATTCCTTTGGGGAGCTAGGAATCTCTCCCTTCCAGCTGTATGTATTTTGAATCCCACTAGGTCACAAATTATTAAACATTTAAAAAGTGACATTATTATGTGTTTAAGAAGCTCTCTCTGACCCAAGAGTTAAACGCACCACCCTGAGCCTTGGGCTGTGCTAATTTGATGGGATTCTCATCAAACTAGGGACTTTTTAAAAATCAAAAAATAAATCCTACCCTGAAAGTAGGGTTATGACCCCATAGTGAAAAGTGCAATACACTCCATGAAGTCCACTAGGGACTTTATTATTACTACTAATTTTATATAGAACATGCTAAGATACCACGGTGAAGGGCAGCACTACAGAATAAAACAAAACAAAACTAGGAAATATGCCATATTAGGAGGAGGAAGGAGAAGAGACTTCTCTAGGAGCTTAATTTAAGAATTTTTTCAGATGCTTGGAATATTACATGCAGTCCAAGGAAAAAGAGAGATTAGCCTGCAGAGGGCAGGCAAAAAGGTCAAATATGTACACCTATGTCATGGTTCCGCAGTTTATCACATCATTTTCAAACATGTGGTGTAGGTTTGTATACTGTATATGCACTATCTTAGCTATATTTTGGAACTAATTTCAGCATTATTCCTTGTATATTGTACAGCAGAAACACCCTAAGAAATACAAGACAAAAATCATTGTAGTAAATACAAATCTTTAGTACTGCATTTAGCAGCCCCAAAGACTGACAGAGAAATTGCACAAGGGTGCTTAAACCACAATTCAGGGTGCCATCATTAGAAAGCTGAACTACAGAATGAAGAAACTAGAATGATAGAGTGTACTTCATATTCTTGACATAGAACTATGCCCTGCAGCTCAGAGTCAGAGTTATTCAAAAAAATAAAACCCACAAACTATCCTCAAAGTAATTATTGAAAAGTCAATACAGAACTCAACTGCCTGTTTGGGGGAAAGAATAAAAGTTATGAGGCACTTGGTCAGGTATCAGAGCAGTAGCTATGTTAGTCTGTATCCTCAAAAAGAAAAGGAGTACTTGTGGCACCTTAGAGACTAACAAATTTATTTGAGCATAAGCTTTCGTGAGCGACAGCTCACTTCATCGGATGCATGTAGTGTATGTATCCGATGAAGTGAGCTCACGCAAGTTTATGCTCAAATAAATTTGTTAGTCTCTAAGGTGCTACAAGAACTCCTTTTCTTTTTGGTCAGGTATGAAGAAGAGATTTTAGGGTGATTTGTTTGGGATATGTCAGGGCCTCTCGTTCACTAGAGCACTGGTTTTCAAAAAAATAAAATAAAATAAAATGGCCTGATAATCTTGATCAGGAGACCCAGAACTTCATATCTGTCCAGAAAGGCAAAATCTTTCCTGCCCCAGGGACGCACTGCAATGCAAGCCTCATGGCTGCTACTCCAGCCCACCACCTACAAAAGTGTCTGCACCCTCTGCATGTTGCTGGTCAAGGTGGTGGGGTCAGTGGAAGCATGACAGCTGCCCTATTCAGCCTGCCTCCCAAACACTGCCCATCATACTGGTATATTTAGGGTCACTGACAGAGTGTGGACACTCTCCCGGCCTGGGATCTCACCACAAGGCTTAAATGGTGTGTAAGACATCGCACAAGCCTTCTGCTCCCGGGTGATCTTTCACCCTTGTTGCATATGTCTCTGTGTGAGATAAAAGACCCCACAACTAGTCTCAAGACTTTGACCTTCCAGGAGAGAAGAAAAGTCTCCAGAGTAAATAAAATGAAGATGCTAAGTTAGACTATAACTACCTTGACCGCTGAATGTGTGACAACCATGCATTTGGCAGCTCAGTCTGCAGTCCCACTTCTTAGCAGGTACATCACAAATCGAGATGAACTTGAGGAAAGCCAGCAAGCATTTGCCTGTCATTGCACGATTTGGCCACTAGAGGCCACATTGGTACAAACAGACAACCCAATGTCTCCCCTTCTGTATCACAGCATGAAACCAGCCACCAAGAGGCAATGACAAGAATAGGCTACAGGGGCAGTAGAACAAAAGTTCCAGCTCCCTTCCTCCCTCCCCCCCCCCCAGCATAAGCTAGAGCTTGCTCCCCCTCAGTCATTCAAACAAGCCCCAGTCCTCCAGCAATCCCCTAAACCCCAGCATCCACAGCCCACTTTGCAGCTCCAAGTTCTCTCCCTGCTACACACACATTGATCAGGGCAGGGTATATTGACCATGAGCCTGTGACTGTGTTCAAATTATTTGCAAATAAGCAAATGATTATTTATATTAAATAATTTGCATGCAATGTCACACATGGAGCAGAACAAACCTTGGCAATTATGAACACCACAATAATTAACGCTGTTCTTGGATAGAGCTGTTGTCCAACATGGTGCAGATGGGTTAAGAACACTGGGTTTTGCAGTTGAAATAGCTCATCCGTTTTGTAAAGCCTGAACTATCCCTGCTTTTTAGCTTTGATCTGGGTTCTCTATTATCTGAACCATCAAAGTTCTTCCTCATCAACCCAGTCAATAACCCAGCCACAGTGCCCCTCCTTCATGCCACCTTCTTCCACTGAATCAAGGCATGTCCTCTCCAAGCCCTCTGCACCAGGCCTTTACTCTCTCCGTTGTTCCCCTCCCTTCTAAATGGACCACCACTCCCAACCTGTCACCGACATCAAAACATGCAGGAAACCTTTACAGTCTGGTAGGGGGAGGAACTAAAGTGACTCCCCTTCCTTTGAGCCTCCCAGTGTGTTTTGTTGTCTCCATTATAAGATGTTTTTTCCCAACCAGTCACAGGAAAGTTTTAGATGGGATGTGTGCCCAGGTGCTGAAAGGAGGTCCCAGTGAGAAGGAGGGTTGGAGAACGAATCCATCCTGTACTCACCCTACAAGCAGTGGCTCCTGAGCCACAGGGCTGGGGCTGGCTCACCATTCCAATGTTGCGACTTTGTGCATGGAGTCACCGCATCACTTAGGTTTGGACCAGCTACCTCTCGGTGGTGCTGTGATCCTGTGCACTAGGTAGTAATGCCCAGAGTAGCAATCCAGGCTTAGCTCCATAGGACAGAAGCCACTACTGTGGGCTTAGTGCAGGGCAGGTTCATTTTCCAATTCTCCCCAATTGGCCAGGTTAGGGGTATGGTGCTGGGGCAGAGGGTGCTGTGAAAGGGGTCTAGGCCCCCTCCATGCGGTGAGGAGGAGGTGGCAGCAGAGAAAGAGAAGAAACCTGGTGTATGATTTTCAATTCCCAACACACGCACACACATGAATTGGACCCTGGGTGAGTCGCGGAAAAAATATAAAGACACAATGCAGTTGGTGGGTTGCCGTAGTATTGAGTAATGTCTCCATAACATGCCTCTCTGTCTTGTATAGAAACATAGTATCCATCTTTCACAAACACAACAATTAATAATTATTAGGGCTATGTGGTGATTTAAAAAAATTGTGATTAACCACGTGATTAATTTCACTGTTAAACAAAAATAGAATACCATTTTAAAATGTTTTCTACATTTTCAAATATATGGATTTCAATTACAACACAGAATACAAAGTGTACAATGCTCACTTTATATTTATTTTTGATTACAAGTATTTGCACTCTAAAAACACAAAAGAAATAGTATTTTTTTCAATTCAGTATTGTAGTGCAATCTCTTTATCATGAACTTACAAATGTAGAATTATGTACAAAAAAGGCATTCAAAAATAAAACAATGCAAAATTTTAGAGCCGGCAAGTCCACTCAGTCCTACTTCTTGTTCAGCCAATCACTCAGACAAACAAGTTTGTTTATCTTTGCAGGAGATAATGCTGCCTGCTTCTTGTTCACAATGTCACCTGAAAGCGAGAACAGGCATTCTCATGGCAATTTTCTGGCTGGTGTCGCAAGATATTTACGTGCCAGATGTGCTAAAGATTCATAAGTCCCTTTATGCTTCAATCACCATTCCAGAGGACATGCATCCATGCTTATGACGAGTTCTGTTCGATAACAATCCAAAGCAGTGCAGACCAATGCATGTTCATTTTCAGTGCTGTAACTATCTTTAGAAATCTCACATTGGTACCTTCTTTGTGTTTTATCAAATCTGCAGTGAAAGTGTTCTTAAAATGAACAACAGGTGCTGGGTCATCAACCGAGACTGCTATAATATGAAATATGTGGCAGAATGTGGGTAAAATGGAGCAGAAGACATACAATTCTCCCCCAAGGAGTTCAGTCACAGATTTAATTAACACATTTTTTTAACGAGCATCATCAGCATGGAAGCATGTCCTCTGGAATGGTGACTGAAGCATGAAGGGTCATACAAATGTATGCATATCTGACATGTGAATATCTTGCAGTGCCTGTTCTCACTTTCTGGTGACATTGTAAATAAGAAGCGGGCAGCATTATCTCCTGTAAATGTAAACACAATTGTTTGTCTTAAAAATTGGCTGAACAAGCAGTAAGACTGAATGGACTTTTAGGCACTGAAGTTTTACATTTTGTTTCATTTCAAAACAGTCATGCAGTCATGTAACAAAAAAAATAATCTACATTTTAAATTGCACTTTCACGGCAAAGAATTCACTACAATACTTTTATGAGGTGAACTGAAAAATACTAATCTCTTGTTTACGTTTTTACAGTGCAAATATTTATAATAAGAAATGATATTCACTTTGATTTCAATTACAACACAGTATACAATATATGTGAAAATGCAGAAAAACATCCAAAATATTTAATAAATTTCAATTGGTATTCTATTGTTTAATAGTGTGATTAAAATGGCGATTAAGTTTTTTGAGTTAATTGTGTGAGTTAACTGCGATTAATTGACAGCCCTAATAATTATATGACTTCATAATGACAGATGATTATTAACCACCCTGGTTGTTGATGTTCTCTTTATCCACAGGACAGGTTCAGCACAGTTATCAGCTCTGCAAAATTTTCCATGCTGCCCAGCCACTGTGCCTCAAAGTCTGGTCTGGAGGCACCATTTCCAGTGGAAGGACTAGTCCTTTTCAACCTCCAAATTATTCAACCTTTGGCCTTTCTGCCAAGACAGCCAACTATAATTCAACAGTTAGTACTTGCATAGCATTTTCCAAGACCATGGATTTTAAAAAGTGATGCATTTACCCCATTTTACAGTAGTTACATGCCAGATTTTTAAAGGAACTACTCAGTGCACAACAAACAAACTCTACGTACAGTACTGCAGGCTGAGAATTTGCTATTTTATTCAGCTACATAATGATTAGGGAAGGAGAGAAAACGCACATTACTAAACAGCAAATGAGGGAGGGGTGGAGCATAGCTCCAACCTGTAACATTCTGAGTAATCTAGTTAATACCTTGATGACCCCTTTACTACACAGAAAGTCAGTGTTAGCTAGTCTATGTTATTCCTAGTGTATACCACATTAATATGTACTACACATCACATTAATGTTTATAGCAATATGGATGGGAACTCACACTAGTCTGGAAAGGGTTAATGAGGCTGGGAGAGCGCCACACCCTGAGGGGAATTAGGTTTGCTATACAACACCAATTGATGATGGAACCCTGTGAGAAGGAACAAGCAGAGTGAATATAAAACAGTCTGGGCTGCGCTAACCCCAGAACAGCCAGGAAGAGGCATCTCTAGTGATGATGAGAAAACCCTGTTACAAGCTATTAATACTGCAAACATTATACCACATATGAATGCTGGGTAGTTGTGCTAACTGAATTTTATTATGCTTTCCTAGAATAGTGTTTTTTGCTTGGTCACTAATGCTAAGGTATATATCCCATTATACTTTTCAAAACTGAATTCAGCTCTTGGTATGGGCAAATACAAAATCTGTCAGAGACAAGATACATGAGTAGTTTGTCCTGGAACAGGTTGGGAGGTACTTCCACAGCCCATTGGTACCTGGAAAGCAATGTTCAAAACAAAAGTACAGAAAAACAAGACAAAAAGCTGATTGGTGGGTTAAATCTTGCCTGGCATATCAAATGTTATCTAACTTGTAAACAACCATGCCATATATTCTGCTAGTTTTGAATACATATTTTCAGAGAAAAATTGAATATTGTGAGGCTCCATTCTCCAGATCAGGTTGATAAATTACTAACTGTTTCCTTTCTGCATTGCACTGCTTTGTCTTTGACTAATTTTGCTTATGTGGTCTCTTTAATATTGAACTGCAAGTATAGTAAGCAATTGGCTACATTTCTGTTAGTATTAGTGGCAAGGCTGGGAACAGAAGCCAGCTTTCCTGACTCCGACTCCTGTTTGCTCCCCACTGGTCTACGCTCATGTCAGTTTTGTTTAGGAATAGATTAGAACTAACCTGAATCAAAAGCTAACCAATAAGCAACAACTTCCAAACATTTCAATTACCTCTTTCAAATATTAAAGCAAGAAATAATCTTTGCAAGCCCCTGCATTCCTTGGTTTGGCTAAAACTAAGGCAGAAGTACTATAAGGCTCTAAGGAAGATTTCTCTCCGTATTTATGGTCTTCCCAAATCATGAAACACTGGGATTTGCTGCTGTTGTCTTAAGTAAGCCTGTGTTTGCAAGGTTTCCAGTCCCAATCCTAAACGAAGGAGATTCACATGCCTTTGGATAAACATTAGAACTTTTAAACGTTACTTGTAACCTCTGACACTGGAGGTTCTCCCATCCCTATTTGTGATCACGGCTTTTGTAAGGTGGACACAAATTGTGTGGGAACTGGACTGAGGACATCCATGCACTTCATTTAAGCTACTAAACCAGGGGTCAGCAACCTTTCAGAAGCAGTGTCCCGAGTCATCATTTATTCACTCTAATTTAAGATTTTGCGTGCCAGTAATGCATTTTAAAGTTTTTAGGTGGTCTCTTTCTAAAAGCCTATAATATCTAACTAAACTATTGGTGTATGTAAAGTAAATAAGGTTTTTAAAATGTTTAAGAAGCTTCATTTAAAATTAAATTAAAAAGCAGAGCCCCCCGGACCGGTGGCCAGGACCCGGGCAGTGTGAGTGCCACTGAAAATTGCATGCTGCCTTTGGCACGCGTGCCATAGGTTGCCTACCCCTATACTAAACAGTCATCTGATAGCAAAGAATTACACTTACTACTACTCTATCTTGCATTATTAGCCTTTTAACTGTACATTACTGGTTCTATGTATCACAATCCCAGACCTCTGGGCAGTTCAGTCGACCATGTCACAGAGAATAATTTTGGCAACCGGCATGAACCAAAATTTGAATCTAATTATATAGAATTAGCTTGTTACTACAAACACTTTGTGGCATTCTGTCAATTCATGAACTGTTTGTTGAATTTCTGAAAGGAAAATAGATTAATGCTTTGGCTTCGATGCACGGTGGCTAAGACTGGACAGAAAATATTAATGCAGCTTTCTTTGCATTGCCCTCTGATGAGGGCAACTGTGGAGCTGACTCTGCTTCAATGTTTGCTGATGTAAATTAAGACAAACTCCCACTGAAATTAACACATTATAAAACCAGAGAATCAGGCCTTTCCAGGACACAGAAAATAATAAAAAATGGGACAGCATGTAGAGAATGTGCAGGTTTTGTGGAAAAATCTGCAAGTCAAACAAATATTGAATAGAAAACATTCAGAAATTCCATTCACAGAATCATAGAAATGTAGGTCTGGAAGGGAACTTGAGAGGTCATCTTGTCCAGCCCCCTGCACTGAATCAGGATCAAATATACTTAGACCATCCCTAACTGGTGTTTGACTAGCCTGTTCTTAAAAAGAAATTCACAACCTCATTTGGAAACCTATCCCAGTGCTTAACTATCCTTATAGTTAGAAAGTTTTCCCTAATATCTAACGTAAATCTCCCTTGCTGCAGATTAAGCCATTATTTTCTGTCCTACTTTCAGTGGACACGGAGACAGTATCTTTGCGACAGTCTCCAAATGTGTTAAGGGCTATTACCAGATCCCTTCTTTTCTCAAGGCTAAATATACCCAGTTTTGTTTTGTTTTAAACCTTTCCTTATAGGTCAGGTTCTCAAAACAGTTTATTATATTTGCTGCTTTCTGAATTTTCTCGAATTTGACCACTGCTTTCTTAAAAGGTAGTATCCAAAATTAGACATAGTAATCCAGTTGAGGCCAAACCAGTGCTGAGTAGATCAGGACCATTACCTCCTGTGTCTTACAGATGACACTCCTCTTAATAAACCCCAGAATGATATTAGCCTTTTTTGCAACTGCTTCACATGGTTGACTCTCATTCAATTTGTGATCCACTGCAAATACCCAGATCCTTTTCATCAGTACTACTACCTACACAGTTATTCCCCGATTTGTATTTGTTCATTTGATGTTTTCCCTTCCTAAGTGTAGTACTTGATGCATATCTTTATTGATTTTCATCTGATTGATTTCTGACCAATTCTCCAATTTATCTAGGTCTTTTTGAATTCTAAACCTGTCCTCCAAAGTCCTTGCAACCCTTCCCAAATTGATGTCATCTGTAAATTTTATAAGCATACTCTCCACTCCATCACCCAAAAGTCATTAATGAAAACACTGAATAGCACTGAACCCAGGATAGACCTCTGAGGGACCCCACCAAATACATCCTCCCACTTTGACAGCAAACCATAACCATAGATAACTACTCTTTGAGTAAAATTTTTCAACCATTTGTGCACTCCCCTTGTACTAAATTTCATTTAGACCACATTTCCCTAATTTTTTTATGAGACTATCATGGAGGACTCTCTCAAAAGCCTTACTAAAGTCCCATCAAAGGCATTTGAAAGAGTCCCATTGGCTTAAGTTAACAGGGGCCTGATCCAAAACTATTTCAATTGAGAACTTTCCAGTACCATGACTAATAAGAGTTCTGTAACCCAGGAAAATCTTCAAAATGCATTCTGAGCACTGTCTAGAAATCCAAGGGAATCTCCATTTTATCAGACAACTGCTTGTAAAGTTAAAATATGCACTAATGGTTAAATAAAGCTGAAACCAACTCTTCCATTGAAAATATAAATTTGATGAGCATTTGAAGAAACATCATATAGTTCAATCAAATCATGAAACACATCACTGTGGATGAAAAGGAAGCTTGTTTTGGAAGTGTCCATAAAGATTCTTTACATAAAATATTTTTCAAATGTGTTTTTCTTTTTATTTATTGACTGGTTTTCTCCCCCTTCCCCAGACCTTGGCAAACACTCAACACCAAACAGAAGACTCAGTAAACAAATTGGAAGGGAAACTAACATTTGTAGCACAGATTAATTAATTAAAACTTTATTCAATTAAAGTTGTCATTATAATTTTGGTGCATTTTTAATGCAGCTCCCTAGTGGATTTTATCATCTCAAAGACTCCTTTATTATGACAGTTAAATCAGACTCCCATAATATAGAAAAATCAAGACAGTCACTGGAAGACTAAATTAAAAGCTAAGAATGGTATAAAATGATAATTATGGAAGAGATGGGAAAGATAGCATAGCTTAGTTTGATGAGCTGATTCTGATCTCAGAAAACTGTGGGCTTACAGTGCCTTGTATCTTATTAAATCAACTACCTGTTCTCATTAATTGACATTTGTTCCGTTTCAGAATAGCAGCCGTGTTAGTCTGTATTCGCAAAAAGAAAAGGAGTACTTGTGGCACTTTAGAGACTAACAAATTTATTAGAGCATAAGCTTTCGTGAGCTACAGCTCACTTCATCGGATACTTTTGTTCATTTCTCAAGACACTCAGTGATATGCTCTAGTGTGTCAGAGATCACAAACAGTATTTTAATATTTGTTTTACAATGAAAGTGTATGGCCAATCCCAAACTCCCATTTAATAAAGAATGCATGTAATAGATTTAAGCCTTATAACATATCCATGTAGATACAATAAGAACTCATAGCAAACATCCTAATTTTAGGTTTAACATTAAATACATTATCACTATTGATTCTATTTGTATTACAGTAGTGCCTAGTGGTACCTCCAAGACCTGGGCTCCACCATGCTAAGCACAGTGTATAGAAAGAGATAGCCCATGCCCCAAAGAGCTTACAGATCTAGATCCAGGTTTGGATTCTGAACACCCCAAGGTTTGGAATTGTTTGGATCTACAGTTGTGGTGCAGGCCCATTTCCAACATCCTATTTCAGCACCCACATTAGAAAACTGGAACCCTAGAGTTCAAATATTGCAGAGATGGTGAGGAAAAAAAACTGTAAAGGATTCTTGGGTATATGCTCTGGTCCCCTGGGGGAGAAATCGTGATAATACAAACCACTTTGTGCAATCTAGTACATTCCAAATTCAAAAATAATGCATCTCTCCCTCTTCCTGCGGCAATGTGATTCAGACTGTCAGACTAAGATTGGCACCCCTGTGCTATGGATATGAATGCACAAAAATAGCTAAGGTGAAGTTCTCAGAAATGGTGTCAGAATGTTTTACAAACTAAATTCCCTAAATCTTTATGAACTACTACAGCTGCCTGCCATCACAGGCAGAAATAAACAAATTCAAAATATAATGCAAAAATGTATATCCAGTCAGCCATAAAAAGTAGATCCCTCCCCAACCTACAACTTCATTTCAGGATCCAGCTTTTGCAGAAGGACCCTATTTCTATAGTGGGTTTAACCCAAACTCCTCTAAATGTTGGGGTACTTGAAGACCTGATCCAAACTTTGAAGCTTGGGCCCATCTGTAATATACAATAAATAATAATGTGCCAATCCTGCCCCTGGGCCCTTTCACTGGTTAGGACCCTATTGACACCAATGGAGCAGGATTTTCCTGCATAGATCTGATTGAAGGATTGGGGCCTAAATTAGGTTCCAAAACAGTATATCACCATGGCAATCAAATTACACAGTAGTTCAGTGCAGTATGTCAGTTCATATGTTGCTTTCTAATTATTTTCTTTTACATAAGTGTTCCTTTGTATCAAAATACAAGTTTATGTAACTGCCAGAGTTGAGCTGTTGTGGAGTTTAAAAATAATAGAGCTGTTACCTGTCCAAAAAAAAAGGTTTAGCCGAGTGCTTCTTATCACCCAGCATGATATAAATGTGTGCAGTGGGCACCCACACTCACCCATTTCTAATTTTCAGTTGTTTGCTGACTAAAATGTCTGGGTGCAACACTGCTCACAAACAATACCTTCCAAGGTTGCTTTGGCTACCTTGCAAAAAGCAATTTCCTTCAACTTCCATATACACTAAAGAATCCTATGCTCTATGACATGGTTTTATTTGTCTGAACCACGTCTTGGAATTCACCCTGTAATTGAGGAGACTGTTCAGTGCTGTGCTATTCTTATAAGGAGTTTTGCCCACTGGTAATAACGATACCACCTCTGGGTGGTGAATCATTATAAACTGCAAGCCCAAAATGATCTTGAATGATGAGGCTTTTCTAACTATGTTTTGGAGTTTTTCAACTTTATTTTTTCCTAAATGTGCATAGCATTTTAACCTTTTTTGCAATTGACTGTATTACACAAAGTAAAAACTATTTCCCCCATGCTAATTTTTCCCCCTACTGTTACTCACACCTTCTTGTCAACTGTTTGAAATGGGCCACCCTGATTATCACTACAAAAGGGTTTTTTCTCCTGCTAATAGCCCACCTTAATTAATTGGTCTCATTACTGTTGGCATGACAACACCCATTTTTTCATATTTTCAGTGTATATATCTCTTCCTACTGTATTTTCTACTGAATGCATCCAATGAAGTGAGCTGTAGCTCACGAAAGCTTATGCTCAACTAAATTTGTTAGTCTCTAAGGTGCCACAAGTACTCCTTTTCTTTTTTCAGATTTTTGTATGTCATGAGTCAAAACGTGAGAGTGTGTAATAAAGAATACAAACAAAAATGCAAGAACAAGTTTTCAGCATTTCTAGAAAAAAGAAAAGGAGTACTTGTGGTACCTTAGAGACTAACAAATTTATTAGAGCATAAGCTTTCGTGAGCTACAGCTCACTTCATCGGATGCATTTGGTGGAAAAAACAGAGGGGAGATTGATATACACACACAGAGAACATGAAACAATGGGTTTATCATACACACTGTAAGGAGAGTGATCACTTAAGATAAGCCATCACCAGCAGCGTGGGGGGGGGGAGGAGGAAAACCTTTCATGGTGACAAGCAAGGTAGGCTATTTCCAGCAGTTAACAAGAATATCTGAGGAACAGTGGGGGGTTGGGGGGGGGAGAAATAACATGGGGAAATAGTTTTACTTTGTGTAATGACTCATCCATTCCCAGTCTCTATTCAAGTCTAAGTTAATTGTATCCAGTTTGCAAATTAATTCCAATTCAGCAGTCTCTCGTTGGAGTCTGTTTTTGAAGCTTTTTTGTTGAAGGATAGCCACTCTTAGGTCTGTAATCGTGTGGCCAGAGAGGTTTTAGTTGGGGGCTGAAGGTGATGGCTAGTGGCATTCTGTTATTTTCTTTGTTGGGCCTGTCCTGTAGTAGGTGACTTCTGGGTACTCTTCTGGCTCTGTCAATCTGTTTCTTCACTTCAGCAGGTGGGTATTGTAGTTGTAGGAATGCATGATAGAGATCTTGTAGGTGTTTGCCTCTGTCTGAGGAGTTGGAGCAAATGCGGTTATATCGTAGAGCTTGGCTGTAGACAATGGATCGAGTGGTATGATCTGGATGAAAGCTAGAGGCATGTAGGTAGGAATAGCGGTCAGTAGGTTTCCGATATAGGGTGGTGTTTATGTGACCATCGCTTATTAGCACCGTAGTGTCCAGGAAGTGGATCTCTTGTGTGGACTGATCCAGGCTGAGGTTGATGATGGTAGGATGGAAATTGTTGAAAACCTCTCCAACGCATCATCAAGGATCTACAACCTATCCTGAAGGACGACCCATCACTCTCACAGATCTTGGGAGACAGGCCAGTCCTTGCTTACAGACAGCCCCCCAATCTGAAGCAAATACTCACCAGCAAGCACACACACCACACCACAGAACCACCAACCCAGGAACCTATCCTTGCAACAAAGCCCGTTGCTAATTCTGTCCACATATCTATTCAGGGGACACCATCATAGGGCCTAATCACATCAGCCACACTATCAGAGGCTCGTTCACCTGCGCATCTACCAATGTGATATATGCCATCATGTGCCAGCAATGCCCCTCTGCCATGTACATTGGCCAAACTGGACAGTCTCTACGTAAAAGAATGAATGGACACAAATCAGATGTCAAGAATTATAACATTCAAAAACCAGTTGGAGAACACTTCAATCTCTCCAGTCACTCGATCACAGACCTAAGAGTGGCTATCCTTCAACAAAAAAGCTTCAAAAACAGACTCTAACGAGAGACTGCTGAATTGGAATTAATTTGCAAACTGGATACAATTAACTTAGGCTTGAATAGAGACTGGGAATGGATGAGTCATTACACAAAGTAAAACTATTTCCCCATGTTATTTCTCTCCCCCCATCCCACCCCACCCCCCACTGTTCCTCAGATATTCTTGTTAACTGCTGGAAATAGCCCACCTTGCTTGTCACCATGAAAGGTTTTCTTCCTTTCCCCCCCCTGCTGCTGGTGATGGCTCATCTTAAGTGATCACTCTCCTTACAGTGTGTATGATAAACCCATTGTTTCATGTTCTCTGTGTGTGTTTATAAATCTCCCCTCTGTATTTTCCACCAAATGCATCCGATGAAGTGAGCTGTAGCTCACGAAAGCTTATGCTCTAATAAATTTGTTAGTCTCTAAGGTGCCACAAGTACTCCTTTTCTTTTTGCGAAGACAGACTAACACAGCTGCTACTCTGAAACCTAGCATTTCTAGAATGATCTCTGTCTTGTCAGGGGTAGTGGAATTTTTCTCAAGCAACAGTAAAAACGCTCACATTTTCTTAAAATGGACGCTGTGGGCAAAATATCAGGCAACTGCTTATCACAAATCATTCCTTGTTCAGTAAGTTTTAAAGGTGATATGCAAATAGAAATATGAAAATGTGATCAACATTAAATTAAAATGCTGAATGCTCCAAAGAGCAAGGGGGAGAAGGGTGGTCAGCACGTTATTAACATTAAAGGCCTGATTCTCCTCTTTCTTACCCGGTTTTATGTTGGACTTTATTGACTTAAATGGATGTGGTCCTCATGCAAGCAAAAGGGGAATCAAGCACAAAAATGTACCTTCTCCATTTTGTCTTTCAGGTCCTGTGAAGTCCTGATTCTGATGTTGTTAAAGTGTGCTAAGAACCGGAAGAATCACACCCACCACAGAAATTCACTATAACACAATACTAGCCTATTGAAAGGTGATTTTTTCCCAAAAAAAAATATTTTGGGGGGAGTTGCAAAATATTTAGTTTCTATGTTTTGATACCTCACATGGTATGACATGAGCAGTCACAAAAACTCTGAAGCCTCTATAACATGCACTAGTTTAGCAGAGTTATTACCCAGTGAACGTCTATGGAGACTTCACTATAGTGCATAATGGGATGTTCTATGGAGTGGAAAACAGTGAGTCTGGAATTCAGAAGACCAAAAAGATGAAAAAGTAAGAGAAATTTAAAATAAATATTCTGAATGCACCTCTTATCCTTGTTGGCAGCATTCATTATATTAGGCTAAGTTTAATTAAGTGGTGTTAATTTTTAGATCAAATTTAATGCACATCTACTCCTGATGGTATGCACCTAGAGCAGGGTGGGCCAACTTTTTGGCTTGAGGGCCACATCGGGGCATGAAACTGTATGGAGGGCTGTGCCCCCCAAAAAGCCTGGCCCCCACCCCCTCCTCCTATTTCACCCTCCCACTTCTACCCCCAGACTGTCCCCCTCAGAACCCCTGACCCATCCAACCCCCCTTGCTCCTTGTCCCCTGACTGCCCTCTCCTGGGACCCCCAGTGCCAAATCGCACCCCCCCGGGATCCCATCCCCTATCCAACCCCCCCCCTGCTCCCTGACTGTCCCAACCCCTACTCACACCCCCACCCCTGACAGGCCCCCTGAGATTCCAACACCCTTTCCAATCCCGCCTGTTCCCCAACCTCCCCAGAACCTCTGTCCCATCCAACTGCCCCCTTGCTCCCTGTCCCCTGAGTGCCCCCCTGGGACCTCCTACTCAACCCCCCCATTGCCACATGCGTTGCTGCTACCCCCTTACCATGCCACTCAGAGCAGCAGGAGCTTGCTGCCCACGCAGCGGCATAACTACGTGGGAGGGGGAAGAGTGGGGAAGGCACCAGGGACAAGCCTCCCAGGTCAGGAGCTCAGGAGCCGGGCAGGATGGTCCTGCGGGCCAGATGTGGCCCGCGGGCCACAGTTTGCCCACCTCTGACCTAGAGCTACAGTGCTGGGTGGTCCATCATTTTAGCTGTCCATTTATCATATCTGACGGTAATTTAAGAGATATGAGCTCATCTTGATGTCTGAGGATTTACGTGTAACTAATTAGCATTAAGAGGAATTTTGCTTGAACTATAAATCCCTGTACTTCAAGATGAGACTACACCACTGAATTTTCCTGTATAGATGTGCTTAAATCAAAGAGTAATAGTTCCCTGATTTCAGGCTCCTAGTGTAGTTACAGAAGTTTTTAGGTTATTTTCTTAATTATTGTAGTTGTACCTATTTTACTGAAACTAACTTACCTTTACCCTCGGCTGTCTTAACAATACACATGCTATAAATTAAAAAAAATGATGCATTGCACTACCAAAGGCAACCTGTGCAATGAGCACAAAGCGACTGGCTAACTTTTCACCCATTCTCAATGTTGTCTACTCACTGAATCAATCAGAACTAGGAATACTCTTTACCACCACCACTCAATACCACCAGAACACTCATCTAAATCAGTGTAACATTTTTTCCTGAGTGAGAACAGAGCAAGAACTGTCTACAGAATCTGTCCCCAAATTTCTACATTTATACAAAATAACTTGTGAATTACTGATCAAGAGAAGAGCTTGCTCTTTTGTATTGCAGGTTTTTTTATTGTAGTGTAGGAATTCTATTCATTTTCAATAATTTCATCCTTGGATTTTGGTACTAAGTGACTGCAATTGAAAATGCATGCCTTAATTTTTTTGGTAAATGGTGGACTTTCAAGGCCTGTTGAAGTTAATCAGATCCTACTGGGCAGTTTCGTAACCAGGGAAGAGAAATAAAGCTCCAAGCATGAATCCTTTTAAGGCCCTTTCCTTAGGGCTTGTTTTATGATCAAAAACGCAGAACAAAATAAAAATAATGAGCTGAAAAATAATGAGCACTAATAATGGCTTTCCCTGCTTCAGCCAGCCATGAAGGAAGAGGACACAGCCTCTCTTTGATCCAGCTTCCCCTTCCTGTTATGCTCTGCCATGAGAAGCCAAGTGACCAGGTGAGACCTACTAAGGCTTCAGCCTCTTTACCGTGGAACAGATATTAAATGACTTTATAAAACTCATAGTGCTGCATCATTTCTCTTGGAAGACCCAGGCCCATTGCATGAGTGAAGGAATCCAAGTGACATCTTGGGTAAACAGTCTAAATATTCAAATTTATTTTAAACAAATTCCACTTTTACAAAAGAGAGAGGAAAGAGATAACTTTGCCTCCAGAAAAAACAGATTGGCTTTCCTTATTTTTTGCTCACTTTGTGGCTGGGAAGATTACCAAAGTAAACCTCCTCTGTCATTTACTACCTCAACGTGTGTACAAGAAATTAACATTGAAATATCATTTCAAATGTTCACCTCCATTTCAAAAGGTCTTAATTTAATCATTCTTAAATCATATTTTGAAATTCTAGTTATTTTGTGAAGAAATGTAGGAGGGTGGATTATTTAAATGATTTGCTGAAGAGAGCTCACCACTATTTTAGAACCTCAATGCAATATCTTATGCACACATTTTAATGGTTCCTTGACCAAGCACAAAATGCTACATCATCATCAAACCTTTTTTTGAATTGAGAATATTTAATTTTTATAGAATATTTTAGTTCTTGAAACGAGAGAAAATATCAGATCACTTCATGGTCCACATTCCCAGGGGCATCATAATATTTTCATACTTACTGCTCATTTGGAAGTTTTTCAATTAAAGTCAAGGTTAATCATTAAAGTAATTAGTTAATCATGCCAAATTTTCCTCTGATTAATACAGAATCTTTTAATCAGCAAATATCCAGAATAAGTTGGGGATTCTTTATATATTTGTGAAGATGAACTTTAAAGTCTTATTTTAACATTAATGTGGGCATGTCTCATATACCCAAGTCTCCGAGCATTGGAACTACATAGTTAATGTGTTTAAAGATGGGGAGTATAAATACAAACACATGTTGCACACTATCAAACCTGATAAATAATGGTATCCCAGCCATACAGAATAAGTAAAATGTGTCTGAAGTTATTGTAATTAGATCCACAGCTACCTAGTCTTGGATGGCGATCTCACAAGGTATTGTAAAGTATTTTGTAAAAATTAGTTATATAATCCATATTTGAATAGGAAACTTGCAGGGAAAAAAACCAAACTGCTGGAAGTTACCCTGATGAATCAGAAGTTTGTGCTGAATAACCCCACCTAGAGTTAGGGAATGGTGTGTTGATGGAGATACTTGGCTTGGATAGCAGGTAAAAGAGAGGCACTTAACATACATGGTCTTCAGAGATACCATGGCACTGATAGTCCTACAAAATAATATTTGTTAGATTCATGATGGGGTTTCCTTTGCACACAGTATTCTTTCTTAGCTTTCCTCTTGAACAATTGTCTATTTCTTCTGTGAATTTTTAAAACCTATTTCACCCCAAAGATGCTGCATTTCAATGGTGAGAGAAATTATCCTTGACCTATCTCAGAGGAGTGCTTGTGGGTTAGCTCAAGAGTCTATTTCTGCTGTCATTTTCTACCATGAAACTCTATTAAACTCAGAGTTACACAGGAATAAATAATAGAATCTGGTCTGAAATTTGACTCAGAATAAAGTGCAAAATAAATGCATAGAGCACTGATACAATAAAATATAGGGCCATATTATGACCTGGCTAGTGGTGCTGTCCCTTAACCCAATGTTTCAGATATCCATATCATAGGTAACAGGCCTGGAACAGAAGCACAAGCTGAATGCTTTTCACTTCCTATAACTGGGACTCTTTGGGCTGCTCCAAGGGTAGTTTGAAAATATGCCACATCTTACTAAGATCTTATGATTGAGCTCATAATGAGAAATATACAGCAGTAACAATTTGTATGTAAGAGGCGATAGCTGACTGGGAACTTGATTCTCCCCTCCATACACTTTTCAAATTGCCTTAGATGCCAACAGAGAATCAGGAAGGAAGGAAGCAATATAGACTTACCATTCTGTTTCCCTTGACGTTAATTAGGGATTGTTGTGTAAAAGAACCAGTTTAGACAGAGAAACTCACAATTAAAAATGCTTCTTTTCTTTGCTGTCCTTTAATACCCTATTGTCCTTATGAATGTATTTTTCTTCATGACATGGCAGGGATGCTGTACACAGAGGAGACAATATATAATCTCATGTCCTTGCAGGCACTGTAAGTCACTGAAAATCTTATTTATTGTTTAAATTTTTCTTAGTTAAAGACTGATTTTTTGCGGGGAGGGGGAAATCAGACAATCCCTCCTCCTTTCTTATATCTTCATATACATATACACACAAACCACTTTTGCTAATTTTCGAGACATTTGTGTTTAATCTAGGACATCCTCCTTCACAGTCTAGCATCCTCTCGTCTGACCCAGCTGTGAAATCACAACAATATGGAATCTTTGACATTAAAATAGCATTTTCAAAGCAACAGACTGATATCACAAACACCACCTTAATTTATTTTTCCATGCAACTGGGAGCAGAGGGATATAAAAGCCAGTGAAATGCAGAATGGGACTGGCTAATAAAGAGCTTGTGCTATAAACGTTCTTTCCTCCTCTCTTCTCAAGGTAGATCCACAGTGAAAGTCACACTTTGAACTTGAAACCTCTATTTTTTCCCCCCGGCCAACTAATTGTGGTCATGTACTAGCCATTTAAGCATTCAGTTTCTAGCAAAAACTCAAACAGGAAGGTCTATACTCTCCTAAACATACTGTCAAAGGAAATAAAAACATCCATTAACTTTTCAGCCTAAATAAATATCCTTTCCCTTTTCTACGGCACTCTTTTCACTTTCTATGAACAAGAAGAATTCATTATATGCGACCAGCACCTTCCACTCTTACTCATATTGAATAAAATCTAATTCCATGAATTGTTCAACTGAAATAGGTGAAAGTACATCACAGTCAGATTCTACTAAGCACAGGTAAGTGTGGCAGAATCTGGCCCATTGAAAGCAAAACTACAGAACGTGTTACTTATACGTATTAATATGCCTGAAATATTAATGCTTATAAAGTAATTGCAGCTTTAAATGGTAGGAAAACCTTTCAAGGAGAATGGTGGTTCTAGGTCAAAATTTTAAGTGGGGCACTGTAACTTGCCTTGGGTGTAATGCTAGCTGCATTTAAATCAATGACAGAAGTCCCATTGACTTCAGCTGAGCCAGGATTCCACTTACAGATGTGCCCCGGAGCACTCTCTCCTAGACTGCCAGGTTGTTCAATGCAGCTGTTACTATTTCGGAGCCCTCCTCTGGAACGTACACTATAAAATATGATGCAGTACTGCAGCTGCCTCTGCATTGTCCTTCCATCTAGAAAAGCTACTCTATTCCAAGATATTAGAATAGAATATTAGACTCTGATTGGAATAGCACACAGGTAGCTCCTCCACTGTTAGGGAAAGTGGTACTAAAGAGAGGAATATATAAGTAAATTCAAAAGACTCATGCTTTTTTGTCATTTAGGTTTTTACTTAAATTTGTTCGTTTGGGGGAGTGAGTGCTTTTAAACTAAGCTGACTGCATGTCCGTTTAGCTGGATAGGTATTTGACTCAAATACTTTGAACAGTTCCACTTCATTCAAGTGCCATATGCGCACCAATAGCTTTAGTTTACTGTGGTAAAGCTATTTGTTGAGTCATGCTTTTTCCCATTACATTGAATATCAATTCCCCAGACAGTGTCAGTTCTCAATTTGTTAATCCGCATTTAATTTTAAAATCACAACACACCGTGGTTTTAAAGATAAGCTTTTAAAATGCCCTCCTACACAGTCTTTCTTGCGGTCTCCCAGGAGATCACTGATAAGTGAAAATCATATGTTTCAAATATTAATAACGAGACTGTTACTGCAAACCAGAAGAATCAAGGCAATGTGTCTGTGGTGTACAGATGGGATTCAAACTAAGCATATCTGTCCATGAATATTCCAATTTAGCACTGTTTCCACATGACTAAAAACTAAGAGTATTAAAGGGAAGCTCACAGCTTTTCCATATCATCTGTGGTTGCCTAAGGGAAGACACCCACTTGACAATCAAATAAAACGGTCAGGGGACATCGCTTTAGCTGAATCTCTAACATTTAGGGTGGAAAGCTCCACGGATGCCCTGGCATCTTCACTTCGTAGGTGTATAGACCTGCTGGAGGATTCAGAAAGTGCAAGACTCATTCAGTTACTAATTCCAGAAGAGGAAGAGGAATATGGGACAACTCGGGATTTTCAGCACAGCACAATACCATTTACCTCTAGGTCATGCATTCAGATCAAGCCTAAATTGGTACAGTTTAAAGTTGGTGAGAAAATATTTGTAACAAAATTGTGGTTTTTTGGTGAAATTTCATTTAAATGGTAATTTCCTGACGACCTCAAGTACTGACTGCAAGCTAATGCTCTCTGATGATGGCTGTTCAGTAGCCTGACATGCGTGGGTGGTCTCAGCCCATTTCCTAGTGGACAGGTGCTGGTATAACATGACCCATTGGGTTCTTATTTATGCCACTCTGGCGGTAGTAAAAGAGATTTTTCAGATAGGTGTAACTAATTTTTATCCACTTTAATGCCCCTTTACACTGCCAGAAAGGGGTAAAAGGAACCTTAGTGTGAGAATCAGGATCACCATTCTTGTGTTCTTAGCAGAGGCCAAAGCACAACCTGGGCATGGAGACCCCACTGTGGATGTGATCTCTGCAGGTCATGATTAGCAGGGTGTTGTTGGGATTTTTTCCTCACCTTTAACCTATTCTGTGATTAACTAAAAAAAAAAAATATCTTTATTCTCCAGGATTGTTAGCCAGGCACCTTTTAAGAGTATTGTGTTCACTTAAAAAAAAAACCACATTCTGTGAGGTATAAAGGAATGTCCTGGGCTGTAGAGTACAAACTATTCTTTCTGTGGTCATTGAGCTACCACGCCTGAACCTTAAAACAGCTATTGTCAAAGATAAAAATTCACTAAAGAGTTTAGTAAAGCCTGTGAAGATGGACTTTAATTTTTGTGACACCAGTAAAATATGTGTAAAAATTACAACCATTTTGATAAAAAAAAAATAATTAATTGCCTCGTGCTTTCCCAGAGCCATGAAGTATGTTGGTGGATAAGGTAAAGCGAGTTTAAGAATTGGCAGATATAAATCCTATAATTCTTTAACAAACATTGGAAGCAAACTTAGAAGTATATCTTCTGTTTTTAATTTCCTAGATTTAACTGAAATATTTTAGTACATTTTATTATTGTTAATTATTAGTAGTAGTAGTAGTAAGATGCTATTGATTATGAAGGATGGAACAAAACCCTTTTTTAGCACTATAGTGTGTTAACTGCAGATTGTTTGGAGATTTCATCTATTTATTCCCCTTAAAGTTAAGGTTAATTTGTTCTTTGACAGGGTAACAAACGTTGGGGATAGGGTGAAGTGGTAGATGTGGTATATCTTGACTTTAGTAAGGCTTTTGACACTGTCTCGCATATGCAAACTATAGAAATACAACCTAGATGGAGCTACTATATGGTGACTTGCCTAACTGATTGGAAAAACTGTTTCCATCAGTGGTTCACTGTCATGGAAGGGCATATAGAGTGGGGTCCTGCAGGGATCAGTTATGGGTCTGGTTCTGTTCAATATCTTCATCAATGATTTAGATAATGGCATAGAGAGAGTACATTTATAAAGACGATACCAAGCTGGGAGAGGTTGCAAATGCTTTGGAGGATAGGATTAAAATGCAAAATGATCTGGACAAACTGGAGAAAACAGGATGAAATTCAATAAGGACAAACGCAAAGTACTCCACCTTAGTGCACAGTGAACATCAGTTACACACATGCAAAATGGGAAATGACTGCCTAGGAAGAAGTACTGCAGAAAGATATATGGGGGTCATAGTGTACCACAAGCTAAATATGAGCGAACAGTGTAACAATGCTGTGCAAAAAAAAAAAAAAAAAAAAAAAAAAAAAAAAAAAAGCAAACATCATTCTGGGATATATTAGCAGGAGTTTGTAAGCAAGACATGAGAAGTAATTCTTCTGCTCTACTGTGTGCTGATTAGGCCTCAACTGGAGTAGTGTGTCAGCTTTGGGTGCCACATTTCAGGAAAGATGTGGACAAATTGGAAAAACTCCAGAGAAGAGCTACAAAAATGATTAAAGGTCTAGAAAACATGAGCTATGAGGGAAGATTGAAAAAAAATGGGTTTGTTTAGTCTGGAGAAGAGAAGACTGAGGGGGGACATAACAAGTACATAAAAGGTTGTTACAAGGAGGAGGGAGAAAATTATTTTGGTTACCTTCTGAGGATAGGACAAGACGCAATGGGCTTAAATTGCAACAAGCGCGGGTTAGGTTGGACATGAGAAAAAAATTCCTGTTAGGATGGTTAAGCACTGGAATAAATTGCCTATGGAGGTTGTGGAATCTCCATCATTGGGGATTTTTAAGAGCACGTTAGACAAACACTTGTCATGGATAGTCTAGATTATACTTAGTCCTGCGTTGAATACAGTGGTCCAGAATAGATAAACTCTTGAGATCAGTTCCAGTCCTAGGATTCGATGATCATCACTGAATACCTGTAATTATTTTCAAAATGTTAACAGAAGGGAAAAAAGTAATCCAAGACACTGGGTTTCTTTATTAAAGATTTCAGAGTAGCAGCCGTGTTAGTCTGTATTTGCAAAAAAGAAAAGGAGTACTTGTGGCACCTTAGAGACTAACAAATTTATTTGTTAGTCTCTAAGGTGCCACAAGTACTCCTTTTCTTTTTTTCATTAAAGATGACATACCAGTACTTCTTTTTGCAAGAATGAAGGAGTTAATTCCAGTGTCTGTTCAGGTATTTATAATGCCTCCAACATTGTAATATCTGCGTATCTCAAAAATTCATAATCACAATACCGCTGAGAAGCAGGGACATATTATCATCAAAATTTACATTCAAGAAATGAGGCAGTCAGAGGTTAAGTGACTGCTCCAGGGTCACACAGAAAATCTGAGCCAGGATTTTACAGAAAATCTGAGCCAGTATTTGAGCCAGGACTTCAGCCCAGACATCTTGTGTTCCAGGCCAGTGCCTTAAGCACAAGATCATGTACCTTCTCAGTGCCCTGACACAAAATCAGTTTGAGGAAATTCTCCGAGCCATATTATCCCTCCCTTCAGCCACATGTGGAGGGGAAGAAAAGCACTTAGATCCTGACGGGAACAACATGGAATGGGAAAATGGACACCCTCTGTGATGCCATTCCAAGCCACTCCATAAACGACCCTCCTCAGGTTCTAAGAATGAGGGAAGCAGAGTTGTGAGGTAGTGGCCAAGATGGAGGCTGCTCATGATGATATTGCTATCCCTGTACATCTGCTCACCTTTAACTCAGTTACCATTAACTTGCCAATCTCCCCTGCCCCCCACACACAGGGACCCTATTACCACCCTGAGCCAGGCTGCCAAGGGACTTGCAGGGGTGCAGAACGAGGGCCAGCCGTGTAAACCCAGGACCTCCACACAGATTATCCTTGGCCACTGTGAATCCTTGGAAATTTGGAGCTCAATTTCTGGAGGAGGAAGTGCAAGCCCCATCCTTTGATAAAAGCACTTGTAGGACACTAGATTCATACAACCAGAGTTTTTTGTCCCCCAGATGTGAGGATAATCCAATATGGCCGCTACAATGTCAAGTGGATATGGAATACCCATCCAAAATTGATGTGTGGTGTTGCTGCACACTCTTAAATAGCTATCATATTATATCCGAGAGGCAGCTTCATTTAATTGGTAAGTGAAGCAGCTCCTATGTATGTAATGTTTGTGAAGTGCTTTGGGCTCCCTCAAGATGCAACTATTACAAGTAATATACACTAATAATTATCACTGATATTCTAGCCTTTCCTCCAACACCTTTCTAGAAATGGCAAGCAGTTCTATTATTTTTAAACTGTACTCAGTAGTTTAGAAACATGGTGAACTGTACATTCTGTGTAATGTAAATGCATAGTTCAAAGCCTTTCACTTTATCTCACTGGATTTACTGAATATTAATGCACTCTACATTTCAGGGCATTGCGTTTGTGCAGCGGAGGAGATTACAGTAAAGAGGAAATTTTGGGACATTTTAACTACATGATGAATGTTCCCACAGGCTTTCAAATAAGAAAAATAAAACCATTATTCTTACAAAGGGACCTCCTGCCAAGGAGCTGAGGGCACTGTACGCCATATTCAAAAACATGCTTTCACTTCTGAAACCCACACTGAAATGCCACAAACAAACAAACAAACAAAAAAACCCAGGTAGAAATCAATTTCTGCATCTGAACATCATTGTCTCCCCCATCACTTTGTAAAGGATATGATGTTCTCATGAATTTGATGTAGCACACAGTCAAGCATGGAGAGGCTATAGAGATAATACATTCTCCACGCTGGTTTATAGATCCTCTTGCTCTTTGTCATCAGAGACCATCCATTGAAGAATCACTCCCCTCCCCACAGAATCAATATGCAGTGGGAACGTGCTGAAAATGTTTATTTTTCTTTAGACAAATAAATGGGATTTTAAAATAAGGTTTCAAATGAATCATTCTGGGTAAGTAAAACAGTGTATTAGAAACAGGAAATTATGTTGCAATGTTTAGTCTTATATTTATTAATACTGTCTGATAAAAACATGTTTTAAAAGCTCATCAAATCTCAGTTATCAAATGTGTCCTTAATATCTCAGTTCAAGTTCATTAAAAAGAACGTTGGAATTCATGAGAGCATTCAAATTCAAAAAACAAGCCGCTTAAATCCTCTCTTACATGTATACTGAGAGCATTAGAAATATACTTCAAGAAGATAAACAATATCCTTTGTTCATACACAATCTAAAATGCTGTTGTCATTTATGCCATCATTTCAGATATAAAGCCCTTTTTAAAAGCAGTTTTAAAAAATGCAGCTATTAAATTCAAATTAGGATGAAACATGTTATAAGGTTTCATAGGGCCTTTTTAGTCTTCGGCTAAATTTGAAGGGCAAAGGACAAGTGAAAGGTTTTTTGAACAGTTTTGAACTATTTTTTGATGTTGTTTAGCAACTGCACACACAACATTCACACACACTGTTTGCATGTGGAACAAACATAATTGTGTGCACAATTGCAGCCATTACACATAAAACATGAGCAGAAAGGAGTCTAAATGATCATTTTCACATGCATTTGTTTCAGTTACACCTGTAAATGTGGTGATTTTGAGCACATATTTCTGAAAATATGTCCCCCAGATAAGAATGGTTATTTTGAATTCATTTTTAGTAAGCCTTCTGTTTTTCATTTTAGGCCAACATAAAAATTGAACTTGTATAATTATAAACTGCATTCAAACTGCCCATACAATCCCTATTGATATCGAGAGTTGCAAACAGTAACTAAGGACAATATGTGGCACTGTAATAGTTCTTTATCAAAAATAAATCCTGTCCAGCCATTTAAGGAAAAAAGTTTGCAAAAAAAACCCCAAACTTTCTCAGAATGAGATCTTTTATACCAATTTTATTCAACACACCCCTCATAACAGACATACAACAGCAGCAAATAGCTTTTGCAATAATAATGCAAATAACTAAGGCAAGTGAAAAAGATTTAAAAATGTGTGTTTGTAACCTACCTAACATAGCTAAGCATTTCAGGTAGCTTCCCAGGGCTCACTGTAATTCTCTTGTCTACCTGACACCTTTGAGACTAAATGAAAAGAGCATACATTTACAGAATGACTAGATATACCAACTGACACTCCTCTACACTTCGATTCCAAGTTTTACTGCAGAAAAAACATGAGGATGATAAAGCCCTTGGAAAAATAATAATTTCAATAAGAAATTTAAAGAGTTAAGCCCCACACCATACTGCAACATTACCCAGTGGGATCACAGATGGTTGAGTATTTTCATCAGAATGACTCTTCAGATAAGTGTTCCAACTGGAGTTCCTAGAATTCTCTGAACCTTCCTACCATTCTCATACTACCCTCCTGCTATTCTCCGGCCTTCTCATCCTTCAAGTGTTGCCTTAAGGGAATTTTCCCAACAGGATAAAGTGGGAATAGTTGCTATCAGCACAGAACCAACCACAGGTGAATATTTGTCCAGTTAGCACTCCACTATATCTCTGTCATGAGAGTACTCAAACAAGGTCAATCCAAAAATGAGGTAAAACTGAATTACATAGCTTATTATTAGAGGGCTAAGGGAGAAATATTAGAGGGCTAAGGGAGAAATAATTGTAGAACTTTGTTTTAAAGTAAAATAAGAAGCTATCCATTTGAGTGCCTCCTTCCTACTTTCTATCCCTGTTTCCTTGCAGCATGTCTCCTCTCTTTGTTAGAAAGGGTATTTAAACAGCTTGTAAAAGATAATTTTAAAAAAGTAATCAGGAGGACCCCAGAGGATGCTGCAACTGAGGTGGACATAGGTTGCTTGAGCTCTGAAGTGGTCCATAAGGAATCCTCAAACATCATCCCCTAAACCCCACCATCCAACCCCAAGAAATATTGGCCCTGACTACTGAAACCTTCAAGATGCCCTGCGGCTCTGCAACTTCCTCTCTGAATCCAAAAGCCCCAAAGAAACAGGGGATCTCTCCCCTCCATTTCTACAACAAAATGGTTCCTGAGCCTGATGGAATGCAGCTGATGGCTGTACTACAACAGATGGCTGCAAACACTGTTGAAATTAAATCTACAGTTTACACCCTACAGATCACCATGATTGAGATTCAGAGTGCACTACAAGCTCTGTCCAGATGGGTGGATGAAGCAGAAAATGATTTCTGAAGTGGAAGATGATTTTAAAGAGTTTATGAAGAATATTAATGATATCAAAACTATTAAGACCATCTGGAAAGCAACTCAAGATGATTGTGGGTGTACCTGAGGCAGAGGAAAAAGGTAAACCATCTGAATGTGTCACTAAACTACTAAATGAACATAAGAATGGCCATATTGGGTCAGACCAATGGTCCATCTAGACCAGTATCCTGTCTCCCGACAATAGCCAACTGGTGCTTCAGAGGGAATGAATAGAAAAGGTAATCATCAAGTGATCCATTCCCTGTCACCCATTCCCAGCTTCTGGCAAAGAGAGGCAAAGGACACTTCAGAGCATGGTTTTGCATCACTGCCCATCCTGGCTAATAGCCATTGATGGACCTATCCTCCAGGAACATATCTAATTCTTTTTTGAGTTGTTGGATCTGCTGGTAGATATTTGTTTTGGTATAGAATGGGCACACTTGCCCCTAAACCAGCTCAGGGAGGATGGCCTAGAACATTGATTGTGAAGTTTCTGAAGTTTACCACTAAGACGCTTATATTGCAGAAAAACAAAAAATAGGGGAGAACTAGCAATTGAAACACTGCTCTTTCAAGATGATGCCTGTGATGTGTTTGCAATGAGGGCAGCTTTTAACCAAGTGAAACAATTGGCCAGGAAGATAGTCTTTAAGTATTTTATTAAATACCTGGCACTGCTCCATATTAAGAATGGTGAGAAGATAGCATCATTCAGTTCTCCTCAACAGGCAGAAAAAAATCCCAAAAATATGCAAACTCCTTCCTCAGAAGAGGAGACTTTATGGAATGATCAGACCACATGGAATTTACGTATTGCTCTCTGAGATCTGACCTAGTTACTCTAAACAAGTTGATGGATACTAACTGATATTGATACGTCAGTTCCTTTTCCCCCCTTTTTCATTGGGATGGAAGGGTTAAAGGAGTATCAATTTACTCCCTATTGCCTTAACTTCTGGGAAAGGAGCATCAATGTAAAAATCTATCATTTGATTAGTTTATATATAGCACTTTATTAGATGGTGTTATCTTGTAGACTAATGTATAAAAATTCTATAGGCAATTTGTGATTACTATAGTTGTAATGTTTGGGAACCCAAGGGCTGTGAGGATCTTCAAATTTCACCTGATTCGGCTGCCCACTCTGGGTGTCGTGTGTATTTTGGATGTTTTAAACAGATTCTTCATTTTGATTTTATGGTACCAATGTGTATTTCCATCCACTGTCTTCTGTTTTGTTTCACTTATTTAATTCTTCTTTCTGTCCCCCACCCTCCCATGCTGGGAATTTCCTTCCTTCTCATGTAGAATATGTACTGAGAAGTGACATCCTATCCCTGGATTATGTCACTTTGGCTGCTTTGCTGATATTCAAGAACTGTATGCTGCTCAGGGAAAATTGCAGTTTTTCATTTATTCACAAAGTGACTTTATATTTTATCCAGTATATTTTAAACCGGATGTCTCTGATAAGTAAAAGTGTCTCCTGGAATATCAAGGGTTTTATTAACCCCATTAAAATAAAAATATATACTTCATGTTTAAAAAAAGGAGAGAGGGAGAATGTTGATGTTGTCATGCTCCAGGAGAGACATCTGACAGAATTTGAATATGGTAAATTGAATAGAAATTGGATAGTCCTCAGTTTCTAGTTGCTTTAATTCTAAAGCAAATGGCATTGCTATACTAATACATAATAAGTTAAATGTTAATATTTTGACCACCAGGCCTGACAGTGAGGGCAGATTTACTATCCTCAAAGCAGAAACTGGCAATTCTGTATTCAACTTTGTATATCTCTGCAGGCCAAACCAGGATGACCGCAGATTTTTTCACATTTTTATGTGTATACAGGACATGGGCCATCATCCTGTTACTGTAGCTGACATCCAGTTCTTGATATCTCCATCTTGATATAAAAACACTAATACTGATCAGGTACATGCATGGCTAATTTAGGCTCAGAAGGTTTGTGGACATTAGGTAATCCTACAGCCAGAGACTATTGGGTGTGGTATTTCCTGTTGCTCATTCAACATAATCAAGTTAGTGTTTCAAGACTTGATTAATTCAGTAACTGATTGTGGCATTGGTACTATTGTTATATGTAATCATAATCCTATACACATCTTAGGACTCCAGGGTGTGCACCCCCCGCTAAAATGTGGAGATTAAATCTCTCTCTGCTGTTTGATCCATCATTTGTTAACTCCAGCCAACAGGACTTAGAATTAAACCATGTCTCCAATGCTTCATTGGCTACTACATTTTGGGAAATCTTTATAGCCTTTATCAGAAGCTGTATCAACTGTTACGCCACCTTTAAAAAGAAATGGAGAGAACATTGAATTGGATACCCTTCCAGAGGAATTTAAGGCCTGGGATGTAGACTATGATTTCTCCATCCTTCGCAGAGAAACTCAGAACCCTCATCAACCTAAGATAAGAAATCAACAAACTTCTATCCCAAAAGGATGAATTTGCATTATTCTGTTTGAAGCAAGACTACTGGGAATCTGGAAAGATAGCTGGCAAGCTATTTGCATATAGACTTAAGCAAATGGCTAGCAGAAATAAGATTGCTACCATCATTAATAGTAGCAATAAATTATACACAACAAACAATTTCAGCAGTGTTATTCAAAACTATATTTAGTGGAAGAGGGAATCAGTAAAGATGCCCTAGATAACTTTAACGGATTGTCTCTGCCACAGATTTCTGACTCTCAGAACAACTTTTAGATACCATTCTAGAAATCACAGAACTGACTCAGGCTATAAAAGAAATGAAGTTGGAAAGACTCCTGCTGCAAACAGGTTCCCAACTGAATTTGAGAAATTAAAGTTCTCAAATTTTAATACCTAGAGTATGTTCACTTAGGCAAAGAATGACTAAACTCTACCCACTATTCTAAGAGAAGCTGTAATTTCAGTTATTCCTAAACCTGGGAAAGACCTTAAACTATATAGTAATTTCAGGCCAATTTCTTTACTCAATTGTGACTCTAAGATTTTAGCAAAAACTCTCGCTATATGATTGTCCAAAGTTTCACGTTGTACACATAAATCAGGTAGGCTTTCTTCATAATAGACATGGCTCAGATATTGTGCGTCAACCAATTGATATTATTGCTGCTTTGGAGAGACTCTAAAGAGCCCTTAGCGGTCTTTTCTTTAGCTGCCGAAAAAGACTGACTGTACAGCCTGACAGGTTTCAGAGTAGCAGCCATGTTAGTCTGTATTCGCAAAAAGAAAAGGAGTACTTGTGGCACTTTAGAGACTAACAAATTTATTAGAGCATAAGCTTTCGTGAGCTACAGCTCACGAAAGGAAAACCTTTCATGGTGACAAGCAAGGTAGGCTAATTCCAGCAGTTAACAAGAATATCTGAGGAACAGTAGGGGGTAGGGTGGGGGGGAGAAATAACATGGGGAAATAGTTTTACTTTGTGTAATGACTCATCCATTCCCAGTCTCTATTCAAGCCTAAGTTAATTGTATCCAGTTTGCAAATTAATTCCAATTCAGCAGTCTCTCGTTGGAGTCTGTTTTTGAAGCTTTTTTGTTGAAGTATAGCCACTCTTAGGTCTGTAATTGAGTGACCAGAGAGATTGAAGTGTTCTCCAACTGGTTTTTGAATGTTATAATTCTTGACATTTGATTTGTGTCCATTCATTCTTTTACACAGAGACTGTCCAGTTTGGCCAATGTACATGGCAGAGGGGCATTGCTGGCACATGATGGCATATATCACATTGCTAGATGCTCAGGTGAACAAGCCTCTGATAGTGTGGCTGATGTGATTAGGCCCTATGATGGTGTCCCCTCAATAGATATGTGGACAGAGTTGGCAACAGGCTTTGTTGCAAGGATAGGTTCCTGGGTTAGTGGTTCTGTTGTGTGGTGTGTGGTTGATGGTGAGTATTTGCTTCAGATTGGGGGGCTGTCTGTAAGCAAGGACTGGCCTGTCTCCCAAGATCTGTGAGAGCGATGGGTCGTCCTTCAGGATAGGTTGTAGATCCTTGTTGATGCGTTGGAGAGGTTTTAGTTGGGGGCTGAAGGTGATGGCTAGTGGCGTTCTGTTATTTTCTTTGTTGGGCCTGTCCTGTAGTAGGTGACTTCTGGGTACTCTTCTGGCTCTGTCAATCTGTTTCTTCACTTCAGCAGGTGGGTATTGTAGTTGTAGGAATGCATGATAGAGATCTTGTAGGTGTTTGTCTCTGTCTGAGGGGTTGGAGCAAATGCGATTATATCGCAGAGCTTGGCTGTAGACAATGGATCGAGTGGTATGATCTGGATGAAAGCTAGAGGCATGTAGGTAGGAATAGCAGTTAGTAGGTTTCCGATATAGGGTGGTGTTTATGTGACCATCGCTTATTAGCACCGTAGTGTCCAGGAAGTGGATCTCTTGTGTGGACTGGTCCAGGCTGAGGTTGATGGTGGGATGGAAATTGTTGAAATCATGGTGGAATTCCTCAAGGGCTTCTTTTCCATGGGTCCAGATGATGAAGATGTCATCAAAAGGATCAGCGGTAGAGTCAGTATCTATATGCAATGCCAACAGTCTTTCCTCAGAGGTGAATTTTCATGTAAAACAACATGAGTGGGCATATTAGCCAGTGAGACAGACCTGTTCATCAGCTGAGGACAGACACCATGTCAGATCTGTCAGAGAAATATCCTGAGAGAAATTTCCTTTTTTGCAAGAACGGTGCATTTTACTTTTATTTTACCTCTATTAATTCACCACTATACATACAAAACTTTGATAGGCCTTCCCTTTATGGGGAATGTACATTTTTACTCTAGCTAGGATAAAATCTACAAGAGCTATAAATCCTCAGGCTACAGGAAATAAGATGAGGATAAGCTCCAGTTTCCCCCATGGAATGATATTGAACTATTAGGATTATTATGGGGAAAGGTTTATGTCACCATTTTCTGAAGCATACAAAATCCAATATTGAGCCAAATACTGATCTCAGTTACTCTGGTGTAAATTAATGGAATTGATTCATGTTTACATCAGTTTGAGTGAGAACAGATTATAGTCCATTGTCTCCAGGAAATAACTTATTTTGTGTGGATGACCCCTGCACCTCTAGGGAATCCCATTGATTGACCTCAATGGAAGAGGAAGGTCTCTGCACAGTGCAGGGTTTCATTCATGTATGCAGAGTAACTTGCAGGGTGAGTGCCTTAGTTTGTTCTGGTATGTAAACTGCTACATTCTCAGGTTTAAACTACTTATTTGCCTCACAAACCAAAATGTTTTATTGCCCTTCTCCCTAATCCTAGTCTGACATGAACAGGCTTCCTTTAATAAAATGGTCACTGCACATCCCCAGTGGTGAAAATGAGATTCTGATGAGATCTCCACTTCTGGTGTCAAGAGATCATATATCTAAGGCACACAGAAGATTCAGCAGGTTTTGAGAGGTATAAGAGCACAGCTTGACAGATGACGGTTGTCAGAAAGCTAAAGCAGCACACAAGGCTTATAAATAAACAGCCTAATCTTTTTGTAAGCAGTAGTCATATCAGAAGAGTATGAAATCCAATGCAATAGAGATTTGGAAATCAGGTAATGCTGTAGATGGCTACATTGATTGATTCAAAGATCAAGAATCTCTTCTTCTGTGATGGGGTAAAAGCCCCAAGGGAATTTAATCATACTTTCTTTCAAACAACAGACTTGGTAAACATCCTGCACTAATCTTATCACTGACATTTTGCCATGATATGCATATTATATACATATTTACTCATATGAATCTTCAGCTCTCTTGTCATGCTTAGCTCCTCTTCCTTTCACAAGCAATTGCTACTAAAGCTCCTCCCCTGCAGATGAGCTGCATACACTGCTGACATTAGATTAAATCAATCTGTAGCACACTGCAAGGTGGAAATATCCCTTATGACATACGTTTGGGTGAACTGAAAACACTGCATTCTCTGAAGAACCTCTAACTGTCATAAAACTCATAGTACCCAAAAATTAGAAGAAATTTTAAAAATTGTTATATAGCTGACAGGAAAAAAATTATAATCTTTAAATATTTAGCACATCTGTGAAGACAAGGAATTACTCTAGATCATAATCACATTTCATCTAGCTCACAGCTATTTGGTCCACATAGACTCAGCAATCACCCCCTTCTTGGAGAAACCTACACTAGCATGAAGTTCACATCCCCGTCCAAAGACTGGTTAAATGGACTTGGTACATGGGAGTAATGCAGAGGGATTGGGAGAGACAAACCTTAGTCACCACCTAAAGGCTGGGATCAAGAGACCTGCACAACTAAGCTACAATTGCTGTTACGCTCCATGAGTAATGTCTATATGGCATACTACTGAACTGTACATAGCAGTGGAACCACAGAGTTTATGGACCTCTGACCATCCCCTTGACCAGTCTCCCCACTATACGTACATACACCCCTCAAGAAAGAGCCATTGCTGAAGTGAACTCCATAGTGACCCGAGATCTGTGAAGTACCCCTACATGATCTCACTGATTTCCAGTTGTTCACTACATGGCTGTGCTTGCGGTAGAAGGATTTTACCCCTAGAATTGTGTATTCCCACACAAATGTACCTACCTAGCTAAGTGGGGCTGTACTGGGTGAGATTTGTCCCCACTGCAGAGGGTCTGTGGTAGATCTACATACCACTTAAGTCCCACAGAGGCCCTCAAAACAGGATTTTGATGGTGCACACGCCTTATTCCATCTCTGGACTCAGGGATGAATTCCACTCAGGGATGAAGTCCACAATGAGATTGTGACTAGACAGTGTGAAATATATGCAATGAAATTTGAAAACATAAAAGACACTCAGAATTGGAGGTTTTCACATTTCATTTCAGAACTACAAACTGGCCAAATTTCATGAAAAAAATCTGATTTTTCTCAGTTGAAAACAAAACCATTTTTGAGTATTCCACTTTTCACAGAACATTTTTAAATTCCAAAAGGACTAAATTAAAATTTACTCCATCAAAATAAAAATCTATGTTCACTTCATAAGGAGAAATTGAACAATTTGGCCTATTTCAAACAAAAGCTAGCAATTGGCAAAAAGTTTCTCTAAAAGTAAAAATTTGGGGCCATGAAACATCCAACTATGAAAAGTACTTACTATTTTTTGGCACTAATTCTTACTTTGCATATCAGCCAGGCATATATAACTTCATTTTTATAACATACTAGATATTATGAGTTAAATATTTTTTTGTCTTTACATGTCAATAGTTGGATTTCACCCACAGTTTAAAGAGTAACTGAATCATTTGTTACCTACCAAAAATGGAGTTCAAGGGTCTGTGTTTCCCTGGCAACAATTGAAAAACACCTTTCACTCCTAAAACAGGGCAAAGAGCTGAACATGCATATTAAATATCTAATGAAAAGGGGAAAAATAATTGCATTTTTATTTGTGCGCTTCAATAGTGGGTTTTTTTAAGTTTGATTTGTATAAAAGTATATCCATCACAGTTATCATCGGGGAGGGCAGGCCATGTAAAAAAAAATCTTAGACAATAAAAATATAATGCTAATTAAAAAACAGACTCACTCAATTTTGGAGGTTGATCACTGTAACCCGCACCAGAAGAGGGGGTATATTTAACCCAAGTACTCGCTGGTCCACGCATGATGATAAGAATCTACGAGAGCTACCCATTAATGGAGATATTCTTTTAGCTGAAGCACGGTAGAAGTTCATGCTTTTAGGTCTGCATGTGAAGCTATCCAAGGCGCTGGATGAGGTCATCCACACTGAAGGTTCCTGGTTCAATCTCTATCACTGATCAACGTTGGAGGCTTATTACGAATTTTCCTAATTTAACCCACTAAAACAAAAGCATGAAAAACTCTGAGCTGTTCTGAGTGTGAATAATGAACTAGGACAATTTGCTGTATGGAGCCCAAGGGTATTATTAAATTATTAGTATTGCTGCAGGAACTAAAAGCCTCAAGCAAGCTGGGATCCCTCTGTAGTAGACACTACAGAAAAAACAGCGGAGGGATTGTTTAGACAGCTGTTTGGTTTGCGGCAAACTAGGGTGTGAATCTGCCCCGCACTATCCTGCTGTGCATAAGGTGTCCACGTGGACCTTGCTGATGCACATTAACAGTTAGTGTGCTTTAGAACATAAAAACATTAGAATGACCAGACAGGGTCAGGCCACTGGTCCTCAAGCCCATTATCCTGTCTTCCAACAGTGGCCAGAACCAGATGCTCCAGAGGGAACTAACAGAATAGGGCAATTATTGATTGATCCATCCTGTCATCAATTCCCAGCTTTTGGCACTCAGAGATTTAAGGAAACAGAGAATGGCCATTGATGCACCTATTCTCCATGCACTTACCTAGTTTTTTTTTTAATTATTAAACCCAGTTACAATTTTGGTCTTCACAACATCCCATGGCAATGAGTTCCACAGGTTGTGCAAACAAGTACTTCCTCATATTTGTTTTAAATCTGCTGCCTATTCATTTCATTGGGTGACTCCCTGGTTCTTCTGTTATGAGAAGAGGTAGATAACACTTCCCTATTCACTTTCTCCAAATTTTTTATGATTTATAGACTTCTGTCATATCTCTCTTAGTCATCTCTTTTCTAAACTGAAAAATTCCAGCCTTTTTAATCTGTCCTTTTATGGGAACTGTTCCATACCCCTAACCATTTTTGTTGCCTGGTTTTCAAAATGGCATGGACAAACATGCATGGCATTGCTTTGTGTAGCAATCTGCCACCAGGTCAGAAATGGGAGAGTAATGACAAATGGACATGGGAACAAACCCCAATCAATGCATAACCCTACCAGGGGTAGATCTAACCTACCAGAATACAGGAGAGTGTCTCTTTTCGTAGTTGTACAGTTGGTCATACCCACATATATTAGAATAGGAAAAAGGTAAACTATATTTTTGAGATGGGGTAACCAGCATTCAAGGTAGATATACTGTGGATTTATATAGTGTAATATAATATTTTCTGTTTTATTATCTATCCCTTTCCTAATTTGGTTAGTTGTTTTGACTGATGCTGCACATTTAACAGATATTTTCAGAAAACTATCCACGATGACTTCAACAGCTCATTCTTGAATGATAACAGCTAATTTAGACCCCATCATTGTGTAGGTATAGTTGGGATTATATTTTTCAATGTTTGTTACTTTGCACTTAACATACAATTTCATCTGCCATTTGGTTACCCAGTCACCCAGTTTTGTGAGGTTCCTTTGCTAACTCTTCGCAGCCAGTTTTGGACTTAACAACCTTGAGTGATTTAGTATCATCTGCAAACTTTGCCACCACATTTACTTTATTTTCCAAAACATTTATGAGTATGTTGAACAGCATAGGCCCTAACACAGATATAATGTATTCCATCCTGCAGCTCCACTAATCGAGTGGATCTCAGCTTGTTTGTACTAGTCATAGCTCAAAGGTCAGTTTCATGCAGCAAATGATATATTATCTGCTTCAGAATAATACACTGGTTGATAAATTTCTTTATTTTTCCAGCCAAATATTATTTTGATTGTTTTTAATTTAAATAAAAACAAAGAGAGGGATAAAAATAAAAAGAAGTGTTTAACTCTCAGCAATAAAACAAGAAGAAACTCTTTAAACCGAGTGTGGTCGTATCCTATTGTTTTGCCATTAGAGCATGAAGTTGACTGGGCAAAACATGCACAAATCAATGAATCTGAGACTAATGATACATCCCATATTATACATCCCCAGATGTGTAACAGTGGCTCATTTCGCAAAAAGAAAAGGAGTACTTGTGGCACCTTAGAGACTAACATATTTATTAGAGCATAAGCTTTCGTGAGCTACAGCTCACTTCATCGGATGCAGTGAGCTGTAGCTCACGAAAGCTTATGCTCTAATAAATTTGTTAGTCTCTAAGGTGCCACAAGTACTCCTTTTCTTTTTGCGAATACAGACTAACACGGCTGCTACTCTGAAAAGTGGCTCATTTGTTCTCCTTTATACCTGCCATCAGCCAGCATCTTCTCCCCATACCTCACAACTTGTCAACCATTTTAAATGAGTTAATTCTGATAAAGTTAGGATCAAGGGAATTTCTCTAATACTGAAACTGCCTAACAATAAAATTCTGTGGCACACTGCATTAGTAAGCTATTTTTTAAAAGAACTGAATAAACTTCTTAGTGTTTAAGCCCCAATGGGGAAGTCTCTATGGATTGTCCATTTCTGCTTATTACACGCTGTTTTAATGTTGTCTGTCTTGCATTAGTCAGAAACCAGAGTGTATGGAAATACTGTGATTTGAAAGATATTCAAAAGTAATGATAAACAACCCTTGGTGCTTGATTTTCATTTAGCTGAACCTGCACATAAAAAGAGCTACCAAAGAAAGTTATCCATTACTTGCCAAATCAAAATGACTTCAGAAAGCAATCCCCAAGTCTCCAATGATATATGTCCAACAGAACCACCTCCTAATCTCTGTGAATTATTGGTAAGAACTCCATTAAACCAGCCAATCATCCATCTTTGTTCCCCTTGCTATAACTCAACTAGATGTACTACCTATGAGCACTTTGAAAAAACAATTGCAATAAACCACTGTGGTCCAAAGTTAGCAATATGCTTTAGAATTTTACTTGCTGAATTAAACTGTTATCACACACATTCATATCTGGAGTATACCAAAGAATGTAAATAAAACTAACGTTATTATTTGTGAGACAAGGTGGATGAGGTCATATCTTTTATTGAAGCAACTTCTTTTGGTGAGAGAGACAAGCTTGCAAACTAAACAGAGCTCTTCTTCGTGACTGAGAAATATACTCACCATATGTCCACACTTCAAGTGTAACAAATACACAGCTGCAGCTGTGCTGCTGTAGCTCTTCAACGTAGACACTACCTATGCCAACAAAGGGGAGAGGTCCTTGCATCAGTGTAAGCGATCCGCTGTCCTGAGATGTGGAACCTAGGTAGACTGAAGAATTCTTCCATCAACCTGGCATTGTCTACCCCATGGGGTTACACCAGTATAGCTATGGCCATGTCTACACTAGCGAGCGTATAGCGGCAGAGCTGTACCGATGCAGCTGTGCCACTGTAAGATTGCTCGTACAGATGCTCTATTCCTATGGGAAAGAGCGCTTCCATCAACATAATTAAACCACCTCCAACGAGCGGTGGTAGCTATATCGGCTGGTGACATAGTTATGCTGATGTAAATTCCCCATGTAGATCAGCCCTCAAGGTGGAATAAATCATTTAGCATAAGTAGTTACATATTTCAAGGAACCATTCAAGGAGAAGTGGCCCATTCATATCTTTCTAGACACGGGGGGGAAAAGGAAAAAATATAAAAGGGTGGGGGAGGGCATTTAAGTTGGTTACAGAGCCTGGTAGCTTAAACTCAGTACTTTCCTAAATACTAAAAAAAATCATGGACTGAACAAACACACTGGATTTATGGCTCATTACAATAATCTGTAACCCACTTAACCCCAACCCCAGTCTCCTTTTTTATTTTTTCTTTTCCACGTGACTGGAGAGGTGTTAACAGGCCACTTCACCTTGAATGGTCCCTCAAAATGTGTGTTAACTATTTAAGCTAAACTATCTGTTCCATCTTGTATTTAGCTGTGACACTGAGCATATTTCTCAGACCTGAAGAGCTCTATTTGGCTCAAAAGCTTGTCTTCTCTCATCAACACTAGTTGGTCCAATAAAAGATATTATCTCACCCACCTAGTCTCTCATATCCTGGGAGCAACACTGCGTACAACAATCGATTAAGATTTGCATTATTGGTCCATCCGATGAAGTGAGCTGTAGCTCACGAAAGCTTATGCTCAAATAAATTTGCTAGTCTCTAAGGTGCCACAAGTACTCATTTTCTTCAGATTTAATAATTTTATTAAGATAATGTTGAAGTAAAAAGAAAACAGTCCAGAGTTTAGGCATAGAAGTTTCTGGTTATCAGGAAATAAGGTACAGATTATCAAGGGGTGCAAAATTAAGTTTTGGAGCGGATGGCGTAAGGAATACATTTACACTGACTTTTCTTCCCCAGAGGACAGCCCTTATGTGACAATTTCTGTGAGGAAGTTCCTCAGCCTGCTAGGGCGGTATAAAAGAGAAGCCTCTGGTCTGATCCTGTCATCGCTAGTCTGCTTAAACTTTGAACAGGGAAAGTGTAAGCTGTAGGAACGAGATCTTCCATATAGTTATTTGGAATACTTTGGAAAATGCATGGAAAGACTATCAGATTGTACATCTAAGCTGCATTTTGGATTTGAACATTTTGGGATGATTCTAGAGAAACTTTTACAAATCAGTAGCCTCACCATCTCTGCTATAAAACTGACCTAAGGACTTTACACTCATTTGTATGTATATGGACCTCTTAACCATTTATAATGCTCTTCTTTTCTTTTCCTCTTAGATATCCTACTTGGGTGAGATCTGAGATTCATATTGACCTTTGGGATTGGTAGAACTAAGTATGGTCAATATGTTTTTTAGTAACCTCTCACCATATTAGACATGGTTGTGTAAATGAGAACCAAAGGCTGAGACACCTAAAGGGGACTGTATTTGGCTTCTTGTTAACCAGTGTGGTACAAGAGAAGTTCTTTTGTTGCTGGCTTCGTGAATCTAATTATAGAATAAACCACCAGTTGTGGGGATTGTCTGCCCTATTCCTTGCAGTCTGCTATGAGCGTAGCATCCTCAATGTAGCCCATCCAGGCCTCCTGTCACAGACCCATTTATTATAGGTCACTAGTTGAAATTCAGCCTATTTCATCAATATCTGACGACTTTTTAGTTCTTCTGTGAATGGGTTGGCCGTATAGTTCTTCCACACTGATATATAAGCTGTGTAGTTTAAATAGATTTATGACGTATTGAATATACTCAGCAGAATTCTAGTTTTTTCTTCTGTTTTATGCCTGCCACTCGGAAGATGATGTATGTTAAGAGACTGCCCTCCCACTTACTCTGAAGAATGATTCCCAAAGGTTCCCTCATGCTATTTAAAACACTTTCATTCACAAGATAACCTACTTAATCCCTATTGTAAGCAGCCACCATCCCCAATTCTTGGGAGGATTGCACCTTGGCTGTATATTTTTAGCCTCTCTATGAACCTCATATTATGTATGATTGATTGTAACCTTTAAAAAATGTCCAAGTGATGAAAATAAAGTTTAGTCATCTGAAGCAGAGAGACTGACGGACACGGAGTCCGAACTTCCCTACAGATATCACTTCGAGAACAACGATGAGGCAACCTTGGTGGGGCATTGTTAGGAAGGCTGCACTGCTCCTACACAGACTATCTTTTCTCTAGATAAAAAGAGGACTGTTTCCTTTTCTAGTGCCATCATTTTGTTAACTTCCACAAATATTAAGTTCCCTTTCAGTATTGTACTTTATAAAGCTATTCCACACACCAAAGTGTTTAGCAAGAAAGGGTGTTGGACGTTGCAGCAAGTGAAGAATGTGATTAGAGCTGTGCAGAAGGGATGAGATACCCCTATGTTAGTCCCTTTTCACATTCAAGACACGTGACATGATATTTGGCATATTTTTGCACTCATTGATTTGTATGAAAGATATTTTGAATTTTCAGATATGAGCGTTGCAAATTTTAATATTTTTGCTAGAAAATGAGGCCATTTTGAGTGAAAGAAAAATCCCAGAGACTTCATATAACTGAGGGATCTCAGCCCTATAGCATCCCCTGGCTGTCTGCTGTGGAATTGTGGTTATTCCTTCAGTTTCCCTAAGTTGATTCAGGGATGGAACAGATATCCCTCAATCTTCATCTATAACTCAAGTCATCTGACTGAAAGGAGTCTGGTCCCACCCAAAGGTTTTTTTGGAGGCCCCTTTTTTGGAGCTTCGCTCAATAGTCTCAGGAGTCTGGGCTTTTACCTGAAGGCCTTTCCTAACCCTTTTCCAGTGCTGCTCCCTTTACAGGTTTTTTTCCCTTCTTTCTTCAAGAGGGCAGAAATAAAGTCTGTTAAAGCAGGAACATAAAGGCAAAGTGAAATATTTCTGTTATTGTTGCCACCCCTGGTTTGGGTTCTTGGCCCTTGTTATCTGTGCAGAAGTTGTGAGAGGGGACCCAGGCCCACTCTCTCCTTTGGGTCCAAGCCCAATTCCCCTGGGTGGTGCAGTCAGGGACTTATTTGTTTAAATCTTCTACTGTTTCCCTGGGCTGCTTCCTACTTCTGGCCCTTGCAAGTACTGCCTACCTAACAATTTTCTTTGATCCCTTCTGGCAGAGAACTAATTTCTCTGGGCAACTTTCTCTGGTCTGACCTTATGGAGCCCCTTCACTGCAGCTCTGTCTCTCTTCCACAGCTGCTCTGTTCAGGCTGGGCTGTAGCAGCCTTTTATCACTGCTGCTGTTAGCCTGCCCATAGGCTGCAGCTGGGGAGGTGTAAAAATTGACTTGATTCTTTACTTAAGGTTTAACAAGAGCAAGAGAGCAGAATTTGGTCCTACTCTTCTTAACCACTTAGTAAAAGTAAAAGAACAGAACAAAACAAAACTTTCAAATCAAGACCAAGACAAATCTTGTCTTATAGGACTTCCTATTACTTTTTTTTTTGTGCCCAGTTAACAACCCTGGTAGAAGTTCTCTTTACTTAAATGATCATTTCATGAAGATTTGAGAGATTACAGGAAACCAGCTCTGGCCCATACATTTGTGTAGCAATTAAGTATCTAGAGATGTGATCAGTGGAACTAAATTAGTTTCATATACCAGTGGAGGTTACTGATTATTTATGAAGCATTGAGAAAGAATGGAGCTGAGGCTCTTTAGACAAGGAAGTCTCTTTAGTATGTGCTAGCCTATTAAGGCTCATGAAATGACATTTTAAGAATGATACTTAAAACGTTTAATTTCTCATTAAATGTGGTATGAATATTTATAATCACTTGCAGTTAGACTGAAAGCATGAGTTCCTTTACATTTGAGCTAGTATATCCCCAGTTGTACTATCACATTCTTCAAAGAAATGACACTTGAGGAACCTTGTCACTGGATACTGCTGAGTACAGTGGTTGTAACTAAAATACCAGATCTAAAAAGACTGTCGCTTCACATCTTTGGTTATGATGTTCTCATTAGAGGAAAATAAGGCATTTACCAATTTACCCATCAACCATAATGATTCCATGAACATTAGAAACTTCCCCTGAAATGTCACTGTTTCATGTCACAACTGTAGCATACAGTAAAATATTTCAATAAGAGTCGTTTTAGGATTTGTTCTAGCCCTTAATACAGTGGAAGATTAACATCTCTTCAGCTAGGATTGATTCTGTTTTGCATGAACAGTTAATACAAACCCACAATGCTTTTAGGATAAGAGTCAGAAGGAGAAAGAGGATCATTTCTACTTTAAGATCCTTCTCCTTAAGAGATAACGTTCTAGACGAAGGAGTGTACAAATCAATAGTCAGCTTTAGAATGTGATTCAAATCCAAATCCAAGTTGAGTCTGTTGATAAATGTAAAAGCTGTTTATTGAGAACTTGCCCCAGAAGCATGAATACAAACAAATTAAAAAACAATCCTCTCTGTTGCTTCAGGAAGGATGGAAAAGCTTGCATTAGTACCCTCTTGAATCTTCAACTGATTTTAATTTCAACGTCTGCCATGTTCACAAAGAACTATATGCTGGTCCAATAACACTCAAAAGAAATTGGCCATTGACTATGAAGGAACCAGGATTTTACCCAGTCAGTAATTGCTCAAGGGAGTAGTCTACAAGGAAAAGAAATGACAAGAGCGGGTGACATTCAGTATCAATGAGGATTTTAATGTCATTTGAGAGAAGGATTGTTTAGCTTATCAGAGCTTGGTGTTCAGAAATTCTGCTTATGGTAACTGAACAAGGTATCTTCAAGAACATTTTTGTGAAAATACAGCAGCTCACATATGAAACAGTAGTTATATGGCTCAGACTCTGTTCTGTCTTTGCTCTCTACACAACATTAAAAAGATGAGGAAACCATGGACACAGCTGAGTTCCAAACAACAGGTTTACTAAAGTTATATGCATACAGGGCTACATATATACACTACTGCTCTGTTAGGTCCTTATAGCTTCTGCAGCAGAAGATAAGGAGGTCCACTAGACAGCTCCCAAACTATTTAAAGGGGCACTAAGCAATTCTTCTACATTACAGATTTTCAAAAGGTTATCCTTCTTTGTGTGTGCCTACTCTACAGCATATTCTCTGTAAGAAAAAAAATGTTGTAAATTTTAAAAAGTAAGTTCAGTTAACTTTTTACTCCATGTTATTTCATCACACATTTTGCACGCTCAAGACCTGGCTGAGAACAGATGTGGAAGTTCCAGAAATGTGTAATTTCTTATCATTTCTCTTTTACAAACACTTAGGGGAGGGGAGGGGAGAGAGAGAGAGAGAGAGAGAGAAAAAACCAATCGACCTAGTAAGCAAGGGTATGCCAATCTTCTGCCTGTTCCCAGAGCTCATAGCACTTCTATGAAGCAGCAAGGACCAGTGAAGCATTTAGTTATTATTAACACACTACACTGCACAACAGACTCATACTTGGCTTCCTTTCTGTGCAGAGGAAGATTTTTTACCCACCATACAATTGTTCACAGTTAATTTATAATTTAGAAAGTGATAAAAGATTAATTTAGGTCCATCTGGCTAAATTGCATCAAATCAATTCCCTGCCACTGCAAGGGCCTCAGGTATTGACACACCTTGGTCCCTCCTATTCTCTGCATATGGCACACAATAGTTTAGTCTCTGGAGGACTGCAATACTTTAGCCTAATCTAGATTATAGGGCGTAATGCCGGGTTAAAACTGGGCAGAATTCAATGGCTTGTAATGTGCAGAAAGTCAGCCTAGATGACATAGTGGTCCTTTCTGGCCATAAACTCTACGGTACAAAATTTGACTTGACCGTTTTCTCATTTTCATTTTTCTTCACACGCTTTGGTTAAAGAAGAAAATACAGAGAATGAATAATATCCCATTATCATGGCTTTGCAGATCTATTGATTTTAGAGAGCAGTATGGTATACAACCCTTGTATATAATTTTGAGTGTCTATTTTCTTTATCATTACCAATGTGTCTCTATTGTATTAATGGAACTATAAAACAATTTCCATTAGGGTTGTAATGCTTTGGTATAAGTTCAGTTGTTGGGGTTAGCAGGTGGGTGCTGGGTGGTGTTGGTGGCCTGAGATATACAGGAGATCAGACTAGATGACCTGGTGGTCCCTTCTGGCCTTCAGCTCTGTGAGTCTATTATTGGACCAATTTTTGTTGGTGAAAGAGACAAGCTTTTGAGCTCCACAGAGCTCTTCTTCAGGTCTGTGTAGCTCAAAAGCTTCTCTTTCACCAACAAAAGTTGGCCCAAGATATTGTCTCACCCACCTTGTCTCTCTAATATCCTAGGACTGACACAGCTACTACAATACTGCAAAAAAATGAATCTATTACATAATTTTCCAGGCACTTCTCTTCAAATCCCAACCACTCTGGGAAATGAGAGCACACACTGTTTTTTTTTTATTATTATTATTTTAGAATTGGAATGTAAATGTATGCAGTTTGCTTGATTATCATTGCAGATCCTTTGACAGGCGACAAATGTGCCATTTTAAATCAAGCAGTTCAACAAATGTAGCAAACCAGTTCAATTTGTACAGCCAATGAGTTCCTAAAATTCATGTATCTATTTTCTTCAAAAAAAGAAGCCACCACGTGCACCTGCATACATACACACACACACACACACACACACACACACACACACACACACTTCTGCTACTTCAATACTTGGGGCTTAATATTTCCTAACCTCTGTTTTGCTTTTAATACCTTACACCCTTATACCTCAAAGTAGATTAGACATATATAAGAGAATCACTTTGCAACAGCTATGTCTGGTCTGAGATAAGGCAGGGACACAGCAGCTCTAGACCAGCACACAGCACCATTAATTAGTTTAGCACAGAAAGTAAATCACCATAATGTATCAGGCAAACTACAGGGAAAATTAAAAAAGAGAAAGAAAAAAGTTACCCAAATTAGAATGATTAGAATGTGGAGTCAGCACTCTACATTAGCAAAATATAAGATATGATTTTTTAAATAATCACAAATGGTCCGGATCCTGGGGTTATAACACATTTAGCACTGCTGAGTTTCTAATACCATGCTGGGGGTATTACGGGCCCAATTTAAAGCTCACTGAAGTCAGTGAAAACACTAATTGACTTCACAGGATCAGTGTGGCTCAGTAAAGGCTCACAGGAAAATGTACCACATATTGAAATCGCCATCACATCACTATTTCCTGCTGCACTTGGGATCATCTTTTGAGGTGTCTCAGTCAATAAATAAAATAAAACATGTTGATCTTCTGAGACCCGAGAGACCACAGACCTATGTGGTCTTGCAGTTTTGAAGAGAAAGCTGACACTACTTACCCACAGATCAGTGGTTAACTAATTTCAAGCCTTTTTCTATCATTGTATTGCCTATATTAATCATTTTTTCCACCATCAATCACTGTAGCGAAGACTCACCGGCATGGCTCTTCCTGCTGGTCATCTTGGGAATTAGCTCTTCAGCCTCAGAGCGCGTCCTGGTGGCCTCAGGCCCCGTGTCCCTCCCACACCCTGGTGCCCTTTACCTTGCGGTTCTGCCCCTGTAGTAACCCCACACTCTGGGTCTCCCCTCCCAGGGGAACCCCCATTTCCCTATCCCCCCCACACCTCAGTGGCTACTGCCAGTCATCATCTAGCCCCCGTTCATTGGGGCAGGCTGCAGTGTAATGGCCACTCATCATTGGCAAGGGAGGTTGGACCAGTTGCCTCTGCCTAACTCTGGGCTGCACCTCTGCAGCCCCAGTATCTCCTTAGGCCCTCAACAAGGCCTGCAGCCTAGGGAGTTGCCAGGCTGGAACTCCTCTTGCCCTTCCCCAGCACTGCTTTGCTTCAGGTACCCTATCTCTGAAGCAGCTAGGTCCTTCTCTCTCCATAGCTCCTGTCCTCCAGCCCTCTTATCAGGGCCAGCTGGGCCACACCTGTGGTCAGCTACTCAGTCAGCTTCCCCCAGCTGTTCTCACTCCTCTTATTTCAGGAGTGGGGTAACCACCCTGCTACAGTCACCCTTATAAAATGACACCCATGTAGCCTATAGGCTAGCCTGCCTATACATATTTTCTTATACGTTTCTTATGGGTTTGATTATTTGTTTTATGCATAGGTTTTTAGGAGTATATTTTGGCTGTAACACAAGGGACCTGCAGGCCACATCCTGTATGTTGAGCTAGGGAAAAGTTAGCGTGCATATGTTTGGGACCTAGATTGATAGTAAAGAACTAAAGCATAGGGTCCATGTATGGCTGCGACCTTTAACATATAGGATGTGTTAAAGCAAGCTGGCACAGGGGCTTTCCTAATGTCATACCCTTTTAAACTTAACAGGTACACCACAACTTGCAACTTGGAAGGAACCAAAATAATCTGTTAGGACAGAAACAACAAATGTGAAACCTAATCACAAAAGGGTCATGGTAATGAATTGACATATATGATATTACATTGAGATCATTGATTCACTAACCTATAGGAAAAAGACAGTTCAACATTAGTAAGGTGAGGAAATACAAATAAGGAAAAGGGGGAAAAATCCCTTACTGAAATATGCATCAAACATAACAGCGTCAGCCTAACATATTATAAAAGTGGCATCCCAGCCTAGGGGCTGTAGGAGTCAGAGATGTAGTCCTTGGGAGGTGCCAGAATGATGGCCACTGGTAATGATGGGGAAGGTGATGGCTAAGACTTCAGGTTGTTCTACAGGAGATGGTGTGAGTATATGGATGTGCAGATGTACACTCTGTAATAGCTCTATCTACCTTACTGAGTTGGGGTGTTTGTGACGGTGCTATATGTATTAATAAACTATATTTGTAAATATAAAAGAATTCCTATAGTGTGAGTGTTGCAACTGTGCACATCGGATTTCCAAACTATATAATAATTTAAATAATACTGGGCCTGATCTTGGAACAAGAACCTGTCAACCCTCGAAGTGATAACTGGGGATTCTTAAGTAATCTAAATAATTAATACACAATCTAAAGATCAGACAACACCCTTGATCCTTTCTTTCTGCTTCACTCCCTCTTTTCCTCTCTCCCTAAAGTTCAAAAAAAACTTAAAGGTAGATCCTCTGTCTAGCAGTTCTGTAACAATAGGGAATTGTTGCTCAGTTGGATTCGCTCCTGCACACTAGTTGTACTGGCGTCTTATAATGTGCTATTTGCAACAAATATTGGTATTACTATGTCTTTATTTAGCACCATTATTTTCATAAAACCCCATTTTCATGCTGAAAAATATTCTGAGTGGCACATTACATAAGAAATCCAAGCTAAAGCCATTTCTTTAGTAACGGAGGGGTAGGTAATGGGAATTAGCTTTATCATTCACAGCACAATTGTGGAGTGTTGTGCACACAAGGACAATTTACAAAGGAATGAGCAGGATCGGGGAACCTGTTTCTGGCCTAATGAGAGAACTATGCAGCTACCAAATTACTCTAAATAGCAGAAATAAGGCCAACGAGGGGTCCCCGAGTACCTAATTTGGATGCTGAAAATCATAAATTCTTTGCCCCCTTTAAACCTACATAATTGCGAGTACAAACAGGATCTGAGGCATACTATCTGTCAGTGCAGGAGAGCATGTCTAGTGCTCAAGTTTATTTGCATCATGCCCATTTGAGGGTTTGTATGCAGAATGCTCACGTGAGGGTTTGAAGGACCAAGGCCATCACCAGGAGTGGATTGCGCTCCACCTCCCTGACAAACCCCAAAACATTTCTATTTTCAAGAATGGAAAAATCGGGAGAGCAAGAGCACTCTGAGGGGTAGCTCAGGAGTACAGGTCTGCTCCGGCAACTGGAAGTCAAGCATCTTTTGGCTATTTGACAGAAAAGCAACCACATCATAGTAGAAGTACATCTCCCAGTGGATGACCCATGCAGTGCCAGCTGCAACATGCTCTATGAAGTTACACACTCATTAAATCCTTATTACTGGCTATGCACTCTAAGAATAGAAAAGAGGAACAGGAGAGATTAAAATGTCAGGGTAAGTAACGCTATGATATTACAAAACACTAGGTCAAAAAGGGCCAGCATGAAGCCCAACTCTATATTGGCTGGTGTTCGGCTTGCATCCACATATACCGGTCTACAGAGCATATTAAAAGACATATATTTTTGGATCATCAGTAGAGAGGATTTCCCACTGATGGATCATACATCCAAATGCCATAGAGATGGGCACAAACGATGACTAAAATAGACAAATTAATACAAAGAAGTTGAAACATTACTGAAGAGGTTTAAAGTTGTTAGAAATGCATCTTGATTGGCTGAAATTATAAAGAGACATATCTACTGTTCAGGTTCTTCTGATTGCAGCCAATAGATGTCTATTACTATGGTTGCAAAATGACTTCAGAAATGTGGTTGAGCAGAATCAAGAATCAAGAGAAATGGAAGCAAATGACTGCCAATAATAGCTGAACAGCTCAGCCATTTGAGGAAAGATGAGCCAAATGGGATGAACAGACTTTTTTTAAAAAGCATTTGTTTACAAAAACAATTTGTATACCTACTGTAATTAAGAATCCATAATCTGCCTCAGCTCTTCTGTATTTCCTGATATATTGTATTTTCTACCTTATTTTAATACTTAGGGGGGGAATAATTTGTGAGGTCACAAATCTTGTTCATCTTTAATGAAAAAAGTCAGTAACTAAAGAAAATCCTGAGGAATGTAAGCCATGATTCCCTGCAACTAGTAAAAAGCAAATATTGAGTCAAAAACTAAGCAAATTCCCCATATGCTAACATTTCAGTATTCTCTCAATGTACCTGATTCAATCAATACCGCTCAAAAAGATAAGGAATAAACTACAGTTATTTTTTTAAAATAGAATATTCAGAGTTGAGGAAAGATCATTTGTATGTAGGAGAGATGTCTGATGAGTATGGTCTATCTGAATTAATTAATTGCTGTAAAAATCTAAAGATGGCTAGGGAGATTTATCAAACATTAACTGACCCAAAATGTTACACAATTATGAAGGCACATATTGACCCATAAAAGGTTAATATTTTTTCACTGAACTCAACTGTGACCAATTAGAATACAGTAATTCGTATATGCAATCTGATTGGTCGAAGTTGTTCCAGATCTCAGCACTAATCACCATCAGAGAGGTAGATACCAAATTACTGTCTTGCACATGAAAATATAAATATAACTAAATAAATACATTTAAAGAAAAAGGATTGTAACATGGAAGGAGCAACTCTTCCCTTATACATTTAAATATTTGTACCGTGGAGATTATACAAACAAGATAATTGTCAATTTTTTTCTCCCCTTTTAACTCTTGCTCCTCACTTACAAATCTGATAGTCTCTCTAACCTGTTAGCAATTTCGCAAGTATACACCACACTGACACAGTTGAGTTCACGACCACGAGAGGCACAGCATTATTTTTAACTTCAGCAAAAAATCAATGTACTCAAATTTACACAGAAAGATGTTCTGAACTGCAGGCAACGTAATGTTGATTAATTTATTTTTCAGTTATTCAAACTGGTTTTAAAAAGGAATAATTCTTCAGAATCCAAGGAACCAGGCAATTCAAAACAGAAAGCAGTAAGATTAAAAATACAGGAGGCTGGAGTCTCACTTAACTTGCATCGATGTGTAAGGTTGGGGAGAGGATGCGAGTAGCATGCACCTTATGCAGTCTTGGGAATAATTACATTCCTGTGTTCCCATGTACACAAGGACTCTGCAAATAAATCACAAGCACTAGATTCCACAAAGTGGACAGTAAGTGACAGGGCTAAGGCCAGTGGTGTTGGTCCCACTTTCGGAGAGAGTGCATAGTGCACATATGTCAAAGAGTGACTGACAACAATAGCTGTGCTGCCTACAGATGATTTCTTCTCTACTTTATTCCCTGGCACCATGTTAGCCTACAAACAAGTGTTTTAATATAGGCTGTGATTTAGCAAGTACTTGAGCATGTGTGTAAATTTAAGCAGGTGAGTAGTCCTACTGAAGTTAATGAGGATATCCATGTACTTAAGTGTTTTGCTGGATCAGGCCAGAGCATTCAGCATCTTATAGGATCAAGTCCTTAGTTCCTCAGCTGCTGCTATTTTTATTCTGAGTTTGATTTCAAAGAGTATCCAGAAGCTTCAGATATGTGGGGAAATAAGTTAAAATATTGTTAATCAACATCTACAAATATTATTTTGAAAGCTTTGATACATTAAGCAATATCTGCCAAGAGACATCATTTTTGCCAATAGTGAATAAGGAAAATAAACAAATAAAGCTATGGAACATCCATCCACCCCTTTCCTCTCTGTCTCTTTCTTTTGTTTTGTTTTGTTTTCACACAACCTCTTTTCATAGAGCACATAAGAGAGAGAAACTGCTACCAAAAAAATCAAGGACGTGAAAAGAAGCTTCTCTTTTGGTTCAGTCATGCAATGAAAGAATTTGGATTCCCTTCCAAAGAATTTACAGAACTCAGAGAGCAATTTAGTCTTTCAATACAGTCCTTTAAGCTCTCTCACCATGAAACACCTCTTTGCTTTTTGCTCAATGGCTCATAAAAGTTAATTAAAAAAGTAACCATTCACTAGGATATGAAGAGAAGATGGAAAATATTCAGTGAAGCGAATGCAGATTGTTGGAATTGGCTCGGAGCCAATCCGGCTAGTTTTGTGGTTTTTCAAAGTCTGAATACAAACACAGCAGGACATGTGTAGTGATGACAAGACTTGGACACACTGGTCAGTTCTTAGAACATGCAAAGTATTTGTAACAAATCACACAGCAACATAAAACTTGCCATTCTTGGGGTTTCCATTGGGTTTATTGAAAGTATAAGAATATTCAGAGGTACCCTGAACCCTGTTCAAGACAACCTGGGCCAGGTTATGATTCATGTAAAGTTCAGAGCTCCTGATGATTTTCTCCCCAAACCAGAAGAAACTACATATTTTGGAAGGATTCATTTTAAAGTTCATTAATATCTAAAACTCAAAATGGTAGCCGAGGTTAAAAATCCACATGGATTGCTACTGAAGAAATGGTTTAGGCAAGAACCACTGTGCAGAGTAGTAACTGAGTCTTTCACAGGCCTGCTAGCATTTGCTGGAATAGTACCTAATGTTCTACACATTAGTAAAAATATGAATGTTACTTTTCTATAGTGCCTTCTGTGAGGATCTCAAAGCCATTTGTCAACATTTAACTTAATTGTCACAGTCCCAATATGTAATAGGTAAGTAGTATCCCTATTTTACCATCGGGAAAGCTGAGGCATGCTGGTTAAGGGCCTCATCCAAAGACCATGGAAGTCAAAAGATCTCCATTGACCTCACTGGCCTTGGAACAGACTAGAAGGAAGATGGCCAAGGCCAACCATTTAAACTGTAGCAGAGCTAGAAATACAACCTAAGCTCCTTACTCCTATCATTGGATTTTTACCATAGACCACCCTTACTCCCATCCTTTGATCTAGCTCAGGGATAGTCTGAACATATATATTATATTACTTTCAGAATACTGAGGTGGAGGGTTGGGGGTGCAGCTGGTTAGAGAACTGTAACTACAATCTCTAAATTTTATGGAATGATTATTATTTTATTATTGTTTTAAACATAACGGTAACATCTACTCGAGGAAGCCGGCCAGACAGCATATTTAACCAACTGGGTTGTCTGCCTGTATCTGCCTGCCCCCTGTGCGTATAATTTTGACAAAGAAATGACATTCTTACAGCTCACGTACATCTTTACTCAGCAGCTCGTTTCTAAAGATTTCATATACCAAGCAAATCAGTTAAGGCAGCCCAGTAACAAGCATCTACTCAACTCGCTCCCTTTCACATCCACAGGCACTCCATTTCTCTGGATCTCTCTTCCTATCTTGTCATGTTTGTTTCAAAAATGAACACACAACACTTTCAATGCTATCGTCCGTTGCCCTGCAAAATCTCCACTGTGCAGACTGAACTCATGCTACCTATGTGCAATAATGAGAAAAAGACTGAGCTTGATAAAAGTTGCTATTTTTGCTTCATGAATTATTCATGTTGAAAAAATACAGGGTTTTGGTTTTTTGTAAAATTGGAGGCAAACAACAATGGCCAATATTTGCCTGTGCAACTGCTCCACTGACTAAAAACTTCACAAGGGTCAGGCTGTGGATACCACACAGATATCATGTACAATCTCTATGCAATTAACTAGGCTAATGCCTGTGTACTAACACATAACCTCACCAGAAAACCACAAAAAGAAAAAGATCTATGCAGTTATTAAACCTTATCCTTGTCTTAACTTTTCAGCCCAACTACACATCTTCTGTGATTATACCATTAATCTGAGGCATTCTCACTGGTCTGGAATAGTCTAATGGGATGATGATTTAAGATGCATTATAAAGCCCATCTCTATTTTGAGGGTTTAGAGAAGCAAGCGGGGAACTGAATGCTGGGGATGTTTGTGTGTGGCTGGGAACTGTTGTGAGGGGGAGCTTTTTCAATCTGTGTTGGTTTGGGAACATTGCTGGCTTGATTTCTTTTGTTTAAGTTGAATTGCCCTTTTTAAAATGGATGTTAAAGGTGGATTTCTATTTTTATAAAAATCTATTAAAATAAATAGGTAACATAGAGGCAGACAGAACACTGTACTCTAAAACCAGGATATTTTAGTGTTGTATACAACAATCAATAACTTGCTTACAAAGAACACCAGCTTCTGGTATTTTGTGCTCTCTCTCTCACTGAAAACAATCCCTACAAGTCCTCAGAAAATGACTTTAGGTTCCTTGTAGCTTTCCTGTACCAAATGCCATATTTTATATTCCCACTTCTTTGAGTTAAACACTGCATTGTTCCACACTATATAGGTTATTCTGTGCAATATTAAAGAAAGCCGGAAAAAATATTTTACATTCCTAGAATCACTGGACATGATAGCAGACAAGTGGAGGATTTTTATTCCACAGTTATGTCTAATACATATTCAGCACTTTAAAATGCTTTGGTTTCCTGATCCCCATGCTACACAAGGTCAGAATCAGGCAACTTGAAGAATCAGTTATTGTATCCCCCTGAGGAATATTACTACCAGGCAAAACTGTCTACAGTGGCAGATCGGTGTCTAGTTCCAATGTAAAACTGTAACTAATGATGTCTCTGGGTAACTGAATCCGGGACTTTTCGGTTTCTGAACGGAGTTGAAATGGTCTCCCTATTATTCTCATTTGCCCACTAGGGTTCCTTTTTCTCAAAATGAAATGTGTGTGAAACTTTTGCTTTGTTTCACAGCCTGTTTGACTGGTTTGAGAGTTAGCCACTTAGGATGCATTTAATCCTTTTGAGTAGAAACTGCTGTGCTACACTGTCTCCCCATCATCAGCTGTGCTGGGCCATGTTTAGCAGCATTTATTGGAATTGGTCATTAATAGAGTCAAGCTAGAAGTGGATCATCTTATTTAAGAGTAGTTTAATAAGCTGTCTCGGACTTGCCATTAGCTTGAGGATAACGCAGGCTCATTGTATTGTGGAATAAAACATACTTGTGCAAAAATTAAATTAATTCTTCTGCCACAAATTGTGGGCCACTGTTATCCATGCCTTGTTTGTTTGGACTTCCCAACATGCTGTTCATGTATCTCTGTGTGATTTCTAACCATCAGTCAACTGAAGCCAAATACCTCTCTTTGTGTAAACTACAGATGTCAGCTCCCATGCTCTTCCAGGGTGTGTGTGGCAGCTAAGGAACTGTTTAGGTTTCTTACACTGGGTAGGTGTGGTTTCCGTACTCCACAAGGGTGTTGTAAAGACTAATGTTTGTGAGAAGGGGTTAAGCCACTGTTGTGATAGGGCCTATATCAGTATGTATTTTAATCAGACATGATAGTCTACATGGATTTTTCCATTCCCTGGATACCAGGCAGACATATTTGTTAGTTCATGACATTTATAAATGTTCTAAGGGTCATCACAGGGTCATCACAGAATCGTATAGGGTTACTTTGACATTATCCCGTCTCCGTGACATACAATTCCATTTGATTCTACAAGAGTACTTTGAGAAATTTATCTGGACTTCATTTCTAATATATTGAGTCTAGCCATTTTTCCTAACCTCTAACAGTATCTAAAGTTCCAGTTTTTCCAATAGTGGCCTGTCTGATGTGTTGTAACAATGAATCACATATTGATCTTAAGGTTTGCTGTGTGTTTCCATAAGCTTCCATTTTCTCTGCCATTTGCTATGTTTCTGCATCAGTCACAGCCTAAGGATGACTTTTCCCAGAAGGTGTAGAAAAGGCATATACTGTTGCCTGCACCTTGCCATGCATTTTCTTTGCCTGTGGGTCATAGGTCATCATACACAGATGTTGTCTGACATCTGACAGACACATGATGTAAAGCTTTGCTGTTTAGCTAGGGCAGTAGCAGCTTGTGACTGATCACACAGCAGTTTAAGAGAAGTTGAGCCAAGCGGGTGTTTTACATGTTTGTTTGCATGCCTAGGCTACAACGAGGCATTCCTCAACTTGGAGACAATAGGTCAGATTCTCTGGTCTACTCTATGCAGAACAGTGTAAAGCTACCAGAAACCAACTTCCTCCCCAGTGGGCAGAGAGCTCTTCACAGTGTGGCCAGGCTGGGACAGAGAGAGGTTGTGGACAGATTTCAGTACACTCCAGCAATCCTTAGCGTCTTTGGAGCTGTTATTAACCATCATAGATTAGAGTACCCAGCTCCAACCTTCAAAAAGAGATTCAGTTTTGAGTCAGGCTTTGGGTAAAGGTATTGAAAGAAAAAATTCTTATCACTATCAAGGTCCAAACTAATTATGTATTTTTCAGTTGGTTCTTATTCCACTGGCTAGATGTGCACAACACATGACTGGAAACCCTGGATTGCCACCCAGCGTGTTACATGTGTTATAAGAGCAGGATTCTTTCTGTATCTCATGTACCTAATGCCTGTGAGCTCAAGTTCAGTATCTATGCAGTTAAATAGCTCCTGCCCCACCTTCCATCTGACACTGGTGCCCATCTACTAAATTCTTTTCAGAATATCATCTGCAATAGCTTGTTGTATTACAATACACATGCAAACTATAAATGAGCATTCTATTTAACCTGTTAATGCCTGTGTTATTTATATTATGCTTTTCACCCTGGTGTCTGAACACTTAAAAATAGTCTCAAGTCACTTTCCATATAAACTCCAGCAGAAAATAATGTCTGAGAGCAACCAAAACAGTTGGTGAATTCTGGCATTGGGAAAATCTCTCTCCCCAGTAACTGGAATTTTCTAATAGGCACAGAAAATTTAGGGACAGTTGATATGCAGTGTTCAATTACAGAAGAAGAGGACTCAAGATATAAGAAGTCCAGAAAGCAGAAGATGGATGAACAAAACTACACAGGATGAGATTTAATTTAGGCTTCTTTTCCTTTTAAAAACATTTCCTCATTTTAGCATCTAATGCATTTTCTGTCTTCTCTTGTAGAAAATGTATTCTTGCGTGTCTATGATGCATATGATTTAACTGGTGAAAGAACACATTTCATCTAGTTTAAACAAAAGGGGAGTGCCAATATTTTATTTAAATTAGATGAAACAACATACAATACGTAAGTGATGTCTAAACAGGTCCCTCTTAAACGTATTTGATTTGTGGCTTTATATGGAACTGACAAAACCAAATAGCTTATCTCACTGCAAATATGTCATTTCTAAAAAAACAGTTACTTTTTCAAGGAAGACATCAACTGCTAAAGCAATGAGACATTTAAACTTGATCAGGATATTTAGAGACTTGCAACAAGAACCTTAGCCAGTCAACAATAATTGGATTAGAAATCCTTTGGAAGGCTAGACTAGTTGGAATCCTGCCTGAAACAGACCAGATCCGCATATCTTGCACTACCATGGACCAAGTGAAAGAGATAGAGGGTAGAATTTTCAGATATGCATGAGTGATTTAGGAGCTGAAGTCCCATTGTCAAACATGACTCATTAAGAAAGTTGGTGAGACTTAGGCTTCTAAATACCAAATCCAATTTTAAAAACATGACCTAGGCTCCTAAGACACTTGGGTGCTTTTGAAAATTTTGCTTGCTGTCAGAAAGGTTAGACCCATTATTCAAGTTTGGTTTTTACAAAATATATTGAAAACAAGTTATTTTCATGATTAAAAACAAAAACAGTTTTCACAGATAACAGATTTTTGTTTAAGTTTAAATTTATTTGTGGTATTTACAGCCCATATCATCGCAGCTTGAAGGAGGCTCCCGTGATAGGGCATTCGCTTAGGACTTAGGCGACCTGAGTTCAAGTGCCTGCTATGCCACTGACTTTCTCTATGACCTTAGGCAAAGTGCTTAGCCTCTCTGTGCCTTAATTCTCCCATTTGTGATATGGGGATAGTACCACTCCCCTACTCCACAGGGCCATTGTGAGGATAAATACATTATACACTGGGAAATGCTCAGTTATTACCACGTAAGTAACTTAGGCTATGTTTACACTATGAACTAAGATTCCCTTGCTTATCTATTAGCACTAGCTCTCATCGAGCTAGTGAGAGAAGAAATGGCAGGGTAGCTGTGGAGTCATGACTGTGCCACGCCGAGTACATAGTCCCTGGTGTCAGCTGGGTTTGTCCTTGTGTCTCTGCTGCTGCTACCTGTGCTACCACGGCTGCTATTTATACTTGCACTATCTCAATGACAGCTAGCACGAGTTCTGTGTACACAAGCAGGGGAATCACACCCCTCGCTCTAATGTAGATGCCGCCAGCGCTACTATTTGGTACAGAGCTCTCTTTCTTGTTACCCTCCAGTAAATCCAAAAGGCCACTATTAAACTCATCTTCCCCACTAAGTCATCCCTATCAATGCCTCTGTTTCCCATTTTGCATCAGTTTCAAGCTCCTTTTCTCCTCACTTCAAGCCTTGGTCCTTACCTACATGCCTTCACTGGCCTCTAGCCATTCTTCTGTTTGGAACTTGTTGTTTACCAGTTCCATCTTCATCCATCTCAGCAACTTGAACATCCTCCCTGGTCCTATAAACTGCACAGCCTCTCATCTCCTCACACCCCATTTCCCATAATTCCTTGAACATTCCCTGATTCCCTTTAATTATTAAAATGTAATTGGAGAGAATGATAGAGAGAAACTAGAAACAAATATGGACCACCATTTTAACATACGATCAGACCCTTAATCTTATTCTGTGTTTTTCGTCATCACCTCCCTTCATTCTCCTTCCCTGTCATTCCCCTTGGTGTCCTGTCTTGTTATAATAAATTCAGATTCTAAAGCTCTTTGGTGCAGAGACCATACATCAAATTCTGTTGCACATGCTTAAATCTAGAATAGCTCCAATTAAGTTAATAGAGTTACTCCTGATTTATGCTGGTGTAATTAAAGCAGAATTTGGCCATACTTGCCATGTAAAGGATCATGGCTATCTACTGCATTAAAAGCAAACGTAAAATAATAATGTGACATGCAATTAAATCACTTGCCCAAGACATATTCAGTAAAAGTTATGAAGGGAGCTCTGTTTTTAACAGAAGTAACAAAATATTTTTTCAGTAGTACATGTAAAACTGGCGGTCTGATCAATATCTGGACTTCCGTTGTCAAAATATGCACGCTATATGAACACACGTTTTGAGTACACCTCCAGCTTCTGCATTTTGCAAGCAAAGGTATCAAATCCAAAAGGAATATCAAGGCTTTTATTCTCTTCCCTTAGATCCTGTACATCAAGGGTTTTCATGACTCTACACTTCTACCTAGGGATCTCTCTGGTCATCATCAGGTCAAAATGGTACAGTGAAATGACTCAGTAACAAAGCACCTTTTCCCTGTACTCCTCATTATGTACTCTCTAAGCACTTAGGGAGAGTTTGCTGTTACAATGCAAGGGCCCACCTTCTGCACCACTGAGTGTCCTGCTTTGGTAGTCTCATGCATTTGCCTTTTAAAGAGGGATTTTAAACACAAAATAGAGTAAAAGCAAGAAGAAAGATTGCAGAATTAAGTTATCTGCTTTTAATATAGACACACATACTGAATTAGTGTCCAGAACTACTGCCCACCCCAGACCATTTCTGCTATTTTTTTTTATTTTTTCCAACTTAAGTACATCATCATAAAGCTTAGCCTGAGGTTCCTCCTGTTTCTGTGGCTTTCTTTGCAATATCCTCTTGTTTCATTCACAAGCCAGCTCACTTCCATTAAAAAGTCACCCCGACAGTAAGGTCAGATGAGTCAGCAAAATAGCTCTGTATTTCCAAGCATGGTTCTAGAACCCTCTTGCATACGAGTTAAAGGTACTTAGATCCAGCATCTGGTTTCTAACAGAACATTTCTGAGAAAATGAGAAGCTTCTCCCAATTGCTTTTCCATAGCTAGTGATAGAGGGTAACATTTTCAGATGTGCCTAAGTCATTTAGGGCCTAATTCTATGGGACTTACTTCATTGTGAGCAGGAATGCTCTTGATATTTAACATACCATAGACCTGAGGAATAGCTATTTGATAGGCTAGATCTTCAGAAATGCACATGGAGCTGGGTGACTCACATGGCCAAAAGTTAGATATTTGCCTTGTTTTCGGGTAATTATTAAAAAAGGTCATGTTGTCAATATCATCTTTCTGCTGGGTCATTGCCATTTGCCAAAAATATTCTTTCAAAAACCAAATCAAATATTTTGTTCATAAGCGCATCTTCATTAAAGTTCAAAGATTATTCATTTAATAGGCAGATTCTCTTCCTAGATATGATATATACATTGACAAGACAGCTGTCTTTAAATGCTCAAATGCTAGAATTAATTACTCATCTACCATTTCTTATCTCCAGTTCTTCTTCTACCCCATCAATTGTGCCTGGCAACCTTTTCATCTCTAGTTGTAGTGCCCAGCAGTTAATCATCTGTTTCGGGTTAAATCTTACTGATGTACTGGACATTCCTGATCTTTGTTTTAAAACCACTTTCCCCAAGCCCATATACTGGATCATAGAAAGTTGAGAGGATAATTTGTTTTTTCCTCACTCATGCAGATTTAGCTACCCAGAAAAAATGTTCTCTCAAGCTGTTCTAAATATGGGTCTTTGTTAAAATAATGTGACTCTTTGTCTGATCATGTCATTGTCATTTTGCTTTTGCATATTTAAGATTCTGCACTTTTTTTTAATCATTTTCTAGATCTTCGGATTTCTCTATATGACAGTGTTATTTGCATACTTTGAGCTTCCAACCAGTCTTTTGCTAGATTAATTCCCTGCTAATGCTCTTGTCTATAACTCCGCTCGTAATGAAATCCATTACTGCAATAAACAATCCCAGAGGCAGAATGTAGCCTTGTTAGCATTTTTCTTTTTTATAATGGGGACCAACTTTGTTTCCCTAATAAAAATACCAAGGCAAGAGAAGTGAAATTTGTCCTTCTGTTCCATATTATTACTTTGAAATGTGAACAGTAGGATGTGCATCTGAGAATCATAGCTGTCCTTTGGGTCCTGCAGAACCAACTTGCCATGGGAGCCTCAGTTTGGGAAGGAACTAGAAATGAAGAAGTAGTTCTGCTTTAATCCAACATAGTACATTTATTAGCAAAGATAACCTTGAAAATATAAGATGATGTAATCCTATCCCAAAAGCTGCAAGGCAAAAATGACAATATTCCTATTTGTAACTATTGTGCTTTAACAAGCATTGCACACGTCCATTCCACTTCAGGTGTGTGTATGTCAGTGCACTGTGAACACACCTGAAGTGGAATAGACATGTGCAAGCACTCAAAGAACTACCAACAGATAGACTTCACTTCTGCAGCAGGAGGTGGGAGAGAAGGAGGAGGGGGCAGGCATTAATCCCACCTACCCATATTTTTTTAACGGCATAGTTAGATTTGAGTTGCATCCCAAAATATGATCTTACTGACCCCACTCATCCCTAGTCCACTCCCAGCCCTGTGCCCAGCAGAATGATAATAGTGGACATGAAGTGGTCATATTTGGTGAGTGGGAGGGGCAGTTTGGTCTCCAATTAAATGTTTTGCTGGCATGCCTAAAATTGCTAAGGGCTGTCCTGTTGACAACTATAGTCTTAACCCTGCAAAGATAACATGTGGATGCACAGTCTGCCCAATCTAGCATTACTAATTGCTAGATCAGCAATTTAGCTGGTGATGGATTTTCATGTATGAATTAGCCACGTTAGATACCAAATACTTTTTCCAGATCTAAAGAAGAGCTTGGTGTAGCTTGAAAACTTGTCTCTTCCATCAACAGAAGTTGGTCCTTTAAAAGATATTACCTCACCCACCTTATCCCTCTCTTAGCTGCAGAAGGCAAGCTCAAAAGGTATAGGCCTGATACATATATATATATATATATATATATATATATTTTTGTGGAGAGATGCAGAGGGGAAGCGGGAAAGAAGAAGAGCTCATTCTGGGTGGAGCTCACTTTACAATGATCCAAAGAAATGTTAACAAGTCAAAGACATCTTTAAAAATAGCCAAATAATATTTGCCAATTTCCAACTACTTCTGATATAGAGGTAGGGTAGGCAGAGTCTCCACTCTCAAAACTAACAGCAATCTTGTCAATGTGACATAGAGCCCTAATAATGTATTAGAGAAAAGCAGCTTATGTACTAATGACATCCAAAATATGCCTTTCCCATCTTTACTGTCTACGATTCACAGCATCATTTTTAAGAGAGTGTCACAGCTTAATCAATAGCTCTCTGCTTTAAGGAAAGCCTTTAATAGCTGACAAGGATCATACAGGTTTTGTTGTGAAACCTGTTCAAGTTAGAACAATCTGAGAATAATCTGTTTTGCTTTTAATGTAAGGCAGGTCACATAAATTTATCCAAAAAGGCCTCTATAAAAAGTTATTTTATTTTGCTTTGCTTACATACAATGCAAACCAGAGAACTATGCAAAAGAGTTGCACATGCTCAAAATGAGCACAATTATTGGATAGCTTGAGGGTATCTCCTGTCTGCCAGGTAATGTATAGTGAAGGGGAGGACCAGAGGCCAAAGATCAAGGTATTTATAGGAAATAAAATAAATTGTTTGGCCAAAAGCCAGGGAGTTTGTTACCCTGGGACATAGTTACTAAATTACTCTGGGCCAGATTACATCACCTATTGCTTCCACTGAATAACACTTTGCTTTGAGAGGAGACTCACTGATTTCAAAACAAAGTTCTACTCAATGTGATAAAAATGGCAGAATCTGACTTTTTAAGATTGTAAGCTTTTCTGGGCAATCATCATCTTCTGGGTCTGGCACAACACAAAGGACACTCTGACCACTTCAGAAATACTAAATAGTAGCAGGGCATCCTCAAGGACTTAATTACATTCAAGAAAAGTAACCGGGATTAACATTATAGGTGGCCAAAACATTGTTTATTTCCCTGATATCGTGATATACTTTAAGGAGCCAGATCATAGCATGACCTGTGCAGGACCATGCAAGGGGACAAAGGTATGATAGAGACTAAACCCCCAGCTTCTGATTCAGTTTCCTTGACCTTTGTCTATGGTGCGGAAGGCGCAAAGGATGCACTCCTGATACTACCCCTCCCTCTGCACAGGTGGACAAGAATTGGGCAGAGAGCAATGGGGAATGGATAAGTCCTTGGCTCAGTTCCCCCAATCATCTACTAAAAAGGCCCATTAGCAAGATTACTAGCACCCAGGAACAAGGGAGGAATTGAACCTCTCTAAGGTATGCTTCCTACACTGGGATGATTTTGCTGCACTTTGGAGTTACAAGAAAATGCACAATCAAGCCCAATGTAAATAATTCCTCATCCTGTTTTTGCAGGAGTGCCACTGACTTTTTACAGTTTCTCAGTGAAGCATGCCAATGCATTTGAGGAACTGGCTAACAGCATGTGAGATACTTCATTGATTCCTGTTATAGAGAAATCTTCTTTCCTGCATAGCAAAGTCTCTGGTGCCCTTAACCCATATTTTCTTGGAGAACCACAGCAGTTCCAGAAAGGAGGAGAAAAGGGTACAGTGCCAGTTTAAAAAGAGATGGTGTTTTAAAATGAACAAGAACTAGGATTGTAAACAAACTCTGGATTTACTGCACTGTAACTTCATCTCTTTTTTTATTGGAGAAGACTGAAAAAACACTGCATCAAAGAGATCTTCAGTGAAACAGCATTATTTGTAAGAGCCTCAAGAGGCACAAAACTAATAAAATTTTGCAAAGCACTCAAAAGTGCTAATTGCTTTTTTAGTGCATCTAACGGAACACTGGTATAATACAGCATCTAAGTGTGAAGAGCCAGAAAAGAGCCATAGCTTCCGACTGCTTCTGTGGAGATGTTTCAAAGATGTTTATTTCAAGAAGCAACCTAACAGCTTGCGTATTATATTCTTTAGGTAGCCTGCATCTTATGCAATGCTTTTCTTCCCTCTTGAGTGCCAAATTCCCCTTGATGCTCTAAATACAAGATATTTGATTAGAATAACTGGACAGCTGATGAAGTGATGTTTGTAGTGATAGCTCTGAACTTTCTTGTAAGGAAAGGACACCTGAGGCTAGTTAGTTAAGGGAAATGCTAATGGACTATTGAAACTTTCACTGATTGTTCCCAGGTTCAATTGTGCAAAATAGGTGTTGATCTGTAAAGACTTTTCACCCATACGAAATGAACAAGGTGTCTCAGTGCAATTCTTAATGGCCAACTTGTGTGCATCACAAAATAGACTCTCTTGCCATAAACCAGCACCCTCAGTGAAGAGATAATGTATTTATGGATATTAACTGTTTTTCATCCTGAAAGAGAGCTTTTTTGGACTGTTTCCCCATTGAGGTGCATCAGTAAGGGAGCATGTGAAAACGTGTCCTATAGATGTTCAAACTGCACCTTCCCCATGGTTAGAGGACTTCACTTCCCAGGGGTGCCACCTTACACAAACTCTAAGGCCAAATTTTGAAACCCAGGTGTGTAAAGTTAGATGCCCAAATAAGCATCCTGATTTTCAAGGGTGCTGAGCACCTGAAACTCCAGTTCATTTAAATGGAAACTGCAGATGCCCAGCAACGCGGTCAGTCAACACATTTATATCCCACATATGGATTTAGGTGCCCAAATTTAGGCACTCAGGTGTGGAAAGTATTTTTTTAAAGCTATGTAAGCCAACATGAAGGCAGCAATACCAAGCAGTAATAAAAGCAATCGCCAAGTTATGCTGAAAGGCACGGGTTACCATAAATGAAGAGCATCTCTTATAACATTCCATATACCATTCAGCAGAGACATGCCAGGAGTAATATCTAAATGGGCCAATAAATATTTTTAGACATTCTGTCTACACTTTCAGTTGCCTTGATATAAAATTGGCTTTAATCCCATCCTGCCCCGGCATCCTCCCCTGAAAAAACCCATCTAAACAGCCATGAAAAGTGTTCTTAGTGGGGCTGTCAAAAAGTTTCTTGTTTCAAATTGCTCTTTGCACTCTTTATTTCAAAATTAAAACTAAATTAAAGATTCTTCACATAATGAAGCATTTAATCGGTACTGACTAGACTAGACTAAGACACAAACATTTTTCACAACTATCCTGAATGTTCATAATTAGAGTCCAACTTTGCTAAACTTTAATCCTGCAAGAGGACCCTGCTCACAAAAGGCCTGACCAAATGACGTTCACATGGGACCTTATCCAATGCTACAGGGGTCTGGAATGGACTGCTTCTGGTTGAAGGAACCGTAAGAACAGCCATCCTGAAGAAACAAAGTTTAGCAGAAGTCAAGGATAGGAAGAAGTCTTAGTCTGTGTTTCAAGTAATATTAGCTTTAGAATGGTCTTTATCAATACAATAAGACTCACGGTCGCTATGAAGAGTGTAGACAGGGGCGGGGCGGGGGTGGCCGTCCTCCAGTTTACACCAAAAGGAAAAGCTGGGAAAAGGTGCTTCTGACTCTTTCAGGATTTGAAGAGGTCAGAGAGGGTCCCACCTGTTCTCTGGGTTAATGAGATGGCAAACAAATGTTCCAAGTAGAAGCCTGCAATTTGTAGAGACTGGCACTAGAGACAGAGAGGGACAGGTGAAGCTATGTCCTGATTTCCATGCTCGCTGACCCCAAGAGAAGTTCTGCCTGAGCAAGGCATTTTATATATATTCACTCAGAAAGCAAGCCAGCAGCGTATCTAAAGAAAGGAATCAGTTATTTTTAAGTCAAAAACAGGCTAGAAAAAAAAACAAAATTATAGATACAATATAAAATGAGAGATAATTTAAAAAGGAATTAGACATAGGGATTAGCTAACAAGGTCAGCTCCCAGACTGCTGTGCTGGGCATCACAAAATGGGGAAGAGATGGCCAGCCCTCTGTAGAGATAGAGGTGGTTAGGGACTATTTAGAAAAGCTGGACGTGCACAAGTCCATGGGGCCGGACGAATTGCATCCGAGAGTGCTGAGGGAATTGGCGGCTGTGATTGCAGAGCCCTTGGCCATTATCTTTGAAAACTCGTGGCGAACGGGGGAAGTCCCGGATGACTGGAAAAAGGCTAATGTAGTGCCCATCTTTAAAAAAGGGAAGAAGGAGGATCCTGGGAACTACAGGCCGGTCAGCCTCACCTCAGTCCCTGGAAAAATCATGGAGCAGGTCCTCAAAGAATCAATCCTGAAGCACTTAGAGGAGAGGAAAGTGATCAGGAACAGTCAGCATGGATTCACCAAGGGAAGGTCATGCCTGACTAATCTAATCGCCTTTTATGATGAGATTACTGGTTCTGTGGATGAAGGGAAAGCAGCGGATGTATTGTTTCTTGACTTTAGCAAAGCTTTTGACACGGTCTCCCACAGCATTCTTGTCAGCAAGTTAAGGAAGTATGGGCTGGATGAATGCACTATAAGGTGGGTAGAAAGCTGGCTAGATTGTCGGGCTCAACGGGTAGTGATCAATGGCTCCATGTCTAGTTGGCAGCCGGTGTCAAGTGGAGTGCCCCAGGGGTCGGTCCTGGGGCCCGTTTTGTTCAATATCTTCATAAATGATCTGGAGGATGGTGTGGATTGCACTCTCAGCAAATTTGCGGATGATACTAAACTGGGAGGAGTGGTAGATACGCTGGAGGGGAGGGATAGGATACAGAAGGACCTAGACAAATTGGAAGATTGGGCCAAAAGAAATCTAATGAGGTTCAATAAGGATAAGTGCAGGGTCCTGCACTTAGGATGGAAGAATCCAATGCACCGCTACAGACTAGGGACCGAATGGCTCGGCAGCAGTTCTGCGGAAAAGGACCTAGGGGTGACAGTGGACGAGAAGCTGGATATGAGTCAGCAGTGTGCCCTTGTTGCCAAGAAGGCCAATGGCATTTTGGGATGTATAAGTAGGGGCATAGCGAGCAGATCGAGGGACGTGATCGTTCCCCTCTATTCGACACTGGTGAGGCCTCATCTGGAGTACTGTGTCCAGTTTTGGGCCCCACACTACAAGAAGGATGTGGATAAATTGGAAAGAGTACAGCGAAGGGCAACAAAAATGATTAGGGGTCTAGAGCACATGACTTATGAGGAGAGGCTGAGGGAGCTGGGATTGTTTAGTCTGCAGAAGAGAAGAATGAGGGGGGATTTGATAGCTGCTTTCAACTACCTGAAAGGGGGTTTCAAAGAGGATGGCTCTAGACTGTTCTCAATGGTAGCAGATGACAGAACGAGGAGTAATGGTCTCAAGTTGCAATGGGGGAGGTTTAGATTGGATATTAGGAAAAACTTTTTCACTAAGAGGGTGGTGAAACACTGGAATGCGTTACCTAGGGAGGTGGTAGAATCTCCTTCCTTAGAGGTTTTTAAGGTCAGGCTTGACAAAGCCCTGGCTAGGATGATTTAACTGGGACTTGGTCCTGCTTTGAGCAGGGGGTTGGACTAGATGACCTTCTGTGGTCCCTTCCAACCCTGATATTCTATGATTCTATGATTCTATGATTAGTGAAATTAAGGAGAGGAACAAAATACATTTAGGGAATTAGCTGGGAAAAGGTTTGGTGTTTATAGATACTATTTCATTGGTAATAAATTCAGGTAGTAAGTTCCAGCTCTTTGCCTGTGGATGGCATTGCTCCAGGAGTAGCTTCCCATGAAAGGGCACTGCACTGTAGAGATGTACAGGTGGTTTTTGTTTCTTTTTCAGGGTGAACATTTGCTTTGTCATTATTATCCTAATACAATGACCTGTGTCTAAAGTTTTCCAGAAAGATATGCTCCTCCCAGTATGGAGAGCTGTGCCATTATCAGCAAAGTATACTTAGAGAAACTGTTTAATGGGGGGGGGAAAATCTGGACATTTCCTCAGGATTCCAGTGGGGCTGAAATAGTAAAGCATCCCTCAGCCTGAGGGAGATGGGCAAAATCTTGACCTAAGATCAGTCAGTCATTTTACTGACAGCTCTTTGTGCCTTAGTCTTACCTTACTTGCCTTCAGTGTGGGGTAGCAGATGTACCCAATAGCATAACATCCAATTCCATAAAATAGAATCATAGAACTAGAAGGGACCTCAAGAGGTCATCTAGTCCAGTCCCCTGCACTCGTGGCAGGACTAATTATCTGAACCATTCCTGACAGGTGTTTGTCTAACCTGCTCTTAAAAATCTCCAATTATAGATTTCAGAGTAGCAGCTGTGTTACTCTGTATCCGCAAAAGGAAAAGGAGTACTTGTGGCACCGTAGAGACTAACAAATTATTTTGAGCATAAGCTTTCGTGAGCTACAGGTCACTTCCGATGAAGTAAGCTGTAGCTCATGAAAGCTTATGCTCAAATAAATTTGTTAGTCTCTAAGGTGCCACAAGTCCTCCTTTTCTTTTCCAATTATAGAGATTCCACAACCTCTTTAGGCAATTTATTCCAATGCTTAACAACTCTGACAATTAGGAATTTTTTCCTAATGTCCAACCTAAACCTCCCTTGCTGCAATTTAAGCCCATTGCTTTTTTTCCTATCCTCAGAGGTTAAGAAAAATAATTTTTCTTCCTCTTCCTTGTAACAATCTTTTACACACTTGATAACTGTTATGTCCCCTCTCAGTCTTGTCTTTTCCAGACTAAAGAAACCTAATCTTTTCAATCTTCTCTCCTAGGACATGTTTTCTAGACATTTAATCTAGATGAGAAGTTAAAAGAATTCTACAGCTGTGTTAAACAGTTGAGGCTAGATGTCCCTTGTGTCCTTAAAATCTATTAATCTAAAAAGATCAACAGGAAAAAAAGAGCAAAAGAGAGAAGAACCCCCCCTCCCCCATCCACATTGTCCATGTGTATTTTCTTCTCTTGGCAATACTGTATGTGCAAACCACTTGAGCTGTTTGGTTGTGGTTTGTGTTTTCAGCCAAGAGCCTTGCTAATTATACAACTGTATGCTGGAACAGAAAAGCCTGGTTATTTCAAATATCAGCACAAAGAATCCCTTTTGTATGAATATATAAAGAAGGAACATAAATTGACCTGGTCAGAATTTACGACACATCTACTGTAATGCTGTAACACGGGAAGCATACACTGGGGCCAGAGGTCTTCTCTTTCTCTTTTGCTAATGATGTATTTTATTCCCTTGGAGGAAGTTAGAGAGGCAAGGACTTAAACAGCTTGTAGAATTGGTCAGCAGCACTCATGGAATATTCTGGGCATGCTCATTAATTCATCAGCCCCACAGAAAGACGTAATTCAAAGGAGCAAAGAGGGTTAAGTATTACTGGCACTCTGTAATACAAGCAAGGGTGACAGATAAAGGAGGAGCAAAAAAGAGGAGCTTGAAGGAAGGGAAATACCAGTATTGCCTATATGCTGCTGCTTTTCTGTGTCTGTGAACAATTTTCCATGTACCCCCACTATAAGGACAAGCATAAAGAGACACTGAAAGTGTAATAGACGGGGATGGGGAAGACACTTTCTGTTTCCTGCTAGGCTACAACAGTCAATGTCAAAAGAAAATGCCTTTTCCTCAAAGTTTTCTATGGGAAAATAAAATTTTGCCAATAAACCTATTTTTTTTCCTTCGGTAAACAAATGATAGCACCCCAGCTGCCCACCTGGAAGACTCTTGTCTATTTCACTTTCTGCCTGCTGAAAAATTGGGGTTTTGTTTCCCCAAAACAGATTTTTTTAAAATTTCTCTCTCTCAAAAAGTTCATTTTTATTTTTCATCCTAACTAAGGATGAAAAGTTTCCAAAATCTCAACTTTTTCCATGGGTGAAAATTCCCTTTTTCAGGAAGCTGTACTGCAATTCTTCCCTTGCATCAAAACTTTTCCTCCCGGGCTCAACTTCTCAGCCTAATCTGGAGTACACTACCCTTCCTCCTTCTCCACTTCAGCAACCCTTATTCCCCTTCCTGTCAGCAGCTAGCTCCATAAATCCCTCCAGCCTTATTGCCAGTCTGGTTGTCTGCCCCCTTTTTCCACTCAAACAGCACTCATTTTTGTAACCCATCACTTGTGCAAGCCGCTATCCCCCAAGCACCCCATATTTGCTTATTCTCTCCTCACATCACACAAAGGGCCAGCTTCCTCCAAAACAATACCGCCCTCCTCCAGAAACTCCGTAACTTCAGCAGGCTCACACAGAACAACATGGATGTCACCTTTCTATACACCAACATCCCTCACCATGATGGCATTGTCGCCTGCCTCAAACACCTACCCTATAATGTAGAATGCTTGGAAATCCACGCTAAACATATCACTAAACTCATCCATTTCATCCTCACCCATAACAACTTCATATTTAACAACACATTATCCTAACCTTGGCAACAGCAATGGGTGCTAGGATAGCTGCTCTATATGGTAACCTCTCTATGGGCTGCCTTGAGGAAGAATTACTGGAAAAATGCATTGTGAAACCAATGATATACCTGACATACATCAATGGTATTTTCATCATTTGGACAGATCTAAATTCCCCTATTGATCTCCACCACAATTTCAACAACCACCACCCATCCATCAAATTCTCTCTAGAACACTCCCACGTCAGCATCAACTTCCTGGATACCACGACAAGCTTAAATAATGGAACGCTACAACGATTATATACAGGAAACACACGGATCAACATACTTGCCTCCAGAGATCTAACAACCACCCCAGGCATACCAAGAAATCTGCTATCTACAGCCAAGCACTCACCAAATCAGAGAATAGTTACTAGATTTTCTCTCATCAGTTCTTCATCTACCTGTTTAATAATCAAAAATTGCTCTGAGCTCTGATAATGTCAACACAATAATAATATGACAATCTACTCAATTATGTCCTTATATGGCTTCCATTACTGTAATATACGAGTTTCTGATTCAGGAAAGCACTGAAGCATGTGCTAAAGTCCCATTGACTTCAGTGTTCTCAAAAATAGGGCTTCAGTGCACCACAAATATTAATAATGTATTTATCTTCATGATAGTCATATAAAGTAGAGAAATTCCTTCACTTCCCTTTTTTTACATATGGGGAAATTTGACACTTGGGGCCCAGATTTTTAAACATATTTAGGTTCTGTTGTGCACAGCGTTGCAATACCTAACTGATTTAGGAGCAGCAATTTTCAAAAGGGATTTAGGATTTTAGGAACCTGTCCTGAAGACTATTGTCAATGAGATTTAGGCATATAAGAGGGCTGCTGCGCAGTTAAAAAATTTAATTGCACTGTTAAAAAATTTAATCATTCAGTTAATTGCACTGTTAAACAATAATAGAATATCATTTATTTAAATATTTTTGGATGCTTTCTACATTTTCAAATATATTGATTTCCATTATAACACAGAATACGAAGTGTACAGTGCTTACTTTATATTTATTTTTATTACAGACATTTGCACTGTAAAAAACAATAGTATTTTTCAATTCACCTAATAATACAAGTCCCGTAGTGCAATCACGTTATCATGAAAGCTGAATTTACAAATGTAGAATTATGTACAAAAAATAAACTGCATTCTAAAATAAACCAATGTAAAACTTTAGAGATCACAAGTCCACTCATTCCTATTTCTTGTTCATCCAATTGCTCAGACAGACAAGTTTGTTTGTATTTGCAGGAGATAATGCTTTCTGCTTCTTGTTCATAATATCACCTGAAAGTGAGAACAGGCATTTGCATGGCACTGTTGCAGCTGACATCGCAAGATATTTACATGCCAGATGAGCTAAAGATTCATATGTCCCTTCATCCACCATTCCAGAGGATATGCGTCCATGCTGAGTCAGATTCTGCTCAATAATGATCCAAAGAAGAGAGGACTGACACATTTTCATTTTCATCGTCTGAGTCAGCTGCCACCAACAGAAGGTTGTTTTTCTTTTTTTGGTGGTTCGGGTTCTTTTGTTTCTGCATTGGAGTGTTGTTCTTTTAAGACATCTGAAAGCATGCTCCACCCCTCGTCCCTCTCAGATTTTGGAAGGCACTTCAGATTCTTAAACCATGGGTCAAGTGCTTTAGCTGTCTTTAGAAATCTCACATTAGTACCTTCTTTGTGTTTTGTCACATCTGCAGCAAAAGTGTTCTTAAAATGAACAACATGTGCTGGGTCATCATCGAGACTGCTACAACATGAAATATATGGCAGAATGTGGGTAAAACAAAGCCAATGACATTCAGTTCTCCCCCAAGGAGTTCAGTCGCAAATTTAATTAACACATTTTTTTTAAATGAGCATGGAAGCATGTCCACTGGAATGGTGGCCGGAGCATGAAGGGGCATACGAACGTTTAGCATATCTGGCACGTAGATACCTTGCAATGCCGGCTACAAAACTCCCATGTGAATTCCTGTACTCACTTTCTGGTGACATTGTAAATTAGAAGCAGGCAGCATTATCTCCCTTAAATGTAAACAAACTTGTTTGTCTGAGTGACTGGCTAAACAAGAAATAGGACTGAGTGGCCAAGTAGGCGCTAAAGTTTTGCACTGTTTTGTTTTTGAGTGCAGTTATGTAACAAAAAAAAAATCAACAGATGTAAGTAGCATTTTCACAATTAAAAGATTGCACTAGAGTACTTGTATGAGGTGAACTGAAAAATAGTATTTCTTTTGTTTATCATTTTTACAGTGCAGTTATTTCCAATAAAAAATAATATATAGTGAGCAATGTACACTTTGTGTTCTGTGTTGTAATTGACATCAATATGATTGAAAATGTAGAAAAACATCCAAAATATTTAATACATTTCAATTGGTATTCTGTTGTTTAACAGTGCAATTAAAACTGCGATTAATTTTTTTTAATTGCAATTAATTTTGAGTTATACTTGAGTTAACTGCAATTAATCGACAGCCCTACTTACAAGTGTCTAAATCCCTTTTGAAAATGACTTAAATATTTATAAAAATCTGCGCCTGGGAGATTAAGGGACAAATCTATAAAGGTATTTACTCAATTAAAGATGCAGATGGATATCTAGTGGAATTTACAAAGCACCTAAAGAAATCTTAGAAGTCAACGGGAGTTAGACACCTCACCTGTCTTGCCCAAAGTCAGACAGAAGTCTGTGGCAGAGCCAGGAATTAAATCCATGTTTCCCGAGTTCTAGCCCAATACCTTAACCACAAGATCATCCATTCATCTAAATGGATAACCACATAACGTTTCCATTTAAATTATGCAAGAAACCACAGCATGGTGGGTGAAAACCTGAGCAAGCCCAGAAAGGGGATCGTTAATATTATTAGTAGCAGGGCAGTACTTCAGTTTTGTACACCGTTTTGTCTTTTCCTCTTTCGGAGGTAACTATTACTACTAAATTGCTGATAGAATCCAAAACGCCCTGGAGGATAAAGTCTGATGCATCTTCTACTAGATCAGTAGCAGTTTAAAGGAAACTTCATTTAAACCATTAATAGTTGTATCAACAAGATGTAAAATGAATCTACATAAATATAAGTTATATTACCACCCAAGGACAAATAAAATACATTTCCACACGCTTCCAAAGTAAATAGGTTGATTAGCATTTCACATGAAAGTGACAAGATTTCAGCTGGGAATGCTGAATAATCTAAAAATGTTACTGCCATTGTTCTTTTACATCCTAGCAAAAAAGATCTTGGTAAAGATTTTTCCATGGCTTTAGCACTGTTAGCGAACAGAGAATATGAATATTGCTTGTGCTGGGAGGGAAAAACGTTAAATGTGAAAGTTGAACTGCATCAAATGACATTAATGTTGGTACAACACTAGGAAGCATAGGTTTCAGTAACACTGGTTTAAAATGAGAATACCAAAAAAATCTAAATTACAGAAATAAGACTCCATATTTAACATACTATCATAAAACATCTAAAAGCACACTACTGAAAATGATAACTGAAGTAAACACAAAAAGGAAAATCTGCATTGAAAAATATTTTATGTACAATAAGGTGCACTATAAGATAAAATAACATATACTATTTCATTAATATGTTATATATTTCTTTTTACTGCATTTGTCCCATGAGATTAAAATAGATGCACTAAAAATGAATATAGGTCTATGCGATCAGAAAGCAGAATCATTTATCATGGTCAAAAAAGCAGGTGCATAAATTATGCTTCTTACTAGACAAGTGTAACATTTGCAGCAGCCTAGTAACTCCTGCATCACTCTGCTGTTTTTCATTATATAAAGATTGTTCTTTCATCTTGTCATGATTTATCAGAAAGAAGACTCAATGGATGCCAAACCTCAGGACTATATTATCTATATCACTAATAAGTGTGTATAATGCAGGTAACAAGTGACGAAGGGGCAAATTGAGCCCAACTTTGTCCCTTCTTCCTCCCAAGATGGGGGACATCCCTTTATGTGAATACTTCACAATCCAGATTCTAAGTGAGCTCAGGTGATCTGTCCAGTCAGGTGAGAGACCTGAGCTGATACAGCCTCTCTGGGCATTACTGGGGGGCAAGAGATTTGAAGTACCACTGCAAAATCCATTGAATGTTGATTCCAAAGAGAACAGCATTAATGTGATTCCCATACTTCTTACCTGCATTGGCCAATGCTGCTAGGCCGTCAGGACCAGCCCCGCTGACAAATCAAACTGTCTGCCAGGGAGGAGCCAGGGTTGGGGAACAGTGTGTTGGGGCCAGAACTCCACCAGGATACACTGAGATGTGTGGGATTAGGACTGGGGCTTCTCATGAATTCACAAGATCTGCTTGTGTAGGAGATCAGGACCCCTGACTCTCTTCGAGGCTAATCCTCTCTGAGGCAATAAATTTCTTCTTCCCTATCCTTTGCACCAGAGGAGATGCTGTTGACCCAAACTTTCAGGAGTAGTTCCTTTATAGTCAAGAAGGTGAATAGAAGTAGATTATATCAAGTAGATTATATATAGATTAGAGATGCAAGCCTAGTATTGCAGAAGAGAAAACAAGCTGGCATGCTTGCATACATCTGGAATTTAATAAATAAAAAGCAAAGGCTGCTTAGACATTTAATAAAATATCAACACATATCTGGGGAATTTCTAGGTTCTTTGAGGATAGGCCATGGCCTATGTTAAAAAAGGTGTCTACTATACCCACTGTATAGTATGATCTATTTGTCAACTAAATGTCTATGATCAACGGGCTCTCACATAACTAGAGGGGTTTATTTTGGTTTTTGTTGCTGCTGCTATTGAGTTCCCCTCCAGTTACTACTGGAAGAGAACGAAGGACAATTTTCAGTAAAGGTAGATTTTTTTCAATTAAATAAAATGTTATGAGGTCAGATTAGGTTGACCAAATGTACCGTTTTTAAAGGGACAGTCCCATTTGGGGGACTTTTTCTCATATAGACACCTATTACCTTCTACCCCTTGTCACATTTTTTCCACAGTTGCTATCTGGTCACCATAGGTCAGATAGATCATGTTAGCCCAGCTTCCCCCAGAAAGACAAGATCTGATTAGTAACATTTACAAAGTGATTCTTTTCCATTTAGGTCTTTGTAAACTGTAAGACAGAGCATGAAGCACTATTGTTTCTCATGAACAGACTGGGATGGGTCAAAATACTTTCCATAGGCCTTAATGTACAGAAATTCCATGGACATATATTAACTAAGTGATTTACAGAATACTGGCTTGGTCAGGCAGAAATTTCCTTCCTTGCAAACTGCAATATTATTTAATACAACCTTGTCCAACAGGAAAGCATAATAAAAACAGCAATACTTTCCCAAAATTTTAAGATGGCTAGTTCACAGAAATAAAGTTAAGTAAGGTTTTATCCTAGATTAGCTGGTATTTAAACAAACAAACAAACAAAAACACACTACCCGCACAATTTGGTCTTCTTTCATTTCATTCAACAGTAATTTATTGTACTGTATTTATCTGTGATCCACACTGCTTTCCAATTATCCAGTACACTGAACATAAGATTGTATTACCATTGCTTCCAAAATCCTGTGTTATTCAGTAAACCAGTGATTTTGGGTTCAGCACTTCATGTCTTCCTGAGACCTCTTTCATAACATGCTAAATTATCTCAAAGTTCATTCCTTTCACAAAGCTGCTTTTTGCGTAAGGAACTTTAAATTTTCTGTCTCCTGCCCTCATCACCTTCCCATTTCTTTATTTTACAAGTTTAATCCATTGCTAGGTTTTCTTAACCTGGAGCTTTATCAGAGAGAGAGAGAGAGAGAGAGAGAGAGAGAGAGAGAGATTCTCTTTATTGTAAAATACTCCAACAACAATTGTGCGTGTGGACTGCAGTCCACTAACAGAAAGTGCACTTATTACACTACAGAAGACAAAAACATTATCAATCTAAACTTTACTCAGATTCTGGTAGTTCTGGTTGAACTAACAAAAGAATGTCACTTATATTACAGCTGAAATTGAAAAGCTAGGAGGAACACCTTCGTTACCCCTTTCCCCTGCACTTGACACCAAATATTGATGAGTGAGTATAACTCCAGATAACCAGTGATGTCACCCTCTCCTGTTATCTAGCAATAGCTTGTGCTAAATGCAATACCCGACATAGCACAAAAATCAGCTTCCATTAACAAACATAGATGTTGGAATACGGAAAAGAGAAGGTAGGTGAGGTAGTATCTTTTATTGGACCAACTTCGACAGGAGGAAAAGACAAGCCTTCAGACTTCAAAGAGTTCTTCCTCAGGTCTGGAGAAAGTAAGCAGAGTATCTGAGATAATCACAAAGTGGGAAAAATTGTTAAACGTAAGCGGTAAGAGACCACTTAAAATGAAGTGTGGTTATAGCTGTGTTGGTCCCAGGGTATGAGAGATGAGATACGTCAGGTAATATCTTTTATTGAAAACACTTTTGTTAGTAGAAGGAAGATTTTGAGCTTCACAGAACGCTTCCTTAGGTCTTGAGTTGTACTGGAAGACTTGATGAAGAGCTCTGTGAAGTTTGAAAAGCATCTTTCTGCCAACAGAAGGTGTCCCAATAAAAAGATATTATCTCACCTACCTTATGTCTCTAAAATGGACAATTAAGGGTTGTCAGGCAGTAGGGTGACTTGCAGACAGATAGAAAGACTTAGAGTAACTTGGCATGAAGTTGTGTGATTTCTTGATGTATGGTTTGGTGGTTCTTGTTTTTTTCCATGGCATTTTCCATAGCTGATAAAAAAAGCCTAAAGTACTGATTTAAAATTCTGTATTACAATATGCTTCTCATTAGGGTTTTACAGAAAGTTTGATCAAATGGTTCCAATCATTTCTTGTAATCATTAGATCAGAGGCATTTTCAGGAACATAAGTCCAGTGATTGCCTTCAAGAAAACAAACACTGTGCTGTAAAAGAAAGTGCTTCAATCTTTAGGGAGCCAGCACTCACCTTCCAACTACAGCCCATCCACAGGCGAGAGCTTTTCAGAGGATTAAGCTGCATTCTCACAATTCTGCAGCTGCTGCCTGGAAATGTTCTATCAGGGTTCAAAATGATATATAATTAAAGTCATTTTAAAAATACAGTTCCACTATTGTAGTGACTATATATGTGGTACATACATGCAAATCTTAGACTATTTGCTTTATTTGGATGAGTGACCTACTATTTAAAATCTATTAAGCATGAGTATGAGACTGAAATGCCCCATTTATATAGAAATATCCTTCTGTCATAACTATAAGGAGGGGAAGTTTGAAAAGTGTTACTCAAGTATAACTTGGGGAAAGAAAAGGACTCTGATTTAGTAGAAGTTGTTTGGTATTTTAGTTGGAAACAGTGTTTGTTTATTAAAAGGAAAGAACTGGGATTCAGGATTTCCAGGTTCTTTTCCTAACTGTCAATGACTGTCATTTGAGAAGTCACTTATGTTCTCAAATGTCTTTGCCTGCCCACCCACAAGTGTATATAAATCTTGCCTACTGCACAGTGGTGCTGTGAAGCTAAATTAAACAAACATTTATACAGTGCTTAAAGGATTCTAAAAATAAAAGGCACTAAAATAATGAATACTTGAAAATAGTTATCCTTGGCTAATCCATTATTCCATCCTGAAAGACGGACAGACAGACTGCTACATTGTGCATCCTAGTTATAGGCAAGAATCTTAAAGTGGATGAAGGGAGAAGTTTCTGATGGTGTTTCCAGGTGGTGATAACCTTTTAACAAAGACGCTACAAAAGCCTTGTGTAAATGATTCAGGAGATGTAATTGGTTTTTTTTCTTCATGTCTTTTACCAACATCAACAGAAAAGAAATACTATATCCATAATTTCTGTTCTCCTTCCCTTCAGAATATTTGGAAACAGCTAAATCAACACACAGCTGAAATTAGATCATTTTGGGATGAATGCCCAACCCAGCACGTAATCTGAGTAGGCTCCCAGTAAAGACCCAAAGGGGTAAGGAACTAGTGGCAGTAATAGAAGTACAGCTGTACAATCGCAATTCACCACCTTTCCCATATAACCCCAGCCTGTGCAGTGAGCACCAGAGGATCTGTGCAGTGTGGGAGGCAGTCAGGATGCCTTTTGGGGGAGGGTGAATTCAGGAATGTGGAAATTGGAAATGGAATTGAATATTTAGAAAAAATATAGAAATTAGGGCCTTTCTTTTAGGAGACATATGTAAAGTACAGCAGTGATGTCTGTCACTAAAGACATCCATGTATATATTTCTTTTACCCAGCAATTAACCTTGTGGTACAGGTTTTCATCTTTTAAAAATCAAAGTTGAAATAATCTTTGAAATTTATATATTCCTTAATAACCTGAAATTGTCCTTTAGATATTCTTTAATTAGAGTGTTCTCCTAATTTAGTAATCCCACAGACTTTGGAGTGATTCAAATCTTCATCTCCTGTCACTATGACATAACCAAACTGGCTTGAAGCATTCATAATAAAAGTCACTTTGTGACGAATTATTAACTCAAAGGATCAGGCAAAGTCTTTATACTTTGAAAGTAAATTTTAAAATCCAGAGCAGATAACACTCTCTAGTCACTGTTGCAATTCCTAGGATGATGGCTGAATCGTCAACCAGTCTTGGTACAACACAGAATTTAAGGTAATTAATTTGCTACAGATTGGAGGCTGAAGATAAATGTGTTAGCATCTATCAACCAGATTCCCTTTTGCATTAAAATTAACTCATTGTGAGGTGGTTAGAGGGGTTGTCCATGAGCCAATTATGGCTCCCAATTTTCAAACTCTCCCAACCCTGACTTTAAGTATAGCAGCCCTAAGGGATTACAAACCATCTGGAGAATTGACACAGTGGACTGGAGCTCTCCTCTGCATGCTCCCCACCCACTTCATCCCTATGTCAGATAAGGAGAGGCCACTTGGCACAGGCCCTGGCTCTGCCAGATTTGCACCAGCTGAGAAATTCTAACTGCCAGGAAAATTCTCAACTAGCCAACTGCAGTCAAATCAAATCCTTTTATCACATCTCAGGCAGCACAAAGTGAAAGGAGCTGGGATTGCGAATCTGGGTCTCTGTATGGACGTATCTGCAAGGTACGCAGTTTGGTCTGCTTCTGAAAACACATGTAGGCAAAGATATATATACACATATCTTTATTTACTGATGCATTTATTTATATATTGGGTACCTGATTTTTAAACATGTATGAATGAGTAATCTGAATGAACAGTACCATTGTTATGTTATTTTAATTAATGTAGTGTAGGAGTCTTAGTCATAGACAATGACCCCATTATGCTAGGTGCTGTACAAACACAGAACGAAGAGTTTCTGCCCCAGAGAGTTTACAATCTAAATATCTATAAGTGTGTGCAGACCTATTGTTTCTGTAATGAATCTGTTGTATCTCTTGCTGCTATTTTTTGTTGGTGGGGGGAAGGTGCAAATACCTGATCTGAGCATGTAGTTGCACTATTTCACATGAGCTAAGTATACAGTTGGGGAATAAGGCCAAATCTCAAGAGTTTGTGAATCAAGAGTTCAGTATATATACACATAATGTAAGCCATCCCAATTAATATTCCATGTCTTAGTTCAGTGGCTCTCAACCTTTCCAGACTACTGTACCCTTTTCAGGAATCTGATTTGTCTTCAGAACCCCCAAGTTACACCTCACTTAAAAACTACTTGCTTAAAAAAATCAGACAAATTCAAAAAAGTGTCACAGCACACTGTTACTGAAAAATGCTTACTTTCTCATTTTTACCATATGATTATAAAATAAATCAATGAGAATATAAATATCAGTGTATAGTATACAGAGCAGTATAAATAAGTAATTGTCTGTATTTGTACTTTTGTGTAGACAGTGGTAAAACTAGTCAAATATCTAGATGAGTCGATGTACCCTGGAAGACCTCTTTGTACCCCCAGAGGTACACGTACCCTTGGTTGAGAACCACTGTCTTAAATGATCCTATAGATAGCTCACTAGAAATGGGGAAAACTATAGTTAGCATTCCATTTAGGCAAAACCTCTCTTCCCATGAGGCATCCATCATATATAACACTTGGGTTGGAAAAAGGATAGGTAACCCTGAAATGTTCCAGTTTTCCCAGGAACCAGAGATTTTTTTTTACCAAGGGGCCAAGGAAAAAATCTTGGCCTAAATCCTCATCCCCATTTTGGTGGTGGTTTTATTCCTGGTAGCATTAGCTTTTCTAAGTGTTTCCCACCTGTAGCCTCAGCCTGCTAGCCTTTTCAGATCAGTACTTCTCTGCACAATGTCAACCCACTCATAAAACAGCACTGTGCAATCCAATAGCGTCCCTTTCTCTGTTTCCTTCTTGCCAGAATAGGATTTCCCATCTCACTCTTATCATGGCATCACATATTCTATCTGTGCTTGAGTACATTTTTGAAGATATTACACATATCTACTCTTTTTAGGCCATGGATATTTGATCACATTCAAATACACTTACTGTTCTAAGTGCATATGCCTTGTGATGACCCCTTGATACCAAGATGCATTTCTCACTATCTACTGCTCTTTCAGTATTTCTTTATTCATCAGATATGTCTTCACTGAAGTTCACCTGAGTGCCTTCTAAGTAGTTCAAACTAACAGATACAAGAAAAAAAAACCTCACCAACTCAATAAAAATACTTCCCTTTATCACCTCTTCAGATGGCTCATATGCTGATATCACAGTGGTAAGCCAAACATGGCTGGTTAAGGGAGTATGTTTTACACTATATGCTGAAGGCAAACCACTGGAGGGAGTGAATTCCGTACACATAGGCCCACAGGTAAGTTATGAAGTTTGGCCAATTCTGCATACCTACTGAGGAGTAAGGGACCATTTTGCATCCATACCATGGGTAGCAGCACAGACAGGAGACTGACCTCCACAGAATTGCTATGTCCATCCTGTGCCTGTGGGTGGGAGTAGTTGGGAGCTTTGGCTTGGCCCCCTGGTGACCCGGCCAGTTCAGCTGCACTAGTGAGCTGGGGAGCAAGTATATGGTTTGTGCCCCTCAGATCACAGGGGAATCAAGAAGCAGATCACAATGTCTGCTCCTCAGACAACACAGCTACACAGCTAAACCATAAAAGGGTTTGTGACATAGCTACAATAGATCCCTGAAGTAACAGAAAAATCCTTGATCTGGACATAGTAGTGAATGAAAACAGATACAGGGATGGATTTTAAGCAACAGGCTGCAGCTCTTACCCTTAACACAGGGGAGGACCACTGCCAGCCCCATCACACATACTCCCACATACCAGGCTTTTTAATTGGTTCCAGTACAGGGGTCATAGTGTTCACACCATTTAACTTGGGATAGACTCTCCTAAGCTTACCCCTCCCTCAACAGGTCAATGAGTAGAGACAGATTCTAGAAGGGGAGGTGCCACACCTGCATCGCTCCACATGTGCTCTCCTTCTCCTTTCTACCGGGACTTCCCTGGTCATTGCTGGTACCATCAAGTTTTCCACCCGTTGAGACGGGTGGGTGGCATCCTTTTCATTGCATGTTATTACTGTGATCAATATCTGTCACCAGTAAACAATACTTGAACATTTGGTTCTCATCACTGTGAAATATTTAGGAAATGGGACCACCTAGGATTTTCTGTTCATTCTAAACTTTTTAAAGAAGAAGGGGAAATGGTTGAAAGGTGTTAAATACACGGAATGCTACCTAAGCTGCATCAGTGCAACATGCATCAATTCAATGCAATCTTAAGAAGAAAAAGATGCTGCACAGCATTTGAAGATTATATAGTATGCATTCTGAGATGAGACAAGCTGCATATATTAAAGAAAGTTTATGTACTATACCTGCCAGATTCTCAGTGTTGTAGGAGTATACAATGCCATGCATTTCCCATTGGTTTTAATAGGGTACCCACACAATTATCATGCTTTATTTTTAACATATGTTTCATTTCATGTTGATTACATGGACAACTTTCCACTAAGTTATTTCTGCAGTGCATCTAAAGCACAAAATTATTCCAGAACTATAGCTTGTCCTTCATGTGGAAAACATATGCTCAGTAGTATATTGCAAGAGTTTTTGTGATTCATTTGAATTTTAAATTATAATGAATACTGCATATCGTCATTTCCTGTGGTATTAAATCCAAAATAGTTTTAATATCACATAAATATGCATTCAAATGAACAGATGAATTTATGCAAATTCCGACTTCTTCTGTAATATCAACCTAGTGAAACAATTCCACACTCCTTCTTTCTAAGGCCCCGAAGTGCAGCATCATCACCTCCGCAATTCTTACATGGATTACGCTGACAAACGAGATGCAGTGACTTACTCAATGACAGTTTGGGGAGTGAGTGAACAAGCTAACACCCTCTGACTCGTGGATAATACAGGCAATCTGCAAACGCATGACGTATGCTTCTGAACCCGTTTTATAATAACGGAGAATACAAACCTCAAATGGTTGTTTAAAGCACTGTAAACCCCACTATAATCTCTGCATTTCAGAATGCTTTCTCCTTAATGATATGGAGAGAGAATTATGGTTCCAAGTCCTGCAGTGTTTACTCCAATTCAAGTCAATGGAAGTTTTACTTGTTTACAGATGGTAGGTTCAGACACTGCTCTCATCAAAATAATGCAACGTTCATAATGAAACATTCATTTCTATTTATCATGTTAACCCTTGCCAGGACATATCACCATATGTCTATAGAATTGAATTTTATATAAGGCACTGAAAGTGAATAGCATCTTCTGAGTACCTTACAGCTAACTGCCACATGAGGGATCCTGAAATACTTCAGCCTAGAAAAACCAAAAACAATGACTTCCAAGAAATTAACTTGTGGTGGATTCATTTTCCTATAGAATCACAGAATATCAGGGTTGGAAGGGACCTCAAGAGGTCATCTAGTCCAACCCCCTGCTCAAAGCAGAACCAATACCCAACTAAATCATCCCAGCCAAGGCTTTGTCAAGCCTGAACTTAAAAACCTCTAAGGAAGGAGATTCCACCACCTCCCTAGGTAACCCATTCTAGTGCTTCGCCACCCTCTTAGTGAAAATGTTTTTCCTAATATGCAACCTAAACCTCCCCCACTGCAACTTGAGACCATTATTCCTTGTTATGTCATCGCTACCACTGAGAACAGTCTATATCCATCCTCTTTGGAACCCCCTTTCAGGCAGTTAAAGCAGCTCTCAAATCCCCCCTCATTCTTCTCTTCTGCAGTTCCCTCAGCCTCTCCTCATAAATCACGTGCTCCAGCCCCCTAATAATTTTTGTTGCCCTCCACTGGACTCTCTCCAATTTTTCTACATCCTTTTTGTAGTGTGGGGCCCAAAACTGGACACAGTACTCCAAATGAGGCTTCACCAATGCCAAATAGAGGGGAACGATCACGTCCTTCAATCTGCTGGCAATGCCCCTACTTATACAGCCCAAAATGCCATTAGCCTTCTTGGCAACAAGGACACATTGTTGACTCCTACCAAGCTTCTCCTCCACTGTAACCCCTAGGTCCTTTTCGGCAGAACTGCTGTCTAGTCACTTGGTCCCTAGTCTGTAGCAATACATGGGATTCTTCCGTCCTAACGCACTTGTCCTTGTTGAAGCTCATCAGATTTCTTTTGGCCCAATCCTCTAATTTGTTTAGGTCCCTTCGTATCTTATCGCTACCCTCCAGGTTTCTATCACTCCTCCCAGTTTAGTGTCAACTGCAAACTTGCTGAGAGTGCAATCCATGCCATCTTCCAGATCATTAATGCCCACAGATGCCTTCCAGATTCCCAGCCTATCTGGGGAAATCTAAGCCAGTGTGACAGTTTATTTCCCTGTTTGCTAAGAACATCAGTATTATCCAACAGATATGTTGAGGTATTTCTTCCTTGAAGTATTTCTTAGCTGGTCTTTGGGGGATGTGATTTCATCAGCCACTGAAGTCATAGGCAATCCTAGCATCAAAACATCATGACATGCCCTGGGCCCCAAATACTCCTATGCCCTGAAGTATTTTTCCTTGAATAAATGTGTTTGACCTCTCTCTCCAGACCAGTAAGCTTCCTCCCTTCAAATAGAAGAGAATGGATTTCCTCCGTGAATTTGCCAAACGAAATGACAAAGAAGAAAATTGATACAATATCTCATAACTGTTTGAAAGGTGGACAGGTATAATATGACATGAGTCAGTGTCTAATAATTTTCTGCCTTCAAAGAACTTCTAGCTGTATAGAGATAAAAGCTCAGTATTTCAAAATCTGTCTTGTACCATGTCATCATAATATAATATTTTCCACTAAAATACCAGAAGCAATTCAGTATTTTATATTTTCTCCAACCGTGCATGAAAACCATTCAAGTTTCAAACCCTTGAGTGCTTTGTTTCTAGAACCCCATGAGCAGTTTAAGAATGAGATTGTAAGGGAGCCATTACTGAGGAATTATGAAGAAGTCGAACATTTTTAGAGTCAAATTTCTGTTCAGAGAAGAATAGTACAACATGTAACACATAAATATCTATCCAATCCATACAATTCTGTCTTTGCCTACCTGCCTCTCTGGAAATCTGCATGAAGGACTCCACGCCTTTTTCTCCATAATTTCCTTCAGATGCCAACGTTGACACATAATTCCACCCCAAAGCTTTTACAATGTCAACCATTGCCTGTGCTTGGAAGGAATCTGGAGGGACCACTCGTGAGAAGAAATCGTAGCGCCTGTCATCACTTAACTCTGGTGCAGTTGAGGCATAACTGATCTGGGGAATCTGTAGGGGAAAAACAGTTATTGGTAAATCATATGTTCATAAATTCACCAAATTTCTAGCATTAGCTTCAGCTGAATCTCCGTTAGTCCACCACATATCCATCTGTTATTTTCTTTCTCCTTCAGTATTTCAGTACATGTCAAATAATCCATCTCTTAAATTACTTAGGGAGTGAACAAATTACAAGAAAAGTAATCAGTGAATTAAAATATTTTCTGTTCTTTCTGAAAATTCTCTTGCACTTTTAAAGGGACTGATACTCAAAAATGTCAATTGTGCTACTGAATGACTAATTTGCACACAGAATTACTTGTTGTTGCCTGTGCATAGCAAGTGTAGCATATACAAATGGCCAGTTGTTCATCTAACTGTTCATTTACATCTACAGATATCCAATTTGTAAATGGAGCCAGATTAGTATGCACAAATTGTTCATGCAATTGCACTTTTGCACCTGACATTTTCAAAATCAGACCCTAGATATTACAGTCTTGTGTTGACAGTTTTGTTCTCTCCTATGGCAGAGGTTTAAAAGGTGACACTTTTTTTTTTTTTTTTTTTAATAGTAAACCATGATCTCCGGCTTCCAAGTTAAAACAAGTGGCTCATTCATAGGAAAACCATTGTAGAACCATTTAAAAATAATGATTCTTCCAAACTCCCCTCTGAGTTCTTGTATCTTTTTGGGATTAAGCTATTTCAAATCAAACTATTTATATCATCCCTTGAGGATATCATAGCCAAACATAGCAGTGAACAGAAACCATCTGTGTACATGTCCATTTTACTAGTAATCAGATTGTATTAGTATCTAGTCATTTGGGATCCTGACGTTCAGCTGAGAGAGGAGGACTCACCACATACCCAAGCATGATAATAAATTTAAGATGGTTTCAGCCTGCAGAAACATCAATATTTCATGCTACAGTACAGGTAAATTCTTTATGCTCTGAGAGTCATCTTCTATCTTTACAAAAGCATTCCTACCAATATATATTGCTCTTCTCTCCCTCTCAAAGGAGGGAACAATACCATACACCCCAGGCTTCAATCCCGGAAAAGCCTCCTTTCCTTCAACTCCCACTGAGATCAGTGGAAGTTGAGAATTACTCAACTTCTCCAAGAATTTTACAGGATAAGGGCCCATATATGCCTTTAGATATGGAAAGGCAGTAGCACAGCAATAAAGTAGCCAGCAGATATATACATTTACTGAAACTACATTAAGTGTTAACAATCGCTGAACCATATAATGCTTCAAATACCTCTCTGATGTAGCCCCTTATGAGGTATATCACTTAATGAGCAACCATTTAGTTCCAGAAGTCTGGGCCTGGTCCTACCTATGCTCCTTGCGCAGAACTCCCACTGAAATTAGTAAGAACTCTGTATGCAAAGAGCTTGCCGAATCTCACTCTTCATTGCTATAAATTATTAACCATAAAAAAGTGCTTAAAATTTCCACTGTGATTATAGAAGTTGCTACCTCTGTTAGAGAAATGAATTCTTCATTGTAGTATTCTGCCTTTCATTTCTGTTATGTTGAGTTTTTGGTCACACACTTTAAAAGACTAGTTTCAAAAATCTGAGGCTTAGTATGTTGAGAGCTAGGATGCTGCAGATAGTGCTCACCCATAAAGATTTGCCAGGGTTTCCTTAGATTGATAGATCTATTGCATCCGTTTCAGCAGTATTCCTTACACTGACTATAGGAGATATCTACAGGCAGATTCTCTGCTGACATAAATTGCCATAGCTTCATTTATGACAATTTACACCACTGGAAGATCTGCATCCTTATGATTACTCCAGGTACCTGCATTGATAGCATTGTTACACTTACAACTATTGGCAATTTGTTAAAGGTGATTGGAGTGCTCTCTTTGGTTTATTAAGAGGGATTTTCTTTTCCCACTCTATAAAATGCTACAAACAGAGTTTATTTCATTGGGTCTCAGCTCAGTTTTCATCCTATTAGGATGGTATCAGGAGAGCATAGTTAACCATGGACAATGATATGGCATTGTATACACACTACTAATCAGATTAAAGTCTGGTCCAATATGCAATATTGTGTACTGAACAACTGTGCAATGGCCTGAGTGCCGTTAATGTAAAATACATAGAGGTTAAAAAGTGTTACATATTCAGATATGTGTGAACAAAAGGAATCCTAATGTATGTATCAAATTGACAGTAAATGTTTATTAATTAAAATCAAAGGAGATACTTTTCACTCCGATATGGAGCAAAACTTCCCTGAATTTTGCCCAATGCTTTCATTATTTAAAAAAATGTTTTGCTTTCCAAATCTTTTTTTCTCACTTACGAAATGTTAATCTGACCTGTCTGTTTCAATCTGCATGCAGCAGTTACAACATTAAAACCAACCCTGTTATTCATACAGTTTCCTTCACAATGTCTAAGAATGTTGTACAAAGACATGAACTTTAGAAAGATTTTCTTAATGTAGCAGGAAAAAAAAATAAAAGCCAGGTCTAATATGCACTGCAAACATGGCAATTCAACTTTGTACAATAGGTCAGCACTTCCATTCCAATACCTGTACCCGGGAAGGATATCTACTATTCCCAAGCTCCGTTCCCTGCACACAGTCAGCATCCCAGATGGACAACATGAACAGCTGTTCAAGTCAGCTGAAACCTATAGAATATATTATTTCTTTTGCTGTTGAATTTTTAAAAATTCAGGCCTATCTTATTAAGAGATCAAATAATTAAAAAGGTGACAGCTGTAGGCCAGAGAGAACTGGACTCTTAAGAACTACAAATTATCCCTGGAATAACATGAGATGCTTAACTGTTGGAATAACTGTTGATATATTTATGGACAATATTCTGGCTTCAGCTAAGTGGAACATCCCCCATTAACTGAAACAGGAACCCTCTGTCACAGTGGTATTGTGCTGTATTGAGTGAGGGTGGTATTAAGATGGAAAAAATCAAGTCTTATGTAAGAAATAATGAAAATAGAACATTTAAGTTTCTATTTTCCTCTTTAAGAGTCTCCATTGAGTTTAAACAAACTTTTTGGGCTCACAAGATTAAGCACCATTTCATTTTGTTTTGAAGTTTTAATGACAATTCATAATATATTTTTTCCTCACTGGAGATGGCCCCAGAAGGTAGTGTTTGGATTCAAATTAGGATGAGTCTAAGCTTCTAGTCTGAGACCACTTCAGATGTAGGTTTCACATCTGAATTCAATGAACCTGTCCAATCAGATTGCAGATAAAAATGGCAAAGCTTTAATGAAATCAGCCACTCTCTAACATCTTGAACTAAAACATTGTGAGATTTCAACCATGCCTAAACCAGAACTAGAAAAGGTGCATGTTCTGGGTTTGGAACAGTATAGAATATATATATATATATATGGGGAAGAATTCTGGCCCTAAAGAAGTCAATGGGAATGTTCTCATTGACATCTATAGGGCCTTAATTTTACCGATGAATCCTGAAATTCAGATCTACATGCCCATGGAAAATCAAGGGGCTTCAGATCTAACATTCCAATAATAGCCATTTTACTTCCTATACAAGGAGATTCACAGTGTTCAAACTTTGGTAAATGTGAATTTAGTGTTCAGAAAAGATGCTGACTTGCCACTCCCACCACCCAAATATACAATATAGGATAACTCAGACAGTGGCAGTGTAAGCAACACCGCAGCACAACTGTTAATTGATCTTGATCATTAGGGACAACATTTAAGGAATGAGAAAGTTTATTCTGTATGATACAATCAGTCCTTAGCCTATTTGCTGAAACCACCTACAACCGTATCACTAAGTATCAGTTCTGATCACATTTTGTGATGTAGACATTTGGAGACTGCCAACACCATTCTCCTCTGCCACTAAGAGCCATTAGATGGTAACAACTAATGTGCTCTGGATTCTACCTGAAAATCAAAGGGGAGCTTTTCTCTATCTTGACCAATCCATTTACCTAAAAAGTTAGTACTACCCTCTCCACCCATACTTCACTTTTAAAAACATCTTTTAGAATAAGAACAGCCATACTACGCCAGACCAAAGGTCCATCTAGCCCAGTATCCTGTCTTCTGACAGTAGCCAATGCTAAGTGCCCCTTAGGGAACAGAACAGGTAATCATCAAATGATCCATCCCCTGTTGCCCATTTCCAGCTTCTGGCAAACAAAGGTTAGAGACACCATCCCTGCCCATCCTGGCTAATGGACGCTGACGGACCTGTTTGATCTTAGGTTTGAAACATTACACCCTGCTGCACTGGGAATGATTGGGATGCCAGCATTACAATGACTTCTCTGAAGGATTTAAGAAGCAAGAGAAGAAAAGCTGAAGGGAAGACAGAATTTATTTAAGCAAAAATGTATCAGATAATTCACAAAAAAGGCCCATAAGTCTATTTTATAAGCCATGTTTAATGTATATGGAACACCATCCCAGCATTAGAGCCCAATCTTAAATCTATGGTATGTGTCAATTTAGCTAACTTCAAGGATTCTCATCCAGAACTCTTCTAAGCAGGAATGAAATGATGCATATTTATCAAGTAAATAAAGAACTACTCTTCATTTCTTTCCTCTTCCTAACAATTTAACAAGAACAACTAGAGTCTCTTTTCATTCTAGCCCTGTTATTTAATGAAAGAAATGTCAATTCTAATGAAAAATTTCAATTCTCTGGTAAGAAACAGTGAACCAAAAATTACAGTTTTAAACAGCTATTTGGAATCAAAGTGATAGTATTCAATTCATTATGATGGTAACATGTTGGGTTTTTTTTTTACTGTTTAAAAAACAAACACATTTTATGCCAAAATTTCAATTCAAAATGACAACGTGGTTAATTTTGATCAAAATTTTTCATTGCATCATTTTGGACTTGAAACTTTTCAGAATGTTTTCTTCCGTTACCCTTTTTTTGGTATTTTGACTTTCCATTCTCATTCAGAACAGAAACTAATTTTGAAATGTCAGTATTTCCCACAGCATGAAAATTCTGTTCTCTGAACAGCCCTTGTATCATGGTAGCAGACTTGTGTTCTGAAAGCACAAGGACTTCAATTCCTGCTGGTCTTTTCACCGTCTGGAAAAGCATAGGGGAAAAATTATTATACCTTCCTCCATATCCCTCAGTGTGCACGCATGCAACAGACAGGCACAATCTAACCCAGTGTGTCCCAAAGATAGGGGGCACAAGGGCCCACTGTGATGTATACATTAAGACACACAGGCCTTTATCAGCATCGTATGGCAAAGTGGCAGGGAAGTACAATTGACTTCATTTTTCTGAAGGGGACCAAGATTTCAAAAGTTTGAGAAATGCTCATCAAACTCACAATGAAGCATCAGATTTTTATAAAGTCACTCTGTATTTGCGGTATTTCATTGGATGTTATATTGAACTGGTTAAGATGTTCCTCAGAGATGGCATTCTGCTTAAAATAACAAAGGAAAATTGAAATTGATTACATTGCATAAGTCAATGATTAAGTAAGAGTTGTAATTTATTGGACATTAGCATGAGTCGGTTTCATTTTTTCCTTTAATGAACAGTTCTCTCTACTGGATCCCTTTACAACATTTAGCTGTTCTGAGAAGCAGGGTTTACTGAACACACTGAACACCGTAGGATATTCTATAACAGGCACAATGAGAGCCGCCTGTACAGAAAACATGTTAAGAATAAAACCACACTGTAGAAATTAGATGTTTTCCATGATCTACTAAGCTACAATTTCAAATATCAAAATCTCTCCTAAAAGCAGAACTGCAACTAAAAGACAAATGGAATACAAACTTGATACAAACTTGACTCTGCGTGGCTAGGCCATTAGGGGAAATTTCTGTAGAATGCACTTCCTCTCCCCCGCCTACTTCTATGAATGAGACAGCCATTTTGCCTGAAAGTGCACTAGAGCAGTGGTTCCCAAACTTGTTCCGCCGCTTGTGCAGGGAAAGCCCCTGCCGGGCCGGGCTGGTTTGTTTACCTGCCGCGTCCGCAGTTCGGCCAATCATGGCTCCCAATGGCTGCGGTTCACTGCTCCAAGCAAATGGGAGCTGCTGGAAGCGGCAGCCAGTACATCCCTCAGCCCGCAACGCTGGACTTTCCCTGCACAAGCAGCGGAACAAGTTTGGGAACCACTGCACTAGAGTATAAAGGGCTGGGGACAGACGTGCTAGACTACATTACGCTGGTGCGTAGTTGCTCACTGTCCTCCCTAAAGTGGCTCCAACCAGGCCCAGTTAGCAGTTCACCTCTACCCTATTATCTAGCACAGCTCTCCCATTAAGGGGCATAATTTGATCCTTGATGACCAACATACACAATCAATTTGTTATACATACACCTAACTAGGGGGAGGGATAGCTCAGTGGTTTGAGCATTGGCCTGCTAAACCCAGGGTTATGAGCTCAATCCATGAGGGGGCCATTTAGGGATCTGGGGAAAAAATTGGTGATTGGTCCTGCTTTGAGCAGGGGGTTGGACTAGATGACCTCCTGAGGTCCCTTCCAACCCTGATAATCTATGATTCTAACATCCAGGGGTTGAAATGTACTCATGTGCATCCCAGAGTAAGCAAGGAGACGCATTTATTCTAAACATCAAGTAATTTTTGGCACAGCATGATCTCCTAAAATGTATTCACAGTGGACTTCCTAAGATTTTCCATCATGTAATCCACATCTTAATAACATGAACGTCTTGTGCTATTTGCCATAATGTAGCACCCATGTGGCCACTATGGCCATTGCATACATGATAAACCAATATTAGAAAGTATTTTTGTTAGGGCTGTCAGGCGATTAAAAAATTAATCATGATTAATCGTGCTGTTAAGCAATGATATAATACCATTTATTTAAATATTTTTGGATGTTTTCCACATTTTCAAATATATTGATTTCAATTTCAACACAGAATACATAGTGTACAGTGCTCACTTTATATTATATTTATTTTTATTACAAATATTTGCACTGTGAAAATAAAAGAAATAGTCAGGGGTAAAAGTAACTTAAAGGACTTACGCGTACAAAGGGCAGCCAGGCTCCTGGGCAAGGTGTGGGGGGGCCCAGAGCTAGGCCCCCAGAAGGGGCAGACCCTCAGGTGGAAGGGACAGGGCCGGACAGGGCCCTGGGCAGCTTTAATGTCAGCTGTGTACCGGCCTGTACTGGTGGCCACTTTCTCACCAGTACACTGTACTGGCCCATACCAGCTTACTTTCACCTCTGGAAATAGTATTTTTCAATTCACTTAATGCAAGTATTGTAGTGAAATATCTTTACGATGCAAGTTTAACTTACAAATGTAAAATTATGCACAAAAAACAGCTTTCAAAAATAAAACAATATCAAACTTTAAAGCCTACAAGTCCAATCAGTCCTACTTCTTGTTCAGCCAATTGCTTGTTCAGACAAACAAGCCCACTTCTTGTTTACAATGTCTCTGAAAGTGAGAACAGGCGTTTGTATGGCACTGTTGTAGCCGGCATTGCAAGATAGTTATGTGCCAGATGGGCTAGAGATTCATATGTCCCTTCATGCTTCAACCACCATTCCAGAGGACATGTGCCCATGCTGATGATGGGTTCTGCTCAATAACAATCCAAAGCAGTGCAGACTGACACATGTTCATTTTCATCATCTGGGTCAGATGCCACAGCAGTTGATTTTCTTTTTTGGTGGTTTGGGTTCTGTAGTTTCTGCATCAGAGTGTTGCTCTTCTAAGACTTCTGAAAGCATGCTCCACACCTCATCCCTCTCAGGTTTTGGAAGGCACTTCAGATCCTTAAACCTTCGGTTGAGTGCTGAAGCTATCTTTAGAAATCTCACATTAGTATTTTCCTTGCATTTTGTCTGCAGTGAAAGTGTTCTTAAAATGAACAACATGTGCTGGGTCATCATCCGAGACTGCTATAATATATGGCAGAATGTGGGTAAAATGCAGAGCAGGAGACATACAATTCTCCCCCAAGAAGTTCAGTCACAAACTTAATTAATGCATTATTTTTTTAACGAGTGTTGTCAGCATGGAAGCACGTCCTCCACAATAGTGGCCAAAGCATGAAGAGGCATATGAATGTTTAGCATATCTAGCATGTAAATACCTTACAATGCTGGCTACAAAAGTGCCAGGCAAATGCCTGTTCTCACTTTCAGGTGACATTGTAAATGAGAAGCAGACAGCATTATCTCCCATAAATGTAAACAAACTTCTCTTAGTGACTGGCTGAACAAGAAGTAGGACTGAGTGGACTTGTAGGCTTTAACATTTGACATTGTTTTGTTTTTGAGTGCAGTTATGTAACAAAAAAAATCTACATTTGTAAGCTGCACTTTCACAATAAAGAGATTGCACTACAATACTTGTGTGAGGTGAATTGAAAAATACTATTTCTTTTGATTATCATTTTTACAGTGCAAAGATTTGTAATAAAAATAATATTAAAATGAGCATTGTACACTTTGTATTCTGTGGTGTAACTTAAATTAATATATTAGAAAATGTAGAAAACATCCAAAATATTTAATAAATTTCAATTGGTATTCTATTGTTTAACAATGTGATTAAAACTGACTAATTGCAATTAATTTTTTTAGTCACGATTAATATTTTGAGTTATCATGTGACTTAACTGTGATTAATCGACAGCCATAATTTATGTATTGTAAAATGTTTTTTTAGTCTGATGGAGGGTTCACTTTTCCTCTACATTTCATTTCTCCCTCCCTTCTGTTATGTATTTCCCAGCTAGAAGCAATGAAGAGAGGTAGCATAATAAGATAAGGAAGCCTTCAGTGGAGCATCAGCAAGGGCTCACAGAATGCAAATTAGGAATGTCTGTTTTACCGTTCCAGATACGTCCAAATTCTGCATAATCCCACTGAGCCTACAACTTCATTCATTCATTCATTCCCATTTTTCCTCTCACCCGTTTTGACTCTTCCATTCTGCAAAGAGCCATGCATATTAATGGTGGCATTACAAAAAGTATTACAGCCATGCTACTTTAAGTGTGATTGAATTATGCCATTCCTTTACTTAGTCACACAGTAAAAGTTTAATAAATGATGGCACCTGACAAAGGACAGTCATGACAGAACTTGAAAACAGGCCTTTTCACCAAGGATCACGTGCAATTAATATAATGCGTGAATGTACCTATTGAGATATTAACGAGATCCCACTGGGGTATTGTTAAATTCACAGTTTGTTATAATTTCACTTTCAACTTCCTAATAAGTTTTATTGATATGATTTCCTGACTCTAAAAAAACCCCCCACCAAACCTAATAAAGTCTCTTGAACTTATCTTATTTGGAAATGCAGCATCAGTCTCCTTGCACAACCCTGCCAATAACTTTGCTTTCCAAAGTGAGAGGACAATGCAGAATTTTCACTTGGTTGTAAAACTCTTTGGTGTGGATTGATGCATGACTAACAGCCGTGAATCAGTTTAGCCCCTAGATTTATTCATGTAGAAATTTCTTGTGTCAGGACTTAATCATCAGTTAGTACAACTATTCTTTGTTCACAGTTTACTTCTCTAATTGCATAAGAAATGGCTTCCACATGCTGTGAATTGCATATAATAGTTTCATTCCCATGAATTAAAATTACATGAACTTTTGTACTAGCTATTTTCTGCAGTCCAAACCCAGAAGGCCTTCCTCAGTTTCTACTGATTCTTAATCATGAGAAAAACTTTCACCAGTGGGAGTTTTGCCTGAGTAAGGACAGAGTAAAAACAGAATGGACGGACCTGCCAGCTACTGAGTACCAGAGTTTCGAAGGGTATGTCTACCCCGATCGGCAGGGAGAGATCATCCAGCAGGGGCCAATTTATCGCATCTAGTCAAGATGCAATAAATTGACCCCCGAGCCCTCTCCCATCGACTCCTGTACTCCACCACCATGAGAGGTGCAGACGGAGTCGATGCGGGAGCAGCAGCAGTTGACTCACCCTACTGAAGACACCGCAGTGAGTAGGTCTAAGTACTTCCACTTCAGCTACGTTATTCATGTAGCTGAAGTTTCGTAACGTAGAACGATTCCACCTCCCCCCCCCCCAACCAGGGTAGACCAAGGCTAAGCTACATAAATACAAGGCCAGAAGGGTCCATTGTAGTCATCTAGTCTGACCTCCTGTATAACACTAGCCATAGAATTTCCCCAAAATAATTTCTAGAGAAGAGCTTTTAAAAAATACATCCAATCTTGATTTTAAAATTGCCAGTGATGGAGAATCAACCAAGATCCTTGATAAATTGTTCCAGTGCTTAATTACCCTATTAAATATTTACACCTTATTTCTAGTCTAAATTTGCCATGCTTCAATTTACAGACATTGGAATGTGTTATCTCTTTCTCTGCTAGACTGAAGAGCCCATTATCAAATATTTGTTTTCCCCCATAGGTACTTACAGACTGTACTGAGGTCACTCCTTAACTTTTTCTTTGATGAGCTAAATAGATTAAACTCCTTGAGTCTCTCACTGTAAGGCTTGTTTTCTAATCCTTTAATCATTCTTGTGGCTCTTCTATGAATTGGAGAGGTCCAATTTATCAACATCCTTCTTGAATTGTGGACTCCATATGCTAGCAGTGGTCACACCAGTGCCAAATACAGAGGTAAAATATTCCTACTTGAGAATTCCCTGGTTGTGTCTCCAAGGATCTCATTAGCACCACCCCCAAATCTTTTTTTTTCCCCAATAGAATCCCTGCTTCCCAGGACAGAGTCCCATCGTGTAAGTATGGCCTACATTCTTTGTTCCTAGATATGTACATTTAGTCATATCAAAATGTTTATTGTTTGCTTGCACTCAATTTATCAATCAATCCAGATTGCTCTGTATTAGTGACATATCTTCATTATTTACCACTCCTCTAATGTTTGTGTGGTCTGCAAATTTTATCAGTGATGATTTTGTGTTTTCTTCCAGGTCACTGATAAAAATGTTAATTAGTGTAGGGCCAAGAACTGATCCCTGTGGAATCTACTGGAAACACACCACATGATGATTTCCCTTTTACAGTTATATTTTGAGACCTATCAATTAGGAAGTTTTTAATCTGTTTAACATACACAATGTTAATTATATAATGTTCTAGGTTTTTTTAATCAAAATGTCATGCAGTATTAAGTCAACTGCCTTATAGAAGTCCAAGTATATTATGTCAATACTATTAACTTTCTCAATCAAACTTGTTATCTCATAGAAAAAAAATCAAGTTAATTTGACAGGATCTGTTTTCCATAAACCCATGTTGATTCACCACTGAAAAAAGTTTGTATAACAGTCTACATACACACAGAAAAGTCACCTGTTTTACACATCTCTAACATACTATTTGCACTGTTTATATATGGAAGTCTAGTTGCTCTATGTGAAAGTTAGACTGAAGGAAAATCCATTACACAAAAGGAGGACCTAAGGACCATCATATAATGGAAATTTTTCAAAAAACATTAATCTATTTACAGTTCACATGTTTTCCCCTTATTTTTCTCAGGTTTGCCAATTACTAAAGCTATTTGTGTTCAAACAAGATCCTGTTTGCTCACATCACAGCCTATATTATCCTTGCAGTGAAGTCATAATGGCAAATTAGAAATCTCACATAATCATCTAAAATCACATACAGAAAATTGACAGATTTCGCAAGGTACAGGAATACAAATATAAACAAGATCAAACTCAATGAGAAGCTAGCTTAGGAGGATGGAGGAAGCATTTAGTAAACCATAAACTATCTTCAGTAGCAATAATATAAATACTAAGAACACAAACCAAGTACATGATCATATTTTGTGTGTGTGTGTGTGTGTGTGTGTGTGTGTGTGTGTGTGTGTGTGTGTGTGTGTGTGTGTGTGAGAGAGAGAGAGCGAGAGCGAGAGAGAAAATTTTATATAAAATAGTTGTTCTACAGTATAAATCTCATCCCTCTACATGAGCTCACAAATAACCTGCCTATCAGCACATGTACAGTCAATAGGAGCATAGCTAAGCTTGCCCCTAGAGACTAAGACTGATATTGAGAGATCAAGTAAACAGTCCATTCCCCCAACTGTAAAAACAACTCAAGGGCTCTGCGCTCACAATTGGGAACAGATTGCCAAAAAGAGCCCAACTCCCATTTAAGCTCTTTGTTGTTCTGTGTTTATACAATGCTTCTTAGAACAGAGTGGTCCTGGTACATGAACAGGGCTCCTAAGAACTACTGCAATGTAAGTAATACTAATTTATGTACCATTTTATTACACGATGTACAACTCTCAAGAAAAATTCAGATCTAGTTATTTAACTCCCCTCCACACCACCTCAAAATTGCATGTTGATTGGGATCCTGGATTTTAGTTAAACTATAATATAAATAGGGACTAGCTGTGAAATTAAGATCTGGATCCAGGTTTGGATTCCAATCAATATACTCATGCTTCCCCTTGCAACTCGAAAACACCCAGATATCAGTGGAGGAGGAAGAGCTTCACGTTTCTCTAAAATTATTATCAATATGTAATGTTTTACTTTCAGTAGATTTGGGTACGTAGCTACCCAGCAAAAGTGCTGATCTGTATTCACAAGTGAAGTAACTGTTAGATTGTCTTACACAATGGAAAACATGCATTAATACATTAAAATACTACACAGTTTGTAGCTTAATTTGGTTTTGTACTTTTCATTAATACAGCATTCTTTGCTTACTTCACATGCATCTTCCCATCAATCTACACTAATTAACTGGCATCTTAGGAAAAATTAAATTGAAACAAACTATATGATGGATAGGATAGAAAATCATTTCTGAGTTACTACTTGTTATTTATATGGTACTATGATTGTGCATGGCGTTTTATAAATATAAAAGAGAAGGTCCCCCCACTGAGGAACTTCTAGTCTCAGAAGAGACTGGAGTAAAACAGCACAACATGTTGGTGAGGGGATGAAAGGGAGAATGGGGAAGAAGTGGGATGACAAAGCATGGGAAGAAGAGAAGGAGGGGAGATTAACAGGGAGTTCATTTCCTTTTTCAATAATTTGTATTTTCTGAATTGTCTTGCTTTGCAATTTTTAGTTCAGTTTAAACATAGCATTGTTAGATGCTGGAGTAGCCATGGGGATTCCTCACTGCAGATTAGCTGTGGAAAGCTCTCTATAATAGAGAAGCAACTGTAATAGACAGATACAGTCATAGACCATAATAGAGCTGTTACGAGATAGCGGTGCTCCACTGACTTGACCATCTAGAAATGATCTGACAGTTAGTGGGCTTGGTGCATTAGAAACTATTACTCTGCTTAACAGGACCTTGACAAAATTTACATGCCTTCCAATCATGGTAATACAATTTATGCACTGTGTAATAGGAACAAATAATTCACTCTGCTTAGGTTTCTCTCTATCTATAGCATTAGCCTTGAAGCAGAACTGTTCCATACAAATGTGCCCCAAAGTTCACTTTTCTTTTTTAACCAAAACATACACAGAGAGTCTAAGAAAAGAAACCACCTCCTGATATAAGAACAGGAGTACTTGTGGCACCCTGGAGACTAACAAATTTATTTGAGCATAAGCCCACAAAAGCCTATGCTCAAATAAATTTGTTAGTCTCTAAGGTGCCACAAGTACTCCTGTTCTTTTTGCAGATACAGACTAACATGGCTGCTACTCTGAAACCTGTCACCTCCTGATATATACATCAAGCTTCATGCTCTAGCATAAACTGGGGCAAAATCAAATGGAAAAACATCTTCACTAATATTGGTACAGCTGAGAAACTTTGTATACGTATAAGTTCTCCTATGCCTCCCTCTTCCTAGACAGTGAAAAAATGTAACAATGAATTACTGAGGTGACAAATCATAGTAATTAGTACTCACCACACAGCTCATAAGAGTTCTTTATCTGCTAAAAGAGAAATAGGCAGGGAAGAAATCATAACTATAATATATAATAAGAATGAGAGTTTTCAGCTATTTCATACCAAAAAGCATGTTCAGAATGAAGTCCCCATCACAACACCTATATATTTATAATGCAACTTTGGCTTGCACATTTGCAAAACAGCTGGTGACCAAGAAGAAAAGTTGGGTTTGGTCTTTCAATTCAGTGCTTTGAGATCCCTGGATGGACAACTGTTATGGCAGGATAGACGTAATGGAAATATGTATTTAATACTATCACAAAAGCAAACACTTTCTCTTTATTATTAATAAAGATTTTTAAATAGTGCCATAGGTAGGCAGAGATTTTACATGACAAACCAAAACATGGTACATGCCACAAATAGCTTACAAGATGTTCATTAAGATATATTTATGATTTTATTCCTTATATTTTTGTGTGTGTGCATGCAGGAATGTTAGACACTTGTGTCTTATTGAAGCCAAAAAAGATGACTAAGACCCAGCAAATCCTTTAATATGAAGCAATTTATAAATGAATTTACAAAATCATATTCCTTCCCTCTCAGTTACAAGGCAAACTGTTAAAAATCTTTCCTGCTGCACTACATTACTGCTGCCCTCTGCTCTTCTTCCATAACAATATCCTTCCATTTATTGCAATGACAGCTACTATGACCTATTCCCCTCTGACCAATCAGCTAGTCATGGTCTTGAACACTGTCATAAAACACAGTAAAAGTACCTGGAGCAATAAACTACTACTCATTTTGGAGAAACTGAGTGACATCAGACACACTATATATTAGCCAGGTGGGACTAGGTGCAATAGAGAAAAGAGCAGCATGAATTATAGGCTTGAATTCAGAACCCACATTCTCCGATGAAGTGAGCTGTAGGTCATGAAAGCTTATGCTCAAATAAATTTGTTAGTCTCTAACGTGCCACAAGTCCTCCTGTTCTTTTTGCATTCTCAAGACAAGCCTTCCTTTATGAGCTTCAGACAAAATAGCTGGCCTTAGAGAATTAATCAAAACCTGATACACACAGAGCAGCTAGCAACAGACTGGAACAAAACAAAAAGTGCACGTTTAATTACCTAGAAACAATTGTGAAACCTCATTGATCCAAAAGGGGGTCTGCAGTCCTTATTCGTGTGAGTACTCCCCTTAAAATCAACAGGACTACTTGCTTGACTAAGGATTATTCAAGTGTAGTAGCATGCCAGTACTAGACTGGGACTCGGAAGACTTGGGTTCTATTCCCACTTATCAGCAACTGATTAGCTGGCCCTTGTGCAAATTATTTCTGCTCCCTGTGCCTCAGTTCCTTAGTCTGTAAAATGGAGCTAATGATACCAACCTCATTAGTAAAGTGCTTTGAAATCTATGGATGAAAAGTGCTACATGAAAGCATGCAAGTATTATTATTATAAGTATTAATGTTATTAAGAGTATGAATTCTAGAATAGGCTATTAGTCTTTCCCCTTGTAGTGAGGCAGAGTGGCCTCCCACAAACCCACGGTGGGAGGAACCCCTTACTGAGCTCTGGTGGCTGGAGCCAAGCTGTGCTTGCTCCTCCCACCAAAAGTCAGTGGGGAGGACAGAAAGTATGAAAGGTGGGTCTAGGAGCTCAGTTCTGCTGCAGCCACTGGAGGAGCCAGAGGTCTCCTCCTTGCTCTCGAGCTGGGAGACTGATACAGGCCCCCGTGGAACTGAGGACTGGCCAGAGCCGCATGCTGACCTGACCAGGTTTGCCACTGTCCTTCTACCCTGAAGATCTGGAGGACCTTCTACCGATCCAGGTAAACCCTGAGGGGGAGTTAGGAAATGGCCCAGGGGCAGTCAACCCACATCTGACTGCAGTGCTGCTGGAGATTAGGTCAGCATGTTGCAGTCAGAATCCCTGCTGACCCAGTGGCAGATCACTCCACCACTGGTAGGGTCCTGGGCCGGGACGCAGTGGAGTGGGTGAGCTTGTGTCCCCCCAACCCTTAGCTAGTAGTCTCCCCCTCTCTAGACCACAGAGCCAGTGTTTCTCGGCCATCTGCAGGCGATAGGATGTCTGAACAACCTTGCTGCTTGGCTCTGACTACAGGCCTGAGATATGGACTCTTATGGACCCTGACTAAGGGTCCAGGCTCCGTAGCTGTATTTGCTGCACAGCCCTGACTACAGGCCCAAGACAGAGACCTTTATTGCCCTGCCCTGACTGAGGGTCTGACTCCCTTAACTGTGTTGGCTGCTCAGCACTGACCCTAGGCCTGAGCCACAGACTCTTATTGCCCCGCCTTGACTAAGGGCCAAGACCCCTAACCGTGTGTAGTGCTCACCCTCTGAAGGTAGGCCCGAGCTGGAGACTGTTGTCACCTCACTGATTCCCCATGATAGGCAACGCTCAGGGATCTGGTGAGGTGGACTGGCCTCCCATGGACCCGTAGTGGGAGAAATCCCATAGATCTATATAGATCTATGTGGAAGTAGTGACCTGAACTTCAAACTCAAGCCAAGGCTGATTCAATCTGTATTCGTGCATCAGCAAAGATCAACCAGGACTTTGCAGTGTGTTTGACCTGCCTGTTCAAGCTTTTGAAGAGCTTATGTTTTATCAGGATATGAGCATAATTTTTTCCAGCTGCTTTTCTTGCTATACTTTGAGTACAACCTATACTCACTGGGGTAACTCAGAAGGGGCAAGTCAAATGTGGATCTCTAATATGGCCCTGGTTCCCATTTCTAATTCCAACAAACCTAATCTGAAACCACGAAGACCAGAACATACAACTTCCCGATGAGTTTGCAATGAGATTCAAGCATAGGAATGGCCACACTACACTAGACAATTAGTCCATCTAGTCCAGTATCCTGTCTCTAGCACTGCCCTATACCAGAGAAGGGGGGGAGGGGGTGAAGAAATGGACACAAGTATTACACATGTACACACCCTCTTTCATGTCTCTATTATGTTTTCTTCTCTCTGAAGAGAACAGTCCTAATAACTTTAGTCTCTTCCCATATGGAAGTCTTAGGCAATACATCTCCCTTTGAACAAGGGTCTGTGACTGTAGAGGGGCTTGTACCTTGATGGCCCCTTAAGTCAAGGGGGTGGTAGGTAACCCAGCCTCTCTACGCCCAAGTCCGTGTTCTAAACCCCTCTGTAGTTAGCACAGTGTGGCCCAAGGGTCAGAGTCCATCTAATTCCCGTCCTCTGATGGGGTAATGCAGCCTAGCAGCCGGCATTCAACCAACTCACTGTGTGGGGCCACCCCCTTTCAAAGGTGGGTGTGAGAGGTAGCGGGACTCAGTACCACCCCCTGCCCGGGGTCCCGACCAAGGGCCCTGTTGATGGCGGGGATCCTCCTGAAACACACCAGCCTGAACGGTCTTCGTACCATTCCCCTTTAAGGATTCCCTGGGTCACTTTCTACCCCTTCCTCAGATTCAACCAGATCTCTGGTGTCCTCTGCATCCTGGTGTGTGGGCCACTCTGCTGGAGAGAGTGAGGAGCCTCCTTCCCCTCCAGTAGTCTGCCCTGACTGAGCACCTATGCAGGCTTTTATACCTGACTTCCAGGTGGAGCATGCCCGGCAGAGCCTCAGGAGTGGGAGCCCGTCACAGTGACCCAATCCAAACGGGTTCTGATATTTAAAAAAAATTGCATACACCTTTGAACCAAACTTGGAAGGATCTGCACAAAAAACCACTTTCTATTGTTTCTATTATATGTGCAAAAACCGCAATCGATGCCTTTGAGAAAACTGGAAAATAATTTTGACATTGTTACAAATGTTGCATATTGTTTCAGAAAGAGTAGATGTCCAAATGGAATTAAACTGTCTCTCACTTGATGTCCTTTAGGGAATTATGTACAAAAAGAAAAAAAGAGAATAAACCCACACTGTAGCTGGACATGGATGACTCATTGAAAATCATTCCATGAGGAGGCTTTTGAAAATGCGTGTTCACCTACACTGTCATATTGGTGTTAGGATATAGATATTCAGACCTGTCTGTAAAGGCCTATACTCTAAGAATTTCGGTGTATTCTTATCACGTGACTAGTTATAGAGATTAAAAGAGAGAATCAAAATCACTGTCTCCTGGTGTAAGGTCCTTCTCTTACTGTGACAGTCTGAGGCCCTGTTCTTAGGCTAAGGCCTTTGGCTAAGCAACAGAGGCAGCCATAAATGCTGGAAAGCGACCAGTCACATCCTCACATTCCAACCTAGTCACATTGAAATAAGGTGCTATTGGGCTGTTAGGAATACAATCGTGTCCTGATAATGCTCATCACCTCCAGAGAAAGGGAAGTGCCTAAAAAATGTAAAAAGAAACTTAGTTTGATAGCATCCTGTCTGGCAAGAACTCACTTATCAATAACTGGGATGTCATTTCTGTATTGTTTCGTCATCATAGTTCCCACTTTGCTATTTTTCAGAGTAGCAGCCGTGTTAGTCTGTATTCGCAAAAAGAAAAGGAGTACTTGTGGCACCTTAGAGACTAACAAATTTATTTGAGCATAAGTTTTCATGAGCTACAGCTCACTTCATTGGATGCATTCAGTGGAAAATACAGTGGGGAGATTTATATACACACACAGAGAACATGAAACAATGGGTTTTTATCATATATACACTGTAAGGAGAGTGATCACTTAAGATGAGCCATCACCAGCAGGACAGGGGGAAGGAGGAAAACCTTTCATGGTGACAAGCAAGGTGTGCCATTTCCAGCAGTTAACAAGAATGTCTGAGGAACAGTGGGGGTGGGGGAGAAACAACATGGGGAAATAGTTTTACTTTGTGTAATGACTCATCCATTCCCAGTCTCTATTCAAGCCTAAGTTAACTGTATCCAGTTTGCAAATTAATTCCAATTCAGCAGTCTCTCGTTGGAGTCTGGTTTTGACATATTTTGTTGAAGGATAGCCACTCTCAGGTCTGTAATCAAGTGACCGGAGAGATTGAAGTGTTCTCTAACTGGTTTTTGAATGTTATAACTCTAGACATCTGATTTGTGTCCATTTATTCTTTTACATAGAGACTGTCCAGTTTGACCAATGTACATGGCAGAGGGGCAGTGCTGGCACATGATGGCATATATCACATTGGTAGATGCGCAGGTGAACGAGCCTCTGATAGTGTGGCTGATGTGATTAGGCCCTTTGATGGTGTCCCCTGAATAGATACGTGGACAGAGTTGGCAACGGGCTTTGTTGCAAGGATAGGTTCTTGGGTTAGTGGTTCTGTTGTGTGGTGTGTGGTTGCTGGTGAGTATTTGCTTCAGGTTGGGGGGCTGTCTGTAAGCAAGGACTGGCCTGTCTCCCAAGATCTGTGAGAGTGATGGGTTGTCCTTCAGGATAGGTTGTAGATCCTTGATGATGCGTTGAAGAGGTTTTAGTTGGGGGCTGAAGGTGATGGCTAGTGGCGTTCTGTTATTTTCTTTGTCGGGCCTGTCCTGTAGTAGGTGACTTCTGGGTACTCTTCTGGCTCTGTCAATCTGTTTCTTCACTTCAGCAGGTGGGTATTGTAGTTGTAGGAATGCATGATAGAGATCTTGTAGGTGTTTGTCTCTGTCTGAGGGGTTGGAGCAAATGCGGTTATATCGTAGCGCTTGGCTGTAGACAATGGATCGTGTGGTGTGATCTGGATGAAAGCTAGAGGCATGTAGGTAGGAATAGCAGTCAGTAGGTTTCTGATATAAGGTGGTATTTATGTGACCATCGCTTATTAGCACCATAGTGTCCAGGAAGTGGATCTCTTGTGTGGACTGGTCCAGGCTGAGGTTGATGGTGGGATGGAAATTGTTGAAATCATGGTGGAATTCCTCAAGGGCTTCTTTTCCATGGGTCCAGATGATGAAGATGTCATCAATGTAGCACAAGTAGAGTAGGGGCATTAGGAGACGAGAGCTGAGGAAGCGTTGTTCTAAGTCAGCCATAAAAATGTTGGCATTCTGTGGGGCCATGCGGGTACCCATCACAGTGCTGCAAATTTGAAGGTATACATTGTCCCCAAACGTGAAATAGTTATGGGTGAGGACAAAAGGCACAAAGTTCAGCCACCAGGTTAGCCGTGATATTATTAGGGACACTGTTCCTGGCGGTTTTTTCCACCAAATGCATCCGATGAAGTGAGCTGTAGCTCACGAAAGCTTATGCTTTAATAAATTTGTTAGTCTCTAAGGTGCCACAAGTACTCCTTTTCTTTTTGCGAATACAGACTAACACGGCTGCTACTCTGAAACCTGACGGCTTGTAGTCCATCTTTGTGTGGAATGTTAGTGTAGAGGCTTCTACATCCATAGTGGCTAGGATGGTGTTCTTAGGAAGATCACCGATGGATTGTAGTTTCCTCAGGAAGCCAGTGGTGTCTCAAAGATAGCTGGGAGTGCTGGTAACTTAGGGCCTGAGGAGGGAGTCTACATAGCCAGACAATCCTGCTGTCAGGGTGCCAATGCCTGAGATGATGGGGCGTCCAGGATTTCCAGGTTTATGGATCTTGGGTAGCAGATAGAATTCCCCAGGTCAAGGTTCCAGGGGTGTGTCTGTGCAGATTTATTCTTGTGCTTTTTCAGGGAGTTTCTTGAGCAAATGCTGTAGTTTCTTTTGGTAATTCTCAGTGGGATCAGAGGGTAATGGTTTGTAGAAAGTGGTGTTGGAGAGCTGCCTAGCAGCCTCTTGTTCATATTCTGACCAATTCATGATGACGACAGCACCTCCTTTGTCAGCCTTTTTGATTATGGTGTCAGAGTTGTTTCTGAGGCTGTGGATGGCATTGTGTTCTGCACGGCTGAGGTTATCGGGCAAGTGTTGCTGCTTTTCCACAATTTCAGCCCATGCACGTCGGCGGAAGCACTCTATGTAGAAGTCCAAGCTGCTGTTTCGACCTTCAGGAGGAGTCCACCCAGAATCCTTCTATTTGTAGTCTTGGTAGAAAGGTCTCTGTGGGTTAGTATGTTGTTCAGAGGTGTGTTGGAAATATTCCTTGAGTCGGAGACGTCGAAAATAGGATTCTAGGTCACCACAGAACTGTATCATTTTTGTGGGGGTGGAGGGGCAAAAGGAGAGGCCCCGAGATAGGACAGATTCTTCTGCTGGGTTAAGAGTATAGTTGGATAGATTAAAAATATTGCTGGGTGGGTTACGGGAACCACTGTTGTGGCCCCTTGTGGCATGTAGTAGTTTAGATAGTTTAGTGTCCTTTTTCTTTTGTAGAGAAGCAAAGTGTGTGTTGTAAATGGCTTTGCTATTTTTTTTCTGTATAATCTCTGTCTCGTTCTGTGATTATTCCTGTCTGCTGTATAATAATTTTGCTGAGTGTTAACTAATTAAGGTGGTGGGATATAATTGGTTATATAAGCATGTTACAATATGTTAGGATTGGTTAGTTAAATTTCAGGAAAATGATTGGTTAAGGTATAGCAAAGCAGAACTCACGTTTTACTATATAGTCTACAGTCAATCAGGGAGTGTGTGTGTGGGGGGAAGAATTGGAATCATGTTTTGCTAAACGGGGAAATGGTAACAGGAAATGGGGGTAGGAAAATTGGAATCATGTTTAGCTCAAGGGGGAAATGGGAACAGGGACACAGGTAAGCCTCTTTGGTGTCAGAGCTGGGAAGGGGACAACAAGGAAGGAAATGAGAATCATGCTTGCTGGAAGTTCACCCCAATAAACATTGAATTGTTTGCACCTTTGGACTTCAGATATTGTTGCTCTCTGTTCATGCGAGAAGGACCAGGGAAGTAAGTGGGTGAAGGAACAAGCCCCCTAACAATTGGTCTTACATTTCAGTAGGATCAATTACCACACTAGACAGACACAATGAACATAAATTGAGTGCTTCCTATTTGAGGTCCTCCACCCCATTTATTCTAAGGGCAGTAAAATCAAATGCATTATTCTCGAACAATATTTTTTTCCTCAGTACATAATTAAACTTATTCATTAAATATAGTAAACACTTGGTGACAAATTTTCAAAAGCTGACTCTGAAACTGCACTCCCAAAATTATGTGCACATCCAATTTGTATTTATAAAGAGCACTTGATCATATAAGTTAGATACACAATTACCCACTTTGTGTGTGAAAATTCCTCTTTGGTTTTAAAGTTTCAGGTGTGCAAGATTTCAACAGCTTAATTTTCAAAAGAAGCTCAAGAATTATTTTAACTACTAATAAACTATGGAGGAAGAAGGGGCTATGTTTGAAGATCAGGATTAGGAATCAGTAGCATATATCTTGATTTATAACCTATAAGACTACTGTCACGAACTCTCAGAGTGAGATTTCATGCTGTGCCTCTAAGATCATAGCACAGAATTCACAGCCCAACCGGAGGGCAGGCTAAGGTGGCTTTAAGCCCTTCCGATTCTGTGCTGCTCTGGGAATTGAAGCAGCCCCTAGTGACAGCCCTTGGGAGCTTGCCTGAGTTACAGAAGGTTTCTCAGCTGCCACAAAACAGCCTAGAATTTCCACAATGTGGATAACAGAGTGTTACACTAAACCTCTATCAGATTCCCAGCTGCAAACAAAATTATTTCTCCACTGTAACATCAGATACATTCTTGATAATGAAGTTAAAAAGAACTTGTATCATTCAATATTTTAGAGTTATATATTTGTGATGGTGCAGTATTTTAACGGAGCTGCTAATACAGTAGTAAGATAATAAAGTTCTACTGATTTGTATCAGCTTATGATATATGGTGCATTTGTACAAGATATGATCAACACAGAACACTGGTATGTATGCATTGATTTTATAATATTAACTAAGTGATTCCTCCTTGGACATATCAGTTAAAATATTAGTGGCGATTGCCCATCATTTGTACTGTGAATGTGCACAACTCTGCATATTTTAACTCCAACTCTGGAGTTTGAGAACAGCATTAAAATAATAGATGGCACTGGGCGAAAGATAATTTGAAATCTCAACAAAGCTTCAAAAGCACTTGTCTATTTTGAGCTAATACTTCATACCAATCATTAAGTTGAGCTCACATATGGTTGTAGGTGTACTGGGAACCCCTTCACCTTTCCAATTAGCACCTTTTTGTAATTACACATTACAACAAAGTTGCTTATACTGCGACTGTTTTTTTTTTCCACGTCAACATTTTGATTCAAATTCAGAATCAGTCTGTGACATATATAGCTATTTTTCCTCACTTTCCTTGCACGACATAGCACAATGTAAAAATGTAATGATGTAATGTGTGGGAGGAGTAGAAGGAAGGAGCAGAGGAGGGGCATACCCTAACTTCATTCAGCTTGTCTCAGGACTAAATGTTCTTTGCCAGACTCTTGCTTCTATCAATACCTGCTTCTCTAAGGAAAGCATAATAGATTTCTCCAGGTCAGATACTTGGTGAAGACATTTCAAAAAGTGAAGAAAATAAAGCCTGGTCAATGAATGCTGTAAAACCATGTGTTTAGTGTTACAGATATGGCTATGTTCATAACAAATGCTTAGAAATCAATGTAATGTCTAATGTAAACAAATTTGAGAAGCTCATGTAGGCAGAGAGGATTGTATCAAGCTTTATCATGCCATGTAAAATAAAGAAAAATAAAAAGCCATTTCTGACTGTTGCATCATTTGTACCGTACATCCAGGCTATTTCAGTAAATATGTATTCTGAAGACAGAAAAAATAATGTTTGAACATCACAAAAATAATGAAGATGTTTAAGTGACAAGGAGAACATATTGAATATAGTGTGTGGATCTTTGCCAGACTTAATACAATCTGCAAAGAAATTTTCCAAACAGGCACAGATGTGCTGGACAGAGAATAAGAGGAACTATGCATCCCACCCTAAACATTATGGCTAGTAACTATATTTATTCTCAGCCCTGTGATCAACCTTCTACACATACTGCTCTTGTGTGCTAAAATCTACATACCATGAAATTGAGAACACCAAGGGCGCCATTCTTGAATGAATGGATAGGTGAGGTTACATATTTCAAGAATCTTGTATACACAGTAGAGTCAGAAACCCAAATTCCTTTGAATAAAAATCAGAACCAGTGGACAAATACAGCAATCTCACCTAAGTTGTAGGTATTCATATGCATTTTTCCAGCCATCGTAAACATAATATTATTGCATATTTTATTGTTCATGGATATTTTTAAAAGATTTTAATCTGCCTGTATAAATTTAATTCACTTTAAAAGCAGTCGCACAGACCTATCAACAGAAAACAAATGTAATAGTTTATGGGTAGCTGGTTTGATATGGAGGAAGGAATAATATGTAACAGTTTTCTGAAACTACATACACAATTTCAGTAGAAATAAAACATTAAGGTGGTATAATGTGAAGCATAACTATCTTTCAAAATACAGTTTTTAGACTAAATGAAAGCTGCCAAATCAGCATATTGAACACATCGCTGCATTTATAGTTGAGTGTCCATATTCCAGGGTTGAAATTAAGTAAATCTGCAGGTTGTGATTTGAATATTTAAATATGCTAGAGTATTCCAAAGTGGCTTACAATGAAGATGAATGACGCCACAAACCGTCTTATACTTAGCCAGGTGTAAAGAAGGGAAACATTATACCTAAAATCTGTCAGTACCAAAAAATTATTTGCTAGAGCTTATTGACATTTTTCACAGCAAAGGCCCAACTTTTGCCAGCATGCAGTTTTCACTATTAGCAAATCTAAAAGTTCCAGACAATAAGTTTTAATGGTCAGAGGTTACAAAATTAAGAATTCAAACTCACAGTACTTCAGTGGAAGCAGGCTGAGGCTAACTCTTTCAAAATGAGACATTTCCCCCTCAACTTTCTGTGTAATGGCCAAAAAGAAAAGGAGTACTTGTTGCACCTTAGAGACTAACAAATTTATTAGAGCATAAGCTTTCGTGAGCTACAGCTCACTTCATCGGATGCATTTGGTGGAAAAAACAGAGGAGAGATTTATATATACACACACAGAGAACATGAAACAATGGGTTTATCATACACACTGTAAGGAGAGTGATCACTTAAGATAAGCCATCACCAACAGCCGGGGGGGGGGGGGGGAAAGGAGGAAAACCTTTCATGGTGACAAGCAAGTAGGCTATTTCCAGCAGTTAACAAGAATATCAGAGGAGCAGTGGGGGGTGGGGTGGGAGGGAGAAATATCATGGGGAAATAGTTTTACTTTGTGTAATGACTCATCCATTCCCAGTCTCTATTCAAGCCTAAGTTAATTGTATCCAGTTTGCAAATTAATTCCAATTCAGCAGTCTCTCGTTGGAGTCTGTTTTTGAAGCTTTTTTGTTGAAGGATAGCCACTCTTAGGTCTGTGATCGAGTGACCAGAGAGATTGAAGTGTTCTCCAACTGGTTTTTGAATGTTATAATTCTTGACGTCTGATTTGTGTCCATTCATTCTTTTACGTAGAGACTGTCCAGTTTGGCCAATGTACATGGCAGAGGGGAATTGCTGGCACATGATGGCATATATCACATTGGTAGATGCGCAGGTGAACGAGCCTCTGATAGTGTGGCTGATGTGATTAGGCCCTATGATGGTATCCCCTGAATAGATATGTGGACAGAGTTGGCAACGGGCTTTGTTGCAAGGATAGGTTCCTGGGTTAGTGGTTCTGTTGTGTGGTGTGTGGTTGCTGGTGAGTATTTGCTTCAGATTGGGGGGCTGTCTGTAAGCAAGGACTGGTCTGTCTCCCAAGATCTGAGAGAGCGATGGCTCGTCCTTCAGGATAGGTTGTAGATCCTTGATGATGCGTTGGAGGGGTTTTAGTGATGGCTAGTGGCGTTCTGTTGTTTTCTTTGTTGGGCCTGTCCTGTAGTAGGTGACTTCTGGGTACTCTTCTGGCTCTGTCAATCTGTTTCTTCACTTCAGCAGGTGGGTACTGTAGTTGTAGGAATGCATGATAGAGATCTTGTAGGTGTTTGTCTCTGTCTGAGGGGTTGGAGCAAATGCGGTTATATCGTAGCGCTTGGCTGTAGACAATGGATCGAGTGGTATGATCTGGATGAAAGCTAGAGGCATGTAGGTAGGAATAGCGGTCAGTAGGTTTCCTCCTACATGCCTCTAGCTTTCATCCAGATCATACCACTCGATCCATTGTCTACAGCCAAGCCTATCCTTGCAACAAAGCCGGTTGCCAACTCTGTCCACATATCTATTCAGGGGATACCATCATAGGGCCTAATCACATCAGCCACACTATCAGAGGCTCGTTCACCTGCGCATCTACCAATGTGATATATGCCATCATGTGCCAGCAATGCCCCTCTGCCATGTACATTGGCCAAACTGGACAGTCTCTACGTAAAAGAATGAATGGACACAAATCAGACGTCAAGAAATATAACATTCAAAAACCAGTTGGAGAACACTTCAATCTCTCTGGTCACTCGATCACAGACCTAAGAGTGGCTATACTTCAACAAAAAAGCTTCAAAAACAGACTCCAACGAGAGACTGCTGAATTGGAATTAATTTGCAAACTGGATACAATTAACTTAGGCTTGAATAGAGACTGGGAATGGATGAGTCATTACACAAAGTAAAACTATTTCCCCATGGTATTTCTCCCTCCCACCCCACCCACCACTGTTCCTCTGATATTCTTGTTAACTGCTGGAATTAGCCTACCTGCTTGTCACCATGAAAGGTTTTCCTCCTTCCCCCCCCTGCTGTTGGTGATGGCTTATCTTAAGTGATCACTCTCCTTACAGTGTGTATGATAAACCCATTGTTTCATGTTCTCTGTGTGTGTGTATATAAATCTCTCCTCTGTTTTTTCCACCAAATGCATCCGATGAAGTGAGCTGTAGCTCACGAAAGCTTATGCTCTAATAAATTTGTTAGTCTCTAAGGTGCCACAAGTACTCCTTTTCTTTTTGCGAATACAGACTAACACGGCTGCTACTCTGAAACCTTTTTTCTTATGTGGACTCACGAAGCACAAGCATGATCGAACTCAGGTATAACCATCACATATTATCAAAAGAAACTATGGGTTTTACTCATCGTGTCGGTCAACCTTTAAAAGATTATTTGGGTATAAAAGGTTGAGCTGTTCACTGCCTCAGGCTCCATCTATACTAGGGACAATTTCTGTTTCTCATTGTTGCTTGTTCAGCAAAGAAAGAAACCCGATAGTATTAAAAACGCCTGCAGCGGCCTGTCTACTATCATGTAGCAGATCTAATCAACAGAGTATTAAAAATGCTAGCAGCATCCACCCAGCACCTATATTACATCTTCCAACATCACTAACCTCAGTGGAACTCAACTGGTGTTAGTAGCTAAGGGGAATTTTACATCTGAGCTGAGTCTCCGCAGAGGAATGTGAGACAAAAATAGGCACGTTGTCCACAAAGCATGCTGTGACCAGTAAACCCACACACAGGACAGATTCATGGGGCCCAACCCTTACATAGGGGCTGTGCAGTGGACTCCGGTGGTCACCCCAATGTACAAGGGTGGGTCAGATACAATGTAATCGTTCCTATGGTTCTTATTTAGGGTGCCTAAGTACTTTCCATTATTAAAAATACATGCACCCTTTTTTTCAAGAAGCACTAACACCTTCATGGTTTGCAGCAGGCCTTTTAAATCTTGCAGGGAGAAAGACCTCAGATTAGAGAAGTTCCATTCAGGTTTAGCTAAGTTATAAACCATTAAAAATTGCCATTTGCCTTCTCTTGCTTGCATTGCTCAGAAAAAAAAATGGGCAGCATGCCAAAACAGAATTGAACACAAACATTCAAAAATTGCTGGGACCAGACTGCCACCAAAACAAGAACAGGATGCCAACCCTGCACTGCAAATGCCCAGAAGAGCCATACCTGGCACAGGGCCACAGCATCTCATGATCTTTTGGAGCACCACATATGGCAGGCATTCCCTCCACACTTCATACCAGTTCTTAATAGATCTCTCGTTATATAAAGAGGGTTGATTTGCTACTGTCTGAATATTTTTTTTAAAAGTGCAGTGGGGCCAATTAAAAACTCATCATGGAATGTTACACATAGTTATGCTAACAACCGTGTCTTCTGTACTTAGAAGAAGAGATGTGGGATCATTAAAATGAAGTGCTACATTATGAGTTGTAGTGGCAAACGAAGTGTGTGTGGGGTGGGGGAGGGTAAATGGCTATTTATACTTTGTGGGGTGACAAAACAATTAATTGGATAAAAGATTACAAAACACTAACCTGTCTTTTAATTGTCCTTTATTTGCCTTTGCAATTCTTTGATTAATAGGATCTCTCTAAACATAGTATTTAAGTTTTTCTAACCCTATTAGAAATATTCTGGCAAAACTGCAATACATATGTAATCCAAATATATCAAACATGTGGGGCTAAAGCTCTGTGTATTCAGACAATATCTGAATGCCTTCACATCACTGAAGCATTAGTCTGGGATATTTGAGTTTGTCTGTGTGTCACAAAATCCATCATAAATTATTTGCAGCACTCTACTAAAAGTCATCCTATGCTACAGTAATGACAGTACTGCATGGGGGAAAAAAATCTATTAAACCATAACCAGACAAATAAAATGTAAATGCATTTTACAGTAGACAAATGAGATGTAAACTATGAATAATTTTGAATTATGAACTGTATACAAGGATGCATAGGATATTAACATAATATAACTCATACTGAAAACAGAGAAGACACCTCAAGAAATACAAGAAAAGCTATTTTTTTTTTAAAAATTAGATTAGATTATAAACTAAGGTACCATTTCAACATGTGCCAATTTTTGAATGGGAGAATAGTCCCTGGGACCATTCACATGTTTAAAATTAAAAACACATGCATAATTATTTGCAGGATTGTGGCTTCTGTGATTAAATTTAGTTTAACAAACAATGGTCTTCATCCTGCCATCAATTACACATATGAGTAGTCCATACTCTGGGTGAAATTCAAACTAGAGTAACATAGAGTAAAGCGAGCCATGGAAGGCCTATACACAACTTAAGTCCCATTTATAATCTCAATGGAATACTTAAGTGGTGTTTAAATGATGCATATGGCCTTGTGTATGGACTCAGTTCTGCAATGAATTTCACTCAATGGTAAGAAATTGGAGTTATTCCTGATTTTCATTGGTGTACATGAGAAGAGAGTCTGGTACATAGTATATAGCTCATGGCTTTATAAAATGATTTGCGGTGTCAAAGGCACCATCTGCTGGTTTATTCTATTTCAATTTTAATTATTTTACATTACTGTTGAATGAATTTGGTGCTCAGAGAAGTGAAGGGCTGATAGAATTAGCAAGAATCGGGGATTTAGCCTCAACTTGAAAAGCACAGTTAACTCTCATTAATACTAATGAGAGAAATGGATCAATAGTGACGGAAGAACAGACTGGAGTGGAGTATAATCTTCACTCACCTGAATGTTGGGTTTCAATACAAAATGTGGAACCTGACCCATATCCATCAAAAGACTCATGTTCTCATACGTTGTTCCAAGTAGCAAAGGGTGCATTTTTATTTGCATAAAAATCATAAGGATGTGTGGTTTTTCCATAGTTTTGAAGTGAAACCAGATGAAACTGGCTGGTTTCAAATAAGTTTGACTTTATAATGTTGGGTTTCTTTCAAATGAAATACTCAAAACAATTTCACAGGTTGGGCCAGAGGGAAAACCCATGAAGACTGATATAAGGGGGGGGAAGGCTTTTTGGAACCCCTATGAAATGAACATGCCACATTTGGCACAGCTCCACAATAGATTCCAGGGTGCAAGTATGAACTCTACCATCTCTAGCACACAGCATTGGTTAAAACATTACAAAACTGGGGAGCTTAATCCTTGCCTCTGCAGAGGACCCTGACTTCAGTAGAGTAAGTACAGGTGGTTCTGTTGGTTGCATGACTGGGACAGGATGCTGTGATGCTGCACAGAATCATAGAAATATTGGACTGGAAGGGATCTCAAGAGGTCTTCTAGTCTAGTCCTCTGCACTCAAAGCAGGACTAAGTATTATCTGGACCATCCCTGACAGGTGTTTGTCTAACCTGCTCTTAAAAATCCCCAATGATGGAGATTCCACAACATCCCTAGGCAATTTATTTTAATGTCTAACTACCCTGACAGTTAGGAAGTTTTTCTTAATGTGCAGTCTAAACCGCCCTTGCTTCAATTTAAGCCCATTGCTTCTTGTCCTAGCCTCAGAGATTAAAAGAGAGCAATTTCTCTCCCTCCGTCCTTGTAACAACCTTTTATGTACTTGAAAACTCTCCCTTCTCAGTCTTCTCTTCTCCAGACTAAACAAACCCAATTTTTTCAATCTTTCCTCATAGGTCATGTTTTCTAGTCCTTTAATCATTTTTGTTGCTCTTCTCTGGACTTACTCCAGTTTGTCCATATCTTTCCTGAAATAGGACACTCGGAACTGGACATAATAATAATCCAGTGGAAACCTAATGAGCATAGAGTAGAGCAGAAGAATTACTTCTTGTGTCTCTCATACATCACCATTGGTGCTGGAACTAGTGGTGCTCCCACACCCCCGGCTTGAAGTAGTTTCCATTATATACAGATTTATAGTTTGGTTCAATGGCTTTCAACACACACACTATAAAAATTGTTCCTGCACCCCTGTACAAAACTCCTGCTAATACATCCCAGAATGATGTTTTCTTTCATTACCCCAGTGTTACATTGTTGACTCATGTTGCCCTTCTTTGCCCCTTTTCCTATTCTGATATGTCTTTTCTGAGCTGAGGTGATCAGAACTGCACACAGTATTCAATGTGTGGGACTAGTATAGTGGCATTATGATATTTTCTGTTTTATTATCTGTCCCTTTCCTAATGGTTCTTAACATTCCATTAGTTTTTTTGACTGCTACTGCACATTGCACGGATGTTTTCGGGGAACAATCCACATTTCCTTAGCATTAAGTTTGCCAGCTAAATACTTGCCTCTCTTTTTATCTAACTTATGGGAAAACAAAATTCAACAACAGAAATACAGCTAGAAAGACAAATACTTAGGGGAGAATAATTTTCAGACAACTTCACCGGCTACATAGATATTCCAGACACTGGATAATTACTAGCCATGTCTTTATCACAAAAGTGCCCAAACATTCTAATTAATTCAAATTGCTTTCTAAGAGCCAAGTTATTAGAAATATGCAGAAGCAACTTGCTACAGAATAATAGCTGTGTCCTGTCTTATTTTTTTTAAATTTATATCACTCACAGATTCTGTCATTCTATATCCTAACAAAATCCAAACCTCCAAACACAATCAGCTCCTCTGCTCTCATTACACAGTTATGAAGTCTGATGTAATAGAAAGAAAGGGGTAAAATACCAGATTAGAAAAATTGGAAACAAAGCATATTAGGCCATGTTGAAATTCATGCTGCAAGAAACAGGCATAACAGGTCACATTTTCTTTTTCTGTTGTGATTTCAAAATTGGCATATCAGGGCCAAAACGTACAATCCTTACTGAGGACAAAATTATGTCCTCCAACAAAAGTTATTGTTCATGGAGACCTGAAAAGACATAAAGTAAGGAAGCTTCTTTACTTCATTGGCCCCAGTTACTTGGTTTGGTGTAGATAATGCAAGCTGGCGTGCTGCCACTGCTACATGGATTGTAAGAGTAACAGGCCCCATACACCTTCAACACAGATAAGAGTGGGATGGATGAAGGTGTGGGAAACTATGCACTGTTCTGCAGCCTTAAATTCCACGCATCCTCTTATGTGAATCCCAGTTAATTAGTACAGTGTTCCTGCAAGTCAGGTGGAATTTTAATGGCAACTTCAGTGGCAGACCTGTGATCCTTTCTGTTTTATAGCATTTATGCCATGTCCTCAATAATGACTTGTATCATATTATAAACATAAAGAAACTAGGATAATACAACCTAGATGGAGCTACGATAAGGTGGGCACATAACTGGATGGAAAATTATTCCCAGAGAGTAGTTATCAGTGGTTCACAGTCAAGCTGGAAGGACAGAAGTGGGGTCCCATAGCGATCGGTTCTGGGTCCAGTTCTGTTCAGCATCTTCATCAATGATTTAGATAATGGCAAACAGAGTACACTTAAAGTTTGCAGAAAATACCAGGCTGGGAGGAGTTGCAAGTGCTTTGGAGGATAGGATTAAAATTCAAAATGATCTGGAGAAATGGTCTCACATAAATAGGATGAAATTCAATAAGGACAAATGAGAGGTACTCCACTTAGGAAGGAACAATCAGTTGCACACATACAAAATGGGAAATGACTGCCTAGGAAGGAGCACTGTGGAAAGGGATCTGGGGATCATAGTAGATCACAAGCTAAATATGAGTCAACAGTGTAACGCTGTTGCAAACCCCCCCGCCCAAAACAAACAAACATTCTGGAATGTATTAGCAGGAGTACTGTAAGCAAGACACAAGAAGTAATTCTTCCACTCTACTCCATGCTGATTAGGCCTCAGAGAGAGTATTGTGTCCAGCTCTGGGTACCACATTTCAGGAAAGATGTGGACAAATTGGAGAAAGTCCAGAGAAGAGCAACAAAAATGATTAAATATGTAGAAAACATGTCCTATGAGGGAAGATTGAAAAAATTGGGTTTGTTTAGTCTGGAGAAGAGAAGTCTGAGATGGGACATAACAGTTTTCAAGTACTTAAAATGTTGTTACAAGGAGGAGGGAGAAAAATTGTTCTTAACCTCCGAGGATAGGGCAAGAAGCAATGGGCTTAAATTGCAGTAAGGCGGTTTAGGTTGGACATTAGGAAAAACTTCCCAACTGTCAGAGTGGTTAAGCACTGGAATAAATTGCCTAGGGAGGTTGTGGAATCTCCATCATTGGGGATTTTTAAGAGCAGATTGGACAAACACCTGTCAAGGATGGTCTAGATAATGCTTAGTCCTACCTAGAGTGCCGGGGACTGGACTAGATGATCTCTTGAGGTCCCTTCCAATTATATAATTAGATCGATTTGGCGCTAGAGGTACTGAGATCTTTGGAGAGAGGAAAGAATTTATTTTAGCTTCAGTAATATTTGCCAATTGCTATTGGTCCTTGGTCTCAGTGTGTGCTATGCCTTGTATCATCTGCAGTCCCATGAGTGTACCCTTTCTAATGACAGGCCCTCAGCATATCAAGGGGTGTCCCAGGACTCTACCACCTCTCAGACTGGGTCTCTCGATTTCAGAATCCTATTTCACACTATAGCCCCTTTAGCAGGGCCAGTTTGGCTTAGCTCCCTGCAGGAGTCTTCCCTCTTAGGAGCTCTGTAACCAAATCAGTGTTTTCAAACCAAGTATAATTTCATTGTCAACAGGAGCAGAGTAGTCATAAATATGGATTAAAATAAAAAAAGAAGCCGTGACACAGGATTTATACCTAATCTTTTAGTTTCTCCTTGATTAGTTAAGTGTGCCTTACTTAGTCCAGGCAGTCTTCAGTCTAGGGTTGCAGGAAAGGCTGCAGCTGCTATCTCCAAGTCTCTCCCCTTTTTCAGCTTGTCAGGGCTGTTTTTTTGTTTCGTTTTGTTTTTTTTTTTTTTTTAAACAGAACCAAATCAATTGTTTGGGTATTGTTTTGTTTTTTTAAACTTTCCCACTTCAGTGATTGACCCTTCCTTATCCCAAGCTAAAGGAACCTGCCAGAGACATTACTTTACAGTCCTTATAACCTGTGTGGTTGGTGAAGTATTAGATGATTGGGTTAATTCAGATAATTGTCTCTCTTCCTGGTCTCCTATGTGGAGAGCTTTTGGCAGGAGTTAACCCTTTGACTCCATGTAGACTACAAAACAAATGTAGGTAGGGAAACTGAGTCATACATTCATAAAAGTAATGCAGAAGTTTCCCATGTTCTTCATTGTATTATTTTGTTACCCTTTCCCCACCTGTATTAAATGTGTTTAATTCATATATAGACCAAACATTATTTTATTTTATTTTCAATGCTTTATTTTCAATGCTGCAAATACTGTCCCTTTCGGAGAGGGTAATATATGCAATTCAGTACAGTTACATGTTCAAAGAGAGCAATAAATTTCTGTCCCACAACTTTTTGAGTTCATATACGATACAGATGACAAATGTCTGCATTATGTAATCTTTGCCACCAACACAAATCCATAATACCTACATAATTATACCGTATATAAGAGTCTATCTTATACTAAACCTGCTATTTTCAGTTTCTAAAAGCAACGCTACTGTGGAATGGCTTCTATTAATAAAGTCATGGTGGCTAATGGGCATCATTAAACAAATCATCCAAAAATGAAACTTTTGCTCTCCCTCTGCACACAACGAGTTGAATACACAGAGTAAGGGATCCAGTACTGATGGGGAAAAAACCCTCACTTTATGTGGCAGAAATAAAAAGTACAAAACATATTGTAGCACTTGATGCTGTATAGACCTACTAAGAGTGTTGGCTAAAATAGTGCTGGGGGCGAGGAGATAAGAATTCTCCCCAAATCTCCTCCCCCCCCATTTCTACAAATAAAGTAAACTTTAAAGTAAATGAATCAATAATTTTCAAGTGTTCAGGGTTGCCTAAACGAACATATAACTCTTCCTCCTCTTCCCCTTTTTCCACTGCCTTGCCTGAATGTGACAAAATGCATTGTCTTTGCCCAGTGTTAGTCTTGTCTCCATATCATTTGCTATCCTTCCAAACGTATTAAGCCTGATTTGCCAATGTCTTGCCCTCTGTCTCATCATGTACAACAATGCAAAGTAGGTTTGAAATGCTACTAAAAATGAGAATTATCCCAACTTTGTACTGCTGTAAATGTCTACACAAGTATACAACAGCAGAAAATGAGGGCCATTGTATTTTCCCTTTCAATACATATAGGGCCAAATCCAAATCTCCTATAGTACTGTTGATTTGAGCAGTGTCACATTAGGGCTAAACATGGCCCATCAACTGCTACTTTTTGCATATTGACACAGTTGTTTGTATTTTTTTTTAAACTTGAAAACAAAATGGACAGTACATTAGTTCAGCTATTCAGGTGATTTCAGTGCAGATTTGGTAACCTTCCCTGCTCCACCCTGCCATCCCTCTCCTTCTGTTTTCTTCCTCTAGCTGTGGAAAAAAAAAAAAAAAAAAAAAACCAAAGCAACAGAGGACCGAGGAAAACAGATTAGGCTGGCAATCACAGGACCCAGATGACAAACTCTGAAAATTATTTTTCTTCAGCGGAATGACACGTGGGATTTTGTTGGCTGTTCACTTGCTTTCTGGATTGGCTTTTTGGCTGGCTCACTGCTGTGTCTGCAAGATGTCTCTAAGCTCTTTAGGGATCAAACTGCTAATGGGCTGACTGGGCTGTCTTGTACTTTTGTAACCTTTTTTCCTGTTTGACTCATCTTCAATTGGGAGGATTTTGCTGTCAGTTACAGTCTGAAGTTTTTGCATACTATTTTTTCATCAAATCCACACGCAGGGCTAGGAACCTGTGTTAAGATAAAAGAACTCATTCTGAGCCCTAGCAGCACCCACAACAAAAGGTGAAGCAGCTGATTCTGCAAAGTGCTTGACAATTCAAATTTCTGTTTCAAATAACCTATTTGAGTGTTTGGTAACTTTCAACAAAACATTTTTTGCTCCCAACTGCTCACTAGGCAATAGTGAAACAGTCTTTGAACCTCACAAGCGGTGTACTTTTAGAACATGCTGGCATTTTCTTGGAGAGTGGGCTCTTAAACATGAGAATAACTTATTTGAAAGGTCCTCCCGCCCCAGAGATTTCTGTTAATGATTCGCAAAAAGAAAAGGAGTACTTGTGGCACCTTAGAGACTAACAAATTTATTAGAGCATAAGATTTCGTGAGCTACAGCTCACTTCATCGGATGCATTTGGTGGAAAAAACAGAGGAGAGATTTATATACACACACACAGAGAACATGAAACAATGGGTTTATCACACACACCGCAAGGAGAGTGACCACTCAAGATAAGCCATCACCAACAGCAGGGGGGGGAAGGAGGAAAACCTTTCATGGTGACAAGCAGGTAGGCTAATTCCAGCAGTTAACAAGAATATCAGAGGAACAGTGGGGGGTGGGGTGGGAGGGAGAAATACCATGGGGAAATAGTTTTACTTTGTGTAATGACTCATCCATTCCCAGTCTCTATTCAAGCCTAAGTTAATTGTATCCAGTTTGCAAATTAATTCCAATTCAGCAGTCTCTCCTTGGAGTCTGTTTTTGAAGCTTTTTTGTTGAAGTATAGCCACTCTTAGGTCTGTGATCGAGTGACCAGAGAGATTGAAGTGTTCTCCAACTGGTTTTTGAATGTTATAATTCTTGACGTCTGATTTGTGTCCATTCATTCTTTTACGTAGAGACTGTCCAGTTTGGCCAATGTACATGGCAGAGGGGCATTGCTGGCACATGATGGCATATATCACATTGGTAGATGCGCAGGTGAACGAGCCTCTGATAGTGTGGCTGATGGGATTAGGCCCTATGATGGTATCCCCTGAATAGATATGTGGACAGAGTTGGCAACGGGCTTTGTTGCAAGGATAGGTTCCTGGGTTAGTGGTTCTGTTGTGTGGTGTGTGGTTGCTGGTGAGTATTTGCTTCAGATTGGGGGGCTGTCTGTAAGCAAGGACTGGTCTGTCTCCCAAGATCTGAGAGAGCGATGGCTCGTCCTTCAGGATAGATTGTAGATCCTTGATGATGCGTTGGAGGGGTTTTAGTTGGGGGCTGAAGGTGATGGCTAGTGGCGTTCTGTTGTTTTCTTTGTTGGGCCTGTCCTGTAGTAGGTCCTGTAGTTGCGCTACATTGATGACATCTTCATCATCTGGACCCATGGAAAAGAAGCTCTTGAGGAATTCCACCATGATTTCAACAATTTCCATCCCACCATCAACCTCAGCCTGGACCAGTCCACACAAGAGATCCACTTCCTGGACACTACAGTGCTAATAAGCGATGGTCACATAAACACCACCCTATATCGGAAACCTACTGACCGCTATTCCTACCTACATGCCTCTAGCTTTCATCCAGATCATACCACTCGATCCATTGTCTACAGCCAAGCGCTACGATATAACCGCATTTGCTCCAACCCCTCAGACAGAGACAAACACCTACAAGATCTCTATCATGCATTCCTACAACTACAGTACCCACCTGCTGAAGTGAAGAAACAGACTGACAGAGCCAGAAGAGTACCCAGAAGTCACCTACTACAGGACAGGCCCAACAAAGAAAACAACAGAACGCCACTAGCCATCACCTTCAGCCCCCAACTAAAACCCCTCCAACGCATCATCAAGGATCTACAACCTATCCTGAAGGACGAGCCATCACTCTCACAGATCTTGGGAGACAGACCAGTCCTTGCTTACAGACAGCCCCCCAATCTGAAGCAAATACTCACCAGCAACCACACACCACACAACAGAACCACTAACCCAGGAACCTATCCTTGCAACAAAGCCCGTTGCCAACTCTGTCCACATATCTATTCAGGGGATACCATCATAGGGCCTAATCACATCAGCCACACTATCAGAGGCTCGTTCACCTGCGCATCTACCAATGTGATATATGCCATCATGTGCCAGCAATGCCCCTCTGCCATGTACATTGGCCAAACTGGACAGTCTCTACGTAAAAGAATGAATGGACACAAATCAGACGTCAAGAATGATAACATTCAAAAACCAGTTGGAGAACACTTCAATCTCTCTGGTCACTCGATCACAGACCTAAGAGTGGCTATACTTCAACAAAAAAGCTTCAAAAACAGACTCCAAGGAGAGACTGCTGAATTGGAATTAATTTGCAAACTGGATACAATTAACTTAGGCTTGAATAGAGACTGGGAATGGATGAGTCATTACACAAAGTAAAACTATTTCCCCATGGTATTTCTCCCTCCCACCCCACCCCCCACTGTTCCTCTGATATTCTTGTTAACTGCTGGAATTAGCCTACCTGCTTGTCACCATGAAAGGTTTTCCTCCTTCCCCCCCCTGCTGTTGGTGATGGCTTATCTTGAGTGGTCACTCTCCTTGTGGTGTGTGTGATAAACCCATTGTTTCATGTTCTCTGTGTGTGTGTATATAAATCTCTCCTCTGTTTTTTCCACCAAATGCATCCGATGAAGTGAGCTGTAGCTCACGAAAGCTTATGCTCTAATAAATTTGTTAGTCTCTAAGGTGCCACAAGTACTCCTTTTCTTTTTGCGAATACAGACTAACAGGGCTGCTACTCTGAAACCTGTTAATGATTGAGAGACTTACGCTTGCTTAACTGGCAATTAGTTGAGCCATTGTTATTATTGGAGTTTAATGTGGGTGGGGAAAAACTCTCAATAATGGTACAGCTCACTTCTCTTCAAACTACCCTTTGACTGTTTTATAAAGGAATGAAATATTTGGATTCTCTGCTGTTGCATGCGTTTACTACTGAAATAAATGAATTCGGCGACTCTTTACATAAAGTCTTATTTTAAAAAATGGAAAGTGTTCTCTTATAGACATGTGCCAGTATGTTGTTACACAGCACACACATGCTCATTCAGGACTTGATCTTGCAAGGTGCTAAGTACCCAGGGCTCTGATCCAGCAGAGCACTTAATACTTCATTTTAAGCAGCCCTGAAGTCAATGCGACTACTACACGGGTACTTAAAGTTAAAGCACATAATTAAGTGCTTTGCTGGATCAGAGGTTGCATATTGGGCATTACAGGATCAAGCACTTATGCTGAAGTATATTCAGATAGAAGTGCATCAAGTATAGTTATAGTCAAACAAAGATCAAAATACAGTCATCCAAAGAAACTAGATTGCATGGAGAATATTTCATAGACAACATTTCCTCATAAGGAATCAGCTGTTTGTAAACCAAAATGCAATGTCATTTTTCCCACTAATTTTGAGAACATACTTTCATTCATATTTTAGCATTTTTATTTGTTCCTTTTTTAACAAACTGAAATGTTATGTTAAATTATATCCTATCAGCCCCCAGGACAGACGATGGTCTAAACTGCAGTATGCAAACAACTTAGAAATCTTAGAAATGTTAGAAATCTTCATTAAGTTTTATTGGGAAAAAAAGATGGGACATATGCAGTAAAGAGACTGTAACTGAGTAATTTAAATGTCTTCCTTCCAAATGGACAGGACAGTAGTCTACAGAAAACAGGACAGAGAGCTTAGGGAGTTGGTAACCTTTCATGTCTAGGTCAGTAGTTATCAAACAATGCCCAAAAGAGTTTATTCCGTTTCAGTGGTGTCATTCTGACCTGTAGAAAGGAACTCTGTCAATTATTAAGCAGCAACACTTCCTGCTAGTTATAGTCCAGTCCAGTATCCTTCTAACCATGCTGGACTGGGCTGGAACTAGCAGGAAGCATTATTTCTTGAAGATCCATAGATGCTTCACTGATCAACTTGGTGGATAAAACCCAAACTTGGGGGGGAACAAAAGCAAAAGTGGTCAGAACCAAAAATGAAAAGGGTACTGGACAGAGATAAGCAGTGAAGTCTGCAGGCATCAAGGAAAGATTTTGGTACCAATAAATGTCAAATTCTACCCTTCAGGGACAGAATATGATACAGACACAGGGTCAGATCCTCAACTGGTATAAATTGTCAGAGACTTTAAGGACAGAAGTGACCACTATGATCATCTAGTCTGATCTCTGGCATACTGCAGGCCATAGAACCTCACCTACTCACTCCTGCAGTAGGGTCACTCCTGCAGTAGGGTCAAAACTTCTGGCTGAGATACAAAAGTCCTCAATTTTGATTTAAAGACTTCAAGTTACAGAGAATCCACCATTTACTCTTCTTAGATGATTCATAGATATTAAGGTCAGAAGGGACCATTCTGATCATCTAGTCCGACCTCCTGCACAACGCAGGCCACAGAATCTCACCCACCGACTCCTATCAAAAACCTCACCCATGTCTGAGCTATTGAAGTCCTCAAATCATGGTTTAAAGACTTCAAGGAGCAGAGAATCCTCCCTCAAGTGACCTGTGCCCCATGCTACAGAGGAAGGCGAAAAACCTCCAGCGCCTCTTCCAATCTGCCCTGGAGGAAAATTCCTTCCCGACCCCAAATATGGCGATCAGCTAAACCCTGAGCATATGGGCAAGATTCACCAGCCAGATACTACAGAAAATTCTTTCCTGCGTAACTCAGATCCCATCCATCTAATATCCCATCTCAGGGGATTAGGCCTATTTACCCTGAATATTTAAAGATTAATTAATTACCAAAATCACATTATCCCATCATACCATCTCCTCCATAAACTTATCGAGTAGAATCTTAAAGCCAGATAGATCTTTTGCCCCCACTGCTTCCCTTGGAAGGCTATTCCAAAACTTCACTCCTCTGATGGTTAAAAACCTTCATCTGATTTCAAGTCTAAACTTCCTGGTGGCCAGTTTATACCCATTTGTTCTTGTGTCCACATTGGTGCTGAGCTTAAATAATTCCTCTCCCTCTCCTGTATTTATCCCTCTGATATATTTATAGAGAGTAATCATATCTCCCCTCAACCTTCTCTTAGTTAGGCTAAACAAGCCAAGCTCCTTAAGTCTCCTTTCATAAGACAAGTTTTCCATTCCTCGGATCATCCTAGTAGCCCTTCTCTGTACCTGCTCCAGTTTGAATTCATCCTTTTTAAACATGGGAGACCAGAACTGCACACAGTATTCCAGGTGAGGTCTCACCAGTGCCTTGTATAATGGTACTAAAACCTCCTTATCCCTACTGGAAATACCTCTCCTGATGCATCCCAAAACTGCATTAGCTTTCTTCAAATCAGCAAGTGACCCAGGCCCCACACAACAGAGGAAGATATATACCGCCCAGGTCTCTGCCAATCTGATCTGGGGGGAAATTAGTTCCTTACTCCAACCCTGGCAATCAGTGAGATCTTGAGTATGTGGGCAAGACCCACAAGACACACATCTCGGAATGAATTCTCTGTAGTAATTCAGAGCCCTCTTCCTCTAGTGCCCCATCTCCAGCCACTGGAGTTTTTTGATGATAACAGTCAGAGATGGACCATATGCCATTGTAGCCAATCTTACCATACATCCTCTTCAAAAACATATCAAGCTCAGCATTGAAACCACTTAGATTTTTTGTCCCGGATGTTCTGTTGGAAGGTTGATCCGGGACTTCACTCCTATGATGGTTAAAAACCTTCATCTAATTTCAAGTGTAAATTTATTGATGGTCCATTTATATCAATTTGTTCTTGTGACAACATTGGCCCTTAACTTCAATAATTCCTCTCCCTCCCTGGTATTTATCCTTCTGAGGTATTTATTGAGAACAATCATATCTCCCCTCATCCTTCATTTTGTTAGGCTAAACAAACCAAGCTCCTTATGTCACCTCTCATAAGATAGGTTCTCCATTTTTCTGATCATCCTAGTAGCCCTTCTTTGCACCTGTTCCAGTTTGAATTAATCTTTCTTGAACATGGGAGACCAGAACTGCACACAATATTCCAGGTGAGGTCCCACCAGTGTCTTGTATAAAAGCATTTCCCTACCTCTACTGAAAATACCTCATCTGCAAATCCCAGGAGTGTATTAGCCTTTTGCACATCTCACTGGTGGTTCATAGTCATCATGTGATCAACCAATATCATAGAATCATAGAATCATAGAATATCAGGGTTGGAAGGGACCCCAGAAGGTCATCTAGTCCAACCCCCTGCTCAAAGCAGGACCAAGTCCCAGTTAAATCATCCCAGCCAGGGCTTTGTCAAGCCTGACCTTAAAAACCTCTAAGGAAGGAGATTCTACCACCTCCCTAGGTAACGCATTCCAGTGTTTCACCACCCTCTTAGTGAAAAAGTTTTTCCTAATATCCAATCTAAACCTCCCCCATTGCAACTTGAGACCATTACTCCTCGTTCTGTCATCTGCTACCATTGAGAACAGTCTAGAGCCATCCTCTTTGAAACCCCCTTTCAGGTAGTTGAAAGCAGCTATCAAATCCCCCCTCATTCTTCTCTTCTGCAGACTAAACAATCCCAGCTCCCTCAGCCTCTCCTCATAAGTCATGTGCTCTAGACCCCTAATCATTTTTGTTGCCCTTCGTTGTACTCTTTCCAATTTATCCACATCCTTCCTGTAGTGTGGGGCCCAAAACTGGACACAGTACTCCAGATGAGGCCTCACCAGTGTCGAATAGAGGGGAACGATCACGTCCCTCGATCTGCTCGCTATGCCCCTACTTATACATCCCAAAATGCCATTGGCCTTCTTGGCAACAAGGGCACACTGCTGACTCATATCCAGCTTCTCGTCCACTGTCACCCCTAGGTCCTTTTCCGCAGAACTGCTGCCGAGCCATTCGGTCCCTAGTCTGTAGCGGTGCATTGGATTCTTCCATCCTAAGTGCAGGACCCTGCACTTATCCTTATTGAACCTCATTAGATTTCTTTTGGCCCAATCTTCCAATTTGTCTAGGTCCTTCTGTATCCTATCCCTCCCCTCCAGCGTATCTACCACTCCTCCCAGTTTAGTATCATCCGCAAATTTGCTGAGAGTGCAATCCACACCATCCTCCAGATCATTTATGAAGATATTGAACAAAACGGGCCCCAGGACCGCCCCCTGGGGCACTCCACTTGACACCGGCTGCCAACTAGACATGGAGCCATTGATCACTACCCGTTGAGCCCGACAATCTAGCCAGCTTTCTACCCACCTTATAGTGCATTCATCCAGCCCATACTTCCTTAACTTGCTGACAAGAATGCTGTGGGAGACCGTGTCAAAAGCTTTGCTAAAGTCAAGAAACAATACATCCACTGCTTTCCCTTCATCCACAGAACCAGTAATCTCATCATAAAAGGCGATTAGATTAGTCAGGCATGACCTTCCCTTGGTGAATCCATGCTGACTGTTCCTGATCACTTTCCTCTCCTCTAAGTGCTTCAGGATTGATTCTTTGAGGACTTGCTCCATGATTTTTCCAGGGACTGAGGTGAGGCTGACCGGCCTGTAGTTCCCAGGATCCTCCTTCTTCCCTTTTTTAAAGATGGGCACTACATTAGCCTTTTTCCAGTCATCCGGGACTTCCCCCGTTCGCCACGAGTTTTCAAAGATAATGGCCAAGGGCTCTGCAATCACAGCCGCCAATTCCTTCAGCACTCTCGGATGCAATTCGTCCGGCCCCATGGACTTGTGCACGTCCAGCTTTTCTAAATAGTCCCTAACCACCTCTATCTCTACAGAGGGCTGGCCATCTCTTCCCCATTTTGTGTTGCCCAGCACAGCAGTCTGGGAGCTGACCTTGTTAGTGAAAACAGAGGCAAAAAAAGCATTGAGTATATGCCCAGATCTTTCTCGGCCTCTGTTGCCTCCAATTGATACAGCCCCAGCTTATAGAAAATTTCTTGTTGTTAGTCGCTAACTGCATGATGTTGCACTTTGCACTATTAAATTTCATCCAATTTCCATTACTCCAGTTTTCAAGGTCATCCAAATCTTCTTGTATGACATTCTGGTTCACCTGCATTTTGACAATACCTCCCAACTTTGTGACATCCACAAATTTTATTAGCACACTCCCACTTTGTGTCAAGTTTATTAATAAAAATGTTAAATAAGATTGGCCCCAAGACTAATCATTGAGGAACTTCACTAGTAACTTCCCTCCAGACTGACATTTTACATTTTGGTATGACAAGCTGTAATCTCCCTTTTAACCAGTTCTGCACTGATTTGTCAATTCTTGTATTAATCCGCATCTTCTCCAAACTAACTAATAATTTCCCATGGGGAACTGTATCAAATGTTTTACTTAAATCTAGGTAGATTAGATCTACTACATTTGCTTTGTCAAGAAAATTGGTTATCTTCTCAAAGAAAGATCAGACTGGTCTGGCCTGACTTACCATGTTGGATTTTATCCCAATTACTGGTTACCTCTATGTCGTTAACTACTCTCTTTCAAAATTTGTTCTAAGACCTTACATACACTTGAGATCAAACTAACAGGCCTGTAGTTTCTGGACCATTCCCCTCCCCCCCCCCCCTTTCTTAAATATAGACACTATATTTGCAATTCTCTATTCATAGGGTACAGCCCCTGAATTTACAGATTCACTAAAAATCCTTCCTAGCAGGGCTTGCAATTTTATGTGCTAGTTCCTGTAATATATTAGGATAGAGATTACCTGGGATTCCAGATTTGGTTTTATTAAGATATTTGAGCTTGGTTTTCAACTTGGATGAGGTAATTTCTACTTCCATATCTTTGTTCTCACCCTGCCACTAAGCTCCTCATTAGCCTTGTGACACTACACCCCATATTTGTCATAGTAATATTATATATATATGATATGATTATGGCATAATTATGATGCATTTGGTACAAGATAGGCCATGTAAGGTATCATTGGAAAAGTTATGATTCATGGAATATGGTTATCCTATTTGTATGCATGTATCATTTTTATATCTGGAGTTATAAATATTGACTATATTCAAATGGGCTTACTCTGGAAAACACCCACAGTCAGCCTTTCAGCTACAACAATGAAGAAGCCAGAAGTGATAATGGCTCCTCAACAAAGACAATGGGCTGTGGAATAGCTTAGCCTTCCTGTTAAGGTTTCGGCCGGCCTGTAAGTAATGGCTGCTATGACTCTGCAAGGGCATGTGACCAGACCACATGATTCTGAACTCCATTTCGGGTACCTGTATTTTTCCACAAACCTGGTCTGGGAACCAAGTTTGAAACAAAAGAGTTCCCGCCCTTTGGAAAAGCTATATAAGGCAGGGAATGACATCATCTGTTGTTCTTCACTCCCTCACAACACAAGAGAGAAGCTCTGAAAGAAAAGGAGTTGGAATGCGGGTGGGGAGCTCAAGCTGCAAAGCAAGTGCAGCTTGAGTCTTGAGAATCTGCAAGCCTGCTTGTATCAGTCAGTCGGGTGAATCTCCCCACTGTATTTTTCACCAAATGCATCTGATGAAGTGAGCTGTAGCTCATGAAAGCTTATGCTTAAATAAATTTGTTCGTCTCTAAGGTGCCACAAGTACTCCTTTTCTTTTTTGCAGTCAGGGTGAGAAATTGCGAATTCATATCTCACATTTCTAGTATTTTAGGCTTAGTTTTGCGGTTTTGTTGATTTATTAAGTAATCTCCTTTGATCTATTTGTTAGCACTGATAATCACTTAAGATATATCTTTTTGTAGTTAATAAACTTGTTTTTGCTTTATCTAAACCAGTGTACCTTTGAGTAAAGCACCTGGGAAAAAATCTCAGTTTGGTTAACACACTCGTATTGAGCATATCCTTCCCACATTGAGGGGAGGGCAAACATTATGTGCTTACATTCTACAGATCCCTGTGCAGTGCAAGACCATACAATTTTGGGTTTATACACCAGCAAGGGTGCAGGAGCTAGGAAATTGGCTGTTGTCTCCTGCCTGTTTTTGAGTAAGGCACTCAGGTAGCTCAGTTTGGGTGTGTGGTGCCACCTGCTGTCGTGTTGGCGGTTGGGCCTGAAGAGTCTGTGAGTTACCAATCAAGAAGCAAAAAGAAAAGGAGTACTTGTGGCACCTTAGAGACTAACAAATTTATTAGATCATAAGCTTTCGTGAGCTACAGCTCACTTCATCAGATGCATTTGGTGAAAAAAACAGAGGGGAGATTGATATACACACACAGAGAACATGAAACAATGGGTTTATCATACACACTGTAAGGAGAAAGAAAAGGAATACTTGTGGCACCTTAGAGACTAACAAATTTTATTAGAGACTAACAAATTTATTAGAGCATAAGCTTTTGTGAGCTTCCGATGAAGTGAGCTGTAGCTCACGAAAGCTTATGCTCTAATAAATTTGTTAGTCTCTAAGGTGCCCAAGTACTCCTTTTCTTTTTTTCCTTACAGTGTGTATGATAAACCCATTGTTTCATGTTCTCTGTGTGTGTATATATCAATCTCCCCTCTGTATTTTCCACCAAATGCATCCGATGAAGTGAGCTGTAGCTCACGAAAGCTTATGCTCAAATAAATTTGTTAGTCTCTAAGGTGCCACAAGTACTCCTTTTCTTTTTGCGAATACAGACTAACACGGCTGCTACTCTGAAACCAACCAAGAAGAGTAGGAGAGGCCAGCCCAGCTGGGAGGTTAAAGTGGTGCAGCAATTCCCATAGTTCCCAGAGTGCACCCTAAGATGACAACCCATCACAACCCTATTAAAAATGGAGGCAAAGTATTCGTTGAGGTGTTGGGCCATAGACAGATTATCTTTAATCTCCAACCCATAGCTCTATTGACAGTCAGGAGCTTTGACAGTCAACAATTTGAGGATTCAGCCCATACACTTGATTGGTGCTCTACAAATCAATAGAGATATCATCAACCAGTTATACCCATCGTATTCAAGTGAGATTTTCATGTTTTTACATCATCCATACGTATATACAGACACTCTAAACATTTTCCATTTCTCGTTGAAACTGTTTTTCAGTCATACAGATCCTCAAAATGTTTGATGCCAAGTTTGTTTGATATGCAGTTGAACATACACGTCTTCATCAGTTACAACTTGAAGACATAGAAACTGCTAGAATTCTATTGATCAGCGTTTTTAAAATACATTGTTTGACAGATCTTAAAAAACTGATCATTAAATAGGACAGCTTATTTAGACTGAATTCAGTGCTTTGCATAATTATTAGAATCTTCAGAATAAAATGGAGCCAGAGAATTTGATGAATTTTGATCACTCCAAATTACAACTGTTAAAATAAATGCAAGGTTAGTTGTGTGTAAGGTATCATTATTTGATAGGACAATTGATCCACTTACTTTCTCTAAATTCAATGTCTTATTAAGGTGTGTTGGGGCCATTGAGTGCAGAAGGGTGGGTGTTTGCATAGGGGAGCTGGAATGTGCTGCACCCTGCCAATCCCTGGCTAGCAAACCAGCCCTTTGTCGATTGTTGTCACTGTCCTAAGTTAGGGCAGTCACAGGTTCCTGGGAGATGTACAAAGGTTTAGAGACTTGATGAGCTCCATTCTTAGTAGCTAAGCATTGGGTTGCACTTCCCTTTTGGCAAATGGGAGAATTATCCTTACCCTCCTATGTAAAGTTCTTAGAGCTTGATGGATGAAAAAGTGATGCGAGTGCTAAGAGCAAGGGCTGACAAACTTGCCTACAGTGGAAGCTCACTGGAGCTGGGACTCTATTTTTGTGTACCATATAGCAACAAAATGGTGGTGATCCTTAAATAATACTGAAGACGTTTTTATTAAACATACAGCATGGGATTTTTGCTCCTCTTAGTGCAATTGTTGCTACGATTCAGCTGCATCTTTACCTACCTACTAGTAGCATTTCTAATGCAAGCCCTTTTACAGTTAAATCTTGCAAATGCCAGTCAGATTCCCAAGCACCAAGCTGCCTAAATAAAACATGGGCTTTTTTCAGTTCCCTACCCTCCAGTTATTTATTCCTCCAGAGGGTAAAGGAACAGGTCCCTTGTGCATACTTCATCAAGATCTGTCAACTTGCTACTAATTACTGCAGTCATAGTTATCAACCTTACAAGCAGTTCAAAAGGATCAGACTGGAGTTCCTTCACTGAAGCTCAGTGGGTATGCTCACCCTGCAGTTTACTGAGGCACTGCATCAAGCCACCTTTTCAAAAGTTGTGAAAAACAGGAATTTCTGAAATGCTGTGTTCTCAGATCACAAGCAACCAACAGGAAAATTAGCATTGTAAAATGGCAACCTAATTTAGATAAGCATTATGTAAATCTGTCTAATTTGTATACAGAGTCATTATATGGTCACAACTGGGTGACTCAACTCTCTCTTCCACCCCCTTCCCCCCACACATTAACACTGCTCTGTGACAGGTTTCAGAGTAGCAGCAGTGTTAGTCTGTATTTGCAAAAAGAAAAGGAGTACTTGTGGCACCTTAGAGACTAACAAATTTATTAGAGCATAAGCTTTCGTGAGCTACAGCTCACTTCATCGGATGCATCCGATGAAGTGAGCTACTGCTCTGTGAGTAGCTTTAGATGGATATGTATTACTTTTAGTGACAGAACACTGATTGTTCAATAGCAAGAGTAAGTCGCAGACATCATTATGAATAACTCAAGAAAACTGTCAGTCTGGGGTGAGTTAAGTATGTAGCAGATCTTATCAATTTCTCTATAGCCATTCAGCAGCAGATAAGGATTCCCAGCAAAGGTTCAGTTGTTTCAAATTTTTAAAGCAAGTGTCAGTTTGAAAGCACCGGTGAAGAATGCCAGTCATTGCAATTTAGGGTGCACTGCCAACCTTTAGTTATCAGATTACATTTCCCTATAAACTACTCAGCAAATGGGTTGCAAAGGGTGTCTGCTTTAATCATTAGCTATGCATTTCCACCAGCTACTTAAAATAGCTATCAGCTATTCACCACTATGACAGGTTTCAGAGTAGCAGCCATGTTAGTCTGTATTCGAAAAGCTCACGAAAGCTTATGCTCAGATAAATTTGTTAGTCTCTAAGGTGCCACAAGTACTCCTTTTCTTTATTCACCACTATATTTACTCACTGCCATGTATTTGGCCATCAGGCAGGATGAGGCAGTAACTGGCATAGAAGACATACAATGTCCTCAGTCATTTAACACTATCTGCATCCATTTGGAACCTTGGTTGTTCATGATGCCTTACTGCCTTGTCTGTAGTTCATTCCAGCCATGCTTCCAGGCAGCCAGTACTGTTATGCAGTTGTCGATTGCCAACCGAACTTGGAACTAAGTATGGAACTTCTTTATTTGGGGCTTTGTTTTCTTAACTATTTTATAGCCATACACAACAGAAATGCCAGGAAATTTTAACAGCCATGATGACAGGTTGGAAATTGGAGAGTTTAATATCACAATGCTCAGTTGAAACTAGGTGTACAGACTATTGCATGATTTTAGAGGAGGTATTTGATTCCCTTAGACAATGGAAGTGGAGGTATTAGGTATTCTAGACTCTCTTTTACTATCCAGGAACAGCAGTGTTCACAGTAATATTTTGTGGCTTTGATTGCTGCCAGTGTTTCCATGACTACTACTTGAATGGCCTACATTCTTGGAAACACGGTGCTACTTGTGTTTCTGCTTTCTTGCTGGCCTATGAAGCCACTTAGATGGGCGTGATCATCTCCATGAAATTAAATAATTTCTGAGTTCAAGAGGTGTTGGGTTCTGGTATGAGTGGAGGCAACAGATGAAGATCACTCCTTGCTCATCTAAATGTCAAAATATGATTAGATACCCCATTAACAAACAGGAACAGCTAATATTATATACTGCAAAATACAGAATATATCAGATCCAAAAAAATAGAACTACTGGGCCCAGGTTTCAAATTTGGACATTCTGCCTTTATGTTCCCCAAACTGGCAATTAGGTGTCAAAATCTATTTAGGCACATATGTGTCAGTTTGAGCACCCAAAGGTGGAAATCAGGTTCCCTAAATTAGGTGCCCACATTTGAACATTGAAGAAAAAACTAGGTTTAGTTTCAAGTTATTTTGAATTTGCAAATCATCAAAGTGCAGACTCATCCCACAAATCTGTTCACTTTCCTATTGGTAAGTCTGCATTTTTTAGCCCAAATACAAGATACTTAATCAAAACTCACTCTGAAATCCATGGAAATTTCTCCTGAGTAAGCACTGAGTAAAAACTTCAAGGTATCATCCACTAAAAATTAAATAGTATAGGAGATAAGAGAATCTCTTAGTTTTTCCTCCTGCATTGAAAGTTACAAATGCTATCCATCGTTTACTGTGGTAAAACAAGAGATTTTAAAAGGTACCAGTTTATATAAATGCAGAAGGCTTGCTATAGAGCATTTCAAGTTTCACTGCTTTTTTGCTGTCAAACCAAGTCTTCAGACTGTGGCACATTAGAACATGATGCAAGTTAGTAGATGTCATGTCAATAAGCCTGACTCTGTGTAAACAAATATGGCATTGATGCATTGAAATCAGATCCTGGGTGTGCAGGCAACACTGATAGAGCTTAAATGGGCACCAGTGAGATGAAGTGGTATATCTCAAACTTGCGACCAGAGTCATTGTAGACTCTTACCCTCTGACTTGCAATATTTCCTATTTCCACCATAAAAAGGGGCAAAATTACTAGTTAGCATCATGGTATTGCAGGAATGCATAGATATTCATGTAATCATCCCAACTCATTTCACCAATTACTTCTGTTACTTTAGCTCGATTACAAATTGAAAACTCATCATTGGTAGGAGGCTAATTTTTTTTTTTTTTATGAAAAAAGAGTGAACGCTACTGGTATGGCATTCTACTAAAGCTCCAATCGCAGTAAGAAACATTTTTAAAAGCATATATTAATAAGAATACCTGAAAGTGTTTGTTTGAACAATGTAATATTTATCAGATACACTGAGTAGAGACCTCAAAACCTAGCATCTAAAATGAGCCTTAGGATTCTTTGACCAATGGGGAGATCTATTGTACATGTCCTGCAATTTATACCAGCTTTCGTAGCAAGTGTCTTAGCAACACAAGTCCATGTTTGGGTTTATCAGCTAAGCCAACAGAAATAGTGGTTTTTGACTAAAAACATTATTTAGGAAGGATATTTTTTCTGTGAACAAGTACGTACAGAGCTTCTATTACTGCAAAGTGAATACAGATAAATTTGTCATCTCTGCTTGCCAAATTCTAGTGGTGTGAGTGCTTCACACTGGCCCATAATGAGAAAGTCTTCATTTCACTGGTTTAATGGGACTTTATAATTTGACACCTTTGTTCTCTTTCTAGATTTCACATTCGTACTTTCCTTTTAAAGTATTTGATCTCAAATGGTTTCAGTACATGAAATGGCTGATTGTACAAATGTTAAAGCTTAAGTGCTCTTTTTTGTAGGTATAGAAATATGCTTATACATTTATTTCCTTTCGTAACATTTCTCACCCACCTCCCACCCCCAAACAGTGCCAACAAATGGAAGTTACAAGCCTGGAATCTACTGAAAACAGAGGAAAATTAAACCATTTCATGGGGAAAAAAACACAATTATATCTACTTAGCCAGCATTAACAAATTATACTGATTCAGAGCAGACTGAGAATTTTCACTTCTATTCACAAACTGAGGATGACCATAGTTTTGCAACTGCCCACACTGCATTAAATAACCAACACTGATGTATATTCATTATATCACTGGCATGGAGTCCCTGGGTGATGCTCTGGAACTGCTCCCTACGAAGCCAATCAGGACTCTGGGGAAGTCTCCTTTCTGTGAGCAGACTGTCTGCAGGACACACAGCTCACACAACTTCCACCTTCCTGGGTCTGACCTCGGAGCATTCAGCATCCTCTGCCCCTTCGTGCGCTTCCCACAGCGAGTCCACCCAGGTGGGGTCCTGGGGAAGCCAGAAGGTCCTGCACCCCAACTTTGCAGTCAGACGTGACTTTCAGCCCGCCAGTAAAACAGAAGGTTTATTAGACAACAGGAACATGGTCTAAAACAGAACTTGTAGGTGCAGAAAACAGGACCCCTCAGCTGGGTCCAATTTGGGGGGCCAGTGAGTCAGACAACCCCGTCTGCACTTCACTCCACATCCCCAGCCAGCCCCAAACTGAAACTCTCTCCAGCCTCTCCTGCTTTTTGTCCCTTTCCTGGGCCAGGAGGTAACCTGATTCCTGGCAACTGATGGCCTGGCCCTTCCACCCTGCAAGGTGAGAGCTAAAGGGTTGGAGAACAAAGGAAACAGGGTGCCGGCCATTCTCTGTGTCCAGACCTCTGCACACACCTGCCCTCTAGGGCTCTGCAATGATCATACACCCTTATCCCACACCTAGATACTTAAGAACTGCATTGGGGAAACTGAGGCACCCCCACACTATTCAGAGGAAACATTAAAAACAATACCGCTTTGTCACAATCACCAAATGGTTGAGATATAAAGCAGAGTTTAGCTTAAAGAGTTTAGCTTAGAATGAAGAAAGCAAACATTAACCGCTAATTCATCAGGTAAACATATACCGTAAATCCAGTGTTTCTAGCTCACCACACATTAATCATGATTAAAAAGTCAAAATTTGCCACCAGTTACCACACTGCAGCATGTAAAATATGGAGTATTTGATGGTGTTTCCCTCTGCTTTTCTAGTGACACGCAGCATGGCTATACCAAATAGTCATTATTTATAGTACAGTGGTCCCTACAGGTCCAACTGAGAAAGAATGGGGCTCGATTGTGCTAGGTGCTGTACATGCACCTGTGAAACTCAGTCCCTGCCCCAAAGAGTTTACTGTGTAAATAGGCAAGACAGACAAAGGGTAGGTGGGGAATAATAAAAAGATGAAGTTCCTTGATGACCACCCAGCAGTTTTCCCCCTCCCTATGGTCTGTTAAAGCTACAAATGTGGATTACTACTGCCTTGAACATCTATAACTTACGATGCATTTTGCATGGCAAGTGGTACTGAATTTAAAAGGAATTTAGAAGGGACCACACCTAGCTCAGCAGCTGTTCCCCTGATTCTACCCCTTTGCTTTCCACTTCATCATGCCTTCAATCACTCCTGCGTTGCAGCCACAGTGAGGATGGAGCTAGTTATCAATTAGGCTTGACAGCTGACACATTTCATCTGTGTGAAGCAACACTCCACCTCACAGGACCAACAATGCATATGGGCCTAAATTAATACTAAATTTGATTACCTACACAGCTTTCGTTTTTTTCTGGAGCCTGTGGAAAGACAGATAGTTACAGTGATAACACACAGGCAAATATCTACATAGTAAAATTATTCTTTACAATAATGGGGTGGGTGGGAGTTAAGCAAAGAGTCTGGATTCAATGCTCATATGTTCTTTCCAGAAGAGGGGAATGGAATAATAATAGAATCTCTGTGTAGCCAAGATTGTGGTAGATGAGTCACTGATGTATTATGGTTCTGCAGGGCAGCAGCTTCATTTAATAAATAATAAACAAACCACAGAATTTGACTGCAAATTTGCTTTTTCATTGTTCATGGTGCATAAAAAGTGAAAAAGAACAGTCAGCTGTTAAAAAACACATGGGGCTGTTAGAGGCTGGTAAGGAAATTCACAAAAGTTATACAATGTATCATCATGCAGCTATTCACAATTTTAGATGAAAAACAGTTGTTTTTTATAGACAATGTTGATACATACTTAAATGTAATTTTTTTCTGCTTCCACCTGCTGGTCAGATAGTTACACTGATCAGATTGGGATGGGGGACTTCAGATGCAGTTCAAATCAGTTGTGTTCTGATTACAGATGGGCCATGGTTGTGGCAAAAACACAATCAATGCACTGAACTTTGTCGAAATTCACAAAGCAAAATATCAGTACTTTATGTGACTTTTTCCCCTTTTCAAATTTTTGTGAATTCGTCCATAGGGTAAAGTTTTACCATTATATTATGAAAAGCAATGCAACTGTTCACTTTTTATCTTCATTTTAGCAATACCTCATGGAAGAAACAACACAAACAACAAGTATGTGCACACTATTAGATATATAATAAGTCAAAATGAAAACAAATCAATTATCAAAGTAAGTCCATGAATTCAGTGGAATCGCAAAAGAAAGGAATTTAGCTATTCTTTCAGATCATGACCATTTGCTTTCAGATACATTTCAAGAGGAGCTTCTCCAAGGCATTAGTCTGATGAAGATTGTATTTATGACTTTATACAAGGAGAATTTAGCCCTTGTATATGTATAGCCCTTTATGTATCCCTGAGTAGCCACTAAAAATCAAGTTTCATCTGCCACTAATTGGCTCTATGGCTGTCACCATCCTTAACATTTCTATGCCTTTCTCTTCTACCCTTAAACTATGATATGTCAAAAGAGAAATAATTTGATAATTTAATATGATTAAGTCCCCAAAAGACTGCCACACAATGAATGGGGAAGAAAATAGTAATAATGAAATGAAACAACTCATTTTTTTCCTCAGAAAACCTCATTTTTAGAGTGCATATAATTTGAAGTGGTCTTGCTGTATCACACTAAACCTGGGATGAAAACACAGTACATGTGAACATAAAATAAGTCTGAAATGCAGTACTCTGAAGCTACAGAGTAGAAGACCCATATACAATGTGTTATAAGATAGTGGTGATAGACCAAGAAACATGCGTGTGTAGGTAATATTAGGACATAAAGTCTGTGTTGGCTGCATTTACTGGATGGTAACATAATTCTCACATTTTGAGTCTTGTGACACTTTCCATCCAGCAGAAGGCAGTGCAACATGAAAACAAATTGGTCCAATCCCAATTCCAAATGGTTCCAAGTTTTTGCAAGTTCAGCTGACTTCAGTGTGTGTGTTGAAAGTGCTCATCACCACTAATGATACGACCCACTGTGAGAAGACAGACACAGATCCAGCATTTTATATAAAGATACTTGATCATCCCAGTCTAGCCCTATATAGGACTTATTTGTAGAATCCTGCAGCCAGAATTGTTCTCATGCCTCTATACACAAATAGCAGGAAAACATTGTCTCTTGTAAAATATTCAGAACAAGCTGCAGAAGAATAGCCATCTAGAATTCATAACACAGAGATCTGCTTGTTTGTTAATTGCAACACAGATCAGGAAATACCTGTTGTGTACATAGCTAAGTGGGAACCCCAAGTCTATATTACAGCTGAACCATTCAATACCTCTTCAATAATTTTTAGCTTTTAACTCCACTCTGCTCCACTGTTAAACAAAACCCAACACATAATTTGTCACTAAGTGCCCATTTTAATTAAGAGTTATGACCTATTTATACAGGTCTGCTGCCAAATGTGTTCCTATAAAAGGTTCGAAAACATCAAGAACAAATAAATGATGTAATTTTGCTATTCATACAAGGCTTCCTTCTGCTGTACACAAATGACCTAATAAAATAATGGGACTCCACATGTGCATGCAAGTAAAAATGGGAAGAGAGGCTGCCAAAAAGGGGCATTCCTACACCAAATAAACAATGTTATGTAAGGAGGGAAAGGGACCACTTCAAAAAAGGAGAACTTCATCCTTCAGGGGGCAATTTTACTTTGTTTCTCAGTCATTTATAAAGGTATTTTAAAAAACTAGTGTAGCTATATAGCATTCTATTAAAATTCTTTATGTTACATTGTACATAACCAGCAAGAAAATATAGATTTCTTTATCTTTTGGGCCGGATTCTCAGCTCCTTTGTGTAGTGTGCCACCAGAAAAGGGATATTCTAGAGTGGGCTGGGAGCAAGAAGCCCCTTGTGCTCCAATGACAATGGACAGAAGAGGAGATCTCAGGAAGCTGCTATCCACAGATGCAATTTACTTCGGCTCGGACTTGCTCCGAGGACCCAGCAGTCCCCCAGGATAAGGGGCAGTAAGACAGCAGAAAAGCACCAATGAATCCCTATCTCCAGGAGAGACAGGGTGCTTTTTTGGCTTATCAGGATCAAGACCTTGCAATGCATTTTATACTGATAATTAGCCCGCCAAGCACCTCAGAGAATACTTAGGGCCACCTCAGAGCTCTGTCCCACCCCACCCTACCCACTTTCCCATTCCATCCTTGATACTTCAGAAGAAATTGTGGGGTTTTTTTTAATCTAACACCCACAAAAATTACTTTTGTGGGGAGAAGAAATCCCTTCCTATGTGTGTGTCCATCCATCCCTTCTTGGTTAGGGCACTGGCCAAGGAAATAGAAGAGAGGGACTTGAAGCTGAGCTGCCCAAGTCTCACTCTGATTCAGAGCAGAGATTTTCATTTTAGACCACTCTAAATCAGGCAGAGCACCTTGCTTGCATCTTGCACCTAGATTTCCCAAATCCAAATCAGTGGCCTAACCACCAAATTATAAAGAGAGACTCTCTCTTTTTCCAAATGCAACCTTTGTCAAAACTGAGGTCTCCAGAAAATGTGATTTCAGTGAATAAATATGAAGTATTTAGATAATATAAAATTTCATCCAAAATGTTCCAACCAGCTCTACAATTTACTTTCCACCTTGAGGTCTTTTGGGCATTGCTACTTTCCAAGTATCTCTTTCCCACAAATGACCACCAGTTGATATATTTTTCCCCTTGACAAATGTTAAGCTTTTATTTCTCCAGGCTGAATCTGAATGTTAGTGTTTACATATTTAACTCTTCTATATCTCCGTTACATCTCTGTCCTGTCAGGCATTTTCAACACTTTTCAATTTAGATTTGTCTGCAATGAATTCTGTGACAGCTTCAGAAATACAGAAACAGATGCTTTAAACTACATCTTTTCCACCTTTTTGAACTTCTGGAAAAGAAGGGAGCTATCAGTATTACCAGTTCTGTGTTTTGCAGAGGAATAGAGACAGTTCTTAGTCATTAGCATGTATTAAAGTTAAGTGTAGCAGGCTTGCTTTAGGTCCAAGGGTATGATAAAAGAGCCCCCATTTCCATTCCTGCCCCCTTTTCTCAACTAATTGAAAATATAGGGAGGTTACTTATCTGTAACTGGAGGTTCTTCGAGATGTGTGGTAGGTATGTAAATAACGTGTAAAACCAGTAACCTTGTAGCCTATTAAAATTCTATTGGTTAAACGTTTACGTTTAACCGGGGGAACTAGGAATGCGGGGGGTGCTGCAACACCCCCATGTTTTATATGGGATCCCTGCTGCTGGGCGAGGTGGAGGCACCGGAGATCCCCGGGTGGGCGGGGCCGGCAGCAGAGTTTAATAGTTAACTGAATCTGATAAGCATCAAGCTTATTGGTTAACCAGTTAAACTTTTACACCCCTTATGTGTGGTCCCTATCTGTATTCCACTGAGGGTGATTAACAAGCAAGCAGTATCTAGCTAGGTGGAAGGTGCGAGGAAGATGATGGAATCGTGGAACAGAGGACTGCTGTGCTGAATGAGGCATCTGTTGCAGAATCATGCACCAGACCTTAATGAGAAGAAAGGGAGAGTACTGCCATGGCGCTGTCGGAAGCCTCTGGAAGTCATTCCTTCGGAACAGAAACGGTGGACCATGTGCAGTATCCAAATCCTCAGACTCGGGGGAACTGGAGTCCAGTACGAATGGGGGCGCCGATGGGGCTGACAGAACGGAGTGTGCTATAGGAACATGACCAGAAGGTGGCAGATCTGATGTAGAAGAGGGGGCCATCTTAGCAGGTGAACAGACCAGAACATGAGGAGACCTCATCTGTTCCAGGGCAAACAGTTCATGAGACCCAGTAGCACATCCGACTCACCCCTGCATCAGTGGCACCCGGTCCATAGATGGAACTGGGACCGGTAACTGGGCCTGCCTCGGGACCAAGGATTCACACTGTGCTGGTTCAGGGACCGGGGCCAGCCGATCTGGCGAATAATGCGGCTTCTTCTTGCTCTTGTGGGCCCAGGATTCCACCCCACCTCCATGGCCAGGACTCATGGACTGTGCAGCATCTCTCTTGGATCTGGAGGAAGACGTACGGCCATGCTTTATGCACATACTTCCATGTTTCATGGTTAGGCTCTGGCACCGGGTTCATAGTGCTGGTGGTACCGGAGCAGGAGTCTGCGATGGGAAGCGCGCCCCTGGGATGCTCAGGCTGATGTACAGGGCAGGGGGAGGTCCCTGGCCAGGATCAGACTGTGGCCCCATGGCAGAGTCCATGAGGTGTTTCTTAAGGCATAGTGCCCAGCGTTCCCGAGTACGGGCAAGGAAGGAGAGGCAGATACTGCACCTGGATGCAACATGGGCTTCTCCTAAGCAGTAAAAATAGTGTCGATGCTTGTTGCAGAGCGAAAATGAGTGAAGATAGAAAGGGCAAACCTTGAATCCCAGCATCTTCGCCATAATCAGTACCCAGACACAGGTGCTGAGGGATGGGGAGAAACCGCCAAAGCGGCATCCCAAAGTCCTTAATTCTACAAAAATTATTATGAACACTAAAACTACTACAAAAATCAGTAAAATCCTAACTATAAACAATTTAAAAAAACATTTTTTTCTGGAAGTTTGAAAAGTGCGTAACCAAGGACAAGAGAAAAGCTGAAGCTGACTCAGACCATGCGGCAGCGAGAAGGAACTGAAGACACGATCAGTCCACTCCACCCTTTATCACCTCGGGCGAAATCACAAGGCAATGCAAGGGTGCATGCGCAGACCAACAAACACTACTACTTTGCAGACTACTACAGGCTCCAGGTGCATGGCATATAGCCCTCAGTGGAATACAATAGGGACCATCACTTGAAGAAGAACCAGCCTGGTCCACACCATCTCCTTACTATCCTGCAAACAAAACATGCATCTACTCTTGTTTTCCCAATTATCATAGAATAGAATCATAGAAGGTAGCTGAGTGCAGTATATGCCCATGGTGTATATATTTTAAATAATATCCTCCTTGATCACACAAATTTCTAGTCACAGGTTCACAACCACCTACTCAGTATATATGTCATGATTTAACCAAGACAATTTTCCTCTATCATTATTTCCTTCCCATCTTTATAAGTATTGCATTTTATGCTCATCATACAGCTACAGTATGACACTACATCTATAATTCAGAACAGAGCTCCGAAACCTGCTCCTGTTTATAATTACGATGCTGTGTGGAATTTAGCTTCTCTTAATACTGTAAAATATAAATAAAAGTAATAATCCCCTCTTCTCTAATGTAGATATACATCTGATAGCCCAGTATAGTTATGAGACAAAGTTTTGCTAATTTTTGTGGTACATATAGAAATCCATCTCCCTTTTCCCTGCTCCCCGGCTTCAAATCAGGCACAGAAAACAAAGCCAAACTTCCTCTGCAACGAGCGCCAGAATGCAATTTGAATATTAAAAAGAAGAAATTCTACACCTCCAAACAGCATAACTTCAGGACTGGGGCTCTTCTGAATTCAAGTGTTTGGTGCAAATTAGGATTTGCAGATTATGACAAGGAGTGATGTGGAACAGATTTCACAGACAATTAGAATCCTCTAGTAGTTTCTTCATAAATACGCCACTTTCTATGGACTTCTAAAGCAACCAGCCCCAACAGAAAGCTATTCAAACAGACATGTTAGCAGAGGATATAAAAAATCCACGACACCTTTGTCATTTTAGATAAGAATGATTTTAATTGCTTAAACCATTAAAACACATTCACTCTTTTTTTTAAAAGGGATCCGATTAGCAGATCTAAAGCATATAACAAGAAGAAAAAAAATTTAAAAAGATTCTTCCCCCCCTTCTTGCATTAATTTTTAATAGATTGCTGTTGACAAATCCTGTAATCCCCATAGGTGGCCTTACTATTTATACCCTGTTGTTTAAATGAAAGGCACAACATAATTAACAGTGCTTACGCAGACAAACATTTAAGAAGGCATTCTAAATGTACTGTTAACTTTGCACTGAATCCTCCCCATATTGGGTTCTACAGTGTAGACAGAGCCAAAATTTTGCTTTCTGGCCTGTCTTATGTCCAAGAAGAAGCATACACATGCTGATGAGTTAACCCCTCTTTAGGACTGATCCAAAGCTCATTTAAGTCAACAGAATGACCCTCACTGATTTTAATTGGTTTTGGACCCAATTCTTGGGCAACCATTTAATCGCTACCCAAACACCTTGCACTTCTCCTCCTGCACTGGACTGACCATCCTGATGAAGAGGCCAGTATGGAGTTACTCCTGCATAGTCTAAGGGCATTACAACCCATCATTCCTGCTTCACTCTGTTCTGAACCCCTGGAATGTGTTCCTCTCCCATAGCACAGTGTGCATTTATTCATAAGCATAACTGCAGTGGCACTAAATAGGTCACAATATTGTTAATAAGAGTCTTTCACCTCTAGATCACCAATTCAAATCTGGCCAGGCTCAGGAATGACTGGAAGTTGTTACTATCAGAAGGTTCTCCAGTAGCTTACATATAGGTGGTTCCAAATCCTAATAAGTAAATCTCCAAACCATCACTACGATGGACTACCATATTGAGAGTCTTAGCACTGTGCCCTCAAACTGAATAGGCCATTGAAACTAGGATATTTTCTCACCCCTGAAGGTGATCCCTGCCAGCTGAAGGTTGAGGCATATTTCTGAGGACTAGTTTGGGAAGCTTATAGTGCCAATGTTTGTGCTTTACATGTTCTCTCCAGAGCCATCTGTTTGCCATCTTTCATGGGTACTAACTTCACAAAACATTTAACAAGTGAAAATACAGCATGTATAAAGCAATATCCTAATATTTCAGAGTATTAACAGACAGGCAGAGCTAATCCAGTTACATAAAATAAAATTCTGCAACCAACCTACTCTAAGTACAGTATGAGAAGAAGAAATCTGAGCACAGAAAACAATTTAAATTATGTGAATAGCTTCAACATACCCAAAGGTAAATGAATCCATATCTTCTAAAATCAGAGACACTGCACACAGTGGCTAATTGCACAAGATGTGTGAATGTTGCATTGTGTACTTCAATACACATTTAAGCTTTAAGGGAGGAAAAAAACCCCACACAATTAAAATACACAATGAAATACAATGCTATTCTGAAGAACATCTTTCATATGAACTTCATCCCAAAATGCTTCACATTTAATTAAATGACACAGTTAATAAAAACAAAGTATTAAAAGAGAAACAAAAAATAACATTTGCAGGCTAAGGAGAAGAGGGATGTTTTCTGATGTGATCTCAAAATGAACGGCACGTCAATGAGATGGAGTTATTTTAATGTTACAGGATATTGTTGAGAGACAATGAGAAGAGGCTTGTTCTTCCAAAGTTCCATTATTTAAACATAAAAAGCCACTTAAAATAAAAAAAAAGACATGCTTGTTATAAAGACCATCAAGACTCAGGTGAGCTACTTTCAACCCGGCTTGCTGGAATTTTGAGCAAAGCTGCAACTCCTGGAAGGTTCCACTCAAAAAGTTCATTACCTAAAATGAAGGGAGCATGTTTTGACTAGTAGAGGGAAGAAAATAAATTTACCACTCAGACCACCTGCTGAGACACAACAATTATTGTATATTACAGCTTAAATAAAAAAATTAATCTGGCTTCTCTGTGAGCTGAGCCCCAGGGCACATCAGAGTCTATTTCAGGCATAGATTTTATTCATAGTGAATTAATTGGTCAAAGGTGTCATCGGCCTGTTGGTTGCCAATACTGGCTTATTGAGCAGTTATATCATTACTGATCTAATACAGTCATAGTTAAACCCAGCTTGAAATTTTAAGACATCCTAGAATAGGTTCAGCTCCTGCCTGGTATCTCTTTTTTTTTTTTCCTTCAGGAAATGAAAAATGAGTTGACATTTACCATAAAAGTTTATGGTTACAATACAAAAATGTAAGGTGTTTGCTATCCACAGAAACTGATTACGGTTATAGTCTAAAGCATGCTATGATCCAGAATAATGTATTTGTTTATCAACTACCTTACAAAAAAAGAGAAACAAATGACTGTATATTAACCGGTCTTAACTCTTCTGGACCTGTATGATAGCTCAGGGAGGAGGGATAGCTCAGTGGTTTGAGCATTGGCCTGCTAAACCCAGGGTTGTGAGTTCAATCCTTGAGGGGGCTATTTGGGGTCTGGGGCAAAAATTGGAGATTGGTCCTGCTTTGAGCAGGGGGTTGGACTAGATGACCTCCTGAGGTCCCTTCCAACCCTGATATTCTATGAATTCCCATTAACACCAATAAAACCTCTGCTCTGGATCAAGGGAAAGCTATGTTTATATAGGAAAGAAGAGCATTTGCCAATATAAAAACATTGCTCCTCACAAAAAGAGAAACTTGTACAAGGACAACGGTGGCATTCAAGGCAAGATTATAAAGTATTATATTGTGTTCACAAGATGAGCAGTCAACAATATTGTTCTGATACCATTACTATGTATTCTGTAGATCTAGTCACCCCAAAATGCAGACAGTAAGATTCTATTAATAACGGGTATTCTACAAAGTATTTTCTGGAGAAAGGAAAATTTTGTGGTGGAATACAGAAAGTGATGTTGTCTTTGAAGTAGCAAGTATATATCCAGAAGGCCTTCTCCCATAAAAAACACAAAGTGTTTTGTTTTTTTAACCCAGCATTGGTACATTTTGAACACGCCTGATTATTTCTTTTTATTAAAAAGAAATATGATTGTTTCTTAAACTATCTTATTAATTTCAGTGTTCTGTGATCACTGTAAATGATTGATTAATGTTACTATATAAATGTATGGTTATCACATGAGTTTGACCTCTGCCTTATGTACCTGACGGTGCAGGAAGAATGAGGAGCATGATTCATCCCGCAGCACTTTACAGCTTCACAGCCTATATAAAGAATTTACTTTACCTACTACTGAAAGGCAGCCAACTACAAAATATGACACCTCCAGTATCAGAGAGAAAACGACAGGTCTGACTTTAAGCACCAGCAAAGCAAGCACGTGCTTGGGTGGCACTCTTCCAGGGGCAGCATTCCAGCCATTTTTTTTTTGCTTAGGCAGTTGCGCTCTCGGAGCTTGGGGCGGCAAAAAACCTAGAGCCTAACATCATGTTGGGATATTGCACCATTGTTAAACAGAGGGGAGGGGAAAGAAGTGTCCTACAGTGCTTTCTGGAGCAACTTGAGGCCCTTTCTGGAAGTTTTCAATCCAAGTGCTGACCAGGCCTGATCCTGATTGGTTCATGAGATCTTAGCCCATGTTAGTTTAACTGCAAGTTTAAGAATTCTATGGCCCAAATATACAAAAATATCATTAAGTGAAACAATTAATCACAATGATCTTATTTATATAATGGGACGAATTTTTCTTTTTAAAAAGTTATTTTTAAATTACGGAGAAGCATGTAGGCCTTGATTCAGTGAGATGCTTAAGCACGTGCTTAACTTTAAGCACATTAGAATTTCATCAAACTCGATTGGATTGTTTGCAAACTTAAAGTTATGCACATGCTTCTGTATCTTATTGAATAAGGGCCATAACTATTTCTATATAAGGTATTCAGTAAACATATACCATACTATAGAGATAGAGATGACAGAGGAAAATCACCAATCCTCTTCTGTGTAAGATCCCACTATAAGTAAGGGGAAGTCAGGTAAAAATACACACACATTATTTAAGAAAATAAATGTACATCCCCCCCCACAACCTGCACCTGTTCTCAAAGCCACAATCTAATCTGCATCATTTGGTCTTCAGTCATCAGTGGCTGCTTAGAACAAATTACATTAAACAAAGAATATTCTATTAATTTATTTCAGATCTTAGGAAGTTCAGTTTCTTTTTCTATCTGTATGAAAATTTCGATCACAGTAACAATCCTTGCAAGTTGCAGAGAACAGCTATGACATGACGAGGCCTCAAACAGATTGTAAACTGGCACAAAACATTCGAGTAATACCTTTCTATCTAAACGTAAACAGACGCGACCACATTTTATCAAGTTTAAAATGTTTTGGTTCTGTTATCAAGCCAAAATTTCCCCTGCAACTACCATGTATCTTAACATTCCCAATCTTGCAAGAATAAAACCGTGGGGTGACTAGTGGATGTTTAATTAGTTACGCTGGAAGGCACTTTAAGAATTCATAAAAGTCTCACTGCAACTAGAAATGACAATGATTATGGCTCTAGTCTTGCTATGTGGTCTGCATGAACAGACCCCTATATCCATGCTGACCCAATTGTTTGCAGTGAGGCTTCATATGGGTGCAGGAATCTACCCATCCGCATCACATTGCAGAACTGAGGCCTATGCACATCATTTCCAGATTACTACCAATCAATACCTTTGTTGCAACAACAAGTTGCAACCACATGACATGTCAGAGCCAGCTGGAACCCAGTTCCAGGAAAAAGGCAGAAGCAGAGGAAAACAACAAATCAGGGGCACTCTTCTGCAGAGAAGGGAGGTATTGTTTCCCTCAGGCTTGGACAGTCTGCCTGAGATGAAATGAGGCAGCAGCTAAGGCACGAAAAGATCTGCACGGGAGGAGATGGCATACCCCATCCCAAAGAAACAGCAGCAGAGAAAGAAAAATGGCAGCTCCTGCAGAGAAACGGAGCTGTAGGTCAGGAAGAGAATTGCTACAGCAAGGAAACCCACATTCTAGGAAACAGAAAGTGGGAGGGGTCCATCTCCACAGAACCAAGAGAGAAAGATAGATAAACAAGCTGCCTTAAAAGTATAGAAGCATCACGGAAAGACGTTAAAACAAAGAAGGCCATATCCTCATTTGGAGTAAACTGACATTGCTCTAGTGAGCTCTATGGAACTATGCCGTTTACTCCAGCTGAGAAGCTAGCCCAGAGCTTGTAAAGGAACAGAATTTACTTTTAAAAAAAATACAATAAAGTCAGTAGTGCCAACTCTCAGGATTTTATCACAAGTCTCACAAAAGCTGGTGTTGTTCTCAAATCCCCAGCTCCTGGAATTAAGAGATCACATGAGAATCTCAGCATTTTTAAATACATTTTTAGCCCCCATGATTGTGTAGAAAAATTTAGGGAACATGACTGAAATGCATACAGAGATTCCAAACACCTGTGATCCTTTAAATGAATACTTTCCAGGGCAGCAGGCTTTAAATGTGATTTTTTTTACCCCCTCTCCCCAAATTTACCAAGAGTGGGCATAATCCACGATCAAGAACTCACGTGTGTATTGTTATGGCAAGTGGCAACAGCTGGTGCTCGTATTCATTGTCTTCCCAGTATCTTTTTCCTCAGCACGTGAGCAAGTATTCAATATTGGGAAGGCATGCTGTGTTGCTCTTTTGCATTATGTATAGGGTGACCAGATGTCCCGTTTTTAAAGGAACAGTCCCGTTTTTAGGGACTTTTTCTTATATAGGTGCCTATTCCAACCCCCGGTCCTGTTTTTTCACAGTTGCTATCTGGTCATCCTAATTATGTATGGTTCTGGTAGAAGCAGGTCTGTGAAACCGGGTGGTGAGAGTAGTAGGAGAGTTTGCATTTTGCTTTCATCCCTGATTAGAGTCAATTCTTAAGACAGAGTTGCTGTCTGGAATCCTGGCATGGTTGTTAGGCCAAGATTCCTGAGACAATGGATTATTTTACATGCTGTTTGACAATGTCTGTTCCAGGATGGTGCATGTGTCTAAATAAAACAAGTAACGCTTAAACTATACTATGCACTGCAACACTGCTTTCTTTATAGGGAAGCTAACCTATAATGCCCCAAATATTTCATACGTTCAGCAGAGGGGCAATACTGGCAGCAGAACAGGATAGTGGTATCAGAACATGGAAGGGACAACAGTATTTTATTTCCTTCAGCTTAGGAAAGTATCTATTCCTAGATATAGATGCTTTTAATATTGAAAAATACATGTAATGCCAAAAAATACCTCCCCCAAAACCTGATGAATTCCCTATATCTTAGGTACTTATATGGCACCCATTCCCATAGTTACAACCTTTTACGGTATTTGGCCTACAATTCTCACCATTTTATGGATAAGGAAACCAAGGCACAGCGTAACCTATAGGGCGAGCTTGCCTTTATTACATTCACTGCTTTGCCTTCATTATATTCTGCCTTTATTATAATCAGCAGTAATGCAAGGAACCTACAGGCCTGTAACCTGTAAGACATTAGCTTCAGCAGTTAGCATAAGGCTTGCGGCCTATGAACGTTGGTACAGATGAATGGCCCAACAGTAACCCACAACTTTTGTGGAACTGAGAATAGTGTGTGTAATGGAGAATTTTGTCAGAATTTATAGGACTTTACCATAACACTCCCAGCCAACCATAGGAATATGAGCTAACATCCACAGATGTCTGACCACAAGAATGCCATGACAACACATTCACGTATATGGCAATAAGTTGAGATCATTAATATACTAACCTATAGGAGAAGGGCACCTCAACATTGGTAGGGTGAGGAAATACAAATAAGGAAGAGGGGAGAAACCCCTATTGAATATGTAGTAGACATAGGGGAGTCAGCATAACTATTATAAAACTGTGTCCCTACCTCTGTGCGGGAGGAGAGAGAGATGTAGCCCTGGGAGGGTCCAGAATGATGGCCACTGGTGATGAGGAAGAAGGTGATGGCAATGAGGAAGATAACGGAAGATGAGGAAGATAACATTTCAGGTTGTTCTGCAAGGGATGACATGACTATGGATATTCATACCATATTATCTCTATCTACGCTGCTGAGTTAGAGTGTTTGTGACTTTGCAAAAACATTTTAATAAACTATTTTAAATACAGAAGGGTTCCTATAGTGCGAGTATTGCAACGATGAACACCTGGGTTCCCCCATACAGTAATTTTAATACTAGTAGGCCTGGATTTTGGGACAAGAACCTGTCAACCCTCAATAACTGGCAATTCTTAAGAAATCAATATAATTAATACATAAACTATAGATCAGGCAACATCAGGGAGATTAAGTGACATGCCCAAAGTCACACAGGAAGTTTGTGGCAGAGCAGGGAATTGAACTTGCCTCTTCTAAATTCCAGGGTACTACCCTACCCATTGGACTATCCTACCTCTCAAGGTGACTACGAGCACAATATATAGTCCATGGAAATATCAATAGCAACCCCACATCTGATTGCTCCATATACCTTTGCTGACTCCATTTCCAAAGGAAGAAAATGAGCTCTACATTGAGTCAGGAATTTGTTTCAAACCATCTTTTTTGACTCTTCATTTATTGAGCAGGTGATTCATTGAAACTAAGACTCCTGGTGGTTGAGCGTTTCCCAATACTATGAGTTCTAGCAATGGCCTCTTTCAGTGACCACCAGCGAAACATACTGTAAAACATGCAGCACATTCTGCCTGAGAGAAATGAAATGCTGAGTGCATTTATGTGCCACTGAATATCTTAAAAGGCTAGCTTAAAACACACTTTTTTAAATTAAAACAAAACTGAACCAACTGTTTTAGAAACAAAGGCAATGGATTGAACCATCTTTTGCTGAGTGGCTTCCCTTTAGTGACAAAATGGAAGTGAACAGAGATTTTGTAGCATATGTATATATGCCTTTCCTAATTGTGAAGCAATTTGTATTTAGAAGGGAAAAGACAGGAATCATTGAGTAAGAGACTCACACATTGTGTTTTAAAACGTGAAATGTAGTTCCATTTATAAAAGGTAGCTCGTCAAAGGCAGAGTAGCACCCTCTGATATCATCAAAACTACATTTAGTACCGGATGGGTTAAAAAGTTAACAAAACCAGGACTAACTGGCTAAAAACTTGATGAATGGCTTGTCTAGCCACAATCCAGCTCTTATTCATCTGCTGTTGCTATGACAGAGGAAAATCTCATTTTAAGATGTTAGGATGAGCTTGAAAAATGTCCAGACTTGCATTTAAAATCCAATACTATCAACCACATCAATGTATGTGTTACCTTTAAAAGAAAAAAATATTTCCCTTTAGAGCTTAGGACTTAGACAATTAAAATAAAGTAGTAATAATAATGTTGGTCTTTTAAACGGCTTTTCATCTCTAGTTCTCAAAAAGTATAAGGGGCTTGTTAGAATACTTCCCTGCAAAGACAGATAGCTTTGAATGAACTCTTACAAATCAGAAAGGGACAAGTTCAGATTGAGATCAAACTTGTATATTGTACTAAAAGGCAGTCACTCCTAAAGAGAGAGGGAGGAAGGTCTAGGGTGCTAGCCTGAGATTCAGCACTCCCAGGTTTCATTCAGATTTTCTCAATTGGAAGCTAAGTGAATGGAGCTCAAACTAATCACCTGGAGATACTCTAAATATGCCCTCAGCAAGACTGCTACTTATTAGAGATGGTCAAAAATGAAAAGCTACTTTCATGCAAATGTTTGAAATTTTGAAGTTGTTTTAATTTCACAGTACTGGAAACTCATACATTTTTGGTTTGGTTTTTTTCTGATTCTTGTGTGATTCCCCCCCATATTAAAAAAAATATTGAAATGGTAATCACTATTTTTAATGTACCAAAACCCCTGGGTTTTGGCAAATGACATTTTTATAGCCATTTCAATAATGTTTTTAATTAAAATTGTTCATTTTTAGAAAGACAAAAAAACAATTATTACAATTTTCTGTGAAACTTCTTTTGACGTAAACTTTTGATTCAAAGAATTTCAAGAAGCTCTACTGCAGATGACTCATTGGACTACTAGAAGATAGTCAACACTGACTATTTTAAGTTATTTCTACCTTCTTTAACAGGATTCAATACTGTAAGGTGCAAACCAGCTTCAATTTAATATGATAGTGAGAAATGAGAAATTAGCATCTTCCAGGAGGTGCTCAGGACCTGCTAGAATTAGATTCTTATTCTTGGGTTCCCCTGACACCATAATAGAACACTGACAAAAAAAAAATCAGTATGTCCCAGGCTAGATTATTTTTTATCAAATGAAAAAACACAGTAAAACTAGAAATTCATTTTCATTAGATTCATGGGGCCAGAGCCTTAACTAGTGTAAACAGGTATCTCTCTACTGATTTCAGAGTTAGGCTAGTGAGGATGTGGCCCGTGGAGTTAAAATATCTGTACAAATAAGAACAGCAAATATTTCCAGTTCTTCTCTGCTTCCACTGCCAGTTAGCAGCAGTGTGCTATTTCTTGTACTGCTGAGAACTCTGCCAGTGCTGTTTCTCCCTGCTATTTCCTGCCCACATGCCCTCTCTTCCAGCATGCTCACTCATGTACTCCTTGTCTCTATCACAACAGGCAATCATCACACTTTCTGCTGGTGGGCAGACTGGCAAAGTGGTGATGGCATTTGCATTGCAATTCCCTGTTGCCTCTATGGGAGGCAGAGATATTAAATTAACTAGTACTACTGAAATTTTCAGACAGGCTATATATACATTGCTGGAATAACCGTTTTCAGTGGACGAGCACATCTTTTAAGCAAGTGGTAAATTCATCCCATTAGGCCTTATGCAGTGGTAGTATTTTTAGGGAGGATGTGAAGACACTGAGGCTGGTGTCACTTAAATCAATGTCACAGGGAGGGATAACATGTTTTTCCTGCATCATCAAGCAAAGGAAAAGCAAACTTATTACAGGATAAAACCATAAACTAGAGTCCTGAATTAATTCAAATTCAATCTGTATTATTAGGTTCTAGGCAATCAAGTTCCTATCGAGAGTACTTTGGCAAAAAGAAGTTTCAAGGAATAGTGTAATCTCTCATTTCACTTAGCTCGGATATCGGACAATGGTTTCCTAGCAAGTCAGAGATAATTAAACATACAGGAAATCAAACAATGGCAGAGGATTTTTGTATTAGAAGAGCTGAACTCAGGAGATCTGCTGGGTTCTGGAATGATGAATTCATCATGGGGATCAAAACTGTAGTTTAACTGCTTTCATGTCATGAGAAGTTAATTAATATTAAACCTCTATAGTTCCAGTCTATTTAACCAATATTTTCTTGATGATCATTTGATTAATTGCTTAGTAAGAGACTGTCTGTAGTTTGCCGGGGATATTTCTATTTTATTTTAAGAAGAGAGATTTAAATCAATAAATTAGAGAAGTTATTTGGAATTGAGTGCAGGCATTGACACCTTTCCAGCAGGGGGGAGTGTGAGCAAGAAAGGAAGACAGCAACCTAGCTGGAGCCTCCTGAGTTCCTCTTCCCTACTTTTCACCAAGTACTGCCTCATATCTGTGGACCTATGCCCCTCATGGCCTCTCCTCCTCCAGCCACATGGGTAGCAAGGTATGTATCTCCCTTGAGTGGCACAATCACTTCTCTAGCTCTGGGAAGAAAGACCACCAGGTATCTTCACAGCCCTTAGATCCCAGTGATGTCAACAAGAGACTACATTACTCAGTCACTTTCTTCACACTCTGGTGACGGCTGGTTGCTCTGAGTTTCTCCTGCCTTTCTCCTACTATCAGAGTTCATCTGCTGCCAGCCTCATTTTTATGTCAAGCTCAAATAATTCTAATAGGTTAAAGATGCATGATTTTCATTTACAGAAGCCAACCTGGTTTTCCCCTATCATCTCATTTTCATTGAGGTGTTTTATGATTTTATTTTTAATCATTTCAGACAAATTCCCCATAGTGAAATAAGGCTTAATGGTTTGCAATTCTAAGCATCTTCTCTAGCACTTTTATAAAACATAGGTACATATTTAGTTACATCTCGAACCAGCTCCCGTCTGTTGCTTAAGATTAAGCTGAGAATACTCTTTCCTCTCCTGAGCTCTTGGACTAACTGTTCCAATAAGCAATTGTTTATGGTATCAAATAAATCTCGTTTTGTTCGGACATTTGAACTAATTCATTATCACAGGTTTATTAGAATTTTTTGCTTCTGGATCTTCCTTTAACATTGCACACTCATTTCCTGATTAAGATGCCAGTAGTATAACTTTACTAATATGCTTATTCTGATAAATTGGTATTTGTATTTACTCAGATTCTACTATAGACATTTCTTCTGTTTAGAATCTAAAAAAATCTTTTAGATCCAGTTTTATTACCCCACCTCTTCAACCTAGTCTGGCCTTCCTGTGTATTCTATGATCACATACTACAGTATCCTATTGATTTTGTCAGTCAACCATGATTCTCTTAGGCCAATTATGTCAAGTTCCTCTTCCATTACCAGGCATTTTTGTTCACCTATTCTTGCTTTTAAGCTTCTCACACTGGTATATAGACATTTAAAACTTTTATGTCTGGCCGCATGCCATGACACTTCTTGTTTTTCCAGAATTTATGTCAATTAGCAAAGACAGCCTCTCTTCCACTACAGACTTGGTCTCTATCATTTTCTTTACCAGAGGCAGAAGTTCTTTTGTGTTGTTGACCTTGTATGTGTCCAGAATCAATCAGCTTTCCCATCTGCAATAAATTCCCCAGTGCCTAATAAATTTTAACCCCATTCTTGTTTATACCATCTTCTCATCCACACATTGAGACAGAAGTTTCTCCTATTTAGGTTTCTCTACTTGTGCAACTCAGTGTACATCAGAAAAAGCTTCCTCAGAGACCCTGGTCCAATGCCTTTTTCTGTATTAAACTACATTTTAGCTTCTAGGACCTTTCTCCTATACATCCCTGGGTTATTAGTGTCCATATGCACCACAGTCACTGTCTGCCATCAGTGAAAGATTGAGACATAAGGGTTGGCTCACAGAGGCACTGCTCAGCAGCAGCCTAGGGAAGGAACTGACTTGGGGGAAAAGGGTGGGGATATGATCTGCTACTATCTCTGACCAGGAGCAGATTTGTTCAATTGTATCAGCTCCTCTTTACTGGCTGTAGCATTAGTGGGCACAGAGCCAAGGTTCCATTGTTTCACTCTTCTCCACCAACTTACTGCTTACCTAAGCGGGGAAGAGTTGCATAGAGCCTGCTCCTTTTCTCACCCCAGCACATACAGCAGCAATGCTCAGGTCATGATAGGATTATGGTCTTTACTCCCTTGTGAAGGATCACAGGAGAAATTACAATCTTGACTACTTACTGAGAGCAAGTTAGAAACGACTCACTTTTTTTTGCACTTCAGAGATTGCACTTACATTTTGTTTATAATGGGAAATACCTTGACTATTTGTCCTCCATCCAACAAAATTATACCAGTGCAGCATATTATTATGCACTTCAGCTCAGCATAGCTAAGAGGAAAAATTATTACTATTCCCATGGAGAATGAAGGTTTTGGATTTTTTTACTTGAATTCACTTCACTGGATAATGAAATCATAAATGGCACTTTTCATCTAAATAGTACCTTGTCAGAAATGTGTGTGTGTGTGTGTGTATATATATATATATATATATATATATATATATATATTATAGATTATACACACACACACACACACACACTATAAATAACTGGTTCACGTAAACAAAATCAATTTTGCTTTCTACTTTATTCCCTGAGGGATTGGTTTCTTCAAAAAGAAACATGCAGCATTATGTCAATACTGTGGATATGAAGAGACACAGTAGTTCACTAGGTCTAAGTTTTCATAGTGCTCTGAGATGAGTCCTTTCAAAGTTCTATTAGGGCAAACCCCTACCCATCACTCTATAATTATCTATCTTTGATAGTTGTTTAAGGACCTGTTACTTGATATCTAAATGTTGAAGATGTTTCTCTGAAGGCCCCCTTAAGCTTTTATGGTATAAAATGTTCTTCTAGAGTTTCATCAACCGAGGAGAAAATTAACCACAGTTTTTATATTTAAATGAAGATAAATGAAGTTAGGGCGGCTTGATCTAAACACAGGACTGGAAGCCAAAATATCCTCCTGACTAATCATAGGTCTTACAGTTGCTCCCTCTGTGTCTGCAGTAAGTCATAACTTCTCTGCCTTATCTGTACAATATGAATATTGGTATTTCTTTCACATGGCTGCCATGGAAATTAGTTAGCTAATGCTCGTAAAGCTCTATTATGCTTCATTTTTTCTTTATTTGTTTGCTCAGATGATTCCATTCTATTGTGAGCAACAATTGCAAGGATGATTTTTATCACTCCTATAATGTGTCTGACAATTAGACTCCCTTTACATGTAATGGGATTGATTCAGCACCTCAGATCATCATCTCCACCTATGCATAGTGGGTATAAAAATGCTACCAAATCTGAATTCCCTACTTCCACACACTGCTGTTATTGTTTCCGATCACCATGAACAGGTGGAAGTGATGACGCAAGGTGGAAGGCTGTGGAGAAATGTGCATTTCTTCAGCAGTTGCACTTGAATATTTACCAAAATTTGCTTTAGATAAACTGATCAGACTCATTACTAGCTGTATTCTCTATACTTACTATAGGAGATACTAGTGAAAGGTACAAATATCGCAGTGCAATTATTTATGGCTAATTTGTGCCAGAAGGATAAAATTAAATCTGTAGTTCAGGGCAGTGCAATACTGCATGATCCCAAGAGCACCCCAGGGAAGGCAATGTCTTCTCTTAGCCAACTACTCCGCTCTTCTTCTTTAGCTGCAGGGTGAGAGAGATTTCCTGCTAATCTGCACCAGCAGCAAAGTACAACGTCCTCATACCACCTCAGTTCTGCTGGCCAAGGTGTGTTCAGTGGGGGTTGCCCATCCCATGTGGGGGTGTGGAGAAGGATGGTTCTTATTCATCCTTAATAGACAAAACCACAATTTAGCATAACCAAAGTCATTATTGCCTAAGGAAATTGGCACTCTTTTAGGATGAGTACTTCAGAGAGGAATCCTTATCCCTCCTTCTTGCAAATTGGACTTCTACCTTACTGTTTATGAATTCTCTGTTTGTCATTTAACAGGAAATTTTGAAACCTCCTTACTATATATTTTCTCTTTCAGGATTCTGTGACCACCCTTCCTTGTATTATGATGAACATATTAGAGCCAGATGTCATGCTTATTTCCCCTCCTCCCCATCCTCCATTTCTCAGAGAATTTCTAAGGGTATCTCTTCACTACGCGCTGGATCGGCGAGCAGCGATCGATCCAGCAGGGATCGATTTATCGTGTCTAGTCTAGATGCGATAAATCATTCCCCGAGTGCTCTCCCGTCGACTCCTGTACTCCAGCTCCATGAGAGGTGCAAGCAGAGTCGACGGGGGAGTGGCAGCAGTCGACTCACTGCAGTGAAGACACCATGGTAAGTCGATCTAAGTACGTCGACTTCAGCTATGTTATTCACGTTGCTGAAGTTGCATAACTTAGCTCGATTCCCACCCCCCCCCCCCCAGCATAGACCAGGTCTAAGTGTTCTACTCAATGTGCTATATCCTACATTTTCATACAGGTGTTTAAAGGGATATCATACAGCTGCTTGTCTGTGGCAAGCTTGTTAATTGCCTCCAGTCTTTGAGACTTCCCTATTTTAAGGATCCTCCACAAGCTGTTGTTGCTAAAGCACACACAGACTATAATCTCTGAGCCCCCTTCGAATTAAACAGGAGGTAAAAACAATACACAATGAAGCACAAATTTCAGACTGACAAAACAATTCACATCAGCTGGCATGAGAAACCCTGAATTATCACATTGATTCAAATCAGATCCTTGTTCGTGCTATTTAAATAAATAGTCCCTTTCAGTGGTGTTTGCTAGTCAGTGACATCTTTTTAAAATAAGGTCTATTGAGTTATGCTTGCTGAATCTGAGATTTCACAATGCAATTAATGTAGCTCATTATTTCAAACATAAGAAAGGTACAGGTGGAGCATGCTATTTGAGGTCTTTGCATAGTATTAAAGGCCCTGATCCTGCAAAGCATGTATTTAAATGCTTAACTTTGAACTCATAAATACAGTCATTGACTTTAATAGGACTGCTCACAATCTCAAAAGTTAAGCCTGTGCTTCACTAGACCAGGGCTAAAAAGAACAACACGGGACCTGATCTGAAGCCTGTTGAAGATAGCGAAAGAGAGTCTTGTTGATTTGTCAGCTTTGGATGAGATTCTTTCTGCTGAAGAAATTAGAATCAATCAACTGAGTGAAACGATAGATTTCAAAACTTTTTACAAGGGATGGTAAACACAACCAAACCAAGTATACAACGCAGGTATCATGAGTACCAGGTAATGCTCTCTATCCACTGCTCCTAAACTATCTGAACTATATAAACAAAATTGGTGTTCAGAGGAACCATAACATAGGAGCTACATGTACCTGTCTCACAAAGGAATCATGACAAGTCTATAGACTAATCTAATCTATCCACAATATTGATAAAAAGTGTCCATTGCCAGAGTTATGGGTAAGGGTAGGTGTAAAAAGCAGAAAGATTCTGCTTTATGTATGGCTTCAATTGCCACACTGTGAGTCAAGAATTTAGAATGTTTCTAAGGGAAAAAAAAGTAATTTAGTGGATCTGTTTAACGGGGGAGGGGAAGCAACTGTTGGTAACTATGAAATTGTGCAGATCAAATGTCAAAGAGTAATTAAAAAGAAAGGAGGTTTTGTGTGGAATTGAATCTATAATTAGGAAGGGAGCCATTGTTAAACTGACACTTGGTTTAATAATCTCATTGTAGAAATTGATAAAAGTTGCATTCAGGGGAATTATTTTTAAATTATTTGGAAATGGCAGTGTGAAAATGAAATTGAAAATGGGTGCTTGTACTATTAAATGATGTACAACTCTTCTCAAAGGAAAGGTTCTCAATTAAGATACTTGCAATATAGGGCCATTACTTCTCATTTAAATTGCATTCTAACTGCTGTTCTCTTTGCGGATGCAATTTCTCACTGAACTGGGCAATTAGGGGTCTGAACCAGTGAGGTGCTGAGCACCTCATATCCCAAATGTAGGACATCACTTTTGTGGCCTTTGGATCAGGTCTCAGATGGAGATTCTTAATATGGGAGTGTAGCATCATAGCAGGACTCTGGATTGCTTAAAACCATATGATGTATTTTTTTCTGCCATTCCATATCCTTTTGGATATAGCCCCACAGAAGTTGTGTGTTGAATTGGGACCTTAAACAGGTCACAGAAGTGATTTACATGCAAATTTCCTCTCAATGAGCAAAAGCCCCTGTGAGCAGTATTTTAGCTTCTCTACATTTTAATCAGATAATCCATACATTTTACTCTCAGTCTTTATCACCTCAATGCAAGCAGCATTCCTATTGCAAGTTCAGGGCATGGCTGTACCATATGGGTGGTCCTCAAGAACAAGAAACAGAGTGCTGACCTGGTGCAGATAAGAATTGATAAGGGCAATCCCAAAGACAAATGAAGATCTGTAGTTTAAAGAAAACACTGCAGCAGACAACCAGTAGATGAGAAATTAAATTGCTATGGGTGCATATTCCTAATTGTTAATAAATCGGTACACAATGGTATTAAATTACATACGATTCCAGTATTAGGGTCTGATCCTAAGAGGTGCTGAACATCTATGCACTGAAGGCAATAAGAGCTTCAGGTGCTTACCACCTCTCAGAATCAGGCTTTTAGCAGGAAAGTAATGCCATTTAATACATCCACATTAGGAATTACCCTTTTCAGTTACAAGGATAGTTGCTGATGCAGTGCTGTAGGCAGTGATCTACTTGACCTACCAAACCCATATCATGCCCCTATTAGATCCACCCATGGAGAAGGGAACCTCCCACACTTCCACATGGCCACTTACACAGCACCCCCAGCGCCCTGGAGACTATGGAAGCTTCTGCGTTGAACAAGTATCGGAGACTGGGTGGGTCTGAGGGAGAACAGGATGGTGCAGGGATGCATATTGTCCTCTCTTCCAGCCCCTCAGAAATGAAGCTAAAAAGAGACACAGACTGAGGTAGTGTTACCTTTTGTGTATAGCCACCCAAGGAGGATCAGGGGGCATACACAGAAAAGGAATTGGAGGGGAGTGGCCTTTGGGGCTTTAGCTAGTGTGGAGGCATAGGTCCTTTTCACATATGGAACATAGCCAACCCCAGATCTGCAGACTGGGAGTGGGCCCTGCAGAATTTTCGGTGTGGGAATGTGGGAAAAACCCACCTCTCACAGGATAATGTAGGGCGATTTCAAGAAGCCAATCACCACAGAGATTTCTTCCTTCAGAGTGCTTGGACCCACTTTTTTTTTCCCCCATGGAAGGGGATAATCCATGCACCAACCAGGAAACTCACAATACTACAAGTTTATAGTTCACTCAGCCTGACGGTGTTAAACTTCAACTGTGTTAAAGTTTTGCTGTGTAAAGTCTATGGGCCAAATCATCACTACCTTATTCCCATGAGTAAGTAGTAGAAGTACACTGAAAGTGGTGACACAGGTTAACATGCTATATTGATCATCAAGTGCATTCTTAGTGCAGACATCCCAGAACCTACAATTCTTTAACAAAATACCAGAGCTGGGCAAAGACCCAGACCAAAATCTAGGCCAGCCTGAACCAGCTAAATTCAGGTCTGCTGAACTGAACACAGACAACATGATTTTGGTTCAGAAGGAGCATCACTGCTTTGGGACTGTATCTGTGTAACATTTCCTTATGCTGCTGGCTCACAATAGCCTTATCCTTGGAGATTTCCACCAGTGCAGGTTTGGGAAAATGGATATTACATACGAGTTTGTTATTATTTGTATTAGACTAGCACCTAGAGGCCCCATGCAGGATCAGATACGCAGTGTGCTAAGTCCTATACAACATAAAGACACATACCCTGCCCCAATAAGCTTATGATAGAAGAGCTTCTTTGGGTATGCCCACCCCAAAATGTGCAAGGGAAATTCTGCTCTCAAATGAGTTTGCACAGCTGTTAAAGGAGGAAATGAACAGTTTTTAGAGAAAGGTTGGTCCAGGCCATCATTCAGCAAATCATTTAAGCTGGTGCTTAACTTTAAATCCATCTACCCATCTCCTCAGCTTTGAGCATGTGCTCCACTTCCATTGGCTTCAATGTTTAAAAGTTATGCACCAGCTTAAGTGTTTTGCTGAACTGAAGCCTAAATGCACATTACTGGCACTCAAACTATTTCCAGTTAATATTGTGACTCCCGGTACTAAATAGCGTCAACAGAAACTCACTTGTGGCACTATGATGAATTGAAAAACGCAAGTGAACATAATACAGAGCCTATTCCCTTCTCAATCTGCGTCCATAACTCCCATTAATGCCAGTGGGAGTTACAAACAGTGAATCAAGTGCAGATTAGTTCAGCTCAGTATTTTTCTTGGCAGAGTGTAAACCTGAGAGCTTCAGAGCAAAGAGAGATTAAACTCTGCTAGCTGTGTTTCTCCTTGCCCTTGCGCTAAATTATAGATGTTAGACAATTCTAAGGTAGGAGTGTTAATTATTAATGGGAATTATTTGAATTAATTTTCAATTACAGATTATTATTTTCTATCTCATTCCTATAAGACTCTAAGAATGCCTTTAAATCCAAAATCATTCATTTCCATTAAGACACATATAAACCAACTACATAATATATGTTGAAGTCAATATTTTCCATTATATATTTCCATTCATTTGAAGTGATTCCATTTCAAATGAGCTAAAGTAACTTATCAGTTCCTGGGCCCTCTAATTTGACAAGGATACAACCTAGTTCCCAGCACCTGTTTCTGCACATTCACAAAACCTCTACTGGGCTTCATGATTGACTGAAGCAGGCAGCAAATTTAGACTGTTGTCTTTGGACAACTGAGACTTCTAGGCTCCCATTAAATCTCACTTCAGAATCCTGACACCTAAAAATCAAGGCTTTTTTTGCTGCCTAGAAAGGAGCTGTACTGTGTTTTGTCTATTTTATTCTATAAATGCTTGATCCAAAGACCACTGAAGTCAGTGGCCGAGGCTGCTCAACAAAAGCCGACTATCTAGACAACACTTCAGCATGCCACTCAAATTTGGCTCGGCCATCCCTTTCTCAGGGCATCAGGGTCAACTCCGCCCCAGAAACCTGCCCCCATAGGCAGCTGACTAGCTATAGAAGCCTCTAGTCAATGGCATAACTCCCATCTACTCCAACAGTGTAAAGTCAAGAATTAAAGCACCTAATGCAAAGTCTATTGAAGACTTTCTACTGATATCAGTGGGCTTTAGATCAGGCCTTATATGCTATCAGAAAGATAGCAAGTCTTTTTCTATATTTTGTACAAATGTACATTTGCTGTATGTAAATGTTTACTAACAACATAATAATGCAGAGTTTGTAGGAAGCACCAAAATAAATCAGATAATTTTCATAGATCCTTATTTGCTAGAAAGCATGACAGGAAATTAAACATTAAAGAGCCTCTCAATCATTTATTCTAATTACCTGCTTTTAAAGTATGTTTATAAAACATCCACTTTCTAAGGAATCCCTGCATTGGTAGAAGTTCTGCTTAATCTTTATTCTTCTTTATATGCTCTTCAAAACACAATGGGCCAGATTCTCCCAATATTATTCATGCTAAACAGTACCCTAATGAGTACCCAGTCTCACTAATTTCAGTGGGACTACTTTACAATTTACTGGGATTAAGGTGCTACTCAACATGAGTAGGGTATCAGACTGAAAACCTGAAAATATTTGCAGGACATCACTTCACTTTTGTGCATTTAAATATATCTGAATTGACTGATGGGCCATTTGCTAGATTACAGCATATGAATACTATATTCTGACACAGGAGATACAGAAAATGCTTACCTCTCCAAGTCATTCTGTTTGTAACTCTTAGAGAATGTGATTTGGGCATGGGGAAAGAATATTAGCTTTATTTCAGTCTCTAGTCACCCTCAAGCTGGGAATGTGAACACTAATGATGTTCATTTACTGCATTTCTTTAAAAAAAAACAACCTAGAGATCTGTTGAACTATCAGCCATTAACCCTAGGTTCATTGACCACAGGGTGCCTACCAATTTGCAGGTAGCATTGTTATTTATCTATCTCCCTCCAATGTTGCATACCTACAGGTTTCCTTATAGATATATATTTGATACAGTGTGACTCATGCACCCAAATGCATAAGGTTACGTCAACCTGTATCATGTCATATCATGTGACAAACTATACTGACATGACCTATTTGCTCCTTTCTATTTGAGTAGAAGCAGGTGATAAGAAATGAAAAACAGATGCTTAGTCATTGTCTAGGCCCAGAAAAGTAGGTGGCAGATACACTCATACATACATACACTCAATGCATATGCAGGTGAAGATTATGGGCCTGAGTTTTGGAGGTGTTAGTGAAAATAGTGGATGATCAGCAGCTCTGAAAAAAAACAAGCAAGAATGAGAGAGACACAGGCAGGAAGGCAAACAGAATCAGAGAGAGAGAGAGAGAGAGAGATCTATACCAATGAATACGGAACAAATAGGTTATATCAGCGCCGTATCCCTTGGTAGGGCAGGACATACAGATATATCAAAACTGTTATTCATTTACGTACATGCTCAGTAATCTCATTCAGTGCTGTTACTTTGGAACAGAAAGAAATTATACAGTAGCATCCAACTTTCACAGGAATCAATAGCAGCAAGGGTTAATATAATGTTCAGAAATCTGAAGTTAATCTGTAAAACCAGAGAGCAAAACAGAAAGGAAAAAAATCATACTAGTCCCATGTACCCCACACAAACCACTCTGCTCCAGCACCTGGCTTCTAGTACTGGCTACTATGTACACTGCTTCGCCATCACTCTGTTCTTCTCTGTTCAATGATGCAACAAACCTCCGATCTTCCCTGCCAGCCTGAATTGCTCCATCCCGCTAAGACGACCCACTCTGCTCCACCACAGGGAAGACTCAGTCCCCCTCCATCATTTTAAATGGCTTTACACAGATCATCTTAATTCTATTTCTTTTTAACTCACTGTGCTCACCAACTACACATTCATATTCTTTTTTTAAAACTCCAGAAAAAAATGAATATTCTAAAAATGAGTAAAATCTATTTTGCCTCAGAATGACCAGAATACACACAACACCCTTATAAACAAACATGTAGAGTTAGCCCTAAGTAATATCAAAGGCCTCATGGTAAGCTAGTTTGATTTATTTCTATCCTCTCTGGCTGCATAGGACAACTCATTGAAAGCTGACAAAAATGTTTCTAATTAGAGTTGGCCAGAAATTTTCTGATGAAGTGTTTTTCATCGGAAAATACCAATTTCATCAAAACCAAAACTGCTTATAGAGCCTTTTTGGTTTTGTAGACTCAGGATAGACTTTCTGGTTAAAAGGAGTAAGAGAAGAGGAAAGACCACTCTCTCTCCCCTTCCCTCGCTCAAGAATAGTCTGGTGGCTAGGGCACTCACCTGGGATGTGGGAGACCCAGATTCAAGTGTCTACCTCCTAAACATGGGTCTTCTATGGAGGCGCCCTACCCACCCGGTTATTTTGGAAGGGGCGGTGTCTATCTCCCCTTGAAAATTTTCAAAAGGTCTTAGTCTCATTCCAAAACAGAAGAGGATTTTTTAACTCTTGAAAATGTTTCCCACCCACATCTATGTCCAATGCTTCTAACAACAAAATATGGTATCCTCTAGGGCTTGATTCATCCCCATTGTGTAAGGTGGCCTACAAACATAGCTAAAATTATCTTATCAGAGGGTTTATGATCTAATTGGCAAAACAAATTAAGTAGGATTGATAGCGGTATAGCCCTTCCATAATGAGAATTATGTAGAATAATTTAGCAGCTTTGCTAACACACTACATTAGTTACGATAGCTAGAAAACAAAGGACAGCATCCAAAGCCCACTGAAATCAATGGGAATTTTAGCTCTGAATAAATCACTGGAAATGTATAAAAAATACACTTCTTCATTGTTCATCCTGTTGTCTTTAACTGCAATTTTGGCTCAAATTTCAAGCTGTATGAATTTGGGAGCTGATCCAAAGCCCAGTGAAGACTCCAGGAAACCTCCTGCTGTCTACCATGTGCTTTGGACTTTTATGAACTGACTTTGCAATGTGGGAAAATAGAATTTAGTAGACAGTTGCTCCACCACAGCATCTTTGCCACGAGTTTGTTTGAGAAAGATTATGGGTCTATGCCATGTTTTTACTGTTAATTTCTAAAATGATTGATCTTGTATTGTTTTCATAAATATAAGGAAATGCTGAATAAGCTCAGGCATGTTGTATGACCAAATAAAGAGAGAAGTATCTTTACAACAGTGTTGGTGTTGCCTACAGAGAATAGTTGAGAAAAAGCAAGGTGGGAGACAAGCACTAAAAGTATTGTACTGCCTCCGTTGTTGGGGTGTATATAGAGATATATAGATATCTATACTGATAGATAGATATCAATATACATTGCGATTCATATATCCATGTATTATGTTATAGGTCATTGAGGCCTTGTATGAATGACACGTGCTTGACGTGAATGCATGCATTGCAAGTTAGCAACTGAAGCAAGGTCAAGGACTATTAGAACTCTTTGTGCAAAAACAAATCTTATGTTCTGAGAAAAATACAGAAAATCATAGAAAAGGAAATAACACCAGCTAGACTGATATAAAGAATATTGTATAAGAATTGGAGGAAATAGCATGCCTTGGATCATGGCAGCCCGCCCAGGATTGTCTCTTTGGAATTATGTGGGAAGAAGGCCTAGTAAACAAAGGCAAAGAACTGATGATGCAACGGAATGGACTATAAATGGATGCCTATGATTTCTGCAAATCGGAGTCATTTATTAATCCAGTGCCCCTTATGGATATAGATGTGGATTTTGCCAGCTCCCCACATCTTATGATCTTATCCTGACGGAAGGAACCTCGACTGACCATCGGGACCATTCTGACCTTTGGACTCAGATGTAGTATGTTTGCGGTGTAAATGTGGAGTGAGTGAGGTTTGTTTTGTAATCAATAAAGACCATTTAAAGTATTGTATACCAACACTGCATCCGGTATATTTGCTCCCCATCCCGTAGAGACACCTCTATTGCAGGTCTAATACCATGTGCAAGCAGATTATCTGCCCTTAACTTCCCTCCCAATGCAACAAGCATCTCTTTTTTTCCCTTTTCTTTACTCTTTCCAGTGTGGGAGGCAGTGTTTTCTAATGGCTTGGGGCAGGTGCATTGAGAGGATCTCTGACCTATTCCCAGGTCTGCTACGGGGATTTGTCTATACTGAGTTGTCCTAAAGACAACGAGGAGATGACCACTAATTGAAAGACCTTACTGATCTGAAATTTTTCTCATACTCCACCAACATCCTATTTGCTCTTTTCTGCACTTTGTCCTAGTTGTCTAATGAGTTAGAGAAATTTCCTAAGGGTCAAGGCCCACACTCATGCTAACCCTCTGTGGGACCTGTAAGAAGCGTGAATTGCTTTGTGCATTTGCTTACCAGACTTCAAAATCTTTATTTACATAGGCCTATATTTTCAAATGCTCCACACCCATAATCATGGCCAGGAAAAAAAAAAGCCAAGAGTAGGAAGAGATATGGAATGGTTAGACAGAGATTTTGAGAAGTAATGGGAAAGTGAAAATGGATGAGAGCAGACAGACAGGGGTTATATGGTGAAAGCCTTAAAGGCAAAAATAAAGAGCTTGAAGATTATGTGAAACAGAGGAAAGTTAGTAAAGGGATTTGGAAAAAAAGATGGACATAGTCATTTTTTTTGCAAGCAGTGTTTTGGATGGATTGAAGAGGGGTGAGTTGAGATGTAAGCTAGAAAATAAGTTGGTGATCAGCTCTCACAAAATCTTGCAACTGGGAACAGAGAGAAATGGAAGGATTCTGGAGAGGATATAGAATTAAAACAGGTGGGATTTACTAACAGTTTGTGGAGAGACAGAGAAGAGAGAGGACTGAACATGAAGCCAAGGTTGTGAGCCTGTTCGGAATTGCCAGTGATTATACAGAAGTGAGGAGGCCTTTGGTGGAAAGAGAAGGATGAAATCCTGGCCTGACTGAAGTCCATGGGAAAACTTAATGGCATTGACTTAAATAGGGCTAGAATTCTATCCATGGAGATCAGTTTCTGCCCTGTTAATTTGAGTTGAGGGCAGATGATCTAATAACAGAAGCTGAACAGGAAGCTGGAGATGCAAGACTAAACAGAAAATGTTTGGAGGATGTGGATTTGAGAGTCTCTCTTGAGGAGGTGGTAACTGAATCTAAATTCAAGGGTGAATTAAATTGCTCAGGGATAAAGTATAGAAGTACAGGAACAGTGGCAAAGAACAGAGCTTTGAGTGACCAATAGAGAATGAGGATTGGGAAGTGGTGTTGAGAAACTACTAAAGGAGGAGACACTAGAGGAATTGCCTAAGAGACAGGGTAAAATCCAAGAGACCCAAAATCTTGGAAACCAAGGGAAGAGAGAGAGAGAGAGAGCGCTTCCAGGAAAAGGGAGTATCAGTTGTGACAGTCAAAAGAATGGAAGTGTCATGGCAGGCATTTTGAGGTTATCAGATGAAAAGCACAATACTAAGAGCAAATAGTCACCAACAGAAAAGTCTTTTAGAATTTAATGGAGATGAAATTGATAAGGTCTTATAGCAAGTATTCTGATCCTATGGAATTTGATATCAAATTATTTAGCAGAGATCTGATATTCTATATCAAGTGGATGGTTTGTATAGAATGGTTATAATTCTCTTAATTTTTGTAGGAATTTTCCAAAGGGATAATATTTCTCTAAAAAAATTAAAGCACAGTGCAATCAGATTTTTAAATCCCAGAACACAAGTCCATTTTCTGGTAAATTTTTAATCAAGTCAGCTGGTATTCATTATGGTGTAATGATAATGGTGTAACAGCTAGGTGTCAAATATATTACAGCTGAATTTCTATTCAATGGCACTGGAAGCTTAAGAAAATGAACAAACAAAGCATATCTTCCTCAGTTTATATTATCCTTGTAAAATCAATACCATCAAGCTTTTTTTTTAATTGCTTGTCTTTTTGACAGGGCATAGGTGTATTGTCAAGGCATGGAACCTTCCTGCATAAGAAATAGCTATGAAATCCTGTTTGGCTTTGATGTGGAATTACCCTTAGCATAAGAAATATTTTTTGTGTAAATAAAATGAAAAGTTATATTCAACATAACATTATTCTTTCTGCTGCATGGATATGATGTGAAATGCACATTCCATACAACTGAAAGAGGTAATATATGTTGTGTGGAACCTATTACTGAAAAAAAAAAATTCTGCAGGCAAAACACATTATTCTGAAGGGGCATTCATTTGCAAGACAATATATGAACTTACAGTAAGCCACACACACAGGATCAAGTTACTTTATTCTGCATGTCATTTTCTTAAAACTCCTGTGCAAGACTGCACCTTTCAGAATATATAAAATAAACTGGAAATACAATTAATATATTACCTTCTCTATTTATTGCCCATATAAATAAATATTACTTCTATTAATATCTTTAGCTTGGTGGCTTCTCTTGGCAAAAATAAATCTCAGAATCCAGATGTCCTTTACATTTGGAGAATGATTTACTAATGGCTTCATGGGGTTTCTTAACTTTCTTTTGGAGAGAATAAAGCTTGCAGTGAATACATTTGCATTAGCCTTAGTGAGACCTCGGTACATGGAAAATACTAGATAATTAATATTGCTACATACTATCCATTATTCACAATTGAGAGGAAATTTACACAATGATTACTTTTAGTATTTTTATTACCTTTAGTCCTGACAATAGGTCATAATTATTGAAACAGAAAAAATATGCAAAATACCCAAATCTTAATCTCCCAGCAGTAAAGACAATATGCTATGGCAGCATTCAAATTTTTTCCTGGCTCTATGGCAAAGATGAAAAGCTGGACCCACTGATGGGACTTTGCATGGAATAAGTCCTGAAAGATCTTCCCTTCTGTCCCTGTTCCAAAGAAGTTGCAAGCAAGGCACATTACGACAAACGTGAGCCAGCCCAGTTGACTAGGACAGGATAGCAGTGTTGCAGACTCTTGTGATTTTATCATGAGCCTTACACTATTTGGTGTTTTTCTTAAATCCCTGGCTCCTAGTGTCATGTGATTATGGGAATCACATTTTTTTAAGTAAATGTCTAGCCCTCATGGTTGCAAAACACATATATACTAACCAGAAAAATAATCTCAAAAACCTCAAAATGTAATATTTTTAAAATGTCATTTTTAATGGAGCCAGACTCCTGATTTCTGAATGCTGGAAGCTGACAAAGGATAGGCAGAGAAAGTCTATAAAAATAAAGTAGCTTAAGCACTTGCTTAAGTGCTTTCCTGGAAAGACATTTAGTTACATGCAGATCTTGTGTCAAAAGGTTTCTACTACATGAAAATCTACATCTGGCCCATCCTCCGTATATATCCAACTACTCTCTCTCCTCAATCCACAGGACAGCCCAGGATAAATCATCTAGAAAACATGATCTCCCAGGCAATACACACCTCCTTCAGCACAAGTCCCTATCCCCTCCACGACATTCTTGACCTCAGGGACTCCTATAGTTACAACATCTACCCCCGCATTCCTCTCCAGCCACTCACCAAATTGCCTAAATGAACAGCTATCTGACAACATCTCAGGCAAAGTCAGCCCACAGGAAGTGGCTGGAGACAACAGGCTTATGTTATGTCTAAGGGTCAATGCCATCCTGATGCTGTTCTACCCCCTCCCCACCCATGCAGAGATTGTCATGGGCATCAAGTAACAGGACATTATATGGTGTAAAGACCCCAACATAACCATATTCATCCTTGTTCTACTTGTGTGACAGTTCTGATAGCTGGTGCAGTTTCTAGGTATATGTTGAGCATCCCTATTCACCTGCATAGAGTCTGTTATTGTAAAGGGGTCAGGCCCTTCACCCATAAGCTTTTCACAGTCAGCTTACTTTCTGTAGGACTCAACTTTTCTCCCACCAAATAATATCAAACTAAAATAAAAACAGCTCTAAAGTTGCTGCTATCCCAGGGAATACATCTACACAAGGTTTATAGACTTTGTTTTCCATAGTCAGCAATAGTGCATTTAAATGTGAATTCTCCTCCAAAAAGATGATTTTCATATATTGTCCTCCATAGTGAATTGGACAAGAGATTCCTGAATTATGACCCTCTAAACTAGTGCCATAAGACAACAACATTAAGTGTCAAAAAAGTGTCAAAAGTCTATTTCTCAAATAAAATACAGCTGTTCGATTAAAAAGTTAATCATCATAGATGCTGTATATGGAGCTATATTTTATTAGATGATTCCTTATGCCCCAATACTGTACTCTTTGAAATCAATAGTAAAATTCCTATTGACAGAAAAGGTGTTGGGCAAGACCCATAGTTAGCAAATGTAGTCTTGTAGCTAAATAGTTTTAAATATATACTTGCATGCTATTTTCTTGTAATGTCAAGGTATCTGGTGGCCACACAGATAGTTATTGCATTATAAACTATGCAGCACCAACTCTGCTCTGCACTGCTTATATAACAGGTTCCCTTGCAACCTTTTATGATCTTGGTATTTTTTTACGAACATGAAATTTAGATAACACAAAGTAACCAGCGATTTCCTTCCTGTGAAGCTTAGGTTACAATATAAATGGGTAAAAGCAAAACGGACTTCCCCAAATTTCTGAACATCCAGAACCAGATCCAAATCTTAATATCCAGCAAAAGCAGCCAGGGAAAACAGAATGTTATCAAAATGTGACTACACTGATACATTACTATTTGTTTTAAATTACTCAGCATCTGTTGCCAGTTTTAAGTCTCCCCTCCATCATCACAGAAAGAGAGAGAGTGTGTGCTTGTAAGTATATTTTGAAGCAAGCTATGTTCTCAGACATGACACACTGTATGAAATTTAGGAATAATTGCTGGTTCAAACTGAGGCTACGCTGATTTATACTACCTGATGATCTGGAGCAGCATTTTCATTGTCTTTCAAAAAACACATGCACTACACACTTCTCCTACCTCACCATGAGGTTTATTTCCCCCAGAGCCTACAAAATCATTTTAAGTGCTTTGCAACTAAACATAAAATGTCACAATTTAAATATTAATAGTGTGTAATGGAGAGACAAGGTGGGTGAGGTAATATCTTTTATAGGACCAACTTCTGTTGGTGAAAGAGACAAGCTTCCAAGCTTATAGGGAGCTCTTCAAGTCACTGAAGAAGAACATGCAGTGTGTAATCTAATCTTGGGGCTCTGCTACAACTCATAAAAACCCCAAATTTTCCTTCTGGAGTTCAAGACATGAGCAAATCTGCTAACTTATGCCTTATGTCCTTATACTCATTTAAAGATCAGGCCCTATCCCACATGCCGTACTGTAAGTTAATTAATTTATTTCCTCAGACAAGAAAGATGCACGAGACTAAGAGCAACATTTCTAGCTCAACCAAGTACAAACGGTGAAGGTAAAAAAAAAACAACCCTAAACAAAAAGAGGAAAAACATGTACGACTGTTATACAAAGTCCCCTTTATATAGCTCCAGCAGCATTAAGCAATCATAAAAAGAGTGGATATGCACCCTCCCACCCCCCATCTCTACAGGGGCAGCTCTACCAATTTTGCCGCCCCAAGCAGTCGCCACCAAATTGTCACTGCCCCAATAGCGGTGGAGCTGCCACTGAATTGCTGTCAACCCCAGAAGAGCAACAGAGCTGCTGCCCAAAAGCCGCCACGGTGGGAGCTGCCGCCGAATTGCCACAGCGGAACACGGACTGCCGCCCCATTCTGAATGCCGCCCCAAGCACCTGCTTGGAAAGCTGGTGCCTGGAGCCGGCCCTGCATCTCTAGTAATGCTCCAAGTACTAAGGACTTCTCTGGCCGGTGCAGAGTTGTTATACAGGCTCTATGCCACCCAATGGCCCAGCCCCATGGCATAGATTTGGGGCCTGTCAGGGTGTATAATCAGAAAGCACTATACTGCACCTGTGTTCTCCTTCCCGGGACCCATCATCTCAGAATATAGGGTGCATGAAAGTGCCTTAAAGATTCAGTTTTCATCCCTGTCCCAGTTGCAGGAATGGAAAGAATGGAAAGCAGGCCCAATGTATTTCAGATTAAGCATCTGAAAGCGGCCTACTAAATCTTTCAGAGCTCAACAATCATTATCCCTTATGTATTTTTCTGGACAATCCATGTGTCCTCCTGAAATATTAATCTGATAACAGCAGTGTCAGGAACACAAAATATTTTACCAAGTTTCAGAACATTTTCGCACCCTGAACAAAAAAAAAAAGGAAGGTCTGTTGACAAACCTTTAGGAGAATACTTGCTCATTAGCAAAGACAAGTCATTCTTATGCAGCTTTCTTCATCCGTCTTTTTGATTTAATAATTTATACCCATCTCTCTCAACTCAGCTCACCAATTTTATACTTCTCGTGTCAAGAGAAAATGTGGCTTTTTCCCCTAATTTTTTTTAAAAGAATCTCATATTATTTTCCCCAATCATCTTCCTCTTTGTTGAGATCTTTCTTCCTGATTGCTTTTATTGAGTATAGGGAAAGCATAGTTATCTGGCTCTTTCTTTAAGCCACGTCCCTTTTTCATTGATGATTTCTTATTCTTTAAGAAAAAAAAAGATTCCTTCTTCTGTTGCTCATATAATTATAGATTTATTTACTTACCAATTTCTGATTTGACAACAGACACCAGCCTCTCTTGAGTTTACAGTGAAGAATATTTACTGTTATATTTTGCTACATGTTGGATAATCCTGTTCATAGAGTGAATCCATATGCACCATTATAACTCAAATTTAAATCCCACAGGACTGACATTAACTTTTCCTTAGCACTTTGTGCAAGTTTATGGCTCATCATGTCATGCTTATGCAAATTACTACTGATTCGACTTGCGTTGTTGTTCTTGTTTACAAATGTTTTCATAAGCTTCTGTAAAAAGACAGAAATACGTCTTGACAAATTTCTCCAGAAACTATTTTGACTAGGTCCAGGTACACTGTGAATGCTAAGCCCTGTAATGAGCTGCAGATTTTTTTGGCCTGTGCACTAATTCATTGGGGGTCTTTACTATGGCAATCCACAGCCATAAATATGAAGGATTTCACCCAGCAATTATTAGACAGAATTATAGATTGCCATATCCACAGAGAGTAAATCATCCACCCTTTTGCAATCATATCTACTATAGACTGAGAAAAAATATGACTCATTCATCTTTTATAATACTTTGATTCTTGCAGGTGTTCTTGTGAGAATTGATGGAAATCAATGAGTCATAAAACCAGATCCTGAGTCTATGTAAACTGGCAGAGTTGATGTCAACTTCTCAACTGGTGCAAATTCATCGCTGCTTTGAATCTGGCCCAACACTTTTTGGGAGTCTAACCATTAAAAATGGATCACGTCCTGAGGCTACCAGGCTAGTTGTTTTGTTTCGTCTAAACTAGACAAGACCCAGGCTGGTCTTAATACACTGTCACTATTGTTCTGATGGAAATGGATGGGAAAGAGAAAAACCTCACACGATCATTTACGCCATATTTCCAGTATCAATACCTGTAACTGTCTCATTTAGTTATTCCCCTCTCCATCCCTAAACCACATACAACACCTATGCCACAAGAACCAAAACTTAATAACTTTGCCTCTTGAACTCCTGGCATTGCTTCATTGACAGCTACGGATAAAGCATGATCCATAGGCCACATCTGAGAAATTGGCAGGCCATAGTTGAAGCATTCTTATCCTTTAAGGACAAATGCTACTTACTGGAAGCAAAGTTTTCTAGGCTGTCCTTCAGGACCTTGTTTTTTCAATGCATGTATTCATTTGGATGTTCAGAGCAATGTGTAGAAAGTGCATAACTTTCATGTTTTAGTGTCAGAGGTAAAAGTCTGCAACAGCTCAAAGCACCTATAAAGGTGTAGTGCTGGCCTCTTGTGATAAAATATTCATCTTTGATTTCATTCACTGCCTACTATTTTGTGGGGAATGGTTGGTTTGGGATTTTGTTTGTTTGTTTGTTTTATGACAGGAACTGTATCTTCCCAATTGGAATAACTACATAATGTCAATAATCAAAAACAAAGACATACTTCTTTGGGAGGAAATGCACTCCAGGCCTCTATTAATCATTTAGGCCACCATGCAGCTATTCACACCTACAAAGATTATATCCTTCCATCAGGGGAAACTGCATGGAATCAAATAATAATATACAATGAAATTTTAACTAACAGATACAGGGAGCTGTGATCTAGGCTAACTTAGGTACCAACTGACAGACAGCTATTCATAAAGGATGCTTCATTACCCAGGAAAGAAGGGAAAAGAATTTCCAATACTCATTCTAAAGTCTACAAAGCCCACCGCATATGACATGAGCTACAGTCCATAGTGGATATCTTTGTTCTATTTGGGGATTATTAGCTGGTTGCTTCAGGGAGACAAAAATTTACATGAAGATAAACTGAAACCTTCACTTTGTGATAATGTAGCTTCTGGGATTACAGGAGGTTTGCTACTTCAAAGAAGGTAGGAAGTTTCACAGGAGTGTTCAGGTTTCAGAGTAGCAGCTGTGTTAGTCTGTATTCGCAAAAAGAAAAGGAGTACTTGTGGCACCTTAGAGACTAACAAATTTACTAGAGCACAAGCTTTCGTGAGCTACAGCTCACTTCATCGGATGCATTTGGTGGAAAAAACAGAGGGAGATTTATATACACACACAGAGAAAATGAAACAATGGGTTTATCATACCACTGTAGGAGAGTGATCACTTAAGATAAGCCATCACCAGCAGCAGTGGGGGAAAGGAGGAAAACCTTTCCTGGTGACAAGCAAGGTAGGCTAATTCCAGCAGTTAACAAGAATATCTGAGGAACAGTAGGGGTGGGGGGGGGGAGAAATAACATGGGGAAATAGTTTTACTTTGTGTAATGACTCATCCATTCCCAGTCTCTATTCAAGCCTAAATTAATTGTATCCAGTTTGCAAATTAATTCCAATTCAGCAGTCTCTCGTTGGAGTCTGTTTTTGAAGCTTTTTTGTTGAAGTATAGCCACTCTTAGGTCTGTAATCGAGTGACCAGAGAGATTGAAGTGTTCTCCAACTGGTTTTTGAATGTTATAATTCTTGACGTCTGATTTGTGTCCATTCATTCTTTTACGTAGAGACTGTCCAGTTTGGCCAATGTACATGGCAGAGGGGCATTGCTGGCACATATCACATTGGTAGATGCGCAGGTGAACGAGCCTCTGATAGTGTGGCTGATGTGATTAGGCCCTATGATGGTATCCCCTGAATAGATACGTGGACAGAGTTGGCAACGGGCTTTGTTGCAAGGATAGGTTCCTGGGTTAGTGGTTCTGTTGTGTGGTGTGTGGTTGCTGGTGAGTATTTGCTTCAGATTGGGGGGCTGTCTGTAAGCAAGGACTGGCCCTCCCAAGATCTGAGAGAGTAATGGGTCGTCCTTCAGGATAGGTTGTAGATCCTTGATGATGCGTTGGAGAGGTTTTAGTTGGGGGCTGAAGGTGATGGCTAGTGGCGTTCTGTTATTTTCTTTGTTAGGCCTGTCCTGTAGTAGGTGACTTCTGGGTACTCTTCTGGATCTGTCAATCTGTTACTTCACTTCAGCAGGTGGGTATTGTAGTTGTAGGAATGCATGATAGAGATCTTGTAGGTGTTTGTCTCTGTCTGAGGGGTTGGAGCAAATGCGGTTATATCGTAGAGCTTGGCTGTAGACAATGGATCGAGTGGTATGATCTGGATGAAAGCTAGAGGCATGTAGGTACGAATAGCGGTCAGTAGGTTTCCGATATAGGACGGTGTTTATGTGACCATCACTTATTAGCACCGTAGTGTCCAGGAAGTGGATCTCTTGTGTGGAGTGGTCCAGGCTGAGGTTGATGGTGGGATGGAAATTGTTGAAATCGTGGTGGAATTCCTCAAGAGCTTCTTTTCCATGGGTCCAGATGATGAAGATGTCATCAATGTAGCGCAAGTAGAGTAGGGGCATTAGGGGACGAGAGCTGAGGAAGCGTTGTTCTAAGTCAACCATAAAAATGTTGGCATACTGTGGGGCCATGCAGGTACCCATTGCAGTGCCACTGATTTGAAGGTATACATTGTCCCCAAATGTGAAAATAGTTATGGCTGAGGACAAAGTCACAAAGTTCAGCCACCAGGTTAGCCATGACAGTATCGGGGATACTGTTCCTGACGGCTTGTAGTCCATCTTTGTGTGGAATGTTGGTGTAGAGGGCTTCTACATCCATAGTGGCTAGGATGGTGTTTTTAGGAAGATCACCAATGGACTGTAGTTTCCTCAGGAAGTCAGTGGTGTCTCGAAGATAGCTGGGAGTGCTGGTAACGAAGGGCCTGAGGAGGGAGTCTACATAGCCAGACAATCCTGCTGTCAGGGTGCCAATGCCTGAGATGATGGGGCATCCAGGATTTCCAGGTTTATGGATCTTGGGTAGCAGATAGAATACCCCAGGTCGGGTTCTAGGGTGTGTCTGTGCGGATTTGTTCTTGTGCTTTTTCAGGAAGTTTCTTGAGCCAATGCTGTAGTTTCTTTTGGTAACTCTCAGTGGGATCAGAGGGTAATGGCTTGTAGAAAGTGGTGTTGGAGAGCTGCCTAGTAGCCTCTTGTTCATACTCCGAACTATTCATGATGACGACAGCACCTCCTTTGTCAGCCTTTTTGATTATGATGTCAGAGTTGTTTCTGAGGCTGTGGATGGCACTGTGTTCTGCATGGCTGAGGTTACGGGGTAAGCGATGCTGCTTTTCCACAATTTCAGCTCGTGCACGTCGGCGGAAGCACTCTATGTAGAAGTCCAGGCTGCTGTTTCGACCTTCAGGGGGAGTCCACCCAGAATCCTTCTATTTGTAGTGTTTGTAGGAAGGTCTCTGTGGGTTAATATGTTGGTCAGAGGTGTGTTGGAATTATTCCTTGAGTCGGAGACGTCGAAAATAGGATTCTAGGTCACCACAGAACTGTATCATGTTCGTGGGGGTGGAGGGGCAAAAGGAGAGGCCCCGAGATAGGACAGATTCTTCTGCTGGGCTAAGAGTATAGTTGGATAGATTAACAATATTGCTGGGTGGGTTACGGGAACCATTGTTGTGGCCCCTTGTGGCATGTAGTAGTTTAGATAGCTCATTCTTAATCTTTCCCTGTTTGCTGTAGAGGATGTTGATCAGGTGGTTCCGCAGTTTCTTTGAGAGTGTGTGGCACAAGCTGTCAGCATAGTCTGTGTAGTATGTAGATTGTAATGGATTTTTTACTTTCAGTCCTTTCAGTATGATGTCCATCTGTTTGCATTTGGAGAGGAAGATGATGTCTGTCTTATCTGTACGAGTTTTTTCATGAAGTTGACAGATTTCCACTCTATACGGCTAAATTCAGTGCCTTGCATAATGACAGGTTTCAGAGGAGCAGCCGTGTTAGTCTGTATTTGCAAAAAGGAAAGGAGTACTTGTGGCACCTTAGAGACTAGCAAATTTATTAGAGCATAAGCTTTCGTGAGCTACAGCTCACTTCATCGGATGCATTTGGTGGAAAAAACAGAGGAGAGATTTATATACACACACAGAGAACATGAAACAATGGGTTTATCATACACACTGTAAGGAGAGTGATCACTTAAGGTAAGCCATCACCAGCAGTGGGGGGGGGGGGCGGAAAGGAGGAAAACCTTTCCTGGTGACAAGCAAGGTAGGCTAATTCCAGCAGTTAACAAGAATATCTGAGCAACAGTGGGGGGGGGGGGGGGGGGGGGGGGAGAAATAACATGGGGAAATAGTTTTACTTTGTGTAATGACTCATCCATTCCCAGTCTCTATTCAAGCCTAAGTTAATTGTATCCAGTTTGCAAATTAATTCCAATTCAGCAGTCTCTCGTTGGAGTCTGTTTTTGAAGCTTTTTTGTTGAAGGATAGCCTACAACTACAATACCCACCTGCTGAAGTGAAGAAACAGATTGACAGAGCCAGAAGAGTACCCAGAAGTCACCTACTACAGGACAGGCCCAACAAAGAAAATAACAGAACGCCACTAGCCATCACCTTCAGCCCCCAACTAAAACCTCTCCAACGCATCATCAAGGATCTACAACCTATCCTGAAGGACGACCCATCACTCTCACAGATCTTGGGAGACAGGCCAGTCCTTGCTTACAGACAGCCCCCCAATCTGAAGCAAATACTCACCATCAACCACACACACCACACAACAGAACCACTAACCCAGGAACCTATCCTTGCAACAAAGCCCGTTGCCAACTCTGTCCACATATCTATTCAGGGGATACCATCATAGGGCCTAATCACATCAGCCACACTATCAGAGGCTCGTTCACCTGCGCATCTACCAATGTGATATATGCCATCATGTGCGAGCAATACCCCTCTGCCATGTACATTGGCCAAACTGGACAGTCTCTATGTAAAAGAATGAATGGACACAAATCAGACGTCAAGAATTATAACATTCAAAAACCAGTTGGAGAACACTTCAATCTCTCTGGTCACTCGATTACGGACCTAAGAGTGGCTATCCTTCAACAAAAAAGCTTCAAAACCAGACTCCAACGAGAGACTGCTGAATTGGAATTAATTTGCAAACTGGATACAATTTACTTAGGCTTGAATAGAGACTGGGAACGGATGAGTCATTACACAAAGTAAAACTATTTCCCCATGTTATTTCTCCCCCCCCACACCCCCACTGTTCCTCAGATATTCTTGTTAACTGCTGGAATTTGCCTACCTTGCTTGTCACCAGGAAAGGTTTTCCTCCTTTCCCCCCCCCCTGCTGCTGGTGATGGCTTATCTTAAGTGATCACTCTCCTTACAGTGTGTATGATAAACCCATTGTTTCATGTTCTGTGTGTGTATATAAATCCCCTCTGTTTTTCCATCAAATGCATCCGATGAAGTGAGCTGTAGCTCACGAAAGCTTATGCTCTAATAAATTTGTTAGTCTCTAAGGTGCCACAAGTACTCCTTTTCTTTTTAGGAGTGTTTCAAACATCCAACAGTGGTTAGCAGACCCTACATGACATTCCTATTCTTATAGAAATAGTGTTTAACCCAGTAGTTCCCAAACTTGTTCCACCGCTTGTGCAGGCAAAGCCCCTGGCGGGCCAGGCCAGTTTTGTTTACCTGCTGCGTCCGCAGGTTTAGCCGATCACGGCGCCCACTGGCCGCAGTTCACTGCTCCAGGTCAATGGGGGCTGCTGGAAGCAGCAGCCAGTACGTCCCTCGGCCCGCACCACTTGCAGTGGCTCCCATTGGCCTGGAGCAGCAAACTGCAGCCACTGGGAGCCGTGATCGGCCGAACCTGCGGACGCGGCAGGTAAACAAACCGGCCCGGCCCGGCCCGCCGGGGGCTTTGCCTGCACAAGCGGCAGAACAAGTTTGGGAACCACTGGTTTAAGCAATGAAAAGTAGAGGAGTATCTCAGAGTCTGATCCTTTGTATATGCCATGGATATTACATAGAGGAAAAACTGCCTTCTGCTGAATGGGATGCACTTAGCTACTACAATGATGGGCACTTATGTTTGTCCACATAAATAAAAAATGCATGAAATTTGGGCTGCCAACTCCCAAAATGTGGCCTATGGGTCATGCTTTATGTATAACTGCAAAATTGCCATTTGAGCTCTGATCAAGCAATAGAATGTCAGACCTGCTAAATTGTATGCAATCATATCTCTGTAGTGTCTGGAGTCTTACAGGGCTTACATGCCTAAATACAAATATAGCAAACAAAGATTCTTCTTTATCTCAAGTGGTAGGTTTCCCAGTGCTCTTCAATACCACACATCCCAGCAGCCTCAGGAGCACAGAAATCCTGCTATCAGACATATAGGACTGGAAGGGATCTAGAGAGATCTAGTCCAGCCCTCCATACTGAGGCAGGACCAAGTATACCTAGGCCATCCCTGAGAGGTGTTTGTCTGAACTGTTCTTAAAAATCTCCAATGATGAGGATTCCATAACCTCCCATGTTAACTAATTTAAGTTTTAACTACCTTTATAGTCAGAAAGTTTTTCCTAACATCGAACCTAAAATCTCTCTCGCTGCAGATTAAGGTGATTACTTCTTGTTTTACTTTCAGTGGAGAAGAACAGAAGATGACCATCCTCTTTATAACATCCTTTTACATATTTGAAGACTATCAGGTCCCCCTTCAGTCTTTTCTCAAGACTAAACATAACGAGTTGTTTTAATGTTTCCTCATAGTTCAGGTTTTCAAAACCTTTTATCAATTTTGTTGCTTTTTTCTGGACTCTACTTTGCCCACCGCTTTCTTAAAGTGTGCACCCAAAACTGCACAAAATACTCCATCTGAGTCCTCACCAGTGCAGAGTAGAGTAGAATGGAGTGAACCAATTACGTCTTGTGTTTTATACAGGAGAGTCCTGTTAACATACCCAGAATATTAGCTTTTTTTTTTTTTTTTTTTTTTGCAACTACACCATATTGTTGACTCATTCAATTTGTGATCACAACCTCCAGACTCCAGATCTTTTCTGCTGTACTACAGCATACCCAGTTATTCCCTATTTCGTAGTTGTGTATTTGATTTTTTTCATCTTAAAAGTAGTGCTTTTCACTGGTCATTAAATGAGCCCAGGCTTCCTGCTTGGCAATACAGAACACGTAAAAAGGCTACTAATCTGCTACTAACTCTCATTAATTGAACGTATAGCCTGTTATGACATGAAAATCTTCTGGATTCTGTAAGAATATGTGACATCCTGGTTTGACTCTTCATTGAACACTAATTCCATTATTGCATTGATACAAGATTGAGAGATTACGGTTTCTGTCTCTGTCTTTGTCTCCCTCAAGGTTTTAGCCTCTTAACCATTGGGTTTTATGATATTTTTAGCTGCAATGCTCAGCAGGAGAGAGCTTCTAAAGGCCCAATGCTTAAGCTGACTCTGGAGAGTGAATTTGAGTGTCATCTGAGGTGATTAGGAAGTACCTGCACTGACCATGGAAAAAATGAAGGGGAAGCATTAAGGAAGAGACAGTTGGCCAGCCTTAGAAAGTTAAGAACAGATGAGAGATATGGAACTTGATTGTCTACTGCCTTGTACCTTGGGTCATCCTTTATCCCTGGGCAAAGAGGGTGTAAAATTCTACTCTTTTGATTCAGTGGCATCTTTGCACTGACTTTGCCCGATTGTAAATGGCAATGCAAGTGACTGGTCAATGAAGAATAAAGACCTTGTGAGAAAGGTATATTCTAGGAGTTAATGAGATTTCCCTCAGCAGACCTCAATATGTGGGGCACGATCCTCAGCTGGTGTAAATCAAATGTAGCTTCATTGACTTCAGTGGACCAAATGAGCACTGGCTTTCCCAGAACCCACCCTATCACATGATTGATCATGTAGTCATTGCCATTAATAGAAATCTTGCATGAAATCTTTGCAGTCAAAGAAAACTATGTAAATAAGGACCTATTGGAGGAGGAGGGAAGGCAGTTCAACTAGATTTGAACAGGTCTTCTTTCTACAGGAGAGTAACAAAAGATATGCAGAAATGGAGAGACTGGTGTCACTTTCAGTCCTACCCAGTAATTGCTGTGCCTCTATTTATTTTAGCATATGCCTGATGGTTTGCTACTTTTGGATGCCTCTCTAAGAAAAATCATGACCATTTGCTTTTTAGATGGCTGCAGAACAAGATTGTCCTGTCTTTGTATCCTTCAGACTGCCAGATGATTTCAGTTTCATCATGTGTCATGACCCAATTTAAAAATCAAATACTTTTAGAGGTTGTAATGGGACTGAGCAAACTGGTTTGGTTAAAATAAATCACAGTCTGAATCTAAGCAGAAGCTTTGAGGATAATAAATGCTCTCACCCCATCTATTTTTACTTCAAATCTTTTCTTGCATACATTTCCTACCAGAACTCAAAGCACAAATGCCAAGATACTAAGAGAATTTTCAGCCCAATTGTCTTCAGGAAACACCAGAATTCTTCTGAGAAAGTCTCACTTGATTTCCAGATGAATATTGCAGATGGGAAGTACCTAGAGTTTGGAAAAGCAACAGAAATTTAGGCTCCTTATCCAAACCAAGCACAAAAGCTAAGCCTTTGAAGTTTGTCCTTCACTAGAAATTAGCCTTAAGTGATAAATATTTGCAGAGCCAGTGGGTATTTTTGCAGCCAATACAAGATTTTGTTTTGAAAATAAATGGAAAAACAAGGAACAAAAAAGAGTTTTCAAAACCAAACACATGAAAGTAGCTGACATAGCAAATGCTTTCCTTTAAAAAACAAACAAAAAAAAGAATTCAAAGAAAAAAAGAATTGTACAAAATACAAAGCAAAACATTACATTTACACTGCGTGAAAACAGCAGGCACTGAAAAGAAGCAGAAGTGACACATGGAGTTTTGACATATATGAGATCAGAACATGTTACACAATAGCTACTGTCAGCTTTCTTGAAGAATCAGTGCTGATGCCCTGCATACTCCATTTTACAAACTATCCTTGGTCGCATTAGGCATATATTATTGCAAGGGCTCCAAGAGAAATTAACTGTCATGTTCATCAATCACTAAGTTCAGTTATTCTTTATAAAATCCCTACTAATAATTAGTAATATGGTCTTTTATTTTAGTTTTTCCAGAAAAAATATTTTTGTTTTTCCTTGTAGGCATCAGAAACAAAAGAAATTTTAATTCACATGAAAAGAGTAGTGGAAAGGTAACATTTTCAAAACCATCCAAATGACTTAGGAGTGCTTTTGAAATTCCCCCTCCACTTCAGAAATGCATCAAAGCTGAAATTCATTAGACATGGTAACAAAAAAACAATATTTAGTGTTTTGGAATATAGCTGTTAATTATACTACTGGTGTTATGATTATGCTTAGAAAGCACCGATTAGGATCAAGTCCCTATTACACAGAATGTTGTACAAACACAGCAAAAGACCAAGCCTCTTCCTCACGTAGTTTACATCTTAGGCCAATTTTGTACATGGGTGGAGCATCACTGGTATTTCATGTGTATGGAGGCACCCTCCAAAGCAGCATGCAGGTCTGGGGCCCTCAATACACTCAGTCATGCTTGCTGTGAGCAGAACTATGGAAACAGACATCACCTCTCTTTTGAAGCAGCATACGAAGAATGCAATCGTAAGAAGTGGTTTCAATAAGTAGAAAGCTTAATACCACATCTAATCGCAGGGATAGGATGGGGTCCCCTTCTTTGAAAGAGTTTATCTTAAAATAAGTTTTCCTATTGACTGGTAGATTAAAAGAATATTTTCTGCATCTGCTGATAATTTCCAAAATGAACAGATTTGGCACAGAAAGCTTGGGCAAGTTATAAAATAACCAAGTTTAGTTTCATAAACCACACAGCTCTTTCCCTAAGACAATGTTATTACACACAAAGACAAAGTGCTCATACTTCTAGAGAAAAAAATTTTGACTTATGTTCACTGAGATTGCATTTACAGTAAATGTAATCTAATTTAACATCCATTCTAAACCCTGAACCTACAATAATAAATAATAACACCACCACCCAACCTACTGACTTCATTGTTTAAAATTGACCTATTAGTAGGGAAAAAACGATTTTCAGTAAATCTCATTTTAAATGCTTTTTCTGTCAAAGTAGCACTCCAAATTTCTGTGATTATAACACTAACCTAATCATGCCTTTTAGGTCTAGCGCTCCTTTCAATGGAGGGCTCTCAAAGTGCTTACAACCATTAAATAATTTGGCTGTGCAATACCAGGTATGAAGTAGTTTACTGATATGATATAGCAATCACTTCATCCAGTATTAAAATGTAGACATTTCTGGGACAGAACCCCCACAGTTAACAGTACACAGCAACACTACATAATGTTTGACATCAAGTGAAGAATGAAAAAAAAAAATTGAAAAATCATGGAGCAGGTCCTCAAAGAATCAATCCTGAAGCACTTAGAGGAGAGGAAAGTGATCAGGAACAGTCAGCATGGATTCACCAAGGGAAGGTCATGCCTGACTAATCTAATCGCCTTTTAGGATGAGATTACTGGTTCTGTGGATGAAGGGAAAGCAGTGGATGTATTGTTTCTGACTTTAGCAAAGCTTTTGACACGGTCTCCCACAGCATTCTTGTCAGCAAGTTAAGGAAGTATGGGCTGGATGAATGCACTATAAGGTGGGTAGAAAGCTGGCTAGATTGTCGGGCTCAACGGGTAGTGATCAATGGCTTCCATGTCTAGTTGGCAGCCGGTGTCAAGTGGACGTGCCCCAGGGGGCGGTCCTGGGGCCCGTTTTGTTCAATATCTTCATAAATGATCTGGAGGATGGTGTGGATTGCACTCTCAGCAAATTTGCGGATGATACTAACTGGGAGGAGTGGTAGATACGCTGGAGGGGAGGGATAGGATACAGAAGGACCTAGACAAATTGGAGGATTGGGCCAAAAGAAATCTAATGAGGTTCAATAAGGATAAGTGCAGGGTCCTGCACTTAGGATGGAAGAATCCAATGCACCGCTACCAGACTAGGGACCGAATGGCTCGGCAGCAGTTCTGCGGAAAAAGGACCTAGGGGTGACAGTGGACGAGAAGCTGGATATGAGTCAGCAGTGTGCCCTTGTTGCCAAGAAGGCCAATGGCATTTTGGGATGTATAAGTAGGGGCATAGCGAGCAGATCGAGGGACGTGATCGTTCCCCTCTATTCGACACTGGTGAGGCCTCATCTGGAGTACTGTGTCCAGTTTTGGGCCCCACACTACAAGAGGATGTGGATAAATTGGAAAGAGTACAGCGAAGGGCAACAAAAATGATTAGGGGTCTAGAGCACATGACTTATGAGGAGAGGCTGAGGGAGCTGGGATTGTTTAGTCTGCAGAAGAGAAGAATGAGGGGGGATTTGATAGCTGCTTTCAACTACCTGAAAGGGGGTTTCAAAGAGGATGGCTCTAGACTGTTCTCAATGGTAGCAGATGACAGAACGAGGAGTAATGGTCTCAAGTTGCAATGGGGGAGGTTTAGATTGGATATTAGGAAAAACTTTTTCACTAAGAGGGTGGTGAAACACTGGAATGCGTTACCTAGGGAGGTGGTAGAATCTCCTTCCTTAGAGGTTTTTAAGGTCAGGCTTGACAAAGCCCTGGCTAGGATGATTTAACTGGGACTGGTCCTGCTTTGAGCAGGGGGTTGGACTAGATGACCTTCTGGGGTCCCTTCCAACCCTGATATTCTATGATTCTATGATTCTATGTGTGCAATATAAAAATGCAGATGAAAAAATATTGTTTCCAATTCAGAGAGGAAATTTAGCAAGGGGACATTTAATTATTTGAGTTGGGATTTGATATAAGACATCATAATGAATACATCTATTCTTTGGAAAAGTGCCATGGAATCTTTAATGGCCAGGCTGGTAAAGACCATGGTTTTATGTTTCATTTGAGCGATAACAATACCAACAGCATAGTGTCCATAATACTATGCTGGTACAGTAATTTACTACGGTCTCAAAGGATGAAACCACTAAAACCACATCCTTCAGCACCTAAATATTCTTTTGTGATCTCCCATCCAACACAGACCTGACAGCTCCATAGAACAGGTTGCATTGCTTCCATACTGGAAACTATGTACAAGTCTGAATCAGAGCCTTCGTCCAAGAACATGTACTTAAATGTAAATGTGCTCCAACATGAATACTTAAAAGTACATGTATCCTTAGCAATGTTAACAGAGTCAGACACAAAGCTCCTATATGTTAGAAATAAATCCTTTTACTCTCTCAAATTCATTTACATCATAGCCAGCTAGAACTATTCTATTGACTTCATAACCCAGTAGTAGAAACTTAGTAAGTTCATCTCACTAGTTAAGATTGTCAGCCAGACTTAATTTGGCCTCCATTTTAATACATCTACTTGTATGTGAAAAATCTAGGTGCATGCAAATTGCTCACAGTTGCTGGGCCCTGTGTCAGACTGCTTTCTACTTGCCATCTATCTATCTAACTTTCTGGCCTTGCGGATTAACGGGATGAAACATGGGTTAGATCTATGAATACTGCCTATAGTATTTGCCAAGTAGAAAAAAATGTTTGACTGTGCATCATCAATATGGAGGTCTGCAGTGCAGGAAATTGAGAACGTAAAAAAAGTCTTTGATTAATTAGCTTGTATTTCAAGAATCAGCATAGCCAGGAAGAATACAAAAATTTCTGGCGTCATTGCAACTTCCATACGACTCTTCACACTTCCGGGGGGAGGGAGAAGGACAGGGTGCAGGAAGGGTTGTTATTATATCTGCTTTCTGTGCTTGGAAGAAGGAAATTATTCCTGTTTGCCAAGCATCCCTCATATCCTCCCTCAGACTTTTACTAATCCACATATTTCGCTTCACCTACCGTGGCTGACTTCAAAGGATGTTTCATCCCACCTGCCAAACCTTTTAATTTGGGAGGAGGAGGAGCAGGTTTGTTTGTTTGGGTCAAGCACAAGATCTGATTTTCTCCATACAAGATGCTATAGGCCCCTAAAGCATTATACAAATAATAATTGGCTAGATTGTACCATTCACTTCTTGTGGACAGAATCTGAACTGTGTGTCATAGGACCTATATTGCAGACAGCTAAAGGAGATATGCCTCTTAGCTCAGGACTTTGCTTTTGGAGGCAAGAAGATTAAAAATCTATTTCCACTATTGTTGTAAAGTTCTGGTGGGGCATAACGTGTAGCATGATGAAAAAGACTTAGAGGTAGACATCAATTTGCAACAATATTTCACTTGCAAAACATAGCTAAAGATTTTCATTTCATAATGCTATAGTGATAACTTCCTCAATCTATAATTGATCCAATTATTTTGTCAAGTAGTAAGCAGGACTAGCAGGCCAGCTGTGAAAGTACAAATTAAATAATAAACTGTATACAGACAGCATTTAAATCTTGTCAAAGCGCTCTACAAACACTAATTAAGCAAGACACAGAACAGCCATGTGAGGTGGATAAATGGAGTCACAAAAAACTTGGTTGGTTGTCCCCTACCCCCAAGTTTACATACAAGTCAATGGTAAAGCTAGAAGTCAAACCTGAGTTTCAGCATTCCCGGTTCCCATTTCTCAACACTAAATCCTGGCCCCTATCAAAATAAACACATTCATTAATTTGTTAAACAAGGGTAGTTTTAATACTACTAGAAACTGCACCTGAAAAACTGAAACCAATTTTAAATGAACCATGAACCATTAATCATGAACCAATTTTAAAAACTGAGGAGTTATCTTCCATGCTTATTTTTCCTCACAGCAAAAATTTCGTTTTTCCACAGGCTGGAGGTTCATAATCCCTTTCTTATCCCTATTCTTGTTGCCTGGGTTTAGAATGGTACATGCCTTCACTTTTGTTAAGAAAACACGAGACCTTTTTCTTTTTATATTTTTGATATTGATGTTGTAGCCATGGATAAAAGATAACAGGTATAGATATGGATATAGAGATGAAATCTAAGTATTAATTAATGCTGTAACAGGGCCTCCAGGCCTCCAGCCTGTAAGCTTAGCTAAACGAAGCCTCAAGCCTAAAGATATACAGTCATTCTTCATGTCAGCCTATCATAAGATGAAACATTTACACATATAGAAGTATTAACTGCTAATATTTAGGAAATGTATATTGCAATATACAAGGTAGTCTGGTTAGAATATTTTGGGGATTTTTTCCAAATATAGGGTGTCAGCAGTGTATTAATCACCAGTTATGGTGAAAGAGTGACAACATTAATGACTGTAAAGGAACTAAGAAGTTAGCCTTGTTATGAAAAACAGATTTAGTCAGGTGTGAAAGTATAACTAAGGAATAGGGGTTAAAACCTTCATAAATACGTATGAACCCCAGCGGGTGTCAGCCTAACACATTATAAAAGCTGTATCCTGTCCTCCGTGCCTTGGGACACACCAGGATGACACCCACTGGTGATAATGACAATGATGATGCTGAGGGAGATAATGACTGACACTTCTGGGTTCCCCGCAAGGGATAGAGAGAGTAATGCAAGGGCTGGCCAGTCTGTATTTTCTCTCTCCTCTTAGGATCGCATGCTACATTGCATCAGTTTAGCTTGTTAAATAAAATTGTTTATGAGAAACAATCCAATGCCTTTATTCTTGTGCGCTCTTTGGGTCTCTTATTCTAATGACATTGGGGTAATCTTCCTGATGCTGTAGCAGCTCAGAAGACTAAACTCTTATTGACCTCTGTGGTCTAAGACAGTGCTAGTCAAAGTGGTGGCACCGGTCCGTGAGCCATCTGCTGCCGGTCTGCACACACATTGGAAAAAAAAAATGCCAGTCCCCCACATCAGATAGCTTGAGAAGCACTGGTCTAAGAGATTAATAAATATAACAATCCACCGATTAGGATACAGTGTAAATGGGTATAGCTCTATTGATTTCAATGAACTCATGCCAGTTTACACCTGCTGAGGATCTGGTTCATGGTTTGGGTCAATTTCCATGATAGTTTGTAATCCAGCATGGAACCTGGCCGAAGTTTATAGGTATGCTGGGTAAATGTTTGATGAGGGTGACCATATTTCCCTATGCTGAATATGGGACACATGGTAAAATTATTCGTATTCAAGCAAGTTTAATGGCAATCAGAACTATGCAGTACAAACCTGCAAATTAACATCAAGTTGACTGAGCCCATGTTAAAAAGAAATACTGCATAGCTGGATTCTTTTATTTACCTTCTTATCTTTAAGGCTTTAGGGTTCACATGGGAGAGGTGACACACACATTCCCCTCTCTCACCTGGGGGGTGATTGACCCGATCTGACCTTCCCTGCTGTTCTCTGCCCTCCATGCCTGGCTGGGCCCCAGGGAATGGACCCGCCTCTCCTGGTACCTGGCACCATGCCTCCCAAGGCAACATGTGGGTGGCAGCAGGTGGGGAGGGGGATGCCTCCCCTCCCCAGATTTCTGCCAGGGTTCAGACCCGAATGTGGCCAGTAATAGCCTTTCAGCACTGTGTGGGAGGGAAGGGATGGGAGCTGCTTCCAGACACAGGGAAGGGGAGTGGGGGGAAGGGATGACCTGGCCCATGTCTTTGCAGAGCTCATCTCTTCTCCCCCTTGCCCCCATGGCTGGAAGCAGATTGTCCATTCCTGCCTGCACAGGGTTGAAAGGCAGCTAACTCCTCCTGGCTGCTGGCCATCGACATAACCAAGCCGCCTCCTGTCCCCTGGCTACAGCGCAGGCAGAAAGGGGGTAAGCCCTAAGGATGCATTGTGTACCAGGACTCCTGACTGCAGCAAACCCAGCCAGAGAGGTGGCTCGGCAGGGAGGATGCCTAGGGGACAGAGCAGCCCTGCACTCCCTGTGGGTAGACCCGGGGTAGATAACAACGGTGCTAAGCCCTGGTCCAGGGGGCTACTGTGAAGTCTGCACGGCTGAGGCATGAACAGGCTGGAAATGGCTTCCGCCCACCCTTGCCACTCCAGAACTTAGCTGAGAGGCGTGCCAGTGCTGTGCAGGGCTTTGGCACATGCAGGGCTTGGCTCCTCCTGGCCAGCACCCCAGGCTGGCTGGTCTTGGGGTTTCCCATGGCACCAGGCCAGCCCGAGGCGGTGAGCGAAGGAAGGAATCTGCCAGCCAGGCTGTTGGTGAGCCGAGAGCTCTGACCAGGGGCAGGTTCTCCACACAGTCCTGGGAGCGGGATGTACCCTGCCATGGGGGGAACATGGAGGAGCAGCAGGGCTGGAGGCGGGGGGGGGGGGAGCAAAGGGGCAAAGCAAGGAGAGGACAGCGAGAGGATAAGCACATAAGGGCTGATGGGTAGGCAGCAGAGGCTTCTGTAACCGGCTGCTGCCTGGCGCCTGCCTGCACTCACCAGCCACCGCAGCCCGTGCTGAATGGAAACGGGCCAGGGGTGGGGCCCTGCTGTCTGAGAGCTGGCATGCAGTGAGGGCTGTGCTGACAGACCAGCAGGGAGAGTGGCCGGCCCTGTGCGCAGCATCTTTGTCCCGCCATCAGCCTTGCACACCCACCTCCAGTCGGCCACTGGACGCCCCCCACCCCAAGTCAGTGCTGGTGGGCGGGTGGCTGGTGAGCAGGGATCCGGCCAGCAGCAGGACCTGCCAGTACAGATCAGGAGACAGAAAATATGGGACAATTTGCCCATTTTAAAGAAAAAGTCAGGACCCCTGTAGGAGGGCTTAAATATGAGATTATCCCTTTAAAAATGGGACATTTGGTCACCCTATGTTTGATGTCCATTTTGATAATGAACATGAGTAATTGTTTGGTAGGTCTCATTCTAGTTACGTTGGACAGATCATTATAGAACACTCACAACCAGAGTTAACAATAATCACAACTGGGGCTGGCAGTTTCAGAAGAGCATCTTAAGATGTGATGGATATTGAAACTGAATTCTCAATGAATTTAAGGTAATCCCTCCAGAGTAGGGCTAAGGAGTTTTGGTAATATGAAGAGGAAACAAGCACAGTTAGTGTGTACTGTACCTGGTCCTTGGATATATTGAGATCATTCTTCAGCTTACATTGTCATAAAAATGTGTAGAGGCTCAAAAAATTCCCAGTAGAATCACTGCCATTTACCCGCCCATACACAAAAGGTTATATGATTTTCAAGACCAGCACACTCTGATATAATGAGAAGTTACTCAAGGTTTGTTTTTGTTTTCGGTTTGTTTGTTTTTTTTTTTTTGGGGGGGGGGGTTGGGCAGGGGAGAATTGTCAAGAACTTTTTCCCCCTCTGCTTTACTGAAGTTTCTAATTTTGGGAGGCCCTCTCCTTTAATAATTTTGCTTTAAAAGGTGATTGTTTTAATTGTGCAAGTTTGAATTTTAACTGAATTTTTACATCCACAGCGGAAAATAGCAAATCAGCATAAATAATTTTTTTTTTTTTTTTTTTTTTTTTTTTACTGACAGTTCTCTGTTAGATTTCATCTCCAACTCCAGTACATACATTGGTAAATACACACACTGGTAAATAGAAAGAGTTCTTAATGAATAATATTCTAGAATTTACCACCAACATTACAGAGATAAAAAATCTGCTAATATTTCAATATAACACTTCCATCCAGAATTGGATACATAGTGTCAAATTTTGTTGGTGCTTGCTTTGAAACAAAAACATCCAATGGGTAGCAAAATGCTGACCACTTAAAAAAAGGGGGGGGGGGAAATCATGATAAAAGGAAGCCCTTTAAAGCACAGTGTGGGATGTCAAGATACATTGTAATCTTATTTAATTACATAGCACAGAGGACCTGTCTTAACATGAGCCCTTTGGCAGGTTTTTTGAAATAATGATTTCTTTCTCTCTATAGTTAACCTTAAAGAATTACTTCTCCATAATCAAATTGTGACTGATAATAGCAACAGACAAAGAAGCTGTTTAAATTTTAACAGTAAAATAATAATGGTTTAAAATTATTTTTCTGCATTATTATAGCATTGCCACTGCAGAGTACTTAAAGCACAGGGTCTTCCAGAATATTCGTTATAACTGCATTGCTCTGTGGGGGTTTACAATTTTGCGACTGAATTTTCCTGGTGGCTAGTATATTTGGACCACTCCTAGGAGACAAATTACCTTGGCTGTAGTTTTGAAACTATAAATATTTAAAAATAGGTTCTTACAAGTTACGCAACAAAAACGGTTTCATTTAAATGAAAAGAGTTAGCAAAAAATACACAAACGTGTTAAAATCACTTTTTTTTTTTGCGCTGCATTGGAACTAAGATAGCTTTCATGTATCCTGTGCTCTGTATGAAGATGAGGATTCCATGTTTCTAAAACTAAACTGGCTTTTTATTAAGAGAACTATTTACAGAGATGCTGCAACTTCAGCTATCAGGCAAACCATGGGCAAACACACTGAATTCCTGGTGTCTCCTCCAAACTCTCCTGCAACTTGTACTCTTCCCTCCAAGTTCCATGCAGGTTGCTACAAATATGATAAATCGATAACATTGTAGCTCCAAATCAATTGCAATCTTTTTCTTGAAAGCTCTGATACCAGCTAAGGATCTGGCCCAATCAGTGATCCTCTTGGCTTCAATGGAGCTACACAAATTTACAATAACTGAAGATCTGTCTCAATTTAAAAAACAAAAACAAAAAACCCTAGTCTTGTCAGATATACCAAAGTCAGATGAAAAAATTAAATATTCTCTGCAGAATATTCTTTGTGGCTTTATACATTCAGAAAATAAATAAAACGTGAATCTTATGGAACAAAAAAAGGCAGTAATTATTTATATTTCAGCAGCAACCAAAATGTGAGTTGTGCTGTAGAAACATATAGAGAAAGTCGAAAGGGAATGTGTCAGTCATTCAGTGCGTGTCTACCAACTGAGATAAAACAGTAGAATTAAATTGCATCCGACTATCCTGGTATCCTGTACATTAGGTAAATAGGGAAGAGGGATTGTCTTTCTTTATGCCAATCCCAGGAGATTCTCGGTGCCGTCAGGGCACACAGCATTTCTCATGAAAGAGTCCCAGGGAGATAAGGAATTACACCCTCAAACCTTTTGCAGGAAAAGCAATAAAATGGGAAAGGTAGTTGCTACCAAAACAACTGAGAGCAGTAAACTGTGGAATACAGGGATGGATTTTGCCCAAGCTTAAATGTTGCCAAAGCAAAGAGAATGAAGCACAACTGCAATGAAAATTATTAATACATGGCATTTCCCTTGGGGAGGCTCTACACTTGTAACTGATGTGGGGTCTGGGAAGGCCAGAAAGGTCTACAATAAAGCCCCGTCTCAGAGGGGAAAAAAAGATAGCAAGTTAGAGGTACCATGATTCATATTTTTCCCTCTAGTGATTCAGATCTAATACACTGTACGCAGTTTGCCCCACCCTTACCTGTATTCATATAAAGAATTACTGTGTATGGTCCATCCCTGCAATGTAAATTATATCCCTTCTCTTAAATCCATGAGGATTAGTAAAAACCTAGTGGAAGTTTAAAGTTTCAAAATAGAGGATTGAACGTCATGGGTAGCACACAATGGATCTATGACCATGCTGAGTGTGTCATCCTCTCCACACACACTCTCCCTGTTGCTAGTTTATATTCCCCATCTTCTCTAGGGAAATAAGGTGACTGCTGCCAGTTAAGCTTTCCAATATCTCCCGCAAAGAACTCCAGTCAGTTTATTAAGTTTAAAGGCATTGCTGGGAGAAGCTGCAAGACTACAGATTGTCTGAAGTCCAGGTATTTTTTTTTTAAGCAACCCCTCATTACTTCAGCACTTTGTGGGCAACACCAACCTGCCACAGTAGAAGTGGGATTATTACTCACAATTCCTCAATACTAGACACTAGTGACTATTTCTTCTCAGACTAGGGAAGGTGTCTTCTATAATGTCAAGTGGACTGAAGCCAATGGACACGCCTTGTAACTCCAAAGAAACACATTGCCCGTGGAGAGAAAGGAAACGTGGTAAGCATATTCCTGAAAGTGCAGGACCAATCCTTCTAAACAGAGATACAGTTAATGTACTCTCACCCAGAACTAAAAGCTTAGCTGCTGAACTGACTGTCTCTTACTGCCCCATATTACAGAGCAGCTGCTTCAGTCTCCAACTAAGGTTTTCATTTTTACGCCATTGAGAAACATGAAGGATAGTTTTATTTTTTCTTCTTCCTCACTTCAGATGTTTGAATCCCAGAGAATAAAATGATTGTGCTTTCCTTAGCAGCACAAGCATTATCCTTGGTTCTTAGGAATAAATATTCTACTCTGGAACTGTACTGCCGGTTTATTTGTACCGCTAGTGACACCAAAAGCAGATCTTTCTGTTATTAATTGAAGCCACTGTATTAATTGTTTCCATTTTGGCTACAGTTAATCAGTCTCTGAAATCTGCAGTGGAAAATGTAAAGCTCTTCTCACCCCTCCCCCCCAAAAAATAAATTAAAAACACTTGTATAAAGCATCTTTCTTATCTTGAAACCTATTGGAGTGGATGACAAATTATAGTTAAAAATATAAGTGACACATAGGCTGATGCTTCAAGACATCAACAACGTGAGTTACACATACACAAACCTCATTAGATCTTATGATATTTTATATTAAATATGTTTTTCTACTGAAACGATCTCTGATTTGGAAATCATTCAAGAGCAGCAGCAGTTAAAAGTTTATGATGAGGTACACAAATTAGATAATATAGGGCAATCCGTTACACGGAATTAATGTTCTACTCCTGACACTTTAATTTCAAATATCTGCAGCCACATTTCCTTCACTACAGTACATCACTCACCATTATGAAGGGCAATTTGATGCTGCAGAAAAATAGGAAGTGAGACTAATGAGAAAAGATTCATAGACAGCTTGGAAAAGAGTTTTAGAGAAGACCATATAAAACTTTTGGGAAAGCCATATTTCTCAAGATTCATCACTTGCTAATAATGCAAGAGAAAAGACTGGAGGGACATATGAAAAAGGCCAGAGAACATCTAAGAAAGCCAATAGGAACATCAAATTATCTTATTATCTTGGACATATTTCTAGAGTGGACAACTTGTGCTTTCCTAGATGCCTCTAGCTTAGTTTATGTACATATGGAATAACGGATGGATCTTATAAATTATGCCCAAGATTTTCAAAGTGAGAGCCAATCACTATCAGACCCTGGTTAGGCACCCATCTGATTTTCGAAAGCACAAAGGACTCAACAGCTCCCACTCAGCTGCAAGCTGTTGGTTGGTTAGAGCTGGGATGTCCAAATGCACCTAGTTGATTTAGGAGCGCAACTCCCATTCACTTCCAATGGAACATGGATTCCCCAAAACTTAGGCAATTTCAAAAATTCGACATTAGGAGCCTTAACTGTAGGTTCTATTTTTTTAAAATCTTGGCCTTAGGCTCCACATGAATCTCATATTGCAAATCAAAAGGAGGGTTCTTCAGAGGCACAATATGTAATTCCAGCAAAGTTAAAGTCTATTCAACAGCGTTCTTAATCTCTACAAGAGACAGGCAGAGGATTCTGTTGGGGTCCAGGTCCGGAGGCTAGATTGTAGATTTATGGCCTAGGATTATTATTCACAACCAAAATAATGACCAGGTAATGGGTTCAGATTTGATAGTGCCAAAATCTGATGAGCAATTCTTGTAGGCTTTTGCCCTCAAGTAGTGGATTGAAAGAGCTCAAGTCACAAAATTTCAACCATTTGCAACCAAATTCCCACGAGAATGGCTGTACTCTAAAGAAAACCATAAAGGGCCTACTTTTCCAGTTAGCGATCTGGCCAAGAAATAAAACTGTAGAATGGATAGTTCGAGTGGTAGGACAGAGCGCTAAAGCTCCCAACTTTCAAATAACAGTTCTGACCAGAATTCTAGCTTTGGCCACTTCAAATGGGCCATTCAGAATTAAGGTGTAAATATCCTTCCATTCACCCACCATTGTTATGTTGGTTCAGACTACTGTAAATGATTGTTTGGGGTCATGGAAGGCACAAAAGTGATGTTACCAGTCAGGATGCAGCTGGACTTTCAATGAAGTTCTAGTCTGGAAAGTTTGATGGTAAAAAAAAAAAATGAAGCTTTGCTGAAATATACCCATGAAGAAATATACCTATGTTGTCTAATAGTCGGAGAAAGGGACTGCTGGGACTTTAGACAAAATCACTTAATTGTTCTGTGCCTCAGTTTTCCCATCTTCAAAACCAGAATAATTTACTTCGCACAAACATTTAGGAAAAAAAACACGAAGTCCTGTCTTCTGTAAATCTGTGTGCTTTTCACATGAAAGGTACAATAATAAGAAACGCAACTGTGAATGACAGATCTTAAACAAGCCTGAGAAATGATCAGGGAAGAACTACATATACAGCAGAGTGCCCCAGCTTTTAAGAGACAGCTTAATTTGTATGTAATAATTGTATCTCTTCTTCATTACTAGCATTCCACTCTGATGTTCCTCTGCAGGTAAGAATGTCATCTTGACAAGCTATGATGAGTGAACACAAACAGTGAGATGCAACTGAACAGTTCAGAGGCTACACGCAATCTTACATGTTCATCAACCAGAGATTGAGGCATGACCAGCATATTATTAAGCAGAAAATCTGCATAAGAAATAAAGGTTTAAAAATGTGACAACAACAAAGACATGTTGCAGAACAAGCTTTAGAACGTGTAAGATATAAATTTTTCAAAGAGGGCAAAATGAGCCTGAATACTAGTGATTCAGCTACGCTCATAGGTACACCAGAATATTTGGTACTTTCATTATATTTGTTTTATGTGTATAAATCTTAAGGACTTGGTCATATTTTGCTCATTAGCTTAATGAGAATGCTGCGCACACACAGATACGATGCCTGTCTGTAACTGTGGCTTTAACAAATTGTTACAGAACATGTGGGGGAGCAGGAATTCATTCATAGACTGTATATACTGAATTTGTTACAGCAAGATGATGAAGGCAAAACCTGATATCACTGGTGCCTAAGATTTACTTTAATTTTTAATGTAATCGACTGAAATCCTAAAGACAGGTTTCAGAGTAGCAGCCATGTTGTATTCGCAAAAAGAAAAGGAGTACTTGTGGCACCTTAGAGACTAACAAATGTATTTGAGCATAAGCTTTCGTGAGCTACAGCTCACTTCATCGGATGCATTTGGTGGAAAATACAATGGGGAGATTTATATACATAGAGAACATGAAATAATGGGTGTTACCATACACAATGTAACCAGAGTGATCACTTAAGATGAGTTATTGTATGTCTGTATGTATATAAATCTCCCGACTGTATTTTCCACTGAATGCATCCGATGAAGTGAGCTGTAGCTCATGAAAGCTTATTCTCAAATAAATTTGTTAGTCTCTAAGGTGCCACAAGTACTCCTTTTCTTTTTGTGAAATCCTAAACACACCATTTTACAGCTCCTCAGTTGTTGGCAAGATGATGATCTGCTCAAGTGTGGGAGATACAAGCACTTTCCCCCTTGAACATGCTTCATGGCACTGCCCAATGAAAGCAGCAACTGAAGATGGGGCTAATTTCATATAGGTTCAAGTCAACTGAGCATGAGACTTTCAGCAAGGTGTCTGAAATGCCAAGCATTCAAAAGCTGCTGAAATAAAATGCATCTTCTGTTTGGTTTCCTGCCAACTCCAGAATTAAATAACAATTACTTTCTGTTAATGTCTTTTACAGCCATTCCATTTTTCGTACATCATAGCTAGTTGGTGGTATAATCAAGGGCTTTCCCTATCCCCTCCGGTTGTCCCAGAATGGGCTATTGGCCCCATGCCTCTGCTTGCCTTTTGGATGTCGGCTATCATATTAGTATGCCTAAGAAACAAATATATAATTCCTATGGTCTTTGCATCAAATCCATTAAAGTCAACTGGAGTCTTTTCATTGACTTTACTAAGGTTGGGATCAGGCCCTATATACAAGGGAACAATCTAGTATGGAAAGAGGGATTTACATTCAGGACTCTACATTGAGGGCAGGTAGTTATGGTGATGATTAAAGTGTGTAAATGATTTTTAAAATTTATTTTCAACAAATTTTATTCTAATTAGCACAGAATCAGTTTGGTGTCAGCACTTCTAACTTAACTTCTAAAGAAACTAACTAACTAATGTTACATCTAAGAAAAAAGGTAGAGGGTTCAAATGGCACATCCATATCAAGTACCTGATGCTGCAAGCTGCTCAGCATGACTGGACGCCTACACTGAGGCAATGCTGCACTGACTTCAATCGACCTGTGTGGACCAGAACCTAATTTTCTGTTTTCAGTATATATTTCATAAGTGATTTTTAGCTTCCTTCACTTTTCTGCTCTACCTGGGGAGAGCAGAAATTAGCTCACATCTATAAAGCCATTAGTGCAGATTCTGTCTCATGTGATCTCCAGTGGGGTGAATGACAGACAGACACAGAGAAACACAGGAGGTTTCTAACCTATTCATCGGGGAAATGTAAAGTAATCTGGTGTCCAATCAGCACCTTTCACTTGAACAAAGAATAAAATAAAAGATAATGACAGAGGCAGGGGAATAATATATATTACATACCGATATGGGTGTGAGTCCGTACCCCTATGTTCACCCATTTTACAAGTTTATGGTAAATTTTGTACGAAGTATGCCTTGTGAGGTATCACTTGAAAATTTAATTTCCTGATCATTATTGTCCTGGTATGATGTCTGGCAACCTTGTATGTAAAGTTATAAAATTCTACTGTATAATATTAATAAAGACATGTTCCAAGTCTGGAGAGAAGTCAATCCTGTACCCCAGAGACAAAAGGCTAGCTGATGCCTCAGCCAGGTGTCAACAAAATCAAATGGACCATCACCTAGTTAAGTGGCCATTCTTTGGCAAGAAAGAGGGGCTCAGTGAAAAAAAAAATCTATACATTGACAAAGAAGCAGGTTGGGGTTCCCTTTCACTAAGACTGTGTGTCCTGAACTTCACAGGATTCTCAAGGAAGGGAGAGCAATTACCCTGAATTCTCTCTCCTAATTTCTCTACCCACAGCATCAACAACACTTGAAGAACAAGGAAAGCAGCATTGGACTAGGGGAGGAATCACTGGCTGAAAGAAATTCAACCAGTAAGACTGATGAAACATTTGGTCAGAGACCTTCACTTTGAATTAACTTAGCTGCATTTTACTTTTATTTTCTTGTAACCAATTCTGACTCTTATGCCTCATTACTTATAGTCACTTAAAATCTATCCTTCTGTTGCTAATAAATTTGTTTTATTGTTTTATATAAACCAGTGTGTTTGGACTGCAATGTTTGGGAAACTCCATTTGGGTTAACAAGATTTGTGCATATCATTTTCTATTAATAAAATGACAAACTTTATGAGCTTGTAATGTCCAGGAGAAAACTGGGCAGTACATGATGTACATTTCTGGGGGAATGTCTGGGACTGGGCATTTGCTGGTGTTGTTCTGCAGTGTCATTCATGAGTGGCTGGCTACAGCACTCAAACATTATAACTGGGAGTAACTTACATGCAGGAGGCTGGGGTGAAGGTGCAGACCAGAAATGGTATCTCTCTCACAGTGATGCAGTGAAAAAAAGGTAGAAAAACTGACAGGACACAGCTGTCCATATTATACACTAGGTAATGACACTGAGTGTAGAAATCACTAGAATGGTTGCTGGACATTAATTTCTCTCAGCAAAGCCATTGATGGCCTTACTTATTTTACTTTAGGACATAGATACTTGAAATAATTTCCCCAGGATCTAAGGCTATGTCTACATTATGGACTTTATATCAGCACAGCTGTACCACTGCAAGTTCTCCTGTGTAGCCACTCTATGCCTGAAGGAGTATGGCAGTAGCTATGTTGCCAGGAAATGCTCTCCCGCTGATATAGAGCTGTCCACACTAGTGCTTTTGTCAGCAAATCTTTTGTCGGTCAGGGGAGTGTTTTCACTCCCCTAACAAAAGTGCTATTGTAGACATAGCCTGAGACCAGCAAACCTTGCTTAAACAGGTCACTGTAATCTGGGGCAGTTAACATGTTGAGAATGACTGGTTAAGCTTTTTCTAGTGTTGAACATAATTAAAGATCCAGAACACCTGATTTACTTGCCTGGATGAACTGAGCTTGTCCCTGCTTAGACCACTCATATACAGAAATGATGTATGGTCAAATAACTCCTCATCTGTGAGAAAAAAAATGGCATAAATCTCTTTATTTTGTGTATTCTCTCCTGTTACCATGGAGAGTACAATTATATCACTGAACAGTATATGTTAAGGTGAGAAACTAGTCTCCCATTATAGCACTGGTATTGACACACAGCCACTGCCCCCGTAACGAACACATCTCATATTCTTATCAAATATAAAGAAATTCGTACTGTATCACAACACAACATCCTTAACTGTAACCCAATGCAGCTAATTCACCAGTAATCAGAAAACCCTTGCAAAATGTAAATATAAAAGTTATACATGAACGCATCAATTATATATCTTGATCAGCCTCAAATGCAGTTCTACATACATACTTTTCCTGTAAATTATTCACCTTCCTGTTAAACTACATACAAAACATTTCCAAGAAACAGCAGTTGTAGATACATTACCAAAATATCCCAACAATTGTAGTAGCTGCTCAAATTTTCCAATTAGCAGCATCCTATAAAAGAAATTTTGTGATACCAAAATAAAAGGTAACAAAAATGAATAAAATAAATTTAAATAATCCATGGGTCACAGTTGTGTTGTGATGAAACAGGCATTTCTCAACATATTGTAGTTATGATGACAATTTGTGTCTTATGATTACTTTTTAAAAAAAGGGAAATAAATAGTTCAGTGTTGGGGCTTTGTAATTACAGTTTTGTTACTTTGCAGCAGAATTGGTTTTTGAAACTTTTTTGTTTTGTTTTGAATAGTTTATACCAGATCTGGTTGTGGCAGCATAGTTGAGGTTGGGAGAAAGGGTTCAGTTTACTAGGAATTAAAAAGCTTTATTTGTTTTGTAAATTTGTTTCAGTTTATGAATTTTTCATGGTGATTTGACGAAAAAACTGATCAATAGAGAACAAGAGTTCAATAATCACCATGATTTGAAATTTCTACTGAAGTATCTCACCTCCCCCCCGCCAACTTCTTTTGCAAGAAACATGAGACATGCTGAGCTCCATATGCACATCAGACTGCACTGCCAGTTATAATTGATCATGTTTATTTAACAATGTGAGAGGTTTTCAAAATCACTGAGCCACCAATAACTCACCTCCAGGCAATCACAAAAGACCCCAGATGCCTCAGCTGAAGTCTCCCCTCCGACCCTTCATATATCCAGGCATTTCACCACTCTTATTATTGATCAAGGCATTGAGCTCTAAGCCTAGAAGGCAGTTGGAGACAGATACCCAGCTCCACCACTTTAGGAAAAAAGTTCAGAGAGATTAGCAGTATGTGCCCCAATTTCAAACATATGCTCTAATGCGGAACTTTACATAGCAACCTCAGTAACAATAAGGCAATTTAGCCTCCCAAATGAATGGGCTGTGTGACAGTCAATTGTGCTAATCTGTTGATACAAGGTAGCACAAGGTTGCCATTAATGTTCTGTGTTAAAGTGAGGCATTGGATTAAGTTGGGTTGTGCTTCAGTCTGTTGGCGATGCAAGTGCCTTATGAATCACTGGAGTTTATCATCAATCGATGTGTCAGCAATGCGACAAAAAACAAGGGGTGTAAGAGACTTTCCTCTTCAATTCTTATTTCCATGCTTTCAGGCAGTGCGGGAGTGCCCTGATGGAAGCAAACCTATCACTAAAAAAAAATACCTATGTGTACACACACACCCATAAAATGGCCCAGATAAACAAGAAAGGGAAGAAAAAGAATTGAAATGGGTAAATCCACTTACAACCACAGGGGAAAAAAACAAACCAAACCATGCTGCTAACCATTGCAGGAACACAACAAGCCAGGAAGATGTCAGTATATAATTTCAGTTGTATTCATGTCATTCTGAGTCTGTAGGTGCTTTTCAGTCACAGCATTACTAGTATGTTTCTGACATCTAAGGGATGCTATTCAGAATCTGGTTTGCATTTAGTATATTGTTGTTTACCTGCAAATGTTCTGCTCGGGCAGCTTGGCTGCATGGCATTTTTCACTGCAGTAACAATATTCTTGTGAGGAGAGTGAGACACAGTAGAATCACAAGTTTATTCAGGCAGTACTTGTGTCTCTCTCTCCTATTATTTGGAAACATCCTCGGAGGTCAGATTTCTATACCCTTACTTACACCGAGTAGCAACTTATTCCCCAAGCAATTCTACCAGCTACAGGAAGTTGCTGCACATCACAAGAGGATCACACTCTAGTTAAGTACCTGTTTAAGATTTAATAATACTTTGCATTTACAGCGTCTTATCTGAAACATGAAATAAACCTCACAACATCTCCAAAAAGTGGATTTTATACCCAGGTTACAGGGAGATTAATTGATTTGCCCAAGGTCACAAAGTGAGTCAATGGCAAACTCAGCATTGGAGTACAAGAGTGCTGATTACCTGCCTCTCATCCAACCGATTAGCTAGAGATTTTCTGTGGTTAAATATTTACAAACCAAACTTGTGATCTTCGTGTGACAGTAGCTACAGAAGTGAAGATTATCAATTTTTCTTCAATAAAATCCATAGTCCTTCAGAAATAACACAGGGTCAGATTGTGATCCTCTCCCCCAGCCTCCCTCCATGGCAGCATTAGCACTCCCCTAAGAGCTGGAGCATGCGGGGAGAACAGGGCGGTTGTGCGGTGCTCCCAACAGGGAACTAGCAAAGCCACAGCCCCCAACACACAGGTCAGCAGAGCTGAGCCAACACAAGGGTGGGGTCATTAGCTCATTGCAGCCCTTTAATGGATGCAAGTTATTTCCTCCAGGGCCAATGGGGAAAGAAACCCTTTCTTCTTCTAGAGGAACTTCAGAGCCACAATTCCTTTCAGGTCTCCTTCTGCAGATCAGTCTACCCCATAGTTACTACAGAATCAAGAGGTCATTACAATAATGGGTGATGCTGACAAGGAGGACAATCCATGGAGATAAAGGACAGTCCAGCAGTTAGGGCACTAGCCTGACACTCAGGTGACCCAGCTTCAACTCCTTGCTGTGGCACAGGACTTTTTACATGACCTTGAGCAGGTCACTAAGGGAATGTCTCCACAGCAATTAAAAACCTGCAGCTGGACTGTGCCAGCTGACTCAGGTTCACAGGGCTCTGGCTGAGGGAATTTTAAATTGCAGTGTAGACATTTAGTTTCAGGCTGGAACCTAGATTCTAGAAGCCCGAGAGAGAGAAAGTGTCCCAGAGCCTGGGCTACAGAATGAGCCTGAACGTTGACACTGCAATTAAAAAAAAAAAACCCTTAGCCCAAGCCCTGTGAGCCTGACTCAGCTAGCACGGGCCTGACACCACTGTTCCCTCAAAGCTGTGTGCGTGCACACAAATCCGAAACCCCGCGCACACGGCGAAACATCAGGTGCACAAATATTTGCACAGAAGAAATTTTTTGCACACACAGCCTGTCAAAAATTTGCACAGAAGAATTTTTTTGCGCACACAGCCTGTCAAAAATTAGGAGAAAATTGCCTGCCATGGGTGTCTCATTGCAGTGTAGCTATACCTTTAGTGTCTGTGAGCTTCAATTCTCCATTTCTAAAATGGGATTATGGTACTTTATGAGGACAAATACGCTGAAGATGGTGAAGTGTTTAGTTACTATGGTAATTAGTACTTAAAATAGATAATAATGATCATCATGTTTTCATATTAGTGGCCACTGTTTAAATACAAATTGGTCTGGCCCAAGGTTTTCAGGTTTTATAACATTGTTTTCCTAGTGAAGGGCAGCAGAGCGCTTAACTGTCCAGCTGGAAAATTAGCACAAGATGGTATAAAGCAATAGTTCTAAGAATGGAAGGAGCAATAAGCCATAAGAAACCTCTGTTTTATTGACAAGTGTATAATGGAAGGAAGATTTTGATTTAACCATTATGTAACTGTTACATGCAGAGAACTCGTTACATAACTACTTGGAAGACAACTTCTGATGCCAGAAGTCCAGACAATAATGTAATGTGAATGTAAAATACTTTACCCTGCAGTAGAGCATAATCACTTGTGAATACTTTGAAGGGATGAACAATGGTCAGGCAGCAACTACTTGACTTCTGGTAGTTTATCATCACTGCCCTTCAAGCCTTGGTGCATTAGTATTTACATCACTGGAGTGACTATGGGTAACCTGCATAACCTACAAGACCTAAATGTGTTCTTATACAAAGTAGGTTAGATCCATGGGTGATGGTCAAGCTCTGCTCAGCGCAGGACTCAATGGGGAGAAAAGATTGCTGTACTCCACTTCACTCTTGCTCTGATTCTGGGGCTAGCTAGAAGTTGGTCCAGCTCCTACACAAGCCTCAGGGCTGCTTTAATTTCCACCTAGTTTCAAGAATCCGTCCCTGTCCCCCCCCAAAAGGACTGTTCTAGGGCTGGAGTACCACACTCTCCTCTTTGCTATCATATCCTGTTTCAGGAGGGAACCAGGAAGGGTGAGTAAGAGCTGCCTTTTCAGACTCTACATCACCACATGAATTTTTCTAATTAGATAATAGCTAAGGATGCTTTTGGCTGTTTTGCGCTAGTTACAACAGGGGCCATGATCTATCTCAGAGTGGGTAATTTAGAAGAGACAAGGGTCACATACTCCGATTTCTTGAGGTGTGATCTGCTTCTAAAGTCTGAAGCCTCCAATTCTTAAGCATGTGACTACTATAGGAAAGCACCCCAGCAGCATTACCTCTTAATATATAGCATGCTCAAAAAAGTTCCAGTCCAATGAAAATTTGTATCATTTACTCACACTAACCTAGACTGATGCACAGGAGCACTTTAAATTTGCAATTTCTCATTCCATTTGCAGCACTCCCATCTCCTACCAAAAATAATTCACGTCAGTTCTTTGATCTGGGAGAGTGCCAAGCTGACAAATATTTCAGGTCAGGCATCCAGTGTCCTTCAAGAGGAATAATCGCCCATATGAAATACCAGGAGGCCTGGTTTTAAATTAGATATGGACCCCACAGTGGAAAATACATGCACAATTTCATGGAGTAGCAAGGGCTTCTACACCCCGGATATGTCCACCATCTTCAGGAAGGAATACGCTCCTCTACACAAAGATTCAGCAAATGCCTCTAAAAGGAGAAGAATGTTTTTGTTGCTTTATTATAATTTGTCATTTTGTCTTTTGATATTGTTTGTCTTTCAGAGTGAGGACAGGATGGAATTTTATTGATGTTTGTACCTGCTAAAGACTCAGATAGTCTGTGTACAGGGGTGGAGGAGCATATTGTTGATGGTGGTGGTGGTTTTTGTTTGTTTACTAACTTGCCTTATTTTACAAGGTTCATGAACTTGGATGAATATTAGATGATCAAAGCACATGCAGGTTTTATGTCAATTTCTTTTTCAGCCATAAATAAATAGGATTATAACAAAATTGTACAGGGTATGTTATGCTGGAAGATGTTAATGGCTGCCAGCAGGGGAGTGTTGGATCCACAGGCACTCAGACTTCTTTAAAAGCAAAGCCTGTGCCAAGCACTCTTTCAGGCTCAGAAGGGCCACAAGACACTTTATATAGTAAACACACCTCAGGGTCCAGGCAGTAGGCTAAGCTGTGTAGACAGTGCGCGTTGGAGGCAGGAGATGTTGTTGCGAGTGTGACCATGAGAGGAAGCAAAGTAATGGGTTCTTTAGCACAAAGCACCTGGAGTGTCAGACTTAAGGATTTCTGAGCAAAGCAATTGCCTGCTATTTTTTGTTTCTATTGTATTCAGGGAAACAGTATTTTATATACGTTTGTAAATAAAGCATCACACCAAGAACATACCTCATTTATATCACTGATTTCTCATTCTAATGGAAACATCCTAGCAAAGACCCAAATTTTGACTAACTACTCGGTCCAAAAAGGGAAACATGGCACATGCTATGATGCTTACTAATTTACATCATCATCTCGAGGAAACACCAGGCTGATAAATCATAGCAGGAAGCATAACTTCACAAATTATCTGCAAGATTGGGCCACTGATTTGCAAGTGTTCACATGTAGACTTAACCCTTTTATCTTTTGTTCCTCTCTGATGTTATTTCAGAGTTCATTTGCATAGTCACTGTAACAGTCTGTATGCAAAAAGAAAAGGAGTACTTGTGGCACCTTAGAGACTAACAAATTTATTTGAGCATAGGCTTTTGTGAGCTACAGCTCACTTCATCGGATGCATCCAGTGAAAATATAGTGGGGAGATTTTATATACACAGAGAACATGAAACAATGGGTGTTACCATACACACTATAACGAGAGTGATCGGGTAAGGTGAGCTATTACCAGCAGGAGAGGGGAAAAAACCCTTTTGTAGTGATAATCAAGGTGGGCCATTTCCAGCAGTTGACAAGAACGTGTGAGGAACAGTAGGGGGGAAAATAAACATGGGGAAATAGTTTTACTTTATGTAATGACACATCCACTCCCAGTCTTTATTTTACTCACCTTACTCTCATTACAGTGTGTATGGTAACACCCATTGTTTCATGTTCTCTGTGTATATAAGATCTCCCCACTACATTTTCCACTGGATGCATCCGATGAAGTGAGCTGTAGCTCACAAAAGCTTATGCTCAAATAAATTTGTTAGTCTCTAAAGTGCGACAAGTACTCCTTTTCCTTTTCTTTTTGCAGATACAGAATAACACGGCTGCTACTCTGAAGTCTGTTTGCAGAAACTGACTGCAAGGATGACATCATCAGTCCTCAGTTATCTTCACAAAATATGTGTATGTCATTTTAGAAGTGAACATTCTAGGACTACACAGTGGCTGATGAGATTTTAGAGCAAGCAAGACGAATCCTACTTAGAAAAAAAGCAAATCTGCAAGTGCACTTGAAGGAGAGCAGAAGTCATTAAATAATCCATCTTCGAATGCTGGCAAATAATGTTCTTTGCTTGAGCTTTCCTTTAGACCAAGGGTCTCCAAGCTACTGCCCGCAGGCCAGATCCAGCCCAGGGCTTCCATTTGTCCAGCCCGCCAACCAACAGGGGAGAAGCAAATGGCTGAGTAGGCACCCTGAGCGGGCGGGGGGAGGGCCCACTGGCAGCAGCTCACATGGGGCAGCAGCACAGCTGAGCAGTGTGGAGGGGGGAGTGCCCCGGAAGCCAGTGTCCCCCCAAAAGGGGAGCCAACTTAGGGGAGAGTTACTGCTGCAGCTGAGGCCCCTGCCTTAGAGTAAAAATACAAGCCAGATGCTTCATTACATCTCCAATAAATGGAGTAAAAAAGATGGAAATTAAAATTTAACCATTATGAAATTGTTAACTACAGCACTAATAGAACCAAACAGTCCCAAGCAACACTGGGAACCTGGAGCTTCTCTTACCTAAGTACAGCCAAACTTTCAATCCTTTGTCATTTTCTTCAGCAGAGCAGGTACGCCTAGCGGGCACAGAGAGAAGGGAGCAGGCATAGGGCAGAGCAGACCCAAAAAGGGGAGCCCAATTTAGAATTTAATGCAATATTGACACAGTAGAGTAGTGTTGTTGTTTTAACGATTTTGCATATATTTAATTTTTTTCCCCCACAGTTGCTTCGGCCCGTAAAGCCCCTTCAAAAATCTAATATGATCCTTGTCTCCAAGTTTGGAGATCCCTGCTTTAGACAATACTGCAAATTAGTCAGCATCTGTCTAAGAATAGTGCCACAGGACTTGAGCCTCAGAAAGAATATTACGACACATGTGTTCTTGCATCCACTGAGGCTGACTCCAAGTAATCTGTTAGTTTAAAAATATGGAGAGAGAGTGTCCCAATAACAGAAAGCTTTTCCTTTTCCCTGTTAATTAAGCACATTTAACTTCCAAAGATAGAGTCACTATTTTAGAAAGGAAATAGGCCACAAAAAGCACTGCAAGAGTTACACAGATTCATAGACAAAAGGGCAGAAAGGACCATTATGCTCATCTAGTCTGACCTCTGGTGATAGAATTTTACCAAGCGAGTCTTGTATTCAGTTGTCGAGATACAGTTCTGTAAGGTGAGTAACTAGCTTCATGGGAAGAAAGAAAAGGAGTACTTGTGACACCTTAGAGACTAACAAATTTATTTGAGCATAAGCTTTCGTGAGCTACAGCTCACGAAATGCATTCGATGAAGTGAGCTGTAGCTCACAAAAGCTTATGCTCTAATAAATTTGTTAGTCTCTAAGGTGCCACAAGTACTCCTTTTCTTTTTGCAAATACAGACTAATACGGCTGCTACTCTGAAACCTAGCTTCATGGGATGCACCATAATGAAATTTGGTTTTATATCATAAGTTGGGGAAGAAAATACTATATATTTCCATATGCCTAAAATTCACAGCTGGTAGAATAATTGTAATTCGTGTCAAGTGAAAAGAGAGAGAGAGAGAGAGAGACCCGAAATAATCAAAGGGGGAAAAAATGAACTGCCACACAAATGCCCACAACTTTCCAGAGTCCTAGTTTTCCTCAGGTTATGCTTGAGCCTGGCACTGTTACCACATTAGGTGAATTTTCTGCCTCAAAGCAGCATCTTCAGTAGACAGCAGCTGTAACAAATTATCCTCCTTAACTTCAGACTAGCTCAAACTGATAACTACTATTTGCCTCTAGGTATGGGCCTTAAATAGATGAGAACAGATGGCTCACAAAATAGTTTTTCTTATCCAGCTCTATCTGCCACAGAAAGGAGTGACAGATTCATCTGCACTGCTTCCTGTCCATACTCTCTTACATACTCCCCGCACCCCGCCAATCACAATGGGGATTATACCAGTCTGCAAAAGCTGCTTTATTGGAAGGTACCAAAATAAGGCCCTGTAGGGTATGTCTACACAGCATTTTGGACTGAGCAGGAGCAGGCATCCCAATCTGGCTCAACAGACTTGGGTTAGCAGCACTCACGCTAGTGCTCTCTCTATAATCGTACAGACAACGCTTTGAAGTTGTGCCTTGGGCTGGAGCTCGGTCTCTGAAGCCTAGGAGCGGGGATGGCTTCAGAAGCGCTGTCTATACAGTTATCTTTAAGGCACTAGCACAACCCGCGCTAACCTGAGTCTGTCAACTATGGCTGGGAGGCTCGCTCCTGCTCAGTCCAAAATGCTGTGTAGATATCACTGCATCCAGTCTGGATTATATGAGAGTCTAACACAGGATATGGAACAAAGCAAATTCAAGAGACACAGTATACATCTGATTTTTTTAAAGATGTAATTCTGACATTTTAAACAAATATCAAATAGTCCTTTGTGTTCGTATTTTGTTATTGTATATACTGTTGATTGTTTATGGCTTGATCCAAATCCCACTGAACTTGATGGATATCATTCCATTGATTTTAATGGGCTTTGGATCAGAACCTTAAACTCTGCTGCCAACTCTCTGGTCTCACCCACATATAATACTATCTATATTTACATAATTCATGCAGTATTTCTCCCCGCACCCCCAACATACAAAGAAATTGTGTGGTGGTGGTAGTGGGGGTGGGGGAGGGGGAAATGGGCTATATCAATGCATCTATTTTTAAGCAGACATTCCAATGATGACCAAATTGATGCTACTATATGGCCCATAATTTGTTGATTTTATAAGCCAGCCTTACCCTGGAGGTGCAGTTGCTGTACAATAATAGTGCAATGGTTATATCAAAGACAGAACATAACCCATTAATTAAGTCCAATCAAATTCATTCCAACCAAGTATAGGAAAGATCAATCAAATCCTGTTGGAGCTCATTATATGAGCTCCTAATTTCTTTTAGCCCAAAACTCAGTCCAGCTCTGTTTTGAATTAATTGGTGTTACTAATTACTGGGGTAATTTGTTAAACACTCCAGCCACAGTACTTCGGAATCACATACTGTATTGCATTTTCAATTTAATCCTAAACTCTGTGTGTTTGTGTGTGTGTGTGTTGGGGGATAGGGGGTGTTTGTTGCTGTTTGTTTTAAATCTCTCATGTGTCTTGTAAATTACTTCTGAACAGGGATAGTCACATAATCAAGGACACTTCAGAAATTAATTTTGGAGTGTGGGGGAAAGTCTGCATAGTTTATGGAGAAAAAACATTTCATCACAAACAGATTTGTTTATATGTATTTTATAAGAGCTTACAAATAAATCAAACTGGCACAAAGTTATTTAAAGATGAGTCAAAGGAAAATAGTGCCCAATAGATTAAAACAGCCTTTGTGAAACCCAATCTGTTCAAAAACTACTAAACACAACTGTCTACAAAGCCTGCAAAAGTGACAGATGTTACTAAAAGATTCCATAACTTAGCATCTGGATTGTGTGCTTGCGGTCGACAAAGAAAGAAGGAAGAGTGATATAAAGTGCCAACAAAAATGCTGCTCACTACTGCTCATCTTTCCTTGCAGTGGAACTTAGCATTAGCATCACTGGATAGTCAAGTGGCTAACTATCACCGTGTACTTCACTGGGTAGGACTAAGGACTGGCACTCAGGAGACCTGGTTTCTATTCCTAGCTCTCAGAGTAGCAGCCATGTTAGTCTGTATTCGCAAAAAGAAAAGGAGTACTTGTGGCACCTTAGAGACTAACAAATTTATTAGAGCATAAGCTTTCATGAGCTACAGCTCACTTCATCGGATGCATTTGGTGGAAAATACAGTGGGGAGATTGATATACACACACAGAGAACACGAAACAATGGGTTTTATCATACACACTGTAAGGAGAGTGATCACTTAAGATAAGCCATCACCAGCAGCGCGGGGGGAAGGGGGGAGGAAAACCATTCATGGTGACAAGCAAGGTAGGCCATTTCCAGCAGTTAACAAGAACATCTGAGGAACAGTGGGGAGGGTGGGGGGGGGGGGGAGAAATAACATGGGGAAATAGGCTTGAATAGAGACTGGGAATGGATGAGTCATTACACAAAGTAAAACTAAGTTAATTGTATCCAGTTTGCAAATTAATTCCAATTCAGCAGTCTCTCGTTGGAGTCTGTTTTTGAAGCTTTTTTGTTGAAGGATAGCCACCCTCTGGTCTGTAATCGAGTGACCGGAGAGATTGAAGTGTTCTCCAACTGGTTTTTGAATGTTCTAATTCTTAATGTCTGATTTGTGTCCATTTATTCTTTTACGTAGAGACTGTCCAGTTTGGCCAATGTACATGGCAGAGGGGCATTGCTGGCACATGATGGCATATATCACATTGGTAGATGCGCAGGTGAACGAGCCTCTGAATGTGTGGCTGATGTGATTAGGCCCTATGATGGTGTCCCATGAATAGATATGTGGACAGAGTTGGCAACGGGCTTTGTTGCAAGGATAGATTCCTGGGTTAGTGGTTCTGTTATGTGGTGTGTGGTTGCTGGTGAGTATTGCTTCAGATTGGGGGGCTGTCTGTTAGCAAGGACTGTCTTGTCTCCCAAGATCTGTGAGAGTGATGGGTCGTCCTTCAGGATAGGTTGTAGATCCTTGATGATGCGTTGGAGAGGTTTTAGTTGGGGGCTGAAGGTGATGGCTAGTGGCGTTCTGTTATTTTCTTTGTTGGGCCTGTCCTGTAGTAGGTGACTTCTGGGTACTCTTCTGGCTCTGTCAATCTGTTTCTTCACTTCAGCAGGTGGGTATTGTAGTTGTAGGAATGCATGATAGAGAACTTGTAGGTGTTTGTCTCTGTCTGAGGGGTTGGAGCAAATGCGGTTATATCGTAGAGCTTGGCTGTAGACAATGGATCGTGTGGTATGATCTGGATGAAAGCTAGAGGCATATAGGTAGGAATAGCGGTCAGTAGGTTTCCAATATAGGGTGGTGTTTATGTGACCATCGCTTATTAGCACCGTAGTGTCCAGGAAGTGTTTAGTCTCTAAGGTGCCACAAGTACTCCTTTTCTTTTTGCGAATACAGACTAATACGGCTGCTACTCTGAAACCTGTCATTATGCAAGGCACTGAATTTAGCCATATACAGTGGAAATCTGTCAACTTCATGAAAAAACTTGTACAGATACGGACAGACATTATCTTCCTCTCCAAATGCAAACAGATGGACATTATACCAAAAGGACTGAAGGTAAAAAATCCATTACAATCTACATACCACACAGACTATGCTGACAGCTTGTGCCACATACTCTCAAAGAAACTGTGGAACCACCTGATCAACATCCTCTACAGCAAACAGGGAATGAGTAAGAATGAGCTCTCAAAACTGGATACTCTCATAAAGAACCAACCTTCCACACAAACTTCCTCGTGGCTGGACTTTACAAAAACTAGACAAGCCATTTACAAAACACACTTTGCTTCTCTACAAAAGAAAAAGAACACTAAGCTATCTAAACTACTACATGCCACAAGGGGTCACAACAGTGGTTCCCGTAACCCACCCAGCAATATTGTTAATCTATCCAACTATACTCTTAGCCCAGCAGAAGAATCTGTCCTGTCTTGGGGCATCTCCTTTTGCCCCTCCATCCCCACGAACATGATACAGTTCTGTGGTGACCTAGAATCCTATTTTCGACGTCTCTGACTCAAGGAATATTTCCAACACACCTCCGACCAACATATTGATCCACAGAGACCTTCCTACCAACACTACAAAAAGAAGGATTCAAGGTGGACTCCTCCTGAAGGTCGAAGCAGCAGACTGGACTTCTACATAGAGTGCTTTCGCCAACATGCACGAGCTGAAATTATGGAAAAGCAGCATCACTTGCCCCATAACCTCAGCCGTGCAGAACACAATGCCATCCACAGCCTCAGAAACAACTCTGACATCATAATCAAAAAGGCTGACAAAGGAGGTGCTGTCGTCATCATGAATAGGTCGGAGTATGAACAAGAGGCTACTAGGCAGCTCTCCAACAGCACTTTCTACAAGCCATTACCCTCTGATCCCACTGAGAGTTACCAAAAGAAACTATAGCATTTGCTCAAGAAACTCCCTGAAAAAGCACAAGAACAAATCCGCACAGACACACCCCTGGAGCCCCGACCTGGGGTATTCTATCTGCTACCCAAGATCCATAAACCTGGAAATCCTGGAAGCCCCATCATCTCAGGCATTGGCACCCTGACAGCAGGATTGTCTGGCTATGTAGTCTCCCTCCTCAGGCCCTACGTTACCAGCAGTCCCAGCTATCTTCGAGACACCACTGACTTCCTGAGGAAACTACAATCCATTGGTGATCTTCCTAAAAACACCATCCTAGCCACTATGGATGTAGAAGCCCTCTACACCAACATTCCACACAAAGATGGACTACAAGCCGTCAGGAACAGTATCCCCAATAATGTCACGGCTAATCTGGCGGCTGAACTTTGTGACTTTGTCCTCATCTATAACTATTTCACATTTGGGGACAATGTATACCTTCAAATCAGCGGCACTGCGATGTGTAATCACATGGCCCCACAGTATGCCAACGTTTTTATGGCTGACTTAGAACAACACTCGATTACAGACCTAAGAGTGGCTATCCTTCAACAAAAAAAACTTCAAAAACAGACTCCAATGAGAGATTGCTGAATTGGAATTATTTTGCAAACTGGATACAATTAACTTAGGCTTGAATAGAGACTGGGAATGTCATTACACAAAGTAAAACTATTTCCCTATGTTATTTCTCCCCCCCACCTCACCCGTCACTGTTCCTCAGATGTTCTTGTTAACTGCTGGAAATAGCCTACCTTACTTGTCACCATGAAAGGTTTTCCTCCTTTCCCCCCCTGCTGCTGGTGATGGCTCATCTTAAGTGATCACTCTCCTTACAGTGTGTATGATAAAACCCATTGTTTCATGTTCTCTCTCTCTGTGTGTGTGTGTGTGTGTGTGTGTGTGTGTGTGTATATATATATATAAATCTCCCCTCTGTTTTTTCCACCAAATGCATCCGATGAAGTGAGCTGTAGCTCACGAAAGCTTATGCTCAAATAAATTTGTTAGTCTCTAAGGTGCCACAAGTACTCCTTTTCTTTATTCCTAGCTCTGTCACTGAAATGTGACAACATACCTTATTCCTCTGTGTATCTGTCATGTGACCTGTGTTACTGTCTCTGTATTCAGACTGCACCTAGCACAATGTGGTCCTGGTCTCAGCTAGGGCCTCTATATTGCCCCTGAAATAAATAATAAAAGGATCATTTAGACACCTCATCCAACTTCAGTAAAATAACTTTGCAAACTTATTTTGGGGATGGAAACCTTCTCATTGAAATGCTTATTCAATCCCCCAAAAAATCCATCTATGTCAATGAGAACATTTCCATTGACTTCAGTAAGTCCTGGCTCAAGCCCAGTATGCTCAGTGGGGTTAATTTGGCTTCCATTTTTGGCTCCTGATGTACTCTAAGATGAGAGGTCAAACTAGCCTCTGATACTACAGGTTTAAAATCCTGCAAGTCTAGGAGAAAGAGGTTTTTTACAACCTGTGCAATGTTCTGTTTCTTCAAGTGTAATGAGAGTACAAAACTGCAGTGAATACAAGCGTGGCTGCCCCTCCAGAGCAGACAGTGGCAAATTGTGTAAATGTTCGCATCTCTTCAAATGCTAAAATAATCTAATCTTTTCCTACTTTCTGTCCCCTCCAAAATCCTATTAAGTCAAACTGAACTAATGACTGAAGATTCTTTTCAAGCATCATGCCTCACTGAGCACAGTTCCTTACATATAATTTTGCGACATACAAAAAGGACTGTGGCAGTCAGTTTTGTTCAGGTGATTATAGCTATACAGTATGATGGGAAGTCTCTAGGTAGGTTACTACTAAGATAAAGCCTGCATTTACATGACCAGACTTCCCAAATGTGTTTTTCCCCTTCTTGGGATATTATTCCAAATAAATTGCATTAGTGCTGGGAGGCCCCACAGTCTAGTGTTAGCACAGCATGGGGATCTAGCACTGCTGCCAATTTTGGGAAAAATCACTTAATCTTTCCATCTTATAGGTCTGTAAAATACAGCTTCACTAAGCAATTTGAGATCCCTGGGTGAAAAATGCCATCTATGTTTATTACAGGGCGGATCCCAGTTGTTCGGACAGTTTCCTGTTTGTGGCTTAAGTAGGGCTATTGGGCCAATCGGCTGCTCTGGGATTGTGCCAATGGGACATTAGGGACGGAACCTCAAAATTGGGCCTGAGCCAGCAGTTATCAAGAGGCTGTCAAGTGGAAGGTTGAAGCATGGCTCTTCATGTGGACCTAGGTTCAAGGGTCATGACAGTACATGGATAAGTGTCCCAGATGTCTTTTTATATATAAATAAAATAAATAAAGTATATGAGCAGCAAAGTTCTCCTATGGTGTAAGGAGAAAACAAATAATTAATACAGCTCTCAACTATATGAAATTGAACTTCAAAAATGCATTTGATTTTAAGAATACTGCATTGTCTTGAAAAATGTAAATATGTCTACATTATAAAAATCTATGCTGGCATGCTCTGGTAAAGACACAGAGTATGCCAACAGGAGGAGTTTTTCTGGTGGCAAAGTAATTCCACCTCCCCAAATGACATTCACTACATTGACAGAAAGACACTGCTGGTACAGTTGAATCTACACTGTGGGTTGTGCTGCTCCTGCCATGGTTTACTCCAAGCTGACCTAGCTAGGCTGGCAAAACTGAAGTGTAAAATAGGCCTGTTTCTCTTTCATCCGCCATTCAAAAATGTTTTAAAAGTTTGTAGAAATGCATTTTCTTCTACTGCACCCGGGTAAGGACTGAACATTTAGCCCCGAGAAAGGAGATGTATAACTGCACCAGTTGCGTAAAAGCCATTTGAAGTCCTTCTTTGGTTCCCTTTTGCTTCAGGGGAGAAATAAGTTACTGTCACCCTTTATAGGGTGCAGCTTACTTTCCCCTCACGCTGTTGAATATTACCTCAAGTAAGTGATTACCTTTTTCTCTAGTCCTTAACTTGGATGGTCGCTTAAAACAAGTTTCAGTGTATTCCTACTTGTACATTGGGAAAAACAGTGGACAGGAAAAGATTTTCTAGACCCAAATAGACTGACTCAAGTATCTTTAGTTCATTCTCTTCTTCTTGCTTACTTTTCACTGCATCTTTCACAAGTAAAAAAAGTGTATCGATTCTAATTTTTAATACAAATTACAGTACAAAGATCCTCCCACAGTCCTATGCATCACTTAACCCCAGTAACACATGGGTACATAGGATGTGTGCGCCGCTTATGTGAACTTTCTGCATGGAGTAAATTTCACTGACTCATTATCATCAATTTTATGGCAACATATTTCATGATATATTTGCAACCACATACCTGAAGTATGTATGTGAATTCTGATTGTGCCTCATGGATTGAGTGGTGGAAAACTACTCTAAGATTAGAAGTAGGGAAAGGGGAAAAAAAAAAAACTAGAAGAGGAAATAAAAATGTGGATTTTTAAAAACATAAATGTGACTTCATATCATCTAAATATATTTGTCTTGCTCAATTCATTCTTTTGCTGATACTCCCCCCTCACATTTTTTTAAGCATAAGAAAATGTTTTGGCTTGGAGCTTTGCTTGCAAAAACAGCACAAACTATTAAACCTGGTATTAGGCATTTGTAGAGAACCTGTCACTGGTCCATGAGTTGGCTCCTACACGCCACTTGCAATATGCACACCCACACCTCCCCAAAAAATGAATCCATTTGACCTTCCAGGCCAATTTTGGCCCTAATTTTCCCAATACCTACATTGATTTGCAGTAATATTTCATTTATTTGCTATCAAAGGCAATAGATCCTTAAGTGCTCTCTCAGTGTAGTCTAATCACATTTTGCTGCCAGACATGTACAAAGAAGCTAGAGCCTTCAGCAATCATTTTAATAGTATGGCATTTAATGCCCTTGAAGGTTGCCAGTTCAACAAGGACCCTATTCACAGGGACTAACAAACAAGCACTCAAAGGCACTACTTATTAGTGCAGCATCTTCCACTTAACGGAGACTCTCTAAAAGTAAATAGATCAGAAGGCTACAATTATGAGCTTTAAGTGACTACAGTTTGTAATGAAAAGCCATTTAGGAATATATTTGGAGAGGTGGGAGAGGGAGAGCGCGCGCGCGCATCACCCGTTTGATTCTATCAATTCTATGAACATTGGAAAAGCAGTCCTAGTGGTCAAGAGCCAGGGTCCACAGTCACCAATTTCATGTATAAAGCCAGAAATTGCACATATTTTTTTCCTGTGCAAAACAGATTGACTTAAGTTCACTCAAAAGGATCACAGCACTTTCAGTGAAACCTCAGCCACGTTAAGTTTGTAACAAAAACCACAAAAACAGGCAACTTTGACTTGATTTGGGTATTTGCTTACAAACCCTTTAATATAGTTCCAGTCAATGGAACTCTGAAACAGACATGGTAAATGAAGTCACAGCAGAACAGAGTTTACAGAGTAAGTGTTCACAATATGCTATTTGACAATCTGTGCAGAAAAGGATAAGCAGCAAATTGCAGGATAAAGCCAATATCAGTCACTACATTTAATACAAACATGAACACAGAAATTCACTAATTGGATATAATGTCATTTCAAAACAGATACTGCAAGGGTGAAGAGATTCTGATGTATGATCCCTTATCGTTATTTTGGAGTTCTCCATAGTGATTCATAGGGAACCAGCTGGTTCAAGGGACTGGTCATGAAGTCTGGAGCCTTTCACCTCCAGATCAGCCATTCAACTCCTTCCATGCTGGTAGCATCAGCCATTCCACTGCTTCCTTGCTAATAATTACTAATTAAATCTGAACTCAACCATGAATACCTAGAAATCCACCCCTAACCAACAATACATAAAAAATACAGAGTAAACACAGATCACAATGGAGTGGGGAGAGGATGCCAAGTGGGCATTACACAGAAGAAAGCAACAGAGAGTCTGGGGAGCACTGAGAGGTGTGGGAAGAGCATAATAAGATTTTTGTGCCTTCTGTGGCGAAGGCCCCATCTTAAAACTGTACCTGAGTCTCATTCATCTTACCAACCCTGTCCCACTGTTGCCTTTGTTCTATATAACAGCCACATCAGAGCTTTTGGGTCCATGAAGATGGAATTAGAAACAAAAGTCTAATCACAATTCTGAAAAGTTTTTAGCCCTTTTCTTTGTGAACATGACTTGAAAATATGACTCATCTATGATATGAGTGGCACATAGGAGGCTGGAGCACAAAAGCTCTCTCTCCTGACAACATTTTCAATGCAAGGAGCCCCTTGTGTGAATAGCCAAGCATTTTCTTCTATTATTGAAAAGACTCGTCCTTAAGGACAAGTTCCTATCTTATTTAATAGTATAATATAGCTTATTTTGCAATTGTCATCAATAGACAATCGAACTTTTGGGTACATGTAGGTTTAAGTCAAATATTTTTGCATATTGTAATACTAGCAATCTAAAGACTAAACGTGTGACCCAGTGTGCAGTTTTCACTGAGTTGTCTCTTGTATTGTTACATTGTCACAGAAAGAAACACAGTCAAGCCTTCACACATGTCCTTTGATATATACAAATCTGCTCAGGCCGATACACTTTTTGAATGCTATATTTCAAACCACAACGCAATCTCTCCAGCATGGGGATTCCTCACAGATGTAAATCCTGCTTTGTCATTTTTCTGTGACACATTGGAACTTGCAGAGGAAAAAAAAAAAAGACTTGACCATAAGTAGTTCAGTGGAGTTACACCAAGGATGAATTTGGCTTATGGTTTCAGTGGGAATGTCTAAATTGCAATTAAAAACCCAGAAACTGATGCAGACTCACAGGGCTCAAGCTAAGGGGATGTTTAATTCCAGGGTAGACTCTGGGGTCTTCTTACCTCGCAGGGTCCTAGAGCCTAGGCTCCAGCCCAAGCATCTAAGCCACAATTAAACACTGCCTTAGCCCAAGCCCCATGAGCCTGAGTCACTGAATTTCAGTGTAGACATACCCTAAGTGACTCTAAATGGCAATAGGTTGGAAAAAAACAAACAGTAGGTCGAATTCATACTGAGTACTAATACAGTTAAACCAGGAATAAATGACCTAGTATCTGTATGCAATTATGTACAAAACTTCATGTTCATTGCTCTCCCAACATGTCAGCTTATGTTTCGAACCATGCTGCTATTTATGATGATGTTGCATGAAAATGCTTCACTTCATATAGTTATCCAACCAAACATGTTGCCTTTAGGCTGGCTTTGTTCCTGCTTGAGGCAATAGCTGCATTATACCAATAAACTGAAATTAGGATGTAAACATGTGCCAGTTGTCTGACTTATGAAAAAAGGTTGACTTTTAGCAACTTAGATTGCTTTAAAAAAAAACAAAACACTAAAAAAAATCCCACTTGGTGTAGCAGATTTTCACATGGATTCCTGCTTAAGTCATATATGGAGTTACAAATTTCCCCCCTCATTATGAGCACAATATTGATTAGTGGGCCCCAATTCTACCCTCAGATGTAAACATGCAAGTACAATTAAAGTCAGCAGGGACTGTGTGCGTATTACATACAGGATAGGGCCTCCCTCAAGTCCATAAATGTCCTATTAAAAATGCCATGTCTATGGATAAAAAGCTAGAATATTCGTTCAGGCAAAAAGAAAGCCTGGCTAATTTTCAGTGAGAAATTTGAACAGAACCTATTTTGAGGTTCTGAAGAGTTTGTTTTCATCCCCTGAAGTAGCAGGGGATTCATCCTCCTCCCACCCCACTTCATCCCTCTAAAGCCAATAGGATGTGGACAGATTTATGGGGTGGGGGGGGGGGAGAGGAAGAATATTAAGGGAGGGTGGGGGAAATCACAGGAGTTCTCTGAACTGGCTCCCAGTCTCCCTCATCTGTGGTGCCAGGAACTGTCTCATCTAGCAGCTGACCTTATAGCCTCATCCACCATGAGGGCTGAGGACATTTCCCTCCCACACCAAGGAATGGAGGGGAAAAGCATGGTAAAGTCATGGAAAGCACCCGCAGCTCCATTCCCTCCCACACATATATAGCTCTGGAGGGTTGGGAGGAAGTGAGTATGATACTACCTTCCCCCTCCCCCTGCAGCACATCTATCACAATCTGATCCCTTCTTCCTGTGGAAGTGTAGAAGACAGCATGGTCCTTAAGGTCCTGCTACTGGTAATCCACATTAAAAGGTCTAAACACGGCTTTTGACATTATTAATGTGATATTACTTCTCTGGGGTCTCAAAAACACACACAAACTAAGCTTGTAGTTTTATTCAGCCTATTGTACATGTGATGGCATGTGTGCTGAGATGGTCATATCCACTTTTGAATACAAGTGAAAATTCCTCAGGCACTCGATACAGGCCACTGGGTAGATTACCCACCACCCAGATTGGGTTGCCAACCCTCCCAGATTGGCCTGGAGTCTCCCAGAATAGACATTGACATCCTGGTGACTATTGAAAGCAATCCAGGAGATTTTAAATAGGATATTTTAAGAAAATGAGATTATGTCATGTTGCAAAAAATAATATCCAGGAATAGCTTCAGTCAGAGTCGGCAACCCTACACACAGACAGATCATGAGCCTGGAATTGGATTGGTTTACCTCCACTCTAAATAAATAAGTTGGATATTTATTACCAGTAATGCACAGTTCATTTTTATTTTACTCAGTAAGTGTAGACTTATTTGAATTATTGCCTCATTTGGAGAATGCAGAGATTATATGAAATGTAGTTTTGAAGGAAAGCACCTTTTTGTGGATGAGTGAGAAATTCATGACAACAGAACACTGAATTCAATAGCCTTGTTATAGAAAAAGCTATAATGCATCATTTTTGATCAATCATAACATGGCTTGAATGTATCTTATTTATGGCTAATTGTCCTCATGGCACTTAGCTAATAGAACAATTCATATGTGGTTACTCATACAAAAATAAATTTAATTATGGACTTCACAAATAAAGTTGCTCATTATGAATAAAAACTGCAGTTCAGGCAGATTTTCTGGAAAATACATCACAAGCTCTTAAAGGGAGAGAGTAAAGTCTTGAGAAAGATGCACGAGTTAGATAAGTTTCAGAGTAGCAGCCGTGTTGGTCTGTATTCACAAAAAGAAAAGGAGTACTTGTGGTACCTTAGAGACTAACACATTTATTTGATAAGTGTTCTTACAAAAGGGGAAAATCCATATTTTTTTCCATTGGGGCAGATAGAATGCAAAGTATTAATAAATTAAAAGAATAATCTTTTATTTACCTTCCTTTACCCTAAAGAAACCTGAAGTGCTTCATCCCCCATCCTACCTTTTCCCCTCTCAAAAAGAGAGTGATTAGGCTGTATCTAGAGATCACCACACACACACACACCCCTACAGGACAACTACTTCTGGGTGAAAAGCAGTTGCTGATCAACATACTGATTCTATGCTCATTCAATCATCCTATTCACCTCAATAGGCACAGAAGGAGACTCCAGCAAAATTACTCAACAGTTTAGAGCAGGAAGCAGAGAGGAATACCATATCAAACTGAAACTTTGTTCTGCTTATTCAGATGGGTTTAATATACAGGATTGGTTGGATTCTAATGGGCAGGATACCAAAGAAATTACTGCAAAAACACTCAGATTCACAGACACTGTATAGCAATGGGGGATTTTTTTCTGAGACTGTGCTACTAGCTTTCTAATCAGTTCAACTCTCATAAAGTACTTCATTTCTCAGCATCAGTATCATTTACCCACAGGTGAAACACATTCTTAAAGAATTGTCGTCTTTGGGAACTCTCAACCTTTTCCTACAAGGACATTTGAGAAATCTCTGGGCAGGAAAATGAAAGAACAAATAACTCTTCTGAATTTCCTTTGGAAAAAAATATTTACCTGCACATATAGTATATATTGAATGGGGTTGCTTGTGAATATTCATCTTCTCTTTGTAGCAACAGAAAATACTTTGTGTCTGACTTCATTATTGATTTTATAACAAATGCATGTTTCATCAATATTTGAGTTTATTTTTTCTTTTGCCAGTCTTATTCCCGCATCTGTCCTCTCCCCCCGCCCCATCTCTCATTTAGCCCATTCTTTTCCTGCTGGATCTCCCCTCAGCCATGTCACTGTTTTCCATTCATCTCCACTTTGTGCTGTTTTCTCTTTATATCCAAAGTACAAATTCCACCATGTGTTGCATTTTTAACAAACCGGTAGTTAATTTTGCCTCCGCATGACATTTTGATGCCTGCTATTTAATATATCATTTGAGCATAGTAACAAAATAACAGGACAGAAAACGAGGTGATTTAAGGACAAAAGTATGCTCTCAAATCCATACAACAAATATCAGTGATTTGCTGTCCTTACTGCAAAAAAAAAAAAAAAAAAAAAAAAAAAAAAAAAAATCTGACAACAATGATGATCTGGGCACACTGGGAGAGCAAATCATTGTTGTCAAGACCCACTACTGATCTGGGAGCAGGACTTTGCCTTAGAAAGGAGAAGCTTAAAGAGACAAAAAGGATGCTGAGGAAAGTATTACATGGATAGCCAGCCCACAAATCTTTTTCTCGGATCTAGGCCTTACTGTATTGAGCCAAATTCTTCCTTTACAGTCCAGGAGAAGGGTGATCTTGTGTTTAAGACTCAGGATATCAAAATTCAATTCCCATCTCTCTCTCATACTTCCTATGATCTAAGCCAATTCACTTCATCTCTCTATCTGAGAAATTGAGATAACACAACTTTCCTCCTATCCTTTATCTTTTTCATTTATATTTCAAGTGTTTTACGGCAGGGACTATCTATATTTGTACAGACTAGCACAATGGGTCCCTGATCGTGGTTGGGACCTTTAGGGGCTATCAAAATCAATCAATCAATAAAAATAGTAAGCAAATGGGTATCAAAGCACAATTCTGTCTATTATTTTCAATATCCAGTGAAACTCAAGTTGAATTGGGTTGAAACAGAGATTTCTTGTCCTGTGAAAAATTGAGATATTGAAAATTTTCCCATCTTCTATCAGGTCAAAAAGTCAAAATCTCAAATTTTTGGAAACCAAAAATCCAAAAAGTTTCCTTTCAAATCCATTGGAATGTTATATTGCAGTAATTTAAGTATTTGTTTTAATCTATAACTGGCTTTCAAAAATGTCCTGAAAAAAATATTGACAATTTCAAACAGTAAAAAAAAAGTTAGATTGCAATCAATCACAATTGACCCTTTCTTGAGAAGAATTTGGTTTCCATGAGTCAGTATTTTCCAACAGAGCATGTTCTATTGGAAAAATTCTGACAAACTCTAAATCCAAGTGGTTTTATTCATCATCATAGTGTAGCAAGTGGCTAGAAGTCCAATTTTGCCCACATTATAAATAAACTAGAGCCATCTTGAAAGTATGTATATTAATATTAGTCAGTCTTTTGTATTTTAAATGTGTCCTGAATTTAATTTTGCCCTGAAATGCTCTTTGTGGATTTTTCTAGTCATTTTAGTAGTCCTAATTTTAAATTCATTTAACTGTATTTGTTCACCTTTAGACTTTAAGCTTATTCAAGCATTTATACCACACTAATGAATTGTAAGACATCTGTGTCTACACAGAAAGAACCCCCTGACTTTTGTCGAGCATGTATTAGCATAGATTTGTAAATTCAATAGTCAAGTTCATTGGCATGCATAGAGTCAAGGGACCTTTGTTAAACTAGGACATTTGATGAGGTCTGTTTGAGTAGATGCACAATAAGAAGTCCTTCCTATTTTAATGTCAGGAAATTAGAAATATTTTAATGAATTCCACTTGTTCATATCTATCATAGCTTTTCAAAAAGGTCAGTATTTAAAACATATTTAAAGCCATATGCCTGGCTTTTTGTAAATACAAGTAAAGTTCCCTCATGTTACAGAACAAAAACAATCCTATGGGTCATTTTGCATGCCTAATTGTCAACAAATTTCAGCATACAAAAGGAAATAATTGCAAGCCTAATGAATGTGGTGGTCACGGTAAAATTACTCTGTATTTACAGTTAATGCTTTCCCTTAAATAAGCAATCTTTAAAACTCAACATATTTTGCCATATATGGTGATTCACACATCCCTAACCAATCCAGTCTACATGAGTATGTGCATAAACACAGGAGGACTAGATGTCTGGGAGACTGATAATTAAAGCTGTGGAAATAAGTGATTTGTTTTTTAGATTTATTTTTTTAACAATTTATTGTAATCAGTCAGGTTGATCCTAAACAAAAGAGGTGGGGTTTTTTTTGTTTGTTTTAATTTTCTATGGGGGGGGGGGAAGAATCTGCATTTTGGTTGAAATAAAATATTTCATTTAAAAAAAAATTTTTTTTTAAGTGAAGGAATTTTAGAAATGCCATTCACAAAAAACAGAGTTGGTGGTGCTCCCCTTGCCTGTAGCTTATAGCCCCATGATTAGAGCACGAGAAAGTCCCCACTCTGTGATTTGGAGCAGCGATTTAAACATGGGTCTCCCACATTCCAGGTGAATGGCACCACTTTCCTCCCTAGTTTTGCAGATAGTGCCTCTAAGTCTCCTTCTGAATCCAGACCCCCAAATATTTTAGGCCCTCCAAGCTATTTGGCAAATTCATGATGAAAATGAACCGACTTTCAGTGATTAAACTTTTTCTTGTCCGTCCGTCCCCCACCCCACCAAAAAACAAACAAAACCAAAACAACAAACAAAAAAAACCCCACACTTTCCAGCAATGGAATAAAGAAAAGGAGTACTTGTGGCACCTTAGAGACTAACAAATTTATTAGAGCATAAGCTACAGCTCACGAAAGCTTATGCTCTAATAAATTTATTAGTCTCTAAGGTGCCACAAGTACTCCTTTTCTTTCTGCGAATACAGACTAACACGGCTGCTACTCTGAAACCAGCAATGGAATGTGTCTGTCTTTCACCTCCGAGTCCCATTCCTTTTATCTCCTTAGCTGTCCCCTGTAATTATTTGGAATCCTGGACTGTGGATCCTCCCCTTAGGCTGGGGGGAGGTCCTTTAGCAGTGGCCGGGCTTCTGCCCGCCCACTTCCTGGATCCCAAAAGGACCTCTGAGTCACTTGTTCAAATCTGCCCAGACTGGTAATAATCAAAACTTGTTACCATCCGATGGATGTTTGGTGGCCTATGAGAATATTTTGTTCAGCTGGGATAACCTCAGCATTCAGTCTTCAAGGTTGCCATTTTGGTAACTTTCATGGCAACCAAGTTCACTCAATAATGAAATATATACTTCTGTGTAAGTAAAACTATGGTAACACTAGGCCACCATATCCAACAACCCTGGCTCAGAGAGCTCAGTCTATTCTACTATAGGCCCTGCCTGCCATGTACAAAACCTTTTAGGATAAAATTACAGAGCTCTTCTTAGCCCTTTCCTGTAACCTTAGCACCACTTGATCTATGGATTTGTTGTTCTTCCTGTGAGGGTGGAACCTCTTTCAATGCCAACGATGTCCTGGGACTATGAAAATGAAGAAATCATACCAACAATCCCAAATCAAGTATACAGATATACTTCCCCAACTAAACCAACTCCATAGAATAGCTGTCAAACAATGTATCCTTATTTAAGAAAGCAGTGCTACTATGGACTGGAAAACTGCATGTTACAAAGAGGAACAGATGGGAGAGGTATTTTTAAACACTAACAACAGTGATCTGATTCAGAGATGCTCCGTGCTGTGGACAGTTTCTTGTTTACCTGATGGCTACATCCATCTATCCAGAAATAAACTCATAGATATTAAGATCAGAAAGGACCATTATGATCATCTAGTCTGACCTCCTGCACAATGCAGGGCACAGAATCTCACCCACCCACTCCTGTGATCAACCTCTCACCTTTGTCCGAGCTACTGAAGTCCTCAAATCATAGTTTAAAGACTTCAAGGAGCAGAGAATCTTCCAGCAAGTGACCCGTGTCCCATGCTACAGAGGAAGGCGAAAAACCTCCAGGGCCTCTTCCAATCTGCCCTAGAGGAAAATTCCTTCCTGACCCCAAATATGGCAATCAGATGATCCCTGAGCATATGGGCAAGATTCACAAGCCAGATACCCAGGAAAGAATTCTCTGTAATAATTCAGATCCCACCCCATCTAACATCCCATCTACAGGCCATTGGGCCTATTTACCATGAATATTTAAAGATCAATTAATTGCCAAAATCATATTATCCCATCATACCATCTCCTCCATAAACTTATCAAGTTTAATCTTAAAGCCAGATAGGTCTTTTGCCCCCACTGCTTCCCTTGGAAGGCTATTCCAAAACTTCACTCCTCTGATGGTTAGAAACCTTTGTCTAATTTCAAGTCTAAACTTCCCAATGACCAGTTTATATCCATTAGTACTTGTGTCCACATTGGTACTGAGCTTAAATAATTCCTCTCCCTCTCTGGTATTTATCCCTCTGATATATTTATAGATGGCAATCATATCGCCCCTCAACCTTCTTTTAGTTAGGCTAAACAAGCCAAGCTCCTTAAGTCTCCTTTCACAAGACAGGTTTTCCATTCCTCAGAACATCCTAGTAGCCCTTCTCTGTACCTGCTCCAGTTTGAATTCATCCTTTTTAAACATGGGAGACCAGAACTGCACACAGTATTCTAGGTGAGGTCTCACCAGTGCCTTGTATAACGGTACTAAAACCTCCTTATCTCTACTGGAAATACCTTGCCTAATACCTTGCATCCCAGACCGCATTAGCTTTTCTCACAGCCATATCACATTGACAGCTCATAGTCATCCTATGATCAACTAATACTACAAGGTCCTTCTCCTCCTCTCTTACTTCTAATTGATGCATCCCCAGCTTATAACTAAAATTCTTGTTATTAATCCCTAAATGCATGACCTTACACTTCTCACTATTAAATTTCATCCTATTACTTTTACTCCAGTTTACAAGGTCATCCAGATCTTCCTGTATGATATCCTGGTTTCTCTCTAAATTGGCAATACCTCCCAGCTTTGTATCATCCACAAACTTTATTAGCACACTCCCACTTTTTTGTGCTGAGGTCAGTAATAAAAAGATTAAATAAGATTGGTTCCAAAACCGATCCCTGAGGAACTCCACTGGTGACCTCCCTCCAGCCTGACAGTTCACCTTTCAGTATGACACGCTGTAGTCTCCTTGTTAACCAATTCCTCTTCTAAAGTCAAATGCCCTTAGTCCTTTTTCAATAATCTCCTTCTGTGTAACCCTCGGAAGGCCTTATCGCAATACACATCCTATCTAGAGCTGGGTTTAGGGAAAAATAAACTATTCATCTGGAAAGAACAGATCATATGAAAATAACTGCCAGGGGATCACACACACACACACACCACACACACACACTTATAAATTCTGGGTTCTTTAATAGGTAAAAAATTATTCAAGTGTGACAAATAGCTGATATATGCAGAGAAGCATTTTTATCACCACATTTTTGCACCCGCAATTACTGTAACTTATTGCAAGTAATCTAAAAAACAATAGTCACTTTTATAAACAGAAGCAGCTTTATCTGTATCTGGATTTTATACCTTGCCATAAATATTTAAGAACAAGTTTCTGTCTATCATTGAAGTTAATTAAAAACAAAACAAGCAAAACACACCCTACAAAACAATTGTAACCCAACTGTTAAAGCTTGAAACTTTTCCTGAAAAGGAAACCTACAGTTTCTCCATGTAAAACATCATTCTTCTAGGAACGTTTAAACAAATACAGAAACTTTGTCTTTTAAAAAGCTATTAACCTCAGGCTTGATCTACATTTTAAAAAGTTAGGTTGACATAACTATCTCAGGTAGGGATGTAAAAAAAAACAAAAACAAAAACCCCACAGCAATAGCATTTTAATGTCCAGTATAGATGCAGCTAAGCTGATTGAAGAAATGGATCCATCAGTGTAGCTAACTTCCTTAGGGGAGGTGGAATTTCTACACAAATGGGAAAACCCCTTCAAATCAATGTCGGTTGCATCTGCACTATGCGGTTAAACCAGCATAACTAAGGTGATGTAGTTATGCAAGTACAGTCTCTAAAGCTTAGCTACAGCCTCAAGACTGTGTGCATATGAAATCAGACTTTTGGAGCAGCTCCAAGGAGAAAGTGGGTGGACAACTTAAATGCAGTGCCTCATTAAGACAATTACAGGAGTCAATAAGAATTGGAAAAATCAAAAAAGATTCATTAGGCTATTTGGTTCAATTTCCCTTTAATTCAAAGACAGATAGGTCAACTACAGCCTGCAGTCCTCTAGGTTGATTCCTGTGGTGCAGAGAACGTTACGAAATTGGTAGCTACCTCTGTTTGCCATCTCACTGTACAGCTTAATGGGTCATGACAGAGTTTTGGCATCTCACTTTCATTATAAATAATATAGCTATGGCTCTGCACCTATGATGTGGTTTTAATTATCCTAATTAGAGACAGCAATAGATAAGTGACAAAGCCACAAGTGAGCTATGCAACACTTCCCAACTGTGAGTTATTAAAATCTTTATACCACACCACCATATAGTCTGAATATTCCACGTGTAGCTAAAAACTGTTAAAAAGTTGATAGTTTAAAGTGTTGGGAATATATTTCATACCCCTTTTTCTGAAAACAAGCCATCTTTTCATGCCTCGCGGAAGAGGGAAATCTCAAGTTATCAATTTTAGAAGCATCTACAATTTACCATCAATAGGTTTTCCTCTCACACGTTGAACACTCAAGAGAGGAAGAATATTCGGGGAGGGAAAGAGAGGGATAATAGATTATTGAGCCTCTCTGACCCCAAGGAAAGAATTCCAGGAAGACAGAGCCTGCTGGAAGAGAAGGACAGTGTAACTTTGTGGGGAACTGTGACATTTAAGGGTCCAGGCAGACCGATAAGGGGCTGTCCTTTATCTTCACATAGGCCAGCATGGAGACCAGTTCCATGTTTCACACTAAGGCAGCCCTGGACTGCCTGAGCCATCTGATATCTGGAATAGATCCAGAGTGGCGTAGAAGGCTTTGCACCTGCCCTTGACACCGAGATGAATTTAGTCCTCAGAAGACAGATATAGGAGCATGATGGGTAAAAATGCTTAATTATCAAAAAGGTCCAAAAAGGGTGGGGTGGGGGGGAAGGGGGGAGAAACCAAATCCTGGTACAGCTACCATAGCCTGAATAATGGAACCAGGTCAGATGGCATATTTATAAGACTTCAGAATACCAATGCATTGCATGCCTCTCACAACTTGAATCCCTCTGAATACATATAAAGATAGAACCAAGTTTAACACACAGCAAACAGGATTATTTCTACTCAGTTGTTGAATTATTGCAGCTTATTATTTCCTTCTATTTTTCTCTCTCCTTTAAATGTAACACAATTAAACAAAAATCAAAGATAAAAAACCAATAGGCAAGCAAAATCCAACAACTTATCAAAAGGGAGTCATTAAGTGGTACCCCTTTTCTAACCTCTATTTAACTTGGAAAAATTAGGTAAACAAATGCAGCGCATAAAAGAAACGTCTTTCATGCTTCCCAATTTAAAAAAGTGCCTCACACAATAAAAAACAGAAAAGATGACAACACTTCTCTTGGTGCACAGACAGTGACTATAGCACTGAAAGGTAGGTGAGCCAGATGGTGCAACACTTATTCCCAATGGTAAGTGCTTATTCACACAAGCAATCTTTTCACCTATGATTCAACTCTGCCTGTCAACAATAACTGCATACAAAATGACCAAAAACAACAGAAGTATTTATTAATACTTAATCCAACATACATGAACATATTCCCACGATCCTCCATGTAATCCAAGTATCAAGGGAGGAGAGTTGCCGTCCTGGTGACCAGAGGTTAATCGGGGGGGGGGGGGGAAAAGAAGAGAGGAAAGACATCAGGAATTTCCTTTACGCTAGAAGATGATTCCCCTTATTATCTGTTGGGTTTCTCTCTTTTGCCCAAGAATGTTGGGAGGGGGTGGTGAATTGGTTGCTGGAAGGAGTTAGAGTTGTTTGCTTGCCTGTTTTTTGCTCACCTCTGAAAGCCAATGTGCTAGATTCTCAGATGGTGCAAATCAACATAGTGCCACTGGACTGATTGACACCAACTGACCATCTGGTCCCTGTCATTTCTGGGTATTTATCATTGTAACTATTTATCTGTATTACAGAGACCCCAGCTGAGATTACTTATGCATAGTATTCACTAATCACTGTACATAATCACAAGTTTCAGAGTAGCAGCCATGTTAGTCTTTATCTGCAAAAAGAAAAGGAGGACTTGTGGCACCTTAGAGATTAACAAATTTATTTGAGCGTAAGCTTTCGTGAGCTACAGCTCATTTCATCGGAAGTGAGCTGTAGCTCACGAAAGCTTATGCTCAAATAAATTTGTTAGTCTCTAAGGTGCCACAAGTACTCCTTTTCTTTTTGTACATAATCAGTCCTTGCTCCAAAGAATTTACAATCTAACAAAATTTTAATTTATACTTCGATGTCTATGAAAGCGTGTATTTTATAAATCAAAATTAAATAGTTACAAATAGTTTCTTTACATGTATGCTTTTAATCTGATGCCGGGGGGGGGGAGGGAGGGAGGAAGGAAGAAAGGGGACTATATGCCTTTAAATGAATGCAGGGAGCTACTTACCTCCCCCGCATCTGTCAGAGAATTCAGGTTTAATAGCATGTGCCACACTTTGCCAACTGTTCAGAAAAACAGATTCTAAATGTAGCATGCTTCACTTAATTTACATGAGAGCTCTGAGAGTTTGGGAAAAAACCACTGGAGAGCAAGCTTTTCCCCCCCAGTATAAAAAAGAAAAGCTTGCCAGGCTTGTAAAGGTTGGGAGAGCTGCTTTAAAATTTGGAGGAGGGAAAAAACAAACAAAAGTCAGATTCTGTTCAGACACACCCCAGGGGGCCAGTTCACTAGTATTTTAGGGCTGCTTTGCACCAGTGTCATCACAAAAAAGTTTTAAGAACAATTTAGCTGGCCACAGTAGGATTTCTCTATGAACACAAAACACCACCGGAATGCCTGGGCTCAGGTGATCCCAACCCACAATCATGGCCTCTGGCAGCTGCTGATAGAGCAGATTTTGGTTAGATCTCAGGACTGGGGGATAAAGGAGCATGCAGAGCTATCAAAGTCAGGCTTCTCCCCTCTTCTAGACTGGCACCAAGTGCTTATCTGCAACCCAGATAATTTGGGCCATATATTACAATTGGACCTTGTAAAATTAGCAACTAAATACACAGATCCAGTGACTTTACAGGATGAATGCTTTTATGAAGAATCAGTCCTATAAAGTTGTGGGGTTTTCCCCTTGGGGTTACCATAAAGGTCTGTAGAGTGGTAATGATCTGTGACCCAATGTAGCATGGAAGGTCACAGAGCTCAGTTCTAAGGACAGATAAGCTGTTCAGCTGCATGGTTGTGTGGCTAGGCCAGGGTAACTCAATGGATCAAGGCTGTGCAGAATCACGAAAGGCCTGAGGTTGTTGCAGTTTTTGTTTTGTTTGTGTGTCTTGTCAGAATTAGGCTTGAGAAAAGCAATTACGCTCCTTACTAGCAGATAACCCCATCTGGCTACCATTCTCCCATACCAGATATTGAGATCCATCAAGAGGCTATCCCTAGATGCTTGAGTGCTCTGTACCTCAAGTCCATTTTCTTTTCTGATTGCTATTTTTAAAATCACTGTAGCTTTTAAGAATATTGATGGCTCTGGGCAACAACCTACCTTTCATTTAGTTAGGGTGTGCCCTTTCCCTGTAATACAATATTCAGGGCAGTTTATGAAGCATGTAGTCAGCTTTTTTGACAGTAGTACTAAGAGTCATATTCTGGGATTTAAATGGAGTCAATAATACCAATTATGGGCCCACATCCTACTTGTGATGGCATAAGGGAAATATTATGGGTCAAGGGGAAAATATCCCGGTGCAGAAACAGTGTAGAGCTGACATAAGCATCTCTGTCCATCTTTCATCCCCTGCAGCACAGGGGACATGCCTGTTGTGTGGAGCACTATAGGGGATTCTCAGCTGCAGAACAGCCCAAGTAATGTTGCCCTAATTTACAGTAGCTTCTACCGGTAGAGTCAGATGGCATAAAGCCATGCATCTCCCCTCCCTTTGGGCTGAGACATCTGGACTCTCAAGAGAGAAGGAGCACAGAATCCTTTCCAGGAAAAACTAGAACTGAGGCCTGTGGGACAAAGTGGACATCTCTGGTTTTTTGGAAGACTAATTCCAGTCATAGGCCCAATCCTCCTGATTTTACTCAGGCACAAGTTCTACAGACTGCAATAGGAAGTTTGCCTGAGTCAGGTCTATAATAGTAGCTACTGGGCAGCGGACACCAACTCCTGCCATGTAACTGGAATTTTAACTTTTGTGACCCTGACTTGTGGCACATGATCAGTGCCAGAATATACAAGCTGTCTACTAGCATCCCACTTAGAACATATTCTTATTTGGTACCCTCCCCCTGACTTGCTGCCCCCCATCTCTCTTTGTGACTGGTCTCAGATACAGTAAAACAAGTTTCAGAATAGCAGCCGTGTTAGTCTGTATTCGCAAAAACAAAAGGAGTACTTGTGGCACCTTAGAGACTAACAAATGTATTAGAGCATAAGCTTTAGTGAGCTACAGCTCACTTTATCGGATGCATTCATGGAAAATACAATGGGAAGATTTATATACACACACAGAGAACATGAAACAATGGGTTTTATCATACACAGTGCAAGGGAATGATCACTTAAGATGAGCTATTACCAGCAGGAAGGGGGGGAGGGAAGGAGGAAAACCTTTTGTGGTGATGATCAAGGTGGGCCATTTCCAGCAGTTAAAAAACTTCAAAAACAGACTCCAAGGAGAGATTGTTGAATTGGAATCAATTTGCAAACTGGATACAATTAACTTGGGCTTGAATAAAGACTGAGAGTGCATGGGTCATTACACAAAGTAAAACTATTTCCCCATGTTATTTCCCCCCCACACACACCCTACCCCCCACTGTTCCTCAGACATTCTTGTTAACTGCTGGAAATGGCCCACCTTGATCATCACCACAAAAGGTTTTCCTCCTTCCCTCCCCCCTTCCTGCTGGTAATAGCTCATCTTAAGTGATCACTCTCCTTACAGTGTGTATGATAAAACCCATTGTTTCATGTTCTCTGTGTGTGTATATAAATATCCCCACTGTATTTTCCACCGAATGCATCCGATGAAGTGAGCTGTAGCTCATGAAAGCTTATGCTCAAATAAATTTGTTAGTCTCTAAGGTGCCACAAGTACTCCTAGTAACAAACAACAAACACATAAAAATAGCAGGTTTTAGCTTTTCTTGCTTCAGAGCTCTCCTCCCCAGCAAACCAAAGGACTGATTCTGCAAACCTCCCTGAGTGTCATTTCTTTCAGTGGGACCAATTCACACAAATAAGGATGACTCATGTGCACAAGGAGTTATAGGATCAGGATTTAAGTAAATTTTCACGAGTGTGAATCTGTTTTGAACAGCTCACTGCAGTTCTAACTCACACCATTGTCAAGACTTCAGATGTCATGACTGATTAAGAAAAAGTGACCCATTAATCTTATGTGCATATTAAATGTAATGATTTATTCATCAGGTTTAGGGTGGGGTGTGGGGAGAATGAGGAGAATTGATAGGGGTTTTTTGTTATACTCATGCTCATCAGCTTATACCATTTAAAAAGATTTGCTAGTTGTGCCAGAAGATAGGTTTCTGCTCGTGTGCCAGGTAATGCCACCAACTTATTTATGATGCCTACACACCTTGTATTTTTGTTTCTAAGAAACCACTGCAATTCTATTGAGACACATACATGAGCCTCATGTGCATGGCAAGGCGTGAGCCAGAGAGCCAAGCAATATAATTCTCAATGCAACTCTGGAGTTTACAACATTTCACAAAAATGGATTTTTAATTCGGTTTTACAGAACGCATTCACTGTTGCGACACAAAAACTCAAAGATGACAAGGTCAGTGAATGTACAAGATCAATTTTCCCCAAAACATCTGACTCTTACAGCTTGTGTTATTTTTAAGACATGCCACACTTAATTTTTGCTGAATAAGGTTTAAATGGGACATATGAAAAATACAGAATATGAAAGAAGAAAGCAATTTGCTGTCTTAGTTATGTCAATGATATCTTTGTACTAGCACAAGCAGATTGTTTTCCTTCGATGAACTACATAGCATCTTATCTAAGATTCTCCCTGGAGATTTGGATTAACTGTCAGATCAATTACCCAGACTTCTTAGGAGTTTTAAGAAAAAAAAAATTACCACATAAGAATTAAAGCTGGAAGCAGGAAAAAAGGAAAGAAAAAAAAATCCACAAAAACTAGACCATACTAACCACTAAAAAACAAAATCCTGTGAATGAAAGAAACATCCTTGCACTACAACTCCTTCAAATGAACTGGTTCACACTATAAAATGATTGATATTTTTGATAAACTGTTGCAACATTTCTCGTAATCCAAAGAATGACTTGTGCTTCAGCTGATTTACTGCTGTGGGGTTTACCCTCTTATTAAGGTGCGACTGTAATTCGCTAGCTTTAATGGGAGTTCCACCCCTATGTCAAAGACATGCTAGACCACTAAAACCGACAGTCTTATTCTAATTCTGAACATGGCACACTGAAGCCAATGGGAATTTTGAGCACAGAACAGCAGCATGGTTGTGGTAACTAAGAAAAACAAATGTGTGAAGTTTATGGCATCACCCAGCCAACATGTCACACCAAAAGCATGTGCATGGTGTCTCTTATCAGGGCGGTTCCTAGAGTGGTGCGGGGCCCAGCTGCCATACTCCTCCTCGTCCGCCTGCCTGCCACTCGCCTCCCCACTAGTCTCCTTGTCGTCTGCCCGACTGCCTCCTCACCGCCCGCCCCCTCACCCCACTCCCGCTGGACTGCCTGCCACCCACCTCCTCACCTGTCTGCCAGCCGCTCTCCTTCCTTGCAGTCCGTCTGCCTGCCTCCTACCCTGCCTCCCAGCTGCCGCTCGCTTCCCTGTTCACCTCCTCACCCCGCTTGCCTGCTTCATCTCCTCGCCTGCCTCCTCACCTTAATATTGGGACAAACGGCATCCCTATCATACATCTGTCAGGACACAAGACAAAGGGCTAAATATTGGGACAGTCCCAGTTTTAATTGAAGCACTAGGCCTGGGGCGGTCACCCCAATTCAACCTACCCAAGGGACAGCTCTGTCTCTTATTGACATATGCATTCCTCATGCATCAACTATGGTAACCCAATATGGCAATTTCTAACCCATTTGCTCATATCTAACAGGAAGTTTTATAAGACCCATCGCCCTCATTTTCTGAATGTATTCATGCACAGAGGTGCTTATTTTCTTTTGAAGTATTAAAGGGCTCCTCTTAAGGAAAGGGCTACAGAATTTCTTTAGGTAACATGAACAATTTTATACTGCAGCAAAATTATACCCATAACTGGTAAAAGTATGGTATTTATAACTTCATGTGATACATTCATTGCTTTATAACCTAATGTCCTCCCAGGCCCATCATATTGCAAAAACACATTGTTCTTGATAACCACATTTAACAGGACTTTTATAGTATTGCTTTGGATTTCTACATAACACACACACACACACAAAAAACCAACTTCTACCAAAGATCTCAAAGCACCTTGCAGACATTAAACAAATTAAGTTTCACAACACTCATGTGAATAGGCATGACCCCGCCCCGCACCCACAGGAGAGACTGAGGAATGGAAAGGTCACGTTATTTTTCTATTTGAAACAAGATGCAAGTCCCTAATGACTGATGCTGTGCTTACTCTCAGCCTTCATGAGAAGTCATTTCCATATAAAGGCATTTTTAATTTAAAAGGACAGCATCAACTTAAAAATCATATGTAGTGTAATTAGTGAAGTGATTTATTTATTACCACCACAATATTGGGAAGATGGTCAAAGTTTCAAATTGCATTAGGTGTCTAATTACCACTGACTTTCCACGGGAACTGGGCATCTAAATGCCCTTTGTGCATTTGAAATCTCCCCATTATTAAATGTGAAAGCGCTTTAAAAATACATTTCATTGCTAACTGTTTTTGGGCAGGAGGTGATTTTGTTTGCATTACTTTCAGACTGGCCAATGACATCTCAAATGAGATTTCACTGTCAGGTGGTTTGTGCTGCAAAGTTTGGATTTCACATGCTACAGAGAAGTGTTTGTTTAAAACTCATGGAAGCATTTCTATTGGTCTTGGGTTTTAAAAAAAAAAAACAAACCAAACTGTTTTTACAAAATGTTAATTTGAGACCAAAATTTCAGTTGGCAGTTCCCCTTTAATTTATGCTTGTACTTCCCCCTCCCAATCTGCTATTTTCTGTTGGTAAAAGTAGGATTTGTTTTTTTGATCAGACAACAACTTGATAGGACTGTGGACATGTGCTCTTTTTACAGGAAGGCATGATCGTAGCAGAACTAAGAGGTGGCGGCTGAAGTGGTCTGAGACCTTTATAAATACAGTAATACTACATTTCAGTACCTCAGTGAAAACCTCAAATTGTCAGAGAAGCCAACAAATAAAATAAACCAAAATGTTCAGGGAAGTCAGATCAAATAAGGAGCCATGGCTTGCTCCCACTGAACATACACATTTTAAACACCTACACTTAGAGAGATTGAAGTCAATGGTAAACTTTCCATGGATTTAAGTGGACATGAGAACGCATCTCCAGTCTGATGAATAAGTTGGAATTATTCAAATATTGAAGAAATAGAAAACACTTGGCATAAGAATTGCAGAATGCGGTCTTGAGAAAAATGAGAAATCCAGTAGACAAACCTACAAGGCACAAGTCCCCTCTCTGGCCACTGACTCAGGAGGCACTGACCATCTTGCAGCACAGGTCCCTTATGCTGTTTGAATAAGCAGCTGTGCTGAAACAGACTGACTGATATTGCCATTATAATGCACCAGCTGAGTTGTCTGCTCTGTAGTGTGTGCACAAGCAAGTGCAGGTATCTGGAATACCTCTTGTGATCAATGTTCCACTCCCTACTCTGGTGAATAGACCCCGTCTTCAGCCATAACCATGCATGTTTTCCATAGCTAGTTTTCCAATGTCATTTCATTTCCTTTTTCAAAATAACTTAGGTCAGACTCTGGAAGGAATATAGGCCTGATCAGTTGATTTCAGTGAGAAGCAGAAGATCTGCCATTCTCTCATTGACACTAGTTACATGTCAAGACCTAAGGACTTCAAGTGAATCCATCACTTTGTGGGAGACGCTGCATCTTTCACGATCAGGCCAGTAGCTCAGCCTGGGGGGGTGGGTGCGGGAATTCACTCCACTCGCATAAAACCTGGAAAAAGAAAAGGAGTACTTGTGGCACCTTAGAGACTAACAAATTTATTAGAGCATAAGCTTTCGTGAGCTACAGCTCACTTCATCGGATGCGTTTGGTGGAAAAAACAGAGGAGAGATTTATATACACACACACAGAGAACATGAAACAATGGGTTTATCATACACACTGTAAGGAGAGTGATCACTTAAGATAAGCCATCACCAGCAACAGGGGGGGGGAAAGGAGGAAAACTTTTCATGGTGACAAGCAAGGTAGGCTAATTCCAGCAGTTAACAAGAATATCAGAGGTTTCAGAGTAGCAGCTGTGTTATATCAGAGGAACAGTGGGGGGTGGAGTGGGGGGAAGAAACACCATGGGGAAATAGTTTTACTTTGTGTAATGACTCATCCATTCCCAGTCTCTATTCAAGCCTAAATTAATTGTATCCAGTTTGCAAATTAATTCCAATTCAGCAGTCTCTCGTTGGAGTCTGATTTTGAAGCTTTTTTGTTGAAGGATAGCCACTCTTAGGTCTGTAATCGAGTGACCAGAGAGATTGAAGTGTTCTCCAACTGGTTTTTGAATGTTATAATTCTTGGTACCTAGATAATGTATCATAATAATTAGGTAAAAACCGGATGTGTTGAGTAAAATACCTCAACTCCAAACTTAATGACTTTTGAAGGCTTAGGTCTTCTGACTTCTTTTTACTCATTAAAAAAAATCTAAGTGAAAATTAAGCAGCACTAGATTTAAATTATATTAAACCCAGAATTCTACAGTCCCTATGGGGATAATAGAAACAATCTTTATCTGGCTTAGCTAGTCAATAGGGGCTGAGTCTTGATGTTGTTACTCTAGCAAACAGGAGGTCTGGAGCATTGGAACAATAGATCAGACCAGTGCTCCATTTAGTCTAGAATTTTCTCACTTACAGCAGCCAGTACTAGCTGCTTCCAGCAAAGATGCTGGACAATCTGTACTAGGCAATTATGGAGTAATCTACACATGTGGGTTAGAAAGCAATTTCCCCTATCTTTAAGGCTTGTGTCCCCTAATCAATTAGGATTTAGATCCAATATTTATTTTCACCTGGTAAGGACTTCAGGGATAGTGCCCATATATGGTTGCATCAGGAAACTGCTTCTGTAATAATCACATGTGGGGTTCCACATCCCTTCTTTCACCATTATTTCCAGACCCAAAACTTGCAAAATCTTTGTCACTGTCAATGGTGGCAGAGGCTGCTCACAGCTGAGTTTCAGATTGTGGGTTGAGTTTTCAGAGCTAGCTGGAAAAGCCATCCTTTGACTTTTAAAATAGTATTTAGTGATGCAAAAGACAATAGAATCCCAACTTATTTTACAACAACATATGCACTCTGCAGTGCTAACAGGAGTAAAGACTATTTGAGTCTGATAAACAGGCACTCACCACTCACATGTGCTGCAAACATTGAGTGCTTTAGTGCTGGTTTTTAAACAGGGTCAAATTCTGCTGTTAACAGTGCCAGTGAACTCCCTCTGATGAAGTTAGCAGTGAATGTAGATTTGTCACCATTACTGAGAGCAGAGCTTGGACCACAGTGGCTTAGTAATTTTTCAGTTCAACTTCAGTTTAAGGTTTTTGATCAAATGGGCATTTCTCAGCTGTCAGCTGGTATTAAACCCACAGCTGAAAAGCCAGCATTTGTGAATCTATAAAAACCTCTTAAAAACTATTCTTTAAGATTTGGCCAAAAATGAGAGGACTCACTTTAAGCACACTTATTTTACCAGTTCAAGAAAGCGGCATTTGCCTGGTGAAACCTTTTAATACAGTGATTGAGAACTTCTCACACCAGCACTTTACAAACTTCTCCTCATTACTTTATAACCAGTGGCTGGGTTTCAGTCAGGAGGATCACTTCTATTTTATGGCTGCATTGCCGTTTGTATATACTGTGTGGCAAAGCGCTCCCTTGCTCAATACAGTGAGGTAATTTGTACAGAGTAACAAATGAGTGTGATCACATTTCTCCACATTTCCTAGCCATTTGGCACCAGCTCCACCTTTTAATGGGTACCTGATGTCAATTTTTTGGCTCTTCTGATATAATAACATCTGTAGAGAGAGACAGACATCTCAGGAATCAGTAAGCCAACGAGCCAGCAGCTGACTTTTGAATTTAAGTACTGCACTGATAAGTGTCTTCCTAATGGTCTTGTCTTAAAATTAGAGTGAAGCTGTCTTTAACCAGATTATAAAATCTACCTTAGTTCATCTGAAATTTATTTTAAGGGGGTGGGGGAGTGAAGAGAGAGAGAAATGAAAATCATACAGCAGAGCAGAACTAGAATACAGCTCAAAACAGATTGATTTGTTTTACTCATCTTAAGTCTAAGAGACCAATCCGAACACATCATAGGAGCCATAGCAGTAGCTTTAAAATATTGTTCCTTTGTGCAGTCAAACCGACAGTTCTCAGATGCAAATGAGGTGTCAAAGGACAAGCATACTTCTCTCCAAAGGAAGATCTGCACACACATTGGAGGTATAATTTCCTGCTCAGGAAGACACAAGATCACTAGTTTTGATCTAGCTAGCACACAAGAAATAGAAGCGTAGCCACATTTGGGAAGGGTTAGCCACCCAAGTACCTATCCAGGGTCACAGATGGGATTATATTCACAGCAGTTAGCCCATCCCTTGACACGTGCCGCCATAGGTACACTTATTTTTAGTGAATTAGCTCAGTCAGAGGTAATGAACACGTCTGCCCACGCTGGAAACTACACCTACAGCTGCAGTGTAGCCATACCCCAGGTCAGCATGAAATCAATGCCACAGGAAGGTGATAGATAGCATTTCATGGCATCTTCCAGACCCAGTGTAAAACTGAGGTTCTGGCCATTTGTGAAGAAAGATCCCATGGTGCTTTTTACAGTACATAAAGTACTTTGAAATAAAGGAGTACTATATAAAAGCATAGATTTCCTCTCAATATGGCTACAGATGTGTATATAATGTTATGTATGTAACATGTATATGATATATACATACATATTTATCCCTGTGTTAGGGGTGATGTGCAGCTGCACCATCTCAGGAGAAATCTTGGAAGGAATTGTGATTCTGAATCATATCCGCCCTGTGTCTTTGTTCCCCGGAGCAAGAGTAAGTTGACACACCCTTCACAGAACACTAATTTACTTCTCACCTTGTGCTGGCCCAACTCGGCTGATTGGTACATTGGAAAAACAGAGCTATAGCCAACCTCCTGTCCATTCCATCCTTGCCAACATGCCACTTACAGACTCTACTCTCCCCTCCACACTCAGGATCCAGATCTTCATTCAGAGAATTGGGGAGGGGCTCTTACTGGCTCCCCAGCCTTATTTCTATGAGTGACCTCGTTAGTGCTATCCTTCAACTAACCATTAGCACGTCAACTTACTATGTTACTATATAATGTTATTTATTTCACTTCATTTGTTCTATATATTTTTCATTTATCATAGAAGATTAGGATTGTAAGAGAAGTCAGGAAGTGATTTCGTCCAACCCCCTGGCTCAAAGCAGAGCCAATCCCAACTAAATCATCCCAGCTAGGGCTTTGTCAAGCTGGGCCTTAAAAATCTTTAAGGATGAAGATTCCATCACCTCCTTAAGTAACTCATTCCAGTGCTTCACCACCCTCCTAGTGGAATAGTTTTTCCTAACATCCTACCTAGACCTCTCCCACTGCAACTTGAGACCATTGCTCCTTGTTCTGTCATTTGCCACCACTGAGAATAACCTAGCTCCATCCTCTTTGGAACCCCACTTCAGGTAGTTGAAAGCTGCCGTCAAATCCTCCCAGCCCACCACTCTTCTCTTCTGTAGACTAAATAAGCCTCGTTTCCTCAGCCTCTCCTCAGAAGTCATGTGCCCCAACCCCCTAATCATTTTCATTGCCCTCTGCTGGACTCTCTCCAATTTGTCTACATCCTTTCTGAATTGGGAGACCCAAAACTGGACACAATACTCCAGATGTAGCCTCACCAATGCCAAATAAATAGAGGGGAATAATCACTTCCCTAGATCGGCTGGCAATGCTCCTACTAATGCAGCCCAATATGCGGTTAGCCTTCTTGGCACCCAGGTCACACTGTTGACTCATATCCAGCTTCTCATCCCCTGTAATCCCCAGGTCCATTTTCTGCAGAACTGCTGCTTAGCCAGTTGGTCCCCAGCCTGTAGCAGTGCATGGGATCCTTCCATCCCAAGTGCAGGACTCTGCACTTGTCCGTGTTGAACCTTCTTTTGGCCCAATCCTCCAATTTTTCTAGGTCACTCTAGACCCTACCCCTACCCTCCAGTGCATCTTCCTCTACTTAGTATCTACTTCCCCAACTTAGTATCATCCACAAACTTGCTGAGGTGCAATTCACCCCATCATCCAGATCATTAACAAAGACATTGAACAAAACCTGCCTGAGGTCCAACCCCTGGGGCACTCTGCTTGATACCAGCTGCCAACTAGGCATTGAGCCATTGATCATTACCCATTGAGCCCGACAATCTAGCCAACTTTCTATCCACCTTATAATCCATTCATCCAATCCATACTTCTCTAACTTGCTGGCAAGAATACTGTGGGAGACTGTATCAAAAGCTTTGCTAAAGTCAAGATATGTCACATCCACCGCTTTCCCCATATCCACACAGTCAATCAGGTTGGTCAGGCATGACTTACCCTTGGTGAATCCATTTTGACTGTTCCTGATCACCTTCCTCTCCTCCAAGTGCTTAAGCATGGATTCCTTGAGCACCTGCTCCATGATTTTTCCAGGGATTGTAGTTCCCTGGATTCTCCTTCTTCCTTTTTTAAAGATGGGCATTATATTTGCCTTTTTTAAATAGTCCAGGACCTCCCCCATTGCCACGAGCTTTCAAAGATAATGGCCAATGGCTCTGCAATCACATCATCTTACTCCCTCAGCACCCTCAGATGCACTGCATCTAGCCCCATCAACTTGTGCAAGTCCAGCTTTTCTAAATAGTCCTTAACCTATTCTTTCTCCACTGAGGGCTGCTCACCTCCTCCCCATACTGTGCTGCCAGGTGCAGCAGTTTGGGAGCTGACCTTGTCTGTGAAGACCGAGGCAAAAAAAAAAAAAATGCATTGAGTACTTTCGTTTTTTCTACATCATCTATCGCTAGATTGCTTCCCCCATTCAGTAAGGGTCCCACACTTTCCCTGACCACCTTCTTGTTGCCAACGTACCTATAGAAACCCTTCTTGTTACCCTTCACATCCCTTGCTAGCTGCAACTCCAATTGTTATTTGGCCTTCCTGATTACTCCCCTGCATTCGAGAAATATTTTTATACTCCTCACTAGTCATCTGTCCAAGTTTTCACTTCTTGTAAGCTTCCTTTTTGTGTTTAAGCTCACCGAAGATTTCTCTGTTAAACCAAGCTGGTCTCCTGCCATATTTGCTATTCTTTCTGCACATCGGAATGGTTTGTTCCGGTGCCCTCAATAAGCCTTCTTTAAAATACAGCCAGCTCTCCTGGACTCCTTTCCCCCCCTCACTTTAGCCACCCAGGGGATCCTGCCCATCAGTTCACTGTGGGAGTCAAGGTCTACTTTTTGAAGTCCAGGGTCCATATTCTGCTGCTCTCCTTTCTTCCTTTTGTCAGGATCCTGAACTCAACCATCTCATGGTCACTGCTGCCCAGGTTGCCACCCACTTCTACTTCCCCTGCCAATTTTTCCCTGTTTGTAAGGAGGAGGTCAAGAGAATCACGGCCCCTAGTTGGTTTCTCCAGCACTTGTACCAAGAAGTTGTCCCCAACTCTCTCCAAAAACTTCCTGGATTGCCTAAGCATTGCTGTATTGCTCTTCCAGCAGATGTCAGGGTGATTATCTGGGCTTATTTAGTCTGCAGAAGAGAAGAGTGAAGGGGGATTTGATAGCAGCCTTCAACTACCTGAAGGGGGGTTTCAAAGAGGATGGAGCTAGGCTGTTTTCAGTGGTGGCAGATGACAGAACAAGAAACAATGGTCTCAAGTTGTAGTGGGGGAGGTCTAGGTTGGATATTAAGATTTTCACTAGGAAAGGAGTACTTTTGGCACCTTAGAGACTAACAAATATATTTCAGCATAAGCTTTCGTGAGCTACAGCTCACTTCATCAGATGCATCTGATGAAGTGAGCTGTAGCTCACGAAAGCTTATGTCAAATAAAGTTGTTAGTCTCTAAGGTGCCACAAGTACTCCTTTTCTTTTTGTGGATACAGACTAACATGACAGCTACTCTGAAACCTGTTTTACTAGGAGAGTGGTGAAGCACTGGAATGGGTTACCTCGGGAGGTGGTGGAATCTCCATCCTTGGAGGTTTTTAAGGCCCGGCTTGACAATGCCCTGGCTGGGATGATTTAGTTGGGGTTGGTCCTGCTTTAGGCAGGGGGTTGGACTAGATGACCTAGATGAGAACCAGGGCCTGTGATGTGAAAACTTGTTAGTTGTCCGAAGAAAGCCTCGTCCATCTCATCCTTCTGGTCTAGTGGTGTATAGCCGATGCTCACCATGACGTCACACTTGTTGCTCTCGCCTCTAAAACTTAACCCAAAGATTCTCAACAGGCTTTTCTCCAGTTTCATATTGAAGCTCTGAACAATCATACTGCTCTTACTTACAGTGCAACTCTTACATCTTTTCTCCCTCGCCTGTCCTTCCTGAACAGTTTATACCCATCCATGACAGTGCTCCAGTCATGCGAGTTACCCCACCAAGTTTGTTATTCCAATCACATCATAGTTCCTTGTCTGTGCTAGGACTTCAGTTCCTTCTGCTTCTTTCCCAGGCTTTGTGTACAGGCACCTAAGATAATTAGCCAATTGCCCTTCTTTCTCCCCATGAATCAGGAGGCCCTGCCTCTTGCACCCTCCTCATTAGGTTTCCTCCCGTATCCCACTTACCTCAGAGAATAAGTCTCTGTCACCGGTGAACCTAGTTTAAAGCCCTCCTCACTAAGTTAGCAAGCCTGTCTGCGAAGATGCTCTTCCCTCTCTTCATTAGGTGGCTCCCATCCCTTCCTAATAATCCTTCTTTCTGGAAGAAGATCCCATGGTTGAAGAATCCAAAGCCCTCTCTCCGACACCACCTGTGCAACCACGCATTTACTTCCACAATTCGATGGTCCTACCTGGGCCTTTTCCTTCAACAGAGAGGATGGACGAGAACACGACTTGCACCTCAATCTCCTTTAACCTTCTTCCCAGAGACACAGTCTGCCATGACCCATTCAAGGTCATTCTTGGCAGTATCATTGGTGCACATGTGGAGAAGTAGGAAGGGGTAACAGTCTGAGGATTTCCTCGGCAGAGACTCCATCACATCCTGAATTCTAGCTCCAGGCAAGCAGCACACTGAGTTTCCTGGCCTAGAAAGCAGATGAATGACTCCATCCCCCTTAGGAAGGAGTCCCTGGCCACCACCAGCCATCTCTTCCTCTTGGAAGTGGTGGTCATGGAACCCCCATCACTAGAACAATGCATCCCATGCCTTCTGGTCAATGGAGTCTCCTTCTGATCCCTTCCCTCAGATGACTCTTCCAAACCATTCTCTGCCATAGTACCTGTGCAGAGAGCCTGAAAATGGTTTCTTACCTCTATCTGCATTGTGGGTACATAGGTTCTTCTCTTTCTTCTTCTGGAGGTCATATGCTGCCAATTTTCTTCCCTGTTCTGCACTGCCCTTTGATTCTTCAGCATGCTGTGCCTGCAGTACCAAACACTGACTTCGATCCAGAAAATCTTCATTTTCTCTGATGCAACACAGGTTGATACTTTTTTTTTTTCATAGTAGCAGCCATGTTAGTCTGTATTCGCAAAAAGAAAAGGAGTACTTGTGGCACCTTTGAGACTAACAACTTTATTTGAGCATAAGCTTTCGTGAGCTACAGCTCACTTGATACTTGAGTCTCTAGTCCTTTAACCTGCTCTTCCAATATGGAGACCAGCTTTGTACAGACAAAGTAACTTTTGTCCTCTGAGAGAAAGTGAAATATGGCACATCCTATGCAGGTCACAACAGTGGATCACTCACTATCCATATGGTCTTCCTTCTAAGAGCCTCTTCAAATGTTGCATTTACTGCTCACAGAAGCCTGAAAGGCAAAACACCCCACACCTCGGTGGGATTTCCCCTAGGTGAACTCCCTCTGTTTGCCTGCTCACTCCGTTCACAACTGATTGCTTTTTTTAATAAGCCTTCTGGCTCAAATTCCCTTCAATTTGTTAACAAAACCCAAAACGCTAGCCACAAGTATTCAGTTTTGTTTCCAGGATATGAGAAATACAAGTTGGATGAGGCCTTCAAACAACCCTCTAACCTCTCATGAGCTCATCAAAAAGCTCTCCACACACCAAGACCACCAACTCAGAGGCACCAGATCCCACCAGAACCTGTAGAGATCTCTACTGCTATGATGATCAACACCCGCCACCCCAACACCACCCCTTTTGAAATCCATGGGTTCTACACATGCCTATCACAACCGTATCACCTGAGAGTGAACACTTCTCACAAAGCCACTACTCTATATCCAACCTCTCAGTCCTCAAAAGAAACCTGAACACCACAAGTCTGGGAGCTTAAATTCATAACTCTGCTAAAATGACAAATTCATGGATTGAAGAAAGAAACTGCTGTAACACACCATGAATCCAATCTATAAACCATTAACCACCCCTGCATCTCCCTCCCCCCCGCTCCCATGATGGGGGTGGGGGGAACAGGGTGTGTGTAAATGGACTATTTTGCCTTCAATAGTCCCCTGAAGTGTGTGTGAACTACTTATGCCAAACAATCCATTCCACTTTGCATTTAGCTGTGACACAGAGTACATTCCCAGACCTCAAGAAGGGCTCTCTGTAAGCTTGTCTCTCACCAACTTCTGTTGGCACAATAAAATAGATTGCCCACCTTGTCTTTACAGCCACAAGTATGCGTTTTACAACAGCTTAAGCGTAGCTAGATATAAACAGAAATACCTTTCTAACTCCCAAAACAATCTTCCCACCCACTCACTCTACCCTTGGAGAGAACTTACCATTTAGGGCACACAACAAGGGCTAAGAGATGTTATCTGTCACAGCAAGCTGGGGGAATGAGTTTCAGAACCAAGGGTCTCCTGCTATTGCCACAGCTCCCTTCCCATTTAAATCAGAAACCTGTTAGTTCAAGTGCCTCAGATGATCACAACACAAGGAGAAAGGTAATCTAAGTAAGAGCACTACAAAGAGCTTGCTTTATGTGTGTGTGTGCGCGCGCATAATTAAGTATTCATTTTAAAATACTCCAGAGACTTTTGCTTGTAATGCCCCTTCATCCAGAAAGTCACTAAATACTCCCTTTGCAACACATGCCTTAATATAATATGCTAATCCTTGTCTTAGTGACCTGAAAATGACACAGCGAAAGTATCAATGGTCAAACTATAAACCACGCTACATTAGAGAAGAGAGTCTGGTAGTGCTGCTGCTGCAGTTAGAGGCTATTTAAAAATTTAACGTTAAACATCAAGGAAGATATCAAATGAAGTGCTGACCCTCAGAAGAATTGAAAGATGGTCCCAAAATTGGATGACCTCGCTACCATTCTGTATCAGCCTAGTTTTAGAAAGCAAATTTCTCCCAGTCAAACACACACACAGGATACGCACAGACTACCTAGTGTCAGATCACAATATACATGTACATTGGTGTCTACCAGGTTCTGTAATTATAAAGCACAACTCACAAGCCTTGACATCACAACCTCACACAAGTGCTAACATGCTCAATAGTCCCAGAGTTACAAAATAATAGGTCATGGAAGCCCAGCCTCAGCGAGCTTCGGCCATCCCATCTGTGCAAAGATTCTGCATTACTTCACGGAGACTCAGAACCGTAGTAGACATTAAAGGCCTGTCTGTGAGCAATGGGGGTTTCAGAGAGGAGGAACTTCTAACCCAAGCCTGTTATTTTTGAAATCACAGTCAGTTTGAATCTTTTTCTAGCCCCAGTTCAGCCACAAAGTCACCTTTTCTCCCTATCTCTTTCAGAACAAAAGACCTTCCTGCTAGTATCTGCAAGATGTGAGCACAGTTGTGTGGACAAAGAATGGCTCTGAAATAGAAAGAGTTGCTCCACACAACTAAGATTTATGGGAGAGATTCTGTGCTGGGTCTCTAAGATGCCCAACAGGTCACATGCAACCCAGAGGGAGGAAGGACTAAGTCACCTTTACACCTTCCATATTCTAAACTGCTCCAAGGGCTGGTCCCTGTCATAATTTAGATACAGCTGAAGAGCTATCTAACTTACAGCAGCTTCCTCAAGCTCCTCAGGATCTCCACAGCACTGCTTGTGAGTGCCCTTGACACTCTCCTCCCCACCTCCTAGTCCCCTATGCCAGGACTTGCAAGGAGGTCTTCAGAGGACAGTCTATATGGCTGCCTTTCATAGCTCTTGCACTGGGGGATCTTTGCTTGGCTGGAACCAGGACTTTCAGAGCCCCTTTATGCTGCTCCACCCCTTTTACCTGCATGGAGGGGCCAGAGTTTTGAATGGAGTGTGTTTACAAGTCCGCATAAGGCTCTGAACCTGAAAAGAGTTACTCACATGCTTAATGCTATGCAAATGAGTAGTCTCACAGAACCGAATAGGACTAACCTCATGCTTAAAGCCAACCATGTGATTAAGTCTTTGCAGAATTAGGGCCTATGTGACGCTATGGCCTTCCCCCTCCTCCCTGTTACACTGGTGAAAATCCAGAGTAACTGTTGCCTTCAGGGGAATCAGTCCAGATTTACACCAATGTAACAGAGTAGAATCTGTTATTATGAAACAAGTATAGAATTTTGTGAGGAAAATCACTTTGCCCAGAATGCCTACCCTCTGCCCTATTACTCTGAATTTATTGGATACCTTGCTATTCAAATTGCTCTAGTTACATGCTTCAGATCTTCCAATATTATGATCAAATTCGTCATATTCCTATCCCTGGGATACTCTATATTGTCATTGGTTGAGGTTAATTTGCATATACTAACAATAGAAATAGTGGCATCTGATATGATTCAATGTATTGTGCTGGAAGGTTTTAATGCCTTCAGGCAAAACCGATATCCTTGGATAAAATATGAAATGTGTTATGTAGTTTTATCCTGTTGGCATTGTGGGGCCCAAAATGTGAATATTCTTTATGAAAATTAATGTTTTAAAATGACTGTCTACATGACATTTCAAATTGGTCACTTTACTAATGTATTCTTTAAAGTTAAGAAATTGCACAATTTTTGTTTGCTAAATATACAATTTTCACAGAACGAACTGCTACCTTCTAATTCCCACATCTCCATCATCAATGGATGCCCTGACTCTGCCAATTATGGCAGTCTTAAATCAACTGCTTGACTTTTTCTCCTGCAAGCACCATCTTCTTTTTTCCATGTCCCCCCTGAAAAAAATCCTCTAAAGCCATTAGCATATCTTCCCCCAAATCCCTTCTAAAGACTTGTTTGTACCATGAAGTCTACAGACAGCTGTCAGCTGACAACCACTATGCTGGTTGCTAGCTGAAACTACTGCTACTGATATGCTTCTTTGACTCCATTAACAAAATAAGCGTTGGTGCCAAAATATTGCACATAGCTAATCTATGAAAAAAATATGTTCATGTTACTCTGACCCTAAACTCTGTCCCATCTGTTAATTTCATCCACCTGTAACTTGGCATCCAAGTTACAGGTGGATGAAATAATAGAGTAGAGTAAAATAAGTTCATTGCCTCACCTTGTTAAAATTATTTGGGTAGAACAGTAAAAACAAGGAAAAGCACTTAAGATGGTAAACAGATTGTTGAAAAATGAGAAAACAATTTGGTAAAAAATGGCAAGATGTTGAATTTGTTTCCATTTCACGGGCTTTAAAACTAAAACATTTTCATGGTTTTGTCAAAAAATGAAAATTTTACAACACTCAAAACTTTATTGAAGTAGTTTTGAAGTTATTGAATTTTCTCCTTTACAAAAGTGTCTGGAAAGACTTCTGAGCAGGATTCCAAAAAAAAAAAAAAATGTTGATTAAAAATAGGCTAGGTACTTTCCAGTCAGAGGATGATTCAGTCCCTGCCCTGAAGAATGCATAATCCAGTAGATTCATTCAAATTAGTAATTTGGCATATTAGTAGTATTGTTAACTCAAACCCAATCAGATGGGACTCTGCATGCATGCAGGGCTCCCCCTGTGCAGATCTGATTTCAGGATCAAAGCGTATGGACCAATATCATGTTTCCCCACTGGAAACGATGAGAAAGGCAAAGATATGAAGGAAAACTCATTTTCAATTTGTGAAGTTCTAAATACCTTAGCAATAGGTGCAAGGGGGTTTGTGAAAGCACATTAAACAGGGCACTGTACAATCCAATTTAAAACAAACATAGGAATCATCTTTCCAAACCACACAGATGCTCCAATATTGTCTGAAATTGTCTGGAAGATTAGCATGTTCTTCAGAGGGCCAGTCCCTTCCATTTAATCCCCAGAACTCCTTAAGGAGCCATTATACCACAGTTTTCCCACCTGTTGAGGAGGGTGGCAGCAAACAAACAATAGGAAGTCCCTGACTGGGCCACCATTACTTCGCACAGGCCAAGAGCTCATAATGAACAGAGTGGTTCTTCCCTAGTTCCAGCCACATCCACCCAAAAGCTGCAGAGCCTCCAACCATATCTCGTTCATGCAGAGCCACTGCCAGTTTTCCAAGGAGGAAGTTGCTTTTAGATTTCTCTTCCATTTTTGTTGGCTCTCCCTGAACCTATCATCCACAGTTCTTAAACCAGTGATGATATCACAAAGCAGTAATTAGATGAAGGAGAAAAAAATACGTTCATGTTACTCTGACCCTAAACTCTGTCCCATCTGTTAATGTCATCCACCTGTAACTTGGCATCCAAGATTGCCAACTCTTTGGGGGCAAGGATTGTCTTTTACTCTGCACAGCACCTAGAAAAATAGAGTAAACAATAATAGAGTAAAATAAGTTCATTGCCTCACCTTGTTAAAATTATTTAGGTAGAACAGTAAAAACAAGGAAAAAGCACTTAAGATGGTGAACATAGATTGTTTTCTCATTTTTTAACAATTTGGTGAAGGAGAAAGAGCAGAAGAGGGACAGACACTGTGGAAGTTGCCATAGGCCTGATCCAAACTCCATTGGAAAAGACTTCTAGTGACTTTACGAGGCTTTGATTCAGGCACTGTGTGACAAGTTATGCTGAGGCTTAATACTTTTACTTCAAAAAGAAAAAAAAATCTAATAAATTAAAATTATCCTTCCTACCGTACCCACTTTCACCTTAGTGTTCCAGTTGAAATGCGTTCCTATCCTGTTATAGCTTTCCTTTCCCCATGTATATATCCAAATGGTGAGCATGACAACATCTGTCTCTCTTACAGAGCACTGATGTGTTTACAGAAATGGGAATATATTCAAAAGCATCTAAAGGGATTTAGAGGCACAAGTCTCACTGATTTTCAAAAAGATTGTGCTTCTAAATCCCTTAGTGATTTTGAAAGTCTCCCCCTTTTAGAGGACCATTTCCAAAAGAATTAATATTCGTAAGGAAAGATGATATTTAGATAAAGAAAACTGTCTATTGACCAGGAATTATACTTGCTGAAGACAGAAGCTAAGGCAACAATTTAGTTCAAAATTTTAAGTATGTTTGTGGATTCTAAGAGAAGTTATTTTTACAATGTGTTTTAAAGAAAGTGTTGTTTTCCCCAGGCTACATAATTTCATTATCCATTTTACATATTTAGTGAAAGTATTTAGTAATTTTTTCAACATAGTTACTGACTTTCATGGCCACTACATTCATAATGAAATAAATTATATGACCTTGTACCATTAGGACTAATAGTAGTGTTGTAATACAACATAGAGTATAAATAAAAACACTGTTTTGAAATTCATGATGCATTTCAAAACTGATCCCATTTTATTTTTAAACTGGAAGTTTAATTTACAATTGCCATAATCTTTATTGGCATTTCCTAACAGAATTTTAGTCCAAAATCAATAGGACATATTTAACATATGCACTTATATTTACATTCCCCGCATCAGGTACACCCATTCAATTATTATCCAAAGTTTACTAAATCGTATATGATGTTAATGTTTATTGTCCCTATCAAAGATAAGGGACCCATTGTGCCAGGCACAGTCACACAGTAAGAGACAATGCCTACCCCAAAAAACTTACAATATAGAAAGACATTACACAGAGAGAAAGGAAGTATTTTATATTCACTGGACAGAGGGAATCTGAAGCGCAGAGACTAACACCTTCAAAAGTGCCTAAGTGATTTAGGAGCCAGCAGCCCATTTTCAAAAAGTGAATTAGGCACTTAGTCTCAAGACACACCGCTTTGAATGACTCTTAGACTCCTCTGTTCCTAAGTCACTGTTGAAAATGGGACTTCAGCATTTTTGAACATTTTTCCCCGAGCCCAAGATCACCTAGGAAGGCTGTGGCCAGCCATCAAATGAACCCAGATCTAAATTCCAGTCCAGTGCCTTAATGACAAATCCATCCTCCTTTAATGGCTACGTATTTGTGAGAGCAACTGATTGCATCTCTCAAAACTTCACTCAGAATTTGGCATGAGAAATCATAAGGATGTGGTCTTATGGGACATATACTGCCTTTATTCCCTGTGCCCGACTACGATCCATCTCAATGCATGATTCAAAGGGAGTGTAGTGACCCAATTTTGACTAGTGTATCACTCTTTCCCTGAGAGAGCTTCCCTTCATCAGAATGAACGTATTAGCCCAATACATTCATGCTGCTTTTGGACTTCTGAGGGATCTGTGCTTGAATCTGGAATAAGAATACAGCTCATATATATCCTAAATATAAAATATCCAGAGTACTCATACTATGGTTTTAATGATGGTGTAAATCAGTGATAGATGAACTGTCCTTACCAATATTAATTCTTTTGGAAAAGGTCATCTAAAAGTGGGAGACTTTCAAAATCACTAAGGGATTTAGGCGCACATTCCTTTTGAAAAAATCAGTGAGACTTGTGCTCCTAAATCCCTTAGATGCTTTTGAATATATTCCCATTTCTGTAAACACTTCAGTGCTCTGTAAGAGAGACCAATGTTGTAATGCTTACCATTTGGATATATACATGGACAAAAGAAAGCCTTAACAGGACTGTGGGAAAAAGAAAACTATAACAGGATTAGGAACCCATCTCAACTGGTTATGCATGGTAAGGTATGGTGAATTTAAAGTAGATTAACTATTCATTATCCATGTGTTTAATGCTCTTATCCTGGAATAAAAATGCCTGTTCTCCAAGTTAGTGAACTCCATGATGCTAATAAATCAGGAACAGTTATTCCTGAATAACTCATCAGGTAGACAAGCTCTTAGAGTGGTACGCAAGTGGGATAAAGGAGAAGTCCTTATTAATTACATAAGGAAAATGAGCACGTTAATTGCCAAGTGTACATACACCCACATCACTTTTTACCAAATAGCATCCTCCACCTGCAACTGCAAGGGTGAATTAAAAGTGAGAAGCATTCAAAAAACACTGTTTACCCAAGCTGATGCACCTGATGGTATCATCTGTGATGTTCCCAAACCTCTACAGCTGACGCCAGGGCACAGTACAGAAACCTGCATCGTAAACCTTTATTCACCTCATTCCATGTATAAGGTCCTCGGGGGAGGGAACACCACAAAATGTAGCTCTCTGGAGTCATTAGTGATATTCACCAAGTTGTGCATAGGCCGCATGCATATGGTTGGAATATAAAGGGGGCAATACAAGATCCTCTATTCTCCCCTAAGATACTGCGAGGGGAATGGGAACGTTAATGAGTGGAATTTTCTTTGCCCTAGCCTCAACAGATGGAAAGAAAGAGCTGATCTGCACGATGTTGAGGAAAACCTGTTTGTGCCTACTGCATAAAATAAATGTTCCAGAACCGTTCATCCATGTTCAAAATATAACCCCTGTAATGTTGCCAAGGTCGGTGAAACCTACAGTGATCTGTGGAGTACGTGCTGGCTGCACACGCTAAAGCTGCTTGGGGAATTGATACCAGTTCCACCTCCCCGCCCCCCCCCTCCCATAAACTTTCTCCCCACCCAATGCTAGTTTGCATATTTAGGCTATTTTCCTTCTTCCAACCCTGTTTTTAGATATACATCTTCCATTCTATCCTCCCTACATGAGAATTCTGAAATGCAACAAATATTGAGAGAGAGAGAGAGAGAGACTAGATAAATTTCTGTGCGATTGGAGCCGTTTAAGCAAAGCAGAACGCTGTAAAATATGTAGTCGGTACAATTACATAGCAATATGTAGAACTTCCTGTTTTCGGCATGCTTTGATTAAAGGTATCCTTGACTTGTGTTATTCTGGACATACTCCTACATATTTCAGTGCAAGTTAGATGTTTATGCATGCATTCAAACTCAGTTACATAACAAAACCGGAGATCTTACAGACATTGTTTCACTACATAGAAAGAGCACAGTGCCAAGATTTGCTTTGGAATGATGCATAAAGTAGGTTGGTTGATTTTGATACAGTTGCTTGTGAAAGCCTAAAGCAAATACTGTTCAACTAGGACCTCGGCATTTTCTCACGTGCATCCTCCGCAGGAAGCGTTTCACATTTGTAGTTCGAATACAGCTTGAGATCATTTATTTTGCACTGAGTCCCTGTTATAATTCAGTACGACGCCTTGAATTCGTTAACCCCTCCACTAGATCTAATTTTCTCTCTCACACACACCCGGGTTATTTGTATTTCTGCCAGTGGTATGATCTACCAGTGTCGCTCAGGTCTGATGTTACTACTACGGGCCGTTCTATTGCTGCATCTGCAGCTTTAATGCTGTACTGTATTTAAAATCCAATTTTGTACCACTTCTTAAATTTGAGCGGGGGGGGGAGGGGTTGCTGGAGAGGAGAATCTCGACTCAAAATTGCTCCTTGGTGTTCTTCAAGGTGTGGCAAAAATAATAATAATGATGATCCAACTCTCAATCCAGGGAGGGGAGGAGGAGGAGCAGGGAGGGACAGCAATGATCAGTGGCTCAGTTTGTGCCTTGTAGGTGACGGCTGCCCCTGGCACTGGCAGCCGGATGGTAAGAAAGGAGGCCCCCGGGAGTTCTTGAAACAGAAAAGTGAATGCGCCAGAAGTTCCCCCGTCTGTAGCCGGAAAAACAAAAAACAAACAAACTTGCCTGTTGCAAAATAACGTGAGGAGGGTTCGGGCTGGGGCGCGAGAAACCCTGCACCAGCAATGATGCATCTGGGGGGGGGGGGTCACTAGCAGCACTTCACGCTTCCCCGTCGGAAGCCCGAGGCATCTGTCATGGGAGAGCCGCGATCGCCCCCACACAACGCCCATGGCGGGATGGGCCGGCAACAGCGAGCGGAACCCGAGCCAGCCGCTGGCACTTGAAGGCCGATTAAGGCGCCTTCCTCGCTTTGTGTGTGTGTGTGTGTGTGTGTGTGGAAAAACCATTATGAACCACCGAGCGATCAGCACCGGGTTGGAGACGAGCTACCCTTTCCATCAGCCCCCCCCCCGCGCCCCCTTTCCCTCTGCCTGGCTGGGCACAGCCTTTGAACGATGTGGGCGCTAGCCAGGCTTTCTGCATTACACTCCCTTCCACCACACACATCTCTCTGCCATCCCCAACCTCTTTCTAGGCCGATACGGATACTCATGCAATGAGATCCCTCCGAGGGCTGAACCTGGAAAACGCAGGGGCGAAGGAGAGAGTGTGGAAAATACATACGGGGGGGGGGGGGGAATGTGTGCGCGTAAAACAATGCGAGGTGCCTCAGTGAGCCAACTTGCACGCTACAAGTGGATGCATCTATTCTGCATATACCTGCAGCCCCGGCCCCGGGCTTTCCGCGCGGCGAGAGCACCCCCTCCCCCCCCCCGAGATTCGGCTCCTCCACCCTGGACGATCCGTTGCAATTTGCAAAGTGGACTAAAAATGATCGGGTCCTGCTGCGCCTGGCGTTTTGGCTCCGCCCTCCCCGCCTGGCTCGGGTTTGCGCTTTTCTCCCTGCCGCTCACAGTACCGTGACCGCTCCCCGCTCACGCGAGCCTCCCCGACCCTTTCACATTCAGAGGGAAGGGGGATCATCCAGCCTCCTGTCCCGAAGCAGCGCCTACTGAGGGAGACGCTCCCTGGGCCAGATCCCTTCCCGAGCTCTTCGGCAGAGGCTGGGCTTTAGGTTAATCAAATCACTTGCTGTCTCTCCTCCTCCGCCAGCCCCGTCCACACTTCGCCGCATAGATGGGGGGATTTCAAAGAGGCGGGAGAAAAGCAACGGCCTGGATACGAGTCCAGAAGGAAAAACTTGGGGGTGGGGGAGAGACTTGCCTCTTTGAATGCTTAAATACAGCAGCGCATGGACCCATGCAGGGGGATTTCAGTGCAGGGACTCGCATAACGGGGACATATCTGAATGAAGCGGGCAGGAGAGAAACAGAAAGCACTGCAGCAATCCACACACCCCAATCCTTTAAACCGTCTTCTCAATTCATCCTTTAGCACTTGAAGGAGGAATTAAAGCCTGAAGCAATCCAGGAGGAGCTGTCCCTATAGCCTCCCTGCGCTACCCAGCTACGAGTCTGGACAGGGTTTTAAAGAGTCCGGGGTTGAAAAGGACTAAGGTTTTCAGTTACTAGGGCTGGGGTTTTGGGGGGGGGGGGGTTACTGAAATATATTCCTCCCACCCCAGGGGTTATTGCATTTCCTCCCCTCTATGAATCTCGCTTAGAACGAGGTGATTTCCGAGCTGAAGTTCTGGTTTCTCTACCACCAGCTGGGAGGAGAAAAATGTCATTTAAAATAGATCAAACTACGGTTTATTGTTTAGATGGATGAAGATGTTTAAACAGAGACCGACTTCTGCAGCTGTAAAGTGGTGACAGGAGTGGAAATTAAAAGGCAAGTGAAATAATGGGGAAAAAAATCAAATGAAAAAATGTACCTATTCTCTCTCTCTCATACATACACACGCATTTGGTTGCGGCGATGTGCACTCTAATCCCCGTGTAACTAATACTAAACTAATCCAGGGGGCTGTTCGGCGGAAGCTGCGGTACCCAAAATGTGTCCTCATCAAAACCCTATAATATTCCACGTTTGAAGCCATTTGTACGCGCGCCCCTGTTCTGTTGCTTTTTACAAGCGGGTTTGCCGAGCCATATTTTCACTCTAATGCAAACCCATTTAAATCACAGCCTTGTTTTTTTCCCCACGGATTGCTTCTTGTAAATGGGGCGATAAATCCAGAAAGTGTCTTGCACGGTGGAAGAGAGAGGGGTGGGGCGTTGTTAAGAGAGAGAGGTAGGAGTGGAACAATGTTTAGGGGAATTAAAAGGGGAAAAAAAAAACCAACAAAACACACCTAAATGAAAACGGAGAATGTAGAAATTGCATCGCAACTCTGCGAGCCCCTGCTACCCCTGTACAGTGGGGAAACCTCAGTAGAGTAGACATGACGAAGGGAGCAATAAATCCGTCCGTTTCAATGACAAACCCCAAATAAGCCCCCACCCCACTTCCAAACAACCTGACGACCCCGGAGTCCCTACCTGGAAAAGCCTTAAGATGTTCGCTACCATAATGGACACTGAACTTCCAGATGCCCCAATCACTCCAACCACTTTCTCTGGCTTGACAAAGACCGGCGGTTCCCCATTGGTGCACCTCACATCGGAGGTGTCCTTCTGGATCAGCGCCTGGACAAAAGTGAGCGACTGCTCCAAGGCATAGGTGTCCCTGGAACAAGTGTCCAAGATCCGAGCCCCGAGCGTCACGTTGGGCAGCAGGTCCGGGTCGCTGTTGATCTGGTCCAGCGCGTACAGCATCGCCTCGAGCCGGTGGATGCCGTTCTCTTTCTTGATGTCCCCGCAAGGCACTCCGGTGGGTCCCTTGGCGTGGACGGGGAAGAGCCCCCCCAGGGTGATGTCTCCCTCTATCCGGATGGAGTGGGGGGCGTACATCTCCTGCCCGTGAGCCACCGCAGAGAGGAGAAACTCCAGCAGGCAGCAGGGCAACTTGATCAAAGTCAGGAGATGGAAGAGTCTCCCCAGCCGGATCATGGTGCTGCCGCTGCTCGGGCGATGGCCAGACGCCCTGGCGCGGCCAGCGGGGCACCCCTGCGCCTTCATGGGCAAAGGAGGGGGAAGGTTCCCTGCGGGTGTGTGGGGTGGGGAGGGGATGGGGTGGGAAGGTCCGTCTCCTGCCGTCCGCCCTCTCTGCCGCGATCTCCAGCGGCACAGCACTGGGGAAAGGTAAGGGTTTGCTATCGCTTTAAATGGTCGCTCGGCTGCTCTCCTCCTCCCACTCTCCCCACCTCCTGCTCTCACCCTCCCCATCCCGGCTCCCCCGGCGCGTCATTACGCAGAGATGCGGGCTGAGGTAACTGGAGGCAGCGGGGGGGGGGGGGGGATGGCGATGGGGGGCTCCCCGAGGCTGGGCTAGGTCGCGCTCAGCGCCTACTGCAGCCTCTCCCCCCGTGCTCTGGGTTTAATTCCTCCCCGCCGCCAGCTGGGAAGCGTGCAGCCAGTGCCCTGCCCTCTCGGTACCTTCAGCTTGTCAGAGGGTGTCTGGGAGAGGGGAAGGAATATAGCTGGCTCCACCCTGCTGGATCTTCGTGAGTTTTGGCCCCAAATAGTGCCATGAAAATAGAAAAGCCCAGCCCCTTCTACTTCACAAGAAAAAACAATCCCGACCCGGATGGATCTAGTCACAAACACCCTGAATCTGGCCCTCAAGCCCCACTTTCGAATGCCTATCTAGAGAGCACCTCTGGCAGCTGCTAGTGCATTAAAAATAGCTAGAGCTCATCCCAAACCCCCAGATCAGACACCTGATCTTGGCAGATTCCATGCTTTCTGCTCCCCGTGTGGCAGCAAAAGTGTGCTGGTACCAAAAAACCTGGATCTGATAGTTGAATCCTGCCAGTTTCTGGCAGCAGCCATCCCAATTCTACTGTCTAAATGGTAACTAAGTGTAGCTGTTTCTACTGCACACAGAATCTTGACCTTGATGCATCCTGGCATAACAGCGCCACAAAAATCTGTTTCTGGTACCTGGATCCAGCTTGGCAAGTTTTGGCCTCAAAGGGAATACAAGTATGGCAGCTTTGACTTCACTAGTAGAATCATCAGAACCCTGATGTATCTCAGCCCAACAGCACATGGGAAAAAAAACCCACCGCAACACAACATATGCCTAGTACCTGGATCCTACTAATAATATTTGGTCCCAATACTTCAATTTTGAGGTTACTCTAAATAACCAAAACCCTACGTTGGGTTTTGGTGTAATAAGAGTGACTATATTTTTGCTTTTCGTGCAGCAAAATTTGAAGTGCAGTTGCTCCAATTTCACGACAGAAATCCAGAGCCTGATGCATCCCTGCTCCACAGTCCCTCTTTGTCCCCAACAAACCACCACATATCCAGCACCTGGAGCCTGTTGGAGCATATCTTTTTTAAGTGCCCATCCCTTAAGTTGTCAAAGTACATAGATATCTCGCCACTCCTCCTAAACCAGACAAATCCATGCTCTGATCTTTCCCAGTGCAAGAGCAATTCAAAATATATCTATGGCACCTGGGTCTTCCAAGATCCAGAACATTTTTTGCCATAAAATTCTACAGTCTATTGCATAATTAGACTACAAGTATAGCTGCTTCTAGTCCACTACAATAATCTGGCCCAGATACATCCTGGTACAGGAGCACTTGACAAATTCAGAGATTGGTGCAGCTACAGCAGGGTTGTGTTCATTTTCCCCCAATTTTTCCTTTAGCTAGCCAACAGATAATCTGTATCCAATACACTGCCTTTCAATGAAGCCTCAGCAACCCTTATCTGACATTCTTCTCATCCCTCTGATATTATCACATTTCATCCCATAAAATTGAAATATTTCAGTAAAACTGGGCTAGCAGATGTGAATGATCATATTAAATGTGGTTTTAGCCAAACTCTTGATTGATGTTTTCAAAGCAGTCTAGGGGATTCAGATATGTCTTTCATAAATTTTCAATGGAAGATGGATTTTTACACCTCTAGATGCCTTTGAAGCGGGGGGGAGGGGGGAACCTCAGTGCATCGAATACAAGGATTGGATGAACTGGGGTTTAGATCCGAGACTAATTTGGAGATTAGATTTCTGAAATTGAGAGGATTTGGATGCTGAACACATGCACTAATTTGGATCATGGTCTGCATTTTTGGGTGCACTAGTAACCGCTACATTTTCACTCTATTTAAGAACAGTAGCATTTAGAAAAAAAAATGATGGATTCAGGTGCTAGATATATATGTAGCTGATGCTCTTGAGGGTCCAGAATTTCCACGAAAGATACATTGCTCTCTTCACATAGAGCAATTTGGAAAACAGGGTCAGAAAGGGTAGGACCCAGCAGGATTGAGGTGGATTTTTTTGAATCTGATGTTTGGGGCTAAAATTTGGAAGGATCTAGGTTCTGGGACAAATAATCTCTTGTGATTTCGTTTTATCTGGTTATGAATAAAAAAAACTTTAAAAAAGCCACACTCCTAGACCCTCTGACTCAAAAAATTAGACAGTGACTAAAATGCTCAATACTCATCAGCTGTATGTCAGCTACTCCCAGATTTATATTTTTTAAAAGTTTGATTTGTTATTAAAGCAAAGTCAGCCCCCTCAGACAAAAATGTTAACTCACTGACCATGGGGCTGTTCATGTGTGGGATTCCCCCCCTTTCCATTTGTATGTAGTTTAACTATTGCTCATCATCATGTTGACACAATTGGGACAAGGTGTCAGCTTAAGCAGAGGAGCCTGGGATGGTGGCATAAACAGTTATCCACATCTGGTGAGAGATAAGCCAAAAGTGTCAGTGGGAATTTCACATCTCTACAGGCAACTCGACCGCTGCCTACTTCATACCCACAGGCTTTGACATGTGCCCTCTGCCCAAACAAATTGCAACCCACCTACTGCCCAGTACTTGTGGCACCTTAGAGGCTAACAAATTTGAGTATAAGCTTTCGTGAGCTACAGCTCACTTCATCGGATGCATGAAGTGAGCTGTAGCTCACAAAATCTTATGCTCAAATAAATTTGTTAGCCTCTAAGGTGCCACAAGTATTCCTTTTCTTTTTGCGAATACAGACGAACATGGCTGCTACTCTGAAACCTAATCTATTAGTCAGTTCAGTTGTTTCTCAGTCGACTGCCTACCTTGTTCACCTTTACACTAATTTTACACACACACACACACACACACACACACACACACACACACACAGTTAACATCAACTGCTACCCCCTTATGCCCTCATACCTATTCCCACACAGAGTGGGGCTACTCTATTAAAGATAGCTAGTGTTTTCCCTAAAGCTCAAGCATTTGGAATCCATTGACTAGGTGAGAATCTCAGCTTTCATTTTTAAAGAGAGTAAATTTCTAGCCCTTGCAGTGGTGGAGAAAAAAAAAAAAAAATCTTGAAAACATGACTGAGCCCCATCCTAAATACTCAAAAACCAGAAAGCAAATAAAGAGAAACATTTTTTCAGTCTTAATTTAAGACTGATAATGATTTTTGAATACTTGTACTTGGAAAATCTTCAGCTACATTCACTATACCTACCCTCACACAGATATAGTAAGAACATCTGCTGCCTACCTTATGCTCCTTTTCCCCACAACTTGTCACCTCAAAAAAATAGTCAACATAACCTTACATGAAATGCCCCGATACCCAGTCGTAGGAACATAGGAATTGCCAGACTGGATCAGACCCAATGTCCATTTGGTCCAGTGTTCTGTCTCCAACAGTGGTCAGCATCAGATGCTTCAGAAGGAGGTGCAAGAACTGCACATCTGTCAGATGTGGGATAATAAACCCTCACAATAATCTAGTTAGAGATTTGCTTCACACAGTTAGACCAGAGAATTAAGATCCTTACCACAAATTGTTATATTAACAACTGGATATTCTTGAGATCCATGTAAATGTCCAGTTCCTTTTTGAATCTTAAGTCCTTGCTTCAATGACTTCCTATAGCAAAGAGTTCAGTTTTTATATGTGTGATGTGGTTATTTATCATTTTTGAATTCCCCCATCTTTAATTTTTAGCCCTGTAGTCATTTATCAAGCTCATCATTTTACTGTGTAATTCCCATTGACCACATACAGTCGGCCTCCCCCGCCCAAGCATTTATTGTCCTCTCCGACAAGGAATAAGGCATGGTAATCTATGCATTCAGCACTTCTATTCATTCCATGTACTTGTAAGGAGCCTTTCATCATGGTATTGAAGTACTGTACATCACCAGGCGACACACTCATGCTGGGCTTCATTATTCAAAGTGGTATCCCTCTGCAGCTACCCACCCTTCACAGGCTCCCAATCTGCTTCTCTGACGAAATCTTTTACAAAGGTCTTTAACAGATTAAGCTCTGACGGTGCCAGAGACCATCTCATCACTTATGACCTTCCAACTACAGCGGGAAAAACTCAGACGAAGATGCAGAGCGGTTTCCAAGCCAAAAATCAGACTGTGTCCAGTGGAAAAAAAAAAAAAAAATCAAGACTCACTCCTCCTCCACCAGTCTTTTGGCAGAAGTTTAGGATCAAAATATCCCACATCATGTTTAAATTCTGTCTGTACCAAATGGCTGGCAACTGGGAAGCCATTACATTACACAGCCAAATGACCTAACAGCCAATAGGACGTTTGTACCATTTGATAACAGTACTGATTTAAGTGGTGGTAAGAGCAAATTTCCTTCTCTTCTTCTACATACTCTAGTTAGGATGAAAACATAGTATTGAAATGAATATACACTAGTCATTTTTGTGCTATACAGTGTCCTGGGAAAGATTACCTTGACTATCATTGGATATTTTCTTTACAAATCTTAATTTGACATAGTTGGAGAATTGTACTCCCAGCATGAATAGATTTTGGAATCAATATGATGTGAATTGAGCCATTATTGTTCCTGTTACTAGAAGGAGCATAGGCTGGGGTGGGATTTTTGCATTTCCATTTTTAATACATACACACACACTGCTACACATAATATTAAAGACATACACAGAACCCACAATGGTCAGTGCATTTTTACACCATGTATTGGCACAATTGACATTTTACCATGGTTTTGCATAGCAGGAAAATGAACTCATGATGCAAAGCCTTGAGTGCACGAGACAGATCGGGAGGGGGGGGGGTGAAGAGTGGTACGGGGAGGAGGAGTGTTACTGGAAGCAGGGGATGCCAGTTGGTTTGGCAGCTGGAGGGTGAGTGGAAGAGGAAAAATTGGCTTTTCATAGTAAAGGTTTCCAGAAGATTTGGCATCTGAAAGGAGGTTGAGATTGAACACAATAGGGGAGGCAGCAAGACGCAGCTGGCAGTTGGAGGCCTCACCACAGTGCGGGGATGGAAGAGGAGAAGACCTGCAGGAAAATGGTTCCAACTGCAGATGATTGGAGTCTAAATCCAGGGTTTTCAGCCTGCACATGCAGGAGGCAGGGAGACTATATGCTGGGAGTCAGACACAGGTGGCTGAACTGCAGCCAGAGAGGAGCAATGGATGGGAGCTTGGGTCCAGCATGCACAGATGAATGCAGCAGAGTGGGACAACTTCCACGAGTGCTAAGGGCAAGACTTGACAGGTCTGGGAATACTGTTTGACACCACACTTCTGTACCGGATCCTTCTGGTCTCTGATGAAGAAATATCAAATAGGTGCTAGTATTCATTACTGATTAAGCAAATGCAAAAGCTTGAGGCCTTTAAAAAAATGCTACACCTTTAGGGTTGCCAACTTTGACTGAAGCTATTCCAGGAGATTCCACCCCCATCTCCCCAACATGACAATGTCATTTTCTTAAAATATCCTATTAAAATCTCCCAGATTGCTTTCAATAGTCACTGGGAGATCAATGCCAATTCCGGGAGACTCCAGGACAATCCTGGAGGGTTGACAGCTCTATACACCTTTTATACACAAGATCTCAGAAAACTAATTTTGTTCAACTGATGTACAACTTAACTGATGAGATAAAGGGAAAGTAAAGTCTCTAGGTCAAAAATTTAAATCTGGCTCAGAGTAGTGAGTTGAGGTGATTGGGGGAAGGTTTGTCCTGCCTGAATCTTAAAGCAGTGACAAGCTGAAATAAAAAGGACCCCACTGGACAAATAAGTGACTCTTGCTGCTCTGGTAGGGCCCAAATGAACCTTAGCCTTATATATGGAAGAGGATATAGTTAGGAAGCCCTAACCCCATAGCTGCTGATTGATGCCCAAGTTGAGAAAGAACTCTCTAGTCATTCCTTCAGCCAGAACTTGAGAGCATCGCTGCTGGTGAGAGCTATTCCAACTCCTGAAAGATTTAATCTTTTAAATGTGGATGAACACATATTACAGCACTGCCTAGAGGACAATCAGATTCAACCCTGTTGTGCTAGGCATTGTACAAACATAGTAAGTTGCACTCCCTTCAATCTAGAGTAGATGAATGGCAATGCTCATATCGACCATAGAGAGAGGATGAACCCTTCCTACTATGCTAGTGTTAAAACAAACAAACAAAAGACGTGGCATGGACTTGGGTATGAAAATCAGTGAGAATTTTTTTTTTTAGGAAAGACTTAGTTTAGAAACCTTAATGCTGAAGCTGAATGGTGAGTGATGTGTTACACATATCCAAAAAGTGGGCCCTTTAACTTGTCTGTCAAATGGCTGAATCCATCATCCTAATATCTATTTGATAGGTTCAGACGTTCATAGAAGATCAGGGTTGGAAGAGACTTCAGGAGGTCATCTAGTCCAACCCCCTGCTCAAAGCAGGGCCAACCCCAACTAAATCATCCCAGCCAGGGCTGTGTCAAGCAGGCCTTAAAAACCTCTAGGATGGAGATGCCGCCACCACCTCCTAGGTAACCCATTCCAGTACTTCACCACTCTCCTAGTGAAATAGTGTTTCCTAAAATCCAACCTAGACTCCCCCACTGCAACTTGAGACCACTGCTTCTTGTTTGTGGTCTGCCACCACTGAGAACAGCCAAGCTCCATCCTCTTTGGAAGCTCCCTTCAGGAAGTTGAAGGCGTCTATCAAATCTCCCCTCACTCTTCTCTTCTGCAACTAAATAAGCCCAGTTCCCCCAACCTCTCCTCATAAGTCATTGCCCTCCGCTGGACTTTCTCCAATTTGTCCACATCCTTTCTGTAGTTGGGGGGTCCAAAATTGGACACAATACTCCAGATGTGGCCTCACCAGTGCTGAATAGAGGGGAATAATCACTTCCCTCAATCTGCTGGCAGTGATCCTACTAACTCACCCCAATATGCCATTAGCCTTCTTGGCAACAAGGGCACACTGTTGATTCATACGCAGCTTCTCATCCACTATAATCCCCAAGTCCTTTTCTGTAGAACTGCTGCTTAGCCAGGTCAGTCCCCAGCCATTAGCAGTGCATGGGATTCTTCTGTCCCAAGTACAGCACTCTGTACTTGTTGAGCCTCATCAGATCTCTATTGGCCCAATCCTCTAATTTGTCTAGGTCACTCTGGACCTTATCCATACCCTCCAGCATATCTACCTTTCCCCTGCCCTCCATTTTAGTGTCATCTGCGAACTTGCTGAGGGTGCAATCCATCTCATCATCCAGATCATTAATGAAGATCCGGAACAAAACCAGCCCCAGGACTGACCCCGGGGCACTCTGCTTGAAAGTGGCTGACAACTAGACGTCAAGCTGTTGATCACTACCAGTTGAGCCCGATGATCTAGCCAGCTTTCTATCTACCCGATAGTCCATTAATCCAATCCAATTCAACTTGCTGGCAAGAATACTGTGGAAGACTATCTAAAGCTTTGCTAAAGTCAAGATATATCATGTCCACTGATTTCCCCATATCCACAGAGCCAGTTATCTCATCACAGAAGGCAATCAGTTGCCAAAAAGTCAGTATAACAGCTGGCATCTTTCAATGAAGCTACAGAAAAGTACTCTAGCCAAGGATCTGGCCCTGTATTTATTGCTGAAGACAGTTAAAAAAACAAAAAACAAAAAAACAAAAAAAAAAAACACCTAACAAAAAACCACGGGCACTGGTTTTTAATGCAGCTATCCAGCATATTAAAAAAAAAAAAAAAAACACACACCCCCCCCACACACACACCAGACCAGTGGAAGCAAAGCAAAGCAAAGCAGACAATATAAACAAAACAATGACATTACAGCACACAGCTGGAGGTAGTTTCATACTAAATGAATGGATGTGGTACAAGCAATTAATTTTTTGGTTGAAGTCAATGGTAGAACTTGAGCCAGGGCTCCCGATTATCTGGCATCAAGCAAATAATGATTTTTGGCATTGAAACCAGTAAAAAAGCCTCTGATCCTTAACTCAGAATGAGTTACAATGTCTGTTTATGGCTCCTGGTGTTAGAAAAAGCAGCAAATTCTCTGAGAAAACATCATCCATGGGCCTTTTGATAGATCTTATTTTTATTGGATACAATATTAAACAAATGAATAATAAAAATCAATATTAAGGATCTATCTTAAATCTACAAAAGTAGTGAGTGTATACACCTCATCTTCTCCATCTTCTGTCACCTCTGAGCTCTTGGGTTCTACGTCCTATCCTATATCCAGAGTTACAATAGTTAATGCTTAACCAAAAGCAGCATTTGAAGAGATACAAAACCTCATGCTTCAAAGTGTAAACCAATCTCTTAACTATGAGGGATTATGAGGAGATTTTCCTTGGGGACAAGTTATCCTACGTCTACCTCCTGTGGCATTTTGGCAACTTCCTCTGAAGCATCAGGTGCTGGCCACTGTCAGAGACAAGATACTGGACTAAATAGATCACCAAAGGAACAAAGGACTTAGCACATCAGATCAATCATGCAATCAAACCCTTGTGCAGACCTCATTGCAGCATTGGGGCTTTAATCTACTATTTTATCTGAGTACAGGGCACTTACTTAAAAAAGCACTGGTCTGATATTTAGAACCATGCAGGATAAATAGGAAGAAATAATTTAACTGTTCAAAATATTGGGCTCTTCATTTCATCTGGTCAGCATTTCAAGCCACAAATGCTTCTGCTAGGAGGATAGTTTCAGTAATAAATTACACGAACACGACAAAATCAGAATGTCACTAAATACAGGCAGGCTATTTTAGTTGTGAGAATCAAACTGCGTACCAGCCACATTTAGGAAAATAAAAATGTGTCACAGTGCACATTTATGTAGCATATATTTAGAAGAGACCGACCTTCATACATCTGTCATTCAAGCCATTAAACTTAATGTTGACATATATTGTCAGTACTGCCAACCCAAAGTGTTCAAAAGTGAGTCAGGCCCATGAAAATCAGGCGTGATTTTAAAAAAAAAAAAGATTTTTAAAATATATGGTGTCTATTTCTTGTCTGGTGTTTGAGCCTTTCAGGAGTCACATTTTCCTCACAACCATGATAGCGAGAAATTAATCTAGCCAGCTTTCTATCTACCCGATAGTCTTCCACAGTATTCTTGCCAGCAAGTTAAATTGGATTGGATTAATGGACTATCTAAAGCTTTGCTAAAGTCAAGATATATCATGTCCACTGATTTCCCCATATCCACAGAGCCAGTTATCTCATCACAGAAGGCAATCAGTTGCCAAAAAGTCAGCATAACAGCTGGCAAAATGAAAAGCTGTGATTCTCATGTAATCACAAGACTCCAGAAGCTGAAGTTTTAAAGAAAAGATTAAATATCACCACACTCATCATAAAGAGTGACAACTGGCAACACTGCTAATAATTGGCCTTTTGAAGCAAGTCCTTCCTCTCTTTAAAGGAACCTGCTCATTCATGGTGCTGCTCATTGAAAAACACCACAAAAATGAATGTCTCACATCTTCATGTACTCAGTCCCTGCCTGCAAGAGAGGAAGCCAGTATGTCATAATCACTACTCCATCTGATCCCACTGAAGTCCCACGATGTGAACAGTGGGAATTTGAGGACTTTTCTACACTAAGGCTTCAACTGTCATAACTCCATTGGATTGGGAGGAGGGGGTGATTTGTTGATGACAGCTATGTCAATAAAGGCCCTAGTGTGGATGCAGCCAGCCTGCTTTTAGAGTTAATCAGGATTTTTTTGATTAAGCATTGGTCGTTAAAAACACAAATTGATCAAAGCTGAAACTTCTTGCAGGAAAGTCTATTTAGTCTAATTTCTTGCCTTGAAAAATTGTTTGAGGTTGTCCAAACATCCTTAGGTTTTGACTTTGTTTTGAACTGGAAAAAATCATCTTCATTAGTTTCATTTTTAAGGTAATATAGTACAAATAGTTGAAATCAAAACAGAACATTCCAAAATTATTGAAATGAAAAACATTTTGGTTGAATATTTCCCTCCCCTCCCCCAGTCCAGATTTTAGTTTTGGAAAATTTTCACTGTTTTGATTTGTGTCTCAATTTGGGAGAGTCATTATTTTTGAAATCTCAAATTTGTGTGTCGTGCGAACAGAGTTTCCCACCAGTTTATCAAGCTTTACTTGATAAGATTCGTTATGCAGACATGGTTTATTTCACTTTCCACTGGAATAAGCCATACAGGTAGAACTGTGTCCGCATTAGGGGAGGTGTTTGCCATTTTAACTATCCTAGCATAATTAAAATGACAAAACTTAAGAGTAGACAAGCCCATAATACTTGCAGATTTAGATGGTGTAAATGGACAAGAAGGGGGATTTTGCTGGGGCAAAGCTGCTGTATGTGGCATCATCTTCTGCAAATTCAGAAGACATCATTAGAAATTAACAGAGTTGATGGCAGCATTCGTTACCATGGATTACCACACTATACTCCCAGCCACTCAGTGTCCTTGAGGAATTACTAGCAGCCTGGCTCCAGATCAAAACTGGTTTCCAGAAATCTCAGAATAGAATGGAAAAGCCAAGACCTCCCCACAAGAAAATCAGCCATTTTTGGAATCCTAGAAATTTTCTGGATTTTTCCAGTGGATCTCTGGAGGACCTCACATCCTTCCTACATCATGGATTAGTGAACGCTGCTCTTTCTCCTTTCTTCCACTCCAGCTTCATGTTCCCTTGAAAATGTTGCAAATGGGACAAAAACAACCAGACTTTTGCAAGTAGCTTTTGCCGTTTTAAAGATTGGTATTCCATGAGAGGGCATAATAGGGATTCTATTGTCTTTCCCCTGAAGGGTATGAAAGTCAGCAGAGGATCTGGAGATTTTTTTAAATAGCAATCCTACTTCAGAAAGCAATTTGCAGTGCCAAGTTTGAATAGTGTCACTTTCCTAAATGAGAAATCTATTTACTCCATCTATATATTTGGGCATATCTATATTCATTCTCCTTGCAAGAGAAGTTTTTGGCATTTTTTCAGACCATGTAAAACACATGTCTCCCTCAAAGTCACATCAATGCATGTCCCATTACTTTGAAAGCCATCCAAGCCTTTAAAAGGAAGAGATCAATCAATTATGCAGGAGAAAAACTTTAAAACTGAAATATGTGCTCTCTCAAAGGAACAAACAGGTAGGTATATTAGAGGAGCACTCAAGCCAAATCAAAATCATTGCAGTTCTCAGAGAACATCATTCCCTGCCAAACACATACAATGATCTTGGTTTCCAATTTACTAAGAACATTTGGTATCAAAATTATTCACTCCTTATTTGAAACACTTCTGCTTTCTTCAGCAACTAAGGATTTTTATTTATTTATTTTTTTAATATAAATATTAGTATTTCTCTCCTTCACCACCACTCTGTAAAGCCGGCCAATGACATGATCTGCCAAAGGATTAGTTTAAAATAAATAAATAAAAACATTTAAAAAATAAAACCACACAATTGTCTTCAGTGTGTACACTCATCTAGCATATCACGTGTCCATACTTCATTGTCTATGCCAGATTTAGGCCCAGTCCTGCTTTCCATGCACATCTCAACCTCCCCTTTTAATTTTCCCTACGCAAAGAGTAGAGGGGCTTTGGATTTTGAGCCTCCAAACCCTGGAGTGACTTACCCTCATTAATGCCAATAGTCAGTACTGACAGAAATATCAATGCAACCAATCACTGGAGCACAGTCTACTTGCCCAAAACTACTCATATGGGTATAAGGATTTTCAGGATCATACAGGCTGCTACCTGAGCAAATAGTTATGTGCACATGGAGTCCAATTCAAGTCAATGTTGATTTGCATGGATTCAAGCATCTACCCACTAAGATTAGCTTTGCAGGATCAGGGCTTTAGATGGTAAATTCCTTGGGTTTGAGACCATGTCTCAGTGGTATGGGTTTCTGGAGATTTAAATACAGATAAATAGATTTTATATAATGCTGAGCATAAAGGACATACAAAACAACAAAACCTCTGCTCACTGATTTTTCAGTTCACCTGGCAGGTCCAAAAAAACAAAAAAAGGTTTCCTGCCTTAGAAAATCCTGGGCTAATAAAAGCTTTGTGTATGGGTTGTTTAAACTAAAATGGCGTGAAGAGGAATTTGAAATAACCCAGGCTGAAGTTACTACAGAACAAAAAAAATTCATTAGCAGCACTCTTCCCACTACGAACAGCAGGATAGATACAGCTGATTTAATGTGATAAGGTAACATCAATTCAAGACTACATGGTCTGAGCTGTTGGACTTAGTAGGTGAACTATTTTTAAATCAAGTGCCAATTGGGATAACTATTCAGAAGCCCGTCCTGCTTCCACTGAAGTCAACAACATTCATTAATTTCATTCAGAGAAGATCTGGACCTCAAGTTTGAGTGCCACTAAAAAAGGAAGCTAGAATCAACTTCAAGACTGAAATATGGCTAAAACAACAAAAAAAATAAATCTTTACTTTCCGAGTGTTGCAGAATCCAACATGCATCTGAAATCCTGGGGAAAAACAGGGAAGGCTAACATCCCCAAGAACAAGTATTTTTAGTGCAATATCCGATCCTCTCCCCCTTCACTCCATAATGTTTCTGCATCCAAGAGACAAGGAGTCTGATCCTCTTCTAGTGTAAGGCTATGTCTACGCTACACAGCTTTTAGGGACATAGCTGTGCCGCTACAGCTGTGCCGCTGAAAGGCATGCAGCGTAGCTGCTGTTTGTCGGCAGGAGAAAGTGGCATTAGCGTGGTCAGCAGGAGAGTACTCCTGCTGACAAAGCACTATTTACACCAGCGCTTGTCGTTGGCAAAGCTCGTGTCTTTCAGGATGTGCGTTTAACACCCCTGAACTACTAAAGTTTTGTCTTTCACCTGCCAGGTTAGACAAAGCCTAAGTCAGTGTAGCTTTGTTGACTTCAGTGCCACTACACAGGTTTACAATAGTAGAGGATCTGGTGTAGTATCTACAACATCACAATACCCTGTAATGAAAAGTTGATGAACTGGTACAGCACAGACTCTGAGGGAAGAGTACCCCCTACCGAATCAGCTGCATTACCTCCAACACCACGTGGACTCATTTTCGGACGAGATCATTGCTTGCATGGACACATCAGGAAATAAGACACAGCCCCTACCCCTTAAATAAAGTTAAAAGAAGCCTGCAACTTAATAACTATAATATGTATAGACTTAGTGAGGGACTGTGGAACAACTCCACATTGTCCACACACAGCTGCCAGACAGAATGAGTCCAATGCACTTCTCTGACAAAATGATGATGAAGGCCAAGCCTAATCCCTACAGAATTTTGCTAAATCATCCAGGACCAATATGGAGGTAGCCCCAACATCTCCTTGACTTCTATTAATCTAGAATCTAGGCAAGAGCAGCCACTTTCTTCAGACCTTAAAGCCTTTTTCTCATCCTGCAATGAAAAGCACAACTGCCAGTGAGATGCCACCTCGCCAATGTGTTAGAATGCAGCTGCTGTTGACTTCCCCCACCACCACCACCACTCCCCGGCCCATTATCCTGCCCTCACCTGCAAAAAAGGTGAGAAAACAAAAACAAAAACAAAAAAAACAGAATGCACCCCTCCTCTTTCCACGTGAAGCTAAAACTCTTGGGTGTCCTGAGGAAGGCAAAAACCCACACTGCATTGTGTCAATTCTGAGGTGAGGCAAAATCCTTCCTAGCCCTGAAAGGAGCATTGGTAGAACCCACAGCAGATTAGGAAGCCAAGTAGAAAACAAACTATGATAACAAACCGGGGGCGGGGGAGGAAGGCCCCGGGAACTGGAAGGAGAAGAAGAAGAATTTGGGCACAAAATGTCCTACACCCATAAGGAGTCTTTCAGGGCAGCTTCTCTCTTCTCCCATTTGGAAACAGGGACTTAATCAAAAGCAGCCCCCTGAAGCCCTGGAAGTGGGGTAGTCAGATCATGGGAGACAGCAAGAAAACCCTGCCCACTATGCAAGGCTTCTGCAGGGAAAGCTCACCATAGATTCTGGAACTAGGGGTGCCACTGTATCCCCAGCTTGAAGTGGTTTCCATCATCTACAGGGTTTCCAGTTTGGTTCAATAGCTCAGCACTCCCACTCTAAAAATTGTTCCAGTGCCACAGAGCATTACAACCCTACCAGGTAGGAACCCAGATCTGGCCCTTCCTTACAGGTCCATCCAAACCTTGGGGAAGGGAGCTATATTTGAGGGTGCTGTATGATGATCAGCACTGATGCATCCCCATATTAATTCCTATTTTCCTTACTCCACTCAGTATTCCCTCCCTCCCCCCAAGATGACTGTTTTTATGATGTGGTTGCCTTCATATGACTGTAGAGAATACAGCTGTGTCTGAAGCTAAACATTTTCAGTTTGCCAGTCTTGCAATGAAGAACTTGGAACACACAATTTAGTCTCTCTCAAAATCTTGATATTTTCAATAATATCAGGGGTCGAACTGTGCTAAGGTTGCTACAGCTTAATAAGGCTGGTGTTTTTCTGTGGGGGAGATGAGGTGCTGCAGGAGAAGGAAGGGTATTGAGCTCTCTACTTTACGTACAACAGTCCAAGCTTTAATTAAAAAAAAAAAGTTTGTCCATTATAGTTGCAAGGAAAAGCTTCAAATTCTCAGCCATAGATAATCAGACACAACAATGACTGCTAGACAATCTCAAAACAAGAACTCCAAAAGCCTCAGCTGACCCAGTTCATCTCTGGGGCATATCACTCACCCCACGCAATGGCAGGTTTAAAAAGTGCACACCCCATCACAAAGATTTTTAAAATTATGTCCTTGTTTGGAATGATTAGTGTTCCTGGTTGTGAAATAAAAAAGGAATTTCAAACCACCATCAACTAGTTCAATATTTGTTATAATGAAGATGTTTGCTGGTTTTTGAGCAAACAGCATTGCTCCATTCTCTCTGCATGCACTCACACTTGTGTACACACACACACACACACACACACACACACACACACACACACACTTACTTCCCTTCCCTTTAAAAATTTCTCTTTAAATATATAAAGCACCGACAAAATAGAGTGATGCTAACTGTAAGAGGAGAGATACAGACTATATATAATTGCAGGCATATGCAATACATAAATCACAACTTCTAAGCATTTGTACAGCATGTTACAAGCATTTTTTTTAAAAAAGCATTTTTATGTGGTCATTCAGAATTGTCACAGACAAATATTGGTGAAAAGATCCCTTCATCTGAATTATGTTAAATTGTGTGACACAAATAAAAGAGGCCAGCCCTGTTTATCCTCTGGACACAGAACCCAGTGAAGTCAATGAGAGTTCCATACATGGAAGACTGGCAGGACTGGGCCCAGAATGAACAGTGCGGCATATGGATTTTATTTGTTTTTGAACATGGACTACAGAAATGTCTTAATAGTTGAAAGTGGTTTGGTATATGCCTTCCAACCTAGGGGTCATTCCTGTTCCCAGTGAAGTCAATGGCAGAAATCCCAGTGACTTCAAGAAGAGCAGCATAAAGTCTTGAAGTTAAAACATTTAAGACACTTTTTTCCCCCCAGATGTACCATTGATTTTGGGTTGCTCCATTTCTGCATGCTCAACCTGAGATACAATGGTGCTGATGTTCAGAAGTACCAGATGAAGTCAGTCAATGGAAGCTGCAGGTTCTCAGCAACTCTGAAAACAAGAAATGTCAAGCTGAGCTTCTAAAAATTCTTGCACTGCATTTGACTATTTTGGCACGATTCCTTTATTTAGCCTAGGAAATTTGTATCTATAGATTACCAGTGGGGTAAGTGTTGAAATTCTATCTTATTACACTAGAGCTGGTTGAATAAAGAAACATTTGGTAAATATGCCATCAACTAAACCTTTCACTAAAGTTATTCATTCATAAAAAATATTCAATTAAATTAAATGCCTAATTTTACTGAATAAATTATTCCCATTGAATATCAGCAACTTTAGCCTTCATAGAATTAACAAGCTTTAAAAAACACCTTTTTCACATGAGAAAACCACTAATTTTGCAAGTTTTGAAGTCCCATCCATGCTTTCTTCTACAATGTGCACCATTTAAGAGTCAACATCTAACCACACTGTTACACTTTAGTAAATCTGGACAAACGTTGGCTATGTATTAAATTTTTGTTATCTCCGCCTGCATTTTGATCAATAAAAACTATAAAAAAATCTGAAATAGCTTGCAAAATCTAAAATAAAAGAATAAGTCATACACTGAGAAAGGTAAAAAAACCACAAAAACACAAAGATAACAAAACTAGTCAGTCTTTGCTGATATCCTGAAAGAGGCCTTCTGCGCTACAGGCACAGATAGAGTATTTACTCACAAGTGAAGGTGGGTCTAAGCAAAAGTCCAAGAAAAAAAAAAATAGACACACATTCACAGGCTGCCATTTAAGTTTAACCTCTATGAATAGAAAACTAAGCCATCCCACTAAGCGATACTCTATCAGACCCTGCTAACAAATATAACAAGATCCCTTGCGAGCAACCTATTACTACACTAGACACAGGTACAAGGAGAATCCAGGCATCTGCCAGATCTCAAAGCTTTTGTACATTTTACTCCCATTGCCAAAAACATCAGTTGTTCAGAGAGTTTGTATATTTCTCCAGAAGGTCTATTTTCTTTTTTAAAATGTACCTTTTCCAGTTATTTGATAATGGATCAGCAGCACACATGTAGAACTTCTGAGTTCTGTGGCTTGAATATAATTAAGGTCCTAGGCTTCCCTTTGTTACTTGTGGTGTGATCACTCAGATTTGATGGTCTATATAGACCTGCTTTAAAGTGAATTTAATATTAATGAAAGGCATCAGAGTTACAGAACTGAACATTATATGAATCCAGTGATCAGATAAACATGGCCAGTTGAGTTTCAAGGCAAACTTTCTATGCAACACGGATGTAGTGTTGAACTCCGCCTGAAGAGACTCCTTTAAGAAGGGTGGTTTTTTACCCATGAAAGCTTATGCCCAAATAAATCTGTCAGTCTTTAAGGTGCCACAGGACTCATTTTTGTGGATACTGACTAACATGGCTACCCCGATACTTTAAGAAGGGCATGTCTACAGAGTAGAGGCAAGCATGTTTCCCCAACACAGGTTGGGCAGAGATGTAACCGCTGTGTTTGAGCTAGTGCACTAAAAATCGCGTGGTTGCAGTGGCACGGGCTAGCACCCGAGTATACACCCAATGGATCAGGCAGGTTTGTACTCAGACAGCTAACCCAAGCCACCGTTCATGTCACTGCAACCAAGTGCAATTTTTAGCATGCTAGCTTGTGTCTAGCTACCCACACTGGGAAGCATGCTCCCAGTTGCTGGGTAGGCATACCCGAAGTATAGGAGTGTAGTTCTGCCTTTGGGAGAGATCCACACATAGCATAAACCTCCATAGTTCCATTGATGTGAGTGGAGCAACATCAATTAGCACCAGCCAAGGATCTGGCATTTTATGTTGATTTTATCCTTGGCTTCTCAGCTGAGACTGCCAACAAGGTAGCTAATTAGTGCCAACTGTGATCATAATTTTTTGTGTGTGATGTGAACACTTTTCCCAGTAGGGACTGCATAGAAACCATCAGAATAGTCCTGCTAATAAGTTTGGTTCATCTCCAGTTTTGATAAAACTAGATTGATAGAGAATGATTAAGACCATCTACAGCTTTAAAGAAATAATTGCAGTGCTGCAATTATATCCTCCCCACCCACTCCAAAATCCTTGATATAATCAAGGTTGCAGGTCTATTACCTTTCAAAATATTACGATTAAAAAAAAATAAACCCTCAATATTTAGAAACCCAGCAGAGACTGTGATAAGGTTTGCAAAAAGAAAAGGAGTACTTGTGGCACCTTAGAGACTAAAATTTCGTGAGCTACAGCTCACTTCATCGGAGCTGTAGCTCACGAAAGCTTATGCTCTAATAAATTTGTTAGTCTCTAAGGTGCCACAAGTACTCCTTTTCTTTTTGCAAATACAGACTAACATGGCTGCTACTCTGAAACCTGTGATAAGGTTGAACTTCAACAATACATCCAAACTATCACACAGAGATCCCAGCCCACCATTTTCTCTTCTTTGTATGTAAGCTATAGACTATGAGCATTGCAGATCAGTTTTATTATTTGCTTATTATCAGACATGCATGTACAAAGCATGATGATTTGTTGCTTCTGTAGCTTTTACTGTTTTCATGCAAGTTCTCCAGTAGCATGATTTGGGCATATGATGTTTACAAACAGCTTTGCTCTACATCTAGAGACATTTTGCTTGTTACTACCATGTAACCAAAAATGAACATGTAATCATAAGGCCCAGTCCTGTGGTTTATCTTAAACACCTTCTCTGAGATATCTCATCACATGCTCATTGAAGTCAATGGGAGTCTGTCAAGTGCCTTCAATGGCTTTGGAATCAGGATTTTACTGGACAATAGGGAAGGATTCCCTTCAAGATGCTTTTCTTTATTTGACTGGAAATTTGCAAAATTCTTGTATGTGTTCTGTACATGACCATAATGTCTATGAGACTCAGATTGAGGAAAATTGTTTTGTGGGCACAGATGAAATTAAACAGGTGGTTATGGATGAATTGCATGATTTTTTCCAGGATATTGCTAGAGGCTGAAATATGTGATGCCTTGTTTGAGGACTGTAACTTTGTGTGGGCATTTCCTTAACTTTGTAAAAAGTCGGTGTGGGGCTGGCTGACTAATGGAAACATAAGGGGTGTCCATGGGAGACTATTTTCCACTTGTTCCATCTTCCTCCTGACTTGCCTCATTGATGCTCTCAAGGAAAGATCCAGCTTCCTCTGGGTCATTCCAGTTTCATTTCCCAGGGGGGCCACACACACACAGACACACACACAAAAATCATTTCCCCATGCTATTCTGGAAAATTAAGATTCCTTCCTTTATTGCAAACTCCCTAAAACAAAAATATCTGGCAGGTCTATATCCAAGGGAATATATTTTGAAGTCCAGAGGAAGAATTTCAGCTAATTTATTTAATAAAATGTAGTGATAGAATTTGTACTAGATTTTCTCCACTTTAGTATAATTGATCAGTTTGCTTCCTTTCAAAAGATACAGGAAAAGATCCTACGTCAAATGCCTTTGTAAATTGCCAGTAATCTCAGTTCTGAATCTGCACCTACCTATGCATGTGGACAGCTGCATTAAACCCAGTGGGACTTCTCACATGCATAGGTAGGTGCAGGACCAGGGCCAAAAGGTGTTATTTTTCTCCTAAATATGTTGTAAAATAATCAGCTGGAAAATCACCATCTGAAGATAATTCACATCCGTTATCTCACTGTCCATCAAGACAATTTGGAATCTCTTACTGAACCTCATTCATTCACGTTAAATCCAAAGTTTTTAAAAGTATTGCTTAATTTTAGCATCGTTTTCTTGATTCAGGCTTATACAATTCTCTAACACTAAAAAGAGCTCTTCATGGAAGCACTCGTTTTCCCCTATCGTTTAATTCCAAAAATTACAAGGTTCCCCCCTTCTCTTTTTAATTAACTAAGCCAATAATGTCCCAGTATTATTTCCATGTTCATAAATTATCTTGTATTCTGTTTTCCCACATGCCTTTGGTTAAAGCAAAGTCCAATCTAGATAAAAATGTTACTGATGCTTTTCAAAACACAAACAAATGGAGATGTGGAATTGGTACTTGTGGAGAATAAATTAAGAGTCCGTAGAAGAGGATTCAACTCAGGAGAAAAAACTAAGTTACAATGAAGTGACTAATATGCATTAAACCAGATTATTCAATTGGAAGGGTAGCTGAAAATTGTTAAAAGCGAATCTAGTTCTAATAGACTGAATTGGAACACAAGGTATCTAGGTTCAATTCCTGGCTCTGCCACATGTTTCTTGTGAGACCACTTGTAAAATGGGGATCACACTTTTTCTCACATTCATAGTCTATCATGTCCATATAGATTGTAAGGTTTTGGGGCAGGGACCATCTTTACAATATACATTTACAGTAGCTAGCACAATGGGACCATAATCTTGATGGAGAAATCTAGATACTGTTGTAACACAAATAGACAGTCACAGGTCCACATATGGATTCACCTCTCCCATGCAAAAAAAGGGGGAAGCTGCCTTTGTAGCAGCATTTCTCTGGAGGCTGTGGAAGGCTCTGGAATTCTCACAGGAGACAGAGTGAGAAGGTCCAGAAGGCATGGATGCACCTTGTCCTTCCAGCAGCCCAGTACAGACTTCCCAGAAAGACAGTACGGTCCCAGACTGCGTTGAATTTCTGTGTTCCATTCCTTGATGCTGAATCATCCTTTTGGGGGCCTGGAGGGCAGTTGTGGAAGTCATATCAATGCAACACATTGAAACCTCTAACAGTGGCACTGTGTGGCAGCACCGCTCCAATGAAGAGACTGAGGGAGCCCCACATCAGAATCTCTCAGTGTGGTGGTTATTGGACATCTTGAGGAGGTGGCAAAATGTTCTAATTTCTTCTCCCCCTCAGGTGAAGGGGTGCCCTCATTTCAGGCGAGTACCTTAACAACTGGGCTAAAAGTCATAAGGTAAGTCCCTCCCTCTCGCTGTTTTGTATAACTGAGGGGCCTGATCCAATAGGCATATTCAGAAAGTGCCTACCAAATAGAGCCCTACATGCAACTCAGATGGTTGAACACCAATCTTTCCCTGCTTTGTGAATTGCTTAGGGCAGCGTTTCTCAAACTGGGATCGGCAGACCCCTGGGGAGCCATGGGCCCCACTGACCAACTCCTTCCTCTCCCTCCCAGTGCCTCCTGCATGTTGAGGAACAGCTGATCAGCGGCATGCAGGAGGTACTGGGAGAGAGGGGGAGGAGTGGGGACAGGGTGGAAAGAGGCAGGGAAGAGGTGCAGCAGGCCTTATGGGAAGGGGTGAAGTGGGGGTGTTGCCTGGTGCTGATGGGGAGGCTTGGGGGGGGGGGGGCTGAAAAAATTTAAATCAGGTTGCTGAAGTTTGAGAATTGCTATCATAGGCAGGAGATTGGGCATGGATGTTCTAGGTGTCTGGAAGCCTGAGACAGAAACTTAATGGCCTATTGACTCGCTCCCCGCCAACATAAAACCAAAACACACTTTAGGTGCTGAGTAAGTTTTAGGCACCTACAGGGTTCAGCAAGAATTTTGGGTATAGCAGTGGTCTCAAAACTGGGACTTTGAGGCCTAAAAAAATAGGGACTTGGGCATCTAACTCCTTTGGTGCACCCAGGCCCCAGTGTATCTGGAAAGTAGGCCTGTGTCACACTAAGACTGGCACATGTCATGGTTTAAAGAAACATCTCACAGAAATATGATGGGACTAGTCCTGCACTGTCTACTCAGGAAAAAAACCAAAACACCTCCCTTTGCTACTTCAATAGCAAATTATGAAGCATTTCAAAAGGCTTTATGATGAAAATACTAACGAGGTTGTAAGCAACAGGATTGCAGGCCTAATTTTTCACGGGGACATATACATGGCAAGTGGAATGCAGGGTTTAAACTTGGCATGAGAATCCACCTGTGTGCACTTTGTTCCCTATTGAATCTACCTGCTTGCTACATGCCTGCATCACACCAGTGTTGGGACAGATGAAGTGTGTGTATGTATAAGTATACACAAATTGTGCATGAGCAGAATCCTGCTAAAAAAGGAGTCCCTGTAAGACCCTTAGAAAGGATGGGCTCGAAACAGAAATTAGCCAGACTGGAAACTGTCCTGAAAAGGCTTTCTGGAGCACAGAAAGTCCGCCTGTAACTACTGACCACGAGTTTTAAATCTAATAAGCCTCTTCCAAGTACATTTGATTGATCAATTGGTTATAAAGCTGGATCTTCATCACACAAAAGAGACTGCTTAATCATTACCACACAGAGTGGAGAAACATATTGATTTAAATGGAACATTTGCCAGAGCATAGGTGCAGGATCTGGCCCACCATCTGTCAATATATTCACATCAATCGCTAGAGGTCAGCAAATAGATAGTCTGTCTTTTATGCTGGAAATCTACCTTTATCATCTCTTGATTCATAGATACTAAGGTCAGAAGGGACCACTCTGATCATCTAGTCCGACCTCCTGCACAGCGCAGGCCACAGAATGTCACCCACCACTCCTATGAAAAACCTCACCCATGTCTGAGCTATTGAAGTCCTCAAATCATGGTTCAAAACTTCAAGGAGCAGAGAAGCCTCCCTCCAGTCAACCATGCCCCATGCTACAGAGGAAGGCAAAAAAACCTCCAGGGCCTCTCCAATCTGCCCTGGAGGAAAACTCCCTCCCGACCCCAAACATGGCAATCAGCCAAACCCTGAGCACATGGGCAAGATTCACCAGCCAGATACCCAGGAAAGAATTTTCTATAGTAAATCAGATCCCATCCATCTAATATCCCATCTCAGGGGATTTGGCCTATTTACCCTGAATATTTAAAGATCAATTACTTACCAAAATCCCATTATCCCATCATACCATCTCCTCCATAAACTTATCGAGTAGAATCTTAAAACCAGATAGATCTTTTGCCCCCACTGCTTCCCTTGGAAGGTTATTCCAAAAGTTCACTCCTCTGATGGTTAAAAACCTTCGTCTGATTTCAAGTCTAAACTTCATGGTGGCCAGTTTATACCCATTTGTTCTTGTGTCCACATTGGTGCTGAGCTTAAATAATTCCTCTCCCTCTCCTGTATTTATCCCTCTGATATATTTATAGAGAGCAATCATATCTCCCCTCAACCTTCTTTTAGTTAGGCTAAACAAGCCAAGCTCCTTAAGTCTCCTTTCATAAGACAAGTTTTCCATTCCTCGGATCATCCTAGTAGCCCTTCTCTGTACCTGCTCCAGTTTGAATTCATCCTTTTTAAACATGGGAGACCAGAACTGCACACAGTATTCTAGGTGAGGTCTCACCAGTGCCTTGTATAACGGTACTAAAACCTCCTTATCCCTACTGGAAATGCCTCTCCTGATGCATCCCAAAACTGCATTAGCTTTTTTCACAGCCATATCACATTGGCAGCTCATAGTCATCCTATGATCAACCAATACTCCAAGGTCCTTCTCCTCTTCCGTTACTTCTAATTGATGCGTCCCCAACTTATAACTAAAATTCTTGTTATTAATCCCTAAATGCATAACCTTACACTTCTCACTATTAAATTTCATCCTATTACTATTACTCCAGTTACAAGGTCATCCAGATCCTCCTGTATAATATCCCGATCCTTCTCCGAATTGGCAATACCTCCCAGCTTTGTATCATCTGCAAACTTTATTAGCACACTCCCACTTTTTGTGCCAAGGTCAGTAACAAAAAGATTAAATAAGATTGGTCCCAAAACCGATCCCTGAGGAACTCCACTGGTAACCTCCCTCCAACCTGACAGTTCGCCTTTCAGTAGGACCCGTTGCAGTCTCCCCTTTAACCAATTCCTTATCCACCTTCTGATGTTCATATTGATCCCCATCTTCTCCAATTTAACTAATAATTCCCCATGTGGCACGGTATCAAATGCCTTACTGAAATCTAGGTAAATTAGATCCACTGCATTTCCTTTATCTAAAAAATCTGTTACTTTTTCAAAAAAGGAGATTAGGTTGGTTTGGCACGATCTACCTTTTGTAAAAGCATGTTGTATTTTGTCCCATTTACCATTGACTTCAATGTCCTTAACTAATTTCTCCTTCAAAATTTTTTCCAGGACCTTGCATACTACAGATGTCAAACTAACTGGCCTGTAGTTACCTGGATCACTTTTTTTTCCTTTCTTAAAAATAGGAACTATATTAGCAATTCTCCAATCATTCGGTACAACTCCTGAGTTTACAGATTCATTAAAAATTCTTGCTAATGGGCTTGCAATTTCAGGTGCCAATTCCTTTAATATTCTTGGATGAAGATTATCTGGGCCCCCCGATTTAGTCCCATTAAGCTGTTTCAGTTTCGCTTCTACCTCTGATATGGTAATATCTACCTCTATATCCTCCTTCCCATTTGTCATGCTACCATTATCCCCAAGATCCTCTTTAGCCTTATTAAAGACTGAGGCAAAGTATTTGTTTAGATATTGGGCCATGCCTAGATTATCTTTAACCTCCGCTCCATCCTCCGTGTTAAGCGGCCCCACTTCTTCCTTCTTAGTTTTCTTCTTATTTATATGGCTATAGAACCTTTTACTATTGGTTTTAATTCCCTTTGCAAGGTCCAACTCTACTCAACTTTTAGCCTCTCTGACTTTATCCCTACATCTTCTGACCTCAATTAGGTAGCTTTCCTTGCTGATCCCTCCCATCTTCCACTCCCTGTATGCTTTCTGCTTCTTCATAATCACCTCTCTAAGATGCTTGCTCATCCAGCTTGGTCTACAACTCCTTCCTATGAATTTTTTCCCCTTTCTTGGGATACAGGCTTCCGATAGCTTCTGCAGTTTTGATTTAAAGTAATCCCAGGCCTCCTCTACCTTTAGATCCATAAGTTCTTCAGTCCAATGCACTTCCCTAACTAATTGCCTTAATTTTTGAAAGTCAGCCTTTTTGAAATCAAAAACCCTAGTTGCAGATTTATTTTGTTAATCCTTCCATTTAGCTTGAACTGAATTAGCTCATGATCACTTGAGCCAAGATTGTCCCCTACAACCATTTCTTCTATGAGGTCCTCGCTACTCACCAAAATTAAATCTAAAATGGCATCCCCTCTAGTCGGTTCAGCAACTACTTGATGAAGGAATCCATCAGCTATCGCATCTAGGAAAATCTGAGCCCTATTATTATTATTACTAGCACTGGTCCTCCAGCCTATATCTGGGAAGTTAAAGTCTCCCATGATCACGCAGTTTCCATTAGTATTTACTTGATTAAAGACATTAAAAAGGGTTCTATCCATATCCAAATTAGATCCCGGAGGTCTATAGCACACCCCAAGCACTATCGTAGGAGAGGCTGTACTAGTTTTCTTCCCCAATGTAATTTTTGCCCAGACAGACTGTCTTATCCATTGCATCGCTTCTTATTTCTTTACATTCTAACTCATCGTTGATATACAATGCTACTCCACCCCCTTTACCTTTGTTTCTGTCTTTCCCAAACAGCACATACCCTTCCATACCTGTAGTCCAGTCATGACTACTATTCCACCTTGTTTCTGTTATTCCTATAATATCTGGTTTCACTTCCTGCACCAGTAGCTCTAGTTCCTCCATTTTGTTACCTAGACTCCTCGCATTGGTGTACAAACATCTTAATTTTTGCTGTTTGGCCTCGCTCACATTTTGTACCCTATTAGGCACAGTCATTCTACAGCCAGTATAACCTATTAGACTAGTATCCACACCGCCCTCGCTCCTTATATACATTCTCCTACCCTTGGCTGTATCCTTTCTTACTTCATCTTCTTCCCTCTCAATGCTAAAATCTGGTGTGGAGATTTTCTGGACATCTCCCATCCATCTCCCCCCAGTTCCTAGTTTAAAGCTCTCTTTATCAGTTGTGCCAGCCTCGATCCTAGAAGTCTATTTCCTTCCCTACTCAGATGAAGTCCATCCCGAGAGAACTGACCTCTGTCCGTGAATGCCTCCCAGTGGCCATACATCCCAAAGCCCTCCTTATAGCACCACTGCCTAAGCCATCTGTTGACAGTCATAATCTTGTCACACCTTTGTTGCCCTTCTCTAGGAACAGGAAGGATCCCGCTAAAGATCACCTGAGCCTCAATTTCCTTAAGCGTCTTCCCCAGCCTAGCATAATCTCCCTTGATACTTTCCAGCGAGAATCTGGCTGTATCATTTGTTCCCACATGAAGGATAATTAGGGGATTCTTTCCCGCTCCCTTGAGGATCCTTTTCAACCTCAGGTCTACATCCCGTATCTTAGCACCTGGGAGACAGCACACCCTTCTATTCTCAGGATCAGCTCTAGTTACAGGCCTGTCTATTCTTCTCAATAAAGAGTCCCTGATCACATAGACCTGCCTTTTCCTGGTGACAGTGCTATTCTCCAGTCTCTCCCCTGTTCCCTCTGGCTGCAAGTTCTTTCCATTCCTATTTTCCCTTACAATTCTCTTCAACCCATCCTGTATCCTCCTGGGGCTCATATTTGGTGTAGTCTCCCTTGACTCTTCCCCTTTTTCTATAGGGCTAGCCTTTCTCTTCTCTTCTTCCTTACCCTTCCACCTTCAGCGACTACCTGCTGAGCCCCTTCTTCATTTTCCAACTCTGCAAACCTGTTCCTAAGCTCTATTTCTCCTGCACTAGCCTGTCTTTTTCTCTGCCTGGTTCTTTGAGTCACATGTTTCCACTGACCACTTTCCTCATCCAGTCTCCCCTCAAAATTCCCCAGCCCTGCTTCCATCTGCGAGTCTGAGCTTTTCCCTTCAGATACCTCATATCTTTGCTCCATCATCTGCTCAAACCCCTTCCTAAACTCAACCAGACTTTCCACCTGCATCTCCAAACCTCGGATCTTTTCCTCCATCAGCTCTATCAGACATTTGATCCATCAAATGTAGCTATAAAAGGTATATCAGGCCTAAGAGTTGTGCTTTTCAGAGAGACTAAGGACAGATTCTAAACTGGGCAATTCCTATTTCAACTATACGAACTCTAAGATTATTTTTCTATTACAAAGAATTAGATACAGAACAGTTAGTATTCCCAGAACGTCTTTCCTTTATAACTAAGCAAATCAGAATTCCATCAGGTTACATATAAGCCAAATCCTGTATGGTGCTAGACACTCTGGATCTAGTCCAGCAACACATTCAAGATGGTGTTTAACATCAAGCATATAAGCAGTCCTGTTGATTCCAGTGGGACTAATTAAGAGTTAGAGCTAAGCATGTGCTTAAGTGCTTTGATGAATTGGGGGCAGGGTGCTCAGCACCTTGCAGAATCAAGCCCTGTATTTGGATTGAAGTATGTACACACAGAATATATATATATATATAAATTCTATATGTTTATACTATATAATAATTTCTATCATGTTAGCATTTAGACATCCTGGTCAGGAACAGAGGCCCCACAGTGGTAGACATTGTACATTATGTGACAGGGTTGGGCCAGATGGCTCCAGGAGAGTAATAGAAGGCAGATATATTAACCCCAGGTTATATAGGTCCCTCTTCCCTAGGTAAGGGAACAGGGAAGGTTCCAGAACAATCAGGAACCTTCTGGAGACAATTAAGACAGACAGGCTGATTAGAACACCTGCAGCCAATCAAGAAGCTGCTAGAATCAATTAAGGCTGGCTAATCAGGGCACCTGGGTTTAAAAAGGAGCTCACTTCAGTTGTGGTGTGCGTGTAAGGAGCTGGGAGCAAGAGGCACTAGGAGTGAGAACACAGTGTTGGAGGACTGAGAAGTACAAGCATTATCAGACACCAGGAGGAAGGTCCTATGGTGAGGATAAAGGTGGTGTTGGGAGGAGGCCATGAGGAAGTAGCCCAGGGAGTTGTAGCTGTCGCACAGCTGTTCCTGGAGGCACTCTAGACAGCTGCATTCCACAGGGCCCTGGGCTGGAACCCAGAGTAGAGGGTGGGCCTGGGTTCCCCCCAAACCTCCCAACTCCTGGTCAAACACAGGAGGAGTTGACCTGGACTTTGGATTCACAAAAACGGTCAAACTGAGGGCTGCTGTGAAGCTCCAAAGTGAGCAAATCTGCCAATAAGTGCAAGACCCACCAAGGTAGAAGAGGAACTTTGTCACAACACATATAACAAAAAGTCTCTGCCACAAAAAGCTTGTAATCCAAGTATGAGAGGCAAAAGGAGGATGCCACAAATACAGAAAGAAAACCAAGATGACAGTGAGAAGATTCTAGAATCTATTACATAGAAAATTGTGGGACAGCTAGATAAATCATAGAATCGTGAATGAGTTTGAATATCTTTGAGTGCTATCAACTAATACCTCCCTGCAGTTTCCAAGTTCTTGCGTTTCTCCATATTTGTACTTTCTTTGAATTGCATCCAACATTCACAGACTTTAAAGGACAGAAGGGACCAGTATCATAATCTAGTCTGGCCTCCTGTATAATACACGCCACAGAAATTCACCAAGCACCTCCTGCATCAAGCCCATAATGTGTGATTGAGCTACAGTACATCTTTTAGAAAGATATCCAATCTTGATTTAAAGTTTTCAAGTGATAGAGAATACCATTGAAACAACTTACCTAGGGACATGATGTAAAGGGTAATAAATACTCAGTATTAAATAGAATGCTTTAGTGCTCTGAATTTGTCTAGGATCAGCTTCCAGTAATTTAATCTATCAGATAAAGGCATAAGATCCATGTGCCCTCAAAAACCTTCTCCAAACGTAGTTACTTACAGATCATCAAGTCACCTCTTAATCTTCTCTTGAATAAACTAATTAGATTGAGTTTCTCAGAGCACGACAGGTTTTCCAAGCCTTGAATCACTTCTGTAGACCTTTTCTGAACCTTTCTAGTTTATCACCAGTCTCTTAAATGTCTACTCTTCCTGCTGTTGAGATCATACAAAGCAGATGTAATGTTTCAGATATAGCTTACAAAACAAAAACTAATTTTTTTATACAAGTTTTTTTTAAAAACAAACAAAAAAAACAAACAGAACCCAAACATGAAAAAAAATTCAGTTTTTGAAGCTAAATACTGGTTCTCTCTTAGTTGTCCCCCCTCCCCCGCCCGCCCCACTCTCCCATTTCAGTGACAAATGGTATTAGGAAGAGAATAGGGTTGTGGGGCAGGATGCGAGGGGAGGGGAGGAACAGAACAAAAGAAGGGCAACAGAACACACTTTCCTGGTTTTCATTTTTTAAAAATTTTAAAACTTTGAGGAAACATTTTACCATTTTATAACTAGTAACTTCTCATTAAGCTGTATAGGGTTCCTTTCTCTGCTATGCTGTATATGCAGAAGTAGAGCATCAAGTAATTTTTAGCTCACTGCAATGAAACTGTGCTAGTGTTATTATATCAGACCTGAGGGATCTGCAGATCCAATATACTGTGAATTGAAGATTAAAAAAAAATAGTTTCAGTATGTGTATCTGACATACAGAGTATTATCAACCCAATTTTTAATTATTTTTCCCTTCTTATAAAGTTTCAATAATATCAGATCCTTCGGGAAGTACCACACATTTCATATTAAATGGAGTGAAAAAGAAAAACAGGCTACACTAACATTAAGGGGAACTTAAATTTATAGATACAATAGAACAGTAAAAATGTATAATATCCCATAGAATATATTCTGATTGCAATTATACTATTTTATCCCATAGAATAAGTTTTAATTGTTTAATTGTTTATTAAATTTTAATTTAATAGATACAATTGTTTTAATGCATTATTGGGTCTAAATTTAATTTAACCAATACATTTTCAAAGAGAGGTGGAGATTTAAATATGCCACTTCCATTAACATTAATAGGAACTGCACGACATAGGATGTCATAGAATCATAGAATATCAGGATTGGAAGGGACCTCAGGAGGCCATCTAGTCCAACCCCCTGCTCAAAGCAGGGCCAATCCCCAACTAAGTCATCCCAGCCAGGCCTTTGTCAAGCCTAACCTTGAAAACCTCTAAGGAAGGAGATTCCACCACCTCCCTAGGTAACCCATTCCAGTGCTTCGCCACCCTCCTAGAGAAAAAAAAGGTTTTCCTAATATCCAACCTAAACCTCACTCATTGCAACTTGAGACCATTACTCCTTGTTCTGTCATCTGCTACCACTGAGAACAGTCTAGATCCATCCTCTTTGGAACCCCCTTTCAGGTAGTTGAAAGAAGCTATCAAATCCCCCCTCATTCTTCTCTTCTGCAGACTAAACAATCCCAGGTCCCTCAGCCTCTCCTCATAAATCATGTGTGCCAGTCCCCTAATCATTTTTCAAGCCTGGCCGCTGGACGCTTTCCAATTTTTCCACATCCTTCTTGTAGTGTGGGGCCCAAAACTGGACACAGTACTCCAGATGAGGCCTCACCAATGTCGAATAGAGGGGAACGATCACATCCCTCGATCTGCTGGCAATGCCCCTACTTATACAGCCCACAATGCCATTAGCCTTCTTGGCAACAAGGGCACACTGTTGACTCATATCCAGCTTCTGGTCCACTGTAACCCCTAGATCCTTTTCTGCAGAACTGCTGCCTAGCCATTCGGTCCCTAGTCTGTAGCGGTGCATGGGATTCTTCCATCCTAAGTGCAAGACTCTTCACTTGTCCTTGTTGAACCTCATCAGATTTCTTTTGGCCCAATCCTCTAATTTGTCTAGGTCTCTCTGTATCCTATTCCTACCCAGCGTATCTGCCACTCCCCCCAGTTTAGTGTCATCTGCAAACTTGCTGAGGGTGCAGTCCACGCCATCCTCCAGATCATTAATAAAGCTATTGAACAAAACCAGCCACAGGACCAACCCTTGGGGCACTCTGCTTGATACCAGCTGCCAACTAGAGATGGAGCCATTGATCACTACCTGTTGAGTCCGACGATCTGGCCAGCTTTCTATCCACCTTATAGTCCATTCATCCAGCCCGTACTACTTTAACTTGCTGGCAAGAATTCTGTGGGAGACCCATATCAAAAGCTTTGCTAAAGGCAAGGAACAACACATCCACTGCTTTCCCCTCATCCAAAGAGCCAGTTATCTCGTCGTAAATGCTTATACAGTTTAATGTTTCTGAAAAGACTTCAAGGTCCATCCATTTAATTTAGGCTTTTTCTCATCTGAGACAGTTTTAGATCTCTCCTCTCTGATGGATTCTGGATGCTGAATCCTTTATTCAATTAATCTTGACCATAGGCTAATTTAGACAATTGTTTTTGTGTGTTTTCTCAAATGCTGTATTTCAATACAGTTAGAGTAATTAAAATGTGCCATATACGAAACTAAAGAAAAAAAAGCCAGAAGAGGTACCACCCAATTCACAAGATAAAGAAGAAAACGACTTGCAAATGAAAAAGCTAGCTTCTCTGTGTGTGTGAGAAACTAATTTTTTTCATTTGCAAGTCATCCCTGAACAACTTCCTGTGTGTACACACACACACACACGTACGTTATGAAGTCTGAAACACCACAACTTTTAACGGGTTTCAGAGTAGCAGCCGTGCCAGTCTGTATCCGCAAAAAGAAAAAGGAGTACCCGTGGCACCCCAGAGACCAACAAATCCACCCGAGCACAAGCCCTCGTGAGCCACAGCTCACCCCATCGGATGCATCCGATGAAGTGAGCTGCAGACCACGAAAGCCCACGCTCAAACAAATCTGCCAGTCTCCTGGCTCCAAAACCCACAAGAGTCAATGAATCTTTGATAGGCTTTGGGTCTTCCCACATTCTACTGAAAGTATATCCATTAAAATAAATAAACCACCAAGAAAATTCAATGTTAAATGTATCACTTCATCCTTAACTTATATATAGTGCTTAAATATTTAAAGAGTGAATATTGCAATACAACAAGCAATACCAAGGATAACTACCATTGACTTTGACAGGGCCAGGAGTCAACCCCTGGCCTGTTTGTGCTCCATGAAGACAATGGAAGTATTTAAGTACACATTGCAACTCAGTGCAAGCATTCCATTGATAGCTCCTCTGATCAGATCAGAAAATTTGTAGAAGTCACGATTTTGTATTCATTTAATTTTGCCAATGCACTTTATTCTAAACATGAATTCTGCTTCAAAACTGTGGCACATTGGTTTATGATCAAGGAGCATTTTACAGTAGGCAAGATTAAAATGTGTTGAGCATTAAGGCTACATAATTAGGAATCACAGTAACCACAAGCAATTCTTCTGAAAGCATAGCATTACCTTTGCCTTATATTATGTATTTTTATTAGTTTGAAAATGCACATTCTGTTGTATCTCCCTGTTTTTATGAAGTGCAAGTTATGAATACATTTGAAACAAAATACTCAAACTTCTTTTTTAATTCCCACTAGAAAGACTCAGACTCGCTAGATCAAAATATTTGAGAGTTCATATCTGTATTCATAAATTAAGACTTTTTGCTTGTGGTTTAAACATTTTCAGTTTTAAGGCAATCAGAATAATGAAGGGAAGGAAAGGATAGCCAGTAATGCAATACATCAGACTCTGCTGGGTACAAACTTAGCACATCACATACATTGCCCTCTAAACATAAGTTCCCTAACAAAAGTTCATGGTATATCAACAATATCTCACATTTTCAGTCAACTATGCTAGTTTTCCATTTTCTGTACCAGCAATACATATACCCTGCAGCCAGCAATTTTGGAACTCTGGGAGGAACTGTAGGTTCAGACTGTCAACTTAGCTGTCTTCTAACCTTCAGTTCTGTTGTGTGCAATCTACTTTACAAAGAGAATGAACTGTTCCAGATATCAGAACACACCAGGTCACATGGGGCTAGAGTCTTGAGCAGAAATATCACCATTGTGAGAGAGTGCTGTTTCTGTTTAAAAATGTGCACAACTTTGGTTCTCTTGCTGATAGATCTCAAGTTCAACAATGAAGATGGTGATTTGGTGAAGGACAGGGAGAATGGAGATGCAATAGGTACTGCACAGTGACAAGGTAAAGGCCAGCATGGTACTATCAACAAAAGGCAAATCCTATACTGGTAAGTGTTTCAGTTATACTGTTTACAATTGTGATGTTAGCAGTTATTGGCTATAGTCATTTAAATATTTGAATTGGGAGAACTTCATATCAGTAGTAAAACTGTTGAACTAAAACCAAAGCAGAAGAAAGTTCTGTGATCCTGAATACTGTACAATGGACAATCAGTTTTTTTTATATTTATACACATACACTTTTAATGTTGGACCTGATCCAAAGCCTTTTGAAGTCAATATTCCAAAGCCTGTTTTCTTGGACTCAAATGGAATGAGCAAGTACATAAAGTTCCTAGCAATTTATCAGTTTCACATAAAAGCACTCTTTTTGTTTTAAAGCCCTGGTTCTCAAAAAAGCCAACCAAACAGAAAACCAACAACCACCATTTCTTCCTATTTGGTTTGAATCCATGTACTGCTTGCCTTGTCTGAAACATACTGTCAAATATAAAGAGAAAGGTAAACACCTTTAAAATCCCTCCTGGCCAGAGGAAAAACCTTTTCACCTGTAAAGGATTAAGAAGCTAGGATAACCTTGCTGGCATCTGACCAAAATGACCAATGAGACGACAAGATACTTTCAAAGCTGGAGTGGGGGAGAAACAAAGGTTCTCTCTGTCTGTGTGATGCTTTTGCCGGGAACAGAAAGGAATGGAATCTTAGAACTTAGTAAGTAATCTAGCTAGATATGCATTAGGTTCTGTTTTGTTTAAATGGCTGTGAAAATAAGCTGTGCTGAATGGAACGTATATTCCTGTTTTTGTGTCTTTTTGTAACTTGAAGTTTTGCCTAGAGGGATTCTCTATATTTTGAATCTGATTACCCTGTAAGGTATTTACCATTCTGATTTTACAGAGGCGATTCTTTTACTTTTTCTTCTATTAAAATTCTTCTTTTAAGAATCTGAATGCTTTTTCATTGTTCTTAAGATCCAAGGGTTTGGGTTTGTGTTCACCTATGCAAATTGGTGAGGTTTTTTATCAAGCCTTCCCAGGAAAGGGGGTGTAGGGTTTGGGGAGGATTTTTGGGGGGAAAGATGTTTCCAAGCGGGCTCTTTCCCGATTATATATTTGTTAGACGCTTGGTGGTGGCAGCAAAAAAGTCCCAGGGCAAAAGGTAAAATAGTTTGTACGCTGGGGAAGTTTTAACCTAAGCTGGTAAAAATAAGCTTGGGGGGTTTTCATGCAGGCCCCCACATTTGTACCCTAGAGTTCAGAGTGGGGAAGGAACCTTGCACATACACTTAAAATATAACAACTTGCATCTGAAAATAACCGCTCTAAAAAGGTCCAGTTGGGGGTGCTTCCAGCAATCCATTTGTTGCTGAAACTTCCAGTCTGTGTGTGTCAAAGTGATTTGATATTTTCATTATCAAACGGAAGCTTCAAGAAACCAGGAATTTAGCAGCAGTTTGAATCTGCAAAGAGAAAGCTGAATGCCTTTTGGGCCTTCTTGAGAAGATTAACCAAAATTTACCTGTCTCAAAGTTTTTTTTAATTGACCTTATAAATGTCATTCTGGACAGGTAGATTCCTGGTCCTGTTACTCGGTTCTTAAGATCAGAGGAAGGATATAGTCTAGTGGTTAGGGTGCGGGCTTCAATCACTGGAGACCTAGGCTAAATTTCCACCTTCACCCCTAAGTCATTTATCTCTGCGCCTCAATTCCCCATCCATTTAAAAAAAAAATAAAGGTACTTCCCCCTACTTCAACAGCATGTTGTGAGAATAGTTACTTAGAGACTAGGAGTGTTCAGGTAGTACAGTAATGGGGATCTAAAAGAAACCAGAGAAGGATAAAAAAAAATCAAAACTGGATAAGTAAAGCTGGGCATTTCTTTTCCGAGTTGACACAATTCATATTGTATTGAACCAGTTTCACACTTTCCTTTCTTCCACAGTCCCAATTTATGTTGTTTTTCCCACCCCCGAAAGCCATCCGGTTAAATTACATATGTATTGCAGCTCTAACCTCCGACCACTGTTCTGTTATTACTAACCTTCTGCATAACACTAGCATGCTGCTCATTTGACCAGCTGATCCTACAATTGCAACAGCACTCATCCACAACAGAGTGATTCTCTCTTAGTAGCAGGCTGCCCCACATTTCACAAAGTGCATTCGATGCCCAGCAATGTTTTGATGCTACTATTGCACCTTTCAGATGTGAATAGTGGTGCAGGTTTTCCAGAAGAAGCCTCCTAAATGGTGCATGCAAATCACATCATTTAAATCAACTCAGGCAGCTAAATGTCTTAATGGCATCAATTGTGCCAGCACAATTTAGCTCACAATTATTTACTAGTGCAAATTTTCAGAAAATGGGAGGCTCTGTGGCAGCCATTTTCAAAAACTGACCTAATATTCAAATTTAAACACAGTCTACTAGTAACTTTGCTATCTAAAAATCTCTTGCTACTGAAGAAGGATCTTGGAGATGAACACACTCCTCCACTGTATACCTGATTCCATAGCTTTCAGATATATAACTGGACAAATTGCTCCTTCCCCTTGCCCCCCCGGCACAATTTCTGGCACAATTTCCAGAGGATAGAGACATGAGATACAATTCACTAACCTGTAGTGAAAAAAATTATTATTCCATTAGGCTGATCTCAGTAATAATTCATGACATTTGAATTATGTTGCCAATGGGGTGTCTTCCATCAGCTTTATTTCTGCTGGTAAACAAAAATTCATTTAATTACAGAAATAAATCTGGTGTGGCATATACGTGTCATTTAAAGTGATGAAAATGTTTAATAAAATATGCCCCAGCAATGGAACACAATTAGAAGCAATATTTTGGCCACAACTGTTCTATTTTTTATTTGCTGATGGGGTGGGGCATTCCCAATGACTTTACAGGGTGATTCCACAATGATTCTACAGGATGGCAAGATATGTTGAAACATCTTTACAGTAGTAACAGTAAGAATTTCTGACCTTGTTCAATGTTTATTGCTTGGGCTTTCTATGCCATCACGTACATTCTTTGGGGACTATAAAATTCCTTATGGCTTCTAGAACAGGGCACAAATTGTTTACATCTCTGTCGTTTGGATGGCAGGCCTTTGTAATTATTTTGATTTTTAAAGGAAGCTTTAAGAGACATTGTTTCCTTTTGTTCCACTTAGTTTGACACATTTTGATGTGATTGGCTATTATACAGCTATAAAATTTAAAATTAAAAAACTGCACTTGAAAAAACCTACTAATGAGTTAGATTATTGATCCATCTTGATCTAGCTACATTTTTTCCCTAGAAGCTATCCATCTTCATCTGAAAAGGCATTTCTTTTAGAACTTGTTTGTAAGACCATGAGTTTTTTACCACAGTGTTTTAGTGTCTTTTGTGAAATTCATTGGTAGCTCTTCCCTTAGCTCCAGGCTCAGCTTCACCAAAAACTACTAACACAATTGGCACTAATTCACACCTTTACCAAGCCAAGGAGAAGACTCCCACTGACTTCAATGGGTTTCAGATCTGGTCCTGTGTATGCAGAGGATCCAGACTGGACACACTTAACCTTCAGGTGAGGGTGAGTCAGCTCCAAAGTCCATGGAGGCTAGGCAATGTCTGCCTGGTTTTATATCTAATGTATAAATCTTTACACACGGCTGTAATTTCAATCCAAACATACATGCCATCTTTACCTTCCCACTTTCAGATGTCACTAGCCTCTACTGGGTCATGTTGGTAAATCATGGTGGGGAAAGGCCAAGAACTGATTAAGTTAATTGTAATAATTTTCCTTTTAATGGTTATTTTATCATAGGTTTCTTTACACCACAGTAGGGCTAACTTCAAATTTCTGACTCTAATACCAGCTCATCAGGCACTATTATGGCCTGGTTTAATTCCTGTTTCTTTCACATTGTCACTAGAGACTAAAGCATCACTATTACGATCCAAATAGCAATTGTGTCTCCCCATGCTAGAGATCTTTTCTGGGTCTTGTCTTAGTAAGAAGAGATCTATAGCTACAGAACATTATACAATTCTTATAAATATCAATGTTGTATGTGTACAGCTGACTATAAAGTAGTTTTCCATCATTTATGACAACCAGGCAACAACTCTGTGTTGCCTGACTGCCTTTCTTGATAGTCATCTTTGACCATCATCCAATTTCTCGCAAAACAAATGTGGACAAAAAAATTGAACCATTGCTCCTTAAGTCTGTTCAAATGCTGTCCCCTCTTTCCTCTGAATATCCCCCCCCCCAAATCAATGACCACCATATCTTTCTCCTGATACCATTAGTTTCTAACCTTGGGGTCAATTTTGACTTGTTTTCTCTTGGGGGCTCACACTAGTCAGATTAAGGCTTCATATTGCCACCTTATAGATGTAGGTTGAAAATTAGAATAAATAGTTTCATGGGGATGCAGATATTCTTATATAATCCAGTGTGACATTCTGCCTGAATTATTGTAACTAGTAGTCTTCTTTCCTCTTTGCCACACCATTTAAGCTCAATTCACTTACTAGAAGTCTCAGAGCAACCAAGATACCCAGTCATATCAGCTATTTTACAGAATCTCTGCTGTAATTCTGACTACACGTGCAGGGCCAGGAAGCTTCCTCACCTGCCATATTAAAGAGATCACAGAAGCAATGGAGGGGACAGTGCTGGGACCACAGAAGTGAGAAATACAGTTTAAAAAGACAGGAACCAATGTAAGCCAACCACTACATGGTCAATGATCTCCACACTATAGCCCAAGAAGAGGGCTTTTGATGCCACTGGAAAATTGCCAAGACGTTATGCAAGTTCAACAGGAATCCAGAGGTGAAATGCTAGAGGAGGACATGCAATCAGTAATAGCATCTTATAAACTAAAATGTCACTACTTAGGGCTACAAGCATCTTTTAAAGCAGTTATAAAATCTTGTAAAATCATTTCTTGTAAAATCATTTCTACTGAATGGAACTTAGGGGAGAGCAGTGGAGGGTCATTCATCTTAAGGCACTGCAGGTGGAAGAAGAGACTATAGTAATGGAATGGAATGCTGGCAAGAAAAAAAAATATCCTTCTGGACTCCTTGGTTAGCAAGCTAGTTTTGATTTGCTATTATGTGTTTTTACAGGGTCTCCAAGTCAATAGTGCAAAACAAGTCTCATTCTGTAGGTTCAGGGGATTTTAAAATACAAGTCTGAAGGCCTATAAAAAAAAGAATTATTTTTAAATGGATAGATGGTACAGCACTCTAGACTTTATTGGTATCTGGTTAGTCCTGGTCAGCATGGAAATTTGACTCCTAGTACACGATCTCTAAATTGCCTCCCATAAGGAAATCATTCATGTTATCAGAGTTTTGATTTAGGGTCAGCCAGTATTGAGTTATGTAGTCTTGAAGAATAATAAAGGATCAGTTCTTTTAAGTGAAGAATCTGTTGAACTAATAGCAAACCAGAAACAGTACCACCCACTCCTCAGTGACCTTTACTTAAAAAAAAAATAAAATAAAAAAATCACAAATAATAAGGAGAAAGGTAGTTGTTAAAACCACACAAGTGCAGACACTGCAATTTTAACCCTCCTAATGTTTTGGGGTCTGATCCCAACACAAAAAAAATTCTCATGCCTGTGTCTTCATGTATTAAATATACTCAAACTATCAGGTCAATCGTTCTGCATTGGATTTATCTTGTTAGTTATGTTTTTGCATAGAAAAAAGTCACTAATGGTATTAGAGTTAAACCCCAAATTACACAGGTCTTCCAGCATCATTTTGTTTGGAGGCAGGAGTTATGATTAGATGGATCTTTCAGCATTGTTCTTATCATCATACCCATAGTGTCCTCCTGCCAAAATGCACCAAAAGATTTGGGGGGTCTCTGAGATCTTCCCCCTCCCCAGCATAACATTTGGCTCATGTGTCACTCCAATTGTCCAAGAAATGGAGTTTCTTTCAAGATTATACTGTCAGACTGATTTTTTTTTTTTTTTTGAAACCTGCACTTGCTAGGAGGAGTTTCTGGGGAAGCCACACTTAACAAATGCTGATATTGGGGAAAGATTCGCTGTTTCTGGGGCAAAGACTCATTGTTGCATTGCACTTGCACATTGCATGTCTGAATGTATATATTGTGGGGATTTTGAGTAAGAAACAAAACAGATGCTTCTCAGGGGCCTGGGTACAGACGTGGTGAAAGCACTGGTACAGGAAGGGAACACAGCCTTGTCTCGGGTGACAAGGGCAGCAGCATTGAGTGTGCTGGGTATTGATCCAGAGTGAGCTTGAGAAATGGGGAAGATGTTACATCTGTTCTTGAGTCACTTATTTGTGCCATTTATTTAAAGTAATAAGCTATGTACTGCCACTGGACCACATTTGTGACTTATATTGTGGCTCTTGCTATGCGTTTTCATTGTCTAAATATGGGGTCAAGTTCGCCCACCAATACCTGCATAATATGTACTTTTCTAAGACAGTGTTTGATCCTGATGTCAGTTACACCCAACACAAGTACCGTGTCATGTGCTTCTGAATCTAGGAAAGTTTCAACTTGTTATTTATAGTTCACTGGTTACAATAAAGTCAATTTTAAATGCATTCTGTGTGTTTCTCCCCCAGTTTTGACAGCTATGACCCAACTATTTCCCTATCAGGGTCTTTTTGAATTAATATGAGGGTTAAAAATCAATTCTCTGGACTGGGTACCAATGAACATTAAACCAATAAAGGGGTTTTATGAGGAAACTTGAGAGAGAGAGAGAGAGAGAGAGAGAGAGAGAGAGAGAGAGAGAGAGAGAGAGAGAGAGAGAGAGAACAACAAACATGCTGAAGAATCCTGAGCTGGGTTGCAGTCTTGAAATAATAGCTTAATGCAATTCAATTCTTACTGGTTGCCTAGAAACCAACTTGGAAAAAAAAAGTAAAAGCACAACTATAATGGGTACAGAGGGCTTAATAAGGGAATTATTGATGCCACCAAACTGTTAGGCCACCATTTCTTGTTTAAAAAAAAAATCCACCCGAAACCCTTCGACATCCCAAACACCAAGGCCGTAGACCCAACAAGGTGAAATTACATAATGCTAGCAGTTAACACTAGCAGAGGAGCTTTTGACATTCAGATATTTTTCATCACTTCTACACTAGATCTAAACTTACTTGTCAAGTGGTCTCTTTAGGTAAAACTTTTGTAGCAGGATATAGCTGCAGCTATGGCTATTGCAAAGAAACCAGTCCATTTCATTATAGTCACAAAAGGGTGTGCATTAGGCTAGTGGAACAGGTTGCAAAACCAGAAGCGCAGAGCTTTATAGATGCTTCTGATGGATTAAGATTCAATGTATATAGAGCATTATTGTCCATGGACTACAATAAGCAAGGACATAGCTCTAAGGCTGACTCAGGTTGAAGAACATTTGGGGATGAGATTTTTTTTCTTCAAGCTACCGTCTATTAAGTGGTTATGAATATCATTTATGTTAGTGGGGGAAAAAACCCATCAAAAGGGCCTGAGCCTTCAAACATTTCATCATGTGTAGAAATTTATGCACCACTGTGCTGGCCAATGTTCAATGAAGCCAACGGAAAAAGATTCCCAACATTGACTTCAGTGATCAAGCCTATTGTGCCTCAAGTATTGGTGGACCAAAAGCTGAAGTCTTTTAACATTAAAATGTTTGACCTGCAGGGCTGAGAAATCTGGTACTGATCCAAGATCTACTCCAAAATGAGTCACACAGCTTGTACTTATATGGTTAACCATATAGTGTATAGCTCTCAAACATAAAACAATTAGACCGCAGACTATAGTCTGCCCAGTTTTATGGCTTGAAACAGTTGTTTAGGGAGTACATTTTTGTATCTTAATTATTTTTGATAGGAATTAGGTCACTTTAGTTTAAAATTCAACTGAACAGCCACCTTTCTGCTCATTACTTTTGGGCCTATATGTGATTTATTTACAATAGCAGCAAAGGAGAAAATACCATAAAAATTAGTTGCAAGCCTTTGAGAGTTAAAGCCACAAAACAGTAATGTGCAAATGCTGAGCTTAAAACCTACACATTGTCAGTGTTAATTTAGGTAGGACAGATCGTATGTTAAAAATAATCTTAAAAACATGATTCTATTGAAACTTTAACATACTGCAGTGCAAGTAGTCTTGTGTTAGAATGTACAACAATACTAAACTCAGGAATGGTGAAAGACATATTTACCTTTGTTAGATACCTATTATGTACATAAACAGCATTTTAAGTATCATTAATCATAGGCAGTAATTTTATTATAAAAATGAAGCTTTTTAAAAATATGATTATTAAAAATGAGCTTAATACTACTTATTTAGATCAGTTCATAGAGCTCCTATTCCTAGTGCTAGGATAAGGAAAAAACACAAACAAATCAACTGTCCAAAACAAGCTGATGAAAGGCCCAAATACACACTATAGAGCCTGAGGTTTTAAAAAAAAAAAAAAAAAAAAAAACCCACCACCGAACCCCATTCAATCAATCATGGACACTGACTGAGTTCACTGCAAGGTCAGAAAGCGAACAAATCAGAGGTCCTCTACAGAGATCCTGCTGTCAGCTCCTTCCCATTTAAGGCTCTGATTTTGGAGAGCACTTAAGACTATCCTTTAAGCATGTGCTTAAGAGCCATCAAAGTCAAGGGGACTTTAGCACGCTTCCTGAAAAAAAAAAAAATCAGAATATTTAGCCATTAGTCAAAAAGTACTGTATTGGAGCTTGAACCTGCATTTATCCAAGTCAATGTAAAGCTCCCATGGACTTGAAATAGAGGAAGATCAGGCACCATTTGAGCCCTCAATCAAGGCAGCTCTAGTGGAGAATCTTGGCTGACTGACCTCATACCTCTTGAAAGAGAAAGGATGTTAGTCATTTCAGACTCAAAGCTTCCAGTGTTCCACACATCTGCTAACTTTACTTTTAATCACTAAAAACTATTTACCCAAGAAATAATGAAGTTACTCCGAGGTTGTAGAAAACATAATTTACTCTCAATGTGACCAGAGATTTTTGCCTCAGTTGCCTAAAATGCCTTAGAACACTTTAAATTGGAAATTTGTGAAAAAACCTCAGGATGGTTTTCAGAAAAATGATAAACTGCTTAATTGGACATAAGAGTCCTGATACTATCACCACTTGTTTTAAATGCTCAGAACAGTAATTAGTTTTAAGACTAAGTCTGTAATTAAAAATATTAAGAATAGTTTACATTAGAAAAATCTAGTAATAGTGGCCTTAGGATGATGCAATATAGTGGAAGACCCCCTTCTTGGTCACATAGGGATCCACTGCCTAAAAAGTGGATTCATTACATCATATGATGCAATGGTAAATTCCACTTCCTGTGGGAAATAATTCAGCCAAATCCCATAGAGATACATTGAAGCCCATAGGAATACATGGGACTTTCAAACAGGAAGTAGCTAGGATTCATCCAAAGGTCAGCTGAAAAACTCCACAGGAATATGTTGAGACCATAGAAGTCTATGGGAGGAGAAGGTGCTACAAAGACATGTGACTAATTAAACATATGCTAATCTCTGGAAGCTGATTAACTAAACTTGTGTCACATGTTGGTACACTGACAAATTAGCATACGCAAATCCATGAAACTAATTATCGTAATTCAGCCAATGAGCTGTAAATCATATACAAAGGCAACAGCCAGCAGAGTGCCTTGTAGAGGACAGGCACCTGAAGGAGAGCAGAATGCTGCAGGATACCTGGAAGAAAGAAGACACTCTCAGAACTGCAGCAACCACACCAGTGGAACCCAGCCAGGTAAGAAAGCTAAATATTGCCTTCAAGCAGCAGAGTAGCAAGCTACCCACGATCACAAGCATCGACAGTGCTCACTAGCCTCAGACAACGCTCACTAGTGGCCATCGCTCACAAAGCGGCTCCTACTACAACAGCACCATAAGCCATAGCAAGAGCTTCTGCTAAGTTGCTAACAGCCTTTTCACCCTAGCCACGCCACACGGTAGCACCACAACCCATACTTGCTAGCAACCTTCCCAAGCAGCCCTCGAAGAAAGCAGTAACAGCAGTCCATCCAGGGTTCCCTGGTTGCCCCTGACAATGGCTGTTTCTGCCACCCAGCCAGCAGAAGGCCACCACAGCTGTTACCTTAGCAGGCTTCCATATCAGCTACCTGCATAGCCGCTCCACGCCAGCGACCCACAAACCACACTCCCGAGCATCAAGACAGAGCAGAAGGATCAAAGATGGTCTCCGAGGAATTAAAAGGAAGTTTCCTGTAAGCCTAATCTTTCTCTTTACTCATTTATTCCTCACATGTATGGGTTTCAAGTGTAAATAAAGCTGAATGCTTGTGGACTGAGTGAGATAGTCTCCTACCCATTTAGTAACCACCAGGCCAGCGCTTACTAAATACTTAGTTTTTAAGTATTTAATATGGAATGTTTAGTAAATATATTAATACAATATAACAAACATGTAACAAGGTATAGAGTGAATGATTCTATTATTGTTATATGCCAGAATTAATTTTAGTGTTGCATTTTTATTTGCCACACCCCTTCATTCCTTTAACTGTAACCCTATTTTTATCTACTTTTTTTTTAAAAACACTATAACCACTCACTTCTAAATATTTTTGTTTTCAAATAATTTGCTGCTCGCTTGCCTGTTCTTGACCGTCCTTATCCCCGTCTTTTCAAGGGAAAGTTAGCAAGCTGCGGCTTTCCCTGGAATTTCCTTTAGGGCAGACTACAACCTTGATTATCGGATTAGAAAAATTAGTAAAAGTGATTTCAAATCTTCTGGTAACATCAAGGGATAATTCCCACAGCATTTAAAGTATACTTCATGAATCATTTTGTGTGCCCTTTATTTTAAATCTGTCTCTCCCCCTGCATTCCACATTTGGGATTTGGCAAATTTTGAGGTATGACTACTGTAATATCATACAGGGAGAAAGGTGGTTTCCGCATTATGGACCCATCTATGAACCAAGGAACTGGATTTTTAATTTCCCTACCACAGCTTTTAACAATTTTGTCAGTTACATTCTGAATGCAGAATCTTTATTACTCACTTAATTTCAGGAGATGGGTCACTGGGCAAACTCTCAAGGTTCCCATAGCAAAGGGGTGGGTGGAGAATATTAAATCAATCAATGATGGAACAAAACATACTACTAGTCCCTGGAGTCTTAAAGGGATATATCATTATTTTTGATGTGCACAGCTAGTGAATATTTTGGTATTGATATTTCAATTATGTTGATTTGTCATTTGTCTGTATTTTGAAGACTCCTTAGGGTCCTAAAGTAAATATACATGCAACAACTGCAAAAAAAAAAAAAAGTTATTCTGATGCACTGGGTAGATAATCTGCACAGCAAAAATTGACAAATTCTATATGGGCAAGAATTAAAAAAAAAAAAATCTAAAATAAGCATCATGGCCTTGATGCTCCTTTCAAAGAGGATGGGGCTTTAAACATCAGCTCCATTGGAACTAGGACTAGTCCCTACTGAGAAATACATACCAGTTTCCTTCCTCAAATACACACCTACCTACCTACCCCTCCCATTGAGCTCAATTAGGAGTTGTAAACATGTCTGAGGGTGACATCTGGCCCAGTATAATGAGTACACTATACAGTCAGAACAATGAAAACTATGAGGCTAAACAGTTGCTCCTGCCTTTGGCCCCTTAACTCCATTCCAACTGCCCTAGAAGGTTGGATGGGAATTCCCCAGGCTCAGGAGAAATCCGCTTGAGCAGAGTCTGTGTAGCTGGTTGTACAGCACCTACTCCTAGTAGGAGGGAGGAGGCATGACCCAAGCTCCTTATATTCTACTGATTCCCACTGACAAAACTGCTATGGGGTTCACTTTTGGATAGTGTAATCCAGGGATGCCCTGACTTACACCAGAGGCACCCTGTCCCCCATGACTCCTCCTCGGGTCCCTCACTGTGTACAACTGAGCCAGAGTCAAAAATTTGGCTCATGCTTTATAAGGGCCCAATTCTGCTTCCACTGACTTCAGCACAGCAGATCGTTAAAGAGGCGGCTCTGGATTACAAGGATCAAATCCTTCCTTCAAATACACATTCACAGCTCTGACTGCAGTCCACGAGAGTTTGGCGCATAGCTACAATTTAGCCCACGCTGTTTGTTGTTTAGGACCATCCCAGTCATCTGTAATTTCTGCTTTCCATTTGTTCATTCTGTTTCTTTACATGAGGAACCTGTATATAAAACTCAGCATCTGTATTTCTTTACTCTGTTATTTGGAGTTGGTACTCTGAACAGAAGATCACTGAACCTGCATTTCAGGCTTCTAAAGTTGTTTATTTTGGTCCAAATGACTAACTACACGTAACAAGTATTTTAAAATGCTTGATAGGCTACAGTAGATTTTTCATAGCTGTTTTGATTTGATGGTTAAATATGTATTTTATATTGGTTAAGTTTCAGAGTAGCAGCTGTGTTAGTCTGTATTCTCAAAAAGATAATTTTATTTATATTTTATATATTTATAATTTCTATATTGGTTAAGCTATTTTTCTTTAAGAAGAGGTGCTTCTGAGTTGTTACAACACATATAGCAATAAATGCTAAGAAACCTTTTGCATATTTGATTCCTGATATGATTGGCCACACCAGTCCATGTCATCAATACTTGGAAACATTAATATCACATTATTCAGATGTGCTTAATGTCAGTTGTATGTCTGCACTCTAAAAATCCCTTTTAAGAGAGAATGTAAAATTGAACAAATGCTAAAGATGTGCAAACATGTATGTCCACAGTTTGTGCCTTTGTCTCTTGGGTTAGGCATATAATACTGGACACCAAACTTGGAAACTATTGACATTTGCAAATGTTTTGTAAACCACACACACTACTTTTTATCCAAAACATACCTCAGCTCAAGTGAATCATTTAGGATGCACGTACTTATCTTATTTAAAGCATGTTTGTATTCAGAAAAATCATACGAAAATGGCACCTTCATATGAAACATCTGTGTCTTCCATATCAGAGATATATTTTACTGACAAAATGAGGTTTGATTACTATGATGTCAGACAGCTAGAGGATGTCAGGTTTTCTATTCTTCCCCACAACATTTTTTTGATTCAGAAAAGATGTAAGAAGCAAAAAGAATTCAACTTCACTTTCATTTCAGACATCAAGTTGAAGGGCTTGAAGTCAGACAATTTTTTACCTCTAAACTGAGCAAAATGGATCCGCAAGACCTTTAGATGGAATACTTGACAAATATAAAAGCTCAATACTATTTTAAAAAGATTCATTTTGCTGACTGCAGGAGCACTTGAAACTATGGGAGGAGACTTAGGTTGAAGACTATGATACAGTGTATGCCTTCAAAATTATAGTTAAAAAATCCCCTCACAATCTTAGCTGGTGTACATTGGCACTTCTCTATTGTAACGTCATTGACAGCAATGATTTACAGCAGGATTTGTTCCTTGGTTTTTAAACTTATAATTAGTAGGCACTATAAAGATATTTGTAAGCCCTGTCTTCTGGAAAGGGGAAGATGTCCTTTTAGGTCTGAAAAATGAATAAGTATTTTATTTTTATAACTGTTGGAATCAGGGGCGGTGAGTTATATCTCCACATGGTGCCTTAGCACCAGTAATATTCACAGCCCAGGGGCCCAGCTCCACCAATATTTGGGGCTGGGTGCCCCCCCACACCTCCCCCGAGTGTCCCCCCACCCCCTCTAGCTGCTCCTGGCCTCCCCCCCCCCCGGGCTCCGGAGCAGAGCATCCCTGCTCCTGCCTCTTCCATGCAACTCCATGCTGCCTCCCTGCAGCAACTGCTGCCACAGGGTCCTAGTCCCCCCATCTCCACTGCCAGGGCCCACTGACTCTGAGCCTGCCCTTCCACCAGCACAGGGGACCCCTCAGCCGACAGTCACCACTCCTGCCCCATGCTGGGCAAGGAGGCAGCCCCACCCCTCACCCTCAGTGAGGCTACAGTCAGGGGAGGAGGCGCACACAGCACCCCCCCGGCACCCACCATGGGGGAGGCGAGGGAGATTCCTGGACCTGAGAGGGGCCCTAGGAGCACATGCAGTGACAGTGGTGGGGGTGAGTGTGCTGGGGGGGGGAAGGGGAGGTCCTCCCCCAGAGCTCGCTGCTGCCGGCAGGGAAAGGGCTGGGGGGAGTCCTCCCCTCTGGCCCCTATCACAGAGCAGCCTGCCTGCAGCCCAAACTCATCCCCAGCCCTGCCCCACCCCAGAACCCACAATCCCAGCGAGAGCTTTCACCCACCACCGCACCCTCAATCTTCTGCCCCAGCCCTGAGCCCCCCCACACCACAAACCCCTCAACTCCAGCCCCAGCCAGAGCGCTCACCCCTGTACCCCCTCCCATCCCCAAATCCCCTCCTAGAGCCTGCACCCCAATCCCCTGCCCCAGCCTAGGGCCTACACCCCAGACCTCCTCCCCCCACCCAAACTCCCTCCCAGAGCCTTGGGCAGATGGGGGGCAGAGTTTGGGGGGGCAGAGTTTGCAGGGGGTGGGTTCTGGGCACCACCAAGATTTCTATAAACCTACCACCCCTGGTTGAATACAGAGTCAATTCTGGATTAATACTGTGTATATTAATCTTTAGCCCAGAATTATTGTTAGCAGACAAGATGAAAAATCCTAAAACCTAGTGTTTTTAGTGGGAATGGTGACAGGTCCTTTATTATAGCAAAGTGAACATAATTTTTATAATTCAAATACCCAAAAATTTGACCACATGATAAATGAATGGTGAGATACTCATGTCATGCCACTTCCTCATGTTTTTTAATGTAAATTACTGTATTGTAAAAAACCCCTAACCCTTCAATTTTCTTCTCTTTTCCTATTGTTTAGCTGATTTTTAGCATTAGTTGAACTAAAAGATGGAAAAAATGAATATAATTAGAAGTATGGAACATGAAAAAGTGCCTACACACTGAAGAGCTTTTTGCCTTTTACTGTCTTCACACACACAAAAAAGAACATTAGTCTCATTAATGAACAAACTCAGAAACTGAAACATAAGAAGGCTATTGATCAGGCCATAATGACATCCATAAATTAAATGGAAATACAGAACAGTTGAGGTTGGGGTAGGGAGGAAATCCCTAATCAAGTTTGAGAACTAATCAATAGTTATAATTCACAATTTATCCTTTCTATTATATGCAAATTCACTTGCAGCAAGTATGCTGCTTGGACAGTAAAGATCTCATTTGCTTCAGTCTAAAGCTAGTGTAGACTTATTCTCTTGGGTTATTTCAGATTAAGACTAGTTTAAAAAAAAGAGTAGGATGCATCTTTAACTTATTGTTTACTAATTTTAGAAAAAAGTTACATACATGATCTTTGATAAATTAACTTGGATATAACCATAAAAAAAAAAGCCACCCATAACATGGGATCTTACTGGTGTTAATGGAACAAATCCTCGTGCAGACTGCCAGAGAAACATGTATGCATCCAACCGCAATTATGCTACACAAATGTGACATATATAATGTAACTTGAAACCAAACCCCAAAACACATCCTTCTACCATTTGAGCTAAATATAAATATCATATTCACAGACAAATTTCCTCATTAAGATCAAGGTGTTTGTATCCTGTTACATGTACCTATATTGTTCTCACTCACCATTGGGGCATCTCCTTGTGGCTGACTTTCAGGATTAGCTCTTACAGGGCCTGATGTCTCGAACTCTTCAGACAGGTCACTATTTAGTCCTCCTTCTCTAGAGTATCAAAGTCCCACTGGACAAGCTATCCATAAATCATGTCAGGCAGTCTTCAAGTCCACATCCAGTCCTACTTGTCCAGTGGCTAGTAGGCTCCCTGGGCTGGAACCTGGAATAGTGGGCAGACCCAAGTATCCGTATGCCTAAGGACCACAGTCTACTCAGACCCTAATGCTACTTTCCAGGGCTCCTTTTTACCTCACTTTTATCTCATGGCCCACCTCTGGATTTACCAGACCAAATTTCCTCCACTCCCAGTGGCTACTCCACCCCTCTCAGCTCCTTACCAGACTCCAGAGTGGGATCCTAAGAGTAGTCCAGAATGGGATCCTAAGGTTTACGCTCCCTCTAAAACACCCCCTAACCGACTCCCCTCCATTTCGGGGCATGACTTCAGAGTTCCTCCCTAAACTCACTTTCTGGCTTTGTACAAGCTCAACCTGCCCAGCTGGGCTTCATCTTCAATTAGATTTTATCAGGCCCTGGCTCTCCTCCAGGTGCAGCCTATCAAGTTAATTGGTCCTTTTTAACCTAGTTTGGGAGTGGGTGGGGGGGGAGAGAGAGAGAAAGACACCATCACAGTAGAATATAGTGCCAGGATTAGGGTAGAGCTAAATGAGAGCAATGAAGGTAGTCTTTAGTTAATACCAGCCTTCATTAATACCACCCATACTAATCATTCCCTCACCCTCAAATATCAGGTACTCTGAGTCCTGCTCTCAAATCCTGAAAATATCAAAATGAATAAAAGCAGATCCTTGGGATTTAGGCTCTGTGCTAGAAGGGCCCTTAAGTTTGCCAGCAGAAGGCGCTTAGCTGATCAGAGAGCCAGCTTCCTGAAAGACTATAGTCAGGACCCAGGCAGGGGAACTGAGTGCTTCTGTGATCTACCCAGATCTTATACAGTGAGTTGTTTTTTTGAGCTGAATAGGCCACTGTAGGTTGGATAGCAAGGGGGAATTGGTCTAAGGTCGTAATTGTGTACTGCTTGAAGAGAAAAGAAGCTGGTCAGCAGGATCTACTCTCCCATGCTGGCTTTTCTGTTCTCTGCATTGGACAAAAGCCCCTAGCCAGCAGATCAATAATAGCATGGAGTCATCTTGGATCTGTAGCCAAAATGCATAAACCACTACCACTCCTCTGAATTGTATGTGGAGAATGGAGGCTTGAATCCCTGACAGCAGCAAGGTGGATGGATAAGAGATTCTAAAGCTCAGGGGTAATTCAGATGAAGAAACCTTGTGGAATGCTCCCCCATGAAATAGCTTAACTATTTGTCATAAAAATGGTAACAGGGTTCATTTTAAATCTAAATATACCTGGAGTCCCCTGAATCCCTTAAGACAATTGAGTAGCACACTTGTTTGTTTTTAGAGCACAAAATGCTCAAATGAGAAAGCTGATTTACATCACATCTATATCAAAGAATGCTCCAAGAGTTACCCTACTACTCTTTGGGGGCAGCGGGAAGTGCAATAATTACTAATTGTTGCTTCTTTTATTGATCAACAAAAAGGTACCACCATTGTGAAATTAAATCATCAGCCTTAAATATTTTGGCATTATATCAACCTAGTTTATTTGCTTTGATCATCAAAACAATAGTTTAAACATCTGAAATATTCCCTTACTATTTTCATCAATATATGTTTAGTGTACTGTTACTGGCTTGATTAAAATAACCCTAGCACCCTACAACCTCTCTTAGAACTGGACTCAAACTCTGAGTGTTGGAAATATTTAGATTACTCTTCCCCACCCATGCCTGTTTTGTGTCTTTCTGCTTCCATGTACAGTCTGGAGCCCAGGGATGATGAAATACCAAAAGAAAAAGACTGTTTATTGTGGTATTTCTGGTTGGCAGCAACAGCATTTCTAGATCGAGTCAGTTTTGATAACACTAATAAAAGCCTATTGACCAGGTCACAAGTCTGATGGAACTGAGCTTTTTCAACATTACAAAAAAAAAAAAAAAAAAAAAAACGACAAGACATCCACACTAGGGCTTTTCAAAGTATTTTTTTCATGTTTAAATATCTCATATGATGGTTAAATTTCCATTAGTTAAAATATAAGATATCAAAAACAAAAAAAACCCAAAGTAATTGTAAGGTTTAAAAGTATAAAGGCCTATATCCCAGCCTGTATAATGAAGTTAAAGGGATGTTTCCAGGACAATATTGTGCCAATCTTTGGTAGGAATATCACATCAGACCTCTACAGGGAGCTTGACACACTCCATTAATAAATAAAAGTAGCAGGAGAAATAGGTTTGCGGGTTCTCACAGTCATTAAATACAGTGTTTTTCTTCCTTTATATGACAGATTTCTGCCAGTTTGATCTCAGATCATGTGTAGCAACAGACTTGGCATATGACATAGCAATAAGTGATTTCTTTCCACTTTATATTTTTGCTTTGGATAGAGCCTTTCCTTTAAAACACAAGTGATTTTATAGTTATTCATGCCATAGAGTACAGAACATCCACATTTGTAGTACTTCATATAACTAGAAACAGGATGTAGCCATTTACCAAAATACAATACACAAATGGCTAAAATCTTACTCCTTCCACTATGCCGATAAGACTTGAGTTTATTGCAAGTATGTCAGAAATAAAAAGACCACCAACAAAAAAGTGCTTTATTTCCACACCTGAATTATTCAGTATATCCTGACTTCTATGAGAATGAGGGGGCTAGGCCCCAGAAACTTAAAGGGACTATTCACAGTGCATACAATTAAGCATCAGCATCATTTTTTGCAGGATTGGGCTTTAGACTGGGGTATGCACTTTCATTATTTTTGTTTTCTATATCTGAGTACATTATTAGCATTAAAAAATAAAAGTAATGAATTAATAACCTAAGGCTAAAGCTATAAATCATGTTTACCTGGTCTACTCAGTAGGAAAATTAGCTGTGCTGATGATGATTACTTTTCATTAAATTTGAGTAGAAGCATGGACCAGTGGTTGCAGCATTGGACTGGGAATCAACAGACTTTTTGGTTTCTACCACTGATTTTCTTGGTGGACTTCTGGAAGGCACTTTGCCTCTCTGTCTCATTTCTCCTATCTGTAAAGCATGACAACATACTGTGTGTCTTAGAAGGGTGCTAGGAGGACTGATTGATTAATGTGTGCAAAACACTTTGAACATACAAGGTTCCCAATAAATACTATATATATATTAGTATATTAGATGATACCAAACTTTTTGTTTAGTCCATTTCTTCATGGAATCAAAGTTTGTTATTTTGTTCAATTCATTAAAGTTTATTACTGTAGCATAAAAATCATTTTATAAATTTGTACATTTTGACCTCAACATGTAAAAGAAAAGCATAAGTGTGTGAAGAATAAAAACATCATCTTTTCTTACTTGTACATGCATATATTCTTCCTCATAAAAAAGACGTGGTAAAAATGCATAGTTAGCCATAAATGCTATACTGAAGTAAATATTTGCACAAATCAGCATTTTTTAAAAGAAGTTTTACATCTTTGAAACTGTGGAATAGCTGACTTATTAAAAACTAGCATTTATTAAACTCATGCAAATCATATATGTATTGATAGCAATGAATAAACTCAATTACTACTGTCAACTGAAACCACTATATGAAACACATACTAACTAGTCAGAATGTGTTTTCTAGTAAAAGCACAAGTGTGCCCCCTTCTGAAGAAATTGATAATGGCAGAAGTCTCTCTGCTTCAGTTGAAGACACACTTTCCTTTTCACAGGTTACTTATGTGGAAGCCATTTCAAAACTATATTTAGTTTTAGCCAATATTTTTCTGTACATATAGGTTTAAAAACAGTTTATTATTATTATGCACACATTTATATTTACACTATCTGACTCCTGCGTAACAAAGTACAGGAAGAATATAGTTGTAGAAGGCCTTTTCCCCCTTTTACTGTGTGAGAATGTTCAATAAACAACATTGGAAAGGATCACCTACCGGATACCTATAGGTTAACTTTAAGTTAAATTTTCCATGGTTTTATGTTAAATACATTGGTAAATCTTTACCAGCAAACAGAGTCCTCCATTCTCTTAGCCAGATCCTAAGGACCTTATTCCATTTTTATTTAGGATTTCACTCAGGCAGAGCTCGGATTGACTTCACTGAGAAGCCCATGGTAGATTGCCTGAGAAAGGACTTCAGGATTTGAGCCCAGAAATGGTGCTGGTGGTGGGGCAAGAAAAACTGAACCACATTTCCACTCTGGATGCTAGAAGTTAGCATAGAAAAAATTAATATTCAATATTAAAGTAAAAGGGGAAGGTCATTATAGTAAAGGTAGAGCACCTTCGAGGCAATCAGAAAACAGAACTATGATGCAGATGATTCCACAGAACATGAAACTAGTTGCTCCCCATCTTAGTTAGGCAGAGGAGTTTGTGGCAGCTATGTGGGAAGGGGAACAAACTACCTAACCACTTTACTTTCTTTGTGGGATTAAGTAACCTTTTCTTCTCTCTGTACCAAATAAGAGGAAGATAAAATGCAGCCCAAGGTTTATTAATAGAGTGGGCATAATTAATTGTTCTTTATGCTAATATTTACATAGAAAAGCTGTCTCATATTTAACTATTCTGTACAGATTGTACTTATGGATGGAGGGTGCATGAGGTTTAAAATCAGTACAGACTTTCATTTACTATTCAGAGCACTGGCTACCTGAAACAGGTTTTGTTGTTCATTTTGGCAATGTAGTTTGTTGAAAGGAAAGCAGTTGCTGTTAAGAATGGGGAAAATTCAGAGGATTAGAACTTCATAAAAAATGTGGGAATAGGTACTGCAAGATTTTAGATTTCAAACACATTGCCCCATACACTTTACAATGAAAACTCCCTGTCTGGTTCCAAATTCTATATGACAGAAGCTTAAAGTATAATTATTTTCTCAGTATAACTAAAATGGCATTATGGATTTATGGTCTCTCCAAAAGATCCCAGGACAAATTTCCTCAGTGTACAAGTGAAAAGAAAAGTGGTGTGTTTTTGTTTCATTTCATTTTTGCTTAAAATTACCCATTCTACAAACTCATGAAAAAAATCAAGTTGTACATTTTCTGCTCCTTACTGCATCCTCAGAAACAATGATTCTCCAGTCAGAACTCAGGGATAGAGGATGCATGAAACAGAACAGGATATAATTCCTTTCTCTATAGCTGTTTCATGCCAAATGAATGTTTTTTTCCCCTTCAGCAGGTTATAAGATTTGACTTGAAGACACAATAACAGTTCTGTGCAGTAAGAAATGGCCATATATCCACAGCCACTTTTCAGGGCATAACTACATTTAAAAAAAATGTATAATTCTTGAAATTTTAGAATGTGAACTTCATAAAACCTTTGGATTCTTTTATCACTACAGGGCCCAGCTTTAAATGTTTCATTATTTTAAAAGTTATACTACTCCCCCTCCACAAACTACTGTCCTCTAAAACAGTGGTTCTCAACCAGGGTTATGCGCATCACTGGGAATACGAAGAGGTCTTCCAGGGGTAAATCAACTCATCTAGATATTTGCACTAGTTTTACCATCAGGCTACATAAAAAGCACTAGCGAAGTCAGTGCAAACTAAAATTTCATACAATGACTTGTTTATACGGCTCTATACACTATACAATGAAATATAAGTACAATATTTATATTCCACTTGATTTATTTTATAATTATATGGTAAAATTGAGAAAATAAATTTTTCAGTAAAAGTGTGCTGGAACAGTTTTCTATTTTTGTGTCTGATTTTCTAAGCAAGTAGTTTTTAAGTGAGGTGAAACTTGGAGTACGCAAGACAAACCAGATTCCCGATAGGAGTACAGTAGTCTGGAAAGGTTTACCTCTCAGTAAAGTTTAGACTAAGCATGAGCACAAGGTTAGAATCTCTCCTCTGTTTTTTCCACCAAATGCATCCGATGAAGTGAGCTGTAGCTCACGAAAGCTTATGCTCTAATAAATTTGTTAGTCTCTAAGGTGCCACAAGTACTCCTTTTCTTTTTGCGAATACAGACTAACACGGCTGCTACTCTGAAAGGTTAGAATGGAGTCAGGAACTACAGAGTGCTAATCCCCATTCTGTCAATGACTTACTAAGTAGTCTGAGCAACACTTCATCACTATGATTCAATTTCTCAGTTGCTAAAAATGAGGAAAAATATTTCTTTGCCTTTCTCACATAGTTAAGCAGCTATCTGAAGGAATGAAGTGCTGTATATTGTATTAAGAATTATTACCTTCCTTCCCCTCACTCCAATTCTTATTATACACTTTGTCTTGCATTAAATACAAACATGAACACAAGTCCTCAGATAGCAGTGAGGAAAATAATTCCTGGAAGAGTCTATCAACCACATTCATCCCTGACACGACTCTTTAGGTTAGATTGGAGTCTTGCTACCTATTAAGGAGTTGTGGGGATAAATATATTTAAAGCCATGAAAAAGATTCAACATTCAAGTCACAGGGACAAATCCTGAGAGGTACTGAGTATCCTGCAGCAGTTGCTCAATACCACTCAGGGCTTAGTCCATAAAATTTGAAAGTATAAATTGAAAAATCCTCTCTCAATATTTTCTCCTTCCTGGCAACTGAATACTTTCTTTCAGCTTATTATTGTGAAACTTTTCTTTCCTGTTATGTAAACACCCAAATTTGCAATCTAACAGCTTTGCTTTCGAGTCTACATTTGGGATAGATGCCCAGCGCTACTATAGGGTTATCATTTAATGAATTATTGAGTAAATGTCCAGATGGTTTTCAGTAAAGGATAAGACATGTTGAAGTCATTTTATGTACTGTGACTATCTTTTTTTTATTTTTTATAAAAGGCTTATTAAATCATGATATCCATACACCTCACAAACTTGATCTTATTCTTCCAACAGCCCGTGGAGGTAGGGCAAACGTAGGATAGTGCTGGGAATAGAATACAAATCACCTTATGCCTAGTCCAGTGTTGTAACCTCATGGCTATCCTTCCTCCTTTCCAACCAGTGCTGCAGTTTCCTAGCACAGCATTTACTTCAGAAATGTTGATGCAATGGAAACTCCTTTGAAAGTATAGCAAATGCAGAGAAGTAGGCTTGCACCATCCAAAGGGAAAGAGTGTTCGTTCATGGGCAATCCTTCCCCTTTCCCTCACTCTAAAGAGAAGCAATTTGAGTTTTGACCCAAAAAAGAAAGGTGAATAGGCAGACCTGATATCACAGCTCCCTCTGAAGGGGAAAGGAAGAACAAACTCAAAACCCCTTGCCCTATTCTCCCTCAACTGGAGGAGAGGTCTGGAGGGACAGAGTCAGTTGGCCTGATCCTTCCACCTCTTATGGGAATATGGTCTCTCAGGCCTCTACTTTCTGACTGCCAGAGATAAGGTCCCTTTCCCCGGTGATCTGTGATCAGCGTGAGTAAAGTCCAAGTAAAGTGAAATAATAGCTGATGTTAAAAGGGACCAAATAAACAAACGTACATCTCTGCTAACTTAGGGCTTCTTCACAGGAAAAGTTAACGTGTGGCAAGCCAAGGTGTGAATTCACAGTGCATGAGCTTGCTGCACAGTAACCCACCACATAACTACAATGCAGTGCTTTCAAGCAGCAGTATGCTAGTCTGCACTTTGTGACTTTTACTGCACTGTAGCAGTGTCCACGTGGTGAGTTACTGCACAGAAAACTGACGTATTGTAGATTCACACTCTGGCTGTGCAATAGCTTGTCCCATAGACAAATCTGTAGAGGGACATTTTAAATGGAAGAACAAAGAGGCTGAAAGGAATTAACACCATCAAGTGCAAACACACTAAGCACCAAATCTTCCACTGATACTCAGTTTTCCCCATAGTGGGCACGCCCACTTGCTTCTGCAGATCCCCATGTCTGTGCACATAAGTCTGCATTTTGCTGTGCAAATAGTGACTACACAAATATCTGTATGTGCAGTCCCCTGATTTGTGTAAGCCAATGTGAGGTTTGGTGCATTTAAATGATCTCTACTAATATTGCAATTGCTATTAAATGAAGACCTGAAAAATGTTACACACCCCATAGTTCTGAGAGCACAATAGCATTGCCTCAAATACAGGAGAGCATATCCCAAAATGGACACACAACTGAACTGTGAAAACGCTGCAGCATATGATCAAATCTCAGATCACTATTATGAAATAGTACGAATGACCTTATTTCTCTGTAACAGATACTGAGAATAATTCTTTTAAATGTGTACTTGCTAAACCCTTCAGACAAAATAAAGGAATATTGCTGCTGTATCCAGAAAATACTCTAAAGGAGGACAACACTGGAAACTGACTGTATTTTGAAGAGGACATTTCAAACTACATTCCCCTCTGAATTTTTGCCTGTTCCCTAAGGCAGTTTCTATTCATGAACTCACAAGGCTGCATAAGGAAGTTTCTAGAAGGTCTGATAGATGAAGTCCAGCGCTGCTGATGACTCCAAAAGGTTCAGTTAGCTTGAGTGCTGTATGAGAGAGCACGGCATGGTTTGCATTCTCCCTCTCAAGCGTATCACATTTATACTATGCTCAAGATACAGTGGATCAAAATCCAGTATCACAAATCTATGTTTGATCTCTAAGTTGTAGGTCAGGTCCAATTCCATGTTTCCTCAGCCACCTTAACAGCAGAGGTTTAGGAAGTAATTTTAATACAAATAAAAATGATATTGTTTTAAGATCACACAGCCTTCCAATAACTTATGTGCTGTGTAAGGCACATTATAACAAAGTATCCATGCATTCACCACCAATTTATACTTATTAGGATGTAACTCAGGGGCTCATGTCAGCTTATCTGCTGCAAAACTGCCCAAGAGACAGAGATATTGTACCTGCCTCACATACTGAGCTACAGAAACATCTATTTGTGGGCTATAATTTTAGATCTTTACCTTCACTTAGATCTTCTCCAGCCTTTAATTGAGTAGGATTAACACAGCGGTGCATTATTGTGATTACCTGCTCTGTCAGTCTATGGGGCTTTTTTTGTTTTATTTTTCCCCACAGCCTTCCATCACAGCCACACACACACACACAGTGTGTGTGTAAGAATAAGTATGTAGCAGTCACTAGAGACTAGTTATCACTGTCTTTAACCCTGATGATTGATTGGCTCGCTCAGTTTTCTGATCAGTGTTACAGCTTGTTTGGATTGGGATCCTTTCGAAATATTAATTATGGAACCTATCTTCCCTCACCTCTACTCTTATTACACTTATGGTTAGATCTCCATCTACTGCTTCTGCTCACTAGCTACTGGCAATGCACTGAACATTGGGTTAAACCCCAGTCTAAGTATACTGCACTGAACAGTATACTTAGACTGGGGCTTAACCGACTTGCTTTTGACATGAATCAGAGTGCATAAGACTCAACATGGGTCAATTAGGACAATGGAAATTCTCCTATCAAAGCCTGCTGTGATGAGGAGGAAGACCCTGAGCCTACCCACCCTTCAGATGAAGAGGTGGGCTGTCAAACTTCCTCTAGCCACACAGCATGCTTCTTCCAGGACAATGAAGTCTACCCACAACAAAAGGAGGAGGGAAATAAAGAAGGCATCATGAAAGGGGAGCACCTCAGTGATGGATGAGCAGCCAGACTTAACCTGCAAAACTCTTGAAGTTTGCCCATTCACAGGTTTTAGACATCCCAGTTATACAGCCATTATAAAGCTTATCCACAATATCTAGTTTATGAGTGTAATGCAGGTGTTTAAATTTGGCCTAAGATTCAGACAAACATTTTATTGATGTCAATACTGTAGGAGTTTCATGCATGTTGGCAGTATCCATATGTGCTCTCTATGTATTGGGTCTTACATTCTAGAGCAGTTGAATGATGAAATTCATCTCATGTTCTAATTATAAAATTCCTGAACAATTTTTTATTGGCCTCTGAGTTTTGAGTCAGTGCATTTTGCTAACAAAGACAGTAAATGAGTCTTCACTTGTACAGTGACTAAACTTACTGCAAATCTAAGTTTTGGGGCATCTATTTATATCTATTCTTCATTTAAGACCCATTGGAGGCTAATCAATTCATTCTCCAAACACAAACATTAGGAGAATCACAATATTCCATTTCCAATGAGGAGTATATGATTTCATCATTATCCCATTGCTAGTGATATATTCCTGGGCAGTGTATCAACAGAAATTAGCTATTCATGCTTCTGTCTTCATTTTTCTTTTTCCTACATAGTAAAAATAAAGCCCTGTCAGACTCATAACTATGATGCAACTAATATAATCTCTGAACCATAGACAACTGTTGCATTTTATTGGGAGACATTTCACAGTATTTGCATCAATTCTGCTTAAGCAATTAAAATAATATATATTGAACTTTTTCCAGTCCTATGAGAGTAAGAAATTGACATGAGTATAGATAAGCAAATCTAAACCATGCCAAAAAGGACGGAGCTGGAATGAAGACTGGGGCTCTCTAGATGTTCATTGATGAACTTTAATGACTGGTTATCTAAATAAAGTGCAACAGAGATTGTTGGTGGAGCATTTGTTCTGAGAGAAATGCTGGTAATTAAGGCTCTAATTCTGCAAAGCCTTGCAGATGGACTTGATTTTAAGCAATTGCATAAATTGTTGCAGGATTGGGGTTTAAGTGTTATGAATTCCTAATTTCTGCAAGCCATATTGAAAGTTTTTGCCTTTATGTCAGATGCAAAACTAACCAACAGAGCTTGCATTTTGAATACATGCAAGAAGCTACTGCAAACAGTCTATGGACAAATAATATTTTTGACAAAAAATTTTGATCAACATGTTTTCCAAAAAAATCATATGCAGCTTGTGGACACTTAAACAGGAAGAATGCTAAACTCAATAAAAAAAAATTTTGCTCTGAATTTTTCACTCACTCAGTTCTAATTTTTGTCTGGAAAGGTTTTTGAAAAAGTGCTATCATTGCCAAATTTTTCAATGGGCCTCTGAAAGCATGCTCACAAAAGGTGATGCCAGACAAAGGGGGCTGATACTACAAAGACTTGAGCATATGAGTGACTTTATGCACATAAAACCCGCTGGGATCAATATGATTATTCAAGCACTTAGTCTTTGCTTGAATATAGGAACCCAAGTTTTGTATGCAGCACTCTTCACATGCTAACGATCACATCTGCAACCACAGCCTATCATGCTGACCAATATTGTCTCATTGTTTCCTTGTACTCCCATCAGTCTGCCTACATCCATCTGCTGTCTTTTGTCTTATGTTTAAATGGTAAGCTCTTTGGGGCAGGGACTATCTTTCTGGTCCCTGACTTTTAGGAACAATAAAACAAATAAAATAAAATAATAATTAATAATATTTCAGGTACTATTATAGAGAAGGGCTGGTTTAAAAAAAAACAACACTAAAGCCAGAACAGGTTTTCCAGCCGAACTGTCTGGGAAATATATTTAATTATAGCAGTAGTACAAAAATAGTAATATTAGGGACAGTGAATGCTAGCACTGTTTGAGAAATGGAAAATCTTAAAAAAAACAAACAAACAATCAAAAAAACCCCACTCCTCTCCCTCAAATTCCAGGATTTGTTCCTTCATTTTTCATCCAAGTTCCAAGAGCTTGGGAATTTTCAAACCAGCTCTAAAAAAACCTCCCTTTTTTGTAGTATTTTAAATTTAACACAGTACTGTGCTGTATTTTGTTTGTTTGTTTCTCTTTCTTTCTCTTTCTCTTCTTTTTTATTGTCTCTGCCGCTGCATGATTGTGTACTTCAGGTTCACAACACACACTTTGCTTCTCTACAAAAGAAAAAGGACACTAAGCTATCTAAACTACTATATGCCACAAGGGGCCACAACAATGATTCCCGTAACCCACCCAACAATATTGTTAATCTATCCAACTATACTCTTAGCCCAGCAGAAGAATCTGTCCTATTTCAGGGCCTCTCCTTTTGCCCCTCCACCCCCACGAACATGATACAGTTCTGTGGTGACCTAGAATCCTATTTTCGACGTCTCTGACTCAAGGAATATTTCCAACACACCTCTGACCAACATATTAACCCACAGAGACCTTCCTGCCAACATTACAAAAAGAAGGATTCTGGGTGGACTCCTCCTGAAGGTCGAAACAGCAGCCTGGATTTCTACATAGAGTGCTTCCGCCGACGTGCACGAGCTGAAATTGTGGAAAAGCAGCATCGCTTACCCCATAACCTCAGCCATGCAGAACACAGTGCCATCCACAGCCTCAGAAACAACTCTGACATCATAATCAAAAAGGCTGACAAAGGAGGTGCTGTCATCATCATGAATAGGTCGGAGTATGAACAAGAGGCTACCAGGCAGCTCTCCAACACCTTTTTCTACAAGCCATTACCCTCTGATCCCACTGAGAGTTACCAAAAGAAACTACAGCATTGGCTCAAGAAACTCCCTGAAAAAGCACAAGAACAAATCCGCACAGACACACCCCTAGAACCCCGACCTGGGCTATTCTATCTGCTACCGAAGATCCAAAAACCTGGAAATCCTGGACGCCCCATCATCTCAGGCATTGGCACCCTGACAGCAGGATTGTCTGGCTATGTAGACTCCCTCCTCAGGCCCTTCGTTACCAGCACTCCCAGCTATCTTTGAGACACCACTGACTTCCTGAGGAAACTATAGTCCATTGGTGATCTTCCTAAAAACACCATCCTAGCCACTATGGATGTAGAAGCCCTCTACACCAGCATTCCACACAAAGATGGACTACAAGCCGTCAGGAACAGTATCCCCGATACTGTCACAGCTAACCTGGTGGCTGAACTTTGTGACTTTGTCCTGACCCATAACTATTTCACATTTGGTGACAATGTATACCTTCAAATCAGCGGCACTGCGATGGGTACCCGCATGGCCCCACAGTATGCCAACATTTTTATGGCTGACTTAGAACAACGCTTTCTCAGCTCTCGTCCCCTAATGCCCCTACTCTACTTGCGCTACATTGATGACATCTTCATCATCTGGACCCATGGAAAAGAAGCTCTTGAGGAATTCCACCATGATTTCAACAATTTCCATCCCACCATCAACCTCAGACTGGACCAGTCCACACAAGAGATCCACTTCCTGGACACTACGGTGCTAATAAGCGATGGTCACATAAACATCACCCTATACTGGAAACCTACTGACCGCTATTCCTACCTACATGCCTCTAGCTTTCATCCAGATCATACCACACGATCCATTGTTTACAGCCAAGCTCTACGATATAAACGCATTTGCTCCAACCCCTCAGACAGAGACAAACACCTACAAGATCTCTATCATGCATTCCTACAACTACAATACCCACCTGCTGAAGTGAAGAAACAGACTGACAGAGCCAGAAGAGTACCCAGAAGTCACCTACTACAGGACAGGCCCAACAAAGAAAATAACAGAACGCCACTAGCCATCACCTTCAACCCCCAACTAAAACCTCTCCAACGCATCATCAAGGATCTACAACCTATCCTGAAGGACGACCCATCACTCTCACAGATCTTGGGAGACAGGCCAGTCCTTGCTTACAGACAGCCCCCCAATCTGAAGCAAATACTCACCAGCAACCACACACCACACAACAGAACCACTAACCCAGGAACCTATCCTTGCAACAAAGCCCGTTGCCAACTCTGTCCACATATCTATTCAGGGGATACCATCATAGGGCCTAATCACATCAGCCACACTATCAGAGGCTCATTCACCTGCGCATCTAGCAATGTGATATATGCCATCATGTGCCAGCAATGCCCCTCTGCCACGTACATTAGCCAAACTGGACAGTCTCTACGTAAAAGAATGAATGGACACAAATCAGACGTCAAGAATTATAACATTCAAAAACCAGTTGGAGAACACTTCAATCTCTCTGGTCACTCGATTACAGACTCGATTACAGATTAAGAGTGGCTATCCTTCAACAAAAAAGCTTCAAAAACAGACTCCAATGAGAAACTGCTGAATTGGAATTAATTTGCAAACTGGATACAATTAACTTAGGCTTGAATAGAGACTGGGAATGGATGAGTCATTACACAAAATAAAACTATTTCCCCATGGTATTTCTCCCCCCCACCCCACCCCCCACTGTTCCTCTGATATTCTTGTTAACTGCTGGAATTAGCCTACCTTGCTTGTCACCATGAAAGGTTTTCCTCCTTCCCCCCCCCTGCTGCTGGTGATGGCTTATCTTAAGTGATCACTCTCCTTACAGTGTGTATGATAAACCCATTGTTTCATGTTCTCTGTGTGTGTGTATATAAATCTCTCCTCTGTTTTTTCCACCAAATGCATCTGATGAAGTGAGCTGTAGCTCACGAAAGCTTATGCTCTAATAAATTTGTTAGTCTCTAAGGTGCCACAAGTCCTCCTTTTCTTTTTGCGAATACAGACTAACACGGCTGCTACTCTGAAACCTGTCAAATGAGTTGTGTGGTTGACAAGTCAGTTCATAACTCTGGTGTTCATAACTCTGAGGTTCTACTGTAGTTTCAAATCATTTTCACTGTTAAAACCTTTCCTCTGAGATATTTTTTAATTTCAGACTTTCACCAATTGTTTAAAGACCATCTGATGCCTTGTGAAAGACTTTGTAAACTGTTCTATTTAGAGAGCATTTTGCCTACATATCATGTTTTCTATCTCTCTCTTCCCCTGGCATCACTTGCATGAAAGCAGGATCTTTACTGCTTCACAGTTCATCTGATCCTGCCACTTAGTCTTCATTCAAAGTCATATTTCCCAATTTGTGATATCACATTTAATGGAAATGATTATGATATCATAAATAGAGTTAGGACTTCAGATGAGGGAACAGCAGCAGGAGTAGCTTAGTCCAATCACTGGAGTCTCTCTTTTAATGCAAATACCTATAGTATTAAAAATATGAAAGGGAAGAAACTGCCTTATACATAGTCAAATTCTGGATCAAAATCCATGTAGGAATACATACAAAATTAATACACTAAATCAAGTAGTTAAACTCTGCAGAATCTGCTATACACTGTTGAAATGCAGTGCCCAAATTCTAGGTAGCTGATGAGCATTTGTAAATATAGAATTGCAGGCATTGCATGAGTTGCAACAGGAAGTGAAGAAAAAGGAGGAAGAAGGCTATATGGGTATGGTGAACAACAAAACTTAAAACAAATGAAGAGGGCATAAGAACACCATCAACTCCTATTTAAATCAAGGTCACACTATGATTACATTACATTATACTGTAATTACTATGGATATTTGCTCTTTAAAATGTAATTAACAAGGATTTTTATAAGCAGAAGGTTAACTGCATATCTGAGTTACTTATTCCCCCAGTTGCATTATTTTAATACATAAATTGTTAGAATCTGGATATACAAACTGTTAAAAACTATTTCCATTGATAATTGAAATTTGAGAGAGCAAATTAAGAAAAATACTGCTTGAAAATTGATTAGAGTTTGATATAAGGAGATTTACCTTGTTATCTTTTGACATGTGATGTAGTTTTATAAATGTTAAATTGTTAACTTTTTAATCTCTACTGGCATTAAATAATGAATGTCTGACCCATTTTTTCCACAACTGTGAAAATTTAAGTCAATAAAAATAGAAAAAATGCTTAATACCATAATTTGTGCAATTGCAAAAAAATGCTTAAAATAAACCATTGATTCTATCCATCAACATTATACAAAAATATATAGAGAATTTTGCCAAGCCTGATTATATATTGGAGTGAATAGTAGAAACCTGCTAACCATGCCTCTATAGATTTATGCAAACATATTTAATCTGAGTTTACCCAGAATACAGAAACTGATTATTCCCATTTCATGCACATGGGAATCCATGTATTTTTTGGATAATTCATTTCTCTATTGAATAACAAGCAGAATTTGGCCCACAGGATGTATCACAAGAGTGATTTTGCCAAAGTTGTCCTTGAGGAATCAGTAGCTTTTTGGTTTTCTAGTTTGACGACCTGCAGCTTGGTCAGTTTCTTATCATTAGATTAGTCATGGGTTAATGGGGAGTTGTTTGTATATAAAGCATTATAATTAACAATTGTACAATATCAGACTTTGCTATTTTTTAAATATTTGATGAGGTCTGTTAGAAGTAATAGGAAATTCAAATAATAAATTAAAATCTGTAAAGTCAGTATTTTTCCTTCCCCTTGAATGAATAAAGCTGTACAATTAGCCCACTTTTATAAATGTTAACTGCTATATAGAAAGTGCTTTTTCTAATGGGGAATTTTGTCATGTAACTTAGTTTTGTACTGAGGTCATTGCAAAGTTATAGAGTGTGTGAACTGGAAGAGAATGAACAGTGAAATGTTCAGATATTTATATATATTAAGCCTTTCCTTGTTACCATGACATCAAGGCTTCGAAACCTATTTTCTCAACATATACTGTATCTTGATTTTCATCTTCCTCACAGAATCACATGATCGACGGATCCATTAACTATATTACACTGATTTTATGTCAACCATAGTTACTGAATTATTTTCAATGTCAACACAACCTAGTATTTCAATATTCCAGCACTGAGCACATCCATACAGATATTGTGCTTGATTCTTAATTGTTCAGTACAGTGTAGGTTTTTAATTAAAAAAACAGCATTCATTTAGAGGAAGTGAAAACTAAAATGTAATCTTAGAATGATTAGCATTATAAGGGATCTCTAGCGAGTGTGATAGTCCTCCCACTGGATGATTATTTTTATTTTATGTTCTAATAGCAGAACATTACAAATATGCATCAGCACTAAAAATTCAGGACAAAACTCTACCTTTCTATTGACTTTTCCTTTTTTGGAGGGGTGCGGGGAAGGGTTCAGAAGATAGTAATGAATAGGAAGCTGTATCCTATTTGAGATCATTTGTTTCAAGTTGATGCCAAAGGGCTCTTTTCCTGGAATTTTTTCTATCTAAGAAGTTTGTGCAAACAGTGCAGCCTTTTATACAGTATAGTGGTATATGTTCTAAGGAAGTGGAATTGACCAACTTTTCCCATGAAAGCAAACATAATATCTTCCTGAGAGTCTGACCTTGGGCCTCGATAAGCAATATAGATGAGCTTCAGGGATTCCTGGCTGATGGCACAATTTCTTCAGGCTGCTGGCAACTGGCTCAATTTAGAACAGCTTGAGGGTTTCTCTACCTCAGGTTGGGGAATTGGAAGATGCAGAGTGAATCCAGGGTGAGGGGAGCACAAACAATGACAAAGAGACACTTCTACAAATACGTATTAGTCTTGAATTGTGCTGTGAATTATTTCACTTTCACTTCCGCTTCCTTCTAGCCCCTCAAGTGAGTTGCCAAGATGGATTCCAGATTTTTCCCCACTGAAATAAAATGCCTCTCTTATAATCTATTTCTACAGTAAATAAAGTCAGAAGATGATTTATGTTTTCTTTTTCTGATTTTTTAACAGTCTTATTGTGTTAAGCATACTGTTCCAATCTTTCCAAGCTCAATACTTTCCCCCTTACCCTAATATCTGTCTGCTGAACAAAGTAATGAAAGTGCCATTAATTAGAACTATTACAACAATTTACCAAGACCAATAGTTACTCCATGTATTATTACATAATTAAACTTTACTAGTCTTTCTTCTAATTACAAATTTCTTCCCATTACAACAAAGCTGAGATTCCAAATGGGACAATCACTCATGGTACGTATAATATATATTGTTTGTTATATATATATATAGCGTATACATTTTAAAAAGGGTCCAGCATTGATTTAAACATTTAAAATAGAACATTTGTGTCACTTGAGGGGGTGGAGTTACAAGTTTACCTGTTTCCTTGCATAGCAGAGTGAACCACAGGAAAATAAGCATTATTTGAAATAAAGTAGAAATGAATCACTCTATAGGTTGAATTCTCACGTTTTTCAATCAGAAGCAGCAAACAGCAGCAAGTGGTAACAAATGTATTGCCATTGCAATCTCATATTTCCCAGCCAGTGTTCTAGAAGAATGGTCTCTTTTAGCTGTTAAAACACAGCCCCATTGTCCTAAAGATGTTAAAATATCCAAAACTAAGCCATGAATGCATATATGAATGATTATTTTTATTTAATTTAGGCCTTAAAGATGCCACATTGACACCCGTGAAAACTGAAGTCCTCCATTTAGGGAACAAATACAGTAGCAGAGAAAGTTTCTTTAGGTTAACATAATAATTTTCCTCAAACCTAGCTTGAACAATCTAAAGCTGAAACTAGCCTTCCTTTATGAGTCCAATTCCCTCCCACATCCATCCTGTAAAAGCATCAAAAAGAGGGCATTTCCACTTCAAATTTTGTATGGACGCTCTGTGATTAGGACTTCTTTTTTTGGCTCACTCTTTAGGTGTTTCAGACACAATGTTATTCGGAGATAGGATGGAGAATCTACCAGAACCTTTGGAAAGTTGTTTCCGTGGTTATTCTCACCATTAAAAATGTGTGCTCTATTTCCAGCCTGAATTTGTCTAGTTTCAACTGCTAGCAATTGGATAGTGTTGTACCCTTCTTTGCTAGATTGAATTAAATATTTTCCCCCTACATAGGTACTTATAGAGTGTAATCAAGTCACTCTTTAACCGTCTCTTTGTTAAACTAAATAGATTGAGCTCTTTGAGTTTACCACTATCAACATGTTTTCTAATCCTTTAAATTATTCTCAAGACTCTTCACTGAACCCTCTCCAATTTATCAATATCCCTCTTGAACTGTGGGCACCAAAACTGGACAGGGTTTCAGCAGTGGTCATACCAGTGCCAAATACAGAGGTAGCATAACCTCTCTAATCCTACTCAAGATTCCCTTGTTTATCCATCCCATGATTTCATTAGCTTTTTTTGGCCACAACATCAAACTGGGAGCTCATGTGCAAAACTTTTTCACTGGGACCAGCCAACAGAAAGGGTCTGTTATGACATGTTCTTTACCTTCAAGACCCCCATCATTGTTTCCCCTTCACATCTTTTTGCATAGAAGAGGATACTCTGACTTTCAACTTACCTGAAATAGGATCTTTATATTTCCAGGATTTGACTAAACAACATTAGAATAAGCCCAGATTTAAGCAGTTTTAAATACATTTCTTATATGTAAAGGGATTTCTTTAAAACACTAGATATATTGCATGGTTAAGCCAGATTTTCTTATGACCCTCTCCAGACTTCATCTATATTTTTGACTGTTCATTGTGCCCAAGGAGAAAGGAAATAAAAATAAAATGGTGTGTATATAGAACAAACCTGAAAGCATTTTTCGTGCACCGTATATGGCAAAATAGTACACAGCTGAGAGAATATAAAACTTTCCCATTAAATCAAAAGGCTCACTATTCAAAACCAACAATGCAGATTCAGCAGCAGAAACCCTGAGAGAATCTATATAAAATTAAAATGGCCAGAAGTACAGCTTGAATAGTTATATTCCCTGCAGAGAACCCTACTAAATTGAAAAGGAAGAGCATTTTTCTTACTTTTAGATGTTTCGACAGCAGAGATACTGAATTACCCTTTAGAAGTGATCCATGCAGGGCCACGGATGAGGCCTGTTGGTGCATGAGTTTGCAAGAAGATGTCAATATTTCACCTGTTCTGTGACTAAATAGAGGAACTTGGCATCAAGTGCTGCCATGGGCCTTCCATAGTCAGAAATTTAAAATGTGGCAAAATTCAGTCCCCATTTGGAGACACAAAGTACAATGTAACTGTTAAGGGCTGCTGCCTTGACTCACAAGTAGCTCCTTTGATTTCCAATGGAAGTCATTAATAGAGTAAAAAAATACTCAGGATAAGTGGCAGAATCTGAACCTGCATTATTAGAGTACAACCATCACCTTCATTTTTGTGGTTAAAAATTGCTTTTATTGAAAGTATGAAATCCCATTAGCTTGTGACTGGTACTGAAAGCAACATCAATTCAAGGTATGGAGCAAACTAATGAGCACTGTTATACTGTAGATTTACACAACATCCCCACTCATATTTGCAGCCTTCATATAATATTTCTTTGCTATTAGCCTTGGAGGTTATAGACTCCTAGAGTTTCAGGTCAGAAGGCACCGCTAGAGCAGCTAGTCTGACCTTCTGTATATTATAGACCACCCACACCATCCAGCATCTGCACACTAAACCCAACCACTAAAATTAGACTAAAGTAATATAGTCCACAGGAGACTAGGCTGTTATATGTCGGTACCAAATTATACTGCATGTAATTCACTCATGTAACTATAATGTGGGCAACTTGTAAATCTGTGTGTAGCCCCTTCTGAGGTGTGACTCAAGCCTCCTCCCTTCTCTCTCCATGATACTTGCTATCACCAATGTTTGGAGTGGTTTTTCCCCTCTCCTGGCTTGGGTTTTGGACCTAGGTTCTTTTTCTTGGGCCTGGTGCCTCCACCCAAAGTGACTCCTCACTGTGCCATGCAGAGTGGTGCTGCCCTTTGAGAAAAATCAATACAACTAGCTGGCAAGGAGTATAAACCTCATTATACAAAAGGACCATAAAGTACATAACAAACCCTAGCAAATCAATGACAAAATAACAGTATGACAAAGGGACAGGATCTCGAGAAGGAAACGATTAAGGTTAACTGAAAAACATTATATAAACCAATTCCCTGCCTCCCAACAGGCACAAACTCCTCCCAACCCCCAGCAACCTGCCTGACACCTTTCCTGAAGGAGATGATAGGCTGAGGTGCTGTCTACAGAGACAGAGTGTTGTAGTGCAGTGGTGATGGTCAGCTTAAATAAGTCACTTTACTTTATTCTACACCCATGGGTAAAGCAGGATCCTCTCCTGACCCCTACCAGTCTTGCTGGCTCCCTGGTCTGGAATCCTCCTGTGGTCTTGGCTGACACTTTTTAGCGTCAAATCTCTTTCTCTACAGGATGCTGGTCACTGCAATGGTGGAACTACCTGATACATGCAGCTAGAGTCTCACAGCAGTGCAAAAATTAACTTTTGGTGGGGGAGTGGGAATTTAGCAGTGGCTCTGAGCTTGCCATTGATCTATCAGCTTCTAAACCAAAAAACCCCCCTCAAACTAATCATAGAATATCAGGGTTGGAAGGGACTTCAGGTGGTCATGTAGTCCAAACCCCTACTCAAAGCAGGATCAATCCCCAATTTTTGCCCCAGATCCCTAAACGGGATTGAACTTACAACCCTGGATTTAGCAGGCCAATGAGCCCTGGCTAGCTCTTTCAGTCCCCACCTCTGACTCCAAGGATGCTGGGAAATCAAGATCACCATCATAGTTGTAATAATTTTGGTAGGGCGCTCTAGAGGATCAGTCCGGAGCTCCAGGAGCTGGCAAACTCCAAGTGAAGGTAATACGCCACTGCATAGAAACACAATCAATGTGCCTCAGGTGCTTTTCATGGCCAATACAGTGTAAGTAGTTGATGACACAATATATAGTATTTCTAACTATCTTAGACTCAGTCAGTAAAGTATTCAATCAGGCCTCAGTCCTGCAAGGTGCTGCAATCTGTGGAAGTTGCCCTTGCAGAGTTGAGCCCTAAATAAATAGTATGGCATTTAGAGGTTACTACATACAGAATTTTTGGGAACTCAGAGACCAAGGATACTACACTTTCCTTAGATACAATACATCTCTGCAAGTGTTGCTGAATTTAAAGGGTGCTGTTTACATGTGTCTGAGGGCAGGAGTAGGCCCTTAACCATGTACCATACAAACGTAAACTACAGCTTAAGATACTGCTATAAGATCACCCTCAACTATTTTATTTCATCTGCCATTCAGGGAACAGCCATCCTGGAGTAATGTACTGTTCTCTACATAGGTTTTTGTCTGGGTATACAAACAAAAACCTAACAATCAGCCACATTGCTGTCCACTTATATATAGATAACCAAATACAAAATTGGCACTATCAGAATCCAGCATTCACATAACTGCGGTTAAAAAACCAAACAAAAAAAAAAGGAGGGTGGGGAGGAAAAAGGGGAATCCCTGTAATATTCAGAATGAAGAGATTCCTGCTTGAATGAAATAAAGAACAAACCTGTTCTCTAAGGTAAATTTCACTCTAACAAGAGAGTGCCCATCCCACTCTATGATGTGGGAGAGGGAATAGAAACCATGATCACAAATTGGCAGATGTGCAATACACAAATGTGGGGCTATAGGGAAAGTGCAAATTGTCCCCACTCTTAATTTAACCAGAAGTGATAATACAATTTGTGTGTATTATCAAGAACCATGGTGGCCATTCCTGGTACTGTGTCTCACTAATGGAGCTGGAGAAGGCAGGGAGTTGTGGGCTGGCAGAAGTCAAAGCTGATCTGGATTGACCAGATCTCCAGAAGATTCCTGAAGAAAAGATCCTCATCCCCACTGCAGTCAGTGGGAGTTTGGCTCCATTGTAATCAATGCCAAATGTTTCACCCTCGGTGATCACCAGGCTTGATATAATCCATTCTTGGTGGGCAAATTCCACCCTCTCAATAGAAAAACAGGGGAGAGATTTCTATGAGTGCTGTTGGCCCCTTACTGAAACGTAGTGGATTTTTTTGGTTGGCCATCTCACAATTCCAAGTGAGGAGAAGGGCCGAGGAAGATTCAGGATCCTGGGACTGACAAGTTGCCAGGGAAATTGGAAGAGCTCTACCCCGAGGACCAGCTCTGCAAGTCAGCTGGATTGACAGAGCATGCAGGCCAATGAGAGAGTTGAGAGCCCAGTGTCCATCCCCTGTGTGAGCTGGGGCCATATGCTTAGAGCAAGGCACGAGAGAGAGAGAGTGCAGCAGCCCAGAACTGGAGAGGCATCAGAGCAATATTGGTGAGGTGAGTCTCCCGCGCTTGCAGCAGGTTCATTTGTGTGGTTAGGAAGAGATAGGCCCCTTTTCCAAAGCAGGTAGAGCGTGATTAGTGCCAGATCCAGAGGGGGATGTGGCCTGACAGAAGGGCCAGAACCAAAGGTAGAGAATGGGTTCTGTCACATAGAGTCCAAATCCATCCTGGGTGAATGCCACACCAGCAGCATCCGGATCCAGGAAGATGACACCGGGCTCATAAATTTGTTGTGATTGTAAAGTGTATTACACTTCAGAGACTACGGCATTGAACCTTACCCAAGTCATTTCCCTATAGTGCTTATGCTGTGACCTGCCCTTCAATCCCCAAAGAACCGGTTTTGTGTAACTCAGTTGTACATATATGTTTAAGCGAATTGCAGTGATCATGGGTTAAAAGGGTAACAAGTGAATTAGGAGTATCCTGCAGCAGGGTCACCCTTGTCCCCGCCCAGAGCTGTCCATGGAGATATTGAGGTAAATACCCAGTAACACCTGGCCTCAGTCCTCCCTGTGTGATTTGAGGTCTGTTCACACAGGGCCAGGAGAGGAAGTAAAGGTAGGTAGGAGCCAGAATGAAGTGACTTGGGTTGGGGACCAGATCCTTTTGTCACTCGGTTCCACTGGGGTACTGTGTACATAGAAAAATTGCCCTGCTACAGTGGGACAAATTCCCTGTTTACACACTGCTGTGAGGGAGTCCTTGCGGGGAATTCAGCCCACCCAGCACCTTCCTATGTTTGTTTATGTGGGGTGGCTTGATACTGCATGCTTTAATTGAACGGTCAACAGTTTCCCTTTCAGTGAGAAGACAAAACAGAGCGTAAAACAAGCAAATATGAACTAACATCTTGTATCCTTTTAAAAAATAATAATATTTTTAATAATGTTTGCTCCTAAATCCATGAAATCTTTAAGCAGATTTATTATACAATGTGTACATGTATCTAATTTAAAAAAAAAACTCCTCATAATCAGTTGCGGATTATCTGATACAAGTTTAGCCCTCTTTTTCTCTGGATATTTTTGTGAACAGTGTTATTAAAAGAAAATCAAATTAAGGTTGAGAAATAAATGCATAATGTATCAGAGCATAAAACAGACAAGTGCACAGAGTATATAACTGTAGGAAAAAGTCACAAAATATGGTAAGAAAGAGCTTCAAAGAATATCTTGTATTTCAAACATGTTTATCTTTTATTCTTCCTTTTTATTTTTTTTATGTTAGACCAGTCTTAAAGCCAGAAGATAAACAACAAATGTCTGTCTTCCTTTTTCAAATATGACGTGAGTACCTCAGCCTCCCTCAATCTGTAAACAATTGAATTACTTTCCTCAGGAGTATCTCTTATCAGAAGACAGTGTGGCTTAAAGAAAGAGTGAAGAAAAAAACAAAAGCTAAACAATCATTTTTAATTTCCCTGGGAATATTTCATTTTTTTCTCCTCCTGTATGTAAATTGGCTGTCAAAATAGTTGTAGCCCACTTTGCAAAGAATGTTCAACCATCAGTTCTAGATATTTTTAACCAGACATCACAATAAAATGAAGAGGTTTCAAAAACAAAACAAAAACAAAACTCTGGCTGCTTGTAATCACCACCATTGGTCAACGCTTTGCTGTTTGTAAAAATGAAACCACGATTGTGATCTCAGTGATATCACACACATATCAAATGAAGTTGGTGATTTGACACCAACTACTCAATAATAAATGCAACATTTCTATAGTGCCTTATGAATGGCTTCTGTGCTGGTTCAGGGAATTGATGTAAGATGTCGCCACTCACATCATATATGCGATATGTATGGCGAGGCTTTGCAAGGAACATAGGAGGAGGAACAAGAGATCAGTCCCCCAGATCAGTCAAACCCAGCACAGAAGCCAAGTGCACTGATTTCTAATGCAGAAGAATATTTGGAGTGTGATAATTACTTAGGCCTACTGCTTATTGTCACAGCCTCTCTCAAGGGTTCTGGCTCCTTTTTTTAGATTTGGGTCTCACATAAAAAAGATCCTTTTCACCCACCCTAGAAATACAGCCATAGTCACAATGGTATAAAGATGACATTCACCAGTACACAGGCAATCCTGCAAAATAGCTTAGACTAAGTTAGATAAAATATTTCCCATTACCCAAGTAGGAATTTGTCAGCAGTCTAGGACTAACACCTCTGCACTTGCAAAAATAGGGCTGTTAAATTCTACATTTGCATAAATGGTTGGGACCTCAGTTTTATGACTCATGGGTGGCAGCGGCTAAAGTGACAAAATGTTGAATTTCTTTTATGCTTAATGTCACAGTGCATCACTGAGAGAGTGGGCAAATGTCTTCTCTAAAAATGCTTGCAGCTGTATTTACTTGTCACACAAGAGAAAAACATGCACCCAACACATTTTAAAATAAAATTGTATGTAAATTTTAGTGCTCAAAAACAGTATTAGATGATAGCATGCAAGAATGAACAAGTATAATACAGACAGTGGAAATGCAAGCATTCTTATTTTGCCTTAAGAACATACCTAATCCCTGTGCTATTGGAAAAATATTTATGGGTTCATTTCCCTTGACTGTTCAAAACCCAGACTTTCCACTTTGAGCAACGGTAATGACAACTGTGCTGGTATAAAACTGGATTAACATTACCAGCCCACGCTGACTCAAATCAGGAAGTCAAAGAATTCACATCCAGTCTAAACTTCAGCCTCAGCATTTCAACTAGAGGTGGTCAAAAATTAGGAAAAACTATTTTGTGAAAAGTTTCAAAATTTTGAAGTTGTTTCCATTTCATGGGGTTCAAAATTGACTCATTTTCCCTTTTTGCTCCACCTGTTTTTTGGCTAAGTTTTCCCACAATATTTTTAAATCAAAATGATGTTTGCAATTGCTTTTGAAAAAATCTTATTTACTGAAAATCCAGTTTCCAGTAAGAAAATGTGAGTTTTGGTAACCAAAATATTTCAATAATGCTTTCCATAAAATGGTTTAAAAACTGTGGAAATTTGGCAAAAAATGGAAAATTTGATTCTACTGACAGTTTTGCACAGAAAGTTTTATTTTTGAAAAATACAATTTTCCATTGATACAATTTTGTGAAAATACAAATTAAACAACTGAAATTTCAGCTATTTCATTTGTTTCATATCTATTTCAAATACATGCAAGTAGAAGCTGGTACACTGAAAATAATGCATCATATATCATTGAAGATAAAACCTCCATTTTTAAAGCCCGCTTTATCTTTTTTTAAAGCTCATTTGTAAGTAGGAGGAAGAGTAAATGTTCATGTTGTGTCAAAAAACAACAACCTAATGAAGCCATAGGCCAGGATTGGGTCCATGAATCTATTATTGCTCTGAACGGCAAGAATTGTCTATGCTGGTATTAGAAGAATCCTGAATAGAGCTGTCCTGTTGGAGATATCTTACATCAACAAGCTTTGGAAGAATCCTAAAAGATCTATAGTTCAAAGGGGAGGGGAAGTTTCATTTCAGGATGTGGCTAAATTTAGTTTGGATATTTAATTTTTTGATAGTTTAATGGAACAGAAGCCATTTTCCCCTCTCTTACTTCACAGTGTACCTAACTATCCCAGTGCTAGGATTGTATGTACACAGATAACATCTAGACAAGTAAGGGAACCAACTAGTAAATACAATGCACTTTAGAGTATAAAATCGCCACCACTGCAAGATTTTTTTGGCTGCATGAGAAAACCTTGCTAGCTTCCCAGTGCATGTTGTTAGGCCCACATCTTCAGTGAAAAGTGTGTTAAGTTCCTAGGTTCCTTTGAATGTGGCTGGAATTTTCAAAGGAGCATAAAGAACTTAATACATTTTCCATTTAACTGGATCTTTCACACACACACACACACACACACACACACACACACAGGCAGAATGATTATCAGAGCCACATTTTTGCCCAGAGCTGGCTTACAACAAGAGAATTTTGTTTTACCTTAATTAATCTTTGTGATGAATTAGCTTTTTCACAAGCTGGTGTACTACTATCAGTCATATAGTCAAAACAGACTATGGGAAATTTTGGTGCTCTCACCTGATGATACACAGTTCTCAGCAAACCTACATCAAGTCATACATGGGGCATGTGCTGAATTGCATCACTGACTTCGCTGCATTGTGTTTAAACTATCCAACTCCCAGGCTTGCAAGCTGCCTTGCACCTGGCATACTTAGTACATGGATGACAAGCAATGAGGGGTTTCTATGAGCAAATCTGAGTAATGTCCATCCCTCTATGCCAGCAATCGTGTTTCATCTAATTGATTGTATCTGTTGACAGTGAATTAAATACACTATTGGCAAAGGCAGCTGCAACACCATTGCCTAGTGTGATAGGGTGCACCACTTACTGCGAGTCTGGTGCCTCCTCCTGGCTGCTCTGGGTATTATTTCATTAGGTCAACACCCATTCCCACACTTGCACATCTTCACTCAGTCTCTCTCTCTCTGGTCTGCAGCCCCTCTCTCACTCTAGTAATTGCAGCATCCTCTTCATGACAGCCCTCTGGACAGGACACTCAGCATTTCCCCTCTTTCATCATATATCAAAGTCTTTCCTTCAGCAGCTCAAGGAAGTCTTCCCATTCACTGGGAATTCAGGTGCCACTCCTTCAGTGGCTAGTAGGGGAACCCAGGCCCACCCTCTACTCCAGGTTCTAGTCAAGGGACCCTCAACCCAGGCTTTACTCTCTCATCTCTCACTGCTCCTTCCCTAGACTACTTCCTACTCTTCTGCTCCCCATTCTTTTCTCTGGGTATACCAGCTCCAACTTCCAACTCCCTTCCCCCAGGAAGTGACTGCAGCCTTTCCCAGCAGCTCTACCTCTTCCTGCCCAGCTGGGCCTGCTTGTAATCAATTCCCTGCTCTCTGTCTCTTCCTCCAGGTGAGCCTATGGAGTTAACAGGCCTATCTGACCACCTTAACTCTCTCCTCACCCTGTGGTCTTGCCAATACTAATCAATCTTTTCCCCTTAAAATTCCCCCTCATTGCCACCACCAAGTATATATCCACAGGTGGTGGGAGAGCTGGCATGAACGTTCTGGTACTTTAATCACCACATCATCTAGACTTTCTCTGAGCTTGTATGTTATGGTAGTTAGAGTGTTAGTGGCTGGCTACGTTAGCACGCCCACCCCTTATACCACTGCTGAAACAGCACTCATAAGAAATGTTTAGGGGGAAAATAGGTTAGAAGAGAGACAGCCTTACAGATGACAGGGTGTCCTGTCTAAATGTATACATCACTAAGGAGCAGCAAAAGACAAGCACAAGAGATGGTTTTGCTTCTCAATTCATGTTTATTAGGGAGCATCTGATGTTTCCCGCTGCTTTCCTTCCCTCATGGGAATTGCTATCAATCAGAATATGTTCATGTAGGTTCTTTTGAAGAAATTGCTCTGGTCTTTCTCATATATGGATACATTCACATTATAAATTAAATTTAGATTCACATCAGTCAGGCATGTTTTTATAGCCCAGATTTGCAGTCTAACTGAGGCCATGCCAAATAACATGTGGGTATAGAATCACATTATCCCTCATTTGGACATAACCACAGAAATATAATGGAATCTATGGCCAAAACCACAAAAAACAATTTGGACTAAGACACAATCCTTCCTTTTGATTTAAATTGCCCTACTTACTGGGTCAGACAAATGGTCCAACTAACCCAATATTCTGTCTTCTGACAGTGACTGGTGCCAGATAGTTCAGAGGCAATGATCAGAACAGGGCAATTTATTGAGGATCTGTCCCATCATCTAGACCCAGCCTGAGGCACTCAGAGGTTTAGGGATGCTCAGAGCATGGGGTTGTCTCTCTGACCATCTTGGCTAATAGCCATTAATAGACCTGTCCTCCATGTATTTATTTAATTCATTTTTGAACCAGTTATACTTTTGGCCTTCACAAAATTCCCTGGCAATGAGTTCCATAGGTTGACTGGTTTGTATGAAAAATGTTTGCTTTAAACCTGCTCCCTATTAATTTAATTGGGTGACCGCTGGTTCTTGTATTATGTGAAGGGGTAAATAACACGTCCTTATTCATGTTCTCTACATCAGTCATGATTCTATAAACCTTTATTATATTCCCCCTTAGTCATCTCTTTTCTAAGCTGAACAGCTCCCATCTTTTCCATCTCTCCTCCTAGAGAAGCTTTTCCATACCCCTCATCATTTTTGTTGGTCTCCTTTGCACTTTTTCTAATTCTACTACATTTTTACTTGAAACGGGGTGGCCAGATCTGCATGCAGTATTCAATATGGAGGCATGCTATGGACTTATATAATGGCATTGTGATATTTTTCATTTTATTCTCTCTCTCTTTTCTGATGGCTCCTAACACTGTTAGCTTTTTTGACTGCCAGTGCACACTGAGCAGATGTTTGCAGAGAACTATCCACTATTACTCCAAGATCTCATTCTTGAGTGGTAACAGCTAGTTTAAACTGCTCCCAGAGCAGTTTAAATATTTCAAGGGGGAAAAGGGAGTGTAACTTGGGTAAAATGGTTACTTAATGTTTATGGTTGGTTTGTAAACACAAATACTTTGGGATACAACTCTAATTATGTATGCCTTATGGACCCAATTCACCAAAATATTGTGACCTTAACTGTGATGCATTAATGATGCACTGTGATGCATTAATGTAACAGGGTTACAAAAGAGTAGTTCTCATAGTACTTTGTACTGGACCCTGGAGTCACCACTGAAAGCCTCAATGAATCATGCCAGCTGGCTTTTATAATGTAATCTGTTTGAAGCAGAACAGTCTATTTTAACAATTGAGTGAAAACAAGACACAATACATGAAAATAGTGTCCAGGTATGATATGAGAGACGGTTTGGGCAGTTAATGTATAGATGTGTGTGATATATTTATTTTACCAAGGCCTTAACATACCACAAGAGTTGAACTTGTGATATATTTGTGATAATCTAATCAAAGCATACCACAAACTGTTGTTATTCCGACTAATAATGCTAAAAATGTCTTTTTTTGAATTCTAAATAAACTTTGCAATTCAATTGATGTTTTGTACTCATTAATGTTGAAAGGGCTGATTGCATAAATTGGGATTTTACTGCCTTTAAATATTAGGAAACCATTGAATATTTTATTAGCATAAACTTGTAAGGCAGTTACCTAACACCACACATTACACATACATAACACACATCTTTTGAGAGCTTGGTGAAATTCTGTATCCAACTCTGAGGTTACACAGACTTTCACCCCAAGATCTAAAATTTCATCTGAAAAAGCTTTTGCTTTATTCTTTTCCTGTTGTGTTTTAATATTACTCTTTGGTAACACCACTGCTAAATCATGAGGAAGCACAGATGTGAAACACAGCCAATACAGTGAAGTATCTGTATTGAAATACATTGCTATATTGTGGTGCACACAATACAGTTAAAATAGGTTTGTGCCCCTTTTGGGTTTGTTTTGTGCAAACAGAGTAGCAAATGAAATCACAGCCAATAACTTTCACCAAGATAATGAATTTTAAGTGAATATAGCAGAATATTATGAATTTCTAAGTATGAGCACTCACACTGAAACCAGATTCTAAAGTTTATTCTGGATCGATCATAGAAAATAAATACTCTGGAAAGATACAGGTCTAATCGAAAGATATCTAATGGCAAATTCTTGCAGTGAATGGCTTATGAACAAGCTACAAAGAATTATTTGCAGAGATCATTTGGAAAGTTATTTAAATAATGAATAATGTCAAGAAAACAACAATCTATTTGTGGACAGTTAGTAAGCAGAAAGACAGCTGAAGTTAATTGATTAATTAGCATGAATTATTTGCTGATATGGATGAGAGGAAGGATGATCCAGTGATTAACCTAGGACCTGGAAGTCACGGGTTCAGGTCTTCTTATGAGTACATCTACAGAGCAATGTAAGCCCAGGGTTAGCAGAATTTGAATTAGCAGGCCCTAGGTTTATTATCCTAAGACTTGAGCATCTACACTTATTTGTAATCTCAGGTCAGGAATTTTTGACCCTGGGTCCCAATCTGGGTCTCCAGGGTCTAACCTGCATTATATGGGCTCAAATCTGACCACCTTATCCCTTACTTCCTAGCACCATCCCGAAATGTGGCTGCTTTAGCCTTTTGTCTGTCGTGTAGTGTGGGAAAACTTCACTGTCCACCAAACTTGATTGTCCAGAGGGCAAAGGAAGTCAGCCTATGGGATACTTTTGGCAGACTTCCTGAGCTTGAGTCCATTGGGGCTGTCTACACTGCAAAGCAATAGGGCTTGAACCCTGGGTCCCAGCTTGATTCAGACTCAGATACCCTCCAACGCCACCCTCGGTAGATCCTGGGATCCTGAGTATGAGTCTTAGGTGAGTGTGATTTTTGTGTAGACCAAAGGGTGGTCGGGGGTTAAATCCTGGGATTACACTATAGTGTAGCCATACATTATGAAGTATTCATAAAATACATAGTCTGGCCCATGTCAGCTGACTTGGGCTCATAGTGTTGGGCCTATAAAACTGTAGTGTAGGTGTTCAGGCTTGGGCTAGATCCCAGGCTCCCTGGCCCTGTGAAGCAGTAGGGGCCCAGATCCTAGGCTCCTGCCCAAGCCTGAATGTCCAAGCTACAATTTTATAGCCCTGCAGCCTGAGCCCCGCAAGCCTGAGTCAGCTGCATAGGCCATCTGGAGGTGTTTCACTGCATTGTAGACATCACTCTGTGACTTAGCTTCTCCGCTACTCAAATTCCCCACCTGTAAAATGGGGATAACAGCATTGGCCTACCTCACAGGGTATCATGAGGATACATATACCCAAGACTGTGAAACTCTCAGATCCTACTTTTACTGGGGCCATAGGTACCTAAGGCAGTAGTGAGCTGGAGCCAGTTCGCAGTACCGCCAAAGACCCGGAGCGACTGAAGGACCTGCTGCCAAAGTGCCACCAAAGACCCAGAATGACTGAAGGACCTGCTGCCAAAGACCCAGAGCGACCGAAGGAACCGGTTCTTGCTCATGAGAAAACCTATTTTCTTTCCAGTTTCCCTCCCCAGCAAAAGGTGTAGAGGGCAGTTTCCCCATCTGACACCTTCTACGCCTTTATTTATGTTAAGTTCAGCAAAAAATTAAATAAAAATTAAAGAAAAAATTATTATTCCAGTCATTGCTACTTCTTTCTCCAGACACATTAAATTCTTTTAAGCTTCTCTGAAACTAGGTTGTTCTGTCTCTAGGGTTCTTAATAATGTCTAAATAGATGTTCTCCTATTAGTCTGTGAAGTGCTGAGTCAAACACTAACGGTAATTTATTCCAAAGAAGTTGTGTTTTATAGTGATATAATCAGTCACCATAGGGTCTTATATACGTATCACAAAGCAATTAGAGATATCTATGTACTTGTGTGTATGGCAGATTCTTCTTTACATAATTGCTCTGTAGCATATACATATTTAATATGCACAGATATTTTTTTAAGTATTTTACTTTTATGGGTTTGTGAAACACACCATTAGTTACAGGAAATCCACAGTGTCTTTAATGTAAAACCTGGACTGCAGCACAGTGAAAGCTTTATCCACAATAATGCCTGAATCCTTAATTTGCTCTTTAGTTTCTTCTCTATAACTTCGTAACTTTGAATTTTGTTTGTGTGTGATCTAATAATCATAGTAAGGCATTGGGACCCAGTCAGGACACTCATTTCCCCCTCTTTCCCTGGCTCTATCATTTCATCCTTTAAAATTTACACCAAATAAGTGTCCTACTTGTCTTACACCATCCATGAGGCTCAATATACCCCAGAAAGCAACCTGTGCTGAGGGAGGAAATAGAAGGAGCACATGATAATCGGAGAGAGGCTCTGGGACTAACTGTTTATGTTGGCAGGCAATTTACAGGGAGAAGAAGAAACAGGGAGGTTCAGGTACCAAGGTGGGATTTGAAGGAGAACCCCTACTGTCAACAATAGGGCACATACACCGGTCTTATCGCCATACTTACTGCCTCTGGGTGCTGTTAATCTCAACAGGATTGTTATAAAAGTATTGCCTTGAATGTAATCCTCTGAGACGCTTTAGTCATAGGATTTTTTTAGATCAACCTGTGAGCCCATGCAGATTATTCTTTCCTCAGTCATAATTCCCCCACGTAATCCTCTGATTAATGTCTTCCCAATAGCTGAGGTGTTGTTTACAAGTCTGCAGTTTACTGAATCACTCAAAATTTTTCTTACGCATGTAAGTGTCACAGCAGGTTTTCATCCTGTTCCAGGAGTTTAACATTTGGTTCCACAGGAGTTTAACTGCTAAAGGTCAGCCATTTATCTCTTTTGCAGCTGCCTTCAACATTCACAGACAGATCTTTCTGGCCCAGGAATGTGTCACACTTGAGTCAGAAACTTGAAACTTGAGTCAGAGTTTCCTGATCACCTGTTCTGACACTATCCTTATTTCTTTCAGTAGTTCATTGCCTCCTTCCTTCATGAAATTAATGCCTGTTTTTGGCAAATGCCTTCCTCCCCGCCCCTGCCCTTTGTGGACAAGGAACCCCAAATTTATTGACAAAAGATGTAGTCGTGGATAAAAATTAAATCAATTATCTCCTAACTCTCTCCTAGAAGCCTGTTTATCTCTTTCACTCACCTCTTCCTCCTCATGTACTTGAATCTTTTTAATCCTGTACCTCTTGCCCCAGATTCCTTTTCTTCTGTAGATTGCCGTATAGAACGCAGGCCTTATGTAAAACAAACCAGTAAACTGTTAACAGCAGATTTGGGTGGCATGAGGCTCTTGGAGCTCCAGAAAGTCATGGACCCTGTCTTCATGGGAAGACAATTTATTCATTTGAGAATTAATCTCTGATCTCATACCGCATGACACCCTGAGTGAGACGTGAATGTGGACATGTGGCGAACTACAGTGGGCCTCATTCAACTTTGGCTTAAGCAGGCAAAGCTTTTTTGATGTGAGATGAAAATATGGCCCAGTCTTTAAAAGCTAAGGCTGGAATAAACACCAGCATGACCATGAAAGGGAAATACAGCTATGTATGGCAGACACACAAAGAAATACAGCTGAGGAGGAGGTTCTTTGCATGCTGGAGTAGGGTGTTAGTGGAGTGGGAGGACTGCTGTCCTCAGGCAGTGTCATCATCATTATGTAGTGCTCCCTCAAACTCTCTTCCCTGGCTAACAAACCCGCTGATCCCAAGATCATGCAGCCAGACTATATAAGCTATTTCCTACTACCACCTCCTAGTCCTGAGGCAGAAGAAGAGTCAGATAACTGGCATATATTATTCCAAGGCTCATCTCAGGAATGGGAACTGTCATAGCTCCAAAGCACAGAGGTTCCACAATTTGAGACTGCAGGGCAAATTCTTTGCTGGTGTAAATGGGTTAAACTCCATGGAAGAGAGTTTAACCATGAATCTTGAAAACCTTTCTGACTCATTTCACGTGATGTCTGGAGACTCACTAAACACGTTAATTAAAGCCTTGACATGAAATGCCAAAAAAATGTATATACTCTGGGACCCAAAGCAGCAGGCTGAGTTCTTTAAAATTGTATTTGATAATTGGTAACAGGGATGTATTTGATAATAGGGATATTTTTCAGTTTTCCCTGAGTTTTGGAGATTGCTTTAGCCCTCAGTACTTTTGTTGGGGAGCTGCAAAAGCTATTTTTTTAAACAGAGCTCATCTTCCTCATCTTGTCTCTCTCTGAATCTTGGTCTTCCATTATTCACAATCCATATCCTATTCTGAAGGTACAATTACACTGCACATGCATTTCAGTGGTGTTTAAAGTACATACAAGTACAAACTCCCCTAGCATGGGTATAAATAGTACTATAGGCAGTGAGATATGGCTTAGGTGAGTAAAGACACACCTGAAGGGTGTGGAGATGTATGAGAATACACTGCCTACACACACTCTATTTGCCCAAGCCAGCATGGATGCAGCAGGCTTTCCACTGCAGCGTGTAGCTATGCGTACCCTACATGTGCTTCCAGTGTACATAGCCTTAATTACCTCTTACAACTTCCTTCTTTCAAGAAGCAGCATGGTCTAGCAATCTGAGCATAGAAGAGGCAGTCAGGAACATTTCTGCTTCTCACTCTCCATAGAGACTTGGGCAGGACACTTAACTTCTCTTCCTCTGGGTCCCTCTCTGTAAAACAGGGATAATACTTACCAGACAGCAAGATTGGGAAGCTTAATGCTTGTAGAACATTTGGAGTATTACCATTTTTTGGCTTTACTTTAACTCCTCAGTAGGCAAGAGAGAAATCATTTTTTACAGTTTCATAGGTACATTACGTTACACTTATTGCTGATGCATCCTTATATTACTGTTTACTTTTCTAATTGCATTTATTGAAATCCTTTCTGACTTGCACTGTGATATCGCATCAGTCCATCTACATACTCGCATACAGTGGGTGGTGTGTTATTTGTTTAAAATACAAAGGTTTTTTTGTTGGTTTTGTTGGTTTTTGTAAAGTACACACTGTGGAGATGAGACCTGCTTAGGCAAATTATCCCACAGTCATTACAATTTCACAGCCAGAGCAGTAAGCTCCATTCCATAGTAACATAAAATGAAGCTATAGACTTAAAAGACCTATATTTGGGTGAACACACATTCACGCCCTGGGAACTTCTCTCTCGCAGCTGTGGTGACAATTGAGACAAGTATTTCTGACAGGTTTAAATGCAAAAAGATAAAATTAGAATATTTTCACATGCTAAAGGCCAAAAATAAAGCTACATACTTTTACAGATATCCTGTTCTCTAGAGGCCTGAACCTACACCCCATTAAGTCACTGAAGTATTACCAATCCCAAGCATTCAAAAAACAATCAAATGTCATCAGTCTCCTCATAAAATCGTGAGATACGGCAACACTCAATGACGAAACGCCATTTAAATTTTAGTGGTGTAGAATCAGCCCTCAACACTCAATGTGAATATACAGTTTAAAAAAAAAAGCATATTTATACCAGATTGTCTCCTAAGAAGAGCTGTGTGAATACTTTAATTCAAATACAAACCATTGATTCACACTGATGGCATCTGTGACCTTTTGCTCTGAACATTCCTATGAGCAAAGTACATTTGTGGAAAGAGATAGATGTATGGATGTGTGAATATGGATTTACATGGGCATGCATATGGAATAATTCACAAGGCCATGTGGAAACTTCTTTGTGGGCATTAGAGGCCAAAACAAACACCGAAAAATAATGCCCATGGATTTCTGGTCAAGTAGAAAAACCTCCTCCACAACAAAGGTTTCCTTTTCCCCAGTATTTCTCCTGGTATCAGAGATTCTTTCACAGGTAGTTTTTGTGGAAAAATTCAAAGGACAAAATTCATCTTCCTAGAGTTCCCTTTTCCCAGGTTTTACTCAAATCTGATCTTACTATCAGCATAAACCGAATATGGCCAAAACTGCTTGGATGCAATACTGGCCCCCTGGAAGTCAATGGGAGTCTTCCCCTGTTCTCTAATTTTTGCAACACCACAGTATTCCCTGTCGCTCTGCCTGGACCCTGGGCAATCTGTTTTGGACTCCACACATTACACATTTAGAAAAAAAGATTTAAAGCAAAAGATTTTATGGATGGCAATTCATGGAAATTAGATCAGATCCAAAACACCTGCTGTCTGCCATTACTTGTTCTTTCTTTGGATAATGCTGCCCTATCATTTGTTCCCTAGTAAAATCTCTCTCTCTCTCTCTCACACACACACACAACACACACAGAGTCTAGCTGTATTTCTAGTGCATTGTTCTCTTTCCTAGAGCATCTTCTCTTCCTCTTTTCCAGATCAGCATATTGTTTATTTTTCATCAAGAACATAGTTAATAAGCCCCTCCTTTCCTTCCACAGACACTTTCCTTCTCAGCAGTGTCCAACTAAAAGATATTTAAAAAACCAGCAAACAGTTACCTTATTTTCAGCAAAGTGAAATAGCAGTTAATGAGCACTCTGATCAGGACAACGTAAACGTCAGATTTTTGCCAAACTGAGCCTCCCTCCATATAAATTGATCTTGAATAGAAAGTATCTAGCCCCCCTGGTTGCAGAGAAACACTTGAGTATATGAACCAAAACCCTAAAAGTTTAAAACCCAGACAGAAAATAAAAAGAATCCCAAATATATTAATTTTAAAATAGGAATGTACCATATTAAATGTTCATAATGGGAAATATCTGCTTACTCCTTGTGAACCAAATCAGAATTAAAAGCAATAGGATGCCAGCTGATGTCAAACATTTATACGAAGGTCAACACTGAACTGATTTCTGCAAGATTTGGAAGGTCCCTTTTCTTCACAGATAAATCTGCTTTTCTCTACACAGATTAATGATAATTGCATCCACGTATGAATTATGCGCCCAACTACCTAGCAACAGTTGAATAGGGTATGAGAGTGTGAATTTTATTCCTACTGCATGAAAGAATGGAACAAAGTACCGTAGAAAGCCCTGAAACAAGATACAGAATAGAAATCAAGTCAAACACAGAAGAACTCAATTTCTAATGTATGTTGCAAACATTTTTAGCTACACAATCTATGGTGGATCTGAGAAGCCTGAAGATGTAAATATTTCAGAGATGGGTTGCCAATATTTTAAATAAGGAATCCTGTGAACATTGTACACTTGGTCTGAGGGGCAGAGTCCCAGAGGCACCTCAGGTGCAAGAGAAAGCAGCAAGAGCGGTGAAGGAACCTATTTATTCATATTCTCATTTCAACACCAATGCTGTCTTGTCATCATAACAAGGAGTACAGAATATATGAAGGGGATGGGTACTATAGAAAATCGTAAAATTACACAGACAGATAGGAAACAATCTTATATTAAATGAATTTGCTGGAAGTGTTTTTTTACTTTGGTTCCTGAAAATCTGACTGGAGTATAGTGATAAAGCAGAACAGTGCTCTGCTTGTGTAATTTCAAGAGAACTGATGAAAACCTTATAGTAGAGTCTAGAGGCTTCCTCCTCTAGCAAATTTTGAATATAACTGCCATTTGGTGCAATCTGCTGCATTCCAGAGACAAAACATCTGCTCCTTAGAAATATTTATATGTAACTCTGAGACAAATTGTCTCTAGTAAGGACAGTTTACCAGCATCACCCCAAATTTTCCTTCAACTGCTGGCTGAATTTTAATACACAGATCCAAGAAGCCCCAAGAAACCCTTCTATGGTATCTTTGATAGTACTTTTAAACCTTTTTATATACAGTATTATGTGTTTCTCTTAACACTATTTAGAGAACACTGCCTCTCAATACCTCAGTACAGTAGTTACTCTAAAATACTTTTCCAATTGCCTTTATAACTAAACAACATTACCAGGTTAGTCCCTACTTAAATACTGGGCAACCTTTATCTAATTATGAAAGGCCAATCTGGGTTTCCAGGGCGACTGCAGTATGTAAACAAACACAATAGAAATGATTTTCAAAGCCACACTGAAGTTTAGACAATAGGAGTTGGGTGCATACCAATCTTTTTGCTCTCCCCCCTCCTCCCCAGAATAACAAAAATCTTCCCTAGAATAATAAAAAGTATATAACTAAAAATAATGGGGTGAAATTAAGAAAGTGAATGCTTATATTGAATATCAAGGGGAAAAGGGCTTCCAGACAGTGAGATTGATTAGTCTTTAGAGAAAGCTTCCAAGGGAACTGACAAAAAGCCCAAGCAATTGGTACATTTAAATTACGCTGGCCAAAACCTAGGAAATATACAATAGGTATCAATCCTGAACTGAGAAGGAAATGGACTGTACTGGACTCATGCTCCAATGGCTGGAAGTTGAAGCTAAATAAATTGAGACCGGAAATAGAGTGTATATTTTTGACAGTGAGAGTAATTAAGCATTGGAACAATTTACCAAGAGTAATGGTGGATTCTTCATCAGTGACAATTTTTAAATAAAGATCGGATGTTTTTGTAAAATATCTGCTCTAGAAACTATTTTGGGGAAGTTCTACAGTCTGTTTTATACAGGAGGTCAGACTAGATTATCACAATCATCCCTTCTGGCCTTGGGATCTATGAATACATTGTTTTCCATATCTACCTTCTATCATTCCAGACTCCTTTGTACCACAGAAATGTATAATATTGTATCTGTGCCAAAACTGTTTTTCTTTAAATTCAATTCAAATAATTTGTAAATTTAGGAACCATGAATCATGGTTCATGGTACAAAAGAAAAACCCAAAACAAATTAGCAGATAAAATTGATTTAATCTATTCAGGTACACCACTGTGAAATATGATACACAACACAGTGGACCCACTGAGTCATAAAACTTTGCCAAGAGTACTAAAAGTTTATTACCTTGGAAGATTCGTGTAGCAATATTGGGAATATTTAATTTAGATATGGGCAGGTTTTACAATTCCTGTAGGCATGCAAACATTTCAGAAGATTTATTTAAACACAAAAAATATAATTTAAGACAACAAAACAGCCTTCTCTCCTAATCAGATGAAATTGAAAAATTCAATCCTGAGTGGCTTGAAAGATTTTTTTCTCTCTCTTTAATTGTAAACTATAGCAAATCTTTAGGCATAAATTAACCCCTTAAGCAAAAATGTTTTTTAACCACAATGAAGACGACCATTTCTATGGTATCGATGTCAAATCAACACATACATTATAGGTTCATAGATAGATTCATAGATACTAAGGTCAGAAGGGACCACTCTGATCATCTAGTCCGACCTCCTGCACAGCGCAGGCCACAGAATCTCACCCACCACTCCTATGAAAAACCTCACCCATGTCTGAGCTATTGAAGTCCTCAAATCATGGTTCAAAACTTCAAGGAGCAGAGAAGCCTCCCTCCAGTCAACCATGCCCCATGCTACAGAGGAAGGCAAAAAAACCTCCAGGGCCTCTCCAATCTGCCCTGGAGGAAAACTCCCTCCCGACCCCAAACATGGCAATCAGCCAAACCCTGAGCACATGGGCAAGATTCACCAGCCAGATACCCAGGAAAGAATTTTCTATAGTAAATCAGATCCCATCCATCTAATATCCCATCTCAGGGGATTTGGCCTATTTACCCTGAATATTTAAAGATCAATTACTTACCAAAATCCCATTATCCCATCATACCATCTCCTCCATAAACTTATCGAGTAGAATCTTAAAACCAGATAGATCTTTTGCCCCCACTGCTTCCCTTGGAAGGCTATTCCAAAACTTCACTCCTCTGATGGTTAAAAACCTTCGTCTGATTTCAAGTTTAAACTTCCTGGTGGCCAGTTTATACCCATTTGTTCTTGTGTCCACATTGGTGCTGAGCTTAAATAATTCCTCTCCCTCTCCTGTATTTATCCCTCTGATATATTTATAGAGAGCAATCATATCTCCCCTCAACCTTCTTTTAGTTAGGCTAAACAAGCCAAGCTCCTTAAGTCTCCTTTCATAAGACAAGTTTTCCATTCCTCGGATCATCCTAGTAGCCCTTCTCTGTACCTGCTCCAGTTTGAATTCATCCTATATCTATAAACTGTAGGTTCAACTTAAAGCTGTCAAAATGCATTAGCCTCTCAAGTTTCAATGCAGTATATGTAGGGATTTAACCATATTCATACTTAACCATAAGAATTCAATTAAATCCCTAGAGATTTAACTATATTGAAGCCAATGAACCAGGGCCTGTAGTTCTATTGGTATCAACAGCAGTGCTGATTGTATTAGGACTGCTGTACTCAGCTCACAGGTACAACCTCATACAGTTTATTGGCATAACTTTTGGTTCAGGCTCATTGTTAATTAATACACTGTCAGTACAGACTGCAAGTGACATTTAACCCCGACAGCTGCAATCTTAGTAAACACTAGGAATGAACATTGAACCAGAGCTAAAAAAATGAGTCTTTACAGCTTCAGTTAGAGAGCCAGGCATTGTAGCTGAGAGCTGGAACAGACCCATATCTCTGTGTATGGGACACAGAGGAGGACACATCCATAATTCACACTGACTACCTGCCTCACACTGGTTATAGGTAGTTATTTTTGCTTTGATAGGTTTTCAGTCCAGATTTAGCCAGGCAAGTTTTCAAACAAAAAAAGTTAGAACTACTGAGGTTTGTTTTTTCAAAGCAGAAACACAACCACATATGGAATTTCTTGTGGAGGTATTTATATGGCTGCACAGCAAATTCAGAGGTGGAGATGCTGAAGTTTTAGTGCTGAAAGTACTGTATTGCTATAGAAAAAAAATTTAACTGTAAACAAAGTGACTTCAATAATTCCGCCTTTTCGCAACTGTTAACACAACTCCCTCCATTCTGGGAAGTTCATAAACTCATTGCTTAATATGTAATGGATATGATGTTCAGAGCTGTACTTTGAATATATAAAAGAAAGAAAGTGATGGTGTCTGTGTTAGTTTCATGTTGAGAGATTAGAAAAGGAGGCAGCAGTAACTTTGTGATTCAAAAGTTTTTTCCCTGTTCTGGTTTTAGAGAATGCCTGGTGCTCAGAACTTCTGTTTGCAATGAAGTCAGCAGAAGCTGCATACTATTCTATTTGGAAGGAAGTGTGGTTCTTACGGTTACTCATACGGTATATGTAGGTCTTGAGACTGAATGATTTTGGGCACAGATATGGATGATAAATGGCAGCCTTCAGTGCCTGCATCTCTGAGGAGTTGACGTGCAGCCATTGATCATACTGCCCTTGTACACACACAATACTCCTATTTACTATGTCATTATTTAATTAAGAAAGTTTTACTACTTCCAGTTAAATGCAAAATTTAATTAAATATACCCGGCATCCTGTAATGTTAGTGAAAAGTCCCAGGGGACAGTGTTAAATCTGGGAAACTGTTCTTAAAAATCAAGATTTCCCCTTTTACCTGCTACAACAACTGATTAGAATTTTACAGAGTTTTTAGCTGAAATGAGATTTTGCAGCTAGTAAGACATTTTCAGACTAGGCTGTACCTTTGTGAGGCAGGTGTCGCACCCTCCCCCCCACACACACATACTGTCCTAGAGCCATCTCATTGTCAAGATAAGCCAACATGGGCCAGATTCTCCAGTGCAATGTGTCTGTTTTACACCGTCATATTGGCGGAATTTGACCCTGAAGCAGATTTAACCAGCCAAAAAGTATCACTCTAGTGCAAGTGTGATCTTCGTGTGGCACAGAGCTGACATAAGGGCTTACATATGACACCCCGTCAAGGTTCCTTCCTCACTCTGAACTCTAGGGTACAGATGTGGGGACCTGCATGAAAGACCCCCTAAGCTTATTCTTACCAGCTTAGGTTAAAAACTTCCTCAAGGTACAAACTTTTCCTTGTCCTTGAACCCTATGCTGCTGCCACCGAGTGTGTTAAACAAAGAACAGGGAAAGAGCCCACTTGGAGACATCTTCCCCCCAAAATATCTCCCCAAGCCCTATACCCTCTTTCCTGGGGAAGGCTTGATACAAATTCTCATCAATTTGCATAAGTGAACACAGACCCAAACCCTTGGATCTTAAGAACAATGAAAAAGCAATCAGGTTCTTAAAAGAAGAATTTTAATTAAAGAAAAAGTAAAAGAATCACCTCTGTAAAATCAGGATGGTAAATACCTTACAGGGTAATCAGATTCAAAACATAGAGAATCCCTTTAAGCTAAACCTTAAGTTACAAAAAGACACAAAAACAGGAATATACATTTCATTCAGCACAGCTATTTTACCAGCCATTAAACAAAAGAAAATCTAACGCATTTCTGGCTAGATTATTTACTCATTTAACAGAAGTTCTGAAGAGCATTCCTGATCTGTTCCCAGCAAAAGCATCACACAGACAGACAGAGCCTTTGTTGCCCCCCGCCTCCAGCTTTGAAAGTAACTCCTGATTGGTCATTTTGGTCAGGTGCCAGGGAGGTTATCTTAGCTTCTTAACCCTTTACAGATGAAATTACCCCTGGCCAGTAGGGATTTTATAGCACTGTGGTCAGAAAGGTGATTACCCTTCCCTTTATATTTATGACACCTCCCAAGCAGGGAAAAGGGAAATGGCTAAGGTGATCCAACACCATACTCATCCTGGACAATACTTTTGGCCCCTTGTGACCATGTGCAGATGGCAAAAATCAGAGCATCCCTTATCATAAACGAGTCCCTCAAAGATAGATGAATATCCTCACAATACCTCATGAGGTCAGGAAGTATTAGTGCTATTTCCCCATTTTCATATATGAACCTGAGGCACAGAGAGATTAAAATGACTTGTCTAAGGCCAGAAGAGTTGTAGGTAGCAGAGGCAGGATATAGAACCAAGATTTCCTGTGTCCTGATATACTACCTCAATCACAAAACCATTCTTTCTCTGGCAGCAGTCCCCTGCTTCCATCACTACTCACTATTCAATTTCTGCAGTGAATGATGGACATCCACCTCATTCATGATACAATTAATGTGGTGAATAGGTCTGCACAATTAGACCAGTTCATTGATACAAACCTGCATTAGTCACCATCCTACATGTGCAGTGAATGAGGCATGGTCTTTAGGGGGGAAAACAGTCAGTGACTTTTTTTCCATCTAAAAAGATGCAACTTTGCGAAAGTAATAAGCAACTGAAAATGGCTATTTATTGTGAAAAGTCTTAGGCAACCACAATTACTCCACATGCCATCTATATCACTACCATCACCTGCTCAATAAAGATCCCAACCTGGGAATTACTTTCCTGTTCCATTGATTTCAAAAAGCCTTTAGCCAAACCAAAATTCAAGATGCTATTCTAACCATGTACATTTCTTTAAGAATTTTAATGCAATAGAAAACCTTCTTAGGTGCAGTTATATTTTGAAATATAGCCAGCTAATATATTGGAAAGATGATGCATTTTAAAACGTATACTATTTTACAATATTTTTTTAAACTGTGTTACACTTTCCCCTACACTGAACAAGCAAATTAGTTTCAATTATGAGTAATTGCCATGAAAAGCATTATAAAGGAAAACATGAAATGGTGGCAATTAACATTTCTGCATGTTAATAACAAGAAGTTATGGCTGAAGGGTTCTGTGTTTATTACTCTAAAGGAAAATCTCTGGTAACTGTGGTGAATATTTTCTAACCTGAGCTTGGCTGAGAAACTGAATTGTACAATAGTGATTTTACTGTTCAATGAAATACCATTCACAAAATTAACTACTCAAAGTTCCAACTTATAGTGAAGTTGGAATCTTGGGGCGGGAATCTACATTTTATCTTTCCTCAGTATATACACAGACAGTAATTAAGAGACAAAGGACCCATTCTGTTCTCATGTGTGCCGGTTAAAATCCATTATCTTACTGAATGTCAGTGGAAGCCCTGCAGATTTGTATGGCTGTTACACAGAAGAATTTGATAACAATGGACTTCTGACAACTTACATCAGCTAAGGATGTGTCCTCTTGTGGTTTAACTAGAGAGGAACATGAGTTGCCAAAGTAGAATTAGAACTTTACCCAAAGTTCAAAGGATGTTTGAATCTTGGGTTTGGGCTCATTTCTGGTTCTTTCAGGCAAGAAGCTTCAGCATCGAGTATGTGGCAAACACACTCTCTCTCAAACAATATTTGGTCATAATTTATAAAAGTAAATCCCATCTTCTCTGTCAGTCACACCCTCTTTCTTTTCCCAGTTACTGTACCATATTCTGCTATACATCAATATTTCTACACTTGGGCAGACATTTACCGTAATACACTGAAGGCACAAAAGGATCATTTTCAATAGATTTTAAAGGATGCTATGGATCAATTAATACATGTGGATTTCAACAGGGACGAGAAAACCAATCGTTTCTTTCCTTCAGTGTATTTTTAGCCGAACAATTTATTCGACTAAAAAATCTCTTAATAAGCTTTCCTCAATGCCAGATGTCAGTTGATGTCCTTGACCATCACTAAGTAAGAAAACATGTTATTGTATCCTATTCTTGTCTGAAAGGACATGCATTAAGCTACTAGACATGGCACAACAACAACAAAATGTCACATGTTCATAGCAAGAGCGTAGGGCAGCTCTTCAGTAAAGCCTTCCCTGAAGGAGGCTACCAGGCTGTCAAAGCTCCATTTTAATTATATACATTATAGAATATCCACCCTACAGAAGTGCCTAGATCATCAACATTGGTCCTTCCAATCTCTTCAGAAACATTCAAGTTCAGTGCTCAGAGTGTTCATCAGTCTGTCATCTTCAAAACACTCCTCCCCAGAAGGCCTCAGGTTACAGCTATTAACATCCAAATGCAGGGAAAACTGTTTCTACATGAATCTTGTTGGGAAAAATGATAGCCTTATGGTGAAATGACAGGCATGACAACCAGGAGGTCAGGGCAATAACACGGGAGTCAATACAGACATCCTGTGTGATCTTTTGGCAAATCACCAATGGCCCAATTTTCCAAATTATGCACATATGCATGTAGGCCATACCTAGATCATGGAGGACTCTAACTTGGGAAGTAGTGACTTTGATAAAGACTTGAGAGTCATGACAGATAATCAGCTGAATATAAGCTCCAGGTGTGACACTGGCCAAAAGGGCTAACGTGATACTTTGATATATAAAAACAGGAATATACCAAGTAGGATTAGAGAGGTTATATTACCTTTGTATTTGGCAGTCGTACAACTACTATTGGAATAGTATGTCCAGACTATTTGCATGTATGATTATGTAACTATATGTGTATTCAGTTTGCACTTGTTGCCATCACAGTTGTGCATACACAGTTTTTCAGAATATCTGCCTCTTAATCACTTGGTGCCCAAGTTTATTTCCAGTGACAACTTATCTTCCTCACAGTGGTGTTTGGAGTCGAATTTAATTAAATGTTTGTCAAGTTCTTTGAGATCCTGAAATACAGTGTGCTATATACTGTAAGTGTAGAGTATTGTAATTATTAATAATAAGTATGTTTGGCATTGTCTTTCCCCCTTTGCTGCCACCTTTTTTCTATTATTCTAGGTGGCGTTTCCTTTAGAAAATGTAAATGTTTCATTTCTTTAGCAGCTTAATCTCCATACATTTATCAGCTGTAATTGCAGCTTGTTCACAGTATTTAAAACACACATTTGCATTGTGCAATGGTGTTAGTGGTAGAGACTTGCAATGAGTTCATTTAGATGCTTTGGAATCCCCATGTCTGTCAGTATCACCCAGAGAAGTCATGGATGGATGGTGTCAAATATTTTTGAGTAGCCAATGAAGCACATGATCACTGGGTGACTGTACTCTGTATTTTTCAGTCATGGGATGGATATTCGTGATTTAGTCATGTGTGCTTTGGTCTTCTCTGAAATCTTGTTGTTCTGGTAATTCCGGTTTTGCTACCAGCTCAAACAACTCAGTTAAGCATGGTGTTGTCGAACATAGCTTTCTGGAATATGTGCTTTGGTGGTTTCAAGCATAATAGTGTTTCAGACAGAAGTTATATAATTTTTCTTGATTCTGAACAAGTCTAAACACAGTATCACTTGCTGTATTTATTAAGTTTTAATTTTATGTTTGAGGCTTACAGCTGGTGGTCTGACATGTACTCTGCACTTGGGAAAGTCTTTGTGATTTGGACACTTGCTCTCCAGTATTGCTGTATCACTACATAGTAATTTTTCTTTGACATTCCGTTTGGTGACCTCCAAGTGTATGAACATCTAGGATGTTGGGTGAAGATGGTGTTTATAATGAATGCATGAGTAGAGGACCTGAATTCAACTAAATGCCTTCCTATTTCATTTTGTGAACCCAGACCATAGCTTCGACTTATTTCTTTATGAAAATTTACAGATCCAGCTTTTTCAGTCAAGTCCCCATTTACAAGAGTGATATCTTTATTTCATGTTTGAGTCAGTGTCTCTTCAAGTCGTTCATAGAACTCATGATGTTGTGGGAGCATAAACCTGTGGTAGGCAATATGGTAGGCATATTGACAGTCATTCCCTGAAAGCAAATTGTACTTATTCTATTGCTGATTGAATTATATTCAAGCGCACACTTTGACGTTTCCCTGGGTAATATAAATGCAACCCCATTTTCTCAGATCCAGAGTAGTACACTGCATATCCATCCATTGTCACAAAATCACCCCTATTCTTCCAATGCAGCTCTGAGATTCCACTTATTTCTATCTTACAAAGAATTGGAAAGATGGTCTGAAGGATGAGCTTCCCTTCTTACATATTACTCATATTTTATGTTCCTACTCTTTTCGAAAGTTTAGGCCATTCTTTTCCTTGGTGCAATCATCAGACACTGTACTTCCCAAAGGATTTGGTACTGCACCATCATTACCATTCTACTCTTAATTGCCAGAGCCCTCTCCCCAGTATAATTTGTCATGCCTTCTGGCCTGGGGGAATCTCACCATCAAGCACTATATGTAGATTTCTTACCCTCTGTTCTAACATCAAATACAATTGCAACATATAAAACAGAGTCCAATCCTGCTACCATTGAATGCAAATGGAATTTTGCCTCAGTAAGATCAGAACTGAGCCTTTAGCTAGAAGGGACTTGATTCTGCAAAGTACTTATGCACATGATTAACTTTAAGTATTCAGGTAGACCCATGGATTTGAGTGCCTACTGCAGGCAAGACAAAGTCAGTAGGACTACTTTTGTGCTTAAAGTTATCCATGTATTTATGTACTTTGCTGAAACAGGATCAAAATTAAGATCGTAAAAGTGGTTGGATGAAAAAAATACTATGAATGAGTGCAAACTGGTATCTGAATAAAATAAATGCTGCCTCAATAAAGTATAGCTAAACAAACACAGACTTAAATATAAGGTATTGGAGTGTATAATGGAATGCTAAAGTGTATCATACTCTTCTGCCACTAGAAGAACTGTGTATAAAATACCTTATTAAAAGGAACCTCAGCCATACCTGGTAGAGCATTAAAGGATCTTATGAACACATATGGTGTGTCTAAGCAAGCTCCAGTCCATATTTGATACAGAAGTACATGGTGTCAGGAGTAGGAATTCACAGAATGAAAGAATGAAAGGAGGAAGGAAAAACAACAACAAAGGTTGCAGACAGAAAGAACAAAATAACAAAGTTTGCAGGATCGCATCAACATACCACTCTTCGATGCCCCAGAGAACTTCACCTTTGACAGACCTTTGCAATGGACAGACTGGAAAACAATATTTTGCAAGATTTCACATTGCTACCAAACTGCACACAGAAACTGGAGATATACAGGTATCATCTTTAATTTATGCTATGGAGAAGTTAGCAGAGCATGTCCTTAAATCCTTTGACTTTACTGAAGATGGTCACAAAGATAACTATGGAAGGATTCTATGTTTGATTCATACTTTATACCTCAAAGAAATGTATTTTATGAAAGAGCATGTTTTCACCAGCGAATTCAAGAATGAGGGGGAAATGTTGAATGTTTTATAAGAGCTTTGCATACATTGGCTGAAAACTGTGACTTTAGGAATGCAAAACATAAAAATATCAGAGACGCTGATTATTGGATTTACAGACAAACCTTTCACAGCAGCTATAGCTGAACAGATAGTTAACCCAAGCCACAGCTATGCAGATAGCAAATAAGTCAGAATTAGTCAAACAATAAAACAAAGACAGGAACAACTTGAAAAACCTGAACATATTTTAGAAGTTATAAACAGGCACTTGAGTGTTAAAAGTAATCATCATATAACTCCTGAGATGAGGAGAGAGAACTCCCAAGCTAAGAGGGAAAAATTCCAGCACAAAAGTATGGAAAAAGTGATATCCCAAGAGATTATGCATGTCCAGCAAGAGGCGCATGGTTTAATGAACACACAAAATATGGACATTTTGTAGTTGTTTGCAGCACCAAAGTTATCAGGGAGTTGACTCATATTACAGACAGTCAAGAGCCATTGTTTCTGCGATCTCTCACATGTAATGGCATACAGCCTGCCTCAAGAGCAAAACGGAATATTCATGGCAAGACTGTTGAGTTTAAAATTGACTCAGGAGCTGGTGTCACAGTCATCTCAGAAGGGATTTTAAATTATCTTCAGCCCACTCCCAGAGTTGAAGTCCCCTTACAGCTCTGACCAGCCCAGAAGATATTCGTAACTGCATGAGCCAGTTCACCATAGAAACAATTAACAAAGACAAAAGCGATCCATTCTCAGCTGCTATGTAGCAACCCTGATGAGCCTAGTACAAAAAGTGGAAGAACTTGATGGAGGATTTGATGATATAGGACTTGTGAGAGGTGATCCAATACAAATGAATTTAAGAGACCGTGTTGAATCATGGAGTGTACAAACACCTCTACGAGAGAGATGTTGGAAGATTTATGCAAATTCAGAGGCCATCATTACCTTGTTATTGAGGACTATTTTTGCATGTATATAGAAATAATGTACTTGTTGCAATGTTATCGAGAAACTGAAGTGCCCTTTTGCTCACTTAGGTATTCCAGAGCAACTAGTGATTGACAACAGATCACAATTTATTGCAGCAGAATTTAAATCATTTTGAAATGTGATTTTGATCATATTACTTGCAGCCCACATTAACCACAAGTGAATGGAGAGGCTGAGAGAGCTGTACAAATAGCCAAGAAAACTTTACAAAAAGAAGATCCATTCTTTGCTCTTCTGAGTTACAGAACAACACCGATTGCTGCTACTGGATATAGTGCAGCACAACTCCGGAGTGAAGACAACACAGGTTCTTTTCCAAAGTTGGAACAGTAATTCTATCTCCAATGTGGCCATATCATATTACTTGTACAATGGACATTAGTCAGTCAGAGGTCTGCTGGGTCTATAATCTGGTAACTGTTCACATCAGATTGGATGAAGTTGGAATAGTAATTCTATCTCCATCTCCAACATGGCCATGAAGAGAGTGGCCATATCACATATCACATCACTTGTACAATGGACATTACTCAGTCAGAGATCTGCTGGGTCTAGAATCTGGTAACTGTTCACATCAAATTGGATGAAGAAAAAGGGTAGACCACTCCAACTATCATAAAGAAAAAGATTTCAGCACCTAGATCATATGTGATCAAGACTGACAATGGAGAGTTCAACAGAAACCACTGACATCTACAGTGTATTCCTCAGAAAGAACTATTAACAGAACAAACTCTACAGGTGGCAGATGCAGAACAAGACGACCAACCATAGTCAGATGATGAAGTTTGTATATGGTCAGGTCATGTCATTAGAAAAACAGTATGATTCAAAGACATTTAGGCTGATATGTACTAACTTCAAAGACAGAGTGATAGTGTAAATATAAATGGTAGGAATGTAGAACTGAAAGGGGACGATGTAATGGAATGCTAAACCGTATTATACATTTTGCCACTAGGTGGCAGTGTGCGTAAAATACATTATTTTAAATGAAAGTCAGCCATACCTGGCAGAGCATTAAAGGATCTTATGATGAACACATCTGGAGTGCATAAGCAAGCTTTGCAACCACTCCAAATCTGGTTCAGCAGCATAACATAGTAGTGCCAGATCACATATGTTTAAGGGGCTACCTAGTAAATATTTAAACACAAAATAAGGAAGCTCTACAATTTGGCTGAAGTGTGACGTTGTTCTCACAAAATATACCCCAGCCATTTTGCTGAACATTACAATCTTTACTCATCTAATACGTCATATCACATTCTTCATCTTTTTAGGTAGTGCCTTAGAATTATTGATTCAATGAATCATATTGACTTGGAAGTATTGGATGCTGCTAAGACACTGCTGGGTATACTACACTGCTGGAAAAGAATGAGACAAATATATTTGTTTTCAATTTACTCCTAAGGGGGAGGAGGAACCAGGGAAATTGGTGAATTTTAAGTATTTTTCTAAATGGCTGTCAAGTTGCTTCCAAAAGGCACATAATAAAGTAAGTTCCTCATAGTTTTCTCTATCTAACCTGTATACAAGTGCACTAGTACTTGAGATTTTTAAAAGCTCAGCAAACACTGTGCATGTGCGTGATTAACTGCTTACAATTCCAGCACAATAGAACAAAGCTTAACAGTTATTAATTAATGCCATATCCTGTCCTCATTAAGCCTCTGAACCCAGATTTGTGCACATTTTAAGCAAAAACCCTATTGGAAAATTTTGGAATTCAAGTGATTGGAAATAAGGATTGTGACATCCATTAAATTGCCTGCTGCAACACTGGCATCTTTAGTCTTATGGAAGGAAGTGCTCATAATTTATAATTACTAAGGAAAGGTGAGAAGCATGGAAAAGAGCAAGTTACATGTGATTCCCTCTTGGTAAAAGCAAATCTGAAACAGAGATACATTAATTTGAAACACACCTCTACCCTCCAAATTTAGTATAACCACATTAACCTCAACTGCAGTTAGATATTCTTATCAGCTCTAAAAGTAGCAAGGCAGTTGTATACATCCCTCTAAATACACGTCTCACAGGGAGGCAGTTAAATTCCTGTGTGTGTTTACAACACAGTACCACAATGAAATCCTTGATTTCTGTGTGTTTACACAACACTCGATGCCAGTTATCAAAATATTTATATAACAGATGGAAAGCGATTTTGTTAATTTGTCTAGAAAAGCAAAACCCATTGTAATGGGCTGTCTATGATTAGAAGAATAAGCATACACAGGAAAAATCACTAATGAAACATTCTGCAGTTTATTCAGGCTCTGATCAGTGAAGAATCATGCATAATGTAACAGTGCTGTGGCTAATAATAGCAGGCTCCCAAGAAATCATTTAAACTTGTTTTAATGGACAGGAGCAACCTTCTGCCTTTTCTTCATCACCTTAAAAGTATCCACAGTAAATAGTCTCCACTCCCACAGACCTTCCATCTCAAATTCGCATTCCCACTGATCCCTCAAAAAACTTAATTCTGCTCAGCATTGTGATCAGGCTTAGTAAACTAACCTCAAGCAGCTATATTGGTGGGATGCGTGCCCCCCAGCTTTACAGGAATACTAACTGCTTCTGTTGTGTACTACTTGCCTCCACTGCTCCTTCTGCTCCAACTGACCCGCATACACGTAATGAATCCACTGGCTGGTGGTGCACATTCTCCTCCCCCACAAGCAGTCTTAACAGATACTGTAAAGAATACCACTCTCAGGAATATCTCTTGTAGTATTTTTGTTATTAGCATGCAAACATTTCTTGTATTTGTATATATAAAAAGCACCATTGGAATTCCAATGCCATGCACATTCCAATGTGAGGTAGAGACTAATCTGAATACAAAAAGCACATGGCTATCAAGCATACCATACAATGCACATTGGCAGTGAACTGAAGATAGGCAATATATTTCGACAGTTCTCAAAAATGTATACCCTGAGGAGTTTCAGAAGAATTGACTGCCTGTTTCCTTACAACAGAAGCATTTTATCAATGTGAGAAGATGCTACATGTTTAAATCCTATTAGGCAATGAAACAGGCTTCAGTTGGGTGGCAAAAGCAGATTTGCAGGAAGGGGGGGGCAGTTATTTTCCTTTTCAGTATTGTCTCCATGTAAATCACAGGGTTCCTTTCTCTGTTGTTTGGATACTTTGAAGAATGAAGTGAAATTTGAGATTCCTCAAATATTAAAGTTAAGCAAGAGATTATGACAATTTATAAGTAATGGATACCAGACTATCTATTTTAATTTATGAATGAAAATAAATTGGACAAGTACCTGCTGCTAAGAAGCTATCGATTTGGGGCTTGGCCTTGTTGTGTGTCTGAATTTATTAACAATTTGAGATTCTCAAATAACAGGCTCAAATGGAATTATTTAATCAAAGATTATGAGTCAGAGATTAGTACAGCACCATAACAGAATGCAGAAAGAATAGATACATTGCCAGGATTGGTGTAAGGTTAAGTGTTTGCCTCTGTCTCCCTCTTCTCTGTATCTGGTGAGATGCTGGCAGTTTTGCTTTTTCTACATAAGTCCCAATATCTCTGTCATTTTATAGGGTACAAGACAAAGAAACCCCTTGTTGTGGATGGAATAATACTTTACCAATCTCACTATATGTTGTGTTTTAAACATTTTTGTTAACCTCGTTACTTAGGGAATTTCCTTTATGGTATTTGTATGTTACATGACTGACAGGCAAAAAAGGGAATTCTAATCCGGTCACTATCTCTTACAGGAGGGCGAAGTCCCAGTTCCCCAAAACATCTTTTAATGGATCCCCATTTCATCATTACAAAAAGCATCTGCAATAACACTGGTTCCTTATCAAGCAATCCTGCTTATATCTTTGTAGATACTTTTGGTAGTTGAGGGGGATCTTTATTAACATCTGTTTTCCCACAGACTTGGAGGTGCCAGCCACAATGAATTATGGTCCAGTACTCAATCATCTGAAATTCCTGACTAGAGGTCACTCTGGCCTTCCTATTCAAAACACACAACACCATAAAAATTTTGGAAACATAATTAATATATAAATGAAAGTAATACTCAAAGAAGAGGAATAAAAGGGTCAATATTTATTAACGGGTACAAACAATCCAAAACCCATTGAAATAAATGGAAGAACTCAGTTTCACCATGCTTTGGGTCCGGCCTTTGATTGTTAAATATGAGCAACCTCATTGTACATGGTCACAAATGGGAGACAAAAGATCATAAGGGTTTCAACTAGATACACTTCATCAGAGTGCTCTAGGACCATGATTATGGAACATACAGGAGGCAAGGGCCTGGAAAACTGTGCAGCTGAACCATCCATAGAAAAATCAGGTCCATTTGCTGAAATTTCCAGCATACTTCTTCCTGTCCTCCAAGTCCCGCATCAATTTCAGAAGCCTTTTCATATCCCTGTGTTTTTTACATTAATCTAACAGTATTTATAAGTTGTTGTATTTTTTAAACCAAACAGCAGGACTTTATGATGCTGATTTTATGGAAAAAATGTATGTTTCTATAAATCTACTTGAAGTACCAGTTACCATGGAGCATCTTTCTCTCAGGAGATTCTTGAAAATGAAATTGTTCATCAAAAGGAGGTTAATTTCTGGATAAATGACTTTTATTAATCTGGTTTCCCTTGAGCCTCATCACTTAGACTGCTCATGATATTAATGTTCTAGTTGGTCAGCTTTCTCCAGGATATACAAGCATTGCCTGAAGCAGACAAATCATTAGCAGCTACATTTATTCAATTAATATTTTCATTGCAAATAAAATATTTTAAAATATTAACTATGATTATTTCTAAGTGATATTACCTCTTCCCGCATCCCTGAACTGCTTTAATGCTCTATGCTTAGAGGTACAGCTTGGCTTGTGGGTTTTATAAACCTGGAAGGCCCAATTCTGACCTCAGTCATACAGGAGCAGCTTCGTGGATTTCTGGTTGGATCCTAGTGCCGTTGAAGGACTGTTCTCAATGGCACCAGATGACAGAATGAGGAGTAATGGTCTCAAGTTGCAGTGGGGGAGGTTTAGGTTGGATATTAGGAAAAACTTTTTTCACTTCAAGTGTGGTGAAGCACTGGAATGGGTTACCTAGGGAGGTGGTGGAATCTCCTTCCTTAGATTTTTTTAAGGTCAGGACTGACAAAGCCCTGGCTGGGATGATTTAGGTGGGGATTGGTCCTGCTTTGAGCAGGGGGTTGGACTAGATGACCTCTTGAGGTCTCTTCCAACCTGATATTTTTTGATTCTATGAAGTTAATGGCCATTTTAACATGGGAACTGGGTGTGAGTTACACACTTGTAATCAAGTGCAAAACTAGGCTCTGACATAATAGTGTTATACTTCAAAGTATTGGCAATTTCCTTGAAATCACTGGAGTTTTGCCATTGGGAACAGGCTCTGGCCCAGATCACAATCTCTAATTTACAAAATGCAATAGCTGTATTTCAAGTATTTTTTTTCTAAAGACACATCAGTGAAGTTGGATTATCTGAAGTTAATATCCCATTAAAATGTTTCAGAGTAGCAGCCGTGTTAGTCTGTATTCGCAAAAAAGAAAACAACTACTTGTGGCACCTTAGATACTAACGTATTTATTTGAGCATAAGCTTTCGTGAGCTGGATGAAGTGAGCTGTAGCTCATGAAAGCTTATCATTAAAATGTTATAATTCACTCTTAACCCTTATGATCTTAAACCCTGTAGGAGTATCCACAGTGTGTCTTATGATATATGTGAGCAAATACAAGCTCTGGAACTCACTATGCAACCAATTTTTCAATAAATGGGCTTTCATGCTACACTAACACACAGCAGGATCAGAAAAAATAACCCACATTTATTTTACAAGTGGGAGGGAAAAAAACAGATTGGGGTTGCATCTTAGACCTATCATCATTATAGACATTTCAGCAAATGTATTTGAAATGCTAAGCTACTTCTTTACGCAGAAAACAGCACGGAGGTCTCTCTCACTGATGGCTATGCAGCATCTCACTGCAGGCACTAAACCCAGCATATTAGCTCTGCAGCTCCAGGAAGCTGTCTTCTTAATTACTTCACAAGAAATCTCAACTCTAGGCCTTGTGCAATATTTATTAAGAAGTTTCTTTAAAAAGAAAAATTTGTCCTTTGTCACTTTAGACCAAAAAAGTATCAAAACAAGGAGAGATATTTGAGTCCAAGGAACAATTTGACCTTGAAGCAAGATGGAGGGAATGGTAAAATCTATGATTAAACCAAACACCAAGGGACTGGCAACCTTTACTGGAATTTATCAGCCTAATATTCTAAGGAACTATTGTAACATTCTAGTACTGGGCATTTCTTCTCAAGCACCAGCCTGCCCCCTTTATTTATTTTCTCTAGGTCTTCCAGTTGTACATAAGAACAGCCATACTGGGTAAGACCAAGGTCCATCTATCCCAGTATCCTGTCTTCTGACAGTGGCCAATTCCAGGTGCACAAGAGGAAATGAACGGAACAGGTAATCATCAAGTGATCCATCCTGTCGCCCAACCATCAACTGATCCATCCCCTATCGCTGATTGTAGTTGTAGCAGCTGAGTAGTTAAGATACGTTACGACAATCCTGGATGTTGTGTGTTTGAATCTCACTCAGTCTCATACTGAAAGATCACTTCCCGTTCACTCAACTGCAAAATAAGTACCTGATCCATCAGATTAGGGAAGTCAACGGAGGTTGGATGTGATGCTGGCTCCCCTTGTGCTGTTGTATATGAAACTGATGTATGTTAAGTGGGTCAGCCAGTTGGCTTGGGGGAACTTTGACTTCCAGTTAAAATGATGCAGAACCTTGATATTTCTCAGCATAATATTTACTCTGTGTTTTACGAAATTTTTGTTATTTCTGTTGCTTTTTTTCTTACTCTTAAAAATGAGAGAAGGTTGAGGTTTTGTTTTGGATTGTTTGGTTGCTAGATCTGGAGAAATACAGAAGTGGCATCTCCAGTGATTCATTAGTATTTATTAAAGAAAATATTCATATGACAAAGTGTTGTGTGAATAGATTGATGTAGTTTAACTTTTAATTCATAATGAACTGTCATCTTTTAGAAGTGTTTTGCCAGCCTTCTTTTTGGAAAAAAATATTTGCTGTGCAGCCAAAGTTATACCATGGACTTGATTTGTCAAAGGGCCTTAAACCCAATTTTGAATATTGTTGGTGCAACTTTATAATTTCAAGTAGTTGCACTCACAGTTATTTGCCAGTAAAAATGACTGAATGTATCTGATTGCATCACAATGGTTGAAAATAACTGTGCAGCATTTGCACCTTTAATCAATTATTTGCACACTCAACACTGGGTTCAGATTCAAAATAGGAGTTTCTAATCAATAAAAAAATGGCAATAGTAGCTACTGCACATATATTTGCTATAACAAAGACTCCATGCCTTTTTGGAAGATATGCTTTAGTCAAACAATTTTTTGGGTTCAATACAGAAGCAACTAGATGAAATTCTCTGACCTATATTAGTACCTTCTGTCATTAAATATCTGTGAACTTATATAAACCAGATTTTTAAAAAAGATTGTTTGCTACTAAAACAATTGTAAATAGAGGTAGGCTTGAACTGATATTCCATATTTAAGCAATTTGCATTGCAAATCAGATGCAAATGAAACTTTTGTACAGGGACCCCAATACTATAAAGGACCAAACCCACAGATGCAAATATGTTCACCTCATCTCTTTCATCACTCTAAAAAACCTATACACAACTTTAAATTCCCAAATATCTGGTGAATTTGAGATAAAAATCTGGATACAAATTATGCTGCTTGAGCTCATTTGTAGTTTAGCAACATTATGTTACTATGGCTTGTGTTTTCAAAAATAGAAACAGACACAAACTTTAGATACACAGCAAAGAAAGGCATAAACAAGACTCTTGAGCCATTTAGTTACCTGGTGGATATATGCAAGTCTTTTGTAATTTTAAAGGGGATAAAAAGGATTATCCCATGAAAATACTTAAATCATCATTAGGCTGACTACAGTATCTTGCACTGACTAAGTTGCTTCATATTTAAGATTTAGGCAAAAGATACCTGTTTCAAGAATGGACTTCTTTGACCATACAAACATTGTAAAAATGCAATTAAAACATCATTTGGCACATGCAGTGTCAGCAGTAACTTGGCACCAACACTCCAGCATCTTGTGTTCATTGTGCACCCTCTTTTCATTTCAGTGCTGTTTATTCAAGCATCACAGCCAGTGCCAATGGCCAGAAATAAGCTTGCTTTGGCAGCTGCAGGCAAACATTTGCATTTAGGGCAGTGTTCCGTAGCTTTGTATCTTAATTACTTGTTTGAGGTCTGGCCGAGAAGTTGTGTGGTTGCTATACTTGCACTGTTTTTTTGGTCTTGGAAATTGTTCTGTCAGAGTCCAAACAGACATACCCTGGCATCTCTGAACATACTCAACCTTACACAGCTGATATCTTAATAGAAAGAGCTGCCACAGAACAAACATATAAGGAATTGCCCTTTTATTCCCCCCAAAAGACATATCATTATGAATTCAAAGGATATTTGGAGCCAAAAATATTGTGTGTGCACAAGAGTTGAAGACAAAAAATTGTGAACTGAGTTTTAGCCACAGTTAAATTGTGGGCACAAATCAAAATGCCTGAACCTCTGATTTACTGATTGGAAGCATAAGAGGTAATTATAGGTGGAAACACTCCGATTTGCACACATAATTCATTTAAAGATAAAGATGTTAAGATGCAAATTGTGCCTGAAAAGAGAGGGGGACAGACATAAAAATTTACCCCTTGATCCTCTCTGTAATTTTATTTTAAAAAAAAAATGTCAAGTGACCCTGTCGATTATATTCCCGAGCATAAATTAGCTGTACACAATCACCTGAAATCTTGTCTCATTTTCCTTTTGTTTTCAGGGGACCCTGCCTACCCCAGAATCACTGAGGTTCAATTGCATTGGGGAAGAAAGCAGAATCTAAGAAGCATAAAGATACTGGATACACCTTGTGCAGCATGGATTTCAGTTCTGTGGGAGTTCTCACTATGTGGATTGGGGAGGATGGTTTGGAGGAGAGAGAGGGCATTTATATTACCTAAGGACCACTCTGTGGCTTAGAGGATGGGGATGGAGAAGGACAGCTCTTATAGGGTCCACCTACCTTCAGCCAACCATAGCCATTTCTGGTTTTGTGTCGTTTTATCAAGAGGACAGGAGAAGATGAAAACAGAAAAAGGGCATAGATAATAGAGCAAACAATAATACAGAGAGCTAGATAAAACATGATCTATACGTTATGAACAATAAGAAGATGGGTCACCAAGCAACATATATACAAAGCATGCATAAATACAATAGTTTTAGTCTGATGTATTGGAATATACATGAATCTTTTGCTCTTCTGTTGCACTTGTTTTTTGAATATATGTATTTAAGGATCTATTTCAAGAAGGAAAAACTTCCTTTATATGTGCACAGGAAGTGATTTTGCTTAAAGGCAATAGTTATAACAACAGCGTTAGCAGCAGTTGGATGCACCAATATGAGACAATTTTTTGCCCTACAAAGATATGCACCATGCCAGACATTGAACCACAGGATCTGAATCTATAATAACAAGGAAATGGGAAAAAGCTACATAGGAACTTAAAGGTTATGGGAAATATCAGTTAAATAGACTGGTTATATGATGTAATTGAACAATTATAGGACATGAAATTCTAAAAGTAAAATGTGCTCTTGTTATTGGTTCCAGTGGAGTTAACCACAATTATCACATGGAAAGAAAATGCTATTATAAACACACTATTATAGCCACTATGTCATTAATAACACTGCTGATTTTATTTTTAAAAAAGGAAGGAGGAATTTATCTGTGAAAAATTTCTCATTGAAATTGTAAATTTTAACTCAATTTTTCAAATTTTGAACAATTTCAACAGTTCTGACCATTAATTTATGTAACTAGTGGTTCTAGATATTAGTTCCTCATACCATTTATCCTGTTAAGCCACATTTTTTTTAAAACATGGTAACACAATTTGGTATTGGAAATACTGTAACCATCCTGCACATGCAAAGCTGAACCTAAATGCTATTTTTACACTGTTCTCCAATCTATTCTCTAGAGTCTCATAGATTATCAACAGATTCAAAGTACTTTCTACCCAATGCAACATTTCCTTTGTCCTTTTTCTTTACCTTCTTGACCACTATTCTACACTCCTGTTTTGATTTGACGGTCCTACTCTACTTTCACTTACAATGGTGTAAACAACAGTAACTCCATTAAACTCACTAGAGTTGCACCAGTGTAAAACTGGTAAGAGAGAAGAATTACATTTTAAAAGATTTCTTTAGTCATTTGTGTCTAATTTGCAAATTTTTTCTCACAATGTTTATAAGGGATAAGAGTCTGAACAATAAAATCATTTCCTGAGTTTAAGAAGATTTATTTTCAGAAATACTGGACCTCCCAGCTGAATACTTTTAATCAGTAACCACATTTTCTTAAGTGCCATCTTTTAAACTAGCAAGAACAGAGCCATCTTCCCCAATCGATTACAGTGCACCGAGAGCTATGGTAAGTAGAGGTTCCACATCATTGTAACGTCCCTTTATCACTATCCACTAGATTCCAGCAAGTATATTGCCATATCTATAGGGGAAAGGATTATACACAAGAAGTTTTGTAGACTATTGTAAAACTATTCTATGTGAAACTATTATACACAGTAAACAATGAGAAGACTTCTTTTATGAATCTTACATAAATGGATCTGAACCAAATTTGATGAGAGAGATCAAATTTTAATGAAGTGTTTAAATATGTTTCCAGTCTTCTACTTTCCTCCCTCAATTGCAAGATTTTTGTTATTTCATTATAACATGCAGTCTGTGAAGGAAGTTGAAAACATGTTTTACCAATGTTATATCTTCTTACTCATTTGAGCTTCAATAGAAAAATTATCAGATTTGCCCAGTACAGAAAATTGCTATCGTTGTCAGTATTGTGCAACATTTTTGCCATAATTTGAGAGATGAGAATATTGGACTCCAATGGGAAAGACTCCCATTTTAAGCTCATCAAAACAAAAATTCCCTAACTACCACATGGAAGATTTTTCAGAATATCTAGAGGCTAGAGACAATGTCCTGGTGTTCTTGGTGCTGAAAACTGAAAATTAATGAAGAAGAAACTAATCGAAGTTGAAATTTACAGGAATCATCCCATTGACTTCAATGGGAGCTGGATCAGAAGCAGAACAATGAGGTATAAACAGTGAAATGGAGCAGGTATCCATCTTTCCTGTACTGTTGTTTATAAAGCTTGCTCCTGTGAATCTCATAAAGGAGTGTAAATATGAATATTCACATTACCAGGGCTGGACTATTACCCAGTCTCCAAAGGCACCCAACTCTATTGCCTACCACAATCGTTTTCCCCCCTCAATATTTACGGGCAGATTAAGATATTTTCATTAGACTGCTTTTGTCTGTGTGTTTGTTATTTCCCAGGAGCAGTAACTATGAAGACAATCTCACAGAAGGATCACAAAGATAATCACTCATTCTTGAGCAGTAGGGCAACTTGAGATTTATGTGCCTTTCTGTGATTGCTTTATTTTTAATTTGTGTTTGTTTTTATCATTTACATTAGGATTTTGTGGCTTGTACATTCATGAAAATGTACTGGAAAACAGTCACTTGCAAACTGGTAGAATAAATATACTTAGTAAAGTAAGTACTATATGCTTGCCGAGTAAAGCCTCCAGCATGCTCGGTAAGCTGGGATCCCTGTGAACTAGAGTCCATCGTGTGGTGCAAAGAATGTGAAATTTCAATAGTTTTGTGATCTTGTTAAAAAAATCAGACATGACTGCGCATGAAAAGATTATGAAAGAACAATTTGTGTTAAAGAAAATTGTGCGTCCTTAATACCTGTCATATGTGTGAGAGCTAGTGTTAATGGTTTAATTTTCTATTAATAATAATTTACAATTGGCCCAAGCATGCTCTCCCATTTTTAACATTATGATACCTCTAGTGAACGGTTGTAGCCCAGAAATTCTACAATACCTTTGCAGAGCTTAAGAAGCCCAGTTAGGCTGGGTTGAAATGTGAACCTTCCCTGAACCACCCTGCAAAAGGAAAAAAAGTTATGGGAACGAAGAATTACTGACATGTAATTAATTATACACAGAAGTCTCCTCAGAAATTTAATGAACTCAGGGTGAGCCAAGCCACCTGGATCCACCCCTTATTGCCCCTGAATCTTGGAGGCTCAAATTCCTGAGGCTAAGAATCCCTTGGACTCAAGACAGGTGGTTGGAACCCTAGCTGCTATAGCCCATCCAAATTTTATGCCATGATGTCTAGTTACAGCAGCTTAACTCCCTTCCACCAACACAAATGGAGAGGAGCATCCCATCCTACATTATGAAACAAGAGCTCTGACAGCAACAAAATGTAGTGGCTTTGCTAAAACTAGAAATTACTAGCTCATCCAGGATAAATGATCACCCAATACCCTAACAAGAACACTACTTTACCTGTGTGTGTGTGTGTGTGTGCACATTTGTGTGTGTTATTATTATTGATGATCAATCACAGCTAGGGTGACTTCATGCTCAGCATCCTGTAGGCTTAAGGATTTTTTTTCTGCTTACATAATCCTCCACCAAGGGACCACTTCGTTGCAGCTGGAACATTGCATGGTAAGATCTGCAATTTTCCTGGGCTTTTACAGGCTGTACTGTAAAATTTCCAGAGTCACATTTGATCCATAGGGCACACTTCGACCAACCAAAGCTAGTGGAAAGCAAAGATTAATGAATCAAGCAACACACACACAACACACACACAGTGAAGAGAGCATCCCATAAGGCTCATATTTCTTCAGTACAAGTTAGGCTAAATCTGTGTGAAAAAATGCAGGATTTTCTTAAACATGAAAGCTAATGCTCTTCTTGTAGCATCGTTCAGGGATGTTGGCACACTGCAAATCAGTTATTGTAAATGACAGAATCTGAGCAATGCACAAGAGGGTAAGTTTAAATTTCAGTTATTAGTAAACCTTAAGATAGCCAGTGGTACCAATTAGGGCTGTCAAGCAATTAAAAAAATAATTGCAATTAATTTGTGATTAATTGCAATAAAAATTGTGATTAATCGCATGGTTAAACAATAGAATACCATTTATTTAAATATTTTTGGATGTTTTCTACATTTTCAAATATATTGATTTCAATTACAACACAGAATACAAAGTGGACAGTGCTCACTTTTTTTTTTGTTACAAACATTTGCACTTTAAAAAAGAAACTTCAATTCACCTCACTGAAGTACTGTAGTTCAATCTCTTTATTGAGAAAGTTGAACTTACAAATGTAGAATTATATAAAAAGGATAACTGCACGTAACAATAAAACAATGTAAAACTTTAGAGCCTACAAGTCCACTCAGTCCTACTTCTTGTTCAGCCAATCACTCAGACAAACAAACATCCAGTGTTGGGGGAGGACAGGGGAGGAGGGCAGTAAGCAATGACTTGTGCAGGAGGAGAGTCTGGGAGGACAGGGGGTGACAATGGGGAGGAGCAAGCAATAACTTGCACAGGATGATGATGAGGGAGGTGTCTTGCTGCTGCTTCTGGAAGGGTGGTTTCTGGTACTGGCCTTGCCAGGCTAACCTCCTTTTACTGAGCTAGGTGGGCTCCCTTTGCTGAGTGAACCCTTGTTTGCAAGGAAGGGTGAATTTTACCTCATCATACTGCAGGGGAGGGGAGGCTGGTGCAGGGATTCTGAGATTGCCAGGCCCATGTTCTCTATGGGGTACCCCTTGAGCAAGCGGCTGGCTAAGGGCAATGGAGCATGATGCAAGGGCATTGGTAGTGGGAGTGACGGACCAGCTGGGAACAATAGGACATAGGCTGGCTAGGGTGATGATACATCCTGTTTTGGCCAGGAAAGTCCCCCTTTTCAGCTCTGACCTGGCCATCCCTAATTTTTCACCCAAACTGGGCATTTGTCCCGGCTGTGAGGCAGAGCAGAAAGTGGTAGCTGATGCTCAGAGATCCGTTGAAGGCAGCACTGCCTGCCAGCAGGAAAGCTGAGAAATTTGCCACTGGAAGGCAATGCTGGCTTCAGAGCTGACCTCTGGGTGGCAAAGAGCAGGGACAGCTCAGCCTCAGCCGGGGGAGGTGTGGATCTGGGGGAGGGGGATCAGCACCAGCTGCGGGCGGCCTGGGGAGGTCAGCTTGGGAGACCCCTGGTCATCCTATTTTTACTTTAAGAAATATGGCCACCCTGGGTGGGGAGGTGTCAAGATCTCTACTTCTCCGCTGGGGTCGGGATGAGAACCACGTCTTTCTCTAGCCTCTTCTCTTCCCACCCTCCAGCGATGGCTTGCGTTACTGTGCCTGACCAGACATAGGTTCTCTGCAGTGGGTGATGCTCCCCTCCCGCTCAAAGGGTCTGCGACTAACATGTGTTAAAAAAATTAATGCATTAATTATCCTGTGCGTTAATCACACATGTTAATGGTGAATAACTGACAGCCTTAGTTTTGCCACACCGATGTTTTGCCACACTATGGCTGAAGTGAAGATGGGCTTTAAGCCAAAATTCTGAAAATTTAAAAGGAGCACGGCAACTGTATAGCATATCCCCTAAGAGAAATCCTTCCCTGAGTGGCTGGCTTTGAGACCCAAAAGAAACAATGTCAGAGCTCCAGGAAAATGAAATTGAATCTATAAGCTGCCATCATGGGCTAAATTCTGTCTTAATATGTACACATCTCCTGCCTACATCAAGTCAGAGCTGCATGCCACGACATGAAGAAGCATTTGAGAATTGCTGCTGTTACAGTTTCAGGCTAACTGTACCTGTATTCCCCCTCCATGGTCCAGCAAGGGCACCCACTTTTAGACTCCCAGCTGTCACCTCTCTTGGGCAAAGACCCATATCTCACTCCCTCCGGACCTGGGTTTTAAGGCTGCACAGCTCCCCGGATTACACTGTGACATCCCCAGCAAGCCAGAGTGCCTGAACAGGCCAGTGCCTATGTTTTGTTTTTTCACCAAAGGCTATGCCCAGTGTATTGCCTGAAGTCACAAGTTACCAAATTGTTCCTTCTAAGCAAGCACATTTATTCTTAAGGTGAAAGCATTACAGAGAAAGCATATCACACCAAAAGTTTATCAGAGGGCATTCATCAATCTTATGGGTCTCTAATTGGTGAACCCTTCTATAAGAATTGGCCCCATTTTTGGGCAGAAGGTCCTGTCCATTTGCTGGATTGGAAAGAAGGCACTGGGTCAATTAAAATTCAAGCTATTTATCCAAATATCCTGTATTTGTCTGTTGGCCTCTGAAGAATCTACTTTGAACTAGTATATAAGCATCTCCTCAGGAGCTGGTATTTTTTTTGCGGGGCCGTGGAAGGAAATAAGAGGGTAAACCTGGCTGAATCACCATCCACTGTTTTTAGTTCCTGGAGGAGCTGGGTAGCCCTCCTTTATGGAGTAGAGCATATTCTTACATAAACCATTTATTTGAAACAATGGAGACAAAAGGTGCTGCATGGGGTTGCAATATCTATCACAGCTACATGCTGGCATTTGAATTGCAATGGAAAGCACCTCTCAGATGGGAATCAACACCACAAAATTTAGCTCACACCAGTGGTTTGGTCTATTCTGTTCATATTATCTTCTGAATATCTGAGGTTTCCTTTCTGAATTCTAAAAAAAAAAAAAGCCCACCACACGCCAGACTTACAATGAACCACGTGGCTTCTACAGATGACTGAGGTACTTGAATTGATCTGCTAAAATTCAAATCCATCTAGTGTGAAGATTTTTTGAGTGTTAATCATACAATTTGATTATTATTATTATAGCTAAGGGAAGAATAGAGAAAAATAGCATATGAATTTTGGCTTCTTCTGACATAGTTAGGAGTATGTGTGAATGAAAAGCTGTGATCACTTTGAGCTTACCAGGCTTGTCTTAAATAATTAGATAACGTTACTGCAGCAGTAGTGTCTTACCTATGGTTAGCACCGATAATATTGCAAATGTTGAGGCTTAATTATGTGTTTTCTAATTGAGCCATCTGGGGGTGGGGTAGAACACAGGAATCATGACTTTTCAGTGAAAACCTAGAAGTTTTTGTCCAAAAAGTTTTTTTTTTAAAGTTAAAGCCTAAATTTTCCAAAGAGCAAACCCTTTTCACAAAAATTAATTCAGTAAATAATTTCAGAAAACCATATTTTGGACAGAAATTTTTGATCTATATTATTTAAAAAATCTAAGATTTCTGTTTTCCAAACACCAGCAGAAAAATAAATCCTGAAATGAAAAAAAAAGGATTTGGTATATAGTGTCACAAGTAATCACTAAAACCCAAATGTATCCCTGTTGTAACTATATAATGTATCCATAGGCTACAACACATACAATCACTAAGTGAATCACATATACAAGTAATAGAGACTATAATCTGCATTATTTATATTATGGCAGTCCCTAGAAATCCCAGTCAGGGGTCGGGACCCCATTTTGTTAGGCACTATATGGACCAGGGGTGGCCAAACTGTGGCTCGCGAGCCACATGTGGCTCTTTTACCATTAAAGTGAAGCTCGCAGAATGCCCCCACCCTCCATTCTCCACCTATCAGAATGGGGAGGTGGGGGGAAGCTCAGGACCCCGGCCTTGCAGCAGAATGGTCTTGTGCACAGTGGAGGGGGGGGGTCTCAGAGCTTCAGACTTGCAGGACACCCCTGCTGGGGCTCGAGGCTTCAGCAGGAGCAGGGCTGAAGCCCCAAGCTCAAGCCACGAGCTCGGTCATGCATCTCCCATGGGGCTGAAGCCCTGTGCCCTAGCCCCAGCAGGCGCGCCCCAGCTTTTCAACTTCTGAAGATTGTCGTATGCGGCTCAGAGCAAATTTGGCCACCCCTGGTATAGACATATTACGAAGGAGACGACAGCTCATGCTCCAGAGCGCTCAAAATCTACTTTATAGGCAAGACACCACAGGAGGACAAAACAGACAGATTGGGTGGGAGGCAGAAGTAACAAAACAAACAAGCCTCAGCAGAAAAACAGAAATCACATCTCGTCATTTGACCAGCCAGTGACATTGGGGAGTGATGTGTAAGCAACACAGCGGATATGCATTGTAAGGAGGGATTAAAAGAAAGATTAGAGGATAAGGGTGTGGCATGTAGAAAGTACAGAGATGCTTGAGGGAGAAGTGGGTTAACAGGTGATGGAGGCTTTCATCATTGGCAGGGGTCAACAACTCAATAAGCTAGTGAATGTGATAGAGTGGGACTAAATAATGCAGGGGAACTCTAGTGAGGGATGCAAAGAGTGGAGTGATGTTGCTGGACTGACAAACCAGAAAGAGGATCCTAGCAGCAGCAGTTTGAATGGATTTAAGGGGAGGGGCAACTTGGGTGGGATCAAAGCCAAAGGAACAGATTACAGAAATTGTGCTTTCTAGCACAGTCTGGCAGCTGAGAGTGTCTTCCTTCTGGGTATGCTGCAGCCTCTGTATCTTAGGGACCAGGGTGAGCCCTGGGATAGAAAATTTAAATCACAATTCTCTTTATTAGATACATAACAAGATGGCTCCTATCAATTCCTAGCATGCAGACCCTGAGTGTGCCTGCCTCATGTAGTGGCCCTCTGGTGATTACACAGGAGTCAGTACCACACTAAATAATAACAGTCACTGAGGCATGAGATACTGAGGACTAGAATAAGAACTTTAGAAATCTGGACAGACTGATTAGTAATTATGAAGCTGCAAGTGTCAGGACTTGGATGCAACCTGGATGCACGTGGGTCTAGAGAAAAGGGTGAGCTGAAGATGAAACTTCTACTTGAGCCATAGAAGACGTGACACCTACAATAGCTATAAACTGCTTATCCCCTGGGTGAATCACATTGCTCAATCTCACCCACAAAGACTGTATATCAGAACCACACCAGGAATTAAGGGGGCCCATTTCTTCTTTATTTTTAAGTAGTGAGGAAACCGTGTTGTTTCAGAGGTTTTGAATGCTTACCAAAGAATGGATGGCAAAACCTAGAGATGGAAAGACCTAGCACAAATGTAGGCTTGTTCCCTACAGAACATTTAGGCCCCAAATCAGCACTTATTTTGGTGCTCAAAATAATCAAATAACAATGCATCTTCCCATGCTTTGTCTAATCTTGTTTTAAAATATTCCTGCTTCTGTCCCTTCCTTTTCAAGGACACAATCCTATGGGGTACTCCTTAGTCAGTGAAGTCATTGTTAAGAAGATCCAAAGTATTGGGGCCCAATGTAGGTACACAGATCTTGGAAAGTTAGAATAATGTATTTCCAATACCACTGGAGTTTTTGAGCATAAGTGGTCCCACATAAAGCCAAAACAGAATAATTCTTAAATACAAGGCACCTTTAAATGAAGTATATATACTGTTTTATACACTGGAACTTTACAGAGTGGAGGTAACTACCAGTCATGAACCAAATGGTATGAACGTCATTACCCAACACCCGTAGAGAGACTTCATTTGACTACTATAAAACACTCGGCGTTATCTGACCTGGGGCTAGCTCTCCTAAGTCCGTTCATAACTCTCCAAACTGGAAATATGCGGCATATTCAACATACATTGTTTGGGACTTTAACTGAAGTCACCTCTTCTGCTCAATGAAAATATATTTGCATGATGTATGGTCTATTTCTAGTGAAATGGAGAAGTGTATAAACACAAGCAATTATTGTAATAGGTCATACGTTAACTGCAAGAGATGCATCTATAGGTGTGAAATATAAAGTTCAGTCATTAATATCTTTAAAAACTTTTTTTAAAAAAAAATCAAAGATTTTAAACAGGCACTGATATTAATACACTTTTGTAGTTTGAAAGACATTTTGAATAACCACCCTTTCACTCGATGAGGCAGGGGTCCTGTGGAAAAAATTGTATGTAATCATATAACCAAAGATTATCATAATCTTAAGAATAAGAGGGCTGAATTAAGGTTGCACAGACAACATTAAATCTGGCATTGCCTAATTTTTAAGTGTCTGACTTTGCAACCTTAATGTTCTTTTAATGTCCTTTTGTGCTTTAGTTAACAAGTCCAATGGCAGAATTTTCAGCAACCCTTATTTTTGGCAAACTCGGCTCCCACTGAAATCTGTGGGAGTTTTACCAATGGGAGCAGAAATTAGGTGAATATGGAGTACTTTCTAAAAGCTCACTTTTTTATGAATGACCAACTTCACAATTAAAGAGGGTATTTAAATAATAGAGAAAAAATAGAATATATCCACAATTGCCTTTTAAAAATCTGTACACTTGGAGAGCAAAATATACTTATAACTAGATGGCTAACATACCTAAACTGAAGACTCATTGAATACTCATAGTAACAAATCTTTGTCCCTCTCTTGGCCCAACCTCAACCTCTCCCCATACCTGCCACACTGAATGCTACCATGGAGGAGTGCTCTGTGTACACAAGGGTTGCAGAACCCTCCATCACAGCGTATCTGCAGCCAGAACAGTTCCATTGTGTTGGGCACCACCTGTAGCCCTACTGCAGGCCAGAGATTTGTCTCCTCATACAGTTTTATACATTATCATGGTTGCTAAGTACAGTTTCTTACTAACAGCAGTTTATCTCAAGGAGTTTAACTCTCTCTAAAGGACTGCCCCTGTCCCAAGGGGGTTAGCACAGTGATATTAATGTTTTCTGAATTCTCACAACATTGAGCCGTCACTTAGATTGGAAGAAAGCCCAACCAAACCTCATATATTCTGACTGTGCTCTGTCCAAGATGCAACATTTCCCCCACTAGGTTATCGTACCAATTGTTCAAGCAATGACCTACAGTTCTATGACAGGAAAACGTTTTTCTGGCCATCTAACAAAATGCCACTTTCTTATTTCTTCATTTCCAAAAGAAATGATAGCATATTATACTAATGGAACATAAAACTACAATAACAGATGTATTATTAAGCTAACAACAATTGCGGTCTGCTTGTGCACTGCTCATTATTGCCTAATTATTTTGGACCACTGTTATAGAATATCGTAACTTTCTTTGTTTTGTGTTTTTAAGTGTTGACTTCATGCAAGACTATTTTGTCAGTAGCGATTCCAATTCATCCATCTATTTTTTAAAAAGAAAATGAATATCAATGAACTGACAAATAATAGACTATTAAGTATGCAATCACAATATTTGCCTAAAAAACAAGTCAGACAACTCATTCTTTATGTGCACTAAGGAGAGTAACATTGAGAACTGTCACAATATGTTGTCTTTCTTAAGTTCACGGCCAATATGTATTGTGGTAAACCTGATAACCATCTGCTTTTCTTGGTAGACCAATTTGTCCCAGCTTAATGTTAGGAGCTGCATGGCACAGTCACTTATTAATTATGCATTTGTTCTACACATACAAAGCAATAAAATTGTTATGCTTATAAGAATTTCACAAATCTTTACAACTCGTGCTGGTATTATTTGGGGACAAAATTGTATTTTTATTTAGTTATGATATTTGTGTTACTCTTTGGAGGCTGGAGGAAAGCACGGGAGTTCACACACAGCTCTTAAACCTGAATATGTCATTTTATGACAGAGAACCAATGTAAGAGTCATTTTGAAATATTCAAAAGAGAGGTAGAATCGTCTTGTAATTCAGACACTGAACCAGACACAGGCAGTGAGCATTTAATTTCACTCTCTGCTACAGACTTCTTGTATAACTTTGATCTAGTCATTTAAACTTTCTATGCTATATAAAAAATTCAGAGAATAATTTTATATTTGTCTATGTTGGCCATTTATTTATTTGTGTGTTGTCCATTTGTCTTGGGAGCAGGAACTATCACTTACGTTGTGTTTGTACAGGGCCTATCACCATAAAGCTCCAATCTCTGTTGTGGCTTATAAGTATTAGTGTAATACAAATATAAAATAATAATTTCCCCCAGAGACCAAGCAATAAAGTATCCTTCCTGTTTTCCTCTTTTCTTTATTAAATTGTCTTCTCAGACCTGTTCCAAAAAGCTCCCACTGTTGCAGTAATTTACAAACAAGTGGATTAAGTTTCGGATCCTTCAAAAGTCTGCTGGCCCTAAAATATATTAAAGCTTTGGTCATTGCTTCATATTCTGCCATCTTTCCTGACCTGACCTGGATCCAAATTTGAGGTTTGTGTATTACTGCTGATTTTACTGAGATTAAGTTGTATGTATAAGGCTTCTCACAGTCTAGCTACAGAATTTCTCAGCTTTTACACCTACAGACTAGTAGTTTTAGAATTTAAGATGTTACTGTGTCTTCTGACAGAAGCTCATCAGTGATTACTGATATACCTAATGTAACAGGCTATAAAAAGTTGGAGTGTACTTCCTATATTCCTGACTGGATTAGATTACTCCATTAGTTTTGCAATTTCCTCTGTGAAAGATCTAATCTTTTATTGCCCATTTTCTATAGCCATTTAATATCACAGTCTGGGAGAGTACACCACATGGGAATGGAAATTGATTCTAGAGACTCTGGTAATAAAAACATGGCATGTAAACTGTATGCCCTGGGTTTTTTGCTCTCAGAGAGGTCCTGATTAAGATCAGAGTCATCAAAACTCAAAGTGTAAAGCCGCTAGGGATGAAATCACATCCAATCAATGGGTGTGTGTCACTATGTAGTTCACACACTAAAAAAATTAAAAAAAAATGCAGACTTCTAAGTTTCAGACTTTTTTTTTTTTTTTAAAAAGTGACTATGACCAAAGCTTATCTGCAATACTGTCCTTCTTGGGAAATGACTAGCATTAGGTTAGAATTAATTACTTTTTGGTTTAAACTCTAGGACCAAACTGTTAATTAAATCACAGGCTTTCATGTGTTGGATAGAAAGTGTTTCCTGTTTCTGAGGCTAAATGCAAGGAGTTTATTAGCCTTAGATATTGTTGTTGCCACCAAGTCAACAGCCCGCATTTAAGTTATTCTACAGAAATATGATCTTCATTCCCCCTCCCCATGCAATCTGATTGGCTATTGCCCTCAGAAATCCCCATCCACAAATATGGCCATCTCAGTTTTTGGCACCTTCCTCTTTAACATCTTGCTTCTCTGTTCCTTGGAGAAATATTAATCTTTGCTGTCAATAATTAATTTTATAAATTATATTCAATATAAAGAGATATGTAGGGTGACATAATGGACATTTATATCCCTGACTTAGATTGGTGCAGAATACTTTCTATAAAGAACCAAGCACATCTATTAATTGGCAGTTTGTTTGTTTTAAAAAAATAGCATGCCTGGGGGCTGATTCTCCACTGCCCTGCACTTTGTGTAGTCATTTACACGCATGCAAAGAGGGTACAAAGTGTTATCAATCTGATTTGGTAGCATTTTATACACACTTGGCACATGTGTATGTGACAATTCAAAATACAAAGCACTAGAGAACCAGGCCCATGGAATTTTCAGACATTATGTATTAGCCCTTTCTAATAATACCCACAATGTGAGGAGCACTCTGACAGAAGGAAGGCACAGCGCTCACCCTGTACAGCTTCCCGTCTGAACAGACAATGGAAAAGGCTGTGCCAGGTACGCTTTGGCACAGGCAACAGTCGTTTACGATGCATGCATTAATGTAGGCATTCTCACAATCAACAAGTCTGATTATATTCTGCCAAATGCTGTCACTCTAATACTGTGGAACTGGACTCTGGATAGCAGTGCAGGATGACCTCTTCTACACACAGCTAGCCTTTCTTATTTTATTCAGTACACTGGAAGCAAGGGGGGGAATATACAATTAGCCTTATTTGGGGCTTGTGCATTTAGATTATGTTTCATTGTTATCGGATGACTCAAGGGCATATATTGAGAGTACAAAAATATTCAGAGGGTGTTAACCTATGCCTCCTAACAGAGGCAATCTTGTCAACTCTTTAGAAAACTATTACCATTTGCCTGCTTTCTGGGTTCCTCCTCCCGCAAAGGAGTACACTGAAAACGAATCTATTGGTCTGATACTTAACCAACATTCTGCTTTCCCCAGAAGTGCTTTTGCAGCAACCAACACCCAAGTCAGTGTGATTCATTGGATCAATAATTCTAAGGACTACACCTAAAAGGTTGAAAAATTTGATATAACCTGGCAGAAGAGTAATGATTGTAATGTTCACCAAGATAGTTAATGAGACTTGGGGGAGAGAAATAAGGACAGATTCAATCTTACACACCAGCTTCAGCAAAGCATTCTGTATTTTGTGTTAACTCTGATGTCTCCATGGTGTAATGGCATTACAAAGGCATCTTTATCTTCCTTTTGTTTTTATTCTTTTACTGATTAACATTTCTCATTACCCCAATTTCTCATATTGACTAATATGACAGAGTAGGGCATCAGTGCTGGAAAGGATAGCTCTAAATGTGCCTTGCTAAATAGCTAATTGATTTAGGCAGCACTTTTCCCATTAGAGAACAGAAGGAGTATACTCGTCCCTCTCCACTCATTAGAGCCTTTCTGTCTCATCCCTTTTTTTTATCACTATCCCCTACCAAAGAGGACAAAGTCCTTCCTCACTTTTGAACTGCCTCATAAATCAACCTCTCCTTGCAAAAAAAAAAAAAAAAAGTACGAGAGCATTCTACAGGGCTCCCCTCAAACATTGCAACAATAGGGATACTACAAAGTTTGAGGCTAGTAATATAGAACACTGTAGCTTTTCATTGGTGCAAGCTCTGAGGATCCAGACAACCACCTTTTCCGACCCTAATGCATGGTTATGGCCTCATACTCCACATCTCTCCTATTTGCAAAACCCACCTGCTACATAGAATCACTCAAGCTCCAAGCTGGTCCTCCTTCTCTGAACTTGGCTAGAAATTGGCAGTATGACCTGTCATGGTCTGTCAGGTACTACCCCAAAGAAGGAATGAGCTATTGGTGACATCATCAGACCAGGAAATGGAAAATTCTGGTCAAGTTGGAACCCAACTTGCCTCCTAGCAGCCAAAAAACCTCCTTCCTCCCCAGCCCAGAACTCCACTTTAATTGCCACCAATAAACACTTTAAACTTAGTTGGTTTCTATCTATAATCTGCGTGGGAACTAATTAATTTTCTAGCCCTTGAACAAACGATTTGTACATCAACACCACTAACTCATTTTACAATTTCCCCCTGTATTTGTTCGCTAGCAAGAAGTCCTTAGGAAGAGGCTAAGTGGTGTAATATTTTTTAATTATTTAATATTTAATATTTAGCATTGCCCACTTGTATTGACCATCCCTGATACTAGCCAATGCCACGTGTGTAAGCCCTACGCTCATCCCATACTGCTTTTTTAAAGCATTATTTCCATGGTGAAGGCTATTAGATATATCCAATCCCTTCTGTGTGGTACAATTTATCATCTAACCAGCAAAGATGACATAATGAACTTTCCTTTGCTAGTTGAGAATCAGCACTTTTTCCTCTCTAGTGTGAGACAAAGGAAAAACCAGTAGCAAATGATATACCTATATATATTTCATGAACTAGCTTCTTAATACCACACTTTAATTTTAAAGCTGTTTTATAGCCAGAGCAAATGGCAGTCAAACCACAAAGTGAAGACTGTAGATTCATCTGGAAACACTCTTTACTATAAGAAAAGGAGTACTTGTGGCACCTTAGAGACTATGTGGAAGGTTGGTTCTTTATGAGAGTATCCAGTTTTGAGAGCTCATTCTTAATCTTTCCCTGTTTGCTGTAGAGGATGTTGATCAGGTGGTTCCACAGTTTCTTTGAGAGTGTGTGGCACAAGCTGTCAGCATAGTCTGTGTGGTATGTAGATTGTAATGGATTTTTTACCTTCAGTCCTTTCGGTATGATGTCCATCTGTTTGCATTTGGAGAGGAAGATGATGTCTGTCTGTATCTGTGCGAGTTTTTTCATGAAGTTGACAGATTTCCACTCTATACGGCTAAATTCAGTGCCTTGCATAATCACAGGTTTCAGAGTAGCAGCCGTGTTAGTCTGTATTCCTTTTCTTTTTGCGAATACAGACTACCACGGCTGCTACTCTGAACTCTTTACTATAGTGACTCCCCACTGCCACTAGGGTTTATGAATGCAGTTAAATTGGAAAGCAGTTACATGTGATATTTCTGTACCTTTGAAGACATTGGGGTGGTAATTAGGCTGTGTAGGAGAAAGAATATTGGACCTAGCTAAAGTTATGTATAAGATCTCAAGGGATTTATGAACCTTGAAGTTTGGTTATCATTTAGAGAAATAAGTAAACCAGCCCTGTAGTTTTTCTTGGACATATTAATTAATCCATGCTCAAAATTCCAAGGTCAAGTTACTCCAGATGTTCCTTCCCTCCAAGAAGCTTCAGGATCTTTCAGACATTTTCAGGGAGGGTCCTAAGAGATGGCTGGCTGCACAGGAAGGAGACATGCTGCAGTAAGAACAGAAATTCAGTAGTTTTCCAGCTCTGCTCACAATCTCAGTTCATGTTTGCTAAATTTTCATTAACCAATCCCAAGGTTCATGAATGCATCTAATCTCAGAACCAAGGCACAGTTTGAGCAGGCGTATAGTTTCATACAGACTTTGAACAGCTGTAATCTTGGCCCTTCTTTATTTCAGTTACATATTTTGCAAGTAAAATATCCCAAACACAGAGCTGGATATTAAAAAAATGATAGCTGTCACTGCCTAGATAAGCTTAAAATCAAACTTCTTATAAATACCAACAGCTTTGCTACTTCATATTGGGGTTCCCCCCAAGACCTTTTCCACTCAGTTCCCCAAGAACTCAGTTTGACTCCAGTCTCACCACTGAGGTTCCTTTGTTTGGCATACAACAAAGCTATGTCAAGTTGATTAAAGACAAGCATAGGGGGTGAGTATAGGGCATACCACACATCCAGTGTACATAATCACGAATCAGCTTATATACATACTTACACTTAATACTATTGGTTGATGCATCATAAAACACAGTTTATGAGTGTCTACTAATGTTTGTAACCAATCCCTGTACAGATGATGAACTGTCCACAAACTGCGAAGTATGCTAATAAGCAAAGCTGCATCTGCAAGCTTATCACACATTACTCTTCTATTTCTTTACTAATTATCTGTTATTTACAAGTCTACTTGTGAATTTATATTTTGCCCATTGTTAACCTCTGTTTCCCTGCTTCTGTTTTCTTTCATTGTTCATGCACAGTCTAGATTTCATCATAAGGAGAAATTTTATTTGTCATAAGCAGGGTCAGATTAATTCAGGGGGGTTAGGGGCTGCAGTCCAGGGCCGAGGGTTAAAAGGGAGTCCATGGCAGCAGGGCTCAGGGAGGCAGCCTGCATGCTATGGCCTCATGCTGCTCCTGGAAGTGGCTGGCTGCTGGCACATCTCTGCAGCCCCTCGTGGGGAAAGGGGGGGGTGGTTTTGCATGATGTCTCCGCCCTCAGCACCGTCCCCGCAGCTCCCATTGGCTGCAGGCATTGGCAGCGCACAGAGACACGCTACCCCCCTCCCACTAGGGGCACGCAGAGACGTGCCGGCAGCCGGCCGCTTCCAGGAGTGGTGTGGGACCAAGGCATGTAGACAGGCAGCCTGCCTGAGCCCTGCTACGCTGCCAACCAGGAGCCACCTGTGGTACCACCTCCCAGCCAGAGCTTATACCTCACACCCCCTCCTGCACCCCAAACTCCTGCCCCAGGTCAGAATCTCCTCCTGTACCAAACTCCCTCCGAGACCCCACACTCCTTCCTGCACCCCAACCTGCTGCCCCAGGTCAGAATCCCCTCCTGCACCAAACTCCCAGAGCCCACACCCCTCACTCTTGCCTGCACTCCAACATTCTGCCCCAGCCTGGAGCCCCCTCCTGCACCCAAACTCCCTCCCAGAAATAAACTAATATAACAGCTGTTCTAAGGTAAGAAGTAGGCTATTTTGAATTAACTATATTCTACATGTTTTAAGACTGAAATGTAACCACAGAATGGCTTTATGTTAATTAAAAGGCAAGTTTAGTATAGTGTTAATAGCCTCAATGCCATAATTCTGATAATTTTGTTTTAACTTAGGGAAAAGACTTGTATACTGGGGCCCCACAAAATCTAATAGCCCTGGGCCCATATGAGTGTTAACCTGACCCTGGTCATAAGGATGGAAGTTGCAACAATGGTGATGTTCAATTCCTCCTAAGCTGTGTGAAGTGAGATGGGAAATGTGCATATCTTCCTGCAATAATGCTGTTTCTATCCACTGAATTCTAACAATAAGGATCAATTTTTCATAAGAAAATCACAGAAACACAGAGACAATAAGTGGCTGTTTATAGATTTCAAGAGAACAACTATGCTAAGGTTTCTGTTGTGGGGTCAATTCTGCAAAGCATTGAATGTCCCCAAATGTTCTGAATGCAATTGAGTCTGGAAATATCAACCCACTGAAGGATGAAATCCTATGTTCCTTAACAACCTATACATTTATTACTTGTCTTAAACACAAATGAGCTAAAAAGCCCCACCTAGGAGAATTCCTCTTCCTTAAAGCCTTCTCTATATTACACCATTCTCAAATACTGTGAATCACATTCACTGCACTGCTGTGTGTAGCTGAATGATTATGTTCAAAGCCATTTTGACCCACGCAATAGTCACAGAATTTAAATACTGTAGGTGTGGATTCTCCCCTCACTTTTGCTGATGTAAACGGTTAGTCATTCTTTTTTAAGTCAATAGAGATACGAGTATAAATGAGAAGACATTGCAGCTCTATATGAGGCTTCAGCTGGTGGAAATATTTTTTTCAGCCACCAGATATTTTGAGTTTTCAATGAACAATCAAAAACTGAGATATTTTGATTCTAAATGCTGCCAACATGCTTCATGAGAGCTGGAGCTCAGGTGCCTCATGCACCCCTTCTCCCCTATTGGCCTGACACAATGGTTGAACTATGTCTCCCACGATGTACTACAGTCTCCCCTCTTGGTGAGGGGAAGTGGTGCATCATGACCATTCCATGGCCATAGTGCATCATGGGAGATGAAGTCCATCTGGGGCATTTTTAACTAGCCCTATATGGGCTACTGAATTATCCATGGAGGTGAATTCACAATCAGAGTTAGTCACCTCCTGTTTTTCCACTGAAGTGTATCAGATACAGTAACTTATTGTATTTATGATACAGTATCAGGGAGGATAATCTTGGCCATTTATATCACCTGTAATTGTAAGGAATGTGTCCTGTCATTTGCCCTGAGCAGCATCATAACAGCATTTTCCCTGAAAATGCTCTGTGGGAAAGAGTACTGTGCTCTGCTGGCAGGCAGCCCATATATTGGCCTCGCAAAGAGACATATAGTTTCTCTTTCCTAGCCTGGATGTGCCTATATTTAACACCAATCCCAACTTGACTGTAAAGGGTCTGCTTAAAAATAATTTGTTAATATTCTCTCTGAAACCATTCAACAATGGTAAAAGAAAGGGGGACTCCCAAACCAAATATCATATTTTTCTTGCATGTTCAGTAAAGCTGGCAGGGAAATGATCCTTCTCCCCTGTGAAAAATTCAGGTACAAATTGAAATATTTTCATTTTCATTAAAAAAAATTAAGTATTTATTAAAAAACATGTTTGACTAAAACATAATTTTTTTCTGAAAAAAACTAAAACAAAAAATATTTTAACTGAAAAAGTAAATCTTAAAGGTGTTTGAAAGTTATTATAATGGAACACCCATCAAGGAAGCAGAACATAATAGACAGCTAAATGCACTGCAGATATTAAAATACTAAATGAACGATAGTACAAATATTAAAATTGCTGCTTGCATGTATTTGCCCACCTCTATTGCTGTCTATGGCATATTTGATTAGGTACAAAGACAAAAATAAAGAACATTTGCTCTAAAACACCCTCACTTGACTGAAAAATCAAGGAACAGAGGAATAATAATGGAAGCAGAGATTCTGTTGGAAGAACCTGCACGGGAAGAACAAAACTGTAGTACAAACATGAAGCACACAAACAAATAAGAACGCTGAAGAGGAAATACTTGAGGGAGCTGTGAGGATTTCTCAGAGAAGGGGTGCCAGAAGTCATCTTCCTTCAAAATAAAGGTATTTGTGCAGAAAAATTATTCAGGGAAGTAAAATCATTTGAACCATAGCATTTATCAAATTAATGGGTTCAGCTTTATAGCCACCTGCATGTCAATGCTTGTGTCATTTTTATACTGGGAAGAAGGGCTAGACCTTGGGAGTTGGTCAGGATTGTGTGAAAGCTCCTAAGGTTCTGGCTGTTGCTAAACTTTCCTTACCGAGGCTCACAAAATGATTTTTCTTCCTCTTAATTTAAATCATTGTCTTTCAAGGGGATGGTAAAAGAAGACATGTCTTTTTAAACTGTCTGAGTAGTGTAAGGGGCCTACTGTCAATCAAACATAGGCCCCGTCCTCTGACCCCTCAGGCCCTGCCCACCTGTCACCCAAAGACCCACCCCATGGGGTATTACTTCTGGGGTTGAGATGGACACATGACCAGAAGCGTGACATCCAACTGACTGAAAATAGATGCCAGGGCGTAATTCCTCAGGCCCACCTCGGTGTCCCTGGTGAGTTCAGTTCCGTCTCCTTTTACAATCTTGCAAAAAAGGTAGAGCAGTGCGTTATTTAAATCCATATAATCTATGTCATTCCCTGCTAAAAAAAAAAAGTCAATGGAGGCAGCCTCCATATGGCCAATAGAGGCGGCACCTCGATGTAGTTGCTTTTCTCGATGCTGGTCTGCGTAGGGGCTATTTGGAACAAGTCTAGTTCAGGTTTAGGGCACTCTTAAGACCCACAGTGAACAAAAGCCATGTTGATTAAACTTTCTCTCTTTTACCAGGTAGAGTGTCTCCTCTTTCGCCGAGGCTTCCTCTTGGACTTTCACTTATGGCCGGCCTGCATGTCAAAGCCCTTCTTTTAGAGGGTTTCGGGGGACCTGTGCGTCATGGGTCTGATGCATTTCTCTTTCTCTTCCTCCTTTTAACGTACATCAGCCCTGATCCTTCCTGTGCAGCTGGATTCCGCACCTTCTCCAAAACAGCTATATTTTGAGTAGTGTTTTTTACGTGGCGTTTAATAATCTCTAGCCCCCTCCTCAAAAGCAGTACAGCTTTTCGAAAGAGGCTGCAAAATTTTCCGCCCACACCAGCCCCATACATCACAGGGGCCCCATGATATCCAGAAAGGGCATATCCAGCCTGGGCTTCATAATAGTTGCAGTAGATGGTGGGGTCGCCGTAATATTTTAGGGTCACCCTAGCACTTTGCTTTTTAGAAACCTCACTCTCTCTGGGAACACAGATGCAGCTTGACAATCACCTTGCCGAAGCAAAATGAAACGTGTCTGTTGTGATCAGTCGTTATTTCAACGGTGATGGTGTTGATGTGGCGTTTAGTGACAGGGACGTAATGAGGTTTAGTGTAGGTGATGGTGATAAACACATTGTTCCTTCCTCAGACGGAGCTCTTAGAGGGGTCACATGACCCTCTTCCGGGCAGGTCACTACACCCCGAAACACCCCCCAATTGGTCAAATCTGCTCTCAGGGAGGTCCTCTGTGTCTGAAACCCATCCTGATTGGTAGAGAGTGGTAGGTGGAGTTCTTAGAGGGGTCACACAACCCACTTCCGGATGGATCATCCCACCCCGGAACACCCCGATTGGTCAAATCTCCCCTTGGAGCAGTCCTATGGGGGGGGGGGGTGAAACCCATCCTGATTAATAGTGGAAGGACTTCTTAGAGGCATCACATGACACCCTTTCCTTCTGGTTACGTGTCTGTCTTAACCCCAGAATTAATATCCCGAAGGGGTGGGTCTTAAGGTAACAGATGTGTGGGGTTTTAGGGGTCAGAGCCTAGGTTTGATTGATGGTAGGCCCCTTATACTACTTGAATGGAATTCTGTACTCATCCTATAATGAGGAATGTGAAGGATTCTTGTTTGAAAGTCATTCTTCCTTAGCCCTAGGACTGTCAAACAGCAAAACAGGAAAAGCTAAGAACTTGAGTTTTGCCAGGCCCCCCACATGATATTAAATCTCCTGATTTAGAAAAGTTTAAGATGTAGAACCTAATATTTTCAATTCGATTTTTTTTAAATATAGTCTCTCTTTCCTAACGTTAAGTTCCAATTCTGCTAACAGCAAGCCTGAATCTAGACGATAAAGGCCACAACCCAGGAATGGCTAAACTGTGTTCAGCTCAGCACCCAGTTGGGGGGGGGGGGCCAGGGGAAAGGGTGGCACTACATCACGCATCTGCTCCCTCCCCTGAGACTCAGCCCAGCTGGGGGTCAAACTGGTGGTCCCTTATTTGGCTGGAGATTGCTCAAGCACAAGTGCATTCCTGCTTCAGTCCTTCACCATGCCTACCCAGGAGGACACATTGGCTTTATATTACCAGAAATTTCCCCTTCTGCATCTCGTTTGGTCAGGGATCAAACCATGAGCTCAATCAAAGAGAAGAACTGAAGAGTAAGGAGGATAATGTCACTCCATTTCAAGAGCAAGAAGGAAATGGAAGGTTTCAGAGTAGCAGCCGTGTTAGTCTGTATTCGCAAAAAGAAAAGGAGTACTTGTGGCACCTTAGAGACTAACAACTTTATTTGAGCATAAGCTTTTGTTAGCTACAGCTCATACACTAAGGAGAAATGGCTAGATGGGTTGCATTAGGTGGATTGCTCCACCATCCAACAGCAGCACTGAGAGAGTTAATTCAGACAAGCCTAGCAACAGAAAGTGTATAAGCATATTCCCTTTCAGTGCCAGCTGACACGGGAACAAAATCTCGACTGCTTCATGATTGTCATAGCTTGCTGGGTGTCTGTTTAAAAAATAAATATCTGCCTCAGTCAGTGGCATCAGCTTTGAGAAAACAGATGTTTCTGCATCTAGATTTCACAAGGCTCACACAGCAGCTGACACGTTATCAAAGCTTCAAGAATAAATCAATGTGTGATTTGCCTCAACATCTTCCTTCTAGTTTTTGATTATTACCACAAATCGAGCCAAACCAGTAAAGTAACAAGGCAAATTGGCCAGCTCCCACCCTACTGATCAATGATAATCCATTAAATAATGATGAAGGTGAATGATCTGGCAGGAGTTTACCAAGGGCCAGATTGTGATCAACCGCTCTCCCAGGTGGGATAGAGGGAGATTTGGAGTAACCCTCTTTCTCTTGCACCCCGCACAGCAAATGGGAAGATTCCTGCTTCCAAAGATGCTAAGTTTCTCATTAGTAGGGTGTGGGAAACCAAAAGTTGAGTCCATTCTCAAAAACTAAGCATTTTTATCTCTAGCAGACTGAACTAACACATGTGAATTTTTCAGCTCCTTTGGAAGAACACAAACCTGCGGACAATTCACAAGGTTGGCAGATGCTAGTGAATCAGTCAGACACACAACCACTCTCTAGGCCTTCTCTGATATTCCACTCCCCCAGGCTTCCTCTTTACCACTAAATATCTCCAGGGAGCCATGATCTGCGAGCATCTTGCCTACATCCCCTAGGTCCTAAAGCAGGATCTGTGTCCCTCCATTCTGTAGGTCATCAGGAATTACCTACCAAGGGTACTGACTCACTAAAAATCTTCTTGGGGATGGGAAATTCCCACTCTCTCTGCAATTACTTAGAAGGGAAAGTTTCACCTAATAAACCTCACTGCAGTGTGATTAGGGATTCTCGGGTATCCCCTACCAACCATTCAGTGGGCAAGACAAGGCCCATCGGTTTATCCAGACTTATTGTGAGAGTTCTCCTTTCAGTTAATGCTTTTCTGGCCTCTTTTTATAGGCATTATACCCCACAATAATGAAAACAAAAATCTCTCCTCCTATAAACATTAACAGTAAAGGAGCCCTCACAAGCACTTAAATGCCAAGAATGTATTTGTTCCCATTGTAGTAGGAAGAGAGCCTGAGACATAAGACCTTGTATCAGAGGCCTGCTGTAAGGCAGGTCCTGCTCACAGAATCTGGCAAGAACAGGGCTGAAAATGCAGAAATACACATTCCTAAGAAGTGCTAAGCACAGAGTACTCACGTAAAACACATCTCAATATCAAATGGAACCAGAACATTCCTATATCAAGGATGGTACAAAAACATTCCCCAAGGATAGCAGAAACATACTGGCCCCTCCTAAAAGATAAGGTCAGGATGATAGTACATAATAGAGATGTTTTGATCAAACTAACGTGTACAAGGAGATGGGTAATAACGAGCCATGTTAGGAGCAGTTACTAACTATGTCAGAGGTAGTACTAACTTGTTTGTATCAGGGTATAAAGATGTATCTCAGAGGGGTATCTTTGTCCAGCCAAGGGGGGGAATGAAAAGTCCGTCCAACCATTCACTGAGCTGCATCCATTGTCACAAGCATACATGTCTTAGAGTCTGCTATCCTCAAGAGACTGAAAAAACAGCAAACAAAGTACAGGGAAACTATGTTTAAAGGCAGGTCTGGATCAGGCTTTTAGAAAGGTGAATGTAATCCTCAGAAGCTACATATGAACTCTTTTTGTAAGGAAAACTAACTCACCCTTCACTTTCTGATCTGTTACTGCCAAGCTGTGTTAATAATTTCAGGTATACTCACTGATTTCCCCTTATTCCTACTTTAGAGCTCTGGGAAGGGCTGAATCCTTGCCTTATCCTCAAAAGAGCACACAGACAGAGTTTGTGCCAAAACTCACTCCTGTCCCCACACTTTAGCTACACTGGTAGTTCAAACACAACACAAACCTTAGCCAATACTTCATCCCTTGACATGCCTGACCTTCAGAACTTACTCCTCTCTTAAGGGTTACTCCCATCTGCTTCTTATCCATGGTAAGTTAAATGAGCCACACCTGCCACTATGAGTCAGCAGGTTTCTCTCACCTGCCAACAGGCAGAGTTGACAAATGAGCAATTTGCAATATTATTAACCCAAAGAATTCCAAAAATGGGGGGAGGGGCGGACCCAGGCTCCCCTAAAGATCAGTTTAAACATAATGAGATTTTAAAATAATAAATTGGGAGGGCTTTTCATCTGAGCCTTTTGGCTTCACATTTTCAAGTTCTTGCCAACAACCATGAAGGCTAGTAACTTACTTTCTTAAAAATGAACACGGAGATCACATAGTCACATGACTCCAGGAGCTGCAGCTTTAAGAAAAGAACCAAATATCACAAAAGTTGCCAGCATTACCTCCGCTACAAGCCCCTTGATACAGTGAGTTCTACATTACTAACATGGATAATTTAGATAGTACTTTTCATCTACTTAAAGGTGTTTTCAAATATGGGTCAATATCATTACCTGCATTTTACAAATGGGGAAACCAAGGCACTAAGAAGTGCTCAGGATGGCATGGTGAATGAATGGCATAGTGGGAGCATAGTTGTCTTTCTATCTAAGGTACTGGGGCACCTCACACTTTTTAATGTATTTGTTCTCCTATCAGTCCTACAAAATAGGGAAGTGCTATTATATCCATTCTACAGGTGAGGAACCAAGTCACAGAGAGGCCAACGTCCCACAGTAAGTCTATGGTGGAGCAAGAACTTGAACCCAAGTCTTCCAGGCTAGTATCCTAACCATTGGACCATCTTTCCTTCTCCTGATTCCCAGTTCAGTGCCCCTTTTAAGGGACCAGGCAATTTCGCCTTCCAGGCAATTTCTAAGAAGTTCTATCCCTTATATGGCTCTTCATCTGGATGATGGAAGGGCTAGGTTGCCAAGTAGCACACTTTCTAATTTTTCTGAGGGGCACTACATCAGCTTCCCTAGCGTAGAGCCAGTTTAAAAGCCCCAGAAAGGATCATGACATCATTGGCGTGATCCTCTGATGACATAGAGCTGATTTTTCCTCCTATCCAGGTTCCTGTGAGGAACCTGAATAGGGGGGAAAACGGGCCATAGCTTCAGGAAAGGGGAGGTGGCGACTATGGCCTTCCTTTCTGCCATTCTTCAGCTGGGGATTCAGCCCTTGCCCCTGTTGAAACCTAATATAAACTAGAGAAGCCCTTCAAGCTGCTGTTCCATATCATGGCAGGAACAGCTTGACAAGAGCAGGATCGGGATCAAGGGAGTGCAAATGTGAGTTTTATGCCATCATTGTAGGTGATGTTCCATTGGCTATGTCCTGAGGACCTGGCCCTATATTTATTAATTCTCAGCAATATTATTACACAATGTAGGGCTGGATTGTGACAGCCTATCTGCCCATGCAAGGGAGCTTAAGAGTTCTTCTTACACTCCTGGATGAGCTAGATAGATCTTGGGTCTAGGAGAATGAGACTAAGCAGGTGCTGTGTGGTGTTGCCCCCGCCCTACCCAGAAGGTCTGGGTGAAGTGGTGAAAAAAATTAGGACAATGTTGGCTCCACCCCTCTACTTGCTGGACAGCACATCTGAGCTAATATGGATAGTGTCAATTTGCTGGAAGTATCAGCCAGCAATAAATTACTATCTTAGTGGAGCAGAGAAGAATTATGACTTGGGGGGTATTTCTGAGTTACACAGATCCCTTTCCCATCCCCTCCATTGCTACTCCTGAAATAGTGAGGCTTACACACCACATGTTGCACAAGGCTCTGCCTATAATCACAATCTACCCTGAACTCTTTTAAAAGTCAGCAGTGTGTAAAAAAATAAATACAGACAAAATATAATTTCCCCTAAGGGCCTACTTCTACCCCCTGACTTATGTGAGTAGTGCCTTATTCCACAATCCGTTCACTGATTTCAACATAAGTGAGGTTGCCTTATCTGGGCCCATAGTGTTGCCTTCCACATACAACAAAATCCATTGATACCTAAAAGTTTAGAGGGTAGTTACAGTTCACAACTGTAAAAGCAAATACCCAAAAGCCATTGCTGGCAACACTGATGCATTATTTCTAATCAAATTCGAAGCTGGATATTAACTAATATAAACACAGTATCTAGACAAAGAACAGTACTCGATAACTACAATGCAGCTAAAAATATGTATTTTCCCCCAAGTCATGAACATAACTAGCCAGAGAATCTCAGGCTAACCAGAAATCAACACATTTTCTTTTGAACTGTTAAACCATTTGAGGTAACCTACAATTTTTCTTTTTGAAGACTTTCTTCCATTTTGACAAGTAAACAAATGTCTAACTCTCCTGCTCCTTTTATTGCCAGAAACAAAAAACAAGAAATACCATGTAAAAAGCTACAATAGGTTTGCTGTATATAAGTTACTCTTTTAATGAAACCCACAAGGATATTTTACAAACTAATCCTGCTTTACGGTGACCAGAAAGCTGGAGACTGCCTTTGGTTTTGTGTTATTGGATAATTTGTCAGTTCTGGCATTTTGGCAAGTAATAAAGTAAAGAACAAATACTGGAAGCATAACCAAATTACTGAGTCGGATTTCCTTTCTTTTTCTTTATTGTACTCCATGAATAAGCTGATTTTAAATAAAATGATTTGGAGGAGAGCAAAATGATCTTTAGTACTTATGAAAGATACCGTGATAAAATAGGCTGATGTGTTTGGGGATTTTTTAACATCAAGATGGAGAGCATGTTCTCTTTTGACTTGAAGCACTAATGAGCGGTACTAACCATTCCAATCCTGTAGTTCTTACTCATCTAAAATGTCCATTGGCCTAACTGGGAGCTTTGACTGAGGAAGGACTGCATGAGTACCAGTTCCCAGATGTGAACACTGGAAATAGCTAAAAAAACAAGGCTGTACCCTTATTATATAATGAGCTTTTTTCTACCTTATATTAAAACCCTATTTAAAAATATTCAAGCATTTTATGTGCCTACTTGTATTTTCCCATGTTGATACAGAGGTTGTCAATGAGTAACACATAATACCCCCATTCATCCCCAGAGGGACCCACAAAAGCAGAGCTCATTAGTCCATAAGAGGTTGAGCCTGGGACATGTTGAGAGCATCCTGCAAGATATTCAGTATTTCCATCTCCCGCTGCAGTGAATGCAAGTTGGAAATATATGAGTAATTGCCACTGTGGCACATGATTATAGTGTTTGTACAATGTGAAGAACAACAAGATTTATTCAGTGTTGAAGTCCTTCTGATTAGGTATGAATTTATTACATCTTCACGTAGTTAATGCTTGGTGGCAGAGTTTTTATTCTTCAGTTTACAGCATGCTAAAGCAATGAGAGAGGCTACCAGTGCTGGAGACAAGGTGTTAATGAACTCAAAAGACTACAAATCATAAATTAGTTCTACAAGAACCAACAAAGTATTAAATTAACGCTCCCTCGTTTACATGGTGAGGTACATATGTCCCCATGGGGGGGGGGGCAGGGAGAGGAGGTGTCGATCTTAGTAAAATGCTAAAATGGTAAAAAAAGAAACAAGAAAATACTAACAATTCATATTTTGCACATTGAAATATGTTACTACAGGATCTAGATTAAAAAAAATCTAATTACTGGGACTGATTGAAATGTATTAAGGCTTATAAATAAGCAGCTGTTTAAATGCTTTAGATTTTATTTAGATGCCGAGGTACTGCTGAATTATGTGCACCAACTTTAATTAATATCCTTTTCTTTTACGGTTTTCATTGGGAGTGGTGAGCATATAGTAGGAAAAATGTCTGCGTATATTTATTTTAATTCTATAACTGATTTCAATTTACCCATCTTTGTGCTCCAATCAGAGAAGAGAAATAATAGACCAAGACTTATGTAACTAACTGAGGCAGCTCATATTCTGAAGTCTGAACTTTTGAAGTTAACTATTCAAGCTAGTTAGGGGCTGACCCAGCTCCCACTGAAGTAGTGGGAGTCTTTCCACTGATTTCATGGGAGTTAAATTGAGCCCTGACTTGATACCAGAGACAAAGACCAGGAAAGAGTCTCATTTACTTGGGGCTTTGGATGAGGCCCCAAAGGACCTGATCCTTCAATGTGTTCACCACCCATAACTCCCATTCACTTCAACCAGAGTTGAGAGAGCATCTGAACTTAATTAGAAATGCTTAATACCTTGCAGAATTGAGCTCACAAGCAGGAAAAAATTGTGACTACGTTGAAAAAATCCATAACTGTGAACACACACAAAAATGGTGAAATCTGTCCCATTATTCATGATTATCTTCACAATCAATAGATTTGGAAAGAGACAGCCACCTAGTATAGGGTGACCAGATGTCCCGATTTTATAGGAACAGTCCTGATTTTTGGAGCTTTTTCTTACATAGGCACCTATTACCCCCCCCATCCCGATTTTTCACACTTGCTGTCTGGTCACCCTAGCCTAGTATGATATTATAATAGATATTCTCAACTTGTCACACCCCTCCCATTACTCAGAGGACTTTGAAATGTCTGTTGAGGACCCCATATTGAGAACAAAATTTAGCAAAGGCGGAATCTTACATTGATATGAGGTTCATTCACGTAGCACTAAAATTTATGTGACACCAGTTCTGTGATTCATGCTATTCTGATCTCATTAAATCAGAGTAATATAAAGTAACATAAGAGCTGAGGTATATGGGAGGGAGGGAAATTAGGGAAGCCATACAATTGAAATAGGATACGAGGCAAACGTACTTAAAGGGCTGAACAATAAGCATAAACAGCACTTTTATAAACATAAAAGGCCTGATGTGGAGAGCATTTAGCACCTTGCAGGAGGTACTTGGCAGCTTATAGAATCAGGTCCTAACACTAGATCTCTTCAGGGAAACATGTTACAGATTTTCAAAGCTTCTAAATATACTGAATTATTTGGATGGAGGCAACATGTCAGACTAAAACCCAAATGCACGTTCCATGTTTTACAGAAGGGAGGAAGAAAGGAAATGTCTAATAGATAGATTAAACTCTAATCCTGGGGTCCGATTCACTGAGGAAGGCATCTCTCTATGCCTCATTTCCCCCCATATGTAATAACAGACACTGTACCTATTTCATGAGAGTATTGTGAAGCAATTAGGATTGCATTGTAATCTTGCAATCTGTCCCAAATAAGGGGCAGTATGTAGTTGTGTTATATCAGGAGCAGGCCAGGGACAAAACTGTGACTCATAGTGCTTTCTTTTTTTGCTTTGGTGAGGAAATAAACTGTGCTAGCTCTTCTCCTGGTGCAACTTACTTTCCCCGATCTGTGCTACTCAGCTGTGCTTGCCAGCACCCTGAGGAAATGGAGGGAAAGCTCCACACCCTCCCCATATGGGAAGGGGATTAAAGACCCAGTCACAGCTAACCATGATACAGGCAGCAAGCAGAAGGGAGTGAGGAGGGATCATTATATTTTCCTACTTCACTGCATGAGCATGCAACAAGGGATATGATCTGGTGTGGCAGTGCTTGAAGAGGCTGGAAAATTTAATCGTAGGCTCGGTTTACTCAGTTTTAGCATTAGCTGTTCACTTGCATGTTGATGATTTCACCCCTCCCCCTCACACTAATTAAAAAAACTAAATATTTCCTTAATAGCAGTTTTAAAAAATAAATCATGGAGTGGATGTGAAATATTTCTGGGCAGACCCTTAAGCACGATAGAGCAAGAAATGTAGAATTGAAGAATCAGTGCTCTGGAGGCTGGACAATCCATAAACAGATGGGATGCATTTTCACAGTTATTAAAAACTACTAGCTGTGAGACATAGTAAAAGGCTTATAGCAGACCAGGACAGTCAGGAGGCCAATTATACACCCAGATACTATACATTGTCAGGAAATTATATTCCACAGCTTGGCACCTGTGCCTGACAAGCAGTCGCTACATGCACATTGACCAGGAATGTCATGGTTGCGGCTAAATCATGTGGAGGTGGAAATGTAGGTGAATCATTGCTGCAAGACATACGACTATGGTCTGACAATTTACTAATAGAATTGCCTGAAGATGATGACATTGTATTTGCTTTTCAGTTCAATTGCCTTATGAAAATAAATGTTTGGTTTAGAAAATGTGCCTGTAGGTGTGAATCATCTAAGAACTCACAACTTGGCTAGTTTTGCATCCTATTTTGATCATCATTTATTTTAAATCCATTGTCAACTGTTATCCAAAAATTACAGAAAAATCATGCAATTTCCAAATCAATTTCCACATAAAGCCACATCCAAAGACAAGAGAGAGAAGGGACTCGAACAACAATTAACTAAGTTGCTTTATTCTAGCAACTTCTGATGACTCCCAATTGCCTGGAAAAGAATGCTGTTATGTGAAAAATTTAGAGGTTTTGAAATTCATTTTTGTTCCCCATTGAAATAAGAAAGAAAGAAAGAAAGAGTGTGATCCCAGAATAGCCAATAGCCTGGTGGTTAGGAAACTCAACTCCCACTGACGCTATAGCCTGCGTCACTCTCTCACCTGAGAAACCGTTTTGTCCAAATTGATACATTTCTACAAAAAGTTTCAGTTTCAACAAATTGGCATTTTCTGACCCAAAGAAAAAAGTTTGGTTGAAAAATTCCTGATGAGCCCTACCCGCAAAAGACCTCTCAATATAGGAAAGTACCAATACCACCCATTCAGTGGTAGTTGGGTGCTTTGAGTTAGACCCCTTTGAAAATTCTACCCGGTAATTTGCTCAAGGTCCCACAAGAAGTCTGTGCAAAGATTGGAATTGAACCCAGATCTCCAGAGGCCCAGTTTAGTGCCTTAACCACAGACTCCCTCGCTGCCACTGGTCTGTAGCTATGTGGCTGTTTAGACGCTCCCTGGTGTGTCCTTCCTGATAGCAGAGGTCAAATGGAACCATACTTCCGAGGACTTCCTTTGGCCAGAGCTGCTGTGGATACGCTTAATGGGGGATTCCCTGCCAAGGGGGAAGTTCAGTGGGAACCTTTCATGGAAGGAATATCCCTGAGGCTGAAAGATGTACAATGTCCAGACCCCAGATCCCACTCCCAGTCAACATGTGGTTGCCTCTTCTGCACTCCTAGTCTCCCTGCCCTGCTCTCACACACAGAGCCTAAGCCCCTTGCAGGAGGGAAGACAGAGCCACCAAGATGGCTGACTCTACATGTGGGAGGAGAGAGATTCCTGCTTGGAATAGATGTAGCATTGGAGGGCACAGTCTGTGGACCCATCTTTGACCCATACACTTCAACTCTGATCTTCTTTCACACATCAAATCCTGCCATACCTACTCTGTTCTCAGCCCAAAAATCCTATTGAAGTTTGGGAAAAAACACTTCCCGTGACTAATTTTTTGCTAAATATCAAATTACTTCTAAACCCCAATGTGTTAAAATAATCTAATGTCAGAGAGAGATTACCTTATTATGCATCATGAAACATCTGGTTAGATCCTGGTAATAGAAAGGTGCCTGGTGAAACTGAGCTACAAGTCAGTCATGCTAATTAAATGGAAAACAGCTTTAATTTTTCATTGAAAGGAGAGACAATCCCTGGCATCTCTGTTAAAATAAACCCATATTGTAATTAAAATGCATTTGAACATGAAATGCCACAGTGACACAAACAATTTGCAGTTGATTTCCTGCAGAGACAAAGAAAGTAAACTGGATGGCGTGCCAAAGTAAGTTCTGTACAAGCATTCTATCACAGCATGCTACAGTTTTAGAAGCTGGCAAAACACCTGAAATAGCTGTCAAACCAGTATTGTATTCTCTGCACTCTCTGGGTATGTCTAAACATGGTTGACCAATTCTCGCTGGATTGGGCTGCAGAGCTCTTTCATTGCAGTGTAGACTTCCAGGCCTGGAAGTCTACATTGCAATGAAACATCCTCCCAGCCCACGCCCCATGAGCCCAAGTCGGCTGGTGCTGATTTTTCAGTTACCGCTAGCAGCATAAAGGGGAGTTAAAATGGGAATAAATGCCCCCCAATCATACTCCCTATACAAAAGACTGTTTTGGCCAGAGTACAGTTGGCAAAGACTATACACCAGTACTACACTCCGACCCTGCCAAAGGGGGGCATATCAAGGATGTGGTCAGAGTGCACTGAACTACAGCTGTTCTCTGCTTCCCAAGATCCATACGGATCTAAAAGCTGCTCTAACTCACACCAGGCCCCTCCACAGCTCCAGAAGAGGGGGTGAAAATGGGCTTTAACCTCTATCACCTCCATCCTGCCTCGATCACAGAAATGGGGTAACTGAGATTCAATCCCTTACTTCCTGTCTTGTTTGCTAGTATAAACTATCAAGGACAAATTTTGGCTTCTTCCACAACCGCATTGGACCCAGTTCCTTGTTGCTTGTTTTGCCTTATGTAGTCATTTACACCAGTACAAAGAGGCTGTACAATGCTACCCAATCAGAGCAGTAGAGTTTTGTACTTACAAGGTACAAGGCAATAAGGAACAGACTTCAAGAATGGGGTTGATTGAGGTATAAGTGAGGGCAGAATTTGCAGCTTTAGGACTGGATTTTCACTGGCCACCCACAATTCGAATGAAAATCAATGGCAGGTATGTGCTCCCCACCACCACAGTGACTTCAGTGAGAGTCAGGCCGCAAGTGCATTTGTAAACCCAACTCGGTGTCTATTTGCATCTTTAGGTATCTCCCTACTTTAGTAAATCTGGCCCTTACTGTATCAGGGATTAATATGAGTTAAAGAGAGTAAGCTCTCAAGTGTCTCTTCATTTATTGTCCTTGTTTTGGAGAGTTCAAGAAGCTTTTGGACTTAATTCCTTGTTGGGAAGGAAATGAGGAAACCCAGGCTTGGGATAACCTTTTAGGGAGAGTTCTTCAAAGGCACAAAAGACAGCTATGTGCCCAACAACCACTGGAAGTCAATGGGTGTGGAGAACTTAACTCCAGTTTTCAGAGTAGCAGCCGTGTTAGTCTGTATTCGCAAAAAGAAAAGGAGTACCCGTGGCAGTTATGTCTTTGAAAGTCTCTCTCATTAGTCTATGTTTATTTCTAGTGAGCAAATTCTGTTCTTGTTTACAATGGAATAAATCTAGGATAGCTCTATTGACTATGATATATATTACTAATTTTTATTAAATATCAAGCAAGAGAGGTTTTGACTCTGGCTGCCAAGAAGTTCTTTCTTTCTACTACATGCATAAGGTTGGAAAACTAAAAAATGTGAAATGGGTCAGCTGCTGCAGGCAGAATTCACTTGAACATCCTGATAAATTTTGTCCTCAAGAAAGACATACAGAGCTCTTTATTTCTATATTGTATTGTGTTGAAATTGTGTAACATGCTGGTTATATAAGAGAAATCATGTCTCCCCTACAGTGGTTGGCTCACTTCAAGAATAAGAGCATAAGAAGAAGAAACAGTAATTTTTCCTAAGTAAAGGGTTTATGATGGGGTGGTTCTCTGTCTATCTGGTACTTATACGGCCTCCATCACCATAGTATCTGAGCACCTCACAGTCTTTAATGCATTTATTTTCATAATACCCCTGTGAGGTAGGGAAGTGATATCCTCCTCTTTTCATGTTTGGGAACATGGGCAGAGAGAGAGAGTGTGTGAATTGCCTAAGGAAGCTGTGGTGGAGGCAAAGACAAAACCAGGATCTCTCAAGATCTAGGCTAATACTCTAACCCCTAGACAGTGTTTCCCAAACTTGGGATGCTAATACTTCATTAATAATTATGCATTATATGTATTTCCATAGCATTTATGAGCCCAAGCCATGGACGAGGGCCGCATTGTGCTAGGTGCTATACAAACACAGAACACAAAGACGGTCCCTTCCCTAAAGAGCTTACAATCAAAGTACACTTTGGATCTTCCTAGTAATATGTATCAGTAGTCATTATATTCTTGCAATTTATTTAGTTAGTTACTAATTTGTACTTATAAATGAACTCTGTGGTCCACATATACAGAATTTACTCTTACCCACACTGAATAAGAGCTCTCTCACTCTGGCACAAATTGGTAGGTCCAAAACTACACTGAGAGGAAGAATGGAAGCGGCGGCCAGTATGTCCCTCAGCCCGCGTCACTTCCCGCAGCCCCCATTGGCCTGCAGGGGCAAACCACAGCCAGTGGGAGCCACGATCGGCCGAACCTGTGGGTGCGGCAGGTAAACAAACCAGCCCGGCCCGCCAGGGGCTTTCCCTGAACAAGCGGCATCCCACATTTGGGAAACACTGCCCTAGACCATTCTTCCTCTCAGTGTAGTTTTGGACCTACCAATTTGTGCCAGAGTGAGAGAGCTCTTATTCAGTGTGGGTAAGAGTAACATCCTGTGACCCACAAATAGCTAACAGCGCTATGAGTAAGTAGCATGGCTTTACCCTTGAAGACAATACCCACTAGAGGGAGTCATGATCACATATACACACAGCCCAATCCAGTAAATTCTGTATATGTGGACCACAGAGTTCATTTATAAGTACAAATTAGTAACTAACTAAATAAATTGCAAGAATATAATGACTACTGATACATATTACTAGGAAGATCCAAAGTGTACTTTGATTGTAAGCTCTTTAGGGAAGGGACCGTCTTTGTGTTCTGTGTTTGTATAGCACCTAGCACAATGCGGCCCTCATCCATGGCTTGGCCTCATAAATGCTATGGAAATACATATAATGCATAATTATTAATGAAGTATTAGCACTAAGTACAAAGAGCTGGTGTGCTGTATTATCCCAACTTATATTTAAATAGCATGGCTGAACATTATTAGGAGAAGGTTAAAATAACAAGGCACCCAACCTGGCATTAAGACTCTGAAGAAGTAAGTCTATTAGAAAATAATCTTGGTGACGGAGTATACACTCAGGATCAGCTCCACAGCTTAAAGAGATTCTCTCAAAAATAGGAGGCTCCAAAATTTGACCTACCTTTTTTTCAGTTCCAAGAAGTTATTAAAAATTAATCATTCCTTTAAGAGACTTGCGGAAAAGTGTTGAAATGTAGGACATGCTGTACTGCAGCGGTTCTCTGAGTCAGTCCGCTGCTTGTGCAGGGAAAGCCGCTGGCGCGCCGGGCCAGTTTGTTTACCTACCGCATCCGCAGGTTCGGCCGATCGCGGCTCCCATTGGCCGCAGTTCGCCGCTCCAGGCCAATGGGGGCTGTCGGAAGCGGCACGGGCCAAGGGACGTGCTGGCCGCCCTTCCCGCAGCCCCCATTGGCCCGGAGCGGCGAACTGCGGCCAGTGGGAGCCGCGATCAGCTGAACCTGCGGATGTGGCAGGTAAATAAACCGGCCCGGCGCGCCAGGGGCTTTCCCTGCACAAGCGGCAGACTGGCTTTGAGAACCGCTGCTGACTGTATGATTGGAGACGTACAGTATTTTGATAGGAAGGGACAAGATCACCCCTACTGCAACCCTCCTCTGTAGTGACACCAGAAATGACATCGGTTCCTATTACAGTGACTTTTATCAAACTTTATTATACTGAGGGCCCATTTTTCATGTACCAAAATGCCTTTCTCAGCTGTGATCTTTTAAGCATGTTATTAACTTTAAGCACATAAAATAGTCCCAGTGGCACCACCTGATTAAAGTTAAGCATGTGCTTTAAGTGGGTTGAGGCCAAAATCCATGAGTTTTTCAGGTATTGCAGGATTAAGTGTAAATTTAAATTGCAGCGGTTCCTGCAAACAATGATAAATATAGTCCCCGTTTCATTCCTGTACTAGAGCTAACCCTGGCACAAACACCAAGTGTGTCCCCTATCCTGCTAGCTTGGCCACCAGTCCAGATTAGAATTTGCATCTTGGCTGTGACAATTCCTATGGGACATCGTCCACTGCAGGATAACTGGAGAATGATCAATATCCCAGCTGTAACTACTTCCACTCCCAGTTTGTCCCTTTTGTCACCTGCTTGCCCAAGGTACAGGGGACATTTGTCACAGCTTAGTGCAGGGACTATGCTGATACAGTGGGGGTGCAGGCTAGGGATGAATTCATGCCACTGAACCCATTTCTGCCTTCAGATGTACAGGTACAACTTCAACAGGAGTTGAAGCATTGTGCCTCAGGGCAGGATCAGACCCACTGAGGCTGAAGGAGCAATTATTAGGAGAGCAAATTGCTGAAGAGGAATGAACAATACAGGAACTTTTTTGGGTAACAGCTGTGGGGAATCATCAAACACATATTGTAATATAAACAGACCTGAATTGTAGCCCATTTCGGTTGGGTTTACTTTACAAATGTTGTTTAGAGATTGCATACTTATCATTAAGCTTCCAGCCAAAAGTCTTGTTAATTTGCTAGCACAGCTCAACCGTTTTCTAAAATTGTTCTCCCTTTTCTCTTGTCTGTGTGTGATAAATTGCATCCAAAACAGTGCAACCATTATCAATGAGCAGATTAACTCCATTGTCCACAGAATTTAAGTACTAATTTATCCATTTCTGCCAAGTACATGCTGTTTCTTTCCAACCATCTTGCAGCAATTTTTAAAAATCAATACCTTAGCCCTGTAAAATGGCAGGAGCCAAATGGAAGAGCAGCAGCTGCTGCTGCTGCTTTCCCAGCACTTCTGGTACAGTAAATTCTCCTTAAGTGTTTGTTTGTACCACATGGGAAGATATTGCTGAAATCAGCAGGTATTTCCCCACACATGATTAGCACTGAATGGAGGAATGTTTGAATCCAATGAACATCATTCATTTTAAATCACTACATTCTCATGGGTAGCTTGTCAGAGGGTTGTGTGGGAGTGGTATGTACAAATTCCATTAATCAGTAATGGGATTTGTACGTGAAACTGTTTCACACTGCCTTGAAATTGTAGCCCCCAAAATGTTCATCAACTTCTCTGCTGCTTGGCAGCTTTTTCTCTCGCTCATCTCCTCAGTCCTTGATTTTAGGATTGTAAAACCACACCGGTTTTCTGGAAATTATTGTCTCCAGAGTGGCTGGATAGCATACACTTTATCTAGAGAGTAATCTAACACATCAGTAAAAGATAATTATAGGCATAAAAATTGGGTTCTCAGTACTATATGCATTGGATAGGGTACATCATTCAGAATACAGGTGAGCAAAAATCTGGGGTAGTAAAAGATTCTACTCCACTCTGCTCTCCATCTTATTCTGCTCTGCATCCTTACTCCCTTCAGCAACTTTAACCATTCATATCAACATATGATGCAGCCTTTAGAGGTGGATTTTGCATACATACCCACTATTTGTTGTATGCCCAAGTCAGACTCCTCTGGTGGCTAATGTAGTCCTAAGGGAGACAGTTTCCCATCAGATTACACTATGCAAAAGGATATGTGTGTCACATTGTATATGAATCTTTTTACTGCATTCAGAAACAGGTGGTTTGACAGCTATGAAAAGTAAAGTAGCCTGTAACTTTAAGCCACAAAACATAAGTGCTCAGATTCTAAAATATGTGAGCCATGGAAGGATCTACATAGATAGAATTCCTCTGTGTGCTAAAGTATATACAAAATGGATCTTTGATGGGTGTATAGACTGAGGAAGCCCACTGTGATTTTGCAGACAGATCTCTGGGAGACAAAAGACCTTTGTTCTATTCCTAGCTCTGCCACTGAAGCTCTTTGTGGTCTGGGGCAAATCATTCACTCTCTCTGGGCCTCAACTTTCCCATCTGTAAAGTGGGGCTAATAATACTTACAATCCTTTGTGAAATAGTTTCATATTTATAGATAAAAATTGCTGACGGTGGTAGGTATTTATATGTTATGTGGCAAGGCATCTTCTTGGTCTCACCAGCCTCAGCTGTTTTTAGCCTTGGAGAGACGAGCTTGGGGTAAAACAGTCCCTCTTGGCTGCACAGGAGCAGTTCGCTCCTTCTCTCACTCAGTCTTTTAGGCTTATTTTTCTCCCCTATGGGAGGGAATGCAACCTCCCATCCTGGTGAGACTTGCTGTTCCTCACCTTCCAGCAGCTTGACTCTCCCTACCCTCCCCCTGCCCCACAGGGGAAGGTTTAAAAAGGTCACTCGATCACAGACCTAAGAGTGGCTATACTTCAACAAAAAAGCTTCAAAAACAGACTCCAACGAGAGACTGCTGAATTGGAATTAATTTGCAAACTGGATACAATTAACTTAGGCTTGAATAGAGACTGGGAATGGATGAGTCATTACACAAAGTAAAACTATTTCCCCATGAAGAAAAGGAGTACTTGTGACACCTTAGAGACTAACAAATTTATTAGAGCATAAGCTTTCGTGAGCTACAGCTCACTTCATCGGATGCATTTGGTGGAAAAAACAGAGGAGATTAGTATTAGTATTAGTATCCCCATAGTATTTCTCTCTCCCTCCCACCCCACCCCCCACTGTTCCTCTGATATTCTTGTTAACTGCTGGAATTAGCCTACCTTGCTTGTCACCATGAAAGGTTTTCCTCCTTCCCCCCCCCGCTGCTGGTGATGGCTTATCTTAAGTGATCACTCTCCTTACAGTGTGTATGATAAACCCATTGTTTCATGTTCTCTGTGTGTGTGTATATAAATCTCTCCTCTGTTTTTTCCACCAAATGCATCCGATGAAGTGAGCTGTAGCTCACGAAAGCTTATGCTCTAATAAATTTGTTAGTCTCTAAGGTGCCACAAGTACTCCTTTTCTAATTGTCCTCGGGTAACTCTCTCTCAGCTGATCTTAATTGATATCTGGTAACCCCTTCTCAGCTGAACTTGAAGTCATCTCTCCTCAGTTGCCCTGCCCTTGCCGCTGTCTGTCCTGAGTTTATCACAATTAATACTGTTATTTTATTCATGGTCCAGGAGCTCTTAGAACCAATATTGCTATAGCTGTTAATCCTACTAAAACAAACTCCAGTAGGCAGCCTTTTGGGCATTCAAACCCAAGTAACTAAAATGAGTGTGAAACAAGCACTCAGCACTGTCCAGCGTCTAGAAACTAAACCTTTCTTATAAGGAGCTTACAATAAAGATGCCCTGAAATCGTGAATGATCATTGTTGTCTGCTATTTGAGACCGAGCATTATATTGTTTGCATTGCACTGAAGTATGCCCGGGTTAGAGTGCCCCTTGGCAAACCATACAAAAATCCAATGTGTATGAGTGAGACTAGCCCTGAGAGACACATTGTTTTCTTAAATCAAATAAAGAAAGTTTGCATATATAAAGATTCTGATTGTCTCAGATAATAAGGATGAAATCATTGATATCAAGTTGTGTTCCTAAGGGAAGATGGCCCTCCCTTTATTTATGACTCTTATTTATTAATTTATGCTTTCACAGCAAACATGTGTGCTATCTGTGAGATGCCTTTGGGGCTGGAAGATATTTCATAGTACTGTGTTTTTTTTTAATGGGAGTTGAAAAATTGCTCTCCTTTGTGCCCTTGGATATCTCCCCTTTGTACATGTTAAGTGTATGAAACAGGGTGCAATTGTACTCCTTGGTAAACAAGGAGTTAATTCCAGTTTGGCTTCCCTTGCACAGGTACTCAGGGAAAGGGTTATAGGCGTGCTCATAGCAGAGAAGATCTTTAAAAAGGTTGGGCTTCTATTCAAGTGCAATGAGAATGGGTCCAACCTTAAACTGGGAAGATTTTGTGATTACTTACCGGCTATTCTAACTTACTTTGCTCTCATAATGTAAAATAAGAAAAGACCTTGTTGCTTTTTTGTTTTGGTGTTGGTGTTGGTTTTTAATCTGCTGTCATTCCACCAGCATAGAGCACAATTTCACATTCGCAAGCGGTCATGACAAATTAATATTGGCTATATTGTGACATCAGATCATACTGTGAGCAGATCGCCTTGATTTCAACGGGAGAATGCTACTTACAAATTAGCAGCACAAATGTCTTCCATTCTTCATCTTGTAGAATTGGTAGAGATTAGCACTATATAAAGCACAGATGTTTAAATAATTTGAAAGTTGAGGGCCAGATCCTCAGTGGCGCAGGTCCACTGTTTCATAGAAGAATCATAGAATATCAGGGTTGGAAGGGACCTCAGGAGATCATCTAGTCCAACCCCCTGCTCAAAGCAGGACCAATCCCCAATTTTTGCCCCAAATCCCTAAATGGCCCCCTCAAGGATTGAACTCACAACCCTGTGTTTAGCAAGCTAATACTCAAACCACTGAGCTATCCCTCTTCCAGAGCTTGTAATATTTATCATCTTCTCCTCATTTATCTTGAAATGTCTGAACTGCAGGGTGTTTTTTCACCTTGGGAAGTATTTTTGTTAATGCACTGACTTTGTGTTTATTCTCGTAGGAGGGCAATATTTCCTACTGAGTCAGCCAACAAAATGCACATACTCTATGATTTACTTTTCAGAGCCATATCCTCAGCTGGTGTAAGTCAGAGAAGCTGCACTGTCTTTACTGGAATGACACCAATTTACACTAGCTGAATAGCTGGCCCCAATAAGCTAAAAATTAGAGTCCAAAAAAGTCCATTTTCTATTTTGCCTACCCATCAATGAGATGTTAGAAAAATGCCAAAGATATGGGAGGATGTAAAAGTAGTAGACTAAATGGATTAGTTCCTTGGAGAGTGTAGGAGGAAAAGCGAACACAGCATCTCCAAGCCCAGGACTCATCAATGTTTGTCTGTTGCAAAACAAGTAGTCAATTCGATGTATGACTAAGATGAAGAAGGAAAACCTTTTCAGTCATTCCTTTCATCATTCTCGCACAACTGAGTGGGAGATGGGCAAAGAACTGCAGTTGTGTGTGTTTTCGGATGACTTACAGATTTAATAAAATAGAGAGAAATTCAATTTACTCTCTTTCTCTGTGCCTACACTGAAATATAAGAGAAAAGCCATTACATATTCCTGCACAATTTTAATTTTATTTTAATTGCTTATAAGAGGTGCATTTCTTTGCATCATTTCTCTTGCTCAACCTGCTTTTAACTGCAGTTTCCCCAGTAGAGGAATTTTTTTCAGAAACATAGTTGAGAAGGTATTCTCAATTACAGCCCTTTCTATAGCGCACGCACACTAAAGCTTCAAGAACGTCATGTCAACAGACTAATCTGCAATCCAGATGCTTGCTCCTCCTTGTGCTTCCCACACAATAGCTGTATGACCAAAAATATGTTGAAAAACCGGAATGTAAGAACATTGTTTCGAGTAAAAAGCTGGAAAAGGTATTGCTTCAGAATCAAAAAGTCACTCTTTCTAATCCGATGCTGCCATAGAAGTGAATCAGTTTGGTAGTGACAGGTTTCAGAGTAGCAGCCGTGTTAGTCTGTATTCGCAAAAAGAAAAGGAGTATTTGTGGCACCTTAGAGACTAACAAATTTATTAGAGCATAAGCTTTCGTGAGCTACAGCTCACTTCATTGGATGCATTTGGTAGTGTACATTGCTGCTAGGAAGGGCAACAGAAAACATGCTGACAGCCAAATCTTTGGGCTCAATTAAATCATTTGGGAGGATCACACATTTTGCAGAGGTGTATTCTAAACTTGAACCTTAGCACTTCTTCTTTAGGTGGTCACCTCCATTGCAATAAAAGGGAATAGCTCTGTTAGGTTCATGTTAGATTTATATCAGCTGAGGATCTGGCCCCAGATTGCTAATGGTTTAATGTGTTAAGTACTCATTGTACATACATCTGTTAACATAGTCCTGCAGTTCTCTGCCTGGGCGTCACGACAGTCCAGACATCATGAGGCAGGGTGGTCAACTGGATAGCAGCCAAGATCTCTTCCTAAAAACTATTTGGGACAGCATTTCAGAGGGCAGCACCCAGGATCCAGCGAGAGAAGACACATTCACAAAATCATAGAAAGGTGGGATGAAAGTGACCTCAAGAAGTCATCTAGTCCATCCCCCTGCATGGAGGCAGGAACAATATACCTAGACCATCCCTGACAAGTGTTTGTGGAACCTGATCTTAATCACCAGTGATGGGGATTCCAGAACTTCCCTGGTTAACCTGTTCCAGTGCTTAACTATTCTTATCATTAGAAAGATTTTCCATATCTGACGTAAATCTCCCTTGCTGCTAATAAAGCAGATGACTTCCTGTCTTATCCTCGGTGGACAAGGAGAACAACTGATCACCATCCTCCTTATAAAAACCTTTTACATATTTGAAGACTTGTGTTCCCCACCCCCCTCTCACCCCGCCCCTGCCTTCTTTTCTCTAGACTAAAAATGCCCAAAACTTTCAACATTTCCGCATAGGTCATCGATTCCCTGTAGCTGCCAATCAGCTGTACCGCAGTCAGCTCTAGGGAAGCATGGCTAAAGGAAGAAATGGAGCGGGCTGAATGTCATGAGAAATTGGAAACCAGGCAGATGCTTCCACACTGGTACCTTCCTGTGTCTAAACATGGCACAGGCAGGTAGGAAGGAAAGGAGGAGGGAGGGAGTATCTTCTTCTCCAGCAAGTAGTACCCTGCCCTCCCACATACACACACTGAGCGCATCCCATGCAAGGCTCGCTACCTGCATCACCCACCAGGCATTCCCTGACTCCCCTCATTCTCATTTCATTCAGCATTCCTCCAGTCATTCCACCCTCCCTACAGCCAGCAGCTCCTCCACCCTCACCCCCCAAAGTCTGCACTTGCTTCATGACACTGCCCAGTTTCATGGGCCAAAGGGGACAATAGGATGTGTCCACAATGGATTATGGATTTGGGGTCATTGCAAGTACCAGCAACTGGTTTTGCAGGTCACTGGTGCAGAACAATTTTCACCTCCTGGTGTGATCCTTTACCATCCCTGATGGATCTTAGCATCAGTAAGATGTGTTGTGACATGAAGTCACATTTATTGGGCCAGGCCCCCAGATGGTCACACACAAGAATAGACAGGGACCAAGAAATCCCTCTGGCACCCCAGTGCAAGGCCAAGTCCAATGGAAGTCTGCAGTGCGAGTGCTGCTGCCCACTCTTCAAAGGGAAAGGGGCCATTCTACTCCGCGTCAGCCAGTCAAGAGGGGCTGGGTGTTGAGCGGAAGAGAATTTGTCCCTTCTTTAAAAGCGCTGCAGCAGCCAGGCTCCCTAGAACTGTGGGACATGTCGCTCTAGCATGCAACTCCACGCTATTCCCATGGGGAGGGTGATGGCACACGGCTTCCACAACTGAGCCCTGATGATAATTAAACTGGTGATAACAATAATGACACTGCATTTCTCAGCACCTTCCATCCTAGGATCTCAAGCAAATCTTCACATCTCACAATACCATCGGAGGATGCAGGAAGAGAGAATATGTCCATTTTAGAGTGTGGGGGGAGAGAAAACTGCCACCAGGGTATCTTCTAACTGAGAACAGCAGCAACGTACAATATTTTCTCTACACAGACAACCAGCTCTTGCCCTTAGGCTTATACAATGGGGGTTGCAAACATCTTATTTGAAACACTGCTTTTTGAACCCCAGTATTTAAAGTATTTTGAGTACAATAGGTGTCACCAGCAGGGTGATTAATATAGCATGTAAGTAAAAGGCAATTGCAGTAGATTTATAACAGACAACATAGTAACCATCATCTGTAGAATGAGAATAAAGTGGATTAGCAATTTGTTTAATGTAGTCAAAGGATCTACAAAAGATCTCAGTATCTCTAGAGATGATATGTGAGTAACTGTGGATAATATAGTGTAATTACAGGGATTATCATACCCCTGGGACCAAGAGTGAAAACCAAGTGTTCTTTAATCTCACTGGGAAATAATGAACTTGGTGATAAGTCTATTTAACAAAATATGGTTATTTGTACTAATTAAAAGATGAAGGTGGCAGTTCAGAATCCATTTATGGTTGTCATTTCAGATGTGCTGCCTGGTTTTACAAACATCAAGCTCTTCCTCTAAGAAAGTCACAATCAAAACGGTCTCTCAGTCCAAGCAATGCAATTCGTACTATAAATCTACTTTTACCCAACTGATTACTAGAGTTTTCTTTTATGCCCTCTAATAAACCTAGCTTGCAGAATTTGTATTTGGTGCCTGCAACAAAATGGAATTTCTTTAGTAATGTAAATATTTCTGCAAGTATACTACATATCTAATAAAGTCACAACAGTTTGCAGAGATACACTCCTTTTATTGGACCACAAAGGTCAAGGGCCAGATGTCCAAAGGTATTTAGGTGCTTAAAGACACAGATAGGCACCAAGTGAGATTTTCACAAGCACCTAAGCAGGTTAGGTGCCTAACTTCCATTGAAATCCCACTAGATGCCTATCTGTATCTTTTAGGCACCTAAATACCTTTGAAAATATCACACCCATGAGTACATGGATTAGGAAAGAGTTATTGAGATATAGCTAGAAATGTGTAAGATTTTATGAAATGATTGCTCAGTCTGATAATATGATGACAGCTCACTGATACTACGCTTTGTTGTTCCTCATGCTAAAACTAATGTTTTCTAAATAGAGTATGGTCCGAAACAGTGATGGAGATGGTCAGGCATAGTGGTCAGAGCTGTAACAGTCAGGCCTAATATTTGGAGCCAGGAGTCAGACACAGAATCCAGACTCCAGAGCAGAGTTGGAGCAAGGCCAGAATGAGAGCAAGGCTGGAGCAGGACAAGGAACAGGGTGGGAGCAACAGGAAGGCTGGAGAAGGCTAAGGCTTGGGGAGTCTGTTGCCACTGTCAGGCAAAAGAAAAGCCATAGAGTGACATTGAGCAGGCTGAGCTGCTGTTCCTCCTGTAAGGTTTATATACATTCCCTGAGAGTCACCAGACCAATTCCTGGCTTGTGGATTGGCTGAAGCTTAGCACAGGAGTGACTCATCACCTTACGCATATTTGGAAATGCAACATAATACAACCATGTGATGTGTCATCATATTTCATAAGGCCCTGATATAAAGCCGTAGAAGGAAGCAGGGTCTATACCCTTCGGTATAGATGTGCATATATAATGCTCTATGGATACAGTTGAAAAGTTTTCTACTGTATATGGTTCTCCCAATAAAAGCATCAAAATTCCAACATTTTGGAGTTGTTCTTCTTCAAACTCCCATTATCACTAACGGGACTGATTCTGAAAGAGCTGTGAATGGGGAACTCCCACTGACTTCCCTGAAGTAGCTGATAAAGCCACTTCCCTTTCCTCTTTCAGATGCCTTCTGAAGACCCACTTCTATCCTGATGCTTACAGCAAACTGGCCACTAACAATAGCTAGGAGAAAGGTTAGAGGGTATTGTTCATAATTACTTACTTTTATACACATATATATATATATATATCTACACATGTAAAGAATTTAATTGAATAGGTTTATTACACACTTTGTAACCCTATGTCAACATGTTGTCATTGCATCCCCCACCCTGCATCACCACCCTGCTGTTGCTTGTCATTTTTCCTTTTGTGTGTCTGGTCTTAAAATGTCCTGTAAACAACTGAGGACAGAGACCTTTTATAGCTCTTAGCACAAGAGAACCATAATCCTTACTGTGGCCTTTCAGCCATACTGCAAAATATCTGTAATTTATAATAACGAAGGGAAATTCTGAACATGGATCCCTTGCAGGCAAGGATACTATATCCTTAAGCTTATGGATCACAAGAGAAATATAAATTAACAGACTATTTAGGTAATATGGCATCTTGGGGGAAGGCAAAAGTAGCCAGCATGGGGAACAGAGATGGTTAGTACCAGTCCCTACAAGGTAGACCACATATACTGAAGTCACAGATCCAAACTGCAACAAGAGTCAGTAAGTTTCAAATAAGGAGCTTGCTAAAAAACCTATAATTTCTAAAGGGAATGGTAAGACTGAAAACACAAACTTTTTAATGTCATGATCATAGGGCTCAAAGGCTGGGCTTCAGACACTCCATTCTGTGACAGCACAAGTTAGTATGCAGCCAGAAAATTTTGAGCAGGGAAGCTCTCTGTACCACTTAATAAAATTTCTCCCTGCTAAAACAGATACATCACAGGAGTCCAGCAATGCTTTTGGGGAAAAGAAAATAAAAGATTCAAAATCACCATAGCTAAAATAAACAAGGTTGTGTGGCTCAAGGACTAAAAAGCAAGACTACACGTTCAAAAAGAATCTAAACCAAAAAGAAAACTTCTCTTATTAATCCAAAAGAGGACAATGCACTGTAAGAAGTCTTCTGTCCACAGACGTGCAGTTAAAACACTGGATAATAAACAACAAATCACAAATAATTTGAGTTCTTCGCATCACCCCAGGAATGAAAGGATCTGATGCAGTTAACCTTTGGTAAGGAAAATGTTGTCTAAAATTGTGGTTGCTGATTTAAAGCATGAATCCATCCACACTGACAGGTGCACTAGCATTCTCATGAGAGTGCTATAAAACATATGTGAACCTGGTGGAACATTGACCCTGACTTTATCAAAATTCAGAGACAGGAAAAACAACCTTGAAGCTGTCAAGGGAAAAAAAGGGGACCTCCTGTGGGTGAGACTGTTTGTAAGTGCGAGGGGCCCAGGAGGACAGAGACGACATCAGAATCTTTTTGGCCAAGTGGAAGCCAATTTATTACACTTTTAACTTCAAACTACAAATATTCTTCCTAGTAATCATGATGGCTCAAATAGTCACAGAAAGCAAATTCAAGAAGAGTATGAAGAGAGAGAGAAACTAATTCATTTTTTTATTTGAGCAAATATCCACTGAGAGTGTTGAGACACTCACTGACCTCTAACAGTGATCATCTACAGCTTCTTCTGCGCCAGGGGATGCGCTGGCTTCATGATCGGGAAAAGGAAAATATCCCCAGGTGGATGAAAATGCAGAGCGATGTGATTAAGCCATTTTCTGTTCTTCTAACAGCAGTTATTAGATAACAATCTTTAAAGCTACTTATCAAGCTTTTACTGAGTGGGATACATCATACAAAATTAAACTTTGTTACTTCATAGACACATCTGTTCAGAATATCCCTATTTGATTGACTGGAAAGATATGATCTTGTTGGGATAACTGACTACAGGCAGGTGTTACATCTGATCTTAAAAAAATATTTGGGTAACTCTTTGAAAGGAATTCAAGTATAATTTATCCTGAAAATATGTATTTAATCACTTGTAATTTACAAATTTGTGTATCTAAGTCTAAAAGATAAGGCCATTACTGTAGGCGAGGCTGATAATATATAACTAAAAATAAAAAAGATGGTGTGTGTGTTGGGTCACATAGAATCCCATTTTCATAAACCATTTCAAGCAGCAGGAACAGAATCATTATGGGATCGTATTGCTGGCATATCATTGTCTCAAGATCAATGGAACGAAGCATGTTCCTGCATCCTCAAATCATTTGGATCTACATCTCAACTTTTTCTTCCATGCTTCTTGTTAAACTGGATTCAGCTAGTCTAGTTAAAAGGGATAATATAACCTGTTTTTTCTAACTGTGAAACAGGAAGTACTGCTCATTAGCCATAGCAGTTTGCTAAGAACTTCTGATCCCAGTTCTGAGACTCAGAAAAACTAAAATTGGTGTATATTTGAGGCAAGAACCATAATAATAAAATCATCAGCCTTTCCTAGGACCAGATTCTGGAAGTCTTACCCAAATTGAGAGCTACCTTACCTTGAGAATAGTCCCCTTGAAATCAAGGAAGGTGGTGTGTTACTCATGGGGTAAGATACTAAATAGTATGAGTAATAATGTCAGAAACTGGCCCCTAGTAATGTTAAGCCTGAAGCTGCTCCCAGTGATTTAAATGGAAGAGATCCTATTGACTTAACCCTTCTGTGGGTGGGGAACGGCTTCTAGCCGGTCCTGGTGGCCAGCCCTACCTTGGGGAGGTTTGGTACTGTGGCTGCACTGGAGTCATGTTGTCAGGAAGCATCAGGGCTCTCTGTAGCTAGTGCTTTGCGTGGATGGCCCTGGTTTCTTGCAGAGTCCTCATGACTCGTACGGTTTCTGCATGGTTCTATAGCCTAACCCACCTGGAAAGAGGGCTATTTCCACTCCCAACTAAATGATTTCTGAGGAACTCTGTGAAGGAATCCTCCCAATTCCCCTTTCATTGGCTTTTCTGTGGGATGTGGCACTCCAGCCATTTATCTACTCTAATCGTGACATTTATTATTTAAGCATTAGCTCCACAAAAGGTTGTCTCATACCCAAACCTCTTCTAATTCTTTGAAACCCTGTGGTGTACATGAAGTAGAAGTATCTATTGCTTTTTTAATTCCATTTTCAACCATATTTTAACTTCACTCTACAGTGGGCAAAACTCTGGCCGGGTGGAGAAAGTGGGGTTAACTCCTCCAAACATAGTGCACATATATCCATTGCACAAGTGGCGGGAAAGTGCATCTGTATTCATTCTGCCAACATCCTATGTCGAGTCTTTTCCTGCTGAGAGCAGGAATAATATGTGCTGGGATTTATGCACAGGGATCATGCTTTACCCCAAACATCTGCATCTGTGCATGGAGACCACACTCTCTTCTGTGGCCACAGCCCACTTCCCCTTGACAGAGAAGTCAATCATGTAGGGCACTCTCTCCAGGAGATAGAACTCATGGCCAGTTTTCACTGTAGTCTTTGTGCATTGTCAGCCAGAATTTAACACACTGGTCACAAATGCATGTGTTAAAATAGCTAAGAACTTTGAATTGAATGTTATACCTTAAAGGTAAACTTCTGAGAGTTATTTGAGACCTCAGGAAAATGTTTAACTTATACTTTAGTTTGGACAAGAGGAGATTATGCAAACAACTAAGAACATATATATGTGTTTGTTTTTTAAATGAAATTTCCTTCTTCCTTCTATCCCCCATTTCAGCCGATTGTACCTTGTTTTAAATTAACCATGGTGAAATCTTCTTTTGAATGTAAATTTTCCCTGATAACGTTTATATTTTTCATTGTATTCATTAGCCTTAGTGAGAAATGTTCCATGTATTTGACTACTCTGCCCTCTATTAACCCAATGTTGCCTAATTAGCTCCATTCTTAGCAGTAGTTTTCTACACTGCATAGCACAATTGAGTCCAATTAAAATGCTGAAAAGCATTTTTGATACAGCTAGTTTAGTTTTTCTTTTCCATCTTTTTTGTTTCCTTTCTCCATGCACGGTGTTTCCACAAAGTAGATTTGTCCTTATTGATCTCCTTCAAAGGTGCAAGCAAGCAATTCACCGTTCTGACAGGGAAGATGACTAGGGCACTAGGGAAGCTGGATTTTCTGGTCGGGGGTGGGGGTTTATTCAACTCTGGTAAAAAGCCCCAAAGTAGCATCTTTTGACAATCACAGAAAAGCAAAGAAAAAAGTGCCTCTTTAAGAGTCAGGCCGGTGAATCACGCTATCAAGCACATGACCAGGCTCTGAAAATGCAACATGAAGAAAAAATGAAAGCCAAAGCTAAAAATACTATTCAGGCAAATAACGAAGGGGTGTGTGATGTGTCTAGGAAGGATTTAGGACTGAGGGCAAATGAAGCTCTGAAAAAGAGAAAGGAAATAGGTAAGGAAGATAAGCGAGGAAGGGGAAAATGAACAGCATTTTGTAAAAGGACACTTTGGTCCTGGTCCTGCAATGAGCTCTACACAAGTGGACCTCTGCACCACACACTGCCCTACAAATAAGGATTGTTGGTTAATTCAATGCAATAAAATACATATCTACAAAAATCCCAAATATGACAAAAACAAAAAGAAAATATCATGAAGGTGAATAACTGCCCAGATATTTGAGATTATTTATGAAGGATTCAAACAAAAGCACCTGTCAGGGGGTTTGACAGGAATGGAACAAACATTCTGTAACCTGAAAGGAAAGAAAAGAGGATTCATGTAGATGGTACCTTCTCCTCCACCTGAGATAAAAATACCTGCATGACACTTGAATGGAAAATAAATGAAATAGGCTTCATCTGCACTACAAGATGAGGGTGCGATTTCCCTGCCCATGTCCACATACACCCGCTAGCTCTCATCGAGCTAACATTAGTATAAATAGCAGTGTTGCCACACTAGCACTGGTAGTGGCAGCAGAAGCATGAATCAACTGTGCCAAGAACAAACCTGCCTGAAACTGGTGGGTATGCAGCCAACACAGCTCAGCTGTGCCCAGAGCCAGTGCTAGGCATAAACAGACTAAACAATTGCTTAGGGCCCTGAGCAGCTCAAGAGGACCCCCTATTCACTTTTGTAGTATGTCTTGTGTGTGAGTGGCCCTCAAAAATATTCCTGCTTAGGGTCCCCAGTGAGCTAGCACTGCTTCTAGCTGTGCCTTTTCTGCCACTACAAGTGTTACTGCAATGATGCTTGCTCTGATCCCAAGATGGGTTGGCCCTAAAACTGGGATCAACACAGTGTCATGAATCACAGTGTAACAAAATAATTCTGCATCCTACGTCACCTTACAAAGATTTTAAACTAGAAATCTAAAAAAATCTGTTCTCTACAACTAATAATCTCTCTCTTAATACGTAGAGTACTCTTAATATGTAGAGTCAATGTATGTAAGCCTCATAAAATAGAAAAAATTTCAAGGGGCAAGTAAATCATTCAGGAAAAATAATTTTAGCCCTCTCAGACATTATGGGCAATAATCTCATGTGATCTTTACAGAAGTTCCCAGCTCCAATTTCCTATTTTCTCTATACAGAGATCTCTCATTAATGTCAGTTGCAGAACCGTGGGTGTAGAAAGAGTAGAATATTAGAGTCAAGATTCACCATGAAGATCAGAGCAGAGAATTGTGCTCTATAAGTAATTTAACCTGAACTAAATAGGTCTCAGTTGGATATCTAACTGAAGACTCCCAACAGGAGCATATGAAATGTTACTGGGCTATTAATAAATACATACCCTTTCCCATGGACTTGGAGTTATCATGCAGGGAACCATATACTCACAAGATTTCCTTTATACAGTTTTGGTTAATTTACTAACATGATTTTAAAAGAAAACTTTTAGTTGTGTAAACTTTTCACAATTTAGCTAAAGCTTTTTCACATGGTAAACAGGGAGTAAATGTAAACACTGGATTTTGAAAGGAGCAAAAAGTGAGATAATTGTGACATTGAAAGCACACAATGATTTATTATTATATCTATGTGTGTGACAGAAGCTCTTTTAGATTTAAATTAATTCCACTTAGCATTTAAGTGTTCTATATATCTGCAGACATTAGTTTAATTCCTAGTTGGTGTTTATTAGCAAGATAATTGTGCTTATTGCTTAAGCATAGTGCCTATCTGGCACTCAGCCCAGATGAGACTTTCATCTATATTGTATCTGCAGAAAAAAGTTGGATTAACTTCAACAAAAGCAGATGTTTTACCAATTAGGAGAAACTTGGCAAAATCTTGCAGCCACAAAATAAGTCTGCATTTACACCCAACACACATTCAACGATGGAATGGCCATGAATGGAAACATGAGAACTGGAAGAGTCATAATGTAACACAGTGAATTTTCTCTTCTATTATTTGTCAAAGGAAGGGCATGAATTGCACCTAACTTACATTGCTGTACATCAGCAGTAGCTCTGTTGAAGTCAATGGAGTTATGGTAGTGTAAAATCCGTGCGAGGAAGGATCAGCCATGAGAAGTCCTTGGCTGTGATTTTTCATTTTCCATATTTTTGGAGGGTTGGGAGGAGAGAGGTTAGGGGCTGATATTAAGGAGTGAAAGCTCTGCCAACAGAATTCTCTCTTAGCGTACATCTATACTGCTGACTTATGCTATCTGACTCAGGCTCACAGGACTTGGGCTCAGGGGCTGTTTAATTGCAGTGTAGATGTTCAGGCTGAGGTTCAGCCAGAGCTCTGGTACCCTTCCACCTCACAGGGTCTTAAAGCCCAGGCTCCAGCCTGAGCCCAAACATCTACACTGCAATTAAACAGCCCCTTAGCTGGCACAGGTCAGCTGGCATAGGCCAGCCGCAGGTTTTGAATTGCTTTGTAGACATACTTTTAGGGCCTTACCCAAAGCAAAATGGCAGTCTTTCCATTAACTTCAGTAGTTTTGGATCAGGCATTTTTAATTCATAAAACAAAACGCAGCAGTCCCTGCTCCCTCCTCCCACTAGTATGCTCAGGTCTTGATCTGGAAGGATCACTTCCAAGGATGAATCAGGAAAGTGCAGCCACCCTATCCACTTAGGGATCGATCCTGCCCTAGTCCCTTGGGCGGTTAGCACATACTTAAGTGCTTTGCTGAATAGGAACGGACTGCTAAATTGGAGCCATAGACACTATATAGTTTCCACAAAAGAGCAACTTTTATTTTAAACAGAGGGAAGAGTATAGTATGGGAGTCAGGGGAAACCTCTGGTTTTCTATTGGGGATAATCCTCAATTGAATTCACCACTGTAAAAATCATTGAGTTGTGAATATAACAATTTTCCTTCCAGATATGTGGCTGACCACATTCCCATCAAAATAGCAGATCTCAATGATAAAGATAAATCTATTTTTCTTCTTTCCTTATCTCCCTGTGCCCTCTGACTCACCTCAAAAAGCACTAAACAAAAACCCCTTCCAGAACATTGGCAAGAAGTCCTCCCACAACTTGCACAGCATTTCCACAGGATAGAAATATACTCTCTCCCCTCAGGTCTTTCTTTCAGTGCAGCCCTTGTTTCTACCTCCCTTCTTCATGCCTTTGCATCTTTACACAGCAGGTGAACACCACCTTAAAAAAAAAGTTCAGTACGATCTTTTTTCATGAGATAGGAACTGACTGGCATTTCTATTCTCTATACATTTTATCTAGAATCAAACACCTGCTCATTTTTCCTAGTTTCTGATTTTTCAAGCATGCAGCTGAATTTATTTCTATTGTAATTTTTTATTTTAGCAAAATTGGCTACACCTATGTGGACAACTGCCATCTCCTAGACAGCATCAGAAATGCTCACCAATGTGACACATCCCTGATAAAGTTAAGAACAAATGAAGATTTTCATTCTCATTTAGTTCTAGCTCAAGTGGTATGGGCATATATACTTTTCAACCATAAATGATTTGGAAAAGGGCGGTAAACTGTGAGATGGCAAAGTTTGCAGATGATACAAAATTACTCAATATAGTTAATTCCAAACCTACTGTGAAGAGTTACAGAAGGATCTCACTAAACTGGGTGACAAGGCAACAAAGTGGCAGATAAAATTCAATGCTGATAAATGCGAAATAATGCACTTTGGAAAACAATCCCAGCTATACATACAAAATGATGGGATCTCAATTAGCTGTTACCACTCAAGAAACGGATCTTGGACTCATCATGGATAGGTCTCTGAAAACATCTGCTCAATGTGCAGTATCAGTCAAAAAAGCTAACAGAATGTTAGAAACCATTAGAAAGGGTATATACAAGATGGAAAATATCACAATGCCACTATATAAATCCAATGCCACACCTTGAATACTGCATGCAATTCTGGTTATCCCATCTCAATAAAATAAAATAAAATAAAATAAAATAAAATAAAATAAAATAAAATAAAAGGCAACAAAACTTAGTTTAATAAATCTGGGACTGTTGAGTTTAGAAAACAGAAGACTAAGTGGGGATATGATAGAGGTCTACAAAATCACTTTCTCCACATTATGGTGTTCCATATTTATTGGAACTATAATTTATATATGAAATATACTGAGTTTACAAAAAAAAAGTACTGCTGATTAAAAAATGGGAAACCAATAAGTTTGTGAAATTTCCCTCCATTTTCCCCAATCAAAGTTTATCTGACAAAATCATCAAAAAAGTAAAACAAAACAAATAAAAATACATAAATACATCCATAGACAGCTTCAGTAAAAAAAGTATTGTAACTATTGCTTCAAACTCAAACTAGTGCTTTAAACTCAAACTGGCATCTGAAAGTCAAGCCGATTTTCTGCTAATGATAATAGCAACAATACATGCCTTCTGTTAAATCAAGATTCTCTCTTAATGTGAAAACAGTAATAGCATAGGTGCTGGAACTAGGGATGCTGAGCATACTGCCGCAATCCCTGGTTTGAAAGTTTCCATCATATACAGGGTTTACAGTTTGATTCAATGGCTCTCCATGTCCCCACTATAAAAATTGTTCCAGCACCCCTGAATAATGGATATGAATGTGTTTCAGTTAATGGGATTCTTCTATATAACTGATTACTATATTTTTTTTAAATGATTACAAGAAAGCTATGTGTCTTGAACACTTCCAATCATAGCAGTGAAAAGAGAATGTGATAGATGCAAGATTATAAGACAACACAGACTTGGGTGAAATCATGCCAATGGACGAGACCACACATATCTATGACCATGTCTGTGGAAATAATGCAAGAAGGCAAGCTTTGAACAGTAGTCCATTGCAGATGAACCAACAACCCTAGAAACACTGGGGTTGGCCAACACATTCTCAAGGAGAAACTATAAATAGGTATTGGTATATCTCTGCTCTCAGTGGCGTTAATGGTCACAGTTAGTTCAATGCCTAGTGCTTTTGAAAATCTCACCTTATACAGCACTTGGTAGGATCCAGCTCTTGAAGCAAAGTGATCTACCATTTACAAACAAGGCTATTTAGTGACTCAGTTTAAAATTAAGATTCTATGTTTCTACTTTATGGTGATTCATCTTCCCCAGCATCTAAGAGTGACAACATTTAAGCACGTTCAGGGCCTGTTTTAGTATTATAATGCCTAGGTTTCATTGGAAAAACAACCTTAGCATGCCAGATTGTGAAATGACACTTTTCCGTTGCGCTGGGACATTCTTTTAATTGTTCATTACTCAAAAATAAGCGGATACAGTAACATGAGCTTCCTGTGCTAGTAGGTCTCAAAATACATTATGTGCACTGTAACAATGCTTTGTGGTAGAAATAAAGTTGTCAAGTGGCATACATGGAGGATTCGTTACATTACTTTAACTACCTTATTTGTATCTATGATATTTTCATGAATGTGATCCAGTGCCATAATACACTTATAAGACAACTGTGGAGTCTTATTTTCCCCTCCCGTAATCCTACCAGGTACCATTCTGCTGATATGTCATGTCAGATTCTTGAAATTGCTATAATCAAAGACTCTTCAGTTAACTAAAGAATAATTACCTATGGTTCCAGTTGGGTTTGCAACAAGCCACACTGTTGCTTATGCTGCTGCAGCTTCACTGCTGCAAATACATGAAAGCCCTTATATACACAACTACTAAAAGTGCTGAAAGCCAAAATGCCAGCGGGCAGGCAACTTGGCCCAAAGTTGTTACTTCCTAACGTACTTCTAAGGGAAAGTCCTGAAAGAGAATCTCACAACCCTATATGAAATGAAATCAAATTCTTAAATCCCTTCAGAGCAAAGCAGTGTAGGGTTTCTCACTGGATCACTTCAAAATATTTTTAGATGCAAAAGTAACAGTAATGGAAAGACTCCTATTAACTTTAATGAGCTATGGGACTTGATTTTAAGACAGAGCTACAAGTAGCTTACATATTAAATGCCTCACATAGTCTTTCTCCATGCTGTATATGATATCTATAACTACCAAAGTATTAGATCACTATATTCTTCATATTCATTATTTATACACATTTTGTCCCCTTGTACTATATATCTTTCCTTGCACAAAATCATGTCCCCATTAAGTGTTGTGGAATTGGAAGATAATGAGGAAGTGGCCTCTTCTGGCTTCCATTAGTTCTTACATTAATGACTTTTAGTTATGATTGTCACAACAGAGATGAGGGCAGTCAGAGCTAGTGGTTGGGGCAGGAGTCAGGCCGAGTCAGGCACTGGGAGGTCAGACTCATAGATATGCCAGAGGACAAACCAAACCAAGAAGCAGGAGGCAGGCAAGGTCAGGTTACCAAGAGATCAGGGTCAGGCACCAAGTTACACACAGCAATTGAGACAGGAAGACAAGGACAAACCAGGGTTGGAAACCAGAGCCTAGGGTCTATAGCAAGTAGGGTCTGGAGCAGAGACAGTCAGGTGGCCTCTGTTTTTGTTCAGACAACTCCCTTTCATGGCTTCCTGGTTTAAAGTACTGGTATTAGCCAACCAGTGGGCTGTAAGGGGCTGCCACTCAGGGCCTGCTGGGTGGTACTTCCTGCCGAGCCCAGCCTCACAGGATCCTCCTGTGGAAGCCCAGCCTAACCCTCCAGTGGCATCAGCAGCTTAGAATCCTAATGGTGGCAGGTTCTAGCCCTGCAGGTTGTTACAAAAATAAACACACACAGCATGGCATGCAAGTAGTAAAACATATAGAATCCAGAATGTATTTAACTTGCACCCTTTTGTTTTCTTTATTTCAATGATCCGTAAGACTCTGCCACAATATTCTATCTCAGACTGACAACTAATGCATTTTCTACTCTACTATTTACATTCATTCTTTTCTCAGTTCACGTTATTTAGGCAGCACATTGCTCTGACCCTGATGTCCTCATTACTGCTCTATGGTTACCTTTGAAACTGGGTTGGGTTTGGCATTTTTTGGAGGCGAAGGAGAATTAAATTTCTTTGTGTCAACTTCTCCTTTGATCATTATGCTGCATTATGCTTTAACAGATAGTGAATAGTGGAAATTTTCTCTGTGAATCCCTGAACCACCTGAGGGAAGTCTTCTGTGATTTGAAAGTTCTAGTTGCCAACATTTTAGCTCATCTAATAGAAGCCTTTGATGGACATGACACTACATGATTTTATTCACAGGGCTAGTCTCGTGCACAAGCTCCACAAGAAACTGCTTTTATCTCCCCACTTTTGTCCTGTGCTTATTTTGGAACTCACTGAACTGACTGATTTGCACATTATCATGAGGACCAGAAAGAGAAGTAATTCACACACTTATTGAGAATCCCCACTTCATCACAAGACCATCGGAGGAAACAATTCAGAGGATGCTCTCAATCTGGCTCTTTGGCAATTTGGAGCATTCAAAAATCATTCATAAGGTATTCCCTACCTGTTCAAACCTTAAATGAAAAATGAAACATGGGAATTGATTTTTCCAGTCATTAAAGGCCTGGTCTTCCCCTCATCAGAATGAATGGAAGTCTTTCCATTGACTTTAATGAGATTTGGGTCAGACCCTGAGTCCCATATGTAGGACTCCATTCTAGTTAGCTGCATAACATAATTTTCAGTTGCACCATTATTAAATGCATATACAGTAGGTTCTGCTTGTATAGAAGCATTTCTATAGAAGAAATCACCATTCAAGCTATAAAAGCCTTCATCATCATCCTTGGTTTTCAGAAAGCCATTTATTTTAGGTTCCATTACCAGTAGCAGTTTAAATTTCAGTGACATCTGAAAAATTGCACATAGAAGGGAAAAGAAAAAAAAACTAAAATAGATGAAAAAGTGTAAGTCATTTTTTCTTCCACTGACATTTGATCTATTTTACTCATACCTACTTACTAGGTGTGATGGGATCCCGGGGGTACAACCTGGAACCATGGGGCTGCTGTGCCTCCTTAACTCTCTAGTCTGGATTGTCTCTCATAAAGCTATGCCAGTGACAAGCAGCAAACCCCTCCAGGCACTGTGATCACTCAGCCATCAGCATGTTGAGCCCTTCACCCAGCTAAATTGCATGAATGCTCCGTGAGCCACTCATGAAACATAGAGAGAGAGGCCCCAGCCAATCACCCCAGCCCCCAGCCTTGCACCCCAGAAATATACCAACTTACATGGCTCAAAACATACTTGGACAGTGCAAGCTCATTAATTAGTTTGCCATTCTGACAAAAGAGTAATGGATGTGCAACAGCCCTTGTTCACTTGGGTTGAGATTCCCCAAGCACTTTACCAAAACAGTGTGGTTTTGGTTAAAGTATAAAATGGATTACCTACAGAAAGATAGATTTTAAGTGATTATATAAGGTGGACAGAAAGCTGGCTAGATGGTCAGGCTCAACGGGTAGCGATCAATGGTTCCATGTCTAGTTGTCAGCTAGTATCAAGCGGAGTGGTCCTGGGACCGGTTTTGTTCAATATCTTCATTAATGATCTGGAGGATGGCTTGGATTGCACCCTCAGCAAGTTTGCAGATGACATTAAACTGGGAGGAGTGGTAGATACACTGGAGGGTAGGGATAGGATACAGAGGCACCTAGACAAATTAGAGGATTGGGCCAAAAGATATCTGATGAGGTTCAACAAGGACAAGAGCAGAGTCTTGCACTTAGGATGGAAGAATCCTATGCACCGCTACAGACTAGGGACCGAATGGCTAGGCAGCAGTTCTGCAGAAAAGGACCTAGGGATTACAGTGGACGAGAAGCTGGATATAAGTCAACAGCATGCCCTTGTTGCCAAGAAGGCTAATGGCATTTTGGGCTGTGTAAGTAGGAGCATTGCCAGCAGATCGAGGGACGTGATCATTCCCCTCTATTCGGCATTGGTGAGGCCTCATCTAGAGTACTGTGTCCAGTTTTGGGCCCCACACTACAAGGAGGATGTGGAAAAATTGGAAAATGTCCAGCAGAGGGCAACACAAATGATTAGGGGGCTGGAGCACATGACGCATGAGGAGAGGCTGAGGGAACTGGGATTAGTTAGTCTGCAGAAGAGAAGAATGAGGAGGGATTTGATAGCTACTTTCAACTATCTAAAGGGGGTTCCAAAGAGGATGGATCTGGACTGTTCTCAGTGGTACCAGATGATAGAACAAGGAATAATGGTCTCAAGTTGCAGTGGGGAAGGTTTAAGTTGGATATTAGGAAAAACTTTTTCACTAGGAGGGTAGTGAAGCACTGGAATGGGTTACCTAGGGAAGTGGTGGAATCTCCTTCCTTAGAGGTTTTTAAGGTCAGGCTTGGGATGATTTAGTTGGGGATTAGGTCCTGCTTTGAGCAAGAGATGACCTTCTGAGGTCCCTTCCAACCCTGATATTCTATGATTCTACGATTCTATTATTATAAGTAGCAGGCACAGCGATCAGAGTTGGTTATGTAAGAAATAAGAAAAGTTTACAGACTAAGCAGTCTCTCACCCTAATAGATGTTACAGGCAGCTCTCAGTTCTCAATACACAGGCTGGATTCCCTTCCCAACCTGGGACCAATCTCGCAGTTCAAAGTCTGTCTTCCAGACTATCTTCCAGGCGTTGAGATAGGGGAGGAGAGAGGCCAAGTGATGATGTCACTGTCCCTATTTCTTACTTTCTTCCAGATGCTAGAAAGAACCTTGCTGTGACGTGGGGTGCAAGACAGCCCTCATTGTTTACGTGCCCTCTCCGAGTAGTCTCTGGGATAGTGGATTCTTCTTGATGGACCATCAACGCCTGTCTGGCCAGTAATAGTTGCTCCTTTGTCACTACTGAAAGGCCAGCTCTGGGTGTCTCCCAACCTCGCAACATATTTCGTAATGCATATAGCAATATTTCATAACTTCACATGCAATAATACATATAATTAAACATATATTAAGGTTCAACAGATCAAGACTTTTAAAATTATACCTCAACAAGGCATGCATTGTACAAAACATATCATAATCATATGACAGTGGTGAATATGGGGATTCTAGGATGCTACTTTGAAGCACAGAGTGTCACCCTGGGAGCTTGGTACAAGTGACAATTTGATTGCCCAAATGTAAAAATATTCTGCTTTGCTGTATGGGAAAATGAATTAAACATGCAACAGTGTAGTCAGTTTAGTGACTGAATACACTAAGTGGATGATGCATGGAGACCACTGCTATTGAGATATTTATGTAAAGTACATGCAAACTGGAAAAATTGCAGAGTGCTGGTTACAACAACAACAACAACATTATATATTTTAGGGGTCTATGCACATTTTTCTCAAAAGCAGGTTGCTATGGGAGAAAGAAAACAAATAAGTTACTGGACAGGTTAAAGAGAGGAAGCTAGGGGGGATTTTAGTATTCCCTGTCATGGACTTGAATAGGGGTGAATCCAGTTGTATTCTATAGAAACTAGTCTAAAATATTTCGGTCCTGATTCTCATTTACACTAAGGGTCCCCTTATACCATTCTGGCAATGAAATGGGACCTTAAAAAGGACATACATTTATGCCCACTTTAAGGCCTCCTTAGTCTACAAGAGCACACTGATGTGGATCAGGAAACAATGGGAGATAGATGTCATAATATCATTAAATGAAGAGACCTCAACTTTATTTAAAACTGTTATCTCACTGGGCTAACTACCCCAAAGCTACCTGGTTCTTCCATTCTGGATCTCAAGTGGCAACAATGATTCCTGGAGGACTATAAACCAGAGGGTGAGTACACCTTCAGGCTGGACAAGGAACCCTAAGTGAAAGTCAGAGTCCCAACCCACTCCAGTCCTCCTGACTGGAAGTAGGAGAGATAAGATAAAGGGAGCCACAAGCTGCATGAGACAGAAGCACAGCTCCTCGCCTTGCAATGGCATGCCCAGAACCAATGCCCAAGCAATCCACTAGGTTAAGGGAACCTCAGTCTGACCTTTTCTAAACCATCAACTGCATTGTAACCTGCCAAAGTTGAGATGCATGTTATTTAAGACATCCAAACCAGACCTTTAAGAAGTCTAATGGAGGATAAATAATAATAATAATAATAATAATAATTAAAAAAAAACAAAACCACACAGCTGTTTGCCAGTTTTGCCATATGGAAAAAATCTCTTCCAGGCCCCAAAGCTACTTACCCTAGTTCAGCTGGACAAGAGGTCCAGCCTAGATTCAGAGTGGGATGGATGGAGCGCAAACAGGAAAATCCACAATGGCTCCCCCTTAAAAGCAAACTGTATCAACCTTCTCATGCTCCACTACCAAATGGAAGCCAATCACCCACCTATGCCACCCAGTGGCAGCAGCAGAGCATGGGACAAACCTCAGAGCCCAGATGCAGAGTGTAGCCTCCCTTTTACCTTCCCCACCACCAGCATGAGAAAGGAAGAGGCAGTAAAGGGGCATGGGGAAGAGAGACACAGCAGACCCCAGATGCTTCTGAAAGAAAAGGGGAGAAGAATGAGAAAAGAAAGTGGGGGGGAGGGGAATGTAGAACACTGCCTCAGCTGGTTCCAGTTGAAATCTGCCCTTCCCTCCCTCCCTCCTCCACTCCCCAGCCATATAAGGTGCATCCATGGCTCCTAGCCCCATCAAAGGTAAGATGAGGATTAACGTCCACTTAAAGGCCCAGAGCTATGTAAAGCAGCTTTAGTGTAAATGAGAATCAGGCCCCTAGAATTTAAAACAGAGTGATAACCTTTTGATGGGGTTTTTGAATAATCATGTAGAATATAAAAGAGAAATATATTCCTTTTATAGGTTTTAAAAACACCTATAGAATTCTACATAGGGGTGTAATCAAAGAGGATTGTTCAAAAAAAACCTACAGATATGTTTTCTTTTAAGTTCTGAGACTTTCCACAAGGGATAATACAAAAAAGTGGGGTTTTTTAAAAGCACGGTATTAACAGTTCAACTTCTTAAGCCACACAACAGGAACTATATATATTTTTTCTCCATGCATCCAAGGAAGCAGCGCTTGCTTAAGATATCTTCAGTTATTTTCATCCATCAAAAGGAGTGGATGAAAAAGTCAGACAATTAAATCCATGCTCTGAATCAGTTCGGCTGGAAAAAAAGTAACCTTTTTGGCCATTGTGATAGCTTTGCCAATTTTAAGTACAAATCCATGCAGTTTGAGGAAAATCTACTCATTACCATTTTCTTATAAATGTTAAGACACCATCTGATTTTAAAAGAGAAGCACCCTCCTCTCTCCTAATCATTATTTCCAGGTGATTAAAACACATGATTCAATCTGGTCTATACAGGGGGGGAAGCACTTGGCTACCCAAAGATTATTCATCCACCAGGAAGCATTTCCTTGTGATTCACTGAAAGTAGTACTATGATAAACTAATCTACAAATCAAGAACAGATACCACTCATTACTTACAGTGTTGTGATACAGATTTGTATTGTGTGTTTGTATAAAGTAACTAGTATGTCTCCAGCTGGTTCACATTAATATTTAATAGAGTCTGATAAAGAACGTCCAGCAGCCAGAATGACAAATGAAAGCACCAATTGAACTTTGCCAAGCAACTGCTGCTCACCAGAGATGTCATAGTTGCAGAGATAATTTCATAAATCTCTGTTGCCTTTTCACTCACCTATGACCTTTTGAGCATAGTTCATTTGAGCATAGTCCACAGGATAGATGTCCACATTATAAATACACTGTACTTCCTCTTATCTCAGCAAGAAGGTCAAGGACTAGATAGAATTTGGATGATTCTCTCAACCTCTAGAGATGGTCTTGCCAAATCAGGATTATGGCACATCAATGTGGCACGAGCAGAAACTGCCTGTAGCTAACAAGAAGATTAAAATCCCCAGGGCTCTGAGCTTTTCATGAGAGAACTTTTTTTTTTTTGTATTTAAGGGAAGGGGAGGTTAATTTAACTCTTTACATTAAATAAAAACAGACAACTTATAAAAATCATTGATTATCTAGTCTGAACTGTCAGTATTCACTAAATGTGCCTTTATGAGGAAAAACTTAGTGTGAGTTCAGGATGGTTGTGTTACTCAGAAGTACTGAAGCCATGAATAAGTTATGCAGATGAGTAAAGGTAAAATTTTACACCACACCATCATGTGTTTTGTATGCATCCCATATATTGCAGAAAATTTATATATATATGTTTCCATAGCCTCTATTAATATTGTATCTAAATGTTGCCTAGGTAAATTAAATCTGCATGGCAAGGTTTCATAATAGACCTTATAGCATTTTCTGCTCTTCTCCCTTTCCTATTTAAAGGAGTCTTTGCTTGGCAAATAATTGTTTTCCTTTACCATCATCATGCCAGTTATAGTTGAAGATGCTAGGTGCTTTGTCAAAGACGAGGGCCTGGCGAAGTGTTTATACGAACGCATGTGCACACGCGCGCACACACACACACACACACTACAGCTGCTCAGAAAATGAATTTTTTCTTCAGATAACTGACTTTTTGTCAAATACTGAAAATCAAATTAATCAATTTTCTAAACAAAGTTTTTAGTTTATAACTGAATTTTTTGGTTTACAGTGAAAATTCTTGGATTTCATCCATACAGTTAGATAATGAACAATAAAAAAATTAAAGGAAAGCATTTCAATTTTCATTTGCATAGAAAGTGACTAAAACCCCAATTTTCCATTAAAAACCAGTTTTGATGGACATTTTTGATCATCCCTAACACGCACACACTCCAAAAAATACAAGTGAAACTCTCCCACTTTAAAGGGGTAATGCTTAGTAATTTTATATAAAACTATTTTCATTTCCACTAAAAGGAGAGGTTTCCCTGCATTATTTAGAGTGGGTGCTGCATGTAAGAAGTTGACTCCTATTTCATGTTTACCAATAGTTTTCCTAAAAGTGAAGCGGGAAAGCATCAATTGATTTGTAACTGGAAATGAATTCCATGGGAAAGCACTCGTAGCTGGCAACGGACAAACCAAAACCGCCAGTGCTCAGTTAAGAATGTTTAGTTCAGCCAGAATTAATGGTGAAATTATGCAGGAAAGAAGGTTGATAAAAGCCTCTCCATAGTTTATCTAACACAGTGGTTTGAAAGTCTGGAAAATTCCTGCTACTGAGCAATTAAAAACAAAAACAAAAAACAATATGATATATAAAGCACCTTCCACTTTTATAAACAAGCAATACGACCCCAGAAATGACCTCACCACTTGCTAAACAGCGGGGGGCTGTTGTCTGGCTTTGTTGGGGAAAAGTGTGTTCCCCTTTAAGAGCTAGAAAACCATGGAGTGACTTTCTGTTGCAGTAGCAGAATAGGTTAGCTGACTCATCCCTTCCACCAAGTAAACAAAAAGGTGGCGGGAGACTATATTGGTCCATGCTGATGCAGAAAAGCCTTCTTTTACCTGGACCAGTGTAATGAGTGCCAGAAGAAAAACTGGTTTCAGAGTGTGTATATAAATCTCCCCTCTGTATTTTCCACCAAATGCATCCGATGAAGTGAGCTGTAGCTCACAAAAGCTTATGCTCAAATAAATTTGTTAGTCTCTAAGGTGCCACGAGGAAAGGTGTCACTTTCCTTTTCTTTTTAAGAAAAACTAGATCAATCAAGCTGGATGACATGATTTTTTTTTAAAAATTACACTATGACACAGACTAAGCAGTTAAATTTACACACGAGTAGTTGCACTGAATTTTCTTCATGTAAGGAAAGTTACTCATATGCTTAAGTGTTTGCAGAATCAGGCCCTACAGGGACTTACTGTACCTTAGGTCCTGAATCACCAACCACTTAGGGCCAGAATTTTAAAGATATTTAAGTACATAAAGATTCAGAGAGGCACCTAGTGGGATTTTCAAAAGCATCTGTGTGCCCAACCCCCATAGAAATCAGTGGGACTTTGGTGAATCAGGATCTTTGGGTATGTCTACACTGCAATATAAGCCCAGAGTTTGAAGTCAAGTTCAAGCCTAACTCCCCCACTTCCATCCACACACAAATTATGCCAACTCAAGGTTTGAAACGTGAGCCTTGAGGTTCAAGTGGAGGGTCTGAGCCAGAGTCAAGCCACGACACACAGGGTTCAAGCCCTATTGCGTTGCACTGTAGATGCAACTCCATTGGACTTGCACTCTGGGAGTCCATCAAAGTATTTCACAATCCTATGGACCAACTTCCTTTGTTCTCTGGACAATCAAGTTTGGTGGATAGCCAAGTTTTCCCACACTGCTCCATGAACAAAGGGATAGAGCAACCACATTTTCTGAGGGCACAAGTAAGTCTGGCATATGGGTGATGGGACTTGGGCCCACATAAAGCAGTGTAAACACTGGAGCCCCACTTTGGGACCCAAGGTTCAACAATTCCTGACCTGGGGTTACAAATGAGTGTAGACGTTCAAGCCAATTAACAAACCCAGGATCTGCTAACTCAAGTTCTACTAATCCTGGGCTTATATACTGCAATGTAGACATGTCCTTAATGACTAACTTCACTGGCTGTTTTTTCATTTTAAAGCTGAGCAAAGAATGCACTATAGAATTTTTTTTCCCATTCTGGAATACATATGAAGAAAATGATCAAATGCACTCATTACTTTTGAATTTCTTCATTAAATAATTATTGGCTTTCTGGTGTAGCAAGTGCAAATTGTTACTATTGCAGTCAAATATACAACAGCAATTTATGTAAATAAACTTTAGTTATAACTTGCTGAATTAACTCACAAAATATTCACCACACAAGTTAATTTATAACTGTATATTAAAGTGTAATATTTGCAATTCACATACCATGGGTTAAGTAATCAAGTCAACCAATCATAGAACAAATGCAATACCATATAACTTATAGAGGTAACTACAGCTATTATACAATTTGAAATTTCCTTTTAGTGATTATTCAAGCACAAGTGTAGGTACCAATAAAAAGCTTAAATCAAAGATATTCACAGACAATGAACTAAAAAATGAACTATGAATAAATTCAGACTTGAATTCACTTACAAATTTCAGTGACTATTCTCCGAAATTTCATTCCACTATCCCGTCTAGGCAATATATACTATTAATTAGATGTTGTCACCCTGTTTATCACATTGATTAAGTATTCCCGTTGTCAATCATGTGCACCTTTTAAAAGAGTTGGCTTAAGAGCTACAAGCCTGTTATGTTATTTTGGAATCACATCCTTTATAATCATTCCCATGACAACCAAGATAATACATCAAGTTGAAAGATACATCTGAACGGCAAGCCTGTAACATTCAGAGTTTCACAATACTAATAAGCTTGAGCAAATGTTGTGTAAAGCCATTAATCTGACCTACTTGGTGAGTCTCGTGATAAGAATTTATGGATAAATTACTGACACAATACAATACAACTTTATTCCACATAATGTATTTCATAGAAATTATTTCCCAAAATGAATATAATACTGTTATAAATTTAAAATAATAGCAGAAGAAAAGAGAAATTAGGAGGCATAACCACTGAACAAGAAATATGTTTTCAGACATGACTTGAAAATAGGCAGTGAATCAGTGAGGAGGAGACACTGAATACATGTACTTGTAGAGGGAAAGTGGCCAGGGAATAAAAAGTGGGTCCCACGCCACTGGGGAAACTGTGAAGCTAAGTTGCTCAGGCTTTGACTTCAGCCCCAGGTTGTGAGGCTCAGGGCCCCAGGCTTCAGTCCCAGGCAGTGAGGCTTTGGCTTTCTGACCCTAGGCCCCAGTGAGTGTAACATTGGCCCTCCTTGGAGGATCCCCTGAAACCTGTTTGTGGCACCCCAGGGGGCCCCCAGACTCCTTGAGAACCACTGTTCTAGAGAGCAGATATCATTCATTTCTTGTAACGCCTTGGCTTTCGGGTACATAGTTCAAAAGGATAAGTATGCACCATGTATTAATATCTCCTTTCGTGTGCAGGAATGCATTTCTGAATTACGTTTAGGGTTTACCCATGTATGCATCTTCCCTTAAATGCACAGTGAAAAGTCTGAGATGGAATATATCCACTGCATATTAAAGAGAGAAATGCAGGCAAATAAGGAACCTGAGACTTAATAGAGATAAGGAGAGTTATACAGATAATAGGATTAGTTTCAATGAATCACATATACGTTACAGAATTGCTTCAACGGTGAGGCAGAAAAGAAGGATACAAGTTAGAACAAATTTAAGACTTATTTAAATTCCATGGGTAGTGTACTGAATGGTATCAGAATACAGAAAAGTAAAGGACATCTTTTATTCTGTTACCAAGAGCTAAACTTTAAAAATGTGTTCTTTGTTAGACTCTAGACAGTACTAGGAATAATCATGCTTTTTTCACTCTGCAAAATACTTCCTTCTGTACATTCCTTATGACTACTTACTTAAATGTTCACTTTACAAACACACAGTAGAATATTTTGTTCCTAAATTATTTGTCTGTTGCTCATTCTGTCTTGCCTTGTCATGGTATTCTCCAGTCAAAGGCACCTAGGGTGAAATTCTAATCCCACTAAAGTTAATGGCAATATTACCATTGATTTCATCCCTAGTGTGATAACACAGTAGCAATCTGATAGGACTGTGCAATAGAAGCGTGTCCGAACCAACCCCCTGAATCTGAATACTCACACACCTTGATAGGTGTGAAATCTAAACCCAGTTTTGAATTTTGCAAATTGTCATTATAGGCTGCCTCAAAACTCCAATTTCTAACATCACTGAATTTAGGGGTATTCAAAAATTTATGTTCCGATACAAATTGTCAGCCTAAGCTCATTTCTCCTTCACAACCACAGGTTCTCATTAAAGCTACTTAAATAAGGCTACTTTGTGGCCTGCCTATACAGCTACACAGATGTGCGTTTCTCTCTCTCTCTCTGTCTCTCTCTCACACACACACACACGTGTGCCTGTGCACAGTCATCCTGGAGCTTGGGTCCAAGTGTGTTGTGGTAAAGCAGGTACTATATGCTGATACTCAATACGTGGGCAGAGCTTTGGCTCTGCCCCATCTAAAGTAGTGTTTCTCAACCAGCGGTACATGTACCCAGCGGTACATGTACTCAGAGGTCTTCCAGGGGGTACATCCACTCTAGATATTTGTGCAGTTTTACAACAAGCTATATAAAAAGCACTAGCAAATCAGTACAAACTAAAATTTCATACAATGACTTGTTTATATTGCTCTATATACTATACACTAAAATGTAAGTATGGTATTTATATGCCAATTGATTTATTTTATAATTACAAGATAAAAATAAGTAAGCAAGCAATTTTTCAGTAATAGTGTGCTGAGACACTTTTCTCATGCTGATGTTGTAAGCGAGTAGTTTTTAAGTGAGGTGAAACTTCGGGATACACAAGACAAATCAGACTCTGGAAAGGGGTACAGTAATCTGGAAATGTTGAGAGTCACTGCTCTAAAGCACCATCTAGTGCAGGTGACTGGTAATCTGCTGATGATAACTGTCAGTAGTGGTTTACTTTGCACCTGAAACGTGTGACAAGGTAAGGAATCATGCCTTGTGCTACTCCGGACCTAGCATAAGCTAGTATATATGCACCATCTAGCCCTAAATGAAAAGGAATTCCCATAAAGTTCTTAGAGGTGACTTCATGTAAGTTATAACAGGGATGTGTTTGTGTCTCAGTCTTTTCATTCCCTTGATGGCTCACAAAAGACAAATCTACTTCACTCCATGATGACTGCTCAGCAAGAGGTCCCTGACAAAGAAAACATACAATATGTTCAGCAAAATTTTCTTTTGATTTGTGCTCAAAGGAGGCTGTTACTTCTAGTCCATAAGACTAAAATGGTGAGCTTCCCCTCTTCCCCCATTCACTGTCTTTGCCCTAGACACTTGTTTTGAGGATTCACTTCACAGTCCTCTTTTAAACCTTCCGTATCCTCCATTTTCCTCGCTTCCATCAAAAAGGTATATTTTCAGTGCATTGGTCATTACTGTTACAGGTTGTGTGTTCAGCTCCCACCAATAGCACTGAGAATATGTGACAGTGACTAAACTCAAGTAGAAAAGGAGTACTTGTGGCACCTTAGAGACTAACAAATTTATTTGAGCATAAGCTTTCGTGAGCTACAGCTACAGCATTCAGCATCCGAATGCTCACAAAAGCTTATGCTCAAATAAATTTGTTAATCTCTAAGGTGCCACAAGTACTCCTTTTCTTTCTGCGAATACAGACTAACACAGCTGCTACTCTGAAACCTGTCATAAACTCAAGTCTTCAGAACAACATTCAGTGGTGGAGTGCAGAAAGGGTTTTGGGAAAAAATGAGGCATTTTTCAGAGTTGTTCACTTCCAACATCATCTCTCTTCCAATATATTACTTCACTTTAAACAATACGGTAAGCAGTTGCTGTGTCAAATAATAACTCTCCTATGTGCAGTGCTGAAAATGTATAAGAGTGAGTCTATTTTTGACATCAGACATTTTGTGAATAATTGAATATGTCTGAGTGTCTGATATCTAGAGGATAACAATATCAAAGACTTCATATTGGGAAGGAACTTAATAAACCTCAATATTTTTTTCCTGAAATTACTTGTTTCAAGAGTGGAGGAAAAAAAGATATCAAAGACCAGAACTACAACTATATCAGAATTAGATTAATGGGAAACTTGCTTTTTTGCTTCCGATAATTTTAGTTTGCAACCATGTTTCTCTTGGAGTTTGAATCTGAAATTCAAGGCAAAACTCTGTCAAAAACTCTTGATTTTTGCTTGGTTTTGATGGAAAACTTTTCTTTAAGGAGCAGTGGGTTGGTTAAAAACTTGTGTTAGTTTCACCAACATCCAACAACCAGAAACTGTGATTATTTGCCTGGTGTAGTTACAAAAACTTTATACCGTCTTAATCATGATTCATTCACCTTGGAGCAAGCCATATATTGAATTCAAGCTAAATGCAGAGAAATAATAAGCCTGATACATCTCATGTGGAGTGTGTGAAACTCTCTCAGATGCACTGAGCTATCAATAGGATAAAAATAATAAAGATTGATCTCAACTTCTGACAGACCAGTCTCAAATCAAACTGACGTGAAATGCATGAAAAGACATGAAAAACTTGGACATCAATGTAAAATAAAAAATGTCAATCCATTCCTTCACTCAAAATGGTTAAAATTTGTAATTTCCAATTTAGGAAATTTTGACATTTCAAAATTTGTTTGTAATAGAAAAGAAAAATATTTTCAAAGTATACTGAGAAACAAAAATTCTGAAATTGCCTTTTATTTTTAATTTTTTAATTATTTTTATATTACTTACAACATCAGTAGCAGCAGTGCATAACATACCTCAAATCATGATATGACATTGAATCATATTATACACAGCTAGCTACTGATGTCATAATATGAAAGTTGAAATAGTCAATTTTTATTTTATTGTTCAAATTAGTTTGAGTTTTCACATCATTAAGGGCAGACTCAGTTTTTAGATCAAAGTGTCTTCCATTTGCATTGCAATGTACAGTTTGACACTTTGAAACAAAATCATATAAGCAGCCAATATGTTAGTTAGAGAAGCAGCTGTTTTCAATATCCTTATGTTAGTCTGTAATCATTTTTCTAGGTAATAAACAGTGAGAATGAAACCCTGAAGTTTCTACAACTTTACCTGGGAGCAGGTTATTCTACAGATTCTTCTGGTATTTGTTATTGTGTTTTATGATGTTGATACTGTATGTTGAAATAGTTGTATCATTTCTTGATTATTCGGACAGGGGCGACAAATGATGCTTTATAAATAAAGCTATATTTTGTGTGCTTCTTTGGTTTTCCATTGGTTCTGATTCAAGACCAGTCTGCTCCACATTGTTCAGATCTGGATTGTGATCTGTCCTCACTGACAGGTTGTATGAGATCTTGGGTTCTGATCAGTGCCCATCAATGGTTTTGATATAAATTATTGAACAGCATCTTATTTATAACTTATTTTGGCAAAAGGAAAAGCTCTAGGTTCAACAAAGTAGATTTATAAGAAGGGAATTGTAACATCAGAGTGATACCAGATGTGACTATAATAGCAGGTTTGTGAAGGCATGAGACATTACAATCAACTTCCAGCTGCATAAAGCTGAAGTGTACAAATAAATACATAATTTAAAAAAATAGGTGTTTCGGTCTGGACAAGCTGAGACCTTTGAAGCCAATGCATTTTTAGACATATAAGGTTAAAACTGGCATTAGCTGCTCACAGCACAACCCATCCTTTCACCGCCCTCTCCAGCAAACCTGTGGTTGTTCAGCATGAATCACTTGCATGGTGATTCATGCAATAGCTCACACGCGGAGGTGGCCAATAATTCAACTGGCCTGACTGAATTCAGAGTTGTCTTTTATCTCAGTAAGGCAGCATTTGGAGCTACAATACTTTCCTTTGACTCTTGAAAAAAGGAGCCTCTGCACAATAAAAGCATGAGTGGTCAAAATAGAACAAGTGGCATTTATTAATTGGATTATACAGAATGCCACGAAAATGTTATCAAAGTGAGAAAAAAAACAGTACAGCATGTGGTGCTCGGGCAGAGCATGAGAGCCCCACCTGGCCAGCAAGCTATTTTTAACTAGAGTCTTGTGAAACTCAAATATTTTGTAACTCAGGTGAGCATACAGTCTTGGGGCCCAGTCCTGGTATACTGAGATTAGTGGCTAATGCTATTAGCTTCAATTGAAGCCAGACTGATCCCCCTTTTTAGCCCATTTTGATTCACATGAGTTCCTCCTTTCACGTTACTTTACTGCCACTAAAAGAAATGTGTGAAGTAAATTTTTCAAAAGTGCCTAAGTGACTTAGTCACCTAAGTCCTTTTATCAAAAGTGATTTATTTGGGATCCTAAATCCCATTAGATTTTAGTGAGATTTAGGTTGCTAAAGGCTAAATTTACAAAGGTATTTAGGCACCTAAACATACTGATAGTGCTTAATGGGGTTTACAAAAGTGTCTAAGCAGGTCAGGCATCTAAATCCTATTGGACTGACTTTCAATACGAGTTTGGTGCCTAACCTGCTTAGGCACCTTTGTAAATTCCACTAGATGCCTGTCTGCATCTTTAGGTGCCTAAACACCTTTGTAAATGTGGGCCCTCAGGCCCAGATCCACAAAGGTACGTAGGAGTTACAACACCTACCTTTCAGGCACCTAGAAAAAATCATGGGAATATCACTGCAACCCACGAAGCCTGCATTAGGTGCCTGTGTCCTATAAAATGAATGGGGAGTGGTAAGTATTTTAGAATGGGATTCACAAAAGCCAGCATGCTAGGTGGGGAGCCGCCTAAGTTAGCCTGGGAAGAAGGGTGTGTCCTCTCCTGAAGCTAGATGCCTAAATCCAGAATACAGGGAAAGGACTATCTCTGCTAGAACCCATTTCCTAGGGTCAAGCTGCTTAGGCCCCTAAGTCATTTCTTATGAGAACCACTGAGGCAGACATCTTGCTCCACACAAAATGTCCAGAGGAGAAAGTGGTAGTGGTGGCAGCAGCAGCCGCCTTATAATTTTTTAAACCAATGATTAGAGCACTGGGATGAAGGAGACATCGGTTCAATTCCACCCTCCAGCAGGGTCAAAAGGATTTGAACAGGGGTATCCCAGACCACCCATAGCAGTGGGGTTAGGCGCCTGAATACCTTTGTGAATCTGGGCCTCCATGCCTAAATCTGTTTTGAAAATAGGATTTAGGAGCCTGAGATGCTTTTAATAATGTTACCCAGTGCCTACTTTAGTGCATGAATCTCTAGCTGCTGGTTGTTCAACAACACGTAATTTTAAAACTCACCATATTTTTGCATGTTATTCTTTCATTCGGAGTTCTATGGCTCAGCATAAGGCTCACTGGCAAAACATGCCTGTGCTGTGGCTATGGAAATGGAAACTTTCAAAATGCTGAAGAAACTGTCCAAGGCTGAAGGTTACTAACTGTGCCATTCTTCAGTGTCACATGTTCTGTGCCAGAACAAGTCCTTGTTCATCACTATGTACTTTGAGTAGAAAAACAATAGGGAAAAGTACATAATGGAAGTAATATGAAAGTTGTCACAGACAGTTATCAAATAAAGCATATCCCTAACCACATTATCCTCATTATAAAGTATCTTTACATGCAACATTACCATGCATTATTCCTAACATACAGATTTCGCTGGAGCCAATGGTTCAAACATTATATTTATTTCAATTGTGCTCTACCACTTTTAATAAAATACACACTGCTTACATCAAAAGTTTCTCTACTCAGTAACAATGTTATAGTCAAGGTAAGATGAACAAATGAAAAAAAGTTTTATACTAGAAAGTTTGTGTTTTGTAGAGACGCTACCTGTGTGACCAGGAGTGCACATTTTGCCATAGGATCAAAACTGAATACATCTCAGTACAGGACCTGATCTTACAATGAGGCTCTGAGCAGTGCAAGGGCCAGGGGGCCACTCCCATAGAGCTCATGGCTTTCAAGCAAATTAAAGCAGTGTGAGTTGAGGAAAGTGTAACTGTATTAGGGGGAATGTCAGTCTTACTGGGCTGGATGGGATAAGTTTGCAATTTGATCTTGGTTTCTTGTGGGTGTGCGTGTTTGTTGTTATTTTTATAATGGACATGTTGACACGCACATTTTTTAAAAAACAAATAAACCTAAAATCAGTTTGTGGAGAACTTATGGAACCAGGCACTGTGCTACAGTATCTTCCCTTGTAACAATACCAAGACCATCCACTCCCCACATCCCGAGGAGTGTTGTCGTCTACTGGATCGATAGAGCTTTGCTGCTCCATAGCCCTCTCACAACATTCCTTCCCATTCCCTCAGAGCAAGCTCAGCACCATACTGAGAATGAGAGAGTCCACTCTGCTAGGCCCTCTTCTTCCTGAGTTCCAAACACAGCAGAAATGTGGCATTTGCTTGTGTGTCAGGCATTGCACAGCTAGGGAGTGGGCCCCAGGACCTGCTCTTTCTGAATACTTGGTAATACAAGGATGTGTGCTAAATATTGGGATGTTTTTTCCACCTCAGGTTTTAAACTAACTATATTCAGAACCCCTGTTCTCTATAGATTGAACATTAAAGTGTGCATTTCCTGGGTCAAATAGTTTTCTCACAAACAATATTTTTCAAGTCATTATTACATGTAATACAACTGAAATGTCTGAATGTTATTATTCTGGGTTCTGTCTGCAGATATTTTTGGTCTACAGAACCAAAATCTTCATCTAAAATAAAATTCTGCTTCTATCCCTTTTGGTTGTAAAGACAGCCTTCAACTTATAAATCAAATACATCATTGTCTTGATTCTTCAGAAAGCCAGACAGACCAAATCATCCAATTTCATGTAGCATTAAAGGGGGTGGTAACTTACCCATCTTCACTAATGAAGCTTTTAACATTTCAAAGGCCGTTCACCCAAAATAAAGCTTTAAAATTAATCATAAAACATTTTGTATTGCTGAACTACAGTAGATTTTACAGTTCTTTTCACTGCATATTATACCAATTGTGGAATAACGTAAGCATAAGAATCATGGCCAATGCTTTCAAATGCATACATCCAAATTCCCCAAAATGCACGTGTATCAGGATGTACACACATATAGATGAGACCAAGAGATTTGTGAGAATCTGGCTGGAAGTCTGGGCCTTGATATTTTTCCCCCATGTTAATGATACTAGATGATCAAAACATGAAAAACATTAAAAATCTAATTTAATTATTATAATTGGTATAGCTCTTCATTTCTGGCTTTGAATCCAACTGGAATCAAAATTGCAAATTCAAATCCAGAAATGTGAATCCACCTTCTGGCTTCAGGCCCTGAATCAGCAAGATACTTGAGCAGGTGCTTAACTTTCACCATGTGAGTAGCTAAAATAAATATTATGCCAATTATTTGTACTACTATCAGTCAAATAAATACCACTCAAACTATTACAGTTACTCATTATTGAAATATTATTCCTGATTAAAATCTGGCCAATGGTTTAGATCCTTGTATTCACAGATAAACTGTTCAGTGAGTTTTCTATATAGCTTTGTTCTAAAACAAGGCTGGATTCATGAATAAGCAAAACCTCTGGTATTGTGATGAGCTAATAGCAGAAGATAGGATATTGCAGACATATCATTCCTGACAGGGTTAAGCAATAGGTGATGGAGATAAGTAGGGCTGAAATAAAATGAGATTAAACCCAGTCTTTTCCATTCTGTTTTGATTTCAAAGTACACAGTGCAAACTATTCATTTTCTGTCTGGAAGCAGCAAATCAACCGATAAAGAAAAGTGAAATGTAAGCGGGGTGCCAGGAAAGTCAAATCAGCACGCATTGGTAAACTGCTTATGCAAAGGAGGAAAATGGGATTAAGTAACAATGCAGAAGTGCTGCCCTATCTTTCTGAGCATCTGAATTTATGCAAGATTAGCGTACACACACAAAATGATAATAATAAAAAGACAAGAGGGAAAGAAAGCAAAAGGAATTGACATCAGTACAGCCACGGTATTATGCCCCTGAAGAATTAATGTCAGGGTCTAATGTAGGTTGGCGGTTAACTTTTTCTTTTTGATTGAGCTAGTTTATTATACAAGTGATACACTTTAAGGAGTATTTGGAAAGCTCTGCAAAAATTTCAAAGAACTGCAGTCCCACTGGAGTTTCTCCATTACGAGACACTCTGAAACTGTGCCCTGAGTTATGGGCTACCTCCAGGAAACCTCCTAATGATGCCTGTTTCCTGTTCTAGGGAGAACGTGCTAACATTATATGCCCCCAACTCCTTTGATACTTGATTGCGTAATTATAACTGCAGTGCCAGTATGTTTCTTACTCAATAACAGTCTCTCCCAAACTCAGATTCGCGTTCACTAAATTTCTTTAAGTGTAATTCAACAAACACCCCTTGCCAGCATAAGGTCCTACACATCATTTGAGATCCACATTGAGAGGCATAGTGGGGAGACACTATGCATGGGGAGGTTTCTGCATCCCTTATGAATCACAGGAAGTTTGCCACACAACCAAGATGGCATCAGGTTAGATCAAGCAGTAGGTCAGGAATGCACAGCTACGTAGCTAATGTGGCCCCTACCATTTCATACAAATGGGATGGAAGGGTTACTGCCCTTGGGGCTCAGGATTGGAGTACCAGCTGTAGCGAGGCAAAGGGAGTGAAGCTACCCTGCAGTCCCATGTCCTGGCCCACATGCACCTCTCCCACAGAAAGCCTGATAACTCAGGGTACAGTGGATTTCTCCCCAGATAGTAATAAAAATTAGAGCTCGTTGAAAAAAAAATACAAGAGAATAGTTTCAAAAAAAATTTTGATTTTTTTTCAGGACCCCAAGATTTCATTGCAAGCTCTGCCAGTAGCTGGGCAAGTCTCTACCTCCTGTTATCTACCTTCACACATATTTGTAATGTTAGTAAAGGAAGATATCTGGTACAGACAGCTACATAGGAGATCAGAGAGAAGAAGAATAAATAAATAAAATAAATCCAATTCACATAAAACATACTTTAAGATTTCATTTATCTTGATTGTAACATAAAAACATGAATTTGGTGAATACTGAATCCAACCAATGCTCTCAATCCTATGCTGACAAAAAAGATTTCTCCTTTTCCTTTGGAAAGGGTTTTAGAACTTGGGAGAATTTGATCAGAAAGACTAGATGCGGTAAAATACTGAACTATTATGTTCCATCGTCAAAATAATTATTTCATTAAAACATGCCACTTCATAATATGTATGCTCCTGGTTCAATGCTGCTTTCTCAAGCACACTATGAAGACAGCAGCTAAGCAAGAGGTAGCATAATTTAAAGTCCCGAGAAGAAAAACGTTTTAGTGTCGTAACTTGAAGTCAGAATGTTATACTGAGCTATGCTGTGGCATCCAGGAAAACATGAGAGCCTCTTCAGGAAGGATCACCATGTCAATCAGGACTGGCTGAAGTCTTGGACTAGGAGCATTACTCTTTAGAGTAACAGCAAGGTAAAATGAAATAGAAACAATCAGCATGGGTGAAATGAGGGAAACAAGCCTGCATATTTCATGAAAGCCTGTAAGGAATTGGCTGTTGGTATTAGATACATTCTAACAGCTCAATGAAGCTCTATTTAATAATGCATCCAGATTTTTTTTAAGAAACTTTGACACAACATTTGAATTTCTTTTTCCTTTACCAATATTTTAACTCAATAATATTCCAAAAAGCTCTTATGTAGCAGTTCACCAGTAGATCTCAATGCACTTGACAAAGGTAGTAAGTATTATTATCCCCATTTTACAGATAGGGAAACTGAGGCACAGAGAGGTCAAGTGACTTCCCCAAGGTCACACAGCAGGCCAGTTACAGAGCAAGGAATAGGCATAGTCTCTTAAGTGCAAGTCTACTGCTCCACTAGGCTACACTGTCTCCCCAATTCCAAATGAATCATCAAATCAAACCAACTCCTAAATAAATGATCAGAAAAATAAAATCAGTTATATTTTACTTATGATAATTATTGTAAAATTAAAAATTTTAGGGGCAGCTTTTCTAAGATGCTCCACTCCCTTTGTGCTGCTTAAGAACTACAAAGAGAGCAGAACTTGGCCTGCAGCTGAGCATTCCCTTGGATTGGGGAGAGTCTCCAGAATGTGTTGAATTCAACACAGCTGGCTCCTATCTCTAATTCCCCACAGGCTCAGTGCAGGGAGCATGTCAGGCAGAAGGGTTTGACAATTTCTTAGATATCCTTGCCAGCTGATGCTGGATCTAACCTACACCTTGGGCCAGTTGTAGGATTTGGAAGCCATAGCCAGTTCTCTGATCTTCTTGCTCTCTGCTATATCCACTGAAAGCCGGACCTAGCAGAGAATCTAGCCCTTACTTTTTTTTTTAATATGGATTTTTGGCGCTGTAGTGAACTTTCTGATGAAGATGTAGACTAGTGAGGTGAGCAAGATTCCTTCAGGCTAATACACGCAATGTCATTCACCCTTTAGGTCTGTCAAACAAGACTGCTGCTTGCTGTTGCCCCTGACACTCAGCTGAAATCAGAACAGAGGTGCAGTAGCCTGCTTTGAAGCAGAGGTGACAGAGAGGAGCTTTTCGGTTTTTGGTTTAAACAGAGGAAATTAAGTTAGTATGGGTATAAAAGCTAGAAGAAACCATTATACTGTAAAATAAATTGGGCACCAATTCTGCAAAGCCTTTACTCACACGCCTAACCGTGCATCTGAACTCAAACACTTGGTCCCTATTCACTTGGCCTTAAGGTGTGTACAAAAGGTGTTTACATAGTTGCTCACACCCATAAGCGTCTGCAAGATCAAAGCCTTGATTTGTTAAAAGTAGTAGCAACACTAGGAGCAATCTTAGGCAGTAATCGCTTTGGGGCATAACTAGTACCATGATGCCTCAATCGCCCTCCGTGCATAGCCCATATTATGGCTGGCCAGAATTGCAATGCATGCACTTGCAGGAGAGGAAAGGCAGCTATAGATTTGTTTCCCCTCAAGAGCATCTTGCAGAAAAGACACTGTGAAGGGGTGAGGAATAGGTGAAGTCATAGCTCCACCACCCTCCTTTACCAAATAGCATTGCAGTTTGTATGCTCCCCTGGGCATCCAGAAGTGCCACAAAACATCTCTGAAGCAGAATCTCAACCCATATGCCCCCTGGGATAGTACAGCTCTGCATCACTTCCCTCCCGCCCCCAAAGCAGAAGGCTAAATACCGTAAATGAACACAAACAACAACTACTCCAGCCAGCTTGCCCAATGTAAAACAAAATAAATATGCTTTTAAACTCAGCGGACTTGAGCTGTGGCAGCATGGTCTGAGAAGGGAGTCCAAAGGCAGCAAACAGTTTTACTCCAGGAACTGAGAAGAAAGAGCATTCCAGCTGATCTCTGCCATCTCAGTGGGATCTGAGGAAAACAACATCTTACATAACCAGATCTTTAGACCCAGTCACCGATACCTTGAATTGCACAGATACAGCAACCGCATTTAAGTGAATAAAAGCATACAAACCAAAGAGAGATTCTGCATGGATAAATGCTTATGTTTCTCAATTATACTAATCAAACAAGTGTGAAGTAGGATGGTGTTATTTTTAGCTGTTAAATTAGGTTTTTGGACAGAGAACAGAGATTTAAGGATTTTCTCCCCCCCTTTGCAGATCAGGAAACTGCTGGTTGAATAATCATATCCTAAAGCACAGTTTGCAGAGTGCTTGGCATTAATTCTACAGGCACACTGCCATGAGTATTCAATCACACTGTTCAATTACACAGTAACCGAATGCTGACACCTACTGACATATGAAACCATCAGACTATAACAACACTGTTGAAAGCTGATTGATGTCCATCACTCACGTGGTCCACCCTCCCCCCAGAAACATTTGCTATAAAAATTATATGATGTGCATTGCCAAAGGAGCTATCTTGTTACAGGAAAATAACTGCAGTCCTTTAATCCTTTAGACCATGGAGTTTTATATATTTTAAAAACATATCTGCTTAAAAATTCAAACGACAGGGCTGGACTGAGAACTCCTCACTTATATTAATACTCACACTGAAGTCACAGAGTTACCCATATGTACATGCTTACAGGATCATATAATCTACTTATGTGAGTAATTGTTCACCAATGAGAGTCTGGCTCCCCAGTGAGTGGTTATGGTAGAATGTTAAGAAATTTTGACGTTCAGCTACTCAATCCGTTCAAAGCTTTGGATGCTCAGAATAATGACGTCATTTAAATGCTCTTTCAAAATACGCCACATTTTGCTTAGCAGCTGTCTTAATGCAGTGTTTCAGCAGGAGCATACTGCAAATAGCATTGAACCAGGAACATTTGTGTTATGAAGGGGCATATTTCAATTAAATTATTACAAGCATGGAATAGTACTATCATAGTGCAGTATTTGGCATCATCCAGTCTCTCTCACCATATTTTCCCATTAGCCATACATCCAGCAATCAGGCTGGAAATTTTGGGTGAAATCCTGAAGTCTTTACTTAATTTACTTAATTTTACTCCGTTCCTACCAAGGCAAAACATCTGTTGGCTTCAATCCACCATCTCTCTGCTACACTGACTTCAGAGGAGAGTTTGCATGAGGTCTCAGTAAAAAGTGAGTAAAACTTCAGAACTTGGATCATTATGAGAAATAGCTTTCTGGTTTCATTTTGGGTCAGAATTACTACAAAATATCATTTTTTTTCTGTATTTCATCTTCCAGACAAACTCAGAAAATGAAGACATGCATAAAAAAATTTTTTTATAAAACAACGTAAGTTTCGGCTGAAAGTTGGAGTCGATTCTTTTTATATTGGAAGTGGTTTGTTCATCCCTAAAAACGAATAGCAATGATTTCTAGTACCATGCTAATACCACTGCAGTAAAATAATGGGACTGACAGCAAAACATTTATCCTGTTTAGGAGTCAGTAGGGCTTCTGGCCTCTTCAGTATGCATCCAAACATTTACTGGGACATGCATTATGATTTATTGCGAAAATATAGAGGAGATGAAAAACACTCTTGGGCCATCCTATCCAGTGTAATACTCTTTTCTTCAGAATATCTGCCCATATTTTGTCCATTCCAGTTTTAAATTGTGAAAACGATTGGGTTTTCCAATCCTGGCCTTTAGTGAGGACAGTGATCTTGCCATTGAGAAGTTCCCCCCCCCGCCGATAAACTTTAAATTCTCCTAAATAACCTGATTCCTAGTTATCCCCTTGTGTGGCCATAAACAATTCCTCCTCTGAAGGTCCTTAAGAAGTCTAAAGGTTTGGGTATTTCTTGAGTTATGTTTAGGCCATCCTGTACACTATTTTTCACTGCTTTCTCCCGCCTCTTCATAATTTCTCATTAGTGGAACAACAAACCAATGGCATCTGATCCAAATAAAACTTTATGTAGAGGTTTAATGAGTTTCAAATTGATCAAATAAGAGCCCAATCCTATGGTCACCTTTGTGCCTGAGTAAAACCCCATTGGAAATCAGTCTCCAAGTTTAAACATCCATATTCTCAACTGGCTTCAACAGACAGCTATGAATGGTTAAACTATAATTCCTTCAAGCAGCATTTTGGGATGTTTAAAGCCACAGGACCTGAGCTTTCTTACTCCCTACTGAGCTTGTACTCTAAAAGTGTTTATTTACTTTTTTTTTTAAAGTATTTACCCCCTCACAAGTAGCTTTAAAACAAACAATATGGCATGACCTTAACAAGGGTTTTACAAGTTCATACACTGTAAAATTGGATTACATGTCAGCCCATAACAGCAAATAGCTACAATCCTGTCTTTTGAAGTTCCTGTATGGAACCCCATTGATTTCAGTGGAACAGTGCAGGAGAAAAGGTTTGTAGAATAGACCCACAGACAGTACCACCTAAGTGCTATAAGAAAGTTACAAACTGCTTTTTAGTAAAAATATATTATTTGATTAATGTTAACATGAATTTTTTACAAGGATTCCACCTATGAATATTATTAAATGTCGCCAAATGTCCTGAAATAAAGAAAGAGTCACCTGAAGTGAAAGAATTGAAGCAATTCAAATAAATCAATGTATTGATGTCATTCTGCTCAGACCTAAATTCTCTCTTAGTCAATAGGATGCTACAGCCTTAAAGGTTGCAAAAAGAAAAGGAGTACTTGTGGCACCTTAGAGACTAACAAATTTATTAGAGCATAAGCTTTCGTGAGCTACAGCTCACTTCATCGGTTGCTGTGTTAAGAAAGCAAGGATTTGCAAACTGAAGGACACATGCCAACCTCTATCTTTTAGTTGTTGATTGATTGCTTCTGAATTATGTTTATAGTCATTGTATGAAAGGCATTAAAATAATAATGGTTGTTATTATCAGGAGCAAAGAATTGTTTGTCAGCTCTTTACCCATTTCTTGCTGCAATTGCTAATTAGGTAAAAAAAAGCATTTGCTACTACAATGTGTATTGAAAGGAACTTAATGTGGTAATTATTCAAAAGGTTTTCATACAAACAAGACATGAAAAACAAATTTCTACAGCTGTTTTTACAGGTTCTTGATATTATTATTCTCAAACACCGAGTTTTACCATAGATAACTGTACACAAAATAAAGTTTTTGTGTCATGAAAACTGCTATGACCTTCTGCTTGAGGGGTAACCCTCAGCAGAGTTCCTTTACTCTTCTCTAACATCTCATTAGCAGATGATGATATAAAGGTTAAAGGGCATCCCACATGCAATTGAAACAGAACAAGAGGCATATTAGACAAAGTTTGTCTCTCTTGCACATTTTCATTACATTCAGATGTCAGTACTAGTATGGCAAGATCGAAGGTTAGCAGTTTGCCTTACTTTAATAAGAAGGACAACCTCTTGGCATTCCTTCTTGTTAGCTGTTGGAGACATCACAGTTAGCTTTTTTTCCCTCTATTGGGATGACTTTGTAGGTGACGAAGTCTAGCTGCCATCTTCATTAGGGGCCTGATCGAAAGCCCACTGAAGTAAATAAGAGCTTTACCACTGACTTTGGTGAGTTTTGGATCAGGCCCTCTCTTCTCTACTCCACTTATAAAAAACAAGGTAGGTCTAAACTCAGTTTCTTTTTCTCCTTCTTCACTATCTCCTTTATTACCATCCTGCTGCCAATGTCCTCTTTTCCACTTACTGCCAGATGTAAGGAGAGAGTCTTACCCTTTTATCCATTCACCCCTTATGAGTTTTTGTTCCTTTTCATAGAATAGTATTAAAAGTTTCAGCCATTTTTCATACTTTCAAAACTCTTCTGAACTGGAACTCATTTGAAAGGAGCCATGCACAGTAGCACTCAGCCGCTTCCATACCAGGACCCAATGTTACAAACAAATAAACTTTCAGGATATGTCACCAACATGGTCAGGAGATCAGGGACTCCACGGAAATGTTTGAGATACCTCAGGGGTAACAACTCCAATATCGAGAACCCATGAACGTCATATATTGTGGAAAACACCACAGCACTGCTGGGTGGAGTCAATTAAAAAAAAAAAGACTTGTCAGCCATATAGATCTTTGTTTCACTAATTGGATTGAGTGAATGCATACTACCTGCTCCTAAACCACTAATAAAAATAAGAAAAATAGCATAGTAAGAGCATTGAGTAAAAAGCATCAAGGTAATTGTGACAGAAATTATGCAAAGAAGGGAACTAAGAGTGATCTGTAAAGAAGCAAAATTCACTTTATTTTCCAAAAGTATATGCAATTTTCTATTTATTTATTTGCATTTTTATGAGTCATGAAGTTCCATAACATTCCTGGAGATTCCAATTTAATATGCATTTCTACATTTCATTAGTAGTAGTTTTATACCTTCCTGGAGACATGTATTTAAGAGAAAAAAGGAGACATACAAGACAGTGATAACTACCACACCATTAAATTCATTAGCCACATGAAGAAGATTTGTGTGAAAATTATCGATAAGATAACTTTTTCCTACAAAAAGAAGGAAATGTCAGTTGCAATCAGTTTTGATTCGTGCCACGCAGGTCAACACTGGATACTATCTTTGCATTAAGATTGCTTGTGGAAAAAACAGAGAAAAGAGGAAAACCCAGCACATATCATTCATTGATCTTGAGAATACTTATGACCACATTACAAGAGAAGCCACCTGATGACGTATGAGATTGAAACAGATGCAGGAAGACTATATCAGATTTGTCTAGAATGTGTACAAGGGTCCTATTACCAGTTAGAAAGCCATGTGGCTTGATGCTAAGCCACTTTTGTACACTTTGGTGCTCAGTGCACTTACAGAAAACATCCAGAGAGTATCACCTTGGTGCCTGCTTTTTTTCAGATGCTGGATTGCTTGTGGGGAAGAGCAAAGAGGAAGTGCAAGAAGATTTAGCGATGGAAGTGCACACCTAGAAGGAATGGCATGAATCACTGGAAACAGAACAGATTATATGGTTGGTTGATTTGATGGTACCTTGCAGGAAGACAACAAAACTAAGTTGGGGGGGGGGAACCACTACCAAAAGGTAGAAAAATTGTGGTACCTAGGTTTAATAGTACATGATAAAGGTGAACTCAATGATGCACTTAAAAGCCCAACAGAAAAGCCATGGAGTAAATGGAGAGAAGTGTGCAAGTAATCTGTGATAGGAGAATACTAATCTCAAATTCAAAAGTAAGAGTGACAAGGTGGTGTTCTAGCTTCAGTACATGCTAGCCACCTGAATAGCTACCCTGGATTTTAAGCCATTGCTTCATTATTCTAACACCTGAGCTAGTGAGATTAAAGCTAGCTCAGGTAGGACTACATGAGTTGCAATCACACCCCGTTACTGTAGAATGAAATCCTGGCATCACTGAAGTCAAAGAGAATTTTGCCATCAGCTTCAAGGGGGCTAGTATTTCACCCTCAGAATTTTGTTTTGAGACTCAGGTTAAAACAAACCCAAGGAGAAACTCACCTGCAAATATAACAAGTCATGCCTGGTTTCAAATCAGAACTGTGCAAAGTGGCATGGTTTTAACCTGAAAATGGCACCTTTTAACTGCTGCTCAGAGGTATGGAAATTCAGCATATGCTTGGGGGGGACGGATTAGTTGGAGGATTGCAAGTGGCAAAGGTGATAAATTAAGCTGATCACATGGCTGTGCAATGCCTCTATAAACATATCCTTATAGTGAAAGAGGATGCTGCTGGTAGTGTATTCTAAGTGCGGGCCTGAGACAGAGTGGAATGAATGGTTAAGGACTGTCTGTCATGTGATTCAGTAGGGCTTTCTAGGAAGGGGTGCGTCCATTTCTGGGAAAAGGGAGAAGTCTCTGAGTCCTGGCGGCCAGTCTGTTCTAGCTTTTGGTTTAGATATTCCTGCAAGTTTCTGTATTTATTAACAACCTGTGTCCTCAGGGTAGGATCTGAAGCGAGACTTGGGCCTGGCAATGAATTCCTCTCAGGCTGGTGAAGAAGCCCACCAGGTTAAAGGACTCTTTGGTTCTAGAACTTACTCTCCCCTCCCCTGATTTGCAATAGCGCACACATTTTGTTGAACAGGAAAGCACGCTGCAAAGACTATCTATTATCCAGTGCTTGAGATGGATTGAGGGTATGAGTATCATGGGGTATATTTTGCTGTTTGAATTATTGTCTGGCGAGTTTAATTTTGATGTTTGGGGCCCTTGCTACGTTGCTGGGTAGTGATCTTTGTATGGACTGTTATTATAAAAATATTAAGGTTGGGAATCGGCTTATTTTTCATTTTAGCTGATGTAAATTAATATACACCTCTTGAATAATTTATTAATATTAAGTATTTATATATGTTCAAGTGAATATTTCTTGGGCCCAGACCCCACACCAACATTTACTGGTTTTGCTTACCTCTTGGTTTTAGAATAAAGATGTCTTTTAGAAGATTATGACAATAAGTTCCTTCATTTGCTTTTATAACAATTACAAATAATGCCACCTACCTTGTATAAGGAACCTTAATCTTTAATGCTTGCCATGCTGCTTTTTGGCAAGGATTCTGCACTGATCAGTCATTGGACATCAACTACAGAGCATTCTGGTCAATAGAAAGTTATTCTCTTGGCCAGTTCTGATCGTCAATTCTGAAGGCATAGAACCTTCCCACCTATTTAGATGCATCCATGATTTCATCTCCACAGTGAGTAAGTATATTAATACCTTAGTAATTACTTGAATTATGTACAAATATGAAAAGCCCACAGGGCCCAATCCAACTTCCATTTAAGTCCATGTGAGCTATTCCATTAAATTTAGTAGGAGTTATATTTGTCCCACAATGCATATTAATATGCTTTTTTTTGAAGCCCTAAAATAATCTCATCTCTGAAACAGATAACCCAATAAATGCTGGTCATTGATTCAAACTATGTAACCTTTATGGATTTTTCCAGGGCATGACTTACCATTTCTCTTTTTCCAGATGATAAACATGATTGTTGTTACTGTAAATTCCAAAGAACAATGAATTCAGAATAATAGATTTTAACATCAAAAGGTACCTTTGAGATGGTCTAAATCTGACATCCTGCATATGACTACCCTGAATTGATCACTGCATCAAGTCCAGTAGCTGTGGTTAAACTAAAACATATATCTTTCGGAAAACATCTAAACTTAATTTAAAAATTTCCAGTGATGGAAAATCCACAACATCCCTTGCTACATTGTTCCAATGGTTAATTACTTTCACTGTTAAAAACTTACACCTTATTTCCAGTCTAAATTTGTCTAGCTTCAGCTCCCAGCCATTAATTCCGTTTCATCTTTGGTCTGATAGACTGAATATCCTTTTATCAAATTTCTGTTTCCCATGTAAGTACTTATAGACTGATGAAGTCACCACTTGACCTCCTCTTTGATAAGCTAAATAGATTGAGTACATGGCTTTCCCTATAAGGCATGTTTTCCATCCTTTAATCATTTAGTTAACTTGTTGACAAATTGCCTTCTTCCAACACCACCATTCCCCGCGCATGCACATGCCTCTCTCCCTCCCCCCCAAGGATCTGTAGCAATGGTCTCTAAGTTGACAGTCTCTTATGTTTCTACCTTTCATTCAGTCTAGGATTCTTTCCCTCCCTCAAGATACATAAAATTCTTAAGGCAACCTTAATGCTCTATTGTACGCATCTTATGAGACACAAGACACATCTACACACCTTAGAAGCTGCACAGATTTTACCCTTCTAACTGTGCACTGGAATGAACCTGAATAGCTCTGCCGTATTGATTGCCTCTGTTTCTGAATGAAGCTTGTGCAGGTCCTGTCTCCTTGGACTCAGAGTAGCAACCGTGTTAGTCTGTATCCGCAAAAAGAAAAGGAGGACTTGTGGCACCTTAGAGGCTAACAAATTTATTTGAGCATAAACTTTCGTGAGCTACAGCTCACTTCATCGGATGTATCAAGTCCTTTTCTTTCTCTTGGATTGTGGGGGCACCATACACAATGTGCTATGAAAGAGAGAAGGCATTCAATAAATTCAGCAAAATATAAGCTTCAAAAATAGACATTTTAAACACATGCACCTTGAAAACACAAACACTTTACAGTATATGGCTCAGTTCAGTGCACAAAGATGTATATGGCCCAATGCACATTTTAGGACAATTGCATTGAATGAGATAGGACTGCAGTGGATACCTGCTTCATTCATCGTATTCTCCTCAACGAAAACAAATTCTCACAGAATGAGTGAAATTGATCAGTTTGAAGATACCCAACAGATTGACTTCCCTTGTAAATTATTTACAATAGGACTATATAGCCACCTTTGCTTATCTATACTGTTTCTGGGGAAAAAAACATTCTTATCCCTACCTTACTGGCATATGTATCTATGAGCAAATGGGATTGAAATCTTGAGTATCTGAGATTTGGTATTATCACAGCCTAATTTTGCTGCTGGATTTATGCCATAAAATACCCTCTCCAAACAAATTATTATATTTTTACAATGAATTTATGAGTGGTCTTTGCTTGATCAGCTAAACTAGGGATAACCTTACAATAATAGATACAAAGCTCTATAAATCCATGGATATCCCTAACACTGATGGAGTTAGCCATTTTTGTGCTGTCTGGGTTTGTCTTGGATCAAGAGAAATCCCTTTACACTAATTGAATGGCCCAGATAAATTTCTTCACTCTGAAATAATACACCCTTCTTCACATTCATTTTTAAACTGGAACACTTGAACTGATCAAAACCTATTTTAAATTACATTTTGTACAGCACACACCCTGAAACTGCAACATACCCATTATCTCTGTACTGCCATGAGCTCTTGGTCTTAGCTTTACATATTTCTAGCCAACCCTAGGAAACATCTAGTATTCTGTATAAGGGAACTACCAGTGATCCATGCATGACTGAGAATAAAAATCCTATATAAGGTTACTTCTTTGTAAATCCTCACAGAATCCTTCATCCTCATCGTATTTATTTCACAAGAATTTTTGAAGATGGTCATGTCTCTGAGAATGGTTCAATAGTTGGACAGGCAAACTGCTTTGAATGAAACAAGAACTGTCCCTATACATGCGTTCAACATTCATATAAAATTAGCGCTGTTGATTAATCGTGTTAACTCATGCAATTAACTCAAAAAAATTAACTGTGATAAAAAAATTAATCATGATTAATCATACTGTTAAACAATAGAATACTAATTGAAAATTATTACATATTTTGGATTTTTTTGTTTTCAAATATATTGATTTATATTACAACACAGAATACAAAATGTACAGTACTCACTTTATATTATTTTTTATTCCAAATATTTGCACTGTAAAAATGATAAAAGAAATAGTATTTTTCAATTCACCTCATACAAGTACTGAAGTGCAATCTCTTTATTGTGAGAGTGTAACTTAGAAAATGTAGATTTTTTTGGTTACATAACTGCACTCAAAAACAAAACAATGAAAAACTTTAGAGCCCACAAGTCCACTCAGTCTTAATTCTTGTTCAGCCAATTGTTAAGACAAACAAGTATGTTTACATTTACAGAAGATACTGCTGACTGCTTCTTATTTACAATGTCACCTAAAAGTGAGAACAGGTGTTCACATGGCTATTTGTAGCAGGCATTGCAAGATATTTACATGCCAGATATGCTAAACATTCGTATCCCCCTTCATACTTCGGCCACCATTCCAGACGACATGCTTTCAGGTGACACTGTAAACAAGATGTGGGCAGCATTTTCTCCTGAAAATTGTAACCTGAAAATTTGTCTGAGTGACTGGCTGAACAAGAAGTAGGACTGAGTGGACTTGTAGGTTCTAAAGTTTTACATTGTTTTATTTTTGAATGTAGTTATTTTTTGTACATAATTCTACATTTGTAAGTTCAACTTGCATGATAAAGAGATTGCACTACAGGATTTGTATTAGGTGAGTTGAATTATACAATTTATTCTGTTTTTTACAGTGTAAATATCTAATCAAAAATAAATATAAAGTGAACACTGTACACTTTGTATTCTGTGTTGTAACTGAAATCAATATATTTGAAAATGTAGAAAACATCCAAAAATATTTAAATAAACGGTTTTCTATTATTGTTTAACAGTGCAATTAATCAGGTGATTAATTTTTTTATTCGCTTGACAGCCCTATATAGAATATTTCAGAGATTCAATATTTCTTCTCTTTAAGATACCTCTGCACTTCTGACTTCCTCACTAGTTTAAAATGAACTTTCTTGCAACTGTTTTTTCAAGGAATGCAAGCATTTTGCCCTTATGTGTTCTGTTCTTGAGCAGACAGGCAGTAAATCTAAACCCAAAATCTACATTAAATTCTTCAGAAATAACTACTGATTCCATTCAAAGACAAATTTATTCCATCTAATCTGAAAATTTAGTTTTTGTTTTAGGTTGGGTTGGGTTTTTGGGGGGGTTAGACGTGGGGGAGGTTGGGGGGAAAATGGGATTGGAATCAATTCACCAGTTACAATTATAAACTGGCATAGCTCTTGGTCAGTTTTCCAAACTCATCTTCAATGAATTCACAAAATATTTTGCAAGACACCTAGTCTTAAAAGTAATATAAAATTCTACTTGGATTTTTTTTTAAATTACTCTTAATTGAGTCTAACTCTTATGCGGTGTAATAAAGACAATACCACGAGGTGCACTTTAAATGAATTAATTTAACATGCAATCAAATACAACACACAATTTCAAACTGAAATCTGACCCACTGTCACTAGACCACCTGGGAGACAAAAATCAGAGCAAAGAACTTATGTACCTTTTGCTTGTGCCTGGAGAGTCAGACCGTTACGGTGGACCCAACAAAGGATGTACAGATCCTTTATCCTATGCTGCATTAAGTTTGCCCAGGACATTTAAAATTAACATACTTTACAGGCCCTGAAACAAAAAGCATGGAAAAGGAGCTTAAATATTCATAACAGTCTTTTTCTAAAAGTAAACACTGCTTTGTATGTGCAGACAGATGGCTCTTTAAACTTCTCTGGCCTAGTGGCCCCCTGACCATATCAAGCCCAGGAAGAAAGATATTACTACAAAATACCAAATATAAATATCAAACAAGTAGGGAAAAGTCATGTCAAGTATAATGCTAAGAAACAATACATTTAACTTCCTGCTGCAACTATTGGAAAACCCAACCTCTCTCACATTCTGTGCCTTTCTTTTCAGTGGTGTTTCAGCTGTTATATTGCACAGGCAGATTCTGCAGTGTCAACTAACATCTCTTTTGAGAGTAAAAAGGAACTTAGAAGGGTGTATTTCTAAATAGTTTCCTTGCACGAAATGGAAGTGTTGTATTGACATTAGCCTCTTTGGTAGCATATCAATGACATGATATTGTACAGTAACTTAAGAAGGAGTTTCTGAATAGATGACAGACATCTCATTGCTTATCTAGATTATAAGCACTTTAGGTGGGCTATCTACCATATATGAAAGCTCTTGAAAATCTGGCTCCAATCACAAGCAATAGAAATTTTATTCATTTTAGTTTATATAGATACTGTCCCTCAACTACAAATGACTTTCCATAGATGATTAAATTGCAAATCAATGAGCTGTTGTCTGATTCAACTAAAACAGTATTTAGCATCAAAGACACCAAATATATCAAAATATAGAAGGAACCTCAAGGTTGAGCTATTTAGCAGTCAACTTATCAAAAACCAAATAGAGGGCTGGGAAGCTACTCACAAAAGTCATGTAGATAGAATAAAAAGGCCAAACTCACTGAGAGTAAAGGTTTGATTCTGCTGTCATACTCATAAAAGTCAGGAGTAAGTCCATGTAAGCCAATGACATTATATTAATGAAAAAAATCAGAGAGAGACCAGAATAGGGTACTAAATGTGTACTAAACAGAAACAACAAAAGAAGAGCAGGAAAAGCCAACCAGCACTATGCTTAACTATTTTATGTTATGGATATCTCCACAACTTTACTGCTGGTCTTTGTGGGTCTCACTAATCTGTGGGTCTGATGGAGAAGTATAAGTGATGCCATGGGCCCAAGTGACTCCAAGTCTTTCTAAATTTCTAAAAATTTTCCAATTTCTAAAAATAATAATTCATGTTCAGATATCCTGATGGCTCTCAGCACTGCATCCTAGATTCACAGATTCCAAGGTCAGGGGGATCATGCTTACCGCCTACATAGGCCAGAGACCAAGGAACTTGCCCAAAATAATTCCTAGAGGATATATTTTAGAAAAACTTCAAATCTTGGTTTAAAAATTATCAATGATGGAGAATCCACCATGACCCTTGGGAAGATGTTTCAATAGTTAATTACTCTCAGTGTTAAAAATGTATGCCTTATTTCCGGTCTGAATTTGTCTAGCTTCAACTTCCAGCCATTGGATCGCATTACATCTTTCTCTGCTAGACTAAAGAGCCAATTGTTAAATATTTGTTCCCCATGTAGGTACTTGTAGACGGTAATCAAGTCATCCTTGACTTTGACATCCTTGACCTTCTCTTTGTTAAGCTGAATAGAATGATCTCCTTGAGCCTATAACTATGAAGCCTGTTTTCTAATCATTCATGGAGTTCTTCTCTGAACCCACTCCAATTTATCAACATTCTTCTTCAATTGTGGATGCTAGAACTGAACAAAGTATTCCAGCAATGATTGCACATATAGAGGTAAAATAACCTCTTGCTATTCTACTCAGGAGTCTCCTCTTTATGAGTCCATGGATTGCTTTAGCCCTTTTGGCCACAATGTCATCCTAGAAGCTCATGTTCAGCTAATTATCCACCACAACTCCCAAATCTTTGTCAGAATCACCGTTTCGAACAGAAAGTTCCCACTATGTATGTATGGCCTATATTCTTTATTCCTAGATATATACATTTACTTTTAGCCATATTAAAACACATACTGTTCATCTGCACCCAGCTTACTATGCAATCCAGATGACTATCAGTGATCTGTCCTCTGCATTATTTACCGCTCCCCCAACTTTTGTGTCATCTTCAGATTTTAGCAGTGATGATTTTATGTTTTCTTCCAACCCATTAGTAAATGAGAGTAGGGCCTAGAAGGGATCCCGTCAGCACTCCACTGGAAACCCATCTGTTCAATCATGGGAGGCTAGCCCTTCCACCCAAGGTCCCTGCTCCTACCTTTCCTCCCCCCGCCCGAGCCCTTAGTCCAAGCCCGGAGCCCCACCCACCCCAGCACTGGGCTAACTCTTAGCCTCAGCCGGCTGCTGGCCTCCAGCCAGAGCTGAGGTTCTGCTGGCTTCGTTGAGGGTGGAGCATTGGCATGGGCAGGGCCAGGGCCAGGGCCTGGCTTAGGGAAGTCTTAGTCTTCCCTGGCCTATTATACCCACTGCCCATGTGTTCAGTGATTATTCCCATTTACAACTGCGTTGAGACTACCAATTAGCCAGCTTTTGATCCATTTCGTGTATGCCATATTAACTTTATATTTCTCTAATGTCCTAATCAAAATGACATGTGGTAACAAGTCAAATGCTGTACCAAAGTCTATTACATCAAGACTGTTACCTTTATCAACCAGACTTATCTCATCCAAAAAAAAAAAAATATCAAGTTAGTTTGACAGGAGCTATCTTCCATGAACCCATGTTGATTGGCATCAAATTATATTACTCTCCTTTAATTCCTCATTAATTGGAGTCCTATATCAGCCACTCCATTATGTTGCCTGGGATCATTGTCAGACTGACAGGCCTATAATTACCCAGATCATTCTTTTTTACCCTTTTTAAAATATTGGCATATTAGCTTTCTTCCAGTCTTCTGGAACTTTCCTGGTGTTCCAAGACCTATTGAAAAAAATCAACACTAATGGTTCATTGAGTTCCTCAAGCAGCTCTTTTAAAACTCTTGGATGAAAATTATCCTGACACGCTGACTTAAAAAATCTAACTTCAGTAGCTGCTGTTTAACATCCTCCTGATATATTAGTGGAATGGAAAAGAGTTATTAAATGATGAAAACTATATCCTCTGCCCCGCCCCCCAGATACAGAACAGAAATATTTATTGCACACTTATGCCTTTTCCACATTATTATTGATAATTCTACCATTTCCATCTAGTATTGGATCGTACCATTATCAGGATTCTTTTTGCTCCCATTATACTTAAACAAGTTCTTTTTATTTTCCTTAACTCTGCAGGCCATAGATTTCTCTTTGTGTCCCTTTACTTCTCTTATCAATTTTCTATAATTCCTATCTTCTTATTTGTATTCATTACTATCAACTTCCCCTTTCTGCCATATCTTGTTGTTGTTGTTTAAGAGCTGCTTGCACTTCCCCTCCAAATCATATCTATTTCAAAGCCTTTTCTTCTAGCTATGCAATTTCAACATGAGGAGAAAATGCCTGAACTAAAAATATTTATACCCCACCACTGGGTCAACTTAAAAGCAAGGATGCAGAAGCCCTGCTGTGTTTACAAGTGCACTCTGGAACTTAGAAGGATGGATAGATTAGATAAAATAGACTAGATTAGATAGATAGATTTATCCAGAAAGCGTTCAGAAACCCTGATTTCATGAAGGGATTCCTGGGTATCCGTCACATTCTACTCAGAGTGAGACAGCTAAGAGTTTACGTTATATACAGCAAATAATGGGCCAGATCCTCCAGTGTTGTGCAGCCACTTGCTTCACACTTTAGACATAAGCCTGTCTTAAGCATCCAGATAGGGAGGGTTGTCCCAGTGTAAGGGTGATATTTTGGTGGTGCAGAACTTTTACACCAGTCACCCTCCTTGCTGCTTGTGTTTCAAGAAAAAGAATATTTGGGTGTAGGAATAGGAGGTGCAAGGAGGATACTCCTGAAATATGCAGATCCCTCATCTGTGCTTTTTGCCTCTTGTGTCTGTTGCAACCCTGCATAAATTGGAGCAATTCTCCAGCTGTACTAATATAGTAAAGCAAGATGGACCTGTCAACAGCAGTACCCAGATCGGGGAAGTGCAAAATTTTAAGCCATCAGCGCCCAAATGTACATTGGGCGCATTTAAAAAAGTTTTTTTCTTTAAATAAAAAACCTCTAAATATTTAAAGATATAAATGTAAAGAACTGGTACACAACAAAACTCAACACTTATCCAGAGCAGGCTCTCCATAAAACCAGGCCATTCATTACTCACACGGCTTCTTCCCCAAAAGTTATGGAACTTACTGGAACATTGGCCTGCAGCCCATCATAGGAACCTCTTTAAGACCCACTTCAGAGAATTCCAGCATGTGAAGCTGCCTCCCCTTGATGGTAGCTTTGTTACCAATTTCAACCTCCCCTGATTTATACTCTGGCCAAGATACTTTCACCAGCAGAATCCTGACTCCTCATCAGAGATAGGGAGAAACAAGGCTACCATGAGAAAGAGAAAAAACATTGTTACATGTGAACAAACTAATATTTGAATGACAGTCCTAAGAACGGAAGTCACAAGTGTGTTTGGTATCTCAATAATGGGTTTATGTCTTTGGCACAAGGATTGTATTTCTCTCTGTGTTTGTTCAGCATCTAGCACAGTGAAGGCACTAATGCAGTGCAGATAATCACGAGTAACACAACTTCCATACTGTGTAGAATCCAAAGATGGTAATAAACTATCAACTGTTTGCTATTGGTGCATGCCATTGGTACTCCCTGGTCCTAGTGAACAAGGAATTTTAACTCAAACTCTTCCTTCTCCCCTCCCACAGATGTTTGGACAAAGGGCAAGTGACTGACAGAACTAAACAAACTCTACTAAAGAGAGAGAAAAAAACCTCACACACCAACAAAATGCACTCTTCTGTTTCTGGCCAATGTAGTAGAATCTGTTGGACAAAAACCAGTACATCTAATGTGAACTAATATACATATAAAAGTTAAGCAATAGTGAACTGTATCACATTAGGTTATGTAAATTCTCATCACCATCCTAAATATCTTACAGTATAGCTCTGTGCATACCTATAACAATGCATACATCATATTAAGATGATCTGTTAATCATAAATAAAATATTAATAAAAATGGAGAAAAAAGGTGAATCACAGAAGGTATTCTGGAATCTGAACTAGTAATCTATAAATACTACAAAATATCTGACATTTAACTATGTTGTTTGAAGTTTCGAGTTTGAAATGTTTCCTAAGCCAGGGAAATTTGGATGGATAGACTAACAGATGGATGGAAAAGTCCATTGAGTGCATTATTGGCTGCCATTCAGTGAATGGCAGACAGCTAATAAAGCACTCAAAGGAGTTTTCCATCCATCTGTTCTTAATAAAAATAAATGATGTTCTGAATCTAGTTGTTTTGATTTTTAGCTGCACTGTTCAATAATATAACTGATAAACTGATCCTGAAAAGCCCTTTACAGATTGTGACCAACCCACCATATTGTTTCCTTTGGACATGTCTGTGCAAAAGTGTTTTCGCTCCTTTTTTTTCTGATTTATAAGAAGAAATTATTATGCTTGGATAAACTTAATAGCCTAGAAGTTCCATTGTTCTATTGAAAGTAATGCAATTAGATTAGTGCTGCTCCATTTAGTGGCATGAGTCTTTGTGGTTCTCTTATGTTTGGGGAAATATATGTTTATGAAACTCTCCTTGTTGCCCAAGAAAGCACAGCATGCTACATTAATAGAAAACCTCTTTCATTTATTTTAACACATTTTTAAAATGGATTTTATTTCCCTACGGCAAACAAATGCCAGAAAGAGAAAAGTGGATATGCATCTTTCCTACTATAAAGTATTTGCAATTAAAAAGAAAACACCCAATTACCTTTTCCAAGGGACAAATTCTGATATACTACTCACTATGAGTAAGTGTCTTATTCTATAATAACCCGTATGTAGGGTAAAGAATTTTTCACCCAATACTCTTGAGGGAATTCTGCGCATGCACACACACAAATTCTGTCCACAATATTTTAATACTCTGCCTATTTTATTTGTCAATAAATAATCTGGAGGCTCCAGCATAGCAGTGGGGAGAATAGGTCACTGGCTACATGGAAGTGGGAGATCACCCTGCAGCCCCGCCCCACCGAGACACAGGCTTGGCAGTCAAGCTGCACCCAACCATAACACAGCACAAGAGTCGGACCTGCCCCAGAAACACCCCAGGGCTGTGGCCTTGCCCCTCCACATCAGGCATACCAAGGTAGTAAGCAAGAGGGACAGAGTCTCACTCGCATGCACACCCAGCCTGGGCCCCCAGTCCAGCTGTGGAGCAGGCAGGCTCAGCCCAGCAGGATCCAAGTGTGGAGGGTCTTAGTGTGGAGAGATCCAGGTGTTGGGTGACAGGGCTCTGCGTGGGGCAATCTGGGTGCAGGCAATTTGGTGTGAGGTCTGGGTGTGGGAGTATCTGGATGCACAGGGGTGTTTGAGTGCAGGAGGATTGGGACTCTGCATGGGGGTTCTGGTGTGGGGGGCTCAGTGGGGGAATCTGGGTGCTATGGGAATGGGGCTTAGTGGGTGGGGATTCAGGTGCAGCAGGTTGGGGCTCAGTAGGGTGATGGTCCAGGTGCAGGGGTGTGGGGGTTTGAGTTCAAGGAATTCTGTGGGGGATGGTCTGGGTTCAGGGGGACTCCAGATTCAGGGGGTGGGGCTCAACAGGAGGGTCTGGATGTATGGGGAGCAACTTCCCGTACAGTCTGACCGGCCCCGCCCCTTGCAGGGGAAGAGTATGTCCCATCCTCCCCTGCCCTCAGCCCAGCTGAGCCTAGTGCAGGGTAGGAGCCTCCAGTTGGGGCATCCCCACCCCTCTGCTGTGATTTCTCTCTCTGCCAACTTCTATGAGCGCTCGAAATGATGTGCCTGCTGTTGGGGAGGGATGCATGACTGCGCTTGTGGCTTCCATTTGCTTCCCCGTGACAAGTCATTTTTCTGCAGGAAAGCAAAGCAATCAGCGGGATCATGAATTCTGTGCACACACAGTGGTGCAGAATTCCCCCAGGACAGGAGTAGCCCAACATGAGTTTACTTTCAGAATCTGGTCAAGTCATTTCTTGTTTTATCTCAGATACCACTGTGTGACCAATTCTGACTTTGTAAGTGGTGATCACTGTATAATTAACAAATATACGGTACACGCCAAAGATAATAACTTCAGCTACTGTGCTCCCAAAAGCTTTTGGAAAGTCTAAAAAGCTTGCTACTAAAGATAATGGAATGTATCACTAGGAGATTGCTCAGGAAAGATACAAGAGTTTTAAATGGTTTGTCCTATGGAAGTACAAGGAAGCCCCTAGTAAAATTACTTGATTTTCCCCCTTTTTAAATTTTGTTTTTCAGTGTCATCCTCAGCAAGAGAAATAGCTGGTAGTAATGAAATTTAAAAGCAAAGAGCACGCAAAGAAACAGTTCAAGACACAAGGTTAATGATTTTCACTATGAACCAATTTTCAAAAATGGTTTCTACAATTTTGTGTACAACCAATTGTGAGCATACATGACATCTAGCTATCTGATTTGCAGGCATAAAACTACAGAATGCTCAGAATGAGAGGGCAAGTTAAAGAGCCTTTCAAACTTTGGCCCTATGAGTTTAGTTTGTCTGTCCTATAAAAGCATTCTATTAAAACAAGCAAAACAAACAAACAAAGCTATTTCTTGTTTATATACACTAAGCTTCGGTTTGGGTGGAAAAAAAAGAAACCCACTGATCATGTGACTTCAATGAAGCTATGTCTGTTCATACCGCGTGAGTTTCTAGCCCACTGCAGACCGTGCACACTGGGGATGCGAACCTTCACAGCTTGAAGGGCATTGAATCCTCCCTGACCCACTTGCTTAATGCATTGAAAGAAATAGTGGCTCACAGCTGGCACTATAGCCTATATTTAACAGTTGCAGCCATGGCCTACATCTATGAATTCCCATCAGGCTTTGTGGTGAGTGGACTTATATATTTGCAAACACCTAGGTCCTCTGACCCAGGTCACAAACCTCTCATGCATTTCAGTCGTGCTCTTCCATGAACTCAGCTTTGTGCTATGCAGCTCACATAGAATAAAAGTTCTAGGAGTTATTAAGGATTAAACCAATAGAATGTTATGGAAATGTCAAACAAAAAGGGCTCTCTAGAAACAACACCATGCCACAGAACTGAATACAGAAATATATTTCTTCCCTAGGTTTTCTTGAGCAATCCTATAAAAATCTGTAGCCAGGGTAGAATATTGTACTTTTCCATAAAGTTGAAGACTGTGGATTCCCCATACATGGCCTCCTCACTTCCTTGATACCTCCCCCTGTTCCCCCACACACGCACCATGAAGCAGGACAGCAAGTCTCACAATTACAGTGGGATTGCCTCATAGAAGATCAAAAATATATACTGCCCTTGAATAACATGTAGACACATCTTGGTGTCCATGTTAGGCTCATGCCAAAGTGTCACTGATACTTTGTTTTTTTTCCCCCAAGCGGGAGAGGGGGGAAATCAACAACAGCCAGACACACATTCTCCTTTAACATACCTGTAATTGGAAACAGCTGAGATATCACAACATGAAAACTGAAAGTTAATACTTGGCAGATTGAGACCAAGGTTTCAATTTGGTACTGTTGCCTGCGAAAAGATTATGAAAACTGCACATGCTCAGAAGTAGGTTTTCATGTTTAAATCCTCAGTTATTAAAAGATTTTTTTCTTAGAAAATAAATACATAAACCTCAATCAATATTAAAAGACTTAATCATTGTAACATTTCATTTCAAGCTGCTTTTTTTTAAATAAAACATTCTAGATGGCTGAAGCCTTGACTATTTCTCTTGTAATATTGTTAAAGACCAATCCCTCTTCCATTGATGACCAGAGAGTTCTCTGCTATTGATTTCAATAGGATTAGTAGGTTTTAAATACGTTAATTTAAAATGTATGCTCTTTGGAATTAAGATTTATTTTTTTGTTTATTGCCCCTTAGTCCCGCTGGAATATGTAATTTTTGCTGCAGTACAGAATCTTCTTGCTTTTTGTATCTAGACATTTGTTTCATGCCAATGTTGAAGATCAGAGTTCCTTCTTCACCATTAAAAAAAACCTCCTTTGGTGAATTTAGTGTTAGTTGAAGGTGACTGACCACCAAACAGTGAATTTCTCTGGTTCTCAGCCTAAAGATAATTTCTCAGAGGAAGAGAAAATTCTTTGAGTTCTAACACTTAGTAAAAATTAGCAATATTTTATGTCAGAGGCAACACATTTACAAGGGTGCTGGAACAATTTGAATTGTGGGGTGCTGAGAGCCATTCAACCACACTGTAAATCCTACATATGATGGAAACCACTTGAACCTGGGGGCGGGGGGAGCTCTCCCAGCCCGCTTAGTTCCAGCACCTATGCACTCTTAGGTGAAGATTAGCCATAACCTAATGAACTTAGAATTTCAGACCACAGCCTTTTTGACTGTACTGTTATGCAAGATGTAGCATAAATCAATAACTTGTGTGATGTTTCCTCTCACCTCTAAAACTCAAAGCCTAAGAAAAGCTTTCAGCTTATTTCAACACACCAAGTACCTCACCCTCCTGAGGACAGATACATTGCACATTTGACTGGTTACTGTCTCTGAATCATTCCTCAGAGATTTCACCATCCCATGCAACTTTGCAATTTATTCTGATGGAATCTCATTCTAATGTTGGAAGGATATCACATTCAGAGATACTGACACAGACCATTTGGATTAACAACAGGATTTTGAAATCGAGGTGCACCCATGACTATCACACCAAATACCCAGCCTGTGGAATACTTCATGGAATGGCATCACCACTTAAACCAAACCAATGAGAAGCTTCCAACACTGTAAACACAATTTCTGAACGTTCTGTATTCAAGGCAATGCTTTCAGTAGCATACAAAAAAACCCTAACAAGTGCCAAGGTTAAAGTGAACACTGATAATTTAACAATATACCTGACCCACTCACCTAGCACTAAACACTCTTGTTAAATTTTTAAACCTCTCTATCATCCTCCTTCTTCTGGACAGGGACCATCATTTACTATGTATTTGTGTAGTGATTAGTACAATGGGGTCCCAATATCAATTGCGACCTGTGGAAGCACATGCAGGTATGGGGGTGATATCTAGGATGATAAATTGCAAAGCCTTCTGATAAATTAGTTTAACATGCACCTTTGATTGCCTCACCTGTTGTGTGCCCACTAATTTACCTCCAGCACAAATACTTGCAACATTCCAAACCCCATGTTCTGGGTGTCCCTAAACCTCCGACTGCCAGAAGTTGGGACGGGCCGATGGGATGATCATTCAGTAATTGCCCTGTTCTGTTCATTCCCTCTTAATGATCTCGCATTGGTCACTGCTGGAAGACGGGATACTGAGCTAGATGGACCACTGGTCTGACCCAATAAGTCCAGTCTTATGTTCTGTTACATAAACCTCCGAGTTGTACTAATTGAAAAATAGCACTGGCCTGGTTACCTAGGGAGGTAGTGGAATCTCCTTCCTTAGAGGTTTTTAAGATCAGGCTTGACAAAGCCCTGGCTGGGATGATTTAGTTGGGGATTGGTCCTGCTTTGAGCAGGGGGTTGGACTAGATGGCCTCCTGAGATTCCCTTCCAACCCTGATATTCTATGATTCTGTAAAAAATAGGGAAATATTTTTGTGAATTTTTTTATAATTGTGGAAAAATGTTTTTGAAATTTCCAGTTTTCAATATATTCTGACCTGTTCTAACTCTAAAAATTGGTACCGGTTTGACTCTGCTTAATCAACTTGCCAGGAAATTCTCTTTTCCCCCATTTGTAAAACTCATCTCAAAACCACTTTTCTCTTTAAAGTAGGATTATTCTGCATAATAAAAATACTAATATGGAAATAAAATGTATTATAAATATTGCTTACTTGCACTAATATCACTATACTTTTAATGTATTATTTGATATGTACATTTCATATTTTACACAACAAATAGGTTATAGAATTGATCATTTTGCTGAGTAGAGTTCCAATTGCCATCTGATATACTATTTCTATAGAATTGTATTTACAGGCTATACAGAATTCTAGCAATATTATTTGCTTCTGCACACTGTATTATAGTGTCTCTCAAATGCTGCTAACCTAGGGAACATTGGAGCAATGCCCAGCATGATAATCCATGCCCAAGTGATGATATATTTTCATATGCCAGAGAAAGCGAACATGTGTATATATGTAAAACATTCTAGAAGGTCTTCCAAGTAGCTTTTTTTGTAACCATTAGGCTGTCACAGATAGAATATTTAGCATTAATAAAACAGTATTACTTTTACTTTCCCACACACACACATATACATACTCCAGATCCATGACTGGGTGCTTCTTGCGACTACAATAGTTCACTAGTGGGTATTAATGCACATTACTTCCTCTGCCAACTTAGCTGACCCTGACTCTGATGTCTGTGCTACCCTTATGTTTTTTTTCTGCCTTCCTACTTAGCTGGGACTTCTGCCAGCTTGGCTGGTCCAGGTGCTGAAACCTTCTGCCCTCTTGTTTGGCTGGCTTATCTGCCAGCTGCTCTCCTGCTGTGATCAGCCACCAGCACAAAGCTTGATGCCTACTGTCCCCCACCATGCTTCCCTGTGCTCACTGTCCTTTTGCTTGGCTGGTCTCCTATCACTGTTTGCCAAGATGTTTGCTGGGTAGGGCACTTGCAGTTCCAGTCAGCAATTTGATTAACCAGCTTCTTATGCCGGAAGAATGACAAGCCCTTCTTTTTCCCTCCCCTTGATGAGTCTATTGTGGATGACATTTTCTACTCTGCTATCTCACCTCACCCATGTTCATCATCATTTCAACATATTGAAATCCTATACTACAATAGCTCAAATACATCCAAACCTGGATGGACCACACTCAATTCCGTGTCCATCCTCCATACCCACACTGCTATATAACACTTGGCACTGAGACTATGTATTAGTATGCCAATGCAGCAATAAGGACAAATGCTCCATCCTTGTACAAAGTCATATGCTCAGGTCAGTACAGTGAGTGGTAACAGATATGCAAGTGATGCTTATGAAACGATCAAATGGTCAATTTTTTTCCTGTGTATTTTCAAACAACAAATCATGGTTTATATGGAATCATTAGTTCTTTGTATTTATTCAATGAAAGTTTTGTGTAAACACATGGATTTCTTATGGCCTGTTCACCAAGAGGATTTGCAATTTGATATTTGAGCTGTGGGGTCAGTCACTTGAAACCCATTATGGTGTTATTTTTGTTCCCTGATTGGGTGATCATTATTTTTAAGATAGTAAGAAGTCCTGAATAAGTCACTGAGGCTCATCAGATACTGGGAGGAAGGAGTGTAAATATTTAGAAGGAGTTGGAGAATGGAAGGATTTTAACAGGAGTTAAGGAATTTTAGTATATGACTTTTTTAAAAAAAATAAACATTTGCATTGTTACAGCTACATACATGGACCCAGATCTAGTTGGTAGTTGAATTGTTTTGCTTCTGGCCAACCCTCATGAACTAATTAGCACTTAGTCCATGGAGCTGGCATTTGGACTGCCAGGTGCCTGTGTCTGTTACTGTTCCAGGGAGCACAGTAAGTGACAAGTCTGTGTGCTAACAGGAGAAGTTTAGAACTTTGTAAAGGATCACTTCAGTTTTCTTACTTTGTACTGCATTGAGAGATTTCTGGTAAGACTGTTCAGGTATCTAAAAGTGCAACAAAATGAGACAGCTAGATCACCCTCCATTGGACAAGAAAAAAAACACATTGCTTTTAGTGGAAGAGAAGTTAGTTTACTGTTTAGAACGGACAAGCAGAGGTGGTCTTGGATTCAAAAATTAAGAAGGGGGAAGAGTCCTTTAGAAACCCATTTGAGCTACCCATTTTTAGACTATGAGGAAACAAGGAAAAGATACACAAAAGCCCTGATTCAGGAAAGCACTTAAATGCATGCTTAACTTTAAGCATATGCTTAAGTCCATCTCTCAAGCATGTGTTTAAAATTAAGCATGCGCTTAACTGTTTTGTCGAATCAGGGTCATTGACAATATGAAGCATTTACTGAGTGTAAAGTAAGCAGTTACTACGTATCTTTATTAATAATAAAGGCCACAAAACGTGCTGTTTGATAGTTAAACAGACTATATGCTTTAGTTAAAATGATTGACTTGAACATCAAAGTCTTGCATTAAAAACTGTGGGAATGGAAGAAATTTGTCATATTCCCTGAGTGATTTTTTTATTGCAGTATTTGAAGAATATTGAACACCAGAAGGTAGAAATACTGAAAAGAATTTGTGAATTTTTGAAGGTTGGGCAGTTTCATTATATTTTCAGATATTATATCTAATATGTATAAAATATTAACATAAGAACACAGCAAAATGCACGTACAAATCTTAAACTCCAATAGTAAGACTTAAAGCTACGCAAAAATAAGGAATGTTTTAAAACAATCTAACCACTCTCTAATTTATTGGGTAAAAATGAAAACTTGAGGATCATCATGTTAATTTTTCCTGTTATATAATAAATAATAATAATAATGTGTTATTTGTTGTTAGATTCTAATCCACATTGCAAATTTACAAACCACATAAAGTGATCTTTTCCCACATCCCCCATCCTGAAATGCAGCCAAGTCTAGATTGAAACAACTGAATAATAGCTAACAGCTATACTACACAGTAGCATAGGATAGAAAACAATCAATACAGTACCCTTTTGAAACTACAGGGGGAATGTTTGAGCAGGCAGAACTTAATTATCTCCAGTTGGAACTGAGTCAGGATACCAAGATTAAACATCCTTCTTGTTAAAAACGTTAACAAAAGTTCTATGGGAACTTTCTCTCTCTTGAGGTAGCCCTCTGAGGGCTTCTCTAGTATTCTTTGAGGCCGAAGCAGATACATTTTTGAGGGGGTGGTGTGCGGGCATGGGAGGGTGATAAGAAGGCAGGTAGGGGAATTATGTCTGTGTATGAGTTCCTCTAAAATTGTGCATTTAAAAAAAATTTGTTTTGGCCACTAGAAGCCTTGGTACTGAGAAATAAATGAAGGTTATTTACTGGTAGCCAAATATCTTCCAGACAACTCTGCATATTACAGTTCTTCCAGATGAGTCAGCATATTGACACTTGTGAGTATTGCACTGCCTAATGCTAGAATCTTCACCAAGCTGTGGAGATAGAGAACACAGTCACCTGACCCCTCCTACTCCTTCCTCAGCATTTTTGAGAATTCGGAGAGCAAAGTTATATAAGGGGGCACTACACCTTCTACTACCTCAATTCCTTTAATCGCCAACCTACAGAAGACATAATAAAACTGAGAAAAAGGGGAAGATAGGTGGGAAGTGTAACTAGGCAGAGTCATATCAAGCAACTGCAGTTAGATGTAAGTTATCTTCATTGAGTAGCTCTGCATATACCCACTTACGGGTAATTGGACAAGCAGTGTTGAAAACTCAGGAGGAAGGAACAGAGTCCTAGTTAAGTAACAACTGAATCACTGCTCTGCCAAATTGGACATCTGCTCTCTAAGCAGAATCTAGAGCATAATATTTAGTGAATGAATGTGCTGACTTCCAAGCAAAAGCCCTGCAAATTTCCCCTAGAGGAACACGTTTAAGACCAGCAAAAGGTTCTACTAGAGAGCTAGCATCATCAGGCTGTACAATACCATGCACAGGAATTTCATAACTCGTAATTTTCAATGACACACTGTTTAACACGTCTAGAAATAGTCTGAGCAGACACTGAGCAGAACCCATACAATTCTTAGCATAGACAACCAACCAAACTAGGTTATTTTCTGAAACAATTTTATTTAAATATGTAAGCATTCTTTTAGCATCTAAAATATATAACATATGCCCCTTTATTAACATATGGCTTTGGGGAAAATACTGGTAACTTTCATAATCTGAAAGTCAGACACTATTTTCGGTAAAACCTAGGAGCAGGTCTAAGAACCACCTTGTTCTTATGAACGTTTATAAAAAGTGGATTAACCATTAGAGCATGAAATTCACTCGCCCTTTTGGCAATAATGAATACCATTTTAATAAAGAAAATAAAGAACAGCCTGCCAAGTGTTAGATAAAACCAGATTAAAGATAAATAGATAAAACCAGATTAAAGGTTCCAAGAAGGAACTGGATTTCTCAACGGAGGATCAACTTATTAGATCACCTCTACATAAACCTTTTAACTGTACATGCACAGTAGTCTACTAGTCACCAAAACAGCATTCAAATTTCGAAAAGAAGCTAGGGTTAACATACATAAACAGAACTTCCAAATGTATCTGCTCAATTTTCTAAAACTGAAAACTGGACTGAAACCCCAACTTTTTTTCTGTACCAGAAAGTACCTTAAATAAAAACCCTGTCCCCATAGACGCTGGGGTATCTCCTTGACAGCTGCTATCTAGAGCAATTTCCATACTTCTTCTCATGAAGTTATTCTACTTTCAGGTTCCCTGAAAAGGAAAGGGTAGGATGAAATGAAAAGGGGCTGGTTTTCAGAGTGGCTTATTCCTTCTCTATAATTTCTAGTACCTAGAAGTCTGATGTAATAAGCCTCCTTTTATTGAAACATTGGTCTAGCCAGTTTCCAGTTAAGGGAAGTGACAGGTCCTCATTGATTTGTCCACAGTTCATGATCCTCACATCATATCTGAGCCTGGTATTCAATAGAAATGAAGAGGAAGAAGCACGTTGTTTCATCCTCGGTATGGATCTGAAAGACCTCTTTCTATGCTGACTCCAGAACAAAAAGACTTTTGAGCCCATCTCCAGGAATACGATGTAATTTCCAATTCTTGATGATCTTTTACAACCTGCTAAGAGTATTTGGTGAACATCTACTTCCTGTCAGCAAATTACCAAAAAAGGGTTCAAAGTGGATGCCATATAATTCTCCAGATCATGGACCTGTAAAGCATCCTCAGAAGCAGCAGAAGCCATGCCCATATATTCACCAGGTGACAAATTAGGAGCAAGATCTCTTAATTCTTCCTCTACCCTACTCTAAATCGATATTCAACATCAGATCCACTAGGGATTGCGCTGGAAACAACAATGGAACTGGAGGGTGAAGAGAAAGGGGAAAAAATGGAAAAGATCTTCCAGGGGATCCCATAGGAGTCTCAGGAAGAGGTGTTGTAGATGGATTCAGAGAAAGGCTAACAACCTCCTTGTCTCTTCTCCTATTTCTAAGTGAAAAAGATGCAGACCTCAAAGATACCTGTCTCTTCCCCATTACCATGTGCCTTTCACTCACATCTGAGGAATGCTGAGACACAGGAAGGTGCACATCAGCCACCACTGTAAAAGTCCTCTTCAGACCCTAGGATGATCCTGGAACAGGAGCAAAAGACTGAGACAGTCCTATGGCCCTGGAAAGTATCAGATCCAAAGAAATATTCAGCTCTGATCTTTCAAGTTGAACCCAGAACCAACTGGGCTTTCAGAGTCAGAACCACAGACGCCATGTCAGAATTATACAGCTCTGATCAGTCTGATGTTCAGAATCTAGCACTGCTAACTGTGGTCATCTTCTCTCTTGCCTTCTTCCTTGGAACCAATACAGCTGGAGCCCATGATGTGGCTCCAGGACCCTTCACAGGCAGATGGCCTTTTTCAACAAACAGCATCTTGACAACTTTAACAGAGCTGGAACCAGTGAAGATCCTGATGTCCTGGAAGCTTTAAGCAGCTTAGTCTTGCTGGAGAAAGCCACACGAGTCAAACCCGTGCTTCAGATCTGACAACCATCTGGAACTGGAGGGTTTAGAAGCTAGAGCTTCCTTAAGGAGAAGCACCTCAGTGTATTCTGCCTCTCTTTGCATGATCTGAGCATCAAAAGTCTGACAATGGAACACCCAGAAAAAGAATGACCTTCCCCTGAAGTACTTCAGACACATGGTCATCCCACACTGGGAAGACAACTAATCATAAAGCACATCTCTTAAATCCTGGTTTCTTCTTCTTCGGTTCTGTCATGGAATCACAGACATGTAGGGCTGGAAGGAACCTTGAGAAGCCAAAAAGTGCAGCCCTTTACACTGAGGCAGGACGAAGTAAATCTGGCAGGTGTTTGTCCAACCTGTTCTTAAAAAACTTCCACTGATGGGGATTCCACAACCACCCCTGGAAGCTTATTCCAGAACTGAATTACTCATAGTTAGAAAGTTTTTCCTAATATCTAACCTAAATCTCCTTTGCTGAAGATTAAGCCCCTTACTACTTGTGCTACCTTCAGCGGACATGGAGAACAATTGATCACTATCCTCTTTATAAACAGCCCTAAATATATTTGAAGACTTATCAGGTCCCGTCCCCCCCAAGTCTTTTCTCAAGATTAAAACACCCAGTTTTCATAACCTTTCCCCAGAGGTCATGTTTCCTAAACTGAACTCTCCCCAACTGATCCATCTCTTTCTTGAAATGTGGCACCCAGAATTGGACACAGTATTAAGTTAGAGGCCTCACCAGTGCCGTCTGGAGCAGGACAATTACCTCCCATGTCCCATATGGGACACCTGTTAATGCACGTATAATAGGTCTTTTGTGGGCCAGGTGGCCTAGAGGTTAGCACCCACCCAGTAGTGAGGGCATTGTTAGGGGAGCCCAGGTCCGCCGACATCACCAGGCTCTGACCCAAAGCCCTAGGAGGATCAGCAGCAATTGACCTGCAAGGGAGCCTTCTGAGTTACCCTCCTTGGATCACTTCCTATTGCTTTCCTTCCACATCTTCTGGTCCCAGATAAGGGGAAAAGAAAAGGAAACCAAACCATCATCCCCAACCAAGCTTAACATATAGTCTTATTGCCTCAGGGAGCCTTCTCCAGCCCCTTTCTCAGAAACCTTCAGGATAGGTCCGTCTTCCTCCCTAGCTCTCCCTCCCCCCCATCTTGAAGGGATGGGGCTACCTGGGCCCAACTCTGTCCTTTAACACTTTCTGTCACACTGTGGGGTTTGTATACCCTATCACAACATCCCAGAGTGATATTAGCCTTTTTTGCAACTGCATCACGTTGACTCATATTCAATTTGTGATCCATTATAACCTCAGATCCTTTTCAGCAGTACAATCACCTAGCCAGTTATTCCTCATTTTCTAGTTGTGCACGTCTTTTTTTTTTTTGCTTAACTGACGTCTTTGCACTTATATTTTGATTTCAGACCCACGTTCCAATTTGCCAAGGTCATTTTAAATTCTAAACCTGACTTCAAAAGTGCTTGCAACCCCTCCCAGCTTAGTGTCATCCACACATTGTATAAGCATATTCTCTGCTCCATTATCCAAGTCATTAATGAAAATATTGACTAGTTCTGGACCCAGAATTGACCCCCATTGGGGCCCATTAGATAAATCTTCCCATTTTGACAGTGAACCAGGAACTACTCTGAGAATAGCCCTTCAACCAGCTTTGCACCCACCCTATAGTAGTCTAGATAAAATTACATGTTCCTAGTTTGCTTATAAAAATGTTATATTGGACTGAGTCAAAAGCCTCACTAAAAATCAAGATATATTGTGTCTCTTGCTTTCCCCCTACCCACTAGGCCAGTAACTGCTGCCTATTCCTTAAAACACTATTCTCTAGGAACTTACAAACTCTTTGTTTAATAATTGCTTCCTGTATGTTTCCAGGATCCAAGTTAGGCTAACTGGTCCATAATTCCCCAGTTCCTCTTAGTATAGAGGTGGTACATCCAGCCTGTGGGACCGTCCTGCCGGCCTTTGAGCTCCCAGACAGGGAGGCTTGCCCCCGGCCCCTCCCCTGCTGCCCCCCCTTGCAGCCACGCTGCCGTGCCACCAACATTCTGGCCCACCACTCCTGCCAGGCAGTGCAGCAGCGTGGCTGGCTCCGGCATGGTAAGGGGGCGGGGAGCAGGAGGTTGGATAAGGGGCAAGGGGTCCCAGGGGCAGTCAGGGGACAAGGGGCGGTTGGATGAGGTGGAGGTTCTGGGGCAGGGCAGTCAGCGGATGGGGAATGGGGGGGTTGGACAGGCATGGGAGTCCCAGAGGGCCTGTCAGGGGGCGGGAGTGTGGATAGGGGTCGGGGCAGTCAGGGAGCGTGGGGTGGGGTTGGATAGGGGGTGGGGTTCCTGGGGGATGGTTAGGGGCAGGGGGTCCTGGGAGCAGGGGGGTTGGATGAGTCGGGGTCCCAGAGGGGGCGGTCCCAGGGGGCAATTAGGGGCAGGGGTCCCAGAGGGGGTGTTGAAGGGACAAGGAGCGGGGGATGGGGAGGGGGGATGGGTCGGGGGTTCTGAGGGGGGCAGTCAGGGTGTGGGGAGTGGGATGGGTGGATAGGGACTAGGGGCCAGACTGTTCGTGGAGGCACAGCCTTCCCTACCCGGCCCTCCATACAGTTTCGCAACTCTGATGTGGCCCTCAAGCCAAAAAGTTTACCCATCCCTGTCTTAGTACCCATTTTTAAAAAGGGAAACAATGTTTTTTTTTCTTTTCCGGCTCTCTGGGACCTCATCTGTCCTCCATGAGTTCTCAAAGATAATTGCTAATGGTTCCCTAACACAAAACCAAACCCATCAACTATAATAAACTATCTACAGTTACTACAATATTTAAACTACACTACACACAAACAACAAAAACTACAAAAAGCACCATCAACGGAGGGGGGGCAGAAACAGATCTGAATGTACTGGAGCAGTTCATTTCCAGCTGGTACAATGGTGAGAAGGAACTGAGGTGGTAGAGGATGCAGCACCCCCTTATATAGCCTCACTTTCAGAACATTAAAAAATGCTGAGGGAAGGACTCAGGAAGGGGATTCTTGGAGAAGGGGCTACTGTTAGGTGCCATCTGGTGGCACAATGCCCATACATGGCAATACACAGTTACAACACCCCAAAATCCCAAAATGAATTAGGCCCTAATTCTGCAATTGACATCAGAAAACATGTTAAGCCCCTGTGACTTGTTTTGTCTCATAATATTTTTGCAAGAGGTGGGGCAGAGCAATCCTCCGTAAATACCCTTTTAAATCCAATCTCATTTCCAAGAGAATAGATCAGACAGACTGGGGTGCCCACCAATACCACTCCTAGGCTGGCCTGAAGCGGGGACTTGAGTGCAATACAAAGCCCTTGACCTCCCTGAGGACTGAGGTCAGGGCCCAAACTCTGAACCCCACATGGCAGCATGTTACTCCGCATACAGACAACTGAGCGAAGACCATAAAATAGAAGACAAATGTAACAATATTGCCTGTCACACCACTCTCCACTGCCAGACAGTATTGTTATAGATGTGTTTTGAGGAGTATTAGTGCTGAACTTGCATGTTCAAAAAGATTCCATCAGTGTCTCTGTCATAAATATAAAGGGAAAGGGTTAAGAAGCTCTGATACAGTACTATAAAATCCTCTTACCTGTAAAGGGTTAAGAAGCTCAACTAACCCGGCTGGCACCTGACCAAAATGACCAATAAGGGGACAAGATACTTTCATATGAAAAATTCATACGATGATCTACAAGCTTTGTCTGTCTGTGTAATACCTCTGCCTGGGGACTAATCAAGAAAGCAAGCAATCAAATTCCTATAGAGTTAGTAAGTAATCTAGCTAGAAAATGCGTTAGATTTTCTTTTGTTTTTGAAATTTGTTTGTGAAATTCACTGTGCTGGAGGGAATGAGTATTCCTGTTTTTTGTCTTTTTGTAGCTTAAGGTTTTGCCTAGAGGGATTCTCTATGTTTTGAATCTGACTGCCTGTGAGATTATCTTCCATTCTAATTTCACAGAGGTGCTTTTTTTACCTTTTTTCTTTCTAATAAAGTTCTGTTTCTTTTAAGAGCCTGACTGATTTCTCTATGATCCTAAGACCCAGGGGTTTGGGTCTGTGATCGCTTTGTAACCAATTGGTTAGGATATTATTCTCAACCCATCCCAGAAAGGGGGCATAAGGCTTGGGGGAATATTTTGGGGGAATAGGAACTCCAAGTGGTCCTTTCCCTGATTCTTTGTTAAATCACTTGGTGGTGGCAGCATACCCTCCAAGGGCAAAAAGTTTGTGCCTTGGGGAAGTTTTACTCTAAGCTGGTAGAAATAAGCTTAGAGGGTCTTTCATGTGGGTCCCCACATCTGCATTCTAGAGTTCAGAGTGGGGAGGGAACCCTGACAGCCTCAAGCACTGAAGTGATGGCTGAACATAGAAACATGTATGTGAAACAGGCAGGCTATATAAATAACTAAAATAAACCCACCTTGGGGTATAGCTTTTACTAATAAATTCTGTCAAATTGTGTTGTTCAGAAATTAGTTTGCCTTAAGGAGATTATTAGTGCAACCCAGTTTTAATAAAGTTGCATCACAGGGGCCAAATATTAAAATACAGTGCTCCAAGAATGCAAAGATTTTTTGGCCGTTCACATGAAGCGTTATAAAAGACCCTGCTGCATTTTCTTCTTAGATATACAATCCTCTTCAACATGAAGAAGATACACTTATTTTCCTGCTTTTTTAGACTTAAACTGCTCCTCAATCCACTCCCCATCCACCCACATTTCACAATTGGTATTTTTAAAATCTGCAATAATCACAGATCAAACTAATGCAAATATATGAATGGGGAGAGAGACAGAGAAAGTCTATTCAGAGACAAACTGGATGTGATAATATGGAGTGATTCTAATTAGTTTTAATTAGAGATCTGCACTGAATTTTCCATGAATTATTTAAATTTTCTCAGTTTGAAAGATACCCAGAAAGTGTTTTTAAAAAGCCTTTTCTTCTGTATTCACTCTCCCCCCATTCAACATAAATTGCATATATCTGATCAAAAGCAGAGATTTTTAAACGGTTTGTTATGCAATGCTAGACTTTTTCAGACAGGGTTTGCTGGGCTGTGTGGCACATGGCTATGATTAATGCGATGCAAAGCTGAATAATTTAGTTTAGCAAAATGTATATCGGTTTCTTGTCTAAAAATCAGAAAATAAGTATCTGATGAGGCTGTGCTGGAGTAGATACAATCAAATCTCAGTTTAAAATGGCTACAATAGCCCAGTGCCTGAGGATTCCCAGGGAGTGGTACACAGAAGTGGTAGTGAAGCCCAGAATCTTGTTCACTGGATCCAGATTAAAAGTGGTTTTCTAGCCAACAGATCTTCATAGAGTTTATAACCAGAAGACCATATGGGAACAAAAAAGGCTGTTTAGTGAATAAGAACTCCCATTAACGTACATAAATTTAAAAGCAAAGCCTTAAAATAAGCACTGGCATGCAAGTACTTATGTATGAGAACAGCATACCATTCAACTGCTAGTGATGACTATTATGACACTGCACTCTGCTTAGATTCCTAGATATAAAACCACATCCTGAACAGGATCATAAATGGAGTATGCGGTGAACTAAAGCTGCACATTAAGGATGGGATTTTCAGAACCACAAGTTCCCTAGAGTTTCAAAAGGAAATATGCTTTTAAATCACTTAGGTGACTTTGAAAATCCCATTCTTAGGCCCTGATTTCAAAACTGTGCACCAACATTTAGGTGTGTAAGTGATGTACAGGCAGAACTCAGGTGGCTGTGTATGTGCATTGGCCAATTGTGCCGACATGTTTGATTCACATATGAAACAGCAGGATGGGTGATGATACTAAACTGCTCAAGATAGTTAAGACCAAAGCAGACTATGAAGAACTTCAAAAAGATCTCACAAAACTAAAACAAGAAAAGGAGTACTTGTGCCACCTTCGAGACTAACACAAGGTGCCACAAGTACTCCTTTTCTTTTTGCGGATACAGACTAACATGGCTGCTACTCTGAAACCTGTCACAAACCTAAGAGATTGGGCAACAAAATGATAAAATGAAGTAATGCACATTGGAAAAAATAATCCCAACTATACATACAATATGATGGGTGCTAATTTAGCAACAGCTAATCAGTAGAAAGATCTTGGAGTCATCGTGGAGAGTTCTCTGAAGACATCCACGCAGTGTGCAGCAGCAGTCAAAAAAGCAAACAGGATGTTAGGACTCATTAAAAAAGGGATAGAGAATAAGACAGAGAATATCTTATTGCCCTTCTATAAATCCATGGTATGCCCTCATCTTGAATACTGCATACAGATGTGGTCTCCTCATCTCAAAAAAGATACTGGCATTAGAAAAGGTTCAGAGAAGGGCAAGTAACATGATTAGGGGGTTTGAAACGGGTCCCATATGAGGAGAGACTTTTCAGCTTGGAAAAGAGGAGACTAAGGGGATATGATAGAGGTATATAAAATCATGAGTGGTGTGGAGAAAGTGAAGAAGGAAAAGTTATTTACTTGTTCCCATAATATAAGAACTAGGGGCCACCAAATGAAATTAATGGGCAGCAGGTTTAAAACAAATAAAAGGAAGTTCTTCTTCACACAGTGCACAGTCAACCTGTGGAACTCCTTGCCTGAGGAGATTGTGAAGGTAGGACTATAACAGGGTTTAAAAGAGAACTAGATAAATTCATGGAGGTTAAGTCCATTAATGGCTATTAGTCAGGATGGGTAAGGAACTGTGTCCCTAGCCTCTGTTTGTCAGAGAGTGGAGATGGATGGCAGGAGAGAGATCACTTGATCATTGCCTGTTAGGTTCATTCCCTCTGGGGCACCTGGCATTAGCCACTGTCGGCAGACAGGATGCTGGGCTGGATGGACCCTTGGTCTGACCCAGTATGGCCATTCTTATGTTCTTACCCCTACACAGAGGGCTGGCACAAGTGCCACTTATTGCTGCAGCACAAGTCTGCGAGCACCATCCTTTCTGCAGGCATTTCCCCCCCCCCCCATGACTGATTTATGCACTCATTGTCAGAGACAAAACAACTCTGCACTCTTCCACTAAACTTTGTACTTTCCACAAAGCTCAGACTAGTCCAATTTCTATATAGGCTGTTTTTTTCCTTCACTCATTACCCTGGTATCTGAGCTTCTTCCAGGAGTGGGTGGGTGAGATTCTGTGGCCTGCGTTGTGTGGGAGGTTGGACTGGATGATCAGAATGGTCCCTTCTGACCTTAATATCTATGAATCTATGAGTGCCTTAAGCAACATGATTACACATCTGTCACGTTTGTTCTCTCACCCTCTCCCCTGAGCAGGCAGTCCAGGCAGTGTAGTGTCATCTTTTGGTACAGTGCATGTGTTTAACATATATATAGCAACAGATATGTTTGTTTGAGAATGATATGTAATGATATATACTTGGAACAGAAAGTGGTGAAGTTTTTGATGGTCTTTAGTTCATTCCACAATCTCCCACACAGAAGAACATTATTGAGAGTATAATAATAGTATACTTGGAATGGGCAATATATTTGCCTATATTTTAAGTACTCTGATTATTCAGGTCTCTGGGGTAAATACACTGAAGAACAGCATCTAAGCTTCAGATCAGTATAGAAATAGCCAAACTATGTGATTAGCCAACACAATTAGTTTCAGTAGCAAGCAGCACATGCAGAACATTAGAAGCAGATCAGGAAAGTTTGTATAATCGGTTTGGACTCACAAGAATCAAACAACATGCACTTAAATGAAATGCACTGTATTTCTCAGTGCCACATGTTCAAAGCATCTAGATACCTTAACTACCATTTTAAATGAGGATGCATGTCCACCATTTGTTGACTGGGTTTATAATCTAAGAGTCTGGTTGGACTCCGAACTGCGACTTCAAGATCAGGTAGCTGCTATGGCCGGGTTGGCTTTTTAATCATTTACTGATGGTTGCAACAATTCCTTCTGGATGCCTGTAGGTTTCTGGGTGCTGTTTAAGGTGTTGGTTTTGACCTACAAAGCCCTCAATGACTTAAGGCACTATCTATCTGATAGAGACACTGTTCCCATATACACTGTGGTCAAGATCAGCAAAGGTGCTGGATCTGAGGCTCCATGGTATACACAGCTACGTATTTCCTGTGAGGGCCCTGTGGAATTCATTCCCCACCATGATCTGAAATAGTCTGAAGCTGATGAGATTCAGGGCATATGGTAAATTTATTTTATCCCCTCAACTGCATGTGAGGGTGGAAGGAGAGGGGACTACAAGAATGGGGATTATTATAACTTTCCTGTATCGCTGCACTTTAGTTATGTTTGGCCATTAATATTGTTGTGGTTTTGGTTATGTCAGGGACACCTAGACCATATGGAATAGCGCTCTTGGTTAGCATGTGTGTATACATCGAAAGAAATACATAAAATAAATTAACAGAGTTGGTATAATGTTACATCTGCAGCAGAATACGCAATTATAGCCCTTTGCCATTCTACAAAATGTTTTTATTGCTCCCTTACAGCCATATCTGTAGACCATCGGTCAATAAAAGTTTTGCCACTGACTTCAATAAGCTTTGTATCAGGTCTTTATTCTCTACTAGACTCCTTTAAAGTCTTGAGACTCCTGGTGGAGCAGCCTCAGTAAAACTACTCAACTGCTTACCCTGATGGTGACTTGTAATAAACCAGCCTGATAGGACTGCATAAAGGTTTAGCAGAGAGAAGGAGAAAGCAGTATTCTTAGTCATGCATGATGTGCATCCAACAGATATAACATGAGCACAGGCATATAAAAATAATCTAAATGTTAAAATATTCTTGGATGTCATCATTTTTAAAATGAAAGTGAAATGTAAGCTCTGCAGGTTTACATGACAAAGCTTATGTAAAAAGAGATTGATATATAATAACTAGGCTACCCTGACACATAGGTATAGATATTCCTAACTATTAGAATAAGATATGACACTGGTTTGAAGTACATGATGCCCTCAAAGGAAAAGCTAATATCTCCTAGAAAACACCTGCACAAGACAACTGACAGCTGAGTTTAACAGACTGCAAAAGCAGAACCAATCATTTATAGCAACCGGCTAGAGGCAGCGCTTACCTGCAGAAATAAACCAGGTGGCTTAAAGATGTTGCCACCCTCTTTTCAGAGAAAGTCAACAGTGTGTATATACACATTTCGCACACATTTCCAGTTTTTTTTAAAAAAAAGGCACCTTACAATAAATCAAGTGGGCAGAAAGGTACATCAGGCCTACAAATATGAAAGTGTAACCAGTATATATTGCATGCCTTCTGAAATCAACACAATAATCCATGTGACAAGATGCCTCCACTAATACTCTTCTTACATTGGCCAAGAAGGATTACAATAAATCAGTCTAAAGCTTCCAATGAGAAGGCATTCAGCTGGCACCTTTTGCATTCTCATTTGTATTCAGTGTCTCAAGAGGAGATTAATCTTGAGCCATTCTCTGTTTGCATTATTATCTTTGTCACGCAAATGAGAGTGCTGTCCTACCTTAGCTTTTTTCCCCATATATTAGGAATGGGTGGGGATGTGTGCAATACTTTTCTCAACCCCTCAAATTTAATCACTTGGATTTTTATTCATGGAAAGGAACCTTTTGTAAGACCGATCCTTTCCCTGGTAGAGTCTGAGCCGCAAGGGAGGGGGGTTAAACTGCATTGGTGTCCCTGAAAGTCCTTATAATGGTATGCAGACTATGTTATAATACACTTATTTCCCAAGTGCCTGGCCTTGAAATGGGTATATTGTTAAAACATAAATGTTTTAAAAGCAATGCAGAGTGGCATCAGCAGCATTAGGAAGACAATAAAAAAAAGGTAAAAATGATACTTGTGTGTCCAGGGAAAGAAACAGAGCCTGCGGAGAAAACAAAGGAAGGAGCAAAGAGAGACAGAGGAGACAGAAATGGAGAATGGATAGAAAGTTCTTTAGGGTATGTGTACACTGCAGCTTGGAGCATACTTCCCAGCTTGACAGATACATGCTATCTTCATTCAAACTAGAGCTCTAAAAGTAGCAGTGTAGCTGTAGGTAGTTCAGGCAGCTGCTTGGGCTAGCAACCTGAGTACAAACCGGTCTGAACCCCACCACGCTACCCTTAGCTACACTGTTATTTTTAGTGAGCTAGTGCGAACAGAACTACTCTATGTCAGTCTACTCAGACTGGGTAGCATGCACCCAACTACAGTGCAAACATATCCCGAGAGTCAGTTTGAGCTGGCATGGGAAAAAAACAGATTGAAATATTTAAATAGAACTGAGTACTTAGGAAGGTAGGTTGGGATGGGGCCCATCTTCAGGTCAGTAACCCAATACAGCAAAGCACTTAAGAACTTATTTATAGTTAGGCCCATGCTTCAATGTTTTCCTGAATCAGGATAGGCTTGGAAAGAGGCCATAGGGAATATTCGCCTAAACAAAGAGAAAAAGATAACTTGTGCTGGGAGCTAAGACTGAGCAGGAACCTTCATAAGCATCTTCTGTTCTATAAAACAGAAGCAATGTGTGCCAGTGCCTTATCTGCATATCTCTTCATAGCCAGAAAAGAGAGCAATAGTACCGGAAAGAGGATAAGAAAGTATTCATTCTAGGACTGTGAACAGAAATCCTGGGAAAGCAGGAATGGGACACTTTGGGCTCCAAAGATAAAGAAACTTTACCAGAACACAAGGCTCTTTCCTTTCTACAAGCATGAATTTTTTTCAACAAATGGTAAAGCATTCATAATTTTCGAAACGGTTGACCAATTCTCAGCTGATGTAAACTGGCATGGCTCTATTGAAATCCATGGTACTAGGCTGACGTACATCAGCTGACAGGAGCTGGTTGTCGGTCTTTATTTAAATCAACACTAGTTCAATTATATAAATCTGACCCCCGCAAAAAAGGAAAAATGTGTTAGTAAATATGTGATCTCTTCATATGTAATCTAGCCTAGTTACTAAGTGATGTATAAGAATACTAATACATGCATACATTTTGGGCATAATGCTGCTTCCTTCACAGTCTGTGTCAAAATTCCCATGAACCTGAATGGGAGCAGGATCAGGCCCAACTGATATATCAAGTAATCATATTAAATATCTGTTGAAGATACTGATTACTTGCCAAAGTAAGGAACTACAAGCACAAAGTATTGTTCAGATGTTGAGTATCTTGAAGACTGTTGGGGAGGCAAATGGAAAGTATAATGTTAATATAGGCATATTTTACCTAACAGATTTAGGTCAAGAAAAACCAAAGAGGGATCAGATAGAAAAACCAAAATCTTGTAATAAACATAAATAGTATCGTGATTTATGTGCATAGAAAAGTGAAAATCAGAGGCAGTTCAACTGACAGGATAAACAAACTTAAGTAATACAAAAATTAAGGATACATGGCATTCCAAGCTGCAGGAGCTTCTCTTGCTATGAATTATCATTAGATGCACAAAGGCATATGAAGCTGACAGAAGGCAATCGAGGGTAGATACGGTAAGCGATAAGTAGAAAATTCTCTTTACATATCATCATCATACATATCATCAATACTGGTTGGTGAGTGTTATAAATATAAAGGGAAGGGTAAACACCTTTAAAATCCCTCCTGGCCAGAGGAAAAATCCTTTCACCTGTAAAGGGTTAAGAAGCTAGGATAACCTCGCTGGCACCTGACCAAAATGACCAATGAGGAGACAAGATACTTTCAAAGTTGGAAGGGGGGAGAAACAAAGGGTCTGGGTCTGTCTGTGTGATGCATCCGATGAAGTGAGCTTCAGCTCATGAAAGCTTATGCTCAAATAAATGTTAGTCTCTAAGGTGCTACAAGTCCTCCTTTTCTTTTTTGTCTGGAGAGGGAGTGCCATGCACTCCACTGGCTGCCTGCAAGCAAGCTACTCTGTTCCCCTCTAAAGCGCCTCCTCTAGCCTGTGCATGATTGCAGATGTGGCAGGGTGGAGCTCCCTGGACCTGGAGCAGGTCCTTAACCCTTTCCACTCCAGTGTGGAGTTTGTACACACCATCACAGGTTGCTTTGGGATGATGCAAATGGAGGTTTAAGAGTCAAAGGTGGGCTGATGCATCTGAAAAGAGAGGTCAATAGGAAGCTGTAATAAAGCGGAGTAAAAGTTTGGGGTAGGGAAGATGTGTCCTCCAACCAGTTTATTCATTCATCAACGATGCGTGCTTTAGTGTTAGCTCATGAAAACTTGTATTGTTTTCTTCCGTTCAGGAATATTCAAGTCTCACATCCTATAGATAAAAGAGGAATCCAGAGAGGAAGTATTTAACAGCCAAATAAGCTATTGCTATAGATTTCACCTGTCTCAATTTGGATGGTTAGGATTTCATAGAAATCACAATATTTTGCAGTGTACCAACCCCCACTTTCCTTGCCACTATATTGTTTTATCTGCTCTACTAAAAATAGTTTAGAAACTACTGAAATGTACAGTGCTACTACCAACAACTGTCATGAAAACAATGGTTCTTAAAAAATTATATAGGCTCCTAACAAACATCAAGTTAGCAACTGCTTTTTATTATAGCATATTCTGATCTTTCCTACCAGTGTACAAATTACTTTCCAAAATAACACTAAATATTTTCCTAATATACCACTAAACATTAATTTTATAAGATTAGCTGGATAATTGCTTTAAAATATGAAATTAAATGTTCAGAATATATTCATGGCTTTGCTAACATATTTTTGAAACAACAATTTTCCAGTGAGAAATTACTTGAGTAATTTTCCTTGGATGAGAGAGGGGCTTGTTTACAGTTTATAGTTTTTTTTAAACAATAAATAAATAAATAAATAAATAAATAAATAGAAAGAAATCCCAGCCAACAGTGAATAACTTATTTGAAAAATTTAGCTTATTTTCATGGTCACATATATACTTGTAAGAGTAAATAGTCTCTAGTTTTCTAGATACAGATTTATCTGTGCTCATGAACTAAGTCACTGTCCTAACACCCAGTTTAGTGACCACACCATGAAAACAATGGTTTACTAAAACATTCTCTTCCACTCCACAAACACAGACCTTTAAAATAGAATAAAGCTGTTTTACCCACAGACTCTGTATTAAACACATTTCCTTTTCTGCACCACCCCTTCCTCCTTGAACACGCTCCCCCCTCCCCACACAGACACAAACACACACACAGCTTCCCCACTAGAGAGCCTTTTTGAGTCTTTGGTCTCTATTGGTTTTTTCATCACAGCGTTCTCTTTCTTCTTCTAATGCTGAACACTGAACAGTGCAATGTTCCTACACAGAGGGCACAACTTTCCCACGGGTGCCCCTTTTAATTAAATTGGGAACCTGAGGGGAATGTATGCCCACTCCCTAGGAGTCCTGTATCAGCTATTGCCACCGCATCTGATCATTCATTTTCTCTCATCCTGGTGCTTTTGCTTTCTCTGCATTCCTTCTCATGCTGTTGGTTTTATCTGCTATTTTTTGCTCTCACGTCCGATGTGCAGTGTTCCCTCCACTCCACCACCCTTTTTATTTGATTGTATTTTTTTCACTAAAAGAAAAGGAGTACTTGTGGCACCTTAGAGACTAACACATTTATTTGAGCACAAGCTTTCGTGAGCTACAGCTCACTTCATCGGATGCATTCGGTGGAAAATACTGTGGGGAGATTTATATACACACACAGAGAACATGAAACAATGGGTTTTTATCATACACACTGTAAGGAGAGTGATCACTTAAGATGAGCCATCACCAGCAGGAGGGGGGAGAAGGAGGAAAACCTTTCATGGTGACAAGCAAGGTGGAACATTTCCAGCAGTTAACAAGAACGTCTGAGGAACGGTGCGGGGTGGGGTGGCAGGGGAGAAATAACTTGGGGAAATAGTTTTACTTTGTGTAATGACTCATCCACTCCCAGTCTCTATTCAAGCCTAAGTTAATTGTATCCAGTTTGCAAATTAATTCCAATTCAGCAGTCTCTCGCTGGAGTCTGTTTTTGAAGATTTTTTGTTGAAGGATCGCCACTCTCAGGTCTGTAATCGAGTGACCAGAGAGATTGAAGTGTTCTCCAACTGGTTTTTGAATGTTATAATGCTTGACATCTGATTTGTGTCCATTTGTTCTTTTACGTAGAGACTGTCCAGTTTGACCAATGGACATGGCAGAGGGGCATTGCTGGCACATGATGGCATATATGACATTGGTAGATGCGCAGGTGAACGAGCCTCTGATAGTGTGGCTGATGTGATTAGGCCCTATGATGGTGTCCCCTGAATAGATATGTGGACAGAGTTGGCAATGGGCTTTGTTGTAAGGATAGGTTCCTGGGTTAGTGGTTCTGTTGTGTGGTGTGTGGTTGCTGGTGAGTATTTGCTTCAGGTTGGGGGGCTGTCTGTAAGCAAGGACTGGCCTGTCTCCCAAGATCTGTGAGAGTGATGGGTCGTCCTTCAGGATAGGTTGTACATCCTTGATGATGCGTTGGAGAGGTTTTAGTTGGGGGCTGAAGGTGATGGCTAGTGTCGTTCTGTTATTTTCTTTGTTGGGCCTGTCCTGTAGTAGGTGACTTCTGGGTACTCTTCTGGCTCTGTCAATCTGTTTCTTCACTTTAGCAGGTGGGTATTGTAGTTGTAAGAATGCATGATAGAGATCTTGTAGGTGTTTGTCTCTTCTGAGGGGCTGGAGCAAATGCAGTTATATCATAGAGCTTGCCTGTAGACAATGGATCGTGTGGTGTGATCTGGATGAAAGCTAGAGGCATGTAGGTAGGAATAGTGGCAGTGGGTTTCCGATATAGGGTGGTGTTTATGTGACCATCGCTTATTAGCACTGTAGTGTCCAGGAAGTGGAACTCTTGTATGGACTGGTCCAGGCTGAGGTTGATGGTGGGATGGAAATTGTTGAAATCCTGGTGGAATTCCTCAAGGGCTTCTTTTCCATGGGTCTAGATAATGAAGATGTCATCAATGTAGCGCAAGTAGAATAGGGGCATTAGGGGACGAGAGCTGAGGAAGCGTTGTTCTAAGTCAGCAATAAAAATGTTGGCATACTGTGGGGCCATGCAGGTACCCATTGCAGTGCCGCTGATTTGAAGGTATACATTGTCCCCAAATGTGAAATAGTTATAGATGAAGACAAAGTCACAAAGTTCAGCCACCAGGTTAGCCGTGACATCATCGGAGATACTGTTCCTGATGGCTTGTAGTCCATCTTTGTGTGGAGTGTTGGTGTAGAGGGCTTCTACATCCATAGTGGCTAGGATGGTGTTTTTAGGAAGATCACCAATGGATTGTAGTTTCCTCAGGAACGATCCATTGTCTACAGGCAAGCTCTATGATATAACTGCATTTGCTCCAGCCCCTCAGAAGAGACAAACACCTACAAGATCTCTATCATGCATTCTTACAACTACAATACCCACCTGCTGAAGTGAAGAAACAGATTGACAGAGCCAGAAGAGTACCCAGAAGTCACCTACTACAGGACAGGCCCAACAAAGAAAATAACAGAACGACACTAGCCATCACCTTCAGCCCCCAACTAAAACCTCTCCAACGCATCATCAAGGATCTACAACCTATCCTGAAGGACGACCCATCACTCTCACAGATCTTGGGAGACAGGCCAGTCCTTGCTTACAGACAGCCCCCCAACCTGAAGCAAATACTCACCAGCAACCACACACCACACAACAGAACCACTAACCCAGGAACCTATCCTTACAACAAAGCCCATTGCCAACTCTGTCCACATATCTATTCAGGGGACACCATCATAGGGCCTAATCACATCAGCCACACTATCAGAGGCTCGTTCACCTGCGCATCTACCAATGTCATATATGCCATCATGTGCCAGCAATGCCCCTCTGCCATGTCCATTGGCCAAACTGGACAGTCTCTGCGTAAAAGAATGAATGGACACAAATCAAATGTCAAGAATTATAACATTCAAAAACCAGTCGGAGAACACTTCAATCTCTCTGGTCACTCGATTACAGACCTGAGAGTGGCTATCCTTCAACAAAAAAACTTCAAAAACAGACTCCAGTGAGAGACTGCTGAATTGGAATTAATTTGCAAACTGGATACAATTAACTTAGGCTTGAATAGAGACTGGGAGTGGATGAGTCATTACACAAAGTAAAACTATTTCCCCATGTTATTTCTCTCCCCACCCCACCCCCCACTGTTCCTCAGACGTTCTTGTTAATTGCTGGAAATGGCCCCCCTTGCTTGTCACATGAAAGGTTTTCCTCCTTTCCCCCCCCCCGCTGCTGCTGATGGCTCAACTTAAGTGATCACTCTCCTTACAGTGTGTATGATAAAACCCATTGTTTCATGTTCTCTGTGTGTGTATATAAATCTCCCCACTGTAATTTCCACCAAATGCATCCGATGAAGTGAGCTGTAGCTCACGAAAGCTTATGCTCAAATAAATTTGTTAGTCTCTAAGGTGCCACAAGTACTCCTTTTCTTTTTGCGAATACAGACTAACACAGCTGCTACTCTGAAACCCATTTTTTCTCTAGTTATGTTTTTCTCTTTGATTTTTTTTTAGTAATTTTAATGTATCTTCAGAGATGCCACAGCATGTTTATGACTTTCCTCTCCTGCTCATTTACACACATTAGAGATTGTATATTTCTCTCCTTTCTTCATTACTTTTCTTTTTGTTTTCCAGGACTAAGATTTTAAAGGCCCCAGAGAAGGATTTTCAAAGGCACCTAAGGGCAGTGAGCTGCCAAACTCCTATCTACATTCAACACAAGCTGGGCACCTAACTCCCTAGGCACTCTTGAAAATTATTTCTATGTGCCTGAGTCCTTTTTTAGACTGCTAGACATATGGCCTGATTTTCAAAAGTAGGGAACAGAATCTCATGTTGAAGTCAGTGGGAGCTGCTGGGTGATCAGCAATTTTTAAAACTAACCCACTTTATAGCAACCTAAATAAGGGCTTAGAAATCAAAAAGCACTGTCTTTATTTTTCCATTCTGTCTCAAAGAAGTGACAAAGATGATCGATTTTGTGATTGAAGCGTAGAACTCAGTTGGGTGATTTGCTGTATTGGGTAAGGTAGGTGAGGTCAAGATTTCAGCTCTCCTTGCATGGCCATGCAGTGAGCAGATGGGAGGGGTTAAAGAGACAGCCCCTGCCTAGTTTAAGGGGAGGCAGAGAATTTAAGCAAAGTGCAGGTCTGAACCTCCACATCTTTCAAAGTTCACTCATCTTTATTCAGCCTTGTCATTATACAGTTTGACTCAGACAATGATGGTGAAACTCTCGGGGTCAACAGCAGCTCATCTGTTCTTCCACACCATCACTGATGTCTGTAGGCTTGACAGCCTCTCATTCATCTATTTTGTAAATATGAAGCTGTATTGTCACAGAGACTGGCAGACATTTTATAAAAAAAAACTATAATTGGATAGTCTTGCTTAAAGAAGCAGGCTCTTATGCTTCCTGAAGGCAAAAATATCACCCTAAGGATATCACTTGTGCTAGTCAGTAAAGGATAAGAATTCTCAGCAAAAAATTTCCAAAGAAACAAAACATCTGGGGCCTTTTCCCCAAAACTTTCATGGAAATTTTTCAGTTTCTCAACCAGCAAACAAAGTAATTTTGGCTTTTGAAAATTGATTTTTGTTTTTAATTTAAAAAAAAAAGCAGAACATTTTTTAAAAATATGAAAATCTTCCACCAAAAAAAATAGTTTTGAGAAAATGCCCTTTTTTCTTCTTTAAATGTCAACCAGCTCTAGACATCACAAAACAAACAGCAAACTACAAACATGATCGTCACCACACACTGGAACCTATGATCACTGCAATTTTACCAACTGTGCCAGTTGCTGTCAACTTTCTATGCTATGCAATACACAAAGCCAATACCTCACAATTGCTGCCTATTGTAGGTCAAGGTTTACTATAGCATCTTGAATATAGTTTTGAAACATTGACCATTCTGCAACTGTACAACAATGCACCCAATCCCAACAAGACTAGAGGCAGAGTGTGTGCACAACTGCATAAACACTGCATTACATTCATTTTACAATGGACAGTGTTCATTCTGAAATATTCCCGCCTCAGACATTAGTAGTAAGCCACAAAAAGAAGCTATATTTTTTTTAACATTTACACAAAGGCCAAGATATAGATTTGGGTTATTCCCCAACATCCTTATCCTCATTGACAGTCGAGAATGTCTTTTGAATTGGTATCATCCTATCTTTGGTGTGCTTTGCACACCATCTGAGCATGCTATTAAATAATTTTCTTGACCATATTATGAAACAGATTTTAAAAAGCTATACCTTCCAGGTAATCACAGTAAAGTACTATACAATTCTTGGGGAGCTACTGAAGAAAAGCAACTGGTTTGGCTGGGGGTAGACAAAAAAGCCACAAACACAGACAGCGAGATGTACAAAAGCAAAGGATGAGCTGCAAAAGATAATACATTCTTTGCAGAAAGTCACAGTCATACCAGTATAATCCAGGTTGGATTCCACACCCAAAAAAAGCCTTTAAAACTCAAAGGTGAGTCTACAGTAGCAACAGTACATGTGTCTATGCACGTCTAACTGTGCCATAACATTCATATTGTCCACACTTAAACCCCAGAACACGTGTCTGAAGGCAAGTGGAGGGAAAGTAAGCTAGCACACCTGAGGGTATGAGTAAGTACATACTTCATCTGTGCCTTGGCCTATACCCATGCCAGTTTGCAGTATGAACAGCGGCAAGATGCATGTACCAAGTCTTGAGTTTCAATAGTACTCTACCCTCATTCCCACAATGCACTGAATGGTTTTCTCCCTGACCCTTACCCAATCTAGACTAACCACCTCAGAACAGCTTTCTGCTGAACTCTTTACAGATCATTACAAGTGAACATGGATGCTGCTCCGAGCAGCAGCAGCCTGGAATGCTGATCACACCTGAGTACTGATCAACGTGTGGTCAGAGTACACCAGCCTCCATGACTACCCCATGGAGTGGCAGGAACATTCACTTGTACTGGGAAATATAATGGAGGCTGCAGCAGGAAGGGATTCATTGGACTCTGGCCCAGGACCAGGAACACATCAAGCATTTGAGGCTCCTGTACAGGAAGGCCATACATTGAACAGTCACTTCGGGAGGACTCATAGTACTGGCTCCATGATCCCTTCCTCAACTTGATCAGCCTCATTGTCCTCCAGGATGCTGATAAGAGCGAGGGTGAGGTGGCAGTCAGACCATGGAGGATGCCCAGAGCATGAGGAACATGCCATTTTGCTCTTCTTCCCAGAGGAACCAGTTGTAGAAGCCATCTCCCTGATGAGGTGAGAAGTCCCTGAGCCACAGCTGGAACTAGGAGCTGAGGCTGGTAAGTTACAATGGACCTCCGTCCTCCTCACCAGGATCCCCTCTTGCTCTGATGCCAAATTCTGATTTTAAAGATCAAGATCATTTGAATTACTGTGCACTGACCTTTCCTCCTTGGATAACATGCCAAGTATTGCTACATCTCTGTGTGTTTGAACTGCAATGCTATAGCCATGGTATTATCACGTCCCCCCCCCTTACCAAATGCCTCCAACTTACCCCCCTCCATCCAGCCCCCATCCAGTACCCACTCTGCTTCACCCCCAAAATGGTCCTCAAGAAAGAGACTTCTGAATCAATTACTTTATTGATTTCTGGTGAACAATTACAACTTTTAGAGCTATTTTTTCAAACACTTTATAAAGAAAAATCAGTGCACCCCAGAGTCAGTGCATTTCTCAACCAACAGTCAGGCAGCAATGGCCCCAGGGGGCTTTAAAAGGTGTCGGCTGGGGAAGGGAACAGTTGTAACAAACTTACAGTTGGTTGTCTAAGGAAAAGTTAGTTATGCCAGTAACTAATCTATGGAAGATTACAAAGTCTTTACCGTCTCTGTCCCCAGTGTCTATCTTCGACATAAAACCAGTGGGGAGTGGGAGACAGAGAAGGATCTGGTCTGGCAATCAGCTAAAAACAGTGCCATGTCCCTCTCCAGTTATCTGAAAAGAGGGTGTAACATTACCCAGGGTATAGTCTAGACTGATGAACTGCTCTGCCTCCTCAGTTCTCCAAGCTGGGGTGCCTTTTCAACTGGTACACTGTGAGAGTTACTACTCCCGGTCTCCTCTCACACAGCCTCCAGCACGTAAGTTACTCCCAGTTATATGAGTGCTATATCCAGTCACTCTTGAATGACACTGCAGAGCAATATCAGCAAATTCCCAGTCCCAGACTTTCCCCAGAAATGTATGTCTTGTACTGCCCAGCTCTCTCCTGGACAACACAAGCTCATATAAAGTACCTCATTTATTAATAGATTTATTAATAGAGAAGGATATGCACTAATCCTGTTATCCCAAATGAAGTTTTCCAAACTAACTGATTTAGATAAAATAAAGTTTATTCACTACAAAAAGATAGATTTTAAATGACTACAAGTAATGAGGCATAAAAGTCAGAATTCGTTACAAGAAAATAAAAGTAAAACTCAATTAATACCTAACTTAACAAGCTAAATGAATTCAAAGCAAAAGTCCCTCTTACCACATGCTTCAGCAATCTTCCTGCTTCAGCAATCTATCCTCAATCAGGAGCCCTCCTCCAATCCAAAGCTTTTTTTCTTTGTTCTTCAGCTGTTCTAGATGCCATGGATCGAGAGAAAGGGAGGAAGTATTTGGGGCATCTCCTGCCTCCTTGCTTATAGTCTTTTCTCTTCTTTGAGAATCATCTCCAGCTCAGGAGACAGAAAGTCTGTGTGAACGGGAACCCCCAACTATTTCTTTGTCAAGATGTAGATTTTTGCCCACATCCTCTTTCCTGCCAAAGAATGTCCATTTAACCAGGTGATGGTCCAATAGATTTGGCTGACACCTGGCTGAGGCGTTGGCTAGCCTTTTATCTTTGCGTTACTGGTTTGTGACTGCTCCCCCCCAGTCTTGGCACATGTCTGGTAATTCTGTAACTTTACATGCCACACATTTTACAAGGACAATAATCAGCACATTGTTAGTTTTCAAATGATACCTCACAAGGCATATTTTATACAAAGTTATCAAACCACGATTTGAGGACTTCAATAGCTCAGACATAGGTGAGAGGTTTATCACAGGCATGGGTGGGTGAGATTCTGTGGCCTGCATTGTGCAGGAGGTCAGACTGGATGATCATAATGGTCCCTTCTGACCTTAATATCTATGAATACTCCTGTAAAAGGGGTGAACATAGGGGATACAGACTGTCCCAGAAGGGTTTTAGCACCAAGCAGAATCATCAGGAAACCCAGTGAATATGAGCTGTGTCTCTGTCTTTCCCTGTCCATTTCACCATTGTTAGGCAGGCACAGCGCCAGGATTTTCAGGTAAAGCCGAGTCGGATGAGTGGGAGAGGCTCATGATTCAGATCTCCTTTTGAATGAAACTTCCCTGTGCTAACTGAGAATGTAGTCAAATTTCCAATGGAACTGCCTCCCAATCCTATAAGCACATACCTGCAAATTTCTGTTGCAACAAAAACTCCAGTTGATTCTTAAGGTTCACCAGTATTGCAAATCTGCTTATCCCCCCTTCATAGTTAACCAAACCCATCCAGTCAGCAATATGTAGAAGGATGACCATTAGCAGAAACCTGCTGCTGGCATAGATTCCAGCCCTGTGGAGGAGATCTGGCAAAGCCACAGCTTTTTCCATTCTGGTACTATGTTCTCCAAATGTTGGCCAGACTTAAGGGAAGAAATTGTTAACTGTTAACACAGCCCATGGAAGAAATTGCCCCACCCCCTCTCACTCCCATTGAGACATTATGGACATTTTAAATTGTTAAAAACACTAATTCACTTTACTTACCATTATTAGCCCCTGCTCCTTCCTCAAGAGCTGAAAAAGTTGTTTGAGATGCAAGGATAGTGAGACAGCCACTTTCCTGGAATGATGAAGAGTATCAAAATTGTGGTCAGCTTTTTCAAATATCAAAAATATAATGTTCTTCTGCTCTTTAAATTGGCAGGACTTAAGGCTCCCAAGAACAAAACCATGCCATCAGGAGGGCAGGAGCAGCACTCCAGAGACATCAGAAGCAGACAGAAAAGGCCCCTTGGGGAGCTGCTCATAGGGATGGACAGGAGAAACCAAGAGCTATTTGCATTCTTCAGGGTGTGAAAGTAGCTCTTTCTTCAGCAGGAGGAGACATTTATAAATCAGCTCATGGACACTTAGACACAACATGGGGAATAGGAACATTCATTAAACTAGTGGCCAAAAAAGTGCAGTGTCCGCCAGCTATGGTGGCCCTAAAAACCAGCCCATCAGTCACTATCTCCTCCTCCTCCAGCTGCTATCCACGGTGCTGCAAACCTAGAGGATCCTGTTGCAATGACACTCCCCTGACCAGCCAGAAGAAGAACGCAGAGCCTGCAGGAGTATCAGACCACCACAATATACTGCCCTCCCAAAACCACTCACAGGAGATGCTCAGTGAGAATCGGGGACATCATTGTCCATGGTCATTCATCCCTTCTGGATGAGGAGAGGAAGGAGATGGGTGCAAAAACATTAAACTATCAGCAGTGTTCTTAATTGTGAACCATTACTTCCATAACAATATGTTGTAGTTTTGATTTCAAAATATTTCTGTTAAACATTCCACTTCATACTTTTAATAAATGTAATGCTTCGTTTCATTGTGTGGGGGTCCTCCTTCCTAATGATGAGCTGAAGGGTTTTTGCAGTTCTTGAACGGGCCTCAAGCTTCCTACGTCACATAACAGAATGGTGCGTAAAAATCATGTTCCATCATAGTGCAAGTATTTTTGAGTTTCACCTACAAAGTCATACAGATACATGGGAAGGATGGGAAAAGTGCAGTGTACGGTGTAAAATGTTTTTTAAAAGCACTACTATTTTTCTACATAGCAGATGCCTAACACATACAAAAGAGGTCAATCAATGTTTTGAAGGGCTTTATTACACTTGTGGAAAATCAAAACACAAGAATAACAAAGAAAGGAGAACGTACCAGCAACATCAGTGTCTGCCAATACATGCCCTTCCTCGCAACCTGAAGAGGTTTCAGCCTTAAGGTTAGTGCTCTCTAAGACTGGTAATTGCACTTAGTACAGCTGACAATAAAAAGTCAAAAAACACAATGGGTGCACTATTTCCCACCCAAAGAAAACTGTCATAAGCTCATTAAAAAAGTTGAAGTGTTCATGATCAGAGCTGAAGAAGTGTGAATAGTGAAGACAAAAGCATTATGAACAGCAACTTGGCTGCTGCCCTCCATGGCACAAATCAACCCCAATGTAATAGGGCACCTTCATTGGGTTGTTATAATTGTTTTTAATGTGTGTAATGTCATGTGAAAGAAGGGCTAATGATCTTCGGCTACTTTTAGGAACAAAACCTTCACAAAGCAATGTAGCCCCATAGACGGTACCCTTATATATGTTTGCTTATATGCATTTCCAGCAGCTGTACAGGATGTGAAAGTGTTTCTCAGCACAGGCAGATGTCATCCTGTACCACCCTGCTGTGCCAAGATTGTGCACATATGGCATCCCTGATGTCCCTTGCCTACATGGAACCAGGACCCGAGTGCCTGTGAGTGGGATCTGACTGCCTTCACAGAATTTGTAGACCTGACTTGTCCTGAGCCCACTTGGGATGGAAGCATTCCCCTTATTGCTCACTAATGTTCTGCAGCATGCAGCAGGTGACATTTATATGAATGACTTTTCCCATATTGGTATCCAGATAGATGTGTAGGCAGTACCAATGAGCTTTCAGCCTACCAAATGCACACTCCACAACCATTCTGCAGCTATTTAACTTGTGACTGACTTCACTTTTTCAGGGTCATTGATGCTGGGGTAAGGTTTCATGAGACAAGGCAGGAGTGGGTATACAGGGTCTTCCAAAACAACATTTGACACAGACATGCCGTACAGAACCATATCATTTCTGAGGAATAAAGTCCCTTCTTCCCGCTTCAGGTACAATCCTGATCTCCTCCACATCCTGAATCTTCAAGTGTTACCCATATTTGTATTCGGAATTCTGCCCCTGTGGTCCATTAATCCTTGCAGAACTGAATAGTAACCTTTTTGGTTTACATACTCACTTGCCTTGTCAGCAAAGTATTGGGTTAGCCCTCAATAGCCCCTGCACAGTTTGGAAACCCTGTCCTCTGAAATCCAGTTATTATTTCTGGAACTTTTCTTATGGCAACTACCCATAGGAAAAAAATCACACTGTTAAATGTTTCACAAATCTGCATACCCCAAAATGGTTTGCAACAGACCAATAGCGGTCTGGTATAGCCAGCTTCCACAGTACAATAGCAACCCACTTCTGAACTGGCATAGCTTCCCTGAATCAAATGTTTTAGAACAGGAGGTTTAGTGCAGCCTTCTCACACAGCTCCACGAAGGTTTGTTACCTCACTTGGATGTTCTGAAGACACTGCTGCTCATCCCAGGTTTCCAAAATGATGTGATCCCACAACATGCTGGTTCTCCTGCACCAGAAGTGATAGTCAATAAAAGGGCATATGAGGGCAATACTGGCATTCACCATATCTGTACAGTATGAGCTGAATGAATTGTCTTTGATTCTCAAGGTCAGCCATCTCAGATAATGCTGCCCAAATTCCACCCAGCATTTTGCCGAGCACCCACACCACTGCACATGCCTCTCAATAAAGGAGCAAAAGCAGAACATCGCCCATCATCAGGGGTGATGTGATCAGGAACTGCCACTGGCAAACTGTGTGAAGGCAGGGGACAGTGCCAACACCACACAGCTAAGTGCGGGTCCTAGAGTATCTCACTGCTACACAGAAACCTGGGTCACTGCCCCCAGAATGGTAGCTCTAACGTCACATATCAACAGCGATAGCATGGACACATGTATACATGTGCACACAGTGTTATACCCATGTCCAGCACAGCACACATCATCGTCTCTTGGGCATGGGAAGCATTTGGGAACTTTCTATGCTCCACTACTCAGGTATGTGTACAAGTGTAGACATAGCTTAAAAAAAAATCGACCTGGCTCAGAACTGGAAGGTCTGAAATCTTTAGGCATTTGGAATCTGGTGAAGGGGTAAATTAGAATGTAGAACAGTTCTATAAACAAAAGTTAAACATGGAGACTTGTCCATAGCTTCTGACTCCACTATGGATGGGGAACAGTAATTTACAATCAATTGTCTTAAAATGAATGTGATGACATCATGTTATAACTGTAAATTATTCCCAGATGACGGTCTAAAACATAGCATTTTATAGCAACAGTGCTACAAAACACCACACGGATCTCTGCCGCTCTTGGAATTTCTGTATTAAGTTTAGAGCATCATCCTGCAAACCCTTAATCAAGTGAATAGTCTTGATTCACACAAATAGCCTCACTGGAGCCAAAGGTTTGCTGATCTGGATGATTAATTTGGTAGAAGGAATGAAGTGTTTGATGATAGAAACAAAACTACCACCCAGGAGGGCTTCTCATTTAGACTGTCAGGAAGTGAGCATTCTGTTTTTCATTTGAGTGACTTAGCCCTTGCTTCAAGTTTTATGCTGCTTTCCTGTAGTTCCCATAGTTTCTCCCTCAGCATTTTACATCTTTCAATCAATGCTGCCTCTGGCTTCTGCTGGGGTTGGGCCAAGGACACTATTTTCTCCTTTTCCTGTTACCTTACTTTCTTATTAGCAATTTTTTAAAAATAGGAAGTTGAGGACATTGCTTAAATTTAATGTCTTCTGTTTCCTTTTCCATCCTCTCTTCGGTCTCTTTCTCTGTGCTTTACTTCTGTAAATTGCCCATCTTCAAATGGCTCCCTAGTTCAAATAGCACACTAAATCTAAGCTATGTGGGAATCAACGGCCAGTCATCCATGACATAGCACATTTCAGAAAACCGATGTCTTCTAAATAAATTCCCACATAGCTAGAGCTTACTAAAATCTTTCCCAGTCTAATGTTTTAGATTGTAGGGGGTGGGGCAGAGAGAGAAGAAAACTGAAGGCATGAACTTATATCTCATAATAGGAAAGTAAATATTCTGCTTTAAGTAGGAATGTAAACATGTGACTCAGGCAGGTTGTGTGGGAGAAGAGAGACAAACTGTGGGAGGATCCTCAAGGCATTCCATCCATGTGAGTCAGCCAGAACACCTCTGGGGCTTCGGGGGAGCAATCACTGGAGGAAAAGCTCCACCACACTTTGGACTAGAAGGGTGCACTGTAGGCTATCTCCACCCTCTGTCCCATCCATCCACCCACCCTGCAACACCTCTGATTGGTTAAGGAGGGAGCATAGCCCCACTGTTACATTCCATCCCACCTTAGGGGAGGCCAGGGACATCTGGCACTCATGTTTCCATGGTTCAGAAGTGACTGACCTTAGCACAGGAGTAAAACAGGTGTGAGGAAGCCTACTTGAGCTGCTCTCCCATCTCCTTTGTGCACCATCACAGACCCAGCCAGTCTGGCACCTAGTGGTTCATAACTCATTATTTCTGGGCCTGTAGCCTATAGGGCTAACCTGCTTGCTTGCATATATATCTTTTCTTATAGATTTCTTACGAGTTTGATTGTTTTATTATAATAGGTTTATCGGTTTATATTAAAGTAGCTTGGCTGTAACGCAAGGGACCTACAGGACACATCCTGTATGTTGAGCTAAGGCAAAGTTAGCATACATATGTCTGGGACATAGAAGGAGGGCTCAAGCACCCATGCCCTATAAGAAGGGTGACCTACCTTTCCAAGGAAGCTTGTTTTCAAAGTTTTCTAAGCTCCAAGCTTCTTCGTTCTTAGTTCTTTGTTTATTAGTCTATTAGTCTTAATTGTAAGTTTTCAGTCAGTTAAGTAAAGCTCTAAGTCAGCCTCAATACCTCTTTAGCTTCTCCTAAGCTCTACAGCTCCCACTCAAGAACTGAGGAACCTGGACCTGAACTCTCTTGGCATGCCAGCGGCCAGGCTGGTCCTTTGTCTCTTACCACCAGGTTATCAAAGAAGGATGTGAGTATATTAATCAAAAGAGTTATATTATATAAGATCACATGCCTCTTTAGAACATTATTGCATTTGTAACTCTGATTATTTTACCATTTGACTATAATTCCATTTATCTCAATAAAAAAGTTTTCAAGGCTATACTTGTCTCAGTGTGAGCGTCCTGTCATACCCCTGAGGGTCCTTTGCAAACTCTGTGTGGCCTGATCCTGGGACAAGAACCTTATTATCTTCTGATCAGAGATTAATTGGCAAGCCTATAACCCATAATATACAAAATAATATTAACCTCCAAAAATAAGACAACATGCCCTGAATGGTGGATTCCCATTAAGCAGATTTATCATCTCTGTTTAATCTCTAAGATTTAAAAACTGATGGTTCTATTCCAAGTGCTAAAGAGAAACCTCCCCCTGATCCCTCTTCACAATTTTGCTTTCCTTGCTCTTTCAATACAACACCACATCTTTTCCTCTCAATACGTTTTGCTCTGATGTTAACCTTAAAGGTGAGTCAGTACAAAGCATGTAGTAAACTTTCACTGATTGCATTGCCCTCCTCTATTGATACAGAGTTATGTCTGTTGCTTTTTTGTTTTGAATTTTCATGGTTCAGTCAGTACCAAATTTCTGATGTATAATCTTGGGCCATAATTTTTTATGCAGCAATTCATCAAAAAATCACCTCTATTTTTACTGAGATTTCTGACGCTATTGAGGAAACACAACTTTGATAACAAATGGCCTAGTGGATTGGCAGTAGAATACATCAAGATACAAGCCTGATAGGGTCTGAGAACTCTGCAGATGTATCATGCTCAGTACAACAACACAGAATTTTCATTACAACCCATACTCCAGCTAGGATGCTTGCAACATTTGCTTTGGTTCACAGGCTTTCAGCTCACCTAGGTCTAGTAACACAAACTCATTAGCTTAGGCTATCACGGCGTTCTTTTATGTATTTGATCCTCAAATTCTAAGGAGAACTTCTGCAGTTTGAGCCCACAGGAACTGAATTTTTTTTTTAAAAAAAGGTTTGAACAGATATTACAGTGACAAACTCTTTATAAAGGCACAGAACAAAAACAAAAGTTCAACTGATTGCTATGTAGAACAGATACTCCTGAAAAGATTCTATAGTGCACATTACAAGAAAAAAAGTGTTATCAAAATACTGCAATGAAGTAAAAATATCTTCAGCACTAATTACCCCATCCTTTTCCCCTATGTAGATGTCCAACTCTGCAGATGCAGTTATTTGCACATGCATTTTCACAACTGTTGTATATATGCAGATAATTACCTCTAGAGTTTGCACATGCAGGCAATAAAAATCTATAAGTGCCAATCCACTTGAGACAAATTTGGAGAGATCCGACACAAGTGACAGTGCTGAATGTGCATATACACTTGTCTGTGTGCAAAAGTACATGTGTACAAATTAAACCTGAATAAGGCCTCCTTTATAATTTGGCTCAGAAGAAGCCTAGTTTTATATGGATTTCTCAAATTTTCCACAACTATAAATAAACATTCTTTCAAGTATTTTGGGTAAAACAAATCTTAGTCTGATTGAGAGAGTTATGAGACTCTGGAGAAAAATTTATACAGAATAAATATTTTTTTATATTGTATATACACACACACACTCTCCCTTCCAGATATGGTTATATAACTAATGTATATCATATATTAAAATTGTCAGATTGTAATGAATGGGAAGGTTGCAACTGAAATGTATTTTTGAAGCTGAACATATGGCATTGCTAAATGTCATCAACTCTGGAGACTCTGACTGACACATTATTAAAAGAACCTGAGGAATACTTGATGAAGTACCACAGTTTAAAAGTACAGTACAACTTATGAGACAAAATTGCATAAATAGGTCTTGCAAGATTTTCTAATTTTTGCAAGCATCAGAAAGGAAATAAATGGTCAGAATTTTTAAACAAATTTTCAGATCTGTTTTAATTATTGTTGCAGTTTTCTATATCTTGCAAAACAAGTCCTTTTGAAACTGTGAATTGACAAGCAAAACTCAAGGCTTTCTTAAATCTTAAGTTTGGAAAATATTTTAATACCTGGCTGAAATACAGTAACCAAAGCTTATGTGGTCTCTCTTCCTTTATCTCTGCATCTTATTATTTTTTCAGCCTCAAGTCAGCAAAGCTTTTACCTAGGTGCTTAACTTGGAGCACGTACTTAGGTTCTATTCAGTCAATAGGACTTCAGTAAGTATTTAAGTGCTTTACTGAATCAGGGCAAATAAGCCCAATTGCATTCTTCTCTTTATCCCTCAAGCCCAACCATTTCTTCCCAGCCCTGATGCCATTCTACCTCCTTCCAGATGCTAAATATAAAATACATTATTTATTGGGGCCAAGGAAGCTGGCCTTGGCACAGGTGGGAGCTTGTACAAGATTCCTAAATATATTTCTATTATTTTTATTTATGGGGCTAATATTAAATGCTTGTGTGCATTTATTAATACAGATTCAAAATGGCCACTTAAACAAATCATTATGTCAACCAAGCATCACTGCTGTAGATCAGATGTGATTAAAAGAGCTTTTTGCCAACATTAGATCATTTTTCCATCTTTGCTGCTGGCAGCCTTTGATCTAGGGACCTCTCACTGGTTTCCATTTTACCATAAATTTAGCCCACCTTCTATTTATTTTTCCTTCCTACAGCATCACTATCCCATTGCTGATTTCGAGATGAAAGATGCCTCTCTCACGCTCTCTGGTCCAATTACTATTTAGCTATTTAGACACAGTGGAACAGGAGAGATGGAGAGAAACCTGTACTTGACTACCTGTGGTTAGGACATTCTCCTGGGAGGTAGGAGACTCATGTTCAAGTCTTTGCTCCTCATCAGACAGAGGGAACATTTGAACCTGGGTCTCATGTTCTGGGTAATAGCTCTAGCCATTGGGCTAAGAGTTATAAAGGGGGCACCAGTTCCTTTCTTGAAAAAGAAATTATTTGGAACAGGTACCTAACTCTAGTTGGAGATAGATGCCTCCCTTTGACCCAAATAAAGGCACCTAACTCCCTTTGAAGGGCAGGGTTTAGGCCCGACTCCTTTTCATTTCATGCTGGCTTCTGTAAATTCTTTTTTGAAGTACCTAACTCTCCCAATGCATTGTACAGGGATCCTGGGTGCCTAATTCAGGGTTGTGAATTCCAATAGGTGGCAGAAAACCTAAAAGTTAAGTGCTGCAATGCTCCTAATAGCAGCATCTAAATCTCCCCATCCGATGAAGTGAGCTGTAGCTCACGAAAGCTTATGCTCTAATAAATTTGTTAGTCTCTAAGGTGCCACAAGTACTCCTTTTCTTTTTGCGAATACAGACTAACACGGCTGCTACTCTGAAATAAATCTCCCCCGTGACACTCACCCTTAGCATGTCTGCCATTTTGCCCTGCATATTATACCTGGCAGAATACAAGTGTAAAGACTGAGGGTGTAAACATTAAAAGCGCTCATTGACTTCTACAGACATGAATCCGGAGCTATGAAAGTCATCCATACGGGGAACAGAAACAGTAGCGTACTAACTCATCACCAATATCATTAACATTTTGGGTGTCAAACACCACGAACTGCATACTACCAGTGAATTACCTGTGATCAGTCTATAGAGTAAAAAAGAAAACTCTTTATAAAAAAGGGCATGCAAATTTGTATAACAAATAAAATCCAAGAAAATAATCTGCTCAGATACATTCAGAGAGCAGGAAAATAAGAGAACTATCAGTGGCCTCTTCCTCCTATTAACTCCACTGGGAATTCAGTTCACTATATCAGTTTATGAGTTCACTATAAATTACCTATTCAGGTTAGGGACTAGTATATTGGGCATTATACATTATAATTTTGGCAATGAACAGGAAGCACCTTAAAAACACGAGAACAAGATATCTAATAAAGACTCAGTGGCTGCCACTTCATTTGAATCCCTTCTAAGAACGGTCTCCTTTCTGCACTTGTGTCTGAAAACAGAAATATTAGTATTTATTACATTTTGGTTGTTAAGGAAAAAGCAAATCTGGAAAGCACACCCAGTTGTAGTAGATTATAAAACCCATGTTGCTAAGTTTAACCCTAGATATAGGCAAATGTGCTGTCTCACAACAAAAGGTATCAGCCGCAGAAGGGATGAAGGAAAATGTTATACAATATTCAGTAGGCTATAAAGCAAATGCAGAGCAAATCTTGTCTGGGTGCAGGCACTCAAATTGAAACGACACTCCCAGCTTGGTGTCTTTGAAGGAAAGGTAAGAAAGACCCCAGCTCACATATGGGAAAGAGAAGAATACAGTGGAATTGGACCATTCTGCTCTCTTTCTTCTTCAGTCTCTAAATCTAGTAATTGATTTGACACCTTTCTTTTGTCGTACATGCACAAACAAAGAAGATACATATCCCCTGAGGTAGTAGATATAGGGATATCTCTCATCATTTATTTGTAAGGCCTGAAAAATAAAATAGGTAAGGATGTTTTCAGAATGACTAATAGGTTCTCTTCTCTTTTTTGTTAAGACTGTTCAGAACAAAAGACACATAGTCTTCGCTTTCCTGCTAATCATGTTGGCCAATTCTATTTTAATTCAAATTGTTCTCTAGGAAAGCTCCTCATTAGAATAAATGGGGGTGGTGTAGATAGTTTTTTCAATATTTGAGGGTATGTGCAGGTGTAATGTGTGATATTTACTTAGCTCTAGCAATTATTTTTCTTAGTTCAAAAATAAACTAATTACTGGATTGAAGCTTCACGTAGCCTCTTAAGATATGTAGTGATATCAGAGATGGGAAAATCTTTTTAGCTTGTTTTCCTTTGTTGAACTCCAAGATCTTCTTCAGAGCTGGAAATAATCTTTTTATCCTTTTGCCACTTCTGTTTCTCAATTTTCACACTTTTAATGTGGTTTAGAAAGAGAGAGGCCCCTTTGTAAACAAGGGCTAAATCATTCAGGCTTCTGTTACTTGGAAATGAAATGGTCTATATTAAATACAATACAGTATGAAAGCTACATGCTACAAAGTAAATTCATCTGGATTTTGGAATAGCAAACTTCTAAGAGTATGCAATAAAGGTAAAAATCTATACTATTACCCTTTTCTGTAACCATGTTACAGCATTTGTTATTAGAAAAAAGAGCAATATCTGAATGTATTAGATCTCATAATTTATAAGGAAGTTAACGTCTGAAGAGGAGATAGAATGAAGAACAAATTAAATATAGACTAATGTAAAAGAAAAAATAGTTTCACAGACCTCTATTTCAGAGGATACAGTGTGAATGATATCAAAAGGTTTATGGTTTTATTTTCTGGACAAAATTATAATAAAATCAAATCACAATATGGAATGAAAAAATCTGTTGACAATCCAAATCACAACAGCCTATGGGTGGGATTTTCCAAGCACTCTGCATTGCCCTAACTCTGCTGCCAGTGAAGTCAAAAGTAATATCAGCTTTGTCCCTAATCCTGCAGTCCTGACACAGGCAAAACTGTTGTTGATGTTGAGAAGTACAATTTTTGGTCCAAACAGAGATTTGCTTGTGTAGGACCCGAGTAAGGTTTTGCCTACACTGACAAGTGAAAGACAAAACTGTTGTCTTTCAGAGGTGTTAACCCTCCTCCCTCTGAAAGACAAAAGTTTTGCCAACGACAAGCCCAGGTGTGATCAATGCTTTGTTGACAGGAGCGCTCTCCTGCTGACAACACAACACTACTCATTGGGGATGGAAGATTTTTGTCTGCAGGAGAGCTCTCACTGCATGCCTTTTAGCGGTGCGGCTGTAGTGGCATAGCAGTGTCACTAAAAGCTGCGTATACTCTAAGAAATTCGAGAAAATAAAATGGGTAGGTTTTATTTTACAGAAATATCCCTGTATTAACATCTCCCAAACAGCCACACTTTTTCAATAGACTTAGTTCACTTAAAAAAAATAAAAAAAACACACAACCCAGATGGAAACTTGTCTTAGCTGCACTTTAAAAAACAAAAGATTCCCTTTTAACTTTCCAGTTGACATATGCTGCATTGTGGTGACTTACTTCAGGTTGCATGAGTAATCAAAGAACGTAACACAATATGACTGAAGCAACCTGGTGTGAAGTAGTCTAATGGGTTGGACTTGATAAGATCAACCTGACAAGTGACTGTAAACACCTTTCAGAGTGGTAGCCTGTATTAGCAAAAACAACAAGGAGTCCTTGTGGCACCTTAGAGACTAACAACTAACACATTTATTTGGGCATAAGCTTTCGTGGGCTAGAACCCACTTCATCAGATGCATGGAGTGCAAAACGTAGGAGCAGGTATAAATACATGAAAAGATGGGTACCTGCTCCTGTATTTTCCACTCCATGCATCTGATGAAGTGGGTTCTAGCCCACGAAAGCTTATGCCCAAATAAATGCATTATTTATTAATTTATTATATGCATATTTATTATTTATAGTGTCGATTTCCTAGTATCTACTAGATATAATGTCCAGAATTTAGCTAACTCATTTTAATCTATTTATACTTAGGAAGATATTGGTACTTCATTATGATGATTACATACAAGATTTAAGTTACCACCTTGAGAGATTTACTTAGAAACTGAGATTGTTGCAATCGTAACAATGGCCATGTTGGAAATGTATGTTGAACAACCATGAACTTGTAGCCAGAGGGAACAGGGGAGAGACTGGAGAATAGCACCGTCACCAGGAAAAGGCAGGTCTATGTGATCGGGGACTCTTTATTGAGAAGAATAGACAGGCCTGTAACTAGAGCTGATCCAGAGAATAGAAGGGTGTGCTGTCTTCCGGGTGCTAAGATACGGGATGTAGACCTGAGATTGAAAAGGATCCTAAAGGGAGCAGGAAAGAATCCTCTAATTATCCTCCATGTGGGAACAAATGATACGGCTAGATTCTCACTGGAAAGTATTAAGGGAGACTATGCTAGGCTGGGGAAGATGCTTAAGGAAATTGAGGCTCAGGTGATCTTTAGCGGGATCCTTCCTGTTCCTAGAGAAGGGCAACAAAGATGTGACAAGATTATGACTGTCAACAGATGGCTTAGGCAGTGGTGCTATAAGGAGGGCTTTGGGATGTATGGCCACTGGGAGGCATTCACAGACAGAGGACAGTTCTCTCGGAATGGACTTCATCTGAGTAGGGAAGGAAATAGACTTCTAGGATCGAGGCTGGCACAACTGATAAAGAGAGCTTTAAACTAGGAACTGGGGGGAGATGGATGGGAGATGTCCAGGAAATCTCCACGCCAGATTTTAGCATTGAGAGAGAAGAAGACGAAGTAAGAAAGGATATAGACGTGGGTAGGAGAATGTATATAAGGAGCGAGGGCAGTGTGGATACTAGTCTAATAGGTTATACTGGCTGTAGAATGACTGTGCCTAATAGGGTACAAAATGTGAGCGAGGCCAAACAGCAAAAATTAAAATTACACCAATGCGAGGAGCCTAGGTAACAAAATGGAGGAACTAGAGCTACTGGTGCAGGAAGTGAAACCAGATATTATAGGGATAACAGAAACATGGTGGAATAGTAGTCATGACTGGACTACAGGTATTGAAGGGTATGTGCTGTTTAGGAAAGACAGAAACAAAATGTAAAGGTGGTGGAGTAGCATTGTATATCAATGATGAGGTAGAATGTAAAGAAATAAGAAGCGATGCAATGGATAAGACAGAGTCCGTCTGGGCAAAAATTACATTGGGGAAGAAAACTAGTAAAGCCTCTCCTACGATAGTGCTTGGGGTGTGCTATAGACCTCCGGGATCTAATTTGGATATGGATAGAGCCCTTTTTAATGTCTTTAATCAAGTAAATACTAATGGAAACTGTGTGATCATGGGAGACTTTAACTTCCCAGATATAGGCTGGAGGACCAGTGCTAGTAATAATAATAGGGCTCAGATTTTCCTAGATGCGATAGCTGATGGATTCCTTCATCAAGTAGTTGCTGAACCGACTAGAGGGGATGCCATTTTAGATTTAATTTTGGTGAGTAGCGAGGACCTCATAGAAGAAATGGTTGTAGGGGACAATCTTGGCTCAAGTGATCATGAGCTAATTCAGTTCAAGCTAAATGGAAGGATTAACAAAATAAATCTGCAACTAGGGTTTTTGATTTCAAAAAGGCTGACTTTCAAAAATTAAGGAAATTAGTTAGGGAAGTGCATTGGACTGAAGAACTTATGGATCTAAAGGTAGAGGAGGCCTGGGATTACTTTAAATCAAAGCTGCAGAAGCTATCGGAAGCCTGTATTCCAAGAAAGGGGAAAAAATTCATAAGAAGGAGTTGTAGACCAAGCTGGATGAGCAAGCATCTTAGAGAAGTGATTAAGAAGAAGCAGAAAGCATACAGGGAGTGGAAGCTGGGAGGGATCAGCAAGGAAAGCTACCTAATTGAGGTCAGAACATGTAGGGATAAAGTGAGACAGGCTAAAAGTCGAGTAGAGTTGGACCTTGCAAAGGGAATTAAAACTAATAGTAAAAGGTTCTAAAGCCATATAAATAAGAAAAAAACTAAGAAAGAAGAAGTGGGGCCGCTAAACACTGAGGATGGAGTGGAGATTAAAGATAATCTAGGCATGGCCCAATATCTAAACAAATACTTTGCCTCAGTCTTTAATAAGGCTAAAGAGGATCTTAGGGATAATGGTAGCATGACAAATGGGAATGAGGATACGGAGATAGATATTACCATATCTGAGGTAGAAGCGAAACTGAAACAGCTTAATGGGACTAAATCGGGGGACCCAGATAATCTTCATCCAAGAATATTAAAGGAATTGGCACCTGAAATTGCAAGCCCATTAGCAAGAATTTTTAATGAATCTGTAAACTCAGGAGTTGTACCGAATGATTGGAGAATTGCTAATATAGTTCCTATTTTTAAGAAAGGAAAAAAAAGTGATCCGGGTAACTACAGGCCAATTAGTTTGACATCTGTAGTATGCAAGGTCCTGGAAAAAAATTTTGAAGGAGAAATTAGTTAAGGACATTGAAGTCAATGGTAAATGGGACAAAATACAACATGGTTTTACAAAAGGTAGATCGTGCCAAACCAACCTAATCTCCTTTTTTGAAAAAGTAACAGATTTTTTAGATAAAGGAAATGCAGTGGATCTAATTTACCTAGATTTCAGTAAGGCATTTGATACCGTGCCACATGGGGAATTATTAGTTAAATTGGAGAAGATGGGGATCAATATGAACATCAAAAGGTGGATAAGGAATTGGTTAAAGGGGAGACTGCAACGGGTCCTAATGAAAGGCGAATTGTCAGGTTGGAGGGAGGTTACCAGTGGAGTTCCTCAGAGATCGGTTTTGGGACGAATCTTATTTAATCTTTTTATTACTGACCTTGGCACAAAAAGTGGGAGTGTGCTAATAAAGTTTGCAGATGATACAAAGCTGGGAGGTATTGCCAATTCGGAGAAGGATCGGGATATAATACAGGAGGATCTGGATGACCTTGTAAACTGGAGTAATAGTAATAGGATGAAATTTAATAGTGAGAAGTGTAAGGTTATGCATTTAGGGATTAATAACAAGAATTTTAGTTATAAGTTGGGGACGCATCAATTAGAAGTAACAGAAGAGGAGAAGGACCTTGGAGTATTAGTTGATCATAGGATGACTATGAGCTGCCAATGTGATATGGCTGTGAAAAAAGCTAATGCGGTTTTGGGATGCATCAGGAGAGGCATTTCCAGTAGGGATAAGGAGGTTTTAGTACCATTATACAAGGCACTGGTGAGACCTCACCTAGAATACTGTGTGCAGTTCTGGTCTCCCATGTTTAAAAAGGATGAATTCAAACTGGAGCAGGTACAGAGAAGAGCTACTAGGATGATCCGAGGAATGGAAAACTTGTCTTATGAAAGGAGACTTAAGGAGCTTGGCTTGTTTAGCCTAACTAAAAGAAGGTTGAGGGGAGATATGATTGCTCTCTATAAATATATCAGAGGGATAAATACAGGAGAAGGAGAGGAATTATTTAAGCTCAGCACCAATGTGGACACAAGAACAAATGGGTATAAACTGGCCACCAGGAAGTTTAGACTTGAAATTAGATGAAGGTTTCTAACCATCAGAGGAGTGAAGTTTTGGAATAGCCTTCCAAGGGAAGCAGTGGGGGCAAAAGATCTATCTGGTTTTAAGATTCTACTCGATAAGTTTATGAAGGAGATGGTATGATGGGATAATGGGATTTTGGTAAGTAATTGATCTTTAAATATTCAGGGTAAATAGGCCAAATCCCCTGAGATGGGATATTAGATGGATGGGATCTGATTTACTATAGAAAATTCTTTCCTGGGTATCTGGCTGGTGAATCTTGCCCATGTGCTCAGGGTTTAGCTGATTGCCATATTTGGGGTCGGGAAGGAATTTTCCTCCAGGGCAGATTGGAGAGGCCCTGGAGGTTTTTTTGCCTTCCTCTGTAGCATGGGGCATGGTTGACTGGAGGGAGGCTTCTCTGCTCCTTGAAGTTTTGAACCATGATTTAAGGACTTCAATGGCTCAGACATAGGTGAGGTTTTTCATAGGAGTGGGTGGGTGAGATTCTGTGGCCTGCGCTGTGCAGGAGAGCGGACTAGATGATCAGAATGGTCCCTTCTGACCTTAGTATCTATGAATCTATGTCTTTTTATTCTGTGCATTTTTAAGATCGCAAACTTATCAGCAAAAAAATGGCATTGGTAATAATAAATAATAAATAATAATAATAATCCTATTTCTTTGCACTTCCACATTTTCAACTATTTAGGAACACCAAAGAGATTTACAAATAATGATGTAGTTACACAATTCCTATTTTATAGAGGGGAAACTAAGAGGTCAACAGACACACAGCAAGAAATCAAACCTATTTCCATCTAATTCCTAGCCATAAGACCATCTTTTCAGAGTACCGTCAATCATGGTATTTCAGCACTTCTGCTTCTAGCTGCAGACTTGACATACAGACATGGTTGAAAGTGATGTGATACTGCACCCCATATTCTTCATAGTTGTATAATTATGATATAATGATGACATAATTATGATGAACTTTGTACAAGATATGTCGTCAGGTGCCTATGGAAAAGTTTATGATGTGCTGAATAGAATTATCCTATTCGTATGCACATATCATTTTTGTATATGAAGTTATGAATATTGACTATGTATCTGTATTCCAAATATAGTTACATCTGGGTGACACCCACTAGGCAAGATGCTTCCAGTCTAGACAGCTGGTTGGAAAGGGCCTATTCAAGGTAACAGGCCATTATTGAAAACAATAGGCCTTAGGAGAAGCTTATCCCCCACCTGGTGAGCCTTCCTGAGAGTGCTCCAGACAGCCTATGGATAATGGCTGCTATGACTCAGCAAGGCATGCAAGGGCATGTGACCAAACCACATGACACTGAACTCCATTTTGGTATCCGTATTTTTCCACAAATTGGACGAGGAACTGAGTTTGGAACAAATGGTTCCTGCCATATAGAAAAGCTATATAACGTAGGAGTGAAATCTCTTAGCCTCACTCCCCACACAAAAGAGTTCCTGGAAACACCAAAGACTGAACTGTGGGAAGTGCTGATCCCAGGGTAAAAGGATTTCTAGCCTGTGTATGGAAATTTGGTGGACTGCTTATAACATCAGTGAGGGTAAGAAATTGGTAATTCAAATCCTTTCCATCTAGTATGTTAGACTTAGTTTGTGTTTTTGTTTATTTGCGAGGTAATCTACTTTGATCTGTTTGCTATTAGTTATAATCACTTAAAATCTATCTTTCTGTAGTTAATGAGCTTGTTTTATGTTTTCATCTTTACCAGTGTGTTTTGAGTGTCTGGGGAAAATCTGAGCTTGGTTAACACAAGCTTGTTGTGCATATCTTTCCCACATCGAGGGGAGAGTAACCTATATTAATGAGCTTACTTTGTACAGGTGTATATGACAGTGTAAGACAGTATAATTCTGAATTTAAACTCCAGTGGGGGTGCAAGGTGGGGGAGCTGGAAAATTGGCTTTATGTCCTAGAGTGGCTTAGGTAAAGCACTCAGGTTACTCAGAAAATGCATCCGATGAAGTGAGCTGTAGCTCACGAAACCTTATGCTCTAATAAATTTGTTAGTCTCTAAGGTGCCACAAGTACTCCTTTTCTTTTTGCGAATACAGATTAACACGGCTGCTACTCTGAAACCTGTCAGTTGGGTGTGTGGCACCACCTGCTGTCGTGTTGGTTAATAATAGGGCCTGGTGAGGATGGCTGAATCTCCGACAAAGCTATGTGAGAAAGGTCTGCCCAGCTTGGGAGGTAGAGCCCACAGCTCCCAGACAGCACACCGGGGGGTGACAACCCATCACAAGTGAAAAATATATTTTTAAATTAAACAAATATTGTGAACTTCAAAAATATTTATTTTAATTTTGGAGCAAATACTTCCAGCTATCTGTTATTTTTTCCAATCTAATTTAATCCCTAATTACAATAAATATTTGAATGTTCCTGACTATTTTCTACAGACATGGAAGACCAGTATTCTCAGGCCATGTCTAAACTACCAGCTAAATCGGCTCTGCTGCGTTTGATGCAGTGGTGTCAATTAAGCAGGTCTGGTGAACACACACTAAATCGATGGGAGAGTACTCTGCCTCCCCGAGAGATGGAATTTTTGTCTATGGGAGAGCACCTCCCATCAACATAGCACGGTATAGACATCGCTGTAAGTCTACCTAAATTACCTTGATTTCTGTTACGTAATTATGTAACTGAAATAGTGCAAATTAGATCAACTTACAGCGTTAGTGTAGACCAGCCCATCATCTTGCTATACCACAGGACTTTTAAAGGTGTATAGAAGTTAATATATCAGAAGAAATTGTGGCCACATTTATGTCAAATGGGAAGTTTGAAATCCTGGCCACAGGCAACTGTTGTCTCTTTCATTCCTTTCTCTCCAGCAGCTCTGAAATGGGCAGATTTATAATGGGTCAGAATGATTAAATGGGTCATTTTGTTATGAAAACTATTCTTGACATAGCCACAGCCATTTTGTGTACTCAGCCACTATAAACAGGAAAAGGACACACCATGTAGTCAGGAATAATTCAACCTTTTGCTCAGGAAGACAAAACACCTACACAGCTGCACAGTGTTGCTAGCAAGAAGAGATAACGTGACATATTCATGAGAATGGAGAAAGTGTGAATAGCTGACCTTAGATCTGGATGTCTAAGGTTTTTTTGCTGGGAGTTATTTTACTGACGAGTAGGATTTTTTTTTTTGCGCTGTGGCTAGGGAAGTTGTGAACCCACTGGGATATTGTGTGTTATGTGCTTTGTTTTGAGAAACTTATAAGAGGTTAGTTAAAGTGTGCACTTTGGAGAAGCTTGGGAGAAGTCAGATACGATTTCAATGAGCTAGGAGACTGACATCCAACTCCCCAGTGGCTAGGAGGAAGGCCGGCCACTGGAAATGTGCTGCTGACCGCTCAATATCTCTTTGGGTGACTATATCTGGGATGCTCTAAACTATTACTGTTTTACACGTGTGCTTTAGAGACTCAAAATCAAGGATTTGGGGTAACAGCCCTATCGTGTGTACCATATCATTTATCAAGCAGAGGAGCTGTGTCCCCATTGATTGATTTCCTGCCACTGCCTGGAACATAAGACTTCGTTACCATAATTTTGGGTTCAAAAAATCCCACATTAACAAATTCTATCATGATTTTAACATTCACGGAGTTGATGTGGCTCTGATATTTCCCAAATGAAAAGTATGATCTTCTGAACACCCATTAAGGACACTCAGAACTTCACAGAATCAACCCATTAGTGTACATGCCATATGAGCAAATATTGTGCAATGTTATTCATAAAAACTATGATTACATTTAGGAAGAGAAATACAGACCTACAGCAAAAATATGGGACTTAGCAACAATATCTTCCTTATAATTACATTTTTGGCACCATTTCTATGTATGAAATAGAAAAAAAATCAATCCTTCCTGTTGCTTGAAAATTCTTCATTAAAGAACCCCATAATTTTGTGTATTAATGAAATCTAGTTCCACAACTCCTTTGCTGCAGTGCACACACAGCCAATACATTTGAATTCCTTGTTCTTCCCAAAAAGAAAAAAAGAGTATTTGCGGCACCTTAGAGACTAACAAATTTATTTGAGCATAAGCTTTCGTAAGCTACAGCTCACTTCATCGGATGCCTTTGGTGGAAAATACAGAGGGGAGATTGATATACACACACAGAGAACATGAAACAATGGGTTTTATCATACACACTGTAAGGAGAGTGATCACTTAAGATAAGCCATCACCAGCAGCGGGGGGGGGGAAAGGAGGAAAACCTTTCATGGTGACAAGCAAGGTAGGCTATTTCCAGCAGTTAACAAGAACATCTGAGGAACAGTGGGGGGTGGGCTGGGGGGGAGAAATAACATGGGGAAATAGTTTTACTTTGTGTAATGACTCATCCATTCCCAGTCTCTATTCAAGCCTAAGTTAACTGTATCCAGTTTGCAAATTAATTCCAATTCAGCAGTCTCTCGTTGGAGTCTGTTTTTGAAGCTTTTTTGTTGAAGGACAGCCACCCTCAGGTCTGTAATCGAGTGACCAGAGAGACTGAAGTGTTCTCCGACTGGTTTTTGAATGTTATAATTCTTGACATCTGATTTGTGTCCATTTATTCTTTTACGTAGAGACTGTCCACTTTGACCAATGTACATGGCAGAGGGGCATTGCTGGCACATGATGGCATATATCACATTGGTAGATGCGCAGGTGAACGAGCCTCTGATAGTGTGGCTGATGTGATTAGGCCCTATGATGGTGTCCCCTGAATAGATATGTGGACAGAGTTGGCAACGGGTTTTGTTGCAAGGATAGGTTCCTGGGTTAGTGGTTCTGTTGTATGGTGTGTGGTTGCTGGTGAGTATTTGCTTCAGATTGGGGGGCTGTCTGTAATCAAGGACTGGCCTGTCTCCCAAGATCTGTGAGAGCAATGGGTCGTCCTTCAGGATAGGTTGTAGATCCTTGATGATGCGTTGGAGAGGTTTTAGTTGGGGGCTGAAGGTGATGGCTAGTGGCGTTCTGTTATTTTCTTTGTTGGGCCTGTCCTGTAGTAGGTGACTTCTGGGTACTCTTCTGGCTCTGTTAATCTGTTTCTTCACTTCAGCAGGTGGGTATTGTAGTTGTAGGAATGCATGATAGAGAACTTGTAGGTGTTTTTCTCTATCTGAGGGGTTGGAGCAAATGCGGTTATATTGTAGAGCTTGGCTGTAGACAATGGATCGTGTGGTATGATCTGGATGAAAGCTAGAGGCATGTAGGTAGAAATAGCGGTCAGCAGGTTTCCGATATAGGGTGATGTTTATGTGACCATCACTTATTAGCACCGTAGTGTCCAGGAAGTGGACTGGTCCAGGCTGAGGTTGATGGTGGGATGGAAATTGTTGAAATCATGGTAGAATTCCTCAAGAGCTTCTTTTCCATGGGTCCAGATGACGAAGATGTCATCAACATAGCGCAAGTAGAGTAGGGGTATTAGGAGATGAGAGCTGAGGAAGCGTTGTTCTAAGTCAGCCATAAAAATGTTGGCATACTGTGGGGCAATGCGGGTACCCATCGCAGAGCCGCTGATTTGAAGGTATACATTGTCCCAAAATGTGAAATAGTTATGGGTGAGGGCAAAGTCACAAAGTTCAGCCACCAGGTTAGCCGTGACATTATTGGAGATAATGTTCCTGACGGCTTGTAGTCCATCTTTGTGTGGAATGCTGGTGTAGAGGGCTTCTACATCCATAGTGGCTAGGATGGTGTTTTTAGGAAGATCACCAATGGACTGTAGTTTCCTCAGGAAGTCAGTGGTGTCTCGAAGATAGCTGGGAGTGCTGGTAACGAAGGGCCTGAGGAGGGAGTCTACATAGCCAGACAATCCTGCTGTCAGGGTGCCAATGCCTGAGATGATGTGGCGTCCAGGATTTCCAGGTTTATGGATCTCGGGTAGTAGATAGAATACCCCAGGTCGGGCTTCCAGGGGTGAGTCTGTGCGGATTTGTTCTTGTGCTTTTTCAGGGAGTTTCTTGAGCAAATGCTGTAGTTTCTTTTGGTAATTCTCAGTGGGATCAGAGGGCAATGGCTTGTAGAAAGTGGTGTTGGAGAGCTTCCTAGTAGCTTCTTGTTCATACTCCAACCTATTCATGATGACGACAGCATCTCCTTTGTCAGCCTTTTTGATTATGATGCAAGAGTTGTTTCTGGGGCTGTGGATGGCATTGTGTTCTGCACGGCTGAGATTATGGGGCAAGTGATGCTGCTTTTCCAGAATTTCAGCCCGTGCACGTCGGCAGAAGCACTCTATGTAGAAGTCCAGTCTGCTGTTTCGACCTTCAGGGGGAGTCCACCCAGAATCCTTCTTTTTGTAGTGTTGGTAGGAAGGTCTCTGTTGGTTAATATGTTGGTCAGAGGTGCGTTGGAAATATTCCTTGAGTTGGAGATGTCGAAAATAGGCTTCTAGGTCACCACAGAACTGTATCATGTTTGTGGGGGTGGAGGGGCAGAAGGAGAGGCCCCGAGATAGGACAGATTCTTCTGCTGGCCTAAGAGTATAGTTGGATAGATTAACAATATTGCTGGATGGGTTACGGGAACCACTGTTGTGGCCCCTTGTGGCATGTAGTAGTTTAGATAGCTTAGTGTCCTTTTTCTTCTGTAGAGAAGCAAAGTGTGTGTTGTAAATGGCTTGTCTAGTTTTTGTAAAGTCCAGCCACGAGGAAGTTTGTGTGGAAGGTTGGTTCTTCATGAGAGTATCCAGTTTTGAGAGCTCATTCTTAATCTTTCCCTGTTTGCTGTAGAGGATGTTGATCAGGTGGTTCCGCAGTTTCTTTGAGAGTGTGTGGCACAAGCTGTTAGCATAGTCTGTGTGGTATGTAGATTGTAATGGATTTTTTACCTTCAGTCCTTTTGGTATGATGTCCATCCGTTTGCATTTGGAGAGGAAGATGATGTCTGTCTGTATCTGTACGAGTTTTTTCATGAAGTTGACAGATTTCCACTCTATACGGCTAAATTCAGTGCCTTGCATAATCACTCTCCTTACAGCGTGTATGATAAAACCCATTGTTTCATGTTCTCTGTGTGTGTATATAAATCTCCCCTCTGTATTTTCCACCAAATGCATCCGATGAAGTGAGCTGTAGCTCACGAAAGCTTATGCTCTAATAAATTTGTTAGTCTCTAAGGTGCCACAAGTACTCCTTTTCTTTTTGCGAATACAGGCTAAAACGGCTGCTACTCTGAAACTTGTTCTTCCCAGAAAACCACACAATAAATTGCATTTAATTAATTAGTAGTGACAAAAATTCTATTGTACTGATGAAATTGTAAGGACCCTTCTCTATCCCAGAAGGGGCCATGCTGCAATATAGATCTGATCTCACACAGTTTCCAATTCCTTATTCTAATTGAAATTGCACCATGCACAGAGGACTAGAATGAGACCAGTGCAACAATTGTATCCCGCTTCAGCTTTCAAAACAAGGCTTACGTGGGACTTACATGTTGCAAGGCACTTGTGCTGAATCTCTACACAGGGACAAATTTAGTCCTCACTGCATTGTGTGATGTCAGGTATTTTCATACAGCATTGAGCATGTGTAATCAACATAGGAAAACTAAGAGGAGTTCATTGCTAGTCTATATAAAGAATTAAAATTCTAAAGACAATTGTCTACTAGTATCCCTTCTGTCTATGTTGTCTCTCTCATTACTGAGACAAGAGTTTTTGATTTCACTTTCTCTTTCTCAAGCTTTAGAATACTCTGCCATACTCTGTTAGGATGGTGATATGTGACAAATTATTCATTAGGATATGCTGATTTAGTTATCATGGGCAGCAGCATTTGAAACCAGGACATATACCAAAACACATTTATGTTGTCTGCCTAACTCTCTAATGGTTTTGGATACCAAGGAAATAAAAGATTAGAGGCAAGCAAAAGGCTCCGTGGGAGTCTAAAATAAACTCATAAGGTTCCTAAAACACAACAGGAAGCTGTGTGAATTGTTAAGCCAAAAATATGAGAGGGGGAAACATTGATCTCCCTAATTCAGATATTTTGCAGTTTTGTTATAGATTTTTGTCCATTTCACATAGAGGTTTCACTGGACAGTTTCCATAACTATCATGCAATCCCTCTAGGAGCTGACAAAAATATGTAGCTTAATAGAGGTAGTTGCCCATTAAAAGGTGAAATAGAAATTTACTACGTTTGGGGCAGTCTCTTAAGTCCGGCAGTTACTTAATACGTTTTGTCACTTGTACAAGTATCCCTGTGCTTCTAGACAGCCTTTCAAAGATGCCTACAGGATTTGAATGGTGTGGGAAATGAGTGTCCAAATCCCCAAAGTGATTTTTAAAATCTCAGCCCTAATTAAGAAGGCACATTTAAGATGGTATCTTCCAAATATACTAATTATTTTTAACAGGCTTTCTACTGAAAAGGATCTGAAAGTAGTTTGAGAACATAAAAGATGGTTTGCTCCCAGAATCCCTTCAGCTATTTTCCCCCTTTCATTTTAGTTTTCAGGCATTAAGAAGTTCTTCGTCTAGCCAAACTGGGTTTAAGGAAAGAAATATATATTAGCATGTCTAGCACGAATGTAACATTAGTATTGAAGAACCTCTTCAGTGCTGCCTACATATGAAGGTCTGAAAGGGGAAATGGAGATAGTTAAGGAAAACAAGAAATTAAATTTAGGGTCAGGTTATTCCGCAAGAACTCCCTTTGACTTCCATAGAGTTGCTGATTTTATTTCTGGAGTTTACTTGTGGAAGAACAGGACTTTATAACTATGTATCTGCTTACAGGAGAGGGTTTGGGAAGTATACACACTGACTACACTAGCTGCTGCTGCGAGCTGAGGTCAATGGGAATTTTGCCCAAGTCAGGACAACAGGACTAGTGGTGAGTGAGAACATAACCACTAGAGCAGGGGTGGGCAAACTTTTTGGCCTGAGGGCCACATTTGGGAATAGAAATTGTATGGCGGGCCATGAATGCTCAAAAATTGGGGCTGGCTTCTGGGTGGGGGTGTGGGCTCTGGTGGGGGCTGGGGATGAGAGGTTTGGGGTGCAGGAGAGTGCTCTGGGCTGGGATTGAGGAGTTTGGAGAGAGTGGGAGGGGGATTAGGGCTGGGGCATGAGTGTGGGGACAAGCTCAGGGGTGCAAGCTATGAGCAGCACTTACCTCAAGCGGCTCCCAGAAGCAGTGGCATGTCCCTTCTCTGGCTCCTACTCGGAGGCGCGGCCAGGCGGCTCTGCATGCTGCCCCATTCACAGGTACAGCCCCTGCAGTTCCCATTGGAGTGCTGGAGGGGGCAACTGGAAGGAGCCAGAGTGGGGCCATGCTGCAGCTTCTGGGAGCTGCATGGTGGTGCCCCCAACCCAATGCCCCAGCTGGAGCGGGGCTGAGCCCCAGACCCCACTCCCCAGCGGGAGCTCACGGGCTGGATGCAGCCCGCGGGCCGTAGTTTGCCCACCCCTGCACTAGAGAGTGAGCTAGAAAAAGAACCCAAAAGCTCTCAATCCTAAATACCAACCTTCTAAATAGGGTTAAGTCCTGAATTTCATAATTCAGAACAGGGTTTGAATATGGATTTTAAAACCCCATTGTGCCTCCACCCAACTATCCCACTCTGCTTCCTTCCACAGTTCAAGGATTTGGGGATTCAGCATTTCAGTACATATCCATCTCTACTACCAACCATTTTAAGTAAGTAAATGTTGAAGAGAAAAGACTAATCTTCAGGCAAATTTTCTATATCAAGATTTATTTTGTTTTGTTTTTGCTCAGATGGATTAAAGAAGTCATGTTTAACACAGCTTGAGCTTATGATCACTAACATTCCTCGAGATAAACTAACCAAAATGTCAGTACCTCTGTCAATCTTTACTACCTACCTTAAGCTGGGCAATCATGTCTCCAGCATAGGAATCTGAGTCTAGTTTCCGTATCTCTGTTTATTTACACAGTGAACACAAATGTTTGCACAAAGCATATTGGGTTAAAGAACAATTTACCTGGATGTGTAAAGGAGAATTGCCAGGGACAGGTGAAAAAATATTAATTTGCTTTTTCCTAAATCCAAGGGGAAGAAAACACCACCACAAATTCAGGCACTGAGTGGTGAAAGATATACCTTGAGGTATAGATATTTTCTTGAGGAGCCCCCATTACTATAATGTAAGGCCAAAAACATATAACTTCATAAAATTACAGTGTTTTCTATTCCTGGAATATTCATGCCACTAATTTTATCAGTCATATTCAGTTTATATTTATTCCACAAACCTCTTTGGGATTTTTTTTTAACTCTGTGAAATGATCATGATTATTTGGCATTCAAGTGATGTTTCATATCACAGGGTATCATTTCTTTTTCCCGACTGGATAAACATACAAGCACTTCCTGCATTAATTCCTGCATGTGAAAATTTAAAATTGTACAAGCACTCTTGTACCAGAATAAAAGTGTTTCCACAAACAGAAAAACTAAGTGGATGAAACATTTGTGGAACATGGTTCAAGTGTTGGTAGAATAACAACACTAAAGGAGAAGCAGCACAAAGCACATTAGTTTAAAAGTGTGAAGACGTTCATACCTGTACACAGTGGGCATAATATGTTACCAAATCAAAACAGTACAATCCATCCCCCAGCACCAGCCTCAACTCCACTTAGCACTCCTCTTGCATAAGTGGAAAGGCATATGTGATATGCAAGATATCAGAGAATCAATCTCTTTATACTTAAAATGAGCCTTACACAGAAAAGTGTAGATTTGGATACACATTGCTCGCACTGTAAACTGTATCATTAATAAAGAGAAATGGGCCTGAACTGCAACTAAAAAAAATTTGGATCCAAATTCAGATTTGAATGTAGAGTGGTTTGGATCATTACAAATTAAAACCATATTGATATACCGTAATGTAATCTAGCTGCAGACACATGGGGCCACTTTCTTACACCGTGTGGATTCACTGATTTTCATGGGAGTTGTATGCATTCCTTCAAGGACAGACTGTTCAACATAGCTGAGCTAATACTGATACAGAAGCCTTGATGCTGGTATTTGCTTAGTGTTTCAGATTTACACTGTGAACCCTAGACAATGAATAAACTCTCAGGAAATCTGAGTTTAATTCCCAGCACTAAGATCAACGTCCTGTGAAATTTTGGGTAACTCTCTCTTCATCTCTTGGTGCCTCATTTCCCCCTCTATAAAGTGAGGATAATATTACTTCTTTTGTCCATCTTGTCAATTTAGATTGTAAGCTCTTTGGGGCAGGGACTTTCTGCATTTGTACAGCTCTAGCATAATGGTGCCCTGACCTGGTGCTGCTGTTGTAATAGAAACAACAAATAATAATGGAAGTACTTTTGGGGACAGAAGTTAACTGGATCAATTAATGTTAGGTGTCCTCCCCAAATTACAAAATATTTCTAGCAAATACTACATCCTAACAAAACACCAATGATGAGTGTCTCACATTTACAAACCAAACAATTTCACTTATGTTGCACAGTTAGAAGACAACCTATAACTGCCTGTGAAATATGCCAATAATCTGTTTAACATCTATACTAAGTAATTATTAATGGGACTAGCTATGTAAACTGAGATGTAGGAGATAATGAATACTCATCTAATTTTCACAATTAAAAATCCCCTTCTAAAGCTACAAGTCAGATGGAGAAACTAGCCTAGGTTTTAATGATCACTTTTTTGGTCACAAGATGTAGTTGCTGTTTAATAAGTACAAAATAGAAAGATAGGAATGGAATGGAATGAATGGGAGTTGAAAAGTAGTAGCTATTTATAGAGTATAGGATGGGAACAGAAACACATAATGGGATGAAATCAGGTTAAGAGGATTGTCAAGTTTGACCTAGCTAATATCTGTAGTTACCAGTTATAAGCATAGCTGGGTGGAATAAGATATGACAGGGTTTGAAGTGTGTTATATTAATTCAGGCCTAGTGAGTTGTGCAGTGAATGCAATTAGACAAGCATTAATAGTGGACAACATTCATATATGAAGAGAGAATATTGTATTATAAATCCAGAATTTTATTCTTCCATTTATAACCATCACCAATGTGTTCTAGTCTCCCATTTAAAAAATCCAGTATTTGTTTGCTTTTATGAAAATAGCCAGACTATTTCTGGTGGTTTCTTCATTTCTTTCTATTATACTTCCCAGGCTAATCAGCAGGTCTGTATTCCATAGATCGTGCCTGTTAAATACTTGTTCTCTTGAAACACAAAATTCGTAATAGTATACTTCACTCGCCCTTAGTTGAAACTCAGAAGCTGCCTTCTACATCATGCTTAAAGTGCTCAGATACAACTATAATGATCCATGTTATAAATACACAGAAAGACAGTTCAAATTCTGAACCCTCACATAAAACCTAATCTGGATCAGAACTTCATTTAAACCTAGGGTGACCAGACAGCAAATGTGAAAAATCGGGACAGGGTGTGTGTGGGTGGTAATAGGAGCCTATATAAGAAAAAGGCCAAAAAATCGGGACTGTCCCTATAAAATCGGGACATCTGGTCCCCCTATTTAAACCTAATCTAGATCCAGGTTCCCTAAACCAAATCCCTAACTGGTGTAAATCAATGTCATTGATTTCAATTGATCTACGTCAGTTGAGGATTTCATCAACTGTCTCTAGTTATGCATACTTAAATCAATGTTATTGATATGTTTTGAAGACACTTGATAGAAAGCACTGTAGAAATGAAAAGCAAGTATATGGAGACATGTCCTAGAAAGTAGAATGCAAATGTACATTGCTATATCACTGTTTTATAACAACAAAGTGCACAATTGCTATCCTCATTATTATGTCATCCTCATTGGTAACTGATTTATCCATCCCTCTATAATGAGATAATTACAGAGATAATTACTTTCGAGTATATTGTAACTTTCATTTTACGTAAAACAAACCAATGTTTGTTAAAGGACTTTCACTCTCAGAAATGCAATTGCAGAACTTTTAATGAGATCACACTGAATAGAAAACAGTCTCCACAAGTTATTTAAACAAACAATTTTTCCCGATGAAATTGCCAAATAAAGCTCTATCGTAAGGACCAAAAAGGCTGACATTTTTATAAATAGGAACCTTAATTCAGGCTAACCCCTCATTAAGGCAGTAACCAGATTTTCAAAAGTGCTGAGCACTCAGCAGACCCTACTTGACCAGATTTTGGCACCTAAACAAAAATGCCCAGATTTATTTATTTTTTAAATGTGCACTTATTGGAAGTTGCTGGGTGTGGAACACTCTTGGAAATCTGATCGCTCCATTTAGGTAATTGAGTGATCTTGGAAATTGTGGTTGCTGACCACTGTCCTTTGAAATCAAGTGATTTAGCTGCCTAAAGAAGAAATTAGGAACCACTCAAATTTGAAAACCTTAGTCCAATACTTTAGTCTGCTACTGGTCCTTTTTACAAATGCATGCGTCATGGTTAATTAAAATTGCTGAATATATAAATATGTGCTTTATATGTTTTTTAACACTTCTGACATTGAGTCCATTCAACAACCAATGACATTAGCAAGCTATTGTCTGTTACTTGAGCCAGTCCAGACCATTTTTTGTCACAAAAGATAAAAAGCATCCTGCTTTCTCTCAGTATGCAAGTTTCTTTTAAACGGGGATTATTTTTTGCAACATTTCATAGAACAAAGAACAGCTGCAGAGATGTTAGAAGAAAAAGCAGAGCCATGAAGCAAAATACAGTATGTATACAAAGACTTAGAAGATTATCACCTGAAGGAGAACTACACTGTTGCCAGTAAGCACTGCTGAAAATGCTAATTGCTTGGTAAAATTCCAACTGTCAAACAATTTGTCAGCAATGCCACAAGCATCTAATAATTTTAATTAGAGGGCATATATTGGGCTACTTTAGGTTAGACATACAATTAAAACTCTACTGGATGCCACTAACGTCAATGAAATGCTTTAATGTTAAGAAATGCATACTTTTGTTTTTCCAGAGTGTTGTTTTCATGTACAGCCAAACACTCCTCTATCACTCTTGCTAATAAAATTTTAATTATGGATATACTTTAATTATAATAAACTGCATAATTTTCCCAGGAAGGGGGGTATGAGGGCTTACTGCCATTGAAAGAAAGGTTGATTGACAAAGCATGATTTACAATAATTAGCAAGCTTAAGAATTACTATTACAAGCAATTAAACAACAGAACTTAATGGGAAAAAGCACCGTGTAGTGAATAATACTTCTGATGATGTACGTACTGATGATGTACTTTCATGCAGCTGGGGAGCAACAGGGATGAACAGGCCAGGTCCCAGGCTAGAATATTCTTTTATATGTACAAAATGGATCCACCAGGAAAGCATGTAATCTGAATAGTATGATTTTTAAATTCTGATATTACACGACACACCAAAACTAGAAATTACTATGCACCATTGGAAAGCTGAAGTCCCTCAGTATTCCATTGTTGTATAGCACTAAATTTATATCCATGGTACCTCATGAGAGCAAACGGTAACCAGTGTCTCAGACCAGGTAAAAACGTAGGTCATTTTCCAAACAGAATAGGATATTTCCACCAACTCACATCCTGGATCAGTCCACCCTTGCAAGTAAATATTCCCCCCCCCCATACACTCACACACTTCCAACCTTTCCTTCTCTTCTAACAATGGCTGCAGTAAATGAAAACATATCCTTGTGGTCATTTTCTCTCTTCAACTCTCTGCTAGTTCCTGCCCTCCCACTTCCAGTCTTTCTTTCACCCAGAGGTCAGACAGAGCCAGGCTGAGCAACTGAAGCATCTTCAATAGCTACTGCTCTCAGTCCCATCCATTAACAGTGAATCAGATCAGCCAAGTTAAATGGATAAAGGATTTTGACCCTGACTGAAATCCTCAGAGTAAATTCACTACTTCATTACGCTGTGCCTGAATAATGGGGATAGAGGTGGGAGAGAAGCTTTACGGAGTTTTTGCTTCTCTCTTCAAAATAATATTTTGAATTCACCTAGTGCAGTCTGAGATCACTAAAATGGAAGGGGAGAAAAGCCAGTGGACCTGGACAGGGATGGGGAAGGGAAGACTGTCACCTCTTTGGCTTTATTCACTCCTCTTTCTGTCCCCATGGACCTCCTTCCATGGATGTTCTATGGAGTCCAGAACCACCAATTGGAAGGGCTGGGCTGGGGGCAGAAAAACATCAAGCTAGGAAGACAGTGGCTTCTCAACCCTATGGGGATACCCTGGCTAGATCAGCATTAATTTAGGCTGGTTTTCCCATGTTTGGAGGGAGCAAACAATGAGGTAACTACACTGTACTATGCTGGTGTACTATAATGGAGGCACGAAAGCATTGAGGAGGCTGGGAAGCAGTGTAGAGGTACACTGTAGACCCATATTGTGGTATCCAGGTTCCCTCAGCTGACTGCCTTTGCCAATTCTGCTTGGAGGGAGGAAAGGGCAGGAAATCGGTCCACGGAATAACGTGAAGGACATTCCTTGAGTGAAGATTCCCTACAGTCCCTTCATGGAATTAATCTGAAAAGTAAGCTAAAAACCACATTCAGAATTCTCTCAGCATAGGTATTTCTCTTTTTCCTCATCACAACTGGCTCCTTTACTGGCCAAAACCTGAATATCATGCTAGTGTGTTTGCACAAGTTTCCTTTTAGGCTCATGTTCATCTTGAGATACTTAATGGGGGTATTCAGGCTTGCAGCAGAGAGCAAGATTACTAACGAGCAGTAAACTTCTAAATTTTGAACAGCTTGCCAGCTTGATTATGCCAGTAGGAAAAAAACTTTTTGGAGCTCTTCTCCTCTCCTCTCCCTATATGTCTTCAGTGATGAAAGATGTTCTGAACCAGATGTCAGAGAGACAGCCTCCTAGGCAGTGGGTCTAACAAAAATGTACAGATTCTTTTCAGGTCCAAGACAAGAGTAAGGCCAGGTCTGTTTAAAATGTAGTCAAAACCTTCAGCAAATAGATCCCTTGTTCAAGAGAAAGAAAGGAATCTCCCCCAGAATCTGGCAAATGGTTCTATGTTCTGCCTACCTCTGACAGATTAGGGAACCAAAAAGGGAAGAAATTTATAAAAAAAGAAATTTGAGGAAATTTCTTAAAATCAAAATGGTCTGAACCACACTGAATAGTTAATTCATACTATGTGTCTCACATCAGGATACCTAGAAAAGGCTACCCTATAATCAGTTGTTATTAAAATTCCTTATAACTAGCAGAAAAAGTCCTTGGCTTTCACACTTGCAATCAACAGACTAGTAGCAGGAAACAGCAGTGGTGATATTTTACTCCAGCCAGTTAGAACATCATTCCATGCCAATTTTGCTGGCAATCAGAGATAGTCTGGTTCAATTACACCTTCAAATTAGACGTTTAACCCCTTTAAAGAAATGCTCTTACATGCAAGTGACCTTGCAGCTCACAATAACCAAGCTTAATAAAACCGGTTCCTTGAACATGAGAAAAGTACTGGAAAACATATTTTAGTGAATAATCTTGCACTGGGACATATGCGCTAAATAAACTAATAGGTCCTTTACATCTCAAACCTCTATCACATTATGATCATGATTGGAGTCAAACAATTACTGATACAAACTCATGCATATTGCTCAGTGTTAAAGTTTGTTAACAAAAATATGATCCAACTGTATTCTACTGGTGAATTGAATGGACATCACAATGACTCTCTTTCTTCACTACTACACTTTTGATGTCAGGTCATATAAAGTATCAATCAACTAGATGTGGCATCACTGGAACTGGACGCTTCTGACATCTGATCCTGCATTTCTTGCACACTTAAAACTCTCATTGACTTTGATGCAGATGTGTCTAGGATGAGGGTGGTTGGGATGCTAAAAGCAGATCCTGACCCATCAATTTAATAGCCTGTGATGACTTGTTATATTTACACATAGTCTGGGTGACTAGTGGCCACTACAAAGGATAATATGTTATAACCCTCCATGAAAAAAATAGAATGCAATAATCGCAAAACTAGAAATCCTCACTTTCCAATGCTGCCTGGCACAGCCTCCTACCTTTGGTGGTTCATGTAATATTGAATGTTTAAGAAAAAAAGTCACATTTCCATTACAGAATACATCAGATATCCAAGAGTGTATCATCAGTGCATTAGCATTTTGGCTTGTAACTCAGATAATCCATCCCTGTTTCAATGAGAGTTTTGAGTGATCAAGGAATTCAAGTTCATGCTGATAATTGGATATGTTCCACAAAGTTACTCATGTAATCCAACCTCAAGCCAGGCTAGGCTGTTCCCAACATTAAATTCTGATCTTAGTTACATTGTGCAATAGATTGGCAATGTTTACCTACTAGCTAGTCTTTATCCCTTTGGGAAAGTATATAATTCTGATTTATTGGGGATGGCTCATTATTCAAAGTGGTGGCAGTATCTCTACTGGGAGATGATCTAGAATATGTGCTGAACATTTCTGGGGTAGGAATCTCAGTAGCAGCAAAACAGACAAGAAATTTAAGTAACCTTATTTTTTGTCAGTTTCTCTGCTTTAAAAAAAAACACCAAACTCTAGGAAAGAGAGAGTTTGAATTGGAATCTCTTGGGAAAATCATCTGCTCACATACCAATTTAACCTTGTGTATCTCTACTAACTTCAATAGTATTATTCTGGCAGAATCTGGCCCATAGTATCTGAACACAGTCATGCGTTCCCACACCAATTACATAATCAGGTATGATGCTTGCTCACCAATATCTGGCTACTGATCCGAGCAATCAGTTTTGGAGCCTTCACTTCCTTTCCAAAATGTTCCAGCTTTAGAAGTCATTTTCACATGTGAAAAATGTATTTTTTTCTGTAAAATGTCTTCTCCTTTGCAATAAAAGAATGCAAAATAATAATATATTAAGAAGTCAGTGTTTTCTTTAGAAATTTTAAAATACCAAAATTACCCATAGGAACATGGTTAGAAATGATCCAAAGCCCAGTGAAATTCATTAAATCAATCATTCACTGAAGTACATTTCAGATTGGGATCCAAATGAAACTGATTCCAACAAATCTGAGTTTTGAAAAAAATATAATCTTCAGGGAATGCATCATGGCTTCATAAAAAGAGTCAAACCAAGTCATTTAATTTAGAGGCTGTGGACCTGGAAATATTATATTCCAATGGAATATTGTTACATTTCTTTCATCGCTTCATAGGGTCTCTGAAGCACTGCCTTGTGAAAAGTGCAAGATGAGATTCCTTAGTTTTGCCATATATACACTCACAATTACATGAAGGTCCAAACTGTGAAAATTCAGAATAAGCTGCCAGCTAATCTTTTCAGCCCCATATTTATGTTCAATGGAATAACTGGTAAATTGATTTTAATCTTAAATGATTCAAGAGAGAGTACTTATTTCACTTACAAAGATGTGATCTGAAGTATAGAGAGAAACATACATTTCAGATTTTTGATTAAAAGTCCAGCGAGGAAAATTATGTTAGTGTCAGTGCCAAAAATAATTCAACAGGGGTTCATACAGATTTGCTGTGCTTGGTTCCTTCTGTAATGCTTCCATAATAACGTATTCAGTGTTAATTCCTTTTGAAATGTTGGGGTTTTTTTATTTATTTATGCTGTACTCATCACTATGGTAAGCTGAACAATAATGTGCTTGATAGAATGTGTGCTAACAGCTTTAGCATTCTGCTAAACTCTATGGATATGATTCATTTCCTGCATCTTGTGTAGTTATTTATACTCGTGAAAAAATAGGTGTAAAAGCTTCCATTCTTACTCCCAATTTGCCCTACACCTAGGGTGACCAGATGTCCTGATTTTATAGGGACAGTCCTGATTTTAGGGGCTTTTTCTTATATAGGCACCTATTCTCCACCCGATGTTTTACATTTGCTATCTGGTCACCCTACCTGAACCTAGAGTAGTCATTTACACCAGTGAAAAGGAGAATCAAAACTCTCTCTTGCAGGTTGACCTTCATTAAGAATCAGCATCTAAATAGACCCACAAGATGAAAAACAAAAACAAACTCCAAGTCAGAAACAAATTCTTTCATTGCTTTGTTCTCTAGAAGTCAGACTTAAGATGGCTGCCGTCATCCCAGACTTTTTGATCATAGAATCACAGAGTTGGAAGGCACCTCAGGAGATCATATAATCCAACCCCCTGCTCAAAGCAGGACCAATCCCCAATTTTTTTTGCCCCAGATCCCTAAATGGCCCCCTCAAGGATTGAACTCACAACCCTGGGTTTAGCAGGCCAATGCTCAAACCACTGAGCTATCCCTCCCCCTAAAGTACATCATTAGATTGGACACCTCACTGGGCCAAGTCTACAGCTGCTTGATTTTTTTTTCATGAAAAAAAATTAAATTGAAGAATGCCCTTTTTAAAAATGAACAATTTTGCAAAACTCCTGACTTTTTTTAAATGAAACTTTGCTAACCATTTCAACTGTGGCTCTGATAAAATGGATACAAATTTATAACAAAATTCAATAAAATTTCACCAAAGATGGTTTTAAAAAAAAAGTCTGTTTCAAATCTTGCAAAAGGAAAACAGCTTCAATTTGTTAAAATAAACCAACCACTTAGCAGAGCCACACTGAACAATACAACTATACACTTTGCAGCAGGACATGTGATATGTACCATGGCCTTCTACTGGATGGCATATCAGACCTAGGCAAACTAGTGTGATCACTGGTATTACCAAGGCTGTAATAATTATATCTTTGAAGTGTATGTGGTCTTGTTGCCCACTAGAGGCTTCAGACTTTAGAGGCTGCATGCCCTAAAACAGCTACTATGATTAGTAATTAATAAAGAGTAGACCTTAAATGTGCTTTAATAGCAATACTGATTGCATACTTAATATCATTTTGTAATTCTATTTTTTTCAGTGATTATTAATGATTATTAGTTGCAAACATACTACAATCCGGAGATGGCAGACAAGACTAAGCATTCAGATGACCCTGTGTTATCTGTAGCAGGATAACATACTCCTGAAATCTCATAAAGTGTTAATCATTTGCAACAAGGTTTAATTGGGACTACCTCTTTTCCCCATGCAAAAGAGATGAAATGTGAAAAAATGTAAAATGCTTTTCTTAAAATAAAAAATGTTCATTAAACCAGGTGTGACTATTGATCCAGAATTAATATACAAGACTCAGCTATGAAGGCCTTATCCTAAGAAAATCCTAGGCTTCTTAATTAAGTTATATATTATATCTGGTAGTAAAATGAGAATTTTTTTCACAAAATTTCAAAAAACAAACAAACAAAAACACGTACCCTCTTTGCCACTCAACTGAAAATTTTCAAAATTCAAATCTGATTATTGTAAAGGGCCATAACACACACACACACACACACACACACACACAGTTCAGAAGTACAGTATGTTCCATGCAGGTTTGAACACATGAACATTTTATTCAGAGTTGAGAAGAGGATTGTGTGACCAGGTGGACTGAGCAATGGGACTGGGAGCCAGGAAATCCTGAGTTACAGATCCAGATTCTGACGCAGGTCTACTTCTCAAGCTGGGAGTGTAATTCTCTCAATTCAAGGAAAGATACCCATATTAGCTCTATGAGAGCTAACGATGGAGTGTAGCTATGGTGCCACAAGTGGCGGGAGCAGCTGACCACCCCAAGTACATACCCCTCCTGCTGCTTGTGCCACTATGGTTACACATTATTTTTAGCACTCTACCTTGATCAGAGCTAGCACAGGTATGTCTCCTTAAGCTGGAAATTACACCTCATTTCGAAGTGTAGACATATCCTGAATAGCTCTATAGTTTTGGGGAAGTCACTTAGCCTCCTTCTTTTCCAAGTTCTCCATCAGTAAAATATGAGGAAAAAAAATTCACAGCTACTGAACAGCCCAAGCTCTAAGCATTACATTGGTAATGTTTCCAAATACATTTATTTCTGAATAGAATACTGTTCCCCACTAATTCAAAGATGTATTATGGAATTTTTAACTTAGATCTGGACAACCACTGGAGAAGGGGGAACAATGGCACTTTCATTCATCATCTCATCTGAAGGATGGAATAGGTTGTACTCAGAACAGCAGCGAGTAGACTTTCATTGAGACAGGCTCCTAAATGCCTATGACACTTCTGAAAATGATACTTAGGTATTGCAATAACTAAATACCCTTAAAATATGGGCTAAAGTCTCACTGAAAGTCAGTGGGACTTAGGAGCCTAAGTGCCTTAGTCTTCGTTTTTATTTTCTTTAATGAGAATGAGATTGCAGTAACAAATGGGATCCTTAGAGTAAAATAGCCCCATCTTTTTAAATTGTTTTAGCCATCATGTACCAAAGGCTTCTCCCACAAAAATAAGATGAATATGCAACTTGCCTAATATTTTATATGAACCATAAAAACTTTTTAGAAGAACTTTAGGTATGCCTCTATTTATTAAGTAGGTTCTACATTTTACCTAAACAGTGTGAATTGGCAGTGCCAAGTGGGTTTCAGAAGTACAAAGATGTGCAACAGAATTAAAGGTAACGAATGTCTCCTCCTATAATTTTTTTCAAATCAATTTCAACCCTAGAAATTGGAGTCCTCTAATTATCTACATCTTTAGAAGTTGGTGAAAGTGGATGAGGAAAAACTAAAGGGTTTACTACAGTCAATTACATCTTATTGTATCCTATGTAAAAGGCCTTTAGAGGCAGCACCGATGCAATCTTTTCCACCCTGCTCTGCAAGTGAGAACCTCAGTCAAGTTCTAGAAGGACACCACCACCTAGAGATGAGTGGCTGACTTAGTTTCAATGTTCATTCAACTGATTCATATATTTCAAGACCAGAAGGGACTACTGTAGTCTTGTAATCACAGAACTTTCCTAAAATAATTCCTAGAGCAGAACATTCAGAAAAAACATCCAATCTTGATCTAAAAATTGCCAGTGATGGAGAATCCACCACGATTCTTAGTAAATTGTTCCAATGGTTAATTACTTTCACAGTTTAAAATGTATGCCTTATTTTCCATCTGAATTTGTCTAGCTTCAACTTCTAGCCATTGGCTCATGTTATATCTTTTTCTGCTAGATTGAAGAGCCCATCATCAAATATTTATTCCCTATGTAGCTACTTATATACTAATCAAATCACCCTAGATCTTCTCTTCATTAAGCTAAATAGATTGAGCTCCTTGAGTCTGTTTTTTTAATTCTTTAATAATTCTCATGATTCTTCTCTAAACTCTAATTTATCATCCTTCTTGAACTGTGGACACCAGAAATGTCTACACTGAATACTGTACACAGTATTCCAGCAGGGATTGCACCAGTGCCACATACAGAGGTAAAAACCTCTCTACTCGTACTTCAGATTTCCCTGTTTATGCATCCAAGGACTGCATTAGCCTTTTTGGCCACAGTGAAGGAGCATGATTTTTTTAAAACACAAATGCTGAGAATACCAATCAGCACCAACTTTGACTTCTCTGTTTCTTCCTTCCCCTGTCCCCTTTAACAATATGTCTATTTGTTCATTAGAAACTGGTCTGAGAAAACACCACATTTCAAAGAACTTGCTAAGTAGATGCCAGGTGCCAATGACCTTTCAGGCATTATGGCCCTGAGCCAAATTAAAACCAGCCCAAGACTCTGTATCCCTTTCCCAAATCCTTAAGTCATCCAGTCTCAAAGGATGCCTATTTTGCCTTCCTATCAGAGTCCAACACGAAGTTTAGAGGCAGGCCTTGCATGCCTCTCTGTGGAGAAATAAATGCAGCCTCCATTGCAAGATACACACAGGTATTTCCTTCACCAGAGAGCCCCTCACAGTTCTTAAACGAAGGAGGGAATGATCTGGGCCCACATTAAGGACTTGATGAACTGGCCTTAGGGCAGGCCTTCTGCAAAAGGGTGAATGTCATCAGTATCTTGTCTTCCAACAGTGGCCAATGCCAGGTGCTTTAGAGAGAATGAAAAGAACAGGCAATCATTGAGCTATCCATCTCCTGTCATCCACTCCCAGAGCCTTGGTTACACTAACAGAACTATGCTGCCAGAGCCCAGTAGTGCAGACACAACGTAAACTGACTGAAGTTCTTCTGCCACCATAGTGGCACTACCTTCCCAAACAACATTAGCTAAGTTGACAGAAACACTCTTCAATCAACATAGTTGTGTCTACACTGGAGGTTTGGCTAGCATAGCTATGTCAACTGGGTGCATATGATTGTTTCACACCCCTGACTGACAGCACTGCACTGGCAAAACCTTGTAGTTTACACCAGGCCTATACAGAAAGCAGAGGAGGAAATAATAAAAACTCAAATTAGGGAATTAACTCAGAGTTCCTTTGATTGTCACAGTAGAGGCTTTAAAGTGCAGCTTTGTTCCCGACTAATGTTTACTAACAGTGAGGTTTGGAGTTGAGATTTCAGAAATAAAATAAAAGATTATTGCTTTCAACAAATGAATTCCTTTCATTGTAATCCATTGCTGGGAACTCAAAAGAATCTGAACAGAAATCAGATGGTTACCGGTGATAAGAAATGTGTATAACTCATCTGACTCGATGCTGCCACGATCTCTAAATCATTGTTTCCTGCCTGCCAATATAATTTCATTTGTTTGGGTAATCAATACAAGCTTATGTTTTAGATGAATATGTTTCACTTTGCATAATGAACTGCTGGCAAAGAAATTCACTTAGTCCAGTGCAATTATGCTTAAGAAAAAAATAACTACATCTGTTGCAACAGGGTGGAATTAGGCCTAGTAATTTTGCTTTTATGAGGTAAATCAGTGTAAAATGGAATAGTTGATTTAGTACTACTTACCAATTAGAAATTACCTAGACCATGAAAGAAATTTCAGATAAAACTATGAACAACAAAGTATTTTGCTTTGCAGAGAGACATGTTAATCTTTTGCACCTTTTAAAGTACAGTGTCCATCGCCATGCTACACTAACGTTAGTGTTACTGATTGAATCAAAGGTATAGAATACCTAGAGCTTTTTTAGATCTAACAGACAACCCCTTCCTCCTATCCAACCCCCTCCTCCCCCCCCCCCCACTTCTTGCCCCCTGACTGCTCCCCTAGAACTCCTGACCCATCCCACCCGCCCTGTCCCCGACGGGCCTCCTGGAACTCCTACACCATCCACCACCCCCAGCTCCCTGTCCCGACTGCCCCCGGAACCGTTGCCCCTGACTGCCTCCCGCCACCCCATCCAACCCCCCTTCTCCTTCCTGATTGCCCCCCTGGGACCCCTGCCCCATCTAACCCCCATTCCCCACCCTCTGACCGCCCTGACACCTATCCACACCCATGCCCCCTGACCACCACCCCTATCTCCCATGCCCTCTAGATAATCCCTCCTGGACTCTGCCCCCTTACCATGCTGCCTGGAGCACTGGTGGCTGGCAGTGCTACAGCCGCATCACCCAGAGCATCGGGTCAGGCCGCGGCTCTGTAACTGCGCTGCCCAGAGCATTGTGCCGGTGGCGCAGTGCGCCGAGGCTGCGGGGGAGGGGGGACAGCGAGGGAGTGTCCGGGGACTAGCCTCCCGGGCCAGAAGCTCAGGGGCCGGGCAGGAGAGTCCCACAGGCCATAGTTTGCCCACCTCTGATTTAGTGGTTAAAAATATTCAGCAATTTGGCTAAATTCTAATTAGAAGCATTCAAAGAGGAAGAGCAATAAAGGTATAAGCTATTTATTTTAAACAAAATCCTAATACTGTCTTCCCTCCCCACCTTGGAGAAAACAGAATCAAGGAATTTAGTCTGGATTTCATGGGAAAAAAAACAAAAACAAAAAATATTTACAGCAAGTGTAACTCATGGTCCAATTATTTATATTATGGGTCTCAATCCTGCAGTGACCTCTGTGCGGGGGGTGGATACCATGAATCCACAGAGCCCCATTAGCCGAGACCATTGCAAGATCAAAGAGATAATTTGTACATTTAAAGAAAAAAAATGACCTCACCCTCATTTTCAAATATTTTTGCTATTTACAATATTTCTACCTTCAAAAATATATATACTCTTGTGACATTGTAGGAGTCATATTATGTCAAGTTGTTGTTCAGGTATTTTTGTCTTAATTTGTTACTACTATTCACACCAGTGACATGAAGCATGACAGAGAGTAGAATGCTAAATGATGCCACCAATTAAACTGAAATTGATACAAACAGGGGAATGCAATTTAGGAAGTTCAAATTCAATGAGGGATTAAGTTTGAAAAAAAGCCTTTAGTTTGTCTGCTTCGTTCCATATGTGAGTATGTAGGGTATGAGGGAGAGGATGTTATTGGTCCACAGATAACAAGAAATAATGAGTTCCCACCAGAGAAATGTTGAGTGATGAGGAAAATATGAGGATTATGGAATTCAGTGTAATTGGGAAGATGACATGTTTCAGAAGAACCTCAATTTCATATACAGCATATATAGCACATAGACTGTTCACTATCATGGATTAAGGAAGATTCACAGCATTTTAAAATTCAGCATAATTATCTATATTTTGGTAGCCAGAGGCAGGAAATAATGCTGTATGCAAACTATATGTGGCCTGCATTGTGCAGGAGGTCAGACTAGACTATCATAATGGTCCCTTCTGACCTTAAAGTCTATATCAAGACAGGTCATGAAGAAAACATTTAAAATACTAAATATAATTTAAAAGGCTTTTAAAGATGTGAATTGTGTTAAATAAACTACAGCAATATAGCCGCTTACTGCAAAATAAAAAAAAAAAAAAAACAGCAGGCCAAAGACCATGTTTGCTGGGAAACATTACATTTGCAGTAAATATTGTTTCATCATAATGCAAATTATATTCGGCTTCCTACTCCTGAGTGTACTTCCAGGGGTCAGAGACAGGGTGTGTGTGTTTGCAAGAAGAGGAGACAATTCATACAAAATTGTGAAAACACCGTTTGTTGCCATGATTTTGAATCCGTTGCCCAGTTTTTCCCTCAGGGTTTCAGAAAATTGAAAAAAGTTTTACCTAGAGCATGAAAAAAAAAAGCCACCTTGCATGCAAAATGTTGTCCAGGAGCTATGGCCCCAACCAGAAGCACTTAAGTAGGCAAGTAGCCCCTAACGGAGGGGTGGGCAAACTACAGCCACAGGCCGCGTCCGGACCATCAGACCTTTTAATCCGACCCTCGAGTTCCTGCCGGAGAGCAGAGTCAGAGGCTTTCCCCACTCTGGCGCTTCAGCCGTGGAGCGGGGTCAGGAGCTTTGCCCCACACATGCCGTCGCTCCACGCAGATCCGGAAGCAGTGGCATGTCCCCCTTTCAGCTCCTATGCGTAGGGGCAGCAGGAGACTCTGCACGCTGCCCCTGTCCCAAGCACCGGCCTCTGCAGCTCCCATTGGCTGGGAACTCGGTACGGGGCAGCTACGTAGAGCCACCTGGCGGTGCCATGCCTCCGAGTAGGAGCTGAAGAGGGGAAATGCCATAAACTTCCAGGAATTGTTTGAGGTAAGTGCTGCCCGGAGCTTGAACCTCTTCCCACACCCTAAACCCCTGCCCCAACCCTGATCCCCATCCCACCCTCTGAACCTCTCAGTTCCAGCCCAGAGCACTCTCCTGCACCCCACCCCCCTCATGCCCAGCCCCACTCCAGGGCCTGCACCCCCCAGCCAGAGCCCTCACTCCCTCCAACACCCCAACCCCCAATTTTGTGAGCATCATGGCCCACCATACAATTTCCATACCCAGACGTTGCCTTCAGGCCAAAAGGTTTGCCCACCCCTGCCCTAAGGACTGTAATTGGGGTTATAGAGTGACTTACCAAATGAAAAAATGTGGTACCTCTGTAGGTTTCACATGACCCTAAGGATTAAGTACATTACTGGGAACCCAAACTCTGAATGCTTATTCCAGTTTATACCGGTGATTTACTAATAACACTTTTTCGAACTAGTACATTATGAACATACTCTCTTTGCCTCACAATGCCCATTAAGTAAGTACACAAATGGAGGCAGAGGTCCAAGATGTAAAGTGTCCTGCTCAAAGTCATACAGCAATTCAGTGTCAGAAATAGGATAAAAAGATAGGATTAAAATCCCCAGTCCCATTGAAGAAATGGCAAAACTCCCACTGACATCAGTTGGGCCAAAATATCACCCAGGCTTCGTGATTTCCAGTCCCACTGTTCATCTTTTAGACCAAATTGACTTGCTAGGAAGTACCTTAATCTGATGGCGTCTTAGTTTCTCCATTTGTAAAATGGTGTTAATGAGATCAAAAACAAGCAGAATCCAAAAGTATATTATATTTTAGGAGTTCACAGCCACATGTGGCAACTATTTTCTTCAGGTGAAAGTCACTCTTGTGTAGAAGCTCATCACAAGGCTTATGCACCATTTAAGTCCTTCAAATAGGTTTGAAGCAATACATGATCTTTGCACTAGTGAATTTAATCCTCTACGCAAAAGCAGCAATAGGTTTCTCTCAGTAATCTGAGTTTTCCAGATGCCTGGAGTAAAAAGAAAATCCATTTCAAACAAGAATTATGCTAGACTTTATAAATTAAAGTCAAAACAGCAATGAACATTGGTATCTTCCATGCTCTTTGTATAGATTAGTAATGAGCAAAGTCTTCCCATTATGATTTTGCCAGATTTCCAAAGTCAGTCATAAATTTTTCAAGTTAGGATTTTTTATGTTTTTTCTTTTAAAAATACAGCCTGATGTAATTATAATGTCAAGTAAAACACAGCACCGGGATTTTCTGTTCTGTTTGCTGCTAGCATTTCTTAGAAAACGATTTTGAATTTATTTTTTATTAAGACTTCACAGACTCTTCATAGAGATTAGTCCCTGTCTTTGAAAGATTCATGTTAGCCTAAAAGAAACGTTAGTAGCATTCATCATTAGCATTTTTAATATTAGTCTAAAAAAAAGTTAAAGCTGCTGACTGAAATGCCAAAGTTAAATATCGTCTCCTATAGTAACAGGCAGCCTGGCTTGTCTTTATACAGCCTTAGGAATTAAAGACAAGCAAAGACCTATCTTTCCATTTGCAATTCAAAGGGACTTTTTATTTCTGAGTAAAATGGCGAAGCTGAAATTCTTTATTGGGGTTACTTTCAATAATGAAGAATATATTCTTGCCACTAATCAGTAATTAGCAGTTTGCCTTTCTACATATTATACAATAACTTCCTGCTATTATTGTAATAGTACATATGGTATCATTAGTCTCACACTTAAATACAAATCTACTAATTGTCCTTTTCCAGCCTCAGATTCTAAACAATTTAAGCGGCAGCTTTATCAATTAAAGGGAAAGGAGGAAAAAAAAAAGAGAGAGAGAGAACAGCTTCTTTCCATGAATATACTAATACAAATCACTGTATCCTCAAATATGTAATAATGTGCAAGGCAGAACAGGACTTAACACTCTTAGCACCCAGGCAAGGAGTCCACCTAATACATCTGGCAGCATTCCATAGTCCTGAACTAGTGTGGTTTGGAGCTTCCCAGCATTTAGGGATAGCGTTTGCACATTGTGGACCTCTTTTGCAACAGCATTAAAGCGCTCATCAGGCAAGCCATATACATATCATAAGTACTTATCTGGTCCCAATTACTTTGGGATATGAGCACCTCACAAACTTTAAATGTAGTGAATCTCACAACGCCACTGTGAGATAGGGATCTACTATTACCCCATTTTATAGATCAAGACTCAGGCACAGAGAGACTTATTGACTTGCCCAAGGTCACACAGGAAGTCTATGGCACAGCAGAGAACTGAACACACGACTCCCAAGTCTGAAGCTGGTATCCTAGTCACTGGACCATACTGCCACTCCGTTCTTTACTCAAGCATGATAACTGAGAAACAAACTGTTCCTGGCTCTCCCATCATGCCTAGTCAATCCCAAATGTGTCTGTTTGTGCAGATTTCAAATATAGGCCATGATCCTGTAAACATTTAAATATAAAAGAGATGAAGCTTTAGGGAATACCGATGTGCATAGAGTTGCTTTTGGCAAAAAAACATCAGTCCCAAAATGACTTTAAAGTTTCAATGTGTAGTTTTAGTTAACCCCCCTCCCCACCATACCTAGGGGACTTTGTTCTCAGAATTTATGAGTACTGTTCATAGCATTAGTGTGACAAATCTAACATTCCACAAAAATACAAGATGGAAACCCATTATTACTTTCAGGTACTGAAATTAAACCCCACAAAGGTTTTCAGTTTATAAAATCCAGATTAACATTCCACTGTGTAAAAATCAGAAACTAACTTGATACAAAATCAAATCATTGGAAGCTGTCCTACTTTTAATTAAACATCATCTCTACACCTCGATATGTCATATACACCACTTAGTTTGTTAATTATGTTGTGCAAAGACTACACGACTGCACTCCTATTGAATGATTTATTAACTTAGGTAACATTTTTCTCTACAGTTTTGGCATACTGAAGACAAAAAAGAGATCATTACTGTGCACAAAGCACTTTTAAATTCATTTATACTCTGTATACAGCAAGGAAACTATAAAGCCTTTATGCACAGTCTCCTTACTTAGATTCCAGCAACCTGATTTTTTGTAAGCTGGATACTTTATCATCCTTCACTTAATAGTATAAGTTGGAAAATTCCCTTATTATTGAGAAACACATTTCTCTTTGCATGGGATAGGTCTGCAAAAGTGACACAAGTTAATGGACTTGTTGTCATATGAGAACCCAATTCCATTTCATTATCTAAATGCCAGTTCTCATGATGGAGTAGGACTATCATTCCCTATCATTTCATTGATTGTAGAGTTAGACTTAGTGTAGAAAGTCTGCTTATCCCACTCTGTTCACTTCTGAGTTAATTAAATTCATCCACCTGATTAGTAGTTCTCCCCCATATTCAGGTTGCCAAGTAATTTCTTGTTCGTAATAGCTTTGAAGCATCCATCTTGACATTCCTGAACAGAACATAGGGAATAATGCAATAATACCTTTCAGATTATCTGTATTTATATAAATTTCAGCATCTCCTTTTTTTTTCCTACGTTTCATCTGACTGTCAAACACCATCACAAAACCGATGAAATGCAGTTACTGTGCTGAAAATTCTCTCCCGATGATCACATCTCCAGCCAACTACAGAGATACTTGTAATCTGTTCACTGACACTTGGCTCTACTACATATCTGCATTAATATACTGATGGGTAATTGGATAATTTATTGACATTGTGGAGGTTTCATTAAGGGTTAATACAGTGCCAGATTCTATAAATTCTTACAAATTAACACAAGTAATCAAAATTCACAACATTTTATTCCTGTTGTGAGTTTTGATTACTCATGGGAGTAAGTCTTCTGTGATCAGCCAGTAGGTACATAATTTCCCTGGTATCTACAGACCTTGAAAATGCTATAAGAGATAAAAGTAAAAAACTTTAAGAATAGTAAAAGTTGCAGCTCTCAGGTTAAAATAGGGTGTGATTGTAACGTTAAAAAAAGCCAAATATTAGGTGCTATGGTACTCAAGCTCCCTCTTTCCAAGTCTTCTGCTGTAATTGGCATGAGTCAGCTGAAATTTCATCAAGTTTGATGCTTTGGCAGAACAAAGGATTTTCTTCCTGTTGCAATTTTCAAGTAATTGAGTAAACACTGAGTCTTGGTTACTTTGGCACTCAACACCTACTGTATTCTGACTTTCACACAAGATGACTCACTTGAGTAATTTCCTTGGGTCAGCAAGTTCCTCTAGTTATTTGATAGATGTTCCCTCCCATAAAGAGCTTACGATCACTTTGTCTTCCTCTCTCAAGTTCTCTTTAGGAAATATTCCCTCTCTCCTTCTGGTTCCATGGCTATTGAGTTTCTCTCTCTCCACACTGAGCTAGTTTCCCTCTTTCTCTTTAGCTCATTCACTATTCTTTTTTCTGCATGGCCTCAATATCTTCAATTAAATTTAGAATTTAACCCAATTTTATTTTCTTGTATGGGGAAGGAGAAAAAGGATTCAATTGAGAACAAATATAATCAGGCGATTTAAATTTGGTTATTGCAACATTATATCACCAGCTAGAGCTACTGCTGATCCTGGTCATTCTGTCTATCTTAGTGTTAGACCAGGGAGAAGTGATTGTCAGCTGTGATGCAGTTTGCTTTCAAAAGTTCTGCACGTTACAAGTAGTCTTCTGCCTGAATCTCTCTCTTCTGAGGTATGATTTTCTCAGGTATAACTGCTGTGTTCAGCTTGTATCCACAAGTGAACTAAATATCATTTTGTGCCAAAATACTGTCTACATTCCTCAGATAAAAAAATTGTATGCATGTCTTTTAGACAGTTTTAAAGAACAATGTGATATTGATTGGCTGCAGATAAGTAGAATAAGCCCATCAACTAATATAGGTTTAATATAAATAGAGTATTTATTCAGATATATACTATACCGTCACCTCAATGGCCTGTTGGTGTATTCATCATTTGTGGGACATTGAATTTGGCATATTTCTTCTCTGGACTCAGCATGTTCTTCTTCCATAATGGCTAAAGTGTTATAGTGAAGTTAGTTGGAAGTAAGTAGAATATTTGTTTCTACAACAGGGGTTCTCAAACTTCTTTGCACCATGACTGCCTTCTGACAACAAAAATTGCGTGACCCCAGGAGGGGGAACTGAAGCCTGAGCCCATCTGAGCCCTGTCGCCCCGAGCGGGGGGCCAGGGGAAAAGCCAGAGCCCTGCTGCTCTTGGCCAGGCAAGCCCAAAAGCCAAATCCGCAAGGGCTTCAGTCCCAGGCGGGGGGCCTGTAACTTGAGCCCCGCCACACCAAGGGCTTCAGCCCTGAATCTTTGGCCTTGGGCAGTGGGACTCGGGCTTTGGCCTGGGGCCCAGCAAGGCTAATGCCAGCCCTTGGCAATCCCATTAAAATAGGGTCCTGACCCAGAGTGTGAGAACTGCTGGTTTAGACACACCAAATCCTCCATCTTGGGAGGGGGTTAGACTAGATCAGCGGTTTTCAAACTTTTGTAATGGTCACCCCTTTCAGATGGCAAGCCTCTGAGTGCAAATCCCCCCCCCCCCCCCGTATATATTAGAAACATTTTTTATATATTTAACACCATGATAAATCCTGGAGGCAAATCAGGGTTTTGGGTGGAGGCTGACAGCTCACGACCCCCCAAGTAATAAGCTCACAGCCCCTGAGGGGTCGTGGTCCCCAGTTTGAGAACCCCTGGTCCAGTGGATGTAACTAGCAGCTTGTGGCCATCTCAAGACATTCTGGATGTAATAATCAGTATGACAGAATAAAGGAGATAGGCGTGATGGAGAGAAGGAGAGTAAGTGTGATTGCTGAGCTGAGAGATTATTTCAGAGATAAAGCCTGCTGGGGGGTGGGGATGACAAATTAAAGTTTTTTCACAGTTAAAAAGAGTATTAACATACGTGCTATGCATTATGTTTGCATAATGCAATGTGTGTCCAGTTATACTTACATATATATTTTTGAAAATAATATATATCCTTAATATATCACTAACCTGGGTTTTACAGTGGTTGTTAATATGGCTTTTTCCTTTTTCCTCCAGTTAGAATCCTCTGTGGAAAAACCAATCCTGAAATTCTGAGATCGTTTTAGAAATAGAGTGGGGAAATCCATACAGATACAATGCCATCTACCTCTCCTGACACCATTTTAACACTGTACTATTGACATGTTTTCATAAAGATTTCCTTATTCCAACTAGTATCTTTCAAATGATTTTTGAGTCGACCATGTGTGCTGCATACTGTGTAAAGAACTGACTAACATCAAGCTGAAACATAAAGGATGAAAAGAGAAGCAAATGAAGCCAGTGCAAAATAAACTTGATTGGATTTTTTTCAGGGGAGAAAGGGGGGAAGAAAGCCTCCCCTCTCTCTCTCTCAAAAAAAAGTAATATCAATGGAGATGCTTTGAGGATCTAGCCCGTATGCTCCTCATTAAAAGGCTCTGACATAATTTTGTACTGCTCTTGAATTTCACATCCATACTTATATTGTGTTAGATCTGATGTTAGTGTATTCTGAATCTATAATACAAACCCAGTCATATGAAGCTATGTTAAGAGTGCTATCTGGGCATAGCAAATTTGTCCTAGTAATCCTAGTTACCATACTTGTTATGACTGTCAGATCTTAAGAGCTACATTGTGAGAGAGTAGATCACCTTGATCTAATCAATACTATCAATTACCAGCCTTTTTAGGAATAAGAGCTTGCCATATTGGCTTATTGAAGTGCATCTTCTTTGGTTTCTGTGTAGCTAAAAAAATGTATTTTTTGCTTTCAGTTTTAAAAGGAAAAGTATCTAAAAAAGTCATGATTTCAATAAATTGAAATCAACAGGTCTAGGTTGGAACACCAAAGCATAATATTTTCTGTTGGCAAAAGCTACTTGAGAATTAGTTTATAGGTTAACAGATGATACAGGGTTCATATTAAGGACAATCAGAAGTTTTACTACTATGATGTTGCCTTCATCAAGCAGAACTGTCCATATAATTTCCCTACTTCTCAGTTGCCAGTCTATTTTCTCCCCTTTTATTATTTATAATTGGTATTAAATTGGAACTGAGCAAATTTCAAGGTGATGGGGTATTAACGTGTCTCCGGACCAAATTTTTGAAGGCATTTAGGCATTGTTCTGCCCAGCATTACAATGACAAATTGAGGCGCCCAAGTCTCATTTTGAAGTGCCTTAAGACCCTATTTTTAGAACTACTTAGGTATTTAACTCAATTTTCAATGGAAGATTAGTTCCTAAATACTTTTAAAAGTCTAGCCCTGGGAGCTTGTCTCACTGAAAGTCAATGGAATTTAAGCACCTAAGGCACTTTTGAAAATGAGACTTAGGAACTGAAATATTCAGAGGCGCGACTCTTAAATAGCTTTACAAATCTAGGCTTCAGTAGTTTGGACAGAGTAAGAAGTGAGATCAATTTAAAATACCCGTCCTGATTATAGTATCTTGAGGCTACTATCCACAGTTCACCGTGCATTCCTTTTCTACTTTTTCACAGCTGGCCTGTTTCCCATAAACAAAAACCAAATTCCTACCCACAGGCCCTTTCCAAATACTCTTCTTTTGCCTAGACAGTCACGGGGCCCATATACCTCTATAGTTGTTGCCTGCATGATTTTATTTATCCCTTTTTAAATAAAAAACAGATTCCTGGCACTGAAAAATATTAATACCCCCATCCATAAAAATGGAAAAAATTGAAAACAATTACCCCCCACCCCCAAAAAAACAAAAACAAAAAAAACCCCACCATTCTCAGCAGATCCCAGAAAACCAAGCCCTTCTGCAAAGATTAGAATACACATTCTTTCCACACTGTGCCCCATCCCCAAAATGCCCATCCAAGATGACCTTTTCTATATGCATTGGAGGTCACCAGATGGCGACTGCTTGACAGAAATGGATGACAGTAAATTCCAGTGTAGAGGGACAAACAAGACATGTTTCTGACAGCCCCCTGTCTTGTAAACAGCCAAAGGGAGTTTCAACAAAACACAAATTAGTATTACTACACTTTCCTTCTCTTTGCCTTTTCATGAAGAATGTTGGAATTGTTATCTCTGCAGTAAGAATTGCCATGACCTTGGGGCACAAAAGCCTTAGCTTTCTGTTGTACTTGTCACCAAGTTCAAAGTGGTTTAACAAAAAAAAAATATTCCACATTGACTAAAGTTCTTCATATGTTATCGGCTGTTTTAAGGGTAGTGGTGTTATCTCGGTCATTCTATGCACTGTAAGCTTTACGATGCTAGAAGGCTGGCCAGATCTGTATATATTTGTATGCTAGCTGATAGCTCTGCTTCCAGACTGTGAAATTCAGTTCAGTATGGTGCTCATTAATGGAGGCAACTGGAAAACTGACAAAAGTGATTTAGCACAAGTGCTTATAAGTATCTGAACCTGTCTGAAAGCAGGTCTTGCATTACACATTAAATCTTCCAACTAACCCAAAATGGAGTCTAACTAAGAAGGGAAGAATCATTTTCCTTCACTTTCGTTGGGTAGCTACTATTCACTTCAGTGTATTCACATAGGTGTGGAACAGTGTGATTTAAGGAACTAAGACAGACTGTATTGCTGATATGGTTAGGGTAGGATGGCCAAACCATTCACCTTGTACTCACAGCAAGCTACAAACCTATGTATTCCATTGAGAACTTACTGCATGGAAGGATCTCCATACTGATTTAATTTTACAGGTCAATAGCAAATCTCTGCCATGAATTTATTGTGATATGGGGTTTATTTTTGTGTGTGTGTGTGTGTTTGTTTTAAAGTTTGGGCCCTGTGTTAGCAGTGAGAGTCAATGTCAGTAAAGGAGTATGTAGCACAGCTTGGAATGGTGAGGAGCTTGAAACAGTTTTTGTTCCCCTATCTTGGCCCAATCTGTACTACTTTGTCATTAAAACTCTCTCTCTCCAACTTGGTGAAACTTAGGACATCCCTAACTCCACAGACTGTTCTAAATTGTGTCATCTGCCAATGGCCTAATGGATTGACTACTTCAAGCAGCAATCATTGGGATAGAATGGCCACACCCATTGCACCAGCCAGAGGAAGGGGAGAAATTAGCTAGTATAGGTGCTACATCATCCAAGTATTGTACAGTGGCCAGTTATACCAGCTTTAAGGCAACAATTATATATAGGGTGAAATTCTGATTCTACTGAAGTCAATGAGAGCTTTGCTATTGACATCAGAGGGTCAGAATTTCATACATAAACTCACATCTAATACATGCAACCACACTTTAACAAATACTTATTTTTAGTAAATGATACTAGACTCCTTGAGATGATTACTGTGTACTTTGTTCCCCTGCTATTAAAGTAAGAAAGCACATTTTCATATACTTTGCTTACTGTTTTATTCAGATAAATATAATCTGGTAAATTCCTGTGTGCAAGTGATCAGGGAACATATTGGCAAAGCAGAATTTTCCAGGAAATACCTTTTCCTGTCACACAATGTTTATTGTTGTTTCACTGGAAACCAAAGGTGGAAAAATCACTTGGAGCCAAATGACATGTTAATCTGTATCAGCAAAAACAATGAGGGGTCTTTGTGGCACCTTAGAGACTAACAAATTTATTTGAGCATAAGCTTTCGTGGGCTAAAACCCACTTCATCAGATGCATGGAGTGGAAAATACAGTAGGCAGGTATAAATACACAGCACATGAAAAGATGGGAGTGTCTTACCAAGTGGGGAGGTCAGTGCTAACAAGCCAATTCAATTAAGGTAGAAGTAGCCTATTTTCAAACAGTTGATGGGTGGGGGGAGAAATACCAAGGTAGGGAAAAATCACTTTTGTAGTGCTAATGAGGTCAATGCAATCAAGGTGACCCATTTCAAATAGTTGACAAAGTGGTGTGAGTATCAGCAGAGGGAAATTACTTTTTGTAGTGACCCATCCACTCCTAGTCTTTGTTCAGGCTTAATTTGATGGTGGTTCCTTTGACTGGATCATTCAGTCCGAAACAGGCAAGAAATAGCTTTGTTTTGAAGCCTTGAATTTAATATATAAAAATCAAGATCTTGCAGGGCTTTTTAAAAAATGTATACATAAAAATTATGAGTTGTATAGACACCTACCAAAAAGTCTGTGATAACACTACCTCTTCCTATGATTCCCCTCTTCAAAAGTGAAGGACAATTTTTATTCTTTCATTAGGTTGTCTCCATTGTGGATTAATTGAAAGATTAAATATGTACTGCAAGACCTGCTTGCAAACAGGTTCATATACTTAAAAGCACTTTAATGCATTACATTGCATTCTAATGAACCCTCCCGTGTTGCTAGTGTAAGTCATGGGGCCTGAAGTTAAAGAGGGTAGCATGCTTGCTACTACCTTCTGTTCGTGAACAGGAGAAAGAATGGAGGGAAGCTGGGTAATAGAAGGTGTTCTCTGCCACCATCTACACGTGAAAGGGGAAGGTCAACTACAGAGAGCTGCATAAACTTCTGCTTAGAAATCATCCAAACACCACATTGGCAAATCACCAGAACTGTACACAAACTCCAAACTGGTAGGGTAGTGGGACTGAATGGAGAAAAAGACAAATGGGAGGGAGGGAGTGAAAAGGGACCCCCTACCTTAGTGGCCAGGACTATTCTCAAAGGGTTCTATATCCCACTGCTTCCCATTCCACTAAAGACCTTATGATGGACTGCACACAAGGAACTTTGTGATAGGAGACAAGACATCAGCACAGGGATAGCCTCATGGTGAGACAACTCTTCACTGAAGCCACAGAGGAAAGACAGCAGCATAGCTGAGTGAACCCCAAGGAGAGGACCCCCACACCCATACCCACCACCAATAAAGCTGAAATCACTATTGCTGGGTTAGGTGGCCGAGCCTCAGGACTGGAGCGGGTAGCACTTCCCCTAGGGACTGGAGATAGGCCTGTCCAAGTGCACTCCTGAATTCTGCAAGTATGCTAACTACCGACACCAAACTTCCACTAGAATGTAATGGAAGGAGAATGAAGATGTGTTAGAGGGCCATCTGCTTATTGGACATTCACACCTGCAGATGGGGAACTGAGTTAAAGGCCTACTGCCAAGATACCATGGGGGGAATGTTTTACTTATTTATTCTCTCTCTCTCTCTCTCACTCTCACTCTCACACACACACACTTGCTGTGTTTTCCAAGTTAATGTTGTGACCCCTTGCTTCATATACAGATTCAGTATTTGTGAGCAGAGAGATACTGCTATAAGGGTTCTCAGGGAAGATATTTTGTTTTCCCCAGATTTCTAGGTGGGGACTCAAGCCAGTGGTGTATGTTACTTTAAGAGGAACCCCTAGACATTTGAACTAGCTGGACATGGTCATGCGGGAAGGGTGAGAAAAATCTTGAGATGGATCTTTGCTTTGAATTAATTCTGGAGCTTTGGAGAGGAGAAATCTGCACATGAGGTTTCATGGTGAGTTATAAGGAAATGGTGTTTCCTTTGAATAATGCCTAATGGAAGGATGCCATACACTGAACATTGTAGAATTATATCCACAGACTGAAAAGGGTTTTCTGTTTCTAAACTATAAATACATCTTGGACCCAAACCTATACTTCTTACTCAGGAATAGCTCCCACTGAAACTCAAAGCAGAAGAAGATCAGGCTCCTTGTTAGTAATAAAATGTTTAGCCTTAATGCATTAGGCCCCCCTTCCACAGCCCCTCCCTCCCTCTCTCTCATTAGCAAAGCACTTAGAAAGAGGCTTAGACAGATACTTAAAATACTTGGCTTAATAGGTGAATTCTAACTACAGGTCTTATATGTCCCCATTACTGAAATATCTGAGTGCTTCACAATCTTTAAAATGTATCCATTTTCCAAACATCCCTTTGGAGATAAGGAACTGCTATGATCCACATTTTACAGATGGGGACTCAGTGCCTGTCTATGCTTACTGGGGGTTGGACACGCAGCGATCAATGCATTGGAAGTTGATTTAGTGGGTGTCAGATCGCTCTCCCATCAACTCCTGTCCTCCACCTGAACGAGAAGCACAAAGAGAGTCGATGGGAGGGCGTCTCCTATCGACATAGCATAGTGCGGACCCCGCGGTAAGTAGATCTCAGTACGTCGACTTCAGCTACGTTATTCATGTAGCTGAAGTTGCTTAACTTAACTGATCTCCCCCGTAGTGTAGATAAGACCTCAGGCACAGAGGATAAGTGACTTGCTGAAGGTCACATAGGAAGTCTGGTATAGCTGGAAATTGAACACATATCTGTCAAGTCCTAAATAGTACTGCACTATCCTTCCCCTGCATGGAGCCATTAAGATCTAATTTTGGTTTTAGTCCCTATTTTAATAGTCAGAAATATTAACTAAGACACCTTTCTTGTTCAATTTGAAATCCAAACCTTTTAGATAGTATTTTAACCTTGCTCTTTGGCTAAGCCAGATGGCAGTAAATGTGCCATGGGGATTTTTGTTTACTTCATTTAGCCCTATAAAGCTGCACAGATTACAGCTTGAATTTCTTGTAAGTTAGTTTCTAGCCCAATCAATTGAAAGACACCCTTGGTATACTGATGTATTGCTGAGGCTTTGGATAGGAGACTAATGAATTGTGGGATCCTCTGCTTCAGCTATACATTTTCTACATGTTACATATGCTAAAGTCAAGATGCTAAATATGCCAAGGCCAATTAGAGTCTGTACCCATGGTCCCGGTCATAAACATAAGGGTAGCCTAAAATTCCTCCTTACCCGTAAGGAGTTAAGAAGCTCAAATAACCTGGTTGGCACCTGACCAAAGGAACCAATGGGGACAAAAGATACTTTCAAATCGGGGGGGGGGGGGAGAAAGAGAGAAGAGAGGCTTTGCTTTGGGTTCTTTGTTTCTGTGTTCGTTCACTCTTGGGACTAAGAGGGACCAGACATCAATCATTGTCCTGCAAACCATTCTGAACCAACCAGTCTCTCATGTTACAGAAATTGTAAGTACAGCCAGGCAGGGCTTATTAGTTTGTTTATCTTTGTTTTCTTGGCTTGTGAATTTTCCCTTTGCTGGAGGGAAGTTTATCCTCGTTTTGTTGTAACTTTGAAACTAAGGCTAGAGGGGTTCCTGTGTGTTTTGTGCATCTTTTGTTACCCTGTAAAGTGATCTTCCAACCTGATTTTACACAGAGGGGATTTTTACCTTTTCTTTTAAGGAACTGAATAATTTTTTTTCAGTGTCCAAAGATCCAGGGACTTGGGTCTGTTCATACTTTGTAACCAATTGGTTAGGATATTATTCTCAAGCCTCCCCAGGAAAGGGGGTGTAAGGCTTGGGGTGATATTTTGGTGGAACAGGAACTCCAAGTGGTCCTTTCCCTGATTCTTTGTCTAAATCACTTGGTGGTAGCAGCATACCCTCCAAAGGAAAGAATGTGTGTCTTGGGAAAGTTTTTAACCTAAGCTGGTAAAAATAAGCTTCAGGGTCTTACATGCGGGTCTCCAAATCTGTACCTCAGAGTGGGGAAGAAACCCTGACAGTCCAACTGAAGTTAATGCCAGTTTAGCCCTGGATTTTAAATGGCACCGCAATCCAGCCCAGGCCCAGAAAGAACTACACTGTTGATGTTCTTAATTAAATGCACGATGACTATCTGTGGTACTTCTATGGCCCATAGTATGGCTCACAATCTTTAATGTGTTGTGATGGGGCAAGGCCAGATGGCTATAGAAAAGTAGTGGGAGATAGATATTCGCTCCAGGCTAAACAAATCCCTGGTACGAGGATAGGTGAAATAGCAGCTGCTCCAGGTCAATTAAGACACCTGAGGCCAATTAAGAACTTTCCAGAAGGCAGGGAGAATGCTAGGTTGATTTGGACACCTGAAGCCAATCAAGGGCTGGCTGAAACTAGTTAAAAGCCTCCCAGTTAGTCAGGTGGGGGTGCATGTCAAGAGCTGCGGAAAGAAGTTGTGCTGTTGGAGAGACTGAATAGTACACACCATATCAGACACAAGGAGGGAGGCCCTGAGTAAGGGTGAAGAGGAGCTTGAGGAAGTGAGGGCTGCTGTGGGGGAAGTAGCCCAGGGAATTGTACATGTAATGTTTCTAAAAGGTCAGCTACCCTAGCTGATCCTATTCGGGTCCCTGGGCTGGAGCCCAGAGTAGAGGGTGGGACCAACCTCCCCTACCCTGCCTTTGGCCCCTGATTAATCACTGAGACTGGGAGACAACAGAGACTGTGCAAGGAAGGATAACTTCTCCTCACCTCCCTCGCTTGCTTATGATGAAAATGGCTCAGTAGACTGTGATCCTTGTCCCTAGAGAGAAGGGTTACATGGAGGGTCACAGTGAGCCTCTAAGGCTAGTGAAATCTGCCAGGAAATGTGGGACCGCCCCACAGGCAGAGGCAAGGACAGAGCTTCATCACAGTATTTATCCTCAACACCTCTGTGGGGTACTATTATACCCATTTTAGAGGTGGAGAACTGAGGCACAAAGCATCTAAATGCTTTTACTAAAGTCACATAGGAAGTCTGTAACAGATCAAGGAACTGAACTCAGCTCTCCCAAGGCCTAGACTAGCCTCCTAACCCCTGGATCATCTTTCCTCTCTATTGCTATATTACATATATTTGGTAATGTTCTGTATCAGTAGTTCTCAAAATAGGGCCGTTGATTGTTCAGGGAAAGCCCCTTGCGGGCTAGGCCAGTTTGTTTACCTGCCACGTCCACATCTCCCACTGGCTGTGGTTCGCCGCTCCAGGCCAATGGGGGCTGCGGGAAGCGGCGCGGGCTGAGGCACATGCTTGCCGTGGAGTGGCAAACCACGGCCAGTGGGAGCAGTGATCGGCTGAACCTGCAGACACAGCAGGTAAACGAACCCATCCGGCGCGCCAGGGCTTTCCCTGAACAAGCGGTGGCCCTAGTTTGAGAACCACTGTTCTATATGTTCATCTTTCCTTTTCCTTATTTCAAGGATAGATAATTTCTTTCATTTGCTGGACGTGCTAATGTTTGTTCTTGTTTTGTATGTAGATTATAAGCACACCACCCATAGCGAACTGAGTATCTAGGTAGTGTATATTTTACTAAACCTCAGCCAGACCATGGTAAAACATGTTTGAGAACCTTTAGAGGTCCAGAAAAGAGGTTTCTTTTTATGCCTTTGATAAAGGCCTCCCTTCTAATTGAGCACTTCTCTCACATATAATCATTTGTGACCTGCCTGACACCAAAATGATTACGTCTTCTGGAAGAATTGACAGTATTGAATGCCATTCATTAGCCAGGATTGAGTACCATTATTCAGGCAGTAAGCCACACATGCAAAGTTTGCCATCCAAGGGAACAAACAGCATGTAAGAAAGAGCCACATCTTCATTTGATAACTTTTAGGATGACTCCGCAATTAAGATATTGGCACAGAAAGAAAGAAAGAAAGACTAAGTTGACATAGATGTATTCCAAAATGTACCAAGGAGAGATTAGTAAAATTTATAACCATAATTCATATACCAGACATTCACTTTCTCAGCTCAAGTTAAAGAACGGAAACATTTGTTTGGAATAAACCTGCAGTGGATGCTAACAATAAATGTATGGTACTGCCTCCAGGGACTGAATAGATGGGAGCTTAAAAAAAAGCCACACCCCAACAACTAGCAGATACAGAAAGGGGATAGTATAGATCACATTGTTGGCACTGCTAAAGTCTAACATTAATGTGATGGGGTTTAAAAAACAAAAACCTTGTCTTGAGATATTTCCTCAGGTTCAATAATACTGTTGCTAATAAAGATTTCATTGTTTTTATAAATATGAAAGTTCTTCTTGGTATCAATGTTACTTCTACATGGAAAATCACTCTCAGTTTCAGGTGTAAACAGCAAGGAGAGAGGCTATGGAGAAAAAAATTCATATATGAAAACAATATGATCCATGCCAGTGTTGTAATCATTGCATACAGAAACTTAACCACAGTTTCAAGGTATCTTCTTAGACAAAAGGGTCTCCATGTATATACTTAACAGCGATAGGTGGAATTAGTCAAGAAATCAGATTCTCCCTATAGCATTACAGGGAGTGGACTGCTAGATAAAAGATTGCCAGTCCCATTACCCCCATAAACCCACTGGAAATGAAGGGGTGGATTGGAATTGTGAGGGAATACCTGTTCTCCATCAAGTCATGCAACCACCAACCCTACAGGGGTTTTGGTGTCAACTCCAGTTCTCCCAGAGCCATACGAAACGCTGTATTACTGAAAGGGTTTTGAAGAGAGTAGTCTATAAAGGGAACCGTATAGGGGAGCTCTTCTAGGAGTCATTTTGCTATGGGAGCCATAGAGTAGATGTGAGAACATGGAGACTCAGATGTTCCAGTGGTCTTGGCAGCTGACCTCTTGATTCTTGCTGGAGCCAGCCTTCCCCACTACATTTTCCCTTAAAAGAGAAGAGAATTCCAAGGAAACACCCATGTAGGGGTAAGCACCTGGCCCTAAAATTAAAAAAAATAAATAAATCCTACTTGTTTTCCTAAGTCTGCAAAACATATATAAATTGAGCAATACCACACCTCACTCAGGTGTCAGTTCCCTGTTGTATTTACCTGATCTAATACAGAGAAAATCTGAATGGTATTTTGACTCAAAAGATAAGTTTATTTTCTGAATGCACACAATCATTTAATATGAAAAAAACGACTGTCGCTACTGAGCCAATAACTTCCCATCCAAACACACATTTCTTTTTTAGTTGTTAACTAATAAGAATCCCAGCAACATCCCTTCCCCTCCACCCCCATTGTCATCATTTTATTGGAGAAAGAATGATGAGTTCGATTTGCCCATTCCACACCCGTGTATGAGGGATTTTGTGTACTTACAGACTAGAAGATTTTGTTTTAGCTCTTGGGATGGGGACCAATGAAAGTTCAATTAATGTAGGACTGCATCCTGATCTATTATGTAAGAACTATAACAAAACCCAGCAATAAAACTTGCATGAATTACTGCAAGAAGGATTTGTCCTATGAAAGCCGTATTCTCTTGGCATGAAGATGATGATGTCAAACTCATTTTATTTATGATCTAAGTCAAATCTACAGAGGTGGAAGACTATTTAGTTCATGAAGTCATCATTGCCATGGGAATTCGATTTTTAACAATTACCTTGAAACTTACTGTTTATTCTAGATTTATGTTACAGAAGCACATAGACACGTTACTTTATGCTACTTCTTGATAGAGAACTCCCCATTCTCATAGGCAGTGTACAGTGATCAAATTCACCAAACTTTTTTTAAGTGTGAAAAGTGACAGTCTGAAGGCATGTTATATTATATATAGTTAACCTGCCATAACTTGACATGCTATGCTTAGTAAGTGTCATATACTGTAGCAACATGAACATAAATCCTCATTCCATTTCTAGCAAGAAAACATGGTCTCTCTCCTGAAGTCAAATGTTGTGTGCTTTTTAAAGTAATTTAGAATGTATTTGCGAGCAACAAAGATTGAAGTTTATTTTATTTGTCTGAGAAGACACTGTGTGTGTTTACATAGTCAAGAACACCACAAGAATACTGAAACAAAAACGGTTTAAAATGATTTGTAAACTCACCTGGTTGTGTTGATACAATTGTGGATTTGTTTGTTGTTTTTTCTTTGCTCATTCTGAACCAATATGTACTGTTAAATAACTTGTGTTCTGACCCAGAGGTAGCAGCATGTCAGAGCTGGATGAAGCAAGACAGAAAGAGCCAAAATCTGAACTCTTCAATAAGAATTCTTCAGTTAGTTAAACTCTGGTAGTTTTTACAAATGCGCTTAACTTATTTTTTAAATTAAGTAACAACTGTTTTGGGTGAAAATTTAAAAGAAGAGCAAAAAGAAGTCTACCGGAGGCAGCAAGACACATGAGATTTCAACCTGAGCAACTAAAGTTTGAAAATGTTGTAAATAATTAAAAAAAAAACAAAAACAGATGATTGCAAGGGAAAGTGGTATGCAATCTTATTACTATACCAGACCCCCCCTTGTCACACATGAAATAGAGGAGTCGGGGAAGAAGCATCTAGCCATAGGTTTTCTGGAAAAAAAAAGGTAATTTCTGTGACCAAGTTATAATATGGGAAGACATTTTAAAATACAACTTCACTTATAGGAGATTTCCAAAAGTGCTCAGCATTTGTTTAACTTTGCTCCAATTCGTGTCACAGCGAGTTTGACCATTGATTTCAATGGGAGCAGAATTAGGCCAGTACTGTGCAATTTTGAAAATTCCCATCTATTTTCCTGCAGTAATGGTTGCAGGAAAAAAAGCTAACATTTTTCTGCCATTTAAAAAAATTAAGGCATTACCAATTAAAAACACAGAAAGTGGTGAGACCTTATTTGCAATTCATTTGCACTTACACTTTGTATATTGTTGCTATGATTTTAAGCACAGGAAAAATAAAATGTAATTGAATATAAGGGACAAGGATAAGTGGTAATGACGACATGAATCAATAGGACCTTGAATCATTTTTAGTGTGCACAATTGAACACATCAATGTTTTGAGAGATAAGACCTTAAAACAAAAGGGAAAGGGAACAGTAAATTGACTTATGAATCTTTTCCTTGTATTCATTTAAGCTCCCAAATCATGGAACTTTAGCATGATCCCTATGTTTACATCAGTGATATATATACACATACAGGAAAAAATTATTCAAGGACTTGCCACATAAAAATACCTAACAAAGCCCATTTTGTAGTCTCCTTTATTGCATATTTTATTTTTAGTCTCATGTTTATTATGGCACAGCCTAAGGCCCTACTAAGAGTGCAGGCCCTTTGTACTAGGTGCTGTACAGACAGAGTAGCAGACAGTCTGCTGCTGAGTCTATAATCTGAATAAACAAGGCAGACAGAGTGGGGGGGAACTGATAACACACAATCAAAGTGAACAATGCAATGGCAGCAAATGTTATGTTAGTTCCATAATATTTTGGGGTGTGGGGTTAGTTAGCAGGTGGGAAGCTTAATGGAAAGAAAAGCTAAGGGAGAGGGGATGAGAAGAAAGAGGGGTGGGTATGGAGTGAAGCAGAGGTAAAGAGACTATAAAGAAGGAAGATGGAGAGAGAGGGGCATTCTATGATGCAGGTGTTCCCCCTTTGGCCAAAGGGATTAGACAATATTCTGAGCCTTACAGAATTTTTTCCATAGAAGGGAAAAAAGTGATTCTACAAGTCAGGTACATTCTTTGGGGGCAACCCTGTTTGTTTACAAAGAATGTACACAAAGTCCCAGTTCCTTGGGCACAATACAAAAATAGACAATACCTTCAAGCACTTTACAAATCACACCCCTCTCATGCACTCTGCTGGAACAGTGAAGTAAAGCCCTGCTTGGGACTGGGATCCCACAGCTTCTGCAGGACCCACTGCCAGAATAGCGGGAGCGAGATTTTAAAAAGTCCTGCGCAGGGCACTACCAGGAAGACAAGGCCTGAAACGAGTGCAGTATGTAGGGAAGCCTGAAGTACTTGTATGTATTTAGTAAATATGGTTATTTGGGATCTCCCTATCCCCATGTAGATTCTTCATATTATTTCTATTGCACAGAATGAAAGACAACCACCCTGATAAAGCACCAAAGGCAGTACACAGCCCAAGCCACCAAGAAAGAATCCCCTGAGTGGATCAACTGAACTGCTATACAGTGGTTACTCTGTCATCTCGTCCCTCTGTTCCTTACCAACAACACAGGCAGGGCTTTCCTCAGGGTGGGGGTGAGGGTTTGAACACAGTGATATGTAGCTTTAAAATAAACGTTTTAGGTAATACTTTCATATGCTAGAAGTAGTAGCCATATCTGTAAGATAGTGAACACAAAAAACCACCACCACCTGGCCCAATTATGTGAGCTGATGGGCACCATTCCACTACTTTTAATGGAAGTTGGGAGCATCAGTACCTTCCTAACATCAGGCCCCAAGAGACCAGGGAAACGGACATGCTCCTTTACTGTACACATTTATAGTTTTATCTTCTTTATATTTGGCATTAATAGAACTGGTGGATGTTAGATCTAATGCAGCAGTGGAAGTTTTACTCCCAAACATGTGACAGATTAACTTGAAAAACATAAATAGTGGGTTTCCCCACTCCCTCCGTTTTTTAGAAGTACTGATGAAAAAAAAAAAAGCTACTGGAAACTTGCCTACTACTGTTGCAATCTTTTTCTTCTTCTATTGCTTGCTGAGCAGTTGCTAATATAGTAGCAGGAGGTACTGTCACTTATTTTCATATGTAAAAATTGTGCAACTAGGACTGTGCTTCATTTAGAGTAATTTTATACAATTTCCTTTTAAGTCAATAGCACTTCTTGATGGGGAGGGGGAAGGCTCTTTCCTTTCCCAAAGATTAAAATGAGTCTGACAGTATGAGCAGAGCTGAAATATTGCTGTGTCATTCAATACCTACATGTGTGATCACAAAATCATGCTACTGCGGGGGGGGGGGGGGGTAGGGCGAGACACTGGTACAGGGAGACGAAAGCGTTCATGAGGGTCAAATGAACTCCAGTAACATCCACAGAAAAATGCATCATGTAGCTAACCTTTTAAAAGGTTATCTGCCCCCACTCTAAAAAGTCACTAGAACAGGCAAAAAAACCTCAAACTTAACATGTTTTCCTGTTTAACATTACAAAGTACAATACAATAACTAACAGCCAGCTATTGTGGCAGGTATTGGAGATATTCTATAGAGGGAAAGAATCCCATAAAAATATAAAGGGGAATTAAAATGTTTTCCCCTCTTTCTTTCAAGAGGAAATAGATTTGTCACTGCCTATGGGGAATTTACAAAATTCCATTTTAGTACAAGCAAATTTTCTGACCAAATTCATATTTCCTCCTCATCCCATAAAAATTTGGATGGAGAAAATATGTTTGTGACTTGTCTGGAAATCCAAAATGTTTCAGTTTTTGGACAATAAGGCCATTTTCCCCATATCAAAAGCAGACACTTTTTCAGGATGTTTGTTTAATTGAAAAATGATTTTTCCCCCCACCCAAAAATGCTTTCAGTGGAAAATTTTCCAGCCAGCTCTACAAGTAAGTTTAACAGCAGCAAGAATTGACTGACTCTTCTTCCCATCATCTACCATTCAGGCTGAATGAGGTTAGAGAGGATGGAGTCTGACATGCCTCTGGATTTGCTAATTCTACCTTGGAAATGCTTCCACTCAAGATCAGAGCCTGTGCCATCACTGACCAATTGGTACATTTTAACTCAGGAGTTATCACAAGTCTAGTAGATTATGTAGAATTTCCAGCAGAAGTTGAGCAGCCTCTACAATAAGTAGTGCAGGATTCTGAAGAGTTTAGCTCAGAGAGGCAGGAGGTTTAGAATGCCAAGAAACTTAGTTTTTATATGCAGTAGACACAGGATTTTATAGCTGCCTGCATTCAGCTGCTTACCTTGCATGTTTTTCCAATATAGCTGAAGTTAAAATAAAAATGAATGGGAAAAGTTAATACCTCTGCTTGAGACATGCAGATACAAATTCCTGTAATTTGAATGAGAGTCAAACACAACTACATATTTTGATAACTGGCTAAAACATTTAGTGGATACACTGCATGAAACATTTTAGCCTTCTTCATCATGTCCTATCACTTTTCTAGAGGACAGTCTTTGGGGTTTCTCCAAGGAATCTGAACAGTTGTCCCATTACATTCATTCATGAGGTTTCATTTGAAGGGGATCATCATCTAGTTCTGCCATTTAAATATTGAATGGCAACTTTGTTGAAGTTCAGGAAGTACAGAAGTGTCCCCATTTGTTTCAATGGGAGCTATGAGGATAATACTTAGCTGAGCTATGTTGTAAATTCTGTAGCAGCTTCATCTGCTTTAAAAAAATACTCCAGGGAATTACAGTAGATAGATATTCAGTAACATCTGAAGGTTGCCATATGGGATACTTGTAATGCTTTATTGAACCCTTACTATGTACTACTTGAAATACACCAACTTTAAATATATGAAGTAATTTTAAAAACATTAGGATTATTATACATACACATATCTGTCACCTGGGTATTTGCAATTTTCTTTTTGACATTTCTTATGTGCTTAATCATTATAAGATTGACTCATATGCTATTGATAGAGGGGGAAAGCCAATAATAACTAGAGCTGGTCCAAAAACAGGGGAAGAAATGATTTGTCACCCCATGTTTTCATCAAAAGTAAAGTTTTAAATGTAAAAAATTCCCCAAACATCAAATCAGTTCTCTAGTTGGTCAACTATCAAGTTGTCATTTAAAAAAAAAAAAATCAAACTTTCAAATTGACAAGATGTATTAAAGTTTTGATTTAAAATTTTAATGATCTCCAGTAATATCATTTCTCTGGATGGACTTCATCCCTTGTGTAACTTCAGTTGATCTCTCTACTTCTAACAAAAAGAAAAACACCCCCCCCCCACACACACACCCCCAAGAAGTTGTTCAGCACACACAATAAGAGTGGCATACCTACTATTTAAAATTAGGCCAGGGACTATGAAATAGTGTCTCGTTATGAGCCATTAGCACTGTGAAATATTGCTCTTGATAATGAACATGAATATTAGTATTAAAATCTTTATGGCTGTCATTCACAAGTAATAACCCTAACCATGTTATTTCTTATATTAATAGAAAGATTACCACAATACGGCCATAATATTTATTAGGCAGAAAGGTAAAATTATAAACATGTTAATTGTGAAAAGTAATGTGTCAAGTCCACTTCACACAATGAAGTTAACATATCTGTAGCTTGGTTTTTTCCTTGGTTGAGCTAGTTAAGTAATTTGTGTTTCATCTGAAAATTTTCATTACATTTTTTAAGGAAAGTTTTCTTAATTAAAAAAGTATTCTCTTCTCCATCTTCTTAGAACGTAAAAGGAAAAATAGGAACACAGCTAACAGGAGAATTCATAACCAAATACAGGGGTGAGGGGAGAGAGGGAATGAAGTAAAAGCCTAGAAGGAAAACATGGGAGAACTCAGAGTAGGCCAAAGAAGCAGGCCAACTACAGAATGAAAGGAAAACAACCTGAAATTAAGGGATTATCTACATTACCTGCTGGATCGAAGGGCAGCGATCCAGTGGAGGTTGATTTATTGCATCTAGTCTAGATGCAATAAACAGACCACCGAGTACTCTCCCATTGACTCCAGTACTCCACCGGGGCGAGAGGCACAGGCAGAGTCAACAGGAGAGCGTCAGCCATAGACTTACCGCATTGAAGACACCTTGGTAAGTAGATCTAAATACGTCGACTTCACATAGCTGCAGTTGCGAAACTTAGCTCAATCCCCCACCCCCACTACAGATCAGTCCTAACTTGATATGTGGAAGAGGTTTGAGGAGAAGAAAAGTGATAGCTGTGGACCTCTGTACAATAGTTCTTGACAAAAGGCAGAAATTGTTTGTATGGGTAAAGGTTAAGAACACAGAATAAAAGTATGAGGTTTTATTTAAAGCATACAAGAAGTCCATTGGGATAAGACATTTGGCAATGAATAATGTAATGGAAAGTAAGGCTAGGGTTATGAACAATAGCATTCAAACATCCTACATTATGCAATGACTGACATGTAAAGTGCTTCATTACATTTTCCAGCCAGTCAGTCAAAGATGGATGTTCTGAGTTGCTCAGCGTATTTAAAAAGGGTCAATAATTGTTAAATGCCAAGTACAAAATATAAAGTATGGGATATGAAACAGTGTGGTAAATTAAAAAGGCTTTATAACCTATAGCAAGTGATATAGGCATCAGGATGGGACAGTTTATGGCTCTATGGATAAAAGCTAATATGTCTGAGGAAGACATTATTGCACATAAAAACAGCCATACTGGGTCAGACCATAGATGCAATCTAGCCCAGTATCCTGTCTTCCGACAGTGGCCACTGCCAGGTGCCCTAGAGGGAATGAACATAAACAGGTAATCATCGAGTGATCCATCCCCTATCACCCATTCCCAGCTTCTGGCAAACAGTAGTTAGGGACACCATCTCTGCCCATCCTGGCTAATAGCCCTTGATGGACCTATTCTCCATGAACTTATCTAGTTCTTTTTAAAACCCTATTAGAGTCTTGGCCTTCATAATATCCTCTGGCACAGAGTTCCATAGGTTGACTGTGTATTGTGTAAAGAAATACTTCCTTTTGTTTGTTGGTTTTAAACCTGCTGCCTATTAATTTCATTTGGTGAGCCCTAGTTCTTGTGTTATGAGAAGGAGTAACTAACACTTCCTTATTTACTTTCTCCACACCAGTCATGATTTTATAGACCTCTTCATATCCCCCCCAGTTGTCTCTTTTCTAAGATGACAAGTCCCAGTTTTATTAATCTCTCCTCATACGGAAGTTGTTCCATAACCCTAATCATTTTTGTTGACCTTTTCTGAACCCTTTCCAATATATCTTTTCTGAGATGGGGCAACCACATCTGCATGCAGTATTCAAGATGTGGGTGTACTATGGATTTATATAGAGGCAATAGGATACTATCCCTTTCTAAAGGATTCCCAACATTCTGTTTGCTTTTTTGATTGCTGCTGCACATTGAGTGGATATTTTCAGAGAGCTATCCACAATGATGCCAAGATCACTTTGAGTGGTAACAGTGAATTTAGACCCCATCATTTTTATGTGTCGTTGGGATTATGTTTTCCTGTGTACATTACTTTGCATTTATCGAGTTTCATCTGCCATTTTGTTGCCCAGTCACCCAGTTTTGAGAGATCCTTTTGTAGCTCTTCGCAGTCTGCCTGGGACTTCACTATCTTGAGAAGTTTTGTATTATCTGCAAATTTTGCCACCTCACTGCTGACCCCTTTTTCCAGATCATTTATGAATATGTTGAATAGAACTGGTCCCAGTACAGACCCCTGGGGGACACCACTATGTTCCTCTCTCCATTCTGAGAACGGACCATTTATACCTACCTTTTGTTTCCTATCTTTTAAACGGGTACCAATCCATGAGAGGACCTTCTCTTTTATTCCATGACATGTAGAACTATTATAATAGTAGAGTGTGAGGAGTGAGTTTGAACTGAAACAGTAAGTAAATGATGGTGAGACACTACGCTTATAGGTTGGAAATAGAAGATAAATTGGCAAATGCTTATGCAGATAAAGGAGGATTGGAGAAATACCACAGAACTGATGAAGGGAATTTCAATGAACCAGGCGTTGACTAGTAAAAAGGGATTGCAAAATGACTAAGAAAGGAAATCAATTTTGGAAACACATCAGTGCTGTTTTCTTATGAGGCTTGAGAATGAAAGATTCTATTCTGCCCTATTTAAACACCACAAAAATGGGATAGTTATGTGGTGAAAGTAACAGTGAATCTTGCCCATTCACCTTGTGTGGATACAGAGGTTCCTAGATACACTGTTAATCCCTGCTATTCTGATTCTGGGAGGATCCATTTAGCTCTACTTAATGTGAGTCACACATTATCCTCTCTAAACAACATGAAGTTACTCATGGAACTTCACCAGTTTCTGTAATATCAAAATTCTAGCTCCTAGACTGGGGTGGGAAAACTTTTTGGCCCAAGGCCCAAATAGGAGTAGGGAAATTGTATAGTGGGCCATGAATACCCATGAAATTAGGGTTGGGGTGCAGGATGGGGTGAGAGCTCCAGCTGGGAGTGGGGATGAAGGGTTTGGGGTATAGGAGGGTGCTCCAAGATGGGACTGAGTGATTCAGAGTGTGGAAGGGGGCTCCAGGCTGGGGCAGGGGATTGGGGCATGGTGGTGGGGGTTGAGGGCTACGGCTTGCGGTTGCAGACTCCAGGGTGGAGCTGGGAGATGTTCAGGGTGTGTGAGGGTGCTCCAGGCTGGGACCGATGGGTTCGGAAGGCAAGGAGGAGGATCAGGGGTGCAGACTCTGGGCAGCACCTACCTCAAGCAGCTTCTGGAAGCAGCAGCATATCTCCTCTCCGGCTCCTATGCAGAGCAGCAGCCAGGCGGCGCTGCATGCTGCCCTGTCCGAAGGTGCCGCCCCTGCAGCTCCCATTGGCCACAGTTCCTGGCCAATGGGAACTGCGTGGACAGTGCTTGGGGCAGGGGCAGCATATGGAGCCCCCTAGCTGCCCCTACATATAGAAACTGGAAGGGGGACTGTTGCTGCTTCTGGGAGCTGCAGAGAGCTGCAGCACGCTCGCATGGAGTGGCCTCGACCCCACTCCCCAGCTAGAGCATGGGAACGAGGCAAGACCCAGACCCCACTCCCCAGCAGGAGCTCGAGGGCCAGATTAAAATAGACTGTTGGGCCAAATGTGGCCTGCGGGCCATAGTTTGCCCACCCCTGTCGTAGATACAGAGTTCTTCATCACTAGGCTATGGTTCAAATCCACATTAGCAGTGACCCAAAAGTAGTATCATGTAGCTAACGTGTTTTTTTATGTAACCTCTGTATAAACAAGCCATCTTTAGAAACCACTTCTACAGACGACTGCTTATACCAATCAATGTAGTAAACCAAATTCATAGAGGAAGCCAATTCAACTTCCATGATGTTGGAGACAAATTCACAGGCAATTTTACATCAGCTCTCAACTGGATAGAAAATGGACACAAATGGCAAAGTACAAGAGTTGGCATTTAAAATAAATCCGCATTTGCTCAAGAGATAGTAGAGGTATTTCCAGTACCTCGATTTTCCCCTACACTTAAAATAGGCAATTACTTTGGTAACTAAGCTCTATTGTGATTTCAATTACACTAATAGAATTCCAGAGTAAGTCTTCTGAAGTCAAAATGTAATCTAGTCCACCCATGTTTAATTTATCCCCTCTTGTTGATTGATGTTACTTCTTCCCATCCCTTTCTAACTCCTTTCTACCCACTAAATAAGCATCTCTGTGCAAGCCACATTACTTTATTATTTATATAGTATTGAACTGGCCTCACATTTTGTTTTGCTTGCTTGCTTTTGACCAGTACCATGCAATCTCTAGAGGTCAACACATTCTAATAAAGTCTGCAGTGTTGTACGAATGATTTTTTTTTAGTGGATAGAAAAAAAACAGAAGCTCTTCCAACAGTAAAATTGTGAAAATTTATCATATACTAATAGCACATTTGACACTGCAGAACAGATCATACGGCAGAGAAAAATGGTAATGAACTGCAGCATAAAGACATAACACTGGAAATAAGTACATTCTAGAGGCAATATCTAAGCCAAGAAACAAACAAACAATAGTTAACTGAATGTTTATTGCTTTTTCTTAATTATGCATGGTAAAGCAAAATAAGTATTCTTTTGATGGTCTTATTTGACTAGATAATACATAGAGATGAGAAGACTAAAACCATGAACAATTATTCAGTTGTTAGTAATGTTTCAAGTGGCTACATATTGATAATACATGATGGGGATGAGGGTGATAAAAATAAAACTTATTGTTTAACATAGATCACTGGAAGGTTCTCAGATTCCTAATTCTGTTGGTTACAGACATAATCTTTACTCTCCAAGACAGAACTTCCCTATTACTCATATCTTGGTCACCCTGAGAATAGATTACTGCAATGATCTCTACATGGGCCTACCCATTTATACCACTCAGGGAATGAAATCCTTGCAGACTGTGGCAGCCAAATTCACCCTGGGACTATGGTATATCATTCCTCCAGGACCCACACTAGCAGTTGGTAAATTTGTAGGTGGAGTTCCAGCTGATGGTTTTAACTCCTAAAACTCAAAATGGCTTGAGACCTAGTTACCTGAAAGACCTTCTCTCTCTGCGCCATATTGATGCAGGTGGGATCAAAGTGTTCACAATGGTCATGCTTCAAAATGAGACAGGATAGCAATAGGAGAAAGTTCTCCATGTTGGATGCTGAATTTTAAGATTCACTCCCTTCCCTGCCCAGATCGGTTAACTTTCAGAGAATGCTGCAAAGGCTTGAATTCTCTCTCAACTATTTGGGCAGGAGGGTGGTCTAGAAAAAAAAAAAAACTTTTAATACTTTCTGCAGGAAAGAGGATATCTCCTACATGAGTTTGTTTTATACTATGAAAAGCACCCTGTTGTATTTGAGTTTCTGATGGGATATTAAATTAGACAGTCTCTTTAGTTGTTTTTATAAACTGAACTAATTAATACTCCCACCTCCAAGATCCCCGCTCAGATCTACAGTTTCATACTTTGGTTTGCCTGTACTGCCCCATGTTTCATGCAACCACCATGAGAAGAGGTGGGAAGATTTCTATGGCATTAACATTTAAGCTCTGGGAGAGTACCACCATATTGGGAGTATTCAGCTCTGCATAGTGAACTGTCTTCAACTACCAGGACGCATTCAAATGCAGAGATTGCCAATGACATGGTTCCTAGTGAGGGATGCCGGAAAACGTGGGGAGGACTGTTGCCAACCCCAAGAATTCAACAAGCAACAAGTTCGGGCCCCTGAAAATAAATAAGACTGCCTTAAAAATAGATATTTTTAAAATAAAATAAATGTGGGGTTCTTTACTTTCTGCCATTTGAGTCTTTAGGGGGCACTCAAGTCAGGTTTTCAATCTTTTCTCCCCCTCTATATGAGCTAGAAATTTAATTTTTTTACAGAATGAGTCTCACCAATTCACTTGACTCCAGGAGCTTGGGCTTGAACAAAGACACCAAAAATCACAACACTCACAGTAAATTCATGAGCTGGCAACACTATCGAACCATGCAGATTTATGATACGCCCTGGATCAGTGCAGATAATTTCCCTAGAAAGGCTGTGTTAAAGAAGTCTCACACCTGCTCTAGTTAATGGAGTTGCATCTGCTTACAGAGTTACTGTTGGCCTGTACGTCGGCTACTCACATCCAATATAGAGCTGCCAATATCACTTTAAAAAAATGGTATTTGGCTTTTCTGAATAATTAAAACTAGCAGTTCACAAAGGTGTCATTTCCCTGGCAGACTCAAAGTTAAATAGATGCATCATTCAGAGAAAATTTTAAAACCATCAGAAGAGGGATTAGGAACAATCAAGTGTTGTTTTGGAGTTTATTTTTATGATTACCTGAAGGCCTGAGAGACTTCCAAGTATGAGTAATGTAACAAGCATTCGTATTTCATGGAAACTGATGTATTAACCCATGTAATGTACATTCCATTATCCATAAAGTATGATCTGCATGATCTTAATGTCTTAATAAAGCTTTCTTTGGTGGGGAGTGAGAGGAAGAACTTGCTATGTGTATTTCAGTCCCAACTAAAGTAAATAAAAATCTATTTAAAAGAAAGTGTCACTTTTGTTCATATACGACTTGAATTTCATGAATGAATAGCATCTATTATAGCATGTACAAAGAAATGAACCTTACATAAATGCCCTACATGATTCAAGCAGTCACTTTCTAATCTTTGTATTCCAACAGAATTAATAGCTGTTATGAAATATTCATAGAAAAGTGTCTATTGCCTGTGATTTCTGCTAAAGTGTAATTTTTAACTTGTTTTATGCATTTCTTGCTATCATTAATTTAGGTCAGGCAAGAGCCAACTAATTTATTTATCTATATCTATATCTATATATTATAAATACTGCTTCTGACAGACTGTATGAGGTGATTTGACCTTCTAAATAGGTATTATTTACAGCAGTTATAGGCACTATGGGCCTAATCCAAGTCCATTGAAGTCAATATTCTTTCCACTCACTTGGGGTGGGGCCTTTGGATTAGGTTTTATGGGCCAAATGGTGCTCTTAGTTACCACTAGTGTAAATGTAGACAGAGGTATTATTCCGTATTTACGCCAGATTAACAGTGTAGCATGTGGCCCATTATCAGATACCATATATGTACAGGATCAAATCCTATTATTCTCTCTAAGGCAAGAACAACAACAATGGAGTAAGTTTGTAAGCATAATTCAGTCAAAACCTCTGTTGGCTTCAACGAAAGGCTGTTCTGGCCTCCTGGATCTTAGATTTCAGAGTAGCAGCCGTGTTAGTCTGTATTCGCAAAAAGAAAAGGAGTACTTGTGGCACCTTAGAGACTAACAAATTTATTAGAGCATAAGCTTTCGTGAGCTACAGCTCACTTCATCGGATGCAGCATCCAATGAAGTGAGCTGTAGCTCACGAAAGCTTATGCTCTAATAAATTTGTTAGTCTCTAAGGTGCCACAAGTACTCCTTTTCTTTTTGCTGGATCTTAGAATAATTAATGCAAGAGAAAGAACAACTTATTTAAAGACTCAAATTAAATGAATGCTCAGTGAAAACTTGTAGTGTAACTCCAGACTTTGCTGATTATGGGCCAAATGCCATAGTCTTTACTCCAACAAATTTCACACAGACTTCAATGGGGTTTCATGGGCAACTGAGGACACCTTTATACCCCTGTGACCCCATTGCCTTTGTGTGGGGTTTTATCGGAATCCAAGGATATGATTTGGTCCTAATTATGGATTGTCAAAAGGAACACACACCAGGCTGTAAAGAGTGTAAAAACAACCAGTGACATTTTCTCTTTAAGAAGTTATATTTTGCACAGGAAAGGGCTCTGCAGAGAGGTTTAAACTGTACCTCTTACAACGAACATGGGATTTGGTGACCAAGATGGAACAACCCTTATGTTGCACAAACACAGCAACATCTACATATAGTTACCCTTGGGGGACTCCCAGCCCTCCTGCTTTATTCATGTTCTTACCCCAAGTTCTGTAATGTGATCACGCTCATTCTGGCTAAGGAGGGTGCTGTCCAGTGCTCCTTAATATTCATTTGATGCAATGTGACATTTGACAATAAGCATTATTCAGAGGGAGCATTTGAGAGCAACGTACTCACTCTCTCACAAGGTTCTCAGGGAACAAATGATGGACACTAGGACCCAAATTCTGGACCCCAATTAGCATCCTGTTGCAACAAAGAGTGCAGTGCAAGCTTTGCTTGCACTGGACCATGCACGTGCTTCAATTCTGACAAGGAGAGACACTCCCCCTTGACATGAAAAGGTAACTCAGTCTCCAGGCCATTCACCCTGAGCCTCTCTGCTTAGATTTGCAAAAGGAGGATGAGGAAAATGAGGAGTTTAACAGGTGATGTAAATTTAAATATATAAATAACTGAAATCATGTCTGTCACAATATCACACAGTGGGCTGCCCTTTCCACTTCAAGAAATAAAACACCCAGCAATCAATCACTATTAAAATGATTCTTTAAAATGATTTGCCTCCTTCAGGTAAAATCATACAGAACTTGATAGGGATTTTAAGGTCACTTTCTGTGGAAAATACTTTTAAAAACCCTACAGATTTTAATACAGAACAGTTCCACCCTTTGTACCACCCTACCGAAATCCATTATAGGAATTTTAAATTCTAGAGGATGGTGTCAACACCGCCGACGGTTCTATGCCTCTTGTGCCCCATCTCTTTAAACTCTGAGGCACATGTAATTCTTAGAGTTCTCTCAACATGAATTCTGTTCCCTCTCAAGGCATGTGTTGAAATATAAATAAATAAATAAAATAAATATTCACAGAGGGTTCGAAACAAGTTAAAGCAAGGCTATTTTCCCTATTAAACTCTATCATTTTCCATTATGCTTCAGCCTGCATCCCTAAAGGACAATCAGCGAAACCCACTGAGTTTTTAGCATGGTTGCTCTTGGCATGAAGCTCTGCTCAGTACCCCTGATTCTGCCCCATGCAGTTTTCTTGTTCTTCCTACACTTTGTGTCTATCAGATTAATTTTTCCATATTGTATGCATATTTATAATTAAAAAGGAACATTTGCTGCACAGTGAATTTCAAAAGGCTTAGTATACCTTATACATACATGCATGTTATGGATAAAAACTGTTACATGTTTATTTCATTTTGCAAATGCTAGTGTCACATGGTAAAACAGAATAATGTACCCTAATGTCAAGTAATGGAACAAGAAATAACCTATTTTTTAAATCAGGTTGTCATGACCACTTTAAATAATTCATCACCAACAAGATTTTTTCCAGGTAATTGAAAGAAATACACCCAGGAAGCAGGTGTTTTTCCCATTGCTACCAAATAATTCAGGATGACACATAATACTTTGACAGTGCATATACATAAAAACACACATCTCACTCAGAAAATGTTCCTGAAAGACACAGGTTCTCCTGAACGTACAATATTTCCTGCTACCACATAGTGCCATCACTGCAGAGGCTGATCTGACAGCAAAAATGTGAAGTTCATAATTAGACTGTGTCCAGTATTTATAAAAAGCAAACAAACAAACAGGGATTTAATTTCTGATTGCCATTTCTCTGACTTGAGAATGAAAAGTGTGTGTTGTGTTGGTTTCTCTTCAGAAGGGTCTGTGGAAACATTTTCTTTAATTTTCCTCTTCATGGAGTTATCTATAAGAGATTTTAGAACCAAAGCAGTCTATAGAGCCCCAAGTTTCACCTGGTTTTGCATTGAAAGACGAAACCATGAATTTCAGATGACTGATGCAAACCATCAGTAATGGAACCTGAGCCCTCATTTGCTCATTAGATACACAAACCTCAGCAAAATGGGTTCAGTTCTGAGTTAAGAGTTTGTAGTGAAACTTGGTGTCAGTTGGGCTTTATTGTCAACACTTCTCAGGACTTAAATTCTAATAACAAACTGAGAATAAATAGTGATCACAATGCCAACTCGACTGTCCTCTAATATGCATAACCCTACATAGAAGTTTCATTAACAGATCCTAGAGCCAGTCAATCACTGTGTGCACAGACACAAACATTGTGAACATTTCTAATTTCTGAAGGAAAAATTCACCTCAGCCACTTTGCTTTGCACAAGTATCATGTGATCAAGCCTCACTAGCACTAATACTTGGAAAACCTGAATTATGAGCTCATACCCTGAAATGCTTCAATAAAGGAAATGTTCTATTTCCTTTTCTGCATGTGTTCAGACTTGGATAATTTGTTAGTCGCGTTAATCAAATCTAGCTAAAGAAACATTATTATTATAAGACACATGCAACTATTCATAGGTAAGCAACAGCTTTAACAGCAAGATAAGTCATTAAAATTAATGAAAAAGTTGATTTCAAACAATTAAGACATTTGAGGAAGTTTCTCTGAACTCATCGTGATTGCATATGGAAAAGAGAGGCTTAATCTGAATGAATTATTCTCTCAGCTCCAGCAAATAAACAAAACTTGTGAGTAGGAATCTTCCAGCTAATGCACTTTTTCCCAGCAGTGAAATACCAGAGGGAGAGTTATATGAAAGTATACATAGATGAACTAGAGTAGTTGTGTCCAAATTAAAGTGCACTGGATACAGAACTCTGGATTCAAAAGTTTGAATCAAACCCAAGATGCAAGACTTTATCCAAGCCTTTTTACTACCTACATGATCTGGAGTCTGCTAGCATATGACCTTCCAGCTGGGTTTCTCCACCTCAAAGTTGATCAAGTTCAGTGCTATGGAGGGGAGTGGGATGGATGTTGTTTTAATTGAGAAATGAGATTGTTATAATACCAAACTTTGCAAAGAGGGTCACTGAAGTTCCCAGCCTAAAACTCATACATTCCACAATGCATGCAAGTACTATGCTAACAATACTATTGTTACACATATCAAAAACAAAAAGTTATATCACCCTTTTCCCATATCGAAACCAAGTAACTGATCTCATTGCTGTAAACCAATACCTGCCGCTTTTCAACCAAACCCCAAAATGTTATCTCCTCTCGTGTCACAGGATGACTAAAATTAGATTGTAACCTCTACAGGGCAGGGACCTTGTCTGTCTATTTAAGGAGATGTATAAGTAAAAAAAAAAAAAAAAAAAAACACACGCATCCTGCTGCTACCTGGGATGAGTGCCTCAAATGCCATCAGTAATAAACATGGTGATAACACTGCTTGGGTTCTTCTATCCACAACATATAGAAAAAAAAAATTTAGGGCCAGATTTTCAAAGACCTCGCCATCCCACAGCTCCCATTTAGGCACCTCAATAAAGGCCTGATCCAATCCCATTGAACATTTCCCAGAGACCTCATCTACCATGTAAGCATCTAAAAGAAGGAGCCAATTTTTTCAACAACATTGAGCACCCAGCAGCTCCCACTGAGAGCAATGGAATCCACATGTTTACTATTTACTTGTTGACAATAACGGGAACTGCTGGGCTGTGAACCCAGTTGAAAATATGAGTATTTCAGTTGTGTGTCAGTGGGAGCTGAGCTTTTAGAAAAATGTGGCCACTTCATTCAGTTGAGAGAGAAAGTAAGTTGATCAAATGTTATTTGATGAATATATGAGCCACATTTTCCCACTACTGGAGAAATGTACAGTTGCTTTGACCATTATTTTACCAGCTCTAAAACTGAATTGGTCTTGAAAAAAACCCAGCATGTGTTTAAATTGCTAAGGAAACAGATGCACAAACTGTGTATGCAAACCTGAAAAAAAAAAAATAGCTTAAGAGGTTTGCAAAAATCCACAAAGACTGTCCCATCCTCACTTAGATATTTTAGAATCTTAGTTTAGTAATTGCCAAGCAGGTCTCCAAATCCCCAGGAGGAAAGTATATTACAGATATTAGTGCCTGAACTTGCCGGGAACCTCACTGCCATTGTCTCTTTTTAGCACTGAAGTTATGTGCTGTACACATTAATGAACACTGTATAGAGCTCAACAACAATCAATAGCTCTGCCACACACAAAATATGTAAGTGAAAAATATTTTTCAAAAGGATAACAAAAAGTGGATTCTATCTTGAGAGCAAGTTCTGTATTATTTTCATGTGACCCTTTTTTCCCCCCCAAGGGATCATGATGCTTAAAAAACCACACACACACACACACACACACACACACACACACACACCCACACTTGATTACTGAACGATTTGTATTGATCTAGGAGTGCAAATGGAGGCACACTACATCATGAGAACACAAATCTTTAACATGTTAGCTGAAATAAGAACACAAAAAATCATACAAAAACTTGCATCATCATCTTCCTTGGCCTCTTTGCTGCTCTAGAGACTGCTGATCATACCCTCCATTCTAGATATTGTATCCCTTCCAGGCTTTTGGGCTCCTGCCCTTTCCTAGTACTCCTCTAACCTTTCTGGTGTTCCCTTCAGTATCTCTTTTACGGGTCCTCTTCCTTGGGACATGTAGGAGATGACAGAGAAAAAAGGTAGAGGCTCAGAGATAGACATACATTCATAGGAGCTCCTGTGGTCCCCTCCTCTTCCCATTTTATAACATTTTTGATTGATATCTGCCGTCATTGTTCCAAATGCCATCTTTAAAGTACCTGACTATTCCAACATCCCATCATGGAAGTCTTGCTGTCAATTTAAGTTATCTACTCCTCCAATCTTGTATCTTTCTGCATCATGTTTTTAAATTTCATTGGAAACCTAATACTGAAAATGGGATCCTTAAAGTTTTGATAACCTTAAGAGCAAACCTGTGTTCACATTGCTCACATGGTAGAAAACCTCTGGGCCAGTTTACCATTGTGCATGCAAAATTATAAGAAGTCCTCAGTCCCACCAGCAAACCAGGTGAAACTTGTCAGTTTCAATTCATTGGAGAGCAAACTCAAAAGTGAATTCTGGCAGGCTGAAGGGGGATACATCCAGGTGAAGGAAGGAAAACTGAATTTGACAAAAATCTGCTATAAACTGGCTTGCCAAGGTACATTCACTAAAAGAATATAAACCAACTGGCTAAACTGTATCCAATATAGACAAACTTTTAAAGATTTTATGGAGTACTTGTGGCACCTTAGAGACTAACAAATTTATTTAAGCATAAGCTTTCGTGAGCTACAGCTCACTTCATCCGATGAAGTGAGCTGTAGCTCACGAAAGCTTATGATCTAATAAATTTGTTAGTCTCTAAGGTGCCACAAGTACTCCTTTTCTTTTTTGCAAATACAGACTAACACAGCTGCTACTCTGAAACCTGTTAAAGATTTTATGTCCTTCTCGTGCTCCCTTCCACAAGTACAATACGTGGTGGAAATGCAAGATCTATTTAAATCACACAAAGGGATTTCAACTTTAATCAGAAAACATGGTGCATAGAAATTAAAGAAATATGCATACAAATTTACAAATTCAAACCACATACACAGGAATGCCATGCCTTTAAATTCTCCATTTTCCTCTTATTATACTATTGCCCCAACCATGCACTCTCATTTTGCTATGTTACTTTCAATAATCAATATGTTTTCACTTGTCTGACAAATTGAAGTGAAGGGACCATATCTTCTATTTGACCTTGCATTTCACATTCAGGCTAGTGGAATATAAAAAGTCTGGGGAAAAGATAAAGCGAAAAGAAACAAACTTTTACACATCACAACAGCATTTCATGTTTTGTACCTTTTTTCCTGAAATGGAATCTATTTCAACATTAAAAAGCTCCCTCCTGGTAAAACCAAACCAAACCCCAAATGTGACTGATAAATCTGAAATGGAGGCTGCTGCATGGCAATAGTTGTGTGCAGATCAGTAGAGATTAGACAAGCATTACCCTTTTCTTAAAAGGAACATTTTACCTGTATAGGAGATTGAAAATACAGCTCTCTGAAGATTCATTTTCAAACAGCCCCCTCCTAGATGCACAAGAAGTCAAACAGCTTTTTTTCTTTTCAAGATTTTATACAAGTAAGAGCAGGAGTTAGGGGAAAAGGAGATAAAAAATGTAATGGCTGAATATTTTTCCAAGCTGGGAAACACAGTTCAACCTATTGCAGCCTAGTAGAAAAAGCAGAACTATTTCACCTAGGGATGGCCTGAACTGAAAACCTGGATTCAAACATACCTCAACTTTGGAATGGGAAGGATCACAGTTGAGATCAGAGGCCAGATTCTGTTTCAACAGCTTCATTTTAGCATTATAATGGGAAAAACTAATGCTGCAAACTTTGGGATGTTTGGCGCTGAATTTGGGGGCACAAACACATTTCTCCCCTGGCTTGAAACAGCCATTTTGTTCTTCTTGGGCATAACCACACCACAATATGTAGCCTGACTCATGATCACCTTCCATCTAACCCACGCTGGCATGGACAACTTCCTTTTCCATTAAAAAAACCTCTCATAATTTGCCTCTGACAGCTACAGCTTACACAGAAAAATGAAAATCAAATTAATTGGTCATGATGTTAATGGGGTTTACCAGCTGGAAACAAGCAGAAGGCCAGCCCTAGATGGCCAGTCACTTTTCCACAGACCACCAGTGTCTCTGCCAATAACAATGTGAGTACAGTTGGCTTAAAAGGGTCCAATCCTGACATTCTTCCTCGATCAAAATTCTGATTTTAGCTGCATTTTACAAAATCTGAACAAATCCTCCTTTTCTTTATTCGTACGAGAAATCCAACTGAAGTCATTGGAAGTATTTGTATGATTGATGTGAACAGGATTTTGCTCTCTTTATATAGGGATCGCTTCACCCACCACTAAAATGCAGCTCTCTCTTAAGTGGCAAATGATCTTTTTAACAATGCATGAGAGCATTGTGGTCTATGGTTCTCTTCTCTGTACTCCTGGGGTAAGGTTTTATTTCTAGTTCAAGAATTATGGCTTTTCTGAATGTGAGCTACTCTTCAGTGTCTTTGTACATTTTCATTCCCTGTAAGCCACATGCATCACATATATTTTACAGAAAAAACAGTGATCAAATATTTTAATGCCTTTTTCTCATCTAAAGCTATTTTAGTCATTTACTATTCTCAAAATCATATGGGTACCAGTTATCTATTGATTTACTTTATTAGTTACTATGTAAAAGATGTGAGTTAAAAATAAGATGTTCTCAGACAGTGAAATTCTTTAAAATGTGATGACTTCCCTATTATGAGAAAAAAAATGCCTTGCAGCTCTTAGAGACATCCAACATTACCAATACCTTGTATCAATATATTAAAAAAGTTTTCTGGTGAAGTTGTGTCAAACTCTTTCTCTTAATTGGTTCGCGGCCTAAATATTACAGTGCTGTGCACCATAACAACTGAAGATCACACAGAGCTTTAAGTCCCACGGCATTCCTTGCTGACCTTTGTAATTACATCTTTCACACCACTATGTCACACTGCATAATCCATCTGAATGATCCTGAATGTCAAGGCAGAAGACATGTTGCCAAGTACAGCAGTGGGTTGGTGACAGGAGATGTAGTACTTGGGTACTCCTAATTCATGCACTACAATATCTAGGCCCTCAATGTGGTGCCTAGGAAGACTAATGCCTGTAGTTTGCCATTTGAAATCAAGCTCAGGTTGGTAGTGACCAAATTTTAGTGAGTGAGATTCAGCAGACTGTTAGAATTGATCATCTCAATCCAGTTACTGGTGGGTAGATATCAATGTTAAATCCACCACTAAAGAGACCATAGGGTGGCAGGCAGTCACTGAAAAAGCATCTACTGATGACCAGGAATGGAAAAATGAATTACTGCATCCATAGATAGCAGTATATCGACAGAGCAATGTGGGCGGAAAACTCACTGCTGTTTTCCTAGGATGTAGCTGCTTTGAAATGATAATAACTAAACTTCCAAGAGGTAACAATCCAGCATCTTTCCAGCTCTTCTCTTGTGGAAGTCACAGCAAAAAAGATCAAAACCTAAACAGCCACAACAATACTAGACAATGGCCTTTAAAATTTAAAGCCTTCTCTCCTTGAAATCTAAATTGAAATCATACAGCCCTGATCTTTCCCCTTTAGGAGAGTTGTCAACACAGTTCCAGAAGATTCAAGAAAAAGTGACAAGTCAGTTCCCATTTCCTGATCACATTTGTCCAGAATTGCAACTGCAGCAAAATGTAGCTTTACCTTCAGGAGGAAGATAGAACTAGAGGGCACAGCTAAGTAACAAAGGACAGAAACAGCAGGCAAAGAAAACAAAAATACTTATTAGGCCAGAAGGAAGGCAAGAAAACAAGTGACAAATGTGCTTTCTACATTTCCTGTATATTTTCCATGATATTCTTTAATGCCTAGACATTGCCCTGGTCAAATAAAATAAATATTCCTAACAAACACTTGGATGAAACTTCATTTTCTAGTTAGTCACAGAAGATTATGAGTTCACATTCCAAAAGAGGACCTAAATCCTCAAATATAGGAGACCTGCTGTATTTGCTTATGGAAATGGGGAAGGAAAAGCAGAATGCTTTTAGGCTATGAAGGATAAGGATGACAAAACTAGCTGTTAAGCAGATAAATTATTCAACTGCTGCTGTCCCTTTTAAGGAATAGCATAATACTTAAGAAGAAAGTAATAAAAAGAAGCAGAACATCTGTTTTCTTTAAATCCCCTCTTCCTCCTCCAATATTTTAGCTTTTCTCCTCATTTAGGTGAGAGAGCAGCTGATTTTTGGATAGTTGTCCTCACACATTAAATCCGCCTACATCTGAAAATCCCAGAATCCAAGTAGATAGGAGGTTTGACCTGAAGAGTGCATAAGTGGATTAAAGAAAATGCAATTGAAGTAACCAAGCCAATTAAGGAATTTGGTTGCATCCACATCCAAATCCTACAAAGCTAACCCATTATGCATTGTGCCACAGGAAGAGACCAACTACTACAGCATTGATTAATGGAAGTTTATTAGTCACCAGAGGTCAGTGCCTTTTGAAGCAAGCAAAGAGTTAAAGCTTCACAAAAGAGCCTGAGGGAATTGCAAACTTGGCTACAGTTGCTAAAAGGCAGGGGAATCAAGCAAACTTACACAAGGTATTAAAAAAACAAACAAAAAACAAAACAAAAAAAACCCCACACACACAAGTCTCCCCCACACCAGAACTAGGGTTGATTTATAACCCCAAGGCAATTCTGTTTACATCATCTTGGATTGAACAGGGTATAAAAATCAGCCTGAGCTGAAGCCCCTGCCCTAGAAAGGCACTGGACTAGGCCCAATTAATAGCCTAAAGACTGATTTCCTCCCCAGTGGCCAGATTCAGAAGTTTGATATAAGGTAGGGTAAGTTCAATGAGGTAGGTGGAAACTGCATCATGCAAAAGATGTAAACAGGCAAAAGCAATTCAGGAGAAATCCAATCTTGCATCACAGATGGCCTATTGAATAACATCAGGGCACAGTTGTGGGGTGGAATTGCCATCTGCCGTCTAGGTGGCATAGTAGTTCGGAAAACTCCAGTGAAATCAGCAAAATATTAATTGGAGGTCATGTGCCAAAATGGCAGACACATGTAGTTATGGCCCAGTTGTTAGAGGTTCTAACACCTGTAGCTGCTATCAACTATAGCTGGTCATACACTATAAGCCGATATTTTCACAGAGATTGTCTATAATGTTTTGTTTTGAAGCATTTGTAATTGACCCATTTTTATGTCAAATTTTTACAAAATCTTCAAAGATATAGAAAATATCAAAAACTGTACCAAAAAAACCATTAACTCTGACTGTTGTCAGCTAAGATCTTGCAATTGGTAGGATATAGACTGCTGCACCAACACTTGGCCTCCTTAAACTTCCATAGGACTTCGCACAGGTGTGAAAATCCACCTGCATGCTATCAGTTGCAGAGCAGAACTCTAAGGTGTAATTATGCCCCATATAAATCATTTGATCTTGTGTGTGTTCTGCCAACAGGCAGAATTGTTAGACTTGGTCTACACTTGAAAGTAGAACTAATTTTTTTTATGGATATGGATATCCAAGCACAAGTCCTAGCGTTGACACCTTTATGAGAATAGCTACACCAGTATGCTGTGGCTACAGTAGGTGTTGTAATGCTTTAACTGTACCAATATAGTTAAAGTTAATGTAACTGTATCCATTTATGAATGTAGACAAGGCCTTAGTCTTATTCAGGCCAGGTCTACGCTAGAAACTTTTTCTGGTACAGTAGTGTCATTTAGAGGTACGATTTTTAAAACCAAAATTTCTGTACCAGCAAAAACCCAAGCATAGATGCAGTTGTACTTGCAGAATATACTTTTGCCAGTATGGCTTATTTTGTTTGTGGAATTATACTGGGAAAACCATTCTTTTGGTGGTGTAAGCTGCATCTACAGTAGAAGGCTTTGCCAGTACAGCTATAGACTTCAGAAAGCCCAGTTGACTGCAACATGTCTAACACACTGGAGTAAGGCGAGTGAGATTTAGTCAAAGACATTACCCGAGAGTGCGTCAGGAAAAATACAGTCTCAAATAGCTGTGTTAAACTTAAGAATTTCTAGACAGCTGACATATAATGGCATACAACCATTAAGGATACCAGGGGAAAAAGCTGAAATATTACTTTTAACTCAATAAAGCACAATATTTAAAAAAACCCCACACAGCATGTTCTGCTTCTCCTAACCCCTTGTGAAATTTATTCTGGGAAGATTCCAATAAAAATCAAACTCTTCACAGGCAGCAAAATTTGAAATGCTTAAAACTGAAGCAATCCAGCAAGACCAATAGAAAGCTTGTTGGAATTAACTACAAGCTATTAGGAATGAGTCACAGAACAATCAGTGTGTAAAAAAAAAAAAAAAAAAACGTAGTCACTTTTTAAATACATATTTTTAAAAACATTTAATAGGATAATTAATTCGGTTTGTTGAATAAATTAAGCCTCCAGACTTTCAGTAGAGATGTAACAAACTTGTTGGGTGTTTGATTTCCTATTTATGCTACGGATGAACCCAAGCAGCACATAATGTTGATTCATATTAAAAAAAGATATTATTGTAATTATTTCTTTAACACGTACCATGCCTCTTTAAAAGAAAACATATATCATCCAGTTATACCCCAAATGGATTCTTTCAAGCTAACAACACAATATGGTAATTCACATTGTGATGCACAAGATGGTTCTTTAGTTTATGCATTTATTCCTAATCTGGTCTTCACATAAAAACTATCATTTTGAAGATTTTTTTTTTTTTAATCAAAGGTATTCCTTTTCTCATTTTAACTGTTTCACTGTCAGTATTTGACCAGTTTTCACACTATAGTCTCCAAGATACTGCATTTAACAAAAAAACAGAAATAACGTCCTGATGCAGAAATAACCACTAGAGCACATGTTATGTGAGTGATTTCACTGCAGTCATTGACTTAAAGTTAAACATGTGCTTCGTTGCACTGGGGTCTATGTGGTCTCTCAAATAAAACTCTGGCTGATGATAGTTTCCAAATGGAAACTAATAGCCCAGCAGATAGGGTATCACTCTCCTGTGATACAGTAGGCCAAGATAAAGTACCTACTCCAAATCAGGCAAACCAGGGATTTAAATCTGGGGCTCCAACATCCCAGGCGAGTTAGCTACCCGACGAGCTACTGGTATTCCGAGGTGGGTGTGTCACTCACACTCTCACAAAAAACCTTCATTCTGTTCCACATCAGAATGGAAACAAATGTTGAAACTTCAAAAACTTTTGTGAAATAGAATTCTTGTTTTCCAGCCAGAACACCTCATCTGAGAGTCTTGCAAAAGACTAAGTTTTACAGCATCTCAGTGTCATGGTTAATTATTTACAAATGGAAAAAATGAGAGACAGAAAAGTTAGGCTCTGTAACTTTGGGCAAGTGCCAGAGAGTAGGAGAGCAGAACACAGAACTCAGGTGCATCATGTGCTCTGAAAATTACCAGATCAGGCACCTTACTGTATGTTCTGTGCAAGGTGGTCTGCATCATCTTTTAGGCCGCAGAAAGACTCCACAATAAAACCTCCTTTAAATCAGTACAGGTTGATGCATGCCCAGGGCAACTACTCTGGAAAGGGGCCAGTAATAAAGCCCATTGAAGTCAGATTATTTAGCATTAACTTCAGTAATACTGGATCAGGCTCTAAGATAGTGCTAATACACATAGGTTTGTACAAGTCTGGCAGCAAGATCTGGTCATTCCCAAAATGTCCTTCATTGTGGTAATTCAGATCTCTGCTGTCACTTCAGTTTACCCCTTCTGTTGAAGAAACACCATGACTGGTGTCTTACTTTGCAAACTGAAATTTGGTGGGGCTAGTCTGACTAAGGCAATGCTACAATTTCCACCATCTTCAAAAAGAAGCAAATCCGCTTGTCCCTCCCCCCGTCCGCTCCCGCTTTCAATAGAACATCTCAATAAGTGGTCTAAAAGGTATCACAGCTGTTTTGAGTAATCAGCCAGCTAGTTTTTAAGAAGTGAAATGATAATTCCCTCCTTACATTGAAAGATTTTGTTCTCTCTCAAACATCGGTTCTTCCCGATAATAATGGGAAAGCCTCCAAAGGGTTAGGAAGTTTAGTTTCTATTTAGATAAGCCTGCATGTTTATTCACAGTTTATCTACACCATTGAAAACTCTTAGGTTTGCAGAAACTGGGCCTGAAATTCTCATCAGAACAGCTTCTCTTGTAGGTCTCAGCAATTTTAGTTCAAGTGTCGACTTGTAAATAAACCCCACTCCCCTCTGGCTCTCATATAGCCCTTTTCCACCATTGATCTCCAAGCACCTTATAAAGGCGATCAGGATCGCTATCTGTATTTTACAAACGAGGAAACAAAGGCATAGAGAGGTGAAATGACTTGCCCAAGCTCTAACTAACTACTAAACAAAACAAACAGGTTTTAAGTAAACAGAGGATCATTTTATGACAAGTATGCAAAGGTTTCTATCTATCTGAAGGGAAATAGTTTTCCTAATTAATCAGTTCCTTCTTTCTACAGAATATGTGATAATCAATATAAACATTAGAGTCCTACAAAAATACAAATAGCACTCTTCTCTCTCTGTCTCTCTATTTAAGTCGAAGTAGCCTGCTCATTGTGGAACTCCCCTAGGAGGAACTGTGAACCTTCAACCATTATTGCCTTCAAGGGGAGCTGAGGGTGCTCGGCATCTCTCATGACTCGGCTAGCAGTCTACAGAACAGTGACTTATTCACATAAGGAAGCATCGTCTAGTGAAAATAGATCCCCGTCCAAATACAGCCCTCATTAAATCTCACTCAAGACTCCAATATAAATATTTTCCTGGGTGCTGTATGTTTAAAATTACTCTGGGTTGTTCTCCTGTCATTTCAGCAGGGGTAAGAGTAGACAATATTTCAACTGTAGTACATGTTTAGACTTCATCTTTGAGAGACATTTTTCCATTTATTCATGTAGACGATGGTAAAGCCTGTCTCAGAACAGCACAGAGCAGTCAGCTTCTTGTAGAGGTAAAGGTTTCAGCTAAGCTGCACAAGACAAGTACCTGTCTCTAAACACAGACCCTTCTTCCTCTACAGCAGAGGTGGGCAAACTTTTTGGCCGGAGGACCACATCAGGGTTGCAAAACAGTAGGGAGGGCCAGGAAGGGAGGGCTGTGCCTCTCCAAACAGCCTGGCCCCCACCCTCTATCTGCCCCCTGACTGCCCCCCTCAGAACTCCCGACCCATCCAATCCCCCCCGCTCCTTGTCCCCTCACCCCAACCACCCCCCCAGAACCCCACACCCTATCAACCCCCCCGCCTCGACTGCCCTGGGACTCCTGACCCATCCATCCCTCCCTCCCTTCCTCCCCCACTCCTTGTCCCCTGACCATCCCCTTCCAGGACCCCCCATCCCTAACTGCCCCCCTGGGACCACACCTCCTATCAACCCCCCTGCTCCCTGTCTCCCGACTGCCCCCCCGGAACCTCTGCCCCATCCAACCACTCCCTATCCCCTGACTGGCCCGTGACCTCCTGCCCTCCCCCCATCCCCTCAGAGCGGCAGGACAGGCTTATTTGAAAGCCTGGGCGGTGGGCAGGTGCAAGCTGCGCTGCCTGCGCAGTGCACTCAGGCAGCGGGGAAGGGGGGGCAGAGCAGCAGGTGGGGACTAGCCTCCCCAGCCAGGAGCTCAGGGGCCAGGAAGGACGGTCCCACGGGCCCGATGTGGCCACGGACCATAGTTTGCCCACCCCTGCTCTATAGCGTGTCTAAGTTACTAACAACAGCGACCTGGTACACATTACTGCTTTTATGCACCTGTTTCACTGCTATGGAATACTGTGGTAACTAACAATACGTAAGAGGGGGAGAGCAGAACATAAGGTTTTCCAAGACAAAAGTTTGTTTTAAGAGTTCTGGGAAATATTAAACCAATAATGCTTAAAAACAAAGGGATTTTTAATTACTTTTGTGGTAACAGACAGGAAAAGACTGAATAATTTTACGGAATCAACTACTGGTATGTTAATTATATGTGGCCCTAGTGAAGTCAAGCAGAGTTTTGTCACGGCATTCATTAAGACCATGATTTAGCACATGGACTGTATCTATTCTGGAAAGTCAGAAATTCAGGCCAATGATAGAAATAGGTACTGTATAAAAATAAAGGCTTTTTTTCCTTTAGTGTTCATAAAGAACCTGAATGACTACTTAGACATTTTATTCGGAAACTGAAGTCAAAGGTGGGACAACATTACTGAAACACTGCTCGGGCCACGTACCCTTTAAAATAAAGTGTGACCATAGTGTAATTTCAGCGACGTTTTTGTTACTCAGATTTCCATGCTGCCCAGTTCATTCAGAGAAGGGCATAATTTTGAGCAGGTGTCATGTATTTCAAAGGGAAGGCTCTCTCGCATGCATACACAATAAATGCCATGTACTGGGATGTCCGTTTTTCATTCAAGATGCAATGTAGAAAATTGAATAAACCGCAAAGAGAAGATGCATAGTGTTGTCATCAATACCTATTGTAAAACACTAAAAAGTTGCAAGCTACTGAATCCAGAATATTTATTAGAGGTGGTTAAGTCTAAATTTGGCAAAGTTTGCCTTATATTGGCTGTATAAATTATTCACAAACCACTCTCACTATTTGATATTCTACAGATACCATAAGGGAAAAAATGGCAAAGTATCTTATGTGGATATTAACTCAGTCTTGTAATTGATCATCTAGGTTATGATAAACTTGAAGATTTGGGAGAGATAGTATGGTCTAGTGGTTAATGTGTCAGAAGACCTAGGATTTGTTCCAAGGTCTGCCACTGACTTAGGTGAAGTGACCTGACAAGGACCCACACATCTCAGTTTCCCCTCCCACCCTATGTTGAAGTCAGTGGCATTACTCAGACATAGATCTTTAGATTCTAAAGTTATCAAAACTATATTCCGATGCTCTGGCATGTCTAAAAGGTATGAACAGCAAAGTCTCAAACTGCATATTCAAATTAATCAAAAGATTTAGAAAGAAGAATCATCGTTGTGTTTTTTTAAATCCCTTAATATGTCAAATTAGATATAACCAATAATGATGCTGGTCACAGTGACACATTCATGGAGAATGACATTTTATCATTGAAATGAATGATGACACACACTGCATTCCTTTCTCCTGATCACCCCACATTCAGTTTTAACCCACAAGCACATTGGCAGTAAATATTTCCTGTCTTTCTTCCTTTAGTGGAAGATGTTACAACTAAGAAACAGAAATTGACTCCATGTGAAACAAAAAAAAATGAAATATTAAATTATTGCAGTTTATAACAGCCACTAGGAAAGTTAAAATCCCTAGTCATATCTGTATTAACATTAATAAGAGGATGGCACAATACAATTTGCTGATTACATGTTTAACACCTACTGCAGGGCTCTATCAAGTTCTTAAATACATGCCATATATCTGACATGGTATTTTATGCAAGGACAATGATTAAATTAGCTCTCTGATGAAAGTCACCATGTTAGTAAGTTTTGCCATTAGGAAACCTACTCACAAGTAAGTATCCACACCTGGATTACAAGGACAGTGCAGTTCTCAAAAAAAAAAAGAAGAACTATGGAACTCCAATTATTTCTCTTGCCTCATCCTAGAAGATTGATTCAATTGCGCACTGAATAAGATAGGGCTACCTTATTTTATATCCACCTTTGGATATTATGCAGAATGAAGCAGGGATCTTCCTTCATCTGTACACACACACACACACACACACACACCTGACTCAATTTACAGAGAAACAACATATGGCAATATAGTGTGCAGATGTTCATTAACCTAAAGGGAATTTCTGAAGCATTTTAAAGTGATCATGGGCTCTATTTCTTCTTCCTTGTTTTTATTGGTTCCCTTTTCGGGGGGAGAGGGGGTAAACAATTCCTGTGGGGAAACTCCTGCATTGCCAGGGGACTGTGCTGTTATTACATTTTTTGATAGCCGAGAAATTATATGCAGCCATTCAAGCACACCAGAAATGAAGCATCTTGTATAGTAACTCCATCTTTCTTGGTTACGTAAACATTGCCCAGGTAAGGGTCATATGTCCTGATTTTAGATGGCCTCAGAGGACCTGGCAGCCAAAGTCTTTAAGTTAATGTATTTGGATGAGTTTGGGGAGGAGTGGTACTAGTGGTAATATTGCATCTGTTCCTCTGGCAATAGGCACAAAACCAGAACAATTCAGTGATTTTTCTACATCATGTGTGCGCAAAATAAGACAAGTGCAACAATCTTGGATCTGCGGGAGTAAATTGGTTTAGAGAGACCAGTCTTTGGAAGTAATCCTTTTTAATTAAAGTTAATGAGAGACCAATGTTTAGTAATCATTATTAATTTTGTGTACTGCAGTAGGACCTAACCTGTCACCAGGATACTACTGCACCAAGCACTGGACAAACACATAAGAAGTTTCTGGCCCAAAGAGTTTACAATCTAATTTAACAGAAGCTGCGACCAAGTCTGTCATACTCACAACAGGAGGTGGAATGAAGGCCACAAGTTCATGTGGCTAATGGGACAGTTGTGTGCAGACAGCTAGATTGTTATAATTTAAAATAAGTGGGGTTTTTGTTTATTTTTGCCCCAGTCATTTCAGTTTTCTTCTGGGTGGCACAGCAGCAGTAAGTTTGCCCAGAGGTGAAAGCAGAGGACAAAGAACGGGTTCCGCTATGGACTCAGCAAGTCCAAGAGGACAAAATATGAAACTAACTTGGTTCATGATTGAAAGTGTTAGCACCTGTTAAATGATGGGTTGGGGCGCACCAGCTATAGTTAATATGGTGACAATGTACTGCATCTTTTAGCGTAGCTGAAAAATGATCATGAAAAACAGACTTTAAAAAAAAAAACTGGAGGGTTCCTTGAGGGGTAGTTGGGGACTTGGGTGGCCCCTGGTAGTAGGGGGTGGTATGAGGTTGTTCCTTCTGGTATCTGCTCCAACTGTAACCAGTTTTTTTCTTTTCTGCCACCTCCACCCATTTGGCCCCAATCTCCCCTGCCTCGATTACAGTTTTGGGCTTCCCATCTAGGATACATTTTTCCATTACCTCAGGAACACCCTCTAAGAACTGCTCCATTTGCATTAGGAAGGGCAAATCTTCTGGAGATTTTTAACACTTACTCCCGATATCCAGGCATCCCAATGTTTCACAATGTGGTAGGCATGTCAGGTAAATGACACGTCTGGTTTCCACCTTAGGGCTCTGAATTGCTGACGGGAATGCTCGGCTGTTAGCTGCATTCTGACTCTCGTCTTGGTTTTAAACAGTTCATACTGGTTCATGTGTTCCTTAGGCATTTCAGCCGCTACCTCAGCTAAAGGTCCACTGAGCTGCGGCCTCAGCTCTACCATGTATTGGTCTGTAGAGATGCTGTACCCAAGGCAGGCCCTTTCGAAGTCTAAGAAGGCCTTGGCATCATCGCCTGCCTTGTAGGTGGGGAACTTTCTGGGATGTGAAGCGGTACCTGGAGAAGGATTGCTAGGGTTTGTTGGTATATTCTGCTGAGTCTTTGCTTTCTCTATCTCCAGTGCATGCTTCCTCTTTTTCCTTCTCCTCCTCCTCCACATTCTTCCTCTTTTTCCTTCTCCTCCAGTTCTTTGGCCTTGCCTCCATTTCTTTATCCTTTGCCTCCATTTCTCTCCTGTGGGCAGCTTCTAGGGCTTTTTCTGCCTCTTTCGCTGCCTCCAGTCTGGCTAACTCCAATTTGTGTTGTGTCTTGGTTTCTGTCATCTTTACCTCTCTGTTTTTAAACTAACTTTATACCAGAGAGAGTTAGAAATAAAACCAACAAAGAAAAAAAAACTTGGCTTGTAAAATTTTGCTGTGCTGTAATAGGATACCTATATTCTCTGATAGTGCTTGTCAGCTGACAGAAAAATCCTGAAAACACCCTAACACTTTTGTCTCCAGGCAAATAGGCAGAAAACCCCTCTAGTTGCTCTTAGGTTAAAAAACAAAAAAACAAAAAAAAATACAAACCTTCAAGTCTGTGAAGACTGGTGAATTTCCCTGTAGGAGGTTAACTACCCTGCCTTTAGGTAGAGAAAACTCCAGCTCACAAAAGAAAATTCCCTTTTGTCTCTGCTCTGGCCCCAAAGCAGAACAAACAAACACAAACAAACTAACTGCTTTCAGTTGGAAACCTGCTTTCCAGCAGCCCAAAGGAAAAAAAATTCCCTTTTAAAATCTGTGCTTCTGGTTCAAAAAAATCTCAAATTGATCTCAAAATTATTTCAAGTTAATCCCACCACTCTGCCACCATGTCAAGGTTCCTTCCCCACTCTGAACACAAGGGTACAGATGTGGGGACCTGCATGAAAACCTCTTACGCTTACTTTTACCAGCTTAGGTTAAAACTTCCCCAAGGTACAAACTATTTTACCTTTTGCCCTTGGACTTTATTGCTGCCACCACCAAAGTCTAACAAATATTTAGCAGGGAAAGAGCCCGCTTGGAAACGTCTTCCCCCCCCCAAAGTCCTCCCCAATCCCTCCAACCCCTTTCTTGGGGAAGGCTTGATAAAAATCCTCACCAATTTGCACAGGTGAACACAGACTCAAACCCTTGGATTTTAAGAACAATGAAAAAAGCATTCAGGTTCTTAAAAGAAGAATTTTAATTGAAGGTAAAAGAATCACCTCTAAAATCAGGATGGTAAATACCTTACAGGGTAATCAGATTCAAAACATATAGAATCCCTCTAAGCAAAACCTCAAGTTAGAAAAAGACACAAAAACAGGAATATCCATTCCATTCAGCACAGCTTATTTTTTCAGCCATTTAAAGAAATCATAATCTAACACATATCTAGCTAGATAACTTACTAAGTACTAAGACTCCATTCCTGTTCTGTCTCTGGCAAAAGCATCACACAGACAGCCCCAGACCCTTTGTTTCTCACCCCCCTCCAGCTTTGAAAGCATCTTGTCTCCTCATTGGTCATTGTGGTCAGGTGCCAGTGAGGTTATCCTAGCTTCTTAACCCTTTACAGGTGAAAGGATTTTTCCTCTGGCCAGGAGGGATTTTAAAGGCATTTACCCTTCCCTTTATATTTATGACAATTGGTGATCCCAGATGTTGCAGTCGTGCTCGGTCCTATCCAGTAACATATATTGGGGCTGGATTCCCCACACCTTGTATGTTGTGTAGTCACTCAGACCTGTGCAAAATGAGTGCAGAGGGGGCATGAAGTGATACTATTTGATTTGAAAGGATATTTTGAATGGTACAATGTGAGCATAAAGTGCTTCCAAATAAAAAATAGTAGTAATTTGCAGAGGTGCAAGGCATTGGAGAGTCAAGTCGTTTATGTCTTGTGGCGAGTCTGTGGCGAGTTTCTGCCTCATGAGTTGAGGCAGATGAAAGCAGCAGAGAATGGAAATCCAGCCAATTGTGTAACATTCCATCCCAAAATTCCCATTGATATTGATAGAGCCAGGATCATTTGACCCATGTTTTTTTAAATAAAACTGAAGTTCAAACAGAAAGGCATTCTGCATTTTTTTTAAAGTGAAACACTCATTTCAAAAATGTTGAAATAATTTTTTCTATATTTTGGGAGGGGGCGGTTGGGGTGTTAAACTATTCAGTGAATTCAACCCAAATTAGCAAATTGCTTCAGTCAGTCAACCCAAATCTGCATTTCTCATTTGGGGAGGAGGAGGAGGAAGTATTTGACCAAAAATTTCACCCAGCTCCAATCCTTATGCGTGACTGCATGCATGGAGATTTGTAATTAATAGAGAGAAGTGATTTTTCATAAAGAGTTCAGGTCAGGGTCTCATGGAATTTCACAGTTTGGAACCAAGTAAGCATTCATGAGTTAAAAGACAACAGAAATGTCCTATAACTAGACATTAGTTTGCCTATTAAAAACCATTCAATTAGAACAAAAGAATCAACATCTCTGAATTTCAGAGAAGAGAAAAGCCAAAGGACACGGAAATCATTAAAATCTGACAACTTCACTATATCATAAGCTTAAGATCTATCTAAGCAGAATCATTTTTTTTTAAATGGGACTCCTCAGTGGTCTAGGAAGTAATGCTAGAGATTCAGTAGGAGGCATTTTTCAATGAGACACTACTGAAGAAGTGCTCTAGCATTTTGGTAGGGAGTGCTGCGTTTTGTTGGAGATACAAATGCTTTATGAAGGAAAATTATACTTTCTACAGACAGTGTTATAACTGGACACGGGGAAGGTCCAGGAGTCAGGTTAAGGAGGGGTTTACACTAGTATCCCACTCAAGATCTGTAAATAATTCCAGAGTAACTGGAGATTTCTGCCAAAACTATCAGAATTTGACATTTAAGTCGTCATCAATAGGCTTCAGAGACAACACCAATACAGGTGAAGGATGCAGTTCACTCCTTTTAAAAGCTAACGGGTCAGGTTTTCAGCTTTAGCACACACACGAGCATACATCAGGTTTTGTTTTGTTTTTTATGAACAGTTACAAGCAAACATGTCCAACAGTTTTCACTAATTTAGGTGTACAAGGAACAATAGGGGAGATTTTCACACTCAGAAGGTTACCTTTGCAACAATTAGTGTTTGGAATTTGTTTCAGTGAAAGCCTAAGTTCTTCAGATAAGTCCCAATGTCATTTATCAGTGATACGGGCTCTCTCATTCCTGGGTATATCAAGACAAACTCATTTGGATTACGAAACATTAATTAGACTAAGAGCAGGTAGCATGTAAAATGTCCCAGGGACTGGACATGTCTGCATATCAAGAATTAATAATTGTATATGCAATAATGAGTGATATTTTCTAATTTAATTACAGCATTACTTTGTCTGTTCTATACTTCCCCTAAATCAACAGTATAATAATTGGTGCAAACATGAGAAACCACCTATCCTCAAATTCATAATTCAGAAATTGTCTAGACATTTGAAACTTACGACTCAACTTAGTAAATATGCAGCCTCTGAGTTTCTAGAGCTCTGATTTTACAGCTCAGATATTTATATACTGTGAAATTTGATTTATCTGTAATAGAGTGGAAAACTCGTGAATTTCTTTGACTGTCAGTTTTACGCTTCTTAGTTTTTCTATCATTGGCTTCACTCCCTATCTCAATTCCAAATTATTGCTGAAATTTGCAGTCCTGGAGTCCTAAAAGCCTTTGTCAAATATGCTTTAAATACAATGTCAAATGCAATGATCAAAAGGTGGAAAGTATGCAGTCTTCTAACTGGAAAGAAACTAGTGAGGCATACAACAAACACATAATACATCCAAAAGCTGTTTGACAAGCTCAAAGAAAGTAAGTTAGCATTGTGTAAAAGATACAAATTAATTCCTGGATTATCATCAGTCTTCTGGATCATGGCTCTAAGATTACAGAAAATAATTAGATGTAGTTTGGACAGATACTTTGTATTTTCTCAATGCTCTCCATAAAGCATTTTATGACTGCCCCAGCTATTTGGCTAGTTATCAGTGGGCAGCTGGTGCATGTAGACACACTGCATAATGGAGATGAAGCAATGTGATTCATAATTTATGACTAAAGAATTGTCTCTTCTAAGGAACCTGGAAGTTATGAGAAAGGAGAGTAAATGAAATTTCTTAAATGTTACTTAAGTTTTGACTTTGGATCTTAAATATGCACTAGTCTTTTCACAAAGAGTTTAAGTTTTTTTTCTTTACAGATCACAATACTTTCCTTGACCATTTTTGATCACTGGGGATTTTTTCTTCATGTAAAGTAGTATTATTTATGATTCATTGACTCTTGCTGCTAATGCCTCATGGTAAGATACTATTTATTCAATGCTTTTAAGCTTGGCACCCACACCATGCCTGTTCTGTGGAATGTTGGGCTTTGTGAATGTTTAGCTCCAGACCTAGGCTGCACAGTTCAGACCCATATCCAGTTTATTATAATAGATCATCCCTGAGCCAAACATCCCAGATCCAAAGTCCCTGATCCAAAGCCTATTAAAGTCAATGAAACGAGTCACACTGACTTCAGTAGAATTTGCATCAGGCCCTAACGGGCCAATGTGTAGAGCACCCCCCCCCCCATTATATATATATATATATATATATATATGACACACACTCACACACTTGTATACATACACACTCTCTCTACACGTTGGCCCACGTTGGCCCTTTAGGGCCTGATGCAAATTCCATTGAAGTCAGTGTGACTTTTTTTATTGACTTTAATAGGCTCTGGATCAGGGACTTAGAATGTAAACTCTTTGGATCCGGGATGTTACATAAATGGCATACATAAAACATTCTTTTGTCATTATTTAATTACAGCCCCACTCAAAGGTCTCAATCAGGATTGGTACTTCTCTGTGCCTGGGCACTGCACAAACATTCACAATGACAGTTCCTGTCCTGAACTGCTCATAGTGTAAGAGGATGGAACATAGAGGGATACAACATGGAAGCAAAGGGGTGCAGCATACAAAGTGACAAAGGTGGCAATATGGACCATTCTCTTATTACGAGGATGGGAAATGGTAGATGGGATGAGTAAAGAAGTACAACAGCTGGGGAGGAGAGGGAGGAGAAAAGGATGACTGGAAAAGCTACCAGCAGAGAGATTATGAAGACAGAGGTGGTCAGGGTAAATGACCAAGGAAGCAGACACTAAATGCAAACAAGGTTCCAATTATGAACAGCAGCCTAACATCATCTCTGACATTCTGAGGCATTGTAGGTCTATACGGGAGGGTCAGGTGGACCTTTCCCTGATAGTGGCTGTTGCTGGGGAAGTGGCTACTGCTCCTGGGGAGTTAGCTCCAACTCCAGCAGGTCCTCCACAGCCCATGGATAAATATTTTTTACATCTGCTTCTGTGCAGCTCACTATGGTTACATGGAGACCAGATTATTACTTCACTTAGGTTTTAATTTAGATCCATTAAGTTTTGGGCTTCCCACTTTTTGAAAGACACATTTGCTTCAGTGTGAGTTTTTGCCTGAATAAGAGCACTAGGATTCATCCTGTAGAACAGAATACAATACAATCAATGAAGAGAGCCAATATGCATCTTGGGGGAAGCGAATGGAAAGAGTGCCAAGAAGACAGTAACTAACAAAAGGCCTCCAAATAATCTGATATTTAAAAACACTGTTACATAAATACAAGCCTAGGGGAATGGCTGTGAATACATTTCTTTAACTCATTATTGCTGACTTTTTCATAATTAATCAGTGGCTCTGTTTTGCTTTGCTACTTCTGAGTTACATACAGTCATCAATAGTGTGGAAACAACAAACGCAACCATAATTCAGTAAAACCCTTAGAACTCTTGTTGAGGAAATGGCCTTCACAGTAGAGCAAGCTCGCAAAAGGAGACTTCTTTTGTTGAAAAAATTAAAGGGGCCAATCCTTCACTTCCTCCCCACCTTCCTTTTATTTCCCTTGTTAAAATGATAAAAGATGTTTGTGTCCAAATACAGACTTCTCCTGCACAACCACCCGTTTCCTTTGGCTAGATACTGCAGTAAAATCCTAGTCCTGTCTATATGCTGAGCTTTTATTTTTGTACAGATATTGTTGTAAACGATTATCAGAGACCCTCCCTCATAAGGGATCATATTATGAACATAGGAATTTGGAGATATGCCCTGAAGGTAAGGGTTGGGAACATTACATGGCTATTAAAAGTGTATTCGTTTTTCTTTCACTGGTTTGTTATTTAATGAACCTCAAGACTGTTACAATGTTCAATTAAAAAAAAAGTGGAGTAGCAGAAGCTGGAACCTAAGGGGAGAAATAATTTATTAAAAACACCAACATGATGACATCACCGGGTTTACTCACCAGCGATGGTGCCTCCTACTCACCATCCTGGGAATTAGCTTCGCCAGGCACTGCACTCCCCCCTCCAGCAGTGTCGTCCCCTGTAGTGTCTCACCCTGAAGCAGCTTTCACTCCAGGGTTGCAGTCTCCTGTTTGCAGCTTAGCCCTCCAGCCAGGTCACTAAGGTCCTGTCCTTCCAGGGAAATCAAAGTACTTCCAGACATGCTGTCTCCAGTGGTGTTGTTGCTCCCCAGGGTCCGATAGGGGAACCCAGGCATGCCCTGTACACTGCCATCGGTCCCTATAATAAGCAGCCAAGGACCATGCATAGTCCTATCCCTTACTGCTCTTTCCCTGAGCTTCTTCCTACTTATCTGGCTTCCCCCTCTCTGGGTCTAACAACTTTCCAAATCCCTCCACTACAGCCTTTTCCAACAACAGCCCCCAGCTCAGCAGCCAACTATCTATCCTGCCTGTTCCTGCACTAGTGAGCCTGACTCTAATTTAGCTACCTCCAGCCTAATTACCTGATTAGGCCCACCTGGCTTAATTCAGCTCTTGCAGGACTAGTGTGAGGAGTGCACCCATCACAGGTACCTTTAGCCAATCCTGTGCAGCACATTTTTGAAAATCCTGGAGAGTGGATACCAGTTTTCCTACTTAAGTTTGCATGGAATCTAATTATTTTAAAGGAAGTGATTGCAAGGGTTTAGGATAAGCAGTACATTTTTAGATTCTCAGATAGCTATACATATTAGACAGACTGACAGATTCACCCGACTGAAGTTCATGTTCTATTATATTCCATTCTGGTGTTGCTTTTTAAATGTGCCATTTGTGCTTCAAAGCATGGTTACGTTATGAAACACTAATCTCTTTTTATTCCTACAAAGACAACAAACAAAACAGTCCATAATACTCTAAGAGTTAACATGCTACTGTGGTTCTGAAGCAAAGCTCTAGGTTAAATTAACTAAACAGGAAGGCTGAGTTTTACACAGTCTAATGCTATAATCAAGTAGGGTTGCCAGTCTTCCAGTTTTTGACCAGAACACCAAGGCGAAAAGGGACCAAGTAGCTCCGGTCAGCACCGCTGACTGGGCTGTTTAAAGTCTGTTCAGTGGTGCAGCAGGGGTAAGGCAGGTTCCCTGCCTACTCTGGCTCCACCCAGTTCCCCAAAGCAGCCAGCATGGCCCTGCAGCCCCTAGGCACAGAGGTGATCCATGAAGCTCTGCGTGCTGTTCTCGTCTGGGGTGCCGGCTCCGCAGCTCCCACTGGCTGGGACTGCGGCCAATGGGAGCAGCGGGGGTCAGGCAGCACGCACCATGCAGATCAGCCTAGCCGCGCCTCCACCTAGGGGCTGGACATGCTGGCCACTTCTGGCAGAGGCAGGGAGCCAGGTCAGGCAGGGATCCTGCCTTAAGCCGCCTGAAGTAAGCGCAGCCTGTCTGGAGCCTGAACCCCTTCCCACACCTGATGCCGCAAGTTGGAACCCCTTCCTGCACCCTAACCTCCTCCCAGAGCCTGCACCCCAGCCCCCGGCCCCAGCTCTTAGCTCCTCCTTTACCCCAAACCCCTCATCCTCAGCCCAACCCCAATGCCTGCACCCCCAGCCACAGCCCACACCTCCTCTCATACCCCAACCCCCTGCCCAAGACCAGAGCCTCTTCCTGCACCCTGAACCCCTCATTTCTGGCCCTACCCCACAGCCCTCACCCCCTCCCACTCCCCAACATCTTGCACCAGCCCAGTGAAAGTGAGTGAGGGTGGGAGTGAGCGAGTGACACAGGGAGGGGGGATGAAGTGAGTGGGGGGGCCTCTGAGAAGGGGGGGCAGGGGCAGGGCAAGGGTGTTTGATTTTGTGCAATTAGAATCTTGGCAACCCTATCATCAGGCAATCAGGCTCCAGGGAAGGATTTGCATGAGCATTGAGATACAGTTAGAATCCACATCTAACAATCCCCACGCTGTCTGTGTTGCTGCAATGAAGCCCTGCTGCAACTAGTATTTCAACACAAGAAGTTATCATGTCGGCTATCACCAGGAATTGAAACTTGGACCTCTAGAGCTCAGAGCATGAGCCTCTAGAGCTTGAGCTTAAAGAACAAGACCCCTAGCTGGGTGCTGTAGCAGATTCATATCCTCTGTGGATCAGGCATCGGATGGGGGAAAACAGAACACACACAATGAGCAGTGGAATATGAGAGCACCGGCAGGCAAATTGCATCCACAGTGCAGAGGATTCAAATCCAGCTTCAGTAGCCACAGAGTAGTTGATCTGGGACCAGTGAGATATTATACAGAGAGGCAACATAAGGCTTAAATGGTGGGAAAAGCCTTATTTGGGTTGATTTCAGCCACAGGAGATTATACATGATGTCTGCTGAGACACATCTCTTCTATCATAGGCAAAACGGAGAGGAACTTCAACTACTAAAAATGGCTTTTAATTAAACATTAAGACAATGCTGCATTTTATAGGAAGATGAATGATGATGTGAAGTGGGGAAGGCAGCTCTGTACTGAGGCGCAGAGGTGACAACCAAACGTTATTTATAATTAGAGCCTTTCCAACATATAGTTGTACAGTGTGTGGGTATTTTATAACTGGAAATTCTGCAAAGCAGCTCACCATGATTTAAGTATTCGGAAGCTAACAAAATTGCATTTGTCCCTAGGGATTAATTTGCCGGCAATGGTTCAAACAGGGTTGATTTCCTCTCCCCTTGTTTTGCTGTGCTTTTGTTGTTACATATTCAATGGAAGAACTTTTCAGGCGGGACTTTCATTTTAATTAAAATGAGGAAATAGCTATCTGTCCTTGAGCTGGACTTTGTCTGGCAAAAGAGAATCAGTGCATACTATAAAGGAAAAAACAAACTATATTTAGAGACATGAGAATCTATTGCCACATCCCCAACTGAGGTTTACTCCATGGAAAGCACTCATACCATCGTGACAAGTGGCAGCATAAAACCCTAAGATTGCACCTCTAGTCCCAATCCAGTGTTACTATGTTAGTAGTAAATTCTCCCCTAACTCCAAAATATATTTTGCAAGAACCAGTAACAATAGTAGAATAAACCTTAATTTCAGAGAATTACCTTAGTGCTTATACTACGAAGAGAGAGAGGCTGTGAGGTGCCACCAACAGACAGTGAGATAGCATGGGAAGCTCCAGCCATTCAGCAATGTCATAATGTCACGTGTCAGTCACTATTATTTTCTGGTCGCTTTGTTAGTAATGCTTAGCACTTTCATAGCAGTTCTGTCCAGAGATCTCAGCACACTTGACAGAGATGGGCAAGCATCATTCTTCATTGTTTACAAATGGGGCAGAGACAAAGGAAGCGACTTGCTCAAGGTTACCCAGTGAGGCAGTGGCACAGCCAGGAATAGAAGCCTACCCATCTAACTCCTGGTAAGTCTCTCCCTTGTAAGGTACATAAATTGCCATTATGCTAATTAGCTTCCATTTTGCACATTTCACCTTCAAAGCAGTGTACCGATATTGAATTTTCACATTACTCATGTGTGGTTTGGAACCATTAATAGCTTTGCTCTACAGATGGGGAAAGAGGCACAGAAAGGTTTAACAACTTCTCCAAGTCCACGGTGGAAACTAGAATCAGGATTACAATTCCAGTTTCTGGCTCCTGATACCAGCCCTCTCTAAAGAACCATAACAATGACTTTTTTTTCCTTGCTATATTTCTCACAGATCCTCTATTTTATTTTCATTGGCATGTTATTGCTTTCAACCCACTCTTTAAAAATTCTCAACTCTATTTGCAATCGCTGCCAGGTAACAGAATAGCATGCTTTGTCACAGGCTCCTTTTAATGGTAATGTTTGCCATTCATCTCCATTGCAATGACATGCTGGCCTTTTTTTGTGTGCATGCATGCAAAAGATGTCTGGTCACTAATCAAAAGAACTGCATGAACAAGAGAGTGGGGGGGGGGGAAATATTTTTGTTCATTTTAATTAAGTGTCACAACTCAAGAAGCAGATCTCTGAACACCTCGCCTCCTGGAGCCAGCCTTTGAGAATTGTTAGGCACTCTATCCAGAAAGCTACAGAGAAATACATGAATTTATGTAAAATAGCAAAAGAAATTTTAACCAGCAGGGATGAAACTGACTTACTGGATAGGAGGGTGAAATGTTTTCCTTCTCTGTCCCATTTTAATCCTGGTCAGACCGATTTGCAGTAGTACATCCCCCTCCTGGCCTCTTTTTAACAGGAAATTTATTAAACTCTCTGTTAAAGGTGGTCAAATGAAAAATAGCCTATTAAAACTGAAATAACTTTCATCAAAAGCTTTTCAGTTCCTCACCCCCTTTTTATTCCCTACATCAAAATGAAATGGATAGGATGATGTCTATGACTGTTGTTTTTTCTTGGGTATTTACGTATGTACATACACACACACACAAACACAGTTCTCATTAATCTCTGGAGATAGGACAAGAAGCAATGAGCATAAGTTGCAACAAGGGAGGTTTAAGTTGGACGTTAGGGAAAAGAATAAAAGAATTATAGAGCCCTACCCACAGGAACCCTAACCCTAGCCCCAAGCCCCCTACCCATAGGAACCCTGACACAAGGGCGGGGAGCCCTACCCATAGGAACCCAAAATCTAGCCCAAGTCCCCTAACCTAGGGTGGGGAGCCCTATCTATAGGAACCCTAACCCTAGCGTGGGGAGCCCAACCCATAGGAACCCTAACCCTAGCCAGAAATCCCCTACCAACAGGAAACCTAACATTAGGGCAGGGAGCCCTACCCATAGCTACCCTAACACTAGGGTACCTACAGGTAGGGCTCCTCACAAGATTATGGTACCTATGGGTAGGTGACTTGGGTCTAGGGTTAGGGTTCCTATACGTAGGGTTCTCTGCACAGAAGAATTACTTCGGGCTAGAGTTAGGATACTTATGTATAGAGTTCTCCACCCTATGGGTAGGATTTACCATCCTAGGGTTAGGGTTCCTATAGTAAGGGGACTTGGAACTAAGGTTAGGGTTCTCTTGGGTAGATCTCCCCACCTTAGGCTTAGGGTACCTGTGGGAAGGGCTCCCTGCCCTAGGATTAGGGTTCCCATGGGTACCGCTCCCTTCCCTACGGTTAGGAAACTGTGGGTCGGAGACTGTGGGGCTAGGGTTAGGGTTCCTACAGGTAGGACTCTCCACTCTGGAGTTAGTGTACCTACGGGTAGGGGATTTGGGGCTAGAGTTAGAGTTCCTATGTGTAAGAAGACTTAGGGCAAGGGTTAGGATTCTTATGGGTAGAGGTCCCTGACCTAGGGTTAGCGTACCTATGGGTAGGGCTCCCAGCCCTAGGGTTAGGGTTCCAATGGGTAGGGGTCTTGGGGAAGGCTTAGGGTTTCTATGGGTAGGGAACTTGAGGCTAGGGTAGGTTACCTATGGGTAATGCTCCCTGTCATATGTTTAGGGTTCCTATGAATAGGACTCTCCGCCCTCAGGTTATGGTTCCTGTGGGTAGGGGACTTGGGACTAGGATTAAGGTACCTATGAGTAGGGCTCCCCATCCCAGGGTTAGGGTTCCTATGGGTAGGTCTCCCCATGCTAGACAAAGGGTTTCTGAGTATCAATCAATGTCCAGTGATGAGACAGATCAAGCCATGTGGATGGTAAGATGTCTCAATTTTTACCAATTGTATCCTGTTGTTTTGGCACCAGTATCTACAGCAGTAAACCCAAGGCTAAAAGATTGGGGACAAGCTGCTGACCAAAATGCCACCTAAGTTCCTACAGTACCATGTAGGCTATTTAATGTGGAATAGTGCATGGTTTCTTGTTTTGTAGATGGAAAATAGATATTATAGCGTGAGGATCTGGAAAAGTGTTTGCTGAGAAGTTACTCGTATATATGCACAGAATCAACTGCGTGGCCTCCAGTTAAGTTCAGTCAGAATGTAATTGCAATAACTAGTGATGGGCAAACTAAAAGTGGTTTGGAGGTTTGGTTCAGATTCTTCTGTAACCTATAGGGATCCAAGTCAGACCATATCATCCTCCAGTCCTTGATGCACTCCCTATAGATCTCTTGTTACAAGCCTTGACCCTTCTCACTCCCACTGCTGCTTCCCAACCTCTATTAATGGGAACCCAGCAGATCAAGTAACCTCAATATATAGCTTCGCAATGTCCAGAACATGCCAAGCATAAAACTCAATAAGAAGCTCTAGATAGTGTAAATTTAGTCATGAATGCCTTATGACTGTTACCCAATCAAAATATAACAATGCCATTTACTGTAAAAATAGTTTAAGGCTCTGCCGGAATTTTTTTTGTAAGCCTCATTTTTCTGAGTTTATTGCTTGAAGAGAAAAAAAATTGTTCCACCTGAAACCATGTCTGGCCTCGTTTTCCAAAGTGTCTAGCACCCATACCTCATTGTTTAATTCTTATCTTAGCAAGGTTTTCAATTAAGATTCCCAAAGATTCACAGATTGTATTTTTTCTTTATAAAACAGTTAGTTTGTATTTTAAAATATTTCATTTATCAAAACCTATTTACTGAGATTTGTGCTCTAAATATCAGCTGTGTATCTACTTCATGGCTGTTCAATCTTAACACATGTTTAAAAAATAATCATCAACCTTCATTAGGTAATTAGAATGTAAGGACATAGAATAGTGACTGCTTGGTATTTAATCAACCATTAATTATTTAAAATATATCCAGTGCATCCTATTAGCTATATAATCTGTATGCACTCACTTATGAGAGCTTAATTATTTGATCATTTAATTTAAATAATTAACCCCTTTCAGCTGTTACTACTTCATATATTTAGCATATTTTGGGGGAAAAAAACATTCCAGAAAATATCTGCTTGCTTGGCTTATCACAGTAGTTCCTGAGTATGTAAACATTAATGAATTTATATTCACAACATCCCTGTGAGGAAAAAAAAATACCATCCCTATTTTACAGATGGGTAACTGAGGCACAAGGATACTAAGTGACTTCCAACAGAGGTGGGAACTGAACCTGTCCTCCCAGTTTATTTGATCTGTGCATGAAAAGAGCCACTCTGTGGTTACGATGTCTGCTGTGTAGTGCCCAGTGAGCCTTGCTCCTCTAAGAAAACAGTCAAGTCATTTCTTAATGCTTTTCAAATGCATCTGTTTGACAGCAGAATTACCTCATTTCATTATAGGGTGACCAGATGTCTCAATTACGCAAATATACAAATATATTTTATAATTTCAATGCATTTTTATTAAGTTTGATCCAGTAGGGATCCAATGATCTTAAGAAATGAATTTGATGTTTCATCCCAGATGACTTTCCCCACCTTTAATAGAAAGCATAGTTTTTTCCGGGGGCTCAGTAGCAGTAGCCATAGATGTGTTGTCCCTGCAAAATGACAGTCTTTCTTCGTGGATCTCACTCCAGGATCAGGGCCAAAGTTTGTAAGTGTGTTGACTTGCATGATTAAACCCCCACATTTGTGTATGCAATTAGGTGTTTTTTCAAGCCCTTACTTAATTCTTGGGTGTACCTAAACATTTTATGCATATGTTTATACAGTACTGCAGATGTTTTTTATCTGCTTACTGTGTGTGACTTAAAGTTTTTGAATGCCTGAAGCAAAGGAGAGGCCCATCTAAAATATAAATATGAAGAAATAAAAAATGGTTGCAATGCAAATTTTGCAGTTGCATTGAAAGAATACTTGGCCATAAGTGCTTTAGTTATAAAAAACCCACAGTGGTCTGGGATTTGCCAGTTTCAGAGTTTATCTTTCTCCTGGTGTTATACTCCCATAGATACAATCAACAGATGGATTTAGAGTGGCTTACAAGGGACAAGGACTGCAGGGAATTCTATAGCCTGTATTATGTTGGCAGTCAGACTAGATGATCACAATGGTACTTTATAAGAATATTACATTTTTCTTTGGGGCTTTGTCTTATATAAGTGCTATTACCCCTCTCACCCCCAATGGTACCTTCTGGGCTGTAAATCTAGGACTCTATTAATGAAGTAGGGTGACCAGACAGCAAGTGTGAAAAATCGGGACAGGGTGAGGGGGGACTTACATTTTTCTTTCATGTTACTCCCGCTATTAAATCCTGGTTAGTGATTCTTGTAGTGTGGGATTACAGTGGAAGGAATATTGCTTGAGCGGAAAAGAGCCCTTAAACCAAACTAGTCAGAGACAGAGCTTCAGCTGGTGTAGATCAGTGAAGTTCCATTGACATTAATGTAGCATCAGAGGCTCAAGCCTCAAGAGGAGTTAACATTAGAGATGAGAGGTGTTAGGTATTGTGGGCTGGGGAGGGGGAAGAAAGTTCATCAGCATTCTTCACATGCTAATAAACAATTTAGTAACTATACTGTAAAACTTTGCAAAGGTGTCTCCAGTCTGTAGATAATTATTTTAAATTAACTACAGCTGAAGTTCCTGAAACTGACTAATTGATTATTTGTGAGCTGTGAAGGTAATGAACTCTACAAATTTGGATGCACTTTGCCAGCATTCTGAAACCAGTGCTTTGTCTATTTCACTGACCTGCATGCTGTAGCTCTCTTTGGCTGTACAGAATTTCTGTTAAACGTTTGAAAGTGATATGGACAGAAAAACAGCCCTGTATGTCCTGAATGGAAAGTCTGCAGCATGTAAAAGCCATATGATGCCATATTAGCTTGAAACAGAAATCAGTGATGTGCAATCGTTTTAAGCCAAATCCAGCAAGTCTTACTTGTGTAAGCAGCCCTTACTCCGTAGGATTGGGTCCTGAACCAGAAGAGTGGCTAGAAGTGTTGCCATTGGCTTTAACTGTTATAAAACTGGGTCTATGCAGTTCAACTTATATAGCTGTATTGTAGCAGCACTTATGAGTCACAATTGTGTATCAAGGCCCTATTGGCCTAGGTGCTGTACAAACAGAACAAAAAGATGCCCCCTACCCCTACTTCAGCATATAGTCTATGTAGTGGAATTTGAATGGTGGACAGGCTTTGTAACCCAAATCCCGAGAGGGATTTAAGCAGTAATGTAATCCACAAAACTCCTTTATTCAGCTGCCACCTAAACCCTGTACTATGTAGGTACCTAAAACCCCAAACTATGTAGGTACCTAAATTTCCACAGTTAAAGTCCCACAGGTGCCTAATTTCTGTCTCTGGACATCTACCTCATCATGCTTAAGACTTCACCTATCTTACCTGTTGGGCCTGATCCCCCCAAAGTGGCCTAGGAATGGGAGATGATCTCCCATATAACCTGATGAGGATAAGGGATTTGAAAAAGGGTTTCCACCAATGCCCTAACCACTGCACGAGAGTGTCACTCTCAATCTGTCTCTGTCCCAGACCATATTTAATTATTTCTACAAAGGGGAATGGCTTTAAGAGGAGAGACTCTTACACCAGAATATCTCATAGTCCTGTAGTAAGGGCACTCGCATGAAAGATTGGAAACCCATGTTCAAATCCCATCTCTTCATCAAGCAGAGGAGAGAACTGAACTGAAGTCTCTCAGATTGAGTGCCTAACCCCTGGGTTTAAGGTTATAAGAGTGGTCTCCTCACCTCTGGCTGTGCTGTGTGGAGTTAGGCACTAACCGCAGCTGTTCTTACAAGAAATAACTTAGACAGCTGCTTTGTGCTAGGTTAAGTGGTTTCCCACATAACATGCTGGGTTTTGTGGATGCCATACTAAGATGCCTATGACACTGCACCCCATATTCTTTATAGTGATATTATATGATTATAGTATAATGAGGATGCATTTTATACAAGACAGGTCATGTGATGAGTCATTGGAAAAGTTATCATTTTCTGAATATGATTGTTCTATTTGTATGCATGTATCATTTTTGTATCTGAAGTTATAAATACTGACTGTATCTGTACTTCAGTTGTAGTTACACCTGGGTAACGCGCACTAGACATGATGCTGGTTGGAAAGGGCTATTCCGGGCACTGAGCCATTAGGGAAACAATAGGCCTTAGGCGAAGCTTAACTCCCACCTGATGAGTCTTCCTGAGAACACTCCAGACAGCCTGTAAGTGATGGCTGCTATGACTCTACAAGGTCTTGAGACCCAGCAACATGATTTTGGACTCCATCTTGGGATGCTAGTATTTTTTCACAAACTAGTCTGGGAACCAAGCTTTGAAACCAAGGGTTCCCACCATATGCTAAAGTTATATAAGCTAGGCAGTGACATCATCTGTTGTTCTTCACTCTCCACACAAGAAGACTCCTGGAAACACCTGAGGAACATAGACTGAACTGGGAGAAGTGCTGGACCCAGGCTAAAGGGATTTCTAACCTGTATATGAAAGACCTGGGGATTCCAAGCTGTTAAGCAAGTGCAGCTTGTCCCTTAAGAATCTGCAGCCTGCTTGTATCGTCAGCTACGGTGAGGATTTGTCAATTCATATCCTATCTTTCTAGTTTCTTAAACAAAAACACAAACTAAGTCTATTTACTACATAATCTGCTTTTATCTGTTTGCTATCACCTTTGATCACTTAAAATATCTCTTTTGTAGTTAATAAACTTGTTTTTGCTTAATCTGAACCAATGAGTTTGGAGTGAAGTGTGTGGAAATCTAAGATCAGAGGGGCTGTTGCATATTCCTCTTCAGATTGAGGGGAAAGGTGAACTGGATAATAAAGTCATACTGTTTGGGATCTGGACCAGGGCAGGACCGTAGAGCCCTAGAAAACTGGTGGTTAGTTTGGCTGTAGCCTTTTTATTGTCTAGTCAGAGAGCCTGCATGTAACTGCAGTTGGGTGTATCCCTATCTGTGTGAATGCTGATGGAAGTGTAGGATCAGGAGCGGGTCTTCAGCTTGTCACAGCAGCACAGTGAGAGGAGCCCAGGCTGGTGCGGCAGAGGGCTTACTGGTATCCAAGTTCCAGGTGGCAACCTAGGCAGGGAATTCATCACAGTGCCTCCCTCTCCTCTGCAATGTATAGGCAGCTTGGCTACCTACTTGTGGATTCAACTAGGCAGTAGGATGCCTAAAAGTTAGGCATTGCATTGTTCATGGGTGCAACACCTGAGTCACTTTGTGAAGTGAGGCCCAACTTCCTAGGCTCTGTGCCATCATGTATGTCTGTTTTTATACATGTACAATTACTATTGCTTTATGAATAATGAAATATTAACTTGAATGTTAGCATTAATGCTATCTAATCAAACAACTATGCATGCAATATGTGAAAATGCCACACTCATATTTGTGCATTTTGCATTTTATTTTTCGTCAATGAAACGGACCAGAAGACAAACTCTGGGAGCATGTGGCAAACAACAAATGTCCTGGTCATCATTTGAGAGCAACAAATATAAGATGAACCTCCACAGTAGGGAACAGTTCCTCATTATCTAAATAAAACAGAGGGATAGAGGAAAGGCATGGTGTTGAATCATTAACTGTAACATGTTCATACTTGCATAGCTTGGATTTGAAATTACATATAGCAACACACTACACTAAGCTTTTTAATTTTAGGGCTAGATTTTGATATTTTTACTCACACTGAAAAGCACATTAGAAATTGGCCTATTGACTTCAACCATTTGAAATACTCAACTCTCACTGAACATAGCTAACTCATTCTAAATCGGTGAAAAAATTATCTTCCAGGGATATGATAATTCCATTTTCCAGTCCATCTGCTACATTCCTCATCTAGTTGCTTAAATTCAAAGGGAGCTTTGCATGAACAACATCTTCAGGACTTTATAATTTTTACAGTTACAGCAGTAGGCAGACATCTCCAACAGAAGACCTTCAAGGATAAAGTTAACAAGGGCTACCAAGGTGAAAGTATATGCAGGTAAGAGAGCAGCTTTCTCCCCTCCCGCCCTTTGTTGACCATGATTAAACTTGATCTGGGTTTTAAAGCTTGTAGAGACTTTGATAAAACAAAGAAATAGATTTTTGAAAATAAGAGAGAGAGGGGAAGTCTAAGTTCCGTGCATATTCCAATCTCTTCGGTCTCTAAATCTGAGCATACCATAGGATTTTCATAATTCCTCCCACTTGATTACAGAAAAAGAAGTCAAGGGGGGGGGGGTCATAGGGATGAATTAAATTGTCAGCAAAACCCTCAGATTATATGTTTCTTTATTTTACAAATAGAAAGAAGGGCTAAGACTAGGTCATACACTGATAAAGCTAATAAAAAGTTTGGTAGAATAAAAATGTAAACTGCTCTACTGCTCCATCAAGGGTGAAATGCCTAACCCACTGCAATTAATGGCCAAACTGTCACCGACTTCATTGCAGCAAGGATTTTAACCCCAAATTCATGTCTTCCATACCATCCCCCCTTGCAGAAAAAGAAAAAATTTAATAGAAAAATAAATCTATTTCTGCATCCATAATCATTTGGGTTTTTTCATTTAGTCAAGTGTATAGCTAATGTTTTGATCCTTTATAATTTTACTAAACATACATTTAAACATACAATACATACAACATTTAAATGGATAAGTCACAAAAAGAAATAACCTACAATAAATCACATTCTCCCTTTTTAATCCACTCATCCACCACTCAATCCACCCTCTTAGGAAAATGCTGAAGATAGATATAGGACTTGCACTATTCCCTGACAAAACCACGATTTTATTGACTATTGGCCAAGGAGGCACCCTTAAGAGAGCAGATTAGGTCTGCCATGTAGACTGGAGAGAGAACTTGCTCTGAAGCTCTAGTTTTTACAAGCAGAACCAAATAGGTCTGATCCAAAGCCCATATAAATCAAGGGGGATCCTTGGGTTGACTTCATGGGGATTTGAATCAGGAAGAAAATGAGAACTTGTATCTCACTCAGATAGTTTGGGGCTGCAGTTAGTTTTCCAGCCATGTGTGAAATGTGCAAAAGGTCCAAATTTTGTAGTTTTGGTTCCCATCCCATTAATTGACACTGCTATTGCTATCAAAGTCAAGGTACTTTTCACAATAAAAATCCAGAAAAAGCCATGAGAGCAGCTCGTCAGGGTGATGAGACTATGTGGTATCATGCTAGCATGAAATGTCAATGAGCCATTTGCTACAGTAAATTGGAGGAGCGGCTATCTGATACAATGAAGGTGGCTAGTTACGAGAAACCCATGTCTGATAAATGGTGAAGTAGGATTAGGTGAGAATTCTCAAGGGTTATTCTGGAGCACTGTTGAGGGCTATACACATCCTGTCCCCTTTTTGGGGCGGGGTAGAGTTGAGATTACCACCGCTGTCACAGTCTTCCTGACACTCCTTAGGCCAAAAGCGGCATGACCCAGAGACTGGAGATGGTGAGCAGCCCTGGCATTCAGGGCAGCGTGGCCTAGTGCCCAGAGTCAGTATAACCTCCCTCAGGAGCAGGGCAATGGCCTAATGGCCAGGGTCTATATAAGCCCTCGTGTGGTGTATTGCGGCCTGATGGCCAGAGTCAATATCACAGCCCCTATGCACGGGGCGGTGACACTCAAGGACCAGTGTCAATATAACAGCCTTCGGGTATAGGACAGTGCAAATCAATGGCTAGAGTCAATATAGCAGCCCCTAGACGTAGGGCCTTGTGGCCCAATGGCCAGTACCCAGGGAGAAGGAAGGGGCTGCCACTAGGGGATGGAGGCCTGGTCGCACCCAACCCCACCAGGCCTCAACCCAGGGCCCTGACAGTGGAGGAATGGTCCATCATTAGGTCATCGGGGACTCCTACCGAAATACGCTGACCTCACTTGGGTGGGAAGTACCACTTGTGCACTCTCCCTGGGTCACTTCCTATTGCACTTCCAGACATGTAGTCCATCGAGCAACAGGCTCCTCAGCATGGGTGATTCCTTGTGGCTCCGTCAGCTGCAGCCCACCAGTCCAGGTCTCGGGGACATTTCTAGTTTTGAGACAGCAGTTATGAGCAAGTCTATTGCTACAGATTCTGTAAATGTATAGTAATGAGTTCTGCTTGCCTTTTGGAAGACAGCAGCATGACTACATCACGCTCAATTTTTACTGGAAAGAGGCCTGGGATTTAAAAAAGGCATAACTAACTAGTCATAGGAAAGTAGTAGACTGAACTAAACTGGTTTGGTCTAAACTCCTCTTAAGATAATTTTCTTAAGTGTTTGGACAGTATGTACAACATGGAACTATGATTGGGGCACTTAAAACACTAACACAATGCAATGACATAACAAAAAGCATCCATTTTGACGGAGTTTAAAGCCTCCAAACAACTTATCAGGTGTTCTAAATCTTAGGCCACTTCTACTCTGTTTGAAGTGATTTATTTTTATAAAACCTCTAATAATGATCCAGAAGACAAAATCTAAATGCCAGAACCCTGCTTACTATGTTGACAGCCAGCTTGTGTGTTTGTTTTAAAAAGAGAATTCTAGTGCTGGTGAAAAGACTTAAATAGATGGCACCAGCATTAATGGATCATCCCATTAGTAGGTGCCCCTCTCCCTGCCATGAATTGCATATGGAACAGGGTTTGTAGATTCCTCTGGGTGACAGGGTGCCTAAAGTCAGGTGTTACACTGCTCACTGTTGCAACACTCAAGTCCCTTTGTGGATTTACATCAGAAAGTTCATTGATAACACGGGAAGTGACAGTGCAAGCAGCCTTCATTTATACACAGGACAGAAAATAGGATGGTGAGGACTGCCTGCCCTATCACTGCCCATGGGGAGAGAGAGGCAACTAACGAACAATGGGATCCAAAAAAGCCAATGCTGTAGGTGAGAATTTACCTAACCTAGTCAACAGCACATGCTGAGTGGAGAGATGTCTTAAGCCTCATCTCTCATGAGTTAGGCAATTAAATCCAGGCTGGGAGGAAGTAACTGGAAATTCACAGCTGGGACTTTTCTCTGGGGGTCAGATGCTAAACTGTTTCTAGCAAGAACAGTGGTGGTGCACAATGAACTCCACATGAAACAGCCAGAGGAGAAGGAGGAAAAGGCCTCCTTTGTAACCTTTGACCCAGTGGTGAGGACACTCACCCAGAACATGGGAGAGCTCAGTTCAATTACTCCCACTCCCAGAGGAGGAGAAGGAGTTTGAACATCGGTGTCTCATCACTCAGGTGAGTGCCCTAACAACTCAGATCTGCGATATTGTGATGTTGGTCTCTCTTTCTCCGCCTCCACTGAAGTCATTCCACTGTGTACAAGTAAATATACATTGGGACAATGCACAAGTGAGAATGTCTAATCAGGCATACTTTGATAACACCGATTGGATTGGGCCCACAGGCAAGATAGGTGGGAAACCATCTGGAGTCACCAGCTTTGAGGATCCTGCTGGGGCTCAAGTGTGAGTTGGCTGCCAGGCATCTTGTGATGCTTTGGAGTTTTACCCAGATAAGAAAGGGGTTATATCACTGCCTGCCCTGGGTGCTTCTCTGCTGTGCTGCTTTGACTCAGAGCCCTAACACCAGCAGCCTGCACACGAGCACAATGGCCTCACGCTGGTTTCCCCCAACCTCGGTTACTCCTTGCAGGGTGATACCAACATCACTTCTAGTCCTGAGTCTCCCCAAAACCATCTCCCCTGCAAGATCTTCCCCTAACCAAAGTTAGGTTCACTGCCTCCAGAGAGACAGACTACACACCAGCCTGTTAATTTGACTGAAGACCTGCACTTCAGTTTAATACTTAGCCCAATGACAGATGGATTTTTACAGCAAAAGTTTAGGTGCCAAGGGATTTTGGACACCTCCCGTGGTAGGAGGCAGCTGAGCTGGGAGTTTAGTGATCTCAGTGGTACCTAAATTTTGGACTTTGGCACCTAAAGTGGGAGTTAGGTGCCTAAGTAGTTTTGTAGGATCTAGGCTTTACCTCCTAGGGAACCACCTTGAGGAATAAAATTGCACATGGAGCAAAAATTGAACAGCAAAGGAAAACAACCTACCCGCTAGAGCTGCAACACGCTGCCATATAAGTATACATTTTCATATTCTTTATTTGTTTACATAGTACAGATACTCCAGAATTTTGGGATCCTAATTAAGACCATCAGCTCACTTCATGTGGGCCACCGAAGACTCAGTCAGTCACTTCTGATCTGAATGGGACAAGGCCAAGTAACCCTGGGCTGAAAAGCTTAGCATTCCATTACCAATCAGTATTTATATTGTATAAGTACCTACAGTACTCCAGTGAGATTGGTGCATATTTGTATCAGGCATCTTCAGAGACTGTCTTCATCCCAAAGAATCTGCTCTTTAACTAGACAAGACAAAGTAGAACTATCCCCATTTTACAGATCAGGAACTGAGGCACAAAGAGATCAAGTGACTTACTGAAGGTCACACAGAGAATCTGTTAGCTAAGGCTGTAGAGCAGACTCATTTTATCACTCTCTCTTTAAGTGGTCTTGGTGCCACTAGATGGGACAAAACACCCAGAAGGTATGCGAGTTACATACTTTTCCTAGCTGAGGAAGTGCGTCTCGAGCTTCAGAGTCTTTCCAATTGAAATCCTGGACGAGCCCCCCACTTGTAATGCCGATAGAGCCCAGTCATAGGTGGGCTGGATCAAACCGGGGACCTCTGGAACTTAGTGCATGAGCCTCTACTGCATCATGCATTACAAGTGGGGGGCTCATCCAGGATTTCACACAGAATCTGTGGATGTGTTGGAAACTGAACTTCAATCTCTTGAGTACCAGTCTAGTGCTTTAACCACAAGGTCCAGTCTGAGCCTAATTTATCAGGGTCATCATCAAAATTAGGCAGTTGAAAAAAAATCAAATGAAGTTACATATGGCATTTTCCACTTTACTCCATTGAGTTTATTGGAATTATTTGTGTGCTCATATGCAGTGGTGTTGCAGATTTGGGTTCCTAACGAGATATACTTCAATATACAGGCCCACCAGAAGTAATAAAGATAATCTGACCATCTTTTATTACTGTGTGCATGCAGTATCCATTAATCTTAAAAATAAAGAAAAACTAGGGAGAAACCTTGAGTGAATTTGGAGCTGAAAATGATCTGTTTTGGTCTGCTGGCTTGCAAATGGTTTTCTTTATGAAACTCATGAGTCCCCTGGAGATAGCTGCAGATCGATGAGCTGAGCATAAGATAAACCTGCTGCATGAGTTTATAGTTAATTGCACATCATCTTTTTGTCTCGCCATAAAAAATTTCACACCCACCTTGCACAGTAAAGGTAACATAAGTGTCATAAACCATATGTCTCCTGTGCTTTCTTTTTGCATTATTCAGTTGGTCTTGTTGTTAGAATGCTGTTGAAACAAGACAAATTTGCTAAACCAGAGATGAAGCATACCACATCTTTTTTCAGATGATCTCCTCCATCGTCTAATAAGGAGAAATTCCTCTGAGAGTTATTTGCATACAAATAGCTTTATTTCTAATACAGTCACACTAATTCACACATCTGGTAGCTAGCACACACAGCATATGGCTGACTAATTTGCATAGTGTGAAATACACCCATATGCAGAGAGCTCAGACACAAGACATGCACACCTTCAATGGGAGTTATGGGAACCTGGTCCCTAGCATGAGCTTAAATTTATAGTTGAAGTAATTTAGGTCCTCACTGTTGCCTACACAGAAGGAGCTGGAAAGTCCTTCTGCATAGATAATAGTCAGGACCTAAGTTAGTTAGACCTAAGTAAACAGCAGCCTCACTGTTTACCCTGTACTTTCACAGCCCCTCTCTGGCAGAGGAGCTCTTGTTCTTGCCATGGTCCCCAAAAGTTCCACTCAGGAAGGAATTGTGGTTTCCATAGCACAAAGAGGGCACCACACAGAAAAGTCAGTACTGATGCCTCACCACTTCCCTAGCCATGGATTCTGCTCTGAACACAGCAGCTTCCATGGAATCTAGGGAAAGGGAAAAAACATGCCACAGATTTAGTCCTCGACCAACCAATATTTGTCCCCTCTTCAGCCACAGAGGCAAAGTGCATGATCTCAGCTATGTAAATAAGGAGGAGTAAGGAGATAGTGAATGTGAACTGTGACACAGTGGCCTTATAGACAGCCTCACATGCAATACCTTATAACTACAACAGGGATGCTACATCATCTGTAGCTAAACAGGTATTTAATTCCTGATGGCCATGTAGGGGGCAAAATATTGCAAGAGCTGGCCATTTCAAGGTATTTCCATTCCATCCAGTGAAAAGGCTGGAGTTCATCTTATTTTGGTCCCACATATGGTTCACAATGGACAGTATGATCATGATTTGATCTATGTAGTAACGTACCACCATCGTGTAATGTCTCAGGAATGAACATTTCTAGCTACATCATCAAAAACCAGTCTGGGCTGGCACAAATTTGTATGCCACTTTACATGGAAAAGACAAGAAGTATACTTCATCACTATTTTAAACCATGTCTATTTCAAGCTTGGATGCCACAATCAAAAGTGACAGTTCTAATAATAAATAAATAATTTAAACTAAAAAAGTTTTTAAAAGCCACACAATAGAGGAATTCACAGGAATATCAAAGGAAGAGATGAGTTACTGAGAGGAATGAAAAATGGAAAAAGAACCCAGACAAAATAGGTTGCATAGATGAAACACCTAACAACTCTCCATCACTGATTACTTGAAGAACTTACTAAATGTTTCAAGAATGGATATTCAAGATGGATGGTGACAGGGAAAACTGTCATAAGAAAAATAATAAGAATAAGAATAATAGAGAAGGCTGAAGTGATCCTGTGAGTTAAAGACTGATCATATTTTTACCAACCATATGGAAACTTCTAATGTCATTTCTTTCCAAGAAGTTCTGGATAGCGCTAGCTCAAAGGAATGTTGCCTCATGAGCAAAAGAGACTGTACAGTAAAACACAAGTGGGACAAAAGACCACTTCGGCTGAACTGGAGGATTGCAGAAGATAAAAAAAACAAGAATTTAGAGATGGTGTGGATGACTATCAAAAAGCATACGACAGCCTCCCACATTTGTGGATGCACAAAACACTAAAAATGCACATCCAAAGATCATTTCCTTTCTGCAATAATCAATGGTTAAGCAGAACAGTTGACTCTACCTTAAAGAGACTGTCACAGAGATACAAATTAAAACAGGAATCTTTCAAGGAGATTCCTTATCAACAGTGCTGTTCATGGTAGTGATGCTGTCACTGACATGGAGGCTTCGTGAGGTAAATTGTAGATACCAGATCAGGAGAGCGCAACAAGCAGTTAACCATTTATACGTGGAAAATCTGAAACTACCTGAATGGTGACAAAAGGGGATATGGAGATTGATGGTGAAGATATAATGCTGTGGGTTGTCTTGGCTAGGATAGGCTAAATGTGTGTTGATATCTGTTAAGAGGGACAAATGGATATAAACAGATGGCATACAACTTAACCAAGGTACTATCCAAGTGGTCTCTCAGCATGAATCCTACAAAGGACATGGAATCAGGGAAACGTTAGAACAACAACATAAGGAACTCAAAGGAGAAATGAGGAAAGAATATTACAGATTAATAAGAACAACCTTAAGAACAGAACTCAACTCAAAGAAATTGTTCCAAACCATTAATATATGGGCAGTAGCAATCATATGGTACACTGCCAGAGCGAAAAAAAGAGAAGAAAAAACTGAAATCCACACAAGAAAGTTCAAGATAACAAACAGCATAATGAATATCTTTCAAAATGAGGACAGGATGTATATTCGACAGTGCATTGGAGGAAAAGTTCTGCTATCCATAGAGGAAGTAATTGACAATGATGACTAACATCAAAATATACAGGGGTCAGCATCCATCTCTTGCAAGTGCCCCCTTTTCTCTGGCCGATATACCTGCAATTACAGTCTTCTTTTGGGGTGGCACCCACCTCTCATGGGTAGCCTCCTTTGGTTGGTTGGGTGTAAGCCTACTTTTGGGTTTAATTCTTATATTGGGATGGCACCTGCCTCTCGCAAGCACCCCCCCAGCTGATGGTTCTTTTGGCGAGTCTTCAGTGACTCAGCCTCCTGGCCAAGCCACATATTCTGTAACCCCTTCCAGTGTATACAGTCCAAGTTCTTATGATGGCCCTGGTATGAGGCCGTAGCGCTAAGACTTCTCGCAGAGGCACTGCCTTCTTCAACCACCCAGACAATGGTTAAGCAGTACCCACAGTTGGTGGTGTTGCAGTAGGCCTCTCGGGGTGCAGTCTCCAACCAAACCAGAGGGGCCCACCTCAATACCTTGCTGGCCCAGCCAGGTTCTGTGCTCAGTCCCTGGGGGCTTCAACCCACACTGACCTTCTGCTGGTCCTGCTGCTCTTCCTGCCAGCCAGGCACCTGGTCTTCAGGAGCCTTCCCTGGGCTTCAGTCCTGTTTGCAGTGAATGCTCCGCAGTGAGCTGTCCATGGTACTGCCACTCTTCCAGCCAGTCAGCACCCAGTCTTCACTCCTCAAACTCCACACAGCAATTGAACTCTGCTCTGCTGCTTGTCTTATATAGGGCTTTTCTGGCCCCAGATTGGCTGCTCCATCAGCCCCTCTGATTGGCCGCTCCTCTGCGGCCACTCTACGCTGCCTGGAGGACTTCCCTCTGCTATATTCTTGGGCAGGATGATGCAGGGCCACAAGTCCTCCACCAGGGAGCCTCTGGACCTGGTACACCCTGCCACAGGGAGTAAGAGCCAGAGTAAGATATCTTCTGGTTGTGATAAACAATGGCTGAACATGCATCCCAACCCAAGAAAGCAAAAAAAAAAAAAGAAAGCATAAAGCAAATAGTCAAAGAAAAACTTGAAAGATTTACACAGAAATCAATGCATGGACAGTGGTGGAGAGAGAGAGATCAAGCCCATTAGTGATCAAAGGTTAAACACCTGACTTGTAGAAGGGTACCTCAAAAGAGAGACAGCGTGCCTCATTATGTCTGCACTAGAGCAGTCCTTAAGGCTTAATTACTTTCTAAAGAAAAAATGACCAACAGAACTCCTCTCTGAACTACAGAATATGTTCCAAAAAGGAGGAGACAGTGGAGCATGTACTGAGCGCCTGCAGGAGCCTGGCTGGGAGAGAATATATGAACAGACACAATGAGGTCACCAATTGTCTGCATTGGAGCCTCTCTGGCACATACAGAATTAAACAAACAAACTATGCAGGATTATGACCACCTAATTGAAAGCTCTCAAGAGGACCAAGTGGCTAAGATTTTATGGGGTCTGCAAATCACCACAGACCAAACAGTCCAGGCAAACGGGCTGGAGATAGATGTTGTAGAAAAGATGACAGGACCATGTGTAGTGGGGTTCACCTGGGGGCTGGCAGGCTGTAGCTCAGGAGCCTTCTAGAGTCTTGGGACGGCCTTGCTGGACAGTCTTCCAGTTGGCCAGAGGAGGAGGAGGAGGAAAGGATAGGGGGACCCAGGTCCTCATTCTCCACCAGGGCCCAGCCCAGGGCTCAAGGGGGAAGAGGTGAGGAGAGTGTCAGTGCCCTGTTAGCTGATATATCAGGCCAGCCTCCCCTAGGCCTCTTCCTACCTTCCCATTCTTCTTTCAGTTTGGGGCATGATCCTGGCACTCTGTTTTCCTCTCAGCAAAGGGCTGCTCTCCCAGTCTCAACAATTCAGATAACTAGCTGGGGCCTCCCAGCTCACTTTCAATGTCCAGTTTCAGAGAGAAGGTGGGAGAAAAAGGATCACGCCTCTGGCATCCCAGTCAGGTCTTCGCTACATTCCAGGCCCATCCCCTATAGATCACCGTCCCAAAATCTAAAGCCTAGCTGCCTTCCTACAGACAGTCACACTCTCTCCCACACCCCAATTTGACTGTTAGATCCTCTTACGTCAGACCTCCATTTGGAACATGCTCTGCAGCTGCTGAGGGGCAGGGCCTTCTTGGCCCAATACTGCTCTACCATTCCTTTACCCTTAATAGAAGGTCTGCAGACTCCATCATACCATGTTAATTGATATTGCCATACCAAGCAAACAGAAGCTTTTAAAAAAAAATAAAAAACAAGATAGCAAAGTAAGAAGAACTCTGCCACAAAGTGGAACAATTATGGAGAACTGAAATAAAGACAATGCCATTGAGCACTTGGAGGAATCCCAAAGGGTATGGATGAACAGCCCAAGCACAATCACTGATCTCCAGAATACAGTGCTCTTAGTTGCTGTGAGAATTTTAAGGAAAGTCAAAGGAGAACAAGTGCATTTGAGCACCTAAAATGCAGGAGGGTTTAATAAAACTCCTGACTACCCAACCTACAGAGTTGGTTCATGATCAGGATTTATTAGTGACTTCTGGGGATAAATTTCAGACAATACCTTTCTCCTTTTTATGCTTAAAGTTCTTGCATATTGTGAAGGCTAATTGTTTTTTTTTAAAGTCCCCATAATGGGACAGTAATAAACCTCCTGGTTTTCATTTGTGTTCCCATCCTGTCTTCCAAAATCTCTCTTCATCTCACCTATTGTAAACTCCAGTGACTATTTGTAAAAAGAGAGTACTGATTCTCCTATTCACTCCCTCATTTCAAAGAAAAGTAAAACCTTTTCCCAATACTGCTACTGCTTAGCTGACTGCTTCAGAGACAGGACTCAGCTAAAGTGTTTAGCAGGGTTTCCCCAGGAAGCAATCAGAAACACGCTGTGGGAATGAGCAAAGTGAGTCTAATGGACAGATAAAGGATTTATCTCAAGTGTTCTTTACAGTATACAGCCTTGATTTCCAGAATTTAAATCTCTAGCAAATAGCTGTTTGCTGTTCTTCTCAATGCAACAATTCACTTACTCTTTCAAAGGGTCCTTTACCAACACCAACAACAAAAATAATGAAAACCAAGAAAAACTGTGCTCATTCTTCTTGAAAAGCTTCTGAAAGTAATGTCTGTTAATTACTGAATAAAAACTAAAAAAGTTTATTCAAACAAAACTGTCTTCTAACACTTAACCAATAGCTCAGCCTTTTGGATTAACAGCAAAATGTAAATGTGGGTCCCAATTTATTATGGAATTGAAGTATGTGCCTAATTTTAAGCATGTGGGTAGCAATCAGTTGATTAAAGTTCAGCATGTGCTGAAGTAACTTACTGAATCAGGGTTATATTTTTACCTGAATCTTGCTTACAGTGAGGAACATAGTAAAAGGTTTCATTGGTTTTGGTAGGAGTGCAATCAGGAGTGTAGCTTTAAATAGTTGACTACTTATCAGTTTGGCTCTTGCCTGCTTTGAAAAAAAACCAAACAAACAGGGGTTTCCTCCCCCATTTCTTTCAGATGGCTGCCACTATATGGGGAATTTGTTTTAATCCAAGGAGCCTCTTTTTGGTGGTTACAAATGTAGCTGGTCAAAATAAAATTTGAATACTGGCATATTAATTTCTAAAAAGTGACAGTTGTGTGAGTTCTGTGATGTAGTGATATCATCACTGCACAATAACTAACTATACTGTTAAACTGAATAACACAGAGAAATAGTTCTGCTTCAGTGAGTACTTAGTGTCGTAATTATGCTTCCTCTTTTTAAAATGTAATGCTTATTCTAAAATGGATAAAGTGTATTTCACATATTTGAGTTGTAAACACCTCTGTGTATTTGGGAAATGAATACTTTTAATATTGCTGCCTCTACATTTTAGAGGAAGAAAAGCTTTGCCTCTGGCAGAATAGCTAGGGGATAGTGGGAGAGAATTTTCAGCTCTCAGTAATAAAATAAAATGGACTTTATCCTAAAATTATAGAAAACAGTTTAGTAACATACAATCCTATAAGAGTACAAATAATGCACATTAGTGGTTGTGGATGACCCTAACTGTACTGCTGCATGCATTGAAAAAATTTTGACCCCCACCCCCATTCTGCCAATCAAAAAAGTTTAGCCTCCTTTTTCTTCTTCTCTATTCCCGCAATTGTAACCCTGACACATCAAGTGATGGGGGATCAGTGCTAAAATGGGAAACGAGTCTTTTAAGGTAGCTGGCTTCTCCCCCAACCCATGATTCTTGGGACATGGCCTAGAGCACAGTGTATTTAGGCCACATGGTCTATTCTTGTTGCCCTAGCGCTGGAGATGAGCTTGTGCAATGTGAGAGTGTGGATCTTTCATAGTGGACAATTTCTTTCTGTCATGAAATTGCTTCCAAAGTCATGATGCCCTCTAAAAATGCAGAGCCCAATCCAGCCTGCATCTTAAGCCATACCAGATTTCTACATAAACAAGCAACAAGTCAGGTAAACAATAATCTAGAGAGACACGGGAAACACAGAATCTGCTCTTCAATGTGCAGCAGATATTTGATGAGTTGAGACCTTTATGAAACTGTGAATGGCAGTGAATGGAATGACAGTTCCATATTAAATTACTCTTTCAATTCAATGCTATAAAACAGGTACTTCTAAATGAGATTATATTTTGTGCAGAAGGCAGCACCTTGGATGCACACAAGGTTATTGTGTTGTAAAGTTTAGCATCCTATTGAAATAGAGATAGAGTTACAGGAACCTGCATGAGCAATATTTCTTCAGAACCAATATATTATTTTTGCATCACTTGTTCCATCAAAGGGAAAACAAACACTGAATTCAACAGCTTCCCAATTCATCTACCTAGACCACATTATATATTTTAAAGGAATATTGTCACCTGCTTCTAATTTTTCCTCTTCAGTATTTGTCATCTGAGAATCTCTAAAATCCTCATTTATTTTACGTTTTTCTATGGTAAAAACCCTTTTACCTCATTTAGTGACAGAAGTTTTGAACCTAGTGTGGTTTCTTTTATTTATAATCTTGCTGTGCACTAGGAATGTAATGCTATCAGCAGGAATATACACAGATCCAGGATCAGCAAGTTTGATACCACTGCATACCCAGTTTAATAGCCAATATAGTCAGGGGTACTGATCTCTGCCATGAGACAGGGTATTAATGTTTTTGTAACCCTAACTCACGTCAGGTCATTGGTTCCCATAAATAAAGCCTAGTAGCCTTCTACCAGCTCTTCTCTGTGTCACCCTTTTATTAGAACCAATACATCATGGTGCAGTAAGCCTCAAACTTATTTGGCTCTGGTCCACGAAATCATTAAAGCATGTGCGAAGTTACAATAATTGAAGTCAGTGGATCAGCGTCAAGTTATTCTTAAGTGCCTTGCTGGATTATGGTTTTGGTTATTTTGTTTAGGAATGGCAGAAATGTTTTGGCTAAAATAAGGCCTGACCTGAACTTCTAGACTCAAATTAAAATCAAACCTGAATGCAGATAATACCGAGAACAATTCTGTTTCAGCCTTTCATGTACTTCTGACCTCCAGCTGGTACTAGAAGAGCCAAAAAACGGAGAAAAAAAGTTGTTGATATGGTACAATATTTCTGGCTTGATTGGAACCTAGTAATATTGGACATTTCTATCCTTGTAAGAATTCTGTCTCAATTTACAGCTATTAGGCAGCTTGAGTAAGGTTGACATAAGCTCATGAACAAAACCCTATGTATTGGAGGAAGGCACATCCCTAACTTGGTTTTTATTTTCCCCAAGAACAATGCAAACAGAGGGCAATTTAGATCCTGAAGAACCTTGGTTTCCAGATGCTAAGAATTGTACAGTAGGTCAAATTGTGAAGCTCAGCAAATTCCATCTGTGTGGGCCAACCATTTAAACATATATGAAGGACAGAAAAATTACCAAGAGATCCAGACAAGGAAAATACTAAATATAGTAGCTGCCAGTCATATTAATATAAAAATAGTTATCAGTGAGAGTTTTGCCTGAGTAAAATGATGGGATCAAGCCACAAAAGGAAAGCTTATTTTCATACGGTGGCATCAGCACTTTCTCACTGTACATACACAACATTGCATGTGACTTAATGGGTCAATACAGTTGCCTTAACTATACTGCAGTAAGGGGGCCATGCTTGTGGAACTCTGCCATATGCTGTTATGCATATGCTGTTATGCCATATGCTCTGCCATATGCATTAGCAGTACTGTAGAACTTCAGAGTTATGAACATCAGAGTTACGAACTGACCAGTCAATCACACACTTCGTTTGGAAGTGGAAATATGCAATCAAGCAGGAAAAAAAAAGCAAACACAGTACAGTACTGTGTAAAATGAAAACTACTAAAAACAACAAAGGGAAAGCAGCATTTTTCTTCTGCATAGTAAAGTTTCAAAGCTGTATAATGTTAATATTCAGTTGAAAACTTTTGAAAGAACTATAATGTTTTGTTCAGAGTTACGAACAACCTCTATTTCCAAGGCGTTCATAACAGAGTTTCTACTGTATTAGATTCTAAAAGTACTTTATTACGATACTGTACAAAGAGAGTCAGCTATAAGTGGATGTTGTTTGGAACATAATACAAATATGATGTAACATTTATATTGCATGAACAACCACCCACTTGATGCATGACAATATATTCCACATACTATTTAATGACCTGTGCTGCTGACATGAAGTGGCATATAAGTCATCTTTAGAAGTTTGATCAACATGCTTTCACAGGTACTGTGAAAAAAAATTCTGCTTACATACTGTATGTATGCAAGTTTGCAATGCCATGTTACCCCTAGGTGATCTGTTAACTTTGGACAGTTAACTTTGAGAGAGACGTTGCTCACTTGCTGTACCAGATGTGCAGGGAAGATACAAATCTATATTCCTGACTCAAAGACTTTCATCACTGGAAGTATCATGGGTCTATAAAACAGATGTTACTGTATCCTAGAACAACCAACTATGGCGGATGTGTGATAGACTCACAAAGCCTTGGTAAGTATCCAAACCTTTGGGAGTTAATGTGAACCAAAGTTACATTCTGAGCTTTGTGGACTCTGCCATCATTATTTGGAACCAAACAAACAGAAATTTAAAGGAATCAGGATGATAAAAGGAAGAGATGTTGCCTCTCCTTGCATTTTATATTGTAAATTTATTTGATAAATAATGTCATTTTCTATATTTCAGTGGGCTTGATCACAACTCCAACTAGTCAATTACATAAGACACAATATTTTCCAAAGATCAAGTTCCAGTCTAAAATTAGTGTTTGTTGAAAAAAATTCTGTATTATATTAATGTACACCAAATTAAATAGAGTAGGACCTTTCAAATAGTCATCTTGTTATGTGTAATACTTTTGTGGACACATTTTCAAATGACACACAGATAAATGATGTGTACTAAGTAAAATGTCAAAGCAATGACTTGAAAAGCCCCTTTTTATTGGCTCGCTCTCAAATCCATTTTTACACATTTCTAGTGTCCGACAGAGTAACAATCAATACCTTGGCATTAATACATTGAGGAATTTGTAACTTTCTTGACTCCCCTTCAGCTCAAAAATTGTGACGTATGCATGACTCACAGATGGCTGCTGCTGCACTCACACAAATATGAAATCCTCTAAGGCCAAACAGAATAAAAGGCACAATATGAAACTTAAAGCTTGAGAAGGGACTCTTCAGAGTCTATATATTGGGCCAGGTCTTCAGCTGGTATAAACTGCTACTATAGCTCAACTGAAGTCAAAGCAATTGCAATGATGTATGTGAGCTGAGGATGCAGTCCACATTTCATAATATACTTTTAAACAAAGACAATTAAGAGTCAGATTCTGGTCTCAGTTACACTAGAGGATACTTGAATTATTCCAGATGCAGCTCTGAATAAACGAGACCAAAAGTAAGCTCTCAGAGCTCAATTCTCTCTGCATTGCATCAGCTTATGTCAATAAGACCCAAGTTACCACCTCCATTTGGCTCAATGCTCACTCTGCATGGAAAACCCAGAACTGCTTAGTGCCGCCCCCAAAATTGGAGTGGCCAATCTAGACTACGATGGTTGGGCTATGCTCATTATTATTAATTATTTGTATTACTGAAGTGCCTCGGACCTATAGCCGTGGACCAGGACCTCACTGCGCTGTATGCACACAGAACAAAAAGACAGTCCCTGACCCCAGGGGCTTCCTCTTATTCAGCCTTCATTAGAACATACAGCGGAAAACCCCAGGGAGAGGCAGTGGTGATGAATCTCTGTAATTCAGTGCATCTTTGTTTTCATTATTGTATTATTTTGGAAACACAGGAATTGCCCAAATACATCAGACCTGAAGTCCAGTCCATGTAGTCCAGTATCCTGCCACTGAGAGTGGCCAGTACCATATGCTTCAGAGAAAGGTGCAAGAAATCCTGCAGAATGAAATAATGGGATAGCCTGTCCTCAGGGAAAGTTACTTACAAGGTGGGAAATTCAAAACTGATAAAATGAAATACTTTTTCAACACAATTTGTAATTAGTCTGTGGAACTTTTTGTCACAGCAAATTATTGAGACCAAGACTTAGCAAGATTGAAAAATAGGAATTGGACATTTATATGGATATCAAGAATATCCAGAGTTGTCATAATAAATGCTAAGAACATTTTTGAACTGATCTTATACCTCATGCTTTAGGGTTTACACCAATCTTTAACTACCAGAGACCAAGGTGAAGCATAATGTGGGGAAGCAGATTATCCCAAATCCCCCTACTGCACGGTTCTTACACCTTCCTCAGGAGCATCTGGTGCTGACCACTGCTGAAGACAGGATAGTGGGCACAATGGACTTTGTGTCACATCTAATGTAGCAATTCCTTTTGTTCCTCCTATTCCAATAGTTTTAGCCTTATAGTATGATGGTTTATATCACTTCCAAAATTCTTGGGGTTTGGTTTTTTGGTTTTGTGTTTTTTGTTTTGTTTTTTTTTTGTTGTGCTTGTCCTATTGTAATAACCATAATAATTGTATGTGGCTTCAGGTATGTGAGGAACGAAATCAGTCTGGGAAACAATGGAAAGAAAAATATTTCCATAACATCTGACAGGCTTTTCCATTTGACAGTGTAATATAGACTTGAATTTTGGAAGCCTCTTGTATTTTTTATTTAGTCACTGTATCTACCAAGAAACAAGCAAAATACTAATAAGGAAATTCTTTGTAGGTGAGCACTAATCAGCCAAATGACACATGCTACTTAAAACTCATTAAATAAATTGCTTATATTTTGGGCAATATATGAAGAGACCTCAAGAGTACTCCATGTTTCCTGCTGTTAGAATCAAGTGAGCTGGAGGTGATAAATGTAGATCATTTGCCAGACTAATACTGTAATTCAAAACTGCCAAGTTCGTTTAGACTGTTATGCACCACCATGTATCTAGATATATAAACAATAGGATTCATATGCTTGAAAGCAACATGGTTTCTGAATTAATGATTAGGTTGCTAATAGAAGCACAGCTTCAAAAACGTCAAGGTTACAGTCTTACTTTCAGCAAAATAAAATGATGCAAATTGAGCCTTACTTATTACGTTTTTAGGTAATGTTCCAAATAAGAGCCCTCATATGATAAAAAGATATTATTTTAATATAATGTAAAATAGAGAAAGGAGTTCAGTCAAGATGAATATTCTAGAGGGAACAACCAAGGCCTTTTCCTCCCCCTACCCCCTCTACCTATACTTTTCTGCTGAAGAGGTCTTTTGGTTTCAGTGCAAGCCCTACTGCTGTAATGGACTATTGGATATGATGCCCAAATAATACTCCAATCAGGAGCGGTGAGGACTATAAGCTGAAATAAAAACATTTTAAAATGCTAGTTAAACTCTAATTTTAATGCACTTAATACACAAATTTAGTTAAAGGAAGTCACTTAAGGCAATTATAACAAAAGTAAAAGCTTTATTCTGAGTTGCCCTGCATCTGCATAGTCATTTACGCCCCTGAAGAGTGAGCATAGAGTTCTTTCTGACTTGGTAGCATTTTGTACATACTTTATACTGGTGTCAACGACTATGCAAGATGTAGGGCAAAGGAGAATCAGGCACTATTTATTGCTGGCTAGCCCCGGGGTCAAGAGGTCCCTCAGTGAGTGGTCTTATCATCATTTGAGTTCACTATATACAAGTTCAAGCTTTTCCCAAACTTTCCAGGCTGGCAGTGTAGTGCATCACAAGCAATATAGCAAAGACAGTTTATTGAAGTCCCTTTATCATTAGAATAATTGGATGACTACATTAGACATCTTATATTGGTCTAATGGATTGCCTCAGATATGGTTTCAAAGTACATTGAAGGCTCTGGATAAATCTGTGTAAAGACACCCGCAGGCCCAGGGAAATTCACTAAGATTCAAGGGATATATTATAGGATAGAAACTGTCCTTTTTCTCCCTCCGCTCCCAAAAGAGCAACTGTAACAACCATCATCCTTGCCATCACGTGCATTCGGACTTAAGACATCCTGAGCTGAGAACAGAAGTCTCTAAAACATAAGCTAAAGGAATCAGCCTCATGGTTGAGAGCTATAGCAGACTCAGATCACCTGTGGATCAGGCACAGAGGGGAACCCATAATGCATAGCAAACCACAGGTTACCCAACACCATCAAAAATAAAAATAAAATAAAAAATAGCTCACAAATTATTTGTCCTGTCATGAATGCATAAACAAGTGTTTACTTTTCTTGCTTCCTTTTGCCTTCTGCCCATCCTTCTGCCCAGGATGCTGTTGGAAATGTATTTAACCTTATTGGGACTCCCAACCTATAATATAGGACCGGATGTTCAACTGGTACAAATCTGTTGAGTCCTGTAGACTTCGGTGGAGCTACATCTATTTACACTGGCTGAGAATATGACCTGCAGATTTTAAATTAGTTTTCCTTTAGGCCAAAGAATACTTTAAGTTCTCTTAACCTAACAAGCTTTTTTGAAGGGGCTGACTTCTATAGCCTCTGGCTCCTTTTCAAGATATATGAAAATTGATGTTTCTGTACCACACTATTGTACATAGTCAGGGAGAAGCACCACTTATTTTCCCTTCAGACGTTAGAAAGGAAGAGCTTGATCCTGCCCCCCCCCCCCAAAATGCACTGATCTGAAAGCAGCATTCAGCCCCCAAGGTGGAAGGTGACCTTGCTGCTGGATTTGCAGCTAGAATTGACAGGATAGCATTTGGAGAATGGATTAAATCTTGGTGACATTTCTGTGCAGAATATAATGGGAACCACTTGTAACCAAAGGAAAGAAGGTCAGATACTTTGGCAAGAAACCAATAATTAACCCCGAGAGAAAGGGAGAGAATTATAAATTATATGTACAATAGATATTATAAAATAGCAAAATACTGTAAAGGAAGGTTCACAGAATTTTGTCTATTGTTCACTAGACCCACCCTACAAAATTGGATTGCATTTTTTACTGTCAATCCCATCATACAGTACATTCAGGCTTAAAAGCACAAGGTAAAAGTGATGAACAACACAGGAACCACAGGGGAATCCAACGTTTCGTTAATGAGAGTGTGCAGCACAGCTAGCATGTTACTTTTGCTTAATAAGAGGGGAGGCAAAAAGAGGAGCCTGTAACAAAGCACTTTATTTGTATGCTTTGGATCTCATTTACAGGGGAATAAAGCTGACGGGTTTTTTTGTTTGTTTTTTTACACTATTCTTAACTCAATAAACAGTATTTTTTTACAAAATTAGATCAGAAGCCTCAAGAGAACACCATTATCTACTATTTAGGGCATACCTATATCCGGGGTCTGGTTCATAAATCTGGATTTAAAAAAAAAAGAGAGAGAGAAAGAATAGAACTTTTGGAGGCCCAATCCTACATCCACTGAAGTCAACTGATTCTCTGCCACTGACTTGAGTACAGGGTTGCACCCTTCTATTTTAAATACTGAATTTATTTAAATATACGGAATGCTCTCAGTCAGAAAATTTCATATCAATTTTTAACAGATTGCATGAGAACATGCAAAAAGGTTTTATAATTAGGTGTGATTCCCTGCAACAGGTAACAAATTTACATTTACAATCATGCAACACCCAAAGTCTGAGGCATCCAAACATAGGCGTCAACTTCCTGAGTTCCCGGGGGTGCTAGATTCCTGTTCTGTCCCAGGCCCCACCCCCACTCCACCCCTTCCCCTAAGCCCTGACCCCCCGCTCTGCCTCTTCCCACCCCTTCTCCCTCCCACCCTGTGCCACCACCCGTTCCTTCCCTGGCTCCTCCTCCCACCCCAGAACCTTCCACACACCGCTAGCAGCTGATTACCAGTGGGCAGAAGACATAGGGAGGGGAAGGAGCTGATCGGCAGGGCTGCTGAGCACCCTTTTTTTTCCCATGGTGCTTCAGACTCAGAGCAACCACAGAGTCAGTGCCTATGTACCCAAAATTAGTGGACAGCACTGAAAATTTGATCCTAGGTCTTCACCAAGATATTGAGGTTGGAATTTTCAGTAACGAGGATTTGGGAACCGACGAAAATAGGATTTAGGGATTCCTTTTTTAGTTCCCTAACTGGGTTCCAACTCTTCAAAGACTAAAGCATGTGCTTAATCTGATGCACAATGCATAAAGTAGGCCACACGCATATATCTCTGGAGAATCAACTACTTTATCGATACTATTTTATTGTTTTGAATGTAGGAAATGGCATCCATGGAATCGCTACGGAGCGATTATTCAGCATTTGAAAATTGAATAATTTATTTAGCAGTCTAACTTTTTATTCCTACTTTTGAAAATCTTGGTCTAGAATTTTAATGAAACTTGAACTTTAGGGAAGGATGGACTTGGAAAAACATGTCTGACAACAAAGAGTTAATTTGAGAGAGAGATTCTCTCCAGGTATTTGATGTCCCATTATCAACACTCTGTCCCAACACAACACAAACAACATAACCCCGCCAGTAAAGAGTCTATGACCACATTCTCAAAGGCTAGCATAAGAGTCACACGGCTTGGTGTTCATGAATAAACCCACAACTGCACATATAAACTGGCTAAACTGGGATAACACATAAGCTAAGCAGACAGCCTGAGGTACACTAAAGCAGCCGGACAGGCAGAGAAATAGGCTTTTGAGGACCTCACATGCAGTTGAAGTGTAGACTGCTCCTACTGCATCTCCATCTCCAGCGGTGGATAAGCAGTTGCATGATTCCTCTGGATTTCCACTTTGAAGCACCATGAGCTTAATGGCCCATTTAGTTTTTGATTTACTTTCAGTTTCCATGGCAATTCTGTTGTATAAAACTACACATTTCTGTTCTTGGTAGGAGATCTTCTATTTGTCATGTAAATGAGTGACCTGCTTGGCCTCTTCAAACATTAGGTGGAGTTGTAAGCGCACAGCTGAGAGGCTAAGTATATTTATTGCATTTTAATAGTGTTAGTGCATTTTAATAACAATGATATTCCCATTTAGCATTTTATTTGCTACATCAATTCTAAAAGTCCCCTCTTATTAGGTGGTATGGGTCTTTAAGTACTCCTGCTCTGAAGTACTAAAGGTAATAAATAAATGCACCAGTGTCATTTTTCTTTAGTCCAGCTCCACAAATCCCTCTGAAATACTGACAATATTGAAACACAATGCTAATGTCTTCCACTGGTAACACTGTAAAAAAAAGAGCTATTATCCCACTATTAGAAATTGAGTGAATCATCTAAACACATACAACAGAAACATGTTAAATTTTTAAGTAGTCTGTAACACAAAATATAGCTCTTTTGGTTTCAAAATACTGTGGACTACATGCTAACATACATGAATGGGTATTATATTTGACCCTGGACCATATCTCTTGATGCTCTAATGTGATCACTTTGCCAAGAAATTTGAACAAATACATGGTGAAAAGATATTATTAGCCCTACACGGTTACTGTTAGTAACAGACGTATTTAAAAAAATGCTTGATGAGATCCCTTTGCAAAGTATTAGTACCTGATAAAATGTCGTTCATATTGTAGATCATTTTGAAACTATTAGAACTCAAATTAGAGTCGTATCATGATTTAGTAAGTGTTTATTTTCCCCGATAAAGTAAAATACACTATTGTTCAGATGTAACATTTTCACTGCCGTGGTTGTTATGAGAAACCTCTGATTTTTATTGCTAACAGTGTAGATACAATATGGGAAGTATGAACAGCAGCCACAAAAATATCTTGTTTTTAGGAAATAGAATGACATGCTCTCTCTCAAACAATAGACACACTCGTATGCCCTGATTTAAATAAATATATATATATAAAATACACACACACACACACACACACACACACACACTTGCATGCCTAACTGACACAGACAATTACAATAATTGCATGCACAACTTGGATAGTGTGAAAATAATCATTCACTTGCATATGCAATTATGCCACTTGCACGTTCAATTACAGTAATTTCTCAAACATTTACACAATCATTTTTGCCCATTACTTTTAAAAAAATCAGATCTAGGTTTCTCTACTGTAATCAAAAGTCAATTCATGCACAAAAAAGTTAATTTGACGTGGTCATAAATAAAGCATTGATATTTCATGGATCATTCTACCTTCCGTCACCCTACCCCAACCCCAAATGACATGCCAAAATTCCCATAGTGTGAAAAAGAGGAAGAACCTTCTGTATGGTCTGCGAGTCTATGTTCTCTGCTAGTGCTTTCTCTTGGTCGAGTACCATTAATATATTGTATTGAGTTGACATCTGACAAATCATTTTCTCTCTACAATTAAGTTGTCCTTTTCTTGGGACAGTCAAGTTTGGGGGGGTTTGGAGCATTTCTTTTTCAGTAAATTCATTAGAAATTTGATTTGCTACATCTCTCAGAAAACCCAAATAAATAGAGAGAGCCTTAAGCCTTCCAGTCTAGAACAATGTCCAACATCTGCTGTTTATAATAGTTCAATAGATGGTGGAAAATCCCTTAATCTATTCATCATTCATTTAATTTTGCATTCTGAAAGCTAAAGTGCAGTAATACTCTGAAGAAAAAAGTGTAAAAATAGCATCCTGGAGTCCATCCACCTTAACTGAGTCTAGGAGTTTGCTCAGATCACAAGCAAAAGATTTTTCTCAAGGATATCACAGTAAACTTAACTGGAAATCAAGTTTTGGGTTCTTTGTGCATAGCAATCGGAATAAATTCACTTATTTTGGTGATGCATCAACTGGTATTGAATCCCATTTCCTTTGTCGGACCATATATTTATATTCTTCTTATCAGCATGCCAGAAGTCAGCCCACCACCACCACCCGATCTGTCTATGGACATGACCCTCCAAGTGTGGAATTGGGGCTCAGCAACCTCTACAGCAGGGTCACTCCCATCTTCCCCAGATCCCATACAATGCATTCTGGGAATTAAATGCTATGCAGGCCTAGAGGGGATGTATACAGGGTGGGCTGGTGCAGGGAAGGAGTGGGCAGGCAGAGGTAGGGCTCTGGAAAAATACTCATGCCCAGCAGACATTATTAGACAGGCAATACAGGAACTGGGTGAACGAGTGGGAGGAGGAGGTCCAGAGACAGCTGCACTGCAAGGGACCAAAGCCACTAGGATAAGAGAGTGAATGCGGTCACAGAGCCTCTGAACAATTACCTTGGCTTCAAACTGAATGCGCCAAGATCTTGGTGGTTGCCTGGAGACTGACCAACTTTAGGGGCAGTCCCCAGAGGTTATTTCTGAAGGAGTAGGAAATCTGGGCCAAGATGAGCACCTACTTCCCTGAGTAGCCATGAGGTCATCTTACTGTCAACTTGGTCCTCCCAGGCCTGCTCCCCCACTCCCGTTTTTGTCTAAGATGGGTATGTTGGTCTTATTTTAATTTTTGTGGGACACCCATTGGAGAAGGGACTGTGTCTTTAAATGTGTCCTCACCTCACTAGGGAATGGACTTTTGCTTGATTGTTTTCATGTAACTTTTGGGACAGGTGCCTAAAGCAGCGTTTTTTTGCATTTATGGATATATAGATAAAGAATATCCTATGGGGCTCAATCCTGCTAGGCTCTGAGCATTCTAAACCCTGGTCCAGCCAAGTATTTGTTTAACCAGGAATGTGAGTCATCCTACAAAACAAGCACAATAGAACAGCTCACATGCTTCAGGATTTTGCTTGATCAGGGTTGCAAGTGCTTAGCACCTTGCAGAAGCAAGCTCTGGAAGAGAAATAGCTCTTCTTAAATCAGTTGTTAACGTCTAGATTTTTAATCAAATCTAAACATGTTCAATACTCAGTAGCAATTCAGAGGGAGAAAGTATGCTATTATTTCAAGCCTGGGAAAGGCAAAGGACTAACTGGCATAGCTCAATCGCATAAAATATGGAACAGAGTCTGATGAATGAGTACTCTGCAATTTCTGTCATGTCATTTATAAAGCTGCCTGCCACTTCTGCATTGCTACAGCAAATTTGACTACAAACTAAATGTAGATGGAGGCGACCGTGATAGAGAGAAATGAACTGTCTGTGCACATGAGACCCAAATGAACTTGATACTGAGAGAGAAGACAATTACCAGAGCAGCCACATGCCATACATCCCCTTCTCTGTAGTTCATAAAAACTCAACCCCCAGGTTATCCAGCACTGTTAGTCAACTTTATGGCAAATATTAATTGGTGGGGGATACTGGTTGGTGTTCCTAGTTATAGAACTTTAACTGCCATTTATCACAGAAACAGCCCACTGTGTCACCGTAGCACAGCTACAGCTTTAGTTTGATCAATGAACTCATGTATTAGGCTTTGTAGGAAATAAAATGCTTTCTGTCCATTTGGATTCTTGAGGCATGGAGCTTGTTGATTTTTAGCATTCATTTCTATTAATGGATTAAACACATTTAATAAGGTATTTTGGATGTCAATAAGGAACTGCATTATGGTTGATAGCAGCAGGGGAAAGGGCCATTTCAATAAAGAATGAAGCCCAATATGTATTGAAGAACTGAAGGTTATGCTGCCACCTTGTGACAACATCACAAAGTTTTGTAAAAAGAAAAGGAGTACTTGTGGCACCTTAGAGACTAACAAATTTATTAGAGCATAAGCTTTCGTGAGCTACAGCTCACTTCATCGGATGTTGTGCATTTAAAGTCTGTCCTTTAATGGAAAGTATTGTCCTGATTGCTGTGGATTTTCATTATACGAAGTGTCAGCCATTCCTATTTTTGGAAAGTTAAATGCGTTTCTCTGATTCAACTATTGTATTTATAATTTGGCCAGAGAGCAAAAGAGCCAAATTCATCCCATTGATTTCAATAGAGTGACACCAGACATGAATGTCCCCTAAAATATTTAACTCAAAAATACCCTTAACCATAAGGATCATCAACAAAGTAAAGGAAAATGTATTTATAAACATCTTTCAGATAATACGTACCTTATAAAGCAGTAAAGGCTAGCTCTGGATTTGCTTCCTTTTGTTCAGTTGCAAATTCTTAAGGCCAAAGATAGATGGTAGGTCCTAATGTACCGTTCAAAAATTGAAATGTGTACACTAGTATAAGTGGGGCCTGCTTCCTTTGTGTAAAATGTCCATTTTATCCAGTACCAGATGGAAGGCCGGGACTACATTTTCCAGTACTCTGTCTACTGAAAGGTCAGAACATCATACGTCAGGTGTAAGGGTGTTCCTGCAGCACAGTATGGCACTCTAAGAAAGCTCTGCAGGAGTGGGGCTTGTACAAACTGAGGTGCAGGCTGTTTCTGGCACAAACTTTAATCAAATACTCTAATCTGAAACTGTAACACTAGCATTCAAAGCCTCTACCATGGATTCCCTCATTGATAATTTTTACCAGGTGCTGACAAGCGCTCTCAAACATTATTTATTCAATGACCCCATCACCAACCGTTTTACTTCAGGGAGGTTGCATGGGAATCGCAAAGGATCCTCTGGTTAAACAAAATCCATGGCTTGTTTAAAAGACTCAGTAAATATGTGTAACTGTAGATACCTCTATAATTAATGATGCCGCTCATGGTGATCACAAGAATTAAATTTATTCAAAATTACCTATTACATCTTCATTAGTGCCCAAAGTTTTTTTTCCTCGATTAATAGGAGCAAAGTTAATAGCAAATGAATTAAAAATGATCTGTCATTTAAAACATTGACAAAATTTCTAAGAAAAAAAACAGTGAATGAAAATTAAATGATTAACTTTGTCCAACGTGTAGGATATTAAAAAAAAAATCAAGAATTTCTGAATCTGTTTTAAAATGTATTTAATTATCTATAGAAGAAGCTGGAAAGGAATTAAGGAGCAACTTTCAGGAGTGCAGATACAAGATAGCATAGCATTTTCTATTGTACTTCTTAATAGGAAGTTATTATATAAAGGACCTCTATGGAAAATACTTCACCCACCCTCCTCCATAAAAAGAGACTTCCCTTTTCCCCCTCTTGCAGAAAACAAGGAGGGAAAAATCTCATTGACATTCATCTGAACCATAAGGCTGTCCAGCCTCCTCCCTCTCCCTGTCAATTCATGGCCTCACCCAGCAAGTGAGCATGGGTACGGCTTTAGGTGGTAGAATAGTCTCCCCCAGAGAAGTCCTAGAATCCCTATGGCTTAAGACATTCAGAATTAGAGTAAACAAGACATTTGAAAATATTGTAGAGCACAATCCTGCATCAAGGAGATAGATGAGTTGATCTAAGGGCTTGTGTACACTTACCGGGGGATCGACACATGGCAATCGATGCATCGGCAGTCGATTTAGCGGGTCTAGTGAAGACCTGCTAAATCAACCACAGATTGCTCTCCCGTTGACTCCTGTACTCCACTGGATCAACATCACATAGCGTGGACCCCGCAGTAAGTAGATCTATGCTATGTCAACTTGAGTTATGCTATTCACGTAACTCAAATTGCGTAGCTTAGATTGATTTCTCTCTGTAGTCGAGAGGGAGAGGTCATTTGGATCTCACTACCATGATTGTGTTGTCTGGAAGCAGTAAAAGTATTTGATATAAAATGCTGCCATATTAGGATATGGTCTTACGCTTAACTGTGTAAATTTACGAAACAAAAATAAAAGAAACTTGATTAAAGCAATATGGTCCAGTTTTATCTCAAAGAAAGGAGGTAACTGGGAAATCCATCACATTGCCACTATGTCTACTTAATCATACAATACAGTTCCACATATGAGGAACACAAAATTATGAATTTGAAGAGTATGACTGAACAACCAAGTGTAAAGAGATAGCTGACACCTTTGTTGTTGGAAAAAGATAAAAGTGGGTATTGGTTGTTATTATAGCATTTTTATATATATCAAGAATAGCAAACCATCATAGCATCTGAGCAATGACATTGCCATGACCTCCAACATCAGAGATGCATGTAACTAAATGGACAATGGCAGCATTTTTTGTTTTGTTACATTAATAGGTATGTTCAAGGTTTTCTGTCATCACTCTCTGCATTAATTTATTCCATGAGCTGGCTTACTTAATAGTTGGACTATTGTTAATGGAGTTATATTGATTTACCATGATGTTTGCAGATTTAATTTTAAAGTTATTATGGTATGTAGTGAATCATGACGTTAGAAGCTGAAGGCCTCAGGTTCTGTAAATTAGCCTAGTTCCATTGGTCTCACTGGAGCTCAAGTGATTTACAACACTTGAGGATCTGATCCTTAAAGTTCTTTCAGTACCAGAGAAATTCATATATAGGCCACTAAGATAATATAGCATGGTCTTTAGTGTGAAAAGAAATATATTTTACAAGAGATATAAAAAATAAACAATATAGCTACAATGGGATGAATCATATAATCCAAACAAGGACAAGTCTTGGATAGACACCCCAATAAACTCCAATCTTGCACTCAGACAGAGGTGACAACAGAAATTCGTTATTATTTAGACGTCAGAAGCCGAATCAAATATTCCTCATCTCCATTCATTGCAGACGAGTTCAAAAATAGGACTCAGGAAGTGATATGAATGAGAGTTTCTGGATCAAATTCCTGTCTTCATATATTCCTTTTATGGCTGTTGATTAATTCCAGTTAACTCACATAATTAACTCAAACAATTAATTGTGATTAAAAATATTAATCACAATTAATCAGTTTTAATTGCACTGTTAAGCAATAGAATAGCAATTGAAATGTATTAAATATTTCAGATGTTTATCTACATTTTCATATATATTGTATTGTGTTATAACTGAAATCAAAGGGTATATTATGGATTACAAATATTTGTACTATAAAAATGATAAACAGTATTTTTCAATTCACCTCATACAAAAGTACTGTAGTGCAATCTCTTTGCTGTGAAAGCACAGCTTACACATGTAGATTTTTGTGTGCTACATAACTGCACTCAAAAACAAAATGTGAAGCTTCAGAGCCTACAAGTCCACTCAGTGCTACTTCTTGTTCAGCCAATCACTAAGACAAACAAGTCTGTTCACATTTACAGGAGATAATGCTGCCCTCTTCTTATTTATAATGTCACCAGAAAGTGAGAACAGACATTCACATGGCACTTTTGTAGCCAGCATTGCAAGGTATTTATGTGCCAGATATGCTAAACATTCATATGCCCCTTCTTGCTTTGGCCACCATTATAGAGGATATACTTCCATGCTGATGACCCTCATTAAAAAAAATAATGCATTAATTAAATTTGTGACTGAACTCCTTGGGGGAGGAATTGTATGTCCCCTGCTCTGTTTTATCTGCATTCTGCCATATTTCATTTTATAGCAGTCTCAGGTGATGACCCAGCACACGTTGTTCATTTTAAGAACACTTTCACTGCAGATTTGACAAACCGCAAAGAAGGTACCAATGTGAGACTTCAAAGGATCGCTATAGCGCTCAACCCAAGCTTTAAGATTCTGAAGTGACTTCCAAAATCTGAGAGGGCCGAGGTGTGGAGCATGCTTTCAGAAGTCTTAAAAAAGAGCAATACTCTGATCAGGAAAATACAGAACCCGAACCACCAAAACAGAAAGTCAACCTTCTGTTGGTGGCATCTGATTCAGGTAATGAAAATGAACAGGTGTCAGTCCACGCTGCTTTGGATTGTTATCAAGCAGAGCCCATCATCAGCATTGACGCATGTCCCCTGGAATGGTGGTTGAACCATGAAGGTACATGAATCTTTAGCGCATCTGGCACATAAATATTTTGTAATGCCGGCTACAACAGTGCCATGAGTGCCTGTTCTCACTTTCAGGTGACACTATAAAATGAGAAACAGGCAGCATTATCTATTGTTCTATGATTAACTCCAAAAGGCTTTGGATCAGGCCCTGATTCCCCTCTGTAGTTAATAGATTTTGTGAGAGAATAGTTTTTCAGAATCTAATGCAATAACCCATGGTTGCATATATCCTAAACATTCATGAAGATTAGAACTTCCAACCTCTAGCTCTAAACTACAGCAGTCACTATTGAGTCAGCTAAAGCATCAACTTTAATATATCAGCTATGGAATTGTTTGGATAGCAGAAAGCATTAGTCAACAGCATTCTATGAATTTCACTGGTAATTACTGAATTATATATTCACTGAATAGTATTTATCTAGTTATAGATTTCATCAAGTCCCACAAAAATGTATTTTGCAAACTAACTTTTGGACAAAATTTGAAATTCATCAACAATCATCAGCTACTACTACACCAGCTCTAGTCAGGCAGCATTGTAGGACACATCTATTAATATTTATGTAGTTTTGATGAATTCCTACCAGCAAGGGCAGTAGTGCACAAACTCATTACCAGGCTTTTACAATGAGACAGTTCAGTTCTATTTAGGACTTGTCTACCCTTGGATAATTTACCAAAATTGCTCTTCCAAAGTGGATTAAGTTAAACCAGAAAAGGCACTCTTATTCCAGAATCACAATGTCCAAATGGGGACTTGTACCAAAACAACTTCTAGAACTGTGTCGTCGTAGCTGTGTTGGTCCCAGGGTATAAGAGACAGTAGGTTGGTGAGGTAATATCTTTTGTTGGACCAAAATCTGTTGGTGAAAGAAGCTTTTGCGCCACACACAGCTCAGACACACCCAAAAACAGCTCTATGTAGCTCTAAAAGCTTGTCTCTTTCACCAACAGAAGGCGGTCCAATAAAAGATAGTACCTCACAAACCTTATGTCTAATATTCTGAAACAGGTATTCCAATAAATTTCCAGGTGTGGACAAATCCTTAATCCCAAAATTAAATCTTTTCTTAGTATTTTGGTACTTAGTATCAAGGGCCTGATCTAACTCCTCCTGAAATCAAGGGAAAGACTCCCATTGACATCAATGGAAGTTAGATTAGGTCCTAAATTAAAAGTGTAATATAGCAACAACCTATTCGTCTACAACACAGCTCAAGTCCTCAAAAAATGATCAGCTCTCACAGATATATGTGGAAGACATTTTGGTAAAATTAGGCTGAATGTAGCACATTTGTCAACATCTACTAACAGCCAGTTTCCTAAGGGCATGATCCAAAGCATTGAAGGCAATGGGATTCTAATCATTTGCTTCAGTGGACTTTAGACCAGGCCCAACATGCACAGAATGTATGCATACTTCTCTGGTTTAATATTTATTTTCTCTTCAACACCATAGGACATTTCATAGTTATATATTTTATTCATCTTTGGATTGCAGTAAGCATACTTATCAGCAGCATAGCATTAAATTGACTGAACCACAGAGAAGTAGGTAAATAAGCACTGCCTTTTATCTTTTTCAAGTTAGGTAAATCAAGTTACTTTGTGAAGTAGGCATTTGTTTTGGCCAGTCTGGAGATTAAAAAAGTCATTTCATTTTCTTTTTTTTTAATAAATGCATGTTGCCATCAGTGTGTGCATCTATTCAGACGAAGATGTCACTTTGCATAGCTTACAAAATGCACTGCAACTTCTACATTTTGCAGAGAGGGGAGGAGGACTTTATTCATGAAGTGATTTGCAGCTTGAGAAAAGGGTTTTTTTTTTAAGTTGTACTTTTCTTAAGATGATATTCCTTTTACTGTAGGATATATATGCAAGTATGCAAAAGGCGAGTACTGGTTTCTTATAAAGAAACCAGATACTCAGGGAAGGCTATCCTCTTCAGTCTTGGTAGACAGCCCACCTAGGAGAAGGAACTCCTAACAAAAGCAGGGTGCCATGCCCCTCAGGATGGACGAAAGCAACAGTAGATGTTCAAGGGGAGATGGACACTACTGAGCATTATTGTCCATAATCACACACGATGATATGGCAACACTTCAGCACAGATGTGGACAAATTTGTTGCCCTGTTCAGGGAAATCAATACATTTTCCCTGGGTAATTCTAGCAGTGCATTTGAGAAGGGGTGCCTGGATTCCAAGCAAATTAAACTGGTCAAAACAAGGTTTTCTCCATCGGCACATGGAACGTTTGTAAAATGAAAGCAGGTTACCTATAGCTAGTACAAAATGAAATCTCCTTGTATATAGAGGATGTGATTGGTTTGTGAGAGTCCATATGGACTGGGAATGGAATGACAATTGCTGAGGAAGGAAACATGCTGATCTGGAGTGGTGACAGGATAAGACAGCACAGGGATGTGCTGCTGATCAAAAACCAGATCAGCCCCTACACGATGGCCTACAAATCAGTCAGCAGCAGGTTGATGACCCTCAGATTGGTAGCTCACCCTTTTAATGGAACTGTTTTCTAAAGTTATGGCCATACTAGCAACTGTGATGATTAAGAGGTTGAAAAATTCTACAGTGACATTGAGGAGGAGTTAGTAGCTGCTTACCAGAGACATATCTCATATCTTGTACCTATTGACTACAATGAATGTGCTGCTCCTGGGAGTTATCCAAAATGGTTCAGCTGTATTGGGAAGTTTGAGTATAGCAAGACAAACAGCAGAGGACTGCAACTCATGCAGTTTGTGACTGGAAATGACTTAGTATTAAATGCTTTGTTCAAGCACAAACCAGCATGGTGATGGACTTGAACATCACTGGATTTGCTGAATCAGAATCAGATTGACTTAATCATGACCGTTTCAAAGAGATGGGGTTCCAGTGCGATGCCAGTCAAAGCTTCAAGAAGGCCAACATAGGATCCAATCATAACTTAGTAGCAACAAAGACCAAATTGTGAAGCAAGAAAATTTAGCAAGTATCTTCAAAGTCTATTAGAGTGGTGACAAACTGAAAGCCCATGAAACCCAAGTGGAATTCAAGAAGACAATTGAACAAAAGTTGCAAACCACTGACCTCGGCACAAGTAGCATTGATCAGACTGAAAACATCTCCTGCTGCACTATATAAAGAGTGAAGATAAACTCCTGGGGAAACGCGATCTTAAAGAAATCTTAGATCACAGAGAAGACTGATCACACAACTCAATGAGGGAATTTAGGAGCACAGAGAAAGAGACTGATGAAACTGCAAGAGTGAAATATTCCCATATGATCTGAATGCACTGATTAAAGTGGCAAAAGAAGATTGGCTTGAACAACAGTATACAGGACTCTTTTGGGGCAAATGCCATTAGGAAGGTCTACCAAACCCTCAAGTCTCAAGAGGTTTCTCTAGCAGGAAAAATATAATTTCACCCAACACCTGAGGTAGGTATTGCTTGGAAATAGGTATTATGAGTGACACAAATTCTAAGTTGGAAATGAAATAAGTAGAGGATGTTTATGAGAGAAGTTTGACTTATCCTTATGAACCTCCTCCTCCAATTGAAGTTGAGGAACCAGTACAGACTCTGAAAAACAATGATGCCCCTGGGATGGATGAGGTACTAACAGAACTAAATTAAAAGTGGAGGAGGGGTACTCACCCAGGTATGCCATAAGCTTCTCAACATGATTTGGTATTCTGGAATTTGGCCCAAGACTTGGATACAGTCCCTGATGATTCCTATTAAAAAAAAAAGGAGAGGGATTTGGCAGTTTGTAAAAGTTAGAATACAACATCATTGACACACCCTAGCAAAATACTGCTGTGCATCATGATGAAGAGAATTGCAACCAAGGTAGAGAACTTCCTGGCTGAAGAACAAGGCTGGTTTAGGCTCAAAAGTAGTACACGGAAGCAAATATTCAACCTGCAGGAGCTATGCTGGAGGATGATAGGAAGGTGGTCGATGTTTGATTTCATTAAGACAGTTGATAGCATATGGCAAACCTCTTTGGGCAACCCTGCAGCTGCTCAGAGTTAGTGAAGTGTAATGAGCCTGATACAAAATCTCTGGAAGGATGATGGCTTCAAAATTTGTGGGGCATGAGAAGAGTAGTTGGTTTGACTTGAGGATAGGTGCAACACAGGACAACTTGCTATCACCAACCAACTTCAACTATGATCTTGAAGAAATCTTAACAGACACTCACAGAAATTTACAGGAGGATGCATCTCCTAGATGATGAAAAGTTAATCGATGCTTCATCAGTGATCCTCAGCTGATTGGATTCTCACAAGAGGATGTGCAAAACTGCTAAAAACAATAGTGTGGAAGCAGAGAAGTTAGGCCTACAGATTGTGCAGAAAGAGACAGACAAGGGTAACCTCTAGGTGTGTTGAAAAGATGAAGATATTCCTACCCAAATCTGAGGAGGCACTGGAGTTTGTTGAGCACTTAATATCTGGGTAGTAGAATTACAAGGGATGTTCATCAGGATTTAGAACTCATCTTGCAACTGCTGCTCTGGCAATACTCTGTCCCATTTTGAGAAGCAAAGGTTTTATCAAGAAGTGTAAAATGAAATTGCAGCAGTCTCTTGTCTTTAGCATCTTGCTATACATACATTTCAGTATGATATTATTGACCTGCAACTTATTAGTTTTTAACTAAACCTTACAAGGCATATTTTGTACAAAGATTACTACAATGATATGTTGGGTGTGAATACAGGGGTGCATTTGGTCAAACTGAGATGTTAAGGAGAAAACATTAAGGCTCTCTGCCTACAAATTAAATGTTGTGTGTGATTGCTGTGCATTAGCTATACTCCACATACAACTAATGAGGTTGTAGTGGCCTGAATTTACAGCATATCTGGAGAGATACCTGATATCAAAACAATCTGGTGAAGAAAACTTGAGTTTGCAGGACACATAGGTCAGATGAGTGGAGGAAGATTGCTAAAGTAAGTGTTGCAAGGACAGCTGGCAGGGGCAAGGGCACCTGCAGCCAGTGTGGTTCAATTATGTGGCTGACTGGAAAAGATACAGTATACTGCATTTTTCAAGGCTGTATGAAGACCGGACAACGTGAAGGAAGATTGCTGGACAATGCTTCTGTGTTTTGTCTACCATTCATTGTGATGTGACACTGTAGTGCTTTTACTATGACAGAATGTGTATGTATTGTGACAAAGCTCTGTCCTTGCCTCCGTGGGTCCAGCATTTCCTGGCAGATTTCGCTAGCCTCAGAGGCTCACTGTGACCCTCCACATAACCCTTCTTTCTCTAGAGACAAGGGTCACAGTCTGAGACATTTTCATCATAAGCCAGCGAGGGAGGTGAGGAGAAGTTATCCTTCCTTCCACAGTCTGTGTTGTCTCCAAGTCTCAATGATTAATCAGGGGGCAAAGCCCGGGCCCACCCTCTACTCCGGGCTCCAGCCCAGGGACCCTAACAGAATCAGCTATGGTAGGTGACCTTTTAGAAACATGACATGTACAATTCCCTGGGCAACTTCCCCCACAGCAGCCCTCACTTCCTCAAGCTCCACATCACCCTTACCTCAGGGCCACCCTCCTTGTGCCTGATATGGTGTGTACTACTCAGTCTCTCCAACAGCACAACTTCCTCCCACAGCTCCTGACATGCACCCCCACCTGACTAACTGGGAGGCTTTTAACTAGTTTCAGCCAGCCCCTGATTGGCTTCAGGTGTCCTAATCAACCTAGCATTCTCCCTGACTTCTGGAAACTTCTTAATTGGCCCCAGGTGTCTTAATTGACCTGGAGCAACTGCCATTTCACTTATCTTGGTACCAAGGATTTGTTTAGCCTGGAGCTAATATATCTATCTCCCACTACTTTTCTATAGCCATCTGGCCTTGCCCTGTCACATTGTGTATAATAAAAAGTGCCAAGACTGCAACTACAGTATGTGTGATACAGAGAAGGAGAAAGAACATTTAAATATTTCTGTATTATGTGCTTCAGGTAGTTGTATCAAGTCCCTGAAGCTTGTAAACACTTGAAAGTGACATTTGCGTACTCTAGCTGTGCTGGAAAAGCTTCATCAGAATGGCTTATTAACAGAGAATCTTTGTGAACCCATGGAGTTCTCCCTGAATGTAGACTGCAGAATTGGGCACTTAAACATTTAGGATAAAGTTTTAAAAGCTTAGTTCTGATTCTTATAAGCGATTTAGGTACCTAGGGCCAGACTTTTAAAAGATTTAGGAGCATAAAGATGCAAACAGGCACTTTTGAAAAATCACACTAAGCACCTAGTTAGCTAATTCCCATCGATTTCCCATCTGCAACTTTTGGTACCTACATGCTATTAAAGATTTGGCCTTTAGGAACTTAAGTCTCCTTGAAAGTCAATAAGGGTTAGGCACCAAAATTCCTTTGAGGATCAGGGCCCCAAGCGCCTTAAACACTAAAGCTCTTTTGAAAATGTTATCCTTAAACCTCATTTTTGAAGTAGTATGAACTGTCATCTTAACTGGACATAGCATTATGTGGGTTCTGGCTGATTCATAATTACAGAGTGAATAATGCTGGGTACAATTACAATTAACCAGTCAAGTCAACAGTAGTTTCCAACAAATTATGACCTTGATGTGGTATTACTGCTGACAAGGATCTGAGGGTTATAGTGGGTCACAACTTGAATATAAATTAATGTGATGCTGTTGTAAAAAAAGGCTACTGTTCTGCAGCGCAACACAAATGTCATACATTATGCAGGTGAAGTAAGAAATTATGGGATGGTTACTGGGGAGGCAAGGAAGCTTTCAATAAGTGTTTGCAGATAATTACTAACTGATATACCCTGTATACGTGTAAAACTCTTTATTTAATGTTAAAGCCTTGTGCAATTGTAAAAAAAAAAATCAAGTATTTAAGATGACATTATTCCTCTGTACACTAAATGTATACTATTTAATAACAAGCAAGAAATTCTTAGCATACACTTCTCCCACGATGTTCACCAGACCAGGGGTTTTTTTTGGTGAAATTAGCTCAAGATCTTTAATATTTTCAATTTTTTCCTGGACTTCACTTGTGCCATTTAGCCACATGCTAAACCAATCTAATTTCCATCTTTGATAGGGTCACTGGCCAATTAGTTAGTGGGGAAGCAGCAATGCGATATATCTTGATATTAGGGAAGGCTTTTGACACAGTCCCACATGACAGTCTCATAAACAAACTACAGACATGCAGTGTAAATGAAGTTACTATAAAATGGGTGCACAACTGGTTGAAAGATCATACTTAAAGAATAGGTATCAATGGTTTGCTGCCAAACCGGAAAGACACAACTAGTGGGGTCCCAAACGATCAGTCCTGGATCTGGTACTATTCAATATTTTCATTAATGACTCGGATAATGGAGTGGAGAGTATGGTTATAAATTTTGCAGAGGACACCAACGTGGGAGAGGTTTACAGGATCAGAATTCAAAATGACTGACAAACTGGAGAATTGGTCTAAATTCAACAAAATGAAATTCAATAAAGACAAGTGGAAAGTACTACACTTATGAAGGAAAAAAGCACAAATGCGCAGCTACAAAATAGAGAATAATTGGCTAGGTGGTAGTACTGCTGACAAGGATCTGGGGGTTACAGTGGGTCACAACTTCAATATAAATTAACGTGATGATGTTGTAAAAAACAAAAAAAAAGGCTACTGTTCTGCAGCATAACACAACTGTCATAGGTATGTCATGGGAGGTAATGGTCCTACTGCTTGGTAATGATAAGCCCTCAGCCGGAGTACTGTGCCCAATCTGGATACCCCACTTTAGGACAGGTGGACAAATTGGAGAGAGAGTCCAGAGAACAAAAAAAATGAATAAATAAATAAGATTTAGAAAAACCTGACAGGGTGGGAGTAGCCCAAGGCTGACTCACCATTCTGTAAGCTTCCCCACAGAGGCAAAATTGGGGAGATAATTGATTAGGATTGCACGATTAACCAATTAGTGAGGAGATTCCGCCCGGTGCTGAGGACAGTTAAAAGGGAGACAAGAAGTGGGGAGGAGGCAGCTGACAGGAAGGGCAAAGCAGTCCAGGATCTCAGAGATTTCTTAGAGATCTCAGGACCTCTCATCCCACCCTGTGACTAGGGAGTACATTGAAGCTTGAGGAAAGCTTTATGGTGATGGGGCATGAAGCTGCATAAGACATGGTAAATGAAGTGCACTGTGGTGAATGTACATAAGAGTGAAACTTGAAAAGAAATCCAGGGTGAGGGAGCATACCCTGTTACGCTGACCTATGATGAAATGTTAGAAATCTAGGTATGTTTAGTCTTGAGAAAAGACGATGGGGGGGGGGGGGAGACCTGAAAACTTTGTCAAATATGGTAAGGGCTATTATAAAGAAGAGTGATCAATTGTTCTCCATGATCACTAAAGGTAGGACAAGAAGTAATGGGCTTAATCTGCAGCAAGGGAGACTTATTTTCCAAATTTCTCATCTAACTATGAGGGTAGGGAAAAGCTCTGGGATAGGCTTCTAAGGGAGGTTTGGGAATCCTCAAAAATCCATTGGAGGTTTAAGAACAGGTTGGACAAACACCTGTCTAGGATGGTCTAGGTTACTTAGGCCTGCCTCAGTGCAGGGAATACACTTGACAACTTCGAGGTCCCTTCCAGCCCTACATGCCTATGATCGACTTATGAGAAAGTTCAGGTGAAGCAAAAGGAGTAATAAAATCAAATACAGGAATGAACCTGAGGAAGCAGCTGACTGGGAGAGACATGGTTTGGTCACTAAGGTAGAGTGAAGATTGCCGTTTCCATTTTCTTTGTACATATGCAGAGATTATGCATGTACTGCATATATTTATATGCATGCACCATTTGTAAACATTGGTAATCCATTGCATTGTAAGTCCCTATTTTAAGATCGGGGATTTGGTTTTTGTTTGTTAATGCTGAAATGAAGCACATGGAGAACAAAGTCCAAACTGTTTTGACACTTTTTTTTTCTTTGCAGATATGTAATCTGAAGATCAAATTAAAGTCTCGAAATGTACTTTGTTTAGAGACATTCTGTGCCCTTTCATTTAAAGTAAAAGCTTCAAAAAGCTATTTATAATCTATACTTTTAAAGATATAAAGAGCCAAAATATGGAGCTCTTTCTGCATGTAAAGCATTAAGAATCCATTTTACAGAAAGTATATTATAATCATGCTTCCCAGTCTTGGCTAATTCTTTATATATCCACTGATAGGTTATCTAGCCCAAAGAAGCCTTGTAGCCTAGAACATGTCATTGCTACTGTTTGCCAATTTTAGGTCTGTACTTTACGTATATGATCCATTGATATAGTGTAGAAAAAGCACCTGTGTTTGATGTACTACAGCCTTTAGTGGCAGCTGAAAAGAAAAATAATCCCACTAGTGCCATTTTGCTGAAGCAGATGGAGAGTATTGCTGTAGTAAGTTACAAAGCTAGCAATTCAGTTGAAGATTCACTGTTATAGAAGATGCACAGAAACTAAACCACTTTCAAATTCCAACTATAATTCTTAAAAGTTGTCATCTTAGGGAAGGTCAAAAATAACCATAAAATATGTACAACTGGATAGGTGCTTGGCCAATATCCAATTTGCATGTTCTATCCCAGTAATGAGGGCATACATTAAGAAAAACGTACATAACTGTGCATATACTTTTAAAAATAATATCAGGGTACAGTGCTGGCCCACTGATTTCAATGAGGACAGGATTCTACCCCAGGTACCTAATTTCTCTGTACCTCTACAATTCCCTCTAGAAAGGGTGAACCACCTAGTGCACACATGTTTCACAGCCGTTTCATGAACTGAATTAATTTTGCCCAGGTAGTTATCTGTACTGCATCCTCTAAGCAGATAGAACTGGGGAGAGAGGGAGAGGATCTCAAGTGACAGGTGTCAGTGCTTTCAGAGGTAGCAAATCTGAGTCCCATTGCTGCCCTGAAGCAGGTGGACAGGAAGGAGCAGAAAGTGGTTGAAGCCAAGATACCCCTCCTCACTGGCCCCACCCCCATCCAGCGGATGGTGGTTAGGAAGGAGTTGCAATTTGCTGCTGGTAATGGCTACTCCTCTGTCACAAGCTGTGATTGATAAGCCTCCAGGGCTACTTCTAGAGTGTGTCAGGTTAGGTGCCATCCTTTATTCATGATTGTGCCTAAAGTACCAATCTAATCCCAAATATTTAATAAATATCTTTAATTCCCAATTACCGACAATGACTTTTTTTTAGCTGAGAAGAGGGAGGGCAGTGTACTATGCAACAGCATTATTATATTATATGCAGTCAGTGTCATTGCAACATGCCTAACTTTCCTCTCCCTTAACTGTTTTTAAACACTGAAATCACTGACTGTTCTCATCTCGGCTTATTTGAGTTCCACACCAAATCTGTGCCTTTGTGCTTGGGACCCAAACAGATCACTTATTATTTTGTTTCCCCAAGTGTTAGGGTATTTCAAAGACAATAGGGCCCTGGAAACCATTAGAAATTGTGGGGAAAGATTAAGGTGGTTATTTTTTTTATTTAAAATTCACTTTGTGGACAGAAAATATTGTCCTGAAGGAATAGAAGGAGCTATTTAATTAAACAACATCAGTTCTCTATGATTTTAAACCTTTTCCTTTGAGCAAGTGGACTGCATAAAGTTATTACTGAAATCTCTTCAAATAGACCATCTGGGTTTTCCACTGTCCAAATAGTTACAAGTTATTCTCTGTAGTCCAAAACAACCTGTCTTTGATATGCTGCTTTGCTTGTATTTTTCATGGCTCTCTACCTAACACACAAGTATTTTCTTCTTTAAAACAGTTAATCTAAAAGGTCCCAATTTAAGAAAGCACTTAAAAATATGCTTAAATCTATCTTTATTCATCATTTAAGTACATGCCTAACTATAATCATGTGTTAGGATCACCTCCTACATAACAGACTATAGAATCTCACCCACTGATTTCTGTATTGAGCACGGTTGAATTTAAAGATACATCTTTTAGAAAGATATTCAGTTTTAAACAGTCCAAGCCATGGAGAAGTTGCTAATCCATTCCAATGGTTATTACCCTCACTGTTAAAAATTAGCTTCTTGTTTAATTATACAAATAGGATGCCAATTATTCTATAGCTTTAAGACCAATTTCAATGAATTTTTCTGATGAAAATAAGTTACATAGAAGATCCTCCAATTCCAGTGAGTTAATACACTAACTTATGCTTCTGTACGAGTCCTTCTCTCTGCACTGCACAGGAAATGTTGCATTCTAAAGGCACGGTAGAGGTATAGTAGTTTAAAGTGATAAGTGACATAGTTTCAGACTCTAGTGGTGGTAGTTTTGCTACCTCATCTATCAGACTCATCATAAGCTTCCTTCTTTTAGACTGAATTTTGTATCCCCAATTTCAAGCAAGTTATTTTATGTTGAAAACAAGAACCAAATAAAAATCATGTTCATGTTTTGAGGAATAATTTATCGGAAAGACAAAGCCAAGAAAATAAGAGTGAGAGTAGATACTGTTTCTGTTATCAGTGACAAATGGAATAGAATAAATCTATCAGATCACTACTTTGGAACAGACGGAGTAGCTTACAGATTCATCTTTTTCATGTAGTGACTGCACACATGCATTTTAATATTTGGTGTGGTAAGAGCAACAAAAAGAAATTGCTTAATAACAAGCCCTACTTCAGTGGCTTAAGGAAGCAAAGTCATTTTTTAAAAACTGTCTGAAAAAGACATCTTTTTCATGGGCACGAAATTACAGGTGGTTATAAAAAAAAAGATCAAAGGATGGTCCAGAACTTCAGCTGGTGTAAATTAGAATAGCTGCACTGAACTCAGTGAAGCTATACAGATTTACATCAGTGGAGATCTGGACCACTAGGTTCAAGCCCACCCTGATTACACCTGCAATTGCCACTATCATGGCAGCTGCTGCAACGATTATTCGTTTTTGTATTCTTCTACCAGCACATGGGAAACACACCACACGCTCTGCAATTTCCAACATCAGCAAGAGGAGCAGAGAACCAGGGACCAGGTCACTATTGCCCTCAGTGGGAGCTCTAAAACCACTATGGTCCAGTTACATTCCGGCTAATGCTTCTCTGCCCACTGCCAGGCCAGCATCTGAAGAGGTGCTATTTGAAGAGAGCTTGAAGCCCTGTTCTCACCCACAGCAGCATGGGTAGACTGTTTCTTCCAGGTACGAAGCAAGCTCCAGGAGACTTCCACCCATCAGGGAAGCCAGACCACCTCAGGAAACAAAGGGGACCCAATTCCTTAAAAGTGACCCCCCCACAGCCCATCACATTGCAGCTCACTATCCACCCCTGAGCTAGAGACCACAGGATGACATCAGTGCTGTCAGCAAAAGCTGCAACATAACCCATCTAATGCTGCAAGGAACCACTCCCAGGTGGACAGGGGGAGCTATCTAGGGCAGCGTCACAGGTAATGAGGAAGAGGTAGCATGGTAGTTCCAGGGATATTGGGCCAGAGCACAGTGATGGGAAAGAAAGATATGGGAGTGGGAAAAGATTAAATTAATGGATTTTTCAGGGGCAGGGGAAGAGGAGGAGGAGGGGAATAATTTTTGCCAGAGTATGTTGTTTGCATCACTGTCTCGGGCAGAACACTTAAGGTGGTCTCTCGTCAGAATTTTGGCAGCACATCTCTGCAGTGGAGCTGCAGTCTGAGCTCTACTGGTGGTAGGAAAAAGCCAAGGAGATCTAAAATAAGCAATGAAGAAAGCTTCCTTTAGCAATTCTACCAGACATTGTTCATTGACTGAAGTGGGGGAATGAGTCATTCAGCAGGCTTGTGTTATTTAACCTCTCATTTAAAAATCTGAAACAGTATGTATCCTTAGCAGTTATGGGAATGTGAACTCTGACTATGAAGGGAATAGTTTTATGTAGAGGAGCCAGTGTAAAATTGCTTTATCACTTAGGCATTCAAGGTGAACAATATACATGGCAATAGGTTTCAGTGAATGCAGCACGATGCAGATGGTGAAGCTGAGAACCTCTTCAAAGGCATATCTTGACACAAATTCGCTTAAGCAGCATGTTTTCTTTTAGAACATGGGAAGGAAGTGAAAGGGTGCACCCAAAATTGGTCAAATCTTATTCAATCCCAGAATTTAGTATGATGGGAGATAGCAGACAAACAGTATTCATGTACCTAGAAATAACTTGCAACAGATATCACATTAAATGGAACCAGCCCTGAGAGAGAATGGTGAAGAGACTTGAAGTAAGTAGTCAGGCACCTAGCTAGTGAGCGAGAAAAAGATGGACATGCATCTGACTGGACATCATAGAATCATATACATCTGTCCTCTTCTCATTTGCAAATCAACTGCATGTGGATGGGAAGGTTTGCTGGATACACAAAAAAAGTGGCCAATAAAAGGTGACAGAGAAATTAGAGGGTTAGTTATAACCTTCTAGATGCAGAATAGATTCAACCCCAGTCACAAAATAATGCCTCAGTCCCATCATGAGCTCAATTCAGGGAGAGTCAAACCCATATGAGTGTTAGTCAGGGGGCTAGCAGAAGTGCAGATAAATTGCAACAGAAACTGACCCCCATGAAAACTGTGTGACAGCTATTGCTTCAGCTTTTAAAAGGCTATTTGATCTTGATTTTTTTTAAAATGATTTTCAATAATGGTACAAAAGTTTCACTGAAACAAGCTACCATTACAAACACTGTTGCAGACTTCAGTAGTACAGTAGAAAACAAGTCACAAACAAACAAACAAAAAAACCAATCCAGTGGGGGAAAACGTTGGCACTAAAGAAAAAAAAAACAACAGGTGTATTAAAGACAGGCCATTTGAACAGATGCATATTTTGCCGGTAGGGCTGTTCCCAAACAAAGTACCAGGCATAGCTCAGACTTAACACCTACCTGCCTTTTCCAGGGAGAGAATGTGTTATTGACTATTTGAACCCTGTGCCATGTGCATTGTTCAGGGAAACTGATATACATGACACAGAAGATATGGAGAAGATCGGCTGTCAAAAATCAGATAGTTTATCTGACTTAGTTATTGCTGATACATCTGGATATTCTTCTTTACCTTACATTACAGCTTCTGCTCTCAATTAATCCTGGTTTCAACAGCGTTCCTTATGGCAGTATTTGACCCTTAATACTAGAACTGCATAGATAGGTGCACTTGTGCTATTGTTATGGTTCTTTTTTTGCTCTGGGCCATTTATAAACATCCTTACAATTGAGAGAGAGGAGAAAAATGGGTTTAAAAATCAATATTGCATTATTTGGCCAATTTCCTGTTCGAGGCCCTGACAAAAAACAACAGATAGTGCACACAGACTTTTTTCAGAGACATGGAAGTAAACTGATAACCAGAGTATATTTGGATGATTAAAATGAGAGGACTCAAGGGGCATAACATACTTAAGCATCAGATTATACTCAGTGAAAAGTGAGACCCTTATTTGCCTTGAAGGGAGGGGAAAAAAATCCCAAAAACTTAAAATGTTACTGCTGTAAATTCTGAAGGTGACATTGAGTCAAACAGATGGTCCATAATTACTCCTTGAAACACCATGAAGAGTCTGTTTGCGCAGACCTTAATGTTATTTATCAATGGTCTCAAAGGTTGTTTCCTACTTAGAAAGAATTTTCCTCATAATGGCCTGGATCATCCTCACTACCCTGATCTGCACTGAAAGGAGCCTCTGTGTATGGCTCTCCTCCCTCCAAATGTCAGAGCAGTTTCAGCCACCTCTACTGCACCATCCCTGTTGCTCTAGCTGGAAAGTAACAGGATTTTTTTGTCCTGAACTCCTCCACCAGGGACCTGAGGAATACCACAGCTAGGAACAATGCCCGATAGCCCGACATCCAACTCATAGGATTCTGCTATGAGGACCAGAGCTGGTCCAGAGGCACAAGACCTCTAATCAGATGGTCCTGGCCTCTCCTGGAATCTATGCATATCCCTGGGGATCCACCAGTTTTGTGGCAATTATTCTAAGGGCCACCTCCAATAGTGGGGAGATACTTCCTGTAGGAATCCCCATCCTTTGCGATATCCATGGAAGGAGATAATCTGGGCCACTAGTAGCAGAGCAATTTTACGGTGCGTGTCAGTTGTGCTAATTTTCACAGGAGAGAATAAAGGTTTTCCCCACCACCGGCTATCCAGTACAATGGTGTTCTACCACTGCCCGCCCCCTCCCCATCTCTAAATGCAGGCAAACTGTTTCCTGCTGAATCTTTGGGTAGATCACTGTGGTAGATAATCAAGCTGTATCTACTGCGACAAAGTTCCTCCTCTGCCTCGGTGGGTCCTGCACTTATTGGCAGATTTTCTTGCCTCAGAGATTCATGGCAGCCCTCAGTTTGGCCACTCTTGCTAGTGGCTCAAAACCTGCCGTCCACTAAGCTAACCTCATCACTGGCCAGCATGGGGGAAACTGAGAACAATCCCCACAGTCTTTGTGTCCTACCTAGTGAGTTGGGGACAAGGCAGATCCCTTTCCAATTTAGGCCTTCCCTTCTGGTGTTTCTCACAGACCAGGTCAACTCCTCCTGTGTCAACTCTGATCACTTGAAGTGAAACTTACAGATGCTATCAAGCAGTTTAGAGGCTGTGGAGTAATGAAATTAAGAAGATCTTTCATAGTTGCAGCTTTTCATAAATCTCTGTATCCCCGGGACAAAACAAACAAAACAGTCATCCCTCTCCCCAATCTATTTTTAAAATAAAATCCACTTACCTACTTTCTCTCCTGAGTAGACTATAGCACTTAGCAAGTGTCTGTCAGAGTCAGAAATTAGTTGGGCTTTTAGTCACTAAAACTAATCTGAATCTATTGATCTATATGAATTTGGAGTGGAGTATTATAAACAACTCCAGAATAGTTTGTTCATCCCTTGTTTAAAATGTCCCCTTCTGCCCCAAAAAGACCTCTCTCATGTTCATCTGATATGGCTTCCATTTTTTGTACTCTAAAAAGGAGAAGGACCTTCAAAAATATATTTTGTCATCCAGAGTCCCTAATTAAACCCTGACCCAGAAAAGCACTGAAACACTTGCTTAACTTTAAGGATGCAGATCATCCCAATTAACTTCAATGGACCTCTGCAGATTTACATCAGCTATCCAAAATACCATTAGATAATTCTACCAGTTTTGTTAAGTGAGGATGACATGAATGAACTGCAGTGAAGTGGCTACAGGAACGAGATGGACCCAATCTACAAAGTTCAGATCTGGAGTCAGATTCCAACTACTCCACATTGAAAGGATGTTTAAGATCTATATAGTTTTACTCTGGGATCATCTCTAATTAAAGCCACCTCACAGCTACTGGTCCATTGATTTCAGAAGGACATCTAGAGTGTTCAGTACATCTGAAACACTCATACCCAAGGTGTCCCAAGAACAGAGTCATTCAAACCTCCCCTCAACTGCTTCTCGTACTCCTTTCCAGTTCAACTACAACACAAGGAAAATCCAAACAGTACTTTTTCCTCCAACAATCTGAAAGTGTGGATCTGCCAGTGTCATTTTTAAAAAGAGTATGTGAGTATAATTTTGAGACGGGGGTGAGGGGGAGAGAAAGAGAGAGGAGGAGGAAGAAACAGCCAGGTTGCTGGTGTCTGTGCTTATTTTTTTTAGGATTTATATTCTATAACAAGGATTGCAATTTCAGCAGGAAGTGACACTAGTTTAGACCACACATGACAAAAATTTACAACATGAACAAAAGGAGCATATACCCTCATAAAAGGTTTTAATGTGAATCCATCCACATCAAATTATTCAACTTAACCCTTTGCTTATGTCTGCAATCTGATATTTTCATGGTTTACCATAGAATACAAAAAGCAAAGGCCTACGAAATATTATTTTCCATCTACAACCAAAGAGAAAATGAAAACTAACGTCAAAATACCTAAAGTCATGTACAGTCCCAGGCCAGTCTAACTGGGGTTCTGTTGATCTGTGTTATTTTGTTTTATGATCAAGAATTTCTAACAGAAAGTTAGACACTGCCAATTTGATATGTGAAAGTACCAGGTTGTGTATTTTAAAGCTTTTTATTATAGGAGCATTTGGGTTCTCTAAAGATTAAACTATTGAGTAGGTAAAACAGAGCACTAAACATTGGTCAAGTACAGTAGCTAATATTTTTACAGAGCAGCCCATAGTTTTGGTCTGATTCTGCAGCCATGGCACAGGCAAAACTGCTCATAATTCATTATAGATTATGATTTTACAGCCAGTACTAGTGAAATTTGCTTATGTAAAAGCCTGCGGGATTGGGCTCTAAACTGTAAAATAAAAAAAATGCAATTTATTTCCATACAAAATCACATTCATTTTGCTAATGAGTATCAGGATTTATAGTATCTGAGCACCTTTTATCCTTGAAGCTTAGATAAACTACTTGCAAAATATATTTTTCTCTTGAAAATTCAACTTAAAATCACCCGATTCTTCTTCAGCATATAATTGCAATAAGAGTCCAAGTTTTATTATTCTGTACTAGAATTATCTACAGATACTTGCCTATGGCCTCAATTCAGCCAGCTGCTGCAGATGTACAGGCCCATACACCCAGTGAAGCTCCACATGAGTACAGATTTTCATCGACATGGAGTCATTGCTCGAATCAGGTGTAGGTAGTTATGCTGCTACAATTACTGTAGTGCGTGAGCACCTCAAAATGTAGATCTATGTGCTTATATGTTCTGACACAGCAATGATAAGGACCATTTCCCAATCAATAGATTTTACCTGCACAATATCCCTGTCATGTAGGGAAGTACTATCCCCATTTTAGAGATAAGGAGCCATGGCACAGGACAAATTAGGTGTTTTGATCAGGGTGAGGCAGAGTTGGGGGTTAATTCTTGAGTCACAATCCAATGCTTTTGCCCCTAGAGAAGCCTTCTCATCAATAAATCCAACCACAAGACTCAGATTTTCTTTTCACTTCCAAGTTCAAGTTGTTTTCCTGAGTTAGAGTAAAGTGAGAGGACTTCTGCTTCTTGTCCTAAAAGCAGTTAGGCCTGCTCATTCTCAACCCCTTTGGCAAAGAACTGCATAGCTTTTAAGGGACAACCGCTGAGAATACTGTGTCTCCAGCTTTCATTAGAGTGTTCTATTGCCTGAGGATCTCACCTCTCTCAGGAGCACCTAAATACTGTCAATGGCAATAAATATTGCCCTACTTTTATATAGTACTTTTTATCCAGGAAGGTTATAAAAAACACTCCGCAGGCTGCATGGATTGATATCTTCACCCTTGAATAGGTTGGAACATACCAACTACATTGTAGTACGAATCCAACTTTCCTTTTTTTCCTATTTTTAAGGGGAAGGAGGGAGGAGAAGGAGGAGAAGTACTTCTCCAAGTAGCAAGGTAATTTTAAGTCAAAAGCTAACTGTTCATACTCTAAATTGAAATAAATGCCAGGGGATGTTTAATGACCATATGTTCAGAGCCTCAATCTTTACCTGGCTAGGCAACTGACGTGTTGGCACTCCTGCTTATTATATGATAGGTTTCATGGGTACTTTGTCCTGCCTCCCCACAAGCTATTTGTTTTATCTATCTGTTGTCTCTCATCATACACCAATGGCTTGTCTAGAAGGAGGTTTAATCTGCAAAGTGGATGAACTAAAAAGATGAAAACACTTGCATCATGTCTATGCAATTCATTGTAGCACACAGGCTCCACATTTATCAAACACTCTGGAGTCCTCTTTCAAAAAGTGAGCTACATTTTTGCTGCGAAGCAACTCAGTCTGTTCTAAGATTCCAGGGTTCTCAATGCTGCTGTGTACTGCTTTAGTAGTCTTCCAACAACTGTCTCACATAACTTTGCAGATAACTTTTGCTGAATTGTCAGTTTAAGTGCGTGTCACCATCCCTCCTACTCCCTCCTCTGGGGTCAAGTTGACCAATGTCCCCTCCCTTGTTTAAGCTGGTGCATATCAGCTGCCCTAGTATAGTTTGGGAATGCCATGCGTGTAAAGCCATCAATAACCTCCTGACAACTGCTAAGTTTACTTAGGCCAACAATACCTTTACCACATCACACATCTACGTGACAATGGCGCCAAAACATGATCTCTCCATGACAAAATGGTTTGCAATGATTGGTAGTATCCAGGGGTGACCAGCTTCCAGATGACAATTGCTACCCACTTGTACCAACATGCAGTTCTCTAGACCCATGGACATGGCTGCTATAGGTCCATTGTTAGTTCCACACATCTCCAAAAAGGTTGCCTTCCCCAACCCAAAATTCTCTTATCACTGCAATTCATTCCAGGTCTGCAGAGCAATCCTTTCCCACCAATGGCTTCCCAAGCCCAGATATTGCACTATGAAGCCATTCCAGGAACCTGTATTCTACTATCAGTTGTTTGCATCTTCCTCGTGCGTTCCAGTTGCACCACCAAAGACCCTCCTGCTGCTGCCACCACCACATCACCTGTTCAGTGGTGCAGCAGGGGAAGTCCCAAGCCATATTCCCCTGGCTAGCCCACTCAAAAAGAATAAGGGGTGGAATCAGATGAATCACAGGATTTTAAAAATATGAAAGGGCTGGCTTCTGCTAGCTATCCCACAATGCAGTGAGAAAAATTCCAGAATGAAGCAAAGGAGCACAATACGCTCAGTTTGCAGCAAACTGCCAGTGTGTGTGTGTACACAAATGATGTGCACTGACAGAGGGTATACTGTCCCATGTGTACCTTATTACTGTTGCCTGCACATGTTGCCTGGGCATTGCTGTGGCCAAAAGGGGCTGATCTGATCCTCTTGGATGCATAAACAGGGGATTGTCAAGTAGGAATAGAGGCTATTTTACCACTGTACTTGGCACTGGTGTGACTGTAGCTGGAATACAGTGTCCAGTTCTTGTGGCCACAATTTAAGTGTGTTAATAAATTGGAGAGGTTCAGAGAAGAACCACATGAATGATTAAAGAATTAAAAAAAAAAAAAACACGTACCTTAAACTGATAAGTTAAATAGACTCTAGGAGCTCAATCTAACAGAGGAAAGATTAAGGGGTGATTTGATTACAGTCTATAAACATCAACAAGGGGAACAAATATTTAATAAAGGGTGTAACATTGCACCCCATAATGCTTTATGGAAATATGCTTATGAAAGTAAATACAACATAACTGGAATAGGTTTTATGCTAGATATGCTATGTAACATATCTTTGCAAAGGTTATGATCTACTGGATATATTCATCCTATTTGTATGCATGTATCATTTTGTATTCAAAGTTATGAATATTGGCTATGTACTTGTTTAATTTTAAGTAGCCTCAGTGAAGCAGTTGGTCAGCTTCCTGAGAAAAGATTATTCTCAGTAAGTACCCAAACAAGAAACACTTAAGCTAACAAGGAACTTGGAGATGCCAATCCACATCTGTGCTTTCCCGGGAATGTGGCCTGGCTGGTAAGGAACTCAGTCATGAATGGACATGTGATTTGCCCATGTGACTCCAAAAGCCATCTTGGAGCTGGATTCTGTATAGGAGAGAGGAGGGGGTTTCCACCCACAAGTCTATTTAAGCCCCTGGGACACCCCTCCATTTTGTCTTCAGCTGGCTCAAGAGCCTCTCCACCCCCAAAAGATACCTGAAAGAAACTGGAACAAAGGACAGTAACTACATGGGTATGAGTGATTGCTGGACCCAGACCAGAAGGAGGCTAGTCTGTAAAAAACGTATTGGAACATCTGAGGGGGAGATTCCATCTGTAATCACTTTCTTACTGTATTAGGTTTAGATTTGCATGTTTTATTTTATTTGATAATTTACTTTGTTCTGTCTGTTATCACTTGGAACCACTTAAATCCTACTTTTTGTATTTAATAAAATCACTTTTTTACTTATTAATTAACCGAGAGTATGTATTAATACCTGGAGGGCAAACAGCTGTGCATCTCTCTCTATCAGAGTTATAGAGGGCGAATAATTTATGTGTTTACCCTGTATAAGCTTTATACAGGGTAAAATGGACTTATTTGGGGTTTGGGCCCCATAAGGTCAAGAACTATTAGAACTATTTGTGTAAAACCAATGTTCCAAGAAAAATATGGAAAATCCTGAGATTAAGATGGGATTCAAATGGGAGGCCAAGGACAACTGTCACCCAAAGATGCCCTATTGGACAGTGGGGCTGGTGTAAATATTATAAATAGAAGTTGTGATTTGACTCAATATTGGGGAAGGAGGAGTGACAACAGGAAAAATGTATCATTCAGTATAAATAGCTATACCCGGAGAGAGAGTGGGGGAGTTTTGTTGTAAAGAACAAATGCTTCAGATAGATCAAGCAGCTGAGCCAGTAATACTGGGGACTCCTTTTTTGAAGAGCAATCTGTTAGTTTCGGATTTAACTAATAGAGTTCTGTGGCATGTGCCCAGCTGGGTGGAAAGCGTCCTGACAGCAGGGCACATTTCAAGCGTACGTGCTGCAGAAGCAGTGGAGGAAATTATACTGGATCCACAGGATGTGTGGGTAAAGGAGTTTCCCGATGTATAGATTAAGAATAAAGCAGAATGTGGTAAAATCAAAACATGTGTTAAAATCATGGGGGACAAAGTGCCACCACAGAGACAATATAAACATCCTGTGCAAGCAGAGGTAGGAATTGAGAAACTAACTGAATCATTAGAACAGGGAGTTATTGAAAAGGGGAATTCCACATACGATAGCCCAATTTGGTCCACATTAAAAGCGTCAGGAGATTGGAGATTGACAGTGGATTTTAGACAAATTAATAAAGTTACCGTCCATGGCACCAACAGTAGGAGATCTACCTCAAGTGATGGCAAGAATACAGGGGGCCCCTACATGGTTCTTGGTCTTAGATTTGGCAAATTGTTTTTTTGCCATCCCATTGCATGCTGATTTTTGGGCCTGCTTTGCATTTACTTTAAAGGGACAACAGTACTTATTTAAAAGAATTCCCCGGGGCCTACACTGCACTCCAGCTATTGCGCACCAACATGTGGTGCAAATGCTGAATAAATTATCCAAAGGGAATTGGGAGAATGTCACCTCATATGAAGATGACATATGGGGGGGTGGGGTAGAGAAGACACTGAAGATGAGGTGACAGAGTGGACAAAAAAAAAAAAAGTGTCGAGACTCCTCCAGAAACAGGTTTCAAGGCTAAAAAAGAGAAAGCTCAACTAATGCAGAGAAGAGTGAATTATTTGGGGGTGACCCTAAAGGAACAAGAAATTTAGGTAGATCAACAAAAGATTAAATCATTAATGAACGTACTAAGACCAGAGGATTCTCATGCGTTGAGGGTGATGATAGGAGGGTTTAACTATTTCAGGAAACATCTGGAATTTTGCCATTATAAGTGGACCCTTGTGGCATTTACTAAAAAGAAAGAAGAATGGGAGTGGGGGGGCCTGAACAAGAAAAAGCTTTCTAGAATTTAAAACAAGCCTTGATGCGAGCTCCAGCATTGAAATTCCCAGAGATAAACAAGCCATTTGTGATTAAGTTGGCAGCAACCCAGAGTCTAGCAGCAGTATTAATGCAGGAAATTAATAACGGTAGCATATGATTCTAGAAGATTAACCCTTATAGAGCAGCAGTTTGGGATCAGTGAAAGAGAAGGTTTAGCTGCTCTGTGGGGTATTGAAGCTTTTGCTTGACTACTGGCACAGCCCCTATTATAATACAAACACCTCACTCTGCCCTGAAGTATATTTTATCAGGGGAAAACAGTATCAAATACCAGGATGACTCAATGGACCTTGATGTTAACTAGCAGAGATGTTACTTATGAGAACAAACAAGCAGCAAGGATGTTACCATATGCCCTCCTGATGCAAGGAAAGGAGCATGAATGCCCACTTCCAGAAACTAGACCAAAGTTAGTTGAAGAAGCACCCCCTGGTAGATGAAGTGTTAAGCCTCAGAGGTTTGGTTTACAGATGGGAGTTCATACCATGAGAACTCGATATATGGGATATGCTGCTGTACAAATTGATGGGGAAACTATTTCTGATCCTAGGAGTATGACTTCAGCTGAGGGAGCAGAGGTCAGAGCTCTTAGTGATCTGCTTGAACAGAACAATAGTGTTGCAGACGGTGTTTATGTCTATATGGATTCAGACTTTGCAGTACAAGGATTGTTATACTGGATTGAGATTTGGAAAAAGAATCACTGGGAAACAGCTGAGGGGAAAAATTTGGTCCAAAAGGAGGAGTGGAAATCCATTTATGATTGGTTGGAAAAAACACCCAGGAAAATTAAAAGCAAGACATATTAAAGGTCATCAAAAGCAAGAAGGGAATGAAAAATATTGGAATGATAAAGCAGATGGAGTTATGGAGGTTACTAGAGCTCAAGCCATAAAACAGGAGGTTAAACCTGAGGAAAGGTGGTATGAGGGTTCCCTCCCCACTCTGAACTCTAGGTTACAGATTCATAGATATTAAGGTCAGAAGGGACCATTATGATCATCTAGATGTGGGGACCTGCATGAAAGACACCCTAAGCTTATTTCTACCAGCTTAGGTTAAAACTTCCCCAGGGCACAAATTCTTCCTTGTCCTTGGATGGTACTTGGATGGTACTGTCTTTGAGTTAGACAAAGATTCAGGAAAAGGACCACTTGGAGTTCCCATTTCCCCCAAAATATCCCCCCCAAGCCCCTTCACCCCCTTTCCTGGGGAGGCTTGAGAATAATATACCAACCAAATAGGTAAAGAAGGTGAGCACAGAGCAGACCCTTGGGTTTTTAGGACACTAAAAACCAATCAGGTTCTTAAAAGCAGAACTTTAAAATAAAAAAGTAAGAAGTAAAAGAAGCACCTCTGTAAAATCAGGATGGAAGGTAATTTTACAGGGTAATAAAGATTTAACACACAGAGGATTCCCCTCTATGCAAAACTTCAAAGTTACAAAAAACAGGAATAAACCTCCCTCTTAGCATAGGGAAAATTCACAAGCTAAAACAAAAGATAATTTAATGCATTTCCTTGCTATTACTTACAAATTTCTGTAATTTTAGATGCATCATTTCAGTAGAAGCTGGATTACTTGCTTGGTCTCTCTCTGTCCCGGACAGAACAAACAAACAAACAAAGCACAAAACAAAACCTCCCCCCACAGATTTGAAAGGATCTTCTTCCCTTATTGGTCAAGTGCCAACCAGGTTATTTGAGCTTCTTAATCCCTTACAGGTAAAGAAGGGATTTTATGCTACTCTTAGCTGTATGTTTATGACAAGTGGGGAAACTGAAAAATACAAAGTGGCTATGCGGTGAATAAGAAACCAGGAGAGGTAAAGTGGGTACCTGATAAACTTCAAAGAGAAGAGATTATTAACCTGTGTCACTCTATGGTCCACCAAGAAATAGAGCAAACTACCTTTAAGTTAAAACAAATTGGAATATGGCCTAAGGTGCGAAAAGACATAGAAAACTTTGGTTAAAAACCTGCACAAGATGTGTAGCAGATGGGAGTAGACCACCACATTTTGGACCCTTATTGCACCAAAGAATTGTGGGGCCATGGAGTAGAATACAGGTTGATTATATTGATAAACTGCCTAAGACCTAAAGGAAGAATCAGTATTTATTAATGATAATAGATTGCTTTTCTGGATGGGTGGAGGTGATTTCCATCAGAAATCATACTGCAGAGACCACTGCCAAAAAGTTGTGGGAAAGTGTTTAGTAAATATGGAACTCCAAAAGTAATTGATTCAGATAATGGGCACATTTTGTAGGAGTAATTAAAAGTTCATTAAAAGCTTTAGGAATAAAGCAACAACTACATATCCCCTATCATCAATCGTCAGGGACAGAAGAAAGGATGAATCAAACCATTAAACAAGCTCTAGGCAAAGTAGTGTAAGAAACTGGCAAAGATTGGGATGATAAATTGCCAGTGGTTTTGGTGGCAATCCAAAGTAGTGATCGATTGAGTACTGGCTACCAGCTTTATCAAATTCTCTTTGGAAGGCCTATGAGATTGCGGAGCCATTTATTGTACCCAGAAGAAGAAGAAGAGGAAGTGATATCAGTTACCCAACGGGCAGAGGTGAAAGTAAGCTGGTAATCCCCAGTACGGCATACTGGCAAGAGCCGGTGCACCGTACTGGGGCAGCTCGGCTTCCCCATGGGGCAATTTAAAAGGCCTGGGGCTCCCAGCAGTGGCTCGAGTCCCAGGCCCTTTAAATTGCCTCCAGAGCCCCGCGGCTGGAGCCCTGGGGTAGCAGCTGCAGGGCTCCGGTGGCTATTTAACAGGCCTGGGGCTCCCCGCTTCTACCGCCCTGGACCTTTAAATAGCCGCTGGAGCCCCGCCACTGCTACTCCAGGGCTCCAGCAGCTATTTAAAGGACCAGGGCTGTAGAAACAGGGGAGCCACAGGGCCCTTAAATAGCCCCCAGAGCCCTGGGGTAGCGGGGGCTCCAGGAGCTATTTAAAGGGCCAGGGCTCCAGCTGCCTCTGCCGCCCCGGTCCTTTAAATAGCCGCTGGAGCCCCACTGATTCCCCAGGGCTCCGGCGGCTAATTAAAGGACCGGGGCAGTAGAAGCAGTGGAGCCCCGGGCCCTTTAAATAGCCCTGGGAACCCTAGGCTGCTGCTGCTACCCCGGTGGGGGAGGGGGGAAGGAGGAGGGGGGCACTTACTTTACAGGGTGGGCTGGGGCTGGCTCTGACCCCCTCAGCCCCACCCCTTCCGGGGGCCAGAGCTGGCCCCAGCGTGCCGGAAAGTCAGTCGACTTACTTTCATCCCTGCCAACGGGTAAGGGAGTTAGCGATAGAACTTAAAAAAAATGGAATTCAAACTGACACCATTGAAAAAGCAAGAGAATGTGATTCTCATGTGGCTCAGGACAGTAAATTATGGACAATTGGAGATAAAGTAACATTTGAAATTAACATCAAAAAATCATGTCCTGGAGTCTAGATGGGTTGGACAATTTTCCATCACAAATAAAATTTCACCTCCCGTAGTGCAGATTCACAAGGAGGTGGGGAAGAAGAGAAGAGAAAGTGGGTCCACACATCACAATTAAAGTTATGGCCTAAAGATTAAATAATGTTCCTTTCTTTTTCTTTGAGTTTATCCTACAGAGGGAAAGGAATGTCCAGTTGCACCGGAGATTATCCTGTATGGACCTTGGATTTGGAATGTGGATACGGTGCTAGAATTTTTGTAATTGGTTTATTATTCTTATGCTTGTTTTGAATTTTTTGCTTAGGAGAAGAATTGTGTTGTGTGCATTGTATTTTAGGATATATATATACATACACACACACACACACACACACACACACACACACACAAACACACCAGAGCTTGAGCAAAGATAAAAGAGGTTAGTATAAATATTTAGAATAATATAGCCAGAAGCATCAGACATTATTCCTATGGAATAATGGTCATGGCTTCAATAGAGGACAATTCATAATTTAAATTCAAAAAGGGTGGAAATATGGGTTTTGGCTTTTATGTTTTTTGAATATTTGTAGAAATGTAGGGGTACATGGACATACATATGGGAGCACCTCATATGGATGAAAGGGAATAATACATTCGACTGTTCATGGGACAGAAAGGGAAAAACAGGACCAAACAAAACCAGATGCAAAGAAAAACCTTGAGGTAAAATTTGAAATATAGTGGGAAGATGGCAAAAATGTGACATGAAAGTATCTAAAGTCAAAGATTTCGAAGAGCAAAATGGAGGCATTTGTACATACTAAGTTGGGAAGGTCACCAAATGTTTAGATTTAGTTATGAGAACAATCTGAATAGGAGTACCCAGAATTGTACCTTTTGGAGTTTGGGATTTGATGTAGTGACCCTAATAGATGTGACTAATGAACAAGAACTGGCTAATACTCATGTGGGATGGAATGTGTCAATGGCTCTTAAATTATGGGAATATGATATAATAGCAAATCCTTCCATAATGACAAGATTGAGTGTTTTTAAAAAAATTAATGGAGGAATATATTTTCAGGGATATGGTCAGATTTTTATGTTTATCAATCAGATACCAGTAAACAAGACTGCACCAAGAATCATGGCAGACGAGCACCCATATAGGAGGGGAGAAGTAATTGAAGCCCCAACTATTGTGGATCAAACAATCTGGTTGGAAGGAGCGCAAGTAAACATAAGTGCACAACATCCGGAATGTATGCCATATGCCTTGTCTCTATTACAAGAGTGGCAACAACGGGGAGACGGGACTATACAAAGAGCTATAGGGGAATATATCATAGGTATCATTGGTGCTGGAGCTGGAGTTGTAACGGCTCAACATCAAATGAGTTTAAAAGGGAAAAATGTCAGCTTTGGGTAAGATTTTGGGGGCTATACAGATATGTGACAAAATTTTGGTGCATTATCGAACGAGGAATAAGAAGTGTGGAACTCCAGTTGAAACAAGCCAAGCCTTGAAAACGTCTCTAAATGTAAATCTATTTGGTATGTCTGAGATTGACAATAAAACTGTACTAGCAATACAATGTGTACAGATGCAAACTTATAGGATTCAATACATCGAGAGAGTGGTTAATCTGTTAAGTAATGGGCAATGGCCTTTTGAGTGGTTCAAAGATCCTCATATATGGAATCAATGAATTGCAGGATGGAAGAAATATATGGAGTTTAATTGGGGTCTAGTAATGCTGAGGGGAGAGTAGAAAGGCAAAATGCTGTTATACAACACAGGGAAGCAAGGAAAAGCAGCAATGGCCTGTGTGTTGCCAAAAATTATTAATGGAGAATTAAGGCAAATAGAAATAAGTGGGACACACTAGATTCAAGAAGAAAGGGTTTATAAATTCGTAGAATTAATGAAATATTGTGAAGAGTGGGAACAAAGTAAATGGGTATGCCCACAACTAACCTGGTCCCTAGAGGGATGTCATTTGAACCATTCAAGCAGACAGACAATGTAATATTTAGCCTCTAATGGTACAAGAGCATTTGATTTAGGCAATGGATTCATTTGTGTGGTAACCACAGAAAAAAATGTATGGGGAAGTATGAGAGAAAAAGGCCCAATTCAGTCATGCAAATGTAATGTAACAGAAGTCAATATTAAATGGAATTATTTACCAATGTCCTCTATTTTTAAAAAAGGAAATTGTTTGGGAACCAAAAGATGTGGACTGGTCCTTTGATTTGGGAAAAATGGGAAAAGTTGATGGATGAAAGCGAAAAAAAATCAGGCAATATGCAAAAGATGCATCTAAGTCTGCTCAGCTGGGAAAAAACAAATATTTTGATCCACAATGGTCAAATATTAAAATTGGGGAAAGGAGAAGAATTGGAAATCTCTCATTGGTATGATATTTTTAAAGAATGATCTCCCAGTGTCAGAGCTTTTCTAAATTTAAATGCTACATCCCATTGTCATTATTTCCATTAATGATTTTAACAACCTTTATTATGCTATGCTTATCCTGCCAAATAAGAAAGCAACAAGTAGTTTTGGAACAAGTGATATAATTTCACAAGCAATTCAATGTTATATAAAGTGATGCATGATTAATGCCATTAATTATTGTATCAAGAGGGGGGAATGTTGGGAGATCACACACACACACACACACACACCCCCTTGGATCACGGCGGCCCATCCAGGATGTTCTCTTTAGAATTGTGTGGGCAGAAGGCCTAGTAAACAAAGGCAAAGAACCAATGTGATGGAATGGACTATAAATGGTTGCCTATGACTTCTGCAAATTGGAGTCGTTTATTGATCCAGAGTCCCGTGTGGATACAGATGTGGTTTTCACCAGCTCCCCACAACTTATGATCAGAAGGAATCTCGACTGGTCATCGAGACCATTCTGATGTTTGGACTCTGGTATAGTATGTTTGGGGTGTGAATGTGGAATGAGTAAGGTTTGTTTTGTAATCAATAAAGAGCATTTAGAATATTATATACCAACACTGTATCTGGTATCTGCCTGCTCTCCATCCCGTAGGGAGACCTCTGTTGCGGGTCTAACAGTCAGGATCATTGTGATCATATAGTCTTCCAGGCCTTAGAATCTATTAAATCTTTGAAATTTTAGAATAGCTTTATTACAGATGCTGAATGTATGTAATCACTTGATAGTGTACAATATATCCATGAATTCTCTCAGATTGTGCCCTTTCACAAGTGCATTGCTGCAAAATATGAAAGGGGACAGATGTCCTATGGAGCTACAATAATTTACACCAGCTAAGGATCTGACCCCCAAAAATCAGTTATTTCATTTCTACACCACAAGGCTAGGGTTTAGAAACTTAAAGGTTTTCATGCGATGGTTTCTGAAACTGCTCTGCCTATCCCTTGTTGTTTAATGTTCGCACCTTCCCTTCTCATGCAGTGAGGCATTCATTCAGCAACCAGAATTTCAGAAAAATAAATGCTTCCATTAGTTAATGGACAATACATTTAAAACAAATTAAAGGAAATACTCGATCTTCATACAACATCAAGTTGGTATGTGGAATTCATTGCTGCTGGAAGTCATGAGCTCAAATACTATAGCAAGATATTTTAAAAGGGCCAGATAGTTATATGACCACTTAGAAAGGACTCAATCCTGCCACGTGCTGAGTGCCCTCAACTCCTATTGATTTCACTGGGAATTGAGTGCTGTTGATTGGCCCTAAGATTTATGATTATGCATGGCAACCTAATCAATCAAATCACATGCAACAGGGTCTAAACAGAGAGCCCAAAGGATCAGGAAAGAATTCCTATACTTGTTTCTCCATGGGGCAAAGTTGACCTTGGTGACTGGATCACCAGCAGGTTGTGGTGTATCCAGACTCACATGGGTGCAGGAACTATTCTCAATCCCTTTCTGACAGCCTGAACTGCTGAATGAGTCCCTCACCATTCATGAAGGATACCGTGCGTCTGAGCAACCTCTAGGGTCTACGGATGTCAGTATCCAGACAGAGGTAGAGAGTCATGATCAAATCATGAAACTGAACTGGGTCACTACTTTTCTTAAGCACATTGCTACTTAGATAAATGGGTTTGAGTTGTGGGTGGGTAATTTTCAAGCAACTCGCTTAACTTGCTGGGGTTTGTCATCATGCCCTCCGTTCCCATAATTGTTGAACAAGACAGGGAACAGGTGCGCTAAGAATGACATGGAGAAGGATACAGGTGGGGGGGAAGACTTCCCTACCTTGCACAGAAATAGTGTTTCCACAAGTTTTCCATATAGGAGTTTCAGCGGGGGGGGGGGGGGACAGAGATCGAATTTAGGCTGTCTCTGCACTTACACTGGTAGCATGCCACAGTATGCCATCCCTAGCATGGGTATAAAACAGAAGTACAGACAGTGTGGAATTGCTAAGGCAAGTAGAAAAAGGCGAGAATCTTAAGGTACGTACCTTACATGGCTCCATTCACATCCAAATAGTGCCATCCATGTGTAGGCTGTGGGGTTGGTTTTATTTTTTCTTTTTTAAAGCAGTGTAGTGTCCCACCCCTGGAGCTTTCCCCATCGTAGGAAAAGGCTACAACAGCTCCCCACTAGCAGAGCCTCCCCCTTACCTCCCTCCAGCTTTTCACTACTGCATGTAGCTACACCCCACTGTGGACACAGCCTGGTTTTCACTGTGCTCGTTAGCTAGATGTATCCTACACACTGCCGCCAGTGTAGACAAGGCTTTAACAACTAACATGTCACTCAGGGCACATGACTGCCACACAACAACTGTCATTTATTTTTTTATTTCTATAAAAAGTTGCAATCTTGGCCTTTAATCTAATTAATTACCAATGTAATTTCAGCACCATCTAGAGTGGAATCAACAGTCAAATCCTTTCTACAGAATTTTCACACCAACACATTGGGCGTGATTCTTCATTATGAGAATTCACTGGCCTAAACCAAATGTAACTGAGTGGAAAATCAGTCACAAATTCAAGTGATTTATAGCTCTGCTACAGAATTCTGTATATTAATCTAAACATTCTATACGTCTGATTCTCTACTAAAATGTTTTGAACTTGCCCTATAAGTTATCTTATAAACATATCTGTAATAATGTATTAACACTAATTTCTTTCAAGCTATGAATGGCAATATTTTAAATGGTTACTACAGCATGTCATTCTGAAGCACTGGGCCAGCATTATTCACAGACTACGTGCCAATATCTGTATCTTAACAACAGACATGCAAATATATATTTACACATTGCCCCTATTACTCAGTGTAATTAAACATTTATTCACGTGACTGCACATTAACTGACAAACAAAAGATCATAATTAATTTCCTCATTTAATACACGCAACAAAATTAAATTAAACTCAACAGAAAGCCTTCCCTGCTTAGGTATTAATCCTCCAAGGAGCAACTATAATTATTTTTGCCAGCACTAATTTCATTTGCATATGTATTGTTAAATTGCAAATCACAGTAAACCAGGAAAAGTTTCTCTGGTGTTTAATTGATTAAGAGGTGCTAGATAAGAATAGTAAATTTGATAGCAAAAATATTTATTTATAAGCAAAATAAAAAGTGATGTACACAATTAAAGAGGCAAGTAACTACACTAACTAATCCAAATCAATAGATTGTAGATTGAACAGAAAAAACAAAGAAATTGGGAGTTTTGCAAACTTGTTTCTTATCCAGAATATTTTTGATCTATAGATGTGACCATTTCATAATAAGTGTTAGACATTCCAAATAAGCTATTTTGATTACACACAGGTCACACGGTATGTTTTCTGAGATGAGGTCAACTAAGGATCTATGGTGAAATCCTGGTGCCACTGAAATGAATGGGCATTTTGCCAGAACTCAATGGGACCAGGACTTCATCCTAGTTTCCAGTGTGAATTCATGTAATTGTGGGTGAAATGAGACAAATCACTACACTCTCAAATGAATGCTCACAGAAAATGGATTTAAAAAGACTAACAGCATATCACCTGTGGGCAACCACTTTCACAAAGTGATCACTCCATATCTGACTGCTCAGTCCTCATCCACAACAGAAATCCAGACAACATCTTCAAAAGAAAAATCTGGGAGCTTACATTCAAAACTTTCCTAAACACCAAACAAACAAACAAACAAACAAACACACACACACCACACTAAAGACTCGAGAGACACTGGATGTATGGCTTGTTACAACAATCTGTAACCCAGTAAACTGCTGCCCCAGCTTCTCCCCACCACCCTTATGACTGGAAAAATGTTAACAGGCCACTTCACCTTGAAATTTGTTAACTACTTCTCCTAAACCATCTGTTCCACCTTGTATACAGTACCTTCCCCAGACCTGAGAAGTGTTGTGTAAGCTTGACTCTCTCACCAATAGAAGGTGGTCCAATGAAAGATATTACCTCACTCACCTTGTCTCCAATAATTACAAGCGTGAAAGTTAATTTCTCCAAATTAGTAATATTAGTCCTACACAAAAATTCCTGGTAAGAATATTGTTTGCTTGGCTAACTACAGGAAACAATTGACTAGGGGGAGGGGTTAGCACAGGCAAAACAAGTTAAAGAATTTGAATGAATAGTCATGCATTTTTCAACATTTGTCCAGCCAAAAATTAGTGATGAAAATTGTGTGGGTATTACCTTCACATTTAAATAAGACACTAACAGGATACTTATGTATTAAAGCTAATGTTAAAAAATTATATAATACATAGGTTAAGAAACGTATCTGTACATCTGGGTATAGTCCTTAGATTATCCACAAATACAAAGGTTGTTTAAAAACTCCAAAGATACATATAGTACATAATCTGCAATAACCCAAATTTAGATAAATTTAACTATACAGTTTAGAAATTAAAATCTGAATACTCGTGTAAATCGCTCATGAAAAGTCATACTGACAATTGGTTGTAGAAAGAAAATACAGGAATGAGTATAGATTGTCCCTCAGTAATTGAGGATTTAGGATGGGATTATATGGACTAAGGGACAACCATCAGAAGTATTTATTACTTTCCGATTTTGCTTCTCATCGGCACTCCAGCTCATCTTTCCTGGTATTACCTATACCCAGTGATGTGTTCTAGATAGATGTACCTCGACAATCTGATGGCGTCAGACACCATGAGTTGCTGCATCCGCTGACCATAGCATTGACCGATTCTGCATTCCCGCAACACTCGCTCATTGCTGGGTCCCATGCACGCAGGGCTCTGAAGATCAGAGCCTGGTAACCTTTAGCTCTCAAGGTTTCGGCCAGAGGGGCATATTTCTCCACCTTTTGAGCTCGGGCGTTGCAGAAGATTAGGGTCCTGTTCTCAAAGGGCACTGAGATGTCCACTATAATGACCATTTTCTGGTCCTCGTTGGTGATGATGTCCTGTTGCAGTTGGCCGTCGGTTCTGGGGATGGTTGAGTTCATGGCCACCTTCCCTATGAGTGGTGGGATGGCCATGTGAACTATTCCAAATGGCTGCTATTTTGTACGAGTACTCTAGAAGAATACAGATTTCCAAAGGACTCCACATAATGCTGGGGGAGTGATCAACACCATGGCATAAGTATGGACACTATTTTGGGGACAGGTCAAACCTGTGGGAAAAGTCTCTTTAAAATAATAGGCAATACAATGGATTGGAAAGTGTATATTTATTGGCAAATATAAGGGCCCCAGTTCTGTAATTGACAGTCAACTGGCTAACTGCTGAATTTACCCCGTGTGGTCAGCTACAAAATAAAGGCTTAAATTCCTTGTAAAAGGAAAGTGATACAAGTCACTTGCAGAAGCAAGCCATAACTATGATCAAAATACAGGGGAGGAGGGAAGGAATCACAATACTTTGACATTTCAATGGAAACACGGCAAAATTTTAAAAAATTTAAGTAGTCAGGTAGCTCTAGAAAATAGTTTGATGGGAATAGTTTGTCAAACTTTCTTGTGCTAAACTCAACTAATGCTATAAAAATGATTCCACAATACGATCTATGATATCTTGTTGACACTACTCCGTATAGACATATGCCTTAGGTTTCTTTATCCCTTGTGAAGACAGACCATTACAAAAATAAATATTAAATTGCAATGTAGGAAATCTGATTTCTTTTCAGTTGATGTGCACCTCTCCCCAGTTAATTATCGTGAAAGCCTTTGATTTGGAATTAGAAATGAATGCTGCGTCATTGGGTTAACAGAATTCTAATGCAGCATTTATGTTGCAAAGAAAAATATGTCTTTCTAATCTAAGTTTTCAGTGTTGTTCATCATGAAAGAGTGTGTATTGTTACATTAGACTTTAAAGGTCACAGTTAACTGGCTTCCACCTCTATCTGTTCTGCATTACTAGAATTAAAAAAAAAAAAAAAAGACAAAATTGTTAGAGGCTGCCCTGAAGCATGATCTGCTCTTTTGCAAACTTCAAATGGACTAGCTGATATTAATGAATATTGGATATATTCTTTAGAAAGAATATTGGATATATTCTTTCAATTAAGCCATATTTTAAAAAAGTTGCTCAGTTTATTTGCCACCTTTATAACTATATATTTAATGAAAAACAGTCTTCAGCAATGCATTAGTAACTTGATGAGGACAAGCAGGCGAGTGAATGACAGACAAATAGGATGGGTTTAAACCTTAGACCACAGCTTTGTTATACCTTGGGGAGGAGTACTACAATGCCCTCTTCCTGCTCTAAAAGGGTAAATGAAATGACCTGGGTAATTATAGTCTGCCTGGGATTGATCCCACACAAGAATGGAGCTCCTGATATGGGACTCAATAAGGAATTAAAGGAGGGTAATGTAATGAATACCAATCAACATGGGTTTATGGAAAATAGATCTTGTCCAACTATTTTGGAATTTTTTTTAAATGAGATTACAAAGTTGGTTGAGCATAAGCTTTCGTGAGCTACAGCTCACTTCATCGGATGCATCCGATGAAGTGAGCTGTAGCTCACGAAAGCTTATGCTCAAATAAATTTGTTAGTCTCTAAGGTGCCACAAGTACTCCTTTTCTTTTTGTGAATACAGACTAACACGGCTGCTACTCTGAAAGTTGGTTGATAAAGTGATAGTGTTGACATCATATACTTAGTCTTCTGTGAGGCATTTGACTTGATACTGTGTGACACTGATTAAAAATCTAGAATATAAAATTAACCTGGCACACATTAAATGGATTAAAACCTGGCTGATTGATCTCAAAATGTAACTATGTGGGGAATTAACATCAAGCAGGTACATTTCCAGTGATTACTGTAAGAATCAGTTCTTGGCCCGATGCTATTTTACAATTTTTATATCAGTGACCTGGAAGAAAACATACAATCAGCATTGAAAGTCAGTAGGTGACACAAAAATTGGGGGAGTGGTAAATAATGAAGGCCCTATCACTGATTCAGAGTGATCTGGGTGTGGGAACATGGTGTATCTGTGAGCTAGTTAAGAATATTTATGAGCTAGTTAAGGTCGCGGTGAACCTTTAATGAACTTTGAGAAAGAATTACAGGCTGGAACGTGACCCAGGCAAACTGGCAACACCAGACTTTGTTAACAACAGATAGCGGACAGCTGTGCTCCAATCAAGAGGAAGGACGCACGTGTATAGCCCGTGCTGAGGCTGCTCGACCAACGAGATGTCTCCGTGACCGGGTGATGGACTTTGGAGGGGGTTGAAAATATTATGTAAAAGGAGTGTATAAAAGCAATGAGAAAATAACAGATAAACGGCTTAGATACCAACCATATTGGCTGTTGTGCTTTGTCCGGCTCGCATGAAAACCCCAACATCTGGGTTGCTTGGTAAACTGGGTGCAAGCAAACAATATGCATTTTAGTAAGGCTAAATGTGATTGTATACATCTAGGATCAAGAATGTAGGCCATACTTACAGGATAGGGGAGTATTCTGGGAAGCAGTGACTCTGAAAAAGATTTGGGGGTGATGGTGGCTAATCAGCTGAACAGGAGCTCCTAGTGTGTTGCTGTGGCCAAAGAGCTAATGCAATCCTGTGATGCAGATAGGGGAATCGGAGTAGAGAGGTTATTTTACCTCTGTATTTGACAGCAGTATGACCACTGCTGGAATACTATGTCCAGTTCAAGAAGGATGTTGATAAACTGCAGAGGACTCAGAGAAGAGCCACAAGAACGATCAAAGGATTAAAAAAAAAAAACATGCCTTAGACTCAGTTCAATCGCTATATCTATTTAGCTTAATAGAACGATAAAAGAGTCACTTGATTACAGTCCAAGTACCGACATGGGGAACAAATACTTAATAATGAGCTTTTTACTCTAACAGAGAAAGGTATAACACGATCCAATGGCTGGAAGTTGGAGCTAAACAAATTCAAAATGGAAATAAGGTAAATTTTTAATGCAAGGGTAATTAGCCATTGGAACAAATTTACCAAGAGGTTGTGGTGGATTCTCCATCACTGACCATTTTAAATCAAGAGATAGACATGCTCTAGCAATTATTTTGCTGGTCTGTGTTACATAGGATTTCAAACTAGATGATCACAATGGTCCCTTCTGGCCTTCCAATTTTTGCTTTCAAATATCAGGCATTTAAACTGATTCCCATGCAGAACTAATAACTTTGGGTAGACCCTCCTTGGTCTACTCCACTGCCTCAGTTTGTTCTCACCTCACAGAAACTAAGGAGGGTGGAGCAAAAGGGGCCACAAGGCTGGCTTCGGGTGGGGGGAGGAACCTCAACTCACAAAGACTTCATGCTTCTTATCCATCCCCCCCTCCCTATGAGCACAAGAGTGAAATCCTGGGTCTCATTTACCTGTGGGAGCTGTCCTTTATAGCCTTTACCCACCCTGGACACTGGCCTCAAGTTGCAATCAATCAGTAATCGTAACAGCATTATATGCAGTTTGAATCTTATTGCTTCCAACTTAACTGTGCCTCCAGGACACTGGGGGGGGGGCCGGGGAAGAGGGGAGAGAAGTCCCACTGGGCCACATGCCAATTTGGCTCAATGGGAAAAATTCCTTCCTGATCCCTAAAAACCGGTGATCAGTCAGAACTGCAGCATCATAAGCAATACTACTCTTAATCCACAACTAAGGGAAGGGAGGGCAGTGCAGCTAATCAGAAAGAAAGAAGCTTTTCAAAAGCCCAGGCTAACTTACATAGGTAAGAGAGTGGCACCCAGCAGTGAACCAATATCCTCCCACATCCTCCTTGCCCAGCCAAGACTGCGTGAAGAACAAAGGGAGAGGAGCAAGCAGGATGTCTCCTGCCACCATGCTTTTTGGGTGTCTCTCGCTATCTGCTATCCAGTCAAGGTCCCTCCCTCATGAGAGGGTATTGCTGTGGTTTTTCAAATATGATGCGACCTATTACCTAGAAACTAGAAAGCCACAAAATTGTAACATTTCTGTCATTGGGTGACAGTATTATGAGTTCACGTCACAACCAAGAACCATGTTTACGTCTAGAGCTGAGCTCATAGGTCTCAGTGCTGCAAACATGTATGGGAGCTATTGTAAGCACATGATTAGCCCTATTGATTTTAGTGGACTCATGGCATAAAGTTACTAACATGCATAAGCGTTTGCAGGGTTGGGATTATGATTTAGGCAAGTTGTTTCTTTGATCAATTTTACCTCTTTGACCATTAAATTGTACCTCAGAAACTACAATTTTCTCAGATTTATTTATTATTCACAAAGAACAGCTAGATAATTTCTATGAATAATTTTTAAATGCGTAGATTGTTCATGAGCAGCTTGTAATGAGTATTTAAAATTCAAACTGGGTTGATTTTGATTAGCCTTAAATAGCTAAATAAGTTTACTTCATTATTTACAGTGTTCACTATAGTAAATATAACATACAAAGTATTTGTTAGGACTCATTCACAGAGTTGAAGAAATTAATTCACCTCTTGGGCATAGGCGTTGCAGCAAGACTTAACATCCACAAAAGAAAGTCATCTAAACCAGGCCCTCCGACAGCAATTCTGGGCACCAGGGCCATCCCTAGGGGGGCGTGCATGGCCCAGTGTGGAAGGAACGAGTCCGTCACTTCCAGGACGGAGCCATCACTTCCGGGGCTGATGGTGTTGGCCAATCACACTGGCCCATGGGCCTCCCCCAAAAGTGGGGCCTGGAGCAGTCGCACAGACCTAGGAGACCTGCGGCCTGCCCGGATAATTTATGGCAGCTGGCAGTTCATGAGTTAAACACATCTTTCAGTGGGCCATTATTTCATCGATTACAGAAAGCATCTGCAGGAAACATATTTCTTACCAAGCACAAAAGATAAGCACCCCTTTATCAATTACCAGTTTCTTATTATAACATACTTCTGAAGACACCTTCCATTGGTTTTTAGGGGCCTTTTTCCCTAGACATCTAGATTCTCAGACTTAGAAGCAGTGAGGATGATTGTATGTAATTAAGTATTGAACTGCACCTATTCTTGAACTCTGGACAGTCACTGGGTTGAGGTTAAAAACCAGCACCCAGAGGCCTTAGAATTCAGTCATGTTATCTGCTAATAATGTAAAGATTCTGGAATAATAATTATTACACAAAGAATTATGAGAGCTTAGTATTTGTTAATATTTGTAAGTTTTATAAGCACACTCACCACTCTATTATCCAAGTCATTATTGAAAATATTGACTAGTACCAGACCCAGGGCAAACCCCTCTGGGACTCCATTAGATATATCCCCTTCAGTTTGACAGTGAACAATTGATAGCTATTCTGAATCTTTTACCAAAATTTTGCCCCCCCCAATTTATTGTAATTTCATTGAGACCACATATCCCTAGTTTGCTTAGGAAAATGTCACGTGGGACTGTCAAAAGCCTTACTAATATCAAGGCATAGCATGTCTGCTGGCCTATCCATTAGTCAAATAACCTTGTCAATGAAAAAAAATTCAGTCGCTTTGGCATGATTTGTTCTTAAACCCATACTGGCTATTCCTTATACCCTATTATCCTCTAGATTCTTAGAAAAGGATTAAGAATTTGTTCCAATAGCTTTCCAAGTACTGAAGTTTGGCTGACTTGTCTGTAATTCCCCAGGTCCTCTTATTACCAGTCTTATGTATTAGGAGAGCTTTGATGTCTATGTTGGGTTCCAGATAACCACCTAGATAGATAGTGAGGCCTCTAATATCTATGACTGATCAATGTATTTGACTGCTCATGATTTTCTAAATTCACTGACATCACAGGTTGAACATCTGCTAATTCTTAAGACACAGTCACCCTAAGAACCGAAATAAGACTTGGTGTAAGACTTGTAGGAATAAGTATTGCAGTGCATGGGAAAGGCATGTCATGGCAATTCTCATAACATGTTTTCCTCATTTAATCAATGGTATTTACAGTATAAGCATCTGACTAGATAGCATTAACAAACGAGATTTACTCAGCAAGGCTCCATTGTAAGGCACTATATTCTACTCACTGAAAAATCATGTAATTTTTGAAGTGTCTGAGAGACTAATCTGATTGAAATTGCACAAAATTACTGTAATACATAATGTCTGAAGAAATACTGTGTGTGAAACTCAGACAAAATTATTAGATGGAAACCACCACATCAGAGTCAATAAAAGACAACTCCTCATAAAATGCTTTAAAATGGAACATGGCACAAATGCAAGCTACACATTAAAAAGTACATAGAGGAATCTCTTACCCACCTAACTGCCTTGTGGTGGTGAAGTGGCATAAAGAATGATGCAAAACAGTTGGAGAGTGGACCTTTTTTGGCCAAAGCCACTAGACTTTTTGGCCAAATGAACACTCTTACAAAAAAAGTTTCTGGGATAGTTAATGTCCCCACACAGCAAATCAGACAGTGGCCTTTAGGTCTTTTCCAAAAGGTATGTGTAGAATTTATTTATCAGCAGGATTAAGGAAGGAGCCTATCTTGACAGAATTCGGAAGAGCGATTCCAAGCAAGGTAGGTATTTTCTATGTTAGTTTTCCAATTCACTATTTCAAAAGATGCATGGATGTAGTATTTTTTTTCTGCCTGTGTGCGTACAATACCCAAAGCACTGTTTTTAGTAATAATACTGCTATGTTTGCTTACTGTAGATCAGATACTCGGACAGACAGAGCAATTAGAATCCTCCAACAAGCAGTTTAGCATTTCCGCCATCATGATCAAACTGGGACCCTGGCATTCCAAAGTGTCCAAACACACACAAAGCAATTCTGCCCCTATGGGAATGGGATTAGGTTTGTGTTCTATTAATAGGAGAAATTGTGGAAAAATCTGTAAGATGAAGGAACATCCAATGGAACTACAGTGTGAAAAAGGAAACAAAAGTGGGGCAGAGGGGAAATCTAAATGTTAGAATATATATTCTGTCTATAGTCGAACACCCACATGTCTAGCCTATCCTATAGGGAGTTTTTCCCCCCCACTAGCACAGACTCCCCTTCAGCTGGAAAGTCATGTCTGCTTGTTTAAACTTAGTCAACCTTGTCAAAGGTTAAGCTACAGAAATACATGACTCATGAACTAGTAGCATTTTCGCCAATCTAAAAAAAAATCTTGAGGTTTACAAAAGCTCAAATTCCATTAAATTCACCCATTCCTAATTCTCAGAGAGAAGGTCATCAGTATTTGTTCCTACTTAACCAGTTGTTTCAATGTAACTGAAAGATCTTCCTGCACACATAGGATTTTAGTGTCCGATTCTCAGATGAAGCAATTCAGGGTAGCTCCATGGAATTATGGAAACTAATGGAATTATGTAATCTTACACCAGATGAAGATCTAGCCTTCAGTTTCCTCCTCTGTGTTCTCATGTACGGATGTCTATTAAAACAGATGTCCTTCCTTTATGCTTTTTTATAAAACCTTTTAGGACTATGATAACAGCACAAACTCAGCAGTGGTTTACCTCATTCTAGGATAATTCCATTACAGATAATCTTGTCTAATGAATATCCTCTCTGAAGGACAGTCTCCTTAAGAATCACTGTTGGAATATTTATCCTTTGTAATAATAATACACAAGTACAGAACACTGATTGTCCACACGTGTGGTCATTTGCATCTATATAAAATGACTGCAAAAAAACCAAACACATCGGAATACTCCATTCATCAATGTGACTAGGAATATTTTAAGTATACCTTGCACACTATGAGTATACAAAAGACAGTGGAAAAGCAGGTCTAGTATCTCAGTGCAGTTCACTTGCACCACTAAAGCAGAATTCACTTTCCCTCTCAGTCAAGAGTGACTCAACAAATCAAACCAATATAAAGGCTTTCAGAATAAAGTTTGACTGCTATTTTAAAGGATTATGGGACACCACCACCCTTTAGACCAATAACTTTGTCATCCTCGCTTTTCATTTATTTATTTTAGTCTATTATAGAAATGCATTTTTCCCCTTCCACCCCCCACATAAGCTTCTTATATGAACTCGCAATGACAGGGCCCTTTAGCGTTTTTATTCTTTCACTCTTCAGCCTTCCTTATAGGTTAGAGTTCTCTAAACCCACTATCCTCCTGGAAAAGGCATGTTTACATACGGCAGTGTGGTATGGCATTATGGCAGGTAAACATTAATATTTTAAGTGCCATTTTTCAAGATTTTTAGTACTGGTCTAACCTTCATGAATAGTGGCGACTGAACTGTGCCAATAAATCATAACTACGAACACATCTTAAGAGTGATTTTAAAATGGTAATAAATACACAGAGAGATAGGCCATGTGGTCCAGTGCACAGGAGCAGTAGTTGAAAGACCAGGATCTATTTCCTGCTCTGCTATTGTCTCGCTGTATAGACTTGGGTGAGCCATTTACCTCTCCACCTGTAAGATGGCACAATGATACTCGGAGGATGCAAGCGTCTGTCCCACTGAATACAGAGCTAACTAGTTCTATGGATCTTGGGGCATCTCTACAAATGGGTCCTCCAGCAGACAAGCTGTTAGTTTCTTGTGTGTACTGGAAGCCACCCTTTCTAGATTCTGATACTGAGCTGAGGCTCCCTGTCAGCCCACCAGGTGGGCTGCTGAGGAGTCGGGGGAGGGGGCACACTGGCAGGAAACCAGGCAGGTTTCCAGGCCTGCCTAATTTCCATCAATTTTCCTTATTCTAGTTTCAGGACTTTCCAGAGAAACTCTTTCATAGCTCATTATGTTCCTTCAGCCTCTCTTCTGTGCAGGCTGAAGTTTCCATCAGCCAAGGAAAGGTTAAAAGAGTAAAATGAAGTCTAAAGAAGTGTGTTGTTTTTTTCCTGGGAGGGGGAAGTAAATCACTGGAGGCAAACAAATGGAAGCCAAATTCATTGTATTAAATCAATAACTCTTAAGGCTAAAGGTAACTTCTATAAGATATTTTCATTTTAAAAAAAAGTTCATACTTTAAATGCATGGAGGTATTTCCTTCCTTTCATTAAAAAAAAAAAAAATCAATGGGACAGAGTGTGTGCAAAGTTATACACATTTACAGTGAATTCAGGGCTCATGAAGAGTATCAGATTCTGATCTCTTGCTAGTTTTACACCACTGATAGTAGCAGAGCTACTCTTAATTTACACTAACATAACTGAGATCAGAAATCATACCCCAGGGGTTTGGATACTGTTTACCAACAGAATGGTTTCCCTCCCTCGCCAACCAAGTGACCTCTTGTTTTTCTTCCCACTGACCAGATCAAAGTCAAGATTTATCTCTGTACCTTCACCACAGTGGAACAAAGCTGCCCCTGCATACACTTTTGCTTCTCATTGCTTGCTCCCATGCCAACTTCACCACCATTAATTTCTTCCTCTCAATTGAATCTTCATAATATTCTTTCATGCTGCCCCCAGTACCACAGACAGACAATCTCCTCATCCCAGTAATGAAGGTTCCCACCCTTTATTTAAATCTCCCCTGAAAACCCACTTTTTATATTAAGATCAGACATATGAACACATATTGATAGTACATCTTTACCATCTTGACGTAAGTGGGACTACTTTGTTTAAAGTTAAGTACACACATACCTTTAGGAATTGAAGCTTTAGTACCAAAAATCAAAGTAAGGAAGATGACATGACTAGATACAGTATAAACATACTAAGGAGAAAAAGATATTCTGATGGCAGATTAAAGTGCAGTAACATGAAAGCATTATCTTAAAAGCAGCTTTGGTAAATTTTCCCTAAAACCTTCCATTTAGCAGATGACTGAATAACCAAGTTCAATCCCCTTCTTTCACTACAATATTCTGTTAGTATGATAGTCCCACGTTACAGTTATTTGATTCCACCTGGAAGGCAAAAATGTGTATGGGACAAGAGAGTTTAAAAGTGGGTGGCACAGGTGCAAGCTTGTTCATTTTTTAAAATTATTTTTAATCAGACACTAAACCTCCTGTTTGTGTTTAATTGGATTTGCTTGCATAGAAATTTGTAGACCTTATTCTTAGGGGGTTTTTTTAATACAGGCTAAGTAACTGTGCTAAGAAGAATAAATCCAGTAGAATGGCAATTATCCATGTGAAAAATTAGTTTTTGTAGGAAGTGGCAATGTACACTTAAGTTTTTAATTGGTGTATGGCACCAATTAACATCTAACATAACATGTCTAGGCAAATGAAAGCAAGGAAAATGCTGTAAATTCGCCTTGGAAGGGCAGGGAGGGTGTCAGATTATTTGTACTGCAATAGTGCATCACAGCCTCTGTCACATACCAGAGCCCTGTTGTGCTAGGCGCAGTACAGATGCAGAATGAAGAGACAGTCCCTGACCCAAAGAGCTTCCAATCAATGTAAGATTGTTTGCCTTCCTGGTCGAGATTTTGTGAAGGCAGCTAGGGGACATGGATATTTAACTCCCATGAAAATTAATGGGAATTTTGTATCCAATTCCCTTAAACAGCTTGGATAATCTCAGGCTCTATGTCACCATCAAATTTCTTGAGTGTGAAGAAGCCACATTTGATCACATCACATTCGCCCTCCTCAGAGTGAAGTCACTCTTCCATCAAAAATGTGATTGTGCCAGCAGTAAGTTGCAACACCCCTCTCCATGCACATTATCTTATCTTATCGAAGATGTAGTGGGCGCAATAAGGACAGATGATCAAATAACCTCGTGAGCAGGAGGCAATTTGAGAGATGTCTTTTCTTAATGTTCTAGTACAGATCCCTGTACTTTAAACTGGCAACTGGAAACCATTCTTCAGAATGGAGGAGAGATTAATTGCAAGTCATGAGAGGAACAGAAACATAGCAGGCGAATCAAGTTAAGAATCTGAGTTTTCCACAAATGTGGGTTTTTTTTTTTAAAACCAGTTCAAATCCTTGTAATTCTAGATCCTGATCCTGTGAGGGAATAAAAATTCTTGGCACTCCTGGGCTTCATTGCAAGTTGACAGCCAATAATTCCACATAACTATTATAGGCCCCATTCTTGTGAAACGAGAATTTGTTTACCATCTTGTATTGGATAATGTAGTGCACCTATTTCAAATATTTGGCTGGTAACTGAAACAAGCCAGTTAGCTTCCAGCCAGAAAAATAAGGATGCCTTGAACAAAAAAATTGATCTGTGTGTACCATGACTCAAACAGCTACGCAGACTAGGGTACATATTATATGGAGCGTTAACACTTGATCATGCCATTGTTTAAAAGATCTTTAAAGGTAAATTCAATCAATCAGCCTGATCCTATATCAAACTCGAGTCAGCTCTTTACCTGGTAAGTTGGAAAACCAATGACAAGTTCGGTTTCAAACCTAGTAGGTTTAAAATAGTGAGTGGTGCGGTTTGCTCCTATACTGGAAGCAATCAGTATTCAAATCTCATTGGCAATTTTTGAGGAAAAACAGAATCCCCAGCACCACCACACACACATACACAAAAGTGAAAAAAAAAATCTAATTATTTGACCAATTCTACAAGGCAGCTGGAAATTCTTACCAGTCTGGTCACACAGAATTCCATTACTTCTATAGTCTCTCTCTCTCTAAAAAATGAAAGAGTGCATATGTACGTATCACTACAACTCATTCACAAGATCACTATCTTGTCCACAATTAAGACCCTCAGATACCCACATCTTCCACACTGCTTATCACCAGTTGAGGTGACTTGTATACAAATTGCTTATTGCTGTTCCTCTTACCTAATTCCTCACATCTGTCTGTCCCAACAGTCTGTGGAGTAGGGATCCGTTTCTTAAATCTTCAGAAAGCGCCCATAAAGTGCTAAGCACTATTGTAAACAGTTAGAGCAACATAGTGCTGAATTGGGAAGACAGATCTGCAAAGCACTTTCCTTATTGGATTCTCTTCTTTGCCATGACCAAGTTCCAGGAGTAACTCTAGATGTTTGTTTTCATGGTAGTGTTTCCTTGCCTTCTATTATGGTAGGAAGCCTTAGGCAAGGTAAGTATTTCTACACTTCTTGAGTGGAAACTTCCATCTCCCATTTGAAGACATACCCACGCTAGCTCTGATCAAGCTGACAGACTAAAAATAGAGTGTAGATACAGACAGTGAGCATGGCAAGTGGGACTAGGTCCCCCGAGCATGTGCCTAGTGTCTCAGATGGGTACAGTCGGGACAGCTACTTCTCCCGCCACCACAGCTACACTTTATATTTACAAAAAGAAAAGGAGTACTTGTGGCACCTTAGAGACTAACAAATTTATTAGAGCATAAGCTTTCGTGAGCTACAGCTCACTTCATTGGATGCATTTGGTGGAAAAAACAGAGGAGAGATTTATATACACACACACAGAGAACATGAAACAATGGGTTTATCATACACACTGTAAGGAGAGTGATCACTTAAGATAAGCCATCACCAACAGCAGGGGGGGGAAGGAGGAAAACCTTTCATGGTGACAAGCAAGGTAGGCTAATTCCAGCAGTTAACAAGAATATCAGAGGAACAGTGGGGGGTGGGGTGGGAGGGAGAAATACCATGGGGAAATAGTTTTACTTTGTGTAATGACTCATCCATTCCCAGTCTCTATTCAAGCCTAAGTTAATTGTATCCAGTTTGCAAATTAATTCCAATTCAGCAGTCTCTCGTTGGAGTCTGATTTTGAAGCTTTTTTGTTGAAGTATAGCCACTCTTAGGTCTGTGATCGAGTGACCAGAGAGATTGAAGTGTTCTCCAACTGGTTTTTGAATGTTATAATTCTTGACGTCTGATTTGTGTCCATTCATTCTTTTACGTAGAGACTGTCCAGTTTGGCCAATGTACATGGCAGAGGGGCATTGCTGGCACATGATGGCATATATCACATTGGTAGATGCGCAGGTGAACGAGCCTCTGATAGTGTGGCTGATGTGATTAGGCCCTATGATGGTATCCCCTGAATAGGTATGTGGACAGAGTTGGCAACGGGCTTTGTTGCAAGGATAGGTTCCTGGGTTAGTGGTTCTGTTGTGTGGTGTGTGGTTGCTGGTGAGTATTTGCTTCAGATTGGGGGGCTGTCTGTAAGCAAGGACTGGTCTGTCTCCCAAGATCTGAGAGAGCGATGGCTCGTCCTTCAGGATAGGTTGTAGATCCTTGATGATGCGTTGGAGGGGTTTTAGTTGGGGGCTGAAGGTGATGGCTAGTGGCGTTCTGTTGTTTTCTTTGTTGGGCCTGTTCTGTAGTAGGTGACTTCTGGGTACTCTTCTGGCTCTGTCAATCTGTTTCTTCACTTCAGCAGGTGGGTACTGTAGTTGTAGGAATGCATGATAGAGATCTTGTAGGTGTTTGTCTCTGTCTGAGGGGTTGGAGCAAATGTGGTTATATCGTAGCGCTTGGCTGTAGACAATGGATCGAGTGGTATGATCTGGATGAAAGCTAGAGGCATGTAGGTAGGAATAGCGGTCAGTAGGTTTCCGATATAGGGTGGTGTTTATGTGACCATCGCTTATTAGCACCGTAGTGTCCAGGAAGTGGATCTCTTGTGTGGACTGGTCCAGGCTGAGGTTGATGGTGGGATGGAAATTGTTGAAATCATGCTGGAATTCCTCAAGAGCTTCTTTTCCATGGGTCCAGATGATGAAGATGTCATCAATGTAGCGCAAGTAGAGTAGGGGCATTAGGGAACGAGAGCTGAGGAAGCGTTGTTCTAAGTCAGCCATAAAAATGTTGGCATACTGTGGGGCCATGCGGGTACCCATCGCAGTGCCGCTGATTTGAAGGTATACATTGTCACCAAATGTGAAATAGTTATGGGTCAGGACAAAGTCACAAAGTTCTGCCACCAGGTTAGCCGTGACAGTATCGGGGATACTGTTCCTGACGGCTTGTAGTCCATCTTTGTGTGGAATGTTGGTGTAGAGGGCTTCTACATCCATAGTGGCTAGGATGGTGTTTTTAGGAAGATCACCAATGGACTGTAGTTTCCTCAGGAAATCGGTGGTGTCTCGAAGATAGCTGGGAGTGCTGGTAACGAAGGGCCTGAGGAGGGAGTCTACATAGCCAGACAATCCTGCTGTCAGGGTGCCAATGCCTGAGATGATGGGGCGTCCAGGATTTCCAGGTTTATGGATCTTGGGTAGCAGATAGAATACCCCAGGTCCTGGCTCCAGGGGTGTGTCTGTGCGGATTTGTTCTTGTGCTTTTTCAGGGAGTTTCTTGAGCAAATGCTGTAGTTTCTTTTGGTAACTCTCAGTGGGATCAGAGGGTAATGGCTTGTAGAAAGTGGTGTTGGAGAGCTGCCTAGTAGCCTCTTGTTCATACTCTGACCTATTCATGATGACGACAGCACCTCCTTTGTCAGCCTTTTTGATTATGATGTCAGAGTTGTTTCTGAGGCTGTGGATGGCACTGTGTTCTGCATGGCTGAGGTTATGGGGTAAGCGATGCTGCTTTTCCACAATTTCAGCTCGTGCACGTCGGCGGAAGCAGTCTATGTAGAAATCCAGGCTGCTGTTTCGACCTTCAGGAGGAGTCCACCTAGAATCCTTCTTTTTGTAGTGTTGGCAGGAAGGTCTCTGTGGGTTAATATGTTGGTCAGAGGTGTGTTGGAAATATTCCTTGAGTCTGAGACGTCGAAAATAGGATTCTAGGTCACCACAGAACTGTATCATGTTCGTGGGGGTGGAGGGGCAAAAGGAGAGGCCCCGAGATAGGACAGATTCTTCCGCTGGGCTAAGAGTATAGTTGGATAGATTAACAATATTGCTGGGTGGGTTACGGGAACCATTGTTGTGGCCCCTTGTGGCATATAGTAGTAAACTCTATATTTAGTGCACTAGCTCACTCGGAGCTAGCACAGGTATGTCCCCTTGAACTGGCATTTACACCTTCAGCTCGAAGTGCAGACATATCCTAAGCCTTGCCATGTGTTTGAAGATTGAGCTTAAAGTTACCTATGCCACTAAATTGTTCCAAATGCAAGGCTCCTTGACCAAGTACATTTTGGGTGAAATTCTGGGCCCAAATGGATTCAGTGAAGCCAGAATTTCATCCTTCATCTCCAGCTTCATCCAAGGGTACCTTTTTAGCTGAACATTACGTCTAAAGAAAATGTTAGCCCACTCAGACTCAGTTTTACAATCCTTACATGGAAGAGGCTTACTCACATGAGTAAGTTGTCCCACTGAGTTCATTATGATTTCTTAGGTAAACACTGTCAGGTCATCTCTCAAAATAATTGTGTTGGTGTTTCCCATTACATCTGGATGGTTTACTACTATTCCAATAATAGAGTCTACGAATATATTTATAAGACTCAAATCAGGGTAGGAACCATTATTCAAATTACACCATATTTATGAAGGTTGCACTGAAACAGGGAGCATATAAATGGACATCAACTATAAGTCATAAAGTTGTATTTAAATGTAATTCAAACTTTTTATAAGACAAAGATGACTTAGAACCAGGTTTAGGAACCAGGTTTCTCAGCTCCATTGAAAATCAATAAAGCTATGACCCCTCACACCAGATATGATTTTGGAGTATTATATTCCCTCCATTTTCTCTGAGCAACTATTGCTATCAAAGAAGTGACCCAATTTCTATTAGGTTTCTTCCTAATAAAGACTGTTAAATTAAATTAAATGCTTACAAACAGAGGAGTATCACTGACATAAAGGAAGAAGGCCTGCAACTTTATAACTGCCTCATTCTTATGGAATTAAGATTTTTACACCTCGGAAGTATAAGGTTCCTCGTATCTAAAATTCACTGCAGATAGGTAATTTACCATGTCTTCATCATTTATGCTACGTGTGGCTGATCAAGTATTCACTTATATAACGTTACCCCTCTTTGATCCGAGCAACTTGTCAAAGGTCAGGGCCCTGGGGATGTTCCATTTGGAAGTTGAAATTGATGTAGTTGGTATTTTCTTTGATGCAATCTTGATTTACAATGAATGTACAAAGGCCTGTCTCTGAATTCAGAAGGCGCATCCATTTCTTAGTTCATATCTGCTAAAAATGGATCCATTCTTAGCTCATATGTGTGAAAACTCTTTAGCCAAGGTCCGAAAGCATGATCTAGCTTTTTTCAGGCTCTGTTCTCACTTTTTTTGCCTCTTTCGCTGTTCTTGTCCATTATTGATTTCTATGTGATCTCTTCCCACACATACATCCCTTCCCTGCACCCAAAACACTACTCAGCCAAAAGCTCCGAATAAGTTTCTGAGTTTTTCCTCTCTCTCTCTCTCACACACACACACACCCCGTTTTTCCTTATATGGGGGCTTATCCTTACAGTTATGTTAACTGAAGGATGAGTTCACACCTATCAATCTCAATGGGGTGTTCACTCAACCCATAAGGTTTCACCCTGCCCACAACAAAATTGTCACATATTTTGCACTTTGATCTATAGTCTAGTTTCTTAAAAATAAAAATCTGGATCTCAGTTTCTTGGCATTAGTAACTGCTGTTCCTCACTTTTTCATAATAAAAAGGGCTTGGGGGTCTTTTTCCAACCTTTACTATATAATGCTAAAGCTTGAGAGAAAGATTATGTCTATTTTATCAGCATTTGTAAACAGGTAGAATTATATATTGGAGAGTTTAGTCTAAATTATCAGTGCTGACACTCTGGGTTTGATTTTCCTTTTGCTTACTAGGTAACTAACTTGACTTTTTAAATACTTTAAAGGTTTTTTTCCAACAAACCCTCTACAATTTTTATAGAGCTTCACATAAATCTATTTATAGATGGTACTTCTGTGGCCCCATTCACCATGGTAGGTAAACTGACAACATTCCACAGGTTAAGAAAGTATTACCTCCATTCTACAAATGGGGAACGGAGACAGAGTGCAATCCTGCCCCTGTTGAAGTCAATGGGCGTTTTGCCATTGAATTCACTGGTGGCGAGGATTCACAGATATATTAAGAGACTTGCCCATAGTTTCACAAGAAGTCTGTTACAAAGCTGGGTATAGAACCTATCTCCCCCAAGTCCCAGTCCAATATATTTTATGTCATTTACATAAAGCAGATCCAGTCCTTCCAATGGAGGGTTTAGGTTTGCAAGGACACAGACTCATGCCATATTGAGTGAGCATGACTGCAAAAGGTACACCTTTGATTCTACAGAGATTACCTGGTTCTTCTGGGGTAGATAGCTGAGGTTTCATGGATGTTCCCTGCACCTATTTTAAGTGCATCCACAGATCTCTTCATAACTATGCTAAATCTTTTCTTTCATACCAGCCACTGTTAGGGTAAAAAGCATGAGAAATATCATTATTCAAGAATGATCAAGTGAATGAAGGATGAACTGGGGAATCAAGTTGGATTGGCAGGGGGAGAAGGAGGGGGAAGAACAGTAAAGGATCTGGAAGACCTGAAGAAACAGACTGGATAAAATTCTGCTCAAATACTAGGATCAGATACTGCAAAGCCTTTTCTCATCCAAACCCTCTCCCATTCAGTAGTTCACAGAAGGCCATATTTATCCTTTTTCCTGTATAAGCTGGGGGAATTGTGTAGGCTCTCCCACCTTTTTTGGGGGGGAAGGCCTGTGAGTAGCAGAGCATACAATGGATAGTGCTGACTGGGCAAGGGCCATGGCTAATGGAGCCAATAGAAATCCATCTTAATGTAGCCTCATCCAGGATGGCCCTGGAGACGTCTTGTTGGAAGCTCCAGGAGGCGGCAACGGTTGCATAGTCATATATCCTCTTGCGAGTGTGATTCCAACCTGGGAAGAGCAGGCCAGGGTAGTGCAGGGAGTTGCTTGTATCAGCTCATTGGTTGGAGCAAAAATAGCTCCAAATGAGATTTGATCATCATGGGCCCAAGCCTGCAAACCTCTGTTTCAATGGGAAAGCACTCTGCTCCCTAGAAAGCATTAGCAGATCAGGTCTCATGAAAAGATGGAACAATAGCTGTAAAATATGTCATTTGCCATGATGAGCTACTAAAATCACACATTGTAAAATAGACATTAAGAAACCCTATGTAATTTAATGTTGCTGTTTAATAGCAATAAGATCACTGTTGGAACAACAAAAAAATAGATTTAATGCAGAAAGTAAAAGCAAGTTGGAATATGTATGTAACTGGGGACTTTTAGTAAGAAGGCACTAGTGTCAAAGGATTATGGTGTTTAAGTACCTTATGTAGCACCCCCTCTCCACCTGGTTACCTTCCTTAATGCCAAACTGCTTACAGGTTTTGATGGATAGGTCAGGGTTCTTCAGGATCCCGCCACCCACTCAGCAGGGTGTATTAATTTATTTGGCTGTGCCTCCACCCCCTCCTCACTCCTTCCTGGCAGGGTCACCAGGACAGCTTGAGAGGAAAATTCTAACCACAGGTTAATCCCCACTTATTTGCCAGATAGTTGGAGACTTCCAAGAAATAAGACACATACAATACATTCAACACAATAATTATATTAAACAGGAGATAAATATAACATAACCATGTAAAACACTATTTTTAGGTTCACCGGTGCCCACGCTGCTAATACCTGTGACTTTCCCCAGTCACATGACTTGATGTAGCAAAATGAAAGATTAGTGTCCCATTGGTATGCATACTTTGTTGGGGCCCTTGATGACCTATGACCACAAAATTCTTCTCTGCAGTGGGTTAGCAGTGTGGCTGACTGGGTTCAGTATACCCCAAAGGACTCACAAGTTGGAGAAGGTGGTAAATCCCTCCACAGGTTTAATATGCAGCAGGTTATAAAATCCCCAAACCCTTATTCTCTGGCTTAAGGACACAGTTCAGGGAGTAGGGGGTCCCCAAAACAAATTCCCTAACTGACTGACTAAAAGATGGTGCCCTCACAAACTCCATGAATGATCCTCAGGTTCAGAGATGACTCTGGACTCCTCAGTCACCCTAGAGGGGCTGATCTCTGCTGGCAGGGATCCTCATCAGGCAGGAATAAGGCTGCTTCAGTCTCAGGATTTCCCCTCACCACAAAGGGGTGCAGGGTTCCAGGTGCAGATTACACAACTGTACTAAAATCCAAACTCTAGTCTCCTAGCCCAGTGTCCAGACAGACAGACACAGAGCAGGCAGCAGCCCTGGACTAGCAGACCAAGCGGAGCTGACCATGTGGTGAGTGGTCTCACCTAGGGAGCTGGAGGGCTAACTCAGCCTCGCTGGGGAAGTTTCTCAGCAAAACTCTACAAACTGGGAGTCATCAGTGGAGAGGGAAAAGCCCAGCGGAAGGATCTTGCTTTCAGGTCCCTACAGGCCAGTTCTCAGAGGGAACCCTCCATGCAGGCCTGGGACTCACCAGCTCCCCACACAGCCAGTCCTGCTCTTGCCCTGGCTGGCTCCAGAGTGACTCAAAATTGGCTTCTCCCCCTTCCTGGACTCCCTGGGAAGGGCCACTCACTCCCTATTGGTTGCCGGGCAGACTCTGAGTCTATCTTGGCTCCCTCTCCCTACCAGGGACAGTGTGCCTCTCCCTGAGCTGCCAGCAGACCAAGCCCCAGGAAGCTAGGTAATCTTCTCAGGGGTTACTCTTATTAAAGCAGTCAGTGTAGATGTGAAAAAAGTTAGGGTCTTCATTTCTCAAAGTTATTTCTCCATTACTTTACACTCCATTAGATACACTAGATAAAATGTTAATAAGCCTTTTAAAAGTCACAATACTAAAGAACAGATTTCAGAGTCCATAAATTGTTTGGAAATAAATTGCATGCACTGTTTTGGCACTTAGTTTCCTAAACAGGATATTACCAGAGTGGAATACAGAGGTCTATTGATATGAATGTTCATTATTTAAATAATTTTCATTTATTTATTGAGATTTGTACTAGCTACATAAAAGAGCACCCACCTCAAGCTCTCAAAGGCCTTGACAAAAACTGTTATATGATTCACATATGATGAGAGCCCATCAAGGGCACTGCCCTAAACAGCAGCATGAATACACCAAGAGCTCAATAAGCCACAACACCAAAGCCCCTTCTGGAAGTCTTGCACTTTCCTTCACTCCCTGGGGAAGATGCACATCATCTTTACAGGCTGTGGGGTCAAAGGGAGTCAGAAAATGGAGGTGTATTATCCTTGCCATAGAGCCCCCTGCATGGGCGGGCAAAAGGGATGGAGGGTTTCAAGGTGGTTCAGGGTAGTCACAGCAATGGAAGACTCTGGGTCTAAAACTCCAATAGAGTTATGCTGCCCCAAACTGAGAGGTGATGTAGGTGCCACATCAAGGGCCTGATTCAAAGGCCACTGGAGTAAAAAGCAGTCTTCCCATTGACTCCAAGGGGCTTGGAACAAAACCCTGCATTAAAAAAAGAGTCAAAAGGGACTCTACTCATACAGATCACGGGAGATCCGCCAGGATCAGAGAAGGTCTCATGGCCTCTTTGCAGAGAGCCAACCCCACCTGCCTGATTGAATAATGTGCAGTGAAGGGGAAATAGCAGAGCAAGAGGGGTTTCCTCCCTCAGAACCCCTCCAATGAGTTTTACCATGGCAAGGGATGACTGTTGTACTCTTCACAATTCTTTGCAGACTGAAAATGCAAATTAAGAGCTTTTATCTTCATGAAAAATGTAACGTGACTTTTTTGAACCATCAGGATAATGGTGAAGATGACTGTCAGCTACAGGATTCAGAATAGAGTGTGATCAGGGCACAGAACCGCACGGCTGGATTAAGGACATTAAGTATTGAGCACCACTACCAGTTTTAATAACCATAAAAATGAATACACAGTGTTGTTGTAGCTATGTGCCGATCTCAGGATATTAGACAGACAAGGTGGGTAAGGTTACATCTTTTATTGGACCAACTTCTCTAGGTGAGAGAGACAAGCTTTCAAACTTGTCTCTGTAAACTCAAGAGCTTGTCTCTCTTGCCAACAGAAGTTGGTCCAATAAAAGATATTACCTCACCCACCTTGTCTCTATGAAAATAACTAGCCAGGCATGACATTTCGTAGCACTAAGTGATGAAAAATTAATTACATTCTATTTTCAGATGAGTAAGATGACTGAGGGTCAACTGCATCACTAGAAACGTGGGTATCCAGTTTACAATAACCTCCATTAGCTATGTTATTGCAGAATCCTGGTTGAGTCAGCTTTAATCCCCCAGGCCACTTGTGGCAATGTGCTGATTGGATTTGAAAGGAATTGTTATGTTTGACAGAGAAGTTATTCATATGCAGCAGCTGGGAAGGCTAATTCCCAGCTCAGGTAGATGTACACATGCTAGCTCTGATCAAGCTAGCATGCTAAAAGTAGAAGTGTGGCTACAGCAGCCTAGATGGCAGCTCAGGCTAGCCACTCATGTACAATCCCATCTCAGTTTTTAGGTGCACACTCAGGCAGCTAGTCCAAGATACCACCTGGGCTGCACTATTTTTAGCATGCTAGCTCAATCTACCCGAGTTGGGAATTACACCTCCCCGCTGCAGTGTAGACATGGACTCCCATCATGGTACTAATGAGGCAGGCATATGGAAAACAAACTGGTAAGGACTGAAAAAAAGCTTATAGAAAGTCTTTATGGGTCCAAATTTTAGCCAATATAATGGATATAAAAATGTCCTAATTAAAAGGAAAAAAAATCCAAAGAATGCAAACTGAATTTATGTATGTATTTTTACTGTGAAACTACAGCTCAGATTCTCAGCTGCACTCATCTTCTGCTTCAACTGTGCAGAGCTGAGAGAGGAAGCTACAACTGATTCTGGGTCCATTTCTGTGCTTATCCTATTACTGAGGAAGATTAGCAGCCTTGGGATTTTTCTAATTTATGCTGATGGGGTCTGACCCACCCAAGGTGCCATCCACCAATTAGGGATTACCACAGTGTCTTGCCAGCTGGCAATACCCATCCCTGCCTTTATCGGTAGAGCGGGGTGGCGCATAAGCAACATTTAAGTTGCAGATATTTGTAATGCACTTTAAGATCTGAAAGTGCTAAAGAAAAAGCAAGATATCAATGTGCTAAATTATGATGTGTTGAAAAATAAATGGAAATGTAGTCACATGGCCAAAGTCCTCTAGATCTTTTTAATAAAGGAGGATATTTTGAACTCCTTAAGTGTGTGCTCTGGGAAACTATGCAGAAGCTTCAAAAATTTACTTTTCCAATCCAGGTAGCAGATTCAGGCACACTAATTGCCCTGCACATACTTTATTGTGAGAGACATCTCTTTTGAGTATAGCAAAGGGCAGCAGGGGAAGGAACATGAGAGCTATTGGTTTGTTTAAGAGATTGTCAGTGGAACAGAATGTTGTTCAGACATAATGGTCTCTTGCTGTCAGATAACGGCCGCAATGAGGTGCAGACATTGACAGGAAGACATGTCAGGACAAAGCCAAATCTTATTTTTCAAAGTAAGAAGTGTTGATCCTGTAATTGCATTTGATTACATTGTCTATTTATTTTCCGACAAATAATTGATGGAGATGTTCTTGTTTGTGTCTGCTGTCAATGTAGCTGAATGACAGTTACTTATTGTCCCCATAATGAATAGCTGCATTACAGAATGCTTACCACAAGCTTCAACCAATCAAGAGCATAAAAGGTAGATGGGCTAGGTTTTGATTCAGTATATAATAGCCAGCAATCTGTTTGACTGTCAGTCTCATTAGATAGGAGTCAAGTTTTAGATTTGAAAGGCTTTGATTTTTTTTAGTAACTTAAAAAATGCCTTATTTTGATGTTCTGCTTTTATTTTAACTGCTGTGCAGATTATTAGAACACTGGAACTTATATCTGTACTAGATGTACAATCTGTGAAAGATGCAGTGACATCGGTACCATCTTTTTTATATGTTGGTGTGGAGGCATATCTTCCCCTCAGCACCCTGCTGGACAAACAAACATAGTGCTATCATCACTCCCTGCCTCACTTTCCTTCCCCAAAATGGGTCTCCTTGACTCTCCACACAACTGTGTGCTGAAGATAGGTCTCAGCCCTCCGGTAAAAATCACAAACAAAAAACTTAACCCTTTCAGGGACAGCAATTGTCCAAACTGAAATCCCAGCAAACAAAGGTTCTTCTGCCTTTCAGTGACTTCTCTTCAGCCCAGTTCCAGGCCTTGTTCCCAGCACCTTTCTGAGCTACCTGTACAAGTCTTTCTGGCTGTGGGATAGGGCACTCTGCCACCAAGCTAGTTCCCCTGGAGTACCTAGCTTCCTCCAGACCCTGGCTCCAGGCCTTCCACAGGAGTCTTCCCACTCACTGTGATTCCAACTCCCCAAATGATCTTTCAGTCCTTTTCAGAGTAGCAGCCGTGTTAGTCTGTATTTGCAAAAAGAAAAAGGAGTACTTGTGGCACCTTAGAGACTAACAAATTTATTTGAGCATAAGCTTTCGTGAGCATCCGATGATGTGAGCTGAAGCTCACGAAAGCTTATGCTCAAATAAATTTGTTAGTCTCTAAGGTGCCACAAGTACTCCTTTTCTTTCAGTCCTTTTATAAGACTCATGTCCATTGAGGTATCACCTGACCCTCCTTAGTCCCATCCTCTCAGGCTGAGAAGCAGACACAGGTATGGTTGCCCCCCCACCCCCATCTCCCTTTAAAAGGAACCAGTCACCCTGTGACATATGTAAACAATTGACAGTAAATATTTTCTTGGGTAAAACGGTAAACAAGAACAAGGGATACAGCACAGTGAAAATAGGATAGGCCAGAATGTTCACTTCACCTCTACACAGGGTCATCATGCTTGACGAATGGTACGTTTGCCTGAGCAAGGTGTACAACATTGGACCGACTGTAAAATGTCATTAGTTTGTATAGCGTAGTCCATTAAGCATTGAATGATGCATGGCTCTAGGACAGTGCTTGAGAAGCTCTGAGCATTAGAATGGAATTGAAATACTGTATCTGGACGCTACACACTTAAGCATTTGATTGACCTTCTGTAAATACTATATCCCTACCACAAAGGTGGGCCTCTGAAGGAAAGTAGTCTTTAGATTTTACAGTTGATGAGTGCCAAAAAAATGAGCAAATAGCTCACTAAAATGGCAAGGAAAGGCCAAATACCGTAATCCATGTTAGTGGTTTACTTAGCTTAGTGTTTTCCACTCAGACAAATTCATGTGGATACTTTCACTGCTGGTGGATATGGCCACCTGTGGACCTCCTCAGCTTGAAGTCACTATTGCAGTGTCATTTGTATGGGTGATTAAAGTTGAAAGCTTTAGCCAGTATGTGACCAGCCCAAAGTGTTCAAGGCAGAGAAACCACTGCATTTTGATTGTTTATTTTGCATACTCTCAATAATGTCTGCAAGGTCATCTTTGAAAATTGCCAGAGATAATTACGGTCTCCTCTTGGGATGCATAAGTGTAGTGCCTATTTTTAAACCAGAAAAAAAAAGTCTGTTTGATAGAATTGGAAAGAAACTTTGTTCCTGGGCACAATTCTGCAACCCATTCTCTCAGTAAATGACTTGTCCCTCTGTGCTCAGTGGGACTAATAGGCAAGTATTACTCAACATGAGCAAAAGCTGAGAAAACAGGGATCTGTATTCAGCTTCACAAGCATTTTTGTTAAATTAGCTCTGATGTATGCAACCTTATGTTTCTGCCAAGTGGGAAAGGTGGGAGGGACAACTGCTTATTTGTGCCCTAGGTAATGAAGATTGCTAGTGAAGAATTGGAATAAAAGTTAAATGAAGTTCTATAGACAGACATTTTAGAGCTGAAGACCTACTTGGGAATACAAGACATTTTCTAATAGAACTTTGTTCAGATTTATGGTATGTTAGCATGTATTTCCATCATACTCTTTGTACTATCTATGGTATCCACAAGTATATAGTGTTCCAGGACTCAGAAGCTGACCTTAAGTCTCCAGATAGGAGTGGGGAAGGGGAGGAATAACTGACGCTGATTGACAAGGAAGTCTATTATGGGCCTTGCTGAGCAAACAAATCTCCCTACCTCACCCCCTTAGTTGCTCCTGGATATCATCTTCCAGCTGTTTATATTATTCTGTGTACAAGAGACAGGCCATGAAAATCACTGTAAACAGGTGATATCACCATTGGCCTCCTAACACAGCAAGAATGGATATTGTCCAAACTCTCCCCTTTCTTGGAATTGCTTTTAGTCATATAACAACCACCCCCGTGAGGCAGGAATGTACTTTAAACATAAGGCAGCTGGAGGGTTAAGGCTTCTGAGTATTTCTACCAAGACCTAATGATGATCTCCTTAGCTCCTTTAATTTTCAGATATTCAGCATTTAAGGATCTTTAGTAAAGATAATGGAATCTAATCTATCACGTTGAATCACCAGAATAACTACTGCTCCAATAGGGTCTCAGTCTGACACCCAGTTAGTTATCCATACGAGTTAAAACACAGGTACAATCACCAGGCTATAGATGGCAGCATATAAACCACCTACCTCTGTAGTCACTGAATTGCACTTAAGAAAAGAACTGTGTATATGCATGCAAACTAGTTTGCATGCACTTACAGAAACTATCATAGCCCCTGAATTACAACTATGGAAAGCCATGCTCTTTGAAAGGAAAAAGATCTGCTGAGCAAACTATGAAAACATTTTCAAGGTAAGAAGTTTAAAAAAAAATATGACAGATTCCGAATGGTTTCACTTCAGAGTCATTTTAAGTTTACAACAAGTGTAACTGAGGCAGAATCTCACTCTAGGACAAAAGATATACTGAGCCATTTTGACAAAAGATAGTGCTAGTGTACATGAAATGGAACAGAAAATGTAATAGACGCTGTATAGGAGTGATCTGAAGACTGTAGGAATAGTATATTTTCAGCTACAATGTGTCACTAACACAACCATAGCAAGGGGCAGTACATTGCTAGACTGCACCAGGAGAAGGGCAAAAAAAGGAATAATGACTCACAGATCCCTTCTCCACCCCAGACACACACTCCTCCACTCATCCTTGCTCAAGGATATATACAGCAGGTTCTGATCTATGGCTGGGCCTCCTATGCACTACCCTGCCCCATACAAATACATACTGATTCGTAGATTCATAGATACTAAGGTCAGAAGGGACCATTCTGATCATCTAGTCCGACCTCCTGCACAGTGCAGGCCACAGAATCTCACCCACCCACTCCTATGAAAAACCTCACCCATGTCTGAGCTACTGAAGTCCTTAAATCATGGTTCAAAGACTTCAAGGAGCAGTGAAGACTCCCTCAAGTCAACCATGCCCCATGCTACAGAGGAAGGCGAAAAACCTCCAGGGCCTCTCCAATCTGCCCTGGAGGAAAATTCTGCAGTTTAGCTGTGCAGCTTTAGCATTTCTCTAAGTGCCTTTGTTTTTATGGAATATGAAAAAAAAAAAGTCAGATAGCTCACCCCAGTCTATCCAAATGCGGATATTAAAAGCATATTCATCCATCCATCTGTAGGAGAGGTATATACAAAGAAACTCAAACAACCTTATACAAAGAGAGACTGCTTAAATCCACCAAAGTTATTTATATAAAAGAGAAACCAAATATCCTGCAGAGCTTTGAGAGTATTTTCAAAAGTAATGATTGCTATAAGGAAACAAAAGGATACTTTAAAGTTTACGGGCTAAGTCAGTCGTAGCCTGTGTCATTATGCTGCTTTGATTTCCCTGGAAGAACGTGTATCTGAAGTTACTGACCAGTTCATTTTAACAGGTGAGTGAAGTAGCATAAGGATGTGAATTCTAATGGCTTTTTCCTAGAGCTGAGGTGATGGAAATTGCTTCACGAAAGAACTGAGATTTTGAAACTTGGCTTTATTCTGAATCTGAACACCCCTCCCCGCAAATTTTGAAGTTCTCTGCAACAGAAAATTCCAGAAACCATCTCATTTCAGATCGAGCAAAACATTTTGTTGTGACAAACCTGGCAAACAGCATTTACATTGACACTTCTCATTTTGAAATGTTTTATTTTAAAACAAATTGAAAATTTTCATTGTTAGTTGATGTTCACTGAACTTTTTCCCCCGGTTTTCTTCTGAAAAGAAATTCTAGCAAATGCCCCAATTTTGTAAATCACTTCTATTCTGATGATATTAGATATTCTGATGGAACACAGATCCTTGAAGAGTTTCTCCAAGCAAAGTTTCTCCTCCTCCTTACTCCCCCTTTCTTTGGTGTACACGTTTGGTTTATAAACTTTCAAAACCCCATACAATAGGTAAAACACATAAGCACCATATAACTGAACACAGATTAGGGCTAATGGTCCCTTCCGATTTTAAAATTTGTGAGTAATCTCCAGTTGGGGAAGGGCAGAGAATTAGTGCATCTTTCCAAAGCCATAGTTCTGTACCATTTCTTGTCCAATTTGGCAGCAGTCTGAAATATGCCAAATCATGTTCTATAGACAGGAGGATGACAGATCGCTCTCTGAACCTGAAGCAGCGAAACAGCGGCTCAGCATAGGTTTGAGCACAGGCTAGCTTCGCGACTAATTACACAGGGTTTCAGGTAGGCTTGCATTTCCTGTGCTGAAGCAGACCCTGCGGCCGCTTCACTGCTCCACTACTGAGCTAGCCAGGATACGTCTATAGACACTGCAGTCAGACCCCACAATTGCCTCATAGACGTACCGTAACAGCAGGTCGATCTCGCTGTGTGACAAGTGGATCTATGAACTCTACAGATCCTCCATGGGAGGTTGGCAACTCAATGGACTGTTGTGCTATTTTGCAGCCGCCAGATATTCTGTCTTCAGGATGAAGAAAGGATTCTATTCCTCCAGCCCCTTCCTGGATCCTCTGCACAAAACTTGAGACAGTGTTTCACAGAGATAGAACAAAGCCCTTGGAGCCTGGGTGAAAGGAAAAGCCCTAAATTTAAAAAGAAATTGGTTGTTTCCAAAGCCAAGATTATGCATATTATAGCAGGGGGAAAGGCTAGCAAGAAGTCAGTGCACGTTTTGGTGACTGTTCAAATGGTGATAGGAACCAAGATACATAGTCAAATTGATCCCAGTTTTTATTAGGAACAAATTTTTTTGTTCATGTCAAGATGATTTGTTGCTCTGCTTATTCCATTTTTTATAAAGCCATGCACCACATCATGAAGCCAATTTCAGCTAGTCAATATCTTCCTCAAAAGAACTGGGGAAGTCTTTCCTCCTTCAATTCCCAGCATTTCAAACTCTTGCTCCTGATAGTGCCTACCCACATGAGTATCCCATTAGCTTCCATGGGGACTGTGACATTCCCCAGTAGTACCCAGGGTTAAGGCACCTCACCACTACCTACTCCTAGCATAATGAAGTCTTGTCTGTGTGCTCTGTGGGTCAACTCCCTGAAATCACCAGCCTCTGGCAGCTCAAGCAATTCCTTCTAGCCCCTCCCACCGCCACAGGCCTTGCTCTTTGTAAAGGTAGCAATAGGCACACACCAACCCCCACGGCTGGACACCACAGGGAATGCTCCTTATCGACTGGACCACTCAATTACCAGGCTTACTGTTCCCAAAAGAATAGTAACACCAGTTTGTAAGATTCAACTCAGATTCATCACTTGGCTTATCACACAACACTTGTGTTTATAGTGAACAAACAAAATTAAGCTATCACAAACAGGTTCAAGTGATAGTAAGAATATTGGAGACAAATAGTTACAGAGCAACCAAAATCATAACATGCTTTTCAGAGATTATATTTAACCAACAGGATAATCTCCTATATAAAGAAGCTACTCTCACCCAGAGTTCTCCACATGGTTTTCAAGAAAGCCTGGTTGAGATCTTTTCCATGACGCAAACTCACTGTGCTTACTTCCTCACTGACAGGCGATAGCCTGTCTTTGTCCCCCAGATATAGTAGATCAAACTTTTGATGTGCATGTCTAAATAGGGTTCTCACCTACAACCCCATTTGTGTCTTCCTCTTACTGTTCTCTGAAGTTCTTACAATTCATCATTAGCATTCAGTTGACTAGTGTGAGGAGACCCATTGTGACCTATACCATATTAATTTACATGTAAACCACCAGCTAGATCAACTTTTTTGTCCAACAACAAACCTGTTTTTCTCCTTTGCTGATGACCTATCCCCAGATGCAACCTTTAAGAATGTGTGTGTACATAACCCCTTATTACATAACATTCATACATGTGTTGTGTGATATTCATGACCAGTGACACCAGCTTTCATTCAAGACCTCACATGACTTTTTGCTGAACTAGAATATACATGCCAGACCCAAAAGATCAGTGCTTAATGTGTAATCAAAGCGGTGCCAGGACTGAAGCAATTTTTTTTTTTACTTTCATAACTGATGCAGTAAGCCCAGAGGTGCCAAAGCTATGAACTGCCAAGCCTAGAGTTGCCAGGGCTCAGCCCAAGCACAAATTAAGCACTGCAAGAGATCCCTGTAACGACTAAGTATCCCTTGGCAGTTGGTATTAAGAGGTTCTTGGGTCACAGGAACTACTTGCAGGATTTGACTGATCAGGTTGGAAAGAAAAACCCTTTCATCTCCCAGTTCTCATGCTATTTTATTCAGAGGGGGTAAAAGAAAAAAAAAAGATTCCTTGGAAGCACAAAAATATTCAGGTTGGACGTAACATGTTTTCCTCTAAATGGAGGAGCCTGAGAAACATAAGCAAAGGACACATTTTGAATTTAACGCCTTGAAAGCGGTATCCCTGGAAACTCCAGGTTTAAGCCAAAGAAGGCAGGCAAGTTATGTATTGTATGAATGGATCTTCAGGATTGACAGAAGATGTTCACGTAGCTCTGAGTGTTTTCTGTAGGTGCAAAACAGACTCTAGGCACAAAATCTTGCAAATTGAGTGATTTTACTTGAATTCGCCATCAGTTTAGTTGCTCTTTAGAAGCCTTGTGGTTTGCATGAGCTCTGGACCTTTCACATTTATTTTGGGGGTTTTGTAGCCAGACTTCATACCAGTTATGAGCAAAAAAGATTCCTTTATAATCCACACATACAAAACAACAAGTTAGGAACTGTGCATCATTTGCTAGCCTACTATTGCTAGAAATCACCCCTAGCAGAGACATGAATCAATAATTTACCATCCCAAAACAACATTCCCCAGTAAATTCCACTTGGGGATAATTCAAGAAGTTTGGTGCAGTAGCAAGAAACCAATTTATAATCACTAATGGAAAGCTTTTTTGTGTTTTTAAAAGAAGTGGTTATTTCTGCTGTTCTAGGAGATCAAGTCATTTATATAAACATGCAATGTTTATTGTGCAGTTACTAATTGCGGTATCTGATAACTTTTGTTCCATTTCTAGCTCATATATTCATTTTCTTTACTGGACTTATTATTCCCCAACTTTAAGAGGGATGGCCCTAAATATGGGGCAGTGTGGTATACTTAGGGGTACATTGTAAGGTGTAGGTTGACTCCATACCCCTTTCATGCTTGGTCAAGGAGCAGTCATTATCAGCCCTCAAGTGTCTTTTCCAATGACTGTTATTTAGTGAAGTGTCTTCAGCGCTTTTCCTTCTGCACCATGATTTGTGGCTTAAGGGGCAGCATCAAGCCCATTCTTTCCTGGAGAAAGGTTGACTCACAAATGAGTACAATAAATTTATACGTGTGTTATGACTAAGCCTCACCACAATGACAATAATAAAGTACCCTATTCAGCCCTTACTCGCAAAATTCCAACTAAAATCAATGAACTTTTTGCTCAAGTGATGAGGAATAAGGAGCAATGAAAGACTTGAAAAACAAAATGTATATTAACAAAGATATGAAAACTTGCATGCAAATCATTTTAAAATTCTGATTAATTTAATTTGGTAGTGCTTCAATAGCGCCTTTCAGACCAAAGATCCCTGAAACATTACAAAGTACCGACTTGCATACAGATTGAGCCAAGAGTTTTTAAGATTAACTCCTCTTATAACTGATGACACAGAATGGCCCGAAGGGCCTAGTTCATCAAAATAATTTCATTTACACCAGTTCAGCTGCAGCAAAGTCGGCTGCATCCTCATCTTGTGACAATCAGCATAAGACTTCTGTGGAGGGATGCTAATTTACATCAGCTGATGTTCTGATCTGTAATGTGACATCAGTGCTGTAAAGCCATTGTAAGCAAGATCAGATTCAGGCTTTGAGAGTACAGTGACTGTAGTGGTAAAGTCTCCATTTTTAGCTAGCAGTAATTCATAAACAGAGACAACTTATTTTAGGCCTTGAGCATTTACATAGGTTTGCTAGTTAGAGCTGCAAGAACAACTTGTTTTGCTGGCAACTCTGGGGGGAGCAGAGGGGAACAGGAAAAAATTGTGTGGCCAAAGAGTGTTTAGCTCAAAACTTTTCATTTCAACTCCATTCAAATATTTTTAAATTCAAAACCTTGAAGTTTCCAGAACAACTTTTTTCATTTTGAACAAAACAAACTAAGATTTGGGCAGGGGAGTGGTTTGTTTTTGACATAAACAACTCAGTGATACCGACAAAAAAACCCCAAACATTTAGATGTTACAAATACAAAACAAAAACCGCACAGATTTAGCATCTGTATTTTTTGTATGTATATTTCCCTGCCCCTACTGGGAATCCACTTAGAGTCAGAGTCAATAGGATGCACATACCAGAGTTTACAGTAGTGGAACTATTTGTAAGTTCAGGGCCTTAGTGAGACAGGAGTTGGCCACAATACCTGGGTTAAACAATGACTACATTTGAATAAGGGCTGTATGGTTATGGCTATTATTTATAGCCTATTTGCTCCGAGGGTAATCATTTTCCATACTTCTAAGCGTGAGATTATTGCCTGTTCATGTCAGAAGGTATATTCCCCATTCTCTCTGCACACACAGGGTAGCGGACATGCCTTGTGGTAGCATGAACTTTCTTCCAGTGACAGAATGTTGGGGGGGGGGGGCAAAACACAAGGTATTAGCTAGTACCATACAGCATGACGAAGGGCTTGCTAGGCCACTGATATTGTCCCATGTGGAAGTCATTCATCAGCATCTGTTCTACTGGGAATGAGTGCTGGAATCTTTAATTTCTACCTGGATATTCAACAAAGATTAACAACAATTTCTATTATTCGGGTTAGTACAAACACATTGAGTAGCTAAGATTCATCATAAAGTGGTAAGAAAGAAACCTGGGTCTGAATGCCAAACATCTCATTTTTATTGGGTGATTTAAACAGAAATAAGATTCTAGTGTGTTTTTGTATATATAAATATTAAAATCAGAGCATCTCTGCCATACCAGGATAATTCCAAATGATTTCATGAAAAGCTGGTTGGTAAAATAGACCAAATGTAGAAATGTAATCTGCATTGATTAATAACTTGATACAACTCTTCTACCAAGGACCTGATTTAAATGATACTGTATGAACTAAACACTTCTCCCCTTAAGATTTTCACTAAACTAGCATTATCTTAATATTTTACAATTACAACAGTGTCATCAATAAGGCAATATAAATAGAGCAGTGCAAGCCCTTTGCTGTAGAATTTACTCTAATAGAAATATACAGAGATTGGATTACAGAGAATCATGTTATGCTTAGCCATTGAAATCATGTTTCTGTTTTAAATGCATTGCTGAGGATCTTTTGATGTGTTCCTTTAACATACGCTTTGACACAGCATCAGAGAAGGAGCCTCTTAGAGATGTGTGAAAAATCAATCAGCATATTTTAAAGTCTAATATAGTTGTTAAAACACAGGTTCTGGGCTAACTTCAGCTTTCAGTTATGCTGCTATGTATAAGTAGTAAATGGTACTGTGCCAGTGTAACTGAAAGAAAAAAGTTTGCCTCTTTTCTTCTAAAAGAAATTTTACTGAAGACAAAGGGTAACATTTTCAAGAGTGATCAAGTCCCATTTTCAAAATTGGTTTAGGCAGTAAGATGCCTAAATCCCATTGACTTTCAATGAGATAACCAGTAAAATTTTCAAAAGCACTTAAGTCTCATAGTTACTCTAAATGTCAATGGAGCTTCTCAACAAATTCCCCGAAATCACAAAAAATACTCATAGGAAGAGATAGAATTGTGAGCTCTTTAGGCAGCTCTTTTGTCCCCAGAAAGTGCTTCACACACAGTGACCGTTACCAGAAACGGAGAAGGTCAGTCACAGAAGGGCGGTTGGATGCTCTTTTCAAGTCAAAAGAATCTGGGCGCCTAACTGCTCTGCACATCTTTAAAAGGTCTCCCCTATCATTAGTAATAATGGAAAATGTCTGAGATGCCTGTTCTTCCAGTGTGGTTAGAGTGGAAGCAAATGCACCCTAACATAACAATAAGTAACTTTAATAAAGGCATCCTTAAAGTGAGGAACTTGAGGAACAAGGGAAACAGGCACTTCTCATAATTTTCTAAAAAGGCACAGCCACCTAAGGAATATGTGCAAGCTTAAAAAAAAACCTGCATCAAATATTTTGGATTGCTTTTGAAGCGGAAGGTGTAATTTATTCCCTCCCCCCATTCATACCTAACTTGGCACAGACAAAATAAATAAGTTGGGAATGAACAGCTAGACATTTTATCAGCAGCATAGGGAAGGTACAATCTATTAGGTAAATGCAGCTGGCAGTTTCTGTGCATATGGGATTAGTGGAATATGGGTAGTGGAGAGTTACACTGCTAATGGGAGTTGTGTAAATAATCCCCTATGGACTTTGCTAAAAAATGTTCCCTAATAGTTTTTAACTATAGTTCATTGCCTACATAATGGCTTATGTACATGAAGCATCCTGCCTTTTAGGACAAAATGAAGAAGCTGTGCAACGCGTGAAGTTCTTTGCTTGGGCAGAGAGGGAGGAGACATCAAAACCTCCTGCAGATGGAAAATGTACATCACACTGGGATCTGAACAGTGACATAAAAAGGTAAATGGGATGCACTTCCTGCATGGAGAGTAACTGAGGATGTTGCATTGTCTCCCCTTTGAACACCATAGAGCACAATCTGATCTTACAGTTTGAATTTCAATGTAAAAAAATTTTTTGTATATACACACACACACACACACACACACACACACACACACACACAAATATTTTAGGTCTTATGTACAACTGAAGTTAAAAATCACATATGGAACCTTTGGGATCTTACTGCCCATGAAGAACAAATAGAAGCAGTCTGCAAAATTGCACTCCTGAAGGATCCCTACATCTGCACACCAAACTCCATGCAGAAACACACTCGGAATTCAGAAGCTTGAGGTTTTTTTCTGCAGTTTCCAATAAACTCGCATTAACTTTTCAAAGTGTGTTGAGAGGCAAACACACGGGATGGGCAGGGAAGAAACAATCACCAGGTGGCTACTCACCACTGATTTAGCATTCTCCACTCCACAGAGCTGGAGAACAAGCACCCGGCCAGTAATAGCTCCTAGCCAATGAATAAACAAAAGCAGTAGCCTTGCATATGATGCTTAAATTTTACTTTATTGAAGAGAATTCCACTCATTTGAAGCAGAAGGGAGGAAGTGGATTTTCATTAATTCGGAACGACAGTTGCTTCCTTCCATCCTGTAATACCACCTAAATTGGACATTTGCAATGTAAATCAAGAGGTGAATTAACTTTTCACTGTGATGCTAAATAGCAATTCCTTTTATCATTCCAAATACAGAGTCTGATTCTATGATTAGATCCATGCCATTCTGTAGGGCACCTGGCCCCATGCAGAATCCCATGGGTCTCCATCCTGGCCCAAGAAGTCCATCTGCATAGATCCAGTTGCAGGATGGGGCCTTAGTATGTGAAATCCCTTGCTAGCATCAAACAGTCCTGGCCCAGTGCTGTGCATTAATGCCCACCTCTTTATCAGAGATACTAATCTAAATAAACATTTAACCCTTTGAGTGCTCTGCACCATTTGTGCAAGTCACAACAGGTGAAAACACTCTACCCCATCAGAGCTTTAATATCCCAGACAGAGCCATTTTCATCCCAGGTGTAATTATTGACTTGACAGGTGAATTTAGCCCAGTTATTATGCTTCATAAACACAGTACTCGGGTATGAAACCTTGATGTTTACCTAAGCATTCACAAATTTGTTCCAGAGCAAAATTCCTCCAGTTTCTATAAGCCAATACAATGAGCTCTTTCCAGAGAAGAGTATTGGTCTCTGAATCCATCCCTCAACATTTGCTCCTGTTTCTACACAGAGTTCCTTTTTAGGTAGCAAAGCATCAGCTTTTCACCTGTAGAAGTCCTCTCACGAAGTTTAAGCAAGTCTAGGTAAATTAGAAACTAATGTTGATCTGAAGAGATTTGTCATCTATAATATAAGCAAAGTAAACTGAGGCTGTTAAATTGATTAATCTGAGCCTTCTCTGCAGGCATATGAAAAAAATATTCCCACAACAGCAGCATAGTGTGTTAGAGTGCAATAAACAGCATTCCAATTCAATTTTTAAGCTTTATGAACCAAATCCAGAGCCCACTGAAGTCAACTGGAGCCTTGAATAATTTCTGGATCAGAGCTTACATGGACAACACTGCTCCCACCAGAGATGTGATGCAACTTCCAGTATCCACCATACATGTGCATTTGCTAATGGAAAGGGATGCAAGCCTCCCACAGCATCTGACACATTACTCAACCCTACTTCAAATCAGCAGCAATCACAGAAGACAGTTATATTCACTCATCTGCCTCAATTTTTCATGACAGGGTCTCTCTCTATGGGGAAATCCACCCATGTGTGGAGGGAAGCAATGAAACCAGATATATTTAAACTCAATGTCTAAAACTTCAGTTGCACATGGGTCCTTCTCACCAAGGCAAATTTTCATCTATTGCCTCGATTCTGCAAACTTATTGACATGAGTAATTATCTATGCATTATCCCACTGTAAAGTACTATATACACTTAAATTACTATACTTGCTCTCCTATGGGAATTGTCTTATTAGTCACATGACCAGGACTGAGCACATGCCTTAGGGCTGCTCAGGTCCCAGTAAGATTCTCAACATTGATTGGCGTTGACTATGCAAACACAGATGTACAGCACCCACCTGCTATTTGCTACTTCAACTCAATAGAAGAGCAGAACAAGCAAATACCTTGGGCACCTTTCTTAAAATCATATCAGGTGAGAATTTTAGTGCTGAATTACAGTACTCTCCATTTGCATGATTCTGGTTAGCCTAAATTTGCTTCAGATTAGGCCATAATCCTGCAGTTCACTGTATGCAGAGCCCTACTGATTTCAAGGGAACTCCATTCAGGTGCAGCTGTCTCTCCACATGCAATGAACTGCAGGACTGGTACCTTAAATGGTAAACTTCTTAGAAGGAGAATCATGTCCTGTAGTTGCAAAACAAAGCACCAGGCACAAGAAATGATTCTTTGAAATGATGAAATAAAAATACATACAAGTTAAATTAAAAACCACACTGTTCAATCAGGGCTTGGAAACAGCTGATATGCACCCTTGAAGCACACAAGCAGCTCTCTGAAGCTACTATTTTGTTCTCTAGAATGTCAGCTTTCATTGTAAAAAGTCATTAGCTGTTATGGTTGCGAAGAAACTTTTTTTTTTTTTAAGTTAACTGATGCAAAGACATCTGGAAGTCTGCAAAGAGTTAGGAACAATAGCTCTCAGGGTATGTCTACACTGCATGCTTCTTTCGGCAGCGTGTTGAGTTCATAAATGATTACACACACCGCGTGAGTATAAATATCAGTTTAGACATTGATGCATGGCTTAGGCGAGCAGAGTAAAGATATGCCTGAAGGTTGTGGGTCTGTACTCCAGGATATATCCTACATGCTCTTCACTTGCAATGGTTTTTTTTGTTTGTTTTTTTGTTTTGTTTTATTTTTTTTAAAGGAGTAGTATCCTGCTACTGGAGCCCTTTCTTGCTGCAGGGAAAGACTTCAGCAGCTGCCTGCATCTCTCTCTACTGTGGAGAAAGGCTCCAGCAGCACCGCATTGCTGGGGTCTCTCTCTGCTGCCTCCCCCCTGCTAGAGCCTTTCACTGGTTCATGTAGCTACACAGGAGCATGGACACAGTTTGCTTTCTACTGTGTCATGTAGATACTGTAGCCCATAGAGCAGGGGTGGGCAAACCATGGCCCGCGGGACTGTCCTGAACTCCCAGCTGGGGAGGCTAGTCCCCGGCCCCTTCCCAGCTGTTCCCCCTCTCCCCCGCAGCCTCAGTGAGCCACGCAGGCAGAGCAGCTTGCGCCTGCCCACCTCCCAGGCTTTCAAAGAAGCCTGTCCTGCCACTCTGAGCAACCTGGTAAGGGTAAGGGGATGGGGGGAGGGCAGGAGGTCCTGGGGGCAGTCAGGGGACAGGGAGCAGGGGGGGTTGGATAGGGGTAGGGTCCTTGGGACGGCAGTTAGGGACGGGGGTCCTGGAAGGGGGTGGTCAGGTGACAGTGTGAATAGGGGTTGGGACAGTCAGGGGACAGGGAACGGGGGGGAGGGTTGGACAAGTCAGGGATTCTGAGGGGGGCAGTCAGAGGATGGACAGGGGGCAGGGGCCAGACTGTTTGGGGAGGCACAGACTTCCCTACCTGGCCCTCCATACTGTTTTGCAACCCCCAAAAAAAGTTGGCCCACCCCTGCCATAGAGTTAGCTTTAGCATTCATTTTATTTAGGAATAACGCAAGGAACCTACTGGCCTGTGTTACGTAAGACATTGACTTCAGCCGAGGAACTTTGGATAGATGGCCCAGATGTTTTACCATAAAAGTGCCAAGGCAATGAATTGATGTATGTAAATTGAGATTATTAATATAATAACCTATAATAGAAGGGCACCCCAACATTAGCAGGATGCAGAAATACAAATAAGAGGAGAGAGAGAGACGCACACTGAACATGCATTAGGCATGTTGGCAACAAGATCAAGATCAAACAGCTCTGTTTTGCCCTATCCCTCCATATCCCACATCTCTTCTTCCTTCCCCACCTGTATCCTACCACTTACTAGGGCATAACACTAGTCTTTTGTCCAGACGGGTTTTCTTTCAGCATTTCCTTGGGTTATGGGATTTAGAATCATAGACTTCAAGGTCAGAAGAGACCATTACGATTGTCTAGTCTGACCTCCTGCACAACGCACACCACAGAATCTCACCCACCCACTCCTGTAACAAACCTCTAACCTATATCTGAGCTATTGAAGTCCTCAAACTGTGGTTTAAAGACTTTGAGGTGAAGAGAATCCTCCAGCAAGTGACCCATGCCCCACGCTGCAGAGGAAGGCGAAAAACCCCCAGGGCCTCTGCCAGTCTGCCCTTGAGGAAAATTCCTTCCCGACCCCAAATATAGCAATCAGCTATACCCTGAGCATGTGGGCAAGACTCACCACCCCGATACCCAGGAAAGAATTCTCTGTAGTAACTCAGATCCCACCCCATCTAACATCCCATCACAGGCCACTGCAGACTACAGATGTCAAACTAACAGGCCTGTAGTTACCCAGATCATTTCCCCCCTCCCCTTTCTTAAAAATAGGAACTACGTTAGCAACTCTCCAATCATACAGTACAACCCCGAATTTACAGATTCATTAAAAAATTTTTGCTAATGGGCTTGCAATTTCATGTGCCAGTTCCTTTAATATTCTTGGATGAAGATTATCTGGGCCCCCTGATTTAGTCCCATTAAGCTGTTCAAGTTTGGCTTCTACCTCGGATGTGGTAATATCTACCTCCATATCCTCCTTCCCATTTGTCATCCTACCATTATCCCTAAGCTCCTCATTAGAGACAGAGGCAAAATATTTGTTTAGATATTGGGCCATGCCTAGACTATCCTTAACCTCCACTCCATCCTCAGTGTTTAGAGGTCCCATTTCTTCCTTTGTTTTCTTCTTATTTATATAGCCATAGAACCTTTTACTATTGGCTTCAATTCCCTTTGCAAGGTCCAACTCTACATGGCTTTTGGCTTTTCTCACTTTATCCCTACATGTTCTGACCTCAATAAAGTAGCTTTCCTTGCTAATCCCTCCCATCTTCCCCTCCTGTAGGCTTTCTGCTTGCTCTTAATCACCTCTCTAAGGTGCTTGCTCATCCAGCTTGGTCTACAACTCCTGCCTATGTTCTTGGGATGCAGGATTCTGATAGTTTCTGCAACTTTGCCTGGAAGTAATTCCAGGCCTCCTCCACCTTTAGATCCACAAGTTTCAGTCCAATCCACTTCCCTAACTAAGTTTCTTAATTTTTTAAAGTTAGTTCTTTTGAAATAAAAAACCCTAGTCACAGATCTATTTGTTTGTCCTTCCATTTAGTTTGAACTGAATTAGTTCATGATCACTCAAACCAAGGTTGTCCCCTACAATATTTCTTCTATGAGATCCACACTGCTCATCAAAACCAAATCTAAAATGGCATCCCCTCTTATTGGTTCAGCAACTACTTGGTGAAGGAATCCATCAGCTGTCGCATCCAGAAAAATCTGAGCCCTATTATTACTAGAACTTGTCCTCCAGTCTATATCTGGGAAGTTAAAGTCTCCCATGATCACACAATTCCCATTAGTATTTACTTCATTAAAAAACAATAAAGAGGTCTCTATCCATATCCAGATTGGATCCCGGCGGTCTATAGCACACCCCAAGCACTATCCCAGGGGAGGCTCTAGTAGCTTTCTTCCCCAGTGTGAGTTTCCCCAGACAGACTGTCTTATCCATTCCATCACCTCTTATTTCTTTACAGTCTATCTCATCATTGATATACAAAGCTACTCCACCACCTTTGCCTTTATTTCTGTCTTTCCTAAACAGCACATCCCCTTCAATACCTGTAGTCCAATCATGACTACTATTCCGCCATGTTTGTTATCCCTATAATATCTGGTTTCACTTCCTGCACCAGTAGCTCTAGTTCCTCCATTTTTTTTTTTACCTAGGCTCCTCGCATTCACGTACAAACATCTTAATTTTTGCTGTTTGGCCTCACTCACATTCTTTACCCGATTAGGCACAGACATTCTACCGCCAGTATCACCTATTAGACTGTTATGTACACTACCCTTCCTCCTTATGTCCATTCTCCTTCCCACGGCTTTATCCTCTCTTACTTAGTTTTCTTTCCTCAATGTTAAAATGCAGCATGGAGATTACCTGGACATCTCCCAACCATCTCCCCAGATTTCTAGTTTAAAGCTCTCTTGATCAGTTGTGCCAGCCTCCATCCTAGAAGTCTACTTCCCTCCTTACTCAGGTGAAGTCCATCCCGAGAGAACAGTCCTCTGACCATGAATGATTCCCAGTGCCATCCCAAAGCCCTCCTTATAGCACCAGTGTCTGAGCCATCCGTTGAGCATCATAATCTTCTCACACCTTTGTTGCCCTTCTCTAGGAACAGGCAGAATCCCACTGAAGATCACCTGAGCCTTGATTTCCTTAGGTGTCTTCCCCAGCCTGGCATAGTCTCCCTTGATATGTTCCAGTGAGAATCTAGCTGTATCATTTGTTCCCACATGAAGGACAATCAGTAGATTCTTTCCCGCTCCAGTAGGATCCTCTTCAGTCTCAGGTCCACATCTCGTATCTTAGCACCCAGCAGACAGCACACCCTTCTATTCTCTGGGACAGCTCTTGTTACAGGCCTGTCTATTCTTCTCAGTAAGGAGTCCCCAATCACGTAGACCTGCCTTTTCCTGGTCATGGTGCGATTTTCCAGTCTATCCCCTGTTCCCTCTGGCTGCAAGTCCTCTTGATTCCTATTGTCCCTTGCAATCCTCTGCAACCCATCCCGTATCCTCCTGGGACTCATATTTGGTGTTATCTCCATTGACTCTTGCCCTCTTCCTATAGGACTAGCTGCTCTTCTCTTCTTCCTTGCCCTCTCACCTTCAGTGACCACCTGCTGTGCCCCTTCTTCATTTTCCAACTCCGCAAACCTGTTCCTGAGCTCTGTTTCTCCTTCACTAGCCCGTCTTTTCCTCTGCCTGGTTCTCTTAGTCATAAGCTTCCACTGCCCACTTTCCTCACCCAGCAGTATCCCCTCAGAGTTCTTTGGTCCTGCTTCCATCTGCAAGTCTGAGCTTTTCTCTTCAGCCTCCTCATGTCTTTGCTCCGTCATCCACTTGAACCCTTTCTAAACTCGACCAGAGTTTTCACCTGCATCTCCAATCCTCAGATATTCTCTTCCATCAGCTCTACCAGGTGGCACTTCATGCAGATGAAACTCTTTTCAGGTACCCCCTCCAGGATCACGTACATGCTGCAGCTTCTACATCCAGTCATCTTCATTGTGTCTTCCACTACTTGGGTCACGACCAGTGCTGCCTCTCTATCTGTCATTGCCTTCTCACCTAAGTCCTGTTAGTCCAGGAAACACAAACCAAACCACACCACCACCACCCACAGCAAAACAAACCCCCAATGAGCACCAAAACACTGTCAGACCACCACACACTCCCTTCACTAGCCTGTCTGTTCCTTTGCCTGGCTCTTAGTCTTCCCCCCAAACTCCCCTTACAAACTCCCACTCAAACTCCCGTTTACAGCTCTGTTTGCTGGCTCCTTTGCTGCTGGAGCTGTAGGGTCTTTCAGCTAAGTAGCCTCTTCCTTCCACCACCCTCAGACTGCAACCTTGGCCCCAAACAGTATTCTGTGATAGCCTAGCTGGTTGACCAGGCAGCCTATGCCAGAAGTCACTCCGAGTCACTCTGCCAGTCAGGAGAGAGATACAACTAGTGTACTATGCACATCCTACAGCATAGTGTAAAGCTGAATATTTCCCTTTTCAGTCTTCCATTATTAGTTCAATTTTACAATAATTTTTGTACCTCCCAGATGCCCCATGAAGAATGGATATTTAAAGCATTTTCAAGTGAAAAGCGCTATAATTGCTACATACAGTATCATTGTAATTCTTCTAAGCTCATAAACTTGTTATTTACTTTCCCAGAGGTGCTGGGCATCCTCTTCCAATTAAGTATGCATCATACTGTGTGGTATGAATACGTTTATAGTGATTGTTTCCCCATTATTCTTTGGGCAGAACATAGCTGTGATGCTTCTAGAACAGTTCAGGGACCAAACTGAGAGTCAGAATCACAATTTGGTTTCTGCTTCACCTCTGCTGCATGGCAGAATATGTTTTGCCAGCACTTTCTCTGATGCACCTTCCTCCCTCCTCTGTGATGGCTCAGCTGCAAGGACGGGCACATGGGGTTGGGACAAAGCCACTTCCTGCTTCTTTGCATCTAATAGCGAGTAGCACTCAGCCGTGGCTGTTCTTCAGTCTACACTATTACCCACAATACAGTCAAACCACACAGCAGTGCTACAGTAATTTACCTCTTCACAGGCACACAGCCAGGAGCGCTATCGTCCCTAAATTATCAATGAATTTCTCCAAACAAACAGAGACATCATAAATACTTTGACCATTTATCAAATGATAGCCCAAGTGTTTAAACAAAATCCTAGTTAGAAACTGAAGCCAAACGGTTCCTATGTGCTAAGTCAAACTTAACATAGTTGAATATTTACAAAGATTATGAAGTATGAAGGTGTGGGATACCTTCATGTTCTCCCCTATTAAAATACTGGGCACCCAAATCCTGAGTCCTACTTGTTTTGTTTCTTGCCCTCTCTAACTTCTCTGCTTTCACCGTTATCTTTAGTTCACTTGATAAAGAGATGGACCATTCCAAAATGCTTAGAGCCCCATTAATCCCCCTTGTTAATTCTGCTGATCATGAAGGAGTTAACCAAAGGATGACTATCTCCCGGCATACTCGAAACAAACCATAGCCTATCTATGTGAGTATGAATGTTAGTGGGCCTCCTCTTTTATATGGTGATCCAATGTGTACCATAAATTGAAGGGATTCTCATAGAATCCCTGCAACAAAGAACATACAGTCTAAAATGCAGACATCATAGGGATAGAATTGGGAGAGGAAGGACAATGTTTACAGCAATAACCTCACATGGATTATTCAGTTTAAGACATGGATGTCATGGTTGGCTATTTAGTATACTCATCAAAAAAAAAAAAAAAAAAAACCACAACACATCAAGCAAAGACAACTCAATCACTCTCCATGAGTGTCATGAAAGAAAAAAAGCCTCTCCAGGAACAAAATGAACACTTGGACCAGTTTGGGGAAAGTATTGTATCATTATGGTGACAAAATGAAGAGGAACATGGAGATACTTACGTGGGAAGCAGCTAAATGAGGCATCAAGGATGGAATTAGTGATAGAGAGGAGTGGGAAGGCATCATGATAAGAGATGCATTTAGATAACCAGGAAATACACAATCAGGCAGCAGCAGAGACCCCCCCACCCAAAAAAACCCCAACCACCCCCAAAAACACTCAAATACAATACAGTTCTGTGTTAAACGTAAACTACTAAAATAAAGGAAAAGTAGCATTTTTCTTCTGCATAATAAATTTTCAAAGCTGTATTAAGTGAATGTTCAGTTGTAAACTTTTGAAAAAACAACCATAAGTTTTGTTCGGAGTTACGAACAACCTCCATTCCCTAGGTGTTCATAATTGAGGTTCTACCGCGTAAGAAAGGGAGGCCAAGGTTCTTGTACACGGATTGCAGAAATGTAAGCTATGATTTTGCAGAGACTCTAAGGGAGTTAGGAGTTCAAATCCCAATGCAGTTCAATGAAAGTCACACACTTAAATCCCTTTGTCTTTTAAAAGCCCAGTACCAGCTAAAGGCCTAATCCAATAGCTAATGAAGTCAGTTGACTTAACACTGAATCAGACCTAAATCTTTATTTCTAGAAAGAATTTCTTAACATTAAATTTAGAGTCTTCAGGCTTCAAAGAGAATTCCATTTGGCAGTTTCAACTATTTGCTCGATAAAAATAATGCTGAGAGCGGGCCTGGGTGAGAAGCAGCTTGCTGCACCATGATTCAGCTAAAATGAAGCAGAGTTAATTTGAGAACATCTCTTGGAAACCATTTATGGAACATAGACCAAATTCCTTAAGCGATGTATTAGCCAGTATTTCAGTGAGGAATTTTAAATCAACTTCAAGCAATAAATTGGCATCCAGGCAGCCCATTCTGTAAGGGGATTTCTCATTCTTCTTTAGATCTGACAGATTTTTGCTCAACACACTTGTTCTTGGAGCAATACAAATTCAAAGTCAACAGTAAGTATTAACCCTTCTAGTCCTTCTCTTTCTATGTATTTGATATGTTTATATAGCCTATGGAATGGCTAATATTAACGAAGTATGTTGTTGAACTCTAAGGCCTTCTAAGAACACTGGTCCTTTACCAATAAATAACCCTATTCAGGAATTTTATGCAGTAGATTATACCTAATAATCTGTGGCATCTCAATGCCTATAAAACTACAGATAGTCTGGAAACCATCCTCTTAACATACAGGAGCATATATAAACCTGAGAAACTGATAAGGGTTGATTGTTACAGCAGACAGGGAAGAACGATAGCGGGCCAAGACCCACCCACTGAAAGATATAATCTTGAAGAATCATTAGTCGTCTCTGCTGTAAATAATGATGCCTTCACACATAAATCAGGCAAACTGAGGAAGTATAGAAATGACATCAGAACATGTGTTTCTTTTGGCAGAGGGTCTCTGTTTGAAAACTCTATATGATGGCACTGGTGTTGAAACTTAGCCAGGGAATGAAACTGCACATCCCTCCAGTTACAATGAAGAAGTGATAAAGAGTTGGCTGTCTCTCAGAATGTGTGAATGCATCTACTCTTTCTGTATTCTGTACTAATCTATAATAGAGAATATTTGATTAAATAATTCCAGTTGAGCTTGTTATTTGACAGTCTTGGGTCATCATTAAACTCAGACATACAACAAAGCTAAAAGGTATATAGAACACTTAGAGGTTTGAACATTGAGAAAAACTACATAATAGGATCAGATGTCCCCCATAGTAAAAGGAATTTACAGCAGTTCTTCCTCTAAAGAGTTTATGAAACTTAATTTCAGCTAAAGATCATTTCATTGCTATCTAAATTGCAGATGCTGCTTCAGCTGCAGAAATTTCTCCAAGTTTCCCTCTTGCTCTTATGGAGGAAATGGCTCCTGGGCTCAGAAGCCTGTGCCTCCTACCAGCAATGACAAAAAAAAGCAAATGATCTTTCTGCCCTATGGTATAATCTGGGGGGGGTGGGGGGGGAGAAAAAAAAACATAACAGCAAAATGCATGATCCACAGAATAAGCATTGACATCAAAGCAGACTGTGTATACACTTGAAGTTTAAAATGAAGCGTGTGGGTGGATTTAGCAATACAAGATTTGTTTGTTCATTCCTTATTAAAGCAAAGCTACTGTCCCTAAATTTTAATGGGAGTTGCATTTACCTGCAAGATTAAGCGTGTCATTTAATTTTACATTATTTTTTACAAGGCTCTTTTTGATACAGCCACCATCCACCCAATGATATACAGTAAGTAGAACTAGTCAAAGAGTGTCTATTACCATTTTTGTTTTGTTTTTAATGAAAAATGCTCTTAATATTTGGAGGGTAAATTCACTGTCCACGTTACTTTTTTAAAGAAAGTTTCCACCACTATTTAAGAAAAATATGAATTTTCTGCTTAAAATTTTGAAAATGAAAAATTCTCCCACATTTTTTATATTGAAAATTTCAGTTTTCAGTGTTTTGTCCCCCTAAAAAAGTAGGGATGGGGAAGATTTCTTTATTAAAATAGAATTTTTATTACTAGAATCTGTAGGAAACAAACAAAACCAGCTACATTGTTTTATGAATTGATAGCTATGAAGCCCAGTTTTGAGTACTGCATACTAGTCTCTTATTTCACATTCATAAGCTGAACATCACAGCACTCCAGTACAGCTAGCCTCAATTTTACACCACTGCATTGCTGAGAAGATAAGAGCAAGGTCCACCCTAGGTAAGCAGACACAAAGCTATTGAAGCCAGTAGGTCTTGCACCAGCTTAAGTTAGAGATGGATGTGGCCCATCCTCCATAAAGTGGTTTCCAACAGACGTTATTGAATCAACGCTTACATACTACCTACAGTGAAAGGGGCCTTAATCCTCATCCCTTAAAGCAATGGGAATTTTAAGTAAAGTACACAAATTTTGTAAGGAAATATTATGTGGGACGAAAGACATAACATCCAACTAGAACATAACACAAGTAGACTGAGAAGTTAGACAAGCCTTAATATAGTCAACTCAGGTGAACACAGATTCAAATGGCCTGACGTACCTTCTTTCACATCCTTGTTTTCACCTAATTATACCCTACATGCCTGATCATATAAAACCTTGCAGGGCTAAGCACAAGTGTAAATTGCTAAGCTATGTTCTGCAGACTTCAGCAGGAACTAAGGTTAGTTTCCATGAGCATTTAGCTCCTCACAGGATTGAGCCCTCACAGGAACCCCAAGGACACCTCCATACTAAAAGAGTAACTGAATCAATATCATGAGCAAACAATAAATGCTGTCATTTATTTTACCAGTGGCATTCTTGTAGCTGAATCTTCCAAAAGGCAGCACTGCAGATCAAAGATTCTAAAAAGAGATGTTAATGCTTTTGGTCCATCACTATTTCCAGTCCATATTCCTGCCAAAGCAGGATGGTTCCCTTTATTACATTTTCTAGTGCTGCCTCCAATCTAGGTGGAAGCGTCACATAAGAGTTGCACCATTACCCTGGGAGGCTATTCTACAGTCTCTGGACTTGTCCACACAAAATACTTAGTTCAGCAAGCGGGGTTGTAAGTCTACCTGTGTCCATGTGCACTAAGTGTCCATGTGAACTCTGCTGTCACACACTAAAAGTTCCCTAGTATACTTGAATGTGCTTTGAAGTGGGACAGATTAAAGCACACTAGGGAACTGTTAGTACATGGCAGCAAGGTCCACATAGACACTCCAGGTAAGTGGACACTGCAATTAGAAACCCGCAGCTGGTACATGCCAGCTGACTGCTTAGCACCTTACACTTGTGCTTAGCCCTGCAATTAGCCTAATTGCAGTGCAGGTGTTTGGATTTGGGCTGTAGCCCAAGTCTTAGAGCCCAGGATCCTGTGAGGTCTGAGGTTCCCAGAGCATGGACTATAGCACAGCAGGCTAGTGCAAGGTAGATTTACACCCTAGCTTCCCTCATACTCTGTTTCTGTAGACAATCATTATTAGGACATTCTGACTTTTAGTCCAAGTTGTCCTGTTCCATTCCATCTCACCTAATTATACCCCATGCATTTACAGACTGTACAGTGAATATTGCCCTGAATACTGCAAGGAGGTACATGACTAAGATCCTTCTTGCCTTGATCACATTAGTTCTGTTGATTGAAGAAAGATAAGCAGTAAGACGAGCGTATTTGTGCATGATATACTACAGGGATTTTTCCATCCCTATGAAATTTTGAAACTAATGTTGCCAAGGCCAGGGCTGTTAAGAGTGAGGTACTGCATAAGGGCTGCTCATAAATGTTTCCTTTACCTAGCAGTTACTGTAGCTTGCACAATTTCTACAATGGAGATTTGTAACTTGATGTTTTATTACTTCTGACTATTGCCTTTTCAGTTCGCCTTGTCTAACACGTAATCTTTTCCAATCTCCTTGGCCTAACAAATTCCCCAGGATGAAGACCAAACATATTTTCTAAAGTTTTGTTTTAGTCACCCTGAAATCCAAAATATACAGGATGTATGCGAGAACTGCATTTAACTCCATATTGTATTTGTTGGAAAACGCATGGTGTGCAAGTTATTTCCCCAGCAGCATCCACACTGTACTTTTTGCAGAGCTCTGTATGAAAACATATCATGTGCTTATACTGAGGAACAATGACCAGACAATTTTAAGTTGCAAAAAAAGTATTTTGCCGTTACCAAATTCAAAAAGATCATTTACACTCTAATAGACACATTTAGGGCCTAGTTTTTTCCACAGGTCCTGAGCACCTGTAGCTTTTGTTCAAATCAGTGGGAGCTGTGGGTACCCAGTAACTTGGGATGGGGGGGGGGGAGAAATAAGGCTTTTCCAGTCAAAATTAGATTTCCACTCTGGTCAACAGCAGGCCTACTTTTTCCTTGAAAATGCCACAAATCAATGAAAATTGGATATATGTGACTCAGCAGTTAAGTGGCCAGCATATGATCGGATAACTGCAAAGTCATGACAATGATGTAACATGCATTACATAGAATAAAACAAGTAAGACATTTGTGTACACTTATTTGCAGTGCAGTAGCCCCCAAGGGTCCCCAACAAAGATCAGTGCCCATTTTCCTAGGTGCTGTACAAACAGTGAGAAACCAGTCGCTGGTCTGAATATGTTCTAGTCTATACAGACAAGATAAAAAATAAGGTGAAAGGAAAAACAGCAGTGAAGTGGCTTGCCCCACAGCACACACTGTTAGAGCCAGGAGAAACTGAAACCATACCTCCCAACTCCCAGTCTAGTGCCTTATCCGCTAGGCCACATGATATGTTATATTCCAGCTTTTATGAAGCATGGAATTAGCCATGAGCCCTCACTTTCTAAGGGCTTGTCTACACAGTAGATGGAACAGCCATAACAAAAATCAATTGCGGTTCACAGTACATCTCCTTGGGCAGCTCATCTACCGGCTATGTCCTTCTAACAGTATATAGTCTCTGCATGAGCCATCCCTCAAAAACAAAATGACAGCCATTCAATGAAAGTATAAAAAAAGAACTGCAGGAATTGACCCCCAGTGGACACCAAGTGCATTGTCTGATGCTCATTTCACTCTGAAAGCAGGATAGCCAAGTGATTCATAGATCCATTTTAGCCAATTTTAAAATTTAACAAGAAAATTTAAACAGGTGCTGTACCCAACATACATAGAATGGGTTTGCTTTATTAACTTATCACAAAAAGAAAAGGAGGACTTCTGGCACCTTAGAGACTAACAAATTTATTTGAGCGTAAGCTTTCGTGAGCTACAGCTCACTTCATCGTGAGCATCCGATGAAGTGAGCTGTAGCTCACGAAAGCTTATGCTCAAATAAATTTGTTAGTCTCTAAGGTGCCACAAGTCCTTTTCTTTTTGCGGATACAGACTAACCGGGGTGCTACTCTGAAACCTAACTTATCACAATAACTGAGATGCAACCGAGGTCAGAAAGTAAAGCATAATTATTTTACTACACTCCAGTGATAGTTCTGTAAAGAAACCAAAGAATCTGTAGGACCGTGTATACACAGTTGTCTGGCAATCTGCAGCTCCTCCAGGTCCATTTCAGAGGAGCACACTGTCCTCTGTTTACAGTAGTGACATGTTAGGAGAACGTTGAAAAGAAATTTCTTTTTGCAGCACTGTCTGTATACATCCATGTGATGGGAGGGTCATTTTTAAAGACCTGGTTGTCATTAGTTCTTTGGGACAGGTGCTTGTGTGCGTGACTGGTATTTAAAGTCAGCCAGAATAAAGTATGCAGACAGTAATCCAGGTTACCCAGATTCAGGAGCCAGTTCTACATTGCCTGCATACCTAAAACTCCCATTGCAATATGGCTGTTCTATCCCCATTTAAGAAGGTTTTACTGAAAACTGGGGCAGTTTCAGGTAAAAGAGGAACACCAGCAGAGACCCCAACATGGCAGTCCCCCTCTCCCAGCTGCCCCACCCCAGAGTGGCTCAAGTGATGATTAACAACTGATAACTGTTAAATCAAGTGAGAGGTACCTGTGTCCTTTGGAGCCAGAGGGCCTGGGTTCTGCTCCTATCAAGATCATGGTATTGATCACCTATGAGACAAGGATGTATTATAAATGAACAAAACATTGTTTTACCAAAAACACCTATTTCACCTAGACTATGGCCTTCCATCAAGCACCACCCTCACAAACATGGAAGACACAAATCTGAAAACCTGCCACTTTTGGACACAAGAATATCACCATTTTGGACACTGTATATCAATAATTAAGCTAGGAGAATGCTAACTTTAGAAACTCTGCATTGCAGACCTAGGAGCAGAATTCAGCATTTTCGATGCAAACCCCATACTATGGATAACAATCATTATGATAAGGAGCATAAAATGTTTACTACCATAGGCCATTAAAACATCACATTTTGCAAAGTCTGTTTACACTTGTGCTCCTCATAGGTGGCTCCAACATCTTTACATTGCTCTACTGTTGAAGTAGAGTATTTGATTTCATTAAAGTGTGTGTTTCATATATTGCCATAGGTAAGAGATTCTCAAAACTTTTTTGAAGATGCAATGTATTTTAGAGAAGTTGTCTCAAAGAGCATAACCCTTCCATTTGTGATCACAGAACATCTCTGTGCAACAGTAGCAATAACTTATACTGAAAACAACATTAGGAAAATGTTTTAAGTATCTTAGATTGTCTTTCATGCATTTACGGTCTTAGTCTTTCATTCGCCATTTTGTCTTCCCTATCCCTCTGTTCACACATGCATACTCTTTTCCCCTCCTTAAAAATTCTTCATCATTACTTGTTTTGTTCCCCTCACCAACTACACAGGTTGCCTTGCTTCTGAATTTTATTCTTTCCTACATAGTCCACTTCTGTTTCTTCTCCTTATAGCTCAGTGTTTCCTAGTATGGGCAGCTAGGCTGGTTCCTTCTAATTGGTTCCAGCTGTTTTACAGGCCTCCAGGACCAGACTGCCAAAAAGGAACATGACCAACTGAAGAAGCAGCATCCTGCAATCACTCACTTGTTGGTGGATTACCAACAGACCACAATCTAGAAGCTGGAAACTGCTGCTGGAGCTGCCTAGCAAAGGTAGCAAAATATGGTTAAAGTTGTCAGCAAGAGCTAGAGGACCTTAAACTGCAAGGGACTTAATGGAAGCATCACTATAAACCTGAAGGTGAGGGTGAGCCACAGCACTTTTAGATCTGCTCCAGAGGAAAGACAGATAAAAACATTCTGATCTCAGTAACAAGGAAATAATTCAGTCATGGGGTGCCCCATTAGCCAGAGGCCCCAAATAAAATAGCACAAATATAGGTCAGCTTTCCCATCTCCAGAAACAAAATTTAAAAAAACTTACTATAGTTGCATTTTTCAATAGAAGAATTGTCCTTTGGGGCCAGTACTTAACACTCATCTGATACAGGAAGAAAGTAGAAAACCACCCTTCACCCTTTCTACAAACTTTTCTTTCTTTCTCTTTCCTGCTACTCTCTGCTTCCTTCCTATGGGCCTCCCACACAGAGGAAGCACAGCTATTAATTCCTTCTCCCAGCAACAGAATAAGCCACAGCTGCCAAGTCTGGTAGCTTAAAGGGCTGCTTAGTAAGTGGGTTTAACCCCTTCCACGTTCCTACAGGATGGGGCACATAGATCCTATCCCTGGGCTGAGTTGGCTTAACTTTGACTTCAGTGGGAGCTTGCACAATCAGGCCCATAACCATAGAAATTATTTTCTTTGTATAATAATCCATTTTTATCCCATATCCTGTTAATTATCTGCTAAAATCCAAAGGCCTGAAACTTGTGCAAAGCTTAAATAAAAATATAGGGGAACAATTAACCCCCAATACTAAAAAGATGAGTTTTCCAATTAGCTAGTGTGTATGTCAGACCAGCTCAGGTATATTTGACCATGTTATGTCCTAGTGGTCTAAAGCCTGAAAACCTCTAGAGTCCTTCTAAGAATTATAGGAGTGGCAAAGCACCTTCCTTCAGGGCTCTAAGCTTACAAGCACCTACTCCAGCTACAAATCCATTAAAGCAGCAGTAGGAAACTTGGACCACTGAAAACTTTGTGCACCCATATTTAGGGCTCGAACACAGGGAATATTTCAGAAAATTGGAGCGGGGGAGTTTTGTCAGCATATAGAACATTATATGTGATTGCCTTCTATACTGCAAAATCTGGGGATGGGAGGAAGAAGAGCTCAAAAAGTGGAAGACATACTGGGACATATGAAAGAGTCAGGGAGGTAAACCAAGGTTGGGGGAGTGGCAACTGACCCCATTGGCCCATAGCAATTGACACTCCTGCTTGAACACCTCGTCCTCACCTTCCTCACAGAGCCACTAAAGAGCTGTGTGTGTAGTCCTGAAATAGCTTTTCTACATCCCAGTGTCTTGCACTCTTTCATGACAGAGGGCAATATTTTATTAACACTCAATACATTGACTGCTAAATTATTTAGTTTTTCAAGATTGTTAAAGAAAAAAGTGCTGCCGGTCTGAGCCCTTACATGCCAGTCTTCAGCTTGGAATGAATTTTTACAATGGAATTATGAACCTCAGAGTGCATTGGAAATGCTGATAGACCTTTAACTGGTGTTCTGAAGAGCACAGAACACGGCAACACTGTAATAATTTGGAAATGTCTTGTTTAAAATACATTTAGGCCACGCAAACCAGATATTGATATTCACTTGTAGTATCTGAAAGTCAACAGTGCCTCATTGAGAGAATCTTTTTCAGCAGCAGTACCAGCAGGTGGGATGAAACAGTGACAAATGGGAAGGAAGGCAGCACATATGAATAAGCTCTTTAATATCCTATTTGTTTGCTCATCTTGGCTGCTTGCTTTGTTATTTCACATCATCTGGCAAGCGAAAGGAGCTAAAGTGCAACCCATTCCCGCAGCATGGTCCGGGGGAGGGCTGAAGATGATTACTCTTCCGTATCCTATTACTAAGAATGTGCAAAATGACTGTGGGGGAACTGCAGGTGGTGCTGCTGTGGCTGCAGTGAGTGCTGCTGAATGATATGCCATTTTTATTTCATATCAGAGATCCACCACTTGTGCACTGAGTCAAGGGGATTTATTGGTGCTAATACAATTGTTGGGTTCTCATGAAGAGTAAATCCGGAGCCTGAGTACAATATCTCTGCTTTCACCACCATTCTGTGTTTAGCTAAGTATTTCATGAGTGTTTGCTGTCTTTAGTTCTGTACATTCTTTAAGGGAGGGGAAAGGAACCTTTATTCTTTAAGGGCTGTATGCACAAGAAGTTTGATTCTTCTTGCCATGAATTAAAAGGGAGCTTGAATTCCCAGAATTGCCTTATGAGTGGTTTAAAACTTATTCTTCCTATAGGTCTCTGATCAGCACTTTGGTTCCTGTTAACAAAATCAGCATATAACCTCAGTTTCCACCCAGCAGCTATTGACATACACCAGAGACATTCAATATCAGAATATAATATAATATTTTCAATATCAGTATGTCAGTTCCCCATAAATGAGGATGAATGCTAACTCTTTAACGGGGATCTCTATATTTATGTCACCTTTGGTAATTATGCCTACCTGCTTAGTAAAGCACTTTGAGATCAACAGTAATACATGCATGCTAAGTATGAGCAGTATTATTTTCTACACACCCACCTTATTTTAAACAAAATAATCTGGAACATATCCAAGATTATCCTAAACTCTTCTTAATGCATGCAGGGAAGAACAAGGTGGAAGGAAAACTGGAAGAAGCAAAGAAGAAAATAAGACAGGCCCATAATTTGCACACTGCTCACAAATCCTGCCAATGGACAAGAGGACTCTAAAACATCTGAACAGCAGACATCCAGTCTAGACAGTCATCTGTTAAATTAGTACTTTATAGCGGCCTGGATTCTATGGGAGTTTTGCCATTGACTTCACTGGGACCTATATTGCGTCCCATAAGGTTCTTTGGGCATTAGCTTTTATCAAATTACTTTTTCCAATATTTCCTTATCTGTGAAATGGAGTCAATAGATATTCATCTCCCTCACCAAGGTGATGTGAGGATTAATAAATTAATGTATGCACACCGGTTCTATGAATGCTAAGCATTATTATTACCATAGGCTGCTCACACAGAGTTTGATTAGAGATACACCATGACAGCTGGCTCTCAGCCCTATCCAATACTCAGAGTAGTTGTGTATAGCTATCATATTTTCAAAGTGATCCTTTGATGAGTTGTTTAGTGTGGGCATCATAATCATGTAAGAGGTGGTACCCAGTGTTTAAAAGAAAAAAAGAGATTACCAATCAAGTCAATGGCTAGGTGATCCTAATAAACTCAGCTATGATTAGCAGGTGCACTCAGTCATATCTTGCAAGTAATTAAACAGCTCCAGTCTAGATCATTAGATGACTACCTGGCATATTGTGTTTCAGGCCACAGGGCAGTACTTCAACATCTGTATGGCATACATTTTATTAGTATATTAGGATTTCTTGAGGGGTGTGTTGAGGGAAATGAATTAAAGGGACTGTCTAATATCTAAGATGTAAATCAGAATGGATTGTAGTACACTTTTGGGGAGATTGATGATGTTGGGAGAGGCAGACTGGTGGATCCATTCAAAATTTTCATAATTAAACAAAATCTGGCAAAAGTGCACCTGGCTTCAAGCTTTTGCTGCCATTAAGCAGCAATAAATGAGCTAATCTGTCTTGGTAGAAGCAGCATTCTCTGGGTAGAGCTGGGAGGGGAGATAATGCCAAATCAGAAGGTTGTGGCATATGCTACCACATATCACTTTCAATGCCTAAAGATATGATGTGATTCTTATTTTAGTTTCCTACTTCAGGAAAAGTAAGCCAATGTTCTGAGGAAAAATCCAGTTATTGATTTGTAAGAAAGCTCTCTCTCAACCATCTGTAGTGGAATAACCTGTCCAGAGGACCCTGCTGTTTAGGATTCCTAATATCATAACTGTTCTTCCTTTCCCTGTGGGTTTCTGCTTGACTTAGACTTTATGAGGCAGGGAAGTATGTTTACCCTGAATAGGCAGGTTTGGACACAGAAGGAGCCCATCTGAGTTGGTGATTGGAATTGTTCCCCCTATCAGTGAAAACAATCACGTGCTTCCCAGACATCCTAGAAGGGACTATCCTTACCATGAGGAGTTTACAAGGACAACAGGTAGACAGAGGCTAGTGGAGAGGAATACAGTCACACTAGGTAAACGCTGCCCCAAAGCTGTTGAATGACAGTCAGGCTGCTTCATAACTGATAATGCAGGCTCAGTGATCCATTGTGTGTGGGAGCAAAGGCTAGTAGAAACCCCAGCCAAAGACCAGTCTTTATCCCACTGTGCAGGTTGCTGTGATGGAGTTGAACTCCCTGGCATACTTCAGCCCTTAAACTCCTCCAATCCTGCACACACACGAGTTGAATCAATGTGGTTCCATGAGGCCAGAGGCCTGTGCAAACAATGGGGAGCGGACAGTACTCCCAGGGTACGTCTACATGGCAACTACAAACACGCTTTCAAATATGGGTAGACAGACATGGGAAGCCTTGAGCAGAGCTAGTGTACTAAAAATAGCAGTGCAGTGCCTCAGATGGTTTGGGTGAGTTTGTACTCAGGCTGCTAGCCAAAGCTGCCACCCCAGTACGCTGCTAGTTTTAGCAAGCTCACTAGAGGAGAGCTGGCATATATCTGTGAGGGAAGCCTGCTCCCAGCTGCCTTGTAGATGTACCTTAAGTGGTATTAAAGGAGGTGATACAGCCCCTCAATATTGCCTTGGGATTATTATAAATAAAATTCTGCCCTTTATTAAAATTTCTCTCTCACTTCCCCACCCTACTTTCCCACTATCATCTTTTGGGTATACCCACATCTCTACTACGAGAAGGAAGGGGAACAGAGAGGATGTTGGCAGTTCATGTGAAAAGGGGGCTCTGGTGGATTTGCTCAGTGCGAGTTAATGAGCATGGTTTGGTTTCCAGCTCTTGGAGGAAATGCTTCACTTCCACTCCCCGCTTCGAGAAAGTGTAGAGCAGAGCTATTTCTGGAGGTTAAATGAGATAAAATTAAGCTGCAGAGAAAATTAAGCACTTCTTTATGAATTTCCAAAAAGATTATAAATAATGCTCTTTGAATGTGAAGATGAAAAATGATTGAACACGAGGTGGATTCTCATATCAAATTGATTCTTTCATGAATGAGAAAAGAAACAGGGAGTATTACTCTTAGCCTTCTGTGCATTAGAAGCATTGAACTCTTTGTCTTTCAAGAAAATATGGATATATTTTTGTGCTGACTGAAAAGTACTGCAGTTAAGCTGTTCCTAGATAACTCTAGAGCCCTCACCGAAAAGCAGGCATCTAATATGGAAAAAGAGGTTCCTAACAGGTCCTACATCATATTTACAGAATGACCTTTAGCCAATTAACAACAAACTGTGTCAACAGCAGTACAATCATGAGATAAATGTAGAACTAAATTTATGACTCACCTTCTCAGGAAAGCTATTCCCCAGGAAAAGCAATAATCAAACTGTATTTATACACACATTTACATGATATATATATATATGAAATATATATAAAAACACAAATATCCACTATAATTCACACTACACTGTCCACAGAGGAAAAACTACAATAACAACACCTTGTTGTATATTTAATTTGTCTTTGCATATTTAATGTGTTCATTGCTGAGATTCCCATATGAGAAGTGTTAGAGAAACATTTAATCCTACAACAGACAGACCATGATGTAAAGGGCTTGTCCTTGTGCACGGTTTTAATTCTACATGAGAGCAACAGTGACAATTCATACTGTCTTTAGCCACTGAATAACTTTTAATTTAATTTATAAAAAAAGGAACCACTGTTAAGTATTTGAGAACTGTGTTCTATGTGCACATGATGTTCAGTACAGTCTGGTTTTCTGGGTTAAAAACAATTTAATTTTAAATGCATATATTTCTGTAATGCTATTTATTGCTAATATGGTTGAACGACTAGTAGTTCAAAGGGAACTTTCCTGTTGACTTCCTTGGGAGCAATATCAGATTCTTCTGAGAAAACACACACACACACACGCCTGCCATGCAGAATTTCACTAATCTGTTTCTTGTACATTTATGGTCAACCTCAATGCAACAGATTTTGATCTTCACAAGATAATGAAATTCTTTTATAGTGACAACTGTGGATATAAGGGACAGACACTTCAACCAAGTGCAAAACTATTTCAGCTAGAAGCTAAATGTATTGTTTCAAACCTCTGTAATTAATTGTTTCTGCAGCTAAACAAACAAATATTAACAGGTTTAATATTACCTCATTGAAATAGTCAATAATTAAATGTTGTGTCTATATCTATTAAAAAGTACTGTTCTTATGCATTTTACATATGTATATTATTCAAAGTCAGTAAAGCTGTGGAAAAATGGAAAGATCAAAGCAATATATATATATATATAATCCCTGTAACAGATTCACAGCCTTCATAAGTTTTGACAAGCCAGATATCTAAAATGTTGTCATAAATAGCCATTTAATGTGTGTAATCCATCCGGGAGAAAAGAATTCTAAAAGCATATTAACTGTCAGTCAGTCAAGCAGTATCTATAGGATCAGTCAAACAGATAGATGCACAAGTTAAAACATTGAAGGTTAGCCTTAAAACCACAAAATGCAGGCAAATTCAGAAAGGAGATTTTCCAGTCTTGCCACAATTCACTCCTTTATTTCAAAGCATTTTAAAGATTCAAGATGAGTGTGGGAGTTTAAGTGCTGTTGCATATGCTGTTCAAAGATACATCTGTGAATTTCTCATTGGAATCGAGATGATCTGTGCACAGGCACCTGAAGCACAATTGGAGCCAAGGGTCAAGATTTTTAGAACTTGGTGCCTAAAGTTAAGTTCTTAAATAGGCTAAGCCTGTTTTCCAGAAGTGCTGAGAAACCCCAAATCCCACTGAAGTCAATTAACACCATTGAAAATCAGGCACTTTTATTTAGGTGCTTAATTTGACATTTAGGAGCTTAAGTTTAGGCACCCAAGTTCAAAAATATGGGCCATCATGTCTACATAATGGAATGAGCTACATCCTCCACATTCCCCTTGACTCCAAGTTTCTTGACTTCAGTGAGAAAATTCAGAACGATTACTAACGTACATTTTTGGCAACAATCTCGAGCACAAGCGCAGTTAAAATAAAGCCTCAATTTCAATGGAAGTATGAGAAAATGTGTCATCTGAGGAGATGTTTCCTTTATCTGGGATCTTTATGTGAGTAGTACAGTCACATGGGCTGCATCCCCTCTTTATCACAAATACTCTGTTGAGGGAATTTAAATCTGAAGATTACGAACACATTACACCCTAATAGTCTCTTTGGAACCATAAAATGTCGATTACTTCCATAGTAGGAGTTTGTATATTTATAGAAAAATATGCTGTGTGTCAGTTTCCTCTCCTGCCCATAGATGATACTTATTTCGGCCTATAAATAATAAATCATATATACAGAGCCATATGCAGCACTCATTTCCAGCTCCAGTGTAGTAGGTCCCAAGATACCAGAACTTAAAAATTGCAACACTGTTACATAGAGAAGAGTTATTGTAGATCTTACAGGCTTCTGAAAAGTACTGCACCTTATCCCCAGCCTGTGTAAATTGGCATCTTTCTACTGAGGTCAAGAAAACTACGTTGACCTACAGAAGCAGAGGATATGGCCCATTGGTTATCATTTTTCTTGCCCTCCAAAGCCTGTACATTGTTCCTTTTGGTAAACTATGGCAGTCAAGCTTTATGGGAAGAGGTCTATGAAAAATTATTCCAGTATATTTTAAGAAGCTTTCTAAACCTTATGGGTAGGAATATACACAAAATCCAGCTAGCAGTATAGAAATATTACAAGAGTTAAAAAATCAAGCATTAATGTCTGGAAAGGCAATATGCTTGTACTTAGAATATCATCTTTCTTTTTAGAACAAGCTGGTTGCGGGTAGCTTTGTCCCCCTCTAATGATCGCACCATGTATAGCTGTCCATGAGCCTTCTACTGCTTTCATGCTTCATTATAGTCAATTAATACAATACAAGCTATAATGCCTTATATAAATAAGTTACAGTACAGACCATAAAGGTCCTGATCCTTGGGTCCATACAATCTGCATTTTGCACAAGACCTGGGGAGATGGAGGCAATAGGGTGGGGAGGTAGGGCAGCTGGTGGTATATTATTTTTGTGTTGCCCTGCTGAAAAGATTCCATCTTCTATGGGCTTTGGTTAAGTGGTTAAGAACGACCAATGTACCAGGAGCCTTTATGCACAGTTGTTATGATTTTGTTTCTGACATCTATGGAGGTTCTCATTGAAAGTTATTCAAAGCAATCCCAAAACGGGGAAAAAACAACAAAAGAAGAGATGGGAAAAAATGGGCTATACAGAACATTACAACTGCTTTAAATTTCTAGCATGAGAGATTCATTCTAATTTTGCTGAAGAAAGGTTTCTTTCTATACAGAAAGCATTCCTGTGTGTTCTGATTTTCATAGATGGTGAAGTGTTCATCCTTTTTTTAAAAGCTTCATGTCAGCTTTAAAGTGAGCGTTCATTGTTGCTATCTCTTGAAAGTCTTTTCATGCCGTTTTTCAGGAGTCTGCAAGTTCAGAAGTTCACTGCTACTTGTTGTGTCAAAATGTTCTAAAACCATAATTTTCTGCTTATTCTAAAATAAACCTTTTTCTTATGCCATCAAAAACTAATGATTAATTCTCAAAAAGTTTAGAGGTTTGACTTGAAAGTTAAGATGGTCAACTGAAATGTGTCTGAACCTCTTCGACCAAATTCACCCTTGAATTCCTCCTCTTTAGACTGAAAAAAAATTGAGAGGAAATAGCGTCTCCAATAAGATTTCTTGTACCTCCACCTTCCCATCAGAAAGGAAATAAATACATTTCTTGGTCTTTGTGTTATTTCAAGACCTGTGTTTCCAGAGTCACTGTAACAGGGTCTGGATGGCCTAGTGGTTAACAACCCACCCACTCCACCAGGCTCTGACGAAGGGCCCTAGGAAGATATCAGTGGTGTTTGGCCTCCAAGGAGGCCTCTGAGTTACCCTCCCTGGTATCTGTAAACCTCCTATTGTTGCTTTCCTTACTCAGCTTCTAGCCCCAGAGAAGGAAAAAAAGAAAACAAAAACAAAACCAAATTGTCAGCCCCAACTAGGCTCAACGTACAGTACTGTTCCCTAAGGGAGGCTTCTCCATCCCCTTGGTCAGAAGCCTTCAGGGTAGATGTGTACTCCTCCCCAGTCTCCTCCTGAGCTGGGTCACTCTCTTTTCAACTCTGTTTCAAGTTGGACCATGCTTGGCAGGGCTGGAGGGACAGGGTTATCTGGGCTCAGAACTGTTCATTAACCCCTTCCAGCCCACTGTGGGGTTTGTACATCCCAGCCCAAACCTGGAAATAAAGCAGTAGCCATAAAATGAATAAGTAATGGGTGGAGAAAGTTAATAGTATGTATCCCTAAAATTATCTGTGCATTGACTTTCTGATATGAGGCTAGAAATATATTATTATAAATTTCTACAACACAAGTTACATGGAACTTTAGCAACATAAGCGAGATGCAATCCCTGCCTAAAATTGCTTACAATCTAATGTTTCAGAGTAGCAGCCGTGTTAGTCTGTATTCGCAAAAAGAGATATGTGGACAGAGTTGGCAACGGGCTTTGTTGCAAGGATAGGTTCCTGGGTTAGTGGTTCTGTTGTGTGGTGTGTGGTTGCTGGTGAGTATTTGCTTCAGATTGGGGGGCTGTCTGTAAGCAAGGACTGGTCTGTCTCCCAAGATCTGTGAGAGTGATGGCTCGTCCTTCAGGATAGGTTGTAGATCCTTGATGATGCGTTGGAGAGGTTTTAGTTGGCAGCTGAAGGTGATGGCTAGTGGCGTTCTGTTGTTTTCTTTGTTGGGCCTGTCCTGTAGTAGGTGACTTCTGGGTACTCTTCTGGCTCTGTCAATCTGTTTCTTCACTTCAGCAGGTGGGTATTGTAGTTGTAGGAATGCATGATAGAGATCTTGTAGGTGTTTGTCTCTGTCTGAGGGGTTGGAGCAAATGCGGTTATATCGTAGCGCTTGGCTGTAGACAATAGATCGAGTGGTATGATCTGGATGAAAGCTAGAGGCATGTAGGTAGGAATAGCGGTCAGTAGGTTTCCGATACAGGGTGGTGTTTATGTGACCATTGCTTATTAGCACCGTAGTGTCCAGGAAGTGGATCTCTTGTGTGGACTGGTCCAGGCTGAGGTTGATGGTGGGATGGAAATTGTTGAAATCATGGTGGAATTCCTCAAGAGCTTCTTTTCCATGGGTCCAGATGATGAAGATGTCATCAATGTAGCGCAAGTAGAGTAGGGGCATTAGGGGACGAGAGCTGAGGAAGCGTTGTTCTAAGTCAGCCATAAAAATGTTGGCATACTGTGGGGCCATGCGGGTACCCATCGCAGTGCCGCTGATTTGAAGGTATACATTGTCACCAAATGTGAAATAGTTATGGGTCAGGACAAAGTCACAAAGTTCAGCCACCAGGTTAGCCGTGACAGTATCGGGGATACTGTTCCTGACGGCTTGTAGTCCATCTTTGTGTGGAATGTTGGTGTAGAGGCTTCTACATCCATAGTGGCTAGGATGGTGTTTTTAGGAAGATCACCAATGGACTGTAGTTTCCTCAGGAAATCGGTGGTGTCTCGAAGATAGCTGGGAGTGCTGGTAACGAAGGGCCTGAGGAGGGAGTCTACATAGCCAGACAATCCTGCTGTCAGGGGATACCATCATAGGGCCTAATCACATCAGCCACACTATCAGAGGCTCGTTCACCTGCGCATCTACCAATGTGATATATGCCATCATGTGCCAGCAATGCCCCTCTGCCATGTACATTGGCCAAACTGGACAGTCTCTATGTAAAAGAATGAATGGACACAAATCAGACGTCAAGAATTATAACATTCAAAAACCAGTTGGAGAACACTTCAATCTCTCCGGTCACTCGATCACAGACCTAAGAGTGGCTATACTTCACCAAAAAAGCTTCAAAAACAGACTCCAACGAGAGACTGCTGAATTGGAATTAATTTGCAAACTGGATACAATTAACTTAGGCTTGAATAGAGACTGGGAATGGATGAGTCATTACACAAAGTAAAACTATTTCCCCATGGTATTTCTCCCTCCCACCCCACCCCCCACTGTTCCTCTGATATTCTTGTTAACTGCTGGAATTAGCCTACCTTGCTTGTCACCATGAAAGGTTTTCCTCCTTTCCCCCCCCTGCTGCTGGTGATGGCTTATCTTAAGTGATCACTCTCCTTACAGTGTGTATGATAAACCCATTGTTTCATGTTCTCTGTGTGTGTGTATATAAATCTCTCCTCTGTTTTTTCCACCAAATGCATCCGATGAAGTGAGCTGTAGCTCACGAAAGCTTATGCTCTAATAAATTTGTTAGTCTCTAAGGTGCCACAAGTACTCCTTTTCTTTTTACAATCTAATGAGAACAAAACAACCCACTAGCCACAGGATAAGTGTTCAGGAAAGGGTAAAGGGATTGCTAATGATGATGAGAAGGAACTGCTCACATAAGTGAATATTAAATATGATTTGAAGGACATAGAGGGTACTTGGGAAATGAGGACAAGTCTGTTCAATGGGTTAGGCCAGTGGGAGAGTAAGCACAAAACTGAGAATGGAAGATGGCAAAGAAGAGAGTAAGGAAGGCAAGAAGTGATGGAAAAGTGGTGGGATGGGATGGTAAGGGCCAATGAGAGAAGAGAGGGACATATGAAACATTCCCAGAAGCTATGAACATGGTTCCTTACATCTTTGTCAATTTTATTAAGATTTTTGTTTTGTTTTGTTTTGTTTTGTAAGACTTGTGCATAAAATATCATCCTTGTCCACTGGGATTTGGTCCATGATGTGGGATTTACATTTTCTGTGATGATTAGCACTATTAGCCCTTCCACTTTTTCTGGAAAAGTTTGAGATTCATTTCTCTTTCCCAATTTAGCCTCATTTTTCTTGTTTTCTATAAAAGGCAGACTACTATTGCTAGTGCTAACTCCATCCATGAGAGAAAGTTTAATGAGGGTCCTGGGAGTTAAGAGTCTAGTCCTGCTGAGTTCTATTCTTAACTAGGCCACGGACTTGGGCAATCAAGGTCTGATTTTGTGCAATTCACTGATATTTTCCAACTTGCCTTTAATTTTGGCTGTCTCACTTTTTTATATCTAACTTGAAACATGCTGGGCTTGATTTTCAGAGGTGCTGAATAACTGCAGCTCCCATTCAGTTCAACTTCAGTTGAGGTTACTCTAAACTCCTGAAGATGAGGTCCACTGGCCCAGATCCTAAAAAAGGTATTTAGGCTCCCAGCTTCCACTGAAATCAATGGGAAACAGGTGTCTAGATACCTTTGAGGATCTGGGCAATAGTGTCTCTAGTCAGGCCCCAAGAAACTCTGCTACTCATGAACAGGGACCACTTTTGGAAAACTTGGCCTTAATCTCTCTATTCTCCAGTTTATTTTTTCATAATAGTTTTCTACTGGGTGTTAAGAAGTTTAATTAATTATTGTGAAGGCTGGAAAATTGTAAGTATGTTCCACAAAAATATTTTTTAATTAATTTTCTCAACAATTTTCATGGAAAAATTCACTTTTTCCAATATTTTGATAAAAAGAAACCAAATGCTTTGTGATGTTTACAGTACTCCTCCAACCTGACCTTTTTACCATTTTTCTACTGTGCCACTAGAAAAAAGTGGGAAAGGAAACTAGGAAGAGAAAGGAGGAAAAAAGAATAGAAAAAAACAAAGATTTATTTAAAAAATTAAGAAAATGTAAGATTCAGAATTGTCATCACCAAATCTGAAAATTTAAAAAAATTAATATTCTGCAAAGGTTTTTATTTGTGAAAAAGGGCATTTTCATTCAAGAAGCATGTTTTTTATTAAAAATATCAAGCATCTTTAATGATAAAGTACTTTGACATTCTCATGACAAAGCAAATGTTACAAGCACCATTTTAGGAGATTAAACCGGAGACTTCCAGATGTAACGGCATGCAGTATGCTAGCTTGAGCTAAATCTCTATAGCTCATGGCTGTAACACTTCATATCCTCTGTGGATCAGTACAGAAGAGGCTGCTCTGTAACTCACTCACCAGAAGGTATACAGTGTTACCAAGCTCTATTTTTAAATGGTCCTCTGGATCAAGGACAGTGATCAAAACTTCCTGGTCTACTATCTCCAAAAAAGTTCATAAAGATTTTTAAAAAATATATATTTTTTGCTTTAGCTTTTCTATACATATAATGTTTCTGTTCCCTTATTCAGTGAAAAGGTAAGTGTCATCACTATTATCTCGGCTGCCCTTTGAAAATGACCCCAGAACTTCATACTTCTCCCCAGGCTTGGGTGGAGCCCTTGTAAACATGCACAAAACTACCTCATTATGCTCTCTCAAAATGTTCCTTAAAGCACTCATTTGCTACCATGCCTACCAAAAATGTGACAATTGTTAGGCAGGTTTCAGAGTAGCAGCCGTGTTAGTCTGTATTCGCAAAAAGAAAAGGAGTACTTGTGGCACCTTAGAGACTAACAAATTTATTTGAGCATTATGCTCAAATAAATTTGTTAGTCTCTAAGGTGCCAATTGTTAGGCAGTTGATGTGCTGGTACCACTGCCTGTCAGTCTCATCAATACTGTTTCATTGTTTCTTGTACTTATCTGTTTAACTGTATCCATCTGTTGTCCCTTGTCCTATATTTAGAGTAAACCATTTGGGGTTGGGACCATCTTTTTATACTGTGTTTGTACAGCCCACAGTACAATGGGATTCAGGTCCATGAAAACATGGTATTATGGGCATCATGGTAAATAATTCATGGTAAATGAATAATAATAATAAGCTGCTACAGTGTGAGTTGAAGGACTAAGCCTTAAGCCTGCTATAGATCAGGCACAGGATGGATGTGTAACACACACTGAAGAGCTCACTACATAAGAACTCTTTGTGCAACAACTTGAAATTCACTTTCACCAAATATCTGTGCCCAAAAACACAGCAAGGGCACAGACATGGCTGAAGGGCAATTCATTTATAACTTCAGATGAACGTTTGTGAGAAACTCTCTACATTATTGCCCAGCTCCAGTTATGAAGTGCAGTGCATCATTTCATTATGTAAATGTATCACTAAATATTGTGGGCACTTTGCAATCCATCTGAGTAATGGAAGCACATAACTGCCCCTGCATTAGGAGCATGACAGAAAACACACTGCAATTTGAGTCAAAATGCTTCTCTCTTGCTCTACTAGGCAAAAAAGTCTGCATTAGCCCTTTTGTGGCATAGATTAGTTTCCCTCCTGCATTGGCTCAGCTGTACTGACAGGCAGGGCTTAAATTCAGGCAGAGCTGTCCAGATATTTTTTAAACCGCAGGGCAGAAGTCCCGACCCCCAGCGCACTGCACGGAGCTGAAGCCCCAAGCCCCAGTACCCTTCCCTCCCCCGCATCATTCCACAAGCAGGCTCTGGAGATAGAGGTAACTCCACAGAGGAATACAGGGGCTCCTTACAGCTGATCAATCCCACTGAGCCTTGACTATGGAAATACAGAACGACTTTCTAAAACTAATAGCTAGTGCCTTGCACCCAGTCTTGTGAATCATTTTTTTATTCTGCTGACTATTTTAGTGAAGTTAATTATATATCATTTTCAATTGTTTAAATCACACTGAAGGCTTGCTTCAACACAGATAAAAGTGTGTCCTGAATTATTAAATGATTTGGTCTTTTTCATGTAGATTAGAAGAAATACAATATTTCTTAGCAGTACTTGAGAATTGTACTCATGTGGTCTGATCTGTATTATATAAAGGATAATCTAGGTGAAAAGAGGGAGAGAAAAAAAAGGAAATGAAAATAAATACCAATGGAAATAGTCCATTTGATGTGATTTTTAAGGATTAGATTAAAATAAATTCCATGTAGTTCTTGTGCCACTAAGGCTTCCAAAATAATGATGGATATCCATGATGGAAAGTTATTGATCCCAGTTCAGGTGTAACCAGGTGAAATACTATGGCCGTGCTATAGAGGTCAGAGTAGATGATGAAATGGTCCGTTCATATCTATGAATCTCTTAAAAGACCATGGGAAATTTTTACTGAGTGTTGCTATTAAGGGTTTTCAGCAATGGGCCCTTCTCCAGTTCAGGCTCCTGGTTGATGTCTCACTATGAAAAAAGTTGTGTTCCTAATTTGGGTTAGCTAAAATGTAGTAACTAATAGGAGGTAAAATCCTAGAGAAGACAAATTAAGTTCACAGTTTTCACATGTTAGCTGATAGAGTTAAAGACCTACAGTAGCCTAGGGTTTATTTAGTGTAGCATATTTTATGTTTTGACATTATTGAAACAACACATTTAGATGTGTCCAAATCAAGATGTTTGAAAAATCTGGTAATCAGTGTTAGCAGAATCAAACCGAGAGTTCATAATCTTTGTGGATCTTTGGGACTCTGGGTCCAAGCCGTCTCTCTCTCTCTATCAAACTAGCTTCTAGCTGTGTAAGGGAGCCGAGCAAGCCTCCACATATAAACACCTTTGGGAAGACCTGATCAAGATTCAGATCTGAACTTTGTGGGTCATGTCCATCCCTCCTTAAACTTTTTATTTAGAGTGGGATTTATTTAGAGCTTGAATAGTACGTTCTTCCGTGAATAATTCCATTGACTTCATTAGGACTACTCATGGTGTTAAGGTACTATTCCAAGTGAGTAAAATCGTAAATTGGCCCACGGTGGAGGTATAAAATGCTCAAGAAGGACTAAAGGTGAGAAGAAAGAGATTTGGACATTACTATCTCTATAAGAGGTATTGTAAATTGTAAATTCTTACAGTTGAAACAACTGAATTACATTGATTATTTCATTTTTGCATGTCATTAAAGTTATATACTAATGTTGTTCAGCAAATATTTTAGAGAGTCTCTCCTTGCCAGCTTTTTCCCTCTTTCATTATTATAGTTTAACAATATACTTACATGAATTTTCCTTTCATTTTCTCATGTCACCAGTGCTGTGTCAATATTTGTGTGTGCTTGTCTTTACCTTAGCTGTACAATGAAAATTAAAGCCCATAACAAGTGACAGCAGCTTCCCAAGCCACCCCACATGAATAGATTTAATTGCCTGTAACTAATGAAGACGCTACACATAACTGTGTTGTAGACCCACAATCAACCTCACTCTGAAGCCTCCAGAGGATAGGGCATTAGACTGTGAATCAGGTGACCCTTGGGTTTTATTCCTGGTTCTAGGGGAGATCTAATGTGTGACCTTAGGCAAGTCACTTCGTCTCTCTGGCCTCAGTATCTCCATCTGAGATCTACAGATGAAGAGCTAATATTATTGCGCTTCATCTCAACCAGAAAAAGCTTGGGAAAACAGATGTGCCTTGCTGCATGTCCTGAGTTCTGCTTAACCATGCACGGAGTTGACCTCCCTAGTCAGACCCCTCAAAATATAACCTGCCAGTCGCCTCTTCTCTATGATGCCAAGGGAGCTCTAGTGTTAATGCTTCCAACGACTACAATTGCTAAAGCATGATCCAGTGAGAAAAGTGGCAGTCCATTTAATAGGTACAAAACCAAATCCCTTAAACCTGGAACTGATGCGACAAATATTATACAACTCCTTCTTTCTCCTACATCAGTGTGACATAGTGAAGGGGCCCTAGTTGAGCATTGTCGGGCAGGAATTTAACTCAAGCATCAGATATAACAGGATAGTTATAGAACCAGAGCTGGACAGTGAAGGTAAATCTATGGCCATTCTATAGTTACATAAAATCCTTCTGTGCCCACTAAAGCTGCCGAACAAGTAAACCTTCACTTGGTGAGATAACAATTTTGTTGCTGGACTACGTGGCCCCCCTCCCTTGTCATAAAGTAATGTTCAGCTATCTTCAGTATTCTATTTAATTTTGATCATTTCCCAGTTCCAGCTCATCTATGACAGGAGAGAATCTGTGCGAGAGCTGGATGCCATGGTAACAATGTCTGCCTCCTTTTCCTCCCCCACCTCTAGCCCCTTACACTCCATTTTATAACAGGCTCACATTTGTGAAAGCACAACTTGGATTCGGAGTGTGTAGTCACGAGAGTGGGAGTGCACCTTGCATAACAGATTGTCAATGTGTTTGTACTACAACTACAAGGGGGAATCTTTTTCTAGCACTCGGTGAACATCTGTAGAAGCCTTGTGGGTTTATGACCTACATTGTAAGTGAAAACTCGTGAAAGAGGACAGGTCCTTGTACAGGAACTGTAACAGGCAGACTTTATTAACAATACAGCACAATAATTCTCCCAGTCCTCTTTATTTCCCTTTTTAAAGATAGGTACTATGTTTGCCCTTCTACAGTCCCCTGTGATCTCCCCCCATCCTCTGAGTTTTCAAAGATAATCACTAAGGATTCCAAGATTGCTTCAGCTAGTTCCTTAAAAACAAGAAGGAGTCCAGTGGCACCTTAAAGACTAACAGATTTATTTGAGCATAAGCTTTTGTGGGTAAAAACCCCACTTCTTCAGATGCATGGAGTGAAAATTACAGATGCAGACATAAATATACTGACACATGAAGAGAACGGAGTTACCTCACAAGTGGAGAACCAGTGCTGACAGGGCCAATTCGATCAGGGTGGATGTAATCCACTCCCAGTAATAGATGAGGAGGTATCAATAGATAAGGAGAGGCAAAGCTGCTTTTGTAATGAGCTAGCCACTCCCAGTCCCTATTCAAGCCCAAATTAATAGTGTTAAATTTGCAAATGAATTTTAGTTCTGCTGTTTCTCTTTGAAGTCTGTTTCTGAAGTTTTTTTGTTCAAGTATAGCTACTTTCAAATCTGTTATAGAATGTCCAGGAAGACTGAAGTGTTCTCCTACTTGGCTTCTGTATGTTACCATTCCTGATGTCTAATTTCTGTCCATTTATTCTTTTACGTAGGGACTGTCCGGTTTGGCCAATGTACATGGCAGAGGGGCATTGCTGGCACATGATGGCATATATAACATTAGTAGATGTGCAGGCGAATGCACCTCTGACGGTGTGGCTGATGTGGTTGGGTCCTCTGATGGTGTCACTAGAGTAGATATGGGAACAGAGTAGGCAACGAGGTTTGCTACAGGGATTGGTTCCTAGGTTAGTGTTTTTGTGGTGTGGTGTGGTGTGTAGTTCCTGGTAAGTATTTGCTTCAGGTTGTGGGGGCTGTCTGTAAGCAAGGACTGGCCTGCCTCCCAAGATCTGGGACAGTGAGGGATCACTTTCCAGGATAGGCTGTAGATTGTTGATAATGTGCTGGAGAGGTTTTAGCTGGGGGCTGTATGTGATGGCCAGTGGTGTTCTGTTATTTTCCTTGTTGGGCTTGTCCTGTAGTAGGTAATTTCTGGGTACCAATCTCGCTCTGTCAATGTTTCCTCACTTCCCCAGGTGGGTACTGTAGTTTTAAGAATGCTTGATAAAGATCTTGTAAAAGATCTTGTATCAAGATCTTGATAAACCTCTCCAGCACATTATCAATGATCTACAACCTATCCTGGAAAACGATCCCTCACTCTCCCAGACCCAGATTGCCCAGGGTTATGTTATCAGTACATTCCAAGAACTTATTGGACAATTTTGCGTTTTGCCATATGAATTATCCTACACAGCTGGGTAGTTAAAATCTCCATTACCATCATGTCTTGTGTTTTGGATATTTCTGTTATTTGTTCTAGGTGTGCCTCAGCCACCTCCTCATCTTGATTTGGTGGTCTGTAGTAGATCCCTGCTACAACATTACCTCTGGTTTTGCCCATTTTATCTTCACCAGAAATATTCAACAGGTCTGCCTCTCCCCTTTTTATGAACCTCAGAACAAAAAGTGTATGTTCTTGATGTATAATTCAACACCTTTTGTCTCAGTCATGAGATGTATCTCACCCATTCTCTGTGACGCCAATTATGTCTTAATTTAGCTTATTACTAATAATTCCAGTTCTTCCTGTGTATTTTCATAGCCCTTGAATATTTGTATAAAGACATCTAAGATGTTGAGCAGATTTCCCCCCACTGTTATCCCTCTTTTTGCCCTTTGACTGTATTGTAATATTCCAACCCCTCCCACAAAATCTAGTCCTCTATTGTGGTCACCATTTTAATACCTACCTGTGGTCTTTTGTCACTTATCCCCTTTGAACCTAGTTTAAAGTCTGTCTAGGTTGTAACAGAACCACAATTACCTTGATAATTTAAACTGTTACATTCCCTCCATACACTGTGGATATTGACAGCATTTAGTGATGCAAATACATATTGCAAGACTGACAATAAGCAGCAATATCTAAAGAGAAATTTATGTATAACTGACTATAGAAGATACTTTTGTTGCACAAAATGAATCAGCCAAATCTTTCCTAGAGGGGATATGTACAGAAATGTTTCTTTTTTATGAATGGCACAAAGCAATGTGCTTAGGAGATATTTGTTTATCTTAACTGAATCCTGCCATATTAATTAATTTTTAAATTAAAATTAGTTAGTTACAGTTTTCACATTTCCTAGAAGGCAAAAATCAATCCTTAACATTGAAGCAAGGCACCAAAGCAAATTCATTCCCTCTAACTTCCACACCGATTCCTTGTCTTCTGTATGCACAATGGCTGAAGCAGAGGGCTTCTTTCAAAACTAAGATTAACTGAGAGGTCCTATGGACTCGAGATGCCCTCACACTTCCTGAATGAAGGATATCAGTCTATCTGCAAGAGTTAATAGAAAACTAGAAATACTTCATTGACTGTGATGGGTCAACAAGGTAGATTCTTAGTATTGAGGACAAAATTCTCCTCAGACATCTGAATGTTGGATCTCATCTTTGATATTCTGTTTCCCCAGAAAATTTAGATTTGGCACATGCAGAAGAGAAGACTTTCAGACATGAGATCCATCGCTCATCGACTTGAAGCATTTGTGGGCTGGTTAGTGCATCCAGCCTCCTTCCATGGCATCATGGAGGCAGGACAGTAGGGGGCATAGCACATAGAGACACAAGAGGCACGTCACCCATTTCTGACACCCACCTCAGTTTGACTGCTGGGTGGGCTCCATAAGCCATTCTGCATAGCCATTCTAGCAATCCTGATTCAGTTGTTAATCCCACATCCAGTGATGGTCCCAGGGGAAGTGTATGATTTTGCCCCTGAATTTTTCTCCATATTTGCACAAAGGGCATGATCCCCAGCTGCATTACTCTACTGAAATCTACAGCTTTAACTGGAATGACTCTGGCCCATAAGTCCAATTATTTCTGCATGCAAATAATTATTGTGCGTTGTGCATAAGTAACAATCCCCACAACTGCTTTCACCTCATTAGGCTCTTTTTATTATCCAGCCCTCACTTCATCCATATATAATATTTCAAAATTGCTCATGGTACTACAATTGCCAGTTTATTTTTGCTATAATTATGCTAAATTTTCACTTCACTATGCTTTCCGAGGCTGAAAGAGGGATGGAGGAATAAGGTTTTTAAACTTAATAAAAGCAATAGCAATGGAAGTCATATTAGAGTGCTCCCTTCTGTTACAGCTCCCTTTGAAATATTGATGTTGTAGTAGTTGTTTATATCTTTCCCTGCTTTCTGAAAAATATAGATAATATAAATTCTCCCATTAGTAAGAAATATGTTAAATCAAAATTAATGATATTCAGCCAAGAACAATGCGACTCTCTCACTGTCAAGTTAACTCAAAATAAATTTAGCAGGGCCACTCTGTCATCCAAATCATAGCTACAAAAAGATGACTGAAGGAGATTCTCATAGGCTGTATACACATGGAAAATGTGCCCTGGATTTGAACTACAACTTGTGGGTGTTTTTGCTTTTTTTTTTCCCCTACAGTAGAAGGCCAGATTCTGATCTCAGCTACAGCACTGCAAATCTGCAGTAACTCTCGAACTCCAGTACAAACTCCAGTTACTCCATATTTGCACTAGTGTAATTGTGACCAAAGTCTGTCTCATAGTTGCAGAGTCATAATATCTTGTTATTAAACTCTCTGCTTGTAATGGTGATGGCATCTTCAAAATTGTGCTTGAGTCAAGCACTGAAAAACTCACCTTTTCACTGAAATATTCAACAGGAATATTGGACACCAAGATAAAGGCTAACCTCAGAGAAGCACAGGTCTCAGAGAGAAAGGGCTCCTGTGGTGCTCCTCTCCAGGAGCTCAAAGCTACTGTACTCCCTTTTTTAACCTCCTCCTCCAGCCTGTGCATGCTTTGCAGGGCACCTGGGCCCAGTACAGCTCTTTAACACCTTCCTTTCCAGTGTGCAGTTTGTACACCCCAAGACACTCTTTGATTACCTTCAAAGTTTATTTGCATCTCCATTGTTCCTGGGAACTCTTGAGGGCTTCACTGGGTGTTCATTTAGCACCTTCTTCAATGCTTCCCTGAGTCAATTCTAAAAGGTCAGTTGGAACTGAATGATTTAGGATACAATAAAATGCCCCATCTGGTGCCCCCAAACAGCAGTTAAGTATATTGAAGCTGTAAAGTCCATGCCCGCCCCCCTTGCAGCCCAGCATAGTACTACTGGTGTGCCCTACATGAATTCCCCTAGTTGGGACAGCAATGGGTTCACTTTACCAGCACTACAGAGAGGAAGGGAAGGAGAAGCCAACAGAGGCTAACAAAATAACATGTCCTCTTTTAATAGGGCTTCAGATCAGGAGTTATTCATATTAACCGTTCAGAAGGTCCTCACCTCAGAGTCCAGGTTCAGTCCCTAAACCTAAATGCTACAAACAAAGCCGCTGGTTAGGCTAGCACCTGGGACACACCTAAGCTGCATAACTTCTACTTTCTCCTGTTGACTAATTTCCTCTTCCTGTTTATGTAGCCTACGCAGGGCAAGATTACAGCCTTGATTACAGCTCAAGTTATCCCAGTTGTAGGATCCAGCTTGTCCCCTAAAGGGGCAGCACACTCATTCATAGAGGCCAAAGTTAAAACGAATCTGTTCCTACTTCATCACCACCTTACATGTTTTTATCAATGGTTAAGAAATGTCAGTATAAAAAGCTGCAGCAATGTATTTATTTTTTACCTTGTATAACTCTCATATTTTGTATTCAGTTTACTGAAATAGTGACTATATTCCCTTCACTGGACATGAATGTTGCTTTTTCTCTACACTGTAATTACAGGCCCATGTCAGCTCTGTTATTGCAGTGTAAATCTGGAGTGTCTTCTTTGAAACCAGTGGAAACCAGCTTTTATGCCAGCATAACTAAGAACAGCATGTAGTGTTATGTAATTAGCTTCTGGCTGCAACAAAACCAGGAAATGAAGTAGAGCTTTTCCCCTTGGTAAAGTGTAAGTCTGGATTCTAAGAAGTAATGCCATTCAAACCTCTAAGGATAGGGGCTTTTCATAATGAGAACGTCACAAAGAAGAGAGTTAAGAAAGATAAATTTGAAACTAATTAATTAGAAAGTAACAGACAAAATATATACTGCTGATAATATTTTATAGCCAGAGGAATATGCCTGAAAAGGGCACCATTTATTAATCATAATACAGAAAAGATTAATGGTAGAAAGAGCTATATTCCATCAGTAGTATACAGTTACGGTGCAAAGTTTACTTTCTTATCAATAAATACTGAAGAAACGTGTGGCATATTCAAACCTATGTTCTATAAATGGCTTTCTGAGGGGGGCCCTGACGCTGTTAATATGCACATGTAACATGTGGTAATATTAATGAGAATTACATGCATCAATTAATGGGAATTACATGCATGGAGTTATGGGGGATTATTGTGGAATTTACTTGTAACATGCAAAGAAAAGCTGCAAAATTCAACTCTCCTGAGCAGCTTAACCAATTTGGTCTAGTCCTGCTCCCGATAAAAATACTCTCAGTGAAATCAGACTTCTCCGTGTGAGTAAGAGAAGCAGGATTTGGTCTTTGGGGAAAGGCTTAAAGTGCAATCAGAGGCCTGAACTCAGGAAAGCATTTATGCACCTTCATAAATGCTTTACTGCTTTGGGGCTAGAATGTATTTTTATTGTGAATATAAACGGTTATAAGTTTGCATTCTTTTCATGAGGTCTGACTCATTTCACTAAGGAACACCAAACAGTCTTTAGCCTGTTCCAAAAGGGAAAGGTGACAAAGGGTGTCAGTTGTAAAGCACTCCAAAGTGTTGTGCTCTAACTCCTACATGTAGACCCTACTGGTGTACTGTAATAGGTGCCCAGTACACACTGATGTTTGAAACGTTAGTGCATCAGCAAGGTCTACATGGAGCAGTCAGAGGACAACATTTTAGAGCACGCTACAATTTACATCCCTTTAGAATGAATAGCTGTGCCCTGTAGACAACCCCTTAGGTAAGCATAAAAAGAGTTTCAAGGCTGTATAAATAAGAGAGTTTCAACATCTTGGCAATGAGTACTCAGCTTAAATTGCTTTCCACAATAAATAAAAAGGAACAGATTCTCTCAACAATACATTTGGCTTTCCTATGGCAGAGGCCCACATGAGCTGAGAAAAATAGTCTTTGGGGCTTCTACAGCACAGAATGTAATATCTATCTGTTAACAGCAAAGTCCTTGTCCAATTAAGTCCATGGCAAAACTCCAGCTGACTTCAATAAAACCCAGGATTTGACAAATTTTAGGGCAGCCGTAAGTTGTGTGTCAATGAGATGACAAAGGCAGCTGTGCTGTCCAGGGAAGACATGCAAAGGCACTGAGCCCCCACCCTCTGCAGTTGGCCCATGATCTTTAGGATTTCTCTGCAATTCTCAGGCTATCCACAGGTTCTGAGGGCCAAACCTCCTGCAGTCTTTACAGCAAAGGAAAACTTACACTGCTCATTCCCTCACACCTCACTAACACACAGAGATCTGTACAAAACAGCATGAAGTTTGGAGACATTCCTACCCAACATGTGGGGATTTTCCCCTGGCTTGACCATATCAAGTGAAAAGGCATCTCTCTGCAGATCACTAGGGCCTATAGCATCAGGAGCATCCTTGGTTTCTCCAGCAGTTGGAAACATTTCAATAGTGAAGGCATTTTAAATGAGACGTAGACAGAAACATGTAGCACTGTGCATAGCAGCTTAAAGCTAATATGCCTTTAGATCTGCTCCTCCTCCCATTGAATATTCCTATTGTGTTCAGTAGTAGCAGGATTGGGCTAAGGACAGGAATGGTTTTAGTGCTAGATTGTGGCTTTAGGCATGTCCTGAGCCACATGGCCCTAAGGACACTCCTGAGTCACAATGCTTCCTGTGGTTTCCCAGTTATGCCCTTTTGGGGGACAACATACTCTTCAATGTGGCTGGCAGAAGCAACATGTCAGGGGAGCATGTGGGGTCACGTGCCTGCACCCAGATTTGCTACTTGGCTTGTACTGAGCATGCTCACACAGACTTAGCATGCTTAGTAACACTGCTGAAGCCGGCTGCCCTCACTCTGGCCCCGGCCCCCACTATCGGCAGCCTCGGGTTGTCTCTAATGACCAGGCAGCTCTGCTGTCTAGCACGGGAGGTGCAGCTATGGCTCTTGCTACTCCCCATCCACTCCTTGCCCTTCTCCCTACCCAGTTGCCCTTGGGTAGAGAACATCCCAGATGCAGCCCTGCATTCCCTTAAGTGATAGGAACTATAATCTAATGTTGACCGCAAAAGTTTTGGGGGAAGGTGCAGTGAGTCCTTACTCTCTTCTATTCCCCTGGTTGGCCACATAAGGTCAGGGCACAACCTAGTTCTTAAAGACTAGGAGTGGATGACCTGTTTTGGCAAAACACAAGTGCTGACAAAACTTGAACACACTGGGAGAAACCTTAGCCCCACTGATGTCAAAGGAAGTTTGCCATTTACTTCAGTGAGGCCAGGATTTCACCTGTTTTGAAATCCCATTTTGAAAACCCATTTCACCCTGTTTTCATGGAGTTATCCAGGACAATTTAGTCAGCTCAAGAGGTTCAGAAATCTTCACTAAGAATCAATCCAAGCCTTCAGTACTGAGGTTCTTATTTGAAGGTAATCTCTAGAACTTCTAGGGCTTCCCCATCACTGCTAGTCATGGATCCCATTGTTTTCCTATTTGTTGTGCAACCAACCTCCACCCCTCAGGCCCCCCCAGCTCTGCTGTTCATTACAGATTTGAACAACGATTGTCCACTTCAGAAGTTCATTGCATAATGCTAAAAACTTATGAGACCGTCACACAAAAAAATAATAAAAGGACCAGAGATCTGTCAACCCACAATGCCTGTTTGGCTTCAGCTAGACACCAGGACAACCCTAAGAATTACAGACCGGTCAGCTTAACGTCCGTACCCAGAAAGATAAAGGAGCAAATATTTAAGCAATCAATTTGCAAACACCCAAAAGATAATAAGGTGATACAGTTAGCAAATCATTTCAAACAATCTAATACCTTTCTTTGACAAGGAAACAAGCCTTGTGGATAGGGGGAAGTGGTAGATGTGGTATAGCTTCACTTTAGTAAGGCTTTTGAAACTGCCTTGTATGATCTTCTCATAAACAACCTAGGGAAATACAACCTAGATGGAGCTACGATAAGGTGGGTGCATAACTGGTTGAAAAACAGTTCCCAGAGAGTTGTTATCAGTGATTCACAGTCAAGCTGGAAGGACATATCAAGTGGGGTCCCATAGGGATCAGTTCTGGGTCAATCCCAGTTCTGTTCAACATCTTCATCAATGATTTAGATAATGGCATAGAAAGTACACTTATAAAGTTTGTGGATACCAAGCTCGGAGGGGTTGCAAGTGCTTTGGAGGATAGGATTAAAATTCAAAATGATCTGGACAAACTGGAAAAATAGTCTGAAGTAAATAGGATGAAATTCAATTAGGACAAATGCAAAGTACTCCACAAAGGAAGAAACAATCAGTTGCACATACACAAAATGGAAAATGACTGCCTACGAAGGAGTACTGTGGAAAGGATCTGGGGGCCATAATGGATCACAAGCTATATATGAGTCAACAGTGTAAAAAAAAAAGCAAACATAATTCTGGGATGTATTAGCAGGAGTGTTGTAAGCAAGACACAAGAAGTAATTGTTCTGCTCTACTCTGTGTAGATTAGGCCTCAATTGGAGTATTGTGTCCATTTCTGAGCACCATATTTCAGGAAAAATGTGGACAAATTGGAGAAACTCCAAAGAAAAGCAACAAAAATGATTAAAAGACTAGAAAACATGATCTATGAGGGAAGATTGAAGAAACTGAGTTTGTCTAGTCTGGCGAAGAGAAGACTGAGAGCGGAGACATGATAACAGTTTTCAAGTACATAAAAGGTTGTGACAAGGAGGAGGGAGAAAAAATGTTCTCTTTAACCTCTGTGGATACAACAAGAAGTTATGGGCTTAAATTGCAGTAAAAGAGGTTTAGGTTGGACATCAGAAAAACCTCCCTAACTGTCAAGGTTGATAAACACTGGAATAAACTGCCCAGGGAGGTTGTGGAGTATCCATCATTGGAGATTTTTAAGAGCATGTTAGACAAACACCTGTCAGGGATGGTCTAGAAGATAATAATTCATCCTGCCTTGAGTGCAGGGGACTGGACTAGAAGACCTCTCGAGGTCTCTTCCAGTCCTATGAGTCTATGACAGTACTCTTTAGCATTCCATTCTACTGTGTAGTACCTGACTCCACAATTAGTCTCATTGACTCCAATATTTTTAGTATCAGCATCTGGCCAACTGAGACTATTCATATGAGTATGTGCTCACCAATGTGAGTAAAGGGTGCAGAATCAGGCACATGATAAGGCAATAATGTCCCGAAAACACCAGGATGGGGGAAGGGCATCGTACACAGCTATTGAAACTATCTATTCATCAGCTACACAATGACAACCTTGGGGCTGGGCAGGGTCTCAGCAGGGGAGAAACTGGGTTGCAGTCGCCCTCCACAACGTATTCTCTGCTGAAGAGCACAAAGGATTAAGCTACTGCTGCTCAAAGGAGTGCTACTTTTATTTCTTCATCAGCACTCCTCTGGCGAGAGGTTACAGCACTGATTCTGAGTGAGGAGCTAATAGCAGTAAGGTTCCTTAGGAAGCAGTGCTGAATGAACAGACGTAATCCACAACCGTATAATAAATATTTCTTCTAATGGAAGGACAGATTGCCCAGGCTTATGTGATCATGCAATCAAAGACCAAATCATGATGCCTATAGGCAAGGAAGCAAAGACAAACATAGCCTGGGGAAAGGGAAGAGAGAGCAACAAAGGTCATGGAAGGAGGAGAACAGAGAGAATGGACACAAAGGTAGATGAGCAGACCATAAGGCAACCTTCTTTTTTCAGTTACTTTAACTTTGTGGGTTTAAATCTCAAGTTTAATATTCCATCTCCAGTTTATATATGCAACCCAGGGTCTGATTATAAATAGAAGGCAGTGCTTAAAAACATATATGTTCTAATATATAAAATATATCTACTGTGGGTGTTCCCCTTAAAAAGAAGACGAGACCTTCCTTTTATTAATTTCTAAAACAGACTAAATCACTTGCTATTGAACTTCCCCTTCCATTCTCTGTCCCAAAACAGACAGAGTTAGACTGAGAGTCCTTGTATTGTCTCCCATCATATTTTACTCCTGGGGGAATTTTGTGCCAAAAAAAATAAAATTTTTGCACCAAAAAATTAAAAATTCTGTGCACAATATTTTAAAATTCTGCAAATTTTATTTGTCAAAATAACACTACATAATCACATCAGTTTCAATTATTTTGGTAATTTATTTCAAAATACCTGTCAGAAAATATGTTTGTAACAATACAGACATGCACGAAAATTTCCCCAGGAGTAGAGGGTTAAAGAAAACCTTATGACAGCTCAGTTCCCGTTTCTCTGCCCCCTCCCCACCACCTGAGCACAGACAGGGGGCCAGACGCCCACACCCACTTCCTCCCAGAGCCCAGCCATGACCCCCCTAGCCCAGACACCAGACCGCCTCTCTCCCAGAGCTCAGCCACCAGCCTCCCTTCCCCCCAGAGCCCAGACACATGTCCACTTCCTGTCCAGAGCCCAGCCATGGCCCCCACAGCTCAGACACTCGTCCCCCTCCCACCCAGGGATCCAGAGGGAGAAACAGCCTCTTGCTGGGTCCCAAGCTTTGGTGGAGTTTCCTGCAAGCCACCATCTCCTTCCCTCAAGGCAGGCAGGGAATTGCAGCTGCTAGAAACTCTCTACTCTCTTCCCCTTCCCTCCCCCTGTAGTGTCTTCTATGTGTGAGCTGGGCTCTGTTGGGTCCAGCTGCCCCTAGTGGAAGCCAACAGCACAGCAGCCCATTTCTGTGAGGGAAAGGAAATTATATGCAAAAAACATTTCTGCAAAATTCTGCATTGCGCAATGGCACAGAATTCGCCCAGAAGTAATGTTATGACCTTCCTTTATCCTTCTCTGATCTAGTCACCTAACCAATTGTTTATGGCCACATTCTCAGCATTTCACAATGGCAAATTACACCATAGGATGCAGATCTGAGAGCAGCAGCTTTAGTATTTTTTCCCTACAGACTCAAAGCATCTCTCGTTGATGCTCTTCAACTCTGCTGATGCAAGCCAGGAAGTAATTCCAATGAATTAAGCTAACTCTTGGTTTACTCCAGTGTAACAGAGATCAGAACTGGCTCTATAACTTTCCTTTTCATACACACAACGCAAGAAAATGCAACTGTTTTATTTAGGAAAAAAATTGCCCCAGCAGGGCATGTGAATGGGAGTGAAAATAGTGAAAAGAAATAAGCAATGAGTCACAGTAGGGAAAAAATTAACTAGATGTAGGATATTATTGCAGTCTTCTTTTAAGTTTTTATTGACAACAACCAATAGAGAATAAGAATCTAAAATACCAGAAAACTCCAAGAGCACTATTTTCCTCTTGTTGAATATTTGCAAAAAGAAAAATACTTTTGATTATTCAGCTCTGTAGGAATCCACATTGTTGGTTTATTTTCCCCCTTTCTTTTCTCCTTTCTTTTTCGGTAATACAAATATACTGCATTCAAAGACTGACAATCCAATCATCTGTGGAACAGGTCCAAGTAATAGCATGCTCCAGTGAAATAACCTCAGATGCCAATAGATAATATGAGAGGGATAAATATATACTGAATATCTACCAACTCAACACCTAGGGTTCGATATATTGAAAGTCTAAGTGAAATTGAATTATAATTTCATTCAGGTGGGGATACTGAAGGACAACACTTATTTTTATATAGAAGAGTGCACAAAAATAATAAGAGTCAGGCAGATGTGTTTTGTTAGTAATGGTCATGGAACAGGAAACAACGACTGTACACTGCCCTTGGCTAAGCATTTTTGGTGCCATTTGAGTGCAGATTTCTTTACTGAGTTCCCATAATTATTCCTTGACCAATTGTCTAATCTTTCTGAATTACTTTGGTGCCTTGCCTCTGCCTCACTAGAAGTTCATGAGTAGTAAAGTCAATGGGACTACTCATACACTTAAAGTTAGCTGTTATGTTTTGAAGGATCAAGGCCATTATACATATTTGGTGCAGTTGACTTTAGGTCAGAGGAATCCTTGACAACATATCCCCAAGCAAAAATACACAAGAAATGAGATAGACCCATGCAGCTGCATCCTATAAAGACATTGGACACAAAAGTGGATACTGTAGCCCAGTGTGTGTGAAATTCCATTGCCTGTCTTATGCAAGAGGGCAGACTAGATGACCACAATGGTCCCTTCTAGCCTTAATATCTATTCATACATTTTAAAAAGTGATACTTATGTAATAAAGTACTTATATTTCACAAAGTGCCACAATGTACATTTCCTAAAGGATTTTGTTGTCGCCCATTCTTTAATATATGCAGCTCCAAAGTTCTTCAAGCTCACATCCCATGAGTACCAAAGACCAAAATCCATAGGAGCTATTTTAAAATATTTTTTCATAAGCTTCCCCGCCGCTTCCATTAAAATAGCATATTAAAAGCCTAGTCCATCAATATGCCAAGCACTTTGTCCTGAGAGCTGAATATCCTCATCCACCACTGGCATCAATGAGAACTAAAAGCACTCCATGCCTTGCATGGCTGGTCCCTGTACAATAAGGACAAAATATTGACACCACTGAAGTCAATGTGAGTTTTGCCATTGACTTAATAAGGCAAGGATTTCACACTAAGTATTTTAAAGCAAGTTCTCCTTTCTTGACTGTTATATTAAACGTTCTTTTTATGAGATTTTTCACAATCCAAATACATGCATTTTCCTTCCATCTTCTCATCTTTAATAATGGTATGTATTAAATTAATAAAATATTTTAGAATCTCTTACATATTTCATGCAAGCTCTTTTTCACTGTCACATTAAAGCTTCAGTTATATATTCCTATACAAAACTGAAAAGAAATGTAAATTGTCATAACCAGTCAAAATCCTCATATAGTGGCCAATACAAAAATTATTGTGTTGCAAGGAAATAAATAGATAAAGGAAATTTCTGGCTGGCTAAGGTAGAGTTACATTGGCATTCCAGTTGCCAGGCTAACCCCTTTTTTTAATTTCCTCTTTGTATTCTCAGGGAGAATATTCTCAAGGGGAGAATTAACTAGTTGGCCACTCTTTTGCCTAAAAACCATGTAATACTGGGAATTCTGCATCATTTCAATGCAAAAATCCATGAAGGCCAAGGTTCTCTGGAAAGATACTTGACGTTTACCAAAACCTTTTGAAGAGCCTTGGTCTTTGTAACAATATCAGAAATGAGGTGAGTGTCAGATAGACTGGGTTATTGTGTATGTTTCAAACTGCTCCAGAATTCATCAGTTCCTCTAATGCAGTGGTTCTCAATCAGGGGTATGCATACCCTGGGGGTACTCAGAGGTCTTCCGGGGGTATATCAGCTCATCTAGATATTTGCCTAGTTTTACAACAGGATACATAAAAAGTAGGGCTGTTGATTAATCACAGTTAACTCACGCGATTAACTCAAAAAAATCATGAAAAAAAAATTCATCACAATTAATCACAGTTTTAATCACACTGTTAAAAAATAGAATTCCAATTGAAATTTATGAAATATTGTGGATGTTTTTCTACATTTTCATATATATTGTATTCTGTGTTGTAATTGAAATCTAAGTGTATGTTATTTTTCATTACAGATATTTGCACTGTAAAATGATAAACAAAAGAAATAGTATTTTTCAATTCACCTCATCCAAGTACTGTAGTGCAATTTCTGTTGTGAAAATGCAACCTACAGATGTAGAATTTTTTTGTTACAGAATTTTACTCAAAAACAAAACAATGTAAAACTTAAGAGCCTACAAGTCCACTGAGTCCTACTTTTTGTTCAGCCAATCGCTAAAACAAACAAGTTTGTTTACATTTACAGGAGATAACGCTGCCCTCTTCTTATTTATAATGTCACCAGAAAGTGAGAACAGGCATTCGCATAGCACTTTTGTAGCTGGCAGTGCAAGGTATTTATGTGCCAGATATGCTAAACATGCATATATGCCCCTTCATGCTTCGGCTACCATTCCAGAAGACATGCTTCCATGCTGATGACGCTCGTTAAAAAAATTATGCGTTAATTCAATTTGTGACTGAACTCCTTGGGGGAGAATTGTATGTCCCCTGCTCTGTTTTATCGACATTCTGCCATATATTTCATGTTATAGTAGTCTCAGATGATGACCCAGCATGTTATTCATTTTAAGAACACTTTCACTGCAGATTTGACAAAAAGCAAAGAAGGTACCAATGTGATATTTCTAACGATAGCTACAGCTCTTGACCCAAGGTTTAAGAATCTGAAGTGCCTTCCAAAATCTGAGATGGATGAGGTGTGAAGCATGCTTTCAGAAGTCTTAAAAGAGAAACACTCTGATGCGGAAACTACAGAACCTGAACCACCAAAAAGGAAAATCAACCTTTTGCTGGTGGCATCTGACTCAGATAATGAAAATGACAATGCATTGGTCTGCACTGCTTTGGATTGTTATCGAGCAGAATCTGTCATCAGCATGTCCCCTGAAACGGTGGTTGAAGCATGAAGGGACATATGAATCTTTCGCGCATCTGGCACATAAATATCTTGCAACATTGGCTACAACAGTGCCATGAGAACACCTGTTCTCACTTTCAGGTGACATTGTAAACAAGAAGTGGGAAGCATTATTTCCTGCAAATGTAAACAAACTTGTTTTTCTGAGTGATTGGCTGAACAAGAAGTAAGACTGAGTGGACTTGCAGGCTCTAAATTTTACATATTTTATTTTTGAATGCAAGTTTTTTGTACATAATTGTACAGTAGTAAGTTCAACTTTCATGATAAAGAGATTGCACTACAGTACTTGTATTAGGTGAATTGAAAAATACTATTACTTTTTTTTTTACAGTGCAAATATTTATCAAAAATAAATATAAAGTGAGCACTGTATACTCTGTATTCTGTGTTGTTATTGAAATCAATATATTTGAAAATGTAGAAAACATCCAAAAATATTTAAATAAATGGAATTCTATTATTGTTTAACAGAGCGATTAATCACATGATTCATCTTTTTAATCACGTGCTTAATCACAATTAATCTTTTAAATGGCATGACAGCCCTAATTTTTTTAATTGCTTGACAGCCCTAATAAAAAGCAATAGCGAAGTCAGTACAAACTAAAATTTCATAGACAATGATTTGTTTATACTGCTCTGTATACTACACATTGAAATATAAGTGCAATATTTATATTCCAATTGATTTATTTTATAATTATATGGTAAAAATGAGAAAGAGCAATTTTTCAGTAATAGTGTGCTGTGACACACTTGTATTTTTATGTCTGTTTTTTAAGTTTTTAAGTGAGATGAAACTTGGGGCTACACAAGACAAATCAGACTCTTGAAAGGGGTACAGTAGACTGGACAGGTTGAGAGCCACTTCTGTAATGAAGTGTTGGCATCAATAATTATTACTTTCTTGAGTTTAACTCATGTGTCCCTTTAATTAATATGTATAGTTATGCTGCTGCCATAGTCAAAATCCTGCCTCTGTTTACCGTGGTTATGTAGTTTTAGAGTACAATTGGTGTGGATCCTGCTCCCAACCAATGGAAGAAGGCTTGGGTCCAATATGCAGTCTTATATTAACATTTGCTGTGACATCTTATTGCTGTCATGTAATCTGGAGAAACTATAGTGATATGAGTTTCATATCATCTTATCAGAAGCAGATGGTTTACAGTGTCAATCAAAAAAAGATGAGCTTAGAAGTTTACCGCAGACAAAAATGGAGTTATTTGATTATACTTATTTTCTTACTGTCAAAGTGTCCTTTCCCCCGCATCATTATCTCAGATATAATTGCAATGTTGTAGACCTGATTAGAGGTACAGAAGATATATAGGTTTTGGCCTGCTTTCCTTGAGTATCAGGCAGAAACAGCCCTCTTTGGGTTTTACAGATTCAAGATAAACTGCTACACAGCCACACAAATATATTTTACCTTAACTGCCACAGCATTTAGCCTTTTACAATGAGAAAACTGTTTATCATGCACTGCACTTAAATCTAGATTTTAAGTAATTTTGCAGATGCTGTGGAAATAATTGGAAACATTATCAATTTCAAAGTAATATGGCTAGAGAAAAAGTAAATGTGACTTATCAGGTAAAAATGTTTTAATGCATGTTGACACTGGAGCTGTCCTTCCAAAATTTGTTGTTTATTTTATCATTAACAGAGGGCCAACACTGTTCTGAAGCTTTACCAAACAGCTTATGCTGGGAATTTATCCTCTTAAGAATCCCAAACTTCCCAGAAGGCAGGCTGGGTCAGAATACCAAGAGGTCAGAGTCAGGGAGCAGCAGCAGGTAATGAAGAGGAGGAAGTCCTAAACAGAGGAAAACCACAGTTACACAGACAGCTTTCCATTCCTCTGCTGGGTTTAAACAGAAGCAGGCAACAGTCTGACCCCTTCAGTTTCATCGCTAAGATTCAAATACTAGAGCCCTCTGCCAGAGTTGAGCTTTGAGTTCTAGTTATCACCAGGAAGCTGGTCAGAACATAGTGGCTCCCAAGAGTCCTGTGGTCTTGCTGACATACTGCAGGTGAATGGTTTGAGGGTAACTCCACTGAAGTATTGGAGTACTACCTATGAGGATATATGAACAATTTATTTGAATCTGTTGCAGAAGCTAGCATGGCAGGACCAGATGGAAGGTTCTAAACAGAAACTCTACATTGAAGCAGAGAGTCAGAGAGTAAATTTTGGAAAAATATTACTTTTCTTATTCTAATAGAGCTTTTTGTTCAGTGATAGAAGAAAATAACTCTTTCTCAGATTCTTTATCACCATATGACACTACCTGCTTATACCAGTGGTTGGTTTGGCTCAAAAGCCTTATTGCCCATATCTAGAATGAAGAGGAGAGGTTATAAAAGTCAGAATACACAGCTAAGGAGGAGCAGTTCATTTAAGGCCGGACTACATGGGCTATGAATTGTTCAGAAATAATCAATGAGAAATTGTAGTTGAAGAGAAACCAACCAAACCTTAGCTTGCTAAATCAGAGGAATAGAGAATAAAGGGACAAAATATAGCCAGAAATATGTGCCCAAAAGAATGGGTGTGATTTTGCATAACTCTATTCAGCCAATGGTTCATTTGATTCTCCATCTGATTTCATCCAAAGACCTCATTTTACACCATTAGTTCTAAACTTCTACCACATGTAATAAACACAATAAGTAGGTGACAGGGATGATTTCAGCTGCTATTTAAGTTACAGAGAAGGCCAGAATTCTGAATGACACAGAAGTTACAAAGAGCCTAAAGAAGGGTCATTTGATAACAAATGATAGGTACAACTAAAGGTAGTGTTCATTCAGAAATTTGTTTTACCATCAAATGCCCTGTCAGTGTTTTATAAACTGTGATGCACAGGGTGGTGATCCCCTGCTATGGGTAAGAAGATCAGCTGTTTATGTTTGTCAAAGTAAGAATAATAGACCCAAGGAATACAACTGCCACTTGTTTGCATCTCTTCTTCAAATGTAGACAAATCTAGTCATTTTAAAATAATTTATTTTCTGCAAAGCTGTCTTCTTGAATCATTCCCTTATATAAACATTAAACCATATATTTCCTGGTTCCATCAGTACATGCCTAGATTTTAATTTACTGTAGATCAGTAAGTCTATGAAGGGAGATACAGGGCCAGATTCTCAGCTGGTGTAAGCTCCATTGAGTTAATGAAGCAATGATGATTATTTACACTGGATGAGGATTTGATCCACTATGAATGGAAAACAAAAGGCTCCACATTGTGGAGTTTTTTGAATGTACAGGGTCTATACTTTTTCCTCAGCATGAATGGGTGCTAAAAACCCAGTAAAAGAAAATCTTAAGGCATGCTCCGACTTCAGTGACAATGGTGTAAATCAGGGTACCTCCATGGAAGGCAGTAGAGTTATACAAGCATAAAAGCTGTGTAAGATCAAAATCAGGCCCACAGTCCTTAAATAGCTTCCCTGGGAATTATTTCAAATTTCAGTAACAGCAAGTGTATCATTGTAGCTTGTGAAGCAGCCAAACGGAAACTGATCAATCTGATGGGTTGATTACTGTTCCAGCCTATTTGGCAATCTCATTATGAATAAGAACTTAGGAACATAAGAATGGCCATAGTGGGTCAGACCAAAGGTCCATCCAGCCCAATATCCTGTCTACCTATAGTGCCCAGGTGCCCCAGAGGGAGTGAACCTAACAGGTAATGATCTATTGATCTCTCTCCTGCCATCCATCTTCACCCTCTGACAAACAGAGGCTAGGGACACCATTCCTTACCCATCCTGGCTAATAGCCATTAATGGACTTAACCTCCATGAATTTATCCACTTCTCTTTTAAACCCTATTATAGTCCTAGCCTTCACAACCTCCACAGGCAAGGAGTTCCACAGATTGACTGTGCGCTGAGTGAAGAAGAATTTCCTTTTATTTGTTTTAAATCTGTTGCCCATTAATTTCATTTGGTGGCCCGTAGTTCATAGATTATGGGAACAAGTAAATAACTTTTCCTTATTCACTTTCTCCACACCACTGATTTTATATACCTCTATCATATCCCCCCTTAGTCTCCTCTTTTCCAAGCTGAAAAGTCCTAGCCTCTTTCATCTCTCCTCATCTGGGACCTGTTCCAACCCCCAAAACATTTTAGTTGCCCTTTTCTGAACCTTTTCTTATGCCAGTATATCTTTTTTGAGATGAGGGGACCACATCTGTATGCAGTATTCAAGATGTGGGCATACCATGGATTTATAGAAGGGCAATAAGATATTCTCTGTCTTATTCTCTATCCCTTTTTTAATGATTCCTAACATCCTGTTTGCTTTTCTAACTGCCGCTGCACACTGAGTGGACGTCTTCAGAGAACTATCCACGATGACTCCAAGATCTTTCTCCTGATTAGTTGTGGCTAAATTAGCCCCCATCATATTGTATGTATAATTGGGGTTATTTTTTCCAATGTGCATTACTTTACATTTATCCACATTAAATTTCATTTGCCATTTTATTGCCCAATCACTCAGCCTTGTGAGATCTTTTTGAAGTTCTTCACAGTCTGCTTTGGTCTTAACTATCTTGAGCAGTTTAGTATCATCTGCAAACTTTGCCACCTTGCTGTTTACCCCTTTCTCCAGATCATTTATGAATAGGTTGAATAGGATTGGTCCTAGGACTGACCCTTGAGGAACAGCACTAGTTACCCCTCTCCATTCTGAAAATTTACCACTTATTCCTACCCTTTGTTCCCTGTCTTTTAACCAGTTCTCAATCCATGAAATGATCTTCCCTCTTATCCCATGACAACTTAATTTACGTAAGAGTCTTTGGTGAGGGACCTTGTCAAAGGCTTTCTGGAAATCTAAGTACACTATATCCACTGGATCCCCCTTGTCCACGTGTTTGTTGACCCCCTCAAAGAACTCAAATAGATTGGTAAGACATGATTTCCCTTTACAGAAACCATGTTCACTTTTGTGCAACAATTTTTCTTCTATGTGTCTGACAATTTTATTCTTTACTGTTGTTTCAACTAATTTGCCCAGTACTGATGTTAGACTTACCAGTCTGTCATTGCCAAGATCACCTCTAGATCCCTTCTTAAATATTGGCGTTATATTAGCTATCTTCCAGTCATTGGGTACAGTAGCTGATTTAAAGGACAGGTTACAAACCATAGTTAATTGTTCTGCAATTTCACATTTGAGTTCTTTCAGAACTCTTGGGTGAATGCCATCTGGTCCCAGTGACTTGTTACTGTTAAGTTTCTCAATTAATTCCAAAACCCCCTCTAGTGTCACTTCAATTTGTGACAATTCCTCAGATTTGTCACCTACAAAAGATGGCTCAGGTTTGGGAATCTCCCTTATGTCCTCAGTCGTGAAGACTGAAGCAAAGAATTCATTTAGTTTCTCTGCGATGACTTTATCATCTTTAAGTGTTCCTTTTGTATCTTGATTGTCCAGGGGCCCAACTGGTCATTTAGCAGGCTTCCTGCTTCTGATATACTTAAAAAACATTTTGTTATTACCTTTTGAGTTTTTGGCTAGCTGTTCTTCAAACTCCTTTTTCGGTTTTCTTATTACCTTTTTACATTTAATTTGGCAGTGTTTATGCTCCTTTCTATTTACCTCACTAGGATTTGACTTCCACTTTTTAAAAGATGCCTTTTTATATCTCACTGCTTCTTTTATACGGTTGTTAAGCCACGGTGGCTCTTTTTTAGTTCTTTTACTGTGTTTTTTAATTTGGGGTATACATTTAAGTTGAGCCTCTATTATGGTGTCTTTGAAAAGTGTCCATGCAGCTTACAGGGATTTCACTCTAGTCACTGTACTTTTAATTTCTTTTTAACTAACCTCCTCATTTTTGCATAGTTCCCCTTTCTGAAATTAAATGCCACAGTGTTGGGCTGTTGAGGTGTTCTTCCCATCACAGGAATGTTAAATGTTATTATATTATGGTCACTGTTTCCAAGCAGTCCTGTTATAGTTACCTCTTGGACCAGATCCTGCGCTCCACTCAGGACTAGATTGAGAGTTGCCTCTCCCCTTGTGGGTTCCTGTACCAGCTGCTCCAAGAAGCAGTCATTTAAAGTATCGAGAAATTTTGTCTCTGCATTTCGTCCTGAGGTGACAGGTACCCAGTCAATATGGGGATAATTGAAACCCCCCACTATTATTGAGTTCTTTATTTTGAGAGCCTCTGTAATCTCCCTTAGCATTTCATCGTAACTATCACTGTCCTGGTCAGGTGGTCGATAATAGATCCCTACTGTTATATTCTTATTAGAGCATGGAATTACTATCCATAGAGATTCTATGGAACATGTGGATTCATTTAAGATTTTTATTTCATTTGATTCTACATTTTCTTTCACATATCGTGCCACTCCCCTTCCCCCCCCCCGCACGACCTGTTCTGTCCTTCCGATATATTTTGTACCCCAGAATGATTGTATCCCATTGATTGTCCTCACTCACCAGGTTTCTGTGATGCCTATTATATCAATATCCTCCTTTAACACAAGGCACTCTAGTTCACCCATCTTATTATTTAGACTTCTACCATTTGTGTACAAGCACTTTAAAAACTTGTCACTGTTTATTTGTCAGCCCTTTTTTCATGTGTCAGATTCTTTATGTGAAGGTTTCTCATCTGATCTGGCCCATACTTTGTCCTCTTTCATCCCCTCCTCCTGACTAAAACCTAGAGAATCTCTATCAATAGAGTCTCCTCTAAGAGAGGTCTCTGTCCGATCCACATGTGCCTCTGCAGCAATCGGCTTTCCCCTATCTCTCAGTTTTAAAACTGCTCTGCAACCTTTTTAATGTTAAGCACCAGCAGTCTGGATCCACTTTGGTTTAGGTGGAGCCCATCCTTCCTGTATAGACTCCCCCTATCCCAAAAGTTTCCCCAGTTCCTAATAAATCTAAACCCCTCCACTCTACACCATCGTCTCATCCACGCATTGAGACTCTGAAGCTCTGCCTGCCTACCTGGCCCTGCGCATGGAACTGGTAGCATTTCTGAGAATGCCACCATAGAGGTCTTGGATTTCACTCTTTTCTAGCAGCCTAAATTTGGCCTCCAGGATGTCTCCCCTACCCTTCCCTACGTCATTGGTACTTACATGTACCACGACCACCAGCTCCTCCCTAGCACTACACATAAGTCTATTTAGATGCCTCGAGAGATCCGCAACTTTCGCACCAGGCAGGCAAGTCACCATACGGTTCTCCCAGTCATCACAAACCCAGCTATCTATGTTTCTAATGATCAAATCTCCCATTACTAACACCTGCCTTTTCCTAATGACTGGAGTTCCCTCCCCCGGAGAGGTAACTTCAGTGCAAGAGGATACCCCAACATCATCTGGAAGGAGGGTCCCAACTATGGGAAGGTTTCCCTCTGTTTCCATTGACTGCTCTCCTTCTCTGGGCCTTTCATCCTCCTTAACAGCACAGGGGCTGTCTGACCAGAGGTGGGACAAATCTACAGTGTCCCGGAAAGCCTCAGCAACATACCTCTCTGCCTCCCTTAGCTCCTCCAGTTCCTCCACCCCGTGCATGGTCTCTGAGGGCGAAGAGCTCCTTGCACCAAATGTACACATATGCCACCCACCCACAGAGCAGGTAATCATACATGCTACACTGAGTGCAATAAACAGGATAGACCCCACTCTGCTGCTGGGCTTCTGCCTGCATTTTCTCCTACAGCTACCTAGGTTAATGATAGGGTTTTTGTTAAAATCAAGAAATTTTGATTACAGTTTAGTGTAAAGGTTTTAAAGAATGGCAAGTGTATCTTGCCCCCTTCCAAACTCCCTCTCTAAACTCCCTGTTAGCAGCCTCTGTTCGCAAAGCTCCCTGGTCACTGCTTTATAAAGCCCTGGCCTCCTTGATAGCCCCGCCCCCTGACTAAGGCTCAGCCAATGAACAGAGGCTTCTAGATTTCAAATCTTGTTTAGAAGCTCACAGCTTCCAACTGCTGGCCACAGCACATGGTCCTTCAAATAGACAGACAGACAGACAAACACACACAAGCTCAGCACACAGCACATGACCCCTAAACACAGACACACACTACACACAGCCACTTACCCAAGGGTCCCGTATTTGCTCCTCCTCCACCTGGAGAACTCCCTCTCAAAACTGAGTGGTATGGGAATGAATCAAAACTTGGTACTTTTGCTCTTACTGAGAAATCCATGAAAGGATAGAAAGATTTTGTTCCTTTGCACTGTTTCTCTATCTTCTTTTCAGCTCATTCTAACTCAGTATAAAAGGCCGGGTCTAGATGAGTAACAGTTCTAGCATCCCTATGCATTGTATCTCTGGTTCACCTTAACTGTACATTCTTTCCCTCCATATATTCAGTATTTGGATTGAAAGCTTAAAGATATAGAAAGAAGTCTAACCGTGATTTCATCCCTATCACAAAGGATTCCTCTTTGACGGATAAGAAGCTTATATTGACTTTTTTTCCCGTCAATCTTCTCAACTGCAGCTCTCCAAAGACCATATTAAATCATGGTCTCTTCTGTATGGGGAGATGTCAGCAAACCAGTAAAGTGCCTGAAACCACTATGGCTTATTGCTTAAAGTAGCCAAGTCAGCAGGCCATAAAGTGGCCATGTAGCAAACTCAGCTTGACCAAGGAAGGAGGGGAGGGGGTTTTGGGTGCCACAGAAAGGGCAGCTTGACCCCATGTCCTTCCTGATAAGAATTGTGTTGAAGTTGCTGATACATGCATTTTAGAAGAGCAGGATGTGCCCCAGGAATGTCTATTGGGGCCTCAAGGCTGCAAACTCGGAAAAATCCACACCTGGTTAATCAATAATCAGAAGGAGCCTCTTGCTTGACTATTGGAACTGCCTGCTTAACAAGTTTTCTTTAAGGGACATGTCATTCTATTACTAAATGTAATATATAAATAAGGGGGAAAAGTTTGAGGTAGTGGGACTCTTCAGGACTGGACTGTCCCTCTGGATGCTTCTTGTGTTCCCAGATGGGCTGCAGCTGTGCCACTCGAGAGCCACACTCAGCTTTGGTAATTATCAAGGGTTGGGGGTGTTTTACTAACCTGTTGCGGACATGTGTATAAGTGCTTGACACTAAGTAAAGTTTAGCTTTAAGTGAAAGCACTCTTGTATTGTTCTGTTTGTGCCAGCCATCTATCGGTTGGATGGCCGTGTCTCCCCTGATTTATTTCCTGACACCACCTCACACAGAGTAAAAGTTAACAAGAACTTTGGGTTGAAAGAACCCCGGGTAACATCTTGCATGGACTTTTTGTTGTTTTTTTTTTTTGCTTCCACTGGGCCCACAACATACTGTAAGCAGGTACAGATAATAAGCTTGGCCCTTAAACTTGGAACATGACTTCCCTCCAATCTATAAACATTTATTGTGCCAATAGCTGGACAAGTTAAAAATAAGTTCACAAAGAGAATTGGAATGTGTGTATTCTATTGTTGCGTCTGTTTACATTCCATAATTCTAACCATTTCCTTCAGGATTTCTCTCTCTCCCTCTATTTTCCCTGTTTCTTTGTTGGATTGCAAGGCAGAAAATGTATTCATAATTCAGAACTGGAGAGAACATCTGCAGAAGCTAAATAGATATGAGTGTTTAGACTGAGCATTCTGAGTCTTCTGTGGTTATGTTTAAGGATCCCCCAAAATTCCCATCATTTCCCATCCTTGTTAAATCCCTTTATTTCAGGCTCTCTGCATCTTTAGCTTGACTTCTGGAACCTTTTCTATAATTGCCCCTATATTAAGAGTGAGGCTAATCTCAACATTACATGTGGGAGGGGGAGGAAAACACTTCGTGAGAGGGTGTTTCATAATCTTATGACTAGAGATGGGACCAAACCAGTAAGTCTGGAATCTAGTGTGAACTTTCCTAATAATGTGGGGTATCTGGATCCAGAAACTTGGTAGAGGCTACAGTGATGGAGGCCACATAAGCACTGAGCTACCTACCAGGATAGCTAGTAAAAGGCCTGAAGAATCCCATTGTGGTCTGTCAGATAGGAGATAGCTTTGGGAGACAAAAGACTTTTGTTCTACTCCCAGTTCAGCCACTGAATCCCTTTGGGTATGTCTACACAGCAAAGAAAATCTCATGTCTGGCCTGTGCTCTAGAACACTGTGGGGTGGGACGGTTCTGGATCCCAGTCCCCAGCCCAAAAGTCTACACAGAAATGAAACAACCCCACAGCCCAAGTCCCACAAGCTCAAGTCTGCTGGCATGGGACAGCTGCAGGTTTTTCTTTGCTGTGTACACACAACTTTTGTAAGCTTGGGTAAGTCATTCAACCTCTGTGTGCCACTGTACTTATCTAGTCTCTGGGCTACCTAATGGGCACAGCTGGTCTGAAATAGGCTGCCCAATTGGCTGCCCAACCTGATTGGTTGGAAGAGTCAGCAGACCTGCTTTTAAGCCCAGATCAGCAGCTGTTCAGTGGCTGCTCAAAGCATTTACCTATGGGCTGTGATAGCTCCTGCTGCAGATCCAGCCTTTCTCCTCCTCCTTGCCTCCACCCAGGAAACCCAGCTCTCACTTTGCTCTGAGCCTCAACTCTGGCATCTGGTCTCTGACACTGACCCTGGGCTCTTATTCCTGGCAACTGACTCCTGCTCCAGACACTAGGCATGACCACTCACATCCCAGTCACTGACACTTAACCATCCTTTGTAAAGTGTTCTGATATTTACAGATGAATACTGGAATAAGTGTCTCTACACAAGGGGGGTTATACTGATATATCTATAGCCACATACATTCACATTTTAGGTTATAGCAAAAAATATTTCCTGTAAAGACAAGGCCACCTAAGTAAGGTATGTGAACTGCTGGAATACATCAGATATTATAGTAATGGGAGGAGGACTATAAATAGCTATGTAAATTGATAGATCCATCTCTATGAGAGATACATGAACTGGTGAAATATATCACATATTACAGTAATTGAGGGTCATATCAGCACCCAGATAGAGATCAATTAGTCTCTACCTAAGAGATGTATGTGAACTTAGTGTCTCATTTCCCAATTTTCAAATAGTGACAATATGATTTTCAAAAGAAATATCCTTACAAATGTGAACACTCAAGGAAAGCCGTGTTGCAAATTTATCATCAGCATTTGATTTGTACTGCACAACAAGGTAATGCTCAAAAGAGAGTTCAACCACTCCTTCCAAATTACAAAGCTTTAGTGTAGTCACAGAAACATTCAAGGGGTAAAGGAACAAGATGTGTTTGAGTCTTTCAATTGGTATAATCATTATTCTGTTGATCTGTAAAATAAGAATATTCAGCTTTGATGTGCTGTAGTGTATATAACAATTCTCTAGTAGAGGCATTGTTCCTCAGTTTTTTCCAACTGATTTGATTTTCTGAATGACATTAAATATAAAGAGATGTAAAAAAGCTGTAATTAGCATTTAGACATTCTTTAGTGATGTTAAAATCTGACAGCTATAAGTGTCAAAAATTAAGTGTCTTGAAATGTAACAAATACAGGATTCATGGGATTAAATGGATCTTATTTATCCCTTGTGAATTCACTCCCTTTGTCACTTCAGAAGGACTGAAAAAAGTCATTGTTGCTGGCGATTATCCATATTTCTCCTTACATAACATAAGAACAGCCATACTGGGACAGACCAAAGGTCCATGTAGCCCAGTATCCTGTTTTCTGACGGAGGCCAGTGCCAGACACTTCAGAGGGAATGAATAGAATAGGGCAATTATAAAAAATGATCTATCTCCTGTTGTCCTATCTCAGCTTCTGGCAGTCAGAGGTTTAGGGTCACCCAGAGCATGAGGTTGCATCCCTGACCATTTTGGCTAACAGCCATTGATGGACCTATCCTCTGACTTTTACAAATAAAATGAAAACTTGCTGATCAGCAAGATTATAAAGGTGGGAAAATACATAAAGTTACATCATTATTTAAATTATATCAGTGCTTAAAAAACACATATGGACCAGATTTATTCACGTTGAGACTGAGGTCAATGGGACTACATGTGGAGTATCAATCAGTGTGAGTAAAAGTGACCAGAATCTTATCATCATGTGATTATCATCAGGCGTTTCTGGGGTACATAGCCTTGGTTATTTCAATCCTGACTCACCTTAAGCTAGGTCAGTACTAGATGAAACTTCTCTGTTGCATTCCAAACTTCCTGAAAAATGCCAAAGTTTCTGTAGCACCACTAGGAGAGCCACCAATGAGGAGAAGGTTAAAATATTCACAGTTGATTAAGTCTTGTCATACCCACTACTTGGGTTATAAGAATGGATATCTGTTCTCTGTTTAGTACTTTGCTTACTAGTAACCAGCTTGGGTAATGAATGAGAAGAAGGTGCAGGAATATAGTATGGACAAAGTCCCAAAAAGTGGCTGCCTTGAAGTTAGTTGTAGTCCATGTACAAAGTGTGTGCTCACAGGGACTTTTGCATGACTAACTCTAAAAGCTATTCAAAGTGAAAGTCCTAATTCTGTGAAGCTGCATTGGCAATTTTTAATTTTTTAGGGTCCTGACTGAATGCTCTTTGAAGTAGTTGGAAAGATTTCCATTGACTTCAATGGATTTTGGATTGGGCCCTAAATTGGTTGATTGTTAATTAAACGATTCAAGGAAAAGTGTGGGGGGAGGGGGGAGGAACTAAAGGAAAAAGGATTTGGTAGGGTAGCAATCTTTCCCATTTGTGTGTTCAATTAATTGTGAACACAATTAATATCTTATGTTAGCAGTTCTGTAAATGGTGGCTAATAAATCTGCCAGAAAAAGTTAAATCCACTTTACCACTCCCTTTCTGTTAAAAATAAATCTATGCCTCCACGCTAATAAAGTGCTATGCACACAAGTAATTTTCAGATAAATGGTATTTAGACATAACATCATCCTGTAAGTAGAATGATTTAGGGGTTTAGAAATAAGAGATAGTGAAATAAATTAATCACATTCAAGCAGAACAGTTTATAGTTTTCATGTTCTCTCTTATTAGGCAAATAAGCAAAAGTGTATTCACATTCTAAATCATTCAGCACACTGAAATTCCTTATGCATTACTTTATTCATAGTACCCTTGTTTTTAAATTGGGGTGTATGAATCGGCTTGGTTGAAATAAGAGTTAGCAGCAAGGTTATAAGAATATAAGGCCATACTGGGTCAGACTAAAGGTCCATCAAGCCCAGTATCCAGTCCTCTGACAGTAGCCAATGGCAGGTGCCCCAAAGGGAATGAACAGACAGGTTACCATCAAGTGATCCATGCTCTGTTACCCAATCCCAGCTTCTTGAAAACAAAGGCTAGGGACATCATTCCTACCCATCCTGGCTAATAGCCATTGATGGACCTACAAAAGAGCAGAGAAATGATAACTTTTGTGGGCAATGTTGGTGAATTCAACAAAAATCGTGAATCATGTGTGGAGAACCTCAAATGTTTTGAGCCATTTGTAGCTTGAAGCTCCATTCCAGATGGACAAAGTTTCAACCTTGCTGACAGTGATGGGTCTGAAGGCATATGGACTGCTGTATGACCTACTGTCTCCAACTATACCCAAGACTGCCACATATGCTGCAATTACTGCAGCAATGCAAAAACATTTTTTCCTGCCCCATCTGTGATAACAGAATGTTATCAGTTCCATCAGCAACATCAGGAAAGTAGTGAATAAGTAGCATAGTTCATTGCTGTTCTAAGGAAGTTGTCAGAGCATTGTCAGTTCGGACAAACATTAAGTGATGCCCTGCATGACCAATGTATCTCTGGAATATACAACAACCAGATCTGGAAGAAGTTTTTGACTGTATCAGCACTTATATTTAAGAAGGTTGTTGAAGTAGTTATTGCCATGGAAACTGCAGAGAAGGATTCTCTAGAATTACTGTGAACCAAGATGTTCACTTCCTGAATTAGTGAGACAGAAGACCTTGGGAAGGCAGGGAATTTCCACGTGGCCATTGTGCACACTACACATGCTGAGGATTGCTGGGCCTGCCAGATCATTTTCAGAAAGTACAAGAAGAAAGGACACATCACTGTGACCTGTCACACAGTTCAATGACCAGCAACACAAAGTAACCATCCATCCAAGAAGACACCTGTGAAGATTGAACATAAGAAAGTATGGAACTCGGGAATTCATAATGTAGAAAAAGACAACAGCTTTAGTGACTCTGATCATGATCTAGCAGAAGCTGGAGTAAGAGATGGCATCCAGGTCACAACTTGACACAGGGAGTTCCTACAAGAATGGAGCTTGATACTGAAGCTGCTGTTTCATTGATTTCTGCATCTATCTAACACCATATATTGTCACAAGCTCCTCTGGAAGAAACCTCCATGGTTTTGAAGACTGATGCTAGAGAAAAGTTAGTCCCAAGAGGGAGCTACTCCAGATGAAACTTTACTTATGTGGACAATCAGCTGTTTTACCCTTGTATGTGACTGAAGGAAAGTATTCACCATTATTTGGTACCACTTGGCTTGAGAAACTCCTGGTGATTGGGGCCAAGATCAAGGAGATCACAAAAGCACTTTAAAAGCTTCAGAAAATACTTGACAGAGTCTCCAAAGTTTTCAAGAAAAAACTTGGACAGATGAGCAACATGGCAGTGAAGCTCATTGTTAAGTCTACAGCAAGCAAAAATACCGCAAGCCCAGAATTGTGAATTTTGCTCTGAAACCTCTGGTGGAAGCTGATTTGAACCATTTAATGAATATTGTAGTCCTGTCACCAGTGTCATACAGTAAGTGGACTACAACCATCATATCATGAACATACCTGTGCTCAAGAAGGATGGCTCCATCCAATTCTGTAAATATTTCAAAGTGAAAATGAATCCAGTTTTATATGCAGACCAGTATCTATTACCACATCTTGAAAATTTGTGGGGAGAATGTTTCAGTAAATTGGATTTGCTCAATGCATACCTATAAATGGAAATTGATCTAGTACATGACAAATATTCACAATCAACATGCAAAAGGACTTATTTTGTTACAACAGGTTGCTTTTTGGTATCACAGAGGCACCTGCACTGTTCCAGAAAGCTACAAATGAGTTCCTGAAGGGACTGAATTGAACCCAGTGCTTTTTGGATGACATCCTTCTTACAGGAAAGGAACAAGAGGATTGTCTTTGAAAATTGGACACTGTCTTGCAACGTTTGGAAGACCATGGACTGAGAGTATGTTGAGACAAACATGAGATTTTCCAAACCTTCAGTTGAATACCTTGGACATGTAATTAATGCCACAGACTTAAGGAAATTGCCAGAGAAAAGTAAGCAGTTCTTCAAGTGCCACCACCAGAGAACATGTCACAGTTACATTCATTCTTAGGACTGCTTAACTTTAATGGTAAATTTCTCCCTAATCTGGCAACAATATTGACACTTTACCTGAACTGTTACAAGCAAGAAAAAAATGGAAATGGACTAAAGAGAATGAGTATGCATTTAAGGAGGCAAAGAAACTGTTGATATCAGCCAAAGTTCTTATCCACTTTGAGTCTCACTACCCATTGCAACTAGCTTATGATGCTTTACCATATGGAGTGGGTGCAGTTCTTTCCCAGGATTTTCCTAATAGCATGGCGAAACCAATTGCCTTTGTTTTATTATTACTCACCACACCTGAGAAGAACTATGCATAAATAGAGTGAGAATCTGTCAGCATTACCTTTAAAATTTGGAAGTTCCATACCTATCTGTCCGGTATACATTTTACCTTGCTGATGAATCATCACCTGTTACTTTCAATTTTGGGACAGAAACATGGAACTCAGTCATTAGCAGCTACTTGTATGCAACACTGGCATTGCTACTTTCAGTTCATTCCTATATTAATCAATTCTGTAAAGGAATTCAGCACAACAATGCTGATGGGCTATCATTCCTGCCATGCCCAAGCTCCTGTCAACCCAAAGAAACTTTGGACAAAGTGTTTTATCTCAGTTTGATGGAGAGGTTACCCAACCCTAGCACAAACATCAACAAAGAAGCCACTAAGGACGATGTGCTTTCTTTTGTGAAGGAAATGGTATTGCAAGGTACAGTGTTCGATCACAAGAATCCCCAGTTTACATAATTCAGGTCACATCAATGTGAATTATCTGTGACTCCAGGTTGCATCTTATAGGGAATGCGAGTGATCATTTCAAAATAACTGCAATCTCAGGTTTTGGTAGCTCTTCATGGAGGTCATTTTGGCATTGTATGGATGAAGACCATAGCCCAGAGTCATGTCTGGTGCCTGGGGTTTGACAAAAACACAGAGAAAGGTGAAGTACTATACTATGTGTCAGCATATTCAGCATGGTCCTGGCCCAGTTGGTCTACACTATTGTTGTGGCCTCACCGTCCCTGGACACACGTTCATGTTACTTTGCTGGAGCAAAACAAGGTTATATGCCTTTTGATTGTAGTTAATGCCCATTTGAAATGGCCAGAAGTTTTAGAATGACTTCTCCTGCAGCTACCAAGACCATTGGACAGCTTCATACCTTGTTTAGCCAATTTGGTCTACCATTACAGTTGGTGAGTGACAATGGACCTTAATTCTGTTCTAAAGAATTTCAGAGGTTCCTAGTTTCAAATGGCATTCAGCCCATACATTCTGCTCCATACCATGCTGCTACAAAAAGCCGAACTTCTTGTACAAAGACTTAGGCATGCATTAAGAGCTAACAAGCCTATTTTGAGTCATCAGCGGAAATTAGACATCTTCCTGCTTGTCTGCAGTTACACACCACATGCTACTACCCAGGAAGACATGCTACATCCTGATGGTTCCTCATGTGTAGCCAAATCCCCAGTTATGCAAATTGATTGATGACCTGTCATAGTTCTTTTCAAATAGGAGACTTAGTGTGGACTCACATCTACAGTTGTGGAGTGAAATAGTTACTTGTTTTGTTTGTGGTGAAACTATCTAATGGTACCTATTGGAAATGACATACAGACCTGTTGAAATCAGATTCCCATTCTGCTGGGCCCTACACAGTGTACAAACACAGATTAAAAGTAAGTCCCTGGTGTGAATATTTTACAATTCAAACAAACAAAAAACATGAAGGGACAGTGAGGGAAATACAAACACAGACAGTATGTCTACATTCAGGCTTGGACTCAGATGGCTATTGGAACTGCTGCCAGTGCTGCAGCTTCCATATGCTATATTTAGCATTCTAAATCAAACAGAGCTAGCATGAGTCTGCCTACCCACACTGGGCATCATACCTCCTAGGTACAGTATAGATATATAGATATAGTATATATTTATATTGTATAGATATACATAGATATGTATTGGGTATATCTATACAGTATAGATATACCCAAAGAGGTGAAGTGACTTGCTCATGGTCATATAGCGTAACAATGTCAGAGGTAGGATTAGAACCCAGGTCTCCTGACTCCCAGTCCACTGCCCTTCCCACTAGATCACATTGCCCCTTCTAGAAGCTTAAGAACCCCCTCAGATATGCTGAGCACACTATATGCATATTGAAACCTATGGGAATTAAAGGAGTACGGCACCTCTCAGCCTCATTGTCCAAATGGGGTGTTTGCACATGGGACACCCTAGTCTTTCTGTTTCTGACTCGTTAGTCTGAGTTGGTCTGAGTGTACCATGCTACGAACATTACACGACACTGACTCCAACACACAAAGTCAGTCTGAAACGCTGTTAAGGAAAGAGTGGTGTTCTATTCCAGCTGGAAACATACCCAAAAAATTCCAGCACTGAAATCCATGCAAAAGTGCTGAGGGGAGCATCTTGCCTCACTGGACTCTTCCCTCACAACCTCTGCCTTGTAGTCAGGCCACTTGAAATCCCTTACAACAAGCTCCCTATTACACTACCCTATTGCTCTCCCTCCTGCCTCATTCCACAACAAACTGAAAAGGGCAGAATGAGAAGACTAATTCTCATCAAGTCCTGGCCTTGGCAGAGACAGGAAATACACTTGACCTCATCATGTAGACATTTGCTCCCCCCTGCCTGCCTTCCCCACTCCAAACACTAGCTAGTTGCTTCTCCTTTTCCCCAGCAGTTTCCAACCTCCAGTCATGAAGTCATGTGGGCGACTTTTCACCATGAAAGAACAGAAGAAATTCTTCCTCAATATTCCCCCTAGAAGTCAGTCATGATGGGGCACCTTTTGGCACGTCCTGCTTTGTGTTATATTGTCATGTGCAGCAGATTCCCTAGTTGGAAAATTATTAATGAAAGAAAAGAGTGAGAGAATTCAAAATGAACTCTGTGAAGTATAAGGGTCCCCAAATCCTTTGATAATGGATTTTCAGTCCCAGAAGCTGGAATGGGAGCAAGAAAGAAGCAGCAAATAGACTTCTTAAAATACAATCCATCCAGTGTTGCCCTAATACTAGGTCTGACTACCAGAGAAATCCAGGTAGATGTGTTATATGTTTCAGAAACTATCAACCCTAATATTGCTATCTTTAATTTGAAATATATTTGCTTGACAGTTTTGTTCTGCAACCCCATTTATTTAAGGCGTATTCAATATCAGTTGAAATGAAGTGCTTGAAATAGAAATACAACATCAATTTAAACTGTTCTAAAATGTAATCCTTTGTTACAGCTTCACTGTGGTTATTCAAATACAGGCTTGAAGGCCTACCAAAATAAAAACTGCTGGCTCCAAAACTGTATTTACTAACCTTCCTTTACTAACATTCTCAGTCAGCAATACTATATCATGTATTGTGTGAATGAGTCTTCTATTAGCTGTTCTTTAACATATAGAAAGGCCTTATTTTCAGCTCCCAGTCTCTACTTGTGTGAACACAAAATTGCATACACCTTCACTTTATATGCGCAGACACCTGTGCAACACTGAACAGTCCAAACACCTGAATAAACAAGCATTACAATTTGCATTTGTGCTTTTTGCCAGCTTTGCACCTGCAAAGTCCAATGTGTGCACACATGCAGGTGTTCAAGACCACACGCAGGTGCTTGCACCTGCAAAGTATAGGATACACAGTGTAGGGACACCACAGTTTGTGCACACACAAGGAGTGGACAGGTAGAGGCCCAGATAAAAATGCATATTAGGGGTGGAAGTCTACAGGGCATTCTGAAAATGCACATCTTTCACAAAACTAGGGCTGTGCAAAACATTCTCAACAAATCTTGAATCCACATGAAAATCCCACTAGTTTGGTATACACTACAAATTTGAGGCTCAGACCAGGTGCACTCAAAAGACTTCAGTAAGACTCACAAATCTTTTGTGAAAATATCAAGCCCAGTTCTTAGAAAAGCTAACCGATACTTTAGTGTCAAAACCAAGCAAAACTTAAATGCTTTCCCCTGAAATTCACTCTGGAGTTTTCAGTGTCATCTGAACCCAAAATATGTTGCAGCAAAATTTCTGGGGTACAAACCGACATTGATTAAAAATGACAAAAATAGGTGTATTATCCTTTGCAAAGTAAGGTCTCAATGCTGCAAAGTGCGGAACATGCTGGACCCAATCCAGCAAAGCATCTAAACCCGTGCATAATTAATCACACAAGGAAGCCCACTGAAGTCAATGCTTAAGTGATTCACTGGATTGTGGCCAGAGTGTCTAGCACCTTCCAGGATAGAGCCTTAAAAGCATGGGAGTTCTACACCAGAGTTGTTATTATCATAGCAACATCTGCCTTAACTGTTGACCTTGCCCCTTTGGGTTAATCTTGTTGGGTACACTCTTGGTCCTGAACAGCAAGTGCATTTATGGAGAAACAGCAAGGATTAATCACAGCAGTAATGAAGACTGAAGTGTTGCCACATTAGAAAGTGAAATGTCCTTGTTGTAAATTCAGATGCTGCTCAGTGTTTTTGCAATAAGTCATTGCTCAGAGCATCCTCATTCAAGGTTCCAAATCCACCAAACGTTAACCTCAGCATTGCAATTAAATTTATTTCATCCAAGTGCCTGTTCTTTCTGTCTTGTTGCACCGTTGCAAAGAATATGTATATAAACCTAAATTCAATCACTGCCTGCAGCAATGATAGAAGCAATATCTAATAGCTGCCACTGCAATATGGTTGTCACGAGGAGCCCAGTAGCCCATAATTAGACTGTCAAGAATCTTTGATTCAGAGGCCATAAAAAGCAGACTTTTATCATGGGCTTTGCAAAGCCAAGGTTTTTTAAGCGTAAAGCACTTAGGACTAAATTGTTCAAAATGAAAAAAAACTCACCTCTCTTTACATGTTTTGGCATATACCTTTAGAGTCTGTGCACAATCATTGAATAAAAGAAACATTATGCAGCACATACTCTTAATGCACAGATGATTCAATTCAGAGCTTGTTTCATACCCACAAAGCTCATTTTCTCAACTACTGCAAAATGAAGGCACCTGCTCCTTCAATGGGTAAAATGGTCACGTGATACCTTCAAGATTCTCATGTGGTTATGGAAACAACCCCGTGCTTTTAGTAACACACAGAGGAAACTCTCTCCCACAGGAGAGCTATCACTGGAGGAACTGGCCTGCCTACAAACCTCCACCCACAGAGCTCTTCCACTGAAGGTGCTAGTACACTAAGAACCTGATACCAGAGCTTCCTTCCCAGAACACTTCCCACAAATAGGCAGAGCAAGCCTCCCAGCCTTCCTCCTGAAAACACCCTGCTGCACAAGGGCAGGGTTTGGGGCAAACACACTCATGTAAATATGATTGTCACTGGAATGGGTAACTGGCTGCTGACCACCCTCTCAGGAGAACCAGATATTTTGGGGGAAGAAAGCATGACAATGATTTCCTTCTGGAGAAGATCTTTCACAAAAAAGAAATAGGACATTTCTTCCCTGAGAACAACATGCACAGGATGGGGCCATTGGTTTGCTAAATCTCATCCATTCAAGGGACCAGAGAGAGAAAAGAGAGACACCCTCCATGGAGAGGTAATGTACCAGAGGGGGAAGCAAGCTACCCAGTCTCTCTCCCAAAGAGACTAATGAGATGGGTAATAAGCTAGAAGACCCAGTTACCCGTCACTCAAGCAATGTCTCAACAGTAGAAGAAACTGAGGCATGTTGAGAGCTGTGCATAGAAGAGAGGTAAAGGCAGGTAGAAGGCTGGAAAAATTTGGCTGGAGATCCAGGAAGCTGCTCAGAGGTAACTTCTCTGCCCCCTTTTATCATCCCTCCTATACTGTCAACCCATGTTGAAAGATGCAGGGGCGGGGGTCTATGACCTGCCCTCAGCTCATCCTTTGAGGTGGCATGCTGTGCTGGTGGCTCGAAGACTCCTACTCTTCACTGATATCCATGTGGTGCAAGACTAGTTGTGTGGCTGCCTTGTCCATAGGCACCCAAGAGCCAGCAGCCCTCTGGCCTACAACCCCTCTGATTCCCCATGAGCATAGTTGGGATAATAACTCTAGCTCACAGAGATGTTGTCAGGATCAGTGAGCATCGGTGTGGAGGACTCTAAAGACTGAAGTGCTGGGTATTATTAGTTTTAAGGCAAGTGTACATTCCTGGGCCTCTGAGGCCTTTCTGTCATGTGGATGTCCAGTTTGAATCGTTACCTCATGGTTAGAAACCATGGAGAATAGGGATTTTTAACACAAAGTATTTATTGTGGAGAATCACCCTGTGTTGCTGTTGTCATTTGGTATTTTTACTGCTGTTCCTGTGCTGTGCTCTGCCTGGTCTTGAAGGGAACAGCTACACCAAAGCTCCAGCTGGCTACATGCAGCCACCTAAGTGGGACAATACTCAGAGAGCAAATCACACCAGCATGCAGCAGCCTTCGTGGACTCTCACTCAATTCCTGGAATCACTTTACAGTATCGAGCGCCGCATCTCTACATCTTCAAATGGGCTACGCCCTGATGATCAGAGTTCTCTCAGCAAATAACATGCTAACAAAGCTTGGAGCTAACCAATGTGGGTGGGGGCTCAGTGGAAGGACTTCACCTATGGAATAGCCATGGTGAGCAAGAGAATTCAGCTGAATAAAGCGCTGTAAAACTGTGGCCATTCCAGGCTGAAATACCCTGTCCTTTTATTTCAGATATGGTGCTTAGACACTACTGTAATGGGACCATTATAAATGCTGACATATATATTATTATAATAGAGGTGGCAGGAAAATGGAAGAGTTGCAGATAAATTCAATTTTTCAGCAAAAACTTGAATACCAAAGTATTTTGGCTAAACCGAAAAATCTCAGTTCTGAAATGCTGTTACTGTGCTTTGTGCTCCCATGCTCCTCTGTAGACTGCGATTTCCAGTCAGACTGCATCTCCCATGATGCCCCATGCTCTCTACTCTTAGAGGGGGAAGGTGCTTCATTATGGGAAATGTAGTCCAGCCAACAGAGCCTGACCCATGAGGACATCAGACAATTAAACTACAATTCCCATGAGGTGCTGTGAAATCAGATCCATATCAAAATATTTTGGTTTTGGATGAAATATTTGGGGGGGCAGGGTGTGTGTGTGTTGGTGTGACACTCTACACCGCAAGGGAGAGCTCTGTGACCCCCATATTCCTAACTGATATATAATTGTGATATTGCAGATAAAGTAGGCTGTGTGAGCTATCAGGGGAAAGCTTATGATCTGCTGAAAGCCACTATTCTATCAAAATATGTATATCATTAATGCATATGAATTTATGAGAACTGTGTTGTATGGTTGTCACTAAAATATGCTGTGGATTTGGGAAATGCCCAGACACTACCTCTCCAGCGACAGTGCCAAGGAAAGTAACCAATGCCCAGGAGGGTGTTAAACAGCCATTAACAGCCATTTTCCAACAAGGGAGCTACAATTCAATGACTCACCTGCATAAGGCCACACAAGGGGAATTGCTCAACCTTGCCTGGGGACTCAGCAATGTCCACTGGACGTGCCTGGAGTTGTGTTCTCCAAGGACATGGGACTGGGGGTATAAAACAGAACATAGGGGCCCCATGCTTGGCCTTTCTCCTGCCCCCACCTATGCTGCAAGTATCAAAGACACTCAGAAGACTGAAGACTTCAACAGAGAAAACTAGCCCAGCTTTAAGGGACAAACCTGTACATTAAGGACTGCAATAGCCAATGGGGTGAGAAAAACCACTTGATCTAGATGTTACCCAGTCTAATAGGGCTGAGAGTTTAGCCTGTGTGCTTACATTTTATTTTATTTTATTTTATTTTTTTTTGGTAACTAACCCTGACTTTTTGCCTATCATTTATAATCACTTAAAATCTATCTTTTGTAGTCAATACATTTGTTTTACAGTTTATCTTTACCAGTCAGTTTGCCTGAAGTGTTTGGTAAGGGCGTTTGCTAAGGTTTAAAAAGACTGATGTATATCCACTTTCCATTGATGAAGTGTTAAACCAATTAATAAATTTTCACTGCTCGCTTTGAGCAGTGCAAGACAGTAAATTTCTGAGGTACCACGCTGGAAGCTGGGGGTATTTGGCTGGTGCCTTTCTCTGTGTGATTCATGAGTGGCTCTGGGAGCATTCATGCAATCTAGCTGGTTGTGAGGCTCCACATGCGTTTGTGCTGAGTGATAACAGCACCTGGAGGGGCTTGCAGCCTGTCACTAGCAAGGCATTGTCAGAGACAATTCAGGCTGGAGAGTTAAGGGAACACAGCAATCCCATGGTCCCAGGCTGCACCCTGAGGATTCCATCACAGTTGGCATTTGGGTTTTGCATGAAAATTAAAATTTTCTACAAAAAGCAGACACTATGTGAAGTATTTTCTTTCAGCAAAATCCCAATTTCCTGTTGAAAAACAGTTTTGACAGAAAATGTTTTCCAGTCCTCATTATAAACAATGTTTGGTATATTACTGGATTTGCCAACTGGCAATCTGACATGAGAGCAGATTTAACCAGTATAAATGGAGTTTCCTCATCTCAGTGTTTTTGGGTCCTGCCCATTACCACAGTCTAGGCTGAAATCAGAGCCCTCTGGGTCTGTAGGCAAGATCAGTTCTATAGGTAAACCAACACAGACCCTTTTTGCCTGGGTCAGTTGGAGTTCAAGCTAAGCTCGTCTCAGCTGAAAGTCATTCTTTGCATATCTTACAGAAATGACAGACTGCCTTCTCTTTAATGTTTGGTAATGATTTCCCTGAAAGCAACCTACTGCAAAAACAAAAAAACACCACATTTCAGCAGAGAGTTGATGTTAGGGAAACTTGTGAACAGCACAACCACAATGCACCCTGCTGGAAGAAAAAAATACTGGCAAACTGTAAAATACACCTGGGTGACCAGAGGAGACAATTGGATCATACAGTTGAAGTACAGTTTTAATTTGAATGACATCATAGACATTTAATGATCCCTGCTATCGCTAGGTAGACATTTGTTTGCTTCATCCTTACAAACTGGACTGATAAATTGTAAAGCAAAATATTCGGACAGTATAAATCAGTAACAGTGAAATTCAGAATCTGATCATACATTTGAATACTACATGAAATAAGCTCAAAGGTTTTTAACTGGGGTGAAAATATTCTTAGAAAACAAAAATTAAATCAGAGACAAACACCGGGAAAATTGTTTATAAAATAGTATTTTATGTGTTAATTTTATAACATCGGTAAATGAACTCAACACAGGGCTAGGGTGACCAGATAGCAAGTGTGAAAAATCAGGACAAGGGGTGGTGCATAATAGGAGCCCACATAAAAAATGCCCCCAATATTGAGGCTGTCCCTATAAAATCAGGACATCTGGTCACCCTACACAGGCATTTCCTGAGGAATCCACAGCTGTACTTTGGACTGTCATGCCCATCCCAGTAGCTCAATCCATAGAGTAAAAAATTTGAAGAGATTTGATTCATGAATAAACTCAAAGAAATTGCAATGTGCTTGCAGATATCCCATGAGCCATAAAGGCTACACTCCTTGCATAATCTGCCCAGAGAGAATATTTACTCCGCGCTAAAAATAACCATTTTGCCAATCATCATGTAAATAAAATACTTCAGGGCTGTTAAATTGCCCAGAATAAAATGGATTTCTTTTGGTGTGAAATTAAAAAAAAACAAAAACCTTTAATCTCTTTTGCACTGCTGCAGTTTACTATAAACAGCAAGTCATATGATGATTAGAAATGGTCAACAGCTCTTTGATGAATAAAGTGTTTGCTGAATAATGTAGTTACTTGACTAATATTTTAGCTCTAATAATCACTAAATTATGCACTCAATGTTAAATATATTATTTGATGAATAATTGCATCAGGTATTCAACCAGCTCACAGAGGTTATAATGGAGATGATACAACATGTTAATATTCCTGTTAGGAACAGCTGGTGTGCATGACTGAAAACCTGTAGGGCAAAGGTCCAATCCTCCTTCAGCTCTAGTGTCTCATAACATCTGTAAATGCTAACACAAAAGCAACCCACCATGATCCTATGCACCTGCTTATTCCTCATATTTTGGGCCCAATTCTGCTTGCACTGAAATCAATGAAAATTCAGCCACTGACTTCAATGGGAGCAGAAACAGGCCCTTTGTTGAATATTGTGTATGGTTCACATCCAGGCTACAGCTTGACACAACTATCAAAGGAATGGGACCTAAGGAGATGTTTTCACGACTCTTGGCACTGCAATAGAAAAAAGTATGCATTATATATTTTGCAACCTTGAACACGATACATGAAAACGTTTGGCAATTTAGAGCATACATGCCTGATAAATGAATACAGCTGTGGCTGTGTGAAAAAGAAATATAGTAAAGAGATGATTAAAAGCAAGCAAAGTAATATAGCTATCACTTCTACAAAGCTATCGTTGGTTAATCTCCCTCTTCCACATTAGCAACAGAGTAGCAATATAGTTATTGTGGAACATCACTGGGAAAATCCTTGGCAAATCCAATGGCAAAGCTCCCGTTGACTTCAATGGGGCCAAGAGTTAACTCCACATTTTTTATATGTGGAAATTCCTGGCTAACAAGTGTGATACAGCATGGAGCAGAGAGCAGTTTGGAGGAGTTGAAGCAGAGTGGATTGGTGTTGGAGCAGAGAGCAGTTTGGATGGAAGCAGAGGAGAGTTTGGAGAAGTGCTGCGGTGGGCTAAGAAGACCAAGACCCTAGTAAAGGGGCACCTGGTTTGTGCAGATGGAGAGTAGGAAGCCCCACAAGCTGAAGGGCAGGAAAGGGAAGTAGCCCAGGGGAAGGAACCACTAGTTCTAGTGGTTTACAGCTATCCCTAGGGTCCCTGGGCTGGGACCCAGAGTAGAGGGAGGGCCCGGGTCCCTCCCTCTCCACTCCCCTCCTCTAAGACACTAGTGGGGCAGTTAATACCCCAGTTCAGGGGCAAGAAACGGTGCCCTGAATCCCCCCCCCCACAAAGAGAAAGCGCGAGACCCATCATAGTAGTGCCGGCAATTTGCCACACAAGATTTAAATAAGGAGAATGAGGAGCTGCCTAATGTAGTACAAAAGGGTATATTGAGATCCAATGGGATGAAGTTTTCCAGAGATGATAAACTGAATATTTGCAAATCTATCTCAAGTAGGGGTCTAGGATCTATTAGACTGGAATTTTCTCTCAGTCAATTGGCTGAAATGATGAAATCCGCATCACAAATATTGTTTAAACTTTGACAACACACTTAAGGATATTCTGTAAGGAACAATCCCGCTACTAGGACAGATTGGATTAGATAAAAGGTCTTGAGGTCTTCTTTATTTCTATTAATCAAAATTTGTATATAATGAAAAATGGAATTTAATAGTTCAAGGAGATCTGTTGCTCATGACAAAGGTAATTAATGAGTTCGAAAACCCTAGATAAGGATGGATGAAATAGAACAGATCACACAGAATTTGCTTATCCTTTATCAATATTTAACTCAAACCCTATGGTTTTAACAAACAAGATTAAATGAAGTGCCTTTAAGAGAAAAAAACTGTATTTCTGTAACAGTTTTCCCTCTGTTATAGGCATCAGAATAATGTCTTGTCTGCTGCATGTAGTGCCACAAATGGTTGTGTTATTATGGTAGCATTATCTAATTTCCAATTTTGGAAGACTTTATGAACCACTACCTCAAAACTACAAATTCTCTGTTAGGCAGCATCAGTAAGCATCTTCACTTTCTCATACATCTAATCTTGTCACACAACTGGTGTGTAGTGGATCAACATGAACATTCTAGTAAAATTACATTCACAGCACTCAAAATTGTCTGTGAAAGTGAGCATTAGTGAATGTGTCCTCTGGTAGTACACCAGCAAAGAAAGGAGCAGATCCCTCTATATGGGGAATAGAGAATAAGCACTGAGGCAAAGGGCTAATAATTTTCACAGAAGGGATAGTGAGATTACCACTGCTAATCTGCTAAATTGTCATTCTAAGTAGATATCCCTCTTGCTATTTAGCAGAATAATTCTGCTAACATGGTTTTTAAAATCAAAGAAAAGTGAAGGAAATTAGCCCCCTCCAAAGTACATTAAAAGAACATAAAGGCTCCAACAGAATATATAACAAAAGAAATTGTACTCACTGCATGTATAGTGCATACTAAGCTATAATAGATCTCCTGATGCACTACTTTCTTGATGTGCATGTGTTGAGGACCCTTAAGCATGTATTTCCTAACTTGCATTTTATTCTCAGACCCTTGATGGTCTTTTAATACACCTCTTATTGGGTAATATTGTATGAAGTTCCACTCTTCCCAAGCCCCCATAATTACAACCACTAACTCTGTTAATCTATTGTACATGCTGGCAGAGTGGCAATATTTACTTCTATTCTAAAAACCTTCTGCAATAGTGTGTATGGTGACAGCTGCTATAGAAACACACGCCACTGGAGTTTCTAGCAAGGAAATGCTGGGAACCTTTTGGAATTGTGGAGTGAAAAGTGGAAGCAAGCAAGCATCTTAAGAAAAATGTTGCCACAATTCATAGTGTGCTCTATGCATAAGTTATTTAGCTTCTTGCATCATTGCAGTTCCTGCATCTATTACTACTTATTCAGAGTCTTAGGGTAAGGAGTTTCAAAAGTGCTCAATGTTGCCCTAACTCTGCTCCTCTTGAACTCAGTGGGAGTTTCATCTTTGGTGTTAATCAGAGCAGAGTTAAGCCAATACAGAGCATTTCTGAAAATTCTTCTCTGCAGTTGGATGGTAGGTAGCTACAATATTACTCCATTTCATTAAGGCATACATCAAAAGTCTATCTCCTCGCACAACGCCTGGATAAACAGCAGTCTCTGACTAATCCTGCACCTCCAATACTGATTCCACTATGTGGTGAGTTTCCCCATTGGGATCCATCAGCATGAGCTACGCTGCACAAAACCTTCCTCTATATGATCACAGATGGAGCCCTGGCTGAGCATAGCTCCATTGCAAGCAAGAGTGCAGACACAGGCTCTCTGTGGCCTGCATATTGCAACTGCAATTGTTCCATTGCTTCTTCCAGCCCTGTGTGCCCTTGGGGGCTGTGACGGGATGGGCTCCTTAAAAAAGAACTAATTGCAATTTACATTCTAAGCACCCCCATAATCTTCACAACTCCACTAATAGGCAATTCTAAAGTATATTAAAACTTCAACCCGAATTTTTTCTTTGCTTAGACCTACCCAAAATACAAGATCTGATTCACCAGTTTTACACTAGCAAAACCTCTGACTTCAAGGGAGTTACTCCTGGTTTACACCAGCATAAATAAGAGGAGAATCATGCCAATAGAGTTTTGAGAAGATGTCTGTTTAAAAAAAAACAAAACACTGAAAATGTCCAGTGTGTTTAGGTTGCCATCTCTAATATTTTAGAAGCATGTTAAAAAAACTGGATGTATGTGATGGTCTCCTCATTATTTTAGGGTGACACTGAGTAGAATAAGCAGTTAAAATGGTCTATTGTTTTTCTATGGATGGAGATAATAGTTTTGCACAGGCTGAGGGTAATTGTGGAATTGAAAAAAAAAGATCTTTTGGGGGAATATTCCATCCAGATGTACGGCTAGTGTTTAAAGCGTAATAGGACTTGGACAATTTCACCTCATTCTCTGTCCAGATGAGGAAGATATCATAAACAGATGAACTTTGAGTCAAAATGAGACTCCAATTCCTACAGTATGCTTATGATTGCTATGCTTCAAGCATCAATTCTGGACATGTTTCCTGTTTGTAAGAACCTTTTCCCAGTGATCACTGTTACATCTAGTAGAAATATGGCTTCAATTTTCACTTTAAGAATGGACTGAGCATTTTGCCAGGCCATATTCTTCTCTGTCAAGCATTTCATTTATTCTGTAATCTGCAGAAGTTGGAACACCGTGTCTCCTGTCAGCATTGATGCTACAACGGTAGTGAGGTGATCCTATTGTTTTCAAACTGGGTTGAGATTTTTCTTCCTGGGAAAGATGTGTAGGAGATAGTTGATTGCATAGCTTCAACATGTGCCACTAATAGTAGTGGTCAGTGTTGCTGTCTCAAACACATAGAAAAGAAAAACCAATCTGCCAAACAGACACAGTTCAATGGTTAGCAATGTATCAACTATTTTGCCGTGCCAGTGGACCTTACTCAGATTCTCTTGCAAAGAGGGTGACTATATGTCCCGATTTTATAGGGACAGTCCCAATTTTTGGGTCTTTTTCTTATACAGGCTCCTATTACCCCCACCCACATCCCAATTTTTCACATTTGCTGTCTGGTCACCCTACTTGCAAACTTCTCCATTGTGTTAGGGTTTTCTTTCACAAAAGCCATTAAAGCTTTCAGATATTGAGATGTGCTGCTATAGGAGTTGTTCAGTCTGCTTGACTACATATTTAGGATAATTCGGGATTTCTCTGTTCTTGACAGATTAGATAACATGGTCAATGAATTTGAAAAGACTAAATGCATAACTCATTTGCATCAGTGCTTTCAGTTTGCTCAGAATGTTTTCTCATTTCATTATTAGATAGCCCACAGTAAGTTAGTTATCAATTAATTGTTAGAAAATGACTATGTGTATATATTATTGCTTAGATCTCTAATTGTGTGCACTGTTGCTTTCTTGTTAAATGCTAATTAAAGTTTCAGAACAACCAAACATTAGTTAACTTTAAATGCTTTAATGCCATTAAGATAGAAACACAAGTTTATATTGAGTATTTATTTCTTATGTCAGCTTAAGGCAAATGCATAGCCGATATGGTAAGTAGTTCTATAGACCTTTATTTTAACAAACCTTAGAAATGTTCTACTGCACTTGCAAATGTCTTCCTTATGCCATAGAAAATAACATGTGGATAAGGGGTTAAATCAAAAAACTAAAAGTGGATTTGTACTGACTAACAGCTCTGTCATGTCACCTAGCAGAAGTACAAGAATTTAAATGTACCTGTAGAGAGAGGATTGCTTTTTTCTTATTGGTTAATTTCCATTCAACCTCCTTCCTACGCTCATGACTGATGTACGTTTTTGTCTTCTCTTTACATTATAAGATCATTGTGACAGAGACAGGGTCTGTTTGTTTGTGAAGCGTCTGCTATACTACAGGGCATTGAAAATAATACCTGGAAGTGTGGCAACAAAAATTAGTCACTGTAAAGTCTGCTCCAGAGCCAATAATTCTTGTTTATATTTATCCCTCTCCCTCAGTCAGGAATTAATTCTAACAGTAAACATTGAACTCAGTGGATTCTGACCCCCTAATTCATTGCATGTGAATTGAACCAGGAAATAAAGTTCAGTTTCATAGCATGTGTGTTGCAAAAAAAAAAGATTCTTTCTTGTCCGTAGATTTTAAATGAGCTAATATAAGATAGATCTCCCTTTCTCCTTAAAGTGGCATCAACCACCACTGGTTTCAAGAGCCTCAGTGAGAGCTGGGTGCACTCAGAACATTGCAGGAGGTGCTCTGCACCACACAGAATCACTCTGTAAATATATAGGGTCTGGATTATCAAAAGCATTCAGCACCCACATTTGGTGCCCTTGAGCACTTTTTGAAAATCCAATCACTTAATTTAGGTGCCAAAATGGGGAATCTCATCTCTTTTGAAAATGTGGCCCTTGATGTTTAGGGATTTGTTATTTAATCAAACAGACAGAAGTCTGCTAGAGGCTCTACATAACTAGGAATGCTACAACCTGTCAATTACATTTTTTAATCTCCCAAGTAGCTCTGGAGAGCCATTTCATTCATTCTGGGGTAGTTTTTTCCTTCTTCCTCATTGCTGTGTCATTATGGCCTTTTGAGAGAAGTTTGGGTGACTTTCTAAATTCAGCACATTTGGCAACAATTCAGTCACTTTGTATTTCCCTGACACCCAGTAAGTCTACAGTAAGACTGCCTGCTAACTCTGTGGTAGCCAGCCTGTGAATTCCATTATTCTAAATTAAATGCTTTTGTTAAACATGCACCGACATTATGTAACTCATATAAGCTTGAATTTCACTTAAATTGAAGAAACAGTGCACCTCACTTGGGTAATTATCACTGTATTCACAAACATATGTTTTGGGGATATATTGGAAGGCAGTGGCCCAGCCACGCAGTTAGGTGAAATCAGGTTGAAAGAAAAATGAAGAATAAAAAAAAACAATTATACAGGCAAACAACTTATAATCCTAGACAGTGTCGATTTTGCTCTTTTTTAGATGGCAATCCTTCCAAAATAGAGAGCGTCTGTGGGTTGTATAGTACTAGGAACATTGTCAGCATTCAACTAATCAATAATGATTTATAATCAACAATTGTCTTAAGTCAGGCATGCCAACAAAATGAGAACCACAAGGTGTAAATTGAGACACCAGAATTCACTTGGGGCTAGATCTTACCAATAGATGGGTGCCCTCAACTGCCATCACAGTCAATAGGAGTTGAAGTAACTAACACTTTTTAGGATAGGGCCTTTGCTAGGTAATGCAAGATGGCATTTTTGCTGATAATATGTTCAGTTTGATCCTGTTCCAGGTGCTGTCAGTGGCTTTGATTCCAGCATCCTCCGTGGGAACAGGATTGGAACTGCAAAAGGGGCAGAACTGCTCTTACGCTTATTTTCTAATAGGCTGGTCGAAAGTTTTGCATCAAAATTACTTTCTGGAAAAAAATGCCTTTTGTGCAAAGCCAAAATCTTCCAGGGGGAAATCAAAACAACTGCTCCCTGGCTACCCTCCTGGAAGGCACTAATTCACTTTCTGCCATTGAAATTAACAAAAACTTTCCCAATGGGCTGCTGAAGCTCCATGCCGCATCTCTCTGCTTCCCCACCAGCTCCAGGGCCAGAAAGATGGGGCATTCAGCCTACCCCCAACTAGGGCATGTGATGTCCTGTATCTTTAATTGTTGGGCATTCTCCCATCCCCAATGCAAAGCCCCACTTTCAGGTTAGGTTAAGTTTTGTAGCCACAACAATCACAGCAGAGAGCTGTGTTTCCATCTCCTTCTCTGCTGGGTCCAATGACAACAGGGTGCTTGGCCTGTCCATCTCCAGAGCTGGGGGGGGGGCTGAGCACCCAGTCCTCTGGCTGCTGGAGTTAGGGAGAGTGGGGAGGCTGAGCGGCTGGGCTCTCTGTCTCTCCAGTAGCTTAGCCAAAATGCTCCTGACAATTTCATAAGTGAAATTGATAGGAGCCTTCCAGGCAAGCAACCGGGAAGCCAATTAATTCAGTTTTGGTGCTCTCAAAATAGAATTTTTCTGAAAAAATCATCATTTGTGATGGTTCAGCCCTTTTTCCAAAGGACATCTCTATTTTCCATCAATGTTGTGAACCAATATTTGTATATTTTTCTTTTTCTCCTTGTAATATTTGGTGCCTCTTTGCTTTAAATAGCATAGATTGGAACAGTGAAGAGATGCATGGCCACAATGTGTTGGCTAAGTAGCATGAAGTCCTAATATAACTGTTTATCAGTATAAGAACATAAGACTAGCCATACTGGGTCAGACCAATGGTCTATATAGCCCAGTATCCTAACTTCCAAGAGTGGCCAGTGCTAGATGCTTCAGCAGGAATGAACAGAATAGGGCAATTATCAAGTGATTCAGCCCCTGTTGTCCAGTCCCAGCTTCTGGCGGTCAGAAATTTAGGAACATACAGAGCATGGGGTTGCACACCTGACCATCTTGACGAATAGCCTTTGATGGACCTATTCTCCATGAACTTACCAAATTCTTTTTTAACCCAGTTATACTTACGCAACAGTATTCACCATCCATTTTTACCTCTCTCACCAAACAGCCATATACTCCTGCACTTTTGTAGTGGTCCTAATTTTGTCCCCTTCACCAGCCAGGTGCTAAGATAAAGTATATTAAATCTTTGATTGAATGGTAGTGAGGGAAGTGATTTCACTGCCAAGAATTTATAACACTGAATTATGCATGGCTTCTGATTTTAAAATTCCTTATCATCATAGGTAGCCTTTGGGAGTTAGGTACTTAATTAGTGGTTTTGACATGCTTTCTTCACCTTAGCAGTGCTAAAAAAATAATTCCTTAAAGGGAAATAATCTCTGGTACTCTGATCAAATCAAGTTTATAGATATGTTATGATATTTCAATGCTCAGATTAGCCTCAGTTACACAAAACTGGAAATGCCATTGGCTAAAAATAAGCTTCTTCTTTAAGCATCATATCCAGTTAAAAGGCACAGTGAAAAAAATAATTCCTCAACAGATCAATGACATCACCGCAGTGTGGTTCGCCTCAAGGAAAGGATCATGGTGTCTGTAAACAGATTAGATGCACACTTCAGTAGTTCATGGCCAGGACAAGGCAAGCACTGCACTTATTTCTAACATTTCTGATTTAGAAGCAATAAATTATTTCAATTATAAATCTAGATTTCAATGGAAAGGTATCAGCATTCGTTTTCCAGTTCCAGGACATATGAGATCTGTATACTTAATTATGCATTGAATGATTTGGACAAACACTCCGATTTGTTTACATTTTGCAGATCCTGCAAAAAATTGAAGAAGGGGGAGAAATGGAAGGAATACTTTAGCAGGGCTTCATATAGTTCTAACAGCTGAGAGCAAGTGTTCTTTTTTTTCCAAAAAATTAGGAGCCTAAAGCTAGGCTCCTAAATCCACATTTAGGTTTCAAAATAAGTATCCTCATTTTCGAGAGTGGTGAGTATCCAGCATTTCCCACTGAAGTTAATAGTAGAAGTTTTCAAAAGGTACAAATGGCAGTGAGGCGCCCAATTGCTGCTGGCACCTTTGGGAGCTGCGGGGTGCTCTGCACTTATGAAAACGAGACACCTGTTCAGGAGCGTAAGTGCAGGATTTTCAAAACTGTTTCAGTGACTTAGGAGCCCAAGTCCCATTGATTTTTCAACCAACAATTGAATGGTATATGAATCAATCAGTTAGTCTCCTGAGTCCCTAGGTTCCTTTGAACATCCCTGAACTATTTGTTTTAAATGTTGGCCTTATTGTTTGAAGTTTTTTAAAGGCACTTTTGAAATATCCATATCAATTAAGAGACTTATTAAGCTATTATCCATTATCATTCCTGTGTGCATTGGGCAAGTCAGGTCCATAATTTAGCCCTCTTTGTCCAAGCAGCCTGAGCAACAGGTAGAACAAATATGAAATAAAATAGATGGAGCTGCTGCTAGACTATAAAATGGAACATTCTGCCAGGAGCAGGAGATCTAGAACTGACATCCCAACATGTCAACAGCAGCCTTTCACCTGGGACCTGATATTACCACTACAATGACCAGGCTTCACAGATACACATCCAGCCTCAACAAGCTTCACTTTCAAACAAGCCTGCCCCCGCTTTCCCTTCACTCCTAACCATGTGTTCCACCTGACTCTCACACATGGAGGGTAAACCTAAAGCCAACCAAATCCAGAGGGTGGTAAATGAAGGAGATCAAATATGAGGGTTAGGGTGAATAACATGTTGGCTTAATTTAATGTGCTCCCTGGGAGGTGAAACACAGATGGGAAGTGGATGTGTGGCATAGAGATTATAATAAAACCAATGGTAGCTATTTAGATGAAATTATTTCCGCCAAGTACATTCCCTGAAAACATCTGTCAATAGCAGTGGAATAAAAGGAACTCCATCTTACACACAGCCTTGTTCTGGATTGGCAAGGTATCCTTGTGGCCCTTGCAGATAGTGTGTGAAAGATTGCTAGCGTCATTCTCTACCAATCAGTATCTGGGGAGATTATTTGAAATTTTTTGCCCTTAGGGCCAGCTTTTCTATGGTACTTGGGCACTTGATGATGCAGCTAGAAAATCCCACTAGGTGTCTAAAGTGCTTAAGATGGTTAAGTACATAATGCCCATGTATTTTAATGGGAGTTAGGCACCTAACCATCCTAGGTGATTCTGAAAATCCCATAAGGTGCCTATCTGCATCTTTAGGCACCTAAATACCTTTGACAATCTGGGCCTATGAGAGCAACATTTATTCTGATCAATCCAGGAGCCCAAAACATTGGGACACGCCCATAATTTGAATGTTTGCAACTTACATAAAAAATTAGAAGGAGAAAAATAGTTTGGAATTTATACAAGAATAATTTCTTCCCAAACGGAAATAGGAGTGAGATTCTGGGTTTGTAAAGTCCATTCTCCCTGGGTTTATGTGACCAGGCCCCAGTGCTTTTTGAATTTCCTCTTTGTGAGTCAGTAAAAAGATAACATTTAATTAGGCTGTGCATGTGAGATATCTAATATACTTATCATATTTAACTTCATCAGGGACATTGATTACTCTAGTGTTGAAACCTGCTCTTAGTTATGTTGCATTTTGCACTTATTCAGAAATTCAACCATTACATGAAATCTTGTGACTTAATTTAAACATTGCTCAACCAGCTGCATAAACATGACCATATAGACCCTCAAGAAAACATAGCAGCTAAGTTAACTGTACATGTAGGATTATTGTTGTGTAAAAAATAAAGTACTAGTCATTTAGCAAAAAGTATCCTTATCCATATCATGGGATTGTGTACCACCAGATAAACTTCAGAGAGATCCTAGATAAAATGAAGACACTTACAATGAATATGAATTATGTGCAAATTCAGACATGATAGGAGGTTTATTTTGCTTACAAGGACATCCCTGGTAGTGTGGTTAATGAGTTGTGTTTTAATCGGGAGTTGGGAAAGAGGCAATGCAGAATATTTGGCCTCCAGTTCTTCATTTATGACAGTATTATTTCAGTGATCTATACCTCTGTTGGGTAGAATTACTGTGTAATGTAAATTTGATCCTCTGAATTATGGACCAATCAATTATCTTATTTCGCTTGAACAGTCCACTGATGAGCAGAGTCCCTTATGGCTCAGAATATGTTAAAAATAATAGCAATCCTTTTCACTGGAATACATTGCAACCCCCTTTCCAAGGTTAGAAAGGATTGGTTTTCTTCTATCACTCAACTGTTTGTTTTTTAAACTGTTGGTCAGGTGCATCACACTGGGTTGCTGTGTTTTTTGTTTTGTTTTGTTTTTTGTCTCCCTCACAGCATCAGAGACAGCCGGCTGCTAGAGGCTGGATAGACCAACCAATGGTCTAAATCCAGACATTGCAATTTTGGAGTCTGTATTGAGAGCATAATATTGTGTTCTATTCTGACAGAACCTCTACAGAGAAAAAAAGAAAAAAAACTTAGTGAGAAAACTTCCTTGTGACCCAGTAAAATATGAAGATTGCAAGTGGTCCTGAGGGAGTAGAAGTGAGAGCTGCCAAAAAGCGCTCTTGCCCAGAGCTTGAGACAGAGCTCCTTTGCTCAAATTTGACAACACCCAGGAAATTTACCAGGAGTCAGAGGCCTCTTTATATTTTGCATATCTATTTACATATACTTTTCTATCCAGACTAAATGCACAGCCTGTACATGTTTCTTCTTTGAGAAGTGAATAGAAATTTCAGTTATAGTACCACTCAGCTCTCATATGGGCTGAAATTCACCCTTCATGCAGAGTTCAAGTGGCATAAAGGACTTTGTGAGCTCTCCCTATATGGATGAATTACACTCAGAGACACTCTACTAATATTAATTAATCATGAGATGTCCACTCGTGAGGACTGTAAATAATTGTATAGATGGGAATGCTATGAGAGAGCAAGGGTCTGGCCCAAAGCCACATACAACTCAGTAGCAGTGATGGTATTTGAACTCAGGATTTCCTGACTCCCCAAATCTCTATCCTCATTCTCCAGCTCATGCTGACTTTGTCACCTTCATGTAGTTATATGGAGAAGACAATCGAAGGGAAGTGCCAAGGAAGCCAACTTATATAGGTAGAAGGATTATTGCAAACACAAGGGGAATGAGTTGTTGGTTGGTTGATTTGCCAAAGTAGAAAAAAAGACAAGTTTTCACTAAAATCAGATACCAAACTACCATTATCGAATTTTGAATCCAAGACGAACAGAAGGTCTCTTAAAGGTAAGCGAGGTAAGAGGCAACTGGAGGACAAAAACTTTGTGAAATATCAAGTATTCTAAAATAGGGGCTTTGCCCTCTATGTAAAGGCTAGTAAAGAGTGAGCAGTGCATAAAAATGTGCATTTGCAAGGAAAAATACAAATCCTCAGGACATTACAAGATGAGTAACGTCCAAACTTCCTCTGTTATCCTGCAGGATCATCCTTGTCAAAGAGCCTAGAGAAAAGAAGGCATAAATGACCAAGGAAATTTGAAACTGACATGGGCTGTTTGTTTATCTACTAATCTTAAATTCCAGCATCAAAATTTGCCTAAGAAATCCACTGAAGGCAATCAAGATTTTTTTCAGCTCATAGGAATAATATAGGAGCTGTTCAAATTTCTTATAAAAATAATATAATTGGGTTTGTGGCACCTTTAAAAAAACTTGTAGAAGCAGCAGCCAGGCAAACAATGCTGTATCCACCTGCAGCTTGAGGGTCATTCCTCTTGTTGTAAACACCGGTGTGTAACAGAGCCAAAGGGAAATATTCAGTCAGGAAAGCAGTTTTCATTCAGTTGCTCCTCTACTAGCCCTGCCTCTGGAGCGGCAGTTAAATGACCAGTGGGCCATTAGAGGATGCTGCAAAGTAAATATACTTCCAATCATGTCTCAACTAACATATATTGATTTGATTTAAATCAACACTACACTATGCTTAAATCAGATTTCATCTGACACACACAAATATTCCACGTCTAGGAAGCAATTTAGTTAGCATCTCCCTCTAGCCACCTCATTGTATGAGCAGCAGAGGGATGGAGAGAAAACAATTGCTTACAGTGATGAGAACAATAGAAAACCAGAAATATACCATGACTGGAGCCCCCTTTGGGGCTTGCATTTTCCTCCAATTTGCAATGGAAAAATGCCCACTTCTGATGGGCAATGAAATCCATGAATCCCCTGAAAGGCTTTAAAACAGCCCTTAAAATACAGCTATTTTCCAGCCTGCCATCAACAGATTACTCTGAAGTATAGCTATGTGGAAATCAGAATTTCCATTTCATGGGCAATTCTGTGATTTATACATTGGTTTTTGTTCCAAATCAGAACAAAATGTCAAATTTTGAAATTTTCTGTCAAATGAATTTTTCAATAAAATATCATTTAGGGTAAATTAAAATGTTTTGTTTCAGTTATGACTTTACATTTTTAAATGTATACAATAAAATCATTTTCAAAGTAAAAAGTCATTTTGAAACAAAAAAATCAAAACGTTCCCTTCTGAAAATGTTGAAACAGAATCTTCGAAAGTATCAATTTGACTAAACAGATTTGTCTGATGGAAAACTCTTGTCAGAAAATTTTCACCCAACCGTGCTCAGAGGGAACATGCACTGAATTCTGTATAAAGAAAAGGAGTACTTGTGGCACCTTAGAGACTAACAAATTTATTTGAGCATAAGCTTATGGTGCCACAAGTACTCCTTTTCTTTTTGCGAATACAGACTAACACGGCTGCTACTCTGAAACCTGAATTCTGTATGTGCCCAAAGTATTCAAAGGATTAAACAAAGTGGAGGATTTTTTTAAGTTCAAAATTTAGTTGTATGCATGTCTGAGCAGTGTCATAAGTGAAACAAATGTCTTGCAAATCAATCCCAGATAAATTATATCTATCCCAGCTTTGACTTTGATAAACCAGTAACATCATTGAAGTATTCCCTGTCATAATCAGAGGAAATACTATGCTATTTAATTACCGAGGCAACTGAAAAGTTTGTGGGTGGTGACCACTGCAATAGCATTAGTATATTATTACTGGTTTCAGAGTAGCAGCCGAGTTAGTCTGTATTCGCAAAAAGAAAAGGAGTACTTGTGGCACCTTAGAGACTAACAAATTTATTAGAGCATAAGCTTTCGTGAGCTACAGCTCACTTCATCGGATGCATTTGGTGGAAAAAACAGAGGAGAGATTTATATACACACACACAGAGAACATGAAACAATGGGTTTATCATACACACTGTAAGGAGAGTGATCACTTAAGATAAGCCATCACCAACAGCAGGGGGGGGAAGGAGGAAAACCTTTCATGGTGACAAGCAGGTAGGCTAATTCCAGCAGTTAACAAGAATATCAGAGGAACAGTGGGGGGTGGGGTGGGGGGGAGAAATACCATGGGGAAATAGTTTTACTTTGTGTAATGACTCATCCATTCCCAGTCTCTATTCAAGCCTAAGTTAATTGTATCCAGTTTGCAAATTAATTCCAATTCAGCAGTCTCTCGTTGGAGTCTGTTTTTGAAGCTTTTTTGTTGAAGTATAGCCACTCTTAGGTCTGTGATCGAGTGACCAGAGAGATTGAAGTGTTCTCCAACTGGTTTTTGAATGTTATCATTCTTGACGTCTGATTTGTGTCCATTATATTATTACTGCGTTAGGTCTTGATGCTATTGTACAGGTGCTAAGTTCCATCTGCTCAATTGCAAGAGTGAAGCCGAACAATGGAGCACAAAGCTAAGTGCCTTGTTTGTACACAGAGGATTATGCCCATGCCTCTTCAGACATGCTTATTCTTCACTCTGCTTAAGAGTAAAGGAATGGGTGAGCAAAGGGATGGGGACTTACTTGCGTTCAGCGTGGCATTCTAAGCCTAGTGCTTAAACTTGTGTGCACAGCCTTCACTCATGGTTGCATGGGATAACAGCAGCCTTCTGCTCACTGATGTGTATGATACAAGATCAAGGCCAGAGTCTCTGGCCGAAGTACATACAAAATTAAGAAAAAACAAATCCAAGAAAAAGATAACTCCCATTGTAAAGCATCACATCAGCTTTCTGGGGAATACTTGATTATGCTAATATACTATTCTATATAGGCTCTCATAGATATTGGCATCTAACACTCCTCTCCTGCCATTTCATGTGGCTAAATAACAGAAGTGTCCTGCTATTTAAGACAAGCATTGCAGCATCCCTGAAAGGTCAATACATTTGAGCTCTGATGGACTGTGGGAAGGAGAGCATGTAAGAGTTGACAATTCTTACTGCAACATGACCACATGTTAGAGAGCCTGACCCATCTACATTTTCAGGAAGAGGAATGAGATGATCTAATGGGCTGTAGCAGAATCAAAGAAGGCAGAGTTAGGAAAGAAAAAAATCCCAAAAAGAAAATAACTAGAGCAGCACATGTCCTCTTGAACTCTTGCCACACACTCTAGCTGATCCGACAGGTGAGATTCGGTCCTAAGGATATGCCTACTTGGGGATAAAAAGCCCCACATCACAGCTACAGCTGGGCATGGAGCCTAACCTCTGGGATGTTCCAAACTGAATAGCTACACAGCAATCTTTCAGCCCCAGAACCCAAGCCCCATGAGCCTGAGTCAGCTGACCCAGGCCAGCTGCAGTTTTTTTATCCCAATATAGACATACCCTACATTTTCAAAAAATGGCAATAGTGTTCCAGGTGCATTTAACTTGCACCCATGCTGATATCTAACTTTTTGATCAGACTCAACAGTCAGGGAGTTATTAATTAGTAATTATTATTTGTATTGAGGTAGTGGCTAAGAGCCCCAGTCATGTACCAGGATTCCAGTGTGTTAGGCACTGTACAAACACAGAAGCAATATATGGTTTCTGCACCATGGAGTTTACAGTCTAAACAGACCATAGGTGAGGGGAGGTGGGGAGCAGAAGAACACGGTCTATAATACAGATCAGCATGACAGGCAGCGATCTAAGTACAACCACTGCCTAGCCACTGTCAATGTGAATGGCTGGAAGGGTGGGCCCAATCTTTTGTGTCCATCGCATTGGGAGCCAACGGTAGGCCCAGCTAAAAATCAGGACCCATATGCCAGTTGTGGCATTTTTACTTCAGTGAAGTGGACATTCAAGTTTCACGAGAATGAAACCTTACAAAGCCACTGCTGTGTTCGTGTCAGAATGATTCTGCCCTGAGCTCTCTCCCACAAAATCTGAACTCAAAAGCTCCTGTTTCTGCTCTGACTCACACCAGCCGAACATCAGTGTAGCTCCTCTGGCTTCATTGGAGACACTCCAGGATTTCTACCAGCATGAGGGCCCAGGTTCAGATGCTCACTTGTAAAATGTGTGTCTGATTCCACCGTGTGCTCTGTAATGCGTTCACAGTCCCACAGGGGCTGGAGTATAATTGTCTTCATTCTCACTGTATATTTTAGTAATGGAATATAATTGTTAGTGCTTATAAAACATATAATCTCATTACAGCCAACCTATTAGTATTCTTTAGCTTCAGCCTATGCCCTATGTTTCCCAGTTTACCTCTCGTTGAAACACATAAATATTTATCTGTTCCTCTACATCCAGACATAAGTCTAATTCCTAGCTGGCTGACAGTTATCACATCTCATCAGGGAAACAAAACTGCCTGCCTTGTTTTTAATACGTTTAATTTACCACTTTTGAAACACAGCCAAAAAACCAGGAGGTTTATCACATTTAATTATATGGCTGTGTTCCTGACACTCTAGTTAAGTAGGGAGGATCCAAGGGGAGGAGCTGGTTGAGCGACAAGGTCACAGATTGTCCAAAAACAGAGAGATTTTGTGCACATGAAATAGAAGAGAACGAATCCAAGGCTGGTGCGTTTGGGTATCCAGAACTGGAGCCTAGAGTCCCAGACCACTCCTCTGAAGAGCAAATCCTCCACAAATGCAAAGACCCTCTCATCCCCACCTCTGTGAATGAGATTCATACGTGCAAACAGGAGGCCAGATTTGGTGGGTTATTTTGGCTCCCAAAAGTACACCCTTAACACTAAACAAAACTTCTGCTAAAGAAAGAAAACTAAAGAAAATTCCTCGGATTCCATTTGCCGTAACACTTGCGGTGTTATTTTAAAATATCCAGGAGTTGAATTGAGCAGGGAGCTGGTTCACATGGGTTATTAGACTTTGTGAGTCAAGGTGAGTGAGGTAATATTGTTATTGGGCCAACTTCGATTGCGGGGAGAGAGAAGCTTGTCTCTTTCAGTAGGTCTTTGGATAAGGGGTCAGGAGACGAAAGGAGTTCCACTTGATTCAACCAGGGCTTGTAAATGTGTTCTGTACAATATTCACAGTAAGACATGTGGGGCATCATTCAGTTTCTTGTCCCTCACCTCAGCTTGTGTTTCTCTTCATCAAGCTGTGGTGCCTCCAGAACCACTGTCTTCATGCTCTGTGAGGCTACATGGATCAGGAGGATAAGGCAAGTAAATTCAATGTGTACTTTGGATTTGGCACGCTTAAAACTGGCCACTACTGCAGAGATGAAGGGGTGGGGCATTTAAACACCACATACCCTGGATGTAACTGACTATTTATGTGGGCATAAGGCAATACAACAAAATATTTTTAGAGAAATAAATACACAGCGAGCCTTTCTCTAGTCCTGGTTGGGAAGAGGGAAGGAGGGAAAGCAAAAGCGGTGCACAGGCTAGCCTACTTGAGCTAGCTTGAATCCAGCTAGGGCCGGTAAGAATAGCAGTGAAGACCATACAGTCTGGGCTTCAGCTCGGATAGCATAAGCCCAGCATGGGCTTTACACATGTGCTCAACTTGCTAGCCCATGCTGAAGCTCCTCACGCACTGATTTCACTGTTGTTGTTACACATGTTTTCTGAATTCAAGCTAGCTCAGGCCAGCTAACCCATGCATAGCTTGCCCAATATGAGCGGAACACGTCGGTCCCATCACACAAGAACACAATTCTAGAGTTGTGCGAAAACTGATTTTCACTTCAGTGGCTGAACCAACATTTTTTAAAAAAATCCAAATGTTCTGATTAACCGAAAAAGCCAAAAACATTTTGTTTCAGGTCAAAAGAAACATTTTGTTCAACCCAAAACAAAATGTTGCATTTACTTTTGGATGTTTATTTACCTTTTTAAAAATAAAATGGAAGCCATATTTGAAATGAAAAGCAATTTCAAATTTTAAAAAAAACAAAACATTTCATTTGAAAAATGTCAAAATGAAACTTTTATTTTAAGACTTTGTTCTTGTTTTGGAGGGTATTTTTAACTGAAATAATTCAACAAATTTGACATGAATTTGCAGAATGTTTTCGTCAATCTAAATAAGCATTTCTGGCAAAAAAAGTTTTGTCTGAGAACTTTTGCCCAGCTCTACACAATGTTGCATTTGGTTGCAGCTGACCTCTATAGTTCCTGTGACTGAAGCACTGACTGCTGGCATGCCAGTCTGTTTGCATGCCCCAATAGGCAGTCATTCATGTCATGCCAAGCTTGCACAAGCCAGCTGGCACACGAGGAGACCAAGTCAAATCAAATTTTACCGTGTAGGGATCTAGAGAAAGGGACTATGGAAGGTAGGGAATTTAAAGAATATTAGATATGTACAGAGAGAGAGAGAGAATGGGGATTTTTACATCATCTTCTGAAGCATTGGTGTTTGCCACTGTTTTGGAGAGACAATACTGGACTAAACCACTGGTCTGATCGAGTTGTGATAATCTCTACTATTGTATCATGGCATTGGAGTGAGACAAAACAGAAGATAGTGAACTAGGCCCAATGCTCTCTGACTTGTGTGAACGTGCATGCGTGATGCGTGCGTGCGTACACACACACGCACAATAGAGGGCCCCAGAAAGCAAGGGAAAGTATCCTAAACAATGGCAGATGTCAGGAAACATAGAATTACATTTACTGATGTTTTACCACTGAGCCAGTGGAGACATCATAGGCAATTCTATAAAGTACTGCACATATGTAAACAAAGGCAAAAAATGTTAACCATACGCTTACACTAATTTTAGTGGAACAATAAACCTGAAGAAAAAAAAAACTTTTACATTCCTTTATTCAGCATTATTCTTACTTTAGTTCATAGCTGAACCATGCTGCACTTTACAGTGTGGCTTCAAAACAGCTGCCTTCTAGAGCTGTACATAAGAGAGAGTAATTTCTTTTTCCATGCAGCCCAGAATAGCATAGTGATGTCAGTGACTCTCCAGACCTCAGCGGAGCAAGTGAGGGATTGATTCTTATGGTTATTTACTCCCCGGGGATGGAGAAGTCAGGAGGAAACTGAAAATTTAAGTGACTTTGCATCATGCAGCTGGCATACTTATCCAAAGGAATGGACAAGCTGAATTTTCTTCTCTGCAGAGAAAGCAACCAATGTGACACTAATACAAGCAAGGAGTGTGTCACTGCTGTTTAGAGGGAAGGGAAATGGTAAGACAAGAAAAACAGAAATTTTGTGCAGTCACTACAGCAAAGTCTTTTATATAACTTTAGTATTCAGCTTACAAAGAAACTGCTAAGTAAGAGTGCTAAGTATCAAATCTCATTTATTTTAGCTTTAGAAGAAACATTAAAATGCAGGGTGTCTTATTACTGCAATGAACAGTGGCCTACCCAGTATAATTCAGTAAGAAATTAGGAATTCCATTCCACTGGACTAGTGTTTTGACATTTCTATGGCTGAATTTTACCTTTCACGCATTATTCATCTCAACTAGCATCTCAACTAGAGGCTAATATAATGTTGTTACAATAAAGATGATCAAAAAGAAAAGGAGTACTTGTGGCACCTTAGAGACTAACAAATTTATTAGAGCATAAGCTTTCGTGAGCTACAGCTCACTTCATCGATATTAGCTGTATGCAAAATATATTCCCCCAATTATTAGTCACTTCAGAAGAACATAAGAATGGCCATACTGGGTCAGATCAAAGGTCCGTCTAGCCCAGTATCCTGTCTTCTGACAGTAGCCAATGCCAGATGCCCCAGAGGGAATTAACAGGTAATCATCAAGTGATCCATTCGCTGTTGCTCATTCCCAGCTTCTTGCAAACAGAGGCTAGGGACACCATCCCTGTCCATCCTGGCTAATAGCCATTGACGGACCTATCCTCCATGAATTTATCTAGTTCTTTTTTTAACCCTGTTATAGTCTTGGCCTTCACAACATCCTCTGGCAAAGAGTTCCATAGGTTGACTGTGCGTTGTGTGAAGAAATACTTCATTTTGTTTGTTTTAAACCTGCTGCCTATTAATTTCATTTTGTGACCCCTAGTTCCTGTGTTATGAGAAGGAATAAATTACACTTCCTTATTTACTTTCTCCACACCAGTCATGATTTTATAGACCTCTTCATATCCCCCCCCTTAGTTGTCTCTTTTCCAAGGTGAAAAGTCCCAGTCTTATTAATCTCTTCTCATACGGAAGCCGTTCCATACCCCTAATCGTTTTTATTGCCCTTTCCTAAACCTTTTCCAATTCCAATATATCTTTTTTGAGATGGGGCGACCACACCTGCACACAGTATTCAAGATGTGGGCATATCATAGATTTATATAGAGGCAACATGATATTTTCTGTCTTATTATCTATCCCTTTCTTAATGACTCCCAACATTCTGTTCGCTTTTTTGACTGCCACTGCACATTGAGTGGATTTTTTCAGAGAACCATCCACAATGACTCCAAGATCTCTTTCTTGAGTGGTAACAGCTAATTTAGACCCCATCATTTTGTATGTATAGTTGGGATTATGTTTTCCAACATGCATTACATTTTGTTGCCCAGTCACCCAGTTTTGAGAGATCCTTTTGTAGCTCTTCCAAATCTGCCTGGGACTTAACTATCTTGGGTAGTTTTTAATCATCTGCAAATTTTGCCACCTCACTGTTTACCCCTTTTTCCAGATCATTTATAAATATTTATGTAACCAACTCTACTTTTGTAGATTGCAGACTGGATTTTAAAAGCAGTACATAGATAAATACTGTTGTATTTAAAGCATTGTCAAAGAACCATGAAAAGAAATTAGACATCTCACTCTGGAAGAGAAAGGAGCATCCTGAAAAAAAGAATACCTTTGTACCCAGAACCCATGATCAAGGAGTATTGAAGGCTGAGCAAGGAGAGTGCTGTTGTAATGTTTCTGGTTTGAGATTGGATGTGGAGACAGCTAATAGAGACACACAACCAAGAAAGTTCCAACAGCCCTTTATTTCAATTCACTCAAGTATCACTCTGCATGTACCACATCTGCATCCAGACACTAGTTACCTAGTCTAGTGTGTGCTGCTACCAACTTTCTTAAAGGCACCATCCAGCTGGAGTAAATCAATATAGCTCCAAAGATCTGAGCAACAGCTGGCATCTTCGGGGTAGGGACCATCTTTTTAATGTATGTATGTACAGTCTCTAGCACAACAGGGCACTGATTTTTGATTGATTGGGCCTCAGGACTTTCCTTCTCCCTAGGAAGCATAGGTGCTGGAACTGGGGGTGCTCTCACACCCCCAGGCTTGAAGTGGTTTCCATTATATATAGGGTTTACAGTTTGGTTCAATGGCTCTTAGCACCCCCACTATACAAATTGTTCCAGCACCCCTGTCTGTGAAGCTTTTTTACATTTTTCACTTTGAGAAGAAAGAGGAGGTAACATCTGAAACATAGTGAAGAGATCATTTCTGCCCCAACAAAGCATTCAACCTGGTTCATTCTCACACCTTTCCAAACCCCCAACTTGTAGAAAGTCCTTTCTAACTCTTCAGCCCATGGAAACACCAGAATGTATCTAGTTACAGTCATTTCAGATTAGTGGCAAGGGCCTATCTCAGCTCACATAAACTAGCATCGCTTTGCTGAAGTCAATGAAGCTATGGCGATTTACACAAGCTGAGGATCTGGCCCAAGGAATCCAGTTTTCAAATGTCAAATTTTAAAATTAAAGTGCTAAAAACAATCACAATTGTATTTGAAGGATAAAATGAGCATTGTACAGAGGAGAAAAACATCTGCAGAGTCCCCTCTAAGCAACTCTTCTCTTGTTCTGAATCCTTGCCATTTGAGAGATCACCTCTGACCAGTGTTGTGACAGTAAAACCGAAGAACAGGGTAGAGTGCAAAGAAGTGGCAGCTTGCTATCTATTGTAATGATGGCTGTGGCAGAAGGGTTATCTACTCACTTAGAAATCTGTTCACTTCAAAAGTGTGACTTCGTCTCAAGAGGAAATGTCTTTGTTGAATACCTTAATTAAAGCAGCATTAACCAACAAGATACTGTACAAACACTGCCACATTGTTTCATATTTGTCCTTCCCAGTTATCTAGAAAGTACAAAAAAACAAAAGTTACACCTGCCAGTATTATAGTTTTTCAAAAGTACTATATTTGAAGTCATTCAAGGTTTATTCACCCATCCACGTGCAGACTTACTTCCCCACTAACTTATAACTTTGCTCTTCTGGCACAATGGAACTTTCTATAATAAGCGTTAAGCCCATCTGTGTGGGAAACGGATCTTTCTTGGGGGCTGGTCCAAAACTATGGAATGAACTCTTCCAGAAACTAAGAATCAACACAAACCTCACCACCTTCTGCTCTGAGTGCAAGGAACATTTCTTTGACAAACACAGAGCAGCATGTATGTTAAAAGAAACAAAACCAAAAGAATCCCTATGAAAACAAAGACATTCTACTGCACACACTTCTCCCCCTGGGAAGAGAATGAGAGAATAAACAACATTTGACAGATGGTAGTCATGTCACTTTATGAACTACTAAAAGGCTCTAGGGCCCATATCCTCACAAGTGTTTAAGGACCTAACTCTCATTGATTCCCTTTCAAGATCAGGGCCTTAGACAGGATGGCAATGAGCACTGTATAAGACTCTGTGTAGAACAGAACAGAATTACAGATGAAGCTACACTATAAACTTCAGATCCCAGATATGAAAATCTCCAAAGCATGTATGCCATCTTGTTCAGATCCAGAGTACATGTATATACAAGTGTACATACAAAAAACACATGCACATGCTGGCTGTAAAGTTCAGCTCCAGATCTGAATTTCCACATGATTTGGGGGTATTTGAACCCAGGATTTTAGTTTGGGACCATTTATAATGTAAATATGAGCTTCAGAGTAAAGTCCTAGACTCCCACAGGGATGAAGGCAAACCTAGCATGACCTTCCCCACCAGAAGAAAGATCAACCTGCTCCTAAATTTTAATGGTCAATGTTCAGTACCAATGAAAATAGTGGTATTTTTTTGTAAATGAGAGCTATTGGTGACCAACTAGAGAACACCATTGGAAGTGACATCCGTTGCCCTTTGTGATCTTCATTTTGTTTGTACATATTTGGTTGTATTTCTCTGAAATAAGGGAAAGAATATATGGTAGGCCCATACACCATCCTTCATCCATGGGAAAGCCCACAGAAGCAAGGTCAGAAGGAAGGAAAATGTCTCAGGGCTTCTTACAAATTCTTGCATCAAGGAAGTATTTGCCTCTCCACCTGGTGGAGAAGGCATTGAGTCCACCCAAAGTCACTGGGGGATCTACCGGGGGCACAGGGCCATTTGTACAGAGGTGATATTTACCTAGAAACTGTTACACTAACATACATGCCCACAGAGAAGTCTACCAAGCCTTTTGGGTCCCTTGATGCAATGTGACTTCCCTTAACATGAATATTTTGGCATTTTTAAGACGGTGCATTTTTGCTAACTTGATCAATGGTAATAGCTTTTGAAAGAAGCTATTATGGTCTGGTGGGTAAATCCTTTTTAATGCAAAGATTGCTCATTTGACAGTTCAGAATGGATCATTCTGAACTAGTTCTGTCAATCATTTCAATCTGAATGCTTCCCTTTTATCTTAAACTCAGCGCTTTAAAAAAAATCCTTAGCACCCTTTTGTTGAAAACCATTGGGGCGCATTCAAATTGTGCTTACAGCTCAATCGCTTTCCCCAGGTTCTATACAAAGAATTCATCGGCTGCCACAAATAAATATCTTTCATTTTTTAACTCTTCTCAAAAAACAGCCCATACACCATGTAGAAATTTAATTTATGTTATAAAACAAAAGCAAAACAAAAAAAGTGGCTCTGAAGATCAAGTTTCTTATGCATCACACACCACTCTGGGATAACATCATTTGCTTCCAAGTTATAAACCTCAGAAAAATAGGAGCTTTAATGGAAACACCTATGCAATCTGAACGATAGGGATTCAAATGGTTCTGCTATAACTACGTACTTATCTTGCTAAGCAAACTGTTTTAAAAATCAAATCAATCAATCAATAAAAAAGCCTAAAAGTGAATACATTTAAAAAAACCCTTTTCAAGGAGTTCACTCAAGTACATCATAGAAATATGGAGCAGAGAATTCATGCTAATCACACAGTACATTAGTATAATCCATGTATGGCATTATGTCTACGCATCATTTAGCTTCTAAAATATCCTTTCAGGTCTATACATTTGAGTGTGGATACAAGAGAAGGATTGGCACACACTATCAGATTGCAAAGCAGTCTGAGAGAAATGTACAACAAATTGCAAGGGAGAGAAAGTATTGTTCTTAGAATCACTTTGTAGTGCACTCTCTCTCTCTTTTGGATGTCTTAATGTGAAAAACAGCTATCAGGGTACTAACTTCTCCCAGCAAAAGAACCAAAACAAATTACTAAAAAAAGACAGCATAAAAAGAATAAATGTAATGAGGTCTGTTCATAAATTTTTTTTTATTCTTTTTATATTAAACTCTCAGGATTTCTTGACCAGACATCCCAGAATCTTTTCTGTATTAGCCAAAGGTGAAGGCTAAACTCTAATGTTAAAGGGGGCATTGTTTTGAAAAAATGAATGTCTTAGTAAACCTGTACTTCATTATCCACTCGGTTTTACTTCTGAACTTTAGCTGACCTTAGTGTATTTCAATAGGCTGAATTTTAGCTGGACCTTAGCGTCTGAGTAAATAACGGATTGTGTGTCCTTTTAACACTAAACTCTTGATCCTTAGGGAAATGTCTAGAAAGGAACCACTGGTAACCTATATGGGGTAGGTGTTTTCTGTAATTAATAGGATAATCATTATTGAAGGGTGTTTTTAGCTTGCCAGGAATGACTGTGATGATATTTGTCATAATGACTTGGTTATAGGTATCTTTTGTAATTGATAAAATAGTGGACAGTCTTTAGCTTATCAGTTGTGTAAACCAGATACCATGAAAAGACATGCATGGTCAATAGTTCGCTTTCTTTGTCTTTTTTCTGTGAACACACATTGTATATGAAGAGATACCTGTTACGATAGATGTATGCTGAAATGGACAAATGGGTAATTGATAAGGAATGCTCAAATGCTCTGTCATTGATAATCTTAGTGACTGACAAAATGGACAAGGAGCATATGGTATAGTAGGTGTCTTCTATAATCAATGTATCAGCAAAATGTTGATATATGGATTATTGTTTAAGTGTTAAGAAATAATTATGGTCACAGATAGTCTTTGTAGTGACAGACTAGCTACAAATATAATTGGTTTATTGATTCAGAATCAGAGCAAGTATGAGCAAGGATTTTTCTTTGTTTTGAATAAATATGAGATGAATCTTAGGGAGTTAGACGTGAATTCAAGTAGGCTGCCTCACTTCTCCAGTCTCAGATTTGATATGTATGTTTCCTTTTCTATATTCTGTATAGTGCTGTATTAAGTATTGCCTGTTTGTCTTTTTTAAATAAAATTTCTACTGAGTTAGTTGTGTGACATCATTACTTATTAAATTCGAACCCACAACAGGTTCTACGCACACTGTTCAATTTGGTCTAGCTATAATTGTGTACATGCATTTCTGTTTGTATACCCACTGAACCAGATCAGCCAGCTGAGGCTCTGGCTCATTATATTTATAGACAGGTCACAGAACAACTTCTGTTTAAATTATAACTCCTCATTATACAATGAAATGTATTGAGCTGCTGAAAAACTTGAGTCTTTCATTTTGCTTCACCATCTGCAGAGTTTTGCCATTTTCCAGAAAACTGTAAGGACACACACACACTTTCTCTCTTTTAAAAAAAATGCATTTACTGAAGGGCTTATAATCACAGTGGAGATAGATAACACATACATCTCCCAGTATTTCAGTACAGCAGCAGATAGCTGCATCTGTTGCCATTGTTCAAAGTGAGGTGCCTTTTCTCAATGAGTAATCTGATTATAAAATCTCCATTAATAAAGTGAATATTGGGATCATCATATTATTCATGACACTGATGCATTATGAACATCCACTTTGGCTATGATGGAATTGTGAAAATAATTGGAGAGTTGTTGTGGCATTTAGATTATAGCGCGTCCGCTGTAATGGCATTTGTCTTATAAATATAAACATAACAATCTATTTACTTATGTTTCTGGCTGAAGCAAAACACACCACCCAAGTGATGACATTTTTAATATGAAAACTCATTTTCGTGTGCATTTTTATACATCTAAAACAGCTTTAACCTTAGGTGATTTGATTTAATTCATTAGCCATGATATGCACTGGGTAACACAGAATTATCTTCTCTTCGGCCAGCTGCCCTCTCGCAACACTCAGAAAGGTACTTTGTAATGTAATTTTCTTATTGACTATAAATCAGTTAATTTTGACTTTTGGCCAACGATGCACAAAATCCACCATTAAAATTAAGTTTATACTTGACCCATGTCATGAAGGCAGAGTGTCAAATTGCAGCGAGGACTCCTGGTGATCCAGCTTTGTAAACACTCAAGGACCATTCAGACTACTACTTCCTATTGCCCGGGGTAGTGGGACCTTAGCTGCCCAGCGGAGAATTGCCCTGGTGCAGGCATTGTACAGGACAGCCGTAAATTTCACAGGCACAGACCCACTTGCAAGCCCTCACTGGAGGTGTGGGGGACTGGGTGTGCCCGGGGCAGGCCCATAGTGCTGCTGGGGTTCTGGGTGGTGCAAATGCCCATAGACAGCCTGAGATAGGCTGCCATTACTTAGAACGCTGTCTTGGGTTCCTTAAGTTACACAGGAGGTTGTTTTGGACTCCGGAGAATCTGTCTCCAAGAGGTGTGGTCAGACTCTCACACTACGTACCTTGCGCTGGTGATAGGTTTGCTCCCGATAGGGATGTGTATGATTTGAGCACTTTGTGTTGGGACAATACCTGGGCCCTGATCCTACAAGGAGCTGCACATGAGAATTCTCCTGTGCCTGCATGGAGCCCGACTGGCTTCAAAGAAGCTCCAGTTGGGCACAGAGGGATACCAGTGCATTTGCACAGAACTCATTGTAAACTTATGGCCTAGGGTAACTGGAGTGCTCTTGGATAAGGAGAGGTGCTCTGCAAGTCTTGATGAAGTAGTATGACCACAGCCATCAGCAGAACCAAACTGGTCCCTTACTGAACTTTACAAACCCAATCAGGGTCCCAAGCCAGGCACACAGAATTGGATGCACCTGACTTAGGAGATGCGTGAAAAAGGACTGCCTGCGGGGAGAACAGTAGAACCACTATTCAGTGGCAGATGTTAGCCACCACCCTTGAGTATAACAAACAAACAAAATCAACCAGCTATCTTAAAGACGGGTCAAATGTATTGGGGTCCTGACCTTGCTCTTAACTACAGCTGTCAGGAAAAAAATCTCTCCCTCCCATGAGCAATTTTGAATTTTTTAAAAATCTTTAAGCCTGAGTTGTGATGAAGAATCAAAAATTCAAAATGGTTCACAGGAAGGCAAGAATGAAAAAAATCTGTTTCAAGAGAAGCAAAGCAGAATTTTTCAGTTTGCTTCCCAGGCTGCCCGACTATTTGAGCTGCTTGATTCTCCTGCCTGGTTTCTGTTGAAAGTGTTGTTGAGATCAGTGAATCAGCATTTTCAGACAGACAACCTTTCCATCAGAACATTTAAAACCAGTTCTACTCACAATGCAGGATCTGGCCCTACAGGGATAACTCTTGCTTAGAATGACTTAGCTCATGCTCTTGGTAGCCCATCTGTCCTAATATCCACAACAATTTCACCATTAAAGAGTATCATTTTAATCCTCGTATCAATGTTTTCTTGGTAAGTTTTTAAACTATTTTATATTTTCTGAAAGAATCACATGAGACTGTGCTGTCTATTTCACTGCTGATTTGGAATCTCACTTCAGTGACATCTAGGTTTGGGGGTTTGTTTTTTTGTTTGTTTTTCCCCCTTCTGTAAGGTTTCATAGCCATTATTGGGACATAAAAATTATTTTAAAAATAACTCCCCGTTGTGCAGCCTTTTTACCCCAGAATAAGATTTTTGTTTTTGTCTTCCAAACTGCCACGGTTCTATGGATACAGCACAATCAGTAAACCTAGTCACATAGCAATAGCCCCAAAGCTGAGGCTGCAGGAGAAGAGAATATTCTCTCTGTATTTCTCGTATCCTTCTGATCTAATATTTTTCCATTTATAGATACTTATGCTGAAGGCTTTAAAAATCTAATGAGAATGAAGATACATCCACCCCTGGAAGTTTTTACATTAACCATGGTACATAATGTGATAGCTCTTTACAGGGCTGACAAATAAATTATAACTCATGAATCTGCAAACCAAAAGGGTCCCTTTATTCAGGCTCGCTATTTTGATTGAATTCATTTGGTACTTGCTCCTAACATCCTTACAATCAATGTGCAATACAGTAGCTAATCACATAGGGTTGCATATTTTTAATTTGCTCACTATGGGCCATAATCTAGCCTCAATAGGAGTAGTGTGCATGGGGATCTAGGATCAGAATTTGGCCCTTTCTACAGCACTTAAACCTGACTTTCTTAATATACATCCACAGTGACTTTAATCTATCCCCATGCATACATCTAAATAAATTTGGTCAGATTGTGTCTCTAAGGCACCAGCTTTAGGGGGATGATCCAGATTTGGGGTGATGACTGGAGAACTGAATTCAATTCTCTACATGGACTTTCTGTGTGACCTGTGCAAGTCAGAGCCTCCTTGTGCCTCAGCTCCCAAGCTCTCAAATGGGGATAGTAGCATTTCCCTATCTCAAAGGGGCAGGGCCATCCCTAGGGGAGTGCGGGGCCTGGGGTGGAAGTGACAAATCAGTCACTTCTGGGACTGACCCACCACTTCCAGGACTGACTGCACTGGCCAATTGTGCCTGCCTGTGGGGTCCAGAGTGGTCGCCCCGATTCGCCATACCCTAGGGACAGCATAAACACATTCATGATTGTGAAATGCTCTGGTACTAGAATAAACAGGGTCAGTACCTAAGATAGGGCTATATTGGAGGTTGAATGTAGCTGCCCCACCCCCAATACAGCCTTATCTTAGGGAGGTGCATCCCATTCTCTCCTGCACAGCTGGCCATTGTGGAAGTGGGACTCAGCCACTTCTTGCCTCTTTTGGGAGGGGCGGGGGAGAGGTTGGTACTCAAGAGACAAACTAGTTGTGTGGAACCAGTGGCTGTGTTCAGGAGAGCACACAGCCTCCAGTTGTGCCACCCTATACAACAACCAGGAACAAATTAGCTCATTATAAAAATTAAAGGTCTTCCCATTTTGTTCCTATAAACCATAATTAATTCCTCATTTTCACACATACACACAAATGAAAATTTTGTAACAAATGCTCGTCTTAAATCCCCTCAATTTGCTCAGAAATAACCCACCAGTGGCCAATAGCATAGCCAAACACTACAGCAACAATCCAGTTTATGACACACCATAATCACACTGTGAGGATGTACCACTTCTAACCAGAAAAAAGGCAGAACCAGGAGGAAACAGAACAGGAGTTAAAAATTCCTTACCGCCTGGAAAGGAGGAAGGTATAGCCTGCAGCAGTCATTAGGGCTGCGGTTGCTTGCCTCTCCCAGATTTAAAGTGACAGCTACTAGTACAGCAGGCTGGGAAAGGCTCCCAGAAGAGGGGTGAAACCACACTGGAGAGTTTACGAGGGACAAGCCAGTGACAGATCATGTCGTGCCTATGCAGATAGGTTGAACATTTTTTCTGAGTGCCAGGGACCTAGGTGGAAGAGCTCCTGAGGTTTACAGAGATGGAGGCTGGTATGTTTGAGACAGTTAAATCCTTGATGTTTCCTTTGATATTTGGAACAGGATTTCCCACAGCACTATGCTGGCCTCACACTGCTCCTGTTCACTTCAATGGCAGCAGAGTTTGGCTGATGCTAAGCCCTTTCAAAAATCCCACCCTGTACGAAAAAGCTAGGTGATTTTTGGACAACAGTTGCTTCCTGTGCTTAAAGTATGGCTGTATTTTTGCCACTTCATAACATTCCCTAGTCAAAACCTGTGTGTTAAGTCATTATGGTGCACTTGTGCAGATGTCACCAATAAAAATAGACATTTCTACATCTGGCCTACAGTTAGGTATGCTTTTGCTAATGGAGTAAGTGGAGTTCATTGCTTGAGTCATTTTAAAGTCAGGCTTGACAAAGTATTCAAGAATGCTTTGTAATATTATTCATTTATATTACAATAGTGCCTCACAGTCACAACTGAAATTAGGGCCCCATTATGCTAGGCACTGTATAAACACAGAGCAAGCATCACTCCCTGTAAACCACTTTCAGTCTGAATAGACAAGACAGGGAAAGGGTGAGAGAAAAACAATACTATTATTCACCTTTTACAGATGGGGAACTAAGACACAGAGGGCTTGAGGCCTGTCTACACTATAAAGTTAAGTCAACATAAGCTACCCTGTGTCAACCTAGTTGTGCACGCATCTTCACTTCAATTGGTCTCCCACCAATGTAAGAACCCTGACAATGCAGTAAGACCATCTCCCCCATGAGCCATAGTCAATGTACTGAGGTTGATGCAATGCAAGTGTATTCACTGTGTTACCTGTGTCAACCCTTAAAGTCCTATAATGCCCAACATTGAATTCCACTGCCCACATGTCACTAAGACTGGAAGCACAGACACCCCTTTGAAACCTTGTGAATTTTTGAAATGCCTTTTCCTGATTGTCCAGCTTGGCAAGCACCCCTAGCAGCTCTCCATTGTTGTGTGCAGCTGACTAGCCGTCCATTCCAGCTACAAGCTCCTGACATGCTCTGGCATGGAGCAGACGGGAGATAATGGATCTCCTGGGACTGTAGCGTCAGGGGCAGCATCCCAACCCCTACCACTCCACACCAGGGAACGGCAAGAACAACCACAACTTCACATAGAGTGACCTGTGAGCAGGGGTGAAAGTAAGTCAACTGTCTTACTCGTATGCTGGGGGCAGCTCTGGACCCCGGAAGGGGTGGGGCTGAGGGAGTCAGAGGAGTCAGCCAGCCCCAGCCCACCCTGTAAGGTAAGTGCCCCCCCTTTTCCTCCCCCCTCCCCCACCGGGGTAGCAGCAGCGGCCCAGGGCTCCCAGGGCTATTTAAAGGGCCCGGGGCTCCACTGCTTCTACTGCCCCGGTCCTTTAATTAGCCACCGGAGCCCTGGGGAAGCAGTGGGGCTCCAGCGGCTATTTACAGGACCGGGGCAGCAAAGGCAGCTGGAGCCCCGGCCCTTTAAATAGCTCCTGGAGCCCCCACTATTCCAGGGCTCTGGGTGCTATTTAAGGGGCCTGCGGCTCCCCTGCTTCTACAGCCCCGGTCCTTTAAATAGCCCCCGGAGCAGCAGTGGCGGGGCTCTGGCGGTTATTTAAAGGGCCGAGGTGGTAGAAGCAGGAGAGCCCCAGGCCCTTTAAATAGCCACCAGAGCCCTGCAGCCGCTACCCCAGGGCTCCAGCAGCGGGGCTCTGGAGGCAATTTAAAGGGCCTGGGACTCCAGCCACTGCTAGGAGCCCCAGGCCCTTTAAATTGCCCCCCTGGGGAAGCCGGGCTGCCACAGTACGGTGCACCGGCTCTTGCCAGTACGCCATACAGGCTTACTTTCACCTCTGCCTGTGAGAGCCACAGTTGCTGTAGGTGTAGCCAAAATGGATATGAATGTTCTTTCCCCGTTAAGTTCTGTTTCATTAATTTTTTTTAATGTATTGGATTTTAAAATGCACAGATTTGTTTTTGCACTGGTTTTGTTACTCGATAAAATTTTATTTTTTGGAAAATAATCTTTATTTGTTCCCATTTCCATATGCCAAATACCTAATCATAGAATCATAGAATCATAGAATATCAGGGTTGGAAGGGACCCCAGAAGGTCATCTAGTCCAACCCCCTGCTCAAAGCAGGACCAAGTCCCAGTTAAATCATCCCAGCCAGGGCTTTGTCAAGCCTGACCTTAAAAACCTCTAAGGAAGGAGATTCTACCACCTCCCTAGGTAACGCATTCCAGTGTTTCACCACCCTCTTAGTGAAAAAGTTTTTCCTAATATCCAATCTAAACCTCCCCCATTGCAACTTGAGACCATTACTCCTCGTTCTGTCATCTGCTACCATTGAGAACAGTCTAGAGCCATCCTCTTTGAAACCCCCTTTCAGGTAGTTGAAAGCAGCTATCAAATCCCCCCTCATTCTTCTCTTCTGCAGACTAAACAATCCCAGCTCCCTCAGCCTCTCCTCATAAGTCATGTGCTCTAGACCCCTAATCATTTTTGTTGCCCTTCGCTGTACTCTTTCCAATTTATCCACATCCTTCCTGTAGTGTGGGGCCCAAAACTGGACACAGTACTCCAGATGAGGCCTCACCAGTGTCGAATAGAGGGGAACGATCACGTCCCTCGATCTGCTCGCTATGCCCCTACTTATACATCCCAAAATGCCATTGGCCTTCTTGGCAACAAGGGCACACTGCTGACTCATATCCAGCTTCTCGTCCACTGTCACCCCTAGGTCCTTTTCCGCAGAACTGCTGCCGAGCCATTCGGTCCCTAGTCTGTAGCGGTGCATTGGATTCTTCCATCCTAAGTGCAGGACCCTGCATTTATCCTTATTGAACCTCATTAGATTTCTTTTGGCCCAATCCTCCAATTTGTCTAGGTCCTTCTGTATCCTATCCCTCCCCTCCAGCGTATCTACCACTCCTCCCAGTTTAGTATCATCCGCAAATTTGCTGAGAGTGCAATCCACACCATCCTCCAGATCATTTATGAAGATATTGAACAAAACGGGCCCCAGGACCGACCCCTGGGGCACTCCACTTGACACCGGCTGCCAACTAGACATGGAGCCATTGATCACTACCCGTTGAGCCCGACAATCTAGCCAGCTTTCTACCCACCTTATAGTGCATTCATCCAGCCCATACTTCCTTAACTTGCTGACAAGAATGCTGTGGGAGACCGTGTCAAAAGCTTTGCTAAAGTCAAGAAACAATACATCCACTGCTTTCCCTTCATCCACAGAACCAGTAATCTCATCATAAAAGGCGATTAGATTAGTCAGGCATGACCTTCCCTTGGTGAATCCATGCTGACTGTTCCTGATCACTTTCCTCTCCTCTAAGTGCTTCAGGATTGATTCTTTGAGGACCTGCTCCATGATTTTTCCAGGGACTGAGGTGAGGCTGACCGGCCTGTAGTTCCCAGGATCCTCCTTCTTCCCTTTTTTAAAGATGGGCACTACATTAGCCTTTTTCCAGTCATCCGGGACTTCCCCCGTTCGCCACGAGTTTTCAAAGATAATGGCCAAGGGCTCTGCAATCACAGCCGCCAATTCCTTCAGCACTCTCGGATGCAATTCGTCCGGCCCCATGGACTTGTGCACGTCCAGCTTTTCTAAATAGTCCCTAACCACCTCTATCTCTACAGAGGGCTGGCCATCTCTTCCCCGTTTTGTGTTGCCCAGCACAGCAGTCTGGGAGCTGACCTTGTTAGTGAAAACAGAGGCAAAAAAAGCATTGAGTACATTAGCTTTTTCCACATCCTCTGTCACTAGCTTGCCTCCCTCATTCAGTAAGGGGCCCACACTTTCCTTGGCTTTCTTCTTGTTGCCAACATACCTGAAGAAACCCTTCTTGTTACTCTTGACATCTCTTGCTAGCTGCAGCTCCAGGTGCGATTTGGCCCTCCTGATATCTTTCCTACATGCCCGAGCAATATTTTTATACTCTTCCCTGGTCATATGTCCAACCTTCCACTTCTTGTAAGCTTCTTTTTTATGTTTAAGATCCGCTAGGATTTCACCATTAAGCCAAGCTGGTCGCCTGCCATATTTACTATTCTTTCGACTCATCGGGATGGTTTGTCCCTGTAACCTCAACAGGGATTCCTTGAAATACAGCCAGCTCTCCTGGACTCCCTTCCCTTTCATGTTAGTCCCCCAGGGGATCCTGGCCATCTGTTCCCTGAGGGAGTCAAAGTCTGCTTTCCTCAAGTCCAGGGTCCGTATCCTGCTGCTTACCTTTCTTCCCTGCGTCAGGATCCTGAACTCAACCAACTCATGGTCACTGCCTCCCAGATTCCCATCCACTTTTGCTTCCCCCACTAATTCTACCCGGTTTGTGAGCAGCAGGTCAAGAAAAGCGCTCCCCCTAGTTGGCTCCCCTAGCACTTGCACCAGGAAATTGTCCCCTATGCTTTCCAAAAACTTCCTGGATTGTCTATGCACCGCTGTATTGCTCTCCCAGCAGATATCAGGAAAATTAAAGTCACCCATGAGAATCAGGGCATGCGATCTAGTAGCTTCCGTGAGTTGCCGGAAGAAAGCCTCATCCACCTCATCCCCCTGGTCCGGTGGTCTATAGCAGACTCCCACCATGACATCACTCTTGTTGCACACACTTCTAAACTTAATCCAGAGACACTCAGGTTTTTCCACAGTTTCGTACCGGAGCTCTGAGCAGTCATACTGCTCCCTTACATACAGTGCTACTCCCCCACCTTTTCTGCCCTGCCTGTCCTTCCTGAACAGTTTATAACCATCCATGACTGTACTCCAGTCATGTGAGTTATCCCACCAAGTCTCTGTTATTCCAATCACGTCATAATTCCTTGACATCACCAGGACCTCCAGTTCTCCCTGCTTGTTTCCAAGGCTTTGTGCATTTGTATATAAGCACTTGAGATAACCTGTTGATCGCCCCTCATTCCCAGTATGAGGCAGGAGCCCTCCCCTCACAGACCTTCCTGCCTGTGCTTCCTCCCGGTATCCTGCTTTCCCACTTACCTCAGGGCTTTGGTCTCCTTCCCCCGGTGAACCTAGTTTAAAGCCCTCCTCACTAGGTTAGCCAGCCTGCTGGCAAAGATGTTCTTCCCTCTCTTCGTAAGATGGAGCCCGTCTCTGCCCAGCACTCCTCCTTCATGGAACACCATCCCATGGTCAAAGAATCCAAAGCCTTCTCTCCGACACCACCTGCGTAGCCATTCGTTGACCTCCACGATTCGACGGTCCCTACCCAGGCCTTTTCCTTCCACGGGGAGGATGGACGAGAACACCACTTGCGCCTCCAACTCCTTTATCCTTCTTCCCAGAGCCACGTAGTCCGCAGTGATCCGCTCAAGGTCATTCTTGGCAGTATCATTGGTGCCCACGTGGAGAAGCAGGAAGGGGTAGCGATCCGAGGGCTTGATGAGTCTCGGCAGTCTCTCCGTCACATCACGAATCTTAGCCCCTGGCAAGCAGCAGACTTCTCGGTTTTCCCGGTCAGGGCGGCAGATAGATGACTCAGTCCCCCGGAGGAGAGAGTCCCCGACCACCACCACCCGCCTTCTCCTCTTGGGAGTGGTGGTCGTGGAACCCCCAACCTCAGGACATCGCATCTCATGCCTCCCAACCAGCGGAGTCTCCTTCTGCTTTCTCCCCCCAGACCTATCATCTGGTCCACTCTCCGCAATGGTACCTGTGGAGAGAACATGAAAGCGGTTAGTTACCTGTGTCTGTGTTACTGGAACCCGGACATTCCGCTTACCTCTTCTGGAGGTCACATGTTGCCAAGCTTCTTCACTGGCCTCTTGGCTCCTCTGTGCAACCTGCTCTATATCTTTAGAGCTTTGTGCCCCTAGAAGGCTATCCTGAATGGTACTGAAAGTGCCCACTTGTTATTGTATAGTGTGACACAAGTCATAGGATTAGTGACAAACACAGTGTTATAATCATAAATGTACAGCAAGTGCCACAAAATTAATATGGGCATTGTCAGTGTTATATTCACTGATGTGCACAAAGCACCACACAATTTCTTAAAGGCCCCAAAACTGCAGGATCAGATAGAGCACAGTCCACTCCGCATTACTGTGCCTCACTGTTAAAATGCTTTTCAAGCTTCCCGCAGCCTCTGTGCTGGAGCTCTTCTAATAGCCCTCGTGTCTGGCTGTTCAAACTCACCAGACAAACGCTCCACCTCTGCCTTCCCCACCAATGGCAACTTTTCCCCCTTTGCCTCATAGATATGCAGAACACAGCAGGCAGCTATAACTATTGGGATATTTTTCTCACAGAGATTCAATTGTGTGATGAAACCAGGCCATCATTCTTTCAATCTCCCAAAAGCACATTCAATTATCATTGTGCACCTGCTGAGCTGGTCCACCATATCACTGTTGGCATTTCAACATCGCCAACAATAATCTGCCAGTTGGGAGAGAAAGTCCTTGCTTGCAGCTTTCTGAATAGTCTTGTGTTCTTAAAGATGTGAGCATCATGCACTTTCCCTGACCAGCCAATATTGAGGTGGGTGAAGCATCCCCGGTTATCCACCAAGGCTTGCATAATCATAGAAAAGTAGCCCCGTTCTGATGATGTACTCTGTAGCATGGTGGGCTGTTATCAAAATAGCCATCTATTGCTCCATCACAGTTCTGCAACCTCGCTGCTGCAGATCTATCCACTATGTCCTGAACATTGCTAGTCATAGATCTGTATAGCGGAAGATGATTAATGGCCCTGCACACTTGCATAACAATGGCCTCCACAGTGGATTTTCCAACTCCAAAATGATTGCGCACTGACTCTTAACAAATCCAGCACTGAAAATTTCCACAGTGCGATCACCACTCACTTCTCCATTGTCAATACATCTCTCATTCTGGTGCCCATGTGCTGGAGGCCTGGGATGACCTCAGCACGTAGATCCAGAACTATGGCCTTTCACATCAGAATGTTCTTTAGCCACTGCTCACCAACCCAAACCTATTATGAGGTCATCCCACGAGTCAGTGCTCCTTTATGGAGCCCAGAAGCAGCTCTCCCCTATCTGCAGCTGCTCCGTGAACAAACAACAACAACCTTGAATTGGTTTTTGCTGTGTCTCACAGTAATCTGTCCTCCGTGATACTGTCATATTCCCTGCAGATTCAGTTCTTCTTGCAACTTGGCAAACACCAGGGGATCATGCATCCTGTCCCTGCAATGCTGATAACAATAGTGCAGAGCTGTGCAGGTTCCATGCTTCTGTCAGATATGGCAGACACCGAGAAGGGCTGTGCACATTCATAGGATTTTTTTTCAAAGGTGCAAAAATTATGTGGGTTTGGATGGCATTATTGGATAGAGAAAGTTGCATGCTACAAAGTTGACCCCTTGTTCCCCATCACCCCCGAGCAACTCGTTCCTGCCCAACCAAGCATTGCCAAAACTTCCCAAAACACAGTGCGCTGGACAGTGGTGAGTTGCACACTGGGATGCCTACATATGGTGCACCACACAGCGTATCAATATAAGCACTCCTGGTGAGTGCATGCAGTGCCAACATAAGGAGCCAAGCGTACACATGCTCCAGTGATGTACTAACTGCGGTGGCTTCATATATGGACATAACTTGTGTCAACCAAAGTTTGAAGCATAAACATGGCCTAAGTGATCTACCCAAGGTCACAAATGAAGTAATCTTCGTCAGCTGCTCCATATTAAGCAGTAGGACATGATCAGTAATGAGAATATTTGCAGCAGAATCCAGCAACCACCACCATCAAAATTGGTCCAGTTTTGTCAGCTTTCTTAGTATGGACATATTATTAGGATGGAAAACCAACAAATTACAACGTGTTTTTACAAAGGTATGCTGCAATATATTTGGTGATCACATGGTGATGTGATAAGATAACCAATGCTGGACATAAACTGAATATCCAGCCAGACCACCTTAAGGACCTTGCTAGAGACTGACATGTGTAGTGCTTGATCTGCAAGGAGGCTACATCCCTTTAGGATTTGCCAGAATAATAGTGATGCTGACAACGACAACAAAGGAAGCGTACGACAGTGCTGGAAATTTATCCTTGCTCTTCAGAGTCCCAGCCCAGTGCCTTAGCTACAAGAAGGCCTTTTCGCTCTGTGATTTCTAGTATTCATTGACACTGCAACCCCATAACAAATAAACAAGGAGAATATTATGGAGTGAAAACATTCATTGTTTCAAGATTACCAGCTCTGTCTATCAGCCAGACAGTTTGCCCTTCCCTTTTTCATATAGATAAACATGAGGCCAACCTAACTATATGGTTTGCAGTTTTATTTCATTCCAATATGAAATATTCAGATGGCAAAATACTTTTACAACAAATGTATTCTTAGTGGGGGAAAAAAATATTTTATAAGCTCCAGAAGATAAACTTCTTACAGGTTATTTCAATACATATTACAATAATCAAAAGACAATTTTGTTTTATGACAGTTAGAAATATCATAAGTCAAAACCAAAAATAACTTCCTATGGCATATCACTTTAATTTCCGCCTACATTCATAAATCAGATTGCGTTCAGCATACTATTTCCAAACTACTCTTTTTTAAATTCACCTTATGCCCATCATGACTAGGCCCTCAATGTAGAGTCATCCAATAATAGAGCTGTTATGTTGTTTCATGACACAATTTTGTGGAAGAGGATGTGTCAGAAGCTCTATATTTTTAAGGTCATTTTAAATTTCAAGATATAGTTGAATATATTTCAGGTATTTTCAACTAATTTTATTTGTAAAACTAGAGGTTAGTTGAACTGTTTAATTTTCACACTAAGGGCCAGACTCTCAGCTGAAGTTCCTACAGAGGACAAGGTTTTGACTCAACTGAATTTCAAAGGGAGTGACATCCAGTTCCAAAGAATGGAATTGAGATGAGCTGCACGTTGGTTAGAGATGTGTAGTGTAAAAGAGATTAGCAAGGATAGCCTGACCTCTGCTTATGACATTGCACACTGAATGAAAGGAGTCCAAGTGTGGTAAAAACGTGGGACCTTATCTAGTTGCACAAAAGGTAAGTTTTCCATAGCAATGGTTTTCCATTCGCATCTACTGAGTGATGGAAATTTCCTTCTATTAGACACTGTAACACAGGTAGAAGCATTTTCTCTCATCTGTCTAAATTGCTAGTAGAGTTTAAGATATGATACTCTCTCCATGCAAGGCACAAGTTCCTTTGTAACAAAGAGCAGGGAACAAGAAGGGGCAAGACATGGACAGGCCTTCTGCAGATCCTCCTGTCTTTCCATCTGTGGGAATGTTAGGTTTTGTGAAACTACTCTATAGTAAATCCTCAGTCTGATGACAGAGGAATCCTGCCTGTCCTAACACATCTACCCATTGCCAATTGCCTGGTAACGCAGACTATGCAGTGCGCTCCGGGTATGAGCCTAACTGTAATACCTTTAAACAAAGTACAGCAATGGACATCATAATGCAGAGGGTAAAGACCTGCCCCTATTAAATTCTATGGTAATTTTGCCATTGACTTCAATGGGCCAGGATTTCACCCAGAGTCTGTAGAATGCTGAGAAGGGAGGAATGCTCTGCATTGTTTGCCTTCAAAATATCAGCAAGTCCAAGACACATTAACGTTTGAGTCAGAAGTGAACTATGATGGTGTCATTGCTACTGAAGAATCAACAGAGATAAAACAGATCTTCAGAAAATGATAAATGGTTCTCAGTGCAGGACACTCTCTGCAGGAGCCCCGAAGAAATTATAAGTTCTTCGTATGAGTTACTGCCAGGATTTATAATTGATTGTGGTTGTATAAACTAAAATGTGAACCTGAGCAATTTCTAATAAACACAAAACAATTCCCTTCAAAAGTTGAATGATAATTCTTTTTCTTGTCATGAGCTTTATCCCTTTCATGACAGCCTTTTATTATGATGGATGACAAAGGGAAAAAATATGGGATTCAATTTGGTATATTTTAATGCCATCTCATACTATATGAACTGCATACAACTACTGTAAATCTTCTACATTTTAAGGCTAAGGAAAGAATGAAACTCACAAAGAATTATTCAAGAATGAAAGACTAAACCGATTCTTTATGACTTTTAGCTGCTGTTATTTATCAGCCTTTGAAATGGAATAGTGCTTTAAAATGGAAATTGTCCTATGTCTAAGTGTTCATAATTTGGCGCTTCCCGTGTCTGACTAAAACTTCCATCATTACCAGTTGAAGTACAGGTTAGTCACTATTTCAAAACCATTTAAAAATGTTAGCCCCATCAATTCTACTGCTGTTTTAGGACTGGGGAAACATTTCAATTCTGATTATGGATTTGAAATTTACTCATGGTAACCAAATATTCCAATCTTTTGAGCCTAGTTCTTCACTTGATATTCATGCACACAGCACCTCTCACTTCTATGAGATTTGCACAAGTGTCTCTGTGGTCAGAATTTGGCCCCTCCTGAATAAGTGCTGGTGCCAAAGCATCACACGCTTCAACCACGTTGGCAGTGCCTGAAGCAATGCATGTTGTACCAGTGTGCTAAGAATGTACCCTGATTTTGAAAGATGAGTTGAAAGCTAATAAATAAGAATTACCTCTCCCTTAGCTGAGCAACATCAAGATAAGGAGATATCTTAATTAAGCATTGGGCTCAAGATGAAAAATGGTGTGGCTTGCACTTACACCATGGAGTATTTTAGAAGAAGGAAAGAGGAGAGAAAGCCTGGTGATGACAGATGAGAGGCAGGGGTCCCTGAAAACAGGAAGGGGCTGATGAATCCAGGGGAAACTATTATAATATTATGTATGTATTACCAAATACAGTATATGCCTTTAAATATCATAGTTTGAAAACCACAGATAATACATCCAACTTGTCTCTCTGTCCCTCCCTACTTCCTCTACTCTGTCCCTCCCTCCAATGTATTGTTTAGTCCCTGGAGTATGTCTGTAGCAGAGAGGAGTTCTTGTTCTCAGCAAATGAGAGATCTCAGATGCAGTATATTAGCAGCTTGCTTGTAAGTCCCAGAGCCCCGCTCAGGAGGGAGCGGGGAGCCTGGAAGCTTGGGTTCCCCAGCAGCCCACCAGGCATGGTGGTGAGGAGCTGGGTGGCTGAAATAGCAGAACCTGCCTGCTTTCCAGCAAAATTAAGTCAAAAATCAAACCATCTCCACAAGACATTTTGATTTAAACAAATCAGCAAATGCTGATAAATGTTTGGGCTACATTTTTCTGAACATCTCCTTGGAGGTACTCCAGCCCTGCTTCCATTGAAGCCAATAGCAAAAACTGCCATTATCTTCAATGGCGCAGATCAGGCCCAATATTCCAGGAAGTATAAAGTCAATGAAGGCCTGATCCTATGGGATGCTTCTAAGTACCTTCAAATCCCACTGATGGGTGCTGACAGTTGTGTATTTTGGGAGATTGTCATTCCAGCCCCACACAGTATTACTTGATCATTTCATACATTGATATCTCAGGGCTGATTGAGTCATGTATATTTTCATACATAACCCTAAGAGAACATGCTTTGAATGAATGATTTTATGAAACTCAAGTTATTTCAAACAAGCATTTCAGCAATCAAAATTTGCCTCCCTCAGTTACTCTTAGAGTTCAGAGTAGCAGCCATGTTAGTCTGTATTCTCAAAAAGAACAGGAGGACTTGTGGCACCAAATTTATTTGAGCATAAGCTTTTGTGAGCTACAGCTCATTGCATCCAATGAATGCTCAAATAAATTTGTTAGTCTCTAAGGTGCCACAAGTATTCCTTTTCTTGTTGGAGTTCAGATGACCAACAACAACAACTTTGGAAAAAGCTTTTCCAACCATTGCATAATGCCCCAGGAGTCATAAATTACTTTTATTAGGGCAACTGGCTCTTGTGCTGTTTGTGTTCTCTTTACCTTACTGGATGTCAATCAGTATGACTGGCCCAGGTACACTTATCCAAGATCAGGGACTCTAGTATATTACTGAAGAGCATATTGTTGAATCTTCCAAGTGACTCTCCTGTAAATGTGTTATATGTCCAAAGGTAATAATTTCCACACCACTGCAGAATACATTCATGAAACTAATCTTTTAAGGACTAGAAGCCAGTGAATTGAATACCAAAAAGAGACATTTATTCATATAGCCGTATGTTATGTATTATTAATGCTGAAGATTGCCTAGCTTTGAGATATATGGATGATTTCATTTTACCACTCACTTGACTCAAAATGCATTTATTTGTTCAATTTTATGTTGAATAGCAAATTGATTTCCAGGGAATTGATCAAGTATTAAATAGCTCAAATGTGTTTTCCAATTGAAATGATGATTTAATACGGTAAGTTGTACATTGTAGATACTGTGGATAAAAAACTAACAATATGTTTTGTATTTGCCTCTTCAACAGGCAATTGCATCTAGAACTACATCTAGAACAGTACTATAGCTTAGGATAGAGAAGAATAAAGCTGTATCTCAAACTGGATTGAGTCATAAAAAATGCACATTTGTGAGTCTTCCTTTCTGAGGAAAATGCCTTAACAGAGGTTTTTCAGTCAGGAATCCAAAAAAAATCAACATTTTCACCACAAAAAAAAGTTTTTTATGAAAAGTATTCATCCTACAATATCTGCCAAATAAATACATAACATGACAGGGTTATACTAATGACATACTAAAAATAATCAAACTGCCCGCCAGCATCAGAAAAAAAGCATAACAATGCTCTGAATGGCACGGAACACATCAGTCCTGTAAATAGAGATTCCTAAGCTCAACTTTTTTTAAACATACATTGAGAGGGTTTGCTTCTCCCCACCTCGTAACTTGTATAGTCATTCAGACTGGTTTATAGCAGGTGTAAAATGCTAGTAAGATGATGTGCTAATGTTTTATAGACACGTCTCCTCTAGCCAACAGAGACAGTAGGAGGGTACTATAGACACCCAAAGCCAAGCCACGCTCAAACTCATTCAGTACAGTTTTCAGAGTGGTAGCCATGTTAGTTTGTATCAGCAAAAACAAAAACAACAAGGAGTACTAGTGGCACATTAGAGACTAACACATTTATTTGGGCATAAACCCAGTACAGTTTACTACAACTACATATATGCTCCTCCGATTCACCCAACATGGTCATTTAAAAAATGCTTTTTATTCCCTTTGACATGTTAAGAACATAAGAATGGCCATACTGGGTCAGACCAAAGGTCCATCAAGCCCAGTATCCTGTCCTCTGACAGTGGCCAATGGCAGGTACCCCAAAGGGAATGAACAGCAGGTTATCATCAAGTGATCCATGCCCTGTCACCCAATCCCAGCTTCTGGCAAACAGAGGCTAGGGACACTGTCCCTGCCCATCCTGGCTAATAGCCATTGATGGACCTATCTTCCAAGAATCTATCTAGCTCCCTTTTGAACCCCATTCTTTGTGATATTTCTTCCATGAAAGGATAAATTATTTATTCTAAATTGTTGGGGGCAATCTATTGGGAAGCCAGTGACCTTTTAAGAAAAGAAGTGTTTGCAAGTAGCTGTGATGCATTTCCACTATGCATTTTTTACAGTAAAAAATATCTCCATTATTCATTTCTGCTTTTCTTAATTGCCTGGTATTCATTTCCTTTTAACAGAATTATCATTCTGATAGATACACCTCAACATGGCCGGGTGCTTTAGGCAACTTAATTCTGACCACCACATGATCACACACTGGGTCACAGATGTTTACTATCATACCCCTGGTCCTGCTCCTGCTCCTGAAGGATGTTCTGACTAGACCGCCATATCACACCACCAACTCCACAGCTGTGTCCTGGGCAACTCATGGATTTGGGCCACGCTATCAACAAACAACGCTCTCTGTTAAAAATACCATCCGCCTTGAAGAAAAGTGCCATTTCTCTTTTTTTCAGGAACTCAATTGAATTATCCTGCATGGGAGAAAACTTGTGACTGGACCATAGCTGGATGGCAAACTTTTAATAGTCTCCAGTAATGAAATGTATATCTCCAAGAAAATGATCTAAATAGAAGGACGCAGTGTTCTGCCAGGATTTTAAATAAATTGTAATAAATCTGAAGCAGTGTTAATTTCCTCCTTTCTTAATTTAGTTCCTTTGATTCTTTCCCTTTAACTGATCCACTATTCAAGGTAATAGCTTGCTCCAATAATTACTGCATAAATCCATTTCTATCTCCATTTGAAGAAATAATACAAGACTGTAACAACCCTCCTCTTTTTGCTAAGATTAAGTAGGATATATATAGAGAGAGAGGATATAGAAGAAGGTTGAAAGGCTTCCAAAAGTGAACTATGTAATATTTCTAAGTTGCCCAACACTTCAATATCCAAGACTCTGATTCAGCAAGCACATGCCTAACTTGAAGCATATGATTTATTATTTATTATTTGTACTGTAGTAGTACCACTCATGAACCAGGACCGCATTGTGCTAGGCACTGTACAAACCATAGAACAAAAAGATGGTTATTGCCCAAAAGAGCTTATACTCTAAGTCATTGATCTAAAGTTAAGCACATCCTTAAGAACCTTGTTCAGTCTGGGCCTAAGTTTTGAACAGCCGTTATGAAAAGAAAGAGGGCAGGGGAAGCATAAGCAGCCTCCGAATTTGTTTTCTTCTCTCCTTATTTCAGGGAGCATATGAGGTATGTGTAACGGGAGTCATTGTCAAAAGATAGCTTTGTGGGAAAAGTGTAGTTTGCGTTTTAATCTGAACTCAATTACACTTGTACTCAGTGTGATTTCCTCTGGCAAGATGATCCATAGTGAGAGCCTCACTGTTGAAGTTATTTTGCTTCTGTAGCTGATGGTTTTACTTTATGCCTAGGGTGGACAGATGTCCCAATTTTATAGGGACAGTTCTGATTTTTGGGTCTTTTTCTTATATAGGCTCCTCTTACCCCAACCCCCTGTTCCGATTTTTCACATTTGCTGTTTGGTCACCCTACTTACACCTTTTCAACTAGAATGCAGCTGTCTTGAAAGATCCTGGTTTGTCTCATATGTGGCCACATCCTAAGCCATTGAGAACAATGTAAATTAGGCTCCTATTTCTTTTCAGGACCAAATCAAAGTTCAGGCTCTGAGAGTTCACAAAGAACCAGTCTCACATTCATAATGGCACTTGTAATTTAGAAGTTGCAGTTTTCATGTGGCTATTAAGTTAGACTCCTGAGATTGTGAGTTACTGTCATCTGATATCAAATCACTTCATCCAAGAGAAGAGGATTTCCTGGCAGACTTCCCTGCTGTGATAGTCTGCATGCCCAGGAGTAATGGGAAGTGAAAAATGACCCCAACATTTTTATAACTTTCTGGTCAATGTGTAGTCCTCCTTTTTGACATATCAAACATTAAGAAATGCTTTTATTAGCCCATAACGAGATATGGTATTTCTCAGGCACCTACATAGATAGCTTAGAAACAAGGCATATGTCTAATAAAGAACTGGCCTAAGCCATAGAGCGACATGGTTGAAGATGTAATATCGTCTATTGCATCAACTTCAGTTAGTGAAAGAAGCTAGCTTTCGAGCTACACTGATCTTGTCTTCAGGTCTGGGAAAGATACTCAGATTGTCACAGCTAAATACGGACAGAATATGTGTTAAACATTTATGCTAAACAATCTGTTCCACCTTGGATTTTCCCAGACCTGAAGAAGAGCTCTGTGTAGCTTAAAAGCTTATCTCTCTCACCAACAGAAGTTGGTCCAAAAAAAGGTATTATCTCACCCAACTTGTCTCTCTAATATCCTGGGACCAATACGGCGGCAACAACACTGGTCCAATCCATCTCTGACTTTAAAAATAAATGATCATCCATGATTACACTGTACGAAAAACTTCATGCTTTTATTTGTGTGGGAGTTATAGGAGTAAAAAACAAAAGCCAACCCACACCTGCCTTATAACAAAAAGTGAAATGCCTAACAACCTTAGGGCTGATCCTGCAGTCAAATTACATTTTTGCCTTTGCACTGTAGGTAGCACAGTACGTAGCACGAGACACTACCACAATATAAATAAATTAATTAAATAAGCAAGGACTGCAGAACTAGGTGTTGTGCTGAGAAGTCACTACTGCAATTCCACAACATTCTGCTAGGCATAGTACCAATATATCTAGTATAAATTTAAGTCGTAAGTATCTATACCAATATAATAGATTTTTCCATGGAAAAAAGTATGGTTTGGATTGAAAGTAGTGAGTCAACAATCTGTTGATGATTTGACATAAAAGCCAGTGCACAATAATAATATTTAAAGAAAAAATCTAGAAAGTAAATCAAATCCGTGCATACACAGTAATTTTAGAAGAGGAACAGCAAGCTCGCTAATGATAATCATTGACAATTTGAAGTGAAATGAAGCAGAATAATTCAGTAAATTCAGACATTATATAATAACTTCAAAGTAATATCATTATGCCTTATAGTTTTGACTAAGTATTTTCAATTGGGCACCTTGGGATAAACTGTGTATGCTGCATGAATCAGAGCCCAGGAAAAAAAAGTATCTGTGCTTTATACAATAAAATAATAACTTGTACTATGTCAATTAATTTAATGAGCTATAAGTCTAAATTCCCTATAGGGAATAGCTCTAGTTTATTGTTTATCCACAGTTTTCTCTAAGCTTCTCTATGAATGCTTTACACAAACACTGTCATTCAGGTGGAAGAGAAATATACATGGTTGAAATGCCAACTGTGCCTTCTTTACAAAATAATAGGCTCACAGCCAAATGCAATTATTCAAATATTGGCTCTGCTTTAGGCCTTGTGTAAGCAAATCATCAGCTTATATATACACTTGACTTTACACATTTAAGCCCCCTTTGAATATGTAATTTTTTGAAAGGCAATTACAATACTTATTGCTACTGAGATTAAAAAGGGAATATACAAAAAAGTGCAACATTGCTGCGTGTTCAAACAAAAATCTTCCAGAAATATATTAGCAGCACACAGTCTTTATCTCATAAGATACAATCATGCTATTCTACATTTGGAAATAGTAGAGCTTCTCATCCTGAAATATCTCAAAATTGTTATTATTTATATAGCGGTAGCAACCTAAAGCCCCAGTCATTAACCAGAACCCCACTGTGCTATGTGATGTACAAACACAGAACAAAGAGATGGTCTCTGTCCCCAAAGAACTTACAGTCTAAGTGATTCCTTGGTAACTTCTTCAATGGCCTCATCATTCTAATACCTGAGCACTTCTCCAACCTTAATGAATTTATTCTCACTTCACTCATCTGAGATAGGAAATTACTACTACCCCCATTTTACAGATGAGGAACAGAGAGAATAAGGGGTAATGTGGGGTAATGTGCACAACAAGAATGTGATTTCTAAAATGCTCTAATGTGTTGCATATTAATTGGTCCTATAGACCATGCTGGTGGGCCCTCAAGGTTCCCTAGTACACTTAAATATACTATGTTTCAAGCAGCACTATGTTAAAGCACGCAAGGGAACTTTTAGTGCCCACCAGCAAGGGCTATACAGACCAATTAATGTGCAATACATTAGTGTGCTTTAAAAATCACACCACCTTAGTGCACATTGCCAGACTGTCTAGACAAGCCCACAGTGATTTGTCCAATGTCACATGGAAAGTCTGTGACAGGGCTAGGAAATGAGTGCATATGTCATGAGTGTTATTCCAATGCTTTGATCACATGATCATCCTTTCTTTCCTGCACCAGCTACAGACAGCACCATTGCAATGCAAACACCACTGTGGTAGAGGAGGCAACAAACTGGTACACAACACAATACACAACAATGAGTTTAAAGGAAAATTTTAGCAAAGAACAAACCTCTACTGTTATAAAGGTGTCCAAAGGATCATTAATGTCCATGCAAAGTAGACATCTTGGTTTTTAAAACATCATGTCCTAATTTTAAAATAAAGCTTAAAAGGAATGGAGTTATAATGTTGCATCTCTTAGTTGCTTTATTACAACAGTCTTTCTCTGAACTTCAAAGGCAAGAGTCCTGGCTCAATGACTCATTTTAGAGTTTTTAAATTCCATTATACCATGCCTGGCCTTGCATTTCTTTGTTAATGTATAACTATTGGGCTCATTTTGCAAGACATCAATGCTAATTTGTTTACTGGGAGATTGTCATCAGCAGCACAAATTAAATTATACCACACTCTTTTCCAATTGTTAAGAGAAAAATATTCCTTCCACCTCCCCCCCCCCGGAATGATCTCCTATTTTAAAAGTAATATTTAGTCCTACTATTAAAATCTGTATTTTCTTCATATATCTTCCATAAGCAAATCCAGTATTAGAATGAAATACTTTTAATGTGCTCTAGATGTAGCATTTACCATATCCTCACTAGCATATTATGATCCCTATTCTGTGTCAATTGGAAGGGAAATCACGTTGATGGAAGCTTTGATATCACTGATTGCTACTTGTAAGCATGAACATTGGTTCCTAGAGGCAGCAGACAACAAAAGAGATGACAGACCCTTAGGAATGCTGAGAAAAGTCAGGAACACAGGAAGGCTGCTAAGTGGATGCTTAAACTTGATGTAGGTGGGTATTTGCTGTTTGGGGAAGGAAGATTCAGAAGTTAAAGTTGGGCATCATTCAAGAAGATTTCAAGGAAAACCAAAGACCAGATGGTGACAAAGACCTTGAAATCCTTGCGGAAGGCAATACAAGGTAAACTTAAAAAAAAAATGCAGACCATTTTTACAGGAAAGTGATATTGTCTAAGCACATAGGGATGGCTTCGGCAGTTTGTGAATCCCAGTTCTCAAATATATTCGGGTATTTTAGCTGGCAGAAGCAGATAAATGCACATCAAAAAATGAGACAGATTCAGTGGCAAATGAACTCTCAGCTTTATCATCATCATTTAGTCGTATTGCAATAGCACCTAGAGCCTCGGAGGATTGTACAAACACATAACAAGCAGACAGTCTGTGCCCCAAAGAGCAATGCTAACTCTTGATCCTCCCTGGAAAGAAGTGCTGCTGAATTTTCCCCGAGCACAGAAAACTGGCAGCCACTTTTCCTGCCTCCTTGGGAGCTCTTCTCAGAGACATAACTGAGAGAAGTTTCAGAGTAGCAGCCGTGTTAGTCTGTATTCGCAAAAAGAAAAGGAGTACTTGTGGCACCTTAGAGACTAACAAATTTATTAGAGCATAAGCTTTCGTGAGCTGTAATGCATCCGATGAAGTGAGCTGTAGCTCACGAAAGCTTATGCTCTAATAAATTTGTTAGTCTCTAAGGTGCCACAAGTACTCCTTAACTGACAGAAGGAAACAGTGGAGATAGCCTTTAGAAAGGCTGTCTGGCCCAGCTGAGGTGGCTAGTGGTTTCTCTTCATTCCACAGCAGAGCTCCTGTGGATATCGCAAGAATCTGCCCCTGGATCCTCCATCAGCACCATGAGGAGGACAACAACACAGACATTGGAGATGCTCTGCACACCCAGATTTAGCTAGTCCTAGGCCCAATTGGCTCTACTCTAATATATTGACAGTAAAATCTTTTTTTTTGTTTGGTAAGTAAATGATGCAGCTAGATCTTCCAAAGCATCAGATACCACAGTGATAGGCACTGTATAAAAAACACAATAGGCTAGATTATAAACATACTTGTTATAATTATACTCATTATAAACATACTTGTTAGTTTAAAGTCTCTTGAAAACACTTTTTGAAACAATGATCTCGGTCTGAATTGAATCAACCCGCTCTATACTGATTTGAATTCAAACTGGTAAATATATAGGGTACACAGGGCCTAATCCAAACCCACTGAGATCATTTAATTTCAGTCGGCTTTGCATCAAGACCATAATGAACCAAAAAGTTTTCCATGTACTTTTAAACTGTCTTTGTTATTTTGTTTGTTTGACCACTCAAAACTGTATAGGAAAAATTTTAAAGTACTTACACTGAATGCTAAAAAATTGGAAACGAGACAATCAGCAGATGTATATATGTTAATGAAATTACCTTGGTAAAAAAAAAATATACCCCAAAGTTCATCACTGAATTTCAACTCAACACTTAGGTCCTATTCCTGTTCAGGTTTACGGGTCTTTAGATTTATGCATGGTGAGCAGACACAGTGAAGTCAACTGATCTGTGAAAAGCTACTACATGATTAAGCCTTTGCAGAATTGGGGCCTTAACTGTGTCTTCTTCCTGCATCTCTAGACCAACACAAGGAAGTATTCCCCCTAGTTTGAATGAAATATGTACTATCCTTAGTGACAGGTTTCAGAGTAGCAGCCGTGTTAGTCTGTATTCACAAAAAGAAAAGGAGTACTTGTGGCACATTAGAGACTAACAAATTTATTAGAGCATAACCTTTCGTGAGCTACAGCTCACTTCATCGGATGCATTTGGTGGAAAAAACAGAGGAGAGATTTATATACACACACACAGAGAACATGAAACAATGGGTTTATCATACACACTGTAAGGAGAATGATCACTTAAGATAAGCCATCACCAGCAACGGGGGGGGGAAAAGGAGGAAAACCTTTCATGGTGACAAGCAAGGTAGGCTAATTCCAGCAGTTAACAAGAATATCAGAGGAACAGTGGGGGGTGGGGTGGGGGGGAGAAATACCATGGGGAAATAGTTTTACTTTGTGTAATGACTCATCCATTCCCAGTCTCTATTCAAGCCTAAATTAATTGTATCCAGTTTGCAAATTAATTCCAATTCAGCAGTCTCTCATTGGAGTCTGTTTTTGAAGCTTTTTTGTTGAAGGATAGCCACTCTTAGGTCTGTGATCGAGTGACCAGAGAGATTGAAGTGTTCTCCAACTGGTTTTTGAATGTTATAATTCTTGACGTCTGATTTGTGTCCATTCATTCTTTTACGCAGAGACTGTCCAGTTTGGCCAATGTACATGGCAGAGGGGCATTGCTGGCACATGATGGCATATATCACATTGGTAGATGCGCAGGTGAACGAGCCTCTGATAGTGTGGCTGATGTGATTAGGCCCTATGATGGTATCCCCTGAATAGATATGTGGACAGAGTTGGCAACGGGCTTTGTTGCAAGGATAGGTTCCTGGGTTAGTGGTTCTGTTGTGTGGTGTGTGGTTGCTGGTGAGTATTTGCTTCAGATTGGGGGGCTGTCTGTAAGCAAGGACTGGCCTGTCTCCCAAGATCTGTGAGGGTGATGGGTCGTCCTTCAGGATAGGTTGTAGATCCTTGATGATGCGTTGGAGAGGTTTTAGTTGGGGGCTGAAGGTAATGGCTAGTGGCGTTCTGTTATTTTCTTTGTTGGGCCTGTCCTGTAGTAGGTGACTTCTGGGTACTCTTCTGGCTCTGTCAATCTATTTCTTCACTTCAGCAGGTGGGTATTGTAGTTGTAGGAATGCATGATAGAGATCTTGTAGGTGTTTGTCTCTGTCTGAGGGGTTGGAGCAAATGCGGTTATATCGTAGCGCTTGGCTGTAGACAATGGATCGAGTGGTATGATCTGGATGAAAGCTAGAGGCATGTAGGTAGGAATAGCGGTCAGTAGGTTTCCGATATAGGGTGGTGTTTATGTGACCATCGCTTATTAGCACCGTAGTGTCCAGGAAGTGGATCTCTTGTGTGGACTGGTCCAGGCTGAGGTTGATGGTGGGATGGAAATTGTTGAAATCGTGGTGGAATTCCTCAAGAGCTTCTTTTCCATGGGTCCAGATGATGAAGATGTCATTAATGTAGCACAAGTAGAGTAGGGGCATTAGGGGACGAGAGCTGAGGAAGCGTTGTTCTAAGTCAGCCATAAAAATGTTGGCATACTGTGGGGCCATGCGGGTACCCATCGCAGTGCCGCTGATTTGAAGGTATACATTGTCACCAAATGTGAAATAGTTATGGGTGAGGACAAAGTCACAAAGTTCAGCCACCAGGTTAGCCGTGACAGTATCGGGGATACTGTTCCTGTATCCTTAGTGAAATTCCTTTCCCTGATAAGTTCTTTGGTGCACAATTAACCTGGAAAAGATTTGTCCCATGTCACATTCCCTTCATAGCAAAAATTATTTAAGATAAATTAATAGTATGGTCCCTATGTCATTTTAATAATACATAGTTTTCACCAAGGGGTGGGGCGGTAAGTTTACAAGAGGAAAATGTACAAAGTTACTCTTTCTTCCCATCATCTCATGTTGTAACCTTGTGAACCTCCATCTCAGATGCTCTGGCTTTAGCTGTAAAGATCGGATTTAGATTTAGAGTTCAATGACCTTACTGGAATTGAACATTCAGAGCATGTAGCTTTTTCGGCTTTTGGGAGAGTTACTGTACAATTTAAAAAAAAAAAAAACTTCGTCTGAGATTCAGGCTTTATCTTCTGAGAGCTCCACAGGGGCTTTGGAGAATCCATGCCAGCCCCCTTGTATTAAGTGTTAACACTTCAAGAGCCCTCATGCCAGACAGATTAAAGCATGGAGAAATTGTAGCATCAAGAATCCTAGATGTTCCAAAAAGGCAAACCAATGCTTTTGGCTGCATTATCTCAGATGACAATATGAGGACAGGATGTCAAATTTTAAAGTGTGTGTTGAAGATCTGGGGGAATTTAAATGATCTGGTCTCTAAACAATTTAGTTTTAATTCTTAAAATGAAATTCTAAAACAATTATTTAGTGATTGAAAGTTCTTAAGGAATTTCCTTGTGAATCTGTAAATCTTCTCACAAGCCCCATAGGTTTTGCAAATAATAAAAGCAACAACAATAATAAAAAAGTATTTATAATACCAGGATCTCAAAGCATTTTGGGGGCTGGTAGGTACGTGTCATTATACCTGTTTTATAGATGGAGAAACTGAGGGAGAGAGAGAGACATGGCTTTAAGCTGTGAGGTGCTGAGAGCACTTCATACACTTTGTAAGATCAGGTATTAAAACATTTACCCAAGTTCCCCCTGAATGTCTGATAAAAAGCTGAGAATAAAACCCATTTAATTAGGGAACTGAAACATGTCAGGTGACCCCTTATGTCCCAACAAAACAGCACAATTTTCAAAGACTCAGAAATTGCTCAAAGTCTAGTGACAGACCAAGAATTATTCTCATTGATTGTTTGGTGAATAATGTAGCATAATGAATGCATACAGCAAAGTTATATCTATTTGCAGACAATTCAAGAACAGAAAAATGATGAAATATTTCATCAGCTATTTGTTATGAGCTATTTGCTCTGCTCCCATTCAATTAAAAATAATGAATGTCTCCTTTTCCAGTATATTTGAAAAAGCCATTCATTTTTTATAAAATATATTATTTTTTAAAATATACATTTGTGGTATAAACAAAAGTATGTTATTGTAATGAAAATTGTTAGTGATTTAGTCATTCCAACTGCAGCTCTTCAGAGTCTGCTATGGAGAACTACATATCCTAGGCTGACAAATGTTAGACCAGCTCCTAGGCCATCAGAACATGAATTTTAACAACTTCCCATTAAAATTTAGCTCCATAAATAATCTTAATGGCAGTGGGCACAAAAGGGAAATATATCCTTTGCTTAAATAGAAAAAGATTAGCGCAATCTAGATTACATTTTTTGAGCCTTTATTACCAGGGGAGATTGTTACCATTGATGCTAAGGATGTAAAAGTCTTACTAACACTGATCCCAATTGAGAACAACACTTAAGCTTGAGTTTAAGTCTGTCCCTATTCAGGAAGCTGTAGCTTCCACTGATTTTACTGGGACTTGCTCAGCATTAATTTATTGCTGCCCATCTTTGACTGGAAAGGATTGATTTACTCTATGGTGATGAGTAATGATTCTATGGAAATGCTTCTCTGGATGCTGCAAGGCTGATCCTGTGCTTTGCTGCCCCTGGCAACAATCTACACTTTCAGCACAGGTTTATGAGCTTTTGCCATACAAACAATCGGAGCATTTTAGCTTACTGACAAACTCATTGGAGAATAGACAGCTAATGCAGATTCTATAAATTATTTTGACATGCATTTGTTGTCAAAGTATAAAGGGGAGAGAGGACCTTCCTTTTTCTTTTGATGTGCAGATTTCTCAGGAAAATTTATTCGATTTCAAATCATAGGAGACAAGATTTCTGTGACTTTCCCAAAAAGGTGACGAACAGGTGTTAATCTAACAACGAATATCAGACTGAGACTCGAGAATTCATAGCCATTCATGAATCTGTACATGTAATCGTGAGTACTGGAGAATAACAATGAGAAAATTAGATTTTAAGAAGCACCAGTAAGAGTGCAAGATGAGGTCTCGATGGATTTGAGCCTCATACATTCTGCTAGCAAGGCGAATTTTGGAGCAGTGTCATTAGCACTGAACTTTTCTTTGTGATTAGGGGCAAACAGAATTCATAATTACTTTTAGCTGCAGGCAATGTGTCCAACTCCTGCTATGTTAGTGCATAGTTAAGTAATGCAAAGTTATTGTTGTTGATGTCACTTCTCGGCAATGCCACTGTTTCTCCCTCCACCGCTTTAACTAGGATGCATAAAGAGCATGTTTCTTTACCAGTGTAAGATGCAAGATCTTTTTAAATGATTTGGAATGGAAATGAACCCTGCATACATTTAGAGAGTCAGAAATATTAAGGGATAATTAGTTATCATGCCTCTGAATAGGAGATGGGTAAGCAGAACTTCACAGCTAGCCCCCCTGTCTGTTTCAGCATAGGAAGGGGGTGGGGTATGCTCTGCGTCAGGCTGTCTGGAATGGCTCGTGACTGAGAGTGCCAGCTTCAGGCAGACTGCTCATAAAACAGTTGTTGTTCTATAATTAGATTCCACTAACCCAGTAACAAATGTGTACTCCCAAAACACTACAATCGTCTTATAATGGATTCCCAGACAGTCCCCTTAGATATTCTAGTCCGTCTTGCCACCCAGGCAAGTTGGACTATGTGATAAATGGTCACATACACCACAGATGAAAAATAGTCAGGTTGTTCCCAGTCCCAAGAGACTTACCCCAGGTCAATTTGTACCTTAGACCAAAAGCAATGCCTGTTGTCAGTTCTGTAATAAACTAGCTAAATGCTTATTAACTAGGGAAGAAAATAAAAGTTATGTACAGGTTAAAGCAGGCAACATATGTGCACAAATGAGTTGCAGTATGTGATTCTAAAGATATAATCATCTGGCAGCATTGAATGACTTTTCAGCTTAGCAGCAAGGGATCTCGTTGCTTTTGTTTAGGAATTTTGTCCTCGCAGATGGCATGAAAGGGAGCCAGTTTCTTCTTGTCAGGGATTTTTATCCCCTCCACTCCAGAGTCCAAAACTGATGGATGAGTTCATCTATAGGTCTCTCCTTACTGGAGGGATTTAGGAATGCAGGCCTTTGTCCTTTGATGCTACACAATACCACATTTGCCTTCAGTGGGCAATATTTGGATGCAGGGTGTGCATTTTACCTCAATTAATGAGTCTTTTCCTGTTTGGTGAGTTACACAATTACAGCTATTTACAGTGCAAACACTCAGTGTAACCGTACACCATGTGCTACAGAGGTTATAAGCGAGCATGCAGCATCCCACGTGCATTTTATAAAGTCTAAACACTAAACACATTCTTATGAGCGTAACATCTAGTATCTATTTTCATAATACTAACACACAGGTAAAGACGACTGATTTCCAGCTTTACATTTGTAAGTGTTCAGTGAGGCCTGGGGCCTTCGCATGAGCTGGCCCCTGATCTCCAGTGTCACACCCTCCACTATGGTTTTAGTACCAGATTTGCTACAAAATCAAAATGGGTCAGTTGTCTGTTTTTTCTGCTTCAATTGCAACTAACATTTGATGCTCTCACAAGATTTCTATCATCCGATATTTTTTTTTTTTTGGACTCAGACCGTAGCCTTGAACTTTGACACAAGATAAATCAAAACCCAAATTAAAAAAAAACACACACACAACAAACCACCCCTCAGGTCATCTCTACTTCAAATGTGTATTTCTAAATCTGTAGAAATTAGCAATTCCTACCTATGAGCCAGAAAATGGGAGTTCAGTCTTCTGCTCTTCCAGTAGTTGTAGTTCCTGGACAAAGTCTGCAAAAACAGATATGGACCTTTGACTTAAAGGGAATAGGTTCTTCAAGCTCTATAAGATATAAGCACATGGTTCCTCAGTGGATCCATGCTGGAAGAACAAAGGAAACCATCAGTCCTGGTCAAATTTGAAACAAACAATATCCATTAGGAATTTAGCCCCCTTTTAAAGTGAATTATATTTTGCAAACCAATCCTGAATTCCATTAATACATTTGTGCTTCATGAGTAGTCATAAATCCTGCTGTTCCATATCCTTTAGAATGACTATTCCAAAATAACAGCATAAGACTCATCTTCACTCTGTATGCATCAGGTCTCGTTTTGTCCTATCCTTGATTCAAATGCTCAATACTGTTGCACCTCTCTCAGTGGAATGAGTAATCTAACACAACTAAGTAATTTAAAACAAACCATGAGGAATAAGAAATAGCAAGATCCCAATTATGGTATCTTTTGTTTAATTTACCTTTGTCCTCAATATATGTCTCATGGCCGTGCCACATTACAAACCCCAAGGCAGCGCTGCTCCCTATGCTTACACGATTGGTTGGGAGGTGTACAAATATAATTGAAATAGTGGCGCACATTAAACCATATACTTAGAGGGACATTTTTTGTATCTTGCTGAAATCTTCAGGTAAAGCCCTCCCATTACAGAACATTAAAAACATCCCCTACCTCCCAAAATCCTCTCTGGATGCTATTTTAAAATTCCTTGTGTGGGAGAAGGAGAGAATGAAGTAAAGGGAGATCTGTGATGGTAACAGCCCCACTCCATCTGTGTCTTTGGTGAACTTCCTTCCTCAATACAGCCTCACTCCATACCCAGAAGCTGTTTCCATGCTGCTTTGTTCTACGTGAGTTTGGCTCTTGAGACACATGTTAAAGCTAATTAATAGGTGGGATGGCAGAGCAGGGCTTTATAAAAGGCATTGCTAGTGACGTGCTGCTGTAAATCCCCTTCATCTGCCATGATTTGGCTTAGTTTAGGATTTACCTATGTACTGTATCATTTGTATTCTCCACACTCTACTATGAATATTAATATAACAACCTCAAATAGAGGCATTTTTAGTCATATAAAAAGAAAATTAATTTTGATTTTTTTTAAAGTTGAGACATTGCTCTATGGTAGGAAATGCATTTCATAATCTATGCCTGAGCATGGGAAATTAATTATGACTAGAGTAGGCCTGTAACACACCCTTTAATTCTCACTGCAGAGAGATGGCCATCCAGGTGCACAACTCTCTTCACTTCAAACCTCTTTGGACCACTTCATATCCAGAGGAAACACAGTATAATTGCATCCTGCCAGATGCAGTAGTTTCCATTCACAGTCGGCAACAGCTGTCTGCCAAGCAATTGACAAATCAACTCATTCTGCTGAACCTTCCTTCAAGTCTTACTTGGGATAGGCTCACTAATGACTCAACCAATTAAAAAATTAAAATAAGCTTCTGTCTAGATACCACGGAAACACTGAGAAATCTGCAGGGCAAATTTAACTAACAAAGAGCTTTGCTTCTTTTCATAAATTAGAGAGTGAAATAACATAACAAATACTTCAATGCCTGAACTCATTCCTGTAGACAATCCCAAGAACAGCATCCCCTTCTCCCCTCCAACACAGATAGGTTTAATTTTACAAAATATACAATAGCTTTAATGATAAGATAAAGTAGGTGATAATGTAAGCTTTTTAAAACACAGCTCTACAAAGTTCTAGAAACATAAGCGCAACTAACACAAACACACGTGCGCGCGTGCACACACAAACACACAAAACATTCAGGGACTGACTTTTCAAAGAGCTCAGGGTAGTGAGAAATTTTTCCTCAAAATTTTTTTTTTTTAAATGGAAATTTTTGAGCTCAATTTTCAACAGAAAACTGAGAGCCCAAAGCTCTGTTTTCAGCAAAATTTTCCATGGAAAGAAGAACTTTCTGACCAACTCTCCTCAGCACTTTTGAGGACCCATTCAGGCAGCAGACAAGTGGCGAAATTTTCAAAACACACACACACACTTAGAGCTGTAGGGTGCTAAACGCTTTTGAAAATGTCGCCACTTCTTTTAGGTGCCTAAACAGCAACCAATCTCTTATGGACATCTGAGAGCAACGATGGGTGCTGAGTAATCTGGCCAGAGGGACCATCGCTTTGTGTTTGTACAGCACCTAGCACAATGGGGTTCTTGGTCCATGACTATGGCTCCTCGGCACTGTGGTAATAGAAATAATAATAGTTAGTCCTGAGTTACCAGTAATACACCCATTACACATCTTGCACCACTCAACTCATCCACCCAGAAAAAGTAAATAGGATTTGCAGTGCAACCAAGGGAAACATGAACTGAGGTCTCTCAACTGAGAAAGTTTGCCTCAAACAGAACACATCTGGGTCCTGTAACTCTAGTGTCCAGCTGATCTCTAAAGGGCAAGAAAGAGAGGCTGAAAAATCACCCAGCAAGATACAAAACAAACGTAGGAAGAAGAGGACACAATACAGACAAACCTGAATTGAGAAATCCAACAGAAGGTGAGATGTTCTGATGTGAAGCTGAAAACAAAATATAAATATCTGAGCAAGTAATAAAAAATTTCACTGATTCATACATAAGAACAAGTGATTCCATTTTGGTTTATCCATTTCATTGTTTGGAGTGGACCAGAAAATAACTCTGTTGGGAAACATCTTTCTATTTTGCATTAAACTTTACATTTACATTTTCTGCCAGTTTCTTCCCAGCACTGATTGTATCTTAATTCTATGGAGCCGAAAAGGAATTTTAAGTGACTAAAATGACTAAGTTAAATGAATCCAAATATTAGCAAACCACCAGCAATGCTCCTGAAATATAAATGCTAATTTTGTGAGGGTGAGAAATTCTAGTTAGTTGGAATTTACAAGCAATTTCAGACACCAATATGCAGGGAGGACGAAATTGAAAGTAATCTATTTTTATGTATTTGGAAGTGCCTTCCATTTCTGGCCGGCTGTGTGCATTTTGAGATATACGTTGAGTAATGTATCTCTTCCGCTGGTATCTTAGTATTCTGACTTAAGGAAGAGATGCTCCACAGACAGGCAAGTTTGTATATTGTAAATGTGGTTCTAAGAAACGTGCCTTTCTTGACGGACTGTATGTTGCAAACTTAGAGCCTGATCTTGCATTCCTAAGAATGCAGGATTGGGCCCATACAGTGTACTTATAAAGAAGATCCTACAGGGCAAATTACAGCTGCCCTTCATGGATATGCAAGAGGGGGAAAGGGTATAAGAAGCCAACCTACTTATGCAGCTCTGTGCAAGCCAGATAAAATTCAGCTAGAGCAGGGGTTCTCATTCTCAAACTGGGGGTCGGAACCCTTCAGGGGGTTGTGAGGTTATTATGTGGGGGGCACAAGCTGCCAGCCTCCACCCCAAACCCCGCTTTGCCTCCAGTATTTATAATGGTGTTAAATATATTAAAAAGTGTTTTTAATTTATAAGAGGGCTCGCACCCAGAGGCTTGCTATATGATAGGGGTCATCAGTACAAAAGTTTGAGAATCACTGAGCTAGAGAGAGGAGGGACTGTTCCAACTTGACAGTCTCCCTCAAAGAGCGCAGTGACTCCAATCCACTCAGAGCTGATCTATCACATGTGGGATGCGTACATCATCCTTTGGAAGAGTGGTAGATTACCCACTCCAGTAGTGGCAACCAATAAAACTCCAGGATGAATTCTTGCCAAGTCAGCCAGAATACCTTCTGAGGGCTTCCACTACAGTATGGGCCCTTTACACATACAATGCAACCTATGGCATAAAGCCACAATCTGGTTTACCTGCTGTGTACACCTTTGCATATATCATTCACGATTTGTTCAGGCTAGTGTTGCCAGAGGGTGGTATTTTGCAGCCAGCGAGCTGAAAAAAGTAGTAAAAACAAAAACACCAAGGACAAATCCAGCACAGAAACCAAATGAATTGTCCAATTCTAGGAGGGTAAGACGGAAAGGAAAAATCTCTGTGAAACATCTGGCAGTGTCCCTCTAAATCAGCAGTTCTCAGCCAGGGGTCCGGGGTAACCTGCCAGCAGATTTCAGGGGGTCCACCAAAATAAACCAGAGAGAGTGGGACTGGCTTTAGGCTCGCTGGGGCCCAGGGCTAAAAACTGAAGCCCAAGTAACTTAGCTTAACGGGACCTCCGGTGGTGTGGGACCCTGGGCAATTGCCCTGGTTGCTACCTTCTAATGCTGGCCGTGGCTACTGGATATACAGAAAAACAGTTGTTATTGCCCAGGTGGGCCATGGAATTTCCATAGCATGTTGGGGGAGTCTCAGAAGGAAAAAGGTTGAAAACCCCTGCTCTAAATAGCATAGCCAGAACTTTACCAGTAGTGTAGTGGATTCATAGAATACCAATACGAGAATAACTAGCTCTCTGTATTTATAGCATCTGTCATTTGTATAATATTGGCTTCATGCTAGAGTAATGGGTGAAAGATTTACACCTCGGAGAACATTTTGCATTTGGACATAACATTTTCAAACAGCCTATTTGTAGATTTGCCAGGGACATGGCTGTGGAACTAGATCATTGTCTAAACCGACAATAAAATTTGGGACCTAAATGATTTTCTAAGCAAAGAACCAACAAAATTGCTGAATTGTAATGGCTGTTGTTAAATATAAATTCACGTATAAATTCTCTGAAGCCAGCAGAAGGTCATTTCATTTAGATGGAGGAGACCTGAGATGCCGAGTGGATTTAATGCCTTCATGTGATGATGAGGCAATAGAAAGCGAGTGCTTCAAGGAGGTTTTTTTTTTTTAAATCTTGGTGGTTATGGAAGATGTTCGGATACGGAACACACCAGACAGCTGGACTAGAATAGCCTCCATGGAGCCTTACGTGACTCTCCTAAGGGTGGAGGAGGATGGAAGGATCCAGATAGAAGTAGATTGGCCAGACTTGCCTACACCGATCTTTTGGCCTGCCCATGTCCCAGCTCCACCTGCCCCTCTGTGCTGCTGCACACAGAGCTCAGGGATCCTCCATGGCTCCAGGGAGTCCTGTCTTCCTCCTGAGCTATGGAAATGTAGCAGTTCTTCTGCCTAGGGAGTCACTGCAGAGGCAGGATTTATCAATCTGGGTTTCAATTTTGGTTTGTATATTATTTTATTAGCCTATTTTTCATCTTCTTAATGTACAGTCAGGTTGGATTCCCAAAGTCTATCCCACCTTTAGTCTTCAAGGTCAGAGAAATGACTTGCATCCTCCAAGGAAACATAGGATGGAAAGTGTTCATCCATGGCAACAGAAGTCAACTACAGCCAAAGCAGAGAGATGAAGGAACCACCGATGCTGTTGTTCAAAACAGACCTGTGATGCAGAAACACATTTGCTTCCAAGTAAGATATCAGATGATCTCTCCAGGGGGCTGCCCTGATAACAGGTATCTGCCTGCTACTTAAGGAGTATAAATGCTGCTTTAAAATAACTAATCAGAACAAGACAGATTAGCCCCCACCAAGAAGTCAAACCCCTTAAGAAGAAAGTTCCTCTAGGAAGATACCATTTGCACCTGCAGAAGCCGCTTTACAGATCACCGTGGAACACTGTGAGCTACAGGGATGTACCCTGGAACTGCAAGAGCTGAGGCACAGTGCTACTATTGTACACTCACTTTGCATAGACGCAAATGACTATTACAAATGGCTGTTAGATGGTGGAGAATCAGGCCCACCTGGAAGATTCAAGAATTATGGGCTTAAAGAGGGGGCTGTGGGCTAATCAGGTGCCTTGGAGGTCTCCCAATCAGAGCACAGGGACAGAGTTTGTCCCCCAGTTGGGCTTCATGGACCCCAATCCCAGATGTGTCTGTGAGCTGTTGGGTAGAGGGTTGGAGTGTGTTGACTCCCAGGATCCTCCAAGGACCTGGATCCAAGACCCACAGAGCCTGACAGCCACGAACTGAATCTGAACATTCCCCAGGTTTGGAGAGGTTGGGATCAAGGGTTTCCATTTTGGTCCCTCTACAGTACTGTGATAAATGGGATTGAAATACCAAAATCAGTACCTAGGACCAGTGGGCTCAGTCTTCCACTCACTGACTCCAATGGGAGTTTTTGGTACTGATCTTACTGGGTATGAGTCAGGGCCCACAGATTTCAGTCCCCGTGGAGTCTATCACTTTGTGTAATCTAAATCTAATTTATCTGTCTTATGTATTTCTATGGAGCCTGTCACTTTATCTTTCCAAGACAGGTAAATCAGAGTCCATGCAGCTTACAGCATGAATGTGGAGAAACACATTTCAGATGAAACCTTAAAAACTGAGTTCCTGGCCCTTAAAGTGTGTCAATTTCGCTAAGAGAAGGTGTTTACACAAACGGCATTCGCCAAAAAGTATCCCCTTGCTTCATTAACATTTGCTGGTTGCTACATCCACTTCAGAGGTAGCTGAATTTCAAGCAGTGGGAAGAGGGCCTGACTATAAGGTCTGAGTTTCCATTGCCTTGCACGTTGCATAGTCATTACCACCTGTGCAAAGTGGATGTAAAACAGTGCCAGCCTGAGTGGCTTACCTTTACACACAGTAAATGACTAGACATGGTGAATCTAACATGTAATTTGTAATGTGCTTTTGTATGGCAGTTTAGATACAAAATATTTCAGAGCAGGTACCTTGTTTCCTTATTTATCTGTGAAGCACCTAAACCCTTCCTTGGTGCTATATAGATAATAAATAATCTGAAATTCCTGACTCATGCCCATCTTCACAAAACATGTGAGAGATCACAGCTGACTCTGGTTCACAGCAGAATGACTAAAGAGGAAAAAAATGAAGATTCCAGGGTAACATTTTATCTGAATTCTGTCCTACAGCATTATATAACACACCAAGACTTTTACTGTTTCTGCATTTCTCCCGCGGGAGCCAATACATGATGTCAATGAAAATGGCGAATACCGTTTCACTGACACATCACATCAGCTGCTACGGACTCTTAAAATGTCAGGGTAAGTTCCATTACAATGTCAGTGGAGTTACCCTTTTTTCTCTTTTCTATTTGAAAAGTCATTTCTAATAAAACATTACTTTAAAAATCTGGTTCATTTTGGATTCTTACTAAATCTGGCCCATTTCACCAGTGCAATTCAGAAACTTTAACTTATAAGCAAAGACTTTTTTCCCTCCAAGTGTTCAGAAATAATTGGTCAAGTCACACGGCAGCTGGAAAAATGGGGAAAATAAATGATTCCAACAAATCAATTGCTAGGACGCTGATCCAAGTTGAAGCCCCATTAAGGTAAATGTAAGCACAAAAGAACAACCTACGTGGAGCAATTTGCAGCATCAGAGCCTCAGTGCTGAGCTGCATCTCTCACGCATGCCAGAGTGGTGGGTAGGTCCAGAGAAATTCTGCATGTGGAAGGCGAGTTCAAATATCTTTGTGGTGTATTTCATTTTAAAACAGAAGTGATTGGAAAAAAGGTATCCTACCCTTTTAAGGCTCAGACAAAGACAGAAGGCTTGCTTCAGCCATAGTCCTGAAACACCACAAAATGGACCCATCCCCCATCTTTCCTATCTAAATTCCTAGTACAGGCTTGTGTGTACATACATACACACACACACACACATTTATACAGTATATATACACACACATGCAACTATAACCTTACGTATGTACATGCACATTACACACATGTGCACACACACATTCCCTTATAGCAGAGGTCCCCAAACTGTGGGGCATGCTCCGGGGCACGGCAGGTTGGGCTATCCCCCATAGGGGCTGGGATGGGAGCACCACCAACCCTATCCCACCCCCCAGCTCTGCTCCAGCCCCACACCTAGCCCCATCCCCAGCACAGCTCTACACCAGGCTGGGGGTCCAGCTGTGACTCCACTCCCGCCCTCTGCTCCCAACCTCAGCCCCTGGCTGCAGCTCTGTTCCTGGCCCGGGGCCAAGGCAGGGGGCAGGGGCGGGCCTGGCTGCAGTGCTCTGATTTTGCCACCCAGCCTTGGCCCCTGGCCATGGTTCCGTTCCCAGACCCACCCCAAACTGTGACCCCAGTCCCCTTACCCCGGCCATGTTTCCCCCCTTCTCCAGCCCCAAACTCACAGCCCTGCTCCTGGCCCCAACTCTGGGGGCAGGGGCCACAGACAGGGAGAAGGGGGGATGCAGAAGTTTGGGGACCGCTCAGAAGTTTGCGGACCACTGCCTTATGGAATCAGTTGCCTGCTGCAAACAAGGCTCTTCACAAGTCCTTAAGGGAACATCTGCAAACATGCCCATCCTATTCAGCAGAATTCATGTATAATTGACTTTAACCCCCTCCCCACCAGGACTCATGCAGGTGCCCTAATTCCCATCTAAAATTTCTGTTATTGGGAATATAGCACTCTGAAAGGCTCTGTGTCAGCCTGAGTGAGCCTCATGGAGTCTCAAATGGTCAAATCTTTCCAGGTGTCTTCCATAGGATGGTTATTATTCTGGCTAATCCCCTGGCTCTGGGTTAGGAAGGAGAGTCTATGCACAGGGTAGTCTACTACAATCTGAATTACAGAAGCACCCTGTGGCCCTGATTGAAATCAAGATCCCATTATACATACCTACAGTGAGAAACAACCCTTGTTCCAAAGAGGTTACCATCTAAATATACAAGGCAGATAAAGGGCAGAAGGAAAGGAAATAATATTATCCTCACTTTACTGAAGGGGAATCCATGCATAGCAAGATGAAGGCCCCAAATCCATCAAACACGTAAGCAAGGCCTAAGTGTCCCATCTCAATCATACAGGAAATCTGTGTCACAGCTGGGAATGGAATGCACATCTCCTGAGTCCAATACCTTAACCACAAAACTGCACTTCTTTTTTTAATGGAACGTGTGGGGACTCCTAGGATAACATGAACCCCAAAAGATTTGAAATCTGTTCCTAACTTGCAACCTACAATATTCAAGTGGAGTTTAGAATTAAGCAAAACACATTCACCCATCCCTCTTTCAATGAAATTTTCCACTCTAGCTATGAAAAGCAATTTATTCAGCTCTCCAGGGAGCCATACAAAGTGTGCCCTCTCCACTAGCCCCACACTTCTACAGAGCAACATTATTTTCTTCTAAATTTTTATTTTGCCTGACAGATTCTTTTAAAACCTCTAGCAAGACAATAAATAAAAGCAGGAGGTGCAAAGAAATAGGGGTTAACCTGTGCCATCCCTCAGGTAAGCCCATATTTCAACACAACTAGGCATGATGTTCCCTAGGGGAGGCCTCCATAATAGAGGACTCTGTTGCTTGCACATTGCTATACAAGAGGGGTAAGTGCATAATGCATTCCAAGCCACAGTCGTAATGAGATAAATGCATGGCTGCATCAATCATCTTCTAGCAATGCATCTGAAGGCTCTAGGTTAATAAAAAGTTGCATTTATATGCTGCCTTTCATCCAAAGATCTCAAAGTGCTTTACACATGTCAGTTAATTACATCTCATAGCATCCCTGTAAGGCATATAAGTATTACTATCCCCATTTTACAGATGAGTAAACTGAGGAAAAGAAATTTTAAGCGACTTGTCCAAGATCACACAGTTGGTCGGTGGCAGAGTCAGGAACACAACCCAAGATCCCCATCTCCTACCTCCCCCCTGCCCCCACCAGCCCTAACTAGTAAAGAATGTTCCTGATCTAGCTGCAGGAGATCTAATTCTTTATAAAAATTAATATGCAGCTAGCAGAAGGGGGGAAATTGCTCCTTCCTCACAGCAGGTAAGAAAGCGACTGCTAGATGTGCTGCCGGAACTCGTGGAGCCAGGAATAACAACAAGAATTTTGGTATGTCTATTAGGCCTTGTCTTCACTATGAAAAAGAGATAACTCGAGGTAACGAACACAAGGTAAAAGCCTATAAAGACAAGGCAATTTATAGTTTTCATATGAGTTAGCAGGTCAAGTTAAAGACTCCAGGGCAGCCTAGTTTATTACTCAAGCTGCTAACTTGTGTTAAAACTACAAGGATCTTCACTGAGATTTTACCTAGAATTATGTAACTTTTTTTTCATCATGAAGACAGGTCTCAGAAGCTGAGCAGCAGAAAAGGAAATGGGAAATGCTGCTATTCCATTAGAGAGAAGAGGGTGGCAGCAGGGGCTGTAGCATATAATGGAGAACTATTTTAACTAGACAAATATGCCTTCCTTTCATTTCCATCTATTGGTCACCCACCAGGAACATCTGAGAGATGTTTCATTTCAATGACCTGAGTGCATTATTGAGCAGGAGACCATGCTGGCCTGGAAAGTTAAGTGTGTAGCTTCTCTCCTATTTAAAATGATTTGTGTGCCAGTTTGTCAGACTCACTGATTTACATATGAATTCACATATTTATTCAGCTCTCCAGGGAGCCATACAAACTTATATCTTTGGCTAAAGAACCTTATGGAAGGAAATCTCTCTATTAAAATTATACACATGAAGATGTACTTTTGCCTAATAAGGTGAAAGTTCAGAGTTACCTGCTGACCATATTTATAATGAATGGAAACATGTTCACTACCCTAGATGATGTTTTGTATTTACAAGCATAACACAGATTTGAAAAGCAGAAAATCTGTCAAATCACATGGAAGATCTACAAAGAAAAACAACAATTTAACTCAACATGAATCAAAACCATTCAAACACCTCACAGGAGGCATTTTCACCTGGAAGGATAAGACCCCAGGTAACTGATTTATTAATCATTCCCCAGTGATTTTCTCAAGACTGTGGGGCTTAAATAGAAAGTATCAAATTCTTTTTCTGAGCAAGTTGGGAACTTGTTAAAAAGTACATTTATTTTGAGCCATGAGCAGATTTAAAAAAAAAATGGTGAAACTGGAAATCCTAGAACAGTTGTTTATTGCAGAGAAAGGAATATAAATAGGCATTGTTATGCATATATGCAGTTTCTAGGCTACTCACTGTCATGTCCATCTATTAAAATGACTTTTTGTAGTGGCTCACATTAATCAGACCCTTCCAAACACTGAGACTAGATGAGTCCCCTGTATAACGCTAAGTTCTGTCTCCAGATGCAGGATCGTCCCTCTGCTGTGACAGCACTGCCACTTGGCTGCCATATGGCTTTTTGCATTTAGCATTTATCACTTTTCATACCCACGTGCCCAGAGAACACCCAGGAAAGAAGGACACAGTTCACAGATCATAGAATATCAGGGTTGGAAGGGACCTCAGGAGGTCATCTAGTCCAACCCCCTGCTCAAAGCAGGGCCAATCTCCAATTTTTTGCCCCAGATCTCTAAATGGCCCCCTCAAGGATTGAGCTCACAACCCTGGGTTTAGCAGGCCAATGCTCAAACCACTGAGTTATCCTTCGCTCAGAGGCACTTGCTCCTGTCAGAAAGGCTCCTTGTATTGCCACAGGCACTTAAAAACCCACTGAGACAATACAGGTTGTCAGAATATATGTGGCACAAATGTAAAAGCCGCAGGTGCTCCGTCAGAGGAAAGGATCATGCCAGAAAAATGCATCAGGAAACTCATTCAAACAGAGAATCATCATGAAGCAACATGAAATAAGTCACATTTGCGTGCAAGGGATGTGGACATCTAGAAGATGACACAGAACTCCAACTGGTCTACAGCACAGTGGGTATGGTCTTTATGTGTGGACACAACTTCCTCCACGGTTATTTTTGAACAATTGGGAAGACCTGAATTTTTTAGAATACAAGAAAAGATGCAGTAGACCAGAAATTGTTTTCAGACACCTTTAAACTTGAAAGCACCGCGTTAGCATGGCCCAGGAGCTATAACCTTTCTGAGCCAAAACCAGGGTATGTCTATTAACAGTGCAAAGATAGTAGGTATAATGACATGTTTTTCCTTTAAAAAGTGACCAGTTTGTGAATCTACCTCTGAAGTCAAAGCAAACACTATAACAGCTGGAAAAGACATTGAATAATCTAGTTTCTCTGTTCTAGATGAGTGTAATGTAAACAGTAAACAAACAGCATAAATGGTCAAATAAATTAGCAATGCAGATAATGGTGTTTGGATTCCCCCCCACCCAAGTATATGATTCTGCACCTTACAGAGTCCACACACATGGCCAGATTCAACCCTAGAATAAGCAGGCACAGCTCCCATTGACAATCAAGGGAATTATGCCTTTCTATGCTGGGGCTGGCTGAATTTGGTCTTTGTCTAGTGTTACAGTCAATTAATTGTACAGATAAAGAGACAAAGCGGTTCTGTGTTCCTTCAGTATACATAATTACCCTATCAAGGGGATAAGTGGAAAGCAAATTTATATTATATAAAATCCACTACACACGCAGATAGCTTTGTTGACAGATATTGATTCTCTTCTGTCTTCATGTCTATGCAAGACCTGTTCATTACATTGTTGTCACTAGGAGAGAAAGTATTGAATGCATCATCATTTACAATGTCATGTGTGTTCACAAGCAAAGGCAATTCCTTTTTGTTGCCATTCATAAAATTGCAAAGAAGCCTATAAATCCCTCAGAGAAATTTTCAATCCATTCTTCCATGGTTTACAGATTATCCAATTTTATTTCTTTCCATGCTATAATTCTCAAGGGAAAGGACTGTATGCTGTTTAGACAAGTATTAGTCAACAACAGCTTCAGATGCTGAAAAATAATATTTTGTTTAGTTCTTTATTCATTATTACACGTAATCCATTATTTATAAATTTGGTTTGACTGCAAACCTTAAGGAATTACAATGGCATTTTCTCTCCTCGTACAGTCCCTGAAGCAATCGAATTGCTTTTCATTCTAAGAGAACAACAAAACATTTTTGTAAACATTTATATAGAATTGTAATTTATTTCTATTTAATATTGTAATAAAGTGCCTACAGTGTACGAGTGCCAACGTCCTCTCCTGAATGGAATAAAAACCTGTGTGTCATATGCACTTTACTGCTAACAGGTAAGAGATTTTCCTTTACCTCTAGTGAAATTGCCTGTGCTTTTGGAGCAGAAGAATTAAGTCACCATTAAGTTCTGATTGACCATAGCAATCTGCATAGTAACACCCATGCAACCTGTCCTGTTCATGGATTTGTTATATTGGTTTTAGAAGTGAGATCTGAACCTCCCATGAACCCCTTATGTCCTTTATCTAACTAAGGAAGTTTGCAATAATCAGGATAATCTGTAAGTGTCTCATTGCCATTGACTGGGTGGAATCAGAACCACTCAACTTTGTGTCATAGGCTCTGTACAGCTATAATACGTGGGAGGTTTAAATAATTTAAGTGATACAGACCTGTGCTATTGAAGCAGAAGGATTTCAGTACAATCCTTACTATTAACATAACTATCCAAGTGCCAATGGCAGGCAGCACAGCAAGAACTGTGCAGAACCCAATCTTGAAAGTTTCTCAACACCCTGACTTCAAAGGGGATTAAATATGACATGGAAGACAATGCAAGTGGAGGCTGTTTAGCACCTCATAAGAGCAGGCTCATAGATTGAAAGTTCTTTGAAAACTTATCTATGGTACAGTGCTAGGTGCACTTATAGCACTATAGAACATAAATCAATAATAATCATAGAACTGAAAAGGACCTCAAGAGGTCTTCTAGTCCAGGCCCCTGCACTCAAGGTACGACTAAGTATCATCTAGACCATCCCTAACAGGTGTTTGTCTAACCTGCTCTTACAAATCTCCAATGATGGAGATTACACAATCTCTCTAGGCAATTTATTCTAGTGCTTAACTACCCTGACAGGAAGATTTTCCTAATGTCCAACCTAAACCTCCCTTGCTGCAATTTAAGCATATTGCTTCTTGCCCTAACCTCAAAAGTTAAAGAGAACAATTTTTCTCCCTCCTTCTTGTAACATCCTTTTATGTACTTGAAAACTGTTATGTCCCCTCTCAGTCTTCTCTTTTCCAGATTAAACAAACCCAATTTTTTTTTCAATCTTCCCTCATAGGTCATATTTTCCAGCCCTTTTAATCATTTTTGTTGCTCTTCTTTTTCTCCAATTTGTCCACATCTTTCCTGAAATGTGACACCCAGAATTAGACATAATACTCCAGTTGAGGCCTAATCAGCATGGAGTAGAGTGGAAGAATTACTTCTCGTGTCTTGCTTACAACACTCCTGCTAATACATCTCAGAATGATGTTTGGTTTTAGGGGGGGTTTTTGCAACAGTGTTACACTGATCTAGTATGACCCCCAGATCCCTTTCCGCAGTACTCCTTCCTAGGCAGTCATTTCCCATTTTGTATGTGTGCAACTAACTGTTCCTTCCTAAGAGGAGTACTTTGCATTTGGCCTTATTGAATTTCATCCTATTTACGTCAGACCATTTCTCCAGTTTGTACAGATCATTTTGAATTTTAATCCTATCCTCCAAAGCACTTGCAACCTCTCCCAGCTTGGTATCATCTGTAAACTTTAGAAGTGTACTTTCTATGCCATTATCTAAATCATTGATGAAGATATTGAACAGAACCAGACCCATAACCGATCTCTGTGATATGCTCTTCCAGCTTGACTGTGAACCACTGATGATTAATCTATGTGAACAATTTTCCAACAAGTTATGCACCCACCTTATAGTAGCTCCAGCTAGGTTGCATTTCCCTAATTTGTTTTGATATTTCACACATGACCATCTCATAGAGCCTTACTAAAGTCAAGATATATCACATCTACCATTTCCCCCCCTATCCACAAGGGTAGGGTGGATTTATGTCCAAAACTCAAAGCAGAACAAATCAACTCAAACAACTGAGCAACCAGAACCCAAAACCTTTTCAGCTTCCACCAGTGGGAAGGGAAGAAGACACCCCATTCCCCTTTATTAGTCCTTCCTAGGTATTACGAAAACCACCCACATTAAGGCTCCCGGAACCCTGGGTCTCGAACGTTGCCCCTGCCTATAGACAGGAAGTCTCATATTTGACTTTGTATAGGTCACGGGATTGTGCCTATCCATGTATCTATGACTACAGCTCCCAGCTTTAATAGGTCCAAAGTCTGTAACAGGTGCGCCAAGCCACACATATGCACCCTTAAGGCCCAGTGCACTGTTAGCAACCCAGTATAATTTATTCCTTTCCTATAAATTTAAAGCAGTGATAACAATACAGAGGGTGCACAACATGGAATAGTTAAAATCCTGCTAACTAGTAGCGCTGGTTAAAAATTTTCTGACATAACATTTTTCTGTCAGAAAATGTCAGTGAAATTTCATTTTGCGGGGGGGGGGGAGGGGGAGAACTAACTGAAGCATTTTGATAAAGTCGAATTGGAATATTTTGACCTTACCAGAATGTTTTAATTTTTGTTTTCAAAATTATGTTTTGTTTTGAAATGTGTTTTATATTAATTTTATAATTTAAAAATAATTTGTGAATCTATATTTTTTATTTTGTTTTTATATTTTAAGTCAAAATCTAAAAGATTTTGATGTTCTTGAAACAAAATGTTTTAATTCGCCCAAAATGAAAGAAAGAAAGAAAGATCTTGTTTCACAGGAAGTTTCAAACATTAAACTTTTTGATCCTATTTAGGACAAAAAAATTGAAATGTCAGAAAATGGAAAGACAGAGTTTCAACCACCTCTAAATACAGAGCAACTAGAAAATGGAGGATGTGAAAACACTGCAGTCTCTCCTGCCACTGATACACATAGCATTCCATTGACAATAATGAGAATGACTCATGCATAACAAAGATACAAGTTGGGTGAGGTAATATCTTTATTAGACTAACTTCTGTTGGTGAAAGAGACAAGCTTTCAAATCTACACAGAGCTCTTCTTCAGGTCACGCATACTGAGTGAAGGATAAATAATATCCTTATAATATCCATATTATATCCAATATAATGCTTTCCCTACATTATAAGAGAGATTTAGCAAAAGCACTAATGTTGCACACACTGGTTCTAACACTGGTGCTACCTACCTTGGTCTCCTATATACCCAGTATCCATTATTGAAGTGGGAGCCTATTTAGGACTTAAATATGCACAAACCATAACTTGGTCTGATTAAAAGAATAGGAGTACTTGTGGCACCTTAGAGACTAACACATTTATTTGAGCATAAGCTTTCGTGAGCTGTAGCTGTAGCTATATATGCTCAAATAAATGTGTTAGTCTCTAAGATGCCACAAGTACTCCTGTTCTTTTTGCAGATACAGACTAACATGGCTGCTCCTCTGAAAATTGGTCTGACTAAGAATCTATTAGAGGAAGTAGAGAATGCTCAAAATCCTTCCTAACTATATTCAGTCTCCCCCTTTATTATTTGAATTCCATTCAGATCAGGGGGAAAAGGAGTTAGCTTTTTTTCTTTAATTGAGGGAACTTTATCACTATAGCACGAGTATAAATCCATGGCATGTTTGCAGAGGATCCTGAACAGCAGAAACACAAATGATTGTTACCATTTCCCACCTTTCCGAAAAGTGTCTTTTCAACTATACATGTTTAGCTCAAAACAAAAGTTGCTGACGTTCATGGAGAAATACTTCATTGACTATTAAATATCTTCAGCTTCATTTCATATTTGCCAGCTCTCTTCAATGTTCCCCTTTTTCCCCCCTTACTGGTGCTAAAAATTCCAATGAGTGCCCAGAAACTCGCCACTGTAATCAGAGAAAGTGGATTGGATTTTATGTATGCTATATAAAATCTGCAATGTAAGCTGTAATCAGCTAATTGTCTTCATTACTGCAGTATACTTTATTTCTATGATACATGAAGATTACTTATCTGGAAAAGGGGTGATGGATATTTTGAGATCTAACCCTTTATCCTCCCAGAAAAGTGACACCAATTGTAGCTGGGAGAGAGAAGCGGGAGGAAATCATGGTAAAATAGAAAAATACTACTCACAGAGACAATATTTTGTGGGGAAAGATATTATCATAGATAGATTCAGGGGTGAGATCGTTTAGTGAGATAGCGCAGTGAATGGGTGACCTGGGCATTAATAGCAGCAATTGGGCTAAAGTAAGAGATTGGGAGTCAAAAGAGCTTTGCTTTGAAAACATAGCAAAAAAATCATGTCTTGTGTGTTTTTGTGGGGTTTGGGCAAGCTGTGTGTGCATGTGTGTTGGATTCTGACACAAGTTTTAATAAAATGCTCCAGTTTTAGACAAGCAATGTAACATGGTGAGGAACACATGTATGTCTGAGGAAGGAGTCATGGAGGTGTGAGGATGCCAACACAGTGGCAGAAGCATGAGACAGGATCTGGCCATTTTAGAAGTCTGATGGGATTTGGTAGCTGCATCCACAGCACTGGCTATAGGAGAGTGGCCTAAGGGAGCTTCCCACTGCGTAGATGGATCAGCCAAATTGTGCTATTGTAAAATGGGCTTCACCACTACATAATCTCTGCAGAATAGGCAAAGCTTTATGCTGCCCACAGAGAGCCATCAAATACAGCACAGGCGATGCCATGGATATGGCCTAAAATTAGTCTGTTCCACTGTCCTTAAGAGGCCATCTCTAATAAGCAACTAATATGCTGGTCTCTTGGGTGGTTGCTTAAGACAGGTTTCACTGTCCCTGCCTTTGAACTATATACTGATTGTGCCTCTATCTTGGCTACAAACCAGGAACTTTCTAATGAAATTCACTTTAGTATATTGTTTAGTGAACTACCTGCTCTCATAAAACATGTATTTGGTTAGGTTAACATAGCAAAATGAGTGAGCAGATGGCTCTACAAGATTTCTGTGTAGCAGACATTAACACAGAATGAAATGACAAAAAGTCCCAATTTTCTCTGTTGGTAGATATTCAAGATCCTTTGTACTTGCTGTACAATATAAAGAAAGTCAACAATGCCACAGCTGCATTATGTTAAGAAACCTCACTTCAAGTCTCTCCTCAGCCTAGATTAGTATACCATGAAGGGCGAAATGCCTTTTTTGTTTTAAAAATCTAACCTTTGTTATCTGCTTGCAGAGGCTGCAGTAGCCAATAAAGGTAATGAATGTAGCAGCCACTCCTCCCATCTCCTTCTGGCTGCCAAAAATCCTTCTCGAAACCCCAAGGCATGGAAAATCATTTCCCTTCTTGTCACTATCACAAATTTGTAAGCAGGGCAAAACTAATTCATCTCGAAGTATGTACCTTTTCAGGCACAGAATCATAGAATATCAGGGTTGGAAGGGACCTCAGGAGGTCATCTAGTCCAACCCCCTGCTCAAAGCAGCACCAATCCCCAACTAAATCATCCCAGCCAGGGCTTTGTCAAGCCTGACCTTAAAAACTTCTAAGGAAGGAGATTCCACCACCTCCCTAGGTAATGCATTCCAGTGTTTCACCACCCTTCTAGTGAAAAGGTTTTTCCTAATATCCAGCCTAAACCTCCCCCACTGCAACTTGAGACCATTACTCCTTGTTCTGTCATCTGCTACCACTGAGAACAGTCTAGATCCATCCTCTTTGGAACCCCCTTTCAGGTACTTGAAAGCAGCTATCAAATCCCCCCTCATTCTTCTCTTCTGCAGACTAAACAATCCCAGTTCCTTCAGCTTCTCCTCATAAGTCATGTGTTCCAGTCTCCTAATCATTTTTGTTGCCCTCTGCTGGACTCTTTCTAATTTTTCCACATCCTTCTTGTAGTGTGGGGCCCAAAACTGGACACAGTACTCCAGATGAGGCCTCACCAATGTCGAATAGAGGGGAACGATCACGTCCCTCGATCTGCTGGCAATGCCCTCACTTATACATCCCAAAATGCCATTGGCCTTCTTGGCAACAAGGGCACACTGTTGACTCGAATCCAGCTTCTCATCTACTGTAACCCCTAGATCCTTTTCTGCAGAACTGCTGCCGAGCCATTCAGTCCCTAGTCTGTAGCGGTGCATGGGATTCTTCAATCCTAAATGCAGGACTCTGCACTTGTCCTTCTTGAACTTCATCAGATTTCTTTTGGCCCAATCCTCTAATTTGTCTAGGGCCCTCTGTATCCTATCCCTACCCTCCAGCGTATCTACTTCTCCTCCCAGTTTAGTGCCATCTGCAAACTTGCTGAGGGTGCAATCCACACCATCCTCCAGATCATTTATGAAGATATTGAACAAAACTGGTCCAAGGACCAACTGTTGGGGCACTCCACTTGATACCAGCTGCCAACTAGACATGGAGCCATTGATCACTACCTGTTGAGCCCAACAATCTAGCCAACTTTCTATCCACCTTATAGTCCATTCATCCAGCCCATACTTCTTTAACTTGCTGGCAAGAATACTGTGGGAGATCATGTCAAAAGCTTTGCTAAAGTCAAGGAATAACACGTCCACTGCTTTCCCCTCATCCACAGAGACAGTTATCTCATCATAGAAGACAATTAGATTAGTCAGGCATGACTTGCCCTTGGTGAATCCATGCTGACTGTTCCTGATCACTTTCCTCTCCTCTAAGTACTTCAGAATTGATTCCTTGAGGACCTGCTCCATGATTTTTCCAGGACTGAGGTGAGGTTGACTGGCCTGTAGTTCCCAGGATCCTCCTTCTTCCCTTTTTTTAAAGATGGGCACTACATTAGCCTTTTTCCAGTCGTCCAGGACTTCCCCCGATCACAATGAGTTTTCAAAGATAATGGCCAATGGCTCTGCAATCACATCCACCAACTCCTTTAGCACTCTCGGATGCAGCGCATCCGGCCTCATGGACTTGAGCTTATCCAGCTTTTCTAAATAGTCCCGAACCACTTCTTTCTCCACAGAGGGCTGATCACCTCCTGCCCATGCTGTGCTGCCCAGTGCAGTAGTCTGGGAGCTGACCTTGTTCGTGAAGACCGAGGCAAAAAAAGCATTGAGTACATTAGCTTTTTCCACATCCTCTGTCACTAGGTTGCCTCCCTCACTCAGTAAGGGGCCGACACTTCCCTTGACTTTCTTCTTGTTGCTAACATACCTGAAGAAACCCTTCTTGTTACTCTTAACATCTCTTGCTAGCTGCAACTCCAGGTGTGATTTGGCCTTCCTGATTTCACTCCTGCATGCCCAAGCAATATTTTTATACTCTTCCCTGGTCATTTGTCCAATCTTCCACTTTTTGTAAGCTTCTTTTTTGTGTTTAAGATCAGCAAGGATTTCACTGTGAAGCCAAGCTGGTCGCCTGCCATATTTGCTATTCTTTCTATACATTGGGATGATTTGTCCCTGAAACCTCAATAAGGATTCTTTAAAATACAGCCAACTCTCCTGGACTCCTTTCCCCCTCATGTTATTCTCCCAGGGGATCCTGCCCATCAGTTCCCTGAGGGAGTCAAAGTCTGCTTTTCTGAAGTCCAGGGTCCGTATTCTGCATGACAGAGGAAACTTATTGTAGCCTCTGAAAAATATATACTTTAATACAATTTTTTCTTCCTCTAAAGGCTAAATCCAGTAGAATCTACCTTTTTAAAAAAAAATAGAAAATTTAGCCTTACGATTCACGGTATATTCCCCTCAGAGCTTGAGGAATCCACAATGAGAAACAATATCGATTTTGACAATTGCATACTTTCCTAATTAAAGAGGAAGTAGTACCATTCTGCAAAATAAAATAAATTAATTTCAAAATATGCAGTCTTTCCATACCTTTATTATTCCCAAAAAACTACAGTCTCCTTTACTACACAATCCTGATACCTCCCCAGAGCAGGTCCATAATGTGTACAGAATGAAGCAGGGATCCTTTCCTAAATTTTGAGTGCTTGATTAGCAACCTTAATAATGTTATTTTAATGTAGGTTTTGTGTACATAATTTCCTAGGCTTAAAATAAACAAACAAAAATTCCATCCTATGGCATCATATTGACATCCACATGGAGAATCAGTTTGACTGTAACCCTTAGATCCACCACACAATCCTCTACCACTTGAGCAAACAGAGTAACTGATAGCAACAACAGGTTTTCATCTTCTTTGTGGACCAGCACTAGAGGGGGATGGGACAATGTGCCAGTGGGTTTTGGAGGTATTTGCTGACAGCACAGGAATGGTGAGAATCAGGAATCTTAGTTTCCATTCCATCCCCACCTATAATGAAAACTTCAAAATAAGGGTCTAATTCTGCATTATGTATTCATCCTTAATTCCCAGTGATCTGTCCTGGGCACTTGACAGATTAAGATGAGTCCAGAGTCTCTGTCCAGAGATTATAATCTCTTTGGACAAAACATAGATGAAAGATTAGATGCAACACAAAGCGAGTAATTTAGCAACTCTTGCCAATTCTAAAATTTTATTTTACTTTTTTTTTTTAAGCATCAGCTAACACTGCCTTACGGGAAGAAAGAAAGGCTTGATGCAGGAGGGGGTGGAAACATTGGAGACATCAGGCCAGATTCTTTACCGTGCTCAGTCTTTTTCTGAGCACAGCAGAGAGGGGAAACCACCAGGAAGTTAGTTATGGCTGGCCGATTCTCTTCCCCAGCCCTGACTCCAACACAGGCCAGATCACTTGGGGGGATCATCTGATTTGTGGCCACCTTGCAACTGTTTGTAAGGGACTGCCCACTAGCTGGACTAATACAGCTAGACTCCAGAGCAGTACAGCCATTCTTCTTCCTCACATCTTCCCATTCCAGACATGCATGTTGTATTAGAAGCTGTGAAAAAGGTGGTGTAGGAGCCAGCACCAATTCTATGCCAAATGAGGACTAACCCATGCTAAAATAGCACCTTAGACATCTGTTCCATTCCTGAAGAGCTGCAAAACAGGCTGGAGAATCTCGCTCATTACATCCAAGTATAGGGAATCACATGAAAAATGTGCAGAGATGAGAATGGGGCAGGAAAGACAGGAAAGTTATGGCTAGTCACGACATGGCTTAGGCAGTGCAAAAAGGGCAAGGGGAGAATAGAAGAGAATACATTGCAGGAAACAGTTACATTGTATAGAGCTTTTAAGCACCTTTTTTAAGCAGTCAGGGTGATTCAGAAGATGGGGTGAGGCCAGTGGTGGGAACATTCCCATATAGGATGGGAAACAGGTACAGAAACATACTCATCCCCTCTTGCCTTTCCCCATCATCCCACCCTGCCTCCAGAGCTAAGACAAATAAATAAAAACGGAATTTAAAAAGTTGAACTCCTATGACACAAGCCTGACATCATGCTGATCACAGTGGCCCTGATCCTGTAAGAAGATCAGCTCGCTTAGACTTTGGTGCTCTTTTGGAACCACATAGAAGTCAATGGGACTGCATGCAAATGCAGGCGCCCACAGCAGCAGATCAGAGCGCATGATCTGGGCATCTGCTTGGAGCTCCTTTTTCCTCCAACCTTTGTCTGGTTTGTATCTTTTTAGATGTGAGGTATTTAGGACAGAGACGTAGTCTTGTATGTTTTACAGGACCTAGCAAAATGGGGCCCAATACTGATATGTATTGGAATTATGTAAAATAGCAATTGCAATTATACATAATAATCAAGAATAACAACAACTAGTTTATATGCAACTGTTCTGGTGAGTCAGGTTTGGATGTTTATACTGAGTGGCGGAGTGAAAGAGAATTCTATCTGAGGCTCTAAACTTTTACAGGCATCTCTCAACAAGACAAAATTGCTGAAGTCAGCTGCCTGGGTACTGTACTTCAGTATGAGATTTTGAAAGTACAGATTTTCAAGGTACCAGTGGATTTCACTAGTTTATCTAAAAAAAATTGGATCCTTGAAAATTTGCAGAAACAAAGTATGTGGACTCAAAGTGTGTAAAACAAATTGGCAAAAATGCATGCCAAGTTTAGTGACTTTTTTATCCATTTTATGCAGCCCTAAAAATAATGCTGGAGTTATTTATCTATCTTATTTTTTAATGGGTAGCATTAAAGGATACATAAATACTGGATTGCAAAGAATGAGACTACACTAAATCTTTTAATAGCATGTCAAGGACTGCATATATGTGTAAATATTTTAATAGCTAATGGCAAGTTTCACAGCAATACATATATATTTATTTACTTCAGGGATTCATGCGCGAAAGGTATGAATAATGGCAATATCATAAAGGACTACAATTAATCACCATGGACATTTCATTGTCAGTGACCATAAATCAAAAAGCAAATGCTTGTCCTATCTGGGTGATATGTAGCCAGCATTAACATGATGCCAAAATTTGATGCTTTTCAGTATTTGATATATATTTTATGCATCTTTGGCAACTCAGATGCAGGGCTGTTTCACGAGTGGCTTCCTCTACAGGATTTATTTTCTGGATATACAGCACATCCTTTCAAAATATTGCCAGGGTATAACAATAGGACTCAGGAGACAGCTTTCTAAAGGCCTAGGCATAAAGTTTGTGGAAGGAAAAGAAAAACCTTGCAAATTAGCATGATCATAGGGTTCCTATGGAGAGGGCGCCCCACCCTCGGGTTAGGGTTCCTATGGGGAGGGGACCTGGAGCTAGTGTTAGGAAATATGACAAATCTATGTTAATATGGTGCATGGGCATAGTCAAGCTGATGGAGGAGCATTTACAGCAGTGGTCACCAACTGGTCAATCGCTATCTCCGGTGGTGCAGTGTGGCTGCCTCTAAGGCAGACTCCATGCCTACCCCAGTCCCGTGCTGCTCTAGGAAGTGGCCAACGCAGCCCCGTGGGCAGGGGTCTCCCTCCGCATGCTGCTCTTGCCTGCCAGCATCGCCCCCGCAGCTACCATTGGCTGGGAGAACTGCGGGGGTGGTGCTTGCAGAGAGGGGCAGCGCGCGGAGCCAAGTGCTCCTGGCCCCCAGCCTGGCCCACCAGGGGCCGCAGGGCCACGTTAGCCCCTTCCAGGAGCGGTATGGGACTAGGGTAGGTACGGAAACTGCCTTATCCTCGCTGTGCCCACCGCCAACTGGGAGCCGCTGGAGGTAAGTGCTGCCCGCTGGGAGGCCACACGCCAACCCCTATCCCTGATCCTCCTCCCAGAGCCAGCACCCCATACCCACTTCTGCACCCCAAATCCCCAGCCCTGAGCCCCCTCCTGGAGCCAGCACCTCATACCCCCTTCTGTACCCCAACTCCCCCTTGCATCTCAAGTCCCAGCCCTGATCTCCCTCCCAGAGCCAGCACCCTGCCCCCTCCTGCATCCCAACACTCTGCCCCAGCCCGGAGCCCCTTCCCAGAGTCAGCATCCTGCCCCCCCTGCACCCCAATTCCCTGCCCCATCCCTAACTCCCCTCCCAGAGCCAGCACCCCATACCCCCTCCTCCACCCAAACTTCCTCCTAGAGCTTGCACCCTTCACCCCCTCCTGCACCCCAGCCCCCTGCCCCAGGCTCAGCCCAGAGCCCCCTCCCACCCTGCGAACCCCTCGGCCCCAGCCCAGAGCCCGTGCCCGCTCCCAAACCCCTACCCCAGCCTGGTGAAAGTGAGTGAGGGTGGGGGAGAGTGAGCAATGGAGAGAGGAGGGGATCGAGTGAGCAGGGCAGGGCTTTGGGGAAGGGGCAGGGTAGATCCTGGGTTGCCCTTAGATTCAAAAAGAGATTTTAGGCATAAAAAGGTTGGAGACCACTGATTTAGAGGCAGGAGGCATTTTCAAAGCATGGAATAACCCACCAGGCCTAACATGAGTTACCACCTCCCAGGGACAAGTGCAGGAGAGGAAGAGGACGGTTTGGGCTCGCACACCACTGCAGTGTTGCACATATAAGCACTGGGTGGACCTTGATCCTGCATTGAGGAGAGCTCCAAGTTACTCCTACCTAGGAGCACGAGTAAGGCCAACAAACGGAGCGTGTTGCACAGCAACTGATTAATATGATTGAGACTATGCTTGCCCCTCTGATATGCATCTTTTTTGCTCATGCTCACCCTCTTCATTAGCTTGCAAGTGTGGAAAAGGTATGCAGGAGACTTGAGCCTTACTGCTGCTCAGAGCAGTGGACTACAGCAAGTGTTCCACATCACTTTAACCTGACACCCAGTGCTTAACCTTGACAGGGCCAGCATAGGGATATGCTGCACAGGTTGGGATGCTGCTTTTGAAAACTTTGAAAAGACTTCTGAAAAGTCTCAAACACTCCAACGCTGCCACCCTCACTCTGCATCAGTGGATACATCTACACAGCAATTACACACCCACCGCTGGCCTAGGTCAGCTGGCTCAGGCTCGCAGGGCTTGGGCTGTGGGGCTGTAAAATTGCTGCACAGATGTTCGGGCTCAGGGAACTTGCAAGGGGGGAGCTGTGCCAGCACAGATCTAGCAGATTTTTGAGGAAGAGGTTGTCTCTTTAAGGCCATCCACGTACAACAGCTGGTGCTGAGAGCTACCACGTAAGACAGGTTTCAGAGTAGCAGCCGTGTTAGTCTGTATTCGCAAAAAGAAAAGGAGGACTTGTGGCACCTTAGACACTAACAAATTTATTAGAGCATAAGCTTTCGTGAGCTACAGCTCACTTCATTGGATGCGGCTGTGGCATGGCTGCCCTGCCCCCACCCATCTGCACAGCTTTCGGGAAGGAAGTGGCTTCTGCCCCTTTAAGAGAGCCCATCCCACCAGAAGCCTGAGAATAGACACACCATAAACTCTGCTTGCACCCATAGGTGGCACACAAGGCCTCGCAAGGCACTTGCCTTTCATTTTTTCCATGTACAATGCACACCCTGGGCTGTGGTTTCCCTTTATCTTGTATGCTGTGATGAGTTTGCTCATAAATTAATCCACTTCAGCGCCTCCATCCATCTTTTTTACCCCATCCTACTTCTGACACTTTTTTCTTTGACAAACTGATGAGTCAACACTCAAGATTTAAAAGCTGGCTCTGGCCCTTGGGAAAAACATAGCAATACTGTTACCTATTGTTCCAATGGGCTAATGCACAGACACACCCAAGCACCGGCATGTAAGTATATACACACAGGTGCTTGTACTCAAAAAGTACACATGCAGACATATGCATTTGTAACCCGCTAATGAGTGAGAGTTACATATCCTTCTTTGTGCCAATCTAGAGGATATGACTGTTACACCTCTTACTAGAGTGTCTTGGCTCCAAAACTACAAACTCAAAAACCAAAACTTGTTGCAGGAAAAAACCACACATTTTTATGGGGAGGGGATAGTTTCTCAGGTCCAGGGTGTAATTTCTGGTCAAGAGAAATAGAAAGCAGAATAACTAATAGCCCAATGGTCGGGGCACTCATCAGAGATGTACGAGACCAAGTTCTAGTCCCTGATCTGCCTGATTCAAAGCAAGGACATGAACATGGTCTCCTGTATCACAGCTGAGTGCCCCAACCACTGAGCTTTCTGCCTCTGTTTCTCTCTCTCTCTCCCCACACACACACACACACACACACACACACACACACACACACACACACAGAGGAAAGATTCTGAAGTCTCAAAAACTTTCACAGGATGGAAAAGCCATTTCCCACACAGCTCAACCTGGAAGTCCCCAGGTCAATTCCCCTATGTGTCAATCAAGATGGCAGCCATCACCTCCCCTCTGCAAGACTAAAACAGACCCTGCAAGACTAAAACAGCTTTCTGCAAACACTTGAAAATTCCCGAGACATTGTTGGTAGGAAATGCCTGGCTCCTGGTATATCTGGTTACAAAATTAGGATTGCCAGGAATCCAGTTTTCGACTGGAACACCCAGTCGAAAAGGGACCCTGGCGGCTCTGGCCAGTGGTGCTGACCAGACGGTTAAAACTGCAGTGGGCAGTGCAGCAGGGCTAAGGCAGGCTCCCTGCCCACCTGGCTCCGCATGGCTCCCGGAAGCAGCCAGCATTTCCCTCCAGCTCCTAGGCAGAGGGGAGGCCACAGGGCCTCTGTGTGCTGTCCCCGCCCAAGCTCCGGCTCCACTCCCATTGGCTGGCAACCACAGCCAATGAGAGCTGTGGGGGCGGCGCGCTTCCACCTAGGAGCTGAAGGGAAATGCCAGCCACTTCCAGGAGCCGCCTGAGATAAGCACTGCCCCAGAGCCTAGACCCCATACTCCCTCCTGAACCCCAACCCCCTGCCCCAGCCCTGAGCCCCCACCCTCACCCTGTACCCGCCCACACCACAACCCCCTGTCCCAGCCCTGAGCCTCCTCCCAACCCCCCTCCCCAACCTCCAGCCCCAAACCAGAGCCCACCCCCCAGCCAGAGCCCATACCCCAACCCCCTGCCCTAGCTCAGAGCATCCCCCCCACACATACACCCTGAACCCCTCATTTCTGGCTCCACCCCAGAGCCCATACCACCCTCCCACACCCTATGCCCCTGCCCCAGCCTGGAGTCTGCCCTCTCCTGACCCCCACACACACACTCAGAACCCCTCATTTCTGGCCCTACCCGGAGCCTTCATCCCCTTCCACACCCCAAAACCCTGCCCAGCCCAGTGAAAATGAACAAGCATGGGGGAGAGCAGGCGACAGAGGGAAGGGGGGAATGGAGAGAGTAGGGGCTGGGCCTCGGAGAAGGGGCAGGGCAGGGTGTTCGGTTTTCTGCAATCGAAAGTTGGCAACCCTAGTTACAATAAATCTGCAAGAGCAGAAGGCCAGATATTTTTAAACACAATTCAGGATTATTCAGCCTTTCTTCTGTACAGCAATTCTTACACAGACATAGTTGGCACACCCAGATACATACAGTACTGGAACAAAAGGATTTACTGTCTGCTATTAAAAAGTTGTTCCAGTACTAGTGGATGTACTTAAACTGGTCCAAGAAAAGAAACTGGATTAAGGCTGAAATTCTATTCTTCATTCGCCTTTGGAGCTTACAGTAGGTATTGCAGTTAGTGTGGGAGGCAGCCCTCCATGAGAATTTTGCCTGAGGGATGCCTGCAAGATGGGGCCCTTAAGCTTTCCTGAAAGGGCCTGAGAAAACTGAGTAATATTCTCAATTCATTCAGGCCTTCCTAGAGTACCAGTGAATTTCATTTGATTCACTGGCTTCAAGGAGACTCAGTACTGTTGAAATATGGGTGGAGGGGAACTGTGTGTATATTTCCTCCCACCTCTGTTAGTTAAATAAAAGACAAAATAATAAAATTCCATGCACTAATTTTTACAACTCCCTAGGGTACATTTGAATTGACTAATACAGCTCTGACCAATAGAGCATAAGAATTTCTTATGGCCTATCTGATGCACATGCATTTAGGAACCTTTAAAAATGCATATTGTTTACCCAATAGAGCCATAACTTTTGCATTTTATCACATATGGATTCAGACCATTTTTAAAATTGATATTACAATATTTTCCTGACAGACTGTTATGACTCTAAACAACCCATTACAGTCGATTGTATAAATCCATACCTGCTCCTTCTGAGCTAGTTTGAAGTAATGAGTCAATCCACAGTGTGGAGTTATTGTAAAGTTAATAGAGAAGAGGCACAATGAGTATTTATTACCATCATTACCAAAACAAGGTGAGGCCGATCCAAACATGAAGTATAAACCTTTGGTTTGGTTTCAGAGTCCAAACACAGAACCTGCTCAAACTTTCACAGCTGGCCCATATCACTGTAGTGAGTCCACCAGTCTCCCAAATTTAAAGACAATCCACCTTTGAAATAAGTTGAATTCTAGACCTGGATCTGAAGTTTATGGCTCAGGTCAATCTCCAATTAGTGATAGATGCAGTAATCAGCTTCCCCTCAAACTACTTTTGTGGGTGACTCTTACGGTCCTGATAGCTAGGAATTAGAGGCGTTCCAAGGCCAAAACTTCCAATCTGAACCCTTTTAAATTTAATTGTTTAAAATTAAAATCCAGGGGTCCAATCTTGATTATATGGTTAGGGTTCTAAATTAGGTCCAAACCCAGAAGGGCCTATTGCGGCTTCAAGTGCTGGTTGAAACAAACAGCATGTCTGCATAAGATAGCTGATCTCATAAGAGCATCTTATATTGTGAGATGCTCATTAAAGAGGACGGAAATCTCGCAACAACTCCTCTAGTAAACTTTTTCAAAGCTCAATAAAAAAAAGTTAGGATTTGGCTTGATGGATGACCATTCCCTATTTTATTTGAAGCAGTTCTCCCATCCTAGTTATCACCACACACATTCTTCAAGATGTTTCCTACCAGCAATATTAACCCCCATTAAAAACATTTAATGGTTTAACAGGCAAATTATCTGAGTATTATTCTGACTTCAGGTTTGAAGATGAATCGGGATTAGGCTGTTATTTATAAATGACAGCTCCAACAGAGATTTAACTATAGAAGCAAGTGCCTCTAAATATCTTGAACCACTTACTCAATTCCAACAGAGAAAACATACTGTGAATGATATTTTAGATAAACATATTGCTGTACCATGTACTACCGGTGTTTTTTGAAGATAAAAACTTCAAATTAACAGACTGAAAAATACGTATAAAGGTGCTTGCATTACACAAACCCAGATCTGTCATCTTGTACTGCTCAGAACCAAAAACAACAGAAATCATAATATTGTAAAGGATGAAAATTATCTGTATGCATAGCTGCTGGAACTAGAAGTGCAGGGGTTACTGTAGCACCCCCGGCTTGAAGTGGATTCCATCATATACAGGGTTTACAGTTTGGTCCAATGACTCTCAGCACCCCCACTATACAAATTGTTCCAGCACCCCGACTGTATGAAGTGAAATATAGCTAGTGTTTTGTTTTTTTTTTTACTCACAGCCAATTCATTTATTTGCTATAGTTATCAGATACTTGTCAACACAGGAACTACAAAGCCAAACTTTTTGAATATTTTTTTGGGAAGGAGTAAGTTAAATTACTGTTTGGGTTCCAGATCAGATCCCAAAACAAGGCCTGCCTATGTTCTGGTTTGGATATAGCCACAGTCTTGACTGTTTGGCCCAAAATGGTGAGACTCTCATAAACAGAGGCTCCTTCTGAGATTTCCACTATTCAAAACTGTGGACTTCTGGAGATTTCATCCTTTAGAGTGCAAAGTTTCACCAAGAAGAGCTCACAAGGATTTCAGCTCTGTGAAATCTAAATTTAAACCCTAACCCTGATTCAGCCTCAAGTCTGAATCCAAGTCTAAACAGAATCTGGACCCCAATCAGAACACTTCCTGATCATCTCATCTCTAATATCTGTACCTTAGGTAAATCATGTTGCTACAATAACTCTATAGCTTGCATACAAGTGAAAAGTGAGATGCACGGAAATATTCTTAAGCCACATACTAAATGACAGAGCAGGCTTTTCCCTTTGGTAATTACTCTAAGTCCAGGTGCAACAAATGCTCTTTGCAAAGTGTAATATATGTAACCAGTACTGTCAGTCCTATTTGATAGAAACATTTCTGTCCATAGCAGGATTTGTATTTGAATCAGTATTGTACAGAGCCACGTACCAGAGAGTGGTTTCCTCTACATAAACTTTTTTTCTTCATTAGAATCAGGTCCCTTGACCCAGCCACTTTGACATTCTTACCGCTCTCTGAAAATTACAGTTATTCATGGAATCTGACTGTGGGGAAATACGTCAAATGATGTTTGTTTAGGAAATGGTGGTGACCTGTTTACGCCCAGCTGCTAGGACAGAGAGGATGCAAGGGATGAGAAAATAGCCATTTACATAGGAGCGCTACATAGTTCTTATTAAAACAAGGAGAGCTGGTATACACATCAGTTCAATTCTTTCTTTACACCCACCAATACCACAGAAACCGGAGCCTGCAATCAGCTGCAGCGTGCAGCTCTCTACGCTACATGGCATTCACAGAGCCCTCTATCCTTTAGCTTCCTCTGGGCCCTATTCTACCTCTTCAGCCTCAGCTATAGCAGCCACTCCTCATGGTCATCTGCCTCACAGGGCAGAAATAAAGCACAGTAATCTTTTTGCCTTCTAGGACCAAATCCTCCATGTTCGTTGTGCCAGATCATCATTATCATCACTAATTAAAACCCACCCACCCACATATACATTTTGGTACTCAAAACCCTCTTGGCACCTTACCAAAAAAAAGGTTATTTTACAATAAAGGGCATTGTATTCAAAATAAATCACATAGCTGAATAATTGTAGAGGTTCCAACATTTTTAAAGTAAATAAGGATGCTCAAAACAGTACTGTTTAAATAACATATAGTAGGAATGTCAGTACAGAGAGGAGGAGCAGAGATGCTACTCAGTGAGTCTTTCTGCGAGTGCACACGCACACACACAAATCCCAATGGTTAAGACATGAACCCAGAGGAATCCACCACTAAGAGAAGTGGTTTGTGGGCTGAGACATTCTCTATCCTAGAGATCTCTTGAGCATTAGGAAAAGTTTCTGAGTTGCTGTTTATGTGGTAGAGGCTCATGCACTAAGCTCCAGAGATCCCGGACAAGTTCCCACTTGTAATGCTGACAGACTCTGCTCGTCAGTGGGTGGGATTGAACCTGGGATCTCTGGAGCTTAGTACATGAGCTAAAAGCCAACTGGCTGCTAGCTAAGACTGTAGAGCAGACTTGTTTAACTCTCTCTACGTGGTCTCGGTGCCACAAGTTGGGACAGAACACCACACCCAGTAGGTGGGGGGGTTACATTTACAGGGCCAGGAGAGAGGATTTGTGTGTTCTGTTCTCTCCTTTAATACATATTACCACAACAAAAGGAAGAACTTATCCTATTATATAGTCACGTTTATGTGGTTAATATTTCAAGTTGCATGGGAAATGCTTCCTTTATCCAAGCATTTTATACCAAAAGCGAAACGCCTTCACTAATAGCCCCACTACATGGAGCAGTGAAGTCTAAAAGGAATCAAAAACTATTCAGAACCACCAAGTTCAGAAGTGGATCTGAGCTGCTTCAGAGTTCGGCGATGTTCATATCTGGAGCATTCGGTCTGATAATCTTTAATCCTGAAGATCTGTCTTTTGCCACTGGGTTTTACAACCTAACCTGCAGACCTTTCAGTAATGTGCCATCTAGCTTCAACCAAAATATAGAGCCAGATTCCTCTCTGATGTATGTCCACTTCAATTGATGAAGTTACATGAGGGATAAATTTGACCCATCATATCTCATTAGAGCTAAATGTGTTACTAATTTGTGCAATATTTTGTCTGACCTATCACATTAACAGAATACTATCGTGTTCCTTTTCATTTTAGTACAATAAACTAATTCAAAAGCCATTTATTCCACTTCATTAAGTCAATAGTTCCAGTTAAAAATTGTTCGAAAAACAACAGCTATTATAGCTTATATTAGAGCAAGCATTTGCTTTCTGAACGAAGAAGCCAAATGGCAGCATAAGTCAAAATGTTATTTAGCTCTAAATGATTCTTCTTTATATTGGTTCATTTCCCAGATGTTTGATACAAGTCTGTTTTTCTCCTCTTTACTTTTGATCCATGATGCCCTATTTAGTAGGTTAATACAATGGCAGAATGTTGTTGAACAACTCTACCGCCTCTGCTGAATCCCGCTGAGGCTTATGTACTGTACATGAAACTTTGTGGCACTGTGCCTACACCAACCTGCACTCCACTAGCATATCTGTTCAAGGTACTCGTAGAGGGGGACATAAGCTGAAGTATGTTCCCAGCCTTTCATCACATGTACATCAAACTGCAGGGTTAAAAGGCTACTCAGTGTACTGGGCAATAACATGGTATTAGCCAGTGATTCTCAACCAGGGGTATCTGTACCCCTAGGGGTAAACAGAGGTCTTCCAGGGGGTACATCAGCTCATCTAGAATTTGCCTAATTTTACAACAGGCTACATAAACAGCACTAGCGAAGTCAGAGCAAACTAAAATGTGAGACAGACAATGACTTGTTTATACTGCTCTGTATACTATACACTGAAATGTAAGTACAATATTTATATTCCAATTGATTTATTTTATAATTATATGGTAAAAATGAGAAAGTAAGCAATTTTTCAGTAACAGTGTGCTGTGACGCTTTTGTCTTTTTCTGTCCGATTTTGTAAGCACGTAGTTTTTAATTAAGATGAAACTTGGGGGGACACAAGACAAATCAGACTCCTGAAAGGGTACAGTAGTCTGGAAAGGTTGAAAGGCACTTGTATAAGCCACAGTCATTCTTAACAGTGTGTAGCTGAAACTGTAAGACTAACCCTACTTATAATGAAATCACTTTCTTCACTGGTTAGCCTCCTTGTAAGTCAAGCATCACTCTATCCAGAAGACTAAGGGGATGCTTCTTCTTCACTTCTTCCTATTTTTTTATACCACTTCACTCCACTTGGGGATGTGGGGGGGGGGGGGCAGGGAATAACAGCAAATTGTCTCCTCTTAACTCCCTAGCGAAGGCAATGACAACAACTCCCCTCCTTTGCTCTGGAACTACTGGGGGACTCAAGTGAGTAACATCCTGTTTCCCTACTGACTGCTATAAAGGGACTTTCTCTTCTTCCAGATGGTGTCAGGTCCACATAATAACTGTCAGGTATTGCAAGAGGTCTCCAGCAGCTGAGATTTTGTTTTGCTTGGTTAAAACAGGAATTTATTATATCAAAGGTCCTAATTCATACCCGAGACCTCAATTGGGACTCACATTTTATCTAGCTTTAAGAGTTGCTATGGGTGATTCTGGAAATTCTAGGTCACTGAGCCTAGCTTTGGTGCCAGGAAAAATAGCTAAGCAGTATCACTAAAGATTACATTTGTAAAGCCCTGAGATACAATAAGTGCATTATAAACAGGAACAAACTGACACATGGTATCTTTTGTCTTTTTGTGCTTCTCTGACCTGTGAAGATCCTTTTAAAGAATTTACAAAACAGTGGCTAAAGGTGAGGCTGTGGATATAACTTATTTAAATTTTCAAAAGGCTTTTGACGAAGCCCTTCAGAATAGGCTACTCAAATGTTTCCAGCCTGATCTTCATCAGCCTTGCTTCCTCTGGGCCCAGGATGCTAAGCTGCTTATCCTCACAAAACCTCTCTTCAACTATCAAGAACGGGTTTTATGGAGCACACAGCTGGCCCAGACATCCCCCAACCACCCTCCCACTGTTATTCTGTACAATACACACTGCCTGTAATCCCTATTAATACCTCCCCCATTAGATATTCTGTACAGTACACACTGCCTCTAGCATCTATTGTGGCCCAGACGCAGCTGTCTTTGATCCTTCCTTGCTGCATTTCCAATACCAACCCTCAGCCCCTCTCCTTCCTGTTGCATCTATATACTAGCCTAACTTATTCTGAGATCTGGCCAACATTTTCTTTCACCACTTCAGGTTATTTAACTCTTGCAGTGTGACATGTGAATGTGCACAATACTACATGCACCTTATTCTGATATGCAGCACTAGCTGCATTTCCCAAGTTGCCCTACTGAAGAGCCAACCATGCCTATTTTGATGACAGGCTCCTAGCAGAGCAGAATGTGCCACTTTTCCCAGCTACCTTAGGATTTTTATAAGGTGAGACCCATGCTCTTTGTGCATGTATACATGGAGTTACCTACTATGTGCCCATCCCTCTCTGTGTAAATATCTATTTATGCACAAAAATGCTTCCTTTTGTACAAACAAGTGACAAAAGTAACTGTAGAAAGGTAGATACTTAAATGTGAGACACAGCAAAATCTAAGACAGGAGCTCTCAGCCTTGAGGCCACAACCACACAGGTGTCAATGGGGTCCCAGCTATATTAAAGGGAGATACTGGTGAGTGAGAACGTGTCCAGGTATAGAGAAAGGGCTCCAAGCAGGGAGAAGGTTGAAAAGCACTCTAGGGAACCTGACAGCTTGGGAGAAAGCTAACAACAGAATATGGAACCCTTCAAATTCAGGTCACAAATTCAAACTCTGCCCAAGTCAGAAGTGACGACAAGTTTTTATTGCTGACAGCTGCTCCATTTAGTTACCTGATTCATCCCTTGGGTTCAGGGAGGCACAGCATGTAGCAGGGGTCACCCATGGCAGCAGAGACATCCCTCCCTAGCAAGAGCTCTGTCAGGGACAGCTTTAAATTCCGGCTAGCAGGCCCAGTGTACTTGTATCACCCCATCTCCCAGGAGATCTGGTTATGCTCTCTGCCAGTCTTGATACCTCTGGGACTTGCACTGCTCAGTCCCAGGACCTCCATCAGAGTTAGGGTCATGAGTGCTTGGCAGCCACGTCATCCTTCCTTCCCCATCCGAGGATGCACTGCCACCAAGATTCTGCAGCCTGGATTGTGCCTGCTTCCACCTCCATCACTAAATCTGCTGCTGAAACCAATTTTTGCTCTTAGGAAAATAAGCTGTAAAACTACTGTCATCAGCATTAAATACAATCCTGATTACTGAGCTTTGCCCTGTGGGATGCCTGCTGTTTTTCAATTTCCCTGTTATAGCCCTGTCTCCTAGTGCTAAATCAGAAGTATTAATTTACTAGGCCATAATAATAGCTTACTGTAGCAGTTAAAAAAATGGGACATCATACCTCTAGTCTCCTTCTACCATTTACTCACCATGATTGGAACCTAATTAAATGGCAATTTAAAAAGACCAGTGCATGCCATTAACAGTACTGACTGGCAAAACACTTTGGTGTAATGATCAGTTGTGCCTTTAATGGCCCAAGGGCAGAATTTGTTTGCAGAAAGATGACTATGTTATTAGTCGATTGGCACAGGGCACATCACCTCCTCCTAATCATTCTAAACACCACTAATAAATTCTGGGGCTCTTAAAGACAAACAAATTTGAAGCATTTCCAGCAATTTAATTCCTCCACTTATCAACACCACCATTTTTAATTATGCTGTTAAACTGAATTTAGTCTTATGAGATAAAGTTATTAGCCAAGCACCCTAGAAATGGTCTATGGAAAAAGGGTTCTCTGCATTTTTCCAGAGATATTTGCCAAATAATTTCTGTTCCACTTAAAAACTACATCATAGAGCTAAAAAAATTATAATTTAATCTTTCATTAAAGCTTTGTTAAGAAAGGTTGAATTGCCTTCAAATTAAAAATATCTTGTTGCACAGGTGACCACATAAATGTTCCCTAAAGCCAATAGAGCAGTGTCGTGGCATACTTTTATGGACAAACTGATGCTTTGCGTGGGAAAGTAGTGTCACCTAAAGCTTAGAGTAATTATCAGAGAAAAACTTCTTGAGGTGCGATCTGTTAGACAAGTGTTTCTCTATGACCGGTCCATGGAGCAGCACCAGTGCCTGAGATCTCCCTGATGCAGTTTAGAAAGGCAGCAAGCCAGTCCCTGGTATCAAAAAGGTTGAGAAACACTGTTAGACTAGAGTGTCTTCTGAGGGAAGTAGTGGAAGCCCCTCACTTGAGACATTAAAACTAGTCTGGAAAATACAGAAGCAAATGTACTGCACTTTGAGTAAAAGAATGTAAGAATCCAGGAGTTATTCAGTACTTCGTAGCCCAATTAATTATGCATCTGTTTTATCAGTGTTAGAAGCAATTCAGTATTTTGTGCATAACTGACACTAGCAAAACGTGTGCCACATCCCCCACCTTGGCTACTAAAATATAACTTACTTCTGTGATGAATTAATAGTTATCTGTGTCAACTCAAACAGGGTCTGTGCTACTGTGCTGACAGCCCCTGATTTAAGCACTGCTGCTGACCCCATGACAGGAGCATCACTGGGGGCTTTCCTACACCCCACCAGTGGGGTGTACAGCTCCCCAGGATTTCCCCAGCACCCACTCCCTCACCCCTGTGATCAACTAGTTACATGAAATATTCCTGTTGGGTTCTGGGAAGTAGACAGGCACACTACTAAAGGACCCTTGCCCAGCCTATGGGGAGGATCCACTGGGCCCGGGATTCAAATAATGATGGGGGACAACAGAAAAAAACAACAAGGACATGTGTTGCCAATTTAGTCATTGATTGGAAAATTTGAATTGAAATCAAAACATTAATACACACTTTGAAAACATATATGGAATATGATTAAAATACTTGTACCTGAAAAAGCATAATGGTTTTGAAAAGTATGAACAAAAAGACTAGCTTCTTCACACTGCTGTTGTTTTTTATGACAATGTTGGCGCATTCGCTGGCCAACCTTACAATTTTAAATTATGAATTATAAGCAACATCTGAAGGAGCTCTCCCCTGACAGCTAGTGATGAGCCAGGGTTGGGGAGGAAAAGCTCCAGGACCAGATTGTATTTACATGAACACACCTACTCTACCTAGGTATCCAGCAGACACAGCTGTGTTGCCCAAGTGATCAATTTCAGCTGATGTTGGGTTACAAATCACTTTAGTATTGAATGTGGGGGCAATGAAATGTTATTGTGTGAGTAAAGGTCAGCAGAACTGTGCTTAGCCTGTCCTGATTGAGGGGGTCACCCTCAGTGCTTAATTTGTGCCAGGGCTTGCCAGGGCTGATCCTCTAGGCTTGACAGTTCATAGCCCCGGGACCTCTGGGCTTGCCACATCAGTGATAAATATAAAAAACTTGCTTGTGCCTATTGCAAATTAAGCACTGGTCACCCTCAACTGAACTGACCTTGCTAAGTAAGGAATTTGGATGCCAGATCTCAGTGGAGAGAAAGGGAGGGGAGGGAAAAAACAGATGTTTTGCTTGGTGCTGTGGGCTCTGTCTAAGAGTCACAGCTCTATTTGACCTGCCCCTTTCCCATATTTAAAGATAGTGCTGGTTAGGCTCCATAGAGAGGTGTTTTTTTTTTTTTTTTTTTTTTAAAGTGACCAGGAGAGCTGAAGTCACTGATAATCAGGTCTAAGTGCTTAGACCTACCGTGGGACAGTGATTCTGTGGAAGAGACAGCCCAGCCTGCACTAACAGTTAGGTTCCCACACTGAGAGCTGAGTGGAACCTTAAGAGAACAACTTCCAGAGTCCACAGTGGCAGATGGCAGCAGAAGTTGATGGCGCAGGGCCATTGGCGATGGAGTGAATGGTGGCACGACTAACAGCAGGCAGAGTGAGCAACTGGAGCAAGTGGCTAGCAGCTGAAAAAACGAGAAAGGTGACTTCTTGGTGAACTCACGGGAAAGCACCTCTGAACTCTGGGTCTTCGCTGACCAAGGACAACAGCTATGATTCTGGTGGAGGGAGAAGCAAGGGGCACATTAAAGAAACATTTGTTTGTTGGACTATATTTTAGTGACTTTGCTCCAGAATACTAGATTTGTGTCTGGGAAACTTATATAAATATACATTTCCAACTAGGCCAAGATTTTTAAAATGCATTATTTGCCAAAGTAGTTATTTCACATTGTCACCATCCTGGGGAGTTTCTGTACTAAACATTTTTATTATAATAATTTTTAAATAAGAACATAAGAGTGGCCATACTGGGTCAGACCAATGATCCATCTAGCCCAGTATTCTGTCTTCCAACAGTAGGCAATGCCTGGTGCTTCAAAGGGCATGAACAGAACAGGTAATTGATTCATCCAACTTCTGTTGTCTGCTCCCAGCTTCTGCCGAACAGAGGCTAGGGACACTCAGAGCATGGGGTTGCATCACTGCCCATCTTGGTTAATAGCCAGTGATGGACTAATCCTCCATGAGCTTATCTAGTTGTGCTTTGAACCCAGTTATAATTTTGGTTTTGACGACGTCCTCTGGAAAAAAGTTCCAAAGATTGACTGTGCATTGTGTGAAGAAGAATGTCCTTTTGTTTGTTTTAAATGTGCTGCCTATTCATTTCATTGGGTGACCCCTAGTTCTTGTGTTATATGAAGGAGTAAACAACATTTCCTTATTTACTTTCTCCACACCAGTCATGATTTTGTAGCCCTCTATCATATCCCCCCTTAGTCGTCTCTTTTCCAAGCTGAAAAGTCTCATTCTTTTTAATCTCTCATCATATGGAATCTGTTTCATACCCCCTAATCATTTCAGTTGCTCTTCTCTGTACCTTTTCCAATTCCAATATATCTTTTTTGAGATGGAGTGACCAGAACTGCACTCAGTATTCAAGATGTGGGTGTGCCATGGATTTATATAGTAAAAGTGGAGGAACTTGGTTTGCCAGACTTATCAGCAAAGCCAATGTTGACAACCTACATGAAAAGACTACAAAACACCAAGCCTCTGATCTGCATCGACATGCAGAAAGCCTCATACACTGTAAAAGCCAATTTTAGAAGTACTTAATGTGGCTGTTGAGAATGCTGGAGATACAAACACAGTTTACATGAACAAACATGACTGTCATGTCACACTTTCTATTTAAGCAAGAGATACCACACACCATAAACTGAAGGCCAATGTTATGTCCATTGTCATTTGTGAATCCTAAAGGTGGACACTGTTTCCGAACAAAACTGGCAAATGATCACTATCTTTCCGCAAGAAACTCAACTGACTGGTTAGACGCATGCGGTGCAACAGTGAAAGACTCAGTGGTTGAAAAAGTTAAGAACTTTCTCACCATATTCAAAAAATTTGCATATGTGGCTGATGAATGCACCGGTGCAAATGGGCATCAAGTATTAGGTCGTTGTGATTATCTTCATGTCAATGGTAAACTAAAAGATTATTTCTAGATGTTCAGGTTATAGAAGACACATTGGCCACATCTGTGACAATCCACATCTTAGAAGAGTTAAATGCTCTTAAATTGAACCCCAAACAGATGGCTGCTTGTGCATTTGATGGAGCTGCAAACTTCTCTGGAAGACATAACGGAGTACAAGTTTTGTTCAGAGAAAAGTGTAACCCTAATCTCTCCTATGCACAATGCAGAGGCCATCTGTTCCAACTAGCATTAATACAAGCTGCACAAATCTTCAAAAGACATTTAAAAAGCCATACATTTAATGTCTTCATTATACTCTTTTTTTTCCCAGCAGGTCCAAAAGGACAATGTCTTGGGAAAAAGAGAAGATACACTGGGACTGAAGTTCAAATTAGTCAAACCTGGAAAAACCTGCTGGATTTCTCATGAGTGATCCTTGGCTGTTGTCTTAAAATTACTGGAACTGTTATTACTGGCTTTGGAAAGCATCTGCCGAGATGAGACGGATCTAAGTAGTGAGGCTGGTGGACTACTAAGTTCAGAGAAGACTCTGGCCATTCTTTCTCTTGCAAATCTACTGATGAAACTACTTGGGTCATTAAGCAATGCCATGCAGGCATCTGCTACAACAGTAGTAGATCTTTGTCCAGCAACTGAAGCTACACCTGGATCAATTAGAGAGATATCCATTGAAAATATACTAGAAGACTTCAGTCCAGAAGTTGACTAATGAAGGCACTTACACTGAATCCTTAAGTGAGGAGGACGAGAAGTGTTTGTTAAGCTAGCTGAAAAAGTACACAGACTTTTATTCTTACAAATCTACAATAGTGACTTCTGGATTCTACTCAACCTCTGTGTAGCTTTTACAGATGCCTGTCTTAATAAACATTGACAGTAGAGTGAAGTGAGGCACTATCAGCAATGACGCTGCCACGTGATCAGGACAGACTAGAGAATTTGAACACAGAGTGGAATGTCATACAGTGAATGAAGATTTGACTTCAACTTCTTCATCACCACCACTAGTGGTTTGACCCAAACTTTGTGCTGTGTTTGTGGGATGAAAGAAATAGGAATAGATCTCTTGTTACTCCCAGTCACAACAGCTATAGCTGAACATTCTTTTTCCTCATTGAATAGAATTTTGTGTTCTGAAAGAAGTCGCCTTCTGCCTGATCATGAGCATATCATGAAGGACTGGAAGTACCAGATACACGAGAAGCCACCAAAGATGAACACACTGCATTCGAGAAGTTAATTAACAGAGTTGTGCAAAAGTACAACAAGAAACCAAGAAGGATGTAGATGTAGTGCTTCTTAGTAGGTTTGAATAACCAACTTTAATGTGTGTCATGATTTTAAAACATGGGTTAAATCTAACAAAATGATTGTGAAACATTTTTCAGTTTTTACTATGGTGACATATGGCTCACCTTTGCCCACATGGTCACCCCGGGCTCTCACCCCCTCTGGAAATTTGAACACACACACCCTAATTTCAATTCCTGGGGAAAACACTGAGAATTACAGACATTTGGTTAAAAGAGAGAGTCATCATGACAGCAACAGTGGAGCTGGTACTTATAAGTGAAGGTCACAAGCATTATATAATTAAAAAGAAAAAAGAAAAAAAAAACCTTACTGAGGCCCTTACTAGAGATTCTCTTTTTCCTCTATTTTTCAGTATCCCCCATACGTACTCCCTGAGCTGGGTAGGATTTTCCTTCCCAGTCTGTAGCTACAGTAGTTTGGGTTATCATCAATGGCTGAAATTTTCACTGACATTTACTTGAACAACTTTGTAGCTAAGACCTTGGTAGCTTTCTTTTTTGTTTCTCTTCTTTACATCATTTCCTGCTGCATTCATCATGTCCTATTGTGTATCATTTCCCCATGACTAATGTACACAATTCACTTCAGCCATGCTCCTAAACTGTTCAGGAATCACGTTTGTAACTCCTGTCTATTATTTGCATGCTTTTATTAGCATGAGACAACTGAGAACAAACAACATTCCTTTAATATTCTCTTTTGAGAGCAGCAAATTTTGGAGGCAATGTCTACAGTATATAATTTACAGAATTACGGTAATTGACGTTACTGTTATATTGACAGGCGGATATCTTCCGAAGCTCTTTATATGATGTATTTGTTTCAAGAATGCTGCCTTCTCTAGCATAATGGACCAAATCTAATAAACTCTCAATGAAGTAGGATCAATCCAGGCCAAGTTGTAGAAAATTCTTTTCATTTTTACAATTTACAAGTTGATGGATGAAAGAATTCTGATTAAATAGGAACTAGCCCAACCCTTTATCTAGTGAACTCAATGAACTCAACACATCAGTCTTTTTGGAAGTGTGAAATTTCACATATCTTGGAGTAGATCTCTTGCACACATTATGTTTCAACTACTTTGAAGACAAATTAAGCACTTAAATGCTACCACCAAATAGCTCAAGTGGTAGGAGCTTATTCTTTTGAAGCAGGGAGCTCCGAGTTCTTTCCCTGCTACCACCACAAAGTGTCAAACAACAAGGACCAAGTACTCTCAGATATTCTAATATAGACGTGTTAGGTGACCATGATTTAATAAATAATGATGTAATCTACTAAAATGGCCACCATAATATTATATGCATGTATATGGTGGGCTAGTAAAATGAAGGGCTAGTACCTTTAATTCACTGTTCCACCTAGGTCCTTGATTTAATTTTTGCTGTAAGATAGATTCATTTTTTAAGATGTTTAGTGAATTGACATACTGCTGTCAACTGTATCTTAGAAAAGACTGTGCCAAAATCTGCTTTGTTTGAAATGAATGTTGTTCATTGACTTGCATACAATTGGCACTATAATTTTATATCTGTCAAAATCTGATGTACACTATTGCCTAATTGCTATTTTGTGTTCACATTAAGGTATAAAGTCAATTTAACTGCTTTTGTAATTCAACGAATTCTTCCATGAGGCTACAGAATGATAAATGCAGTTATCACCAGACTGCAATTTTGCTCTTTTTTGGGTTTACTTACCTCAGATATTATCTTAAGGCAATACTGGACCTGATCCTGCAAGGTATTAAGCACCACCTGGCTGAGCACCCTCAAAATCTGTTGACTTCAGTGAGAGTTTAGGGATTCCAGCACTTCTCAATGGATACATCTCTTATATGATTGGACCCACATTGACATATTTTTATCCTCCAGGTCTTGAAGACCAGTTGTGCATTTCAGGCAAGAGTAATGCTTTCTACAAAGAGCTACCCTTAAAGCCTTCACAGAAGATGCAGAATACAGCTATCCACTTCCCAATTGGGGTCAGGTACTGTGACTGTAGAAGATAAGTATTTGTATCTGTAAGCTGATTTCCTGTTTTTCACCACTTAAGGTGAAATTAGCTGTACTGATGAGTATCTTTCATTAAAGCTCAAAATGATCTGGGACTCAAAAATCAGACAGAACCATGGATCAAAAATTGAACAGAAGTGAACCTCAAAAGACTTTTACTGAGGTTTGAAAATATATCTAATAAATGACCTTTTATTTAGTTTTTGATGCATCTTCATCTTTTGGTTTCTGCTGGGAGCAGATATAGAAGCAATTTGTTTTCAAAAGACAGTTCTCCTGGCATTTGTAACCCATGCTGAAGACAGAAGTATCAGACACTTTGCAGAAAGCCTCTTTTCTCAAGACTCCACTCAAATTACTAGGTCAAAAACCTTTGTGCCTGTATATATGGTGAGTTACTGTATGGCAAGCAGGGACTTTCACTGTGCAACAAGCTGGTGCACTGTAGATTCACAGCCTGGTTGTCATGCAGTAATTTGTTGAGTAGACATGACCTTAAAGTGTAGACAGGAGCAGCCATTTGATTCAGATCATCATCTGATATATGGATGCTTACTTGAATCAAATGGCTGATTCTTTTGGAATTTCCCATTACCAAATTTGTGGTAAGGCACATCTAAAATCAAGAGATAATTTGAATGGGTATTAAAGGTGTTGGGAACGAGAGCACACTTCACATGCCTTACACCAAATACAGTCTTATTTCATATAGACCTTTAGCAAAAAGGTCTTACTAACTGGTACGTATGAAATGTTGGTCAAGATCATTTCTATTATGTCTATTTTCTTATTCCATGCCTCGGACGATAATAAGATTCTAATCCAGTTTCCATTGAAATCAGCAGCAAAACTTCTACTCCAAAATTATTTTCCATTATTGCTACTTTTACCTGAGCCATGAATAAAATCAAAGAAGTTTGGAGGGCTACCATTAAATGTCATGTGTGCGCATGCATGCATGCATGCACACTGCAAAAAAACCCAAAACTATTTATATGTCCTAATTTTCCAGTGTGTTTGTTATTTTTAGAAGAGAAAACATTCTGTACATTTTCAGAGCTTTTGCCTATGCTTTTATTGGCCATTGAAGTGAGTTGGTATGGATCCAAGATATAAAAATAAAGAGATAAAGAACTTATAAAACAAAGAAAAATCTTATTATCATCATCAACAGGTAATAAACAGTGAGGGCACCAGCATCATTTACTAGGAAACAGTACTACACTGAACCGCTTTGCAAACCCATACCTCAGCAGCTTGCAGCAGCAGTTAGGGGAAAAAAGCAAACAACGAAGCTTGCATACGACAGATCTGTCTTGCATATAATCTCTAGGGGGAAAATAAATGTTATGCAAATTCACAAATTAGTCTCTAGAATTCTAATATGGCATAAGTTAACCTCATGTCCAGCAAAAGTTATGATAAATGTCAGATGGCGACTCCAGAGACAGATTTGATTTAACTAGTGGGCACAGGTGTCAAAGCAGCTGCGCTTTCGAGTTTCTGTGCTAGATGAGAATGAATCTAGCTAAAAATGTTGCTATTGGGAAGTTAAATGACATTCAAAAAATATTGCTTTTCTGTCCCTGATGTTTCAGATATTGTGCAGCGCAAAAATTAGGTTTAGCTAGAATTAATTCCCCCTTCAAGTTACATCAGATGTGCCTGTTGCAGTAATCCATTTTTCAAATGCATGCTGTAATGTTTAGTATTCCTAGAATGTCTGACTTTTGAATGGTTTACGCTGTGAAGCCTTCTTCTGCCATGGATTATACTTTGAAGCCTAATAGCTTCAGCTGATTTGAGAATCATAACTTTGATGAGCAGCAGTTATGTACTGGACAAGTTGTGTCAAATGAAAGGAGGTCATTATTAAGAACAGAAGGAAAGAACCTGGAAATCAGTCAAAATGACTGAATAAAGCTCAGTTAGCAGGCCAGTGAGGAAAATAAAGGTCAGGAGAGAGAGGCTTTAGATCTTCTTATCACTGAAAACAGTGGGATCACTAGGCTCTGATCAAGCATGACAGTTCCCAATGATAACTAAATAAAGCTACATTATTATTTCCAATATGCTATCAGTGTAAGTTTATGGCTTGCTCTACACACTTGCTTGAGGGAGGAAGGTCATGTAAGGCAACTCCTTTTGCAACACTGCATGGGCTGTCCACATTGTGGGTTACGGAGTAGGGGAGGGAGCAGCCTATATGGGGCCACTACTTACCATCCCACACAGGAGGATGTGGAGCAGATGAACAGGAAGGAGCAGAACACTTTAACATCACCCCAAATACAGTTACACTGGTGCAGAATGGGAAGTAACCTGTGCAGTTCTAGGGATGGTGTAGCTTACTCCTTCCCTGCAGCACGGGGGAACCAGGTTCTCTATTGTGACTTGAGGGATTGAATTGTGACCTATCTGCCCCTCAGCTTGCATTAACTCCCGTAGTGAGTAAATCTATTTGACAATGGGTTTGTAGAGGCCTGAGCCCTTGCTTCCTAGAACAATGAAGGAGAAGAAAAGTTTTTATGTAGGTTACTGAATTCCTGATTGATTTATTATTTTAATGCTGGTGGGATTTTTACTGTTGTATTACTATTTATGTGTTAGGATGCTAAGTGCTCTGTATACACATATTTTTATTACTTAAAAGATAAATAAATAAATAAATAAATAAATAAATAAATAAATAAATGTTTAGTAGTAAGGGGTAGTCCTCTTTATTTATCTAAGCCTTGGTCTACACTAGGAGTTGAGGTCGAATTTAGCAGCATTAAATCCATTTAACCCTGCACCCATCCACACGACAAAGCCCTTTTTTTTTTTTTTTTGGACTTAAAGGGCTCTTAACATAGATTTCCTTACTCCACCCCCGACAAGGGGATCAGCGCTGAAATCGGCCTTGCTGGGTCAAATTTGGGGTACTGTGAACACAATTAGACGGTATTGGCCTCCAGGAGCTATCCCAGAGTGCTCCATTGTGACCGCTCTGGACAGCGCTCTCAACTCAGATGCACTGGCCAGGTAGACAGGAAAAGGCGAAAGCTTTTGAATTTCAATTTCCTGTTTGGCCAGCATGGCAAGCTGCAGGTGACCACGCAGAGCTCATCAGCAGAGGTGACCATGATGGAGTCCCAGAATCGCAAAAGAGCTCCAGCATAGACCGAACAGGAGGTACGGGATCTGATCGCTGTATGGGGAGAGGAATCCGTGCTATCAGAATTATATTCCAGTTTTCAAAATGCCAAAACATGTGTCAAAATCTCCCAGGGCATGAAGGACAGAGGCCATAACAGGGACCCAAAGCAGTGCCGCATGAAACTTAAGGAGCTGAGACAAGCCTACCAGAAAACTAGAGAGGCCAACAGCCACTCTGGATCGGAGCCCAAAACATGCCGCTTCTACGATGAGCTGCATGCCATTTTAGAGGGTTCAGCCACCACTACCCCAGCCGTGTTGTTTGACTCCTTCAATAGAGATGGAGGCAACATGGAAGCAAGTTTTGGGGATGAGGAAGATAAAGATGATGAGGTTGTAGATAGCTCACAGCAAGCAAACGGAGAAACTGGTTTTCCCGACAGCCAGGAGCTGTTTCTCACCCTGGACCTGGAGCCAGAACCCCCAGAACCCACCCAAGGCTGCCTCCCGGACCCGCCAGGTGGAGAAGGGACCTCTGGTGAGTGTACCTTTTAAAATACTATACATGGTTTAAAAGCCAGCATGTTTAATGATTAATTTGCCCTGGCATTCGCGGCTCTCCTGGATGTATTCCCAAAGCCTTTGCAAAAGGTTTCTGGGGAGGGCAGCCTTATTCCATCCACCATGGTAGGACACTTTACCACTCCAGGCCAGTAGCACGTACTCGGGAATCATTGTAGAACAAAGCATTGCATGTATGTTTGCTGGCATTCAAACAACATCCGTTCTTTATCTCTCTGTGTTATCCTCTGGAGAGTGATATCATTCATAGTCACCTGGTTGAAATATGGTGCTTTTCTTAAGGGGACATTCAGAGGTGCCCATTCCTGCTGGGCTGTTTGCCTGTAGCTGAACAGAAATGTTCCCCGCTGTTAGCCACGGGGTGGGGAGGGGGGAGGGGCTAGCCATGCGGGGGAGGCAAAATGCGACCTTGGAACGAAAGCACATGTGCTATGTATGTAATGTTAACAGCAAGGTTTACCGTGAAAGAGTGTACCCATTGTTCTATAAAATGTGTCTTTTTAAATACCACTATCCCCTTTTTTTCCCTCTGCCAGCTGCATGTGTTTCAAGGATCACAGGATCTTCTCCTTCCCAGAGGCTACTGAAGATTAGAAGGCAAAAAAAACCGCACTCGCGATGAAATGTTCTCTGAGCTCATGCTGTCCTCCCACACTGACAGAGCACAGACGAATGCAGGGAGGCAGACAATGTCAGAGTGCAGGAAAGCACAGAATGACCAGGAGAAGAGGTGGCGGGTTGAAGAGAGGGCTGAAGCTGAAAGGTGGCGGCAGTGTGATGAGAGGAGGCAGGATTCAATGCTGAGGCTGTTGGAGAATCAAACTAATATGCTCCAGCCTATGGTTGAGCTGCAGGAAAGGCAGCAGGAGCACAGACCGCCACTACAGCCCCTGTGTAACCAACCACCCTCCTCCCCAAGTTCCATAGTCTCCTCACCCAGACGTCCAAGAACGCGGTGGGTGAGCCTCCGGCCACCCAGCCACTCCACCCCAGAGGATTGCCCAAGCAACAGAAGGCTGGCATTCAATAAGGTTTAAACTTTTGAAATGCTGTGTGGCCTTGTCCTTCCCTCCTCCACCACTACCCTTCCTGGTGTTTCTCTCCTCCACCACCTCTACTGGACTACCTTGGTAGTTATCCCCCTATTTGTGTGATGAATTAATAAAGAATGCATGAATTGAATGTGAAGCAACAATGACTTTATTGCCTCTGTAAGTGGTGATCAAAGGGAGGAGGGGAGGGTCGTTAGCTCACAGGGAAGTAGAGTGAACCAAGGTGCGGGGGGTTTCATCAACTTTCACACCGTAGCCTGGCCAGTCATGAAACTGGTTTTCAAAGCTTCTCTGATGTGCACCACGCCCTCCTGTGCTCTTCTAACTGCCCTGGTGTCTGGCTGTGTGTAACCAGCAGCCAGACGATTTGCCTCAACCTCCCACCCCGCCATAAACATCTCCCCCTTACTCTCACAGATATTGTGGAGCACACAGCAAGCAGTAATAACAGTGGGAATATTGGTTTCGCTGAGGTCTGAGTCAGTAAACTGCGCCAGCGCACTTTTAAATGTCCAAATGCGCATTCCACCACCATTCTGCACTTGCTCTGCCTGTAGTTTAACAGCTCCTAACTACTGTCCAGGCTGCCTGTGTGTGGCTTCATGAGCCATGGCATTAAGGAGTAGGCTGGGTCCCCAAGGATAACTATAGGCATTTCAACATCCCCAACGGTTATTTTCTGGTCTGGGAAGAAAGTCCCTTCCTGCAGCTTTTGAAACAGACCAGAGTTCCTGAAGATGCAAGTGTCATGTACCTTTCCCGGCCATCCCATGTTGATGTTGGTGAAACGTCCCTTGTGATCCACCAGTGCTTGCAGCACTATTGAAAAGTTCCCCTTGCAGTTTTTTGTACTCGCCGACTTGGTGCTCCAGTGCCAAGATAGGGGGGTTCCGTTTATGGCCCCACCACAGTTAGGGAATCCCATTGCAGCAAAGCCATTCACTATGACCTGCACATTTCCCAGGGTCACTTCCCTTTATATCAGCAGATCTTTGATTGCGTTGGCTACTTGCATCACATCAGCCCCCACAGTAGATTTGCCCATTCCAAAATTGATTCCTGACTGACCGGTAGCTGTCTGGCGTTGCAAGCTTCCACAGGGCTATTGCCACTCGTTTCTCAACTGTGAGGGCTGCTCTCCTCTTGGTATTCTTGCACCTCAGGGCAGGGGAAAGCAAGTCACAAAGTTCCATGAAAGTGCCCTTACACATGCAAAAGTTTCACAGCCACTGGGAATCGTCTAGACCTGCAACACTATGCGGTCCCACCAGTCTGTGCTTGTTTTCTGAGCCCAGAATCAGTGTTCCACCCCATGAACCTGCCCCATTTGCACCATGATGCCCACATTGCCAGGGCCCATGCTTTGAGAGAAGCCTGTGTCCATGTCCTCATCACTCTCGTCACCGTGCTGACGTCACCTACTCGCTCGGTTTCACTTTGCCAGGTTCTGGTGCTGCGTATACCACTGGATAATGCGTGTGGTGTTTAATGTGCTCCTAATTGCCAAAGTGATATGAGCGGGCTCCATGCTTGCCGTGGTATGGCGTCTGCACAGAAAAAAGGCACGGAACGATTGTCTGCTGTTGCCCTCACGGAGGCAGGCGCGACTGACGACATGGCTTACAGGGTTGGCTTACAGGGAATTAAAATCAACAAAGGGGGTGGCTTTGCAAGAAACTGAATGGCCCCCTCAAGGTTAGAACTCAAAACTTCAAGGATAGAACTCAAAACTGGGTTTAACAGGTCATTGATTTCACAGAGGGAGGGAGGGAGGAGAAAATGAATACAAAACAAATCTGGTCTATTTCTTGTTTTGAGCCACTTCATCTATCTTTATACATCTTGCTGGCAGCAGACTGTGCAGTATGACCACTAGCCATCGTCATCTCCTGGGTGCTCGGCGGAAGACGGTGCAGTATGACTGCTGGCCATCGTCATCTCCTGGGTGCTCGGCGGAAGACGGTGCAGTATGACTGCTGGCCATCGTCTTCGGCTGGCTGCAGATTAAAAGACAGTGCACTGCGGGTAGGACTGAATGGCCATGAAACGAAACTTAAAAGGGAAATGACTTGGCGGAATCACTCCCATGTTTGCCCAGGCGCCCCAACCTCATCGAGGTCGCTTAAAAGAGCATCCTGGACTACGTCAACAACAGCTACCAGTCATACTGCACTGTCTGCTGCCAAAAGGTAATAAACTGCTGCTGTGTAGCAATTCAGTACCACGTCTGCCAGTACCCAGGAGACGTACGGTGACGGTTGGCTGAGCGGGCTCCATGCTTTCCATAGTATGGCGTCTGCACAGATAACTCAAGAAACAAGGCGCAAAATGATTGACTGCCCTTGCTTTCACTGAGGGAGGGAGGGAAGGGGGGCCTGACGATATGTACCCAGAACCACCTGCAACAATGTTTTAGCCCCATCAGGCACTGGGATTTCTAACCAGAATTCAAATGGGTGGCGGAGACTGCAGGAACTGTGGGATAGCTACCTATAGTGCAACGTTCCACAAGTCCATGGTTGCCTCGGTATTGTAGATACACTCCTCCGACTACATGCACTTAGAGCATTTGTGTGGGGACGTACACAATCGACTGTATAAAAAGCCGACTTGTATAAATTTGACCTAATTTCATAGTGTATTCATACCCTAAGGCAAATTTGGCCTTTCCCCCCCATTCCCAGGATAACGACTGTATACCCTGGCCCAGATTCATTAGACTTGTTGGGTCATGGACAATTCTAGGATGGCTAAGCTGGTCCTAGCCCCAGCAAAAGACAGAGCCACCTCAAAGATGCTCTCTTATGGCAGTCCCACAGGACTCTTATGGCAGTTAAGTGATCATGCAGTAATAGTGGCTTCCCAACTTAAACCCTCTTTTACCATATCACAGCAAGAAAGCTGCAAGTTGGCATATGAGCAGTGCATAGAAGGCTTAGCTGGCCTATCAATCTGTCCCTATAGAACTCTGTGCTGGATTTACAGATAGGCTCCACCTATAACATTTGGATCCAGTTCTCAACCACTACACAATTTAGTGGTGATTGAATGCAGCGTTTTTGTTTGTAGAGTTAGAGAGAGAGGTACCAGCCATGCACTTTGAATGTGGTGGGTTTGCGTTCTGAAACCACCTATATTTCAGGAGTGTTCGGTTCTGAGGGTTTGGCTCATGCTCTCTCTTCTTTTACTATTCTACTCTGGCAATCATATGTATATAAAAACCCAACAATATACCAATTTCAAGGACAAATATCAATGTAAGTAAATGCAGTCATCCCATGCAGGGTTACATAGACCCTGTAACCACTCCCTCACATAAAAGCCTGAGCAAACATATGACCTTTACAGCATGTCCTTTACAGCATGTCATTCAAGCTCTGTTGAAAATCCTGGCAAAGCAATTTTAGAGTCAAGAGCTCTCCAATAAATGCCCTGGTACCATTGTTTTGACATCTAGCAACTACTAGTTATGGCACCCTAGATGATCTCAAGGTAGGCAGAGACAGAGACACAGACACACAGAAAGCTAAGATTTGAGTCATACAGGTACTTCTAACTATCCACAATGTCAAACTACACCTAACACACATTGCAATCTTCCTGATGTTATACCGGATAACACCAGGTACCAAGCCAACTTGTACATCTCCATCTTGCTCCCAATATACATACATTCCCCTGTCAGGCAGCCTTCAGCTAGATTAGAGCCTGCAATTCTCCAATCTATATGGAAACTGTTGACATTATAAGAACATAAGAACGGCCATACTGGGTCAGACCAAAGGTCCATCTAGCCCAGTATCCTGTCTTCCGACAGTAGCCAATGCCAGGTGCCCCAGAGGGAATGAACAGGGAATCATCAAGAGATCCATTCCTTGTCTCTCATTCGCAGCTTCTGGCAAACAGAGACTAGGGACACCACCCCTGCCCATCCTGGCTAACAGCCATTGATGGACCTATCCTCCGCAAATTTATGTAGTTCTTTTTTGAACCCTGTTATAGTCTTGGCCTTCACAACATCTTCTGGCAAGGAGTTCCACAGGTTGACTGTGCGTTGTGTGAAGAAATACTTACTTTAGTTTGTTTTAAACCTGCTGCCTATTAATTTCATTTGGTGAGCCCTAGTTCTTGTGTTATGAGAAGTAAATAACACTTCCTTATTTACTTTCACCACACGAGTCATGATTTTATAGACCTCTTCATATTCCCACTTAGTGGTCTTTTTTCAAAGCTGAAAAGTCCCAGTCTTATTACTCTCTCCTCATACAGAAGCCGTTCCATATACCTAATCATTTTTGTTGCCCTTTTCTGAACCTTTTCCATTGATTTTGAAGATGAAGATGGTAAAAGACCAAAGAAAAAAGAACGACAAAAGGAAGAAATCAAACTTCTGCCCTGGACTGGCTTTTGGACTGAAACAAAGTATGGCAAGATTAAACACATACTCTCACTCCTAAGGGAAATCCACTGCCAAAACAAATCCTCATTTTTATGGTAAATTATTCGAGCCAACTGAATTTTATGTGAAACTGTAAAGCTGCCAGAAAGGAAAAATTTAAAGACTATAACGGACAAATCTTTGTTCATGCGGAAAGAGAGCTTTTCAGAGACAAGCTGACAATTCATGTTATATTGAGGAATAGTCAACGAATCACCAAGTTTAGAGACCACAGATGTATATTGTGAGCCACTGTATTCGGAGCATCTCACAATATTGAATTTTAAATGCATATTTTAAAAAATTATTTTATTCAAATGTTATTCCATCTCTTGCTCAGCTTAGTGGTTATGTTCTTTGACCCTGGGGAGCAAAATAATACAAAGACTTCTTTTAACAAAGATCCATAACAATGGAGGAGGAAAAAAATTAGCTGATGCCTTCACAGTAGCCGTGAATAGTGAACCAGAATAACATAAGTAATATGCTTAGAATTTAGGGGGAACATCTCAATGGGGCGTGCAGGGCTTTGGCAGTTTCATTAATAGGGGCATAAATTAGGGTTGCCAGGTGTCTGGTTTTCAACCAGAAAGTCCAGTCGATAGGGGACCTGTGCAGTATCCAGTCAGCACTGATGACTGGACACCAAAAGTCCAGTTACAGCAGTAACCGCGATTGACCTCTGCCACTGGGAGGGTGGGAAGAGCAGCTGCTGCTGGAGGAGGGCAGATCCTAACAGTGCACAGCGCCTGAGGAGCAGGGCCAGCAGCTGGGCTTGTCGCATGTGATGGCCCATCCTGCCTTCTCAGCCTCCTGGCTCTCTCTGGCCCCTCGCTCCAGGGAGAGACACCACCCCTGTCCCTGCCCCACTGCACCCCTATTGGGCAAGCAGGCTCCACATCAGCTCCTCCCACCCTGGCTCTGCAGGCAGCAGGTGAATCCTAGGGGAGGGGGAATAAGCGACAGGGGGGCTTGTAGTGTTCACTTTTGAACAAATGGAAAGTTGGCAACCCTAGCATAACTGCATATATATGTCGAAGGCATTCATAGACTATGGTAATAGGGGCCATATAAATGGTCAGGTGATAGAATGGGAGTTTTACCTGCATCAGGATTGCAAGATTAGGCCCAGATTAGGCCTCTAGTTGTGTAGCTGCCCACTGCTATATCTATCTTTTACCGTCATGAAACATACATACAGCAAGGACATGAACTAAACACCTGTTTGATAAGTTAGCCCCTCGGACGTAGTATGCAGTTGTTTTTGGTTAGCAATACTATTTAAATATATTGGTGTCTCTGTTCTAAAAAACATTAGCTGTTGAAGAGCCATTTGTTTTTATATAAAAGCAAGTATAAAACTATTTTCTTTTATATTCTTTGGTACAATACAAAGTCATCTTTTCTCTGTGTATTTGTAGTCTTAATACATTTAAGCAATTAATCCATAACGTGACAAAGGCAGCATGCAAACAGACATGCAGCTTAGTTTTAATAAGCGCTAATACATTTATGCTGGTTTTTGGCAGACCAGCCTTCTACAAACATTTGGCTTCCCAGAGCTTATCTATGAAAATTAACGATCTGTCACCAGACTTGCCTATGTTCTAATGAAGTAGTTAGTCAACTATGAGTGAAGTCAGTGTGAGAAGCTGCCTCCTCCCATTCACAGTAAAGCCTCTCTCCCTCCAACAAATTAAATTAGGTGAGTAAAAATTTAATTACTGCTGTGTACCAATTTTGCATTCGTGATCAAATAAGTGGAGTGGGAGAGACGCAAGGTAAGCCAAGCATTTAAATGCATTTATAAATTATTGTTTTCTCCAAGCAAAGTGCTCACGGAAAAAAGTTTTCTTTCCTTTCTAAAATAAAGGAAGTATTTTCCAATAGCCTGGTGGTACCATTCCCCATTTCAAAACTCAATCAAAGGATCTCAAGGAGCTTCAGATATGCTTGTATCCTTGGAAAAAAGAGAATGAGCATGACTCAGAAGCTGAGCTAGTCAACTAGATTTGCTGTTTTTCAGAATGGGAGCTATGTTTCTAAGTGTTGTACTATGTCTAAGCAGGGAACAATCAGAGCAGCATTAAATACACCCATATTGTGAAGTAACTCAAAACTCTGTTTTAACTCCATCCAAAAAAAACCTGTGACATTAACAGGGGGATAGCCAACAAGTTCAAAAAAATAATAAATACAATCCTTGAATGAGGAGAGTCCCCACCCTGTTCTGAACTCAGTCTTGACGAATAAGTGTCCCAATGAAGGCGGCCCAAAACCCAAGAATTTCAATTTCTGAAAAAAATGTTGAGGTTTTAATATGTGGTTCCATTCCATTGCAGAACAAACCCAAGCCCTTCTGTAATTTTTCATGCAAAAAATGAAAGTGTAAAACCACAGAATAGCCAATAGGCTGGTGGTTAGAGCATTCATGGTGGATGCAGTAGACCTTTGGCTCAAGTCCACACTCCATATCAGCTAGAGCAAGAACTTGAACCAGAGTCTTCCACGTGCCAGGTAAGTGTCTTAATCATCAGGCTATTCTGGGGTGTCTGACCAGAGATTCCACTCTGGACCTAAGAAACCTTTTCATTGAGATATGTGAAACATTTCTTCTTTCAATGAATCAGCATTATCTGACCAAAAAAATTAATCTAAAAATTCCTGAGCAGCTCTAGTCTCAACTCAAATATAAATTTTAGACTGACCTTCTCCTTAACTGGCTGTTTCTAGAATTTTTTCCCCGTCTATAAAATCTCCTCTCATCCACTACCTCCTTTCCCCGGCCATAGAGCATGCTTACTTTCTAACCTTCAGGATTGGACCTAATGCCACCTAGTCTGGCTGCCAGAATGAATAAGCAAAAAAGCCCTGTGTTTCCAAGCAGGATCCTAGCACTTGAAACTTTATCACACAGAAATAAAAATTGCAAAAGCTTGGTGTGAAGTATGTGCTTGCAAGGGAGCCTACAGTTGTATAGGAAAGACTGTGCTTTTGTCCAGGAGTGCACGAGAGAGAACAAGTCTTCAATGACAGTTATTTGTATTCTGCAGGGAGAGAATCAGATCCCAAGTATGTGGGTGAGTGTAGTTTTTGGAAGAGGATAGGGCTTTCAGAGTTTGGCAACTCATGGCCGCTAGATAGTAATATGAGCCCACCTTCCTTCCCCCCCCAGGGGCTTGGGGAATTGTGACATGTGATCATGGAGTGTAGGACATGGGCCTTTGCAGTCTGCACCAGATGTTGCTTTCTAGATGTTGATTTTTTTTTAGTGGGGCTTAGGGCAGCGATGGTTTGCAAGATCACCTCCCTGGTCCATAGTAGTTTGCAAGTGTTTATTAATGGTAAACAGCCTGGTTTTCCACATGACATTGTCCAGTTTCACTTGCAAAATGAGAGCAGCAATAAAAATGTTACAGCATTAAATTATATCTTGTTTATTAAAATCACCCTACTTTACCTACTGTAGAGCAAATGTAATTTAAAAGGACAACTGAACTGAAACAAAACTAAAACACTTAGCGTATCATTTTACTGGCTGAAAATAGAATTCAGCTACATTGTAATCTTGCAGTCCTTACTCAGGCAGACACTCAGTTCAGTGAGGCTTTTGCAGGATTAGGGCTCCATTTATTTTGCAGGTTGTGTGATCTCACTACCAAACAATTTCTAGGTCTCCTTATGTGAGACTAAATTCTCATCATCCTAATCTTACGGTCCCGAACTATTTGAACATTCATCTTTCTATTGCATGATAAGCAATTTATTCACTATTAGTGCTCCTACTTCAGGGGATTCAATTAAATATTGAACACAATATAGTCACACAAATGAGGGTCATTCTTGTCAGTTGCCAGCTTGTACAGATCAAGGAGTGACTGGTTCACATTCTTTTCCAGGTGCAAGGCACACTCCATTGCTGTCAACCCATTCTCCCAATCATCACGATCTGGTTTCTTGATGTCCTGCAAAGAGATGCGACCGCCCCTCTGGTTCTGCAGCTTCATGAATTTTTCAGCATGCTCACGCTTCTCATGGGACTGGTGCAGGAAATACTTGGCAAAGTTCTTTAGAACCACATCATCCCGGTCAAAATAGAAAGAGATGCTGAGGTACACGTAGGAGGCGTAGAGCTCAGGTTGATCTAAGTATTTCAATAATGGAACATCTTGAGCCAGATCTTCAGATGGTGCCAATTGACACCAGCTGAGAATCTGGCCGGTTCTTGCAATATTAGGGGACAATGAAAGTTACCGTCAACAAATAAGGAGTCCAAGAGTGAGAAGTTGGGAGGGCGAGTGGTCAAAGCCTCAGAAATGGCACTGCATGGTGTATTTTAAAAGTTTCAATGCAACTAAGTAAATCATTGTGCATTAAAAATGCTTCTTTGAAAGTAAATAATTTAACAACAGCTACTATACTATGGAGTGTTTTCAGAAGGACTTGTATAGATTAATAAAATATAAAACATGGACTCCTCATACTGACCACAGGACAATGCCCAATATGAATCCAATAAAGCCATTAGAACTAAGAAACTGCAGTTTCTACATAAATCAGCTTTTGGGAAAATTGTGTGAAGGAAATCTCTGTTAGAAGGGACAGGGCATTACAATGGTGTTGCTAAGATGTCCTGAGTTTAACCTCATTCTCAGATACAGCGTCACTACTCATTGACTTCTTTGGGCATTGTGACCAGGTGTCTGAGGGGAGAAGGAGAGGAACCCATACCTATTGGGGACAGTCAAACAAACCTAAATCCTTAACTTCTTACTCTAAAACTCTAATTTTTTTCCTTAAATTTAATTACATGTTTATTACCATAGCACCTGAGACTCCAATCAACTTTGGGCCTCTATTCTGCTACGTATTCTACACACATCCAGCAAGAGGGAGTCCATGCCCTGAAGATCTTACAGTTTAAGTAGAGAGGGCAGAGGAAGGAAGTTAGGACCATGCTAAGTGATGTTATAGCCAGCAAAAGGGCCTCATATGAGCCTATAATTTAAACATGTAGTCATCTGACTGCACCCAAAAGTCAGATAATCAGGCATGCAAACACTAATCATTTGTGCTCACAATCATGGGTGTCTCACAGAATTGGAGGCTGTATTTATTCCTTTTCAAAGTCAGTTCCCATGTGTATAAACTATAGGCCAAAGCCACTTTTCTACATGTTTCAGAAATAAGAAAGTTGTTCTCAGTCAGAATGGCTGCAGTTTCTAAAATTTTTGTTGAATTTAATTCAGTATTGAAAGAACAAAGAGGCTGATCCTGGTCTCACTGAACTCGATGAGAGTTTTCCCATTAACTTCAATGGAAGTAGGATTAGGGCCAAAGGTATAAGAAAGAGAAATCAGTATTCTAAAATTTCCCATCCTGTTTTTGTGAGGGATAAATGGCACAAATTGCAAGGCAGTAAAGAATCAGGTTCTGTATCTACAGAATGAAGTAGCCAAGGCATTTGTGTAGCAGTTGTGGATGGATGTTTCAAGACACTGACCCACCTGTCAAACTCACCACGCACTTATTTGTATGTGCTCCCAGACTTGGAGGGATCTCCCCTGAGGACAACATCCATCTGCTTCTGGGTCTGAGAGATCACTTATTCTTTTCACAAAGGCTATCTAACAGTAAGCATGGTAACATATTTGGCTCAATATTGGCAGGAGCTACATTGGGACCAAATAATTACAGGGGAGCTTCCATATCCTATGAACAGTTCCATGCCATAGTTACCCTATTTCCAGGCATCTGAACATTCCAGACCTGCCTCACAGCCCACATATCTGCACTTATGCCATAACAAAGAAGGAGACAACATGATGCTTCAAGTTGCCTTTTATTTCTATGGCAATAAAATTCTGTCTCCGATTCCACTCATCATTATACTTGATCCATGTCATAAAGCTCAAGTCATACCAATCAATCTGCCATAAGATGAGTCATCTCAAAAGCCTCTCCAACAGTATGGCTATGACCACGTCAGACAAAAATCAAAACCCTGTTGTCTACTTAGCGTAAGCTAGTATAAGTATTCTTGCAGGTCATCTTTTTTTAAAAAAACATATATGTCAAAGAAAGTACCAATGTCTCATGCCAGGCCACAGCACAGTGAGGCAGCTTGTTGACTTCTGATCACAAAATGACAAAGCTTACACCACCTTTGCTTTTACGCCTTAGTGTTAAAAGCTCAGTAGAGCTTTTTCATGGATGGCCTGTTCCTCCTTGTGCCCAAGCTTCACTTTTTGCCTGTTTACCTTCATTTCCATTTGTAATCAATATATTTTCAGATGTTAATCCGTTTCTTTCCATGGTTCTCATTTACTGCAATGTCCCATGTACGGCTGCATAAACCTAGTTATCACATCATTATACCAAGGTGTTCGTACTGAGCAACCAGGATCAGCACCCAAATCCATTAGAATACCCCCGCCACTTTTGCCCGCTCCCCCATTCATCGTGGCATAGGTACCTCATATGTAAATTTCACCTTTTGATACTGGAAGCATTAAATACTGGAATACATGGACTAACAGCCATGAATAGTGAACATAGCGAATCCTATGAAATGTGCAGAATCCTTGTCAGAAGTTGATTCAGATAATTAGATACTGAAAAATTCTGTTGGTACATTTCTATCAGTAATTACAAGGACTTCTGACTGCTTAAATTGCCCATGGCTTAGGAAATGTTTCATTTTAAAAAAAAATACATTTGTCTTTAAAAACCAGCACAGTACTCCATCATCATGAATACATTTTTAAAAGAATAACACTAATGAGATTAAAAGAACATCTTAATAAATCACATTCCTTAAACTTTCTAGAATTGTTTTCAATCCTCTTTACACAAATGGAAAAGGAGAATTAATCATCACTACCCCCACTCTGCTCTGGATATATATTTTCTATCATCAGAACTCCTCATTCCCATGCATATTACATCTGGTTCTACCTACACGTGTAAAACTTTTCTTGCCCTCTTCCACTTTCTCTGCCTTGGCAACCTAGCCAAGCCATGAAACAGAAGCCTAGCAGAGATGGTACATGTATCTTCCTAAAAGGGTTCTTGCTTCCAGTTTCATATCTTAAACTGTTTCACACCCCTTATTCCTCCTATGTACACGTCATGCAACAATACAACTCTTCCCTCAGCTAGGATGGTGAACTGAGCTTCCTTCAAGAGTTCAGTTAGTGGTAAATTCTAGGCATGTCCACCTGATAGATATAGAGTAATGCGGAGCTCCTTTGCAGCAGTGTTTCCTAGATCCTTCCATGATTCTTTCAGGAAAGGAGGATAAAGTAAAAAGGACATCATATTATTGTTATTCATAAAATCTTTCCTGAGAAGCTGGCAACCGATGACATTAGTCAATGTACCATTTCTATGCATAACCCTTGAAATCAGACATGGCAAAATGGAGTTCATGCTTGCCCCAGTTGACTATTGTCCTGTAAAGACGTATAGAATCCATGCTTTTAATCGGAAACTGTGGTTAAAGCAAAGGACTAGGAGTCAAAACTCTTGCATTTTATTACCCAACTCTGCCAAAAGTTGATCAACAAATTTACTGACCACTATCAAGCTCTCCATCAGTAAGTGTAGTCCGAAGTACTCTTACTGAGGTGGAGCACAAGGTGCTGCAGCAGTTTTGTTGCACAGTAATCTAGAAAAGCAGGAGCTCTTCTCCACGACAAAAGAAATGATAGACAGCATGCTAAGCCCGATATGCTTCATGTTCCAGAAGCAAAGAAAACAGAACCCACACTGACACCAGCCACATCTCTCTTCTGTGACTTCCCCTCTCTCACTATGTTTAAGTCTAACAAGGCATTGGATTATGGACCAGTGCATTCAAAAACAAAAGCTTTTCTCTCTTCCTGTGTACTTCCAGTTAGATCATACATCAAATAAATCCCAGGAGACAAACTGAACTCTCTCAGCCTCCAGGAGGATTTTCCATAATAATACAAATGGTTTTGAAAGCTGTAAAGAAAAACAAACCAGTGTTAAATGGTTATCTGCACTTTTCCCCCTCTCTTTGGTGTGATGACTATAGCTATACAACTGATATCTTACTTTCTGTGTACCTATACCTTTAAATATCCAGGATTCTTGTCTGCAGAGGAATCTCCCATTTTGTGAGGCAGAGTTAAGGCAGCAGATGAAAATAGGAGAGACACACTGTGTGCGCTCGCTCTCGCTCTCTCTCTCTCTCTCTCATGGAGGCTATATTAGTTCCTTTTTGATTTGTCAGCAGCCTTACAAGGAAAAAAAAAGATTTTTTAACCTGAAACTAGATGGTTCCTTTGCGTCAGTGGCAAACCAGTGACTTCCAGACTGTCTTGTGTTAATGAGAAAAGCAAAAAACCACCTTATTTCCTTCTGTTAGTGTGTTGTGTGACTTGGGGGAGAAACAGTTGACCAGGCAGTTTGAGGACTTGCCCTTTCTCTTTATTTCCCCCTGTTTCTAGTGAGTTAACCAAAAATGTGCTTCCTCAGTATATTTTTTGTAGACTGTGCTGTCTATTCACCACTTAGTAATTCAAAGCCATTCCCAATGGCTTCAATGGGAGTTGCATGCACATCAATGAGAGAATTGTGATTAAGCCATGCAAGCTTCCCCCTTCCCCATCCCTAGTTTCTCCAACCTAATATGGGCCAAATAAGATTTGGCACTAAAGTTTAGAATTTGCTGCTTGCTCCATGAGTTCAATCTGGATGATGCTCTCACCATTCACATCTGCCATAAACAAGCATGCCCTGAACCTGAACAACAGAACATAATATAAACAGAGTTGAATGATTAGCTTTTCAGTAGTTTTTTTTATCCTCATTGTTCAATGTGTGACCCTAGGCCTTATTTACTGCACATAATTCAACCTTTTCTCTGAATGCAGACAATTAATTTCCATATGGACTTTCCTATAGCATTCATCATTACATTATCTGAATGCAGCACATACATTAATTAATTTATTTTCACAACACTCCTGTGAAATGAGGTGGTATCTCCATTTTACAGATGATAAATTGAGGCATGGGGAGATTAAGGTCAAAAGTATTTACTAATTTTGGGTGCCCAATTTGAGACTCCTCTGACCGGATTTTTCATTTAGCATTTCATTGAGCATTCAGCATTTTATAACACTTTATATTTTCAGACCATGGATCCAAAATTATTTCTGTTGTAGCAGTAAATACTCAGCCCCGGAGTCTCAAGTCAGGCCCCATAAAAAGAGAAGTGCACAGCTAGTGACCAACTTTGAGAAGTTTGGTTTAAGTGACTTGCCTAGCATCACATAGGAACTCTATGGCAGAGGCAGGGTTGGAATCCAATTCTGCAGGATGGTATTCAACATTCTTCACCACAAAATCCTCCTTCCTCTTCCTGGAATCTCCTACCTCATTCACACCTTCCAACGTCTGCAAAAAATAAGGCAGGATTCATCCCTAGAGTATGGTCTATCTTGTGCACTGATTGAAGCTGGGGTGCTGTGAGAAAATCAGTACGCGATCATGTTACTAAAGACTATCTTGTAATGCATATGCACAAGGCCACCAAATTAAGGTTGCACAGGCAACCTTAATTTTGGCATTTTCCAACTTACATGTGATTGAGTTTGCAACCATAATAGGGTTCTTTTAAACTAGTGTTGTGTGTTGCAATGTTTATACACTGTTTGGATATCATGACATCATTTTACTGATGCTTTAATAAAAGAAAGCAAGTGGAAAATTAGATGGAGGCATACGCTAGTTCTCCAAACTAATATAGTTCCGACATAGGTAATATATGATGTGCCAAGCTCCAAAAAGTTCTGCCGTATTTTTATTGATTGCTTTTTTGCCCATGAGAAAGGAATTGTTTGTTTAAACTTTCCTTATACATTTGGGTCAAACCATTTGACTGAACATACTGATACAAATCCCTTTGTTTAGCAGGGCAGAGGCTGCATGCATACCTGGAAGATGCATACCCCCAGCTCTAAAACTGACTATAATCAAGTAATTTAGAAGGATATGCCTGGATATTACTTGTTTCCTTTGCTCTAACACTTCAGTTCTAATAGGTTGTTAGTGTCTAGGAGGTGGGGCATTCTCTTATCTGATATGCCATTCAATTTAAGGTCCTCTCTCTCACCCAACTGTTGTATAAGCAGTTTAGATTAAGCAATTAGTCTTAAATGGAGCTCTTCTTTCCAATGCAAGACTTCGCTGAGTAATTCGTAGAGTTCTGAGTCACCCATTTAGGTGCCACTGAGGCATGCTGTGAGGTACGGTGAGCATCTGAAGAGTTCACACTAAGTGCCAAATTCTCTACTGGTATAATTCCATTGATGGCAAAAGAGAATTGGTCCTAAAGCTCATGATAATAGTTATATTAACAATAACTTTTGACCCTGCAGCTCAGAGGAATTGACACTCAGTTACCTACCCATGATACTTAATCTCATTTAGTTAGCTACCTATGATGCTGATTTAGAAAATTAAGTATCAGCTACTGAGTGCCTTACGTCCAGCAAGCAAATCAGTTACCTAGCACCATGATAGTTCTATCAGCACACGGCCTTCTTTACACGAATACAGAAAGAGTAGGAGGTGGCAGATCTTGGCTCAGATTCCATGGTAATCACACATTTATAGTTTAACTGTAGTCATTTAATCTGGATGGGCACATCATCCCACTGATGGGCATGGTCTGGGAGGAAATCTAAGAATTTCCTCACTGAGATCCCAGCACTCAGTGTTCTATTTGAGGAGGTTTGTAGGAAGCCCTATGCCCCGACATTAGCTAGGGCTCCCTGCAGCCACTACCCACTTCTTTTTGCTGGTAGCATAACTACACTGGCAGTTGGACTTATGCACAGCTGTCTACATTTGCTCCTGGGATCCCTGGGTGTTCGTGTGGTTGGAAGGGCAAGAGGGGTTATATAAAAGACATGGTACAGTTTCAGGCTGCATTATCTTCTTAAAAACTCTGTAGGGTCAGAAGGGAAGGCAGGGGGAAAAGTGTCCCTGGCCTCAGCCCACTTGTCTCCACCACCTTTCCCCCTGCATAGAGAAGACTCCATTGGGTAAAGAGGAAGGAACAGTGCTGGGGAAGTGGCTGTGCCCCCCCTCCACATGAAGGTGGGGAGCTCCCCCATCCCTCTAGGGGCTGATGTAAGGGACACAATGTAAGCTAAACATTTCCTGCATGACACTTACTTAAGGATTTTTCATTGGCATTGACCGTTAAATCAGAGTACACTTCTAAACCCACTTCCATCCCACTGATCTCAGGGTAGACAGGTCCAAAGCTAGCATTCTGATCCAGTGCCACCCAACTTGAGCAAATGTAACCCACCACCTCCTGGGTGTGGTGTTCTGTCCCATCTACTGGCACCAAGACCACCTAGAGAGAGTTAAATGAGTCTGTTCTACAGTTAAGAGCCAGTTGGCTTTTAGCTCATGTACTAAGCTCCAAAGCTCCATGGTTCAATCCTGCCCGCCAATGACCAGGGTCTGTCGGCATTACACAAACATCAAGGCAACCAGTCCTTTGTGCTTACACAGCAGTGAAAAATGTGGTAGTGATGGTAATGAGATCTAATATCCTACTGTACCTCCACCAGGAAGAATATAGCAGTTCATTTTTCAAAGTGGCTTCTTTGTGAATATGTTCTGTTGCAGCATGAAAATACCCTCTCCTTTCAGTAGTTGGCTCATTTTTCACACACACAAAAACAGAATTATTTTTCAAGCAGAAAGGACAGTTGTAGCAGGTCACATGAATTACCAAAACACAATCCAGTGGTTTTTAGTTCTATTGCCTAATACCCAACCTGGGATTCACTGTATTCAGATAGCCCTATAAACCCAACAGAGTAAGGAGATGGAGGAGAGAGGGAAAGAGAGAAGAGAGAACCATCCCCCTTATATCACCAGATAGGCCTACCTCAACTTTGGGTCTGGGTGCATAGGAATGAGTAGATGTTGCATGCCTGCTGACTCCTATTTCCCAGTTTAAATGATGTGAGCCTTGGCCTTGCAGCCTCTACCCATTGAGGAGCTTACTAGTCATATTCAGAGCAATGGGGCAACAGGAGATGAATTGTAATTTAGAAACACAATGCCTCCTGGGGCGACTCCTGGCTTGGGGTTATGACTATCATCACAGTGAGTCTAGCTCTTAGCAAGGTGTCTCATGGCTCACCAATGAATTGCAAATCTTGATCTGACATTCAGAAGTTTACAAGCTTTATGATACAGCTTGCTTGTAGAGTATGCTCAACTCCTTAAGCCTTGTACTGTATGCAAATATAGGCCTGTAGTTATTCTAACAAGGTGTGCAATGCTATGCGCTACATAAGCCGCAATCAGATCAGCTGCAGTTAATGACATGGTGATAAGTTACCAGTTGTTGCTTCAATAAATACATTTTATTAGTTGGATGGGAGCAATGACTTTTTTCCAGGGTTTTGCTAGAGTTATAAATGGTTTTGAATTTATAATGGTCATTACATGTGAAGTAAACAGCTCCTTAGATATATAGGGGGAATCACTTATCCTCTGCAGTTCAGTTATCAATTTTGTTTTAATGATATTTACTTTAAAGGCATTTTATTCTGAATCCAGACATGGCCTATTCTCTACCCAATTTCATTCCTGACCGTAGCAGGCTACACAGCTGTTTTTTAAAATGCCCCTACTATTGAAGCAAGGACCATTATTTGGTAAGAGCAATTCAGGTAACGCTAGAAATACCCCAAACCAGAAACTCAAATTCAAACCCCCTCAAATTTTGAGGAGATTGAAATTTAACTCCCTGGAGTGGGGTCCTGGCCTTCACACTTGCAGTTTCAGGTCAGGCAGTCCCAACACCAGGATGGGGCTTCTTTTCTTGTTCAGATGCAGCTGAAGTCTCATGGGATAAAAACTCATGAGGTTTTAGTGCCTTTCACTCTCAACCAGATCTTCAGCCCCAAACTGAAATCTAGACTAAACCTCACCAGGATCCCAACCCCATCTCCATGATCCAATACAAACATCTACAGAATATTCTAGCTTCTTAAAATGTCCCTTCTTTTTTTTGCTTTTATGCAAGTAAACCCCAAGGAGGGTAGTAATCAGTCTGTGGTGGTTTTCATCCTACCATATATCTCTTTGTTCAAAACTAAAAAACTCAGGGGAATAAAACTCCTCCAGTTTCAGAAGCCATCTTCTTGGAAAGCTCAAGCTTTGGCACAGACCTATATGTGCATGCACAGTGTGAAATCCTGGCCCACTGACAGAGTGCACAGCAAAGAGTAAGCGATGTCGAAAGACGACGGAGAGAATGGAGAATTTGTGATGCCAGACTGTGGAGAAATTAAATTTGTTTACTAACTGGGTGGATTCAATTACTCAGCTGAAAGGAAGCCCCCCAGGGCTTTCTAGGAAGAAAGGTACATGGAGTAGGGGTGAGCACTGGAGACTGCTTAAAGGAGGCAAAACTGACTAACAGCCTAAATGATGCTTGTAAATGCTGTTGTAACCTCTCTCTCCTGGGTATATAGTTTTAGGGAAGCACACACCGAGGCACTAAAACAAATGTTAGAAAGAATTCTACCCCTTAAATTGCAATTTCCTAATGGGCAGAAAGCAAAATAATCAGTGCAAGTTGCAATGTGTTCCCCTGTGGTTTCTGGTTAGCAGTGTTCCAGGCTGAGTCTCCAAAAGGATCAACCTTTAATTCCAAATCAGGACACAACACAGCCCTTGTTGTTTCAATTCCCAGTTCCATAAGAATCTAGAACCTTCCACTTCCTGAATACAGCAAATCCTCTGCTCCAGTCTCAGGGTGCTTGAATGGAAACAGAGGAATTCTCAGCTGGTGATTCTGACTGGTGTGGAACAAAAGATTTTCCAGGACCTCTTTCTTAGTTTATGCTCTGTTCCATTAGTGTCACAATTAGGCGGAAAAAAAAAAGTGTTCTCTGGTTCCATTCAAACGAATGTATACAAACTTAACATGCAGAACTCAAACTTTATAAAACTCAGCACAAAACCAAACCTTAGACCATTCATTTAAAAAGGTTTCTAAAAGCTAAAGTGCTGTGGAAAGCTATCTAGAGATGTTTAGCAATGCAACATTAGAATCAAGCTTCCAGAGTTTTCGTTAGACCATATTTCATTCAACAGAAACCCTTTAGAATCCAAAGGGAAGACATGGGATGCGAGTGCAGCAAATAAACTGCAGAATCTTTCAGCATTTTTTAAAAAGCATATACCATAACCCAACATCACCTTGAATGGCTTATTTACTTTCATCCAGTGCGTAGCCGAGATTCAAGTTTTTTTCCTTTGAGTTTGTTGCATGCTCTCATAGATCAGGCAGAAAAAAAAAAAAAAAAAGATATTCATAGGGAAAAACAGTACAACTAATTTAATATTAGATCTAGATTTACAGAATATCTTTTGAGTTGAGAAGAGCTTTGAAAAGCTCACTCCTACAAAGTCTTTGTTGCAGGTTCTAACCCTCTGCAGTTCCCAGGGACGTGTCTCAGGAGGTGCTCAGCACCATACAGGACTGGGACTTTATTTAGTAAACCATATAACTGGCCCATTGGAATAAGCACAATACTAACCAAGTTGCAAAGAGAACCTTTATTTTAAAAGTACAGAACACAACTCAGCTACACAACCCCAATATTCTACAAAACAACTCAGCTACACAACCCCAATATCTGAGAAAAAAGGAAATCTAAATAAATAAAAAAACAAAACTTATTGGGCACTACAGAGAGGTTTCCTACTATAGTTTGTTTAGGGCTAGATCATGCTATTATAATGAATCCTGAGAAAGGAGTGGTGCATAGTTGTGCTGACGCAGGAGCCAATGAGGAATGTAACTGACTCAGAGAGAGAGAGACCTGAGAGAGAGACACTAAGCCATACCAGTCCTATACCTGACATAACTCACTTCCTTCCATGTGACAGCCCAACTGTGCAGGCTAGAATCATTGGCTACTGTCAGCCAGTTTAACACAAGCATGGGGTAGGGTGCCTCACTTGTGATCAAAGACTCAGGAATTGTGGGGGAAGGGGTTAATGAAATATTTATGTGAGGGTTGCGGGAGGTGGAGGCAGGCTGGGAAAAAAAGCATGCTAAAGGGATGGCCATTATTTTGATGGATCCAGGTCCCCTATATCATAAGAACGGCCACACTGGGCCAAACCACAGGTGAGGGATCTAATCAAAGGCTTTCTGAAAAATCATACATCATATTCCAACCCCACTTCTTATTCTGAGTACACAATGTCCAAAGGATTACAAGAGGGCAGAATTTGTTCTACACTCTGTAAAGCACTTTGGGAGCCTTAAGATTTCAAAGTACTGTTCTAGTTATCATTATTATATTTTATTTCCTCAACATAAAGAGATTCAAGTGAAAATAATATGGTTAAGTTATGTTCTAGTTGTATTTAGCCAAGCAGGGGAGCCAAGTATCATGAGATTGGCTTTAAAATCATGAGATTATATTTTAAGTTTTTTATTTGTGTTCCGGTTTCTGAGCTTTTAGGACTCATGTTTTCCAGTTTCTCTGCAGCCACAAGGGCTGCAAAAAAAAAAAAACTTTATAACAATGCTCATATCATCAACATGACTTCAGGAGCTCAGGCTTTGAGAAAATGACCAAATATTACATGAATCTCAAGAAAGATGGCAAGAGTTGGCAACAATGAGGCCCCTATTCCCTTTGTTCAGTTTACATGGAACTTGAGTTCAGATCTGGTAGAATGGAACCCTGACTTGCAACACGTCCTCTTCCTCGGAAGTGGGTGAGGAGGAGGCAGAACATGGTGGGGAGAGGATGACTATACTCACCGCTCAGAATAACTGACCAGGTGTAAAATGGTGGGGGGGGGGAAGTTACATACTATCAAGTGCTACATTAACACCCTTTTCAGCACTGCCCCCTTCTATCACCAGAGCAAAAGTGTAACTGCAACTCAGAGGGATGTCTGGAGTTCAGTGCTGCCCATAGATATTCCTGAACTGGACATTTTATGCACCACCTATTGCCCTGGACTGTGACTAAAGATGCTAAATAATAGGACAATAAGTTTGAATTTAGAGGCCACATTTTTAATGGCCCCTAATTTTGTACCCACAAACCAAGTCAGATATCAAAATACCACTATCTGATAATTTCACTTACCATTTTATGCCCAGATTAGGACCTCCTCCCTCACCCCAAAAAAAGTTTGGTCCACACAAGGCAAAGCCTCACGATGGAGCTTCAGCCCTAAGTAGAACTGCACACAGTAGATCAGACAGTGTTTGAGGATCCCCACCCTAAGCGAAGCACAAAGAGAACCCAGGTGTAATTTCATCTTTTCCTCTGAATGTCCTTGTTTTTGTGGATTTGACTTCAACTGTGAATGTTATCAAAACATAAATGTTATGCTTTAATTTTCTGCAGGGTATTATTTTTTAAAGCTGAGAAAAGCACAGTACCTAAGAAAGCGTTTAGGAATGTGAACCAGACTATAAATTTGATTTTAGAACTGTACTTCATGTATTTACAGTGCTATCTGGAGTTCAACATCCCCCATATACTCTGAAAATTCTCCCTGAGACAGGAAGGCTAATAGAGAAGAAAGGTGATCTTGTGCGTAAGGCACTGAACAGGGACTCAGGAGATCTAGGTTCATTGCCCACCTTTGCCAAAGATTTCCACGGTGACTTTGGGAAAGTCACCAACTCCTTCTGTGCCTCAGTTCCTCATTTGTACAATGGGTACAATACCACTCCCTTTCCACCCTTCTTTATTTAGATAGCAAGTTCTTAGGGACAAGTGCTGTACAGTCATATAGTGAGGGGTATTGCTAATCAGTAGGGGCCCTGATCTTGGTTGGTGCCTCTCAACATTACTATCATAGAATATCTAGTCCAACCCCCTGCTCAAACCAGGACCAATCCCCAATTTTTGCCCCAAATCCCTAAATGGCCCCCTCAAGGACTGAACTCACAACCCTGGGTTTAGCAGGTCAATGCTCAAACCACTGAACTATCCCTCCCCCCCCAAAAAAATAAATAAATAAATGGTTTTCTTTCAGAAATAACCTTGGGTTATTTAAATCTCTACAGGGCAATCTCTGCAGAGGTCACTTGTTAGCACCATTTTAGCCATTACAATGTCTCACAAAGAGGTGTTTACCCCATTTTTAAATCCCATCATATTTAACCTGTAAACTCTAATAGCTCCTTCTGAATCATTCCCATCTTTCCAGAATAATGCAATATAAATGGCTACTATATACTTGTTTGACTATATTTATTTAAAATTCCTATGCAGGCACTTGTAGGTCTCATTAAAAGCATAAAATTATGCCAAAATTTCAAAAGTGGGGCTTCTGTATGCAAAACTCAACAGGGAACAGAACTGTAGCAATTCATGTAAATCAATCTTTCTGCATTATTTTATAGTAGCAAGTTCTTTATTACTTGAATCTATCTAAAAGTCAAAGTTTTTTGCTCTCAATGTTCAACATCAAGTATAACCATCTTAATATTAAGCTGGTACAGAAAAAAGGTCCCTCACATATATTAACAGAAAAATAATTATGTTTTACATTGGAAATAAGTTTCAATAAAATAGTCTAATTTAGTTGTCAATAGCAATAAGGTTTATATCCACTAAACAGACCAGAGAAGGACATCATAACATAAGCATTTGACCAGGGACAATTCCATCCAATCCAGGGCAATGGCACATGTATACAAACAAAAGCATTACAAGTAATTTTTCATATATACACAACTGCACAACTAACCCCCATATACACAGCTGTACAACTAACTACAGCACAATCTCATTCTGAGATGACTTCCTAAGAGCCTGCAAACGGTGAGTTAGTTGGAAAGAATCATTCTCTTGTCCTTGTTAGCACTCTCATCCTCCACTCACACATGCACCGAGATTGGACAGACATGGGTGGGTGAACTCAAACTCCAGCATCCTGGAAGTTGACAGTCAGCACACCAGCATAATGCCACCTTTCCCAATAGCAAAATCTTCTGAGATGATTTGGTGAGGGAGGTATGATCTGAAATAGTGAAGGGTTTTTAAATGGTTGTCAGAGTCTATGTAAAGAAAAATTGAGTTGAACTGAGCTGTATAAAAAAAGTCAGGGATGCTGAATTCTCCCACCGTACTACAGTAAATTCTCAAATACTTATTGTTAGTTCATAAATGCAAAAACATAGAATGATGCATAGATACAAAACATGAATTATAGTGTCTGATCCTTTGATTAACAGTATGCTAGTAAATGACGTACTGAAACTTACATGAGATAAAACACAAATGCACTCACACTTTGCCCTTAAATATTCTGTCATAATGAGGCATGTGTATCAACCTACTGCCCTCCAGTGGTCCAGAAAGGTCTTTTTTTTTTTTTGTAATGGGTTGGAAGTGTAACAAAATTCATTAATGAATTTGAGTTTTGCTTATGCAGCACATAAAAAGTTGTGTCATTTAAGTTTGAAGACAACTGGTCAACTCCAGAACTGAATTTATACGCAATGACAAAGTTATTTATTGATAAAGAAGATATAGAAAAAACTGCTGAAAAATACACTAAATGGTCTGCACATTAGTGGGGAAAAGAGTTATTAAACAGGGACTACTTGAAATGTTTTATGATGGACTCAAGACTAATCATGAAAAAAAAAAGCTATTAGAGCCCATTATTAGCTTCCACAGCATCAACTCAAAAAGATATGCCATTACAAATCATACCTGACCTCCTAAATAATGCATTTTGGTACATGGGAATTATATACTGAGTAATAACAATTAGACAAACTGTAGATCAATGGACAGAAATTTGACAAAGGATCTCTTTTGGCATTGGAACTGGGTATTAAAGCCATATCTCTTCTCAGCCTTTTGATCACAGAATTGTCTAACAAGTTTATATATTTTGCTGAGAACAAACATTCAATTATTTCTTCTACTCAAAATTGCAGAATTAAGTTTGGTACAGGATACAACAATGAATAACCACCACCACTTCAGTTACTCATCCAGAGATTTTTTAAATATGCCTTCAAAGTGTCTAGCACGTTAAGGCATTTAATTATATTAATGAATAAAAATAATACCCAAGAATCCAAGTAAGAACGCACAAGTCCTAATTTTCATTTACTCTAAGGTCACTTTACAGTGCTCTAGCAGTGTAAAGAGATGTGAAGTTAGGTGTAAGTACCATTCAGGATCAAACCAATAGGATACATCCAAAGCCTAACAAGCCTGAGATTTTCCAAGACTAATTCAGCACACTAGTATTTCCTGCTTGTTATGTACTAAGGGCCAGATTTTTAAAGGTATTTAGGCACCTAATTCCCATGGATTTCAAAGGCAATGAGGCACCTAAATACCTTTACAAATCTGGCCCCAAGAGCCTTCACAGTATGATGCTGCTGTCCCAGGGAGGAGTTTAACACACTGGTAGAATAAACTCAAATAAATAATCACTAAATTGGTCAGGATTTGAATTTTATTGTAGTTCTTGAACTGGGGACAAGTTTCGCTTTCTGTGCACAGCCCACGTAGCTATGCCATGCTCCGGAGAATTCCACCAGACATGGCGAATGAGTCACAACTGCAGCCATGCAGCTAGAGTAGCTCCCAAAGCCACAGCGTCCTTCCTTTGGGGATCCATGCAGCAGCATATCCACCAACCTGATTTCTGCTCCGCCTAATCTATGCCCAAAAACACATTTTTTAAAAAAAAAAAAACAAAATCCCCTCCATGAATTAGAAATCTCAAAGGAGCAGATAAGTGTGGTTACTCTCCTCTTTCACCATATGCTTAGTGGTGCCATCTAATCTCTCAAGCTCTCTCTGCCTGTATGTGCTTCATTCTAATCATTGCAATATAATTCAGTTGTTCTACCCCTTCCACTCCAATATGACCCTTCCTCCTCCTGGTGACAGGGAGGGGAAAGCAAAGCAATGCAGGTCTGTTTTTAAGATAGCGTTACAACATGAACAGCTTTGGACCAGATCCTCTAGGAGTGTATCAGCAAAATTAATGTTGTACTGTTGTAGACTATTATTATTCACCTTCAGCTGTGCTTAGAGATCACTGTATATAGTGCACCTTATATCACTGCTTACAAGTTGTTCTCAGTTAATAGCCACACACCCCTTTCTCATGCAGTTTTTAGGGAAGCTGCTGTTGCCTGTTAACTGTGTCTTTGCCATGCAAGACTTGCATATGCGATAGAAACCATAGTTTCTATCCAGAATTATATGGCAGCTTGTGTAGCAGTTAAATCAAGGGCTTGGTCATTCCCTTTAGGCACTGTAGGTGGTGCAGAGATGCACCACCAAAGAGGCAACACTTGCAGGCTGGGAAAACTCTGAGTGCCTCCAAGAGAGAGTGTGTGTACTCATACACTCTTCCATGGGGCCAGGGTGGTAAATAACTTCCTCCATCCTGTGCTCTGCCAGCTGGTATGTAGTGGAGAAAGAGCTCAGTATTCTCCCTGCCTCCTTCGGAGCACAATGCAACCTTGGGGACTAAGAGAGCAGTCCCTCTGCACTGCAAGGTATTCAGGTTCTCACATGACATTCAGTTAAGTTAGGCCCTGATCCTGCTAATACTTATGCACAAGCTTAACTTTACCCTTAGGAGTAATCACATGACAAATGGTGCCACAACTCCTGTAAATAAAGTTAAGCACATGCATAAGATTTTCCAAGATGCCTAACTTGGTACAACATAAAAATTACGCACATTAGATCAATAAGCACTTGATAGTTGGGATTTTCATCATCATGAACAAAATGGCTATTGTTAGAAGTTTCTGGATAAAGAACAGACACTTAAAAAAGATATCTACCCATTATCTGTATAGCAAAGAGACATCCTAACTGCCAGTTTCCCCAACATTAACTCCTTTGAGAAGACTGTTCTGGATTTTAGGTGCACACACTCTGCTGTAAATCCATAATAATGTAAATAACCAGGGCAACTTGAGTGAGAGATTACAGAAGCTCATTAAACAACTGAAGAGAACTGTTGCCTTTTTAGTATCAGAAATCAAGTTTAAAACAAACTTTGTGCCTACTTAGCAACTGCCGATTTCCAGAGCCCGTGCTTGGCATAAACAGTCTAAGCAATTGCTTAGGGCCCCAAGCAGCAAATAGAGGGCCTCTGAGCTTTTTAGAATGTGGTGGGGGGCAGAGGGATGCAAAAATATTCCTGCTTAGGCCCCCACCATGGGCTAGCACCACCTCTGCTGATTTCACTTGAATCATAATTGCAGGCCAAAGTTTCTTAATTTGAAATATTCATGCATCAGTGATCTAAGTGATCTCAAATGTTAGCTTTTTAGTGTCATTTTTACATGTGTTTCTATTTTCACTGTGCTTTTTCAAATCCACATCATTATCCCTTTGATCTTTCATTTCTTCCGTTAGTTATCCTGAACATTGTTCCGGAAGATCACCAGTAATTCACATAAATTTAGTCCTGTTACTTCTCTTTTCTTTAAAAGGAGCGTGATAAACGCAAACTGCAAATAACGGAGCTGAAAATAATTCCCCAGACAGTTGCACATTAGGAATTAGATTAGAATGAGCCCAATTTCTTTTTTAAATGACCTGATAATTTGTAGAAAAAGATTTAAGCATCTTAAATTTTCATTAGTAGAAAATGTAATACAGCAGAAAACAATCTTTCAGAGTCTAAATCCAGGATGATGGGATAACCAGGATTTACACAGGTCCAGATTAAGGCATAGGACCTATAGGTCTGTAACTAGAGCCCCAAATTCTGGAGTCATGTGATTATATCAGAATTTTAGCCTTCACTAAAAAAAATAGTAAGTTTCTAGCACACATAGGTGTGAAGAAAGTCTTGAGAATATGACCTGAATGTAACCAAAGCAGCGATATCTGCCTGGTTTTGAGACCACCTGAAGCTGTAGCCTGGAGACTAGGATAGCTCATGGAATGTTAACTCCAATACCTTATTGCTCTGGGGCTAATCAGGTCATTGGTCTGGTTTTAAAACCAGACAGTACTCTTTTTGGGTTGTTTGAACCTCATCTAGTACTGCGACAAAAATCAGACGTGGTTTTGTTTGGTATCAACGGGGATGCCATTTTGAAAACAGCGCTGCCCCACCATGGCCAGTGTGACCTTGCACACTGGCCGAGCAGCGTGCTCTTTAAATTGACATCTTCCATGTGGCATGACCTCATATGCACCATACATGCGAAGTCACACCAGCAAGGGCAAGATCACGCTGGCAAAGGTGGACCCACACTATTTCCAAAAGTGCCAGAACATCCGGTAATCTGGAAATGTGTAAGTGGACATTCTATCTGGGGTCCTGCCACTACCACCCCAACATAGGAGGTCTCCATGTGTGGCAGGAAAAGAGTGAAGCATACCCAATCCACACCCAAATTGCATACACCCTTGCTGCTGGGCTAAATTACCAAAGGACACCCCTCTGTCCAGAATCAAAGAGGCCCCCCAACTACCATGCTTTGATGAGGGACAGGAATCTATGCCACTGCACTGCTTCTCTGGAAGAAGATGGGGGCTCGGTAGAAGATGGATGTCATGGTAAACCTGCAGCTATGAATTGCCTTAATTTGGCCCTGGGAGCAAATACTGAAGTCAAGCGAGTACTCAGTCTGGATTTTTTTTAGTCAAATGTGATGGCTATAAGACCCTTGTTATAACTTGCAGCTAGACCTCAAATATAGGAGTTTAAATTAAAAGCAGTTGTGTTGTTCTTTTGTTAAGGTAGGGAGAGCTGGTGTTTAAACATTACTTAACCATAACACAACAGCAAATGGAACTTGCTGTTGACTCTAAGCCTGCAGCCCCTGGAATCCAGAACCCCCTCATCCACATACTTCCAAAATGGAGGATAACGTCTAGGCTCTGCCACCACACCCTTACACAACAGCAGCTTCATGCACACATTAATGTGGATTTACACAGACAATTGGGAAAGCTAGAGCAAACAGAACCACTCCTTTCTGGGACTCCAATCCAAAGAAGTTAACCACATGTTTAACTATAAACATATGGACTATGATTAAAATTAATCTGATGGAGTGAGCTGTAGCTCACAAAAGCTTATGCTCAAATAAATGTTACTCTCTAAGGCGCCACAAGTACTCCTTTTCTTTTTGCCGATACAGACTAACAGGGCTGCTACTCTGAAACCTTAAATACTTTGCTGAATCAATGATTAAGGCCCTAATTGAGCACACACATCATTATGGACCTATCAAAGCAACATGTAGCAGTACGGACCCCTCTCAGGTGAAAAGGGTATTAACCTTTTCTGAATGTCAGGTGACTGGGTCCAGGAAATAGAGTTCAGTCTCTTACTAGGCTTGCTGTATTACACCTTCAAGCAGAGGGCCTGAGTGCAGCTGTAATTTTGCATACATTATTTATCATTTACACATGCATGTCCATAGGAACTATTACTTGCTTGCTTAAAAAAAAAGTTTCCATATGCAGCTTCTACCATTTATGTGGGCAAGTAAGTGCATCCAAATGATTGTGCAGTGCACACAGAATTAGAGGCCATGTTTTGCAACTTTGGCCCTAAAAAACACAATATGCTATTACATACCACATATTGGTGTTGCAATAGTTGGACATGAAAAGGCAAGTGCAGAACAGATGAGCAGTCTTATCTTCTGATGCTGTCTGCATTCATCAGGTTAGCCCAGAACCTCAATATAATTCTAAATAAGCTTCTTAAAATTAAGCTTTTTTGTTTGTTTTAAGGCAGCATGATTAAAAGAGCCTTTTACCGTTGGGGAAATAATGCTGTTTACCTCTTTTGTAACGTTCTTTGAGATCTACCAATGAAAAAGAGCTTTATAAGAGCTAGGTATTGTTACCACCAAGACAAAAAAGCTTCCAGGCTAAAAACCTGGGTGACAATTTACAAGCCAAAATGTACTTTGAGCAGCTGAGTTATAAACCCCTTTAGAATCAGAATGGGGATAGTTTGTCAGAACTTGCACTTCCAGGGCCAGCTATAATGAATTGTCACTGCAGCTGTGGCACAACAGCTCAGAATAATGAAATTGGACTTGTTTTACTGTTAACCTATAGTATTGGTAATATTGCTCATAGTCCCTTGGGAGACTTTGGAGGTTTATAAATATATGCAATCATCATGTATTTGATGAGATTCAATTTAAACCATAAAAAAAAAAACACCCCTTCAAATGAATCATCTCTTATCATTTAAGATGATACAGCCTGCGTGTCATAAACTCTTCTCCTCTTTCAGATCCATTGCTTCCACATAAATTAAATCATTCACTACATACATCCAAGTCAGATATCCTTTTAGAAAGACATATTTTAGAGAAAGCAATTACATATAGCCATTGCTATATCACCTAAGCTTTTAAAAGCTCTGTTTTCAGAGGAAGACTTTGGGTGTTAATGTCAAAAAATTTAATAGCTTGGTTTATAAAAAGCCATGGTGTCAGATGAGAAAGCAGAGAGTCACTGGACAGAAATGTAATCATAGAAGGTGTGGGGTTTGCTTCCTGAATGGACCCAGTCCAAAGCTTCCACTGAAGTCAATGGCTCTGTGATGATTTATGCCAGCTGAGAATCCATCCCAGAGTTTTCCCCCCAAAGCAAAAGCAATGCATTAATCAGTCTATGGAGTGTCCAAGGATGTTAGGCAGAAAGGGTGTAACCCATAGGCCATTTGTTGACAGTACAAACCCTTTACGGCCTGACCTCAAAGAACAAATTAAAAGCACAGCTCAAGAGACTGAATATTATCTTGCAGTTCATTCAGACAAAACCAGAAACAATACAAATAACTTATCAGAAGAAAAGCTGTGAAGTGTAATGCAGTGAGTCAAACTATATCACTCGGGGAGAAAATAGAGTTACCTCCCCAGAATTCCTATTTAATGAAATTAGAGAAGAACAATTTATCCAATGATAAAAACATCCAAATGAAAAAGGAAACATGACCATTCAGAGCAGAACATACTGATTATCTAAAGCTGCAAAATCTTGTTTCCAGGAAAATACAGACTGTTATGGGAGGGGTTAGAACTTGTTCTAGGTTGCTGGGTAAACAGTCATCTTTCATTCAGGATAATCCTGAAGAAGACAAACTCTTATGTAACCAGGAAGCTGAAACAATAGCAGTAATATCCAAAACACAGGCCCATGGCAGGGCTTGAGTAGAAGCTGAACCATGTGATCCCAGGGTTTCCCTAGGGCCCAGACCATTAATTGGTGAAACTTGGTTTGAGACAGAAAGCAGAGTGAGACAACAACAAGAACCAGACACAGATGCACTAGTAGCAAGGCCCTGAGAAAAGCTTTTGGGCTTAGTGCAGGCTGACAGAAGCTTGGTGCCAGAGAAGACCCATACCTGCTGAAAGCGTGGGGGGGGTGCAACTCTGGGGAACAGCCCAAATCATACCCCTCCCCAAGATACACACCCAGAAAGTAGCACTCCTCTCCCCCCAGAAAGCAGCAATCCCTCCCTGCAGCTCCCAGCTGTTCCTCCTGCCTATCCTTGCACAGCACAGATCACCAACTCAGCTGCCCCACAGGTAGGGGACCTGACTACACCATATGATCAAGCAATCTGGGGGAGGGGGCATATGATCCTCATTCTCCGCCCCCCCCATACATTGCTTCTGCTTGGAGCAGTAAGCAAAGTGTGACAAAGTTCCTCCTCTACCTTGGTGGGTCTTGCACTTATTGGCGGATTTGCTCACCTTGGAGCTTCAGGGCAGCCCTTAGTTTAGCTATTTTCATGAACCCACAGTCCAGGTTGACTCCTCCTGTGTCTGACTAGGAGTTGGGAGGTTTGGGGGAACCCGAGCCCGCCCTCTACTCCAGGTTCTAGCCCAGGGCCCTGTGGAATGCAGCTGTCTAGAGAGCCTCCTGGAACAGCTGTGCAACAGCTACAACTCCCTGTGCTACTTCCCCATGACCTCCTCCCAACACCTTCTTTATTCTCACCATAGGACCTTCCTCCTGGTGTCTGATAATGCTTGTGCTCTTCAGTCCACGTTCTCACTCTCAGCTCCTAATGCCTCTTGTTCCCAGCTCCTTTCACTTACTTACACTTAAACTTACACACACAACAAACTGAAGTGAGCTCCTTTTTAAAACCCAGGTGCCCTGATTAGCCAGCCTTAATTGATTCTAGCAGCTTCTTGATTGGCTGCAGGTATTCTAATCAGCCTGTCTTAATTGTCTCCAGAAGGTTCCTGATTGTTCTGGAACCTTCCCTGTTCCCTTATCCAGGGAAGAGGGACCTGCTTAACCTAGAACCAAAAGCACTCGCATGCTCTCTTTGATTGCTCTCCTGTAGTCCTCTGGTTTGGAGAAAGAAAGAGGACTGCTGCTGCTGCTAAGCCCTGAGCTCTCCCTGTTGCTAGTGGTGTAGTTGCTCTAGCTGCTCCCCTGGCTGGGCCAGACACCATCCCCCCTGTTTTCTGCTACCTAGTTGCTGGCCAGCTGCTCAACCCCCCATTCTTGAGTGCTGCTACTGCTCCAACTGCAGCCCATGGGGGGGAGGGGTCTGCTGGCCTGCTCCCCAGAGAGCGGAAGTGAGGGGCCCCAGCCATTGCTGCTGTAGACAACACCACCATCTGAGAGGGGTCCTTTCTGCCTGCCTAGATCACCACCTGGAGTTCCTGGAGCAGCTGCTGCTGCTGCAGAGTCTGCTTCCTGGAGCTGCTGAAGCCCTGAGGAGGAGAAGGAGAGGATCATCTACCAATGGGGGAGCACCTCAAGACTTTGTAGACCACCGTGGAGGGGGCCTTAAGACTGAGTAACTTTCAAACTGTGCTCTTGTGGTGGGGGTCTTGACTGTGTTTGTGGGGACACAGTGGGTGTGGTGTGGAGCTGCCCCCTGATCCATCTGTGTACCCCTAACCCCCACCATTACTACTACCATCACTGCCCCTCCACTACCCCCACTGGCTGCTTACCATCTGCCTCAGCTCCTGCCTCTGGACTCAGCTGCTTGCTTGGCTTGCCCCACCCCGATTCAACCCTTTGGGCCAGAAGCAGCAGCCAGCCTAAACAGACTTTGTGCAAGCACAGGTGGGTGCACGTACCCCTCCCCCGGACTGCCTACCTCACAGCTTTGCCCTTACAACCTGCCCCATTTGCCCTTTGCAGCTTTTGCCCCCCCTTACTAGCTTCAGTTTGTTTGCCTGCCCTGCTCATTTCCCTCTACAGCCTTTGTTTGTTTGCCCCACCCCAGCCTCTGAAGCTAGCCCCTTGGTTTCCCTGCCCTACCTCCAGCCCGCTTAGCCCCATGCGCTTGTGCAACTCCCCATTTTAGTTAACATCCTCTTCACTGCACCCCCAATGCTGATGTATCTCCCCTCCCTTAATGCAGCTAGAGGAGCCAGAATTCCACCCTATGTCGGCGACTGACCCCAACCCCTGATTGCCCCCAGTCCAGCCCACCCCTTTTGGCGCCCTCCTCCCCTGCCTGCAGCGTAGCGGGGAGGAGTGGTCGACCTGCTTCCCCTTTCCCCTCCTCCTTCTGGTGTCTCCCCTTCCCTCCCTGCTCATGATGGCGGGGGATGAGACGGGTGAAGCCCCTCCAGCAGTCCCAGCTACCCCTCCCCCGCCTGCCCCTCCACCACCACCCCAAGCCTCTACCTCCGCTGCCGAACCATCTGCCACCACCCCCGCTGGGGCGCCAGCAGCAATGGGCACCGGGGTGACCTCCTCAGATTCTGGGGGAGCCCCCCCAGCCGGCGGGAAGGGCCCCGCTAAAAAGACCCTGCCCTCCATTGCAGGGGCTGCCCCCACTGCCCTGGCCCCACCATTGGCCGTGGCGTCCCTCCCCGCTGTTCCCTCCACCAGCTCTGCTGGTGTCCCGCCCCCAGGGCATACGCCCAGGTGGCAGCAGCCCCTCTGCCTGCTGCTACATCATCTCTCCCGCCCACCGCCTCCGCTACAATCTATAGCGGCTGGGGCCCCTTTCCCACCATGACCAGGAAGCACGGCATCCGTTGCCTCCTGGTGCCCGCCTCACCCCACATGGAGACCCACGTGCGGGTGTTGGTGAGGGTGGTGGGGCCCACGGCCATTGTGGCGGCCTCCAAAACGTATGGCAAGGTTGTCTTCTTCTTAGCATCGGAGGCCGCCGCCCAGGAGGCAGTGGAGAAGGGCCTGGCAGTGGGGGAGGGTGTTCGTCCCCTTGGAGCTGCTAGAGGACCTGGGCGTCCGCCTGGTCCTGACCTCCATCCCTCCCTTTCTTCCCAATGCCACCCTGTTACCCGCCCTCTCTACCCTGGGGAAGCCCATCTCTGTCATCAGCCCTCTCCCATTGGGCTGCAAAGACCCCGCCTTCCATCATGTCTTCTCATTCTGCCAGCAAGTGCAGCTTCAACTGCTGCTAGCGGTGTGTGATGGAGAGGCGCTTGAGGGGTCCTTCCTAGTCCCCTACCAGGGGGCCCATTACCTGGTGCACTACTCCACGGGCGAGGCCTGGTGCTACCTCTGCCGGGCGAGGCCCGGTGCTACCTCTGCCGGGCGATGGGGCACGTCCAGAGGGACTGCCCCTTGCCCTGGAAAGGAGGGGCATCCAGGACCCCCGAGCCCCAGCAGGGCACCGGCCCCGTCATCACCGGTGCCCCTGGCTGCCCAGCGCCCAAAACCACCCTTCTCCTTCCCAGTCCACCATTGCTCCCACTCAGGCCCAAGGGGCACCTCCCCAACTATGCCCAGACGAGCGGGAGAGCCCCGCCCCCGCTGCTTGCAATCTGGTGGGGCCTGTGGAGAAGGGTGCGGCAGGGACACCGCCAGACCCGGGAGAGGGCCCGCCCCAAGGGGAATCTCCCCTCCCTTGTGCTGCCCCACCGTTATCCCCTTGAGTCCCTGAACCATCGCCTCTGCCCCCTGACGCGACCCCTGCCAGCCAGCCACCGGATGATGCCATGGAGGGCTGGGCCCTAATCCAGGGGAAGGGGTCAAGCGGAAGCCTCGAGCTCCGCTCCTCCCATCTGATGCAGAGGCCCCCCAGAAGACCAGGAAGGGGGGCACCGATGCTGAGCCGTCCGCTCTACCCACGGGTGTGTTCCTTCCACCAGTGCTGGCTGGGGAAGACGTGGCAGCAGGGGAAGGCAGTATCTCCCCTCCACGGGAGTCCCTCCCCTCCGAGGCCCCCGAGGGAGCCCCCCCCGACCTGGCGCCATCTGAAACTTCAGTGAGTCCCAAGGCGACCATCACGTCAGGTGCCGGCGGGGAGAATCCCAGGGTGGTGGAAAACTATTTCCCGTCCATATATGAGGAGAGCGAGGCCCTGGGTCTGACCCCAGAGGATGATCCTATGCAGCGGGCCTCGATCTGGGCGACTTCACTCCAGCCCCCCTTTCTCCATGCTCCCTCCCCCTAACTGTTGCTTCCGCTCCCACCTCCGAGGAGCCCCTGGACTCCTCCATCAACCCGGCTGCAGATGGCACCCTGCTGACGGTCACTGAGCCACCAGGGGCACCCCTCGTTGGTGAGGAGCAATCAACCTCCTTCTCGGGAGTGGGCCCTACAGAAGAGAGTCCACCTCCTGATGCCGGGGCTACCAAGTCCACCATAGAGCCTGCACCTGGCATCACTGAGAGCCCTCTCTCCGCCCAGAATCTCGCCCCTAACCCTGCCCTTACCCCTGTCACTATCCCGTCCACCTCCCACGATGTTATTGCCGCCCCTGGGGCTGTCTCCTTCCCTTTTCCAATAGATGACCCCCAGGGAGCGGCCTTTTTGTTTACCCGTCCTGACCCACCAGGGGCTGCTATCCTGCCTCCGCCGCCCCCGGATTCGAGGCGGGCCTAGTGGCGCCAACCCATCAGGAGCCCTGTCGGGGGTCCGCACCCTGTCTGCCCGTCTCGATGGGCCACGGGGCTGTACCAAGGGCCCCGTTGGGGACTAACCAGGAGACCGTAACCCCACCGCCCCCCATGTGCTGCAAGAGGAGTTGCGGGAGTTTTCAGAGGACATCCGTGGCTCCCACAACAAAGTACAGCTTGCTCTCCAGCAATGGGGGGACTTTCATCAAATCCTCTGGGCCGCAAGGGCCCTCATGGGGAAGGTAAAAGGACCGGAAAGCAGGGCGCTGCGGCCTACCAGCGGATCCGCCTCTTCCATGACTCCTTATTCACCTAGGGGGTAGGTCACGGACTGCTGCGCGGCCGTCAGGAGCCGCGAGTGTCCCTACCGGTGAGGATCCCCCCCAGCCCTCCTCATGGCACCTCTTACCATCACAACATTGAATACCCGTGGCTGTAGGATGGGTCTCCGCAGGTCCCAGGTGCTCTCCTTCCTTCAGGGGGAGGGGGGAACTCTGTGGTTTTCCTGCAGGAGACCCATACGGATCTGACCACTGAAGACAGCTGACGGCTGGATTGGAGGGACAGGGTCTACTTTAGCCATCTCACAGTTCGTACAGCTGGAGTGGCGACCGTGTTCTCCCCCAACCTACGACCCGAGGTGCTGGGGGTCGCCGAGGCTGTGCCAGGCTGTCTGCTGCACCTCCGGCTCTCCATGGAGGGGCTCGTAGTCAACCTCGTTAATATCTATGCCCCGGCAGCGAGCCCGAAGCGGCTGCAATTCTATCAGCAGGCGTCCACCTTCCTCGGCACCTTGGATCCTCATGAGTGCCTGATCCTGGAGTGGGACCCAGGAGTGGGATCCTTTAAGGAGGGGGACCACTCGGGGACCAAGCAGAGCCCGGCCGCCGCCGCCATCCTCCAGGAGATAGTCGAACACCACTCCCTGGTGGACGTCTGGCGCGACCACCACCCAGATGACACTTCCATGTTCACCTTTGTCCGGGTGGAGGCCCATCGGTCGAGCCACTCCCGGTTGGACCGCATTTATTTATCACGCTTCCATCTTTCACGAGCCCACTCCTCCAGCATCCAGCCAGCCCCATTTTCTGACCATCATTTAGCCACCATGATGGCCTCCTTCTGCGCGGAGAGGCCGGGGCCGGCCTATTGGCATTTCAACAACAGAGTTCCTCTGGGCAGCGTCCTCTGACTCCCTTGATGCCTTTGAGGAGCAGTGGGTGCTGTCCGGGGTTCTCTGCTCGGTGTCCCGGTCCAGTTCCCTTCATTTGATTCTTTGACCACACTCCTGTCCCTGTTATTTCATTAGTTGTCTCCCGGAATTATTTGGTATCTAGGTTCTGTAGATCCCCCTTTTAGGCTGGGGGGAATCCTTTAGCAGTGGACGGGCTTCACCCGCCCACTTCCCGGATCCCAATAGGATTACTCTCCTATAGCCATCCTGCCCAACCCTGTCACAAAAGAAACAAACAGTCTCCCATTTGATTCCTCCTGTGTTCAGAGACACGGGACTTTGTACATTCTTTGTAAAAAAAAAAACAAAAAAAACAAAAAAAAAGACTTTATCAACAATATCTAACTCAATCATTAATCTCTCCTCCTAACAAATAACCCACGTGATGCTGAATTTTGAATAACCACTGGAATCTAAAAGGGGTAACAATACTGCTGTACATGCCCTGAAACAAACATGTATATTATACACACAGGCAATTTATTTGTAGAGGCAGGCCCGATGTGGGACAGAATACAGCTGCCCAGGTTTCCTAGTGCTTCCTACCAATTGAGATATAACCAGGCTATTTATTTTCTTGCACCAGCAAACTCTCCTTGTTTCCTCTACTTGCCCCCTTCATTTTCACATGACTCATGCTCCTTCATCTTTCCAAATCAATATTCTTTTAAAGAGTGAGTCAAACAACAGAGGCTTTGGTGCTCCTGTTTTTCCTATATTTTTGATGGGGGGGTGGTGGATGTTTTCCCTATAACAGTCCTACTAAAAACTCACCATTACTCCAGTTTCAGAGATAGTAAAGTGGCAACCAAGTGAGCAAAAAAGACAATTTTAGCCCCATAATTCTAGTCAGAGATGCAGATCCTCTGGTGCATGTGTTATACTTCACACTTCTGAAAGAGGCAGTTTTCTGCCACCTTTCCATTCCCTCTACTCCTGGGAGCTGCTAGGTGCCAGTTCCCCGCAAGTGTGATTAACAGTCACTCTAACTTATGCGGACATTAATGTCTCTCTAGGGGCCATTTTGGTGGTCTGGAATTGCGTGTTCCAGGCATACCATGGAATGACCCTAGAATGTCTCTCGTGTAGGTTGAAAAGGGACCAGGAGCAATTAGTTTCCAGTAGAACCTTGCCATCTAACTGCACCATTGTTCCTGGTCTTCCTGTTTCCTTATCTTCATAAGGGCATTTCTTGCTTCCTTGTTATCATGCCTCCAGGGACCTTGTTATGGTTCCTTAAGTAGCCTCCATTCTCAGTCTAATTTTCTTACGTTTGACTTTAGACTAGATCTCTAGTCTTGGCCCTAAAACTAGTTTGGGGAAAATCAATGAACCCTAGTACTCCAGTTTTGACTCTGTAATAATACTTACCTAAATCATGGGAGACAGGTAGGTTAGGAGAATTAGTTACATAATGGTTATACATGTGCTAAAAATATTGCTTCAAATACATTCTTGTCCAGGTCCCCTCCTAGAATTCTGGAGATGAATCAGTAGCCACCTTTAAATAGTTAGCATACCCTCTTCCCCTCACAGATGGTATTAAATGAGTACCCATGGTGCCTACAGTGCTACTCACCTAGTTGCAAAGCAATGATACCAGCAAAGTCAGCACCATGAAGCAGAATCTAGGTTTCTCCACTAAATGTTTCAACACAGTCTGATTAGAGAAACCGATACTACATGGTAGACAAGACGAAGTGCAGTAGGAGGTTGAGTGGAATAAGTCAGTCAGTGCCTTGGTAACGATCAGTCTATCAATCGATGGCACCAACCCTTTGTCAAAACTGCTAATTATTCGCCTCATGGTCATGAATGGTATCTATTCTCTGAACGGGAGGGCAGAATGCTGTTTAGAATGCTGAATGAATGACATTAAGTGCCCTTAACCAGAGCAGATTAATGTAGCCTCACGTTCACAGTTTTGTAACGTTAACATATTTTTCCATATGTTATTGCTCTTTAATGGTAAAAGGTGCCCTTCATAATACCCGTCCTCACACTGCTACAGGTATTTGCATATTACTCTGACAAAGTAGTTATCATTATAAGAGAAGAAACAAATTTAATAGTAAAACATACTTCATTCTTGTCTAAAAGAATAAAATAATAGATGTGTCATATTTGGTAATATAGACGGGCCTACCAGTGAAGTCTAGGAGATGACACTGAAGCAAACATTTAAGGGGTTGGAGAGAACGTAATGACACTTTGGAACCTTCCAGCAACAAAAATCAGCTGAGTGACTGGAATGAAAGCATAAGCAAAAGTATTTACATATTGGGGGGATTCCTTCCCTCAGTCTCTATATGCTTCTGCGATAGTATAAAGGGGCCAGAACAACCTATTAGCGTATTGCAGGGAGAATTCTCCTGGCACAAGTACTGTGCAAGGATGCCATAAACGGGTTCATGTAGGACTCTTTGCAAGCCCCTTCGTATGGAGCACACGGGGGGAGGTCTGAGGCAGGAAAAGAAGTCACAAAGCATACTACCACTGCAGAGAGTCTGGGTGGTGGAGCCATCCATTGGCAGCTGGACGCAGACTGCTATAATTTAGGCCACTCCCCTGCATTGCCTAACCTATGCTAAGGAACCATACTAGCCCACAGAAGAGCCCAAAGGTGCAAGGTGACTTAAAGCTCAGGCTATGTCTGTGTGTACTGCACCTCCCAGAGGCACAGCTCAGTCTCATCCACTATATACAGTCCAACCTTACCCTTCACTAGGGGTTTCAGAGTAGCAGCCATGTTAGTCTGTGTTCGCAAAAAGAAAAGGAGTACTTGTGGCACCTGAGAGACTAACCAATTTATTTGAGCATAAGCTTTCGTGAGCTACAGCTCACTTCATCGGATGCATTCAGTGGAAAATACAGTGGGGAGATTTATATACACAGAGAACATGAAACAATGGGTGTTACCATACACATTGTAAGGAGCGTGATCACTTAAGATAAGCTATTACCAGCGGGGGGGGGGGGACGAAAACCTTTAGTAGTGATAATCAAGGTGGGCCATTTCCAGCAGTTGACAAGAACATCTGAGGAACAGTGGCGGGGGGGCAGAAATAACATGGGGAAATAGTTTTACTTTGTGTAATGACCCATCCACTCCCAGTCTCTATTCAAGCCTAAGTTAATTGTATCCAGTTTGCAAATTAATTCCAATTCAGCAGTCTCTCGTTGGAGTCTGTTTTTGAAGTTTTTTTTGCTGAAGAATAGCCACTCTTAGGTCTGTAATCAAATGACCAGAGAGATTGATAACTCCAATAACTAAACGTAAAACTTCAGCCTAAACTGTCTCCACCAACCCTGGCTGTTCCTAGGCTCACCCTGTAATCTCCTTTGTGCCAACTCTTAGTTCCCCCTGCCTCAGAGTGACAATTCAACCCCTCTCAGGGCTGTACGGTGCAGAAAGCTCTGGCCGTGATCCAGCAAAACACACAAGCTCACTGTTAATTTCAAACACTTGGTAGTCCCATTAAAGTTAGGCACTTGCTTAAGTGCTTTGCTGGATTGGAATCAGCACCTGGCATGATCAGACCTATCTATTCTGGCTGGAGCTAATGGGATCAATTTATTGGAATGTAAGTGCACTCCAACTCCATGCTGAGTTCTAATACCTGACCTAAGGCTCAACACAGGAAACCTGTGTTCCTATGTCTGGACCTGGAACTTGCCTTCCTATTAGAGAAAGTCCAAATAGTCCACTATAAACTGTAGCCCAGTGGAATCCTCCTATTGTAAAATCCTTTGCACTATTTAAGCCTCACATAAGCATCTAACATTAACTGGCACAGAGACCCTCGTGGCCCATCTGCGCTGGGGAGAATTTTGTTGCATAAAGCAGAAGTTCACGATAATCAGAAGTGAAATTTACCAATTGCTGCGCACCGCAACATCCCAGGACTTTCATTCTATACAACTATATTAATGGAGTTTTACTAAATCCAAGGTTATTCCTACCAGGTTTCACTGAGCACATTATGAAGTAGCAAAGCTCCACTGTGAAATATAAATTCATATTATATGGAGCTCTATATGGATTTAATTAACATTACATCACAATTTGATTAACCAAGAACAGAATAAAAACAGTACTTTTTGATTATCCTAAATCATAGACAATGAGTCATCCTCAAGACAGTAAATGAGAAAGTTTTGCAGCATGATAAGAAAGTGAGTCTCCTATAGTGTGAGTGGAAATGTTTCATTCTTTAGTAGCAGCTACTGAATAAACAGGGGAACAGGTCAATTATAAGGTAGGTGCATTTGTCATAAGACCAATAAAAGAGTTTGCACAAGGTACAGACTTTAAGGAAAATAATGGGGGGGAAATGTGCTGCAGAAAGACTAAATGGCTGATCCAATGTCCAGTTTCTTTAGGAGTCCTAATTTAAGACTCAAATTAAAAACAATTCCATGTAAACCAATATAAAACATTTTTCACTGTTCATTTCAGCTCTGATCTGAGCACTAGATTGGCCATAAATGCAAACCTGTGTAATCCTGCAACAACAGTGCCTCATTTAACCTTCATCTAAGATAGGAAAACTTCAACTTTTAGACCATTAAATTAAACTCATGAGTGCCATTGCTGACGAGTGACATTTCCTCTGTCGGCAACCTTTTCATCAGAATGAAAATAAGAACTAAGCAAAGATGTTGTAACAGTCAATGACCACTGCTGACATACCATAATAACAGCTCTTTGGAAGCAGTCTTTTAAAGTTTGCAATTCACAAAATATAATTTGCAGCTAATTGGAGCAGATCTGTCCTGGTTTTTTGCGGGGAAGGAGGGACTATTTCTAAGTGATGCTCTAGGAGCCAAATTCTTGCATGAATTCACATCCTATGTCATTCAGCTGAGGTCAGCTGGAAGTTACAAGGTGCAAGTACTTGCAAAATGTGACTAATTCCTTTCCTATTTCTGTTATCCAAGCCCTTCTCTGAGAAAAAATGAATCAAATATTTATTAGTAATGACTGCAAATCTAAATTAGTGTATGAAGTGATGAAAGATTGATAGATTATAGAATTTTCTTTAAAATACTATGTAAATATTTGTATGAACATTTTCCTAATGAGATTGTACTATGCAAATGAGACAGAAAATGCTATAGCGGCTGTTCTCAAACTTTAGCAACCCGAGGACCCCCATTTTGACTTAAAATTTTTTGCCAACCCCAAAGCCTGCTGCTCAGCCTCAGGCCCCACCCTCACCCCACCCCTGCCCCTCCTCTTCCCTGCCTCTTTCTGCCCTATTCCCCAAGCGCACCCCGTCCCTGCTCCTCCCCCTCCCTCCCAGCGCCTCCTGCACACCGCCGAACAGCTGTTCCCCACTGTGCAGGAAGCAATGGGAGGGGGAGGAGCTGATCAGCAGGGCCTGCAGACCCTATGGAATACTCCAGTTTGAGAAACGCTGTGCTATAACAAGCCTTACATTCTCAATGATGGTGTTGGGTGGCCAATGGGGCAATGAGATGAGAGAAGTACCTCTTGCACTCTATCCATGACTGATGCATGGATGCATTATACCTCCAGAAGCAGTTATTACCAGTACGTGTACTGTGGCAGCACCAAGCGTTCAGGCATCAGACTCCCTTTGTGTTGGTACAATGAGTTCATAGAATAAGAAGCCCCACACAGCTTATATTTTGAACACATGGCACTGGAGGAAGCGTGATGAGAAGCAGAACCTATTATGCCTTTTAAAAAACAAACAAAACAAAAAAAACACATCCTAGACTCTGTGCCGCCCTGCTGGCTCTGTCACACCCTCATTCAGACATACCCCTTCGGAGGCATTTAGCAGTGCCAATAACACCAGCCCCTAACCTTTACATTCCCAAATGCAGGTAATCACAGTATGTCTGCTTCTTGTATGTTCGTATAAGCCACATCCACACAGTCTGATGCTCTGTCCCTGTTTAGTAGGGCTGGGCCACTTCTGAGCCTTCTACAGCTTCAGCTAACAAAGCTGGTTCTTTTACCTCAGGAAGTAGAGGTTCATGCTTTAAGATCCAAAGGTCCCAGTTTCCATCCCTGCTGCCGAGAACCCACCTGGGGGTTGGCATTATAGATGCATCTTGGGGAAGGGTGGTAGGATGCTCCCTCCCTCATATAATAGTATTAACAGCTAGCTCTTAGTGCATCAGTGAAGGTAGAGCCATAAATTTGGCCCTTTTAGTTGGGCATCTGTTTAATATTAGATGTTTGGTTTCAAAGAAAATATAATCCTCCTAAATTATTCATCTTTATAGCCTAGCACTGGGGATTGTAGAGGGGTTCTGAGGCTAAAGCTTGGATTTCCACATTACAGCATCACCTTAGACCTGAATGTTTGTATATATTTGTTGGCTGAAATCAGCCAATCCCAGCAAATAAATATCTATATATAGACAGGAAAAACTATTCATAGGGATTCCCAACCAATAAGGATTCAGTTCCTTTTACCTAAAATACTCTATAGATCATGTTCTGTTATTCTGTGCAGTCAAATTATCCTAAACAGAAACTGATTATTAAAGTCAGCTGTTAATCTCCTGCTGAAAACACATACATATTTGGCACAGCTGAAGAGGTGCATTGCCCACAACGGAACATTTGTTTTTCCATTCTCAATCTTACTTGCACATAGGATGAAATCTTGGCACCACTGAAGTCACTAGGTGTTTTGCAAAAGCATCCAGTTTATATTTTTTCAATTACTTGAGTATTTACCAGTGTCTGCAACTCCACATTAACATGGTTACACGGGAATTGCCATACTAGATGAGAGCAATGGTCCATCTATCTAGTCCAGAAATGGGCAAACTACAGCCCGCGGGCCACATCTGGCCCACGGGACCATCCTGCCTGGCTCTTGAGCTCCTGGCCGGGGAGGCTGGTCCCCAACACCCCCCCTTTTGTCCCCCCTCCCCCACAGCCACACCGCCACTCGGGCAGTGAGCTCCTGCCACTCTGAGCAGCAGGGTAAGCGGGTGGCAGCAGCACACGGTGGTGTGGGAGTTGGGTAGGTGGTCCCGGGGGGCAGTCAGGGGATGGGGGGGTTGAACAGGGGGTGGGATCCCAAGGGTGAGAGGTTTGGGGCAGGGGGTCCTGGGAGAAGGCGGTCAATGGACAAGGAGCGGGGTGGGGGTTGGATGGGTCGGGGGTTCTGAGATGGGCAGTCAGAGGGCGGGAAGTGGGAGGGGGCGGGGCCAGGCTGTTTGGGGGGCACAGTCTTCCCTACCAGCCCTCCATACAGTTTTGCATCCCGATGTGGCCCTTGAGCCAAAACGTTTGCCCATCCCTGATCTAGTCTGTTTCTGACAGTGATCGGTAGCAGCTGCTTCAGAGGAGGGAGCAAGAAATACTTGCAACAAGTACTTATGGACTAACCTGCCCACATGGAAAAAATTTCCTTGCACCCATATTAGAAGTTGGCTTATGCTCTGAAGCATGAGAGTTGATATCCTTTCCCAAACTTGCATCTACTACAACAACTCTAGATATTTTTGGCTATTTAAATCCAAACTTTGTTTGACTCTTGTTTGGCTCTTGGCCTCATCATTGGACCATGAGAATATCCAGAAAAAAAATCATAATAAAACTTGAAATGATGCAGGGTTTAATTGTTTGACTATCCCCATGAAAGCAATAGTAAAGAGCATATATGCAAGGGTTTAGTGAAGCACCACTGCTGCACATGAGCAATTAAATAAATAATAAAGTGCATCAGATCCCCCTTAAATTCTCACGTCCGTGTTTTTTAATGTCCTTTCATTGTTTATTACCAATATGTATATTTGTAGCATAAACAGCAGCATCTCCCTTGTCATCAGACTTTCCTGATGCCACAGGTGAGTGAGCATGTCTGGTATAATCATTCTTCTTGTAGCAAGACACGACCTTACAAAGACAGACTTTTGACTAACATTGAGCAAACTCTTCCAATAGGCCACCCTAACTAGTGCACCCTATCAGATCCAGTCTCAGAGGCTGTCAGCGAGGCAGCAGTTCAGTGGCAGATCGGGTTCTAAGGAACTTGAAAAGGGCAGGGGGGATGGGAGGCGAACTGCCACACCTTAGCCCCAACGGGGCTTAGATTCCTGTGCAAACTTTCCACAGAGTGTTTGTTTTCATCTCCCTGACCATATAGTCCTGCAAAGTGCTGAGCAGCTCTTAGGAGATGCTGAGCACCTTTAGCTGCCATTGACTGCAGTAGGAGTTGAAGATGCTCAGCACCTCATGGCATTGGGCCTAAATGAGACTCTGATCTAGCCAAATACTTAAACGTGTGATTAAGTCTCTCTCTAGCCAGCTAAGCACTTAAGCATGGAGAAGGATGGAAACAGACTAACATTTTCAAACTAAAACAACAATATCACCTACCTTATGCAGCACTTTTCATGAGTAGTTCTCAAAGCACTTGAAAAAGGTCAGTAGCATCATCTCCATTTTACAGATGGAGAAACTGAGGCACAGAGAGGTTAAAATGACTTCCCCAGGGTTACCAAGCAGACAAGTGGCAGAGCTGGAAAAAAACCCAGTCTCCCAAGTCCCACAACACTGCCTCAAAGCACCTAAGTCCCAATATGAAAAGTGACTTAGTCACTTCGGTGCCTGAGGGCATGTCTACACTATGAAATTAGGTCGAATTTATAGAAGTTGGTTTTGTAGAAAGCGTTTTTATACAGTCGAGTGTGTGTGTCGCCACACAAATGCTCTAAGTGCATGTTGTCGGCGGACTGTGTCCACAGTACCGAGGCAACCGTCGACTTCCGGAGCTTTGCACTGTGGGTAGCTATCCCACAGTTCCCACAGTCTCCATCACCCATTTGAATTCTGGGTAGAAATCCCAGTGCCTGATGGGGCTAAAACATTGTCACAGGTGGTTCTGGGTACATATCATCAGGCCCCCGTTCCCTCCCTCCCTCCGTAAAAGCAAGGGCAGACAATCGTTTTGCGCCTTTTTTCTTGAGTTACCTGTGTAGACGCCATACCACGGCAAGCATGGAGCCTGCTCAGCTAACCGTCACCGTATGTCTCCTGGATGCTGGCGGACGTGGTACTGCATTGCTACATAGCAGCAGTTTATTGCCTTTTGGCAGCAGACAGTGCAGTATGACTGGTAGCCATCGTCGATGTAGTCCTGGGTGCTCTTTTAACCGGGCACCTGGGCAAACATGAGAGTGACTCAGCCAGGTCATTTCCCTTGTTTCGTCTCATGGCGATTGAGTCCTACCCGCAGTGCACTGTCTTTTAATCTGCAGCTAGCAGAAGAGAATGGCCAGTAGTCATACTGCACCGTCTTCTGCCGAGCACCCAGGAGGTGACGATGGCTAGCGATCGTACTGCACAGTCTGCTGCCAGCAAGATGTATAAAGATAGATGAAGTGGCTCAAAACAAGAAATAGACCAGATTTCTTTTGTATTCATTTTCTCCTCCCTCCCTCCCTCTGTGAAATCAACAGCCTGCTAAACCCAGTTTTGAGTTCTATCCTTGAAGTTTTGAGTTCTATCCTTGAGGCGGCCATTCAGTTTCTTGCAAAGCCACCCCCTTAGTTGATTATAATTCCCTGTAAGCCAACCCTGTAAGCCATGTCGTCAGTCACCCCTGCCTCCGTCAGAGCAACAGCAGACAATTGTTCTGCGCCTTTTTTCTGTGCAGACGCCATACCACAGCAAGCATGGAGCCCGCTCAGATCACTTTGGCAATTAGGAGCACATTAAACACCACACGCATTATCCAGCAGTATATGCAGCACCAGAAACTGGCAAAGCAAAACTGGGCGAGTAGGCGACGTCAGCGCAGTTACGAGAGAGATGAGGACATGGACACAGACTTCTCTCAAAGCACGTGCCCTGGCAATGTGGGCATCATGGTGCTAATGGGGCAGGCTCATGTAGAGGAACGCCAATTCTGGGCCCGGGAAACAAGCACAGATTGGTGGGACCGCATAGTGTTGCGGGTCTGGGACGATTCCCAGTGGCTGCGAAACTTTCGCATGTGTAAGGGCACTTTTATGGAACTTTGTGACTTGCTTTCCCCTGTCCTGAGGTGCAAGAATACCAAGATGAGAGCAGCCCGCACAGTTGAGAAGCGAGTGGCAATAGCCCTGTGGAAGCTTGCAACGCCAGACAGCCACCGGTCAGTTGGGAATCAATTTGGAGTGGGCAAATCTACTGTGGGGGCTGATGTGATGCAAGTAGTCAATATAATCAAAGATCTGCTGATATAAAGGGAAGTGACCCTGGGAAATGTGCAGGTCATAGTGGATGGCTTTGCTGCAATGGGATTCCCTAACTGTGGTGGGGCCATAGATGGAACCCATATCCCTATCTTGACACCGGAGCACCAAGCCAGCGAGTACATAAACCGCAAGGGGTATTTTTCAATAGTGCTGCAAGCACTGGTGGATCACAAGTGACGTTTCACCAACATCAACGTGGGATGGCCGGGAAAGGTACATGACGCTCGCATCTTCACGAACTCTGGTCTGTTTCAAAAGCTGCAGGAAGGGACTTTCTTCCCAGACCAGAAAATAACCATTGGTGATGTTGAAATGCCTATAGTTATCCTTGGGGACCCAGCCTACCCCTTAATGCCATGGCTCATGAAGCCATACATAGGCAGCCTGGAGAGTAGTCAGGAGCTGTTTAACTACAGGCTGAGCAAGTGCAGAATGGTGGTAGAATGTACATTTGGACGTTTAAAAGCGCACTGGTGCAGTTTACTGACTCGGTTAGACCTCAGCGAAACCAATATTCCCACTGTTATTACTGCTTGCTGTGCGCTCCACAATATCTGTGAGAGTAAGGGGGAAGACATTTATGGCGGGCTGGGAGGTTGAGGCAAATCACCTGGCTGCTGGTTACACACAGCCAGACACCAGGGCAGTTAGAAGAGCACAGGAGGGTGCGGTGCGCAACAGAGTAACTTTGAAAAACAGTTTCATGACTGGCCAGGCTACAGTGTGAAAGTTCTGTTTGTTTCTCCTTGATGAAACCCCACTCCCCTTGGTTCACTCCATTTCCCTGTAAGCTAACCACCCTCCCCACCTCTCTTCGATCACCTCTTGCAGAGGCAATAAAGTCATTGTTGCTTCACAGTCATGCATTCTTTATTAATTCATCACACAAACAGGGGGATAATTACCTCGGTAGCCTAGGAGGGGTGGTGGAAGAGGGAAGGACAAGGCCACACAGTACTTTAAAAGTTTAGAAGTTGTTGAATGCCAGCCTTCTCTTACTTGGGCAATCCTTTGGGGTGGAGTGGCTGGAGGCCCCCCCACCGCATTCTTGGGCGTCTGGGTGAGGAGGCTGTGGAACTTGGGGAGGAGGTTGGTTGGTTACACAGGGACTGTAGTGGCGGTCTGTGCTCCTGCTGCCTTTCCTGCAGCTGAAGCATACGCTGGAGCATATTAGCTTGATCCTCCAGCAACCTCAGCATTGAATCCTGCCTCCTCTCATCACGCTGCCGCCACCTTTCAGCTTCAGCCCTCTCTTCAGCCCGCCACTTTCTCTCTTCTGCCCGCCATCTCTCCTCCCGGTCATTTTGTGCTTTCCTGCACTCTGACATTGTCTGCCTCCATGCATTCATCTGTCAGTGTGGGAGGACAGCATGAGCTCAGAGAACATTTCATCGCGAGTGCGTTTTTTTTGCCTTCTAATTTTCGCTAGCCTCTGGAAAGGAGAAGATCCTGTGATCCTTGAAACACATGCAGCTGGTGGAGAAAAAAAAAGGGACAATGGTATTTGAAAAGACATTTTATAGAACAATGGGTACACTCTTTCACGGTAAACCTTGCTGTTAACATTATATACATAGCACACGTGCTTTCGTTACAAGGTTGCATTTTGCCTCCCCCCACCGTGTGGCTAACAGCGGGGAACATTTTTGTTCAGCCATAGGCAAACAGCCCGACAGGAACGGGCACCTCTGAATGTCCCCTTAAGAAAAGCACCCTATGGTGCTATTTCACCTATTTCAACCAGGTGACAATGAATGATATCACTCTCCTGAGGATAATACAGAGAGATAAAGAACAGATCTTGTTTGAATGTCAGCAAACATACACAGCGATGCTTTGTTCTACAATGATTCCCGAGTATGTGCTACTGGCCTGGAGTGGTAAAGTGTCCTACCGTAGTGGATGGAATAAGGCTGCCCTCCCCAGAAACCTTTTGCAAAGGCTTTAGGAGTATATCCAGGAGAGCCACAAATGCCAGGGCAAGTTAATCATTAAACTTGCTGGCTTTTAAACCTTGTATAGTATTTAAAAATGTACACTCACCAGAGGTCCCTTCTCCGCCTGGTGGGTCCGGGAGGCAGCCTTGGGTGGGTTCGGGGGGTACTGGCTCCAGGTCCAGGGTGAGAAACAGTTCCTGGCTGTCGGGAAAACCAGTTTTTCCGCTTGTTTGCTGTGAGCTATCTACAACCTCATCATCATCATCTTTCTCGTCCCCAAAGTCTGCTTCTGTGTTGCCTCCATCTCCATTGAAGGAGTCAAACAACACGGCTGGGGTAGTGGTGGCTGAACCCCCTAAAATGGAATGCAGCTCATCATAGAAGCGGCATGTTTGGGGCTCTGACCTGGAGCGGCCGTTGGTCTCTCTGGTTTTCTGGTAGGCTTGCCTCAGCTCCTTAAGTTTCATGCGGCACTGCTTCGGGTCCCTGTTATGGCCTCTGTCCTTCATGCCCTGGGAGATTTTCACAAATGTTTTGGCATTTCAAAAACTGGAACGTACTTCTGATAGCACGGATTCCTTTCCCCATACAGCGATCATATCCCGTACCTCCCGTTCGGTCCATGCTGGAGCTCTTTTGCGATTCTGGGACTCCATCATGGTTACCTCTGCTGATGAGCTCTGCATGATCACCTCTGCTGATGAACTCTGCATGGTCACCTGTAGCTTGCCACACTGGCCAAACAGGAAATTGAAATTCAAAAGTTGGCGGGCCTTTTCCTGTCTACCTGGTCAATGCATCTGAGTTGAGAGTGCTGTCCAGAGCAGTCAAAATGGAGCACTCTGGGATAGCTCCCGGAGGCCAATACCATCTAATTGAGTCCACAGTACCCCAAATTTGACCCATCAAAACCAATTTCAGCGCTAATCCCCTTGTCAGGGGTGGAGTAAGGAAATCGATTTTAAGAGCCCTTTAAGTCAAAAAAAAGGGCTTCGTCATGTGGATGGGTGCAGGGTTACATCGATTTAACGCTGCTAAATTCAACCTCAACGCCTAGTGTAGACCAGGGCTAAGTGCTATCAGCTTTCAATAAGACTTACGCTCTTAAGTGCCTGAATCTATTTGGAAAGTGGGACTTAGGCTGTCTTGACAATTTTGCCTTTAAGCACATGCTGAAAGTTACACACATGCACTTGTGCGTTCTTGAATCGGGGCTTTGGTCAGGAGGACGGGGAGGAGGCTGATTATAAAGACGTACACACACATATCTTGATCATCAAAAGAGTTGGGAAAGGAAATGCAGAAAGATTACATAGCATAAGAGGGTTTAAGTACAATGTTTTAACACGTTACTTGAGTATGGTAGTGGAGCTTTAAATCTGTAAAATCAGCAAACAGATCATCTCATGTAAAACAATCCAATGTGCCAAGGAGACCATAAAATTGTACTGTGCTAATCTTCAGCAATTACCAATGGATGCAGCTGACAGAACATTAACAATTGAATCAGACACCAAGATCATCTATTTGTAAAATGAGAAAGTTTTATCCAAGAGAGTCACACTATTAATATTCTCAAAGAAAAATCAGTTTGAAGGGTGGGGTCATAGGCACCGACTTCCCTGCTTTTCCTGGGTGCTCGAACCCGCTTCTGCACCTGGCCCCACCCGCACTCCACCCCTTCCACAGGGCCCTGCCCCTACCCCGCCTCTTCCCACCCCTGCTTTGCCCCCATTCCAACCCCTTTCCCAAAGTCCCTGCCCCAACTCTGCCCCCTCCCTGCCCCATTCCAACTCCTTCCCCAAATCCCCTTGCCAGCCCTGCCTCTTCCCTGCCTCCTCCCCTGAGCTCGCCACTTTCCCGCTCCTCCCCTTCCCTCCCAGCATACTGCCTGGCCGGGCGGGAAATGCTGGGAGGTAGACAGAGGAGTGGGGATGCAGCATGCTCAGGGGAGTAGGCTGTGGAGAAGTTATGGCGGGGGGGTGAGGGGAGCTTGGCTGCCAGTGGGTGCATTTTTCCCCATCGCTGCTCCAGCCCCAGAGCACCCACGGAGTCCGCACTTATGGCTGGGGTCTAGGTTGAGGGATGGAGATAGAAAAGAACAGATAGAAAGAGAACTCCAGCCTAACAAAAGGGGGAGGGAGGCGGGGGAGGAAAAAAAAAAACTTTCCAGTTCCTCCTCTCCGGAACTCAGAAGATAACTTTGCAAGTGGCTTAATGTCTTTTTCTTTAGGGTTTTTTGTATTTGCATATGAATAAAAAGGAATTCCAAAAAAAAAAAATCAAATATAAGCTTCATGGTCAACAGTCTTTTTATAAAAATAACAAGGAGTCCGGTGGCACCTTAAAGACTAACAGATTTCTTTGGGCATAAGCTTTTGTGGGTAAAAAACCCACTTCTTCAGATATGCATTCTTCTTGCATCTGAAGAAGTGGGTTTTTTACCCATGAAAGCTTATGCCCAAATAAATCTGTTAAGTCTTTAAGGTGCCACCGGACTCCTTGTTGTTTTTGTGGCTACAGACTAACATGGCTACCCCCTGATACTAGTCTTTTTATAGAAACAAAGGCCCAAGAGGAGAATTTAAGCAATTATTCTAAGCCAAAGAAGCAGTCATTTCAAATAAATGTATCACAGCCTCCAAATTTTCAGTGATAAAATCTTGTGTCATCTAATGATGACAGTGATGATGACTGAAACAGTGGTTTAAAATACAACAGTTGTGTAGGGCCTAATTTAAGAAATACAGGTTATTTATTTACACCTCTATAGACTGAAAGAGTGTGATTTGCCTAGGTATGTATTTTTAGAATTTTGAAAGTTTATTTCTTAGGCATCAATAAAGGTTATAGAAATTATATTAAGTTCTCTTTGTGGTAAGCTGCTGACTAATTAATCATTTTTAATAGGCAGGAGATTTATAAGCATCACTCTGAATTCACAAAGAAAACAGAGAAAGTAAAGAGATAGGACGCTTGTGGGGAAGAAATGTAGAATCCAGGAAACAGCTCTCCTTTGGCAGAGAGTCTGCCAAGTGAATAAGCAACAACACAACTGCTCTTTGCTCATTCTGTCTATCCTGGAAGCAGGGGGAGGAGAGGCGGGTTTAATTTTAAATATTGCTCAGAAAGATCTTTTTCAGTGAAGAAAAATTCAGTATTAGGCACCCTTTGGAGAGGATGGGGAAATTCTAAGAGGTGCAGCACAGAACTTGCAGCCCTGGGGGACATGAGGCTAACATGGATTTTAGCCACGCTTGTGCCCCCCTGATTCTGAGTTGATCTGGAGGGCAGAGCAGCCTCCAGCGTAATCTGCACAGCCCAAGAGGCCTGTGTAAATTACAGCAGCCTATGGGCCGCATGGTCCAGAGTCTCTGCACTGCAAGTACACGAGTATTAATAAGCCATTACAGATGGTGGGGCTAACTCACTTGCTAAGTATGTTTTAACACCACTGTAAATAATCGTTCCACACCTCCACGCCTCACAGTAATGCAAATAACTGCAACCCTCACACAATCGTATAGGCCAACGTATGGGCCAGCTTGCATTGTGAGACTAAGGAGCAAGTGGGCCTAAGGCAGCCCCTACTTTGTTTGTATTGGCTAGCCACATTACAGTGGGCAGCAATGCAGGAGGGGAAAGCAGCCCTCCCCTTGTGCAGATGGGCTGCAAGGACTGGGGATGGGCAAAGCTTTGATTCTATCTCCCAAGACATCTAGTAGCATAGCTGCTGGTATATCAGGGAACATACGCTGCGCTAAGCATGGAATGGGTTGCATCAGGAGAAGCAACAGCAGCACACTGCTTCCTACTCTGGATGGGTCATTAAATCACAATCTAGCCTTATTCCTAATCCTTACTACACAATATGGCATTAAGGGCCTTAGGACCTGATCCTACACTCAATGAAGTCTCTTGAGCCTAGTCAGTGAGCTCAGTGGACATTGGATCAGGACCTTAGTCCTCAAAGAACTGTTTTAAAGGGGCCAAAACTTTCAAAGCACAAAAGTGACTTAAAAAGTGGTTAACACGCATTGTGATGAATGGGCTGCCCGTTTTCTGTTTTAACAAGATGCATAAAACGGCATGAAAGGCCACACAAATTACCCCTCGTCATGAAAAAGCAGAAATCGCAGTCAGACAATCACTTCGGGCTGCCTTCAAAAGGACAGATCTTTGAAAATTCTAAATAATCCCATGCCCTTTGTATTAATAATAGTATTGTAAACTCACAGCGCTTCCAGTGTGAAATGATATGGTTTTATCCATTTGTCTTTCTCAAGCAATTTATTCCAATCTTTTGCAGTCAACTGATAAATTAGGTGACTGTTAATAGCTCTCACTTTATACACAGAAAAGGCACATTTTGATTAAAGTTTTTTGTTCCCCGCCCCCCCCCATACTTTTGACAAAATTAGGACAGACATTTCTAACATAGGGCATTAAAATGATCAGCCTATGGATGTTATGGGAACTAGCTCTATTGACTTCAGTATGTTCGAGTTCCCAAATCTCTATATATTGGAGTCATTTTTCTGCTGTTTTTCAACATAGCAAAAATAATGAATGACTGAAAGAAGGAAACTTGAAATCCCTTTTTATAATCCATGCAGAAATAACCATGTCCTCAAAAAAATTAAGAACCAGCTACAATTGTTCTATTATGAATTCTTAAACTCAGTCCCTTAATCTTTAAAACAGACATCACTTTGAAAAAAGGCTAACCAAAAAAAAAAAAAAAAACTTCTACTCTTCCTCATTATCGTACTATAAATTTAAGCCACTAATGAAATCACAAAGATTTATACCAACAGCAGGCTATGTTCCTTGTGAGCTGAAGTTGTGATTATGGAGAAATGTAATAGAGTTTTTGAACTGTTTGTTTCCAACATGTCACATTGCAGAAAGAAAAACTCATTTCTGTGCATTAAAAAAGGTAGTACAATCTGCCAGTAATGACTAGCTTCTAAATACTGCCATTTGCCTACTCTTCAAAATGCTCTTGATTATTCTCCATCTGTAAAACAGAAAGTTCAAGGTGTCTTCCGATGATAGTTCTCTCACTGTCTTCATACAAATAACTGGCCCAATCCTGTAGTGCTTACTCATATAATTAGCCTTTACTGCCACAAAAATGTCCTCTTTATATCAATAGGGCTATTCATTTGAGTAAGGACCACTCACATAAGTAAGAGTTTGCAGGATCTAATTGCATCAAATAACTTTTCAATTACAAAGATTTCATAACTGATTTCCCCCTTCCCCCCGCACCAATAAGTACAGATGACGAGAGAGAGAAGGCATTTAAGAGTAGTAATAATAATAAATAATAATAATATTTTGCCATGAAGTTTCTGGTTTCTATGTGTCCTGAAAGCATTTTAATATGAAAATATGGCATTCTAATTATTCTGTTTTCTTTCTAAATTCGTTTGTATGAAAAATATTGATTTGACAGCTTGGGAGACCAAAACTCTCAATTTAACCATAACACATAAAGCAGCTATGCAAGCATCCCCACAATACCCGAACAATAGATATCAACCCTGTTCAAATAGGAACCGGGCTGAATTCAAACCAGGGACCTAATGGTTTAAAAAAACAAAACAAAACAGTTCCCTAAGGTATCCAATTGTATCCTATTGTATTATGCAGACAGATTTTCCATTTAGAGATTATTAAACAGTTATTTTACAACTATAATTTCAGGACTAGAGCCATGATCTAGCCTCTATGGGGAACCCCAGTAGCACATCTATAAAGTAGAATACATAACATTTTGTATTTATATTTTTAAAATATTAATCAAATGTTTGAAAGCAATGGGAGTTCTGGGTGCTCAGTACTTTTGAAAAATCAGGCCACTTACTCATGAGCCTAACTTTAGACTCCTATTTCTGAAAATCTTAGCCTTAGAGTTCAAGTGGATTCCTGGACAAATCCATCTGAACTGGGGAATTGACCCATTCCTCACCATGACACTTCTGGTATAGTAGTTTGTGGACATTCTTTGGTCCTTGATGTAAAAGAACTAGTACTTCACATTTTTAAAAAATGAAAAAAAATATACCACCCCAATTTTCAGACAGAAATGTATTTACCTGTAATGGGAGAGTTAATACAATAAAAAGAGACTTTCTTTCATCATCAAGGGTATGAGAAATGTTCTTTTATCCAAAGCAGAGTTCTGTCTAACATTAATCACCACAAATGTGTTCTGGTCACTAACTAAATTATATATTGTGAGTAATACACTCAGTTCTGCGGACAAGTTAGCAAAATTGACCTTCCTTTGCCCCTTGGTGTTCACATTGATCGTGCTTTCTCTACTATCATCCAAAGCATTCTTGAGGGGAAATAGAGGAGATAATGGGATAAATGTTCAAAAGTGCCTAATCTTCTCTTGGTCCAATTGGAGTCATGGTTGTGCTTTCACCTGCATCTTTGCTCTAGCTCAGTATTTTTCCCTGTATATTGTTATGGAAGTAAATGCCCAAGCTATGCTTGCCCTGAAACTAGCATTAGAAAAACCATCCACCCAGCGTTTCAATGTTCTTCTCAGAGCTAGCCTGCAAAGGGTGCTAGAGAACTGTATAAACTGAGTCTTCCCATGCATCAAGTTATTAGTAAGGTAGTCCCACCACCCCTGCCCCCACCATCACCACCACCACACACACACACACACAGAAGTTCATATGCTGGACATAAATATAGGACAGTGGAACACAATTAGCACCCATGTACTACAAAATAACTCCCAAATAAGTTCTAAAATGTTTCCAACTGCTCCAACTCACACCAAATATAAATGACTGTACCATAAACAGCAAGCAAGTACCATATGGCAAACAACTGCAATACAGTTGCATCCCACATCTTTAGCATTTAGGTTCAACAATGTGATTAACAAGGGAATCCACTTAGATTTTTCACTGGGCTATGCATGGCAATGTAACAGAGCATAAATACACCAACAGGTAGGCAAGCAACATCAGATAGATGTTGACCAGTTATAACGTGAGACTAAAAATTAGTAATGTTATCAATTGAAGGTTCAGTCACAGTTTGGCTGAATACATTTTGAATATACATGTTCAGTCAATCAGTCAAATTCCCAGAAGCCAAATATTAGTTGTATATGCCTCATTCCAGTAGTAAATAACTCTCTCTTTCTCACCCACATACAACTGAAAGATTTAAAAATACCTCTTAGCTCAAGGAAACAACAAGGTCAATGGACATTAACCAGAATGAAAAGATTTTTGCTGTACTAAAAGTATATGTCATCTGTGTAAAATTAATAATAAAAAAACCTCTGAAAGGTAATACAGGAATTCAAGTGAATTATTAATGGAACAGACTAAACTACTAAGTAAGTGGATGTATAAAGAAAGAATCTGAACTCTAAAGCAAAACTCTGATGGAGAAAAAGCTGTTACATTTAAAAAGAAAAATCAGTTGATACCTTATTGAGGGAGTTTGGGGAAGAGTGTAGTTTGTTTTAGTGCCTTCCTATAGGTTGTAATCCAACTCCCATTGACTTGAAGGAGCATCACCAGGTAATTTTATGACTATGTTCTAAGCAAATTCAGACTTACAAGTCTGTCAAAAATGCCTCAGGGGCAACAAGCTAGCCATTGATTTTATGCAGTTAGAATAGCTATTATTGCGCTTCTGAGAAAGCTCTCTTGTAAAACTTATTAGCAGTACTCTAGAGCATTGCATAGCAGTTGCATGCTACTCTCACGATGGCCTTGTCAATGCATTTTAAATTAATATTTAAAAACAGCTATTCACAGGAATGCATCTGTATCTGAAAATCACTCTTTCCATTCAACTTAATGCTGTGCCTCAAAGTGCATTCATTGTAGCTTTAGAACCAATTTCCAACAAATAACTAGCTCAGAATAAGCATCAATAATAAAACCTTTTGTATATTTGAGTGTCTACATAAACAAATGTTTTTATGCAGCTTTATAATGATGAACATTTCTCTTCTGCATGTGTGGATGTGCTGTTGGTAATTTGCATACTATGCATGATGGGATATGTTTAAGTATCAGTAATAGCTATGATAAGATTGACAATCAGTTTCATGAACTCTGTCAATATATAAATAATGTAATCTCTAGAGAGATCAGAACCTCTGGAGAGATCAGACTAATGATTTCCTGTATTTTATTGCTGATCATTTTCCAACTATTAGACATATAAGTAAGAGCACCATAAGTGAAGAAAGGAACCTCATTCTTCCCAAGCTTCCAGTGTGCATGGGAGACAGATTGTCATATTTACAACACTGGCTGTTTGATGTCCAATTTTTCATTTGGATTTCCTTATACACAGAAGACCAGGAACATGAGTATTTAGTTCCATCCTGCATGACTGCCCTGCGCAGATAAGTTAGTCTTCAGTTTACACTACCAATGCAATATGCATATTTTAATATATTTAAATAAACATATTAAAATAAATTAGTAAATAAATCTAAGCATTCTGTATAATGTGGGAATTATAACACTAGGGTTTTCTGGGGAAACAGCAGTTTTTCCAGACACTTTTAACGGCTTTAAAGAAGCTAGTTCTGCTGGCAAATTTTAGAGTGAAACATTTGGTTAAATGGGCGTACATTATCAGATCCTTAATTTGGTTGTTTCTAGTTAGAGTGCTGTTAGCTATAGAGATATAAGGCAAAAAGCCAGAAACAGTGTGTGAACTTCTGTGCAAGTTATCCCAGATTGCAAAAGCAATCGTATGTGAGTGTGTGTGTTCTGGTTGACAGTAACAGAGTTACTACTGAAGCAGTATTTAGACTGAGAAAATTAATACTTCCTTTTTCAATACTGACTCAAAAACTTAATCACCTGCGGAATACCAGAGCACCAAGGATATGAGCCAATGTATAATTAAACTGTGGAACTTCCTGCCGCAGGAAGTCATTGATGCCAAGAATTTAACAAGATTCAGAAAGGTATTGGGCATTTACATGGTTGTCAAGAATATCTAGAGTAATCATAATTAACAACAAATGTTGTGGAAGATATTATTAAACTTCATGCTTCAGGTTTTAATCCAGTCTTTCACTATTAGAGATCAGGATGAGATTTAATGTAGGGGGCCGATTACCCCACATCTACCTGCTGGGGGGAGGTTCTTATTACCTTCCTCTCAAGCATCTGGTGGTGATCACAGTCAGACAGGCTACTGGACTAGATAGACCTTGGTCTGAGCCAGTGTTGCTCTTTCTAGCCTATATTGCTAACTGGCATTAACCTCTAGCAGATGTAGTGGAATATCGATTCATACATTTAGGGTAATTTATTTTTGGCAGGCAATGTGTAAAAAAATCCAGAACAAATGGTTAGCTCTAAAATGCCTGCAACATGCCAATAAAATATTCAGCAATGGAAAATTCTCCCTGTCCCAAAAAGCTGAAGAACATCTGAAGTCGCTACCGTTTTTATTCTTGAATGCCATTCAAGGTCTGCTGTTCTCATTTCTGAAGCAGTGCACCTATAGCCCTAAGCAGATTATTTTCCCAGTGGTTATTAGGTATGTTTTATTCATTATAATGCTGCCAAATGAAAATTATTTTCCCCTGTTAACAGATGGTATTAATATGAGCCTTCAGAAAAAATCCCAGTCCGTGGAGGAGTCAGAAAGTATTAACTAACAACCAACCTTGCCTCCCACCCCAGAAAACAAACTATTTTGCCAAACAGAAGAATTTCACATAGAATAGCTAGTAGTTTGTTTCACTGAAGGAAATCACCATTCCATCCCAAAGCTTATGATTTCACCTAACCTTATTATGTATCCTGACTGGTTATCAAACAACTTCTGATGATCTCAAGGATGTGCCACCACACCTGTGTGCTTCCCAGGTGTTTTCACCTGAGCATTAGTTGGCTCCTAGCCTGAATTTTTTAATTTTATTTTATTTTTTCACTGTTGGCCACTGGGAAGCTGTGAGCCCTGGCTGGGTATGTCTGTGCAGTCCCTGCCAGCGAGCCTCTCAGCTCAAATTGCCAGACTCACAGGCTAGTTGGACTCATGGTAGGACTCTAAAAATAACGGTGTAGATAGCACTGTGAAGTTGCAATGTCAATATCAAACCCCATCAGTACAATTACAGTGCATCTGTTGCTAAAAGAAAGGAATGGTGCTTTAGCATTGTTTGTGAATACAGCAATAGTTATTTCCAGTAGTGATGCTTTACATACGTTACCTTCTCCAATGTTCCACACAAAGGGCATCAAACTGATTTTAAAAGAGAACAAAAGCCTTGCATGTACTTTTATAATACAGGATGTGGTGGGTGAATGGCATAGCATTACTAATAGATGCTGGCTAGAGGACTCTGCAGTTGTGCTGCCAAGGGCTGATGCAGCAATCATGGGCACATGTAGTTTTCCTTTTTGGGACTCAGTTTGAAGTCGCTGCTGTTTCAGACAGAACAAGTATCATTCTCTTGGAGACGCAGGTAATTATGGGTGCATTTACTGCCAGGAAGTTGTAACTTGAAAAGGCAGAGGGGGGGAAAAAATTGGCAGACTAGTTTTTGAAGACCATAAGTGAGCGCCCATGATGAGAAGGTCAACCTAGCTCCCGTCCGCTTTAATGGTAATTTGCACATTGCTGTGCTAATCCGGGGTGTGCTTGGAAGATGTTCACTTTCTGAGTGTTGACCTAGGCTCATTATCTGATATGTTAACAAAATTCAATCTATGTTAATGATGTTTAGAGGCTATTTAAACCTGGGAAACATGAGCTGCATAAACTTCTTGGAGCTTAAAGGAGGCCTTTGGAGTTCATTTTGCCTGGGATATGGTTATTATCCTGTAAGCAGCAGGCACCCTCAGGTTATATCTATTATCTGGGTGTGGAAATTACTTGTATAATATCCTTTAAGTAATTATCAAAGACTTGTTTATGTTGATCAAATGTGTTCTGTTTGCACTTGATCCAAAGACCCATGAAGTTAATTGACTAACTCTCATTGACTTTAGTGGACTTTGGATCTGGCCCTAAATGTGCATGTTCTTGCTGTCCTTAAGGGTAATTGAACATATCAACATTGCACAAATTAAGAGCTTTATGCATTTGAGTCATATAGTCTTTTTCTGTGCTTTTCTAAAGTCCCACACCTTTGATAAAGGAAGGAAATGGTAAAATCTGATGGACTGTACAATGACACATGAATACACTAAAACTTCAGTATCTTCCTAAAATAGTTTGATTTAGGGGTATGCTTTGTGTTAAGAGAACTCTAGGGATTGGACACAAAAATGAGTGAGGGTGGACTCTGAATCATAGAACATCAGGGGTGGAAGGGACCTCAGGAGGTCATCTAGTTCAACCCCCTGCTCAAAGCAGCACCAATCCCCAACTAAATCATCCCAGCCAGGGCTTTGTCAAGCCTGACCTTAAAAATTTCTAAGGAAGGAGATTCCACCACCTCCCTAGGTAACGCATTCCAGTGTTTCACCACTCTCCTAGTGAAAAGCTTTTTCCTAATATCTAACCTAAACCTCCCACACTGCAACTTGAGACCATTACTCCTTGTTCTGTCATCTGCTACCACTGAGCACAGTCTAGATCCATCCTCTTTGGAACCCCCTTTCAGGTAGTTGAAAGCAGCTATCAAATCCCCCCTCATTCTTCTCTTCCGCAGACTAAACAATCCCAGTTCCCTTAGCCTCTCCTCATAAATCATGCGTTCCAGTCCCCTAATCATTTTTGTTGCCCTCCGCTGGACATTTTCCAATTTTTCCACTTCCTTCTTGTAGTGTGGGGCCCAAAACTGGACACAGGACTCCAGATGAGGCCTCACCAATGTCGAATAGAGGGGAACGATCACGTCCCTCGATCTGCTGGCAATGCCCTCACTTATACATCCCAAAATGCCATTGGCCTTCTTGGCAACAAGGGCACACTGTTGACTCGAATCCAGCTTCTCATCTACTGTAACCCCTAGATCCTTTTCTGCAGAACTGCTGCCGAGCCATTCAGTCCCTAGTCTGTAGCGGTGCATGGGATTCTTCAATCCTAAATGCAGGACTCTGCACTTGTCCTTGTTGAACCTCATCAGATTTCTTTTGGCCCAATCCTCTAATTTGTCTAGGTGCCTCCTATCCTTACCCTCCAGTGTATCTACCTCTCCTCCCAGTTTAGTGTCATCTGCAAACTTGCTGAGGGTGCAATCCACACCATCCTCCAGATCATTTATGAAGATATTGAACAAAACCGGCCCGAGGACTGATCCTTGGGGCACTCCACTTGATACTGGCTGCCAACTAGACATGGAGCCATTGATCACTACCCGTTGAGCCCAACAATCTATCCAACTTTCTATCCACCTTATAGTCCATTCATCCAGCCCATACTTTTTTAACTTGCTGGCAAGAATACTGTGGGAGACCGTGCCAAAAGCTTTGCTAAAGTCAAGAAACAACATGTCCACTGCTTTCCCCTCTTCCACAGAGCCAGTTATCTCATCATAGAAGGCAATTAGATTAGTCAGGCATGACTTGCCCTTGGTGAATCCATGCTGACTGTTCCTGATCACTTTCCTCTCTTCTAAGTGCTTCAGAATTGATTCCTTGAGGACCTGCTCCATGATTTTTCCAGGACTGAGGTGAGGCTGACTGGCCTGTAGTTCCCAAGATCCTCCTTCTTCACTTTTTTTAAAGATGGGCACTACATTAGCCTTTTTCCAGTCGTCCGGGACTTCCCCCGATCACCATGAGTTTTCAAAGATAATGGCCAATGGCTCTTCAATCACAACCGCCAGCTCCTTTAGCACTCTCGGATGCAGCGCATCCGGCCTCATGGACTTGTGCTTGTCCAGCTTTTCTAAATAGTCCCGAACCACTTCTTTCTCCACAGAGGGCTGGTCACATCCTGCCCATGCTGTACTGCCCAGTGCAGTAGTCTGGGAGCTGACCTTGTTCGTGAAGACCGAGGCAAAAAAAGCATTGAGTACATTAGCTTTTTCCACATCCTCTGTCACTAGGTTGCCTCCCTCACTCAGTAAGGGGCCCCACACTTCCCTTGACTTTCTTCTTGTTGCCAACATACCTGAAGAAACCCTTCTTGTTACTCTTAACATCTCTTGCTAGCTGCAATTCCAGGTGTGATTTGGCCTTCCTGATTTCACTCCTGTGTGCCCGAGCAATATTTTTATACTCTTCCCTGGTCATTTGTCCAGTCTTCCACTTCTTGTAAGCTTCTTTTTTGTGTTTAAGATCAGCAAGGATTTCACTGTGAAGCCAAGCTGGTCGCCTGCCATATTTACTATTCTTTCTACATATCGGGATGGTTTGTCCCTGTAACCTCAATAAGGATTCTTTAAAATACAGCCAACTCTTTTGGACTCCTTTCCCCCTCATGTTATTCTCCCGTGGATCCTGCCCATCAGTTCCCTGATTTTCTGAAGTCTAGGGTCCATATTCTGCTGCTCTCCTTTCTTCCCTGTGTCAGGATCCTGAACTTGACCATCTCGTGGTCACTGCCTCCCAGATTCCCATCCACTTTTGCTTCCCCTACTAATTCTTCCCAGTTTGTGAGCAGCAGGTCAAGAAGAGCTCTGCCCCAGTTGGTTCTTCCAGCGCTTGCACCAGGAAATTGTCCCCTACGCTTTCCAAAAACTTCCTGGATTGTCTGTGCACCACCGTATTGCTCTCCCAGCAGATATCAGGGTGATTGAAGTCTCCCATAAGAACCAGGGCCTGTGATCTAGTAACTTCCGTGCGTTGCCGGAAGAAAGCCTCATCCACCTCATTCCCCTGGTCCGGTGGTCTATAGCAGACTCCCACCACGACATCACCCTTGTTGCTCACACTTCTAAACTTAATCCAGAGACTCTGAGGTTTTTCTGCAGTTTCATACTTGAGCTCTGAGCAGTCATACTGCTCCCTTACATACAATGCAACTCCCCCACCTTTTCTGCCCTGCCTGTCCTTCCATCCAGTTTATATCAATCCATGACAGTACTCCAGTTATGTGAGTTATCCCACCAAGTCTCTGTTATTCCAGTCACATCATAATTCCTTGACTGTGCCAGAACTTCCAGTTCTCACTGCTTGTTTCCCAGGCTTCTTGCATTTGTGTATAGGCACTTGAAATAACTCGCTGATCGTCCCTCTTTCTCAGTATGAGGCAGGAGCCCTCCCCTCTCACGCACTCCTGCTTATGCTTCCTCCTGGTATCCCACTTCCCCACTTACTTCAGGGATTTGGTCTCCTTCCCCCAGTGAACCTAGTTTAAAGCCCTCCTCACTAGGTTAGCCAGCCTGCTTACGAAGATGCTCTTCTCTCTCTTCGTTAGGTGGAGCCCGTCTCTGGCTAGCACTCCTCCTTCTTGGAACACCATCCCATAGTCAAAGAATCCAAAGCCTTCTCTCCGACACCACCTGCGTAGCCATTCATTGACTTCCACGATTTGACGGTCTCTATCCAGGCCTTTTCCTTCCATGGGGAGGATGGACGAGAAGACCACTTGCACCTCAAAATCCTTTATCCTTCTTCCCAGAGCCACATAGTCTGCAGTGATCCACTCAAGGTCATTCTTGGCAGTATCATTGGTGCCCTCGTGGAGAAGCAGGAAGTGGTAGCGATCCAAGGACTTGATGAGGCTCGGCAGTCTCTCCGTCACATCATGAATCCTAGCTCCTGGCAAGCAGCAGACTTCTCAGTTTTCCCGATCTGACATTGTTTTGAATAATCTGAGTATGTTACAAGTGCAATACTTGGGATTGTGGTAAGAGATTGGCTCTCTTTGTTCATCATTCTCCTTATCCTAAGCGGTATTTTGTGCTACAGGATCACATTCTACTAAGGAGCTTATTGTCGTCTACTCTCTGTTTGTATAGCATCTATCACATGGGGCCCTGCCCTTGAGGGAAGGGCTCTAGGAATTACCATAATACAAAGAGTAAATAATAAAGTTAATATTGCTATGCCCATACTTATGTCACTAGCAGGTTTTAGATTAAACAGTAATGCCATTTTTAACATAATTCACAGAATAGAAAATACAAGTAGGAGACGGGAAAGGCTATGGTCTGCCCCAGTACATGCTGGGGCACCCCAACTGGATCACTGCTCTTTGCTGTAGGGGGCTGATCCGACACTCCTTCCACAAGGAGGCAGTTTATCCCCCGCTATCCTTTCCCATATTCAAAAATTACACAGCTAACTCATGCAGCCCACTAACAGAACCCTGTTAAAACTCAAAATATTCCCCACACTCAGGGGTGAAAGTAACAAAGGATTTACCAGTACTCCAGAGTCCTGAGCAGGGGCGTGGCCTCAACCAGAAGAGGCAGGGCCTTGACTCCGCTACCCCAGAGGCTCTGGCAGCGGGGCTTCGGTGGCGCTTTAAGGGGCCCGGGGCTCTGGCTGCTGCAGGGAGTCCAGGGCCTTTTAAAGCGCCAGCCTGGGGAAGCCAGTCCGGTCCAGCTTACTTTCACCTCTGCCCACACTATTATTTCTTTCTAAGGGTTTTGTTCGGGTGTTTCATTTTGTTCTTACACTTGCACTTGGCTTCAATAATTCCCATTCTTTTTGGAGGCAGCATCCCTGTCTGGCAATCAACTGTTGTTACACTCCAGCCTGCCTTGGTGATTCCCTGGACAGGACTGGCCAGCTCATTTTTGAACCCTAAATCCCATCCCTATTGTGCTTACCTTGAGAAAAGTTTGCATTTGTTCTGGAGAAAGGTTAATGTTCAGAAAGATGGAGTTTCTTTTAACTGTCCCAAGTTTACAGTTAGCTATTTTTCATGGCATCTTATTTCCTCTCCACAGAAACTGTTACTAACTAACTAAGATAATTACCACGGACAAATAAGATTAACACGCAAGTCACTGAATACTCAGAACAGTTGTCCTTATACAAAATTCATCAGATATTCCCAAATGTCAGCACCAGACAAATTTCACCATCTGGTCAACAAGATAAAGCCTATTAACAAAAACTTTGCAGATTAGAGGCTCTTGTCCATAAAAACAAGAGTCATGCAGGTGGGGCTATGATTTTCCATCAAGCCTTTCACACAGCAATCAAGAAGAATTTGATATATTTGATTCAGCAGCCAAACTGATCTCTTTGTGGATTCAGAAAACAGCACAGGTCTGGAATTTAAGGAGAAGGGAAAAGTCATTGTGTAGACAAAGCAAAAACAGCCATGAGGCAACAAAGGATTGAGCTTAATCTTTTATCCAATTTTCCAGACCCACAATTAGCTGCTGATCTACTTTAATATTTCTTTGCTCCATTCCCACATGTGGTGGCATGGCTTTCATATCCCTCTATAGATTTTCAGATGATTTTGGTCATTGCCTCAAGTATGGAAGTAAATAGTATCACATCACTTACGTATTTTCTGTTTATAAAAAGACAGATACAGAAGCTGTCCAGAGACAAAGCCACTGACCAAGAAGGAGAATATCAAGTGGATGAAACTGAATTTGACCATTTCTTCTTTTAGTGGCAAGCAAATGACTTATTATGCATGGCAGTTAAGACTTAAGCATCAATTCATCTAGCTATTTAATAAACAATAATACTCTTATACACTTTTTCATCAGAAGATCTTAACATGCTTTACAAAGGAGATCAGTATCACTATCCTCAGTTTACATCCCCAGCTCTCCTGAATTCTACTCCAGTGCTCAGTCCACTAGGCCACACTGCTCTCAGTACTGCTTAAGTATGTGCCAATAGCTACTAACATGCTTAAAGACAGGCATATGCTTGATGTACCTAAGCTACAGTACCTTGCTAAACTGATGCTTTCATGATCTCCCATATAGGAAAACAAATAACGGAATGCCACAAACGATAAAAAGAAAGATTCTTAGAACAAAGGTAGGTTGTGATTATTTTTCTTCTAGTAGTTCCCGTATAGCTTAATATTTCTTGCTTAACTTTTCTATGTCATTATGGAAGTGCTTTTAGAAACTCAGCTACAGCAGTGAAGTTGAGTGAAGCTTGTGTTGAATTTCAGGTCCCGCTGAGCACTGTGGATCCGATAACTCTTTTAAGTGCCAGATCCACAAATGCAAACATTTGGATATGCTAAAATAGGTAACCTAGAGTTTGGTAAGCCTAATAGCACATTGAGGTCTGCCAGGGTTTTGCCTTATAGATACAGTTTGGAAGAAAGCCCTAGATTCATAGATTTTTGAGGCTAAAAGGAATCGTTGTGATTATATAGTCTGACCTCCTGCATAACACAGGCTGGAGAATCTCACCCAGTGATTCCTACATCAAGCCTAACTACCTGAGGCTGAAGGAAAGGCTGTTTACTCAAAAACATATATTTTTTCTGTGAAATTAAGCAAGTGTGAAACGAATTTCAGTTGATCAGACAGGTTTTCATTTTTGAGTGACAGAGCAAGTGTCAGAATTTCATGCCTTTCTCTCCAAAGCAAGACTTGAAACACTTGCATTCTGGGAAAGACCCTTAAGGACAAGAGACACTGACTCCTCCTCCTATACCTGGAATTTCTTTAACTTGAAGGCACATACTCTCCTTTTGGGCAAACACCTCTAGACTCTCCTATGAAGTGAGGGACGGGGACGCATTCACTTGAGAATGGGGACCCAATTAGTTCTGTGCTGCTGTCTCCTAAGTCTTTGTCCTTCTGAGAATCTAGGTCCTGCCCTGGAAGATGGTACTAAGACTCTTGGCCCCACAACACTAAGGGGAAGGAATACTAGGGAGATATAGTACTGCAGTGGTTCCCTTATCTGATGCTGGAGGCAAAGGAAAGAGCAGCTGGCTATCCTACTTTCACCCCCTGCTTTGCAATTGCTCCTCTCCATCCCAAATCTCTCTGGGGCCTCGCCCAGGGAAATCGTACTGGGGCTTTCACTTCACTGTCAATGGGAGTTTTCCCCATATGCATAAAAAGCAGGATCTGGCCCTTTCAAAGAATTGTTCAGAACTCTGTATTTATGACAGTTAAGGTAGTATATTAACTATATCAAATAACTTTGTCAGCAAAATTTAGATTGCAAGTAGGGGTCAGATTTGGACTGGCTGGATCACGGGCTAGGCTACAAACAGTCTGCAGTGGACATGTCTCCTTCACAATAGAAACCCTTGTTGTGACACAGGGACCCCTGGTGCTAACTGGCAGAGGACACAGGGAGTGCACAGAGTTTTACAGGAATCCCTTGGGGTCGATATACACAAAATAGTTCAAAGGGTGGCATATAAGGTCTCTACCAAGAGCCAGTAGCCCACTGGTCATCATAATCATTGTGAAATGTACATACAGATAGGTTTTAGTATAGATATAACCCCTTAAAGTTATGTCCTTAGGGTCTTGGTCTTAAAGTAGGTCACAAGAAGGTATGTCACATTCCTCAGCAATGTTCCTTTCAGAGAGGAGATAGCGATACAGATGTTTACTGTCTAGCCATTCGTGGATTGTATGCCTCACAATGTATGCCTATTTGCAGACTTAGCTAGGGGCTAAATAGATATTTACAAGAGAGGAAGTCTACAGAATGAAAGATAGCAGGAGGGTGCCCGGTTTTCAATTAAGACGAAGGATCTTTCTGGTATATCTTGAAATGCAAAGGAACACTCTGGATCCTTCACCTAGGAGGCAAGCTCATGAAAGGAGAGTCACAACCAACCTGATTAAAGCACTGCAGAGATTTTGGTTGACCATGACTCTACAAGACATGGGAGTACCTAATAAGTTAAGTCTAGGCTCTAGAATGTGGGATGATGTTATTTTACATGTAACCGTTTGTTTCCAATACTTCTGCTTGCTACTACTTGAATCTTTACGCTTCATTAAATAAACATATTTGATGTCACTATAAACATACGTAAGTGCTGTGTGTTGATCAGAGCAGTGATCTGAGGTGTAACCAGTGAGCTGGGATATATGGTTTCTTTGGCAGCAGCGCATCTGAATACTGTAAGTGCCCAGTGGACGATGGACCAAACGCTCCAAGGAGATGCTCGCAGGACTCAAGTGCTACAGTGTGCCTAAGCCTAACCCATAGAGAGATGGTCGGGCCTGCATAGGCTGAGAGGGGAGTACTTGTGCTGCCTGGAGTGGAGTTGGAGAGCTGACCCCCAGCACGTACAGAGAAGGCTTCCTCATGCTATGGGGAGGTATTAGCAAGGTGCCTCGCAACCCTGGGTACCTCTGGGAAGCAACATGCCCAGACATTAATCCCTGCCACTCTCCTAGGACCTGATCCAACTGAAGGCTATGGTCTTTCAATTGATTTTAATGGGAATTGGATTTGGCCACTGGTGCAGAATGCTACTGGCCTCTTCACATCACATGGCAGGTAAATACTCCATACTTTTGACTGCCTGGCCATAGCAAAAAGAGCAAATTGTGTCCAATCAGACACAAATGCAGGACATTTACCAGGGAGGCCAGGATGCCTTCAACAACCCAAACTACTGTTTGCAGTTGCACACAAGGTGGTTAAATTATCCAGTTCATTCAGAAAAGAGTGAAAGCTAACATCATTTAATAATGTCTATGAGGTAGTACCATGAATACGTGGAATAAAAAACAAATTATTTAATAAATACTAAATTGGAAGTTATTTACTTTTTTTTTGAAAGGTTGTTGTATGTCAAATTACATGTTCAGAAATAGCATAGATTTAATTAGTACTTCTTATAAAGTAGTAATTCCCTAGATAATGTTGTGAAAACAAAACATCTGGAAACCATTCCCCCCCCCACAAAAAAAAATCCCTAAAAAATTGTATACACAGCTGTCCATTAAGAACACAGTCAATTATTATCATAGTTTACTAAATACTCACTGAGTGTCCTGTTATTCCAACATTTTATATATAGTTGCCTTTTTTTTTAAATCTGTTTAATACAAGTTTTAAAAAAAATCAGACAAGCAAGGTACATTGTAAATCAAATCTATTTTCTCCTGTAATACATCATATCAGCAAATATCCATCTGTGCTACTCATAAGATATTCCAGGCTGATATCTGGAACTCTTACTGCAGAAAGTTATTTTGAAATATCCATAATGCAATAACAAAAGTCTGTATCTCTATAGGCACACTGCATATATCCTAGTTTCTATATTCTGAAGCATCTTATTAATTTATTTGTTGAATGTCATCAACATGCTCAGCACTGGACAACTGAAGACATTAAAATATAAATAAAGAGATGGAAAATGGAAAAGGCTACTGGAGTCCTAGAGAAATTATATATCTTGGAGCTTGTTTGTACTTGTTAATATAGGACCTTAACTTTCCAGCACATAATAAACAGATGCTGTAATTTTTATTGATGTGCCTTAGCGTTTGTGGACATCAGGAAATACAAGATGTTTAAAGAGGCATTGGATAGGAGAAAGGTAAGGAATCTGGTACTCTGAGATTTCCTGGCATGGGAGAAGTTGTGGAAATGAGAATTACACCATTAGTTTCTTTATCCTCAGTACAACTATTCACTGAATTACTGTGAACAAAAACAAACCAAAAAAAAAGATTTTTCAGTATGAAACAAGAAAGTTTAAATAAGGAAGAATTTACAATACCAGTCTAACCAAATCTCCATTAGAGACAATCCTGCAATGGCTTTCACATGACGCTATGGGTGCAGGGAAGAATAATCAGAGGAAATGCTGGACTTCTCTTTTCACCAAAAGCGTTTGCTGTGGTCTGTATTTTTCCCTGTCGCACAAAATTGTTTGAAGAGGAAAAAGTGGTTTGAAAACTGCACATGTTAAAACTCGCAGAATTTTGGAAGTATTCAGTAGGGCTGGCTTGGCAGCCTGACAAATGGGCAACATCTAAAGTTCTGAGGTGTTCAGATTATAAATGAACCCAAACCAACACCCTGTCTCTGAAGACAGAGAAACAAAAAGCCCCTAGTAATATGACCAAGAGGAAACTCCACCCTGACCCTAAATCTGGCAACCAGTTAAACTGCTAAAATTAACAAAGTGAAGAGACTTATTTAGTTTCATGCTCTGGATGAAATGTAACAGTATGCCAATAATAAATGGTAGGTAACTAGAAGAATGAAAACAGAAAAATCAAAAACTTTATCAGAACCAGGTACCTGGAGTAAATCCATTCATATTTACACCAGCGATGAAGTTGATCTGTGATGCCCAGAGTTTGAGACTCAAATGTCTCTTACTGCTTTGTGGGTTCCAAGTGCTTGTATTAGCATCTCAAATTCCAATTCATGACTATATGTCAACAATCATCTAGCCACGCTGAGTTCCTTACTTTGTTTTTCTCTAAACTTTGCCTATAATCATCTCCAAGGTCTCTAGAGGTGTAAAGTTTCTTGGCAGGAAAGATAAAAACTATTTATGGTACTAACCTTTCTGATTGATACACAAAAACAGGTATAAAATCATTTTTATTAGGTGAACAAAATGACTTGCAAGGCAATGAAGGGCACTTGGATCTTTATCAAAATCTTTTGTGGGAACATAATCCTCCAATGTAAAATTTCTTTGGGTACAACTTGAGGAACAAGGAGTGCATAAATAACTTTGGTGTTAACCTACAATTAAGGCAAGAATCAGCACAGATTTATTAGAAGGAGCTAATCATTAGAATGATAGAATATCAGGGTTGGAAGGGACCTCAGGAAGTCATCAAGTCTAACCCCCTGCTCAAAGCAGGACCAATCCCCAATTTTTTCCCCAGATCCCTAAAATGGCCCCCTCAAGATTGAACTCACAACCCTGGGGTTAGCAGGCCAATGCTCAAACCACTGAGCTATCCCTGCCCCCCATTTTACATATTACATGGGTTGATATGGAGGACAAGCATGGAGAATGGAGGCCAACAAAGACATGCCCATACTGTGAACAACTTAGATCAGTCTACTCAGTTCCTCACTTTTTAAGATAAATTCAGTTCACATGGAGAGAACAGAAGGCCTCTGATTAGCGAGCAGTACATCAGGGTCTTTACTTTAGCTCCTCTCAACAAGACTTTAGCAGCAAGTTTAATTTTTTAAGGTCACACCAAAGAAAATATAAAAGTGCAGCAAAATTATTCTTCTCTGAATTACTCTAACTACTGCAAAAGACATTTTACTAAGACTTTAGGAAGCAGCTGTTTTCATTGGAATTGTTTCGAGTTTCTCTCTGTTCTAACAACTAGTTAGAAACTTTACACTGATTTAAACAATCTCACAGATTATATTTAATAGAGCAGAACACACAGTCCAGCATTCCCTTTTTGCCATGATGACATGGGATAATGCACTATCCTTTGAATCAAATTTGGGTCACATCTACCTTCTACCTTATGCTAATATTGGTGGAAACAATTTAGTCATTAGTGAATATATGCAAGGCTGGATCAAGTCACTGTGGACCATATTTTCAGCTGCAGCCTCCAGTATGGTTTAGTGGCAACATCAGCTAATGTCTCCACCTTTTATTTTGTGTACAAAACCTATTGTTCAAATGAGTTTTCATTATGAAAATTCTGCCATCTGCAGTTGGAGGTGTTTGAGTCTTTCAGTTGAGCCCAAAATGGGCATACCCTAAAATGAGGTCAAGCAAACCTGCAAAATACTTGAAATACATATTGAAATCAATGTAAGGCCTTCTACTGACTTTTATGGAAGTTGGATCAAGCCCTTAGTGACCATCTTGTACCTAGATTTTGTAGTTGCATTTGTATAAAACTTTTGATACTTCAAAAATTAAAACTTAAATAATTGGTTATTATTATTATAAATTATTTAGTACTCAGTACCTAAAACAGCTATCTAGCCTTCTTGTCTCAGATTGTGGATAGAAATAAAGCATAAAATTGAAGGGAATATATAGGAAACAGCCTTAAGTAAAAGAGTGGCTTACATATGATGCATATGCAAGCTGAAGTTCTGTGCTGGCAGAGTACATGCTTTAAGCAATAAAACATAGGCACAGAGGAGTCTCATATTGCATACTGTACTCTGAAGACCAAAGTCCAATTTATGACATGTGTACATCTTAGTATGGATCTTATCTTCTGCATTTGGTCTTGCCAGTTGAGAGTGATGAATGAGCTGAGGGAATGGAGTGAATAGTGGCTTTGTTTCATGGAAGGATATGTTGGATAGTAATCGAGGGAAATATGCATCACTGTGATCCACAAAGACACCCATACACAATGATGTTCTGAGCAGTCTTTACAATGCTCCAAAGAACCTATGGCAATGCACAACCTATATTACTGCCAACCAAAAATGTCTATGAACTGCATTCCTTCTTCTGCCACTGCTAAAAGATTCTTAGTTAGCACACACGCTCACCCAACATAACTGACTTGATTAAGGAAACAAGTGTATAAACACATATGCTATCAAGGAGAAGAAAATATCCACTAAAGAGATGCAAGAAAAGGAGTGGAATTTACCTTCACATTTAACCAAACTTTATATGAGAGAATCTCTGAGCTCCCACAGAACTACAACAAAACTCTCCAATAGGGTATCAGTTGATAACTTCACATTCAGCCAACAAAAACTGCCAAGTTAAGAAGTTCTCATCAGAAATAACTCTCATTCCCTCAAAAGCTGAGGGAATAGACACTGTTTTAAGCAGCTTCTTTCAATTAACTCCTTCATGGGTGCCTTAAACCAATCTAACCATGTTCTCACGCCATCCACTTTGTTACCTCTAAAAGTTACTCAGAAGTAAAACCTCTAAAAAAAAAAAAAAAAGTAACAAATGTAAAGTATAGCTGTAGATTAAAAAAATTTTACTGAAGCATGTTAAATTCTCTAAGTAACTGGAAAAGCCTTTGTCAGAGATTTAATTGCTTCCAGATTCAGTGCTTCATGATTATGGGTGAAAACATACAATCCTATTTGAGTGTGAGGAGTTTTTACAAACTGATCATTTAAAATCATTTAAAAAGATTTTAGGGTTGGTCTTTTTTTTAAAAAAAAAAAAGGTATCCCTTTAACAACATTTTTAGGAACAATATGTCTGAAATTTCAGGCTGTCACTTTGTCATAAGAAAGCTAGGAACATTTTTTGACAGAAGGCTGCAAAGGCCAGTTATGCTACACAATATTCTTTCTTCTTGATGCCTGTCAAACTCCTAAAAACTGCAGCATTTATACTACAGTACTCATCAGCACATGATATGAAATACAAAGATGGAGGGATGTTTGACGGATCATAAAGATGGTTCATGAGTTTAGAGATTTCAGAAACTGCCACTCAGAACACCACAAATACATCATTCCTCTTCAAAACTTCTTCCCAATTTTAGAAACTTAGCTTTGTGAGAAATATGGTTTTTAGATGCTATCCTACTTGAATTTAGTTATTTCACTAACGTTGCTACAGATTAAATCCTTCACTTCCACAGTGGAGAGGTGGGGGGCAAACCAGAAAGAGGACAGAACCCCGAAAGCCAAGAGAGGATAGAGTGTCAAGGGCGGTGGGGGGCAGGTCACTGCTATTGGGGGCTGCAGGAAAAAAAAAGGGGGATGAGGGAAACTCCTCCCTCCCTCAACTTGGCCAGAAAGAGACTGTTGGAAATCTTGAAGGGCATCTGTGATGTGGTGTACCTAGCCTTCATAGCCCCCTGCTTCAGGCACCACAGCTCTGCTACACTCCAACCCGCTCCAGGAAAAGGCAGGGTGGGAGGAAAAGAGCAGCAAAGGTGAGTCCTACAGGCCTGCCTAGGGAGGCCTCATTGGAGTTGCCATTTTGGAAACTCCAGAGGCCTGATTCTCCAAGGACTAGAAGGGTAGCATCAGCCAATCAGTGCCCAGCAGGCTCAGATAAAAGAAGCTGCCTGGGCTTAGTAGGTCAGTCCCTCACTGGGGCCAGAGGAGGGAACAAGGGGGCTCCCCTCTGGCATAAACAGCCCACAAGTGCCCAGAGTTTGTGGCTGGCTGAACACACAGCCACCTGAAGAAACTAGCCCTGCAATGGAGCTGGAGATAAAGGGCCTGGCAGAAAAAGGTCCACGAAATAACAGTGAAGAATTGGAGTGGGCCCTATGTGGCTGCTGCGTATAGGATCCCTGGGCTGGAACCCAGAGTAGTGTTCCCTGACTGGCCACAGGTAAAGTGGCATAAACCCCAAGAAGGGGATAGGGCTCATTTGGGAGCCTGAACAAAAGGCTGCATTTAAAGGGCCCAGAGCTGGGACTCAAGACTTTAGTAAGGGCAAGTAGACTGGTTATTGGACCCCCGGAAGGGATCATTTGCACTTTGTCACTTTATGGTAGGACCAAGTCACTGAAGACCTACCAGCCTCAGCCAACAGCCTGCAAAGGGTACCGGGGATGAGAGGGGGACTGTGACACCACACCCAGCTGCTTGGAGGTGCTCAGAATATGAATGCCCCTTTATAGAATCCTAGAGAGGATGCAGACTCCTCCACATACCTAAAATCAGGGGAGGTTCATGGCACAATGAACATGTGCCTCATCTCTATTCTCAGCAGCCCTCTGCCCTTGGAGCCATTTCCAATTTGTACCAAGTGGCACAATTATAACTGCTTTTAAGATCATTCTTCACCAGCCTCAATGCATAATGTCAAATAAGTCTCCGAGACAAACAGCAGGAACACCCAAAGAAAAGGTTTGTAAGCTTGGAAGTTTGGAGCTCTGTTCCTTTTCCAAGAAAACCTTTGAGTTAATTATCATGGGGTAGCCATGTTAGTCTGTATCCACAAAAACAGCAAGGAGTCGGGTGGCACCTTAAAGACTAACAGATTTATTTGTGCATAAGCCTTCATGGGTAAAAAACTAGTTATCTGAAGAAGTGGTTTTTTACCCACAAAAGCTTATGCCCAAGTAAATCTGTTAGTCTTTAAGATGCCACGGACTCCTTGTTGTCTTTGAGTTAATAATATTCACACACTATCAAGGAAGACAATTTGTAGTAGAAAGTAGAATATCCCAGTGTAAATACAACTGAATACTAAACTAAGGTGCAGAATGGTCCCATGGGAACAGGCAGAGGCTTTGAAGTCAGGAGTGTCTGGATTCTAATCATGGCTCAGCCACTTAGTTTGTCCTTGGACTAGCTAGTTCAGCCCTGCCTCAGTTTCCTTAACTATAAAAAGATAATAATATCCAACTAAGAGGGCAGAAAGTTAGCATTTTACACAAATTTCCACAAGTATCAATAAAGCGCTTTGTAGTATTATTCAGAGCCATATATATCATTTCAATGTCTAATCCTTGTCAAAGATTCCTTTCTGTTTATTTGGATTCTTCAGGATCATCCCTCCCTTGTGAATGAAATGGGTAACACTGAAACAGTTAAGTCTGTCCTCTTCTCCAGGACTAATTTTTCGATTTGAACATTACTTATGCCAGGGCTGAATTTGGTCTACTGAGAAAAGGATATATTTTGCCATTGATTTGTCCCACAGTTACAAAACTCTCACAAACTGGATGCATCCCAAAGAAAACACACTGATAGCTGCAGCATGTCCGATATTCTGGTCAGAGACAAATAAAAAGTTCCAGCTTTGACCTGAACACTCATTATCACAATTAAAACGAAAGCTTGACTGACAAAGTCTTAAAACAAAACCTACTGGGGCTTATGTACATTATTAAAGACAGGGACAAATACTCAGGTTGGGCATAAGATATCTACCTAGCTAGACCTTCACAGGTAACTCAAAAGCATTGCTTAGCTAGATGTAATGGACCAGTTTTACGAAAGTGCTTAGCACCCACAATCCGCACCATATTTTCAGAAAAGCCAAGCTTCCATTTAAGTACCAAAAAGCGTGGTTAGATTTTTCAGAAGAGCTCAGTGCAGTGTGTGCTTTAAAACATCTGGCAGTAAGTGTCACAATGGGAGGTTGCTGGTAGGTGATGAGCATTCCTCAAAATCTTGCCTTAATTACAGTCACTGAGCATATGGAAATCTGGCCCTAAGCTCTTTTAAAATGTGGCCCTATGTCAGGCTTCATTATGAGTCCCTCTTTTTAAAGATTTAAGGCTCAAAGCTGATTATATTTAGGTAAATATCAAGACTCCCATTGACTTAAATGGGAGCAGCACAGACATTTATATGTAGCCAAAGGATAAAAATTCTGTTTGGGCTCATGGCTGACACACAAGCTACAGCCTCCTGGCATAGATTTCAAATTAAGGAGTGAAATTCATTCTCCGGTGTTTGAATTGGGGGGTGGGAATTAAGATATCACACATTCTATTTTACACCAAAGATATACCTCCATCCAGAAAGCAATAGTGTTCGCTCAGGGAAAACTCCCAAGGACTACATGATTAAGCCCTCATAGTATTAGAGCTTCCCTTGAAAAAGGCATGCATTTATTTCTATTTGGGTCTTGTTAAAAAATAAAAGGTTCCTCTCTTTACTCTAAGCAACTTTGGCATCATTTTAAAATAACAACGCAGCTAAAAAAACAACAGCTACCCCCAGCAAAATTAACCAATAGCCCAAATGCTCAGCATGAGGCACTCCCTTCCCCATAAACATGCCTCCCTCCTCCCCCCCCCCACACACACATTAGGTCCATTCCTCCTTGAAAGGCTACTTTAAAAGCTAGGTCTGGTAGTGTGCCCTGAAAGTCAACAAACCCAGGCTATGTCAGAGCCAGAGTGAAAGCTCACAGCACGTGCTCTACCGTCAGCTCTTTTAAATCAAAGGGAATCCACCACAAGCGCATCTACTGATCACCACTATAGCGGTATGGCATGGGGAGAGATGCAATCTCTCAAGCAAGTATGTCCCAAGCCATTTTGTGGGCTGTCCATGGCTGTCTTCACCAGCTGACACCATCTTGTAGCTGTGCAGGGTGTTGCACCAAGCCTGATTCAGTTTCCCCGCATCCTGCCAATCATTTTGTTCTGTGTCTGGTGGTTTCCAGTTATGACGCCACCTGGGCTGTTAACAGTCTCTCCCCTTCTGGGGTAATAAAAAGTCTGGTGGACCAGGAGTCCAGTGACCCTAAAGAAGGAGTGAGAGTTGCAGGCCTCTGTGGGATCCTGACTCCTTTGCTCCAAAGTCCTTACTATCCCCTTTTGCTGGGCCTGGTAGGGAAGCCAGGCCCACCCTGCCCTCTAGCTTCCAGCCCATGAAGCAGCTTAAAACGGTTATTTCTGTCCCATTCTGCTTTCCTGGCCTGTTTCCTACCTCACCTCCTCTTTGGGCCTTTCCCAGACTCATATTCTGATTCTCCCATACTGAAAGTCCAACTTTGTGGGTGGCTTCTTGCTAGTCTGTTGCTGAAGAAATTCCCTTCCAATAGTCTCTCTATCAGCCACACCTGTCTTCTGATCTGCAGTCTTTTTATCCCTCCAGCTGTTACAAGCCCAGCAATTAGCCACAACTGAGGAGACAGATAGTCTCCCTGCTAATCCCATAGCGGCTGGAATAGCATGAGCCTACATACCCCCTGACATGAGCCGAAACCAGTTTATACTGGTGCATCTTAGGCACACAGAAACAGGAATTGCCATGCTGAAATCAGACCCCAGGTCCATCCATCCTGTCCTAGGGGTGCTGGAACAATTTGTATAGCAGGGGTACTGGGTGCAATTGAACCAAACTGTAAACCCTGTATATGATGGAAACCACTTCAAGCCAGGGGGTGCAGCAGCACTCCCAGTTCCAGCACCTATAACCCTGTCTTTAACAGTGGTCAGCACCAGATGCTGTAGAAGAGAGTGCAAGAACCCAACAGTTAGACAGATGTGGGATAATCTGCCCTCCAAATAGGTCTCCTCCTGATCTAGAATAGTTAGAGTTTGGCTTAAAAGCTGAAGCACATGCTTTAATATCCCTTTTCCAAAATCAGTTGTAATTAATTATGACAGCTCTGGACATTCTTGATCGTATGGATTTATTCCTAATTTACCCCGCAGAATCTGGACTATTGCTTTTGAAAGGCTCTTGGGCTACATGTAAAATGAAACAAGTAAATATGATTGAATCTATTGAAAGTTGATAATTGTTTTGGAGCTAAATACTTTTCTAATAAACTGTCTGCAACACATGGAGAAGACAGAAAAATAAAAATCACTTTTTATGCAGCACTGAGCCTCACTTTAAAATGTTAATTTGTATTAGCTTTATTCATCTCTGAGAACTTAATATGCATGCCTTAATTATTCAGAGAGCTGAATGCCTATAAAAATTTGGGAAAATCATCTAATGGTTATTATAAGTTACTTTTTATTACTGCTTCAATAACTACAAACTTCATCTAGTAACAACAATTATATTAATATAAGCATCCAAAGTTTACTCATTATAATTAAAACTTCTAAACAGTCAGTTTAAGAAGAGTGCCATATTTTTACGCTAGGCAATGCTAAGCTTCCCTGTTTTCTCTCTAGACAGTCAGTCTGCTTTACTTAAAACGATGAGGAAAAGAACTACAAGAACTCTATGAAAGCAATAGTTCTGAGAGAGAGATTAATGTTGAGTACCCCGCCCCAGAACTCCTTGAAAATATTCTGAACAATACAGGGTCAACAGAAAAATTGCAAATGACTACTTGGCATGTTGTGAAGTCAGTTTAAAGCCCCAGACAGGGCATGTCAGTATAAAAGGGGTTAAATGAGCAAAATGGATCAAGTTCTGCTCTCAGTTAAACCCATGCATCCCCATTGGTTATGAATGGCCCGAGTTATTCCATTCCTATCAAAGTCAGTGAGAGTCTTTGCATTGGTTTTAAAAGGAATTGGATTGGGACTAATTTTATTTTCATTGCTTCCATTTCTTGTCTTTCTATAACAAACTATTTCAAAGAAAACAAAGGTTGTTAGGAGTTGTTAGGCTCAGACCTAACTTGGATGACTTAGACAATATACACACTTCCCCTTTTGCCAATAATTCTTCAGTTCATCTCAATCTTGTTTTACAGCAAGATTTCTCTCAGAATTGGAGACCAGAGCCCTTCTCTCAGCAGATTTTATACTAATTTTGCAAACATGAAACCACCAAATTCATGCCACCTGTGATCTAAGCCAGATTCCAACAACTGTATCCAAAGGCAAAAAGGCTAGTGTTTCAACTTCACTGCACAACATCCTCCTGTAAGTATTTTATGTACTAAAAATTAGCTCATTCTGTGTAACTGCTCTGCTGGACACATTTTAGCAACACCACATCTAGAGAACTCTGTTCATAAAGCACATATCAGCCTATAGACTTTAAGGGTCAACATGCTTTTTTAGCAACGCTTCCTGAAATCCCATTTAAAATGTTTCAAGCATTTGACAAAAATACAATCAAGATCCCAGTAATGAGCGTTGTTTGAACACTCAGAAATGTGCATAGCTTTCTCTTAATTGCAAGCCTAGGAAAATATTGAGAGATTTGTAAATTTCAGCTTTTATAGCATGTTCTGTCTTACCAAGCACCCACTTAGTGCTGTTAAACTTAACATAATTTTGCTGTGAAATAAAATCAGAGCAGCATTGGATGAACATTAATAATACGTTAATGCAAAATAAAAAACCATTAGGTCACTGCCTGAAGATGTACAAGAATTATAATATGTGGCACAAAACACGTATTCTACAGAATTTTTGAGGAGTACCCCTTGATTCCACTGCACCTGTTTTAAGTATTTTTCTAAATTAAAAATAGAAATGGATATGGAAAGAATAGGTAAAGGATACAGGTAAATATTATGCACTATATATAGCCATGTGAAAACATTCAAACATTATTAAAAATTTTAGGATATTTCACAATTAAACACAAAACATCTGCTAGTGCAGCCATAATATCACACAAAATAAAAAGGCAGATAAAAAGTTAACAGTAATATTAGCCTGATCAATGCCAACTTTTTAATGGTATAGATTCAAGAGCCTAGGTCTATGTCCTGCAAACACTATGAGATGCTGGGTTTAATACCATGAGCAGTAGGCTGGGAGGGTTGTTTGTTTTTTGTTAAGCTAAGACATAAATCTGAGGTTTGCTGTTAACAATTCACCCAGCTTTATTTTTCAGTCTCCAAACAAGACACACAAAACTGGAACAGAGTCCCTGTACTGGCTGGGTCTGTGTGTGTGGACAGGGCCCCAGATCCAGAGTAACCCCTACAAGAAGATCAAGGAGAGGGTGCTTCCTGCCTGGGGAAAGCAAAATGGTTTGGGGGAGTGACTCAGCAGCAGGAGGAGGAGAGCTGCCTCTCTCCCCTCTTCCAGTAATAAACATGTTCTGATACTACTGAACTCATGCCTGTGTTATCATTTCAGGGACACTGCTAACCCCCAAAGGAGGAGACTGCAAGGTCACACAGCAAAATATTTTCTGCTGAGCTTTCTGGGTAGTGCACTGTCTTACAGAGGAGCAAAGTGGTATCAAGATAAACTATTTATGATGAAAAAGAACTAGGTCCAGAAATTAGGTAACAAACATTCTGTTGATCTTTGTAGAGGCAGCCTGCCACTGCCCTGTCCTGGGCTTTTTTGCTTCTGCCCTAGCGGGAAGTTTGTCTTAGAAAACAAAAGAAAAACATATGAAGCACAGTATCTCTACGCTTCTTGGAAGACTTAGGGCTTGTCTACATTACCCGCTGCAACGATGGGCAGCGATCAATCCAGCAGGGGTCGATTTATCACGTCTAGACTAGATGCGATAAATCAACCGCCAAGTGCGTTCCCATCAACTCTGGTACTCCACCAGGGCGAGAGGCATAAGTGGAGTCGACAGGAGAGCAACAGCCATTGACTTACCGCAGTGAAGACACCACAATGGCGGACGTTATTCACGTAGCTGAAGTTGCATAAATTTAGATCAATTTCCCCCCCCCCCATTCCCTCACACCCCATGTAGACCAGGCCTAACTCTATGGCACATCTCTTTTGTGGATCTTTTTCTTAATTTCTGGAATGCAATAAAACACTATTAAGTCAGTTATTGTATTTGTTAAAGTTGTTGGTTTAACAACCCTCCAGGTTACTTTAACACAATGACATCTTGATCAGCATCTGAGGGCACTTCAGCAAACTTTCCAGTCTGCTGTATTGCAACCCTCTTTAGTCAAATCCTTGTCTATAACAGATTGTTTGGTCTCCAGGTCAGTAACAGGGCCACTTTGTGAATTGTTTTCAACTTGCATGTCTGCTTTCACTTCATTTGTATTAGCCAAGTTGTCAGGTACCTTGCGCAAATGCTCATGATTCCCTTGTAAGATTTTTGTCATAGTCTGTGAGTGATCACTGAGTATGAGCAAAGTAACTCTTCTCAGATCACTATAGCTTTGACTGGCCAGTACCCATCTTGCCAAAAAACAAAGACTTGGTGAGAATTTACCTGTAGAAGATGTCTTGCTCCTTTATTATATTTTGTCTGTATTTTCTCAGTCTTTTCTTCACTATCAGAGACTCCTTAGTCATCCTTGATTTTTGTCCCATGTCTGGTAATTATTTATACATTTGTTGTAGAGTAGCTGAACAGGTGACTTTGCAGTAGTATAGCTCAATAGTTGAGTAGCACTAAATAGGGACTTTCTCCTTCATCCATTGTTTTTTGAGCAATTTTCTTCACTATAGGTATTCCACATTCAGCTAATCCGTTCGCTTGAAGATATCTGGGAATAGATGTCTCATGATGAAAGTCGTACATTTCAGTGATTTCTAGGAATTCCCTGTGCTTGAACCGTAGTCCCTGTGCCGGTTTTTATTGTTCTTGGAATTCCAGGATGTGCAAATACAGATTTAATGTGCCTGACAACTGCTGCTGCGGTATCTTCAAATGTGACAACATCTGGAAAATTGGTAAAGTAGTCCCATTATAACCAGATGACCACATCTTCCCAGGTTGAACATGTCAATTCCCACTTTGTTCCATGGAACTGCATGTTGCTTATGTGGTATCATGGATTCTTTGTGCTGGGAATCTCTGTACTTCTGACAGGTGCCAGACCTGCTCACCATTTTTTCAATGTCACTATTCATCTGTGCCAGAATGCAACTTCTCTAGCTCTCCTTTTTGATTTGATCATTCCTAGGTGCCCTTTGTTTATTCATTTCATTACTTTCCTGCTCATCAGTGTGGGAACCATGATTCGTCAAGAGCTCTCCTGAGATCATTGACAGCTTATTTTTATAGGGGGAATGTGCATGTGGGAAGTATTGATATTCTCCTCCTTTACTTATCGCTTGTATCATTGCTTGAAGCATTTTAACTTTAGCTGTTTCTGTCTCCAATTCATCTCAGACACCTGGAGATAAGGCACATGACACTTTTATTTTATTCACATGCATGTTTACTGCTTGTTCCAGATCATCAGGATGTGATGATATGCACTTGAGAGTGTCTGCCTTTGCTAAATGGTATCCAGCTTGGAACTCCAGGGTCACATCATACTACTGAATTTTCAGAAGTAGTCACTGTGTTCATGACAATGCTTTTCCAAATCTGTTTTGGGTATTGCAATCAGTGATTTGTGATCAGTTTCTGCTTTGAAGCTATGACCATAGAGAAAGCCATGAAATCTTCTATATCCATATGTCAGACCTAGAGTCTCTAGTTTTCAATTTGAGCATACATCTTCTGTGTGGCTGTCAGAGCCCTAGATGCATATGGGAACCAATCCATTCCATGACAGTGTAATAGCACTGCTCCCAGTCCTTCTTTCAAGGTATTTGCAGAGAGATTGTTTTTCTATGCATCAAAACAAATTGCAGCCCAGGAGCTGATGTCAGAATATGCTTTAAATTGTTGAACTCTCTTTCATGCTTTATCATCCATGCCCATTTCGTGGCCTTGTGGAAGGGATCTCTTGGCTGAGTTGTACGAGCTGTGTAGTTAGTCAGGAATTTGCAGATATAATTCAACATGCCTAGAATTCTTAAAATTCACTTTTTATCTTCTGGTCTTGGCATGTTGAATTATGTCCAGTTTTAATTGTATGCATCTTACTGGGATTGTAAAGAGCTTTCACTGGTTCTTTGAGCAACAAAAAGTATTATGGATTGCAGTGGAACCAACAAGGGCTCGTTATACTAAGACACCTGGAGACATCCCAGATTGAAATTCACTTTCCTTAGTTATATTGGAATTGGAATAGGGCAACAAAAATGATTAGGAGTATGAAACGGCTTCCATTGAGGAGAGATTAATTAAACTTGGACTTTTCATCTTGGAAAAAAAAAGAGACAGCTAAGGGGAGATATGATTGAGGTCTATAAAATCATGACCGGTGTAGAGAAAGTAGATAAGGAAGTGTTGTTTACTACTTCTCATAACACAAGAACTAGGTGTCACCAAATGAAATAAATAACAGCAGGTTTTAAACAAATAAAAGGAAGTATTTCTTCACATAGCGCACAGTCAACCTGTGGAACTCCTTGCCAGAGGATGTTGTGAAAGCCAAGACCATAACAGGGTTCAAAAAAGAACTAGATAAATTCATGGAGGATAGGTCCATCAATGGTTATTAGCCAGAATGGGTGGGAATGGTGGACCTATCCTCTGTTTGCCAGAAGCTGGGAATGAGCGACAGAGGATGGATCACTTGATGATTATCTATTCTATTCATTCCCTCTGGGGCACCTGGCACTGGCAAGTCGGAAGACAAGATACTAGGCTAGATGGACCTTTAGTCTGACCCAGTAGGGCCATTCTTGTGTTCTTATGTTATGTTCTTATCTTTAAGGAAGCCCTCATGAAAGTAAGTTACACTTCTCCAGTTAGGGAACTGAAACAAAATCATGTGTCCAATTGCAACTAACCAACCTGGATGAGTATCAGACTCATAGCAACCTGTTCTAGATCATTGCCAGAAAGATATTTACCCAAATATTTGCCAAAAAAGTCAATGAGTAATTTTGAATAAAGAATAAAACCTAGACAATCACAACAATTGTCTTGCAAGAGATTATATGAGCAGAAAATAGGCACATAGCATATGTTTACATGGACCCTCCTTAGGCGTCAGAGCCCGAGCTCCAGCCTGAACCACAACTTCAAAGGGCTGTCTACACAGCTATTCTTAGAGCACTAGTGCAAGCCCTGCTAACCCAAGCCTGTTGACCCAGGCTGTGTAGACATGGAAAATAACTTCAATTTAGCGTGAGTTATTCATTCTATTCTTGGTTGCAGGTTAACAGAATATAATTTAGTTATATATACTGTTTTCATTCTCTTAAAGAATTAGATTAATATATATGACTCAGTGCAATGCCCATTAAGGTCAATAGGAGCCCTCTCAAAGAATATAACAGGAGTTGAACTAGGCCCATATTGCAATGACTGTATAGGCAACCAATCCTGCATTTCTTGTGCACCCAAAACACCAGGATTTTTCACTTGCACTTGGACAACTTCCAGAGACGAGCAGAAGGAACCCTAGTATGACTGTCACATAGAAGCCAGCTCCAGGAGCAGTTCAACACTCCCCTAACACTGTATCGGACTGTTGGCACTGTTCCATCTGAGGAAGACCCCAGTCTTGCTGTGGGATTTAAGAATAATATGTAATTGTATTGCCTAATAATGCAGATAAGTAAGTATTAAGAGTAATATATCTGCTGCTATAATGAGAATTGCTGAATGAGCAGCATGGACAGTACAATTCTATAGAAGTGCACTATACATTTTTTTACAATGTATTTGTACTACATAAGTCATGACATAACAAATGGGATGCACACGCCATTGGTCTCAGTGGGATTTCTCATACTGATGTTGGGCAGGAGGATTCTGCTAATAGAAATATTGTGCTTACTGGTACAGCACATGATGAGCTTCATTCTGTGAGCAATCTTAAGAGCAATTTCATTATACAACAGGGTTTTATAAAAGATTCCTTTTGTACATAGTCAAAAAAAATCCCGTGTCAGATGCGGGGTGAGGGGGGCCATGTATAAAGGCATTGATCAAATGACTAAAACAGCTCATTTAAAGAAAGAAACAACATTCTGGGGAGTTCAGTTATTTGGTATGGAGTACGTTCAGCCCTTTCCATGGGTGAGATTAGCCTCATTAAGTGCAGAACTTTTTGTTACAGTGTGTATGGTAACACCCATTGTTTCATGTTCTCTATATATATAAATCTCCCCACTGTATTTTCCACTGCATGCATCCGATGAAGTGAGCTGTAGCTCATAAAAGCTTTTGCTCAAATAAATTTGTTAGTTTCTAAGGTGCCACGAGTATTCGTTTTCTTTTTGCGGATACAGACTAACGGCTACTACTTTGAAACTCGTCATTATGCAAGGCACTGAATTTAGCCGTATGGAGTGGAAATCTATCAACTTCATGAAAAGACTCGTACAGATACAGACAGACATCATCTTCCTTTCCAAATGCAAACAGATGGACATCATACCAAAAGGACTGAAGGTAAAAAATCCATTACAATCTACATACCACACAGACTATGCTGACAGCTTGTGCCACACACTCTCAAAGAAACTGCGGAACCACCTGATCAACATCCTCTACAGCAAAAAGGGAAAGATTAAGAATGAGCTCTCAAAACTGGATACTCTCATAAAAAACCAACCTTCCACACAAACTTCCTCATGGCTGGACTTCACAAAAACTAGACAAGCCATTTACAACACACACTTTGATTCTCTACAAAAGAAAAAGGACACTAAACTATCTAAACTACTGCATTCCACAAGGGGCCACAACAGTGGTTCTCTTAACCCACCCAGCAATATTGTTAATCTATCCAACTATACTCTTAGCCCAGCAGAAGAATCTGTCCTATCTCGGGGCCTCTCCTTCTGCCCCTCCACCCCCACAAACATGATACAGTTCTGTGGTGACCTAGAATCCTATTTTCGACGTCTCCGACTCAAGGAAGATTTCCAACACACCTCTGAACAACATACTAACCCATAGAAACCTTTCTACCAAGACTACAAAAAGAAGGATTCTGGCTGGACTCCTCCTGAAGATAGAAACAACAGACTGGACTTCTACATAGAGTGCTTCTGCCGACGTGCATGGGCTGAAATTGTGGAAAAGCAGCATCACTTACCCCATAACCTCAGCCGTGCAGAACACAATGCCATCCACAGCCTCAGAAACAACTCTGACATCATAATCAAAAAGGCTGACAAAGGAGGTGCTGTTGTCATCATGAATAGGTCGGAATATGAACAAGAGGCTACTAGGCAGCTCTCCAACACCACTTTCTACAAGCCATTATCCTCTGATCCCACTAAGGGTTACCAAAAGAAACTACAGCATTTGCTCAAGAAACTCCCTGAAAAAGCACAAGAACAAATCAGCACAGACACACCCCTGGAACCCTGACCTGGGGTATTCTATCTGCTACCCAAGATCCATAAACCTGGAAATCCTGGACACCCCATCATCTCAGGCATTGGCACTCTGACAGCAGGATTGTCTGGCTGTGTCGACTCCCTCCTCATGCCCTATGCTACCAGCACTCCCAGCTATCTTCGAGACACCACTGACTTCCTGAGGAAACTACAATCCATCGGTGATCTTCCTGAAAACACCATCCTAGCCACTATGGATGCAGAAGCCCTCTACACCAACATTCCACACAAAGATGGACTACAAGCCGTCAGACAGAGACAAACACCTACAAGATCTCTATCAAGTGTTCTTACAACTACAGTACCCACCCGCTGAAGTGAAGAAACAGATTGACAGAGCCAGAAAAGTACCCAGAAGTTACCTACTACAGGACAGGCCAACAAAGAAAATAACAGAACGCCACTAGCCATCACCTTCATCCCCCAACTAAAACCTCTCCAACACATCATCAAGGATCTACAACCTATCCTGAAGAACGACCCATCACTCTCACAGATCTTGGGAGACAGACCAGTCCTTGCTTACAGACAGCCCCCCAATCTGAAGCAAATACTCACCAGCAACCACACACCACACAACAAAACCACTAACCCAGGAACCTATCCTTGCAATAAAGCCCGTTGCCAATTGTGTCCACATATCTATTCAGGGGACACCATCATAGGGCCTAATCACATCAGCCACACTATCAGAGGCTCGTTCACCTGCACATCTACCAATGTGATATATGCCATCATGTGCCAGCAATGCCACTCTCCCACGTACATTGGCCAAACTGGACAGTCTCTGTGTAAAAGAATAAATGGACACAAATCAAACATCAAGAATTAAAACATTCAAAAACTAGTCGGAGAACACTTCAATCTCTTTGGTCACTCGATTACAGACCTAAAAGTTGCAATTCTTCAACAAAAAAACTACAAAAACAGACTCCAATGAGAGACTGCTGAATTGGAATTAATTTGCAAACTGGATATAATTAACTTAGGCTTAAATAAAGACTGGGATGTCTCATTACACAAGGTAAAACTATTTCCCCATATTTATTCCCCCCATCCCGCCACCCCTCACTGTTCCTCGCACGTTCTTGTCAACTGCTGGAAATGGCCCACCTTGATTATCACTACAAAAGGTTTTTTTTCCCCCGCTCTCCTGCTGGTAATAGCTCACCTTACCTGATCACTCTTGTTACAGTGTGTATGGTAATACCCATTGTTTCATGTTCTCTGTGTATATAAATCTCCCCACTGTATTTTCCACTGAATGCATCCGATGAAGTGAGCTGTAGCTCACAAAAGCTTATGCTCAAATAAATTTGTTAGTCTCTAAGGTGCCACAAGTACTCCTTTTCTTTTAACTTTAGACCTGTGATTAGTCCCCAATGAAGTTGCACTTAGAGTTACACAGGGTTAAGTGCTTTGTTGGATCACTGCCTGTAAATTCCACATTAAGCTTCAAAGTGTTATCTGAGACATTTTATTCAAGAAATCCATGTGATTCCCTTGTGACAGATACGGCAATTTCCTTCAATATCCTTGAAAACCCTCCTTGTATTAAATGTATGTACTATTAGCTGGGATTGTAAACTCTCTAGGAGGGGTGGGGATGTGATGTGGGGTCCAGGAGTTCAAAGGACTATACTGAAAGTATGCCATACAAGAATGGATTTTGAAAAATAAGTGTGAAATGGATTTCCTGGGGAATACTTAGGGAGAGGTTAATGCAAATTCCCCACCTCCACTTAGCAAAAAACTTTTGAAGCTACACCCTGAGGAGTGGGTCATTGTCTGCTGATAACCTGTTCCTGGAGACTGGAGATAAAAGGCCTGAGCTATACAAGAAAATGGCTGAACTTCCCAGCCAGGTTCTGGTGCAGAATATGAGATTTATGAATTTGTAATCCTGGGGAAATCCCAGCTGTAGGCTTTGAAGGACTGACACCTACCAGAGCCCAAGACTGGAACTGGGATAGACCTCTGCTAAACTCTCTACCATGCATATAACCGTAAACAATACATTAGTCATGACCTCTGGAGAGAAAGCAAAGCACAGACGCTGGCTTTTTAGGCAATCTGGCTTGGGGGATGTCACAGTATGGGCATGGAACTGTAAAGTTTTAGAGAATCTTAGAGTCAGGAGGAACTGGGACACAGGTCTCTGCTCAAGAGAGGAGATGGCTGTGAGATGGAAACCTTTTAGTGAGTACCCTTAAGGGACACAGACGGGGAATACAGGTGCAATTACTCTGAAACTGTGACATCCCTAATGCCCGAAAGATCAGAAGTCATGGAGATTTTGGGGTCACAGACTAACTCAGCATTCAGGATTATAGATAAGGCACAAAATCTAATGTCTCCTGTTCCTGTACTTGGGACTGAAACACAGGGAGAAAGGAAAAGGTGGGTTAAAGCCCAGCCTCTGATGTAAATCAGGGTAGGGTTAGGGTTCTGCTTTATTTCCCAAAGTACACTATGGACCTGAGGCAGCAGAGAATAGCCATAGCCTAGTGAATTCTGGCCACGCCAACACTATGCTGGTGGTTGAAATAGGGCTAGTGTAGAAACTTTATGCCAGCTCTATGCTGGCCAAGGAGGCCTTCCAACACAGGAAATGTTATAGAGAGCCCAATTTTTCCATCAATGGAGCATAAATAGGACATACTGGACCCACTGTGTCCCTTTTTCTCCTTCTAAAAAGGCAACATAAGACACCATCGAACTGTGTAGTAATGCCCTATTTTTTTTATCCCAGTGCCAACTACCAAGATACACATTCAGCTAAAAACTTTGTTAATTCTCAATTTCGTTACAATGGCAACCACTCTCTCCAGCAGCGTTCCCTGCCCTCCTCCACCCATCTCCTTAGGGCACTCTGAGAATCCATAGCAGATCAGAAGGTGTTCATTATAATTACAGCCCAAGTTCTGTGCCTGCTAAAGGAGAAGAATCATAATGAATGGAATACAATTGGTTTAGAAAATCTATTTTGTAACATCTTATCAACCTGGGCAGTCTTTGCCAATGGCATCCTGCTTGAGCTTTTGGTTTAATTGCTGTTTTACACAGTGAAACCCTGTAATGGTTCTGGAGATGAAAAAGCAGGTTCAGGCAGCTCATTTGCTTCTCTAATGTGTTTGAAAGGCAAAATACTCCTGACAGTGTAATAGAATGTCTAATCAATTTAGCTTCCCTTCTCATCTCTACTGTCTCCTCCATGTGGTCTCCAGAATAGTAATATAAAAATTTCACCACTTACTACTTATGAACATAGCACTTTTATGCCAGAATTTCAAGGCAATTTTTGAACATTAATTAAGCCTCACAACGTCCCTGCAAGGAACTAGATATTATTGGCCATTTTAAAGATGTGTAAACTGAGACTTAGGTTCAGATTTTTAAAGCATTTAGATGTTGCTCCACTCAGCCTTGCCATGCCTAGCTGATTTAGGAGTCTAGTCCAAAAATACCTACGTCACTTTTGAAAATGAAACTAAGAGCTTGTGTACATGGGGCATTATTCTGGAATAGCTCTTCCTGATTCACTATTCCTGATTAACTCCAGGTGTGGATGCTCTTATTCCAGACTAAGATTGTTTATTCCAGACTAAGATTGCCTTATTCCAGGCCAGCCTTAGAGGAAGGCAAGGAGGCCATATTGAGTGCCAACTTCAGGGCAGATGAAGCCACTAAGCCCCCTGGTTGCAGGGAAGTGCTTGAAAATATAAACATTAAAAAGCCAACACCAGAAGACAAAGAGAACACAAACGTGCATTTTTTAAAAGGAATTGTCTTAAAAATAATTGTGTGTTGGGGGAGCTGACTCATGATTTTTGAATGCTGGGTGCTGACTGTACTGACACTATATGGTGGTGTGGTGTGCAGCATTATAATTATCCTCTGAGACAATCTATGACTATGGAACAGGCGTCAGTCCTCATGTTTTTAAGGGCTAATCATTATCTCCCGCAAACGCTATTGATCAGGAAAAAAAACTTTTCCCAGGAGTATCAGAGATAATACTATAACTAATCTTACTACTTACCCCCGACCACCCACCAAGCAGTAGTTTATAGAACTGGACCAAAACCACAAAAGTAGTTTTACCCAAAATTTAAAATTTGCTTTCATTTCAAAGGATTCAAATCAGAAAGATTGTTTTAAAAAAAAATAAACCTATTTTTTAATTATCAAAAATGTTTTTTAAAAAAATTCATTTACCAAAAAACCTGGTTTTCAGTAAGTGGAAATTGTATGACCATTTTGAAAACATTTCCAGTACTAATTCTGAGTTTTAAAAATTAAAATTTATTTTAAGAGCTACAGAAAATTTTGCCAAAAATGTCAACATTTTTTGCCTGAATTTTCATTTTAGGGATAAAAGGCCAATGAAAAGAAAACCCCTTTCTTGTAGTTATTCCTGGATGTCCCCTGTCCTTCTGTTCTGTTTGGCCTTTCCGATGCGTTTTGCACAGGGGCAGATGGGTGCACAGGGTACATTTGTCCATTCCACGTGCTAGTGTTCATTGCCTGCAACATGGTCCAGCCATCCCCTGAATTGTCAGAAAGATTCACAGACTGCTGGCCATGGTAGCGTGGAGGAGACTCGGTGCATGACGCAGGAGCAAGAGCTGAAGGTGGCACTGGAGACTGCAGTCTGGTAGCCATGAGCTCAAGTACTCACTCAAACAACTTTTGGTCATCTTCCATGAATCTCTCTGACAATTTCTCCTCATGTTGTACAGCCTGTCTCTTTCCACCCTTCTTTCCTTGTCCTTTTGATACTCCATGTGATCTTTCTGGAACTCTGTCTGCCAATTAGTTTTATCTACCAGCTCCCCATCAGTTCATCTTAGACTCTTTCTCCTCGCTCGCTGTAGACTGGACTGCACTCTCAGGCACCAAGTGCTGCGTGTTTGCCCTGTAGAGGCGGAAGGGCCTTGAAAAGAGAAAGGGCGAGCAAATTATGGTCTGACCATGATAAAAAAAAATCACATTTTCCAAGCTATGAAAGGGGCTGCTTTAATTCAAGGTAAAAAAATGATACTTTTGAATCAATGGGCTGTATTTTATTCACACAAAAACCTCACACATCCTTTGGAGCAGCACTGAAAACCAAGCAGACATCGTGGTAAGATACACATACAAAATTCAAATGAAATTATTTCTATATCCCCTTCATTTTTTCTGATGAGGGGGAGATTTATGAGTGATCTAGTCCCTAACTATGATTTTTTCAATCCTGTCAGATAGGGCAAGCTCTGGAAAACCCTGAGTAAAAGTGCAAACTTCTGTTCCAGGCCAGTGGACGACAGCTACCTATGTATGCTAAGTCCGCCTCACCCCATAATGTAACAGAAGGTCTGGAGTTCCTATTCTATGAGAAGTTCGCTTTCATCATCACTAGCCTCCAATGGGTGAAAGTCTGTGATAAAATCAACAAGAGGCTGATTTAGCATGGAGATACAGTGCACCCTCTTTAAAAGCACGCTGCGCCCATGCACAGACATGCCATGGGGACTGTTAATACAGACAGACTGACAACCTCTGCTGTAATTTGGACCCATATTAATGCCAGCAATGAACCAAATACACACTCTGGTTTTGCTTGGACTCATAACCGGCAAGGTTTTTGGGACTCAGTTTACAAGCAGTCTGGGACAATGCAGGCATGGCCTATTTATAAGGTGTGCTATATGAAGACAGGAGGTTTACATGAGGGTATTAATTGCAAAGCCCTAAACCATTCTTATAACAATCAGCAAGTAACCAGTAAAACTTTTATATCTGCTACTTTAAATTTCTCTTTTCACAGTATCCATTTTGAATCCCACATGGTGTCAAGGGGGGGGGGGGCACTAGGGAAATGGCATGGGTTCTGCCCTCAACAGAAGCACAATAAAACCCCAACTTGTATTAATCACTTAAAAGGCTCGTAAGCTGGAAATCCCTCCCATACATATATTAACCTATAATATATAATTAATATTATCATATATTATAATTAACATATATTATAAGAAAAAATGGCAGCAGAAACGTACTAGGTTCTGATGCTGGTTCTGCAGCACACTGCTCTAAGTACAGACCCAGGATGTGCTGTGCCAGCAGCATAGCCTCTTCGATTACCAGCCTCAGCACCGAGGTCAGTTCTTGCCCTTGATCCAGGGGCTGCCTCTTTTCTGGCAGTGCCTGTGACCGGGTGGGGTGTGCTATCAGGGTTCCATCCCAACTCAGAAGATTGTCACGTACCACTGTAGGGACAGTGCTCACTACAGTTTCCAGTATCTGGTCGAATTCTTCATAAAAGACGCAAGAAGATGGGGAGTTAGCATCCTTGACTTTGCATTATTCGGTCTTCAGCCACTGGATTCGCTTTCTGCATTGTTCTGCTGTCCAGTCAATCCCCCAAACTATCAGCAGCTGGGATATAGTTTTGCAGATAGAATCATTTCCTGTGCTCTTGCTGAAGTTAAACATCATGATTCTCTCACACCAGAGGTTAACCAGAGGTGTTCCTCTAGCAGGCTAGCAACGTGCTTGATGCAGGACCTCTTCTTAGTACTAGCCATGCTAATACTCATGAGCATTAATTGTGTTTCCAGTTGAGCAGTTGATGTGGAAATGAAGGGTTAAATGCTGAGCAGCTACGTTTGAACCAGGAGGTTGTTTCCAGTTCCTGAGAAGCAAGTGGGAAGTTTGGGGATTTCAGGGCGAGGAAGCACAGCCCATAGGATTGTGGGATAGTGTTGGCAGGCTCTCCAGACCTAAGTCTGGCCACCCAGACTTGAGCAGCATCCTCAGTGCTAAAGGCCTAGGCTTTGACCTGCATCACAGCAGCACTTGGGCTCTGAGCCACTGCCCTAGCAGGGTCTATGGGCCCATGTCCAGAGTGGTATGTGGTCCAAGTAAGACAAATTTCTGTGTGGACAGAACCTGAGACATAGCCCGGGCTTAGTGTGCTATGTAGCCTCTCTGAGAGCCTTAGCCTCTCTGAGCCTCATTTCCCCTGTGTGAAATGGGATAATAGTGCTTTCCTACCTTAAAGGAGTATTGTGAGGATAAATATATTAAATATCATGAAGTGCTCAGATACTTGCCAGACCCTAACAGCTACTTTATGAGCATTTGTCTTATTAGTCAGGATCACTTTCTTTAATATCTGAGACTTTCCCTTGAAAAGAACATTAATGGGGGTCAAAGCCTGCAGTCCTCACTCAGACAAAACTCCCATTGACTTCACCAGAAGCTAGCCTGAATGCAGATTGCAGGACTCGGTAGTAATAAAAAACCAAGGCAGTTGCATTATCTGAGCAGAACGATTGTTTTGCTTCTCATGACATGTGATGGCATGTGTCCTTTCCATCAATCCTCTGATTTATTCCTGCACGTTAGAATGACTCACAGAATGTTTATAAAAGTTTGGCTGTATACTGTGAATAATTATTTCAGAATAATAAAAGTGAGTTAGAGACTACCAAACCCACCCACCCAAACATAATTCGACATGTCAGCTTATCTGTCTACTTCCTTCATTGTCCATTTCCTGAGAATACAAGAAGCAGGGCACCACTCTCTAAACACATTAATGATCATTGTTCAGTAACCTTGCTAGACACCAATCTGCCTAAGTGATCCCTTCCTACAGCTTAGAAGAGTGCCACCCCAAATTACAAGACAATGCACTGAGGGGACACAGATGCCATTTTTTACCAGTTCATTTACCATAGAAATCTTTGGACTTCCAAATACCTAATACAAAATCTCTGTAAATTGCACTGAATCAGCTTGATTAAATTGTCCTTTATAGAAAATGAGCAGAATGCTCTCTGTGCCTGTAATCAGCGTCTCTTGCAGACACTGTCACCAGTAAGTAAGAAAAAACATCAAGTAAGATTTCAATTTCATTTTGCCACCCGTATTTTAGTCTGACGCTACCTCCTTTTAGCCCTATCCTTATTTTGGTTTCGTTTGTTTTTTTTTTCTTTAAGGTGGTAGCTCCACCTACAGGCTCAAGCAGCTGTGATCTCATTTCACAGAGTGCTTGGGAGCTTTCTGAATGGTGAAAATATTAAAGGGTGAGATCAATCTATGTCAGCTCACATGAAATTCCTGTTGAACATTTTAAATTGCCAGCTTCATCTTCTATTCAACTAAAAAAAACGCACATTTTCCTTCCACAATATTAATAAATAAATAATAATAATAAAAAACTTTAAAAAATATGACAGGAGGGGTGGGAACCACTCTCCTGGAGGATTAGAAATGTTCAGTGCAATCCCCCATGGGGCAATGATTTCATGATAACCTCACTCCCTCTCATGCACTATTGCTCGGCAATGGAAATTGCTTTATGAAACTATCACTCAGCTTAAGTTACCAAATTTATTAGCACTCAGTACCACTGTTTAAGATCATTTGGAATAGAGTTTTTCCAGTAATTTAATATTTGCTTTTGACTGGTGGCCCTGAAGGAATGCCAAGCATGCAAAAACAAGCAGCCCTAAGTCACAGCAGAAGCAGGAATGGGCAGCAAATATCTTCAGTTCTCTGTATGCCATGGGGATTCAACTCATACCAACAGTGCTTGACAAGCAACGCTTTTGTCTGTTGGCTGAGACAAATGTAAACTGAGTCACAGTCCTCTCTGTTCTCCTCACTGCCTTTCGGGAAAGTAGTCAGTGCACTTTCTTCCACAGCAAGATGTACAGGAATCAGTCTGTTAAGTGAATGAATAATGAATATCTTGGACTTGGTTTTGTGACATACTTGGACACTCTCACTTTAGACACTGAAATAGAAATCAGCAACCTGATGAAAGCAATATGGGTTGGTAGGATATTGTGGGACTGGTAAATGGCACATCCCGTACAGGGACAATTATGTTGATGATAATGATGATTCATATTGCCGTAGTACCTTGGACCCCATTGTGCTAGGAACATTGCCATTCATTTCTGGGGAGTTTTAAAAAAAAACAAACAATGGCAGCATCCACCATTTACGACTTCCAACAGCTGGCACAGGCATTTAATATTAAGGACATGTTTATTATTATTCACTGATCACTGTACTATAATGACTATATTACAATAAAAGAAGGTTCAATACAAAATGCAGAGTACTGTAGGCAAGTACCCAAGAGTGGCTTGAGAAAGTTCTAAGAGATAGAGGAGCACTAAATTGCCCTATCATAAATTATAATTCCGATAGAATGATGGTTTAAGCCATGACCTTCTTTGCCTTTACCAGAGTCAATAATCATTAACCGTTGCTAATAAAACAGGTGAGCAATTCCATCACACAATGTTACAGATTTCAATGTTTGATGCCTAGACACAACTTGCAGGTCACATCCATTTGGGATTAGATAGTACAATGAATGGAAACCTCAGTTATAGCATTAATCAATGTACAGATGTTGAAGACATGAACATTTTTTTTTTTTTGCTCTTTCTTGCTTAACCAGTCTGTATGAGGGCCCAGACCAGTTGAAGGGAAAGCAATTGCTATCTAGCAGCAATAGTGGTCAATGGCCTTACATTTGCTTTTATTTTCAAATTAATCCCGTCAGTACATCAGACTAGGAGACTCCACAGAACCACCTCTCTGATTCATTCCAGATTGTTCTCTCCAGACCAACTCTTGAGGTTCACTTGACATCTACGCAGTCCTTCCTATGGCAAACTCCTACCTACAGCAGGGTCAGGACTATGGATGATGCAAGGACCAGCGGTAAGGACAATGCTCATATAAGGACATTTATTTTTGGCCCCTATAATTTCTTGAAATTTGCTTTAAATAGTCAATATATAAGTAGTTGTATAATATATTCAGCTCTACAAGTGGGTTGTGATGTAGCAAACCAAGGTTTAGAAGAGGGAAAATTCCATCTTTTCTCCAGAATCTTTCAGTAGAAGGGTTTTCTTTCTACAGCTCCCATACCAGCCATCAAATGCTCAAGACATAAACGACCCAAATGTCTGTTACCATACAGCTGCTTTGCCCTACTACAGTAGCCACCAGGGAAAATCTTGGTAAAGAGCCTAAGAGAAGCCTAGATAAAGTGTGCTTGATGTAAATTCAAATTGTAAAAAAAAAAAAAAATTTCTTCTCTCTCTTTTTTTTTTTTTTTGGTTTGGTATGTATGTCAAAAGTTTGAACGAACGGGACTCAGAGACCAAACTCTGCATGGTAATCACCAGCTTTTTTGAGACAGATTACTTGAATTTCATTGACTAGGTCATTGTCCCCACTCAACCAGTGAACTCTTTATTCCTAGCATAAAACCCTCCACCTAGTGTCAGTGTTAGCATGTAGAAACACCCACTCTTCCCTACGGCTGTTCAGACTAATGTAGTGTAGACCCAACTTTTGACCCATGCTAGTCCCTAGAACTCTCTGCAAGTTCTGTCAGGGTCTCAAGAGAGTGTACTCCAAAGGCAATTCTCTTCCAGCACTTGATTCTCCACTGGCTTGTGTAGTCATTCATGCCCTATGCAAAGGGATTGTGAAAGAATATCAATCTGATTGGGCAGCATTTTGCACCCACTTTGCACAGTCACACAAGATGCAGGGCATTAGAGAATGAGGCCCACTGTCTTTAAGAACAGGTTTCAGAATAGCAGCCATGTTAGTCTGTATTCACAAAAAGAAAAAGAGTACTTGTGGCACCTCAGAGACTAACAAATTTATTTGAGCATAAGCTTTCGTGAGCTACTTGCATCCGATGAAGTGAGCTGTAGCTCACAAAAGCTTATGCTCAAATAAATTTGTTGTCTCTAAGGTGACGAAGTACTCCTTTTCTTTTTGTCTTTAAGAAGCACATCAGTTCATTTGGGACTTACTCCACAGTAAATTGCATCTATTGTTATTTGACAGTCTCCTTCAATAGATACAAAAATGTGTATATCACATCCATATTTAATCATTTCTAGCCCAGACCCATGTGATGCAATTCATTTTATATTAAAACATATAGAACTGCATAGAAGAGACAAGAGTCCTAAGAGAAAGGCATCTAACCTGATGCTTTGGGATTACAAAGGAAATCTAGCTAAGACACCATGTCATCAATTTGCTCACAATCCCTTGATAAGATATGGATGCTCCAATCACCAGATAAATGCATGTTCTACTGATCTCTCCCTCGGGGTTTTTCACTGAATTCCTTAACATGCCATAAATTAGAATACATTCTTCTGCCATATATTGACTCTCGATGGTGGCTCAAGACACGCATGTTGAGTGATTCCATTACAGAGGCTCAATAGGAAAGTAGCAGTGAATCAGCCAATCATCAGTCTCAGCCATGTTGCTTAGAAGAGTACTTTTTCCCTAATTTATAGGGACAGTCTCCTAAATCAAATGGGATGGGTTGTTCCCCAGCTTGCAGAGGAGGAAAACCTGATCTCCACTCCATAAGCTCTTACAGGGAGGAACTTGCCCCATTTCTCAGGGACATAAATCACCTGCTGTACAATACCAGGCTAAGTGCAGATGGAAATTCCAATATTATGAATGTTGCAATGTTAAACTTTTAAGGATTCAGCATTAACCCTTATATGCAGGATTCAGGGACAGTGTTCCCAGGAGAGCTTGTTTGATCCTCACCGCAGTATTTCCTGGGGGGAAATCAGTCCATAGGAGGATATCCTGTGATCACAGACAGGCTTAAAGGGAGGAATCTTGTGAGGAAGAGCCACAAAGATTTTGAGTAAGAGTAATTTTGAGTCAGATTTTGAGTAATCTGAAAAGTAGACACACTCTTAAGAATCAGTAACTGCTATTGTAATGTTATCCTAAAAAGAAAACAAAATTGCCAATGATCACCTGAGGGCATAGGTGCTGGAACTAGGGTGCAGCGGGTGCTGCCTCACCCCCTCGCTTGAAGTGGATTCCATCATATACAGGGTTTACAGTTCGGTTTAGTGGCTCTCAGCACCCCACTATACAGATTGTTCAGCGCCCCCTACTATAGAGATTGTTCCAGCACCCCTGCTGAGGTGAGAGCAGACAATATATCATATGTGAGTTTACAATATGATTTGAAGCCGTAGATGCAAGGGCATTATGTTGCAAAGCAGTGAGGTCCATTCTCACGGTTGCAGGCATTGGTGAGACCACACCTCAAGTACAGTGTTCAGCTCTAGGCACCTCATTACCAGAAAGATGCAGACAAGCTGTGGGGAGGTCAGAGAAGAGCAGCTAAAAATGATTAAGTAGCTGGAGGGATTGATATAAAAAGGGAAGATTGAAAGAACTAAATGGGTACAGCTTAGCAAAGCACAATTAAAGGGGCTGAGTAACCTTCAGAAATATCTGAAGGATACACACATGAAAGAGAAGGAGGAGACAGAATGACAGGGCAGGCAAGAAGATGCAACTAGAGTAATTAGATTCAATTAAGAGACAGGATAGCCCAAGATTTATGAGACTGTGGAAAAGTATCCCAAGTGAATAAGCAGAATTCCAACCAAATCTGGGCAAACTATTCCTAGCAAACAAACAAATATAGTCCTTTCACAAAATTATCTAGTTTTGATTTTTATCCAAACACTTCATAAGAATGATTTTTAGCCTAGAAGTTGTGAACACTACCTGTTCCACTATGTGGAGTGACTATTTGCTATTCATTATTCATGGTGTGCGATTGGTCACTTAAGTCACATGGCATAGAGTCTGCACCCTGAAACTTTATAAATGGAGGGGACAAACATTTCCACCAACACCAGCCTGAAGTGCTCATGTAAAAGAGTAGAATCTGTAGATTACTGACGTATGGTATATCTGTGGAAAGACTTAAAAAATCCAATAAACGATGGTTTGAAATGTTCAAAATGATACCAGCAAGGTCTTGCTTTATCACAGAGCCAGCTCCTAATGCTTCTGGCTTTATCATCAGCCTAGCACAAAACAAAAGCATTTACCAGCATTACAAGAAAAAACAAACAATACGAAAAAGTATCTATGAACCACTACTTCATAGCTTAATTTCTCAATTTGTGTGTCCTTGTCTTCTTTTCTTGGAACACTAAACTTTCTTTTTTTGCATGCTGAGCCCAAACAGAAACTAGGGACTGCAAAAATCCAGGCATGAGAGAAACACAAGAACTGATTTAAATAATGACAACTCACCAGCCACATATTCTTTTCTGTGGGATGAAGATGGAGCTTAAATCACATCTAATGGGTGAATAACAAAGCACAACCATATACCTATTCAAATGTAGTTGTTCATGATGTATCCAAGTACTGCAGAGTTATAATCAACATAAGAGGCATGATGTTAGAAAAGCTTTCAGAGTAGCAGCCTTGTTAGTCTGTATTCGCAAAAAGAAAAGCAGTACTTGTGGCACCTTAGAGACTAACAAATTTATTTGAGCATAAGCTTTCATGAGCTACAGCTCACTTCATCGGATGTAGTTAACAGATGTTCTTGTTAACTGCTGGAAATAGCCTACCTTGCTTGTCACCATGATAGGTTTTCCTCCTCTCCCCCCTACCCCCCGCTGCTGGTGATGGCTCATCTTAAGTGATCACTCTCCTTACAGTGTGTATGATAAAACCCATTGTTTCATGTTCTCTGTGTGTGTATATAAATCTCCCCTCTGTATTTTCCACCAAATGCATCAGATGAAGTGAGCTGTAGCTCACGAAAGCTTATGCTCAAATAAATTTGTTAGTCTCTAAGGTGCCACAAGTACTCCTTTTCTTGTTAGAAAAGCTAACATTCTTTTTGTAAAAGAACAGCAAAAGAAAGAAGAGCATTAAATCGTGGTAGAATGCAATGAAAAGGTAATGCTGATTTGTTAAATATAATTTCTCAAAAAGTAACTTCAGCCTCTAGCATGGATAGATGGTAATAACCCTCTTTTATGAGAAAGTTCCCAACAATTAATTTCCTTGTCAAAAGTGATCTAATATTTGTTACCCACTATTATTCTCATTTTTCATGTTCCATTTCTGCACATAGCTATGGCCATAAACAACAACAGGGATTTTTATGGTCACCATTCACAGCTCTCTCTTTTTCGTTTGTGCATTTTTATATTGCAAATGTAAATTGCATAGCTCTAAATTCATTTGAGAACCACAAAAAACTTCCAACTTCCTGGAATTTGGCTAGGCTCCTAAATGGTTTTAAGCAAGGGTAGGAAAATAGTTCAGATGATGCAGTAAGAACAAATATGAACTTTTGCTCAAAACCTGAACAAACAAGAGCAATCCCAGGCCCCTGAAATTAAATAGGACCATATCCTCAGGCAGTGTAAATTGGCATAGCTCCAGTGAAGGCAACAGATTATGCAGAATTGCAACAGCTGAAGATCTGGCCCATTGTTTCCATGTGTAAAGCATGCATCAGTATAGGTCTACTTTTCTGACAGTAAATATCCCAGGGTAAGATATTGCCCAACTTCTGCGAACCTGTTTATTAATTATTTAATATCTTATGTTTAACGATCCTTGGCAATTCATGGCAGTTCAAAGCTTTTAATGGGAATGTATTGGTTTGACTAAAACTTTAATGGGAAAGTTTCTCCAGTCCAGGATGGAATTTCTGGAAAGAGGGGTGACAGACACACTATAGCCCAGTGGTTATGGCACTGGGATGTTTCAGCACCAGGTTCAAATAATGAATGTTTAATTATTGATACAGGGTGGAACAGCTCCAACAGGAGAGTTTTAGAGATACAGACTCCTTAGCCTCGAGTCTCCCAGATGAGAGCCCTTGCTATAAGTTTAAGTCCCTGCTCCGTGTCATTTGGAGCACAGTCTTGAAGCGTCTCCCCCATGTCCCAGCTAAGTGCTACAGCCACTTGGCTACTCTGGGGTCTCTTGCTCTTGAAAAAATTTGAAAGGTCTCAGGTATGTCCCAGTGTGGAATGGGAAAATTTTGAAATATTGAAATCTTTCATGGGACAGGAAGACTCTATTCTGCTCAACTCTAGCCCTGAAATATATCAACAACATAGAGTTAAAAGCCCACAGAAGATAATGTTGATAAGGTCAGTATTATTGCCCACAAAGAAATCTCCGTAGGGTTGTAGCATGAGAACAATACCATGAAAAAAAAAAACCACTCTTGGATCCAACATACATCCTGTCCTATTCTTTTCCTTAGCACTGTTCCATACAACGATGGAACTCTCACCCAACACAGTAGGGACAAAGATGCTTCCATGGGATGGGGGAGTGGTGTGAGGTGGCTGCTGTTCTTTTCTACTGTCTGTTTTCCATCAGCTTTCGCTCCCCTCAGCTAGGAGCATATAACCCTGCTGGATTGTTGCTGAGGGCACAGCCCTGAGCACAATGTGAAATACATTTTGCATCACCCCAGCAGCAGTCCTGGGAGGCACCAGGACTCAGACTACCCTGAGACACAATCCCTCTTCCACTGACCTATTTGCTCGAAAAAAAAGTGGGAGCAGCCAAAAAATTTTTTGCTTGGGGCGACAAAAATCCTAGAGCCGGCCCTGTTTTTTCGGCTAAAAAGTCATCTACTACTACTTTGCACAGCAACCATTGTACTTAGATAGATGAGCATAAGATGTACACTCCATTTTTTGTGGAAAAATTGGTAATGACAATTTCTTTGTCTAATCAGGATTCACTATAAGATTTCGCTGCCATAAAAACAAGTTAAATTCATGTACAAGACGCAAATAAGCTAAGCCTTGCTGAATTACACTAACTACTGGGAGACACACTAAAAATTACAGAGTTTTGTAAATGACAGAGTGAGTGATCAAGCCAGCAAAGACAATGCATCAGAAAATGTACTCTGTTATGGTGACACCATTTTTGTCCCTGTTTACTTAAGTAGAAAAGAAATATTACACAACGGTACACTTGCTAATGAGCACTCTGATAATCTGCACACCCTATAATTCACAGATAAATCCTAACAGTCTCTCCCCACTTCTCAACAAGTATTTAATAGCAGAGGGAATTAGTGAGTGAAGTAAATAAGATTTCATTACTGTACAAAGTATATTTCAGCATACTTACCAGTTTAGGAGGTTAATTTGATAAAAGTAGTTTAAAATTATTTATGATACCTCTCCAGAGTGCATTTTGTGATGCATTATCTCATTGCTTGATCACACACACCAATTCACAAAACTCTGCGATTTTCACTGTGCCTATAGACCCAGTGTTACTACCACTGGCAATGGTGGAAGGAATAACAGACAAAAAGGAAGAAACATATGTGAAGGTCAAAGCCTACTATGACAGACAAGCTAAAAACTTCCCAGAATTACAACCCAGAGGCCTTGTTGGGATCAAACTATTTCATAGGGACAAATCATGCATTAGAAAGCAAGCTACATGGTGTTAGCAGCTAAAAGTTTCAGCTTCAAAGGTGGAGGAGTTCTTCTTAAAATTCACAAACACCACAGGCTCAAGTCCCTACCCAGAAATCCAGTAAAAACAAAATACCTCCCCTAGGCCTACTTAGCAGGCATTGCTTCCCTCTCACAAGCACGGAGTCGAAAGAAGGAAAGAAAGTTAGTTAAGGGGAAAGGAAACAGAGCATTAATCCGGAAAAATATATCAACAATAAACCATCCATATGTTTATATGAATAATAAGTAAAACACGCACCCCAGAGTATGTTCAAAAGTAGTTCTTTGCCTCAGTTTCCCCACAACCTACTATAAACATCTGATAGACACATCACTTCAACACACAACTTTCACCATTTTCCTTCCATTGCACCCCACTCACAGTTTGGTGTCAGTAGTTAGTTAAGTCCCAGAATTCAGGAATATATGTGGGCAAGTACATCTCTGCTCCACACATGCTGCCTGGCTTCTGTCAAGAGACTTCTTGCTGCCACCTCTGTGTTTTCTCTTGTTGATATGGTGTCTCCTTAGCCAGCCATGCAAGACTGAGGCTTCCATTATTGTGACTTTTCATTCAGGGCATATATTAAATTCAGTTCTATTGCCCATTTTTTCCCACACACAGACTAGGATAACAACATTTCATTACCCATACACCAAATCTTAAACAAAACTACCCAAATTTTCACACTAGGATTGTGCATAACAAAATATGCAAATAAGGTCTTATTTGGTCTCTTCCCCTGGTTCACTAAGATGGCAGCAGAGAGCTCCTTCCCTCTAGAGCAGTGATGGGCAACTTGCAGCCCGTCAGGATAATCCGTGGGCAGGCCACAAGACAGTTTGTTTACATTGACCTGCTGCAAGGACAGCCGCCTGCAGCCCCTAGTGGCCACGTGCTCAGGACACAAATCCACTCAGTCCAAAGAGACAGGGAGCACCATAGATCGTCTACAACCCTCTAGCCATTTTAAAGGTAGAAATGGCAGAGTAGGTGTAATGTAAACATACTATTGTACAGGTTTTACTGAAATAACTTTACATCATTTATATTAACATGTGGGTGGACATTAATTAGAGTGCTTTTCTTGTGCCCTCTTGGTGATGTAAGGGTGTGGCCTGAATCTCTAGAGCAGTGGTGGTCAACATATGGCCCATGGGCAGCACGCGGCCTGTCAGGGTAATCCTGGCAGGCCGCAAGACAGCTGACAGGTCGCAAGACAGTTGGTTTACATTGACTGTCCACAGGCACGGCTGCCCGCAGCTCCCAGAGAAACATCACAATTCAAGTTGGAAGCTGACCCAGAAAAAGTTGCATGGCTCAGCTCCAGGATGTAGGATTGGGAAATTTATAACCCGCTAGGGTTCTTCCCATAACTTGCTGCTCTTTAATTAAATAAGCCTGATCTTCACTACTAGAATCTGCCTGGCTACAAAGGGGGTAGATCATTACCAATGGAATACTTGCTAAATCTTAGCCAAGTGAACACCACAGATATTATGCAGAAGACCAGTAAACAGAGTGACAATCAGATGATCCTTTTGTTTATAAAGGTGGCACAGAAGTGTTCTGCTTTGTGCATAATTTGGGTTGTCAGCTATCAGGGTTCCAACAATTGCCTAATAAAGATGGTCTCTCCTATAGGTTGACCATATATAACAACATCGGTTACAGAAAGAACTGTAGAAGTAAGGACATTTTTGATTAATGAAAAAGGAATATTAGCCGCTTTTATGCTAATAGAAATAATACAAACTTTAATAAATAAAAAGATGTAACAGTTTAAACAACAAAAGTCTTTAATCATAAAGTCACTTGCCTTTCAGATATGACAGGTAGACAAGTACATTAGTAGTCCAACCTGCTTTTATCTATCAAAGGAGTAGGTGCTGATCGCTCAGCCTGAATCTTTCAGCAAATACCACTGAGTAAAAGAAAAAAAAAAGCCCTTTGTGTAAAGATTTGTAAAAAGCAACTTAAAAGTAATTTGTTTCCAAGGAGGCTTGTTTAACCATGGAGTTCACAAATTAACCCTTTTTATATGTGGTATATTACTGGGGATGATGTCCTGGAACAATGTCATGGACAGAAGGGACAATCTTTTATGGAACATATCTCTACGATAAGCTTGGGTTTTTTCTTAGATATAACTGTTTTAACCTTCCTTAAACAGTTATCTGAACTTTAGTCAAATACCTGAGCTCCATATTAAACCAGTTTAGGAATCAATGGAACTCAATAGGTCAGTTCAGGTTAAGCTGCTTGTGGCTGGAAGTTCTTCATTCTCAGCCTTCTCAGTGATTGTTATACTTTAGCTCTAATGCAGCAATGCAAATTGAGCTTTTTTGCTCATAAATTATTCATAGGTGATGCCTCAATTTGAAGTTGATGGTTGATTTCTCTATACCTTCCCATCACTGTCTAGACCAAACCCTTTCTGACTTGCCACCCCATTGAAGTCATATGGGGTTGTTGTACAGTTTGTGACCAAAGGAAGTCATAAGTCTCATGAAGACTTTAACAAGTTAAGACTTGAGAGAAAGAAGCTGAAGAGCTCTGTGTAAGTGCCACAGCTGGTCTCTCTCATCAACAGAAGCTGGTCCTAGAATAAATATTACCTCGCCCACCCTGTCTCTGTTTCCCATTAGCATTCATTATGACTAAGAATACACCAGCCAAAACTGTATATTCTTGCAGCATCATGCATTGTAACTACCCTCCTTATGACAATACCTTTAACTACAACTGTGCTGTAATTAAAGCCATTGACTATATAGCAGATTGCTAAGTACCATCATTAAAACCACAGTGTTTTATATCTATTGCTATTTATAGTGTTTCCTTCTATTGAAGCATCAGAATGCTTGGCTAATTAATTCACTCCCCACCTCCGTTTTGTCAAAGGTTTCCTTAGCTACAGGCTTTATTGATATGATGGGGTCGAATTTTTTTAAACTGATCCACAGATACATGTACTAAAATTCCCTTAACGATGATAAGTATCTTCCATGAGCTACTGGGAAAACAGTATCTGATCAATTATTTTTCATAATGATATCATACATATTTAAGGACCAGATTTTGAATCCCTCACTCACATTGGTAAACAGAAAAGGAAGACTTGTGGCACCTTAGCCCTGGTCTACACTAGACATTGAGGTCGAATTTAGCAGTGTTAAATCGATGTAACCCTGCACCCGTCCACATGACGAAGCCCTTTTTTTCGACTTAAAGGGCTCTTAAAATCGATTTCCTTACTCCACCCCCGACAAGGGGATTAGGTTGTCCCCCGACAAGGGGACAAGGCTGAAATTGGTTTTGCTGGGTTGAATTTGGGGTACTGTGGACGCAATTGGATGGTATTGGCCTCTGGGAGCTATCCCAGAGTGCTCCATTGTGACTGCTCTGGACAGCACTCTCAACTCAAATGCACTGACTAGGTAGACAGGAAAAGGCCCGCAAACTTTTGAATTTCAATTTCCTGTTTGGCCAGTGTGGCAAGCTACAGGTGATCACGCAAAGCTCATCAGCAGAGGTGACCATGATGAAGTCCCAGAATCGCAAAAGAGCTCCAGCGTGGACCAAACAGGAGGTACAGGATCTGATTGCTGTATGGGGAGAGGAATCCGTGCTATCAGAACTACGTGCTAGTTTTCAAAATGCCAGAACATTTGTGAAAATCTCCCAGGGTATGAAAGACAGAGGCCATAACAGGGACCCGAAGCAGTGCCACGTGAAACTTAAGGAGTTGAGGCAAGCCTACCAGAAAACCAGAGAGGTGAACGGCCACTCCGGGTAAGAGCCCCAAACATGCCACTTCTATGATGAGCTGCATGCCATTTTAGGGGGTTCAACCACCACTACCCCAGCCGTGTTGTTTGACTCCTTCAATGGAGATGGAGGCAACACGGAAGCAGGTTTTGGGGACGAGGAAGACGATGATGAGGAGGCTGTAGATAGCTCACAGCAAACAAGCGGAAAAACCGGTTTTCCCAACAGCGAGGAACTGTTTCTCACCCTGGACCTGGAGCCAGTACCCCCCGAACACACCCAAGGCTGCCTCCCGTACCCACCAGGCGGAGAAGGGACCTCTGGTGAGTGTACCGTTTAAAATACTATAAAAGGTTTAAAAGCCAGCAGATTTAATGATTAATTTGCCCTGGCATTCGTGGCTCTCCTGGATATACTCCCAAAGCCTTTGCAAAAGGTTTCTGGGGAGCGCAGCCTTATTCCATCCACCATGGTAGGACACTTTACCACTCCAGGCCAGTAGCACGTACTCGGGAATCATTGTAGAACAAAGCATTGCAGTGTATGTTTGCTGGCATTCAAACAACATCCATTCTTTATCTCTCTGTGTTATCCTCAGAGGAGTGAGATCATTCATGGTCACCTGGTTGAAATAGGGTGCTTTTCTTAAGGGGACATTGAGAGGTGCCCATTCCTGCTGGGCTGTTTGCCTATGGCTGAACAGAAATGTTCCCCGCTGTTAGCCACGCGGGGGGGGAGGCAAAATGTGACCTTGTAACGAAAGCACATGTGCTATGTATGTAATGTTAACAGCAAGGTTTACCGTGAAAGAGTGTACCCATTGTTCTATAAAATGTCTTTTTAAATACCACTGTCCCTTTTTTTTTTCTCCACCAGCTGCATGTGTTTCAAGGATCACAGGATCTTCTCCTTCCCAGAGGCTAGCGAAGATTAGAAGGCAAAAAAAACGCACTCACGATGAAATGTTCTCTGAGCTCATGCTGTCCTCCCACACTGACAGAGCACAGACGAATGCATGGAGGCAGACAATGTCAGAGTGCAGGAAAGCACAAAATGACCGGGAGGAGAGGTGGTGTGCTGAAGAGAGTAAGTGGCGGGCTGAAAAGAGGGCTGAAGCTGAAAGGTGGCGGCAGCGTGATGAGAGGAGGCAGGATTCAATGCTGAGGCTGTTGGAGGATCAAACTAATACGCTCCAGCGTATGGTTGAGCTGCAGGAAAGGCAGCTGGAGCGCAGACCACCGCTACAGCCCCTGTGTAACCAACCGCCCTCCTCCCCAAGTTCCATAGCCTCCTCACTCAGATGCCCAAGAACGCGGTGGGGGGGCCTCCAGCCACCCAGCCACTCCACCCCAGAGGATTGCCCAAGTAACAGAAGGCTGGCATTCAATAAGTTTTAAACTTTTAAAGTGCTGTGTGGCCTTGTCCTTCCCCCCTCCACCACCCCTCCTGGGCTACCTTGATAATTATCCCCCTATTTGTGTGATGAATTAATAAAGAATGCATGAATGTGAAGCAACAATGACTTTATTGCCTCTGCAATCGGTGATAGAAGGGAGGGGGGAGGGTGGTTAGCTCACAGGGAAGTAGAGTGAACCTAGGGGAGGGGGATTTCATCAAGGAGAAACAAACAGAACTTTCACACTGTAGCCTGGCCAGTCATGAAACTGGTCTTCAAAGCTTCTCTGAAGCGCACCGCACCCTCCTGTGCTCTTCTAACTGCCCTGGTGTCTGGCTGTGTGTAACCAGCAGCCAGGTGATTTGCCTCAACCTCCCACCCCACCATAAACGTCTCCCCCTTACTCTCACAGATATTGTGGAGCGCACAGCAAGCAGTAATAACAGTGGGAATATTGGTTTCGCTGAGGTCTAACCGAGTCAGTAAACTATGCCAGCGCGCTTTTAAAGGTCCAAATGCACATTCTACCACCATTCTGCACTTGCTCAGCCTGTAGTTAAACAGCTCCTGACTACTCTCCAGGCTGCCTATGTATGACTTCATGAGTCATGGCATTAAGGGGTAGGCTGGGTCCCCAAGGATAACTATAGGCATTTCAACATCCCCAACGGTTATTTTCTGGTCTGGGAAGAAAGTCCCTTCCTGCAGCTTTTGAAACAGACCAGAGTTCCTGAAGATGCGAGCGTCATGTACCTTTCCCGGCCATCCCACGTTGATGTTGGCGAAATGTCCCTTGTGATCCACCAGTGCTTGCAGCACTACTGAAAAGTACCCCTTGCGGTTTATGTACTCACTGGCTTGGTGCTCTGGTGCCAAGATAGGGATATGGGTTCCGTCTATGGCCCCACCACAGTTAGGGAATCCCATTGCAGCAAAGCCATCCACTATGACCTCCACATTTCCCAGAGTCACTACCCCTGATATCAGCAGATCTTTGATTGCGTTGGCTACTTGCATCACAGCAGCCCCCACAGTAGATTTGCCCACTCCAAATTGATTCCCAACTGACCGGTAGCTGTCTGGTGTTGCTATTGCCTCTCGCTTCTCAACTGTGAGGGCTGCTCTCATCTTGGTATTCTTGCGCCTCAGGGCAGGGGAAAGCAAGTCACAAAGTTCCATGAAAGTGTCCTTATGCATGCGAAAGTTTCGCAGCCATTGGGAATCATCCCAGACCTGCAACACTATGCAGTCCTACCAGTCTGTGCTTGTTTCCCAAGCCCAGTATCAGCATTCCACCGCATGAGCCTGCCCCATTAGCACCATGATGCCCACATTGCCAGGGCACGTGCTTTAAGAGAAGTCTGTGTCCATGTACTCATCACTCTCGTCACCGTGCTGATGTCGCCTACTCGTCTGGTTTTGCTTTGTCAGGTTCTGGTGCTGCATATACTGCTGGATAATGCGTGTGGTGTTTAATGTGCTCCTAATTGCCAAAGTGATCTGAGCAGGCTCCATGCTTGCCGTGATATGGCGTCTGCACAGAAAAAAGGCACGGAACGATTGTCTGCTGTTGCCCTGACGGATGGAGGGGCAACTGACAAAATGGCTTACAGGGTTGGCTTACAGGGAATTATAATCAACAAAAGGGGGTGGCTTTGCAAGAAACTGAATGGCCGCCTCAAGGATAGAACTCAAAACCTCAAGGATAGAACTCAAAACTGGGTTTAGCAGGCTGTTGATTTCAGAGGGAGGGAGGGTGGGAGGGAGGAGAAAATGAATACAAAACAAATCTGGTCTATTTCTCATTTTGAGCCACTTCATCTATCTTTATAATCATGCTGGCAGCAGACTGTGCAGTACGACCGCTAGCCATCATCACCTCCTGGGTGCTCGGCAGAAGATGGTGCAGTATGACTACTGGCCATCGTCTTCTGCAAGCTGCAAATTAAAAAACAGTGCACTGCGGGTAGGACTCAATCGCCATGAGACTAAACAAGGGAAATGACCTGGCTGAGTCACTCCCATGTTTGCCCAGATGCCCGGTTAAACGAGCACCCAGGACTATGTTGTCGACGGCTACAAGTCATACTGCACTGTCTGCTGCCAAAAGGTAATAAACTGCTGCTGTGTAGCAATGCAGTACCATGTCTGCCAGCACCCAGGAGACATACGGTGATGGTTAGCGAGCGGGCTCCATGCTTGCCGTGGTATGGCGTCTGCACAGGTAACTCAAGAAAAAAGGTGCAAAACGATTGTCTGCCCTTGCTTTTACGGAGGGAGGAAGGGAATGGGGGCCTGACAATATGTACCCAGAACCACCCGCGACAATGTTTTAGCCCCATCAGGCACTGGGATTTCTACCCAGAATTCAAATGGGCAGTGGAGATTGTGGGAACTATGGGATAGCTACCCACAGTGCAAAGCTCCGGAAGTTGACCGTTGCCTTGGTACTGTGGACACAGTCCACCGACTACATGTACTTAGAGCATTTGTGTGGGGGGGACACACACTCGACTGTATAAAAACGCTTTCTACAAAACCGACATCTATACATTCGACCTAATTTCGTAATGTAGACATACCCTTAGAGACTGACAAATTTATTTGAGCATAAGCTTTCATGAGCTACAGCTCACTTCATCGGATGCATCCTTATGCTCAAATAAATTTGTTAGTCTCTAAGGTGCCACAAGTTTTTGCAGATACAGACTAACAGGGCTGCTACTCTGAAACCTGTCATTGGTAAACAGTTATTCACACCAATAGTCTGACTGATCATGGGAGTAACTGCTTACCACTGTGATTAAAGGGTTTGTAATCTGGCATTAAGTAAGATTATTAATAAACTTGGCTCCCAACTCTATCATGGCAGATCAAGTTCTGCCACTAAAACCAATGCCTGAGATGTTCACCTTGAGCCATTGTGGGCCTAGTTTTCAGGAGTTCTGAGCACCTGTTCAAGTTCCTTGAACTTCAACTGGAGGTATGGGTGCTCAATACTACATGGAAATTGGGCCCAGCAGATCGAGTTAAGACTCTCAAAAATCAGTGCCCTGTCTTGAAAATTTTGACCTAAACTGTTTCTTTTCTCTATTGGATTACAAAGTAACAAATTTTCCTTTGTCCTGTAGTGCATACAATATATTATTAAAATATGCCTGCTCTGGAATTTGTTTACCTTCTGAGAATGGTCAAAAGACAACAGAAGTGCACATAATAAATAATATTTTTGCTCTAACATAACACTTTTTATCAAAGTGCTTTACAATTAAATGACCCTGTAAGTTAAATAAGTAATTGTATGCCCACTTTTCAGATGGATAAATTGAAGTATACAGATTTCAGAGTAGCAGCCATGTTAGTCTGTATTCGCAAAAAGAAAAGGAGTACATGTGGCACCTTAGAGACTAACAAATTTATTAGAGCATAAGCTTTCGTGAGCTACAGCTCACTTCATCTGATGCATTTGGTGGAAAATACAGAGGGGAGATTTATATACACACACAGAGAACATGAAACAATGGGTTTTATCATACACACTGTAAGGAGAATGATCACTTAAGATGAGCCATCAGCAGCAGCGGGGGGGAAAGGAGGAAAACCTTTCATAGTGACAAGCAAGGGGGGCCATTTCCAGCAATTAACAAGAACGTCTGAGGAACAGTGAGGGGTGGGGTGGGGGGAGAAATACCATGGGGAAATAGTTTTACTTTGTGTAATGACTCATCCATTCCCAGTCTCTATTCAAGCCTAAGTTAATTGTATCCAGTTTGCAAATTAATTCCAATTCAGCAGTCTCTCGTTGGAGTCTGTTTTTGAAGTTTTTTTTGTTGAAGGATAGCCACTCTCAGGTCTGTAATCGAGTGACCAGAGAGATTGAAGTGTTCTCCGACTGGTTTTTGAATGTTATAATTCTTGACGTCTGATTTGGGTCCATTTATTCTTTTACGTAGAGACTGTCTAGTTTGACCAATGTACGTGGGAGAGGGGCATTGCTGGCACATGATGGCATATATCACATTAATTGATGTGCAGGTGAACGAGCCTCTGATAGTGTGACTGATGTGATTAGACTCTATGATGGTGTCCCCTGAATAGATATGTGGACAGAGTTGGCAACGAGCATTGTTGCAAGGATAGGTTCCTGGGTTAGTGATGGTGTGTGGTTGCTGGTGAGTATTTGCTTCAGATTGGGGGGCTGTCTGTAAGCAAGGACTGGCCTGTCTCCCAAGATCTGTGAGAGTGATGGGTTGTCCTTCAGAATAGGTTGTAGATCCTTGATGATGCGTTGGAGAGGTTTTAGTTGGGGGATGAAGGTGATGGCTAGTGGTGTTCTGTTATTTTCTTTGTTGGGCCTGTCCTGTAGTAGGTGACTTCTGGGTACTCTTCTGGCTCTGTCAATCTGTTTCTTCACTTCAGCAGGTGGGTATTGTAGTTGTAGAAATGCTTGATAGAGATCTTGTAGGTGTTTGTCTCTGTCTGAGGGGTTGGAGTAAATGCAGTTGTATGGTAGAGCTTGGCGGTAGACAATGGATCGTGCGGTGTGGTCTGGATGAAAGCTGGAGCTATGTAGGTAGGCATAGTGGTCGGTAGGTTTCCGGTATAGGGTGATGTTTATGTGACCATTGCTTATTAGCATCGTAGCGTCCTGGAAGTGGATTTCTTGTGTGGACTATTCCAGTCCGAGGTTTATGGTGGGATGGAAATTGTTGAAATCATGGTAGAATTCCTCAAGGGCTTCTTTTCCATGGGTCCACATGATGAAGATGTCATCAATGTAGTGTAAGTAGAGTAGGGGCATTAGGGAACGAGAGCTGAGGAAGCGTTGTTCTAAATCAGTTGGCATACTGTGGGGCCATGCGGGTACCCATTGCAGTGCCACTGATTTGAAGGCATACATTGTCCCCAAATGTGAAATAGTTATGGGTGAGGACAAAGTCACAAAGTTCAGCTACCAGGTTTGCCGTGACATCATCGGGCATACTGTTCCTGATGGCTTGTAGTCCACCTTTGTGTAAAATGTTGGTGTAGAGGGCTTCTACATCCATAGCGGCTAGGATGGTGTGTTCAGGAAGATCACTGATGAATTGTAGTTTCCTCAGGCTTGAATAAAGACTGGGAGGGGATGGGTCATTATACAAAGTAAAACTATTTCCCCATGTTTATTTCACCCCCTCCCGCCCCCGCTGTTCCTCGGACGTTCTTGTCAACTGCTGGAAATGGCCCACCTTGATTATCACTACAAAAGGTTTTCTTCGCCCCTCCGCTCTCCTGCTGGTAATAGCTCACCTTACCTGATCACTCTCGTTACAGTGTGTATGGTAACACGCATTGTTTCATGTTCTCTATGTATATAGATCTCCCCACCATATTTTCCACTGAATGCATCCGATGAAGTGAGCTATAGCTCACAAAAGCTTATGCTCAAATAAATTTGTTAGTCTCTAAGGTGCCACAAGTCCTCCTTTTGTTTTTGCAGATGAAAATGTTATTTTCACACTCACTTTGCCCAGATGTAAATGAGAATCCAGAGTGCAAGGCATTAAGAATCAGGCTCAAAAATGAAGTTAAAAGGCAAACATATCAAATGAAATTCTGGCTCCATTGAAGTCATTGGCAAAACTCCCATTGACTTCAATGGAGCCAGGATTTCACCCCATGTGTTTTGTTTATGGTAAACTGTGCCAACCAGTTACTGGGAGCCAACTTCTGCAATTCATACTCAGATTACCAAGTTCAATAGCAGGTTCAACTAAGGCCTGCAGAATTTGGGCCTGATGATTACCATATCATTACAAAATAAACACATGGCAGAAAAATTAAAAAATATGAAATGCCTAACACATTTGTCAGCACAAAATAGTGGAATGATCCAGTGATGAATCAGGCTAAATGCTGTGCATCAGTCTGGATGTTTACATTTACAAATATGATTTGGCATATAGAATAACCACAACTGACACCTGACTTTCTGATCACCCACCAACATATGACAAGTTCAAAATTCAAGTCTCCCTTTCTCACATTAGCAGTAAATTTCCAAGAATGCTTGGATTTCTGCAAAGAAGGAGCATTTAGGAAGTGGTCCATTTTAAACAAGCAGGAGTCTTAGCATTCAGAAAAAAAATAGTTCTGTCAGGCAAATTGAATGCCATCAACAGTACTCCATTTTCGATTGTAAAAGTAGTCTCTGAAGAATTCTCCATTTGTATAATGAACAGTCTACTCCAAAATAGTCCCCCTATGGAGGAATGATTAAAGAGGTCAGTCTTTTAAAGTGTTGTTGCCATGGGCTCATCTCTTACACTGCAAATTCTCTAACTGCAGTTGATCCCCTCAGATCACAATGGAATGTACCTTTGCGAGTGGAATGGAAAAGAACAAATCAGAAATCTTCCATAGTTCTGCCCATCCTGGAACGCAGAATGAAGGTTTGTGAGTGACAGAAAAGCGGGAGCAGATGCCTCTCAAATGTTCCTGGTTGTCACTGAGAAACAGGTATAATTTAGCAAAACTGGATCAAGTGTCTATCCCCCACCCAGCTGAACAGAGACTCAACTCCTTAGCTGATGTAAATCAGCATAACTCTCCCAACTTCATGGAGCTATACAGACCTACAGCCGCTGATGATCTGGCATAGAGGAAGTTGGTCACTCTAAGACAACTGGATCAAAAAGACTTAAAAGAACTATGTCTTTAAGATGTTACAACAATTGTAAAGGAGTTTCTCAAAAGGGACAGTGTCCAGATCACACACAACCACAACCACAACCACAGCCACAGCTGGCAGTCTCAGGAGAGCCCAAGGAATGGAAACTGAAGCTCCCTCTTATCTCAAGAATTGTTTTCAGCATGTTATGGTAGAGTCTCATTAGTGAGGCAGTGCAAGCAAGCTCGCATGGCCACACCTTACAATCACATCTGTTTTGTGATCAGAGGGGAGTAATACCTTATTCCATGAGTAATCCCATTGAAATCAATAACCCTAATCACAGATTAAGATCCTGTTTATTAAGAGTAAGATCCTACTCAGTGAGAGTAAGAGCAACAGAATCTGTCCTACCTTACTATACTGAATCCAATGTACTGTTTAATTTTAGACCATGGGTGGAATCTTCTGTCAACAGGACTTATAACATTAAATATATGACCTCTTGAAATGCCCATCCTAAATTGTTACCATAATTTTTTTTTCAAAAGTGCTGATGTCACTTAAAAACCTAAATCTTACTGAAAGTTAAAGGGACTTAGGCTCCCAGCTCACATAGGTACCCCCCGGTAGAAGAGATATAATTTTACAAAAGGAAAACACAAAAACTAAAATAATTGTCTAAAGAAAAGTTAGCCAGTTTCATTGTACAGATATAAAAACAAAGCAGAGGATAGGAGAGAAAAAAGAAGTCATGATAAATAAGTCTTCAAGGATTGTGCTGTGACTATAGAAGCAACAGGAATTATTTTGTGTTGACAGTTTCGGATTATTTAGAAAAATATTGCCACTACTTAAACTAAAATCTACAAGAGACTGAATGATAAATATGTTGCCTTTCTAGAGGTTAGAGCATTGCAGGGAGATAAATTTTTATAAAGTTACTCTGCTTCAGATGTGATTTATGCAACACAATTCAACAACAAACAAGTTTTCTTGAAATGCATAATAGCACTAGTTCTAACAGGAACCAGATGTGGGAAATGCAATACAATAAATAAAAATTAATACTTATCACTTACATAGCTATTACATTTTCAATATGCTTTACAAACATAACTAATTCATGGGTGATTTATAATCCAGAATAATGACTAGCTGTGTTACCCTTGCCCTGTAACCTGGGGTGCCCTTTACAATGCATTGGTGCTTATAGCCTCTAACCTGGACTGCTCACAAACAGCATCCAACATGTAAATCTCTTCCAGCACGTGCGCATGTGTGTGTATGTATATACACACACACACACACACCCACCAGCCAGCCATACCTTGGCTCTTACCAGCCTTGGTTATGCTACAGGGTGATTCCAGCACACCCCTAGTCCCAGATCTTCCCCCAGAAATGTATGTCCTGTACTGCCCAACCCTCTCCTGAACAGTACAAATATGTTGTCTGTTATTCCTTTAAGGGAACAATATGCACACAACTTGTTACCCCAAATGGAGTTACCCAGACATTTTAACTTGAACACAATGGATTAGATAAAATAGTAAAACAAAAGTTTATTAACTATAAAGGATAGATTTTAAGTGAGTACAAGTAATGAGGCATAAAAGTCAGAAATAGTTACAATAAAGTTAAATATAAAGGGCTTACTGGTGCCTAACTTAGGGCATGTCTACACTTACCTCCGGAGCGATCGATCCAGCGGGGGTTGATCACGTCTAGTGAAGATGCGATAAATCAACAGCCGAGCATTCTCCCATCGACTCTGGTACTCCACCGGAGCGAGAAGGGCAGGCGGAGTCTTTGGGGAAGCATCAGCAGTCGACCTACCGCAGTGAAGACACCGCGTAAGTAGATATAAGTATGTTAACTTCAGCTATGTTATTCACCTAGCTGAAGTTGCGTAACTTAGATTGATCAACCCCCATAGTGTAGACTAGGCCTTAAACTTTATTGGATTCAAAACAGTCTTCTCACCACATGCTTTCAGCAGTCTTACTGACCAAAATCTTGAGATCAGGACCCCTCCCCTGGAGTCCAACAGCTGCTTCCTTTGTCTCTTCAGGTGCAATGAATGCAATGAGCAGGGAGAAGGAGGGGTCCCTTGGTGTGTTTGTCCTTGCTTTTTATAGTTTAAGTTCCCCCCTTAAAAAACTGGCTCCCTAGTTCTCAGCTGGAAAAAGAGTCTATGTGGAAGGATATTCCTGGCTGTTTTTTTCTCCTGTTTGAACTTCCTTTGTCTTCCTTTCCTGTTTGATGATTTTGTTTACTGCTTAAATGCAAATTAAGAAAGCTCACATTCCTTTATTTAGGACAACCAGTTTGCCAACTTCTGTTTGGGCAGGGCTGTGGGGTTGGGAACATGTGTTACCACTACCATATAGGGGAATCTTATAACATCACATACAATGTTGCCATACAAATTTTACCAGATTACTACTGACCAGAAAATGATAAGTTTTTAAGATGCCTCATACTGGTATAGTCTTTCCCCTTCTCATATGTGAACAGAGATACTAGTAAGTACATTTATAGTGGTATAACCACATCTCCCATTCCTTGGTGGATCTCTTGAGAATCACTCTGCCCTGAGATGGTGACATGTATTCAATGTTTTGGGACAGAGTGCATCTCAGGAGAGTGTCTGGGAGCAGAATTTGCCCTCATGCAAACCTTATGTAAGTGTGTTAATGCTAAAGAGCCAGCAGAAAATTTCTGAAGAGATAGGTTGGTAACGATCCACTTACCAGTCTCTTGCAACAGTTTTACTTGTCCTTAAGATCATTCTATTACATTCTTTTGAAAAAGCAAGCTTGATCCTTTCTATAGAATTTAGAGTTAATTTATTTCATATTTTAAATTCATAATGTGATCAAAACGAATAACAGCGAGATGACCTGGCGATGAGCTCAAGACATGAGATATAATCGTTTCCTTAATTAAATTAGTTTTACTCTCTATTTATATAGATGATATGTAAAATTGAGGTCTTGACAATTTGTGGTCATTAGAGCTCCCCTGGCAGTTTTTGTAGGAGTAAGAGAGTTAACCTCTCTGTTCTGGACACATTCCAGCTGTGGTAATTATAATCTGCCTATCTAAATCCCCTGCAGTTGCAATTGGATATTATATTCTTCTTCACTTTCTGTTCTCAACATTGGTGTATTATTGGTATGTGTTGTTAAATAGTTGTTGCATCTTACCCCAGAGATGGCTGTATTCACCATCACATTCCTAACAATTAATTCTCTACAAAATATAAAGTTTTTCCTTTGTGGGGTTTTTTTGGGGGGGGGAGGTGTCAGAATGAGCAATGAGGTGTATAATTCCAGGTAGTATTTAAAGATAACTCCCCTAAAGGGGTAGGTCTTAGAAAGTAGCTCCAAAGCTCAGTGTTCCAAAGTTCACCTTGGCTTATAGATGGTTGTAGCATCCAACCAATTGCTCATAACCATGGCTTAGAGATATCCATAACTTCTTCTGATGTGTTTATATCTATAACACAGCATTCACGTCCATAACATGCTTAAAGCTTCTATAATTAATTAACCATTTATTAATCATTCATTAACCCATTATAAGCTTTTTATAAAGTGGAAACTTAATATAAAGTGTGACCAGGAAAGGTAATGTCAGGGAAGCATTTTAACATGTAAAAAAGGAAAGTTGAGGTGTTCCCTTATTTATTACAGATGGGTCATATTAATCTAAATACCTATATTTCATAGCATATTATGATTCTGCCTTACATTAGGGTTTGATAACGATACTTCACTTGTTAATGGAATCTACAGACTCTTCTGCATCTTTACTTTTGCACTCTTTATTATAGAAGAAGGAAGAGTGAGGGACCAGGAATGAAACATGGATTTGCAAACATGTATGCAGAGAATTGTTTTCCAGCCAGCCCTGAACTCTCACAGGGTAAGTTCTAGGCTCTTTCTGAAAGCCACTCCCCTTTACGGTGTCTCAAATTGGGCACCCAAAAAATTTAGGATCTCAAAAATCATAGTAACTTTTGAAAATTTAGCCCAATGGCCATAACATAAAAGGACAGAGGTGCTCCATGGATGCAACATTAACCATAAAATGTGGAATGAATAATACATTTTTGATGCAACACATAGGAATTGATATTGGCTGAACATCTGGGGTTAATCCTACATACCCACCAGTTTGAACAGTTTACTCTTGTGTTTAATGCTCTGAGAAATTACAATTTGATTCTCACCATTAACCCAGGGTAGGAGCCAGGTCTTTGGATAAACTTAGGAAACTCCACACGCAAAGTAGGAGAGAGGTTAGAGTAAGAACTAAGGCACTTTAAAAAACACAAGTCAATACAGATTTGGAGACTTAGCTGTTGTGTAGAATTGTCACAAATGGAGATCTTGTTGATTTTCATTTTTGACCGTTTACAAAGGGCTTGACTCTGCCTCCCATGGGACCAGATTCTGCCAACCTCTCTCTCAGTAACTTTCCTCTTTGAAATCAGTGGGATTACTTGCCAAGTGAGGTACTACTGAGAGCAAAAGGAGTCAGAATCTTGCCAGCCTTAGTCATGCTGAGAAGTTCCTTACCCTAGTGAAATCAATGGAATCTCTCATGGTCTAAAGTGCTTCCCAATAAATGAATAAAGATACCAGAATCTGGCCGGAAAAGGAAGAGACAGGAATGCAGGAGAGGGGAAAAAAAAAATCTGACAAGTGCTAACATGCAAATATACATAGCTGTCAAAACACACACACACACACACACACACACACACTCCACAGCTTGCCACTTCGAGTCTTTCATTTACAATTGTTTGATGCTGCTCAGTTGCTTTGGTTAAAGAAAGATTTAGATTTTCCCTCAATTTGTATTATTTTAAAAAGCCACAACATTATAGCATTTGCCTTGGCTGTTTCACAAAAGTAAAAATGAAAAACAAAACCGCTAGCTTCAGGACCACATAAAACAGCCCCAGCAGGTAGATCTAGTGTTCTTTTATTTCTGTAATGACAGCCAGAGTCCCATTGTGAACTTGGCAGTATAATCCTCTCTCAATCTAGGCTAAGAAATTGAATTTCCCACTGTAATTATCTCAGGCATCTCTAGGCAAGCTGATGAAATTCGACATATAATCTACATTGCACAGCCAGAACATGAAGTCATTATTTCCAAGCTAAAAAAAAAAAAAATAGTCATTTAGCCTGAAGCAGGAAAAAACAAAAAGTATTTGTATAATGGTTTTTGTGGAAAGGAAAGTAATCACCCCAATTAAAGTTGCTGGCATTAGTTGAATATCATCTGTCAAATATATTAGAGAGAGGAGGTAGGTGAGATAATATTTTTTTTATTGGACCAACTTCTGTTGGGGAGGCCAAAATGCTCATCTGTCTCACCAACAGAAGTTAGTCCAATAAAAAAATATAACCTCACCCACCTTCTCTCTAACATTCTGGGACCAATTCAGCTAGAACAACACTGCATCCATCTTTCAAATATATCAATAAGTTATTATAACAAGGTAAATCTGTGCCACAAGTGTCTCAAAGTCCTATCACTTTCCATCCTTTCTGGGCTCCCCTTGTTTAATCACTGGTTTTCCTTTGGTTCTTACATACATCATAAATTAGCCTGTAAGCAAGAACTGAGACCTCCTGGGCATTTGTACAGCACCTAGCACCAATGGGGTCCGTGATCTTGGTTCTGTTTTTCAAATGCTTCTGCAATAATAATTTCGTTATTAATCCTTACATCATCTTGCAATGGCCATTCTACGCCAGCTGAAACAAAACAATAAACTAGATGACTGCCTAATACTTATGGAGCCAGTAGCATAAAAAAACCAAAACCAAAACCATGATTTGGTGTCATATAGGACAGACACACCTCTGACCCCATGTGCATTATCTGGTGCCATTCACATTGAATTCAGAAACTTAATATTGACAAATGAGGTTACGATTCTTAATCTGGCAACTCACACCTTTCACAGACTGATAGCTTCTAGAATAAGAACTTATAAATGCCCCTGTGACACAGAGGCCCATTGATGGTTCACTACTTTTGGTCAGCAGCTCTCATCAGGCTTGACATACTCTGCGTACCCAAACACACTGTTGTCATGATTTTTTTTATTAAATACTTTCAGACTTCAGTGAACATTCCTAACTCCGAACACCTCAGTGGGATACACATGTACCTGTTGACAGAATATATGCTGTCAGTTTTTTCGACATCCTTTGTTAAACACTAGCGACCAAGTTCTACCTCTTTTATATATGACTGCAGCTTCTCTTGGTTCACTTTTACAACCGACTTCACAAGTATTTGCATGTGCACATCCAAAGGCAAAATCTGGTTCCCATTCACCGTATGGCTCTATGGTGCCTGTGGATAACCAAGATAGTTTCAATACACCCCCTACCGCTAAAATGCTATAGACTTCACTTTAGAAATTCCTTCTGAAGGACTGGCAGGTCTTTTGATATATACCCAAAAGGTGGCATGCAATACATCGCACGAGAATATTATTGATCTGTGATATATGTACGGAAAACCCAAAAGGACTGTCTAGATATGTGCCACAAATAGGCTCTTAAAATGTATTTGGCAAGCAGTGCTTAAGCCATGCCTGTTCTAGTCAAAAGAATAAGGTTCCGTCTGTTTTAACATGTCTCTAATGTAAGTTAGTCCAGGTGTGAGCAAAGTAAAAGGCTGTCAGAGACCACAAATCTTGAACCTTGATCCAATAGGCTCTTAGGCACAAGTAAGTTCTAAGCTTCTACCACTGACCCACTGATCGGTGTCAGAACTTGAAGCTGAGCTCTGATAGAGGACTCCAGTCCTGGGATCTGACTGGCAGAACTCTGGGGGTCCAGACTGGTTCCCTGCTTCTATTTAAAATGAGCTCAGGACCAAGAAGTTGTCTATGTGTGACATTCCCCAGGGTGCAACCTGAACTGGGATGACTTTTATACTGCTTTACTGTCAGAACAGCAACCCCTCCAGGCTCTAGTCACTCACAGCCACTAGCATGTAGAGTCACTCCCAGCTGAATACATGAATGCTCTCTCAGCCATCCATGTATAGATACAGGGTGACACTTGCACATCCCTCAGTCTCAGCCTTACCCCCCCCCAGAAATATGCATCTTGTACTTGTACAGTAGCCCGCTGGACCATACATGCTCATAATAAGTCCATCATTACAACAATGGCTAATGAATACGCACCAGCCCAGTTGACCTGTGTAGACATTTCCCAAACACTTCAAACACACTGGTTGAGATAAACCAATAAAACAAGTTTATTAACTAGAGAAAGATACATTTTAAGTGATTATAAGTGGTCAGGCCTAAAAGTCACAATTGGTTACAAAACTAATTAAAAGATAAACGTGCAAGCTAATTCTTAAACTTTCCCAAGCTAAGTGATCTTGAAAAACAAGAAAAACAAAAACAAAAAAGTTTTTTTCCCTCACCCAACAGCTTACAACAGACTGTGCTCAATGGAACGCCTTCCAGCTAGGACCTTTGCCCTGGTTCTAAAAGCTTCCTTTATTCTTTCAAGCATTGTTGCTACCGTGAGCCGAGATGGGGAAAAAGAGGTAATTTGTGTGTTGTGAGTTCTCCATTTTTATACCTTTTTCCCCTCTTTGAGGATTACCTGTAATTGGGGTACAGACAAAACAGTCCCCTGTGTATGTGAGATTTTACATTTCACCTGAAAGATGTTTAATTGTCTTTGAGCCATCTCAGAGATGACATATAAATTCTTTATTTTCAATCTCCCCTGCTGGCAAATGGTTGCTTCAGTGTTAATAGTTTTATAATACCTATGGTCAATCCATGGTTGTCTCTGTGGAGCTATTCTGTGAGTGTTCCCCAAAAGTACAACATATTTCAGTAACAAAACGTATAGTAAAATCTCATAGCTCCATATACAATGTTGATACACACATTTTAACAGGACAACGATGTTCAGTAGATTATGCATTTTTAAAGGATACTTCACAAGGGATACTTTGTACAAAATATATCACAAGCATATAAAAGTGGTGAATATGCAGTACAGGGTGTCACATAGGGTACAGGATATCACACTACACAACTGGGTTTCCACTGCTTAGGAGTGCTTCCCGACTCTGATCTCCTGGTATCTGTCCCAGCCGGACTCCTGCTCTAAGCACTAGTTCAGACCACCCACATCCTGGTCCTGTCAAAGAAGAGCACATTTACATGCAAGGTAAACAAATCCATCTGGAGAGAAAGTGGGGAAAGGGGGATGGAGACTGCACCCCCAGGAAGACTTCCTGCCTCTTGAATTTGGGTCAATGAACTTTGGGAAGACAGCATGGTGTCTACAGTCCAGCAGAAAAGAGAAGTTTGGGGCCTCTTTTTCAAAAGTTTATTGGACCATGAAAAGAAAGGGAAAAGAACCCCAATAGTTTTCCATCACTAGCCAGATACAAGAGTCCAGAGTTCTTGTACATCTGAGGAAAGTGGATCCTTCAGCCAAGGGGTGTGAAGTCTCTGGAACCTGAATATAGGTGAGAAGCCTGCTTAAGCAAAGATTGTACAATTGCCAGGTATCCAGTTTTCGACCAGAATGCCCAGTCGAAAAGGGATACTGGTGGCACAAGTCAGCGCTGCTGACCGGACTGTTAAAAGTCCTGTCAGTGGTGCAGCAGGGCTAAAGCAGGCTCCCTGTCTGCCATGACTCTGCATGGTTCCTGGAAGCAGCAGCATGTTCCCCCACCCTGGCTCCTACACATAGGAGCAGCCGGGGGCTCCACACATTGCACCCACCCCAAACGCAGCTCCGTAGCTCCCATTGGCCAGGACCCACAGCCAATGGGAACTGCAGACAGGGCAGCATGCAGAGCCACCTGGCCACACCTCCACGTAGGAGCTGGAGAGGGGACATGCCGCTGCTTCTGGGAGCTGCTTGAGGTAAGGACCGCCCAGAGCCTGCACTGCTGACCCCCTCCCGCACCCCTGCCCCAACCCTGATCCCCCTATTGCACTCCAAACCCCTCGGTCCCAGCCCAGAGCACCCTCCTACACCCCAAACCTCTCATCCCCAACCCCATCCCAGAGCCTGCACCCCCAGCCAGAGCCCTCACCACCACCTCATGCCCATACCCCTGCCCGAGCCCTCATCTCCCTCCTACCCGCCGAACCCCTTGGTCCCAGCCCAGAGCACCCTCCTGCACCACAAATCTTGCATCCCCAGCCCCACACCAGAGCTTGCACCCTCAGCCAGAGCCCTCTCACCCCCCCACACACACACACACACCGGCACCCAACCCCCTGCCCCAGGCCAGAACCCCCTCCTTCACCCTGAACTCCTCATTTCTGGCCGCACCCAGAGCCCCCTTCCCATACTCCGAATCCCTCAGCTCCACTCCCAGTCCACTCCTGCACCCCAAACCCTTCATCTCTGGCCTCACCCCAGAGCCTGCACCCCCAGACAGAGCTCTTACCCACTTCCGCATCCCAACCCACTGCCTCATCCTGGAGCCCCCTCCTGCACCCTAAACTCATTTCTGGCCCCATCCCGGAGCCCTCACCTCCTCCCATACTCCAACCCCCTGAGCCAGGCCTGTGAAAATGAGTGAGGGAGGGAGGGTGGGGAGAGCGAGCGACAGAGGGAGAGGGGATGGCGCCTCAGAGGAGGGGCGGGGCAAGGGTGTTTGGTTTTGTGCGAGTAGAAAGTTGGGAACCCTAAAAGATTGTAACTTACTGAAGTTAAATTTTAGACTTTAGAAGCAGGTTTTTATTTGGTTTGTTTGTAATCAGTTCTATCTTTACTCCTTGCATGTGGTATCACTGAAACCTATGACTTTTTGTTTAATAAACTTGTTTTACTATAAACCAACATGGTGCTGTGATTGAAATATTTTGTCTGTCAAACCACAGTTAAATTAAATTAAATTAAATGAGCTACTGTTTACTATCTCTTTAAAGGAGCAGAAAACTTAACTTCTATAAGTGTTCAGCAAGAGGGCTTGACACTATAGGGCAAATATCTTTGGAGAAATGAGGAACTGGGAGGATTCTGGGATCACTCTGCAGAAGGTAACTGGGCAGTGAAAGTCAGGGTGTGACCTGCATGTTTGTATTCTATCTGTTGGTGTTCGGCTGTGAGTCATAACAGCATTGCATTTAAGGCACCCAGGGTTGAAGGGCAGATGGTAACACAATCTGTTCCTGGTCTGGATTGAACCCCAAAGTGTCATAGCCCCACTCCCTGATTTTTGTACACATTTTGACAAACATTTTGTCCATAAATTTTGGGTTTTTGTCACCAACTTTTTTTTTTTCTTTTTAGCGTGGGGTCAGACAAACACTACAAGCAGCTTATCTTTAACCTGGCATATCTCTTAATCACCTCCACACTGGCAAATACACATAGTAATAAGCAAGCTGTCCTAGAACAATTCCCAGTGACAACCTGAGTTGCAACTGCACTGGAAGTGACTTCCTTTAATTCTGTGCCTGAAGATGTAAACTTCAAAAGAGTTCTGCTATGATTGTGAATAGCCATGAATTGATGACAGGTATTCGACTCCTTGAAAGGAACTGACTTTTATTGACCAGATGTTCCAACACTTGAGCTCCCAACTCAGAGCCACAGAAAATAAGGTCTCTACTCTGGGTGTTACAGTGGGAAATGACAGGACTATTGTGTCTGGATTGATTAGAAAGATACCACAGAGTTTGATCAGGCATTCCAGAACCGTTCAAACCCCTACTGACTCCTATTTTGAACTCCCTGCAGAGTTCACTAGGAGTTTTGCTTGTATAAAGGGTCCAGAATATACATATTAGTAGGTGACCAGCTGAGCATCTTCTTCACAGCCCAGAGATAAAGAAAGTGGTGGTATTCTGATGCAATTCCTATTGTCACTAAAGGAACGTTGAAGTGTTTTTTATTCTAGGACAGAGTGCTATTACTATAGAGTACTTCTCCAAGCACTCTGAAAAATAGTCTACCCAAAAGAGTGGTCTGTGTTCCCTTAGAAAAGTTTGTAACCCATTCTTTCGGGGAATGCTTTCAGAGAGGCACACTTATTCTATAGAACAAATGGTGCTTAATTTCCCTACATGGCAGATGTAATACTCTGGTTTATCTCATTCATTGAGATGCTGCTGTGGTTTAAGAATGTGTGGGAGAGGGAAACAAAACAAGAAAAAAGGGAAAGTTTTTGAAGAATCCCATGCCAGTCTTTTTCTATTCTGTGACTTTATAGGAGAACATCCAATAGCATCATGAAGTTTTTTATATATTCTGCAATTTTAAAGCAAAATGTTAACATTCTGTAAATGCCAGGAATATTGTTGAGGCTCATCTAAGGAGTATCGCTCTCTCCATTACATTGTTCCATATTTTTTTTATGGAGCCTGCACTGAATGTCTCTGACTGGAAGATAGGACAAGAATGCCATTTGCACGCTCTACACCGATATTACATTTGTATCAGTTCATAGAAGATTGTACCTTGTCCATGGGGCTCAACACAGGTCCCTCCATAATCTAGATAGAGAAACTGTCAGACTTTACATTAAGGTGCTATTTATAAAGAGTTAATAAAAAATAGATGTTTAACATGTTACAGACATGAATAATATGTATTATAGATGGCTATAAGCACACCAGTGGAAGGTATTACAAACTTTATAAGCAACCTACTAACCTATTGAAATCTTTAACAACCTATAGCAATTAATTTATTAGCCCATCGTAAATGGAACCTTAACCTAAAGTTTAACCACAAAATATTTGACCAAAACCACTTTAAAAACATAAAAAGGGGATAACTAAAAATGAATTCTAATCAACATTATCTTCTAATATAAATTTGAAACAAAAATAAAGAATAAGATGATGAATTAAAATGAACATACAAATTTTCTCTTGTATATGCCCGATTCCAATTTCACACTGGCAGAAAACAGGAGTAACCCCCCAGAAATAAACGGATTTACACCAGTGTAAAGGAGATCAGACTCAGGCCCACTGGATTTAAAACAGAGCACATGAACTGGTTAAACAGGAAACTACAGGGTGAGAACATGAACAGGAGCCTGAAGAATCTGAAGTGAAGGGAGTGCTAAGAGATGATAGCCAGGTGCAAGAGTGATGCAGGAGAGGAATCAGAACAGCACTTACAGACGTCACTAGTGCCATAAAGGGAAGATGATCCCATCTTGCCATAAAGGAGGATGCTAAAAGGAAGTGACTATCTAATCGTCATTAAAAGCATGTCAGAGACTGATACAAGATAGAACAGTTTCTAACTACCCTCTTTTTTAAATTATTAAGAGAAAGCACAACACAAAAGGTCAGCATCAGAGAGCATGTACCGAGTGCGCTAAGCAATATATAGCAATATTGGCCCAATGAACAGTAGCCAAGAAAGAAGCTACAGTATTTCAGCTGCTCATTGCAGTTCAGTAGATACATTGCAGTATCTCTTTGGAAACCAGATATTGCCTCACGTCTTCTTTGTTTCCATGGTACTGCCAGCCAATGGAGCAGCTATGTTTATAAATGCATCTGATAATATATTAGCAATTATTTGTAAACAGGGATTTATTCAAGAACAGTCCAGATTCTCAGCTGATGTTAATCAGTTTGGCTCCACTGATTCACATCAGCTGAGAATCTGGCTCAGTACATACAGGCAGGTGATTGTGTGTGTGTGACATATGGTTGTTAGAGACTGCATACATGGATCAAATAGATTGTGAACTATATACATTTATCTACAGTATATTCAATGTTTATGGTCACATGCATTTTTGTCAATTTTTTCCAGCCAAAATCATAGTTTTATGAGCAGCCTGACAGATTTATAGAGACACAAAGGCATATTACACATGCACACCCACACAGGCTAATGAACCATTCAGATGGAAACAAAAAGATCATATCATTTCTAACTGGGCAAATGATTCAGTATAGAGAAATAATAAACCTGGAGGCAAAGAACAAAGAGGGATGAATATCAGCTAAATTAAATAGTTTGCAACATGCTGATAAGGAAAAAGGTTCAGATAATTATTGTCCAAAATCCCCAAAGCCTTCAGCTAAATGAGAGCTTGAGTAAAGGAAGATAAAGTTGAAGGAGCAAACAAGATTCTAAGGTGTAAATACTGGAGCAACACGTTATAAATCAAATGAAAACGTTAGATTTCACCTCTAGTACTTTATCCAGTAGTGTTCACATACATTGAGGAAATAATTGCTTTGGAAGACTTCAATGTAGAGCAATCAAAAGCATATTAAATAATGTAAACTATGATAAAATCTGAAGTAGCATTGATACAGTTGGAGATACTGCCTCTGGACAAGAGAACTTCATTAGCCCCTGATTAACACGATCAGTTTTTAAAACAGGGAAGACAGCCTTTTTAAATATAAACAGGAAATAAACTAAGGAAACCGGCTGGCTCAGCAGTAGGGTTGCCTATTGCAGAACAGTAGCTCACATGTGGGAGCAACTGTGAGCTGGTGGAGCTGAGAGACCCTGCAGCAATATGGGGAAGAAGGTGCCTCTTCACTGCACTGGTTCTCTGCCACCTAAAAGAGACTCTATAGGCTCAGAGGGGGCTATTCACTCCAGGCTCACTCTGGCATAGTGAAGCAGGAGCAGGACCTCATTCACCACTCAGTTTCAAAGTTTCTAACTGGCTATCTAGTCTACCACCTAAGGTTGATTGTTCCCCATGTGGGAGTGTAGAAGCAATATAAGCATATTTAGGATTGTTTTGAAAACAGCTGTTAAGGTTGCCACTTTTTTCTACTTTGGTTCAAATACATACAGTTAAATCCTTTTACTGCTCCCCTTTTCTTTTTGTAAATTGGCTGGTTTTATACATATCAAGGCCAAGATTTTCAAAGTTGGCCACCTAATTCCCTATTTCACCTAAACAAAGTGGCCCAATTTTCAAGGAGTTAAGCACACACGTCCATAAATGAGAGCTACTGGTGCTTACACCCCTCTCTCTGGAACTTACGTAGTCCCCACTGGTGTAGTATCTGAGCATCTCACAATCATCCATGGATTATACCCTCACAACACCCCTGCAAAGGAAGGAAGCACTATCCCTAGAGCCCTGCAAATCTGTGGATATCCACAGACCATGTTTGCAGATTGTAGATCGGATGCTGATACAAATTTTGAATCAGCACATAGCTCGAATTGTCTCCATTGTACAGATAAAGGTATAGAGGCACAGGGTACATTAAGTAACTTGGCCAAGTTCACATAGGAAGTCTATAGGTGAGCAAGAAATCCAGAGCGTCAGTCCAGTGGTCTAACCACTAGATAATCCTGACTACCTTCGAGAATTAGGCCACTTATTTCAGTGCCTAAAAGGGTACCAATTTAGATACCTAACTTTAAGCACTAAAGTCTGAAAATGTTGCCCTAAATGTTTAATATGGACATGGATATGTACAGCACTAGATTTGTAAAGAACATTGATTTTATTCTCGCTTGCTGTTAGTTGGGAAATACAAAAATATTTTTAAAACGTTGTCCAATTGGAACTACAGTTCTTCCTACTAAGGTACCAGCATTCCCCAAACATCCTATGGATTTAAAATGAACAGTGAAATCCTATTTTGAAGATAACAAAATCCTGTTATAAAAATAGGTTTGGCTATTTCCCATTTTGATCTTATATCTGAGTGACCAATTCAGATGTAATCCACAAAGAAGGAACTCCTCCAATCTTACGTACACAAATCTCTTTCTTGCAAGAACTGAGCAAGTATTTTAGTTACTATTTTTTTTATTCAAGAAAAGCACAGTAATTGACAGTAAATGTTCTTTTCTTCCATAGTCACAAGGTGGTTGAATTTGGTCCAATAAAAGACATTACCTCATTCATGTTGTCTCTCTAATATCCTGGAACCAACACAGATACAACACTGCATACAACTGGTCTTCCATACGCAAAAAGAAGCCTCACAAACACAGGGTGCTGTTTGTTTATGGTAACTAACTATATGTGCTATTATAAAATGTAGCTCCTTTTGTTTTTTTAGCTTGTTCATCACCTAAGTCCATTTTTCCTGAAGCAGTTCCTCTATGCCAATCGTTAACGTATCACAGGAAGTAAGTCATTCTCTTAGAGCCAGCTAATGATCAAATGAACGAAGAGTAACTTGCACTGCCACATGTTATAACACTGTCTACCTGCAACTGAATGGCATGCAGAGAGGATCAAACTGGAGGAATTTCTGACTTTCTTTTCAAACAAAGTAAGAGTCAGTTCCTGCCCTGAAGAAATCAGTGATATGGTCATAACAAGTGATGATCACTATGTAACTTTAGCGCCCCTCAGGCCAAGATGGAGTCTGCTCTGCAGGCAGCTCTGGCCCAGGAAGATGCAGGCAGGAATGCAGCAGTGAAAATCCCTTCCAGCCCAGAGGCATCTGTTCCAACCCCCACAGAGTGAACACATACACACACACCGGAAAAGTACAATGGCTATAAGAAAGGGAGATATTTATTTACAGAGGGACGAGGGGAGAAAAACAACAAGGGGAAATATAGGGGGAGCAATAGGTCTGGGTTGCATTTAAACCAAGGCCCCACAGGCCCAGTGGCAGCACAGTCTGAAAGGGCAGACACCGAGCAATGTGTCTGCACACAGAGTTCAGGAGTCCTGAGCAAAGTTTCAATTCAGTGATGAGTCTTGTTGGATGCTTCTGGTCATCTCTGGCGTCAGTGAGATTTTCCCAACAAACCCCCCGGTGCCCGTTTTTGCCGCTCTCTGCAAAGCCACACAGAGCAACCACCTCTCCACTTAACTAACTAGCAGCCTTTCTTCTTATTTTTAATGCAGAGTTACAAGCCCCAGTACTCGCAGCCCCATGCAGCTTTGGGCAGCAGAGATACTGGGTCCAGCTTTGGCCTGTTCTTTTTGGGTGATTGCTCCCTGGCACAAGTGCTCCTTCTGGCTTCTGTCCTGGGGTATCCCCAACTGGCTGCCCTGTCCTTCCCACGCTTCAGGCAGGTTTTCTGCTGCTTTACTTTGTGAGGGTCTGTGGGCTGCAGCCCTTCTTTTTCCTGGGTTCCAGGGCCACACCCTGAAGTTTCCCTCCTTTTTCTCATTCCTCCCCCATTAGGAAAAAGATTTAAAGGGGCCATGCTTTTTAAACCCCAAAGGGGTTACAATTAAAATAAAATTCCACCATATATGCTATACTAGAAATATGGTGGGACCAATGCACACACGGGGATTTAAAGCAAGACCCCAATCTTGCAAGCTAAACATATGCTTAAGTTTACTGCAGTGGCCCAATTCGAAAGAGTAAAGCATGTTTAGGCACATACAAGTCTGCAGATTCAGCGGCTAAGTTTGGCCCAGTATTTATAAAATCACAAGACTTTTTTCACCTGATTTGAATGGTCCCTTACTAAAATATAAGCTTTACCAGAGTATTTTCTAGACATGTCAAATAGCTTAGTGCACTGTCACCAGTCATTTAGATTAAGCAAGTTCTCTGGCTCCATGGAAGTCTAACTCTAGCTAAGTTTGCCAAGACATAAGCTCCTTCATTGAGCTCCTCATTTGATTTTAAACAATTTCCATAGAAACTGGAAAGGTTCTCTAAACCAACAGAGACTTCCTTATTTCCAGCAATTATCTTAAGGTCTGATTTGCATTTTAAATGTCACCTGTATAAATTAAAACTGTTTATTGTTAACACTATTATTCTGATTCGTGGCAGTAGCCAACCAAAGCTTGCTTTCATTTAAAAAATAAATAAATAATTTTTTTTTTTTTTTTAAATCCTTACTGGAAGAGATGCTACCTGGAATATAGACAGGGAATGTTTCCCTCAGACCCCAGTGCTTGCCTTAATATATTACAGCTTTCCTACAAGAGAATGGACCACTTTAAGTGTTTTCACATTAATCTTGGCAACAGAACTATTTGAAAACAGTTCTTTGGATACACTTTTAAATTGCTATTAACAAAATCTGATACAATTGTACAATGGAGTTGCAGTTATTGGAAATGCTTAGAAGTGCGAGGTAAAAAGTTTGGGGATTTATTAGACTTTGGAGTAAAAAATTTGGAAAGAAAGTTCATTTTTGTTTAAGATTTGACAGCGACATCCTTCAGTTAAAGAGTCAGAGAGCTTCCAGTATGCATCTCAGAGACCTCACCGAATCCGCCAGCAAAACCAGGGGACATGTGATATTTTTAAAGGTTGTCCCCACTTAAAACTACAGTGGCACAATTGAGCCACTACAGCTGTGCCGCTGTAGTGCTTCAGTGTAGAACCTACCTATGCCAGTGGTTTTCAACCTGTGGTCCGCAGACCCCTACGGGTCTGCAGACTATGTCTAAAATTTCCAAAAGGATCCGCACCTCCATTCGAAATTTTTTAGGGGTCCACAAATTAAAAAAAAGTTGAAAACCACTGACCTATGCTGACAGGAGCTCCCATCAGCTCAGGTAATCTACTTCCCCGAAAGGTGGTAGCTAGTTCAGCTGAAGAATTCTTCCATTAATCTAGCCCGGTCTACATGGGGATTTAGATTAGTTTAACTATATTGTTCAGGGGGGTGAATTTTTCACACCACTGACTGATGTAGTTAAACTGACCTAATTTTTCTAGTGTAGACCAGGCCTAAGGTAAAACATACATGAAAAAAAAAAATCATCACATACACATACCCCAAAAAAAACCCACACACTCTCATCAATGTTATTTGTATAGAAGCATAAGCCAGCTTCTGTAGTTCTCATGACTAACCAGTGCCCGTCACTAATTGTTCAGGAAAATTATCACTTTGAAAGCAAGTTTGCAAAATGATTAGTTTGCCCAACTTTCCAGCTCAACTTAGAGATCAGCTCAGGTGAACTCATTTTTTCCTCCCAAATGATTAATGCTTCATATTAATGTAACCACAAGGCGGGCAAGTTCAAGAAACCCGTTTTCATTCCCTGGTATAACTGATTCTTATTTTAAGAATAATTTTTATATTCCCTCATCTTAATATTCAATCTTTATTAAAAGTTTTAACAACACAGGGCCTGATTTATGGTTTTCTGCACCTTGTTATTAATTCTTGTTACACTAATGCCTAAAGACCCCAATTGAGACTGTACAGTGCCTAGTGCAATGGGACTGAAACCCATACTGAGAGACTGTCCCTGCCCTGAAGAACTTAGTCTGAATAGACTGGTCTGACAATGGGCAGTAAGTGAAAGAAAAGCAGAGAGATTAAGTGACATGCCCAGGGTCACACAGCAGGTCAGTGGCAGAGCTGGGACTCCCAGTCCCCTGCTCCGACCACTTGAGATTTTTCATCTGTTTTTCCCAAACTAAAGAGATCTGGACTCATCACATTTACAAATGAAAAGAAACGCTATCTCCCATTGACTTCAATGGGAGTTTTGCATACAAATGTTTGGGCACACCCTTGCATCATCTTATTTATGCCACTCTTTCTTGGAACAAGTTTTGAAACATCACAAATATAAATATATTTGTATTTGCAAACTGGATACAATTAACTTAGGCTTCAATAGAGACTGGGAGTGGATGGGTCATTACACAAAGTAAAACTATTTCCCCATGTTTATTCCCACCTCCCCATTCCCCACTGTTCCTCAGAAGTTCTTGTCCACTGCTGGAAATGGCCCACCTTGATTATCACTACAAAAGGTTTCTTCCCCCTCTGCTTTCCTGCTGGTAATAGCTCACCTTAAGTGATCACTCTCCTTACAGTATGTATGGTAACACCCATTGTTTCATGTTCTCTATGTATATAAATCTCCCCACTGTATTTTCCACTGAATGCATCCAATGAAGTGAGCTGTAGCTCACGAAAGCTTATGCTCAAATAAATTTGTTAGTCTCTAAGGTGCCACAAGTCCTCCTTTTCTTTTTGTTTAGAGACAGTACATGGAAAACAGGGAAATCAGATATGGGGCAGCCAAACAGGGAGATGAGCCTTTGAGAGACTTACAGGTGTTTAGGCACTACCGGAAGGCCTGCCTCATCCCAGCTGCTTTCTCTGCTTATATTGTGCCCTGGTACAACTTCTCCCTTTAGTTGTCCACACTAGCATCGCTTTGTCATTTATTTAATCTCAGCTGCAGGAGGGGCAATTGCCAAGCGGAAGCCCCACTGAGAAGTTATCAACAGATGTTTACATTATGACCGAACCCCTGGGAGAAATTTGTACTTGCCAATGCTCCAATCATAGCCAAGAGGCCCAGATTCATGAAGGCTCTCTTGCGTCTCCTCCCCCATCCCATATGGCTCAGAAAATGCACAGCCCTTGGTGGTATAAACTGGACCTTCCAGGGATCCAACATGCATAAGTTACAAAGTTAGGACATAGGAAGCACAGCAGGATGGCGAGCAGCTACAGTATTGGAGGACAGCCATTCCATGGCTCGAATTAGGTAGATTTGCTCCCACAGCTCACTGCACTGGTAGCAGACCATGTGAATCAGTATATGACCAGTCTTGCAAAGGTGCCCAAGGTGCTGGGGAGTGCAGACACTACTCCCAGCTAGCACTACCACGGACAGTTGTATCAGGAAAGGAGAGGGGGCCCTGGCCGAGCACATAGCACCCTCCTTGAAAGTACGGTGTAAATCACTACTTCAGTACATGCTCTCCAGCAGCTTCTGGAGGAATTCTGTTTGAGTCAGTTCACACTCCTGGGAGCTCCCACTTCAGACTGGCCCCTCTAAACCTCCTTCTAAAACAAGCTGAAAAGCCACCATCCAAGTTCAGCATAGTTTGTCAAAACCTTCAGAGGTCCTCAGCACCCTTCATTTCTAACTACATGTGAGCTCTAATTAATACTAAGGATATACCAAGGTCCTCATCTTGCAGTGAGCTCCATGCAAGCAGGGCCCTGTGACCACCTGAAGGCCTGTTGTAAGTTAACAGGAATCCAAGCAGGCACAATTGCTGCTCAAGTGGAGCCCCGAGGAGGACTGGGGCAGATGAACCTGATCCAAAACCCAAAGAAGTCAAAGGATGTATCTCTGCTGATTGAAATGGGCCTTGGATTGAGCCCAACATGTGGGCTTTATATGCTTTAATCACACCTCTTTATTTCTATTTTCTAGACTCTAGATCATATTATACATCATGCAACCATTCAGTTTTCTTTCACTGCAGAAATTTTTAAAAGTGGCCATGAGAGGAGGCCAGAAGGAGATATTATTGATCTGACTCAGACTCTAAGAATCTTGTAATATGAAAACATCACTTAAGGAGGAATATTCCATTCATCAGTACCCTCCACATACATGAACATCCTGTCAGGAATACTTGAACAGTTGCTTTAGGACTTAGACACTCAACACTGTCCAGCTTATTGTATCCAATAGGAAAATTATTACCTGAAGCATTAAATTAAAATTAAATGTGAGGCAGTATAGTACCCACTGGAAACTAGATCAGATTAAAGCTTGCCTTTTAAAAAAAAAAAACCACCTCACTTGCCTGGCAGTGCTAAAGCATCTGTGCACGTTAATTACAAGAAGTTCTGATAGGGTAGATGAGCAGATGAACTTAATTTTCAGCAACAGAAACTACTGGTTGGTGATGGCCTCTGTTGATCTGAAAAACCAATTGCCAACCCCAAATTTTCAAAAATAATAAATAGTCATAATACCACCTAGTGCTTTTCATCAGTAGATCTCAGAGTGCTTGTGGCACTAGTGAATTTATCTTCATAATACACTGGTGAGGTGAAGCATTATTTCCATTTTACAGATGGGAAACAGAAGCACAGAGAGACTAAGTGACTTGGCCCAAGTCACCCAGGAAGTCTGTGGCAGAGCAGGGAATTGAACCTGGGTCTCTCAACAACTAGAGTAGCAAAATCATGAGCCAGGCCACCCCCACAAAAAAATCATGACTTAGAAATCATTAGAATTTTTTTTAAAATATATACATTTGGTGGTGGTTCTTTCAGGTTACATTCAGGTCACATTTTCAAAATTTTCTACACAACAAGGAGGACTAGAAAAAAAAACAGAAAAAGCTGATATTCTCCTGTAATCACTTCACTTCAGGTGTTGGGGCTTTAAGGAGGAAAAAATCCCTACCAAATATTGTAAACGTTGGCAACACTGAGATTGTTAAAGTATAATTCAGTCTCTGATCTATGAGGTACTGAGCATCATCATCATCCCCAGTGGAGTGATAAAAGCTATGGAGATGTCAAGAAGAGAGGATGCTAAGATCCCAAGCATAATTTCAGTTTTCCTGCTGCATGTAGAATGCTCTGCTTCGTGCTTCAGAAACCAACTTCGTGATCAGATGCTATAGATGTTCCCTAGGTTTTGGCGGTTGTCTGCTTCAGAGTTTTTTTCCCCACCTAAGGACAGATCACTGCAGTACAGTGTTTGACATTATCATGATATACAAAGCCCCAAAAGCATACAGCGTCCTTTACAAAGGACATTACAACTGACATAAATAAGTCATGGGACAGTAGTTTAAACCACAAAGCAGCAAATGGAGAACAGAGACCATGAGGAGGAGCACCAGACTATGGCTTTGTGAAAGGCCAAATTCATCACACTAACTCAGTGAAGTTAGTGGAACTGCACCAGGGCTGAATTTGGCCCTAAAAGGGTTGTACAGAGGAGAGGGAAAGTGCATGGAGAGTGGGAGGCTACTGCAAATACAGGGCTTGATGCAAATCTTACTGGAGCTAGTGCGAGTTTTCCATTAACTTCAGTGGACCTTTGGACCAGCCTCATAAAACAGCAGAATGAAAGAAGTGACAAAGCTGCGAGTGGAGAATAACTTCCCATTTTTAGGTAAGAAAGCAGAACAAGGAACAATTATTTAAGAGTAATACATGTAAGGATTTTACTTTTATTTTAAACCATTAAAACTGATGTGGGAAAAGTTAATTATATCTTTGTTTCCTGAGAAACACCTTGGCTCAATTAATTTGATAATGCACTGTAGTGCTAGTTAAACTTTAAATGACTATGTCTCCATTTACATACAGCATTATCATTACAACACTGTATTTCAACAGTAGTTGAATAAGAAATTGACATTTATATATTGTACACAGTGTGTTTATGAAGCAGTGTGTGAAATTTCCTGACTGATTTTACAGTACTATAGATTTTGTCTAACTACAGAGGTGGCATAAGTTAATTGCATCATAAGTGCACTGATCTCTGTCAGGAAGCAAAGCTGTAACCGTGAAGTAAATGACATTAAACATTGTTTCCAGTGTACACATTTTGAGCTAAATACTACAGAAAGTGTACCTGGCAGTTCAAGTACTTTTCTCTGAAAGTCAGGTACTGAACTAGTGCCCAGAATGGTGCTAGAGGGAGGGAAGGAGTGTGAGAGTGTCCAATATATCATCTTTCAGATTAGACATTGTAACCATGGACTGTCTTTAATCTGTGTGTACACAATACCTTTCTCAATGGCGGCCAAATCCCAATTTGGTGGCTTTAGGTGCTATCAGAATAAAATAAATAATAGAACAACAAGAGTAGGAGTTTATTCATAGTAGGTTTTGTAAAACCTATATTTTTCTTAAATAACCAAAAGGTTGAGCCTAATACAAAGTTAACTATCCCTTGAAATATTTTGTATCTTAGTTTGCTTAATTTTTTTAAATCAAGCAACCTGTCATCAACTCTCCCAGCAATAATTCTATTGTTCTCACAGCAAACTGTGAAACTGCCATTAACATTAACACAAGTGGTACTCACACCAGCTGATGGGAATAGGAGTCTATCTCACTCCTAACACCGCAGCTGCAATCAGTCAAAAAAAATGCTCCTTAGAATTTTTTTGCAGCTGAAACTCTGCACTGTATCACTCCTTTTAGTATCAATACGGCTAGGAAGTTCCTGTCTTCTGATGACAGGTTTCAGAGTAGCAGCCGTGTTAGTCTGTATTCGCAAAAAGAAAAGGAGTACTTGTGGCACCTTAGAGACTAACAAATTTATTAGAGCATAAGCTTTCGTGAGCTACAGCTACTAGAAGTGAGCTGTAGCTCATGAAAGCTTATGCTCTAATAAATTTGTTAGTCTCTAAGGTGCCACAAGTACTCCTTTTATTTTTGTCTTCTGATGCTGATCTTAAATATTGAACAAGCATTTGTATTGCAGTAGTGCCTAGGTGCCCTACATCCATAACAAAAAGAGCTACCCTGCAAGCATATAATCTAAGTATTTTGCAGTCTTAAATTACTTGACACTTTCTAAACATTTGCCTTCATGCTCCAGTTTATGTATTTGCAATCATAGACTTTAAGGCCAGAAGGGATCCTTGTGATCATCTAGTCTGACCTCCTGCACATTGTAGGTCACAGAATCTCACCCACCCACTCCTGTAATAGATCTCTAACCTCTGGCTGAACTACTGAAGTCCTCAAATCATGGTTTAAAGACATCAAGTTACAGAGAATCCACCATTTACTCTAGTTTAACCCTGAAAGTGGCCCATGCTCCATGCTGCAGAGGAAGGAGAAAAACCCCCAAGGTCTCTACCAATCTGACTGGGGGGAAAAATTCCTTCCCGCCCCAAATATGGTGATCAGTTAGACCCCGGGCATGTTGGTAAATCCCACCAGCCAGACACATGGGGAAGAATTCACTGTAATAACTCGGAGCCCTTTCCCCATTTAGTCTCCCATCTCAGGCCATTGGGAATATTTGCTACTGGCAGTTGAAGATGGGCCACATGCCATTGTAGGAAATCTCATCATACCATCCTTCTCATAAACTTATCAAGCTCAGTCTTGAAACCACTTAGGTTTTGTGCCCTACTGCTCCCCTTGGAAGGCTGTTCACTACTCTGGTGATTAGAAACCTTCATCTAATTTCAAGCCTAAACTTGTTGGTGGCCAGTTTATACCCATTTGTTCTAGTGCCAACATTGGCCCTTAACTTAAATAACTCCTCTCCATCCCTGACATTTATCCCTCTAATGTATTTGTAGAGTGCGTTCATATCTCCCTTCAGGCTTTGTTTTGTTAAGCTGAACAAGCTGAACTCCTTGAATTTCCTCTCATAAGGTAGGTTCTCCATTCGCTGATCATCCTAGTAGCCCTTCTCTGCACCTGTTCCACTTTGAATTTATCTTTCTTAAACATGGGTGACCAGATTTTCACACAGAATTCCAAGTAAGGTCTCACCAGTGCCTTGTATAATTCTAATAACTCTTCCCTATCTCTACTGGAAATACCTCGCCTGATGCACCGTAGGATAGTATTTCCTCTTTTTCACGGCTGCATCACACTGGTCATCCTGTGATCGACCAATACATCCAGATCTTGTTCCTATTCCGTCGCTTCCAACTGATACGTCCCCAGCTTATAGCAAAAATCCTTGTAAAGAATAGCAAAAATACCATGAAAAATATTTTTTAATAAATTCATCTTGTTCCTTTAAGTAACTTCAGTATCCTAAATTAGCCTTTGAAAGATTAGATTTTTATTGGTAAATGTCAGTAAACATCAGTTTCACTGTACACACAAAAATGGATGAAAAAAGTGTTTCCATGGATGATAACTGAAATTTAGATAGGTACAGTAAGTAAAATGCTGCTTGAGAACTGCAGTTGATTAAAGGCTATTTACTTTGTATACTTGGATGTTGACAATCTGTGTTAACAGTTATAAAGCTTTAGCTTTTCAAATCTCAACGTCCACCGTCATTAAATGATTGTCTGAGCCCCCTCTAATTTCCCACAACTGTGAACATTTAAAAATCGATACAAATCAAAAAATGCTTAAAAATAATCAATATTATCAACTGGAAATTATAAATTAAAAAAATCAAATTCTGCAAGGCCTAATCACAGTTCATACCATCATTATATGCCTTAGAATATGAACTACTCTGAGGAATGGCAATTTTTTATGTTATTACACTGCCCTCTAGAGGAAGTTTCTGGCCACGGACTCTATGCACTGCTGACTACTATTAAACCTACCACAAAGTCCGTCAAAATCTTGGTCCTTCCTGTGAATGCAAAGCTTATTGTGATTTCACTGGAACTAGCTGCCCACTCAAACAAACAGGAAAGTACATGAACATCAATATTCTTACTTGGGGAAATGTACTTTAAATTCCTTTCCTAATTATTTTGCAAAAACTTTTGTTTTTTAGAGTTGTCTTCATCGGCTGTTTCTGTTCTGATTTAGAAAATCATCATGCAGAAGGTGAAACTGTACATTTTGCTTCAGCATTATCCTGGGTAGTTTGAAAAAGTTAACAATTCCAATTATAATCAGAGCTGTTAATTAGTTTTATACCCTTCTTATCAGAACATTTTAAATGATCCATTTAAAAAAAAATTGCTTACAGATAGAAACAGGAGTTTCCCTTTTCACTGGAAGCACCTCAAGCAGATCTGTTTTTTAAGTATCTGCATACTGGAAGGACAATATGTGTATATCTAGGTTTTTTGCACCATGGCACAGTAAATTTGTACTGCTGATGTCCATGCTGTAACTGATCTGCACTTAAACAGAGCATATCACCCCCACAGATCTGTTAACCTGTCCCCTTTCACCAGCACTAAACTCAATTAAACCAGTGTTTGTATTTCCATCACAGTTTCCTAATAAAATTGAACCCCATCTACAAAGGAACACTCAAGATAAACCTAATTCCATCCATCTTAACAATGCCCTAGTTTTCACCCATTCTAACAACTATCAGTCCCAAGTTTATTACTATTATTATGGTAGCAATTAGAGGTCCCATGCAAAACTGAGGCCCCAGCATGCGAGGCACTGAACAATATCATAGTAACAAACAGCTCCTGCCCCAATTTGCTTACAGCCTAAATAGACAAGGCAGGCAAAGGGGCTAATAAACTTTCCTTTCTACCACCTATTTTACTAATGAAGAACCAAGTCGGAGAAAGACTTGACAAAGGTCAAATGGAAAAATCCATGACACAGCCGGGACCTTAATTCAGAATCCAAATGTTCTGAATCCCAGTCCAGCCCCTTAATCATAGGGCCATCCTTCAATAGATTAAATCATGAGCTTTGTATCTAGGCGAACAGCTACAATAAACCTGGTATTGCAAATTGGAGATGTTTGCTGGAGTCTCAGAAATTTCTGTGAACCACTTTTGGTGTGAGAAGGAGAAGAAAACTGGGTTTGCACCCACCAAGCTTCACTTTGAGATTTTTAAACCCTCAAAACAAAGCTCATCAGCATTTAGGTTAAATTGATCATTGCAAAAATAATGTGTAATTACAAACCTACACAGATGGTCACCTAAACATCTGTTCATCATTTTCCACCTATTAGGAAATAGCTAACCGAAGTATTCACAGGTTGAGGCAAAGATAGGTGGTCTAGCTAGCCAGTCATAAGGATCAGCAAATGAGTGGTGGAGAGGAGCAAGGGAGAAAGCCTTCACTTAGGATTAAAATTCCAAATGTAGTTAGATGCTTTTAGTAGACACATTAATCCACACTATTCAGCTGGATGAGCAGGGGCAACTAACTGAAATTCATTAATATTCATCAGAATTTTAAAGTACCAAATTTTATCCCAATTCAAATTTCTCATCCACAAACTAGCTCTTCATCTTTGAAGTTGTTAGAAATCCAAAGACCAGATCCTCTGCTTACCAAAAGCGGTATGAACTCCACTCAGAGTCAGCATTGCCTAGGGAATAGGACGCTGTCCTGGGAGTCTCGAGAGCTGGGTTGTATTCCCAGCTCAGCTACTTATCTATCTAGTGTGAACTAGGGCAAGTCACTTCACCTCTGTTTTCCCTTCCATCTTTGCTCTATCTTGTCTAATTAGACTGTAACCACTTTAGGGCAGGGATTGTCTCTTACTAATGTACATTCAGTGCCCAGGACGATGGGGACCAAATCTTGGTTGGGGACTCTAGGCACTACCATAATGCAGATATCAATAATCAACTGGTTTGTACCAATTGAGGATCAGGCCCCAAACCTGGTTCAAAATCCTAATCCAGATTTTTTCCAGTGGTCATTTTACAGGTTGCAGAGGCCTTCCAGGAAACAAATGGTTAAACTCCTGTTCAGACCTTACACAGGGGTTCAGCTGGAGGACTGAAGGCTACATCAGGCTCTCATGGGAAATGCAGAAATTCAAGCCAATGAGGTTATTGTATGGTATGTAAAGCTGTGCTAAATTTGGTCAAGTTTAGCTAGTATCTTACTACTAGTAGCTAAAAACCCAATATTGAGACAGTTGGGCCAAAAAAAAAAAAATCCACATCTGTTCAGTTACCCTCATACAACCAAAGAAATGGTGTTGCATGTATATTAGCTGTCAAGAAAGAGCGGTGACTGCTGGAGTTACCCCACACAGGTCTAGGACTCTTGGCATGGCATAAATACATGCCTTGCTGTAGTACAACTGTAATTCATAAAGTCAAAACGGCTCAGAATTTAAAAATTGATGGTAGCAGACTGTGAAACCCAGTAATGATTCAGCCTGGTACTCTTCTGAACAAAAAGAGTTCTCAGCCAATGCTTGTAACGATTTCCATCATTTCACACGGACTCTGACATTCTAAGCTTCAGAGTGACACACAGAGAGGTGACAATCCTGGAATCTGATTATATAAGATTACTGCTGAGTTGAAAGACCATGCCAGTCCCTCTAGCGCCAGTTCAGTGAGGCTTGGATTACCATTTTCTTAAGTTTCTATTAGAGGGAGTTGAACAGAATGAGAGACTTTTCACTCTGAGTTTTGTTATTAGCTTTGGGTTTGAACCAACCAAAAAAGAAAACTCACCCTAAACGAAAAAAACAAGGAATACTTGTGGCACCTTAGGGACTAACAAATTTATTTGAGCATAAGGTGCCATAAGTACTCCTCATTCTTTTTGCTGATACAGTCTAACACGGCTATCACTCTGAAACCTGTCACCCCAAACACGAAGTTCTGCCTTATTTCCTGTGAAAGCCCCCCTTCCCCTGTCCACACACCACACACACACACACACACACACACACACAAAACAGTTTTTAATGGTTTCCATCTGACACCATAAATCAATCCCTGGGTTTATGTAAAACAGTTCCCAGGATTGCATCCGTGTCTACAAATCTTTCAGCCAGACTGCTTTGACTTGCAGATTTGGGATGAACCCAAAAGCTAGGTGAGTTTCAGTTGGTTTTAGGCTTAGCTTTAAAAGTTCTAAACCACTGCATGAAGCAGCCAGGTTGTCAGGAATGCTGGGAATGACGGCGTGGAGACAGAACAGTAGCAGGCAGTGAGTACTGCTCAGGAAGAGTAAATCTTCTCACTACCAAAAAAAGAGCAACAAATGCCAACTTCCCTCACCCAGGAAGCTAGAGTCAGGAGCCCTGTCTTCCCCAAAATATTCTCCTTTTCCCTCTGCAAAGTGGTCTGAAAAAAGTGTGGAGGTCTATCACTGCTGGGAGCAGTGGCTTTAGTAAAACAATATTTAAAGTGTTCCTCCCAGCTATTCAGCTCTTCTTTTGGGGAGGAAAGGCCTGGATCTGCCACCTCCTCCTCTCCACACTATCTCTCCAACAGTCCTTCTGCTAGCCCTTTTTAACTTCTTCTGTCAGCTAATGAAATATGAAGCTGAAGCAGCCATGTTTTTGAAGGCATATAGTGTCTAAAGTTCTGTGCTGCAGCAAATCAGAGTGCCTACAGTTCCATAAGGCACAGAAACTAATCCCAGATTGCAGCCAGTCAAAGTAAAGGACTTGCATACTAGAAGGCATTAATATTACCCTCTTTCAGAATAATGTGTGTTAATCTGCTTCTATTTTAACTTTCATATGTATTTTTATTAAATATGTAATGCAACTTTCACAGCTGAACATTGGTTACTGTTCAGATTATCCCCCTGGGTAATTATATTGCAATATCCAAGTGCCAAAGCAAAGTCCTAAATTGTAATTACAGTATCTGGTTCAATAATACAATAGCTCTGAAATTACAACAGAAAAGTTTAATATGGTAAAGGCCCACTGCTACGCTCATTAAACTCAGTAAGAACAGGATCAAGCCCTAACTTCTTAGTAGCTAAGCAATAACAATGTGCTAATGTCCAAATAGATGTCAAATGTGATCCTGTGGATCACACATTTAAAAAGATTGTCTAATTAAAAAGTAAAAATGGAGAAGGGGTCTGGGTGCTTGCCAGGTTGAATGTTCACAGCTAGGATTATAGTTTTTCTATCTGCTCAGCAAAGAGCTTTAGAAGGCTAAAACAGACAATTTGCAGAGAAGTATTTGCTCCAGAAGTAACTTTCCTAATTTGTACCAGCATTTCCTGGTGATGTAACTTGACATAACTGCAGATCCATGCATTTTACAATGAGCTTTGTAAACTCTGAATGTGGTTTCCTGGTGCAACATGCCACACATTTTTAAAATTCATTTGGTTGTGAAGCATTGCTACTGCCAGAAAGGACCGGGTTGGTCAGGATCTAGCAAATGTCCCAGGATCACCATTAGCAGAAAATGAATGCATGTGGTTTAGCACATGAAACCCCATAAATTTAGCCCCAAAGCCTTTGCAGGTGACATCCCAGAAAACAAAAGCTCTTGCCTTTAGATTATATTTTGCATTTAGGATGCAAAAAATAAAATAAACATAAATAAAAAAAGTCCCCAAGCTCAAATATAAGTGATATAATTCAAGGATGTAAGATTAATGCAGAGCTAGCTGCTATGCTATAAACTTCATTGTTGGGCGCAAGAGTAAGAAGCAGAAGCGTGAAGGCCAGTGAGGGCGCACACTAGTCTCTGGTGAATGAGCAATAGAAGAAAGTGTATAATAATGCTTTCTGATATCTGATCATAGAATAGATAGAATATCAGGGTTGGAAGGGACCTCAGGAGATCAACTAGTCCAACCCCCTGCTCAAAGCAGGACCAATCCCCAATTTTTGCCAAGATCCCTAAATGTCCCCCTCAAGGATTGAACGACAACCCTGGGTTTAGTAGGCCAATGTTCAAACCACTGAGCTATCCCTCCACCCACAGAAGGTCACTAAAAAAGGTTCCCTAGTCACAGACCTTGGAGAAGTCCTTAATCTAATAAGTTGTAGAATAGCTTTTAAAAATCATAACCTCAAAATTAAAAAAGCAAACCTCCACTATTGATTAAAAATCCACAAGCTTTATCACCAGATAATTACTTCATGATCCATTTTTTCCACAGCACAAGCATAGACATTTCTGAATAAAAAATTTTAATTTCAAGATACCTCGATAATTTATTGTGCCTGTTACTGTTATATTAGAAAAGCGAATGCAATCTCTCTGCAGGCATGACATTTTTCTACTCCACTTCGGTTCAATTTATTCCCTAATTTCAACTTAAAACCTATAGTTTTTTGCATCTATAGTGCACCCTTGCTTTTATACTGTTCCTCCTTCATGGGGAAACTGAAAAAAGCAGATAATAAAATAAAAGGGGAAGGGGAACGCTTTGCTAACAGACAGAACTCACAGTAGGGTGTTAGAAGGGAGCTACCATGGTAATGAAGGGGAGCATGCCTGCTGGGCTAAAAGCAATGGCAACCCCATTCCGTGTTGAAAGTTACCTTGGATAGAAATTGTTCATTCAATGTTTGATGGAAGCAAAAGTTCCCACCAAAGTAATGCTTGAATAAGAGATGTACACTACTATATGCTACTTCCTGACATTTCAGAAGCTCAGTCCCATGGACTGTTGCTACAGTTCAAGTCACACTGAATTCTTGCATCGGTAGGTCTACACTGTAACCAGAAGTGTATAGACAAAGCTGAGCGAGCTTTGATCTGGCTACTCAAGGGTAGTGAATAGGTGGACAGTAGGCCAAATCCGGACTGCCAGTTGCTTTTGAATGTACCATGACATCTATTTACTTACTTATCATCAGTATTGTTATTGGTTTTATATTGTTTTTTCTGGAGTCTGGACCTTGACAATACCTAGACCAAGAAATTTGGACCTTGACAAAAAATAATTGGTTACCCCGAGCAAGATCAGAGCTAACGTGAGCAATAATAGCAGTAAAGCCACAGCAACGCAGGCAGCAGCTACTGAAATATGCACCCAGGTTCCTAGGTCAGCTGGGCTAGCCCATGCAGCCACAGCTTCACTGCTATTGTTACTTGAGCTAGCTTGACATACCCTAAGGGCCTGACCCAGTTCCCAATGAAGACAAGGGGGGGAGGGACTTTCTATCAACTTCATTGGGAGCCGGATCAGGCTGTAATTTGATTGCTAGTTTGGTTCAAATGTAAAACCGCATCCTAGTTGCTGTAATGACACCCAGGAGGGAATTCATTCCTGCACAGGAACTGAGGCCAATGCAAGGTGCAAGGGGAAGAACTCATGTCCCTGATCCTGGGATGCTGAGGGATTCCTGGTGCAGCTGAGAGCGCTTGAATTATTCCCGATTGCTCATTTAAAACTCAGATCATGGGCTACCTAAATGCCCAAAACTGATCTGATTTTCATTCTAAATACATCTTATAAATGGACTAGATGACCTAATGGGGAGGGAGGGTTGTACCTCTAATTTGTTTTGTGTGTGCACACACAAAGATTCACAGACAAAAATAATACATGAAGATGTGGTTAAAGATGGAAGTATGTATCAGTAACCTAAGGGTAAAAAAAATTACAGTGATGTTGTGATTATATCAAAAGCAAACATTATAAACTCAGGATATTCAGAGTTAAGGTTCTATCTAAAAGAAGGTTTCAGAGTAGCAGCCGTGTTAGTCTGTATTCGCAAAAAGAAAAGGAGTACCCGTGGCACCTTAGAGACTAACAAATTTATTAGAGCATAAGCTTTCGTGAGCTACAGCTACAGCTCACGAAAGCTTATGCTCTAATAAATTTGTTAGTCTCTAAGGTGCCACGGGTACTCCTTTTCTTTTTATCTAAAAGAAGATATCCTACCAAACAGCTAAAGCACATAAACAAGATTAACTCTACCATGTAAGGGTACCATGCAATAACCACTTGTGATTATGGCATTTGAGTGGTTGTGGTACCAGATTAGATTAAACTGGCTTTTAAAACCTCTCTCTTCCCTCTCCGCCCCGCCCATATTTTGTCTTCTCATAGTGTCTCTACAGGACAAAGCTAAAGTTGTTTGGTGCCTTAATTGTGCATTTCCCTAACTTAACACATTTGGTTTTCTTTTAAGTATAACCTTCACTTCGTATGCCCTGGATTTAGTAAGCCTTGGTTTTAGGATAATTACACCTTCTTTATTGTCCCTTCACCTCTCTGCCTCAGTTTCCCCATCTATAAAATGACAGCCTGGGTAAGATTATCAGAGTCTGACCCTAGATTTCTGACATTATTTAAAATTCTATGTTGTGTTCTTTGTAAGGTGCTTTGAGATCTATGGATGAATAATTATTCGAGCACGGGTGTAGCTAAAGTATGATATTTATAGACACACACATTTGCACCCCAGTTTTCCAGCAATATCCTGTGGTGAACATGACATTAACAAATGGAGACAATTTTCTAAGGGCAATGCTTCTAAAGTAAACAGTATGTGCCCTGGCATTTATGACGTACATCTATTCCAGGGCTCTTAAACAAGCGTTATACCATCTACAAATGTGGCATCCCAGGCCTGAGCCACCTCTTGCACTGACCCACAATTATTCTGGCAAATTTTAAGGCCTGTGAATCAAAGGACTCATATGAGACATCCAATTTTGAGCAACAAGATATCATCCCATTCACAAACTTGAAACAGCTTTTAACATATTCTGGTGTAGTGTCCCAGTGCTTTCAAATTTTACTGTTTGCTCTGGCATTTTGTGAACTATAAAACAGCATTTCCCAAAATTAACTTTTTTAGTATCATATTTTTATTGTGATGGTGATCAAATGACTAATTATGAATACTTTTGAGTTGTTTAATCTTTAAATTACAGCCATTTACTTTAAAAAAAAAAAAAAACTAACAGAAGGCTATCTGCAAAGACTGATTGCCTGGGGGAATGTCAAGCTGCTTAATAACTTTTTTCAGAGTAGCAGCCGTGTTAGTCTGTATTCGCAAAAAGAAAAGGAGTACTTGTGGCACCTTAGAGACTAACAAATTTATTAGAGCATAAGCTTTCGTGAGCTACAGCTCACTTCATCGGATGCATTTGGTGGAAAAAACAGAGGAGAGATTTAGATACACACACACAGAGAACATGAAACAATGGGTTTATCATACACACTGTAAGGAGAGTGATCTTATCTTAAGTGATCACTCTCCTTACAGTGTGTATGATAAACCCATTGTTTCATGTTCTCTGTGTGTGTGTGTGTGTGTGTGTGTGTGTGTGTATCTAAATCTCTCCTCTGTTTTTTCCACCAAATGCATCCGATGAAGTGAGCTGTAGCTCACGAAAGCTTATGCTCTAATAAATTTGTTAGTCTCTAAGGTGCCACAAGTACTCCTTTTCTTTTTGCTTAATAACTTTGTTATTACTCACATATTCTTTTTCCACACACACACACACACACACACACACACACACCCCACCCCCTCAAAGGCCTGATCCAATATCCAGTGAAGTCAATGGAAAAACTCCCACTGACTTGAGAGGGCTTTTTCCAGGCCCTAAAACTTCACGCATAATTTAAATCAATGTTATTTTCCTGCAGCAATCATACAGCACATTGCATCACTAAACTAAACTAAACCTTCTGTTCTTACAGCTCAGAAAAATGAAGTGGTAGCATTAAATTATGCAATAGCATGCAATTTCAAAGCATCTCTAAACTGAGCTCTGAGGTTTCAAACACTTTCCCACCCCTTTGTCAACAGACATTTTTTGCATTTTCTGAGGACAGTAATCACAGAAAGTAATGAGATGTAATCAGCTTGATACTGTGAAATTCACAGTATTTTTAACTCAGTGCACCGTAAGAACTAAAGCTTTTCGTTTTAGCTAAAAGGTTTTATGATTGAAAAGGATCAACAAACAGGACTTTAATAAGCACAACTGTATCTTATCTTGATAATGGATCAGATTCCAATGCCCTTCATCTTGATAAGTAGCATCTACTTCAGAGTTGTCCCACTGTCTTCAGTGGAACTGCTCAAAGAGTTGGGTGCTACTGTAGCAGTAGAATTTTATGTTTATATTAGAATGAAGGATAAGGAATAATAATGTAGCAGGTATTAAATGTACTGGTGTATGATTTGATTATATCCTGCCAGCCACCCTTTTTGAATAGCAGAAAGGAATGGCCTAATGAGCCATTTGGTAAAGATGCATAAGCCGGAATCTGTGTCTGAGCTGATTTCAAGGCAGTAACAGACCTTTTAGACCACCAAATGCATCCGATAAAGTGAGCTGTAGCTCACGAAAGCTTATGCTCAAATAAATTTGTTAGTCTCTAAGTTGCCACAAGTACTACTTTTCTTTTAGACCTTTTAGAGTCACCACTTTGTTGTAGGTTTAGCATTTTAAAGTAAGTAAAAGAATGCAATAATTGCTTTTCTCTTGCATTGCAATTTAATGTTTCTTTTCAAAGGTTCTGTGTAAATCAATTCTGTTTTGTGTGTGCATGAGGAACGTATGTGTTAGAAGAGAAGTGTGAAGGCCATCACTGAACCAGATGTTCTAGGGAGGAATGAAGACAGACGCAAGGGCACCAGAGGGTGCAACTATTGAAATGTCAGAGAATGGCAGATTGTCAACTCTAAAGATGAGACAGGCACCTATGAATGGGAACAATATAGTTTTCAGAGAAGCAGCCGTGTTAGTCTGTATTCGCAAAAAGAAAAGGAGTACTTGTGGCACCTTAGAGACTAACAAATTTATTAGAGCATAAGCTTTTGTGAGCTACAGCTCACTTCATCGGATGCATTTGGTGGAAAAAACAGAGGAGAGATTTATATACACACACACACAGAGAACATGAAACAATAGGTTTATCATACACACTGTAAGGAGAGTGATCACTTAAGGTAAGCCATCACCAGCAGCAGGGGGGGGAAAGGAGGAAAACCTTTCATGGTGACAAGCAAGGTAGGCTAATTCCAGCAGTTAACAAGAATATCAGAGGAACAGTGGGGGGTGGGGTGGGAGGGAGAAATACCATGGGGAAATAGTTTTACTTTGTGTAATGACTCATCCATTCCCAGTCTCTATTCAAGCCTAAGTTAATTGTATCCAGTTTGCAAATTAATTCCAATTCAGCAGTCTCTCATTGGAGTCTGTTTTTGAAGCTTTTTTGTTGAAGGATAGCCACTCTTAGGTCTGTGATCGAGTGACCAGAGAGATAGAAGTGTTCTCCAACTGGTTTTTGAATGTTATAATTCTTGACATCTGATTTGTGTCCATTCATTCTTTTACGTAGAGACTGTCCAGTTTGGCCAATGTACATGGCAGAGGGGCATTGCTGGCACATGATGGCATATATCACATTGGTAGATGCGCTGGTGAACGAGCCTCTGAATGTGTGGCTGATGTGATTAGGCCCTATGATGGTATCCCCTGAATAGATATGTGGACAGAGTTGGCAACGGGCTTTGTTGCAAGGATAGGTTCCTGGGTTAGTGGTTCTGTTGTGTGGTGTGTGGTTGCTGGTGAGTATTTGCTTCAGATTGGGGGGCTGTCTGTAAGCAAGGACTGGTCTGTCTCCCAAGATCTGTGAGAGTGATGGCTCGTCCTTCAGGATAGATTGTAGATCCTTGATGATGCGTTGGAGAGGTTTTAGTTGGGGGCTGAAGGTGATGGCTAGTGGCGTTCTGTTGTTTTCTTTGTTGGGCCTGTCCTGTAGTAGGTGACTTCTGGGTACTCTTCTGGCTCTGTCAATCTGTTTCTTCACTTCAGCAGGTGGGTATTGTAGTTGTAGGAATGCATGATAGAGATCTTGTAGGTGTTTGTCTCTGTCTGAGGGGTTGGAGCAAATGCGGTTATATCGTAGCGCTTGGCTGTAGACAATGGATCGAGTGGTATGATCTGGATGAAAGCTAGAGGCATGTAGGTAGGAATAGCGGTCAGTAGGTTTCCAATATAGGGTGGTGTTTATGTGACCATCACTTATTAGCACCGTAGTGTCCAGGAAGTGGATCTCTTGTGTGGACTGATCCAGGCTGAGGTTGATGGTGGGATGGAAATTGTTGAAATCATGGTGGAATTCCTCAAGAGCTTCTTTTCCATGGGTCCAGATGATGAAGATGTCATCAATGTAGCGCAAGTAGAGTAGGGGCATTAGGGGACGAGAGCTGAGGAAGCGTTGTTCTAAGTCAGCCATAAAAATGTTGGCATACTGTGGGGCCATGCGGGTACCCATCGCACTGCCGCTGATTTGAAGGTATACATTGTCACCAAATGTGAAATAGTTATGGGTCAGGACAAAGTCACAAAGTTCAGCCACCAGGTTAGCCGTGACATTATCGGGGATACTGTTCCTGACGGCTTGTAGCCCATCTTTGTGTGGAATGTTGGTGTAGAGGGCTTCTACATCCATAGTGGCTAGGATGGTGTTTTTAGGAAGATCACTGATGGATCGTAGTTTCCTCAGGAAGTCAGTGGTATCTCGAAGATAGCTGGGAGTGCTGGTAACGAAGGGCCTGAGGAGGGAGTCTACATAGCCAGACAATCCTGCTGTCAGGGTGCCAATGCCTGAGATGATGGGGCGTCCAGGATTTCCAGGTTTATGGATCTTGGGTAGCAGATAGAATACCCCAGGTCGGGCTTCCAGGGGTGTGTCTGTGCGGATTTGTTCTTGTGCTTTTTCAGGGAGTTTCTTGAGCAAATGCTATAGTTTCTTTTGGTAACTCTCAGTGGGATCAGAGGGTAATGGCTTGTAGAAAGTGGTGTTGGAGAGCTGCCTAGTAGCCTCTTGTTCATACTCCGACCTATTCATGATGACGACAGCACCTCCTTTGTCAGCCTTTTTGATTATGATGTCAGAGTTGTTTCTGAGGCTGTGGATGGCACTGTGTTCTGCATGGCTGAGGTTATGGGGTAAGCGATGCTGCTTTTCCACAATTTCAGCTCGTGCACGTCGGCGGAAGCAGTCTATGTAGAAATCCAGGCTGCTGTTTCGACCTTCAGGAGGAGTCCACCCAGAATCCTTTTTGTAGTGTTGGCAGGAAGGTCTCTGTGGGTTAATATGTTGGTCAGAGGTGTGTTGGAAATATTCCTTGAGTCTGAGACGTCGAAAATAGGATTCTAGGTCACCACAGAACTGTATCATGTTCGTGGGGGTGGAGGGGCAAAAGGAGAGGCCCCGAGATAGGACAGATTCTTCTGCTGGGCTAAGAGTATAGTTGGATAGATTAACAATATTGCTGGGTGGGTTACAGGAACCATTGTTGTGGCCCCTTGTGGCATATAGTAGTTTAGATAGCTTAGTGTCCTTTTTCTTTTGTAGAGAAGCAAAGTGTGTTTTGTAAATGGCTTGTCTAGTTTTTGTAAAATCCAGCCAGGAGGTATTTCTCCCTCCCACCTCACCCCCCACTGTTTCTCTGATATTCTTGTTAACTGCTGGAATTAGCCTACCTTGCTTGTCACCATGAAAGGTTTTCCTCCTTTCCCCCCCCTGCTGCTGGTGATGGCTTATCTTAAGTGATCACTCTCCTTACATTCGCAAAAAGAAAAGGAGTACCCGTGGCACCTTAGAGACTAACAAATTTATTAGAGCATAAACTTTCGTGAGCTACAGCTCACTTCATCGGATGCATTGTGAGCTGTAGCTCACGAAAGTTTATGCTCTAATAAATTTGTTAGTCTCTAAGGTGCCACGGGTACTCCTTTTCTTTTTGCGAATACAGACTAACACGGCTGCTACTCTCCTTACATTGTGTATGATAAACCCATTGTTTCATGTTCTCTGTGTGTGTGTATATAAATCTCTCCTCTGTTTTTCCACCAAATGCATCCGATGAAGTGAGCTGTAGCTCACGAAAGCTTATGCTCTAATAAATTTGTTAGTCTCTAAGGTGCCACAAACAATATAGTTGTGATCAAAACCAGCATGGGGTAACTCATGATAAAGAAAACAAGCACTCGTCAAACAACAATTAATTACAGCATGACGGTGCAAAACTCATTGGTCCCAGTGAAGGAAAATCATTATATAAACAGGGGGCCTGGCCATGAAACTTCGGGTTCGTCCTGCCAAGACTTCCCTGGAGCATCGTGTTGTGACAAACAGAACCCGGCTCCTACCTACCCATGGTCAACCTAGCTAGCTACTAAATTGATCCGGACTCTGGACTGGTAACTATAACATTAACTGACGGGACAGAGAGAGAGTGTGTGTGAGAGAGATCTCAAATGCATATGCTAATTGTTGTATCTTCAACATTGCCTTTTCCGCTGAAAAAGATCCCGTGTGCTTCTTACAAACACAACACTACTCAGTGCAGTTATCAGAAGCTATGTCTATGTTGCAAAAAAAGGTGTGGCCATAACCCACGTTAGCTAACTCTGGTTAAAATAGCAGTGAAAACAGGGCATCTAGGGTTAGCAGATCAAGTAAAAGCTTCTAGCAGAGCATGGGATTGAACTTGAGCTGCTGACCTGAATTAAAAGCAGAGTTGCTGTGTCTTCATTGCTATTTTAACCGGAATTAGTTAACCTGGGTACAGATGCCATCTTCCTCTGGGCCCCAGGGGTGCTCAACTCCCCACTCTGCCATCAGCCCTGCCCCCACCCAACCCCTTTCCCCAAGCCCCTCCCACCCCACCCCCGCTCTGCCCCAGGCTCCACCTCTACCCCCGCCCAGTTCCACTCACTCCTCCCCCCCAGCCCCTCCTGCATGCCGCGGAACAGCTGATTGCGGCAGGTGGGAGGCACTGGGACGAGTTGATTGGCAGGGCCAGCAGCAGATGGGAGGCACTGGGGGCAGGGAGAGGGGAGGAGGGAGCATGCCCTGGAGTCGGTGCCTACAAACAAGGGTTAGCTACCCTGAATTAAAAACAAAACATTTTTTTTTTTGCGGTGTAGATTTAAAACTCCATGCTACTCTGTCAAAAAAAAAAAAAAAAAAAAACCACATCAGTGCTTGTACAGTTGGAGAAGCAACACAAATGGAAAATTAATGTTATTGTTGTGATCAATACAGATACGGTAACTGGGTTACACCACATCCGAACACATAGTGAGTGTTTGTTCTGATCACATTTTTATAAGATAGAAGAGAAGAAGGAAGTATGATCCCTGGGGGGGGTGCATTGTTCCCCAAAGTTTAGTGTGGCAAAGATTGCGGCAGGTGGGAGGCACTGGGAGGAGTTGATTGGCAGGGCCAGCAGCAGATGGGAGGCACTGGGGGCAGGGAGAGGGGAAGAGGGAGCATGCCCTGGAGTCGGTGCCTACAAACAAGGGTTAGCTACCCTGAATTAAAAACAAAACATTTTTTTTTTTGCGGTGTAGATTTAAAACTCCATGCTACTCTGTCAAAAAAAAAAAAAAAAAAACCACATCAGTGCTTGTACAGTTGGAGAAGCAACACAAATGGAAAATTAATGTTATTGTTGTGATCAATACAGATACGGTAACTGGGTTACACCACATCCGAACACATAGTGAGTGTTTGTTCTGATCACATTTTTATAAGATAGAAGAGAAGAAGGAAGTATGATCCCTGGGGGGGGTGCATTGTTCCCCAAAGTTTAGTGTATAATAGCTTGTATCTGCGGACGCTAATGATTTCCCATAAGGTGAAAATGATGTGCAAGTATATGGGCTCTGTAAGTCAAGCATTGGTTCATTCCTAGCTTGAGGAGGAAATCTTTAGAATCAATTTTCTCTCTACTGCTTCCAGGAAAATCAGATTACAGACTTACTTGTATCTATTAATGTCGGTGTGCTATGTACCCTAAAATGGTCGTTCAAGACAGCTGTAGACTGAGACAAAAGCAATGAAGATTTGCTTCATCTAATTATTATACATGATTTGCATTTTAACTCATTTTAAAATAATTAAAAATCAATTTAGAATGAATGGACTCTGCAACTTTCACTCAAAAGTAGTAACTCACTCAGAGTTATCCCATTGAAATCAATGGACTGTTGGACCCAATTCAGCAAAGCACTTGGAGACAGATTCAAATCAAGGGATTTAGGAGCTGTATGATTGAGATTGATCATTTATATCATTAATATTGCCACTGTTAGACAATTGCAACAAATCCTGTACAAAAGTACATAATGAAAGGTTTCAATGGAAAAGTTATGATTTGCCAAGTATGTTTATATCCATATATCATCACTCTATTGGAAGTTATGAATATTGGCTATATAGATCTATATTTCAAAATGTGTTTACTCCTGGGATAACACCCACAAGGTCATTTACATCCAGTCTGGCCAGCACATTTGTGAATGAACTATTCTAGTTGACGGCCCATTAAAGAACACTTAACTCTCAAAACTTGCAATAGAAGAACCTTGTCCCTGCCCAGTAAGCCTTCCTGTGGATACTTTAGCCAGAATATGGGAAATGGCTGCTCCTATGAGTCATCAAGCCATGTAAGGGCATGTGACTTACTCATGTGACCCTGGACTCCTTCTTATGCCTGTAATTTTCCACAAATTGTGCTGTGAGTTTTGCTATGTGCCCGGAGGGTCTCTTTTTCAAAGAGAGGATATAAAAGACCCTGAGATCATCTCCATGTTGCCTCTTTCCTGCTCTGATCTCTGGACTTACACTAAAAGGAGTGCATGGACTATGGACTGAGAACCTTCCAATCTTTTGGAAGTTACTAGAGACTTTAAAAGCCAGTAGTCTGTACCATCACTGCTACAAACCTGATCCAGGAACTTAGAAATGATCGTATGCATATGATTTCTTTGACCATTTTAACTTTCTCCTTCTTTTCTCTTATAAATAAACAGCTCAATATTAGATACTAAAGGATTGGCAACAGCGTGATTATTAGGTAAGATCGGAGTTGTATATTTGACCTGGCTATGTGTCTGATCTTTTGATATCAGAAGAACCCTTTGTTTGATAAGATTGGTTTTCAATAACCACTGATCATCAAGTCTAGTGTCTGGGTGGTGAAACAAGGGCTGGGATGCCTAAGGAGACTGTGTTTTGGACTTCTTGTTAACCAGTGTGGTAAAACAGAAGTATACTTTTGTGTCTGGCTTGGTGTTAGAATAATAGAATAGAACAATAATAATAGAACCACCACCAGTTTGGGGTGAGTCTGCCCTATTTCTCATCCGTTTGTCCTGAATCTGGCATCTTTTCAGCTACAACCCACTGAGGCACGGTGACAGGAACCTAAAGAGGAAGTTAGGTGCCTAGTGGAATTTACAAGAGTACCTGAATGCGTTTGATTGAAATTCAGTGGGAGAGGCATCTAATCTGCTTTCATGTTTTATAAATCCCACTAGATGCCTAGCTGCATCTTTAGGTGCCTAAATCCCTTTGCATTTCTGTCCCTCAAGGGGCCGTGTCTAACTTTGGCCACAACTAAACTAGTCATGTGTTTAACTTTAAACACATGCATGAGGGTTTTGATGGATTCAGGCCTAACCAGCAAACACCTAAAAACTCCCCACATTTTCCAACCATTTTTATAAAGGTTTTGAAACCAGAGGAAGGAAAAAAAATATACACATGTGAATCTGTTCTGTAAATCCTCCGAGTTCTTTTAGTTAAACCCTGGAAACCTGGCGTGGAGTGATTTTGCTTAACTTTTACCATGAAGAATCCCAGTGAAATCCATAGTCTTTGAAAGAAAAAACAAAATAATTAAATCCATTAATCAGAAAACAAAACAAACCACTGTTTTATCATATCCCCAAGCTAACACATGAAAATTAATGTCTGATAGAATGAATTTCAGTAACAGTTACTTGTAGATCTACAAAGCGAATCTCTTCTCTAGGACCAAAGGGACTTTAAGATTTATGAATTAGACTAAAAGAAAAAAATAAGTTAAAGCTTGCAGACTGTGCAAGATGTTTAGAAAAGTTTGAATTATTTGCTGTGTGTGTTAGCTACTGATCCATTGGCTTAGTTGTTACACTCCAAGGGCCTTTAATTTACATCCACTCAATCCCATCAGCTTCAATTTTGCACAGTATAATTTACATCAGAATATGGTTTCTGTTATCTAACTCCTTGCCTCGAGCTACCTTGAGACAGTACATAGGATGCTATAGCAAAGGCAATCTAAAGCCCATCCAGTGGTGTGGCTGCAACACAATACTCCAAACCACTGTTTCCTCCTATTTCCCAGTATCGGTATTGCTTCTGGTGTGGTTGGCTGAAGCTCAGTCCAGACTGGTCTCATTGGAGACCATATCTATCTCCAGGCACTGGGAAAGCAAAGAAACTGTATTTTCTTGCGTCTGATGATGGCACTGAAGCCAGTCTCTCTTGCTTTTTCCATGTTCAGTAGCAGGTTTAGCGGAATACAAAACTGCAGAACATTGCATGAAAGCACCCTCACGGCAGAGGAGCAACGGCTCAATTCTGCCATTTGAAGTCAATGAAAGCTTGGCCATTGACTTCAATGAGAGCAGGATCAGACTCCAATTGCTCAAACACCACTGCCTGTAAGCTGGGCTGTGAGCTGAAGTTGATGGCAAATCAGAAGAGGATAAAAATTAATCATAATGCTGTATTTGGCCAGTGATAATGTGGTTCCTTTTCTACAGTGCTTTTCCTTTAGAGAAGTGTGGAACCCATCTTGGTCCATCAATTTCTTCAGGGAGAAAATTAGCTTCATTGCCCCAAACAGTGTAAAAATGGGCCCTTACCTCTGCTTACAGGAGGTGACAGTCAGAGGATTAATTAAGGGATAGCATCTGGCCTCCAAACCCAACCCCAAACTGAATTCCAGAGTATGCAGACCAATATGTATGGAGATGGGAACCATCTGGTTGTTGCAGTGGCTATATGAATCTGACCAACCTTCTGGAGTCGTTATAGCATTCCTGGTCAAATCCCTCAAGGGCCACCCAAAATCTGAAGGGTATGGAGACTGCATGAATACCACTTGATTTCTAGGTTAACCTTATAGTGCATACCCTTCTCGTGCTGGCATATTGTATGCAAAATATACATCACACATACAGGATATGTTTACATATAGATAGAGAATGTATCTCTCTCTCTCTCTCTCTCATTGGAATTAAATCTTTAGAACTGGAGAATTCACTCAGCACATCCTTTTTGTCCTCCTTTTATTTTCCCTTATTTAAGAAAATCTTCTTGCTTATTGCCAGGATAAGTTTTGCTCAGTGGGCGAGGAATGTATGAGTTAAGAGGCTAATTAGTATAGCTGTTTTAAACATTAAAACAGCTATTAAATGTATTAATGTTAATTGTATTAAATGTATTAAATGAATGCATGTTGTTGGTCAGGTTTTAATGAATAAGGTAATAAAACCCATCCCGGAAAAACCTGAATGCAAGTTAATGAAATCCGTTGATCTACTCATAAAGTGTTAAAATGTTTCTCCCTTTAGTTTTTTTTTTAAATCATTAAACTCTGTTCAGGTTCTTTGTATGGTTTCCCCATCAATAAAGAGCTTTGTTTCTTCATTGCATTGTGCAAACCAAGAACTCTAATATTATCAAACTAGGTCTGACTCTTCCTGCATAATAAATATAATAGCAGTAAAATCGATTTGATCTAGGCAGTTTTGTTTCAGCATTAAAAAAAAAAAATCGGACACAGAATCTGCCAGTTTACAGAGTTTATCAGGACCATTAACAGAGAGGAATTGTGTACTACAATGATTGGAGAGTGTTAACACTCAGGGAGGAAGTAGCAGTCTGCTTGTCATTGTTCGTAAATCCTTTTAATAAGATAAGGAAGCAATTGAGCCCTCATCGTTATGCATAGCATGCACTGCTATGACGACGATCACATTTGAAAACCAACAACATAATTCTTACCTTCATTCCCTGTAGCTGGGATCTCTTACAGACAGCAAGATCTTCCCTGGGAAAGGAGGTGCATTTAGTTGTGTGGGCAAAAGGCTGTGAAATAAATATCTAAGAAACAAAATTGAGGGGGAAAATGAATTGCTTTTGACTGGCTCTAGCACTGAGTTACTTCTGAGTAGTGTTTTTCAGTTACCTCAGGAGCTACCTTCAGCCTCAGTTAGCAGGAAGGTTACTCAAACCTAGGGCCTTTATGGATGTGGGAAAGTGGATAAGAAAAAAGGTGGGATCTGTAAGGAAAACAAACAAAAATTAAGGTGCACGGTAAATGGACCAGAAAATAGATGTGGCTAGCTTTGCATTGTCTTTCTAGGGTTACTGTGTGCTAGTCCTCAACACTTCACAGGGTAGGGTCATATACTAGAAAATAGTTCAGTATGCCTTTGAACCAAGTTTTAAAATAGATTTGAGACACGGCTACATTATTAGTGTAGCCCGGAATTTAAATCCCACACTTGAAATTTTCCCTGCTCCTAGAGCCCAGTCCATCTCCTATTAAGTCAATGGAGAGACTCCAACTGACTTCATTGGGAGTTGGATCTCGCCCACTAGTGTATTTGCTGCATCACTTCCTCTGGTCAAGGATGTCTGTGCGTGGCTCACTCTTAAGATTTTAATGACGTAGTGAGCTGGGGATCACTACAGAGCAAAGTAAGGTGTATTCCCATCCTAAATCGCTTGCAAATGAGAGAGACAGACACACTCTCTGAAAGTCTATATAGCATTTGAGAGTCAAAAGTCCTAGTCTGCCTTCTTTCAGAGACGTTTGCTAGAATACAACAGCAAGCCGCCTCCTAACATCAATGGGAGTCCAACGACTAACCTTCACTGAGTGTTTGTCTATGTGGGGAAACTGACCAGCATAGCTAGAGCGCAATAACATTTGGAAATGGAGTAATTAGTCCAGAATAAAGTGTCCACACAGGGGAGTATTACTGGCATAGCTATAACAGCATAATAATAAATAAATAAATAATAATTAAATATATACACCAGTCAATTTCCCATATAGACAAGCTTTGAATTCTCTCAGTGGTTCTTGGTCCTTCCTGCCACTCATGCTTCCTTTGCTGAGCCCATATTGTGGAGTTGCCATGGTGCTTTAATATTGCCCCAGCACTCGAGCAACCACATTTACTCCAAGCGTTAGTTGACCTGAAAATAAATCAGCCTCTAAAACATGAAGCAAAACGTTTCAGCTGCTTTCAAGTCTCCAGGGATTTTGTTAATAAAAAAAAAGAGAGAGGCATTGCATGGGCATATTGAGGAGTGTCTTTAAGTATTGCCTTTGCTTCCATTCTCTGACTGATAGGTCCTACAAAGAGATTTACACAGATACTTGTTTTTCTAACTGCTAGGCATCCGGAGTATAAATGTGCATTCAGTTAGTGAACCACCAGTATCAAATTACAGCACAGGTCAGCCATAAAATTGCAGTTGTATTTTTTTAGGACCATTGTATGCTAACAGACAAGACCTATTTGTTTTTCTTTACCACAGTATTGAATTCCTAAATTGCTTCCTTGGTTCAAAAAGTTCTGATGTCATTTATGTTGTGCCAGTAGCAAAACAAATTCAGGTACAGTAATCCTCCAAAAATCTAATAATTGTGTCAACAGAAGAGGAAGACTGCATTTTTCACATTATAAATAATACATTTTTAATATCATTTTCATTACTCAAGTCCAAAACTTACCATTTCAAAGCCCTCTTCAATGATATTATTCTTGCTTGGGCTTTATTTGCTTGTTTGGTTTAATGTTTTGGTACAAAAGAAGTCTGTGAAATATGCAGAAATCAACATGGTTCTGAAATTCAGAGGACTCTGCATGCTTACTTACCATCATGCATTAACCTCTTTAGCCTTAAAGTTCACAGCACAGAATGTTGTTTTTCCCTTTCCCCCTACTGATTGAAATTGTGCCATTAATCAATCAGTTCCAGATGTTGGCTTTTTTAGTTGTTTGGGCAAAACCTGAAGAGCCACACTACCCTTTATCAAAACTTCCTCTACCATGAGATGCTTGATAGTATCACTGCACTCTAAATTGTATCTCATATTAATCACCTTTGGGGGTTCAAGAGAACTTTGAAGGTTGCATTCATTCTACCTATGCTTTGATTCCATCAGATCTTACAAGCTAAGTAGGGCCTGGGTCAATACTTAGATGCAAATTTTCTAAGGTAAACCCCACTTGGTATCATTTGATAGCTTGGACTCTTCCCACAGAGTCAGAACTGAACCACTGTTGCAGGAGGCACTGTACCACTGGAATTAACATCTTTTGGAGGAAATGTAAAACTGATGTTGGGAGCTCTTGCAGTCATTAAAGATCTTGTGGCACTCAACAGCCATACTCTCTCATGGGAAAAGTACTGTGTCCTGACCAAATTCCAGTTCAGAGAGTTACATTCTGCAATTTTAACTGGAAAAAGCAAAACAAAACAAAAAAAAAACAAAAACAAAAAAACCACATTATTAACTTTTTATCCTAATTGTTCTGTAAAGCCGAGCACTATTCAGCAGCTGACACTTTTCACTCCAGAGTTGGCTACATTTCACTGACGGATGAAGTGATCCCCATATTTTGTTTTTGTATTACTTTCTTAACTTGGCCAAGTGTTTGGGGAAGCCTGCAGATGAAAGGCACTGTAACCCAGATCCTCAAAAGGTTTTTAAGCACTTATGTAAATTCCAGGACAAAAAACAAACAACCCTAAATTACAGTGGAGTTAAGAGTGAGGGTACATATCAGAAACTTAAGGGCAAAAGGCATTACAAGGTTGCAACAATTATTCCATAACTAAGCATTAAAAATCCAGAGTTAAAGTTACTATTAAAAGAAATCCAGAACATATTAGCATATGGAAATGTACTGTCAAAGCACTCAGATAACAACATTAACTCTGTTCTGTAGTGATGTTTGTAATAACAAAATGATTATGATTAAAGCATTTTAAGTTTCATACCAGATGAAAATTAGTTTTAAAGACAGAAAGGTGCAAGTAACTACCATTAAATGAGTCTTAGGCATGATCTACACTTTTTTAAAAAAAAAAAAAACAAAAAACAACAAAAACCAACACAAGTTACTTCAACCTAGCTATTTCACTCAGGAATATGAAAAATCCACCCTTCTTCAAGAGGCAGATAAGCTGACCTAAGCACTGGGATAGACACTGCTAAGGTTGACAGAAGCTGGGCCACTGTAGCACTCGTAGTGAAGACATACCCATTGATGAAAAAACAATCCCAGACCTTGTTAAAGTCAATGGCTGTGCTTTTCGGGCTCAACAGAAGGAGCAATCAAGCCCCTTTAATGTAGTAAAAATAGACAATGGCTGGGAGCTACCACCTGAGCCATTAGACAGTATGGCAGGTCAGAACAAAGCCATGTGAACAGGGGGCATTTCCTGGTTGGCTAGGAGTCTCAGGCTAAGAGCACTGAAGGCAGAAAGTTAGGAGAAGAAGCTGTGAGTTTGACCCTTAGAGGAAGCAGAAAAAAAATGGAGCTTCTTAGACGTAGAACTTGCTGGAGTGTTTCAGATTTCTGAGCAAGAAATTGCCTGCTGTTGTTCATTTGTACTGCACTCAGGGAAACGGGACTTTGTGCACATTTTTTGTAAATAAACAAGCATCTACCTGAATCATATCACCAGCTTCTCATTCTAACAGAAACGGCACTGCAAGCACGGATTCTCCAGCTAGCTTGCAACCACAGAACCTTTACAGATCAGTGACCATTGGGCCAAGCAATGAACCAGTGAAAACTCTTAATACGCGTTCAGTCTTCCTCTGACCCTTCTCTCACTACAACCAATCGAACTGTGGTATGCAAATTAGCAGCAGCAGAATGATGGTGATTGTGACAGATACATCACTCAATGGCCCTACTTAAGTTAACCTGAGCTGTAGACCTGACTCTGTTTGTAGCCTTAATAATCATAGCAATTAGATAAAAATTGCCCTTAACAACTTAATTAAAAACTAATTTATTTCAATATAATCTATGCACAACATTTCAATTCTGAAGTAGGTTTAAAGTGTCTAAATTATTACATTATTAAGATAATTTGGGACAAAAAACTGACAGATGCTAAATTCCTTAAAGAACCCAGTTTCATTCATTTGAACTCAATTAACAGGTCTGCTTTCAAATTCTCAGAAAAATATGCTCAAAGAGTGACTGCTGTAAGATTGGGGAGAATATGCTATTTTTTTTATACATAATGAAGAGGCTGAATCTGTGCTTTCAGTACAAAATAGAGCTCAGGATTAACTATAGAGTTGTAAGTGACCAATTCTTCCACAGAAACGTCATCATTAAAGTCAAGTGCTAGTGAATATATTCAACTTCTGCTCAAAGAAATAAACAACTGAGGAGCAGTACAACCTGCAGCTGGAAAAGCTGGAGAGTGAGGGTCAGTTTTCATTGGAAACGTGGATAGTCAATGCGTTCATGCTTCCACAAAAACATGATTTACACCGAGTTTTCTTAATGAGATATCTGCAGCGGTACGGGCATCCTTCTGACTAATCCAATATGACCATTAGCAAGGAATTCTCCCAGCTATAGTATAACTTAAAAGAATGATAGCAAACACTGTCATCGCTTATCACCTCCCAAGAGGCTGTATGAGGGGAACCTAGGTAATAAACATTCCTCAGACAGCAGATCAAATTTACTATTTCTTTTGCTGTAGTATGTGCTCTTTCACCTCAGTTTAAAATCTCAATGCTTGAACTATTTTATATATAAAATATGGATTTAGTGAAGTAAAATATGGATTTAGTTCTTACTGTAGCTACTTTCACAGGTACATTGTGAGGGTTAATTAGTTAATGTTTGTGTAAACCAAAAAGACAATTGATGAAAAGTGCTAAAGTAACAAATTGTTATTAATAAGGACAAAACCAGAGGCTGAAAGATTAAGTCACCTAAAGTCACTCAGAGACTGTGGGGAATTCTGCCATGGAGGGAAAGCGAAGCCAATGCAGAAAAAGAAAAATCAGAAAATAAAATCAAACCTAAATTATTTACTGTCAACCCAATTCTATGCTCCATTCCCACCTGCTATCTTTACCGATTGGCTGTGCAGTTTAACTAAGGGTGAACATGGAAGCACCTGCTCCAGTGCCCCTGAATGAATGATGCACGTTCCAGTCTTACCAATTAGCCTAGCCAAAGTGCCAGCAGCTTTATCAAACAGCCGAACAACCAAAGTAGAGGACCGAGCTGTATTTGCAAAAGTAGTCTTAATTCACAAGCATAGGTGCAGCTAAGTTAGTGTGCCACATGAATACCAGTCTATGTTTGTGTTGGTATTAGAACTCAGGAGTTTTTCCGTTTTCCAATGTTTGCAATATCTTTTCAATAGCTTGGAAATAGGAAAACGTACATATGTTTACCCAAGATTTCTTTTTTTTTTTTCTGGTCCCCAGCCTGCTTGCAGATTTTGCGGCAGAGCTCTATCTGGGATAAAAGTTGGTCTTTCATGGGGTCTCCAGCCTGGCAGTATACCACACCTTAGCTCACCCAGTCCCTGGTAGTGCACCCAGTGTCCCACAGCCGAGACAAATGCTATATGTGTAGGTGTGTTGGCAGCTCAGGCTCTATGGCTCTAGCACCTGGGGGTTCCCAGTACAAGTTCTTTGAACAGGGACTGTCTTTTTGTTATATGTTTGTACTGTGCCTAGCATAATGGAGTCTTAATTCAGGACTCGGACTCCTAGGTGCTACTGAAATGCAAACAATAAGTATTCCCACCACCGGGGTCCTCCCATGGCCATAGATTCTGTGCCTCTGGGACCCACTCCTCCCAACTAACTGCTACAGGACCCTCCCCTGCTGACCCCATCACCCTCCTGAACAGAAGCAAAAACACAGCAGAATCACCATTAGCAGAGTCACCACACTGCCCCCTGCTGACTCATCATTTCTCAGTTGATTCATCACACTGTCAATCATTGGCTTGAGCATACCTACTCTTCCTACACCTAGTCAGATGCTATGGAACGTATAGATATACAAACCAACCGATGACAGCATCATATATCTTGCCCACTTTTTTTTTTTCCTTTTCCACATGACTTCTGACTCTTTGGTTTACAACAAATATGAAAGTCTTGCCTGAAAACAGGAACTTCAACCTGTTTATGAGCCCACTTTACTCCAGTGAAAGGAAAGGTTTTTCCTGCTCAAAGGTAATTATTCCAGATTAAAACCAAGTGATGCATTACCAACTGAAGAAATTACGAAGTTCAAGATAAGAAGAATTTCATTTTTCACACTGCTGGCTTGAGTTTTCCTAAAACATTGCTATGCCACATTCTTCCTTCAGCTCATGTTGCAGTTGGACAATCTAGAATATCTTATTATTCCTTGTATTACTAATAGTGGTTGTGAAAAGCTTGAATTAGTACTCAAAGCGTTGTAAAACCTGCACTGTCTTTGGAATGTGAGCAGGCAAGTTTTTTGGGAATTTTATTATGCATTTTGAGTTTTAATATTATCAGAAGAAGTTTCCTCTCCTGTATGAAGAGCTGTAATTTGTGATATTATTCCTCCACCAAACTAAAGGCAACTAATGTCATTAATCAGGCATGTGAAGTGAAGTAAAAATAGCCTACATTTGAATCCTTAATGGGTAATTAACAATCAGCCACAGTATCAGATCTGAGGGTCCTAGGATGATCCAGTGGGTTCCAAACAATCTAAGGGTATGTCTACACTACAAACGCTACAGCGGCACAGCTGCAGTTATGCCAATGTTGTGTAGACACTTATTACAGCGATGGAAGGGGTTTGTCTATCGCTGTAGTAAATCCACCCCCCCAAGAGGCAGTAGCTAAATCGATTATGTCTACAGTAGGGCTTAGGTCAATTTATCTATGTCTCTCCGGGGCTAGAATTTTTCACACAGCTGAGCGATGTAGGTAGGTTGACCTAAATGTTAGTTGTAGACCAAGCCTGAGTGATCTGTAATATGAGAACTTCCTTTGTGTCTGTATAATACATCCATAGTTGTAATAAAGAAAAAGGTAATCAGAATATAAAATTACAGAGTAAATTCAGAGAATAAGAGTTAGGATCTAAAATACAATAGAACTGCTTGTACAGTATATAATTGGAGAATGTTTAAGAATTTCCCATCTAAGTCAACTATTCAAATGTATTTTTAACAGTTCTTGGTATTCAGTACCTTTCATCTATAGATCTCAAAGTACTTAGCAAACAATTATTAAGATGAATTACTACATCCAGGTAAACTTCCTTAAGACCACAAAGTCAAGCCGGTGTTAGAACTGGGAACAGAACTCGAGTCCTGAGTCCCAATCCCTTGCTTTCACCATTAGATAATTTTCAGGGCCAAATTTCAGCCTAATTTAAATCCTTGCAATCCCATTGGTCTTCAATCCAACCCTGGTGTGCTCTGACTCAGTAATCTGCATATCAAGAGAGGGGCACAGCACCTGGTTTTGGGTTTGTTTTTTTATTAATTAATAAGAAAGGTGCCTAAACCAGGCCAGCCCTAACTCCAGGAGAGGATTCATTGCTGCAAATCCTAAATGGAAGGAGTTACCTCCCTCCCACCTAGAGTCAGGTGCCTAACTCCCTTAGAGGGGCAGGGTTTAGGCCACTCCCTTCTCAATCTTTCCCACTAGCTCGTTACGGTGGCTCTCTGATCAGTTTGCTGGCTTCTGTGCATCCCATTTTTAGGCACCCAACTCTGTTCATGCACTTTTCTCAGAGCTGGGGATTCCTCCAGGCAATGAACCGCCTAGGGATTATGCATTGCAATGGTGGTCAAAGTCCCCTTTGTAAACCTAGCCCAGCGACTCAATGGAGAGAATCCTTGCAGGTTATATGCTGAATTGCTGCCAATGGCATTTTTCGATGCGCAGTGCAAAATATACAAGTGCTATCAGATCGAGAAGAAACCAAAAAAAAAAAAAACCACACAGAAAGAGTAAAAGAATTGGGAGTAATGCAGATGACCACGGTTTTTCATACAGACGAACTTGACTGCTGAGATCAGATTTCCTTAGCAAGCCAATCAGGGTTATTTCAATGATGATGTTCCAGCATCTGCAGGACATCCAGCTACTTTTGTGAATGATGATGATTAAGCAGGGTGATCCATAGTGGGTATCATTTAAGATTTTTTTTTAGATGGAGACTGGGGTATTTCTATTGTTAGTGCCTCTAAGAATTTTAGCAACTGCCAAAAATAAGACGAAGGAGAGAGGATTTTTGAAAAGTTGTGTTCTTAGCCCTGTGGTAGAAAAATTAATCCTGAAAGCCAAAACTATAAAGCAACAGTTGAGGAAAAAGGCAGAACTTTCTACTCACACAATAATTGTACTATTAAAATGTCTAGGAACTTAGCACCTTTTAAAAGATAAATTTTTGTACTCTTACTCTATACTTCCATCATTCTGCTTTCTATTTGAAACCCTTTCATTTGCTATAGGACTGTGCTTTTTGACCGCATGGGAATGTTTAGCTGTATCATTATCTGAACTGTTACCATTCTGTTTATTTCTCACATTTCATACAAAGCATGAGTTACCTTATTTTGGTATTGAAAGAGTGGATTCCTGTCCCAAGTCTGGAAGAAAGGGAAGCACCAGCAAGGAAGACTTTATTTATTTACTTTTAGCCCATCACCACCAAGGATACAGGCTACAGATTGTGCATGTTAAGAAAGCTCTCCCTCTAGCAGTGACTTTGAGAGAACCATGGAAGGGCAGTGTCGATGTGAGGTGCTCTTCTTACCTTTTCTTATTGAGCAGGTGGCAGTTCACCAGAGCAGATGGCATTGGAAGAGTCTATCACACACTTTCATAAACCAACCTAAAGTGGACTGCGAAAACAGCATAGACTATGCTATAAGCAGACATACTTGAGGCCCCAGTAGGAAAACTGCCATTGACTTCAAAGTGGGGAAAAGCTCAGGCCCTTGGAGGCTAAAAGCATCATTTTTATGTTGTCACCACCCCCATCAGCTCAAGAGACCCTCATTGAGTACCTTCCAACCCCCAAACCGCAATAGGCTTTTGGTCTGACATATCAGGTTTCCAAGGGGTTCCAAAATGTCAAATTCTTCAGTGCTGAAGAAGCTCGTCTCACTTCTTCTAGGGCCCAATCCAACTCCCACTGAAATCAACAGCAATCTTTCCATTAACTTCAGTGGGCATTGGATCAGGCCCCTAGAGTATATTGCAATGTCTCCCTCTTTGTACGGGTCTTCCCGCAATGTGGAGATTTCAACAAGGCTGCAGAGACTTTCTTTCTAACAAAACCGGTCTTTGAAAAGTTCCACAAGCGCACATCATAACTGAGGGAGGCTAACACACTGTCAGATGACTCTTCTCCTCTGGGTGGAGCACAGATACTATGGGGAGAGGCACATGAGAAACACAGAGAGAAAAACAGAAATATATTATTTAAAGTTGACATATGTCTGATTTATGGAGGGCTGGAGTTAAACATCTCAGAGTGGTAAATGAAGTGTGAGGCTCCAGTTAGTTTTCCTTGTTGGGCTTGACTTAATCATTGTCCAGTGTCCTGCACATGAATTCCTAAACCATAACCCAGCACATTATGAGTGTATTCACATTTCAGATTGTCTCATATATGTGGGTTGAATTCACTACCTAATGAGCAGCTTGTGTTATATCCCTGAGGCATTAATGAAGAGGAGTTTTACTTTGCTGTTTACAGTTTGCTGTTTTACTTCAGCAATATAGATAAAGTTTTCTTAGTGTTTCCATAATAAATCCTTTTTAAAAAAATAGGACTTCTTATACGTGAGTCATAATAGATTGGCTTCAGGCTGAAACTTGGCCTACAAATTCTCTTCTCCCCCCACAAAATGTTCACCAAATCATCAAAAAAATCCTCAAGTAAGTTATTGAGTTATCACTGAGCAACCTCAATATTCCTTACAGAGATCTGAGGAGTTCCCTGTTATAATCTCATACCCACGCATAAATACCTAGCACCCGATATCACCTTGATGGGCAGGACAGAACTTCTCTAGACCATTAGCTGGTCAGGGCTTGCTGCTAATCTTGGTTTACCTTCATTGCCTTTGATTCTACTTAAGTAATAGGAATCTATTTCAAGTTAGAGGCGATTTATTTATGTAATTGTTCAGGGACATGTCATTTTGCATCAGGGAAAAATATTTTATTTCCTTGTTTTTTACCCCCTTATTTTCTTTAATAGAAGCAACAACAAAAAAAATCAAAATGTTTTAAAAACAAAATGTGGCTCTAAAGTGGTAACACCCATGAAATTCAGAGTTAAGATTTAATTACTCCCCCCTCACAAACTTTGCTAGAGCTGCATGTTGGCCCTTAAAATCTCCATGTATGCTCATTCACGCTCCTCACTCTTTTCATACATAATTACTGGCCACTTCTTTGCCAGCCATTGGGTTTCCTTGAGGTAAATTCTTACATATCCTGAGAAAAGTTACAAGACTGACTTCATCCTGGTAATTTGCTGCTTATAGAGGTCCAAGACAAGGGTGGGGAGTGAGAAAGGTGGTATTAACATACATGCACAAGCCATTACATCAGCCAGGGATTACCCACTTACTCAGAAGGAACAATGAGTTAGCAGCACAATGGCTCCTAGAAGCCACCTGAGGATTCCCCTGAGCAGGTTGAAATTCTTGTGGGCTTGGATCTGCTGGTTTTACAGATGATTTACACTGTCAGAGCAATACAAAATAACCAGGATAGGACTCTTAATCTAGCCCAGGCTTTGTGGAACCTCTTCCAATAAACCTTGGTCTAATCTTAGGGGGTGAGTATAGAATTTGTCCCAAACAGCTGCATGCAGATGATTAGTTTAAAAACTTCTCATCTCTACTATGCCCTAACCTCTTCAACACAATCTCGGTTCTAGCAATCTCGGGCAGCAGCTACCATATTTTGGTGACCCGGTGAACATAACCCCCCTCAAAATGTCACTTGCTATAACACTTCTTAACGCCACGCAACATGCTTAGCCCCTAGAGGCAGCAAAGAACTCAAATGTGTCAGTCTTCACCCATCGTGTAATCAGGTGGGAAAGATTGGTTTATAAAGCAAAAAAGTCACCATTAAAAAAAAAATCTGTTCAGAGAAATTGTATTGATTTGGTTTTGCCTCTGCTAATTTATGGGTTAATTATTGTTATTGCCCTTTGCTCTACAAAGTGTCATATTATTTAATAAAAAGACAAAAAGGTCTGTTCCTCTGTGAGAGGGATGGAAAGAATTAAGTGCAAATACAAGCCCGGCTGTCAGAGTTATACTACATGAGCTGTGCAGATGGAGGTAAAATAATAAGAACGTTTGACAGAAAATAATTACTTGTGAAGAAAAATCAATAGCTATTGTATAATTTGTTTTTCATTTAGATGCATCTCAAAGTATGGGGACTGTTTGTTCTATTAAAAATGCTTATTTTAAATCTCCTTTTGAAGTAAAAATAAAGTCCTCCCCCGTGCCCCAAGCATGATTTAAAAAAATCAATCTCTGCTGTAAAGGGGGCAAAAAACTGGAAAGATTTTTCAAACCCTCTAGTTTTTTATTTCACTTGAGGTTAAACAAATGCAGTTCTTTGACACAAACATGGAATGCCATATTGCCACAGCTGCTGTTACATGATGAAGATAATTAATTTTAGAACATGGTACTTTTCAAGAACTATTAGTGTTAAGAAAACCATATTACAATAAATGAACATTATGAAAAATTAATGGCATCCAGCTTGCAAGTATTGTAAAATCCTTTGGGCCTTAAGATGGAGATAAATTTTAATTATTTAAAAAATAATAAAGGAAGATCTTGATTATTTTCTAACTGCTTTTTAAGGTTGTATGCTGGTCTGCTACGGTAGGTAAATGGCTTGTTTTTAATCTATTTTCATTTGGCTCCAGAAACTTGTAACAATGTTCTCAAAAGATAAGTTTGCAAACAGGTATGTCAATATCTTCTCCCACACACATTATTAGAGTTCTCCATGCAGACTTTAATTGCTCTTTTTGCAGACTGAAATGTCGCACTTAATAGCAATATATTTAGTATGCTTCTTTATTTTTTTTAATTTACAGTGTTGGCTGAAATGACGGTTTTAAATATCCTTTCGGTTTATAGTTATAGCTAAGGTTGCAATATAGAGATGGAATATATCTCAGTGCTGTTCATAATATGAGAATACACCAAGCTGTTCAAAGGAATGATGCTGACCCATTATTTTATAAAAAATGTGAAAACTATGGAGTTTTCCAATGCTCTCAGTGTTGGCCTAACTCTTCTCCCATTTAAGTCAATGGAAGGAAGTATGGTCCAGTGGTTAGAACCAGGTTTAATTCCCGGCTCCACCATAGATTTCCTGTCTGACCTTGGGTAGGTCACGCAATCTCTCAGGCCCAGATAGTCATAGGTAGTTAAGTACCTATGAAGATCTGGGCCTCAGTTCCCCACATTTGTCAATGGGGATAATAGCATTTCCCTACCTCGCAGGGTGATATTGAGCAAAAATACACAATGAAGACAATGAAGAGCTCAGATATTATGGCAATGGGGGCTAGATAAGGACCTGAGAGAAAGATTTTACAGTGTATGAACTCATTTGAAAAGGTTGGATGGCAAGCCACTGCCCTGCCAAAAAGGAAGTCTGAGACTCAAGACAATCAGCAATAGTACCTCAAAGCACTCACGATGCTGAGAGACCACTTCAGGCACAGGACAATTAAAAAGTACAAATACAAGATCAAAAATCCAAAGGGATCAGATTGAAATGGGTGAGGTGGGAAAGATTCCTACATGGGAGCCAACCGTGTTCAAGTGATCCACCACACACACCCTGGGCAGTTCATTAATGCTTTTATTAAGCTCAGAGTAGTTTTCTAGGTCAGCTCAGGTGGCTTTGAGAGTAGTACCTCACACAAGCCCTTTTGTATCAATGAGGCTGGTATTTCCTCCCAGAGACAGACATACTGTTTGAAACCCACCTGAGAATTAACCACATTTAGTGACACTGCTGCAGACTCAGTCCATGTCTATACTACAGACCTTCGTCAGAAACAATAAACCTCCCTAGTGAGTCCAACTGTGCTTCAGTGGAATTAGGCCCACTGAAATAAATGGGAGCCCTTCAATTGACTTCTGCAGCCTTTGGATCAGGCCCTGTATTCCCCTTGCCATGATAATTCATGCAGCCACCTGGTCAAGCCATACAAAACAGAAGGTGGATGGCACACATGGTCACTTGCAAAATTCAGATTGAAATAGCCAGTGATTACTTTCCTGATTTCCTGGAGAGACAGACTCCTGGGGAAGAAGGTACTTGCTGGATCAGAGAAGACACTGCAATTTCACCTGGATCTTGTTTCCATCATGACACTTTATATGCCAGGAGCTCATGAGGAAACTTGGTGATAAAGGAGTTTATTTTATTGTATTCAGTTGTATTGCTGCCGATGCAAGGGGGATTACTAGCAATAAGCTATTGAAATGGAAGGCTGAGCTGTATGCTGCTGAAATCCTTATTTAATTTATAGACCGTGGTGAGCTGGAGTCGGTTCGCGCGAACCAGTTGTTAAATTTTGAAGCCGGTTTAGAACCGGTTGTTAAAGGGATGGACAAACTCCGGCCCGCGGGACCGTCCCGTCTGGCTCGCCTGAGCTCTCGGTTGGGGAGGCTCCCCTGAAAATCCCTTTGAATTTTTACTCACCCGGCGGCGCTCCACGTCTTCAGCAGCACATCGGTGGCGGGTCCTTCAGTGCCGCCAAAGACCCAGAGTGACTGAAGGAGCCGGTTCTTCAGCTCTTGGAATCTCATCACTGGTTACAGATAATTTGTTCTTCTGACATTTTATATATAATTTGATGTAGGTCACATGACAGACGTATCATGGATATAGTCATGGAGATTGGCCGAGGAAAGCTCAATTCCCCATACATCAGTGCTCCTTAATTTCTAATCCCCTCCCCAGTCATACACACACCATTTAATTCCAGCTCCCAGATCCCAGAAGTCTCATAAAACACACACACAGGTATCCATGAGAAGCCCCTGGATTGAGGCAGATGGGACCCCACTAGCAACAAGTGGTACTTTCATTCTAGCTATAACGCTATAGCTATAACACTGAAGCCACTAAAGAGAATTAAGGTCACACAGAGAAACAGATTCTCCCCTTCCATATTAAAAGCTGCCATCAGGTGGCTTGAACTGGGTTCACCAAGGCATCTATTAAACAGCAGACGATGACATCTGTCTGGGGCAGTCATAAAGCTGTCTGGACAGCGATCACTTCTATTTCTGGAAGGATGTATTGCAGTTTCAGAAACTGTAACAATGAGTCCGAGCGAGAAAAATATTACATGTGTTCTCTCTTGAACGAGAGAGACTGACGTTTCTAATTTCTCTTTCCTCTAACGGCTGTCAGACCTCAACTCTTTCATTTATGCAGTTGCACTAAAACACAACAGCAGCAATCCAAGCCTCTCTATTCTCATCTATGGTCAAATCCCATTAAAGTCACAAAATCAGGTCTATCTTTCATGTCAAACGTAAAGGTGGTGTTTGGGATGGATGAAACTCTGAACCAGCAACTCCCTCCTAGCCATTAAATAATCACCTGGGTTCAACCAGGTCCTATTGACACCACAACTGATGATGCCTTGATGACATCCTCAGGGGCTCCTGGGTCCAGTTAAGATAGATTAGGAAAAAGGAAGAAAGGAAAAAACCTGACTCCCAGAGAAGTAACTGATCTCAACAATATGGGAGGGGGCTCGGATAATATTGTAAATTCACCAGTGAAAAAAGGTAGTCTGTTGTTGGCACTTGCAGCTCTGGAAATTCCAGGACAGGTAAAATGTTGCCATGCAGCAGTGTACTCTATTGCATCAAATGCCTCAGAGCTCTATTATCTATTAGTAATCCCGGTATAGTAGCGAAATATAATGAAGTACCCTTCGCTGCTCATTGTAAATAAATCCATCCAAGCCATGGCCTGTCAGCTCTTTGATAAGTCACAAGTGAGCCTTTCTGCTGGCTGGATAAAAATGCACTGGAGATGCCACATTGTTTTATGGAATCCTCGACTTCAAGCTTGCCCTCTACAGAGCATTGCGATTCTCACATAGGCCTCAGCGTATGCAAGCTAGCATTTCAAGTGGCCTCTCTTTAGTTATGATGAGAACTCCACTGCCGCCTTTGTACAAAATCAGCTGCTCTCTCTAGGTGTTGTATTTACAACAATTAAATGCTTGCTTACTTTCACTTGATAATAATTATACTTAACCCTTATGCACATAATCCTCCCTCCTGCAGCACCAGCACAAACCTACCACCTTCAAAGAGGTGAGGAAGCCCTGAATAGCTGGTAATAAAAGGAGTTTTAACTCTTACTGGGCTCTTTATCCTTCCTTTAAGACTGTGCCTTCACTAGTTAAAAAAAAAAAAAAAAAAAAGTGATAGCAATAGTCCCAGTTTAGCTAAAGAGGATTTGGCTCACCTCAGCCAAGAGGCCTTCATGATCGTATGAGTAATAGGGGAACTGAATAAGCAGGAGAGGAAGACACTACTCATTGGGCCAGAGAAAGAGACAGCAAGAGTGAGAATGACTCTAAAATCCAATGGTTAGGGTTAAGTGCTCTAACCAATATGCTAAAAGTTCTAAGGTTGGCGGCACCAGCACCATTGTCACCACCTGGTGGCAGCTTTTGAATGGGACCAGATTCAGTAGATAGCTTTTGAACACACCTACCAGACTTGTCCCTACAAGTGATGTAGGTGATTGAATGCCTCTCTTCCCCTATTGTGGATCGCTCTGGGGCTTAGGCATGAGATAGGTATTCCGACAGCTAGAGTGAGACATCAGTGCACGTGCCCAGAGGCAGAAACTTAGGCATTAAGGGAACTTTTTCCCTGAAAATGTAGGCACCAAGTGAATTTAAGCATCTACAGTGTTCAACAGTAGATCACAGTGGAGCCTAAAACTGTGATTTACGCACCTAAAATCACAGACACAGGTGCCTAAGTACCTTTGTGGCTAGGGGCCTGTCATCTTGTACAAGGTTAATGCATTTGACTTGCTTCCACCTCCCATTAAGCCAGGATATCTCAGCCAATTACGGTTGGTATAGAAAGGTACAGTATGCACCCAACACTTTGACTGACAGTAAATGAACGTGCCCGAGGCAAAAAATCTGCCAGAACCCCACTGACTTTTTGAGGGCTTGGCGTAAACGCTCTGCTATTAGCATTTGTCCGTAGAATGATGGTTTTGACAGGCACAGGCAATTTGCCCCCCCCCTTTGCTCCAGCTGAGATTTACAAGCCAGGCTCCCATGAGCCGCTCTAACAGACTGCAATTATAATCCACGTTAGCAGAATTACTAACGCTAGGGATGACATTTTATTTCAAACATTCATCAGCACTAACAGCCATGTCCCTCAGCTTGCGTAGTATTTTGACATACACAAAACCCATTTGAATCATTTTTACAGTGGCTTCAATCCATTTAATCAATTATATCTCCTCCCCACAAATTGCTTCTTAGACCACAGCAGCACGTGCGAGTACATAAGAATGACCTACAATCATCCAGATATAGCTTCATCTTGCTGTAGGGGTTTCAGCCTAGTTTCAGCAATCTCCATTTTGACAGTTATAGTTGCTACCTCCTAGTCCATAGAACAGCAAACTCCTCAAATCAGACCCATCAACAGATTCAATTAGCTTAATTTTTCACTGACACCAAGGTAAAGCAGGAGTAATTCTACTGAAGTCAGTGACTTATGTTCCCTTAAAATGGGTGTGAAACCCTCATGTCTACCATCTTGGAAAGAGAAATTGAGTTACGTTAAGCATCTCATTTCCAAGACACGTCAATAAGGTTATAATGGATTCCAGTGCGCATGCCCATAAGTTGCAATATTCTTTACCTGTAGCCAAGTGACATTCAAGGCAACAAAATTCCCTTACCTTTGAAAACAGATGTTATTCCGATCTGATCTTTACAACCAAATGCCCCTCTGATCAGTTGAAGTGATGAACAAGCCAAAGAGCAGCAATAGGAAACAGCTTTTGGAGAATAGTTTCTGACCTCTCTTTAGATAAAACACTGTTACCAATTAAGGGGAGCAATCTTTCATATAGGGCCAAATCCTCCAGTGAGACCACACGGCTCGCAGTCTGTCAACAGCTGACTATTTACATTTTAGCTTTTGTAGCTCCTTGCACAGACCCACTTGGAGAAAAAGAAAGGCTCATGAAACCCATGAAATTATGCTTCCAAACACTCAGCTTAAAAGATATTATTACAATTGGTTCTCCCCCCCCCCGCCCCGCATGTCTGAAGCACAGCAAGGTTTCAAACAGTGAAGCAAGAGTGGTCTCTTGTGGAAGCACATCGCATCTACAACATTAATGCTAAATGTAATAGACTAGAAAATAGGCCACCTGAAAAATCTTATCCCTTTTCTGTATTCACTCTGATTTTATTGGCTCATAAATGGGGATAGTTTGAGAAAATATTCACTTAACACTCCCAAAGCTTTAGAGGTTCTCTCTCATGTTGTAAGGCTTTAAGGTCCAGATTTTAAAGTCATTTAGACATTGCTGGGCTCATCATTGCCTAAATCATTTTCAAAATGAATTTAAGCACTTTGGAGCCAGAATTTCATCAACTGTCAATGGGATTTTGGCTCATAAATGCCTAAATCCATTTTGAAAATGACATTTAGGCTCCTAAAGCAATTAGGTGTTGCAACACTGAGCACAGCAATGCCTAAATACTTCTAAAGTCTGGGCCAAACTCCTTTACCACATGTGGCCTTCATTTTCTCCAATCTCCAAGAAATTGCAAGCTAGAAAACCAGCTTTTCTTTCTTATGTTTTTTCCTAAATAGCGGAAATATTAGCAGGAGCTATATTCAAAAAACTCAGCCTTCTTACAAAGCTATACAGTTTGACAAATCACTTACTTTCAAAGCACAGATTTTTTAAAAAAGATAAGGAAAAGAAGTGGGGTGTGACGGGGGTGAACAAGTGCTTTTTTTCTGGGCAATTGATAGGTGAGTGTCATATCTGAAGGATGTCAGACCCGGGTTAATGTTCTTTTCTTCAAGCTGACAAAATTTTTGGCCCTGCTAAATTCAGTTTGGAAGTGGATCTGAAGAGAGATCTAGTTGTCTAAAGTAAGAAGCGATGGTATTAGATGAGCAGGCAAAGACAAAATCCTGGACCATCTAAGGTACATTGCAAAATCCCAATGCAATAGCCTGAGGCTTGATAGACTTTATGTTCAACAGATCTGTAACCTGAGGCCTCATCCAAAGCCCACTGAAGCTAATGGAAAGTTCCCCATTGATTTCAGTGGGATTTGGATCAGGTCCACAGCGCAGATAATAAAAAGCAGAGAAGGCTACAGAGTGAACAAACAAAAAGTAAAGACCAAGCCTTGCTTCAGGACTATTCTGAATCTTATATTTCAGAGACCATGGGCAATGGCCCCATGCTGTTCATAACGGCCCTTTCCAATCACCTTAGCCCAGACTAAAGGACTCAAACCATCTGGGAACACAGCAACAAAGTCCAGTTTTGAAAGCTAAATTCCCAGCATGCACTAGGTTCTGCTTAGTATAACTTTGGGTAAGTGAATTCAGGTTTCACAACAGGAAACAACAAGCGAGAGTACTCACCCCAGTTACGTTCTCAACACTGTCCTCGGCCTGCAATAGTACACCTCCACCCCTGGCCAAGCCACTCTCCAGCCCAGCCCACTTCTGCCTCTTGGGATAGAGAAGCAGCCTGGAGTTCTTCACTACCAGCTAGAAAACAGCAGCGTGGGCTACAACAAGGGAAGGACCAGACCCCTACCCTGGCCAGGAGCAACAGCTACAGCTAGTCAATCAGGAGTCTGTGGAAACAGGGGCAGCTGCTGCTCATTCTCTCCTCCCATAATTAACGGTGCCAGGTGATTCTACTGCTCCAGGAGCTACAACAGCTGCCTGAGATGAAGCTTTAATACCCCAGGTCAGCAACCGCACTTTTGAGTAGAACATCACTAGCTATCACAGAAGGAAGGTGACAGGGCAAGGTAGCTGATACACTGGAGTGGTTCCAGTAGGCATATGGTGTGCATCAGCCCAGTTTGAGCCTTGATTTTTCCAGAATTCAGCCTCAAAGCAGCTGTAGTCTGTCAAGATACTTATATGACCCCATGGCATTTCCTCCTCCCTCCCTATCATAAAAAAATTTACAAATATTTAGGTCCCTTCTTAAGAGGAAACAGCTTGATTGGTTTAATAGGGCTTTTTAGTTGATTATGTTTGTACGGCTTGCTGTGGGGTGGGTATAGCAAATAAGGAAAGCTACATCAAAGAAATAGGTTTTATCTTTAGGTCTGAATGCTACAAAAGGACATGGTTATTCTTAGCTCTTGCAGAAGCAAGTTCCACAGTGTAGATCCAGCACCTGGGAAAATCCTGTCACTTGCACTCACAGGATTCCTGTTCTCAAAAGAATTTCATGGCTCCAGTGGAAGGTCAGGGTTGTGAAATGTTATGGCATTCTTTCCTATAAGTTTGATGAATCCCACAGAGGCTTTGAATATCAGACAGACCTGGAACTGGACTCTATTCAATAGGGAGAAAGCACAGAGAGCAGAATGTGGGTGGGGAGAAGTGCAAACAGCAGCCTGACTTGCTAAGCTTTTTCAGGTTGCACCGTTTTAGGCCTTGATGAGCTGTGATGAAAAGAGGCTGAAGGTCACAAATACAGGGGTCATCATGACCAGCTCTGTGTCTAAGGGGATAGGATGCAGTCTTCAGGACAGGTAGGAGGGAGAAAAAACAGAATCACTACAGAAACCCCACCCACTTGCATTCATTCTCTCTTCCCAGCTATCATGCTTGGGAGCTGTCCCACATCTTCAGTAATAGCCTGCTGCAGGCAGCGGAGTGCGGAAAGAGCTTGCTGAGGAAGGCAAGAAAGGTGCACTCATTAAAGGGCCTACAACTAATAACATAAGAACGGCCATACTGGAAGAGCAAAGGTCCACTGAGCCCAGTATCCTAGCTTCTGACAGTGGCCAATGCCATGTGTTCCAGAGGGGATGAACAGAACAGGTAACCATCCATCCTGTCACCCATTCCCCGCTTCTGGCAAACAGAGGCTAGGGACACCATCCCTGCCTACTAGCCATTGATGGACCTATCCTCCATGAACTCATCTAGTTTTTTTTAACCCTGGTATAGTCTTGTCCTTCACAACATCCTCTAGCAAGGAGTTCCTCAGGTTGACTGTACCGTGTGTGAAATACTTCCTTTTTGTTTTAAACCTGCTGCCTATTAAACTATTGAGAGCAACAGCCCTGTATGACATAGAAGGGCTCCTCTGCCAACACACCCTACTATAGTTTTGCATTGGGACCCAACCATAGCAACTGATAGAAAAGGAGAGTGCAGGAGGGAGAAGCACACCAAAGCAGTGGAAGCAAGGTATAGCCCAGGAAAGGAAGGCAAGCAGGAACATGCAGAAAAGGCTGCCTTTTCCCATAGGCAAATGGAAGATACAAGATTTGGTTTAAGCCACTCCCTTTCCCCAGAAAAACTCAGGTCTCAATGCACTCAGCTTGTTAAGAAAGCAAGGATGATAGCAGGCTCTTTGACTGTAGGAGGGCAGAACACTGGCCAGAGATTAGATGGCTGCACTCTCATGGCAGACTAAAGGAACTTGATCTGTGGTTAAATTTACAATATGAAACAATTCCTTAAACATACTTCTCCTCCACCCCCAACATGAATCCCGTATGGGACAGGAGGAATATGCTCATTATTGGCATTTTTATACCTGAGAGGCTACAGCTGGTAACACTAGTTCAGACACCTGGCAAGCTAAGGGAAACTGCAATATAGAAAAAAATATTTTTTTCTAAATTTTTCCTCTGTGCTGCGAGAACTTTCACAAGCTTTTCATTTTTCCCAACACTGGTGGCAGCAGAAATAGCCGTTCTGTGCTTCCCTTTGTTCATATTGTCTAAGAGGGTGTGAATGTTATCACAAGAGACTAACAAGACCTACAGCTCTCCCTGTATGGGGGCTTTTAGTATATTTCTATTGATTTTACCTGCATCACAGATCCACCGGATCAGGGCTATGCCCCCAGCTTTCAAAGTCTCTAGGAAGAGCCCCTTCAATGCGCCAGACCCCAGCCCAAGGGATGTTACGCTTTTCCTTCACTGGGTAATGCATGTAGCCTCATCGCCTCTTTAGACAATCTCTGGGGCTTCAGTACTCCGCTGCTTCACACCGTGAGCTCTGTTCAACAAGTCCCGCTAAGACAGACTCCTGGTAGAGACTCGTGTACTCTTCAGGGATTAATGTACCTCACCAAGCAGTTGCAGTGATATTCAAATAGCATCGTCAAAAGTGTCAGGTTTATTAGTCAATTGAAACACAGCCTAGGAAGTCCTTGGGCTAGCACAGAGAAATGAAGATTAAAGTATAGCTCAAGTCCCTCCTGCAACCAACCCTTATCCCCCTCCGACCTCACATCTTCCCAATTGTTTGTCCTCTGACACCTAACAACCAATGCCCAGTGTCCTGGAGATTGGATTTGCCATTGTCTTCTCAAATTCTCCTCTGAAAAAAGACTGGCTGAGACCTTCCTCGTATCAATGATCCTTTCAAGCTCAGACAGCTAGTAAACATTCACATCTATTTCTCTTAGCCTGTCCTGAGAGCAAACTGTCCTTTACCTAATGCCCTCCCTGCCTACTGGGTAGCCTTGCAAACTATAGGGGAAACTGAGGCATACATCAGCTTAATAAAAATATTACAGAAAACTCCCACTTCATAACCTAGTCCAGCCTTCTCAGCCAACAACTAAGCAAGACTTTTGAAGGTATACAGCATGGGGGATGAAATGTACAGACTACATAGTCCATTAAAAAATGAAGATGTGTAATCTGACAACTGCACCATGGGACTCCCAAAGTTACACTGTTAAAACCTCTTACATTCCCCTTCAGAGGAAGAGGAAAACAAAAACAAAAACAGAAAGGTCGAAGATAGCTTTTTAATATAAAATTTGTAAAACCTTACTTTAAGCAATTTTGACAAAAATATCTTAGGACATTTATAAAAGAACATTTGATCCTTTTACAAGTCTTTCCCCTCCCCCAGTTAAATACATTTTACAACAATTAAACATACATACAATGCAATTTTAATTAGAAAAATTATATTGCACATTACACTGAGACGTACAACATTATAAGTATAAGCAAGTCATCCCAGCAGTGTTTTCAACTTGGCTCTAATACTTAATTAAAAATAGATTTTCACACTAGTGCACAAAACATAAGACATGGCCTGTGTTTTGACATGTTTTATTTCAAAAATACTTTTAAGAAGGGGGGTGAAAGAAGAGGGAGAAATTGGATCATTTGAGGAGACTGTCTTTCACCTTCAGGTCACCAGATTAAATCCAGTACCACAGCAACCCGAGTTTATTACTATGGAATGATGGCTATTAGGCGATTACGAAAAGCAAATTGGTGACTTCAGCCCTGTTTCTAGCAGACAGGTGACTATATCCCATTTGGCATTGTGGCTAGTGCTCTGGGACAACAAGCACTGAAAAGGCCTGGAGAGCCAACTCTTCTCAGTACTAGATACAATTTATTCATCTAATATAGGCTGAGGCACACCAGCTGGACAGAGCGGAGAAGCCTGCACTACCTCTGCTCACACTGGACCAATTCCGCAACTCAAGAATGTCAGTCTAATTTTGGCAATTCACATAAAAATGAAAAAAATATAATCTGAAAATTAAAAACTTGAGAAAAATAAAAATTGTACAGCCTGGTTAAACCAACTGGTCTTTTGAGAATTACCCAAATTTAACAATAATACTTTTACTTAACCCCCAACCGGAACTTGCGTTTCAGCTCAATTTTTCAGAAGGCACAAACACGACTGTAAATAGCAGGGCATATAATGGGTGTTCAAAGGGCTCAGCTGAGGATCAGGGAGGTTTTACTGTCAGCAGAAGAAGTCATCAGGATACCTGTTGGCATGAACTAATTGTTTACAATAAATTGTAAGCTGCACGTTTTGGAGGCTCTGTGTAGGTTTCTTTTCACATTACTAACTTTATTAAAATTTCTCAATTCAAATCACCAGCTAATAAGAGACTTGGCCCAGGTAGCAGCATCTTGGAATGCCCAGATATTTTTGCTTTATGCCTTCCCCAGTAGACAGAATAGGCTTCTTCCATAATACCCTTTGCACTCAAATTAGCAACTGAGGCTGACTGGCATCCCCAGTTAAGATTGTGTCACCGGCATTCCTCTAATATATCTTTGGATCATAACACCTTGGAAGCATGTTTTGCTTTAAAATAGGCACTGAAGTGACTATGAAATATTCCAGTAATAGTTTTGAAACATAATTAAGAAAAAATACATTTTAGCTCAGGATGCATCTAGCTTCAAAAAGGCACCAGACCCTTATACACATGTTTTGGGAACTTTATATCTGCTACCTGTCATAGGTCGCCCTCTCCTCCCCCATCCTCAAAAGTTACCAGGTAAAAATAGGAAGACAAGATTTTGATTCCTGAATACATGATAAATGTTAGTAAGAACAGAAAAGTCTAGTTGGAGGTCCCTGAGATGCATCTGAATACTAAGTTAAGCATGCGTCTCAAATACATGGACTTCATCACGTTTGTTAGAAATGTTTTATGAAAGCAACATATGGCTTATGAAGAACTAGATTTCTGTCATAAGACTAAGATGATCTGTATATACATACACATTAAGTTTGGCTCTGTTACTTTGAAATTCCTATTTAAGTTTTAGCTCTACTTAAAAGTAGGAAACAACGTGGTAGCTGAATACATTTTAACTGCAGTCTAAAAGAGATTTTAAAATACAGATTTAACTGATGAGAAGCACTAAAAATAGTAACCCTTAAAATAAGTTGTTTCAGTCTCAGTTGAAGGGCTTTGTTCCGTCCATGACAAACTGTCCCAAATTCACTTGCTTTCTTCCCAAGTATTCACACAGTAATCCTCAAGCATGCCCGAGCTGCCCTTGGTGCAGCTGAGGGGCAGGTGGCAACCAGCCAGTTTTCCACTCTTCCTTCCCACCCCCCCACCACTCATCATGGAGGCCCAAAAGGGACTTTCACAGGGCAAGATTGAGCTCAGTGTTACTAGCCACTATGGGCCTAACCTGTGAAGTGCTGTGTACCTCCTGAAAGTTGAAGAATGCACTCCACTGCTACTGTTTTCGATTGAGGGATCTCAGCATGCTGTAGGCTCTGTATGAATTCCTCTACCATGGCAACACCCATCAGCATGTACAGTACAATATTTGACTGAATTCACAGAAAAAAAGGTGTAAAGAATTCAACATTCTTTGGGATATGCATAATAGGCAACATCCTTCCAGTATTTAAAATACCAACTTCAGTTTCTTTGGGACTCAACATTGTATGACAAAGGCACTCCAGAAGTAACTGATTCAATTTAACAAAAATATATTCCGACTCAAAGAAAAGCTCAGGTTTTTTCATGAGGGAAGGTAAGCTTATTAAGGCACTAACCCCAAAAGCACTATCAACACTATAATTACTTTGTTTTCATATTGTCAGATAATTGTATACTTCTTCAGGACCTCTTTACAAAAGGCATTAGATTAGGTACATGACAGAAATAACCGACAGAATATTTTGAAAATCTGTTCAACTAAGCAATACAAGGTGAGCAGCTCAGAGAGTTCAGAGTGGCTTGTGCATTTTCCCTACAAAGGCACCTTGTTCTTAAATTATTGATTTCTATAGCTAGTCTGCTTTTGTGAATGTGCAATTCATGTTCATGTTAAGAACACTGTTTTAATCATCTCACGACTGTACTGAGAACTTTTCTTTTATGACTAGGAGTTGCCTCTCAAAGCTGTTATTCTAAACAAAACTTTGTTTCAACCAAAACCCACTACAAATATTTCTACCTGAGGAACAAATAGCATTGTTATTGCTAGTCTGAACAATCCAAATGATTAAATTTGGTGATAAAATTGCACATTCCCTTTCCTTTCCATCAAAACTCCAAAACATTTTCAACTTAGATACTAAACTTTTTCCAGAGGAACATCATTTACAATACAGCTACAAAAAGGTAGCAAAATTATTTTCATGGCACATGCCAGTTGCTTTTTTAAATTAAAAAACAAATTGTAGTCCAAGATTATCCAGCCTTCATTTGCAATACAAGCTTTGCTGTATGAAATTTAATCAGGACAGAACTCTGATCAAATTGTATTCAGAGTTCCCATTGCTTTACAACATTTCACTTTAGAAGACGATTATACTTTATAGTTAAATCCTTAAGAAACATAGTGGCTATTTAAGTGACTCAGTGTATGTAAGGACGCATCACAGGTGTACAGTTGTAGATATTTGTATCAGAATCCAAGTCCATGTTCCTCTTTGCATATTATGAAGCATTACTCTGAAGAACAAATTCAGATCAAACCCACCATTTGATCAATCTGTCTCATGTAAATACTCTTCAGCGGCAACAAATATCTTCTCTCATCAGGAACCCTATTGCACTGCGAACAAAGCAACAAATCATATAATTCAAAAACCTGTATAATCAATCATGTACATTCTTCGTACTACAGTGTTACAATCTCAGGCACTGCCCTGCAAACACTACCAAGTGTAGAGCTTAGCACCAGATGCAGTGGTCTCACTGACCAGCAGGATTACTTGTGGCAGTACGTACTGCCGTGCCTGGTAGCGTTTGGGGCCTCACTCGCCCACCCTTCTGAACCTTGATTAATACCCCACACATTCTATCTTAGGCAAACTTCACAACAAGTCGTGCTCTCTTGGTTTGTATTTGGAGCTTCTCACATGCTGCAGCACGGAGGAGCACAGGTCACTTGCAAGTTTGAACTAGAGCAAGTTACCAAGAATCTACCACTTAAAGTCCTCAAGTCACAATTTAAAGACTTCAGTAACTCAGTCAGAGGTTAGGGGGTCTATGAGAGGAGTGGATGGGTGAGTTTTGTGGCCTACAACAGCAAGAGGTCAGACTAGATGATCAGGATGGTCCCTTCTGGCTTTAAAGTCTGAGTCTGAGCTGGAGGCTGGGCAATGCACAAAGCTCTAGGAAATGAATGGAGGGCACCAATTTACTCTGGGCACATCCCCTAACAATCAGATGACAATTATTTTCAATTACTATGGAAGAGAGGACAGTTGGAGCAAGGGACCTAGGATTTGACAGGTTGTGCCATTTCCTGTATTCCAAGCCATCCAGATCCATTCCGATAGGCATTCACTCTAATTTTCAAAAGTCTTGAGATGGTTCAGTATTTTTTAAACATCTGAATATAAGTTTGCTGCACAAAGTTCATTACCACTTCAAAGTTGCTTTCCTCTCCCCGATCTGTCAAGGCATAATAGTCCACCACCCCTTTCTCCAACCACACAGCCGGAGACACTTTATATACTGCTTACGTTAGAACTGGAGTTCATGGCTTTTAATTCGTTAGGCTTTAGTTTTTCTGCATTCCTTTCCTCTTCTTCAGGGAAGTTATCTTGCCAAAGTGAGTCACGAAAACGTTTATCCACAGACACAATGTGCCCCTCAGTAGTAAACATATATTTATTTCCAGATTTGTGCACTGGATTCTCTTCATCAAACAACTAAACAAGAGGCAGGGGAAAGAGATAAAGCATGACGCTATCCATCTAATGAAACTCATGTTTGTTATCAGGACGTTCATCAAATGCATACGCAATAATTCAACATGACATCAAACAAGTCAGTACACCAAACAATCTTGTCAGATTTTTTGAGATTGGAGGCACAGATTTCCATCAGAGTAAAAGGAAACTATAATTTTAGGGGTTTTTTTGGTTTTTGTTGGTAATTCTAAAAGCAGAAAAATTGGTGGTAGTTAGAAGAGGACAACTCAGTACGAGAGCTGAATACTTTAAGCATTCATTTTGCACTAAATTAAGTGCTTACATGAAGTGTGCAGACTAAAGATATTTTTCTGAGGAATTCAAAAGTTTATAACATGAATCATTATGGCAGCCAGCCTTTCCCTTCCCCTCCAGCTTTGTGCAATCTATGTCACTGGACAATCTTAAGAACAGGTTAGACAAGCAGCTGTCAGGGATGGTCTAGGACAGTGGTCTCCAACCTTTTAACGCTCAAGATCACTTTTGGAACGTAAGGGCAACCCAGGATCCATTCTGTGGCCGGCCCACTTCCCCAAAGCCCCTCCCCGCTCACTCCATTCCCCCCCCCAGTCACTCGCTCTCCCCCACCCTCACTCACTTTCACTAGGCTGGGATAAGAGATTGGGGTTTGGGAGAGGGAGCGGGCTCTGGGCTGGGGCCGAGGGGTTCGCAGTGTCGGGGGGCTCTGGGCTGAGCCTAGGGATTGGGGCACAGGAGGGGGTTCCGGGCTGGGGCAGAGTATTGGGGCGCTAGAGGGGGTATGGGGTGCTGGCTGTGGGAGGTGGTCAGGGCTGGGCCAGAGTATTGGGATGCAGGAGAGGATTTGGGGTGCTGGCTCCGGGAGGAGGCTCTGGGTGGGGCTTGGGGTGCAGGAGGGAGTATGGGGTGCTGGCTCTGGGAGGGAGCTCAGGGCTGGGGTGCGGCCTCCTGCCGCACAGCACTTAGCTCTGATGGCTCCCAGTCAGCGGTGGGCGCAATGAGGCTAAGACAGGCTCCCTCCCTACCCCGGCCCCACACTGCTCCCAGAACAGGCCAATGCGCCCCCTCTCTGCAAGCACCATCCCCGCAGCTCTCCCGGCCAATGGGAGCCCTGGGGGCGATGCCTGCAGGCAGGAGCAGCGCACAGAGGGAGACTCTCACCCCCAGGGCCATGCTGGCCACTTCCAGGAGTGGCGTGGGGCCAGGGTAGAGAGTCTGCCTTAGCAGCAGCCATGCTACACCACCGGCAATCGCAATCAACTGGTTGGTGACCACTGGTCCAAGAATACTTAATCCTGCCTCAGCGAGGGAGGAAGGGGGATAGGTTTCATGGCCTCTTAAGGGCCCTTCCAATCCTGCACTTCTATTATTATTGGTGTTGCTTGCCTGCAGTCCCTACAAAGAAGCTTCTTCCCTGTAATATAAAGTTCAAGTTTTTTTGGTGGTGGTGATAAAAGTAAATACATACCAGATACAAATATTTACATGTTTCACTGAGAAAGAAGCTCTCCATCCGGTCCTCTTTTGACTTCTCTATGACATGATGCAATGTAGCATAGCCACATCTAAAATTAAATTTAGTTTGGATTTATTTCCATCCCATTTGACATTAAGGAACAAAACACATTCCTAACTTCATTCAGACCAAATGCCAAACATGGGTTGAAGTAAAAATTAAAATAAGATGAGACATCTCACACTTTAAAAAGATAGTTCATAAATAACAGTACTAGCAAATATCTAAGCCACAAATTTTGTTATACAGTACTACCCTAAGACACATGTATTGGAATAACCACTGCAATATAACATACAGTACTTGTAGCAAGAATCCAGATTGTATGGCCATTCTCTGACCAGAGTCCTGATCTATGACTTCACAGTTTAACAATTTCTCTGGTAAACTGAGGAGGGCTGCCAACAATATCCTTATAGCCACAACTTGAGGTATCATTAGGAATACATAAAGGCAGTTGTCATCCAGCCTAGTACTCTAGCTGCAGTTATATTTTACAAGTTTTGAACAAATATTTGGTGGTTGGATGACTTTTCAAAAGTAATAAAGAACAAATTCTGTGCCTAAAAATGTGCAAGTGAAAGATAATCTAGGGTCACTGTGCAACACAGAGAAGCTACATTTCACAGCGTTTCATTTGGCATCACTATTTATTGTAGCAGATAGGTCTAAAACCTTATTACCTGAAGTTTCCTGTATGAGTCCTGCAATAACCTCAGTAAAATAGGTACCAAGCTCATACTCTAACATCAATGGCACCATTTAAAAGTAACTTTTGTTTTGACAAGGAGGTAGTCTCAAACCAAAAGGCTAGATCAGAGAACACCTAAATTTTGATTAAGTCCAAACTTAAACTGGAGATTGATCTGAGGTTAGGAATATTCCTCTTAAGAGAACTTAAGTAAATCGGTTTCCTCCCATTTGCCAAAAGCTGCCCCAATTCTCAGAAAAAAATAGCATCAAGAAAAAGACATTACTGAAAGGATCTTTTGTTTAAAAAAATAAATAAAGTTAGAAATCATTCAAAAAACAACCTGCATATTTCTTCCCAGTTGAAGATGCAGATTTCTACCTGAAGACAATCACATATATATGCTGACTCAAAGAAGAAACCTCCAGAATTTATTATTAAATGTAACTTAAGTACTTTGTCATCTTTCTGAAAAAATATTTATCACCTCTTTACATTTTCAGATAATTTAGAGTCTTTAACAAACAAATACACATTGACAGTAGACAGAAGGGTAAGGACTTTGAAAACTGACTTGACTTTTGTATATTTTTCCAGACTCTGAAGAATATCCATGCCTACATGAAGGTAATAAGGATTCTTTGTGGCCTGTGTAGAGAAAGAAAAGGAAAAAAAAAAGTCAGGAATTCAAAATATTGTCAAGCTGGTATTTATTATGGTGGGGTTTATTGGAGCTATAAAGGAGTTTAGTGGAGCACATTCTCCAGATAGACATTGCTAGACAGGCTATTCAGTGCCCCCACTGTTTCCTGGGGCTTTTCATAACTTGCCCCAGTGGAAAGGTCCTGCTGGGCCTGTCCTCTGGAAGAACAGATGCAGGAATCTTTTCTGGCAGAGAGAAGCTGATGGTTTAAAAAAGTATTATTGCTGCCTTTGGACTAAATCAGAAACTGTGCCGAGTGAACCTGAGAGGAGAGGTGGTTAAATGCCCTTGCACAGATCCTGTTTCACTGTAATAGCTGCCACACCAAGTTTAAATATTAATTCTGCCATATAAGTATTTGTTCAAGGATCTGCTACATATGACTTCTGAAAGAAGGCATTTGGAGTGTGTTAGAGATGAGTTATAGCATAGTGTCTTTTCAAAGCAAGCAGCACATACTGTTTTACGTGTCTAAAACACAGCTAGCTAGGGACACTTCTATATAAAAGAATATTTTTGATGGACTGGCATGAGGTTTGCTGCCTGACCATTACCAAGTACATAACAGAAAAAGCAGAGGTGAATTCTGAAACCAAAACATTTATATAGGCCATATCCTCAAAGAATGAGAAGTACCTGGTAAAGAAGATAGGTAGATTCCACCAACTCTGGCCTCAGTGGATAGAAGAGGACATCTGGTGCCTGTAACTGCCAGTTATATCTCTCTGGAAGAGCTCCATATCGTTTCCATATGGCATAATAAAAGGCATGGAGACAAATAGCATCTTCCACATCTCCTATTAAAACCTAGAAATAATTAATAGCTATAAACATGTGCATGTAATAAATACTATGCCCACATTATTCAACACAATGCAAAGACAGGTTTTAGAGTAGCAGCCATGTTAGTCTGTATTCGCAAAAAGAAAAGGAGTACTTGTGGCACCTTAGAGACTAACAAATTTATTTGAGCATAAGCTTTCATGAGCTACAGCTCACTTCATCGGATGCAAAGACAGTAATTCACTTTTCATCCCACATATTGCATTGGATGCCCAGATATAACATACGCCTCAAGAGGGTAGAGGCCTGCATAAAAGCAGAATCATACGGTTACTTCATTCACACCAGAAACATTGGCATGAGGGAGTTGACATCAACACATCCCAGATACCTAAATGGTAAGATTAGCAACAGAATTAATTCTTGAAAATTGGGGAATAGTTTAAGTCTAGTGAAATGCAGGCTAAGTTTCTCAGCACCGCTTTGTGGATGCAGTTCAGTCTTAGGCAGAGAGTTACCCTACTATCTAGTCTTGGCTCTCTCTTTTGCAGACAGTCAGCCATGACAAACTGGTTGCTGGGTTTTCAGGGGACTCTAGGATATGTTCAGAACAAAGGCATCAACTCCGTGAAAAAAAATGAGCGGGCGTTTAGCATCCACTGGCAGTCAGTTCCTCCCTTCCCCTTCTGCCCACTGGTGGCCCCAACCATCAACCCCTCCCCTTCCCCCCCACACACAGCACCTCCCGCTCACCGCGGATCAGCTATTCTGCAACATGCAGGAGGAGGCGGAGGGGGGGTGGGGGAGGGGTTAAGCACCCCCAGGGAAAGGAAGAAGCTGGTACCTGTGGTTCACTCTCACTTGGCGCCAGAACTAGCTTTAGAACGAACATCTCTAATAAACAAACCCACTGTACTACCTCATCTCCAAAAGACTGAAAATTGAGATTACCTGTAGTCCAGGAAAAAAGGCTTGCAGGGAATCAATCCATGTGTTCATCAGCTGCCCACTGAACATATTTACATTAACATAGAGAGGAGGGTCTCCTTCACCTTCATTACAGGCTTCCCGTCTGCAAAGCAACACCACCACCATCACATGAATGTTTCATTTTTCAGGAGAGCACAAGGCACATTAATGCTAAATTCTTACAACATTGCCATAATTTACAACTATCAAAGAAACAGTGCATTCTACAGATGTGGGGGTGCAATATTTTTTGAGCCTATGTTATTATACCTTATTAGGAAAACAGGGTTAATCCCAGATAATAATAATTATTTATATAAATTCAGGGCCTAATCCTAATCTCACCAACGTCAATGGGAGCCTTACCACTGACAACGGGTAAGACTGGGACCTAAACGAGCAAGTATAGTACTGTTTCTCTCTCTCGCACCCACCCATACACCCTTCCCTCCCTCGAGATGGTTTGTCTTTTTTCACTACTGTCCCAAGTAGTAAATACTGGTTTAAATGTACAGTGATTTATCATTCCTCTTCTCCTCTCCCCCATCAACTGATCTGTATAAGAGTACTATTGGTGCAAATTTCAAACCAATTTAAAAACAACAGTTGCCAGATAATTCCATCACGGAAAATTTTTCTTTTGAGAGCACAGCTTCTCCAAAGAGAGCAGCTGACACTATACAACTTATCACCCAGCACTGGAGCGTTTGTAAATTTAAGAAAATGATAGCTATGGGAAACATACCCTCTTCTTAAGTAGTTCTGAATACTTCGATACGCATCATTGAACATCTCTAGGTCTTCCTTTTCTCCAAAAAGAATGTAAGACTTCAATAGATACTCATAGAATGAGTCCAAACCCGCGCCTAAGCCACTTTGTTTTCCAACCCAATGGCCAGTTTGAATATTCACGACATTTCCTTCAGGGATAGACAGACAGAAAGACAAAGATTTATGTCTAAAACATTTCCTGGTGCATATTTTAGTTGGAAGCACAAGCGACAACTCATTTTTAAAGTTCCAATTCTTGATCTGCACATATTCAAGTTACAAAATAACTTTATGGAAAAAAAGTATTGCCAAAAAGGTAATGTTTGTTTGCTCAAGGAACTAATTATCAAGCTTAGTACTCTCATGCAGTTATTCAAAGACTAAAGGTCCTATCCTGCAGCCTTTACTCACACGCTATTTTAATTTATGTTAATGGAGCCTACACATGTAGGAACTTCAAGTTTGTGCCATACTCAGAAATTGATTTCACAATTGTGGGGTTTTTTTTGGAAAAATCCAACCATCGGGGGTTTGTGTCCTCGATCTCTATGATGCTTTCCCTGTACATCCACAGAATATCACAGACAGATAAAAAGCGTACATATGTAGAGAGCCCACAATATCAAAGTCAGATAGAAGATAAGTGGTGCCCTTTATATACTGGAGAATATGTGAAGCACTACTGTGCAGGAAGTCGGGTATCTAAAAATAGAAGGATGGGAGACAAGACAGTTAATACATCCTGTTCTGACTGAAGTGACTAAGACCTCTGGAAATCACATGGGAGCATTGACTACCTAATAGTCCAGTGTCATTGCTCCTAAGACTCCACAGTGCTTTAACAGCTCGCCGTGCCACCCATTCAAATGTGGAATCTCCAAGCAGCCGGCTAAGAATGCCAAACTCCACCAACAAAGAGCCAGCTCCTGCAGTACAGGTCTCATTATTGCTGTCAGGAGGGACTCCCTTCTTTAGATTCACCTGTGAAACACAGATACACGGAGCTTCAGTTGCATGACACGTTGAGCAATGAGTGCTACAATGTTCTAAGTTCCACTCTTAACTGTATTATAGACGCCAGGCTTTTTAATGGAGCGTGCATTAGTTACATATAGCGAGAAGAGATCAACTTCCCACCACTTGGAGCAAGAGCTGAATGTATTGCAATCCAAGTTCAAACTTTGGTCCCTAAAATTAGATGCCTAAGTAGGATTCATATGCCTAAGTAAAGATCCCTAATTTTCAGAAGTGCTCAGCGCACAATTACTAAACTGCAAGTGCTCAGCACCTATGCAATTCAGGTGCTTAATTTTGTGCATTTAGGTTTGTAAACTGTGAATTACAGCTTTAATCTTCTGTGCACCTGAACTTGTTACCTCGTTCCTGGGACTGAAAGGACACTGGCAATCTCTTTATACTACATACATTGTTATGTATACGTCCATACTACATGCAGTAGATGCAAACATAACAGCTCGAAAAATAATTACAATAATCCTTTAAAATTAATTTGGTTGTTGTGAAGAAAAGAAATACATCCCAATAAAGAGGGCTCAGCCAGGACACCACATTTCAGCTGCAGAATATTGAAGTTGCAACATTGTAGCTAGAAACAATTACCTAAATGATGAGCTAATTTTCTGCCATGAATGCATCATCTTTCACAGGAAAATCATCTTAATGCAGTATCCACATTTAAAACCATTACTACTTTACGGCAGAGATAATGTTCTCATTCTAAAGCACAGTTTAGTGGGAATCTCATAATTCTGCACATTTAAAGAAATATTCTGCTTTCACACTTGAATAAAGAATCTCAATGGCAGAGATAACTTAGACCTGCAGCAGCTGCAAGAGGCCCTCACAAATGGCATACAGTTTTATCTGCACAAGAGAGCCAAGAAACAAATGGCCATCAAGATAGGATTGTCATCTCCGCCCTATAAGAATTCTCTCCAGAAAAAGAAACCCATTAGCTAGAGGGCACTATGGGGTAATCCTGGGATCCTGCTACTCACCATACCGCATTCATTCTGCAAAACAGTCAGTGCAGCACTATTCACAAGTACTAAATTCCAGGCCTTGAAAATGTACTTGATACCTGCAAGCCCAAGGACTAAGCTTAATAGCCAGAGTGAAAGACAACTGATTGGCCATAGTTGCGCACGCACACACACACTCAAAGTGTAAAGAAACAACTGTTCTGTTCATGCATCATTAAATTAATCTTACAGAACAGGACGTTAACTGGCAATAAGTTATTTTTAAAAAAACCCACAAACCTCTTGTTCATCTCCTACTCATTAACCTTTTTTGGCCTCAGTCCACCTCTTCTTCATGTCTATCATAAGATAAATTTACCTGTGCTGTCTTCAGTTCCTGCCCCCACTCCCTCATTTCCTGGCTGCCATGATGGTGGTGGAGACTCAAGGGGTATCTCCTCTACTCTTCTCCTCTCCCAGCCTTCACTCAGGAGTGCTTCCTCTGGGGAAGCTCCTGAGCAGCATTATATGGATGTACTGGACTTTCCCAAGAGCAACCCATCAGAGTGAAACGGCCCCAAATCCTTGTCAATTTCATTGCTGCCCACAATGTTCTGAACAGCAAAACAGATACTTGTCAGACAGGCTGTAACAAGGTGAAAGTGAAAACTGACAACAGATCTGGTTGGAAAAAGCATAACAAGAATTCTTCCCTTGCTCCAGGATTTTAAGAATGTCAATATTCAGAAAGTTCTGAACAGCTATATAGTTGGCCAAAACATGGGAGTAAGTTTCCACAAAAAAAAAAAAAAAAAATCAAAATTTTTCGTGTTCCTTCCTTAGCCTCCATCCCAGTTTCAAACAGATGAACCTGGCAAAGATGTCAATTTGCAGACTCAGGAAAAAAAGAGACTGCATTGATTTACTATTCAGCATTGGAATGTTTACTTTGCAACACTAAAGACTAGACACATTTTAAGCAAAACCTGGATTCTGCAGATGTTGATGGCACTTGCCCAATAAGCCTTTCAACTTGCCACAGGTGAGTAGATTTTTCTAACTCAGCCAAGTTCATTTAAGTCATATATATATAAAAAAGGAAGTAAGTATGGCAATGGTAAGCCAAATGCCATGCATTACCTCTCATTTTAGAGCGCCGATATAATACATAATAATTTAAACTAATTTAGTGTCCACGCTTCTATTCTGGATATGCATTATTTTGGTATTAATTCACTGATGCTACTGAAGTAACTCTACAGACATGCCTCCCTGCATGATAACAGTTAACACTTTTAGTTGGGATCTTCTGTCTGCATCAGTAACTTAAGATATTTAATGTATACAGTACTTTAAAGTCAACACGTAGCACCTTGAGTAATGAGGAAGAGTTAGAAATAAGTCTGTACAGTTTGGCTAGAGTAAAGGAGAAGATAACTACCTACTCTACATTCTCTGAACAAAAAAAGTTTAGGCATATCAGAGAAGTTAAGTTTTTAATCTTTAGCCTGGCATCTACAGAGTGGAAAAGTGGGCTCAAAACAAATCTGCATAGTACCGGAAAATACAGTAAGTCACATCTGATGCCAAGAGCTGTACTTTTTAGACAAAAGAAAAATTTCACTACTGTAAAAAGTAGAAGTTGCAGTTCCTTACAAAGACAAGCAGAAGAAAGTTTCCCCTGTGTATCAATATAGATTGTATCACACCTACCCGAGGATAGGGAATTCCAGTTTTGGTGTTCTCAAAGGCAGGTAGCAGCCTCACTGCCAGGTCACGAGCCATATGTAAGAGTTCATCATCATAATCTTTAATGGTCATGTCACCAAAGGGTTGCTTGGTATCTGTAATTATTATGTGGGCAGAAAGCAGACTTCCCAAAACCCTATTGGAAGAGAGATTGCAGAACCTTAAAAAAAAAAAAAAAATCTACAGAATTCGCAATATGACCTCTAATATCCTACCTCTTGCAGTGTGGCCAATACCTAATGATCCAAAAAACACTGGTAAAACTCCATTGGTCTGAAGGTCCTATCATGGCTGTCTTATTGAATTTCAGTTAGCTAAGACTGGATACTGTTATCTCAACATCTCCATTCACAATACGTGAATTTTCTCTTTAGTTTTACTATACCAACAGATTTAGTTAAACTGGGAGAACATTTATAAGAATCTTGGCACACAGTGCCTTTAATAAGCTTCAAAAAGGAGGCATCAGTCAGAGAGGTTACTATTACATATGTTGAAAAAGAGGAGTGATTCAGAGGGGACGTAACCCACTGCAAAGCTGTAATGAGTTGGGGGAAGAAGGTGGCATCCTTTCTCTCTCACCCACATACACACAACCGCCCCCCCCACACACACACACACACCATTCCTGCACCTTAAAGTCAAAGTATACAGTGCAGAAGGAAAAAGGAATAACTACAGTCCTGGGCTGCAGAGACTCATTTGGGATTCACAGACCAAGCACAAGGAATGGAGAGCTTGCACCCTTGAAAAGAGCCCTAGAACTCCCTCCCTCAGAATTTGATTAGGTAGGGACTTTTGCTCTTCTGTTAGTACAGCTCCACCTTGATACAGTGTCAACATCTGCAAGATCAAATGAAACAGGACTATGAACCACATCAAAAGTTTTTTTTTTTTTAAAGATTTTTTTAAAAGCAGGTTAGAGAGCAGAATGCGTCTTCCCACAATGTTAATTCACTCAAGAGAAGACACAATAAAATGAGATTGTAATGGAATTATAAATGAGGATAAAAATATCCAAACTTAACCCATGTGAGACCTTGCCTGAAATACCAGTTATACCAAAATTCATTTTTATTCTGATTTTGTGTAAGACAGTAGTCAGTATCAATCCATTGGTCCCAAGTAGGTAACATTTAGGACATCCTGCACAGCACACATTTTTCAAATGTCTGGGAGAAGAAACGAAACGAGAGAAGAGAGGAATTCTAGGGTTGGGAAATGTCAAGGTTCCTTCCCCACTCTGAACTCTAGGTACAGATGTGGGGACCTGCATGAAAACCTCCTAAGCTTACTTTTACCAGCTTAGGTTAAAACTTCCCCAAGGTACAAACTATTTTACCTTTTGCCCTTGGACTTTTGCTGCCACCACCAAACGTCTAACCGGTTTTATTTTATTAGGAAAGAGCCCATTTGGAAAAGTCTTTCCCACCAAAATCCTCACCAAAACCTTGCACCCCCATTCCTGGGGAAGGTTTGATAAAAATCCTCACCAATTTGCATAGGTGACCACAAACCCAAACCCTTGGATCTTAAGAACAATGAAAAAGCATTCAGTTTCTTAAAAGAAGAATTTTAATAGAAGAAAAAGTAAAAAGAATCACCTCTGTAAAATCAGGATGGTAAATACCTTACAGGGTAATTAGATTCAAAACAGAGAATTCCTCCAGGCAAAACCTTAAGTTACAAAAAGACAGGAATATCCATTCCATTCAGCATAGCTTATTTTCTCAGCCATTTAAACAAACAGAATCTAACGCATATCTAGCTAGATTACTTACTAAGTTCTAAGACTCCATTCCTGTTCTCTCCCCAGCAAAAGCATCACAGAGACAGCCCCAGACCCTTTGTTTCTCTCCCCCCCCCCCCAGCTTTGAAAGTATCTTGTCTCCTCATTGGTCACTGTGTTCAGGTGCCAGCGAGGTTATCCTAGCTTCTTAACCCTTTACAGGTGAAAGGGTTTTTCCTCTGGCCAGGAGGGATTTTAAAGGTGTTTACCCTTCTCTTTACATTTATGACAGGAAATTATTTTTCTTTTCATTTGCACAGTTTGCAGATTATAGATTACAGCGAATGGCACTGCTGAACTTCAGTTATACTGGAGCGTTACTTTGATGTGGGGATTTCAGTTATGCCAAGCCTGTCTACAGTATATTGACAGGAGCCCCTTTTTAGGGAGTGCAACAACATATTTTATATCAATGCACTGAATAAACTCTCCAAAAAAGTGTTCAGCTGTCCAAATACTGTCTTGCAGTTTGAAATGACTGAGCAAGCAGCATTAAAAGTTATTCAATAAGACAAACAGTTAAAAGAAAGACTACCTTAAAAAGTGATCTCCACAGCACACCTGCCTTTTGTTTTACCCGTGACACTTAAAGAAACAACAGCATCACTTGAAAGATAGTTCACTGAGTACACCTTCTAGTCACTCTGAGTCTAAGGATGCCTAGTGAACAATTAGGAAGCAATGAAGTTTTTGGTACCAGTAAGTTTCTTCTTGAGCAAAGAAACCTCTCTTAATCATTCCCACACACATGTAAAACCTCAGTTATTTAATCAGATATTTATGACCACATACCTGATTGTTGCCTCAAAGACTTGGACTGTAGAATCTTTGTCAAATGAGACTGTGTCAATCACTAATTTCACCGCTTTCTGGAACTCTGAAGAATTTCCCATTACCTTTAACATCGAAGAAAAATATTAAAGAACATAGAGGGGACTATCAGCTTATTGCACAGAGGAAAAAAGAATTGATGCAGTTTTTATTTTAAGCCACAAATGTCAGTCATCTGGGTAGAGAATAGCGGCTTCGATATTCATAGTCAGTGTTTCTATTTATAAACACTAACTTGTCCCCTTTCCCCTGTGCAGCACCTTTTTGAAAAACTTATCTCATTACACAAGCCAAGAATACTTCACTAAGTAGTTGCAGTGCTGGAAGTACTAAAGGGTATCTAGAACACATTTTGGCCCTTTTTAAATAATACACTTACTTTCTTTCCTCCTCTTTGCCCCCCACCTCAATCAAAACAGCATTCTGGGACATCTTACACAGCACAAGACAATAAAAACATCCAAAATTGACAAGTCCGCCCCTTCTTGCCTTGCATATTTACTGCACCGTTTTGTTCATCTACGCTCACGTGTGTTGATACTCATATGCCTTCAGTTTAGTTTTTAAAGATCCGTTATGCATTTCTTACAGTTTGCATAGTACAATACAAGCAATGCTTGGCTAACTTTACCCAATGCTAGCAAGATCTGTGCTACTACACCTGCAAGTAGAGGTAGATATATTGCTTGCTTCAACAACATTAGTGACAAGAAGTTAGCAGAATTTTTTCTATGTAGAGGGAAACATAACAGCCACATTTCCTGCAGAAGCTGAAGAGTCGACAAAGCATATAAAATAAAGTTCTTTCAGCCACAACCATGTATACTGACACCAAGAGTTTTAAAAACAAATTCTCACACTGGAAGTTACTCCAGATATATTCCAGGGTGAAAGGTGAATTCAGCCCTTCCATGAAGCCTCAAGTCCAGCTCAGAACTTTTTTTCTATGAAGATAAACAGACCTTGTTTTCCTCCCTCCCCCACTTAACTTCCAGCTTCACACATGTAGCTCTAGAACCTGCTCCTTTAAAAAAACAGAAACGAGTGTCATAGGTTCTGTTAGGGAAGTACCCAATTCGTTATTTGGGGTGTTCTTGACCAAGTCAAAAGATGCTGACAACCAAAGGCTTGTTTAACTAAGGACACAGAAAATCTGTCTTGCATGTATTGCAGACTGCAGCAACTGCATTTTTAATATATTAATGCTGCCATTAGAGGCTACTGCAAAACACTAGCAGGATGAGGAAAGGAGCATCCATACACTCCACTTTATTAACACAGCTGCATTAGTATTATGACAGCGACATGGGATCTATTTTAGCAGCTGTGCCACCCTGTGGGGCCCTTGGAATAGATGTTTTAGAAACAGATTAATATGGTTTGTGTTTAGTACTCGTACTGATTTATATTTGTTATGATATATATTTTTGCTAATGGTGAAATAAATTATGTAATAAGAGAAATGGGAGCTGCCCCTCTAAGAATAGCATGCAGGCACAATGAGTGAGTTACAATGGGACTAACCCAGGGATGGGCAAACTTTTTGGCCCGAGGGCCACATTGCGGTGCGAAACTGTATGGAGGGCCAGGTAGGAAAGGCTGTGCCCCCCAAACAGCCTGGCCCCTGCCCCCTACCAACCCCACCCACTTCCCACTCCCCTCAGAGCCCCAAACCATCTAACCCCCTTGCTCCCTGACTGCCCCACCCCCTATCCACATGCCCCACCCCCTGACAAGCCCCGATACCCCACCCCCAATCCAACTCCCCCCTGTACCCTGACTGCCCCCAGAACCTCTGCCCCATCCAACCACTCCTTGTCCCCTGCTCCCCAGGACCCCCTACCCCACCGCCCCCTTACCACGCCACTCAAAGCGGCAGGAGCTCACAGCCCCGCTGCCCGGACGTAGCCAGCTGCACCCACGTGGCGGCATCACTGCGGGGGAGCGGCTGGGGACTAGCCTCCCCAGACAGGAGCTCAGGAGCTGGGCAGGACGGTCCCAGTCCCAGATGTGGGATAGTGAAGGAACCAAACCAGGAAGAGAACCACATATTCCAAGAGCGTCTTGAGTCTCCCACTCCCCTCAAGCGTCCTCCCCAACTGATTTTACTCTTTTTCAGGCAGTCCCTCTGACCCCAGTTAAGACACTGCCATCAGGTTTTAATTAGCGAAGAGACTCATCACTGACAATACTACCCAGATGCATTAAAACAGATTTAACTCAATTTGCAAAATTCAGTTTGTTCTTTTCAATTTCCTATGCTGCCCTTTTCTCTCCTGGTGATTTCTATCTACTTAGGTTGATTCAAAGAACTGCAATTTTAAAAATTCTAGAGTTTTGTCCATTTAACATATGTACAGTGTCTGCACAGCTTGAGAATGCTTTACAGCACTATTGCAATCAAAGATCACCTCTAACACAATCAACAACTGAGGCCTGGACAAGAGCTTAAAGATTCCCTGTTATCTCCTTTAGCCTTTTCCATAATGAATGTACTAGCCTCTCCCCCCTGCCACTTGCCTGCCTGCCTTCCTCCTTCCCTCCCCCTCCCCGCAAAAAGCAACTCCAGTCACCATCCTTGTCCTCTTGGAAAATACTTAAGCCACTGCAACTTGTGGATTCTTACCTTCTGCTAATAATTTGAAAATATATACTTTTGTATTTTGATGGGTTATTAAATGGGTGGGATCCGAGTTACCCAGGAAAGAATTTTCTGTAGTATCTGGCTGGTGAATCTTGCCCATATGCTCAGGGTTTTGCTGATGGCAGTATTTGGGGTCGGGAAGGAATTTTCCTCCAGGGCAGATTGGAAGAGGCCCTGGAGGTTTTTCGCCTTCCTCTGTAGCATGGGGCACAGGTCACTTGAGGGAGGATTCTCTGCTCCTTGAAGTCTTTAAACCACGACTTGAGGACTTCAATAGAGTGGGTGGGTGAGATTCTGTGGCCTGCGTTGTGCAGGAGGTCAGACTAGATTATCAGAATAGTCCCTTCTGACCTTAGCATCTATGTATCTATGATAACTCACCGCTAGGGTATCCAGTGCATCAATCAGAGTTAGAGAGTAGTTTCCCAAGACATCATTGATATTCAGATTTGAACTGAAACAAATACAGTTAAATGTTACTTGATTGTAACTAGATAGTTCTATCACCATACTAAAAGATAAATCTTAAAAAAATTTAACCAGGCACCACCCTCTGTTAATAAAGTCTGAGAATAAGCTGCCAATCTAAGTACTATCATATGTATTTGGGTATTTAATTATTTCCAGAGCGTAAGGGACTGATGCTGCTAAGGAATTTGCTTTGGATTCCCATGGGGGTAAAATTGAGCCCTATGACCCTGTCTTGACTGGCAAAAAAGTATTTTTCAACTGTTACAAAGGCCTCTTACTCCTCTTCAGGACTCAAGCCAATACATGTGAAAGTGCTTCTGTTACATTATTGTAGCCCAAGCTCTCTCCAGGCTACAATACAGTGAATTTACTCAACTTTTTTCTTTTGCACCAAGGGCCTAGAGAGAGGCATGGTGGAGTTCAAACTGTTTTTTCAAGTCTAGCATGTCACTTCCATCTTCTCTATTGACTTCAAGTGTAAATGTCTTTTTTTTTTAAAATAGTGTATTCATTGTGCAGCCTTTTCACAGTGAATTATTTGTTCTATTAAAATAAACATGGGCGACAGGATTAGTTTGTTGCCGCCATTCATTTCACTTAACTTAGATCATTTTTTCACTTCAAGAGAAACAGACAAGGTTTTCATCTTGAGGCCAAAAGACCAAAAACATCAAGACACTTGATCATGGTCTTGGATAGGCCAAAAGACTACTTACACTTGATCTGAGCTCCTTACACCTATAAAAAGTAGCTTGCTTGTGACAGCCAGGTAGAAGGGCAGGTGAGAATAGTTCATATTTATTTTAATAAAACACAAACTTCATCAATTGTTTTCTTAAGTTATATATATATTAAAAAAAGATACTGTCTATGGAGAAAGTATGTCAGACGTTGTGAGCAGAACCATAAATTATACACAAGTCAGATGGGCACATTTGTTACATCTTTATCAATTCTGGAATTGTTATTTTAAATAAAAAAGTGGGGGCTGGGGTGAGGAAGTATTGCATTCAAGACCAAGTGTTCAGCTTATGTAATTAAGAAGAATTAAATGCAGGCCTGTTATACTAGTAAAACCTCTACCATGTAAACAGGTAACACACATACAGTTGAAATGAAGTTGTTTGGGTAAATGTATATCTTTCGCAACTACAAATGTGTCTTTATTCATTATAAAGAATGACAAGTCTCTAAAGTAATTTCTTTAAAAATTTATCAGCTTTCTTTTTAAAAGACTACAATTCTTAAGAGTCCAGATTTCAATGGGCTTTCAATCAGGCAGCTAATCTACAATGTGGCATCGTACAAGGGTTTTAAATCAACAGTAGGAACTGAGACTTTACAGAGCACATTGCACACATTTGCTATTTGCTGTGCATACAAGAGAGCATACAGGCATGCAAACATCTACGAGCTCAGAAACTACAAAAGTACCAGAAAGAAACCTGCACAAAGCTGGTGAACAGAGGCTTTCCTTCATCCAGAGAGGATCTCTGACATAGTAATAGCAACAGTAGCAAGATAGCCATGGATGCTTTACTATCAGCACAAATTTTCTGAAATCTGAATGTGATTCTTGCCCCGGGCAGTCCTAAATATTCTATGCAGATTTTATAGGACAGCTGCTTTAGCTCTCTTCTGCCATCAGTGAGTAGTTATTTCTAAAGAAAAATATGTCCGATGAACACCGCTCTCTCTAGAATAAGAGAAGGTTAATTTGTTCTCATTTCTCAAAGCTAGAACTCAATGGCAATTCTAAGCAATGGCCTAGGTATATGTTTTTAAGATATTTGCTGAAGTGGCTCTTTGGGATTATCCATTGATGACCTGTGACTCTGCCATTCAAGACAAAAGCTAAGAGCTTTTATATGGATGGGTCACTACAAAAAGTAATTTCCCCTCTCTTGATATTCACCCTTCTTGTCAACTATTCAGAATAGGCCACTTCCACCTTAATTGAATTGGCCTCCTTAGCACTGACCCTCCCACTTGGTAAGGCAACTCCCATCTTTTCATGGGCTGTGATATATATACTGCTTACTGTATTTTTCACTCCATACATCTGATGAAGTGGGCTTTAGCGCACAAAAGCTTATGCCCAAATTAATTTGTTAGTCTCTAAGGTGCCACAAGGACTCCTCGTTGTTTTTGCTGATACAGATTAGCACGGCTACCACTCTGAAACCTGAACAGAGCATGTAATCAAGTGATCCGCTCCCTTACATACACACAAAAGTAATGTCAACTGGAGATAAAGGACAGAAATTACCCAGAAGTATTTTTCTATCTTACTGAATTATTGCTCTTTAACATTCTAACACGGTACTGGGTAGAAAAGGGAAATACAAAGCAGAAAAGATGCCATTTATCATAACTTGACTGGACACAAGATTTTAAAAAGTCACAGTTTGCTCTTTGGCAGTTACAGCAATGCTTGCTGTGTTTTCTTAGAGAAAGCTGAAGATATGTGACTCAAGACGCATAATCCTAGAATTTAAAAGCATTATTAGGGGATTTAGCTGTCCTATACCCATGATAGTCAATGCAAGTCACACACAGTTCCCTATAAAAGTTTAGGAGCTGGGTACTTCACATCTCTGCGCTGCCAACTTCAATTTCTACAATCAATTATCTGATTACAACTATGCTTTAAAACAGATGGGATAGAATTAATGCTCACCTCCTGAACAACCTGCAGATAGGTGTAAAGGGGAGGGTGGCCTTGGACTTCGACTGGTTTAACACTAAACACTTCCTGGAGTTATTGGGGCTTCTAGTTAAACTACATAGGCTGGCAGGCTGCTACTGTACACGTCTTCATCTACACTAGGAGAGACAGAGATACCACAACAGGAACATACATATTAGAGCAACAAAAAGAATATGAAGAAATTCACAGAGAAATAGAGGATGCTCTTCAGTAGTTACTGATAGGTGCAACTAGAGCAAGGAGCCATAGTAGAGAAGTTAGCTCATTGCACTGCTCTGCACTCTGGAGCTACTGCCATGCTGCACCCCAGAGATGGCTGCATGTCCATGAGCGATGAAGCAATGCTTGGGTACAGTTTGTAAAGGGACTGCAATTCTTCAACACAAAAGGCACCATGTAAAGGTGACAGTATCCTTGGGCTCTGCATGTTTGGGGCAGAGGATGTGCATGACCCAACTGGGCCCTAGCAGCCACACCCACCAAGGGCCAGGGAAATGGACCAGGAATCCATGGCCAGATCTCTCCAAGCAGCTCCCTCACCTCTAGACAGGCTTTGCTGCTCCCCAACGCCCCCCCCCCGCCATGCCAACGCCCCCCCCGCCACCATCTTGACAGCCTCCTGCTCCTCACCAAGCCCCTATCCTGCCAGTAACCCACACCAAACCCCCTCCCACCCAAACTCCTCCTTGCCAGCCCCCCTGCTCCCCCACCACATCTTTCCTCTCCCCCCAGCCCTCATCTTAAAGCCCCCCCACCTCGTCACCAAATGCCCATCCTGCCAGTCCCCCTCTTCCCCCCCACCCAACCCCACCTTAAAGCCCCCACGCCAACCCCCCCACCCAACCCCACCTTAAAGCCCCCACGCCAACCCCCCCCACCCAACCCCACCTTAAAGCCCCCACGCCTCCTCGCCAACCCCCCCCATCCTGCCAACCCCCTCCCACCCTAGCGCTCTCTTCCCTCCCCTAACCCCCCACCTCCTCGCCAAGCCCCCACCCCGCCAGCAACCCACACCAACGCCCCCCAGCCAAACCACCTCCCTGCCGGCCCCGCCACTCACGGGTCGGCGCGGTCGGGGCCCCGGCCGCGGCAGTGCACGGGGTTCAGCTCGTCCTGCGGGAACGCGTGCCGCATGTAGTTGTCGTAGCCGAAGGCGAACATGCCGCGGGCCGCGTCGCGGAGCTGGGCCCGCAGCTGCGGGGGGAAGGCGCCGCTGTAGCGCCTCTCGTACTCATCGCCCCCGGCCGGGCCGCAGCCGCCTCCCCGGAGCAGGCAGCCCCAGTGGGCGCGCCCGCAGCGCCCCGCGGCCCGCGCCTCCCCGCCGGCGGCCCGCGCCAGCCAGGGCGGGTCCGGGGCCCCGCGCGGCGGGAGGGCGAAGGGGAAGCGCTGGTGGAAGCCCAGGCCGGGCCCCAGCGCGGACACCAGCCACAGCAGCCCGTGGAGCCCCAGCCTCAGCAGCAGCAGGCCCAGCACCAGCGACCGCCATTGCATGGTCGCGCGCGGCCCACGCTCATCGTTTAAAGGGACCCCGCCGCCGCCAGCCCCGGGCGAACCCCGACTCCCCCCAGCCGCCCAACAACCAGCCGGCGGGCCCTTTAAGGGAACGGACCTATTGTGACCCGGGAGTCAATCAGGCCGCCCCGTGCCGGCTCCTGGTTGGTCAGCGTCGCCTCCTACGTCCCCTGCCTGTCTCGGCCCTCTCCGCTCATAGGCTGCCGCGGGATGTCAATCAAACGGAGGGGCCTTCCCTTCTGAGAATAGGGCCGCACGCACGCAAAAGCGCCGCGGGGGCGGGGCTGAGGCCGGCGAGCTGTCGTGGCAAGCTGTGACCGCGGGGAGCTGCCCGCCCATGGCGAGGGCGGGGGCGTGACGGCCGCCGCGCGCGCGCGCGCGCCCGGGGCGTGCTGGAGCCGCGGTGGGGGCCGGTCCAGCTCCCTCCCTGGCTCGCCGCGCCCTGGGCTGCCGCCCACGGCTGGGGCGGGGGGGAGTCGGTTGGAGTCGCGGCCTCCGCTGCGTCCGGTCGTGAAGGGCCGAAACCGGCGTGTCCGTCGCCGCAAGCGGCCCCCGGGCTCCTGGCGGTGGGCTCGTCCCTACGCGGCTGGGCCCCTGGCCGCGTTTGTTCGCAGGGCTGGGGGCGGGGGCCGGGTGAAAAGCGCATGGGTCCCGCAGCTGCGGTTCAGCCGCCCGTTGCTGGCTCGGCTCCGGGACTCGCAGAAAGGAGCGCTTCGCCGGCAGCGTTGTTAGGAAGCCGCGCAGCTCCCCCCGTGTCAAGGGGCTGAAGCAGGCTGGATGATGCTCCCGCTGTGCGGGGGGAGGGGGGATACTGACCCGGGGGGGGGCTGGGAAAGCCGTGTGGGGTAGGAGTTGCAGAGCGAGCTTGCCCCCCGCTCACAGCTGCTGCGGGGTTGGCAGCCTCCAATCCCTGCCCTGGGCATTGCCGCCTGGCCCCCCTGCATGGGGTTGCAGTCCCACTCCCTCGAATTGGGCCTGATCACCCAAATTTAAATGATCAGCGCTGCAACCCCAGGGGCCAGGTTCCTGTGCCTTCAATTAAGGAGCTGAGCTCAGCCAGCCCCCTAGGGCAGGACTTTCTTCAATGTGGACAGGGGGTTGTGTAGCTCAAAGGGGGACAGTCATGCAAAACCAAGGGCTTTTGGGAGGTCTGTAGGCCACGTCAAAAGTCAGGCCGGAAGTCCAATAATATAGAGTAGTTAGAGATGCGGAAGATGTGTTAGTTTATCGAGTCTAACATTTCTCTACAAATGCAGGATGTATTCTTCCACAGAGACAGCACTGTCAAATATTTAGACTATACTGCACTTGTCCTTGGACAAAAGGCTCACCAGAGAAGCAAAACAAAACCATAAACTATAATACACACAGCCTGTTTTTAAATCTGGGTATGAAAAATACTCCTGATTCTAATTATATAACAAGTATTTAAATCTGCTAACTATTGACTAATTTTTAAAATAACCACTTTTTGTAGGAACAATAAACACAACCTCATCAAGAGTTAACTAACAAATGTTACTCCCTGAGGTGTTTGACGTTGTCAGGTTTTTGGGATGGAATATCTTGAAATTAGATAAAAACTAGTCATAAAAAAAAAACATGGCAAATGTGGGGAGAAATAGTGTTGATCAGAAAAAAAGGGGGAGGGACCAGCAAGGAAAACATTGCTCAGAAGACTCCAAAAAGATTTAAATATATATAAACTATGAAAAAATAACTTGATTATCTTCAAAATACCATTAAGTATGGTTCTGACTGAAACTAAGGAGGTCAGGAATTTCAGATTTAAGCCTAAAATTCCATCCCTCACCAAATTGGATACGCCTAGGCTTCAAAACAATGGCTGTCTAGGCATACAACTTATGTTGAAATATACTACATAGGCACAAAAGAAAAGGGTAAAGTTCTGAATTTTCTGCCGTTTGGGTGTCTAATTTCATGGTTTATGTTTAAATTGGAGCGGCAAACTCAGTTTTTAGTTTAAAGCATAGATTACGATGTAGCTTATTTATAGTGGCTGAATAGAACAGGAATGCAGTTTTTTTTTTTTATTAGAGATAGCATCACTCTAGTTAGCTAGTGCTGAATGTGGTGGTCCATTTACTGAGTGAAAAATCTCTCTTTGTGCACATCAAATTTGCATTAAAAACAATACAAGGTTCCAGTTCATTTCTGGGTGAAATCAAAGGGGAAGGGGATTTTGATCCACAGAACTCTATTGGTTTTTCAGTCCTGGATAGATTAAGGACTGTTTCACTTTCTCCAGCTCCAGCACCGTCCCTTTTCCCTGCCTTACCTCAGCTGCTGAGGTCAATTGGAATGCTTCAGCTGACAGTTCACTGTTCCCTGACCATCTAGTCCAATCTACACCCATGGATCCTATTGCAAATTTATATATTTTGAGGGTAGAAGCAGGGTGTTCCATTCTGTCTTTTGGTATGACAGAGAAGCATACTTATTTCTAGAGCAAACTGTTTACACAGGCATCACTGAGGAGGTGCTGGGCTTTTTGGATTTATTTACTTTAGTTAATATGGAGTAGCTGTTGTATTGTCTCATTTTTAATTTTTTGTTGTAGAGATCTCTAGAGCCTTGTGATAGGCACATCTAATGACAATAAAATCCTTTTCAAATTAAGTCAATAATAAAAGGGTAATATATGCTATTTTATATTAAGTTGCTTTGATTGGTTGGTTATTTGTAGAGGAGGGAATTTAAACGGCAGTACAGTTTTAAATAAGCTCATCTTTCATCAGCACTTATGTATAAATGTTCAGTTTCCTTATAGTCTGGACTTCCTAAAAGGTTGTTGTTTTAACTGCTGCATATGTAAATAAAAGGATGTGATCTGACCTGTACAAAACCATTCATTAGAAAACCCAAAATCATATTAAAACGCACATGGTCTGAGGTTCTACTGCATACTCCCAATTCAAGCAAAGTCCTTTGAAAGAATTCATAAAGTCCTCAAACTTGGGCTACTCTGTTACTGTGTGACAATAATGTGCAATGTGCCCAGTGTTGAATGGCTCCTGCCTGAAACTATCTGAGAACTAATGCTGTTAACTGAGTTTCAGTTCAACTATTCAAACCCCAAACTTTAGAGGGAGGGGCACTAATCCACACAGAAAACAAACAACAGATTCAGCTGAACTTTTGGGATCAGAAACCACTTAGTCTCACACAGAGCTACAAAGACCCTACACTGCATCTACATTATCTCTATGAAAAACAACACTTTTAGTTTGAAGCAAAGCTCTCTCTGGAGGACTGGTGACATCCCCATGTTGATTAGTATGAATTATAGTCATGATCCGGAACTGATTCCAGGCCATGTAGCATCACTGCCCCTGAAGGATTCCTGTATGTTGAGCTGGTGTGGGATTTGGCCCTCTCTGTGGAATGTGGGGTTATTTTAAAAAAATACAAATAGCTTAACTTTTGCTTAAGAAACTGTGAAGATTATTTGGAATTGCCAGCTTTGGGAAACAGTAGCTTTGCTACATTTTAAAGATCAGGATTCTATATTTAGGCTTTTGTAGGCTGAGAATCATCTGAAGAACATTGTGTACAGAGGGGAGGAAGATAGGGAGTACTGGGAGTCATGGTAGGATTTGCCAGAAGTCCCTGCCTCTGGTAGTGACCACTACGTGATGGTGCATAATTGTACAATGCTGTACTTTGGAGAAATATTTCTTTTCTGACCTTTGTAAGACATCCGTTTAGTCTCTGCAGCATGAAATTATTTTAGCATACATACTAACAAATATTAGGCCCAACCCAGCTACAGCAAAACTCCAATTGACTCCCCACAATTTCACTTAAAACCTCTACATTTGTTCAAGGAATATTCATCCATTTTTAAAGACAATCACGGCAATGTGTTACCAAGGAGGAAATATCCTGGCTGAGTCCATCCCACCTGAATGATATCAAAAGGTGTTAAAAGCATATTATGTTCCGAATGTGAGTGATAGTAGAACATTCTCATTAGTTATTTTTCATTTAGAATGCAATTAATGCCTCAAAGAATTTCTACTACTTTTCCAATCTCATTTTTAACCTCAGAAGCACAGATCTTTGCGAAATATGTGCTTTTATACTGTGAGCTGTCACAGACTGCAATGCATAAACTTCTGACCCCATTTCCTGACAACTTCCAGCACAACTCCAGTCACGCTCTGAGTAACATCTCCAGCATGAAACTTGGAATTCTCTAATTAAAAATAAATTAGGTGAATTGATTCAGAAAGATAATGTAGTCTAGTGGGACAGAGAGTCAGGAACTCAGAGTTCTAATTCTATTTTTGCTACTCAATTTATTGTGCAGTGCTGGAGAAGTCCTTAGGGTAAATAATTTCAAAACCAGCTAAGACTCAGATTCCCAGAAGTATTGAGGAAAGGTAATAAATGAAAATCTGGGAGTTAGATACCTAAATACCTTTGAGGATCTATGTCCAATTGAATTAAGAGCCTAAATCCCATCTTCAAAAAGGGGGCTTCCAAGCCTAACTCTCATTAAAAAAAAGTCAACAAGGCTTGCACTTGCCTAGTTACTTTTGAAAAATAGGACCAGGGCTCCTACATCATATGGGTATTTTTTGAAACTCTTACCCTTCCTGCACCCAACTCCCTCCCCCACCCCACCCCTTGAGGTCCCTTCCAGCCCTAGATTTATAGGATTTCTAGAGTAATGCTCCCTTGTACAGTCCATCACTTCTTCTGATATGTTTATTTTGATTTAAACATCACACCTATCCTAAGATATCACTGTATAAATCTCCCTTGAGAAAGCCATCCCCGCTTACTTCAGGAAATCTAAAGCCTTTTCTTCCTTCATTTGATTGACAGTCTTGGCAATGTAAGAGTTGCATATATCTGTAGAAATAGTATGTACAGCACAAGCAGCAGCAGCGCCTACAATACCCTGCCAACACATTTCAGCCCTGATTCAAGGTGAGAAGCTAGTTCGCCCATTCAACACAACTGTCCCCATCTGCATAATTGTGGGGATGGTTCAGGTGAGGTGAACACTAGCCCATGAGGAACTGCATTGAAATGATCCTGTATGAAAACCTAGATAGATTTCATTATGGCCACATAGCTGGTATAGGGAACATACTGTACCTAGATCCTAGCTTTGATGTTTGGGAATATTCAGACCCAGACAAACTGTATAGCTTGAGCCTTGCTCTTCTGTAAAACACTGGTCATGAAAAGAGAGCTTATACATGTATCAGGATTTTGTACACACATCACTATAGTATAACCCTTACTGTATAAAACATTTTATTGCAATTTTAATCAGTCTCAAAAAAAGAAAAGCAAACATTATGCCTCAGCACCTCTGTAGATAATATCCAATTATGAAAAACTGAAAGCATCCCTTCCCTTTCTCACATTACATGGCTAAGTAATGTGTATTTTTTGTACTAAAGTGAATTTGCTTCAGTCCTTTCCCTTTTATTGCCTTAAACACTCAAGTTTGGCTTTGAATACACACTAATTAAAATAGCTTACTGTTTTTCTGGTTATTTATTTATTTTACTTGCTAAGTAATGTGATCTATGAAATCCTCCCTGATAATGATGCAAATCTCTAAGAGATAAAAAAAAAAATATGAGCAAGAAAGCTTATGTTTCAGGGTTTAAACTGAAGTAAATAGGTATCAGGAAGGGCACAAAGTTTCCTCAAACACAGGGGTGTACATAAGTGGGGGGGGGGTGTGGAGAGAGAGCAGCTCCTCCGGCCCTGAGGTCAGCATGGAGGCACAGAATGTGCCGCTCCCAAAGCGGTGAAATTTAAATTCCTGCACACATGCCTGATCAAACACTAACCAAGAAATTGCTCTGTTTTGACCTGGCGTTTACAGTCACTCGATAGCTTTCTAAATTCAGCTCTCAAGTTACAGGGATGTTACTACTATTGATTTCAGTAGGAATCACACCTATGAAACTGAGAGTTTGTAATAACCACTGCTTTGGTGCTGGGCCAGGATGCAACCAAACTTCAAAGTGATGAAATAAGAAGAGCTTGTTCAGTGTAGAAAGCAACAAAGTACTTCTCAATAACTGGCACCCATTGTTCACCATATTGTACGAGGTATTTAAATGTTATGAAAGTACATACAGAGATCTAGGCTATGGTTTCTTCAAATTTTCAAGAATGGGATTGCCACCTACCCAACTATGAGCCAACAGAAACAAAGATGGATAGAGACAATTGAAAATTAGTCATTGCCTCATTTGTCAAATAACTTATAACTATGATTTTTTAACATTTAAAAGTCATGGCTTAATAATTACATCAGTATCTAGAAGGAGCTAGTTTTTCTATGCACACACAAGACTTTATATATGAAAATGAACATGTAGATAGTGTGCAGAAGTGATAGTACTTAGAGTGTTTTTCACTGTTGAGTGTTACCTGGTTTTCTCCATTTTTCACATAGGGAGACTGAGCCGCAAGAATCAATAAGAAGGTTAAGTGACTTACATAAGGTCACACAGCAAGTCAGTTTTAGAGCTGGAACCAGAAGCCATATCTCGACTTCTAGTTCAGTGCTTTATACACTAGGCATATCATCTGTTGCTTGTTATTGCAAGAGGCATCTATAAAAGTATAGGGGGCACTGGCAGTAACCCTGATATTTAGCCTACCAAGCACTATAGAAGATTCATGTGACCTTTTTTGCAAAGCACTAAAACTTGCACTTAGAAATTCAACGGACAAAGCTGTCCTATAGAGCTGCCTTTTCCTTGCCCCATGAAAATCCACACAGGTTTATCAGGTGTCAGAGTGGTAGCCTGTATCAGCAAAAACAGTGGCTTTTTTTAAATGAAGAAATTCAGATAAACCTGTAAAAATGAGTACTTGTGGCACCTTAGAGACTAACAAATCTATTGGGCATAAGCTCCACCATTTTCCTTCTCATTTGAGATGCTCTGGAACATTTTGGCCCTATACCAAAAGTAACTGAATATGAACATTCTAAAGGGCCAGCCTCACACTGCTGCCAAAAGCAGCAGTAGCAGCATTGGGAACCCAGGGAACTGCTGGATCAGCTGTAGTAGAGATAGAGGATGAAAAATGATAGAGGAAGGGAGGCAAGTCAAGCTGGGCTCTCCTCCCCATCCAACTACACCTCTCAGACCAGATACTGGATCCCAGTATCCCATTCCTCCTCTCTGAGGCACCACCTGGGGCAGAACCCCCCTGCCTACCTTTTTCTGTTAAAATACCTAGGAAATTGCATCAAAAAAACCTATGTTAAGAGAAAGATAGTTAGGTTGCAAAGTTAATCCCTCATAAAAAAAAATAGGAAATGCCCGATCTACATTTTCCTCTAACACCTAAATTCTGCCCCCTTGTACCTACATGTCATCCAGTGCATGGAGTGGGGATAGGGAGCAGATTGACATTTCAAATAGTGCATGAAAACATCTATTCTAAGAGCAGCCACACTACCACATAGATAACTAAGCAAGAGTATTTTGACCCTTTAAAAAATAAGTATGCATATACACCCTTGCTGAGTGAATGTATGTGTTTGTGTGTCACTTAAAAAGTGACTCACAAACCTCAATAGTGTATTACTAGGGCATATACTTATTACCACTTGGCATCCCTAAGCTTATAGCAGCATATAGTAAAAATTTACTGTAGTTTAGTGAGGCCAGTCAGTCTTCAAAAAGCTAGCATTTTGGGGATCAAAAAAAATTTCGAATCGATGGATTTTTTTTTTCTATGTTTAGTCTCTTGAGTAACACACTTTTAAGCAAGCCAGTTAAAATTGCTTGCTTAAGAACTGGATCACATTTCCCTTATCACCTACATTTATATTTCTACTATTATCTTTTTACACATTTGGGCTGAGTGCAAAGTAAAATAGAGCCAGTCGGGAGCAGAGCGGAGGCATACCACCTGTGAAGAAATGGTATTCTTATGCTAATTAGGCATAGGAATTTAAAAAAAAAAATTGGCTAGAAATCAAATAGTGCAGCATAACATGAGACAGCCACAGCAAATGGCCAAAATATTAGAAGTTAGTGATCCAACAACCCAAAGACAGCAGTATTATCAACTTCATTAAGGAAAAGAAGTCATGTATCATACTAAGAGCTACAAGATTTGAAATAATACTCTTCTTGAGCCAGACATCAGAGAGTATTAAAGTGTGTGCGCGCGCGCACACACACACACACACACACACACACACACACACACACACACTGAATTTGTAGGGAGAGTTGCTCTGTGTATCTACTAGGATATATTCATTAAGGCTGACAGTGGGAGCTATACAGCACTTTTAATATTCAGATGATGATCTACCAACCCAGACAAGAGTTTCTCAAATCAACTGATGTGGGAGATTCACCCCTCTCAACTTTAAGAAAGTTTCACATAGCCCAAGTTCTGAGTGTGCACATGCAAACATTTCTCCTAAAACCAGTCTACAGCCACCCTGCTCTATGATCAGTAACATCCAGTGATCAAGCCTAGTGCCAGAGTAGGAGATTTCTGACAAATTATACTTTAAAAGGACTTAAATACCCATCAGCTCTAAATTAACAAGATACCATAAAAACACTAAAAGGCCACCAGGAAACAATGAAAGCATGATTGATGCCCCATATTAATTAAATGCATAGTTACATCAGGAGTTTACTTCTCTGGCTCTATTTTTTACCTCTAGGAGACCCAATTTTCTTAAAGACCCAACATGTACATTTTGTTTGGAAAAGGGTTTCAGAACCTATGGGAAAAAGGGGGGGGGGACAAAAACAAAACACCACACACTTTTCATGCATTCAAAGAAGAAAGTGAAAAATGTAGAGGTAAATATTCCTCAGAAGCCTTCACAACTGCATCATTTCATTAGTCTAAGAGAATTAGAGGCTGAAACTAATCTATTTTCATTGTAAAAGCTGAATATAAACACCTGAGCCAAGTGGATTACTATCCATAATACATACGGGGACCCTTGAAATTTCAGGTTAAAGTCATTTTATTTAATTGCCAGTTAATAAAAAGGCAGATCACAGAGCATAAAAAGGGACAGAGTAAGAGATGGGATAAATAATACTGGGAAACAGGTGTTCTAACTGGCCCGCACATTAATAGGCAAAGTACACCTTCAAAAAATAAAGGATAATTTAGTTACCTCCCAGACACCTTCAGTGTATCAAACCAGTGTCAGATTAGGCCACTCATATACATTATTTTCCAGGAAGAGTTGTGGGCAGGACAGAGTACTGACACTTTCATAATGTTGGGGTAAAAAGACTTGAGCAAATTTTAGAGACTCTTCTTTTTGTCCGATTTTCCAATTGGCTAAATTGGTTAAGACATGGTTGTGGGTGGAACACAATGCAGATGTAACATCCGAGGTACCACTACAACAATGCACTACTGACACCCATCTCACCTTATTCTTTCCCCAAACTTATTACAACTGAAGGGCACAGAGCCTTAGATCTGAACTGTACCAGATACAAGTTAAGAGTTCTATTAAATCCAACATTGAATTCTAGGGCAGTGGGGAAGTAATCACATACTGCTTGTGTAACTATTTTCACTTTGAATATCACACACTATTCTGATGCCAATAATCCAGGACTCCTCCCAGTTTGAAGGCTAGGACTGTGCTCAAAAGGCATCTCCTCTTCTGCAGAGGCCAGACTAGTCAACTTTTGATATGCCCGTTTTTACATGTGCATTTCAGAAAGCTAATTGGATCAGAGGTAAAGGTTTCAAGGCAAAAACAGTAGGTGTAAAAAGAGATTTAATGGTGTTTGCTCATTATGCAGATTTGTTTTTTTAAGACTCCTGTGGAACTAACAGGTCATTGTGAACCACTCTTCCTCTTTTTAAATCCAGTATGGCCTTCTTGACTGGGGCTTTTGGAGCATCTAGTAAAGTGTTCATCACTCACATGTTTCTGATAAAATTCTTCCTCCCACGTGATTTGTCTCAATTGTTTTCAGATTTGTGAAATTGGCCCTTATAAAACTCATTCATATTTGATAAGGGGAAGTCTTGATTACTCAATTTGCATGTGTACCTGCCTACAGCAATTTGTCTTAGCCTTGTGAAAATGTGAGTTCGAGCATCTAGCTTGCTATACACATCTATTTTGATTAGTGCAATTTTTCCTTTCAATACGCTATAATTTCAGAAACTAATTTTTAAATTTCAAAAGAGATATCCACTGTTGTGTTCTTGGCTATGTTTACTCTTCCAAACAAGAAGCCGTGATGAAGGCATTAACAAGCTTACCTTACAGTACTTACAATCTGCCCAGCAAAACTACTCATACAGCCCATCTCTGCCTTTTAATATGAATGCTTTCCCTCCCCTAAAACTAGTGGTTTTAGCATGCCTAAGAAGGGCTAAACTGGACAGCGTTGAAGACAAGTCTTGATACGTAGGACCAGTATTGCATGGTAGCAGCAAACTGAATACTCTCGGCACTCATTTGCTTTAACTGGTTTAGAGCAAGCAGGTAAAAAGACGATACAATGCAGTCTTATAAACGAACGAACGAACAGAAGAAAGGTGAAGTTCAAAGCTAGGAATTGAAGAAAATTTATATGGAGAAATCTATGGCTAGAGCCCTGCAAATCCACAGATATCTGCAGACCATTTTTTGCAGCTTGAGGATTGGATGCGGAAACAAATTTTGTATCCGCACAGGGCTCTATCTATGGCCAGCAAAGTTAGAGACAATAGAGAGCTTTTAAAGTATAAGGAACAAATAATCCTAACAATGGTATTAGTCTGTCACGAGATGGAAATGGTAGAATTAGTAATATAATGCAGAAAAGGCAGAAGTGTTTAATAAACATTTGTTCTGTAACTGGAGTAAGAGAGGAAGTCACATAACACTTGTTCCAATCCACTAGTACCTCAGGATGATGTGAAATAGCAGCTATTGAAGATAGACATTTTTAAAATCAGTAGGTCCAGATAGCCCTTTTAAAACTCTTGGATGCAAGTTGAGGAGCCAACTGGACCTTTAATGTTGATCATCAATAAGTCTTGGAACACCAGGGAAGTTCCAGAAGAAAGCCAATGTTGTGTCAATATTTAAAAAGGGTGAACTGGATGACCTGGGTAGTTATAGGCCCATCAAGTCTGACACCACTTCTGAACAAGATAATGTAATGCCTGATACAGAACTGGATTAATAATTAAGGAGGGTAAACAGCGCCAGTCAGCATCAGTTCATGGAAAATAGATCATATCAAACAAATCTGATACTTTTTGATGAGATTACAAGTTTAGCGGATACAGGCATGATATAATATACTTACAGTTCTATAAGGCATTTGACTTGGTACTGCATGACATTTTGACAAAAAAGACTAGAAAGACAAAACTAACATGGTACACAAATGGATTAAAGGCTGGCTAATTGCAATTACATATTGAGACCTAACAGGGAATCATTCAAAGGGTGCGTTTCTTGTGGGGTCACACAGGGCTCAGTTCTCAGCCCTACGCTATTAAATGATCTGGAGGAAAAACAAAAATCAGAGTTTTTGCAGATGAAAAAAATTGGGGGAATGGTAAATAATGAAGAGGACAGGTCACCAATACTGTGGCCAAAAGGGCTAATGCAATCCATGAATGTCTAAACAAGGAATCTTGAATAGGAATAAAAAGGTTATTTTACTCTTTATATTTGGCACTGATGCAACTGCTGCTGGAACACTGTCCTGTTCTTGTGTCCACAATTCAAGAAGGATGTTGATAAACTGAAGAGGGTTCAGAGAAGAGCAGGAGAATGATTAGAGGACTGGAGGAAAAGGAAAACAAAAAACAAAAAAACCCACACAAACAAACAAACAAACCATCCTTATAGTGATAGTCAAAGAGCTCAATCTATTTAGCTTAACAAAGAGAATGCAAGGCCAACTGGATGACAGTTTAAGTACCTACATGAGGAACAAATGTCTAATAATGGACTCTTCAATCTAGCAGACACAGTTGTAACATGATCCAATGGTTGGAAGTTGAAGCTAGACAAAAAAAATTTACACTTTTTCCAGTATGAATTTAACCGTGAGGGCAATTAACCACTGGAACAATTTACCCAAGGTCATGGTGGATTCTCCAACACACAATTTTTAAGTCAACATTAGACATTAAGAGATATGCTCTAGAAATAATTTTGAGGAAGTTCTATGGCCTGCCCCGTGTTATATGGGTCGACCAGATGATCACAACAGTCCATTCCGTTTTCTTCCAGGATCCAAGTATGCAGTTGTGAATTTTATGTGTAAGGAAGAGGCGAGTAGGGCAAGTTTCAGACGGACCAGCCATTCCTTCTGTGAAACACTGTACGTTGTCCAATCTCTATTATAATTGGACTTCCTTTAATTTTAGGAGTCAGAATACAGTTAATATTCACCCATGGCCCATAGAAAGACATTAAGCCAGACTATAACTGAGGAGTCAGTAAGGTAAGTGTCAATATAACCCTCAAAACGTAAGTTTATTGAATAAAGCTGAAGAGCAGTAAACCAACAATATGCATCCATCCAAATAAAAAAAAATTCACTTATTTACAAAGTTCAGTAATTATATAAGTTGTTCACATGCAGAGATTAATGCACAGGTTAACAGTTGGAAGTAGTGTTTGGATGCCATAAATTCTAAAAGCAGTCAAGTAGATACACAAACACATCAAGTTCAGCTATAGGCCAGTTAACTAAACAGTGACCTGGTCCCCACACAGAAAGATTCACACATTCTAGTTCAGTTTCCTTATTTTAGGCACAAGCAAAGTTGCTAAATGAAGTAACTGTAGCAGTCCACGGTGAACTAGTGACTACAGTAGCAAGTTAATATACCCCTCTCCACAGCACCAACACTACTATGGGATTAATTGAAACCATGCTTCAGAGAATGAAAGGACAAACTAAAATACAAGCTGTGTTTATGAATGGAGACAACATGTAGTGTGCGCACAGTGCAGTAGTTGATACAGAACATAGCAATCTAAATTAAAACTGGTTTGTCTTAATTACGTGATGGACGAAAATGTTCACAACTGAAGGCTCTGAAAGTGCACCATCTGAATCTATGTTTAGGTGCTGCTTAAAAGAATCACACACAGTGTGAGGCAACACAAGCAGGTGTAGCATAGTTGTATACACTACAGCGGGCTACATTAACATTACTATATGAACAAGCCAGTCTTGATGAGTCTGTCCCTTTAAATATACTGAAGTCACTGAGAAAGTATAGCTACAAAGACATGTTACAATCTTTAGTTTATACATATTTCTCCATACTGTAGAAGCTAATCAAGAAACAGGATCAATTCATTGGCTCTCTTGTGCTTTGAGACTCAATAAAATATTTCAACTTACAACCTGTAGACTTTGCACATGATTACATTGAGCAAGCAGGCAGGTCTAGAGTTGTCACAATAGCTAGATATTCCATAGCACCAGGTGAAACTGTGCCAGCTATTCCATGAATAAAAGAGACACTGACTATACAGTAACACAGGTGCAGTGCTGAAAGTCAACAGTATCACTGGTTACCAAAATAAAGTAAAGTAATTTGAGTATCATGCAGCAACTCAGATTTGTTTTGGTGTTTCAGATAAAGACCATTTAAAGCATCTGGAAACAGAAAAATGCATTTGTGAGCAAAGCGATGCTCTTAGCAAATTTGTTTAGTCTGCTAGAATACTCCAACTGTTGAAAGCTGTTAGTAAAATATTCCATTTCCACCCCCATAAAATATTAAACAAAAAAGATACAAGTAATGATCTGGACAAATACAAGATTTGGCTTTTCTAATCCATCAGAAAAGTGGTGTCTAAAAGTGACTACATAAAATCCCATCTGTAGAATTAGTGATGCTGACCTAGTGCTTCCCTATGCAGACAGTTTTCATTTCTAAATCTTACAATATGCACCTCACATGCATTTGTGAGATTAAAAAGAAGTTAACCTTTAAGTGTGATGTGGGATGCTTTCTAAATGCCTTATATGGCACTAGAATCTTAATGCTGTGCAGTGGCAGCATCTTCAAGCCACTAAACACTAGAAATAAAATATTAACATTTTCTGAAAATCAAATATAAAAATCTGGCCCAGAAAGACCAGAACAGAAATGTACTCTGATTTAATATGGTACAGAATTTTAAAAAGCCCCCAGCCACCCACACACTCATTAGACAGCTGTAATATAACCCTTTTGGTGCTGACTTTATCATGACAACTCTAGTTAATTCTTTGTGAAACAGGAATATAGGTCTTCAGCAGTGCACATGAGATATGAACTGAAAAAGGCCATTTCTTGGCTACAAGAGGACTATTGGGTTGTAATTCATCATGGAGGGAGTGGACAATTCTGAGATTATGGCCAGCTGGGAGATTCCAGGAAGACTTCAGCTTCTTCTAGATTTTGAATGCTGAATAAGCCACTGAAGCGTGATATCTAAAGGGAAAACAAAAGATGCACTGGTGTAAGGTTTTTACATATAGCTAAAGATTTAAGTTACCAAAAAAAAAAAGTTTTCCAATGTGTGTTATAGGAGTTCTTCCAGGATGCTGTTCTCAGTACACAGCTGAGAGGAACCTTCAATATTGTCACAGGCTGGAGAAATTTCACCTCCCCTTTATACCCAAAGGATTCTGTATGGGAAGTTAAAACATGTCTCACTGGTACCTGATCCTACTGCCCCCTCCTACACCCTCAGAAGTGCCACGTAAGTCAGCAAATTTCAACAGCACCTAATATGAAACTAAAGAAGCCAGTGGAAGGAATACCTGGGCACATCCGAGGGCTCCAGCATTAGATAAATCCCAAAAAACAAGCTATGTAAATGTAGAGAAAGAACTGAAGCCAGAGACTTGTCTTATTCCACACTCGTATTGGATCTTATTAGCTATACAATACCATGTTCTGGGGAAGCTACCTTTAGTCAGATATATAAGCCTCAAGCACATTACCCTGGGAATCAGATGAGCATCCTACTCTTAGTTCAGATGCTAATTAACTGTGACTGAGCTAATATTTTCAGTTTACCCATCTGTACTCTGATTTTTACCCTTCTAGCTTTGTTTTAGACAGGTGATATTTTAGGTATGTGTGCTGTCACTGGTCCAATGTTGTAAGCAGGGAGTGTAATGAAAATACACAGAGATTCTTACCCATGTCCATTTCCTGAGCAATCACAAGATACATGGACATGAACAGCCAGAAATACAAAGCCAGGACACCAAGTTTATTGATTTGACATGCTGCAGATAATCTACAACATCCTTATGTCTGAATCTTGGTTTGGAAGCACTGATTCCAGAAAATGTGGTTTGAAGATAAACGTTAGCTATATCCACTCTAAGTGATAACTTAATTTCATATTCTAAAAAGGCAATGATAAAGAGCAACGTTTTTTATATACTGGTCATCTGTTACCCAGAATGGTTAATGAGATAATAGATATGGTCAAGTCACCATAACATAATCTAGCTTCCCCCAGATCTTGGCAATGCAACAGCCTTGTCCGAGTTGCAGCATTAGTCATTTAAGGTCATGCAACAGCCTCAACCAGTTGGCCTTCTTATACCTATAGAGTAGATGGAGCACCTAACATTTTGTTACCTAGCAAAGCAGATTGCACACTTCTCCCTCCAGATTTTTGTCCAAGTTCCCTCTGATGCATCTAGCCCAGAAGTAAAAGAAACAGAATACCCACTACTGCACCAAACAAATGAGATTTGTTATGCAATAAGGAATTGGAGCCTTTATGCATTCATATACTTCATTTTCTCTGATTAAATCATGGATAATCATGGTCCACGAAACCAGTTCGTGGAACACTAAAACCTAGCTACAGTTCTTTTCATAAGCTTCAAATCTAAAAGAGTTGAAGATGTGAACTACTGTATTTTATACAGCAGTATTTTAAGAGAAATTTGCTATTTGTAACTTGCAGCTCATAACTAGAGACTAGCTGAAGTAATGCAATAAACTTCATTTCACTGACTGGATACAAGTATTGTAAAGGCTTCAAGTTCAGTGCTTCTTAACTCATCCAAAGTGGCATAAAATTATTTGTACTAAAATGACACTGAGGAAGTTACTATAATGTATACATACTGTGCAGTACTTTGAAAATGGCTCAGACCCATTGCTTATGTCTAACACAGATAAGAGGTTAGAGAGTGTGTGTACCTCCAGTTCAACAAAGGTATCTTTCTCAAATAGGCATTTTGGGTTAAGCATTACCTATATTATCCTTTTCTTTGCAAGAAATTGAATAGCAGCAAATTTCTCTGTCCTGAATAGCAGCCAGATTCCTGTAAGAGAGGAGACATGTAGTAACATTTGGCTGTGATAACTTAAAGTGGGATCTCATTTCGACATTAGTCACTTAACAGTTTCCAAGACACTATCACTTAATCTACTGTATACACGTTTGTTTCTCTGCAGTCTTTCAAGGCATCAGCTGTAAATAAAAGATGACATGAGAGCAATAAGCTGAAATTTGCTAATTATTCTGTATAGTTTAGACATATCTACAATAATTTAATTTAGCAAATTAAAGTTATAGTAGACTTTCCCTTAATCACATTTTGTTTGAGACTTACATCTTTTCAATTAGCTGCTTCTCATCCAGAGCATTAGGAAGGTCTCTCTTGTTTCCAAGTACTAGAACCTAAAACAGTTGATATTAGCAACAGTGAGAAACACAACATTGCTCACAACCACAGGCAGTCATCAAGTAGGGATGTATATTTTACTTTGAGCACAGGGAGACAAAAATATTGGTCTGTCACTTTCAAAGCCTTGTAGAAAGATGATTTAATAAGTTGGATTTGAGTGTTTGTACCTCCCCTCGGTCTATTTTATCAATTACATCTCAGCTGTTAGACTACTAAGGTCAAAACAGAATCCTCAAGACCAGATTATGAAAGCCCCTTCCAGAGGTCTGCTCAAATCCTTGATGGCGGTCTTTAGAACAAATCAGCAGGTCTTATTTCAGTTTCCTGTGCTTTAGTGTGCCTCTTTCTTGGAGGTCTGCTATTCCTCTACCTGTTGCCCTCCATTTTTGGATTGAACAGTAGATTCTTCTCATGGCTTGCCTCTATGGTACTGGGTTTACCTTTGTACCAAGTTTCCCAGATCTCCGCTTGCCTTTCTAAATTTAAAGTGTGGATTATGCTTTGCACTATGTTTGTAATTTATTGACTATTGTGTTATGGTAACATCTAGAGGTTTGAGCCAGATCAAGGCCCCATTGTGTTAGGCATTGTACATAGTAAACCTGTCCCTGCCCTAGATGATTTACTTGTAGTAGGTGCTGAACAAAACAATTCAAACAGCATCGAGCCTAAAGCATGGGATAGCTGCATTATAAAAATGCAAAGCAAAATAGAACAGGCATGGTAGGTGATAAGTGTTTGCACAAGCTAACTTTACCATTAAGGTTGGTTCTTCATGGTGTTAGCCGTGTTAGTCTGTATTTGCAAAAAAGAAAGAGGACTTGTGGCACCTTAGAGACTAACAAATTTGAGCATAAGCTTTCGTGAGCTACAGCTCACTTCATCGGATGCATTAATGATTTCTAAGAGTTAATCTACAAGTCTGCATAACTTGCATTTCATTTGAAGTTGCATACAAATCTGCGTGAGACTGAGTATGTTTGCAGTGTTATAACTGTTGGTTCCAGGATGAGAGAGATAGACAAGGTACGTGATGTAATTTTTTTTTTGGACCAATTTCTGTTAGTGGAAAGTACAAACTTTCAACCTACACAGAGCTCTTCTCTAGGTCTGGGGAAGGAAGCAGAGTGTCTGAGGTAAATATAAGTTGGGACAGACTGTTAAGCAGAAGGTTTAACACAAATTGTAGGCCATCACTTGAAATGAAGAGGGCAATTAAGGACAGCAGGCAGTGTGGTGTGTTACAAACAGGCATAAAACCAGTGTCTCTGTTAAGTCCAGGTTTGTTGTTGTCTAGCAGACTTAAAGTTAAGTTCCCAAGCTCACCTTTTGAGTATGTTGTGCAGGTTTTCTTTGAGGACAATTACTGGAAAATCAGATCTGGGGTGATCACTCGGGGGGGGGGGGGGATGAGGATCATGGGTGATGCACTGTTTTGATTTTATCATTTTTTTATGTGAGATCATAGTGATTGTCTGGTTTCACCTACATGGTTGTGATTGGAGCATTTAATGCACTGGATGAGGCACAGCACGTTGCGATAGGCACATGTCAGATTCATGAATCTTGAAAAGGTACTAATCATTGTAGCAGTGGAGATACGTCTGAAGGTTTTGCAAAGTCCCTGAATCCTAACCAGCAGATAGAGATCAAACTTGCAGACAGAGCAGATGCTATCATAGCACTTCATCATGGTAACTATGTCAACGAGACCAACAGACACCACCTATAAAGAACACACCACAATTCACACAGGAACTTAAAATACCATCAAATCCTTCCCCCAAAAAACTCCAAGAAAAACTCTACAATCTCATCCCTCAAACCCAGCCCAGAATTTTTCTACATGCTTCAAGAGACACAAACAGGGGAACCCAGGCAGACCCATTGTATCTGACCACAGCACTCTTATTGAAAGAGTATCAGGACTCATAGAAACCATCCTTAGGTCACTCACCACACAAAAGGGTCTGCTTCCTCCACAGCACTACTAGCTTCCTCCAGAAACTCCACACCATGAACAATCTCACCCAGACCTCCATGGTGGCAAGGATGGTGTTCACCTCCCTCACTATGATGGCATCATCTGCCTCATGCATACAAAATAATGCACAATACTCAGAAATCCACCCTAAACGCATCACTAAGCTCATCCATTTCATTTTCACCCACAACTTCACATTTAACAAACACTTAGTCCAAACCATGGAAAAAAAAAAAAACAGCCACAGGTACTACGATGGCTCCCCAATATGCAAGCCTCTTTGAGAACCACCACCTTTAGGAAGAATTTCTGGAAAAATGCACCATGAAGTCAATGATATACCTGACATTTCATCAATTATATTTTCATCCTCTCGACTGAACACCTAAACTTCCTCAGATTTCCCACCACAACTTCAACCATCACCATGCATCTATTAAACTCTCTCCAAAATACTGCCATATCAAAATCACTTCTTGGACACCATAATTTGCTCAAACAATGGAGCCCTACAAACAGCTGTAAACCCAAAGTAACCCACTGATCACCACACTTACCTTCCTAGATCCAGCAACCACTCCAAACACCCCAAGAAGTCTCATCTACAGCCAGGCACTCAGACACCACAAAATATTCTCCAAGGACAAAGTCTGGGATATACACCTTAAAACATTTAAAACCACCTTCACCAAAACAAGGATACTTCAGAGAAGTGGATCACAACATGGTAAGGACCACCCAAATACCCCAGGGGAAACCTGCTTCGATACAGAAAAACCCTTCAGACAACAAACTTAGTTGTCAGCTAACATCCCACACTGGAAACCATATTGAATATCATTCAAGCGGTCTAGAATGGCTCATGACCATGAGTGCCAATCTCAAGGCAGACTTAAAAAACAGGGCAAAAATCCCAACTGGTTGTGTTCTCTATACCTAGATTTCACCAACCAAGTATCAAGTGTGCACTCCGCATGCACGACAACAACCTCAACGTGCAGTCACAGACAGCCCGCCTTGGGTACTCCAATTTATCTTGCCACCTAGGCAAGCTTGTCTTTGTGGTAGATGGTCCCTTACGCCAAAAGGTCACAATATTCAGGTTACTCTCAGTCCTAAAGGACCAGTCAGTAACTTACCCCAGCCAACTGTACCTTAGATCTCTCAAAGGCAACACTTGTGGCCAATTCTATAAACTAACTAAAGATCTGTTAACCAAGAAAAAGAAATTAGAGTTATTTAGAAGGTTACAGTAGGGAACCGCACACAAATGAGTTACAGTTTTAGGTTTCAAAAGGTAATAGAAGCTGCTGTAAGATGCACACTCTATATGTTCTTTAGGGCTAACACAAGCTAAGCAGCTTGGGGATCCCTTGCTTTAAAAAAAAAAAATAAAAAAAAAAAAAAAAAAAAAAAACTTAAATATTGCCCTCTCCAAATTCCAAGCAGCATAGTGATGCAATTCCTTCTGGTCAGGAATTTTTATTCCTTTCCCTCACAGTTCAAACTGATGGTACAAGTGGCAGCACCTACCTCCTGTGCGGGGGGGGGGGGGGGGGGGGGGGGAGGGAAGAGTGGCGGGTTGGCCTCAACCAACGTCTTTTGTCCTTTGATGTTTCATAGTGGTTTGATTTCCATAGCCCTCCTTGTGTGAAGGACCAGCACTTCACATTAATAAATGCTTCTTTCCCGAGTTACACAATTACAGATGTTTAAAACGCACACACTATAACTTTCATCATGGGCCACAGATGTTATAACAGATCAAAACATGCAGCAGCCTACAAGCATTTCATCATGTGTAAACACTAACACATTCTTGTCAACTTATCTGTTTCAATAATGCTAACACACAGGTGGGACCAGATTGGTCTCCAGCTATGCATTTGTCAGTCAGTGTTCAGTGAGGCTGTCATAAATATAAAGGGAAGGGTAAACACCTTTAAAAATCCCTCCTGGCCAGAGGACAAAACCCTTTCACCTGTAAAGGGTTAAGAAGCTAGAATAACCTCGCTGGCACCTGACTACAATGACCAATGAGGAGACAAGATACTTTCAAAGCTGGAGGGAGGGGAGGGAGAGAAACAAAGGTTTGCTCTGACTGTGTGTTCTGCCAGGAACAACAAAGGAATGGAGTCTTAGAATTTAGTAAGTAATCTAGCTAGATATGCCTTAGATTGTTTTGTTTAAATGGCTGAGAAAATAAGTTGTGCTGAATGGAATGGATATCCCTGGTTTTGTGTCTTTTTGTAACTTAAGGTTTTGCCTAGAGAGATTCTCTTATGTTTTGAATCGGATTACCGTGTAAGTTATTTACTATCCTGCTTTTACAGAGGTGATTCTTTTTACTTTTTCTTCTATTAAAATTCTTTTCAGAACCTGATTGCTTTTTCATTGTTCTTAAGATCCAAGGGTTTGGGTCTGTGGTCACCTATGCAAATGGGTGAGGATTTTTATCAAGCCTTCTCCAGGAAAGGCGGTGTAGGGTTTGGGGAGGATGGGGGGGGGGGGGGGAGGAAGACGTTTCCAAGCGGGCTCTTTCCTTGTTATATATTTATTTGTTAGACACTTGGTGGTGGCAGCAATAAAGTCCAAGGGCAAAGGTAAAATAAAATAAATAGTTTGTACCTTGGGGAAGTTTTAACCTAAGCTGGTAAAAATAAGCTTAGGGGGTTTTCATGCAGGTCCCCACATCTGTACCCTAGAGTTCAGAGTGGGGAAGAAACCTTGACATGGTAGCAGAGCAGTGGGATCAACTTGAAATCATTCTGAGATCAATTTGAGATTTTTTTTGAAGAAGAACAGATTTTAAAAAGGGGAGGGGGAGGAGTTCACTTGGAAAACAGGTTTTCAGCTGAAAGCAGTTAGAGGTTTTTTGTCTCTCTTCTTGGGGGTCACAGCAGAGACAAAAGGGAATTTTGTGAGCTAGAGTTTTCTCTACCTAAAGGCAGGGTAGTTAACCTCCTGCAGGGAAATTCACAAGTCTTCACAGACCTGAAGACGTTCTTTTTGTTTGTTTGTTTTTAAAAAACCTAAGAGCAACTAGAGGGGTTTTCTGTCTATTTGCCTGGAGACAAAGGTGTTAAAAAAAAAACCTAAAGATTTTTCTGTAGGCTGACAATCACTATCAGAGAACATAGGTATCAGATTACAGCACTGCAAAATTTTACAAGCCAAGTTTGTTTGTTTTATTTCTAACTCTCGGGTGTAAAGATGCTTAAAAACCAAAGAGGCAAACATGACAGAGCCCAAAACAGAAACAGCCAAAGCAGCTGCCCACAGGAGAGCTATGGAGGCAAAGGAAAAAGAAATGGAGGAAAAGGAAAAGAATGGAAACATGCTGAGGAGGAAAGGGAGGCTGCCCACAGGAGAGCTATGGAGGCAAGGGAAAAAGAAATGAAGCATACACTCGAGATGGAGAAGGCAAAAACTCAGCAGAATAGCAATCCTTCTCCAAGTTCCCCACCTACAAGGCAGGCGATGATACCAAGGTCTTCTTGGAAGACTTCGAAAGGGACTGCCTTGGGTACAGCATCTCTACAGACCAATACATGGTAGAGCTGAGGCGGCAGTTCAGTGGACTCTTAGCTGAGATGACAGGTTTCAGAGTAGCAGCCGTGTTAGTCTGTATTCGCAAAAAGGAAAGGAGTACTTGTGGCACCTAAGGTGCCACAAGTACTCCTTTTCTTTTAGCTGAGATGGCCGCTCAAATGCCTAAGGAACACATGAACGGTTTAAAACCGAGGCGAGAGTCCGAATGGGGCTAACACCTGAGCATTCCTGTCGGCGGTTCAGAGCCCTAAGGTGGAAACCAGACGTGTCATTTACCCAACATGCCTACCGCATTGTGAAACATTGGGATGCCTGGATATCGGGAGTAAGTGTTAAATCTCCAGAAGATTTGCCGTCCTAATGCAAATGGAGCAGTTCTTAGAGGGTGTTCCTGAGGTAATAAAAAGACACATCCTAGATGGGAAGCCCAAAACTGTAATCGAGGCGGGGGAAATTGGAGCCAAATGGGTGGAGGTGGCAGAAAAGAAAAAAAAAAAAAAAAAAAAAAAACTGGTAGCAGTTGGAGCGGATACCAGAAGGGACAACCTCAGATCACACTCTACTACTGGGGGCAGCCCAAGGCCTCAACTACCCCCCCAAGGAACCCTTCAGACACCTTATCGTCCCGCCACACGGTTCTCCAGCAACCCACTCGCCCCAGTGATCTGTCAGCTGGATGAGGTTTTAAATGTAACGAGCCGGGGCATGTAAAGGCCCACTGCCCCAAGAACCCCAACAGATTACAGTTCATTGCACCAGAATCACACCAGAGGTCCTCAGGCCCAGATACCTCTCATGTATCCTTGGAGCAAAGGGAAACTGAGCGTGGGCGGGAAGAGGTCACCGCATAGAGGGTCACTGGAGCACAAGTGTCAGCTATCCATGCTTCCTTAGTGGACCCAAATTTAATCAACCCAGAGATCCAAGTGACTATTCAACCCTTCAAGTCCAACTCTTTCAATTTGCCTACAGCCAAGTTGCCTATCCAGTACAAGGGCTGGTCAGGAACGTGGACTTTTGCAGTCTATGATGATTATCCCATTCCCATGCTGTTGGGGGAAGACACGGCCAATCATGTGAAGCTAGCCAAGAGGGTGGGAATGGTCACCCGCAGCCAGGCTAAACAAGCCATCATACCTAGCTCTGTTCTGGAAACTTCTACCAGGACCTGGTCAGAGGTGATGGACCCAGACCCCAGGCCAATGTCTGCAACAGCAGTAGTGGATCCAGTCCCAGAGACCCAGACAGAGCCAGTCCCAGAACTGGAACCGGCGGAACAACCAGCACCAGACCCATTGCCAGCACTGAATCCAGTACTTGCAACCCCAACACCAGAGGGCCCCACCAAACCTGAACTGGCAGCAGCCGATAACGCTACACCAGAGGCTCAGCCAGAGACTGAACCCCAACATAGTGCACCAGCGGAGAGCGGTTCACAGTCAACGGAAACAGCCCCATCCCCTACATCGCTTCCAGAGGGACCAAGCCTAGGTCCACAATCCAATGAGGAACTGGTGTCTCCAGCATGAAGGGAACAGTTCCAGACCAAACAAGGAAGCAGATGAAAGCCTCCAGAGAACTTGGACGGCAGCATGGAGCAACCCACCGCCTCTCAGCTCTTCTAATCGATCCAGGTTTGTTGTAGAAAGAGGACTTCTATACAAGTAAACTCTTTCTGGTGTCCACCAGGGAGACTGGCATCCTCAGAGACAGTTGGTAATTCCAACTAAGTACCGGGTCAAGCTCTCGAGCTTAGCCCACAATCATCCTAGTGGCCATTCTGGGGTGAACAGGACCAAAGACCGGTTGGGGAGGTCATTCCACTGGGAGAGAATGGGCAAGGATATTTCTACCCATGTCCGGTCTTGTGAGGTATGCCAAAAAGTGGGAAAACCCCAAGACCAGGTCAAAGCCCCTCTCCAGCCACTCCCATCATTGAAGTTCCATTTCAGCAAGTAGCTGGATATTCTGGGTCCTTTTCCAAAAAGGACACCCAGAGGAAAGCAGTACCTACTGACTTTCATGGATTTTGCCACCCAATGGCCGGAAGCAGTAGCACTAAGCACACCAGGGCTAAAAGTGTGCGCCAGGCACTAGCAAACATTTTTGCCAGGGTAGGTTGGCCCTCCGACATCCTCACAGATGCAGGAACTAGTTTTCTGGCAGGAACTATGGAAAGCCTTTGGGAAGCTCATGGGGTGAATCACTTGGTTGCCACCCCTTACCATCAAACAAATGGCCCGGTAGAGAAGTTTAATGGGACTTTGGGGGCCATAAATACATACATTCATAAGTGAGCACTCCAATGATTGGGACCTAGTGTTGCAGCAGTTGCTCTTTGCCTACAGAGCTGTACCACATCCCAATTTAGGGTTTTCACCATTTGAACTTTTATATGGCTGTGAGGTTAAGGAGCCATTACAGTTGGTGAAGCAGCAATGGGAGGGATTTACATCTTTTCCAGGAACCAACATTCTGGACTTTGTAACCCACCTACAAAACACCCTCCGAACCTCTCTAGCCCTTGCTAAAGAAATTCTACAGGATGCTCAAAAAAGAGCAAAAAGCCTGGTATGATAAACATGCCAGAGCGTTCCTTCAAAGCAGGAGACCAGGTCATGGTCTTAAAGGCGCTCCAGGCCCATAAAATAGAAGCATCCTGAGAAGGGCCATTCACGGTCCAGGAGCGCCTGGGAACTGTTAATTATCTCATAGCACTCCCCACCTCCAACTGAAAGCCTAAGGTGTACCATATTAATTCTCTCAGGCCCTTTTATTCCAGAGAATTAAAGGTTTGTCAGTTTACAGCCCAGGGAGATGATGCTGAGTGGCCTGAAGGTGTCTACTACAAAGGGGAAAGTGCTGATGGCGTGGAAGAGGTGAACCTCTCCATGACCCTTGGGCATATGCAGCGACAGCAGATCCAGGAGCTGTGCACTAGCTACGTGCCAACGTTCTCTGCCACCCCAGGACTGACTGAATGGGCACTCCATTGACACAGGTAATGCTCACCCAATTAAAGTCCAGCCTTACCGGGTGTCTCCTCAAGCTAAAACGGCTATAGAACGGGAGATCCAGGATATGCTACAGATGGGGGTAATCCACCCCTCTGGCAGTGCATGGGCATCTCCAGTGGTTCTAGTTCCCAAACCAGATGGGGAGATACAGCATTTAGCTTACGGTAGTCCACGCAAAAAGGTAACTCGCCCAGACAACTATCCAATGCCATGCACAGATGAACTATTAGAGAAACTGGGACGGGCCCAGTTCATCTCTACTTTGGACTTAACCAAGGGGTACTGGCAGGTACTGCTAGATGAATCCGCCAAGGAAACGTCAGCCTTCACCACACAGGTCAGGCTGTATGAATTTAATGTACTCCCTTTCGGGCAGCAGAATGCACCTTCCAAAGACTTGTAGATGGTCTCCTAGCGGAATTAGGAGAATATGCAGTTGTCTACCTTGACGATGTGGCCATATTTTTGGATTCCTGGGCAGGACACCTGGAACATCTACAAAAAGTCTTCGAGCGCATAAGGGAGGCAGGACTAACGGTTAAGGCTAAGAAGTGTCAAATAGGCCTAAACAGAGTGATTTACCTTGGACACCAGGTGGGTCAAGGAACTATCAACCCCCACGGGCCAAAGTGGATGCTATCCAAAAGTGGCCTGTCCCAAAGTCAAAAGAAACAGGTCCAATCCTTCTAAGGCTTGGCTGGATATTACAGGCGATTTGCACTGCAATACAGCCAAATCGCCGTCCCAGTGACAGACCTAACCATAAAGAAACAGCCAAATGCCGTTCAGTGGACTGAAGAATGTCAGAAGGCCTTTAACCAACTTAAAGCGACACTCAAGTCTGACCCTGTGCTAAGGGCCCCAGACTTTGACAAACCGTTCCTAGTAACCACAAATGCGTCCAAGCGTGGTGTGGGAGCAGTTTTAATGCAGGAAGGACCGGATCAAAAATTCCACCCTGTAGTGTTTCTCGGCAAGAAGCTGTCTGAGAGGGAAAGCAACTGGTCAGTCAGTGAAAAAGAATGTTACACCATTGTCTACGCTCTGGAAAAGCTATGCCTGTATGTTTGGGGACAGCGTTTCCACCTGCAAACCGACCATGCTGTGCTACAGTGGCTTCATACTGCCACGGGAAATAACAAAAAACTAATTCGGTGGAGTTTAGCTCTCCAAGATTTTGACATCCAACGCATCTCAGGAGTGTCTAACAAAGTGGCTGATGCACTCTCCCATGAAAGTTTCCCAGAATGAACTGGTTAAAATCGTCCTTGAGATGTGGAAAACATTGTTAGTCTTTATATACTTGGTTGTATATTTAGAGGTGCATGTGTCTTATTAACTCTGTTTTCTCCTAGAGCTCCAGGAAGAAATCCCAGCCAGCGTTTCACCCTATCTGTGATTTGAGGAGCGTGCCATAAATATAAAGGGAAGGGTAAACACCTTTAAAATCCCTCCTGGCCAGAGGAAAAACCCTTTCACCTGTAAAGGGTTAAGAAGCTAGGATAACCTCACTGGCACCTGACCACATTGGTCAATGAGGAGACAAGATACTTTCAAAGCTGGAGGTTGGGGAGCGGGGGGGGAAGAGACAAAGGTTTGCTCTGACTGTGTGTTGTTCTGCCAGGAACAACAAGGGAATGGAGTCTTAGAACTTAGTAACTAATCTAGCTAGATATGCTGTTTTGTTTAAATGGCTGATAAAATAAGTTGTGCTGAATGGAATGGATATCCCTGTTTGTGTGTCTTTTTGTAACTTAAGGTTTTGCCTTGAGGGATTCTCTATGTTTTGAATCAGATTACCCTGTAAGGTATTTACTATCCTGATTTTACAGAGGTGATTCTTTTTACTTTTTCTTCTATTAAAATTTCTCTTTTAAGAACCTGATTGCTTTTTCAAAGATCCAAGGGTTTGGGTGAGGATTTGGGGGGGGGGGGGGGGGGAGTTTCCAAGCAGGCTCTTTCCCTGTTACACGTTTTTGTTAGATGCTTGGTGGTGGCAGCAATAAAGTCCAAGGACAAAAGGTAAAATAGTTTATACCTTGGGGAAGTTTTAACCTAAGCTGGTAAAAATAACCTTAGGGGGTTTTCATGCAGGTCCCCACATCTGTACCCTAGAGTTCAGAGTGGGGAAGGAACCTTGACAGAGGCCTAGGGCTCTTGGCATTAGCTGGAACCTGGTCTGCCAGCATCACATTATCAAACAAACAATTACAGCCCATATTTGATGGGAACCACATCCTGAAAGAACCCCCTCTTTTGGTATTCAAAAAAAAATCTCCCAACCTTGCCAAGTTCATCATCAGAAGCAAGCTCCCCACAGACCAGGACACACCAACTCAAAGCAGCACCAGACTCTGGCAGAATAGATGCAAAACCTGCAGACATGTCTCCTTTGCTACCATCATGAATACCCACCTTTCAAAATTCCTGGGTCTACACATTACTCACAAGTGGTGTGCCTCATCCAGTGCATTAAATGCCCCAACAACTATGTTAGCCCTTCTGCTTAACAATCTGTCCCAACTTGTATTTACTTCAGATTCTCTGCTTTCTTCCCCTGACCTGAAGAGCAGCTGGGTAGCTCGAAAGCTTGTAGCTTCCACCAACAGAAGCTAATCCAATAAAAAGATACTACCTCACCTACCTTTTTGCTGATACCAAGCATGCAATGTTAGAGCCAGAATATACTACTTACAGGGATTCCTTGTAACTGTGGTTTGTCTAGAAGGTTATGCAGCTCATTTCGAGAGGCTTCTATCTTTTCACGATCGGCAGCATCTACCATATATCTTTAAAAAAAGATGTTGTAAATTTAGTTATTCAATAACTTAAGGTGGTTTATAAGCTTCAGAAACTAGACATACTAGCACATGTATTGAGTTTCAGGACTATCTGTTTGAACAAAATTTACAAGTCTTGCAGAGGGGGCAATTGTCCCAAATACTAGTCAGCCAAGTAAAGCTTGATAACCTCTCCCATTTAAAATGTAGGAGTTGAGGCAGTCAAACTACAGACTGACTGTCTCAAAGGTTGTGCAGATGATTTCAGATGTCAAGAAGTTAATACATTAGATCAGAAGTTACATAAACAATAGCTAAAAAGAAATCAAGCCTTAGTTCTTCCCAACACCATTCAAAAGCTAGAAAGAGGGGCTACAACCAAATTTTAAGGTAAAACAGAACACTAGTTTGCAAATTGAAGTGCAAACCAAAGGCTTATTTCTCAGATGCAAAGAACAAGAAAAATCTACAGCTGATGAGAGCAGCCTGACAGTCTTTACTTACACAATAGCATTAACGCCTCTGCAATATCGCTCCCACATGCTTCGGAATCGTGGCTGCCCTCCTATATCCCAGATCTTAAAAGGAAAAGCAAGTTTAGACAGGCACTAGGTCAAGTCTAAATTTAAACATCACAAAGCACAGTATAAAAGAACTATTAACAAGTGAAGTGAAGTGCTTGAAAGTATTTGATCGTTATGTCTTCAGTAGTTTTCATACAAAGGCTAAGTCCTAATTCTAGTCAGCAGGGTCACCTATCCACACTTTCCCCTACTACTTTAAGGCATTAAGTAAAGATATAGATGCTTGTATCTGAAAGCTTGACACCTAAAAAATTCACAGCAGTTACAGAACTTCTGTATTACCCAGCACACAACAAGAACAAGAAGATGCACTGTCTTTATGTTTTAGAAACACGAGCAAGATTATGCAAAGGAAGACACATGACTGATGGCAAGACAAAACAAAGCTAAACTGATGAAAGGTCAATTTAGCTTTCTCAAGGCAATCTATGAGTTCATTTCAGACAGTGACCTAATCTGAGAGCATCCCTTTAAAAGCTAATTTAACACTTTTGCCCCAGCAAAGAACAAAATGTTCTTGACATACCTTTATTGTCACATTGCCCTTAGTAACTTTCCTCATGTTGAAGCCCACTGTAGGAATCATATCTTCACTGAATTGACCTGACTGAATAGAAGAGAGAGTTTGTATTAGGTCTTGTCACAATAAGCAGAGAATGTTTAAGCACAGAATCATATGTGCATGATTGACATTGTTTACAGTACATGGCTATTTAAAAAAAACCCTCATCCTCAGCTAAGGAGAGAATTTTATAGTTGAAGTGCCAGGAAACATAGGTGATGCAACTAATTTTTGTATGGAGGCCTATTAATTCTCATTCCCAACCACGATTTCACACTCATTCCCTGAGGCCGATCCAGAAATGTTTCATTCAAAGTCAAAAGAATGACTATCTAGTGAGCAAGTATCATGCATGAAGCTAAACCAGAGGGGAAAAAAAAAAAATGATATGCTTATGTTAAGCCATGTGAAGTAACTCAATCTCTTGGTTATACAGAGCTCTAAAAGAAAGAGGATGCAAGTACTTCTTGTGATGGAGCTTAGTATTCCAGCTGTGTGCTATGGGGATCCTCACTATCACTCTGGAATAGTTATTTTTCCTAAGCTAAGTAAGAGACTCAATTGGGCAACATGTACAGAGGGTGTGAACTCCAGTGGGATTGGTTTTCAATGCACGCACACAAAAAGCTATGCCTCAACTCCCTAGGGCAATAAGATGGCAACTGGAAGAACTTGCACAGCCTCTGAGTCTTCTGAGAAACAAGACTGGCATCTCAATTTGCACAATTTCAACAGTACTCAGAAAAGTGGGAGTGGGGTGTGTCCAGACCTGTAGGCAGCAAGTGAAGATTTCAGTGTGATTGAAGGTTTGAGAGAATGTTCATGCCATTGTGCATTACTATTTAGTATTAAAGATTAGTTATGGATCATGGTCTTACAAGATGTATAAACTGGTACTTCCTTTCATAGTAATGATATAGTTCCTACTTTTATCTGCAGCGTTAGCTTACGTTGGCCAAAGGAGGTCTTTTACATGGTACTGGAAACCAGAGGCTTTTGGGGGGGGGGGGAGAAGGAGGAGGAGAGGGGTGGTAAACAGGTACAGGTGGCAATAGTGCAGATTTCTCCCAGGCTATTCTGCCTCAACTTTAAGTTTGCCTCTGCAAAAGTAAATGCTTTCTTCCAGACTCGGGTCTCTGCTGAAGTAGTATTGGCTGTAGTAGGTTTGTGAAGTCGGTTTATGTCCACTATAATCAGACCAAATCAGGTGACTCTTGGAACATCTCAGATGTGAAAGCTCTCATTACTCTAAGCTATCCCATCTCTCCAATAGCATATTGCCACAAGACAAGACCTTGCATGCATCTTTCCATAACCTGAGTCATTAAGTAACTAAACTGTCCTGTAAATTACTTAGGACTGCTGCATAAAGCAGCAGAGTTACAACTGCTTTAAAGACAGGTTTCAGTATAGCAGCCATGTTAGTCTGTATCCGCAAAAAGAAAAAGGAGGACTTGTGGCACCTTAGAAACCAACATATATTTCAGCATAAGCTTTCGTGAGCTACAGCTCACTTAACTGGATGCATGTACTCCTTTGAACATGGTTCATAAGGCAATATCCAAAGATCCTGATCAACTTGTAACATCAGGCCTTGCACCATTCTATTTCCTGGTTAGAGAGTTATGCTCCTTCTACAGTTCAGTTGCCCTTTAACTCTCCACTGCATTTACCCATTACTGAACCAATGAATAAAGGCAACTGGATGCCTCAAATACAGATTCACATACAGGTCCAGCAACTCTGATAAATAGACTTATGTAAATTGATATTTAAACAGAGATTATTGCAAATTCACCTTTGCTCATCTGACTGATTATATAGAAAGACCTCTGCAGTTACAAAAGTGTGTAGTATGTTGACTTTACTACTGAACTCTGAAATGCAGAGGAAGAAACCAACCTCTGAAGTAAGATACAGTTTAAGTGACAGATGAATGAGTGGGTAACTTGGGTAAATTTACAGATTCTATTTATACTGCAGGAGGTCTTTTAGGAGGAGTTCAGATACCGCCAAAGAAGCCAATGGCCTTTTTACAGTGTAATTCTGAAGCTATTTTTACTTTAGTTTGTAGATAGTTGCAACTAGCAATTAAAAAAGTGAACCTAAGAAAATTTTGTCTGCAAGATGCCCTGGCAGTGGAGGTTTAAGTTGCTGATTTTTCAAGCCATTGATAATTCATGTTTTCATTCTCACTGAAACTGCTTTTGTCATGTCGGTGGCTTAGAAATAAAGGTCACTAATGAGACTTCTCTTATAGTTTTGAGGTACTGTGTAAGTAGGTCAGTGAAGTTCCATTTCATTATTCCAGATGCTTCTCACCCGACAGGTTATTTGGTACTTATTTTGTAACGCATCAAAATCTTACTAGCCATTCTGCATACTTTGATATCTAGTTTTCAGAGCATGCTCAGCATTTTGCTAACATTAGACTCTGAAGGTCTCTCAGTTGAGCACCCAGAAAATACTACCCATTTTTTGAAGGTGATGGCCAGGGTTTCAGAAATTTATTCAAGCCATTCAGGTGAACACCTCTGTCCCCCAAAGCCACATTGTGCCCAAACCACAACCCACAGTTCCTTCAAGAATGAACCAGCTGTGTAACATCAACTTGATAACATCTCTAAAAGTACTTGCTTTGTTAGACTGTACCTTTCCCTTTTAGGTTTCAGACCTACTCCCCACTCTTTCCTATACAGGATTGTGGATGGCTTGTGCGCGTGTAGTGGTCTTCTGGTTAAGTTTTTACTCTTCCTCCCACCCCTTATGACCCTTTCCCCCCTGGCACTGTGCACTCTGTTTCACTTCTCCCCAGAGATCCCTTTACCCTACTTGCTACTATGTAAAGCAGTGGTCCCCTAACTTTTCAGGGTCATGCCCCTCCTAACCCATGTCCCCCTCCGCCACTGTGGGAGCAGAGGCCAGGAGCAGGGCCACAGCTTTGGGGCAGGGGGGAACGCAAGAGGGGCATGGACAGGGTTAAGGTGGGGGACCGAGGCTGGGGGTGGGACTGGGAGTGGAAGCCACAGCCAGGCTGCAATCTGGGGCCAAGGCTGGGGGGCGGAAGCAGAAGCTACAGCCAGGCATGGAGATGCAGCCAGGAGCGGTGGCTGGAGCAGAACTGGATGGTGCTCCGGCCCCACCCCCACAGGGACTGGCCTGGTCTCCGCCACCCTCCCCCACAACAAAAAAACAAAAAAAAACCGAACAACTTTGCTCTGTGCCCCCCACAGTTCGGACCTCTGATCTAAAGAGTCTCTCTAATAGCACTACCCACACAGGACGGAATCAGGCCTCATCTTTAGATTAAAGGTGTACTCTACTGGCTCACACAACAAGAAGCCAATCACCTAAAAATATATGAAATACAACTAAGACCTCATTTATTAAGTATATTCAGAATATGATTGGATGCTTTAAGCAAGGTAAGCAAAAACAGCCTCAATATATTTGTAAAAAGTTGTTTTTTGACAGCACATCTGGTGCAGAAAATTTATAAGCAGTAATATTCTGTTTGTCAGGCAAAAGCTGCCTGAAACTGCAATGTCTGTCTTCTCTGAAGGTCACAAGACCACATTGCTTGCTACAACGCACAAGGTTCCTGCTTTTATCCTGATCACTTGGCTCAATTCAACTCTTTCCTGCTCTTTATGTCATCTGTGCCTTCTTCCATGCTGCTCCTTACATCTGAAACTCCCTCCCTCAAAACACAGGTGACCATTTCTCCTTAATGTGGCTCACTTCTGTAGAATCTAGCCAAGTTAGTCAAATGATCAATTTTGAAGTCATACAGTGCAATGTGTTCAGGGCCCTGTATTTTAGGGGACAATGTGTCCAGGTAAATTGGTGCATAAATGCCCTTCTGGTAGCACAAACTAAGGTCTCATTTTAAAGAAGCCAAAAGACATTACATTTCAAAAGAAGACTACTTCAAAATGTGAAACCAATCCAAAGTTGAAGATATTTGCCCAAGTGTACAGGTAGTTAATCCAACAGCTCATAAAGGTGATGAGTTACATCTAACCACTGAGTGATGTTTACAGTTTCACTGCCAACCATTTTAGCACAATCAAGTTCAGGTGATACTCTGATGGCTATAGTGACAGATATTAGGATGGGCAACCAATACCTATGAAGATTTGCTGAGATGACAAACGACAAATTCCAAACCTAAAAATCAAATTGCTACCAATTCTGCACTTAAACTAAGAGAAAGGAGAGAGAGATCCCCTCCAATAATCAAGAGCTTCAACTATTCCCTATTCAGCTGAAAGCTTTTCATCCTTGCATTCAAGGCTCTGCACAACTTCACCCCATTCCAATACCTCAATTCCTAGAAGCCTTATCCTCCACCCAGCCCTCTCATGACTGCTCCCTTAGGCTCTTGCACTCTGTGCTATTTCATGATGCCTTTCATGCTTGGAAAGCTCTAGTCTCCCTCTCCTCATCCAAGATGCTTCTCAATACACTCCTATTCCATCAAGCATTTCAGCCACTAGACTACACTATATCTTTTACTTGTGCCTTTAGGTTGTAGGCTCTTCCAGGTTGTGATTCATTTGTACAGCACTGTATAGGTAAGCTTACACCAGCAGCAGACTTTCAGTTTCCAAAGCAACTATTCTACACTATGTCACTAGTTGAGCCTCTAAACCAAAACTAGGGTACAAATTTGTTTTACAGGATGTGACTTGCCTAAACAAATCCTAAGCATCAGTGCAGGCGATTCATTTCTAACTTCAATTTCAGCGTTTTATCATTTGCTTATGGGCTACACAAGATTGTTTCCCTTTAATTATGAACAACCTTATTTCCTAGCTTTTCCACTACCACCCTTCCCACAAGTTTTCACCATCACACCTGGTTAACAGTTAGATTTAAGGATTCTTCTTCAGTCTGCTTAAAATGAATTCTATTATGCAGGACAGAGTAAGATTGGTTTAAAACAAAAATATTTTCAGCAGAATAACTAAAGAGCAAGTCATTGTTTTAAACCCTTGTGACAACAGTTTCTTCCTACAAAGCAAACCGTTAAAGTATTTCACGCTATAGTTGCGCCCTCCAAGGAGCTGCAGAGACCAAGTACTTCTAACTGGGAGAAATGGCTGTTTTGAGTTTATTGCTAAAAATGACAGTTGCAAAAATCCAGCATTACCATTTTGTCAAGACAGTACTTAAGCAACTGTACTGAAAGCAAGGACTATCTGAAGATTTAATCTCATTGCTACTTTACTATGACCATCCAACATCTTGACAGATGAAAGGAAACACCATAAAGTCAGTCAATGGTGTGGGAGAAGAACCCATATGCGAATGGCAGAACGTCCCACAGTGGGTACAGGTCCACTCACCAGATGGAGGTTGGAGCATACTCTGTGCTTCTTGGCTTGTTTGTGGGCCTCAGCCTGGGCTCTCTAATGGGTCTCCACGATTACTGCACCAGCCTTGACCAAAGCTTCTCCAGACCAAGCGGTTGTGGACAGCATTTTCCCATTTGTCAGTGGGAATGCTGAATTTCCAGAGACCTTGCTTGACCTTCTCGCTGTAGTGGAGCTGTGGCCTGCCTGTGTGGCGTGGGTTGTTCTTAAGTTGGCCATAGAGCACAGCCTTCGGCAGATGATCTTAAGGCATGCACTTCACATGTCCACCCAGCGAAGCCTGCAGGCTAGTTCTCTCAAGGATCTTGTTCTTAGAGATCCATTGGTTCTAAGTGTCTCAGAAAAATTAGTGGGGTCAGGGAAGGTGGAAGCTGGTCAATCTCTGCTCCTGCTTGGGGGTTCATGACCCAATTTTCACAGCCATAAAAGGAGGGTACTGAGGACACAAGCCTGGTAAGTGGACACCTGTGTGTTCAGGTAAACAGCTTGTTGTTCCAGACACGCAAGGTAACTTTGCCAAAAGTGGTAGAGGCTTTGCATCAACAAATCCCACACCCTAGATCACTGGTTCATTTTCCACAGAAGTGTAGTTTACTTCTATCTAGTGATCCAGTTTCCAAAAGTCTCATCTCACTGAGGATTGCAATATCAACACTTAGCTGATGCAGTTCTCCATCAATTATAGCTGTTTTCTGCAGTTCATGGTCTTTCAGTTCAAGTATGGTTAATACAGTGTGAACATCCCAACAAGCAATGATTAATTTAGAGCCAGGAAAGAAGAAGAAGTTGGATGGGAGCTCTTTTTAGCCCATCTTTTCTAGGGCCTTCCCCAAACTGGGGCAAGCAGGCTAACCCTAAATAGGGCTGCTTGAACATCTGAGCTGCTGCCAATGCCTGGGTCCTTCCCACCAGGTCAAGTGACCATCAAGACAATTGGTATAGATTTGCTGCAACTTCTAGACAAAGCACCACTCCAAGTTGAAGGAAGCACCTGCCTTATTGTGTCAGCAACTGTGTCTTTTCTAAATGGGCGTGGTCTCAGGAGTATGGATACTGTTGGTCAACAGGACTCTGGCTCATCGCTTTTCTGGGGACATTTTCTTCACCCAGGGAGTTCCACTACCACCTTGGGCACCCTTGGGGCTTCTCAAGGGGAAAAGGGTTTATTGATCGGTGCCTGTCGCTCGCTGTTACATTGCTGGTTGCACAGTGTATGCATCCAATGGCAAATCCTGGCGAAACTGGCCAGAAAGTATTGCTACTTTACAGCAAGGTAAAAATAAACTAGCTTCAGTATTTCAAGCAACGGTCAGTAACTTTATTTAGCATTAGAACTACTATGAAGGCAAGTCATGTTGTCCACTCTTCTAGGCACAATACAATGCATCCCATTAACAATGCTACTACAGCCACCTATTAGTATAATAATATCTGCCTACTGAACAGATGGTGCACATATATTTAATGCTATAAGCTTATAATATAGAATTGTATAATAAAATCAGCACAGTCATCTTCGGTAAAATTCTGCAACCTTGGAGCACAGAAGAAGTTAAATGGAATCTTCCGTCTAGCGATGACTTTGTTTCTAGTGTCTTTTCCCCCTTCCCCAGGCTCCTCAGAAGGCAATTTTAAACAGCTCTTATACCGATTCCATTTTTCAGTTACAGCTTAGACAGGAGAAAGTCTAACACCATTCCACTAATTTCTAGCTTCTGAAGAAGCCATCTGCAAGAATTACAGCTTCCTTGATGAACAGGCAGCTCAAAAAACTGTTCACAAATCTCTTTCTCCAGAGTATCCTTCTACTGGAAGAACGGTAAATAATTTAGTTCATAGGCCAGGCATTCAGCAGTACAACTCTTGCAGGCTGCCCATCAATGACCTCAATCATTTTTTAGGACCCAGTCCAACAGAATTCTAGTTGTCTGGCTTTAAACATACTTCCATGAATCTATGTAGTCTGAGAAACAAACATCTTGCAGGCAGATGTGGAGTACGTTAGCACAAAACATGTTGCATTTAAAGGAGGCACAGAACCCTCCATACATTTGGTTGAGGCAACTTTTAAGCCTTCATGAAGAAGTGGAAGGGAAGGCCTGTACCAGCTGCTACAGAAAAATGTATAGAAAGCCCTGCAAGAAAGCATTATGAATAGCCTACCAGGAACTTCTTAGCTACACCTCCTTAGTCAGAAGCTGGGTTATGCCACAAAGCTTGCAGGTTTATACGACTCAGAGTGGAAGCGAGCTGCAGAGCCCTCAACCTCTATTTTTTACCCCCCCCATCTGTAGCACTGGGATAAAACCAGCCAAGTATGCCGCTTCTTTCCAAGACGTGAAGTACTTTAGAAGCACAATGTTATTCAGCCTGCTTAGCGTCATTCCCACTCCTGCATTGGACAGAATCTCATCAACAAAATATGCCATCTCCAACTCAAATGCCTTTACTTCATATTGAAGCAGAGTGAATTTTGTTTAGTTTAGAGTAGAGAAGTAGTTTTAATTGGCAAGTTCACTTCCTTAACCCATAATACACTGCGGGCGCCATGTTCTGCAATGTCCGACATAGGGTTTCAACCTTGAGGCAGGAGTTTGGCTGCTGCATAATGTGTCAGTTATATAGCCTGATGAATGCTGCATCACTTTGAGGACAGCAAGCACAGTATGACTCAAGTTGAATGCTAGTGTTTGTTTTCAGGGCTCATTAATACCACCCTCATTAGACATCTTGCACTTCAGTAAGGCCTCCTGAAAGATCACTCTTACTCACTTATAGTAAACATCCAGTTAAACAAGCTGCTCCAAAACAAAAACTACAATATTCCAGAACAGGTTTTTACTAAACCAAAACTGAAAGAGAAACATCTACAGAGATTACGAGAAGTAGCCTGCAGTTTCAATTTCTGGCCCGATCTCACTGTCTGTGCAGCTCTCAATGAGATGGAGAAAAAACAGTTTTCTGATTGGGAACTGGCAAGCAACAAAGACATCAAAAGGAAATTCACATTTTTAGAAGTATCAGGAGGTAGCCGTGTTAGTCTGAATCCACAAAAACAATGAGGAGTCTGGTGGCACCTTGAAGGCTAACAGATTTATTTGAGCATAAGCTTTCATACGGCACTGAATTTAGCTGTATGAAGTGGAAATCCATCAACTTCATGAAAAAAGCTTGCAGATACATTTTTAGAACAATTTTTTTTTTAATTTTATTTTCCTGAAAATTGGGACTTTGAGGTGCTCCTCACTTCAGTGAGGAAAGTCTGAAGAATGTTTGCTTAACGACTCAGACACTGAAGTTTGGTTTATACTCTTACTTTATCAGCAACATTAACTGCTATTAGAGATGCGTGTTATTTGCAGGGCCCTTCCAAATTCACGGCCATAAAAACAACATGTGAAATCTGATCTTGTGTGCTTTTACTGTATAGCCCCCCCCCGATTTCATGGAAGGGACAGGGTCATTTTAGGAAAGATTGTGGTATTTGCAACTCATTTCTGCACAGCCTTCAGAGCTGGGCGGCTGGAGGCCAGCAGCAGCACAGAAGTAAGATTAGCAATACTGTTCTCTTCAACTTTTTCTTACAATGTCCTTGGACCATAGAATATTCTTTATCAAGAATGTTATACCCGAGATATCTGAACATAAACTATTTAGACATTTGCTTAATACAAGGCTTGCTGGCAACACTAGGTTCTTGCCCAACATTTACTATACAGGTCTTAGTCCAAAAGAAGTGCTTCATGTTCATGTATTTGAGACACTGCATGTGTAAAGCAAGCTGCTTACTGAACACTTCCATCTCCACTTGGAGTGTTGCAAACCTCCACAATATGCAGAGTGCTGTAGCTACAGAATGATAGCCAGTAGACTGCAGTCAGAACACTGGTTTCCTGTTGGGTGTGCTGGCGTTTTGTCGGAAGACCAGTTTGGGATGTAAAGTGAAACTCCAACATACGATCTTAATATGGTTAATATAGAACTCTAAAGCTGCTACTCCCTGCATCTGCATTAACAATTCATTTCAATTTTCAGCATGGGATTTGTAGTATTAAAGGCAATATACAAAATAAAGTTGATCTACAATACTTGTTTCAGAATAGAAGCCATGTTAGTCTGTATTCGCAAGAAGAAAAAGGAGTACTTGTGGCACCTTAGAGACTAAAATTTATTTGAGCATAAGCTTTCGTGAGCTACAGCTCATTTCATCACATCTGATGAAGTGAGCTGTAGCTCACGAAAGCTTATGCTCAAATAAATTTGTTAGTCTCTAAGGTGCCACAAGTACTCCTTTTTCTTTTTGCAAATACTTATGTTCAAGTTTGAAGCAATGTTTCTTTACCACTGTCAATCTTCAGACATTTTTACTGTACGTTATGAACTATTGAAACTTAACTCATCAACAGATTTCTAATGGCAATGCCATTAGACAGGTTTTTATCATAGCCTTTTTAAAAGTAACAAATATAAAAGTTTTAGTACTAATTGGAATAAATTTAAAGAAATCCTGAATGCCTGACGAGTATCAGCTAATAGACTTAGACAGTATGCACAAGACCTACATTTCAGATATTTGGATATGTTACTGTAGCTACCACATGCTAAAGTGCGGAAGTTTGCTTGAAGTCTGGGGAACAGTTGGTTCTGAAGTGAAACTACTTCACTGTTCAGACCCTGAAGGAAGGTTAACATTAGGCCAGTGCTAAGACTGTTTTTTTCCTGCTTTGGTCATTTTCTGATATTTAGGTCTCAGACTACAAGTTTCTGTCTCTATTCAAAACAGAAGAGTACAACCCCCTCCCCAGCAAACACTTAACAGGTGAGCTTTACCGTGAGCCCTAGAAATCACACTTGGCAGTGAGGATGGACTGACTTTTACCATTGAGAGAAGGGAGTACAGTGCAGAGATTAGATTTGTGGCTTAATATTTGAGCATTGCTGCAGAGCAGCTCCTTAAAATGAAGCACAGGCAAAAACCTCCACCTTTAGTTTCCCAAGGGATTTGGAAAGTGACACATCACCAAAGCTTTGCCATTGCACAAGACAGATTCTTATCTACTAATCAGCCCGACTTGCTCATGACTTGTCTTCTAGACAAATATAAAGGTATGGCTATGATGACCTGGAAGCAAGCCTCCTAGCCTTGGTCCACAGACTCTGAAGCCTGGTGGGACGGTGGGCTTCAGCAGCCCTGTTCCAGCCCAAACAGTGTCACAGCGTAGTTTACCCTGATATTTTTAGGGCCTTAGTCTAAATCTTGCTACCACAAATCTGTGAACCCAGGCTAGGAGACTCACTCCCCCAGTACAGAACCCTATGAGGATATACAACTTTATAGCTCAATTACCTTCACGATGCCATGCACATGCATATCCAATATGGATCATCCTTAGGTAGCTTATCTGTCCCTCTCGGCACAACTGGGCTTGAACATCCTTCCTTTGGAAGAAAAATTCTACCAGTAGGGGTATTACAGTAGCATCTAGAGGTTCCAAATAAGGATCGGGGGACACTGTGCTAGGTACAGCACAAACTCAGAAGAGAAAAATAATCCCTGCCCTAAGGAGTTCACAGTCTGTTAGTTCATCCATTTTATAAATGGAGTTTAATGTACTGTAAAATGCACTTTTGGGTTGCAGACTCTGTAAGGGAATGTATATATTGAAAAATAAATCAAAATCAGTCATTTATAGAATGTTTGCAAAGGCCCTTGATATAAATGGGAGAAGAAATTTATGTGCGATTGTATGATGTGGTTGCTTATGATGGTAGTGGGCAGGGCTCAGCAGTCCTGAGGCTCACTTCTGGTTTATATCTTAAGTTTCTAAAAGCTTACGCTTCAGGGTTTCAGCTGGCCACCTGCAGGGTTCAGGAAGCAATACTTCCCATGAAACAAAACAACCAGAATATAATTTGCATCTCCTCGCTGACACATCAGGGAGGGCCATGGCTTGAGATTGGACACCAGATGGGGCAGGCCAGGGATCTCAGGTGGGACTAAGCATTCTCTCTCAGGTACTTGGCTGGCTGGTTCTTGCTCACATGCTCAGGGTCTAATTTATCACTATGTGGGGTAAGGAAGAAATGTTCCTCATGTCACATTGCAGTGACCATAGGGGATTTTCACCTCCTGCGCAGCATGTGGGTTACTTACCAAGATTGGTGTCTTTCACTTAATCATTTCCCTGCCATTATGGTGGCCTGAGGCACTAGTGCAGGGGTTCGCAGGACAAATTTTTTGGTGGCCTCAGAATGCCGCCACCAACTCTTGCTGGTGGCTGCTCTCACACATCTTCCTAAAATACTTAATTAGCTTTAGGAAAAGCTAATATACACATATACACATCCAAATCATCGTAATTTATTTATTGATAGCTAGTAAGTCCATTGTGAAAAGTGATATTAAACATATAGGTCCAGAAACTGAAGCTTCAAAATTCTCTCATTAAAGGAGCACGGTCTTATAATTTAAGACCAATGTGTACGTTTGTGAGAGAGTTTTAATGTCTTATTATAGGTTTAGACTTCTTTTTAAAGTTCAGTTTAAAACTTCCATAATGCTGCTGTATTTTGGATGCAACACAAAAAAAAAAAAAAAAAAAAAAAGGAAGAATGGGTCAGTCTGTTTAATAATCCTCATTCCACTTTCACACAGTTGAAACAGCATGAATGAAAAGGCTTTTTTAATGTCTGGTTAACAGTGCAGTTTAAAGTGATAGATTTTAGAGGACTACATGCTTTCATTAACAGTTGGTTCTATTAAGCGGGGGGACCAGAACATTTGGCAAGTATGTTTGGTATTAACAAGCTGGATCACATATCAGGCAACCAGGCATCAGATAGAATTTTACAATAAAAATCAGTCAAATATAATGCATGAAGTGGCTTTCAGAAGCTAAAGTTCAAATGTAGAACCAATATTTACCAAAACTAGTTCAAGACTTCTGGCTTTCAGCTCACTTGAAATATTTGTGTTTCCAATTGTGTTACATGATTAAGGAGATTGGTTGCCCACCTCGGTTATAGAAATAATAGGACTTGCAGCTTTCAGACAGTATGCCTGATGAAAGACTGTTGACAAACATTTGCAGAGATGCAGTCAGCAGAAGTTACTTAGACAGTGCAAAAGAGGCTTCAGAGTCTATGAACAGAGAACACTAGAAGTCCTCAATTAAAATCCAGGACAAATTCACTTAGATTACATCTGTTTACACTGCAGCAAAAAGGTAAATCTAAAAGCCATAGGCCTCTTCACATTCTGGAAAGTATGGCCCATGATGAATGATATCCTCCCTTGTGAGCAGGTTTACTCATAGACAAGGAAAACTATATTCATTATGGTAGTATTTAATTAAAGGGACAGTGACTAAAGTGGAACCTTCAAAAGGTGGTGTCTGCTTAGCTACATTTTCTGCCTCACATGGTAGCTAAGTGGAATCGGGGGGGAGCACAGAGAAGGAGACATGGACACGCCACTGATCTACAAGAGTTTATAACTAGACTACTATAAACAGGTTAAATCCCAATTTACATACCTAACAAGGAAGATCTTTGGCAACACATATATTAAAATTGGAACAATATAGAGAAGATTAGCATGGCCCCTGCACAAGGATGACATGCAAATTTGTGAAGCGTTCCATAAAAAAAAAAGGGGGGGGGGAGACTAAATAGCACAGAAGGAAGCTGTTAACTATAGGAAAAGGAGGGACATTTCCATTATTTGGAACAGGACCTATTTTATTTGGTGCTCTTTCCAGGTTAAGAGTGATCAGCAGTCAGTTCATAAGCTGATGAGTAACTGGCACTAAACATTTCACCTGATGAAATCAGATACAAGTCATTACAGGCAACTGCTTGGTACAAGAAACCTTCATGCTGTGTCTACACTACAAAGAGTTGCGAGGGACATGGTTATGACATGATCACTTTTGTAGAGAACATGGAAGACGTGTCACACACATACCCCATAAAAAATGACTGCACATGTAATCAGTACTAAGACCTTGTATCTACTCTACAAAACTGAAACCACAGATTGCAAGATTCTGCTTGTATTTTAGACAGTGACTTTACCTTAGCATCCCAAAGTAGTCAAGAAAGCTGTCCAAATGCTTCAAACCTATCTACTGCTCACCTATCTCAAAACTTTTACGTGTGGCACTGCTGCACTACCCAGTCAGATAAAGATGGAAACACGCTGCAGTTCTGGCATGGGCCAACTATTCCTGACTCGCACAGTACTCAAACAGTTTTGCAAGTATATAGGTCTTTAATAATAGCGTTCAGTCATATAAGTTTCAGTGCTTTAAAGCCCAAAGACTAGGCAACTGTTAGTAAGATTTACAATCTTTTGATCTTCAAATAGTAGACACAGAGCATACCCTTCTACCCCAGAGGATGGAAGAAGTGTTTAGTTAGTATTTCTTCTCTCAGTAAGTGGTACTTCTACTACTTCAGCCAGTTACACACTACATGTTCTTTCATCTATAGTCAACTACTAGTACAGTACATTTAGAGTACTAGGTTTTTCATGGGATTGTTCTTTTCCAAAGAATGTGGGAGAGAAGAACATTACAAGCGTCACTGACCAGCTTGGTAGCCATAATAGGCTCAAATAAAAACCACCACTAAGTAGAGAGTCTATTCCCTCTCCTGTCCAGTTGAGATATACAGGACATTTTGATTCCAGTTGTTGCTGGCATCCTATCATTTTCCCCCTTCATCACCACTAAAGTGCGTCTTGGCTGTAAAAGACTCGAGGCAGCCCCAGATTACTAGTGCTGGCTAAGAATGGATAGAGCTGAGGGCTCTACCTAGTAGGCCAGACAACTCCCAAAGTCAACAAGCTATCAGGGTTGTGAGGTTAATCCTGTTGCTCAAAGTTTGGTTGTTCTGGCCATCTAGAGAGAGGATCCTGAAGCACAGCATTGCAAGGCCTGCCTTAAGTCTGTTCAATAATTTTAAAACCTCTGCTTTCAGAAGGCTGAACTAGAGAGCTTCATTTTGAGGACCACCACACTACCTTCCCTAAAAGAGCCTGTCTCCCAAACATTAATAGTTTAGTCCTGCAGATGTGCATAGCCTACAAGACAGTAGAGGCTGACTTTATAGAGGAAGTGTTACCCCATAACTAAAATGTCCTTGTTACACAGTATAAGCATGACACCAAGTTAGAGTGACTTTCTTGATTAGGCAATACAACTGTCAGAACATGAGAAACTCAGTTACATTTACTGAGCAAGACCTAAATTCTTCAACATCTGCAAGTTGAAAACTTGGTAAATAAAGTTTCCTTTCCAACATGTTAGTCAAATAAAACTTTGATCAGGGTGACATGTACACAGAGCAAAATATGAACACTGATCTGAGCAAGGCTTACCCTTCACAACCAGTGAACTGCAAACAAGCTTTGAAATGCATCAGGACCGTCCAAGTGCCCAACAGCTATATTAAGCCTTGCACACATTCAGGGACAGTCTGATCTATGGGACCATGCTATCTGAAAGTCCTAATTAAAAAAAGCAAACAACAAAAAACTCCACACAGCTACAGGACAGTATTGAATCCATTAAAATGTTTTTTGGCAGAAGGGTGACATAAGTAGTTTCTTAAGTAGCAAGGACTAGTCACACTTACCAGAACACACAAAATGTAAAATGTGTAGCTGTACAAGAATCATACTGTTCCCAGTCTTATGCAGCCAAAAGTTGGTTTGTCTCTCTACTAAGGTAAGCTTCTTATCCAACTTGCACTGAATTCCTGGGTGTTTCAAGTGACTGACAGGTCCACCCTAGACTAAAACTAGTTTAATGCCTCAGGGTTTTTTTTGTTCACGTGCAGTAAAGGGCTTAACTGATAGTCCAAGGCACTTTCAGGAAAACAAGTCATATGCATCCTTCCCCAACTGCAGTATTGGGTACCAACAGCAGAGCCAGAGGAAACATAGGCAGTTTAGTGGTCCAAGCAAGTCATTCAATTTGTCTCCTGTTCAGTGAGGGTCATAAGAAACTTCACACAGGAGGCCTCAGACTTATAATAGGTTCAGCAAATCCATCAGAGCACAACAATGAACCAAGAAGTGATTTTCTTTGGCTAATCAGAAAGCGTATGTCCTAAAACATTCTATTAACAGGAGAAGGTACAGAATCAGAATTGGAATCAGAATATTTTTAGCAAATTGGAATTAGCAGCAGAGTGTAGAAATAGGAGAGGAGTGCAGAGTCAGGAGCAGACCTTCATAACAGGAAAAGAAAGCAGCTTTAAGCAGCTTATTGTCAGGCTATCAGAAATGAAATGGTTGAAGGCACTCTTCACATTATGTGATTGTTAGTATAGTTTGCCTAGACAACATGATATGGGAAGTTGTCCTAAAAACTATGTCTTCAAGCTATGCTATAAGCAGTATTACGGCTGTCAGTAGAGAGTCTGCATACACATGTCAAGCAAACTATGCTACATTTGTTAATACAGAAAGCACTATTCTGTAGCTATCGTTCTAGTGAGGCCATCTCAGCTCATCAGTCTTAGTTTTAAGAAAGAGGTTTCAGAGTGGTAGCCATGTTAGCCTGTATCAGCAAAAACAATGAGGAGTCCTTGTGGCACCTTAGAGACTAACACATTTATTTGGGCATAAGTTTTCTTGGGCTAAAACCCTGATGAAGTGGGTTTTAGCCCAAGAAAGCTTATGCCCAAATAAATGTGTTAGTCTAAGGTGCCACAAGGACTCCTCATTGTTTTAAGGAAAGTGCATAATGGATCATCGGCTATAGAGAGACAGTTATTACAACCAGTATTTTATCCCACAAAACCCCATACACAGAATGTCACTTTTATTTGAGGTTTCAGAGTAGCAGCCGTGTTAGTCTGTATTCGCAAAAAGAAAAGGAGTACTGGTGGCACCTTAGAGACTAACACATTTATTAGAGCATAAGCTTTCGTGAGCTACAGCTCACTTCATCGGATGCATCCGATGAAGTGAGCTGTAGCTCACAAAAGCTTATGCTCTAATAAATGTGTTAGTCTCTAAGGTGCCACCAGTACTCCTTTTCTTTTATTTTAGTCAATTGTACTTCTATGTTCCAGTTGCATGGATGCTATAGAGGATACTGTGCCAGGAACTGTAAAATGCAAAAAGATCTGCATATTAGATATTTGAGAGATCAGTAGATTATAGCTAATTACAAACCAAATTAAAGCTCAGACAACTGGGTACCTAATCCCACTCAAAAGGCATACCAACCCCTCATTACTAAATAATGGAGTTACAGTGAGGCCTGGAGGAGCAGCTGGTGGGAAGCAGTTGTCTCCCTACCAGGCAGGGTAGATTTCCATTGGCATCAGTGCAGTGTCAAGACTGCTAGCCTGCTGCAACCTCCTGTTTTGAGGTTTTGGGTCTTCAGACCTGCCCTAAGGTTGCTCAAAGAGATCCCCAAAATCCACCATTCCCATACACAGAGCCAAGAATCACCCCCCTCCCCGCCCCACTACTACCAGAAACCTCTTCCAGCCATACTCCACACTGCCTAAAGGCTGGGGGAGGGGAGGGGAGGAGAGAGCAGCCCGTCCCAACCCCCCACCCCAACAGCCACCCACAGAGACAGGCCTGCTTACCCCCTCCAGCCCAGTGGGGGCCAGGCCAAGGGACTCGGACTCCCTCCTACACACTCTCTCCCCGATTACCCCCACGGCCCAGAGAGCACCCCCCAGGCCCAATGGGAGAGACGCCAAGAGACCTGGATCACGCCTACCCCCCCCCCCCCCGGCCTAATGGGAGATGGACCAATGGACCTGGATCACTCCTACCGCCTCACCCCAACCCCCCGCCCCGGCGGGCGCGGCCACGAGCTCACCGCGATGACGTTGACGAAGGTGGTCTTGCCCGAGTACTGCAGCCCCACCAGGGTGAGCTCCATCTCCTCCTTCCAGAAGAGCGAGCGGAACCAGTCCAGCAGCCGGGACAGCAGCGCCAGCATCGCGGCGGCGAAGCGGGCCGAGACCCTCCGGCGCGGGCACGGGCACGGGCGCGGGCGCGGGCGCGAGCTCCGGCCCCTCGGGGACTCGCGGCAGCGATTCGCGGGCTGCGGCTCCGGCCAAGGCCAACGCTGCCCTGCTCGCCGCGCCGCGCTCATATGACGGCTCCACACGCCGGCCTAGGGAGCAAGAGCGGCCCGACCGGCAGCAGCCGCCAACCCAGCCTGCGGCGCCCCCTGCCGGCTAAGTGTCCGCTCTGCGCCCGGGGAGGACTCATTCTCGCGTACCTGCCCTGCCAGCGCCACCCAGCGGCCACCTGAAGGGCTGGGGTTGGGGCAGGGATAGGGACTGGAGCAGGAATAGGGGGCAAGCATAGGGGCTGGGGCAGGGATATAGGGATTGGGGCTGGTGCACAAATAGGGGTTGGGACACGTGCAAGGTGAGCTGTGCCGTTTCTGCACCCCACTGCCACCCTCTTCCCCTTCTACTCTCACCCTGCTATCCCCCCCAAAGACCCCCAGGCCTCCTCCTCCAATAGCTCTACTGCCCCCATCCCACTCCCTAATACCTCATATTTAGGGTTGGAAGGATTAGATCGGTCAGTCAATTTCACTGTATGCACAACAAATATTTCCTTGGGTCATAGTGGAAATTTACAGATAGACAAGGTAAGAAAAATGCTGCTTGAGAACTTATGAGAGTTTGGTTTAGGGACATTTACTTTGGGTTTTTGACTATTAGTGCTTTAATGGCTATAAAGCTTTAACTTTTTGAATCTCACTGGCTCTTGTCATTAAATAATTATTGTCGGATACTCCCCATTATCTGACAACAGCCCCATAATTTCCCACAATTGTGAAAATTTAAATCAATTTAAAAAAATGTCATGCTTAAAAATAAACATCCATATTATCTGCTGAAATTCTAAGAATATAAACATTGAATTCCACCTAGCCTATTCCAAATGTTCAGAAATTTTGAGTCATCCCCTACCTCCCCCCAAAAAATCATGCAACTGGCTTAAAAATCATGAGATTTGGAAAAATAAAATATTAATAGTAGGTTAGTTTTATTTGCCTTCTGCTTTCTGTGCCTTTAGGGTGCACTTGGGTCACATTTTCCAGCTTTTTTCCAGAATCATTAGGGTTAGAAACTTTTTTTTTTTTTCAAAATGAAAACTAAGATTTTCACACGGTCACTTGCCTCTAGGGGTCAGGGCTTTAAACATAAAATATTGCAAGATTTATGATAAATCATGAGAATTGGCAACACTGGCCACCGCTTGCTATGCCGCACAGCTACCCACCCAATACCCAGTACTGCTTCCCCCCATACTGTCCTGGATACCCCCGGTTACTTCCTCTGCTTCTGATACCCCATCACCTTCTGATATCCTGTCTACTGTCCACTGCTACCTTGGTGCCTTCTCTGCTAGCCCACCACCCTGTAATGACCCCTCTTAAACCTGTTGCACCATTAGCCCTGTGCTGCCCCTGAAACCCCTACTGCCCCACACTGTCCCAATACCTCTGCTGCTCCCAACCCCACTGCCCTCTGCTCTCCCACATTGCTCCCTATACCTCCACTTTCTCTTCCCCACTGCCCTGTATTACACCCCATTCACACAGTGAACGCTCTGATGCTACCTCTTATATCTGATGTTCTTACATATTCCCTGCCCTGACTTCCCCCTTCTACCAGCCCCCTGCCTGCTGCAACACCCCAGCCATTTACCCTTTGGAAACAGGTGGCTTATTACATTTAAACTTAGTTACCCTTGGAGCCCTGTGCTAGTGAAAAAGAGAAATTGATTAGCCTGGTTTTCCTCTCCAAAATGAGTGAAGTACATAAAGGAAGCAAATGGTGTCAATGGGGAAAAGTAAATTAACTGTTTAAAGTTAGCAAGGAGTCCGGTGGCACCTTAAAGACTAACAGATTTATTTGGGCATAAGCTTTCGTGGGTAAAAAACCACTTCTTCAGATGCATGGAGTGAAAATTACAGATGCAGGCATTATATAATGACACATGAAGAGAAGGGAGTTACCTCACAAGTGGAGAACCAGTGTTGACAGGGCCAATTTGATCAGGGTGGATGTAGTCCACTCCCAATCATAGATGAAGAGGTGTCAATTCCAGGAGCTGCTTTTGTAATGAGCCAGCCACTCCCAGTCCCTATTCAAGCCCAAATTGATGGTGTTAAATTTGCAAATGAATTTTAGTTCTGCTGTTTCTCTTTGAAGTTTGTTTCTGAAGTTTATTTGTTCAAGTATAGCTACTTTTAAATCTGTTATAGAATGTCCAGGAAGATTGAAGTGTTCTCCTGCTGGCTTTTATATGTTACCATTCCTGATGTCTGATTTGTGTCCATTTATTCTTTTACACAGGGACTGTCCAGTTTGGCCAATGTATATGGCAGAGGGGCATTGCTGGCACATGATGGCATATATCACATTAATAGATGTGCAGGTGAATGAGCCTCTGATGGTGTGGCTGATGTGGTTGGGTCCTCTGATGGTGTCACTAGAGTAGCTATGGGAACAGAGTAGGCAACAAGGTTTGCTACAGGGACAGGTTCCAGGGTTAGTGTTTCTGTGATGTGATGTGTAGTTGCTGGTGAGTATTTGCTTCAGGTTGGGGGACTGTCTGTTTAAAGTTAGGTTGGCTTCAGTATATGGGTCTGGGATCAACAGTTTGACTCACAGAATTTTAATAAATGTGAAAAGAACAGGGGCTGGAGGCAAAGTGTTTTCAAGGAGGGACCTTCGGCTTCGGAACCTGCTTCCCACACCTCCCATTGATCCAAAATAGCTCATCTGTTGAACTTTGCAGTACAAAGGCATAGCTATTTATTTACTTGGTCCTTGAGGGAGGCTGGGACCTGAAATGGGCTGAGATTGGTAGTTCTCTGATAGGTCAAATTTTGTTGGGGGCTGTTAGCTGCTAGTTCCAGCTGATTTGCTTTTTGTAATTTATGTCAGTTATCAAGAGTGCTAGGTAGGTACCTTTTGTGTGCCTTCATGAATAGCCATATATTTTGCATGATTTCAATATAAAACCATGAACTGACCCCACCCAGGTACCATCAAAAGGTTTGATGAATCTACTTTTTGATTCAAATTTGTGACAAAATCTCAAATGAAGGGAGTCCCTCCTGACATTGGGATTCATTGTATTTCACAGTGTAGTTGTAACATTGTTTCCTTTTAAAATATATGATTTTTCACAAGTTAAGCCCCATCCTGCAACTACTTTCACACAAGTGCATCCAAGGAGTCTGCCTCCATAAATGTAATTGCAGGACTGGGGTTTAAGTAATAATCATCATCATCATCTGTTCATGTGGTATATACTATATTCTATACTGCAATAAAATATTACATAAAACACACCGCTAATATACTATTAATTGTGGAAATTTCACATTGATAATGTGTGTCCTAAAGCCATTTAAAAAAAAAAAGAAAAGGGCTCTTGAGTACAGTTATCAGTCTCTATAATGTTCTGATAATCCAAGTGTATTGTACCTAGAAGGGAGTTTACACTAGACCTTCCTGTTGTTGTGCCAGTCTTGTAACAGATTGAGCCTGGTTCTCCTCTCGTTGTCACCACTCTACCTCCATTGCCTTCACAGGAATTAGTCCTAATTAACATGAGTCAGAATTCCTATTCTTAAAAGATGTACAGTATTTTATTGATTTAGCTGTTAGCACAATGCGGTGAATAGGAGACAGTTGCATATACAATCTGCTCTTTCTCCATACTCAAGGGAAATGGGCCCAATTTCATCCTTGATGTCACTCCATTGACCTTAGTGGAGTTACGCCAGGGATGTGTGTGGCCCACAGAGTTTTAAAGTTCCCACAAGCAAAGACATTGACAAAGCAGATAGGGACCTACACTGACCCTAACGTAAAAGAACAGCAGAAAAAGAAGCAGACCACAATATTTTATTAAAAGCCAGAAATGACATGAGTGGTTGCCAGAGATTCACAAGACCCAGTCACAGTGCCAATTACATAATAGGTTACACACTTTCTTTAAACAATTTATCTTTTCTTCAGGGAGAGATCTTTGAGGTGCCCAATGTATTTTTCATTCCTAAAAACATCTAGCGCTAGCCCTCCTTGTGCTTAAACTGTGACATTTGCTGTGCCAGACCCAGAGAGGAGGGCCATTAGCTGAACAACTGAGGATGTAGCTTAAAAAAAAAAGTGTATAGACTAACAGATGCCCATATAATTTATTAGTTATATGCAATGTGGTGGTTTGAAAATAATTAATATTTTGTACTTATCCTTGTTTGCAGGGGTCTCACAACACTTTATATTTTATAAATATTTGAGCCACTGTAGTTTGAGGAGTGGAACTGAAAAAAGAGGGTCAGATTTCCTGAGGGAACCAGTCACAATGGGGATGAAAGGCTATGAATAAGCCTCACAGCACTGGAAGCCCCCTGACTCAGCCAGAATTCCTCAGGGCAGCCAATACAAGGAGGAGCTTTGGCATCCTTTGAAAGAGTGAAGCATGCATTCCCCATTGCACTGGGTCAGCTCTGTGTAGAATGGAATAGGCTGATAGCCCTGTGCTCACTCCATGCCTTCCCACCCTTTATGGGGAAGCTACCAGTTTTGCTAGCCTAGTGCCTGACCCTGCTCCCATCAAAATCAATGGGGATGTCAGTAGGAGCAGGATCAACACTTAGTGGTCTTGCCTGTATACCTGACTAGATTGGGCAGATCCCTATGCAGGGGCTTCCACTGTGTAGAGAGTAAGGTTTCTTTACCCTTTTTGTCTGTTGTATCCTAAGGCAGTCACATGCAGGCCCTTAATTCATTAACATTGCTGTCAGCTAGGCTGTATACCCATTGCACAGGTGAAATCACAAAGGTAAAGAGAGGTTCTCTGATTACTGTAGGTGCAAGCCATTGTTCAGAACCCACATCCTGAGTTTCCCATTTGGCAGGCCAACTCCCCACACTCCCCACTGCTCCTACCAGTGACTAAATGACACATTTCAGAGTAGCAGCCGTGTTAGTCTGTATTCGCAAAAAGAAAAGGAGTGTCCCGGAAGTGGATCTCTTGTGTGGACTGGTCCAGGCTGAGGTTGATGGTGGGATGGAAATTATTGAAATCATGGTGGAATTCCTCAAGGGCTTCTTTTCCATGGGTCCAGATGATGAAGATGTCATCAGTGTAGCGCAAGTAGAGTAGGGGCATTAGGGGACGAGAGCTAAGGAAGCATTGTTCTAAGTCAGCCATGAAAATGTTGGCATACTGTGGGGCCATACGGGTACCCATCGCAGTGCCGCTGATTTGAAGGTATACATTGTCCCCAAATGTGAAATAGTTATGGGTGAGGACAAAGTCACAAAGTTCAGCCACCAGGTTAGCCGTGACATTATCAGGGATACTGTTCCTGACGGCTTGTAGTCCATCTTTGTGTGGAATGTTAGTGTAGAGGGCTTCTACATCCATAGTGTCCAGGATGGTGTTTTCAGGAAGATCACTGATGGATTGTAGTTTCCTCAGGAAGTCAGTGGTGTCTCGAAGATAGCTGGGAGTGCTGGTAGCGTAGGGCCTGAGGAGGGAATCTACATAGCCAGACAACCCTGCTGTCAAGGTGCCAATGCCTGAGATGATGGGGTGTCCAGGATTTCCAGGTTTATGGATCTTGGGTAGCAGATAGAATACCCCAGGTCGGGGTTCCAGGGGTGTGTCTGTGCGGATTTCTTCTTGTGGTTTTTCAGGGAGTTTCTTGAGCAACTGCTGTAGTTTCTTTTGGTAACCCTCAGTGGGATCAGAGGGTATAGCTTGTAGAAAGTGGTGTTGGAGAGCTGTCTAGTAGCCTCTTGTTCATATTCTGACCTACTCATTATGACAACTGCACCTCCTTTGTCAGCCTTTTTGATTATGATGCCAGAGTTGTTTCTAAGGCTGTGAATGGCATTGTGTTCTGCACGGCTGAGGTTATGGGGCAAGTGATGCTGCTTTTCCACAATTTCAGCCCGTGCACGTCGGCGGAAGCACTCTATGTAGAAGTCCAGTCTATGGTGGCTGAACTTTGTGACTTTGTCCTCACCCATAACTATTTCACATTTGGGGAGAATGTATACCTTCAAATCAGCAGCACTACGATGGGTACCTGCATGGCAGCATAGCATGCCAATATTTTCATGGCTGACTTAGAACAATGCTTCCTCAGCTCTCGTCCCCTAATGCCCCTACTCTACTTGCGCTACACTGATGACATCTTCATCATCTGGACCCATGGAAAAGAAGCCCTTGAGGAATTCCACCATGAATTCAACAATTTCCATCCCACCATCAACCTCAGCCTGGACCAGTCCACACAAGAGATCCACTTCCTGGACACTACAGTGCTAATAAGTGATGGTCACATAAACACCACCCTATACCGTAAACCTACTGACCGCTATTCCTACCTATGTGCCTCCAGCTTTCACCCAGATCACACCACACGATCCATTGTCTACAGCCAAGCTCTACGATACAACCGCATTTGCTCCAACCCCTCAGACGGAGACAAACACCTAGAAGATCTCTATCAAGCATTCTTACAACTACAATACCCACCTGCTGAAGTGAAGAAACAGATTGACAGAGCCAGAAGAGTACCCAGAAGTCACCTACTACAGGACAGGCCCAACAAAGAAAATAACAGAACACCACATCACCTTCAGCCCCCAACTAAAACCTCTTCAACGCATCATCAAGGATCTACAACCTATCCTGAAGGACAACCCATCACTCTCACAGATCTTGGGAGACAGGCCAGTCCTTGCTTACAGACAGCCCCCCAACCTGAAGCAAATACTCACCAGCAACCACACACCACACAACAGAACCACTAACCCAGGAACCTATCCTTGCAACAAAGCCCGTTGTCAACTGTGTCCACATATCTATTCAGGGGACACCTTCATAGGGCCTAATCACATCAGCCACTCTATCAGAGGCTCGTTCACCTGCGCATCTACCAATGTGATATATGCCATCATGTGCCAGCAATGCCCCTCTGCCATGTACATTGGTCAAACTGGACAGTCTCTACATAAAAGAATAAATGGACACAAATCAGATGTCAAGAATCATAACATTCAAAAACTAGTCGGAGAATACTTCAATCTCTCTGGTCACTCGATTACAGACCTAAGAGTGGCTATTCTTCAACAAAAAAACTTCAAAAACAGACTCCAACGAGAGAGACTGCTGAATTGGAATTAATTTGCAAACTGGATAAATTAACTTAGGCTTGAATAGAGACTGGGAGTGGATGGGTTATTACACAAAGTAAAACTATTTCCCCATGTTATTTCCCCCCCACCCCTCACTGTTCCTCAGATGTTCTTGTCAACTGCTGGAAATGGCCCACCTTGATTATTACAACAAAAGGTTTTCTTCCTCCTCCCTTCCCCTCCTGCTGGTAATAGCTCATCTTAAGTGATCACTCTCCTTATGATAACACCCATTGTTTCATGTTCTCTGTGTATATAAATCTCCCAACTGTATTTTCCACTGAATGTATCCGATGAAGTGAGCTGTAGCTCACGAAAGCTTATGCTCAAATAAATTTATTAGTCTCTAAGGTGCCACAAGTAATCCTTTTCTTTTAATGAGAATACTGTATCACATATTTCAGCCCCACACACTTCCTTTACAGATGCATTGATTCTCTGGGCTCCCAATTTCTGTAAGTCTTCCTCCAAGGTTTGCAGACTCTCACCTTTTTGTTTGGGCTTCTGTCTCTCCTGCATTGCTAATTAAATACCATAGCAGTACTTGATAGAGCATTTTCATACCTGTGTATCACAAGACACTTTACAGATCTAATAGAGATACATGATTTCATTTATTTCTATAATGTTTAGTATATTCCTAGTAAGATAATAATCATCATCATAATTAATAGGCCTGATCTTAAGAAGCACTAACCACCTGCAGCTCCCACTGCAGTTACTGTGAATTGGGAATACTCTACACTTCTCAGGATCAGGTAAAGGAGGCTTAATGTTCTGACACTGTACTCTTCATCTAAGGCTCTTGAAGCAAATAACATAGCAACTTAATTATTTATTGGTTGGCATTCTGTCCTGGATCTCAGAAAAATACATACAGCAATACCCTTCTGCTTTGTGATTTGCGTATGAACACTGAACAAGATTTCACAAGAGCCAAAAGCAACAGTACAGCCTGTGCATGCAGAAACTCACATTTTATGACATGGGGGAGCTGATCTCAGGGTCATTTCCCTCTGTCGCTATAGATCATTACTGGACTGATAAACAATTTGCTAAGATATATGTCTTTGTACAAGCTGAAAACAGACAAGAATACACACCATTGCACAGATTTCCCCCCCAAATCACTAATGGACATTTTGTTTCTGGGAGCAAGTAAAATTTGCTAACTTAACCACTCAAGCAAAAAAAGAGTCAAAGGTACAGGGCATTATGTACTGGAAAACTACCACATTAATACTTGGAAGAACACAAAATTCCCCTCATTTTCTTGGAATTGTAAAAGCTTCACAAAGGCTTTCCACATGGATAAGAAATGCCGTTCCATGATTTCCAGGCAATAGGCTTGGGGACTGACTACAAGCTGCTTCCAATATATGGGGTGGGGATGATATGACTTCTCTCTTAAGCTTAGTACCACAAAAGAGTACCACAGACTTTAACAGCTTCTCCAATGTCCGTGTTTGAACATTGTGAATATTTCTCTTAATAAAATCCTGTTGTAAAGCTTTATCGTATGGCCAACATAGCAGGATTGACCACAGTGATTTCACTCGACTATTAAAGCTCATTATATCATCTTAATAGTACAGCTTAATAGTACATGCTCTCAGCTTATAGTGTATCCAAAGGGCCTGTAACTGCAGTAGGAAAGCCAGACCTGAACAATAACCTAGATAAACAATTTAATTGACTTTTCAATAGACTAACAGTGGTTCTTAGCAGTACAGGGTTTACCATGGCACCAGTGGCCCCAGCCCGCTCTGCTCCGCCGGCTCCCAGCCGCGCTGCCGGTGAGTGCTGGGGGGGCGGTTCCCCCTGCCCCCCACGTCCGGGAGCCAGGGGAGCAAAGCAGAGCGGAACGGGCTGGGGCCGGGTCACTCTACTTCCCGATGCCCCATGATGTGGGGTCGGGCCCGCCCTGCAATCACCAGACGGCAGGAAATGGAGTGACCCCGCTCCACACCACCGGCTCGTGCTGGGGGGCGGTTTCTCACCTGCCCCTCCAGCCTGGGGAGCAGATGGAGTGGTGGGAAGGGGCATGGGGTGGGGAAGAGAAGAGAAGGAGGCAGGGGAAGCGGGGGTGGGGGGAAAGGCAGTGGGGACGAAGGGGGTGGGGAGGAGATGGGACGGTGGGGAAGGGGCATGGGATGGGGAAGAGAAGGGGTGGAGGAGAGGAGATGGGATAGTGGGGAAGAGAAGGGGGTGGGATGGGGAGGAGATGGGACAGTGGGAAAGAGGCATGGGATGGGGAAGAGAAGGGGAGGAGATGGGATAGTGGGGAAGAGAAGGGAATGGGGGAGAGAAGGGGTGGGATAGGGAGGAGATGGGACAATGGGAAAGGGGTATGGGATGGGGAAGAGAAGGGGATAGGGGAAGCGAGGGCAGGGTGGAAGAAAGGGAGTGGAGTGGGGAGGAGATGGAGTGGTGGGGAAGGGTCATTGGATGGGGAAGAGAAGGGGGCAGGGAAGATGGGGTGGGGGGAAGGCAGTTGGGACGAAGGGGGGTGGGGAGGAGATGGGACAGTGGGGAAGGGGCATGGGATGGGGAAGAGAAGGGGATGGGGGACAAAAGGGGTGGGATGGGGAGGAGAAGGGGCAGGGGCATGGGATGGGGAAGAGAAGGGGATGGGAGAAGCGAGGGCAGGGTGGAAGGAAGGGGGTGGAGTGGGGAGGAGATGGAGTGGTGGGGAAGGGACATGGGATGGGGAAGAGAAGGGAGTGGGGGTAGGAGGGAATCTGGAGCCCAGCGTGCAGCATCCCCTTGGCAGAAGCTGGGACTCCCCTATTAAGCAGGCCCATCGAATCTTCACCCTGACAAGCCCCAGCTCCCCTGCATCTGTACCACCCCAATGAGCCCCCCCAACCACCCTCCCCACTGAGCCCCAACCACCTGGACCCCCACCCAAATGAACCCCACCTCCCCTGCATCTAGACCCGGCCCTGCTGAGCCCCAAACACCTGCACCTGGATCCCCTGCAGAGTCCCATTGTCCCTGCACCTGGAACCCCCCAATGAGCGTCTATGTATCCAGATCTCCCACTGAGCCACCCGCACCCAGATTGCCCCACAGAGTACTCTCTTACTCCCACCTGGATCTCCCCACACTAAGACCCTCTGCACTTGGATCCTGCTGCTGGGATGAGCCTGCTCACCCACACCTGGTGCACCTGGCACGGGGGGCAGGGCCCCAGGCTGTTTTTGGGGCAGGCCTGGCCCTTGCACTGTGTCAGGGTTGGATGCAGCCTCACTGCCAAGTCCCTGTCCTGGGGTGGGGTGTGGGGAGGCTGCAGGGTGATCTCCCACCTCCATGCAACCAGTGGCCTGTGCTCCCTACTGCCATGTTAGAGCCTCCATATTTATTTATTAACAAATAAATTCGCAGAATTTTAAAATATTGTGCGCAGAATTTTTAATTTTTTGGTGCAGAATTCCCTCAGGAATACGGGGTGCTGTGCATCTGTGATGGTGGGACTATGAGGAAGGTGGTGGGCAGTGGGAAGGTCTATGGGCAGGGCGTGCTGGGCGAGCAGTGTGGTATGCAGGGTGCTGTGCAGTTGTGATGGGAACTGCTGGTCTAGAACACTTAGCTTTGGTTTAAGTCTATTAAGCCCACTGTATTGCTAAATCCCAGTAATCATACGGCACAGGGTATTACTGTAATATTCTCAGCTTGAACATACAAGTCCATACAGCATTTGGAGACAGTAGAAAGTCCTTATAAAGGGCCAATGCTCGAGGTCTTTATGCTGTGCTTACTCCAGGGAATACCCATTGACATTACTAGCTCAGGTAACAAAGAAAGCTAAAATTAGTATTATAGGGCCCTAGATTATTATAATCATCAGCAAATGACCAGTACATATAAAAGTGTGGGAGTGGGGGGCATTTAGGCCACCAGGTAAACAGATCGTTGCACTTATAATTTAGAGCAAGATCTGCGGTGGTTTTTCACCAGGCCTCTAACCAGCCCACCCTGACTTGTACCCCATACTAACACTTCGGTAGTGTTAGTCTAGGCCAGGGGTTCTCAAAATTCATTGCACTGCATCCCCGTCTGACAACAAAAATTACTGCATGACCCTGGGAGTGGGGACTGAAGCCTGAGCCTGCCCAAGCCCCTCTGCCTCAGGTGGAGGGCAGGGGCGCCAAAGCCAAAGTCCAAGCTCCACTGCCCTGGGCGGGGGGAAGCCGAAGCCCAAGGTCTTCAGCCCTGCGGTGGGGTCTATAACCTGAGCCCTGCTGTTCAGAGCCAAAGCCCTGGGGCTTCAGCACTGGGCGGTGGGGTTCAAGCTTAGGCTTCGGCCCTGGCAAGTCTAACGCCAGCCCTGGTGGCCCCATTAAAATGAGGTCACGACCCACTTTTGGGGTCCCAATCCATAGTTTGAGAACCGCTGGTCCAGGCTTTCATTTAAAAAAATTACCAGCCCCAGTTCTGCATCAGTTTGTTGTAGCTCTGCCAACATAAAGGGACCACAAAGCCTGCTCAATCAGACCGCCAGAATACCCTAGTGTTTTTCAGGGGCGGGGGTTCTCCAGGCATCATAAGACTGGGTAGCAACGGTCAGCCAGTGCTGCCATCCGCCCTCTGCATAGTCCCAGAGGAAGGAGGGAATATGGCCAACACTCTCTGCGTTTCAGCTCTTCCGGGCTGGCAGGATGGACCATAGGGAGTTGTCCAAAGCCACCATAATTGGGATCGTGGGCCCAGAATCTGGGAGGTGCAAACGCAGCTTGCTCTCCCTACTAAGCAGTGGAGCTTGAGCTTTGCCTCCTGAGAGAGAGCACACAAAATCAGGGTGTGGGTTACTCCTGTTCTTCTTATTCGAACTGTACTCTTCGGGGGTGAGGAGTGCAGGGGAGCGGATGGGCAGGGAATGTTTTCATTTGTGATTCCAATCCTGCTTTGATGGCTAGTTTCGATAGGCTCCTAAATTTGTTTAAAAACTGGGGCATTCTGGCAGGCAGGCCAAGCAGAGCAGGACAGGTGCTGACTGAGCAGTCTTTGTGGCCACCATCCTTTTCCATCAACAGAGAAGTGTCTGACCTGCTGTGAAGCTAAATGAGCAACTGTATCTGAAAAAAGAACAGGAGTACTTGTGGTACCTTAGAGACTAACACATTTATTTGAGCATAAGCTTTCGTGGGCTATAGCCCACTTCATCAGAGGCACAGAATGGAACATATAGTAAGAAGATAGATATATATATACGTACAGAGAACATGAAAGGTGGAGTAAGAGGCTAAATAATTAAGATGAGCTATTATCAGCAGGAGAAAAAAACTTTTGTAGTAATAATCAAGATGGCCCATTTAGACAGTTGACAAGAGGGTGTGAGGAAACTTAACTTGGGGAAATAAATTCAATATGTGTAATGACCCAGCCACTCCCGGTCTCTATTCAAACCCAAGTTAATGGTATCTAGTTTGCATATTAATTCAAGCTCAGCAGTTTCTTGTTGCAGTCTGTTTTTGAAGCTTTTCTGTGGCAAAATTGCCACCTTTAAATCTGTTACTGAGTGGCCAGAGTGGTTGAAGTGTTCTCCTACTGGTTTTTGAATGTTATGATTCCTGATGTCAGATTTGTGTCCATTCATTCTTTTGCGTAGAGACTGTCCGGTTTGGCCAATGTACATGGCAGAGGGGCATTGCTGGCACATGATGGCATATATCACATTGGTAGATGCGCAGGTGAACGAGCCTCTGATAGTGTGGCTGATGTGATTAGGCCCTATGATGGTATCCCCTGAATAGATATGTGGACAGAGTTGGCAACGGGCTTTGTTGCAAGGATAGGTTCCTGGGTTAGTGGTTCTGTTGTGTGGTGTGTGGTTGCTGGAGAGTATTTGCTTCAGGTTGGGGGGCTGTCTGTAAGTGAGGTCTGGTCTGTCTCCCAAGATTTGTGAGAGTGAGGGATCATTTTTCAGGATAGGTTGTAGATCCTTGATGATGCACTGGAGAGGTTTTAGTTGGGGGCTGAAGGTGATGGCTAGTGGCGTTCTGTTATTTTCTTTGTTGGGCCTGTCCTGTAGTAGGTGACTTCTGGGTACTCTTCTGGCTCTGTCAATCTGTTTTTTCACTTCAGCAGGTGGGTATTGTAGTTTTAAGAATGCTTGATAGAGATCTTCTAGGTGTTTGTCTCTGTCTGAGGGATTGGAGCAAATGCAGTTGTATCTTAGAGCTTGGCTGTAGACAGTGGATTGTGTGGTGTGTCCTGGATGGAAGTTGGAGGCATGTAGGTAGGAACAGCGGTCAGTAGGTTTCCGGTATAGGGGGTGTTTATGTGACCATTGCTTATTAGCACAGTAGTGTCCAGGAAATGGACTCTCCATCCCCCTCAGTAGCTGATCCACCAGGCGCTGGAAGGTGGCCAGCGCTCCCTTGAGGCCGAAAGGCAGGGTCAGAAACTCATAGAGCCCCAGAGGGGTAATAAAGGCAGATTTCAGCCTGGCATCTTCATCCAGTGGTACTTGCCAATAGCCCTTTGTAAGATCCATAGTGGTAAGGTAACAAGCTCCTCCCAGCTTGTCTAGGAGCTCATCAGGCCTCTGCATGAGGTAGGCATCAGATACAGTGATGGCATTGAGCTTCCGATAGTCCACACAGAACCAGATCGACTCGTCCTTTTTGGGGACCAGCACCACCGACAAGGCCCAAGGGCTGGAAGATGGCTGGATCACTCCCAAAGCCAGCATGTCATTGACCTCTCTTCCCAGGTCCTGAGCAGTTTTCCCTGTGATGCGGAAGGGGGAGCATCTTATAGGCAGGTCCGATCCTGTCTGCACCAGGTGGACAGTCAGATTAGTGCGTCCAGGCTGGTTGGAAAACAGCTATCGGTACAGATGCAGCACTCTTCTGATCTCAGCTTGCTGGGCAGGGGTTAGCCGATCAGAGAGAGGAATTGTTTCCTGGGAGGAGCCAGCTCCTGTCTTAGGGAATAGCTCTATTAGAGGGTCACCTCCCTGCTCCTCCCAATGTCCACACACGGCCAGCACCAGATTCCCTCTGTCATAATATGGCTTTATCATATTCACATGGTACACCCGGCGGTGGTGCGCCCGATTAGACAGCTCCACCACATAGTTTACCTCATTTTAATTGCTTGACCACCTTAAAAGGGCCTTCCCAAGCAGCCTGTAGTTTGTTTTTTCTCACGGGGATGAGAACCATCACCTGGTCCCCAGTGGCATAAGCGCGAGCCTGCCCCGTGCAGTCTTACCAGACTTTCTGCTTCCTCTGGGCTCTGGCCAGATTCTCCTCACCCAGGCCCATTCAAGGTGCCTGTGGCGAGGGTACAACTGAAATGGGGGCCAACGAGGGCCTCAAGGATGTGGGGGTGCACCACCATTTGCCCACTGAGGTTTTGATGGGGGGGGGGGACCTAGAGGACTGTCCCAGCAGTCCCCAGGGTGCCCTGGTTATGACCTGTAGCCACAGCCGGCAAGGGGCACTGCGCCCTGACCTCAGAGAGGGTACCTTGCCAGAAGCGTGGGACTCTACCCCGGAGGGGAGGGAGCATCAAGGGACACGGCTCAGAGAGGCTGCAGTCTCAGACCGAGCTGGCGAAAGGGAGCAGGTCCCCATCCCTTCCCCGACAGCTGAGTTCCAGACCGAGTTACAGAAAGATCCCTCCTTGCAGAAGCTCAGGGACCTGGCCGACCTCAGTGCAATGCAGACCATGGTGAGAGGTTGCCAGGAGAGGTTCCTGTGGGAGAAGGGATTCCTGTACCAATAATGAGCACCCCAGGGGAAATGGAATCATGGGGGATCAGGAAGCAGCTGGTGGTCCCCCAGAGGTATCGTCACAAGTTACTGTACCTGGTCCATGACATTCCTCTCTCAGAACACCAAGGATTCCGGTGCACCAGGCAGAGGCTGCTACAGACTTTTACTGGCCGGGGGTCTTTACTACTGTACAACAGTATTGCCGATCCTGTGACCCCCGTCAGAGGGTGGGGAAGGCTCGGGACAGGGGGGGAAAGCAGCTTTGAGACCTTTGCCCATCATAGAGGAGCCTTTCCAGAAGGTGGCTATTGCCATAGTGGGACCTCTCAGCAAGACGACCCGGTCGGGGAAGAAATACATTCTGGTGGTGGTAGATTTTGCCACCCGCTACCCCAAAGCAGTGCCCTTATCTTCTATTGAAGTAGACATTGTGGCAGATGTACTGCTGATCATTTTCAGACAAGTGGGCTTCCTCAAGGAAGTCTTGACAGACCGAGGATCCAACTTCATGTCGGCCCTGCTCCAGTGCTTGTGGGAGAAATGTGGGGTCTGGCACAGCTGGGCCTCAGCGTATCACCCGCAATCCAATGGGCTGGTGGAGAGGTTCAATGGAACCCTAAAAACGATGCTGAAAACATTTATGAACCAGCACCCGCAGGATTGGGACAAGTACTTCAAATAAATTTGTTAGTCTCTAAGGTACCACAAGTACTCCTTTTCTTTTTGCGGATACAGACTAACACGGCTGCTACTCTGAAATTGTATTTGAATGTGTGATGTCCCTTGATGAGGGAAATTATTTCTCATGGCCAGCAGATGGCATCCATATCCAAATTTGCAATTTCAATCCAGAGCTCAAAGAGCTATCTTCTTCCTTTTGATAACAGTGGCTTACACTAGATAACTCCTTTACTACATTTTCTAATGAAGTGTTATAACTTCCACAGGGACACTGAAATGGTGACGGGAAGGTCTGATGTTCATGATTGCCTACCTCCTAGGTCACAGCTTAAAACAGGATGCAGCACCAAGCTGAGCTCAACAGATGGGTGATTCCTGATCAGGCAAATCACTCCTCCACCTACAATTCCTGGCAAGCCACGCTAACTTAAGCTACTACCTGGCCCCAAATTTAGGTTTCCAAATCTTTTTCTTCCTGTGATTTCATGATTGCCACTGGGGGCACAAGGTAAAACAAAACCAACCATATACTTTCCCTTCCTGACTCTGCACGCATTTACTAGAGGTAGGTATTGTTCTCCTGCCTTTAGCTGGGAAGAGCCAAGAGTTTGCTTTTCTTCCCACACCGCCTCCCATCACCAAAGATGATATCTAAGAGTTTAGGAGTGGTGGATAGGGAGGAAGCTGTGGCAGGATGACACTTGAAACTAACACATCACAAGTAACATCCTGCTTTTCCTAGGCACAGCTCAGGGCAGGGACCATGTCTTCCTATGAGTTTGTACAGAGCCTAGTGCAACAGGGCTACTATCATCAGTAGTGACATCTAGCCACTACCACAATATAAACACACACTACCAGTAAGGACAGATGGATTTCACTGTGTTCTTTCTTAAATTCTTGTGTTCGGCAGAGGTTTCTCTACTGTCAAGATGTATTCCTTTGACTTTGAAACACAGGCTTTAGAAACTAGAACTCTGTAGTTCTCCTCTCAGAGACGATTGCACACAGCTAGGTACTCTTATAAAATGAAGATGGGATTCACCCAAGGACTCCTGGATCTGGGAGATTATGCCACTGTTTGCATACATATCTAGATGAGGGGCTGGTGAAGCAGGCAGGTGCATATTGCACTTTGTGTTTTCCAGTCCTGGAAAGAGACTATAGCTCTGTCTCAGAGGAACCCACTTGGGAATCACCAAGTTATGATATTGAAGTAGGTGCTACACTAGACTTCTCTAGGTGAAATTACTTCTCCTAGAACAGAGGGCATGGCTTCACCTCCTAGTCAACTAAGAGGTTTTTATATTGGGCAAGCTATAAGGTTAGCTACCACTTGACAGTGAGAATGCAAATCAGTAAAAACACTTGAATATTTTGTTCAGGAGACCTTCAGCAGGCACTTTTCAATGTGACTTGATGCAGCCGAGTGTCCCACAGGCCACCAGCAACACTGCTGCTTTCCTCCTAAGGCAAGGTAGTAGGAACATGAATCAGCAGAGCAGACAAAAAAAACTGATGTAAAGAAAAGGTGCTATTTTGAGCATAAATAAAAACACCTTCATCCCAAACCTGAGCTGGATTCCCTTGCATAGACCTCTGTACTTGGGTAGGGCTCAACAGAGGGAAAGGTCCTGGCTTGCAGATTTATTACAGGATCAGGGCCTTTGTCAGTTCATTTCCTTCACCGGTACTTGTAGCAGGGACATACCCAGTCCAGCTTCTAGCCCATCTAATGCCTCAGTTTCCCGTCAGATGGGAAACCACCTTCTTCCCCTGCTCATCTTCCAGCCCCTAAAACAGTTAAGTCAGGGGTATCTGAGTCCTACAGCTAAGTCTCAAAGTCCCACCCCTTCCAGAGTTTAATCAGAGTCCAAAAGGAAACAAACCTATTCTCCTATCCCAGACTCTCACCAGGCCCAGACCCTTCTCTCAGGATTGATTCTCTTCCTCAACAGAATTTAACCCTTTGTTTTGGTTCAGCTTCCAACTTGCTTGTGTTCTGACCAGTTCAGTGGTTCTCAATCTATTCACCATTGTGGGCCACGTATGCAGATCGCTATGTGTTATGTGGGCCGCAGCCACACAATATATATGCTACCTGTATTGCCTTGAGGATGTCACATGGGCCACAGCTGTGTGATGATTTGGCCACAAGCAGCCCATGAATTGAGAACCACGGGATCAGTTCCTTCTTCCCCCACAGGGATAGGGATGTTTGGACAACCTCCCAGGCAACAGCAGAGAGGGAAAACCTCACACTTACTTTTTATTGGAAGTTCCCTGCCCTGGAACCATAAACAGTCAGGCTATCTGTCCCATACCAAACTGCCCTAATTTATTAGTTATTTATCTTACCATAGCATCATAGCCCCAGTCACAGACCAGGACCCCATTGTGCTAGGCACTTACAAACATGGGAGTTTTTTAAAAAAAAAACCACCCTTGTTCTACATGGCTTCCAATCTAAATCTTCCCAGGACATCTTCTTATATATCATGCCTAGGAACCCCCAACTCCTCACCCTAAAGCCTCCCCTCTATCTCTCAGCAGGCCTGGTTCTTAGTCACCTGGCTCCTGGCACCTGACCATTGTATTCATTCCCTCTCCACCTGGGCAGGAGAATTAAGCCTGGCACAGATGAGATTGAGTCCCAGCTCCTTTAAAGGGCCAGCTCACCTTGTGACAGTGTTTAAGGTTGAGTTCACTAACCACTATTGGGGAATGAGACTATATAATATATAAACTTCACCTTGAATAAAGATTATTTTCATTAGGTTGATGTTTTCGGGGCTTTCTCCAGTATTAATATTTTCCTATAGACTATAGGGAAATGGTTTTGATTTGTTCTCCTTACATCTTTACTCCTTCCCCACTTTCTTTTCTTTGAATAATTACTCTGTTGCTTTCTCAAGTGGTTTTCTGTTTCTTCATGGGTTGTACAGCAGAGGGGGCTGCAGACCCATCACACCTTCCCACCACCCCCCAACCCCCCCTCCACCCCGGCTTATAAACAAACCGCCTCATCCTCATCCGGAAACGTGGTTCACTCGTGACTTTGGGTCTCCCGGGCTACCAGTGCCATGTACTGCCGTGTGATGCTGTGCCAGCATGTACTTGAGCAAATCTTATCTTTTAATGCATATAATAAATGCAAAGCAAGTTATTTGATCTACAGCGAGTTGGTAACAAACAAGGAATGAATACAACGATGATGTTTTGTCTACATGTCAATTCCAACCTCCTCAGCGTGACTTTTTTTTTTTTTTTTTTTTTTGAAAAGGTGGTGTACAAGCAGATGGGGAGGTAACTGGAGAAAATGATTGTTGTTTTGACACAAGGAAAAGAAACAGGGACATTTATTCCACACACCACTAGATTTATAGTTTATATTAAGCTCTTATACAGAACTTTTTATCAGTAGGCCTCACAATGCTTTACAAAGGAGGTTTCATTATCTTTATTTTACAGAGGAGGAAAATAAGGCTCGGTGACTTGCCTGAGGTCACTAAGCAGGCTAGTAGCAGAGCAGCTCTTCTGATTTGTAGCCCATTGCTCTAGCTGCTAGGCCACAAGAAAAGGTGTTACACAACGCTGAATGCAAGGAAATATCACTCATTGCTCCGCTGTCACAGAGGAAAGGTCTGTCTGTGTATCAAAGTATTTATAACATCATCTTATGCAAAGCCAAAGGTGGATTGACCTATAACCCCAATATAAATATACAGTTTATTACAGGTATGAGCCTTGCTTCAGGTGTGCCCACGGCTCAGATGATCCCACCTGTACATAGTTTGGGAATGAAACTAATAAGGGGGAAATGTAGGTTGAACATCAGGGAAAACTTCCTGACCATGAGATGTATTACTTTATGGACTAGCTTCTCAAGGGAAAAGCACATGGGGCTATTAAAAGTAGACAATGGACTAATGGATCCATCCCATGGCCAGATTATCTACTGTGACCATGCACAAAGGATCTGGATTCTAGCCATAAATGTCCAGCAGATAATTTGCCTTGTGGAGAGGAACTCTCCATTGGCATAAACCAAGCAGAGGCAGTTACTGCACCAGCCACCGCTGCCTACATAAGAGGGGGTGGTAGAGTTGATTTGCGCTCCATCAATCCTTCCCTGAGCTAAGGTCCCTTAGGCTGTTCCAAGTGAGGGTAGGGTCAGTGACCAGCTCCCTGATGCTGCCCCCCTCCACCTTGTACCACAGCCTATATTACAGATATGAACGTTCTGGGCCAAAAGCCTCAGCTGTGTAAATCTGCCTCGCTCCATGGTAGTATAGGCAATGGAGCTACACTAATTTGCACCAATCAAAGATCTGGACCACTGTCTCAAACCCAACCTGAACCCCACACTGTGTGAACAGCATTCTTGTAGGAACATGCCTAATATCTGAGGCTGCCCACGAAACCATTCCCTCTGGGAAATCATCTTTAGGAGGAAGTTTCTAATCTCTGATTCTTTGTGGCATGTAGCCTACCAGCAGGTCCTCAGTACCTTTGTGTTCCTAGTTCTTCCTTCCCAGGAAGCAAGGAGCTGCACCTTGCTGCACACCATTTTGAACAATTCATTTTTTTGGTGGAGAATTGCACCTTAATGCTAAAATCTGCTTTCATGGCAAATGATTATTCCTCCATTTATACAACTCTCTTCTCCTTGGCTGAATCAACTGAGAATAGAGGCCATCTCACTGACATTCTGGTTCTTCTTGCTGCGTATGCTGTGTCAACACAATGACATCGGATCTTGCTGTGTACTTACATACACAAAGAGCAGCCATATACTTTCAGTCTGATTAATTTTTATTCTTGATTAATAAAAACAATAAAAGAAGAAAGAACAAAAGTAAAGTCTCTGAGACAGCATAGCATGTACCTGCTTTATACCATGCTGCATCAACTCTCCTCACAAATTTTATCCACCAAGGTACTTATATGGCCCTAATCGCCATAGTTTCCGAGCCCCTTTCACTCATTACTAGTTTTCATTTTTCCCCGGGCTCCCATGAGATAGCATTTTGCTATCTTCATTTTACAGATAAGGAACAGGATAAAGTACTTGGCCAAGGTCACACAGGAAGCCTGTAACCAAAGTGGGAATTGAACCTGTGCACTGGAATCACTTGGGTTGCAAATAATGGGGTTGTAAACAAGAGCCCAGTTTGATCCATTATTCCTTGTTATCACAGGCTGCAAGGTAGACCCACCGATTCAGAACTGCACGTGTACCTGTGTCTGCCCCACATGGGTCCACAGTTACTATCTAATTACTGTGTGGCATATGCAATCACAGTATTGGCATACTCCACTGTCTAGTTATTTATTGAGTTGGTTGCCTGCATGTGCAACTACTAAGATGTGGCCTGCAAAGTAGAATGATAGTTTTGAAAACACCTGGGCCACATTATTTTGTGTAGATATTTATTTATTTAGATTGTGGTCTTAAACAAATTCCATCCCTAAGGGGGCCCATCCAGAGCTCAACATACATTTTAAATGACAAGCACATAGGAGGTACAAAGTAAAAATCATCCTTAGCAACAGCATTTCTTCCTCCCACTCAGCCACACATCAGCTGATCACCAGGCATATGACCCATACAGCTTAAAACCCCAACACCACATTTTCTCACCAGACACACCCTATCTTATTAGTCTTTAACATAAAGGTAGTAGTAAAACTGAATGTTTCCCTTTGAGTATAATTCATATAAACAACAGCAAACTAATCCCTATACCAGAGCCACTTCCCAGTGCTTCAGTTAGCAACTCCCATCAGCAGTTCCTGATTTTGCCCCTGACAACTTGTAATTATCTCTTCCTTTTGGGGAACAGTGAGGGGTGAGTTTCTAGGCACCTGTCAGAATTTGTCTCTATAACTCTCCTTCCACAACATGTAGTGAACCCATCTTACGGGAGGAATATATAGGGCCTAGAACCTGTGTCAACAAATTAAACAGCAGGCTAATTAGTGCTTAGCTTTACTAGTTAGGAAGGTTCATTTGGCTAACCTCCTCCAATCAAATACATGTTTGCTCAGTCCACCCTATCCCTGCGATATTTGATTAGCTACAAGGGAAAGTGGGGATTGGGCAGATCTAAACCATTCTCATAGTTTCTTCAGCTGAAGTCTCTAGCCTGATGCACCCTTCACCCCAGTATAGCAGGGTGCAGTCCAGAAGTCTGATGAAAGAGAAAGGAAGTAAGAGGCAGCATTTAATTTGTATGAGATAAGCACCTTCCTTTCAGAGCATGTAGTAACTAGAAACCAAGAGTAATTGCCATAAGTAAGGAGACTGGTGTTACCCAAGGCACAATGCAGCTGTTTGATGGGATCAAAACAAGCCCAGCTCTACTGTTCACAAATATTGCCGACTGGAGTAACCATGTTCTACATCCCATTTCTCTGGAGGGAGGGAGGAAGGAAGGAGGGACACATGAAGACAAAAACAGCAATAAGTGACCCACACTTTTCCTGGGTTTCAGAGTAGCAGCCGTGTTAGTCTGTATTCGCAAAAAGAAAAGGAGTACTTGTGGCACCTTAGAGACTAACAAATTTATTAGAGCATAAGCTTTCGTGAGCTACAGCTCACTTCATCGGATGCATTTGGTGGAAAAAACAGAGTAGAGATTTATATACACACACACAGAGAACATGAAACAATGGGTTTATCATACACACTGTAAGGAGAGTGATCACTTAAGATAAGCCATCACCAACAGCAGGGGGGGGAAGGAGGAAAACCTTTCATGGTGACAAGCAGGTAGGCTAATTCCAGCAGTTAACAAGAATATCAGAGGAACAGTGGGGGGTGGGGTGGGAGGGAGAAATACCATGGGGAAATAGTTTTACTTATGAGTCATTACACAAAGTAAAACTATTTCCCCATGGTATTTCTCCCTCCCACCCCACCCCCCACTGTTCCTCTGATATTCTTGTTAACTGCTGGAATTAGCCTACCTGCTTGTCACCATGAAAGGTTTTCCTCCTTCCCCCCCCTGCTGTTGGTGATGGCTTATCTTAAGTGATCACTCTCCTTACAGTGTGTATGATAAACCCATTGTTTCATGTTCTCTGTGTGTGTGTATATAAATCTCTCCTCTGTTTTTTCCACCAAATGCATCCGATGAAGTGAGCTGTAGCTCACGAAAGCTTATGCTCTAATAAATTTGTTAGTCTCTAAGGTGCCACAAGTACTCCTTTTCTTTTCACACTTTTCCTGTAACCCTTCTGGCCTTACTAACAGGAACTGCAATTTTAGACTGAAAATAAGACAAGATTCCTCTTTAACTGTTGCAGAGGGGTGTTTCTAACAAAATTTCATCATTTTAGCCCCCTTTTTATATGCAGTGAGGCACTGCAGAAAAGCATATGGCTCTGCAATTGCTATATTTACACCTCAATGTGTTAGAGAGACAAGGTGGATGAGCTTCTTACACAGAGCTCTTCTTCAGGTCTGGGAGGAAGAAGAGCTCTCTGTAAGCTTGTTTCTATCAACAACAGTAGTTGGTCCAATAAAAGATACCCCCTATGTATCTCTAATATCCTGGGACCAACAGAGCTACAACAACTCTGCATATTAGTTTGTTATCAGGGGAACTGGACTTGCCAGGGGATTTGAAATAGGATCCACTGAGCCTTTCAGCCCTTGATCACTAGTTCAGATGTGGCTCAGGTCCATAGTGACTGAATATGTTGGAAAGAGTGGGGTCCCTCAGGGATCGGTTCTGGGTCTGGTTCTGTTCAATTTCTTCATCAATGAAGCTACAGTTATTTAGATTTATGGATTTAGATAATGGCATCGAGAGTACACTTATAAAGTTTGTGGATGAATACGAAACTGGGAGGGGTTGCAAGTGCTTTGGACGATAGGATTAAAATTCAAAATGATCTGGACAAACTGGAGAAATGGTCTGAAGTAAATAGGATGAAATTCAATAAGGACCAATGCAAAGTACTCCACTTGGGATGGAACAATCAGTTGCACACATACAAAATGGGAAATGACTGCCTAGGAAGGAGTACTGCGGAAATGGATCTGGGGGTCATAGTGGATCACAAGCTAAATACGAGTCAACAGTGTAACCCTGTTGCAAGAAAAGTAAACATCATGCTGGGATGTATTAGCAGAAGTATTGTAAGCAAAAACACAAGAAGTCATTCTTCTGCTCTACTCCATATTGATTAGACCTCAACCAGAGTATTGTGTCCAGTTCTGGGCACCACATTTCAGGAAAGATGCGGACAAATTGGAGAAAGTTCAAAGAAGAGCAACAAAAATGATTAACGGTCTAGAAAACATGACCCTTGAGGGAAGACTGAAAAAATTGGGTTTGTTTAGTCTGGCGAAGAGAAGACTGAAAGCGGACATGACAACAGTTTTCAAGTACATAAAAGGTCATTACAAGGAAGAGGGAGAAAAATTGTTGTTCTTAACCTCTGAGGCTAGAACAAGAAGCAACGGGCTTAAATTGCAGCATGGGTGGTTTAGGTTGGACATTTGGAAAAACTTCCTAACTGTCAGGGTGGTTAAGCACTGGAATAAATTGCCAAGGGAGGTGGTGGAATCTCCACCATTGGGGATTTTTAAGAGCAGGTTGGACAAACATCTGTGAGGTATGGTCTAGATAATACTTAGTCCTGCCATGAGTGCAGGGCACTGGACTAGATGACTTATTGAGGTCCCTTCCAGTTCTATGATTCTATGTTTGCCTGTTTGATGGCCTCTATGCACTCAGCAGGTGGCCTCGGGTCAGTTCCTGATGAACTGGTGTCTATATCACCGAAGTTGCTTGTGCAGTCCATTCTAGACAGATCAATGACTGAATTGGCATGAGGACTTGAACTACTCTCTCATTCTCAGAGGTCCCTCCAGAAAAAGTCTAAGACAAGTTGCTGAAGAATCGTTGAGGAAGCACCTGCCTCCGCTCCTGCTGTGTAGAGAGGAATTAATTCTGGAGATAGAGAAGATGAATTCTGGATCCAGAACTGTCATTTTAGGGTTTTCCTACGCTCTTTATTTTTCATCTTTAAAAAAAAAAAAAACACCTGCTATCAAGAATATTTCAGTGTGGTTACAGATGGTGTGTGAGTGGAGTGGAGGATAGGATGTCTTCAGAACTAGAAGGCAGACCAGAACTAGTAATGTGGGCATGACCCCTGTCAGTGCTTCTCAACAGATGGTCCCAGGACCACCCATGGTCTATCTTGTGAGCCTTAGGACAGAGAGAAAATGTTGTGCAGACAATGGGGGGTCTGGAGATTGAATAATCCCTACTTGATTCTCTCTTAAGAAGTGATCCACAGCATAAAAGAATTGGCAAACCACTGACCTATATGCTTCCAAAGTATTATGTGTGATGCTCTGCCTACAGCACCACCTTGAATTTAAATCCCTTCCTTCATTCTGAGTGTAGCTGCCAAGCTCTCAGCCCTGCGTATGTCACTCCACCTTGATTTAAAACTGCTTCAACTTGTGCTGGGAGTGGTTTCCAAGCATTCAGCTCACCCATATCTTATCCACGCTGGCTTCCCTTATGGGCTGCACCCAATGCAGGTCCAGAGCACAAATGCACACCCAAACAAGAAACTTGTTAGTCCTCCCATTCCCACCGGGCTTGTCTGGAATGGGGGTGCAGAATGAGTCAGGAGTGCTGTAAAGGAAAGTGAAATGGATCCACCCTGGGTGTAAGATAGGTGCAGGGGCAGATTGGTAGCCTTGGATCAGATTCAAGGGTTGGCATATGTCTTTAATCTTTGCAAAGTCCTAAAGACTCCCTCCCTTTCACCCTGTCTCACATGCACACACACAAGGCATGACTAACCAGCTTTGCGTGGCGATGGCTTTGATTTGCTAAATAAAACAATAAAGCCGTTGTCTGTTCCTTACATGTGAGAAGCTTCCTGTAGGGCGAGCACAACTGCTACAAGCTGTCTCCAGATGCTAAGAGTGGACTGGGGGGGGTCACACTCCAAGCCATCTAAGTGATTGCTGAGTATTTCCTTTCTAATTTTCAACTCACATGGTCACACTGTTAAGCATTTGGTGATTTATTTTGGTAGAGTGAGAACTGAAGCAACCACACTTCCCACTTTGTTTCTTACTCCACGTTGACAGCATGAGTTGCCATGCAGTCACTATTTATTATTACTTGTATTTGCTAAGCACTGATGTTGTGCTTGGCACATGTAATTTAGTTACCAGAATTTCCAGTGGCATTGCCAATTATTCACCAGTGGCCAGTCATCCTTTGCCGGAAGCCTGGGGAGGTCTGTGGTAAGAAGGTCTAGGGGTAAGCAGGCTGAACACCTCTGTTCTTCCAACCACACTCAATAACATCTGAATAAGACCACCTAATTCAGTAGCTCCTGACTGGTGGCCCCCAAAAGCAGTTAATTGGTTATGGATGGGGAAGATGCCACGATCATACCTTCCTTTCCTCTTTCTAATCTTCTGCAGAGATGCTTTTGCTCAGCCACTTACAACAGACCTTACTTAGATGCCAAGAGTATCCCATAAACCACTGTGCCTGTTCCTGTAGATACTCCTTTGAAGTGCTGAGGGTTCTCCTGTACCTCCTATGCATTGCCACCACTAGGCGCAAAGAATTCAGGGGTGCATGGTGTCACAGTGTCCATGCAGGTACTCCCACTTTTGTGCCTGCACCCTATGTTTAGGCTGGTATAATAAAGAATCCCACCATCTTCTTCAGTGGTTTCACCTGTGTGTCTTTATTTACAGTGTTCTTGTGCAGTCCCAATTCCCCCAACCAACCACCCACCCACCCACCCCCCAGGGTCTTCTGGCCCTTGAGATTCCTTCCAGTAAGTAAGGAGACAGAGAAACAGTCCTCCTATCTCCTCCTCAGCCACCCCCTCACTGAGGTTTTCCCAGTGCTTTTATAGTCCTCCCAGTCTTTAGGCCAGCTGTTCACTCGGCCCAGCTTGTTGCTCTGAGCTAGCCCTCATTAGGGCTTACAGTTGGGCTCCCTGCTTCATACCCATGTCTCTCTACCTGGCCTTTTGACCAGAGAGCGGTCTGCAGCCAGCATTTTAGCAGGGCTTTAAAGGGGGTTTTACCCCTGCCCTGCCACACATGGATAAAGGCTGAGAAGCCGTGACCTAGTTTTGGTTTCATTGCTCTGGTTTCAGACAGTTAGGAGACAAGGATGTGGTTTAGTGGTCAGAGCAGAGGAGAGCGAGTGAAAAAAAATCCTTTGGTCTGATCCCAACTCTACAGTCATTCTTCCTGTGCCTAAGGGGGAACCACACAAGGGGAAATCCTGCCCTATCTTGCACAGTGTGCTGGTGGAGAAGAGGAAGAGGGCACAGGTAGTCTTGATCATTGCTGTGCGCCCCACTCTGGAGCAGGCTAATGGCAGAGTAGAACACAGGCTTACGCCCTTCCAAGGGCAGTGTAATGTGTACACTTCTCCTGTGCAGCTCCAAACAGCCTCCTGTGAGGGCCTGTGTCTTACTGGCTTTTGCTGGCTTTGTACACAATTTTCACTCAATTCTGACTGCTGGGGAAGACTGGTTAAGAAGCACCCGACACAAAATGCTCCCTCAGCATCATTTAAGCATCAGAGGTGGTGCAATGTCACAAGCGGGACTTCAGCAAACACAATGAAAATGTCCTGTTAGATCAGAAATAGAAAGTTCAGAGCAGGATTAGGCCTCGATTTAGGGTGACATTCAGTGGCATAAGCCTATGCAAAAGGTTTCCAAGATGGAAAACTTCCAGGTTGGTTTGCATTAGAAGAAAGAAAAAAAAAACCCTCTCTCTCTCTCTAACTATTTCAGTAAAATATTTTTCAATTCGAAATTTCCCTGTGTGAGGCATTCGACTGCCAGTGGTATCAGGCAGCCAAACGATTTTGCTGATTCTGGGCTGGCTGGTATTGCCTGTTGGCTACTGGCTGTAGTAATCTTAGGAACGTATAGTCATCTTCCTTTTCACCTACTTCTGAATCTGCAAAAAGAGCCAACTCACCTTCAGGTCTTTTAAAATACCTTTGACTCAGGCAGACCCTACGTTCAGCTTCTTTGTACACTGCAGGTGCGGTTGCGGTTCTCTAGAGCTGTTGCTCTAGCTCAGGGGTCGGCAACCTATGGCACGCGGGCCGAAGACGGCTCGCGAGCCGATTTTTAAGGGCCCGCTGCTGCCTGCCGGGGCCCAGCCGCCGAAGCCAGGCCGGGAACCGGGCAGGCAGCCGCGGGCCACTAAACATCCGGCCCGCCCCGGCCCGCTCTTCTCCGGCCCCCCGCGAGGGCTGGGTGAAGAAGCTTGGTCCTGCCGGCGGCGGCTGCTGCAGGGCAGGCAAGTTGCCGCTCCCCCGCCTCTTCCCGCCGCGTGCTGGGTTCCTGCCCCTCCTCCTCTGGCTCCCGGCCGCCGATCAGCTGATGGCCCTTGGGGGGAGTGAGAGGCGGAGCCGCGGCGCGCTCGCTGCTCCCGGGAGGAGGCGGAGAAGAGGCGGGGCCGGGGCCTTGGGGAAAGGGGGGGAGGTGGAATCAGGGCATACCAGAGCGGCTCAGGGCAGGGAGCTGGGAGCAACCCCATGACCCCAGCCCTGATCCCCCCTTACACCCCCCACACACCAGCCTCCTGCCCTCACCCCTGCACACACACCCCCACCCCACCCCTCTGCCCTGACCCCTGCACCTCCTCACACACACCCCCCCTGCCCTGACCCCTATACCCCCCACACACCCCAGGCTCCCGCCCTGAACCCCCCAACACACCAGGCCTGATCCCTGCACCCCCCACACACCAGCCTCCTGCCCTCACCCCTGCACACACACCCCCACCCCACCCCTCTGCCCTGACCCCTGCACCTCCTCACACACACACACCCTGCCCTGACCCCTATACCCTCCCCACAGCCCAGCGTCCTGACCTTAACCCCCCCAACACACCAGCCCTGATCCCTGCACCCCCCACACACCAGCCTCCTGCCCTGACCCCTGCACACACACCCCACCCCACCCCTCTGCCCTGACTCCTGCACCTCCTCTCACACACACACACACACACCCTGCCCTGACCCCTATACCCCCCACATACCCCAGCCTCCTGCCCTGAACCCCCCAACACCCCAGCCCTCACCCCTGCACCCCCACACACCAGTCTCCTGCCCTCACCCCTGCACACCCCCCCACCCCACCCCTCTGCCCTGCCCTGACCCCTGCACCTCCTCACACACACACACCCTGCCCTGACCCCTATACCCCCCACACACCCCAGCCTCCTGCCCTGACTCCAGCACACCCCCACACCCCAGCCCTGACCCCTGCACCTCCTCACACACACACACACCCTGCCCTGACCCCTATACCCCCCACACACCCCAGCCTCCTGCCCTGAACCCCCCAACACACCAGGCCTGATCCCTGCACCCCCCACACACCAGCCTCCTGCCCTCACCCCTGCACACACACCCCCACCCCACCCCTCTGCCCTGACCCCTGCACCTCCTCACACACACCCCCCCTGCCCTGACCCCTATACCCCCCACACACCCCAGCCTCCCGCCCTGAACCCCCCAACACACCAGGCCTGATCCCTGCACCCCCCACACACCAGCCTCCTGCCCTCACCCCTGCACACACATCCCCACCCCACCCCTCTGCCCTGACCCCTGCACCTCCTCACACACACACACCCCCTGCCCTGACCCCTATACCCTCCACACACCCCAGCGTCCTGACCTTAACCCCCCCAACACACCAGGCCTGATCCCTGCACCCCCCACACACCAGCCTCCTGCCCTGACCCCTGCACACACACCCCACCCCACCCCTCTGCCCTGACTCCTGCACCTCCTCACACACACACACACACACCCACCCTGCCCTGACCCCTATACCCCCCACATACCCCAGCCTCCTGCCCTGAACCCCCCAACACCCCAGCCCTCACCCCTGCACCCCCACACACCAGTCTCCTGCCCTCACCCCTGCACACCCCCCCACCCCACCCCACCCCTCTGCCCTGCCCTGACCCCTGCACCTCCTCACACACACACCCCCTGCCCTGACCCCTATACCCCCCACACACCCCAGCCTCCCGCCCTGAACCCCCCAACACACCAGGCCTGATCCCTGCACCCCCCACACACCAGCCTCCTGCCCTCACCCCTGCACACACACCCCCACCCCACCCCTCTGCCCTGACCCCTGCACCTCCTCACACACACCCCCCCTGCCCTGACCCTATACCCCCCACACACCCCAGCCTCCCGCCCTGAACCCCCCAACACACCAGGCCTGATCCCTGCACCCCCCACACACCAGCCTCCTGCCCTCACCCCTGCACACACACCCCACCCCACCCCTCTGCCCTGACTCCTGCACCTCCTCACACACACACACACACACACACACCCTGCCCTGACCCCTATACCCCCCACATACCCCAGCCTCCTGCCCTGAACCCCCCAACACCCCAGCCCTCACCCCTGCACCCCCACACACCAGTCTCCTGCCCTCACCCCTGCACACCCCCCCACCCCACCCCTCTGCCCTGCCCTGACCCCTGCACCTCCTCACACACACACACCCTGCCCTGACCCCTATACCCCCCACACACCCCAGCCTCCTGCCCTGACTCCAGCACACCCCCACACCCCAGCCCTGACCCCTGCACCTCCTCACACACACACACCCCCTGCCCTGACCCCTATACCCCCCACACACCCCAGCCTCCTGCCCTGAACCCCCCAACACCCCAGCCCTGATCTCTGCACCCCTCACACACCAGCCTCCTGCCCTGACCCCTGCACACACCCCCCACCCCACCCCTCTGCCCTGACCCCTGCACCTCCTCACACACACACACACCCTGCCCTGACCCCTATACCTCCCACACACCCCAGCCTCCTGCCCTGAACCCCCCAACACCCCAGCCCTGATCCCTGCACCCCCCACACACCAGCCTCCTGCCCTCACCCCTGCACACACACCCCCACCCCACCCCTCTGCCCTGACCCCTGCACCTCCTCACACACGCACACCCCCTGCCCTGACCCCTATACCCCCCACACATCGCAGCCTCCTGCCCTGACTCCAGCACACACCCACACCCCAGCTTTGACCCCTGCACCCTCCCCCACACCCCAGCATCCTGCCCTGACCCCTGCATCCCCCCACGACCTCAGCCCTGACTCCACCCCCCACACAGCCCTCTGCCCTGACCCCTGCACCCCCCCACTCCCCAACCTTCTGTCCTGACCCCTGCACCCACTCACACACACAGCCCTCTGCCCTGACCCCAGCATCTCCCACATACCCCAGCTCCCTGCCCTGATCCCTGCACCCCCCCCACAATCCCAGCCTTGACTCCAGCACCCCTCATACATGCCCCCAGCCCTCTGCCCTGACTCCTGCACCCTCCTCACACACCCCCAGCCCCCCCACACCCCATGCCCTGACTCTTGCACCCCCCACATTCCCACCTCCACCCTGAGCACCAAATGGGAGCTCCTGCACCCCCCCCCCCCCCGGCACATTCCCACCCGCAACCCTCACACCAAATGGGAGCTGCTCAGGTAATTGGAGCTCCTCACCCAAATCTCCTGCCCCAACCCTGAGGCCCCTCCCTCATTCTAGCTCCTGGCCTGACCCTGCACTCCAACCCCTAGCCTGCTTCTTCACCCCCAGCCCTGGCCCCAGTTCACTCCCACCCTCAGCTCAGTGCAGAGAGAGAGGATGAGAATGAGTTAGAACCAGGGAGAAGGTAGGTATCCACTCTATGTGGGCAGGGCCGGGATCCCAGACTGGCAGCGGGCTGAGCAGGGCCGGCAGCCGGGACCCTGGCTGGCAGGAGCCAGCAGACAGAACCCCAAACCGGCAGTGGGATGAACTACTCAGCCCGCTGCTGGTCTGGGTCCCGGCTGCTGGTCCCGCTCCACCGGGTGCTGGTCTGGGGTTCTGGCTACCAGCCCCTTGCCAGCCGGGGTCCCGTCTGTAGGCCCCACTTAGCCTGCTGCCAGCCTAGGTGAACGGAACCCCAGGCTAGCAATGGGCTGAGCGGGCCGGTGGCGTAAGATCAGCATTTTAATTTAATTTTAAATGAAGCTTCTTAAACATTTTGAAAACCTTGTTTACTGTACGACAATAGTTTAGTTATATAATATATAGACCTATAGAGAGAGACCTTCTAAAAATATTAAAATGCATTACTGGCACGCGAAACCTTAAATTAAAGTGAATAAATGAAGACTCGGCACACCACTTCTGAAAGGTTGCCAACCCCTGCTCTAGCTGGAAAACCCCTCTGTGATTAATGCCTCACCAGCAAATAACCCAGGCTTGTAATTGTCACATGCAAAGTAGTCTTTGGGTTCAGTCTGAACAAATGCACTGCTGACCCCTAAAAGACCTTTTGCAATTCCAAGCCTGGAGGTTTTGTTTCCCCTTCCCCCTTTCCCAAGGCAGTCAGCTCTTTCCCACCCTGTGATTAACTCTGCCCACTCAGGGAGGCCCATGTTGAAGACCACATCCTCCCAGCCAGGGAGGAATAGACGGGCCTCCCTTTGGGGCCTCATTGTTGAGCAAGATTAGGCAGTCCTTCCTCCTCCTCAGGGACTGGGTGTGCTGAGTCCACAGCACTCTCTGGGCCAGGAACAAGAAACAAGAGGTCTGATTCTCCTCTCACACCAGTGGGAAGTCCTCACCGTGTGTACCTTAGTGTAACTACACTGACTTCCCTGGAGGTCCTTTTTTATGATTTATACCAGTGTGAAAGAAGATGCAGGCCCTAGGACTCCAGCTTGCCTCACAGATGGCAGGGCAGAGCACAGTGCGCAGGAAGGAGAAAGACTCAGTCCTGCAGTCCAGCTGCCATCTGTGCCTCCATGCCAGTCACACCCAAGTTCTAATTGTGCATTGGGTGGGGAGGTGGCCATGCAGAAGCAGGGTGGTGATAGGGAGCAGTCACTCGGCACCGCAGCTATTCATAACCCTGAGGCAAACTTCTGCTTAGGTTAACACTGCTCACTGTAGCATTAACTCTCTTGGTGGCTTTTCCCACCTTCAGAGAAGGAAGCAAAGCACTGACCTGATTGGGAAGCCAATAGCAGCGCTGCAGTGAGCCATCTGTGCTGCCACAAGACTGAGCAGGGTGTCCCCACAGAAGTACTCTGATGCATAGCTTTGGGGTACATGCAGTTGGACCTGACCTAACCCTCTGCTCTTGCTAGACCACTGCCAATCCCTTCCATAAGGTGTGGGGAGACAAGAGACAATACAGACCCCATGCCAGCAGGCTGCTGCAATTTGTGATATATCCACCCCACTTTCTGTGGGTTTTCTATGGGGGGATTTTCCCCCAAAGTGACTGTTCTTCTTCCTGTAAAGCGTAGAACACTTCCAGACCTCTCCAAAGACATAAGTGCCATCAGATGTGTCTCTCAGCAAGCACTGAGTGTGTAAATACAGGTCAAAGCCAGCTGCTCTAGCCCTCAGAGATATAGGGCTGGCTTTGTAATTAAAGCCCAGGGTCGGGAGTCAGTAGAGATGGTTTTGGTTCTGCCAGACTTCCTCTAGGATCACTTAGGTACATGTTAAAAGGTCATCATTAATTCTGGGTGTGTTTATTTTTGTGATACCTAAAATAAGACACTCCCCCCCGCTGGTGTGATTTTCAGAGCTGCTGAGTACCTGCAATTCCCCTCTGAGTCCATGAGCGTGTCAGGTGCTCAGCACATCTGAAAATCATACCTCAAATTGGGCATCCAAAAAACAGACCACCCCGCCCCCAGCAGGAGTGACCACTTCTGAAAACATTGGTCTCGGCCTCTCTATCTGCAAAGGACTGATAATAATTGTGAGGCTCGGGTGGGTTTGTTAGGCACTCCGTTTTGATAAACAGATGCAGTTGTTTATTTCACTTCCTTCGAGGGATTCCCATGGTGCTCATCGCCCTAGTAACTGAATGGCTCATACTGGGTGGCTCCATTTTCTGGATGCCCAGTGCGAGGCATGATTCTCAGATGTGCTGAGCTCCTAAAGCTCTGACTGACTCTGTGTGGAATTGCATGGATAGTTTTGATCTCACACATAACCCAGGGGTAGTGAGTGGAAGCCTGAGGGCTTGTCTTCACAAACAGCGTTACAGTGGCGCTGTAGTGCTTTAGTGAGGACACTCCTACGCTGATGAGAGAGCTTCTCCCATCGGTGTAGTTCATTCAACTCCCCAAGAGGCAGTAGCTGTGTCAGTGGGAGAAGCTCTCCCATTGACATAGCGCTGTCTACAGGGTGGGGTTAAGGCTGGCATAATTGCGTCATTCAGGGGTGTGGATTTTTCAGGTCTGTAGGGTAGACCTGGTCTGATTCTCTACCACCTTCAACCTCTGTGCAAAGTGGATGTGAAATGCTACCATTCTGAGCTGGTAGCACTTTGCACCGGTGCAAACATGAAGTGCAAGGCAGCAAAGCCCCACGCAGGCCCTCAGAAGCACTAGCAGTTACATTGGTTATGAAACATCACATCTCATGGAAGCTGAATACCCAGCAGCTGCATTTGTTTGAAAGGGTTTGCAGAGGGAATCACAGTCTCAGTAACTAATACATGAGGTGGAATTCCCTTACCTCTCTGAGTAGAGCATGCTGCACACTTTCCCAGAGATGCATTTCAAGAGCGCTCTCGGCTCCCTAGAGACAGGAACAGTGTAATACTAGACTGCTTGACAGGGCTCCTTGGTCAAATTACCACTAAACCTCCCCTGACACAGTTAAGCTCTTTTCAGTGCTGCTGTACCAGTGCCCAATAGTCACTTCTCTTGTTGTCCTAATGAAACAACATTCTGCAGCTAATAAGATACCCATTGTTGTAATTAGATTCAGACATGATTTTAGGGGTTAAGTAGTTTTCACTTTTAGAGTAGCGGTTCTCTCCTAATGGGTCCAGATTCCTCAAAGTGCTGCCAGCAGTTGTCTTAGGCACCAGGTGGGGAGATCTTCAAACTTTTCCTGCATGGTTTGACTCAGGCATTTAGTAGCATTTTACACCCACTTTGTTCTGGTACAAGACATAGGGCAGGAGCCTGATTCCCTATGGCCTTTAGGTAATCAGTGAAAAGTGGGGGGCAAAACGCTGCCATTCTGAGATATCCTTTGCACAGGTGCAAATATTTACACAAGAGGCTAGATCTTCCACTGTGTTGAGCTCAGGTGCAGTGTGTGTGTGAGAGAGAGAGAGAGATTGAGTCAGTCAGTCAGTCAGTCAGTCAGTGCTCTTTGATTCTCAGCTGTCTGGCCCTAATATAAGGGCCCTCAGGGACTTTGGATCAGTGGGCAACTGGCTGCAGTGCAGCCTTGTTCTGCCCTGCCCCTGTGTTTCAGCCTTTGGCATCAGGCAGTGCAATTCTGGTATGGGAGATCTAGGTTGCAAAGGTGCCACCTCTGCCAGTTTTATGCCAGTAGAGGTTTGCCCTGCCCCTTTTAGGGATATCTCCAGCTGTTATATTTGTTAGGCCAAAGACTCTGGCGCAGCGTGCAAGGTAACAGAGAATTGGACCTTCAGGGATCACAGCTTCCCTGGCCCTGATTCTGCTTCTCTCACATACAAGTGAAAATCAGGAGTAACTCCCCTGAAGTAAATGAACATTTGCGGTTATCACGTTGCTGTGATAGGAGAATCAGGCCTATTGTATCCCAGAAAGGAGGACACAGCTGCATGGCTGAGGCCAATGAAAGCTCTCCCATGGGCATTATCTTAGAAAGCTGCTCTTCGGAATCACAGGGATTCAAGGGGAACTCTTGGAAACAGTCATCTTGGTAAGTTTCCATTTGAATGACCACAAAGACCAGTTTTTCCATGATAGATTGTTTCAGTTCCCGAGCAGAACCCAGAGGGGTCACCGCCTTTTCTCCTCACCATACTTCCTGAAAGAAGTCCTTGAGTCATCCTGGCTTCAGCCAGATGAAGGTTACAGTCAGACGTCCTGGAGACAAACAATGAGAGTTGGCCTAGCTGCTGAGGTACATCAAGAGATCTCGCTAACATGAAAGGAAAAATCCAGCCAGTTCAGGCTAGACGTGACTTTTCCAGCAGCTTCGTGTGTACTAAATACTCCACACATTGAGACTGCAAGGCGGTCTGCACTGAAATCATTCTACTTGGATTGTGGTTTAAATGCTTGTTTGATTATAGTGAAATTCAAAAAATCACAAATCTTCCCCATTCTGTTCCACCCCCTGGGAGATTCTCCTAGACTGTGAATTCTGGTCAAGATTTTCAGCTCTTAGAAGCTTCAAATTAGGCTCTTACATTTATATTTAGGGTCTTGAATAAGTGACTTGGATTTCAAATGTGCTGAAGTCAGTGGGTCTTGCTGGATGGATGCTCAGCATTTTTGGAAATCTGCCCACTTATTTATCCATCTAGGATCTGTCAAAGTGCTGTTACATATGCCTACGGGTCACATCTAATACCAAATGACACTAATTTCACAATTACTTATATATGTTGTACAATAATCACTTATGAGTGTCATTGTGGACCATTTATAATACTCTAAATTAATATCTTAAGTGAAAAGTAGACTGTCCCGTTTCTAAATGCTAGATGTAGCAATTTGAAAACACTTTTAATATAAACAACCTAATTAAGGATTAAATGTCTAGAATACAAGAGCTAAATCTTTTAAAAGATTCTCAGATACATGTTAGCATCACATACATTCTCAGACCAAAGTGCAAATAGCAGTCACTTATATGACAATGTAACCTAAGCACATCTGGATTCTCCGTTAACAAGGATACATAATATTTCAGCTCTCATCATTATCAGTCGCTTTCAAACTAGAACAAATAATTCTTTGTCTATATTTGGCACTCTACCAGAGCCAATGATAATTAAGTTTAAATTCTTGAACTAGTAAAGTAGATGGTTGCAAGATCTTTAACAAAGTCTGAGGCCCATACCTAGAGGAAAGGCAAAATTGGATCACACAGGGAATAATATTTATTCACTGTAGTTAATAAGAAGTTAAAGGCCACAAATACTAGGCATTATTTTTGTCACCATTATTGCCTGGAGCTGTTGTTTGGAAAATGATAAAATGTCAGGTTATGCATCGTTTACTGAATAATGAAATGGGAAGTGATGGTCAGGGAAGGTTGATAAAATTCATGGTATTAAACCTTTCCCAGCAACCCAAATTCTGCAAGATTTAGGGCCTGAGTCTCCAGTGTTTTTCACCAGAGGCATTTTTATCAGTGAAAAGTGAGTGGATTCTGATGTGGTATCCTGCTATGCCGATTTTGCAGAGGTGTGTGTGATTTCAAAAAGTCCAGGGCAAACAAACAATCCTCAGACTGATCCAAATGATCTCGAAGTTCATTAGATTCTGGAGGAAAAGATAGACAGACCAGCTCTAACTTTAACAAGGCCATAGCGTAAGACTCTCGGCAGCCTAGATCCTGGACAGAATGTGAGTTCATCAAGCTGATTAAAGGTTATGCTGCTTTGATTATAAATTCAAAAACTTGCAGTCTCTTTTTTAGGAAAACACTTGTAGTTGCTTATGGCAAACTAGCCCTAAAGATTTTGCTTTGCCATCAGCCAGCCCATGCTACTAAATCCTTCCTAGCCGATATCAGCAAGTACTGTTATGTGTCAGACTTTCCAAACATATTGTGTCTACGTGTACTAGCTGGCTCTGTGGAGTGACAGGAAGCAAAATGCACCCAAGAAAAGAAACAAAAAGGAAGAAACAAAAGCAAAAAGGAATAGTACTCCTTGTTTTCTTAGAAGGTAAACAGGAATGTAACATCCCTAAAAAGTGCTGGCTTGACAGCCATAAAGACTGAAAGGCTGAATTAACCCACAGAACAGATATATTGGGTAGACAACTGCAGTACATGCTTCCTCTCTCTGCTCTAGTCAACACGCTTCAACCTTGAGCTTTAAGCATGAGGGGGTTGGTCAGTCTCTACACCCGTTTGGTGGTTTTACTCAGGCAGTTGCCCGTCACTGAGAATTACTCAGGCACTATGGTAAAAAGTGTGATTAAAACAACTACAGAGTGAGATTAGCTAGTTAAAGCTGGCCTGTGATTAAGGTATAAAATACGGGTGGGCTGGTAATAGAGAGATTTCTTGGCTCCAGTCACATGACGTGAGTCAGCGTCACAAAAAGTTAATATCCTGTGTCACGTGGCTGGGGGTCCACTGGATCCAACAGCTACTGTTACATGGCCTGGGACCAACAAACTAATTTCACATAAGTCACTCAACAGCCCAGAGATGGTGACAGTTTTCTGTCACAATTGATCAGGGCTAGATTTGAACTGGCAGTATATAATAAAAGGATAAAAGGTCTTACGCACACTCATACATATTTCCAGGGCATTCCTCTCCCCCTGGATGGTTAAAGTTAGAATAGCCCCTCAAGAGTCTTAAGGTGAAAAAGGCTTGCTGCACGACCTACCATTCTTTACACAATGAAACAGCTAAAGCAGAAACAGCAATTATCTGGTTCAGTCTAGTGCTGCTGGCCTGGAACATGCCATGACAACGTGCTTCTTGTTTCAAAGCCGCTTGTACTAGGACACAGTTCAAGGGATCTTGCAATGCCTTGCATTTGTAAACACATGCAATGACACGCTTTACAGATGAAAGAGAGGACAAAGCAGAAGGGTACTGCAGTGTCCATGCCACAGCCTGTGGGGGAAGAGAAATCCCCCCCACCTCAGTGTAAGAGAGAGACAGAGATGCCGATTCTGGGGATAAGAGGCTTGTTTACTATTCAACGTGCATATTCCTGAAAAGTCACAGCAGATTTAGAAAAACCTGAATTCTAAGAAATTGCAGCAAAAAAATGTGCATCGTTGCAGATTATTTTAGGCTGTGGCCCATGCACGATGTGAAGTATAAGCAGTTCCCAGCATGCTTCTAAAAACCATCCAGGCCCATAGCATTCAGTTATAGTAGCTTTCCAAACAGGTGGTGAAAAGCTAAAATTATGAGTGTCTCTCAATTACCCCAGCTTGCTCTGGATTGGAATACATCTCCTTTTCAGGAAGATTACTGGTTTACCTTTACAAAGGTGTTAGGGTAAAATGTTACCAGGACATTTATAAAATTCTACCTGATTTGCTTCCTTTTTTAACACCAAAAGAGATAATCCTACAGTTACATTTATCAAATCAGGTTCTGTATCTCTGCAGGTTCCTTCTAACACTTTAATCCTGGCTTCTTCCCTGCATTCACTTTTTATGCATTTTGATTTTATTTTATTTTTTTTTAAATCCTTGTTCACGTCTTGCTGCACTTTGAGGAGTTTGCTTGGGAAGCCTTATTTATGGGTTGAAATGCTGCTGAGAGTTATTGCTGTGTTATTCAGCTGCTGTGCCAAGCCTGCATGAGGATCGGGTTTCTACTGAAAGGGTGCCAGGCACGTCTGTTTCCAGGAACCAGCAGCCGTATTTAGCCTCAGGCTGCACATGAAAGACTGCAGTCGGAAACGTGACATTGTGTCAACATTTGAGGCAGGTCAGAGCTGGGTGAGACCATGAAAACAAGTCAGGGGAACTCAACACACCCTGTCTGAACAGTGTGAGTGCAGAGACTTGAGAAAAGCACCCCATCACAGTCTGGTAGCCTCAGCTTCAGTATCCCCTTGATTGCTCTAGGATTTTCTTCCATTAAAATTTAATGTTGTAGGGTTTGGGGTTTTTTTTAATGGAAATGAAACATAATGAAATGTCTGTTTCTATCGTCCGGGCATCTTGGATGAATGATGCAGCAAAGTGAAGGATGGTCTAAGGTCATACACCTACAGGAGCTCTAAGGCAATCTAGTTTATACATTTGAGTTGTAAGTTACATAACGCTTTTCACATTCACAGGGTCTCCAAGCACTTGATAGACATCAGCCACGTGCAACACCACTTTCTGAGGGAGGTCAGTATTATCACCTCCATTTTACAGACAGAGGAACTGACACAGCTGAAGTGATTTGCCCAAGATCATATAAAAAATCAGTGGCAGGGGCAGGAACTGAAGCCAGGAGAGCTAACTCTAAGTCACCTTTGTTATTATTATAAGAGTAGTGCCCAGAGGCACAGATGAGGACCATGGCCCCATTGTACTAGACTGTTTACTGCCAGAGAGGCAGACATAATCCCTGCCCTGAAGTGCTTACAGTCAAGGACGTTCTACTAGGCCACACTCTTGCACCTTCCACCACCAATGGAAAGTCACCCCTTCAGTTTTGCTTTTTTGGCTTTGACCTGTACCACGAGGGAAACTTCCCCACAACAGCCATGTCCTTGCTATCAAAGGGCATATCCTGCACCTATGTTTATACTCATTTGTGTGCCAGTTTGCTGCAAGGAAAGTGTCTAAGTGTCCTGCTACCAGCAAAGGATAAAGACGGTGGAAAAAGCTAAGCTCAAAGTGATAGCCTTGTAAATCTACCAACAACTTGAAGTGTTGAGCATTTAGTATATTGGGGGTCAAACCTTGGTCCCATTTAATCAGTAGGAATTTTGCCAGTGACTACAATAGGAGCAGGATTTGTCTCTAATTAAAATAAATAAACATGGTGGAGAGTGTGAGTTCCCCAGATAAATAAAGAGGAACCGCCATAATGTACCTGACCGTTCACCTTTGGGGCCTGTACTGTTTGGGGCCCAGTTGGGGTGATGCTGCAAGATACTATTGTTACACACTACCCCAGTTTGGGCCCTTCACAAATCCACCTTCTAACCAGCCTTCCTGGCCTCCTGCATGTTATGGATCTTAAAAATACAACACAATTGTCATTTAGTCATGAATGTCAATGTGCCAGTTCACCATTTTCTCTCTCTCTCACACACACGCACGCACACACACACACACACTTACTTCAGAGTAAATTATTAAAGGTTTCCAGCAACAATGAATGGTATGGCATGCCACAAACCCATTAGAGAAATTGGGCCAGCTCATCCGCCAGTGTAAATTGACATAGCACCATTGATTATGCCAGCTGATGGGCTAGCCCACTGTTTCCAATGTTCACAAAGTAATGAAGGACAGACAATAAATGATCTATCCCAGAGTGCCATACTCTACATTAGTACATGTACTTTCCGCCTTTCAGCCACCCCTTCCCCTCCCCCCTGAACAAACCTTTAGTGCAAAGCCCATCTGCTTTCTTCAGCAGTTTGCCTTTGGGAAAGGTTTGGTGTCATCTTCATTTTGCAAACAAACCCAAAGCTGGTATATTGTTATCTGTGGCTGATCTGCTATGAGATGTAAACAAAAGGTACAGGTTTTAAATAAATAAATTTGACTGCCAAGACTTACTTGGTGATATTAGAAAATACTCATCAGATTTTTCAGCGTTAGCTACAAAGGTAGTTCAAACAACAATGAAACTCTTGGCAGAATTAAGAGGGTGCCTCCTCCTTTTGGGGTTCAGGTCCAGCCTGGGCCCCAGGCAAAGGAGGGACAGGGTTATGGGTGTAGCAGCCACAAACCAAGCATAGGCAGCCTTGGGTGAGATTTGAGCAGCCAGCCAGAATCCCTCCATAGCACATCAGCAGATACACCCAACTAATACGCTGGGGCATGCACCACAACCTGAGGGAGGAGCATGGAAAGTGGGCAGGGCTAGCTCCTAAGCCAGCACAGGGTATACGACCCTTAGCATGACCAAGGGACCAATCCAACACCCATTGAAGTCAAAGGGAGTTTTGCCATTGACATCCAACAGCAGCAGGATCAGTCCCCAAGTGAGCAACTAGCACTTACTGAAAAGAGCAGCTGCCTGCCATATATGCTACGTGAATAGCCCAGAGACTAAAAGCTATAGTGGCTCACACCAATACTACAGAGCGCTTTCGTTTTTAACATAGGGGTCCCTTGGAGCATTAACTTAGCCAGCATGGGAAATCCCAGCAACAAAACTTTTGGTGAAGTACAAACACCAGAGTGTGTCTCTTCTTCCTCTCATGGGTCAGGCTGTGGTATGTTTCTTTTCTTTATGAAGCTCCAAACGCAAGGCTAAGGCTACTTCTAATTAGAAAGGTAAACTTAGTGGCTTGCTGTATTCTAATGAGAGGCTTAAGGTCTAAAATTTGGGCTATGTCCTTTTTTGGCTTCTTGACAATAAAGGTCCAAGGAGCGGTGGGGATTTTTTTCTTGTTTAGCTTAGCTCACATGTGCCGAGTCTGGCCTGCCCTGATTTTGCTGGAGGGCTTCTGGTATGTCTCAGAGAGGTTCGTTGTGGTATCTCACACACTAACTGAAGGGGGTGTTGAATCTTTAACAGGACCATCCTTCTCTCATGTAGTTGTTAAGGCCTAGAGCACCCCTTTCCCACAGAAAAACCCCATTTGAGGGGACTTGAGGTGAGAAATCTCGAGGATTCCCTTGCAGATTCTGCCCTGCATCATCCCACTGAGAAGGTGGGGTTTGCCTCCTATGGCAAAAACCACAGCGCCTGCCCCCAAACCTGATTAATTCCCCAGGGATCTGCATGTAGGCCTAGTGCCTCCACAGTGGCTTTAGCCCATCCCCCCTGTAGGTCCTCACCCCAGCGATTCTCTGGCCATACAGCTCCATTGGGTGACCCAGTGGCTACAGCTACTCCTGGGATCCCAGAGGATGGAGGATAGAAAATAAAGCCCCAGACTGACTTATTTCCATTGGGCTACAGAAGGGAAACCTGTACCCACACTCCTGACCCAGACAGTCCTCTCCAAAGGCTGAAGCAGTCTTTCCTTCAACACAGACTGGAGAGATTCCTACACTGCATCCAGAGAGGGGCAAGGGGATCTGGAGATGGCCAAGGGCGTGTTTCAGATGGAAGGGGGAGATTCACACACAGAAGATTCCCCTCTTTGCCTAGTCTTCAGTGAAGATGTGGCCCTTAGCACTGGAGTTAAACAGGTGTTGTGAAAAGATGAACAAAGAATTTTGAGCAGTCTGACTAAATATCCCTTCTCAATTGCTCAGGTTTCACTCTCTGGCTCTTGTGATTAGCAAGTTTCTATGGCAGCTAGAGAGCTATTGTAGAGTAGACAAGAACTGAATTTCTAATGGAACAAAAAGCACAGGAATCCTCTCTCTTCCCCCACTTTTGTGTGTGTGTAATATATAAAACGCAAAGCTTTTCAAACGTTCTAGATATATCACAAAGAAATAAACCTAAATGAAGTAAAGGTACAAACCCAACATGGTCTCCCTTACCGGCCACTCTTTAAAGTTGAAAAGATCAAGAGGTAAAAATAAAATGAAATAAATTAAATGAAAAATCCCACACTACAATAATAATGGACCACATTTTTCCCTTGGCTGACTTTGGGCATTGATTCCAGCAAGGTTGTACCAGGGATAATTAAGACCCTGATTCCACAACTTCTTCCCCACAGGCAGAGTGCTAAGCCCACATGGCATGCCCTTTTGATTGCGGGATCAGGTCACATGGAACGACACTGATCAAATATTTCAAAGAACAAGACACAAAGCCTTATCTTCCACAGGAAAATAATTGTTTTATTCAGAATTTTAAAAACAACTACTTAACATTTACTCAAGATAAAAATATTTACAATACCCCCCCTTTGAGAAGGCTCCAAAATATAAACACTGTATCCCTCTCTAGAGAACAAAACAAAATCTCTTCAAAAAACAAAAACCCCAAATCAGGAATACATTCATATTTCTCACTTCTTTATGCTCAAGTAGTTATACAAATAATAGACCTCTGAAACTTTTTAATATATTTATATAATATATATATTATATATACAGATATATTTATAACAAGATTTTACAAATAAAGGCAACAACTGTATACCAAAAAAAACAAACAAACCCCCCCCAACAATAAAATAAACATGAGAACAATCTGCAATCAAGCACAGTGCATCTTAACAACTGGTGCAAGGGTAGAATGAAATGAGAATCTATATGACATTTACTCTGGAAACAATTTCTCAAAATTAATACAGAACCACCACCCCCACCCCCCCGCTTATTGCAGTTAGTTTCTTTTAAAGCCTAATTGGACACAGGGCCCCTCACTGAAGCAACTGGACGGACCCAAATAGTTCAGGGAAAATTTTCACAAATTCTAACTCTATTTAAAATAGCAATTTGGACCAGGGTTTTCAGAGGATCCTAAGAGATTTGGGCACCCAAATCCCACTGGGATTAGGTTCCTTTGGAAAACAAAACAAAGTAGTTTTGAATTCTCAAAGGCACTCAAGGGGGGCAATTCAGTGGGTGTAAGTCTTTTGACTCCAAATGAATTTCACCCGGTTACGAGAGCTCTGGATTTGGCCCAGGAGTGAAACAGTCAGCTGCTGGCTATTCCCCCATTAATGTAGCTTTTTAACCATTTTGCTTTCAGATACACTAGACCCAGAGACACCTGTACAGTAGCAGTAAAAGAGTGGTCTACAGTTAGGTGCAACAAGCAAAGGGATCCATGGGGATATTTTCCTCTTCCCCTGCCCGAACTAGCAGCTTGCGTTACAGAAAGGGATGCATGTTAAATTTATTAATTAGAAGTACACCATGTAAAGCTTCTAAGCAGCATCTACATTTTATTCATTTTGTTTTTTTAAAAAAAAAAAAAAAAATCAGCAGAGGTGTAGAGAGAAACTTGTCTTCAATCTCCCTGAACCACTGACTGTGCATTACCAACCAGTGATTGCTACTCTGACTCTTTTTAGTGGGACTAACACCAATGCTTCAACTGCGGTGCATGTGTGTATCATTTCAAATGCTGGCAAATGGGTGGGGCAACAAATCTAGCAGTAGGTCATTGCTTTGAAAAGCCCTCATAAGAAGTACCATATTTTTATATTCACAGACCCTAAAACTGCCTAATGGAGTATTTTTCACAGCTTTGAAATATAATCCTCACTGACTAGCTCAGCTGTTGCTCTGTAGATGGGGAGGGTAAATGGTAAAGCACAAAGAAAAATTTTTTTTTTTTTTTTTTTGCCTTTTAAGCTCCCCCGAATGGCTAACCTGGGTGCTTCCTCATCCTTTCCCACGCTATCTGACAAGTCAGAGAAAAGTGGATTTCACTTCCTACTCTCAGTGAACCTCATCCCCACACCTCAGTCCAACCGGTATATGAAACTGAAAGCGTCTCAAACTTAAAAAAAAGAAAAGAAAAAGAAAATGGTCACACTGTGCTTAGTCTTTGGTTTCCAGGTTCAAAGGAGGAATCTGCTTCAAAGCTTGAAGCAGAGCTGAGGAGTCGATAGGGGAATGGACTGGTAGTGGAGAAGGAAGTCTCTGAGGCATCAGGAGAGATGGAGAGATTTTATCTGGGCTCATTAACCCTGAAAGTGCTGCAGTAGAGGCTGGGAGACTTGGATACAAGACGGGCATGGAAGCCGGGTACCAACACTTCTCCAGCATAGGCAGATAAGCAGTTGCGGATGGTGGGATCAAATAAAAAGGCAGGCACAAAGGAGGTGGGTGAGGGCCCAAAAAACTACTTGAAGAGCCAATCAGATCACTGCTAAAATGGCCTTCGTCTTCTGAAGTTTCCATCCTGGTCCTTTTGGCTGGTGGGTCCTCAGTCTCTTGCTTAATAGAACTTATTCTCTCTTGCATGGCATAGTTGAGTCCCGTATCCTTTTGAAAATACTGTTGATCGGCGTTTGAGTCACTTTTCTCCAGCTCTCCTCCATACCCACTGTCTGTGTCCGTGTCGCTCCCGCTCTGCTCTCCACTGGAATGTGCAAAAGTCCTCTGTATAACAGGCACACAGTTCTTGCCGTAACCCTCAGCAGTTTTGGGCAAAGAGCCAGACTTCTCCTTCAAGTCCACTGTTTTCGGGGGCACATCTCCACATTTTCGGCTGGCTCCGCCCTGGAGGACCTCAGAGGCCATTCGGTGCAGATGACTGACCAGCTGGGAAGATTTCAGATCCCTGGTGTTTTCATGCTTTCCCAGGTATTGCAGCACTTCCTTGGCACACATCTGGAAACCAGATCGAAACATTTCCTGGCTGGTATCAAGGTTTCTTGATGACAAGTCACCTGAGGGAACATTAACAGAAAGAAATTAAAAATTAACAGAGAGCTAAATAGTTTCATTAATATCATTAAGGTGCACTGGGGAGAGGAAGAAATTTTATCTCCATATTAAGTATCTGTTACAAAACAGCTAGACAAATGAATTCTACCGTACAATACAGTCACTTTAAACACCCATTTTTACAACCTCCCTCTAACAGTGAGTCTTTAAACACATTTTTGATCCTGTACTCATTATACATGGCAACCACAACAGACACTAGAGTTTAGGGAGAAAATAGAAAAAGGCAGCACAGCGAATCAACCCTGGTATGTCTTCAGAAAGACATCAGTTCCAAAGTCATCTTGCAAATCTGGCTCCTCTGCAGCTAATGAAAATTGGGTACGAGGGGTCCAATTTATCCTTCATTAACTGCGTACACCAAGGGGGATTTGGTCTAAACTTTGGGAAGTGACATTGGGTTTGGTTGTGTAATTCTACTGCATATCTACTGGCTGTTAAAGCAGTAGTAGCTTTTTAGAAAAGCTGGTTTTAGCCTGCCAGACTCAAGTAAGTGTCACAAAGAGAGGGGAAGGAGGAAACAGATGTAAAACACTGTGGGCCCTTAGATAGTTCCTACCAGTGCTGCAAAGCATGCACTAACTGGCTTATGGAGCAACCAAAAAGAGCATGTAAGAGAGATGTTTTCATATTTAAGGGTGAAAAAAAAAAAAAAATCAGGACCTGATCTAAACCCCATTGGCTTTGGATCAGGCCCTCACAGCAAAATTGTACTATAAAATAAAATAGTTAGAATCAGGTTGAATTTAAAACTATATTAAATTAACAGCTAGTTATAAATTAACTAAATAGAGGGATGAAAGGCATCTTTTTCATAAATTCACATGCATATAAAGCGGGGTATGCGTTCTAAATAAAAATGAAAAAAGACAAACTTACTCCTCCCACCTCCCAAACTAAGTGTCATAAGTAGCCAGCATTTCAAAGATATTGAAAGTAAGATCATGAGACATTCTAGAGTTCTCACATGATACAAGCATGACTTGAATACTCACCAGCTTGTACACCATTCTGTAAAGCAATTATTTTCTGTTGCTGCTGCTCAATGAGATTAGTTAGTGCTTTCACATGCTTCAAGGTAAGTTCAAGAACTACAGCCTTCTCCAAGTGACCTAAAGTCTGGAAACAAATGGGCAGGTTAGTATTTATCCTAGAGTCGGCCATGCTTCAAGGAATCTTAAAAAGTTTTCTAATTCCTTGTGAAATGAAAAAAGAAAAAAACAGTTGCAATTTGGGAGACAGGGTTAAAAACGGTGTCTTTATTCAATGACATTTCTCTGATTGATTTTGAGCAAAAGTCGTAACATTTGGAGTCTGATCCACATATTATGTAAACTAAATTTTTTTTTTAAAGGGAAGGTTGCAGAGAAGGATACAGTTACATCCTATGGGTATTTTAGGACCAACTGCATAGCTCTCAGACAAGTATTTTATTTTATCTGTTCTGCTGCCCCTGCTGGCATCGTGACCTTAACACAGGGGAATCCAGTCAAAGGGTTTCTTTTGAACAGTGACAGGAGAGGGGAGTCCTACAGGATGTCAGCCAAAGTGGCTTTCCCCATAAACTTCTGCAGGGATTTTTTTCTTTTAATTTTAATCAAGCACCTAAGCCTTTATTCTTTTTAAAACAAAGGACCTCACACACACTAGAGAAGCAGAAGTTGCAGTCCTTAACATCTGTCGCAAAACAAGAACGCAGAGAATCCTTTCAAATACCAAAAACAGGTAGCATGGAAACAACTCTAAAAGGACTTGACTCTCAGATAATTAGGGATCAACTTATAAATGGAATCCAGTAAAACTTCACAAAGAGCGACATGGAACTTTTTCAGTGGCTCAAATGGAAAAACTCAAATCCCTCACATTCAAATCAAGCCCACGATAATCACTTTTACATGAGGGTTTATTTTAACATTGCAGCAGTTCAATTCATATCACCCCCCCACCACCACCACCGATATGCACCATTTAGAAATTCACAGTATCTGGAAAGAAATCCAATAGTAGTAGACGGATCAAAGTGGCAAACCTGCCCAAATCGCAGTCTTTTCCACTTTGATCTGCAGTGCTCAGAAGAAACCTCTAGATGGCACATCTACCTGCACAGAAATCCATTAACCAACACCCATCCCCAAAACGAAGAGGAGTTTGGATATTAGCCAGATTTTCACTTACTGTAAGTTTGAGATGTTCTGGTAAGAGATCTTTCAGTTGTGCAATGCATTCATTAATCCTATCACGTCTCTTCTTCTCTATCAGTCTGTGGGGCAATTTATAGGTCTCCTGGAAGCCAAAGGAAAGGAGCAAATCAGACAAGACACATGACACCTTAGCACCATGGATAGACACACAGGTAAAAGGAGATCTAGAAATAAAACTAGATCTCAAGCTGTTGGGTACCCAAAAAGTATTACATGTAGCAGCTACTAACTGAATGATTTTCTGTCATAAGAATTATTAAATTAATGCAAAAATATATTCCCCTCCCACCCTCTGAGCCTCAGATTCATGGACAAGGGGTACAAATACAAGTACAACAGTCTCAGAGCAAAAAAAAAAAAAACAAAAACAAAAAACAAAAGCAAAAACAAACCCCAACAACTTTGATTCAAACTGTCTGCTGTTAAAACAGCCCCTCCTAAACCCCACAGCAAATTTTATAAAGGTTAAATCTTAGTTGAGCTTTATGGAAAAGCAGATTTAAAACAAATCCGAACAGACCCAAATGCACAGAACTTGTTGCAACGGACAGGTGTTAACTAAGAATGCAAAGGCTCCGCAAGTCCGCCATTTACCTTATGGTCTTCGCTTCTTTTTAACCCTCTCCTGGGCTTGTACACTTGATACATGTGGGAAAAGGCCAGCCTGCACAAACGACATAGAAATGCGAGGGGTTATTGTTATTTCCTCCACACCGAGAGAGACAACGCGATCCCAGCAGGCGCGGGGTGAAGGAGCTGAAGCTCCAGCCAAATCCAGCGGCCAGATTGCGCCCGGGGATTTGGTGGGGAGGGCGCACCGGCCCCAAGCAATGCACCGCCGAGGAGGCACCTTACCCGGGCATCTCGTTGCTCTCCAGCGCAGGCAGCTTGCCCAGGCAGGCAGGAGGGGGCTGGGCGCTGGGGATCATTTCCATTGCAGCTTGGGAGGCTTTGTGGAAAGAGGGGTGTGAGTGTGAGTGTGTGTGTGTGGGGGGGGGGGGGGCTCTGCTGAAACTTAATTCTCGCCGAAAGCAACGAAATCAGTCGGCGCCGGCGGCGCGGTGGGCTCCTGGGGAGAAGGCGGGGACCCTGCAAAGGCCGCTGGCGTCGGGACCGGCTGCGGGGCTGCGGACGGCTCAGGGCGCGCTGCTCATCGCCGCCCAGCACACCGGGGCAGGGCGCGAGCTGAGGCGTCGCTGGGAGGCGGCCGGCTGGGTTAAATGGGAGCGAGTGGGTGGCTGGCGCTACGTGTTCCACCCTGTGACTCCCGGCACGTCTGGCGGTGCCGGGGCGGGAGAGCCCTGCCTCCCCCCCCCCCGTCACATGAGCCTCACGTGTCGGACAACGCTCCGGCCTCCCCCCTTCCCCCTCCGGCCACACACCGCGGGCGGCGGCTGCAGCCGGAACGTGAGGGGGCGACAGCTCCGCCCGGCCGGGCTCCCCCGCGGCGGCTGGCGCGTGGGCCCGGCAGAGGGGGGAGGGGGAATCTCCCCTCACGCGGCCCCGGGCTCTGCACCATCCCCGGCGGCGCGCGGACCTGGCCCGGGACGCGCCGGAGGAGCTCGCGGGCCGCCGCCACCGCGCTCTCCGGCCCGCCTTTGCGCGCGGTCACCCTCCACCCCCCCTCCGCAGGGACCCGGCCTCTCCTCTCCTCTCCTCCGCTCCCCTGTTCCCCCAGCCAGGCTCCGCCGGCCGGGCCGGGCCGGGCCAGGCTCGCTCCGGATTTACACAGGCAGAAGGGAAGAGGAGTCAGGCGGGTTGGGCGACCCACCCGTGGGGATTTCACAGGTCGCTGGCACTGGGCGGGCTCTCCCAGCGGGCCTGAGGGACACAAGCGGGGTGCCGGGGGCTGGTGCCCCCAGGGTGCAGAACTGCAGAGCGCCCACAGGGGTGGGTGGGTGGGGTGGCTGGGCTCGGGGCGTGACGGGAACCGGGCTCTCCCCTCCCCCCCAAGGTCTTAAGGCAACTTCTTTGTCCTCGGGCGCGTCACTTCTCTCCTGAGCTTCGGCTTCCCCCTCTGTAAAAAGGGGTGGCAATAAGGTAACCCTAAATTACCTACGTCATCGGGGCGGTTTGGGTTACTGAGCCGGTGCGTGTAAACGCCCTCGGAAGCAGTGTTCCTCCTAGCCGCGTGGGCAGCGCTCCAGGTTCATGGCACCCAGCAGCGGGAGAGCATGCCGGCTGCACCTGCCGGCAGCGTGTCTCGCTGATGCTCCATGTTCGGGGGGTCAAACGGGGCAGGTATTGCCCCAAATGCTGCTTCTGAGTGCTTTTGGCTGAAAATCCCTGCACGCAGCCGGGGGGGGGGGGACTGGCACAGGGCCCTGATGCCACCCCAGGCACATGCTTTGCCATCTCCCGATGAAGTGAGCTGTAGCTCCCGAAAGCTTACGCTCAAATAAATGTGTTAGTCTCTAAGGTGCCACAAGTCCTCCTGTTCTTTTTGCGAATAGAGACTAACGCGGCTGCTACTCTGACACCTCCTTGAAAGAGGCTGGCTACTGGCAGCTGAGCCATTACATAATAATGGCAGCTTTCCAGTAGGAATAGACACAGAATATGCCACATGTCATCAGGTAATTTAGCTGTTTTTTTTTAAAAAATACGTATTTTGTAGTAATCCAGTGGCTAATGGCTTGATAAAATGCAGCCTAGAATCTGACACAAACAGCACTATTTTCCATTTCTACAGTCTGTGGGGAATACCTAGTCCAAATGTTAAGGCTTGGGAATGCCACCGAGAGTAACTGATATTAGGAGTGCAGGGCTTTATGTGAACTGTAGCCATGAGCAGAGTCGCACTCAGTCATGATATGGGCTGAGGGGACTGCAGCTGAGCCAAGGGCAAAGGCAGAGTAGCCAACAACCAGATTTAGTGGTGTGCCCCATTGGGGCAGTTGTCGAGGTCAGTGGCTGATTTAAGACAACTGGTAATGTGAGAGGGGTGGGGGGGGCAGGGAAGCAGAGTGTAAATTACAGGGCTGAGGCTGCTGTAATTTAGGGCTGATTTAAAAAGTTTTACCAGCATAACTAAATATGATTTTTGTACTGACATAATTATGCCAATAAAAGCCCTAGTGCGAACCCTTTGTAAGGCACTTACCTGTGTAGCTGATTTCACTTTGCTGAATCAGAATAAGCATAGTTAAAGCAGCAACACTTTTATGTATAAACGAGGCCTTAAACCGGGAACCAGGAATGCCCTGTGCAGCCTCTGAATTCCCCCAGAGAAGGAACAGAATAACTGGGAACTAGAACCAGCTATGAAACAGTTACATTCTTACCTAGCTCATAGGTGTCTGGGGAAGTTTAATTCTTTGATCTTTATTAAGCAGTTGAGACTTTTGGCTTCCAGCTGTTCTGCAAAGGCTAAGGATGATTATATTGAAGTGTAACTGCCAAAGCAAACCTTTCGTTTTGGGGGGCATGTGGTTATTGCCCCTGCTACATTACTGAACAAGGAGAGGCCAGAGCACCAAATAGAAGGTATATTTACCTAGATAAGATAATAACAGACCTTTAGCACCCAGGGTTTGTCAAAGATTTCCCTATCTCCTCTGAGAGTCCTGTGATAGTCACTGTGGCTAGGAGCCTGAGGTCAGCAAGTACTTTGCTGGAGACTGGAGATGGCATCTGTGCTAGAGAAGGTGGCATGCTCATTTCCGGATACACCGTCATTTGAATGCATGTGTAGTGGCAGAAGTGCTAAAAGGGTTTAGAGTTGTAGACTTGTTACCATAGAAGGTGACTTAGTTAATGAAACTCTGTCAGGACAATGTCGGCCCAAAAGGAGGTTTTGTAAACATTCCCCTGCAGTGTCTGCATCGTAAACAGTACAGTATAGCTCGTGACCGAGAACCGCAAAAAGAAGCTAACTATTCTCTCACTGAATATTGTCTCATCTGTGTTTTTCAGCCCAACCCTGCAGTTTCTACCAAGCATAGCATTCACTATCATGATCAAGCCACTGATTTCAAGTGTCTGCAGGGTTGAGCCTTCGGCCATGATCCTGCAATCTTAAGTATATGAGTAGTCCCATTGTCTTCAAAGGGACTACTCATGTGCCTAAAAAGTAAAGCATGTGGAAAAGCATTTGCAGGATCAGGGCCTTAGATCAAAAGCTCTTCAGAGCAGGAATTGTTTTTATTAATGTTAGCTACAGTGGGTACTTTAATAATTGGTATTGAATTTATTTCAAAAGTGAAATTAACTCTGTTGTTGTTAATTGCTAAAGCAGAGATTTGTAAAGCAAACAAATAGCATAAAAAGTGGAAAAATAAATTAGGCATTTAAAATCCTTCATTTTAAAGCTCTAAGCTGTTGTTTGTACAACAGTGAAGGGCATATAATTTTTAGCTGCTAGCATACTTTCATTTATTCCCTTCTCCATGCTTCTCTTTATCAAACAATAGAAATAATTAGGGTTATGGTAGGGGATTGCTAATGGAAAATTCTAGCCTTCTGGTTCAGGACCAAATATTTTTCACCTCTTCTAAGTTTTAAGTACAAATATATGTGGACAAGTTCATGCCCACTGGTTGTTTGACTCTTGCATGTTCTTTGAGACAGTACATTCCTGCAATGGATGGTGAGCTAGAAATCAGGATCAGAGGTAATCCCCCATTATTTAGCCCTTTTACTATTGGTATGTTTGCCAAACAATGCTCAGTGTCAGATTTCACTGATGACCTTAAGGGCGGTTGCCAAGGATTTTGGATTCCCCCCTAAAAAGAGAGTCCCAATGAAGTTATTACATTCTTGGGCATCAAGTTAGATTGAGGGAGAATTAAATTACACTTTCCTGAGGTGCCTGGCACAGCTTTCACAGGCTGATGCAATCATTAATTTGTCTTGAAAAAAAAACTTGATTTTGTTTGCAGAGCCATTTCTCCATGGCAGATTTTTTTACAATGCCCGATTGAAGCTATAATGAAATGTTAAAAGTAATGGCATTATTTTCTAGAGCTATTAAGGGAGAATCTGGCATTTCTAATCATAGTTGTAGAGCATTTGATGTCATAGGATAACAACAACTTGTGTCCAACAGGGATTTGTAGTTATTTACAGATATGTTAACAGGAAAGGATTTGGTTTTTGTTTTCCCAGGCATGTAGCCGTCTGGCTAACAGCATTGAGTTAATGGAGTTATACCCCTGGAACATTTCCCCCCATAATTATGGCAATGGTAATTTTGGGTGAAAAGTTCTTCAAATCATTGGAACTGATATTTGACTTAAGAATATGTGGGGAGTCCAGGGAGTTAACAGATGGCCAGTGGATTCAGGCCTGCGATAAGGTTACTGAGTGAGGTTTTGTTTTAAAATGTCTCTTACTTAATATACCCATGAAGGCCAGGCATGTGCCTATGGGTTGTAATCAAATAACCGACTCTCCCTCTCTCATTTCCAGCGGTCTCGTTTCAGGTTACTGGCACCGGAGGTTAAAGAACAGCCACGTCAAATACCAAAAGCCCTTTGGTAGCTAAGGGTATCCAGACTAGGAGGAGGGGAATGGAAGTGGCTAGCTCTCAGCACGTGATAGATCTAGCCAAAGGACCTGTATAATTAACATACATTACTTTCAGCAGGTGTAAAGGTTTATATGAGATCTGGTTAATTCTAACTTAACAGGTAGTCCTGTCTGTGTTACACAGGAGTGGTGGAAGCTAAAGACCAGCCAGGGAATAAGCCTAGTCAGTAGGTGGGGCAGTTCTTTTCCCAAGACAGGCAGGTCCCAGATCTCAGCTCCAGTGTTTTCAGTGAGAAGAATGTTAAAGGGGTAAGGGAGGCCACAGGGAGTTGTCAACTAGACAGCACAGCATCATTCATTAAGTACTGACAGTTTTACTGGAAACCAAAGACAAAGTGTACAATAGTTACACTCCTTGGTAAACGTAGCATTCATTATGTCATTTTTAGGAGTGTTCAGGATCAGTGACTCAGTTGGTCTCTCAAAACGAGACCTAGGAATTTATTTCTCAATACTGTCGTGGATGAGTCTATGAGAATCCACATTTATCAGTCTACAAGATGGATGTAAAAGATTGCAGTGCATGGGTTAACTACATAGAACATTGGATACAGTTCTTCATCAAGTTCTGCTTGGTACATCTTCGGGTACTTACCAGGGTTTGGATTTAACCCAGCCAAGTATGTCACCTTTCGATTCATTTATACGTGGATCACCACCTCAATAGCACAGCTGAGTGTGACAGAATACAAGATCAAAAGATTCATCCAAAGTGTTTGAGTCATTTTATTTATGTATATGTATTATTTATGTATAAGGATTGCCTTGGCACACTGATCACTATCGTAACTAATTTGTGGTTTGGATACAATGAGATTGTTCTAGAAGTTACCACTGAGATATTTGTGTTCTTTGATAAAATACTGAAAAAATAATCCAATGAGGTTTAGATCTGTGGCTACTCTGATGTCCTAGGTCGAGATCCTTCCCCCAGTAGGACCCATGAATTGCTGCTGGTGATGTATTGGCTGGAGGATTCCAAGCTGAAATCATTTAGTAAAACACATGAAGTGGAATCAAGTGAAAGTTGTTCATCTCTTTGTCTGAAGATGTTTGCCTGCACTGAATGTGCTAGTGGGAGGCGACATGGGAGGAAACTATTTGGAGTTGGCAAAATTTGTGGATGCTACAGTTCATAATAAGAGACTTTTGCCCACTTTGAGACTGTTTAACAAAACATTATGGCCAGCCTGGTGCCAAAAAGGCCAATCCATGTAGCAAAGAAACAATGGAGGTCCACAGAGCTTGTTCTGTTTAACCATTTCTTTGCTGACTGACTGTACTGTCTTGCGAGAAGTAAATCCGTTCATTCATACACACATACATTTTATTGGCAGTTATTCCAACAACTGGCTTCACGCTGTAACGTCTTATGCACCACTGTCTTATTGTAGAAGAACAAGGGTAGCCAAACCATGGCTTGTTAGCCACATGTGGCTCTTTTACAATTAAAGTGCACCTCTCAGAGCGCCCCTATTCTCCGCCTACCAGACTGCTTGAGAGAGCTTGGGGCTTCTGGGCTGCGGTGTGATGGTGGGGCTAGGAGCTTCTGCCCAGCAGAGAGGGGGTCTCAGGGCTTCAGCCCTGCAGAAGGCACCTGCTGGGGCTTAGGGCTTCAGCAGGAGCAGCGCTAAAGCCTCGTGCCCCAGCTGGTGCACCCCGAGGGGCAGAAGCCCTCAAACCCCGTCCCCTTCACTGACCCTGCAGGGCAGAAACCCCGAGGACCCCCCCAACCCTGCAGGGCAAAAACCCCGAGCACTGGCTCTCGAACTTCTGAAGATTATTGTATGCAGCTCAGAGGGTCAGTAAATTTGGCCATACCTATGCTAGAATTACCAGAATCGGAGAACCATAGTCTCAAGCATCAAAGTATTACCCCCTGTACTACCCTTGCTGTGATGGCCCATTCATATTTCAAAGAAAGCAATGGAATGCTAGGACTTACATGGGTCGCTCTTCAGTATTCCAGCAGGGAAGGCTCTAGGTGGGAGGAGCAGTAATCTTAGGAAGGTGTGGCTGTGAATGTTGTCCTGCTCTGGAGAATGAGTTATTTTCCCCACTGAGAGACAGAGTGGTCTAGTGAATAGGTCATATACTGGGAGTCAGGAGATCTGGATCACATTCCTGGTTCTGCCACTACCTCCCTCTTTGATGTTGGGCAAAGTCACTTAAACATCTCCATGTCTCAGTTTCTCTATCTGTAAAACAAAAATGATACTTTGTGAAGTGCTTTGAGATCTATGGATAAACATAGGACCTCGATTTCTTACTATTTTTAGTCTTTCTATTTTAGTAGCATCCAAATGCCCTAATCAGGATTGAAGCCCCATAAGGCACAGATACTGTCTCAGAGTATTTTTTATTATATCCACTTGACATAGGTAAGCACAACTGCAGTCCCAGTTTGTGTAACAGTTTGGTTAGGTTATAGCATTGAAGCAAGCCTTTCAAACATGCTACTTGTGTATATATACCCAATAGGGAACAAGTAGAGCTGTACAATGTGTTTGCCTTCCAGTTAATGCCAGGGTAGGGGGGCATGGATCAGTGTTCATGTCCCGCTCCCCGTTGATACATGATCTGAGCTGGGGAAGCTAATGATCCAACCAGGGGACCCAATTTGGTGATAAACCCTGCTCATGTGCCACCTGAGGCACGTTGCACATATGCTAAGAAGAAGAAGGCCAGGGCACAGGTCACTCATACCTTGCCCTCCTGACCTCAGACACTACCTCCTGAGCAAAGTGAGGGATGACTGCTCATCAGTTCAGAGGAACTTGCCTGTACTGTGAGTATCATTAACATCAAGGACACATTAAGGACTATTTGCAATAGTTTGTCACCAAGGTAACCAGAGAAGCAGATTTGTGAATGAAGCTGATTGGATTGAACTATGGGGTGCTGCAAGAATAGAGACATTTTTGAGATGTTACTGGAGGACAGGGAATAGGATGACCTTAATCTCAGCAATAATAGAGTAGAACAAGCCCATAGTATTTATATGGACTTGTTTAACATTCCATGCTGTTTGTAGGTGTATACGTGGGGTGTCTGTGTTCTCTCCGTGAGAGGATTTCTGGACTATATGTCCCTTATAAAAGATTTTATAAATGAAGGCCGCAATTGTTTGGATGTGCTGGGAACTATTTCTAAGCATGCACATGGATGGCTGATTTATATCTGCTGTCTGTGCACTGGAAGAGGAAAGAAAGATTTGCTGGTATTTAGCATAACTGTTGCAGGAAGAAAAAAGCAGCGGATAAAAGCGTGGCAGTGTGTTGTGTTATCTGTCTGTGCTTAGTAATGCATGGCTTCCTTCCTGCAAACATACAGGTCAGACAAACTACACACATAATTATGTTTCCTGGTCACTCCAATAACAAAATAAATCTAGATCTGAACACACTTGCATCACTGAAGTAATTTGGATCTGTATCTAAGACAGTATCACAGGTCATTTTCTCTATAACAAACCAAACCCCTGGATCAGAACCCCCGTGCATTTTCAGCATGGCCCATCTCTATCCTGAACCAGATGTGTCTCATGATGTGGAGACGGCATAACTGTAAATTCCTCTGAAATAAACATTAAAGGAACCTAAAGGGAATATGCAGTTTTCATGGTAGGTTTGTGTGTAATCAAAATTATATGCAATTTTGCTCACCCTATTCCTTAGATTTGAAACAATATCATTTGTAATATTGAGATGCAGATGTAGCTAAAATCCTTCAGTCATGTTTCCTAATAAGAGAATAATCTAACTACCAACTATAGGAGAAGAGATCCATAATTAAGTAGAAATTACAACCAATTGAAATGGGGGGTAGGGGGAGAACAAAATAAACCTAATACACAGTTTCCTTAAGAAAAGGACTCATGGGTGACACATGTCACCCATGATGCCCCTCACACTTTATGTAATGGAGTTTTAAAATAGTTTGACCATAACTATATTAGCAGCTAAATTATTTTAACCTCTTTTTGAGTAGAACCCAAGGTGGAACAATCCCTGCCCCAAGGATCTTAATGCATCTGCAACTGGTACTGATGTACCATCTACAGAGCAAAAGTCCCAACATGAATTCTCACCTAATGCCAAAATGGAGAACATGTTTCATTTTTACAGGCATTGAGCAAAGATGGCATCAGGTGCCTCGGGTCAGATATTAAAATGATTGTTTGATTTAACAATGCAACAATGAGCAACCAGCTGGTAAGAAACAGGTAAGGACCAATATTTAACTGAGGCCATCTGGTGTCCAGGGTTTTTACGTATGAATTCAATTAGCCTCTGCATCAGTAATTCTCTGTTCCCACCCTGTCAGGTTTTGGAACAAATGCTGTACTATTCCCATGGGTCTCCAGGTGTTGAGTATGTGTCCCTTAGTTATACAGTCTTTGTCTAGTGATGATTTTGTCTTTGTCTCTTTTTAAACTCTGCTTTTAGATTCTGTTCTCTGGCTTTTCATGCTTGGAGCTTACCCGTATAATTGTAAGCCAGCGAGAACATAATAAAAGACATCATAAATTCAGGATCACATGGCATCTAGGTCTGATGTTCCTTCCTTTTTTCTTTTACCATAATTAAGAAGATAATAAGCATGTTTACATTTATATAATAATTTTGCACTATGCATAGATGACCTAATTCTCTGTTGTGCTTAAGCCCCTTCATGTTGTTCTGGTTGCATAAAGGATCCTTAAACCAGAAGGCAGCAATCACTTCCAGGGACAGCCTCCGGTGTCAGAAGATTCCCTGGCCAGCTAGAGCTGTCAGAAGAACATACACCAAGGTCCTCCCTGCTCCCCAGTGCAGGGTCTGTGTCGGAGGGGAAAGGCTGTGCCTTTAAGGGATCATAGTTGGACCAAATATAAGTTTGAGCTACTAAGCAGCCATCAGTCCTTCTTAAGTCAATGGGAACTCTGAGCGCTCAGTACATCTGCAAATCAGGTCACTGCATTAGAAAGAAGATTTTCAAAGGCACACATAGAAGTGAAGCACCCAGCTTCCACTGACTTTTACTGGGAGCTGGGCAGCTAACTGCGCTTCCTATCTTTGAAAATCTCCCTCTGGAGCCAAAATATGTATTTAGGAGCCCTTTGAGCAGTTTGCCTTAAATATTTGAGACTAAATTTCTAACCTTGGCAAAATGCATTCCAACCTAATTTCTGCAATGCTGAATACTGGCTCCTCTTACACTCAGTGCTAAGCTTCACTGATAGTATTGCATCTGAAGCCACCAACTTACAATTATGTAACAGTAGAGTGGTTTAAAAGATGCTGTCCTTGTAATAGGATACTTGAGGGTGGACATTAACATTTGTCTGACTGTGCTACCAAACTTTAGACCTGACAAACAGCTGTTTTCCTGCCTAAGGAAGCTAGTTCATGCAGAATTCAGACAGACAATTAGCTACTATGAAAAGGAGTACTTGTGGCACCTTAGAGACTAACAAATTTATTAGAGCATAAGCTTTCGTGAGCTACAGCTCACTTCATCGGATGCATTTGGTGGAAAAAACAGAGGAGAGATTTATATACACACACACAGAGAACATGAAACAATGGGTTTATCATACACACTGTAAGGAGAGTGATCACTTAAGATAAGCCATCACCAACAGCAGGGGGGGAAGGAGGAAAACCTACTACAGGACAGGCCCAACAAAGAAAACAACAGAACGCCACTAGCCATCACCTTCAGCCCCCAACTAAAACCCCTCCAACGCATCATCAAGGATCTACAACCTATCCTGAAGGACGAGCCATCGCTCTCTCAGATCTTGGGAGACAGACCAGTCCTTGCTTACAGACAGCCCCCCAATCTGAAGCAAATACTCACCAGCAACCACACACCACACAACAGAACCACTAACCCAGGAACCTATCCTTGCAACAAAGCCCGTTGCCAACTCTGTCCACATATCTATTCAGGGGATACCATCATAGGGCCTAATCACATCAGCCACACTATCAGAGGCTCGTTCACCTGCGCATCTACCAATGTGATATATGCCATCATGTGCCAGCAATGCCCCTCTGCCATGTACATTGGCCAAACTGGACAGTCTCTACGTAAAAGAATGAATGGACACAAATCAGACGTCAAGAATTATAACATTCAAAAACCAGTTGGAGAACACTTCAATCTCTCTGGTCACTCGATCACAGACCTAAGAGTGGCTATACTTCAACAAAAAGCTTCAAAAACAGACTCCAACGAGAGACTGCTGAATTGGAATTAATTTGCAAACTGGATACAATTAACTTAGGCTTGAATAGAGACTGGGAATGGATGAGTCATTACACAAAGTAAAACTATTTCCCCATGGTATTTCTCCCTCCCACCCCACCCCCAACTGTTCCTCTGATATTCTTGTTAACTGCTGGAATTAGCCTACCTGCTTGTCACCATGGAAGGTTTTCCTCCTTTCCCCCCCCTGCTGTGGGTGATGGCTTATCTTAAGTGATCACTCTCCTTACAGTGTGTATGATAAACCCATTGTTTCATGTTCTCTGTGTGTGTGTATATAAATCTCTCCTCTGTTTTTTCCACCAAATGCATCCGATGAAGTGAGCTGTAGCTCACGAAAGCTTATGCTCTAATAAATTTGTTAGTCTCTAAGGTGCCACAAGTACTCCTTTTCTTTTTGCGAATACAGACTAACACGGCTGCTACTCTGAAACCTGAAATTAGCTACTATGATCATTCAAATCTAATCTTGTTTTTTTTGAGCCCCGCTTTTTTAAAAAAATATTTAAAGATGTGGCTCAGTACGCCACGCTGTGTTTACTAAGCTGTGTATTTACACTTATTTACTTCTTTGCAGAATTCAAAGTGAGTAGGGAAAAATGGAAGAATTCATACTGCAGGATAGGTCTGAACAAAGAGGAATAGAGCATGGTTTGTTGCAGTTACGTGCTTGAAGGGCCTCTCTGACAGAGCAGCCTTCCCCTCTGCATCCGTCTAAGTCACCTTCACCTAAGACAAACTATCAAAATAGTCCTAAAGAGAAACTATTTTGCCCTAAGAATGAGCACGCTTGTACTAAATGGCAGATATGCTAAACACCAATACTGGGTCAGGCTACCCCTTACATCCCCTAATAAAAATGTTGCCTCAGTATGCCTTTTCAACTTCTACAGCTTAATCTTTACCATTGTCAATAGGCCAGATCTTCAGCTGGGGTAAATCAGTGTAGCTATACTGAAGTCAGCAGAGCTATGCCAGTTTACAGCAGTTCAGATTCTGGCCCAATATTTTCAGTATAGCTTTCAGAACAGAAGTATAAACATTTCTAGTGACACGCGAGTTCATATCAGTTAGTCATCTCCTTAAGGTTTTTATGATTGAGAAAGTTTTTCTATTTAAATAAATTCCTCTTTTTTTTTTTAAAAAATATACAAACACACGTTCACATACTCTTCAAGCACATGCATCCCTAGTACATTGGATTTGGTATGGGCTAGAAGGGGAAAATCTTTGTTAGAGCCCTACGCAGCACAATATTTAAGGGATAAGGTAGAAATCAGAAGCCTAGCACACATACCTAATCAGATGCTTCCCACTCTTTTAGGCCCAAATTCAGACCTTAAATGCTTTCAGTTCACAAGCAGGGTAAAAAAGACCTAGGGCCAGGCTCTTAGCTGGTGTAAATTGGCATAACTTCACTAAAGGCAGTGGAAATATGCTTATGTACATCAGTTGAGGATTTGGCTCCAGTGCTGGATTAAAGAACCCTGACCCCATCATGATGGAGGCGTGCCCAGGCCAAACCTGAGCAGCACACAGTATTCTAGCTCTGCTTCAACTGCTGCCAGCTTTGCATGGCATGAACAGGGGCCACATGGCAAAGTGCCCCGACCTCATACATACTTCAGCCAACACACAGACGTACTAATGCCTATTCCACTCTATGTATACCTCAAAGACCCTCCACTGGCCCCCATTTATTCTGACACCCCCCCACACACAAACACATCCTGCTCACCACAGATCCAACCCCTCAGCCCCACCATCAACAGCCCTCAACATTCCTGCCCCCATCCCCACTTTCTCCCACTGGCCCCACTTGCCTTCCATCCCATAGTCTTCCAAGACTTCCCACTCACCCCATAGTTGCCCCAGTCCCTCATCCACTGCTCTCGGGTCCGTCCTAGCCACTGACCAATGCCCCCCGGCTCAGAGTTCCACTCCCATCCCAGGCTAGGGCAGCTCTTCCTGACCCTGGTTGCCCAGCAGCTCTGTTCACTCCCATTACCAAGCCCACATTCACACAACAAAGGCTAAATTTCAGTGAGTGACATTGCCACCTCACAATGTCACTCACTCAAATTTGGCCCAGTCAGCCCCACCCCTTCCACACACACATACTGCCCTGGGCCAAACCTGATTGGCACTGCAATCCCCCACACCAGGTCACAATGCTACTCACTCAAATTTGGCCTGGCCACCCCTCCATCATGGCTCAGGGGCTGGGTGGGGGGAGGTAGTTGAATGTGTAGCATTGCTACCTGGCACATGGGGTCGCAGTGCCATTCAGGTTTGGCCGTTGCAATGCCACCCTCCCAAATCCAGTGGTCAGGGTTCCCTCTGAAATGAGGGCCCTGTACACATTCGTTAATCTGGGCCTGCTGGCCTTTGGACATAGTCTCATTCATTACCCCTCTGCAAAAGGCTGGGGAAGATGTGGGGTAGCTGGCTTAGAGGGTGTATTGAATGAAAACTGTAGACCGTGCGTCCCGGCACTAGACCTTGTCCAGAGCCATGGAGTTTTGCTGGGTGTAAATCTCTCATCCTGGTGTTGTGCGGGGGTAGGGGTGACAAAGGTTGCCTTTCAGGGCTCCCCTCCCAGACAGCACATTTTCATTGCACACCTAAGAACAGGCTAAAGTTGAGCTTTGGCTCCAAATCTTTGCATTATTTCTTTCCTTGTTCAAGAGCCAGTTAAAGATTTTCTTTGCTTTCCATTCAGGAGAAGTGCAGGGACTTGGCTTCTGCTGGAAAGAAAATGCAAAAAGTGAAGCTCCTGCTCCCTGTGAGCTCTGCTGCCTTGCATTGCTTTCATATTTATGTTAGCAGGGAGACTCTCATTATACTGCTTACTGCTGTTGTTTTTGGAAAGTACATGTTCCAGTTGCAGTTTCCTATGGAATGTCTTTACAAATGAAGAGACCATCAGGATCTAACTGCTGTGTCTGGAAACCCTTGGGGGAGGGAGTGGGAGAGGGCACATTTCAAGCTTGTCATTCTGCTTAGACGAGATTGGAGGCACATTACCGAATTAGAAGATTATAAACATAACAACACCCAGCTAAATATAAGGTTTCCAAAGTCATTCTTCATGACTTCTCCCTCCCTTCCCTTCCCACCCCCCCCACCCCGTAGACTGCAATCCCTTTGTCAGATAAACTTTCTAAAGAACAGCACTGAAGAGGAAGGCAGGAGGGAAGGACCAGCAGAGTATGTTCTAATTAGTTGAGAAGACATTATGGATGACAGGCCTCATTTCATCCTGGATCCCACAGGGACTGTAAACTTGCTCATCCGTGCATTTGTTACAGACCTAGAATATTTTACAGTTAAAGTTATCCTAAGCACCATTATTTCCCCATTTTCCTCAAGGCGGCTCTGGAATGGACACCTGAACAAGAAGGCCACTGTACCCATTTATCCTTCATGCTGGAACTGCCTGTTATCGCTGGCTTGAGGAATGGATGGTAGACTACAGAGCTGTAAGGTTTCAGAGCAGCCACGTTAGTCTGTATTCGCAAAAAGAAAAGGAGGACTTGGGGCACCTTAGAGTCTAACAAATTTATTTGAGCATTTAAGCTTTCATAAGCTACAGCTCACTTCATCGGATGCACTGAGTGGAAAATACAGTGGGGAGATTTATAAACATAGAGAACATGAAACAATGGGTGTTACCATACACAATGTAACGAGAGTGATCACTTAAGGAAAGTTTATGCTCGAATAAATTTGTTAGTGTCTAAGGTGCCACAAGTACTCTTTTCTTTTTACAGAGCTGTAAGTCACTCGTTCAGCTGTAACAGCATTCAGCATGCATAAAAGTTGGTGAACGATAAGAATGGAATGGATCCGGTATCTACAGTATTTTTTTTTCATACCACACTAAATCACTGTGCTACCCAAACTCCTAAAGGCAAGAATTGCAAAAACAAACCAAAATGCGCTGTTACAGGTTGTACTGCTTTAGTACCCTTACCCATTGAATGAACATGGAGACTCAGTTATCCTCCTACACGTATGGACATTTGCTCCAGGACAGGGTTTTGGAGTAGCATGGGGGAAGCTGTCATTGCTGATGTTCGTGCCGAACCCATTCCACAAATAGACAGAGCACTTCCGTCTCCTACATTAATTCACTTATTTTTTTAAGGAATGTAAAAGAATATGTATGTATGTGTATAAATATAAATAAAACATTAACCATTTCAAGTTACTTTGAGACAGATTAGGAGTTGGCTGGCTGTAGCCAAAGTTGTGACTAGCATTTTGGGGAAAATACCTTATCGTATCAAAAAAGGTCAAGTGTAACTTATGAAATGCATGGCTAGGGTGTGCAGAGGTGCAGTGTGGCAGGACTGTGGGGTTTTCCTCTTTTAAATCAAGTTTCTGTTTTTCCCTGAAAGGAGAACCAAAGTCATTTAATTCTTAACATAAAAGACACAGAAGGAAAACTTCCTTTTTTGCCTCTTTCAGGTTGTGGCATTTCTAGAAAGCTGCTGAATCACGTCCTTATGATACATCGTCATGGAAATGGGCCCCCTCAGATTTCAGTCATGGAAACAGCATCCTATTTACTTAACCATCTATGAAATAAGAAAAGGAGTACTTGTGGCACCTTAGAGATTAACAAATTTATTAGAGCATAAGCTTTCGTGAGCTACAGCTCACTTCATCGGATGCATCCGATGAAGTGAGCTGTAGCTCACGAAAGCTTATGCTCTAATAAATTTATTAGTCTCTAAGGTGCCGCAAGTACTCCTTTTCTTTTTGCAAATACAGTCTAACACGGCTGCTACTCTGAAACCTGTCATCTATGAAATGTAAGTCCAGAAGAGACCATTACAATAATCTAATATGACCTCCTGCACAACACAGGCCATAAGTCCTGCTTGAACTGGAGCGAATTTCTTTTCACCAGTACTCCCTACTATATGAAACTAAATTATTTCTAAATTTTCCTTTAGCAAGTAAGTAAATGTGTGTGTGTGTGGTGTGTGTGTGTGTGTAAGCATGCACACTTGCATCTAACACCCCACCCAAATTAGATTCAGGCCTGGGTGTGATGCAAATATTACTCTTGAGGGAATTCTGTGTCATTGTGTGTGCACAGAATTTATGTCCCCCACAGATTTCTTTATTTCCCCACAGAAAAATGACTTCCGACAAGGAAGCAAAGGAAAGCCACAAGAGGTGTCACATGCCCCTCCCTGGCAGTGGAGCAGCCGGTTGAAACGTAAATAACCACTGGTGGGGTGGGCTTGGGGGCGGTGGTTGGGCAGTCATGCGTAGGAGAGAGAGAGAGAGAGAGAGAGAGAGAGAGAGAGACTCTGTCCCTCTCACTCACTATTGAAGCATGTTTGGCATGGAAGGGCAGGGCTTGGGATGTTTCTGAGGAACTAGGCATAGGGCAGGGTCTGGCCCCTCCAGCAGAGCAGAATGTAGCAGCCTGCTTGCTTAGTGAATTGTTCCCATTATCTTTGTGAATTCCCCCAGGAGTATAAAACAGATGTAAAAGTTGTAAGGCTCCTTTACATTGCCAGAGTGCTGAAAAGGACAGTATGGCCTTATACATGCTTATAGTGCTTTAAGGATTAAAACTGGTCTAAATTTTCGGACTGAAAATTTTCCTATCAAAATCTGCTCCATGAACTGTTTGCTACTGACCTTTATGGAAATGGTCAGCAGCCACTATAAATTATGAGTTTGATATCCCAGCCCTCACTTGTTCTTCAGTTGCCCATGGTGTAACTCTGAGCATATGGCTGCATATATTTTTTGACTAAATAGCTAGAAATAAAAAGGGTCAAACCTAGCTACATTGCTATTAGGCAAGGGGACTTACCGAAATAATTGAAACGGTATATTGCATTATTTTGACAAACATGCAAAATTTTAAAACACTGTGCACAGAACTTTTAAATTTTTGTGCAGAATACTCCAGGAGTAATATCTCCAGATACATACAGTTCATGTTTAGAAAGGAATTATGCCTTCACAGCCAGACCTAAATGTGTTAGCAGGAATTAAATATATATAAAATAGGTTCTTCTTCGAGTGATTGCTCATGTGTATTCCACAATAGATGTGCGTGCTCACCCCGGGCACCGGTGCGAGAAGTTTTTCCCTTAGCAGTACCTGTAGGGGGGAGCGCCTCCCATGGCGCCAGCCTGGTATAGTACAAGGGGGGCTGTGCTGCCCCCACCCTCAGTTCCTTCTTGCTGCCAGTGAAGGTGCATTGGAACTGCTCAGCTCCAGCTTTGCTGCAGCTCGTCCCCACAACTCTTACTTTGTTCAGTAGTACCTGTAGTCAGTTAGATAATTCAGTTTGTTTAGTTAGTCATTGAGCCCAGGCCGGGGCATGCCCCAAGCCCCAGGCTTTAAGTCGTGCGGCTCTTGTAAGCACTCTATGCTAAGGAGTGACCCGCACGAGGATTGTCTGCGCTTCTTGGGAGAAACCCACATCAGCGAAAGGTGCAAGATCTGCAAGTCTTTCAAGCCCCAGACTAAAAAAAGAAAGGGACATTAGGCTCCGGCCTATCCTATGGAGTTGGTGCTGGCCCAGACCCCAGCATGCCGCTCCAAACCAGTACCCCGCCCCGCGGCATCGTACGCAGAGACCCTCCGGTACCATCATCCAGTTAGCACCACTCCCCATCCGTGGGGCACACCAAGAGGATCGGAAAGACTCCCTCTTCGCAACGGCACCAAGGGAAGTCTGGGATGGGGCGAGGCCCACATCGGGTAGTCCTTGATCCCCATCAGGCCCTAGGCCTCCAACTCATGTTGAGCGGAGTAGCCCAGCCCCTTTGGAGCAGGCTGCTCCAGATGTCCAGATGCCATCTATGCCCAAAGCTCTCCAGGCAGCCAAGGACGTCATGTCCATTCTGGTGCCTGGAGCTCCACCGATGTTGGCCCCACGCTCCAGAGGTAAGCCGCCGCCGCCGGGATCACCGCAGTCGCCACCGGCCCGGTACCGGTCTCAGTCAATGGAACGTTCCAGACACTGCTTACCGCCCAGTGACCATTCAGGGATCAGTCCACGTGGATCCTCCTTGACGCCGGCCAGACTGTCCGGATGGGTGCCGTCCGACCGGGACTCCTGGCACCGCTCATCTTCGTGAAGTGAATATCGACGGGACTGTGGAGGACGTCGCCAACGGTCCTCGTCTTGCAGGAGATACCGCAGTCGATCATGACACGCTCATCAACACCGTTCCCGCCAGACCCCTGTTCCAAGTCTCCGCCAAAGCATCATAGCCCCGGGAGTCGGTGGCCGGCGTCTCACCAAAGCGGGTCCACCTGTGAAGGCTGTTCGTGGAGCATCTACTACCATCAGTGCTGCTCCTCTGCGTCGAGATCGCGGTCCTGTGGCAGATGTAGATCTCGGCACCACTGATACTCCCAGTCCAGAGGCAGCAGCGGATCATACGCCAGCCTGGCCTCCCCACACAGCTGCTCATCTACCAGCCAAGCTAGCCAGCCCGAACTGCCAGCCCCGCCTAAGTGAGCACAATGGCACCAGGCGTCGTGGCCGGCCCAGTGGTACCAGTGGGCATCATGACCTCTGGCGTAGCCCCCAATGGAGGCTTGCTCGGTGGCCAGGACCTCAGAAGCACCGTCGGTGTCCATCTTTAGACTGCCAGAAAAAAGGTCCATGGGACCTGTGTCCTCGGTACCATGCCCGGAATCCGATCAGGTGGTGGATCCTCCGGTGCCGGACGACACCCAAAGCACCACACCAGCCTTGCCCTGTCTGGGGGAGCTGACTGTGGCCCCGCCCCCCACCATCCTGCAGGAGGACTACCGGGCCCACCAAAACCTCTTAAAAAGGGTGACATTGAGTCTTCACCTCCAGGCTGAAGAGATGGCAGAGCCCTCAGACTCCCTGTTCAATGTGCTGTTCCCTTCAGCACCTGGCAGGGTGGCCTTGCCACTCCATGAAGGGGTGGCAAGAATTTCAAATGCCCTGTGGCAAACACCAGCCTCGTTGGCTCCCATTTCTAAAAAGGTGGAATGCAAGTACTTTGTACCCACAAAAGGGACACGAGTATCTGTATACCCACCCTGCACCCAACTCCTTGGTGGTCAAGTCAGTCAACCACAAGAAGTGGCAGGGGCAACCAGCCCCGACCCCCAAGAACAAAGACTCTCGGAGGCTGGATACTTTAAGGAGAAAAGTTTATTCGTCGTCCAGCTTTTACCTATGAGTAGCAAACCATCAGGCTCTCCTGGGTCGCTACGAGTTTAACCTCTGGGAATCCTTCCCCAAATTTGAGGACTCTCTCTGGGAGGGCGATAAGAAGGAGTCTAAGGTGCTCATGCAGGAAGGGGCTGCGGCTGCAAGGGCAACCCTGCAGGCTGCTTCAGATGCAGCGGACACAGCTGCACGGTCCATGGCCTCAGTGGTGTCCATGAGATAGGCGTCATGGCTTCTGCTCTCTGGGCTCTCCAGCGAAGCGCAGTCATCAATGCAGGATCTACCTTTCGACAGGAAGGCTCTGTTTCCGGAGGAAACAGACACAAGGCTGCATGGCATGAAAGACTCCCCCATGACCCTCCAGACCTTGGGCCTTTATGTCCCTCCGCCGGCAAAACCCAAGTTCAAGCCACAGCAGGCTCCCACCCAAGCCGCCCTCCCAAAGTACAAGGCCGCCCACAAAAAGCAGTGCAACTATCAGAAGCACCCGCAACAGCAATCCCAGCCTGCCCCCCGGCCTGGGTCTTCTAAGGTCAAGCAGGCAGGCATTGACAGGATGCTCGGGGTTACCCCACCAGTTCTCAGCAGGGACCTACCCCCAATAAAGCTCCCTTCCTCCAATCAGTTGTGTGCTTTCCTCCCAGAATGGTCGCGGCTCGCCTCAGACTGATGGGTCCTCAATACCATTGCCCGAGGTTACACCCTTCAGTTTAACTCCTCCCCGCCCAACCGCCCTCTGCCCCGTCCCTCCCACTCGAGCAGGAGGTGGGGTGGCTCCTGGACCTAGGAGCTATAAAGGCAGTGCCCAAGGAGTTCCTGGGTAAGGGGTATTACTCCTGGTATTTCCTTATCCTGGAGGCCAAAGGGGGCTCAGGCCCATCATGGACCTGCGAGGCCTGAACCACTGCATGGTGAAACTCAAGTTCCGCATGGTTTCCCTAGCCTCCATCATCCCCTCCCTGGATTCCGGGGACTGGTACGCTGCTCTAGATCTATGGACATGTACTTCCACATCCACATATTCGAGCAGACGCTTCCTCCGTTTCATGGTGGGACAGAGTCACTACCAATTCACGGTCCTACTGTTTGGTCTGTCCACTGCCCCAGGGACTTTACAAAGCGTATGGCAGTGGTAGCGGCCTACCTCAGACTCCAGGGGGTTCAAATATTCCCATATCTGGATGACTGGCTAGTCAAAGGCACCTCCCATTTGCAGGTGAGGGATCATGTGGTGCTCCTCCTGTCCACATATACTGCCCTGGGTCTGTTGATAAACAACGCCAAGTCCACGTTAGTCCCGGTCCAACACAGAGTTTATCAGAGCGCTACTGGACGCAACATCAGCCAGGACCTCTCTCTCATCAGACATGTTCGAGGCCCTGAAAGGGCTCGTCGACTTGGTCACAAGGTTCCCGGTGACAACAGCCAGGGCTTGCCTGCAACTGCTGGGTCACATATCTGCATGCACATATGTGGTCCACCACGCCAGACTCAGAATGAGGCCCTGACAGCTCTGGCTGGCCTCGCAGTTCTCCCAGGCCATGGACAGAATGGACAAAGTTCTCACCATGCTGAACTTGGTGATCACCTCCCTGTGGTGGTGGTCCACCCCAAGCAACATGCTCCAAGGTGTCCCGTTCAGGGACAGGGCCCGTCGTTGGAGTTGGTGTCCAAAATGTGGGACCTGGGTTGGGGGGGCCCACATGGGGAACTTTCAGACCCAAGGCCTGTGGTCTCTGCAAGACCTCCCCCTTCATATAAATGTCAAGGAACTCGGAGCGGTGCGACTGGTGTGTGTGTGTGTCCTTCCGCTTGCACCTGGGGGACAAGGTAGTCAGGGTCCTCACAGACAACACGGCCTCTATGTTCTATATCAATAGGCAGATGGAGCCCGATCCTCTGCCCTCAGCCATGAAGCCCTCAGTCTGTGGGACTTCTGTATAGCCCATGACATCTACCTAAAAGCCTTCCACGTGCCGTGCGCTCAGAATGTGAGGGCGGATCGCTTGAGCAGGGATTTTTCCTCTCAGCGTGAGTGGTCTCTACACCCGGAAGTGGCTCACCAGTTCTTCCGAAGATGGGGTACTCCCCAGGTGGACCTGTTTGTGACCCAGCAGAACCAATGATGCCCCCGGTTCTGCTCAGGGGGTGCTATCTCCAATGCCTTTACCCTGTCCTGGTCAGGCTAGCTCCTCTATGCCTTTCCCCCATTCCCTCTGATCAGCAGGGCCCTGGAGAAAATAAAGATGGACAAAGCCAGGGTCCTCCTCGTTGTCCCAGCGTTGCCCAGGCAGCAGTGGTACAGGACCGTCTCGGGGCTGGTGGTAGCTCCGCCATGGCAGTTCCCGCTCTGCCTGGACCTGGCTTCTCAGGACCAGGGCCGCCTCCTCCATCCCAACCTAGCAACGCTTCACCTCACGGCATGGCTGCTCAGTGGGTAGGTGGTGAGGAAAGGACATGCTTGAAACAGGTTCAGCGTGTCCTCCTCGAAAGTAGACTGCCCTCCACTCGCCGCTCCTACGTGGGTTTTCGAGGTGGGCGGCAGGCCAGGGTCTTTCCCCAATGGCCACCCCGATTACCTCCTCCACCTGAAGGCCCAGGGACTGGTGCCCTCGTCAGTCAGGGTACACTTGGCGGCCATATCAGCCTTTCAACCTCCGCTGCAAGGGCACACGATGTTTTCCCATGCTATGACCCGCCAGTTCCTTAAGAGTTTGGACAGCCTCTACCCATATTCCAAGCCCCTGGTTCCACAGTGGGACCTAAACCTGGTGCTGGCTCTGCTCACGGGGGCCCGGTTTGAACCACTGGCCAGATGTTCCTGGTCTCACCTCTTGTGGAAAGTGGCCTTCCCGGTAGCTATCACATTGGCCAGGCAGGTCTTGGAGCTCAGGGCCCTAACCTCCGAACCACTATATATGTTTTTTCATAAGGACAAGGTCCAGCTCCGCCCACACCCTGCGTTCCTCCCGAAGGTGGTCTCTGCCTACCACATGGGCCAGGACATTTTTCTGCCAGTCCTCTGCCCCAAGCCTCATGCGACTAGTGATGAACGCCATCTCCACACGCTCAACATGAGGCGAGCTCTGGCTTTCTACCTCTAGCGGACCAAGCCATTCAGAAAGTCTTTGCAACTGTTCATCGCCTCGGCTGAGCGCGCAAAGGGTCAGCCGATTTCCACTCGGCGGCTTTCCAATTGGATCACTTCATGCATCTGTATCTGCTATGACCTGGTGGGGGTTCCCCCGCCGCCCATTGTGAGGGCGGACTCGACTCCAACGCAGGCCTCGTCGGCTGACTTCGTGGCCCATGTCCCCATCCAGGACATTTGTAGGGCTACCACATGGTCTTCAGTTCACACGTTCACCTCGCACTATGCGATCGTCTCCCAGGCCAGGGATGATGCCGGGTTCGGCAGTGTGGTACTCTGTCCCGAGAAATTGTGAACTCCTACCCACCTCCAACAGATATAGCTGTGGATACACATAAGCAATCACTCGAAGAAGAAAAGATGGTTACCTTTTCCGTAATTGGTGTTCTTCGAGATGTGTTGCTCATGTCTATTCCACATCCCACCCTCCTTCCCTTCTGTCAGAGTTGTCTGGCAAGAAGGATCTGAGGGTGAGGGGAGCGCGGCCCCCCTTATGCTGCGCCAGGCAGGCACTGCTCCAGAGGTCAGGGGCGGGCACTCCCCCCTATAGGTACTGCTAGGGGAAAAACTTCCGGCACTGGTGCACGTGGCGAGCACACACACCTATTGTGGAATAGACATGAGCAACATCTCGAAGAACACCAGTTACAGAAAAGGTAACCATCTTTTATACTGCAGTGAAACATATGTCATACTGAACCATTTATCTGCTGTAACTTACTAACTAAAATGAGTACAGGATATGGCACTTAGTTAGATCGACTTTGATTAATTATATAAATGTCTAAGCTGGTTCCAAAAGATCTGCAAGCTGTTTGTGCCATGTATGTTTACTCAGTAACTATGCAAACATGGTACAAAAGGCCACACACCGATATCAAAAGGCATCTGATATCAGATCCACAATGGCAGACCCTTGTGTCCATGCAAATCCAATTGCAGGACTGAAGTCTGAACCATTATTTTCCATTTATAGTAAAAATATTATGGCACCCTTTTTAAAAAAAAAAAAGAGCAATAATAGTTTACTTTACATAGCCCCAAATTTTCAAAAATGACTAATGCTTTTAGGGAGTCCTCATTTTGGGAGTACTCAACTTGAGACAATTGAGAAGAGCCAGACTTTCAGAAGGTGGGTGCTCAGTACTTTCTGGAAATCAGGCCCTTATAAAGTATCTCAGTTTGAGTCCCTAAAAACTTTTGAACTAGCTATTTTGAAAATTTAAGCCATCATCCAAAAGAATCTCAAAGGGTAATTCACCATGAAAGGTTTTTCTCCTTCCCTCCCCCCACCCCCCCGCTGCTGCTGATGGCTCATCTTAAGTGATCACTCTCCTTACAGTGTGTATGATAAAACCCATTGTTTCATGTTCTCTGTGTGTGTGTGTGAGTGTATGTATATATAAATCTCCCCTCGGTATTTTCCACCAAATGCATCTGATGAAGTGAGCTGTAGCTCACAAAAGCTTATGCTCAAATAAATTTGTTAGTCTCTAAGGTGCCACAAGTACTCCTTTTCTTTTCACACCACTTTGTTTCATCCACTGCTGCAATGCAGCCACTCAGGCCCATATCGTTGGTGTCATTCTTCTAATCGGATCTCTCTCTCGGTCCTCACATACCGGTTATGACTGCATCTTGCAGATTCTTTTTGCATAACAGCTCTAAAGATACGGCCTTTCCTATTCATCCACACCACTAAAACTCTCATCCTGATTCTCATCATCTCACATCTCGCTTACTGCAACAGTCTTTTCTCTGGCCTTGACAAATGCAATCTTGTCCTGCTCATACCCATTCAGAGCGATGCTGCAAAGATAGTTTTCCTAGCCCGTCACTTTGACCAAGTCACCCCCACTCTTTACATCTCCCCACTGGTTCCCCCTTCTCTATCACTTCAAATACAAGCTACTTGTCTTCACTTTTAAGGGCCTTCATGGCCCATCCCCACCCTACCTGATTCAGTATCAAAATGTCAACCCCTTCCTCCGATAGGCCCATGATGCCAGCCTCCATTGACCACTAGTCAATTTTCAGACAAGAGCTTTTGTGCTTTCTCCCATGCTGAACCTTCATGTTTGGGAGGAGCTCCCAGTGAACAGCTACCTCATTATCCTCCTTAAAACTCTCCTTTGCCCTGATGCTAACCAATACTGTCTAATTGTTTTCTTGTATTCCTCCATCCGTTTGTCTGTATCCATCTTTTTTGTCTCTTGTCCTAGACTTAGATTGTAAACTCTTTGGGGCAGGCACTGTCTTGTTGTTCTGTGTTTGTACTGCACCTAGCACAATGGGGTCCTGGTCCGTAACTAGGGTTTCTAGGCCTTATTGTAATTCACATAATTAAATAATAATAATTATTAAATTTGTTAGCTACATAAATATTTTAAGTTCATGTCTTTCATTTTTTAAGGCATGCCCCTTACAATCTTCAGAGGGAAGACAAAAGTTCACTGACTTTATTAGCTATCCAAGAGGGGCAACTTTTGCTATAGTTGCCTGGAGTTTGGGTTGGTCAGGATGTTCAGAATTTTACTAACCCAGTTTTGCCGACACTAACCACTGCCAAGATTGATATTCTGTGGTGCTATAGCCTTGCTACAAGATTCACACCCTCCCTACCCCCTCGGGATGAATACAAATAAAAGCAATTCCTGGAGTCCAGTCCATAGATGAACTTCAGCAGCGATGAACCTACTTAAAGAAGGGGCTGTTCTACAGATTATCTTCACAGATATTTGTTAAGGAAATATACCACAGACTATCCTAAGAACACCTCACCTCAGCAGAGATTACTCCTTTTGTCATTTTGGCTGCCACCCAGTAGTCCATATCAACATCAAAATTAGAGTGGTTCGAGGATATCCTTATATTTAAAAACAAAAACAAAAAAAAAACCCTGTCACATTGTGACTAGATACACTGTTGAAATTCAGCTGCCAGAAGTATGGAGGTGGGAGACCTTTATTTAGCCTGATCTTCCATCATGAAACCTCCTCCAGATTTCCAGCACAACCGCTGTCACGGCATATATCAGTCTGCTGACTAACGGGGCCAGTTCAGTTGATCCTGATGACCCCTTCATTGCCATTTAGTTACAGTTGTCACATCATCAGCTCTTACATTATGATGTTTTATTCTGAAATAGGGGATGTTGAAAAAGCCTCCACAGAATTGTGAAAAATTCAAAATTTGTGCTTTAGAGATTTTTTTCCCCCCTTTCTTTGGGTGTGAAAAATGCATGCCATTCTATCTGGCACAATGTCACACATTCAAGATTTTACTCTATGTGAAATCTCTATTATCTAACCAATCTCCATGGCTATTTGCTCCTTCAAAACACATTCATTGTTGCGTGTTTTCAATGCAAAACCATATTTATAACCAGAATTGATCCATATTTCACTCAGAACATTATTGTACTTTACAGAACGTTTTAAAAATATTTGGTTTGTCACGAAAAATGAAGAAGAAACCACACCATGATTTTGAAGTAATATTTGCATTTCCGTCAGAATAATTTGTACATCTGTCTCAGAAGCATCTTGAATTGTCATTTTGTTCATCATGTAGCAACATCTAAAAGTATGACATTCCACAGCACCAGAGATTACCACGCCCATTACCAAAAATCACACACAATTATCTATAAAGAAAAAGGGGTTTATATGAAAACTTCCAACATTTCACTCATGCTATTCAAAAATTCACAATTTGGGAGGGAAAATTCCCTGGCAGGAGCTTGTTTCTGTTTTGTGTTTTAAAATCAGAAAAGTACCCTTGGCGCGTGAAGAAGGGAACAAAGAAAAATGAGGAGAAAAGCTAGTATTGTGAGCACAGGGGAAGGACAGTAGAAACTCTCTCAACATACAGTTGTTTGGTATTAATTGTAGGTGCCTCTAAGGGGAGATAACCTGTCTTTATGCCTCAGAGGCTGCCGTGAAATTGTAGGTAGTGGTTATGGTGAGGGATATGCACATCCTGCTTTATTATACATAGAAGTGCTGGACCAGTCCCTAAATTATACAGGTTTCAGAGTAGCAGCCGTGTTAGTCTGTATTCGCAGAAAGAAAAGGAGTACTTGTGGCACCTTAGAGACTAACAAATTTATTAGAGCCTAAGCTTTCGTGAGCTACAGCTCACTTCATCGGATGCAACAGGTAAGACATTAAACTTGTCCCCTTTCTTTGTACCTAATCTCAACAAACGTTAAAGCCAAGATGATGGTGATGACCTTTTCCAGCTGTTTATTGCTGACTGGTCCAATTAAAATGAATAATGTTATACTGATTGCCTGAATGATAATGCTGATGCTACCTTTTGTCCCATTAACATAGGGTAATGGGCACTACAAAAGCTCTTTTTACCGAGTCTCTTCCATTTCCTGGTTTGTGGATGGTGGGAGAAGCTCCTACCCTCCAGCAACACAAGGGTCTTGTTTTGGCACGGGAGAAAGATACACATACCATCCAAGCAGTCTAAAAGGGAAGCGGCAAGTAACAGCCCTCTAGCCAAGCTAATGCTTTCCCATCTCCTGGCCTGTCTCTGGTTGCAGAACTGACATACCCTTCTAACCTACCAGCCTGACAAACAGCAAGAGGACCCTCTATCCTAGATTCTCTGTTGCCAACCTGGGGCCAAACTCACATCTGGTGGGATATCACCTTGGTTGCCCAACCTGGCCTCGTCCACCATGGGCAGCGGTGCATGTGCAACACTCCCCAAGCCCACAAAGGGGAAGCCCTGGTCAATCTGAGGCTCCAACTGCACCCCCATAGCAAGAAGCAAATGAATGAAAACAGGCAGGATGGGCCCCATCTAAGCACCAACTTTGTTCTGCTTCAGAGCTCATTCCCTTGGGGTGAGTTTAGCAGTGGTTCTATCATCTGATCTCTCAGCTGAGGCCTGGGAAAAATCGTGAAGCAGCCCAGGAGGCTTGAGAGATATCTCAGCAGCTTTGTACTGATACACACAGATTTCCTCCTAACAGCTCATCTTGTACCTAGCGCCCTCCTGTACACAGGGAGCACGTATGAGACATGCGCACCCCCAGCTTCCCTGGCCCCCGTCCAGGGCTCCCCCTCTGACCACAGATATTTCAGCCTGTCAGAAATAGTTTCCAGAACCCGATTCTGGCAGCTGAATTTGCAGTCCACTAAATGCAATTTGCATGACGATAACATTGAGAGCTAGTCGGCAGGTTTCAACTGCTGCATGGACTATTCTGATCGCTTCCTACCACTGCAATACCTGGTACCAAAAGAGAAGGTAGCCAACACACATATCCACACCAACATATTCACAATCTCATTTCTGAGTTGTCTTTCTGGATTAAGGCATTCACCACTGGCTGTTCACACACTACATGTTTGTTTTAGTGCTACACTCAGAGGAAAAAAATCCTTGAATCATGTTACCAACATTCTCCAAAAACAGCTCCATGGTGAGCAGAATTATTTCAGCATTTGCTAATTACCTTACTTTTAAAATATTTCGATTCTTACAGTCAACCACATATTTAGAGAGAAGCAAACAGCCATGGCTGGTTAGTGCTAAAAGCTATCTGTGTCCTATTCCTGAGCAGCTTTTTCCCCACCCAATCCTTACAGCTGCTGAACATTCATGACTCCCAGCGGCTTCAGGCCCTTGGAGCGTGAAGAAGGGAGGAAAGAAAAATGAGGAGAAAAGCTACTATTGTGAGTAGAAATAGGACAGTAGAAACTCTCACAACATACAGTTGTTTGGTATTAATTGTAGGTGCCTCTAAGGGGAGATAACCTTTCTTTACTGCCTCAGAGGCTGCCATGAGGTTGTAGGTAGTGGTAATGGTGAGGGATATGCATATGCAGTAGGGATATTGACCTTCACCTTTTAGTGTCTTGTTACCAGGACCCCTATCTTTCTCTTGAATGCCAGTCACTGTGAATGTGAGAGTCTCACAGAGGAAGGTTAGCAGGTGACCGTTTAATGAGAGGAAGTGACTCACCGGCTTGGGTGGAGGAGTTTTCCCGGCCATCAGGGCAGGATGAGTGAAAGAGCAAACTCTTCACCCCAACTGTGGGGAGTAGCAAAGAGAGGAAGTGAAAATTAGGGAAGTGGAGTCAACTGGCAGAGGATGATGTGATTATAAGGTCAGAGAAGTGGGGTGGAGTAATTTATGTGCTTATTCTGAGATGAGACATAAAGACGAGCTCTTGTTCCCATACCCCTCTTGGCAGGAGGAGGGGTATTAGCACTGACATCTTGGCCAAATTCCAATTTGGGTAATTATATTATGCCCATCGAAATGGCTCCCAACGTTTCAACTGGATATAGGATTCTTCTTCACTTCCTATTGCCTGGTACTGTCTTGTTTCATCCTGTATTTAGTTTTTTACATTGGCTTCAGTTGGTAAAGTGCTCTGAGATTTTTTTTTAATGAGGAAAGACCCAGTGCAAGTTTAAGATTATTATCCTCTTAGTGACATTAAAATTAACACAGAGCTAACGTAATCCCTTCAATTCTGAAAGCTCAGCATGGCCCAGGGTTTAATTTTTTTCCTGTCATTGTTTGAGTACATTTTTGCACGCCACCAAAATGTCTTAACAACTGTCCAAATGAATACAATGCTGTAATTTTTATTGCTGTTGAACAGCTGTTGATTGATTGATGTTCAGTATTTGGAAAGAGAGAAAGAAAAAAAGTAGCTATTAGTTTTATTGAAAAATACAGATTGTTTAGGAAGACTACACTTCCCATCATGCCTCATAAAATCTGATTTATTTTCACCAGCCTGCAATAGTTCATCAGTTAAATGTTTGATTATGGCTGGTAATGCCCTAAGCAACACAGCAATACAAAGTCAGTGTGGCTCACCAACTCCCAAACTGCCTCAGGAAAATAATTAGAAACTGTGAAAGTGAAAATCAAGGGGGCTGAAATTAAAAAAACAAAAACAAAACAAAAAAACCATGAGACTAAGGGCTTAACAGCCATGTGCATTTCAGAAAGGCAAAATGACAATCGTCCCTAAAGCAAAACTACTGTTCAAAGCAATGACTGCACTTACAAGTCAGCAGAACAATGAAGAGGATTTCTGTAATGCAATGAGAATAATTGGCAGACTCTATATCCATCTGTATTGGAAGGCCTGTGTGAAATTATGCCCAACGCTGAAGGAAAATATGACAGTTGCGATCAGCTACACAAATCTTACACATCAAGATGGCTGACATTTTTCACTCAAGTTTTTAATTTGATTTAAAATGGCCTTTTCTTTTAAAAAAAATTTACTGAATTTTTTTTTTCCAAAATGTTCCAATTTTTCAACTAAAACAATGGAAATGCAAAATGCTTTTTCAGTCTGGGTATCTTTCCCCCCCCCCCACTATGTTTTCCTTTTTGCCACTGAAAGAGGGGAAGGGAGAGGCAGAGAAAATACAAAGGGAACAAAATTTGAAAAAACAAAAACTGACAAATTTTGGTTCCTCATTTAAAAACAGTTTTTATTGAAAAATTTAAAGCTTTTTCATTAAAATTTACCTCCCAAAATGCAATTTAAAAAAAAAATTTCTGTGAAACACCAGCAAAACATCAAGCTTACCAAGCCTCTGGGCAGTTAGTTAGTTAGTTAACCAGAGGTAAAAAAAACCACACCTTTAAAAAAAAAATCTTAAAAAACAAAGCCAGTCTTATTCCATCCGGTCATCACAATACCTAGCTTCTGCACACTGCACAAACAGTGAGAAAGGCAACATTATCACCGCTAATTGAATGCCTATATTTTATACTCCAACTAAGTATCAACTGCATTTGAGTTTTTCACCTGTAGATTTAACTAAACCCATTAATTCAACAAGAATTGTATAAAAAACATGCTAAGGGTGTAAGAGAGACAAGGTGGGTGAGCTAGTATCTTTTTTTGGACAAGCTTCTGTGGGCGACAGACAAACTTTTGAGCCCCATAGCGCTGGTCCAATAAAAGATATTACTTACCCACAATTGCCTCTCTCATATCCTGGGACCAACATGGCTACAGCAACACTGCAAATGCTAAGAGTGTGACGGAAGACAGTCTTTGCTCTTCTCTAATGCCTTCTGCCTAAGGATCTCAGAATACATCACTGACATTGGGGAATTAAACGTTACAACAATCCAGATCTTCTGACTCCTAGTCCTGTGCCTTCATCACAAGACCATCTTGAAACTTACGTCTTCAGACACCTAGGGGAACAGGCAGGCTCCACTTACACCAGTGAAGCCAAACTCCAGTGAAGCCAAAGAAATTATATAACTGATGTAAGAGCCAGATCAAAGTCTGTGAGGTACCTGCTTAACAACTCGGATCAGAACATGATCCACTAAGTTTTTACCACCACAGTGTTCATAATTCCAACCTCCTAAAGCATGAAATCAGGCATGCAATAAACAGGAAACTTACATACTGAGAAAGACTGGGAGCTATTTCACCATATGCAGTTTTTGTTAATTTTTCAGGAAAAAAAAGATAACTCCCTGGCAACTAAACAACTTCCTGCATTCATTCTCTTTCTAAGGCATTCTTAAGACCTGATCCAACTCCACTTATAGCTATTGGGAGCCCTCCTATTGATGTAAATGGGACTTGGATTTAGCTTTCTTTGTGTTAATATCAACATTTAACTGTGTGTATAACAGTGACAAGCCTGACCTCTCTTTCGCTCATGCTGTTTCTGCTCTCCGAGGATGATCGAAAGCTCATTAGGATACTTTTCATCGACTACAGTGAGCTTTGACTCAGGGTCCGCTTGCACAGACTGGCACAGACATCCTTATGTGACCTTGGTCAAGTCACTTAAGTTTCTCAGTGCATCAGTTCTTATCCATAAAATGAGATACTATCACTTCCCTATCTCACATGGGTGTTGTGAGACTAAATAAAAACTTGCAAGGAGCTCAAATATGAGTGTAATGAGTGCCAAAGAAGTACCTTAGATAGAGATGCTCATGGCTGAGGCTTACATTTGAGAGTTTTCAATTTAAAATAAAGTTAAAGATAAGACAAAAACAAAGAAGCAATCATTAAGAATTTTGCTGCCCCTAATATTTTCCTCTCTGGAGCAACTGCCTGGGATGCCTGTATTTGTATCCTTTTGGGGTGACCTTTTGCCTTTGAGAACAGTACTGATATGGAGCTAATGTTTCTCACATAACCTGAAGCTTGCACCACTACGTTCTGGTCTTAAAAATTAGCTTGACCTAGCTATGTTGCTCCGGGCTGTGAAAAATTTAGCACCCTGAGCACTGTAGTTAGGTCGATGTAGTTCCCGTTATAGACACAGCTAATTCAACGGAATTCTTCCATGGACCTAGCTACCGCGTCTGGGAGAGGCAGATTAACTATACCAATGGGAAACCCTCTTCTGGCGATGTAGGAAGTATCTTCACTCCAGTGCCACAGCGGCACAGCTGCAGCACCATAGGTGTGCCGCTGTAGCATAGACAGGGCATAATGCTTTCATTAGTCAACTGACTTTTTCATTTACTAATCAATACTGGCCCTTTCATGAACCAGCTAATGAGGAAGAAAAGGTATTTACCGAGCATGATTTTGACTGATCTGTACAGACTGGTCTTTCATAGGGAAGCAGATAGGGTAGCTCTTCATTACCATTCTCTCTCTTGCTTGGCTTGACCTGTTCTTTGATATATTTTTTTCCTTTGCCAACTGAATCAAATCCTGTAACTAACCTTTAAGGGTTTCTTAGTCTTTGTTGTATTCCTGTTAACCTTCTGTTTCTCTGGATAATTCTACAGCCAAGAGTAGGTGTGACTCCCACGTTGTATGTCTAGCTGTGCTGTTGACTCATGTGCTATGCTCACAAAGCCAGATCCCTTCAATGGGAATGCTTGTGCAATGTAGCAAGGTCTCCCAGAACATATGCTCTTACTAGAATTCTGAGACTTCAGTTTGTTCCCTCTGTTAATTGAGACTGAAGAGGATGGGGAGCAGTATAGGAGGTGCACACTAGTGATCAAGCCTTTGCTCTGTTCTGAAAATATAAATTAATTCAAGATTCTCCTATATACCCCAGCTAAAACATACTTTAGGGCAGATTTACCACCCTATCCAGAAAGGGAGAAACATAGGGAGCTGGTTGTGTTCCCTGATCCTGAGCCGTCTGGGCCAGGAGCAAGCGAGAGCTGCAGAGAAGTGGCAGAAGATTACCCCAGTGTCCTAGCTCTGGCTCTGCCCTTTTCCCTTCATCCCCCCAACCCCCAGGCCGAATTGCTCAGGGGGAATTCTCCTCTGGCCACTTAATATCCACTTTGTGCCACATAAATGGTACAAAGAGGACTTAGACTGGAGAATCTCACCCTTTATGTTCAAGAGCTCTTATACCTGTAGGTTTTAGAGTAGCAGCCGTGTTAGTCTGTATTCGCAAAAAGAAAAGGAGTACTTGTGGCACCTTAGAGACTAACATTTATTTGAGCATAAGCGCAAGCTTCATCCGATGAAGTGAGCTGTGTACGAAAGCTTATGCTCAAATAAATTTGTTAGTCTCTAAGGTGCCACAAGTACTCCTTTCCTTTTGGCTTATATCTGTAGTAGTCCTTGGGAAGGGATAATGAACAAAACAATTATATTGTTAAGAATGTCCTATGAAATTTATATATTTTCTCTTAAATCTAGCCTTCTGTTACCAAGACATTAAACAAGATGCAGCCACTATTTTGGTGGCAGTAACTTGACAGAAACCTGGCCACATTCTGTTCTTATTTTAAACTTGTGTAAGTGGGAGCAGAATTTGGCCCAGTGGTTGCAGAATTCCATGCATTCCTGTTCACATATCCAGTGATACAGATACACAGGGAAATAAGCAAAGGCTGGTTCTCTGCGCTACCTGTTCACTTCTGGAGAACGGGGATTTAAGTCCTAACCTAGGTAAGGAGTGAGAATGAGGCAGTTGGGCTGCCCCACGCGCAAATGAGGTAGCTACCGTACAGCTCTGTGTGATTGGCGTGAGTTTCTGTAGATGCTCAGGTCTGCAATAGCAGGGGTTATTGAATCTCAGGATTAAGGTGTGTTGATAGAGTAGAGGAAACTTTCATGATGCCTGCCTAGAGCGATTACTATCCAATCCATAAACTGACAGCATTTTATATAAATAAATAAATAAATAAAACTAATTAGAAGTTCTGTTGTAGACAACATTTCTTAAAACATTTCAAATATAAAATCCCTTATATTTTAAAGTCAGATTTCCCCACAACAGGCATTAAAAACCCCCAAAGAAACAGTAAAGAAAATCATTTTCAAGATAGGTTTCAGAGTAGCAGCCGTGTTAGTCTGTATTCGCAAAAAGAAAAGGAGTACTTGTGGCACCTTAGAGACTAACAAATTTATTAGAGCATAAGCTTTCGTGAGCTAAATGCATCCGATGAAGTGAGCTGTAGCTCACGAAAGCTTATGCTCTAATAAATTTGTTCGTCTCTAAGGTGCCACAAGTACTCCTTTTCATTTTCAAGATGTGACTTTTCAGTGATACTGTCACTGCACCCCTTCGTTGAGGAAAGCAAGCTGAAATATTAATCTGAGGGTCACTGAAATGCTCCCTGTGGCACTTTCCCAAAAGGAGATAAAACTATACAGCTGCTGACATGAAAACCAAGTGTTTGAACTGCAATGCACTTACGTATGCTAATAGCATAAAGCGACTGACTCTTGCAAACATGATGCAGGAAATGACTAAACATTTAGTGCTTGTTATTTACCAGTATTCCTGGAGACACGTAGGTGGTGTGGACAGCATGGTATGTGCATTAAAGTGCAATTTAGGTCAATGATTCTTTGAAAGGATCATTGTCCCCACCAATGGCAGACATTGTTCAAAGATTAACTGTTTGGAAAGGATAGCCAAGAAAAGTTATTGACAGCACAAAATTAAACAAATGAGGGGGGCGGGGAGGGGGAGAAAGATGAGACTCATCAGGTACAAAAAAGATCGTATATCTAAAAAAAAAGAAAAATAGGAGAAAAACTTAACACTTTAGGACATTAAAGAAATTCTATATAGCCTGAGCTATACATGGGAAGATATGCGTTTGCACGCAAACAATCATTTATTAATGGGCTTTCTGTGATTCTGACTCTGCAAAACTAAAATGAAAAGTAAGCCCAGAAATGGGTGCCAAATTCAGGCAGATCAGAAGGCACTCAGCACAGTAGTTAGATTAAATTGACTTTTTTGGAATGCTGCTTCCTCCTCTCTGTGAATTCAACAATGGTTCACTACAGATATCCAAGAATGCACCACCGTGTGTCAATATTGGTACCATTAGTCCTATAGGTTGCATAATAGGATAATTCTTGCACTCTCTTTGGGGGATATGGAGAGTTGAAAATATTAATAAAAATTGGAAAACAATACCCCTCGCCTCACCCTCATGCTACTGCCCCAGGGGGAGGGGAGTCTGTTCTGGGGATCTTGCATTGTGCACATCTGTGTGCCACAGAGTGCAGCTCCCTGCATAACAAGGGTCAGCAGCAAGGGAGGGACATACAATGGTGGGGGTGGGATCAGTGTATCTATTGCTGTGTTGCTCCACCCTCTCCTCAAGAAATGCCCTACCATGCAGCACAGATGCTCAAACTGGAAGATGGAGACCAAATTTGGATCCAATTTTTCCTGAGTCTAGGGCCACTGTTTGTGTTCCAGAATCAGACCTTCTATGATGTCTTTAGTGAAGCCATGTGGAACTGAATGGAAACATTTTTTAAAAAAATTATGCCTTTTCTGAATGCCTGTCCCCCCTTCCCCAGTCTGATTAGTGGACCCAGTCAGCACATACCTCTTGGCATCATTGAGCATCCAGGTTTAGCTCCAGAATTCACTCTAACCTAGATGAGCTCTACTGATAAAGAAATACATAAGAGCTAGGTATTATCTAAATAACACCCTACTTAACTTGCAATATTGCAGATTCTGCAATATTAAGCTTTCGCCACAATTTTGACAGTGGGAGCACCAGCTATCCCAGGCGGACGAAAGAGAAAAATTATGGAAAAGTAATAATGGACTTTACTACCACAAATAATAAGGTCCATTATTACTTTTCCATGGCTTGTCCACAACTCAGCTGCAATTTTTTGATTATCATCCCTCAATTCAAGTAGGACCTTATACCTAAGTAATTAAATGGCTCCCATCATCACAGTATCTGAGTGCTTCACAAGCTTTTTAATGGATTTTTCCTCCCAGCACCCTTGGGAAGTGCTAAAGCCCCATTTTACAGATGGGGAACTGAGGCACAGAAGGACCAAGTGACTTTTCTAGTGCCACACCGAAGTTTGTGGCAGAGCAGGGAGCTGAATCTGGATCTCACGTTCCAAGCAAGCATCCTAACCACTAGACCATCTTTCTTCTCCAGGACAAAACCAATCTCTTCGTTACATAGGAATTCAAGTATGATTCTGAAAGATAAAATAGTGTGTTTAGATGAAGCAAAGAATATTCTGCATAAACTCTAAACAATTATTGTCTTAATTTATTATAGTTTATCTAAAATATGCTGCTATTAACACTAATTGCATTGAAATCAACAGGGGCTGATGGCACACTGCCCTTCTGGGAGGCACTCAGAACCTTGCATGATCAGGCTGGGAGGAAGAGGAGAGGGACAGGTTGCCCCAGATATGCGAGTTACTCTGGATTATACATTTGTCAGTATAATGGGTGCAGGATTAGGACTAAACTCTCACTGATACTGTTTTTGTTGTCTTCAGTAGGGGAATTTGCTACTGATGTCAATAGAAAGATTCCAGTTGGCATCAGAGTTGGATGAAGCCCTAGGTTATTGGCCTGAGGGGGACTTCTTGATACAGCTTTTAAAGCGAAGGTATCAGTAAAGAAACTGGACTTTTTGCTCTTGCTAAACAGAACACGGATTTTTTTTTTTTTTGGCTAAAGCATATGTGTGGCAATATGAAGTTACAGAAGAGCTCGTCCAACGAAGACTGATTGCATAGAACAGGGGCGGCCAAACTAGTCCGAGCCACATAAGTTCGAGAGCCAGGGCACACCTTCCAGGACTCAGGACTCCAGCCCCGTGCGAGGCACCTGCCAGGGCTCAGGGCTTCAGCCACGCTCCTGCCAAAGCCATGAGCCCAGCAGGCATGCCCCGCTGGGCAGACACCCCTACCCTACCACCCTGCTGTAAGGCAGAGGTCCTGAGCTCCCTGCCCCCAGTCTGGTAGGTGGAGAATGGACAGGGAGGAGGCTAGGGGCTCCATGAGCCACACTCAAATGGTAAAAGAGCTGCATTTGGCTTGCAAGCCACAGCTTGGCCACCCCTGGTGTAGAATATCATCCACTTGTCAAAGTGTCCTCGTTTTCCCTCTCAGAGCAAGCTAAGCCACAATAAATACTGAAGAAAGTTACTCTGTATCCATTTAAAAACACTTTTGTACATAGAGAGAATTAAGTTATTACCAAACACCACCCCTCCCAAAGAAACAAATTTGATGTCCCACAAATAGCTGTCATATCCATGGTATCTCAGAGAACTTTTGAATAAAGAGACCAATTAAATATAGGTTTCAGAGTAGCAGCCGTGTTAGTCTGTATTCGCAAAAAGAAAAGGAGTACTTGTGGCACCTTAGAGACTAACAAATTTATTAGAGCATAAGCTTTCGTGAGCTACAGCTCACTTCATCGGATGCATTTGGTGGAAAAAACAGAGGAGAGATTTATATACACACACACAGAGAACATGAAACAATGGGTTTATCATACACACTGTAAGGAGAGTGATCACTTAAGATAAGCCATGGACACAAATCAGACGTCAAGAATTATAACATTCAAAAACCAGTTGGAGAACACTTCAATCTCTCTGGTCACTCGATCACAGACCTAAGAGTGGCTATACTTCAACAAAAAAGCTTCAAAAACAGACTCCAACGAGAGACTGCTGAATTGGAATTAATTTGCAAACTGGATACAATTAACTTAGGCTTGAATAGAGACTGGGAATGGATGAGTCATTACACAAAGTAAAACTATTTCCCCATGGTATTTCTCCCCCCCACCCCACCCCCCACTGTTCCTCTGATATTCTTGTTAACTGCTGGAATTAGCCTACCTGCTTGTCACCATGGAAGGTTTTCCTCCTTTCCCCCCCCTGCTGTGGGTAATGGCTTATCTTAAAGTGATCACTCTCCTTACAGTGTGTATGATAAACCCATTGTTTCATGTTCTCTGTGTGTGTGTGTATATAAATCTCTCCTCTGTTTTTTCCACCAAATGCATCCGATGAAGTGAGCTGTAGCTCACGAAAGCTTATGCTCTAATAAATTTGTTAGTCTCTAAGGTGCCACAAGTACTCCAATTAAATATAGAGAATGCAGCGACAGTGTAGGCAAACATGATGGCCATGACATGCTTGCCATAGCCTTCACACAAGTTTGGATATTAAAACTAGTTTTTACTCAGAGGGAAAGTCGTCCAGGACACCAAGGTTTCTCCTACTTTCTTCACAAAGAGTCATGGGTTCTATAGCTGCCATCTGGACAAGCACAAAGGATGGCCAGAAATGTGGTCAGTTGATTGTTATAGGTGCTATACTCGGGAAAAGACAGTCTCATGCCCTGCGTTTGAATCCATAACCTTTTGATCCAAAGGGAATATTGCTACCAACTGAATCATCTTGGCATTTAACAGTGCGAACTTGTTGGCTATTGCTAATTTTTATTGAAACAGGAGAGGGATAACTACAGTTTAAGGTCTAAATAATTTTTAAAAGTCTACTATTCTTCTTTGAATGGGCTTTTTGTGTTAATGTGCGTATCTGTGTAACTCTCTCTTTTTCTCACACACACCACGAACTAAACAGTTATTTTGCTATCGTTATACTTTATGCCATTAACTGCAGTCAATCTGCACTTCTGTATCAACCACAGTTTTAAGAGAACACGTCTTCAAATGAGTGGAAAGCTCAGATGAACCTAGTTTGTACAGCCTCTCTGAAGGTTTATATTGCATGGGAAGTACCTACCTTGGCCAGGCAGTCATGAAGTGTCCAATCCACGGTAGCAATATTATGCTTCTGTACCAGCCACACTTTTAACACAGCACTTCTTCAAGTCAAAAGAATGTTAAGATGCATCTGGTGCGAATCTCACAGTTGGCTGAAAATCAGAACTAAAATGCAGGCACCTTTAAATAAATTGTATTTAGGGCCATTTTTTGTATGTACGTTTGATATTTTCTTTTCCCTTATTTTTATTTACCAGGGACTCTTACTGGAAATTGTCATTTTTATTTCTTAAGATTTTATTGCTCATCTGAGGTCAGAATCAGCAGTTGATGACATCATGAGTTTCTCCATGGCAACTAATCATTGTGGCAAATTGGCCAATATGATCTGATGTTCAGGATTGTTCTGTTTCAGACACAAAAGCTTTTTAAATAGGGAGTTTAAATGGAAATGCTCTCAGGCCTGGTGCCAAGGAACAGGCAAATACAGTACCATCAGGAGTGTCAATTATTGGCACCTTTGCTGGAAATCTCAGCGGATGAGCCAAGGATTGAATGCGCCACAAAGATCAAACAATTCTCCCAAACCTAGAGAAGTCCCTCATGGTAAGAGGAGAGGTTTGTGAATTAGACCCTTAAAAAAAAAAATAAGTGACTTCAGTGTCCAGTGATGTCAGTTTCATGAGCACTGAAGACAGACACACTTAAATCAAAGATGGATAATTTATATGGTTGTTAGCACCAACAGAATACTAAAGGATGCATTCCAATGGGTGTATTTCCTCTATTTTTTTTTTTTTTTTTACTTAATCCATTGAAAGGTTCTTAAGGTGAAAAAACTGAGTAGGTTGGGAAGAAAAGAGGCAAAAGCATGTACAAATATTCATTTACTATCATTAAAATATGAATAGAAACACAGTTGGAGAAGAGAACTCTTCCATCACTGCTGATTCTAGAGGCGAGAGAGGGGCCATTATTAATCACTACACAGTTCCTCGACCCAGTTTCTTCATGACAGCAGGAGAAATGTTCAGTCATTTGTTCTATAACCATCCTGACATGTCCTGATTCGCTGTTCACTCTCTCACCTTTCAATGTCTTATACTTTTCACTCCAGACACTTTCCTTGGAGCAGCTATTACTCAGAGCACCAATTACTTACCTCTCTCCACAAGGGACAAAGATTTCGTTCAAGCATCTAGGATGTCAACTAAACAAGACACATGACAATCAGGGACCTCTTTTCACCCCTTTCTTTTCAGTCAAGATAATTACCCTGGGTATGTGAACAGGGACATACATTTATTATATATTTGTGTGTGTAGTGTGTGCGTGTGTGTGTGTACACACACGCACACACACAAATAATTTTCCCTTTGGGGGACAAAGTTTTCCTTCCCCATGAAAACAAGAATGAAATCATACATATTTTCTTCTGCTATTATGCCAAGCAAATATTTTGCATCCTGACTTCAACCATCAGCTGCTCAAAGTTAACAACAATGCTCAAGTCATTCTTTTGAAACACACTTATTAAGGTGTGTGTGTGTGAGATTATGAATAGTGCAATTTTCATGTGGGTATGGATCTCACCCTGGATGCAATCACTTTGCCCTAAACATATTGCTAAGCAACACTATCCAACATGCATCCCACATCCTCCAGCTCCTGTTTGATGTTTGGTTCATGGACCTTAGCTTTCATCTCAGAAGCATAACAACATGGGTGGGATTTGTTTATAATGGGTGGCAGTATGGCTTAAAGCCAAACTGATAACAGTGAGAGTTAGGAACTGGAAGAAAGGGCAACAGCTGGTATGATGCAAAAGTACACGTTTATTTGAAGACGCTGGCTAGTAATTCATTGGAGAAATCCAGTCTGATTCATGTTTTTCATCCTTGCCAGATGACATCAAGGACAACAGCACACCAGCTTCCTTCCAAAACATGGATTGAACCCAGGTGACATATGCCGATTCCCTTCCCAGTGTATGGCTTGAATGGAGATGACAGTTAGATATGGGATCATCTTTATGAGGCCAATGACATAGGGGAGTGTGTAGTTTCCCCTTCAAGAAATAAAATATATCACTTGTCTGTTGGAAAAGAGAAATGTTCTTATGCTAATATTGTTTTATCATCATATGCATTTTTATTGTTCAATATACTTCAGCTCAATAAAGGCATTAAAGCCTGGTGTTACATTACAAACAACTGCTGATGGACACCCCCAAGAAACCAGCCCCAAAATAGCCCTCCCCTGCTTTGCACCTCTCTAATGAACTATCTAAAATGAAGAATGAAGGTTGAAGGCTGGAATGCCTGTGATACAAACCCCTCTTATAACTTAGTTTATGAACAGGTTGAGGCCCATCTGCCGACATATGCTTTAGCCAATAAATAAATAAATCTCTCTCTCTTGGTGTGATGTTATCTGATTAAATATGACCATGTAGATCAATGTTGCTACCACTGTTATATAATTGTAACAAATCTTGTACAAAAATGTGGCATATAAGAGGTCTATGGAAAGGTTATGATTCACTGAATATGATTAAGTTTACTTTTGTTGCTGGTTTGGTATATCTTAAGAGAGAATAACTGCCAGTTTTGGGGTATATCTGCCCAATTTCTCAGCTGTTTGTCCTGAATTTGGTATTGAGTTGTGACCCACAAAGGCACGGTTACATTTGGACACATCCATTAACTGCTCCAAGCAGTAAAACTAGCTAATTGACCTAGATCATCTAAACCCAAGCTTCACCTCATGCAAAAACCCCTCTTTTTGCTTCTTGGACCAAAAAAACAAAAACGAACCCAAAACAATAGAGGGGTGCTTTCTGTGTCTCAGACACAGAAAGCACCGCCAGAACAGGAAGCAATGCCCATCCAGTCAGCCTTGTTGGAGTGTGGGCTAGTCATCCACACAGAAACTATCAGAGCTATGACGAATGTCCAGCACATCAGCTGCAAAAGTTACCTCTGCCTCTCATGGCTGGTGAAGTCTAGCCAAGAATCCCCACAATAACTTAAATCCTCAGTGCCTCCTTCAAAGAAAGCAATCTATCACCTACTGTAGAGAATGCAGCTTGGCAATTTTGAAGAAGCCCTTTGGGCCAATGACCTTACCAATAGCTGCCCAGTTTCCAATCTCTGAGAATTTGGTGGTATCAAGACTCTTCCAGCATCTTGGATCTTTCACAGTCATATTTCATGTGAGAGCACAGCACAAAAAGAACCCTTCAGAGTTGGACAGGGAACATACTTTATGCTTATATTGCTTTATCTGGCCAGGAAACTACACCCTCTCCTGTCAGATAACAACCTAGCCATTGTGAGTCATGCTGCCATCAGCCCCAGTTTAGATTGTTGCAACTCGCTCTAACTAAGCTTGAGTGTAACCACCACATACAGGCTGCACTCATGCAGCACTCAGCAGCCCATCTCATAAGTAACATAGGCTGATGTGAACATGTCACATCACATCATGATCTCCATTGGCTCAGTGTTTGTTTCAGGGGGGAAACTCTTGGTCTTCTTAATCAACAAGGTTTTTAATAGGCTCAGAGGCTGCCTCATCACCCTCAGGCATCCACTCGCTCACAAAAATCATGTTTCTCAGGAGCAACACAGCAAGAAAGAGACCAGGGATAAAACATTCAAGCACAGGGGACAGAGATTTCTCAGCAGAGGGACAACAATTAGGAGACACCACATGAAAGGCTGAAATGTTAAAGCACTCCTCTTTGATAAAAGCCTTTCCTCAACAATGGCTCCCTTTTAAAAATAGCCACATGCCCTCCTTACAGCATTGGGAAAGATGATAGGAAAACTCTTCTTTGCACTTTGGGTTTCTGATTATACTGTATTCATATTTTTAGGCTTCATATACACTTCATATTCTTAACATTTGTCATTTTGACATTTACGTGCCAATGTAAGGGGACTGTTGCCCCCTTACTAACATTCAGTGGGGGTGTTTTGGTTGGCTAACTCCCAGTACTAAAAGGGGAAGGGTCTATGGGAAATCAGGACCCTGAGACTGATAGCCCCCAGGATCAATGGGGAGAGACCAATGGTCAGCCTGAATGACAGGGCAAGCAGGCTAATCAGGGAGTCAGGAGGCCAGGGAGGTCCCATCCTCTGTGTGAGCTAGAATTGCCTGGGTCAGACAGAGTAGGGTCGAGCTAAGGAGAAAACAGGGGCCCAAGCTAAGCTGGGGAGCAGAGCTGGGCCAGATCCAGAGGGACCAGAAAAGCAGCCCAGAGAGAGCAGACCCTGTGCTGGGAGCAGAGCTGCAGCAACCAGAGCCAGAGGGGCCAAAGAAGCAGCCCAGGGAGCTGGAGGCAGAGCAGCAGAGACAAAGTGGTGGAGCTGGGGCTGGGGAAGTCCGGAGCTGGGTGTGGTGAGCAGCTGGGGAGACTGAGGGGGATCCTGGGCAGCAGGCCCAGCACAGGGAGACGCCTCAGCCAAGAGGCTCTGCAGGCCAGGCTTGGATCGTTACCCCGACAGGGTGGGGGCGACACTGGGAAGAAGGGTCCTACCACTTAGAGCCTGAGAGCATGTGGCCACCACCAGAGCAAGTGTCCAACCCACAGCATCCCTGCAGCACAGCCAGGGCCGGAGAAGAAGGCCTGGGACTTACAAGGAACAGACTGTGAACTACCCTGACGTTCCAGAGACACTGTGATGTCCCCTGCCACAGAGCGGGGTGATGCCTTTCCTTTAACCTTTCCCATTTTTCCTTCTTTTTAAAATTGTTGATTAAATAACTTGCATTTGCTTTAACTTGTATGTAATGGTCAGAAGTGCCCAGTGCAGATAGAGTACCCCGGAGTGGGGACACCCTAGCCCCTGTCCTAGGTGACCACAGCAGGGTTGGGGATCGAGCCCCCCAGGAATCCTGGGCCCAGCCTTGTTGGGGTTACGAGGACTCTGCCAGACAGGAGAGTGGAAGGGGAGTCCTCAAGGGCAGGGAGGCCACTGGGTAAAGGAAGTGGGAGTGAGGACTCAGATCCTTTTGCTAGCCCACTTCACCGGCGTAGTGGAGAAGCCAGGAAAGTTCCCCACAATAACGGGACTATTCCCCCGCTTACACATAGTTAAGATAAATCAGATTCCATGAATCCACTCCCTGTCACTTGGAAGTGCGCTTCTTTTATGGGTTCACTCACGCACAGTCCTGACAGTATGATTATACATTATTATGATTATTATACATGGCACTGTAGTAACTCTGCCGATATGTTTCAGAGTAGCAGCCGTGTTAGTCTGTATTCGCAAAAAGAAAAGGAGTACTTGTGGCACCTTAGAGACTAACAAATGAAGTGAGCTGTAGCTCACGAAAACTTATGCTCAAATAAATTTGTTAGTCTCTAAGGTGCCACAAGTACTCCTTTTCTTTCTGCCGATATAGACATCTTAGGGGAAAGTCCGGAAGCAAGATTGCAGAAGTCAGCAGGGCTTCTAGTCCTATCACTTTGGGCACTGTTTGAAGGGTGAGAGTGAATGTGGGTGTACTGAAACCTTCCCTAACATACTAGAAGTGATAGTCTCCGTTCATAGTTCATTTCCTTTTCATTTCTTTAATGTGTGGGGGGGCAGAGACAGGTGTGAGGAGGGACCTGGTCATGGTCTTTCCATCTTCCCCGTGACACTACTGGGAAAAACTCCTCCCCTTTGCTCGACAATGCTGCTCTCAAGAGCATATCCTGATTTGTTCTATTGACATCAAGGGAAGGACTCTGTGTGCGTGCATGTATGTATGTAAAATATGCAAGCACTATGCAAAAAGCATTGTGGGCAACAGCCATAGTACTGATCCGAGAAGAGAATTTTGCCCCAAGGTTGCATTCCTAAGGAATCCTCATAGTTAGGATTTGGGTTCAGTCTAAATGGGGTCCTGAGGCTTTTGCTGCCATTTTTCTACTGTGTAGCCCTTCCTTTTCTTCTTAGTATAACAAGACCTCTATTCACAGTAATGTCTATGGATTTATTTATCCAGCCAGAAACTGAAGTCTGATCGTTAACTAAACTGCACACAGTAAAAACATCAGCTGATGATCCCAGAACCTTCCAGTCCACAGAGCACAAAATAGGGTGGGACAGAGCCAACCCCTTCAACAAGTTAACCTCTTATAACCACATTGCCTATATTACAGAGTTTGCCAGTGCAGACTTGTATAGTCTGCTGTATAGTTAACCCCTACCCCCCCCGCACAATAATTCTTTATAGCTGTGCATATATTACTGTATAACTCGCTGAGGTGAGGAGCTGCTGCTTGAACAATGATGGAGTCCCAGAGAATAAAAGAAGAGTCTCTTTCTCTTGATGATCTCAGTCCCAGCCAAAGAAGTAAAAGTCCCACAGTCACGTGCAAACCTTGACTTCCTGCAGGGAGCAACCAATATTATCCCCTGGGCCTAGGCCAGTGTTATCATTATATATAATGAAATGTATATCATTTTAGTGTTTTCAGTACATATACCATATGCACACAAAGGACCTGATCCAGCAGGGAGCTAAGCAATTCTTGCAAACTGCTGAGCATCCGCCTGGATTCATTGCTCTATCCTACCCCACACTACATGAGGAAGTCTTGGAGAAATAAAGCTCCTATACATCATAAAGATCCGGGGATGTGTTAGTGGGTTATGCTAAATGATTTTTCCCAGTGAGGTGTGGTACTGTGTCCCCCCATGAAATGGTACAGGAGTAGGTGCACTCCCTTTGCTCACCAAGAAACTAGGGATGGAAATCTACCTTCTTGTGGCAGAACTCCCCCTACAGGGCAGCGGCATCTCATACTGCCCCAGCATGAGCTGTGTGTAAACGACACAATCCTGGATTAACTGCTAGGCAGGCAAAAGCTCTTCTCCCAAGTTCTAGTAAGAACTACAAAAAAAGCAGCAGGCTTTACGCATCATAAAGACTGAGCATTACAGCACCATGGGTACCCATCTGATTCTAGTCATAATCTCCTAAGCAGCCATGCAAGCTGATATTGCAGACTCATGTGTTGATGTTAATGGGAGTTCCAAGTGCAGGACAAGTGCAGAACATGCCTCAGAGTCAGGGGATGACAACGAGTTCAAGGTAAGTCATTGCGGGTAGGCTGCTCTCTTTCTGCAATGGTTGGGAGCGATTCCCTAGAATGTGCTAGCTGCAGGCTAGCTCCACGGAGGAAATCAAACACCCATGTACCATTTTACATCTGCACCCTCTTCAGAAATGCACCATGGGGCATTTTGACAAACTTCATCAGAAAAAAAGTCCACTGGACAATTACAAAATAAAAGGCTTTCCCTGTTTTTGTCTTCCTGCTCTTCTTTAATCTCATGTTTCTGATGGTATTTTTTCTCTCCGTTAACTTTAAAATCTCTCCTGGGTTGGGCTCACAGTGTAGAAAAAAGAAAAGTGATCTTCCTTGGTGCACTGATTTCTTGTCACTCTCACCATTCTAAGAATTGCTTATTCCAAATTTAGTTTTGCATTTACTCATTTGGTGTTTCAGGCGAGTAACAAATACAACCACTCTGTAACAAATGAGGCATGCAGCCACTCGGTGAAGAAGCCTGCTAGCCACCACTGCCTGCAGAGCAGTGAATGTCTCCTGCTCTGTTATAACAGTAGCATTCTGCCACAGGGCCAAAGGAGTGACCTCACGGACAGTGGTGCAATATCCTAGCAGATGGGGCACCTGTATTTGGGAGGAATCCCCTAGCTAAGGATCAGGTTCTGCCATCCTTCATTTTGAATAGTGCTTCCTCAACAAGCAGCCCCACAGGGATGGATTCTGCCACTCTTACTCCCTTAGACTAGTACCCTTCACTATAAGAAGCTCCATTGATTTCAGTGGGGCTACTCATGGAGTAGGTCATAAAAGAGTGAGGGTGACAGAATATTGACAAATTCAGTCTAAATCAATGGGCCTACTTGTACAAGAAGGTATGACTTAATGACCCTGATTCTCCACTAGGGCCAAACTATGCTCAGTCATAGTGAGAGCAACTGCCACAGGGAACTAATAGCTCTCTAATCCTCATCTGCCCTGTCCCAATGAAGCGAGAGCACCAGGGGCTCTGTCCTAATTTCCACCACTGATGTAAACTCTGTAACAAGCTGAGGATCACGTATAGTCCAGCTCACACACCCTCCTACCCCAACATGCCTCTCCCTCCACTTTAAACACCTTATAGCAGGGTGGGGTGGGGCAGCTGATACAGGAGGTAACTACACCACCTCTGGCAGTTTTATGCTAGAAGAGATTCCACCTTCCAGAAGAAATTATCTTGTGGAAATCCCCAGCTGGTCTAATTTCACGTTATTGCATTGTAATGCAGCACAGTGAACTCTGAGGACTGGAGAATCTGACCCATTGTGAATGAAGGTAACAGAATTGGGCCTTAAGGATAGGGAAACTGCAGAGTTCAAATTGCCACCCTTCCTTGGTTAGCCTACTGAGCAGGTGTGTAGCCAGAAGATGTCCTCCTTCCCTACCTCCCCACAGCTGACTCCAGATCTAAAGAAGTAAGAGAATACACCAGCAACAACCACTCCCATTTCCATCTGTGAGGCCACTTTATTCCTTTGTAATTATTTGGAAACCCCAAACCAGGACTTGACATTTGTTGGGGAAGGAATTACCTATCAGGGCAGCATATAAATTTGAGACATTTTCCCCAAACTTACAGGATGAAGTAATAAGCCTCAAACTCCCAAAGCAGCAACATCCTGCCACAACCCTTTGTGCAGTTTTACAGAGATGTGGGGCTCATACCATAGAAATACAATTAATTAACCTAGAGATCAGGTCTCTTTACTTGCTTTTTTCTCCTGTCTCCATGTCTTCACTTATGTTTTCTCTTCTTTTGTTCTCTTCCTCTGTTCCCATTTCTTTTTACCTTTTGCTTTCTCCCTTTAATTTATTCTCATATTTTCTTCCTTATCTCTTAAAAAAACCCAACACCTCTCCCTTTTTTCTAAATGCCCATCCTCTTTCTTTCATCCTTTTTCCTCACTGAATTTTGACCGATCTCCTACCCCAGAGGTTAGCCTGCATTCTCCATATACTGAGTCTTATTCCCTGCAGGGCCTAGTTGCACTCTGGCCCCTGCAGCATGCACATCTTTCTGCTTAATTTCTAGCAGGTGATACCAATCTGACAACAGCTGCAGGAGGCACACTGAAGATAGACACGGAACCAACTTCTGCTGTCAGTGCCACCCATGAAACTTCTACCTCATTAAACTCATAGGGATTCAGGGGTGCTAGAACAATTTTTATAATGGGGTCACTGAAGGCAGAAACCATGTATTGGGTTATTACTACTTCAAGCCAGGGGATGCAACAGAACCCACAGCACCCCTAGTTCCAGCACCTATGGGATTGCCTCTGAAAGTCAGCTATGGAAAATCAGAGCAAGCAAGTAGGATGTAGGAGACTTTGCCATGGAAGGTAACATGACAGCTCTGCTCAGACCCCTGTTTTTGCATATGATAGTAAAGACTCTAATTATGGCTCCATTGCAAATAATTTACTCTGGAGTGTTCCTAACCAATGTGGTAGAATTGGGATTATTTATTCTTCAAGGAAGTTTTCTGTACTCCCAGCTGCAAGATGAGGATTGAGTTTTTGGCTGTTGCAAGGGATGGATAATGAAATAAAAAAGCCATCCAAGATTAGCTTCCTCTGTTTGTGTTTGTGCACCTGGTTTGAACAGGAAAGTTAAAGAAGCCCAGTCTTTACATAGCTTAGAAAAATGGGCTATATTAGCATCAACCTGATTAAAATTCCTCACAAACATTGTATGAGTTTAGCTCAGTGATCAATGGATGGTCACGAATCTCCTTAAGCAGAGGGGTTTGTCATTAAGAAACTATAGCATTAGGATAAAGAGCACATTCTAATTGACTCAATAGAAGCAGCACTTTGGTTGAAAAATAGTTCATTTTGTCCAATGATCTTTTTAAAGATCAAACTAAACTGAGATTTACAGTAAAATATGGCATTAGATTATGTAAAAAATGCAACTGAAAACACAACCATTGCAAATGTCAGATTTTTCCCCTCCTAAATAACCTGGCTATGATAGCATCAGCAAAAAGAGAAGTGTGGACCTTATGAATGAATGAAGATTCTTCATCCTACAGTTTATGGATTGAAAAGAGTAAAAGAAAACACCTGTATTTCACTGTTACCAACCCTGGATATTCAGTCAGAGTCAGCCCCCACTCACCTCCAATTGTGAGATGCCTTAAAAATAATACATTTTGGATTCCTTGTATTTCCCTATAGGCTTTTGAGACTTTAGGGTGCACTTGGGTCATGTTTTTAATCTCTTCTCAGCAACCAGGAGGGCTAGAAACTTGCTTTATTTTCAAATGAAGGCTGAGATTCTCAAGTAATTAAATAACTCTAGGAACAAGGACTTTAAAAGAACAACACCCCAAATATTGCAAGACTCACCTAAGAAATGGCAAACTGGTATAACAAGCATTGTGTAGCGAGATACCTATGCATTAAAATACCATTTGAAATTAATAAATATTAGATGAGAAATACTCATGTAAATTTCAACTTCTCTACAGTTGTGGGTGGTGTTGGCTTTTTATCTTGTAAACTGACATATTGTGACTCAGAGAAGTTTAGAATATCACTTCTTATCAGATTTCTCACTGTGCTCTACTAGACACAGTCCCACTAGCTGGCTACTGGGGACCATGCCCCTATCCAAGGGACCATTCAGGAGCCTTGTAAACCCCCCCAATGTTGTGGCAGACTTGGATGCTTGCCAAGAACGGCAGGGAAATATGAGGTGGAAGGAAGAGCAGACAGAAGGTGTGAATACTGGATTCAAGGAGGGAAGCTGGGGGAAGACCCAGAGTCTTGCAACATAAAGATCCAGGGATGAGTTCAGGCTGGGATAGTAGCTGGAACCCAAGTGTGGGCTACAGGGAGAATTGTGGCTGTTTGATCCAGCTGCTACTGAGACTCAGAGGGATTCTATCCTCAGAGCAACACTAGCATGCATGGCTCCTGCACTTTGTTTCACAAAGTCTTTCGGCCAGTGGGTCCCCAAGTAGTTGCAGGTGCACTGGGCACCTCACCACACCTGCCCCAGCTGTCTGCAGAACCACACCTGTACAGTGGTGCAGAGTAAAGGTCTGTAGTATGTAGAGGAAGCAGTTCCCCCATGCCACTTGTCTGGGCTAGATAGCCTCCTTTCCCCACAGACTAGGGTTGGTTCTTGTGTGTTCCTAACCAACGTGGTAGAATTGGGATAATTTATTATATTCTTTTGTCTCTCTCACTCCTGTCTAGTTTTTCCTCCCATGGCATCAGGTTTGAAATTAGTTTGTCAGCTCCACAGGGAAGGGATCCTGTTTTTTAATCTGTCTTTGGAAGCTCCTAGCTCTTAGATGCTATAAAAATTATAAGTAAATAAATAATTGTATGAGAGTTTTGTTTTTATTTCAGTAGGAAACAAAGTACAAAAGTACAAAAACTGCTATAATTATGGTTTAAAAGTAGAGAGATGCCTTAAACAGGTTTCCTCTTTCATAAAGTGTGGGAATTGGTAATGAAACTCATGTCATATGGAGAGTTTGTACTGGTACATGGAGTCAGAACATTCCCTAGTCCCTCCGCATACATCTTATGTATTTCCAGAGCACTCCTCCCCATAGTACTGTACCTAAGCACTATATACACTTTGATATACTTACCATTTGGCCTCATCTGTCCTGATACAGAAGGCATGCATCATTTGAATACAGCTGCTTCATTATTCATAACTTAATTATAGATACTGGGCCAAATCCTGAAGACCGTACTCCATCTTTACTCAGGTAAAACTTCCATTGGAACCAGTGCAAGTTTTCCCTGAGTAAGAATTTGCCCAGAACTTGTAATCCATGCCAAAGAAAAACACACAGGATTTGTCACTTCTGTAGCAATGTATATGCTAATAATTCTGACAAAATCAAGGCTAAAACAATTTGGAACAAACTAAAAACAAGGGCACCTCGATAAAATCTCATTAAATATCACCCTTTGTATCATTCCCCGTCGCAGCACCCAAAGTCTCATAAATACAGCAATCTAATGAGAGTGCAGAGGTTTTTCCCCCAATATTTTTCTGTTCTATTCTTAGCAAATGTCATAGTTTAATTAAGGGATGTCAAAGGAATAGAAAACTGTCCTGAGATAATCACCGCCTGCTGCTAGATATATACTGAGTGAAGACAAGTGAGCAGGTCTATCATGCAAACAAGAGACTATGGAGAGGGGACAGAGTTCAAAAATACAACTAACAGAACTTATTTATAGGGGTGGGCTGACACAGCTCTCTGTGTCACCCTTTGCAGATGAACTCCTCGCTCCCTGTCTCTCCTTTGCAAGTGTTCCTGGCTTTCTGGCATCTGCCATGCCTACGCTCAGTCCCATATTGTCCTTTGAAGGGAGTTCATGCCTACACACATATTTCTCTTACAGGCATCTCAAAGCTTCTAGTACAGGGGTGGGCAAACTTTCTGACCAGAGGGCCACATCTGGGTGGGGAAATTGCATGCAGGGCCATGAATGTAGGGTTGGGGCAGAGGAGGGATGTGGGGTGTACAAGGGGGCTCAGGAAAGGGGGTTGAGTGCAGGAGGGGATGCAGAGTGCAGGGGGGGGCTCAGGGCAAGAGTGCAGGGAGGAGTGCGGCAGGGGGATCAGGGCAGGGGGTTGGGGTGCAGGATGGGTCCAGGGTGCGGCAGGGGCTCAGGGCAGGAGGTTGGGATGCAGGGTGCAGCAGGGGGTTGGGGTGCAGGCAGGGTATGGAAGGGGGCTCAGGGCACGGGGTTGGGGTGCAGGATGGGTCCAGGAGGGGGCTCATGGCAGGGGGCTGAGGTGCGGGGTGCAGGAAGGATTTGGGGTGCGGGCTTTGGCCCGGCGCCACTTACCTGGAGCGGCAGCAGCATGCACCGAGGCCAAGGCAGGCTCCCTGCCTGCCTGCCCTGGCCCCGCACAGCTCCCAGAAGCGGCCGGCACCAGGTCCCTGTGGCCCCTGAGGGAGGGGGGCAGAGGGCTCCACGCGCTGCCCTCACCTGTGGGTACCTTCCCCGAAGCTCCCATTGGCTGTGGTTCCCCTTTCCCAGCCAATAGGAGCTGCAGGGGGAAGTACCCACAGATGAGGGCAGCGCATGGAGCCCTCTGCCCCCCCAACCGCAGGGGCTGCAGGGACGTAGTCTTGACACGGTTGTCCTCTTAGTGAACCAGGATGTTATGTTAAATAATTTCTATATGATCCAATAACTAATGTACACATCCTAAGAATATTTTGACCCTTGGTTCCAGCCCCATTATGGATACCAGTCTAATCACCAAATAACTGACCTTTACAAAATGCTCACAAAGGGCCTGATCCAAAGCCATTGGAAGTCAGAGAAAAGGTTTGTGCAAAATTAAATGAGCATTGGTTCAGGACCATACTGAGGTTCTCCTCTTAATCTTGCCTTCCCAGCTGCACATGTGACAGTTGGCACCTCTTTATTTGTACAATAAAAATCAGAGTTCCAGGCCCTTTCAATTTTAGTATCCTCAGTTTCAACGACCCTGTCTAGTTCCTGCTATGTTATTTGTTTTTCTCCTTAAAAAGAAACCTGATCTTATTTTATTCTCCACAATGGCTGCCTAGTACTACTGATTTCTCTGCCTTCTCTCACTTGGGAGAAAAAAGAAGCTTATCTCAGTCCCCTTTTACACATTCTCATTTACAAAATGAGCCAGAGGTGTTTTCCTTTCTTTATAAAAATATAGTATCGTCAAACCGGTCTGCACACGGCCAGGTGTCCCCATCTATTATGGCAAGAACAACTGCTCTGCTGTATTTGCACTCCCTGTCTTTGCTCCCAAGAATCCACTGCAGAAGTTTACAATTACCGAATAGGATGCTGGAGGTAGTCTATGGATTCTGCCACCAAACTTGAGCTCCAATTAGTCCGATTTCCCAGTCATTGTAAGGAGGTGACCCAACACAACCCATGGGGTTCTTCTGACTTTCCATACCCAAATAATATGGTACTTCTGCAACATGCCTGCCAATGTTTTCTTTCTGTGGAAAACTCTGCAGAAGAAACTATTAATTGAACTCCTTACACAACTTATTGTATAGCTCTCCAATGAGGGAAGTTCAGGAGATTGCAAGAGGAGCTGGGATTGAGGCCTAGAAACTCAGTGGAGCATGAGACACTGCAGAGAAAGTAGACTTTGTCCCCGTGGAACCATGATACCTTTGCAGAAATTTCATGATGCCCTTTTCAGCAAGGTTTCATCTGGTATCACTGCTTTACCCCTTGCCTAAGGACAACTGCAGGTATGGAGGCCAAAGGATTTCCACAGTTCATCCAGTAAAGTAGGATGTATCATTTTTGTCTGATGAGGCTGACAGAGCTGAGTACCCATTTTTCACTGCACTACTATTAAATAGTTACATTTTGAATGGTCAAAAAAATAATCTTGCTGTGTATTCTATCTGACCCAGGGTTTCACTTGCAAGATCCGTAGAAGGGAGAAAACATGCATACTTCTTTGAAGCGAATATTTCACAACATATTTAGCAGAAGATAATGTGAAACACAGAAACTATACTGGGAGGGGGATGACATAAATGCATTCTTTCACACTGAAAACCTAGTGAACATTTTGATCCAGGGAATAGGTTTAGAAGAAGTAGGGCTTTCCCTGGTTTTCCCCCTACAAATACATCATTGAATATTTTTATAGAGAAATGCTTCTCATAAGCTGTTTTTTTAAAAATCAGGTTACTTAATTGTTTTTATTATCAAGCTAATTGGCTGACAGATTTCTTTTGTTATGTCAAACACACTAAAGAGAATGTGCATTTTTTTAAATTCACACTTATGATTATCATTAAAATGTGGGCTTTTGAACGGTACAACTTTTCCTAAAGAGAAAATTTATTATAGCTGGACACAGAAATAGAGAGCTGTCTTTGCGATCTTAAAAGATATTGCTGTATAAACATAAGATTCAGAGTATCCAGCATACTCCAGAACATGCCTGCTTCATCCTCCAACACATTTATAGAGCTGCTCAAGTGACCTGAGGTAAACCTGGAGAGGGAGATTGAGATTGGGAGGCAGTGGGGAAGGGGAACATGGGTGAGGAAGGGGGCAACTGAAGGCCAAGATGGGAGAGAGATTCGATGAGGAGCTGCGGGTAGGGGACTGGGACTGGCTAGGCAAGGAGACTGGGACTGGAAGTCCAACGGGCTGAGACTAGGACTTGTGAACCATGAGACTGGGACTGGGATGAGAAGCCTAAAGAGCAGAGACTGGGCCTGGGTAAGTAAGGAGAATGAGACGATGAGCTAGGGGTGGGGAAGAGACAGGACTGGGATAGGGACAGAGCAGAAGGGGTCACACTTGGAGGAAATGGGCAGAAGAGCGGGTAACTACTACAGCACACTTCCCACCAAGAACCTGTAATGTAACTAAGGAGTGCGGAGTCTCATAATTTTTCTTCTGTTATCAACTATTTGTGAAACCCAATGGCAAGGCATCTCATCCCCCTCTGGTGATGGTCCATGTCAGAGGTCCTGTATAAAAATAGTATATGATCATATAATTGAAGACTATATCATAAGACCACAAGCAGTCCAAATTATAGTTGCATGGGCAACCTTAACTGTGGCATTTCCTAACTTTTGAGTAGTTGACTTTACAATCTTATGTGTTCTTTTAACATTTTGTGTGTGTAACTTCTTGCATTTTTAAAAAAGCAAACTGAAAAAAACATTTGATCATATGCCATCATGTTAGTACTCACATGGGTCATCAGCAGAGTTGGAGCCTTTGAATCCACCACACAGACCTCTTAATCTTCCTTCCCCCAAGCACTCTCTGTTGCCTCCTTTCTCAATCACTGTGGACACCATCACCATCCTGTCACTCAGACCTGTAACCTGAGTGTTATATTCAACTTAGACCTATCTCTAGATCCTTACATCCAGGCTACCTGCAGATTCTTTCTGAATAGCATTCCTAAACTACAGCCTTTCCTACCTATCCACACAGCTTAAACCCTTATCTAGGTATTCATATCAGTGCCTCAATTATTGCAATGTCATTTTCTCTGGCTTTGAGAAATGTGATCTTGCCCTGCTCACACTCATTCAGGAGCCACAGCTCACTTCATCAGATGCATAGAATGGAACATGGAATGTTGTCCCATTGTATGCATCTGATGAAGTGGGTTTTAGCCCACGAAAGCTTATGCTCAAATAAATTTGTTAGTCTCTAATGTGTCACAAGTATTCCTGTTCTTTTCTGGATACAGACAGGTTTCAGAGTAGCAGCCGTGATAGTCTGTATTTGCAACAAAGAAAAGGAGGACTTGTGGCACCTTAGAGACTAACAAATTTATTAGAGCCTAAGCTTTTGTGAGCTACAGCTCACTTCATCGGAACACCAAATGCATCCGATGAAGTGAGCTGTAGCTCACGAAAGCTTATGCTCAGATAAATGTGTTAGTCTCTAAGGTGCCACAAGTCCTCCTTTTCTTTTTGCGAATACAGACTAACGCGGCTGCTACTCTGAAACCAGGAAATAATAAGTAGCCTGACCATTTTTTTCTCAGCAGTAGTCTGGTTCCCAAGGGGATGAACTAGTAGCCTGAAGGCCAAGTAGTTTGTCAGGAGGTACCAGGATTACTGCTGAGAAAAACAGTGTGAGGTGACTATAAATAACACCTGGCTAGGAGCCAGCCAACCCAAGCCATTTCACGGTTATTAATCTGTCTGTCAAGTGGGCCATCACTAACTTCACATTCAAACTGTCACGCCGATCCAGCTGGGGGCCTGGGTGCTCCGGGGGCGGCACAGGAACATCGGCAGAGAAGAGCAACGGCTGGAGCCAGGACCCGCCCGGCTGTTTTTGTTTAGCTTGTAATTTATCGCCGGGCTCCCGAGCGTGGCTGTCCATAAAACGAAAGTCAGCGACCCCCCCCCCCCAAAGTCAGGCAGCCCGCACAGGCGCTGGGGCAGGAGCCAGGGCCGGCTGCAGCAGGCAGCTGGCTGGGGCAGGAGCCAGGGCCGGGAGCTGGCGGCTCGCCCCGGGGGGCGTCCAAGCCAGACAATCACGCGTCAGCAGGGCCCGGCCCGGCTTCCCATGGGTGCCTGAGCCAGTGGGTGGCGGGGGGCCCGGTCCTGGGGGCGCCCCCAGGGGCCTGGCGAGCGCCGCTGGCTCCTTCGCCCCCTCCCGCGCCGGCCCGCGGGGTGGGCGCTGGGCAGGAGCCGGGGGGAGCAGCGTGCGGCCCGGCCCGGCTGGCGGCGCCCGAGCCCGTGCGGAGAGGAACGTGAGCGGGGCCGGGCGCGGCTCGGGCCCCGCCAGGCCCTGGGCTCCCGTGCGGGGGCGCCGCAGGCTCCGGCCTCTTCCAGCTGCGCGGGGCAGTTCCCAGGTCCAGGCGGGCGTGGCGCGCCCGGGGCCCGCCGGGCAATTCCCGAGCCCGGCCGCCGCCTCCGCCACCCCTGCCGGCCGGCGGGCGGCCCGGAGCCAAACCCGCCTCCCTAGGCCCAGCCCGGGGCCTGGTCTGCTGCTCCTCCCCGCCCCTTCCTGTGGGGGCCCCCAGCCTCTGTCCCCCCGAGTGTGTCCCCTCCACGCGCCCCTTCCTGTGGGGGGGCCCCCTGAGTGTGTCCCCTCCACGCGCCCCTTCCTGTGGGGGCCCCCAGCCTCTGTCCCCCCGAGTGTGTCCCCTCTATGCGCCCCTTCCTGTGGGGGCCCCCCAGCCCCTGTCCCCCCGAGTGTGTCCCCTGTGGGGGCCCCCCAGCCCCTGTCCCCCCGAGTGTGTCCCCTCTATGCGCCCCTTCCTGTGGGGGCCCCCCAGCCCCTGTCCCCCCGAGTGTGTCCCCTCTATGCGCCCCTTCCTGTGGGGGCCCCCCAGCCCCTGTCCCCCCGAGTGTGTCCCCTCTATGCGCCCCTTCCTGTGGGGGCCCCCCAGCCCCTGTCCCCCCGAGTGTGTCCCCTCTATGCGCCCCTTCCTGTGGGGGCCCCCCAGCCCCTGTCCCCCTGAGTGTGTCCCCTCCACGCGCCCCTTCCTGTGGGGGGCCCCCAGCCCCTGTCCCCTCCAGTGTCTCCCCTCCACGTGCCCCTTCCTGTGGGGGGTCCCCCTCCAGTGTGTCCCCTCCACGCACCCCTTCCTGTGTGGTGCCCCCAGTCCCTGTCCTCCTGAGTGTGTCCCCTCCATGCACCCCTTTGTGTGGGGCCTCCGTCTCCAGTGTGTCCCCTCCATGTACCCCTTCAGATGTGGGCCCCCCTAGTTTGTGTCCTCCTGAGTGTGTCTCCTCCATACACCCCTTCCTGGGTCAGGCCCCCCATCTCCAGTGTGTTCCCTCCATGTGCCCCCTCCTGTAGGGGCCCCCTTGTCTTCTGTGTGTCCCCTCCATGCACCCCTTCCTGTGTGTGGGCCCTCCATCTCCAGTGCGTCTCCTGCATGCGCCTCTTCCTGTGTGGGGGCCCCGTCTCCAGTGTGTCCCCCATGTCCCACTTCCTGTGTGTGGGGGCCAGTCTTTTGGTGCCCTCTCCTGTTTGGGGATCTATTCATTTTCTTTCTCTTCCTCAGTGCATATGTGACTTCCCCTTTCTAGTGTCCCCCCTACTTCTTTCAGAGTAGCAGCCGTGTTAGTCTGTATTCGCAAAAAGAAAAGGAGTACTTGTGGCACCTTAGAGACTAACAAATTTATTAGAGCCTAAGCTTTCGTGAGCTACAGCTCACTTCATCGGATGCATTTGGTGTTCCGATAAAGTGAGCTGTAGCTCACGAAAGCTTAGGCTCTAATAAATTTGTTAGTCTCTAAGGTGCCACAAGTCCTCCTTTTCTTTTTGCAAATACAGACTAACACGGCTGCTACTCTGAAACCTGTCTGTATCCAGAAAAGAACAGGAATACTTGTGGCACTTTAGAGGCTAACAAATTTATTTGAGCATAAGCTTTCGTGAGCTACAGCTCACTTCATCGGATGCATCCGAATGAATGAAAGCTTATGCTCTAATAAATTTGTTAGTCTCTAAGGTGCCACAAGTCCTCCTTTTCTTTTTCCCCCTACTCCTGTGTCTCTGTCTTTTTCCCATGCTCTCCTTCCTCAGGATTCCCTTTTCTCCCCAACCCCAATGAGTACTTGGAACTCACCCTCCCAGATGCTGTCTGGGGATTTTCCAGGTTCCCTGAGCACCCCCACCAACATGCTTTGACAGGGAAAATACATTTCCGCATACACTGACTCCCCTGTGTCCAACTTGAAGGCACTGAGAGCAGCTCCAGTGCAGAATTGGGCTTGCCTTTCTGGCTGCATTGAGTCATTTTTGCTGCTAGCAGGCTAAGTAAACTAGGGGTGAGTCCGCTTCCACCCCATAATCGTATGACCTCTCCCCATGAAAGAGTGGGAAAAATATGGGATGCATCATCATAATCCTAAAACTAAAAGTGGATCATCTTCTCAAGACCATTGCGCTAGCCAGAGAGACCATGATAGCATTGAACTAAGCATCATAGAGTGATGTTCCCAGGTCTGGCTCGATCCTGCAAATCCAGGATTGAGCCTGCAAAAATACAGCATGGGATATTTAAAATTGTTTTATAATTAGGAACACTGCATCTATGAAACACTGTAGGTTCTCCAGGCACAATAATTATCTCCCTTCATTGTTTTTTTTTTTTCCAATGTCACTTTAAAATAAGAAGGCACAAGCATTTCTGATAGCTTGCTCTTGAATTTATGTAATTTATGTAGTACTGTATATTAAAATCCGTGCGACTTTGCATGCTACTTTTTCTGGCAGAACACATTGACAGATACAATATGGTGGGTTCCAGTCATGCCTTCCATCCTGTTGTACAAAGTCCATGGATTTTTATTTTATTTTGAATTTGAATTTTATTTTGAATAATGGAACTGCTCAATTATTGACTGAGAAAGAAATGAGTGCTATGTAATAACTATGTTGAACGCATGGTGTATATGTGCTGTTCTATTACATTGGGGAAGAAAACTAGTAAAGCCTCTCCTACGATAGTGCTTGGGGTGTGCTATAGACCTCCGGGATCTAATTTGGATATGGATACAGCCCTTTTTAATGTCTTTAATAAAGTAAATACTAATGGAAACTGCGTGATCATGGGAGACTTTAACTTCCCAGATATAGACTGGAGGACCAGTGCTAGTAATAATAATAGGGCTCAGATTTTCCTAGATGCGATAGCTGATGGATTCCTTCATCAAGTAGTTGCTGAACCGACTAGAGGGGATGCCATTTTAGATTTAATTTTGGTGAGTAGCGAGGACCTCATAGAAGAAATGGTTGTAGGGGACAATCTTGGCTCAAGTGATCATGAGCTAATTCAGTTCAAACTAAATGGAAAGATTAACAAAAATAAATCTGCAACTAGGGTTTTTTATTTCAAAAGGGCTGACTTTCAAAAATTAAGGAAATTAGTTAGGGAAGTGGATTGGACTGAAGAACTTATGGATCTAAAGGTAGAGGAGGCCTGGGATTACTTTAAATCAAAACTGCAGAAGCTATCGGAAGCCTGTATCCCAAGAAAGGGGAAAAAATTCATAGGAAGGAGTTGTAGACCAAGCTGGATGAGCAAGCATCTTAGAGAGGTGATTAAGAAGAAGCAGAAAGCAGACAGGGAGTGGAAGATGGGAGGGATCAGCAAGGAAAGCTACCTAATTGAGGTCAGAACATGTAGGGATCAAGTGAGACAGGCTAAAAGTCGAGTAGAGTTGGACCTTGCAAAGGGAATTAAAACCAATAGTAAAAGGTTCTATAGCCATATAAATAAGAAGAAAACTAAAAAGGAAGAAGTGGGGCTGCTTAACACTGAGGATGGAGTGGAGGTTAAAGATAATCTAGGCATGGCCCAATATCTAAACAAATACTTTGCCTCAGTCTTTAATAAGGCTCAAGAGGATCTTGGGGATAATGGTAGCATGACAAATGGGAAGGAGGATATAGAGGTAGATATTACCATATCAGAGGTAGAAGCGAAACTGAAACAGCTTAATGGGACTAAATCAGGGGGCCGAGATAATCTTCATCCAAGAATATTAAAGGAATTGGCACCTGAAATTGCAAGCCCATTAGCAAGAATTTTTAATGAATCTGTAAACTCAGGAATAGTACCGAATGATTGGAGAATTGCTAATATAGTTCCTATTTTTAAGAAAGGAAAAAAAAGTGATCCGGGTAACTACAGGCCAGTTAGTTTGACATCTGTAGTATGCAAGGTCCTGGAAAAAATTTTGAAGGAGAAATTAGTTAAGGACATTGAAGTCAATGGTAAATGGGACAAAATACAACATGGTTTTACAAAAGGTAGATCGTGCCAAACCAACCTAATCTCCTTTTTTGAAAAAGTAACAGATTTTTTAGATAAAGGAAATGCAGTGGATCTAATTTACCTAGATTTCAGTAAGGCATTTGATACCATGCCACATGGGGAATTATTAGTTAAATTGGAGAAGATGGGGATCAATATGAACATCAAAAGGTGGATAAGGAATTGGTTAAAGGGGAGACTGCAACGGGTCCTACTGAAAGGCGAACTGTCAGGTTGGAGGGAGGTTACCAGTGGAGTTTCTCAGGGATCGGTTTTGGGACCAATCTTATTTAATCTTTTTATTACTGACCTTGGCACAAAAAGTGGGAGTGCGCTAATAAAGTTTGCAGATGATACAAAGCTGGGAGGTATTGCCAATTCGGAGAAGGATCGGGATATTATACAGGAGGATCTGGATTACCTTGTAAACTGGAGTAATAGTAATAGGATGAAATTTAATAGTGAGAAGTGTAAGGTTATGCATTTAGGGATTAATAACAAGAATTTTAGCTATAAGTTGGGGACGCATCAATTAGAAGTAACGGAAGAGGAGAAGGACCTTGGAGTATTGGTTGATCATAGGATGACTATGAGCTGCCAATGTGATATGGCTGTGAAAAAAGCTAATGCGGTTTTGGGATGCATCAGGAGAGGCATTTCCAGTAGGGATAAGGAGGTTTTAGTACCGTTATACAAGGCACTGGTGAGACCTCACCTAGAATACTGTGTGCAGTTCTGGTCTCCCATGTTTAAAAAGGATGAATTCAAACTGGAGCAGGTACAGAGAAGGGCTACTAGGATGATCCGAGGAATGGAAAACTTGTCTTATGAAAGGAGACTTAAAGAGCTTGGCTTGTTTAGCCTAACTAAAAGAAGGTTGAGGGGAGATATGATTGCTCTCTATAAATATATCAGAGGGATAAATACAGGAGAGGGAGAGGAATTATTTCAGCTCAGCACCAATGTGGACACAAGAACAAATGGGTATAAACTGGCCACCAGGAAGTTTAGACTTGAAATCAGACGAAGGTTTTTAACCATCAGAGGAGTGAAGTTTTGGAATAGCCTTCCAAGGGAAGCAGTGGGGGCAAAAGATCTATCTGGCTTTAAGATTCTACTCGATAAGTTTATGGAGGAGATGGTATAATGGGATAATGGGATTTTGGTAAGTAATGGATCTTTAAATATTCAGGGTAAATAGGCCAAATCCCCTGAGATGGGATATTAGATGGATGGGATCTGAGTTACTATAGAAAATTCTTTCCTGGGTATCTGGCTGGTGAATCTTGCCCATATGCTCAGGATTTAGCTGATTGCCATATTTGGGGTCGGGAAGGAATTTTCCTCCAGGGCAGATTGGAGAGGCCCTGGAGGTTTTTCGCCTTCCTCTGTAGCATGGGGCATGGTTGACTTGAGGGAGGCTTCTCTGCTCCTTGAAGTCTTTGAACCATGATTTAAAGACTTCAATAGCTCAGACATGGGTGAGGTTTTTCGTAGGAGTGGGTGGGTGAGATTCTGTGGCCTGCGTTGTGCAGGAGGTCGGACTAGATGATCAGAATGGTCCCTTCTGATCTTAGTATCTATGAATCTATGAACCTCAGGTCTTCATTCCTTGACTACTAACATTGCCTGTTAAACTGCAGTGGGAGTTCTGAGTGTGTAACCCATGCACCTTCTGGGTGGTATTCTGTCCCATCTAGTGGCACTGAGACCACTTAGAGAGTTAAATGAGTCTGCTCTACAGCCTTAGCTAAGAGCCAGTTGGCTTTTAGCTCATGCTGTAGAGGCTCATGCACTAAGCTCCAGAGGCCCCAGGTTTGATGCTGCCTGCCTACAGACCGGCGTTAAAGTGAACACACAACCCAAGACTGGGCCGCAAACAGCCTCTTTGGAGGTTATTCCTGTGAAATATTTTTTAAATATCTATTTAATGCACTCTTTTTGCTTCCTTATGCCTAGAGGAAAAGTCTGTGTGCATTCGTTGACCCAAACCTCACTTTACCAGTCACTGTTTTCAAAGCTTAATGCAGGAACTTACTGCAAATTCAGTGTGATAGTAGAGAAAGTGGACCACACCCAGGCACTTGCACAGTGTTGTGTAAATCAAACTTCTGTTATCTGGAAAAAGTCATAGGGCCAATTCAAGTGTAGAGGCAGAAAAAACAGCTGGACTGACAGCAAGTTTGTGTGTACTGTCTGTTTATCAAACATTTGTTGTGCCAGGATGTGGTTAGCCTTTGTAGCAAAGAATCACAAACAAATTTCAGATGACCTCTTGCAAACAGACTGTTTTTTGTGAGTAACTAAGCAGGTAGCTTTACATTAGAACTGACTTCTCGGGTCGCTTTAATAGGTTTTTCTATTGGTTGATCTTTTAGCATTAGTTAAAAAAAAATAAAGCTGAACTCAGAATTGTACAGTGACAAACTATAGAATGGCCTTACCAAAAGTGTAAAGAGGTAGAAGTGTCTGTTTATGACTTTGTTAAACCAGCACATCCAGCAACTAGCTCTGAGTGCATGTTATGTACAGAGTAGTAAACAAAAGTCCAGTTTTAATTCATAATATTCTGAGCACAACTGAGGGAGATGGGTTATTTTATAATATATGGTATTCCTAAAAAAATGTTTTAGAACTGTTTAGGCCATCTGTTGCTAAACTAATTAATCATAAATTTCAAGAAGCACATCTGACATTTCAAGTAGACAGGCCCTTATTCTTTCTGAATGCCCCAAGCATAATGCATTTGCATAATATACAAATGTTATGACCACTATAATGACACACACTGTCATATTTTATTGTTCACATAAAAAAAAGTTAAAACTCAAAAGTTGGCCATTCACACTGTAAAGTTTGCAATACTTAAAAAAACCAAAAAACCTCCATAAATTTATGGGAAAAGTAACAAGGTCTGTTATTTAGGCCTCTCTCCATCACTTCATTATATGCTGCTGCACCTACCTGGCATGTCATTGACTTACAATGGCTTTGTACAGTACATAGCCCAGTTGTGGATTTTTGTACACTACTACAGTGTAATAACAAGGGAACCAGCTTCCATTAGATACAATCTACACTAGTCATAGATATTTGCCCCAGTTGCTGGAGTAACTTAGTTTAATAGAAATAGTCATAATTTAATACCAGTGCATTATCAATATTTTTTTTTGAAAGAAAAGAACAAATGCCTTTGCTTCACTGCCACAGTTCTGTAAGTATCTTGGCCATCTCAGCATTATCCTGTGACAAAAGTCTGTTTAATCTTTTATGTAAATACAAATAGGTACAGATCACATGATTAATTTTCCTGCAGCAATGACAGTGCAGGATAAAACAAACGTCAGTCCTAGAAACTAATGTTATGCCTTGTATTTTAAACATGCTCTTGTTTGGTGTTTCAATCGTGAGGGAAAGGGGGTAGGCAGTACAAATCAAATGAAATAACTAGCAATCTCATTGGCCATATCGTAACTCAAGCATATACTTTGCCATGTCAAAAGGGGGGAGATTCTCACCCACGCCCCCTTGCTTAGACTTTTTCACATGATTACATCAAGGGAGTTTGAGAGTGGGGTCATTTTCCATTTTCCCCATTCCAAATAATTATTAAGAGTTATTAAAGCTGGTTTTTGCATGGTTGGGTTTACCTTTTCAATGCAATAAAGGAAGGAACTTTGAGGGGACTGACCTTTGGGGTTCTTTCGAACATCGTTTCATCTCTGGGAATAGCTGGCCCTGTTGTGTACTCCTGGGGGGGATTCTGCGTGACTGCGCGCCTGCAGAAAATGCTCCCCTGCCCCGCACAATTCCTGTGCTTCCCTGCAGAAAATGGCAGGGAAGCAAAGGGGGATGACTATGGGGTGCTGTTTTTGGGGGGATTGCCCCCATCCAAACAGAGGTTACGTGGGGGTGGTGTACACTGGGTTATGTGCCACTGCCACACCCCCCTGCCCTCCAGTTTCTGCAAGTAGAGGGCTGCCCAGCTGAAGAAGGCTGCCTTGTCTTGGCTTGCTTGCTAACACTGCCTCCTGGGTCCTTGTGCCCATTGGGCTCCCCTTCTGTGTGCTGGGAACCTTCGAGTTTTCTGTGCAACAGTGAAAGCCGGGTAGGGTGAGCAGATGTCCCGATTTTATAGGGATAGTCCCGATTTTGGGATCTTTTTCTTATATAGGCTCCTATTACCCCCATCCCTGTTTTTCACATTTGCTGTCTGGTCACCCTAGTGCTGGTGGTGGGGCTTGGTAAAGGGAGGGTGGGGTAGTGGGGGGGAAGAGGCAGTGGGGAAGGAGATGGGGTGGAATAGGGAAGGGGATAGGGGAATCACAGGGGGAAGTGAGAGCTGAGCATGCGGCTTCCGGTCAGCAGTAGCTGGGGCTCCCCTGTTAAGCAGCCATCAAACCCTCACCTTGACAAGCCCTACCCCCTGCAGCTGGACCCCTCTGATGAGCCCACACACTCAGACCCCCACCTTACTGATCCCCAAGCAGCTGCACCTAGACCCCACCCCTGCAAGCCCCAACCCCCAGCACCTGGACCCACCCCACCCAGACCTCTCCACTAAGCCCCATCTTCCTACACCCAGACCCCCCCTGCTGAGCCCTAACCCCTGTGCAGCCAGATCTCCCACTGAGCTGCCTGCACCCAGATTGCCCCCACACAGAAACCTCTTACCCCACCCCTAGATCCCCACACTAAGCCCCTCCACGATTGGATCCTGCTGGGCTGAGCCTGCCCACCCACACCTGGTGCACCTGGCACAGAGGAGCAGGGCCCCAGGGTGTTTCTGGGGCAGGCCCAGCCCTTGCACTGTGTCAGCGTCAGGTGCAGCCTCATTGCCAAACTTCTGTACTGGGGGAGGTGGCGGTTTCAGGGTGATCTCCCACCTCAATGCAGCCAGTGGCCTGTGCTCCTCACTGCCATGCAGAATTTCCTCAGGAGTAGTTGTGGAAGAGCCAATTCTTTAAGTTGCTACTTAGCATTGCATTAGCCTATATAAAAACCTGTTTGTCCTATTTAAAAATACAAGAATGAATAAAGTAAATACAGCTGGTAAAGTTGCAATCAGTTTGGTTTTTACACGTGATATTAGAGGTGTTTTAAAAATTTGTATATAATTAAGCTAGTTTAGGGTGGAATGTTTTGTTTTGAATGCTTCGTCAGTGTCTAAAAACTTCAAGGCTCTTGACACAATACTAAAAAATGGAAGCTTTGTGGGGCATGAGAGTTCTAACTTTAGAATTGTTTTCTTTTAAAATGTTTCAGTACAGTAGTCACACAACGTCAGTGGATTTTTTTTACATTAATTTAAGTTTCTTGGTATTAATTTAATTCCTCCTGCCAGCACCTTCACACATTAACTATGTTTTCTCAAACTACAATTGGCAGCTTATGTGATAGTGGTTCACCCAAGAGGAAGAGAAGCTAGCTACATAGTTTTGCTGGAACGACTTGTTGAAATTCAACACGAGCTTTGTGTGCGCACACCTTTATGTGAGTAACCCCCCCATCATCTTCCAGATGAGTTAAAATACTAATAAAGAACAACACTAGAAAAGTTGGAATACAAAAATTCAGTGTATGTAAAAATTCACATGAGTATGAAGCTCTCTCTCTAGGGGCTGTTTACTTTCATAAACATTAGTTGGTTAAAACATATATAGTCAGAAAGAGGATCAGCAAGATATCTGCATGGTTTTTAGGGAAATTTGTTTCTAGCACATGGGGCAGTTCCAAATAATGAAAGGGTTGAGGTGGTGATTATAATGTGGAAATATGACAGATGTTAATATGACCAAATATCCTAGACCAGGATCATTCTGTCCCACTAAAATATATGCAGAAAGGAATCTGATTAGGGAGGAGTTGATAATGAAAGTAACTCCACAATGAGTGACCATTCCAGTTAAACAGTTTTTAAGCAATTTATATGCAAATGGCAGACTAATGCAAATTAACACTGCTGAGTTATAACTAGAGTGGAAAAAAGTTAACTTTACATGTCACCTGCAAATAGACAAGAGAAAAAACAACAAAAACATCCAACAGCTTTTGAATTGCATGTGGAATGTCACACACAATGCAGATTGAGGATGGCCTGTACAGGTGAGATTTTAATTTAGAAGTAACACTTGTATACTTTTCTCATTTAAAATTTTTATTTATCGTTTCAGAAATTACTGTGACAAATATCAAGTCAAGAAAATAAATGTAATATTCATAATCACATGGGGACTTTCAAGATCTTGTGAAAGTTAAAAAAAACACCAAATGTACAACTTTTTTAGAATTAAAGTTGCAACAAAACTTAGAGTACAAAACTCTAAACATTAGGAAAGCAAAGTAGCAAAATTTGGTTTCTCATATAGAACTCCCTCCCAATTTAAAATGAGACAGTGCTGAGTTAAATTGTTCTGTTTTTCTAAAAGTTGTTATTTTCTGTTCTACAGAGTTCATTCTTTAAAACTGAAAAGTAACATACACATTACATACATATAGGAGATAGGGTTTCCCTTACTCCTTTGATCAACTCCTGGATAATAACACTTTTCATTTTTAAAGTCATTTACAAACATTAACTAATTCATCCTCTCAACACCACAGTAAGGCAAGTAAATATTACTGACTTTGTTTTCCAACAGGGGAGATGGAGACAGGGCTCAAGATCATGCCTAGAGTATGGGTTAAGATCAGCAATCCAGTCCTGTGCTCATGTCACTAGATCATGTTGCTCTCAATCTGTTGTTGCTGTCAGCTTCCAAAAGAGGTGTGAAGTTGTCCTTGCTGGGCCATGATACAGTGATCTTCACTGGCTGTGGATGTCATGAGGCTCAAATGGGAGAGGAAGTTGAAGTAGTATAAGAACCTGGAGGGAAGGCCTTGTGCCATTGAAGTCAATGGGAGTTCTGCCATTGTCTTCAAAGGAACCAGGATGTCACCCCTGTTTTTCAGAGATGTGTCTGCACCTCCCCTTGGTTTTAATGAGAGTTGGGAGTGGTCAGCATCTCTGAAGAACCAAGTTTTAAGCTTAAAATCCAGTAACTTCAGAACTGTGTATTGCTGAAAGCACCAAAATAACAAGGATAAAAGTTTAAGAGTATATTTTCAAATCATCTTCAACTATGCTGGTATCTCTATACCCTACATTCCTCTCCCCCTCTCCACAAGGATAGATTTTCTGACCATTTGATTTCCTCCCCTCCCCCCAAATTAGGAGTGCTAAACGAGGTTGAATTTTGACTCAGTATAGAAGAAAATTTTTGAAAAGTCAGGTATACCTAACAGAAGGCTAACAAGGATTTGTGACTCCATAAGTAACAATGAGCACTAGAAAAAAACATTGAGCATTCCAGGTAAGGATTGGAGTTTTTGTTGCACTGGTTGTGGGACTTTTTGTTGTTTCCTGTCTGTTTCTCAGTAGCATGTGTAGTAGTGGTTCTAAAATGACTGGCATTTATCTGATCTAAAAGTGACACACATTACTTCATTGTCATGGGGTCAGTGGCAATTAGTCTCCAAAGACCAGACAGTGCCCCTGGGTACAATGGTCTGGTGGCAGACTTTACGTTGATGGGCTGTGTTCTTGCAGGGGGGCAACCTCATGAACTCCTTAGCAGCATGTTACAGCTTCACAGCCTTGAAGAGAGCACAAAAAGGCCTTTTCCTTTATTGGAAAGAGGAATGCTCATATGCACATACAGTACCAGCATGTGCGTTAAAAGATCGTCACATGTTTCTTGAAGCAAGACAAGACTAATGACTTGCAATTATTTCCACCTTGATTTTTAGTGGCATTTCACAAAGTACATTCCAGAGATGATGTAACATATGACCCTAATATAATTAAGAATAGCAAGAGTCATATATATCAGTTGTCCAGCAGTTATAGTACAGTAATGATGTACACAGATTAAGTCATCAGTCAGGTCACCAGCTGTGTACAGCATAGCCTATTCAGCAGGAAGAGGCTGCTGAATTTAACGTATAAATAGAGATAGTAAATGTAATGTTTTGAGGGCTGAAGAGCTGTCTTTTTCTGAGTATCAAATAACGGTTGTGCTCCATCATTTTGTTGGCCAACCTCGGAGAACTAGTTTTTAAATGATAGTGGGTGTTTTTGTTTTCAGGAGATGGTAATAGCTCTTACTCTTACCTGATGCATGTGAGACATAGGTCTGTCCTGTGGAAATCTATCCACTATAACTGAAGGGCCTAGGTTAGAAGTAGTTAACAACCAGGTTATATTTTAGCCTATTTAATATTCTTTTCAATTAAGATTGAGCCCAAGGGAAGGTCCAGCAGATAAGGACTTTGGCCATATGCTTGCTAGCAGTGGTTAGTTACTGATTTATGTATTTTCAGACAGGTGCGGATATGATACTACTGGACATACTTTTCTGTATATACCATGGTTGCGAAGAATTACATCACTTTCCTCCAAGTTGGTACCAGTTGTGCTGATTAATGTTGTCTACCTGTGTCTCTATGCCACTGTTTCATATACTGCATCTCCTCATTTAGGACTGGACAATTTAAGTTGTTGCCTGTTTATTTTTCCACTTTATAACACCTATTCAGAGACCCATACAAGGATTTAATTGGTGTTAACATATTGTCATTAGCTCCTCTTAAATCTGTCCTTCCACAGCTCGTTAGAGATGGTGTGTGATAATCCTACAGTTTTCTAGTTATTTTTAAATCAGCTCATCTTTTGTCACAATTCAGGCTACACATACTTAGGGTGAGGATGGGTGTTTAATTCAGGAGAGAGCATGTCCTTTCTGTAGAGTATTGTTTAGATGAATATTTTATTTTATATAACCACATGGCTTGCCCAAGGGGACATAGCCTAAATTGTTTTATATAAAATATCGTACTTCCTCAGGGAGAAGATCTTTGATACTAGACGCTATATAGTCTAGCAGACAAATGCATAATGAGATTCAATGGCTGGAAGTTGGTTAGAAAAATTAAGATGGGAAATTCAGATGGGAAGTACATTTTTAACAGTGAGATCAATTAACCATTGAAACAGAGTACAAAGGATTGTAGTAAATTCTCTAGCACGTGGAATTGTTAAACCAAAATTGGATATCTTTCTGAAAGGTATGGGATGGTTCAATTACTGGTAATCAGGCTTGATGCAGAAATCATTAGGTGACATTCTATGGCTTGTATTATGCAGAAAGTTTCTATAGATGATCATAATGGTACCTTAAAATTTATGAATTGCATGTTGATTAAATCATAGAATCATAGAATATCAGGGTTGGAAGGGACCCCAGAAGGTCATCTAGTCCAACCCCCTGCTCAAAGCAGGACCAAGTCCCAGTTAAATCATCCCAGCCAGGGCTTTGTCAAGCCTGACCTTAAAAACCTCTAAGGAAGGAGATTCTACCACCTCCCTAGGTAACGCATTCCAGTGTTTCACCACCCTCTTAGTGAAAAAGTTTTTCCTAATATCCAATCTAAACCTCCCCCATTGCAACTTGAGACCATTACTCCTCGTTCTGTCATCTGCTACCATTGAGAACAGTCTAGAGCCATCCTCTTTGAAACCCCCTTTCAGGTAGTTGAAAGCAGCTATCAAATCCCCCCTCATTCTTCTCTTCTGCAGACTAAACAATCCCAGCTCCCTCAGCCTCTCCTCATAAGTCATGTGCTCTAGACCCCTAATCATTTTCGTTGCCCTTCGTTGTACTCTTTCCAATTTATCCACATCCTTCCTGTAGTGTGGGGCCCAAAACTGGACACAGTACTCCAGATGAGGCCTCACCAGTGTCGAATAGAGGGGAACGATCACGTCCCTCGATCTGCTCGCTATGCCCCTACTTATACATCCCAAAATGCCATTGGCCTTCTTGGCAACAAGGGCACACTGCTGACTCATATCCAGCTTCTCGTCCACTGTCACCCCTAGGTCCTTTTCCGCAGAACTGCTGCCGAGCCATTCGGTCCCTAGTCTGTAGCGGTGCATTGGATTCTTCCATCCTAAGTGCAGGACCCTGCACTTATCCTTATTGAACCTCATTAGATTTCTTTTGGCCCAATCCTCCAATTTGTCTAGGTCCTTCTATATCCTATCCCTCCCCTCCAGCGTATCTACCACTCCTCCCAGTTTAGTATCATCCGCAAATTTGCTGAGAGTGCAATCCACACCATCCTCCAGATCATTTATGAAGATATTGAACAAAACGGGCCCCAGGACCGACCCCTGGGGCACTCCACTTGACACCGGCTGCCAACTAGACATGGAGCCATTGATCACTACCCGTTGAGCCCGACAATCTAGCCAGCTTTCTACCCACCTTATAGTGCATTCATCCAGCCCATACTTCCTTAACTTGCTGACAAGAATGCTGTGGGAGACCGTGTCAAAAGCTTTGCTAAAGTCAAGAAACAATACATCCACTGCTTTCCCTTCATCCACAGAACCAGTAATCTCATCATAAAAGGCGATTAGATTAGTCAGGCATGACCTTCCCTTGGTGAATCCATGCTGACTGTTCCTGATCATTTTCCTCTCCTCTAAGTGCTTCAGGATTGATTCTTTGAGGACCTGCTCCATGATTTTTCCAGGGACTGAGGTGAGGCTGACCGGCCTGTAGTTCCCAGGATCCTCCTTCTTCCCTTTTTTAAAGATGGGCACTACATTAGCCTTTTTCCAGTCATCCGGGACTTCCCCCGTTCGCCACGAGTTTTCAAAGATAATGGCCAAGGGCTCTGCAATCACAGCCGCCAATTCCCTCAGCACTCTCGGATGCAATTCGTCCGGCCCCATGGACTTGTGCACGTCCAGCTTTTCTAAATAGTCCCTAACCACCTCTATCTCTACAGAGGGCTGGCCATCTCTTCCCCATTTTGTGATGCCCAGCACAGCAGTCTGGGAGCTGACCTTGTTAGTGAAAACAGAGGCAAAAAAAGCATTGAGTACATTAGCTTTTTCCACATCCTCTGTCACTAGCTTGCCTCCCTCATTCAGTAAGGGGCCCACACTTTCCTTGGCTTTCTTCTTGTTGACAACATACCTGAAGAAACCCTTCTTGTTACTCCTGACATCTCTTGCTAGCTGCAGCTCCAGGTGCGATTTGGCCCTCCTGATATCTTTCCTACATGCCCGAGCAATATTTTTATACTCTTCCCTGGTCATATGTCCAACCTTCCACTTCTTGTAAGCTTCTTTTTTATGTTTAAGATCCGCTAGGATTTCACCATTAAGCCAAGCTGGTCGCCTGCCATATTTACCATTCTTTCGACTCATCTGTATGATGTCTAAATAAAACTACATTTATGAACTTGTCAGCCACAATAGAATCCTGAGAGAGAGATATCATTTTCTGCAGTATGATTTGTGAGTACATTGTTACTTCTGTCATTCATACTATACATAAATAGTTTCCTATAGAGATAATGGATTATATTTCAGCAAGTCTCATCTAAAGACAGTGATGTAAAAACAAATGGGAAAATACAAAGGTGAATGCAATTCACAACTATATTATCTCCACTACATTAGATTCACACTGCAATGTAAGCTATAGACACTGTGCTTTGTTTAAAAAAAAATACATCGAAGATTGGGATGGTTAGTTAACGTTTGTTGCCCTGAATATTTATTTATATAGCACCATAGGAGGAAACGGATAGAAAGACAAAATCTCTGCAGCAAGAAGTTAACAATCAAAGGGCCTGGATTCTGCACTGTTTCCTTAGCAGAGAGTAGCACTTACCCATGCAAGTGGTCCCATTGCCAATGAGTGAGTAAGTACTACTCAACATGGGGGAATGGTGCAGAATCAATCCTCAATGAGATCGAGGCACTAAACATTTTGTTCCTAAACAAAAAAAAAAAAGGGACCAGGTGTCAGAGTGGGAGCAGATAGCATCAGAGAGAGAATGGGTGATGGAACACTAAAGAGGTAGGAGTGAATTTTCGGGAGGGATCTGACAGATGATGGCTGTTCAAATGTAAAAGCTGGTTTGAACTAAGTTCTGGTGTTCTTGATTCTGTGGTGTTGTTTTTTGGGGATGGGGTGAGGAGGGGAACATACTTCTACAGAGATTTTACCAGCTGTCAGCTTGTTTCCACACATACAATAGCAGCATCCTGGGATTGTGACTGCATTTAAATTACTTGAGACTTCCTTTGATTTGGCATAATTATTCAAGTGGTTTTAGTTTTCTTTTTCCTTACAGTGTGATGTAATTTCATTTCCAAGCATCAGTGTGTAGTCATACTCAAGTGCTCAGATACTACGGAGAAGAGTGCCACAGATACCCATGAGAACATCATAAAAGTAGGATAAATAAATGAATGCAGCTCTTTGGTATAGTGTCCCTTATACACATATCACAGTTTTAATCTTACATAACTAAGCATGTTTGCAGTGCCATTTGATTGCCGCTTTAGTATCACTTCCATACTTGACTTTATCTCTCTGTTGGTTATAAGTGTCTGAAAAAAAGGGGTTTATACTCCAAGTGCTGACATGAGTACTGTGTATAGCAAGAGGGTTATGTGGGTAATGTTGTAGACTACTGTTGGAAAGATATTTGTCACTATAGATTTTGCTTGTCATATGCAGAGATGACATGCAGATCTCCCCTTTGAAAGACAGATAGTCATTCTGAGATCCATCCACCCACAAAAACCACAAACATGCTGCTTTACTCAAGTCTTTACTTTAACCACTACTTTGTGATGCAAAACTGGTGGAGTTTTTGGTACTTTTTGTTTAAAATGAAATCTTTGTAGGGGTTTTCCAGCATCTTTGCTAGTTGCTAAAAGCAAATCAGCTTTGTACTATGGCATGGGACAAGAACACAGTTCAGTTTACGTTTAGACATGTTTGACATTTATTGAATTACAATATTGAGTCTGAAGAAAACTGGATAAGGTAGTTAAAAAATATCAGACTCCAAGATCTCTCACCTCCTTGCAATATTTAGCACTTATTTCACCAACACAAATGTCAGCTTCACCTTTGTACTATTTCTACTCTAAAAATCATCCTATCATGGTTTAGCATCAATCATATCTTTAAAAGATGAACAACATGGTTATTTCATTTGTAAATGCAAATACTTGACATTAAGCATTAAGGCTGCACAGTTAAGCACTTAAAAGTCAGGAAATACACAAGTTAAGGTGTATATACTGCAGAGTTTAGGAAACCAGTCCCATGATGATCAACAGTCTCATTTTAAAAAATAAATTCAGTGTTACAATCTTCCAAGTTTCCGTGTGTCATACTGCTGCAGCTACTTTTAATGATCACTTTGGACATTTTTGCAGGTGATATATTTTGTGCATTAGTCTTTTTATGTACCATTTTAGGCATGTTATAAGTGTCTGTAAAAATTAAAGAATTGTTCGTAGGATCATGGAACAGAGAAAACACAAGGCAGTGTCTTCAGATGCTTATCTTTTAAACGTAAAAGGAAAAGTATTCCAAATAAGTTTCTCTTGTTCAAAAATACAATAGCCAATTTAAAAAAAAATCTATTAAGTATGTGTGTAGGAGCATTTCCCAGTCTTAGAGACAAGCTGAATTGTTATGTGGAGCTATATTATGACTTGACTGACAAAGTATCAATCAAGACTCCATTATATAACAAGGTATCCATCACACAAGTTCTATTGAGAGTCCCTGCAGCGAGCGCACAGACCGTAATCCAAGTTTCTTTGTCCTGTTCTGTGCCAATTTGCTGTAAAATGATGACAAGTCTAGACTATCTTTGTAGCAATCATAGGACCATTGCATTACAACTATATTTTCTAAACATTTTTGCATTGTCTTGATTACCATGTCACCTGCTTCATTAATGAAGAAAATTCTCAGCCAGCAATTCAGCCGTTGATGCAAAGTGAAAAATAATTGGAGATACTTCCTCTCTAACTTTCCATTATTAGTAAAACTAGCTGATTCTTTGTTCCTCTTCAGAAGGACACATTCAGGTTAGCCACAGACAAAGTTATTTTAAGACAAATAATTATATCCCCAAACTTTAAAATATGGGAATCTCATTTTAACAGTCCTATGAATCTGCAAAATGTGGTGTGCCTGTAGGGCTGGGAGGCAGATTAGAATTTGAGTTTTTAATTCTTTAACTAACTCTCCTCGGTAAGCTGCATCAAGTTGCTTACTTTTCAGCTATGGAAAGTGAGGTAGAGAGATTAATACTTGCTTCTCACAGGGGTTGAGGGGAGTAGATTGCACTTTCTTCTTGGTTTTCCCTCATTAAGTTGTGCACACCCAAACAAAATGGAACTCCTTTAAAACTAGTCAAGCTATTTCTCCTATAGATTGAGTAGGGGGGAGAAGTTTTTTTTTTTTATATGTTTGAAAAATACTTGGGAGGTACTTAGGAAGTCTGGTGTAATCTAATGTCCTAAATAAAATGTATATAAACTGCTATAGAAATATTTAAAGTTTTAAACAGCATATCTCTTCTCCCTCCCCCAATTACCTACCAGTCAATGAGATGGAAACTAAGTTGTGGGGCTCATATTATTTTACTCATTGAGGAGAAACATTAGGCTTGGCCTTATACACATCAAGAAGGAAGGCTGAGTCTCTGTCCTTTACTTCTGTACTCATGTTAGGGCTGTGGTTTGACAGTAGTAGTTTTGTTCCTGGAAGTTACCTTTTCCTGTTAAGTTATTCCACCGAGTTAAAAATTACACACCAACTCCACATCTTTTCCAGGATTTCATATACTGGATATTGGTTCATTTCAGGTCTGTCTTAGGAAGGTTTATCATACTGTTAGAAAAAAATGTACAAGTTAGACAATAAAAGTCTCATATGTCTTCTAATGTATAGATGTGTAAGAGTCTTGAAGTTGTCACTCCCCCTCTTGGATCCGAACACTGAATCCTCGACTAAATATATGATCAAACATCTTGGGTTAAAAGCATTGATGGCACCTGTTTTTAGAGCTGGAGGAATTTTTCCTGATCATTTATAGTCCATGATATGCAAGTAGTGCGTTAGCTCTTCTCTAGTAATTTGCACAATCAGCTTTTGTTGAATACAAAAGATTAACAGCACATAAATGTTGCACTTAAATAAAGGTTCTCAATTTGTTTCTTTATGAAGTACAGGTAGGCATGATCTGCAAAGTCTGAATCAGGAGTTTGAATCCCCTTAAACTTGGCTGTGATTGGAGATGGGAGGTTTTTTGGGTCCGATTTCTATTATTTATTTGTACTGTGATAATGCCTAGAAGCCCCAGTCATTGTTATGGCCAGGATCCAGCACTACTGAAGTCAATGGGAATTTTGCCACTGATTTCGAGGAGGAACCTTTTCCCTTCTCTTTTATTCCCGCACCTGGAAGAAGTGTGAGAATAAGGAACACAAGCCACAAAGAAATTCAGGAGAGGAAGACTAACTTGATTCTTTCATTGATTGATTCAGTGGCGATGTGGGGGAGAATGACAAATATTACTGGATGGACTATCTACTAGAGCAATAAATACCAAAGTACCAAAAGACTCGGTGTATACCAAGTGCTCATTTCCAAAACTAAACATTACAAGAAAATAGTTTTAGTATGACAGTGTTAATTTTTTTTGGGGGGAGGGGGAGAACGACGGGCAGAAAGTAAAACAAAGCTGTTGGTATAATTGAGAAATTAAAAAAATTCAAGTTATAAAAATATTTCTGGTTACTGTGGTATTAATCAGGATCCTCCCCGCCCCGTTCATTGCAAATTATCTGACATTTCATTCTGACTTTGAGCAGTGGTTCCTACCCTTTGCAGACAATTGTACTTTTTTACCACATTAAGAACCTATTAATTGTACCACAGCTAGTTCCTGCTGCCTCCCAGTCAAGTGTGTGCACTCCGATCTGTAGTGATTGCTCGAGAGCACAGTGCTTGGGTTTGGAGTGTGTTTTAAGCTCTGTTGCAGGTTTCAGCTTGCACATGGTGGGCAGAACAATTGCTGGGACATCGGCTACCTACCTATCCTTGCTCTGATGAAGAGCCTCCGAGCTAAGGTATCAATCCTAAAAGCTTGAGAACCATCCCTAGAGAGATTTATAGAACACTGTAGCTTCCACTGTCAAAGGCCAATTATTTGCTCTGTTAGTAAAAGATCACCCCCTCAATGGCTCATTTCATCATTCTAAGAAAATTCTTGCCTTTTAAAGTATTCTAGCTACCCAATCATGTGGTTTTCATGTAGAGGAAGGTTAGCCTAATAAAAGGAACATGAATTAGGACAGCAGGTAAAACTAATACAATTTCATGGGAAGGGAACAAACTACCAGCAGTCTGTCAACTGTACAGTATTATTCTGCATCATTTATTTAAATACTTCTGTTTATGCATTTACAAACTTTTGTAGCTCTCCATCCATAACTCTGCTGGGTTTTTTTTTTAGACACTATTGCAGAGGAATTTTAGCTACTGTAAAATGAGGTCCATGTACAAAACTAGGTGACAGATATAAAAAAAGAGGTTCCTTTCATATTTTTCATACCAGGAACAAAAGTGACCAAATGGAGGGAAAACACAAACTCAACCCCAAAGAAGAGTCTCCTTCATAAGTACTACCTCTGTCAGTGCTCAACTACAAGTCCTAAAATAGGATAGTTCATACTTTAAGGGTGCAATGCATGTTTGTTAAAACTCCTGGCTGGGAATGTGCGTCTCTAATGAACAAACAGAAGAAGAAAGGGCTACATGGGGAATGTAAGTTCAGAAACCATCTAAAGGGCATGGCACAAAACTCTAGGAAATTACACTGATTTACTAGCAGTGTATTCTCATCCCAAACTTAATTTTGCATAAAAAGTTCCCTTTAAGAAATTTGTTGAATTCTTCAAAAACTAACATTTGAGCTTCTGTGATCTCCTGTATTTAAGAAATAATCATTTGAAACACACCTCAATCTGGAGGCTTCCGAAGAATATTTAAGAACCAAATTTTTTTTTAAATGTATACCAATTTAACAGCTCAGATTCCCAATGTTAACCCTAGGAGGAAGAGACAGCCAGATATGGCATTTCAGGATATTTACACGCATGGTACAAAAATGCCCAGGGGTATGAAACACCAGGAACACAGTTTGGCAGCACCCTCATTTACACCTGTAATTTTAAACTATTTATTACATTGTACTAACACACCAGATTCAAAGATGTGCACTCCCTTTAGGATGTTTAGGAGTTACCAGTATATTGTGATTGCATATTTAATATTGCACAATTGTATAAAAACATAAATACTAGCTATTCTAGTTTTTAAATACAAAATACAAGTCACATACTTTTTAATCAATCCTTTTCAAGTGCAATTCAAGGGGTCTCTATGGTCCTTCCAATAAAAGGCAATTTTCATACTTTTGGCACAAGTATAACCCCCAATCACATGCCAACAAGATCTAATTACAATACATATGACCAGATTTTTATAGTAGCAGTCATATACATACATATAAAAACAGGGTATTTACAAATGAACTAATCATACATAGAAGCAGCCTTAGTGGTTGAATCTGAACTCTTGTTTAGCGTTATTCATGGTGTTTTGAGAGGGATATGCGACCCTTTTGATTTATGCTGGTTGCTGTGGGTTCACATTCACGGGAGGAGGATGTCCTAGGAGACCAATACGCTGTTTCTGCTTCCTCTGTTCTGTCATCTGGAAAATTAAAAAGTTTGCTCAGACTGAGACACTTCCTGTACATCAGCTCACAGAATGAACCATCACTGTATTTGTGGTTAGGGTTTATTCTGAAACCCACTTTCTACAAATAATGCACTTCCGGCTGTTAAACATGAATAGATTAAAAGGTCAATCATATCCCCTGTTTTGTGAACCCAGCAGGGATATCTGTGAACCTGCTCATGTGACTAAGTATTCAGAGATGACGGATGCTGTTTTGCAAAAAAATGTTCTATGAAGGGCCACATTACTGGCATGAAATTAACTCAGATGATAGGAAGTTTTTGAAAGCTGTGTTGATAATTCTCTGTAGACTTCCCATTATTTCCACAACCTATTTGGGAAAGTAGGGGTACTGTGTGTTGGGAGACTCCATCTCTTGAGGGGACCATTTAGGGATTTGGGGCAAAAATTGGGATTGGTCCTGCTTTGGGCAGGGGGTTGGACTAGATGACCTCCTGAGGTCCCTTCCAACCCTGAGATTCTCTCTCAGTCTGGAAATATCTAACTGTTTGTAGAAATTCACTCTTGGGTCACAAGAACGCAAACATCCCTCCTGATTTGCCAAAGTTGAGATAGGAGGCAATAATGCAAAATAAGGGACACAGGAGCAAAACTACATATTTTTCCACAAAACATTTTCTATAACCTTAGCCCCAAAATTCTGGATGTTTACCAATAATAATTTACATCAACTGTAATACCACAACCAAATCTGAGAGAAAAGAAGGTATACGAGCTAAAGAGAGTGACACCCATTGTTTCATGTTCTCTGTGTGTGTATATAAATCTCCCCACTGTATTTTCCACCGAATGCATCGATGAAGTGAGCTGTAGCTCATGAAAGCTTATGCTCAAATAAATTTGTTATTCTCTAAGATGCCACAAGTAATCTTTTTCTTTTTACTCCTAATAGAGAAGCATATCCCTTCATTATTGTGATCCAGAGCACTGCAAAGCAGCCATCATCCATGTTTCTTTGCGTTCAACCCTTCCCAACACCTTGTTGGAAATCTGCTAAGATCTGAAAGCCTGAGAGAACCAACACACCAGTTTAATCAGCAACACTGGCATTTCTGTGGTCCCCATCATCCTAGTATATGAGCATTTCATGAACATTAATTAATTTATCCTCATATCACCCCTGAAGAAGGTAAGTATCTCCATTTTACAGAAACTGAAGCAGAAGAAGATATAGGGTGTGTTTACACTGCAATTAAAAACCCACAGCTGGCTGTGTCAGCTGACTCAGGCTTGCAGGATTCGGGTTCAGGCTGAACATCTACACTGCAATTAAACAGACCCCTTGGCCTGAGCCCTGTGAGCCTGAGTCAGCTGACACGGGCCAGCCGTGGATTTTTAATTGCAGTGTGGACATACTCATAGGGCCTGATTTTCAAAGGTGCTGAGCTGTAGGTGCTCAGCACGTCTGAAGAGCAGGCCTGAAGTGACTGGCCCGAAGTCACACAGGAAATCTTTGGCAGGGAGTAGAACTCCGGCTCCCTAACTCCAGCCTGACACCAGATGATTCTTCCTTGGATAACATGGGTACCGTTCAGCCTCCATCACGTTACCATCACAATGGCTGCAAATTCCAAGACTTGCATAGAAGTGCTGATACCCAACCTTCTTACTGCTCATCCCCGATGGCATTACTTGGTCAACACACAGAAGGGTCAAAATCTTGTTCCATTTTTATTGCTTTTTTCTCTGGACTGAGCATACTGAGATTTAATAAAAATAAATAGAGCTAGGCTACCATGCGTTTGTCAAGGTACTTAGAGTTTTTTAATCAATACTCCTTCCGTTCTGTTTTAGGAGTTACTTTAATGTAATAAACTTTTACATTGAATAGCAAGTTGTAAGAAACCAGTCTCTAGATATTGTTCCCACTCTACCAAAAGTTAGCATCCAAACCAGATACAGCTTATACAATAATTTTTCATTAAAAAGTGAGCTACAATGTGAATTTCCACCGTTTTTCATATCATATGAATTGTTATTAGTCCTTGTTTTGGCTTGGAATTCATTTGAACCAAATAATGCTTTTTCTATCATGTCTATATTCATGCAAGGGCCTAAGGTTATTACTAATCTGTGTATTTGTTCGTTTTTGGGACATTTCACTCCAAATACTGACTAATATAATAGACAGGGAGAGTAAATCAATGCCAATATAACAGATAGCCTGTTTGCATTTTCAGCTCTCTACCAGTAAACACACTTGAACAGATTTTCATAAAATCTGTATGTTGAGAGACTCAATAAATTCTCCCTTTCTAAGGTCAGGCATTGAATAATTAAGTATGGAGTTTGCCATGGCAAGATGAGTCAACCAGACTGGATTGCCGTGAACAATCTTCAGAATGATCCTTTTGCTACTACCTTTCATTAGAGGATTGAAAAGCATTTTAAACACCATTAATTAATCTAATCACCTCTATTATGTACATATCTGTAAATATGCTCCTTTAACCAATGGGTAAAGGTCACAATCTAACTTTCATAGAAGGAGACTGTTTCAAACGGAGCTGAATCAGGTTGGGTCTTTCTCAATGTCACACCAAAGGACTGGAGCAGCACTCAGGTCCTAGCTCAGTTCCCCTACTCTAACCCCTAGATTTCCTAATACCATATGGGATTTGAAATGTGTGTTATTTTTTAAAATATAATTAACTACTTAATACAAACAGAAAACCTATTTGTAGGTTTTATTTCCATTATTTCCACTGGACAAATTAATAAAACATGCTTTCAGAGGGGGCAAGGTTTTGAGTAGCAATTGGATTCAAACAATTAGATATGAAGGAAGCACACAAAATGGTAAAAGAATGGAGAGGAGGATAGTAGTTAAACAGAATACTAAATTTTGATACAAAGTTTAATTAACAGGAGAAATTAATTTTTTTTAAGGAAAGCGTAAGCAACTAAATGCAAGTTGAAAACAAAATGAAACCTAGATGCAGAATCACATTGTTCTAGTATGGCGTTTGGAAGCGTCAAAGACCCCATGGAGCAATTTTTGTCTTGATCTGGAGAGTGAGTTACTTAACTGGAGAGAGAGAGAGTTACTTTTGTAACTTGTTGCTTTAATGCCTTTTGCAAGTGCTTCATACTCATTTACAGTAATGAATTAAAAATGGTCAGATTTTCAATAGTTCCCGGTGCATTTTTATTTTATTTCAAAGGCATTTTCAAAGTGGACACACAGAATTTCAGTTTTAATGACAGTTACAATCCCCAGAAACTTGTAGGATCAGTCGGATCACAAAGCAAACAAATGAAAGATTTGCCCTTTATTTGATTCAGAACGATCCCTGAGCTAGCTCCTCTTCCTGGAGACAGTTCTTCCTAATATGATGGAGAGATGTACTAGTTGTGTCTCATAACTGGAGCATCCTGCAACTTCCGCAGGGTTCTCTCAGTGACAGTACTTAGGGGAATTCCTAAGAGTTATCGCATTAATGAAGCTGGTTTCCTCTTCTGCCTTTGCAGGGAAGTCGCTATCTAAAAGCTCATTTTCACAAAGAACAAGGGAAGGTTCTTAGTGCTTGGGCAGCAGAAAGTTGCAAGCTTTAGAAATAAATACATCTGGGGCATGATCCAAGGCCTGATTGAAATTGATGGAAAGAATCCCATTGACTGCAGTGGATATGAGTCAGACCCTCTAACAGGAAGACCTACGTCACATGTTTAAGTTAACAGTTTCCAGGCAAAGTGGAATGACAGCAACCCAATGAGTATATTAAGGCATAGATAAGAGAGGATTTGGTTTGGAGAGAAACATTATGGAAAGTAGCAAAATTCTGGAGCTCCAGACAAGATAACTGCAATTATAGAAGTTATTTATGATGGCTTCTGCAGTGCCATAAGAACTGGTGAAAAAGTAAGCAACTCAGTCAAGTCAAAGTGAGGTGTAAGACCAGGGGGCACGGAATCACCATCACTTTTCATTATGTTCTGAAACTGGACACTAAATGTTAGACGAGTGGGAGGGCTGGAGATTGGATGATCTAGAGTTAAATTTGTAAACCTAAGCAGATGATGTTGTGCAACTGGCAGACGCATTTAAACTGATAATATTCTTTGCTACCTTGGAAAACTGTTGCAGTCGACTTGGACTTACAATAAATACTCAGATGAAAAAGTGGTTGCATCTTGGAAAAGGGATAATAGATGAAGTTTTGATAAAACAAGTAGAATCTTATGTATATCTAGGAAATTTGATCAGTGCCAATGGTTCCATCAAGCACGAGGTTAAAAGGAGATGTGACTTAGCCACAAAATTATTGACTGATGAAAATATACATTTGGCATGTAGTGAAAATTGATTAGATTACTGTACTATGAGTATTACTGTATGGTAATACTGTGACAAAGCGGACTGTTCTTAACGTTTCCTCTGAATATTGTGGGGGTGCCTCAGTTTCCCCTATGCAGTTGTTAAGTATCTAGGGGTAGGATAAGGCTGTATGATCGTTGCAGAGCCCTAAAGGGCAGGCGTGTGCAGGGGTCTGGACACAGAGAATGGCCAACACCCTGTTTCCTGGCAACTGATGGCCTGGCCCTTCCCCACTGCAAGGTGAGAGCTAAAGGGTTGAAGACAAAGAGATCAGGTGAACTCCTGGCCCAGGAAAGGGACAAATCCCAGAGGAGGAGGGGCTGGAGAAAGTTTCAGTTTGGGGCTGGCTGGGGACATGGAGTGAAGTGCAGACGGGGTTGTCTGACTCACTGGCCCCCCAAATTGGACCCAGCTGAGAGGTCCTGTTCTCTGCACCTACAAGTTCTGTTTTAGACCATGTTCCTGTTGTCTAATAAACCTGTTTTACTGGCGGGCTGAAAGTCACGTCTGACTGCAAAGTTGGGGTGCAGGACCTTCTGGCTTCCCCAGGACCCCACCTGGGCGGACTCGCTGTGGGAAGCGCACGAAGGAGCAGAGGATGCTGAATGCTCCGAGGTCAGACCCAGGAAGGTGGAAGTTGTGTGAGCTGTGTGTCCTGCAGACAGTCTGCTCACAGAAAGGAGACTTCCCCAGAGTCCTGACTGGCTTTGTAGGGAGCAGTTCCAGAGCATCGCCCGGGGACTCCGTGACAAATACATTCAAAAGCATCTGGCAGTCTGGATTTGGCCCAGGGTCCACCTATTGACTACCCCTGCATTAACCTGACTGTTTCTCACCACCAGAAGAGCAGAACACGTAGTGGAAAAAAAGGACAGCGAGCATCTCAGCCAATACTCTCTTGCAAAGACTAACTACTTTATCAATGTAAATTTACTCATGAGAGTAGATTTCTTGGCTGGGTTTTCCTATCCCGCTTGCACAGTGTACTGTTTTGAAACTACAAAGCAAGCATATAATAAAATAGTTCAGTTAAAAACCAGCAACATTTTAATTCACTTCATACTCTGTGCTCAGTTACATATATTTTTCCTAGCCAACCTGCTGGCAAGATTATGTCCCATGCACCATAAAACCTTCAGTTGTAACTCTTAACAGCAGTACATGGAGTCCTGAACAACAGGAGTTTTGCCAGTTAGGAAGCATGGTGCAAATTATAGATTTGTGCCAGGCAGGTAGTATTTGTCTTTAGTGAACTATTATCTCCAGACGGATAACATTCTGTTTCTAATATAGATTTAGTTTGGGTTATAATAGTTGCTACCTGCAGCATGGTGCATCTCATTTAATTCAAAGTGGAAGTAATCCCAGTTTAAAATGGGAATTACAATAATAGAAACATCCCTAGGAAGAGGTTCAGTGGCAAAAACCAATCAGTTTAGAGAAAGTTGTCAACCATTTTACAGTAGGAAAAATCAAATGTTGAAGAGATAGTGAGCCAAATTCAGTGACTACTTGTGGCCTGTGCAACTCCATCAACTGCTCTGGGATTCCATGATGTGCAAGTTAGCAAAGAATTTTACCCAATGCCAACATCTATAAACTCAATTAATTAAGGTGTCGATGTGTTCTTCTGGTTCAGGTTATTGTTCAAAGCTGTATAACTAGTAATTTTGTGCCATATAAAATTTCAGACAAGCCACAGCATTTCTCCCTTTATCTTCAGTTGGACACTTCAAGCACAAAATGGAAAAGGGTTTTGGCACTTGAGCTTTCTTGGGGAGGCTCATCTCTGAGATGAATATGGTCCAAAAGAACCTACCCCAAGCTGCTTCTGCTGTTAACAGCAAATAGTAAAGAAGCACCTATGATTGAAACGTACTGATCTCATGACAGCAGTGACTCCAGGTGGTATCCCCCCAAAACATGGATTTTTGCCATGTGGGCCAAGATTTCCCATTTGTAGGCCTACAGGAAGTATTGTATAAAAAGGGAAGAGACATTGACTAAGTAATTATTTAAAGGATTCTTTGAGGGTCTGTGTCCATTTAAACAGAGGAAAATGGGAACAGAGAACCAAGAACTGTATTGCTTGGGACACTCCTTCAGTTTTTCTTCACAGGGATGTTGCTGTTGAAAACTGAATAAAAGCTATTTTAGGGCAATATTCACAAGTGCAGAGTAAATTATCAGACTCCCTTTTTGGATGCCTGTGGTTAAGTGCTGGAGCTGCCTTCTTTGCTGTCACACATGTATGGATGATGTAGCCACAAGTACCTCCAGCATGCAACAATAGGAGAGTGGTCACTAGGTTGCATAAGAGTTTGCGGATATTTCTGCATATTTTGGGTTTTAGCAGTGTACAGACTTACAACAAAACACACATATACGAAGACCAGAATACAATAAAATTCACTAGAGAAAAATTTCATGAAGGGTAACTTTCTATACAACTTGCATTTCACCTTGGGATGTCATCCGTAATAAAATATTCATTGTTTGCCAGGCCACACAGTCACAGGAAAGAGTAATGTTTCTAAAATAAATCTAACCTTAAATGTTTAAGAACCATTGCAATAACTATGTAAAGGAAGGATCTAGAACAAAAGTTAACAATCACATCCTTGAGTTCTCACTCTAGTGTTATGTCAATTAGAAGTCAGTGTATTACAACCAAGTCTGCTGAGTAACGCTGACCCATAACTGAAGTTGCAGTTGATAATCTTTACTATACAAGACAATGGGCAGTGTCATACAAGATATTTTCATGATTTAGGGGGATTACTCTATACTCTCAGGGTAAGAAATCATTATATACACAGCTCACAGTATGAATTTGATTTGTTTTTTAGAACAAGTTTTACTTTTTAAAAGATGGGTAAATTGGAAAATGTTCAGTTCTGTTAGAACTAGACAGATCGGTTGGCTGTCTGACTGGAATTTGGATTGGTGATTCTTCTAAACTTGCGAGTTCATTGTGGCAGCAGTGAACAAGGAGTTCTGCACATTGTTTGTATAGTCAGTTAAATTGTAAACATCCAATTCCCAATACAGATCAATCCAGATTTTACAAAACTCTGGAATCCAAAATGCCTTTCTATCCCCAGCTTTACAGCAAATGATTGTGAATTCCTCTAATTTTCCAAATGTTCGGGGAGGTTCCAGTACTCTCCATCCAACTGAAGTTTATCAGTAGCTAATCCCCCTCACTGCAACTATGTTTTGCTAGAACTTCCTTACCTGATCTTTAAGCTCTGACAGCTGGCCAGAGAGGTTGGTTACCAGCTTCATGGTAGATTCTAGCTTTTCCTGCAAGTTCCTGAGTTCATTCTGTTCTCCTTCAGAATCGCTGCTTACAAGTGACATGGCGCGCATCCTAGGGAACCAATCAAGGTTTCTTTCCTGGAATTCAGACAAGGACATGATTATTGCTAGACAAGGACAAAACTGTGCATGTGTGGCTGTGTGCACGCAAATCTTCAGCACATGACGATATTATTCAGTCACAAGCTCTTAATAGTTCAAACTTTCAGTTTTATTTGCACCCTGTTGGGAGATTTCTAGAACTGCCTCACCATAGAGTTTCATCACTGAAGAGACAGGACAGCACTGCAGAGTAAAAGAGATAAAGATTTTGTAACCTATGTTTCTCCTTTCCTGCCAATGTACTCCTTCAGCCTTAAGAACAGGTATATTCCACCATAATATACGAGTCCTCTACTACAAACTGGCCATAGTTAATACTTGAAGATGCATTAACGTGTTAGAAATCAGCTGTCAGAATTCTGGAGCCTACTGCCATCCAGCCTCCTATCCACAGATATATAGGGGTTCTTCCTTGAACTGCTATAACTGAGATCTAAATTGGGTGCTTAATCCAAACCTGCTTCACAAGGGAAAAAATAAAGAATTTAAATAGTGCTTTGCAAAGACATCCATAGCAATCCCGTTGGCTTCCTTATTGTTACAGTCTCCCATTATGAGACACACCTTTTCAAAGCACATAGTCAAGATGAACATGTTAGATGTGGCCTTGAACGATCATGTTTGAGAGTTAGGGCTGCGGAAAATGTTGTCAAAACTGTTTATTTGACAGGAAAAAAATTACTCATCACAAAGTGCTTGCTTTCTGGAGAAATTTTTTTCTAGTGAAAACACCCAAATACTGCCTCAGCTGAAAATCAAAAAATGTTGGTTGAAATTTTTTGCAGTATAAGCAATTACTTTAGTCACAATGGGGGCGTAATTTGACAATTAGGGAACAGGGAAGTGGTCTGCGGGATCACAAATAGGTAGAAAAATGATCCAAGAGAGAGACACAGGATGAGAGTGTTGCCAACTCTCCCGATTTTATCAAAAGTCTTGTGATATTTGGTGGTTTTCTTACAGCCTCAACTCCTGAAGACAAGTAAACACAAGAATTTCAGGTTTCATTTACCAAAATAAATAAATAAAAAATCTCTAGCCCTCATAGTTGTGGAGAAGGACTGAAAACGTGACCTTCAGGCATCCTAATCGATTACTCAGAAAACAGGCAGCAAATAAAAATAATCCAAAATGTATCATTTTTGCATGATACCTTGAGTTTGGGGGATATGGCATTTTAACAACTTGGGGTTGATGGTACTGGTATTATGGTGGTTCAGAGCTGCCACTGGCCTGCTGGGTGACCTTGGGCAAGTCACATCACCTCTGTGCCTCAGTTTCCCCTCAACAGTAAAAGAGGATAATGCTATTGATTCCATTTGTACAGTGCTTCGAGATTTGTGGAGGAAGAGCACTCTATACGAGCTGGTATTATTATGAAAAGTTTAAAAATCTCTGCTAAAGGTTAACAGGCTGTGTAGGAATTTTGTTTATGGAAGTATTTTTACCACAAGACGGTATGTACCACATGTTGCCAATCAATTTTAGATAGCTTAATCACTTCACTGCTGCTTCATTATACATGGCTTGTACGTCTGGCCAACATTCAAAGTTTATCTGGTAACACCCAGCTGTAACTGAACTGAAATGCCCAGTCAAATAACAAGTCTGGCTGAAGGGGTAGGCAGGTATCAAGCAGGGAAGGATTAAAGGGACAAAATCATGCAGTAAAACATAGTGATTTCAAGTTGGATGGGCCCCCTTTACTTACAACCCCTGTCCCCCAAACACCTTTTTTAACCCAATATAATTGTCTCGTCCCCTTTACTAAAATAAAGAGCTAAAGGCATAATAGTCAATATGTGTACATACATACACAGTTCTAACCTCCTCCATTCCACCTTAAGAGAAAACAAACAATGAGTTTAATTTTGTTTTTAAAAACACAACCAGCACCACAAAAAAGCCAGGGAAAAAGGACAGTTTCATCTAGAATTTTGTCCCAATTTTTTTTTTATGTGAAACAAAAAACTCTAAAACCTTAAAACTAAGATGATGAAAAATGAATCAAAAATGAAAAGGGGAATGTTTAAAGGTCATTTGCTGGCAAGCCTGCTGGGTCTGTAAGTACTGCAGTCTACCCTGTGTCATGGATCCCAAAGCCTGCGCGTCTCCCAGCAGGATTCCGTTCGCACAGAAAAATTCTATTCAAGGTTGAAGAAATGGTTTATCGTGATGATCTAGTTTCTGTTGAACTTTAAGCAAAGCACCAAGGTCTCTTTAAAGATGTAGCCGTACATCTTTTGGTCACAAGTTTTGGTATTTTGTTTGAATACGCTAAGTGAGCCATAAACTTGAAGCTCCACTCCTAATCTACTTCCCTGCCTCCACGCCCTCCCCCCCCCCAGTCACTACTGGCATCCTGCATACCAATGTTATTATGTACTGTCTGCTGTGGTCCTCCTACAAGCCGAAGCAGCACGATCCTGGCTGTGCAGTCAGCTCCCTCTTCCCGTCACAGTAGCAGCTTCCTCTGTTTAAACAGACAAACTGACTAAAGCCACTGACGGAAGTTGGCTAACCACAGTGCTGGGTTTCAGATTAGCTCTTTTCTAGGTAAAGTTGGAAAAGTCCCTGTAAAGCAAATATCATTACAATCTCAGACATGGGGGCGATGTTGACCAGCCTCTTAAAATGTCCATGCTTGGAAATGTTAAAAAAAAAAAAAAAAAAAAAAAAGAGGAAACTGTCGTGCATGATGCAGATGTGATGCATTCTGAGAAGGGGTTGCTTTTCCCTGCTTCCACCGAAAGTCTGTTCTGAGAAAGGTTTCTAACACAACCTCAGTTAAAAACATGTCCAGTGGTTAAAATGGTTAAAAGAAGGTTTTAAAGTGGTTAAAAGAAGGTACCCTTTGATAAATTAAAGATGGAATAACCATGTTCCTCAAGAATCATGTTTTCAAAAGCAAGCACGATATAGAGGCACAAATCTGGGTTCTAGCCTCAGCTCTGCCACTGAAGTGCCATGTGGCCTTGGGGGAAGTCATTACGACTATGCTGGGCCTCTGTTTACTCATCTGAATATTGGGCATAAGACCGACTAATCTCCTATGGGTATCGTGAGGGTTAATTCAATACGGTTTGTCAACCAAATTGCATTGCTATAGACTTCTGTCCAAAGGTTTCCAAGAAGTGCAAAAGCAGAACACCTGAATTTCTGCAGTATGCCATTTCAAAAATCATGGCCATAAAACAGATAGGTACATTATAAAGTGCTTTGAAAATGAAAAGCATGATGCATGTGTTTTTTGTGAGGTGAGATGAATGAAAGAGAATCCCACTGGTTTCTTTCTCCACCTCACATCAAGCTAACTTTTCCTTCAGTAATGGGCTTGATGCAACTCCCTCCACTTGGAGTTCACATTCTTCCCATTTTTGAAAAAGTAGACAGTGTGCCCACACTTCCTCACACTTAGCCTGTCTGTGAAAACAGACTAGTGGCATTAAAAACCTAACTTTTCATTGTTCCCGTAGGTTTGTAATTAGCTACCTTTTCCGTTCACATGAAGAAAGCAACTAGAGATAACTCAATATATGGACATCATTCCCAGAGGCAGAGTAAGACAGCATTTGAATATAAAATAATGACCACTGCTGTATCTTCTAAACAGTCCAAAGGTTGACAATTGTTGTCACAGGTGAGAGAATTTCATTACAGACCAACACTATCCAGTGTTAATAATCATGATGAAGGGCTGCTGTAGGATTACCCAAAGAAGGTTCCCTTGTTCCTTCAGAAATTACAGCACTACCCTTTCGGTCCACCTAGTTCTAGTTGTTTCATTGTAAATTATTTAAGTAAAGCAGGACACATTATATCATGAACGGCTGGGCTGGACGGAAGACTTAATTGGTCAAAGACTGTGCAAACAGTTGCCCTTGGATGATCATGTTAGAACAATGATCATCAATGTGCTAATGTAACGAAACCCACATAGTTCTTGTGAAATGTATCCAGTGAGAGAGATCAGCCGGTCTCTGAAGTGATGCTGGGTCAAGTGGTATATTGTCATTTTGTGGACTGGAGGAAGTGGTATTGGTGACTCAGCAGGTTGCTCTCTAACCTCAGATTTAGGCTGGTAGGAAGAGCACTGCAGATGATAGGTCACATCCTCAGTTGGTGTGCATCCCCAGCAGAGGACCTAGCCCAATAGACTTTGAACCAGGGCCTCAGCAGAGCATTAGGTACAGTGCTGCCAAATTTGTAAATGGGATATAAACCAGATATGGTCATTAAAATCCATGGCACTATTCCCAACAATACGGATGTTAGTCCTGGAGTTCTGGACAAATTCCAAATCAAGTAGCTTATTTTTCTTACCTAAATTCTCCCACCGGTTTCAAATTCAATACAACGTTATTCTTCCCCACTTTCTCCTGAGCTCTTGTTAGAACACTCACTGTTAAAGAGCTGCTGTCAACTTTCGCTGAGATGGCTATATTTCAGCACTAGAAGATGTTGCTCCTTTATAGAACTCACACCCGGTCTGAAAAGTGCTTTGGGGTCCATCAATATTTAGAGTACTATACAAAAACTTAACCCTTTACATTGACTTGAATTTAGGCTTTTTCCCCCCATCCCCTCACATCTCTTTTCCTGTCAAAGAATGAGCACGTATTTGGCAGAGGTGAAGCCCTGGGTTTATTGTTTGAGATGTTAAAGTGTGGCAATCTCAAATGCCTCTAACAGGCTGATTCTTGCAGTGGCAATGATTGCTGAGCCCCTCTATAAAAAATAAAATAAATAAAAAATTGGATGAGAGAGAGAAAGAGAAAGCAGAGAGGAATAAAAAGGACCCACACCTGGAGACTGAGTGGGGTGGAGGGAGAATACTGGAAGAAAATAAAACTTGCACTGACATCTTTGTTCTGCTAAACAAAATGATCTGTAAAGGGAAGAGGATCATAGTTGTGTTTCCCCTTGACTAGGATTCCTTTGGGGATGTTCTATAATGTAACACAGAGCTGTAAGGAAGGCTCCCTTCTTCTAATTACCACCCCTATTCCTCCTTTGTTCCCTCCAACAAAGAAACAGAATCATTGCAAAACTCATCCCTGTTGAAACCCAGGCCTAAATGACTGACCGCACAAAGCAGAAAAAAAATCAATTGGGATAAGCGAAGTGCTGGCAAAACAAGCTAACCTGTAGTTCCATCAGATGCACTCTGAAGGGCACATAGTTTTATCTCCTAGAGAGCAGGATGTATTAGTCTTCTGTGGGGATGATTAGGCCAAGCAATTGCTTCCCTCCACAGCAGTTGCTGATGTGCACCCAAGCTCTTAAATTAATGATGGAACAAACAGCTTAACTAGCTAAATCCAAAGCTCAAGACCAGTGTGTCTACAACACAGTTTACAGCAGCCAGTGGCCTTCTGCCAAACATATCTTTTATCTCCTAACTTCCACTGCTATTAGTTATTATCTAACAATGTAATTACATTAGCTAAACTCTCTAAAGCATCTGGGGATACGTTTTGCATGGAAGACTCCACCAAATAAAACTAATTCAAATGCCAGCCTTCCTTTCATGACTGGACATTAAATTGCTACTGGAACACTTAGTCAAACTGAGGCTCAGAACTCTGAAGTTATAGGTGAACACTTGCATCTGCATAATCTGCACGGGCAGCTTCCCCAACTCTGTGCACAAATAGCTAGTTAGATGTTAGACTGGCCGTTTCTATATACAATTATGTTGATTGTAAAACTGCATTATCTCCAGGTAGAAATTATGTATGAGCACAGTTTTAAAAGTAATATTAGTTGTTGGGTTTCAGAAAGGTAATTTCAATCACTCACAAATGCAGGATTTAGGGAGTCAAATTCTAAATATGCTGGTCATGATTCACCACTATATTATCTAATTTTTCTTTTTGCTCATGTTACTTCGTTGTCCCAGTGAAACACTGGGGTAACGCAGTGGTGACACAAGCCCATTATTGTGTAGTCACAAGATTTGTTTGATTCTAACTACCCACCTCTACCACTATCTCCCCTGAAGCGTATACCCTGTTCCTCAGCCCACTTTGGATATATCTACACTTCAAGGTGGGGGTGGAATTCCCAGCTGGGAACAAATATCCGCGCTAGTTCTGATCAAGCTAGTGTGCGAATAAGAAAGTGGAACCTTAGCAGCACGACCAACAGGAAGGGCTAGCTGCTGAAGTGCAGGTTTATCGTCTCAGATGGGTACATACTTGGGGTGGTTAGCCCCTCCTGCTGCTGTCAGTACACTATTGAATGGCTTACTTCTGGATGGACAGGGCACTGTACAAGGAGTCACGAGTCCTGGTTCTATCCCTGGCCGTTCTGCTGACCTGCTCTGTGATCTTGGGCAGTTCATTTGAATTATGCATCATTCTCTCCTTCTGTCAAGAAGGTGATAATGAAACAAACTTTTCTTGGTACAGTGCTTTGACATCTATGGATGAAAAATGCTATTCAAGTGATAAGCATTATTTAGGGAAGCTTTATGGGCAAAACACTCAAAAGGAGGCCGTTTAAAAAAAAAGTGCATCTGTGTGTATACAGCTCTCTCTCTGTCACACACACACGTTCACAGTAATCAAATATGTATTTGAAGGGTTATATACATAAGTTCATTTGTGCATGGAAAAAGAGAGCAAAGGAGCACACCAAATATTTGCACATATAAGTGACAGTGCACTAAAGTTGCACAAAGTGGTTTGTGCGCACACAAAAGACGACAGTAAAAATGAAAAGTGAAAATTTGGTTCTACATACCTCAAACTCCAGAGCAAGGCAAATTTGTACAGACTAGTTATAAATGCCCCCGAACAGCAGTTTGTGACAGATGTTGACTGACACACAAAAGATAGCTATACTAATGGGGCTAGTATTAATGAGACTGCTAGAGTAACTAGAGGCAAAAGCAACCACCTAACTCTCAAGGCTAAGAAAATGGGTAGATAAGACAATCTGTAAGGAGTTGCACCAAGTCTGTATTAGTCATCTGGGTGTGGAATGGATGCCAATGTCTGGCCAACAGGAGAAGTGGACACTCCCTTACCCCATCCCTATTATTCAGACATCACCTGATCTTCCTTGATGACTATAAAGCAATACCGTGAATGAATTATGCCTTAGTTCCAGGGAAACACAAGCAGCACTGGACTATCTGCCTTGTTGCACAATTAGCATACTTTCCAGATAAAAATGCTTTTGAAGAGGCACTGATCTAACTTAAAAGTCTATCTTTAACAAACATCTGCAGTGATTTAGCCAGATGCACAGAAGTTAGATCCTTGGGAGGAGCGGGGGTGGAGTAGGGCTTATAACAGTTTACAATTCACGTCCATTTGGAGCACTGCTAACCTTTTTCTCATTGTTTTATGGTAATTTCTGCACTATTAAATATTTATCCTTAAAACAATTCAAGAATGCACTCACAAGGCGGTCTGCTCCATACCACGTTTCCTTCATTGTGTGCTGACTCCTGAAGTCTATAACAAGCCTTTAGTTAGGTAAAACTCTCATCACCTTCAGCGTTCACATAATGACTTCAGGGAACCAGATGATTTATTTAAACATCAAAGAGAACAAACAATTCCATTTTTCCAGTTTGTACTTCTCCGGCAGCTTCTATCCGAGGATCTCAAAATGCTTTAAACCATTATGCCGGATCTCACAACCCCATTGCTGAGGTAGAGGATCATTTTTCCCATTTTACAGATGAGCAAACAGACAGTGAGCTCACACAAGAAGTTTACACCAACGATGGGCCTGGAACCCAGGACTCCTAACACATAATCCTGATTTTTAGCTACTAGACCAATCGAACGATCACACAGAATCATAGCATATGGATGAACAGCTCAGAACTCCAGCACCACTTTTTCTAAACCTGGACAATAACAAATAATGGGAAAAAAACCCCTATCTTAGAGGTTTGAACAACCTTATGAAAGCAATTACAGACTAAAGTTAAAAAAATATTGCAATGAACCGAACTTCATAATCCATCAACTCACTGTGTTCGATTAAAAATTAATATGGTACATTTGATATATATTTGTGCAGGGCTGCTTATATTCTAAATCCTTTTAAATCTTACATTTGGTTTTCTAAGTATAACTGCTGACTTTTTTCTCCACATTGCATAGTAACTGAATTAGTCTTTACACATGAAACTGTGTAGTACCACGTCTATTTAGTGTGTTTTATAGATTTGTTCTCAATTAGGATGGGATTTTTTTGTTTTGTTAAACACTGGCTCAAATTCCTGCAGGCTACAAGAGAGGTTATATAACCAAGATTTAACTCCTTGGTATCACGTACAGTGTGTAGCATCAAAATTGCCATTCACACCTCTTTACACGGAGATTAATTTTAGTTAAGAACATATCAAGAGATGAGGTCATCCTTAAAAGAACTAAGTTGTGTGAATATACAGTAACTGGCATAAAGTGAAATTATTCATGACGCTTAAATGCACTCACTGTATGTTAAAGCCAACCAGCATTAGACTTGACTGAAAAGTTGCTTGCATATATAATTCCAAGGTAGTAGATTCACAACAGTATTTGTAATGTCCTGTGCACACCTCTAGTGCTGAATAAACAAACATACTAAATTGCAGCTGCAAAATTTCAACTCTTGCTGAAAGACAAAAACTCAAGAACTGTCCAAAGCTATTCTGTTGGGACTCAGGGCAGGAGAGAAATGTCTTTGAGGTAGATTAGCATCTGTAGTCTCAATATATTTTTGAGCATATCCCTATTTCCTGTTGAAGCTAATATAGCTGAGTACATATTTCTATTGTACATTGATACTACATTGAAACCTGTGGAAATAAAAGTACCCAGTTTGCGTCACCAGCAAAGATGTTAGAGTGCCACCTTCAGTCTGTTTACATGGGGGTGGAGGGTGGGGAAATCCCCTTTAAATCTGTCAGTGAAATTAGCAGAGACTTTGGAAGAGCATGTGCCTGCTGCAGACATTGAGCAATCTCAGATTATCACCCGCTCCCAATACAAATGACGAAAATAAATCAGCCTCTCCAACAGGATCAATTGAAACCTTGGAATCAGTGGCATGTTGCAAAGGCTTCCCCCATTGCCTCTGCTAAATTTGTTTCTGTGATGATGAAAACAAAGCAGTTTGGTGTTAAACAAAACATGCACCTCCCCAGTCATTCCTACACACACCTCAACCATCTCTTACTGAAATATTTAAATAAGACTGAGGCAGCAATTCATTCAGAGAGTTCCACTTTTCTTTTTTTTGGGGGGGGGGAAGGGAGAGAAAGGGAAGCAGCAGGGAAAGAGGACAAGGGAAGCTCTGTTCTTGCTTCTGAGTTATCAAACTGAACTTCAACACAACTGCCTTATTGCCACTACTGGTTGAGTTTAGTAAGTTTTGATTAAAAAAGCAGTGATTAAACAGCAAATCCTAGGCTTCTAAAACGGTCCAGCTACTCCCAAACTGTACCTATTACTGCTTCCTGAGGTATGCAGATTCCACGCACATGTCAGTGCAGTATGTCTAAAACAAATCGCTGCCACCATTTTGTCAACCAGAGATTAAACGCTAGAATTTTGCCAAATGATTGTTGCAGCTTCTCAGCAACTGGTGCGATCAGATGTAAGGACTTTTTAATAATGTTAACAACCCCTAAATAATATTAACACACTCCTTTATGACCAGAAAAATTAAAAACAACACTGTCTTAAAGTACTAGACATTGTAGTAAGCTAAATGAAGGGAACAATATATTCAAGGCAGCCTTCTGACAGCTGCAGTGATGTGCTCTGCTGTCTCACTGTGCTAATCCTCTATCAGGTGATTGCTCACAAGATTTCTTTAAGCCCTCATTACCGAGACAGAAATCCAGAAGTAGGACGTAGACTTCAGTGACCCCGAAGCAACACATACCACCTCAGAGAGACCTTGGTGGGATTTCTATTTAAAGGCATATTGTACCTTTTCAGAAAAAGGACTGTAAAAATAAATGAGACCACAAGTCACACGGCACTGTCTATACACAAAAATAATTCATGAAGGTGAAGACAAGTTAAGAAATATAACTAACTGTACTCTTAGAAATCTATAAGAGCTCTTGCTAACCAGTTAGGAGCAGGGAGACAAATCAGTAATTAGAATTTAGAGGCAGAGGGCATAGTTCCAGGAGCTCTGAACCTGCAGTTTGGCAAAGGCAAGGTATTTAATTTGCTCATCTAAAGGCTTTGCAAATGAGCGGAATTAATATTGGTTTATTACTTTAATAACTAAATTCAGAAGGTAACAAGTCTTAGAGGTCAGTTCAGGATACTTTGCTATGAGACAGATTTTATATGCATGTTACGTTACAGACAATTCTCCCAACCTGAGGTGAAAATGTTCTCTTTTAAACTATGGTACATTAGTTTTCAGAACAGAATGGTCTTCCCTTCAACCTAGGCAACTGGTCTAAACCACAGAGACTAGGTAGACTTTACTATTTATTTACATCTATCCACTTGGCCCTCATGTGAATATTTTAGAGGCTTAGAAAGCACACGTATAAAGATGCAAACTATTCTCTAACTACTGCACTGCAGTTCACACACATCCAGAAATCCAGAAGCCTTGCTGCCTGCACAATTTTAGTACTAACCATCAATTTACCATACATGGATTGAAACCTGCAATGAGATGCAGTCAGTAGTCTATTCAGCAAAACCTTTTTCTGGACTTAATCCTCTTATAAAAATCTCTACCTTTATCTTATGCTTCAGGTATATTCTCTGGTTAAGGGGACATTTCTAGAAGTTACAATACTGCATTACGGTAGTCTGTTTTGGTACGATTAAGTCTTCTGTTCCTCAAATTCTTACACGAATATGTAGACTATATATATTTACTAAACAAATATAGACTATATAAATTAACCTGATTTGGGGAAAGTGCTTCAATCTCACCTTGATCATTTCTGCCACGTAACTTTCTGGTCCAGTATACTCTGTCGAATCTTTTACTTTTACTAACACGATAAAGCACAAGTAATGCCACATATTGTGCTCTTCTTTAATATGCTCTTCAAAAGTGACGGTCTTATTATCAAACTTGTCTCTTTCCAAACCTAAAAGAGAGATCGCACATCCCTATTAGTGTCTAGCAACTCTTGCATAACGTGAGTTCTGAGTAGAAAGAAACATACAATTTGGGGCATTTATGCATTAACAAATATATTCTTGAATAAACAGTGTCACTGGGATTAACTCCCTAGAAAGGGCATTATATGGGAAAATAATGCTCAGTAGGAATTGTACCACTTCTATTTATTACACAGACTAGAAAAGTCATGGTGAAGCTGGCTAGGTATGATATGCAATAAACAGTTTTTGCTACATCTCATTAAAATAGCCTCTTTCTGAAATAAAGTTATGCAAAGCACAGCAACTAATTTGCAACAAACTTCTAAGTGATACTTATATGTCACTATATACATTTATGTAACTTATGTATTGCCATGTAATTAAACCACTGTGGCCTCACCGCCTCAACAGTTTAACTTTTCACTTCAGTGCATTCAAAACCAGGTGCTTTACAGAAACCATCCAGCATCTTTGGAAACATGATCCATTTTAGTTTATCTAATGCTCCAACATAAAACTGTTGTCTAAAACACAGGTGAAACATGTAACAAGCCAGATGAATGAAGAGTGGTATATAAACAGCATACTTCTATTCCTAATCCCCTTTCCTTATGCCAAGTTCCTCAAACTCTCCAAGAAATAAATATTCTCCTCCCAATAGCAAAGACAACACAGAAGATGTTCTCAAACAGGATTCTTCTCTATTTTAAGAAGAAATAATGATGAGCTTTTAGCAGATCCTGAAAAGAGGAAGTAGGTGTAGTAGCTGAGAATGACAGGTAGTTGAAGAATGCTGTGTAGAGTCTACCAACACTGTAGGATTCCTGTTTCCCAAAGCCTTATAACTTCCTGGGAAAGCTAGCCTGCAGTTACCTTTGGGTTAGGATGGATCAGCTGCTAGCTCTAAAGAAAAGGAGTACTTGTGGCACCTTAGAGACTAACAAATTTATTAGAGCATAAGCTTTCGTGAGCTACAGCTCACTTCATCGGATGCATTTGGTGGAAAAAACAGAGTAGAGATTTATATACACACACACAGAGAACATGAAACAATGGGTTTATCATACACACTGTAAGGAGAGTGATCACTTAAGATAAGCCATCACCAACAGCAGGGGGGGGAAGGAGGAAAACCTTTCATGGTGACAAGCAGGTAGGCTAATTCCAGCAGTTAACAAGAATATCAGAGGAACACTGGGGGGTGGGGTGGGAGGGAGAAATACCATGGGGAAATAGTTTTACTTTGTGTAATGACTCATCCATTCCCAGTCTCTATTCAAGCCTAAGTTAATTGTATCCAGTTTGCAAATTAATTCCAATTCAGCAGTCTCTCGTTGGAGTCTGTTTTTGAAGCTTTTTTGTTGAAGTATAGCCACTCTTAGGTCTGTGATCGAGTGACCAGAGAGATTGAAGTGTTCTCCAACTGGTTTTTGAATGTTATAATTCTTGACGTCTGATTTGTGATCATACCACTCGATCCATTGTCTACAGCCAAGCGCTACGATATAACCGCATTTGCTCCAACCCCTCAGACAGAGACAAACACCTACAAGATCTCTATCATGCATTCCTACAACTACAGTACCCACCTGCTGAAGTGAAGAAACAGATTGACAGAGCCAGAAGAGTACCCAGAAGTCACCTACTACAGGACAGGCCCAACAAAGAAAACAACAGAACGCCACTAGCCATCACCTTCAGCCCCCAACTAAAACCCCTCCAACGCATCATCAAGGATCTACAACCTATCCTGAAGGACGAGCCATCGCTCTCTCAGATCTTGGGAGACAGACCAGTCCTTGCTTACAGACAGCCCCCCAATCTGAAGCAAATACTCACCAGCAACCACACACCACACAACAGAACCACTAACCCAGGAACCTATCCTTGCAACAAAGCCCGTTGCCAACTCTGTCCACATATCTATTCAGGGGATACCATCATAGGGCCTAATCACATCAGCCACACTATCAGAGGCTCCTTCACCTGCGCATCTACCAATGTGATATATGCCATCATGTGCCAGCAATGCCCCTCTGCCATGTACATTGGCCAAACTGGACAGTCTCTACGTAAAAGAATGAATGGACACAAATCAGACATCAAGAATTATAACATTCAAAAACCAGTTGGAGAACACTTCAATCTCTCTGGTCACTCGATCACAGACCTAAGAGTGGCTATACTTCAACAAAAAAGCTTCAAAAACAGACTCCAACGAGAGACTGCTGAATTGGAATTAATTTGCAAACTGGATACAATTAACTTAGGCTTGAATAGAGACTGGGAATGGATGAGTCATTACACAAAGTAAAACTATTTCCCCATGGTATTTCTCCCTCCCACCCCACCCCCCAGTGTTCCTCTGATATTCTTGTTAACTGCTGGAATTAGCCTACCTGCTTGTCACCATGAAAGGTTTTCCTCCTTCCCCCCCCTGCTGTTGGTGATGGCTTATCTTAAGTGATCACTCTCCTTACAGTGTGTATGATAAACCCATTGTTTCATGTTCTCTGTGTGTGTGTATATAAATCTCTACTCTGTTTTTTCCACCAAATGCATCCGATGAAGTGAGCTGTAGCTCACGAAAGCTTATGCTCTAATAAATTTGTTAGTCTCTAAGGTGCCACAAGTACTCCTTTTCTTTTTGAGAATACAGACTAACACGGCTGCTACTCTGAAACCTAGCTCTAAAGCAAACACTTTAAATGCTTACCACAAATAAAGCAAGTTGTTTTTAAAATTTCTTCTTTCTTCTGCTTTTCACTCCTTAGATCAGCAAAAGTGTCAATGATAACACCAAAAATCAGATTAAGGACAATAATGATCACCATGAAGAAGAACAGGAGATCGTATATCACTCTAGCAGCAAAGAGTGGTTCCTGCAAGATAAATATTTTAAAAAGTTAACCCTGACACTTACCATGACTGTTCTCTCTTTCAGAACACCACTCTATGAAGTCTTCCAATGATTAAATTTAATATTTTAAATTCTCCATTATCATAAAACAAAAATCCTAAATTACTAACAAGAAAAACATCAAACTAGTCAGTGATAGGATACAATCTCCCCGGGATCAGTTCTCCCCTACCTGTTATCTGCAAGTCTCTTTTCCCTCTTTGTTATCTACCCTGAACTCATTGAAGTCTCGCCATTTATTTCTTCTATTCCTGATCACCTCTTGACATTCCTTTAACAGGTTGTTTTCATTATACATACGAGTAACCACATATATAGTCTCTTAATTAGCTAAACAAGAAACAAAGTTTTGTTGGGCACTGGGGAGCCTGTTTTACTACTGATGAAAAATAAAATGTTCAAAAGCATCTAAAGATATCTATATCTATAGTATTTTATCTATACTGCGATAAAAAGAAATGAAGGCACCGAGTCTCAGAGGCGGGTCTCCCCTGGCAGTGGGGTCCTGAAGCCCAGGCACTAGCCCAAGCCTGAATGACTATCACCTTTTTATAGCCTCGCAGCCCCAGCCTGAGGCAGCTGACCTGGGACAGACATGGCCCTGACACAGGTCTTTTGTTGTAGGGTAGATGTATTCTATGGGTTTGTCTACAAGGGGACACTCAGGAAAGTTAACCCAAAGGCACAGATTTAAAGTGGGTTAGTTAAACCACATTAAAACCTGGTGTGGTTGCTCTGATTCATAACTGAAGTGGTCTTAATTCAGCTAAATTTAATTCACTTGGAATTTAATGAAGCTAACCTGAACTCTGACACCACCTAATAAAGAACTCAAAGACCACCCCACACCACAGGTTACCCAGGAATTTAAGGATATCATCAAATCCTTCCCCAAGCAACTCCAAGAAAAACTCTGCAACCTCATCCCTTCTACATGCTTCCCAAGATACACAAACAGGGGAACCCAGGCAGCCATTGTATCTGGCTCCCACATTCTTACTGAAAGAATCTTCATTGAAATCATCCTCATACCTCTTAGCACACCAAAGGACCATCAGCTTCCTCCAGGACACAACCAACTTCCTCCACCAATTCTGCAACATTAACAACCTCCCTCAGAAGACTGTCCTTGCCACCATAGATGTCACTTCCCTCTGTACCAATATCCTCACAATGACAACATCACTGCCTGCCTCAGATATCTACAAGACATGGACAACACTCGGCTATCCATGCGTAACACATTGCCAAACTCATCCATTTCATCCTCACCCATAACAGTTTTACATTCAACAACAAGCACTTTATCCAAATCATGGGAACATCCATGGGTACTAGGCTGGTTCCTCAGTATGCCAACTTCTTCATGGGCCACCTTGAGAAAGAATTTCTGGACAAATGTACCACAAAAAAATCAATAATATACCTGAGATACATTAATGATATTTTCATTCTCTGGACAGATGATAAACTCCTTCACAGATTTCCACCACAACTTCAACAACCATCACCCATCCATTAAACTCTTTTTAGAATACTCCCATACCAGCATCAACTTCCTAGATACCACAATCAGCTTCAACAATAGAACCCTACAGACAACTATATACAAGAAACCCACAGATCACCATACCTACCTTCACAAATCCAGTAACCACCCCCAAATGCACCAAGAAATCAGTTATCTATAGCCAAGCACTCAGACACAAAGGAATTTCCTCCAAGGAGAAAGTCCAAGATATACACAATTTAATACATTTCAAACCACCTTCACCAAACAAGGACACTCCACCAGAGAACTAGATTTGATCATGGAATGGGCTACCCAAATACCCCAAGAGAACCTGCTTCAATACAGAAATAAACCCCACTCCTACCACACACCCCTAGTTGTCACCTACCACCCCACATTGGAACTCATAAGGGTTATAATTAAACAACTACATGCTCAATGGGGACCACATCCTGAAAGAAGTCTTTCCTGAATACCTCTTCTAGTCTTCAAACAGACGCCCATCTCACATTTTAAGAACATAAGAACAGCCATACTGGGTTAGACCAAAGGTTCACCTAGCCCAATATCCTGTCTTCGGACAGTGACCAATGCCAGGTACTTCAGAGGGAATGAACAGAACTGGTAATCATCAAGTGATCCATCCCCTGTCACCCATTCCTGGCTTCTGGCAAATAGAGGCTAGGGACACCAGCCCTGCACATCCTGGCTAATAGCCATTGATGGACCTATTCTCCATGAACTTATCTAGTTCTTTTTTTAACCCTGCTATCATCTTGGACTTCACAACATCCTCTAGCAGAGAGTTCCACAGGTTGACTGTGTTATCTGAAGAAATACTTCCTTTTGTTTGTTTTAAACCTGCTATCTATTAATTTCATTTGGAGACCCCTAGTTCTTGTGTTAAACAACACTTCCTTTTTTATTTTCTCCACACCAGTCATGATTTTATAGACCTCTGTCATCTCTTTTCCAAGCTGAAAAGTTCCAGTCTTATTAATCTCTCCTCATATGGAAGTTGTTCCATACCCTTAATCATTTTTGTTGCCCTTTTCTGTACCTTTTCCAGTTCCAATATATATTTTTAGAGATGGGGCATCCAGATCCGCATGCAGTACTTAAGATGTGGGCATATCATGGATTTAGAGAGAGGGAATATAATATTTTCTGTTTTATTATCTGTCCCTTTCTTAATGATTCTCAACATTCTGTTACCTTTTTTGACTGCCGCTGCACATTGAGAGGATGTTTTCAGAGAATTATCCATAAATATATATATATGGATATATATAGTTAGGATTATGTTTCCCAATGTGCATTACTTTGCATTTATCAACACTGAATTTCATCTGCCATTTTTTTGACCTGTCTCACAGTTTGAGAGATCCCTTTGTAATCTTCACACACTGCTTTGGACTTAACTATCTTGAATAGTTTTGTATCATCTGCAAATTTTGCCACTTGTTTACCCCTTTTGAAAAAGATCTAAGTCACTTAGGAGCCTAACTTCTATTAGGACTTACAAGGTTTTGAAAATTTTACCTGAAATCAGGCTGAATATTAGGGAATAGTTAGAAAATATGATGTAAATAAATAGTTCTGTTCTTTGACATCTGATACAAAGCAGGGATTGCTGCACTGGGGAGAGGGAGCGAAATGGGATCCAGTTGGCGGCCACCCCTCTCCCAACACCCCTATGGATCCAGAAAAGTACAGGAAGGCCTCTAATCCCTACCATTCTGGGGTCGCTAGAACACAAGTGGTGCCTCTCTTCCCCCCTACCAAGTGGCCTGGAGTTTAAAACTGTAGGGAGGAACCAGCCAGAGACTCCAGCCATTAGGAGCTGCTGCAAAGCAGCCAAAGCAGGGACCTTTGGAAATTCAGAGCCCTTTCTTCAGTTCTGACTGGACTTTCTGTGCCTTGTGCTGATTGGCTTTTTTTGTAAGGCCCGGAGAGGAAAAGCATTAGCCTTGGAGCTCCCCTGCCTCTTTTACCTTCTTTTCTTTCTTGCTCTGTCCCATAGAATCATAGAAGGTTAGGGTTGGAAGAGACCTCAGGTGGTCATCTAGTCCAATCCTCTGCTCAAAGCAGGACCAACCCCCAACTAAATCATCCCATACAATCATAGAAGATGATTCTCTACCCTCCACACTTTTCTTTCAATTTAGCTACCCCTCCCCCCCCCCAAAAAAACCACCACTATGGAACTAACATAACTTTTGCTGCCATCACACTGCACTGTTCACTCTGGTTGTGGGTTCTACATTTTCCTCCTGAATCTGTCTTGCCTATGTAGATTGTAAGCTTTTCAGGGCAGGAACTTTCTGCTACTCGATGTTTGTACTGCCCCTAGCAAAATGGGGCTCCACTTTTGCTTGGTCTTTAGGCACTACCCTAAAGTATGATTAATAATCATCATCATCATAATGCAGATCAAATAGGTGGAAGCTCATTTCAGATGTGCCATTGATTGACTTATTGGTTATTGCAGAGATTTAACCATATTAAATGGAAAGGAACTGAGGTCCCTACTATTTATATGCATAATATGTTTAAAACATTCTCTTCAATAAAACTAGGTCTCCCTTTTCCTCCCCCATGCAGTGTTAATTTACCTCTTTGGATGGTTTCCTGAGCACATCTCCTACTCCACCCCCACTCCTGAGCCCATGACTCAGTACAGTAACAATGCACATCAGCAATGTCTCGCACGTATGCTCTTTATCCTCTTCCTCAATTTCTTCTTTAGGTATCAGCTCTATTAACATAGGAAGCAAAGACAGGTTTAAGAGGCAAGAAGATGTGGTTTAAATAATTCTCTTCATTCTTTGAATTGTCTCTTGCTGGGAATTTTCTTCTCTCCCTTTAAAAACAATCATATGACTAACGATGTATATCTAATAAACCATGTAGATCACCACAGCAGCACTTGTTAGCTAGGAACAGAACAGCAGCTGTTTGGCTGGTCTCCATTGTTGGCTCAGTTGTGTCTTTTCTCTTCCCACCACCAAAAATTCGGTTTCTAGTTTCATGCTGAGTTGGCTAAATTTTCTTTCCCGTTCTGTTATCATGCACAACTTTAGCTTACCAGATACCTGTTTATATAGAATCAGGGCTGTTTGACTGCTTTGATGGCAAAGTGTTTGTTCATACGGATCTCCTGGTATCCGACAGAAGAATGATTGGACCGGTCTTGAGCTATGCTCTAAAAGGAAAGCTTTGTCTCTTGCACTTCAAATGGCTACGGTACCATTGCCAACTATGGAAATCGTATTTTATTTGAAAGGAGCAGATGTCTTTTCCCACCAACTTTTACCATTTTGGCTATAATTTCAGAGTATACTTTTTGCATTCCTAATTCATGCATTTTGATTCTGGAAGCTCCAGAACTAATGAGTATTCTGCAAAAACAGACTATTAAAAAAAACTCTCCATGTCTTTCCTCTAATAATAAAAATGCATGTGCATTTATTGCAATATTAAACGCTAAAAATGGGTCTGAATCAAAATAGTGTGTCCAGACATCTCCAAACATTAGGAAGGCGATCAAAGATTTGTGCATCACATTCACCTCTGGCTGTAGACAAGCACTGATATAAATAGATATCAACCTGACCTCTGACATTATCAAGTTTCCTGTGTCTTTTTGCAAATAAAGTATGTGAAGACCACCAAAATCATTCCCTGCCTCCTACAGCCAGAAAAGAATGGAAGCAACTGTTTTTGTATCTGTGCCGTTGCTCCATTTATCATAGGGCACACTGGTGCAAACAGACATTTCCTCTTTAGAAGATGGGCTCTTGGCCATCATTGACCTTTGAAACATAAATACTTTATTTGAATGAAAAATACCAACATTGTCTGTATCTCCCAGCCAATATCATTAATCTCCGCAAGGAAGTAAATGTAACATGTAGGAAATAAGACAAAATATTTCACTATTCAATTTAAGGCTCATCGTTGTACTATACATGATTGGACAAGCATACTGCTATAGTTCATGCCCAACTTATTTATTTTTTCTTGTTTTTTTTAAAAACCCATTTTATGTATTTATTCTGTTTATTATTTCTTAATATTCCAAAACAAGATTAAAAACTTATTCCTTCACTAATTAGTTAGAATACTGTCATTACCAATGCATTTATATTTGACTGCATCTTTCCACAATAACATTTGAAGATGCTTGTACCTTCAGAGTCCAACTTATGAAGTCAGAATTGTTGATCTGTTGCAAGGTTCAGGATTTTACAAAGAGGACTAGCTGCATCACTTTTTCCCTTTCAAATTCATAAGGAAAAAGACATTTCAAAACACAACATGTTTCAATTCAGTTCAGTACTAAGCAATCCCATGGATTAAAATAAGTATTTCTAGTCTACACACAGTATTTCACATACCAAAAGATATTTACGCTATTGAGAAGGTGGGATAAGTTAATCTGCCCTCAAATCAGATGTGCCCCTGATATATTTATTCTGCCTGGTTTAATTACACACTTTTTTTTTTAAATTTAAGATACTTGGCTAGAACAGAGTGAAAATTAAAGCTGTGGTGTAAGAGTTCAGCCGTGAAAGACACCTACCTTCTGAAGGAATGTCTGAAGAACAGTTTTCTCCACTACCTGCTCTACATACATCTGAATACAGGAACTCCCCAGTCATGGTATCACCAGCTTCTGTATGGTCTACAAAAATGCAAGTTGTGGCATCAAAAAATGTCATTTAATATTGCTTCAGTTTTTACATAACTGATTCACAGGTGTTAACACACACTGTAATATGAACTGAGTCTGCACTAAGTAACATGCATATATTCCTGGGAAAGATTTTTCCACTGATATTTGAAGGTTAGAGACCAATTAAACTCTTGCATCTAGTTATTTAACAATGTTTAAATGAAGGACAAAATAAAATGCTTTCCATTTCTGTGCACTAGGACCCAACACCATACAATTATTGTACACAGTACTCAGCCCCAAAGTTCATGAAGTAGTTGACATTGATACACTACATTGTATACACTATGTTCAGATGACATGGTTTCAACATGCCTCAAAACTTGCATTCATCATGCAGTGCAAGTTCATCAGGTGTTATAATCAGCCGTCCCTGGCACTGAGATCAACTGTGTGAAAAAGTTGAAGCCAAGTGTCATTTGGTTCTTGACCTCTAGTTTGGTAAATGGTAAAAATTAATCTCTGATAGAAAGAAAACCAAGCAATGCTTTTCTGAACAGTTTTTAAGATTTGGAGAAAAAAATGAAATGCCTGATTAATAAGGTTATCTGCTGTTCTTTCTGTACTCCTCAATCACTAAGCTGACTGTTTAATGGAAAGCAGCGTTTTACTTGCAATAACCAAAAAAACCCAACAACTTGCTATTGAACCTAAAAAAGCAACTATTTAGTGGCTGTTAATATTCTGAATGCAAACTGAGGAAAAGTATAAAGCTTGAGCTCACAGGAGCACCTCCACACTTCCTTTTTTTTGTTATTGATGTTTCTACTTTGATTGTTGTAGAATTAATCCCACCATTAAAAGTAAAAATAAACTGCCCAAATCCCACAAGTTAACCTGCAAGCTCTCCCAGCATTTGCAACCAGCAACCTCATCAGTTAAAGCCTGAGAGAACGAGTGGGCTTTTGCCAAAACACATTTAGGCTCTGCCTAACCAAGGCAGGATGTAAACTTCACAGATGGAGGGATATGACAGTCGAGATAATCCAATTCAGCTAAACATTGCTTCTGTCCTGCCTCTAGTATGCTTGCAAATAAGTCAGGGCAGAAGCTACCTTTAGCTGAATTGGATTATCTTGACTATCGTATCACGCACTGTAAGAAATCTCTAATGTATGCAAAAAGGAAAGTTTAAACACTGTCTCCATTTTGAGGGGGGACGGGGGTCTTGGCATTAGTTTACACAACATTAGAAGCACCATTTGCATCAGTCAATTTCTCATTTGGAAAGCATCTTTTACCGGAATTACATTTGTACTTAACCCTATCAGGTGTCAAGTACCCCCTGCAAGCTGTGCAGGGCACGAGGCATCTCACAGGATCAAGCCCTTTATGCTTTTGAACCTTGCACAGTTAAAATGTCCCATACCAACCTGGCAATAACGTTTCATTAGGCAGCTTATCTACTTCCAGGATAAAGTCATCTTTGAAGAACAGGTACCCCACTATCGAGAACAGGTAAACCAAGATAAGAGCAAGAACAGCAGTCAGGATGATGGAACGTCCATTGCGAGTGACACTTTTAATGACATTCAGCAAGGTCTCTTCTCTGTACACCAAGTCAAAAAGCTGGAAAAAAGGGGCAGGTCAAGCCGTTTCACAAGTTTACTGCTAACAAAACTGATGGCATGTTACATTTTGGGGCAATGCAGAGTAGGATGTAAATAATCTAATTCCAATGTTTTAAGATTTGTCCTTTTTTAAGTAGATAGTTAATTTAGAATTCTGGAGCATAACCTAATAACTAAATGGAATAGCACAACCACCCGACTGATTTTACATTACTCCTTCCTGATATACCTTTCCCCCCCACTCCCTTGAAGTAACCATCTAATTGATGATGTGTTAATGATTAGAGAAGTTGGAGGTCTGAAGACTTTGGTGGTAATCCTGACTGTGCTAGTGACTTGTACAAAGGTACCTGGCTTCTTTGTACCCGAGTTTCCTCAACTGTAAAATGGGGATACTTCTATTTCAGTTACCACATAGGTGTGCTAAGCAGCTATGCTGATAGTTAGTAAAATGCTTAGGGATCTTTGACTGGTTAAGTGCTATCAACTTACCAAGCATTCTTGTACTGTACTGAGTATTTAGCACACTAGATAATGTGTGCTCTCTTTTCTCAAAGATTATCTCTGCTTCACATTCTCTCTTTTCAGCACCAAACTGAAAAGTATAACCTACTTCAGAAGTTAAAGTTGGCAGGTCTCTTTAAACTTCAATTAAAAAAATAAAGAAAGATGACATGCTTAAAATAAGGTGTTTGTTTTTGTTTTTTTTTTTTTTTTGGAAAGAGTGGATTTGTGGTGGTAAGTTAATCTTTTCTGGGTTTTGTCTTTGTTTCCTTATGGACATAAATACTTCCTTCACTTCCCATTCTTCTAAATTTATCCTATCGCTACTTGATATGGACCAGTCAGTTACCAAATAATGGGACAAAATAAATGTTAAAATATGAGATGGCAAAAAAACCTAACTCCAGCTCCCACTCTCCACCCACTTACCCTATGCATATCCCTTTAAAGAACTCTGAATAGAGGTCATACAAGGTCTGCAGGAAGCTATTGCCCCTTTCCTATATTTCCTTGTCATCAATTGCAGATTTGTATGCTGGAAGAATAAATGGTCATACATAGGTGACACATTTGTGGCAGTAAAACTGCATTTCCCAATTTTTCCATAATGGAATAAAGGAAACAACTGAAAACAGATACACAATGATGTCGCAAGCAGCAACTAAGTAGGGGCTTGCTTAGAAATTGACACCCACCTGCTAAAGACATGCTTGTTCATGACACACTTTGAATAGCATTGAGTCATGCATTGTAGGTTCTGCACCTAATGGGAAGGCTTAGGAAAGGGATCTTGGTCACTCTCCCAAGGCCTGGAATGGTCAGAGATTAAAAAAAAAAAAAAAGGCTCCCAAATATACTAAGCACCCAAACTCACTGTAAGTCACTGGTACAGCTTCTGACATTGGGGAAGCATCACTTGCCTTTCAGAATAATCTGCCTCTCATTCCTGCCAGGATTTCTCCTGAAGTAACTACCATTTATGTGCTATCTGTGCCAGATTTTGTAGCGAGTTTTCCGATCTGGGTAGTTCCCACTGGTGACTTAGCTGAGACTTGGATACTTCATCTGGTATCAATGTTACTCTGAGGATATGTTAAGCCAATTTATTATCAAATCTTAGAACCAGAGACAAATTATATAGTCTAGGCAAGCTAAGAAATGGCACAAAGGAATCTGCTTTTATCCTTCCCCCAATACCTTAGTTGTCTGGGAATGAGGCCTGAAATGGGGAAATTCTTGTAAATTAGTCCTCTTTGCAATTTTACACATTCATAAATCCCACATTTTAATTACAACAAAGCAATGTGTAATGCTTGTGTACGGTACTGGAGTAGAAGAAATTACAAGTCTTCCATTTAACGATGAGGTAAGGAGACCAGGAGTAGCACAGGGGCAGAGCAAGTCCACCCAGTAAACTCTCAAGCTAAAACAGCATGAGTTTGGGCTCCTGAAGAGGACTACACCTCTACCCCGATATAATGCGACCCAATATAACATGAATTCGGATATAATGTGGTAAATCAGCACTCTGAGGGGGCAGGGGGGGAAGAGACTGCACGCTCTGGTGGATCAAAGCAAGTTCGATATAACGCGGTTTCACTTATAACGCAGTAAGATTTTTTGGCTCCCGAGGACAGCGTTATATTGGGGTAGAGGTGTACCACTAAAAAGTGACCCCACCAAGGACAGCAGCCACACTGGAAGTGGAGAACCTAGGTTCTATTTTTGGGTAGATTGTACAGTGACACATTTATGTTTTGGATACTACTGTGATGGTAGCTTTAGAAAAACACAGATAGCGTTTCAAAAGAGAAGATGAATACCTACCAACAAACTATAGAAAAATTCATGTACGAAGAGCCCCATAGCACAAATAAGAAGGTACAGCAGATGATAAAGGAATTCCACGTCCAGGATCATGGCCTTGTATCCTCTAGTGAATGTTCCACAGTTACCCACAAAACTCATCAGGAAAATTATTTTATTACAAACCTAAAGAGATAATTACAGTCAAGGTTAGCTATAGTGTGCAACACATGCCTGACAAGTACAGAATAAGTTAGTAGTAATTCAGCAACATCTTTCGATCAACAACTGCAGTAAGGAATTGTAGAATGATTGAGCAATTTATACATTTGGGTCAGACTCTGCCCTCAGTTATGTCTATCGATGCAGCCCAATCTAAACTGACCCAAGAGCAAAAACCGGTCCTTATAAAAGGGACGCACAAAATCTTTTCAATTCTGACTGAATATGTCTACATATTTGAGATTGCAAAAACCAATCACTCAGTTGGAAGAGGCAAGATTTTTTTTAAAAAAATAGTGTAAAACTAACTTTTCACTCAAAATGCATCGGCCTCAAACAAACAGCTCCTTGGAACAGAAGCACTTAAATTTCTGAGACATCCCCAGTAGCGTGTTAATAAGAAAATAAATACAGGTTCCCATCACTCAACTACTTTTAGATTGGGAATATAGTAATCATGTAGCAGGATACAAAAATGCCAATATCAATGGTTTCTCAACCACAAGCATTAATGTTAAGCATTACCACAACAAATAATAATGATACCACTGATGACTGACTAGCATATTGGCAAATATGTGGCACTGAGAACATATTTAGATAATAAGACGTGTAATTCAATTGCCTACTTTAAGGTAATTATATAATATTATATAAAAAGACATCCAGGAGATACAACCTTTGCAGAGCTCCTATTGGCTTAGTCAAAGAGAAGCTTCCATTTGGCTCACTTGGTAGACCCCTTCTGCCTGCAGACCACAAACGTTTGAATTTGAGTCTTACTGAAGTTCTCTCTGGTGGCTGAACTTGCATGTTTGCTCTGCAGCAAACGGCTCAATGTCCTCCTTTTGACTGGCAGATAAGCTACAAGCATTTGGGACACTTATTGTTTGATACATCTTACAAACTCCCACCTTTTGTAGCTCAGCGACTGAAGAAGAGAAGTGTTTGAGCTAACAACTCAAAGTACTGTAGGGTCACAGAGATTTCTTAACGTTTCTAGCTGAGCTGGGAGCTGTCACTAGACTGTGACAAAGCAGGGAAACACATTGGAGCTCAAACTTCCAACTGAAGCACAACACAGCAATTCTATTTTTAAAGAAAAGCCCCAATCCAATCAGGGAATTACTTTTTACACCAATTACTCCACAATGTTCTGGATTGAGTATTTAGAGTCTGATATTTTCATGAGTGGATAAGAAATTCTTATGTAAAATGCAAGAGAATTTAAATGAAAACCTACATGATACTTACATTGAATGCACCCAGAAGAAATAAAGTAGGCTGCAAACCTACTGAAAATATTAGTCGCAATATCGTAGAAGCTATTAAAGCTCGGATACCATGTGGCTTAGGAAGAGCTATAACTATGGCCAAAGATATCAGCATAGCTGTCCAGAGTAAGCCCGACAAGTGGGGCTCTAGTGTACCTAGAACGGAAAAAATAAAAGATTCAATATTCCTAACTACCAAATATAACAATGCCAAGATTAGCCAGATAAATGCCATTTTAATGTTATTATTGTGCAATATCACTAACCCACCTGTTCAGCCACTACAGATTGATAAGTGGTGAAGCTGAGTAACAACATCCTGGGTACATTTTAATTAAGTATATTACTTGAACACGTAAAGCACTGTGTGTCAAGCATCATCATTAAAGGAGTCTTCATTTTGTTGTGCGTTACTTAGACACATTATCATTTGAAAACATAGAAGACCGATTTTCTAATGCACTCAGTAGCTTCCCTGAATGGGAGGGTATAGAGTGACCCCATAAGTACCCTGGGCCTAACCTTCCTATCACTCCTATCATACCCTTCTATTACACTTTTTTTTTTTTTAAATAAACGAAAAGATTTAGCAGTTTTTGCCATCTCCTGGTATTTTTAGTTCTCTTTGGAGAGTCCCATGCACCTGGCTAGTTATATATCATCAGCCAGCCTGGCTAAATACACTTCAGTTAAAGAGCCATAAAAAAAACTCGGCCTACAACACTAGCACACTGTGGGGCTACTTCAGATATGAACAAGCATCTCTTTCATGACAAAGGCCACATATAAAAAGAGTTGCATGTTTCCAAACCATCTGTATGTCAGCAGAAACCAGATCAGAGGGAGAGATTCCCTAAATTTTGTAGCAGTCTGCAGCTCCTGTGCCAGAACTGAGGGGACTGTTCCATCTCAGTAAGCAGGTCAACACATGCACAATGAAGGCTTTTTCAAACAAGACTGGGAGGGGAGAGAAGGAGAGTTATGCTCTTCCATGTATGAAGAACAACCATATACTTTCAGTCTGAAGTACTTATTTTAGATTAATGAAAAATAACAGAAGAATGAACAAAAGCCATGTTCCCCAGAGACAGCACAGTGTGTTCCGAAACTTTGGACAAAATGGCTGCCACGGCAGAGTCCTAAGGAACAAAGGTGCAATGCTCAAAACGGAGGCATCAGATTTGAAAGTGACATATGCCACAGGGAGGGGAAAACAGAGAGAAGGTACAAAAGACCATTTAGGAAGTGAATATACTCGGCATTGGAATTCCGGGGAGAGGGGAGAATGCACTTTTAAAGAATCTAGCCACTTGTTTAAGTGTTAATATTCTGACAGTTATAATAAAATCTAAAACATTAATATATTCTCTCTCTTCAGGTTCAGCCATTCACAGCCGGCCTGCATATCTAGCTAGAATTAAAGACAGCTTCAAGGTTGCCTACAGTACCTGCTTTTGAAAGGCTACACCACAGGCTGCTCATCGGCATTAGAAGAAGTGTTAAAGGGAACTTTTAAGACTTCACCAGCAGTATGCTCTGCTGCCTTCTCAAAGTGGGAGGTGTGGGAATAGAAAAGAGATTAGACTTCAGGTCACAAACTCATTCCTCGCTGCCGGGGACAGTAAGGGCTGGGAGCATTATGGAAGCAATGTTTTAGCCCCTGGAAAACAGAGTTCCAGTTGGGAATGACCAATCTGTGGCCAGAGCTGAATCTCAGTGAAGACATGTACACTCCTAGTCAGAAGAGGTGCGTCAGAAGTCTGTTGCACATCTGCTGGCAGAAAGACATGTCTGTTTTCAGAAGTGCTATGTACCTGCAGAAATCAATGGAAGATTCTCGGCATCTTGGAAACCCCAGACACTTATTTAGGAGCCTAATATGGATTTAGGTACCTAATTGTAGGCATTCAAGTTCGCAAATTTTGACGTTCCACACCGTGGTAAATCTCACAGTATTATGCACTTAGCAGCTCAGAGTCCAGCTGGCCTGACCCATGTAGAGACACCATAAGAACGGCCATACAAGGTCGAAACAATGGTCCATCTAGCCCAGTATCCCGTCTCTGTGCCAGATGCTTCAGAGGGAATAAACAGAATAGGGCAACTTCGAATGAACCATCCCGTCATTCAGTTCTAACTTCTGGTAGTTGGAGGTTTAGGACTGTGACAAAGTTCCTCCTCTACCTTGGTGGGTCTTGCGCTTATTGGTGGATTTGCTCGCCTTGGAGCTTCAGGGCAGCCCTCAGCTTGGCCGTTTTTCTGAACCCACAGTCCAGGTCGACTCCTCCTGCGTCTGACCAGGAGTTGGGAGGTTTGGGGGAAACCCGGGCCCCACCCTCTACTCCGGGTTCTAGCCCAGGGCCCTGTGGAATGCAGCTGTCTAGAGAGCCTCCTGGAACAGCTGTGCAACAGCTACAACTCCCTGTGCTACTTCCCCATGGCCTCCTCCCAACACCTTCTTTATTCTCACCATAGGACCTTCCTCCTGGTGCCTGATAATGCTTGTACTCCTCAGTCCTCCAACAGTCCGCGTTCTCACTCTCAGCTCCTAGTGCCTCTTGCTCCCCGTTCCTCACACACCCACCACAAACTGAACTGAGCTCTCTTAAACCCAGGTGCCCTGATTAGCCTGCATTAATTGATTCTAACAGCTTCTTGATTGGCTGCAGGTGTTCTAATCAGCCTGTCTGTCTTAATTGTCTCCAGAAGGTTCCTGATTGTTCTGGAACCTTCTCCGTTACCTTACCCAGGGAAAAGGGTCCTACTTAACCTGGGGCCAATATATCTGCCTTCTATTACTCTCCTGGAGCCATCTGGCCAACCCTGTCACAGGACATTCGGAGCTTGAGGTTGCGTCCCTTATCATCTTGGCCAATAGCCAATGATGGATCTGATCTCCATGAACTCATCTAATTCTTTTTTGAATCCAGTTGTACTTTTGGCCTTCACAACTTCCCATGGCAACAAGTTCCATAAGTTGACTGTGCAGTGTGTGAAGAAGTACTTCCTTATTTTTTGTTTTAAACCTGCTGCCTATTAATTTCATCTGGTGATCCTTGGCTTTTGTGTTACGTGAAGGGGTAAATCACACTTCCCTAATCACTTTCTCCACACCATTCATGATTTTGTGGCCCTCTATCATATTCCCTCTTAGTCATCTCTTTTCTTAGCTGAACAGTCCTAGTCATTTTTAATCTGTCTTCATATGGAAGCTGTTCTGTACCCCTAATCAATTTTGTTGCCCTTCTCTGGACATTTTCCAACTCTTAATATATCTTTTTTGAGATGAGGTGATAAGAACTGCATGCAGTATTCAAGTTGTGGGCGTACCATGGATTTATATAGCAGCATTATGATATTTTCTGTCTGATCTATCCCTTTCCTAATGGTTTCTTGCATTTTGTTAGCTTTTTCACTGCTGCTGCTCATTGAGCAGATGTTTTCAGGATGACTCCATGCTCTTCTTAAGTACTAACAGCTAATTTGGGAAAAATGAGAGTTTTCCCCTAAATGATCGATTCTGAAAGGCTTATTGCTGTTTAACTAATCAAGGGTTTAAAATGATTTTATATAAATAACAAAGCGTTAGATGGTTCATGAGGTGTTGAGAATGTGCAAGATGAAGTCCCTAAAAGTTATAAGGCCAAAAAAACGGGTACCTACCTTTTCGTAACACTTGTTCTTCAAGATGTGTTGCTCATGTCCATTCCATTCTAGGTGTGTGCATGCCCATGTGCACAGTTGCTGGAGATTTTTGCTGTATTCATAGGGTCAGCTACAGCGCCCTCTTGAGTGCTGTGCTCATGCTTTGCAATATTAGGCGCTGCCGACCCCATGCCCTCTCAGTTCCTTCTTGCTGGCAACTCCAACAGAGGGGTAAGAGGGTGGGTAATGGAATGGATATGAGCTACACATCGCAAAGAACAACAGTTACAAAAAGGTAGTTAACCTTTTTTCCTTCTTTGAGTGCTTGCTCATGTCTATTCCATTCTAGATGGCTCTCAAGCAGTATCCTTGAAGGTGGGCTCAGAGTTCACAGTCTAGAGGCTTGTAACACTGCTCTACTGAAGCATGATCATCCCAGGCCTGCTGTGTAAGTGCATAATGTGATGTGAACATGTGGACGGACAACCAGGTGGTCATCCTACAGATATCCTGGATAGGCACTTGTGCTAGGAAAGCTGCTGAGGAGACGTGTGCTCTGGTTGAACGGGTGGTTACGATTGCTGGAGGTGGCACCTTTGCCTGATTGTAACAGCAGTGAATGCAGGCAGTGATTCAAGAAGAAATTATTTGAGTGGACGCTAGACGACCTTTCATCCTGTTGGCCACCATGACAAACAATTTTGTCAGCTTGCAGAATGGTTTGATCCTTTTAATGTAGAAAGCTAGCACCTTCCTGACGTCTAGGGAATGCAATCTATGCTCCTCCTCCAACTTATGTGGCTTTGGAAAAAAGACAGGTAAGTAAATGTCATGGCCCATATGAAACTGCGAGAGCACATTGGGCAGAAAAACCTGATGTGGCTGCAGCTGGATCTCATCTTTGTAGAAGACTATAGGGCAGTTCTGAGGTAAGCGCCCTAATCTCGGAGATGGATGTTATCACAACTAGGAACGCGACGACCTTCCAGGACAGCAGAAGGAGAGAGCAGGAAGTCAGAAGCTCAAAGGGGAGTCCCGTGAGCCGTGACAGCACAAGATGCAGATCCCATGGTGCAGGTAGAGGCACTCAAGGCCCTTGAGGAACCAGGCAGTCATATCCTGGGCAAAAACCGACCTACCCTTGGGCGACAAACAGAAGGTTTAAATAGCGGCCAAGTAGACCTTGACAGATGAAAAGGACATGGTGTTGAAGCTTGAGATGCAGAAGGTAGTCCAGGATCAATTGCAGCGAGACTCGCTCAGGCTGAATACCTTTATCTGAGGTCCAACAAGCAAAACGCTTCCATTTGGCCAGGTAGATCACTCTGGTGGAGGGCTTTCTGCTGGTCCCAACAGGACCTGCTGCAGGAGGGCATAACATTAAAGATGTCGTTGGACTCCTCCACTAGCTCCTTGACCTCCAAGTTCAGTTTGGCAGCCACCTCTTGAGCAGGGCCTGGTACTCCTTGAAGTCATTGGAGGGGGGGGCTCCTCAGCAACTCTGGGGCACGTAGCCTCAGACACCATTTCTTCATCCGGAGATGACAAAGATGACTGCACAGCAAGGGGAGGGGCAGTTTCCCCTTGCTAATCCGGAAACAGTTCCTTGGGCATTGGGGCTTGCTGTGTCACCTCCGCGTTGGATTCAGCACCATGCTGTGACTCGGGTGCTGGCTGCGCTGAGGGCAGCTTGTCCGATGTGGCCTGGAAGGAACAGGGGGAGCACAGGACCAGCATAACAGGTACAGCCCACGGGTTCCAGTACTGCCACTGAGCGGGCCATTGCCTCTGCCTCCATGCCACTGCCACAGGAGCCGTGCTGGTCTCACAGGCCCGTGGTGATTCGGATTTTCTAGATGAGGGGTGAACTCCCCTTCAGGCTCAGACCACTGCCTTTCTGGTGACTAGGGCGGAGTTGTAGATGCCAGAGTCTGTTGGCTGACCCTCGTCAGCGACTGGTAAGGAGAGGGCTAGGACCAGCATCTGCCTGAAGAGCGATACTTGGGAGTCAGAGACCAGTGCCGTGACTGGGAACGATCCCGCAACAGGAGGGAATCGATGCCTGGGAGAATGCCTCGGTGATGGTGATCTGTGCCATGGTGAACTCTGGCAGCAGTACCACGGGGATCAGCATCATGACTCAGGTGTCCTATGTCTTGCAGGCGGAGACCTTGGCATCAGGTACATGAGTCTTCTAACTGGGGACCGAGGCTGTGGTGCCGGGATCCAAGGCCACGGTGATGGGGACCAACGCCTGTGATCCGGAGATGCTCTGCTGCATTAGGGGGCAGTCCCATAACTGGTTTGCCCAGAGATGCCGGGGCCTTAGCTGGGTCCGTTGCCTGGCTTGACATCTGCGGTGCCAGTTGGCCTGCTTGCTCTTTGGCCACCGGGCCTGCTTGAGGCACAGATAACCCTAGTAGGGGCTGGGATCCCTTGCCATTCCCAGGAGTCGGAGTCGGGTCCCTGGCTGGAATAGGAGTTCCAACCACAGCGGTACCCCTTAGCAACTCTGCGGCGGGCATGTAGCCTGAGACAGGTCCTTTGCCTGAAGCCCCTGTTTTCTGTGGTGCTGGTGGGCCTGTCAACTTCGACCGCTTCTTAAGCACCAGGGAGGGAGAACGGTGCCAGGAGGGTTCTAGTGCTGGGAGTGTGCTGCGCATCAACGCCAAGGTACCAGGTGTGGAGTCCGATCAAGAGGGCTCTGAGATAGGATGAAGCACAGCCTCCCTGAGGAGGACTCTCAAGCAGATATCCTGCTCCTTCTGAGTTCGAGGGCAAAAGTTTTTGCAGATCCTGCACTTATCCTTTCTGTGGGACTCCCCCAAACGCTTGAAATAGCTCCTGTGCTCACTAATGGGCATCAGCCGGTTGCACAATGAACATGACGAAGTCTGGGGAATGGGGCATGCTTCACTCCGAGGCAAAGTCCCAGCCGTGACTAACTCCTAAACAACTACTCTGAGGGCACGGCTGTATTTGCAGATGTAGAGCACTTTGAGTTAAACCAGCCTTCGTAGAGCGCATTAGGAAAAGCGCTGTAGTCTGTCCACACTGACAGCTTCAAGTGCACTGTCTTGGCCACATTTGCGGCACTTGCAGCAGCATTGGGTGCGGTGCATTATGGGCAGCTATCCCAGCATGCAAATGACTGCAACGTGCTTTTCAAATGGGGGGTGGTGGTGGTGGAGTGCAACAGGGAATGTATTGTGTGTATGTGGGGGAGACACAGGTTTTTAGGGGGCTGAGAGCATGTCAGCATGCTGTCTTATAAGTTCAGACAGCAGCAGGCCCCCCTTGTGTCTCTCTCTCTCTCACACACACGCACGCACACAGCATTCCTCACTAATGGTTGCTTTGTCTCGGAGCAGATAAGCAGCCGGCTGTCAGAAACAGAGCTTTCAAAGGGCATATCCGCATTCCTACAGCGATTCAAAAACAATGACAAGAATGGCCACTTGACTTAAGGGGATTATGGGATATCTCTGGAGGCTGATCAGAGTGCAATAATGCAACACCTTGTCTACACTGGCGCCGCGGCGCTCCAGTGGGGGCACAGCAAACGTTATTCCACTCGCCGAGATGGAGTACCAGCAGGGCTGTAGCTGTGGAGTCAGAGTGCTCTACGTGCCTTGCCAGTGTGGACGGGTAGTGAGCTAGTGCACCTGGGGCTCCTTTATTGCACTGTAACTCGCAAGTGTAGCCAAGCCCTAACACTTAACTTAAAGGTCTAACTAAGTACCTATCAACTAACAACAAAGGAGACAGAACAATGGACAGTAAGAACTACTAATGCTCTTGCAATGCAAGACAAGGTGCTCTGAACAACCATCACGGGCGGTAAGACGGAACTGAGAGGGCGTAAGGTCGGCATTACCTAACACACCAACCCATGAGCATGGAACTCAAGAGCGCTACAGCCAACCCTCCAGATACTGCTAATGCAAAAATGTCTGATGACTGTGCATGTGGGCACACACACACCTAGAATGGAATCAACATGAACAAGCACTCGAAGAAGAATGAGTATTTCTTTTCCCATCTTACTCAGAACACAGAGGTCCTTTCCATTAGACTCAAAGGGAGTAACTCATAATCCCACAAACTGTTTATTAGACATTATGCTAACAGCGATAAAAATCTGGCTTAAAATTTTACTTCTGATCTTTGAAACTAGACATAGAAATTTGGGGACTGTTTACTTGCACTTACTATATCTTTCCAACACCGGTGAGACCAGTACCCAGATAATTGCACATTCTACTATATCTTGTGGCAGAAGAGAAAATTCCTGCAGAAACAAGAATCCTACACATTCCAGAATTTAACCCAGCTCCACCCTCCCAAACAACCCTCTCACCAGAATGTCAGGGATCTTGGTCTAACATGAGACATACTGTCTCAACGCCCTCATTGGAAAAGACAGACATCGTTTTAGATCCCCATTTAACTTATCTGCTCTGATCTGCCTCTACGCCACTGCTCCTGTAGCTCAGCATCAAATACTAAATTGATAAATTAAGGCCCTCTTAAATTCACCTTGTTCCTTTACTATTTTTGTGGCATTCTTTCTGGTGGCTTTCATTTCACACGTAGGGCTCACTGGATTTTGGGCTTTAATTGGGCTATGGTTGAGATGTTGAAGCTCTGAAACATGCAACCCACCACACCACCAGTAGGAGATCTGAGGAGTGGCAAGCTGGATTAGAAAGGAAAGCTCAACTGGAGAGAGTATATATGTCTGCCTGTTACCTAGATCCATTTCAATGTACATTATGCCTTGGATATTGCAGCAGGGCCAGTGTCAGAATGATGAAAGAAAGGGAAGCAGAAGTTTGTTCATCAATCACCCTCTCCTGGATGAGGTTTTATTTCTGGGGTTCTGTAGGGTGAGGTGAACGAGAAGTGTGGCAAAAGTCTCTAGTTGCACATTTCTTCCATGCAGTTTTACAAGCAGCAAACTCTACATATAAAATATAAACACCCAACATGCACCTTCAGTTTCCCCATAGGTTCCAGTTGTGTGTTCTGGCTAACATGATCCCATGTGTGTCTTCCCCCTGGGGAGTAACCCACTCCTCAAAGGTGTTGAGCCCACATATGGTCAGCTGAATCCAATTAAGCCCCAGCTGGAAGCATCTCCCTGAACTGGCTCTGAACCCTCGCTAGAAATCATCACCTCAACCCTAGGTCACTGTTTGATTCAGCAGGGACTGCACAATCCCATTAAGATTTGCATACCTCATCACTATCTTCTTCTATAGCAGTGATCTTAAGGACAACTTTTAAAAGTTCTGTGAAGTGGGCTGAACGACAGGTTGCTGCAGACTAAAGTAGCATGGTTGGCAAGCTCTTCCTCAATCCTCTGGGCAAATTCTCAACTACATTATGTTGAAGAGGCAGACCAGTGGATGGGGCAAAAGAATGGCATACAGAAGTCCTAAGCTCTAGTTCTGGGTCTTCCATTGTCATATTATATGGTATTGGGCAATTCCCTCCTCTGTGCCTTACTTTCCCCACCTATAAAAATGGGGATAATGTTGCTCGCCCACGTTTGTACAGTTCTGAGAGCTACTGCAGGGCTATTTTGAAAGAACTTAATTAAGATGTGAGCTAAAGAAAAGTAAAAAATAAATGCTCTTCAGATTGTTTACCAAAATACACAGTTATGAAATAAAATGTGAAAGCAGCAGTCACATAATTATTGCTGATTTCTTTCTTGGGTAATTTTTCCACTTAGACAGAAATTAGACCCAATATTTTGCTAGCAAACATTTCCGAAGTAGTTTATATTAAATAGAAAAGACTGCAATTCAATCCTGTTACAACCCTCACCATTTTCCCCTTGCAAGCGTTATTTAAAGCAATATTAATGGAGCAATAAAATTGTACAAGAGAAAAAAAACGATCAGAATTTTAACAAGTCCCCCCACCCCCCAAAAGCCAATTTCTACCCTCATTTACACCCAAGTATTCTCACTGAAGTTAACAGGGTTACACAGGTGTAAGTAAGGGAAGAATTTGATGCATTGCTAATCTGTTCACTTTTTTTTTTTTAAAATGTCTCAAATATTAGTACCTCCTCGGACTCCTTTGAATGGATAGAAAAATGCTACAAGTAGATTCATAAGGACTGCAAGGTTAAATGAAATACTGCTCCAGAAGGACATGTTGCGAGAGCACCAGTACAATACAGGTTGAGCTGCAAAGGAAGAGAAAAAAGTGAGTGTTTCAAAGACATCCAAGGCTTGTGGAAAGTCACTACACCTCCATCAACACACTGTTTATTTACACTTTGCAGAGAAGCACAAGAGCAACTGCAGTAAAAACAACCACTTGTTCTGAAGTTTATTTGATTGGCCTTTCAGACAAAGGACCAAACATTAAAACAGATACTAGCTTTGGGAATACAAATTACTTTAGCAGCGGCATGAGAATGACTTCAAAGAACAGGTTGTCTCCCAAGAAATCCCTGCGCACACAGAAAATAGTTAAGTTTTCCCCCATTATAATTTGCACTCAGTAGATCCAAAACCCTTGAGGTGATTAGGAGAGTGAAAGTTGGTATGCCTTAGCAAGGGTGAGAAGATTCTGGCTGCATCACTCTTTGCTGTGCAGTTTTACCTGCTATCATTGACAGGCTTGTCTACACTAGACTTTCTACCATTCTTAAATATTCTCCTCTATTGCAGCAAGATGGGTAGCAGCAACTGTCAGATTGCCTGTATAGACTGGCTGTTGGCGTTTTAGTCACTGTCATCTAGCTCTGAATTAATGTGCAAAATTTAGGGTGTCCACATTACTGTAAGACAAAACATTTAGCCAAGATGTTAAATACATAAAACAGCTTCACAGCATGCCAGTAATAACACCATGGTACCCATAAACATGAGACAGCAGCCAATTGGGCTTTAATTTAGTACACTACTGTAGGCCAAGGATGCAAACACTTTCTCCCAGAAATGTAGCTACATAGTACTATGCCGGTAACTCAACAGCTGCATATTTTAAAACTCTTAATTTAAGAATGTGTACAAAACACTAAAAATACCCCCCCCAACAACCCCTAGTCCTAATTATAATAATCTCTACAGCCAGAATTAAGAAGCTCAGATCAGAGCTAAAGGATTCATTTTCTGAAATGATCATGGACCAGTTAAGATGAAAAGGAGAGCACTCCGAGAAGCTTTTTTACCGTAAACCCAGTGGTGAGCTGGAGCCGCTTCCCACCGGTCGTTAAAATTTAGAAGCTCTTTTAGAACCGGTTGTTCTGCGAGAGAGAAACTATTCTAAAAGGGCTTCTAAATTTAACCAGCCAAAAGTGGCGCCTTAGGTGCTGACTCCACGGGTGCTCTCCGCCCTGCTCCACCCCCGGCTCCAGCTCACCTCCACTCCGCCTCCTCCCCTGAACATGCCGCCCTGCTCTGCTTCTCCGCCCCCGCATCCCAGCTTCCTGCGAATCAGCTGTTCGCGCGGGAAGCCAGCACAGGCTGAGAAGCAGGCAGCAGCTTCCCGCTCAGGCCCAGGGAGGTGGAGGTGAGTTGGGGGGGGGGAAATGGGACGTGAAGAGGGCTGCCCGCACCGCAGCGGGGGGGGGGGGTGGGGTGCACAGGGGAACCGCTCCCCGCCCCAGCTCACCTCTGCCACCCTTGGCCTGAGTGTGAAGCCGCAGCCTGCTTCTCAGCCCTCCCCGGCTTCCCGCCGAACAGCTGATTTGCGGGAAGCCGAGGGGGGGAGGGAGGGAAGGAGGGCGAGTGGAGAAGCAGAGCAGGACGGCGCATTCAGGGGCGGAGCAGAGGTGAGCTGGACCGGGTGCAGGGCAGGGAGCTGCCGGTGGGTGCTCTCTGCACCCACCAAATTTTCCCCGTGGGTGCTCCAGCCCCGGAGCACCCAGGGAGTCGGCGCCTAAGGTGCCACTTTTGATATGATCAGTGGGGGGAGGGGCTGCTCCCCCCCAGCTATGCTCCCCCGCCCCTAGGCGCCAGAGGGACCTGCCGGATGCTTCCTGGGAGCTGCTCCAGGTAAGCACCTCCGGGACACCCCACCTTGCCCCCCCCGGCAGGTGCCTCTGGCTCTTTGGGGTGGGGTGGGCACTCATTACAGTGGCCCACGAGACCCTCCTGCCCGGTTCTGGGGGCAGTCAGGGGACAGGGGAAGGGAGTGGATGCGGCAGGGATCCTGGGGGGGCATCAAGGAATGCGGGGGGTTAGATGGGGCAGGAGTTCCAGGGGGCCGGGGTGGGCAACAACCCCCTCATGGGGTGAGGGTGGAACCAGTTAAGATTTTGGCAGCTCATCACTGAGTACACCCATCGGCATCAAATTAAAATCCCCTGGAATTTAACTACTGCAGGCATACTGCATGGTGGTGGGTGCTCTGCAGAAGTCGGTAGTTCATGCAATCTAAGAAAAATAGTCTAATTAAAAAGGAAGCATATCAAGCACCCTCCTGCCAAAAAGGAAAAGTACATACATAGAGATGTCATGGTGCAGTGAAAGGAAAGGAGCTCACAGCAAAGTTGAGGGAAGAGACTTTAAAAAAGCATAACTCATGAGTTACATATGAGGATAAATTAATGAATGCAAAGCCCCAGAGCCTCACAACATCTCTCTCTCCCTAAGCCCTAACAAATCATTCTCCTTCTTAACAGGTATTCTCAGCATTATTAAGAGGCTAAACAGGAGTAAAAAAATTATATAATGTCTCATTATACACTGAACTGAAACGCACATAAAAGGCAAATGTGTTGATGAGTGAAATGCTAAGGAATGGTAAATACTAAAGTATGCCGTCGTCATAAAAATACCAAACTTCATTGCATCTAAACCTAGACACATGCAAGACCTCACTGAAATTATATGCATCAACACTTTGGGTATATGAGGCATTGTTCTCCATATTCTTTTTCGTTTTTAATACGACTTGAAACTGAAGGCATTTGTGACCAGCTGGAAACCTGTTTGCACGGAATTAAATTCAGTACAGAGGGTCCACACAGAGCCACACACACTATCTTGTACCTGCATTCAGGATGTGGCACAGGCTTTCTGCCCTGTGGAGAATCTCACCCTGGTTTCGGTAGGCTTGCCTGAGTGTTTACTGAATCTAGAATGGGAGACTTGCAAAATATGCTAGTAACTTGCTAACTGACCATAGGGAGAAAATAGATGCTTTGCCATCAATGATTTTGAAATCTATTGCAAAACTGAATGTACTACAAGCTAATGTCCTGTAGTACCAGCTCATGTTGGGACACATCTTACTATTCCAGAAAGAGCAGAACACTGAGCAGTGCCTACCTTCCCTAGACCACACCAGCATACCTACAACAAGATGTATATGCAATTCTAAAAGGTCAGAAGGCAGATCTAAGTCTCAGAGACCATGTCTACGCTTACTAGGATCGACGCTACTGTGATCGAAGTAGTGGGGGTTGAAAATTGACCACACAATGCTCTCTGGTCGACTCCAGTACTCCACCAGAACGAGGAGTAAGGTAAGAATGGGAGAGCATCTCCCGTCGACGCAGCACGGTGTAGATACCGCAGTGAGTTGATCTAAGCTACATTATTCACATAGCTGAAGTAGTGTAATTTAGGTCGACCTACCCCAATAGTGTAGACAAGGCCTCAGAAGCCTGGAATTACAATTTTAAAGAAACTCTTTAGCTAGAAACCTAGAGTTAAGTTTTAACCAGACAAGAAACAAAACAACCAACTTTATTTGAATGATTATGTCAATAAATATAGCTGACCACTTCTCCAAAGCGTTTCATAGTATGCATTGCTAACTATATTATTACACAAGATTCTGATTATAGTATAAGGCTATTGTTAATGTTGAAATAGCTAGCCTCTCCATTTAGTATTCACCAGACAGGTCAAATATACTTCAGGGGCGTTGCATAAATTTTAGATTGTATCTGATCCACAAACAACTTTCATGCTTTAAAGTAACAGGATTAGAGTTTATTTGTATCTGTTAGAAAAATCACTTTTCTAAGTTTATCCCAGCAGCTGGAGCCATATATTCAGTTTTCATTAGTCCTTTAGGGCTTAAGATGCTCAACTTTCCTTGACTCCATTGGGAGCTCTGCACATAAGTCTGAGGGCAAGTTCTGGCTGTTAATGTCAAGGGAAAGTCTTGCAAAGCGATTGTTATCACATTAGTTTAACTGGCTTGGGTCTCTCTGGAGTTGTACAACTTATACTGCAAACAATTTCATGGTCTATGCTTACTATAGGAAATGTAGAATTGCATAGGCAGTGGAATTGTTTTGTATTTCATTTAGAGGGGCACTCTGGGGCATTCTAAGCAAGTGCATTAATAACTAGAGTCCAGGAGGGCAACATTTGCCAACAGATACCACAGTTATTCCCAGCACATAGATAGGAAATAACCGCATTCTCTGACACTGACAAAGTGTCATTGTTGGCAAATGCTGACTTTTTAATGGTGACAACTGTACAAGAGCCTCAGACAGAAATGCAGGTTTGTTTTAGATAATCTGAATAGAAATATTAGTTTAGAATGTTAAAATATTGAGGCAGAAAACACAGATTATGTTCTAGTCTTGTATGAAAATCACACAGTAAAACTAACCTCAGTGCAACTGTGAAATATCTCTACTTGAGAATACTTGTTTTTTAATATTTTTAAACATTATTGAGTCGCAACATAATGTTACAGTGCAGAAGAGCTGGGTATTTCAAATACAATTCAGTGTCACTACCATACTGGGAAAAGATTCGCAATGAAATCAAGGTTTAGTATTCTGAAGACTTTTATTATAAAACACAACTTTTCTTCAGCCTGAGACGTTAGTATTTCCAACCTACCTCTCAATTTCTTTTGCCAGTTCATTTCATTGAAGAGGTCTTCTGATCTCAAGAAGAAATCATTGATCTTACTGCCTTGTTCATCTCTTTCTGTGGTGTAGTATATCCGTAGTTTAGATTCCTTGGTGAGGAATTCGCATATACTTGGCACAGGGAAGACTATTTGTTCCATTGTACGGTCCAATCTAACAATCTAGACAATACAGATTTTTGAGTTGGCAGGGTTGTTTTTTGTGCGTTGTTTCAAAATAATGAGAATGTGGTAATGTCAGATACTTTTTAAAATGTACTGAAATTCTACAATTTCAATCTCAAAACCATTGGATCAGTGGTTTATTAGAACATTATGACAGTAATTTACTACTTACTTTACATTGACCTCGCATTACAATATCTTTTATACTCTTAACATGGCATTACTGTTCTAAGCTAGGATTTTTAGAAGATCTAAAGGATCTAAGTACTCAACTCTTTTGAATTTCAATGGAATTTGGGTGTCTAACTTAGTCACCATAGAAAATACCAACACACTCACACTGTACAAGCAAAATCAACAACTGTTTTATATATAGGAGCTACTTATGATTGCCGTTATCTTACATGTTACACAAGCTTCTAAAAATCACCCCATGACATCCAGTTGAGTTTTCAAAAACACTCTATTTGGCTTGATGTCTGGCTTAATCTCATTTAATAGGAAAAAATGTTATAAATATGCTCTAACTTGCCCTATTTATTCAGTGATAGTATTGGCCAAACCATATTCTCTTGATTCAAGTCGCACTTCAATTTGTTGTTCTGCATATAAAACTGAGCCAGAGTCAGGGTATCCACTCAGACAGTTCAAAAAGAGTTCCTCCGGAAGAGGCAGGAAAAAAGCCATACACCCACATGGAAGACAGAATAATCCAGATCTAGGTAGCTACTTTAAGACAAGCACCAGAATCAAAATGCACTTAACAGAGAAACTGTTTTTAATGGGAGTCTTCCTCCCAGGAAAGTGATTTTTTGCATCCTTAGGGACACCCAACCCAGCATGAACTGGTATTCACTATTTCCTTCTTTACCTCAATCTGTGCTGTGTGCTTGGCATAGAACTCCAGAGCTTCATCTCCTTCTATCTGACCTCCAGGCTTCAGCATATTCTGCAGCTCTTTGTTATGACGAGCCAACTAAAATAAAGCAAGACAAAGGGAGTAGAAGACGCAAGATGTCTAACATTAATTTCTAATTTTTGATGGAAAAAAGGAATAGTGCACAGAAGTTGGCAGAAGGTTGGTTATATTTCAACCAGACACCATTTAGATCTATTTTGGGAGAGATAATGTGACTAGAGGAGTTGGCTTTTTTATTTGTTATCCACGCTGTATTCCTCCCTTCACAAGTTCTCCACTATCCTGTCTGACTTGAGAAAGGTTCTTTGGGGATTCAGGTACAATCCACCCTTCCACACACGTCAGCTCTCAAGTTGTGTACAGCTCTCAGGTAGGACTCTAATAATTCAAGTACCTAAAGGAAGGATGATGGAAGATTTTGCTTCTACTAATAGTAGTGGCACCAATAGTGAGATGGTACTACAAAGCTTTAAACTCAGACCATTTTAAAAGTAGCAGAATGGTGGTTTGATCTACTCATGGGCAACACCAACAAGGAATTCCTACTGGACATATCCATATACTACAAGCTCTTGCTTACTCCTTCCATGGTCTTGTATTGATGTTTGGAAAGTACAACAGGATTAACAAATGTGTTTGGACCAGGCTCCAGTAGAGTGGATGGGGAGGGAGCAGTACTGGATGGTACCACAGCAGAGACTAACCTGTGTAATATATTTAAAGAAAATACCACAAATTCAAGAATGTGGCCCAATTGCACGAACAGTTCAGACAGCGGTGGCTGTGGACATTAGAAGCAGGGATGGAATTCCGTTGCCTAATTTAAATACTGTATCAGTGATGAGAATTTTATATGGGACATAAAAATAAAGCACTGGATGTAAATGATAAATAAGTAAGACCTATTATCTCAGTGCCTTCAAGATCTTGAAACATGTGCTATTGGGAACGTCATCAGTAAGGACAAAGAAGCTGGCAATTCCCCATTATAAAAGAACAAAGTCCTTAGCTCCTCCTCATTACACATGCGCAGAATTTCCATTTTTGAATGTGTTAGGATAAAGATTAGGTTTGACTCCCATTGGGAATTATGGGGCTATAGAAAGAAGAAATAAGGATACTGTGTTGAGTTCCACCATGCACCTCTTGAAGAAGAATTCTCTCCTAACTACAAAGGCATCAGTTAGGCAATTAAAGCAAATCTTGATAAAAACTAGATTACTTACTAATCTTCACTCTTGCACTCATTAGACACTGCCATAGCTATAAATGCAGTTATACCTGATGAGCTAGTATGTAAATGTTGTGCCCCACGTTCCTAGGAGATGCTGCAAGATCTTCACCGTTCTCTCCATCCTCAAACTCTACCTCACCTTGCATATAAGCCTTCTTTATCACTTCCACCTAGGAAGAAAAAGCGAGAAAGACACAGGTCTCTGAGATTTAATAATAACTCAGATTTTCAGGTTAAATTCTGCCAATAGCTCTGCATTCAGAACTCCCACTGAAGTCAATGGACGCTTCAAATACACATCCAAAAGCACAGGGTATGGCCATCAAGCATAAAGCAGGAAGCCAAGACTCAAAGCAGGAGACTGATGAACTCTGCTTCGTATCCTTAGACCCACTCAATCTCTGAAGGGTAAATTAACTGCTTTAAAGGAATTTTAGATCTCCCCCCATTTGCATGTAATATATTCTGGTTGGTACAAGCTATACAAGATTTTTACAGCTGACATCTGCTGTCAATTTTTGCCTAAATCAGGTCCATTTGACTCAGTGGAAGGAAAAGCAAAATAAAGACAAACTTTATCCTCAACTCACCCCACTTTTCCTGGATAATACAGCGCTCACTATGTCGTGTCATGCTCTGATCTCTGGCTCCTGCCATTAACTATGCAAAACGGGGCGAGTTAACAGCTTCAGCTGTACTTTGAATTTTCTGGCTTGTTTTTGTCTGTTTATATATTAACAGCCCTGGGAGATTGCTAGAGTTTACTGAGCAGCTTTTATACCATCATAAAATTCTAATTCTTTGACATTCTCTTAGTCAGATGATTTACAGCAGTAAATTTCCTGGAATAAAAGATTCTTATGGTCCTTCACTTTCATTTTACACTGGTGAAGTTATTGCTCTCTCTGCAGTAGTCAGTGTGGCCTCCTTATCCACTTCTGCTACTGGCAAACTAAATGGGCCTGTGAACCAATAGCTATCCTTTTCATCAAATCCTGGAAAGCTCTTCCAAATTGCTAGCGACCTATGGCACAGACCACTTGTTACTGACCTACAGTACAAGATCTAAAGTTTGCCCTGTAATCTTAATCAACTACCTGGCACTACAATGGATTCCTGCTATGCTTCCAAACTAGTTTATGAACATCTGATGCTTCGGAATAGCATAAGGAACTTACCAGTTCTTTTGGTCTCATATTGTAAAGTATTCTCTCCGCGTTCTCGCTGTCATGCCTGCTCTCCATGATTGCCAATAGTAATTTGGATGCATTGTTCTGGTGGAAGGAAAGAAGAAAAACGCCAGTTACTGTCTGGTGACAAAAACTCAGCAAATGCCATCTGAACTCTAAAATAGAATCCTTTGAGCCCAGCATTCAGTAAGGTCAACAGCACCAATACAGCTAAAACCCTGCCCAACACAGAATATTTACAGTACTCGCTGTGAAGAGAAGTCAAAGGAACTCGGTAAAGCTTTTGGCTTGAGTTTCCTAAAATTTTTAGAACTGCAGAGTTGTTTTCTTTTAAAGTGACTGTAGCATTAGCAGAGTGTACTACTCATGAGCACTGGACTCACATTTAGTCAGAATGCTGTAGGTTAAGACAAAAGACAACCAGATTGAAGATTAGATCTACTTTACTGCTCTTTAACTGAATATCATTTTGAAACCTGGTAATACCAAGTGATACAGGGAGGAAATAAGAAAACACCACAAGGCATCAGACACTTGAATATGAACAATTAAGATTAAAATCCATCATAGTTGAGATTAAAAAACAACATTGCAATAAAGGTATTTAATTTTAAAGAATAATGTAAAATTGATTCTAAATTTCAAGTCTTTTTTATTTAGAAGAAGAAGAAAACCCATGGCACCCATAATAATGCCATGAGTCCACAAAGAAAAGAACTAGAAATAGCATTATAAAAGAGGGGCCACAAGTAAAACAGGAAATATTGCAGAAACGTGTTGATGTAGAGCTACTGTGTATCTATAGCAGCTTTAAGGTAAACTTCATAGCACACTTTGATCCAATGAGTGGTTAATTATTTCAGCATTAAGTCTGAACCGCCATTCATGATCAAGAATGATTCAGACTCTAAGTACCCATATAACTTGTATCAATAGGAACAAAGCATTCGGAACCTAAATATGTAGCAGGGGGATGGCATTTTCATTATACCTGTGGCAATCTGACAGAAAGTTAGAATGGTATTTATCAACAGTATCGTATTTCTAATATGGGAATTAGCTTAAACTGTCTCAACTGGGAAAACATTTTTCAGATTTAGGGGGTTTATATTGGATAGTGCACTGGTATTACTGCAAGGGTTAAACAAACATCTGTCTCTTAAAACTCATCTATATTTTTTTCATTCAGTTGTCAGGCAGAATCCCACAACTCAATTTTATAACAGTTATGATCACAGTGAGATATTAAAAAAAACCCATCTGGCTTCAGCTATAGACTCTTGCTTCATCTCATTAGCAATGTACAGCTCACTGTAGAATATCCACTTGCCTTTAGTTCTAATACAAGGTCCATCCTCTTTTTCCCCAGAGGGTTGATGTCATTGAGAATTAATGCTGTGATGATATCAATGCCGTTGGATTCATGAGTAGCAATGCAGTTCTGTGCAGAGAAAATCCTCATGGTAAACCACAATGAAAAGTAAGCTAGCTAAACAACAATTTTAAAACACAGTTTACCGAGCTATCTCTAACCAAAGAGAAAAGAGTCACCTTTTTCTCATCTACCCTCAGACAGGTCAGATGGATGAATGGAATTTTTCAGTTTAGTAAATGGATTCAATATAAAAGGCTAAAAATATCTGGCTTCAAATGTGCTTACAAACATCTGTGTGATGACCTACCAAAAATGACTGGGCTGAGAAAAGCCCACAGTAAAACACCTGAGGAACTAACAGCCAGCAAGCACACTTTGGCATGAATGCAGAGCTTACTGCTAAGGGAGAATACACTGTTTTAGTAAAGGTATGGGAGGGTTTGTGTTTTTTAAAACCCCTATATTCCAAGTTCTTTTCAAACAGCTAATATATATTTCCATAATTTCTAGGCTTCCTCTGTGCGTCTTACTCATACAAATTTTTAAACTTGGCAACCTGCTTGCTGCATCCACAATTTTTAATCTGTTTTGGTGTCTATTTCCAGTTGCAAAGGTGTACAAAGAATTATTCCACCTGATATACAGTCTGTTCTGCAGAGACATCGTTTCCTATTATGATTAACTTACATGTATAGCTCCATGAATGCTTTCCTATAGCTGCGATTTTGTTTTATTGTTGAATTATCCCTCAGTATGTTTTGTTTAGCTTTACTGTGAATTTGATTTTAGTGCACAAAAATGATACAGTATATTATTAAAGGTTTCAGAGTAGCAGTGTTAGTCTGTATTCGCAAAAAGAAAAGGAGTACTTGTGGCACCTTTGAGACTAACAAATTGATTTGAGCATAAGCTTTCGTGAGCTACAGCTCACTTCATCGGATGTGAGCTGTAGCTCACGAAAGCTTATGCTCAAATAAAATTGTTAGCCTCTAAGGTGCCACAAGTACTCCTTTTCTTTATATTATTAAAGTGACAGCCTTCCACTTAATCATGGTCAATTCAGCTTCTATTTTTAATGGCCTTTTACATATGTTAATGAAAAGAGTAGTAGTATCAGGTTGTACTGAACAAAAGCATATTCATTAAAGTACCCCCTGCTACGTTCTCAGCATAGCTGCAATTATCCATCATCATATGGTGTATTATTTTAATAGCATACAGTGCACAGGTTTCTTTAAAGGGGAATATTTAAAAGGCCATAATTCTTTCCTATACAATTTGAGATGGCATATACATCCTGATGGATCATTCTGCAGTGTGCATACAAGAGGCTTCAATAAGATTTAAGTTGGAAAAGGAAGCAGACATCCACATTTGTATATACAGATCTTGTTTTCTAAGCCAGTTGAAACCACAGCTGGACAACTGGTCTGGTATAATATGACACCCAGCAACGTACATTTTGTTGGTAATGTGTATATAACAAGCACTATTTGTTAGTGTATACTACAGAGCTGGAGGGGTTTGAAATATTTTGCCTTTCCTGGCTAAATCAGTCAGCATCCACCTACAGCAGCTATCCATTTAGCATGGATAAACCCAGACTTTTACCCCTTATCCTGTTCACTGAAACTGTTCACAAGAACCATGTTTAGATCAGGGTGAGGGACGGGGCTGCTTTGTAGCTTGGTTTTAATAAATAGTTGTGCCATATATAAGGAGGTGGATATCCAAGTGGTAAACTGGTGCAGCAGAGCTAGGAGATATATTTATCATTCACTTTTGACAACGTCACCTATCCTCTGCCCACTAACGTGTGCCCCTGGAACGCATTTTATTATCTCTATCCCTGAGTAGCTTCGAACACCTGCTATTTAACCAAACAAAATCAAGCTAACAGAGAAATCTTTCCTCCTCCTCCACCCAAAATTATCTTAACTCAGAAGCATCAGACGAGCAAGGTTTTGTCCTGGGTCATGAACATATACATTAGATACACACACACGCTTTACTGCGATGGGATGACTGGAATAACTCACTTATGGCTTCAGCTCTCACATACAATGAGACTATTTAAAACCTCTATACCATACCACAATTATCACATATTCCCGATTAACAGTTGTTTCCTGTCCATATGATCTGGTTATTAGTCAGTACCAGATTTAAACATTCTTTCAACACAGTTTCACAGAGTTTAGAGAGGGCTTCACTCATCACCCTACCAGATGCTTGTCTAGAACTTTACCTCATCTATTACCTGTGTATATGTAATGTGACTATAACGAGCCCATGTGTCAGTGAGGCAGAACCTAGGGACACATATAACCCATTAGACAGCAGCAATAGTAGCAAGCACTTATCTTCAGCCAATAGAGGGGGACATAGCACACTTAGGCAGCTTGTCACACACATCTCCTGTCACAGAAAACATCTGAAGTCCACAGGAGTTCAAATCCTCAAATGGTTACTACTTCCACAACAAATCTACTGCTCATCAGTGGGGATAAACCCTGGACTTTCAGCACCAAAGCACAAGCCTCTTCCCAACTTGTGCTGGAGGGCGCCTGCTTTCTTTCCCCACAATCTGTGATAGGTGTTTGTTACACCAACAGCTTGGCCAGAAAAAGGATTCAGGTTGCCCAGTTTGCCTGAATATCCTATATAAGGCAACACAAACCCTAATCTACTCCAAGGATGCTAAACTGAGTTTTATTTTTATTTTATTCATAAAGGAGGAGTAGAAGACAGTGAACCTTGTACATAGAGAAATCTTGATAAGGTCATAGTTAAATATCACCATGGTCAGGTGAGCAATATGAATGGCATCACAATGGAATGTATAGCCGATGTAATGGATTTGGGAGGCATAAGTGCAGCAGCACAAACATCACATGCGTGTGGAGAAGGGTCATTCTTTCTGTGGCTGTGGCCACATTACCTGGTTTTCATGGCATGGTCCCTGACAGTACTCGGTCAAACTTTCCAGTGTCTGGTTGATCAGTGCTACGTTTTTCTCATTTATATACAGACCAAGAAGCCCAAGTCCTCCAGTTGTGCTTCCACAGATACAGTCCAGAAACTGCAGTGTCTCACACACCAAGTTATAGTTAGTTTTGTTGTTTTGACAGCGTAGGAAGTTCTGTGTTAAGTGTCAAAGAAGAAAAACAACAACATAGAAAATAAACTTTAGAGTGTAATATTTTACTAGATTCATTGGATTTAAGTTTACACCTTGTGATGTCAATGCTAATTTTTAGTATAGTTGCATAACAGAAATGCCTCTCAGAAAAAAAAATGTTTTAGGATTTAAAGAAAGCTTTGTTTCTTGTACAATTGTAAAACTTTTCACTTTCTTTGAATGTACTGCTCTTGCTCACTTTCTCTGTAGGAACAGTTCTTGCAATGACATGTCACATTTAACAGCATGGGTTAAATATGCTTGATCTTTTATGTATTCCAAGGCTTCCCCCTTGGAAATATTTGATTGAAGAGGATAAATTACCGAAAAATAATTTCCCAGTGACGCAATACTATTTGTCAGTACATTCCCAGTGACATTTTGTAAAGAGGAACTGACAACCCCATTGTTTTTTCCTAGAAGTTTCAGCATGACACTTCCCATCTAGCCTGCTTGTAATGAGTTATACAACACTTGACTTCAAAGGCCAACCTCTCCCACACCCCCCCAAAAAAAGTATTAGAGGAACAGAATGTATTGGACTTTGGAATACGCAAGGTCTCTTGTCTACAAGCTTGCAGGGCATTGTTGCCAACTGACTTCTTCTAATGATTATCCAATGACTTTTTTCTTTTTAAGGCAAAGAGACTGAGATGTTGCCAGATTCAATAGAATGCTAAGCTAAAAAGGAAAGCACTGAAGATTAATGAGGAATAAAAGTGACAATGATTCAGTGTACTTCACCTGATTGCTCATTTAATATCTTGACTTTTGATTAGTTTTCCAGGCAGTGAAAAAAGGTTGGAGGCTACAGAGATCAGAGCTTCCAAAAAAAGCTCTGAAACAAATACTTCCACTGGCAGGAAAATCTCTCAGTGGAAGGGGATTTAATTCTTCCTTTTTCTAGAAGCTGGACTGTGAATAGCATTAGAATGTCTCTACAGGATTTTTAGTCCAGGGACAGCAAGAGTAATAGGAACAAAAGAGAAAACAATATATGATTATACAGGTTGAATGCAAACTTATGGAAGACTAAACTCCTATGGCCATAGTGGCACATTGCCTGATCAAGAAATCTCCACTGAAGTCTCAGTCAATCTACAGGCCAAGGTCTTTAACCTAGGAGCTAAAATAGGTGGCAGAATACAAGAAGTGGGGAACACAACTCTTGGGTTAACGAAGATGTTAACAGAAACTGTCAGACAGTAAGGATGAGACTGGACTCAAGTCCACAGGACTACACAGCTAGAAAAGGCTGTGAAAGAGTCCCAGAATCATTTGCAGAACATTTAGAAAACCAAAAGGACAGCCACTACCACAACAAAAAAAGAAAAAAGAATATTCTTCCTCTGAGGCTACCTGAAGATATGGACAGCAAAGATCTGGTCTTCTTCAGAGACATGGATCCAAACCACCTTAAAAAGTTACTCATGAACAGTTAACACAGAATAAGCACACTAGATAACTTAGTCCATGGCAGGAAGCCAGAAGCAAAAATAATTAGATCCCACAACTACCAAGGCCAGCAGGGAATGCCGCAAGCCATGCAGAAGATGGGCACCTTTAAATATTAGAAGAGGGGATTTCTATGTTCCTCTGGGAATTCAACAGCAATGGACCTTGTTTTTTCCATCTTACCCCTCATCACTCTTCTCCCAGAACTAACCATTGAAGGCTTACCTAGTTCTACAACTGGATGTTTGGTCTTAATTGATTTTATTACACATTTTATGCAGCATCATTTACACCAGTTTTGGAACATATATCTAGATAGAGATGGGTAGCTGCAATGTGGATTGGCTAAGCTGTGTCTGTATGGAATTGCCTCCAAACATCTCATAAATGTATACCAGGATGTCAGAGATCTTGTTTGTAAATACAGACCTCTTAATCAAGATGGGACCTGACCTGGAGAAAGTATTAACAGTAAAAAAGCCAAGCTCAGCTATTTTCAGAGTATTGGGGTGAGAATTTTTCCCTCTGAGCTAGGATGAATAAAGCTTATTGCAGACTGAAGGCACCATAGCTTTTGAAGCTTCCAAATTTAGGGCAATATCCAGGATGTCTACGTACACACATAGCATCTGATCTCTGAAGGACAAACTTCATAATGGGAAAATACAGAAGGAAAAAGAAAGACCCCCTTTGGTGGTCAGAGTCTTCTCTGCTAGCAATCAGATCTGCCAGTCGCAGTTCATGTGATATAGACAACTGCTTTCGATCTATCAAATAAAAGTTAATCCTAATACACATATATAAAATCCCTCATGGTAGTGTTCTCTACTTGCTTTACCAGTAAAGGATTAAAAAGTCTAACTGCATGCATAGGTAAAAGGAAGTGAGTGGGCACCTGGACAAATGAGTCAATGGGAAGGCTGGAACTTTTAAAAATTGAAACAAGACTCCCCTTTTGTCTGTCTAGCAATAGTTTAAGTTCCAGACGTATTTTATTTCTTTTAGTTTTTAATTCAATTTACCTTTTTTGAAAACAGGATTGTGTTTTTGTGAAGAGGTTTGCGCATATGTTGTTTAATTAGCTGGTGGCAACAGCTGATATCCTTTGCTTTCTTCCCCAGCTCTTCCCCAAAGAGGGGCAGGGGTTGAAAGGGCTTGAAGGTACCCCACAGGGAGGAATTCCCAAGTGCACCTTCCTGTGTTTAAAGGGGTTTTATTTGCACTTGGGTGGTGGCAGCATCTACCCATCCAAGGTCAGAAAAAAAATGTAACCTTGGGAGTTTAATATCAGCCTGGAGTGGCCAGTATTAATGTTTAGAATTGTTGCGGGCCCCCACCTTCTGCACTCAAAGTACCAGAGTGGGGAACCTGGGAGGCTGTCAAGGCTGATTACTATCCTGCAGCATGTGTAACTTATAACGAATAATCAGTTCCTATGGTATGCCTCCTAGGATTCGGAATGAGTAAGAAAATAAAGATATTGGGGGGAAAAGTTATGATTATTCCTGCTTTTTGTGAAAAAGCAGGATTCAATCTATGGACTCAGACCCTCTCTGAGTGTGGCTCTCCAGAGAAAACAATTAATGCAATATTTAAATCTCACAGGAGATGACTTGATAACAGGAAAATGGATAGGGGTAATAATATTTCCCTCAATATGATGTTTCTATACCTATCTGCTGAAATCTAAAGATTGTATATGATGATAGATCAGCCTGTCTGCACAGAAGCAAAGGATTCTTCCCTTTCCTTAATGGGCCACCAACCCTGGTGATCTTTTGTTTATAGTCAGAAGTTTCCTGAATGATTTTTTTTTTGTTTATATTGTCACTGTGTTCTTCTTATGAAAGTAATTATAAGTAGCAGTTTTATGCAGAATGAGAAAATATAGGAAAGATGTATGAAGGAAATTCCACTGACTTCCACTTCCCCTCCATAACGTGGGCCATGATAATTGTATCCAGCATGTTATGTAATCTTTCAATAAAGAATCCTTGCCCCCCCCCCCAAAAGGGGGAGGAAGAGGATGGGATGGCTTAACAGAGGACACTTACAATATAGGGACATGGGAAGTAGTTAAAAAAATCTTTACATTTTCAACTTCAGCAAAAATATATAATTAACAGATGCACAGGATATAGCAGGGACTCCTCACTGCTGAGCTACCCTTACAATAAAATTGAATGATACAGTCTTGATCTTGAGCCAAAGACAGATTACAGCCTGCCTACAGTCAGATCAGCAATTCAAAGCTATTCCAACTTTGTTTAAAAGGCAGAGCTCTTATCATGAGCTCAGTGATATACCAAAAAGAACTGGTCTAATTGGAAATCTAAAGTAAATCTTAGAAGTGTGTCAATAACTTTGGAGTGCAGAAAGAAAAATGGAGAGAAATGAGAAGTAATCCATAGCATGCCACAGGCAACCAAGTCCTGCAGGGTCTTAAGTGGATAGCAAGGCCGTGCTAAATATATATTAAATTAATAGTTCCTTCCTCATTGTTGTGAATAGAACAATACAGATGGATTCAATAGATGTACCTTCAAGAATCTACAAGTGGAAGAGAATAAATATAGACAGTTTGGTGCAATCTGCAATTTTATTTCAGAAACTAGGAGTAGACTGATAAGTGACTGAGCAGCGTTGGGATCCCATAGATCATTTTGCAAGGGTTTCCTCCTAATTTGAAGAACATACTCTTCTATAGATTCTTACAGCAATGCATCACCTTAAGTCACAAAGGACAACAACAACAACAGCAATGACTTGCTAGTTCCTATATTTGCTCATCGTCAACCCACTCAGTTGTTAAGGGCTTGTAAAATGTTTGATAGATACCTGCTGGATGTAAAGCTGTAAGTATTAAAACTCAAAGGCCCCATACAAATTGATTTATGGCAAACTAGAAGACGCATGAAATCCTTGTTACTCTTCCTGTAAAGAGCCATCCAGTTGGCAATATTAGTAGGGAGTCATGTTATGGCCTTCTGTCAATATTCTATATTTGTGATCGTTCTTAAAGCTAGACCAGCAAACTACTCCCTTGGGACCATGGGAGAAAGGAGACTATTGGGGCAGCTAAGAAGTAGTAGGATTATATTTGAAATAGTGCTTTTCTCACCTCTAATTTAATTCCCTCTCCTGTAGCAGAATGCAACTACCAGCTGCTCATGGAATTCAATTGTTCAGGATGGTGAGCAATGCAGGCAGCACCATCCAAAAAGTTTCTGTATTGGCTCACAGTCAATTTCTCTTCGATAGCTTTAAGTGCCTAGTAGAAGACTGTAGCACAAAAGAGATTCTGTGTGTGGGCTGGATTATTACCCGATAAAACTGGCACCCTACTTATCCCCAAGGTTGCTAGAGGTAAGAAAATTGTTTTACAAGACAAAGCTGGAGTAGTCTGGGGAAAAAATAAGAAACATCCTGGTATATAAGTAGCCACCATAACTACAAAATGTTCAGGGATAGCAGGCTCACATCACAGAATATTAACAAACAGATTTGATTTAAAATATTGCCAGCAACCAGGCATTCAAGTTCAATGGAATTGATTTGTCAGGTCTAAAAAGCACTCATGCAAGGTCTTACAGTTCTAGAATAGAGAATAATAATGCAATTAAGGCAATTATTCCTCCTTTATGAAGACAATTAATATATACTATACCCTGATTTACATTCAATTCTAAGCCACTAGCTGTAGTAATGCTGAACAAGAATCATGCTAATTACAGTCAGTCAATCTGTAAACAAGAACCGTCTCTCTTTAGGACTAGACACACCAGCTAAGATTACTAAGGTACACATTTCAGACCCACTCCAGCAAATTACTCAATCACATGCTCAACTTTAAGCGCATGAACAATTCCATTGGAGTCAATGAGATTACTCAAATGCTGAAAATTAAGCACACGCTTGAGTAATTTGCTGGATCGGGGTTTCAATAGTCTAATTGCTCTTCTGGATGCACATCTCCCCATTACATTTCTCCCGCCTCTCAAAAAAAAAAAAAGCAATAAACCCTGACCTAGAATCAGTGCTTGCTCTGTTTAAATATATATTCTAAATTTTACACGAGATGGTTATTTTTTGAACGAATTTCAAGGCTGCTGTTCCTTAAACCAGTGAATGTTGGACACTAGCAGTTGGGGCCAGGAAAGAGCCAGGGAGAGAGAAGAAAGTGCCTTCATGCCATAGGTGGCGGCCATGGACAGACTTCATTGCAGCACAGTTTGTGTCAAGCAATCCACAAAACATCCTGTTTGTTGGGATTTGGAAGAGACGAGGGCATGCATGGTTCTCTTAGGTCAACTGAGGCTCTCCTGGGAAAGTGGCACAGATTAGAGAGGTTGATGTGATAGCAATGACTTAACTCAACATGCACATCTGCCTATGGTACCTGAAGATCCCGGTTGTGGTTTTCACAGAGCAGCTGTAAGAAACGGAGAATGGGCTGCATTATTGTAATCACAGCGCTCATTTCCAAGTCATCTTTGTTCTTGTCTGGTGCAGGCTGGGCTCCATCCGCAGCTGAATAATGGTCATCAGGATCAGCATCCCGCCTGTATGTATTATAAGCCTTTCTTGTAGCAGCAGAGGCCTCTAGCAACTGATCCCGGACTTCCTCTGTAATTTGGGTTGTGGGCTCTTTCACTAGAATACATGAGAATGGAACCTATGAAAGACCTTCCACCTGGTAATTTGAACAAAAGGATTAGGGGAAAAAAAAAAAATCTATTCACACATTTCCTATTAAAGTTTCACACACAGACCAGCTAACCATCTTCAGATCCTTTTCAACAAGTATATTTAGTACAATGCAAGATGCTGGGGTTAGCTTGATAGCCTGTTACCCTTTTCACACTTTTCAACAAATCACAGTAAAGTTTTTAATCCTTATATTAACCTGATAGGGAACAGGTCACAAGCATGTCATAACCTGAAGAAGACCTGTTGCGTAAGAAGCTATTTCTCCAGTCCTGGGTTATTGTTAGAAAGGCACTGACCATAACCTACAGTCCAGGGTCATTACTATCAATCAGATTTAGGCAGCATTTCAGGCTAGACAAGTTGGAAGAATCCCATCTCAAATACATTTCATCATTTCAATAGTACAATCTCACAAATGGATGGAGAGGGAATGCTGCTCTTGAAATCCCAAGGCAGGATGTCACTGATCTCTTCTTAACTTTGCTCTGTGGATCAGATCATTACTGCATCAGTCACAAGGAGTTCAACAAAGACAGTGCCTTGCTCCCATGTCACTTTTCAAAGCAAAGAATTGGAGATTTACCTCTTTTCCTAACTGGTGCATCTCTGTCCGAGTCCTCATCTTTCTTTTTATTTCCCAAGTCACTGGTGTTTACTGTGACTGTAGCCTTGATTTCTTGTTGTGCCACCTTCATGCGGTCATAGAAAACCTTAAAGAACTTTTCAGATTTCTTATCTTCTGTTAATCGGCAGAAGAACGAATGCTACCAAAGAAATGGAACAAGTATATATTTTATACAAAGGCTTGAGTCAAGAAATTATTTCACCTGCCCTTATATACTGTGCACTATGGATTGAAGGACTAAAAATCTAATTAGATTTCAGCACAGACAGAACCCTAGAGGAACAAAGACTAGATCGTCTAGTTAAGGAGTCCAAGAATGTGTCTCAGTTACATTAGCTTTGTTATTAATATTTCCAAATATACTTTTAAAGATAGTGCAATTGATCATGTTATCCCCTGTACATTTATATGGCACACTTCCCCATGTACCTTCCAGGTAAGCACAATGGAATATCTTTATACATATTTGGGTCTCAGCTCATAGAAGCCAAACATTAGCAATGAAATATACAGATAACACTATGCTTCCTGCTCTCCCTGTTGAGTCAAAATGATCATGACTCATAGGTTTAACATTCAGCACTAATCTCAGATCCCTAAAATGTACAAACAGTACAAAGATTTTTTTTTCTCCCCAATTTGGAGTTTCTGTGCTTTGATCTGTCTGCTGCAGAGCGATTTAAAATAGAATACGTTATATAACGCAACTTTAGAAGCAACAAAAAAGCTCAAAGTATTAACCAGTTTTTAATATTTGTTGTTCATTTGTTTTTCTGTCCATACATGTAGAAAAAGACAATTTTTTCCCTGAGACTGAGAATGCAAATCTACAGCTCACAAGGAGCCAACACAGTAAGCGATCAGACAATTTCTGATGAAAAGTTACATAAATCAGGATCAGAGCTTACACATGACTGGAGGATGAACTTGTAAGTGGGTCACCTTATGCAGAGTATTATGAAATTAGTTAGCATTCTGTAGCAACTCATGATCCAAAAGCTTCCCATGATGAATAAGGATGAAGTCAGAGTTATTGAAAAGACAAATTAAAAATGGGAAAGGCAATATATCTTGCATGCTGCTCTGAGAAACAGACTACACATGGCAATCCTTGGAATGTCTGTCTTTGATCACTCCTTGGCAGTTCTGGTTAGAACAGTAGCAGAGGGACTTACTTTGAAAGACTAATAATGTTACCTCTTTGATTACCGTGGGAGAGTGGGAGTGCTACTATTGAAACCCGGTGGCTGATACCTACATGAGACCCCATGAAATTTGGAGCAGTCTCTCGTAAACCAGGAAAGCCTTAATTACCCCTAGTTGGAGGGAATTAGTTGGCTGAGAAAAAACAAAACAAAGTAATTATAAAAATGGGTAAAACAAAAAAAACCCTTCACAGAATCTTAAGTTTACTAGGCAGATTTTATACTCAACTATAACCAATAGGTCTCTCAAATAATTGCTAGAAGGGGACAAATAAGAAACTAAGATAATATTGACTTCATTACACTGAATTAATCTACCAGGAATACAGGACAATACAGACCATCCCACACAGAAGCAAACCTCTGGGAGAAACTGTGAACTACATTCTGAAAACCAGTTAAAACAGTTGCCTCAGACAATTAACCTAGTAACACACAGGAATGTTTTTAACCTACAGATAATTTTTTTTTTAAAAAGCCATCTATATAGAAGCTAGTCAAGGACTGATCTGTGGTTTTCTTTTTTAAAATGCTGTCCTTGAGCCCATGGCACAGTATATTACAGTATATACTGGTGTTAAACACCTCTGTTAGACAGGCTTTGCTTTGAAAGTATTGTTTCCCTTCTTTACACATGCCCATCCAGATTTGGTATTAAGTACCAAGAGGCTGAATATAATATTGCACACCTAATTAGTATCAGTAACTTTGCTGGGGATAGGGTTTAACTTATCTAAAATATGAAGGGAGGACTAGGGATGGGGACATGAAGTGGAGAGTTGCAGAACCATCAACACAGTGTCTTAGGCTGAGTAACTGGACATAAACAAAGGGAAAGATGAACAGCCAACTTTAAAACTTGGGGCTGCACATGGAAAAATCAGGTAACCACAGGGACTGGTCTTAGGTTCCATCCTATTTAAGATGTATTCCCTTTCCAGATCATTAGCAAAAAGCTCAACATGTTCATAATATTTGCAAATTACATTATTATAGAAGGCGTTAAGTACAAGTCAGTCAGGATTAATCAACAGGCCTCTAAAGAGATTAGAAATAGGGGAAAAATTGAGATTCAGCCTGGAAAAAAGCATGCTAATATCTCTGGGGAAAAATATTAAAAGAAAGATCCTAGGTACTCAATGGCAGGGAGAAACATGGAAAGCAGTAATGATGAGAAAGTCTATAAGTGATGGTGGGCAGAGGATTTGATACAAGTGACCACCACACTTCTAGTATCTAGTGACATTGAGAGGTACACATTGTTCCAGAGGCACTGTGATGAGCCCAGGGTCAGCATGTGAATTGTTTTGGGATCCTTTGGAATGGCAAGATTTATACATATTTTGATATGATTTCTGAATTTGCTATTTTTGATAGGAACAGCATTAACTGACATATGAACCCAAGTGATATTTCCAGAATGATTCACTGACCAAAAGCCATTTATTAAATGTTAAGTTAAAGACTTTAAAGCTACCCCTTCCCTGCCCTCCACTGGACATGCACCTAGACTGTGTGTTTAAATGAAGAGGGATTTATGTAGGTAACACTAATTTTAGATTGGGTATTTTAGACTAACCAATCAGATTGGTCTGCTCGATGGGCTCTGTCCAGTTAAAATGATAATGAAGACCTGCCTCACAATGATTTTTGGACATGTCCAAGATACAAAGAATACTATACCTTTGTCTTGATTATTTGGACTGTAAACTCTTGAAGCAGGTAATGTCTCTTACTAGGTGTCTGTAAGTGCTTGGCACAGAAGAACTTTGATCTTTGTTGGGGGCTCTACTCGCTACTTTAATACAAATAAGCAAGAATCAGACCTAGAAAATACTAAAGAAATTTTAAAAGCAGTAATAGTATCAGTTTTAGAAAGGGTGACTTTGCCTACAAAATTTGTTTGAGAAATAAGAGTTTCTGCCTCTCACGCTGGTGTTTTGTGTTAGTTGATTGCACGTAGAAAGCACCTTCTACTTCAGAAAAAGCCTCTTCAACACAAAGGAGTGATGAAGGAAAAGTTTCTTCTCTGTAAACTGCATGATAAATATTTTGCATGTTGGTAATGGTTGTTTGCTGACAGATTCAGTAGTGTTGCTTTTTTTGGTTTGGGTGCTTTAACAGACTTTCCGTTGCATGTCAGAGAAAAACTAGCCAAGTGAACATTGAACAATAAAGCATTTTTCGCATGTCATGTGTGCATGACTGTCATGATTTAATGGCTGTCACAAAATGATTGGTTCAATCTAGGTCAGAATACCTATAACCCTCATACATGAGTCAACCCCAAGCCAGCTGAGCTACCAAGATTCTCTATTTTAAGAGGTGTGATTTTGCAAGTTGTGCTGGAGCAGGTAGTTGTAGGTGATAATTTTAACAGAGAGAATCTAAGGGTATGTCTACACTACGAAATTAAAAAAAATGAAGGTTTCCTTCAGGTGATGGAGCACCAGGATTCTGACTTGCAGACAAGACAGACAGACTGTTGGCTAGGCAAATGCATTCAGGCACAATGCTCTGAGATAAGAAACAATGAATTGCCACTCTGAGGGTCATAAAAGCGCCACTAGCTTTCGTTGTGATTGGATCCATCTGTGTTTTCTCCAGCCATGGTGAGGGAAGTTTAGCCCCGTTTGCCCAACTTAGGGCCACATAGGTAACTTGCTGTGAGCCCAAGGGCTGCATTTAATTTGCATAAAAGGGAACGGACTGCACCCAACCTCATCTTTGATAGGGCTGGGCAGCACACAAACTACAGTTCCCAGCATGTAACAGTCCACCTTGAGCAGTCAGCCAGACTATTCAGAATGAGACAGGATTTTAAAGTTGGGACCTGTAGACTCTTGCATATTGACTGAAGAATAGGGTGGGTAGCTGTGACCCACAGTATAGAGCTCAATGGACTGTACTGTATTATGGCCTTCCCCACTAAAAGGGAGCATATTCCAGTAGGATAGTCTGGAACTCTAGGGACAAAGTGGGAATGAGAAGCTCAGTCACAATTGGTACCCGGGACGCTTATGTCAGGATGACCCATGTCTGCACAAGTGTAACACATGGTAGATTATTTAGGCAGTCCACACACCTGTACAAACATGAGCTCACTGGGTCCATATCATCCCCGGCCTGTGCCCTTCACATGCCCGATTATCAAAGGGCAGAGTAGCTGGCATCTGCTGGATTTCAAACCCGTAACAATACAACTACATTAAACTTCCTTTGTGAGATTTTTCTTGACTCATATTTACATTTGCACCCCGCCTGCTGGTTAGGAATCCCATTACTGTATCTTAGATTGGCAGGAGACTGTCTTGTAGCATTTGGCACCTAGCTCTTAAGGTGATGAGCACATCTGAATGGCTGAGACAAGCTGGTTTCAGAGTAGCACCCGTGTTAGTCTGTATCTGCAAAAAGAAAAGGAGGACTTGTGGCACCGTAGAGACTAACAAATTTATTTGAGCATAAGCTTTCGTGAGCTACAAGCAGCTGTGCCTTTGAGTTTGACCTTAGAGTGCCCCTTTCATACCTATATCAACCCACCTCTCCCTCATATTGAGAAAAGCTCCTCATCCTGTCCCATTTTAAGATGGGCTCTGTTTGCCCCATATTTATTTCCTTCCCTTGCCACTTCCTCCTTCTGTCCATTTCTAGCAGAGGTCCCCATCAATTAGTTCGTTTTATTTCAAATTTCAACTAGGCTTTTTAAAAAGCACGTTTGCTGTTTTTAACGATGTTGCACAAACATCCCTAGCCCTTCAGTAGGAGGAGCTCCTTAAAAAATAAAATATTCAAGCCAAGCCTGCTGCAAGAATAATGCTCCATCACAAGAACTGGGTCTGTTACCAAACCTGCATATTGACACTGGATCAGCTGTCCGTTTTTGCAGAATTCAGTGATAATCAGACAATATTCTGTTTCATAACAGTCATTTGCCATGAAACAAGAAATATCATCTGACACAAGGGGGTGGGGTGGTGGGTCATGTGGTTTGATTCATGAACGTTGGATTCAATAAACAGCCTTAGAAGCACATTTACATTAATGAAATGCAACATCCCCAAAACGCAGCCACTCATGGCCAAACAATTAATTGAATCACGACTCCTTTCTGACACCAAAGGCAACCTGATTGTGATTAATTGCTATAGCCACAGAAGGAATAAGAACCCAACACATTTATATACTGTGTACATTTAACATCCACAACATGAGCTATTCAGCTGCATCACACAAGACAAAAGGAGAGACTCTGTTAAGCAGTTGCCACAAACCATTCATAATTAATTTTCAAAGTTTACTGAGCCAAGTGAAAAGTTAGGTGTCAGAGTAGCAGCTGTGTTAGTCTGTATTCGCAAAAAGAAAAGGAGTACTTGTGGCACCTCAGAGACTAACAAATTTATAAAAGTGAAAAGTTAAAGGCTGTTTCTCTTAAATTATGTAAACACACACAAGGAGAAGGAAAATTCCATTTTTCCCCAGGTAGGGTTTGAAGGTAAAGGTTCACAAGTCCAAACTCCCGCAGTGAACTGAGGAAAATCTGCATTTCCGCAGTAGATGGTTTCCATGCAGGTATCAGAGCTGAGCAAGCCAAACGGAACACAGCAACTTTCAGCTGTCTCTATGGTATACTGCACTTTGACACATAGCTCAGGGCTGAGTTAGTTTCAAGGGGATTGGAAAGGAGAGGAATTCAGCACAGGTCAGTGTCCTTATTCAAAGAGAATCAGCCTGACAGATTCATCTGAAACTAATGCAAATAGTCTATATAAAACTGTCACAGGGTAAGTGTTCCATAAATCTTTGCTAAAATCTGTGAAATCTTTGCTAAAAGCATAGTTTCTCCTTGCTTTTCTGAGCCACTAACTCCTCTTCAAGAAGAAACAAGGAACCCACTGACCAAATCGGAATCCTACCTTCACTTTTACCCTACTAGGGGAAATTATATTTGGTGAAAATAGACTTGGATTACATAGCTACTGAACAGTTTAACACCAAATGGTTTAAAAGAACAGTGCCCCCCCCAAACTATCTATAGAATGTTCTATCAAACATTTTGCTGGCGAAAGGGACTAAAGCCACATCCAAATGACTTAATATACTAGCACAATAGGGTCCTGCCTGGCTCATGACTTCCCCTCGTAGGTGCTACTGGAGTACAAATAATTCATAGGATTTTAAGACCTGAAGGGTCCATTATATCATCTAGTTTAACCACCTGTATAACACAGGCCATTACATGGGTAACTGTGTGAAATGTATTAAGCCCAGTAATTCGTATTTGGCTGAAGTGTAACTTCCAGAAAGGAATATTGAATCTAATATTGACCTGACAACAAACATCAAGAGATGGAGAATCCACCACTTCCCTTGGTAGTTTGTTTCAGTGGTTAATCACACTCACCATTAAAAATTTGTGCCTAATTTCCAATTTGAATTTGTGTGGCTTCAGCTTCCAGCAACTGGATTTTTGTTGTACCTTTCTCTGCTCCATTAAAGAGCCCTTGATACCTGGTATCTTCTCCCCAAGGAAGTACTTATACACTAAGTCTCCTCTCAATTTTCTTTTTGATAAACTAAACCAACTGAGCTCTTATGTCTTTCACTATAAAGCATTTTCTTCCACCCTCAAATAGTTTTTGTGGCTCTTTTTTGCACCCTCTCCAATTTTTTACCATTCTTGTTAAAATGTGGACATCAGTATTGAATAATAATAAAAAAATAATCAATCAGAATGATTCACCTAGTATGCAACACACCACCAACAACTAAAACCGAACAACCAAACCCAACTCTCCTCCCCACAACTCTCACAGGTTGATTCAATATCAGGGACCTTGAAGAGAGGAGAAACTTAAATGTATCTTAGAGCCTGATGTATTTTCTGGAATTTAACAGTACAAAATGCAGCTGGCCAAAATGGAAGAAGCTTATACAGATGGAATTACAGAGCTAGGATAAACTGCAATAGTGTTTGCAAGTGGTTCTTAATATGTTTCATGCCTCAGCAATGGGTAGCAAGCAGGTTAGTTAACAATTTAAACCAACTATCTGCCCTTTGCAGACTAACATGGAATCACATGGCAAGTTGTAAACTTTACTGACTGATGTCTTATTTTAGAGCAAACTGAAGAAGTACAGCATCACAAAGGGCAGTAAAGACTCAGTCAACTTAAACTCAATAACCTGCTTAACTACGTGTGGGCCTGTGCACACTGAATCAGCACAAAGGATTGCCAAGTGGAAAAACCTAGAATGCCAGGGACCAGCTGAAGGCAGTTTGTGTCTGGTTCTCACTTTTCAAAGTCTTATCAGGTTTTGCTCACGTCTTTATGTGTATGTTTGTCACTCTTTCTGGGAACACATTAATCTATTCAGTTAACTGTTAACCAGACTTGCCCTAAAGTCACAGCTGTTCGTATTGTTAACCAAGAAACCGGAAAGATGAACATTCGTGCTTCTCACATCAAATAGCTTGGCTTCTGTTCCCAGACTTGATAATTATAGGCTCTATTATATTCTCTGTTTGCACGCTCATGTGGCAAGAGGTATAATCAAAACCCATATAATAAACACTGTATGCAAAGTGTGTTGGTTCATACTCACTCTCCTTCCTGAAGGAAGGGTGATCGGATTTAAGAAAGCCATGGGTTAAGATCCAAATGAGGCAATGCCTTTGGCATTAGAAGGACAGAATGTTTTCTGGACCACACCCTTAAAGTACAGTTTTGACAGACCGCCTCAAGTAAACTTACAAGTATAAACTCCAGGAAATCCCATTAATTAGTAGGGTGAGAATCTCTCAGGAAAACATGAGTCATGGTTTAACCACCACCAAACAGTTAATTTAAAGTAAACCTGGCAAAAACTCAAAGGCTTATGTTGAGCTGGTAAAAACTAACTCTCCCCTCCATATAGAGCTAAATGTCAATCAATGAAGACGAGTTTCATGAGAAATTGTTCAACAATAAACTTGACTAAGCAGAAATGTTTCCAAAAGCAAAGTCCCTTCAGCTACTGAGAAAAAGATGACCTCTCTGGCCTGGAACCAGCAGATCTTTTACTCCAACGTAAGAGAGAAATGACTATGGGAAAGTTAGCTTGTCTTGGTTATCCCTGGTGGGCTACCACTATGATAGGGTGACCAGACAGCAAGTGTGAAAAATCAGGACAAGGGGTGGGGGGGTAATAGGAGCCTATATAAGAAAGAGACTCAAAACTCGGGACTCTCCCTATAAAATTGGGACATCTGGTCACCCTATACTATGAACTATTCCAAAACTCCTGCACTAGTTTTATGAAGGTGTGCTTGCAAAAAGCTCACCCCTACTTCATCTAGCCAGACTGTACTTCAAGGCAGCCATATTTCACGCTTTTAAAAATAAACTGCAAAGCTAACATAAGCACCGAGTCTAGTACAGAAACAAACCCTTTATGTTCCCCCTAGCCAGGCTGCAAGGGGTTTCAGCACAGAAGAAAGTTAACTTAAAAAAAAAAATTCTGATACTCCTAAGAAATCCTTTGGTATTTCCTTGTCTGCTAAAATTCCATCATTCTGTGTCCTTAGTAATACCGTTAGTCCCATGAAACCTAAAATTTGTTAGTTAAAATATTTCTGAGTTGAACATGTTCTGTAGCCTGAATTAAGCCCATAAGGAATATCTGCTGAATCCCCCAACTAGCCATTTTTCAGTGTTGCTTTACACTTCACCTTTAACCACTGTAAGCGCAGAGGGAACACCATCACTGTACAATCCTAGCTACATATTCTGCAAATACTCACGCACACGGAGAGCACACTTATATTACTGATGCTCCCCTGCAGGGCTATACTCTGAACTGGAAACACTGTGCTCTAACAAATCTGATTAAGGAGACTCTTGGGGAGGGACCTAACTGCTTAGTAACAGAGCCCCGTAACAGTATTCTTCCCCCCCAAACAATACAATGAAATCAGGTGGGAGAGCTAAGTCACTTGTTTCTGGAAGAGCCCTTGTATTAGACATGCATTCCCAAATGCGGGATTTAAAAGCCTGATGATCTCCAATTTAAACTGGCAAATAATTCACAAGAGACACTAAAGTAAAGAGAAGCACAGGGGCGATGAGGTGAACTGAGATGACAGGGAAGCCAACAAGGCAACAATGGTGACTCATCGGGAGGCATGTGTCTGTTCAGTTTGGGGGTTAAAATTCCTGAAAACATGGAGCAGATGGCTCTAAAAGCATGGGAGACTTGGGGCTCTGACTTGCTTTTGACACAGGGCTTTTATTTGAGTTCCTCTCCACACGCATAAGAGCGTGCACCCATGCACACAACAGGTCACATATGTGATTCATGTAAAGCTTTTGTAGGGAAAAGCATGTATCCCACTTCCTTAGAGAGCCATGAGGAGGTGTGAGAAACACGGAAGTCTACAGACTCCAAAGAAGGTGTACGATCTTCTTGAGAGACAGGGGAATTAAAGAAAACCATAGCAACAAGTCAGTCCACCTACCCAACCACCCACCCACCACCAGTTTCATTTGCTGACGCACTTCAAAAACAAGCTGGCTCCTACCAGCTCTGGAAGGTGAGCAAGCCCTGAGAGCTCATTAAATTCCCTTCTCTGCTACTCTCGTATGCCTGCAGCTAGTGAGCAAGTAGGATATAAATAGAAGTTATATAACATCTCTTTGTTGATTCCTGTGCTTACCAAAAAAAACCCACCCAACAACCCTGCAGCATGACCTTGTTTTTTTGAATAGCTTGCCTCTGTCTGCTTGCTGAGGACTTTAATCCTGTTAGGGATCTTCTTAAAAGTTTAAACAACAGGATATAGATTTCACAGACAGAGGAATACAGACAATATATTAAACATTAGCAAGTTACTTTCTATATTCCTTATAATTTTAGAATGACACCCACTGACTGTTTAACTGACCCAGGGCTTCTCCAAGTAAGATATAGGAGAACATGTAGTTCTAAATAATACAGTATATAGATCTACAGAGATCATACCATGGTGAAGAGATTTAACATTCAGACTCTGACATAGTTCCCCGTCCTCATTTTTCACCCATATAAATGCTATATTACAAAGGGCCAGTGATGTGAGGCTCCAGCAAGCTGCTGTCTTGGTTACTGATGCTTGATTACTTGCAAAACACAATATATCAATAACAGAGTGGAAAGAGTTCACAGGTTCAATACCCTCTTCCATTACTATACTGCCTTCTTACCCACCCTATTCACAACCTGAGCATTCCTCTCCGATAGCTTTATCTCGTCCAGCGAAAAAGAAATTATTTTAATCAAACAAGACCAGCTATTCGATCTCCAGTTCCCAATGCAGTAATGTTATCAGTTATTATTATTTATACTATAGTGGTGTCTTAAGGCCAAGTGTGATAGATGGTATGTGTACGCACACACATACATACTTATACATATATGATAGTCCCTGCCCCAGAGAGCTTGCAGTGAAAAATCTCCTTGCCCACATGATAATCAGGGATATGTTGCAACATGTGTTGACTTAATGATGTTTACAGTGTGACCAGATCAACTGGGATACATCCTGCAACATTTATACAGTACATAGATCATTAATATAGTACCCAATGGCATAAGAGACATATTACAGACAAAGAAGAGGACAAGACTGCTGCCCAAAAGAGATTACAATTGATGACAAGGATGTTTGCTGAGAATTATGCTACTTCTCTTTGTAGGGAAAGTTTTGAAGCAGCAGTTTTGTTTGGAGTGTCACCAAAGCTAACTTTGACATTCTTTGGAGTACTGTACCTGGGAAAAGTTTCTAATAATTTCATGATGACCAGCTCGTAGGCTGTTGGACAATAACACACGATGATTGTATTAGTTTTCTAAACAGATGTTAGATCTGTCTTGAGAATATTATTTTTCAGATTTAACCCTATACCAAAAAATATTGGTTATTGATTTATATAAATACCCCCGCATGCACATTTTATTTACACGCACACAAACACGAAGACAAATGTATAGTACACATATGAAGAAAGAAAAACAGTTTTTCTACAGTTAAAGCATTAGGGATCCTGAACTGTTGGTCAGAAAGAAAAATCTGACAATTCCTACTTGCAAGAGCTTAGTGGCCCAGAAAGCATTTGAAATGGTCCACCAACACACTTCATCTGACAACTTTCAAGACACCGGACCACAAAGCAATTGCTATCACCCAGATATTTTGTGTGTGCAGATGCAACTGAATATTGAGTAGTTTTGTAATGGTTTTTAAACACATGAAATATATCTTCCATATTTTAATAAACTGGACAATGCCCATTTTTAAAAAATCCACATCACTCTGATTAGTACTCCTTAGTCAGAAGGTACAGAACAGGTGGCTGCTGGGGGTAGCAAACTATTAGGGGTAGCAAACTAGTCACTGTGGACTGAGAAGGGATGGCAGTTTGCTAGTTTGCCTAGGGCACTAGAATACCTAGAAAGGTCCTGATTTTGCATATCCCTTCACTGCCTGAATTCTGACCAATTTTCAGGGTTAATTTCAAATCACCTGGTGTGCACTCTGAAGCAAGGTTGACCTAAATTCTGCAACCAAGTCCTCTGGCCCCTGCAGTGTTCCAGTGCAGCTGTCTAGAGATTCTACCACTTCAAGTACATTTAGTTGATGGAATTTTTCATTGACGTATATATGAAAGATTAACCTTATAAATATGTTACTAAATTCAACTTTGCACTACCACTTGATTTTGTACATTTCAATGTGCTGCGGAATTTTATATTGAAAAGAAACAGTAATTATGATAGCTGTGAAGCAGAGGGTTTTGACAGTTGGGTAGGACACAGCTGGAGGTTCTGGCACTAAGGAAAGTGAGGGGAGGGGAGTGGTTTAGTAGCACAGAGTAAGTAGATTTCTGACATTTCATTTCAAAGTTATTCATCCCAGTGGGATGAATGGTGCAGTTCACATCTCTCCGAGTTACAGTTTCAGGTTGACTGCAGAGACTCAGAGACCACATCTGTTTACGACTGCAAGGGACACTGCCAATATCTCACTGACAATTAGAGTTAGTGATCTGAAAGGAACTACGACTCTCCATCCAACAAATGCTATTGATAGCTAGGATGCCCATATCCTTTTGGGTATAGATTTAGCAGTCCTGGTTGGCTGCTGAGCTGAGAAGTCAGATTAGAACTGAAGGAGCAATAGATTGGAAAGGCAATGTAGTAGATCAGAATGGTCTATTTTTAAATGAGCCTCCTAGCTTATCTAGATAATGATGTTGAACTCCTGGGTAATTACAACATCAGATGACTTTTGAATTTGGCATCTGTGATTTTTCAAAGGTTACCACTGGTTCTTTTTAGCACTGACCCAGGACATGAAATGTTTTTCTTCTCTTAATACCAACTACAGTATGTCAAAATGGCACCTTTTTACTTAGCAGATCTGCTCCCCTTGTGCAGTCGAAGTCCTTGCTACTTTAATGTCAAGAACATTTTCTCTTTAAATTTAAAAAAAAAAAAAACACCTGTGCACAGTCAACACAGCTAAGAAAGAATGATCTCAACTACTTCTTGTGCATCAATTACACAATTTTTTACTGAGCTTCTATCCACTGCCTTTGAAGGCAATAGGGTACACCAGGGTCAAAAACCATAATCTGCCATGAAGGATCTCTCTTACTAGCATGGATGTGTAAGAAGGAAAGAAGCCAACATGTCTCTCAGGTCCCAGATAATTCTGCAGGGCTGGCACATATAATTAGCACCTTTTATGTGTATAATAAGCTGATGTGATATGGAAATTAAGACTCAAATATGGAACACCACAACGCCATTTTTACAGTCACATTTCAGAGAAGAATCACACTTATGCTGTAAGCTCCAGACCTTGGCCCAGAGCAGTTTTTTATTCTTGCTGCTTCATTAACTTTTGACTGTATGCTGTAATCATAACTGTGGCACTGGCTCCCAGCGCTAGTATTATGGCACTACAGCACATGCTCTTCAGGATGCTGTTGCGAGAGGATAGTCCCTGCTCTTCTCTTCCCAGATCTGGCTTTCACATCTCCACCAAAGAGTTCCACACAGAGTTCCACTGCAAGATGATTTCTTGATCCCCTGAAAGCAGTTCCATACATGATGGGGACATAGAAGGACCCTCTTTCCCTTCTCTTAAGCAGCCTCAGTTCCACCCCCTCCTATTCCAAAAGCAAGCAGCCACTGAGAAATGAGTAGTAGGGAGCAGGCACTAATGGAAATTAAAAGTAATATTCAGAGTCCGAACTTTAATGCAGGCGGGGAATCAACTTCTCATCTGCATACAATTCACTTTGGTTTGATTATCAATCCCCTTTGCCATGTAATTTCTATTTGCACCCTTACCAGGAGTGGTATAGCTGAGGAAAGAAGAATTATGGTTTCACCTGTAAGAGTATATGCAATAAGACAGAGATATACTAGTCCTGAGGACTGGTACCATATTAAGCTCTTGTTGGATTTTAGTACATATTTCACCAAAATGAAGTCAGTCTCATCACTTTATTTGATCTTGACAACACTACTTGGGAGGGGTCGTGGGAAACCTATTTTTCATGTAATCTAACTTTTGAGAAGATCCCTAATTAAGTGAGCAGACCAAAATCGCCATGGAGAAGAGGAAGTTATGTAAGGGAGTTTACTCATCATTAACTTTCACAGATCCAGGAAACCTGAAACTCTGGGAGGTGAAACAGCATATACGGTGCACATCATTTTTATTTGGCAGATGAGAGATGTGCTATAGGAGAAGTCTTTAGTCTTTCATTGTCATTCACTTGCCGAGTTTATGTTAACTGAAGCAAATTCAGTGTTGAAGTTTATATATGCAATAGACTACCCTCTGATCTGCTTTAAAGGAGAGAAGTATGCTCTAAATTAAGCTTACCTACAAGCAAAATCATGCAAAGCAAGCCAAAGAAAAAAAAACGTATGTAGCAACAGGTGCCACACACAGGCCAGCAGCACTACAGAAAGAGTGTGTATGACTGTTCTTTTACATAACACAGCTCTGAAGGCGATTTCTGAAACCGCCTCTATCCACGCATTTCTCAGGCGTTTTTGCTATTTCTCAGAAAGCACAAGGGGAGAGTGACTGGTTCCAGCTTTCTGTGAGTAGATACACTAGGAGTTACATAAAATATAAGGGAGCTTATATAATTTTCAGTTCCGTGAGCAGTAACGTTTGTCAAGTTAATGTATTGTCTTTTCTGACCCTTCGATTCAAACTCGTCTGTGCTATTATAAAGGCCATGGTGCTAAATCAGGGGTAAGCTTCCATAGCAAATTTGAGTTCTCACACCAATAGGAACAATAAGCTAATTTCAAAAACAAACAGTTCCTTAGAAATTTCTATTAGCTTGCTTGGCAGTAGAAATATTTAAAATGCTCACGTGTATTCTAGAAAATAGAACTAACCTAATCTGGATTAGGAAATTCCATGCTGATCGTTTAATGCTTCAATGAAAGAGAAAGTCATTTCCACAGTTAAAACAATCTATCTTTCTATTAGAATAATAATTGAAATAATTAACACTCAGTCACATTCATCACCATTATAAAACATGCAGCAACACCGAAGTGAGTGTGCTCAAAATATCTATTAACAAAGATTTAGTAGCAACAGCTATTCAAGTCATCCTTGTCCAATGACACAGCGATCTCTTCTCCCATTAAGGCACATGGGAGTTACCCGGGAACTCCCATTATTAACTTTAATAGGAGCATCACCACGCAAGTCTCTGTGTGTCAGTGGAAACTTTTTGCTTCAGCACACTGTGCTCATTTCTCATGTGAAAACCTATGCTAAGAAAATACCATGCGAGAACGAAGCATTTCAGATCTCATTGCCAAGAAAGTCATTTTGCGTAACCTGCCAGTATCCCAATAGTTTCCTCATTCTTAAAAGGCCGTATATGGAAACAATTTGAATGCAGCAAAACCATACACGGAGTGTAGCGTGAGTTGTTGAGAATACTATAATTAAATAAGAGTTGCTAAGGGAAAGTTACTCACCTTGCAGTAACTGAAGTTCTTTGAGATGCGTGTCCCTATGGGTGTTCCACTCTAGATGTCAGTGCGTCCCGGTGCCATTGATTGGAGATTTTTGGTAGCAGTGCCTGGACGGGATGCACGCGTTCAGTTGCTATCTCCCATTTTGTTGGAATCTTCTTGAGCGCGTGCGTCCCGCACCCTCCTCAGTTCCTTCTCTACGGTGGAGAGATTATACTAGTACTCCAAAGTAGAGGGGAGGAGGGCGGGGAGTGGAACACCCACAGAGACACATCTTGAAGAACTTCAGTTACTGCAAGGTGAGTAACTTTCTCTTCTTCGAGTGCTGTCACTGTGGGTGCTCCACTCTGGTGACCGTGTAGCAGTACCCACTGTGGTTGGTGGGACTTTGGAGATGCGGCAGTGAGTACTGTAGAGAGCACTGTATGGCCTGCTATGGTGTCTGCCGTGGTATCTTGCATGATAGTGTAGCTTTTGGCAAACGCGTGTTCAGATGACCATGTAGCCGCTTTACAGATGTCAGGAATGGGTACGTTATGTCTACGTAGCTCGAGTGGAGTGAGTTCTAATGCCTTCGGGCGGTTGAATATTTTGAATGAGGTAACAGGATCTGACGCAGTTAAGAGATCCACTTGGACAGATGTTGTTTAGAGACAGCCATACCTTTCTATCTTTCAGTAATGGAGACAAAGAGTCATGGGGACTTACGAAATGGCTTAGTCCTGTCTAAATAAAAGGCGATTGCTCGCCTGACATCGAGAGTATGCAGGGTTGCCTCATGCGGAGTCTTGTGAGGTTTGGGATAGAAAGTAGGTAAGTATATTGTTTGATTAAGGTGGAAGGTGGATACCACCTTAGGGAGAAATTTAGGACGTGATCTCAGAATGACTGTCTTTGGAGAAGATTGTGTAGGGAGGATAGGCCATCAGGGTGCTTATTTTTCCTCCTCTCCTTGCTGATGTTATTGCAACTAAGAAAACTACCTTTATGTACATATGAAGAAGAGATAAGGTAGCTAAGGGCTTGAATGGAGGTTTCATGAGACTGTGAAGAACGAGGCTAAGATTCCGTGTAGCTGCCGTTGGCTACATTTCAGAGTAGAGATTTTGCAGACCCGTGAGAAATCGTTTTATGGTGGGGTGGGTAAAGAGTGAGTAACCTTCTAACAGTAGTAGGAAGGTAGTAAGCGCCACCAGGTGTACTTTGATGAAGTTGAGCGAGAGTCCATCCTGTTTTATTTGCAGAAGGTAGCCCAGGATGTTAGGGACGATCACCGTATTGGGTGTTAAGTGATTACGTGAGCACCAGAGGGTGAAACGCTTCCACTTCTGCAGGTAAGTTTTACGAGTGGAGTCTTTTCTACTATGCAGGAGGACGTATCGGACTTGCTTGGAACAGGCTAGTTCATGGTTTGGAACAATGAAGGAACCAGGCTGTCAGGTGGAGCTTTTGGAGCTGAGGGTGAAGGACCCATCCATTGTCCTGGGAAAGAAGATCTGACCTGCTGGGGACAGCTCATGGATGATGGGAAGACAGGCAGAGCGGGTAAGGATACCATGTCTATCTCGGCCAAACCGGGGCATTAAGTATGACCCTGGGCCTTGTCGTCGATGATCTTCCGAAGAACCATGTTTAGCAGACCGATTGGTGGGAAGGTGTACAGGAGAGAGGTGTTCCACGGGATGAGGTATGCATCTTCTAGGGATGCAGTCCCGAGTCCCTCTCTGGAGCAAAATAGGCAACATTTTCGATTCTGGGTTGTGGCAAAGAGGTCTATTGACGGGGTGCCCCAGAGGGAGAAGAGCTATTGAAGTATTGTGGGGTGCAGTTCCCATTCATGTTCTGTCGAGAAGTGCCTGCTGAGTGCGTCGGCAGTAGTGTTGTGCCAGCCGGGTAGGTAGGAAGCAATGATTTGTATTTGATGTTGTTTGCACCAATTTCATAGTCAGGTGGCTTCCGTGCATAGGGAATGAGATTGGGCTCCTCCTTGTCTGTTGATGTAGAACATACATGTTATGTTGTCTGTTAAGACCCAAATAGATTTGTTCTTTATGAGGGGAAGAAAGTGAAGGCATGCTCGCCTCACTGCTTTGAGCTCTAGGAAATTTATGTGTAGGCGTGTCTCTGATGCGGACCATCGGCCTTGTGCCCTGTGTCTGCCTAGATGCACTCCCCAACCAATTAGGGAAGCATCCGTGGTGAGTATGAGCATTGGGGATCATTGCTGGAAGGAAACACCTGTACAGAGGTTTTCTAGTCTTGTCCACCAATGTAGGGAAGCTAGAACATTGGGAGGAGGAGTTAGCAGCACTGAAGACATCTCCTATGTAGCCTAGCATACTGGACCATGAAGGTGGTGGCTGCCATGTGACCAAGGAGCTATAGACACATTCTTGCCTGTATCCTGGGACGAATAGAGAGCATGTGTATAAGCTGTGTGATAGCGAATAATCTGTGATTTGGGACCGAGGCTCTGCTTTGGATTGAGTCCAGATGAGCTCCAATGAACTCGATCTGTTGTGTAGGAGTCAGGGTGGATTTTGGATGTTTATTTGGAGGCCTAGGCTGTGAAAGAGGGAAATGGCAAAATGGGTAGTTTGAAGTGTCTCGCCATAGGAGTTGCCCTTGATGAGGCAATCATCCAGGTAGGGGAAAAGCGAGATCCCATGGAGGTCTGTGGAGGTGAGCCACAACCACGGCTAGAGTCTTGGAAAAGACTCTCGGCGCTTTGGAGAGTCTGAAAGGAAGAACTCTCTATTGAAAATGGTCGTGACTGATTGTGAATCGTAGGAAGCATCTGTGAGCTGGATGAATTGATATATGAAAATAAGCGTCCTATAGGTCCAGGGCTGTGAACCAGTCTCCTTGATCCAGTGCAGGAATTATTGTGCCCAGTGTGACCATCTTGAATTTTTGTATCCTCACAAATTTGTTCAGTTGTCTAGTATAGGCCTCCATCCCCTGTCTTTTTCTGGGTCACAAAGTAATGGGAGTAGAACCCTTTCCCTCGATGTTATGTCGGCACAGGTTCCACTGCGCCTAGTTGTGAGCCACTTCTGCGCGAAGTAAGTGTTCATGAGAGGGGTCCCTGAAGATGGATGGAGAAGGGTAGGAGGGTAGGATATAAACGGGATAGATTAGCCAGACTGAACTATTTCGAGGACTCAGCGGTCCTGTGTAATCCACTGCCAGGCATGTTGGAAACTCTGGAGGTGGTGGCCAAATGGACAAGTAGGTGGTGGAATCAAGGGGTGGCCGTGCAGACCCTCAACCAACCTTTCAAAATTGTTCTTTATTCCCCGATGGGTGGGAGATGGTTGCTTGAGCTTGATTTTGTCTGCGCTGAGGGGGTCTAGCACGATTCCTAGTTATGTCATATGGTTTGGGTTGAGGCCAATAATACTGTTGTGTGTGGGGTCTTTGGTAGGGTTATAAATAAATCTTGCGACCCAAGACGTCAAGGCGTTTAAGGTCCTTGTCTTGCGGGGTGGGCTGATATTGTGGCCATTTCATCCTTTGGGGGACTGCATCCATGACAAGAGATTTCGCTGGTGGATGAGAAAATAGGAAGTCAGCATCCTTAGCAAGAACATAGTATTTACGTTCGGCCTTTTTGCAAGTTGGCAATAAAGAAGCTGGAGTTTGTCAGGAGTGCTTCATTTATGGGGAGTGCGATCTTTGAGGGCGCAGACGGCTGAAGGATTCTGAGGAGTCTGTGTTGTGTCTCCTGAACCTCTTCTAAGGGAACGTCTTGACTGAATGCCACCCTCCTGAAAAGTTCTTGAAATTGTTTACAGTCGTCCATGTTCTGTGGAGGCGGAGGGAAGAGATCTCCGTCTGAAGCTGATGGAGAGTTAGGAATCGGTGAGTCAGGATATGGTGTGTAGCTCACATTCTCAGGAGGGGGTTCAGGTGCTCTAGAAGTGGATGGAGCTGGAGATCAAGGCACAGAAGGAGGTAGTGGTTTGGTGGAAGAGGTCTGAGGATGAGTAGCAGGATGTGGCCAAGGGCACCACTGAGAGATGAGAACCCAGGTGCTGACCATGGTGGGGGTGAAGTAGGGAAACTGAAGGCTGGTGGCTGTTAGCCATGACCTGATGTGGAAGAGGTTCCAATAGAGGAGGAGAGGCACGTGGGGAGAACTCTGCCTGCTGCTTTATATCGAGTTCGCTGTCAGTAAAGGTAGGTCAGTAAAGGCCCGTTTAGGTGGGGAGAGCAGCTGTTCAAAAAGTGAGCCCTGTGTATCCAGGAGCAGGGAGCTAGGATCAGGTGGCACTGAGAGGTCACATTGAGTGAAAAACTGTTGCTCCTGCTCCCTGGGCTGCGCCGAGCCTGCTCTGTGCTCTAGCGCGTTATCAAGTGAAAGTGAAACTCAGCGGTGCCGCGGAGTGCTTGGAGGTGCCCTGCCGGGAGTCCACTGCCGGTGCCCGGGTGGGAGGCAGGCTCGGTGCCGACGTTCTTCTCGACACCGGGGTAGAGCGCGCTGTCGGCACTGCATCTATTTTCGGTGCCGAGGGGACCAGTGCCGCGGAAACCTTCCTCGCGCGGGAGGTCGGGTCCCTGCTTCTGCGCAAGCTGCGGCTGATGTGTTAGAAAAGGCTGAGATGCCTGCCTTTGGCGCTGTCAGCACAGAGGGTAAGCATCTCGCGGGAGACCCTTTACCCTTGTTAAAGTCTCTCCTTTGAGACTGCTATGCTTCTTGCCTCTTCTCCAGAGAGGGTGAAGCAACGCTCCCCACTGGTTCGTATCTGGCTGGGGAGCATGTGGGAGCGGGTTTAACTTTCCCCGTCTCCGAAAGCGGCTGCAGGGGTTTTTCCATTAGAAGCATTTTAAGCCACAGGTCCCTGTCGCGCCAAGGTCTTGACCTGAGGCTCGTACAGTGGAGGCACTTTGTGGGGACGTAAGTTTCCCCAAGGCACTTCACACAGCGTGAGTGCCCACCCGACTGTGGCATTGAGTCCTGACTGAAAACACACTTTTTGAATCCTGAAGCCCCTGGCATTATGAATTAGAAATGGCAGAGGAAAGTGTCTCAGCGGGAGACAAGCCTGAAGCGAAAAAGTTTTTTTTTTTTTTTAAACTAAGTAACTAACTATGTAACTACACTAAAGGAAGAGAAACAACTGGGATGTAACTAATAACTATTTCTATGTTCTTTGCTACTGTTTCCTACAGAGGCCAGGGAAGAAAAGTAGCACTGCTCCAAGTCCCGTCTTCAGCAGAGGATGGTTGAGAAGGAACTGAGGAAGGTGTGGGACACCTTCAACAAGACGGGAGATACCAACTGAGCGTATGCGTCCCGACCAGGCACTGCTACCGAAAATCTCCACTCAACGGCGCTGGGACGCACCAACACCTAGAGTGGAGCACCCACAGGGACAGCACTCGAAGAAGAAGAATAAATTCACTTGTGCCATGAATGAAGATAATCAATTTGTGTAGAATTCCAAGGCAAAGAATTTCAGTAGGTGGAGTTTCTGAAAGTTAAAATTAGAAATACATGTGCACCGATAGTCTGTGATACAAGATTAACAAAATTCAGAGTCACTCTTCTAATGCAGTTTGTTAAAATTACAGTAGGATTTCAGGTTTCAGAGTAGCAACCGTGTTAGTCTGTATTCGCAAAAAGAAAAGGAGTGCTTGTGGCACCTTGGAGACTAACAAATTTATTTGAGCATAAGGTTTCGTGAGCTACAGCTCACTTGCATCCGATGAAGTAAGCTGTAGCTCACGAAAGCTTATGCTCAAATAAATTTGTTAGTCTCCAAGGTGCCACAAGCACTCCTTTTCTTAGTAGGATCTCAGTAAATCCACACTAAAGACTGGGAGACCTATTATGAAGTTCTCACTAATTTGCAAAATTGAAGAAGTGAATAAAAATGCAGAGGGAGGAAAAGATAATGCACCCAAAATGTACTTTGTTCATTTTGACAAGTGTATCTGGGTTTTCATAATACCTCATAATAGACTAGTAATGTTCCACAGCATGCTTTGTAGAAGTAATGAAGTACTCTGCTATTAAATCTTTCCTATGCAGAAGGGAGAGATTCTTTTTAAAAACATGAATTGAAAGCAGTGTCGATGAATCGACTACCGAATGCAGTCCTTCTGTAACAAAGTCTCCAGTAGCTTCAGTTCCCCTGCTCACTACCTTAACCTTCTAGTTTTCTAGGCAACTAGATACAACGTTGTCCCCAGGTGCGAAGGGGAAGCACCCAGAAAGGAGACCAATTTAACTGAGCCATAATTTAGTAATTACTTTGTGGGAGGGAGACACGAAATCATGATTTTACTACATCAACCTTCAAGTTCATTTTAATTTGTAAATTCTGAGCCAGCTGTTCTCCCAGAAATTAAGCTCTGTCGTCAGCATTTTTCTATATTAAATTTGTATGCTTTATTTTTAATGACTCAAGTGGTGCTGAAAGATTAGAACAGCTGTACTTCAGCTCTTTATTTATTTATACTGAAGCAGCACCTTGAGGCCCTGATCAGAGAGCCCCATTATGCTAAACCCTGAGCAAGGCAAGAACACTCCCTGCCCCACAGAGCTCACAATCTAGGATTATAACAAGACGAAACAGATAGATAAACTAACAAGTGGGGGTGCCAAGATGGGGACCTTTGCATACACTGCCACATTTTTCACTTTGGCACTCTGCCTTTTGGGCTGTGGGAATCCTTGAGGAGTAGTTCATCTATGGCACAACTACTTCACAGGGTATGTTCAGCATAGTCCCATTCATAGTTTGGGTGCATGAGTAATAGTTCCTGGGTGTGCTTGTGACCTTGTATTCTGTATAGCACGAGCTGTAAGTTGCAGTTAATTATTTGGTGCATAAAACCTCAGTGTAATTCTGTACTTGGAATCAATTCATCTGAACTAAAAAAAAAACCCCAAAAGTCAAACCGCACCCCCACTAAGAGGAGATATTTTCTATGGTTGTATTAGTGCATGTAGACACACATGCTCTCTCTCTCTCTCTCTCTCTCTCTCTCTCTCTCCTCCCCCACCCCCTGAACCACTGTTGGCTACAAAGATCATTTTCCTAAAGGTAGGGACACTCCCTGAGCACTTACCCGTGAAGCTGGAGAGGATGGAAAAAGTTATTCTAGTTTGCTGGAAGTAGCATCTTAAAAGGCAAGATCACGACAGAAATTGGCAGAGCTGTAAGGTACGGATGTGAAAGTGCCATGAGGTTTACTAAAACTGTTCCACGCCAACAACTTCTTCCTCAGCAAATAATTTACAATCTCCCTGACATGTGCAGTGATACACATCAAATGGAAACTAGAGAGTCTTCGTTTTTGGTTAAAAATGTTTCCTTGGAGATGGATGGAAGATTTCCCTACTATATGTAAATCAGAGTTAGAAAGGGACCCCTTGGGTCATATAGTCAAAATAAATTGAGATGTAGCCTTATTCAGTCCATTAGCTTCAAATTCCAGAATAAGCTAAGGAACATAGATTTATCCTTGCTGGACTGGAACAGAATTTGATTTACTCATCAATATGACATAGGAAGATACCTGTGCATTGCTAGGAAGATGAAGGCTCAGGTTTAACACTCAAGATAAATTTCACTCTGCAATAGCAGTGGTTTATTAAAAATTTAAAATTGGTGTGGGGCTCTTTATCCTTTGTCTCAGGAAGAGTGAGCTAAACGTTGATCACAAGAGCGCACCCCATGTTCTCTTGCTCATACATATAGCAACAGAGTGCTGAGTGTGGAGTCTGAAATTTGTAAGGAGCCACGCAGGTTCTCCCCATACTACCAGAATATACTATATTAGAAGGTGATGTTGCTGAGAATTACTGAATCAGTGTGGTTTCTTGACACTGCACAGTGACATTGTGTATAACTATGCTGGCTGAGTATCACACAGTGAGATAACCTCACAAAGCAACATCAGTTCGTCACACTGAGTTGTGGGTCTCTGACTCAATACAATGATGGATATAACTATTTGTTCTTCAGGATTTAATACAACTGCTAACATCCAGACACCAGTGCCCTTCAGAGCCCTTTATTCTACTTCTTTTCCTACCAGAGCATATGCTGTAACAAGTGCATATTCTTTTTATTAATAATAATGGAAATAAACACTTTTTAGGTAATCTGGTCACAGAAAGTCTGATGTCTACTGCACATCTTGAGAGCTTGTGGCTTTTAGCAAAGCCTGATATTCCCCCTCCCCCTTGCAAAAATCTGAGCTAAATTAATCTTGATATAATTCCACTGATTTCAAATGAATTATATGAAAACGTGTGTGTGAATTATAACAAGTCAGCTTGTCTATCATCATCATCATCATCATGCATTAGTTAAAGAAGTGTTGAAAGGGCCCAATCAGAATCAGGGCCCCATTGTGCTGGGCACTGTGCAAACACACAGAAAAAATATTCCCTGTCCTGGAAATTTCACAATCTATAAGACAGACAGACAAAAGGTTGGGGGAGTGGATGTAAAGTACTGGAGATAATATTTCTAAAATCAATGCACTACAGCTGTGACATTAAGCTAGAAACCTAAACATGTCAATTACCTGAAGAGTTGAGAAATATTTCATGATATTTAATTCTCTAAAAGAAAAATAGTAAACAACTGTTTAAAAATAACTGCACTACCAAGTTACTGATAGTTTTATTTGGACACAGAATAGAAAGAAATTAAATTATTGTACAGTGACAAAGTTCCTCCTCTGCCTTGGTGGGTCCTGCACTTCTGGGCAGATTTGCTCACCTCAGAGGTTCACGGGAGCCCTCAATTTGGCCACTTAAGCGGCTCAAATCTGCTGTTCACTCAGTTAGCTTCATCACTGGCCAGCATGGGGAAAAGGAAGAACAACAATCCCCGCAGTCTCTGCTGATCCACCTAGTGGATTGGGTAACAGACCAGAGACCTTCCCCTCTGGTGGAACCCACAGCCCAGTTCAACTCCTCCAGTATCAAGTAGGGAGCTGGGGGGAACGTGGGCCTGCCCTCTATTCCGGGTTCCAGCCCATGGCCCTGTGGATTGCAGCTGTCTACAGTGGCTCCTGTAACAGCTGCGTGACAGCTACAACTCCCTGGGCTACCTCTCCATGGCCTCCTCCCAACACCTTCTTTATTCTCACCACATGACCTTCCTCCTGATGTCTGATAATGCTTGTACTTCTCAGTCTTCCAGTAGTACTCCTTCTCACCTCTCAGCTTCTTGCGCCTCTTGCTCCCAGCTCCTCGCACACGCACCACAAACTGAAGTGAGCTCCTTTTTAAACCCCAGGTGCCCTGATTAGCCTGCATTAATTAATTCTAGTAGCTTCTTGATTGGCTGCAGGTCTAATCAGCCTGTCTGCCTTGATTGTTTCCAGAAAGTTCCTGATTGTTCTGGAACCTTCCCTGTTACCTTACACAGGGAAAAGGGACCTACTTAATCTGGGGCTAATATATCTGCCTTCTATCACTCTCCTGTAGCCATCTGGCCCGACCCTGTCACAGTACATATTGGGAAAAACCCACCATACAATATACACACATACCAATATCTCTCAAAAAACTCTGCACTTTCCAAGCAATTTTCAGAAGCCCAAATGAAGGTGCATTAAATCCTACACAAACTAATCCTGCTTAAAACATAGAGTCAATGATAAGGCATCACATATTCTAGGATAGTCTTTGCAGGCTCGTTTAGCCACAGCAATGCTTTGGTTCATGTGTGGAAGAACAAAACAAATTGTGCTTTTGACACATGGCTTTTTTATTTTATGCCCATCAAACCGCACTCAAATCCTAGACTGGTAGGTCTAGTCAGCTAGCACAAACTTCTAATTCAGTCATTGAAACCAAACTAAATATAAAGACATGTAAATCAGTGAGAGCAACACTGCCAGAGAATTAACTACAACCTCGGGCTTATCGCAAAGTAAAGTGTCTTCTGATTTTAAGCCAGATAAAAACAAAAGCTTAGTCCTGCAAACTCTTACACACTGGCTTAATTTTACTCATGCGAGTAGTCCCACTAACTACTGCATCCTGCTAGACTGCCTTAACAACCTCAGATCCAAGCTTCCACACAAAGCCAACGTTTAGAAGTCAGTGATACCCAACAACTTTTAAGTTAAAGTGCCTGGGTAAAGACCAGCCTTGAAATATTACAATACAATACACAGTGAGCAGTGACACTTCCCAGTACTTCAGGCCTAAGATTATCTTGTCCCAGCTCAAAGCAATAGTCAATTTCTAGGGATTTTAGAAAGGGAATTCCAACTGATGATGTTTTTAGTAATCAGCTCATTGTTATCAATTTCCTTACCTGTATAGTAGTGTTGCCACCTTCCAGAAGGGCAATGGCTAGCAGAATACTTTCATGAAAAACTCTATCACTGGTGGCATTCATGATGAGGTCTATGACGAGGTTAGATGCACCTTCCTTATCCAGATGACACTGGACATCGGCCAAACTCATTTCACCTCGACTCATTGAACTGGATCCGGAGCTTCCCCCTAGAAAGGTAAATTACAATGAATAGCTTGAGACTCACTCACCCCTTCATTCTATCAGGTGATAGAACTCATTCTCTAATAAAGAAGAGTAAAACGTTATATCCTAATAAATTAACACCATGAATAAATTTAGGTGCCAAATCAGGTGTTTAACTCTGTACAAGAGATAATGACAAGTTCTCTCATGAAGAGCTTATACAGTCTAGAAAAGGGGTTCTCAAACTGTGGGTTGGGACCCCAAAGTGGGTCGCAACCCTGGTTTAATTGGGTTGTCAGGGCTGGTGTTAAGACTTGCTGGGGCCAGGGCTGAAGCCCAGGGCCTGCACCCCACTGCCCGGGGCCCAAGCCGAAGCCCAAGGGCTTCGGCCTTGGGCAGCAGGGCTCAAGTTACATGCCCCCTGCCCATGATTGAAGCCCTTGGGCTTGGGCTTTGCCCCCCTCCCGTCTGGGGCAGTGGGACTTTGGCTTTGGGACCCCCAACCCAGGGCAGCAAGCTCAGGCTTCGGTCCCCACTCCTGGGGTCGTGTAGTAACTTTCGTTGTCAGAGGGGGTTGTGGTACAATGAAATTTGAGAACTGCTGGTCTAGAACATAAACAAAGATAACATGCATTGGGAGACCCAAAGGAAATCATGTCCTTACTTTGAATGTGAGAGTTTGAGGAAATGGTGTCATGAAGGAAAACCGTTTGACACGAACTAGTATTTGCAGCTGTGTGGAAGAAAGAAGCTTTTAGCAGTGACTTGAAAGTGGAGAGGATGGAAGGGGGCTATGTGCAGGAAGGTAATTCCATGTACAAGATACAGCACAGAAGATGGCAGGAAGATGACAGTGGAAAGCAGGACACAAGGATGTGCAGGATTTGCATCACTAGTGGAGAGAAGGGGAAAAGGCAAGACAAGATCCAAGAGATCATAAGATCAAGAGATACCACGGCAACGTGGTGCAGAACCTTAAACACCAAGGGAAAGTAGTTTAGACTTGATACACTCGGCAAATGGGTGCCAGTGGAAGGGAGAGAGAAAGAAACTGGGTCTAGTCAATGAAAAAGATAAATATTGGGATTATGCATGGATAGATGTAAAGTATATTGGTTTCAGAAAGACAAGAGAAGAGTAGGCTGTATATTATGAGGCAAGAAATACAGAAAGCATGAACACATTTTTGATGAGGACACTGGCATTTTATTTATCTTAAAGAGTAAAACTACTGAATCATATTTTGACAAAAAGTCCACTAATATCAGGCAGAATTTAACAAAAAGCCAGAACTAAATGCATTTGCCTTTACCGTGGTTCCCATCAACTTTGACAGCACCCCTTTTGGCAGTAATGAGATTTGACTTGTTTTAGAGATGGTTAATCAGACATTCCTCATGACTATTTTTCCATTATTCATGAAAACGTGAGAATGAATTACAGCAAAAATTACTATGCAAAATGTACTAAGGAAATTTAATCACAGCAAAGATCTGAGATACAACAAAAGCAGCCCTGTTTTAATAGGGTTGCCAGGGCTGGCATTAGACTTGCTGGGGCCTGGGGCTGAAGCCCGCGCCCCACCGCCCGAGGCCCATAAATTAGGCCACTCTCAGCTCAGAAAAAAGTTAAGTTCCTTTATACATTTAATTTTAACCTATTCTCTTTCAACAACAGCATTTGTTTTTGTAGATTAGAAGTTGGCCGACTTCTGCTAGAGTCCATATGAATAAAAACATTTTAAATGATCAAACAGGCAAACTACGCTCATCTTTACAGTGTGAAGTGAAAATAATCCAGAGGCGCTCAACAAAAAAAAATTAGGATGATTTCTGAAACCAACATTAAAAAAACAAATCAGTAGAACTCCTTCCCAATCCTATTGTTGAGGGATAGAAATAAGTTGTCCTTTTCTATGCAACTGACAGAAAGTCATGGGGGTGGGGGAAGCCTCAAAGGAAAAAAAAAAAAAAAGCTATTTCACCTGTAAAATTTTCAGTTTGTTATGCAGAAACAAGCATAGACAATATGGCAGGCTAGAGTCATACAAATCACTAATTAGCAGGCAGCACATCCTACCTCCTCCCCCAGCTTTGCAAGTGCCTCCAGGAGACAACGGGCCATTGCCAAAGCTTGTAAGGCTCTCTCTTCTTCCTGCAGGTCTGACGTTGCCATAGTAACGATTGACCAAAACTTGCCTGAGTGCTTCACCCTTAATTCAAACAGGGTAATGAAATCAGTATTTGAGTTTAATGCATAAATGAACGAACAACACTCAAGAGAAGCAGGAATGTCTTATAATTGCCCTAATTTCACCAGAGGTGGTGGGGGAAGGAAAGAATGAAACCGTCAATGTTTCAAAACAAAACTTCATTGAACATCCTACGATATTTTCAGACCAACCTAGTCACTGTATATCCATCCCATAAGCCTCGACTGAGGTCATGGGTACCAAATACCAGCAATAGTTAAAGTTCACATGCCACTCTTAAAAAATTCTAGCTTGTGTAATATTGAGATTTTATTCCAAAGGTGCATTTTTAGTGGTGTCCATTGAAAAGGACCCACGACTCAACTTTAAAACAGACATGGAATTTGAGTGACACACAAAAAAAAACCAACCACACAAAGTGGGGATTGGATAAGGGGATGGTTAGAACTCTGGCAAAGGGCATGAAGAGAAAAAGGAGATGAAGTCATGGTTTAAGATAACATCTTAGTATGAGAAAAATCCCACCTCTTCATACTCCATTTTGTGAACTTTAAAGAGCTGAAACACCCTCCCATCCCCAAATAATTAATATTAGGTGACAGTACCCATCTGTGTATAATCTCAGCTCCGTTAATAGTTTACTGCTTTCCAACTCTTTAGTAAATACAAAGAGTTGAAAAGCAGTAAACTTTCCAACTCTGCAGCAAATACAGATGGGTCATTATGATCAGACAGCATCCTACCCCGTGAGATCTTGCATGTTGCAGGACACCAGTCCTCTAATAGCCTGTAGCCTCTCAACTATATTCAAAGCCAGAAGCCCACAAGCAATGTTCTACTCTGGGTAAGAAGCCCTGAACACATGCAGCTCATCAGTGGAAGATGAGAGCTGTCATACCTATCAGAATCTGAACCACCATTAATAGGCCCAATGCTGCTCCCACTATTGTCAGTAAGAACACAGCTGGGATCACAATTGAGTACTATGTCTGCACGCTGCATGGTTATTTTCGTAACACAAGAGTTGGCAGCAAGCCAAGCAATGACCAGGTATAGTAGGTATTTTGAGAGTCTTTTAAGACCTTTGTAGGTAAAGACAGAGACAAGTAACTGTAAAAATATTGGTCAGGGACTATATTTCAATTAAATACCTGGAGTTTTGAGGAGACTTAAGAAAAAAATGACTTCAGAAAGAGAGGGGAAAAAAATCTAAGCTGGAACAAAGCTGAGTATGTTAATGACCTTGAACTACACTGGCAAAATTCATCCTGCACATTGTATTATAGTTCATACGCCAAGTAATGTAGTTTGCCAGATCCATGCAAAATGTCCCCAACAACGTAGCTTGACATCATCTGCTGTACAAATTAAGCCTTTGTTTAAAAGCTACAGAAGTGATTTTTAAAACATATAAAAAATAATGAAATAGACCCATTAAAATACACAGCGTAAAAAGAGGAGTGATTTGTACTTTGGAGAATAACACTTTACATTGGGCTCTCTTCAACAAGTGATGGGGGCAGCTTACCTGAAAGTTAAAAATCCTGTAACTTCTTTTGGAAAGTTATAGGCTATCCCCGATGTGCTGGAGAACAGTGCCTCCTTTCCTAAGAGAATTCCTATGTTGAATGCATAATGGCGACACCCTTTGCCTTAGTCTTTGTGCATCTAGCATCAGACTTCAAAATTATCCCCACATACTATTACTAGGGCCCTACCAAAGTCATGGTCCATTTTGGTAAATTTTACAGTCATAGGATTTAAAACATCTTACATTTCATGGATTCAGAAATTTATATCTTAAATTTAATGGTGTTGTAACCGTGGGGGTCCCAACCCAAAAGGCGGATTGTGGGGGGTCACAGCTGGTCATGGTATTGCCACCCTTTCTTCTGCACTGCTGCTGGCGGTAGCACTGCCTTCAAAGCTGGGTGGCCAGAGTGGCCGCCGCTAGCAGCACTGCAGAAATAAGGGTGGCAATACCATACCAGGCCACCCTCGCTTCTGCGCTGCTGCTGGCGGTGGTGCTGTCTTCAGAGCTGGGCTCCCAGCCAACAGCCACGGAGCTTCCTGCAGCTGGGAGAAATTCCCGGAGGTGGGTCTGACCCAGCCCCAGGAGCAGCCTGTGCAGGGAAAGAGGTAGTCTTGTCCCTCCCTAGCCTGGCTAGGACTAGCAGCTGGAGCCTGGTACATGGTAGGAGCCCCCAGCTGGGATGCCTCCAGCCCTGCTGTGCCTGGCCCGCAGCCGCTACTCTCTGGCTTCCCAGCTCTGAAGACAGCACAGAAGTAAAGGTGGCAATACTGCAACCCCCACTGCCCCACAACAACCCAGATTTCACAGTCCCCAGGGCTGGTGCAAGGATATTTTGCATCCCAAGCGAAACTTCCACCTTGCCCCCACCCCCGTACATTGGTTCATTGAGGGGCAAATCCTAACAAGCGTTTATAGACCCAGGGGCCAGCCATGCCCAGGGGCTGCTCCCCAGACCAGGTTTCCCCCTGCCCACACCGTGACTCCCCTGGAGGGTGCACAGCCCCCCCCCCCCCAAGGGCCAGCCATGCCCAGGGGCTGCTCCCCAGACCAGGTTTCCCCCTCCCCACACCCTGACTCCCCTGGAGGGTGCACAGCCCCCCCCATGAGCCCTCCCCACCCTGGAGGCCCCCACCCTGAGTCCACTCACTGGCTTTGCCGGGGTCAATTTAATTCCCCATGCACCTCTGCAACAACCATCCCATAGGCACTTGCAGAGCCGGTGTAATAGCTGTGACAACCTGGCTGCGGTCACATACGTTACACTCCACACACCACAGCAGCTGCAAAAGTCACACACACTCCCCATCCGCACACAAAAAAACCCAGCCCACAGCCAAACCTCACACAGCCTGAATCTGTTAACTGGCCACTTCACCTTGAATGGTCCCTTGAAATGCATGTTAACTACTTATGCTAAACAATCTGTTCCACTTTGTATTTAGCAGTGACTGAGTATATTTCCCAGAGGAAAGAAGAGCTCTGCCTGGCTTGGAAGCTCATCTTTCTCACTAACAGAAGTTGGCCCAATAAAAGATATTATCTTGGCCCACAACCACACCCACCAGCTCCAGCCACAGACTCTCACCTCTCCCTGCTGCGGGCAGTGCACCAGAAACATGAAAGCTCAACATTGCGCAATTGACTTGGCCACAACCAAAAGTTCCTGGAACTTGTGAGAGACATTTGGGATGGGAGATCCAGTTTTTACTCCCTCCCTTATCTCAATGGTACAGAGGAGATGGCCCTTTCTTTTGCCACGTGAGACATTCGAGATCCTGAATCCATGTTTTTCAGCAGATCCAAGATTGAGCTCCAAACAATTTTTGGTGCTCGCCAGAGTGTCCTAAGGTGCACGCAGTGCTATCAGATACATCAGCTCTGTGGCCGATCCTCTGAGCATTCACACAGGCAGAGACACCCTGCCCCTCCCTCAGGCCACATGTGATACATCACACACACACACACACACACACACACACACAAGGATACAGGTCACACGCATCGCACATAGAGGGACACAGACAGACACGTCAAACAGATGGACGTGCATTGGACACAGAGATGCCCTTTGACACAAAACAGATGCACAGACACATCAGGCACATCTCTCTCTCTCTCTCTCTCTCTCTCTCTCTCTCACACGCACACACTCTACACAGCCTCAAAGCAGGGGGCACAAGTTCAGCAGTTATGTGAATTCCCAAGTCGGGCCTGTTTCCGAGGCCCTTCATGCAGCACTGACTCAGGACTGAGCCCGGTTGATATGCCAGAGGCCAAAGCAGTACCAGGCCCCCAGGGGCGTATTCTCAGCACACTCCCGGCTGCTGCCTCTCCCCTGCTTGGCCGCTCCCCGGCACCCGCAGCAGCAGCTGGGCGCTCGTGAGGCAGCGCTCATCCCTGCCTGGGAGGAGCCGCCGCCGGGGCCCCGAGGCCGCCCTGGGAGAGGCGGCGGCAGCAGCTGACGCACCCGGGGGCGGCGGAACCCGAGCACAGCGAGGGGGGAGCCGGAGGGCGCGCTGCCCGGACTGCGGCCCGGCGCCCCCCCCCCTCGCCGCGCTCGGGCTCTGTGGCTCCCGGGAGCGGGAGCCGCCGCCGCCCCTCCTGGAGCAGGCTCAAGGCCCCGCAGGGCTCACACTCCCGGGAGCCACAGAGCCCGAGCGCGGCGCACGGGGGGGGGGGGGCGTCTGCTGCAGCCTGCAGGCCCGACCCCCGGGGGGAAGGAGGCCGGGCCGCAGCCCGGGCAAGAGGGGCGCGGCTGCTCCCCGCTAGCGGTGCTGCCGCCGCCTCCGCAGGGCTGCTGCCCCCGGGCCGCGCCAGCGCCTCCAGGGCTGGGGCCCGCCGCCCGCGCAAGCCAACGCTCTGGCTCTCCGCTGCCTCCGCAAGGCAGCTCCTCCCTGCCGGGCCAGGGCACCGCTTTTTGGCGCCCCCAACCGCTTGCACCGGCCCTGACGGTCCCTGATGCGTTTTTCACAGCTGTGCATGTGGTAGCGTCCTAAACCGTTGGCGTGAAAGATGCTAGATAGGATCCATATTTTATTCTTCTGCACTCAGCTCCATCTGAGGGGTAAGATTCAAAATAAACCTTTAAAGAAGGCCTTGCCAGCAACGTGCTCCCAAAATTATAACAAAAGGCTCACAGGGCCACTCCTGCCACAAACTACTTAGCAAAATGATACTAGGAAAAGATCATTACTTCCAAGGTGCCTGTATTTCCGATCAGTGATTGGGATGGTCTGTGAAAACAGAAGAGAGGCAGGGACTAGTTCTAAACACCGCCCTCCCCCCCCCCCCACGCTGTGTGAGAGCTATTTTGACGGACAATAATAAAAAAGATACTGTTCTTGTACATGCTGCAGTGATTTATACCACTCCTGCTGCTCTCAGTTTTGCAGGCGGTGAAGGGTGCACGACAGAACAAGGTCAGATCAGGCAAAAAAATAAACTTCTGCCTGTGCACTCATTAGAAGGGAAACTTGACATTTATACACTCTTTATGCCAAAATTAAGTTACAATGGGGTTTTCACATTACCACTTTCTCTTCTGTTAAATTAACTAGCAGTTGCCACAGCAACTGGCATTTAAAATGGTACTTTTTACTACGGAGGAAAGATTTTTAAACACATTCACTATGAATATCATTGTTCAATACACTTCTCCCCGCCCTCCCATCTTCTAAAGGTTAACGATTGTTCTTTGGATTATAAGTCGTTTGCCTTTATTTCTACTCTATAGGAAAAAAAAATCTGATGACTAAAGTTTAGTGGTCAAAATATTTCAGGCAAGAGAAAAGCTCAAGTGGAATTTCTGAGTATGCCTGTTGTCCTACCACCATCTTCTTGCTATTGTTGGACTACATGTAAAATAGCAACACTCATAAAAGAGCATAATAGCAAGAGAAAGCAGATGAGATCATATGTCAAGTGATTCCAGTTTCTGGTAAAATGCTCATCCAGAGTTGCACAAGCTTGGAGATGTGTTTGCATTTTTAATGCCACTCGGAGCTGCAGTTCAAAACACGGGGAAGGAAAACCTCATCATTTGCTTGATGTAATTATTAAAAAGCACTGACAAGCAGATGAGAATGTAATCTGAATAAAAGAGGAGAGAAAATAATTTCCCAAATACTATCATTAATTCAGCTGTAACAATGGACTTGAGAACACTTCTTTAATTATAATGTTAGTATTATACAGCACTTCAATGCTTACAATATGCAAACATATATCAGATATTTGGCTGTATTAAGAAATATTAAACATGCTACCTAGAAAAGTTCAATGACATTCAGTCTCTGTATTTAGCATCCAGTCAAGCTATTGGTAAGCAGTAGATAAGTGGTATACAAATATTAGTGTAGTCAACAGCATAGTATAGATCAACTGGGTATTGTGTGTATATTAGAAAGTGTTTTCTATTGGATGAAAACCATTAGGCAATAAGATGTGCATTTACATAGACCCTTTAATTAAAATGCAAGATTAAGACAGTAATACAGTTAAGAAGCAAAAACCCCAACAGCAGTAGCTTAACTAGAGGAGCAGGCAAAAGTGGGAAACACCACAATGAACTACATGCAGTGCTGATTTTGAAGACTGCTTAGCTAAGAGGCATTTTTTGCCCAGGCAAGTCAACTCTGTGGGCCTGATTATCCTTTCGCATTGGCTTTACAATGGTGTGACATCACCAGTTTCAAGGGAGTTCCTTCCAGACTACAGTAGAGTGAAAGAAAAAACACACCAGCCCTTGCGGTGGAGATTTCCAAAGCAATGGAGGAAACATACACACACATTTTCCATTTAATTTTAATTGAAGACATGTCTTACATGCCTTCAACTACTTTACAGTTGAAACTGGTAGAAATACAAGTTTGAGATTTTCAAAAGACAATTGAAAATAAGTTCCCTTTTAAAAATAGCCAAATAAATTTCTCACATGAACCTTTTCCACCTGCATATACTGTTTAAGAAAAAAGGAGAGGTGGAAGGAAGTGTAATGGTAATTAGCAGTAAATATATCAGACTACTATACATACCCTTTTATGGTCTTCCAGCTGCCTCTGTAGTAGACTTTGATCAAGCTCCTGCTGAGCATGCAGAAATTCTGTTGTAAAGTATAATACTAAAGAGAAACTAATATCTTCAGCATCAATAACTAAACAGTAGCAAAATTCAAGAAAGTTATACAACTTAGAACAATGGGGGAGGGAAGGTAGGCCGACCGAAAAACTCAAAGAGTTTCAGGACTTATCTACGTTTAACTGGCCACCTTTGATGCTCTCCATCAAACTACACAGGGCATGCACGTTTGCTAGATGTTTGTATATATTTAAAAGTAAAAGTAACAAAGTTTCCATCTAGTTTCACAGTAATTCATAATACAAAACAGAAAAAAAAAAAGGGCCAGGTTCTTGGCAACTCATGCATGCATTACATCCATGCACACACACGTACGTACACACACACACACACACACACACACACACACACACCCCATTTCTGGAGGAAATGTCATTATTTTTAAACACCTCACTCTGGCCAATTAGGAAGTCCGGTCTCTTGCGAATGTGGAAGACATTTGGCACATAATGCCAATGCCAATGCCTCAGTTCTGTTTGAGGCTTTCAACGTACTTTTGTTCGGCTGTGCAGAGTAAATACTATGGCGGGTTTATAATGCTGAAAGCCAAATGGCTCTTTTCTTTGAGCGAGGCAGATTTTCAGAACAGAATAATGTCTCCTACTGTTGTTGGCTTCAAAAGCATTTGGATCATTCATGACAACCATTTTTCAGGGACCGATTTAACTCTAAGAGGCTATTTCCCACATGTCTCACTGAAGTCATTCTGTAACCAATGAGCACTTAGACAGAAACTTAAACACTACTCCACAAACGCTACTTATAATAAAGTTCCAAAGTACCAAAAACTGCATTTTTCTCTTCATCACTTACAACAAACCCGTAATACTGCTTAGCCACATAAAATTTTTTACATAGCTTAGGCAATTGAAAACAAGCTAGACTTAAGCTTCCATATAACTTTAAATCAAGAGTCAAACTGATCTGGTAGGCAATGGTATATTCTGTGCCAACCGCATCATTGGTTGCTTCATTAGTTTCAAAATAATTCAAGCTTTCATAAATTCATAAATAAAAGTTCTAGTCCTAAATGTTTTTGGTGGATAAATTGTTGAATGTGAACGAATTCATCCTAATGGGTGTTAACCCTGTAGCGTAATGATGGCAATTGAAAGCCCAACGTTAGTATTTCACTGAATCTTTTTAAAAAGAGGAATATTCAACTATTCTGGATTTATGGAACTTGGGTAAAAGTTCCACTATTTTCTCACCCCTCACCCCCAACCTCTTGTTTTTAACATACAGGATAAAAGGATTTCAGATCTGTGATCTCCCCGAGAAGTGAGAGGAATGAAGCCTCTTTCTTTAACACAAGGGACCTGAGCTGAGACTTTCAATGTAGGGCCTCCATTAAAAATAGGTGGCTGAATTACCCGCACCGCTTTGAAAGTTCCAGTCTTTGCTCTTAATGGCACTATACGAGAACAAGTTTTGAATTGGTAAGAGACCTATTTTTTTCCCCATTGGCAAGAATATTTTTATATATTGGATTGAACCATTTCAGCAGAACTGCATACGTCCCTCTGCCTACATCATTGGATAAAACACAACACCACAGATTTGACCAACAAGACAGACATTTAACCATGACTACTTTAAAACACCAATATTTGTGTGTTTTACAAATATAGGTGGGTGACACACCTCTACAGAGCTTTCCGTTTCTGGAGGTTGCGGCAGCTAGTTGAAAGTAAAATGCAGATAATTAGTCATAGTTCAGGAATGTTTCATCTAAAACAGAAATCTAATGGTCAACACTTAGGGAGAGGGGAATTTAAAAACCAACCAAAACAAAAACCTTTCCATGGATTTTCTGATACTCATTTTACCTTAGCTGCATCAGCTTGCTGAATTATGGCCTAATTGTGGTTTCTACACATACTGAAAGAAGTTTACTGCTTACATGTGTATTGCTGATAAGGGACCACGTTCTCCAAAGTGTACCTGCTAAAGCTGCATGTCCCCAACTTGCTCACATGAACTACCAATGCAGAAGAACACACCCTGATTTACAGGTGCATGTGGATTTGTGCCTGCATTAGCACACATGCAACTTGGGGATGCACAGATATGCCCTTTCCAAAATCTGTCCCCAAACATATACATTGACAGATATGGTGAATTTAACACATTTTATTGTAGTGGCTTCATCTCCAGTGGGGGGTAAATCACTGTCTGAATACCACTCGCAGCAGACACCTGTTTTAGGATATGGATTCTGAAAGGGCATTTTCAGTGGACTGTTGTTCATAAGCTAAACATTCTTTTTCTGAAATAAAAGAAAATGTGATTACAGTATTGGACATAGGCAACCAAGGGGAATTCTAAAGGGGGATGAATAGATTTTCCATTTAAAATGTGATGCAGCATGTTAAAAAAATTAAGATGAGTCTACCCATATCACTTAGTAAAATTTACAGACATTCAACACAGACATATGAGACTTATAAAGCCTTTTTAACATGGGTAATTAATTTAATTTCTCTGAAACAGACACACTAAGAACTAATATTACTATTTATGAAATAGGAGCATTTAGAGATGCCAAACAAGGCCAGCAACCTGCTGTGCTAGGTGCTGTATACACTCGTAACACTCAATCTCTGCCCCAAAGAGCTTACAACCTACATAGACAAATGAGACCATGAGTAAGAGAAAGGAGGCATCACACTAATTTTAAAAACGAAAAACAGGCCTGAGTAGATTAAGTGACTTGCCTAAGGTCACACCAGATACCTGTACTAGAACCAGGATTTGAACCCAGATCTCCCAAGGGCCAGTCCAGAGCCTTAACTGCAAGACCGACCACACCCACACCCACACCCCCAGAGAGAGAGAGAGACTGACCTAGTAGTAGAGTAACTGTGGTGAATCAGTTTTCAGAATATCAGCAATAAAGTAGGAAAAAACAGGCAAGAAAATAGAGGAAGGGAACCAAGCTGAGGAAGTGTAAGGTGGAGAGGTTCCACTGCTCAGGGAAGAGGCAGAGGAACTGACTTTTTCCAACTCTGCATTTAGTGGGGAGGGATTCCATGATCAGGAAAAGCCGTCCTCCTTATTTCTTCTGATCAACTTTCCTCCTGGCTGATTCACATGTCTCTTGGGTACATTATTTCCTTGCATTGTCATTCCTATTGTATTCTGGAAATTTAACAAGCGTATAAGCTACCGAAGTCTTGGTCAAATGGGAGTTTAGAGTATTTAAGCTAGGAGAACAAAAGTTAAAGAGGAAGAACCTCATTTATGCAGGAACTTTGTTTTCATCTACCTAGTACGCATTACCAAGCACACTCTCATTGCTCAACAAATACTGGAATTGCTATTCCAGACCATTAGTCAGTCTGAGCCCCTTATCCAGACCACACCAACACCCAATACACAACTTGCTTCAGAGCAAAGTGAAAAAGCCCTCTTATTAATAAAAGTAATAATCAGTCTCCTTACTGATAACACAAGCTCAACTGCAAACACCTCTGTTAAGGGAATTAATGTTTGTCTTCTTTTCAAAGACTGAGAAACTGAACCAGAAAGGTTAAGTGTCCTGACCCAGGCTATGGAGGGTGTCAGAGTCTGAACTAGAATGCCCTGGTCTTGTGCTCTTTCCACACACTGACCAAGCAGATATGTTCATGTTTTAGGACTGAAAATTGTCAGAGCTACAAAAAATCCAAAAGAAGTTAATTTGATCCCATAGAACAAAGTGATTTACAGGGATTAGGAAGAGGAAGTATTTGACATAGAAAAGTCCCAATGTTTTCCAAATTAAACAGGAAATGGGATACAGGGCTTTAGGGCCCAATCTTATAAAGTGAATTGCTTGGGGAAACCCTTGCTTCTGGAAAGATTTCAGTAACTTCAAATGATGGGAGCTTGATGCAGTCCTGGGGTCAGTTCACCTGTAACACTGCAACTGTAACAGGGCTTTAGCAATCAGTCAGTAAGACTAAAAACTGAATCATGAGATTGACTGGATTGTTTTAATCAGAACTGGTTAAAAGTAGCAAACAAACGTTGAGTTAAGAGTGTCATGCTATCGTTAGCAGGGTAAACAAATTATTAGCATAGGCTTTAGAGAAGGATGGTCCAGTGGTTAAAGTGTTAACCTGGGAGCCAGGTGCAATTCCTTGCTCTGCCATAGATTTCCTGTATGACCTTGGATTTGACAATCTCGCTTTACCTCAGGTTCTCTCATCTATAAAATGGAGGAAACGAGGATAAGTGCATTCCAGATTATAAAATACTAGGATATTGCAGTGCTGGGTGCCATATAAGCAACAGAGATAAAGCATTCAGCTTCAAAATGTTAAACTAAAATGGAATGGATGGCAAGGTCGGAGAGGAGCATAGAAAATTTCCTTTCTACTAACAATAAGGAAAGTGCCATTCAACTTACTGTACAAGAACAGCCTACTCTGAAGCTGCTCCTGCCTAAAAGTCTGGCAAATAAACCTTTGTTATTAGCCATACCAGAATTATTATTATTTTGACGTATTGTTGACCTGAATAGTTCTAACAGTGACTTCTCATTTGTTATGTAATAGGTATCTCCCCCAAAGCAACTCATCTGACTCAAGAGTCGATGAACCCATTTCAGCAGCTGGTACAACCAATTAACTGTGTAAGTGTGCACTTGTTACATCACTTTAAAGCTGACCTAAAAGGGAAATGTTTGAATTTTTGTCCTCTTTTGCCTTTATGTTTTATGCAGAAGCCTCAAAGTTTAAAGGTTTTTATCTGATTGATTTTTTTACATGAGAAGATGAGAATTTGTCTATTCTGTTTTTCCTGAAGACTACAGACACTGGGGGAAACTAGCAAGTGATTGATATTGTAGATAAAAATGAGATAAAATTGCACAAGAGAGGAAAAAAGAAGATTTTTTTCCCCAGACTTGAAAACTCTGGAGTTCTTTACTTTTTTGCTAACTATGTTATTTAGCTCAAATACCTAGCAAACAGCTAGAACAAAAGATCTCTGTTAAAGATTTGTGACTCTTTCAAACAAAGAGCCAAGAGAGCTTCCAATTCATTTCACTGGGTCCTGAAATGGATGCCCTCAGCAAAATACGGGAGAGAAGACCTGATGTTCTTTACATTTCTAAGGTAGAAAAACAGGTGAAAAACATCTTTTTTTTTTAAATATATGAGAGAGAGAGAGAGAGAGAGAGAGAGAGAGAGAGAACAAACATTTCAGGCTTTTGCAATGAAAAGAAATGGGACATATTTGTAATAAAAATTTGATCCTTTCACCTTTCTCCACCTCACTGAATTTTGACATTTTGATGAAAAAGTCAAAATTACAAGTTTCAAAAATGTTCAGTCTTGGTTATAGAGAAGCAAAAATAAGGCCAAATCCATTTTGTCCTCAGGTCACCTTTGATTATACAGGTTTCAGAGTGGTAGCTGTGTTAGTCTGTATCAGCAAAAACAATGAGGTATCCTTGTGGCACCTTAGAGACTAACAAATGTATTTGGGCATAATCTTTGAAGTGGGTTTTAGCCCACAAAAGCTAATGCCCAAATACATTTGTTAGTCTCTAAGGTGCCACAAGGACTCCTCGTTGTTTTTGATCAGACAGTACATTCAGAAGATGGTGTAACCTGGCTGGTACACTTCTTGGTGTTCAGCTTCCCCATGCCTATATACTGGCTTATTCCATCTTCTTCACAACACTATTTAGCCAGAGGATTACAACCTTCTTCACACCTGACACAATACCCAAAGATTTCCACAATCCTGCTTCCATCTCCCTAAGGTCAGTTCCATGTGAACGTCTGAGGCCTCTCCAATGAACCCGCTTAAAAAACAAACCAGAAACCAGAGACTTAATTTCTTCTACTGGAGACATAATTCAAACACTGATTGTGGCCTGAGATCTCTGTAGGAGGGAAATAATTTCATCTTTAAAAGTGCATCTAACTAGCATTTATCATGTTATCCATCTCCTATCTTAGATATGGAAAACAACACATTCTGAACTTCATCCAGTTGTGGCAAAGTAGTTTTACAGCTTATCATTGATACACATCGCTGCAGAGGTTATTGCAGCCAATCCCTTTTAATCAAGAATTTCAGTTCCCTTTTCACCTACTTGAAACCTCGAAAACAACAACAACAAAAAAACCCACCCACACTGAATGGGTTTGCTGGTGTATTTCTCTGGAGCTTGTTTATCAACCACATAAAGAGAACAAATCCTTATTTTTATTGAACTGAAGTCAACATTTTACTAGAAGTTACTTCAATTCACCCGCTTAATGCCTTCAATACCCACTAATGTCAAGGCAAGTTGAGGGTGCTTAGCTGTTTGTTGGATCTGGTCCCTTTCTGCTTTGCTAACTATATGCAAGGAAAGAGTGGCTGGGGATGTGTGTTGAATAGGGGTTCATAACTTATGTGCAAATTCTCTTGGACATATAAAACATCAGCTTTACTGACCAATGATAGAGAAATTCACATAACTTTGCTGAACCTCTTTCAAATATACAGCCTACCTGAATAATAAGATATTAGATCTAATCATTTTGGAGCAACGTTACTGTAAAAAAACAGCAACCGTATAGCTGATGCAACTGCTTCTGTAGCCTCGGACACTGGCAGACAGAGTGCAGACTGAACTAACAGTAAACAGTTCCACCACATGTATTGGCAATTACTGCTGAAGGTCACACATCAGCAATGAGCATGAATTCCAGGAAAAAAAAGCTGCTCTTATGTAACTGCTGCTTGAATGTTGGCAGGTGCCCAATGGAGCAATTCACCACAGTATGGGAGGAGGAAAAAAAAAAAGTAGGACATCTCTCAGTTACATTCAGCATCATCAGATTGCCCCCTTAAGGTGAAGTTTAACAGTTCTCTCCTCTTTCATGCTCTTCTCCTTCCATACATATTAATTTGTTCTGGGACTTATAAATCCCTTACCCAGCATCTCACTACTTCCATTGAAGCTCTTATCTTCACATAGCAACGCAGGTTGCTTTGTCTCTAGCACCTGTTAAAATCCAGTTACAGACTGCAATGGGGGCTTGAAATTAAACAGCTTCTGAAAGCACTTTGCCAATACATTAATTCCACTTAATCACAGTGTACCCGAGATTCAAGTATTCACCCAGACCTACATTTTCCACGTAGCAGCTCTGATTATGTATGGTACCTGGGCTACAATGGGAGGGGTGGAATTTAGCTTAAAAAACCCCAAGTTATTTCATACTTTTTTCACTGAACTACTGCAGTGGGTTTAGTACTGTCACAAGAGGTAAGATTTCCTTGATGCCTCAAATAACTGTAGACAGAAGGCCCAATTCTCTTCTCATGCTGGTGCAAATTGGGAGCAACTCCACTTAAATCAATGGAATTACACCAATGCAAGACAGTGCAAGTACTGTCAATGGTAAGAATCAGGCCCACAGCAGCTTCTAGGGAGAACTCTTGTCAGTGTCTCATGTTGGGGTTTTCCTTTTTTTTTTTTTTATTACTAGAAACATTTGCACAGGGCCAGTGTTTAAAAGTCCATATTTGTCAGTTTATTCTCCACCTAGAAAGTCATAACCTTCAACTCATGACATTAATTTGGTGCTGTGTAAAGGTTTGCAAAGATCAACGACTACTTCAAGAAGGCACCAAAGAGCAAGAACAGAAATGCTGAACAGATCTGTGAACTAACTAGTATTACTACTGCTAGTCATAGTTGTCTAGTAGTAGTACACATTTCCTTTTAACAAAAAAACCCGTAACAAAACAAGAAATGACAAGGACTATAGCTCTTTTTAGAAATCAGGCTTTCCCTCAGTCTTTCAAGACACGTCTGCTGGTCTTCATTTACATTTTGGTTTTATAAGAACTCCCTCCAAATGGGCACCCATTCAAAGCTCTGGGCACCCTCAATATACAGAAGAGCATGGGGGAGACAAAGTAAAACTTGACCATAGCAGCACCACCTCTTCCTTCCACCCAACTACACATTATCTGACCAATACTGCTTCCATTATTATACTTTTGGCCTTAGACCTTGGGCCTCAGTCTTTTGCTCACTCAAAGAGGTGAGCTTCGCAGCACATCCGGAAAGTCAACACGTTCAAATTACATTAGACCTTACGGAGAAAGCAATCTTGAGGAAAGGGATCCTTATAAGAGGGCAGAAGTTTCCTTTTAAATGAGGAGGAATGAGCTTGAAGATTTCTGCTGTTCACCACAATGACAGTAAGGCAAGGGAAGAGAAGTGGTCCCAGGCAGACAGGTCCCAAGCCCTTTGTAGATCAAAACCAGCCCCTTAAATGACACTTTGGGGTCATTCGTTCTCTAGTTTTCAAGGGTGTGTGTATCATGTAAGACTTACTGGTCTAAAGTTCTAATGCATCTAATTCTAGTACTGTACACTTATTTTGATGGGATTTCAAAAGATCTACCACAAATTTACTGGATCCTGTGCTTCCTGTGAAACACACAACACTGCAGCATTGTGAATTCTCTCCTTTGGAAGTAAAGCATTTTTTTTACTGAATCCAGATACGATATTGGTGATTGCACAGCAGTTTATGAAGTTTAAAAACCCTTAACATTCCATTCGCATGTCTAGTTCAAAATGGATCATGGACCAAGGACGATATTAATGGAGTGTTTAAAAAACCGCAAACAACCCAACAACAACGCTCTCCTACTCTCCACTCCTCGCAGATGGTGACCCCACCACAGTTTTCAAAGTAAATCCATGAACATAAAAACCAAATGAACCAGATCAATATAAAGAAATTGGGTAAAAGTCACTACTCTGTTCTTAATTCACACCACAGTTCCTTGATATTGCAAAAGTCTCAGAACAATAATCTGGAAGGCTAATCAACACACAACATGTCTGTGCCATAACAGTTGGGCACAGCCGGAACAGTTATGACCACACAATTATGGCCCTTTATAATTCTTCCTGTTATGCAGGGGATTTCCTACTCAACAGGGTGAATTCCAGCATTGTTCACTGAGTAACAAAGGCACTCCCTTTCCATAGGACAGAAAGGATTTTAAGAGAGACTCCACTGACTTTGGTTTAGAGTTTCCTCATTATTGAAAGTGTAAGTAATAAATAATGGTGTGGCTGTGGCATTTACGGTCCCACCTGCCCCCTTTTTTTTTTTAAACAAATGAAAGGCAAGATTTTGAACCTATCCTTTGCCAAAAGTATCTTACAGTAGCTACTTAGAATGCCAGAAAGACTGTGAAGTTAGCTCTAAATTATGTCATAATACAATAACAATATTACCTCGCCAACAGAAGGTCTACTCTGAGGGGCAGGAGTGAGTGGAAAACCATTTCAGCCATTCAGAAAAATTAGACTGTTCAGAGCTTAGCAGCTGGAGAAACTAAAACCGAGTTCTGTTTTCTTTGACCCTAACTTTTACAGATGCCAGCAGATGCTATGATGGGAAACATCACAGCTTCCTTTGAGAATTCTCAAAAAATCCTAACTACTGCCAGCATCTCTCTCTATAAACAGACACTGTTCATTTCCTGTGTGTTTATAAACACACCTGCTCCATCCATGGAATTGTTCCATAAGGGAGCAGTAAAGCTCTTATTTGCAGCCAGAAGACTAAGTTCTAAATTGGGTCTGCAGTCTCTAACTGATTTATTGAGGAACAAGATGGAACATTATGGCAAGAGACTAAGAGGAAAGAGAGAGGGAGTTTCATTTTATGACTTTAATTTGCAATTAAACAATCTCAAGTTCTGTCTGAAGTTTCTCCAAGATAAATTATACATACCATTTGGGGAAGCTGCACCCCCACAGAAGCGAAAGGGTCTAGCACCTGATTGAAATGTTAATGTGTTATAAATTAACTTCTCAAAAACAGAGCTCATTTCCAGTGAAGCAGTCTAGGTTAGAGAGAAATCTTAATTAGTAAGAAAAAAACAAATCACATCCAAGGTTTGACACTAAACTCTGCTGCCAACTATTTTAAGCTCCCCTGTGAAGCCTGGAAAGATATAGTGCCTGAGACTCCTCATATTAGTGTAAGGTGAGGAGTAACTCTCCTGGAGTAAAGGGACTTTAATAGTGTGAAATGAGTAACAGGAAAATCATCCTCATTCTCTAAATATATCATACAGAGTTTCCATTAATATATGCACTAAGTGAATATAACCGCAAACAAACAAAGACCGCTCAGTTCAAGATTGAGCATTATGAGATGGATAGGTAGGATTCCAAATCCATTTTGGCAAGCAGGTTCCCAAAATGTTATATTTATTCCTCACAACAATGGATGTTCCAACAAAATAATAATTGCGATCATTGCTAGACTAGGGTTAAAGGAAAGAAAAGTTTCAGAGGAAGCCAGTTTAGAATATTTTTTAATTTGAAAAAATAGCTAGCATATTTCTCTGTTTTACATTTTAAAGGGATTAGTTTTGCCCCAGACAGAAGATTGGAACAACACAGAGGAAACAAAGCAAGGGCAGAAGAACTTTTTTAAAGAGGATGTTAAATAAGTAAAATACTTTCTGGGCAACAGATATACTGTACAAATACACAGAAAAACAATCAGTCTCTGAATTTGGGCCCACATTTTTGGGGCATATAGGATGGTTGGTGCATAGAATAGTGACAGCATTTAGACATTTAGCTATCTCAACTGGAAGATGTCATTCATACATGGCCCTCTGCCTTCAAGGTAGATGTGCTGCATTCAGTGTAAACACCCTATCTTAGGCTGCTGCTTTGCCAGGCAAAGATTAGGCACAGATTTACCACCAAGTAGCTTTCACAATATACCCCTACGTTTTCCCACATATTCATAAGCCAAAGCCGAATATCAAGAAACAATGACCACACCTGTACATTCTGCTGAACTCAACAGTCATCAAGTTTCTCTCTTTATAGGAAAGACCACCACACAGTTCCTATGTAAGGGCCCATCCCCTTCTATTCTCTCAGGTGTGCTACACAAATAGATTGTTGTGAGCAATCACTCTCACTAGCTAGTAAGCAAAGACAGTTCATTTAGGGTCTCCTCCAATTGGCATCTCTCATTCCTTCCCATCAAGTATAAATGGGTGCCATTAAAACTTAGTATTAACCTTTCCAGATATTTAGGTTAACCACCCTATCTTCCAAATTGCAAGTTAGGCAATACAGTGGTACAATAATTACTGTGGAATGATAAATGCTAACATTTTAATGATACTCACTACAGCTAGTATTCTAACAGCACTCAGCTCTGATCCTAAGCACTATGCATTCTATTATACCATCAGATGATTGCAGCTTGCCAAAACTACAACTACATTTGGGATAATACTTGGGGATAACGACAGACAGAATTAGTTATGGTAACTACCAATGTAGACACATGGCAGACTAAACTCAACTAATTCACTAACAGGTGCAGGAGTCAGAACGCTCAACACTGGAAAGACAGCATGACAGATCACATTGCTATTCATAAAACAAACATCACAGAAACACTGCCATGGAAGAAAAATAAAATTAAGACCTCAGCATTATCCAATTCATCAATGGTGATCAACTGGAAAAGAAAAAAGAGAAGAAGAGAGGTTGAAAGCAAACATTAGTAAGCGAAATTACAAATAAATCCTGCATTAGGAACTTTGATATTATTTACCATTTCAGTGCTCTGGTTTGGTATTCTAAAAATATCATGAGAGGCATTAAAGGCTAGAGCAGGGCTCTATGATACTGTCATCTTCTTAGTTGACATCTGCTCTACTGGAAATATTCTGCCACGGAACTGAACAGACAGGATGCACTCATGCTTTGTTCACTTACCAACTGTCAATCCATACAGATTGGTTACACAAGCACCAAGAACTTCACTCTTGGGAATAATAGTGAGCGGTCAGTATGTGAGCATGTCAGCAACACAAGATACCCATTTTAGAATCTTTATAGAGAGTTGGGGAGAATGACAGCAAAAAGAGAGAGAAGCTGGATTCCAAGTTAAGTCTCAAAATCTGGGTTACCAGAGTTTGTACAATTGGCCTTAACAGACCTGCCACTCGTACAGAAAACATTTGTATGAGCAAGGTGTTTCAGTGAAAGTCACAGTCTGGGCCTATTCTATGCTACTAACATAGTATGGCTTTCAGCTCATTAGGAATACCACAATGTACTACTGATCACCGAGAAAGCTGAGCAAATGCCAAGATTTAAGGAATTTAGTTGTAGCTGTGTCAATCCCAGGATATGAGAGACACAAAGTGGGTGAGGTAATCTTTTATTGGATCAACTTCTGTGGGTGAGAGAGCGTGAGAGCTTGCGTCTCACCCACAGAAGTTGGTTCAATAAAAGATAATACTTCACCCACTTTATCTCTTTAATAAATCTCTTCAGTCATACGTAAAGTTTCAAGCATTCCACAAACATACAACTGAATTTATTTTAATTCAGATCAAGGGAAAAATCCAGGAAGTCACATGGGATAACTATGAAATGATGGGAAAAGAGGAGTGGGAGGAGTGTGTGCACAGCTCTACATGCTAATTCACAGCACAATAAAAAGGTCAGCCTTTGAAGTGAAAAATTGTAACTCTTGTAACATAAATGTTTTGTTGCATGGGAGGAGGAAGAATCACAGACATTCGGCATTACACTGTGGCCACTCCCTCAGTCAAATGGTAGCACAACAGGCTAGCATCTGGGAAAAAGCATTGAGTATTGACCTTGGCTCTTCAGTCCACAGGCCAGCAGCCAACATTTCTCCCACTGCATCTTATTAGTAGCATCTGGGCTCTGATCAAGTCCTTTGCATGTTGCACCCGAATCACAGCACTACTGTGGGCCGTCTGAGATGGAAACAGAAGTCATGTAGAGCCTTTGACAAAGGGCTTCGCTGCTGCAGCCAGACAATCTTCTATTTTCTCTAGCTGTCCCTTTGGTGGGAGGGAGACTGAGTGAAAATACAAGTCCACAGGTAATACAATGCTGGTGTGTCTGGTTTTTAGTGGGGGGCGGGAGAGGAGGTCAGGCTTGTTTATAGGGAGGGAATGCCTCTAAAAAAAAGCCTGGTTGTCTATTACTAGACTCACTGGTCTCAACTAGTATACAGTATACTATGCAGTATACAATATAACAAGATCAGACACTACACGGAAACTTTCCTTACACTTCTTTTGCTAAATTCTATTTCAGATTTGACCTGCAGCTCTCAATTCCACGGTATACAACTACCAGCTCCAGTAGATTATAGTGGCAGAGAGGTAAACAAATGCCTACTAGGGATTAAGATAATAGTGATTCAAAGTCATTTAGAATGGAGGCCTCCAAATGCCATAGGAGATGACAAATCACATGGTTAAAGTGGGGATGAGCACTGGGGACAGGGCAGAGGGGAGAGGAATAGACTTTTGCTGAATAGCATAAGTGAAGTCCTACCCATAATGGAACTAAAAAGGACTTTGGATCTGCCAAATAAACTTCTCATACTTGAACAAAGCAAAAGCTGGGGTAAAGTTTTACAACAGAGTGGGGGGAAATGAACATGCACTCATAACCATACATGCATGCAGAAGTCAGGGCCCTAAACTTTGTCATAACCATTTTAAATTTATTTCAATCATAACCTGACATGGAGCTATTGGGTTAGCAAGTTCAGAGATGGTTTATGAAAATGGGGTATGAAGTCTTTAACCATATTTAAGAAAGGGAAGCAGAAGTGGTAAACAGAGTGGTCTAAGTAGCTTCTCTTTGTTGCTAAAATTTCTTACAATATGTAGAAGTATCCAGAAGAAAATAAGTAGCTATTAGCATTCATAATATATTTTAGTATAAATTATTTTAACGCCCTTATCTCCAATAGTACTACTCACACTTCTCAGATTGGTTTACAATAAATTAGAAGTTCTCCTGAACAAATGCAACCCTTTCTATCTTGGGTATCTTCAAGAACCCTAAATTCAACAAGGGTAGCACAAGATTATTTTTACTCCAGAATAGCTTTTAAAGAAATGCGTGTTGCCTTTAAGTGCAGTTAGGAGTAGTCACCAGGTAGAAAATGAATCATTCTACTTCTTGAGGCCAGACAGTCAAAGCTTATCTACAACTAGCAGCTGATAGTTGGCAAACAGCTTTTCCCCTTACTGAAATCTGCTTCATGGGCTATTCTATTCTTGTACTGCATGTATTAGGTAACTGATCAACTATGGCAGAAGTTGATATGTTTCATCTCTGCTTTTCTTTAACTTGGAAGATCTTTAGAATTTTGTAGAGCTTTACAGGTCAATTGTGGAGACACCATAATTTAGTTTGGTGTCAGTGTTTTAAAATTATTTTCAGTATGTTCTCTGGCAGTATCTGCAGTCCCAGTTTTACCAAAACCCTGGCAAAGCTCTGATAAACGAAGTTTGCTTGAAGCAAAATTTCCAGTGGTATCAGCGTCACTATATACAATGGATGGAACAGTTTTTTTTTGTTTGTTTTTTTGTTACTACTTTGGTTCAGTTGATTTCAAGATATGCTACAACCAATCTCATTTTACATTCCTTAGGCTAGACATGATCAGTGATGTCCTTACGCTGGTTTTAAGGGAAAAACTCAGGATGAACATGCTCCAAAGAGTTTAGTAGCCAACTGTATAAACCAGGGGTCTCAAACTCAAATGACCATGAGAGCCACATGAGGACTAGTACATTGGCCTGAGGACCGTACCACTGACCCCCGCCCCTCACTGCCCCAGCCCCGCCCCCACTCCACCCCTTCCGTGAGGCCCCACCCCTTCCCTGCCCCCATTCCAACCCCTTCCCTGAAATCCTGACCCCAACTCTGCCCCCTCCCTGCCCCCCAGGGGGCTCAGGGCAAGAGAGGTGCAGGGTGCATCGGGGGCTCAGGGTGCAGGAGGTCAGGGTGTGGCAGGCAGCTCAGGGCAGGGGGTTGGGGTGCAGGAGGGGAGCAGGGTGCGGCAGGGGGCTCAGGGCAGGGGGTTGGGGTGTGGGGTGCTGCAGGGGCTGGGGTGCAGGAGGGATGTGGCAGGGGGCTTAGGGCAGGGGGTTGGGTGGGATGCAGGAGGGGGCTCAGGGCAGGGGGTTCAGGGGGCGGGTCTGCAGCGGGGAGGTATCTGGAGGAGTGGCCAGGGCAACACACAGACCCCTGTGCCTCCTCTCCCCCAGGTCCCGGCTGCTTCCCAGAGTGGCGCGGAGGTAGGGCAGGTAGGCAGGGAGCCTGCCCTGCCCCTGGTGTGCACTGGGCCGGAGCCGCTCTAGGTAAATGCTGGGGGGGCAGGGAGGCCATGGGGAGCTGGTGGGCCGCAGAAAATAACCTCGCGGGCTGCGTGTTTGAGACCCCTGGTATAAACTCTGAGGTATCAGTAGTTTATTTGTAATGCCAAGTACACTACAAGCTGGCTCTTGAGTAGTGGCAGATACCACCTCTCAGCCATGAAGTCAACATTTATGTTAATCGGAGGTTGATTGTGGCTTGGTTAAGCATATCTAGCTAGCATGGTTAAAAATAGTGACTACACAGCAGCACAAATCCCAGCACGGTCTAGCAATACAAGTAGGTACCCAATTCAGGGTCCAGGTGGGCTTGTACAGCCCATGCTCCCACATCTTCCCTATTTTCAGATGTGCTAACTAGATTAAAGCTAGGTTTCATAGGTTTCATGCTTATCTGAATCAGCAAAAACAACGAGGAGTTCTTGTGGCACCTTAGAGACTAACAAGTTGATTTGGGCATAAGCTTTTGTGGGCTATAACCCACTTCATCAGGTGCATGGAGTGAAAAATACAGTCAGTAGGTATAAATATACAGCACATGAAAAGATGGGAGTTGCCTTACCAAGTGGCGGGGTCAGTGCTAACGAGGCCAATTCAGTCAGGGTGGATGTGGCCCATTCCCAACAGTTGACAAGAAGGGGTGAATATCAACAGAGGGAAAATTACTTCTTGTAGTGCTAACAGGGCCAATTCAATCAGGGTAGATATGGCCCATTCCCAAAATAGTGTAGGTATGCTTATCTGAGCTGCAATCACATCTCCAACTGCAGTGTAGACACATCCTCAGAAATGAGGCAAGGCTATGAAGGACCATCTAAGCCCTTTGCAAGAGCAGCGCTATCTTTTTTTTTTTTTTTTTTTTTTTACAGTTTTTGTTTAGTTGACTTCCATATTAGGCTAGAAATCATGTAAAAAGTAAATAACCTAGAGAAAGAGAGAAGTTGAAGGCTCCCAAACAGCAGCAGGTTAGAGCGATATTCAGCACAAATTACTGTCAGCTTGTTAAGACTGGAAGGCAGGTTTAAAACATATACATGAAGGATGCTGCCAACACCCCAATGCTACTTCCAGGGGGTTAGGGCATTCCACGCAGTTATTGTTACTTTATTTATAAGAACTATTACTGCTGCTTGCAAGCTAGGCTTAATAGCAAGGAACCTCACAGAGCTAAGCAAAAGGTGCTGAGTTGGGCTGGATCACTGACAGGAGAGGAAGCTGTGACACACAGAAGCGGGAAGTAGCATTCCCAGATCAAGACAGGGAGTGCAGCATCGCCCATCCCCACCTCCAGGGTATTTTCCTGGGAGTCTCCTGCTCATTTATGGTATTGCGTGGGCACACAGCAGGGGCATGTGGCTGGCAATAAGCAACATGCTCATGGCATATTGGAGAAGGATTCTCATTGCTTTGCCTGGTTTATCTTTGGATTGTTGCACTCATGGGTTTCGCAAGCCTGCTGTTTGCCAAGCGGGAAGTGACATGCTTCATATCCAGCTAACCTTGGAGTGGGCTGAGGCTGCCTGCATCACCCTCAGCCTGGCAAACTTGAACTAGCTCAGCTTTGTGGTTTCTCCACTTTCCACTGCCTACATCAAACAGCATTCCTCATCCTCCCCGGAAGGGACAGCCTTAGACAAGGGTCTGTAAAGAAGCTGTCCAATCTCTCAGTTTTTGCCTCAAACTAATGGGCTACCATCATCTAAGACTGACCAACTTAGCACTTTGTCATGACTTCAAACCCAGCTTGCAATCTGTTTCTAATTAGAGAGCCTCATTTGTATCACTTAGTAAAACTATTCAGTTGTCCATCTGCATAAAAACTCTAAACAAACTGCTCACGGTTACAGATTACCTTTTTTAACAACTCTGTTCAACCACTCAATTGCTTCCTTCCCTGCTTTGTAATTGTTGCCTCTAAAGTGCTCATGGGCAGTTGTTTCTGTGCGCTACAGAGCTATGATTCTGTTTCTTGGGTATTGCAGCTTTAAGTGTAAGAGTCCCATCTGTCTACGAGAGGGAAAGACCATGAGGCATTTCACGCTGGAGACTCTCAAGTTAGAGACACTACTTTCTCTCAGAGATTTTCTCTTTGCTCTTTCTTTGCTTGTTGTTTTCCTGAATTTAAAATGAAAGCCATCCAGATTCAAAGCACATTTGAGATTATTTATGGAAAACATAATGGTTCTTCTCTTTGTAGCTCTCCCTAAGATGTATGGTACCTGTTAAACTCCTTTCATCCATCAAAGGTCATGCTCTAATCTTTTCATCGCTTGTCACCCCGCTTTGGGTTCTTTTATTTTCCATGTCTTCATAAAGAGACCATGGAAGCAGTGCTCCAAAGGTGGGATACCTATCCCAGTGTGTCAATATAGTTAAATCAAATTGAAATATGCATCAATATATTTAAGAGTAGAAGTATGGGACTGGGCGTATAAGTGTGAGAGATACGCACATTGTTTGAACAGAGGAGAGATCTATAGCTCCAGAAAGAGAAAGATTCCCTCTTGATGGGAAAAAGGAACAGTATGTTAATGGAAAACTATTATAGTTGTATACCAGCCAATCTATAATTCAAATTCCTCAGTACCACAATAGAGAGAAGCTAACTCAGCCACATACAAGTCACAATTAAGTTATCAAAAGAATCCTCTTATTGACAGATCACATGATTGCATGGACAAGTCTCCTCTAAGTATCTATAACATATGGTTATCTCTTCTATAATGACAACCAAAGGGAACAGATTCTACATTGCTGATCAGGATGCAAACTATTGCAGAAATTAGACAAACCTGATATTCTAAAATAAGAAGCCAAAGTAATTACCTAACTTTCAATTTAATTTCATGATCTTGAAAGCAATTAGTTGACTAGAAAGGTTTTATCCTTAACCTGAGGTATAAATACAAATTTAAAGGCCTAGTACTGTATTTTCTTTCTCTCAATACGAAAGACAGTGTTGAACAAAAGCAAAATGATAAACTGTAAATTAAGTACCTTCTCTCCATAGCCTCTATCTTTGGTCATCATTTCCCTGAGTGTCTGTAATACTTTAATACATAGTTTCTCCTCATTCTCCTCCAGCAGCTGTTTAGTGTGTTTTATTAACCTGAAAACAACCAATTGATCATAGTTTGTTTTAGTACTAAATTTTGTAAAAATTAGGACAGGCATTTGTGGCTATCTTATCTCAATGGTCAAAGCTACAACCATGAAGTTAATTAAAATGTGTTTTTGTTAGGACCAGTATATAGTGAGCTGGCGAGTACCCTCTTAATAGTAACACTTGCTGAGTTATCATGAATACCAGTGAAGCTATGAAGGGAACTCCAGCACTCCCACCTGAATAATAGCCAGGCAAAAATAAATCTATATATAGGGATCAAGGAATTATATAGAAGTGAGGGAAATTAAAAATTGAAGGTCCACTATGAAAAACCAGTAACATTAACAAGACACTAAATACTGCATATATTTCCTCATTAAAGAAAAAAGAATGTAGACCTTGGATAAGGCAACTGGAAACCATACAATGACACAGACTTCGACTGACTCATTACCCCAATGGTAAGAGGTATAAAGGGAAGTGTTTTGTTGACACACTCTAGGGACTAGAGTCAACTGGCACCAATTTCACTAATAAGGATTAACTCTAAAAATGTGTGTATTCATTTGTATTACAGTACACCATGGCCTTACACTGTTCCAGAATTTGTAAGCATCACCTGCAAGGACAGATTGACCAATATGGACAGTTATTGTCACCTTCTTTCTGAAGACAAATGACTTTATTTTCCTGAGGACAAGTCGTGTTTAATATAACGCAACAGAGGGTACTGCTCTGCAAGGAACGAAGTCCTGCATAGAGCATAAGGAAACAACTTACTTGCAAATGAAGCCTCCGCTTTCACATTTTCTCCTTGCATCTGTGTTCTCTGGGAAAAGCAGCTCTGGCCTATGAAGAACATCTACCAGCACTGACAATTCAGCCTGCACTAGCGGGCGTAAGCGATCTTCCAATGCCGATACTATATCCTAGGAAACAACAACAATCAGATTTTGTCAATCCCAAGCAATATTTTTGGGGACCATATTGTAGAACGTTTACGAATAGTTTATGTATCACTGCATGCCAGGGGCTGTATACAACTCCAGAGGGAAGGAGTATCACAGCTCCTCCAAGAACCAAAAACACTATATGTGTGTGGGAGGGTTGGGTGTGATTAAAGTGAGTCACTTGCGTTGTAAACATCTCCAGAGAGACATCAGCCCCAGGTAGGCTTGCATATACTGGTTCAAACTAGGTTCCCAGAGACCAACACATAAAGAAATGGCTTTGGATATGAAAAAGGCTGGGCTTAAAGGGACTCAGGGCCTTCTTTCAGGTCCATTTGATGGACAGAACCTTCTGTCCAAGAGGGACCCCAATACTTGAAGAAGGGTTGGACAGATTTCGGCCTATTAGGGTCTCAGTAAGACTGATGGGTGACTCCTGGTATGTTTAAATCTGTGTATTGTTTTTACTCTGTTTTCTCTGTAATACTTTTCTCTGTAAGAATAAAGCTTAGAGAGGGTAGTATAGTAACTTGTAACCTGACAGCAATATGCTGTGCATAGCCCTCTGACAGAAAACATCACACAAGTGCTGGCTGTTACAGTGTGATATCCCCAACAAGTTAGTCTGTCTAAGGCAAGGGGTGGTAGCACCTTCAAACCCCTGGCCCTAAGGAAGTGGGTCAAGGATCCCTACTCAGAGGCAGGTGATGGCTGGAGACCATGAAATCTGACCATGCACTCCTGAAGTGGACCATCGGGGGGGGGAGGAAAGATACAGGTGCAATTTCCATGAAACTGTCACAACTGTATCCTAGAAAACAGCATTCAGAAGTTATACTCAAATCTGAAATGTTTTGACAGACTACTGAAGACTTCCCAGTTTAAAAACCCCACCAGATTACAAAACACTAGCATTTGTCTAACAAGATTCCCATTTTATTAGCCACTGAACATTACAACTAGTGCCATCATTTTCAGCGACTCCTCAGATTACTTAATATTTTCCCATTTCTGTAGGTGGCTCTTGCCTATAAGGAGTAAAAAACCAGTGAAAATGCAGATTCTCTGTTATACTGCAAATACTACGCTTCAATTATCTGGACCAACAAATGAATACAACTGGTTGACATCAGGCAAAAAAAAAAAAAAAATCCATAATTTCTCCCCTTTTTCAACCATTCTTACAAATGAATATTCTGCAGAAAATATATTCTAGAGAGATTCACCCCAATCTCATTGAGCAGAAGTTACAGAACTGCAGAAAAAGTTTGAGAGAATGCTTAGTCAAATTGACATGCCTAAGTGGACAGGGGACTATAGGAATTGGACTACCTTTATTGGACAAAAAGAAAAGGAGGACTTGTGGCACCTTAGAGACTAACAAATTTATTTGAGCATAAGCTTTCGTGAGCTACAGCTCACTTCATCGGATGCATTATTTCGACTTAGATCCAATTTAGGCACAAGCAATTTAAATCAAGATTGCACACCAGGAAGACATTTTCCCCCACAGAACCAATCTTTATGGATAAAGATATAATCTAAAGCACTGAGTTTTATTCAGTATAAAAAGTAAAGTGCCTTACTACTGAATACTTAATCATCCTCAGGTCTTGATATTAGTACCGAGTAAAGATGTAATTAACACATTTCCAGTCTAAGCCCTGATCTGACTTGGTCTGCCAGCATCACAAGTAGTCAGAGTATATGGTTTAAAATTTCTTTTGAGTAGATATCAGTATGAAATTGTACATGTAGCATTGCTTCAGACAGATTATTTTGTTCATTTGAGGAAACAACAACTTTGGAGTCATTAAGAGTCAATCTATCAGACAAACAGTAAACTTTGCAACAATTCCCAGACTGTGGTCTATGGAGCCTTTTATCGCATTAAATGTTTCGATAACCAAGTAGTGAAGTACTGGAGGGACTTGGAAGTATGCAGCAAATTAGAGGATCCCTCTCTCTCTCAAGGAGCAGTTGAAATGAAACCACTGGTATTGGCAGAATGAAAATGCTGGGAGAATCACAGAACTGGACAAATGTGCTTTGAAGTATCTTCTTCTCCAAGGGCCATACAACTTCCACAAGCTTTAGCTGTGCATGTTCCATTACTTATTTCAATAAATGGTTTACATTTGATTTTACATACAGTATTAAATTAGCTTTGGCTGTGGTTATCACATGTGGCATTTTTACTTTGACTCATAACTCCCAAATTGAAGTAGTAAGTTTGTCTTTTTGTGCCGACATGGAAATATATGGCTACCAAGATGGCAGAAGTAAGTTGTTAATGCAGCACTCTGTATTCACCTGCAATCTTTCAATGATGTTTCGATAGTCCCTGGAAGCAGCTAGCACGGAGTCTCTACGGGCAGCATTCCTTGCAGTCATTCTCCAGTTCATTGCAGTTTTCTGTACTATGTTGTGTGATTTTAGGAAGAGGTTGTTGACTTGGCTGTCCAAATCCACAGGTATTGCAATTGCTCGACTTTTCGCTGCAACAGGCAAAAGGTAATAAGAATGGACTCTTTTAGCCCCTACATGCAATCAATAATGGAACAAGGGGGAATCCCAAGCTGTGCTTCTTTCATATTCTTTTCTGAATATTTTAAATACATTTTCTGTGATGCTGTTTTCAATCCACAGTGTAATGAATCGACACCCTTGTGGCAGTCATAATACCTTAAGTTTAACACAGCTTTTTCTTAACTTCAGAATGTATGAGCAAGACCATGCCCTCACATACACCTTCATAACTCCCACTAAGGTTAAAAGGATGTGCACATCCATCTTATGGAACAATTTGGCCCTATGTCCTACATCCACGAGGCTCACTGTCCTGGCCACTAATATGCAGCAACTTCTGGGAAGGAATGCGGCAGCCATCTAACAGCACAAATCAGCAGTTCATTGTTGAAGATTAGAATATGACTGTCACATTCAACAGAAACCACAGAGCGAATTTAGGTCAGCAAAAACCCATTGTTTCAGATGCCAACATGTACTTTCAGAACTTCTGCCCCTAGTTAGTCAAACAGTTTACAGTTTCACCTCACATTTACATTGAAAACATTTGTTGTGCAACCACAGAATAGACTTTAGCTATGAAGGAAATGCTCGATTTGCTCCATGCCTTAACTCTGAGTTAGCTACATCCTACCATCTACTGGAGATAGAATACATCTTACTTTTGAGATAGAAGGGTGAAACATTGGACAGAAGTATTTTGTGCATGTTAAATCCAACTTCTTACCTACATCAGACAGCACCCTAATGCAGCTCTCCACCGACGCTTTTTGGCTTGGCATTAGCCAGTTGCAGTGGTATACCCTGAACACTCCTTGCAACAGTTGTACAAACACAGGCTGGCGAGTCTAGAACATATGAAAAGAACCAGATCAAAATCACATCTCATGTTTGAGATTAGGTTGTCAGCTACTTCGATACTACATCAGCCATTATTCTTTGCAGACTGACTGCATGTTAGCAGTCCACATCCACTTGTAAGGCAACATTTATATTCTGGGCAGCACGTCTACTACACAAGCAGCAGTTTAACAGAAGAGGGAGTATCAGGACAGATAGGGAAATGTCAACTAGATGGCTCAGAGCATGAAGTCCCACTAAATGCACTATCACTAAGCAAAGGAAATAGGAAGTAATCTTTAGTTTGTATGAGGGAGGGTTTTCAGCAGCCCAAAATACAGAGATTGCTCATTTGGGATTGACCAGAGGGTGGCTTGGCACTCAATAGGAAAATTGGGCTTTGCTCTTGCTAAACTACAACTCAGCACCATAGTTATCAACTGGTCCTTTTCTGAAGTTTGTTGGCTTCTAATTTAGAGATACATGTTTTGAACAGCTGTAATTTTGAACATGGGTTGCAGTTAGTTTATAAACACTGCAGCTGCCATGGATCAGTCAAGAAAGTCAACTATATGGCCTTTTGCAAGATTTTCCACTATAAATAAGCCAATATCCCCACCTCAAAGAGGCAAAATACTCACACGAGTACTCTGCTATCTCTGCAAATACATCTAAACAGTTTCAAAAGCAAATCACTGTTTTGCTTTATGTAAGTAGTTTTTAGTGTAAGAATATATTTTTTTAAACTGTCCTGACAAACTCGTTTCAACACTAAAAAGCCTATCTATAATGAGAGGCCACACCCATGTATCTGTTTCTATTTGATACCTAATGCTTAGTTTCAACAAACCAAACCTCAGTGCAAAGCCCACAGTGGTTTTAGGAACTACTGGAAAATACCTCTGTTAATCTGATCAAGACTGATGCCTGTTATAAGGAAGAAGAAAAAAAAAAAGAAGAAGAACAAGAAGAAGGAGAAGGAGCTGGAATTAGAGAAAAGGAAATATTTTTTCCTTAATTTTAATCAAATTGTGAAATAACTCCATGTGCTGGCAATGGGGAACAGAGTTTACTTAGAGTAGCGCAATAGCAAATGCCCATTAGCCTTTCCAGCAACACAGCCAAATGTCAAAATATTGTAGATACTGGTCTAAATACAACTAAATCTAAATAAACTATCTATGTTTCTGGACTCTAGCCACTCACACATTCCTTACAGACCACGTTTAAAGACTTATCTGTCTGAAAACTTCTGCGATGTTCCATTTGCTTAAACTAGGTCCATAAATCAAAACCCCTCTAAACTTTGTAAAATAAGGTTTGGGTCAGTAGTGCCCACAGGAGGCAAGAAAGCCAAGATAAATACAGTAAAGAGGCAGTTATTTGAAGAGATTTTGCTTGGAAAGGAATCAGTACATTACCCTAAGATTAAGGGGTGACTTGATTAGTCTGTAAGGACCTAGAGGGGGAACAAATTTTTGGTAATGGATTCTTCAGTCTAGCAGAGAAAGATGCAAGACGGCTACAAGTTGATGCTAGAGACATTCAGACTGGAAAAAAAGACTTTTTTTTTTTTAAACCATGAGGCTTATTACCCATTGGAACAATTTACCAAGGGGCATGGTGGATTTTTTTTTTTTTAATCACAATTGGATGTTTTCCCTAAAATAAAGTCTAGGAATTTTAGAGGGAGGGAAGTTCTATGGCCTGTGTTACACAGCAGGTCAGCCTAGATGATCACAATGGTCCCTTTTGGCCTTGGAATCTGTGAATCTAATTTTGTATTATGTACATGGACACATAAGGCAGGGACCTGCCCCAAGGGAAGTACAATTTAAGTCATGATACAGGAGGAGAGGACATCAGGGAAGGAGGAGAACGGGTGGGCTGAAATTTACACAGTGCAAGTGTAGGAGTAAGCATGGAGACATTAGGGGGAGAATACAGAACGGAGTCGGGAAGCAAGGCAAGGCATGAGGACCTGAGAGGGGCAGTGGTGGGAGATTAGATGTAGAAAGCTGCAGAGCTCTGTAGAGCACTGAAAGAGAAGACAAAACCTGAGTTTGATGCAAGAGATGCAAAGGCATTGAAGAGATAGAAGTGTGCGTTTGTGTGGGGGAAGGAGGAGTACACATGCCATCAGAGACTTGAATCGTTTTCACAGCAGCAATTCACATAGGCTGGAGGGGCGCAAAGCAGGAATTAGGTCAGCCAAAGAGAGGCTACAAATTACTTAAGAATCCAAGGATATGGACAAGGGTTTCAAAAGACATAACAGATAGATAGTGGAGATGAGAAAGAGGAAGAAAGAAGATCTGGCAACAGAGTAGATGTGAGGGGCTGAGGAGAGAGGAGTTTAGGACAACCTAGAGGACTGTAAAAAGAAAAGGAGTACTTGTGGCACCTTAGAGACTAACAAATTTATTAGAGCATAAGCTTTCGTGAGCTACAGCTCACTTCATCGGATGCATTTGGTGGAAAAAACAGAGGAGAGATTTATATACACACACAGAGAACATGAAACAATGGGTTTATCATACACACTGTAAGGAGAGTGATCACTTAAGATAAGCCATCACCAGCAGCAGGGGGGGAAGGAGGAAAACCTTTCATGGTGACAAGCAAGGTAGGCTAATTCCAGCAGTTAACAAGAATATCAGAAAGAAAAGGAGTACTTGTGGCACCTTATAGTCTCTAAGGTGCCAGAAGTACTCCTTTTCTTTTTGCGAATACAGACTAACACGGCTGCTACCCTGAAACCTAAGAATATCAGAGGAACAGTAGGGGGTGGGGTGGGAGGGAGAAATACCATGGGGAAATAGTTTTACTTTGTGTAATGACTCATCCATTCCCAGTCTCTATTCAAGCCTAAGTTAATTGTATCCAGTTTGCAAATTAATTCCAATTCAGCAGTCTCTCGTTGGAGTCTGATTTTGAAGCTTTTTTGTTGAAGGATAGCCACTCTTAGGTCTGTGATCGAGTGACCAGAGAGATTGAAGTGTTCTCCAACTGGTTTTTGAATGTTATAATTCTTGACGTCTGATTTGTGTCCATTCATTCTTTTACGTAGAGACTGTCCAGTTTGGCCAATGTACATGGCAGAGGGGCATTGCTGGCACATGATGGCATATATCACAATGGTAGATGCGCAGGTGAACGAGCTTCTGATAGTGTGGCTGATGTGATTAGGCCCTATGATGGTATTCCCTGAATAGATATGTGGACAGAGTTGGCAATGGGCTTTGTTGCAAGGATAGGTTCCTGGGTTAGTGGTTCTGTTGTGTGGTGTGTGGTTGCTGGTGAGTATTTGCTTCAGATTGTCAGATTGGGGGGTTGTCTGTAAGCAAGGACTGGCCTGTCTCCCAAGATCTGTGAGAGTGATGGGTCGTCCTTCAGGATAGGTTGTAGATCCTTGATGATGCAGAGGACTGTGGAACCATCACTCCTATGATGGAGAAGGGAGGATGAAATGAGGTGCTTTGTCTCGCTATGTTTAGACAGGCTTTGAGATGCTGGAAGGAGAACTGCAGATGCATGAATTAGCAGATAGGGAAAGTCTTGAGATAAAGAAGTAGATTCAAAAGTTGCCAACACAAAGTGGGCAATTACAGGCATGACAAGCACTGAAGTCACACAGTGATAAGGTACAGAGGGAACTGAAGACAGGGCAAAGGACAGAGCCATAGGGGACAGGGTTAATTATTAGTTATGACTTTTTTTTTGCAGAATAAGGTTTTGACAAGTTTGCATGCAAACTGATATTAAAACAACAACTTTCACTTCAAAGTCACATGAGAAGCAAATCAAACAGAATTAGGCAGTGAACATTAGCGTTTACAGCTGATTACTCAATACCGTGCTTGTGTGGGTTAAGGTTCAGGCTCCTAATCAGGCCAATTACAGTGCAGATAGCTGCCACTGTTACCTCATAGGCAATACACACAGATGGCAAGTTCACCCTATTTGAACTGATCCTGCAAGCCCTTTAACTCATGAGAGTATCCCCAGTATGACTACTTCCTTGCCTGCATAAGGATTGCTTGCCTCAGTAACCATTACAGAAGCAAGTCCATTGTTTAATACAGGCTTAGGTTCACAACTGGTCATTCTTCCAGACTCAAGGAGGGCAGACTCCCTCCAAATGAGAGAAATGTGGATAGAGCTGATCTAACCCAGCAGTGTCTGAGGGCTACTGCTTATGTTCAGTGAGAAGGGGGAACTAATTGGACTACTCAGAATGTTAAGCCTTTACCGACTGCAAAGTCAGACAGCGGGCTGTTGTACATAAAACTTTCCTTGGAGTGGGACATGCTACAGCAAGCCAGTTATCACACCACAATGGTTAGTATAAGTTCCCCAAAGAGGAGCTGAAAAGGCAAATTCCCAGATGCCCTTTATTGCCACAGTTGGAAACCAGCTGCTTCCTAACCTGCTGCCAGTTGTGTTCAATTGTTTGTTCTGCTTAGCTGAGTTTGCACTGAATTTCAATGAAAAATTATATCCAAGCTCCTCTCGACATATTCGGACCCCTGACCACCCCTCCCACATGTTCCCAAAAAGCTGTTGAAAACTTTCATAAAGAAGATAATTATTTAAGAGGCTGCCTCCACTATCACGGTGTCACTGCAGCAGTGACTGAGGTATTATCCTGGCAGGCATCTTGGCGCTGCAGTTAGTGCTGTTGTCATGCTCCTCTTGCCTCGTGTCCTGTAAGGAAGAGACTGGGAAAACCTGGGAATTGAAGAGGAGAACGGCCGCCTCCTTTTCACTTTACAAAGGCATGCTCCCACTTTCCCCACGTCCACACAGGTCCACAGATTTAATTGGGAGGACAAAAGAAAACAGGTGGAAGCATTTTTAAAATGTGAGATTGCTTTCATTTCTCTAAAACGAAAGTGTCCTTAAAATGCAGTTTGTCTGAAGCAAGGTTTGAATCCAATTGGCCCATCGTGCCGGCTTTTATCATCCACCTATTAAAGTTTCAGACATGCACCTTTGTGCTTTCTCCCATAAAAAAACCTACAAAGCCTCCTCACTGTACTTTTCAACATCCTTCTCAGAACTCTTACTGTGATGCCTACAAAATACTAGACAACGGTTAGGGTGCTGTTGTGTTGAGACCACAGGCTATCTGACCAATGCTGTCTGACTGTTCCCTTGTACTATGTCTTTCTCCATCTGTTGTCCCATCTTATACTTAGTAGTATATGCAGTAGGTGTCTTCTTGTTCTGGTCATACATTACTTAGCACAGTGGGATCCTGGCAGATGTCTGGGGCTAATAAGCACTACTGCAATACAAATTAAAAAATCATCATCATCATGAACCAACCCCTGCCACCATCTCTCTACTTCCAGCATAGCTCCACTCTGCCAGAGCACCAGCAATGCTGTTTACCATTTCCCTTAAGAAAGCCTAACGTGGAGAGACAGGAACAGCACTGAGCACCTATATCGTGGAGTTAGTGTCATTTTACAATTAAGCATCTATAGAACCTGTTGAAAAGAATTCTGTACATGTAGAGCACAGTGTCCCCTCTACAGGAAAGGGAGTGTTCAACTGTAATGTACTAGGAGGAAATATTTTATACTTCTGTGTTATTTTGAATATCTACTCTCTCTCTCTCTCTCTCTCTCTCTCTCTCTCTCTCTCTCTCCCCCGCCAACCCCCCAGCCTCAACTTGTTTCTTTTTATCCTGCCTGATAACTGTGGTTTCATGAATAAAGCAGCTTATTTCTTTAACCTGTTGTCCAGTTTCCTACCTGCAGGGTGGTGCTCTGATCAGAGAATGGGGAGCTGAAGAAGGTGGTGACTATACTCATCACAATTTCTGTGACATACTTCTCCAGGATGGAGTCAGCGTGCTTTCGGTCACTGGTGTTGTTACAGGTCTACAAAATAATTCATTCTTTTAGAACACATCAGTTAAACTGATAAATATGAACATTTAACTCCTGTGATTTGGAGCATTAGTTCTGAATGGACTATCTGCCACAGTATGCGGTGTAGACCAAAATGAGCATCATAGAGAGAGAGAGAGAGAGAGAGAGAGTGTGAAATATATATATACACGAGAGAAAAAATTGGATACCTCAGAGCAAAGAATGCAGTATTATAGGTAGGAATGAGATGTAATGTTTTCCTATGGGGAAATACTTGGTATACCAGGCACAAAGCCATTTGGAAAAATAAATGCCAAGCACAGGAAAATTACTCTAAACCTGCTAAAATACATCAAATATGGTTGGGGAAGGAGCCACACAACCTGGCCACAGTGAACAAGCCAGTGGCAGAATAAAAAGAGACATGTGAAGCAGAAAAAGGGGCTCGCTTTGTTTGTTTTGTTTTAAGAAAAAAAAAAAAAAAAAGATGGTGTTCCATGGAACATAACTAAAAGTCCACAATCGCCTAAATGGAGAAGCAGACAAATATAAATTTGAAATGAGAGGAACCAGTAAAGAGCTTCTTGATTTGTGCTTTAAAATGCAAGTTCCAAACCTCTGCTAATTGTCACCACAACTACGTCCCTTTGCTCTTTTAGATTTACATTTCTAGGTATAGAAATCCTTACCCGACAGATGTCAACCAGGAAGTTCTCAAACAGTTTCCACATGTGATTACTGGTGTAAATCTCTTTCATTTCCACTTCTGTGTCCACATAGCAATGATTTAGGAAGTTTATATAGGCAATTTTAACCTACAAATGGATAAATCAAAATGGTTAATTAAAAAAAGAATTAAATGGGCATTTTTAGTCAATGCAAGGTCATCACATTAAAACTGCTTTAAAAATTTGTAGCTGAATTTACAGAATCTATTGTTTTTATTTAAATATTGGTGAAATCCAATCCCATAAATAGCAAGACATCTGCAACGAAAAGGAAAAAGCCAGAAATACTGCAGCCACAATTCCGCATAATGTTAACAATTTGCACTTCTATTCAAGATTGGCAACATACCTTACATATATCAATGTGCTCAGCCTCAAACACTTCTAGGAAGCAAGCACATTCAGAGTAACCACCCCCTTTTTAAAAATGGGGGGTGGGTGATTTACACACACACACACACACACACACACACACACACACACACACTTCTCCCAGCTCATAGTCTTGTTGCTTACCCACAGGCCATTCTTTTCAGGACAAAACAGGCCATTCTTTCCAGGCCAAACAGAATGATTAAAAACAAACCTCAGTCCACTAACTTTAATACATTACATATGTAGGCAATGTTTAATATCAGACCTCACCTCAGGTATGCAATCCTCATGAGTTACTACTCTAACAATGTCATCTAATGGGAGGAGCGAGTTGCACTTGATTTCTGTGTAGACATTTTTGCCCTCTGTGCATACAGCAAGCAGTTCTACTAAATGGATATGGTACATCAGAGGGCTGTTTTCATCCATCCTGTCCCGCTCCGATCTCATCATTTGGACCAAGGTCTGGAAAGAGGCTCGGTCGTTGTAGAACACAAGGACATCTTCTCCCGCATTGACTAGCTACAAAAAAAGAAGAGCTTTCTTTTGGGTTCCATTCTGTTATGTCTCCACTTAGAGATTCTACAGGAATCAGACCATTTCGGGAAGGTACACATGCATGTGTACCTTCCACTTACCCAGCACTTTGCTTCAGAGGACCTCAAACCTCATCCTCCAAACATTTCACTAACAGGCTGAAGAGTCCCCCCGCTTTATCTAATCTGCATACTGGAATGTTACGCTCTTTGTCAGTTTTGCAATTACTTGCGAGTTCAATAAAACTGCAGCCTACCAGATCCATCCGAGGCTCTGTATCTTGCACTCTCTTTCCAGTTATAAATGATCTCTCTTTAATATGACGTCTTCCCCTAGTCCTCTGTTCTGAGTATGTTATGCCCTAGAAATCTACCACTTTTAAAATCTTTAACATCAAAGTCAGTTCAACTGGCTCCTCATTAGTTAGATAAAAGTTCTTTCAAGAAGCTTCTGACTTTTTTGTGGTTGTCATGAAGATTGCCTCACCTAATCCATCTGTAGTGTTAGCTTGGGGCACATGATTCTGTTCAGAGCTAAGTCTTTCAAAAACTCTGGGTGGTAGGACCTCAAGGTTGGGTAATTCCCCATTCCTTACACAATGATTTTCAACAAGCAGTTAGAGGCATGATTAAGTCCCATAAGGCAGACTTCTTTCAACATTACATTTTTTGGGGGGGGGGGGAAGGCACATTTTCAGAACAGCTCAGCACTCCACTCGCCTCTATAGAGAAGGGTAGGATGGACAGCAACTGAGAAGAAAGGGAGCTGCTGAGCACTGTTAAAAATCTGCCCTACAGATTTCAGACACATCTAGACATCTATCACAAACACAATGCACAGAGCAAAACTCACATGCAAAGCCATACTTCACAGGGCTGGACTCTGCAACGGGCAGAGCTCCCTCAACTCACTGACTTCAACAGGAGAGAGGGTTGCTCAGCACTTTGCAGGACTAAGTCCACACGGAACAGCTGACATTCTGCTTTAAGTTTAACTACAGCATGTGGAACAAGATCCAGAGTCAAACTTCCCAGTGAAATTGATGCATTAAGGCCAAAAGCTTAACCCCCCCCTCAAAAAAACCCCCCAAAAACCCTACCACACTTTGGATCCCAAGGCTCCTCCTCCTGAGGAGGCTAATTAACATCTCATTATCAAATAGGCAAATGCACTTTTTAACAGATGGATCCTTTGCAACCAAAATTAATGGGAATAAAGAGTGACTGTCCTTAGAAATCCTTCTGTAAAGTCTGTTTCTATTTGCTTCAAGTATCACATGTCCCTAAAGGGGTAAACTATAAATCAGAGTGCCCAGAAGGAGGGAATTCTGGGAAATAGCACCACTGAAGTGTTTTGGGTGTTAGGGGAACTGAGCTATAGGGTCCCTCTTTCAGAAGGGTATCGGACAAATTCTGTGCCCAAAAATTTTGCAGCAAGCCCATGGCCAGAGACAGTGCTGGAACCATCCAGACCAAGGGATGTGTAAAAGCATTTGAGGGTGCAAACACAACAGCCTGGTGAGTGTGCAGCAGGGGGAGTTTGATTAGGGCTGTGACACAAGAACACCTTTTTTGTGGCACCAGGGAGGATAACTTTTGAGATACACTAAATGTCATCCTTCCCATCCAAGGGGGAAGAGCGTGATGAAGCAGCTTGTGCCCATAATAAAACTTTGTGCAGTGTGATAGCTGCACATCACTTGTATATTGTCCCAGTTGAGAATGTCACTTTCTCGGCATCCTTACACTTTCTACTGAATGCCAGTTGTGATTTTTGCCCAGGAGCTTGCAGAAATATACATCTCTCACCTCCGCCATAACCATATCTTGGCACTTCTTAATGAACTTTCCTTCCGCCTTCACAATTGTCTGCAGGAACTTTATGTACTGGACATTTCTGCCATGAGTTTCAATACAGTGGACAAAGTGCTGAACGACTCGCTCATTAATCTCACTGCAAAGCTGGAAATTGTTCATGAAAATATGTTGCATTGTCACTGCCTCCAGGATCTAATGAGGGGGAAGAAAAAAAAAAAGAAAAAGAAAAAAAAATCACATATACAAGTCAGGACAACATCATCAATGAATTTGCAGGGAACATGACAGTACAAAGAAGGTACTTCTCAGAGGAATCAGCATTTCAGTACAGAGACTTGTATCCATCAGGGATACTCTTCTCCATCTACCTCCACCCCTTGCATTATAACTGAGTGCATTAACCAGATGCTGCTCCTGCCAACATTAAATGAGAACTAAGCGCTATCCATTTAACTAGTCTTGCATAAGAACTGGTCTAGAGGCCATTACAAAGGTCAGGTTGTTCCACTTTCTTATTACAAAAAAACATGGTATTAAATTAAACCACTTCTTACCCCTGGGTTAAGGAACAGATTTATGTGCTTGTGCAGCAACGCTTGGTTCTGTTGGTTCCCAGCACAGAAATTCTGTAAAAATGCATGTGCAAGTTTCATTATCTCCTGCATCCTTGTATCTTCCGCCTGTGATTGCATGACACAAATAAGATGGAATTAAAAACAACCCAAAAGTTCACTTTCAGGTGAGTTTTGGGTGGACCACAATACCACCTGTTCAACAGAATTTTCAGAGTCACATCTCTCTCAATAGAAAAACAAATCTCTGTCCACTACAGACCTCCAACCAAATTAATCCACTGATACCAGATAAGAACTTGGCCCCCTTTATGATTTTAAAAGTTGTGGAGAATAAACACACAAATATAAATAAGTAATGTCTTTCAGATCTGAATACGCAACCTTCAAGCTTGCAAATAATGCACTTTAACCCCTCGAGTGCTACCAAACATACCTAGTATATAGGGCAAACCACCCATCAGATTCTTTCCCATACCTTTGGACTTCATAGGAAGACTGCCATGAGGTCCATTAAAATGGAATTCTGTATTAAGGGGCTTAAACTTGATGGTGAAGAGGAGATAGGAAGATATTGATGCAACAACAAAAATTCAGCTTCTGTTCACAGGAGTAAGTACTCTCTCGGTCTGTGACTTAAGTCAGAGCAGCAGAATAGCTGAGAAGGTGCAACCATGTCTCTGACTTAACTGACACATAAATGCATCTCAGCTGGGAGTAACAGATAGTCAATGCAATAAAATGAGCCATCTTTCTTTGATAAAAGCATTTGGCACCCAAGAGTTGGTCAGTGCCCTGCTTGAAATGTTTGTGGTTCAAGGTAATTCTCCAGCTCATCTCACAAAATCCAATCAGCATAAATGGCGGGCTCAGCAGGGAGGCCAAGGAGACCAACTTACTTCCACAGCCAGGTTGAGCACATTTCTATGGTTCTATGACAGTAGGGAAACTTTCATGCAAGTAAGAAAAGGAGTACTTGTGGCACCTTAGAGACTAACAAATTTATTAGAGCATAAGCTTTCGTGAGCTACAGCTCACTTCATGAAGTGAGCTGTAGCTCACGAAAGCTTATGCTCTAATAAATTTGTTAGTCTCTAAGGTGCCACAAGTACTCCTTTTCTTTTTGCGAATACAGACTAACACGGCTGCTACTCTGAAACCTTTCATGCAAGTGCTCATGCTGCTTCTCAGTACAGGGGATTGCATCCCCTATACTTTTCATTCTCTAGCATGTTTCACAAGTAACAGAGTTAATGCTCAATTTATTTATCCAAGGCAAAAATGTAAAAAACCAATCCCCACCCTACCCCAAAGCAAACCAATTTGGGGCTTCACACTAGATAATCTGTTCTGTTTTCAAAGCGGACAAGATTTTCAAGATCACTCCTATTCTGTATCTCCTGTCTCTCAGAAGCCATTCACCTCACTCTCTGGCAACCTACTATCCTCCAATACCAAGAATGCCTCAAACCATGGCATTAATTCCTGTCAGACCTCCAGTCACCAGGGCGAGCCAGGAAAAAGATTCTAGCCAGCAGTTGAGTGGAATGGCTGCATGTGACAGAAAGTCACAGTATTAATGAGGCTAAGAACATTGAATAAAACTCCAGTCACCTGCTCAATAGTGCAGAGCACTCCCTGAGGGCTAAGCTGTCTCTATACTCAGTCACTGTTTTGCTAGAAAGCAGATATTTATCATGTGTGCTTAAAGTATTTGTACTGTTTTAGGGAATAGTTTACAATTCTGAGGCTACGCCTTTACTACTAAAGAGGTGTTTGGTTTTTTTACCATGTGATAACTACCTTTTGTTAGCTATCCTGCTGTAAATCTTGCTGGCGAGAAGTTGCTGTTGTTTTTACTGCAAGGTAACTAGATGAGACTATACATAAAAACGGCCCTACTGGGTCAGACCAAAGGTCCATCTAGCCCAGTATCCTGTCTTTCGGCTGTGACCAATGCCACGTGCTTCAGAGGCAATGAACATAACAGATGATCATCAAGTGATCCATCCCAATTTGCCCATTCCCAGCTTCTGGCAAACTGTGTGGGACAGTGGGAATCTACTGGATCTTAGTTACCCTGAAGTAAACACATACCTGGTTTTGTTAATGAGGTCAAAGCTTCAGGACTTGGCTATCCGGGAACAGTTAGGAAAGTTAATCCAAATTAAGTGAAGGTGTGAATTGAAGTGGATTAGTTAAACAGCATTAACCCCTCATTCAGAATTAAAGATAAACTAAATTAAGACCACTGTAATTCTGAATGAATGTGTCGACACATGACAGATTTCAGAGTAGCAGCAGTGCTACATGAAAGCTTATGCTCCAATAAATTTGTTAGTCTCTAAGGTGCCACAAGTACTCCTATTCTTTTTGTGTCCACGCAGGGGTTTAATGCATTTTAACTAATCCACTTTTAATTCACACCTTTAGTTAATCTGATTGAAGTTTAAGTGCCCCAGTACAGACAAGCTCGTGATCTGATTAACTGCAATGGACGAAGTTGGTGCTTCAGCAATTAGCTTAGAATCTTGTCTGTTGTCATCAGAAGTTTCACATTTAACCAAATACTTCTATAAACCATAAATTATTCCTAAAGAGGCATGAATATTTACAATAGCTTCTTTGATGCCAAAGGTAACTGAAAGAACTAAGGTTTAAGGAGATCTCAGGGAGCTATTAATATCGGTCAGCAAAACTGTAAACATGAGTAGAACATAAACATAAAGTAGAACATAAACAGAGTAGCAGCCGTGTTAGTCTGTATTCGCAAAAAGAAAAGGAGTACTTGTGGCACCTTAGAGACCAACAAATTTATTTGAGCATAAGCTTTTGTGAGCTTCATCAAAAGTCCGATGAAGTGAGCTGTAGCTCACGAAAGCTTATGCTCAAATAAATTTGTTAGTCTCTAAGGTGCCACAAGTACTCCTTTTCTTTTTTGCAAAACTGTAAAGTAAGGAAATAGTTGTGTGCAAAACCCACCTTCTCATATGGAATCTGCAGCAGCTCCAGAACCACAGTGTGAGCTCCCATGTTCCGCAGCAATCTCTGCTGCTGTTTCCGGCTTTTCCTGACCGAAGCACTTTCCTGAACACAGAGCTTGCTAAGCCGAAGCAAAATCTGAGAGAAGAAATTTGCTTTAGAATCTGCAATTTTTCATTTTGGTTTAAAGTATGTTAAGATGGAAACTTCCCTGACCTGAGCAACTCACAGTCTAATGACAGACAAGCAGACAGACACTGGACGAATGGGAAAAGAGACATGAAAAAATCCATTTAAAACTAATTCAGGCATTTGCCAGCCAGGAGTCGAACGTAGAATCGTCTAACACTTACAAACCACCACACACAGGTTTCTTGTTGTATGTTACTTTTAAAAGTATTAGACAGTACAATGGAGCACAAGTCCCTAAAGAAAGAGGGCAGATTTAAATGAGCTTCCAGACTTTCCTGCTCTTTTATATCCTTTTAATCATAAAAATTTGAGTTTCTATTGAAATAAGCGGCATTAATGCTACATTTTGGAATAATCTGTTTTTGTGGAAAATACATACTTTGCATGTTGGCTATATTCTAGATGTCTCATTGGAGTTGGGATATTCTACTACTCAGCAAATTAGAATTCAGCAAGTAATTTTCACAGTGTAAATGTGACTCAGTTTCTCCTGTTTTTTAAATTCAGACTAAAATCGGAGTTGCACCATTAGTTTATACTTCAATTTAAAGAAACCAAGTCTTACCTCCTTCACCACCCGGTAATTATAGCTGCTAGTACTTTCATGTTTTTGTGACTTGCTGTGGCCTTCCTAGGGGCAAAACCAATAATTTATTAATCGATTAGAGTATTTTCTTTGATAGCTCCTATGGCTGAGAATACCTATGGGTATTAAACTGAATCTACAAAGACCAAAATTGTCAGTTGTCACCTTACAGTTTTATGACAAGATTGAGGGTATTAACAGGGTGGATAAAAATAAATGATTTAAAAAAAAAATTAAAAAAAAATCAGGATTTCTTTTTATTTAAAATCAGATTTTTTTGATAAAATGCTTTCTGAGGGGAAAAAAACACTATCTAAAGATAGTTTTAATTAAGATACTCAAAGATATCTCATCATGAAATAGGGATTATAAATTCTAATTCTATAGTATGAGGACAATATATTCATGTAATGTTTAAGAAAAGTTTTGTAAATGAGTTCCAATAGTTCACAGATTACAGACTCAATTTTATGAGGTGCCAGGGGCTTCTGTATAGATTATTTAGGTTAATCTTTCTATCTACGCAATGGGACTCAGTGCTCAGTCCAGAAGATATCATAAGAGATACTTAGTTTTGCAGTTCTCAAACTGTGGATTTGTGTCTCCAGAGATAACATGATTGTTAACAGCAAAAATGTTTTTAAATAAAGAAATAAATAACAGAGGTGAGAAATAACAGATTTGAACCTCATTGTCCTTCTGCAAATTTGTGTACACAGAGCCAATCCCTTACCTCTAAAGGTGCAAAGTTTCAAAAAGTTCAATGAATAGAAGATTGCTGGGGGCGGAATTGATCTGGACAAGGAGAAGAAGTCTGGAGATAAATGTGAGATGGGAGGGACAGGCAGTAGAAACAAAAGTGAAACTGTTTGAGCTACGTATTCCAGAAGTCTTGAGGTCTTTCTGAGTGTAACCTTCATTGATTTGAGATCTACCATACCATTCTCTCACTAGAAGGGAAAACCTATAATGGCAGCAGGCCATAAAAGAGACCCAGTTTGGGAATATCTTAATGAAGTTCCTCTACCTGTGGGTAAGACAGATAGGAGTGCAAAATGCAAACAGTGCAACAAAGAACTGCAAGGCCTAGTTCCCCAAATGAAACAACATCACGAGAAGTGTTCCTTCTCAGGAGGAAGCTGTGTTGAAGATGATGAAAGGAACACGTCTGAACGTGCAGGATCTTCAGGTTGGTAAACTTTTTATTTCATACTTCTTTCTTAAGGACTGACTATCCTCCTGGACTATTCTTGAATGCTCATGTTTGAGCAAAAAATACAGTTGTTACTCTATGGTACTATCATTTTAGATGCAGTTGTGATAAAAAATAAATAGCTGAAATAGGCAGATCTTCTTTTACAATTTAACCTTTAAAGTAGTACTGAGTGTCAGTGAATGCAATGAGTAATACCAAATGACCAATATGGTAATAATCATTAAATAACTGCATCTATTTATTTTGTTTAGGAGAATCCATCTTCAACATACAGGATTCGGAAGATCATCCACCTTCAAGATCACCATCATTTTTTATAGTTTCAGAGTTATCTGCCAATGATAGTGTGTCAATCACATCATGTATGTCACATAACCACAGTATATCATCTGTAGCAAAAAGAAAAAAAAACCCTCCATCATCCAGAAACAACCATAGATAAATGTGTGATGAGAATCAGCAGATTACAAAAAGAGGTAATTGATGAAAAAATTGCCCAGGTTGTTTATGCAACACACTCTCCTTTCTGTATCATTGAGAGCCCACACTTCATTAACATGGTTCAGTCATTAACACCAGGATACAGTCCACCCAACAGAGCAGATATCGCAGGCAAATTGCTGGATAAAATGTATGAAAGAGAAATTTAGAAGTGTGCAAAAGGCCTAGAGGGTAAAATTGTTAACCTGAGTCTTGATGGGTGGAGCAATGGCCACAATGATCCTGTTGTATGTGCTTGTGTGACAACAGAAGAAGGGAATGTCTTCCTTACAGAAACAATGGATACATCAGAAAATGCACACACAGCAGAATACTTACAAGAAGTAGCAGTAAAAGCTATAACAAACTGAAAAAAAATTCAAATGTCTAGTACACAGCTTGGTCACAGACAATGCTTGCAAAGCCAAGATGAGAAGAAATTATTCAGAATAGAGTGAAGAGAGTCCCAAGCTAACAACATACGATTCCAGTACTCATTTGATGCACCTCCTAGCCAAAGACTTCAGTGTTCCCAAAATAAAGGCTAATGTTGAAATTTCAAAATACTTCCATAACAACCACTTTGCAGCAGCTGCTCTGAAAAAAGTGGGAGGAACTAAGCTAACTCTCCCACCAGATGTGTGATGGAACTCAGTAGTGGACTGTTTTGAGCACTTTATAAAGAACTGGCCTAATCTGATGACAGTTTGTGAACAAAATATTCTCAATACTCAGTACCAGGGTCAAACCTTAACTGCTGAAGAAGAGGAGTTGGCTATGACATGGACATAGAGCAATCATCCCTCCAGAATGCCAACTATAATAAACTTCAGAGCTAAGGGTGAACCATTCAAGAAATAGATGTTTGCTGATGATGTTTTAAAGAACGTCACACCAGTGAATTGGTGGAAGTCACTTAAGCACTTGGATTCAGACACTGTTGAAGTGACAATCTCACTTTTAACAGCAGTAGCTTCTTCTGCCGGTGTAGAAAGAACATTTTCTTCCTTTGGACTAATTCATTCCAAATTGAGAAATCGTTTGGGACCTGAAAAAGCAGGAAAGCTTGTTTTTCTTTTCTAGATTACGAACAAACGGGAAAATGAAGGCGAAGACGACCCAGTTAGCTGCAGAAGCCAATATTTTAAGTTTCTCATGTTGACCTGGCTGACAGAGTCAATTTAATTTTTTTTTTAATATTTCATTGAACTATTTTAGTTAACAATTTTAACAAAAACAAACCTGATTTTAAAAAACTTGAATGTTTAACTAAATTCAAAAATTCATATGCTTGTTTTGTTAAAATATTATATGTTTGCTGATGAAGAAAAAAAATCCAGAATACATAACATTGTTGTTTTAGTTAAATAAGACAATTTAAATGTCTGCTGATGTTCTCTTCCTAATACAGCATGGTAAGAAAATCCTCCAAATATTAATGATTAACCTGTTGATTTGTAGATATTTATGAAGTCATTGGGAGGTGAACTATCTGCTTCAATTACCTTTGGTAAATGAAATAACCAAACAACTGTTCATTTTCTGATATAGCTGTAAAACTAATTTGAAAAGTTTTCAAAATAAATCATTTAAAAATGCATAGTGTATACCTTCTAAAAACGAAACCTACATCTATATCCGAGTTGTGAAGAATACGTATTAAAGTTGCAACAATCAACAAGAATGCACTTTTATGAAGAAATCCATAATTAAAGCGAGTCTTCCTAACTAGTGATTTAAATCATGATTTAAATCAATTCAATTTAAATCAAATCCACCCTGGGTATTAAAAAGTGTTTTTGTGTTAAATCACACTAATCCCTCTGCTAGAATACAAGGGTAGAGTGTTTTTACAAAAAGTAACATCCTATCTCTCTTTATCTGTTTACTCTGGTTCTCAGCACCCCCACTGCTTCTTAAATATGGTACAGACATTAATTTACCCAAATAGATATTCCAATAGTTCACATACATTGACTACCAAGATGCACGTGCTTGCTTACCTCCTTTTTCTTGTGTTCATTTTCACCTGGTGCTCCATCCATAGTCTCATCAGGACCCTGGCCTTTGTAAACCCAAAGTTCTGATTTTTCCACAATAGACCTCAGTTGGTCCAAATCTTGTTTTATCTGCTTGTAGTTGTCAACATCTTGGCTGGTAACAAGCAGTTGAACCTTATATGAATGCAATCCATTAGTTGCACAGAGATTTTAAACTTGCAACACTTGCATGCAGAAGGCGGACATACACATAATAGCCACACATACCTGTTTAAAAGCTTGAAGGACTTCTTGTCTCTGACTAAAATGCCTGAATAGTAGCTGAAGTGCCCCAGATACCAGTGGAGGGTAATCGTGCATGGTTAAATGGAGCAAAACTCTCAGGAAAGTCCTGCCACCATGATCATCCAAATCTAATGGGGTGTTCTCGTCACTGAAAAGAACAAAATGCAGAGTCAACTAACTTCTCCCCCACCTTAATAAAACAACCAACTTTTTGTATACAGAAAATGATTGCAGCTGCATTTATAATTTTGCTATGGAAACCACATCAAAAATTAGAGAAATCTAGGGCTCTCATTCGCTGTTGGCTTTGAACAAGATAGGGACAACAGTGCTTTGTGCAGCACTATCCTCGGTTGGATCTGCTCAAATGTTCCAGTTTGTCACTGATCTGCCCTCCAGTGGCAGGAGGCTTGAAGAGATGATATAAGCAACACTACTAGTCCCTGCTAAATGGAACACAAGGTCCCAGACTCCTGTGTATTCTGTGCTGAATGCTGTGTGTATGCAGTTAGTTGAGCACAGCCAAAATATCAGTAGAACCAAAAGTCTCACACTCAAGACTTGTGAGATTCATCTAGGCTGTAAGTAAAATTCTCCTCAGATTTATACATCAATACTCAGCACTCTCTCTCGCATGCATGCACAGAGCAGAATCATGAAGTCATTACACTCGCATGAGAATCTTCTACTTGGACAAATCCCTGCTTTTTGATTTCTTTGCTTTCCTAGCTTGAAGAAAGACTAACTCTTTTCTTGGCCTTTAATCCTAAAGGACATTACTGTTTAATTGAGAGAGCACCTTTATATCCAATGGATTTTTGTAACCCCCCAGATTTAAAAAGGTGACCGGAACACTCATTCTGTTACTGGGGACATGAAGCTACAAAACCTTAAACTTTATTCTGTTGAGTATGCTGGCACTTAAACTCCAGGCTATATAACAAACAGAAGAGCCTCACTTGTAAGAAAACAGGTCACAGGAAAGTGAGTTGGGTGGGTCACATATAGGAAACAAGTATGATTACTTTGAGAGTCTGGTAGATTTCCAGAACACACTGAGCCTAGATGCAATTAAAAATGCATAAAACAGAAATTTAAAACATTTACATCTATTGGTGAACAATTGCATTTAAAAATTCCTCTTTGGAGAAGAGTGTTAAATTCCATCAAAGATATTCTGTCAAAACAAAAGTTTTTGAGCAACTATGTCCATAGACGTACTAAAGAAGAGATACTTTCCTTCCACCAAAGATCCCTTCAGCTTGTTCTTCAATATGTTCAAAGTCTAGAGCTCCTGGAAAGTAGAAATATGCAGGTAAGATTATTACGTCAGAGATACAAACTGTAGCTGTTTTGGCAGCCTAAAGAGATCTTAAATTGTAAGTGGTAACACAAATGTAGCAGAATGGACCAATATGAGCTGAAAAGTATGTTGAGAATTGATGGATGCTGTCTGAGAAACTAATGTAGGGTGTTTCTTAAAGTTCTCTATTCGCCAATTAAACTACAGAACCACGTCACAGATATCCATGTTTCTTCCTCCATCACCGATTTTTAGCTTATACTTTCAATAACTGCTTCAGAGCAAAGCATTGATGGGAATTAGTGTCTGACTTGATGGGCCATCATCGACCCCAGGAAATGCCCTGCATTTCTGTTATTGACAGCTTTAAGCAACTAACCCCTTGATGATAGGAATCGCTTTCTATCACCACCAAGGCCTTTGCCCTTCTCAGCAGGAGGTATGTACCAACAATAATTACTATTCTAGAATAAAAAGATACGAGGCAAACAATGTCTGCCATATTCTTAGAAAGTTTCCCAATTGAACACTGCTTCTTGGGAAATAAATATTGAAGTTTTTTCCCCTCTGCTATTCCCCAATCTCACTTTTTCTGACTGGGAATACCTAGAAAGCTTAGTCAGGTCTAGGTCCCATTGTGCTAGTCATGGTACAGACACAGTAAATGGCAGTCCCTGCTTTTTGGCAGGGAAATAATAAAATGTTTTAGCTAGAATCTTAGTAATTAGAGGATATGTCAATTACATCACCTAGCCCACCCCACTATCTGCAGAGGCTGGTGAAGCCTCATCTCAGGTAACCATTTTGCTTGCACAGGGCTGAATTTATGAGGTGCTAAGTATTAACCACTCTCATTGAAGTCAGTGGGAGCTGAAGGAACTCTGCATCTTGCAAAACAGGGTCCTTGACATGTTACTTTAATTCTGGTCCCCAGATTTATGTTCTGCATTACAACAGGGCCCTGAATCTCTTGTGAGCAGTGGGGACAGCAAGGGGAAGATAAATCTGTTTGAGAACTATTTACACTCTTTCACTTTAAATTCACATTGAGTACGACAAGTACATAGATCTGCACTGGTTCAACTTTAGGGGAATTCTAAGCACCCTGACTCCAAAGGCCCAGATCAGAAGCCTGTCATTCTACTCCAGTCCAAGAACATGATAGTCCAAGAGCAAGAGACATTACAGACCCACATTGGAATGGGAAACTAAAATATTTGTTCTCTTGAGGTGCGGAGAAGTTACACATCTAAAACCCCTCCAGCATCTACAGAACAGATCCTCAAGTTGATTAAAAAAAAAAAATCCTATTTTCAGCACAAGTAACACAGATCAAATACAATTACTTTAGTTTAGGACTTCAAGCCCTAAATGTTTCAGATCCCGGCTACAGGACATCACCTCTCTCCCTAGGTGATATTTCAGCAGTTAGCGACATCCGAGGGGTTTTCAGCATCGTGGTTTTAAATCAGAAAAGACCCGGTGGGGAGGGGGAGGGAGGGTCTTTGCTGTATAACTTCTTTCCCGCTTTGGTCCACCAAAATTCAGATTTAGAGACCTCCAGGAAAATCTGCAAGACTCACCTGTTTTCCCAGGATTTGTTTTGGGAGGAGGTAGATTGGGTTGGAAGCTACTTTGCTGGGGCAATGGTCAGGTAGATTGTGGGTCACTTTAACTTTGTTTGAAAAGAACAAGGCAAGTCCCTGTTTGGGGCCATAATAAATCAATTTTCAAAATGCATTTTAAAGGAATTTTGTAATGCTCCTAGAGACTGAGATGGGTCAATTACTTAATTCATGGCAACAAGAGGGAGTGACAACAATTCTAGTTTTTGCTCTATGTGGAAAAGATATTCAATGTAATTGTCATACTTAGACCCTGATTTAGCAACGTTCCGGACTTCAGTGGGGCCACTTATGTGCCTAAAGTTAAGCGTGAGCTTGAGTACATTGCTGAATCAGTACTTCAGCCATTAAGGAACTCCCCACCATTTCTTTAAAAAGCTCTCTATGAAATAACTCACCTGGTACATTAGTTGGGGCCTCTTGGTTACTGCTTCCAGTAGGTGATTCAGAGGTCTGTGCATTGCTTTCATCAAACTCGCATTTAAATATACACAGTAGGCACGAGATTCTGTAATCCAACCTCACATTCAAAATAAACTGATGATTCAAAGTTTTAAGAAAATGGAAATAGACATGTTATTTTTACATCACGTCTCTCTCTCTCTCTCAAGACTGTAACACTGCACTCTCTGTAAACTAACAGCTGAGATCCACATACTCCGAAAACTGCAGATTTTACCATGAAGGGAGGGGAATGCACCAAAATCTCCTTTTTAAGTAATCCATAATTCAGTACTTTGGGTTTTTTCTTTTATTTTAAAAGATTCTACTACAAGCATAACCACATGTATAAGCAAAAAGAAAAGGAGTACTTGTGGCACCTTAGAGACTAACAAATTTATTTGAGCATAAGCTTTCGTGAGCTACAGCTCACTTCATCAGATGCTGTAGCTCACGAAAGCTTATGCTCAAATCAATTTGTTAGTCTGTAAGGTGCCACAAGTATTCCTTTTCTTTTTGTGAATGCAGACTAACACGGCTGCTACTCTGAAACCTGTCACATGTATAAGGTCAATTTAAAGAACCATGAATGCAAAAATATCTAAAAGATTTAATGGGTACTTCTATGTCCCCCCAACCCCCCTAGAGTACCTGAGTGCTTGACAATCTAATGTATTTATCTTCACAACACCCCTGCAATGCATAAGCATTGATTTCAATCCCATCAACAGTCAATGGAATTCAGACTCAAAAGTGCCAAAATCCCTTCTGAAAATTAAATTTAGGCTCCTAAATCAGTTAGGCATTCTGACGGAGCACAATGACACTGAAATAGCTTTAAAAATCTGGGCCTAATCAAATTGCAAAAGGTCACACAGGAAGCTTAAGATAACAAGAGCAGGGAATCAAACCCAGTTCTTCTGACACTCAGGATAGTGCCCTAATCAAAGTACCATACTTCCTTTGTAGATGTGTCCTAGGGTTTAAATAAAACATGTAGTATAAACCAATCACTGGTTAAGAGTTCAGTCAGTACTAATGGAAACATGCAAACATGAACTTTGATATCCTGTTTTACAACATTAACATCTTACTGCTCCCTTGGGGAGAGATGTACCATCCAAAGAGTGTGTCGCATCATCCCAACGTAAGAAGATATATTTACTTTCATCATTAATCATGTATTTTGGCAGGGATAAATATTGCTACATTTGCCCCATATTTAATACATTCTAGTTTTAAAACCTTAAATTTAATGTCTTCTCAACTGTTTAGTCATCAATAAATCTTTACAAGCATGGATACATTTTCCTTGATTTCCCTTCCCACCCCTTTTAAGAGTCTATACTTTAGGGAAAAGTAAGTGATAAACAAAGGACAAAGCCTCTCCTTATGCCTTTTTAAATATTTTAAACCCTTCAATCAGTTGATAGAATAATTTTATCTTAAAAAAAAACACCTTGAAAAATTATATCCCCTAAATTAATAGAACAACTTTGAGCCTGGATATCTAAACTTTCTACCTCAAGATCTGAATTAGAAGTAATCTACTTTCCTGTATAAGCATATATTTTATTCAAGAATCCGATACAATTTTTATTAATTTAACTCATTTTCAATTTTCCCTATTCTATTATGACAGACTACATCTTTCTGATCACATCCAACATAGTGCTCTGCTTTAACAATTCCTGCAAAAATGGGGTCAAATTTTGTTACCCATGTTTTTCAGTAATGTTGTCTAAAGTAACAAGAGAATCTATCATCAATCGCCTCATTCCAGCCCATAAAAGTGAAATTTATCTTTAATCAGCTTTATGAATTGTGATGTTTCATTTTATCTCACTACAAGCCTTCCGTACACACAGTTTGTTTCTTCCATATAAACACAAAGCCAGCCTCTCACCTCGCTACACAGAGAACCACTGGTGGCTCAAGCAAGTTCAATGAAAACTCCTTATGTGTACCTTTACTGCTGTTTGGCATTCTTTTACCTAGCAGGGGGTACCAGCAGCATTTAGGCCTGTGTGAATTAGACTGTAAAAATCACCATAAAGGGGACTGTTCTCCTTTCTGTCTACAAACGGTCTCTGCTCACTTTTGGAGCATTATCATTACCACAACATGGTATCTGGCAGAGGCGGGCTGAAATCACCCGTATGGCTTCCTGGTATCAGTGGCTTATAATCAACACTGTTAGGAAAATGTAGTGACCAGTCAAATGTGTTTTATTCTATACTCAGGACACTTCCCCTCCTGTAGAGTTATCAAACAAAGGCAGTTTACCTTGCTACCCACAACAAGATCTTCTTGTAATTTTCTAGGGTTTGTTTGACGGGGCAGGCCAGGGGAATATTAACTTTTCTCTTAAGGCAGCCAGCCCCGTAAAAAGTATTAACTGTTAAATAGCACGATAAGGGAAAACCTGCTGTGCCAGAAAGATGGAACTTGGACCTTTAGTTCAGTTGTGAGTTACCCATGTGCACAACTGGTAACTCCCATCCAGAAGATAATCTCTGCCATAGGGGTGTGTAAAAAAAAGTGTTTCACAGGGTTAAGTGTTTGCCTCTGCAACACCTTCTAAGCATGAAAAGACTATCTGGGCAGCAATGGGCTGGAAGGGGCCATTTTCTCCTACGCACTCCCTAACATCTAGTTAAAACGTAGTGTCAGATGCAAGCACTACAACATAGGATTTGAGACCCTACCTAACTCTATATTCCACTGCATCTCTAGTACCTGAAGTATTTCGATGATTTTCAGCTTGGTGTCCATTACCAGGATGTCTTCTTTCTCTGGTTCACTCTGTTTGACGTTACCCTCAGGAGCCGTAGCAAGTGGAGTAAGGGGCAAGAATCCACCACCTCTGAGTACAACCTGGGTCATCAGCTCACCAACCCCATGAATTGATCTCATCACATTGCTCCCTTCAGAGATGCAGGTAAAAAATGCAGTAAGAATAAGATAACTTATGCACTTTGAATGCACCAAGAGGATAAGCGACCTTTCACATCCCATGAAAAAACAAACCGCCTTCATACGAAACAAGGGGAATATTTTCAAAAAAGACAGAAAGGGCAGTGAGGCACCTAATCTCCTGTAGAAATCTTCCCCTTAGATTAGTCTCCCAATTACCGCTTAGCTTTTATAGGCAACGACCAAGAATTCAGTGGATAAAAGGGAAAATGTTGATGCCCATTTCATGTAATCAGATAAAATTAATGTGGCCAAGAAATCCTCCACTCCCACTCAGGAGTTCCCCATATCATTTTTCCAGTCTTACCTTTACTTTCTTCTCCTTTTGCCATTTTGGTAATGGGGAAGATAGTAGCAATATGCACACAGTCTAATATAGCCAGGAGGATTTTGGTTAGTCTTAGGAGGTCACAGAAGTTGTAGAAACCAAAATATATCAGGTTTCTGGCTAAGTTCACAACCTATTAAAAATGCAAGTATTGATCAAAACCCTTTTTTGCCACAAAAACTTGTTTGTTTCTTGACTTTTAATTGTACTTATGGCCTTAATTGACCATTTGTCTGACCCACTCTTTATAAGCAAATTCTATTATGTTTTTTATTCTAGTAATCAAAATAACTTAGCTACTATATATCAGGTATATATTTTCAGGTATATTTTCATGTCCAGAATTGCAAGATTTCTGATACCTACTGTAGCTATTCTATACCAAAGAGCATGATCATATTTGTTGACGTGTGGCAGTAAATAAAGTAAGATAGAACTTCTTTGGGCTTGACCTATAAATGCACGTTTACATAACTGTTATTACATCAATTGGTAACCATTAAACAAACTCTCACCAGAGGGAGTTTTCAGAGGAACATGTATCTAGTCAAATCCTTAATACTACCAAGAACTAGAATTTCCCCACAAGACCCAAAAATATACTATTTCTTGAACTGTGCAAATAATTTTTACCAAATCATTTCTATGCCTAATGTAGCCTCTTTTTCTGCAAGTAGGAAGCGAATCCCTTGAATGTATTTGTTATTCAAAAATATTGAATGATTTTTCTTTGACTATGAATTATTATTATGCCCTGCATATTCATGAAATGTTATTCAAGCTGTTTGTTGTAACTGGTAAGGTAAATTATATGATTGATATTCTACTGTTCTTTTACTGGATGAGTGTACAACTGCTTCGGGAACAAACACTTGTGCACGCAAACAAAATCTGGGTTCCACAAACGTTTGTACCAGTAAAACCTGATCTTACAAATCCAAGTGGGCACAAAAGTGAACATGACAGCTGCAAATTATTTTTAAAATACAAGTGAGTATTTATTTATTCCACATTAGCACCTGTTCTTGCAAACAGTTACTGACTTCAACGGGTTGTTTACATGAATAATGATTACTCACAAGGAGAAGGGAGTTGCTGAAGGTTAGTACTCACATGGCACCTCCTCCAATTCACCTTGTATTAAAGGCAAAATTGTTTTACTTTAGAAAGAGATTAAAAATAAAAATGGAGTAATTACCTCAAAAGTGAGTTTGTTTTTCTCTTTATCAGAGAAAGGGAACCTCTGACACACCACATCTCTTAAATACTCCTCCACAAATTCCATGGTTTGTGCAAATCTCTCCTTAATTTCATCTTTGGAAGTCCCACTGCTGTCATAGCTGGAGGGGAAAAAATTAAACTTGAATTTAAAATGCACATAAAATTAATCCAAGTTTGTCAAGATCCAAATAAAGTTAAGCCTGTTAAACAATTTATCCCAAATCAAGGAAACAGGAAGCTGAGACCATAATTTCCTGGCATTTGCTGCTTTGTCCCATATGCTCACTTTGCCCTATTTTAAAGTATCTGAAAATGCAAGGTTTGTACCAATGAGAGAGAAAGAAAGAACGAACGAACCAACCAACATTTTTCTAATGGAAATGGTGACAAGTGACATACAAAAAGAAAAGGAGTACTTGTGGCACCTTAGAGACTAACAAATTTATTTGTTAAGAGCATAAGCTTTCGTGAGTTCGTGAGCATAAGAGCATAAGCTTTCGTGAGTTACAGCTCACTTAACTCATGAAAGCTTATGCTCTAATAAATTTGTTAGTCTCTAAGGTGCCACAAGTACTCCTTTTCTTTTTGTGAATACAGACTAATACGGCTGCTACTCTGAAAAGTGACATACAGCAGCAAGAGAGCAGATGTGACCATGAAGTGCTAACTCTGAATACAAACGGGATTTTTTTCTGTAAGTAAAAACATTTGAAAACTTTTATTTTTTTAAATACACATTCTAGACCAGTTTTTAAAGAAAAATCCACAATTAGGAATATGGGTGGAAGTGGAAATTTTTTTTAAAATTATGTATTATTGTAAATAGTTTGCCTGGCTTGAGCACTTATTTTTCCCTTTAGCTTTTAAAACTTAAGATGGTTTATTGGATTTTCTTCAGAAAATTAACCTAGAGGGAGGAAAGTTTAGCAGTGAAGTATTGCAATGAAGCAGTAGAGATTTAGAGATCCCAACTGAACAGAACGCGAAGTGCTTATTCCCTGGGACTAGAAAAAACTAAAAAAATCAAGTTAATTTTTATCTTTTAAAACATTATCTTGCTAGGAACACCTGAACACATTAAAGTATTTTAAAAATGATTTCTATTACAATAGTAACTAGAGGCCACAACCGAAAGATCAGAATCCCTCTTTGCTAGATCCTGTATCAAAAAGTAGTCCCCTGCCCTGGACAGCTTACACATTGATTAGACAAAAGACACAAGATGTGAGGGGAAAGAAAGGCACAAAGATTTTAAGTGACTTGCCTAGGGTCACACAGCAAGTTATTGGTAAAGCCAGGAATAGAACACAGGTGTGTCAAATCCCAGCCCAGTGAACTATCCACAGGACCCTGTTGCCTCTTGGGGAAAACAAAATGCAGCAACCATACAAAAACAATTGAGCTTTTCTATTCAATGAAGTTCTTCTCTGCAAGTTTCTCCATAGACATGTTTTTAATACCACCAGGCTTCAATACCAACAATAGACTGGCAAGATAGCATCAGTAAAGAAGTAAAAAAGATGACTTATTAGTTTAGGGTTTGTTTTTAAATTAAAAAATGGTTTAAATTTCCTTCTCTTTCATACCTCTCCATCAAGTACTTACTCATCAATAGCAATTTCAGATGGTATCTCAGACCACAGGCGAGCATACTTCACTGGCGTTACTTGTTCTTGGGGATCACGGTCAACATGCATATGCAGCATCAACCGGCAGAACGATGCTCTTAGATCATATGGTAAGTTTTCATCAGACATACAACGAAGAATGAGATCCACATCCAACTGGCCAGATATTTCATTTATGGCCAAGTACTGTCGATCAAGGCACATTCTAGCAAAAAGATTGAGCTGGTACCTGAAGAGAAGAAACTTGCACCTTAGTTTCCAGAAGTCAATACAAGGAAAGCACCTAAAAATGTCAACAGTGTTTAGCAATTAATGTTTTGGTTAAAAAGAAATGTTACTGCTATTAATCAATAGGTACAGGATGTTCTAAAAATAGAATAAATCATTTCCCAACACAAATAAAAAGGTAACAATTGGCATCTGAGGGTCAGGACAACAGCTTTCCAAAAGTCACCTAGTTTGTCACAGTGTTGTATATTCTGAAGAATTAAGCAACACTCGGTTTTTCTTTGCTAATGCTATTTCTTATTAAAACACAGAAAGATTGCAGCAGCCTCGTCGTTTTAAAAGTTGGCATACTTCTCACTGGGAGCTCTCAAGCTACTCTTGATTGCTTAGGCAACGGAGTCAATGAGACTATTAAACTGATTAAAGTTGGACATATGCCTAAGTATCCTGCTGAACTGAGGCTTCAGTCTCCATACCAATTAGTCACAGGTAGATACAACAATTGAGTTCATGTACCTTCTTTTTTTTTGCTCCCAAAAGATCTAGTCAACAAGAACAGAACAGGCACCTAGCACTGAAATTAATGCAAATACAATAGACTAATAATTAAACTTTAGTTGCTGGGTTATAATAAAGCACATGTAGAGTATGTGTGCTTATATAGTCCTTACGACCTTAACTCTAAAGAAGGTGGTTTTTCAATAAAAAGATTATAATTGAATTTTATTCCTATGTATCCTAGTTCATGGAATTTTTCATTACAGAATTGCTTCCTACTCTCTTCATTACACATATATATATACTCATTGGTTTGTTATTGAAAGGTTAGAAGAAATTACTGTTAAGAGCATTTGAACAACTCTTTTTGGGAAGAATTAATAAGAATTGCATGTACTTTGCAAACAGATAAAGGGGAGAAAAAAAGTTAGAACAGGTCCACTTTGGGCCTGAAACTCTTAAGTAGTCCAAATCCAAAACATCCATTCTAATCCCTTTTAACAAGTTTACCAGATGAACTATTTAAAAGTTTTTCAACACAATATGCAAGGCCAAAGTGATAAGTAGTTAAAAAGGAATTCTGGTGGTACTTTTTGCACCACAATAGCCAACGGTCTGTCAAACTATTCTCAAAAGTTTATAGCCCAGACACAGGAATTTGGTCCGAGATGGAACTTGGAATTACAATGCGCCAAGAAACTGATGTCTAGCCAAGTCATCTGGAAGCACTGCCTCATATTAGAAGCATAGCTTAATAGTGCAAAAAGGCAAAAAAAAAAAATCATCATCAAACCAAACTTCTTGTGGGGTTTTTGCAAGTTCATACAGTGTCCCAGTGAGAACTTCAGGACATCTGCTAAGTCTGGAGCTCACAAATAAAAAAAGTGATACAGAACAGTAATGACATCTTAGAAAAAGAGCTGTTTGCAGGTTACAACCCTTTCCTTTACTCTGAGTGCTGGCTCTCCTTCCTTTCAAAACCTCTATTACAGCTCAGATTTTTCAAGCCAAAAAGTTAAGATCCTCATGAAGAAAATCAAACTATTGTGGAGAAAGCCGGACTCATGAGCATCTCCAGGAGATATATGCTACCTTGCATATAAATGCTACCAAACTCTTACACATTTTGAACCCCACTTATTCTGTATTTACGCTTACATTTTTCATTGATTACTTGACTTCTTTTGGACATGAATCACAACTCTGTGCTTCTAGTGAATTTACCGTGCACAGAAAGCTTTACTCCATTTTCTATTGGGTACGGAGTCCAGTGTTCCAAGTCTTTATTTGGAACTAATTAACTGATTATTGTATTGAAAAGGCCTTCACCCATCCAGTTCTTATTACCCTATCAAAACCAACTACTGCACACAGTGTTAACCTGTAATAGCTGAGTATATCCCGATCTTCCTTCTGCCCTTCCTTGGCATCCTGAGCCAATTCTCTGACACTCTTACTGCGGATTTCCTTGTTGCTGTCTCGCCAGAATAGCCAAACTTCTTCCTCATCTTCTCCAACCTCCAGAGTGTTTTCTCCACTTGATACCTCTTCAAACTCAAACCGAGAGAGAACCAACCTTGCAGAAAGAAAGGGATTAAACAACAAAATAATGCAGTCCATGATATCTTAAAATATGTTGTTTTAGGACAACTGCTGAGCTGCACAGGGGCACAGCAACAGTGATCTGCACAGTTGCTCCGGAGACTTGCATTCATGGTACTATACATAGCTTTTGTTTCTCAACATGGCCACACAAAAAATCCCAAATAATGTAGATAAAATCGAAGAGACATTGCCTTATGCTACATGATGACCTTAGGTGTTCAGATACTATTGTTTGAGCATGGTATTAAAACCTAGTTAGAGCAAAGTGCTGAATATGCAATGTGAACAGTAATCCACATAGACATTGGTATATTTTTGATTGGTTCTAAAAGAGAATTTAATTTTGTGGCCATCTATGTGGCTGAAGAAACAAGGGTATCACCTAGGGCAAGACAAATTAATGTCCAAAAAGACTTCTATATAGGAAACATTGATTCAAAAAACATCTAGGAGGATATTATCAATCAGTTTATGTATTCACCCAAACTCTGATTGAGCAAGCAAACTTTGATCGATTCAATATCCCACAAATGGAAAATGGAACAGAACTTCATTCGCTTTGGGTGTCAGAAACATAATTAAGTTAGAAGAATGACCTCAGACCTAAAATGGTAATCAGGGTTCTTAGCACCTGGCCAAAAGAAGGGTCACTAACTACATAAGCAAGAGGCACAAATTAAACAGATCAGCAAGAGACACTGAAACCCAGAAGAGTTCTGGTAGAGAGAGAAACATTAAGACACAAGATTTTTAAATCTTGTCCAACCTGGAAATAGCACCTTCAAGTTTCTCCTATTTACCTAAGTTTCATTTATTATCTAGCAAAGAGATTTCACTCTTTTTGACCTTCCCCCCCATATTAACCTTCTCTCAATTCCACATGCCAAGTAAACCCAGCTTTATTGAAGCTAGTTGGAATTTGGTGCCTGTTATGGAAGCACATGCATCGTTTGGTTGTTCCCAAGAGATGAAAACTGAAATTTTGACCCGAGGTGGAATGGGCGACAATAAAAATACCAGCTTTTGCACTGTTGTGGGCATGTGCACAGCAGTCAGAGAGCAGGTTGAAAATTTCTCATCAGAATGATTCTTCCGATTAATAATGCCCTTTTCACAAAACTGAAATTTCCTGTGAGAAATTTCATTTTTGGCATGCACACACAAAAAATATCTGATTTTTCCTGAGGAAAACCAAAACGATGGCTCCACACCTGACAGGCTCTTGTCAATTTCACATTCCCTATCTAAAATAGATAAAACCTTTCCTGGAGGACTTCTAAGGCTGAGCACCAGGATGCTCTTCCTCCCCTGAGAAATGGGGAGCATGTCTGAGCTCTCTGCCTCTCCAGCTCCTGGATCTGCAAAAGGAGGCGGATTCTCTTCCTGATTGGCTCCTAAAGCTGCAAGTAGAGAATTAACAGCCAGGATAGAAAGCTCTTTTAATTTCATTTGTGAAATTAACAAGAGCTTTCTGGGTGGACAGCAGGGAAGCCAAAAAAATTCCATTTCAATTCCCCTGAACTGGAATTTTTCTTAAAAACCTTTCCTGAGGAAGATGATGATGATGTTTTGATGCTTTTGATGTTTTGTCTTAGTTCAGTACAATTTTTTTATTCAAAAATGTGAAAGTTTTCATGGGAAGAATTTTTCATTTTTCAGAGAGCTCTAAGTTCCTAAAGGCGCTGCTGACTACAGTCAATCTGCCATGGCAAACATAAGGGCCAGGAGAACAACCAGACTCATGGGATGTGGAACACCATCTTATACAAGCCTGCTGCTACACAGCAAATCTCAGAATAACTGCTTATCCAGCTCAGATGAGAGAGCATTTTAGCACCTATAAATTAAAATGGTTCAAGACTTAAAACATGTTACGTAAGACTGCAGCTTCTCTTAGTGTTATCAAGCTTCCTGATGAAAATGTTAAATGTCTGAAAGCTGTTTAGAGTACACAGGGCTAGGAATCCATGTGGCAGTCATTTTGGTGCCTCCGACACTCATCTATCGTATACTTAGAAAGGCCCTCACACATTCTAAGTTTGGTACTCTCTGTAGTCTTGAGGCTCGTGTTCTCAATGCCCTGACTCACCTTCCTTATACACCAACTAGAAAGCTATTCATAAATAAGTCTAAGCTTACTTTGTCTCAATGAGTATGTCTGCATTGGCTGGATTCAACACAGCTTTACAAATCAGTTCCTGCGTCACCGGAATAGACTTGTTCATGGAAACACACAGATCTGAGAGATAATCCAAAAACCTATTGGGAAATAAAAAGACAGAACACATTAAATCTCTGTCGAGGTTCTTCAGTTGACTCATTCTACATTTTATAAAGAGAAAACATTTGGAAAATCGAGTTACGTTGCAAAGCAAGGGAGGCCATTACCTTGGTGGAAAGTCATGGTCTGTCTCAGAGGCAAGCGTGGATTAAACATGCTTCCTAAATACAGAAACAAGTTGCCGGCGACAGATCTCAGAATAAGGAGGAAAAGGTAACTAGGTCCGAATATCAATCCGTCTTACCTGGGCTCCCTGTTTTTTCTCACAAGACTAACAAAAGTATCAATCTCAGCAGCCGTAATGTGCTTCTCCAACAGTTTGCGATTGTTATGAAGCAATGCTGTAATAGTATCTTCCGCCAAAACGTCATAACCAATTTGTTTCTGCATGAAGCCAAACTGCTTGGCTATGTATTCCTGAGAAAGAAGGAGGAAAAGGTATTCTAATCTCACTTGTTAAAAAAATAGTTAGCTGTTTATATCAGTATCCTAAAGGAACAGCTTGGTTAGGTTCTATTGTTTCTATGATTTAGGACCACACTGAAAAGCAGGGAAAAAACATAACACAGAACAGCAATGGACAGTTTTTGTGTCTACACAGCTACTGGGTAGGACATGCCCAGCCCTCTCTCCTTTTCTCTGTTCAAACTCTCAGAACTTTGATAAGACTTGGTTTTCAACCACTTGATAGTGATGGTAAAAGTTGCAGAATGTATTCAAGTCTCAATGTGCCTTCAAAATTTCAATTAAAAGAATAAAGAAACTCTCAGTCTTCCCCTGGATTAGACAGAGTTAACAACAATTAATCAAAAATTCCTGTAAGTAATGACACTACTTAAACTGTACCCAATCTTGGGTGAACGAACCCACCTACCCACACTACCAGCCTTTTAGACAGGTTCTAACACATAACTAACCTGATTCTTTCTGTAATCTTGCTGCGAGTGCCTCAGCACCCTGTAGCAGAGCCGGCAAATGTGTCTGAAAGGAGCATGACGCTGGTCCCCAAGCTCCTCCAGCCTCAACATTGGCCCATCTCCACAGTCTGTAAACGGTGCTTGTAACAGCTTGAAAATCTATGGGATTATTTTTGAAAATAAAAATTGATAAACGCTACTTAATCTTAATGAAGGTCAGTGGGTGTACCTACACATGCCAATGCCCCCTTGTTGCTACTTTATAGCCTCTGTCTTGTCAGAACCAGCGCATAGTTTAAATCTTGCCTACACGACCATAGCCACATGTCAATTCTGGAGGCCGTCAGTTTCTCTCACATGAACTTCCATGAACTTCTTATAGCTGCACAATCTGGACAAAGGAACGGTCTCTGAAGGGGACGTGGCTGATCACTTATGTCACTACATGCTTTTCCTTTTATCCTTTGGTTCTGCCCCTTATGGTATCTTCCAGCAATGGGACACCCAGAGTTACCCTCTGACCGACACCGCCAGAAGATTGCTCAAAGCTAGTGAGGCAGAAGTTGCCTTATCCCAACTAACTTGTAGTGTTCTGTATTCTGAGCACATACTCTCTCCTCAGAATCTCTGTCACATGATGAAAACGATCTTACCTGCTTTAGGATATTTTGCTCTCTCATCAGCTTTTGCCGCTCACGATTTGGTTTAGAAAATACCACTTCAAGCACATCTTGCCCAGAATTAGTTCCACCAGTAACAAAGTAAACCAAATCCTCCAGCAGCTTGGTAACAGATCTATATAAAAAACAAAAAAAAGTGTCAACACAGAATTGGAACCGTCAGTTGTGAAAAGAATTAACAAAGACTAAAATGTTTCAAATGTTATGTTAAGACGATTTAACCAGGAGATAACCGAGAGGTAAGAGCACATGGGAGTGGATCAACAACTAACTGGAACCTAGTTTTCCTGGTTGATGTAGATTTATTGTTAAATAGCCAGATTACAGAGGAAGTGGAATGCCATATCTTTAGAACCCCATACACTGGCTACTGTGTTACTGCACGGACAGAGAATCAGATAGAGAGCCTCTTAACTCAAATAGAGGCCTACATTTTGGAAGCTTAAGGTCCTTAGTTCTATGTACCAGGCTGCATGCATTCATTACATGTAGTCACAAATTCTACAGACACTGCGGGAGGTGAGGGGGGTTGCAAGAAGTCATGTGTTCAGCCCTTGAAGCAAGTTAAATTAGATGTTCCACATTCATTTTTCAGAGTGTTTCAATATAGGCACGCTATGGACAATTCCTCCCAGCCCTACAATGAATACAGATTCATAGGCCAGAAGGAACCATAATTATCAGCTCTAGTCTGACCTCCTGCACTTTGCAGGCTACAGAATCTCACCTACCCATTCCTTTAGTAGGCCCATAACCTCTGGCTGAGTTACTGAGTTAAATCTTGATTTAAAGATCAAGTTACAAAGAATCCACCATTTACTCTAGTTTAAACCAGCATGTGACCCATACCCCATCGTGCAGAGGAAGGTGGAAAAAAAAACAGTCTTTCTGCCAATCTGGCCTGGGAGAAAATTCCTTCCAGACCCCAAATATAGCAAATCAGTTAGACCCTGAACATGACAAACACCTGGGAAAGAATCCTTCCCCTCTAGTGTCCCATGTCCAGCTGCAGGGGATATTTCAAATTAGCAGTTGCACATGGGCCATATGCCATTGTAGGCAGTCTCATCATACATCCCCTTTATTAAAAACTTACCAAGCTCAGTCTTGAAAGAAGTTAGTTTTTTTCCCCTCAATACCCCCCTTGAAAGGCTGTTCCAGAACTTAACTCCTCAAAGATTAGAAACCTTTGCCTAATTTCAGATCTAAATGTACTGATGACCAGTTTATATCATTAGTTCTTGTGCCACCATTGGCCCTTAACTTAAGTAACTTCTCTTTCTCCCTGGTGCTTATATTTCTGATGTATTTATGAAGAGCAATCATATCTTCCCTCAACCTTTGCTGTGTTAGGCTAAACAAGCGAAGTTCCTTAAGTTGGTTGTCCATTCCTCTGATCATCCTAGTAGCCCTTCTCGCTCCCTGTTCCATTTTGAATTCATCTTTCTTAAACATACATGGAAGATCAGAATTGCACACAGTATTACAGATGAGGTCTCACCAGTGCCTTGTATAATAGCAATAATACTTTCTTAGCTCTACTGGAAATGCATCACCTGATGCATCCTAGGATTATATTAGCTTTTTTTCACGGTCGCATCACATTGGTAACTCTTAGTCATCCTATGATCAACAGATCTTTCTCCTTCTCTGTCACTTCAAAATGGTAAGTACCCAGTTTATAGTGAAAAGTCTTGTTAGTTTCTAAATGCATAACTATTAAATTTCATCCCATTACTGTTACTGTGGTTTTCAAGGTCATCCAAATCTTCTCATACGAGATTCTGGTTCTCCTCTATCTTTGCAATTCATACCAAATTTGCGTCATCTGCAAATTTTACTGGCACAGAAAGCGAGAGCATGCTAAGGTCATTACTGAAAATGTTAAAGAAGATTGGCCCCAGAATTGATCCTCGAGGAACTCCACTAGTAACCTCACTCCAGTCTGATAGTTCGCCTTTCAGCATAACCCACTGTAGTCTCCCTTTTAATCAGATCCTTACTGACCTTTTAATACTTGTATCAATCCCCATCTTCTCCAATTTAACTAATTATTTCCCACGTGGAACCGTCTCAAATGCTTTACTGAAATCCAGGTAGATTAGATCAACTGCATTTCATTTATCCAGATAACTGGTTATCTTCTCAAAGAAATAGACTAGGTCTACCTTACTCGATCTACCTTTTGTAAAATCACATTATACTTTATGACAAATTACTGTTTACCTATATGTTCTTAACTATGCTCTCTTTCAAAATTTGTTCTAAGTGCATACAGTTGAGGTCTAGTGTCTAGTTCAGGGATCTCAAACTCAAAACACCACGAGGGCCACATGAGGATTAGTACATTGGCCCGAGGGCCGCATCACTGACATCTTTTCACAGTGGCGGATTTAGAGTTAGTGGGGCCCTGTGCTCAGCTTCATTTTTGGGCCCCCTGTGGGGGGAGCACTCTCTCTTATCGCCCCCATTTTTTATTCTTTTTTCCTCCATTCTCCTCCTGGGGCTCAGGGCTGGGGGGAGTTAGGGTATGGGAGGAGGCTCAGGGTGGGGGGGCAGGGTCTGGGCAAGAGTTAGGGACTTAGGGTGTGGGAAGGGGCACAGGGCTGGGGCAGGCAGAGCACTTACCTGGGGCAGCTCCTGTTTGGTGTGGGGGGGGGTGCAGGTGGCTCCGCGCAGTGCGGCACCGCCTCTATGGCCGCGATTCTGGGAGCCACCCACCGCCAGGCAGAGCCACCCGGATCGCAGGGACTGCAGGGCCCTGGGCTGCAGCTCTAAAGCCCCTTTTGGAATGTGGCCCTGCGAACATGGGCAGAGGACTCAGGAGGAGCAGGGGCAGCCGGAGAGAAGCGGCGGTTTCCCCTGCAAAGTGCCGCTTCTCTGCGGCCAGTTGTGCGGCCGCCCTCTCCTCCTCCTGAGTCCTCCAGCCCGCGTTTGCAGTGCTCCCACCACCTGCACCTCCTGCCTGCTGCCCTGAGCATGCTGTGACCCTCCCCACTCCGTCCTGGAAAGTCCTAAACATTTCCAAACAGCTGTTTGGCGGCGGTATGAGGAGCGGGGACTTGGCGTGCTGGGGGAGGCAGAGGTGGGGAGTGAGGGGAGCTATGGTGGGCTACGGGAAATAACTCTGGGGGCTGCATTCGGCCCGCGTGTTTGAGACCCTCAATCTAGTTTCTATGATATCAATTCTGCAAAAAAAATCAAGGAGGGCTTCAGGGAACAGAGACTAAGATCCTCTGATATCACAGAATCATAGACATGTAAGGTGGACATCAATAATCAAATCAACCCCCTGAGCTCTACCAGTACCATGTAAACCTAGATCTCCCTGACAGATGTTGTCCAACCTCTTTTTAAAAACCTCCAATGATGAGGTTTCCACAACCTCCCGTGGAAGCCTATTCCAGAGTGTAACTACCCCTGTAGCTAGAAAGTTTTTCTAATATCTAACCTAAATCTCCCTTGCTGCAGATTAAGTCCATTACTTCTTATCCTACCTTCAGTGGACATGGAGAACAACTGATCACTGTTCTCTTTATAACAGCCTTTAACTTATTTGAAGAGAGTGTTATCAAGTTCCCCCCTCAGTCGTCTCTTCTCAAGACTAAACATGCCCATCTTTTTAACCTTTCCTTCAAAGTCACATTTTCTAAACCTCTTCTCTCTTTTTTTAAATTTTCTTCTGGACTATCTCCAATTTGTCCACATCTTTCCTAAAACGTGGCACCCAGAATTGGACACAGTAATCCAGCTGACGCCTCACTAGTGCTGAGTAGAGCAGGACAATAACCTCCCATTTCTTACATACGACACTCCTATTAATAAACTCCAGAATGATATTAGCCTTTTTCACAACCGTATCACATTGTTGACTCATTCAATTTATAATTCACTATAACCCCCAGATCCTTTTCATCAGTACTACCATCTAGTCAGTTATTCCCCATTTTGTAGGTATGCATTTGATTTTTCCTCTCTAAGTGAAGTACTTTGCACTAGGGCCTAGGCTATTGAATTTCATCTTGTTGAATTCAGACCAATTCTCCAATCTGTCAAGGTCGCTTTGAATTCTAATCCTGTTTTCCAAAGATCTTGCAACCTCTCCCAGTTTGGTGTCACCTGCAAATGTTATAATGAAAATACTGAAAAGCATCGGATCCAGGACTGACCCCTGTGAGACCCTACTAGATATACCCTCCCAGTCTGACAGTTTTCAGGGTATAATGAATAGTCATGGATGGGGTCCACTGCTTTCTATATGCAGGGGTTTTGCTCCATGTGATCTATATTGTGACTGAATTCATTGGTGATGCTCCCCACAACCTATATTCATCCCCTCTGTGAAGACATATGGGGGAAGCAAAATTCTCCAGTAAGTAATTAGTAGTTGATAACTACTCTGAGTATGGTCTTTCAACCAGCTGTAAAGCCATTTTATAGTAATTTCATCTAGACCACATCTCCATAGTTTGCTTATGAGAATGTCATGTGGGATAGTGTCAAAAGACTTATTAAAATCAAGATATATCATATCTACTGCTTCCCTCCATCCAATAGGTCAGTAACCCTGTGAAAGATTTGTTTCTGACAAATCCATGCTAGTGATTACTTATAACCCCATCATCATCCATGTGCTTACAACATGATTTTTAATAATTTGTTCCACAGTCTTTCCAGTTATTGAAGTTAGGCTGACTGGTCTGTAATTCCCAAGGTTCTCTTTGTTCTTTCAAAACACAAGGGTGGGGAATAAGAAAATAACTTCAGAATAGGGATTATCACAGATTTACTTGAGTAAAGGCAGCAGCCGTATTACTACAAGCAGCTTGCTTCTTGAGCCCCCTACCTTCTTTCATTCTGGGTGATCGTTCCCTTTTCCAACTTGCCAGCAATGGAACCCAACACCTTGCTTGCATCGTTTGCAAAGTCCAAGTCCCGAACTTCTGCAGGAGAAACTGGTACTATAGCAAAAGCTTCTTTGTCCTCTTTTACTGGAGAGGTACCAATCTAAAACCCAAGGTAATTTTAGTATCACACCAAGACAAAAAGGGGCAAAGCAGCAGTAAAGTAACTCAGTAATATTAAGACATGAAAGAAACCACAGTCCTAACAGTTGAGATTAGAAACAGCAGTACAAGATTTTTGATAGAATAAGAAGTTTAAGAACAAAAAACACTTCAATGCAAATCTATAGTTCTCCAATTCTCAAGACTTTTGCAGTCTCAAACCAGATGACAAAACACCCAAAAGACATTATAGAGAAAACTAAAAAGCCCAATCACTCACCTAATGTTAGTGCTTAATTGTTTTGTTACAATACTTAATATTGCACTATTTGTTATTTGACTAACTCAGCAGAACAATAAGCATCAAGGGCTCAGGATTTTTAATATTGGAAGTATTTTTATGAAAACACAGAAGTCAAAAGAAGGATTTGTTAAAGTTACAGGACTTACTTTAAGCATCACAGGTTTCTCTTCTTCTTTATCAATTGGGATATTGGTGCTATGAACCCAGGTGTTAGTACACAGGTGTCTAAGCCTGACATAGGAGTTCCTACAACACAGCCAATCGTTTTAACAATTAGACAGTTTCCAAGACACGTAATTGACCAGTAATCCTAGGTGTGTACAACTTCCAAGTCATTGACAGGAAGGACTAAAAGGAGACAGATTATTTTCTGCTAGAAACAGGGTGTCCCATAACTAGAATAAAGCTTTTCAAATTAGCAACACAGGTTAAAACTCTTCAGTTTTTTCTGTATTGTGAACTCAACTCCAAAGTGCATCTATATCTTAACTTACTGCAGCTGAACTTCCAACAATTCCTGTGCATAAATGGGAAAGGAAAAACTACCCGAAAGCAGAACTTATTCTTTAAAAACCATTTGACCACTTACCATGCACAATCTATAATCTGCTCAAGTGTCACAGAAAGTAACAAAGACTCTGCTAATTTACAATAAGAAATCGTTCCCATAAAAAACAAAAAAGTTGCCACGCGGGACACTCACCTCACACACGCACGCATGCACTCTCTGCACCGATATATTTATTTAATAGTATGAAGCATCAAAGACTAGAGGACTGTTAGCAGTCCTTTCACCTCAGAAGACATTGGTTTAAATTTCTGTTAGGTCAAAATTTTCCAATTGGGTTGGTGGTCTCAACCTAATCCACAGCTCAGATCAAAAACCACAACCAGGGGCATCATGTCAATCTACTGACAGACTAAGAACTAGAACAGCAGAGCAAACCAGGAAGGATTAAGCTAGCCAAGCATTGATTTGTGTGTGTAGGAAATATGCACAGCACCCATGTAATCACAATTACACATGAATTGTTCCCTTGTTTTGGAGCTGGAATTTCAATTTAGCCACGAAATGTTACTTAAAACTCAAGCTCTGTTAAGGTTGCTCACCTTTAGTGACTAACACAAATATTCTGAAATAATTTGCAGTAAAACAAAGAAATTCAAGTTTCCCCACACAAACGTGAAGGGTATGCCTTCACCTTCTCAGCGGTGTGATTCCCAGCATGGGTAGGCAGACTTGCACAAGCTCCTCTTGAGCTAGCATGCTAATACCAGCAGCGTGGACATTGTGACATGGGCAGCAGCTTCGGCTAGCCATCCAAGCTCAGACCCAGGGGATCAGGTTTGGACTCAGGTGGCTAGCCCAAGCCGCGGCCCATGTCACAATGCTATTTTAGCACGCTAACTCAAGAGGAGCTAGAGCAAATCTGCCTGCCTGTGCTGGGAACCACACCTGCCAGCTACAGTGTAGACATACTCTAAAAGTTTTATGCCTAAAAGGTAGTCACATCAATAGTTTTTACATGGTCTCAAGAAACTTCCTAGTCACAGAGACCCTTAAGCCTAACTGGACAAAAAAGCTGATACTCTTCAAGTTTTTAAGGACTGCTTATCTGTGACACGCTGATGACCATCATGGAATAATTTTATTCCTAGTGTTGTCTTCAGAAAGGCTTTGCTCTTATTGGTTTCCTCTAGATCTATGCTTTGCACTTACCACACAAAGTACAATGCAAGAGAGTGGGTACAAAGGAAGTATTAGCCACCACATATCTGCACCTGTACAACTGCTGAAAGCCATACAAGACACTCACTGAAAGGAACTCAATTTAGTTTACTAAATAGGACACGTGGAGTTCATTGATTCTGACCTGGAGATTAATCAATCAATCAGTCAATCAGTTTAGACAAAATGCAAATTATTTATTTAAAAAGCAGGTTACTTCGTCTTTGGAGCATGCAATGTGTCTTAACTAAGTTTGTAATGCATGTAGTGAATAAATAGCGCCATTAAAATGCTTCATTAGTAGAAAACAACACTTGAGCATGAGGAGCAATATGCAGAATTCACACACCTGCAACATAGGAATGGCCCTACTGGGTCAGACCAACGGTCCATCTAGCCCAGTATCCTGTCTTCCGACTATGGCCAGTGCCAGGTGCCCCAGAGGGAATGAACAAAATAGGTGATCATCAAGTGATCCATTCCCTGTCACTCATTCCCAGCTTCTGGCAAACAGAGGATAGGGACAGCATTCCTGCCCATCCCAGCTAATAGCCATTGATGGACCGATCCCCCATGAATTTATCTAGTTCTTTTTTTAACCCTGTTATGGTCTTGGCCTTCACAACATCCTCTGGCAAGGAGTTTCACAGGTTGACTGTGCGTTGTGTGAAGAAATACTTCCTTTTATTTGTTTTAAACCTGCTGCCTATTAATTTCATTTGGTGACCCCTAGTTCTTGTATTATGAGAAGTAGTAAACAACACTTCCTTATCTACTTTCTCTATACCAGTCATGATTTAATAGACCTCAATCATATCTCCCCTTAGCTGTCTCTCTTCCAAGCTGAAAAGTCCCAGTCTTATTAATCTCTCCTCACATGGAAGCCATTCCATACATCTAATCATTTTTGTTGTCCTTTTCTGAACCTTTAACAATTCCAATACATCTTTTTTGAGATGGGGTGACCACATCTACACACAGTATTCAAGATGTGGGCATATCATCGATTTATATAGAGGCAACATGATATTTTCTGTCCTATTATCTATCCTTTAATTATTCCCAGCATTCTGTTAGCTTTTTCGACTGCCGCTGCACAATGACTCCAAGATCTCTTTCTTGAGTGGTAACAGCTAATTTAGACCCCGTCATTTTATATGTATAGTTGGGATTATGCTTTCCAATGTGCATTACTTTGCATTTATCAATATTAAATTTCATCTGCCATTTTGTTGCCCAGTCACCCAATTTTGTGAGATCCTTTTGTAGCTCTTCTCAGTCTGCCTGGGTCTTAACTATCTTAAGTAATTTTGTATCTGTACATTTTGCCACCTCACTGTTGACCCCTTTTTCCAGATTGTTTATGAATATGTTGAATAGGACTGGTCCCAGAACAGATCCCTGGAGGACACCACTATTTACCTCTCTCCACTCTGAAAACTGACCATTTATACCTACCCTTTGTTTCCAGTTACCAATCCATGAGAGCACCTTCTCTCTTATCCCGTGGCAGCTTACTTTGCGTAAGAGCTTTTGGTGAGGGACCTTGTCAAAGACATTCTGAAAATCTAAGTACACTATATCCACTGGCTCCTCTTGGTCCACATGTTTGTTGACCCCCTCAAAGAATTCTAGTAGATTGGTGGGGCATGATTTCCCTTTACTAAAACCATGTTGACTCTTCCTCAACAAATTATGTTCATCTATGTGTCTGACAATATTGTTCTTGGTTATAATTTCAACCAATTTGCCCAGGCTTTCAGGCCTGTAATTGTTGGGATCACCTCTGGAGCCCCCCCTCTTTTTTTTTTTTTTAAACCTAACCCTTTAGCAATATAGATAGAGTGTGAACATGAATTCAGGAGACCTGAATCCTATCCCTGGCTTGCTGCAGGACCTTGGGCAAGTCGCTTCCATTCCATGCCTCAGTTTCCCCTGCTGTAACATGGGGATAATGATATTGCCATCTCCTTTATAAACTGCCTGAAGATGTACTGATGAAGTGCTATATAACTGTTAGGTGTTACTACTAATACCTTTAATTAACTTGAAAGAGAAACAGTGAAAAATTGTTCTGTAATCTTAAAAATAAATGCTATAGTGTCTCTATCTTTCAGCATCCAGCATCTAGTAGCAACATCATCCAAGGAGGATATTCAACTCAAACTTGGTACTGTTGTAAGCCTGTAAGAAGTGAGAACCTTGCATTTAACATCATACCTTGGGACAAGGCTATCTCCCCCTCGTAAAGTGGTGGGGTCCAGCTCAAAGATAGAGGAGATATCGTTTCCTTCAGGTACGGACACCAAAGAGTAAGCCATCTTCTCCTGAGCATTATGCAACCCTCTTCTGAATGCATCTTGGTCAGGATCTGTCTACAGAAAGAATGCAATCAAATGAAGTCAGAAATGTTATCCCAAGAACTGTCCGACCAGTGTGAAAAGCCAAGCATTATATCAATGTGTTTTATAATTTGTGCGCACAAATATCAACCTCTCCAAGTGCTGGTACTAGCAGAAGCTCCAGCTGTGCTTTAGAACAGAAATAAAACTGACAATTAGCTGCTTTTGCCAAACACATTTCTTCACTTTGTCTGCTGTTGGTAACTTCTGAACATCTCTGAGTTATAATGTAATAATTCCTAAGCAATGCTGTGTCTATGTCTTTTTACATTAAGTGCCAGAAAATACACTCCAATTGCCAAAACATTCACCTCATAACGCACTGAAAACCCAGATTAGCTTCAGACTCTGCTGCAGATGATCCATGTCCAACGAAAGCCTTACCCTAGAGACTGCTGCTGAAGGGCTCCAGAAGTCTACTTGATAACTATAACTTTAAATAAATATTTTGTAAGCAGCAAAAATGACAGTTGGCAATTCTGTTTCCCAGTCATGTTGTCAATATCAACAGTATCCAACAGATTCCAATAGCAGAAACAATTATAATTTTCAGTCACTAACGACAAAATGAAAGGTAACCGAGAAGTTAGCCAGCTGGTAGTTTTCACCTCAGTTGAAAGAGCTAGGATTGTATGAAAGCTATAGAATGCCAACAGTGTTATATATGTACTTCAGGATATTCTGTGATTTTGACGTTTATAGCAAGTGAACTTGGCTGCGAAGTGGAGATATTTACAGTTTTGATTTGTCCTTCAGTAATAGGATGGTAAATATATGGACTAGACATGCAAATTGGTGATTTGCATTTAAAAAAAATGCAGCTATATACTCTGTTTGGAAACTCTCTACTCTACACTTGTACTGAATTCTCAGAACCTTCATTTGTCTTCACCAAACCTCTTGCTGATCTCCAAACATGGCAGCGGCTGAAAATTCATACAATTCACTATGTCTGGCAGCTGAGGCAATATACTAGCCAATTCTAGAAATTATGGCAAAGCTACAAACCAGGGAGCAGCAAACAACAGGCAACAGAAAGTGAGCCACCTTAGGTAAGATTATTACATCCACGCAGAACTAAAGTTTCACCTACAAAAACATCATTGCAAAATTCACACAATGGTCCCCTTGTAATGTTGAAGGGTGCAGTTTGGGACATGCTCATTCAAATCAAACCTCTGCACTGATCATTAATTGAGGAAATTGATAAGGAAATAAAGCCAGGGCCCATACCGTGCAAAGAGACTTGCAGTCTTGGGAATGATTTAGGCTTGAATAAAGTTACTGTACCCAATAAGGTTAAGTTGCTAACACCATTTCTAAGTTAAAGGAGTTTAAACTATATTTGTATGTGAGAGAGGTTATATGCTCTTGTCATTTGTTTATGGTCTATTGTCGCCACCTGGTGGTGAAGAAATAAGCAGAAAACCAGAAACCACTTATCAAAGTTTACTCCAAGAATCCATCAACACTCAGGTGAGCTCATTTTGGAATGAGGGACTTGTGTGTAATGACAGTGGCAAAAATGAAAGTCTTTTCTGATTTCCAAAGAGGTACTAGAAACCATTAGTGTATTCCTAGAAAGTTAAAATAGAAGTTGGTTTTCACTATCCAGAATATGTACTAAATAGTGTCACCAGGAGGGCAGCATTTTCTACAAAGCAGTACAGGAAAATGAATTATAAAAGGAAATAACTAGAGTAACTTTTGGGTATCTGGTGGCAAATTTTTTTTAATGGCTACCATGTTAGATGACTTTCATATATAGACAAGGTGACAGACCAACTAATACTCCTACAAAGAAAATTTGAGCTTTTCTCCCTTCCATGCATCAAGATACATTCTTCTCTTCTCCAAGGAGACAAGCTTTTCTTCCTGGTTTCTAAGGAAAGCCATCTTCCCTTATGCAGGTCATTGATCAGGAAATAGAGGTTATGGCATCATAAGCCTACAGTCTCATCCAAATGAAAAATACAATCCACAATGCAAAGTGCTGTTCCAGTTATACCAGCTGTCATCAATAGTTTTGATTTGCAAATACAGTGGCCATACAGTACGTCTGCTTCCCTAGTCACATCAATAGGAGGCTTCTGGTAATTCATACTCTGTAATGTAAATCAAACAGCATCTTGAGTAAGTGTGATGCAACTCCACAACATTTATTGGAAAGGACACCACACTCACTTTTACTAGTCATTCAAAACAATGACATCAAAATTGCCCACTGGTTGGGCACAGTTCTTATTTTATAGCCTAATTATTTATGATGGTTTTCCTATGATGATTTAACGGATGAGAAATTGTTCCTTAGAGATAGCTTTCATTTGTGAAATCAACCACTTGATTTGGCCCCTGGGATAAAGGCAGCATTCAGGATATTTGGTAACAGATCTCATCTTGAGAAACTTGCTCTTCAGACTTGGAGAAAGAAAATGCACTGAAGTTCAGCTTTCTGAGACAGGGTTCAGATACTATCCTGAGAGGAGCTATTCAAGAATAACGATACCCAGAAGTGCACAGCTCTTCAACATCCTCTAAAGCCTACCACACCAATCTTCAGTATTCAGTCTCAGTATAGCGCACTGCATGCAGTACCTTCCAGCCATGCTTAATTTCGACTTTCTTTAGTAGTAGAAATGCCTTGTATCATCTGTTCACTTGCCAATCAGATACCAAGGTTTGAGTCAAGCCTTCCTAATCAGGGCAAAACTGTACTTTTGCCTGTACATACTGAGGATTAACACTCCTGGCCATCTTCCTCATAGTCAGGGTTTACCTGATGAAACAGAATCACAGGCAAGTCAACAGTTTAGTTTTCCACCCCCGGGTATAAAATTACTCAGGGAGATCTAGCTTATTCTGTAGCAGATACACCTTTTTCTACAGAAGTACACAATGTTGGGTTCTTCAGTCTAGCAGACAAAAGCATCCAATGGCTGGATCCAATGGCTGGAAGTTGAAAGTAAACTAATCCAGACGGCAGATAAGGCAGATATTTTTAACAGTGAGGGCAATTAACCACTGGAACAATTTATTAAGGGTTGTGGTGGGCTGTCCATCACTGGCAATTTTTTAACCAAGATTGGATGTTTTTCTAGAAAATATGCTCTAGGAATTATTTTTGGGAAGTTTTGTAGCCTGTTTCAGCCTGTGTTATGTATCAGGCTAGTTTACCACACTGGTCCCTTCAGGCCTCGGAATCTAAAGACATATACAATGCAATCAGCTTTTCAAAAGCAAAAGCAAAAACAAAAACAGACAAAACCAAACCAGGTAGTTGTGTAGCCAGGAACAGAATTAAGCAATCAGCAAACTTGCAAACGAGACTCAACTAACCAGCTCAGGACATAACTAAAGCTGGGAAGGAAGGAAATTTTGTGAAAATTGTGTCAAGCTTTTAAATTTTGAAATCACAATTAAATTTCAAAACATTTCAACCAGCTTTAGAAGTCGATACAAGTTGGGAAACATCTTGGTCATGTCATCATTTGAAATGTTCCTTCGATAAAAACTATTTTTGCCATAATATGCACAAATTCATCAATTTCTCCCATTGTATCTTTGCATCAGTGTGTTTCCATGATTTCACAGCTGATTAAACAGCCCATGATTTGCTAAGCAACCTCTATAATCCACCAGTCCTGTTGATCCATTTTGTACTTGGCAAAATGCTACTAAGTGTTTTGGAATCTGCTTACTAGAAAAGCATAAAGCAGGATTATTTAAATTGAACTCTTGCATTCACCATGATGGGCTATATTGCCTTTCTTCACTGCAACCTCCCTTTCATATCCCCAGCATCTTATTTTTACAAATATGCTTTTCTTCATTTACACGTGTGTGTTTCAAGATAGACAGAGTCAGGCTAGTTTCAGTGAGTATTCACAAGTATTAACAGTTCACCTTTGAAAATGCTTGGATAGGTAAATGTTCATGACAATTCCTAGAAGGCTTCTATAACTCTTAACCTCTCTTTTACGAACAATTTTATGTTCTGTTTGGAAATCAAAAAAATCCAGAGGATCCAACAATGGGTTTAATTTATTTCCCCAAAAACGTAGCAACAGGTTCTCCAGCCATTCACAGTACAATTCATTCTCCCACTAATGAGCTCATCTTGATGATGATTATTTACATAAAATAGTGTCATTTATTGTCTGTTCTTTTTAGCTAAAAGAAGAAAACACCCATCCCTAACAAAAAAGGTAGGGACACATGGTCGTTCTTATAGTGCAGTGTTTTTTCCAAGCATCTTTCAAGAAAATACCTTGTTCCATGGGTCTGGCACTTTGATACTCCCTATTCATGCATAATTTCGTCCTTGGTAATACTAATCCTACATAGTGATCGTTCACTAATCTGTTTCCAATCCTCAGTTAGGCAACCACAGTTTTTCAGGAAGGGATAAAGGAAGACAGCACTGACAGGAGAAGGGGCAGAGTTTATGGGTCCTCCCCATGGTTTTTACCTCTGCTGCTAAGTAGTGTCCAGTAGCAAGATGTTTGAACCGGAAAAGGCTATTCCAGTATCCTGCACCACCTCGACAAGGGTCATGTTGCACCACCTGGAAAAAGAGAAAGAGGGGCCATATTCTGAATTTCAGTGGCTTGCCCCTCAAGTTAGTACTGTTGTATTTCATTTTCAGGCATGTAAGAACATAAGAACGGCCATACTGGGTCAGACCAAAGGTCCATCTAGCCCAGTATCTAGATGGACCTTTGTCTTCCGACAGTGGCCAATGCCAGGTGCTCCAGAGGGAATTAACAGAACAGGTAATCATCAAGTGATCCCATCCCCTGTTGCCCATTCCCAGCTTCTGGCTAACAGCGGCTAGGGACACCATCAGATGTTGGCAGAATGTGACGAAGCTCAGGAGGCAAAAAAAAAAAAAAAAAAAAAAAAAAAAAAAAAAGGATACCATTTACCAGTCAGGTATGGTGGCCACCACCAAGAATGCATCCCAAATGGACATGTCTAAAACTGCCACTGGTGCACACCTGGATTTTTAAAATTCTACTTTTATGGCTATCTCCAAGTGGCTGGATTTGTTGGCTAACAAACCGACTATGTTTTTGTGCTCTACTTTGAGCCTCCTGAGAATGAAGACAAAGGGCTAATGGGATATATTGGCAGAAAAGTTGTTCAAGGAGGTTTTTTGGAAGCTTGTATTGAGCTGACCCAGAAGGACTGAACAAACTTACTGAAAGTCAGGCAAGATTCTCTTGTTTTCCTTGATATTCACTTTAGTCTCAAGAGAAGAAAAAAAAAATAAAGAACGGAGTAGAATTTTTTCAAACTTAACAGTGTTGTCCCAAAGAAGGAAGTTTTCTAGAGCTCTGTATTAACGCTCATGCTCCTCCCAAGAAAAAGCATGGAATTAGGACTCTAGACAGGTTCCTGGCTGGAGCACAGCTGAAAGCAGCTTTGAATTAAGTGGCTGTACTGCTGGGAAAAATAACTGTCCTCCACTCAGAGGGATTTGTAATGTTCACACAGGCAGGCTGCATGTCATTTAAAGTTAATTTTTTTCTTTTCAAATGTATCCTAATCATATGTATCTGTTTCCAGAACATAAGCATCTCAAAGTTTTGTTTGTTTGTTTAATAGGTGAAACGTTGGCCAAGACATTGAAGTCAGCTTTCTTTCTCTCTCTCTTTTTAAAATTAAGAAGCTAATGAGATGGTTTGATTCCATAGTGACAGACCAACAAACGGGTTTAATCTCCCATCAGAGGTGGTTATGTGTACCTGTAGTATTCCACACTGAACATGCACGTGTTCATCACATACAGCAAGGCAGTAGAAATAATTAGTTCTCTGTTAGAATAGGAATGGTTGGTGAGTAAGTAAGGCATTCATTGATGCCTCACTCATTACTTTTTTCTACACTGACAGGAACTGATAGTTGGAAACCACCTTGCTGCGGTGTTAAAAAGTCAAAACCATGTTTTTATATTGTTTAAAAAAAAAAATCCAGACATGCTAGCAAACAATGGCATTGTTTTGTCTTGAAACTTTGAAACCTGGAAATAAATCTTACTTTAAAAAAATAAACAACTAAATCAAACATGTGGAGCAAGTTTTTAAATAAAAGCACCAATCGTTACAATAAAACCACTTGTGCAACCTCAGAGATGTCGTCCTTACCTCGACTTCCCACAGTGCTTTTGAACTAGTTGCCGAAGTGGCCGACTGTCTCCCCGTAGTTCTCAGGAAGACATGCTGCTTCTTTCTGTGCTCATCGCAAGTCAGAAATTTCTCTTGCTCCGCATGAAACAACCTTACCACATCTCCCTGTCAAAGCCAAGACAGAAAGATCAATACAGACATCACACCATTAAAAAGTCAGCAGCAAGATGAGTTTCCAAACTTACCCCTTTTAAAATATCATCTTTGTTATCGCTCCATTTCATGAAAAGGACTATTTTCCAGCTCGTGTTGCAGTTCACAGAGTTGACCTAAAACAAAAACTAGCGTCACTAGTCACACTAGCAGTATGGTAAAACACTGCAAAGCACTGCCCTTTTCTTTATGGTGGAAAGAGAATTTGAACAGCGTACTGCAATCCCTGTTCATTACTGAATGAAATGAAACTCCAATCCAGAAAGACTGTGGCCTGCACTCAATCCTGCAGTAAATCACAGTAACTATATTTAACGTTAGTACCTAACTCATTACGTAGATACCTCATCTGGCTATGTCAAGAACAGAGCTGGGTGACACTTTTCAGACAAATAATTTATTTACCAAAAAGGCAGTCTTGATTGATCAAAACTATTCATAAATCTGACACCAATTAACCAAATAATTTTGACCAGGAAAAAAAAAAAATCAGGCTAGATTCATAGAAACAGAGGAGTGGATGGGGTTCCCCCCAATAAACCTTTAGCCCACTATCTAGGACAGTGCTACTCAAAGTGGTGGTCTGCGGACCAGCCATTGGCTGCCGGTCTGCGTGCACATCGGAAGAAAAAATTGCTGGTCCCCCACATCAGATAGCTTGAGAAGCACTGGTCTAGGACACTTCCCTGGGATGTAGGAGACCCATGTTCAAATCCTCACTCTGGAACAGATTTCCTTTCCCAGTTGAGTGCTTTGACCACCAGACTATAGGCCAGTGATCCCCAAACTTATCCTCTTGCACTCTCCTCCCCCTTACCAATAGTAGAATGTGTCTGTGCCCCCCCACCCCCAGGCTGGGAGCCAAGAGCGGGGGGGGGGGGTCACAGGCCGAGGCCCAAGCCAGGAGCAGGGCTGTGGCCAGGGCAGGGTGGGGCTGGGTGGCGCGCTCTCCCTGTCCCCTCATGGGTGCTGGCCCAGGCCCCTCTGCACCCTTATGGGGGGTGCCCCACAGTTTGGGGACCACTGCTATAGGATGTTCTCAGGTAGGTTTCTCAATATGTCCCCTTGAATTGTTCTACTCTATGTAAGTAATTATTTATTAGAGCAACAACTTGAATTCGGGTCTCCCACATCCCAGGCAAGTGCCCTAGCCATTCTCACTCTCTCTCTCTGACCCAATGATTAGTGAACCAGCTTCAACAGGAGAGATTGAGAGAGACCTGACCCAGAATACCCAGGCTTGGTGGTTAGGGCACTCCTTGGATGTAGAAGACCCAGGCTTGAATCGCTGCTCTGAACAGGGATTTGAACCGAGGTCTCCACTCTCAACGTTGTTTCAGATTGAGCAAACAGGGTCATTTCACCAAAAACATTTCAGAATTTTCAGACTTCGTTCATCCGAAAACTATTTTTTTTAATTTTTCAGAACTCCCACCAAACTGACATCAAACAAAAACTTGTTAGTTATTCACCCAGCTCCAGTCATGAGGATGGTAGATTTTGCAGAAAAGTTCAGTTATCTCTGTTCTTACACCCAAGCAGTTGGGCAGAATGGGCCATGCTCACTTCTTTGTTCCATATAGACTGTTATTTACCTAACAGACCTGCTCTTACAAATCCCCACCCAGCTTTCTACCCACCAGGAAGGAGGTGAGAAACACTGTCTCCAGAGCTAGTAGTATTGTTACTTCATGAACAGGATGGGCTAGCAGTGTTGCATATGCTCTCCAGCATGGTAATTGGAAATTCCATTACATGCGTGCGCCTTAGTTTAGCTGAGAACTCCAAAGGCCCTTCCAACTCTATTTACACCAAATTTCTGTGCCACTTACTGCACTAACAGGCCAAGCTTTTGATTTAGTTTACACTTACCTCATTGCACCCAGGATTATCAACCAGTTGGTGACTACTGGCATGAAGGGGCTGACCAGCATTAACAGGATTCAGGACCACCTTGTCTCCAATGACAACCTGAAGAGAAGTACTTGGCAATCAGATTCAGAAACAGTCCCCAGAGTTACCGTTTACTGGGTGTAAAGCAATGACGTTAGGCGATTGGCTTATAGTTTAGAGACATTTCATGCAAAGTAAATAGGAAAGACAATGGTATCTTAAAAAAAAACAAAAAAACCCCAACAACAACACCACCCCTGACAACTTCAGAAGAAAATGGATATTTAAAACATTCAGAGTTATTTAAGGCTTAAAGACACCTACACAACTGGGCTAAGTGGCATATAAAGGAAAATTACAATTTCCACTGACTAAGTCTTTGTCTTCCACACGGTTATTTCAGCGTCTAACATCTAACAATTAATTCTTAAAACCAGAAGTCAGAAAGATTCTCCTCCTCCATTAGGAGTTTGTGTGTCCTAACCTATGCTGTTTACTCTCAATTAATGAGGTGGTAAGCTGAGTGCACTTTATCATGGAAGGTGAAAGTCCCACGTATCCTATACATTCCTTCCAGGACAGTTTCTTGTCCAAAGCCTCCCAATCTTACTTTAAGACCCAAAAAAAAATTAAATAAAAAGAAATCCATAAAAATCTTAGGTGAGGGACTTGAACTCCCCTCAATACAGAGAAAGCAGAACATTAATTGAGTTTATATGAAATTTCTTCTTTTTAAATTAACTGAACACAAACTACATTAATCTTCAAGGTGCTATTCCTATAATAATGAAATAAAGACAAGGACATTCAGTTAAGGCTGTATTACGCATAATGGTGGGATAACTACATATATGAACGGTCTAGTCTATATGGATATGCTCTATTTCATGGAATCTACTCTGTTTTGATGCCCTCTATCAGGTAGGGCTGCACTGCACAGCATACTGAAGTCCTTGGCTTCTCTTGAGTATAGGCTGATGAGCCATGCCAAAGTCCATCATGGCTTTGTGAGGTAGAAAACCATTTACTTGGGATTATGACCACATTATAACCACATTCATTCTCATTTATCCAGTGTGGGAACACAATGGAGATCTCCAGAGATTAAAAACTAGGGTATTAACTCAGAATCAACTAAACCTTCCACACCTCCCACAAGCAAGGCAATCATTTAGTCTAATTCTGATAAAATTCTTGATACAGAAATTCATAATAGAACCTGAAAGACTCATAACTACAGCCCCATGAACCAACATACAAATTATATTTGTTCTAAAGCTACTCAAATGACTTAACATTTCGTAGCATTTTGAACATGGTGGGGATTTAGAAAGCTACTGAATTTAGATTCCTTATTCCTTCCAATCTTAATTGTTCCTTGTTTCCAAATCAGTAGTTACCATAGTGATTCTCCTCCCACACTGTTCAGCACAGGAAAAGGGCTGTGGCCATTAATATTACACGTTATAAAAACCTGTGCATTTAATTAGTCAAAGGAAAGGAAGCAATTGATACAAGCTCTTTGTATTTTACACCAAATCTTCTTGCATCTTCTTCTGATGCTCATCTGCACTTACACTGTCTCCTATGGAGCGCAATTTGTAGAAAGGTTGTATATAGAACCAGGAACCCTCGTTTCCAGCTTCATCCAGGGTCACCCTCATAGCATTCTTCTCTAGCAGAGCTGGAAGCCTCTTATTTACTGTCAAGTATTTGTTACTTTTTAAGTGCAGCAGCTAGAACAAAAATTACAATTTGTTTCTGTAAAGGCAGACACATTGTTTCCTTTGATAAACACTGACTAAAGGTTATATAATAGTCTGAGTGTCTGATCATAATACATGGAAATTAACTTCAATTGCTAAGACTGAATATTACATTGGCCATAACAAATCCAGAGACAATTGGACTTCTTGTTTTGAATACATTTTTTGTAGGCTTTAGACTGGTTCATGGCACTGAACAGCTTCCATTAGCGTAAATGTCCATATCACACTAACGATAGACAACAGAGAACTGCCTTTGCCAATTATGCTCAATGTTTCAGCAGTCAGATACCAAGGACCAGGAGATATTGATGACAAAAACTGTTTTCCTTCATGGGGGAGGGTGAGGCTTCTCTCAAGTGGCTGTGCTCATTCTGAGATGGGAGACTAATGAGGTTAGCTATAAACATTTCTTCTCTCCCCATGAGGTGCCGTTTTATATTTTTGTTTCAATACACCATGCATCATATATAAACCTCACTGTACTGGTGATACATATCTATAGGATATAATGGATCATCTCATAGTAGCCCCATTGTCTAGCTCACACGTTCATTTGAATTAAACATAGCAGGGTTGAATCTTAACGAAAGCAAGACAATGTTTTTGGCTTTCGATGCTTTGCTGTCTATTGGCTGTTTAAGCAGGCCCATTATTCACAGAAGACATCTGCCACTGAGAAGGCTCCTACAGAACTGGGGTATCCCTCATAACTAGGCCAGGCAGAATTTGATTTTTATTTATTTTTAATACATTTCAGTGGATAATAGCAATATTGATTTTTAAGCATTTTTTCCGTTTTCATCTATTTAAATTTTTACAGTGGGGGAAACTACGGGACAGGACAGACAATAATTGTTTAATGACAGCAGACACTGAGATTCAAAGAATCAAAGCTTTACAACCATTAAAGTTGTCAACAGGTCAAAGTTGTCACAGGTCAAAGCATATAAAGTGAATCGCCTTAAATCAAATTTGAGTAAATTTTCTAGCAGCTTTTTTCTTACTTTACCTATCTGTAAATTTCAATTATTATCGAATGGAAATACATTTTGGTTGGTTTGGGTGTGTATGGTGAAGCCAACGTTTAACAACATTTACCGATACAAATCTAATCCTTCCTCGCCTATGCACAACTGCTCTCGGTAAAGAGCATTGACTGGTTAGAAATGCTTATTGCAATCTCTTGTTCACCTGAAAAACTAACAGATTGCTCTCTCAGATGAGGACCATGCCACAGACTATTGCCATTCCAATGTTACACTTGGGCTAGATTACTGTAGTGCATTTTTTAAAAGGCTTTTCTTGAAGTTGTTCCCAATGCTGTAATAGCTGCAGAACAGGACTGCTTGCCTTCTCCTTACAAGAGGGGAGAGAGGAACCCTGTTACCTTTGCTCCCTGCAATCCTACTCTGGCTGATGGTATGGTCAGAGGATACAAGTTAAAGTATTTGTACAGAAAGTCGTACATAATCTTAGATCCAAATGCTTACAGTTCTCTTCCTCTACACCTCCACCTGGCAGTGGTGATCAGATGAAGTGGGTCTGCTTTCAGTCCCCAGAAGGGATCAGAGAACCCTGAGTTGTTGAATGCTCAACCAGTGGAGTCCCCCATTTAAGGCATGACAAGGCTTGTCCTTGATTATTATTACAACACTTCCCCAGCATCTTGTTCTTGGTGTTTGTGACTCATTGCTATTCTTTGCATTCGCTGGAAATCCTCTTCATCAAGTGGGGAGTGGCTTGCCTGAGTCTACTGCACCAAATCCCTTGTTCAGTGTGGACTATCATTGCATTGGTGGGTTGATTATTTTGATTCTTCTGTTTTGCAGTGGGTTTACTATATTGTGCTGTACAGCATTTGGGGGATAAAATGAGAATAAAATGAAAGAAGTTCTACAGAATTGTACATCGCTGTGTATTTGCCATCTACCAGATGGCCAGGTCAAGGGTATGAAGGGTATTCTAGTTTAAAGCATTCAGATGGTTCTCTGAAAAAGGCAACATTATAGCAAGCTAAAAATGCCTCCATTTTAGAATCTCACACAGAACCATAAATGTAGTTCTTTCTTCAGAGTACCATGCTTCTGGATAACCCGGTCATGGCTTGCATGACAACACACTCCGATCCCGGAATTCCTCTATTTTGAAGTATAATTGTACCTCGGTGGTTCAAGTAGGACCCTACAGAGCTATGTCTTACAGAGTAGACAGTGTGAACAGGGCCACAGCATACCTGGATAACATTGCCATACTGGATAACTGTTCCCAGCAGTTTCCTGTTTTCAGTCTCATTCTGTTTCTTCTCCAAATCTGCTGCATGCTGAAATTTAAGAAGGAAATTGTGGAGATAGAAAGTGTTGTTATAAACTGTGTTGGCAATTACTTACTGTAATAAAACATCAACGTACTTCATACCGTTGGAACAAATGTAACCATTTGAAGCGGAGGATCAGATTTCATCCTTTACAATTTTCAGGAAGGAAAATGATTGAATCTGTACTATTTGAACTATACTGAAGTGAAGCAGCAACTCTGAGGAGTCGATGTTTTGACTTCAAACTGACTGAAGCTTTCTGAATAAAACATGAGATAAAAAGTTTCAAAAGGAAACTGAGCCATGAGAAGATAGGTAAAAAGGAAAGATGGACAAAAGGGGGATTCAAGCTGACAGGCCAATCTTGCACCTGCTCAACTTTAATATAAAAGAAAGGATGAGGACTAAAAAACTGCAGGTTTGGTCCCCACGTCTCTAATTAGGCAGTTTCCAAAAACTTGGATTTTACTCTGCCAAGACAAATGGCCCCCTTCGCTCCTCATCCATTAAACCTTTTCATGGTGACCAGTCATCCTATTCATTCGATAGGCTTCTCTAGACATGCAGCACTGGAAGAAGGGACTGTCTAGTTCTAAACTTCCCAATAAGGGAAAGTTCAGAGTTCATAAAAGAGATAGGATAGTACTTCCCTGAGTCAGGCACAGCACAAAACTTCCCCAGACATGCTCTGCTGCAATGTCTTTCAATTTCAACCTGCTATATACATGATGATCTAATCCAGGATCTCTCTTTACCAGACAGACATTTCAACCACAAGAAGATATGAGGAAATCAAACCTGATTTATAACCTACTCAGATAAGGATCTGAATTCTAATGCTACCACCCTGTGAAAGCCCTAGTTTGTTACTCTACCGTATTTCTTTCCTCTTCATTTTCATTTTATTTTCAGACTAAAGCAACTTACCCCATGTTGTTTTCAAGACACTTTGTTTTGTAAAGGTGTACTGGTTCACCTTACACCAAGGCCAGAGAAAAATACAGATTATAGGGAAGAATTCATTTAAAAATGTCAGATGTCATGCTCTGATGTCAGAGCATACTTTTAAACTAGATATCAGGCATTTAGAAAGTCTATGCATAAACTATTTTAGTTCTCAAAACTTCTGCAATCACCCTAGAACTCACTTGTGCTCAGTTACCTGTGGGTGATGCAATGTGCGACAACAGGCTTCAGCATATCAAAGAGCAAATAGTGAGCCATGTGTTGGTAGAAAATAATTTTGCTTTTTTATAACTCCATGTATCTTAAGTCACTTCTGTTAGAAGATATGCTGAGTAGGACAACTGGCTTTCTCCATGAGCATCTCAAGTGTAACTGTACGTTTCAGTACAACCAATATAATGCAAGACAATTTAAAATGCTTACAGATCTAACATTGGGACTGCTAGATTTCAGATTATTCTACAGTGAAAAGGTTTCTTGAAATCTGATATTAATTTTGGGCCCAATTCCACATGGCCCTGAGAGCCCTCTACTCTCCAAGATATCAATGGAAATTGAAGACATGTATCATACAGAATTGGTCCCTACATTTGTTTTAATAGAGCTAAAGTATCCATTGCATATAGGTACAAATGAAGAAACAAGTTAAGTTCAAGTATATTTCAAAAGCTTAAAGTGAACAGACAACACTGCATATGTCAACACACTGGAAAGAACAAATTTTATTTACTGACCACTAGATGTCAGCTTTTCAAACAGCACTGATGTATGATACCAGTCAAAGTCAAGTGTCCCAGATTTCTAAATCCCTTAAATGGTATTAACTTAAAATAACCTGACCTCAGCATTGGGTGCTCCACAGTAGTTGATAATAAATTCCAACAGTGGACAACTACCAGCCAAAAATGGCAAGTGATTAAGTATAAATTGTGGGTCACTAATGTTTCATTAAAGATTACCATGAACTGACCAAAAAAAACAGAGAAGGAAATGGAAGGCAGCAGTTGAACAGATATTTTTTGCCCTGCAACAATATTAAGACAATAGGATTGTTCCAATATCTTCTGTGTTATCAGTATATGTGTAAGTTGACACAAGTGCCCATGAGTTTTATACAGTCAGGAGCGAACTAAGTTGTGGACTACGAATCACATATGCACACAGAACCAAATTCTACCCTTCAGTGAAATTGAGTGGGTTTAAAAGATGACAGTTTTGCACATACCCTGTACTTTACCCAGCATGTAATGGTGATGCAAACTGGGCCATTAAATCTTTCTTCATTTATATTGGAATAGTAAAATGTGGCTATTTACTGTGTGTTTCTTCACTGTGACTAATCATTGAGAGACTACTCCAGTTCATTTGACAGGGAAATTGAGACTGACCACAATGGGACTTCGGCCTGTTTCAAAGGAATAGAATCAAGCCTTAATTATCTGAACTGACTATATGAAAGAAAGAAAATCAATTATGGCAAAAAAGTGACAGCCCACTGTTGCCTAGCACCATTGCAAGGGTTCTTCTCTCCCTCTACACTACTGACAGTTTAGGACATACCATCTATTTGTTTACTTTGTGGGCTTTAGAAAAATAATCGGCAGTATTTGTTACTTTATACTTACAGCTGACTTCTACTCTTGTGATTACAGTATTCAGTTTGGGAGTGGGGTGGGATACTTGTAAAGTATTAACTCTACAGACAACTTTACAAGCAAAAAGTTAAAATCATAGCTTAAGACAAAATTGAGGCAAACACTTGGTCTTTGTGCAACAAAGGAGTAGGGCCACCACATGGCTTTCTTCAAGTGATATTTTCCTACAGGGAGCTTTATAGTTTAGAGTACTGTAGGCTTAACACGGGCTTTGATAGACTAAAAATATTTGGACTTGTAATTTTAATGTGAAGTGCTCCAGCCATAATTTTAAGGTAAATATAGTTTATTTAGCACTAAAGTGGATGCTGTCAACATGCAGTAGTTAAATTACTCAAAGCAATTTCTTAGAAATTTAAAACTGAAAACTGTTCTCTGACCAGGTTTTAATGCTGAATTCACATGCAAGCTTGGTTCAGTAAGAGCAGCCATCACAGATAATTAAAATTAGATAAAAGTTTGCAAACACATATGGGAGATGAAATCTGGGGCCTAACACCACAGGACTGGATCTCACTAATCTTCTGTAGCAATACCCACATGAGCAGTCCCACTCAGCTTAATGGGCCAGATCCTCAGGTGGTGTAAATTACCATAGCTCCATTGACTTCTCTGCAGCCTACCAACGTTAATACTTACATGTAGTTTATTGAGTAGCACTGCATCTGTGGTGCTGTTAGCTCCTGGTTTTGCTGCTTTCCAGAACTGCTTCTGTGCAGAGTATCTGTTCATAGGGCATAGCTTAAACAGGCAATCTACAAAAATACAGGAAATAAATTGAGAGACTGCTTTAGCAATTCCCAATTATCCATTTTTTCCACTTTTACTTTTAATATTGTCCAACATTTCAGCTACAGGGAAAGGTTTACAAAACAGATTCCAGGAAAACTCTAAATCTCAGACTGTGATGATTTTTTGGGTGACAGCAATGTTGCCCCATGAATGGTTTAAAAACAAAAACACACACACACACACACACACACACACACACACACACCCACCCCTGATGCTGCCAGACTTGTAAAAGTAAGACCAGAGAAAGCTGAAACTTAACCAATTCCTGTCAAAAATGCTACCATGTGAAAAGGGGAATTTCAGTCAGTGGTTCAGCTAAGTAAAATTTCTCAAGCTTTTCCCATGAAAATAGGCAGACAAGATTTACCCAAGTCTTCAGAATCAACATATTTAAACATTCACAATGACAACACTTCCTCTCTGTAACACAGGGCTTTTGATCCTTGGATCAAAAAATGCTTTCCAACAGTGGATAAGTTTCATTTTCCATACTGCACAGCTCGGGTAACTGTGGCAAAGAAACAAGTAAAGTGACATTTCCAAGGTCACACAGCAGTCAGCAGTAGAGTCAAGCAGACTCGGTCCCCTGCCTTGTCTTCTTGACCATAGCATGGAAAAAGGTGTGTCAGTATGGAAATTCCTAGTGTAACATTCCTAGTGAAGCACCGGCACCTGGGCACCAAAGCAAGAAACTTCCAGATCATACTGGAGAAATATCATCTTTTACTAATTTCCTAGACAAAACATTCTGCTTTGCAAAAACTGGGTATGACAGCTGATTAGCCATGTTACAAATAAGTTTCTATATTAATGAGATGCTCACTGATCAGTAAAAACTAAATTAGCTGCACTTTTTCCTCGTCTGTTGCTTAGCAACTGACAATGCAAAAATTAAATTAAGCTATTCAAATTTAGTGTCTGAAGTAAAGTAACAGAAGTTTAACAGCCAAATGCAAAGGCAGCTGTTCCGGGCACCTCTTTGGCAAACATGTGGAAATAAAATTTGAGGCTGTTAGTTATACAATGAATTTAAAGGCAACCATTGTATTCACAGAGAAGAGTAACGGAATTGGAAAGCTAGATAGTTAAGGGAATACCCATTTTAGAGTCTATTCTGTAGACTGTAGAGTCTTTTTCCACAGGGAAACCTAATGGAATATGTGAGCTAATCCCCTGGAGAAAGAAGATAAACCAACTGCAAGTTTAGTCATTTAACTTCATTTCAGATCTTTTATAGCCACTGTACATACAACACCTGGATGAAATTAATAGGAAACTTCAAGAAACAGAACAGCACAAGTGGAAGGCAACACAATGTACCCAATTTTCAGAACTAGGCTGGAACAAGGTACACACTAGGCAGCCAAATAATGATTCATTATAATAAGAAATGAAGTAGAGTCATATTGAGCTAATTTGGGGATATGCACTGATATGGGCAATAGAAAGGACTCAAGTACATCAATTCATAGGGCTGCTTAACTATTGATTCATAGCCTTCAGATACATAACAGATGTGAGATGTGAGAAATGCAGTGTGCACTAAGCTTTCAAGTTATGTTCTTTCCCAGAGAGTTGCATTTTTAATTTACATAAAAATGATTCATGGAGATTGACAGCAGAGAACAGGATTTAAAAGCCATTGTAAGTTGGTACTTTCAACTAGAACTATGCATTGTAAGCAACGCACCTGTAATAAGAATTTCTATTTCGGCTTAAGCCATCAGTTCACAGTGCCAGCAATTAACACACAGCATTGCACAGCAGAATTAATCACACACCGTCTTTAGTCACAAAGCAAGTGCATTTCCGAAGCCAGAAGTGTTGTATTTTGAAGTCAGGCTGAACTTTAAAATGGATGTCAGCAAAATAAATCCCTTGGTAGTGTTTTCTTTTTCTTAAAAGAAACATTTGACCTTGACCACTGAAATAGAAACACATGATGTAATGGAGGGGAAAATAATGCAAAAGTTTGCCCACATTCTGTCTCTATTTAAAAATCTAGAAATCTAAAGCGAACATTAAAAGCATTTGACCCTCCTATTTGAATATTTGTTTTGTGAAATCTAATTCTTAAGTGCTTGAGGTAAACAGCCTTATTTGCCAACCACCAGCCAAATACAAAATCATTCTAATATGGATGTATCTTATTCAGGGGTTACACCCTGACCTTAATGGATTTTACGGCCCTGGGATCTCTAAACTGCATGAACCTATGAACCTGCTAATTTTATATTTATCTCTGTCCTAGCTGTATCAGTCATGGCTAACAGTACAGAAGAACGGGTTTGATTGTGGTAGCATTCAACACAATGCAATCCAGTGCAGTACAGGTTTGTGCAACAAAGATAACACCTATCAACCATGAATTAAAAACTTCAACACTCCTGAAAAGTAAACTGTTATATCCATTTTAAAGGTCCACAAATGGAGGCACAAAGAGGCTCCGTCTACACTATGAGCTAGGGATAGGATTCCCAGCTCATGTAGCTATACCAAGCTACTGCTCATCTGAGCGAGCATGCTAAAAATAGTAGAGTAGCCATAGTAGCATGGGCAGTGGTGGGACGATGCAAGCCACCCTGAGTAAAAACCCACCTGAAGTCTATGGTACACACTCAGGGCTGATAGCACCTGCCATTGCTGCTGCTACCTATGCTGCCATCGCTACAACACTATTTTTAGCATGCAGGCTCACAGCAAAGCTAACATGAGTATGTCTGTGCAAGCCAGGAAGCTCGCACCAGCTCCAGATGTGGATGTAGCCCGAGTTAATGGAAGAAGTCAAAACAGAATCTTTAGCAGAAGTTCCCAGTTTCCTGCCACAGAAAGCCCTCTTTCCTCTTGGATAAATCTTTATCATACTTTGAGTCATTCTGAAGAAAAAAAAATTCTTCTATTAAGTAACCTAACCTGATAGAATACAGTTTCCTATGGTGGTGACTAAAACAAAGAGATTGTAATTGACTCAGTGGACGGGGAGACCTAATTAAAAAGGTCGAAGCAGCAAGATTACGGTTTTCCAAGGACTGAGGGTGGAAATTCTCCATATCCAAAAATTCCTTCACAGTAGATACCAACACTGCAAGGGCAATGGGCGAGAAAGTTCTGCACTGTTGCACTCTCTGGTGATGCTTTCCCCCGTGTTTAGTAATGTCCCCAAAAGATATCATGACCATTCCCTGATGTTTCCAATATTGATTTCCTCTCACTAGACTACTGTGCTGGCCTTGGTGATAAATATAAATACAAAACAAAATTACATTAAAAAAGAGCAATAGGTTGCAAAATCAAAACACTCAAAAGTTAGGAAATGCCAGAATTAAGATCACCTGTGCAACCTTAATTCACCTCTCCCCTTTGTTCATATGCATCACAATAGTTTTAATTATGTGACCACATTCTGTTTTTTTCCCCAGGAGCCCTGCCTCATTCAGTGCTCAAAAAGGATAGCACTTATTTAATGAGCAGTTATTCAGTATTTTGTTTTCTCCTTGTTTAATTTGTTGCTAAAATTTTAGGCATATTAATTCACGTCAGCTCTGAAAACAGAATTAGTAATTTCCTAATGAGCTTTTTGGTAGCACTTATTATAGTATCCGAGTGCTTCCCAAATACATATTTATTTTTACATCATCATCTTCATTTTATACATGTGGAGAGGAGAGAGAGATTAAGGTAAAAAAAAATATTCATTAAATTTAGATGTCCAATCTGAACTGATTTTTCAGAGTGAATATTCAGCATTATATAGCACTTTATATGTTCAGAGAACAGCTCCCATTGATTTCAGTTGCAGTTGTGAGCATTCAGCACTTCTGCAAATCAGGCTCTAGAGTCTCAAGTCAGACACTCGGAAAATGAGGACTGTACAATTTGCAACTACCCCTGAAACTACTGGTTTAAGCAACCTGACTAGCATCATATGACAACTTTTTGTCAGCAGCAAGGATAGAATCCAGTTCCCCAGGACAGCATTCAACTTCTTAACCAGGAGACCATCCTTTCTCTTCCTGCAATCCCCTACTTCATTCACTAGACATGTTCCAAGGAGACCCTGGGGCACAACTAAATAAAGTGCATCAGATTGCAGCCCCTCCTCCTGAACCTCTTACTGAGGTCCTGGCTGAACTTCTCCCACACCTCCCGATCCTGGCACACTCCATCCCTGGTCCCACAAAGTTGCAGGCCCTCCTTGTCAACCTCCTTCTGGCAATGGTCAGATGGCCATCCATCATACCAAGAGGAAGAAGCTGGATGGGGGGCTGAAGGGTACTCTGCGACTGTGGGGCCTATTTCTATTCCCTTGCTCAGTCACATCTCCAAGTGGAGTTCCTCTGGGTGGTGTCCATTGACTCCCTTAGACGCCGTTGATGAACAGTGGACGCAGTCAGTGGTTCTCTGTTCCATGTCTCCTTCTGGTTATCTCATTTTCACCTTAAGACCTTCACTCCCATCCCCGTTTTTTCATTTGTTGTCCCTTGCAATTACTTGTGGCCTGTATTCACTGCCCAACTCCTTCAGTTAAGAGGAAGGGCCTTTAGCTATGAGCAGACTTAGGCTCATAATCTCCTGGAACCACAATAGTTACACCCCCCTCCCCCGATTCAGCAACAAACGAGGGAACGGTCCTACAGACCACAACAGTTTCCTTCAATACTTAACCATGACATATCCCAAGAGCAGGTCCATCCCGCACACTGAGTAAGGCGGGGTCCAATGGGAAAAAAATAGTATGTGATCCTGTAATTAGAGACTGTCTTAATGTATAGGCACAAAGAGACCAAAGTAAGGTTGCACAGGCAACCTTAATTCTGGCATTTCCTAATTTCTGAGTGCTTGACTTTGAGCCTTAATAATGTTCTTTAAAACTGAGGAATTTTTTGTACCTAGGGTTTTGAAAAAGCAAATGAAAACAAATTCAAATCATATGACATCATACTGCCACCCACATGGCTCAACAGGGTTGGAACCTTGGATCCATGATGTAGACCTCATCCACTTGAGCTAGGGTTGCCAATTGTCTAATCACACAAACCCAAACACCCCTGCCCCCACCCACTACCCCGAGGCCCCACCCCACTCACTCCATCCCCTTCCCTCCGTCGCTCGCTCTCCCCACCTTCACTCACTTTCACTGGGCTGGGGCAGGGATGTGGGAGGGGGTAAGGGATGCGGGCTCTGGGAGGAAGTTTGGGTGTAGGAGGGGGATCTGGGCTGGAGTAGGGGTGCAGGAGAAGGTGTAGGCTCCGGCCAGAAGGCACATACCTCAGGCGGCGATACTGCGGGGCTAAGGCAGGCCCCCTGCCTGCCCTGGCCCCATGCTGCTCCCAGAAGTGGCCAGCACATCCCTGTGGGAAGCAGGGCGTCTCCACGCGCTGCCTGTGCCCACAAGTGCCACCCTCGCAGTTCTCATTGGCTGCAGATCCCGGCTAATGGGAGCTGCGGAGTCGGCGCTGGGGGCAGGGGCAGCGTGCAGAGACCCTGTCCTCCCCAAGGGCAGCAGGGAAGTGCCATCCACTTTGGAAGCAGCATGGATCCAGGGCAGGCAGTGAAGGACCAGTCAGGTTACAGTGCTAGTGGGCCCAAATGGCATGGATTCTGCTCCCCTGGGTTTCAGTCCATGTCCCTTCCATGAAGATTATGGAAATATTTTAGTTTGGCCCAGGCTGGCTCTATATTTACTACCTCGCTCACCATTTTTGCAAATGGCCACAACTACTTTAGGCTTTTAAGGGGCCATCTCTACATATTTTTGTTAATTGTCGTCTTGATTATTTTGAAGTAGAGCACCCGGAACACTTTGACCAAGGCATAAGGAAAGTGTTTCGTAAAAGATCCTTTATGTACCAATGGATACTCGCCAAAAACTACAGCAACTAAAAAACTATCCCTCCCCCTCAAAAAATGAAAAGCCTTTCAACCAGGAAATCTACGAAATATGAAATACTTGAGTAAGTCAGCCACAGAATTGCTGAGCATTTCATACCAACATAGCTGTTTTCTCATTTCTTGATACAAATCAATAGAACTCCTATTATGGAGAGTTACTAAAATTAAAAGAAAATTAACAGTTCCCGAATGAATTTTAACAGTTCCCCTTCACCCTCTTCAGTTCCTGAGGCCAGAGTTTATTCAAACTAGCTATTATTGAAAGAACTTTAAATTTGTCTTTTTAAAGCAAAAAAGAAGCTTTAAAAAGGAAGAAGTAGAAAAATTTAAGTTGACACATCAGAAAGCAACTCTAAGGTCTAAAAATTACATGCCTGTGAAATTATCATAACTTAAATATATATATAGCATATCAACAGATAAAAAATCCATTTATGTTCAAAATTGAATGAAGATCTCCGAGTGAAAGCATAGCCTTTTCAAGCAGTGGAGCATTAAGAATAATGATCAAAACTTATTCACCCACAGATCAGTTCCATCTTCTCAAAAACCCCAGGTCTGATTACCACATTGTCTACTTCTATACCTCTGCCTTGCTAAACTTGAAATGATTCTATATCAGTCAAGGAGCTTCAGAGAATTTAGCATAAAATGGGCTATAGAAAAATGCAAAGTATTAATCTTTTATGGATTTCCATGCAGAAAAAACATCTGCTTCCATTGAAAGAATTACTGTCTTTGTCAAGGAAAAACTTGCCTTTTCCCTTGCTGGTTTGGGGTTGAGTGCCCCAAAACAAGCTTTTCTATCAAGTAAGGTGGCATCAATACATTTCAAAAATGTTTTCTTCTTAGGAGGCATTAAAATAATAAATAAATAAAATAAATGCTCAGCATCCCAGCCCACTAATGGCAAGGCAATGACTGGAAAAAATTTATGTACGGGCCAGTGGAAGCATATTTATGTTCTAAATGATGAGAACCTGCAGTTTAATTCCCTGTATCACTGCCAGATCACCCAACAACTCAGAATTCAATAGTGCTAGATTAATTACATGACAATATATATGAGGGGTTTATGCTGCTCTGAAAACCATGTTATTGAACAATATGTAGCAGCAAAGTATGTTGCATGGCTTCAGAACTTCAACTTGATCTTTTAAAATAAAGGAAGCCACTCAGTAATACATCTCACCAACATATACCCCTCTTCACCACAGTTCAACTGAAAGGCTGTATAAAGGATGTCTTGGACACATTTTCATTGTTTTGAACAACTAAGCCAGAGATAACCACCCACAGTGGATACCGAGGAGACACTGGGCAACCAGCCTCGTGTCATTTCTCCTCTTCCACAGTTTATGCTCACGGAAGCTGCCCCCTAAATTTTTGAAGTTTTACCAGTATAGAAGCCAGCACTGTTAGCATTAGCAACTTTTCTGGATGGTGTACTGGAGCTCAAATGAGAAAGGCAGCAGCAGAGTCAGTTCAAACCAAAAGGAAATTTGACACCTGGAAGATGGTTGGTAAGTGGTAAACTGTTAGTGATTACTAGATATTAGCACTACGTAGCCTGGGATGCTCGTTAAGTCAGCTCAGCAAGACATTGCTAGCAAAAGGCCTTGGCCCTAATCTGATTCCAACAAAAGAGACATCGGGAAATAACTACGAAAATAAAACATCTACTGAAGAACCCAAGGCAGTTGAGTGCAGATCATGTGTAAATATTTTTATGAACAAAGGCCAGGAGGCATACAAGCAGCAAGCTGGTTTCTGCTTTGACAAGACAGAGGATCATTTAGTAACCTGAGATACAGCGCGAGGTGAGAGAGAACTCAAAACCAGGCCCAAAAGAAAACATGGATAGAAAAGGGAAAACAGCTGGAGTCCCATCACAAGAGAGGGATGGCAAATGAGCGTGATTCGTGCAGCTCCAGACACATAAGCAGATGCAATGTCAGCAGAAGGGAGAACAAGAACTGATCTAGTCATACTTGAAAAACTTGACAGAGAATCAGACTCAAGAGCAACCAATTTTCGAGAGGTAACACCAAAAAGGCCACCAAGAAACAGAGAAAGTCATCGGAGACTGGGGACTTCACAGTGAGGAATGTAAGCTATATAATGAAACAAAAACACAGCCTGTTGCTTGTTGAGAACCAGTACAAAGGATGTTCTGATGACTATGCCAGATACCCTTAAGAACATAGACTATGAACAGTGGGAGGTATTTTACACAAAATCAAATTAGAACAGTCAAAGTGATTCAAGTTAACCCCCCAGCTTCAGGGATCTGGGAAGTCAACCAAAATACTACCATAAATCCTTCTGATGCCCACATGCAAGTGAGGAACAAAGATGGATATTAAAACCAAAAGACTAATTTACAATGACTAATTTGGCGTCTCCGCCCATCCATAAAAACAAAAACAAAAAACAAAAACAACTTACAGTTTTTGTTTGTTCGTTCACTAAGCTAAATTATTCACTAAAATACCGAATTGAAACACCAAAAATGCACGTTTTGGCAGAACACAAGGAATTGCATAGTAGGTGTTTCATGGACAGATTTCACAACTTCACGTAGCATTTTAACAGACTTTCTTTGGTTTTCATCATCTCTCATCAGCTTAACTTTGCCATGACACAATTCAACTTGCCCTTCATTACCTGGGCAGTCAAGAATGCAGCTCCTTAACCATTTCCATAAACTAGGCTGTTCAAAGGCACAAGACACCAGTCTTAAATGTGAACCTTGGAACACTGGCCAGCCACAAAGAAAGAAAGACAGGATGCAATGGATGTGGTTTAATTGTGCCACAGCTTTATTCATTTAAAATATCTGGGAGTAACCGGCAATAAATGTTATGATGCAGGTCACCATCATTTCCATAACCATTTACACATGATCCCCAACCTGGTCCCAGCCATCCCGTTTTTGGGACCTCACCACCCTCCCCTTGCATCAAGGGAAAGTGGGCTATAAAAGGTGGAGGGTGGTCAGCTCCCTGCTGTTCCAGACATAGAAGTTCCAACTTCCCCTTCCTCAACTCCCTTATAGGATGCTTTCCTTCAAATCTGTTTCCATTTAATTTTATCTAGCAACCGTATCCCCCACATAAGGAGAATATGCATGGGACATTATCATGAGTGTTACATGTTAAATTGTGAGGATTATAACCTAACCGCCCACCCCCACTTCTCGCTCCACCCTACTGGATTCCCAACCTGCTGCAGCAGGAAAAAAATATCAACCCACCCTCACTCAGATAATTTGGCAGTGAATGAAAAATTCCTTCCCAGCCTCCAAGGTAAAAGGGGACTCATGTAATGTCCACAGTGGTCATGAGAAAAGCTGATCCTTGTGTAAATTTCATGGGTTGGTGGGTGCTGTCAGCCCTGTAAAAGAGGGCTTCTTGGGGGCTGTATAGGATATAAATATGCCACCCCCACTCTTCTGGCAATGACCCTCTCCGACCTGGTGCCAGCTGCTTCCTGCTCATCCCTACAAACTTCTGACAAATCTCTCTTGTCCCATTGTGTGTGTGTGGGGGGGGGGACTTAAAGGGCAACACCCCTTTTCTTCTGGCCAATCAAACAAGGACCCTCCTGTAGGCTATGGTGAGCACATTCTTTTCTCATCACCTTGGAGATTTTTTGTTCAATCCATACTATAGAGTTGGAGATGCGGAGGGAATTATTGACAGGGAGAGGGATTAGCCAATTAGTTTACTTACCTATTTCATTTTAAATTTTCACTATCTAGCCCCTCAGATTTCAGTCTCACCTTTCATTCTTTACTTTACTTCACTTCCTCCACTTTGCCTGCTCTTCTGGCACAGAGCTTTTGCTCCCAAAGTGCTGGCACTGAATACTTTAATTAAAAAAGCATAGCACTAAAGCGGGAGGGTTTATCCTGGATGAGGAAAGGGGGGCTGTTACACAGAGGTTATAAGCACAGCAAGAAAAAGTAGAACAAATCTCAGTTGAAGCCTAATGGCATGTCCCTTTTAAGCAGTTTAAAGACAGTCTGATTATGTTATGGACAGTCAGAGCTGAAGTGACTGAGCACAGTAATAAAAAATGTGTCTATTTAAGAGTCCTTTGTTGTGAGTCATAAGAAACTAAGATGGGCCGCCACAACTAAAAGAATAGTGGAAAACCAAAGGCCAATATTTCCAACAAGTAGCTTAATATTTCTATGTTTTTAAAATAAGAATTTGGCCACTACAACAAACAGATAGAAACAAAACACCTCATATCATTATGAAAATCAGGAGTTAAAAAGGGGAATATCCTAAGAGATGAAGAAACTGAATCAGATGCATTAATAAACTGATAAGTCTAACATGACTGTGGTGCACAATAACATCCATATGAGAACTTGTTTAAAATGCCCCTCATTGTGTCCCAAAAAACAAAACATTCATCTCTCCATGGCTCTGCTGTCCGCCGCATTTGTGGCTTATGCCCTTCCTACTTCTTCGTTAAAGGTAACCAGTTCACTTCTCCTGTACCACCACTTCTCCTCTCCTGCAAACAGCCCACAAAGGACTTTCAGTCTTAAGAAGTGACACTACCAACACCTCAGACGGCACCCGATGCTTCACAGGGTGGAGAATACAACATCCGGCAAGACGTGTGTGCAGCACAGATGTCAACAAGTTAACGATAAAAGGATATATCCTATAATCTTGGACATAGTCAAGCAGCATCATTTGATAGATGCCAGCAGCGCAGAGGAGGGAATGTGCCAGATGTGGACAGTCTTGACTTAATTTTAGAAGATGACAGCCCGGAGGTGAGTGGAATACAATAATGCTGCTGAACTCTGCCATGTCGTGCTTCCATACAAGGAGCAAAACTAGCACCTTCAGTCTAAAATGAGCTGTGTTAGACTTGGGAAAGCAACAGGTAGAAAAAACAAATAAGGAGTAAAGTTTTTCCATTCACCCCACCCCGACCCCTAGCCCATTCTCCGGAGTTTTCCACAGCCTTTATGGAAGCCCAACTATCTCTCTCAAAAAATATCTCCAGTAACCAGCACTCTTTTGGCTGAGCATGAGAAAATACTCCTGCTGAAACGTATCAGATGTTGCTGCTCGGATCTGTCCAATATCACTTAAGGGTGCAAGCCACTCCCCTTCTCAAGAACGCAGCACACAACAGTTCACTCGAACATGTAAGTAACTAAAACTGGGCCAGCCCCCCCATTATGTAATTTTAGAGCTTAAAAAATAAAAATCTTGTGTTCCAAAGTGCACAAAGAAGTTTACATTAAAAAGTATTGACTGTAACCATCAGCTCTGCTGTGTGGTGTCAGCCTAAGTAACATGGTATATACTTAAAAGGTCTTCATACCAAGCACTCCTACAATCCACAGTACCCCGGGTTCACAGCGATTAGGAGTTAAATTCTGGCCTCACTGCAGCTGAAATAAGTTCTATAGCTTTAGAGATCAAAAATGAAAGTGGAAAATAGTCCCTAAACTAGTTAAACAGCCCCTTCCAGGAACAGCTAAAAGCAATGCTTTACCAAATAAGGGAAGTGAAAGCTAAAAGCCAGAAAAACAGACCCATGTTGTATCTTTCAAAAAAGTCAGACAGCTGGATAACAAAAATGTGAGTGCGCCAGTTTTACTGATGTGGATTGCAAATGGGAAGAACAAATGTTCAGAAACCATGAACGGAAGCAAGGGCTGCCAAGTAGGGGCCAGAAGGCATTCCTCCCAGGCTGCCGGAGCCTAAACCATGTTTTTATTAAAGTACAATTTTGAAAAAAAAAAAAAAAATAAATGAAATATATCTCTAGATCAAACAGGAATTGAGGAAAGGCCCATGGCTTGTGTTACACAAGATGTCGGACTTGAGCAGCGGTCCTTTCGAGTCTTATCAATCTAAACAATGCACCTCATCTTCTTATGTGGGCTATGAGGTTATCAGGGTCTCGCTCCTCTAAGAAGCTGCTAGGGGGTGCTTGGCATCCCAGACGAGGCACTCAGCACTTCACAGGAATGAGCCCTAAAAGTCTAAGGTGCACTGTGCATCCTGGACTGCCACACATTGACACTGGTTCACAAGATGGTATAAATTCTACTGGACAAGGGAGGTGCAATATTAAGATAGAGTTACTCACCAATGGAAATAAATTCTTCTCATTTAAAAACAAGGGATTTATTGGGTTTTTGTTTGTTTAAACATTACAGCAGACTTCGATAACTTATTTTAGACAAGGTTCTACACCAGAGACCTTATAGCGGCACAGCTGTACCTATGCAGCTGTGCTGCTGTAAGATCTCTCATATGTGGCTCTATGCCGACAGGAGAGAGCTCTCCCATTGACATAATTAAACTACCTCAAACGAGCAGCGGTAGCTAGGTCAGCAGAAGAAGCTCTCCCGCCAACACAGTACCACTTATGCCGGCGAAATTTATGTTACTGTGGGGGTTCCCCTACATCCCTGAGCAACATAGCTTTGGCGGTATAAGTGGTTGTGTAGATATAGCCTTAGTTTCTCTTTTCTCTTCTACAAAGGAAGAGGGGACAGAGAAGAAAGCTAAAAAATGTAGTTTTGATACCTTCCCTATCTCAGAGAATAAACAAGCAAGTCAGCACCAATATTTTAATCAATGGCCCTGGACAGAATTTTCTTTTCTTTGCTGGCTTTGTTTCCACCTGCCTTGAAAGAGCAATTTGCAAGTGCTCAAAGTACATTCCAGAACTGATCATTTCCCACCCAACTTTTGGTCAACCCCGTTACACAAATTTCAAGAGCTGCACTGTTTTTTATGTACTCCTGCCTTTTGCAACTAACAGCACGGAGCATTAGATATAAATTCTGCACCTAACACAGGAGACAATTCTGCTCCTTAACATTTTTTTTCCTCCTGCTAACTGTAAGATCTTCTTTCCAATGTACATCGCACAGTGCAGATTCTTGGGTCCCTGGGCTTGTGATGGCTGAGTATGTGTTAATGAAAAACGTGGGCCATGGCATCATGCAGCATGGATAGTATCAGATGCAGAATTCAGACGTGTAGCAAAAGTCTAGAGGTAACTTGTAAATTTCAGTCAATTTTCTTTTAGCTTCTTTGTCCAACTATTAAGTGGATAAAGTGCCTAATGGTTCCTCTGAGTGCAACAAATTAATGTGACAATGCCTGCCTTATTTCCCTGAATCTTCTAGAGCTGAAACAGAAAGCCAAGAGTGAGTACTAGTGGATGGTAGCATATGAAGGAGCAAGCAATAGACTTTAAGATCTTCGATCGATCAGAAGAACAGCATGCAGACAGAGCAAATCTCCTTTAGTGCACCATCAGGAATACACTACCTTTTAAACCAAGATACAGTAATTCAGGGGAATAATCTGTGGGCACAAGCAAAGCAACTTCAACACAAGAGTCCAATTCTGAAGGCTGGTTAATGAATTTGCCTTCTAGAAGAACATAATGTTTGCTAACCTTTGAACTAAAAGCCTTATTTTTTGCTGCCTTCCTACATGAAGTGACAGGTTTCAGAGTAGCAGCCGTGTTAGTCTGTATTCGCAAAAAGAAAAGGAGTACTTGTGGCACCTTAGAGACTAACAAATTTATTAGAGCATAAGCTTTCGTGAGCTACAGCTCACTTCATCGGATGCATCCACATCAGGTTTATTCCCCTTTCCAGCAGAATTTCATACCTTTATATACCAACCTGGCCTTCAAACCCTTTTCTGCAGGCTGCAGAAATACAGTCACATTAGTGTGGTGTTTGAAATCCGTAAGTAGGAAGCCACTCAACAGCAATGTTACACGAACAGCCATGTACTGTTACTATCAGATACAAAAATAACCAAAGCTTTATGCCTCCCTTTTTCTTCATCTTGAAAAGCATAGGGGTGGTCAGGACTAAGTGAAAAACATATGGTTGTAACCAAAAAATCTGCTCTTTCAAGCTTTCTTGGTTGTTCTTTGTGCTGCGAAGTGTTACTCTAACAAAACAAAGATTACAACAAGATAGCACAGGACAATTGCATCCTCGCGGGGTGTGGATGAGCGTTTATGTTGCGCTCCCTATCAGTACCCGGCCCAGGCTGAAGTGAACGATTCAGCCAGCGGACCAAATTTGGTGATGAATCCTGGTCAGGTGCCACCTGAGGCACGTTGTGCATATGCTAAGAAGCAGCTGCATTCTCTACAGAAAGCGACAACTCAATGTACCTTACCCTTTGACCTTCAACATATTACCACTGTGATACACAGGTTTACATTTAGCCTCCAATACACTTGCATTTATGCACATGGGTAACTTATGTCCATTTCTTATAAACCTATAGAAGGTAGTGTTTACTCAAGTCACATCCACCTAAATCCATTTTTCATTTGACAAAGCTAGTTCCAACCATGTTTTAATTGTAGCCCCAATTTTACACAGAGAACAAGAATTAGCAGTGTCCATTATTTAAAATGATCTTTCAGCTGCTCCACTGACATAATGGAAATGTGCCAAATGGTATGCAAGAGAACTGGATTCAGAAACTATGGATAGGCAGCTAAGAGACAGAAGAACTGTGCCAGCTGTACCGCTTTCTGAAAACTTCCCCATCAGCACACTGGAGAAGCATTAACAGTGACAACCCCTTTGCACAGTGAATGCCACCCTCCCAGGGAAGGCAGATGCACCAGTAATCTAATAATTCAGAGCAGCACATTAACATCTTTTTCGGCATCCAAAATACAGCAAGCTCTATTCTCCCCGCCCCTTCATACAAATACCTTGCTTTTGTTTCATTTGCTCCAAATCACTGTATTCTATTTTTGGAATAGCGACAGAGAGTCCTCTGGCACCTTACAGACTAACTGATGTATTGGAGCATAAGTTTTCGTGGGTGAATACCCACTTTGTCTGATGCATGTAGCATGTAACTGCTTGAAAACTCAAGCCTAGGATGCTTCTCCTCCATCACCCCATCCTCTATCCCCAAATCCACATCAGGTTTATTTCACCTTCATAGAATTTCACATCTATACACAAGATCCTGGCCTTCGAAAACAGCTGGAGAGTCTAAATATGAGAGGACTGCATCCACTACCTATAGTGCAACTGATTTACAAAGATCACCTTGCAGAATAAAACAGAGTGGCAATTCATTCAGACAAAATGATTCCTCTTATACTGCAGCGTCATGACAGCCTGAAAGAGAGAATAACCCTGAAAGAGAACGTAAGAGTTGGAAACAAAAAAACAAGATAAACGATGCTCATGTACTAGGATTTGCCACCTCTGGTTTCTCAGAGTTAAAGTAGTAGTTTAAAAGTGATGGAGGCCTTCCTGTTTGCTTATAAGCCTACTCAAAGTCCACCAGGACTAGATCAACAGAGACATCTGATAGATCATTTCAGCCATGACTGTGCCAATTTCTGTTCTCTGCCATAAAAAAAAAAAAATAGCTCTTGGCTTTGACAGCTAGTAGAATGTTAAATGCCACCATCTGTTGTTAGCCCTCCCACAAAGGTTTGAAACAATGCTTTGAATATTCATGTCTCCACTTTAAAAAAAAAAAAAAAAAAGTCAAAATTACAGATCAGCATCTGACTCTCCCCCCCCCAGTCAAGAGAAAATGAAAGAAAGGGAAGGAAAGCTTTTGCCAGTAACCCATTGCATTAATGAATAACACCTACACCATTACGGGACTAGGCATGTGATTACGGAAGATGCAAAAAGCAAGAAATAAGTTGAAGCATCCTTAATAGTATTATAGAAAGTAAGCCATTTTAAAAGGTTAGGCACTACTTTGGGACAATTACAAATTTGCAGAAAGGGTCCTAATATTGAACTCAATCTGAACAGGAGTATAAATATTCATATCGCCTGAAGCCTCAGGTCATGAAGCTTGCCAGATATATTGACTGGATGTCCTACTAAGTCTTCCTGATCTCTAACTTCTATGCCCAGTATTCTATTTCTAGTAGAACAGACACTGATATGTACTGAGCGTACCAAAACAAAAACAAAGCGACAAAAGGAGTAAACATTCAAACCCATCTATAATTGGAAACATGAAATTTCAATATGCAGGCACCCTGTTTAAACCTGGGCGGGGTGGGGGTTGCAGGAGCAATAAGAGGCCTGGATACGATGTGCTCACTAACTGTGAAAGTGTAAACAGCTGCACAGTGAGAGCATGATGGAAGAAAGGGCAGTCACCAGAAGCAACGGCCTATACTTTTAACTCATTTTTCTCTTATTACTGCAAAAACCTATAAGCCATACCAAGAGCATGATCTTTGCATGCATCCTAAAAGGGGCAACAACTGCCATTTTTCTTTTCCAAATAAGTTTTCTGCACATTAGAAATACTGAGGCGGGAGTTCCATTTTTTTTGCTGTAGATGCTTCAGAGGACTAGAAACATCACATTAAGCTGAACTCTGAGCAGCTTTCCTAAAACAAGAGGGGACATCTAGTCATACACAAAAGATACTGGCTTGGTACAGCACACTCCAAGTCACTTTTTTCTTTATTGCTTATTTACTGTTTCACTGTAGGTTTTACTGGTCATTGGTATATCTGTTTTGCACTTAAAACCTCAACCATAATGTTCTAATGAACTATTCTGGGCTTTTAATTCCATTAAAGAAAAAAGAAAAACAAAAAACAAAAAAGGACAGGGCAAAAGAAAAAAACAAAAAAGGATACAATATAAAAATACTAGAAACAAATTATTTTATAAAATGGAGAGATTGCTTCAGTTAAAGAGTTAGAAAAGGAAACCCATTTGGGTCATACTTTGCCTTCTGATCTTATATTAGGCACACTCAAAATCTGTTTCACACTGAAGTATCATAGCAAGACAGATGTATTGTACATATTTACAACAGTTTATAGTAAGATGCTAAAGAACAAGGAAGTTTTTCAACTAAATACATCATTGTACAAGATTAAAGCAAGTTCAAAAAAATCTTTTCATAGGGATCCTAAGTTTGCATGATTCAGCATTGTAAGAACAATTTCTGACATGCAGACTTTAAAAAAAAAAAAAAAAAAACCCAACAACCCCACAGTATATCAGGCCTGACCATGGAAAATGGAGCCAGCCAGTCAAAGAGAATGCTTCATTTTTCTCTATTCACATCAATTCTGGCTGAGGTTTGTGCTTCAACTCATCATTAACAGACAAACATAGCTTCTACAGGGTGAAGCACCATTTAAGGTATGGTTCAAAACATTACAAGAGCTTAACATTTAGAGAAACAGATAAGCTAGTTACAGAAACTCCTACAGAATTCCTATGCAATAGTCAGTGCTTTACTGCTGTAAGTTACTGTACAAGCGACCCCACGAGATGCAGATAATCACTCTCTTTTACAACATAGGATAACAAACTTAGTAAGGTTGAGTGACTTGGCCAAAAGTACATCACCGATAAAGTCAGGAATAGAAGTCTCGAGCTCCCAGAAGTCAGCCCTGCACTCACCCCACTAGATGATCCCACTTATTGCTACTTTCATTTCTTTCTATTGGCACGGTTGTGCAAACAAACATTGACCACAATCCACATTGTCCAAAAATCAATATTAGAAAAAAAAAAGCTTCCTGTATTTGAAATAGTTCCTTCCACTTAAGATTTCAATGCCACTATCCATCTGGTCAGGGAATTTCTTAGATTGCTTTGGGCTGGGGTATAACATAGCCCCCTGAAGTTATACAAACCTTCATTCTACACTTGAAAATACTCTAGTTAGTGGGATGCTCACCTACCTCAGAAGATATCTTGTTCCACTGGATAAGTTTTGCTTTCCTTATCACATTGTAGTTACACTAATGAAAATATCCAAATTGCTGCAGAACTGTGTAAAAGATCTCTCGTGTTAACCAAGGTGTTGGCTGAGGTTGTACCACTATGCCTCAATGATTGCTGTATGATTTTTGAACAAAGATATATTGATCTACCAAATGTGGCATATACAGAGATGAGAGTAACATGATTCTTGCAACTCTTATAGGGACATTTATACATATTTAGTGTTGTGAGATTTCATAAGGAGATTGGAGGCTCTTGGAAACCAGTGGGAGGAATGACCAAAAAAGAAGAGGTCTACATCTCAAGACTTGCAAATTTCCATTTATTATTTTCAATGGGCCATGCAATGTGGAAAGGACACCTCTACTGTTCCTTCCTATTACCCCAGTTGGGGGATTTTCTGCTCTTACCAATGGGTATAAGAGGAGCGCATTTGGGACAGAATCCTTTGCTCGAACCTATGCTCGGTTATCCTCAGATCTTTTACTCAGAAATTTTAAAAGTATGAATTAACATATGCAAAATCTGTGACTTGCAATACTGCAAACAGTACCTAGGCTCTTATGACACCCATCACTATGACATCCAAACACTTCATGGTCATAGCTTGCTGTGCTGTAGTTTGGATTTGATCAGCTGATAAATGTTTTTGTTTCCAAAGCTACACAGAATCTTATCCATGAACAGCACAGATAGCTACGTAAGCAAATCAGAGTGACAGGCACAGATAATTAAAGGTTCAAAAGATTAGACATAATCAAGTAAGTAATTAAATGAAGGAAGTGAGGTTTATACAGCTGGCCAAGTGGTAAGAACACTCCAATCAAAGGATTATCTAACTAACCTATTTCTCCTCTCAGTATCAATAAGTTTATTGTACTAACTCTGCCCAAATGTTTACAAAGCAATCTTTAAAAACCCAAAGCAGCTACAGCACACCTGCTACAGGAGCTATGTTATTAAAAGCAGTGTTTGTTTAAACAGCGCATAAAGGTTTACAAGATTGCCAAGGCTCTCTTGACTACAAACAAAGGCTCGGGGTTGCAATGGGCAAAGGAGAGACAGTCATCTCTGCTTTCCTCTTCAAAGACTCACCCTTCCCCTGGTACCTTCAGAGCTATTCCAGGCGCCTGCACACAGAACCTGTCAATAAGGAAGCTCCCAAGCTTGTTTGTAGAGGACCCTAAAGCAGCCTCAAGCATTTTGTCCCTGCTTCCCATTATCCTCCTCTACCACCATCCCTTTGAGTCACTAACCCGCCATCATCATGTGCCCCCCTGCACCCTCGGCCAGCTCCCAGACTTCCCCTAAAGCAATTGGCTCCTGTCTAGTCTCCCCCTCCCTCCCGGACACACACACTTCCCTGAAGCATCCTGTCCCGGTATCAGCAGGGAAGCACAGGGAATGGAGCATCAGAGTTGTCTCCCTGCCTCAATGCTACACCACAGTGGCCTCTGGTGGCCAAGAGTCACCACAGGGGAAACAGTGCTAAGGCTGGTCAACTCAGGAAGGTACGTGACAGACTTCCAGGTGGAGCTGGAACAAGCAGAAAGGGAATATCAAAGGAAAATCCACACAGCCAATTGTATGTTCAGACTCTGAAAATAAGGTTAAGACAAGACAAGAGAGTTTCAGGCCTCTCTAGGTGAGACCTGCCCTGTAGCTTTAAAAAGCCTGTCTCAACCTATGGGCCTTTAACCCCTTACCAAGAGAGACAAGGTAGAGGAGGTAATATATTTTATTGGACCAACTTCCACTGGTAAGAGAAAAAAGCTTTCGAGCTTACACAGATCTCTTCTTCAGGTCTGGGAAAGGTACTTAGAGGAACAGATGTTTAGCACAAGCAGTTAGCAAATATTCTAATAGACCATTCAAGGTAGATTCCTTGAATGGTCCCTTAGGACAGTGGTTCTCAGCCTTTTTAGACTCAGGACCCATTTGTAAGTGTTTATGGCCTGTCATGACCCAGTAAACAGTCTGAGGGTGGAGGCCTGGGGTGGTCAGGTCCCGCTCCCCAGAGGAGGGGTGGGGTGTTGGGTCTTGCTCAGCACTCACCCCACAGTGGCAGCTTCTGCAACTCCTATGCTGTAGGGCTGGCTGATCCTGGCTCTCCACCTCAGAGTCGCTCAGCCCACCCTGACTGGACCAAAATTGTGTGAGTGGAGTTGTGACCTGGCTTATGGGGTTACAGTGCTAATCACTAAAATTTGGCCTACCCAGACTCCCATCATCTTGATGGCCAAGAGGTGATCCCACCCAGCCCCTATGGGTCCCCCATGGGACTGTAACCTTTGGGGTCCCAGCACCACTCAGGTTTGTTCCCCTCCTAAATCAGTCCCATGTCATTGGTGTTTCCTATAAAGGAGTCAGTAAATAAAACAGAGCTTCCTAATCAGTCTGATTTATTCAGTAAGACTATCCATGGTCAACTCATCTCAGCTGTCATTGGCAGTATTCGTTATATGCAGACAATGTGCTGAGGGCTGTAGAGAACAAACAACAAGGCAGTCTGCCCCAAAGAGTTTACAGTATAAAAGACAGTGGGAGAACGAGAAGTTACCTTAGTTTTTTCTTCAGATTCCTTAATCTGTTTTCATCTGGACCTCTCTAAAGAAGTGGAAGAATTTGAATGAGGGCTAGTAGACTGGGATAGGGCACCTGAAACTACCAAGCACACATACCTGCTCCCCCACACGAACTTAACTGTTATATCACCATTGATATAAATGTGTTAAGTCCCCTTTCATCTTTACATTTGCCAATACTCAGTGACATTTATCACTGGGCTTCCTTAAGAGTCCCATATTCAAACTGCAAAAGAAGCGAAGCCTAAATACCAACAGCCTTCAGAAGGGGTTAAAAAAAAAGTCAGAGTGCAAACACTAACTGCTCACTAAAGGAAGAGATATTCAAAGTAGCTGGGTCATTGTGGGTTTCTAAAATAAACCTTTAACTATGTTTTCAGAAAAAGACCACTGTGTGTCAGACAGATTTTCAGTCTCTGACAGATAAAAGTTACTTGGTTTTTAAGGACATGACTGCAAACTTGTTTGAGACTGCCACGTCTCAAGTACTTGGTTGTCTAGCTACCAATGCAGTCAAAGGCTACTTAATTTGAATTCTCTACAGGATGAAATTTAAATCCTGCACTGATATTTGCTCCAAGTAGAAATCAATCATCAATTCAATAAATCACAGAATACAAGCTCAAAAGGTGTTACTGTGGTTTAGTACTCAAAAATTTCTTTTGAAACTTAATCACTAGAGATGGACTCGTGTGGTTCATCTTTGTTTTTGGCAAACCCTCAGGTCAGCATATTTTGCCATCCACTTTAACTGTGGTTAAATTAAGAGTTTATTGTTATTAATTAGTGGTAGTAGTATTACAGTAGTGCTAGGGATCCTAATCAAGAATCAGAGGCCCCATTAGCTAGGCGACGTACTGACAAGTAAGAGTCTCTGCCCCAGAGAGCTCATAATCGAGGATCAGGACAACACATAACAAACAGCTATGGAAAAACAAAAAGGGTTGGAGAGACTGAGGTAGGTTCACTTTGCATAATAAGCAGTATGTTCCAATTCACGACATGCCTGGCAGTGTTTTAAGCATCATGGCAAAGATAAGTCTCCAGGAGGGATTTGAAAAAGGAAAAGATGGTAGCTTTTTACATTTTTTTTTTTTAAAATAGGGATTGATCCCTATGCTGCCCCTGTAAACATGGAGCAGTAATTTCTGAGTCCTGGTCAACACTACAGGGTTAGGTCGAATTTAGCTGTGTTAGGTTGATTTTAAAAACGAACGCGTCTACACAACCAACCCCGTTCCGTTGACCTAAAGGGCTCTTAAAATGGATTTCTATACTCCTCCCTGGCGAGGGGAGTAGCGCTAAAATCGACCTTGCTGGGTCGAATTTGCGGTAGTGCAAATGCAATTCGACGGCATTAGCCTCCAGGAGCTATCCCAGAGTGCTCCAATGTGACTGCTCTGGAAAGCGCTTTGAACTCTGATGCACTAGCCAGGTACACAGGAAAAGCCCCGTGAAATTTTGAATTTCATTTCTTGTTTGGTTAGCGTGGCGAGCTCAGCAGCACAGGTGACCATGCAGTCCCCCCAGAATCGCAAACGAGCTCCAGCATGGACCGAAAGGGAGAGACACTGGATCTGATTGCTGTATGGGGAGAAGAATATGTGCAGGCAGAATTCCGATCAAAAAGAACAAATGCTAATATATATATATGCCCCAAAATTGTACAGGGCATGATGGAGAGATGCTACAACAGGGACACACAGCAGTGCTGCATGAAAGTTAAGGAGCTCAAGCAAGCCTACCAAAAGACAAAGGAGGCAAACGGTCGCTCCGGGTCAGAGCCCCATACATGCCGCTTCTATGATCAGCTGCATGGCATTCTAGGGGGGACCTTACACTACCCCACACTGTCCGTGGACACCTGCAAGGAGGGAGTCTCACGCAACAGAGAGGAGGATTTTGTGAATGAGGAATAGAAGGAGGAGGAGAATCGCAGCAGGCAAGCAGCAAATCTGTTCTCCCCGGCAGCCAGGACATTTTCAACACCCTGGAGCCAATACCCTCCCAAGGCAGGATCCCCAACCTTGAAGCCAGAGAAGGCAGCTCTGGTGAGTGCACAGTTGTAGCTACAGTACAGGTTTTAAAAGCAATAGTGTTTAATGTTTGATTTGCTCTGAAGAATTGGGATCATTCACAGCCAGTACAGCTACTGGAAAAGTCTGTTAATGAGTCTGGGGATGGAGTGGGAATCCTCCAGGGACATCTTCATGAAGCTCTCCTGTAGGTACTCTGAAAGCCTTTGCAGAAGGTTTCTGGGGAGGGCTGCCTTATTTCGTCCTCCATGGTAGGACACTTTACCACTCCAAGCCAGTAGCAAGTTGTCTGGAATCATTGCAGCACAAAGCATGGCAGTGAATGGTCCTGGGTTTTGGCCGCATTCAAACAACATTTGGTCTTTATCATCTTTCTGTGTTATCCTCAGGAGAGGGATATCATTCATGGTCACCTGGTTGAAACGGGAATTTTTTAAGGGAACAGTAAAAAGGCCCCATTCATGCTGGGTTGTTTGTGCTTGGCTAAAAGGGATCATCCCAGAGAATAACCACACGGTGGGGTGCAGGGAGGTGTGTGCTGCACATCCACCCAAAAACCGTAGCTCCTCCTTTTAAGGATGGCACTACATTTTGGAACCATTCCCACATGTTATGAAGGTGTAAGAAGCCAACCCTGCATACCAAAAGGCTTACCATGGCTTCCTGGAAACCGAATTTTGTTACCCAGCCGTTTGTGATATGTCACCATACCGGCAGGCGCTTAATATAAAAGGCAAAATGCGACCTTGTACCTAAAGCACATGTGCTGTCTGCTGTGAATTGCTTGATTCACTGTGAAAGAATCTCCCTTTGTTCTCAGAAATGTATTTTTTTTTTAAAAAGGAGTACTTGTGGCACCTTAGAGACTAACAAATTTATTTGAGCATAAGCTTTCATGAGCTACAGCTCACTTCATCAGATGCTCAAATAAATTTGTTAGTCTCTAAGGTGCCACAAGTACTCCTTTTCTTTTTTGTGAATACAACATGGCTGCTACTCTGAAACATCTTAAATTTTACTCTTCCTTTTTATCTCCCCACAGGTGCAAATGTTTCTATGCTCCCCCATCATCTCTGTCCCTGAGGTTATTTTAGATTAGAAGGTGAAAAAAAAAAAAACCACACACCCGCGATGACATATTTTCTGTGCTCATGCAGTCCTCCCACACTGAAAAGGCACAGCTTAATGCATGGAGGCATTCAGTGGCAGAGGCCAGGAAAGCATTTAGTGAGTGCGAAGAGCAGAAGCAGGAGGCGATGCTGAGGCTAATGGGGGAGCAAACGAACATGATGAAGTGTCCACTGGAGCTGCAGGAAAGTTAACAAGAGCACAGACCCCCGCTTCATCCACTGTATAACAGCCTGCCCTCCTCCCCAAGTTCCATATCCTCCTCACCCAGAGGCCCAAGAATGCCGGGGGGGGAGGGAGGAGGGAGGCTCCGGGCACTCAGCCACTCCACTCCAGAGGATGGCCCAAGCAACCGAAGGCTGTAATTCAAAACAGTTTTGATTTGTAGTGTGGCTACAAACAAACAGGCAATGTGGCCTTGTCCTTCCCTCCTCCCGCACAGCACCCCACCTGGGCTACCTTGTTAGTTCTCACTTTTTTTTTTTTTTTAAATTAGAAAGAAAGAAAAAGAAAGAAACCATGGTTTCAAAACAATAGTTACTTTATTTCCTTTGCCACTTGTGATCGAAGGGGGGAGGGTGGTTGGCTAACAGGGAACTAAAATCAACAAAGGGGACAGGTTTGCAGCGAGGAGAAAAACACACAACTGTCACACTGTAGCCTGGCCAGTCATGAAACTGGTTTTCAAAGCCTCTCCAATGTGCAGCGCGCCTAACTATGCTCTTCTCATCGCCCTGGTGTCTGGCTGCTCAAAATCGTCCTCCAGGCGATTTGCCTTAACCTCCCACCCCACCATAAACATCTCCCTCTTACTCTCAGAGATATTATGGAGCATGCAACAAGCAGCAATAACAATGGGAATGTTGGTTGCACTGAAGTTGAACCTAGTCAGCAATCTGAGCCAGCAAGCTTTTAAACATCCAAAGGCACATTCTACCAGCATTCTGCACTTGCTCAGCTTGTAGTTGAACTGCTCCTTACTACTGTCCAGGCTGCCTGTGTACGGCTTCATGAGCCATGGAAGCAAGGGGTAGGCTGGGTCCCCAAGGATAACTATTGGCATTTCAACATCCCCAATGAAAATTTTGTGGTCTGGGAAATAAGTCCCTTCTTGCAACTGCTCCAACAGCCAGGAGTTCCTAAAGATGCGCGTGTCACGCACCTTTCCTGGCCATTCCTCGTTGATGTCGGTGAAACGTCCTTGTGATCCACCAGTGCTTGCAGCACCATTGAGAAGTACCTGTTGCGGCTTACATACTGGTTGGCAAGGTGATCCGGTGCCAAGATAGGGATATGTGTTCCGTCTATCGCCCCACCACAGGTAGGGAACTCCATTGCAACAAAGCCATCCAGTATGCACATTTCCCAGAGTCACTATCCTTGATAGCAGAATGTCAGTGATTGCATTGGCTACTTGGATCACAGCATTCCCCGCAGTAGACTTGCCCACTCCAAATTTATTTCCGACTGAGTGGTAGCAGTCAGGCATTGCAAGCTTTCACAGGGCTATCGCCACTCACTTCTCAACTGTCAGGGCAGCTCTCATTTTGGTATTCCTGTCCTTCAGGATGGGGGAAAGTTCAAGGAAAGTAGCCTTATGCATGAGAAAGTTTTGCAGCCACTGTGAATCATCCCATACCTGCAACATTATGCAGTCCCACCAGTCTGTGCTTGTTTGCTGGGCCCAGAATCGGCGTTCCACTGTATCAACCAGCCCCACTGCCGCCATGATGTCCCAGTTGCCACAGCCTGTGCTTTCAGGAACATCTGTGTCCATGTCCTGATCACAATCTCTTAGCCAAGTTCTGCACATACTCCAGGATAATGCGCAAGATGTTTACAAAGCTCACAACAGCAGCGGTGAGCTGAGCAGGCTCCATGCTTGCCGTGGTATGACATATGCACGAATAACCCAGGAAAAAAGGCGCAAAATGATTGAAAGCAATGGCAGACAGGGAGGGGCGACTGACGACATGTACCCAAAGCCACCTTCAACAATGTTTTTTCCTCATCAGGCTTTGGGAGCTTAACACAGAATTCCAGTGGGCAGCAGAGACTGCGGGAACTGTGGGATAGCTACCCACAGTGCATCGTTCCGTAAGTTGATGCTAGCCATGGTATTGAAGACACACTCCGCCAACTTAATGCACTTAGTGGGGACAAAGACAATCAACTGTATAAAATAGATTTCTAAAAATCAATTTCTATAAAATTGACCTAATTTAGTAGTGTAGACATACCCTGAGTTTCCCCATTCCCATGTGATATTACAAAGTTGAAATAATCATTTGCTCTTCCCCCTTTAAATAGTTATAGCCCTGTTTCTAGGACTATACAAGAAACAACATGCACAAACTCCCAGGTACAATATTACAGTACCACCCACTGTATAGCAACATGCAGTAAGCCATCCCACACCAACATAAAGCCAAGGAGAATGTGGTCAACAAGCCCCTGTTCCCTAATAAAATGCACTTATCTGGGGTTCACTTCCAGCATTGTAGATTTAAAAGCATTCACAGATTCTACCTCAACACAGCAAATCCCATCTATGAATCATAGGACTGGAAGGGACCTTGAGAGGTCATCGAGCTCAGTCCCCTGCATTCATGGCAGGACTAAGTATCATCTAGACCATCCCTGACCCCTAACCTGCTCTTAATCTCCAATGATGGAGATTCCACATCCTCCCTTGGCAATTTATTCCAGTGCTTAACCACCCTGACAATTAGGAAGTTTTTCCTCATGTCCAACCTAAACCTCCCTTGCTGCAATTTAAGCCTATTGCTTCTTGTCCTATCATCAGAGGTTAAGAAAAACAATTTTTCTCCCTCCTCCTTGTAACAACCTTTTACGTACTTGACAACTGTTATGTCTCCCCTCAGTCTTCTCTTTTCCAGACTAAAGAAACCCAAATTTTTTCTGGTCTTCCCCCATAAGTCATGTTTTCTAGACCTTTAATCATTTTTGTCACTCTTCTCTGGATTCTCTCCAATTTGTTCACATCCTTCCTGAAATGTGGCACCCAGAACTGGACACAATACTCCAGTTGAGGCCTAATCAGCGCGGAAGAATTACTTCTCATGTCTTGCTTACAACATTCCTGCTAATACATCCCAGAATGATGTTCCATTTTTTTGCAACAGCGTTACACCTTTGACTCATATTTAGCTTGTGGTCCACTATGACCCCCAGATCCCTTTCTGCAGTACTCCTTCCTAGGCAGTCATTTCCCATTTTCTGTGTGTGCAATTGATTGTTCCTTCCTAAATGGAGTACTTTGCATTTGTCCTTGCTGAATTTGATCCTATTTACTTCTAACCATTTCTCCAGTTTGTCCAGATAGGATTAAAATTCAAAACTATCCTCCAGAGCACTTGCAACCCCTCCCAGCTTGGTATCATCTGCAAACTTTAGAAGTGTACTTTCTATGCCATTATCTAAATCATTGATGAAGATATTGAACAGAACTGGACTCACAACCGATGCCTCTGGGACCCCACTCGTTATGTCCTTCCAGAATGACTGTGAACCACTGATAACTATTCTCTGGGAACGATTTTTCAACCAGTTTTGCACCCACCTTATAGTAGCTCCATCTAGGTTGCATTTCCCTAGTTTGTTTCTGAGAAGGTCATGCGAGACCGTATCAAAAGCTTTACTAACGTCAAGATATACCACACCTACCGCTTCCCCCCATCCACAAGGCCTGTTAGCTTTCTTTGTCAAGGTATCAAGTTGGTTGGCACGATTTGTTTTTGACAAATCCATGCTGACTGTCACTTATCACCTTATTATTTTCTAGATGTTTGCAAACTGACTGCTTAATTATTTGCTCCATTATCTTTCTGGGTACAGAAATTAAGCTGACTGGTCTATAATTCCCTGGGTTGCCTTTATTTCGATGAAGCATGGAAGCTCTAAGGCAGAGCAGGACCAAAAAAAAAAAAAAATCTAAAATCAAAGTTTTTTTTTATTGCAAAGTGTCTGAAAACCATTGTGTGGTTTTTCCTCCGTTTTCCAAATATTTTCCTGATTCCCTCCCCCTCCCAATTATTTATTTAAAATGTATTTATTTACCTGGCTTACAGTCAGTGAAAAATGTCAATACTACTTTGATAAATTAAAAAAAAAAAAAAAAGGCACTATTTTTCCACAAGACCAAAAAATCCTGGCAATTTTGTGAAAAAGTTGGGGGAGGGGAGCACTATTGGTTTGTTTTTTCAAATCTTTTATTATTAAAGCCATAGGGCTAAAGAAAATGGGGTTACTGGGTTCAGACAAGCCATCAGACGTTCCGATTCTTATCTAAACTACTACAAATGCACAGAGGCTTTAATCTAGCCCCACAAACCCCAAATCTTTCCTTTCAGCAGCCACCTCTGCTTCTCCCCTTGCATTACTCCATCTCCTCCTTGCAGAAGACTCAAGGGGACTTTCCCCCATTCTCTCAGCAGTTTCTGAGATCTCACCCTTTCCCTCAGAGGTCCCAGCATTACACTCCCTCTCGCCACAGACAAATATTTTAACGTGGGCTACAGGGAAAAAATCATTACCAAGGAGGTGGTCAAATAGGAGGTGTTTCATTATCCTCACAGTCAACACTTTCCAAACCTTCCCAAACCACAGGGATTTTAGTTAGTGGTTTGAGGAATCTGCTTTCGCCACCCCCACAATCTCTGCCATTTGGCCAGGCAACATATTGGCCTTTGGGACCACACTCTGCTTAACCAGAGAGATCTAGGCCCCTGTATTCCTCTGCCCCAAGTATTCCCTGCCATCAATTTGGACAGCCTTAACATGCTCCATACCTGGTTTTGCAGAGGCTAACCTCACAGAACCAATATGATAGGTTTCAATTGCTTGGGGGCGGTTCTGTGTTGAAGACAGCAAAACTAACACGAGAAATTGGTTGCCTGCTTCCTCTCAGCACAGGGCATTTATTCCTCAGATGATCAGTGGAATTACACTTACAGGGCCTTTTGGGCGCTTCTGCTTTTACAGGAGATTTTGGATAGGAGTTACCAGTAGAGGAATATTTTTGAGTAAGAGGCTCAACCTTAGGCTCCCAACCCCCTTCATAGAATCATAGAATCATAGAATATCAGGGTTGGAAGGGACCCCAGAAGGTCATCTAGTCCAACCCCCTGCTCAAAGCAGGACCAAGTCCCAGTTAAATCATCCTAGCCAGGGCTTTGTCAAGCCTGACCTTAAAAACCTCTAAGGAAGGAGATTCTACCACCTCCCTAGGTAACGCATTCCAGTGTTTCACCACCCTCTTAGTGAAAAAGTTTTTCCTAATATCCAATCTAAACCTCCCCCATTGCAACTTGAGACCATTACTCCTCGTTCTGTCATCTGCTACCATTGAGAACAGTCTAGAGCCATCCTCTTTGAAACCCCCTTTCAGGTAGTTGAAAGCAGCTATCAAATCCCCCCTCATTCTTCTCTTCTGCAGACTAAACAATCCCAGCTCCCTCAGCCTCTCCTCGTAAGTCATGTGCTCTAGACCCCTAATCATTTTTGTTGCCCTTCGCTGTACTCTTTACAATTTATCCACATCCTTCTTGTAGTGTGGGGCCCAAAACTGGACACAGTACTCCAGATGAGGCCTCACCAGTGTCGAATAGAGGGGAACGATCACGTCCCTCGATCTGCTCGCTATGCCCCTACTTATACATCCCAAAATGCCATTGGCCTTCTTGGCAACAAGGGCACACTGCTGACTCATATCCAGCTTCTCGTCCACTGTCACCCCTAGGTCCTTTTCCGCAGAACTGCTGCCGAGCCATTCGGTCCCTAGTCTGTAGCGGTGCATTGGATTCTTCCATCCTAAGTGCAGGACCCTGCACTTATCCTTATTGAACCTCATTAGATTTCTTTTGGCCCAATCTTCCAATTTGTCTAGGTCCTTCTGTATCCTATCCCTCCCCTCCAGCGTATCTACCACTCCTCCCAGTTTAGTATCATCCGCAAATTTGCTGAGAGTGCAATCCACACCATCCTCCAGATCATTTATGAAGATATTGAACAAAACGGGCCCCAGGACCGACCCCTGGGGCACTCCACTTGACACCGGCTGCCAACTAGACATGGAGCCATTGATCACTACCCGTTGAGCCCGACAATCTAGCCAGCTTTCTACCCACCCTATAGTGCATTCATCCAGCCCATACTTCCTTAACTTGCTGACAAGAATGCTGTGGGAGACCGTGTCAAAAGCTTTGCTAAAGTCAAGAAACAATACATCCACTGCTTTCCCTTCATCCACAGAACCAGTAATCTCATCATAAAAGGCGATTAGATTAGTCAGGCATGACCTTCCCTTGGTGAATCCATGCTGACTGTTCCTGATCACTTTCCTCTCCTCTAAGTGCTTCAGGATTGATTCTTTGAGGACCTGCTCCATGATTTTTCCAGGGACTGAGGTGAGGCTGACCGGCCTGTAGTTCCCAGGATCCTCCTTCTTCCCTTTTTTAAAGATGGGCACTACATTAGCCTTTTTCCAGTCATCCGGGACTTCCCCCGTTCGCCACGAGTTTTCAAAGATAATGGCCAAGGGCTCTGCAATCACAGCCGCCAATTCCCTCAGCACTCTCGGATGCAATTCGTCCGGCCCCATGGACTTGTGCACGTCCAGCTTTTCTAAATAGTCCCTAACCACCTCTATCTCTACAGAGGGCTGGCCATCTCTTCCCCATTTTGTGATGCCCAGCACAGCAGTCTGGGAGCTGACCTTGTTAGTGAAAACAGAGGCAAAAAAAGCATTGAGTACATTAGCTTTTTCCACATCCTCTGTCACTAGCTTGCCTCCCTCATTCAGTAAGGGGCCCACACTTTCCTTGGCTTTCTTCTTGTTGCCAACATACCTGAAGAAACCCTTCTTGTTACTCCTGACATCTCTTGCTAGCTGCAGCTCCAGGTGCGATTTGGCCCTCCTGATATCTTTCCTACATGCCCGAGCAATATTTTTATACTCTTCCCTGGTCATATGTCCAACCTTCCACTTCTTGTAAGCTTCTTTTTTATGTTTAAGATCCGCTAAGATTTCACCATTAACCTTCCCTTCTCTCTTCCCAGGGGCAAAATGGGATCCTCCCTTCCCACCAGTTTTAACCCCTCTTTCTGTGGCCTGTCCTCAACAGACACCTGATTCTGTTCAAAGGCATCAGCTAAAAAAAGCCATCTCATCCACAGACTTTACATCTTTGTCCCACAGACACTGCTTTACATAAGCCTTACATATGTTTAGGAAATGCTCTTGAGCAACAAGATCCAACATTCCCTCAAAACTTGCCACTTCCCTACCCCTCACTCATTTTCCCAACAAATCTTTCATTTTGTTTACATATTCCCTATTACTCATACCAAAAGCCCTTTTAAGATTCCTAAATTTAACTCTATATTTTTCAGGGGTAATCTGAAAACTTCGCAAAACAATATCTTTAAATTTACAATCGTCTAAAACATCTTCAATAGGCATTCCATTTAATACATTTTGAGCTTTACCAATTAATTTCGCAATCAGGTTAGGAACTCTTATCAGGAAATTCATGAATTATACACAGCCTTTCAAAAGGTAGTCAGATATTCAGCAATATAATCTCCTTCACTGTATGCCAGATATAAGTGTTCCCATTTGTGCATTTTTGGAGTGATGGGAATTGTTGGGGTCGGGGGGGTTCTGGTTCTGCTTTTCTAGCAGGTCCAGTTGGCATTTTTGCGCGCTCTCTCTCTCTCTCTCTCGCTTTTCCATGGCCCTTCTGTGTGCAGCCTCCTCTCTGGCTGACTCTTCCTTTTTCCTCTCTCTCTCTCTCTCTCTCTCTCTCTCTCTCTTTTATCTCCAGTTCTTTCAGTTGCAATAATCTCTGGTGCTCCCTCTCCTTATCTGCAAGCTGCAGCCTAAAAAACTCCAACTTCGATTGCTTCACTGCTTTCACTCATTTTCTTGTTCTTACTTCCCTTTCCCAAAATAAACATAAAATAAATAAAACTGTGACCTCCTCCTGACTGTTCTTAGCCACTGCACTTAAGACTCACTTAAAATCACAGATATCAGTGCTTAAAGTGTGAACTTCGCTTGGAGTAACAAGCCGTACATACACCCTGCTCACTGCACCACTGTGATGTTCCCCTCTGGTGTTATCTGGACCGGTGATCTGCAAGCTCACTCCAATCCTTGACTCTGGGAGCCAGCCTTATCCTCCTCCTGGGCTGTTCACACAGCCTCTGGCATGTAAGCTGCTCCTTGAATTGTGCAACTGAATGACACTAGCTAATATCTCTGGTCCCAGACACAACCCTAGGAACCTCCGTCTTGCACTGTCCAGTTATGCCCACTGAACGCTTATCGGAGTTCAACAATTTAACAAAAATTGATATGTACCAGGCTCGTTATCCCAAGGGGAGCCTCTGACACACTTCAAAGCAAACGCACTGCTTCAGGTAGAACAAACAAACAAACAGATTTATTAAACTATAAAGATAGATTTAAGTGATAAGTCAAAACACAAATCAGATTTGGTTAAATGAAATAAAAGCAAAATGCATTCTACGTTGATCTTAACACTTTCAATGCCCTTTGTGACAAAAGTTCCTCCTCTTCCTTGGTGGGTCCTGTGCTTATTGGCAAATCTGCTTGCATCAGAGATTCATGGCAGCCCTCAGTTGGGCCACTTTTGCTAGTGGCTCAAACCTGCCGTTCATTCAGCTAACCTCATCACTGGCCAGCATGGGGGAAAGGAAGGAGAACAATTCCCATAGTCTCTGCTGATCCATCTAGTGGGTCGGGGGACAGGCCAGGGACCTTCCCCTCTCGTGGGATCCAGTCCAGGTCAACTCCTCTTATATTCAATAGTGGGGTGAGGGATGGGGCCACCCGCTACTCTGGGTTCCAGCCCAGAGCCCTGTGAATCAGCTGTCTACAGTGTTTCTTGTAACAGCTGCGTGAGAGCTACAACTCCCTGGTCTACTTCCCCATGGCCTCCTCCCAACATCTTCTTTATGCTCACCGCAGGACCTTCCTCCTGATGCCAGATAGCATTTGTACTCCTGAGTCCTCCAGCGGCATGCCCTCTCAGCTCCTTGTGCGCCCTTCACTGACTGAAGTGAGGTCCTTTTTAAACCAGGTGCCCTGATTAGCCCACCTTAAATGATTCTAGCAGCTTCTTAATTGGCTCCAGGTGTCCTAATTAGCCTGCTTGCCTTAATTGGTTCCAGCAAGCTCCTGATTGTTCTGGAACCACCTGTTACCTTACCCAGGAAAAAGGGACCTACTTAATCTGGGGCTAATATATCTGCCTTCAATCAATCTCCTGTAGCCATCTGGCCCAACCCTGTCACACCTTAGAAACTTAGATGCTTCGCACCACAGGCTGGCTGGCTGCTCTCCCCTTTGATCAGCACTGCAGTCGCTTGGTGATGTCTGTAAGTGTAGGTGGGACAGAGAGAGAGCATGGCAAACCTCTCCCTTTTATCATGTCCTTTCTTCCCTCTTGGTTTTACCCCCCGCCCTTCAGAGTCAGGTAAGCATTCCCTCATCGCAGTTCTAAACTAACCAAAGGAACTGGGGGGGGTGGGGGGGAGACACCCTCAAGAGTCTAACGGATTCTTTTCTTGCTGCTTAGGCCAGCACCCTTTGTTCCTGTGAGGCTGGGCTGGGTTTGTCCCATCCATGCCCTGATGAGGTGTGAATTTCCCCTCTGCTTCTGAAGAGTTTCTGTCTGGGCTTGCTTTAAGTCACAAAGATACATTTTCAGCCTCATAACTATATACATGAAATGATAACCTATAACATCACTATAACAACAATGCTCAGTACATCATGAGCCTTCCGAAGACACCCGACATGACAAACTTTACATTGGATACCACATAATCATTTTATGAAGAGTTCCCCCGAAGTACAGTGTGTCACAGCGGGGCAAGGAAGTTCAGTTTTCTGCAAAGAGAAAGTTGGCAACCCTACATGTTATACAACAAATAATTCTGTATTTGGATTAGAATGTGTGTCTGTAGAGACCTCCTTGGAATTTAGCAGTCTAACTGGTTTACCCGTCTTTGAATCATACCTGGAGTTGACTGGTTGCCTTCCAGATAAGGAAATCTGCTCAAGCTAACCTTCCCAAAAATATTTATCTTAAACCACTGGAAAATAAAAACTATTGCCAAACAAAACAAAACAAATTACCAACTGAGGCTGTATGGAAAAAAAAAATCAACTAAATCTTTCAGTTTATATTTGAGATCTCTTCCCCACACTGCCGTTCTTTAGTATCAAGAACACCCACCTGACAAGCTACTCTTTAAGCATTTATGCCCTTCTTACTCTTGGTCTTCATCTTATCTGAATGTAACCAAGCATTATCATCATAAAAATCTACCCTGCTGTCAGAGCTGACCTTCCATCCCCTAAAGCATCTAAAATAATAATTCCTCTGTAGGGTGTTGTCGTTGTGCTGATTTAGAGATTCTACTTTCCTTGCACCAGGGATAGCATCTTCTCTTATGCATCACACAGTATTGAGCACACTCAAAGCACACAGACAGTCCTCATCCAGTTAGTGAAGCCAAAAACCTCCTCAGCAACAAAAGGTGGGATACACCACGTGTTCCTGCAAGCAAAGTAAGCCCACTTATTTTGGTAGTTAATGAGATCACTAACACCTTTGAATTACTTGGATCCACGCTTCCACAACCTATTTTAGCACCTGATTAAAATGTATATAATTTATCAAGGGGAGGAAAAAAAAGTGCCAAACGTGGGAGTGGGTGAGGTCAGAGTGGTGTTACTCAAACTCCACCCACAACCCAAGCTCCAGCCCCTTATGAGGTCAAAGATGAACTCTCAGGAATGCAGAACTTCATCATATAGCGGCGGGGGGGGGGGGGGGGGGAAGAGAGGAGAAGGCAAGAGGAACGTTGTGATCAGCTGTGAAACAGTTAACAGCCTATACATTTAGATTCCATTACTAGGCTTCAGAGTTAAAAACCCATTAAAATGAACAGGAACCTCTCAGAGATTTCTGTTTCAGACAGTATGCAGACATTTCTGCATCAGTTTACATTTCTCTATGTAACCCTAAGAGTTACGTTTATATGTGAGCGTATAGTTTTTTTTTAGATGAAAGCTTTGCTTGCTATTGGAGCCAAGAGTATAGGAAGATTCAAAAAAGGATGGGATTCTGATACATTTAACAAGAATATCCAGAATTATAAACTAAAAAAGTTTCAGAAGAGAAAAATCTCATGCTTGGGACTTAAACCATTCTCTGTTATGGATTAGGAGGAGATTCCGCAGGGGAAAGATGATCCTACAGCTGCCTACTGCAGGACTTCTTACACCTTCCTGTGAAGCATCTGGTGCTGACCAATAACAGAGACTGGACTGGACGGATCATCGGTCTGATCAAATATGGTAGGAACTGCCATACATTTCTATGGTCTTGTCCTAGAAGAAAAAGATATAAGCTACAAGGAAAAGCAATGAATTCACAACCCAGCTCAATGGAATCCTGGCTTCTAGAGTCCAAGCTGGAATTTTTCCCAAATACTCAGGTTCTAAGAATTCCAATCAGGAGATTTCTAGGGGGAGGAGTGAATGCACATACATTCTTTCTACATGGTACTCTGAAAAAGCAGATAACATCTTGTCTTTATCCTCAGCTTCTTCAAAAACACACAACAGTTTTAATTTAATGCACACTGAGCAGAGATGACTGGAATCACTAACAAGAACAGGTATAGCTATCTCTCTGACCCCCTTTCCTCACCGTAGAGATTAGCAGATCAACTAGGGACTAACTCCCCTAACTCGCCACCCCAACTCTGCCTCCTCACTTGTTTCAAGTTAACGAGTGTTGGCTCGAGATCATGCACTGCTCTAAAGGAAAAACATTTCCGTAGATCTGGCCAAAATTATTTCCTCTACAGGAGTGCTGCTCCCTCTCATCCAGTTTTCTGACCGCCTCATGCCTATGGCTCTGTGTTTATTTTTCCCCCTTGTATAATTTTTAACCGCAGCCAATCAAGGTTTCATTATTTACTAAATAAAAGGTCTGTAAGTGCTACCAAAGTCCCTTGGCATAACAGCACTTAGAAATCTGAGAGATAATTTGTTCCAATTAAACCAGGAGAGAATCCTAATGGCATTCTAGAAACACTTATTGTTTTTGTATTTCTTTTGATGTCAAACTCTTTCCTACTGCTGTCAGCAGATCTAGGGGAAGACAAGTGCTTGCTATATGAAACTGATTGAAAGCTACAACAAACATTAAAACTCAAAATAAAATACAAGAAGTCATATTTCTAATCAAGTTATTTACATTGTAAAGTCTAAGCAGAAGATAATTGCCCATGTTGAGAACTCTGCACTAATTATCTTCGAGTGATACGAGTGATGTTTTACTCACTTCTGGTGCATATTAATTCGCAGATCTCTTATTTGACAGTGCCAGTTATATGCATTATACATGAAGACTTACAGAAATACAGTGCTTATTATCACAAAGGTGATGCAACATTCTTTAATAGTCACTATTTGAAATGTTCATACAACACACTAGTTTATTACCTCTCTGAGCCAGGCTTTAACTTTCACCAAAAATTAAAAAACACTGAATTTAAACAAGGGCTGGGCAAACTAGCTTGGAAGGAGATCTGGACATAATTATGCTAAGCTGAGTACAGCCAGATGGAAATGCAGATACACATGGCCCCAGCAAGAGCCCAGAGAAACCCTCCAGTTTAATTTAATCAGAAACTTCTCAGAACTTTAGAGTTGTTTATTTGTGTTTCATCTTTCACTATGACTAGTAAGTCTGGACTGAATCTTTATTCATGATCAATAAGTCTGGATTGAAGTTAAAATGGTAAATGCAATGCTTTAGAAATAACCTGCTAAAGATCCAAATAAAGCCACGTAAAGATAATCTATGTAAAATTTTAGTGAACGAATAATCAAGACCATTCATTTTTGGTTTTTATTATGTTTTTAAATTTCCCACAAATTAAATTGGTGTTAAAATAGATGCAAAAAATTAACTTCCCTAGTTTTCTGGGTAAATATTGGAATCTGCACAGATAACCAAGCCACTGTCTCTTCTGCCAGAGCGGTTCCAGAAGAAGAAGAAATGGAAGAGGCAAGGGCACCATATCCTCATGCTGCCTCCTCTACCTCTTCTGCTTCCGGTCCCGCTCCAGAAGAGGAGATGGCAGTTTGGTTACCTGGGCGGCTCAAGTTCCCAAGTTACCATCTCTCCTTCCAGAGTCGGGAGCCAGGTCTGGGGTCCCCTAAGGTCCACCCAGTCACCGAGCCACCACCTTTTTCATGCCAAAGTCGGGAGCTGGGATCAAGGAGTCTGCCCAGGTTACTGAGCTGGATCCAAAACTCAGATTAGGGGAAGAGAGGGGGAGAGAAAATGTAAAAGAAAGGTAAATCTCCAGATGAATGATAGCACTTGTAAAAAAAAACCACCCAGGAATTTCTCAGCAAGAATAAAAAAAAACAAAAATAAAACAAAACAAATCAGTAAAAACCAAAAATGAAGGGCCTTACAAATAATATGTTTTGCAAAAGAGCATTTGAGAAGCTCAGGGCTTGATGCTTAGAATAATTTCAGTTTTCTATAATGCTGTCTTGAAGAACACACTGATATTCTCAGTTCACTCCTATGAATATCTTGTGTCCGTTTTCAAGTGACCTTCATAGGTAAAAGAATGAGCAAGTAGAGGCCCCAAAGGTTCCCTTTTGGATTGCCAGACAGTGAAAGGATTACCAGTCATGAATCCTCAACAGCCCCTTCCCCCCTTCTTTCTTTGTCCCCACCTAACAATTTAAAAATACTTCCAGCCATCAGCTGCTGAGAAGAACAGAAGGACTTGCATATATCCAGGACTCAAACCATAGTGCTTTACAGATTAATGCTGGCACCTTGACCTTTGCTCAGAAGCCAGAGAAGCACCCTGCACTTCTTCAGGTGCAAGTGATCCACCAACAACCAAAGGAGAAAATCAGTCCTAGACTCAGATGTTAGCAAATTAAATATCTTAGTTTACCTTGAAAAACCGAGTGAAATGGAACTACCATATTCTCAAATTGAAAGGACAAAGGAGTCAGTCATTGACAGCAATATGTCAAATGCTGATGCTCACAAGCCCCATAAACAGCTCATGAAAAAGAGGTGACAATGTTCTGCTGGGATGACAACACTATTTACACTGCTGGATCTATGCGCTGAATCATGCTTTGCTCCTTCTGCCTGGGGCCAGGAGTCCTGATCTTCTCAGGACTGTCTTCTCAGTCAGATATGAGTGGAAGTACTCTTGTGATTTGGTTTGTCTCAGCACAGGCAGAGGAGCGGACTACACATCCTTGCTCCAGGCAGAGTACGCTGAGCAAAACGTGTCCTGTGCGTGACCCATGCTGAGTACCTGCTCTGCTACAACCACTTCACACACATGTACAAGGGGGAACCCTCTCATTGAGGATTTAGCTTAAGGGGTGAAGACAAGGTGTTTAACAGCTTATTCCTAGGTTGAGTCTGCTTATGTAGACAGTAGAACCTCAGGGTTATGAACACCTCGGGAATGGAAGTTGTGCATAACGCTGAAATATTTGTAACTCTGAACAAAACGTTAGGGTCGTTCTTTCAAAAGTTTACAACTGAACATTGACTTAATACAGCTTCGAAACTTTACTATGCAGAAGAAAAATGCTGCTTTTAACCATCTGAATTTAAATGAAACAAGCAGAGAAACTGTTTCTTTACCTTGTCAAATTTGTAACTTTCTTTTTTCTTTTTTTTATTTTTAGTAGTTTATGTTTAACACAGTACTGTACACTATTTGCTCCCCCGCCGCCTGATCATGTACTTCTGGTTCCAAATGAGCTGTGTGGTTGACCGGTCAGCTCATAACTCTGCGGTTCATAACTCTGAGGAGTTTCTACTGTATTTTAAAAAAAGATATTTATTTGAGCTTTATGTCCTACAGAATTTACAAATACAAAGTTACAGGTGGTCCAAAATAACCTTTTAATGGAAGTTATGTCTCTAGTATAGAAAGGTTAAGAAGCACTATAGAACTGACTAGAGAATGAAATGTTTTCTATGGGATTTTAGAGTATTTAAATCCTACTGCTTTTCTATAGAACCTATTGCTTTCATCCCTATTAAACAGGATTTTTCCCATAAAGGCCTAGATGGGAATCTTGTAAAAAATTAAGGCAAGGTAGAAGAAAGAAAATCATATCTTGTATTTGAGGATGGAGGGGGGAAAAAACCCACCCTAGAGGCAATTCTCTCCACATCTTCCACCAAAGTGGAGATTCCACCCTCATCCAATTCCACCCTCATCTCCACCGTCTATCCTGTAAGCTTCACCAGGCTGAAAGTAGATCCTGAGATATACATGATGCAAATTTACATAGGCTCTCATTCCCGACACCTGGAGGTGAATTGTCATTTTCTATTCAGAGCTCATAAATCAGGTATAAAACTGCAGGATATGCACACCAATTTCACCATTTGTTTTATAGTGACGTTGAATTAACAGTATTTGTACTGGAATTGAATAGTGGATAGTTCACATCTTTTTGCAACTATGTGCTACTTAAGGAATTGCAAGCTGCATCTAGCAAAAGCAAAACTAAGAAGGAGCCAATAGGAGCTGTTTCTTGACAGGTGACTCATTTAAGTGTCAGAACACTGAGGATATTACAGGAGAATATTTCTGGAGATAACAGCTGCTTTCCTTAGCACAGCCTACAATTTGTTGTCTCCTGTGCTTCCAGGCACCAATGAATGACACATGATAAAGTTAAATTTCAGGGGATGTGTTAAACAGTGGACTTACTTCACATTCATATTTAGCCATTTAAAATGGTCAAGAACGATGAACTTGCCCTAACTGAAGAGTGGATCAGCTGAAGAAGGGAAGAGTTCCACAGTTATCTGTGACTGATTCAAAAGTAGCCCAGACCATTTCCAAATGGAGTCACCAAATGGAGGGTGTACATTGCAAAGAATGAGTCATCTGGGGTATCAATCAATCAATCATATGGAGTCATCCCCTAACCACCCAAAAAAAAGTTTTCTATCCACACTGTGATCTCGTATCAAAAAGCAAGCAGTCAGAAAGCATTACCTGGTGGGAGGAGGAATGCAGTACAGCGGATTGTCCTGTGCACTAGTCTAGAAACCTAGGTTCTACTCCCTGTACTGACACTAAGACCCTCCTTCCCAAAGTGATTGGATAATTTTGCCCCCAAGATGGTTCTTCTCAAGATCAAGTTTGAGGCACATTACCCACGCTGTGCATTTTCTGTGCATACAGGGAGCTTCAGTAGGGCTGCCCATCAGCACTGCTCTAGTCCTAAATGGGAAGGGGAAAGAAAAAAAAAAAAACCAGAAAAAACAAAAATCAGAAATGCATACAGATTCAGTAACGCTGAAGCTAGATTTCAGTTGGGGAACAGAGCACAGGAGCTAGATCAGGAATGAATAATGCAGAACAGGCCAAAATCAGCTCTTTCAATGAGCTCTCCTTTAAGGAGAAGTCTAATTTTCTTTTTCATTCTTTCAATCTTTGCATCTGATTTCCTGTTCAAGTGAAACATCAAGTCTTTAAATTCAGGAGAAAATAGCTCGGTTCCCATTTATTTTGGTCTCGGTCTGTCTCTTCCTCCTCTACCAAGCCCAAACACCCACACAAGATAAGGATGAGGGTTTCAAAGTTCACCTCGGGCTCCAGTAAGATCGATCTGTGTGTTCAAGACAGGTTCAAAATACATAACTTTCATGACTGCTAAATGACTGGTCTTTCAGCTACCGTTTTCATGACCAGATGAAGATCTGAGTTAGAAATATAACCCATCCCAAGGTTGGTCAGTTAAGCAGGGGCTATCTCCCCAGAACACTATAGATGCATTAGCTTAAGTTATTCCATGTCAAACTGAGTTTTATGCATCTCAGAAGTCTGAAACATTTGGAGAAGTTATTTTAAAAAATACCAAATGCAATATTTTAGCATACTAGGCACCTCCCTCCAACTCCATTTTGTTTTCATATATCTCAGCACTTTAGAGAATCAGATTTGTAATTGGAGGCAGCATATCCCACTGGTTAAAACAGACATATAGAGTCTAACACCTGGAAGTTCTACTCCCATCTCCGCCAACAACCTCTGTATGACCTTGGGCACTTAATTTCTCTCTGTCTCAGTATTTCCCCTCAACCTTTGCATATAAAATAGTGGCTATATCTACCCCTTCACAAAGAGCTTGAGACCCATTGATGAAGACCACTAAGTTTTTGTTTTCGGTTATTGTAGAACTGTTTGAAGTCCTCTGAAAAGTTTATATTAATACTCCCAATATGGATATGAACCAACAGTTTTGATTCATCAGCATCCTTAGTAACTTTTCAGAAGTCTCAGGTGCCCCTATTCACTTGGGCAGAGTCTGAAAGCTTATTAAGGAAGAAAGTTAAGTGTGTTAGCGAGAAGGGCCAGCTGCAGAGGAGAACACCACAATAGAATTACCTTAAATAATAAGCAGGCCACAAACTACAAGAACTTTTGATTGTATTAAAAGGAGGATAGGCACTGATCTGGTCCCCCCTACCCCTAACAACTCATCAAGGCATTTCATTCCCTTGGGCTCTTGTAAATAAGTATAATATTTCATTAAATGTCCTGTTCATACCAGCTTATGTACTAGGGAACACACTAATTTTAGAAAACTGATTAGCTAGTTCTTTCTAACCAAATGTTATTGTAGCGAAGGTCAGATTTTGCATTGAAACTATGGCAACAAAGCCACAGTATTCTTTTGTCTACAAGGTTGGGACTAGGTTTTAACTGTACTGTTCCACTTAACAGCTCAACTCTGGATTTTGGCAAGCCTTCCCTCAGTTCTACCTGAACTCTCCTGGACTTTCAGCAAGGAAAAAAAAATGTTTAAATATATTTATAGTACCCAGATGATACAAAAAAAATTTACATTAGTAAGCATTTCAGTTACTTCATTTTTAGTACCACCAAAGTACTTGAAGGCATTTCCCCCAACCACCGTCACTAATATCAGTTAATATATTCTCTCAGTTTGCCTGTTAAGTAGGGGATTAGCCACATTTTTCAGACAGACAATTGAGATGGAGGAAGTCACTTGATTTCTCTAAGTCACAGAGTGTCACCAAGACAAAAATTCAGAAAAAGCAGGCTCCAAGTTCATCTAGTCCTTTAATCACAAGACCAGCTTCCTCTGTGTAAAGTTCCAGTGTATATACATGCCCATTGTATATTCAGAGGACGTTTGCTCCATCATTTATAAAACATCGGTTTTCATTTATCTAGGTGCAAAACATGAGAATGTCTAAAATGAAAAACAAAATAAAAAACAGTTGGCTGAATGCTGCATGTTAACCACAATATTCCATCCTGGTGCAGATCAATGAGGGAGCTCAACCTGGCCAATCCATACAGCATTCACATTGTATACCAAGGAGGTGTCTCTCATTTTCCCTCCCCCTACCTGTAAACTTTCCTGTGCAAGGAGACACAGAGAGTAGAGCCTGTCCATACCGATTTGTCTCCCATGTACTTTCCCCAACAACACCGTCTTGTTGCTCCTTCTCCAGGAAATACAGCAACACCACTCCAGAGAATCACAGTTAAGATATCCTACAAGCTAGGCAGCCATCATCTCAGCGAAGTACCCAAGCGTCAATAAGCTGGGAAACAAGGTACTGAATGTCACTCCCATTTCCAGGCGCACGGCAAGTCACCAAGCCAGCTACAGAATGCCAGCCTGCCTTAATAAACAGGCCAACAGTGAATAAGCATCCACTTCTTCCCACAGAAGAGAATGTGAAAAAAAAAAAAAAAAAATCAAATAAATAAAAGTTCCCTCCCCCCCATACAAAATTCAAAGGTTCAAATAGATATTGGGAGATTATATGATTACCTAGTGTTATAATACTTAATGCTAATAAAAAGACATGTTGAGGAGGACATAAACCCTCATCCTTCAGGGGTCAAGTCAGACTAACTATTACAAATTGGGGTAAGAGCTTCATGGGAGGCAGATTATCCCACAACTGTTTTTGGGGGATTTTCTTCAACCTTCCTCTAAAGTATCTGGTGCGAAGCACCATTAAAGAGTTTACTGGGCTAGATGGACTTTGGGGCTCATTCAGTACAAGAATTCCTTGGTTCTTATGTTAAATTCTGCCCTCCAATAGCTGCATTCAAGTCTCATGCAAGTTAATTATCCCTGCATATCTTGGGCAGAATTTAGCTCCCAATATCTATGGAAGTTAGTATACAACCTACATTCCAACCATGTTTGTAAAGAAGGGGCAAAGTCCTCTCCTCTTTGTTGCATGTTAAAACAAGCTAAAGACACTGGACATCATTCATTAGAACAGAATGTATCTGAGGGACACCGCTATTCATGTAACAAATGTAACTGCAGAGCCTGAGATACTTCCCTGGGGCAACCACAGTCAAATGTTGTTGTAAAGTTGCAAGCACTGTTCTGTTTTACCTACCATTTCTCTCCGAAAAAGCTCAGTCTAGTGCATTTCACTGTTTAATGAGTCCTTTTTGGCTTTTCCCATATGTTCAATGCAGCATTTTCACATTTGGGTGGGTATTAAAAAAAATGCATTTCCGCTTTAGCTCATGAGAATATACTTTTGGAACCTTTAATTTTGTTCAGCACTTAGATGCCAGAGTGATAAGTGCTATATAAAATTCTACCATGGATAGACAGATGGGTTGCATGTTGAGAGTTCAAAATTTCAGGAAGATGGTATGTATTTAAATTATGTATGCTATCAACTGGAATGGTAGAACAAGCCATTGTCATTCCAGTATGGTCCAAAGTGATCAGCATTTTTGAAGATGCAACGTGCACTCAGACTGTGTTCCATGGGCCCCTTCCTTTCACAGTCTAAGGCCTTTTTGGCACATAGTCTAATTTGCAAGTTGCAAAAAAGTGCGAAAGTCTTAAGCACCTAAATTTGTCATTGTTTAGTATAATGTTTTTCCCCAGTCATGTGACCAGAACTCCATTCTTAAAAAGTTTCTTGGTTTAACAAGAGACCATGACATCAGCATAGATGTTGTGAAGGACTAAGAGACAGCATTAATATGTTATAAGTCAGACAGTTAAGAAAAATCCAGTGTAATAAGCAGAAGTTTACAACTTCACCCTGTTTAAACTTCAGATACTCAACGAGCACATCTCAATCTAACCCATGAATTTCAAAACTGAAATGGAGCCCCATTGCCAATATGATGAGAAAAGCAACTACTTTTCTTTTCCAAAACCAGCACACTGACCATGAGCCACCAGAAGAGAACTTTCAAAAGTTACAGTATAGTAAACTCATGACTGAAATCATTTCTGCATACTGCATGCATAAAGTTTGTGCTACTAGTTTAATTTGTTAATTCACTGTCACTAAAATATGTTTGAGCCACTACCAGATAAATTTAAATAGAAAGAAAAAAATCCCATGACAGTTCTAGATACCCTGATAATTAATATGAACATTAAAACAATAACGCTCTCTAGTCCTCATCATTCCAAGAACAATCCTCTGCCAAACTCCTATCAAAACAGATGCTCTTTGCGGCATAGCCAGATGATCACCAAATGCAGGCTATTTTGGAGCAAAAGGTTATTTGCAGCAGCCCAAATTGCTCTGATTACTCTCATCGGAGTGGTGGTAGGAGGGAGAGAATCTATGCACAGATATGTGCAAGCACTGACATTTTCCACAACTCTTTTTAGGTGAAGCTAAACTGATATCAAATGGTCCACATTTCTGAGAACAGGTATACTACACTTGAACTAAAAGAGAAGTTCATTGTAGCTCTTAATTCTGAGCTATGAACAAGTCAGTAACAAAATATTCAGCATTCTAGTATGTGGGAATATACAATCAAGAAACGTGCAGCAGTGCTATAGTTTATGGAGTTAAACAACTTGTGTACATGGTGTGACCTGGTTCACATTAAACAAAAGCATTTGGGTGCAAACTTTTGAGCTCTGATGGCACGTGTGAAATATGCATCCTTAAGAATCCTTAACTCTGCATTAAAAAGATATATATTGATCTAACTGAATGCGGATCACAATGTAAAATAATCCCATCAAAACAGCCAGCATATATACTAGAAATTCACTCTACTATCCAACTTCATTTCAAATACACACTCTTGTTACAAAGACTGATATGTTCAATATTAGCCTTAACACTACTAGATAAGCACAATAAAATGCTTCATGATACCATTACTCAGAAACAACATGGATTAGGATCCAAAGAAGAAACAGAATTTCAACTTCTCATCTTTTGCTTCACTATGAGGGCATTTTAAGTCAGAGATATGGCTCATTCCTTGAATGTTTTGCCAAAAAGAAGCGTTGCCCAGCAACAGCTAAAACAATGTTCTGTGAAGGAGGTGGCAGCTGGATAAATTAACCGAACAAGCACATATTTTTCTTCACTATACTGCAGTGGAGTTATTACAAACTATCCAGTCCATTTGAGGTTGCAACAGGATCCATGTCCTGAATAAATACATTTGCGCAATAGAGGGAGGCTACTTGGCAAGCCCTGACGTCTTCTATCATGTTAGCATACAGGTTTACTGCACTGCTAAATTCTGACGGGAAACAAACACATCTATAAATACTGCAAATGCACATTAAGTCTGTACAGTATGAGCCAGCGGTTAAGCCACAAGACTCTCAAGATCCTACACCCAGGTTCTACCATCAGCTCTGCTACCCACTGCTTGTGTGACCTTGGCCAAGTCACTTAGCCTCTCAGTGCCTCCCTTTCCTCCTCATCCGTAAAACAGAAATTCACCTCCGAGAATCATGCGAGTTCCAAGCATTATTACTTTCATCCCTCTATCACCAGTAAGAGATATGAATGAATTGCAATCAAAAGTTCTGCACAAACCTGTGAATATAAAAAGGTGTCATGGAAGAGTCTACAATGACAGTCACAATCCTATTCAAACAGCCTTGATAGCATGAATAAAATGTGACCCCAGCTTTTTAAAAAACACCTGTCAGCAGTTTTCAATCTTTTGAGGAGCTGAGCTCCCTCTTTGATTTACAGTTTTTGGTTGCGCCTCCCCACCAAAACCCAGACAAAAAGAGGTGAGTCAGGGGGTGGAGGTGGTACTCCCTGCCCAAGCCCTGCCGCACTGAACCCTGAGCCCTACCACAATGGGTTGAAGCCCGAGCTGCCTGGCATCGCTGCTCGCCACCCTCCCTCGGCAGGGGGTGGGGGAGAGGGTATGCCCCACAGTTTGGAAACCTCTGGCCTAAGAGGATAGTTTTTACTATCCAAAAATAGCACAGATTCTGGATTTGGCTTATGTTTTAAGAATTGTGAAACTAGGATTTTATTGCTGCAGATGTCATTTGTACCGAGAATATATTCAACCTCGGTAAATAAAATGCTGTTTCCTAAAGGTTTTTTTAAAAATACCAGGTCTTCCCACTTCATTTTTGTAGGCAAAGGATGTAAAGGCGTGCCCGCATTCAAAATATGAAATAACTCTTGGCACCCGAAATCACTGACAGTGGCTGAGGACCAAAACAACTGAACTAACTAACTAACTTCCTCAAAGCTCTGGGAAGCATGCAAGTTTCTTGCATCAGACACAAATTTCCATCTGATGTTTTAATTTATTGCGGCAGCACACTAAAGCTTCTTATCCTTTTTTCAAAGCCCAGCAATATTCTGTCTCAGCCCACATCTCCTAAACTTCAGCTCTTATGTCATCCCCTCTTTCCGCTGCACCAACTATACTAGCCTGATATCTCAATCTACTCTCCATTGATCTCCCAACAAAACCAGCCGTGAGGTCCTCAAAACGATACCCTTACAAGTTTACTTCTGACCACAGTAACTCAAAAGCTTAAATAAATTTCCTTCTTCCACTCCTATCTCCCCCTTGGGATGGAACTCCTTCTGTATCATGGGTCACCAAGGCACCATGCTCATCCAATTCTTCCCTCACAACTCATCTCTAACATTGAACACAAGGAATGCCTCATTAGTGGGCAAAATAATCCAAAAACTATTCTTCTCAGCTGCACAGAAAGTCCTTCAAAAAGGCAATTAGTTCTAAGGGCCATTTTCAAGTAGTGAGTGTGTTGTTAGTGCTTAATGATACTTATGAGGTATTTATTATAAAAAGATTTTTGTGTGACATAGTTACAACAACAAATAGATTATACATGTAACTGAACCATTATGCATATGGAAAGCGGAAGATATTCTAAAAGTTGTGAAGTAAAAGCTATGTATCAGAATATCAAAGGTAAAGTCGCCAAGTTGACAGTGGAGCTTTCAGAGCACACTACATGCAACTAATTGTCATCTAAGCTAAGTGAAAGCAGAAGAAGTGCAAAATTCTGCCATTGGAAATATACGTATGCATTTTCCCTTGAATTCTATAACAGTCATGCATGCTTATCGAAGCACAGCATTTGGCCTTAGGCATCTCTTTACCACTATTTTTAATACAACAGTAAAGGTATCTTTGTAAGTTTACCTCTTACCACAGACGCTCAAGCAGGTTTCTGCATATCTTATAAAGAGCATCAGCCATCAAAGTGAAATCCACAGTCATGCTTCTGATATCTCCCATTGAGAAGGTGAATTTTAAGTATTAATTGACATCTGCACAGCTGAAAGCACAGCTCATTTGAAAGCAGATTTTCACAAAGATGTAAAGCAGATTACAACATGTAAACATTTACTGTTCATGAAGACATGCTACCTGCTAAATCACTGGCCTTTGACTACCTGGGCTCCTACTCTAATGGGAAACCTAGAATGTAATTAACCACATTCACTTACTTATAGCAATGCTTTCTGAATGCCCCCACAAGTCAAGCTAAGATTAGACTTCAGCATATTTATATTCTCTTCTTTTATGTCTCATGGAGAGCAGGCCTCATTACAGCCTCCCAGATCCCACCTAATGCTATGCTTCAGCAAATACCATGTGAAATCACTATCACACATTCAATTTCAACATAGAATACAGAGTGCACATTGCTCACTTTATATTATTTTTGATTACAAATATTTGCACTGTAAATAAATTTTTCAATTCACCTCATACAAATACTGTCGTGCAATCTCTATCATAAAAGTGCAATTTACAAATGTAGAATTTTTTTTTTTTAAACATAACCATATTCAAAAACAAAACCATATAAAACTTCAGAGCCTACAAGTTCACTCAGTCCTACTTCTTGTTCAGCCAGTTGCTAAGTTTCGTTTATTTATTTATTTTTTTACACTGCAAATATTTGTAACAAAAATAATATAAAGTAAGGACTCTACACTTTGTTTTCTGCAATTGAAATCAATATATTTGAGTAATAGGAAAAGCATCCAAAATATTTATTATTGTTTAACAGGGCAATTAAAACTGCAATTAAGAACGCTTAATTTTTTAAAATCATTTGACAGCCCTAGTTTTAGAACATGTGAGAGACCAAAGACCTTGCTGGGGACTAGACCCAGCCCATAGGTTGAGGCTATCTGTGCTATCTACCTGTTTTAGTCCCAATGCAAGTGATTTTGCAATATTTTAGCGAGAGGAAAATGCTTGAGGACAAAAGTTACATTTACCCAAGCTGCAAATCACATCCCTGGAGGTCTGTAGCCGCACCCACACTAACTGTAGTCTAGCTAGCTCATTAAAAACAACAGTAAGGATGCCACGGTGTAGTCCAGTGCCAGCCGCACAAGCAAGTACATATCAGCAGGATGGAGGGTGGCAAGCAGGCTTGTGCAGCCCACACCGCAGAGTCCTCACAGCTATTTTCAGTGAGCTAGCTAGAGTACAGCCAGCACGGATATGTCTAAATGAGCTGCCACTCATACCAACGGCTGCAATGTAGACATAACTGTCACTCTAAGACCCTCTCAATGCCAATTAGCAGTGGGCACACTGTTCTGTGAATTTTCATCAGACTGGACACACTTATAACACAACTGTCATAGTATTTAGGTTTCAGAGTAGCAGCCGTGTTAGTCTGTATTCGCAAAAAGAAAAGGAGTACTTGTGGCACCTTAGAGACTAACACATTTATTAGAGCATAAGCTTTCGTGAGCTACAGCTCACTAGTTAATTTGTAAAAAAAAGAGTGACATGTATCAAATGAAAACTGGTGACACACTGGTCAAAAATATCATTGTGTGATGTATGTACAGACACAGTGTACAGAATTAGGTGCGTGTCCTGGAAATGGTGTTCCTAAAGCGTGTTTTGGAGGCAGACTTTATAAACACATTTGTCCTAGACAAAGCAATGTTGATTTGCATGTGTCTATAATGTAAATGGAGCATGGGGTTGTCAGAGACGATGGGCAGTTCATTAGCATTGGAAGTAAACACCAGTTATGAGGAGGATGAACACACTGCATGGCATCAGCACCCTGGAGAACACCACAGGTTGAGCCCCAGGGGGTATAAAGGCAAAGAAAAAGGGCATCTTGTGATCCATCACTAAGGGAACAAAGAGGCCAACACTCTTTGTGCCTATGACTGGTGGAGCCCCAACTATTTGGGGTGGAGACGCTAAGAAGTAACCGGAGGCAAGAAAACTGTTTCAGACAAAGCTTGAAGCCTGCTAAGATTAGATGTAGTCTCTTAGAAGCATGTTCTACTTCTGTTTTATTTGTAACCAATTTCTATTACCTCTGCATAGTATCACTTAGAACTTATTTTTGCTTCATTATAAATCCATCTCCATGCTATTATATTGAGTGAAGTGTGCACCCTTGGCTGAGCCAGCAGGCTGGTGTGTATTGTGTCTCTTTGGAGAAAATGGACTTGGCATTTCTGTGAGCGCCCAGTGACAAGTCTGGATGCTGCAGGGGAACACTTCGGGAACTGAAGTACACCAAGAGTTAACCTGCAAGGCAAAGTTAGGACTGACGGAGTCCTGAGGAGTTTGTTGGGCTGGCTAATGGACTGGACCATCAGGGAGCTGAAGTACACTTTAGCAGCAGCAAATCTCTCTCACTGAGGCAGAGGGGTAACAAAGCAGCTTACAGCTCAGGATGCTCTGAGAAAGTGTCACAGGACCCTAATCCTCGGTTTGACCAGCGTAAACTCTGGGACCACATGGTGTCATTTGTGCAGAGTTCAGGAGAGCCCTTCTTTAGCGATGTTGAAATATATCAAATCACCTGCTATTTAAAGAACCTGTAAGCTTTAGTGGGGTCTGTGCATCTTCAGCCAAAGTTTCTTCTGTTGTACAACTACAGCCCTTGGTTTGCTGTAGCCTTCCACTCAAGAGGAGGTTGACTTTCTCTGGTGTCTGTGTACAGCGTAGGTTGTGAAGTATCAGTGTCCCTTGTGCTAGGATGCTCGCTCTTGTCATTAAGACACTAGACTCAGGAGACCTGGATTGAACTCCTGGCACTGCAATAGAATTCTTGCATGACCGCAGACAAATCACTTACTCTCTCTGTGCCTCTACTTCCAATCTATACATGAGGAAATACTTCCCTACCCTACAGAAGATGGCGAAGTCAACCTGAAATGCTCCAACGTAGTTTTGATGGAGGCCATATAAAAGTATATAAGCAAAGGGGTGTTACGCACTTTTAAGATCTTTTTTGGGAATTAACATATAAAGAACATTGTGCTAAGGTTTTATACCTTCCGTTGCTGTTAACTGTTAAAGGAAAGAACATATAGGCTTCCCTTATAGGCTGTGAAGTCTTGGATGAAGTTGCTTCTACACTGGTTGAAATGGTTATCCGATTATTCATTTCTCCTTTAATAATTTACAAGGAACCTCCAAACATGATGTTTTATATGTTGGACAAATGCATGGTAGCTACTTGTACCTACCTGTAGTCACTAAGCTATGTGAGTGAGAATTGTGTCTTCTTCTATTCTTCCTCTCACCTTTCCTGGCTCTACCTAGTCAAGTCTGTTCTTTTTCCTTTTTAGTCTTTTACACTAAGATCAAAATTTGTTTAGCGTCACATATTCCAGTTCATGAGACATCATCCAGAACAGCAGCACTCCACTTTCGTTGGCTAATTTAACATTGAGTGCTAAAACTACTCTAGACCACTTCTTCAGCATCGTCAATGCATTGTGTATAGGTACACCAATTAGTCATTTAGTATTGAAGTGTCCAGGGAAAAAAAGAGCACTTTACAGCGATCTAACAGCAATAACCCATTTATCCCAATTCCCTTTTTACAGGCTGTTTTTAATCTAAGTGATCTCATCAGTGTTCTGAATTGTGAGGGAAGAAAAACTGCAGCCTTTCATAAAAGCAAGACCGCAAGGGAGAGAGTGCATGACTTTTCAAAGGAGCTGATTACCTGCAGCTCTCAGATTTTCAATGGGATTGTTGGCACTCCACACGTCTCAAAAAATTTCATTCCAGACCTAAAGAAACAGGGTAGCAAACACACAAATTGAAGGTAGTGTGCTGCAGAATATACCCAGTGAAGAGAGGGTAAACATTTTACACACCCACTCTTTAACCAGCTAGTGCTCATTTTCTGTTTGTTAGAAAGCAATACAAAATAAATGAATCTTTTATTCCATTTCTTTGAACTTCAGGCACTAAAAATGAATGGGGCACAGAAGGAATGTAAGAAACTAACTAACTGAGAATGGACCCACATTCATTTCTTCCCTTCCCAATTAAAAAATTAGTTTAACAAGGAGAAGTCACTCTGGTCTTCTTTTGCCACTGCCTATCTAAGATCTGAAAGAGGAAGGCTTCTACCCCATGTGACCAAGCATATCTTTCATAGGTTAATTTCCTGGTGCAGGGCAGGAGGGCAAACAAACTTATTAGTACATGGTGAGATCAAAACAGGAGCTGTTGTGTCGAATCAGCTTCACTCCCTTTCATTTTCTTTCCTAGGGTTACTGTCTGTCATTTTCAATTTCTGTCTATCCAATACTAAACCCATTTATGCTCTCTGTATGTCTTAAAGGAACCAAATTATACACGAAGAAAAGGAAATGAAACAAACCTGTTTGCATCCTGTTTGCATCGATAAGAAAACCAGCCTAAACTAAACACACCCAAGATATGTTCTTAAACTTATGCAAGCCAACTATTTGTGAAACAGTTGCTCAACACATAAAACAGCAATGTGTCTCCACACCATGAAAGACATAAGGACTGAGTTTAAGTCATCACAAGATGCTAAATCACCCTACAGAAGGTTAGTAGCTCAAAGACTCTAAAACATGACATACACAGCCATCGTTCTGAACCAGAGATAGGGCATCTTTAAACTATTAGGGTAATAAGTACACCAGGACCCCATTGTGCTAGGCACTGCACAAACACAAAATAAAAGACAGTCCCTGCCCCAGAGAGCTTACTAAGTATAAGACAAGAGGCAGCAGGTAGATACTGACAGAGGGAGGAGTGCAAGGAAATTATGAGACAATATTAGTCAGCATGATAGGCAAGGGGTTTCAGCCCACCAGCTACCTAATACTTATCAAGTTCATTTGCAGACATCACAGCAAAGGTGAGTTTTAAGGAGAGATTTGACAGACGATTGTAAGTAAACTTATAATCTTACCTCTGAATTTTTTGGGTGGGTTATTAAGATCACCTGCTTCCGGCTGCACAACACATCTATCGTCCACAAGGCTGCAAAGAAATGAGCAACTCAGGTAAGACTTTTTATTTGCAAGTGCTACTTCCTAGGTACCAGACACAAGATGGGTTGCTTTCAATAGTCAATCCTGTTGGTTGCTTCAACGGAGGACAGACAATTCCCAGAAACCAACTCATGCCAAATCTTTCTATGAAGCATGAAGCCAATTTGTTTGTGTTGTCCAGAACCACGCTGCTGGACAGGGGGTACAATTAGTAAGTTTATCACTCCTGCTCACTGCATCTTCCTCATGTCCCCTCCTGGGGAAACACATAGATTGACACATATTCTAATGAGACGAGCAAAGGCCATACAGCAAGTGTCACCTCTTGGACAGATACCACTATTTGAGAATATGTTATAACATGCCCCCATTAAAGGGCAGCAAACTAGGGGAAAAAATGATGAATGCATCAGATCACATATTACCCCCAGTGAAGCCTCAGTGTCCAAAAAGCCAGGAACATAAACTACGTTAGCATAGGGACAACACACTCCTGAAAGAGAGAGGAAGGCATAATTGATGCATCCTTGCTTACCAGTCATCAAAAGGTAAACGTTTCACCTTGAAGCCAGATAGCCAAATATACATCACTGAAAAGAACCACCAGGGTCAGGTCAAAATTGGCTTAATTATGGAGAAGTAGGGGGGTTTTTGTTTGTTTTTTTAAATAGTCCAGTGAAGGTTGGTACCAACAGAAGATCAATCTAACCTCCTCCTGCTTTACCAGGAAGGGGGTAGAATTGGATAACTGCACCTGTAAGGCGTTCCATCAGAGAGTTCCAACAGAGAGCTTCTTCTCTGAGCGTGTACTGGCAAAGACATGGGGGCGTGTCTACTCCCAGGGAACGAAGGAAACAAGGTAAGTATATTGCTGTAACCTGTCACAAGTCTTATGCCTTGGATATTTTTTAGACCATCTGGAACACCTCTATTTTTCATATACAGTGAAAACGTCTCAGTAAACAAATATTTTAAAGTATCTCGTTTGACTTTCTTGGCTCAAATTAAGACCTTTCCACTGACCTGTCAAAGAGGCCTTCTACATGTGTATAAAGCACAGTTCCCCACAATGTCCTGAAGGTTTGGGACACTCCATTCTCCTATAGTAATAGCTGGGAAAGACATCTTGAGATCTAGAATATGAGAACTGTTCTTTGCAGAGACAGGTTACGTGCAGGGAGTGTCTTTGAGACAACAATTATGGAAAATTGTGAAGTGCATAAAAGATTAATTGATTCAGAGCAGTTTACATGGACTTAAGAGAAGGTGAACTTCCTATCTATACTATGGTAGATTATCACAATAAAGAAAATAATTTTCTAGTGTGTGCAACATACAAGATGAGATTTATATACATAATAAAATAGTAATTAGAATAATCAGAACACTGAATTTGGAAAATAGCAAAAGGGAAGTTCTGATTAAGCAGTGAAGGCACATCACAGGAATATTAAACAAGAACACCCTTCAAGATAGATTTACTTGGATGGAACAGCATTAGGATTTATAACAGTATGTTTTCCATCCTTCATTAACTGTATGCATACGCCGTCACACACAGCATAACGTGTGTGTTTTGATAGCCTTATATCATAACAACTGAGTACAATTACATTGATTTTTTTCTGAGCTGCTTTAATTTTCTTCAGGTCAAACAGTAAGCGAACTATGGAACAAAGATAATTTGACTATGAAGGGATATTAAGATGCTAATGCATTTCACCTAGCAATTGGGATTTCTATTTCAAATCTGGCTCAGAGTACACATGACCATTTTACAGTACAATTACCTTAAAATATTGCAAATGAATATGAAGAAAATACTAATAGAAGTATTGAGCTGCCAAGGGAAATGTGTTGGTCATGTCTTGAAAAATACATCCAATGTCTAGGTATTAACACAAGGACCAAATCTACTAGTCATGGTGAAAAATAGCTGCTCAGTAATGCCATCAAAGCCATAGCCCGTTTATTGTGCACTGTATTTAATTAAAATGTACTGTCAAATCAACTTCCTACTTTGTTTTTTTAAATGTTATTTACTCTTAGAGTTACTTTAACCATAGAAAAAAAATAGTCAAATATTTGTTTTTCAATTAACTTCACCAATGTTCAGCAAGTAGTATTTGGCCAGTTATACAGCTGGTTGAATGCTGCAAAGAGTATGAATCATATTTGATGAGTACCTGGGAAATCTGTCAAATACATTCGCAAAATACTATTTGACCAACCCTACTTACTACATGCTTTGCTTTTATAATACTTTTTTCCCCTTCTGGCAGCATCCCATATATTCTTTTTTTTCCCTATAATAAATCACGGTGCTTCTTCACTGCCTGCTTCTTTTTCTCCCACTAATTTCCCTCTTTCCCCCTCAGTTGCATTCTCTACATCCACCAAGGTTTTCCTATCTCCTTTCTTCTGAGTCCTTCCCACTGCGATATCTTCCTCCCCATAACATACTTATCTTTTCTGTCTTTTCAGTCATCTCCCTCGAACAGATGATTCCATGCACCCACTCATCCTCATACCTACTCAGAAAGTTTAGCAGCTATTCCAGAACCCTAACAGTTCAAGGACTAAATCTACAAGTTAGTCTGGGGCAACGTCCAGGTAAGATGCCAATCATCACTAGCTGCTGGGAAATGGGGAAGAGGTGATGCTGTCTCTTTCCCCTGCTCAAAAGCTTCATCTCTCACATTCATCTGGACAGTAGGAACAGAATTAATTTGCAGCCACTATTGCTGCCTCACCCACCCCCAGGTCCCTCTGACTGCTGGAAGGGAGAAGCAGTGGGTCTCTCTAGCCCTCATCCCACCAACCTTCCTGACTGCTACTTTACTGCATTCAGCTTCCTGGTTGCCATGGTAAACAGTCTACCAGTTACTCTGCCCTCCCTCAGCATTTTGATGGCTGTGAAGAGAAGGTATCTGCTGTTACCCCTCTCCCAGCCGTCACTGCTTTGTCCAGTGAATAGCTCCAGTGCCAGCCTCTGATGTGAGCAGCTGTCCCCAGGCAACTGTAGAGTGAAATTAAACAGGTTTGTGTTATTTTTTTTATTCAAAGCTTAGATTCTCCTGGAGTTGATGACACTCACCATGGGAAAGCTTCTTTGCCCTAGAAGAGTGGCTACCTAACACTCATTGATTAAGGAAGTGGCCTGGACTGGTTTCTGAGCAGAGTTGCTGAATGGCTACTCTACCAGGGAGCACATAGTATGGTGTTTGTCAGGGTGGACAGGCCACCAAAGAAAGTGCACCAAGCAACAGAAGCAAGCAAGGCAGGGCTACCGCTCCAGTTCTTGGAGATGTAGCCCAGCAGCAAAAAAAAAGTAAACACCCTAGAGTTGGAGAAGCATGATGTTGTTTACATGAGAAATCTTAGGCACATCGGAAGAGGTAGGACCAGTCATTAGCAATAAGTACTGGTGCAGATGCGATTTGACCCACTCTTTGCTTTTAAAATGTCTACCTAAGCTGCCTTCCATCCTCCATCAGCAGATTATGCCAAGGGGCCTGCTCCTTCCCAAGCACAAAGCACACTTTCTTCCTCACATCCCTCCCCCTATAACTTAACCGTGGCAAGCTATTTGCCCATCCCATGGTAAAACCATACTATTTCCATTCCTATCCCCTCCGTCCTCTCAAGTGATAGCTTTCTATCTGCTATATTGCTTTGGGCTATTTTCAAAACATGACAAGTCTTTACAGAAGACTCCCCCAACTTATTCCATTATTTATGGGTGCAGGAAAACCCAGATCCATTAGACTCAGGATTACTAGCTCAGCCTTGTCGGTCTTTTACACAGCTAAGGACATCTTTCAATGCAAGACAACAGCTGCCCTTACCCCAAGGTGCTGATAAATCCATTCGTTGAGCCCTCTGCATAGAGAGAGCAAATGTCTCCAATATGAAGGAAGCTTGACATCTTGTCAGACATTTCCTGCTTGTTGGCCCTAGGAAAAAGAGAAAATAGGGAAAAGGAGTGTTACTGTATTTACTAGGTAAAAGAATTCGCTGAGTAAGAGCCCCATAGACAACAAGCCAAAACACAAAAAAATTCAGAGTGAACACTTGATGCAATTCCAAGAAAGTGCTGACTTTAAAATGACAAAAGCATTAAAAAAAAAAAAAATCCACGAATCTAGTCACCATCTGGCTAACTGAACAACTCCTTGATCCTGAGATTGATGTATTAGAGACAGGAAGTTTGGACTGTAGCTTCTACAGTTGCAAGAATATTTCCCAGCCCATGGTGCAGCAAAAACTTAGATAGGTATCTCAGGGCAAAGACAACTTGAGCTCCACAGGGTCTACAATCAATGATTTTTGTTTACCCAGTATATCATATAGATGTTCACTTAAAAGATTCCACTCCAGGCACATTCTCACCAGGTGGTGGAGAATGGGGTTAAAGAAAAGGAAGAAAGGAGCAGATCCCCTTAATTTAAGGCATTTTACTTACAGTATTGTTCTAAACCAGGAAAGATTTATCTGTGTAAGCCAGTTGTACTAGTTCCAGATCAGACTTAGTGCATTCAGGAGCAATTTGAAAGTATTGGCCTTCTCTCACCCTGTTCCTGCTCCCGCGGCACCCGCCTCGCCTCACCCCGTTTCCTCTCCCGCTCCCCTGGCACCCAACTCGCCTCATTCCTGCTCCCGCGGCGCCCTGGGATATAATGAAATGATGGTCAAAGGAATTTTAATAAAACGATATTAGCATGGTTTGTAAGTACTTTTGTCAGCTGCTGTATCAATATATGTCAGTAGCTATCATCTTAACAGAAATACAGTATTAATGAAGACATTGTGGGAAATGTTATTGTAGATGTTTGGCAGCAGATTCTCCACGAAACAACCAAAAGACTCCTTAAAAACCACAACTGGAATTTAAGTGATTAAACCAGAGGTGGGCAAACTACAGCCCGCGGGCCACATCCAGCCCATGGGACCATCCTGCCCAGCCCCCGAGCTCCCGGCCAGGGAGGCTAGTCCCCAGCCCCTCCCCTGCTGCCCCCCCCCCCCGCAGCCATGCTGCCACACAAGTAGTGCTCTGGCCTGCTGCTCCTACTAGGGGCTGTGGGGAGCATGTCTCTGGCTCCAGCCAGGCGGTGCAGCTGCAAGCTCCTGCTGCTCTGAGCAGCATGGTAAGGGGGTGGGGAGCAGGGGGGTTGAGTAAAGGGGCAAGGGTCCCAGGGGGCAGTTAGGGAGCAGTTTGATGGGGCAGAGGTTCTGGGGGGGGCGGTCAGGGGACGGGGAAGTGGGACGATTGGGAGTCCGAGTCCTGGGGCGGGGCCTGTCGGGGGCGGGGGTGGGATCCCAGGGGGCAGTTACAGGCAGAAGGTCCCGAGAGGGGGCAGTCAGGGGACAGGAAGTGGGAGGAGGCAGAGGCCAGGCTGTTTGGGGAGGCAGAACCTTCCCTACCCAGACCTCCATACAGTTTTGCAACCCCAATGTGTTCCTCGGGCCAAAATGTTTGCCCACCCCTGGATTAAACAGACTTTAAAATATACACTAAAAATGGAAGTCAACCCCCTGTGAAATGAAATTCAATTCTGTGCAAAAGTGCGAAAACAATCAATCATTTTTAAGAGACAGTCACTCATTGTTGCTGACTCTCACCATTTTAATCCCAAGTCTCAGCTAACTGGTGTTTTCTTCTTAAAGTCCAGGCTTCTGGATTCATGCCATTATGTGAGAATCTGAGCTGTTACTTTAAAAAATGAAGGCACATTTCTAGCCCTCGTGGCATAGGAGCTGGAACTAGGAGTGCTAGGGATACTGCCGCACTCCCTATCTTGAAGTGGTTTCCATCGTATACAGGATTTACAGTTGGGTTCAACAGCCCTCAGCCCCCTCACTATACAAATTGTTCCAGCACCCCCACCTCACGGTCACAGAAAAGAGTTTCAAAGTTCAAAAAGCAGAAGGCAAATAAAAAGAACTCTGAATTTAATATTTGTTCAAATCTCATGAATTTTAGCCAGCCTCACAGTTGTTGGGTGGTGCCTTACTCATCGTTTTTCAACAGTTGGGTCACTCTTGAATTAGTACCCTGAACGACAAATTTCAGAAAGAAGATAGTAACAGCTCTGCTGATTTATATGCCCTTGGAGCCTGATCCTGCCCTCTGGAACGCATAATGGAGCTGTGCCCAAGTAAGGTGCTCAGGGTTGGGCCCTCAGTTTTAAAGGACAAAAAAATACTCCCAACCTTCGCTAACCAGCAGTATTGTTCTTGAGAACTGACTTGCAAGAGTCACACTAAAGTGATCCTCCATCAGGAGGGAGAATTAAATAGCAGGAAATTGTACTTATTACAGAGCACAGCCTTGACATTGTGAGTGGGATAAGCATTCCCATTTCATTGAATATTAACTTGTTTACTGCCAGAGGTAGGGTTCAAGCGTATTAAGTAAGGTCTGGGCTCAGCAAGCACAGAGTTAGGGAACATTTGTTGGGGCCGGGGGGTTAGCAACTGCTGTGTATAATATGAAGCCATGAATCTAGACTGCATTTTGTCTCCTAAAACACTGTAACCAACTGTCCCTTTAGCATGCTCCAAACCAAGGTTCTTGTGCCATGAAGATACACTGTGATTTGCAAAATTAAAAATCCAAGTCAAGCACAGCAATCAATCAAGGGGCCAAGTTCATAATTGACGTAAATTGTTCAACTCCTCGGAAGTCAATAAAACTATGCCTGCTTATGGCAGCGGTGTGCTGGCTTAAGGCTCCTTCATCAGCACTAACTCATACAGCCACAGTGTATACATGATGCTTGTTTCTCTTAGTAGATGTGGATCTTAATATTATGATGTTTTAAAATAGATGCCTGAAAACGTACATGATATGCAGAGTGATTGAGTTAGCCTCAGTAGAAATATTATCTTTCCCTTTTCCTCAGTTGGATTTCAACTGCACACTTCAGCATTATGAAAAGATTTCCAGATCTGGGTCCTTGAAGTCAGGCTCCCCAGTCTCTATGTGGGCATACACATACACACACATACAATGAGGACCACTTTAAAATTTACCGAGCAAAACACTGAAGTCAGCGGAAACTGCAGATACTCGGCACTACCGGGGGGTGTGGGGGAAAAATGGACACATATTTCAGTCCTTAAATATGGATTTATTAGCCTGACTTTATGTAGTCAGGGTTGAAAAAACATAGCCTGACTGTATTGTAGTTTTTGAGTATCCACACACTAAAATTTTCAGTTATTAAAAAAAAACAATGCCCAGAGAAGAGGAAGGACTTGGATAGCAGCAACTGGGTAACAGGATGCGAACTACTCTTCCCACAGCAGTGCACCAGTTATCTCCCTAGGGAAGAGGCCTTTAAGATCATTTAACTTTAGAAAAGGCATTGATGTTCACCACAGCTGTACGCTGGAGAATGTAGAGGTCAAAACTACTGACTTCCAACAGAGACGACAAGAATGTCTTTCTCGGACATCCAGAATATGAAAAATTGAAATCCCAGACACTCTGTCCAAAGCCAGGCTTAAGAACAGGACAGTAACTTTCAAACATACCTCTGAGATTATTCAGTCTTCTATTTCAAAGACAGTTTACATGTTTAAGGAAACTCAAATTTAACCAGATTTACCCTTGACAAATTAGAAAAAGTAACCCTGGAGAGGATTCAGCGAGTCTCTATTATGAATAGAACTTTATCATCTGTCCCTTCACTGAAGCTTTCATGAACTTTGCACACTAAATAATAAGATCTTCACAACAGTCCAAATATAACAGTGCAAGATCAGAGCCTCCCTATCAGTAAGAGGGAGAAGGTAGAAGCTGATGTAATTGAGCACTGTCTACCTATATTACGCTCTTGTATAACTAAGCACTACCAAACAACGTGTATGACTTAAACTTGAACTTAAACATGTGCTCAAAATTTCTTAGATTGGACAGTACTTGGGAAGATGCTGAACTGAACTGGCAGGTGGAATGAGGGACTAAATTATCCAACAGGCCTTCCCATATCTATGATTTATAGGCAATGAGAAAAAAAAATACCGAGTGAGTTTAGTTTGCTTCCAGGTAGTTAGTTTGTTTCCCGATCTGACAAAGGCTTTTAAACACCTACAAAAAACAAGCATCTCCTGACTGATTAGGCATTTGTGTTTCAACAAAGCTGAACATGATTAGCTACCAGGAAAGAGCTCCCCCACCTCCTTGCATCAAGAGGCACACTTATATTTGGATTCACTGGACATAGGGGTTGTCAATTAAAAAAAAAAAAACCTGAAGCTCTTGGTCTGTTGCTTTGAATCATATCTTTGGTATTCAGTTGTATTTTACTTATGTTGGGGTATTTTGGGTCAAAACGTAATGCCAAGATTTCCAAAGTCCAGATAGGAACTTTGGGTAACCAACCTGAGACATCTTAAAGGGGCCTTGATTTTCAGAAAGTGATGAACACCCACCCTCTGAGAGTAAGGCCTCTTTAAACTGTCTCAAATCAGGCATCCAGAAGTTGTGGCACTTAATCAATAACTGCTTTTGAAAGTCTTGGTCCAGATTCAGATCACGCTTACGCTACACTGACTAACAGGAAGGTTTCCCTCTTGTGGCCAATATGTCCAATGTCTCAGGTGTCCTGTGTCCAGGTCCACAAGAAACCCCTTCCTCATCACATATAAATGGAATAGTTCAAGATGAATACATCATAAAATACGATGTTTCTACAGTTCTATAATGGGGATGGGGGGGGAGAACTCCTACACACATGAACAGTAACTAGTTTTTATGGTTAAAAGTATACATGCTTTTCAACTCAAAAAGCAATTAGGCTTCTGTAAACAGAACAATTGCTAGGCAATTTGTTTATTTTAGATATGCAAGTGCCAACTTAAACTGAGTAATCAACTGATGCTGTACACAAAAACGAGTAAAACAAAAACAAAACTTATCCTGAGAACAAGTGGAATCAGAGTCTTAACAGTGATCCCCCCCACACCACCACCAAACCACAAAATTCTGGATAAGAGAAAAGAAAAAAAAAAAAAAAGTTACTTGAAGACATCAGAAAAAGAACATGGCAGGTGTCAGGTCATGAAACAATGTATTCCTCTCAGTGTTTAAATGGAAGATTAAAACAAAGATTCTTTCTGGGTACAGTTACTAGATTGCAATAATGAAACCAAATCATAAGAAGATACCAGCAGTTTGACAGTTATAACATTCAGAGCCCTAAGCCATGTTGAAAGCATTAAAGGCCATGAAGGAGCAAACATGATAGTAAGGTACAAACAAACAAAAATCCCATTTCCTCTGAACCTGCATTGACAGGCTCAAGATAGAAGCAACAACCGCAGCATCAATCTGGAACTTAAAAAATAAAGATATTCTTTTCCTCCTAATCATAAGGATCTAATTTAGAGATAAATATTATATTTGGGCTGGGAGAAAGGAAATTTTAAAGATGAACTTTCTAGTTTTTAAAAAAGTTAAGCATGAAACATGGACATGGACTGTTCGCCAGAATATTTTTTTCAACACACACACACACACACACACACACACACACACACACACACACACACACAAATATTAAAAGGTTAAAATTTTTTTCAAAAAAATTCCTTAGCAACATTTCACTTAGGCCATGTCTACACTAGAACTTATGTCGGCAAAACTTTTGTCACTCAGGAGCGTGGGGGGCGGGGGGGGGGGAACCAAACAAACAAACAAAAAAATCCACCCTCTGGCCAACCTAGCTACTGCCACTCATTGAGCTGTTTTTATTATGTTGACAGGAGAGCTCTCTCCCGTCAGCATAGAGCGTTCCCGTAGCTGTGTTTACGGTGGCACAGCTGTGCTGCTGTAAACCCGTAAGTGTAGTCATGACCTTAAATATTATTAAAGTTATCAATTCAATTAAAGATTTGAACCTAAAAGCTTTAAATGTCTCTTTAAATAGGTTTTATTTGAAATGTGTATTGTTCATTAGGCAAGAATTAAGTTTCACTCTCTCTGAGAAGTTGCCTTGAAATAATTAAACGCAGAAACCTGTTTCAGCCTCATGAGAATTCCAAAGCACTGGTTTGCAGGTCATTTTGTAGTTCTATAGCATTATTGTTCTAAGGTAATAGATTTAAAAATACCAGTTAGCTGAATCCAGACAGTGAATTAATCTGTACAGGAACTCTGTTCTCCTGGAAGTTTCAGTACTTGCACTTCTACCTGTCCCCTACAGGGTACATATCTGAACACCAGCCTGTAATGCAGTGGTTCTCAAACTTTTGTACTGGTGACCCCTTTCACTCATTGAGCCTCTGAGTGCGACCCCCCCCACCTTACATAATTTAAAAAAAAAAAACCCACCTCTTTTTTATACATTTAATACCATTATAAATGTGGGAGGCAAAGCGGGCTTTGCGATGGAGGCTGATAGCTTGCAACCAGCCCCATGTAATAACCTCGTGACCCCCTGAGGGGTCCCGACCCCCAGTTTGAGAACTGCTGCTGTAATGCAAGGTGTAGGAGAGTGTAGCAGAGTGTGCTACATTCTTACTGAGTAGTGGGATAGTTATGGGACTGACCCTTCATTTGTCAAAAAACAGCCTCTTTAATAGTGGCAGAAAACTTCCTTGCCATTATTGGTCCAAACTTTCAACATCAAAGAGAGACATGGAGCACTTTCAACAGCTTATGCAAATGTTACTTATTACTTTGTGCATACTGTCACTATAGCCTGGCCTTTCTATACAAAGCTTAGAAGAACTGTAAAATTCATATGCAGGAATGATCATCCCTGAACACAAGGTTCAGCAAACAGGGTTAAACATTTAACTCTTGCATTGCCATTATCACCCCTATAACCTTGTGCAATTAAAGGATGAAGCTCTGCCATGATCCCACTGGCTTCAATGAGATGTCTCATATGAAGGAGGACTGGACCTCAACATTGGATTCAAAGCAGGTCAGAGCCCCTTGACCTCAAAAGACTGTAGCACATGGAGTATAAATCTGATACTTTGTAATTGAAGCTCTGCTTGTTAAGAGGCTTTCACCCATCTTCCTATGCAAGTGCAATTCCTAACAACAATTGAACTAGAACAAACAATACAGAGTGTGTGGCCCAAGTGACAAGTATCTGCTACCTTAACAAGATGTCTGCTTTAAAAAAAAAAATTAAGAAAAGGAGAAGCATTTGTACCATTTACTTATTCTGATTTTCACTCCTGTTTAGAAGACTCAGTTGTAAAAGCGATGGAGTCATCAAACTAGTGGTGAAAATTTGCTTGAAGGAGTAGCCCAGATTCTTCCTCCTCCTTCAAAGCCCCACATTGCTGGTGGTTTGCCATCCTCCTCCTCCAACAATTTAACACCAAAGGGCTTTTCACAGTATTTTACAGATGCCTAATCTCTCATGTTTACCTTGCGTGGTATTGTAAATACTTGAACCTACATCTAAAAATCCTCTTCATAAAATAAATAAAGCCTCTTTGGTGGCAATTTTATTTCCAGCAATTGGTTTGGATGGGGGGGGGGGAAGGGGGGAGAGAAGAGGGGAAAGAAAAAAAAAAAAACAAAAACACAGGAGCCCTAATCTTTGAAAGAGACAGTTCCAGCAATGTTTGTTTTGAGCTAAAAAGCTACTTGCTGTGCCTTGCCTGCCAGTGAACCTTTCATTTCGCTATTATGATAATTGAGCAATAGAGCACATCGAAAGTAACTAGAAATTGGCAATTTTCGTTGCATCATTGCTGAAATAGGGGAAGCACGTCACTGAGCGTTTTTGCTGTCTTTTTCACTACTTACATAGTTTAACTAGATAAGATTAGAGTCCTAAACTATACTTAACTACTGAGACTTTATTCCATTAGACAGACCAAGTAATCTGGAGTGGAAGTTCATGTTTTACCGTTGTTTCTGATGGAAGAAATTTTGAATTTCCACTGGGGAAAAGAAAGGCAAAGTGAAAAATAGCTATAGCATTAAAATCACCCAACATCTAAAGGACGGATCATTGTCTTTGCCCAGAATCCTATAACTTTGCAATGATGAGGCTGTAACTTTGACCAAAGAAGCACCCAGGGCCTGATTCAAAGCCCAAAGTCAAAAATAGTCTATAGACCTCTGTGATATCATCTTTGGATGAGTCCCCAACATTCTTAATCAGTCCCTGTGGCACATCTAGCTTTTCTGAAATGAACAGCGAGAGCTGACTTTTCTCAAACTTGTTCTGAAAAAGTTGGTTCCTTCGCTCCCTCTCCGGCCAGGGGCTGTGAGAAAGAGATTAGTAAGAATTCCATTCTGCATTGAAAAGAGCTAAGGAAAGGAGGGAGTGCTTATTTACCAGGGTTTTTTTTAATTTAAATTAACTACTCTTTTGGAGGATTACAGAACTCAAAAATTGTTTTATTTATAAACAAAAAGGTTTGGCACATGTGAAAATATTTTGTTCTTCAAGTTCAAAGATGCTTCACAAACATATGCATTTTACAAGGAAAGACTAAATGTGCAGAGCTCACGGTAACACAGTATAAGTTGATACCTCTTGACTGTCAAAATCATTTCCACTCACTGAGCAGCCATCCATAGACCCTTGACTTGAATCGCACTCAAAGTCCACATTAGAGTCAATTTTTGCACTAGCTCAAATACAAGCTCTCTTGGTAATATATGCAGAGCTGGCAGCATAAAGATCCAACATTCCTGCAGAGTTAGGTCCTGCCACTGTCTATCACACACTTTCAAAGGGCATTAGAAGGGGCTAAGGAGTACTGTCAGCTTTTCTGATAAGGCTTTGTACTGCAGAATCAGACATAGATATTTGAGTGATTACACATTAAAGGATAACACCACCGGATATCTATCTAGTGTATGATTTCATCTTCCTCCTACTCCTCAGTCATCTCTGTCCAGGAGTCTGCTGACTGCAGAACAATTACCACTTGGCAAGGCAGCTTGTAAGAAAGAGACAATACAGTGCACCTTCAAGAATTACTTTTTTCCCCTTATTATTTGCACTGAAGTAGGGGACTGTCCTGAAAAACTCGCACTCTAACCCAACAAGACAGAGGATGTGAAGGGAAACAAAGGCACAGAGTAGGGATACGACTTGCTCAAGGTCACACAGCAGGTCAGTGTCAGAGCCAGGATTAAAAACCCAGGTCTCCCGACTCCCAGCCCAGTGCCCTGAGCTCTACATCACACTGCCTTGACTTTTTTCATTAAGATAAAAGAGAGCGTCCTTGAAGGCTTGTCTACGCCATGCAGCTTTTAGCGACAAGGCTGTGTCGAGACAGCCTTGTTGCTAAAAGTCAGCGCGTGCAAATGCTCTTTGTCGGTACTTTGTCAGCACTTTTGCTGACAAAATACTTCCCCCCCCACGAGCGGCTTTAGCTTTGTCGGCAGGAGAAGGCTCCTGCCAACATAGCCACATTCACACTGCCACTTGCATCAGCAAAACTTCTCTTTTCCGGAAGTACCCATGAAAGAAAAAGGTTTTGTCGACAACTTTGCAGTGTAGACATACCCTCAGACTGAAACCTGTCAGTCAGCAGCTCTGTCTCACCCTTTTCTTGAAGCAAAGAAATTAAAAGCAAGAATCTAAGTAGATACGGGGGTATGGCATTGGCAGGTATTTTTCATGCACAAAAGCGAGGAAATTCCAGTATGCCGAATTCAAGTAGTTTGTCACTTAAATATAATCAAATATTATACTTTACTGATGGTATCATTCAGATTCTCAAGCTCTTTATAAAAAAAAAAAAAAAAAAGAGATAAGACATTTAATCATCTTACTGACGTAAACCCAAACAAGTCATTAACACAGACAAGAAAACCTCTGCTACACCCTTTCCTTTTCTTTATCTGCACCCCTTTCCTGGTTTGCCAAGCCCAGCCTAGTCAGAAGGGATATACAACATGTCAAACAGCAATGTGGATTATCTGTTCCTCTTGCAGAAAAATAAGGCTGAAAGTCAAGCCATGGTAATGACGCGCTAAGTAGAACTTATGCTTTGATAGGTTAGTTTCAATATCAATTTGGATGGCTACTGTAAGAAATGCAACTATCAAATTTTATTGACAGACGTCTGTGGAAAACTCAAAGAAAAGAATCCCCATTAGAGGGACACCTATCAGGCTAAAAGTCATTTTAAAAAGTTTCAGACCAAGTATGTCCTGATAGTGTCTCTTTAATTCTATTAAGAGAGAGAAGTGCTTAGTAAAGTTGATACCTGCTGGCTCTAACACAGAAGGGAGAAAGCAGCTTAGATGCCTCAAAGCTCACAGTGTTATCCAGAGTATTTTAATATAGTAAAAAGGAGAGAGTTGGACTATGCCAAGGGAACCAGAGGCAGCCACTGTGGCAGGTGACAGCAAATCCGCTGTATATTGGAGCTTGGCCAAAGAAGAAAGCTGGCCAGGGAGCAAAAAGTAGTTTCCGATCTCACCTTCTCTACATAGATACACATCTAAACCTTCACCAGGAGTCTTTCCTCTCGACTCTCCCCCATTCCCAAAATCCTGAGGTCATTTGCTACCTCACATGATCTAAGTTCTGTTGCAAATATGATACCTCCTGAATTTACACAACCTCTAACATCCAGAACGTTTTCCTTTCCCCATAACAAATCCGACAATCCCTTATCCCCCCTGCTCCAATTCATCTCATCCTACTTTCCCAAAACTTCCATCATTCTCATCTCCTACTCCTCCTGCCCTGCTCCCCACTGCCTCCTTTCCCTTCAAATGCACCTCATCGTGAAAGCTCCGGTCCTTCTGGCTGCTCTTGGGTCTAGTTCTGGGATCTGGTCCAGCTGGACAGCTCCTTGCAGCTTTGGGTCCCCACTGGCAATGCACTTGACTCTTTCCTTTCACTAGCAGCTCTCTTCCTGCTGAAGGCTTTGTAGTCTTCTCGGTCTTCTCTAGCTGCAGCAGCCACTAGAGGAGGTGAAATTTACTGCTGCTCTTTTATAGATGCTTCCGCAGGCATCCAGATTCTGCAGTGAAGAGCCTCAATACCTGTTAGAAAGACTCATAGAGGAGGAGTCGCTAGCACCACATGACTACCCCATGCTCTGCAAAGCACCACTGGTAGCCACTGAACCTACTTAAAGAATTGCTGATATAAAAATAGCAATACCAGTTGGACTCATTTACAGAGGAAGGCTCCGGTTCCTGTTTTGACTCGTACATGCTGGATTCCCACCGTACTCCAATTTGTTGTTTTATAGAATGCAAGTCCGAGTTCTTCTTCTAAGCAAAGGTTCTTCCAGATACCGCACCAACTTAGGTCGTAAAGAGCATTAGCAGCAGAATCTGCTTAACCTTTGCCGTCTGAACAGTGACCAAGCACTGTCAAGTTATTTAAATAAAATAAGTTCAGGCATCTCTTTAAGCCAAGAATCACTAGTCTATTACTATCACTAGCCCCACACCTGCAACCAGAGCTGTGCACCTTGGATTTCAACAGAATTGTGAAGGACATGCTTATATAAACCCACAGGCAGGTTCAGTGCTTTAGTCATCACATCTCTGCTGAAATTCAGAGTTTTATCTAGTTGAAGACGCAATGGTGCAGGATCAAAAATCTACAGCAACAGCATTTTACTCGTACTTCTATTAAACTGCAGTAAAAGAAATCCCAGATACAAAAAAAAAAAAAAAAAAAAAAAAAAGGCAGCAGCTATTTCTTGGTATGCTGTGGTCATCTGTATTTCTCTAGATGCTTGCACACAAAAATTACTTTGTTCTGGCTCCAGACATCTTGCACAAGGCTGGATGAAAAAGAGAAGAGGAACTGTTTAAGTTCTCACTCTAGTACTTACATGATTCTACTGCTTTTGAAATAAACTAATTCTTTAACTCAGACAGTGTCTTCATTTTGGCCCTCTCTTGCTTCTCAGAGCAGTTTACTATTTTTTGATGTTCTGTTCCATAAGATGGTCCATGAGGTATAAGGTCCATTTAATTTTCTGCAACATTCTACATATTAATGTAGCTGCATCCTGGTCTATAACCACAACTACTGTGAGCTGTAAACAAGATAACTAGAACAGCATTCTTTCAAAGCACAGTTTCTAATGCATTTGCCTCTCACACAAGAGAAACATTGCCTAGACTTGCAGTGACGTCTTATTTGCAAAGCATTTGTCCATTGAAGGTAAATTAGTTTGATTGTAACTTTTGATGGGCTCAAACCAAAAATCTGAAAATTCTGAAATACTGAAGTGTTCAGAATCCAGAGATGAATTTTGCAGCTTCATCCCAGTTCTAATTGCAGCTCCTGTATTCGCTTGTATTAGCTTCATTTTTCCCCTATGAATTTGTCTCTTGAAAGACACTAGCTTGGCAGCCAAGGAGGATGAAGCTACAGAACAGGTGCAGCACACCTCCCCATGCCCTGACAAGATGCCTCAACCCTGAAAGAGAGGTAGCCACCCATAAAGTTGAGAAAAGAGTTCTGTCTCTATGCCCAGTCAATCCTCATACTCTGTGCTGAGACTGCAAACTAAGTGACTGTTGTACTGGTGTTTTGTAGTGTCCCCACCTGTCCGTTGAGAACTAGACTAATGTCACCAAATATTCATTGTGGGTTACCGCTCTCCTGGACAGGATTTGACCTAGCAACCTAGAGGTAAGGTCCACTGATCTTCACAATCCTCCATCTACCAATTCCCAATTCAGTTAATATGCAGCTAGCATATACTACACTGTACACTGCCATCTAAGACAGCTCTAGGCATTGGTCATGGACACAGCCTCTATCTCCTCAGCCACGCATTATAAGTGTCCCAACACAAGAGTATAGAAAAAGCTTCAGTCCAAAAGAATAATCAAAGAAATGAGCTGTCAAACTCAGCAGCAGCAGCAACAAAAGCCCGCCAACCTTCTCTAAAGAATTGTCTTTAATACCCCATATACAATAGGGATTCTTTCAAGGAAGATCTTATGAAACCAGATTAAAGTGTTGAGCATTAACTTTGTGCCCATATAAAAATGATGGGAATGTTGAACTTTAGAAAATGATGGTGCCGTTGGCATGTTACGTAGTTGTAGGCCCCTCTGCTTTTCATAAGCTCATCTAGTGAAACTGCCTTTCCTCCCTCTCTCTCCCAAATAGCCTTTAGAAACAAACAGCAGCTGGAGTAGCTGATACAAGCACTAGCATTACTCTATTTCCTACAGGATCTCAAGATACGTCCTGCACTTAAAATGTAGCCCAAGCAATATTTACATTTATAGGACACCTTTCATCCCACAAAATCTGAACCACTGAAGTCAGTATACAACACTGTATGCTAATTTTAGGCAGGAAAGGAAGAATGTTGTGTCCAACTAAAGCTGCTGTGGGAGACACTTTAGATATATGACAGGCAATATGATCTAGCACATTGAATCCCAGTCGATTGCCCCGACTCCTGGATTTTATGATATCTGGCACATCACTTTACTTATCCGTGCCTCCTTTTCCCTTCCCACTCTGGTTTGTCAGCTCTTTAAGATAGGAATTGTTTCATATTATGTGTTTGTATAGTACCTAGAAAAATTGTGCCCAAATCTCAGTTGAGGCCTCTAGATTCTATTGTAATACAAATAAATAAACAAACAAGCAGCACGTAGATCACCCAAGTTGGAATTGGGCTGGCACCCCTCTGCTTCCAAGAAGTGACCATACATGACTGGAACCTCGGTTTTACATTTTATCTGAAGGAAGGCACTTGCATGGCTATTCCTCCCACATTCCCCCATTCTGTGAGATGGTTCAGAACCATTCCCCCCCCCCCCTTTTTTTTTTTTAAAAAAACAACAACACCCACCCTACTATATCAAACATCTTATCACACAACAGAGCTACTTCAGAGTCTGGGGTGATCACCCTAGAACATAAGGTCTTGATTTTTTCTTCTTTCTGAGGCCCCTTTCAACAAGCTATAAAAACTGCATGGCCCACATGTGCCACAACTGTTTTTTCCTGCATATAAGAGCCAGGGCCAGCATTAGGGGTAGCAAACAGGGCAATTGCCTGGGGCCCACACGAAGCTACATTGCTCAGGCTTTGACTTCATCCCCAGATGACAGGGCTCTGGACTTCAGACCCGTGCAGTGGAGCTTTGGCTTTCCGCTCTGGGCCCCAGTGAGTCTAATGTTGGCCCTGCTTGGCGGACCCCGCTAAAGCCTGCTCACAGCCCCTCAGGGAGCCCCAGTTGAGAACCACTGCCCTAGAATACTATGGTATTTCTGAGGAGTCACAAAGTGAAGTGATCAATTCACTGCCAACGTCACTTCCTATGCTCGTTTCAACTCTATATGTTCTTTGCAATATCCTATTTTCTTCATGGGATCTGAAAGGATCTTGAACCCAACTGCTAAGACTGGCAGATTCCTCCATGTGTATGCCCACAGGCCATAATTGCAAATCACGACACTCTACTTACTAGTCTCAATGCAACCTTGCCATTGAATTGAGTTTGCCCAAGGACAGCATGGACCTTGCCAATCCGAAGCAGGTCTCCAGCTTTAGTTACTCAAGACACCCACCGACAAGGGGTTCATTACTTTAGAGCTCTCTTTCACCCTCCATTGCTGGTATTTTTAAAAAGATGCCACTTCCCACACTGTCTCCTCTCCTGTTTCCAAGACAAACAGGAGCCAATCTTACTATTTACTTCATCAGCAAAGGGGTCAAGATAGCTCCGTGCTTCAATAGTTATTGACTCCTTTTGCACAGACAGCAAAAAACAAAAACAGTTTTTAATCTCAATGAAACAATGGTGGATTTAACAGAAAAACAATGTTATTTTTCAAACTGGATTATACACCCAAGAGAGAACCTATTAGAAATATGTCAGATTTTGAATGTAACCAAGTTGATAGTCATCCTTTAATATCTTGTTCTGAACAGCATTTGAATAGTTTTCTCAATCATAATCTTCCCTCCCTTTTCAATTTCACATGCATGGATTTCCACATACACAAACCCCCTTCCAAGCCCAGTTTTCATTGAGCTGAACTTCTTTAATGTTGATATTTTCTTGGACAACAAGTGCAATTTACAGAATGCCTTGTCACGCCAAACCTTTCAATGGGAGCACCAATTGTCAGTAGCAGTCAGCCTAGTGTTAGGTCACCAGCTCTTCACTATGAGCACAACAGCTCAACACATTATCTGTCACATTAACAGAAACAAAGAATTTATATGTGTAATAATGGTGACATTTTAGACAATTTATTTAGAACCTGGAAGATGTTCTGTTTCTTGAAATTAGTTTAGAGCAAAGTGGGGCCTTAAACAATGGACAAAGCCTTTTCAATGTATCCAAGAGAACCATAACCATAGTTCTAAGAGGTTAAATCTTAAGAGCCCTATCTTGTGTCCTTTATTCACACAAGTATGCAAGATTGGGCATTTAGACTGTAGGCTCTTTGGGGCAGGAGTTATGCCATTTACTTGTCTGTGAAGTGCACATTCATTCAGCTGCCTAAGCAAAATCAATCCGGGGGTGGGTGGGTAATAGAAGTTTGTTCAATATGTTCTGAGCAGAGGTTTAAGAGATCATGATAGAATACCAACATTTAACAAACACACTCGCTGTGCCAAACTACTGAAGCCAAGCAATGCTTGAATTTAGGGAGCAGCAGGTTTGTTGTGGTTGGGCTTGTATTAGAAGTTCCTCCTTTTCGGATTTGTTACTACACATATTGTGGTACATTCCACTCCATGTTGACTGCACAAATCCAGACTGTTGGACTGTGTGACAAAAGATACGTTAGATGCAACAACTGGAACAGTTTTGTTTTCAATATTATTCCCCACTTAGAGCCAGATTCTATCCCCAAATATATATATAAAGACAAATCCCACAAAGATCAATAAGTGCACATATAGGTTTGTGCATGTACCAGAGGGAAGAGCCTGCCCGCTGAACCATAGTTGCTGCACTAAGATGACTGTTACATACATTATATTTTATAGGAAAGGCCCCTTACTTCCTCCTCCTGTTAAACCACAAGCTATTGCACTATGCCAGCTGTAACCTATTTTCACATTCAAATAAATGAACTATAAGACAGACTTAAAAAATAACAAGCAGCCATATTCAAAAATGTACACAGCAACTAGCAATAATTAGGCTTTTATCAACAGGATGTAAATAGCACAGAGCTGTGAAGCATTTAACTTTTTTTTTTTTTTTAAATATAGTCCAGTTATTGTAGTCCAGGAAACAGCTAAATATTTAGACTGTTAGACTAGTTACCAAACCCTCAGAAATATCCACCCACAATTGCCCAGATTTTGACCATTTAAGAATAAGATCTATAGCCAAGTCTGCAACAGCGTTCGCATGTATTTACATAATACAAACATCCCTGTAATTATGTCTCAAGCATTTTTTAAAAAATGGCTAGGGAAAGTTTAACTGACACACACCCACTCCTTAAACCATCATTGTAGAGGCCCAAGCGTCCCTCATATTTTAGTGACTTATAGAACAAGTTCATGCTGTCTAATAACTTCCAGATTTCTCAGGTTGGTTTTAGAAGGAAAAATCCCCCAACAACCAGACGTAGCTTGCACATTTTAAACTAAACTCTGTTATTCAGAACAAATATTTCAATACAACTTTAAAGTAGCAGTTGTTTAATCACATAAAATGGTTTTCCAGTATTCAGACACTGCAATTTTATGGGCTAATCAGGAGGCTGGGAAGCAGGAACTCTGAAGTTCCAAGCCTGTCTCTGCCACTGACTCCCTCTTTAGCCCTGTGCAAGTCACTTCACTTCTGTGCCTCAGTTTCAACATTTATGAAATGCAGCTAGTAATAATAGAACAGATTTGAGAGGTAAACCAGTGTGTTTTATATAAATAGTAAACAGATGCTTCCTTTCAACACTACATTCAATATAGCAGCAAAATATTTTATAGGAAAGGCCCCTTACTTTCTCCTCCTGTTAAACCACAAGCTATTGCATTATACCAGCTGTAAGACATTCCAGGTAAGTTGCTATTATAAAGCATGTATTTAAGTACTTTATTTTGGTTTGGTTTTTATGGGGTGATGCTCTAAGATTCTCAGGCACCCTTGCCCTCAACTCCTGCAATCTTTTCTCCAGCCTAAAAGGACTGGACACAGCAAGTCTCTATTGTCCATATGTGCCACCCCAAGCTCTAAACCAAGGGAAAGGGTTACCTGTTGGGAGCAACGGACTCCCTTCTCTTCGGCGATGGGATTGGGTGTACTTTTTGGGACCATGTTGCCAAGTTCCCTTGCCCACCTGTCAGGTTAGGTTGAACAATCGGCCCTGCTGCACTCCGAAGGTGGGAAGCAGAGAACAGATATCATGACCAGAACTCTTAACCTTTGTGACAGATGGGTTAACTTGCTAAAAATTAAAGACATTAGTTTCAGGAAGATAAACACATTTCCTTATGTTGCTACACATGAGCAGAAGGCAATTTTCAGCCTGCAGCTGCTCCATCTGATGTTCAAAATACCAAAAGCAATTAGACTAATCACTTAACCTCTTAAACACATATTTTCCACAAGATTAGTTAAGAAGTTTGCTATCCAATGACAACTTGCATAAGGACCTGTAGCCACCCGAAAAATGTAATCTGAAGGTATTCCGATCTACTAGCCATTCCATTAAGCAGCCGTTTGCAAAACGCCACTCTATAGTTCAGACACCTGACTACACTGGTTTAAACCTAATTCCCATTACTTCTTCTTTATTACAATTCCCATTGCCACCCCCCTTTCCTCCACCTTTCTAAAGCTCTCTCTCTATATCTATATCTATATATATACATACACATACACACACACACACACACACACACACATACACTTCCCCCCCCAATCCCTGCCCCTTTACATGCATCAGAAAACACGAAGTTGGCCTCTTGTTCATTTAAACCGATCGTCTACAAGGCAGACTGATTGATTGCTTTCCCCACCCCCAAAACTATTTCCTGCTGCTGCACGGTCCCAAACTTGGCGAGGAAGGGGGAGGGGGAGCTATCTGATCGGTTACTACTTCCATCCCAGCCCCCAGGCTGATCAGAGGACATGTAGCACAGCGCAGGACTGAAGCCTGCCATGAAAGTAAGCAAGCGGGGGTGGGGGGACGACGACACTACAAAGCTGCAGCCCTGGGTCTCCCACGAGAAAGTTCAGCTGCCCCTGGTCTAGGTCACTCCCCTGCAACCTGCCCCTGGTTTACCTGGTTGCACAAGAGGCTCCGCCTGCCTAGATGCTGGAGCAAGGAGAGGGTTAGCAGCCGCTTTGTAATCCCATGTTCCCGAGGCAGCCCCGCTGCGCTCCGATAGGGATGGAGGCTGACGAGGGTTAATCTCAGCCCACAGCTAGCTCAGCAGCACATCCACATGGTTACTGCTCTTTAGAGTCGCTCTGTGGCTGCTTAAATACGCCCGAGCGGCGACCTGGGTAATGTAGTCCCCGGCGGGCTCAGGACGCCACCCAGTGCCGGGTGCAGAGGCGGAACAGCCGCACTACAACTCCCAGCATGCTCCCACGCTGCGCGGCTTCTAGAGACTTTGCAAGGGGAAAACGTTACTCTGTGTCAGATCAAAGGAATCTCTTGTAAATGCATGGTGGAGTCAAGAGCGCTTTCCTGAGCTGCCATTGGTTGAGCGTGTGGTCCAAAGACTCTCTCCCTGCCAAGGAAAGAAATAAAGGAATCCAATTTAGGCAATTCACCCTGAAAATACATGTTCCGGACCCTTGTTTCAGAGGGATGCTTCTACTAGAACTTGGTTTGGGGCTTTCTAGCATGGAGGTTTCTATTGGCTGTCAAATCCCATTTGAACTCCTATCACAAAAGCCAAGAATTTCAAAAATCTGTGACATAAAAATGCACTGTTGTGGGGAAAAGGATTAAGGCACAGAAAATATAGTTAAGTCCAAGGCTCTGCAGAGCTTTAGCTAGAGGTTCACAGGGGGAAAGTATGTAATAACTGTTCCAAAGAATGGAATGATGGCAGAAAAACACTGATAGTCTAATAATGTTAGATCAGCCAAATAAACCACAAGAAAATCAGATGTGAGAAAAATAAATATGAAACAAATGCAAGGATTTAACAGATCCTGGAAAGAGTAAAGGATTTAACAGGCTGTGCTTAAACTGCTATGCTTAACTGCTAGTGACGGGGCATCTCAAAGTTATATTACACAGTATGTTGGCTGCAACAGTTTCACTGGCATTAAACTCAAGAAAGCATTTCCCCTTCTTTGCCTCTCCACCCCAAGTACAGCATTAGACAAAAGGCAAGGAGCATTTTATAGCTGTTGCCTATTTGCTTGTTGTTTGTTTTCACCTTCCTCTAAAGCATCCAGTATTTGCCCACTACTGGAGAAAAGACACCTATGTTGATGAGCCAGTGGTCTGATTATGACAATATGACAAATCCAGTGTTTGCTATTTTATCAGCATATGGATTCTTCATAAAAACACAAGTCTGATGTACCAGTCATCATTATTGCTACTGAGCTGAACATCTAGAAATCAAGGTACAGAGCTCTGACGCTTACGCATAAATCAAGACATAGATAAAGGGTCTCTGAATTTTGGTGGGTTTTTTTTTGTAAAGGTAGAACTCATTACCCAATATCAGAAAGATGTCTATGCATTCTCCTAGTGAATTCTCATCCATTCAAACCAAAAATATATGAGTGCTTAATGAGGAGCACTGCTCTAAAAAAAATCAGAGTTTCTTGTTTATTTTTCTTCATCAAACCTTATTAACTTTGCACAGCTATAAAGATGGATTTTTCCCTAACTAAAAGCCCTACAAATTTATCCTAGGATCTGAAAAGTAAGCTCTGTTCTTTCTGGTTTGTATAGCCTCATCAGTAAATAAAGATTCTGCAGGCCAAATTTTACCCTCAGTGGCACCTATGTAACTCATCCATGTGATTGCGTAGGCGCAATATAGACCTGGAACTGAAATTTAGTTAACAATTATCTGTTATTGCACATCAGAATAGAATGTCACTTGCTCCCCAACAGCTGAGTTAGCTCTGTGATGCAGTAAAACTGCATTTGGGTCAGTAAAGGCAGTAGACATGACTAAATACAGTAGATCAAGCGAGCATGATGTTGCTATAAATGACCATAACTGCACTTTCATATCTGGCAATGTAATCTATTCAAATTGGCAGCCCTCCAGACTCCTGGGCATAACTAACATGTCCTGCCTTTAACTACTGAATTTCACTTCTAATTTGTTGCTTCCTGAAAACAATGTAGGAAAGCTCACATTCAGAATTATGATAAACTGACTCTACTGCAACTGCCCTGTCATTTGCAATAATGTACATTCAGGGTCAGTGTCCGAGATAGGATGCAGAGTTCTATTTCTAATCACCAGAAAGCAAGGGGTTAATTCCCAGGTTAGCTCAGACACAGGTGTGCAAACAGAGTGACAAAGAAGAACTGCTCAGGAAGTTGCAGATGACACGTTGTAAAAATTACGATAGAGGAAATACCACTTCAGTCTTTTCAGAGGGGAACTGTGGTACAACCAGTTATTAACCCAATAACATGTGTTATTTTAAGACTACAAATAAAAGGCATGGTGCAAACACTTGATGTGAGGATTTTCTTTTGCTGTTGAACCACTCTACTGTTTTGTATCTTTTGGGGGCTTTATTCTGGGCCTTTAATGTCTAGTTATTTAAAGCAAATATGTGAATTCATCAGATACAAAAGATGCTCGACTGCTTAAGCAGAAGGTTTAAGTCTTCTGTTTGCCATAGAACAACAGAACCATTTCCATGTCGCCTCTCTGTTACTCCTTTAACTCTGATGCCAAAGGACCATCTCAAACAGTCTGGAGGATTTGAATCTCTATGGTTGGGTTTGAACTAGGACTTTTGTCTGTAATATCTCACCTTTGCTACCATTAGTTCAGCTGCACCAGTCGCAGCAATGGAAGAAGTGAGAGTGTAGGCAGAGCTCCGAGAGGTTGCCAGTGATTTAAGAACCGGGCTGTCTAATCTTAGTCAAAGCAGGGTGGAGTGGCCTGTCAATCAAAATACCCCTAGCCATCAAGGCCTTCTCCATGCCAGCACTCCCATCACTACTACCAACAGGGGAGGTGAAGCAATCATAGCAATGGTGAGAAATTCTAGGCAAAAAAGAGACAATATCTCAGCTTCTACATTTAAGGGTGGAAAAAGCTCCTAATCCACTTCTCTAGGTTCTCCACAGGAGACTTCCAGCAAAATAGGGAAAACAAGACTTGACATGCTTGGTATTTCTGAAATAAAAAAACAAAACAAAGCCTTCTTTATACATCATAAAACAAACAGACATTTACCAATTTCCCTTTCCCAGTTACCTCTACCCCATACACTTCACCAAAAGCCTGATTCTGACCTACCTACTCATGCTAAGTAGTACCTTACTGGTACTACTCAGTGAAGTCAGTGGGACTGTTCCTGGAGTAAGGTATTACTCACCATGAGTAAAGAGGATGCACAATTAGGCCTTAAGTGGAAAAAAATGAGCTGTCTGAATTTACAGCTGACTTAGCAGCAGATTCATTACCAATAAATAAACTAATAAAAACACTCAAATAGCATCAGAACGTGAACCAAAAGCAGAGTTTGCTCATAAGCTAATTGCATTTTGTTGTTGTTGAGTCCAGCCGTCTGGCAAGGAGGGGGGAATTAGAACCCAAATTTATTTGATGATAGTGTAGAAATACTGCACCAAAGAACTCAGGAAAAGAAGCAATAAGACCAAACAAGCAGGATACGCCAGAGAAGCACAATGTTCATTGGATGAGAGATGGTTTTCTTGAACTCCCCAATGATACATTTTAAAACAAACAGTTTTAATACAGGAGAATTGCTTCGCAGATTGTTTTGATTTCTATAGGTGTCTGACTTTGAAAATGAGCTATTGTCCTACAGTTACCACTGCACTGGATAAAGGGAGGAAGAAAGCCAGTTGCTGGTAATTCCTTTTATTTTAAATAGGGAATCATTATTGCATGGGGCAAAGATAATTACTAAAAAATAAAAGGAACATTTATATTTTCTGACCCCAAAAGCAATTTGGTTTTATAATTAAATTTGTGTTTATTTGTTTTTCCTTCACTCTGTAGCTTTTCTGAGTACGTTACAGGAAAAAAGAGACAAATGACTGATAAATGGAAACAATGTTTATGAAAACTCCCAGCACTGTCATTTTAAAACAGAGGACACTTTCAGGCTAAGGAATGAAATCTAGTAGTGTTCCTATCCAAGTTCTAAAGACAAAAAAAAATTCCTTCTCCTTGACTTCAGGGGGCTGCTTCTTGTTGTTTCACAAAACTAATCTGTACAGATCAAGATGACATTAAATATTTGTAACTGTAGCTCACTGAATTAGTAAAGATTTCTTTTATTATTAGGACATGATCCTGCATTCCTAATAGACCCCAAAACACCCCTCATTGGTGTCAATAGAAGTACTGGATGCACTGGGACAGCTGATTATTGTTTTACTGGGTTAGAGTCTGACTTGCCCATATATGGGTATAAGGAATGGTCAGAACCCACCTCTTTTGCCCCTGTGTGTAACAGGACCTTGGGTTCCTGTACCCAGGAGTAAGTAGGCATTGTGCACCTGCTGCTCCCTCGCAGGAGGGCAGAGAGTGGGTTGAGCCTTGGGTCTGATCTCAAAGCACCAGCCAGCACAGGGGTAGTAATTTGCATTTTTATAGAAGCAACAAATTACCTTCTCTACCCAGAGTGATGAGGGAGGAAACTGTCTCTCGGATACATGATTCTATCCCTGCACTGCTCCTGAGATGACACATTAACATGTTTCCCCATACACAGGGCTTGTGGTAAAGCTACAGGCCAGCCCACTGTGTTGAACAGTACTTGTTAAAAATGATGCTGTGGTTAAAAATGTTGCTCTTTTTCTGGTCAGAGTGGCTCTACTTTCTCCCATTGAAATCAATGTGAGTTTTGCCCTTAATTTTGCCCTTAGGAGGAGGATCAGACCATACCTCTCACATGCTGGAATTTTATCTGCATCTTGGATGAGTCACAGATAATAATATCATGGTAGACACATCCTTATGCCTGTGATTTCTTACAGGTGATTTATTAAGAAAAGAAAAGAAAAGAAAAGAAAGTGAATGTAATTGATATGCGCCCCAGACGCATGCCCAGAACATTCACATTGGCAGAGAATGCAATTCCTCAATGTAAGACATATAATGATAGTACTTAGCACTTCTATAGTGCTTTTTCATCCATCAGTCTGAAAGGACTTTACAAAGGAGAAGTATCATTATCTTTACCAATGAGAAATGGAGACACTGAGAGGCGAACTGACTTCTCTGGGGAGATATCCTGTCATATGTTTTGATACCACTTACTAGCAACTGTTTTAAAAGAGTTGACAAATGGGCCAAATTTCATGACTATCCTGAATCCTCACTTTTTCAGCATGATTGTTCCAGCACCAGAACAATTTGAACCCCCTCCCCGCTTCATATAAAAATAGTCAAATATGATCTCTGCTTAAATGCAGGCCAAATTGCTTTATTTCAGCATTAAAAGCTATCTTAAGAAAATAAAAAGCTTCACACTGAAGAAACTCTAGTAAGAAGCTATCTCCAGACAGAGGCTCCAAGGTAGCAATGCCCCTCAGTGAGGATGCTCATGATAGCAGTGTATGTTCACATTCGCTAGTGACTGATGTTCCCTCTGCTTCCTTACAAAAAATGCCACGTGCCTGTCAGAAATGCAGGTCATTAATGATCTGGAGGATGGCGTGGACTGCACCCTCAGCAAGTCTGCAGATGACACTAAACTGGGAGGAGTAGCAGATACGCTGGAGGGTAGAGATAGGATACAGAGGGCCCTAGACAAATTAGAGGATTGGGCCAAAAGAAATCTGATGAGGTTCAACAAGGACAAGTTCAGAGTCCTGCACTTAGGATGGAAGAATCCCATGCACTGCTACAGACTAGGGACTGACTGGCTAGACAGCAGTTCTGCAGAAAAGGATCTAAGGGTTACAGTGGACGAGAAGCTAGATATGCGTCAACCCTGTGCCCTTGTTGCCAAGAAAGCTAATGACATTTTGGGCTGTATAAGCAGGTGCACTTGCCAGCAGATCGAAGGACGTGATCATTCCTCTCTATTTGACATTGGTGAGGCCTCATCTGGAGTACTGCGTCCAGTTTTGGGCCCCACACTACAAGAAGGATGTGGAAAAATTGGAAAGAATCCAGCAGAGGGCAATAAAAATGATTAGGGGACTGGAACACATAACTTATGAGGAGAGGCTGAGGGAACTGGGATTATTTAGTCTGTGGAAGAGAAGAATGAGGGGGGATTTGACAGCTGCTTTCAACTACCTAAAAGGGGGTTCCAAAGAGGATGGATCTAGACTGTTCTCAGTGGTAGCAGATGACAGAACAAGGAGTATTGGTCTCAAGTTGCAGTGGGGGAGGTTTAGGTCGGATGTTAGGAAAAACTTTTTCACTAGGAGGGTGGTGAAGCACTGGAATGGGTTACCTAGGGAGGTAGTGGAATCGCCTTCCTTAGAAGTTTTTAAGGTCAGGCTTGACAAAGCCCTGGCTGGGATGATTTAGTTGGGGATTGGTCCTGCTTTGAGCAGGGGGTTGGACTAGATGATCTCCTGAGGTCCCTTCCAACCCTGATATTCTATTCTATGATTCTAAGTGAAGACGGCCATGTTGAAGAGCTTACCTCTCTTCCATCATAGACCAATTCCTAGTTCCACCAAGGTCCATGGGAGTTTTGCTGTTGATTTCATTGGGGTTATCATCGGGATCTAGACTTTCATTATTCATTATTATTATCATCATCATCATCATCATCATCATTAATCTGGGTGAATTCAATATACAACCAAGGCTCAGGACTTTGAATAATATATTATAGCACGTTGGCTGGAGGGTCTTACAACCCTTTGCATGCACTAGCTGATGTAGCTTTGACACGTCTCTGAGGCAGAGAGGTAGCATTAGTCCCATTTTACAGACGGGGAAGTTGAGGCTCTTAGGCGCCGTGGGGCGCCTCAGACCATAAGACAAGGCGGTGGCAGAGCGGGGACGAGAACCCCGGAGACCCGATTGCCGCATGGCTGTTTTGAGCACTAGGACTCCGCATCGCATCGCGCTGGGTGGCGGCGGCAGCAGCAGACGCTGGAAGCTGCAGGCCTGGCACCCAGCCCGCTCTAGGCGGGAACAGCCCCAGACAGCCCGCTCGGAAGTGAGCGCTGTCTCTTTAAAGCCAGGGCAGGTCACCTGACTGCGCACGTCACGCGGTGCCCCAAGCCAACATGGCTGCGCCCAGGGCAGGGCGGGCTGCGCCGAGCTGGCCTCTGGTGCTGGGCTTGGTGCTGTGCTCGGGGTCCGGGGCGGCCTCGAGCTCCTCCTCCTCCAGCGCGGCGGCCTCCAAGGGGACGTCCGGCTGTAGCGCGGGCCGGGGGAGCGGTGGGGAGGCGGCCGCGGCGGCCTGGAGGTATTCCCCGGAGGCCAATGCCCCAAGTCCGGCCGTGGGGCCGGGCACCCGCAAGGGGCCAGCTGCGCACAGTCAGGTGGGCGAGGCCTACAGCTGCCCATGGGGGGAGTGGAGGGGAACTCTGTGAGCCGGGGGGGGGGGGGGGGGAGAGCGAGGGGGAGGCCTGGGCTCCCAGGATTGTGGTTTGGGATGGCAAGTGCCTTGTAAATGGCTGAGTGCTCAAAGCAATTTCCATGATTCATTTATTTGACTTCTCGAGAACAGCAGTTTTTAGATATGAGTGCTCCTTCTTCATGTAAAACATATGGCCCGGTAGACCAAACTACATGATAGGCTGTCCAAACATTACAGCCTAGACTAGAATATGGGCCATTAATAACATTGGGGAATGGGTAACTAGACTTCCATAATGACAGGTTTCAGAGTAGCAACCGTGTTAGTCTGTATCCGTAAAAAGAACAGGCGTACTTTTGGCACCTTAGAGACTAACAAATTTATTGGAGCATGAGCTACAGCTCACTTCATCGGATGCATATAGTGGAAAATATAGTGGGGAGATTTTATATACATAGAAAGTTCTTCTGCAGTTTGTAAACGGTGTCACCGTCACCAGAGCAATGTAGCACACTATGTTCTTCACTTCATTGATATCAAATGGCATGATGTCAAGAACTTGTGTATGGCTTGAGGCAGTATTGATTTTGACTTAGCTGGGAAGTTTAGTGTAAACAGTCTGGGTAATGTGATGAGCTTAATGGAAATGTATATCAGGGAGTAGCAGCAGTCTAGAAAGCATTTAGATTAGAATGTTGTTCTGTGCTGAGATGTTAGAAAAGAGAACAGAAAAGTTAATGGCAATATGTATACTATGTGCCTTTGACTCAGCTGTAGTTGCTTTGTTCTAAATGCTTCCTAGCTGTTCCAGAAAAACGCAATGAAAGCTGACTAGTATGGGAGGCTAACAGTGTAAGAAGGAAGTTATTAAACAAGTTATTTAGTCTGGAGAGAAGCAATACATTCTAAAAATATGAAAGAAAACTCCTTTGTAGGTTATAATCAACTTGCAGAACTTCCTGTTAGGGATAATCGTGAGGTAGCTTTGCAAAATTTGGAAATATACTGTGTTCATATGAACACTTAGAACCAGATCCTCAGTTGCTGGAAACTAGCATAACTGTATTGATTTTAGAAGTACTATGCTGATTTATGCTAGCTGAGGATCTGATGATTAACATTTATGTTAGCTAGGTCAAAAAGGTCAAGTATCTGTCATAAGAATGGCCATACTGGGTCAGACCAATGGCCTATCTAGACAAGTATCCTGTCTTCTGACAATGGCCGGTACCAGATGCTTGAATGGGAATGATCAGAATAGGGCCATTATTTGAGTGATCCATCCCCTGTCATCCAGTCCTGGCTTCTGGCAGTCAGATGTTTAGGACACTCAAAGCATGGGGTTGCGTTCCTGACCATCTTGCTTGATAGCCTATCCTCCGTTAACTTATCTTTTTTGAACCTAGGTATACTTTTGGCCTTCACAACGTTCTCTGGCAATGAGTTCCACAGTTGACTGTTGTGTGGAAAAAGTATTTCCTTATGTTTATGTTAAACCTGCTGCCTATTAATTTAATTGCGTGACCCCTGGTTCTCGTGATATGCAAAGGGATAAATAATACTTCCTTATTCACTTTCTCCACCCCATTCATGATTTTGTAGACCTTTCCCTTAGTCTTCTCTCTTCTAAACTAAACAATCCCAGTTTTTTAATCTCTCCTCCTATGAAAGTTGTTCCCTATCCCTAATTATTTTTGTTGCCCTTCTCTGTACCTTTTCCAATATATCTTTTCTGAGATGGGGTGACCAGAACTGAAAGTAGTATTGAAGGTCAGGCCTATTATGGATTTATATAGTGGCATTATGATATTTTCTGTTGTCTTATCCTTTCTTAGTGGTTCTTAACATTCTGTTCGCTTTTCTGACTGCTGCTGCACATTGAGCAGATGTTTTCAGAGAACTATTCACAATGACTCCAAGATTTCTTTAGTAACGGCTAATTTAGACCTCCATCATTTTGTGTGTGTGTGTATATATATGTGTATATATATTTGGGATTGTTTTTCAATGTAGTTTACTTTGCATTTATCAACACTGAATTTCATCTGCCATTCTTGCCCTGTCACCCAGTTTTGTAAGATCCCTTTGTAACTCTTCACAGTCAGCTTTGGACTTAACTATCTTGAGTAGTTTTGTATCATATGCAGACTTTTTTCCACCTCACTGTTTATCCCCTTTTCCAAGTCACTTATGAAAATGTTGAGCAGCATTGGCCCCAGTACAGATTCTTGGGGGTCCCTACTTTTTCTCTCTTTGCACTGTGAAAATTGACCATATATTCCTACCCTTTGTGTCCTATTCCATAACTGATCCAGTTACTGATCCATGAGAGGACCTTCCCTCTTATCCCATGACTGCTTTCTTTGCTGAAGAGCCTTTGGTGTGGGACCTTGTGAAAGGCTTTCTGGAAGTGTACTAGATCACCCTTGTCCACATGTTTGTTAATGCCCCCACTACCCCTCAAGAATTCTAATAGATTGGTTCTAATTCTAACAGAAGCATGATTTCCCTTTACAAAAGCCATGTTCCTTTCAACAAATCGTGTTCATCTGTGTGTGTGATCATTTCTACTACAGTTTAAACCAATTTACCTGACGCTGAAGTTAGGCTTACTGGCCTGTAATTGCCAGGATCCCCTCTGGAGCCTCTTTTTTTAAAAATCTATATTACGTTAGCTGTCCTCCAGTCATCTGTTACAGAGGCTGATTTAAGCGATAGGTTACATGTTACAGTTAATTGTGCAATTTCATATTTGAGTTTCTTCAGAACTCTTGGGTGAATATTATCTGGTGACTTAGTACTGTTTAGTTTATCAATTTGTTCCCAAACCACCTCTGTTGACATCTTAGTTTGGGACAGATTTGTCACCTAAAAAGAATAGCTCAGATGTGGAAATCTCCTTCATATCCTTTGCAGTGAAGACTGATACAAAGAATTCATTTAGTTTCTCTGCAACAACCTTGTCTTCCTGGGGCGCTCTTTAAGCACCTTAACCTTCTGTGGCCACGCTGATTGTTTTGCAGGCTTCCTGCATGTGAGATACTTAAAAATGATTTTTTTGCAGTTTAGTTTTTGTGTTGTTAGTTGCTCTTCTGATTTCTTTTTTTTGGCCTGCCTAGTTATATTTTTACACTTGACTTGCCAGAGTTTGTGCCTTTCTATTTTCCTTAGCAGGATTTAACTTCCAATTTTTAAAGGCTGACTTTGCCTCTAACCACCTGCTTTATGTTCTTGTTTAACCAGGGTGACACTTTTTTTTTTTTGGTTCTCATGTTTTTGTGTGTGTATGTGGGGGGGGTATGTTTCATTTGAGCCTCTATTACAGTCTTTTTTTTTTTTTTTTTTTTTTTTTTTTTTTAAAAAAAAAAAAGCTTCCATGCAGCTTGAAGGCATTTCATTCTTGTGACTGTTCCTTTTAATATCTGTTTAACTAGCTTCCTAATTTTTGTTCCCCCATTTGAAGTTAAATGCTACTACAGTGAGGTTCTTTGGTTGCTATTACTGAGAGGTTCACCTGAATTCACCTCCTGGATCAGATCGTGTGCTTCACTTAGGACTGAATCAAGAATTGCCTCTCCTCTTGTGGGTTCCAGGACTAGCTGCTCCAAAAAACGTTAATTAATGGTGTCTAGAAATTTTATCTCTGCATCCTGTTCTGAGGTTATATCTACCAAGCTGATATGGCGATAGTTGAAAATTCCCATTATAATTGTCTTTTTTTTTCCTGTTTTTGTAGCCTTTCTCCTCTCCCTGAGCATTTTGCAATCACAGTCACTATTCTGGTCACGGTGGTCGGTAGTATATTCCTACAGCTATACTTGTACTAGTCAAGCATGGAATTTCTATCCATGGAGATTCTATGGTATAGTGTGATTCATTTAAGATTTTTATTATCTTTGTTTCTTTCAATATAGTGCCACTCCCACATCAGCATGATCTACTGTCATTCTTATATGTTGTGTATCCTGGTATTACTGTGACCCACTGATTGATTAATATCGTTCCACCAAGTTTCTGTTATACCTATTATATCAATAATCTCGTTTAACACTCAGCACTCAGGGTCACCATCTTAGTTTTTTAGACTTGGGTATATGTAACCTATACACCAGGTTATAAACTGATCAGTCCTCCCTCCCTCCCTCGCAGTTGCATAGCAGTAGTGCACAACTGACCAAGTGCCTAACAGCAGTGTTTCAGAGTCTCTGAAGCCTGATACATGGGCTGCAATAATGTACACACATGCACTCATCTTGCAACTGCATTTGTGCCTGCTGGGGGTCCTAGTGAAGCCAACAGAGCTCTAAGCAGAATGAGAGGTCACCCCATGAGATGGTAGTTGAAGAATCAGCACCTAGATCAACTAACAGCTTTAAGGAAGAACTGGGACATATTTAGCAGGAGTGACTGGAGAGTTCTGTCTCGCGGACTTACTTTCTTCAATAAAATTGAAGAAAAAATCCATTTAGAAACTTTGTGAGATGGTTTTTGCATTTCTTGAACTTCATTACTGAGAACATTTAGGCCTGGTCTACACTACGAGTTTGTCGAATTTAGAAGCGTTAAATTGAATTAACCTTGCACCCGTCCACACAACAAACCATTTTTGTCGACATAAAGGGCACTTAAAATCGATTTCTGTACTCCTCCCTGACAAGGGGATTAGCACCGAAATACACATCACCGTTTCGAATTAGGTTTAGTGTGGATGCAATTCGACAGTATTAACCTCCGGGAGCTATCCCTCAGTGCACCATTGTGACCGCTCTGGACAGCATTCTGAACTTGGATGCACTGGCCAGGTGTAAAGGAAAAGCCCGGGGAACTTTTGAATCTCATTTCCTGTTTGGCCAGGCAAGCTCATCAGCGTAGGTAACCATGCAATCCCAGAATCGAAAAAAAGCTCCAGCATGGACTGGATCGCTGTATGGGGAGATGAATCCGTGCTATCAGAACTATGTTCCAAAAAACGAAATGCCAAAACATTTCAAAAAATCTGAGGCCATGAGGGACGGAGGCTACAGCAGGGACACAATACAGTGCTGCGTGAAACTTAAGGAGCTCAGACAAGCGTACCAGAAAACCAAAGAATCAAATGGACTCTCCAAGACAGAGCCCCAAACATGCTGCTTCTACGCTGAGCTGCCCGCAATTCTAGGATGGGGTCGCCACCGCTACTCCACCCCTGTCCGTGGACTCCGATGATGGGGTACTCTCCACCATGTCTGAGGATTTTGCGGACGGGGAAGATGAGGAGGAGGACGAGCTTGAGGAGAGCACACAGCACAGCATTCTCCCTGACAGCTAGGATCTTTTTCTCACCCTGACTGAAATACTCTCCCAACCCAACGAAGCCGGAGAAGGGATCTCTGGTGAGTGTAGCTTTTAAAATATAATACATGTTTTAAAAGCAAGCGTTTTTTAATCGTTAATTTGCCCTGAGGACTTGGGATGCATTCGTGGCCAGTACAGCTACTGGAAAAGTCTGTTAACATGTCTGGGGATGGAGCAGAAATCCTCCAGGGACATCTCCATGAAGCTCTCCTGGAGGTACTCTAAAAGCCTTTGCAGAAGGTTTCTGGGGAGAGCAGCCTTATTCCATCCTCCATAGTAGGACACTTTACCATGCCATGCTAGTAGCAAGTAATCTGGTATCACTGCATGACAAAGCCTGGCAGCGCATGATCCCGGTGTTTGCTGGCATTCAAGCAACATCCATTCTTTATCTTTATCATCCTCAGGAGAGTGATATTGTTCATGGTAACCTGGTGAAATAGGGGAATTTAATTAAGGGGACATTCAGAGGTGGCTGTTCCTGCTGGGCTGTTTGCCTGTGGCTGAAAAGAAATCCTCCCCGCAGTTAGCCAAGCAATGTGGTGGTGGTGGGGGGGACATTGGCGCTGAGCTATTCGTGTTTGGCTAGTGGGGATCTTCCCTGATACCAGCCACACAGTGGGGTGAGGGGTAAAGTGATCATCCCAGAGAACTGGACAGTGGGGAGGTTAGTTTGGTTTATGCTGCTGCACGTTAACGCTAAAACTGCAGCACTAGATGGCCAACTCAATGGGCTTAGCTTGGTATGGGAAAGGAGGACACTGCTGTTATGAAGGTTGCAGAAGCCGAAAGAGTATGGCTTACCATGGCCTCCTGTAAGCCGAATTCTGTTGCCCGACACTGCGTGTGTGTGATCTCTCACACCAAAGCCACAGACACTCAATATAAGATGCAAATGCGATTTTGTACTAAAATCACATGTGCTATGTAATGTGAATAGTGTCGTTCACCGTGAAAGAGTATAGCCATTGTTCTGTAAAATGTATCTTTTAAAATATTTCACATCCTCTTTTTCTTCTCACAGCTGCAAATGTTTCAAGTCTCCCTTCTCCGTCCCAATTGCTTTCTCAGATAAGGTAGCAAAAAAAACGCACACGTGATGAAATGTTCTCTGAGCTCAGGCAGTCGTCCGGCACTGACGGAGCTCAGCAGACTGTGTGGAGGGACACAATACAGGAAAGCGGCCAATGAAGGTGAGGACAGGAGGGACGATCGAGATGAGAGGTGGTGGCAGGAAGATCAGAGGAAGCAGGATGCAATGCTGGGGCTACTGTGGGATCAAACGGACATGCTCCAGCGTCTGGTGGAGGTTCAGGAATGACAGCAGGATCACAGACTGCTGCTGCAGCCCCTGTTTAACCGCCTTCCCTCCTCCCCAAGTTCCATAGCCTCCTCACCCAGATGCCCAAGAACGCAGAGGGGGAGGCTGCGGGTATCCAACCACTCCACCCCAATGGACAGCCCAAGCAACAGAAGGCTGTCATTCAACAAGTTTTGAAGTGGCCTTTTCCTTCCCTCTTATCCTCCTCCCACATGCCACCAGTGCTACCTTGTGAGTTATCTCCCTATTTTTATAATCAATTAATAAAGAATACATGTTTTTTAAATGATAGTGACTTTATTTCCTTTGCAAGCAAGCTGTGATCGAAGGGAGGAGGGCGGGTGGTTTACAGGGAATTGGAGTCAACTAAGTAGGGCGGGTTTTCATCAAGGAGAAACAACAGAAGTGTCACACGGTACCCTGGCCAGTCATGAAACTGGTTTTCAAAGCTTCTCTGATGCGCAGCGCTTTCTGCTGTGCTCTTCTAATCGCCCTGGTGTCTGGCTGTGTGTATTCAGCAGCCAGACGATTTGCATCAACCTCCCATCCCACCATAAACATCTCATCCTTGCTCTCACAGAGATTGTGGAGCCACAGCAAGCAGCAATAACAATGGGAATATTGATTTTGCTGAGGTCTGAGCAAGTCAGTAAACTGCGCCAGCGACCCTTTAAACGTCCAAATGCACACTCTACCACCATTCTGCACTTGCTCAGCCTATAGTTGAACAGCTCCTGACTACTGTCCAGGGTGCCTATATACGGCTTCATGAGCCAGGGCATTAAGGGGTAGGCTGGGTCCCCAAGGACAACTATAGCCATTTCAACATCCCCAACAGTTATTTTCTGGTCTGGGAGGTAAATCCCTTCCTGCAGCCATTTAAACAGACCAGAGTTCCTGAAGACGCGAGTGTTATGAACCTTTCCCGGCCATCCCACGTTGATGTTGGTGAAACGTCCCTTGTGATCCACCCGTGCTTGCAGCACCATTGAAACGTATCCTTTGCGGTTTATGTACTGGCTGCCCTGTTGGTCCGGTCCCAAGATAGGGATATGGATTCCATCTATAGCTCCACCACAGTTAGGGAATCCCATTGCAGCAAAGCCATCTAGTATGACCAGCACATTTCCCAGAGTCACTACCTTTGATAGCAGCAGCTCAATGATTGCGTTGGCTACTTGCATCACAGCAACCCCCACAGTAGATTTGCCCATTCCAACTTGATTCCCGATTGACCGGTAGTTGTCTTGCATTGCAAGCTTCCACAGGGATAGTGGCACTCGCTTGTGAACTGTGATGGCTGCTCTCATCTTGGTATTCTTGCCCTTCAAAGCAGGGGAAACCAAGTCACAAAGTTTCCTGAAAGTGCCCTTATGCATGCAAAAGTTTCGGAGCCATCTAAACCCGCAACACTATGCGGTCCCACCAGTTTGTGCTTGTTTCCCAGGCCCAGAATTGGCATTCCACGGCATCAACCTACCCCATTAACACCATGATCTCCAAATTGCCAGGGACCACAATTTTAGAGAAATCTCTGTCCATGTCCTTATCACTCTTGTCACCACACTGCCATTGCCTCCTCGCCTAGTTTTTCAGGTTCTGGTTCTGCATAAACTGCATGATAATGCGCAAGGTGTTTACAATGGTCATTACTGTTGCGGTGAGCTGAACTGGCTTCATGCTAGCCGTGCTATGGCATCTGCTCAGGCAATCCAGGAAAAAAGGTGCAAAATGATGGTTTCCCATTGTTTTCATGGAGGGAGGGTTGACTGATATTTACCCATAACCACCGTGACAAATTTTTGGTCCCATCAGGCATCAGCAGCTCAGCCCAGAATTCCAGTGGGCAGCGGGAACTGTGGGATAGCTACCCACAGTGCACCGCTCGGAATGTCAACACTTGCCATGGTTCTGTGGACGCACACCACCGAATTAATGTGCTTAGTGTGGACGCATGCACTCGACTTTACAATCTGTTTCCAAAAATTGACTTCTGTAAAGTTGGAGTAATTTCATAGTGTAGACAAGGCCTTACTTGAAAATATGAACTTAAATTAGTTTCCTTTTCAGTTGTCAGGTGTGCAATGAACTAGGATCTGTAGTTTGTGACTATGTACGAATGGTTAAGTCGCACATTCAGGTGAGGAATAAATAGCAGGAGAAGAGGACCGCTTGAGCAATCCCAGTCCTTATGAAAATGAAAAACTTCAGTATGAGTGACATCTTTCAGAGATTCCCACGTGGAGGCACTAGATTGAAGATGCATGTTCTCAACAAAGCACTACATTTTATATAATTGTGTTCTCTGTTCTGCTGCTCAAATATGCACTTGTTCTGGCAAGACCTTCCTATGGAACACTGGGATGTGCCAGTTGATGTGTAATGCCTTGTCTTTGGCAGGCACGTTCCCATGCCTTCCCTGGAATGGGATTGGGAACGTGCTTGCCAATGACTTACGTGGAATGGAATTGGATCAGTTTGCTTAAATACCAGTAGGTTGGTTTCTGCTATTGAAGTTGATGATTCCCTAGTGTAAGGCTGTAGTTATGGTTCTGAAGGATTATCATGTTTTCAGTACGAGTGTAGCCCTGCTTCTACACTCTGGCATAGACCAGGGATGATAATGTAACATCAGTGGAGTTACATCACTGTGTAACTGGTGTAATGGAGCTGAGAAGTAGGCCCTGTTTGTCTGTACACAATCCCTTCAGTCTTATCATGCCGTTAAACTTTTAATTTTGTCCCCAAGTCCTTTGTATTTTGTTGTTTATTGAGAGATGGGGCATAGAACTGAACACATTATTCCCCGTGAGGGGACACAGTACTATTTGTTATCTGATTATTTTTATTTACTCTTCTCAGTTATAATTTCACTGATTAGTTATCCATAATAAAGGCTAAGTAAAACAGGAAACGGTAATGCCAAAAGAATAATCATTTGCCAAGTAGAGGTTCTCAAATCCTGTTGGGAAAACATGATTTTCTATATTAGAAAAAAAGACCTGATATTCCTACAACTGTTGGAAAGCCTGTTACAGTAAAGGGAGACTAAAAGATACAGTTATATTAACATACAGTGGTTTTAATGAATTTGGAAAGGACTCTCTACCTTAAGACTTATCTATTTTAGTCCTGGATTACTCCACCCTTGATCATTATTCATTGCAATTTAAAAGCTTTAGCTTCATCAAAATAAACTGTTAGCTTCTTCTTATCTGCTGTCATTTTAAGTTTTGTTAGAAAGAACTATGGCAGCTATGCCTAAACTTGAGGTTTTTAATCAATTGGTATCTACTTCTTTCTGCTCATCTCTATAGCTCTCACTATGGAACAAAAAATGTAAATTTAAATGTGTGACAAAGTTCCTGCTCTACCTTGGTGGGTCTTGTGCTTATTGGTGGATTTGCTTGCCTTGGAGCTTCATGGCAGCTCTCAGCTTGGCCATTTTTCTGAACCCATAGTCCAGGTCGACTCCTCCTGTGTCTAACCAGCAGTTGGGAGGATTTGGGGGGAACTCAGGCCCGCCCTCTACTCCGGATTCCAGCCCAGGGCCCTGTGGAATGCAGCTGTCTAGAATGCCTCCTGGAACAGCTGTGCGACAGCTACAACGCCCTGGGCTACTTCCCCATGGCCTCCTCCCAACACCTTCTTTATCCTCACGACAGGACCTTCCTCCTGGTGTCTGATAATGCTTGTACACCTCAGTCCTCCAACAGTCCACGTTCTCTCACTCAGCTCCTAGTGCCTCTTGCTCCCAGCTCCTCAAACACACCACAAACTGAAGTGAGCTCCTTTTTAAACCCAGGTGCCCTGATTAGCCTGCCTTAATTGATTCTAGGAGCTTCTCGATTAGAACACCTGCAGCCAATCAGCCTGTCTGTCTTAATTGTCTCCAGAAGGTTCCTGATTGTTCTGGAACCTTCCCTGTTACCTTACCCAGGGAAAAGGGATCTACTTAGCCTGGGGCTAATATATCTGCCTTCTATTACTCTCCTATAGCCATCTGGCCTGACCCTGTCACATATCCCACCCCTCTGCTCAACACTATGGGGTTGGGCAACTTGGGACGTCAGGCAGTGTACTCGTGACAAGCCCTCTGCATTGCCATGGTGGCTTCCAGCCCGGTGTTGTATGGTGAATTGGAAAGGTTGTAGGGAGAGGAACCATCTGGTCATCCTTGCGTTCTTCTCTTTATTTCGCTGCATCCACTGGAGGGGTGCATGGTTGGTCACAAGGGTAAACCGTCGTCCCAGAAGGTAATAACGTAGAGTTTCCATGGCCCATTTCACAGCTAGGCACTCTCTTTCAACCACAGCATACTTCTGCTCTCTCGGGAGGAGTTTCCTGCTGAGGTAGAGGATTGGGTGTTCTTCATCTCCGACCATCTGCAATAGGACAGCTCCCAATCCTACTTCAGATGCATCTGTTTGTAAAATGAATTCTTTGTTGAAGTCTGGGGCTATAAGCACGGGGTTACTGCAGAGAGGTGTCTGTAGATCCATGAATGCTTTCCCTGCAACATCTGTCCACTTCACCATGTCTGGACCCTGGGCTTTTATTAGGTCTGTCAGGGGACTTGCTCTGGTAGCAAAATGGGGAATAAATCGTCAGTAGTACCCCACCACACCCAGGAATGCTCGGACTTGCTTTTTCCGATTCGGCCGGGGCCAATTTTGGATAGCTTCTAGTTTGTTTAGTTGGGGCTTGACCATGCCCCTTCCTACAATGTAGCCAAGGTATTTAGCCTCAGCTAGCCCTATAGCCGGGTTGGCTGTGAGGCCAGCCTGTCTTAGCATGTCTAGAACCACTTCTACCTTTCCTAAGTGGGTTTCCCAGTCGGGGATGTAATAATCACATCATCCAGGTATGCCACTGCATAACTGGTATGAGGCTGTAGGAGCTTGTCCATAAGACGCTGGAAGGTGGCAGGTGCCCCATGCGGTCCAAAAGGAAGAACAGTATATTGAAACAGACCCTCTGGTGTAGAGAATGCTGTCTTTTCTTTCGCATTTTTGGCAAGGGGAATCTGCCAGTATCCCTTTGTTAAATCAAGGATAGTCAAAAATCGGGCATTGCCCAGGTGGTCAACTAACTCATCGATACGGGATATGGGGTATGCATCGAATTTGGATATCTCATTCAGCCAGTGAAAGTCATTACAAAAACTAGAGGTGCCATCGGGTTTGGGCACCAACACAGTCAGGCTTGACCACTGACTGTGGGACTCTTCGGTGACTCCCAGCTCCAACATCCTTTTTACCTTTGCCTTGATCTCCTCCGTTTTTGCCGCTAGGACCCGATAGGGCCGTAAAGTTACCGTTGCCCCAGGGTCTGTGATAATGTGGTGATATGCTTCGGTGGTCCGGCCTTGTTTGGTTGAAAACGTGTCCTGATATCGGTTGATCATCTTAGTTACCTCCTTCTTCTGGTTTGGTGTCAGATCAGTGGATATCCTGATCTGCTCCTGCATATTATTTCCCTGGATCGGAGTCTCTTGGGCCACTACATACGCCTCTCGTTGGTGCCAAGGCTTTAAGAGGTTAATCTGATAAATTTTGTTCTTGTTTACGGCGTCCTGGCTGCCGCACCTTGTAGGTTTCTTCCCCCATCGGTTCAACCACCTCATAGGGCCCGTGCCATTGGGCCAAAAGCTTGCTTTCTGCTGTGGGTACCAACACCATCACCCGATCCCCTGGTTGGAACTGTTGGACTTTTGCCTGGCGATTTGTAATGGGTTGGCTGGGCCTCCTGCGCCTTTTCCAAATGTTCCCGTACAATAGGGGTGACCCATTCTTGCATCTGCAACACGGATTATATTTATATTTCAATTATATATTCAATTATATTTCTCCCCTCATTGGGTTCCTCTTCCCAGATTTCTTTTGCAATATCTAGTATGCCATGGGGGTGGCGTCTGTATAATAATTCAAAGGGGGAAAACCCACTTGAGGCCTGAGGTACCTCCTGGATTGCAAACATAAGGTGGGATAGTAGGGTGTCCCAATCCTTCCCATCTTGACTTACCACTTTCCTTATCATTGCCTGGAGGGTTTGGTTAAACCTTTCGACCAGCCCATCGGTCTGCGGATGATACCCTGAGAACTTCAGTCTATGTATATGGAGCAGCGTACAGAGGTCCTTCATTAGCTTCGACATAAATGGGGTACCTTGGTCTGTTAATATCTCCTTTGGTAGCCTCACTTGGGCAAAGATCCCCACCAACTTTTTAGCTATTGTTTTAAAGGCGTGTTCCGCAGGGGGATGGCTTCTGGGTAGCGAATAGCATAATCCAGAATGACAAGTATATATTGGTGGCCCTGGGCTGTCTTCTCCAGGGGTCCCACTAGATCCATGGCTATTCGCTCGAAGGGGACCTCTATGATGGGAAGGGGTACTAAAGGTGCCTTCAAGAGGGGACAGGGACTGTGCAGCTGACACTCCAGGCAGGATGCACAGTACCTCCACACTTCTTCATGTACTTCGGGCCAGAAGAATCGTTGCAGGACCCATGCCAGGGTCTTCTCTACCCCCAAATTCCCCCCAAAAAGATGACTATGGGCCAGACTTAATACAGCATTCTGGTGTTTTTGAGGTACTAGGATCTGCTATACCTTCTGCCCCTGTACTGGTGCAACCTGGTATAAGAGATTCTTCTTCATTATGAAGTAGGGTCCTGGTCCCTGGGTTTTCCCTTCCATGGGGACCCCATTTATTTCGGTCACCTCCTTCCTAATGTTGTCGTACCTTGGGTCTTCAGCCTGGTCCCGTCCAAAATTTCCTCTCCCGGGGCTAATCTGCCCGAGATCTAGGGGGCCAGTCTCTTTTGCCTCTACTGGTTCAGAGGTGTTAGGGGGTGAGTCAGACTCGGGTGTTATGGGGTATGCATTGAATTTGGATATCTCATTCAGCCAGCAAAAGTCATTACAAAACCTAGTAGTGCACCATTTTTGCACCATTTATGTGCATAGATCACTTGGCCAGAAGACAAATATTGGTACATGCTGTACTCAGTGCAGTCAACTAGACGCTCCTCACCCTGATTGATCTGCTGCTGGACTTCTGCCTCCGTAGTTAAACTTGGGTGTTTCCTCACCTTGGTGAAACTAAGTTCAATCTTCATTTTGAAGTTAGAAGCTAAGATTTTCATTTGTTAGATGAACAGTGTTCTTGAATCCATTAACTAATTTTAGGAACTTGTTTCCTTTCAGTGCTGAACACTTCCACACTCACTATCAGTCAGTGCTTCTTGGTTCAAATGGGTGCAAAGAGGCCACTTGTCACTTTGACACTATCACTTGCAATCAAAAGATGATTGTATTCCAAAACAGCAGTTTGTTTGAGCCATAAAATGGGTGGTGGTGTCGTAATTAGAATGTATACTCCAAAAGTCCTATGTTGGGCCCTGGACTTGAATGACATGGTAGAAGCCTGTGGTGCATAGATAGGTGAGTGCCTGCATGACATACGAATGTTGGGTTCAAAAGGAAGGCTTTTAAAGGCCACATTGATAACAGGGCATCTATCAGAATTCTTTAGATTGTGGGATGACGTGATCATTGAGCTGGAAAGTTTTTCGTGTACTGATAACTGACTAGCAAGCTCAAAAATCTGTGACTCCCAAGCCTTCTCAGAGCACTTATTTTAGCTTCAGTGAGTCAGCAAGAGATTAGAATGTAGGCAGTTATATAGCTCTGATCCGTGTCTCGTTGATGCATTCTTTAAAAGTCCCCAGGAAACTTAGGAGTAACTTCTTATCAGGAAACCCACTTGCAGTGAGACAAGTGCAGAAACCCAGACTGCTGTTGAGTTGAAGATGATTCATAAGCATTTAGACTCCTTTCTTTAAGATCAACTTCAAATTTAGTCAGTTTAAAAAAAATAACAGCCAGCTGAAAAGTAATTTCAGGTGGTCTATCGGCCTTGAGTTCCCTTTGCCTACTGTGTGGTTTCACAACCACTTCTGGCTGTCTCGTAAAAGATGGTAAATGTTGCTGTGAAGGAACCCCAACAAAAGTGGAAATCTACTGTAGAGAAGGGAAACAGTGAAACTGGCTGGACACAGTGCTGTTAAATGAACAAAGTAAACTTAAAAAAAAAAATAAAATTGAGAAATGGGAATTGGACAGGGAACATAAACTCCTCCATTGCCCACTTACTGTGTCCAAATGGTTATACCTGATAGCATCATTGTAAGATAACAGTACAAGACTAGAACTCTGCAGAAATGGAAGACTACCGATTCTCAATGTTCTCAGCTTCATGGTGCATCAACATGGAAGCCCAGGTAAGCTTCTGTCTGAGAAGGATATCCATGGACATTACAGGTGAAAGCCAACTTGATGGCTTCCTTTATATGTTTGTTTTACAGTAACAATTACCCTTGTAATGTAGGTCATACTGCAGGATGGATATCCTAACAAAGGCCACAGCTGCTGTTGGGTATTTATTCTGCAGTGAAGTGTCAGTGTAGCGAAGCGATGACTCACCGGTGCACAGCCTCCTGCTGGTCATCTCAGGAATTAGCTCTTTCCAGCCCAGAGCACCCTCTGCAGGCCAGTGTCTCGCCTGCTGCTGGCCCCATGTCCCTTCTGGGCCCCGGTGCCCCTTTACCTTGGGGTCCTGCCCCCTGATAGTGCCCCTACACCCTGGGTCTCCCCTCCCAGGGGAACCCCCAACCCTCTATCCCCACCTTGCCTCAGTGGCTACTGCCAGTTATCCTTTAGGCCCCACTCACTGGGGCAGACTGCAGTCTGTCATGGCCACTCATCATTGGTGAGGGGGCTTTGGACCTGCTGCCTTTGCCTAACCCCGGGCTGCCCCTTTGTAACCACAGCACCTTTTTTGGCCTTTGAAGAGGCCCGCAGCCTGGGGATTTGCCAGGCTGGAGCTCCCCAGCTCCTCCTCCCTTTCCTCAGCACTGTTCTGTCCCAAGTACCCTTCTCCCAGGCAGCCAGGTCCTTCTCTCTCAAGAGAGAGCCTGCCTGAGCTCCTGGCTCACAGCCCTTTTATAGGGCCAGCTGTGGCTTAGTTGGGGCATAGCCCCAGCTATGGCTGCTTCCCCAATCATCCTATCCTTTTCTCTCAGCCCCAACCCTCTCCAAGGGCTGGCTTTTAACCACTTCTGAGCTGGAGCGGGGTGATGGCCCCACCTACAGTCTATTCGTTTTCGTAAATAATAAGAACCGTTTAAAATGAGAAGCAGAAAGTTAAGTACTTTAAGTCCATATTAGGCCTAATTTATATTGATGGGTACTGTGGAGAAAGGTTCTTTGCATCTTAACTGAATAACTCCCCATATTTAAAATCCAATGGACTTTTCTCCATTTTACTGTAGTTCTAACTCAGCCACTCAAGAAGTGTGGCTTATGTATACAGATCTCAGGAACTCTCTCTGAGAAAGGGCATCTATATCCCTTGCCCTCTTAGACTTCAAAGAGTTATCAATCATGAGGGAATCAAAACTGCTCTCTGCTTGTTTCAAGAAGATGCATCCCCTGCTAGATTCTGTTGTGTTGGCTCTGCTAGTTTAGGTTTTTTGGGTCCGGTTCTGCAGTTGCTTTTCCCATTGAACTCCTGTTAAGTCCAATGCGAGTTCTGCATGAGTGGTCACAGGATGGGGCCCAAGTCTTTCTTGATCACTTTCAGATGTAATGAAAACAAGGCTTGTATTCCGGACTGGGTGGGAAGGTGAGTATTGTGCAAGTCAGCCCTCAGCAAATCCACTCATCTACTTATGTCATGGGAGTTAATTGTGGAGGGGAATGGTGCTTAGAAGCAGTGAGGGAGCTAAGGAAGCCTCTCTTGATGTGCTTAGGAACATCTCTGCGGGAGGAAGGAGGCAATCTTCTTCCCCAGACCCTGCATACAGGCTGACAAGTAAGGTAACTTTTTTTGTTTAGTGACCTGTTATCAACGGCTGATGCCAACTGTCCTAGTTAGTTTTGCCATTGGGTTATAAAATTGAGCTGCAACTCCCTATTCCAGCCCAGATTTCTTACTGAGGCATCACCACCACTGATGTGTATTGAAAAACATCCAGGGGCACCTTCGGATTTAAACCTGCCTCTACAGATCTAACTGGCTACTGCTTGAATCCACTCCTTCTCCAACAGGGTGGATCAAAATTGAGTAAAAAAAAACAAACAAACCAACCTTAAAGAGGACTTCTTAAATTTAAATTAAATACATTTTTCTTTTTAAAAATAAGCTGTTTAAAATGTGACATTATGATAAAATGTGTTACTGTAATCTATTAATCATTAAAATAAAGAAAGCTGCTAACATTTTCATGAGTTAAAGGATGCTTTTTAATGTGCACACAGGATTTTGGAAAAACATCTTTAACTCTTGAGGCAATTTAGGTTTCATAAATATGTCACAATTCCTATACTGCATTGAGTATCTGCAATAAGAATCCCCATCACTGGAGATTTTAGGAACAGGTTGGACCAATATCTGTCAGGGATGGTCTAGGTTTTCTTGGTCCTGCCTCAGTGCAGGGGGCTGAATTTCACCTCGAGCCAGCCCTACATTTCTATGATTATTTCCAGTGAATGTTGGTATTTACATTATTCCGAATATCAGTACTTTAAGTTTCTGTTATGCAGAAAACTTTTACTGTTTCAGTTTAACCTAGCAGGTGCAGAGAGAATGTTTTCTTCATGTGAACTAGTTGATAGGCGAACCTTGGAAAAGCAGGAAAGCTTGTTTTCCTTGTCCAGTCTATGAATATAAACCAAGGGGAGAAGATGGGATCTACCAATGCTAAAAACTTGAACATGGGGCCAGATTTTAAAAGGTGAATGGGAGCTGACATCAGTGGGAGTTAGGCACTTAACTGACCTACACGCTCTTGAAAATTCCACTGAGTACCTATCTGCATCTTTTAGGTGTCTAAATATTTTGGACAGTCTGGTCCATGGTGACCAGAAACCATCCATCAGTACACTAACAACCATTAATACTGTCTTTGGTTATAATACATGAGTTTTAAATCAAAACATGTTTTGATAATTTCCTCCCTCTATATCCAAGATATTTAAGTTTTTTTTAATTGAATTAATAAAAAAAACTAATTAAAAATGCTGGTTTTGTGCATTTGTAATATAATTTCAGTTTCTATCCAAATGCAGCTTGACACAAATCATGAGTAAAAATAATCACCTAGCAGATTGAAAAAATGCACCATTCACCATTTTCTAATGCAATAAAGTAAAAAATTAAGAATCTGAATAAATGTATGTTGAGCCACATAACTGCATCTATAAATGTGTATAGATAAGTTTATCCTGCCGGTTAGCAAAAAGTACTTTTAGTGTAAAGGTCATATTTAGTTATTACAGTCACTAAGAAAATCTTTCTTTAGGAAAATAACTTTAAAAGTACAAATGCAAAATAAGATTAAAATCTGATTTAAATCAAGGTTCCTTTTGTATTGATTGAAATCATGATTACAATTAGTGATTTAAATCAATTCACCCTGTTCTCCAGTCCCATCACTTAATAATGTCTTGGATGCAACTAGGGTTTGTATGATGAGGTGCATGTATCCCACACTAGAGCAAATCAGGGGGTTACCTCACTTCAGAGGGTCTTACCTCCCTGGCAACCCATGTCGCTGGCCAGCTGGAGCAAAAGAGCCCTCGCCCTGAACTCAACAAGGCAGGTATTTGAACAGGAAAAGGAAGGGTTTGGTGGCTCTTAGAGTCCTTTTTTCCTTCCCTCTTTCTTGTTTCATCCCCATGGGGAACGGAGCCAAGAGCCTGCCAGAGTCAGGTGGCAGGGTGCTGGTGGAAGAACTGTGGGAACAGCCTGCTTTTCATTTGCTGAGGATTGCATGCTGCTTGAAGGGTCTTTTGGGTGAGACTATCTGATCTCTTGTCAGTTTGTTGGTAGGGACTGACTGAAGCCTGCTGGGGGTTTAGCAGTGGACTCTTTGCAGTGACACACATGTAGGGGAAGCCTGGGTGTGTCTTCCCTAAAAACAGGCTGAAGCCATAAAGAGACATTATAACTTGAGATAGAGTTGTGGCTTTCCTTCATGGCATTGTTTCTTTACTTCCCGAGCCTGATGCTACAGCTCCAGACCAGCCTTGCACAGTGTGGAATATTAATTCATTGTAAGTTTACCGTATACCTTTTGATGCAATGTTGAGATGCAGGTGCTGTCTCTACCTTAGGCAGTGATGGAATGCTGTACTTATCAGTTCATAAATAAAATCCCATATACACTTAGTATGCGAACAGGTAGGCTGTGCTTTGTCCTCAAAAGAACACTTTGCAGCTTCATAATCTCCATGCTGTCCATCTACATGTCAAGTTTTCTCTCTGCACCAGATTGAAAAATCAGGATTCTTCCTTTTGCAGTGAGCAAAATGCAATTTTCATTGATTGCTTCTTAATACTTCACATGCAAAAAGGAGGCACAGTGACAGTGGCATCCTTCTCTCTCATCTGGAGATAGGTCTGGATCTAAGCAGTGGTCTGAAATCCCTGGGGACTCTGTGGGAGTGGGGTAGATTGGAACTGCACTTTTCATCTTGGAGACCATCTCAACTTACTTTACTTTTAAACCTAGAACCTTCCAGATATTATAATTGTTAATTACTGAACTATATTCTAGTCATGAAGAAAGTGTTGTTCAAGGCGGTGTTGATCCTTGTTTCCCAGTCTATGATGGAAAAACAATGGCAAACTCTCTTTAACTTAAAAATGGCTGCAGTTGTTTTCAGTCCTATCTCTTTCCATTGCAGATGGCCCTTATTCCAACAGGAATGTTCACAATGGGTACTGATGAACCTGAAATACAGCAAGATGGGGAATGGCCTGCTAGAAGAGTCCATGTTAGCCAGTTCTATATGGATCGGTATGAGGTCAGCAATGCAGAGTTTGAGAAATTTGTAAATGCCACTGGCTATGTTACAGAGGTAAGAGAAAAGCTACTGTGGGATTAGCTGTCAGAGTACCCTTCTGGGAAATTCAGGCTCAACTCTTTTCCCAAAGGAGGCCACATTCTATGTTTTGCTTGTAGATTTACAGGCCCTAGAAACAAATATATTCTATCCAAATTGGTGGCAAGTTTAAACAATTTTTGCTTTTAACCTCTTCTAGATGGGAAAGGATCCCACAAAAGGGGCTGTTGACACCTTGCAAATGCCTTTTACACAGTATTTGGTTGGTTTAACTGAGAAAATAATCTTAAACTGAATGGACCACAGACAGCACATGCTGAAGACCTTGGCCCAAACTCATGCCTGATGTGCTTTCAGTGGCATTAGACTAGTTATGAATATGGTGTGTTGTATTTCCAGCAGGGCTCTAGGTATTTGAATTCAGGCAGGCTTTCTTTAGGAAAAGCAGTGTAGACTGAGTTTGGGTGATAGACATCTGGTTATAATGATGTGTCTTGGTGTAGTTGGGCTGATGTAACAAGACAACCCCCCAATGTATATGTTCTGTGCTGGTGCAGGTTACCCTAGCAAGACTTGCCACTACAAACCCTGCTTTTACTGGTGCTGCTCGTCAGCACGGGTTAGGACCAGTGCAGCTATGCCAGTAGGTATCCTTGGTATCGACAGGCCCTGATTGAGATTGCTAAATGCATGCTTTTAACAAACCACCTTAATGTGTCTAGGGAGGAGTTTAAGACACAGTACTCCAGACAGTGAGACAGCTGGAGAAACTGCAGGCTGGCCAAACATGGCTGCTTTCTAGCAATCTGGGCAATACAAGGTATCCATTCCTCTTCTGAGAAACAGTAACCCACTCTAGAGGCCCAGATCTTTTCTGTTAGTTCAGAAGCTGTGATGACATGCCTGGTGTGCTTTCTGTAATACAAGTAAGCCATCTAGCCAAAATCAAGTTATCAGTAACTATTCAGGCTTGAGAGGAGGCCCGCTCTTGGAAGCAGAATTTTATTGATAAACTGATTTGGATGACGAGAATCCCTTCACCCTTCTTGCATAAAGTTCAGGCAGAGGGCTGTTCTTATATCAGTGGAACCAATTTGTACTCATTGAGCTGTTGGCTCAGTAATTGAGGTAAAGTCACTTAATCCACTTAAGTTTGAACACAGGCTCTTCATTGCAAACAGCTTCTGGAATATGCCTTACACTCCAATGCCCATTGTATTATTATCTTGTGGGATGAAATCTATTTCTGGCTCTACTTGATGATTTCAAATGGAATGGTTAGATGTTCCACTCAACACCCTGGCACAAGGCCACTTTGTACATGGGATTTGGAAAAATATATTCAGAGCTAGAATAAACAGCACTGAGTCTACAGGTTCTTGAGAAGCAGCCGAGCTGTTGTCTGTAAAAAAAACATTTGTCTGCATAACTGATTTTTCTCGGGTAAACATAATACTAGCTTAATGAGTTTTTCTTCTCCAGCAAAAGGCTAACTTGGTCTCCAGTATAGCCAGTAGTGATTATTTTCTGTAGCTTTCTGTTTATGCACAGGGTGCAATCTTCAGTTGCTCATAAATCCTGTTAAAAATAACTTTTTTTTCAACAAGCTAAGGAACTAGTCCTCAGTGAAGACCCCTGTCAAGATCAAACTTCAGGCACTCTAGTTTGAGCCCTGTCCCTGGAAAAAGTGGCTGGAAATTCTTCAGATGGGAAAGGGATGGAGGGAGGAAAAGAGATTTTTTTTTCTCCCTTCCTTGTTGCTAAGTCAAATGGCTGAAGGGATTTTGTCCAAACTCTGCACAATCTGGATTTTGAGTGGTGAATGTACAGGAATCTTCAGTCCCAAAATTGACTCTTTCAGAAAGTTATTAGAATGTGGAAACAAGATTACAATGGTTTGCAACCTTGACTACAGTGGGCACAGCTGGGTGGCCTGTTTTGATAAACTCCAGCAATGAAGTAGAAAGACAGTCGTTTTTAACCTGTTTTGGTTTTAACCAATAACCTGTTTTGACTCTCCTCATAAACCAACCCAGGTATTAAAATACTTTTTGCTGTGCTGATGCACCTCATGTATTGTGAGTTAGCGAAATGGCTAATCACTGTTGTTTTTCCTTCTGAAAATGAGGTAGCATTGTAGAATGTTAAGATAAATGGATTAAATTTAATAGTCCTCTGGGTTTTGTGCCAACACCTTAGTATGTGGAGCCAGTGAGCATTGAAAACGAGTAAACTATGCCACTTAATTATTTTTGTATGACTTCCAAAGTAAAGGAAGATTAATGGAATAGATTCCTTACTATTAATATTATGTACATTGCAGTATTGCTTTTTAAAAGCAAATCAGGACAATTAAAAAGCTTTCCAATTAATAGATGTAGAAATGGTTGCAGGACTTCTTAGAGCTGTCATCTGTTTCACTAATTCAGTCGGTCTGCACTTTATATCAGTGACTGTTAAAGAACAACTATATCCCTGGGTAATTTGGCCTTTCATCCACTGTACTTCTGCTCAGTATATTGTTTGCTTTAAAGCAAACTCAGAATTCCTATTGGAAAGAATTAATTTAAGTCTATTATCTCCTTAATGGTCCCACTTGATGCTTTCTTATGCTGGCATTTTAGGGGTAAAACACTTCCAATGGACTCCTACAATCTGCTTGAATTCAGTATATATATTTTTTTCCTTCTAGGCGGAGAAGTTTGGAGACTCCTTTGTATTTGAGGGTATGTTGAGCAAACAAGTGAAGACTGAAATCCAGCAAGCAGTGAGTAATGTGGTTTACAACTGGTAGAGAGCCTGACTAGTGACCACAAAGAAGGATGCTTTAAGACTTGAGGCAATAGTATTAAGCTGTGCTGTGTATCCTAATCCATTTACAAGAATATTGGGATCTGCCATGAGGATTTGGATTTCAGTAAGACAAAGAGGAGAATAATAGGCTTTGAGGGTTAGGTAGTACGGAGGGTTAGTGTGCTACTCTGTCACCTCCAGTGACCTGAGCTTCAAACTGGGAATAAGTGATTCCTTAAAAATGCATGTGGCTTGGTCTCCAGTTCCACTGCCCCCAGTGCTCTGATCAATACAAGCATAAGAGTGTAATAAATATTGACTTGACAAGATTATTAGTTGTATTGTGGCTGTCTCTAGGAGCCCAGTTGTGGAGTAGGACCCCATGTGCAAGACATTGTACAAAGAACAGAAAGGTAGTCCTTACCCAAAGTGCTTGTAGTCTAATATATTACAGTACTTGCCCACGCTTTCCTGGCTCAAGCCCCATTTATCAGAAATAAAGTGGATTGGAGAGAAGCCTAAAGTTACTGATTGAAGGGAATGGTTAAAAATTAATCCACATACTTAAAATAGGCCTTCCTGTGACAAAGGGCCTTTCTCTAGATTATAGGTCATAGAGGAATATGCGCTAGTCAGTGGGACTGACGATGGGAATTCTTGTGTTTTGTTCCTAGATCTGCTGTGAATAAATCAGTCCACCTGTAAAAAGGATAATACCTACCATCAGGTGTTGTAAGGGTTATCTCATGTCTAAAAAGTGTGTGGCAATCCTCTGGAGATGATCAAGTGGTGGTCAGTGAATTTAAAACATAACTAGCACCTTTTAAAAAAATAAAATAAAATCAAGGACGCCCTAAAAATGAGCAATATAGAACTTAGCAATGTGGGCTTTCTCTGCAGAAACAAAACCCTTCTACAAATGGCTTGCTTCCCCTCTCCCCCCCCACCCCCTCAAAAGAGAGGCATATTACTGCAGTGTTCTGGTGCTATATAGATGATTGCAACCTTTCCTCTCTCTGCTTAAGGTGGAGCAGTTTTCCCCCTTAGCAGCATAGCACTAAGAGGAGCAGCAGAGTATTAAATTTCGCTTAAACATCTGCATAGGGTACCACGTGAGAGGGTTTTAGATCTTTATTTTGGCAGACTGTTGAAGACACATGATTTGGTATTTTAACACTTAACCTTCACAAAAGTGATTCATCTTACAAAGTGCATAGTGTGCTTTTAGGGGAAAATGCTATGCCCAGGAGCAAGGACCTTGTACAGAGCACTACAGAAATGGTAACATGAGGTAAAATTAACACTGCACACTTTTACTTGCCGTATGAAGAAACAAAACCTATAAATGAAAAGGAAGGGAAGAGCTTATGAGGCTTTTCAGCTACAGTTTGAAAACTCATGGCAGATGTGAATCTGATGGGTTGCAAATGGCATAACAGCAGTTTGTTCCATCATTCTTGAAACTGAAGGATAGCCTAAGCTTTTTGTTGTTAACTAAAACAAGGAAAGAAATATGATTGGAGTAAGGCTGTTAGGCGTATTGTAATGCAGTGCCAGAGCTTGGGGATTGTGGGGTATTAGACCATATTGAATTTTAATAAAGTTTAAAAAAACCCAAAACACCTAAAGCTTCCAGTACATAAGTAATGATGTGTGCAGATGCTGAAGGTGGAAGAAATACAGTCACTGGATCACAGTTAGGATCGCTTATATGCCTGGGAATATAAAATCTGGCAGGCAATGTTCCAGAGTTGTGTGCAATCCACACTGGCCTTCTGGTGCTGTGCTGCAGAAATCTACAAAGCAGGTTGTGGTTAAGCAAACCAACCTCATTCTGTAGTATTTTAAAGTGAGTGCTTTTGTAGCCTAGCTGTAGTCTTTTGTATAAACAAATACTGTGTATCTGGGAGCCACTTGCCTTGATGTTGTATCCAAACTGTCGAGTATTGGCCATAATGCTAATAGCAGCAGAGTTGTGCTGAAGAGTTGGCATGGAGCCCAAACTGGTCCTCTCTGCTGCTTCCCCACATGGATTTTCCGTATTTGGTTAGAGTAACTTTTAGAGGACTTTCCTTTTGTTTTTCAGTATTTATTATTAGGATGTCTTCTAAGTCACTGGCATGCGGAACATCCTCGGGTTAGGCATGGAAAAAGATATTGTGCTGATTACATTGGCAAGCTGCCCAGGGGAGCAGTGACTGGCCTTCCTTGTGGTTTGGCATTTTTTAAGCCGCTGTTAATAGTTTAGACAAAAGTATACCCTTAAAATGTGTGGGATCTAGAAAATAAAAAGTGGAAAAGCAACTTTTGATCTTCTCTTCCCCCCCCACAACCTTCAAATCATCTGCATAGTAGGGAATCCAGCTTTAAACAGGTGATTTTCATTTGTGTGATCAGGATTTATCGATTTCCATAAAGGAGACTATAGTAGCAGTGATATTGACTTATTATTAATATGACAGTGACACCCTTCCAAGATCAGGGCCCCGTTGTGCTAGATTCTGCTCCAATACAAGTGAGAGACTGTCCCTGCTCCAGGAGCAAAAGTGAGAGAGGGAACAATTACAGACAGATGACTTGTGGGTTATACAGTGGGTCAGTGGTAGAGTCGGGAATAGAACCCAGGTCTCTTAAGTTCCAGTCCAACTCTCTAGCCATTGGACCATGCTTGAAATTGTGGACTTTTGGTTTAGAGTAGGATATTTCCTGTGAGGCCTTGGTTGTGTTGTTACAAGAAAGTAAAGAAAATGTCTGTAGTTTTGAACAAGCATTGTATGTGGGTTGGGAGGAGGAGGAGCATCTTCTTACATTTGCCTAAACAAAGACTTGCAAAGGAGTGCTGGAATGATTTGTGTAGTGGGGGAGCGAAAGTGATTGAACCAAACTGTAAACCCTGTATATGAGGGAAACCACTTCAAGCTGGGGGGGGGCAGCAGCACTCCCATCACCCCTAGTTCCAGCAACTATGACTTGCATGTATGCAGCTAGAAAAGAGTTACATTGGTGTAGACAGAGAATTAGCCTGCCTGGAGAATATCCTAAATGGGTGATTCACTCAGAAGGGATGGGCATGTCTATTAGTACTTCATTGGCATTGAGCCTGTAGAAGTAGCTTATAAGAAAATTGTTTTACTGTATCACTAGATCTGTAGTATTCAGTTTGGAGTGGTTTTGTTTTGTTCGATATCCAAGTGAGACAGAGATCAACAGTGAATGATTCAGAGGTTCCCAGTCACCCCCAATAAGCTTTGAGTCTGGTTTAAGTCACTGAGGAGTGGGGAAGCTAATAGAGGTGGCAAGGAAATGTGTACTGTGGTCTTGTTGTGGTGAAGTAGCTCTATTTCTCGCAGCAGAAGTGACTGACCTGATAGTGCTGGAGTTGCTGGCCCTCTATTCAAATTGGATATCGACCCCTTGGTGGTCTTGCTGGTTACCTTAGATGCTGGATTTCCATGTAGTGTAGATTTTTCTGAAATCAGTACTGGTCCCTCCAAAGGACCCATCAGTTGGCAGAGCACCATAGGCGTTGGATCCTTCCCTGCAGAGAATGGAGGGAATTATCATGGGCTGCCCAGGCAATTGGCATCCACCTGGTGTGCTGGGCTAGAAAATGCCTGCACCTACAGGTGCACTGTCCTTACCAAATGTAATCCCTTTGCTTGCACGCCATAGTGAAATGAGTTCATGTCTAGAGTCCATCATGTCTCCACAATTGATGCAGTTGTGACAGCACCTGAGTAAAAATAACAGCACCTGAAAGCCCAGTTTTCTGAGTGTGCCTGGAAAGAACTGCAGGGTTCTCAGGGCTGGGGGGGGGCGTAAAATAAAATATGCAGTTAAGAGGTGTGATCTTATAATTTCACTCTAATAAAACTTATACATTAAAAACAAGCTGAACTTGCTAAACAGCAGTCTATTCAGAAATAAGGTAAGCTTCTAAATAAAGCACAGAAAGGACTTCTAAGTGGCATGAATTCATGGGTCACCAAGATCAATAATCGGGAAGATGACAGAGTTAAAAAGGCTTGTTTCATGTCTTTGCAGAACTGGGTCAGCTGATGTGTTCAGCATGTGTAGTACAGTACATGAGCTTTGGAGCCACAAGTATCTCCTGTGGATGCTGCTAATGTCCCTGTAAGTCACACAGTGTATAATGCATCCTGAAGGCGGATATGATAGAGGGAACCCCTTGCCAACACACTGAACGGGAAGCTGGAGTGAACATAGAGCACTGGTCACTACCAGCCGCACGATACCAGACCTAATGGACCCTGACCTGATCCACTAGAGAAAAGTGTCAGTTTTTTGTTTCTGAGAGTTTGGCTTTTTTTGGTGTGACAAGCCCTCAGGCAATAAAAGTGAGGTGTGAACGTAGTGAGAAAATTCTTCAGGAAGTTATGTTCTTGTGGCAGTATTGGTATGGCATAAAACACCTAAATGAGACCAAAGATAGATGTCAAACCCAATGGTGTTTGACTGTCTGACAAGGAGAGGTTATTTGCCTAGCTCAGTGATCAGAGAATCCCAAAAGAAGGACTCTGGAAGCAGGCAGGCAATCCTCATAATATGGAGCAGGTGGCCGTGTGCTAAAGGATAGCTCATATTTTAAAAAGGCAGCTCTGGAAAAGTGCATGTAGATCAGAAATGGCTAAGATGACTTGGCACAAGCTAGCGAACCAGCTCAGAAGATGAGATAACTTAGCAGTCAAAACATCGGGTTTGGATTTCCTGGAGATCAAGAGTCAAACCCTGACTTGAGTCCTCTAAGTGGTTTTCGCATAACTCCTTTACATAATAAAGGAGCAGATCCAAAATAGAAGAGTGTTGTAGGTCATAATTTAGGTGGTTTGTTATGGTTAATTGGGGTCTTGAATGACAGGAGGTGTTGTAACTCATAACTGAGATACAGTGGTGGAGTATGAGAGCTTAGTACTACAGTAGTCAGGGTGGTTGTTCAGGATAGAGGTCTCTTGGCAGAGCAGCATGGGGGGATGTTTACATGTGCTATTACTCCACTCCTGGGTCGTTTTTAACAAATGTACATTAGAACAAGTAATTTCAAGGATTGTCTCTGCTCAGTGGAAAGATACTAAGGCATACTTTCCAGTAAAGAAGTTGGCAAGCTGTTAAGAGAAAATGCACAAGCTTTCAGCTCTTTGTGCAGCTGCCGTGAAGAAAGTAACAAGGATGACACCTTGTATTCCCCTCTCAATACAATGTAAATCAAAGGGTTCCTAAATGTATTCACTGGAAAGAAGTGGGAGCTTGTCATTCCAGGTCTGGGGAAGATAAACTCTTACATCTTCTTGATTTTTTTTTTGATATTTTTTTTTTTTTTAATTTTGGTCAGAAGAAAACTTGTGAGACAGTTTCAGAACAAGGGAGCTATACAATGTTAAATGCATGGATTTGTATGCTTTCCATTTCTTCTAGGAGGCATTTAATGTTCAGTATGGAAATGTCTGTGGACTGATGACTGCAAACTGGGATTATCCTGTCACTAGGAGTAAAAAAAAAATATCCAGGTGGATTTTTATTGTGAATGTTGCCATGTGTGAATCAAGTTTTAGACCATCAAACTCTATTCCCTCTCCCCCCCCCCCCCGTATACAAACCTAGTCAATATTGTTATAACTTAAGATAGTTCTAATCTTAGAAGTGCCTCTTGTGGATCAAGGCCCTATTGCGCTAGACACTGTGTGAACATAACAAAAATCTGTATTCCCTTCCCTGAAGAATTAGAATCTAAACATAGGATGAGACAAATGAGGAGGACAAGGTAATAATTAAACAGTTATTTGTATAACAAGCAGCAGTCCTGACATTGAAGCGTTCTTGGGTGTTGCGATAGGGGTCATTGTGGAAGCTGCCTGTATTTTATTATTACAATACATGTTTGTTTGTGTTTGCTATATGGTTACAAGGGATGCTTTAAAGATAATGCAGGTGTCAATCTCTTTGAAGTTTTTAGCTCCACCATGCTGAATCCTGACTCATAACCTCAGGATCTGGAAAAAAAGAGGCTGGAAACTGTGAACAAAGAAGTTTGTTTGGGTGTGATAAATTGAGGGCCTGTGATGTGGAGGGGGAGAGATGGGGTCTGTGGAGAATCAGACTGAATCCCAGACCCAGAAACGGGGTGGAGGGGGAAGGCAGCTGAGCAGGCCTGCCTGAGTTTTAGGTATGTACAGACTGCTGATTGTGTTAAACCCTTTTCTCTTGGTAGGCTGTGTTCCTACTGTCGAGATTAAGCAATACTGTGCTTTGAAAAGATGGTTCTGGGATAAGGGGAGTCTTGCAGGGCAGCTGAATCTAGTCAGGCCTGCTGAGCAGTCACAGTTGGTTCCAGGAGGCTGTAGTTTAAGAGGGAAAATTGCTGGATTCTGTCCCAGAGGGAGGCAAGAGGCCTGTCACATAAGGTGATAAAAAAGTGTTCAGAGGTACCAGAGAGAGGGGGGTCAAACGTGAGTTTTAAGGAGGACAGTTTAGTGCCTTTGCAGGGTTTAGGGTTTTTTTTTGTTTTGTTTTGTTTTGTTGTTTTTTCTGTGTTTGGCAGATGTCATATTTTCTAGATGAGGTCACTAAACCATGGGTTACTTAAATGTTATGTCCTATAGGACATTCTCTGTTGCATTTATGCTTCTGGGATACTTTTGGAATTAGTAGTCTACTAGTTGCAGAAGATTGGAACATTTAGAGCTGTCTACTGATACAAGATGACAATACCACCGATTCTTTTTTCTATAGAAATGGTAGGATTATGATGTTAATAGGTTGCAGGATGACTCTGACTACTTCAGTTACAGTCAGCAGCACATAGTGTATCTGTACTGCATGGGATTGTGGATGACCAGGGATTGCTGAACCACTGGAAAAATAGAAACCCATAGGTCTTTCTGGAGTTCCGTATATGTTGCCAATGAGCAAGCAAAGAGCAGCACGCTTCAAATGCATCCAGCAAGCTCAAAGGCAAATTGCAGAGCAAAAATGTAGTATTCTTGCCAGTGCTCCTGCTGCTGTTGAAAGAGAAGCCTTTTGTTTGTTGCAAAGTTAACCCAAAAAACTTCCTGACCACCAGAACTTGATTGGTTCATTGCAGTGTGAACTTTGTCTGCTTTTCTCGGAGCTGCACACCTGCTCTGTATATGAATAATACAGCACACTTTATGCTTCTGTGAAGGAAAAGGTCCCTACATCAAAGTAAAATTTTGGTTCTCAGTTAAATCTTGAGCCCTTTCCTAACTATCATTTTAACATTCTCATCTTGTCAAATTCTTAACTGTCCCATATTGCCAACTCTGGCTGTTCAAAAATCAAGAGATTTTTCTTAAATTCTATTATTTTTGAAGTCTCATGATTTTCATTTACAGTCTGTTTTGGGGCCTGTAAGAGGGCCCCTTTCTAAGCTTTACTCCAGTGTTAAAGGCTGGAAAGTTACTTATTTACTTGCAAGTGAAAGCTGAGATTCTCATGCAGTCAGAGGACTTCAGGTGCGGGGCTTTGAGAAAAACAATCCCAATATTGTGAGTTGTGATAGAATTGCAAGAGCCAGCAACGCCATGTAAGAGAGCTATCCAGTGGAAGAAAAAAGTTAGTGACTTTACTTTTCTAATTCACGAATTTGAATGTATTTAATTTCAGATTTGGTGGAGTTAGTTTTAAGAATGAGAATGAAATATAATTTATTTGTGTAATTATAGAGTATTTGTTTCCACCTCTTTGTGTTTGCAAAATATTCTGCAACAACACAAGAATAACAATCATATCTGTAGATTGACTCTTTCAGGCAGCTACTATGACAACCTTGGTATCTGACAGAAGGATGACTAGAAAAGGTCTCTTCTTTGTTTTGATCCTTGAAGCAATATTTAGTTCACACTGTTTACATTAAAAAAGGGAAAGGAGTACTTGTGGCACCTTAGCGACTAACAAATTTATTGAGCATAAGCTTTCGTGAGCTACAGCTCACTTCATCGGATGCGAGCTGTAGCTCATGAAAGCTTATGCTCTAATAAATTTGTTAGTCTCTAAGGTGCCACAAGTACTCCTTTTCTTTTTGCGAATACAGACTAACACGGCTGATACTCTGAAAACTATTTACATTGTAATGTGTCTCTCTGCAGTCAGTTACATCTGTTTCAATTTAACATAAGACTGTTGCTATGGAGATGGTGTGTTGAATAGAAATAGGTCATGTCGGTGCCATTTTCAGTGTATTTATAGAAAAGAAAGGGCTAGCTGGGGAGAGGTCTGGCTCAAGTGAAGGAAGAAGGTGCATTTATCTAAACACCTTTGATTGATTTGGGTGGAGGCTTGTTTTAAATATAGGGACCACATGTACAACTGTAGCCTGTTAAAAATTCCCCGAATCCTCCAGGAAAGGAGGGTTGCATATGTATGTGTGAGAGAGACAGGACAGGATCTTTATGCTCAATGGAATACACCCTTTAAGTAAGGAAATCGCTTGCAGAACAGGTGAAATAATAATATTCCAGGGCTGTGTATCCTTAATCTCTCTATCTGAAAAGCTGTCTCTGACTTGAATCACCAAGCCTTGTCACTGCACTACATTAATCTATTTGGGACTCTGACCTAGGGCAGGACCTTGATGGGAGCTGATAATAACCATTCAAATTGACCTACATATGGTAGCCACAGTGCAGTCGTAATAAACATTGATTCTAGCAGCCTGGACTGTGCAAGTGAAATTGAGCACACAGGGCTGCTACGATTACTGACGCCTATGAGAGATGAACCTTCCATGTTTGTGCAGAATGACCTGAATATCTCATAGCCCAGTGGTTAGGCATGTACCTGTGAGGTGGCAGATCCCTGTTCAAATCCCTTCTACCCCTCAAGTGGAGGAGGGACTTGAACTAGGGCTGCCGCACATCCCAGGTGGGTACCCTAACCACTGGGGCTATGAGATATTCTGCCCGTCTCCTCTCACCCATGCTTATGTATAGGGGCCTGATCTAGTAGGCAAGCTCTGAACATGCTTGTTGGGTCGGCAGGTGACTTAAAGAAGCACCTATCTTTCCTGCAGTTGATGCATAGCTCTGGGGCTGAGAGAGTAAATAGGACTCATTGACCTGGAGCAGCGAACTGCAGCCAGTGGGAGCTGCGATCGGCTGAACCTGAGAACATGGCAGGTAAACAAACTGGCCTGGACTGCCAGGGGGCTTACCCTGGTCTAGCTTAGGTGGGTCATTTCCTAGCATGCTGTCTTTTGTGAATCCTATTCTGAGGTGCTTATCTCTCCCCATTCGTTGTATAGGGAGCCAAGGCACCTAAGTCAGGCTTCAGGAATTCCAGTGATTTTTCTAGGTGCCTAATAGTTAGGCATGGCAATGCTCAGCATCACCTCAGCTAAGCTGCTTTGTGAATCCAGCCCAAAGTCTCTCTCTAAGGTTTTAGCACAATGATTTAAATACTTTCCAATTCAAAAAAAGGAGCTTAGATACTGGCATCCAAATGAGATTGAACCATGAACTCCATGTAGCCTCATGGGATGGTTCGTGGAAGATGGATTCAACTAGAGCAGGGGTAGCTGAGCTGCATGTGGCTCTTCACAATAAAACTGTGGCTCATGGAGTGGCCCCTTCCCCGCTCCCCCATTCTCCACCTACCAGACTGGCATGAGCAGGGGGGAGGGAGACTTGGCTTTGCACCCTATGGCAGGACTAGAGGCTTCTGCCAGAGACTGGTGCCTGCTGGGGGGTGAGGGGGAGAGGGGGCACAATTTTCAAGGTTCAGCTCCCCCCTCCACTCCCCCTCAGCAGCTTGAGTCATGTCCCCCCCAGGCATGTCCAGCCTCTAACCCAGAGGCTCCTCCCTACAGCTCCCAGGTTTTTTCACTGCATCTCCCCACAGCTGCAGCTTCCAGCTTGCGGGCTCCAGCAGCTGCTGTGCAGGGAGGGGGCCCAGCAGCACCAGGCGACTGAGCAGGGCCTGCAAATCCTGGCAAAAATCCCACACATAGCCTTTGGCTACTGCCCAGCGGAGAGGGAGGTCTTTGGGCTTCAGCAGGAGCAGGGCTGAAGCTGCAAGCCCTGGCAGGCCTGCTCCAGGTCTTGAGCTTCTGAAGATTGTTATATGCGGCTTGGAGGGTCAGTAAGTTTGACCACCCCTAAACTAGAATTTGTGATGAAATGAAAAATTCAGCCTCACTTGCAAACTGATCTACAGAACAGATTCAAGAACAAAGTCCTGAGAAATGAGATTTCAGAAAGCAAACCTAGGTTACTCAGTTACGTGTTACTATCCATAAAGCAATTTACCAGATTTTATTTGAAGGGATGCTATCAGCCAAAATTTGGGGCAAATGAGTTTTCTAAAACTGTTACAAACCCAAGACGAATAAAAATGTTTTCATGATCATTTAAAGAAACCCAAGGGAAATGTTTGTTTTTCAAACAAACTTTCCCCTGCAATGTATCCAGCCCTGGCAGTACAGCACTTCTTCTAATCCCTAACCTGCCTAAGGAGAATGGATCACTAGACAATATCGCCAAAGGCCAGAATAATCTGCTGGCTTTTGCTGACTTGTCCCACGGAAGTCAGTGAAGCTATTGGTGGAATAAGGGACTCACAAACTGTTCTGGAAAAGTAAATAGGACTCTGAGAAATTTCATTTTTAATCGAAGGTGGCAGTAGCTGACTATGCCTCAGTTCCGCAAATTGCTTCATGGATGTGGGAGAAATTGTAGGAGTGAGTTTGTTGTTAATGATTCTCCTTGCAGTATGATTAAATTGTGTCCTCCTGTCTACACAATTTCATGAGAGGAGTGTACTGTACCCTTACTGTAGTTTCTTAGAGATTTTAGTTCTACAGCAGAGACTATGGGGAATGTAAATATTCAGGTGATTGAACCAACCATATAAAGTATTCTACTGTTCAGCCTTCCTAAAACAACATCCTTATAGTTATCAAAATAGTTGTCCTGTTTTCAGAGCTGTTATCCACTAAAACTGCTTGAATAAACATTTCAATAAAAGTGACTTTTCTTAGTCTTTATTTTATTTTTTTTAAAGAGAGAATAATTTTGCTAATAGAGAATCTGTGGTCTATATTGCAGATTAAAGAGTGAATCAAAGTGAAATGGTTGATATCTTATTTAATTATCCCTTCTGGACCTATTGTTCAGAAGCATATGTTCTGTTTTTGCAGACTGAATCTGTCACCCAGTCTATGGAACACATGTCTAGATCTGAAGCATGAGAATGTCAGGCATTATGAAAGCAATTAAGCTCCCTAGTAGTATGAGAAGGTTTGCAGTATTAAATGATGGGGGTTGTAGATCCTCATGGTGGACATCATGGTGTCATTTGAAAACAGGTCCCCAGCGTTCCACAAGGCCCAAGGTTGGAAGGTGTTGAAATACACCCTGCTGTCTGACACCCTAAGAGCTCAGGGCTATGAGGTCAAGATCCGCACCCTAGTCGTGAGAGCCTTGGGAATGTGGGACCCCCACAATGAGCCGGTGCTGAGAGCATGCGGAGTCGGTCGGCACTACGGCAGGCTCATGAGATGGCTCATGGTGTCTGACACCAACAGGTGGTTCAGAGACATTTGCACGGAGCACATCATGGGACACCGACAGTACTAGGACAAGTAAACAAAACCGCTGGTCAGGGAAATAACCCACTTCCTCCCTTCCCTGATGAACCAATGGACACACCCCATCCATGTACCTATTCGCTACACCAACGCTGACTTGGACTCTAAATACATTATATGGGTGGCATACCCAAGATCACTTATTCACTGACTCTTTAAAAAACTCCCACACCCCAATCTGGGTCTGTGCTGGTTATGTATTATGTATGTATCTTGTGAACCTTGTAACTGATATTTGTAATCTCTCATAACTCAAGCCTGACCCCAGATGTACAGTACCTTCCTCCTTAACTTGTGTACATTTGATTTTAAACATTAGCTTTAATACATTTTTTAAGTCTGTTCTCTTATCAAATTAGCCTTTGTGCTGATCAGAATTAGAGCAATTAAAAGCTTTAAAGCATTCTGAGAAGTTTGAAATGCATATAACGTTTTTCTTTTTGGAAAGAGAAGCTTAATGCATATTAGTTGATAATGTCAATAAATGATTGACTTAATTGTTATTTGGAAACTAATCTGGAGGTTGTGGTATACCTAGTCTAGATCTGTTACCCTGTTTGTATACTTCATCTGTGTATCTTCTAAAAAATCTGATTGTTTGTTTGCAAAAACTGGCAGCCCTTTGGTGTTCAGTTCAGCACAACCAGAAACAGAAGAGAGACCTGCAGTGCTTTCGTGTGGAGAGACTTTTTCTTCTTTCTCTGTTACCATACACCATTCAGATTGAAAGCATGTTTTTGCTATTTGTGCATAAGGAAATGCTTCTTAGTCACTTGCAAGTTTTTGTTCTGGATAAGGACACAACAGTCCCCTACAGCCTTCATCTTTTTAAATCTAGCAGCTTCTTAAAAAAAGTCACAGTATGCACATTTCAGTTCCTGTGAAACTACTGAAGAGCTCTAAGTAAGGTTCTGTCAAGTTCTCTTGGCACGTGAATGTCCCTTTAACTTTCAGTAACCACCAGTTCTCAAATGGAGATAGTTGGGCTTCAATCTTCTATACTATGAGTCAAAGATCCAAAATTTAGGAGACAAGGAGAAAATGCAAAAAAGTTGCATACAATCAGTCTTTTTACTGAAATGTAGTCTGTAGCATGGGTTCTCAGACTCTTGTACTGGTGACCCCTTTCACACAGCAAGCCTCTGAGTGCGACCCTCCCCCCCCTTATAAATTAAAAACACTTTTTTAATGTATTTAACACCACTAGAAATGCTGGAGGCAAAGCGGGGTTTGGGGTGGAAGCTGACATCTCGTGTAATAACCTTATGACCCCCTGAGGGGTCCCAACCCCCAGTTTGAGAACCCCTGGTCTATAGTGTCAGTTTTGGAATTCACTCATTCTGATACTAGTAAATGAAACTACAGCCAGTCTGTGCTGGGGAAAGTGAGCTAGCGGTCTAAAGTGGAGGGTTTTCCTCCAATTGAGATAATTGGAATCCTCCATAAGGGAGTCACGAAGTTTAGTGAGAGGTTGAGTGTGCTATTATACTTCTCAGAAAGGGCAGGGCCTCTGATTGAGAACAGCACTAGCATGCCTGAGCTGCACTAGCGTGTCTGCTTCCTTTTTGCAGTTGTCAGACTGGGAGACGAGCACAAGCTCTTTGAGAGATGTGATTGCCTTCTGGGGTATGCATAACAGGCCAAATTTAAATGGAACCCACTCTGTGAGATAGAAAGCTTTGGTCTCCAGGCTGCTGAGAACCATCCTGGTCTCCTGCACTTAATGCAGACATCTTCTATTCCAGCATTTTGAAGGAAAGTGTTTCAGGCACCTGTGTGTGACCAATTCCTATCCACAGAGAGTTCTAGGCTTCTCTCTATGCCTGGAATTCGACCATGCTTCTGAGGCAGTGATTCTCAAACTTATTTGATCGTGTAATAGTTTACGCCCCCCATCCTCATGCCACACAAGTACATATAACGATTAAAAAAAAAACCAACATGCAACTCTCATTAAATATTAAAAACAGGAAGGCACTGATCCAAACAGAGCCAACAGTCTGTTGTAATAAGAGCAAAAGCAAAATAGCAATTGTGTCAATGCTTACAACTAAATCCCTGTTGTAACAAAGAGATTAACATACAGTGCAAGTTTAACAAATTCATCAAAATGCAGAGCAGCATCTAGAGTCAAATGCACAGCACCATCTGAGGACTTGATATGTCTGGAGAAAAGAACTTTGCTAGTTATTCATTGTTGTGGGTAAAATGCGCACAGTAAGTCCTCCCCAAAAGCTGCTCATGCCCCCCAGAATACATTCCATGCCCCCTGGGGAGCCTATCCCCAAGTTGGAGAACATCTGTTTGAGAAGTTCAAGTGCTCTTGTGCACAACTCAAGAATATTCCAAAGTTCCTCACTGGAGAGGTTCTGTCGTGTGGTGGGTTGATCTTGGGGCTGGAAGTCAGGAAATCCCAGTTCTGCCACTGACTCATTATATGGTTTAGGGCAAGATCTTTGGCCATGAACCTTGGGCTCAAACCCCACTTTTAGTTGGGGAAAACAATGTTATAAGTTTTTGTGAGGATTCATTTTTCTGGTGGTCTTGCAAGTGTAAGCAGTGTACCTTTGCAATGTATTAACCTCTTCCTTTTGCCAGACTGCCGTTTATTCCCTCTTCTGAAATTTCTATTTAAGCAATGCTGAGGAGGGGTCAGAACTGTAGAGCACATACGGTTGAAACATTTAACGTTTTCAAATACCTTTCCCTCCTCACTGCTAATCCCTATGGGTGCAAGTAGCATAAATGGCATCATCCTTCTCCCAGGAAGCTGCTGCTAGCTTTCAGATTGTACTGGTTCAGGCTGCTCATCCACCTAGTCCAGTACCTTGTCTCTGAGTGGGGGCAGTAGCACATCCTTCACAGGGAGTAACCCCAAGATGGACAATTCTAGAATAACCTGTTCATAAGGGAAGTTTCTCATTATTACTACCTAGGCCTTATATAGCGCTTTTCATTAGTAGATCTAAGAGAGCTTTACAAAGATCAGTATCATTATCGGAAACTAAGGAACAAAGTTTCAGAGTAGTAGCCCTGTTAGTCTGTGGCAGCAAAAAAAAAAAAAAAAAAGAGGAGTACTTGTGGAACCTTCGAGACTAGCAAATTTATTTGGACATAAGTTTTGTGGGCTAAAGCCCACTTCATCAGATGCATGCAGTGGAAAGATAGAAGGGGAGGGCTTCTGAATACCACTAGCAGTCACCTTCAGCCCGCAACTAAAACTCTCCAGCGCTTCATCAAGGATCTACAACCTATCCCGAAGGACGATCCCTCACTCTCACAGATCTTGGGACACAGGCCAGTCCTCGCTTACAGACAGCCCCCCAACCTGAAGCAAATACTCACCAGCAACCACACAACAAAAACACTAACCCAGGAACCTCTCCTTGCAACAAAGCCTATTGCCAACTGTGTCCACATATCTATTCAAGGGACACCATCATAGAATTGAATCACATCAGCCACACCATCAGAGGCTTGTTCACCTACACATCTACCAATGTGATGTATGCCGTCATGTGCCAGCAATGCCCCTCTGCCATGTACATTGGCCAAACTGGACAGTCTCTACGCAAAAAAAAATAAATGGACACAAATCAGACATCAAGAATTATAACATTCAAACATCAGTTGGAGAACACTTTAACCTCCCTGGTCACTCAATTACAGACCTAAAAGTGGCAATTCTTCAACAAAAAAACTTCAAAAACAGACTCCAATGAGAAATTGCAGAATTGGAATTAATTTGCAAACTGGACACCATTAAATTAGGCTTGAATAAAGACTGGCAGTGGATGGGTCATTACACAAAGTAAAAACTATTTCCCCATGCTAATTTTTCCTCTACTGTTACTCACACCTTCTTGTCAACTGTTTGAAATGGGCCATCTTGATTATCATTACAAAAGTTTTTTTTCTCCTGCTGATAGTAGCCCACCTTAATTGATTGGTCTCATTAGAGTTGGTATGGCAACACCCATTTTTTCATGTTCTGTGTGTGTGTATATTTATCTTCCAACTGTATTTTCCACTACATGCATCTGATAAAGTGGATTTTAGCCCACGAAAGCTTATGCCCAGATAAATTTGTTAGTCTCTAAGGTGCTACAAGTACTCCTTGTTCTTTTTTTTTTTTTTTTTTTTTTTTTTTAAGGAACAAAGGTGAAGTGATTTGATCAAGATCATCCAAGAGGCCAGTGGCAGAATAGAACCTGTTTCCTGAGCCCCAGTCCTTCGCTTACTCTAGGCAGTTGGTGGTTGCTTACATACTAAAGCATTGAGAGTTTTACATCATGATTTTCCTTATCCTAGTTAATATTACTGTGGATGTTCTTGTTCATATGCATATGTAATCTTTCTTTAAAAGCCTACTATGCCAACCCATTTTGGGGCAGGTCTGGGTTATTTCACTTAGCTCTGCTACTTGTACTTCCTGTGACCTAAACAGGCATTATCTTTTTGCCTCAACTTGCCACAAGGTGTTTTCATTGAAGTAGGCAGCAATAGCTTATATGTAAACTGTAAAACAACTCTTCTGTATGTATTGTTCATAGCTGCTTTTGAAGTAAGAACGATGTTATGATCCTTTAAACTATAACAACTACAGAAACAACTTACCATTCTGTTTAGAGCAACATTGCACACTAATGCAGTCATGAGGTGTTTGTATTTGGCAAAATAATGCCAATCTTAAAAACAGTTCCAAGATATTAAAATTGAGATTATTTTTGTGGTTCGTCTGTCTCCACCTATTGGAAGTTGATAGCAAATACTGCAGTTCCAGACTAATGAGTTTAATTAATTGGAAAGAAAATGACAAGTGTGCTAAATGGAAGTCTTGACCTTAATTGACGGAAGTCCTCAGGGTGTTGTTTAATTGTCCCAAAAATACTGATTCTAGAGTTAGAAGCTGCCAGACCAAACTGGTGAACAAGTTAAAAATAAACTCTTTAGCAGGGACAGGATATAGCATTGCATAGCACTGCAAAGAGATTGCTGTGATGCTTAGCTGAAATCTGATTTACCAGCATGATGTGCTCAAAAAAGTCTAAAATAGTCTATAAGACAACCTGTGTAAGCTTCACAAATAGTTTCAGGATGCAAAAATTACAACTGGAAATTGGTGAGAAGACAGAGCTGTCAGACATGAATAGCCTGCTCAAGGTTGTGTTTTCAGAAAGCGAGCTGCAGTTCATAACATCAGAGACTTGGGAAAACATTGGGCTTCTCTCAATCCCTCCAAAATCTGAAGCAGGTCAATATTAGTGAAAAGCAGTCATTAAAAGAACTTTGCAGATTCAGTCACTTCATTTCCCCTCTGCTATTCTCCATAATGAATTATTCCATACTTGCACTGGCTTTTGTTTGGTCATTAACACAGTAGACTAAACATATGGCTCTCATTTGATTAGAGATAATCTTCCACACAGTGGGTTTGGAGGCAGTAGACAGGTTTCTGAGCTGTGAGCTTAAAAATGAGGTGTAGTCACTTCTTCACTGTTGTCACATGGATGTTTCCCAGAATAGCCTCTGACTGGGAATTTAGAAGGCCTACAACAGTCTTTTTGATTCTACTTGGCCTGTTTTCAGGTTGCAGCTGCTCCCTGGTGGATGCCTGTTAAAGGAGCTAATTGGAGGCAACCTGAGGGACCAGATTCTAATATCTCAAAGAGGTGAGCCAGACATGACCTTTCAGTTTTAACTGTGGTATTTGCTTTGTGTCTGTACAAACTCAACACGTTTGATGGGAGGCATGGTTCGAGATGGGCTTCTTGCTGTGCTCTTTCTATTGCTTCTCAGTGTATAGACAGTATTTTTTTCCTGTTGCATATAATATTGTAATTGGGACTGCTTAAGCATTTGCTCTAGTTAAAGCATTAGCACTTGAAAGAACTAATAACCTCTGTCACGGTTTGATAAAATACACTAGCTGGGCACGTTGTATTGATTTGAAGCTTGATTGGACTTTAGGTGTCATGTTCACTTTTGATGGTCTGGGACCTGCCAACATGAGAGAGCACTGTGGCTGAGATCAGCAGAGGATGCTCTGGATTAATTTATGTCTTCCCAACCCTGCTGCGCCCCTTTCATCATAAAAGAGTTGCATGTAAGGTATCCTCTGAGTGTGCTCCATGGTTCAGGAATTCTGAGGCCATCTGTCTTACAGAGAACGGCTCAGGATGTTGGGGGGGGAGGAATAAAATTTTCAAAACTGCCTAAGCAATTTACGACCCTAATTCTCACTGAAAGTCAATGGGACTTAAATGACTTAGGAGGGTAGGCCCTTCTATATGTTTTATCCATGGGTTTGTTGAGGTGAGGGAAATGAGGGTACATTCTTCAGTGGTGGTCTTTGTGTAATGCTGCAGAGTGATACACTTATGTAGATGTAAATCTTGTTATTGTTAAGGAGCTTATGTTTGGTGTCCTTATGTATTGTTAAAGAAATGATGGTGAAACAGATGATGATGATCAGTAACTTCATGTTAAGAGCATGTTAAGTTTCAATCTCTCACGGATGTATTTAGGGGTATTTAAAAAAAAAAAGCAGATTTTTTTTTTAAGCCTATGTCTGGTAGAAGCTGATGTATTTAATCCCTTAAGGATGGGGCTGCATATCTTTAACATCCGTTGATGGCTGGTGCACATCATCAGCTCTCCAAGAGGGAATAAAGAGAAATTATCTGAAGCAAAAATAGAGGCAATGGTATCAAGAGACAAGAAAAAAATAATGAAGAGAGATTTAGGTCATAGCAGTTAACAGCTTTGGAAATGTGCTCTCTGAGCCTTACATTTTGTATGAGTTGGTTGTGAGCCTGGCCTAGTATAATGATCTTTATCTAACTCTTTCTTCAAACTTCCCATCACGCAGAAATAGTCTAAAAGGTAGAGAAAGAAACAAAGGATGAAGATTAATGGAGACTGGGAGACGTGAACTAGTGAAGTGGGAAAAGTGAAAGACCAATAGCTAATACAGTGAGTTGGAAGCCTTGAGCATTCAACTCTTGTACCAGAATCCCCTACTAGCAGGGTGGTAGCTCACTCTGCTAGAGGGTTTTGGCAGAAAAGGGGGGTGGGGGGGCAGGGATATTGTGACCAGGATAAATGAGACCTTCCGTCTCAGAGGGCTGAAACAGTCCCTTTTGGGTAGGAGGGGCTGGGAATGTGTGAGCAAGAGGGTGTGGGGATTAAAACAGGGAAAACATGGAAGTCATTTGTAAAAGTTTGTAGTAAAAAATCCTGCTTCCATTACCAAATTACTGCTGCTCCAAAATGGTGAGGTTTGAAGAGGCTTGAGGCTAAGTGAGGGGTTGGCCAGTATTCCCTCCTGCCATTACTTCTTACCCCCTCCCCCCCAAAAAAGTACATTTCTTTAACAGATTTGAGGAGGGGAGGGTAAGAAAATAGAAAATTATAATTAATAGCAAAACTGATATAAAAATAATCTAACTCTACAAACCTAAACTGTGCCCCATCCAGAGGCTGCTTTTCCTCTGACTCTGTTTTCTAATGAGTTACAGCATACCCTTAAAACTAGTGTGGAAATGTGGGTTAACGCTGCCACCTCAAAGGGTTTTTGGCCTGATCCTGTGAGGTGCTCATAAGCTATGTTCTCACTGAAGCCAATGGGGGTAGTTAGTAGCTACTAGTTCTACAGACCCCTTTCTAAATTGAGTCTGTGTGAGGACACAAATGGGCATGATGGAGGAAATGTAAGAGTGAACTGGATATGTGGGTAGAGTGCATAGCTGTGATGCATCATGCTGTTATGTACAAATTCCTCCCCCCCACCACCTCAATTCCTTATTCTGACTCTTGCTGTTCTTCACTTGGATGTGTTGCTCTTGATTAATGCCTTGCTCTGGTATTCACGTCAATAATTTCTTTGCTGTAAAACTAACCTGTGCACCCAGTTCAAACATAACTGAAGTCTAGCATGAAGGATAGAAACATTCCATGTAATGTCTTTAAATCATGACCTGGTCTGAGGGGGGTTTCATAAGGTGCTTGCACTCTTTCAGGGTATAGCTGTGAGGCTGGTTGACCATGCTGATGTCCTCATTCTGTGTCTTTTGTTGGTTATCAGAATGGATCACCCAGTTCTTCATGTCTCCTGGAATGATGCTGTAGCGTATTGCACGTGGGCGGGAAAACGATTACCCACAGAAGCTGAATGGGAGTACAGCTGTCGAGGAGGCCTTGAGAATAGGTACTTAGTTGTCAAGACTCTTCCCTTGTGAATGTATAAGATTCTGATGTCTCATCATGCAGAGAAAAGCACTGTTTATTTTTTTTAACATTTTTTTTGCACAGGTACATGCATTTGCATTTGTAACACTACTTTATTTTGTACAGCATCCTTTGTGTAAAGTGTATCCCAGAAAATGCTTCAGTCATCCATATAAGGTTGGAATTAAATAATAACTAAGAGACAAAGTGCAACAAGAGTGAGATTGAGATGTAGGAATGCTATTGCAGGTGACGGGAGGTGTGGTGTAGAAGGCTCTTGCTGCCAGTCCCAAAATTGGTCAAAGAGTCAGAGAAAGCCAGTTTGAAATGAACAAAAGGACTGGGCTGGGGAGTAGAGAAAATGAGAATTCAAGTAGTCATCATTCCTTTCATTGCACAGACTACTGGGTTCATATGTCAGTCATTTTGTATATCCTAAACCTAAAACATTATCTCATAAAACAGCAGATTGCAACTGAAGCTCTGCAGCACAATATGAGAACCATCATCCCTTTTAAGGCTTATTAAACATTGTGGGTTTATACAGATGGAGTGGGAACACGGATTGTATATGTTCTATATGTCCGGCTTCTCAGATGTAAACTATGTAAAGAATATTTACTTGGTAATTTTTCTTGTTGTATCTCCAATTAAAAAAAACAACTGACAAAGATGGGAGTTGGGTTTAATTTTCTAGGATCAACTCTACTTAAAATAGTTTTAACTTTTTTTATAGCAGTAGTGCCCCCTAGTTAGATGACCATATAAGTCCAAAAGATTGACCAAGCACTTGCATTCCTCAGAGTATTTTTGTGTACCCGACATGAACTAGATTGGCAGTTTTTCATTGATGAATCTATTCAAAATAGCTCTTTGAGACTGGTAGCTGTCCTCTCCCGTCCACTTTTTCCCTTCTGTTGCCTTTAACTCTAAAGGTTAGCCATATTTCTGATAGCTTGTCTCTTGTGTTTCTTCCAACAGACTTTTCCCGTGGGGCAATAAGCTTCAGCCAAAAGGTCAGCACTATGCCAATACCTGGCAGGGAGAGTTCCCAATAAGCAATACTGGAGAGGATGGATACAAAGGAACTGCACCAGTAAGTGCATCAGAGTACAGTAACAACACCACAGCTAAACTAACCCTCTTCGAATTGAGGGATACACCCAGTGTGATGGGTAATGGGGTTTTTCAATAGGTGTCGGCCACCGGAAGGACACTTCTCGCAACTTCAGCTTTTCAAGCTACAGGATGTTTAATTCTGGCCATGGATGTTACAGGGGAAAAGGCTCTTTTTAACGTTGCCATCATGCAGAGTTCTCACCACTCTTAAAATGGAGAAAGGCACTATATATTTATTTCTACAAAGTGTGAAATGGAGGCTAAAAATAACTTGCATTTAACCTTTTAGATTCACTAAAGTTAGCTATTTTTCTGTCTTTGACTCAAAAGATACTTAATGTTTTCAGGATGATGAGTATGGCATAGCTTGCCCTGTATAAACAAAACGGTTTTTGACATAGCGGGGTCTTTGACGAGCATTCTGAGTAAATACTCAGTTTCATGACCTCTGGAATGGTGTTTTTTCAGTTTATTGGGAAAGATGTGAACTTCCATTTATAAAGGTTAGGAGTATCTCATAGCAAGAAAGCCATCAAGTTTTTAATGCTTGCAAAGGAAATGCATGCTGTAGTCTTTTAAATACATAGACTTCTGTAAATCTTAGTTTATTTAAGAGAAGGGGTGAATAGAAGGGAAGTCAGCACAGGCAGAAATTGGGAGACCTTCTCCATTCTCTTGGTGGGAAATCTGGCATTCACAAATGGGGATGTAAACTAGTCTTACAATGATCCACTGGAGTCTAATTCCCATTAATGCAAAGTGCAGTTATGTGTTTGCATGTAGATTAGAAAATATCCCAGCATCTGCTCAGAGCTGCTAGTTGGAATTTATTGTCTTGTAATTAAATCACTGGCTCTAACAATAGCAGGATCAGCAAGAAGATTATTTATGGTTTAACAATAGTACCTGTAAGTGTTGGGGGAGGAAACCTTGTACTGTTATTTAAAAAGAAAACAGAGGTTTTCAGAGTTCGGCCCTTTTGTAGATACAATACTGAACCCTTGTCTCTGAGTATAAATCCTTATTAAAAGAGCTTTCTTGTTCCTCAGCCTCTGTATTTCTGCATATAACTCACTAGTTTCCGATTCAAAGATCTGAGAGCAGGAACATCTAGTCAATGGATTTTTTACCTTTTGGTCATAGGAGTTAAACTCTATTTCACGCCACAAGACTGTAATAAATGATCTTTCAACATTATCTGCAATCCAGGTTACAGCATTTCCTCCAAATGGCTATGGCTTATACAACATAGTGGGAAATGCCTGGGAGTGGACATCTGACTGGTGGGCTGTTCATCATTCTGCAGGTGAAACGCACAACCCAGTGAGTATTTTTTAATATCAGATATGCTGTGACATGCCTTTTTGCTACTCTGCTTTATCTCCAGTCAAAGCCCTTAGCTCCCCACACCATGCCATGCATGGGATTGGCCGGGTTCTGGTGAGTCAAGCTATATTGCCTCTGCAAGTTGGTACTTTCTCCAGTGACATTGTAGCATTTTCTAATCAGTGTGATGATGTCAATTCTACAGACCCAGCCGAGGTCTGGGAATTGAATCATTTTACCCTAGCATCGGTCTTGTAAGCACTAAGACTTACTAGTGCTGCAGAATTACTAAAAACAGTGACTGCCTGGTTACCCCAAAAGGGTGTAAGATGTAACAGAACTGCATAGAAAAATGTGTGTTCCAAGAAAATGGCACAACTCATTGCACTGGTGGTTGCAAATCATAGTTTACAACTTATTTGTGTAGATTGATATATTGAAGTACTGTGTCATTTCATGGTTTTAAGATGTATTGAGTCCTGGATGTACCGGTTGAGTCAAATATGAAATGTAGTTTTGGAAGGAGAAGTAGCTTCCACATAGTCAGGATACTAATTTGGAATGGATGAGTTATTCCTTTTCTTTGGGAGTCTTTTATAAGTATAAGTTATGCCACCTTTTTGTGGGGGCCTCTCTGTCTGACTGCTTTTGTGCTGTGGATTCCTCTTCCAGTCTCTCTCAGCAGACTCAAGTTTCCACATTATACCTTGATTTCTCCTCTGATCATGGGGAGCTAAACCTAGGACGTCAACTGCAGTACTCTCCCCCTGACAAAGATTCAAAACTGCAATATATGGTAATTATTATGATCTCCTTTATTTGCCGCTTGACATAGTCACAGCCCTTTCTCATAGCACAGTAACTGCTGGCAGCATGAGCACGTCATAATTTCTGCTTCTCAGTAGATTGTAGAGGTCCTTGTGTCCTGACCTTTTCAAGAAAAGAACGTTGCCAGCCAAGAGAAGTCAGACTCATTCCACAGTATAGGGCTCACTGTTGCCTTCCATAGTATCCAGGAGGCAGCTTTTTTGGTTGCATATGCCAAACCCCCCTAACAAATAACAATCATGCTATCCAGTATAGGTTGTTTGTCATTGGATAAAAGACAGAAGGTGGCATAATCTTCTTCCTTGTGTTATGCATGTTTAACTTTTACTGAGTCATTTTTAAATCTTGAGTTTTTCTTGCTTGATATAGATGTGAGTATTCTTAAACTATTCTAGTATTGCTGTCACTGGGCTGGTGCTGGCCCAAGACCTTTCTCTTCCCTTCACGTCCCTGCTGTTTGTCCTCACAGAGACCTCTACATTTTCAGCACACTGAACTAGTGCAGGGAATGCGTAGAGTATAAATGAGAACTAGGTTACTTCCTAGTAACCAGAGGCTTCAGAGGACAGTTCTTCAACAGATCAACCATACAGAGTCCGTGTGTGGTGCTGCATGAACCTTGGATCTGCTGGAAGGAGTTGCAATTGCATTTTTAATTCTGACTCATGGTTGCATATGAAGTCAAATGTTGTGTGTATTCATTTTAATATTTCTTGGCAATAAAATGAAGTATTCTTCTTTCCCTTTTTTTCCCCTATGTAGAATTGCAGGGTATCTTCCCTTGTCACTTTCAATGTCTGTTTCCCTTCCGTCTCACTTCTTGTTTGATAACAATGAAGGTCCAGTCCTTTGACAGTGTATTAGAAGTGCTAGCTTTAAATCCAGGTTTGTCTCCCTTCATAAAGAGAAGGCTTTGGGGTGACATGCAGAAGATGAACTTGAGGAGTTTCAGATGAAGAAAGTTAAGACTAAAAAAAAAATTCTCCTGAAATATTCGATATCTTGATGGGAATGGGTGGATGAAGCATGGACTGACTAGTAATTTGTCAGTTGGAAGGGGAAAAACTGAAGGCCAAGCACAGCTTTCCAACTTCTGTATCCACACCGTGAACTGCGTTCAGTGGCCCAGAACAGTGCATGGACTCCGAGCATGCAGATCTGTGAATTCTATTCTCAAGGGAGAGTAAGGATTTTTTTTTTCTCTCACTTTGAGAGACAAACAACATCTGTGTGTTTGGAAAGAGATGGGAATGAACACAGGACTAGCAGTTTGTGGCATAATCCCATCCTTGTTCATCTGTTTAATTGAGTGGTGGCTTTGATTTTTAGCCATTTGTATTCAGGGCTTTGGAGCTGTGCTCCAGCTCCAGGCAAAACCTGCAGCTCCACTGCTCCAGAGCTGCTCTGCAGATTCTGCTCCAAAGCCCTGTTTATATTCCTTTCCATTGTGGATGTCTGAAATAATGTATTTGCAAGAATTTAGGTTATCCAGGAATTGGTAGGTTGAACTTGCTTAGTGGACAGTGATCTCTCATAACAAGAAAATACCTGTTATTGAGGACATTTCTTCCTTGCTATTACCGATCACCAAGGAAGTTAAAAGTGGCACTTGGATCAACCAGGCTACCTCTTTCCCTTCTGCAAAATGAAAGCACTATATATGGGATCTATAGGAGAGCTGTGTGATTTCTGTGTGGTACCCTGTCAGCTTTTCTGTAGATAAGGTAAGAGCAGTAATACTTTGCACTTCTTTACTCCTTTTTTTTTAAACATATTGCATGCTTTTCTAAAGTACTTACCATCATTATATCAGTGTCATTAAGCCTAATTTTTAGATGGGTAAACTGAGGCCCAGAGTGGTTAGTCACACACAAGGTCACTGTAGTAGTACTGGGAGTAAATCCCAGAAGTCTTGACTGCCAGTCTACATCTTACTGCTAGACCACATATACTGCCTTTGGCACTAGGTAGCTGCACACTGTATATTTTTAAAATTGTTTTCTGTTTTTATTTAAAAAAAAAAACAGAATTAAAAAAACAAATACAAGGCCCTTTCCATGTCGTCTCTGCCTTGCTGTTCCGTTACCTGTGGACTCAGCAATAGCTTGACTTTTGGGCATGCCCACCACTTCATAGTACTGCTCCGGTATGTAGGAGTCTCGTCTTCAGCCAGAAGATGTGGTGATAGTGCTGCAGCCATCTCTCCAATATGTGACTGATGGAACAGCTTGAGTCACTTTTCCCTCTGCTGCTTTCTTCCATATGCCATTAATCAAAACAAAATTGGGCCATGTTTTCAAAAAGCAAATGCAACCTCAGAATTTGAGAGTTCCTCACATACATAAAAAAACCCATCACAATTGCCCCCATGTAAATCAGCTAATTGATTATTGCATGCAGTTGCCCATAAATGTGTTCAGAAAAAACTACCTATGTGGTTATACAGACTTTGCAACAAACTTTCAGAAGCCTTTCTTAAAAATTATCCCAAAATGCAAATTATTAACTCAATGTTGCAACTCTATATTAAGGGAGTTTTTAAGTACTTATTACTTATGCCATTGCCCTAGAATGGTCTGTTTTGAACATAAGACTGGATTATTGAGTTGATACTGTAAATACATATTCAGGTTACTCTAACAAATATCTACAGGAGTACATATGAAACACGGTCAACTTTCGGTAGCAAAGGTGCTAGAAAACTTGTTCAAATTGTAGCTCTTTTCAAAACTGTTAGTGCCTGGAAAAAAGTTATGCCGCTTTTGTGAAGTCAGCAGTTAAAACTTAATTATATAGAAGCTTATGTGAGAATGTCTAAAAGACAATAAAAAATGTTAAACAGACATGCAAATTCTGACATCTGAAAGAGCCTACAATGGTCAGTGTGACTGAAGTCTGAAAAACCGTTGAATAAGGTGCAGAGATGACATGGCTTATTCTGTGTCCATACTGAAAGCACAGCCGTACATCCAAGGAAAAGACTATGCTTCCAATAGTGCCAAGAGAACACAGTCCAGGTTTGAGCTTTGTCAAGCTTCAGATGAAAACATTGCAACAAATTGGGGAGCAAGTAGTGTGCCTTCCCAATACTGTGTTTTTAAAGAGACCACAATGTGGTATCCAAGAGTTCTCTGTCATTTTCTCAGTGCTACTTGATGTACATCCTCCACCCACCTATGGGAAGAGAAGAGAGAGAATCAGGAGTCAGACCAATTCAGCTTGATAAAAGGAGAAACCCTTCTATTTTGGAGAATATTAGGGGGAAGGAGGGAAAAGATTGTTGGCAGGAGCTTAGCCCCCAGCTTATCAGATAGCATTAGGGCTCCTCTATCCCATTGCAAGGCTATTTAGATGTCCACAAAGCATGCAAAAAGCCTGCACTATGACTGGTTGTGTTCTGCCACACAATATAAGGTGCAGTGGACAGAGTCTGAAGATGCCACATCCTTTCCAGCAACTGTTCTGTTTTTCTTAGGTTCTTGTATTGTTACCCTCAGCTCTACAAGAACTAGTCAGATACAATGTCTTGAGCCTATGGTCCTTGAAAAGCTGTGTGATAGATGTAGTTACTCATGTGACTTTGGTGATTACATTGGAAGAAATCAATATTGTTTTGGTTGCAGACAAAACATTGCTGGTGGAGAAGATCAATATGCTAGTCAAAGCCAAAGAAAGGTTGGACACACAGTCAACTTGAAAGACAAGTAACAGCAGAAGTTTTTCAACAATGCAAGATGTATTTTATGCTAAAACATTTCTAATAATCTCAGCTTCATGACTGAACTTTTGTGGTATAAGTAGTTTACAGTAAAGGTCTATCTGGGATGGTGTAAAGTTGGATCTATAAATGAAGGATGCTGCTTACAATGGTGGCAAATGAATGGAGAAAATATCTCTGTACAATTCAAGGAGGTCCTGACAATGACATGGTTATTCCCAAAGGCTGTCTCTTCTATTTAGTTGTTTTCCATAAACTAAGAAGCCAATGTGTTGCCTCTTGAAATCATCCCACAAGGTTCTTACTTTGGAATCCAGGTACTTAAGAAAAAAATGTTTGCAAGGTCATTTTGAGATGCCCACTGAAAACTGCAGTTAAACAAGGCATGCTGTACACCTGTCAGTCTTGAAGATGCACGTTAAAACACCATGACTCTCGGGTAGCTCTCAAAAATTGTCTTGTCGCTCTGGCTTATTGTCAACCTGATTAGTTGTAGACAATTGCAGGGAAATTTTCAGAGGCCCTTAGGGTAGTTAGGCACTCATTAAAAATGACAGGGAATTGGACCCGTACTTTCCTTTCTCCCAGTGGTATTTCATAACTACAGATTCCATTATCAAGTAGCACAAACCTGAGGTAAACTTAACCAGTCAATCATTGGATGCCATTGTTGAAGCACTCAAATAAATCTCTGAAGCAACTAGCAGTCAAGAGCAGGGGTGGGCAAACTTTTTGGGCCGAGGGCCATATCGGGGTTGCAAAATGGTATGGAGGGCCGGGTAGGGAAGGCTGTGCCTCCCCAAACAGCCTGTCCCCCACCCCCCCACTTCCTGCCCTCTGACTGCCTCCCTCAGAACCCCTGACCCATCCAACCCCCCCTGCTCCTTGTCCCCTGACTGCCCCCTCCTGGGACTCCCTGCCCCTAACCACCCCTCTGGGACTCTACCCCCTATCCAACCCCCCCCTATTCCCTGACTGCCCCAACCCCAATCCACACCCCTGCCCCCTGACAGGCCCCCCAGGACTCCCATGCCTATCCAATCCCCCCCCCCCGCTCCCTGTCCCTTAACTGCCGCCCAGGACCCCACCCCCATCCAACCCTCCCTACTCCCTGTCTCCTGACCACCCTCCCCCCCCGAACCTCCACTCCATCCAACCGCCCTCTGTCCCCTGACTGCCCCCCAGGGCCTCCTGCTCCTCATCCAACCCCCCCACTTACCATGACTGTGCCGCTCGGAGCAGCAGGACAGGCTTATCTGAATACCTGGGAGGTGGGCGGGCGCAAGCCGCGCTGCCTGTGCGGTGGCGTTGCTGCGGGGGAGGAGCTGGGGGCGAGTCTTCCCGGCTGGGAGCTCAGGGGCCGGGCAGGATGGTCCCACGGGCTGTAGTTTGCGCACTCCTGGTTAAGAGTGTCTGAGGCATGAGGGTTTTTAGTGGGAGGGAGAGGATCACAGTATGGGGATGAACATACAGAAGGGGTGAAGACTAGTTCAACTCCTGTAGTTTTCAAAGCCATTTATCTGAGGGTTCTGAGGGAAGGTTGGTGTATATTTCTGAGTCTGAATACTTCCCATGCTGTCAGACATCGCTTAGGGCACAAACAAGGCTCTTACCCTAGCATGTTGTTTGATAGAATGGTTATCTAGTTTTTCTGTAACTTGCCATTTGTATGTTGAGTTGGGTTTGTTGGCTTGAACCCACATCCTCGAGGACAAATGAACTGCTTTCTGTCTGCTCCCTACTTTTGACTTGTCTAGCTTAAATGGCTCTACTTGGAACTAAAGTGCTTGCCGGGATAGCTCGCATGGTCATTGGAACACACAAGCATTCACATGACAGCAAGGTGCAGTCCTTAGAGAAAGATCCTTCTGGAAGAGCTAAAATGGCTGTTTTAATTAATTGGCTGGAGGAGTTAATTCACTGTGTGTGAGATTATTTCTTTGCTACTGGGTAGTATCCATCCATCGTTTGTGGATGCAAGTCTTAATTAGGGCACCTAAAGCTTTTGTGGGGGTTTTTAATTTAGTTCAATTTAAATAGCTGCTGTTACTAAAATATTAAGTTCTCTAAACAAATTGTTCCTCACGCTCAACTCCCATCATTATAAAATAATGATTTCAGGAGACAAATTTAGTTGATGTCTGAGAGCAATGTCAGGGAATTGCAAGAAAGAGAAGAGAGTAGGGCTCGGTCAACAAGTGTCATTACAATCTTACTTTCACAAAATTTCTCATCTTTGTCAAATATTTTTCAATGAAAGTCGTCTGTGCAGGTCTCAAAAAGTAGCACTTGGAAAGATGGGAAAAGTCTAAACTGGAAGGGTGTGTGTGTGTGTGTGTGTGTGTGTGTGTGTTAGTTACACAGTACTGTAAAATTACAGAAGATTAGGATTAATACTATCCCCAAGACCAAGAGTCTATACAATATAAAATCCCTTCATCAATGAATGTGATGAACAATATGAAGTTTGATTTGGATGATCATTCTAATATCATTTGACCAGTTTGAACAATTTTATACTTCACATATTGGGGTTGTGATTTTCAAAACAGTTCAGCATTGCACTAACTAGGAGAATTAAGGATTTGGACTCTTACTCACATTTGTGTATATGGCCATTAAACATCCAAAGCTAATACGAGTAAGCTTTTCTTGTAAGGTTTCAGAGTAGCAGCCGTGTTAGTCTGTATTCGCAAAAAGAAAAGGAGTACTTGTGGCACCTTAGAGACTAACAAATTTATTAGAGCATAAGCTTTCGTGAGCTACAGCTCACTTCATTGGATGCATCCGATGAAGTGAGCTGTAGCTCACGAAAGCTTATGCTCTAATAAATTTGTTAGTCTCTAAGGTGCCACAAGTACTCCTTTTCTTTTCTTGTAAGTAAGCCATGGTCACCTCTGATTTTCTGCTAGAAAACACAAGTTTCTCATAAATTTAGTTACTTGAATAGGAGTGAACAAAACTGACTTTTACTAAATGCTCTTTCTGTGAGACATGAGGAACAAGCAGCTTTTATTTTGAACTTCAGTTCCTAACAAATTTCTTGTATGATGTACTGTAAATGTCCCTTTTTATTTTGGCTTGAACAAATAAAAGGAAGCTGTGAATTTAACCCTCCACTTCACAGCATACAGCATCAGTAGATGCTTTGAAAAGCGTTGATAGCTGTGTGAAAGCAACAGGTAAATTAATCTTGTAACTCCATTTTAGGTTACAAATTCAGTAATTATAAGTAAGAAGATGAAATATTTTATAAATGTGACTATTTGTCTAGAACACGCTGAACGGAACTCGGACCAGAGCTTTCAATTCACTTGAGATAAAGAGCGTTTCTTTTTAATTATCAGTCCAAATAGCAAGTGTTCAAGGCAATAGCCTCCCTTCTGTTGCAACATCCCAGCACAGTGAAACTTTCATATGTACATGAGGGATCCAAAACAGGCAGGAATAAGAACAGGACAACATAAAATAGCTGATTTAGGAGATCTTCTTTTGATGCATTATATAGCTTTATCAGCAATGAATTGAGAGGAAAAACAAACCATTGTCAAGCTTTCATATATCTGTATTGGATATACTTCAAGTGGCATATTGTGTCTTGCATAGTATTGCAGACTCTCTCAATTATCCATTGTGATGCTACTGCTTTTCTTCTGGCTCCCATCTTCGTTTATAGTTTGATTCTTACTGCAAACCTGTCATTTTTTAATATCCCTTAAAAACACTTTTTAGGCAGACAAATTCAGATAGTGCAGTTAGACTTAATGGGCCAGATTCTGCCTGGCATTGTGTCACCCTTTTGACTGTAGAACTTGACCTAGGGTATGTAACAATGCATTCTGGAAGCTCTTTTGCATAAGGATCTGTCTGATGGAGCTGGTTTTGGGATATCAAGTGGTTAACTAGATGTTCTGTTCTGAAATTATTTGGCTTGAGTTTCAGGTCCTCTTTAATGATAGGCAGGGAAAATAATCCATTCATACAACTGCAAGTGATATTTGTTTCTATGGTGAAACTGTTCTGAGGGAAGTGCAGATACCATCTAATTGAGAAGAAAATATAAAACTGATACTTTGACTTCCTATTCCTAACTGCAACTTTGGCGGCATGGTTTTTTTGGGGGGGGAGAGGGTGCGGGGGGGGGGGGAGGGAAGGGAGCAGCAGAAGCAATGCCAGAGGAAACTAGTCCCTTAATTTTGAAAAGGGATTTTAACTGCTTGCTTTACTGTCCTGTGTTTCCTAATAGCTACAGAGTGTCAAGATCCTGGGTAAGAAAGTAGTGCAAGGCAAACTAAATTCACAAGAAGGTTGGTCTTTGCTCCAGCACAGCTTGCAGTCATTGCTAGTGCGTGTGAATGTAGGACCAAGCAATGTCAAAGTTATTTTGAGAAGTGTAAATGATCAGCTTGCAAAGGGCAGCAGAGCGTATATTTGATCAATAAACCACAATTCCTTCATGGAAGCTGATTTAACTGTAGCAATTTCGGTCTCATGTATACAATAGTTACTGGATGACCTACAATTCTGTATTAAAGACGTAATTTAGCACAGCATGGAGTGGCAGTGTGGATGACTAGCGCTGCATGGAAGGTTACATTCAAGGTTTGAGAACAGTTCAGTTTGTTTGCCTCTGAACTACTGATAGAACTGTTTTAGTAGTCCTGTAATGAGGGCTGCGTTATCTTGAGTCTTTTTTTTTTTTTAATTCATCACATAAACTGTACAAATGATCAATTTGTATCTGAAATGAATGATCTGAAACCAGCCCTTAATATGCTTTCTGTAAGTTGTGTATTAAAACAAAATATCCAATTTGAGTAAAGTATGGTTATGGTAGTTTAATAATCTCTAGGTTGAATCTTGGATGAAAGTCTTGACAACCTTCGCTCTTTAGTTTATGGATGTGGCTTTGACTTGCCCTTTTGATAAGTTGTTTTTAGACCACATGCTCCACTCAATGGTTGCTGCTGCTGCTCCTGGGTAATTGTGCATATCTGATGCCTGATAGTGGAATGAAAGGAATAGGATATAGAGGTGCCCACATGTATCAGCTGTGACCTGCAGTCATGGTTCTCTCTGTAACTACAGGGTGAGGGCACAGCTGATCATCTCCAGGCTGTTGTTATTGGTGAGATAAAACAAGCAGGTTTTCTCCATCTATTAAGGAGAATAAAAGCATGAGCAAATATTGGCTTTTTGTGCTCTTACACTTTTTAATACAGGTTATCTGAAATTAGCCTTGCTTTACTATATAACAACACTCTTAGGGTGTATGCACCATCCTGGTGAAGCAGTTGATGTTTGAGGCTTGGATTCCTGGATAACTTTTAGACACTTAGAGGTTGCACTTTACTGTGGGGCTGTGTTTGAGTTCTGCAGAGTAATCAAAGTTGTTTTAATATGCCTCAGTCAGCCAATGCTTAGACAAAGAGGCATGGTGGCTCGGTAATTTATTAATACTGTATGTTGCCTGGTTATTGGGATGTTTTCTGTGTGACTCTATTGATTTAGTTCGATAGGAGTCTGTCTGGAAAAACAGGCAGGAAGGAAAAGAATGAAGATAAGCCACCTCTCAACAAGCACTTGAGAATTGCTAAGGGACAATCCCAGAATAGTTGGCTCCAGGACTCTGTCTTGATTTCCAATTGAGGCTACAGAATTAATTTGGACCACAAATGTTGAAGCGTGGGAACACAGAAGAACAAGAGATCTATAGTGGGACTTAAAAGGGTCAGTCTCTCTCTCCCTCGAGCAGTAATAGTACAGGGGAACTAGACTGAAACATGGACCTGCTGAGGAGTCTGAAGAAGTTAGGCCTGGCTAGGTAACCATCAGGTAAGAGATATGGATGTGGACTGTTAAAAATTCTTTAAAAGCTTTGTTCCTACTGATGAAATAAAGAATTACTTTTGTTTTAAGAAGGCAGTTTGATTACTATAGACCACTGGTCAACCTCTCAAAGGGAAGACCCACAGGTGCCAGAACTCATTTGGAATTGCAAGATAGGAACAATTGATACACAGGGTACTGTAGCTGAGGGCCCAGTTTAAGAGTGGGAAAATTGTGAAATTATACCCAGAGGTAGATAAAGGCACAAGACATCAGACCTAAGGGGGTGTGCACAGTGGACAGTGGTGCAGCTAACTCTGACATTTCACTCTCTGCTGCAACTGTCTGCAAAACAAGGAAGAGGATTCATAAAAAAGGGTGACCACAGAAGGAAGAGGTGACTCGACAATTCAAAGGGTTCCTGCCAGAGAGATTGCGAATAGAACTGATATATGCAGTAGCCAATAATGATACTTGTCATGAGTGAGCTTTGTATTAATTCATGATAAGAAATGAAACTGACTTTCGAAAGGTGCTATTCTACACTCTCTTGATAAACCAATTAAGAGAACTTCTGTACTAAGCACCGTTGTTTCTGCATCCTCAAGAAGCTGTTAAATGTGAGCCTTGGTACTTGACAACCTTCTTGATTGTCTTCTGGTGTTAATAGTTTCCAGTGGGTAACTTGTGTAATACACTAAGGTTTTATTTTACAAACAAGATTTATTTTACACCCTTTTAGGTGTAACTATGGATTGTATTTTCTAAATGGACAACCTACCTAATTGTCCCTCAGTAACTGAGAATCTCCACTCACTGATATATTTTGCTTTCCACAGTCAAATCTCCAAACAACTTTTTATGAGTGATGTACCTGAGTATTCGAATTCTAATATCTAAACTGTATTGTTAAATCTATTCACCTAAATTTGGGTTATTGCTGATTATGTACTCTATGTATCATATGACTTTTAAGAGCTAACTTTTTATTTGTGGATAAGCTAAGCACTATACCCAGATGTACAAACCCTCCTTACCCAACCTATGTATTATATACTTTTTTAAAATTTAGCTTTAATAAAATTTTTAAATCTAACTTGTTGCAGAAAGGTTTCCATTACTATACTGCATTTTACAAGAGATCCTGTCCAAGTTCTTTAACTACACATTGCATCAGGAAGCTTTATGAAATACTTGACTGCAAAGTCAAAGTCAAGTGGAACCTGCAAAAGAAAAAGAAAAATCCCTCTGATTTCAGGCTGCCTTAAGGCAGATATTGTGGTGTGTTTGAGAGAGAAAAATATCCATCCGTGTCTCCAACACAGAGGCTTGGTAGTCTAATAACCTTATGCCTTAGCCTTTCACATGGGATATGCTCATAAAATGGATATCTATGATAGGAGTTCATATTCTAGAAAAGCATCTGTGAGAAATAGGATTTTGGATTCTTTCAAGCAGTTTTACAGCATTTTCTTAGTACAAACCCTTGGATGAAGGCTTGAAAATTGGGGGTGAGAGATAAGTAGTAGGTGCTGCTGGGTAGGAGAGATGGTGGATGGTAGCTTACATGACATTGAGTAGGATTGAATCCATGTGCTGAGAACTGTGAACTTATTTCTGTCCTCTGAATGCAGGTTGTCATAGTTACTGTAGCCTATGTACGCATAACACTTCAGTGCCATACAAACAATAAGCCTTCCTAAAGCCAAGAGCTGTAGTGTCTTACACGTGGTGAATCTGAGATATAGAGAGATGAAGTGACTTGCTAAAGCCATAGATTATATAAGTGGGAGAGCTGGGGGATCAGATCTCTTGGTTCCTGGCTTCCAGCTCAAGGTTTAGTCTGCCACACCACTTTGCCTCAAACTTCTGCAGGGTTCATTTCCAACCCAGAATATTAGTGTCTGAATGAAAACCGGTGGTCTTCATGGAGATATTTACTTCATGGCAGAATTATACTAGTATAGTTATGTCCTGGGGGACATTCTTATTCTAGAATAAGAGTGTCATTTTTCTGTTTATCTTGTATCTCTTTCAGAACATCCTGCACCCACTTCACTTAATTCAGGAACGTTGGAGATCTGAGTGCTGTTTAAAAAACGCAACTCACATGCAGGCATGGGTAAAGTGTGCATTTGCACAGCTCACAGTGACTGCACTCAAAGCTAACAATGGGGCCCATCAGACTTGTAGTTGGCCACTTGCATGCACGGTTATTTTTGCATGTGCATTTGGATGTGGCTGACTGAAATTCCTAAGGTCTCCCTTTCATTTCTGCGTGTTGCTCCTATTGATGCACTGAGCTGCAAAGCAAGATAGGAGGGAAATATCAGCAACAAACCTTGAGGAAGAGACGCAAAGTTAAAACAAGTATAATTGCCCAATAAACTGTGGGTGTAACTCCAGCTCGTTTCTCTCATTTTCTGTGTCCCAGAGAGCTTTCTCAGTTGTTACAAAATAACTTCTTTATCTTCAGTGATTTGAAAGGATACATTAAGAGGATGATGTTCTGTAATGTGATAGATCTCTAAAGAGAGAATCACGTTGGGAGGCATTGTTACAGCTCAAGTGGTCCGATAAAGCATTCTAATCCTGTTTCAGAGGCTGGGATTTTCAGTATAATTCATACTTTGTAACAAATAGCCCTCTAAGGTTTAGTTTTGTCTGGCACTGGATTTTTGTAATAGACTGATTTAAACCAAAAAAAATGGTAATTGTATCTGCACATCAGTAACAGGAGTTACTGTAATTACTGAGGCATACAACAATCACGTAGATGGACAAACACTTCTTTTAATCCCAGATTAGCATGCTCTTTCTAGTTTTTAACTGGATTCCTTCTGAGCTGGTAGCAGGAGGGCTGCTGCTCTGAACTCTGTGCTCACTTTTTATTGCTTTTAGTGGGGAATCCTGCTATGGGTTTCTGTTTTTTGTTTTCACACAGATCTTGTTTTTATAAGCAAATGTTCCGTTTTCTGTCTGTGCTGCATGCTGGCTTCTCCTGAAATGAGATGAATTTGCTGTTTACGCATCATTTGTGCTTTTGATGGCTTATCTTTACAGTGAGACACGCAATATATTTGCGTCAAAGATTTTATGGAGTCTGTCATGGTTCAGAGCAGCTGCACCTATATCTCCCACAGTGGTTCAGCAAGGGTACCCACTGTCAGGTTTTCAGTTCCCCAGTTGTTGCCTCTTTTGGGTGGACTGGAGACCTGCATCTCTCTCCATCTGACCTGGGTGTTTCTGGGCTATACAGCTCCCTGCCTTCACTATATATTTCCCAGAAGACAGTCTGCCTAAACAGACCTGATTGCTTTCTCCTCTGAGATTGATAACAGAATGATCACTATAGATATGTTACCACACAGTTTCCTATGCAAGCCTACTTTATTTTTAAGGTAAGAACACTGTAGAGAAAACCTATTAAAAACAATGAAAGAACCTACACATGTTAATAAGCTTATCAGAGTCCATCCCAACTCTTCATAGGCTCTGGCAAGAGTGGTCTTTCAACACCCCACCTTAGCTATTTCTTTGTGGTTACAAGTTCATCAGAGCTTCAGCTTAGAAAAAGCACCCAGTCTTATGACGCCTCAGTGGGCCAAGTCCTTCCAGTCCTTCCCTAAGAATTGGGGCCCCCTGTAGACCAGGAGTCCTATCTGTTTTCTGGATCAGGAAGAAGGCCCTGAGTCAGCCTAAATTTAGGCTTTTTATCCAAAAGTCTTTCCTCCTGTCTGTGAATCTCTGGAGAATCCAGTTTGAACTAGCATATGCATATTTCCTGTGGAGGGTGGGGCTCAAAGGCTGATAACTGAGGAAGTTCATTAGCATCCCCCTCCCTACTAGAGAAGGTACATGCAGTTCCCCATTAATACATACACAGTTGCATTTTTAATACAATGTTCCCCAAAGGTGTTAACTTAAATATTATTGAATTAGGGTTAACTCAATAAAGTTTAGCTGAATTCCATGAGGTTTGTTCAGTATATTACAGGACATTGTCTGTCTGTCACAGAGTATATTTCCCCAGACCTTGGAGATGGAGAATTAAGTAATTTTCAAGACAAGCACAAATTATGCAATATATACAGAGGATGAACTAATAATTTTTCACCTGCAGTACATACTTGCCTGTTTTGGAGCACAATTAAGTGTTGTACTGTAATGCTGTAAGAGTACCTGTGGTACAATGCAATCTCCTTCTAGCATGTATTCTTTCTCCCTCAAAGAAAGACCTTTCCAAGAACTGTAGTGGGGAAGATGGAGGAAGCACAACTGTGTTCCCCTTTTGTCAGTGTGATCCACCTCACCCATTTATTAAGTAATGGACACCATTGTGGTCTGTTTTGACTCATTGGATCCATAGCTGCATCTGATGGCTTGTAATCTCCTTTACCCGTGGTTAAATTGTGCTCTAATCAAGTAGTTTGGAAACTGTGGTAACTTCAGGTAAACTTCTAAAATGGAGATTTATTAAAGAGTGATAAAAATAAAACTTTCTGTAGTGTCTACTTATTGTATTAAATTTATTGTAGGGTATTCCCACTCTTTCTTTTCAACATGCCATGGAGATGTTTATGCTTCATAAGTCTCTTGAGGAGTGGTGGGGAAGCTGGGAGTTTTGGCAGCTAGGTAGGGGATGGTGGTGACTCCTGGAAATAAGCCAGAATTGTGAGATATGCACACCAGCTGGATGGTTCTTCTACAGTGATCAGCACTGAAATGGTTAAGTGCCGATACTTTAAGGCCATGTCTACACTATCACTTATGTTGGCAAAACTTATGTCACTCAGGGGTATGAAAAAAACACACCTCTGAGTGACATAAGTTTCACTGGTGTAAATGGTAATGTGCATAGCTTCTCTTGTGACATAGCTACTGCCGCTCCTTGAGGTGGTTTCATTATGTCACACAGGCCACATAATTTTGGCAATGGATTTTTGAAGAGAACAATTTCTTCAGTGAAGTAGCTTTCCTGAGGTTTGGCCACTTTGCACAATCATCTTCCTTGTAGGTCTACTTGAATTGTCAAGGCACAGTCCATGGGGAAGGGATGCCCTCCTCTCACTTCAAACAAAATGATGTTCTTGTTGACCACCTCAACAGAGATGTCTAGGACTCAATAGGCCAGAGAGACTGAGTTATCCTTCTTACACCTGTTCTATAGTTCTGAGGACTGATTTCCTGAGGTGAGCATTTTGCACAAGCATGAAGACTGTTTAAAAGCTGGGGGAAAGTGTAAACTCTTGAAGACACAGGGTATGTGGGCCTACTTTCAAGTGTGTTATGAAAACTAATATGGCTCTCTACACTTCCTGTATCCGTCCTAGAGAGGGGAATCATTTCTGTAATTACTGTGGAGAAAGCTGGAAGTCTTTTCCTGAAACACCCCAATCTTATTGGCGGGTGGTGTTCCTGCACAGAAAGATTGAATGCTACTGATGGATTGAGGCAGGTGGGTGGCTCCTAATTCAACCTGGTTATAAGGGAGGTGAGAATGGTTCACAGGTAAGGGAAAACCTTGGGTGTGTGCTGAGGAGTCCTGACAGAGCAACCATAAGAGCAGCCAAGTCTGGGGAGAAGGTTTGAGCTGATCGCTGTACCTTATTTGGTAATAAAGCCAAATCCAGGAAACAGATGGATTTGGATTTTATACTGTGGCATCGCTTGTCGAATAGTTTGGAAAGAGGTTTGGAAAGATGCTTGTATATCACCTCTTTAGTTACTAGATTGAAAAAAACGCTGCAATAATCCCCACCCCACCTCTGTAGTTGTAAGGATAAAAATGAGTAACAGAATTACGGTGAATTTATTGTAGGGACTTTGTCCCCCTACTCCCCATTTAAAAATCAGGCAGCATAGATTAAAAAAGCAGGCAACTGATTTTTACAAATATAATTTTTAAGTATATTTAAGCTGTTTTTTTTCTCTTTAGAAATACAGAACCTTGTTTTGTACATCATGCCAATTTTAAAATTCTTTCCTGCCACATAAGGAATTCTTCATTTACTTGGAGTTATCTGTGAGACTTTCACTGAGACACTTGACTGAAATATTTCAAATAGTTTGCAGAATATATGATTGATCAGTAGGTACAGAAATCTGAATACCTGTCTATGTCAGAGCTCATTTACCCTGGCCAAGTAAAAGTTTTTCATTTTGATACTGATTTTAGGCTCAGTATGCCAGCAACACAATCCATAACATATTATTTAAGATAATATTTATAGCTTTTGTAAGCAAGACATGCTCTCTTGCATGGAATTCCAGTTTGCGATAGTAAAGCTCTTCCTGCCTAGAGGTGGAGTTTCATGTGGAGGAGAGAGAGGAACTTTTACTTGGACTCTTGTGGGAAATTTTTCCTTTGGAAGTAGCCTGTATATAAATTAGTGGTGCAGACAAATATAAAACGCAGCAGTAGCTTGTACCTTGTAATGCCTTTCTTCCAGGTTTTCAAAGTGATTTCCATGCACTAGCTAGTTAATACTTATAAAAGCAGGTGAGCAGTATGGTAACCATTTCACAGCTAAGGGAAATAAGCACAGATATGCCCAGATTCCCATATTGAGAATGTAGTGAAGCCATTAGTAGAACTCAGGTTCCTGACTTACAGCCCCCGGTCTAATGGCTAGGCAACCCTTCTTATTTGTGGCGGTGGAATTCATAAGGGATTGTGAAATTAAAATCTGCATGAGAAGACATTATGGGCCTGCCCTTCCTAAAATGTGTGCACACAAAACATGCTTTTGCAGGCCCATACAGTTACATAAGGGCCACACTGGGCCTCACAGAAAGCGTTGAACTCTTCAGCTGCTTCCACGCGACATGTGGATGGGGAGAGATGCAGTACAGTATAAATGACAGGTGAAGATTATGATCTTGTCTCTTATGGAAATTCTGCAGCAACAGAGCTTTTTCATATCTTTCTTCAACATCATTACTCTTCACACTTGTCATTCTGCTTGTTACAGTATATTATGAGCTTCTTTCAAGAAACAAAATAGCACACAGCCCTCTTGACAGGTAGAACAATGATTAGAATTTTAAGTACTTATTACAGTGGTGAAATCAGAACAATTACTCTGTCCTGGCTTCCAGTCTCCTGCAATGTAATTATTTCAAGCTTCTCTGGTTTCAGAAACAGCTGCAGTTTGTTTTGAATGCTGATGATCATTCCTCTGCCATTTTCCTATTCCTACCACTTTGTACCTTTATCCTGTAATTGGCTGTTGCTCTTTTTCAGAAGAAAAGTAACTGGTGTCCTTCCATCCACAGAAAGGGCCCTCATCAGGGACTGACAGAGTGAAGAAAGGTGGATCCTATATGTGCCATAAGGTAAAGCTAAAAGACCCACAGCAAACCTCACTGATTTAGCTATCAGGTTGTTGTTAGTAATTACTGCTTTCTATTTTTGTCTACATTTACTTGTGATTATCTAATGAGACTAAGCTGAAATAAATATATTAGGCTATTAATACATAATAGGAACCTGATACGTGTTACACAGGAATAATTCAAAAATACTGCATAAACATTATATGGTTACATTTTTTAATTGCTCAGATAATTATCATGGTAGTACCCTTGAAAGGATATGTAAATATCTCAATGAAGCAAAGTCAGGTTCCCATGTTACCAGAGGTGATAAAGTACCAGTTTTCCACATCTAGAGACGTGATCTCAGAATTTAGTTGTCCCATCTCCATAGGAGACAGTAGCCAATTTTGTCATTAATCTCCACCTACTGGTCTAGTTGATGCCACTTCTAGGAATGACTAGGTTTGACGTGATGCTAACTTGGTTGTAGATGCTCCACGTTGTTCAGTACAACAAACAGCGTCTTACAAAGTTAACCAAACCAAGATTGTGTGGTACCATTTTACTCTGGCTTGACATGAGAGCTGGCAAAAAGAGAATTTACTTTTTGCAAACATTGTCAGATCCAGGCTTGCAGAGTTATTGCAGTGTGAGTCCTTAATGGTTACTTCACCATTCCATCATTACAGGACAGTATTTGGTTAAGTCCTCAACAGCTGGTACTTCCCACATATCATGTGTGCTCTCCTGAGTACTCTGGAGACACCATTGTACTATGTCCTGTACCATTCCATTCCAGACCTTGATGATTGTTATCACTGGAGGAAACAAAATTTGTCTTCTCTTCCAGAGGATGGTGTCATTTATGGTTCTTGCATTTTTGTATGTAGAGTCTCCCTCGCAGCTCGCAACCACTTTCAGTATGCACTCTTGAAATTGACACATAGCATTCAGTGTATTTTTTGAGGCGTGTGTGTGTGCATGGGGGGGGTTGATTATCTTTTTATTATAGCAAATATTACTAAAGATCTTGGGGGCTTCCATACATTTTTTTTTTTCTGACCAAAACCTTCCTTTTAGAACAGATCTTAAAATAAAATCTTGTTGTGCCCAGGAGTCAATTAGATGAGGATTATTGGAGTTCTCTCCTCCTTTCCTAATGTTTAGGAGATGTTTAATGTTTAGGAACCTAAGTTAAGCAGATGTACTTATAAGTGCAAAGGCTTTTGACAGTGCACATCTTATTTCTTAAGACTTTTGAGAGAACATGGACTTTTTGGAATTTCCATTTTATAAAAAGGTAAATGTGCCTATGTTAAAACCATTTATTTTATAAAGCATGGTAATTTAAGCAATATCTGATGACATTTGATCACAAAATTACTCTAGTCATTGCTAAAATTAGCAAGTAGTCATGGAAATATGCAAAATATTCTCCAGAATTCAGTGTGTGTTGCCTTTTTTGCTGTAAAGTGAAAAATTCAGTATTGGAGAAGGGAACTGATGTTCCTTTCCTTTTAATAATCATGTTTCCAGAATTGCGGAATGTAGCCAATGCTTATGTTCTTTCTGTAATTTTCTTGCCTGTAGTTCTCTACCATGTAGTTTTCTTGCATTTTGGGAGCTGTAAACATTAAATCAACTAAATACTGGTAAAAAGGGAAAAAATTTTAAAAAATAAAATAAATACTACCTAATCTGAAAGCATGTGCTCCACAATTCCAGATTAAATTGGTTCAGGATATTACTACTTAAACTGCGTTTTAAATCGGAATTAGTGTAAGGAAAGAACACACACAACTGTGCCTTGCTATGTTATATACAGTGAATAGGCATATTTCACAGTCAAGAACTAAATTATCCTTGGTTTTTAAACATCCTTCTGCCTCTGTTTTGATGGGGTAGTTATGCCCAAATCCAGCAAAATAAGGGGTAGGAATAGCTTTGTACTGCACCTTTCATATGTCAGTCATCTCAAGGTCACAGTTGTTAGTTAGATCCTGGTGATGCAAGAACTGTGTAGGTAAATATAAAAATGTCAAGTACTACTGAGTTTGTGAAAGTGACTGCTACGGAGACTCTGCAGTAGCTTGCACACAGTGTTGTGGATTAGAATGCAAGATTAGAGAGAGGAAATATTGGAACCATCAAATAGGATTATCCTTCACTCATTTTGTAAATTGCAATATAGTCTTCAGATTGCTTCTAGATAGTTGTCAGAGACCAAAGTTAGTCAGGATGAAATCCTTATGGCAGTGTAGCACCTCCATCTTCCTCCCCGCAAGCCCTATCCCTAGGGCTGTACTAGCTTTTCACTTGTTCAAGTCTAAATCCTAGTTTAGAAGCTGAACTCACCAAGTTCAGAGGTAAGAGTGGTGCCAACTGAGCCAGGCCAATGTGAAGGAAGCTTGAGCATAACTCCCTTTTGCAAGTATGTACATCTGGAGTCCTACCACACTGCCTCGCCAGTAAATCATGTTATCTGCAAGAATGCTGGTAGAGCTTATGCTTACGTCCGTATCCTGAAATGACTCAGTGCTTGCTGAGATGAATGGGTGCAAAAAAACTTTCCTTGTGTTACATAGGCTCCCCACACACGGAAGAAAAGGGGAAGTGCTTTAGTGGACAAGCCTCAGAGGAACAGGGGAGGAAGCAGATGGTCCCAATAGGGGCTTAGGCTAATAAAGTGTTAATGTTCTTACTAATAGTAAAACTAGAAAAGCTTTGAGAGGATTGGAAGCAAGAATATGACAAGTGGAGAAACTGAAAGAGCTTCAGAGAGTTTGGGAGGGCTGTTAGTCTGAGATGATGGGAGTCATTGCTTGTTCTTTCCTTCCAAAGACTAACATTTCACTAATGCTGTGGTGAGGGATTAATGGATTCCTCGTGAAACCCTTTTTGAAATATTACTTAATCTCATGTAAACATTCAGTCCAGTCATGTTGTATCTCTTTGCAGAGAGAATTTAACAAGAGGCAATAACTAGTCTCTTTTTCTCTCTATGTCAAATATAAGGTTGTATGGAGTTTTGAAACTGGATAAACTGGATAATTCCCATTCTGGAATTCTGCAGCTGCATTTATTGAACCTTCTTGTAAATATATTCTTAATCTATAAAATAGATGATGCTTCAGCTGTTTTATGAATATTTTCATTGTGTCCATCTTAGACCAACGTTGCTACTCTATGCACTGCTAGTTGTGAAGGACTGAGCCTAAGAGTTCAAACTTCTAAAGCCAAACCACTTTTTAGTTTTTCTCCAAAGTGTGCACTGTAAGAAGTATTTTGCATATTACACTTTCATCACCTATAACTCAGTTACTGCTTGATCAACCTGCTTCATACTTCCAGGAAAAATTATTCGGCCTGCGAGGAAACTTATATGGACAAAAGGATATATCAAAGTGTAGGATTAAGATGTCAAACATACGGAAATCTAGTTGCAAGCCTGTATAACACCATTGTATTTATATTGCTCCCTTCATAAATAGCCACAAGGTGTAATGCCAGGGCTTATCTGAATGAAAGGTGAGCCATCAAACTGAATATTTTAAAATAGACTAATGAAAAAAATCACTTTCTGATAGAGCCCTCCTTTTAGCAGCATGTCCTGAAACTTCTGGGATTTCTTTCTTTCTTTTTTTCTTAAACAGCAGAAAAGACTTTATTGCTAAGGGTCTTTTCAATTAGTCATTTTCTCGCTTGTTAACTGACTAGAGAGGGAAATAGTGAAACTGACTGCACCCCACCTGCTACCAAATGCAGAGAGTAAAACTGATGTGTAAATACATCCTCCGCTACTTCCATTTTTAGTAATCTTCATTGTCACTTGTAAGAATACACGGTACACTATTAGTAACAAGTGTGGCTTTCAGTTTGAGAAAGATCTTTTACCCAACAGGAATGTGTTGGGTGATGGGTTGTTGAAAAGAAACTGGTAAGAGATGGAACTTTTTGCTTGGATAGCAGTGAGAGACTTGAAATTATTTCTAAAGAGTTTGATTACTACCATTTTACAATAGCCCTTCAAGTCTTGTTGATTTAACTCCCAGCTTCTGGCATGAACAACAGTTGTGGCCCAAACTCTGTTCACATTACACTAAAAACATGTCCCTCCTTTGTGTATTTGTTCAGATTAAAAACAAACCCATTCCATTCCTTTCCTTCTCAAAGCCTGCAGCTGGTAAATCATCCTCATAATTAGATTAAATTTCCTGTTAGAATGTAAGGTCACATTTTCTGCACTGATTTCCTTCTTGGGTGAAATCAATGTCACACGTTAATTAGCAGCTTTGATTAAATTAACACGGGAATAGAATCTTCTTTACTGATGAATAATGTGACCCATTTTAAAGGCTTTTAAACATTCAAGTCTTTTTTTAGATGTTAAAATTAGGCTGTGTATTAAGACCAAAAAATTGTATAGTACAAAGGATTCTTTATTAGATGCCTTTTAAAAACCATTTAAATTGATTCCTCTACTCCCTTTAGAGTTGGCAAAGGGTGTGTGAGAGAGAGAGCGAGAACCTTGCTAAATGACCACTTTATTTTCAAAGCAGATAGTCTTGTAAAATCTGGTAGGATGCTGCTTCTTGTAGTATCATGAGTTGCACAGAGCCCTCTGCAGCATGCATGGCAGTTACCATACACAGGTACCGCTCAGGGCAAAAACCATTCTCTGGGTTCATAGTTTGTACCTGTATCAAGAACTATAGCTTGAATTTTTCCTTAGGTGGAGGCACTTAACAGTTAATGGAGGTAAACACCAATGAAGTGTCTCCACACTGAATGGGCAAAACTTGACTGCACTGAATTTGGTTATACAAAGGAATCCACTACTCGGCCTATTAGCCTTGAATATAAGCCACTACAAAATAATAAAATATATTTACCCGTCTAGAAAGCAGCCTGTCCCCATTCCCTTGTTCTTGTGACTTTCCTTCATAGGCAGAGAGACATCAAATTTCAATTCAGAACTAGTGATTGTTTTATGGCAATGCAACATCTGAAGAAAGTGTTCATAATGTCAGATAACTGATGGGCCCATAATGTTGTGAATGGCACAGACAAACACCTTTAGGCTGGAATTTCCCAAGGAGTTTCCCTTTTTGTGCAGAAAACCATGGGAGAAGCGTCTACACTTGCCAATGACTTTTTGCGGTGAAACTCAGAAGTTTCACCGCAAAAAGAAAACCACCTCACAAGAGGCGTAGAGCTCTTACTGGTGATGCTTTTGTGGTGATGAGCAAGTGAAGACGCATTCTTCCTGTTTACACAGCTTTTAGCCTCCAAAGGATATCCCACAGTGTCTAGGTGACCACTCTGCCTAGCAACTCCGCTGTAAACAGACATCCACCCCTCCCTCCTGTAAAGCCCCAGGAACTTTGAAATTCCCCTTCCTGTTTTCTTGGCAAGTGCTCACTTATCTGGTCAGGTGACAGTGCCTGCTCCATGGAGCAAATGATCCCCTGCTTAGAGCAATGCTGAGCTATTGGAGCTGATCAGTGTTTGGGGAGAGGAGGCTGTGCAGGGACCCAGGATGTCCCGTGATCACCCCGCTCCTTCCCACAAGACCTGTTGTCAAAATGGAGAGCTGTGTAATAGCTGCCCTCAGTGTGCTGCTCTCATCGGCGATGGAAGTGCTGCAAACGTAAACACACTCTGACGCCTGTGGAAGTAAGTGAGTACACAAAACAGCTCTTTTCTTTCACCGGTTCACTATCGCAGTTGAAACTGACAGCGCAAATACTCTGCAAGTTTAGGCATAGTCACACAGTAAAAGTTTTTTGCTGTGCTTTGATCTACTCCCATTTCAAAGTGGGGTCGATCAAAATGCACTACAGAACTGTTAGCGTGTGGCTGCAGGGTCTACATGGACACTTCAGTATGTGGCAGGACACTACTTATTTCTTAAACCCCAGAACTTTAACACACACAAACCAAAATACAGAGAGAAAACAGGCTGCTCCATACAGTAGAGAAGCATAACTCACCCCCACCTTAGTCTAGACTGGCTCTGCTGACTGACTGACTGACTGAAAATCCAGATCACGTGTTTCCCACTGAGCACCTGGCCTGAAAAAAGGACCAGGAAAGCCTCTGAGAATATAAAGTAATCGTTTATAATTTTAATACAGTTTTCAATATACTACAAGGCAGTTAAGTGCCCAAGTCCCAAAGAAATTAAAATGGGAGATGGAGGCTTAAATTATTTACTTTCCCTGAGATGATAGAACACCACAAATTAGTTTGTATAGCAAGTGTATCAGAATTAGAGCTGTGTGAATAACTGACTACTTTTCCAGTTCTCTGGCTGTTCTGAAATATCAGAATGTTTTGTTTGATATATTTTTAGGGTATTTTAATTTTAATAAAATGTAAGTAAATTTCAAAACTGACATTTCAAATCAAAAACTCAAATGGTTTGGGTTTTTTCAGATTTTTTGTCTTTTTTTTTTTTTATTAAAAATTCAGCAAATTTGATGTAAATTAGCTAAATGTTTTGGTTGACCCAGATCTGCATTCGGGGGAGAGGGAAGAGAGAGTTTTTCTGATGAGAAATTCTTATCAGAATGACAACTCCTCTACAGACTTCATGGGCAAGTAAATTTATCCTTCATCCTAAAGGATCCTGAATGACTTGTATACAGTACCAAGGGACTGCAGCCACCTCTGAGGTATAAGAGTAGCAAGTGATACACAGCCTACAGTACAGCAGCAGAAGAGTGGGGAAATGTTGGTAAACTAACATTACAGTAAACGTCTTAACCCAAAAAAAAAATTATGCCCTGGAATCTGTAGGGATGGTTTTATCCTCAGAATGGTTATCTACAGATGAATGATTGTGCAGCGGTTCCTCTAGGAAATGCTGAAACAAGGTCTGACATAGCAAAATATCTCTGTACAAATTCACTTTGTCAAAATGTAACATTCACAGAAAAATGGAGCAATCTGATAAATTATCTGATTGGAAATAACTGGTTGGAAAATCGTTCTCAGAGTAGTTATCAGAGTTTCTCAGTCATGCTGGAAGGACATAACAAGAGGGGTCCGCAGGATCGGTTCTGGGTCCAGTTCTGTTCAATATCTTCATCAATGGTTTAGAGAGTACACTTATAAAGTTTGTGGATGATACCAAGCTGGGACGGGTTGCAAGTGCTTTGGAGAATAGGATTAAAATTCAAAATGACCTGGACAAAGTAGAGAAATGGTCTGAAGTAAATAGGATGAAATTCAATAAGGACAAATGCAAAGTACTCCACTTTGGAAGGAACAATCAGTTGCACACATACAAAATGGGAAATGACTGCCTAGGAAGGAGTACTGCGGAAAGGGATCTGGGGGTCATAGTGGATCACAAGCTAAGTATGAGTCAACAGTGTAACTCTGTCGCAAAAAAAGTGAACATCATTCTGGTATGTATAAGCAGAAGTATTGTAAGCAAGACACGAGAAGTAATTCTTCCGCTCTACTCCGCGCTGATTAGGCCTCAGTTGGAGTATTGTGTCCAGTTGCGGATGCCACATTTCAGGAAAGATGTGGACAAATTGGAGAAAGTCTAGAGAAGAGGAACAAAAATGATTAAAGGTCTAGAAAACATGACCTATGAGGGAAGATTGAAAAAACTGGGTTTGTTTAATCTGTAGAAGAGAAGACTGAGAGGGGACATAACAGTTTTCAAGTACATAAAAGGTTGTTATAAGGAGAAGGGAGAAAAATTATTGTTCTTAACCTCTGAGGATAGGACAAGAAGCAATGGGCTTAAATTGCAGCAAGGGAGGTTTAGGTTGGACATTAGGAAAAACTTCCTAAGCACTGGAATAAATTGCCTAGGGAGGTTGTGGAATCTCCATCACTGGGGATTTTTAAGAGCAGTTTGGACAAACACCTGTCAGAGATGCTCTGAGTCTAGATAATACTTAGTCCTGCCTTGAGTGGATGGGACTGGATTAGATGACCTCTCGAGGTCCCTTCCAGTTTTATGATTCTTTTTCTAACATCATGAGCTTTGTAAGACAGCTCTTCAGAAGTCAGTCATGCAAAATCCATTTGCACCTGTGAAACTGTGAGAGTGTAAATGAATGACTCTCTGTGTACTTCCATGAGCTATGTGCATAAATACAGGGTCCTACAGTGCTATGCAGCCTTTAGATGGCTTGCTGGTTGTACCAATGAAAATCTTTCCCTGTAACTCACGAGTTACTGCATGGTTTCAGAGTAGCAGCTGTGTTAGTCTGTATTCACAAAAAGAAAAGGAGTACTTGTGGCACTTTAGAGACTAACAAATTTATTTGAGCATAAGCTTTCATGAGCTACAGCTCATGCTGCTAGGTACAACAGAACTTGAATTGTTCTGCATGACATTTTGCAGGGAATCAAAAGATTCTCATTGTAGGCATGTCTCTTGGGGGAAAATGAAACTTCTTGGATACATTTTTAGTACTCTCACTCTTTTTACTGCAAGGCTATATGGTGGCGTGAACTGAGTTCTATTTTTGGCTTACACATTAGATGAAACTAAATGCCAGTTGTGGAATCTACATTCCTGGAGGGGGTGTTGAGCCTGAAACAAAATACAGTTTGCGTTTCCAGGGCTGGCAGTGCAGGGGGGAAAAGACATCTTTGTTGTGAGCTGGGTGAAACCTTTTTTACAGGCTGAATTTAAAACATCATTGAGATTGACAGGCGTGAATGCACCTTGCAGTTGAAATAACTGTAAGGATAAGCCTCCACCTAGGACACAAGGAGTATCTGAACCTGCTCGAGAAGTTTTGTTGAATATTGTTTTAGGCAAAGAGGAGTGGAGAGTGGGTGTGTGGGAGGGACAGAGGGAGAGGAGGGAAGACAGAACGCAGAGGACCAGAGGGATACAGACAGCTCAAAGGAGCAGCTGGAAGGACTGTGTATGACTGGAAGACACCTGGGGAGAGGGTGCAAGCTGAAAAGGCTATTGTTGGCTCTCTGAGCAAAAGAAAAATTTCCTGCTGTTTGATTCCTTCTGTGTTCAGAGACCAGGACTTCAGACGTTCCTTGTAAATAAACAAGATTGCATCAAAGAAATACGAGTATTGCCAATTTCTCCTCCTAACTGAAATGTCCCCAGGGCCCCAAAATTTGACTAGCCACTTGGATCAAAAAGGGGCATCTCTTATAAATGTCATAAACAAGCACATTTGATCTGGAAGGAAGATGATGAACAAAGGAATCCCATAATGTCACTTTTAAACACCTGCCAGTTTAATCACATTTTTAATTAGCGTATGTAGGAAAATCATTAGCATCTCCAAAGGTAAATGCAAAATATTAACTGTTCTAAGCATATTGCAATTCATGAATGTGGACTTCTTAGTTTTCAATATTAAGGCACACTTCATTAATGTTTGAAATGCTATCACTATTTGAACATTACAAGGGGAGAGGTGGAGAGATCCTATTCCATTGTTAAAGTGTCTGTATATAAACACAGCCAGTTACCTCTGCTTTCTGCAGATGCTTCTAGAATATTTGTCACTTGAGAGTTAATTTTTCCAAAAATTGAGGAGTGCTCTACTTGATAGGAAGAACTAGATAAAGACCCCTAGTTTTTGTATTGACCTACCTTTTTACAAATAACTCCTTTTGCCTGTCCCAAGTTAACATCATAGTTTTGCAGCTTTAATCATGCTTTCAGTGAATTCATTCTCCGAAAGGGAACAAAATGCAAAGTCCAATAAATGGTGTAGTGGAAGAGGGAAAGCTAAAAAATTTTCAGTATCTACAGTTTGTTAAACTAAAATAAAGTGTACTTCATATTATTTTATACTGCGTGCTGGAAATCTGAAAGGTGCCAAAATGAAATCTCTCCAACTTATTCAAATTTGTGTTATGCTAATTGCTGCAAGTTTCTTACTCTATGCTAACTGAAAATACTAACTGGAGTGGAAGTTTATCTTTTTAAATCGGTAGTCCAAGGTGAGGGACTAAAGTTTAACCATATGAAGTTCATTTAATCCTTTCTGAATAATTTCTGGTGGCCCTTCCATTAAAAACTCTAGGCCAAATTTATCCTTGATGCTAGTGGAATGAATTACACCTGGGATGAATTTGATCCCTTTTGTTGGACTGTAAGTATGGTAAGACTGTATATGTTGTTGAGACAGTGCTCACACAAAACAGATATATAAATTACTAATCTTTTCAGATTTTCATTTTTGGACTAAAAAAATCTGCAGAATAACACAAAAGTTATCTACACTGGAAACCACTGACTTGGGACTGTGTGTATGTGTGTCAGTCTTTGCATTGTCTCCATTGACTGTTTAGTGCTTGTGAACCATTCCTGACTGTCACCACTGAAGATTCAAATCTGTTAGGCACAGAACAGGTACAGAATTAACGGTGCAAGCTTTGGACAGTTCCTTACCAATGTGCTTCAGTCCCAGCAGCGGGGCCACATTAAAGAGAGTCTGAGAGGGTAGGTCATGCTGGATAATCCTGTGCTGCCTCCCTCATATCAGAGAGATTTGAAATAACAGTTCCGCCTCTTCGTTTCCTAAAGGGAAACTTCCATATAATTCCAGCCTATTCTGAAATCAGGCCAGCAAGAGAGGAAACTGTCAGCGCAAAATCATTGCTTCCCAAGAACTTCTGAGAGGCAGCTGAACCATCTATCCCAGTGGTTTTGTTTTAAATGAAAATGTTTGTGGCCACCAATATAAGATGCAATATAGATGATATCAGAGTATAGGTATCCCTAAAAAGACTACCCACAGGAATACCAGGACATAAGTTGGTCTTCATTCCAGTTGCTTTTTTTCCTCAGGATGTCATTCAGTCATGGTCAATAGGATTCTTCTAGACAGATGTCAGTACCTTTCACTTCCAGATCCTCCTTGTATATCAAGACTCTTTGCCCCATTAAATCCGTTTTATTCGATACAAAGAGAAAAAGCAGAATAATAGAATGCCTTGATGACAAATCTTGTGCAATGAAAAAAGACTAGTTTGCACTCTTGCTGTCAAATATTATGTTGTACAGCTACATTGATTGGGTTAAACTGAGAAATATTTGTCTGATCTTATCGCTGTTTTATTGTCCAAACCATGAAGTGCTGCACTGGAATCTAATCTGTGCTTTATTAAGTATGTTTCAGTCTTATGTTGGAAATTAAGGGGCAAGGGGGAGGCGGGGTGGGAAAGAGGCAGGATGCAATTCTAAATTTGACCTATAAAGATCTTCACACACGATCAGAATTTTCAGTTCTTCAAATGCATGGAACACAGATTTTTTTAAAGGGGAATAGAGGGAGAGATCTATTAGTTACTAATCTTTTCAGATTTTCATTTTTTGACTAAAAATCTGCAGAATAACGTAAATGCTATCTATACTGGAAACAACTGAAAAGTGCAAGAAAAAGTATATTGGAATACACGCTGAACTGCATTCTGAAATGGACTTACATTAAATATATTAATGTATATGTACTTTAAACTTGTGCAACTACTGTTTATGGTATTGCATCTAAAGTAAATGTATTACAGTTCTCAATAAGCTAATATGAATTATGGTTGCCAGGCGTCCGGTTTTCGACCACTGGTGCCTTCCCCAGTGCCCCATCGCCCCGACCCCTGCTGCTTCCGTACCCACCTCCCCATCCAGGACTTAATTTGTCCCCAGGCTTCCTAGGACTGGGTAAGTCTGCTGTGAAAAGTGATATTTGTATGTTTGTTAATATCACTTTTCATAACAGACTTAGTAGCTAGCAAGTCTTAAAAAGGGGGGGGCCATCAAAAAAAGCAAAAGAAACAACAAGAAAAAAAGACAAGAATGTGAAAAGCACCTTATTTATGTTTTTATTCTGTTTAGGTCCAGTAAAGAATAGAGACAACTGTACATTGTTTTTTATTATTGAATTATTATTCAATTTATTATTATTGAATAATTATTATTTATTTATTATCTTAAAAACCCATATAAATAAATTACAATGATTTTGACATGTATATGTGCATATTTATTATTTTTTTCCTAAAGTTAATTAAGTATTTTATGAAAAATTGTCATAGTGACCACCAGCAAGAGTTTGGCGGCTGCACTCTGAGGCCACCAAAAAATGTGTTGCGAGAACCCCATTAAGCTTGTATCTGCAAGCACTGTATTGCTGACTAAAGCATCATAGCCTCCTGTGGCACTGCATAAATAACAGTGCTTTTAATCTTCAGAGTAGTTTACAAACTTCCCTTCATTTTCAGCACATCCAAGATAGGTAATTGTTCCCAGTGTACCTCTTGCTGCATTTGTAACAGAGTTAATTATTAGAGTCAATTTATTAGTTCCCTGTCCTGAAGAACTTCAACAAAATATACAAAGATGGGGGGCGGGAAGGGGGGCAGGAAGGGAAGTGGAGTTGGATTAAGGGTAACCAAGTGTTCAAATAACTGTCAGGTTTCAGAGTAGCAACCCTGTTAGTCTGTATCTGCAAAAAAAAAACCCAGGAGTACTTGTGGCACCTTAGAGACTAACAAATTTATTTGAGCATAAGCTTTCGTGAGCTACAGCTCACTTCATTGGATGCATTGAATGGAACGTATAGTAAGAAGATATATATATCTTTATCTTAATTAATTAGCCTCTTACAGACTGGTTTCAGAGTAGCAGCCATGTTAGTCTGTATTCGCAAAAAGAAAAGGAGTACTTGTGGCACCTTAGAGACTAACAAATTTATTAGAGCATAAGCTTTCGTGAGCTACAGCTCACTTCATCGGATGCATTTGGTGGAAAATAAGAGGCTAATTAATTAAGATGCGCTATTATCAGCAGGAGAAAAAAAACTTTTGTAGTGATAATCAAGATGGCCCATTTAGACAGTTGACAAGAAGGTGTGAGGATACTTAACATGTGGAAATAGATTCAAAATGTGTAATGACCCAACCATTCCCAGTCTCCATTCAAACCCAAGTTATTAGTGTCCAGTTTGCATATTAATTCAAGCTCAGCAGTTTCTCCTCACGAAAGCTTATGCTCAAATAAATTTTAGTCTCTAAGGTGCCACAAGTACTCCTTTTCAGTTTCTCCTTGAAGTCTGTTTTTGTGTATTACACATACTGAATCTATTTCCTTAAATTAAGTATCCTCACACCTTCTTGTCAACTTCTAAATGGGCCATCTTGATTATCACTACAAAGTTTTTTTTCTCCTGCTGGTGATAGCTCATCTTAATTAATTAGCTTCTTACAGTTTGTATGGCAAATTCCACCTTCTCTCTCTGTGTGTGTGTGTGTGTGTGTGTGTGTGTGTGTGTGTGTGTGAGATCTATATATAGATAGATAGATATCTTCTTACTATATGTTCCATTCAATGCATCTGATTAAGTGGGCTGTAGCCCATGAAAGCTTACGCTCTAATAAATTTGTTAGTATCTAAGGTGCCACAAGTACTCCTGGGTTTTTTTGCAAATAACTGTCAGAATGTCTCCTTGAGTTTCATCTCTTCCATCCAATAGGCTTTTCCAACTTTTCCCCATCAGCCTGGTGCTTGACTGTGATCTTTGCCAGTCAGTAGCAAACATCATCAACAATAGAAATGCTCTGGGATATTGGTCTAACCAGCCCTTACTTATGTAGACATAGACACAAGCTATAATATACACTTAAGTGACTTCTTTTTTCTTCTCACCTTCTAGTCCTATTGCTACAGGTATCGCTGTGCAGCCCGCAGTCAAAACACTCCTGATAGTTCTGCTTCAAACCTGGGATTCCGTTGTGCGGCAGACACTCTGCCAGCTTTACAGTGACAGAACTTGTTGGTGCTCTGAAGCCACAGGGGACTAAAAATTTCACTCCAGGACAAGGAGTTTTGTGGAGCTCCAGCCTGCTGAGATGTTCTGCAGTTACCAGTCTCTAGTGAGACAAAACAAGATATCCAGCTAATTAAAAAAGACAGCGTTGGAGAAAATCACCTTCCAAAATAAGTCAATGCTAGTCAGAGACATTTAATTCTATAACCAATCTTTGGGTTGAATTCCCATCTCAACTGTGCAGGTGAAAACATGGAGTTAATGCTATTGATTTAATTAGAAATATTCCAGATTTACACCAGCATAGAACTAACCAGAACTTTCCTGACTGCATTTTGAAAAGGATATTTTGTTTCCGATACTATTTTTCTCTCCTCTAGGGAAGATACTCTTCAGTACTGAGTAAGTATTTTATGATAGATTTACCTAAGTGATCCAAAACCCTCAAGTAGGCTTTACAAACTTTGGGAGGAGTTAAAGGAAAATGTGAGCTTTTGTAGCATGGTATTTACTTGTTACCTCCTGAGTAATATAGGAAACATATTGTCAAGTATAACTGAGGGTCACGGATGGAAGAAAAACATTCCACATTACCTATTACTCTATATTAGCAATTGGCTATGCTTTTGTAGATTTAGGCTACCTACAAATGTGTAGGTAGCCTACATTTGTAAAAATGTAGTGTAGCTCTTGTTGCTGCTGCACGTGAACATTGTGTTCAGAAAAGACCCTTGCCCAGGTAAGCAGTAATTTTTCTCCCTTTTTAGAAAGTGACAGCTTTTATTAGAATACGGATGATAGTCCCATAAAGGATTGAACATTATTTCCCTTACACTGGAAACTTGTAGCGATAGAAACATACCGGAGATTTCCTTTAATGTCTATCTAACATTGTGTAGATTTATTTTGGGGGTTTTAAGTTATTTATTCAAACTAGTGGTTTCAAAATTTTCTTTGCCAGTGAATGGCTCTTCTTGTCTGAAAGCTTGCATGAAAAGACAGGAAATTTGAACTGAATGGAAAGTTTGTCAAAAGGCTTCATTGGGAAAATCTTGAGGTTGTCCTTAGATAAGTTTCAAAATGTATTGAAAAGCTCAGTGATAGCTAAATGTAGTTGTAGCTGGTAAATTAACTCAATCAACTTGGGCTTTTCATGTTAAAATACATTTGAATCTTTCTTCTCTACTGTGCTTCACTCTTACCAGCACAGTGCTGCTGACTCTGGGGTCCAGCCTTAGGGGCAGATGAAAAAGTTTCCACGTCAACCACTTACTCTTTATTCTAACTTTAATCTAATCAAGAAATTTTCTGTTTGCTGAATATTAAGAAGAAGCTCCTAACCTGAATGTGCCAGTCCTTTAGGCATGGGTTCTATTCCCAGCTGTTCCACCGTGATCTAGGACAAGTCATGTGCCTCGGTCTCCCCATCTATACAAAGGTGCATAAGAGTGATTCCCATTTTAAAGTGCTTTGAGATCTATGAATACAATTGGGTAAGTGTGTTTGTAATAGCAATATTTTGTATTCATATTATTCGTTTGTTTCCAGCACTTCTTGCCTATAACTTTGATAGGTAGGTGTTAAAAGACAGACATTAGTTGCCAACTTCTGCCCTGGGATAGTGAGTTTCCCACCAAATGGAAAGCCACTTCCTATGGGAGTGACCATGCAGTTCACCCACCCCAGACCCCACTGGCATAGGAACTAAAGTTACACTTACACTGAATTTTAGTCTGTCATGTAAGCCATTAAAGTATAAACATTTGCCAATGCCAAGTGCTAAAACATATCATGTAATCATAGGAAAAAGCTGTGGTATCTCAAGCTACTGTTCGGGAACTGTTGGGAAAGACTGACTGACCAGTTGCATATACTAAACACAGTGCTCAAAATAGGGCATCCACTGAAACAAATGGAGAGAAATGCTATCCATCTTAGTTTAAACTTCCTTCGCTATCATAGGGACATGTCTGCCTTTGTGGAAGGGAGTATGCTTTAATAAAAATTCTTTGAGCTATTGTCATTGTTGAATACTGCTTATTTATATATAATATAAAAATGGTCTGGTTCTGAAGCTTTGAAAAATCATTAGAATTTCTGTCTCTAAATGGCAGCTTCAGAATGCTCTTTTAGAAGTGGGGCATATCCCTCAAGATTTACTGTCCCGAGTGACATAGTGTGAACTTCCTTCTGCTGGTCTTTCATTCTGATGGTTTAACCTGTTTGTTTAATATATACAGCATTAGCTTGAACTAGTCCCACTTTTTTTTTACACTTTTACAGCAATCGATTAGAACTTTGATAAAATGATTAAACTGAACATTTTGTAAACAACTGAGGTTTTTGTGTTACTGTTCATCTCACTTCACTCTTCAGCCATCTGCGAAGCATGTGGTTTGTCACTGGGCAAGCTAGATATCCCTCTACCAATGGTTAGAGAAACAAGGTCAATTTCCTTCCCCTTTATTCTACCAAAAGAGAACAATGCCATATTTAAAATTTTTTTATGCTGGAAGATGGAAAGTGGGAAAACTTTCTTGGATTACTCTGATCTGATCTGTATTATTGAAATGTTAAACAACTACCTAGGCACAAATAATAGTTGAGAAGTTAAAAGTACAATATTAAGGCCTCTAATTTAAAACTAATAAAAAAAAATAAGAATATGGGTAGCGTCCTCTAAAGGTATTTATTATTATTTTTTCAGATCTCTCTAGCGCCCTCTATGATGTTTACAGGTGACTTTTAAGGAAAAGTCTGGTGAACGATAGCTTGCTGTTTTCCAGTGGTGGTGTGCTAGTATTCACATCCTTAAGATTTAAAAATAAATGTAGAGGGGGAAACAGCTTTTAAATTAATCTGTTGTAACTGAATTTCTCACATTGCAACACACACGGGCAGTTGAAAGATGAACATTACTGCACTCAGGGTTGGAATCCAAACTCTTGGCCTTTTGAGGTGTTTGGATTTGATCCATTATTAAAGTGAACATTGAACTGTGAATTGGCAGATAGATTTTGTGGCGGGCCTAATCCTAGGAGGAACAGGCTCTATTTGGACAGATTGATACAGTTTATAACACAAAGTCTAAAGAAATCTTACTTATTGGATATTTGAAGACCTTACATGCAATTCATAGGACTAGTTTGAAAACTCTGTAGCAGTTGTTAGTAGAGATGCAGCTGACGGAGAATGCATTTTAATTTTTTTTCAGTCTTCTAGAGAGAGGTAGCATTCTAGTAGCCTTTATGCAATCAAGGAAGGCAGCTGCAGTGCTGCGATACAGCAAAGATCTATGTTTTTGTCACTTAACACTTACTTGCCATGAAAGTGATTAGGACCAAATGACAATGTACTACTTTGAAGTGTTCTAGCAAATTCTTTAGTTTTGAATCTTTTGAAAGTACATATATCTTGAGTATCTGGGTCACTCTTACCAGAAACAAAGATCAACTGGCCAGGACTAAAAGAAAAGAAATAAATTACATGCAGATACAAAAAGAAAAGGAGTACTTGTGGCACCTTGGAGACTAAAAAATTTATTTGAGCATAAGCTTTCGTGAGCTACAGCTCACTTCATCGGATGCATTTGGTGGAAAATACAGAGGGGAGATTTACACACACACACACACACACACACACACACACACACACACACACACACAGAGAGAGAACATGAAACAATGGATTTTATCATACACACTGTAAGGAGAGTGATCACTTAAGATGAGCCATCACCAGCAGCGGGGGGGGAGGGGGGGGGAAGAGGAGGAAAACCTTTCATGGTGACAAGCAAGGTAGGCTATTTCCAGCAGTTAACAAGAACAACTGAGGAACAGTAGGGGGTGGGGTGGGGTGGGGGGGAGAAATAACATGGGGAAAGTTTTACTTTGTGTAATGACTCATCCATTCCCAGTCTCTATTCAAGTCTAAGTTAATTGTATCCAGTTTGCAAATTAATTCCAATTCAGCAGTCTCTCGTTGGAGTCTGTTTTTGAAGTTTTTTTGTTGAAGGATAGCCATCCTCAGGTCTGTAATCGAGTGACCGGAGAGATTTTTTTTGTGAATATAGACTAACACGGTTGCTACTCTGAAACCTGTCATTATGCAGATACAAGACTCACCCATGTCCTCTGGTTCAGTGCCAATAATGCAGATTTGATATGGCTGTAATGCATTTTGAATTTACACTTTTCCAAGTACTTGGAGCCTTGTCAAATATATTCACAACGAGAATAATTGGAAGCAGTGCAATTGATCTTGAAAGCCCATCTAATCTTAGGGGATGGAAAAATACAGTGCTATGAGAATATTACAGAAGTTGTTTACAGTGAGGAATAGGAGGTAGATTGGACCTTTTAATCTGGATATCCAAATATACCAGCTAAAAAGTGATAGGCATGATTCTGTTTTGGGAGAAAAAGATTTCTCTGCAACAAAAAATAGAGCTTGAAGTCTTATCAAGTGCTGTGTTTTTTTAATATTTAGATGAGACCATATTACAGATGAGGATACAGAATCTGTGGAACTTCTCTTGAGATGTAGATTTCTCCTAAGAGAAATCCAAACCTTATTCAACTAATAGTTTAAGGTATTAATCACTGTTGAGAGTGCTAGTCATGAGGAAAACCATAAACTCAAAATCTAAGAACAGTGCTTTTAGGTTAACATACCTATAGAAATGACAAAAGTGAATAATTAGATATGGTCTTCGATCTGTCTGTATCTTCCGCTGTAACTCTAATCACATGTAAAACCCACTTGGGACATTCTCCACAACCAAAGTTGAACACCTTATAGAATAGGGCGAGACTAAGGTGAAAATCCAGCGGTAAAGTGTATGTGAAGACAGTCCAGCAAAGAGCTAACAAATTCCCTTGGCCCTTCATCAGCATCAAGTAATGATTCAGTTCCAAAACAGAGTCCTCATCAGAAGAAAAATAAAGCATCACTGTTGGTTTATGGAAGTTAATGTATCTGTCCTCAGATAGGTAGCTTGTAGTACATGCCCTATGCACAAATGTTATGAATATAGGCTGTCAAATTATGGAGAGGAAACATATGAAGGGCTAGTTGAGCGTGCCCAGAGCATTTAGTTTACTGCTTAATGTGTTAATGAATTACATCAAAGCCGTATCTACACCTTTGTACTTGAAGGTGGGGAAAACTCAAAACCAAATGCCTTCTGTTTTAAAGCATCCATGTCCCTGTTAATTTAATCTTGTTTAACAATTAATATATCTGACAGACAACATTATTGAATGATCTCCTTGATCAGATTGGCTATCTACATATTTTCTTTAACTGCAGCTTTATACATCCTGAACTGTATGGAACTGAACTAGAGTGACTGGTTCATATTACTTGACTGTTGGCTGACTGTACATACAGTTCCCCACAAAAGAGAAAAGCTCTACTATGCTTACAAAGGCTTTTTTTATTTTTTAAATGGGGAAGCGGTCCCCTCCCAAAAAAGGATTATTAGTTAAAGTAATGGGATCTAACGCTGATAAGGAAACACAATGGAGAAATGGAACAAATAAAATGAAAGGACACTTCCTTTGTCTGCTATATCACATTTACTAAACTAGTGCTATGAAACAGGCAGTGGTTGCACTGTTATGATAAGATTAGGCAGCTCCTTAGTTTTTCCGTTGTGGCACATGGTTTTCCCAAACTTGCCCTGCCTAGTAAGACAGCAATGTGCAAAAACAAAACACCTCCTGCCATATACACAATAAACACATGCCCACTGTGTGGGAACGATAGCAACATCCTTGTACGTTTTGTTTCATTGTCTTGTATGCAGCTAGCACAGTGGTTCTCAACTCTGGTCCACCGCTTGATCAGGGAAAGCCCCTGGTGCACTGGGCTGGTTTGTTTACCTGCCGCGTCCACAGGTTTGACCGATCGCGGCTCCCACTAGCCGCAGTTCGCCGCTCCAGGCCAATCGGTGCTGCAGGATGGATGGCTAGTGGGAGCCGCTATCAGCCAAACTTGCGGACGCTGCAGGTAAACAAACCGGCCCGTCAGGGGCTTTGCCTGAACAAGCAGTGGACCAGAGTTGAGAACCACTGAGCTAGCCAGAGAGCCGGTAGTGGCTACTGAATGAGAAAAATTATCACATTTTTTCCCATTTGTGCAGTGTTTCTTCTGTTTGGGGCCTGACTTCAGACTTATGGCAATAGTGGGCTCTTTGGCAACACTTGAAGCCTTATGTTTGCAGATCCTTGGCTGAAAGGCACTTTAGAAATGCAAAAATACGTTCACACAACTCATAGTTGAGGATAGAAGCTACATTCATGTCACTTACAGCTATACTGATAAAACTTATGATTTGGGGACTTTATTTTTAACATTGTTTAGAAAGTTAAAACAATGTAATACCAATAGGATCTTTTGGTCTTAGGCATTTGATTTTGAATCCGACCTTGTCTTGGATGGCTTCTGTGCATTACTCCAAACTTTGCATAAAAATTTGATCCTAGCACAAGATCTAATTGTCTTTCTTTGACAGAAGTGAAATTGTAGATGGGCTTTAGGGAGCGTGTGGGTTGTCAAAATGGGAAACTAGGGAAAGACTAGCATCTCAGTAACAGCGAGCAAAACCAAAACTCTTCCCTTTCCAAAATGGGTGGATGAGATATTCCTTTTGCAAACTAACACCTGGAAAACAGTGAAGGTGCATTTTGTCACTGGAGGTGCTATCTGGCCAACATCCTTCAGAAAAACAGGGTAGCAAATTAGAGTGTGTATTTAAACTGTTTAGGTGCTGACTGCTCCAACAGGACAAATAGTATGATTGGAAATACATACTACTTACAAACTTAAAAGTACAATAGTGTCTCACTCAGCAGAATGGGACATAAAAACAAATAATTAAGCAGACACAGAACTATCTTTTAATAACATCTACCCTTAGTGTTCTTTTCTTAAGTGTTTGGCAGAAGTGGCCCCCTCACTGGTTGTTTCGCAAATGTGCAGGACTTACAGGAACAGATCGTGAAGGGTGTTGTCACTGACCATCTTTTCCAGTTAGAAAAGCAGCAGCATGTGGAACTGGAACTAGGTTCATAGAATTGTATTCCTTATCCTACTGTGAAATGGTTGTATGGTGTGGAACCATTCATGCCATCCTCTTACTGCTGAAAATCAAAATGCAAAGGTGCAATATTGCTTCTGAGGCACTGCAGTAAACAGTAGCCACCTTGCTGAAGGTTCTCCACCATTGCAATACTTTACCGGCAATTACTCCAAAGTACCCGAATAAAGCAGATTTGTTTACAAATTTATTGGACAAACATGTATGTTTGAACGCTGTGATATTTAATAGACCCAAGGTACAGTGAATTAAGATAACATGAGCTACTCAGTAAGTGAGCCACTTAAGAGTACATATTGTATTAGTTTTTATGGACTGAATGGATTTTTCTGTGTTGCAAAATGCAGGTTTAGGTTTTTTTAAAAAAATTATAATTAAATTTGATCCACTGGCAATTGACCCATCTATCCTGTTCTCAAAAACTGACTTTAATATATGTTGTACCACCCAATAGCACAAGACAAAACATTACAAATAGGCTTGTCCAGCAGCCAGAACTAAGCAGTGCATAGATAAATCTACTTGCCCTTCAAATTTTACCGCAAAGGTAGTGTCAGTTTCCCAGTAGTATGATTTTGGGAGGGGCGGGGGATGGGACACTGGAAACTGGGGGTAGAAGGTAGCATAGGGGAGCACTAAATCTTGAAACTAGCCCAACTGAAACAGACTGGACTTAAAGCATGCTACAAAGAAAGACGGTATGGAATTACAGGAAAGGCGTGAGAGACCCTTTTCCTTTTCTAAACTAGGGTCTGTGAGTAGCTCTGCCCTGATTGGGGCCTATCTGCCGAGAAGGAACAAAGTATGGTCTTTTCTTGAGCTCTAAAACTTCTTCCATGTTCTACATTTTCAACATCTGGAATGTTCAGTCAAGATCAGTTTTAGGTAGGGGCAAGGGTGGTTCTTTGTGCAGATGCTTCATGCATAAAAATGTTAATCTCAAAATTAAAGAAATAGATACAAGATGGAAATTCAATTGAGATATCCTGCTTACTTACAATAAGATTCCCTCTGCCCCCAAAGAAAAATTAAGTGCTAAGTGATTGTGCATTTCATCTCTTGAGGATAGGTGAGTTGGTTGCCACCCTTGCCGCACTTTACTTAGTCAAGACAGCAACCAATAGGAAGCTTCTCTTATGTACACCTCCACCATACACCACTAGCAGAAGCAATTATTTCTAAGGGAGAAAGAGGAGGTACTCTGACACCATCAGATGGTTATGGACTGATGACAATCAGTAATCGCGCTAGTGGATGGTTGTGGGACAGTCACTGGTCCACAACAATTGGCCTAAAACTAGCAACTTTCTTAACTCATACTGCTTAAGATTTTGTATTTTTTAGTTGTAAAGTGTAGCCATTACTTTATGTATCTTTGAAACACCACTATCCCTCCTATCTGTAATGACAAAACTCTGCTTCCCTGTTCCTTATAACCCAAGGCAGAAAAACAATTTGGTTTGAGAGGAAAAAACAGGCTAACAATAAAACATCTGACTGCATAAAAAATGCTTGAAAGGACTATTAAAAAAAAAATTAACCCCTCTTCTCTCTGCCATCTGTTGAACAATGCAGAAACAGATGCTTGTTCGCAAAGGTGTTGTATATTAGCATCTACCACTTCAGTCTGTTTTGCCAGACACACAGGTAGTGTATTGTACTACTCCACAGAGTGAAGTTTGGATTTTCTGCACACTCCCTCAGTTGTTTTGCCAACATCAGCTGGAAGCATCACTGAGGTGATCCATGCTATTTCGAAGAGATGACTATACATCTACATTGGTGCCCTCTTGTGGCTAACAGAGCCTATGCCTTGAGATGGAGCCAGTTCAGAAAAAGTTAGAATGATCAGAGAAGGCCTGGGGTACAGAGTCCATTTCAGGCAACAGAGGAGAAAATGCAAAGTCAAGTGTTCATGGAACAGAATTAGCTCCCTAGCCAGTTACAGTCAAGAGGGGTGAGCAGGAAGAGCTGGCAAAAAATGGGGAGGAAGGAATGCATTTTACTTAATATTCTGTAAAAGCTAGTCATGAAAGAAGAGGGGCTCAGCTACAGTGTTGGATAAAAGAAAGTGACTCCTAATTTTCAAACAGGCTCCAGAACAGGCAAGGCAATTCATGATTTAAATAGTTTTAGTTTGCAGGAACTATTAATGGCACACAGTTTAAAAAAAACAAAAAAACCGGTGCCACCTTTGAAAATGCCACTGTTAATTTGCACTTGTCACCTGATTTTTTTCCCCAGCTTTAATTCTTAAGTGATTTTTCCCCCTTATCTAACTCATCTCCCCAAATTCCCTCTTTTCTGCACCTACGATTCTAATTCAATCTGTTTCTATATATCTCACTGTCCATTGAAACATGCCTTATTATCAAAACCTTCAACTGTCCTTTGAGATGTGGCTAGTTATCCTAAGATTTCTTATTTTAACAGAAAAAGGTTAGCTGTGGCAACAAGTCACCCATTTAGCTATCTCTGGCATCATCCACCTCGAATAGTGGAGTACAGGAGATCGTTCAGCAAGTTGTCAGGAACTCTGTCTTGGCTTTTGCCCAAGGCCAGCTCTAACAGTCAGAGCAGTAAAGCAGATTGCAATCTCCTCTCCTGAAAAGAGCACACTATCTAACATACTCACCCACAGCACTTTATACCTGCCTTAGCTTCTGTTTATTTTGTACCATCAGTGCCTCTGCTCTGACTTCTCCTTCACCTATGTGTTAAATATTAACCCTTACTGAGATGTAAAGTTATGGGTTCACTGTGTCCTGAGCATATGCCTCTAACTGTGTAAGATTATAGTGTACATAACAATTACTTCCTACACTTTGCCTGTAGTCCTAATTAGTCATTTAACCGTTCACTTGAAGCTAAGTGGAGTGGCATTTCCCATTTCCCCCTCCCACATCTTGCTATTATAATTCTACCCTTGCTGGAGCTGTTCGTGTGTGTGTATATCTGTGGAGAGGGGAACCTATGGTCATTTTTTTGGGTGGCAGCGCAAAGGAATCTCATTCCATTTTTATCTAGGCATATCTGACAATAGATGCTATATTCACCTACATCAATCTTTTTGAATCCCTATGCACGGCTGTTTCCTTGAGAAACGTTGCCAAAAGTTTGGTTGCCTGGTGTATAGCACAGAGAGCTATCATATGGTAAAAAACCAACACATGATTTAGCACCACAGTAACAGGGTTTTTTCATTATATCATCTTCCTCCAACATTTCCTGCTCTCTTTTGATTAATGGTACATTAAGAAATCTTCCAGAATAATCATATGAAAGTTCTTCTCCAGCAGAGATAGCAACAGCAGCAAAAAGTGCCAGTTTGGGCACCAGTGAGTCAATTCGGACAGGAACCATAAATAAATTTGGCTCACAAGAATGGTTCAGGAACCTGCCAACGTTTCCTATATTCATAGGATCAACAAATGTCTCTATTATCTGTCCGTCATACAAGTGTTCCCTCACAGCTATAATATAGTTTGAATCCTCTGGTGTCTGTGCCTGTATTCTTCTACATGCCTCACGGAAGCATAGAACTTCACCAGCATATTCGCACACAAATCTTCCTTTAGGTATGAACTCCAGTGTGCGGAGGCCCCAACCCTTCTTAACAGTCTTGAACACCTCAAGTCTGAATTGTAAACCCCTCTGAATAACCCTGTTTTGACAGAACTCACCACAATGGCACATGGTATTGCATTCAAAAATAGGTCTAGCATAGTCCACTTCACTTCCTATGTATTTGATGCATGCACTGTTATAGTTTTCACCATGGTGAAGACACGAACAAGTGTTGGCCACGCAGGAAGCAGTAAGACAATTACATCCTGGAAAAGTGATTTCAGAAGGGTCGGTGTCTTCTCCTGCTCCCGCCACATGCTCTGGGCTGTACTGCAAAGAGATGACAAATTAAAATAATTAATGCATCCGATGAAGTGAGCTGTAGCTCACGAAAGCTTATGCTCTAATAAATTTGTTAGTCTCTAAGGTGCCTTTTCTTTTTGCGAATACAGACTAACACGGCTGCTACTCTGAAACCTAAAATAATTTTGTTAACTATACTCCCCTTCACAGAGACAAACACAACGTTTCTCATGAAAGGGACCAGATTTTCAAAAGAACTTGACTCCCAGGAGCTTCCAGTGAGACTAATGGATAGTGGGCACTTTTGAAAACCTGGCCCCCCAAAACGCACATACTAATCAGCTCACTACAATATAACATTTTGAGATCTGTGTCCTGTAAAGACAGGAAAAAAATGTAATGCACTTTATTTTTTTGTTTAACATCTCCCAGGTGCCTCATAGTTATAACTGCCTTTCAAATGACCACTGTTCTTCAAGCATCTGCTATATAAGTTAGTAGCTCCTAGAATCTTTTGATATTTCATATTTACAGAGGGGACCTGTTTCAAAGTTTTGCCAATTTAAAGTTATAAACCAAAAGCTCTCTTTATCTATGCTGATTGTGATGGTGGGTCTGTTGTGAAAGCAGAAATATGTTTTAGTTTAGTTTCAGTACTCAGCTGCAACTGTGCAGTTCCTAACAATAGCATTACTGGTTACTGTATTTTTGTCTTTTTAAAAAAGTGAACATGACATGAAAGTAGTAATTAACAGTGCTGGAGCTCTAAGTCCTTGATCATGGATCAGATCCAGTGACAACACTGGCTTCCCTTACACTGCCCCACCGCTGTATCTCAACCCTGGCCCAAGAGAACCCAGTCCTCTCAGAATAAGAAGGCGGTTCAGTCTCCATCATCTTTAATTTCTTGGCCTATCAGTAGGGCCCTACCAAATTCACAGTTTATAGTTGTCAATTTCACTGTCAGAGGATTTTAAAAATTGTAAATTTCATGATTTCAGCAATTTAAATCTGATATTTCATGGTGGTGTAATTTTACTGGTCCTGACCCATAAAGGAGCTATAGAGGGGGTCACGTGGTTATTGTAGGGAGCGGGGTTGCAGTACTGCTACCCTTATTTCTGCACTGCTGCTGGTGGCAGCTTTGTCTTCAGAGCATTGGAAAGCGGCGGCTGCTGGCCTGGAGTCCAGTTCTGAAGGCAAAGCCATTGCCGGCAGCAGCATAGAAGTAAGGATGGCATGGTATATAGTATTACCACCCTTACCTCTGCACTGTTGCCTGCAGAACTGGGCCCTCAGTCAGCAGCTGCCCCTCTCCAGCCACCCATCTCTGAAGGCAGCTCAGAAGTAAGGGTAGCAGTACTGTGACCCCCCCTAAAATAAACTTGCAACCCCCCTGCAATTCCCTTTTCGGTCAGGATTCCCAATTTGAGAAACACTAGTCTCCCCTGTGAAATCTGTATAGAATAGGGTAAAAATACACTACAGACCAGATTTCACAGTCCATGACGCATTTTTCATGGCCCGGAATTTGGTAGGGCCCTATCTATCAGATAAGACTGCCCACAGGGAGACAATTGTGATGTAGACTTCTAAATGGATCCAGAAAAATCTCTTCCTGGATATATGCCAAAATCTGGAAACAAATTTTTTTTAAAAAACTTGAAGATGGGTGTCTAGGTGAATTAGGAGATAGGAGAGGCAGGGGTGGGCAATTAAAAACAACTTTATATTTTTTCATTCTAATTCTTATTTGCTAATTATGTAGATGAACTCTTTTGAGACCAGTTTTTAAAATGCAAATCCTAGTCCATGTGGATTTAAGGAGAATATGCAGAGTGCTACATTAATGATTTAATTCCTAAAACCAGCCCACTGGATAAACCCGAGATAAATTCTCGCCCTCCCCACCACAAAACTAATGCATCTAATTTTATCTAGAGTGCCCAGACATGAGTTAATTATTTTGAGCACAAAAGAATTCCTTAAAATAGAAAAGGCATACAATATGCTACTATTTATTTACATAATAGACAGAAAGACAAGCAGATAGTGATGTTAATTTGCTAGTTAATCTACATATATAAATCATTGTGAGATTGAGTAAATTATTTAAAATAGACCATTACTGTTTTATCAAACACACACTCTTAGGCCAATTTAAAAGCTTGATGAGAATAGTGTTTGACTTCGAAAATAATTTCTAGCCATCATTTTTATTTTTAATATTCATCATCCAAAAAGCTTTACATTTTGAGATGGTAGATATCTTGTTACATTCAGCCCCGTTCCTAGTGATTTATTGTCACAAGAGGAAAGTCTGTTGCAGAGGCAGGTATCTAAGTGTTCAGAACTGTATATTGATACAGCTGCAGAGGACAAAAATGAGTTGGTGATTGCATTTCAACCTGGTTACCACTTAAGGAAGGGATTTGGTTTAGTTCAGACAACACAAAGCTGGAATTCATGCTTTCAGAATTACACAAATGCCCCGGCAGGCCCAGATTCACATCAGAGTGAATATTCGTATGATGAAGGACGGTGATTGAAACTTCGTTAAATTTTGGAGTCAAAATATAGGTATTTATAACAAGATATTCCAGAGGCATGCTTGTTTTCTTTATAATGTTCTGTTTGAAGGAAGGCAGCATATTGTACAGAAACCTAAAGTACATATTGTGATTAAAATGTTACAGTGGCCTGTTACGTTACATTCTGGATGCGCAGGAACATAACAGTTCATTCAAAGGTTTATTTTCCCTCAAGTAGGAGCTTGCTCAGCCACTTGTACTTAAACCAGAGCAAGTTCTGAATCTTTCTAACATTCACTTATCTTTGATACTCCCTTATACACTGACGAGAGAGTTTCCTATTTTCCTAAAATTTCATAAGCCCACATCATGTAACATAAATGTAATGTTTAGTCAAATACGTGGCTCCATTTTCATTAGGGGATTACAGGTTCTTAAATTCTGTTTTCCTATGAATCCACCACTTAATTAAAACCTAACTAGCCATACACCTCTGGGGAATTTGTTTGTAACTCTCTATAAATAGTTAAGAAAAGAGATTGGATACATTAGGAGTTGGATCAGGCCTTAGTTAGAATGAGAAGTGACTGTTAACAGTTTCAAAACTTTCATATAATTTGTGTAAACCACCTCACACAGAGTGGCACTCTAAAGTGCCTGTCAAGTTCTTTCTTTGATTCTGTTTTACTGAAGAAATAACTATAATCCCTGCTAGCAATGCACTTGTTTTAATGGTTGGGTTATAAATTAACCTATGGCAATATATTTTATTTCTGGAGACCAGCAGGTGAAATATAGCTTTAAAATTAAAATCTGTAAAAACTGTCAGTAAGGAAAAAGGAGGTAGTACAACTGAAAATGTTTTAGAGAGAAAAGCTTTTCCATTAAGATCTAGGATGCTTCCTTTAAAAAAAAAAGTGCAAAATGTAATTTTTAACCTGAGACTACCTAAATTAGTGCTTTGATTCCCCATTAATCTATAAAGAGATAGCAGCAAAAAGATGTACTAACGTTACTTTTTAAAAAGATTTGTTTCTTTCAACTATTTGCTTATTTACTGAGTCTTGCAGGTACAAGCTGTAAATCATGCTTTCTTGGGCTTTATATTTTTTAAATGGCCAAGTGGCAGCTGGAAAGCAAAATAATGTAAATAAGTAAAAACACATCAGCAGGGCATCCAAATAGAGGATATTTTAAAATACATGTACTCAGCTATATTCTTCATATTTAAAAATATTTTTAAAAAGTCTTCTTTGAACAGAAGTGGAAGAGCCAACCATGTTGGTGGGGTTTAATTTTTGCAAGTTACTGGAAATCAAACCATTTTATTCCTAGATCTAAAATGTTGGAGCCTGGCTGGTCCCAGAATATTACAAAACACCAGGTGGGTGGGGTAATATCTTTTATTGGACAACTTCTTGAACTCAAACTTCTTGAAGTTGTCCACTAAAAGATATCACCTCGCCCATCCTGTATCTCCAGATAGAAGTAAGGATTTTCTAAACCCAGATTTGTTTCAGAAGGGACACATTAGAAAGTTTACCAGTTTCGGGCCCCTAGCCTATAATAATATGCACACAGTTTGCATATTTATTTACATAATAGACAGAAAGACAAGCAGATGGAGCTGTAGCTCACAAAAGCTTATGCTCAAATAAATTTGTTAGTCTCTAAGGTGCCACAAGTCCTCCTTTTCTTTTTGCGAATACAGACTAACACGGCTGCTACTCTGAAACCTTAATTTCCTAGTTAATCTGCATATATAAATCATTGTGAGACTGAGTAAATTATTTAAAACAGACCATTACTGTTTTATTATACACACACCCTTAGGCCAATTTAAAAGCTCTTCCAACGTGTGTGTTCCATTCTATGCATCCGATGAAGTGAGCTGTCGCTCACGAAAGCTTATGCTCAAATAAATTTGTTAGTCTCTAAGGTGACAAAGGTTTTTTTTTTTCCCACCAAATGCATCCGATGAAGTGAGCTGTCGCTCACGAAAGCTTATGCTCAAATAAATTTGTTAGTCTCTAAGGTGACAAAGGTTTTTTTTTTCCCACCAAATGCATCCGATGAAGTGAGCTGTCGCTCACGAAAGCTTATGCTCAAATAAATTTGTTAGTGTCTAAGGTGACAAAGGTTTTTTTTTTCCCCACCAAATGCATCCGATGAAGTGAGCAGTTGCTCACGAAAGCTTATGCTCAAATAAATTTGTTAGTCTCTAAGGTGACAAAGGTTTTTTTTTTTCCACCAAATGCATCCGATGAAGTGAGCTGTCGCTCACGAAAGCTTATGCTCAAATAAATTTGTTAGTCTCTAAGGTGACAAGGTTTTTTTTTTTTCCACCAAATGCATCCGATGAAGTGAGCTGTCGCTCACGAAAGCTTACGCTCAAATAAATTTGTTCGTCTCTAGGGCGCCACAAGTCCTCCTGTTCTTTTTGCGGATCCAGACAAACCCAGGCTGCTACTCCGAAACAGTTCGCTACTAGTAACGACATCCCGCCTGAGGAAGACAAGGGCAATCTGGGGCTGCAGTTTCAGGACGGGGGCCAGCAATCCGAACTGCCTTTGCACCTGTTAAAGACTTACGGCACGCGGAAATGGTACCTGTTTCTACAAGCCCCATTTTATACACGGCTTTCAAAGTTAAACGTGTATTTCCCTCTCCCCAGCCAGGGACCGCATACGTTCCATTGAGGGCGTGCGTTGATCGGTTTTCAGTAGCTTCCCTGCAAGGAGCGGGCTCTGGGCTAAGCCCAGAGCGCCCTGGACTGCCCTGCGGCACGGACTGCAGCAGACCACACGGCCCAAGGGCGACCGCCCATTCCAGCGTTCACAGTCGGGCAAGGCTCGCCGAGCCCCGAGCTCGTTTCTGCGAATGGAGAGCGGACGGCGTGTGGCGAGACCAGCCGGGCCCTGCTCATCCCAGCCACGGATCCTACCCCTGCACCCAGCCGGCGGGGCTCGCGGGCTCGGCCCCCGGCGCCAGCAACCCGGGCGGCCTCCCAACCGCGCTCGGCGCGCGGGGGACGCTGCGGACCCGCGCGGCCCAGGCCCACGCTCCTCGGTCTCCCTCCGGCGCGGCAGCCGCGGAGGCCAGCTCCCGCCGCGTGAGGGGCCGGGGCCGGAGCCGCCGCCGCCGCCTACCTGGAAGGGCGGGGGGTCCTCGGGCGGCGGCCACACCGACACCGGCAGGCTCTCCAGCCCCCGGCTCAGGTCCCGCTCCCGGGGAATCGCCTCCAGGCGTCCCTCGGCCAGCCGGGGCCTAGGCCCGGCGGCTGTCGCCATGGCAACAAACCCCGCTGCCCTCCCCTCGGATTGGCCCCCCACGCGGCATGTCCTTGTGTGATTGGCCGAGATGAATGACGTCGCAGGCGGAGACCCGGAAGCGTGTGTTCTCTTAAAGGGACCACAGGTGGGGAGACAGACCGTGGCCAAGGGGCTTTCCTTCGGGCACACACAGGAAGAGAGTTTTGTCTGCGAGACACGGACACCTACACACATACGATGGCATTGTGTGTGAGACACAGACATTCTCTCAGACACCGAGTGTGCGACACAGACACACACACACACAGACTCTCACACACACAACGACATTGTGTGTGTCAGCCAGACAGACTCTCTCACACACACAGCGACATTGTGCGTGTCAGAAAGACACAGACTCTCTCTCACACACACAATGATATTGTGTCAGGTTTCAGAGTAGCAGCCGTGTTAGTCTGTATTCGCAAATCCGATGAAGTGAGCTGTAGCTCACGAAAGCTTATGCTCTAATAAATTTGTTAGTCTCTAAGGTGCCACAAGTCCTCCTTTTCTTTTTAATGATATTGTGTGTGTCAGTCAGACACAAAAAGAAAAGGAGGACTTGTGGCACCTTAGAGACTAACAAATTTTTTTTGAGCATAAGCTTTCGTGAGCTACAGCTCACTTCATCGGATGCATTTGGTGGAAAATACAGAGGGGAGATTGATATACACACACAGAGAACATGAAACAATGGGTTTATCATACACACTGTAAGGAGAGTGATCACTTAAGATGAGCCATCACCAGCAAGGGGGGGGGGGAGGAGGAAAACCTTTCATGGTGACAAGCAAGGTAGGTTATTTCCAGCAGTTAACAAGAACATCTGAGGAACAGTGGGGGGTGGGGGAGAAATAACATGGGGAAATAGTTTTACTTTGTGTAATGACATTCATCCAGATCATACCACACGATCCATTGTCTACAGCCAAGCTCTACGATATAACCGCATTTGCTCCAACCCCTCAGACAGAGACAAACACCTACAAGATCTCTATTATGCATTCCTTCAACTACAATACCCACCTGCTGAAGTGAAGAAACAGATTGACAGAGCCAGAAGAGTACCCAGAAGTCACCTACTACAGGACAGGCCCAACAAAGAAAATAACAGAACGCCACTAGCCATCACCTTCAGCCCCCAACTAAAACCTCTCCAACGCATCATCAAGGATCTACAACCTATCCTGAAGGACGACCCATCACTCTCACAGATCTTGGGAGACAGGCCAATCCTTGCTTACAGACAGCCCCCCAACCTAAAGCAAATACTCACCAGCAACCACACACCACACAACAGAACCACTAATCCAAGAACCTATCCTTGCGACAAAGCCCATTAAAAAACTTCAAAACAGACTCCAACGAGAGACTGCTGAATTGGAATTAATTTGCAAACTGGATACAATTAATTTAGGCTTGAATAGAAACTGGGAATGGATGAGTGATTACACAAAGTAAAACTATTTCCCCATGTTATTTCTCCCCCCCCCCCCACCATTCCTCAGATGTTCTTGTTAACTGCTAGAAATGGCCTACCTTGCTTGTCACCATGAAAGGTTTTCCTCCTTTCCCCCCTCTGCTGCTGGTGATGGCTCATCTTAAGTGATCACTCTCCTTACAGTGTATATGATAAAACCCATTGTTTCATGTTCTCTGTGTGTGTATATAACTCTCCCCACTGTATTTTCCACCAAATGCATCCGATGAAGTGAGCTGTAGCTCACGAAAGCTTATGCTCAAATAAATTTGTTAGTCTCTAAGGTGCCACAAGTACTCCTTTTCTTTTTGTGAATACAGGCTAACACGGCTGCTACTCTGAAACCAGCCAGACACAGACTCTCTCACACGACATTTTGTGTGTGTCAGGCAGACACACACTCTCACACAATGACATGTGCGTGTCAGCCAGACGCAGACTCTCTCACACACACAGTGACATTGTGCGTATCAGCCAGACACAGACTCTCTCACACACACAATGATATTGTGCATCAGACAAACAGACTTTCACACACACACAGTGACATTGTGCATGTCAGACAAACGCAGACTTTCACATACAGGCGATGACATTGTTTGTATTGCCCCAGGACAATCTGACACGGTGCTCTTGCACCCTGACTTAGTATATTAGTTTTAGGTTTCAGAGTAGCAGCCGTGTTAGTCACTCCTTACAGTGTGTATGATAAACCCATTGTTTCATGTTCTCTGTGTGTGTATATCAATCTCCCCTCTGTTTTTTCCACCAAATGCATCCGATGAAGTGAGCTGTAGCTTATGCTCTAATAAATTTGTTAGTCTCTAAGGTGCCACAAGTACTCCTTTTCTTTTTATATTATTTTTGTTATGCTCCCTCCCTCTCCTAGGCTCTGTGAGGCTTTGTGAAATGACTGTGTTTGTAAAGCATCTCAGGCACTCAGCTGAGAGAGGCCTTGTACTGTTACATCCACACAGAGTATTATTGTTTCATGTCATGGGACCTAAGCACTGTGACAGGGTGATGCGCCACTTGATCTCTAAGGGCAAATTGCTATAGATGGCCCTCTCATTAGCACACTCAGCAGAGGAACTGACTGGCCATGGCACCAGAATTATCCCTCCATGTGCTCAGGTCAAGGTGGGAGCACTTTGAGAGGGCTGTTGTCCTGTACTGTTGCACCTTGACATTGTTGCTATCCTGGTGCACCTAGTTGTGCAGATAAAAGAAGGCCTTCCTCTTGCAACTCCTTCCACATGGGCGATGACTGGAGCTGATCCAAAGAGCCAACAAGGCACTACCTTGTATAGGTGCTACTGCTTATTACTTCTTGGGTTTTATTATGTAAAATCTGTTGGAAATGCAACAGACTAGTCAATGGGTTTTTCCTAGAGCTAGCTGGGAAATGATTTTTTCTACCACTATTTATCACAGATTTTTTTTAATTTTCATTTTTTAATTCAAAATTTTCTGTAGAAAATGTTTGGTTTTCCATTTAAGTTGTTGGTTTAAAGTTGAAATATTGGGTGGCTGGGTTGCCATATTTTAGGATTTCAAGTTTTTCAACACAGTACTGTATTGTATTTGCATTTTTGTTTTGTTTTGTTTTGTCTGTCTCTACTGCTGCCTGATTGCGTACTTCTGGGTCCAAATGAGCTCTGTGGTTGACTGGACAGTTCATAACTATGGTGTTCGTAATTCCTGTTTCTTTCTTTTGTTTCTTTCTTTCTACTGTTAATAACAATTTTTTTGAATGTTCATAAAAACTATAGGAAGCAGTAGGTAAGATTAAAAGAATGCTCTTGCATAAATAACATGGTGAGCTCTCACTTCTGAGAAGAGAGATTTTTCTGTAAAAAGAGCCTGGTCCACACTTTTTTTTTAGGTTTCAGAGTAGCAGCCGTGTTAGTCTGTATCCACAAAAAGAAAAGGAGGACTTGTGGCACTTTAGAGACTAACAAATTTATTTGAGCATAAGATTTCGTGAGCTATAACTCACTTCATCGGATGCATTCAGTGGAAAATACAGTGGGGAGATTTATATACACAACATGAAACAATGGGTGTTACCATACACACTGTAAGGAGAGTGATCAGGTAAGGTGAGCTATTACCAGCAGGAGAGCAGGGTGGGGGTGGTGAGAAACCTTTTGTAGTGATAATCAAGGTGGGCCATTTCCAGCAGTTGACAAGAATGTCTGAGGAACAGTGAGGGGAGGGGGAGGAAATAAACATGGGGAAATAGTTTTACTTTGTGTAATGACCCATCCACTTCCAGTCTTTATTCAAGCCTAAGTTAATTGTATCCAGTTTGCAAATTAATTCCAATTCAGCAGTCTCTCATTGGAGTCTGTTTTGAAGTTTTTTTAATGGGCTTTGTTGCAAGGATAGGTTCCTGGGTTAGTGGTTCTGTTGTGTGGTGTGTGGTTGCTGGTGAGTATTTGCTTCAGGTTGGGGGGCTTTCTGTAAGCAAGGACTGGCCTGTCTCCCAAGATCTGTGAGAGTGATGGGTCATCCTTCAGGATAGGTTGTAGATCCTTGATGATGCGTTGGAGAGGTTTTAGTTGGGGGCTGAAGGTGATGGCTAGTGGCGTTCTGTTATTTTCTTTGTTGGGCCTGTCCTGTAGTAGGTGACTTCTGGGTACTCTTCTGGCTCTGTCAATCTGTTTCTTCTCTTCAGCAGGTGGGTATTGTAGTTGTAAGAATGCATGATAGAGATCTTGTAGGTGTTTGTCTCTGTCTAAGGGGTTGGAGCAAATGTGGTTGTATTGTAGAGCTTGCTGTAGACAATGGATCGTGTGTTTTCTGAGTGAAAGCTGGAGGCATGTAGGTAGGAATAGCGGTCAGTAGGTTTCTGGAATAGGGTGGTGTTTATGTGACCATCGCTTATTAGCACTGTAGTGTCCAGGAAGTGGATCTCTTTTGTGGACTGGTCCAAGCTGAGGTTGATGGTGGGATGGAAATTGTTGAAATCATGGTGGAATTCCTCAAGGGCTTCTTTTCCATGGGTCCACACGATGAAGATGTCATCAATGTAGTGCAAGTAGAGTAGGGGCATAAGGGGAAAAGAGCTGAGGAAGCGTTGTTCTAAGTCAGCCATAAATATGTTGGCATACTGTGGGGCCATGCAGGTACCCATAGCAGTGCCGCTGATTTGAAGGTATACCTTGTCCCCAAATGTGAAATAGTTATGGGTGAGGACAAAGTCACAAAGTTCAGCCACCAGTTTTCTGTGACATTATCGGGAATACTGTTCCTGACGGCTTGTAGTTCATCTTTGTGTGGAAGGTTGGTGTAGAGGCTTCTACATCCATAGTGGCTAGGATGGTGTTTTCAGGAAGATCACCGATGGATTGTAGTTTCCTCAGGAAGTCAGTGGTGTCTCAAAGATAGCTGGGAGTGCTGGTAACGTAGGGCCTGAGGAGGGAGTCTACATAGCCAGACAATCCTGCTATCAGGGTGCCAATGCCTGAGATGATGGGCCATCCAGGATTTCCAGGTTAATGGATCTTGGGTAGCAGATAGAATACCTCTGGCTGGGGTTCCCGGGGTGTGTCTGTGCAAATTTGTTCCTGTGTTTTTTCAGGGAGTTTCTTGAGCAAATGGTGTAGTTTCTTTTGGTAACCCTCAGTGGGATCAGAGGGTAATGGCTTGTAGAAAGTGGTGTTGAAGAGCTGCCTAGCAGCCTCTTGTTCATATTCCGACCTATTCATTATGACAACAGCACCTCCTTTTTCAGCCTTTTTGATTATGATGTCAGAGTTGTTTCTGAGGGTGTGTATGGATTATGTTCTGCACGGCTGAGGTTATGGGGCAAGAGATGCTGCTTTTCCACAATTTCAGCCCGTGGACGTCAGTGGAAGCACTCTATGTAGAAGTCCAGTCTGTTGTTTCGACCTTCAGAAGGATTCCACCCAGAATCCTTCTTTCTGTAGTCTTGGTAGGAAGGTCTTTGTGGGTTAGTATGTTGTTCAGAAGTGTGTTGGAAATCTTCCTTGAGTTGGAGACGTCGAAAATAGGATTCTAGGTCACCACAGAACTGTATCGTGTTTGTGGGGGTGGAGGGGCAGAAGGAGAGGACCCGAGAATGGACAGATTCTTCTGCTGGGCTAAGAGTATAAAAGTTGGCTAGATTAACAGTATTGCTGGGTTAAAGGAACCACTGTTATGGCCCCTTGTGGCATGTAGTAGTTTAGATAGTTTAGTGTCCTTTTTCTTTTGTAGAGAAGCAAAGTGTGTGTTGTAAATGGCTTGTCTAGTTTTTGTAAAGTCCAGCTACGAGGGAGTTTGTGTGGAATGTTATTTTTTTATGAGAGTATAAGTATTGCAACAACTGTAGAAGCTTTTCACATTACCATGTTCTACAAGAATTATCTTAGCCTATTTCAGCATCTGCATCCAACTTTTGTACAGCAGACTGGGCAAGAGTGCATCTGAGGCCTGTTTATGGAGATCTTACAAATTAGAAAGGTACATACAGTGGGATGTGATATAGTAGTTGCTTGTAATATGCTGGAACAGCCTGTCCTTCAAGGGTACCTTTCATGTTAACTTCCTAGCTTGTCTGTGAGGCTTGCCCCTCTAATAAGATATTTCCTCTTGGCATACCTTTTGTGGGGGCTGGCCTGTTACATTTGGCAGAGAATATCTGCTTTGTCTTATATGTGGCTACTTTGCAACTACTTCTGGCACTTGTATCTTTTCTTCTCATTGGTAAGTACTAATAACTCCCCTTGTTTTCTTTTTTATTATTATTGAGGAGTTGTCAGTTTCTCACTGTGGAGGCAGTAAATTTTGGATTTTGCTCTACAGGGGAATATTTGTCTATTACAAGAGTGGGTGGGTGACGTTCTGTGGCCTGCAATGTGCAGGTCAGAGTAGATGATCATTCTGGTCTTAAAGTCTATAAGTCTATGAGACAGTTAGGAGAAGGTGTTTTTTTCTGTTTTATACATACACATGTATTTGGGACAAATAGGATAGGTGTGGTGGTTGGCCTGAGATGGGTAGAAAGCAGTTCTTAACTTTATTTATGTAGTAAAAGAAGAAAGAGTTGCCTTTTAATACTGGAATTAATTATGGAATTATAATGTCTGGTAGTTGGAAATGAAGGGGCTGCTCTAGGTAGTAAGTAATAGGTAGAAAATGGGCATTGGTACAATATTACAGGTAATGTGCAGAAACTTAATTTGCAAATGTTTTGCTTTCAAAAATTTTTGCCCTTAAAAAAAGAACTAATTCCATTACACAATTATAATTTTGTTTTCAATTCATTGAGGCGTCTCTGCGACCATAATGTTATTTCAGCTATGGTTCCTTGTGGGGAGAGGGGTTAATCTGGGAATTTCCTTTTTTTCTGTTTTAGAAAATATGTGAAATACTGCTATAAGGAAATTAGATGTAGAGTGCTTGTTTTATGGAACTTCATAAGCTCTTTGAATTTGATTGGTTCAACTGACAAAGCATCTTATGTGTGTTTGGGTATGAAGCGGAGATGGAGAATAAGCAAAGAAGTCATTACATCTTTCAGGAAAGGTGCTGAAATGATACCTGTGCTCTAACACTAAGGATATAGCTACACTAGAGCTGGCTACACTTCCATTTTTAGTTCACTAGCTTCATAAGAGCTAATGTGGATATGTCTCCTCAAGTTGGAAATTACACCTTCTGGGACCAGTATAGACACATGATTTATACCTGACGGAGAGTGAAAGGGGAGGATGTGTATGCCTTTGCAAGGACAGAATCACAGCTACCATAGAGAGAAAAAAGAAAAGGAGTACTTGTGGCACCTTAGAGACTAACATATTTATTTGAGCATAAGCTTTCGTGAGCCACAGCCCACTTCATCGGATGCATTCAGTGGAAAATACACCTTTTCCACACCTTCCATAGTGGAGTGGTGAATCAGATTCCTGAGCTGGAAGTTTGGTTGTAGCGTGATCACTGATATGGACTCCTCTTCCTTTTTGTAGTTCAAGGACTTTTATTATTATCAAATGGACCTTTGGTTTAAGACAAATACAATTTGGCTCCTAACACCCAGCACCAGATGGAGTTTCTTCCATTTATTTAAATAACAAAAGTGGTGAGTCATTATTCTTTTGCGCAAGAAACAGATTTGCTTGTAGCTATGTGGGAGAGGGTGTTAAAAATTAGCACAGGAGGATGGAAAACCCTCTGTTCTCTCTTCCTCCTCCTTCCCCCACATACTCATGTTATGCTGTCCCATACCCTGGGTTGAAGTCTTAAGTTGTCCAGAGTGGGTGAGAGGCTGACAGAAGCGCATTTTAACTAGTGTAAAACAGTTGTTGAAAGAAAGCACAGAATGGAGTTGAAGTGAAGAACTGAGTCTCAACTATGCACTGATGAGACAAGGCTCCTGGTGCAGTTACAGAACTATTTTATCAACAAGACACAATGTTTCTAAAATGGAAGCAAATGTGCATATATGGGCTACTGGGATATATCTATATTTTGTTTTGCTTTTATATGTACATACATAGCTTTTTAATTTTTTTCTTACAAATAATCACTTCCAGCTCCTTAATAATTTTTGTGGCTGTTCTGTGCACTCTCTGCAATTTAATATCCTTCTGGTAATGAGGTATGAGGAGGTTAAATGTGTTTGGAATAGAGTTCAGCTTCAAACTGTCTTTCTCTCACTCCATCACTGAATTTCCATTGGCTAATATTTTACACTGTAACAAGGTACTGCAGCTTAGGTACACTGGAATTTATGCTTGCAACCTGTTACAGCCTGTGGCCCCTTTAAAACACAATTTCTGCAGGATTGTGTTTTCCTCTTTTTCCTCCAGTTTGTCATCTTTGTTTTTTTTTTTTACTGCCTTGCTTACAGTTCTCTCTTCTCCTTGCTCTGCTCTCCCGTTCCTCTCAGTCCAGCTTTTAATCTTGCTTTGTGATTTGACCTTGATTGCTGGATAATCATGTCCATTGGGTTAGTGTGCAGGTACTTTATGCCTCTGCCAGTCTATTGTGCATCTATTTAGAATATTGATCGCTAGAATGTGAAGTAGAAAAAAATCAATATCCCATTTAAAAAAAGTTTAGTCTCAGCAGTATTTTCGAGGAAAGTCAAATTCTCAGGGTTAGTGTCCAGAAACTAAAGATGTAATTTTTTTCCATACAGATTATGCCACATAGATAGATGAGAGATAAAAATACACACATACAGATTAGGACCTAATTTATTTGTATTTGTGATTGGAAGACCCCTTTTGAATGACTGAATCTAAAAAAACAGCAGTAACATAAAATGTACTTTGATTTACTCCTGTCAACTGTAGTTTAGCGTTGATTATTGTTAGGATATAGCTATTTAGGCCTGTTTGTAAAGGCCTATACTTTAAGAATTTAGGTGTATTTTTATTACTTAGCTAGTTATAGAGTTATAAAAGAAAGAATTAAAATTACTGTTTGCCGGTGTAAGGTCCTTTTTTTACTCTGACAATTTGAAAAGTTCACCCCAATAAACATCAAATTGTTTGCACCTTTGGACTTCAGGTATTGTTGCTCTCTGTTCATGTGAGAAGGACCAGAGAAGTAAGTGGATAAAGAAATAAGCCCCCTAACAATTATCTATGATAGTACTCCATAGTATAATTGTAATTGTACTATAGTGTGTTTAGTAACCAGAATGAAATTTTAGTAATCTGATATCTTATTACAGTGTCTGCTTTTAAATGCTTGTAGGGAGATGCAGAAACACCAGATTGTGAATTACAGACTTTATCAGTATAGAATATGTACCACATGTGCGCAACATGTGCATTTGCCATGCACCTTTGTCTGCCTCACCTGCACTCTGAACACTAACTCATCAACACTGGGACCACACTATCATCCCAGAGTCGGTTGGTCTCAAAAGTCAGCAACTTGAAGATCAGATATTCTGCCTCTCTTTTAACCTGAATCCAATGGCTGCCTCTGGAAGTTCCTTATCCCAGTCCACTCCCCACCTGCCTGGTTACTGACATCCTCATCAGCAAGAAAGCAGACCCCCAACTCTCTGGAGAGCAGAGTCTGAACCTGTTCCCAAGTTCCTTTTCCTTTGCCTCTGGACAATGCTGCCTTAATTCTGAGCTGGGGAGTCAAAACCATATTTGTCTGCTGGATATTCCATGTGAGCCTCCGTGCATGGTGAAAGAGCATTGTTATTCTGAGGTCTGTTACTTGTACCCTTGTACAGTAGTTGCCCCAATCTTCTCTCTGACTCTATTGTGACTCCCCTCAGAACAGCAAGGGAGATCATTCTGTCTTGTTCTAAAAATGCATTAATGTTGCTCATGAATTGCTCAGCCAGGAAGCGTGTTCCAGTCGATTCTTCAGCGTGTCTTATTTATTTTGTACAGCTTGCAAAGAATCTGAAAGTACTTTATGGAGTGAGAGTTTGAAATAATGAGAGATGCTTTACAGACTTGCCTGCCATGACAGTGCTGTGAAATTCCACAGAGCAGTCACTTTGGCACTCTGACCCTCTTTCTGCAAGGCCAAACTCATTATGTCTATGTCACACCTGGCCTTTGCTGCCTTCAGAAGCAGGAATTCTGAGGTCATTTCTCAGTGCATGGATCTTGGATGGTGAACAATATCTTGCTGTGTGCTAATGAGCTGACCAAAGATGCCATAAATAAATGAATGCTGGAACTAAAGACAAAGAAATCACATTTATAAATGCTGTCAAAGAGGGAGAAATTGAAGATCAGTTTACTTAAGTTCACCTTAGCTGTGGAGCAGTAATTAACCTTGAAAAATACTTTGTATTTATGTAGCACATTTAAGGTGTAGTTCTCAAAGTGCTTTACAAAGATAGATAAATCTTGTGTCCCTCATTTTACAAATGGGGAAACTGAGGCAGAAAGAGGTGAAATGACGTACTCAATATCAGTGGCAGAGGCCAGGAAGAGAGCCCAGGCTTCCTATCATAGAGCTTTCCTTTGCATCTGTCACCATGTCCTGTTCTATGGACCATCATCCTGAGGGTTATGTGCAGTAAGTCTGTCTCTCCAAGAAGAAAATTGTGATTTAGAAATTTATTAAATCGTATGACTTTTTTTAAAGTAATCATTTGTCTCCTCAGAAGCAAATAATACTGTGGTTTCGAGGATTGTCAACCATTCAGATCACACATAAATTACATCTTGCAATTCATTTTGATGAAAACTTTTCTAAGGATGCAAGTCAGAGGAATAAATTCACACCTAGAAACTACTGTGGACTGACAACACCAGCTACGCCACTTATAGGGCTTTGATAGGTCATTTATTCATTGTGTAGAGTTGTTATAATGTGATGCAATGAATCTGTTCTCTGGTATATCACCACATTCCTGTTAATTGAGTGTGGTATTTATCAGCAATCCAGTGTAGCAGTATTTCTTCTAAAGAAAGTCATTACTAAACAAGACATAGAATTGTTCAGTCTGGAGAAAATTCTTCCCTTAGATGTGCATATCAATGCTCTACCCTAAATTCTGCATTCCCCCTGCATATGAAAACTTCATTTGATATCAGCGACCTATAGTTTATCTTCCACAGATCAAGTAAATATAGTTACAAGCATTTACTTAGTTCTTGACTTCAATGAGAGCATTGCCTGAGTAAGAACAAGATTTGGCCCAGTCAAATCTTCAGTGCAGCATGTTAGATCAACTCACTAGTGCACAGCACATCATCCCAACTGACATTAAAAGGTGTTCAGTGCATATAGGAAAAGCAGAATATTTGAGTCAAAAGCCTTCATATGGCGACCAGAATTCTGGCCTAAAGTGTGATTGTTTTGGCTTAAGGATGAGATGTGTTTGAATAAGTAATGCAAGGTGCTCTCACACGCCACACTTTTATATAAATTTAATGGGGAGATTCAGTATCCAGTAACTAATCATTTTGAATGACGTTTACCACTGTTATACCACAATGAAGCAAAATATTTGCAGTGAATAATTTATTTGATTAATTTAACCCCTATTTGGTGAACAATCCAGGAACAGATTTTGACATTTGCCATGGTATTTGTTATCCAAAATTAATGCAAGAATATAGCTATCTTGGTGTTTGAATCTTGAACTTTCATAACTGATAGCAAATGCCTCTACAGTTTCAGCTAAAGGACTAAGGCCCAAATCCACAAAGGTATTTAGGTGCCTAACTCTCATTGATTGCAATAAATCAGGCCCAGATCCTCAAAGATATTTACACATATTGCTCCATTGATTGCAATGGGCATTACATGTGTAAATACCTTTGAGAAACTGGGCCTAGTTCCATCTAAAAATTGCTTTTATGAATGTTCACAGAAAGCAAATGAAAGAGGATGTGAATAACATTCATGTGAATTTGCTGTTGTTTAGCCAAACAAATCTTCGCTGTGTATTGTTTTTGCAGCTACAATTACATGGTCCAGTGGAAAGATCCTTTTAGCCTTCCTGGATTTCTTCTTGGGTGTTGGATCACACCCAAAATGCATGATAAAAAAGTGAATGAGCTACGTTTCCTTCCAGTTCTTGAAGCCCATAGCTCCTTGGTCTACATCATATACTGTATGGCAGTCAAATCATTTTGCAGTAAGAAAAATGGGGTCATTGATTCAAGCAACACTTTCTTGATCATTTACAACTCTTTGAAAATTATGATTCTGTGCTATGTATGCTTTCAAAAAGATCATATATCACAATTTTTTCATTTAAACTATCAAGAAATGTATGTCTTTAGCAAGAATAAAAAAGTCTCTCATCTTGTCTTGCTCCTATATCACTGAATTGTAGTTTAATTAAATCCATAATTTTCCCTTGTTGGTATGACAACAGAAAACAAAGGTGAAATTATAATCAGGATATTGTTACCGTACATCCTGTGGCAGTAAAATAAATCTCTAAAATTGATGATTACAGAATAATAACTCAGTATAGCATCAAAAAAAGGAGTACTTGTGGCACCTTAGAGACTAACAAATTTATTAGAGCATAAGCTTTCGTGAGCTACATGCTTATGCTCTAATAAATTTGTTAGTCTCTAAGGTGCCACAAGTACTCCTTTTCTTTTTGTGAATACAGACTAACAGGGCTGCTACTCTGAAACCTGTCAGTATAGCATGCAATCAAAACACTTTGAAAAGGGATGGAGCAGTATAAAGCCAAGAATTTATGTATTTATTTAATGTCATTGGTAGGAAATTAATTTCTTACATCAAAAATATATGACAAGTTTATGAACAAGTATATTTGTAGGGCAGCTAATAACCTATCTCAGATAGCTATGAGATGCCTGTTTTGCATCATGACCTTCAAAGCCAATTTTCCTTTAACACATAATGTTTAGGCTTTTCTAAATCTTCTTTCTTGAATGGGTCAACATTTTTCAAAAGGAAAAATTTAATCCAAAAAATGTTTCAGAGAAAGTTTTTCAAGAGATGAGAAACTTAAACTTTAAAAATTGTTGGTGCAATGTTTCATTTTTCTTCAAATTTCCATTGTTTCAACATTTCTCCAAAAATGCCATTTTGCCACTTTAACTTTTGATTTGTGACATGTCACATGTGCCATGTGGTGTTCCATAACTAACTGGGTTTACCTGTAAATACTGAGAGAACGTGTGATTGGCTAATTTGTACCAGATCACACAGGATGAACAGCTGCTGTGTTTGGGATAGGGCTGGGTTTAAGTTGGGATATATTTGAGTGACCTTTGTGGCATTCCCTATAGAGTCATCCCAGCCTTTGGGGGAGTGAACAGATTTTGGACTAATTGTTGTCTCACGGACCGCTGCAATTTGCAATTCCTGGACTGGACTCTTCAATAAAAGAGCGGAGGTTTTACATGTTGAGAGACTGATCCATCTGCTAATGGTGTCCCCTATAAGGCTGCTAGGTTATATGACCCCTTATCCCAAGTCTTTGAGAAAGGGAACAGGAATTGGGGGCTGGTGTTACTGATACTGAACAGTGCAGTTCCTCTCCTTTTCCAGGGCCCCCTTGTTCCACCCTCAGTCACTCTCTCTTGTTCCATGGATTTGAACAGTTCTGCACAGCCCTCTCTAATGGAGTCCAGGTGCAGCAATGTCTGGTGCTCTTGCAGTAAGAGTCACTGTTGATGGGGCCCCATTTTAAGATTGGGAGGAAGATGGGGCTGAGGACTCAGCCTGATGTTGTTATTGACAAGTGGTCCAATTCTGCATTCCTTGCATACTCCTGTCAACGTCAATGGAAGTTTTATGTACACAAACTCCATGCAGAGACATGCTGGCTAGCCTGGGAGTCAGCAAATACAGATTCTGTTCCCAGCTCAGCCCCTGGACAGCTGTGTGACAGTGGGCGAGCTACTTCCCCTCACTGTGCCCCCGTTTTCCCCTTCCACACATTGTCTGTTCTGGCTAGGTTGTAAGCTCTCCAGGGTCAGGGCTGTTTGCCTATACCATGAAGTCATGATTCAGCTGGGGCCTCCTGGGGCTAATATAATACACATACTAAATAAAAATATTCAGGGTTGGGACCAAATTACACTTGAGTTAATAAGCTTCCTTATTTATATGGTGTTCAAAGGAGAAACAAAAAATTAATGTTTGGAGCACTTTTCCCTCTTCATCACTAAAGCCCCAGTATTGTTCATCTCTTACATGAGTTGTGCTGTTGTTTGGCAAGCAAATGGCAGTATAAATAAGGAACAGAATCAAAACAATAACAATAAAATTTCTCCTCCTTTCCCTAGCCTTTACAGACATAACTGAGAGAATAGATGAAGACAGGATTCAGAGTTAATTTATGAGCAGACAAGCAGCTGTTAGGGAAACAACAGTGTTCTTCTTTATGGGAGGTGCTTTGGGGAATATAAGACTAAACGGTTGGGTATTCCCCTGAGAAGGAGGATTGAAATCACTGTGGTACCAATGAATCTTCAAACATAATTACCAAGCAGGGCCTCTCTTCGGCTCCGTGACATGCTTCTTGCTTTTTCATCCTTGTGGTAAGAAGAAACAACAGCTATCCATGTGAGAGAAGAAGAACTGGAATAAGTTGATAAAGTTAGCACTGACGGTAACAGATTCGGCCATCTGCAGCACTATGTGAAATGGACATTTTATGAAAATGCCTCTAAAAAACCATCTTTAGACTGCTATTTTGTTTGTTGTGACATTTTGATAGCTCTTAAATAATCACCTAAAGGAGACAGTTTGTATTGTAAACTACAATATGTATTGTATTGTATGAGCAGGGGCTGCACACAAGCAAGCCACACGGTTGTCAATGAAACCTGCATACAAGGGGCAAGAACAGAACTCACAAACTTTTGTTCCAAAAAGTGTAGTTGATAGATGAGATTCAGTTGCTCAGGTAATAGAAATAACAGTACACATTCATAGGAGCGCAGCAGCTCACATGTTACACCAACAACCAGTACATAAAATGACGAGCTAAGGAGGCCACGTTATAGAACGATTGATGGCATACAATTCCTCCGGTGCAAGAAAGAAGTTAGGAATGTACATTAGTAAGGTTATTGAGCAAACAGAATTGCCTTGGAGCTAATTCAGTAAGAGACTCTTTCTATGAGGTGTCATAAAGAGACAAAAACAGTTTTTAGGAGTGGTTTTACAACAAAGGCAACACTCTCTGAAGGGCAGTACCATAAGTCTGTTGTAATTATCACTATAATGAGATTACCCAGTTAAGGAGAGACAAATCTGTGACTCAGGATGCCAGAGGGAGGTAGAGAGTGGCATTGTCTGTGTTGTGAGCTTGAAATGGTGACAAGTTCTTAGTGGCACACTTGTGTTCTGCCCATTTTGTAAATGGACCCAATTTGCTGTACATATAAATGAGCCTATTGTAGCCCAGTTTTCCTCAGGCTGACAATGTTTACATTCTGTATAGTTCAAAATACATCAGACACACATTAGAGAATATATGCAAGGAACCCTGGATCCAAGGTATGAGCCATCCACCCACGTCTGCTTTTTAATGGATTACCAGGCTGCTCTCCGTTTTTTTGAAAATGCCAGCATATTCCACAGTGGCAGCTTGTTGGCAAGCAGCTTAGGTCATCTGCCTTGATTTTCTTTCGCATGAAATATACCAAATGTTTCACCCAAATTTAATTAAGGGCAAAAATGACAACATAAACCCAACCTAATTGTAACTATGGCCCAACCATTAACTGCAATCCTACCAACATCATTAACAATAGCTTTAACTCTGGCCCTGTTGGTAGGTCTAACAATAACTGTAACTACATCTGTAACCCTAACAGCAGCCCTAACTGTAACACTATTGGTAGACCTAATCCCAGTGCTAGCCTTAAACCAGGTCTTAACTATTAACATTGACCTTAGCCTTTACAACAACCCTCTCTGCATATTTAAGACAAAACTACTCTTCAATGCTGTGCCATGTCAGACTTACTTTTAAAATGAAGATCCTGCATGGGAAGGCTGAGGGAACTGGGCTTCTTGTCTGCAGCAGAGAAGAGTGAGTGGGGGATTTGATAGCAGCCTTCAACTACCTGAAGTGGGGTTCCAAAGAGAATGGAGTAAGGCTGGTCTCAGGGGTGGCAGATGAAGAACAAGGAGCAATGGTCTGAAGTTGCAGTGGGGGAGGTCGAGGTTGGATATTAGGAAAATACTGTTTCACTAGGAGGGTGGTGAAGCACTGGAATGGGTTACCTAGGGAAGTGGTGGAATCTCCTTCCTTAAAGGTTTTAAGGCCTGGCTTGACAAAGTCCTGGCTGGGATGATTTAGTTGGGGTTGGTCCTGCTTTGAGCAGGGGGTTGGACTAGATGACCTCCTGAGATCTCTTCCAAAATGAAGTGAAAGCTCTTCTCCCTGTCATACACCCAGGCTGAGCTGAAGTAGGGCAGGCTTGATCAGATACCTGGGGAGTGCACTATGGAGGGAAAAGTAGGGGAGGTTCTTCAAACATTTCATAGGCCCTATTCTATCTTTTAAAAAGTCCTTTCAGATATATTTTCCTCTTTGTTCTAGTATTTGAAATCTACGAGGTAGAATCAACAGTTCTAATTTTTCTTCCTGGTTATGTTGCTTCAGGCGAAGTAGACAACCTTGCCCATGTTGTGGCCTAAAGATTAGCCAGATGCTCCTGACTTGGATTTCAGGTACTGAGGTGAAAGGTAAATCTCACCTCACCATGATGCAACACCTGGCAGTGTCACTGAGAAAACAAAGCAATGTGATTTATATTCCATAGCCTCTGGAAGCAGATGGAGCAATGGGTCAAACCCTGGGCTCCCAGTTATGCCTGTGCAACCCAGTGAAGTCAGCTTTCTCTTGATTTAACTTCCAAAACAGATGACATTCCCAGGAGTGCTGCCTTTTGACAGTACTAGGTTGTGAGGCATCTCAGTGATACCAAGCACTTGTGTATTGATGTGGCTGCAGTATCCCTTGCAGAAGTTCTCCTGGGAAGCACATAAAACTCTGGGGCTCTCCTGACTTCTGATGCATTCAGAGATAAATTGGCTTTTAAGTGATACAGGATCTGTAGGCAGTCTGGCAAACCAGATATTTCAGTAGCTATTCAGCTTGAGTTCTACTGAGTTCAGCTATTAAGAGTTCTTTATGAGCAAGACTTTCAAAGAAGGAAGCACTGGAGAAGTGTGGGTATGCCCCCCTTGTTCTTGCTAACAATTGTCCAAATGTAGCTTTCTTTGTGAAAAATAGGTAATTGTTTGTATAAGGATCTATTTGCATGTGTGACTGCCTGTTCTTACAGGGATAAATAACAGTTCTGTAGGCACAACAAATGCACCTTAACTTGTTAGCTTGTGCCTCCGAAACTACAACCTCCTCCCCATTACAAAATTAATCTTCTATACTTAGGATTTTCACAGAAGCCTAAAGGAGTTTGGACCTCAAATCCTATTGAAATGCAATGAGAGTTGGCTTATTATTATTTCTTTGTATTGCAGCACTGCCCAGAAGCCTCAGTCATAGACCAGGACCCCACTGTTCAATGTATAGTTCAACCACAGAACAAAGGATGATCTCTTCCCCAGAGAACTTAGTCTTGAGTTTCCTTAGGCTCCTGCGAAAATCCAACCCTTAGCCATCACAGAAATATATAAAAGCAGCCTAGACTAGGAGCTAACATATGCTGCCTGTGACTCTGTGTTTGACCTTAACATGCTGAGTTTGCAGGATCCAAAATGACTTGCACCAACATCATGGACCTTAAAATGGAAACTGTTAGTGTGTAATCCTGGTCCCACTGAAGTAAATGGCATGTCTCCCATTGATTTCAATGGGCAGGATTTCACCCTTTCTCGGAGGCCCTGACCCGCTCACTCCATCCCCACTCCCTCTGTCGCTCGCTCTCCCCCACCCTCACTCACTTTCACCAGGCTGGGTCAGGGGGTTGAGGTGAAGGAAGGGGTGAAGGCTCTGGGAGGGAGTGTGGGTGGGGGGCTCAGGGCTGGGACAGAGGGTTGGGGTATGGGATGGGGTGAGGGGTGCGGGCTCCAGCCAGGTGGCACTTACCTCAGGCAACTCCCAGTTGGCGGTGCAGCGGGGCTAAGGCAGACTTCCTGCCTGCCCTGGCCCCGCGCTGCTCCAGAAAGCAGCCAGCATGTCCCTGTGGCCCCTGGGAGGGGCAGGAGGCTCCAAGCGCTGCCCCTGCCTGCCGGCACTGCCCCCGCAGCTCCCATTGGCTGCAGTTCCCGGCCAATGGGAGCTGCAGAGTTGGCACTCGGGGCACGGGCAACAGGCAGAGACCGCTGTTCCCCACCAGGGGCCACGTCATTAGATGCCACACAACAGAACCACTAACCCAGGAACCTATCCTTGCAACAAAGCCCATTGCCAACTCTGTCCACGTATCTATTCAGGGGACACCATCATAGGTCCTAATCACATCAGCCATACTATCAGAGGCTCGTTCACCTGAGCGTCTACCAATGTGATATATGCCATCATGTGCCAGCAATGCCCCTCTGCCATGTACATTGGTCAAACTGGACAGTCTCTACCTAAAAGAATAAATGGACACAAATCAGACGTCAAGAATTATAACATTCAAAAACCAGTCGGAGAACACTTCAATCTCTTCGGTGACTCAATTACAGACCTAAAAGTTCGCAAAAAGAAAAGGAGTACTTGTGGCACCTTAGAGACTAACAAATTTCTTAGAGCATAAGCTTTCGTGAGCTACAGCTCACTTCATCGGATGCATTTGGTGGAAAAAAAATAAAAGTTTTTTTTTTCCACCAAATGCATCCGATGAAGTGAGCTGTAGCTCACGAAAGCTTATGCTCTAATAAATTTGTTAGTCTCTAAGGTGCCACAAGTACTCCTTTTCTTTTTGCGAATACAGACTAACACGGCTGCTACTCTGAGACCTAAAAGTTGCAATTCTTCAACAAAAAAACTTCAGAAACAGACTCCAACAAGAGACTGCTGAATTGGAATTAATTTGCAAACTGGATACAATTAACTTAGGCTTGAATAGAGACTGGGAATGGATGAGTCATTACACAAAGTAAAACTATTTCCCCATGTTATTTCTCCCCTCCACTCCACCCCCCACTGTTCCTCAGATGTTCTTGTTAACTGCTGGAAATGGCCTATCTTGCTTGTCACCATGAAAGGTTTTCCTCCTTTCCCCCCCTGCTGCTGGTGATGGTTGATCTTAAGTGATCACTCTCCATACAGTGTGTATGATAAACCCATTGTTTCATGTTCTCTGTGTGTGTATATAAATCTCCCCACTGTATTTTCCACCAAATACATCCAATGAAGTGAGCTGTAGCTCATGAAAGCTTATGCTCAAATAAATTTTTTAGTCTCTAAGATGCCACAAGTACGCCTTTTCTTTTTATTGTTGTTTCTCTATCTTTGGCCACAGAGGAGCCTAAAATTTTTGCACAATGCCCAGTTCAGTCTTGAACAGCAGTTGAAGCCTAGCATACCGGTGATGTGATTCCCTGATGGGGAGCTCTAGGTGTTACTGCAATACGAATAAGAGAAAGAAGTAATACTAGATGAGAAATGTTTAGGGTCTGACATTTAATAGATGTCTAAAATATTTTTATAAATTATTCAAACGATTTATACTAGATGTGGGTCTGATCCATGCCATCCAATCTGAATCCCTTGGAACTTCAGGCCAAATCCCCTTCAGGGAAGCTTGGATTCAGACTAAATTTAGACTCGTCTTTAATTTATATATTTCCATTTGTCTAGCAAGAGAATCATAAAAATGTAATTTTCTTCAAAGAAAGACTTTTGGTGCTGACACATTCTTAACTCTGTAATGAGCTGAAGTGTTATTTGAACATCTGCCAAGAGATGGCAGTGTAATGCTGTTCAATGCAGTAGATGCTAATTCTAGGAAGAAAAATCTGATTGCCATGACAATCCAATAACCACCTTCCTTGAATGCTGCCTGGAGACGGTTCCTAGGGCAGGATGGGCTATTTAGGAATCTGCTTCCTATATGCTGCAGGTCAAGAAATGATGCAGAAATTAAAACAAGACAATTCAGATGATGCCCGTTCTGTAACACTCTTTATTCATATATTAATGTTAGGCCGCCATTAATAATTTACACTAGAAAGCTACTTTGTATGCCAGATGAATTTGTTTCCTGCTTCATTCATTCTAACTTTTTTTTGTTAATGAAGAAAAACATGAAAGAAATATTGTTAAGGTAAAAAACAAACCATCATGCAGATCTTCATCTCATGGCAGTCCATTGACTTTAATTGTGCAACACACAGATGGTGGAAATCTGTGTTTCATGGCTATGTTTTTTTTAAAAAAACAACTCAGACTTCAGTAACCAGTAATATATTCAATTATTCTTGGTCCACCAGAACTCACACCTGTTAATGCTGCAAAGCCCACCATCTCTCTCTCCTTCCTTACCAGGTATTTGTCACAAAAGGTGGGATGAAGGATCTAGGGCTAACAAGAAAATGTAATGAGTATCAAGTATGACAAATGGACATGGAAGTTAGTACCCCAAATAGTGTGTAACTCTGTTCTGGGTGGGTCTTGTCAGTCTCTGACAGATACCTGAGGGGTATGTCTTTCTTACACCTTGGCATCCCTTGTATAGTTTGTCATGCCAATAAAGGTGGTAATGTTAATTCGGTGCAGTCTTTTGCTTTTGTATGTTGATACTGGGAGTTGCAATATAGGAGTTAAGAACCCAGGGGAGTGGATGAGCACTTGGTGTTAGTTCTATCCTAATAAACACAGTGATCCTATCTATTCTGACCTCTCTGCGTTCCTCACTATGGCATCTGAATGCAAACTTAAAATTCTTTAACTGTTTATTTTATGAATTTCACTGCATTCAGATAATAAAATTAGGCTCCCCCGTGTTATTACTTGGCTTTTCTGTACTAGAACAATCTTGCTGCATTTGCTTCCAGGGGAAAGGCTTCAAACCTTTCAAAGAGGTCATCTCTTGACAGTGCCCCTTTAAAACAAATCTCCGTAAAGAGCTCCCCAAATGGTTTATTGCTGAAAATCTGAGATTACTTCAATGAAATTCACTTTTGTGGTGACCTCTGCAAGACCATGAATTAACCATTACCCTGGAACTATGTTTCCTCTGTCCCTGTAAAAATGTGCTCTGGGATGTGGGGATCTGAGGAAACATACGGTAGTAATAATAATGACAAACATTTTAAGCAAGCAGTGCTGTCTTTTAGCTTATCTATGTGTTAAAGGGCATGATGCTCTCCTAAAGTGTTTCTTGCGTGCTTGTACTCCCTTTCCAGTTGGCACACCCTGCAGACCAGGCTGTACCTTTAAGACACTGCCCTGAGCATGGGGTGGCACAGAGCCTTGCCACCCTGTGGCAAGGAGAGCGCATCAGAGCCATGATGCCTCCTGGGAAACCATGTTGGCTGCATCACTCCTGAGGAGGACAGAGGGATGATGACTCCCCTGTGCAGACAGCCAGTGTAGGGCCAGGCCCTGTCTCTTCTGCCAGTTTGGTTAGGCTAGTAGCCCGTAGCAGACCTTGTGGGAGGAGTGCAATGGCTTTCACTGGTGGCTGGGCCTGCATAGGGTAGGGGAGTGAAAGTGTTGGGAAAGCTCCTTGTTCATAGGCTGGCCACAAACTGGTACAGAGCCTCTTTTCTTAGTTAGTGGAGCAGCAGCACTAGGGTGTTTTTTAGTCTCTTATTTGTGCTCCAGACAGAGGGAGCTCAAGAGCCAAAAGAAATCCCCCCTCAAAACACTGTGCAGCAGATTCTTCCTGTGATCCAGCCCCTTTGTTCTACGTGAGTAGCTCAGCAAAGGAGTCGGAATCTGGCTGTAAGTGGCCAGAGGAGAATTGTCCAGCCAGGAGAGGTTTCAGCAGCAGAGCTTGTCCTTGCACTTCAGCTCCCACCTAGGCATAGGAGACATAAGGAGGGAGAGGGCAGTAAGGTGTGGGGTGAAGCACAGCTCCACTCTGCTCTCAGCTAACTTACAGTTGCGTAGGGCCCATATACAGCTGGTGTAAGAACTGTTTAGGGGCTGCTGTAACTTACATTGGGGTAGGAACAGGTGCATCTTCACAATCCAAAAATTGTAGCTGGATCCCACACAAGAAAACCTCTCTCAGGAAATAATCTTTCCCTGCCTGTTCCACATAAGTAATCTGAAAGCCACTGTTACTGTGCTGTGGGTTAGAAGTTAGTTATAACAAAACTTAATAGTTATATTTCTCTCTTCTGCAGTGGTCTGTACAGCTGGACTCATGATAGCCCCTGTGGGTCTGAGCTTGGACCCAACTGTGTCCCATTGTGCCAGTGGTTTGTAATGCATTGTCCTCTTCTTGGACTTCAGAGACTAGTCCCAGTGTTGCCAAATGTTGTGACTTTATCATGAGGCTCATGATATTTGATGCTTTTTCTTAAAGCCTCAGCACAATTTCCTGATATTCAGCTTAAATTTTCCCTTTCTTAATACAATCCATTACTCCTAGCTAATGTCCCCTATTACTATATTCAATATTTCATATTCTTCTTCCAATTTCATAGCTTCTGTAATTTGTACCTTTCAGTGCATATAGGGTCTACCCTGAATGAATATCTGTTATGTATAGAACCTATTAAAGATATATAGACATTTTGCATTTCATCTGAAAAAAAATCTGAAATAGTGAAAGCACTGTGTCAGACAAGGACATGTATCTTTTTTTCCCCTTGAAGGAAATAAAAAACAAGTAATCTTGGAAAGGGTGAACAATAGTTTGAAAGTAGTTTAAAAAATAACTTTAAAGACTGACCAGAACTGAGCTGTCCTTCATGGTGCTGACCTTGGCACTACTACAGCTATAAAGCTGTGATTGTAATCATCATCTCAGTGGGTCTGTGTCCCAGTTCCAGTTACAATACAGATGGTTGACACCTAGGCCAAAAGACAATGCGCTTGATCAACAGGATACGTAATTGAGAAACAGACTCTAAACAAACTCCAGTGGGAACTAACACCATACCCTATGCCTAAACCCATTCAGTTTTTGCAAATGCAGAACATCAAGGCTACTTCATCGATGGATCTCAAAGGGCTTTACAAAACAGGTAGTATCATTATCTTCATTGTATAATGAAAACTAAGACACAGAGAGGCAAGTAACTTGCCAAAGTCATTCAGTGGGCCAGTGAGAGCTAGGAATAGAACCCAGGTCTGAGATATAGTCCAGTTTACCTCACCTAGAGAAAGGAGGCCTGTCTACTGACATGGTTTACCTTGTATTTGTGCTTTAAAGTTGCCATGTTATGTGTGAATATGAGGTTGTTTCCTCTGGATCTGATCCAAAAACCTCTGAAGTGAATGAGAACCTTTCCATTGACTCAAATGGACTTTAGATCAGGCCCTGTATTTGGGGAAACTTACTCTACAGTAATAAGCATCATAGAAATGCTTTTAATCAAATATTAAGCTAATTCTTCCTCTCACTTCTTGGAAGTGATTGAGATGCAGTTCTGCAGTGAGTCTCTCTTTGCCAGAAAGCTGGTACAGGCCTTTGTGCATTGCCCTGTCATGTAGAAACTTGCATTAAAATGGCCCGCCTGTGTTCAGGTTTAAATACAGAAGAAACTATTGCTTATCCAGAATCATCACTGGGCTGTGATACCTCCACCTGGAGTGTTAGGGTGAAAATGTCATCAGGTTTGCCTGCCCAGCTGAAAATATTACAACATTCTAGTACTCTAGATGTATTGGGGGAAACAGAGAAATGGAGGCCCCTCACTGGTGCTGTCTGGGATCCCTTAGTTATGAACAGTGTGGCAGTTAAGGGTGTGTGTTTGTGCCCTATTCTAGTCACTTATTAGGGCCTCCAGTCTTATTTGAATAGATTTGTTGTTAAAATCCCCAGAGTTCTTTCAGCATGTGGTACTGACAAACTAAACTGATTGATTATTACTGTGATCACAAATTAACTTTGGTTGCAAAGTTCTATGTGACTTCCAGGGTACTGAAAAACCAGTTGTCTTCTAGCAGGAATTCACAAACCTTTATATATATAGAGAGAGTCCTTTGCATCATATTAACATAACCATACGTAGACATCAATTTTCCAGCCTTTTGGATCAAACATGAAGATGCTCTCTTTTGAGTGTTCAAATACTCATGAAGCAACCACTTGTTAATTACCACAAAACATTTAATGTGATTAAAAAAACACAGTGACTATGCTCCTGATATTTATTAGCAATAGTACTTCAAATGTCAGCATTAATAGTGTTATCTAGTGGTTAGAGCACAGATCTGGGCCTTGGAGTTCTTGGTTCTGTTCTCAGTTCTGGGGTTGACTTGCTCTGTGACCTTGAATAGTCTCTTAATCTTGTTCCTCAGATTCCCTTACTGTGAAATGGAGTGGGGAGGGGAACATGTAGCTACCTTGCAAAGCATATGGTAGGGATTAATTCATGGGCCTGATTCTGCTTCCAGTATAGGGAGTTGTTTTGTCACAGATTTAATGGAAGCACTGATGGTGAATAGGGGGGATTTGATCCACAAAATCAAGTTAAATAAGGATGTTACTCTGATAGGAAGTAAGGGTATGTCTACACTACAGTGTAAGTCCAAAGTTCAAACTCTGGGCCAAGACTAACCCCCCCTTTGTCTACACACAAATAGCACTAACCCAGGATTTGGAGGTAGGAGGGTCCCAGAGAGTGGGCTGAAGCCCGAGCCTGGAAATCTACACTGCAATTAAACAGTCCTGCAGCCTGAGACCCATAAGCTCAAGTCTGCTGGTACAGGCCAGATGTGGGTGTCTAATCACAGTGTAGACATACCCCTAGAGTCCAGATTGGGAGCCAGGGTTCAGCAATTCCTATCCTTGGGCTACAAATGTGTAAATGCTCAAGCCCTAGCTTAACAAACCCAGGGCCTGGTAATATGAGTTCTTTTAACCCTGGACTTACCCTAAAAGGCTATGGGGTCTACAGGACTCATCAGAACTGAGGGTGAAATCACCAAGGATCATCCCAAAGTTCAATGTGACTATTCTGTATGAAGTGCACCAAACAGAGGCTGTATCTCTTCATAAAGCTTCTTTAGTTCCTATATGTGACTCTCCTTGCGAGATGTTTACTGGTATCCAACAAACAATGACTCCATTCATTTCTGGAGAGTATCAGGAATCAGGGCCTGAAGCAGAACCAGTCTCCAGGCTACCTAATGAATGCAGCTGACCTGTAGTAGGCTGTCTGAGAGTTAGAAGAGTCAGCAGACTGGCTTTTAAGTCCAGCAGCAGCAGCATTCTAGCGGCTCAAAGCATTCCTCCATGGCTGCAACAGCTCCTGCTCCTGCCTCGGATCCAGCCGTGCCTCACTCAGGGCAACTGGTCCTGGTTCTTGGCTTCAATTCCTGACATCTGGCCTCTGGCTCTGACCTTGGGCTCTGATTACTAACATAGGTGTGGGAACTAGGGTGCAGGGGGTGCTGCAGCACCCCCAGGTTTTAGCCAGGGTTCCACCGCCAGCCTCCTGCATCCCAGGTGCTGGCTCCAGGGGGTCCGGCGGACAGGGGTGAAGGGGCTGGCTTTCAGCATCCCCACTATTCAAAGTGTTTTCGCGCCACCGACTCATGCTCTGACCACTAGACACAACATCCATGTCCCAGTTTTTGACAGAGGGATAGATTGGTTCTATTTGCAACTCAGTTAAATTCTCTGCCACCAATTGTAACACTTTTTTTTTACACTGGGTGGAGTTACCTTTGTATATCCGCTAGACTGCCTCATTTATAGGTCTCTTACAGAACATTGTTGACTTCTATTCATCTCTCTTTCTGAAATAATTTTCCACACAGACAAGATTTATTATGATCAGTAAGGGGGCCTTAAATGAAAAAGGTGAAGACTGAGCGCTAAGGGTTAAATGCTCATTTCACCTAATTACAGAAAAACAAACCAGCAAAGTCCACTCTGGCTAAGATTCTCTTTGCTGGAGGTACATATTTTGATCCCTGATTCGCTTTATCCTTCCGTATGTTCACCTCCTCTGTAGTACTTCCATTGTCTTTCACCGAGGTCTGCTTGGAGAGCTGGTAGCTTACTGGTACTTTTTATAGTCTGCCAGACTGTTTGGGGACCGGCTGTGCTGCTGACATTATTTTTGCTATAGATATCTGCTTTGGTTCCTGAGTCATGGATAACTAACTAACTAACCAACCTTTCTTGCTTTCTTGTCAAAAGTCTTTTCATGGAAAGACGGTGACAAGATTTGCATGGAAAATATTTCTTCATCAAATATGTGTCCGTTCTCTTGAGTGGAAGTTACTCATCATCATGGCTCTCTCTATCTGAATTTTGTGACATTGCTCCCATTCAATCTGTATTATGTCAGGTCAAGCCTCCCACGCTGCTTCATATTGTCTTACATTGTATTCTTTTATGGGGTTTTTGTTTTTGTTTCTGATATAGTTTGAATGTTTTGGCGTCATTTTTTTACTGTACTACCCTACTGAAGACTGTCTTTCAGCTACATATTTTAAACTCTCCTTCTTATGTTCTTCTCCTCCTCATTATGGGCCAGAATCTCATCTGATCTTACACTAGAGTCAATGTAGAGTAACTGAACTGCTTTACACTGAGGAGAATCCAGAGTTTCTCAGTGAAATTTAGATTACAATCTGGCTCTTTATTTTTAAGATTTGTGAAATGAATTTACCCATTCATGAGAGTGAAGGATTGATAGTGTTGACTAGAGCCAGGCGCAATGTGGACAGATGCTCTCCAACCATCCCTTGCAGTTTTGCCAAGATATTTTAGTCCTGACCTCCAAGTAAAAGTCCTGGCTATTCCAGTCGCTGTATCTCCTCCAGGTAGTCTCAGATCAGCCATATGTTATGGTGGCTTTATGAGGTGAAGAAATACAGACAAGACAGTGATTATGAAACACATTTGAACTTGTGCCTATGGCCAGGATTTTAAGTCTGGTTGCCTGAACTGCATAGATGGTGTTAAAGGAAGAGTGTCAAGTAATTCAGACCCAAAATATAGTGGGTGTCTTTTTGGGGGGAAGGGGAGAGGTGGAAATAGTTCGTAAATCTAATATGAAGGGAGATGTTTTCATGGGAGGAAAGAGGGAGAAGGAAAAGGGTGGGCTTTTTCCCCCTTGACCTTTCCCTTGTTGCTTTGGAAACCCAAACAATTGTTTTCCATATAGGTTCTTATACATGCTTATCACTGTAATATCTGAATGCCTGAACAAGATAGCCAGTGTTAGTGCATGTGCTAGTTCTTGAGAATCAGATAGCAAAACTGATTAGACCCCAAAAGAAAAAATGGCTGGTCAAGTTTTAACTTTTTTTTGCATTTCAGACACCACAAATGGTGACAAGTCAACTGAATTTTAAATTTTGGTTTTATTATCAGTGTCATTGGTCACAGATGTCAGGTGTTGGGGAGCTCCATCCTGCGTACATGAGAAGGCTGGAACAGATCTGTGGTTCCTAGCTCCTTCACTCTACCCCATTGTCCCTCACTAGAAAGCAGAGTGCAAAAGCTGGAGGCAGGGTCACCACTGTGGTGGGAGGAAGGCAGGGACTGGAACTGGACCAGTTTTTGTGGAACTTGGTCCATCTACACTATGCTCCAGGCTGCCTGCAGTAAAAGGGGCATAGTTATTAGCCTTATTATGCTGGCTGTGGCCAACATCCTGCCAGGTTCCCTCCATTATTTGTTAAAGCAACTAGGTACTGCAGTAGTTGTCTGTACTGTATTATGAGGTTCGCTATCTTCAGAGGAGAACATACCACAAAGAGCTGCTATCTCCTGGACTGCTCTCCTCACTTCCTGCCCATGCTTATGAGTTGGGCAGAATCCCAAAAGCATGGTGGTTACTCAAGAGCTTCTGCTGGCTCGAAGGAGCATTCAGCATAGCTACTGCTCCACTCCTGGCAGTCAAAATGCCCTAATTACCCTTTTATTTTTTGTTCTATGCTACTATTGCATTTATTTTACATCATGGAAACCTGTTGCTCTATTTCTCCCTGCTGATCCTTATAAGTATGTTTTCATATGTATTACCTAACCAGACCCACTACTAATTGCCTTCTGAAAGTTTATTTAAAAAACAAACAAACAAAAACAGTCCACTTATCTTTCCAGACCATAGAAATAATGAAGTGATGACTAAGACTCAGTATTTAGAACAAATGACAATAGAAAGAACAGACAACTCTTTATTCCTCTTTGTGTGTATTGATTAGGGTAGCAAAGAACCTTTTATACCATAAGCAATTCTGGGTTGATGTGGGAGGAAATACTTTTTTTTTTCTAATATTCTTATGGAAGCCAACATCTTGATGCAGAGGTAAGTGTTACCATATACAAAAGGTGATATTGTATACAATATAGTAAGAAGGAACATTAAAATAAAGAACAAAGTCACCTAACACGTTGTTGTTGCTCAACTTGATTTTTAAAATTGGCAAAATGCATTACTGATAAAGTACATGCTAAATGGATTAAAGACTGGCTAACTGCCAGATCTCAAAAAGTATACATTCCTGGAGAATCATCATTTAAATTGGAGTGTTTCTAGTTGGGTTCTGTAGAGATTGATACTAGGCCCAATGCTTTTTAGTATCTTTCATTAATGACTCGGAAGGAAATACAAATTCACTGCTGATACATTTTAGGGATGACACAAAGGTTGGCAGAGGGGCTAATTATGATGAGGACAGGGCTGTCATCCAGAGCAATCTGGATTGCTTGGTAAACTGGGCCCATTCAACAAAATGCATTTTAATACAGCCAAATGCAGAGTACAACATCTAGCACCAAGGAACGCAGGCCATACCTACAGAATAGAGCACTGTAGCCTGGAAAGCAGTGGCTGTGAAAAGGATCTCAGGGTCATAGTGGACAAATAACTCAATATGAGTTCCCAGTGAAAGGCTGTGGCAAAAAGAGCTAATGCGAACCTTCAGGATCTAAACACGAGAGTAGTGAGTAGAAGTAAGGAGGTGATTATACTTTTCTATATGGTGTTGGTGAGACAGATATTGGAATACTGTGTCCAGTTCTGGTGTTCATATTTGAAAAAGGAGGTTGAAAAATGGGAGAGAAAAGAAAAGAACCACAAAAATTATTCAAAGGTGGGAGAAAATGCCTTTTGGGAACAGACTGAAGATCTATCTATTCAGCTTATCAAAAAGACTCAGAGGTGACTTGATTACAGTGTATAAGTACCTTTAGGGGAGAAAATACTGAGTACTAAAGAACTCTTCTATGGTGGAAGTTAAAGATAGACAAATTCAAATGAGAACTAAGTACACATTTTTAATAGGGATGGTGGTTAACCATTGGGACATACTGTCAAGAGCAGTGGTGAATTCTTAATCTCCTTGAAGTCTTTCAATCAAGACTGGATTTCTTTCAGGAAGATCTGCTTTAGTGAAATGCAAGTTATTGGACTCAAAAGGGGGTAATTGGGTGAAATGACCTATGATAGACAGGTTTCAGAGTAGCAGCCGTGTTAGTCTGTATTCGCAAAAAGAAAAGAAGATCACTTAAGATAAGCCATCACCAGCGGGGGGGGGGGGGAGGAGGAAAACCTTTCATGGTGACAAGCAAGGTGGGCCATTTCCAGCAGTTAACAAGAATGTCTGAGGAACAGTGGGGGGTGAGGTGGGGGGGGGGAGAAATAACATGGGGAAATAGTTTTACTTTGTGTAATGATTCATCCACTCCCAGTCTCTATTCAAGCCTAAGTTAATTGTATCCAGTTTACAAATTAATTCCAATTCAGCAGTCTCTCATTGGAGTTTGTTTTTGAAGTTTTTTTATTGAAGATTAGCCACCCTCAGGTCTGTAATCGAGTGACCAGAGAGATTGAAGTGTTCTCCGACTGGTTTTTGAATGTTATAATTCTTGACGTCTGATTTGTGTCCATTTATTCTTTTACGTAGAGACTGTCCAGTTTGACCAATGTACATGGCAGAGAAGCATTGCTGGCACATGATGGCATATATCACATTGGTAGATGCACAGGTGAACGAGCCTCTGATAGTGTGCCTGATGTGATTAGGCCCTATGATGGTGTCCCCTGAATAGATATGTGGACAGAGTTGGCAATGGGCTTTGTTGCAAGGATAGGTTCCTAGGTTAGTGCTGAATTGAGCTGAATACCTTGTGTTTGACTAAATCATCTTCCAGTCCTGACTTGAAGACTCCAAGAGAAGGAGAATCCCTCATTTTCTTGGTAGTTTATTAACCTTTGTACCACCCTTACTGCACCACAGTCAGTGGCTAATGCCAGCTCCAGGGTTAAGGGGTGGGGGTAGAGTTAAGGTGGTGGGTAGAGTCAAGGTTGTGTTGCAGGGGTGATATGAATTTTTATGCTTAATTTCCTGGTTTTCAGAGCTCTAAGTTTAGTCACTGTCCATGTTCTGGAAGGGCGCACAGCAGCACTTGGCAACCTTAACTCTGTATTAAAGAAGTTAATTAACTGCCTCATAACATGTGAGATTTTGCTTTTAAAAAATTTTTTTGTTAAAGGTGTGATTCTTCACACCAGGGCAAAACTCCCAAGAGGAATGCCTGGAGATTGCAAGCAAAATGCAGAACATAAATTGTCAGAAAGCTATGAGGGGTAGGGTGCTCACTCAAATACATGACGCATCTCTGGTGCAGCGACGACTGCGTGTCCTCTTGAGTCACCCAGTTAGTTTGAGTGGAGATTGATGGAAATACCCTGGATTTTAACAGAGCCTTAGGGTATGTCTACACAGCAACTAATCCCAGGTTTAGTGGGGCCTCGAGTCTGCCAACCCTGTGTTTGGAACCCCAGGCTCGAGCATCTACACTGAATATCTGGGCTCCAGCATCTACTCAGCAGTTTGCAGGTCCGAGTCCAACCAACCATATCCCAGACTTCCTAGTGCCTTCCCAAATTGTTGTGGTGCAATGTGGGGAAAACGTGACTGTCCTCCCCGCACGTCAGGGCAAGTTGTTGCATCCCATGGACATGTCTTGATGAGCTCTCCTTGTGGTCTGTACGCTCCCAGTGACCTGAACTAGCAAAATGGAAGATTTGCCATTGGAAGAAATTCTCTTGCTCTTGGGTTTTTGCTCCTGTCTCACAAAATGGGCAGAGCTTCTGGGAAATGCTGGTGGACGTTCTGGCAGCATTTTCTGACCCACCGAATGCACCTGATAGAGCTAATGATGGTGCAGGAGGAGGAGAAGGAGGATGATACGGACATGGAATACTAAAATCACACAGCAGAGTGGTGCAGCGGAAGCATGCTGGGCCCATAACCCAGAGGTCGATGGATCGAAACCATCCTCTGCTACCTTGGTCGGGGGAAGGAGAGCTCAGTGGTTTGAACATTGGCCTGCTAAACCCAGGATTGTGAGTTCAAGCCTTGAGGGAACCATTTAGGGATCTGGGGCAAAAAAAAACATTGGATGATTTAGTTGGGGATTGTTCCTGCTTTGAGCAGGGGGTTGGACTAGATGACCTCCTAAGGTCCCTTCCAACCCTGATATTCTATGAAAAGGAGTACTTGTGGCACCTTAGAGACTAACAAATTTATTTGAGCATAAGCTTTCGTGAGCTTCATCGGATGCTCACTTCATCGGATGCATTCAGTGGAAAATACAGTGGGGAGATTTATATACACACATAGAGAACATGAAACAATGGGTTTTATCATACACACTGTAAGGAGAGTGATCACTTAAGATGAGCTATTACCAGCAGAAAGGGGGGGGAGGGGAAGGAGGAAAACCTTTTGTGGTGATAATCAAGGTGGGCCATTTCCAGCAGTTAACAAGAACGTCTGAGGAACAGTAGGGGGTAGGGTGGGGGGGGGGAGAAATAACACAACGCATCATCAAGGATCTACAACCTATCCTGAAGGACGGCCCATCACTCTCACAGATCTTGGGAGACAGGCCAGTCCTTGCCTACAGACAGCCTCCCAACCTGAAGCAAATATTCACCAGCAACCACACACCACACAACAGAACCACTAACCCAGGAACTTATCCTTGCAACAAAGCCCGTTGCCAACTCTGTCCACATATCTATTCAGGGGACACCATCATAGGGCCTAATCACATCAGCCACACTATCAGAGGCTCGTTCACCTGAGCATCTACCAATGTGATATATGCCATCATGTGCCAGCAATGCCCCTCTGCCATGTACATTGGTCAAACTGGACAGTCTCTACGTAAAAGAATAAATGGACACAAATAAGACGTCAAGAATTATAACATTCAAAAACCAGTCGGAGAACACTTCAATCTCTCTGGTCACTCGATTACAGACCTGAGGGTGGCTAATCTTCAATAAAAAAACTTCAAAAACAAACTCCAATGAGAGACTGCTGAATTGGAATTAATTTGCAAACTGGATACAATTAATCACAGGTTTCAGAGTAGCAGCCGTGTTAGTCTGTATTCGCAAAAAGAAAAGGAGTACTTGTGGCACCTTAGAGACTAACAAATTTATTAGAGCATAAGCTTCATCCGATGAAGTGAGCTGTAGCTCACGAAAGCTTATGCTCTAATAAATTTGTTAGTCTCTAAGGTGCCACAAGTACTCCTTTTCTTTTTGTGGATACAATTAACTTAGACTTGAATAGAGACTGGGAGTGGATTGGTCATTACACAAAGTAAAACTATTTCCCCCTGTTATTTCTTCCCCCCCCCCCCAGCCTCCACTGTTCCTCAGATGTTCTTGTTAACTGCTGGAAATGGCCCATCTTGATTATCACCAAAAAAGGTTTTCCTCCTCCCCCCCGCCCCCCTTCCTGCTGGTAATAGCTCATCTTAAGTGATCACTCTCCTTACAGTGTGTATGATAAAACCTATTGTTTCATGTTCTCTGTGTGTGTATATAAATCTCTCCACTGTATTTTCCACCGAATGCATCCGATGAAGTGAGCTGTAGCTCACAAAAGCTTATGCTCAAATAAATTTGTTAGTCTCTAAGGTGCCACAAGTACTCCTTTTCTTTCTATGATAGACAGGGGGTCAGATGAGATGATCCATTGAACGGTGTCTTCTGTCTTAAACTCTATGAATAAATTTATGAATCTAATACACCATGTAATACGTACATTGTTTTAAAAAATGGCTAGAGATTTTGTGTGCATCAGTTTCTGGGTGTGCAACTTGAGACTTCTCAAAGGGGACTAATTTTTCAGATGGTGGGTTCTCAGTACTTTCTGGGCTACTTTAAGGTAGGCACCTAAAATCACTAGTCACTTTTGAAAATTTGGATCCATAAGTACTTCATGTAATATTTTGTAAAATGTATAGATATTCCCCCCCCTTTTGGGGAGGGTCTCTTGGAATTTCACAGTCCTAGATTTATGTATATATCTACCCCCTGTATATCTCAGGCCAACACTACCTAGCGCCTGCACACTAATCCAACAGCTAAAATGAGGCCAAAGTATTACAACATTTTCAATTAGAGCTGGTGGACTAGTAAATTCATTTGTGACTATTTTCCTGACTAAAAGCACCAAGAAGCAGATCCTCACTGGTGTTAATTATCACAGCTCCATTGAGTCAATGGAGCTATGAGTATCTACATTAGGTGAGAATCTGCCTCCAACTCTGCTTTACTGTGACCTAGCAGCATTGTATTATTCGTTATTTGAGTATCTGGACAACTGCTGAATATCTGTGGAAAATAACTGTAAATCCCCAAATTTTAACAAGTTTTGGAATGAATGATTATCCAAAACTTTCTAGTGTTGTCCTTATTCTTTTGTAAAAGTTTTTTTTATTCTAGTTAGAAGTAGAAAAAAGACCACGTGACTTAAATGACCAACCACACCCCACAAATACTTGAAGCAAAGAGTTTGTGACCCACCACAGGCAAAAGATTATTTATCTAAACTCTTTAGCTAATGTTTGTGACTGAAGGATTCATTCACAGAAAATCAGGTTTGATTCGATTTCTAATAAAAACCTCTCAATTCAGAACAAATAGTTCTGTAACCAACAGTTATGGGGGAGGATGGGAAAACTTGCAACATTTAAAAAGCACTTTACATCTCTGAGCAATTTTCAAACAGTAATTGTTTAAATATACTTTACTAGAGTCTACAGTAATCTATCATTTTGAGGATGTATGGTTCCTCCTGTGATTTAACATCATAAAGGTAATATGTCCAGCAATACAATGATATAGCCAGGGCTGGTAGAAAATATAAATCATCACTGATAAAGTTTGCAGATGACACAAACCTTGGTGAAGTGGTAAATAACAAAGAGGACAGCTCACTGATTCAGAGCTATCTGGATCTCTTGGTAAACTGAATGCAAGCAAATATGCATTTTAATATGGCTAAACGTAAGGCAATATTTTCAGGATGTGGGACTCTGTCCTAGGAAGCAGTGACTCTCAAAAAGATTTGGCATCATGGTAGATAATCAGCTAAACATGAGCTTCCAGTACAATGATCTGGCCAAAAGAGCTAATGAGATTCTGGGATGCATACACAGGGAAATCTTGAGTCTTAGTAGAAGACTATATTTACATCTGTGTTTGGCACTTGTGAGATTGCTGCTGGAATACTGCGTCCAGTTCTGGTGCCCGCAGTTCAAGAAGGATATTGATAAATTGGAGAGGGTTCCGAGAAGAGCCATGAGAATGATTAAAGGATTAGAAAGCATGCTTTTTAGTGCTAGATTCCAGGAGCTCAATCTATTTTGCTTACCGAAGAGACGGTTATGGGGTGACTTGATTAGTCTATAAATATCTACATGGTAGGGGGGTATTTAATAATGAGCTCCTAAGTCTAGTGGAGAAAGGTATGGCTGAAGCTAGACCAATTCAGACTGGAAATAAGTGTAAATTCTTAATGCTGAGAGTAATTAATCACTGGAAAAATTTACCAAGGGTGGTGGATTCTCCACTGACCATTTCTAAATATAGGTATGCTCTAGGAATTATTTTGAGGAAGTTCTATGGTCTGTATTATGCTGGAGGTCTGACAAATGGTTCCTTCTGGCCTTAGAATCTATGAATATTAATTTTAAAACAGAATTTTATTTGGATGTTCACCCCTCTCCCCACCCCAAGTAAGTTCATGTAGTCACAAATGACTCATTTAAAAGAGGTAATTTTGAGGCTGCTACTCCGTACTGTAATATGAATAAGTACTGTTGAATATTTAAACCAAGAAGAAATTGAAATGCTGATGCTGCTTTTGTTAAAGCTCAGTGTGACTGTGCAGGTATGGTAACTACTCTTCAATTTAAAAAATTTAGTATTCATGCTTACTCTGCATATTAAGTAAAGTAAGATGATTCTAAGCATATTATTTTTGAAATATGCCAACTCTTATTGACATGATAGAACACAATGACATCTCCCATGACATAATCTGCAGACTGAAACTCCTCGAGTAAACATTGCCACAGCTCTAAAGGAGCTGTTATGGTTATTGTTTCATTGATGCTCAGAATAAGGATTCCTCTATTATACAGAGCCATTAACTATTGTGACAATGATCACCAGATGGGATTTAGGTACCCTAGCACCATTAACATAACTACTGAATTTATATTCCATGCGTTATTGAAAATGAACTTTCAAATATCTCTGCCCTTTCTTAGTATTATATAGCCCCACTTCTCCATGATCCAAATATCTAATGGCACTAGATATTTTAGCTCATGTGATTTTTTTTTTCAGTCCTGTGCAGCTTCTATTAAGCTTGTGTTCTGCAAGAGAAAGAGACAGATTTCATAAACAAAGACATTGAAAAACCTGTTGACATCTGGTTTAAACAGGATAACATCTGTGGCTTTTAATAGACTGTTGAAGTCTGTGACCTTGAAAATACTCTTTGGATGCTTTTGCAAACTGGAGTTGCAATGGGGCATGGGAATGTTCCAAAAATACCTAGAGATGATTCTGGGGTTTCCTTTATCCCCTTCTATGATTCACTAATCAAAATGGAATTAGCATTTTTATAGTACTGACTGGATAATATGTGAGTGAGTGATAGCTGATCGACTTTTGAATGGTTTGTGCCATTGCTTCAAAGATACTGAAATAAGCATCCCACTCTATTGAATTGGGAGCTCAGACAATGACTTCAGCTGGAGCAGTGTTAGGCCTGATGTTTTATGATAGACTAATCTATCTTCCTTTCTCTTTCTGAAAGAAGATTAACTCCACATCTACTATATTTCCAGTGTATGTACAGTATCTCCAAATCTCTTTATGATAGTTAGTTAATTTTCCTCTGCTGTGTCCCTAAGAGCAGAGGGGAAGCCAAAAGCTATTACGATCTACTATATTTCCAGTGTATGTACAGTATCTCCAAATCTCTTTGTGATAGTTAGTTAATTTTCCTCTGCTGTGTCCCTAAGAGCAGAGGGGAAGCCAAAAGCTATTATGACTCCTGTCGGAGTAATGAGGAGGGAGATGCTACAGAAACACTATGACCTTTCACTGAAAACCAGTGGCTCTACTTTGTCTGGTAACTTGTTGCTATAATGGAACCTCCATATTACTGAAGATGTCAGCAGGAATGTGCATAGTTGTGTTCAGTATTTATAATCAATAATGTTAAATGCTTTCATAGAGCTAGTAGTAACTGACTTATTTATAGGTCCTACAGAATAGTGCTTATTTAAAAAAATTATTTGTGAAAGATTACTATAAAATACCATGTAGACTTGAGTCTATTAATTATAATATATTAAACTGAGATTTTAAAATATGTAGTTTGTTTGGTTTTTGAAACAAGAAAGAAACATAAATAGCATTTAAGTTTAGACAAAAATCAAACTTACCTACCAGTGTGGCCATGTGCTTGAGATTTTTCTCAAGTAATTAGCAGTTTGTAAAAGACATTCATTTAAAGAAATGTCAGGAAAGAGTTCTGTGCAAACACTTACAATCTGGAGTCACACATTTACCTACAGGCAGTGTTTTTTTATTTTGAGTGTCCTCAGTAACATCATTCTCCCAGGATAGTAAAAAGACTCTTTTTTGCTACTAGGTACTATGGCTAAATAATGTCATGGGTAAAATCATTTGTCTACATAATTTACCCTGGGAAAAGGTCCGTAACCAAGACAGGTTAAAAGTTAATTACCAGCTATTCAACAACACTATTAAAAATAACATGCCTAGAAGTAAGAGAGGCACATGAGCTGCCATGAAGTAAAAAGCTAACACTCCCAAGTGAGGTATGATTGTGTTTGGGGCATGTCTACCCTTCAAGCTGGAAGGTGTAATTCCTAGCTCAAGGAGCCATACCTGAGTTAGCTCAATCAGAATGAGCGCACTGAAATAGAGTATAGCTGTGGGAGGGGCTAGCCACTTGAGTACACACCCATCCAAAATGGTAGGCATGTCCAAGGGGCACTTGGCCACTCACTCCCCCCCATTTCTGTGTGTAGGACAGTAGTAGCGGTGATATCACTTATTTAGGGCAGAGCTGAGGGTGCTGTCTCTGAGGTGGCTTCTGTTTGGTGTAAACTCCTTCCTAACGCACATTATTAATTTGATTTAACTGCTTCAGAAAAGTGGCTAGCATTCAGCATAGATAAAAATAAACCTCTTCTGTCAGGTACCTTGTATTTTAATAAGCATCACACTAAGAGCATGCATGTTTCACAGCACAGCAGAGATGACTTAAGCGTCTTTTGGGTAATAATTTATATTCTGTAGTAATCAGCTTTCTTTAGCCCTTTTCTCTCTCTTCCATGTGTTTTAACTGTCGCTCTGACCAGCAAAGATAAGGATTTTACAGGTTGGTATTTGGATTCTGTTTGTCTTCATATGGAAAAAAATTGCCCAATGGTGAAATCTGAGACAATGCCCTTGCCATCCAGGATGGAGATGTGCAGTGACAGGAGTCACCCACTGGACTAATATGCTGCCATTGCCTTAGGTAGAACCACTAGTGAGGTAAATTGCTGCCCATCCTCAGTCAGCAAATGGTTTGTGTAGCTGCTTTCAGGTTGGGGTGGTTTGGTAACTTAGGTAGAAGGTTCAATGTTTCATGAGTGTTCCACCTTCAGCTACAGTGAAATGGAACCAACTTACACGTCAGCGCTGAAGCACTTGCAACATTTCATAATTGCAGGATAATGCTTCTTTAAGAGCAAACAATGATTTTGCTGTAGCTCTGTCCAGTGTATGGATGAAGCAGAAAATGGAGTGACAAGGGAGTGTTGGAACTGGCTATCAGACTGAGCAGATTTTTCTGAGAGCTTATCTGAAGGCTGAGCCCTGCCTGAGCCTGGAGACTAGATGAGGGACAAAAGCCCCATAAGAATGTTTTGATACCTGGTTACCTGTGCGTGTGAGAGATACCCACAGTGTCTTTGTGTGGATTTGACTTTAGTGGCTGCTGCACTTAAGAGATAAATGAGTCTGCTACAGAGGCCAGCTTGGGGACTTAGTCCTCTAGCTCAAGTAGGAGAGGCTCATATTTTAGCACTATAGGTTCCAGTTCAACACTTGCTGATGGCTTGAATGAGATAATTGAGACTACCAGTAAACTGTGTGTAAGGAACCTAATAGATGGCTAATTTGCAAATCAGCTACCTGTCTGTATTTGTCTTATAATGGGTACATCATGGAACATAACTGAGTACTCATTTAAACACTTCATTAAAATGCAAATGTTTATAGACATTCATTTAAAAAGTCTTCAGTTGTATTAAGCTCAAATGAGCTAGCTTGTAGCTTGGACTCTGAGATTCTAGATGTAGGTTTATTATGGCACAATTAAAAATAATATCAAGGCATATGAAAAGAGGAAAATAAAGAGCTTTTTTAAACAAAGAATGCTTCCCCTGAAATGAAACCATATGCAAATACCGCTGACAGAGACAATGACTGTAAAGACATGAATTTGAAGTGTTTTTGCCATCAATAAAACAGCCTTTCTTCCCTCCTCTGTTTGATCTAAATGAATTTGCCAGAGGAAGTGAGTCTTAGTCACAGGAGACTAATTAAACTTCCTTGTATGAACTGTAATATTCAACACAGACTGGAAAATGAGGATATTATGGTACTGAATGAGTACATTCACAAAACATAGGTTCACATTTTAGTGATTGGTGAGATAAGGAGAATTAAAAGCTAATATAGAGTCATTTAAAGGGATACCATCAATTAGAACATCAAAATTGCCTGGAAATTTTGTTCCTATTATCATGACCAGTAATGTCTAAGCTAACTGAAGTTAATGAAAGCAGAATATTTTTCTCTAGTTTTCAGTTTGCTTACTCTGTGCATTGTCAGTTTTACTGTATCTTTACAGCTAGTTGGGTCCTAATGCCACAAACTGATCTGGATAGGTAGATACCCACTGACTTCAATGCAGCTATGCCTGGACTCTGGAGATTGCCTGGATGGAGTTACTTGCAGGATCAGTGTCTTAGCCAGCTTCTCCCTTGCTGGAAACACCCTTTAAACGATCAACAGGGGAGCAGAAAAGCATGTGTGTGTTTTTAGGCTTAGGAAATATTCATAGGTGGCCAGTCAGAAACTGATGGATATGTTTTTAAAGTACGCTTTTTTAAAAATTGAAGGGTGGAGTATTTATTTAAAAGATGGGTAACTGGCACAATGGTGGACAGGGTATTCCTGGCCCCGAGGGACCAATTTGGAATTGTCTGAGAATACTGTAACTGATCCCACTGCAGAGTGTTGCTGTGCGTGTTGTGCTCCCCCGGTCCCTAGGCGTCTGGTAGTATCCTGGATGTAGCACTCTCAGACGCAAGCACTGTAGAAGAGTTCCAAGCACTAGGCTCTTTGACCTGCAGCCCTTGATGTGTTCCCATGCACTTGCTCACCTCAAATAAGAGGTGCTGGAGGGATTATGGAGCTCTCTGCAGGCTGGACATTGCACAGGGCAGGTTAGCACAGTACTTAGTAGTGAACCAGCTGATTCATTGCAATATACTCTTTGGTGGGAGACAGAGCATGGGCATGATCTTGACTGCCCTATTTCATCCCTTCCAGACAGCTAAGGAGGTCTCATTTTGAGGTAAAAGGTGTGAGTTTCAAAGGCTAAAATATTGTGACTCTTTCTTTGACCTAAGCAGTTTGCCAAATTTAGGGTGTTGTGGGTTTTTTCCATTAGGAGGAGAAATTGATGATGGGTGAGATGTTTCTTTGAATCCGATGAAGTGAGCTGTAGCTCACGAAAGCTTATGCTCTAATAAATTTGTTAGTCTCTAAGGTGCCACAAGTACTCCTTTTCTTTTTGCGAATACAGACTAACACGGCTGCTACTCTGAAACCTATGTTTCTTTGATGCACTCCTGTTTATTTACAAAGAATATACAAAGTCCCATTTCACTGAATGCACCAGGAATCAAAGACCAGGAGACAATTTGTTTGCAGCTCCAAGCCACACTCTGCCCTAAACTTCTCTCTAGGGACTTTTCTCAGGGCCATGCTTCCACTGCTTATTCAGGCTGTGTCCTTGGCTTTTCTTTTCTTGCTGCTTTCCTCTCTTTCTGTCTGATACACAAACCTTCCCAAAACAAAAGGTTTCATTGGCTATCTGCCCATATGTGCTTTTTGTTTTGGGTGGTGACATTGGCCTTTGGTGGGGATGGAGTCTGCTATTGTTTCAGCCAGATGGTTTATAAAGGAGCTTAACTGTTTCTTACAACTATCTGAAATGAAGGGTGTTGGTTATGCCCAGCTAGGGTTGCCAACCGTCCCAGTTTGGCTGGGAGTCTCCCGGAATCGGGCTTGATATCCCGGAGGCTACTGAAGCCAATCTGGGAAATTTTAGGCTGCTAAAAGTCTGGCAGGGCTAAGGCAGGCTCCCTACCTGCCCTGGCTCCATGCTGCTCCCAGAAGTAGCCGGCATGTCCGGCAGCAGCTCCTAGGAGGAGGCATGGCCAGGGGTCTCTGCATGCTGACCCCATCCCAAGCGCCAACTCTGCAGCTCCCATTGTCCAGGAAAGGGGAACTGTGGGAAATGGGAGCTGCAGTGGTGGTGCTAGCAGGGAGGGGCAGCGCACAGAGCCACCTGGCTACCTGTAAGCCTAGGAGCTGCTGCAGGACATGCGGCCGTTTCCGGGAGCCACCTGAGGTAAGTGCCGCCTAGCTGGAGCCTGCACCCTGAACCCCCTCCTGCACGCCAATCCTCTGCCCCAGCCTTCTCCTGCACCCAAACTTCCTCCCAGAGCCTGTACCCCGAACCAATGTTCCCTCTAATTTTTCAGAGGCTGTGTGTGGAAAAAATTTCTTCTGTGCAAATTTTTGTGTGCGCAGTGTTTCGCCATGTGTGCGGGGTTAGGATCTGTGTGCACGCGCACAGCTTAGAGGGAACAGTGCCCCAAACTCCCTGTCCCAGGTCAGAACCCCTCCTGCATCCAAACTCCCTCCCAGATCCCACACACCGAACTCCCTCCCACACCCTAACCCCCTGCCCCAGGGGCAGCCCAGGGCTCTCCCACACTCCAAACCCCTTGGCCCCAGCCCCCAACCCAGAGCCTCCACCCTGTTCCGCACCCCTGCCCCAGCCTGATGGAAGTGAGTGAGGGTGGGGAAGAGTGCGTGACGGAGGGAGGGGATCTGGAGTGAGCAGGGGTGAGGCCTTGGAAAAGGGGCAGAGCCAGGGTGGGGCCTTGGGGAAGGCGCAGGGCAAGGGGTGGGTCAAGGGTGTTTGCATTTGTGCGATTAGAGAGTTGGCAACCCTATGTCCAACCTATAACAAAATATATATATAAATAATCTCAAAAGAATTCAGTAATGTTGTCCAGTGATAAACAGGATCATGCCTGTGTTTTGTAAATGCTTTGACCAAATCCAGCCAAGTCCCAGAATGGATACAGTCCTGGTTTTATACAGTGTTTTGGCCCCTCTTGAAGCACAGTGATTAATGGAGTGAGTGGCCATTTTAAATATTCAGTTTATAGCTAGGTGATCAGACCTTCTCTCCTGAAAGCATAGGTGCTGTATGCAAACCTGCCTTGTGAAATATAGGCATGAACTATGAATCCAATGGTTTGGGTCATAGTTTGTGGTAATATACACACCAGGGATTCCAAAGCCTTGGGAAAACATGGGAGCTGGAAGTTCAACATAGATTTCTCAGTGACCTTAGCTGCATGGTCTTGTTGTTGCTAGTAATTCCCATTATGCAAATCTCTGTTCTCCTCCTGAAAGATTTAAGTAAGAGAAGTAATAGAAACTTCACTGCTAGTCAATCAAAAAACTTGCCTTGGCAAGAATACTAACATGCTGCAGATGACACCTCCCAAGTACTTAAAGTATAAATATCAGTACCAATCTGTCTCTCTTCCTTCCCAGCCTGTAGAAGAAATAGGGTCAGGGGATGGACAAGATGACTTAGTAGCTTCCATCTCTAATGTGTATTATTCTATAAAAGTTCATTTAAAAATGGTTGGCACATTACTGTGAGGCACTTGAGCATTTCCTGCCAGGGGTTGTCCTCAGTGGAACTGAGGGTATTTCTCTTGTTTTTATTGATGACCCCATGGAACCTCATCGTCTCCTCTACTATGATTTAATGCTGCAAGGACATTGAGGCATGAGTCTACCCAATTTAAATTTAATCAACTTCTCGACTTTATAAATTTTCAGACAGTTATTGCCACTTATAGTTTCTGATTATGTACATATGATAGACAAGACGATAGAACAGGTTGGGGACCAACTAACTGAGTTTTGGGGTACCAAGAGGCTCTTCACTTCATGAGGGTCATCTCAGTCTCTGAACCGGAGTTCTCCAACTTGGGCCTGTGGTCACTTGATTTTTATACATGAATTTGTACTTCTGTGTCATCAGTCATGTCTCATACCCTGTTATACATTTACCCCAACTTTCAGAATTTTGTTTTTCATTCTCCATTTTGTGTCGTGTTAAACCAGTAGTATTGCGTCAACATAACTCAATTATCCTTTCACCGTTCAACATACATTGCCACAAACCATTAACATTAACTTAGCAAAACACAGCCTTTATTTTTACCATTTAGCAGTTTTCCATCTTTTAGTACCATAGTTCATTACATATGTGTCATACTTTATTATTCATTAATTTTTATTTCTTATTTGAGTAGGAAAGTTATGGAGAACACAATGCTCTATCATCAGTATAGTCTTATATTTTCCAAACATGGGTTTTCAGGGGACTTTTATTTGAAGTTTAGCAATTATATTACCAAATCATTTTTCAGTTACCTTGAAAAAGTCATGTCAGCAATCTTGCTTTTCCCATTTTGAGGTCCTGTCAGTTAGAGCCTACGTGTTTTGGCTGTTCCCCAACAATATTTCGGTAATTTTTGAAAGTGCCTAAATTCAGTTGAAAATCAATAGGCCTCAGGCTCCCCACTCACTCAGACACTGTTGAAAACATTACTTGTTGCCTTTGTTGACTCTTGTTATGAACTGCAGATTCAGGACAGCAGGTCTAAAAGTAATGGAGTATGTTAGTATTTATCTTGCAGTAGGCCCAGTCATGGAGCAGGACTCTGTTAGGCAAGGTGCTGTGCAAATACAGAACAAGCATAGGCATGACTTTTTTCCTCTATGGAAAATGTGAAGTAATCTTTTGTAATAAAGACTTACTGTCTGGGCAGAATTACACATAGGTAGCAGCAGCAGCATTGCTTTGCATGTTCATGCCCTGTTATATGGACCAGAGCTATCTAAGGAATTGAGCAAATCTAACACTCTCTCTCCGTCCTCCCCTCTCCTGCTTCATGTGATATTAATATGCGGCAAGCTGCTGCTAATCTGAGAATTTGCATGTTAGAGCTCCACTGTGTTTTACCACTGATGCTTACTGAGTGGTGACAAGATTGGTTATCTCAACAAGATGAGGCAACTGAAGTTATTACAGGCATTGGCGGAGTGACTGTGAGAAAGCAGCGAAAATTTACATTGACATCAGTACGGTAGCAGGAGACCGTAGGAGCAGAGAGAAGCACTCTGTACCTGTGAAACAAACATTTTTAGATCACCCAAAGGAATTTTTTTTTAGCCTTGCGCTCCATTGTGTGGTGAAATACTTAATGTGATGTAGGGCATCTCTTGCATCATAACATACATTCTTTGTGTGTATGGGCTTTGTTTTGTAATCTGAGGTGATAAATATACAAAAGGTCTATAACGGAAACTAAGAGTTGAGTGTAAAATATGTTTTTGCTTTAGTTTAAAAGCAGTTGCTTCAGAAGAGTCAATGAATCTGAGGTGTTATTGTATAGCTCATCCCGTGTCTCCTTTATGTTAAGATTATTTGTGTGCCTCAATATGTGAAGGGATTGTTTGTTTTTTATACAAGAAGTTTCCTTTGTGTTTGTGTAACACCGACACGCCCTGGTCGTCGTCAGGTGGGATCGAATTTGGGACCTCTGGAGCTTAGTGCATGAGCCTCTACTGCATTAGCTAAAAGCCAACTGGCTGTTGGCTAAGGCTGTAGAGCAGATTCATTTTATCTGTCTCTTTAAGTGGTCTCGGTGCTAGTAGATGGGAGAGAACACCACACCCAGAACATGTGTGGGTTACATTTCCATGTGAGCTCCTTTTGCTGTTTTAATGTTGCTGATCTTCTGTCAGTCTGCACAACTGCAACTTTGCAAAAACTGGATTGTGGTTCTGACAGGCATGAAATGCAGCCCTAATATTGAGGAAGATTACTGACAGTCAAAACAGCAGCCTTGACTACGGCCTCTTCCTGATGAATGCCCTGTTCACTCTGCATTTTCTCCTGATATCTGGGCTTGTCATGATGCCTTTGTGTGGCTTTGTTTCTCAAACCAGAGCACTTTCAGGGCCCTTTTCTGGTTTAGTAAGCAATTGGAAATGCGATGGAAATAGACTGATTTCCAAACTCGTGCTCTCCTACTGAAGAAATCTTTGTCACAAGAATGGACAAAGTTTTCAAGTACTCTTCTGTTGCTTTTATTTATGAACATGACAAATGTTGACACTCCGTTCCAAATGGGATTTAGGTGCTCATGAAATTGTCAGACTGAGCTTCCCAGAACCCTGACCCTGTTTGCTCATTAAGCGTCCCATGTTAATATTTGAAATACTATTATTCCTCTGAGAACAGAAGCCCATGGCTTGCTGCCCTGGTCCAGAAAACCAAGAAAAGCACTCCTCGTTATTTTCTGCAGTTCTTAGGCTATTGCTCCTTATGGCTGGAAGAGGTAGCAGTAACTGTGGAGATGGCCATTCCTTCTGCCAACCCCTTCCTAGTTTACAAAAATGTGCTGTTTAAACTCTCAGAAGCCGACTCATGAAACTGAGACTATAGACAAACGTTATGCTGAGCAAATCAATTCCAGATCAATGTAAAGCTGTTGCATGGTTGTAAGTATGGGACTGTGTTCTATACAGCCTCCTGCATTTGGACAGGTTGACAGGTGTGGTAGCAAGCTCCTTTTTCTGAGAACAACAACTTTTCACTTCTGCAGAACCTCTCCCCTGTGGATTTTGCAGCAATCAAGTTATCTGGGTTTTCCCCAAGTGGACATTAACTATTTCCCACCCCCCCATGGAACAGCATCCCTCTCACATGTTATGCAAAGGCACATGGATAGTAGAGCTGTATAAACTGTGAACCCTGGTCCTGTCTCCAACACTTTCTGCTCCCCTCCACAGTTCCACAACCCCCCCCCCAGGATTTGAAGATCCTGTGGAGATTAGCTCTCTCCCATATATCAGAACCTTACCAGTTGCGAACAAAGCAGGAGAGTCATGATTTGTCCCTTTATTAGTTAAACCTCGCGTCATCCCAGTGAGGTGGTGTTGGCCCCATTTTACATCAGGGCAAACTGAGGCAAACTCGCTGACATATCCAGGAATAGAACTTGAGCCCTACCTCTCACTCCTGTCCTCTAATCACTGGAGAACACTTCCTCCCATGGAAGAAAAAAGATCTCAGAATCCACAGCCACAAACCTATTTTTCCCCCCCAGCATTGCACAGTGTAACTTCTTCCTTGTGGAGCAAATTCATCTTGTGGCTTGGAAGTCAGGCTATCTGGATACTAATGCCAGTTTTGTCAGTTATTCTTTGCGACTCTGGCCAAGTCATACACTGCCTCAGTTTCTTCACTTCCAAAATGATGGGGAGGCTTACCTGCCTTATAAAGTGCAGTGAGATGCTTGATTTGAAGAGGACAATGCAACTATAAAAAAAATATTAGTGGTGATTAAGGAAGGAGGATTAAAATTTTCAATGGAAAATATCAGCAAGGTCTAGATATGTCACTAAAAACAGACCCATATTATGTGGCTTCTGCAAAGTCTAGGCTTGCTTAGCCTAGTGCCTCCATTTTTATTTAAAATAAAGACCATATCCCAATACCTAGCAGGGATTATGGCCCCAGAGCAGAAGTAGTTTGGAATCCTGCAGAGGCGAATCATGTCTTCGAAGCTTGAGATTGCTGACAATGAAAAGAGGGGAAACAGCTGGAGAAAGCTGAGAGAGGCTTTTGGAGATAGGCTCCCTATAGATTAGTCTCCTATATGCTACAGCTGAGCATACAAGAAGAAAGGCAAAGCCAGGAGGGTGGTATATTTATTAAAAATATGTCCTTTTTGTTAGCTGGTTGTCAGGATCCTAGCTATTATGCAGTTGTGGTTTTTGCAAATTGGTGGTTTTTTTTAAAATCATGCTCGTATAGTTAAGAGAATTGAAAAACGTAATTCTTAATAGCAACCTCTCAACATAGTTGTTTGGTTTTGTACATTTACAGTCTGTTCATGTTGTCAGTAAAGAGGAAAAATGATCAAAACAAAACCCAGGCTATAATGGAAGGTTCTTAAAGCTTAATCAATTTTCACTTATTTTGGTTTGATACAGCTGTAACTTTCTGTGGAACAGGCCAAAATTTGTAATGTTTGGAAACTATCCTGTTTGAGGCTTAACTTTAACCACTTCTGGTGCAACCACCACCAAAAGGGACACTTAGGCAATAATTAGAAGTTAATAAAGGACAGAGGAAAAGGACTCCGAGCTTGGTTTTTATGGGGGCTAACAAAAGTAATAACTATAATCTTCCAAGTTTTCATACAAATAACTTAGACTAATGGCAGTCTTGTCTGCTCTACAAGCTTTCTACAATCCTTTTCTGAGGATTATTACTGTCTTGATTTTGGAGTTCCTAAGGATTTGTTACTGGGAGGTTGTGATCCTTTTTCTAAAGGCACTATCATCTGAATATTTGAAATGTTGGCTTATAGTATACATAGATATGGCTAGTCACGTACATTCCAAACTGAGCCCTCATCCATCTGCCACGCGCCCACCCCCAATATCAGGGAGAACAGGGACTTGTACTTGAATCTCCCACAACCCAGCTAAATTTCCTAATCTCTGGGCTATTGACTATTTTGGGGTGGAGCTCTTCCTCTTCCTATCCCCAGTCCAAGAAACCTTCATGACACAATTTTTGGAGCCTAAATATAGGCACTTTAAAAAAAAATCTTGGCCAAAGTGCACTAAGTACATTAAGTAGCTCACGAAATATTACATGAAAATGGGACAACCTTCAAAGCCTCCAAATCTGACTATGGCAACTCCAGGTCTAGATTTTTATCAGGAGCTTCCATCATTGGGGTATTTCTAAACTGCAAATGCAACAGTTTTCCGTGTTCTGATTCTATAAGGTTGGTATAAAGTTGTTGTCATAGGAAAATTTAATGTTGAGAAGAAAACGCACACTGGGTATCCACCGCGTTCCTGGGGTTGGGGTGGGGGACATTATAGGATACAAAAATAGCACTTCCTCAACCTCAGTCCCTTATGTGCCTCATTTTGGTGCATCTCTTTGAAACATTAGATGCAGTCATGAGGCATTGTCGTGGGTTATATGTACCCAATGCTGGCCCAGCACCCGAAGGATTAATACAGGCTGGGTGGATAAAAGGGCTGGGAAGCAGATGAGGGGTAGCTACCAGAGGGTTGGAGAAAGGAGCTCCTGACATCAAGCTACTAAGGAGCGGTCTAGAGAGGACAGCCCAGGAAGGGATGAACTGACTGATATGCTGGAGCCTAGCACAGGTCTTTACCAGAAGAGGCAAAGGCTTCAAGAGCTGGAAAAGCCATTTTTCTCCCCCAGTTCTTTCATAATACATGTGTTGTGTGGAGTGTTGGTTTTTTGTTTTTTTTTTTTTAAACGCAGCTGTACCTGTAATTCTCCTCCAAACTCCTGGCCTCATCTTTTGATTGCTGGTGCCATCTAAAAGACTTCCAGTTCTCCCAGCATGTCCTAGGCCTCTAACTTAGCTATGATCACAGCTATGAATGGAGAACCATTTTGGGTATCAGTATAGGATTGATTTATAAAAAGGCAACTGCAAAGAAACTTCCTTCGCTCTCCATTTTAAAAAGCAATTTCTACAGTTTGAGCAGATGCCCATGGTCTTGAACAACATGGAACTATGCTGCCATTTCACTTTGGCATATGGTAGGCAAATATTTTTAAAGACTTTTTTTTTGTTTTTCAAGAATTCCTCCTACTACACAGTATTATTAAGTCTGCTATTAACACACAGACTCTGAAGACTATGCAATTTCAAAAAAAGAAAGATGATTCCTTATTGGATTTTTTAAAATGAACTGAATTAAAGTATTAACATTGAAACAGTTAGACACTAATCAGCTAGCTGAAAAAAGCTACATTACACAGCTAATGAAAACAGTAGGAAAGCACAAGGGAAATAAGGATGCACTGCTAGTAGCAATGTATATGTGGGTACACCAAAGCTACCAAGGGGCTGATATTTACTAAAGAGAGCACAGATACAACCAAGTTTTTAATAGTCTTTCAGACCTCTTGAGAATTTGTGATAAGAAAAAAAAAATCTCAGCTCTGTGAAAGCTAACCACATCCAGACTAGCATAACTGTTTTCTGGAGTAAGATAGTGGAACTTCAATCCAGTCTAACTTTAGATGGGTGCATAACCAAGCAGCTTAACTAATGAAATTTGGTACACTTAGTTTTGAGAATTACTATGCCAGAAGGGGAGTCAAATTCCTTCATTTTTTTTACCCAACTTAATTCTTTTTTTGTTTTTTAATATTGGGATAACTATCTTGATGTGAAATCCTAGAGGAGACCTGATTCAGGTAGTTTTTAACACTTAATATTGCAAATAGAGGTCAAACCTGTCTTGAAGTAATAGAAGTTGTGACAGAGTGACCTGCTCCTTTAAAGGTAGTGGTGTCTACTAGTCAGCTCATCCTTATGCGGCATGGTCCCTTTAAGAATATGGGGTGGTCTGGTATTCAAGGGCTGAGGCGATATGGGAGAGAGGAAAGGAGTCCCAAGAATAAGTAGCATATGGAAGGAATCCTGTTATTGTATCTTTAAGAGCCCGGGATGAGAAGCCTTACAGAGGGCTCCTCTCTCATCCGACTACTAGGGAATGAGCTGGGAGATGAGGACTAGATTATAAGGTGCCTATTCCCTCATATTAGGGCAGACATCAGCAAGAGAAGTCTTCCAGAGGACTAATGCGGGGGGGAAGGGGGTGGCGGCAAAGAGGGGGGAAGAAGGGGCCAGCTGAGGGAGAAGCTGGCTGAAGTACACCCAGTTCAAGGAGTACAGTTGGGGCTCCTGCCTTAAGTAGGGAGGTAAAAGCTGCCTGTGTTACCCAGGCTTAGGGGAAGCAGTGCTGGGGAAAGTATCGGGGGGTAGCCATGTTAGTCTGTATCCGCAAGGATACAGTCCGGTGGCGCCTTAAAGACTAATAGATTTATTTGGGCATAAGCTTTCGTGGGTTAAAAACCCCACTTCTTAAGATGCATGGAGTGAAAATTACAGATGCAGGCATTATTCTACTGTCACATGAAGAGAAGGGAGTTACCTCACAAGTGGAGAACCGGTGTTGACAGGGCCAATTCAATCAGTCTGTTTCTGAAGTTTTTTTATTTTTAAGTATGGCTACACATTCTATAACGGATTTAAAAGTAGCCATACTTGAACCAAAAAACTTCAGAAACAGACTTCAAAGAGAAACTGCAGAACTAAAATTCATTTGCAAATTTAAACGCTATTAATTTGGGCTTGAATAGGGACTGGGAGTGGCTGGCTCATTACAAAAGCAGCTTTGCCTTTCCTGGAATTGACACCTCCTCATCAGTTATTGGGAGTGGACCACATCCACCCTGATTGAATTGGCCTTGTCAACACTGGTTCTCCACTTGTGAGGTAACTCCCTTCTCTTCATGTGACAGTAGAATAATGCCTACATCTGTAATTTTCACTCCATCCATCTTAAGACGTGGGTTTTTTATCCACAAAAGCTTATGCCCAAATAAATCTATTAGTCTTTAAGGTGCCACCAGACTCCTTGTTAGTCCTGAGGAAAAGGGGAGTGAAGACAATCCCAGGAGGGACAAGAGACCTTTTGCACATGTTAACGTGGGACTATTGTTGAAGGTGGTGGTATTTTTGGACTCTGGGTACCCCAGAAGGGAACTAAACTTTTTTTTTTTTGGGTGTGCAGTGGAGGTCAAGCCTAAAATGCAAACTCCCCCAAAGACAGGGGTGAGGGGAGGCTAAACCAAGTAGCTCCTGTAGAGTAAGAGAATGGTGCCACTATGTTTTAAAATACCTCTCCAGTGTCTCTAATTCTAAGGAGATAAGAGTGAAGGGGGGGGCATCTAATACCAGAAACCTTGTGATATATTCCTATCTAAATGCTTCATGAGAGTTTGGGTTCCCTTTTACAACCAAAAAAAAGTTTGATTGGGTAACATAACATTATCTTTGAAGGCTCCTCTGCCTCTTCTTTCAGCCATCCATCCTTCGCTAATAAGCACCCAAACAACCAAGTAACAGACTCACTTAAGTAGATTTTTTTTTTTTATCTTGAAACCATAAAGGGATTAGGATTTAGAATGACCTACTTCTGAACAGTCATTTTGTAGGATGTGTTCCCTTGCCCAGGCAACCAAGGCCAACAATCACAGTTGAAGTTCTATAGGAAATCTCCATCTGTAGACGTGCCTTCTAGGAAAGACTTCATTTGTCATAAGAAATAGTTTGAAGCTATGCTAATACAGCAAATATCTGAAGTAGGCAGCCTCCTAAATAGACCAAAACATTAATAGTCTCTCTAGTCTGTTGATATTAGGAAGCAAAGGCCTCAGAAAAAAGCAAGAGTAGAAAGATGTAAAAATACTTATACCAAAAATGCTACAGGCCCCCAAATTATTGGACACATACAGTACCTGGTGTTTGTGTGGTAACCACAGGTGTTACTGTTTGAGGCAGATAGGCCTGCATATCAGAACTGAACCCCAAATATTTGACTTTAGGAGGAAGTGACACTTTACATCTACAATCAAGTAACTTCCAGCCAGTCAGCAAGTTAATTAACATCAAAACATCTTGGCCTTTTAAGACCAATGGCAGTCACAGATGTAGCTTTCCAATTCAGGGCAGTGAGAGACACTCCTCCAGGGATCGGTGGTCTTCCCCAATGATAACAGTACATGGAGATTAAAGAAGTGTTTCTTTATTTGAGGTGATAATTAGATTGATTTTATATTAAACCAATTTATCCTAAATTGGTTTTATGCTTTATTTAGGCTAAAAAATTTAAACTTGTGGATTTCAGGTGTTTCTTCAGGCTTCTGAATCTGATGGCTCCCCAGGGTAAATTTAAGAGGTATCTTTGTGACCTACCTAGTGATGGTCCATAGAACTGCCCAAACAGGAACATTTAGTTCGTGAAGAAAAATTGATTTGTGTACTGATCATTTCGGTCTGTAAGCAAAATAGGTTCCAGAACCTATGAGGGCCCCGGGGTGGTAGACACCAGCCGATCAAGTGAAAGGCTGGCTAATTCCCCATAATAGTTGTATAAGCCTGTGAGGCATCAGTGTAGTGTGATGGCGCCCCGTCTAGCCAAGTGTAGTGCAGCCCCTGTCCCCACATAGCCTAGTGGGGCTGTCAGTCTATTCCTTGTGCCCAGGAGTCTGAAAACCCTTTTCTCACTGCCAAGTCTATCAGGGGGTTGGTAGGGGAACCCAGGCCCACCCACTCCATGGGGTTCTAGCTCAGAGACCTCAAGCTAGATAAATAGGATTAGGGTTCTTTGACTCTGACAGTACCCTGAACTTCTTCCTGCTTTCTCCTGGGTCTCAGGGGACTAAGACTAAAACAAATTTTAAACAAGTTCTTTGGATGGTGGAGGGAGAGAAAGGACTTCCTGTTTTGGTAAGTCTCTGATTTCTTGGAGGGTAGTGGGTTATTATGCAGAGTCTTTGTTACCTGGTGTTTCTCCAGGATAGTACCGCAATCCATAAAAAGGTAACATAAGTGTCAAAATGCTGGTGATTAAAGAAAGTACATTGAACTAGTTGGTAGCAGCTGAAGGTTGAAATGGTAGTTGTGGATTATGTAACTGAGAAGCTTACAGGTTAGAGTGCATGCATGTATGTTGAGAGGGTAAAAGGGAGAGAACATTTAGGGTACATCTGCACTACAATAAAAGACATATGGCATGGCTGCAGCTGCTCCTTTCTGATTTCTTCCTCTTCTCCCTAACATCCCATCTGGTCATTTCCAGGTGAAAGAGGTCAAGATGCATGCAACAGTGTGGGATAGCTCATTGACATGACTTTCCCACCCCTCAGTAACTCTACATCTTATTGGGAGCCGGTGCAGCTTACCTTACTCCCTCATGCTCCGTTCACTAGGCTGACCATCTTCAGGATTGATTGGCTTTGTATGCAGGCAGCCTGCACAGCACTTGGGAGCCTTGCTCATCCCATACTGATACTTCAGGTCTTAACAGGCCAGATTGTGTGTAAATGTTCTTGCCCACTATCCTCTGACACACACAACCCCTGCTTATTTTACATTATTGTTAGACAGTGGCTTCTCAAGCAAGAATGATGCCATAACATGTTTGAGGCTAGTTGGTTACCCTGCAACAGTTGTCACAATAATGGGCTTTGGCCCTTCAGACCATGAGTGGCATGGACACGTTCCAGGTGGCCAACAGATCTTTCCTACTGGCCTGAAAAAATGTCCTTATTGAAACTGGATGACTTTGCTTGAGTTTCATTGCCCTCTCCTAAGCAGCCCTGTGCATCTTCATTGTCTCTGCCTCTTTCTTGAGCCCATGGGATAGTCCATGTAAACTCTTATGCACTGGCGGCTGAGCAGCCTATTCCCCCCCCCACACACACTTTTGTTCCTCTGCATTTTCTCACAACAGCTTCCTGTGTCCCCTCCTTCCACTCTTGACTTCACACTCTTTAATACTACCTTGAGAATTGGAATAGCTTCCCTTTCTTTTCTCAAACAAGCACCAAAACATTTCCTCATATTGCTTCAAATATAGCCAGTTGGGTACAGGGTGATTTTTTCAGTGCATTGGCAATTCTGAAAAACTGTGGGGGGGGGGGGGGAGAGGGCATTTGGGTTGAACCAAAACTGTTTTTGATTTGCCTACAACTGTGAAAGTAAAAAAAAATTTTTTGATTTCAAACATTTTTAATTTTTTTTATTATGTTAAAGTTAAAGGAAATTTTGAATCAGTTGTTTTGAACTGGAAAAAAAATCAATGTCAAACTAAAACATTTTAATTTGGGGGGATTCCCCCCCCACCAAAACTATTCGGCAAAACCAACACAGAGTCATGAAATGTTTTGGTGTTGCTGAATTTGCATTTTTGCAAAAGGGAATGGGGCAGAAGCTTCATAAAATTTGTTTTGCCCCTCCCACCTCTGCTGCTGCAATGATTGGCTCAGTATAAGAACCTTAATGGACTAAAATCCTCTTCTAAGACTACCTTCACTGATCTCATCACTTGTATATCTCACGACAGATTTTCAGGCTTGAAATTCATAGATTCCAAGGCCAGAAGGGACCACTATGATAATCTAATCTGACCTCCTGTATAACATAGGCCATGGAATTTCCCCAAAATAATTTCTAGATCATATCTTTTAGAGGAAAAAAAAAAATCTAATCTTGATTTAGAAATAGTCAGTGATGGAGAATCCGCCATGGCCCCTGGTAAATTGTCCCAATTTTACATTACTTTCACTGTTATACACCTTATTTTCAGTCTGAATTTATCTAGCTTCAGCCATTGGCTTGTCACACCTTTCTTGGCTAGACTGTAGAGCCCATTATTGAATATTTGTTCTCCATGTAGGTACTTAGACTGCAATCAAATCATCCCCTTAACTTTAAGCTGCATAGATAGACTCAGAGCTAAATCACTGTAAGGCATGTTTTTTAATCCTTTAATAATTTTTGTGGCTCTTCTCTAAGCCCTTTCTAATTTATCAACGTCCTTCTTGAATTGTGTGCACCAGAATTGGACACCGTATTGCAGCAGCAGTCACACTAGTGCAAAATACAGAGGTAAAATAACCTCTCTACTCCTACTTGTCCTCTGTGTATGCATCCCAGGATCGCATTAGCCCTTTTGGCCACAGTTGGAGTTCATATTCATCTGATTATCCACAATCCCCAAATCTTTGTCAGAGTAACTGCTTTCCATCAGGTAAGCAGGGCCTACATTCTTTGTTCCTTGGTGTGTACATTTATGTTTAGCTATATTAAAACATACATTGTTTGCTTGCCCCCTGTTTATCAAGTGATCTAGATTGCTCTGTTTCAGTGACCTGTCTTCATTATTTATCACTCCCACAATTTGTGTCATCGGCATACTTTGAGTGATTTATGTTTTTTCCAGATCATTAATAAAAATGTTAAATTGCATAGTGCCAAGAACTGATTCACTAGAATCATACGCATGATATGCATCATATCTGAGTTACCTCTCCAGGGAGACCATCTTACATTCTTATGTCCTGTAAGGCAATGTGTATATTTTTATGACACTAAGGAAAGAAAACAGCTATATTCAGTTTTCAGAGAGGGAATATCTTAATTTTTTTTTGTGAATTCTCGTGTTCCATTTTCATCCATCATCGTATTTGTTGTTTGTGCTATAGGCAGAAACTGCCACCACTTCATACAGTGCCCATTTGTTCATGAACGCTGACCTGGCAAGGCTTTCTTATTTGTAAATCAGGTAACTTCAGCAGCCAGAGTGCTCGAATGATTTTAATTTCTGCGAAAGAAACCGCAAAATAACTTGTTTTACTGCAGCAAGGTTCTTGCATGCTTTGAATTTGCAAAGCTTTTGTGGCAGTTTCTCACCAATCATTATTGCTTTCTCCTTCACTTTGACATGATACATGCTAGGCTTTGTGCAAAGGGCTCAATATCCAACTCAATGCCAAACTTGAAGCTATCAATCAAGTATCTTGTGATCCTGACAGTGTTTAGTGACTTCTTTTCAAACTGCATGCAGGATGAATTAGCACCACATGAACAAATAATACACAACATTGATCTCTTAAAGATGACATGGAATATATTTATTACTATCAACAGCGCGTGTAAAATAGATACAAGATGATTACAACTGAGAGACTTGGCCAGTAAGCTGTTTTTTTTTGTTTGTTTGTTCTTACAGCAAGCTTGCCTTGAGAGATGCAATTTTTCATAGAATCATTGAAGATTAGGGTTGGAAGAGACCTCAAGAGGTCATCTAGTGCAACCCCAACAAAATCATCCCAGCCATGGCTACATCAAGCCTGGCCTTAAAAACCTCTAAGGATGGAGGTTCCACCACTTCCCTATGTAATCCATTCCAGTGCTTCACCACCCTCCTAGTGAAATAGTGTTTCCTAATATCCAACCTAGACCTCCCCCACTGCAACTTGAGACTATTGCTCTTTGTTCTGTCATCTGCCACCACTGAGTACAGCCAACTCCATCCTCTTTGGAATTCTCCTTCAGGTAGTTGAAGGCTGCTAACAAATCCCCCCTCACTCCTCTTCTGCAGACTAAATAAGCCCAGTTCTCTCAGCCTTGCCTCAAAAGTCATGTGCCCCAACCCCCTAATAATTTGTTGCCCTCTGCTGGACTCTCTCCAATTTGTCCACATCCTTTCTGTCGTGGGGGGCCCAAAAGTGGGTGCAATATTCCAGATCTGGCCACACCAGTTCCAAATAGAGGGGAATAATCATTTCCCTTGATCTGTTGGTAATGCTCCTACTAATGCAGCCCAATATGCCATTAGCCTTCTTGGCAACAAGGGCACACTGTTGACTCATATCCAGCTTCTCGTCCCCACTGTTATCCCCAGGACCTTTTCTGCAGAACTGCTGCTTAGCCAGTTCATCCCCAGCCTGTAGCAGTGCATGGGATTCTTCCATCCTAAGTGCAGGACTTGGCCCTTGTCCGTGTTGAACCCCCATCAGATTTCTTTTGGCACAATCCTCCAATTTGTCTAGGTCACTCTGGACCCTATTCCTACCCTCCATTTTATCTACCTCTCCCCCCAGCTTAGTGTCATCCGTGAACTTGCTGAGAGTGCAATCCATCCCATTATCCACATCATTAATGAAGATGTTGAACAAAATTATCCCCAGGATCGACCCCTGGTGCACTCTGCTTGATACCAGCTGTCAATTAGCCATTGATCACTACCCATTAAGCCTGACAATCTAGGAAGCTTTCTATCCACCTTATATAGTCAATTCATCCAATCCATACCTTTTTAATTTGCTGGCAAGAATACTGTGGGAGACCGTATCAAAAGCTTTGCTAAAGTCAAGGTATAATCACATCCACTGCTTTCCCCATATCCACAGAGCCAGTTAATCTCAGAGAAGGTAATCAGGTTGGTCAGGCATGACTTGCCCTTGGTGAACCCATGTTGACTGTTCCTGATCACCTTCCTCTCCAAGTGCTTCAAAATGGATTCCTTGACGACCTGCTCCATGATTTGTCCAGGGACTGAGGTGAGGCTGACTGGTCTATAGTTCCCTAGATTCTCCTTCTTCCCCTTTTTAAAGATGGGCACTACATTTGCCTTTTTCCAATTGTCGGGGACCTCCCCCGATCACCACGCTTTCAAAGATAATGGCCAATGGCTCTGCAATCACATCAGCCAACTCCCTCCACACCCTTGGATTCATTGCATCCGGCCACATGGACATGTGCATGTCCAGCTTTTTTAAATAGTCCTTAGCCAGTTCTTTCACCACTGAGGACTGTTCATCTCCTCCCCATACTGTGCTGCCTAGTGCAGTCATCTTTGAGCGGACCTTGTCTGTGAAGACTGAGGCAAAAAAACAACAAAACCAAAAACAAAAACACAGCATTGAGTACTTGGCTTTTTCCCCCACATCTGTCACTAGGTTGCCTCCCCCATTCAGTAAGGGTCCCACACTTTCCCTGACCTTCTTCTTATTGATATCATACCTGTAAAAACCCTTCGTTACCCTTCACATCCTTGTTAGCTGGAACTCCAATTTTGATTTGGCCTTCCTGATTACACCGCTGCATGATCAAGCCATATATTTATACTCCTCCCTAGTCATTTGTCCAAATTTCCACTTCTTGTAAGCTTCCTTTTTGTGTTTAAGCTCACCGAAGATTTCTCCATTAAGCCAAGCTGGTCACCTGCTAGTCTTTCTGCACATTGGGATGGTTTGCTCCTGCGCCTTCAATAAGGTTTCTTTAAAATACAGCCAGCTCTCCTGGACTCCTTTCCCTCTCATATTAGCATCCCAGGGGATCCTGCCCATCAGTTCCCTGAGGTAGTCTACATCTGCTTTTCTGAAGTCCAGGGTCCATATTCTGCTGCTCTCCTTTCTTCCTTCTGTCAGGATCCTGAACTCTACCATCTCATGGTCACTGCTGCCCAGGTTGCTACCTACTTCTATTTCCCCTACCAATTCTTCCCTGTTTGTGAGCAGCAGGTCAAGAGGAGCAGGACCTCCACTTGGTTCCTGCAGCACTTGCACCAGGAAGTTGCCCCCAACACTCTCCAAAAATTTCCTGGATTGTCTATGCGCTGCTGTATTGCTCTCCCAGCAGATGTCAGGGTGATTGAAGTCCCCCATGAGAACCAGGGCCTGTGATCTGGAAACCTGTTAGTTGTCTGAAGAAAGCCTCATCTACCTCATCCTCCTGGTCTGGTGGTCTATAGCAGACACCCACCATGACATCACCCTTGTTGCTCTCACCTCTAAACTTAACCCAAAGACTCAACAGGTTTTCTCTAGTTTCACACTGGAGCTCTGAGCAATCATACTGGTCTCTTACACACAGTGCAACTCCAACTTTTCTCCCTCGCCTGTCCTTCCTGAATGGTTTATACCCATCCATGACAGTGCTCCAGTCATGTGAGTTACCTGATCAAGTCTCAGTTATTCCAATCACATCATAGTTCCTTGACTGTGCCAGGACTGCCAATTATTTCTGCTTGTTTCCCAGGCTTCGTGTACAGCTAACTAAGATAACTAACTGATAGCCCTTCTTTCTCAGTATGAATCAGGAGGCCTCCCCTGTTGCACTCTCCTCGTGTTTTCTCCTGGTATCCCACTTACCTCAGAGCTTAGGTCACCATCCCGCAGAGAACCTAGCTTAGAGCACAGGCAGGCTTACTAACCTCGTGAGGTGGGAAGATGCTCTTCCTTCTCTTCGTTAGGTGGATCCCATCTCTTCTTAGCAATCTTCCTTCCTGGAGGAACATCCCATGGTTGAAGAATCCAAAGCCCACTCTCCAACACTGCTTGCACAACCACGCATTCACCTTCACAATCTGATGGTCCGTACCTGGGCCTTTTCCTTCAACAGGGAGGATGGACAAGAACATGACTTGCGCCTCAAACTTCTTTATCCTTCTTTCCAGAGACACAGTCTGCAGTGACCAGCTTAAGGTCATTCTTGGCGGTATCATTGGTGCCCACGTGGAGAAGTAGGAAGGGGTAGCAGTCTGAGGGCTTGATCAATCTTGGCAGACACTCAGTCACATTCTGAATTCTAGCTCCAGGCAAGCAGCACACTTTGAGTTTCCTGGTCTGGAAAGCAGATGGATGACTCCTTCTCCCTTAGGAAGAAGTCCCCGATCACCACCACCACCCATCTCCTCCTCTCAGGAGTGGTGGTCGTGGAACCCTCATCCCTAGGATAATGCATCCTATGCCTTCCAGTCAGTGGGGTCTCCTTCTGATCCCTTCCCTCAGATGACTCTTCCAAACCATTCTCCTCTGTAGTACCTGTGCAAAGAGCCTGAAAATGGTTTCTTACCTCTATCTGCATTGGGGGTACCGGGGGGTGGGGGAGGGGCCTGTCACATGCTGCCAGTTTTCTTCCCTTTTCTGCAGTGCCCTCATTGATTCCTCAGCATGCTGTGCCTGCAGTACCAAACGCTGACTTCTATCCAAAAAGTCTTCATTTTCTCTGATGCAACACAGGGTTTTCTTCCTTTTTAATTTTATTATGCAGTGTACAGTATTTCTAACATACGAATGTGGTAGAGGTATGGTATGAAATACAAAAGGCAGTGTGTGGAACTATGGTGAAACACTTAATACAGTCTATTAGATAGCAATGCAATATGCCGTGACAATCAGCTGATTTTGCAAAGGTTAATGCCCTGTTACTCTCCTATAATCTCTTGGCTTCAGGAATAGGAATACATACAGGATTCATTGTTTAGTTCATCAGTTAGCACACAATCTAGTTTTAATCAAATGCGTTAAATATTTTCTAGATCATTTGAATACATTAATAGTGGACAACACAGGAGTCATCAGAATAACACTTCTATGAGCGTAGTGATGCTAATTTTTAATAGCTTTAGCCAGCCCTGTCTCTGGACTATAGGGAATTTGGTTAGAGAACAGAGGCACAGTTACATAGAGGCACCTTTTACACAAAGGATCTTGAGAGAGAGGAATTTAATCCACTCTGCTGTTTATATGGGCCAATATAAATCTTCAGTGATATTTTAGAGGACAAATAATAGTGAAGGAAGATCTTTAGGTCATTGATAGCTTTATGGACAAGTGTGGTTAAAATGGTGAGAATGGTTGATATGATTTTCAAGAGAAAAGGAACTTCTCCTTTACTGTATGGAATTGATACATGTGGATGTTTCTGAAATCTTGCCCAAACTATCTATTTATTTGTGGAAGTGTCCACAGCATACGAGATTCTTCTTAGACATTCAAGAAGGGGGGTGATCCCTTGCCCAAGGCGCTCATAGTAACACTGCTTCACAATATTGTTCAGCATGTTAATGGATTAATTATGTGGAAAAAACAACCTTTTTTTTTCTCCTAGTATAAATCTTGTATCATCGGTAGAGAAAGGTACTCCATACCTGGAAACTCTAAGGAGCCCCAACGCCTCATTCCATTCCCATCGTAGTGTGGTGTGTCAGCACAAAATGATGAATAGCATGTTCAGAAGAGAAAAGGCAGGTGGTGCAAGATACTGGTTGAGAGACCGTTGTGCTGCTAAGCAACCAATTATGCTGGCATGATTTATTCTCATTACAAGATTCCACACAAAGCAATTAAGTAGTGTCACTGATGTGCACTGTATACCTGAGAGGGATATAATTATTGACTCATTTTGTAGCTGGCAGGCTAAAGTGTACTTTGGGGGTAAAAAAAAAAGCACTAAGAAGTGCTGCAGACAATTCTTGGGTAACTAATGAACCGTGTTTAAGGGTTATCCTTGAATATTTTAAAAAATTAAAACAAGTCTGAGAGGAGACAGACATTTGGATACAGAAGGAAATGTTTTCAGGCCAATGTGCTTTAATTTCAAATCAACTACATGAGTAGGGTTACCATACGTCTGTATTTTCCTGGACATGTCCGGCTTTTTGGTTCTTAAATCACAGTCCAGGAGGAATTTTTAAATATCTAAAAACATCCGGGATTTTGCCATTATTATTTTTCCCCAAAGAGGAGAAAATCATTCAGGAAAGAGAGTGAAGGTTGATCATCCGAGAAAGAAAGTGAATGTTGATCACTCAAGAGTGCCCCCATTTTTTCCCCCTAGCTCCCAGCACTTGCGCCATGAAACAGCTGTTTCGCACAGCTGGGAGGGAGGGGGGAGGAGGGGGAACACAGCACGCTTAGGGGAGAAGGCGGGGCTGGGGATTTGGGGACAGGGTCCAATAGGGTAGGGACTTTAGGGAAGGGGTTGGAATGGGGGTGGGGAAGGGGTGCAAGGAAATCCCCCCCCACTCCGTGGAGTGTCCTCTTTTTTGAATGATAACCCTATGCATGAGCCTGTCTTACTGCACAAGCTCGTGGTTATCACCCAAGTGATAAGTAGTGTTGGTGCTAACATATGTTTTCTGCTTGCAGCCTTCCAAATATTAATCCTTTCTTATGAGAATTAAATATTAAGACAGAGGAGGAGGTGATGAACAATGATCAGTAATCAGGGACTGGTGAAAGGGCTAAGCTTAAAACAAGAAGCCATCCAAATTTTTTCCTATTCCTGAGACTAGACCTGCACCAAATACACAAGCTGAAAAAGTCTGACGTTAATTCCCTCCACGGCGCGGGGGAGAAGAGAGACATGAATTCCATCAAAATGAACTGATATAGTGGAAGTGTAACACATGGAGAACAAACTTCTGCTGATATTTCCTGAATGATTGTGTGGGCTAAAGCATTTCTGATACTTTGGATAATCAAATGCATTTTGATCTGTCTGAGGATATTGTACAGCAGTGGTTCTCAACCTTTCCAGACAACTGTACACTTTTCAGCAGTCTGATTTGTTTTGCACACCTCCAAGTTAAACCTCACTTAACTGCTTGCTTACAAAATCAGACATAAAAATACAAAGGTGTCACAGCACACTATTACTGAAAAATTGCTTACTTTCTCATTTTCTCCATATAATTATAATATAAATCAATTGGAATATAACCAATGCCAACTCCATTAATGTCAATTAAGCCCTAAGAAAGTTTAATTAAATTTGCTAGTTTTAGAAATTTGACTTTATATGCCTATTTCTATGCTAAGATATAGATTTGTGGATCAGGCAACTGCAGATAGAAATGCTGATCTGTTTGTGCAGATTATCAGTAGCATGCACAATTACCTGACGTGCACTAGTTATTAGCTATCTGTACCAATATGTTCTTCTTTTATGCAGGGACACCCAGAAATCCCAAGAACTGAGTGTCTAAGTCTGGCTGTAAATTTGGTCCATAGCTAGCAATGGCAATTCTGAAAGCTGTCTGTCAAGATTCGAGTGATTACTTATCTCACAAGTAAATTTTGTTTAGTTAATTTACATGAATTAAAGTGTTTGAACCATTTGGCTTCTTATATAATCAGTCTTCTTTTGTTAAATGGTAGTAGATGCAAATATTGAAATTAAGGGTCAATATATGCATGTAGTGACACGACAACTCACCAGTGTGGCACCTCCTGCTGGTCATCTTGGGAATTAGCTCTTTCCAGCCTTCAGAGCGCCCCCTGCATGCCTGTCTCTCACCTGCCACTGGGCCCGGTGCCCTTTACCTCAGGGTTCTGCCCTAGCAGTACCCCTCACTCTAGGTCTCCCCTCCCAGGGGAATCCCCAACCCACCTTGCCTCAGTGGCTAGGGCCAGTCATCATCTAGCCCCCACTCAGTGGGGCAGACTGCAGTCTGTAATGGCCACTCATCACTGGCAAGGGGTAGGGCCAGCTGCCTTTGCTTATCCTCAGGCTGCCCCTTTGCAGCCCCAGTACCTTTCCTGGCCTTTACCAAGGCCTGCAGCCTAGGGGTTTACTAGGCTGGAGCTCCCCATCTCCCTTTGCTGTTCCCCAGCACTGCTCCGCTTAAAGTACCTTGCTCTCAGGCAGCTAGCCCTTCCCACTCCAGGGCTAGATAAGACTTCTTCAGCTTCTGGCCCACAGCCCTCTTATAAAGGCCAGCTGGGCCCTGATTGAGCTGGCCACAGCTGTGGTCAGCGACTCATTCAGCTTCCCCCAGCTGTTCTCACTCCTCTTCCCACAGCTGCAGCCCTCTCCAGGGCTGCTATTACTATTGGCTCCCGAGGGCAGCCCTCTCCCATGGCTGTTTTAACCCCTTCAGGGCCAGAGCAGGGTGACCACTCTGCTACAATGCACCTTGGAGTGCAAAAGAGAAGGAACCCTGATACATTTAGGGGAGTGCATGGTTGCCCACTTCCATTCAGCTTGGATGATACTTGTGCACATTTGTCAGCTGTGTTGCACCTGCTTACATCTCAGCTGTAGTCTCGTGTGTCCCATGCTGTAGGCAGAAGCTGCAACTTCTCCTCCTGGCCACAGTGGGATATTGGGAGGCAAGATTTCAGGAAACCAGCTCTCCTATAGCCCCTTCTTTGCTTCCTTTATAGATGTCTCATGTCTGACCATTATAGAGTTGGACACTGGGGGAGATGGGAGGTAGTAGTTGGTGGTTGGGGTGTGCTGATGGCTGGCTTATCGGGAAAATTTGATTGTTAAACCAAGTGCAATATGCGTATCAGTGCTTCTCATCTTCACAATATCTAATGGAATCACTGAGAGTCATTAGATATAATAACTTATAATAAGTCAAGTTTAGGGAAAAACTCTGACATCAGTGGGTGTTCTATAAATGTAGGGAGAACAGACTTTCAGGGTCAAGATTTGATGGCAAAGGTTGTTCTCACAGACCAGCTCAGCAGGTTAAAAACTAGTACTGTGCAGCCAAAATCTGCTGTTGGATGTGCGTGGCTTCCACTGAAATCAGAAGGCTGGAATTTAGACCTTATTTTCTGTATGCTTTTGGGTTTTATTCTTTGTTTTTAAACAGCTTAGTTTTTAGTTACTCAAGCCAACTTGCACACTTGCTTATTTGAGGGCAGCATTCATTGAGTTTGATTTTGATTGGAGTTAATCGTGTGTCTGAAGGGAGGATTTGGACCACTGGATGTTTGGTGAATACATTTGAGGTTAAAGTCTCTTAAGCCCGGCAGCAGGACTAGGATCCCGTGGGTCCTGCAGGACCTGCTCCCATAATAGCAGGAGTGGGTAAAATGTTGCAGGTGGGATTGGGCAAAAAAACCCAGACTGCGGTAATTTGCAAGAAAACACTTGAAAACTTTAAATTTAAACAAGGGCTAGAAAGAGAGATTTGATGCTTACTTTAACTCCTGTTATAATATTTATACATGGCTTAAGCAAAATTTGTTTTATTCTATTAGTGGTAAAAATGGTCTGAATTTGGTTTTTATCACTGAAAGAATAAAACAAATCTTGCTTAAACCATGTATAAATACTTCTATAAACTGACCCTTTTAATAGCATGGGGGAATCTCTCTCTTGTGGGTTTTGTGGGATCTAAGATTTTTGGGGGTGGGAGTGGGATAAAAATGCAAGAAACCATGCAGGTGTGGGTGGGAGTGGATATTGCAGGGAGGGACAGGAGTGAGATTAAAAAAATAATCCCGTGCAGGGCTCTAGTTCTGATCAGAAAGAGTGACAAATTGGGAAGGAGCTTAATACAAAATAACAAGAATGGTTGAGATACTGGGCGACTGACTTACAGGGGGAATGATTAAAAGAGCCAAATATGTATAGTTTAGGTAAATGACGACTAGGTGTCACAGATGTACAGGATTGGTGCTGTGCCCCCAGTTTTGGAACTCTCTCTAGGAGAAACCCCTTCAGTATTTCAGACCCCCACTTTTCCTTCAGGGTAGGCCTCACAGCTTCCTAAGACTGAACTTCTGGGGCTCCAAAACTCCTGCTTCACACCAGGAGCTCTGTTCAATGAATCCAACTGAGAGCCTTCTGGTAGAGGCCTGTATGTACTTCAGGGATTATCAAGCATTTGCAGTGACACTCAAACCTGACTGTTTTGACAACACTGTTTATCAGTCAACTGGAACACAGCCTAGGAAGTCCCTAAATTAGCAATTTGAATTAGAAATTAGAAAAATGAATGTTAAAGCGTAATCCAAATCCATTTTGGTTAGCCCAGAGCCTTGCTCAACTGTAGCGAGGTCCATGTTCAGACTCTGTCTGACTTCCTCGGTCAGTTCCCAGGTGAAGGCCGTGACTCCCTTGTAGCAGTTAACTTATTCCCCCCACACACACCTCACACCTTCCCAATCCTTTGTTCTCAAACTGGGATTTTTTTGCTCATCTTCCCTGCTGAGAGTTGGGGAAATCCATCTCTCTCTGATAGGTCAGGCTCAACCAGTCTTTTTTCAATGACCCATTCAGGCTCAGACAACTAGATGACATTCATACCTATTTTCTTATCCTGCCCTGAGAGCAAACAGTTCTCCTCCATCCACCCCACTGGGTTGCTATGCAAAATATAGGGGTAACTAAGGCACACTCGGGGGGCATAAAATATTATGGGCAATTCCCACTTCCTCACTCTAGGGAATTTATAACTTCCAAATATCTGAACAGTCAGGAGGAGGACTAATTATTTGGTTATTATAAAAGGTGATACAAGTAGAAGTCATGGGATTAAAAAAAAAGGAAAACTGAGGCTGGATATCAAGAAAATATTCCTGATGGGTGAGATCTATTAGGCCATGTCTAGACTAGAAGAGTTTTGCCTGTGAAGTTTCTACTGGTTCCCCGAACAAAATAAACTCTACTGGCAAAAGCATACTTATGCAGGTGTCACCGCATCTACTCTAGGGCTACAGTACAGAAATATTGGTTGGTTTGTTTTTTTTTAAACAAAAATCTCTACTCCACAGGCAACATTTCCTAGTGGAAGCCTGAGGAATAATTTCCTATGAGCAGTTGAAGTCTCACTGCTTGACACATTTTAAACAAGATTGGACAAAACACCTAATAAATGGACCAATCCTGTGCTGGCAAGGAGATGGATTAAAAGTGGCAATGGTCAAAAATTTTTCAATAAAACTATTTTTGACAGAAATTGGTGTGTTTTGATTTTTAGCAAACTTTTGTAAAAAGTTTTCTACAAACAATCTAAACCTGCTTTTGTTTTGTTCAATAGTTTTCAATTTTTGGACAACTATTTTCACTTTGTCAAAAATAAAAAATAAAGTCCTTTTGGAAAGGAGAAAACATTTTCCAACTAGATCTACTAACAAGTCTCTAGATTCCATCTCTAAACTGATTTTGTGACTTTGATACAATCTTATTCATTTGTTTCCACTTCATTTAGTTTTTATTACAATTTACCTTGAAAAGATTTTGGAAATGCAAGAGACTTATTTCTCCGTCCTGGTGTATGTATATCAACCTTACTGAAAGCCCAGTAGAATCAACAGTTGAAAAGAGTGCTTCTTTTAAATTTCATAGAACCCTATTACATCTGTTGAAGACTGCAGGATTTTTCCATGGAGCAAGAAGGCATAAGGTAAACTTCTGTATATTCTCCTGCCAAAGTACTCTGTCAGGCTTTATCTTGGTTGTGTCTCTTACACAGACAGCCTGAGTAATAATCTCTAATATTTGATCTCTGTTTTATGAAAATTGAAAACTGGTGACAGTATGATGCACATTAAACACTGCCCTTAAATTAACCCTATACTTCAACACTCTGAAAGCCTTAAATGATGGACCAAAAAGAATGAGTGATGGAGTTTTCAAGTCCCCCAAATCACTTCTAGTTTGTGTGCTAGTAACAAAAATAAATAAACAAACCATTACCCCAGTAGTAGTTAATTATGCAATAATGTTTGCTTAATAGACATCTGTTCTGAAGTGATGTAGTGTGTATGCACTTCTTGTTAAGCTTGGCAATGAGCAAATGGTGCCTCAAATGAGAGTAACTTAAACACTTTTAAAAAGGCAAATTGGGCATTCTCCTCGATGAGAAAAGCTGTATATCAGTGGTTCTCAATCTGTGGGTTGGGACCCCAAAGTGGGCTGCAACCCTGTTTTAATGAGGTTACCAGAGCTGACTTAGATTTGCTGGGGCCAGGGGCCTAAGCCAAAGCCCGAGCCCCACTGTCTGGGGCCGAAGCCTGAGGGCTTCAGCCTTAGCACTGGGGCTCAGATTACAGGCCCCCTGCCTGAGGCTGAAGCCCTTGGTTTTCAGCTCCTCCCTCCCCAGGGGGGGCAGTGGGACTTTGGCTTTGACCTTCCCCACCATGGTGGCAGGGCTTGGGTGGGCTCAGGCTTTAATCCCTCCATCCTGGGGTCATATAGCAAGTTTTGTTGTCGGAAGGGAGTCATGGTGCAATGAAGTTTGAGAACCCCTGCTGTATATAATTATGATATTAAAAAACAAAACTAAAATCCCAAAACAACCTAACGTGTTGTACTTGAGTCCTTTCTTAAAACCAGCTTATTTGCTTATCTAATGCTAAATTTTAATATTACTACTTCCTGTTCACATATTTCAGATTAAATCTCTCCCTCTCTTTCTTTTTATATAAGGATAGACTCAGAAAAGAAGCTGGGGGCTGAGGCTACATGCTAAAAAAGAATATCCAACTGTACAATTACATTTAGTTAAAATATTCTTGATTTTTAATATGCTGCAAGAGACTAATATTTTACCTGACTTTAGTTTCTTTGCACAAAGCTGAGAGATATTTCCTAACATAGTTTGGAACAGCTTTATTTCAAGGTGAAAGAATGTCATTAGGCATCTCTCCTGTTTATCTGTTATATTCAGTGGATCTAATGGTAAACTATTGAAGTTGAGCATGAGGAAGGGGGAAATTATTGTTTGTTATCCAACTATTTTCTTCTCAGATACTGGGACTTGTTAGATGAGATCATTATGAGCTTGTTTTTTCAGATGCTAAGGGAGATGAATAAAAAACGAAAACATAGAGCTGGAAGTTGAGCCTTTTGTTGAAACCTTAAAGGTCAAAACTAGTTCTATGTTTCATGAATTCATAGAAAAACCATTTAAAAAAATCCCAACGAATTATCTCTCTCAGTATCCTGGAGATAAATGAGATGCACTCTGACTACAAACTATCTTATCCGCTTGATGCCACTCTTGGTTACACTTATTTAAATGCACAGTGTGTGTAGCAGGAATAGAAAGTAAAGTCTTGGCTTTGCTTACAATTCTTGCAAAGCTTTCTGGCTATTTTCAGTTCCTTGCAGCAGCTGAATGTCCTTAGGTGAAATATGTATGTTGGCAGTTTTAGGTTGAGGATTACAGAATGCAAAGTATTCAAAGGGCTCTGAGATGTGTCACACCTATCTGCTGGAATAAATGAATCCTGAAAACAGACAGAAAAGTTGCACAACGGGAACATTATGGAATCTCTCTCTCTCTTGCCCTGTGGTTAAGTCAGCCTAGTCATCCCTTCTTGGAGATGTAGAACAGCTGAAGTTTCTCAGAACAGTTTCCAAGTACAGAGGGTGGTAAAAGACAGTATGAACACTTTAAAGTGATGCTTTACAGTAACCACATAAAACTACACTGTTATCTGGTGAGACAAACACCCATTATGCCACTACACTTAATGGGTATTTTCTGTTTTCGTGAATTTCTGGCTGTATAAATATCAATGTTTTGTTGGGACTTTTGAGACTATTCTTAGGGAGTAATTTGCACACAGTGTGTGACTAGGCTGACAAATGTATCCTATATCTGCCCAGCACAAAAAGCAATATGAAGAATAACTATTATGTGAAGGATACAAAAAGTCATGATGGTATGGTCTTGGAGCACTAAAAAATCATAATACAAAAAAGGAGATTTTTGTTTATCAGGAACGTAGTGCTGTTCAATGGAGTTTACCCTGCAAGCTTCAAACTCTTCATTGTTCTTCCTGTCTCAGAGGACCCTGTGAAGACAGGAGTGGGGAGGAGCTTGGCTTTCCATGTTGTTTTGGCCTCCCTGAAAAGGAAAGTCTGAATTTTTGACATTTCACATATTCTACCCACCCTGATGAGCCTTTGGTCGCATCCTAACTAACCTTTGTTCTGCAGAAAGGGAGAGAATGATACAGCCCATTTAAAAAAATGAAAGGATTGAAAAGGTCATACCAATAGCACTCCACCGGAGTGTCTCATGAGAGGCATCATGCATTACAATGTGATACTCTCCCGCATTCATGCTGCAAAGGTTCTGACAGGAAATATAAAATAACGCCAAATGAAAATATCCTTGTGACTACCTTGGCCTAGTCTTATAATAGAGGACATAAAACAAAGCTCGTTAGGCACCTCTCATGCCATACACAACAATGAAACAGAAAAGAGAAGCAGGTGTTACACTAATAAAAATGATACCAACAGGATCTTGTAAGAGGGACAAGGAAAATTGCCATGTTTATTGTAAATACAACAAAATATTCCTATATGCAATTTCTATATAGATCCATTCATACACACAGACATTCACACACAGGTTCTACATAAAGGTTGTTATAGTTACCAGCCTAGATGTTGCTTGTGCCAAGTCACTGGTCAGGTGGCCGGGACACGAGAGTGGAGCCGAGTCGTTGTCAGATGCGCATCCAGTGCTCCTGGAGGGTGGTCGTAGAACCAGACTCAAAGAACACAGTCCCTGGACCCAATTTTTATAGGTCTCTGGCTCAATACAAGTCTATGGGAGAAGCTTCATCATGCTGAATTTACAATTGAGATGACCATCAATCAGCTCAATCAGCAGGTGGTACATCCACGATGGCTCCATGATGGCTAGGTGTTATCTTCTTGTTCTTCCTTGATACATTTTGGGTGGATTCCGATTCGCCCTCCGGGGATCATCCGGTTATCTCCACTTTGCATATTCTTTGGCCCATGGATATCAAGGTTGAAATTCTTAGGATTAGGCTGGCACCAGTTACTAACCAATTATTTCCCTGCTTCAGGCTCTCAATTCCATGCACTCATCATTCATTCTTTTATTTAACAATACAATCTATGACTCTTGATTCATTTACCAAGTTCTATCCCACTATCTATTTTTCCCTCTTTGGATACCAAGATACATAGGCATGACAAGGGGCCCCCGCAGGGGAAGAGCATCAGGGTGTTGTTTTAAAGAACAGCATTGTTTCCTCAAAGTTCTTATCACTTTCCAGCACAGACTCTTTGTCCTGTACCGGCCTGAAATAATTAGCTCTTAGGCCTTGCATTTGTTACAGAGTGAAATTCAACAGCATGGAACTGATGTTCATACCTTTTTACAATACCTATATACTCTTTTGTCTATCTTTACTTCTACTACTACATAATCAGAATTCTATCATACCTATATAACTTTGAGGGCGACCCAACACGGGGAGTATATTTAACAGGAACTTCTCTCCTTTAGCAAGTAAAAGTGTGGTGGTGAAGTTGTGAAGTTTGAGATCTTCGATTTGCAACTGAAATTCTTGGCTTATCTTAATCTTTTTACAGGTCACTAATAATCTTGTTGGCTTTCTCTGCAAATGTTGCATACTTCGGAGCAAATTTCCGAGATATGTCTTATTGTGGAACATGGAAACTGCTTAGAAAATGTCACATGATGAGAAATTGGGACTTTATTAGAGTGTGTCACCACTGCCCCTGCTGGGTAAAGAAGTCAAATGTGCTTGAATAGAGGATTACATAATGTGTCTGTCTAATGAGCACAGCATTCAGTGGATAAAAGCCACCACACTGTATACTATTACAATGAAAAGAGATTCTCCTTTAGCTCAAGCAGCAGGGACTTGTGCTTCAGGAGTAAAAGGTCCTGATTTCAATCTGAGTAGATGATAGTTAAATCCATGGAGTTAAGGCTACTGATCACAAAGTTGTATGTGGCTGGTTCATTACGTTAATATAAATTTAGTTTATCTCTAGTATTGAGGGTTCTCGATTTTTGCTCATACCAAAATTCTACACATAGCTGCTTATGCTCCCAAATTCTTTGCCTTCATTGCCATTTAAAGGCAGTGCCAGGTTTTACGGTGTTTTAAACAAGCTGCTGCAGGTATCGACTTAGTAGAATAGGAACTGCTTTTCGTGCATGAGTAGAACATGACTAAAAAAAAATCTCATTGAAGTTACTATAAAGAGAAAATGGGAACAAATTTTGTCATCTTGTCTCCTGCAGGCAACTGTTGGAACCCCCTTAGAATCACTACCTGACCTACAAGACTAAATCTGACCCTCTACACCTTAATCGGATCTTTGTCACTGCCATGATACTGAGGCATAAGGGTCACTGTTGGGTATGGCACATGTTAAAATGATACATTAAGTCAGATGCCGTTAGAAATGACTCAAGTGCAGTTTTATACTGATTTACCACGTTCTGTTTAGATGGAAAATGCATTTATACCATCTTGTATTAAAAATACTCTTGCTCAGGACTTAAATGCCTAGCACATTAATAAGAATTTAATAAATAAGCTGATTATAATGTAGAATAAATACATTCTTCTTCATCAACCAAAGGATTGGCTTGTTTTTCTGTAACTTTAACATGCACATTGCATCATTTACTATGCATTTCTTAGCCAGAAAAGTTTTTGTGAGGCCATTACTAAAAAGCAGTAATCAGTAATAAAAATGGGGAATTAGCACACAGACTGTAGTAAAAGCATCATTAAAATGTAAATTTTAAAATTAGGAATAAACAATAAAAATATTTTAACCTATCTACCATTTTTAAGGATGGGGGGCGGGGCAGGGGAGGGGAACCCTGCAGCATAAACCAAAGTTTTATAAAGAAAATATCAGTGAGCATGATAAATGAATCATTCTTGTTTCTGGTTACCCCAATTATTATTTCCTGTGGCAATAAAAATGCATTGATGCATTTAGGTACTGTATTAAGTTTCTCGCTCACTTATAATGGGGGAGAAAATGTATTCATTTACTAATGAAAGTGTGATCCTGCTCTTGAAGAAATAAATGGCCCAACTCACGTTCATTTCAATGAAGCAAGAGCATACACCCTCTAGATTTAACTTTGCACATTTGGTTTTACCAAGATAAGATGTTAATTGAGATGTTAGTCACTAAAGGACTAATTTTAATATGGCAGATACATGTATATAAATTTAGAAATGCACCATTCCAGTTTAAATTTAGACAGATACATTAGCATGAATTTGGTGCTCATGAAATCTGGAGCAAAAACACTATCTAGAGTCAGAAATACTGTAGTGTAAATGCTTTGCAAACATCTTCCACGTAGTTATGCTAACACCCTTCTCTTGGCCTGGCCTGGCCTGGCCTCTCACACTCAGCTATGCTGGTACATGTTTTATGTCTGTCGGGGCAGAGGCCACTCTAGCTATAGGCAAACTAGGCAGCTGCCTACAGTGGCAGATTTCTGGGAGAAGCTACTGTACACAGTGCTGCAGACTTGGTTAATGGGAGTGTGATTTGCAGAATGCTTTAACATGTAGTGCTCTAACAGCTCTGTGTAAACCCTGCTAGTGTGCTCTGCTGGTGCGGTAGGTCCAGGTCAGGCTGGCTGCGGGGCAGCCTTGCTTGGAGAGGCCCCTGCGGATGAGCATTGTAGGGATGCCAATTTGATGGAGGGAAGCAGCAGTAGGGTGGAGTTTCCCATCTCACTGGTAAGAGGCAGGGACATCTGGGCACCTGGTACCTGCTCTTGACAGACATATTCATGGGAGGGGGTGAGAATGAACCTCTATGCAGGCACCGAGTGCCCATCTGTGCACATCCCACTTGGCCTCCCGCAGGCATCTAGAGCCCACCCCACATTTCCCAGACACCCCCAACTCCCTGTCTTCACTCTCCCCAGTGTTACTGGTCTAGCTGACTAGGCTATCCCACTCCTGGGGGGGGGGGAGGAAGGGTTCAGCTCTGCTTTTACGGTCCTCCACACCTTTCAGGGAAGCTCCTCCTTCCACTGAAGCCTGAGAGCAACCTAAGCCAGAACTGGACAGGAGCCCCGCCCTGTGGCGGTCTCCTCCTCTTCCACTGCACCCCACTCCCATGCAGGTCCCAGGAGAAGGGGATCCTCTGGCTACCCCCTCCGCCCCACAATACAGACTGGGGGCAGCACACTGAAGTTTTGCCTGCAGCAGCAGATTGTCTTGAGCAGCCTCTGGTCGGCCCCTACTGACATAACTATGCTGACAAAAGCCCCTCTGTAGTGCAGCTATGGAGACAGAAGAGTGCTGCTGTTGCTATAGCTAATGTCATTCGGTGAGGTGGTGGTCTTACAGGAGACAGAACAAATCCCTCTGCTAGGTTTGCTCTGGTGGAATCGCTGTGCCAGTACAGGCTTTGTAATGTAGACATAGAGACCTAGAACAGAAAATAAGGCTCTTGCTTATCGATTACCTATTATGTTACAGTATGCGGTAGCACAGAGAAGCAGACAGATGTTCACTAGGGACTAGGCTAAAATGACGATAACCCTAATTACTTGTTAGGTTAAACAGGATTTAAAGGCAGATCTTCAGGAATGGAAGGCTAGTGCATTAACCACCTACTTACCACTAAAAAGTCAAGTTCTTAAGGTTTTTTTTCTGATCACTGTAGATGTACAGTAGCTTCCTTTGCAGTCTGTGTCCCTATAATTACTGGAGCTGAAATTTGGCCAGGCTGAGGGTTAGCACTTCTTATGTGAAGTATGGTGGGGTCTCTTGTGGCCAGAAGTGTTTGGGACTGTGCTATTATATATAATTACACATCGTTACTTAATGTGGCTGGAAGGCCTGTGTTTTGGAAGCTAATGGACTAGAGTTCTAGTCCTAGCTCCTCGTTTTTGTGTGATTTATCTAGTAATTGTGTCTGTTGTCTGCTGTACTTAGTTTCATTACAGCCTGATCCTCTTCAGCTTGTCTGTCAGGATAACAGAATAAGATCAATAAGAATATATACACTAGTCATTAGATTCAGGAATTCCCGTACCCTGGAACAAAGACAAATGGAAGTAGCTGAATGCTAGCTTGTGAAAACTGGATACCTGTCCAAGGGAATATGAGTTACTGTCTCTGTTGTTGCATTAATAACAGAATTCACCAGGAAATCCTATTAAATCTGTTAAAATAAATGGACTATGGCAATGGACAAAAATGACAAATATATAGATGAAAGTGAGTACTTATCAAAGGAAAGGGTCAGTATTTGTTTTTCTAATCTATTAGAAATGATCCAAACTCATGGACTAACTGTAAATTAGCTCAACTTGCTGTTGCCTGAAAACTGGGGATTGGTAAATTTATATTTAGAGAGGAAATATTAGGTATCATCAACACTCAAGCTAGTGTGATGTGACAGCTGAGGAACTCAGTGATAGTTATGGTGTGGATGGGATTTAGGTGGCTGACCCATGTTGCCACCAGTGTTACAATTTAGGCCTGTTCTACACTGTGAGTTTATGTCGGATTTAGCAGCGTTAAATCAAATTAACCCTGCACCCATACACACAACAAAGCCATTTTTTTGTACATAAAGGGCTCTTAAAACTGATTTCTGTACTCCTGCCCAACGAGGGGATTAGCACTGAAATCGACATCGCCGTTTCAAATTAGGGTTAGTGTGAATGCAATTTGACGGTATTGGCTTCCAGGAGCTATCTCACAGTGCACCATTGTGACCGTTCTGGACAGCTCTCTGAACTCAGATGCACTGGCCAGGTGTACAGGAAAAGCCCCAGGAACTTTTGAATCTCATTTCCTGTTTGGCCAGGCGAGCTCATCAGCACAGGTGACCATACAGTCCCAGAATTGAATAAAAGCTCCAGCATGGACCGAACAGGAGGTACTGGATCTGATCGCTGTATGGGGAGAGGAATCCATGCTATCAGAACTACGTTCCAAAAGACAAAATGCCAAAACATTTAAAAAAATCTTCGAGGCCATGAGGCACAGAGGCTACAGCAGGGACGCAACACAGTGCCGCGTGAAACTTAAGGAGCTCAGACAAGTGTACCAGAAAACAAAAGAATCAAACGGACACTCTGGGACAGAGCCCCAGACATGCCGTTTTTACGCTGAGCTGCATGCAATTCTAGGGGGGGGCGCCACCACTACCGCACCCCTGTCCATGGATTCCAAGGATAGGGTTCTCGCCATGCCTGAGGATTTTGTGGACAGGGAAGATGAGGAAGAGGACGAGCTTGAGGAGATCTTTGTCGGGGACAAAGCACACCATTGTCCCCGACAGCCAGAATCTTTTTCTCACCCTGACTGAAATACCCTCCCAACCCAACGAAGGCGGAGAAGGGACCTCTGGTGAGTGTACCTTTTAAAATATAATATATGTTATAAAAGCAAGCATTTTTTAATGATTAAGTAGCCCTGAGGACTTCGGACGCATTTGTGGCCAGTACAGCTACTGGAAAAGTCTGTTAACGTGTCTGGGGATGGAGTGAAAATCCTCCAAGGACATCTCCATGAAGCTCTCTTGGAAGTACTCTAAAAGCCTTTGCAGAAGGTTTCTGGGGAGAGCAGCCTTATTCCCTCCTCCATGGTAGGACACTTTACCACACCATGTTAGTAGCAAGTAATCTGGTATCATTGCATGACAAAGCCTGGCAGCGTATGGTCCCGGTGTTTGCTGGCATTCAAGCAACATCCATTCTTTATCTCTCTGTGTTTATCCTCAGGAGAGTGATATTGTTCATGGTAACCTGGTTGAAATAGGGGAATTTAATTAAGGGGACATTCAGAGGTGGCTGTTCCTACTGGGCTGTTTGCCTGTGGCTGAAAAGAAATCCTCCCCGCAGTTAGCCATGCGGTGGGAGTGGGGGAGCCGTTGGCGTGAGCTGTTTGCGTTTGGCTAGCAGGGATCTTCCCTGATACCAGCCATGCAGTGGGGTGAGGGGTAAAGCAATCATCCCAGAGAATTGGATGCGGGGTAGGGCTAGTTTGGTTTCTGCTGCTGCACGTTAACAGGAAAACCACAGCACTAAATGGCAAACTCATCGTGCTTTGCTTGGTATGGTAGAAGAGGGCATTGTTGTTATGAAGGTTGCAGAAGCTGAAAGACTATGGCTTACCATGGCCGCCTGCAAGCTGACTTCTGTTGCCTGGCACTGCATGTGTGATCTCTCACACCAAAGCCGCAGGCACTCAAAATAAGTTGCAAAATGCGACCTTGTACCAAAATCACATGTGCTATGTAATGTGAATAGTGTCGTTCACCGTGAAAGAGTATAGCCATTGTTCTGTAAAATGTATCTTTTTAAATACTTCACTCCCTTTTTTTCCTCCAAATGTTTTTCCTGCAAATGTTTCAAACCTCCCTCTTCCGTCCCAAAGGCTATCTCGATAAGGTGGAGAAAAAAACACACACGTGATTAAATGTTCTCTGAGCTCATACAGTCATCCGACACTGATAGAGCTCAGCAAAATGTGTGGAGGGACACAATAGCAGAGTACAGGAAAGTGGCCGATGAACGTGAGGAGAGGTGGCGGCAGAAAGATCAGAGGAGGCATGAGGCAACGCTGAGGCTACTGCGGGATCAAACGGACATGCTCCGGCGTCTGGTGGAGGTTCATGAACGGCAGCAGGATCACAGACTGCCGCTGCAGCCCCTGCTCCCCAAATTCCATAGCCTCCTCACCCAGATGCCCTAGAACGTTGGAGGGGGAGGCTCCGGGCACCCAACCACTCCACCCCAGTGGACAGCCCAAGCAACAGAAGGCTGTCATTCAACAAGTTTTGAAGTGGCCTTTTCCTTCCCTCCTATCCTCCTCCCACACCCCTCCCGGTCTACTTTGTGAGTTATCTCCCTATTTTTATAATCAATTAATAAAGAATACATGTTTTTTAAATTATAGTGACTTTATTTCCTTTGCAAGCAAGCTGTGATCGAAGGGAGGAGGGTGGGTGGCTTACAGGGAACTTAGAGTCAAGCAAGGGGGCAGGTTTTCATCAAGGAGAAACAACAGAAGTGTCACACAGTACCCTGGCCAGTCATGAAACTGGTTTTCAAAGCTTCTCTGATGCATAGCGCTTCCTGCTGTGCTCTTCTAATCGTCCTGGTGTCTGGCTGTGCATATTCAGCGGCCAGGCGATTTGCCTCAACCTCCCACCCTGCCATAAATGTCTCCCCCTTACTCTCACAGAGACTGTGGAGCACACAGCAAGCAGCAATAACAATGGGAATATTGATTTCGCTGAGGTCTGAGCAAGTCAGTAAACTGCGCCAGCGACCCTTTAAACGTCCAAATGCACACTCTACCACCATTCTGCACTTGCTCAGCCTATAGTTGAACAGCTCCTGACTACTGTCCAGGGTGCCTGTGTACGGCTTCATGAGCCAGGGCATTAAGGGGTAGGCTGGGTCCCCAAGGATAACTATAGCCATTTCAGAGTAGCAGCCGTGTTAGTCTGTATTCGCAAAAAGAAAAGGAGTACTTGTGGCACCTTAGAGACTAACAAATTTATTAGAGCATAAGCTTTCGTGAGCTACAGCTCACTTCATCGATTTCAACATCCCCAACAGTTATTTTCTGGTCTAGGAAGTAAATCCCTTCCTGCAGCCATTTAAACAGACCAGAGTTCCTGAAGACGTGAGTGTCATGAACCTTTCCTGGCCATCTCATGTTGACGTTGGTGTAACGTCCCTTGTGATCCACCAGTGCTTGCAGCACCATTGAAAAGTATCCCTTGCGGTTTATGTACTGGCTGCCCTGTTGGTCCGGTCCCAAGATAGGGATATGGATTCCATCTATAGCCCCACCACAGTTAGGGAATCCCATTGCAGCAAAGCCATCCACTATGACCTACACATTTCCCAGAGTCACTACCTTTGATAGCAGCAGCTCAATGATTGCATTGGCTACTTGCATCACAGCAACCCCCGCAGTAGATTTGCTTACTCCAAATTGATTACCGACTGATCGGTAGCTGTCTGGCATTGCAAGCTTCCACAGGGCTATTGCCACTCGCTTGTGAACTGTGATGGCTGCTCTCATCTTGGTATTCTTGTGCTTCAGGGCAGGGGAAAGCAAGTCAAAGTTCCATGAAAGTGCCCTTATGTGTGCGAAAGTTTTGCAGCCACTGGGAATCATCCCAAACCTGCAACACTATGCAGTCCCACCACTCTGTGCTTGTTTCCCGGGCCCAGAATCGGCATTCCACAGCATGAGCCTGCCCGAGAAACACCATGATCTCCAAATTGCTGGGGACTGCGGTTTTAGAGAAATCTGTGTTCATGTCCTCATCACCGCGCTGCCGTCGCCTCCTCCCCTGGTTTTTCAGGTGCTGGTTCTGCATAAACTGCATGATAATGCGCGAGGTGTTTACAATGGTCATAACTGCTGCGGTGAGCTAAACGGGCTCCATGCTAGCCATGCTATGGCATCTGCTCGGGCAATCCAGGGAAAAGTGTGCAAAATGATTGTCTGCAATTGCTTTCATGGAGGGAGGGAGGGTTGACTGATGACATTTACCCATAACCACCCATGACAAATTTTTGGCCCTATCAGGCATTGGCAGCTCAGCCCAGAATTCCAGTGGGCAGCGGGGACTGCCGGAACTGTGGGATAGCTACCACTATAGTGCACCACTTAGAATGTCGACGCTTGCCACGGTACTGTGGATGCACACCGCCAAATTAATGTGCTTAGTGTGGACGCATGCACTCGACTTTATACAATCTGTTCCCAAAAATCGACTTCTGTAAAATCGGAGTACTTTCATAGTGTAGACATGGCCATAGACACACCCCTAAGTATGGACCCAGGGAGTTGAGCAGACTTGTACTCTGCTGGCTAGCCTGTTCCACCGCCCATGGCGCAATGTAGACAGTGCTATCTTTAGCATGCTAGTTTGAGCTGATTTAGTGCATGTTTGGCTACCTGGGCTGGGACGCATGCTGCCAGCTGCAGTGTAGACATGCCCTAAGTGTCAATAGCAATGCTACGTCCCTGTTGTATAGATATTACTTTGACCCTCTTTTCCCTGTTCTGCTTACCACAGTTTGCACCTAACCTTGTGTTCTCTCTTCCTTTCACTCCTTCATTCAGATCTTTCCTTGGAAATCTATCCACTTACATCCTTTTCCATTTAAATAACCATGCTTCTCATTAAATATGCTTACTCTTTTTCCCCCCCATGAACTGTTCATCCCTAAAACCTCATGATACAAATATTGTATCCAACATAATTTTTCTGTTTCTACTGTGCATTTCAAGGTATCCTTTTTTTGTTCCAGACAATTAAAATGCCTGGAATAGCTCAGTAGTTAGGGTTGTTGTGACAAAAAAACTAATTAGATGGCATTGTGGGGAGTATGTAATGGTAAAAAAAAGAATTGTTCCATGCTGGGCCAAATGGCCTTCCCCCCACCCCTCCCCCAGCACTCCTGATTTTCAGTATGAATACTAACCAGTGCAGCATAGATAGAGACTTAAATGTTTTGTAGGTCTCAAATGTGTTTAGAGCATTTTCTGTTTCAGTCAACTGTATATTTTGTGGGCTACAAGAGGCACAGTCTGTAATTATGGAGAGGTAGAGTGTGGTCTAGTGGTTTGAATACTGATCTGGATGTAAGGATTGGGAGTTCTAGCTCTGACAATAAGTGGGTGATCTTGGGCAAGTCATTTAACTTTGTGTCTCCTCATGTAAATGGTGTAATAATATTTACGTACTTCATAGAGTTCTTATAAAGCTGAGCTGCTGTTACCCAAGGTTTTAGAACCCAAAGCGGTTGTATCGTAACTTTTTTTTAAGGCGGTATCAGGAATAAATTAATGGGGACACAGCTTTTTCGTCTGATATATGATTGATATAAACCAGAGTGCTTTTACCTAAAACTACTTTTTGTTCAGTTTCAAGCACGCACGTACATACACACACACATAAATCTGTGTTATAGCAATGGGCTCAGTCCTGTGGAATCAGGAGATCTAAGTTCTATTCCTGACTCTGCCACTGACTCACTGTGCGACCTTGGCCAAGTTGCTTCCTTTCTTTGACTCTGTTTCCCCATCTAAAAAATGGAGATGATACCCTCCTTGGTCATGTGTCTTGAAATCTATAGATGAAAAGTGTATACATGTGCTGCTGCATTGATTTATTTATAGCTAATATTGTACTAGATTTCTCAGCCCACGACTCTGAAAATAAGAGCAGCTTAAAAGAAACATAAGGAAGTACTTCTTCACACAATGCGCAGACAACCTGTGGAACTCCTTGCCAGGGGATGTTGTGAAGGCCAAAACTATAACTAAGTTAAAAAAGAATTGGGTAAATTCTTGCAGGATAGGTCCATCAATGGCTATTAGCCAATATAGTCAGGGACACAACTCCTTGCTCTAACCTCTGACTGCCAGAAGCTGGGATTAGATGATATGATCACTCAATAAATTGCCCTATTCTGTTCATTCCCTCTGAAGCACCTGGCCACTGTTGGAAGACAGGATGTTGGGATAGATGGACCATTGGTCTGACCCAGTATGGCCGTTCTGATGTTATGGGTACATTACCTCATTTTTGCATAGCTAATGCAAATGGTATTTCTGAAAACACTCGTGATAAAAGTCATACAGGTTGCTCTTTACCTAGATAAGCTTTGTTGGATCTTTCATTATTCAAATGGACCAAACTAATAGTCTAGTTTTCATTGTATATGAGTTGTTGGGAATTACTCAGACCTTGTTTTGAGTAACTGAGGATACTTCATGCAAAAAGAACAATGTGGTTGGAGTAGAGCCTTGGTTTAACAGAGGGCGACTCGAACAATTTCTGCAGAGCAGTGCATAGTTATTTATCTTTACAGGCTGTACTGTATCATTACTGCCTAATTTTTTGTTGTCTTTCACTGAATTATTGAACCAAACAGTTGACAAAAAAGTAGTTAAAGGGGAATCAGAATGCAAAATAACCTGGAAAATCACAGAACATTGTCAATAAAAATGGACAAGGGCAGTTTTTGCCTGAGTAGTGCAGCAATAATCTTTATCTTTTAGAAAACATCCTTTGTCCAGCACTTCAGCATTTGTTCTATAGCTGTCTTAGGCTGGGAGATGCATTTCTTTTACTTGGTGTCTTAGCTCTGTTCTTTATGATCTAGGCATTAGGATCTGGTGTAATGTTTGGTACTCAAGTTTGGGAATTAAGCCACTTACTTTTCCTTCTGGCTTTATTGGAGATTTCAGAGGGAAGTATAACCTTGGAGTTAATGGTAGAACAGATCTTTTTGGTAATAGCAGAAGGAACTGTTCAATGAAGGACAACTTATTTAAAAATGATAGATCAAGCAAAAGTTCAATTTAGTCTAGGACACAAATATTCTTAATTCTAAGTATTTCCTAGTCCTTAAATTTTAAAGGGACAGTGTCAAATGATTTGAACAACAGATGAAAGTTTACTGATTTTTTTTTTGGCTTGTAATACAAATTTTACAGAAAAAAATTATACAATTAAAATAATGTTTTTAAAAGCAAACAACATTTTGCTAGTAGCAAATAAGCACACTAGACTAAAACTGGCCCATCTAGACGATGGTTCAAATTAGCAGCAAAAAGTGTTTTTTTTTTCTTTTCTTTCTTTTAAAAAGTTTAAACATATTAAGGTCCCCTCTTCACCAGTCAATCATCTTTTCCCAGCCCCCACTCCCTAGCATTCTCTGGCTTTCTTTCCTCCCCCCCCTTCCCTCTGTACTAATGAGTAGTTCACTCATGTGAAATAAGGGCTATCTTTCAAAACTCAAACCTCCCTCCCTCTCCTGCTTTCTTTTGGAGTTGGGATGAATTGTGAATACAAAGCTGAGCTCTTCAACATCAGACTTTGAAGGGGAAAAATGTAATGAAGGCATATGGCATTTGCAGGGTGATTGTGTGGGTAAGCGTTCTCATGAAACATACTGTAACTAGGTTTCTGCTGAGATGGAAGTCCCTGCTTGCTGAGGTAAGCTTGCATTTACCATTCTGGGATCATTGCCTTAGAATTGGGATACACTGGACTTTTCTAATTGCATGTTACCTCTTTGGGCTCAAACCTACTGTTTGGCTTGATACCACTGAACAGAGAGTCCTGGGGACTATGTGGAGACATGCCTGTTGCTCTGCCCTCTTGTTAGCTGAAGCACCAGAGTTTTTAAATAGGGCAGAGATTAAAAGACTGTCTGGAACCTTGTGGAAGAGGGCTAGAAGAGAAGATGGAGAAGTTAGGAGTTGTCATCTCTATAGGATAACATTCACACTAGTGACTGAATCACTAGCATGGCTAAAGAAGAATAATCAAATAACAAGATATCCAAAATACCCCTCTGATTTGTGTGGATCACTGTTGCTCTTGCATATGGTTCACTTTTATCATTTTGTGTGAGCACTGGAATTGCTTAGTTGCAGGTTTTTCTCTTATGCCACTCCAGTCACTGCCTGATGGATGCTCTCAATCGGATGGATAGCCAGTGCTAGAGATTTAGATGCAAGAACAGATAGTGATAGAGAAAGGTGACACTTTTTGAGAGATGTCCTCTGAATTTGCAGGAACTGAAAGGAAATTTTAGAGGAAGAGTAGGAGCACTTTCATACTGAGTTCCCCCAATTCCTTTCTGTCCTATTCTTTCTTGGGATCATTGATCTAATGACAAAGGGAGCTTTATGCAGTTGAGTTGTAGCCGTGTAATCCATGGGTTATCTGAAAAGTAGGACTGTGTAAAGCTCTTTTAGAGAGACATGGGGGGTGAGAGAATATCTTTTATTGGACCAACTTCCATTGGATAGACCTGAAGAAGAGCTCTGTATAAGCTCGAAAGCTTGTCTCTATCACCAATAGAAGGTGGTCCAATACAATATATGCCCTCACCTATCTTGTCTCTTCAAAAGAGCTTTACGCAGTCCTGCTTTTTAGATAACTCATGGATGAAATGAATTCTCTGTTTAAATAGACTGATGAGAACAGCTCACTATGTAAGGTGAAGTGTGCAATGGTGTGTACTAAAGAGAGAGCCACAAACCATTGTTGTACAACATCATAAATGGCTTATCTATTTGGCCTTACATGCTTTGCATCCTAAAGCTCTTTATTAATTTGGAAAGAGAAATAAAATGAACAATGGGACAAATCAATCCATTATCCAGTCAATTGAAACAATATAAACAAAAATATTAAGCAAATCTATGAAGCTATGTTTTCATTTTGGACGCATTTTTGCACAGGCTCTCAAATGCAAAGAATCCACTACAATTATTCAGAATTATGCACTAGTTTTTAGAGCTAGTACAAAAGGTGATTTGGCAGTTACTTTGCAAATGAGTATGAAGAGTTATTCATGGAAAGTGATATAATTTATCATTCGTGAGTATTTGGATGACAGCTGGTTTATTTGTGAAAATGATTGCAAATTCCAGATGTCTTGTGGCTTTTAGCATGAATGATGGTTCAGCCAAAAATCTGTACCAGATGTTCAGGGCTGGCTGTTTATTTGCTGTGAGCCTCCTGTTTTTTTTTTTTTAAAGTTTTGTCATCAAATGAGAACACCGAGCCAATACTACGTGACTGCTTTGAAAAACCCTTTGCAATTTACCCCGGTGACATTTCTCCAAAAGCCTCTTTTGGTGTATTCATGCTGCACCCACCTGCAATAGGAATTCTATTGGTCACCTTAATTTTTCGGGCAATGGCCCTTTGAAAGTGGTAGGCCCCTTGAGGTGGAATTTACCACCCCTTCTGTCCCTACCCTCCTGTCATCCATGTTCAACTCCTCCCGACCTATTAAAACTCTTCTCTCCTGCAAAGGTATGGTCCATGTGACCACGTGGGCTCTTTATTACCTTTCTGCCTTCCTCTTCTCTTACTGTGAACCCCTCTATATATTGATTTAGACAGCCTTTTACTGTCCTGTTGCACAGCACCTACAAGCACTGTAGTGGAGATGCATCAAAAATATAATCATTGTGTGTGATTGTTATACTGTAGCACACCGTTGTGTGCCAGGTGCTTTACAAAACAGATAAAGAGCCTGTCATTTCCCTGACAAGGCTTCAGTTTCATTGTTAATACAAAATGACAAGTGGCAGTAGGAAGAGGTGAGGAAGACTGATGGCTACAGTAGTACAGTCTCATGGCTCTTAGCAATTATAGACACATCTAGTTGTCCAATGACCACTTCTTAAAAATGGTTTTAGAGTCTCTTGTAGGCATTTAGGAAAAAAATGAACCTTAAGGAAGGATCTGAATCAAAGGTTCTCAAACTATTTACCATTGTGGGCTGCATATGCAGCTCTGTGTAATGTGGTTTGTACACACACACAAAACCTGTATGGCCCTGAGGATGTCACACGGGCCGCAGCTGTGTGCTGATTGGGCCGCAAGTGGCCCACGGGTTGAGAACTGCTGATCTGAATGATGTTAGGGAAGTGGCTTGCAGATAGTCAATGGCTAACAATTGCTGCCTTGCATCAGATCTACAGGAAGTGTCTCTTCTAATATGCCCTCCTCTGTGTCATGCGAACAGCAGAGAGGCTAATAGAGGGAGTTTGCCTGGGAGTTCACCTGGGAAGAGCCTACTGAGGCTACATCTTGCTGACTTCTCTGAGTAGTTACTACAACTCCTGAGGAAGCTCGTAGAAGGAAGGTAATATGGATGGGGAGTGTTCAGCTGTTGTGACCTGCACTAGATGTGCCATGTTTGTCTTTCTTCCACAGGACAGAAGCGATTTTGTACAAAGTGCAAGCTGGTCTCCATATTGGAAGAGAAGATTCAAGGTTTGGAGCAACAGGTATCGACCCTGCGTTGCATAAGAGAAACTGAAGATTTCTTGGACAGACGTCAGGATATGCTTCTACAGACACAACATTCTGAAGATTCAGAGCAGGTTGCACTGTGGGGACAGGAGGACGGTGAAGAAATTTGGCAGCATGTGACCTCCAGGAAGAAGAAAGGGGAGCGTCCATGTACCAGCAATGCAGATACAGGTAAGTAACCATTTTCATGTTCTCTCCACAGGTACTAATGCGGAGAGTGGACTAGATGGTACATCTGAGGGAAGGGAACAGAAGGAGACTCCGCTGATTGGAAGGCATGAGATGCACTGTCCTAGGGTTGGGGGTTCCATGACCACCACTCCCAAGAGAAGGAGGCGGGTGGTGGTGGTCGGGAGCTCTCTCCTCAGGGAGACTGAGTCATCTATCTGTCGCCCTGACCAGGAAAATCGAGAAGTCTGCTGCTTGTCAGGAGCTAGGATTCACAATGTGACGGAGAGACTGCCGAGACTCATCAAGCCCTCGGATCGCTACCCTTTCCTGCTTCTCCATGTGAGCACTAATGATACTGCCAAGAATGAACTTGAGCGGATCACTGAAGACTACGTGGCTCTGGGAAGAAGGATAAAGGAGTTTGAGGTGCAAGTGGTCTTCTTGTCCATCCTCCCTGTGGAAGGAAAAGGCCTGGGTAGAGACCGTCGAATCATGGAAGTCAATGAATGGCTATGCAGATGGTGTCAGAGAGAAGGCTTTGGATTCTTTGACATGGGATGGTGTTCCAAGAAGGAGGAGTGCTAGGCAGAGATGGGCTCCACCTAACGAAGAGAGGGAAGAGCATCTTCACAAGCAGGCTGGCTAACCTAGTGAGGAGGGCTTTCAACTAGGTTCACCGGGGGAAGGAGATCAAAGCCCTGAGGTAAGTGGGGAAATGGGATACCAGGAGGAAGCACGAGCAGGAGTGTGTGAGAGGGCAGGGCTCCTGTCTCATAATGAGAAAGAGGGATAATCAGCGAGTTATCTCAAGTGCCTATACATAAATGCAAGAAGCCTGGGAAACAAGCAATGAGAACTGGAAGTCCTGGCACAGTCAAGGAATTATGATGTGATTGGAATAACAGAGACTTGGGGGATAACTCACATGACTGGAGTACTGTCATGGATGGATATAAACTGGATGGAAGGACAGGCAGGGCAGAAAAGGTGAGGGAGTTGCATTGTATGTAAGGGAGCAGTATGACTGCTCAGAGCTCAAGTATGAAACTGCAGAAAAACCTGAGAGTCTCTGGATTAAGTTTAGAAGTGTGAGCAACAAGGGTGATGTCGTGGTGGGAGTCTGCTATAGACCACCGGACCAGGGGGATGAGGTGGACGAGGCTTTCTTCCGGCAACTCACGGAAGTTACTAGATCGCAAGCCTTGGTTCTCATGGGAGACTTCAATCACCCTGATATCTGCTGAGAGAGCAATACTGCGGTGCACAGAGAATCCAGGAAGTTTTTGGAAAGTATAGGGGACAATTTCCTGGTGCAAGTGCTGGAGGAACCAACTAGGGGCAGAGCTCTTCTTGACCTGCTGCTCACAAACCAGGAAGAATTAGTAGGAGAAGCAAAAGTGGATAGGAACCTTGGAGGCAGTGACCACGAGATGGTCGAGTTCAGGATCCTGACACAGGGAAGAAAGGAGAGCAGCAGAATATGAACCCTGGACTTCAGAAAACAGACTTTGACTCCCTCAGGGAACTGATGGGCAGGATCCCCTGGGAGAATAACATGAGGGGGAAAGCAGTCCAGTAGAGTTGGCTGTATTTTAAAGATTCCTTATTGAGGTTACGGGACAAACCATCCCGATATGTAGAAAGAATAGTAAATATGGCAGGTGACCAGCTTGGCTTAACAGTGAAATCCTTACTGATCTTAAACACAAAAAAGAAGCTTACAAGAAGTGGAAGACTGGACAAATGACCAGGGAAGAGTATAAAATTATTGCTCAGGCATGCAGGAGTGAAATCAGGAAGGCCAAATCACACCTGGAGTTGCAGCTAGCAAGAGATGTTAAGAGTAACAAGAAGGGTTTCTTCAGGTATGTTAGCAACAAGAAGAAAGTCAAGGAAAGTGTGGGCCCCTTACTGAATGAGGGAGGCAACCTAGTGACAGAGGATGTGGAAAAAGCTAATGTACTCAATGCTTTTTTTTGCTTCTGTCTTCACGAACAAGGTCAGCTCCCAGACTACTGCACTGGGCAGCACAGCATGCGGAGGAGGTGACCAACCCTCTGTGGAGAAAGAAGTGGTTCGGGACTATTTAGAAAAACTGGATGAGCACAAGTCCATGAGGCCGGATGCGCTGCATCCGAGAGTGCTAAAGGAGTTGGCGGATGTGATTGCAGAGCCATTGGCCATTATCTTTGAAAACTCATGGCGATCAGGGGAAGTCCCGGACAACTGGAAAAAGGCTAATGTAGTGCCCATCTTTAAAAAAGGGAAGAAGGAGGATCCTGGGAACTATAGGCCAGTCAGACTCACCTCAGTCCCTGGAAAAATCATGGAGCAGGTCCTCAAGGAATCAATTCTGAAGCACTTAGAGGAGAGGAAAGTGATCAGGAACAGTCAGCATGGATTCAGCAAAGGGCAAGTCATGCCTGACTAATCTAATTGCCTTCTATGATAACTGGCTCTGGATGAGGGGAAAGCAGTGGACATGTTATTCCTTGACTTTAGCAAAACTTTTGACACAGTCTCCCACAGTATTCTTGCCATCAAGTTAAAGAAATATGGGCTGGATGAATGGACTATAAGGTGGATAGAAAGTTGGCTAGATTGTCGGGCTCAACAGGTAGTGATCAATGGCTCCATGTCTAGTTGGCAGCCGGTATCAAGTGGAGTCCCCAAGGGTCGGTCCTCGGGCCAGTTTTGTTCAATATCTTCATAAATGATCTGGAGGATGGTGTGGATTGCACCCTCAGCAAGTTTGCAGATGACACTAAACTGGGAGGAGAAGTAGATACGCTAGAGGGTAGGGATAGGATACAGAGGGCCCTAGAGAAATTAGAAGATTGGGCCAAAAGAAATCTTCAACAAAGACAAGTGCAGAGTCCTGCATTTAGGATGGAAGAATCCCATGCACCACTACAGACTAGGGACCGAATGGCTCGGCGACAGTTCTGTAACCTAGGGGTTACAGTGGACGAGAAGCTGGATATGAGTCAACAGTGTGCCCTTGTTGCCAAGAAGGCCAATAGCATTCTGGGATGTATAAGTAGGGGCATTGCCAGCAGATTGAGGGATGTGATCCTTCCCCTCTATTCGACATTGGTGAGGCCTCATCTGGAGTACTGTGTCCAGTTTTGGGCCCCACACAACAAGAAGGATGTGGAAAAATTGGAAAGAGTCCAGCGGAGGGCAACAAAAATGATTAGGGGACTGGAACACGATTTATGAGGAGAGGCTGAGGGAACTGGGATTGTTTAGTCTGCGGAAGAGAAGAGTGAGGGGGGATTTGATAGCTGCTTTCAACTACCTGAAAGGGGGTTCCAAAGAGGATGGATCTAGACTGTTCTCAGTGGTAGCAGATGACAGAACAAGGAGTACTGGTCTCAAGTTGCAGTGGGGGAGGTTTAGGTTGGATATTAGGAAAAACTTTTTCACTAGGAGGGTGGTGAAGCACTGGAATGGGTTATGTAGGGAGGTGATGGAATCTCCTTCCTTAGAAGTTTTTAAGGTCAGGCTTGACAAAGCCCTGGCTGGGATGATTTAGTTGGGGAATGGTCCTGCTTTGAGCAGGGGGTTGGACTAGATGATCTCCTGAGGTCCCTTCCAACCCTGATATTCTATGATTCTATGTTCTTGCACTGGTGTTTTTCTCCTGAATAACTTCTAGGCTTTTAAGCATGAGATGCTGCTGCTGCTTTTCTGCATGGTTTAAGGCTGACTCTATTAGAATAGACTGTATAGATAATACACTAATGTCTATTCATTTTCTATTTTCACTTGTGCAAGCACTCCCTGAATATAGAGTTCTTTAAGGTTATGTCTACTTGGAGCTAGTTGTGTGATTTCCCAATTTGCATAGACCTTCTTGCTCGAACTCTTACCTTGCGCAGCCCAGCTGCTTTCACTGTAATTTGCACAAGCATCAGTGAAACTAATGCCCGGGAAGTGTATCCAGCTAGAAAATATTGGCGAGGGAGCATACATCAACATGTGGACAAACTGATGAGGTCAGCACAAATAGCAAACCTCTCTTTGTTCTGCTTGCTGCATGAACCTCAGGGCAAAATAATCATAACTAGCTAAAAAGTGCGCATGGTACAGTGATTTAAACAGAAGTCAGCCATATTTATTAAAGTAACTAACTCTCCATTTCAGTCTAACTCAGTAATTTTTGTGCCAAGAGCATGTCAAGAATGCTACAGTGCCTTCAACTAGGTCTTGTGCATTTTGCTATAAATATTCAGAGACCTCAGGCTAGGTAGTGCTAATGTGAGTTGTGTGTAAAGGTAGGTGACCTCAGGAAATAATCAGCAACATACAATAAGGGACAGGTGTTGCTATAACAAAATAGTACATACAGCAAAGAATCTAACTCAAAGTCAGTTTTGATAACCAGTTGAGACAGCATAAAACTACCCCCCTTGGAAATCCTTTGACTCTGTTGATATTGCTTGCCAGAATGTTAACACAGGTGGTGGCAGAGCTGAGTGAATACTGTAAAAAAATATCTGCAAACATTTTGGTGAATAACACAAGTGAATTTGACACAATGGTATTCATGACTCCGAATGCTTGGAAACATATGGGTAGTCACAGGTGTGTTCACATTAACATTTGGGGAAAGCTCTGCTCATGTAATTACCTGTTTGATTCTGAATTCAGGAGTTATAAAACTTACCATCATCCAAAAGGAAGCAGAAGAAATACCAGGTGACTTCCGTGACTAGTCGCACAACTCGGATCAAGTACGAGCTGATACCAAATTTATTTATTTATTTAGTATGTGCATAGTCATCTAGCCAAGTGACTGCATCTTCAGTGGCATGACGCACTTCTTCTAGGCCACTGCTGAACCTAGTTGGCAGGCATTCATCAACAGTGTGCATCATCATCTGTGTCATGCCACAGCTGCACAAAGGGCTGTCATGAAGGCCCCAGTGATACTGGTTGGCTGTACAGAGACCTTGCCCAGTCTGGAACCTGTTCAACAGGGACCATTGGTGATGGGGCAGGTCAAAACCAGGTGAGCAAATTGTGGGGTTGGCAATGAGGGACTGGTTGGGGATTATAACAGATATCCATTCCTCTTGCCAGAGTGTTTCTGCTGTCACATCCTGGCACGGCGGATGAGACCATAATGGGCGATGTGATGGCTAACATGCAGCTGGTGGTTTTAAAAGGTCATTGTGCAGTAGCAGGCTTGAGTTGGCGCATACTTTCTCCAGTAACTTGCCAGTGGCAACTTCTCATCTGATATGAGGAGGAGCGATATTGCTCAGAATGGGAAGCCATGGGAGTGGAGTCAGATGCAGGGTGCTGGAGATGATACGCATGGCGGCATGCAACTGCGTATCCACCAGTTCGGTGTGTGACGATCAACTCTAAACTGATGTGCAGTACTCTGCCACTGAATACGATATGATACCAAATGAATATCTGTAACAAGACTCCCACAGCCTATGAGGTACCAGCAGACCATCAGCTGAAATTTGCTTTAAAAAAAGGGTTCATACAATTGCAAATAGTAAATCAATTCTTTAAAAAACCAAATGTCTGTCAGCAAACACTGATGACTGCATCGATTTCTAATATGTGTGTTAATTTTATAAAATATAATACAGCACTTTAATCAGATCTCCTCTTTCTTTGTAGAGCATGCAGGGAATACGATTCTGACATTGCTTTAGTGTATTAATAATAGCTAGCTCTTATATTGCACTTTTCATCCATAGATTGTGAAGTGCTTTACAGAGGATGTGAGTGTCATTGTCTCTGTTTCACTGATTTGGAAAGGAAATGAAGTATAGAGAAGTGAAAAGACTTGCCACATGCAGGGTCACGAGTAGATAGACACCAGGTCTCCCAACTCCTAGTCTAGAGCCCTAAGGCCTGGCTATTTTCCACTGGTACCCAAATGAAAATACAACATGCTGGATTTAAAAACAAAATATGTTCTGTGATGTTATACATTTGGAGGGCACCCTGACTACTTTATAGTCCTGGTATTTGAACAATGTTTCACTCTTATATCCTGCTGCCGTACTTCAGGTTACTGGCAATCACTTTTGAGGCTCTTTTGCTTTAAATTAAGATTTAAGGTGATCAGTTTAATATTGATCTACTCCTGGCAGTTGGTAAAACACCAACATTTAGTATTAGCTGCTAGCCTGATCTCATTTTAGCTTTATAAAACCACTGTTTCCCTTCAGTGGTGAAAACATACAAATGTTTCCCCTTGAATGGTTCTGAACAAGGCTTTTGATGGTTTCTGCCTTAATGCTTTCATCATTTGTGGTGTAGTTTACAAAAGGGAATTTAAGGATCATTTTAAAGTCACTAGATTGCAGATTATCTATAACAGCATGAAGGTTTCTGGCATTTGATGGCATTTACATTCACATAGATAAAATAAATTCTAACCCCCCACTCCCAAAAAAACCCTAGACTGAAAGATTTCTTTATGCTGCAACCAAACATCATAATATATTACATAGTCTTTACTGAAGCTGCTTCCCTCATAATTAGAAATATACATGGTTTGTCTCAGAGGTATCCAAATACTAGTTGGTCTGTCTTGTAGAGAATATATATAGAAGAAGCGGTGATGATGGTAGCACTAATTACTTAATGTTTGCAAAATATTTTCATGAAATGTGCTGAGCTTTATTATTGCCATGCACATTTGATTCTTAACAGAATTTTTTGTGTTGGAAGGGATTGCTGCTGGGTCACCATACAGGATTCATTTATCTCAACAGTCCTCATAGACATTTGCTTAGTCTGGCTTTGTGGTGGTGATGATGATTCAACTCTCCTTGGCTTCTTGTCCCTTTGCCCAACTGTTCCCATATTATCTTTCCCAATGCTTAATCTAAATTTTCCCTGCTTTCCTTTAAGCTCATTTGTTACCTTTTATTGTGTTCTCATTGGCTGATATGAAAAGTTGAACCTGTCCTAACCATAACATACCGACAAGAGTTGCTTGAGGTTAGTTAAAATGTTATAATCTTTTGTGAAAACTATTCACTATTTTTCAGCCATTCTTCTCTTTGTATTGAAGATGGTTATTGTCTCTGCCAGATTCAATATGCTTTGTTTTTATTTAATGTAAACAGTAATAGATTTTTTTTCAAGTCTGGAAGGGACCATTATGATCACTCTAGTCTGACCTCCTGAACATAGAATTTCACCCAGTGAAAGTTACAATCACTGTTTCTGCACCAAGGCCATAAATTATGGTATTAACATACTGGGGGACAAGAGACAATTTCTAAAGGGATTGAAAATAATTCTGTAGATAATGTAACTATTTTTATTCTCTGATGCAGTTAATAACAAGGAATAGTGGACTCCATTCACTACAAACTGCACAAAACAGTGGTAAACAGTTGTTACAATGTAACCAAAACTTGGGTGATTTTGTTCATGTCCTCAGAACTTCAAGGTGGAATTTTATGTTCTTGAATTCATATGCAGCTTGGATGTGGATGCACAGACTTGTTGTGCCTAATTACATGCTCATTACAGCACTGTTTAGGGGGCTTTCTGCTTTTTTTGTAACTTTGTAGTACAGTTGACTTGAATATCTAGTTGCAACATCCTGCAGTCAAGAACATAATACCAAATGTGTTCTCAGGAAGATATAAAATGATGAACAGAATGTGCTTATCCTTGTAGTCCCTTCATTTGTAACAGAAGTAATATTGATGATTAACTAAAAGTAATTAAGTAAAATTCAGTGCAAGCTACTTATATAAATGAGAATATAATTTTATTCAAATTTGCTGTAGGAGAGATCACAAGTGACTAGAACAGTGCAGGGGTGGCGAGTTGTATGGGCCCATGATGCCTGTGCTCCAGGAATATTCAGAGCATGGGGGGCCCGGCTCCACCAATGTCTGCGTCTCTCCACCTGCTGCCCCCGCACACCTCCCCCAGAGCATCTCCCAGCCCCGCCTGCTGCCCCTGGGCGATTTAAAAGGGCCCCCCCCACTGCACCATCGGCAGTGCAACAAGGCTAAAGTGGCTTCCTGCCCATCCTCGCGCTGCACAGCGTGCCACTCCCACAAGCAGTTGGCACATCCCTGCGGCCCTTGGGGGGGTGTGTCTCTGCACGCTACCCCCGCTCTGAGTGCTGACTCTGCCATTGGAACTGCGGCCAATGGGATCTGTGGGGGTGGTGCCTGTGGGCAGTGGTGCGCGGAGACCTCCAGCCCCCCACCTAGGAGCCGCTGCCAGAGGGGTGTGCGGGTCACTTTTGAGAGCTACCAGAAGTAAGTGCTGCACCCCGCCCGCATCCCAACCCCTATCCCAGACCAGAGCCTGCACCCAGCACCCAATCTGCCTCCCAGAACCCGCACCTCTCTCATACCCAAACTCCCTCCTAGAGCCTTAGGCAAGTGTGTGTGTGTGGGGGAAAGGAGGCGGGACTTGGACCCGTTCTGGGCACCACCAAAAATTATACAAATCTGCCGCCCCTGGAACAGTGTGAGCAGGGATTGCAGTTTTGTGAAATTTGATTTTCTTCTTGGTGAAGTTAATTACATGTGTCATCTGGATTTGATTGCTGAAGTACACTACAGCTTTGGTAGCATGTAGCCACCCCAAAAAACAGTTTGAAATATGCCTCTTACTCTGAGAGTCCTCTCACTTGCCATCAAAAGCTTCAATAATGCAAAAATAATTATTCTATAATTATTTGTATAACCACCTACAGCGGATCTAATTAACATGTTCAGTGCTCAAATACTTACCTGTTCAGTAATACAAAGCACCTTTTCACTATGTTTGTCTTGATGCAATAAATGTCAACTGGTCAGCAATAGTCACAAACAGGAAGTGAGAAGTGGTGCAAAATATCTGTCTGTCCACATGCATTCCCTGCTCATGAAGTCGTCAGGATGGCAACTTGCTGAGTGCATATGTAAAATGATTGTGCAGTTGCAGACACAACTAGTTGAATGTGTAAAATTTGGCATACAGATTTGGAGGCTGGAGTTGAAAATCTCAATCTAACCACAGCTCCGAGACCCATGTTGCATGCATCAGTGCATAATTTAAACACTTTCTGGACTGGCCAAATGGTTGTTTTTGATGCAATTTGGTTCTCTGTATCAAAACTTTTTTGACAGGTGTTTGACCAAACCACTTTTCTTGAAATGTATATTTTGTAGTGCTCTGTATCTACTTCTCATGCTATGTTTTTTCCATTTTCAACAAGCTAGTATTTTCAGTGTTTTGTTCCCTCTTCAGAAACCCTCTTCCCATTTAGCCATACTCCAGTTATTACAAATGGGTAGATCTGATCTCCCACCCATAGACAGAAAAGTAGCCATCTGAAGTCAGTGGGGTAATTTCTTTACTTTTGCTAATAAAAGCCACGGAAAAGAAACATAGAAAAAGCATCCAGTTTAGTTAGGAGTGGTAAACTGGTAAATGCCTGAATTCCCTTTTAAAAGTGTACCATGAAGTGTTCTATGGTAATGGTCCATAAGAGAAGTGAAACTGCAGTGTTGGGATCTTTACTGATGTGTGTGTGTGTGTGTGTGTGCGTGTGTGTGTGTGTGTGTGTGAGAGAGAGACACACACTTCTGTCTTCTTCAACAACAAATTCCCACATTTAGTCCTTTTGTCAGAGAACTTCTCATGGTTACACTCAAAGGCTTTTTGTCATCTTCTATTACATATAGTATTATGGTCAGACTAGGAAACTGGGTTTGAGAAGGGTAAACTCTTTTCTGGCATGTGCAGAGTATTGAATGAAGAATGAACTTGGCTTTGTGACTCATGCCCTTGGGACAAAAACTATGGGTTATAAATGTAATTTTGCATGTAACATTTAGTTTTTAGTGTTTATTTTTAAAAAAAAGGGGGGGGAGGGCTCGATCCTTCAGTCTGGCCCAATTGTGCTCAGAGAAGAATCTGAGGTTCGGGGATGGGGAGAGAGGTGAGTTCATCTGGCTTTATGCTATCTTTTGTAGCTCTCGTCTTCTGAGTTTGTTGGAGGTAGGTTCAACCCCTAGTATAAGTTAGAGCAGCCTGGGGCTTTTATTTTCTAGCCAGGTGCCCCAGGTCCCCAGCAGCTGTTCCAGCAGCCAGGAATAGACCGTGTAGACATTACAGCTATACCCATTCTATTTGCTTTACTCCCTATTCCAAAAGTTACAGGTGGGGTGGGGCACAGTAGCTGTAGGCCACCTGGGAATTCTTCCTGCACTAGGAAACATTCCTAGTTGGCCAGATCTATTGGGTTTCCAATCACAGGAGGTCAGACTAGGTGATTGGGCGGTCCCTTCTGGCCTTAAACTCTGACACTTTCCACTGAGAGACTGGCACCAAGGCGCAGTATCAGAATGGAGAATCAGGATCCAAATGTTTAAACTTGTGCTTACTATAGTGTATAGAAACTGTGTAGTATTCCTTGAAAAAGTTGCAAGTCCTCTAGTGGTGCTCACTGGATTCTGTTTTAGAAATAAGTCAGACTAATTTGTATATAGAGTTAAGCCTTCCATACTTGTATACGTTAAGTAAACCTGATTATTTGGAGCCCCCATGTGGTTTCTAGATATTATTTTGTTGGGTAAAAAGCAAAAGATGCAACATATACAACATTTAATTATTTTGCCTTTGGATAGCTTCAACACAAGTGAAAATTAAGTTCCGATGATGGAATGCTTATATTTCTATATCTTCTAAGACTGTGGGGCCATTTTTCTTTTGTAATTAAAAATGTAGACATACTTATTAAAAGCATAATTTTGAATGTGTTCCTTCCTCCACTGAAGGGTAACCCCATCTGACAGGATGTGCACAGATCAGAGTTGGCCTTGGAAAGAAATAATGTTTCCGTCTTGTGCAATGAGAAATGAAGATAATTGTGGAAAGCCTTTTGGGGTGACTTCTGCTGGTTGGTCTTGTAAGAAAACGTGAGAGGCTGGCCTAACCTTTCCATGGGACTCAGCAGGCAAAATTCATCCCAGCTGTGCAGTCCGTGCAATACATTGACTTCAGAAGAGGGGAGCGGCTGCTAGGAGGACTGCTGTAGTCTCTGGCCAAATGTCAGGCTACCTGCTAGCAATGGGTAAGATTCAAGGATATATTTTTAACTTTCCCCCATCATATGTGGCCACTAAAGCAAACACGATTCAATCCGGTTTCCAGGTCAGTTCAGTCTGGTTTAAGTGGCACTGTTTTGTATGGATTTTTGTTTTTATTTAATTGCCATTCATATTCCCAGGGCACCTATTCTCATTGCAGTACTCCTAATCCAAACCTGAGAAGGGAGCTATCTACAGGTTTATGAAGAGCCATTTGGAGCATGAAATACGTGCCATAAATTCACTGCTGAAAGGCATCTTCAGAGACCAAATCCAAGTCCCTTGCTTTTTGAGGAACCCTTTTTGGTCAAGGAACTTACCTGACAGTGCTTTGAATGTCAGAATGAGTGAGGAATACCTATCCCTCTTATGAATGCCTCGGGGACACAACAGGGGAGTTGGATAGGAAAACAGCACAACTTATTATCCATTCCATTAATATCAAATGAAGATCATTGCAGAAAGGGACTACAAATATTCACATGAATAAGATCTTAAATTTGTTTTTTCTTATGCCACCTGTTCTAGCTGCTAAAAAATGTTGTTTTTATGTAGCGTTATTACAGAAAAATGGAAACATAGCTGAGTAATAGTCATTTTCACTCCACGCTGTCGATTCCAATGGCAGGTCTTCATTAGTCACAAGCACTTGCAGTATGGGGACGACTGCTGTTTCTTACACTTGTGGGCAAACATTTGTATCATAAATCAGTAACTCCAGGAAATTATAATAGAACAGAAACCATGCTTGCTTCTGTGCCTGTTTGCTTACTTTGAGTTTGCAGAATCTGATTGAATTTGAAGATAAACTACCTAGGATTTTCAGTTTGTGTCCAGATTCACAACACGCCACTTTATGCTAGCATTTGAAAGACTTTACAGAAAGCATGCAGGGGAAGAGGGAGGTACAGCAGGTCCTTAAATACATCCGTTCCGCTAATGATTTCACTAAATCATCCTTTGCTACTGTGCTGTATGTGCTTCTATTGTACATTAATTTCCCTTGTGCACATGGTGATATTACAGATCAAGTGCAGAATTACTGACAGAGTTATTCCTGACATAAATAAGCAATTTACTCCCACTCACAAAAAAAAAAAGGAAAGAAAAGAAAAGAGACAATTCCTTTTACCTTGCAGCTATTGGAGGAGATTCCATAGGAGGAACTATAAATATGGCAATTCTTATGTGACCCTTAGACTTGCTATTACCCTGTTTACTCAACACCAGATTAGGAAGAGTTCTTGATGCCTATTTTACCTCCTACTTGTCCCCTCCCACAAAGAGTCTTGCCAATATTAAGCTAGGATATTGCAAAAAGAGTACATTTTATTTCAAAATGATTGCAGGGGACTTTAAGCATAAGATTTCTGCAAAACTTTGTCGGAAGGGGGATTGTTTTTAATAACAAAATCATTTTTAGCTAGTAATATTAGAATGATTGACCATGCAAATTACATTCTTACATGTGAGCCGAAAAGAAAGTGTGCTGGGCATACAAGAATAAAATTGAGTTAGTGAAGTACAGTTTGTAGCATAGTTAGTGTACATGCAGTTACAAAGGTGATCAGTAATTTTTCTTGGTTAATCTAACTTTCTTCAATTAGTGCAGTTTCTCAATACGGGCAATAAACCTTTCCGTATCTCAATTCTTATATTCATAAGAAGCATGTGAAACATGTTGAACATCTATCTTCATGTCCTGAGTTTTTTCTTTCCAAGTTCCTCATCAGGACTTTGCAATAAAGTACAGACCGGAAGAAAACTGCCCCCTAAAAATTCAGTACAGGATTTAAAATGAGCCCATGAGATATGGGGATCTTAATCTGTGCTCTGAGAATAGTTATGCAGTAGAGACATGCTCAATAAAGCTCTTATTTTATGTACCTAACTATTTTATGCCTCAGTGTCTTGATTTGAGAAGCTCCCTAATAACCTGAGATATAAATCCCAGATTAAAACACTTCCCTTCCTATATCTGATCTTCAGACTATTGATGCATGAGTTCTTTCAGGGATATATACTCTTACAATCCCCATTATTATGATATTAGGGAAATGTCCTGTTACACTATAGCAAGATCATATTTATAGTCCTGGGAACTTCAGCTGGTAGATGTATTTCATCATGACGGCTGAAAAACAAATACCACTGAAGAGTCACCTGGTACATGTGGTCCAGCATCTGTCACATTCTGGATGCCTTTAAAACCTTGCCAGTTTGTCCACCCAGGCATACATCTGTCTAGAGCAGGGACTGGCAACATTTGGCACGCGGCCCACCAGGGAAATCCATCGGCGTGCCGGGACGGTTTGTTTACCTTCAGCGTCTGAAGGTTTGGCCGATCGCAGCTCCCACTGGCCATGGTTCACCATTCCAGGACAATGGGGGCTGGGGGAAGTGGTGGCCAGCACATCCCTTGGCCCACTTCCCACAGCTCTCATTGGCCTGGAACGGTAAACTGCGGCCAGTGGGAGCTGGGATCGCCCGAACTGCAGATGCGGCAGGTAAACAAATTGGCCCGGCCTACCAGGGGCTTTCCCTGCAGAAGTAGTGGAACAAGTTTGGGAACCACTGTCCTAGAATAATGACAAGTGAGCTGTAGCTCACAAAAGCTTATGCTCAAATAAATTTGTTAGTCTCTAAGGTGCCACAAGTCCTCCTTTTCTTCTTACTGCCCTAGAAGTATTTTATTATTTACCAGAGTCTAACTAAGCAAAACACAGATAGAAAGATTTTCACTTCCCCTCCCCTTCCTGAGTTGACCCAGATTAAATTGGATAGCAAATATTTTATCCTATATTCCCCTCCATCTGCAATTATATTTGAACTTAGGTAATATTGTAGTGTGCAAAATAATGCAGATAGGATGCAATGATGCCATTTAGAAGTCATGAAAAAATTAAACAGCACAAGCAAATCAATCATAACTTCCCTCACTATCTGGTTGCCTCTAGTGTGTAATAAAGAGATTTCCCTGAAGCTCATTCCTTTATTACAGATCCATCCTTTTATTACAAATACTTTTTTTCTATGAATACTAAACTCCTGGTGTACTGGATCACTGTCAGACAGCAATAGGTCACTCATTACTGTGAAAAATTAAATTATCTCTTTTTTTTTGTCCAGTTTGGAAAAAGGGGAGATCTTCTGACTTCAAAATCAGTGGATGGGTCTCATTAAAAACAATGGGTTTCAGAGTAGCAGCCATGTTAGTTTGTATCCACAAAAAGAACAGGAGTACTTGTGGCACCTTAGAGAGTAACAAATTTATTAGAGCATAAGCTTTCATGGGCTACAGCCCACTTCATTGGATGCATAGAATGGAATATATAATAAGAAGATTGCCACCCTTAAGTCTTTTACTGAGTGGCCAGAGAGGTTGAAGTGTTCTCCTACAGATTTTTGAATGTTATGATTCCTGATGTCAGATTTGTGTCCATTCTTTTGCGTAGAGACTGTACATTGGACACTCAGTAAAAGACTTAAAGGTGGCAATTTTGCAACAGAAAAGCTTCAAAAACAGACTCCAACGAGAAACTGCTGAGCTTGAATTAATATGCAAACTAGATACCATTAACTTGGGTTTGAATAGAGACTGGGAGTGGCTGGGTTATTACACATATTGAATCTATTTCCCCATGTTAAGTATCCTCATACCTTCTTGTCAACTGTCTAAATGGGTCATCTTGATTATCACTACAAAATTTTTTTTCTCCTGCTGATAATAGCTCATCTTAATTAATTAGCCTCTTACTCCACCTTTTCATATTCTCTGTATGTATATATATATATCTTCTTACTATATGTTCCATTCTATGCATCTGATGAAATGGGCTGTAGCCCACGAAAGCTTATGCTCTAATAAATTTGTTAGTCTCTAAGGTGCCACAAGTACTCCTGTTCTTATTGAAAACAATGTATTGCTTCAAAATACAGCCCTTCTACAAAGCCTTCATACACAATAGCAAAGGTGTCCAGCACTACAGCTTTACTTTATGTCCCATCAAATTACTTTGGATTGTACTATGTCTGTTGCCTAAGCATTCAAGAACAAAGAATCATCTTATCATCTAGTGTCAGGCATGCGGTGCACACATGCATGCCATTTGTATCTCTTGCAAACACAAAAACTGTTGAAGGGAATAAAGAGAGGGACTAAGAATAAGGAACTTTCTGTCAGAAAGAAATGAGTAACCACCAGCCTGCCATGACCCTGAGGGTCTTGAACCTCTACATGGTTCCTAGTTGCCACCCAGCGGCCTGCTGCTAACTAACTGGGCAGGAGAGACCATGAAACTCAAAATTAAATAAGGGAGCTCTTCTCTAGGCCTGAATTAGAGGAACACTGTGAATTCTGATTGGTGAGGGCTTCCTATTGAAACACAAAGAGAGGCACAGGAAGTTGGCCACACAGTTGAGCTTTGCCTGGCTGATACATTAGAACCTGTCTTCTTGTCTGACTCCTAATTTCCCTCTCTTGTTCCTGATTCTTGCCCCAGTCTCTGAATCCAGCTCTGACGCTTGGCCAGTCTCTCAGCTCCAGCTCTGACCATTAGATCTGGCCACCTACATCCCATCCCTGACATAGCATCACTGCATTCAGCTAAAGCCAAAACTGGCCTCTTAGCCCAAGTGTTTCTGCAGTGGGTACTCCTCTCACACATGTTCATTAAGAAACACAGAAACCCCAAAACCTCTAAGCCTGCCTCTTGGTGGTATTGTCAGTGCATTGTTGAATTTTTAACTTCTTGTAAGTACTCGAGTGCTATGGTGATGAGGACTATAAAAGCACCTGGATAGATACAGTATTCCTCTGTGGGGGTGTGGGAGAATATGTGCTGCATGTGCATATTCTATATAATTGCAATTTAATCAGAAACAGAGAGCCTTGGGATATTTTATGTGATACTTTGCTTATGTGCAGTATCGGCACCTGTGAAGTGTCCTCATTTTTCTTTCAAGTTAGGTGTCAAATGCAGAATTTTTCTGCTTATAAAGATCTGTTGGAAAACTTTTTTTATCACCACATAAATGCGGTGTGGCTTTTTTTTTAAATATAAATCAGGTTCTCAATTTGCAATTTTTCTTTTTCCCCAGTCTGTTAACAAAAATAAATGATCAGTAATTGCTAGTAATGGCTGACTTGTCTGGGAATTATCACTGGAGTATAAAATGTAATTTGACTGTCATTATGATTGTTTCATTTCTTCCACTAAAGATTTTGATCTTCTAATTTAGAAATGTGAGGTGTTTATTGGATAAATGTTAAATTTGTGCTAATCTTCTGTATGGATTTCATTTTTGTCCTTTTGGGTTTATCATCATCTGTTTCCTGAGATGAATTAAGTGGAGCTCAAATCAAAAAAATTTGCAATTTTCCCATCTCAAACTGACCAGATACAAATAAGACACTCTGAAGCTCAGTACTGGAAAAAACATGTACGAGTATTTCATACCAAACCAAAATGTCCCATTTTGCCCTGTCCCCTTACATTTGCTCTCCTAAAGCAGACAATTCCTTACTCCAGCAGAACAAAACTGATCTTTCATGCCTTCTTTCAGCCCTCTCTAACAATCTCTCAAGCTTTCTTTTACACAGGATCTCCTCATTGCCCCATCACTCTCTAAATCAAGGCTCCCCTTCTATACCCCAATCGTTTGCCATCATTCTTTACCCTGCCATATTCTCAGAGTCAGATCACCCTGATGCTCCCTTTCTACATTAGATTGCTTGCTAAAGAACCTCCCCCAGTCCTTACTAGACCTTTTTTCTGCAAGGGGTAATGATCCTGTAGTGCTACTATTGGAGTGACAGTGGAAATGTCTGGGAGCATTTCTAATGGGAAAGAGATGATTCCAGAAGCCTGAGCTTTTCACTCTTTGTGAGCTGAGTCTTTTCTGTAGTTTCTTCAACCAACCTCTCTCTGCTATTGTGGAAATCCCTTTCAACTTAACACACCCTAACCTGTCTTCAAAAATAAGAAAACTTTACTTTGCTGCACCCCTTGTGCCCCTTCCTGTGTGTGCTACTTATCCTGCATGCTGCTAAAGTTGTTTCTCCCCTTCTATCTGCTGTGATGGAAGGTGGCTGTGTTCAGCGGTGGCTTCTGAGTGGGATGGTTGAGGTCATTCTTATCTGTCCTCTGGTTTCTTGATGGCACTAGAATGGTGTAACTGTAAATATGCCAGGCATGTTAGACCCTTAGCCTTTTAGTGTGAGTCAGCACAGGGGAGGATGACCCCACCCTTCTCTATAGAGGTTTTAAGACCTATTCAGTGCCAAGTGCCACCTCCTGAGCCATGTGAGTTTTGTGAAGACACACATTCCAGGGAGAAGCCAGTCCCAGGGGCCATAGAAACCAAAGCCAGCAAAAGCAGACCCCTAAACAGCCTCAGCAAATTCTGCAATAGGAATTGGTGGATGCTAATGTCATGAGACTGCTCCTGTTTTGAGTGGATTTTTTCTTTTCTGTGCTGGTGAGATGTTTGCTTCAGCCCCATCCCGCTCTCTTCTTCAGAGTCACTTCACCTCACCCTTGCTCCTCTTCTCCCCTGCCCTGCCCCCTTACTCACTCCATTCTAGTGAATTCCTTCTTAACAAAGCTCCACCCAAAGATTTTCTTTAAAAAACGGCACGGATATGCCATATGCTGCCCTTGCGTTGTTCACTTTGCTTGTGTTCCATCTTTTTCTCTTCCCCTGTATCTGTTCTGTCCAGATTATAAATTCTGCAGGCCATGGACTGTCTACTACTCTGTCTGTACAGTGCCTAGAACAATGAGGCTCCATTCTCCATCAATCATAAGGCACTAACCCAATAAACATAATAAGTATGTCTAACTAGATAGGTTCTCTAGACTTACCAGGGTGAGACTGCATGAGTGTTAGACTGCTCTCTAGATGCTGGATGTTTAGCTATATCACTTTTTGGCCTTTTGCAGGTGATAGAGGCTGATATATGGTTTGGCTGTATGGCCATCTCACTGAATATATTCCTTAACAAAGAAAGAAAACTACAGCACTGCAGGTTTCCCACTGCTCTGTTAATGCATCCTGATAAACCTTAAATAGGACATTTTGCACTTGGAGCTGAGCTGTGACAATCGAGATTTTGTGTGTGTGTTGGATTGTTGAACTTTTGGAAGCCTTCAGATGCCAATGATTTTTAGTAATACGTGCCTTAACGAAAGGACAAGGCATTAGCTCAAATGCCATCTCTAAAGGGTATATAGACTTTCTTTAATGTTCCCATCTTTTATTAGCCAAAGCAAGTTAAAAGTAACTATTTTTGAAGTAATAACTGAACTCCTCAGTCATCTCCATCTAAGAGGGTGAATCACAGTCTTTTGTCTGAGCACTGCATTTAGAGACTTTGGTATTATCCTGTAAGCAATTCTTGCTTACAGAAGCAGTCACAATAAACTCAGTGGGTCAGATTCTGAATGCACATGCAAAAATGGTAAATCAGGAGTAGTTAGGCCAGTGTAAAATTGATGTGAAATGAAAATGGAGTCAGTGGGGTTATTCAATTCACAAGGGGTTTGGGACCTAAGATGGAAGTGAATTTTACATAAAATAAAAATATTTAAAAGTTAAAAAAAAAGAAGATTTTTTTCCAGTGGGGTCTCCCTGCCAGTTATATTCAGAATTTTTTTTTGTTCTTTACCTAATAATGTCCTTCACCTCTCATCTATATCTTTCCACCTATTTGAGAGCTCCACTTTTCTGGTAACTTGGTTTTAAAGGTTTATAGTGCATATTAAAATGTCCTAGATGAAGTACTTATATAGAACAACATGCTGATATGGATTTTAGAGTTTGCTGGCTGGATTATTTCCAATTAGAATCACCAGATTAATGATACATACAGAAAAATAAAGGCAGGAAATAAACATAGGAGCAGTGGTACTATAGATACTCAAGCAAAAAAATACTGCTGGTAATTATATTTTTTATTATGAAAAAAGAGGGAGTTTGTACAGCTAATCTTTAATGACAGATATACTGGATTACTTTAGGTCAGTATCTTTAAAAACTGGCTGAAAAAAGAATTTTTGCAGACAGTAATCATCAGACTATAAAATTGTAGAAATACTATTCAAGCTATTTAAATACATTTACCAACTATTAGATCTCAGATTTGGGTATGTGTGTATTTATGTGACTCTGTCTCTCTCTCTCTTGCTCTCTCTGTCAGTCTCAATAAATGTCAGTCTCCTTAATGCCAGTCTCCTATTGTGAAGCTGTTTTGGGTACTGACCTGCTAATACATATGATATAACTAATAGAAATTTGCACTCAGATGTTGGTATAAACTTCGAAAGACTAGCAAACAACCCAGCACCACCACAGCCAGTTTTCCAGCTGGCTGAAAAATCTCAACACTTTTGGACACAGGTATTTTTGACCAATTTTACAAATGGAACTGAAGCTTTCCCATTCTAGGTTCCTCATTCTCATTCACATCAGCCACACTATCAGAGGCTCGTTCACCTGCGCATCTACCAATGTGATATATGCCATCATGTGCCAGCAATGCCCCTCTGCCATGTACATTGGCCAAACTGGACAGTCTCTACGTAAAAGAATGAATGGACACAAATCAGACGTCAAGAATTATAACATTCAAAAACCAGTTGGAGAACACTTCAATCTCTCTGGTCACTCGATCACAGACCTAAGAGTGGCTATACTTCAACAAAAAAGCTTCAAAAACAGACTCCAACGAGAGACTGCTGAATTGGAATTAATTTGCAAACTGGATACAATTAATTTAGGCTTGAATAGAGACTGGGAATGGATGAGTCATTACACAAAGTAAAACTATTTCCCCATGGTATTTCTCCCCCCCACCCCACCCCCCACTGTTCCTCTGATATTCTTGTTAACTGCTGGAATTAGCCTACCTGCTTGTCACCATGGAAGGTTTTCCTCCCCCCCTGCTGTGGGTGATGGCTTATCTTAAGTGATCACTCTCCTTACAGTTTTCAGAGTAGCAGCCCTGTTAGTCTGTATTCGCAAAAAGAAAAGGAGTACTTGTGGCACCTTAGAGACTAACAAATTTATTAGAGCATAAGCTCTCCTCTGTTTTTTCCACCAAATGCATCCGATGAAGTGAGCTGTAGCTCACGAAAGCTTATGCTCTAATAAATTTGTTAGTCTCTAAGGTGCCACAAGTACTCCTTTTCTTTTCTCCTTACAGTGTGTATGATAAACCCATTGTTTCATGTTCTCTGTGTGTGTGTATATAAATCTCTCCTCTGTTTTTTCCACCAAATGCATCCGATGAAGTGAGCTGTAGCTCACGAAAGCTTATGCTCTAATAAATTTGTTAGTCTCTAAGGTGCCACAAGTACTCCTTTTCTTTTTGCGAATACAGACTAACACGGCTGCTACTCTGAAACCTGTCATTATGCAAGGCACTGAATTTAGCCGTATAGAGTGGAAATCCGTCAACTTCATGAAAAAACTCGCACAGATACAGACAGACATCATCTTCCTCTCCAAATGCAAACAGATGGACATCATACTGAAAGGACTGAAGGTAAAAAATCCATTACAATCTACATACCACACAGACTATGCTGACAGCTTGTGCCACACATTCTCAAGGAAACTGCGGAACCACCTGATTAACATCCTCTACAGCAAACAGGGAAAGATTAAGAATGAGCTCTCAAAACTGGATACTCTCATAAAGAACCAACCTTCCACACAAACTTCCTCGTGGCTGGACTTTACAAAAACTAGACAAGCCATTTACAAAACACACTTTGATTCTCTACAAAAGAAAAAGGACACTAAGCTATCTAAACTACTATATGCCACAAGGGGCCACAACAATGGTTCCCGTAACCCATCCAGCAATATTGTTAATCTATCCAACTATACTCTTAGCCCAGCGGAAGAATCTGTCCTATCTCGGGGCCTCTCCTTTTGCCCCTCCACCCCCACGAACATGATACAGTTCTGTGGTGACCTAGAATTCTATTTTCGACGTCTCAGACTCAAGGAATATTTCCAACACACCTCTGACCAACATATTAACCCACAGAGACCTTCCTGCCAACACTACAAAAAGAAGGATTCTGGGTGGACTCCTCCTGAAGGTCGAAACAGCAGCCTGGATTTCTACATAGACTGCTTCCGCCGACGTGCACGAGCTGAAATTGTGGAAAAGCAGCATCGCTTACCCCATAACCTCAGCCATGCAGAACACAGTGCCATCCACAGCCTCAGAAACAACTCTGACATCATAATCAAAAAGGCTGACAAAGGAGGTGCTGTCGTCATCATGAATAGGTCGGAGTATGAACAAGAGGCTACTAGGCAGCTCTCCAACACCACTTTCTACAAGCCATTACCCTCTGATCCCACTGAGAGTTACCAAAAGAAACTACAGCATTTGCTCAAGAAACTCCCTGAAAAAGCACAAGAACAAATCCGCACAGACACACCCCTGGAGCCCCGACCTGGGGTATTCTATCTGCTACCCAAGATCCATAAACCTGGAAATCCTGGACGCCCCATCATCTCAGGCATTGGCACCCTGACAGCAGGATTGTCTGGCTATGTAGACTCCCTCCTCAGGCCCTTCGTTACCAGCACTCCCAGCTATCTTCGAAACACCACCGATTTCCTGAGGAAACTACAGTCCATTGGTGATCTTCCTAAAAACACCATCCTAGCCACTATGGATGTAGAAGCCCTTTACACCAACATTCCACACAAAGATGGACTACAAGCCGTCAGGAACAGTATCCCCGATACTGTCACGGCTAACCTGGTGGCAGAACTTTGTGACTTTGTCCTGACCCATAACTATTTCACATTTGGTGACAATGTATACCTTCAAATCAGCGGCACTGCGATGGGTACCCGCATGGGCCCACAGTATGCCAACATTTTTATGGCTGACTTAGAACAACGCTTCCTCAGCTCTCGTCCCCTAATGCCCCTACTCTACTTGCGCTACATTGATGACATCTTCATCATCTGGACCAATGGAAAAGAAGCTCTTGAGGAATTCCACCATGATTTCAACAATTTCCATCCCACCATCAACCTCAGCCTGGACCAGTCCACACAAGAGATCCACTTCCTGGACACTACGGTGCTAATAAGCGATGGTCACATAAACACCACCCTATATCGGAAACCTACTGACCGCTATTCCTACCTACATGCCTCTAGCTTTCATCCAGATCATACCACTCGATCCATTGTCTACAGCCAAGCGCTACGATATAACCGCATTTGCTCCAACCCCTCAGACAGAGACAAACACCTACAAGATCTCTATCATGCATTCCTGCAACTACAATACCCACCTGCTGAAGTGAAGAAACAGATTGACAGAGCCAGAAGAGTACCCAGAAGTCACCTACTACAGGACAGGCCCAACAAAGAAAACAACAGAACGCCACTAGCCATCACCTTCAGCCCCCAACTAAAACCTCTCCAACGCATCATCAAGGATCTACAACCTATCCTGAAGGACGAGCCATCGCTCTCTCAGATCTTGGGAGATAGACCAGTCCTTGCTTACAGACAGCCCCCCAATCTGAAGCAAATACTCACCAGCAACCACACACCACACAACAGAACCACTAACCCAGGAACCTATCCTTGCAACAAAGCCCGTTGCCAACTCTGTCCACATATCTATTCAGGGGATACCATCATAGGGCCTAATCACATCAGCCACACTATCAGAGGCTCGTTCACCTGCGCATCTACCAATGTGATATATGCCAGCAATGCCCCTCTGCCATGTACATTGGCCAAACTGGACAGTCTCTACGTAAAAGAATGAATGGACACAAATCAGACGTCAAGAATTATAACATTCAAAAACCAGTTGGAGAACACTTCAATCTCTCTGGTCACTCGATCACAGACCTAAGAGTGGCTATACTTCAACAAAAAAGCTTCAAAAACAGACTCCAACGAGAGACTGCTGAATTGGAATTAATTTGCAAACTGGATACAATTAACTTAGGCTTGAATAGAGACTGGGAATGGATGAGTCATTACACAAAGTAAAACTATTTCCCCATGGTATTTCTCCCCCCCACCCCACCCCCCACTGTTCCTCTGATATTCTTGTTAACGGCTGGAATTAGCCTACCTGCTTGTCACCATGGAAGGTTTTCCTCCTTTCCCCCCCTGCTGTGGGTGATGGCTTATCTTAAGTGATCACTCTCCTTACAGTGTGTATGATAAACCCATTGTTTCATGTTCTCTGTGTGTGTGTATATAAATCTCTCCTCTGTTTTTTCCACCAAATGCATCCGATGAAGTGAGCTGTAGCTCACGAAAGCTTATGCTCTAATAAATTTGTTAGTCTCTAAGGTGCCACAAGTACTCCTTTTCTTTTTGCGAATACAGACTAACACGGCTGCTACTCTGAAACCTGTCATTCAAGGTTGGCACCTCAGAGCCTGCTGGAAATCAGAAAAATCTGTTCTAGCCTCTGCCATTATTCATTGTGACTTTGGGTAAGACACTGAGAGGCCACTTTTGAAAGTTTGACCCTATTTCCCTATTTGACCTAGGAAGCTGTTCACACAACTTGTGCATGTTGAACTCGAGTGCAAAGATAGATTAAAATAAAAAAATCAGGTGCCTTATATATCAGCTTTGCGAGAGGAGTAAAAAGAAATGTAATGAGTAAGGAAACCCTGTAACCTTAACTGTTGGCCCTATAAAGAGCACAAATGCAACTTCTAGTAGCTGAACTGATGTTTATAGATTAGAACCCAGTGGTTCCCTGGGGCATGCAGAGAAATAATCATGTAGGCTGCTTTGTGCCCAGCTGTGGGATTGATTAGAAAAACTTGCTTCTAAGAACAAAGGCAGAGGATTGTAATTTTTTGTTTTATGAAACATAATTGAAGTTTAGCAATTACTGAACATGTGTCTGTAACTGACTGGCAGTTGTTTACCTGAAAACATTGCACCCCTGTGATTAGGCGGTGATCCTACTGGCAAAAGGTTAAATGGATTATGTTGACTCACTGAACCAAGTGGCCTGTTCCCCCACCTGGATATAAGGGAGGTGGGAGTGATTTCAGAAATAGTGACTAGATCTAGGGGATTGGACTGAGCAGTCCTGAGGGAGAAAGCCTGGGGAAAAGTCTTGAGCTGAACTTTGTTGTGAAGTTAGTTTCTTTATTAATAAAGCCAGACCCCAGGAAGGAGTGAGGCTTTGGGTATGTCTACACTGCAGTTAAACCTGTCAGCTGACTTGGGCTTGGACTGTAAAATTGCAGTGTAAACACCTGGGCTGGAGCCTGGGCTGTAAAGAGAGCTGTAAACTCTATATAAGCCTGAGAGCTTCTCTCTTCACCAACAGAAATTGGTCCAATAAAAAATATTACCTCATCCACCTTGTCTCTATAATATCCTGGGACCAGTAGGGCTACAATACCACTGCATAAAAACAAGTAGCTCACTCAGAAGTCAGATATCTCAGTGGCCTTGGGTCCTGAAATAACATATCCGGTTAGTTAACATGTTTCTTAAGTTAACGTTCAACACGATTTTGACATTAGAGCAAGGCCCATCACATTTTAAAAACATGTTAACTGGGGTTGCCTGTGACAAGCTAACATGTTTTCAAACATGACGTCCCTGTTTATGCTGGATACTAACAAGTCTTCGGACATGATACATTTTCCCAGTGCAGTTGTTTGCATCTGTGCTTTTGTTTGTTTAAATCTTTAAAATAAATATCAATGGTTATGATTGCATATCCCATATTTCTGTATAGAGGACGAAGTGATGTTGGAGCACAGGACAGGGGAGAAGTTGTAGGGCTGTTTTATTAGAACAAAGGTAAAAGGCAAATCTTTTTAAAAACTATCTTTTTTAGAATAAGTTAGACTTCCAAATGATTGCTCCACTGAACTTGTGTTGTCTATTAGCACATGGAAATGAAGGTGCAACGGTAGCTGGTTACACTGAATACTAGATTTTTATTTTATTTTATTATTATTTTTTTTTTTTGCTATGCTGCAGTTGCTTGGTAGACTATAAATAAAAAAAAATTGGGGAAGCTTATGGAAGCGCCATCATTTTTCCATTTTAAATGTGACAAGTGACCATTAAAGTCCCTTCTTTCTTGTTTAACTCTACTTACTCCACTGATTTTAGTGAAACACAGCCATTTGTGATAGAATACACTCCTTTATTGGACTTTCTGCAGGCTAAAACTTGCTGTTTGGAAAAAACAGGTTTGGTCACTTTGAAAGAAAATAAAAATGGGGAAATCCTGCCTCCCACCCCGACTTCCCAAGTCCTCAACAGCAGTCAAACAGGATGCCTCTGGTGGAATGCGGGTCCATGCAGCAGTGCACACCCCTGTGAGCCATGTGAATCCAAAGGGGTGTCTGGGAATGGGACGGGAGCAATGGATCTCCATGGGTGTGCATAGCCATTTGCCATTCCCTGCATAGCAAGGGTGCAGAAGCGGTGGGGCTTCTGCAGCTGCCACAGAGTAGCTTTGAAAGATTTATAAGGTCATCCTAAGGGTGCCTCAGTGCACAACCTTTTCGCTCTTAAAGAAATAACGCATACAGACCCTGTTCTTGCCTCGTAACATAAAAAGTTAGACTTGCATATTCTTTAGAGACTAGCTGTAGCAATGCCTAACCAGATTTTATGGGTACACAGTAGGACTTGAGATCCTTAATGCACTAGGCTAACCCCACACTTCAGTGTCCTGCATTCAAATAGTCCAGAAGGACATGGATTCCAGGAGCAGATGATTTCTTTTCTGGGTGAGAAGGAGGTGACTCAGGATGCTGTACTGGCATATGTTGTTAATGTGGTCAATGGGTTGAAGTTAAGCATGTGCTTGAGTGCTTTGCTGGATCAGGGCCTGAGAACTCAGCACCTTGTAGCGTCAAGTACACAAATCCTCATGCATCAGGACATAAGATAACCACTTGCTGATGTGGGTTAAATGCAGGTTATTTTGTCATTACCTGCTACAGGATTTTTTTACATGTTCTTCTGAAGCATCTGGTGCTGACCACGGCAGGCAAAGGATATGGACTAGGTGGATGTCTGCTCAGGTGTAGTACAGCAATACTTATGTTTTTACCTTTTACCACTTCTCTTACTACAAAGCATTAGAGCATAAGCTTTCATGAGCTACAGCTCACTTCATCGGATGCATTTGGTGGAAAAAACAGAGGGGAGATTTATATACACACACAGAGAACATGAAACAATGGGTTTATCATACACACTGTAAGGAGAGTGATCACTTAAGATAAGCCATCACCAGCAGCGGGGGGGGGGGGGGAGGGGGAGGGAAGGAGGAAAACCTTTCATGGTGACAAGCAAGGTAGGCTAATTCCAGCAGTTAACAAGAATATCTGAGGAACAGTGGGGGGGTGGGGTGGGAGGGAGAAATACCATGGGGAAATAGTTTTACTTTGTGTAATGACTCATCCATTCCCAGTCTCTATTCAAGCCTCAGTTAATTGTATCCAGTTTGCAAATTAATTCCAATTCAGCAGTCTCTCTCGTTGGAGTCTGTTTTTGAAGCTTTTTTGTTGAAGGATAGCCACTCTTAGGTCTGTAATCGAGTGACCAGAGAGATTGAAGTGTTCTCCGACTGGTTTTGAATGTTATAATTCTTGACGTCTGATTTGTGTCCATTCATTCTTTTACGTAGAGACTGTCCAGTTTGGCCAATGTACATGGCAGAGGGGCATTGCTGGCACCACAACCTATCCTGAAGGACGACCCATCACTCTCACAGATCTTGGGAGACAGGCCAGTCCTTGCTTACAGACAGCCCCCCAATCTGAAGCAAATACTCACCAGCAACCACACACCACACAACAGAACCACTAACCCAGGAACCTATCCTTGCAACAAAGCCCGTTGCCAACTCTGTCCACATATCTATTCAGGGGATACCATCATAGGGCCTAATCACATCAGCCACACTATCAGAGGCTCGTTCACCTGCGCATCTACCAATGTGATATATGCCATCATGTGCCAGCAATGCCCCTCTGCTTATGCTCTGATAAATTTGTTAGTCTCTAATGTGCCACAAGTACTTCTTTTCTTTTTGCGAATACAGACTAACACTGCTGCTACTCTGAAACCTACAAAGCATTGTCATAATTCAGGGCAACTGCACCGGTATTCCCCCTCTGTGGGCCACCAAGGCCACCCACTCTTAGTCTTCTGGAGCCCCAGCAGTCACTTCTTTTGGATGTAGATACGTCTCTCCCTCCCTCCTGATTGGAGTATTTCCAGGCTGCACAGTTCCCTGCCTACACTGTGAATTCCACAGCAAGTCAGACTGCATCAGCAGGCCTGCTTTGCCTGCCTTCCTCAGAGACTATAAACAGTGTAACTGCTCACTCTTTCTAAGCAAGCACATTTATTCCTAAGGTAAAAACATATTAAAAACAATAAAATAACCTACATGCATGTTAGTAGGCTTACCAGAGATCACCCTAACTCCAGCAAAGGCTCTGGCTGGTGAACAAACCCCACACAGGTTTTTCTATAGTCACAAAGTTATGACAGCTGTTAGATCAGAACAAGAACATTCATGAAAAGTTTAGTTCCTCCTTTATACAGCCTGGGTCTTTGATCTGGGAATAGATAATTCACAGACCATGGGTTTCTCCTCTGGGCATCACATCAAAAGGCTGGATTTTTGCATAACTGAAGAAGTTGTATTTGCATACACTTTCCCCTCAAGATTTCCTGGGAAACCCCCTTAACTTTAAAAGTCCACATTGTTTCAAACAGTCCTTTGAAGCTCATAACACTTCCCAGGGTTTACATTAGTCAGGTCTCCCCCTAGAGATGTTACATATGATCAGTGCTTAATCTGTAATGAAAGAGGTGCTGGGGCTAAGCCCCGGCACAAATTACGCACTGGCAGAGCAGCTGGAGAGTATTGGTTGCTGGGTGGGTACCCAGCTTTGAAGGCTGCTCGGCTGCTGGCAGCAGAGCAGAAGTAAGGATGGCATAGTAGGTTATTGCTACCCTTACTTTTGCGTTGCTGCTGGAGGGCAGAGCTGGCTGAGAGCCCAGAAGTGCCAGGGCTATGAACTGCCAAGCTTAGAGGTGCTGGGGTCAGCCCCAGCAAGCCCTAGCACAAATGAAGCAGTGCATAGAATCTCACACTCATACATAAATATTTGCATTTTTAATACAATGAACTCCTAAGATATTTAAACTTAAAATCAATAAGGTTTAACTTTATTCAGTAAGGTTTGTCCAGGAAATTACCATATCTATCATCAAGCATGTCTATCAATTTGTGATTTAGAAATAAGTAAAGCTTTTTAGGAATATCTTGATATCCAGCAGTCTCAACACTGAATCGTATTAGTTTTAAGCAAGGCTACTGAGGCTGTTCAAGACTGGAGCTCAGTGATGGCAAATACCGATGAGAGTGAGAATAAACCAACAAAGCAAAGAACCCCTCCCCACACTCCTCTTCTGTATGTATCTGTTTAAATTTTTAAATTTTGTGTTAACTTTCTGTGAATCGAATCTAGCAAATGAGCTTATTGATAGGAATGCTGCCCCATGATCAACATTTTAAGTGAATATTGTAGAATATTTTCAGAAAACAAATTCTGAATTTTTACTGTTTTCGGGGTGGGGTGCGGGGGGACTGTCACTATATAGCTGTAAAGCATCTATCTAGCATGATTAGGCCTCAGCTTGTCTGAGGCTTCTAGGCACTATTGTAATGCAAATAAATAATAATCACACCAAAAACCTGATTGTAACAGTTTTTGCTCAGGCTGCATAATCTCAAATATTGAATCCTTCCAGCCAGCTGCTCAGAAAAGAGCTAATTCAAGCTTATTCACACAATGATGTCAGCTAATGAAAACCTTCTAGAAGCTTGTCATCTACTCATAGACAATTCATGAACAGGAAGAGGTAAAATGAATCGGGTTTATTCTTTGTGAATTATTTACCCAGCTGTACATAAAGACAATTCCATGGGCATAGAACGAAATCTTTTTTATAAAGGAGTTGCGTGGACCAGTTGTTTTAACCAGTGCATGCTGGGGGATTATTTCACAGGCTTTCAGAAAGACTGCTGTGTAAATTTTCCATAGGTATTAGGAATGACTTGCTTCTCTGATATTTAGTCACTGGGGCATTGTTTTCTCTAATGCTCATTCCCCTAATGAAAAGAAAAGCATTTTTAGTTTACAGGTTTGTCAAATGCAGTAATCCATTATTGCTGGTAATTGCTGGAGTCATTTCACCTCCTTGGCTTCCAACAAATCCTCCCAGATTGACATCTCAACAAATTGAAAGTTAAGTGTAGTATAAAAGCTATTAACAAATCTTGACTGCCTTACATGGAGGCATTAGATTAACGGGTTAGAATTATTTAGCTGCCTGTATTCCTATCTTCTGTGAAAACAAAAACTGCTGTCTAAAAATCAGACTAATATGTATCAGGGCTTATTCAGCTCTTTCTGACTTCTTTTACTGCTTTCATTTGGGTCCCATTTTTTTTTTTTGCTTGTCACTGGCTACATTTCTTTTCTTTTGATTCAGTTATTTATGAAACCTGTGGTAAAAGCATCCTGTCAACTAGAGAGAGATTTAATTCCACAAATGGGAGTGCAGCAAATATTGGATCTAGGGTTGAATGGTGCTGTTTCGCCTTAAAGAATATGCAGGTGGGGCTGTTGACAGGTAGAGTGTATGACTCACTTTTGATTAGGATGAGAAAAGAAGTTGATAATGCACGTGGGTGTAAGGGACTTCTGTCTTGTGATGTGGTGCTGCTTAAGGACATAAGAACTGCCATAGTATGTCAAACCAATGGTCCTTCTAGCCAAGTATCCTGTCTCCAACAGTGGCTGACACCAGGTGCTTCAGAAGGAGTGTTCAGAGCAGAGTAATTACACTCTGCATTAATGAAAACACCATTCCATGGCTGTGAGGCATCCATGGGAACTGAAACCTCATTTACAGCACTAATAGACATTGTATAAGTGGTGTAATACTCACATCTGAGGCAGGCGAGTATTCCTTTTTCCTCATCCCTTCAGATTTACCTCTGGTTATGGTTTATCTCTCCCAGGATTCTTGGCTGCATTCCCAATATCAATGAATCTTTCACAGTTACATGGTCTGGCTGCCTGCTGATGCTGTCAGCTACTGTTACTTGGTGCTATGCATGATGATAATAAAAAACACATTTGAGCTGATTGGTGTGATTGTAGGCAATCTGGTGGGTACTGGGTCTCCGTGTTTACCCATGTGAAGGCTGCCATTTTCTGAATAACCCTGTGGGGGAAATCCTGTAGAATTTAATTGGAATGAAAACTTTTCTATAGAAAATAACTAAAAACCTGCCAAATGTTACTCAAAAATGATACCATCTATAGGGTCTAACCTAATTCTATAGCAAGTGTACAATTTTGTATTAAGGTCTATAGAATGCTTTTAAAATAGGCTATAGAAAAGCTAACACTTTCTATTGTGTTCTACAGACCTTTTCCATAAAAGAATAGTTTCCCATAACTGCGAAATAGGTTTTATTAACCTGCTGGTTTCAGTAATTATAGCTACACTATAAGATATTCAAATAATTTGCTTATTATTTTTTTTGCTTGCTATTCTCTTTGTGCCCGATCATAATAAATGTGTTAAGTGGATGTGTAATGTAGTAAATGATTCCCTTGCTTAAGGCATTTACAAAAGCATAGTCTTCACAGTCTTTCTTTTTCATCAATGGCCTTTGCAGTGTGTGATTTATACAACAAGGAAATAAAAAGGTGTGATACGTCAAGGTATTTAAGCACGTTCCTAATTCTAAGTGGGTAATCCCACTGCTTCTTGTAGGTGAACCTAAAGGCTGTCACACATTGAAGGTAAATACTGTACCATTACACTCCATATTCTTTATGAAAATATGTTTATGATATGGATATGATATAACTCAGATATACTTTATGCAAGATGGCGCATGAAAGATATCATTGGAAAGGTTATGATTTATTGAATGTAATTATCCAATTTGTATCACTGTATCATTGCCTGTATCATATCTGAAGTTAGGAATATTGACCCTGTATCTGTGTTTCAAAACTGCTACTTTGGGTGTCACCCACAACTAGTCCTTTAGGTATAACAATGAGAAAGTCAGACAGAGCTGATAGCCCAGGAGGAAGAAACAAAAAGACTGTGAAGATACTAATCTCTCTCCTTCCTGAGAGTCGTCCTGGGACTAGCTCTGACACTAGTAGGTCAGGTTGTCTTGCCATCTGGTACGAAACACTATCTTGGACTTCTAGTAATTTTCCACTCACAAGAGGGAGAGATCAAGTTTGGGAAACAAAATATGTAAATTTTATTTAAGGGTAGGGAGGAGGGCAAACAGGACTCTCCTCCCTGGCCTACCCAAGAAGAAGACCTGCTGAAAGAACCTGAAGGGACAAAAGAGAGTAACCTGAAGGGAAAGGCAGGAGTGAGTCCACACTGAGACAGGGGTCCAGTCTGTAAGAAGAAATAACTAGAACTCTGACCTACAGAAATTTTGCATCCTGCCTAATTCAACATTTCGGGTGAGAAATTATATTTTGTAACCTGTTTCTTTAGTGACCCTTATAATACCCTTATAGTAGCTCCATCTAGGTTGTATTTCCCTATTTTGTTTATTAGAAGGTAATGCGAGACAGTATCAAAAGCCTTACTAAAGTCAAGATATACCACATCTACCACTCCCCCTCCCCATCTACAAGGCTTGTACAAGGCCTCTCAAAGAAAGCTATCAGGTTGGTTTGACACGATTTGTTCTTGACAAATTCATACAGACTGTTATTTATCACCTTTTTATCTTCTAGGTGTTTGCAAATTGATTGCTTAATTATTTGCTCCATTTTCTTTCTGGGTACAGAAGTTAAGCTGACTGGTCTGTAATTCCCCGGGTTGTCCTTATTTCCCTTTTTATAGATGGGCATGATATTTGTCCTTTTCCAGTCTTCTGGAATGTCTCCCATCTTCCATGACTTTTCAAAGATAATTGCTAATGGCTCAGATATCTCCTCTGTCAGCTCCTTGAGTATTCTCAGCAAATCAGGTGGCAAATCTTAAGAGGGGGCAATCCATCACAAATACATGGCTTGACAATGTTCTTACTTCACCATGTGAGTTATTTTTGCAACTAACTGAAAAACTTTGTTGTTATAACAACAAAAGAAGGTCCATAGCATGGGATGCCCATGACCACACTGTAAGACGCTTGGAACAAAAGCCGAAGAGCTCCACAGGGTTATTACTGATCTAACGCAGCCAGGTTAATCATGGGTGATGGCCATCAGTCCCTGACCAGGCAGTGTCCCCTCCTGACTGGAATTTTGATCTTCAGAGCTTAATGTACAGGGATGTACAGTGATGCGGGCAGCATGACCAAAAAAGGCCCAGCCGGTATCAGCCAATGATGCTTTCAGTCCCCTTGAGGCCAACTCTCAATGATACATCCCTATTACTGATAAAATTAAACCATCTTATACCCAGTAGTCACTATAGGCAACACAAATGAAATGCCTCCAGCTTCCTGATGTCTTGTTTAAGCAATGAAGCAACGTCCACATTTCAGATCCATCTAAGAGGATCAGAAGTATGCAAGTCTGATAAATCTGTACTGCTGTATGTAATTTCACCTTCTTTTTGGCTCCAGGTCCTATGCAGGTCCTTTATGGCTGAGGCTGCTAAACTGGTGTGATGGGTTGAACCCCCAATCTGGGATGCCACCTGATGTGCTGGGTCCCACTGGTTCTGCCTGTTCTGCCAGACTGGGTTTCCTCACCCTGTCCTAGCTGTACCAGGCCCTCAAACCTTCTCCAGCACACACACACACAGGTAGGGACTCACCCAACTGCAAATGGACACAGATACACTGAGATCAGCTCTGTGTGGGAGGAATCAGCTCGGGGATTGCCCAGCACTCACATACACATCTCCTTTGGGGTATAAACCCAAAATAATATTGCACTTTTAGATTAGCTCCAACTGCTGGTGATAAGACATATCAGAATGGCTATATCCATTGGAGCAGAGAGCAGTTTGGAGGGAAGCAGAGGAGAGTTTAGAGAAGTGCTGTGGTGGGCTAAAAAGAGCAAGACCCTAGGTAAAGGGACAACTGATTTGTGTAGAGGGAGGGCAGGAAACCCCACAAGCTGAAAGGCAGGAGAGGGAAGTAGCCCAGGGGAAGGAACTGCTAGTTCTAGTGGTTTACCCCTATTCCTAGGGCCCCTGGGCTGGAACCTTGAGTAGAGGGTGGGCCTGGGTCCCTCTCTCTCCACTCCCTTCGTCTAGGACACTAGTGAGACAGTTAATACCCCAGTTCAGGGGCAAGAAATGGTGCCCTGGAAACTCCCCCCGCCCCCAGAAGAGAAAGCGTGAGACCCATCATAGTAGTGCTGGCAATTTGCCACAGACCACACCAGGAGACTTGCTCAACCGTGCCTGGAGACTCAGCAATGCCCACCCAGACATGCCTGGACTTGCTTTTCAAAGCACATAGGACTGAGGGTATAAAACAGACACAGTAGCCACATTCTGGGCCCTTTCTCCTTCACCCACCTACACTGCAAGCAACAAGGACACCCTGAACACTCCAACTGTGGGGATTGGCCCAGATTTCAAGGCTGAAATCTGTATACTAGGGACTGCATTATCACACGGAGTGAGAACAACTGTTTAATCTAGATGTTGCCCAATCTAATAGGGTTGAGAGTTTAGACTGCGTGGTTATATTCTATTTTATTTTGGTAACTAACTCTGACTTTTTGCCTATTACTTAATATCACTTAAAATCTATCTTTTGTAGTCAATACACTTATTTTACTGTTTACCTTTACCAGTGAGTTTGTATGAAGTGTGTGGCAAAATTGCTTAGTTTTTGCAAAGGCTGGTGTATGTCCACTTTCCATTGATGAAGTGGTGAACCAATTAATAAATTTGCACTGGTCCTCTTGAGCAGTGCAAGATTGTATATTCCTGAGGTACAGTTCTGGGAGCTGTGGGAATTTGGCTCTGGTGCCTTTCTCTGTCTGATTCATGAGTGGCTCTGGAAGCTTTCATGCAATCTAGCTGGGTGTGGGGCTCCACATGCGGTTGTGCTGAGTGATCACAGTGCCTGGAGGGGTTTGCTGTTGGTCACCAGCAAGGCATTGTGAGAGAGAACCCAGGCTGGAGAGAGTTAAGGGGGCACAGCAATCCCACGGTTCCAGGCTGCACCCCGGGGTACCCGTCACATACATTGCCAGTGGTTCCCTTGTGTGCCTGGAGCTGGGAAATAACTTTTATCAGCACAGCTGTGGGTGTCACATTCTCATTACAAAATCTTTAAATTACAACAGTGGGCAAATGACTGTTTTTGAAACGATATCCAAGATCTGTTTGGGATACTTTGTTTAAGGGAAAAAAAATCTACTATGCATTTTAGAGCCCATTGTTAATTTAATAGAACAATGTTATTTGTTAGTCTCTAAGGTGCCACAAGTACTCCTTTTCTTTTTGCGAATGTCAGTAAAATAGAACAATATAATTTGGCACTGAAAGGATACACCAGTTACATTGTGATTCTCCTCCTTGTGTTAGCTCTTATTGCATATAAATAGCAAGCTGCAGTAGCACTGGTAGTGGCATAAGAAGCACCCCTGAGATATGTCAAGTAGACTCACCTGGCATTGGAATAAGGAATTGTAGACTCCCTCTGAAGACCGACTGTTTACTATATTATTGGCTAGATCCACTACTGGAGTAAATCACTGTAGCACTGTTCACTTTGATGGAAGTATTTACACTTTACATCAATTTCCACCATCTGAGCCTGTGACCCAAAATTTTATTTGCATGGTTGAGTGACACTGAGCTCCAAATGAGAGAGGCAGAGACCCCATAGTTCCTCTTGATTTCAGAGGATGCTTAGTTCTCTACATCTCCAGCCCTGCAAAGGTTTACACACATACTTTAATATTATGCACTGTGAGTAGTTTCACTTTCCTCAATGGGACGGCCCACGGTATAAAATGAAGCATGTGCTTCTGCCTTTGCAATAACTGCAAATGAAACACTGATATGCTTTCAGAAAACAACAGGAAGTTGATTTGTCTTTCCAGGATGATTTGCACTATACTTTTCCACTCAAAGCAAATGTATAAATAAGTGATCCTGTATATCTTTCAGTGATTTGGGGACAATTTTGTTGACATTTTGGGAGCTTTTATCAATCTTGTTAGTTCTTTAAAATTGAAGCTGTATTTCTCTGTGTGCATGGCTATAAACAACACAAAAATTGCTTAGAGATTTACTCAGGGCATTTAAGTTCATATTAAGTTCATATCCTGTCTTTATCTTTATAAATCTATACTATTTGGTTAAGTTACATACCTTACATATTGTCCATTTAATAAATCCTGTCACCTTTCAAGGTAATGCTTTGTTGCTGCTGTGATTGGTGCAATCAGTCTTGTTGTTGTTTTAATCTTTTGATTTTATTGCTATTGACTGCTTTTCTCCACAAAATTAGTCGTTGCTAGATCAATTTCCAAAAAAATGTTACCACACAAAAGAATGATTACCTATGCTGTAAACTTCTTGTGATGAAGATATTATGCAGTCCTACACAAGTGAAACAGTGCAAAATGCACTATATGCTCCATGGCCTGCATTACATTTGTTACCCAACCTATAGAGTCAGTTGGATAAGACTTCCGGGTATTTGGACACCTTTGATCTCCATGTATTTTGTGTCTGTCTATTCTGTTAAGTCTACAATATTTTTTTTCTGTTAGAAGCATTGCATCAAGGCAATTTATAACACTCTCCTACATTTTCCAGTATTCAGGGTCTAATTCTCTCTCCCGCAAAGCAAATCAATGAGGTCAATGAGATTATTCCAGTATAAAATGAGTGTATGTGAGAAGAGAATCAGGCTCTTGGCCTTTTGATTTTTACACTGTTGTACTCACAACCTTCAACTCCCAGTGAACCAAGTGGGAGCTTGGCCACTGACTTGAGTGGGATCAGGGAGTGAGAATTCAGGGTGTTGAGTGCTAAGTCAGGATCAATGACTGGAAAACATTTGTAAAATGGTAAGATGGAGCTCTTTTTAAATTTTGTTGTCTTGGAGTGTGGTTTTGTAAACATTGTGGTAAAGCCACCAGCTTGGTTTCATTTACCCTCTCCCCACAGAGATAATCTATATTTCTTCTGATTTTCCTGCTCATCTTTCAAGTTAGTTTTTGATGATCTCCGAGTTCAGAGCACTTCAGCTCACTGTAGGGGCTGATCATGAGGGCTTCTGAACACCCACAACTGCTGCTGACTTCACTGGGGATTTCAGGTGGTTAGCAGTTGTCAGGACAAGGTTATTGTTTGTTTGATATTACAATTAGTGTAAATGTAAAGAGACTGAACACTTCTCTCTTTATGAGGGGGGGAAAAGGTTCCTATTGTGATTTTTTTTGTTTTTGGCTTACATACATGCAGCTCTTTCATCCCACATCTATTATCCTCCTGATTGGCCAATAGTTGAAGTGCACAACTGTAGGCCAAGATTCTCCAAAGCGATTAGTGATTTTTATTTATTTATTTTTTGTGGAGGTCCCCAACTTGAGCTGCATTAAACAGACCTTGACTTTCAGAAAATGTTATGCTATAACCTTCTGAAAATCCCTTTTAGTGGCCGCTTAGTTGGGCACCCAAAGTCATGTGGTTGTTCTCAAGGTTTTGGCCATACATTTCCAAATGTGGAGTTTAAGTCAACTGGTCTTGTTCATGATGAGGAAAACTAAATCAGGAAGAAATCTACATGCCAGAGAATTACACAGATATATTATAGGCTTTAGAGGTATGTTTAACTTTCAACTGAAGAATCTATCTTTTTTCATTGTCAGAAACAAGATAAGACAATAGAAGGGATATTAATCTGACCCAGTATAAAATTCACATCCTCTTTTATGTAAAGAATTTTTTTAAAATATTGCCAATAAAGTTAGGAAAAAATACAAAGAAAATACTAAAAAAAAAAAGAAAAAAAAGAAAAAATGGAAGCTTTATCTTTCCCTCTTCAAGTCTAAAATATCTCCTCCCTCTTGCTTCAGTGGATTCAAATATGGGTACCAAAATATAGTTGAGGTGAGGAAGATCTGCCAAGAACACTTGTAGAGTAGAAGATAAGCCTCCAATTGGCTAATCCTTAGTATCCAGCATAAATTCAGCCTCTGTCCCTCCTACTTTCCTTTCCATTTTCAGCTGCTTAGCCTTCAAAAAGTGGTTATATTGCAGAAGAATGGGAAGGAGGTGCTTCTCCGATTACTTCCACTCTCCAGGCATTACAGTTGGGTTTTAGAGGTATAGGATCCAGAAGGCAGGAGAAGGGATGCTGAGAAAGAATGCCTAAAATGCAGTGAACAGTATTTTTTTTCTTGCATGAGTGATGGGGAAACAACATGCTAAAAATGATTTTGGGGATCAAATACATAATCACCTAATCTATTTAAGTCTGGTGTTAATCTACACCATATTGCAATCACTGTATTGGCAACTCTACAAGTCCTTTCGGTAAGCATGAAAATTATAGAGAACTGAGCCACTTGTTCTACAGGTTGGTATTTTAATGGCATCAGAAGAAGACATTTTCTTCAGCTGCATCATCATATAAGGATTCATGCATACTTGTTCCATTTCATACACTCTAAACAAAGGTTCCTTAAGAAGAGAGACAGTTTCAAGACAATTCTTTTTCATTCCCTTCCTTGTCCTTCCATTGGCTTTAAGGGATGTTTAATAGTTATGCCTGCTGTTGTAAAAGCTAAAAAGTAATTTTGTTAGAGTTCCTGAGATAACCAAACTTGGGCTTGGTTCGACCTCCTTGTGTGGCAGACTTTGAGTATGGAAAAAAACCCCAGGATGCTTCAGGAGGTGGTACTGGAAATTCAATGAATAAGACTCTCTCCACTTAGTCCAGTGTTCCAGACTGATGTTTGGAGATACTGTTTTGTTCAAAGTTATTTTTCTAATGGAGCATATCTGAAGCCTATGGCTACTTAGTCATCAAGATCCCCTGGAACTTTTTTGCATAAGAATGGATGTTAACCTTAAAGTAATTACATTCTGACTACTACATTAGCTGTCCTCTCCCCCCAGTTTTAATTGGAGAAGTTTCTTTAATTATTCTCTTTGAAAAATGTGTGTAGTGTTCATGAGACAGGACAACTGATAGATCAGTGTTCACATCACACTCCTCATCAGTACCCGGCCCGAGCCGGGGAAGCTAATGATCCAATCAGTAAACCCAATTCAGTGATGAATCCTGGTCATGTGCCACCTGAAGCACGTTGCACATAACCCAAAAAATGTCTATATTTTGGCTGAGTGAGAGATACCTATACATACATATATATACTGGCCAAGATATTCAAATGTGGGTATGTCAAAGGCATGCCTTCCTTGTAGTGCCCCCTGCTGGCTAGGTGCAGCTCAGTGGCATCCTGCCTTGATTCCTAGGAATAATCCACAGATGCTTATGTCCAATAATAACCCCACTTCTTGGTGATTTGGGTTGATTTTACTTTGGGATTATTTTATGTTAATAAACCAAAGTAAACTCTCTTCTGCTCCAGTCACCCTCCGGGCACCTGCCCCACTTCCTCAATCTCTCACTGAGCACAGTCCTTCTTCCCTGAGGCTTCCCTGTCTGGTTCTAAGCCTCTTTGTTAAACACAGTTATCCCAGGCTCCGCTGACTCATCTCTCCCCTTAAGATCAGAGGGTTGCACAGGCCCACTTCTTGGGGCTGCGTTTTCTACACTCACAGCCTGCTCTTCCAGCAGCTTCCTTCCTGAGCCTTTTCAGAAGCAATTCTCCTCTCTTCCTTTATAAGTCCCAGGTGCCTTCCCTTAAACCCAATTTATCAGCAGATGATCAGTCACAGGTTCACTGGACCCTATTCTCTTTTCAAGCGACCTGTCACCCTTTGACAGGTGTCTGCATCTGGGCCCTTAAATCCATAATAAGGCAACTAAAGTGTCCTTTTTTGTTTCCTTAACAGAGAATTTCAGTTTGAAATGACAGGTTTCAGAATAGCAGCCGTGTTAGTCAGTATTTGCAAAAAGAAAAGGAGTACTTGTGGCACCTTAGAGACTAACAAATTTATTTGAGCATAAGCTTTCGTGAGCTACATAAGCTCACGAAAGCTTATGCTCAAATAAATTTGTTAGTCTCTAAGGTGCCACAAGTACTCCTTTTCTTTTAGTTTGAAATGAAACATCCAATGAAACCCTTTTTGACATTTCTGAAACTCTTCATTTTGTTCAGCCAAAACTATTTGCTGAATTTGACCTGAATATGCAAATAGTTTTTGGTGCCCCCCAAAATGCACTTTTTGGCAAATTTACTACTTGCTAAAAAAAAATTTGCATAGCTCTGCCAGAGATGCTGACTGTTAAGGTTGTGATCCTGCAATCAAATGAATGTGGGAATGCCCTTATAGCTATATGTAGTCCCACTGAAATCATTGAGGCTCTGCATGAGTGCAAGAAATTCTGCCTGCACTGATCTGATTGCTGGATTGGTATCTAAATGTGGATTTAGGTGTCTACTTTTAGACAGTCAGATTCTTAAAAATGTGGCCAGCCTGGATATTTCCTCAAGATCAGCCAAAATGAAAGGAGCTTTACAAATGTTGTTTCCATCTAACAAAATCTTATTTGTTATAGTGAAAAAGTTATAATGGAAAAATATCCTGGTACTGGAAAACCTCTATCTCCTTCTTTTCTGCTGCTTAATACATGTCTTTCTGCTGCCTTCACCTTCATCACTTAAACTCTCTTGTCTAATATGGAAATGTCTCCAGTGATCCAAATTATGAGGCATGGTGGACAACTTTATACATTTAAGGACGATTTTCCTTTCAGATTTCCATGAAGAGAGCTCTAGGGCATCACATGTATTGCACTGGCATCTGAACCTCATTAACAATTCTAAAGGTCTTTTCAATCAATAGGCACTTTCTTTGAATCCTATTATATCTCTCTGGTGCAGAATTGTATGGATTTGATAGGGGGAGAGATTTTAAGTAAGGCTCCAAAGATAATCACTATCGCTAGCAAGATGAAGACGGATCTATTCATAAAAAGAATAATTTTCAGTTCCCACAGTAATCTAAAATTTATACAAAGTAAATGATCTGTATCTCCAGAATGGATAGAAGGATACCACATGGCTAACCAGGATCTCCAGTATGTGGGCTTTATGCATGAAGCTAGGATATTTTAAGCTGAAATGTTGCTAATAATGATGCTAGCATAATTCACAATTTGCAGTGCTATGCTGTGGAAATGCTTCCTGAACTATTCATCTTTCCCCTGTATACAGAAGCTGAACTGGGATCAGGAGTGCTGCCTGTCCCTCTCTGGATGTCGGCTGAACCGGAAATAGCATAAACCCTGGGTTGACTTTTTTTTTAAATTTTTCACTTGATGTTGTGGAGTAGTTGAAAATTCAGTGAATATCTGAATGTGTTGGAGCCCAAGATCACGAAGCTCAGAGAGACAGCTGTACACAGAAGGCTGATTCATAGGAGTGCCAGCAACTGCTGTGCTTTGTTAAAGACCCTGATGCCAAATATGGGAAGAGGACAGAGTATTTTCTGTGAGACAGTACAGGAATGACTTTGAGTTGTCCCACTCTCCAGCTGCACAGAGTAGAACATATACTGTGGCTCTAATATAGATCTTTTATCCACACAGTACAGATGTAGGAAAAAGAACTACACTTAAATAGTTTCTTGGATCTTTTCATTGCTTTTTCGCATCTTCTCCACCACCTGTCCCCGCAAACCTGAAGATCTCTTTCCCTAGCACACTTCTTGTTCTTTATCATCACCTCTCCTCCTTCTGCCAAGCAAAAACCTGTTTTTTTTGTTTTTGCATTTGTGTAAGAGAACCTTATGGAGCTGTCAGTCTGATAGTAAATTTGACTTGCTGGAATATGTTAATCCCTTGATCAATAGGTGACACTTGGTCATTAATAGGACAGCCCAGATGAACATCCCAAGAGAAATATTCAAAATAAAATCTTTACTCATAAAGTGGTAAAAATATGTGAAATCATTACATTTTTATTTAGATTCTCTGGTTTGTTCTATTTCCAGGCTCTTTTTCTCACTGTTGCTTTTTACTCTTTCCAGCAGTTTATTTTCTTGTCATCACATACGTAGGCCCAGATCCTGCAAAGATATAAACGTGTGCATAACTTTATGCACTGTGAGATGGTAGTCTCTGCATAAACTTAGGCATGAGTCTTTGCAGTGACAGGGCTTTAGATGGCAAGCTCTTTGGTGTGGGGACCTGTGACAGGGTGCTGGGCAAAGAGTTGCTGATTCAGTCCTCTGTCATGCCGGCTCCCATTTAGGGGGATAGATAACCTGGCCCTAATTGGGAATGCAAACACAGCTGCTGCCTAATTAGCCATCTGGAGCTGTATGAAAGCCTCAGGGGGAGGGAGGGGGAAGGCAGGAGTGGAAGCAGGGAGGTAGCTCTTTCCTCTCTCCTGCCTGCAAATGATGAAGGGCCAACTGTACCTGGTGAAACACTGGTGGGAACAAACTGTGAATAAATTACACCAGTGGATACTAACCCCAGGGTTTCAGAGTGACTCTGTGGACTTAGCAGATGCAGGAGCCAAGGGGGCACTACTGCACTCTGCTACAGGACCATTTTTCATTGCATGTGTTAGCCTGGATCCAAGAGGTCCTGTTCCTGATTAGGGTCACTGTGTGCTACTGAATATGTGTAATATTAATAAACACATTGCCTTTACAACAGTCCCTTCAGTGCTGTCTGGTTATGTATCTGAGCCCAGTGAATTCTGACTTGAGATTACACTGACATGCTTGCACTCACCAAGTGTGCATGCAGTTGTTCACCTAATGTGTGTGTAATTATTATAACTGTGTACACAAGTTGGGTGATTACATACATATGGCTAGGCTTGATAGAATTCAATATTTATTTTGTTATAATTTTTACAGACATCAATGTTTTTATTTTAATGGATTTTTCCTATTTTTATGAATTTTAAATATTCACAGTTGCAGGAAATAATGGGGGGAGGTAAGACCATGGGGAGTCAGACAATAATTACGTAATGACAGTGAATGTTGAGATTCAAAAAGTTAAAGCTTTGTCTGTTAAAACATCAATAATCAGTATCATATATATTATGGCTAAAACTTTGAATGAGACTCTAAGTTCTCCAGCAGCTCCTTTCTTTCTTTGCCTAATTGTAAATTAAGATTATTGATGGATAATTGTGTGTGTGTGTGTGTGTGTGTGTGTGTGTATGTATGTATAGTGCAATTGACACTAACTGATGATAGATCTTATCTTTCCAATGCTACATATGGCTGATTGTATGAACAAGTGGCCACAATTACCTGATTTGCTTATGCAGTCACAGCAATTGATAAATATATTGTGTGCACAATAATGGCTCTAGCCATTAGGTCCCATGGTATTATTGAAATGTTAGGTTCTTATAATGAGCATTTATTTCAGGGTACATCCCTAGTGAATAGAAATTAAGCTGGGGCCATACTGCAGTGATGAGTCAGGCACTCAAGTAGGGGCAACCTTTGAACTATCTTCAAGTGGATGCTCTTGGCTGTTCTGTTCTGTTTCCTTGGATTCTTCTCAATAGTGGCAAGTAACTCATCTTCAAGTCAAATTAATAAAGGGTATCTATGATGTAATATGATCACAGATATCTATGAATTGCATATTTCTGTCTGTGTGTCCCAAAATGTGCTGGACTTCAGAGGGTGTGTCTACACAGTGCAAAACAAACAAACAATTCTGAAGCAGCAAGTATGAGCCTGGGTCAACTGATTCAGCCTCATGGGGCTTATATTACAGGGCTAACAATAGCAGTGTAGACCTTCCTGCTTGGGCTGGAGTCCAGCTCTCATACTCTACCTTTCACTGGATTTCAGAGCCCAGTCTCCCGCTATTTTTAGCCATGTAGCATGAGCCCAAGTCAGCTGATCCAGGCTCTGAGACTTAGAATCATAGTCTATGATTCCATGATTCTATCAGGGTTGGAAGAGACCGCAGGAGGTCATCTAGTCCAATCCCCTGCTCAAAGCAGGACCAATCCCAACTTGCTACTGTGGAGGTTTTTTGGCTGTGTAGATGTCCCGTTTCATCCCATCTTAGGATACAACTTCAACACCCTCACCCACCTTTAGGAGACATCTTCTAATAGCCACTTAACAGCCTACAGGCTCTTGAAGAGACAATACCAGAGCCAGCAGGCTTACTGCCTCTAGTCTGGTCTTCTGGGGGAGCACAGAAAACAGAGCAGGGTGGGTCAGGCTGCAAGACCAAGATAGTCACACAGACACTTCAGATGGATCTGGGCTCACTGGAATAATGCAAGTTGGTTCAGTTCTGTTCCTCAGCTTTCCTTTTTAAATCACATCTAATTTAGCTTTAGAAGCATAACATTAGGTGAGACTAAATGTGAATATAGGCTGTTTGTTGTTTTAAAATCCCTTTTTTTCCAATGCTTTGTTCCAAATGCAAAATAAAAACTTTTGTTTTAAAAAGGATGTTGGTCAATAGAGTGTCAAGGGAGCTAAAGGAAGCGTCAAGCAGGTGTCTGAAACCCAGCTGGACCTGCAGCGTGATCGGGGGTAGTCATGTCCAGGGTAGTGCATCTAGGTTCTAGTGTGAATGTGGAAGAATTGTGAGATTCCATATGAGACAGGTAGTGGCAAGGAGCCAAACATATGAGAGGATGCAAGCTATTTTTCATATACAGTATACAACACAACAGGAAAATAAAGAAAAGGCTTACCCATTATTATTGTTAATTATTTCTTGGTGAGGATGCATGTCAAACTAGGGTTACCATATTTCAGGTTCCCCAAAGAGAACACTGCCGGAAGGGGGACGAGCTGGACGGTGGATGCTGGAAAGGTTATTTGAGGGGTGCTGAAGGGGTGTGAATACCGGGGGGGGGTACTGGAGGGGGTACCTGCAGCCTCACTCTCAAGGTGGGGGCAGTGTCATGGTGGTAGGGTGGCTAGTACAGGCCCAGGATGCAGCGCTAGCCTCACAATCAGCACCTCCTTGCAGACCTCTTCCCCCTTCTCAGAGCAGAGAGCCAGGTCCTGGGTGGGTGGGATCCAGCAGCAAGGGAGTGACCAATCATGGCGCAGAGATGACTCTTTTTGACCTGCAACGTCTTCTCCACAAAAATTCCAGACATTTCTTCTCATTTGAAAAATCCACTCCTACAGAGGGCAGTGGATCAAAAAAGGGGTTATGTCTGGGAAAATCTGGACATATGGTAACCCTATATCGAACAAAAGTATCCTAGGCTCCCAATCTGCAGTGAGCTCTGAGCAGTTTGGCCCTATGCCCATGAGAAGCCTTTTTGAGGTTTCCATGAGGCTATAGAGTTCCACCAAATCCAACTGCTTGAACATTCTGCTACTGCTGCTCAGACACAAGAGAGTAATTGAAATGGCGATTTTTTTTCAGTTGACCTAGGACTCAGAAATGTAAGAACACTACTGGGAAAACTCATCTGAGGAAACACTCTTTGGGGGTCTTCTGAGAGCAGAGCTGAAAGCTTTGCATTAATCTTGCACTGGAATCTTGCAGTGCAGCTGGTTCTCTAGCTGATTTGTGTTTTTTGTCATTTGGTAATGTTACTCAGTGATGGAGATTGCAGTTATGATGGAGGAAATTCATTCAAACAGAGATATGTTATAGCTGATGGAATGGAAATGAAGTTTGCTGATGTTGAAATAAAAGGGATTAATATCTCCCCCTCTGCCCCTCATTCTAATAGAATTTCAAATGTCTGCTTCCTGGGGAGAATTAGACATGTTAAGCCCGAAAGATTCCATGACTTTAATGTGTCTCGCAGTTCATGTGTCCAGTTTGATGCTTTGTGCCTGATTTGTTTAGAGGTGCTGAAGTCCCACAGCTCCAGTTGAATCAAAGGGCGGTCAGAAGTTCAGTTGAAGCTAATGTCCTTAACACCACTAGAAAAAATCAGGCACAAAGTGTATCAAATTGTGCATCCAAAAGTTGAGGTGCCCCAGCAGATGGCTTCTCTCTCACAGCACCAAACTTTCAGCGAGCTCGTTGTGCCTGTATGTTTGGCTTTTTTATGCTTCACTTTCTGGTGCATGTGCAGGTGTGTGCACACACCTCCTTATCCAACTCAGATCCAGCAGAGCTTTCCAACTACAAATTCCTGGGTGGCCTTAGGTGTGCTGCCCAGTCTTTGTGACTACTATTTGGTTCCTGTATTTAACCTGAATGGAGGATGGCTGCTAAATCCATCAGTTTAAGGGTCTTTAACCCAACTGATAAGAGAACTAATACACTCAACTTCAGGTCTTTCTACACCTGTTAGCTTTTTGTTGCGTTATTACTAATAATGCACTTCCTCTTGTTGCAATCACATGACTCTCCCTGTGTTCCCAGCTCTTGCCTGCATGACCATTGAACATAAAATGTCTTTTCAAAAGCATTATTTTTTTGCCATATCTGACAGCTACACAATGTTGCACAAAGAGAGGCTCTAATATTCTGGCAGCCAGTTGGAAACCCTTTACATATGACTTCAAGTTTCAAAAAGTAGTTAGTAAAGACAACTGAGTTGAGTGCAAAATTTAAATATCTCCTTGGAGAGATCATTAGTACCAACTAATTAATAGCAACAGTCACTAAACACTGAGTACCTAATTGACTGCATCCAATAAGCAAAGGGGAATAAATTGAAGAGGAAAAACAAAGTGTATGTAATTCAGGTGATCAGCCTTCTTTCTCAATCATTGCCCTTTCTGTGGTAGAGACCATTCTTCCATCTCTGCTATCCCAGATCATTCTTCATTGGAACGTTGTATTTGCTTCATGGATATTTTTTTAGCATTTTTAGTGTTTTAGCTAAATCCCATTCTGAACATATTAGTGTGATTGGTCCTGTTACCTTTCCTACTAAACTGATTTGGATTCCATTAATTTTTAATGTAAGGGTCTAAAACAGATGCAGTCTTGTCCATTCATGGCTGTTACAACTTGTGTGGTATTTGGTAGGTTTTTTTAACATCCCAGTTCCCAGATGTGACATACTCAGGGTATAATCCAGACTAATAAGTAACTGTGTCACCCTTGCCCTCCAGCTTGGGGTGTGCTTTAGAATGCTTTACTGTTGTAGCTTCCAGCCTGGATTGCTCACAAACTATCTCTAGGATGCAAGTCACTCCAGTGTGTGTGTGTGTGTGCGCTGCAGGCAGCTAGCAACACCTATGCTCTTACCAGCTTGAATTAGCTCCCAGTCCGAAGTAGCTCACGAAAGCTTATGCTCAAATAATATTTGTTAGGCTCTAACACGGCTGCTACTCTGAAACCAGTCCTAGAAGTGTATGTCCTGTACTGCCCGCCCTCTCCTAGACAATACAAATGTGTATAGGTCGGTTGTTTCATCAATGGAAACAATATGCACAGATTTATTACCCCAAATGGAGTTTTCCAAACACTTCGTTTAAACACACTGGATTATATCAAACATATTTAAACTACAAAGAGATTTTAGGTGAATAAAGTAATGAGGCATAAAAGTCAAATGGTTAGGAGAAAAATAAAGATAAATGCTGAACTTAAACTATGTTTAAATTCAAAGCAAAGTTTGCCATCCCATGCTCTCAACAGTCTTTACTGGTCAAACTTCTTAAGTCAGGACTCCTTCTTCTCTTTAATGTCTGCTTGCTTTGTCCCTTCTGTGCAGTGAATTGATGGTTGGCAGTGATGGGGGCGAGGGGTAGGAGCGATCTGGTGGCCTCTCCCCGCCTCCTGCCAGTCTTGCGCAGACGGGGGGATAGACAGTCTGGCCAGGGGCTCCCAGAAAAATGGGGGGCCCCAGAAAAATGTGCATCCCCCACTCTTGCTCCCCGCCCAGCACTCAGGGCTGGCCCCACTCTGCCTGGGGCTCCTGCTGGGGCATGGGATCAGGGCACAGGGGCTTGCCCCGCTCCGTCCGGCATGGGTGCGGGATTGGGGTGCTGAGGCTTGCCCTGCTCTGCCCGCCCAGCGCTGTAGCCGGGGAGCGGGATTGGGGTCTTGGTTCCCCAGCTAGAGTACCGGGCGGGCAGTGTGGGGCAAGTGCTGGGGTGGGAGAGACCTGGGACTGGGGGTGGGCCTGTATGTTAAATGGGTAGGCCGCAGCCCACCCGTGGTTACCCATACCTGTCACATATCCATCACTCATCAATAGAGGAACGTGTTCCGATTCACTTGGTCTGCACATCTGTTTTCAACTTACAGTACAGTACTGCAAACGACTAATATGTGGATCGGGACTGACGTGAATCAGAACATGTTCCCCTATTGATGAGCGACGGATATGGGAAACAATGGATAAGAGGGAGACGTATACCCGGGACCCTCTGTATAGTCCTGTCCTGTCTTTGAGAATCATTTCTAGCTGGGAGTAAAGGTGACACAGTCTGCATGAATGGGAATTCCATTTTCTTTCTTTGCTAAGATGTAGATTTTTTTTTTTTTTTTTTTTTTGCCTTTCCCATTTTCCTGCCAAAGAATGGCCACTTAGCAAGTAATGGCTTGTTTGCACCTTGGTGAGGTGTCAGCTTGCCCTTTGTCTCTGGGGAACTGGTGTGATGACTCTCTGTTCACTGCTTACATGCAAATTAAGCAGAACACACATTCTTTTGTTTAGGACAAACCTGGTTGCCAACTTCTGTTTGGGCAGGGCTGTGGTTTGGAACATGTGTTCACTAAATCATGCAGTGCCATTTTATAACTTCACGTACAATGTTCGCACATACATTTTACCAGGACAATAATGATCAGCAAATGATCAGTTTTAAAATGATACCTTGCAAGGCATACCTTGTACGAATATTATTTCATTAGGCCACAGGTATAGTCTGTCCCACCGGATTTGTGTGGTGTTATGGAAATTTCAGCTTTTATTTAAAAATGGCCCTCATGATTGTGGGGGACCCAGAATGCATTTATTTTAAAAATCTCATAATTTAAGCCAATCTGATGATTTTGTGGACTCTGACTCATGTGGCAATACCAAAGACATATGTTGCATCACAATCAGCCTGTTAATGTGGATTCAATTGTAACAAATTATTGAGTGATGTGAGAAAGAGTGGAAAATGACTGGCCGAAGTGCAAAACAAAGAGAACGTTCCCCCACCCCCCACATCTTTTCCTTCAAAGAAAACATTTTTTTCAGTTAACCGCTGGATTGGCACCACAAGTTAGGTGCAGTATGAGTAACAGTGTTGATAGTTTCCCCCGTGCTACCCCTACCTACTGTGGCACATAAAACTGGCTCAGCTAAATAATAAGCCCATACTTATGTTCATTCCCTGCTGAACTGAGCCTAGATCTTGAGTCAAGAAGGATTTGGTAAATCTCTTTACATGTCCAACAAGCCACACCACTTTACTAACATCTGGTCCATGTCCTGCTCACCGTGAGGTTAATGAGTTCTCCCTCTTTCCAGGGCATGGAGATGACTAAGAGCTGTTGTTCCCTCTAATGGCAGAATCCTTAGAGGAACGCAGTCTGCATGAAGTCCATTGAACAGGGTCTGCAACAACCTGTAATACATCTTTTCTCCATCCAGAGAAGACCTAGTACCTTCTGGAGGCTGGCGCTTCAGCCTCTTTGTTCATTCATTGGCTGAGTGAATAGTTGCTATGACACTCAGTGCTAAAGGCCTTTTCCTTCTTGCTTTTTTGGTTTCCTGTAACTTTGAAGGGAGAGGTTTCTCTCCATTTTTTCCTGCCCTTCTCTTCTATGCTGAAAACATGGAGCAAGATGACTAGGGAGAATGACAATGGGAGATGGATTTTTTCATCTCTAGATGGCTGGTTCAAATCTAGTCGAAGTCAGTAATAATTGAGGCTTGTTCCCATTGGTTGCCCATTTGGGCTGATTTTCTGCACTTATGTGGATGGTGGATTTTATCCTTCCAAACTCTCAGTACAACACCTTTCACTGGCACAAAATTCAAATGAGAACTAACAGCAAGAGAGTGGTGGATTCACTTGCATGGGATTTTTAATATGAAGGTTATTTTGAATGCCTTTGTTTTTTCAGCCTGGGGGGGGGGGGGGAAATGGTGGGAGCAACACTTGTGAGAAGTGCTGGGTATCTAGCAGCCAGCAATAGAAGTGGCTGTAATGTTTTGGGGATTGCTCAGATCAATAAGGGGTTCTCTCAGTGCCTGTCTTGTAACTGTGGGTATCTTAATGTTATGCTGCTATGGTTCAGCACTGACACCACTAGCCAGCCTACAAGTATAAGGTCACATCTTGGCTTCCACCAGCCGAGTTGCTACTTGCAGGGTGATCTCAACAATCCTTTCTGGTCTCGAGACACCTCAAATCCATCTCCCAGAGTTCTTAACTACCTGACACACCAACTTTTCTTCTCTGGTTTGTCTCCCCCAGTTAAAAGTTCACTTTGGCCCACGCACTCCACACAGTTGGCACAACAGACCTGCTTGAGGTAAAAAATAAACCAAAGGTTTATTTAATAGAAAAATCCTAGATTTGAAGATAAAATAGTAAGGAAAAGCAAACACCTAGAATTTACACATAAAATAGACATGAGACAATTGTAGGACCCATGCATATTAGCTAAATTTTCTTTTCTAATACAAGTTGCCTATTGCTGCACACTGTGCCCTCTGTCCTATAGAAGAACCAATGCTTCATGGATAACACCGTGTTAGATGCTGTCCCTCAGATTCTGGATAGCTTTCACTTCAAATCCCTTCCCTTTTAACATGGTTTGCAGTTGGTTTCTCCCCTCTTCTTGCAGCCTAGTTACAATGTTTCTACATGTACATGCATGAATTCATAACCATAACCTGTATATATATCTCCTAATGACCATCAAGTTCAGGATATTACAAGCTTTCATAAAAGACCTTACTTGACATTTTTATACATAGTAACATTGTCTACAACCAGTTGATTCAATTGTTTGTTTTTTGGGGGGTGGGTGTCAGACCCTCTTGTTCACCCCTTGGGGTGACTGGACCTTGATTGTCATAGCACTGTGTGTAAAAGTTTGAAGGAAAATATAATAAATCAGTCAGAGGGTGGAGTCAAATAATAGGATTAGAAACTGAAATGGGCTGGAGCAGCTAAGATTCATTTGCACACGGGTGTTCTGGGATCATGACAAGTACTAGCAAATTTTGCTGATACAAACTTTTGCCTACTTCTTTGGCTTTCTCACAGTTTAAGGTAATTGTATAGCTCCCCAGTGATGATGTATCTGAGATTCTCACAATCTAAAATATTTGTCCTCACGATACCCCTGTGAGGAAAGGAAGTGCTATTACCCCATTTCACAAGCAGGGAACTAGGATGCAAAGAGATTGTTACTTAACCAAGTGTGATAGGGAGGCCCTGCCTGGGGTATATGACTGGTGCAGTGGCATCTGTTTCCCCTTCAGAGTACCCAGGAATAGTCCTTAAAGGCTTTCCAAGTATCCATAGCCCTTGTGGGGTTATAATCAAAGTCCCACAACTATGATCCAGCATTCCCCAGCATAGTCCAAGCAGTACTTGCAACCTGCATCTCGGACCATGCTCTGGCATCTCTCACGACTCCTCAGTCCCCACCTTCAGCCCTCTTTGGCCATCTAGCTTCAGAAAGTTCAGCAGGCTAGCCTGTCCTCTGACTTCCTGACCATTCCTCCCTCTTTCTGGGGAGGGCCTGCAGAGAGCCTTCTGTTGTCTGCAGCTTTCCCCAGAGATGTCCCATTGTCTCCTTATCTCTGGCAGCTCTCACTGTCAGTTTCCAGACTACCTCAGGCATCTTTGATCACTGGGTGTCTTTTTCCTTCTGGGCCATAAGTGCCCTCTTTTAAGCTCAGTTGGGGTCAGCTGATGAGTCACCTGTGCCCTGGCTTTTTCCTGCTTAAAAGGCCAGTGTCACTCAGTGACACCAAGGTTACTGGTTTCACAGTAGCAGCCGTGTTAGTCTGTATTCGCAAAAAGAACAGGAGGACTTGTGGCACTTTAGAGACTAACAAATTTATCTGAGCATAAGCTTTCGTGAGCTACAGCTCACTTCGTCGGATGCATCCGACGAAGTGAGCTGTAGCTCACGAAAGCTTATGCTCAAATAAATTTTAGTCTCTAAGGTGCCACAAGTCCTCCTGTTCTTTTCAAGGTTACACAAATTGTCTTAATTTAGGTCTCCCAAGTCCCAAACTAGCCCAGTAGTTGTGCCATCCTCCTTAGTGACCTATGAACTGTGGGCCTGTGCCTCAGAGGTATCACTCCTACTAGCAAGTCCAGAGAACACCTTTTCCCCCTTTCTTTTGTCTAGTTTTGGTGGGAACTAAGTGCTCAGCACAGGTATCATTATACTCACCACTGAAATGTGAATATCTCAGACTTGGAACATGGCAACTTATTAACAGGGCTTAGTAACATCATGCAAGAAGTATTCAATTGAAATTGCAGGACAGTGTTATTGAGGGAGAGTCAGTTAATTGGTTAAAGGGGAGACTGCAACGGGTCCTACTGAAAGGCGAACTGTCAGGTTGGAGGGAGGTTACCAGTGGAGTTCCTCAGGGATCGGTTTTGGGACCAATCTTATTTAATCTTTTTATTACTGACCTTGGCACAAAAAGTGGGAGTGTGCTAATAAAGTTTGCAGATGATACAAAGCTGGGAGGTATTGCCAATTCGGAGAAGGATCGGGATATTATACAGAAGGATCTGGATTACCTTGTAAACTGGAGTAATAGTAATAGGATGAAATTTAATAGTGAGAAGTGTAAGGTTATGCATTTAGGGATTAATAACAAGAATTTTAGCTATAAGTTGGGGACGCATCAATTAGAAGTAACGGAAGAGGAGAAGGACCTTGGAGTATTGGTTGATCATAGGATGACTATGAGCTGCCAATGTGATATGGCTGTGAAAAAAGCTAATGCGGTTTTGGGATGCATCAGGAGAGGCATTTCCAGTAGGAATAAGGAGGTTTTAGTACCATTATACAAGGCACTGGTGAGACCTCATCTAGAATACTGTGTGCAGTTCTGGTCTCCCATGTTTAAAAAGGATGAATTCAAACTGGAGCAGGTACAGAGAAGGGCTACTAGGATGATCCGAGGAATGGAAAACTTGTCTTATGAAAGGAGACTTAAGGAGCTTGGCTTGTTTATCCTAACTAAAAGAAGGTTGAGGGGAGATATGATTGCTCTCTATAAATATATCAGAGGGATAAATACAGGAGAGGGAGAGGAATTATTTAAGCTCAGCACCAATGTGGACACAAGAACAAATGGGTATAAACTGGCCACCAGGAAGTTTAGACTTGAATCAGATGAAGGTTTTTAACCATCAGAGGAGTGAAGTTTTGGAATAGCCTTCCAAGGGAAACAGTGGGGGCAAAAGATCTATCTGGCTTTAAGATTCTACTCAATACGTTTATGGAGGAGATGGTATGATGGGATAATGGGATTTTGGTAAGTAATTGATCTTTAAATATTCAGGGTAAATAGGCCAAATCCCCTGAGATGGGATATAGATGGATGGGATCTGAGTTACTATAGAAAATTCTTTCCTGGGTATCTGGCTGGTGAATCTTGCCCATATGCTCAGGGTTTAGCTGATTGCCATATTGGGGTCGGGAAGGAATTTTCCTCCAGGGCAGATTGGAGAGGCCCTGGAGGTTTTTCGCCTTCCTCTGTAGCATGTGGGCATGGTTGACTTGAGGGAGGCTTCTCTGCTCCTTGAAGTCTTTGAACCATGATTTAAGGACTTCAATAGCTCAGACATGGTGAGGTTTTTCATAGGAGTGGGTGGTGAGAGTCTGTGGCCTGCGCTGTGCAGGAGGTCGGACTAGATGATCAGAATGGTCCCTTCTGACCTTAGTATCTATGAATCTATGAATCTACCAGGATGGGATTTGGTTTTGGACACTTGGCATTAACAATCGTGCCCTGGCAGTAAGTTCTATGGAATCTTTAACTACCCCAGGTGGTCATGATCCCGGCTTCACTTCACCTCTGATTCTTCCTGTCCTGCAAACAATTGAGCGAGGACTGCTAGATACAGCAGTAACCTTTAGTCAATCCAGCTACAAAGCACAGCCTGGAGCAGCTGCTACTAGCAGCAGGGCTAGCAGTCATAGTGCTGTGATACAATCTGGCACTAAACTAATTGAGGAGCTCTTTGTGACATTTTGATGTTATTATCCATAAAGAACAAACACAGCTCTCAGTTCTTGCTCACATGTATACAGACCCCTATCCACACTTCACTTCAGACCCTTCCACCATCTTGTTGCTCAGTCTGTTCCTGGCCGATAAGCAGCATAAACAATCAATAACTATAACCCTTGCTGTGTCTAATGGCTTTCTTGTAGGGATTTGTGGTGGTGGTTTGCTTAGGTGGTCACGAGTAAGTGTGGCTAAAGCACAGGATTGGAAACCGGGAGATCAAAGTTCTGGTTTCGGCTATGACCCTGGCTGGCTATGCAACCATGAGTCAGTTACTGAGGCCAAAATCTCCTTGCTAAAGTTAGAAATGTGAATCCATATTTAGGTACCTGCATAGACTGTTTTTCAGAGGTGGTGAGTACCACTGAACTTCCACGGAAATCAATAGGAGCAATGCGTGGGCCACTCCTCTGAAATCTGGCCAGTTATTTGGGTATCTAAATATGGTTTTAGGTGCCTAGGTGTATGCACTGGCATTTGAAAATGTAGCCCTAACTTTTTTCTGTCTCATTTTCCCCATGTGTAAAATAGGGATAAGAAAGGGGATACTTACCTCCATGAGACAGTTATTAATATTTGTCAAGTGCTCTAAAATCTTCACACTGCTGCATGCTGTAAAGCGACACAAAAAAGTGCAAAGTCTCATTGTTGTTTTCTTTCCTGTTCAAACAAACTGAAATGATTGCTCCCTTTCTCCTTGTGGTGACACGGTTAATATTTGAAACAGGCCCAGAGGTGATCTGCAAATATACTTCTATTTGGGTTATAACTAAAAAGTTTATGTTCTACTTATATAGAGCCTCTTATCACGAAAGATAGCTAAGTGTTTGTTGTGTTACCCATCATGGAAATACAATCACTCCTAGCCTGGAACAGGACAGCACATTGCGCTGCTACTTTTGTGCAATATTTCCTCTTTCACTTATCACTTACCAACTGTAGCTATTGATTACTTTGTATGCATTGCATGCAAAAGCACTGAAGCTATAACTTACAAACCTGGGGCCTATAATTGAGGATTGAAATCCAAATTTAGACTCCTAAATAAATGACCTGATTTTCCCCTCCTCCTTCCCCCAAGAGGTTCTCAGCATCTGCAACTCCCGTTAATGTTAGTGAAGTTACAGGAGCTTATGTCAGAGGTGAAACCTTGGAATCTTTGAGTGCACTGGCTGGGGAGGTGGAAATGCCCACTTGGTCCCATAGGATCAGTATGACACAAAAGAAAACAGTGTGTATGAAGTGTCATGAAATGAGGAGAGCCCAAAAGATTCAAGTGATAAAACAATGTGAGACAAGAATGTCATTTTTATTAGAGAGAGACATTGTGCTTTCCCTGTATTGGAGACCAGGGCATTCTCCTAAGGAACAGCCAGCCTCTTCTTTATGTGTTTGATTCCTGTAAAATCTTGCAAAAGCTAAACTTCTCTTTCACCACACACCAGAATACATTTCAGTGAATATATTTATTTGCATGAATATAACTCTTCAACTACAAATACAATTAGTGTAAGCCAAATAAAGAGGATGTTTCAATCCAGGTTGTCAGTACCTACATATAAGACGAGGAGGTGAGGTGTGAATCTAGATCAGGATTAAAATAAAATTTTGACTTCAGTTCAAGATCAAATAAAGGGTAGGATTCACAGTGGATGGAACCAAAATATTGTTGTCATGAATTGCGTTTATGAGATTTTTGGTCCCAAAAGGTGGAGATCTCACAAGATCAACTGAACTCATGAAATTTCTGCTAGTTTGGTAACTATTTCCTGAGGACAGCTGCTCTCAAGAGGCTTTTGGAAAATCAGACCTATTTCCAGGTTTGGGTCTGGCCTGGATCTCTATGTGAACTCCATCCAGTTTTCAGTGACAACAGATCAAAAACAATGCCTGGACTTGTCATTCAGACTGACCAATCTATCAGTGTGGCAAAGGACTTAATGGGCTTGAAAACAATGAGTTATGCTGGGGTTTAACCTGGAAGTTGGTGCTATTGCTGCCAGATATCTGGCCACTGGAAATATGGTAGTTGCCAACATGGGGAATCTGTCTCAGTCAGAACATACAGAGGCAGGAGATCTGGGCAGGTGTCTGCGTCTTGGTGGCTATGGGCCGATCTCAGCCTTATTGAAAGACTCCGTAGTGTTTTTTTTAAAAAAAAAATCCAGGCCAAACAGCCACCTGGAAACTAGTCTTTTTGTTCTCACTAAATTATCACAACTGGCTAGGACTGTAGTTTTGCACTTCAGCTAAACACATGCATTATACAGGTACCAGCAAGTTTGGTGGGTTGATTGCACATTCAACGATCAAACTTGGTTTCAAAAGGGATTAAAGTTCATGAAGTGTGATGTTCCCTCTTACTTTGTCCTCAACACAACCCTAAAAACCAAGGAAGTTTCAGGTTATGGGACACTTCTTAATCATGCCCTAATGCTCACAGAGCACATTTTCCAGAGATGGTGGCAGGCTTGACATCATGATAAGCAACTTCAATCAGCCTCAAACTGATGGTAAAACACACTTCACACAACATATTAATCTGCTTCCCAGAATAATGCAATACCTTAATGACAACCTCAGCAACATTAACAGACATTTCGGATTGACAATATATTAGGGGTGTGGTGTTTGTTTAGGGGAGAGCTTATAAGGAAGGTGAAATACATGCTCCAAAATATGGGGACTTTATTTGTAATGCTTTACCTTGTCATTCAAAAATCCATAACACTGATTTAAAATGTATATTTATTCTGGAAGTTAAATGCACTACTGGTGTAATTATATATGGCTGAACTTTGCTCTATATTTAATAATTGAGCATGGATAATCTGTACTTATTATGGTAGATGAAATGTCATAAAATACTTGCAAAAGGTGCTGACACTTGAACTGCAGTACAAATATTTGCCTTTTCTGTAGTCGGGCAGGAACATCATTATGACAGTTATGGGCAAGTCTGTTGAAATTTGATCATTATTATTGTCAGTACTTCTTCACAAATGCCATTTAGAAAGAGAAAATTCTTTTTTTTTCCTGCCAGCGAGTAAATATTACAAAAAGATATCCAAGAAGGAGACAGATGCTGGCTTAGTGGGAACACAGTGTGAGTGACAATCTGAGATCAACAGATCATTATTTTTCACAGCAGGCAAAGAGGAGCTCAGAGAAATGGCAAATCTTAGTGCCAATCTTCTGCTGATGGCAATGCTAAACAACAGAATTTTTTTTAAATGTTGTTTGGTTGCAATTATATTTTGCCTATGCAGGGCTATTGTGGATTGGCTACAATCACTCTGCTCAAGGTATTGTTAAGTGAAAAGAGTGTTGATGATCTGATAAATTTGGTTTGGACCAGGGTTAATGAGATGCTAAATGTTTGCAATTTTTAATTTCTTTGGTTTCTGCCCATATTTGGGCTCTATCCCCATTCCCCAGTTTCACTGAGTTCATGCTTGGTAGAGGTGAATGAGGGGAAGGCAAAGATATCTCACAGCTACTTTTGCCATCTTCTCCATTCCTGGACCAACCCACAAGTACTCCTGTTTTTTTGGCCTCTACTGTAAGTCAGAGTCAGCCCTAGGACTGCTCTGACTTATGCCAGTTAAACAGTTCCTTAGGAACCATTCCACCTGCTAGAGTGCATTATGTTTATTTATATTCAATCTCTATCATGCCTCTTCCCAGTCCCCAGGCAGCCTCAGCCACAAAAGGAGGGAAATGGGGGGTGGAAAGCAACTGATGTCCTCAAAAGAATTTTCCCACTAAGGCACTTTTCAGCTACCCCTTTATGGCACCTTTAAGGTCACTTCCCACCATTCTGACAGCTCAAAGCACTCTTATAGGAAGCTGATGAGGCCTTCTGTGTTTAGTAGAGGTGGGAGACATTTTTTGGGTGAATAGTTTATTGCCAAAAATGAAGATTTGGGTTGACCAAAACTATTTGCAAATTCAGGTCAAATTTGGTAAAACAAACAAACAAAAACCAACACCAGCCCCTCAAAAGAAACTAAATTAAAACAACAAAGCAAAAGAAAATCATTTACTGTCGAACAAAATATTTCATTAACCCAGAAATGAAAATTTTGGGAGTTTTCATTTTGATGAAGGAAAAAACTACAAACTTATGAACTGACAACCCAAGAATTCACTGAACTCTAGTGTTTAGTATCTTGATGTATCTGAATAGGGAGGCAGCATATTCATCCGTAACCTTGGGATTCTTAATTTGACCCCTGAGAAGTATTAGAATACAAGGTGTAAGTCCAAGATGTTGTTGTACATTTCTGTAATTGGCTTCTGAGGCTATATTGGGAATAACGTCTCACTTGATTTGAGGGGAAAATGTGCCTTCAAGCCTGAACAAGAGCTCTGTATAAACTTAAAAGGTTGTCTGCTTCACCAACAGAAGTTGATCCAACAGAAGATATTATCTCACCTACCTTGTATCTGTAATATACTGGGACCAACATGGCTACAACAACACTGTAAACTACATTTATTGGCACTTCCAGTTTGGCTGAGCTTGTCATTTTCATCTTCCTTCGTCATACATGATGATTATAAATGTGCTTATGCAAATAATGACCACGCTGATTCATTTTCTCTCTCTCTCTCTCTCTCTCTCTCTGTGCTTGTGTGCATTTTAAAACCTGACAGGGAATGCATGCCACGTGATCTCAATTTTAAAACTAGTTTCTTCTTCTTTGACTGCCTTTCCAGTAGGAACGAAGTTAATCATTGAAGGGCCGTTGCTGCTGCTGCTTTTCGCTGGCTAGTGCTGAACAGCTAATAAGGGAAACGCTCTCTGAAACCATAGTCACAACCAGGCAATAACTCAAAAATCTGAAAGAGCTTGGTTCTGCCTGTAAATATTACACTCGAGGAACTGCTTTTTTGCACTTCTGGATAGTATAGGGCATGCTTGTACATTTTTTACCCACTAGGGACTGTTTTGCCTGATCGTACTTTGTGTTCTGCTCATAAATACTCCAACCATTTGGGATTACTTAACTTTTGAAGATTCGAATAAAATTACATGGGACTTAATCTCTCATATTTTTCTTGAACTGATGCACTTTCACACAGTCATTGTTCATCCACCCAGCAGCTTTACTGTTTCAATGGCTGGAAAGTATCTCTGTAAACAGTGTGATCATTTACCAAACCATTTATATCATCTGCGCCACCGGAGTTGAAATGGGCTACTAGAGAATCAGGGAATCCTGTGTGAGCACTCTGTTCATAGTCTGTAAAACAAACACACACACTCTCATCATGATCATTTTATTCATGGTTAATAAAACTTGGTCATATGAGATGAATATGTTGCTTCATTTTTCTCGATGGCAGGCTATAGGCACACTGAGGCTCCGTTTTTGAACACAGCCAATTAACTGGATTGACAAATGAGGGATTTGGACACTCAGACTGGTACTTAATTGCATCATATACCTGTTTTATGCATTTAAGTGCTAATTTGAGCATCCAAATGGTGGATGTGGGTATCATATTTAGGCATTTATGTGTGAACATTGGGCTTCTCATGGGCATCCTGTTTCTCAGTAGCTTGTGGACGAAGAGAAGTTCTGTAGTCACATAGGTCCATACACAGTGTGGGGCCGGACACCTATAAACCCCACTATAGGGATGAAGGAGGCTGTAGGTTTCCCCTATTCTGATTTTTCATGATTTGAATCTATTAGTGATAAGGTGACTTATTTCAAACTTTGTCAGTGATTTCAATAAAATCTTTGCCTCTGCTGGAGTGGAATGAGCAGGCTAGTGTGCATGTGCACCATTGCTTTACATTGGATGGAATTAATATGCTTAACTCTGTGCCAGAAACAGGCAGACATGGAGGAGCTTCGTCACTGCCCTAAATGGCAGAGGCATAATAGGAACATGATGGTGAACTCTGTGCTACTGGCCTTATACTGTTAGTGCTCATGGATATTCTCCTTTGATGCAAGAGGCAGTTTTGGGCAGCGGAATCTGTTGATTTGAAATTCAGAGTGGCCCTGGCATGCAGCAGGGCAACAACCAGGATGCTCTAATGGCCACAGTGGCTTTCAGAAAGGACAGTTAAAAGAGAATTTATTTTTGTTTGTTAATGCTAGGAGTATTTTGTGGAATCTTTAAATCCCCTGACTCTTATCAATTCAAGATTCTTAAGTGGAATCTAACCCTTTCGGAGGTTCTTTAAGCCCTCGAAGCTTGGCCAGTTGGTTCAGTGAGAGGAAGAGTGAGGAAAAGCTATGTGATTGTTACCTTATGTTTCTCAATCAGCCATTCAGATGCAGTACAAGTAGCAATCAGAAGCATGGAAATTAGGGGTGAAACTTGTGAACCCGTGATGTTGACACTGGGAGTAATTGGATTAAGTGACGTTTGTGAGGTTAGCAGAGCACAAGTTAGGATGCTGTGCCACATGCTCAGACTGCAACGTCTTCTTCCTTAGATCACTGCTTCAACCAACCACCCTCCTTCTCGTTGCACCAATGCAGGAAAACAATCACCAATCAGTTCAATATCAGACTTCATTACTTATTTCCTCCATCCATTATTTGCTCCATGGTAGCACCCCCTGCATATGGTAACAACTGGTAAAAATAATGAATGAGAATAACTGATCTAAACCTCCCTTATATTCCATCTGGCTGTATATAAAGGGAGAGTAGTCATGATCCCTCATTTGGGGTAGTGCATGCCAGATTGAACCCCACTGAATTGATTTTTAAAGCATCCATGGCATCTGAAGTCATTCTTATTATCAACTTGGTCCTTTCTTCTCCAGTTTTCCCCATCCCCAACTTAAATTTCAGCATGGCTTTAGCAGCCAATATCTACACAGGTTGCTAGAGTTAGAGATAACTGTTGTATAAATGGATCACACTTTAAAAACTCCCTTTTATTTTGCAATTCTGGCAGCATTCCCCATTTTAAATATAGGGCATATCTTTTGAAGCAGTAGACTCTTTCAAAAGAAGAAGAAACTTTGTCGCTCCTGGACCTTTGGAATGTATTCCAAGTCCTGATGTAGAAAGAGTTTTGGAAATGACAGGTTTCAGAGTAGCAGCCGTGTTAGTCTGTATTCGCAAAAAGAAAAGGAGTACTTGTGGCACCTTAGAGACTAACAAATTTATTAGAGCATAAGCTTTCATGAGCTACAGCTCACTTCATCGGATGCATCTCTAAGGTGCCACAAGTACTCCTTTTCTTTTTGGAAATGACAATTACTAAAACCAGATCAAAAATGAAGTGTGTGTGAACGGGGGGAGAAGGGGAAGGGAAAAGCAAGATGGTAATAAGAATGATATGGTTACAGTTACTATTTCATGAGCCAACAATAAAATTCAGCCTTTCAAGGATTCTAACTATTATGCTTTTATCTCTCATGTTCAGTATTTTTAGGGTTTTAGGAAGCTGACAGCAGCTGTGCTGATGACCTGGCACTGTGTTCAAAAGTAGCATCTCTACATGATGAAAAATAGAATAATTGCATTGTAAAGCTGGGAAGTTAGCTAATGAGAATAGAGCTAGTGGTTAAGGATGGCCAGGAAACAACAATTCCATTTCTTTAAATGCTTTGAGGTTTCAACATCTAGTTTCATTCCAATATGGAACAAAAATTCATCTGGCTGGTGAATCTTGCCCATATGCTCAGGGTTTAGCTGATCGCCATATCTGGGGTCGGGAAGGAATTTTCCTCCAGGGCAGATTGGAAGAGGCCCTGGAAGTTTTTCGCTTTCCTCTGTAGCATGGGGCACGGATCACTTGAGGGAGGATTCTCTGCTCCTTGAAGTCTTTAAACCACAATTTGAGGACTTCAATAGTTCAGACAGAAGTGAGGTTTTTCGTAGGAGTGGGTGGATGAGATTCTGTGGCCTGCGTTGTGCAGGAGGTCGGACTAGATGATCAGAATGGTCCCTTCTGACCTTAGTATCTATGAATCTATAAAAATAAAATCTTTTGAAATTTTTAAAGCAACAGAGGGAGGTGGAAAGGAGTGCAGAAGAGAAAGAAAATGTATGTCTACTCTGTTCACAAACAATAGAAAAATAACCCTGCAGCAGTGAGTCTCAAAACGCAGGACAACTGACTTGGGCTTGGGCTACAAGGCCAAAAATAGTAGTGTTGACATTCCCAGTTGGGCTGGAGCCAGGGAGATGAATGAAACCTGGCCAGGGAGGATGAATCTTAGAGCCTTGGCTCCCATCCTTGTGGGAAAGTCTACGCTGCTATTTTTAGATCCTTAGCCTGAGTCAGTTGACCTGAGCTGAGACACTCACGGTCCTATTCTGCAACGTATGTGTACCCATAAGTAGTGAGGCAGTAACTCTGTAGTTTAGTCTGGCTAGTGGCTTGGGTTGTAGGACCCATAGGTACAAATCCATGTTCTGCCTGATTCAGAGCACAGATTTTCATCCTAGATTACTCTGAATCAGGCAAATCCCACAGTGCTAAAATGCTCTCCTGCCCCCCGAGAAACTTTCTTGATGAAAATACTGTCTCAACAGAACACTTCTGCAAAATATTTTAGTTTCAACTGAAAAAAGTTCTGTGGAAAATGTTTCAACCAGATCTACTAGTATAGAGTGTGGGGAACGGCTATTGAAAACTGGATAATAGTGTTAGGGTAAGAATTTTCTATCTTGAATTCTTGCAACTGGAGCACCAGAGGTTAGTGACTTTGCTGATAGAAACACAATTAAAATACTTTCCAAACATGCCACACATTTCCAGAAAAAAATGGTCATTTTCTGTTGTAAAATTGTACCACAGACACTGTTAGCAATTGTTATATATATACAGTTTATATTTCCTCTGTATTAAAGATGCACAGACAGTTCCCTGCTAAGTCTCCCCCTTCGTTATAAGTAAGCATGCTGAAGAATCACAGCATGCACAACTACTAGAATTGTGTTACTTGCCTAGCATATTTCCTCTCTGTTCCTCTAAGCTGCCATGATTCAAATGTGACACTGTTCTTCTTGCTGTTTTACTTGATTTCAAAGAGTTCCAACAGTATAGCCTAAGGCATCTGTTATAACAATGGGTTAGAACTGGGGCCTATTAGAGGGAAAATCCAGTGACTGTCCTTTAGAAATTACTGTACCTTTTGCCCTTAAAAGTTGGCAAAAAGTTGATTATAGTTTGAAGGTAAATAAAATTGCAGCAAATATTCTGCTGCAGCTGAAGCAGCCTGGTAAGATTCTCACTTCTTGTGAGGTCATATTTTTGTATTTGTTCTGTACCCTGACTTATCTTTCATGACACTTTTTGATTGCTAACAAGGGATGGATCTGAGAGCTACAGAAGAGGATATATTTACATGTAACTCTGTTCCAGTTAATAAAATGGATCAAAAGCAATCAGCTCTTTTTGGCAAGCTCTAGTTCTGCAGAAAGGCTATCCAGTAAACAGGATTATCTATATTATGCACTGAAGATGAGTTTATGCTGAGAAATGATATTTGTGAAAAACAATACTGAGCAGCAGGCTTGTATCTGTCTGCAAGGAGGTTGCTGGGAAGGTGGATTTGATGTGAAGAGGCATTCAATGAAGGATAGTCTGAAATGCAACATCCAAGGAAAGGCCTGTTGTTAAAATGTCAGTCTCATACAAAAGACCTCCTGGGATTCCTTTAAAAAGATGGAAAATACGGAGGAACAGGGTATGGCCTTATGGTGACATGCTGCTCTCACGTCCCAAACAAGCTACATTTGTTCTGCTATGATATGCTGCTTCACAGTGGTGACATGCAAATCGCAAAGTGCATTCTTCCTATGCCCACTGAGGCATCTTGTCCCCCCCAACAGATTCTGATTCTCCTCTGCTGCCATTGATGCATACCTCTACCAAACACCCTGAATTTCTCTGTTCCTGTTCAGGCCATTCCTCCTAGCATCTGTGTTGTGCTGTCATGGAGACAGGAGCAAAACCCCAATGGGTGTGAAAGAAAAGAATTTGTCCCCCAGCCAGTTCAAAGCTAAGACGGGAAGATTGTTGTGCTGTATGTCCAGATATTCCCCTACCAATCAGCTGTAGAAATGATCTTAAAGGGCTGACTTTGCTGAGCTACTGACAGTTACTTATTTAGACAAGTCACAAATTGTGGGAGGGGGATATTAGAAGATTAGGAAAAAGCAAAAGGAAGAAAGGAAACTGAAAGTTGCCAGCTGGTAAGTTTAACTTTTTTAAAGAACATAATAGAACAAATACTAAATGGAGCAGATTTGGCCCCTAAGTGTTATATGGCCTCCATTACTGTAGTATCTGAGCTCCTCTGTTTAATGTTTGGAGGAAGAATTTCTAAGAGATCCATAGAAGATTGGTGCTAAACTTCCATTGAGGACACCTGTTTGCCTTGGAAAATCCCCTTGCCCTGCCTGCCCCAATTAACACAGTAAAGAAATGTGATAGTAAGGCTGATACAGTGGGAAGATCCCAACTGGTGTAAATCAGCATTGCTCCATTGAAATCAAGAGCTACAGCAATTTACATCGGCTTAGGATATAGGCCAGTGTTTTAAAACCATCGTATTATACCTAAGTATTCCACTGGTTAATGATTTATCCAGGCAGTTGAATGTTTTACATTCCATGTGGTCTAAAAGAATGCCCCCACACCCATCTGAACTTCACAACATTTGGGGAAAGTATCATATATCCTGTTTGGCTGAACCTCCATGTTATCTGAATCCCTTCAGTGTCCCCCAGCATGAGATACATGCCATCTGCAGCATGTATCTCATGTTGGGGGACAAGGAAGCGATTTGGATAATAGCAGAGGACTAGTCTGGGAGCTGCCCCTGGCCACAAGGGAGGCCACCAGGCTGCTGAACGGCTCTGGTGGCAGCAGGGGGTTCCCTGCACGCCGTAGGGCCTGTGACACTCGATTCCCTGCCCACCAGAACTCTGCTCTGTAAGTACCACAGCTTTCCTTGCACCTGCAGGGATTGAGTGCGATTGGCCTGAGGTAGCACAGGGAGCCCTCTGCAGCCCTGCTGTCATGGGAGTGAGTGAACAGGGCAGAGCAGAAACCCCCAGCCAGGACTGAGGACGAGGAGGAGGACAAGCCCCTGGCTGCAGGGGAGGCCACCCCCTTGCTGAGTGACTGAACAACTCCTGCTCTTTTGATTGTCCGAATAAAATCCATGTCCCCCACGCTTTTGGGACAATCAGGAGTTTACTGTAAATATCTGGCTCTGAACTTGCAGTTGGACCCTGACATCTATACTGAATCAAAGCCCTAGTTCTGGATCCAAACTTTTCAGTCAGGGCCATAAGGTAGGTACATCAGGGTGCGTAAAGGACAGCACAGAAAACTTCCATTTAATTTCTTTGCTTTCCCATGGCTTCTGCTGCTTCTCTAATGTTAATTTAAATTTAGTCTTTGTTTGTAAATAATCAAACAAACTTTCCTGTGAAAGATATTCCCATTACTGCTCAGACATATCAATATGTATTATGATGTGTGCGGCGCTCAAGCGGAAAAGCATCACAAATATTTCCTTCTCAGAACAGTTACCCAGTTACCAAAGGTTACTCAAAGAGCAAAGCTGTTACTTAATTTAATGTTTTAGAACCATTCAAGAGAAAGTGCTCTTGTCACTTTCAAATTGTCTAATGCTGCCTTTGCCTCCAGGCCAAGGGAAAACAAAGTTTTTTCTTCAGAGGGACAGTCTCCTTATCATTGCATATTTATTGTTTACTTTGTGCTTTTTGCATTACCATTCATATAAGGATCATAGACTTTGTCAAGTTCATTATGCACCAATTAATCGCAAATGGATTTCAGTGTCTAATCTAGCTTTTTATATATCTTTCTATTCTGCGCTGTTCTTGAAGGAGTCTCTGGGTAAGATAGTGGCAGTGTGATGTAGCAAGATATTCTATGCCAAATACTGCCAGAGTCTATTACAACAGGGCACTTTCAATGTGATAATTCCCTTGTAGACATGTCAATGTGGATTGTCCAAGTCCCCTGGCTGGACCTGTCTGTAGGCGACTGGCTATGGGGTATTAAATAATGGCCAAGTTTTTGTTCTGGAGCACCAGCACTTTTTCTTTTTGAACCCCGCACTCTTCTTTAAAGCCATGAATGCAAATGTTCAGGGCAACCTTGTTTGAGCTTGATGCCAGTCCTGTTAATTTGGTTGGGTATAAGGAGATGCTGGTGCATAAAGCTGCATCAACTTTCCGCCCCCAAAGCACCTGTGCCATGCTTAAGTTCAACAGGGATGAAGGACAAAAGGCAGCAAAACCACTTTTTTATTGTGGATCTCTGGTGGCACAGTGACCGTACATCAGCCTGGGTGTAGACCTGTTTTTAAATGACCTCTCCTATAGAAGCAGCTTACAGAACTTAATGAGATGAAACCAAATAGGGTTCTATGGAAATTACTTTAAAAACCTATTGAATCGAATTAACATTACAAGAGAATTCTCTAGGTTGGTTTGAGATGACTAAAAAAAATTGTAATTCATTGTTGCATTATTTACGTCCAGATTCTTCCACCTGTAAGGGCATGGCACCCACCTCTCATAAGCACTCCTTCTGGTCAGGTGTGTCTGGAGTCTTTAAACAGTTCCAGCCGTACCCCTAGGGCTTCCTCTCTGGAGGCAATGGTTTTACCCTCCCTGGGCCCTTCTGGCCCTAGCTCTTCAGCTGGGCCATTGACTAGTTCAGATCTCCTTCAAGAGGTTTTTTGCTGTCCAATTGTAGGCCACTCCCCAGTGACCTATTGGGGGGACCCAGGCACACCCACTACTCCAGGTCCCAACCCAGGGACCCTAATAATAACAGCCAGGTGCCACTGTGACCCTTCAGTGAAGCTGCTTTCAGTTTCCTGGGCCACTTCTCCAAAGCTCCATCCTTCACCAAAGCTTCACCCTTACCTCAGGGCTCTTTTGTGTTCAGGACCAGCAGCCATTCATGAGCATTTCCTTGCTCCCCCAGTCCCTGCTAGCACCTAGCTGTTCATGGTGCTGCTGTTCTCTTTGGGCAGCCAGGAGCACTATCTGCAATCCTTTGGCTCCAGCAAAGAATTGACTCTGGTCTGCACTGCAGGTCCTTTTATATTAGCCTGCAACCCTCTGATTGGCTAGCCCTTTGCAATCATCTGATTGGCTGCTTCCTGTGCAGTCTCTGTAGGCTGCTTGGAGGACTTAGCTCCACTGCTCTTTTCCTGGAATGGGGGTGGGAGGACTCCGAGGCTCCAGTAGGGGGTCTCTGGGCCTAGTCCACCCTATCATACCACCATTACTCAATTTGAATAGTGCTTTATTTCTTATAATCCAATGGGAATACTCAGGATGTAAGGTAGTACTCAATGTGAGTAAAGGCAGTAGAATCTGGAATAAACATTTAAGTCTTTAATGCCAATCTAGAAAGGAAATTTGTTTCATATGTTATCAGTTATTTCTTTACATTTTTCCATTTACTTTTATAAACTTTATTTTTTTATATTGAATATAATTTACTTTCCACAGTGTCTCATGAATTCTAGTCAAAGTCTCTTAAAAGTGGTTTATGACAACAATTGTACCTATAAGGCACTGACCTGAAGTGATATTATCAAATTTTTAATGCAGTTTTTGCATTAATAAATAATTTTGGCTAGATCTGCATGCTTGCAAATATTTGAACTCAGCTGGTATCACTTAGATATCCGATTATGTTAGATCCTGAAGATCAGATAGTTAAATGTCTAAGTTTGGACCCATAAAAGTTCTTTGGGTACACAATTGCATATGTAATTATTTGCAGGTGCAAAATTAAAGGGCCTGTTGAAGCCCAAATGAAAATCAGTCTTTTAGTGTATTGTGCATGGTGACTAATTGACTTATATGCAATAAACAGTTTAATATCATACTATTAAAATTTAGTTTATTTTCCTGGAGAAAAAGCAAGTTTGTATTTAATCTTGTGTAGTAGTCACAAAACAGAAAATATGGTATCTTAGAATTATATAGGAGGCTCTCATTCACACTGCTGAAGGAAAGGGTACTTTGTGTGCTGGGATACATTAATGCACACTGTAAGTACTTGAAATAGCTTGAGGAGGAGAATCAGATGTCTCAGATTGGGTAGCTGAGCCTTAGAGGCTTGCTGAAGTATGACCGTTCAGTGGTCTGTTAGAAATGATTAGTGGTCTTAGTCCTTTTCCAGGGGTCAGGTTCCTTTTTCGATGAAGGTAGTATCACCAATACCACAATCAGAACTGGCACTCTGATTGATTATCTAATCTTAGAGGCTACAGAATCATCTCGGAACTAGAAACTAGAACTATGCTCCTACCACTAGACAGAGTTCAACCAGAACAGCACTGTGACATATTGCCAAGGAGGTCCAGGGAAGCTTTCACTGATGGCTGCCCAAGATGTGCTTGCTGCATGTTAACTTGACCTCCCATCTCCATTCAAGTTTGTTTCTGAGCTGCTAAAAAGAACTTGCAGAAATGTCAACAGTCAACTTTTCTTTAATTCTTTAACTGTGCTGAAATCTTACTGCCTTCATTCAGGAGCTTATTGGTAAATTCTGTTGCTGTTAACTTCAATGAGAATACAAATTTGTCAAAACGAATCTTTTAAGATACCACAGTGCATTTCATGAGTAAAAACAAATGTGAGTTTTAATCATCACCTTGTATCCTTTTTAAAGTTTGGATGATGTAGGCACTTTATTTCTCATTGGAAATTTTAATAAAACCTTTGAGGAGTTTCTCCCTTCAGTTGTTCCATGTTTTACATTCAGTTTGTTGATAATATAGGTCTACCCACCTCCTTTCCCCATTTAAGATTTTATTCACTCTAATTTTGGTCCCTGAGCAAAAGGTAATATGAGGTGTCTCTGTGCTCTTAAGTTTATGTGAAGGCATTATATATTAATAAAACTTTAAAACAATCTTAGCATACAGTTATCTAATTCCTGGATGAACAGGGCTATTTTCCCCCCAGTTACACTTCATTAACATTTTTGAGTATAAAATAAACATGTAGGGACAGCTAAAAAGGCAAAACAGTAATATCCACTTTCATCTGTGCAAACACATTGTGTCAGTATGACGGCTGCTATCTTGGCTAACACCCTAAGGATTGAACTGAGGACTTCCACATTTGAAAGCATGAGCTGCTACTGTTTGAGCTAAAGAGGCAAGCTTCTACACTTTGGGTTGTAACAACACATACCCTCTGAAGAATGGCAGAGGGGACTGTGAATCATGCGTTCACCATTGGGTAATACCAATATGAATTAAAAATGGCAACATTTTTGAACCATCACCCCTATTATAATTCCAGACCTCTTTATGCACTGTCTGAGCTGCAAACCTTCTCCACTTTCTTCAAGTTCTCCAAGAGCAATATTACAAAACAAGAGATGCTGTTCTGCTTAAGATTATAGTGTTGCCTTGGCCAGTTTTACAATTTCACATAGAAAATGAAATTAGGATATCAGGAAAACCAAAAGAGAACTTTTATTAGTGGATACTTTAAAGCCTTAGAAGGCAGAAGATATTTTCTTTGCTTCAATGAATTTATATAGTGTCATTGTTTCTGCAATCAGGGAGAAGAACATCAGGTGGAAAGATCTATACTTTCTAATAATAGCTTGTGTATGGCTAGCCGAAAGTTCTGTCGTACCCAGAGAGGCAATGTATAACATTTTTACTGATGTCAAAAGCAGCAATGGAAATAGATACTTTTGTGGTGTGTGTGTGTGTGTGTGTGTGTGTGTGTGTGCGGGGGGGAAATACCCCAAATATTGAGTTATGGCACTCTGTACTAGTGTTTTTATCTATTTGCCTACAGTAGGTTAAAATATATTTTATATCAACAATATCCTATTGCCTGTTAAAGATAATAAAATTTTTTTTTTTTTGCAACTTGTTACATGTGTGCTCAATGGGAGTTAGGTGTCTACTTGCCCTTTGAAAATTGTCCTCTTCATCATTGCAAGCTTATGCTGAGACAGCAGTTTAAGCTTAGAACATATGCTTAAGCAACTTGCTCAATGAGGGTTTAGAATATTAGATTGTTTTTGGTGGGATGGCTGTTTTTAAATTAACAGTAAAGAACTCTGGATTAATCATTAACTCTCAAGTGACCAAAATCCTGTCATCTTCCGATGGCATTGTCTTTATCCTTCCATGTATTCATAATAAACAGTTTTAGAAAGGAATTCTGCATGGCTTTTGCATCTTCTAGATAAAATATGCTGTGACGAACTGCATAGGAGGGAGGATGCAGCAGTCTGAGTAATAGCATAGCAGTATATTCACTGCTATGACTGATTTTACAATTGCTGTTAATGTGCCATATTATCGGCCATACATGTTCACTGGGGGCCGTACTAATGAAGGGGTTGTAAAATAATTTACTCTTGCATTTTTTTAAGTTGTTTGGAGGCTAATACCTACGTGACATTAAAATTCATCAACAGGATGCACCAGCAGTTCTCAAACCTCATTGCACTGTGACCCCCTTCTGACAACAAAAAATGACTATGTGAGCCCAGGTGGAGGCAGGATGGGCCCTGAGCTTCAGCTTAGGCCCAGCAAGTCTAACGCTGGCCTTGACCAGCCCATTAAAATGGGGTCATGACCCACATTGGAGTCCCAGCTCACAGTTTGAGAACCACTGCAATACACTTAAGGTGAGAAGGGAGATGAACCTAAACAGTTTCAGCTTCCTTTGTTTTGGTGATCTTTCAATGACCTGGTCCTGGAGTTTTTCCAGTGACCTTAGGTTCCACAGGGCCTAATCTAGATTTGGAATAAAACATTAATAAGGGCAAACTATTCTTAAATATTTCTCCAAGGCACTTAGCAGAAACAGAATGTCCTTCAGCACAGGGCTTATGTATTCTTTTTTTCTGATGAATTTTGTTGAATATGCTGTGTGTATCTTTTGTGACTAGGTAAGGAGCATACTACTCCCCATTTATACAGGAGCTTCTCTGTCTGGGATAATATAAAATATTGTCAGAGTGCAGTATCTTTTCCCCAAACATATGTTTCTCTTCTCGTCCCTTTAGAACTATACTTCGAAACACCAGTGCCACAGAGCATCTAGCGATGTTCGGTGACCTTCCACAATGGTAAGTTTTAAAATTGATTTACCTTATCTGGACACATGAAGACACTATGCGTGTCCCTTAGTTTATCGTTGCGAGTGAGCAGTGGCATTGACAGCAAAGGATGTTGAGGCGGTAGCTGTCAGGACAGCAGAAGTGGAGTTTGTGATATGCTTATGTGTCTACACTATACCCCAGCAAAACAAAATAGGAGGCTAAGTGCTAAATTAAATTCTGATACTTTTTATTATTGCAAGTTAATGGTCTGTGTACCATATGCTAAGAGGACATTTCCCAATGCCTGGCAGTCCTCCATCTGTGGATAGTCTGTTTGTTTGTGTTTTTTTCAAATACATTGGAATAAAAATGTATACAGAACTTAGATGCAACTATTATCTTTAAAATCATAGAGGTTAATTGTTTCCAATTTCAGATTTCTTATTTTAGTCTCTGAGCTTTTTTTCAGAAATGTGTGATGTGGAATGGCCAACAATAAAATGTAGGGCTCAAACTGTAAGATAAATTCCTCCCAATTTTAAAAATACTTTTTATCTTATGACTTTTTCTTACTGTTGGCTGCTTTTATTTCCTACCCCCTCAATTTGATTGTATGCAAAGCTCTGCTAGGGAACCTAAAGCTGGCATCCAGCCTCACAGCTTGAAATGTGCCTTGAAATCTGTTTTTAATTAGATCTGACCCATAATAATTTAATTACCAACCCACCCACCAAATTAACTTTTGAATTTTAGCAGCCATATTTTGTTAAAAAAACAAAAATATTCTGGAGCAGATACCTTACTGATTTCTATCTAGGGCATTAAGGCTAGAGGTGAAGTTGGAGTCTATTGTGATTGTTTAATCTCTTAACTAATTGCCCAAATTAGTTGTGAAAACTGCCTGGTTCATACTTTTCCACAAATCAGTTTTGGCTTAATTCCTTGTTTGTGGGAGATGAAATTACTTGCATGCATTTTTATGGCCAGTTATGGGATGATCCTGGCTTCTACCTACTACACCACATTGTTCTGAATTATATGGTGGATCATAGGATCTGAACATCACCCAGAAAAATCAATGAGTCGAGCCTTGCACGGATACAAATTTAGATCTGTGGATGCGGGTATCTGTGGATATAAAGCGGTGTCCACGGAACCACAGGGCTCTCCCAGGAACTGCAGCCATGAAAGAAGCAGACTGTTGGGCTGCCGCTCTGAGGAGCCAGCGCTCCATGCTGGCAGCTCCTCCGTCGCGGCTGTACCAGCCCCAGCCCTGCTCACTGGGGCGGGCACCAGGCTCACCGGCAGCTGTCCCTGGTCGCTCTCTTGTGTTCAAGTGACGCACACGTCCCCCACACAAGAGGCACAGACTGCTCTGCGGAAGAGTCTGGGACAGGGCTGGGGGCGAGGCTGCAGGTGGTACCGCTGCACAGAGGAGCTGCTGGCACGGGGTGCTGGCTCCTGGGAGCGGCAGCCCCAAGTTTTGCTCTTTTCACTACTGCAGTTCCCAGGAGAGCCCTGGGGTTCTGCGGATACCGATTTATATCCACATCCGAGGATATAAATGTGTATCCTCACAGGACTCTATCAATGAGAGAGGCTATCTGTTGTTTTGTGAGGAGAACTTTCAAATCATCGATCCACTTTAATCAATTCAAGTTAACTAAATGTCACACAAATTTAAGGTCAGCAAATGGCCTGTACTGCAGATCTCAAAAAGTAATTGTCAGTGAGGAATCGTCATCAAATAAGGCTGTTTTTTGGGTGTGTGTGATGGGTTTGGTCACAGAGACCCCCTTGGGACTGTCACCTGATGTGCAGAGACTACCTCTGAGCCCGCTTTCTTTGCCAGCTTGGGACTTCCAGAACCCTGTCTTGTTGAGCCAGACACGCAAGCCTGATGCAACACAGACCCAGGGTCTGAACCATGCCCCCCAAAGCTGCAGACTTAACTGAAAACAGCTTAGCAAGTGCCCTTGTTTCCAGCACCCAGACACCCAGCTCTCAATGGGATCCAAACCCCAAATAAATCCATTTTACTCTGTATAACACTTAAACAGGGTAAACTCATAAATTGTCCACCCTCTATAACACTGATAGAGAGATATGCACAGCTATTTGCTCCCCCAGGTATTAATCACTTACTCTGGGTTTATTAATAAACAAAAACGATTTTACTAAGTATAAAAAGTAGGATTTAAGTGGTTTCAAGTAATAACAGACAGAACAAAGCAAAATAAAATCATTTGGTTTTATTTTACCAAGCAAAATAAAACAAAACATGTAAGTCTAAGCCTAATATATTAAGAAACGGAGTACAAGTAAATCTCACTCTCAGAGATGTTCCAATAAGCTTCTTTCACAGCCTTGCAACAAAGCCCGATGCCAACTCTGTCCACTTATTTATATAAGTGACACCATCATGACCTAATCACATTAGCTACGCCATCAGGGGCTCATTCACCTGCACATCTACCAATGTGATATGTGCCAACAATGCCCCTCTGCCATGTACATTGGCCAAACCGGACAGTCTCTATGCAAAAGAATAAATGGACACAAATCTGACATCAAGAATCATAACATTCAAAAACTGATAGGAGAACACTTCAACCTCTCTGGCCATTCAGTAAAAGACTTAAGGGTGGCAATTTTGCAACAGAAAAACTTCAAAAACAGACTCCAACAAAAACCTGCTGAGCTTGAATTAATATGCAAACTAGATACCATTAACTTGGGTTTGAATAGAGACCATTAACTTGGGTCTGAATGGCTGGGTCATTACACATATTGAATCTATTTCCCCATGTTAAGTATCCTCACACCACCTTGTCAACTGTCTAAATGAGCCATCTTGATTATCACTACAAAAGTTTTTTCTCCTGCTGATAATAGCTCATCTTAATTAATTAGCCTCTTACTCCACCTTTTCGTGTGTGTGTGTGTGTGTGTGTGTATATATATTTATATTATCTTCTTACTATATGTTCCATTCTATGCATCCGATGAAATGGGCTGTAGCCCATGAAAGCTTATGCTCTAATAAATTTGTTAGTCTCTACGGTGCCGCAAGTACTCCTGCTCTTTTTGTGGATACAGACTAACATGGCTGCTACTCTGAAACCTTTCACAGACTAGACTCCTTCCTAGTCTGGGCCCAGTCTTTTCCCCTCGTACAGTCCGTGTTAGTTCCAGCAGACATCTTAGGTGAAAAGCAGGGGATTCCACATGATTGGGACCCCTTTGTTCTGTCCGCCCCCACGCCCCATTTTTATAGCTTTGGCACAAGGCGGGAATCCTTTGTCTCTCTCTCTCTCTGCGTTCCCACCCCACCTTCGAAATGGAAAAGCACCAGGTTTAAGATGGATTCCAGTATCATGTGACATGGTTACATGTCCTGTGAGACCCCTAGTCTCCATTCTTCCAAGGCTCGGCAGGTACACAGGAAGTTTTGCAAGTAAACAGAGCCATTCACAACCAGTTTTCGCAGTTAATGGTAGCCATCAAGATTCCAAGCCACCATTAATGGCCCATACTTTGCATAATTACAATAGGACTTCAGAGTTATATTTCATATTTCTAGTTTTAGATACAAGAATGATATATACAACAAATAGGATGAACACACTCAGTAGAACACAAGCTTTGTAGTGATACCTTACAAGAGACCTTTTGCATAAAGCATATTCCAGTTGCATCATATACACGCTTATAAACATATTTTTATAAAGCATATGGAGTGGAACGTCACAGGGGGTTCTGCAGGGATCACTTCTAGGCTCAGTGCTATTCAATATTTTTCTCAGTGATCTCGAAGTAAATATAAAAATTTGTGGATGACACAAAGGTTGGCAGAGTGGTAAATGATGAGGACAGGGCAGTCATGTAGAGTGATATGGATCTCTTGGTAAACTGGGCCCATTCAGACAAAATGTATTTTAATACAGCCAAATGCGAAGTTGTACTTCTAGGAAAAAGAACATAGGCCTTACCTACAAAATAGGGAACTGTATCCCAGAAAGCGGTGACTCCGAAAAGGATTTAAGGGTCATATTGGACAAAATGAGCTTTCAGTGCAATGCCATGGCGAAAAGGGCTAACTTGACTCTGGGATGCAGAAACAAGGGAATAATGAGGTGGGTTTATTTCTCTTTGTATGTGGCATTGGTGAAACCAATACCGGAATAAAATGTCCAGTTCTGATGTCCCTATTTTAAAAAGATATTGAACAATTGGAGAGTGTCCAGAAAAGAGCCAGAAAAATGATTTGAGAGCTGAAGAAAATGTCTACAGTGAGAGGCTGAAGGAGCTTAATCCCTTTAGTTTACCAAAAAGAGCGAGAGGTAATTTGATTTACAGTGTATAAGTACCTTAATGGGGAGAAATTACTGGATACTTAAGGGCTGTTCAATCTAGTTGCTAAGGCATAAAAAGCAGCAGTGTCTGGAAATTGAAGCCAGACAAATTTTAAATTAGAAATAATGCAAATTTTTTAACGGTGAGGGTGATTAATCATTGAAACAAACTTGCTAGGGAAGCGGTGGATTCTCCATCTCTTGAGATCTCCAAATCAAGACTGGAAGATATTTTGTTAGTCTAACACAAGTTACTGGGCTTAATACAGGGTAACTGGGTGAAATTCAATGGCCTGTGTTATATAGGAGGTCAGACTAGATGAGCTAACATTCCCTCTGGCCTTAAAATCTTTGAATCTATGCTTTGAACTGCTCCACTTGTGCAAAGTGACACTAAAAGCAAAATGTCCAGCTGCCTGAGGATTCCCCAGCGATGGGGAATCCCTTTCTGGTGTACAGCAAGCGTATTGGCTCCCAGTTTAGTGGGAAGGCACAGGGAAAAGGAAGCATGCTCAAAGTACCCCTCTTCCAGGCTTCCCCAAGTTGTATTTTTGAACAGGTCCCCTACCAGGATTAGGTGGACCTTACAGTGGTTTAAAGCTACCTTTGTACCACTCCCTCCCCCTGAACGCCTATATGGCACTAGAACCCAACGATTGGGCCATTAGTATCAGGTACCCTAAATCAGGACTTTCTTCTGAGATTGAGCAACACAAAATGGAGAAGTTCCTTTTTGACAATACTCCCCCTCTCCCATTATGGTTGCTTAGTGAAAACTCTAGAAGTCGTCTTCCTTCTCCTTCTGTTCACATCTTTCCCTTTCTCCAACACTCCTGATCTAATTTCCTCCCTTCTGGGCATAATCAGTTCAGGAAAAGTCTGGCATAAGTGTCTGTCTCTCAAGCTAGTCTGACTGTTGCTAGTCATCATCTACATCAAACAAAAGAACATCAAAAAACAAGATATCCTTTTCATATGTGGCAAACCATACTGCACCCAAAGAAGAAATGTTCTTTGAAGTCCAACTGATTTATTAAGAGTCATTGTTAGCTGCTTTTGAGCTTCTCTTAGTATGGGATTAACATGAGTAAAGGAAAGGAAAAAAGAAAACCATCCCATCTTTTTAAATCAATACATCTTGGAGGAGGGGACTTAAAATTGATGTCTTGCCAACTATGTGGACTCATGGCCTTTGAGTGCTCCTGGCCAAATCCCAACTCTTTCCAAATTTCTCCTGCTTTAACAAATGAATATAGTATTATTCTTTGTTTCCTGTTCTAAACTTGTGTAGCATTGTTTTGTAGGACTTGGGATCGTCCATTGTGCTGCAGTGCAAAGGTGGCTGGAATGATCTTCTGTCTTTGGATTGATGTTGTAGGGAGCCTCTTGCCATTTTAGTTTATCCTCCATATCATGTAGTCGACGTGCTAGTGCACTGAAGCAAAATGAATGGGTTTGAGATGGTGCACTCATGTCCCAAAGAGAACTCATTTTTTGCCAGGTACAGATAAGCTACTGCTGTTACCTGGCTATCTAGGAGCTTCTGAAAAAATTTTAGAACAAGTTTATAAGCCCTGAGTCTGAGGGTATGTCAACACAGCAAAGAAAAACCCGTGGTTGGCCCATGCCAGCCGACTTGGGCTTGCGAGGTTTTGACTGCTGGGCTGTTTCATTGTTGTATAGACTTCTGGGCTCTGGATGGAACTTGGGCTCTGGGGCCCTCACACCTTGCAGGGTCCCAGGCTCCATTCCAAGCCTGGAAGTCTACACAGCAATGAAACAGCCCCATAGCCTGAGCCCCGCAAACCTGAGTTGGCTGGCACAGGCCAGCCACAGGTTTTTCTTTGCTGTGTGGACATACCCTGATTGCCCTCGCTTTTCTGATCATTAGAGTTCAGCAGAAAGCTGTGGAGGGAAAATTCCTGCAAATGAACTTCCTGACTCCCATCCTGTTCTACTCCCAGCTGTTGGGACTGTCACATCCCCTCACCTACCTGGTGAATTTGCTGGAATATATGGTAGTGGTCAAGCAGGAAATGTCTATTTAACTGGTTTTGAATGATCATAACATAACTATAAACAAATCCATATATGAAAGGCTAAATACGTCAGCAAAACACCTTTTAATACTATGAAAATTACTGTAGCTATAACATTTTCAAATCATATTGCCATATCACCTGTGTAGAAAATGTTCCAATTTGATGACAAAATACACAAGCAGACATTTTCCCATACTATAGTGGATCCTATTCCATCTTCTTGACACCTCTGTGTTGGCAGTAACATATTCTGTTACTTTTATTCAGCACTTGGAAGAAAATAATTTTTAGACTGGTACATTTTGTATCTTCACATTTACAGATGGATAATTTCCAGCTCGATAACTTCTGTTTGCTAATGTCTAAATCCTTGAGAAATACAAAGTATAGTTTTTGAGACTTATTTACTAAATGAATTTGTCAGAAACTAGCCGTTAGATGGGTGGAATGCTATAAAAGCCAAACTAAATTAAAACTATGCTCTTATTTATGCCAGTGTAAATCAGGAGAGGTTCCGGTGAAGTCAATGGAATTACATCAGTGCAAAATTGGTATGAGATTGGAATCTGGCCGCAAGTATTGAAATAATTTGCTGGAACAGATGTTGTACAAGCAATGAAGCAAACCCATAGAGTTCAATTCAGATGTTAGGGAGATGCATCTCATGTAACTCCTATGGGAGCTATGTATTGATATGAGGCTAAACCCAGATATTGGTAAGTTATGCTTTTATGTATGGAGAGAAATGTTATGAAAGTTACCTTGCTTTCTTTCTTTCTAGTCTGCAGTCCCCTTCTACTTTGCAAACAGACTTCTGGCTCCTTTTGACTTTCCTTATCTCGGGTGAAGGGTTTCTAGGAGAGGAGACTCTAATTAGGGTCACTTCTTTTTATGTAGATAGGTTTCTCCTTCTTTCTGGTTTAGAAAAGGCTTGTGTTTTTGAGGGCAGGATTTCCTCAAAGAACTTGGCAATAGGACATAGCTCTAGAGAACTAGCTCAATAATCCCAGCCCATTCTTGCAGTTCCCCATGGTTGTTACCATCCCCTACCTATTTGTTGGCCTATGGCTATATGAAATGAGCTTGATCCCACTCAAATTTTGCATGGACAACTGTCCCTCTTACCCCAACTACGCTACAGCTGGCACTACTCACCACTATTGGGTAACTCAGCAGAAAGCCTGAGGACAAAATGAACCTGGAGGCTTGTGGATTGTGTTCTGTGGATTGTGGACTTCAACCTCCACATTTGTTAACCTTTCATAAGCCCTGAATTCACAAACTTTTTAAAAAAAAAGACCTGTGCTTTTCTCCTCTGTTCTACAAAAGACAGCTGCAAACATGGATGGTTGCCCCTTTATTTATTACTTGGTAGCTAACTTTTCAGTCTGAGTTTTTTCCACACCAACAAAAAGGTTTTTGTTATGAGCAATTAGTATTATTAAAAACTCTTGTAGGTCAGTAGGCACCATCAGGTGTGAAAGCTTTACATTTTTCAGAATCAGTTGTGCGACGGGGGACACTTAGCTCCCATGAGTGCCTCCTGTCAGCTGAGTGTGGAGCGGAAATCTTTTTTTCCTGCTTCTGGCACTGCCTATAGAATGTCAACCTAACTGGTATGTCTTCAATGGCTCAGCCTTCTGTTCAAGTAACACAATCAAAATTGAATGAATCCTTTCTGGGGGTATCAAAGGTCCAGCAAGGGCTATCTGTCTATCCTTATCAGTGTTTTCAGCCCTCTCTTTAGGCCCTTTGCATCTAACCCCTTTCTTGTTTGTTTGGTTTTTCTTTGTTTTTTTGTAAAAAATCCAACTGGAACTGTTGGTCTGTCTTCAGCCTTGTCTTTGGGCCCTTTAAATTTAGCCCCTTTTCTTGGGCTTTTAAACTAGGTGTGTCCCCTTGCTGGGGCTTAGGCTACTCCAGCACTGGCTGGTGGGGGGAACCTGGGCTTGCCCACTTCTGGGTGGGCCTCTTCCTACCTGGCCTCTTGACCTCTGTCCGTTACCTTAAGGCTAGAGCTCCCAAGTCTTCTTGCTCCCAGGCTTAGCTAATGCAGCCCATCAAGCTCCCTTTGGCCAGAGTAGAGCACCCTTCCTAACCCCTCTGGCCTCGCTCAGGCCCTGCAGCTCCTTTTATCTGAGCCTGCTGGCCTCTAATTGACTACTTCTGTGCAGCCTGTCTAGGCAGGCTTGGAGGGCCCACCTTCACTGTTCCTTTCCTGGGGTGCGGTGTGCTGGGACCTCCAGCAGGGGGCCTCAAAGTGCCAAGTACAAATTGGTACATCTCACAAATTGGTACATCTCAAGTACAGATTGGTACATCTCACCCATCACAAATTGGTACATCTCAAGTACAGATTGGTACATCTCACCCATCACAAATTGGTACATCTCCTATTCGGGGAATTGGATCACACTTTCTGGGTCTGCTGCCTTTACCACCACTTAAAATAAAAGCTGAGTGCATAACATTTGTCATGTGCTCCCCTGTTTCCTAAAGTGCCCGTCAATGTAAACTCCAGCTATTTTACTGAAAATAAAGATCTCTCAGGGTCTGAATTTTGCAGATGATTTTATTTAAGCAAATGGTTGCCTTAAAATTTTAGCACAGAGGATAAAGTGTTCTGGGTGTCAATCAGGCTGTATCTCCACAGGGGGGAAAAACTACTTAAGAAAACAGCAATATTAATAACATTTGTACTCATCTATAATTTATGGCAATAAATGGGATATCTTATTGTTTTATTCTTTCCTTCCACGGTGTTAATATTATACTAAAACCCCCTGCAAACCCTGAAGAAATTCCATATATATTTTGCTTAGCAAACATCAATGATTAGGTCAGAATTTTAGAAGAGTTTCTATTTGTATAGAATAGCATTAACTTTATATTCTTTCCTAGCCAGGATGAGAGAAAAAAACAAATAATTTATTCAGACAAAACCAGCCTACATGAATCATTTATTTAGCCTGTGCCCATAATTTTAAGAGCTCACTTTTTATGCATCAAGTTGCAAATCAATAGAAAATTTCTGAGGGTGATTTTGCCCAAAGAGAAGTGATATAAACAGCACCCTCTACATGGGAAATCAGTAGGTGAGCATGGGGAATAAATCTGCACTAGGCAATGCCATGTTTTTATAAAAGTAACCCTAGAAAGATCAGCAGTAAGAACAACAGTTCTGTGTCCTTAGCATTCAGAAAGTACTCTCAGTGAAGGGTCAAGGAGCAAAAACCTGTAGTCAGTGTACACAGATATACATGGTGTTACTTGGGATTTTCATCAGTGTGATTGAGAGCAGAATTTGATTCACAATATTTAGTTTAGCGATGGACAAACATGCTAGGATAACATAAGAAATCTAGGTTTCAGAGTAGCAGCCGTGTTAGTCTGTATTCGCAAAAAGAAAAGGAGTACTTGTGGCACCTTAGAGACTAACAAATTTATTAGAGCATAAGCTTTCGTGAGCTACAGCTCACTTCATCGGATGCATTTGGTGGAAAAAAAACAGTTTTTTTTCCACCAAATGCATCCGATGAAGTGAGCTGTAGCTCACGAAAGCTTATGCTCTAATAAATTTGTTAGTCTCTAAGGTGCCACATTTTTTCCACCAAATGCATCCGATGAAGTGAGCTGTAGCTCACGAAAGCTTATGCTCTAATAAATTTGTTAGTCTCTAAGGTGCCACAAGTACTCCTTTTCTTTTTATAAGAAATCTACTAACTTCCCTGAACCTTCATCCATTTTCAGAACTAAAATCAATTGGAGAAAATCCTGGTCCCATTGAAGTCCATGGCAAACAATCCATTGAGTTCAAAGAGAGCAGAATTTCCCCATGTCGAGAACATTCTTACAGAGGGAAGGGCTGTTTTTTTTTCCTGCCCATAGGTGGGGTGGGGTGGGTACAACAGTTTTTGTGGCCCAGAACAACCAAGAAATCTATCACTGCTGGACAAGATTAAATATGTAGCTAATACAGAGTGTATACACTGATCATAATTTATAATGTGTTGATCTGTAAAATTTAATGTATAATGAATAAAAAAAATTCAACAAAACATTCGTCAACACAGTAGATTAGGCAATGCATGATTAATAGAAAACTTTTTTCTTTTAAATGTATGTTGGAACCAATAATGCACCTATGACAAGAATGAGCCAGGCAGCATAGAGACTGGCTAAAATTCTATAACAGTTTGTTAATATTGCAGTTTCTAAAAAACAAAATTGCTTTTGGTGAACATAAATAGTGTCTTACATGTAAGTTATAACAGTGGTTCAAAACTTTAAAGGACCATCATTAGCTGACTAACCTGGACATTTTATATTTTGCATGTGATTTCTCTATGTAGCCAGATGGCTGTGTTGCCTGAAACTCTATTTGTCAGCCAGAAATATTATTCTGGTTACTGCAGTATAAACCATTTGTTGTATGCACTCTGTGGAAACATCAAAATAGCTCAGAAATAGAGTTTGGAGTTGACACTACAACTCCCGGGCTTGATTTTGTATTTTCTGCTTTTGGGGGGCACTTTGGGACAAAGAGTATCACTGTACAACTGAGCAGATGAAGCTGATTCTCATATGCTCTGAAAACGTGCAAGAGGTCTGAGGATTCATACAATCAAAAGGTCTGACCAGGATAGTTCCTGTAATATGAAACCTTAACTTTACAATGCTTTATATTTACCCAGCACAATTAATCTTAAAGTGGGAGATTTTCAAACACACAAATGGCAGTTAGGCACTCCACTCTCTCCAAAAGTGATTTACAGTCTGAAATGGAAGATGTAACAAACTACAGGAGTCAAGGGACACTGACCCCTATTATGTGACGAGGACAATAAACTTTTGTTATCTTAATCCAGGTCAGGTGACTGGGACCAGGGAATTAAATTAAGTTTTTTACCCACTCTGCTTTCATGCCCTTATTTCAATAAATACAGTGAAATGCAATTATGTCACAGGAGGAAAAATGGAATCCATTCTCTTCCAATGACAATACCTACCAGAGTATTTTGAAGGGAAGAGAAGAATGTCTCCTGTTTGAAATTATGGAAAAAATTTAATTGGGGAGAAGCTAATTCCATGTTTTAGGAATTGGGCCAGGACACCAAAGCTAATACTCCCACTTCTAAGAGAAGTGCAGTTGTAATCTTCAATGACCACAAGCTGACTACCTTCAACATAGCAGTTTCATCACTGACCCAAAAAAGACTCAGAGGGAAGAGGACTAGCTACTGAGATAACAGTGCCACTTGCTATGACACTTCACCTTTGCTTGGAAGTATTCCAACTAAGTGTTGAGAAAACTTGTCTGTGCTTAACTTGTTAGATTAAAAAAAAATCAAAACTCAAGTTGTTTTAGCCTTAGCTATCCATAACGTATCTATTTCAGGTCCATCAGTGTGGCATCTGTGGCTACCCTTTTGCTTCACTATGGACATTTCAGTGATGTACTGCAAAGAAAGAAAGAAAGTAACAAGTGTATGGCCCTCTGGCACTTTTTACTTTTGCCAAATTTTTTTAAATTCAGGGGAACTGAAATACTCCTGTTTAGACCTAAAAGGTATTAAGTAAGAGAACACATTATACTCTTTTTAATTGGCAGGCATTTAACTTGGATGACTCTCAGGCAACTGAATTAGTTGAATGATAATGACTGCCATTTATTCAGAACAATATTAGCAAAAATTCCACTTCGAGTATGATCCTACTCAGATTGAGGTCATATTATAACTTCAATAGAAGCAGGATTAGACCTTTTAATGGGGGAGATTTCAGACACTACCAAGAGTGCTCATATGTGCACTCTATTTGTCAGCCAGAAATATTATTCTGGTTACTGCAGTGTAAACCATTTGTTGTATGCACTCTATGGAAACATCAAAATAGCTCAGAAATAGAGTTTGGAGTTGACACTACAACTCCCAGGCTTGATTTTGTATTTTCTGCTTTTTGGGGGACAAGTGGGTTTCACCTAGCTGTTATATGCAGGTAATATTTTTGGCTACAGTTTTAAAATATGGAAGTTGACAGAGATTTAAAAAGAGAAAGAATTAACCAGGAAATCACCAACCCCCAAATGAACTTTCCTAATGTTTATTTAGAACAATATTTTATTTCCAGACTTTTCATATTAATTTTACAACTGCTTCTGGTGTTCACTGCAGTGTCCACTTAATCAACACCCTGTTAAAATGACTGTGTTGTAATTAACATACACTATATCTAAATAATAAACAGAAATATTTGAGAAGTCACAAGTGATGTTGAAAGGTAACGTATTTTAAAAAATGCTAAAATGAATTTTTTTGTTACAGATCACACAATTTAAACTGTGGAACTCATTGCCACAGGGTATCAGAGGCCAAGTGCTTAAAGATTGCATACAACTGAATCCTTTTTGTAGACGATGTAACAATTGGCACATATATTAACTACGATTATTTCTTTCTAAGGAATCAATCATCTTAATGATCAGCCACAACTTGTTGGAGGTTAGAAGGAAACTGCCCCTAGAAGCAGGACGTTGTGTAATTGTCTGTCTATGATGCGCTTTATTACTCATTGCTCTGAAGTATCTGCTACTGGCTGTTGTCAGAGACTAGCAAATTGGCTAGATCGGTGTTTCACAACAAATGGGTAGTGACCGCCCCTGCCAAAGGGAATAACGAAAAATAATTAGTGGGAGGGGGGGCCACAAGGCATTGAAAACTTGAGTACAATCTAAAACAAAAAGAAAAGGAGTACTTGTGGCACCTTAGAGACTAACAAATTTATTAGAGCATAAGCTTTCGTGAGCTACAGCTCACTTCATCGGATGCATTTGGTGGAAAAAACAGAGGAGAGATTTATATACACACACACAGAGAACATGAAACAATGGGTTTATCATACACACTGTAAGGAGAGTGATCACTTAAGATAAGCCATCACCAACAGCAGGGGGGGGAAGGAGGAAAACCTTTCATGGTGACAAGCAGGTAGGCTAATTCCAGCAGTTAACAAGAATATCAGAGGAACAGTGGGGGGTGGGGTGGGAGGGAGAAATACCATGGGGAAATAGTTTTACTTTGTGTAATGACTCATCCACTCCCAGTCTCCACTCAAGCCTAAGTTAATTGTATCCAGTTTGCAAATTAATTCCAATTCAGCAGTCTCTCGTTGGAGTCTGTTCCCGAAGCCCTTCTGTTGAAGTATAGCCACTCTTAGGTCTGTGATCGAGTGACCAGAGAGATTGAAGCGCTCTCCAACTGGTTTTTGAATGTCATAATTCTTGACGTCTGATCTGTGTCCATTCATTCTTCTACGCAGAGACCGTCCAGCTTGGCCAATGTACATGGCAGAGGGGCATCGCCGGCACACGATGGCACACATCACACTGGTAGATGCGCAGGTGAACGAGCCCCTGATAGCGTGGCCGATGTGACCAGGCCCTACGATGGTATCCCCTGAATAGACACGTGGACAGAGTTGGCAACGGGCTCCGCTGCAAGGATAGGCTCCTGGGCCAGTGGTTCCGCTGTGTGGTGTGTGGTTGCCGGTGAGTACTTGCTCCAGATTGGGGGGCCGTCTGTAAGCAAGGACTGGTCTGTCTCCCAAGATCTGAGAGAGCGATGGCTCGTCCTTCAGGATAGGTTGTAGATCCTTGATGATGCGTTGGAGGGGTTTTAGTTGGGGGCTGAAGGTGATGGCTAGTGGCGTTCTGTTGTTTTCTTTGTTGGGCCTGTCCTGTAGTAGGTGACTTCTGGGTACTCTTCTGGCTCTGTCAATCTGTTTCTTCACTTCAGCAGGTGGGTACTGTAGTTGTAGGAATGCATGATAGAGATCTTGTAGGTGTTTGTCTCTGTCTGAGGGGTTGGAGCAAATGCGGTTATATCGTAGCGCTTGGCTGTAGACAATGGATCGAGTGGTATGATCTGGATGAAAGCTAGAGGCATGTAGGTAGGAATAGCGGTCAGTAGGTTTCTGATATAGGGTGGTGTTTATGTGACCATCGCTTATTAGCACCGTAGTGTCCAGGAAGTGGATCTCTTGTGTGGACTGGTCCAGGCTGAGGTTGATGGTGGGATGGAAATTGTTGAAATCATGGTGGAATTCCTCAAGAGCTTCTTTTCCATGGGTCCAGATGATGAAGATGTCATCAATATAGCGCAAGTAGAGTAGGGGCATTAGGGAATTTCCATCCCACCATCAACCTCAGCCTGGCCCCTCAGACAGAGACAAACACCTACAAGATCTCTATCATGCATTCCTACAACTACAGTACCCACCTGCTGAAGTGAAGAAACAGATTGACAGAGCCAGAAGAGTACCCAGAAGTCACCTACTACAGGACAGGCCCAACAAAGAAAACAACAGAACGCCGCTAGCCATCACCTTCAGCCCCCAACTAAAACCCCTCCAACGCATCATCAAGGATCTACAACCTATCCTGAAGGACGAGCCATCGCTCTCTCAGATCTTGGGAGACAGACCAGTCCTTGCTTACAGACGGCCCCCCAATCTGGAGCAAGTACTCACCGGCAACCACACACCACACAGCGGAACCACTGGCCCAGGAGCCTATCCTTGCAGCGGAGCCCGTTGCCAACTCTGTCCACGTGTCTATTCAGGGGATACCATCGTAGGGCCTGGTCACATCGGCCACGCTATCAGGGGCTCGTTCACCTGCGCATCTACCAGTGTGATGTGTGCCATCGTGTGCCGGCGATGCCCCTCTGCCATGTACATTGGCCAAGCTGGACGGTCTCTGCGTAGAAGAATGAATGGACACAGATCAGACGTCAAGAATTATGACATTCAAAAACCAGTTGGAGAGCGCTTCAATCTCTCTGGTCACTCGATCACAGACCTAAGAGTGGCTATACTTCAACAGAAGGGCTTCGGGAACAGACTCCAATGAGAGACTGCTGAATTGGAATTAATTTGCAAACTGGATACAATTAACTTAGGCTTGAGTGGAGACTGGGAGTGGATGAGTCATTACACAAAGTAAAACTATTTCCCCATGGTATTTCTCCCTCCCACCCCACCCCCCACTGTTCCTCTGATATTCTTGTTAACTGCTGGAATTAGCCTACCTGCTTGTCACCATGAAAGGTTTTCCTCCTTCCCCCCCCTGCTGTTGGTGATGGCTTATCTTAAGTGATCACTCTCCTTACAGTGTGTATGATAAACCCATTGTTTCATGTTCTCTGTGTGTGTGTATATAAATCTCTCCTCTGTTTTTTCCACCAAATGCATCCGATGAAGTGAGCTGTAGCTCACGAAAGCTTATGCTCTAATAAATTTGTTAGTCTCTAAGGTGCCACAAGTACTCCTTTTCTTTTTGCGAATACAGACTAACACGGCTGCTACTCTGAAATCTAAAACAAAGAAAATCTTACTCCCTCACTTTCCCCTCACCTGTACCTTTCAAAGTTAAGTATTCCCTGTCAATCTCTCAAAGCACTCTCAAATTATGTAGGCTTATCATTGTTGGTATTGTTAGTACCTGTTAGTAAATATTAAGTCTTCTAGTTCTTTCTTTCTGTAACTATAGTAACTATTCTTTAGAATCTTTATCTTCAACAAAGAGCATGTCTGAATTCTAAGACCCAGAACACTGCTCCTTGACCAGTAAGTAAACCTATTCAGGAATTTATCTATTCTGCTGTATTTTAACATCCTGGAGCACCTTCATGTCTATACAACTCCAGATATTTTTGGAAACCATCTCTCTCTCTCTCTCACACACACGCATGCACACATATATAGACTTGGGACACTAATAAGGGATGATTGTTACAGTAGATCTTTCCTATAGAGGAATCAACAGGGAAGAATGATGGTGGGGTAAGAAGGACCTGCTGAGAGAGATTATCTTGAAGAATTGTTAGTCCCCCCCAGGTGTAAATAATCATACCGTCACACATAAATCAAGTAAATTGAGAATGTATAGAAATGACATCACAACATATGTTCCTGGGAGAATATTCTTGGCAACGAGGTTTCCTTTGTCTGAAGCCTTATGTAATGATTCTGATATGGGAACTTATTTGAGGGAATGAAAACTGTGTCCCTTCCAGATGCCAGAGAGACACATATCCAGCGCTCACTCTAACAACAAAGAGTGGTAATGTATCTCTTACTTTCAGTATTCTCTATAGTGCTGTACTAACCTTTTCTTGATAATCTTAGATTAAATAATTCTAATTGAGCCTGTTATTTTGACAACCTTGAGTCATTAACTCAAACACACAACAGTATTGATATATATACAATGAAAGCAAGAGTAAAAGAGTGAAATGTTTGACTTGGACATATGGGGTCAGCAGCTTGAAAAAAGAGATGCACTAGGCTAGATGAACTGCTGGTCTCATCCCATATTACATTTCCTGTGTAGTTTTATAATCAATTAGCCTTTTATCCATAATTTTCTCAATTCATCCAAAATGGGTGGAAATTTTAAAAGATGTCCAGAAAACCTCCAATTCAATCATAACATAGCAGCAATAAATTAGACCCTGATCGTGGCCTCATTGAAATTAATGGGAGCTAGGGAACAAGCTCAGGCCCTAAACTAATTATAAATAAGTTTTCAATTACTAAACTAGTCGTGCTCTAACAAGTCCAAACCATTAATATTAAATGTCTTCAGCATCAGAAGTGGTTTGGTCAGTTACCACCCACAACCTGGAGCATTCACAGAAGAACCCTCTTAGTAACTAGGTGCCATTTCATACTTTGGGGATGTGCATGAGTTTTAGCATAAAACTATAACATTTCAAAAATATAGATGATGTTCTGAACACCAGTCTAAAGCTGTTTTTCTCAACCAGGAAACATAATAAGATGTAGGTACAATAAAATGATCATTCGACTATATTTTGAATTTGAGGGTTTATCAGACTGCTTTAATCTTTGAAATATAGGAAAACAGCTCAAAGGGCATCTAATCCTGTTACAGTGCAGTGCTATACTTTTCCTGAGCAAAAATAAAGATGGCAGGTTGCTGGGTACAGTAACAAAGACGGATAGAAAATGTTCCAGGGCCCACTGTTTTTTAAAATGGAGTAGGGAGACTCTCCCAGGAAAAGGAGAATGTCTCCCCCTTTGATATTTTTATATCTCTAGCTGAATAGTAGCAAGGTCTGGGTAAATGTCCAGAAGGTAAATTTTTAAAATGATAAATAGCTGAACAGTTTTAAAACATCCCTAAGCACAAAGACATTTGTATTCAGTGGGAGTTAAATTGAGTGTTAGCTGTGAGTTTGCTTTATAGTTGCATATAGCAATTAATGTTTCCCTTTTCCACGCTGAGGCAAAGTTATTATGAAACACTTGGCAAAAAACCTGGAGCTGTGTTGTCAGCATCCTTAAAATATACATTAATAGCTCTCTCTCTCTCTCTCTCTCTCTCTCTCTCTGCTTCAGCAACTCTCTCTAGTTGAATTTCTGCAATAGGAATATAGACTCTCTCCAGGTTACCTAAGTCAGACTGAGACTAATCATTAAGGTGGGAAAGTCAAGTTTAACTGTTCCATGTTTACAAATTATTTTTTAAAATGTCTTGTTACAAAATAAAGGAAGGTTGGCTTAGTGGTTAGGATATTGGCCTAAAACTCAGGAGATCTGCGTTCAGTTCCTAGCCGTGATACAGACTTCCTGTGTGTGACTTCAGCAAGTCGCTTGATCTCTCTGTGCTTCAGTTCTCCATCTGTGAAACGGGAATGAGAATTCCTTTCCTCCCATCCTTAGTCTGTCGTCACTGTAAGATCATCAGATCATTTCTCTTACTATATGTTTGCATGATGCCCACCACAATGGGGCCCTGCTCTCAGATGGGAGCCTCTTGGTGCTACCAGAATATAAATAATAAAACGAAGAAACTATCGGTCACTGTGAAATGACAGGAGATGCGAGGCTCTACTATAATTAAGCATTGCATAAGGTTCTTCTTTTTAGTTTGCCTTACAGGCTTCAGAATTGCAGGCAGATCATCTTAACAAAGATGAAAAGCAATTATAGCTGTGCCATTCTCACCAATATTGTCAAGGGCCTGTTAGCAGGTTTATTATAATGGGGCTAGTCTAAATGTACTCTAAATTTAATAATCTAAAATAACTAAAAATCTAAATTTACATGGAAAAAATCACTCCGTTAATATCTGATAGACAACTACATGCTACATTTTGTTCTTCAGTCTTTTTTTTTAGTAATAAGGGCAGACGGGTTGGTAGGGGACTGGTAATCAGATACAGAACATCTTAGCTCAGATCTCTCATTTGCAATGCGGCCCAGTCTGGTAGTGACCAAAGAAGTTAGTATCTTTTAGCTGCTTTGTGGCCTTATAGAAAATAAGTTTCTTCAAGGAGCATGTGTTTATATCATAAGACACCACAATGGGCCCTCGTACTCACTTGTAGTGAGTCAAGCCAAGAAGTGAATATGCAGTGAGATGAACCACTTCTCAGCTGCAGAGAGGAACAGTGGCAATGCTAAATCTCCTGAGTAGAAAAAGATAGGGGAGAGCTTCTCTCTCCAGGACAGTCAGTTCCATGCTTTAAGCAGCACAACATGCAGGCAATATTAATAATATGGCTGGCTGCTCAAGTAAAAAGGGTTCTGAAGAATACAGCTAGAAGATTCAGCTATATCTGAAGCAACTGAGAGCAATTCCAATAGATTTGAGGTCTATTGTATTAATGCTCAGTCCTGCAAATACAAGATTACCTTTAAGCATGCGAATCATGCTATTGGACAATTCATGTGCTTAAAGTTATGCCCATGTATTAGCATTTGCAGGAGCAGGGCTTTAAGCTATGTCCCTCTGATAGCCCATAGGCAATGTTAGGTGCTCATCTGGGGGCTGCCAGGACCCACTGGCTCTTCCCCAGCCTATATGGCTGGAGGGAGCAGATCTGGATCTTCTGAGGCTAGAGACAGCCCTTGGAGTTACTAGATTGACCCTAGCAGCAGCAGCCAGGACATGGAGAGAGGCCCAGCTTTGCCCCTTTCCTTCTAGACCTTCACAGCCCCTGGATGCCAGTGATTGCAGCAGACTGGTTTTTACAATTTGTACCCTGGGCATTATCTTCTATCTGCTGATTGGTTTCTTGTCCTAACCTCTGCCAGCTTCACCCTTCCACACTATGCTTAATCCTACTTTCTCCATCAGCCCTTTTCTCCCTCCACCCCAGTCTCTTCCCCACTACTTTGGTCTTGCTAACCCCTCCTCTTGCTAGTCTCTGTTGCAGCACTTTGGCCCCTTAAAAATAAATGGATAAAGAGAGAGAGAGAGAAGCGATGGGAATGAAATGAACAAGCTCTGAGAACACCAGCATTCTGATCACTTTTGCGACGGGGCAAGTCCAGATGGCTATAGAAAAGTAGTGGGAGACAGATATATTAGCTCCAGGCTAAACAAATCCCTGGTACCAGGATAAGTGAAATGGCAGCTGCTCCAGGTCAGTTAAGACACCTGGCGCTAATTAAGAACTTTCCATAAGGCAGGGAGAATACTAGGTTGATTGGGACACCTGAAGCCAATCAGGGATTGGCTGAAATTAGTTAAAAGCTTCCCAGTTAGTCAGGTGGGGGCAGATGTCAGGAGCTGAGGGAGGAAGTTGTGCTGTTGGAGAGGCTGAGTAGTACACACCATATCAGGCACAAGGAAGGAGGCCCTGAAGTAAGGGTGAAGTGGAGCTTGAGGAAACGGGGGCTGCTGTGGGGAAGTAGCCCAGGGAATTGTACGTGTCATGTTTCTAAAAGGTCAGCTACCATAGCTGATACTATTAGGGTCCCTGGGCTGGAGCCCGGAGTAGAGGGCAGGCCTGGGCTCCCCCTTTTCCTCCCCCCTTCCCCCCAATTAATCACTGAGACTTGGAGACAACAGAGACTGTGCAAGGGAGGATAGTTTCTCCTCACCTCCCTTGCTGGCTCATGATGAAAATGGCTCAGTAGACTGTGACCCTTGTCTCTAGAGAGAGAACGGTTATGTGGAGGGTCACAGTGAGCCTCTGAGGTTAGCAAAATCTGCCAGGAAACGCAGGACCCATGGAGACAAGGACAGAGCTTTGTCACACTTTGTTTTGATGCCTGTGTCAATAGTTTGAGCTGGGTGTGTGATTCTCAGGACACATACCCATGCTAGCTCAAAGCTGGGACACAGCAAAGAAAGTGTAGTGGTGGTGGCATGCACCGTGGGAGAAGCTAGTTGTCTCAAGTACATGCCTAGTATCTTAGATGGGTATGTACTCAGGGCAGCTAGCGACTCCTATGGCTTGGACTGCTGCAGCTATTCTCTATTTTTAGCATGCTAGTTTAATCAGAGCTAGGGTGTATGTCTCCTCAAGCTGGGAATTACGCCGCCTCCCCACTCGCAGTGTAGATGTGTTGTACCCCTTTTACCTCACCCACTATCTGGAAAAAAATTGCAACCTCTTCAGACTAGACATTGCCTTCCTGTGTGTTTATACATTGCCTAGCACAATGGAGTCCAGATCTCGGTTGAGGCTTTTGGGTGTTACGCCAATACTAAACCTAGTCTTAACGAAAGTGGTCTTAATATTGGAGGATACAAAGCAATGCATTTTAAAATCCACCTAGCTCAATCTTTCTTCTCCTCCTTGCTTCTTGTGTATGTGTTAGAGAGAGACACACACATAAAGTACTAAAGAGTGAGTCAACCTTACCTGTTGCTTAGTATGCTTCAAAATGTATACAGCTGTATTAATTTTTTTAGTTTAATTTTATATTAAAGTTAGAAGATGGAGTCGAGATTCTTCAGTTCCATTCCCAGCACTGCCTCCAATTCACAGTTGACGGCCAAGAAGAGTCTTAACTTTTTTGATTTCCCTCCTATTTAAGACTCAAGGATTTTGCGAGACCTAAGTCAGGCCCCACTCCTGTGTGTGGGTGCAGAGATCCATCTGGAAAGTTTTGTGTAAGATTAGAGCTGTAATTAATGAAGTACTTTGAGATGGGCTGTGTATGAAAGTGGTGGTGGTAATGCAGTTACCTAGTGGGGTAGCCATCTTTGTAAAATTTATATGAGAGGGGTTTCTGGGACATTATCCTAAGTTACAACATTACCACCAATATTTCTAGTAGTATAACTTACAGGTGTTTATCAACCTGTTGGTGAATTGTGAAAGTCATGAAGGTAGCATCTTGCTATGAATTACCAATCTTTGTAATAAATCTGCTTGCTGTTCTTTAAAGCCAAATAATGTCATTTTATCCTCTATTTTTGGAGTTCTATATAGGTTTTTGGTGCATATGAAGCCTGTTGCACTTTAAAATCTTGCACTTTAAAATCTTGCGAAAGGGGCACTTCACTTTTCTTTTGTTTGTTATAGTATGTGAGTGAAGAAATTGAATATAGGAAATGAATTACTCAGTGCTATTAGAATTTCTAAGCCTTAATCCTCTTCCCCACCTCACACCCTCTAGTCAGTTCCCAACCTGATATATTTTAGAATTTTTCTTTCTTTAAATAAGATGCTTTGACCTGAAAACTTCTTTCTTTCATCTCATGCAGTCAGGGTTGTGTGTTCTCTACTTGTTCAAGGTGTTAGCCAAACTGCACTGAAGTCAATGGAATGACTCCCCAGCGACTTCCCCAGGGTTAAGATTGAGGGCCTGGATTCTATCCAGGCATTATTGATTGCCTATCAGAGGGGAGAAGGAGAACCAAATTGTAGAGGAAGGTGGATGGATGATACATGCCAGCAACATGGAGGGAAAGAAGACTGAAGTCAGAGTGGTGTTCAAAGCAGGAGAAAGGGTTTGGTGCAGGGCACAGAGAGAAGGGAAGAAGCAAGAAGAGAAACCTGATTGTTCCTTCACAGTCCTTTGGGCCTGACTCAGGGTAAAGCATGCCTCTCTGTGGACAAAGAACGTAGCTTCATGAACAGGTGGTTGCTTTTGGGAATGTGTAGAAAAGAACTGAGATGAGAAGGGAATGGTGTGCACAGTGTGCATGTGACTACATGTATACACACAGGAGGAGGTGGGTTAGAAAGGGGCAGCTAGGCATGGAAGAGCATTAAATCACTTTCCAGTCCTGTAAAAGAATGTGTATTTTATAACTCTTCTTTATTTCAAAAACATCATCTTTCTGGGTCAGAATGTGCTTTATCTTCTTTAAAAGATGTTATTTCTGAGTACAATTTACATTTCTGTCCCTGCTCAAACAGCTTCTTTTCCACTTATGCACTTTAATTTAAAATATCTCTGAATAGAGTGATACTTCCCAGTCACTGTGATTTTAAGGATCTGCACTGTCTAATATGAAGGTCTTGGCATCTATTAAGATTAGCACTATTCACTCAAAGTATTTTAACACCCAAATCATTTCCCCTGCCAGTATCACTTGGATTTGTAGGCTTGCACTGTGGTTTAGAATTCTGCTTGTGAGCATGGGGTGAGAGTTGGGCTCTGCTGGTATGGCTGAGTACAGAGGTACATACAAAGTCACCTTCAGAATGAAGGGGGAACCTCAAAATATTTTAGGTTCTGTTTGGATAAATCCAGAAATTTTCTGCTGTGTATCTGAAGTTCATCCTATCTGTGAAAATGCAGAATTGACATGGAGGACAGGCACAGCCATGACATTTTAAACACTTCTTGCTTCCAGTTGGGCTGGAGGTGCCATGAGAACAGCCTTCTTGGCTGTTTCCACCAGGTCCTGGAAACAATGAGTCAAATAGCAATGAAACATGGAGGTGTGTGTATGGGGGAAGAGTTAAATTATACTTCACTCTAAACTCAAACTGAATATTTTGAAGTTTTTTTTTTCAGAGAGGGGATAGTTCCTTTTTCCAAAGGAGTGCAAAGGTCACTAGGTGGGATCAAAAGGATCCAAGGATGATCTTGTGATTGAAGATGAGAAGTCAGGAAAACTGTTTCACTTTCTTGGTTTTGCCACAAACCTCCCACATGGCCTGTGGCAAATTATGCCTCTCTGGGCTTCAGTTTCCCAGTCTGCAAAATAGACATCATGATATTTCCCCATCTTTAAAGGCTGTTAATGTCTGTAAAGCATTGGGTCATGCTTTGCTATGTAACAACACAATTGCTTCCACAGATAACCTTGGGTAATTTGCCAGTTTGGCCTACCCCTTACGATTAATTTGTATTACGGTAGCACATAGAGGTTCCAACAGAAACCTCTATTATTATGCTCAGCACTGTACACCAGAAAAAAACAGTCCCTGCTCCAAAGAAATTACCTCTCTTTGCTCATTTCCCCTCCCGTCCTTTATCCATTCAGATGGTAAAGTGATTTGTCCAAGGACTTGGCAGCTTGGTGGCAGAGTCACCACTGAAACTGAGACTCCCAGTCTAGTGGCTTTTCTGCTAGACAATATACATCACATATGAGAGTAGTAAAACATTTTTATATTCCTTATGATTGTTAATGTCACTGGTGATGGAAGCACTGGAAAGTTTATCAAAGCTTCACAAGGCCTAGTTTCAAGGCTAATTAAACAACTCATTATTTCTTTTAATGTTAATTGTGTTTTTAATTTTACTCATAATCCAACATTTGCTGCAGCTAGAAATATGCTTCATTTTTTATGAATGGGACGCAAAGAGGAAACTAGAGGCAGATGTGTAATGCTGTGGATTATAGGGCAGGGAACAGTTTGAGTGGGCTGACTGCCTCATCAACCCCAGAAAGAAAGCCACTTGCAGCATTTGGCCTTCTATCCACTCAAAGTAGTACCATTTAACTGAAAATGATTTATTAAATCAATTTACTTAAACTGGTATGACCCCCAGTGTGGCCACTTACATTGATTTTAATCCTGGCTTATGCCCATTTTGCTTGCTTGGGCAAGGAATTGACTGAAGCTAAGTTGATACAGGTCAGGTTTCAATCAATTTAGGTGTCCACCCAAGAGGGATGCATGTGTTTAACTAAATTGTTTTTTTAAAAACCAATTATAGTTAAGCAGCTCCAATTTTGTGTGTAGACAAGGCCGTAGTATCCAGAGACAATCAAGGGAAGAGAGAGACCAGTTTCTATAACCGGGGAGGAGGTAGTCTCAGGTGTGAGCACAGTTGGGGCTCTGCTTCCCTTCTGGTTCTGGAAAAGGATCTTAAAAAATGGAGCTGTTATGAAAAGGTGGAAACTTCTCCTTTCTTCCACCAATTACCTGTCTGGTGTTGTCTTGTTTATGGGGCAAAGGGCAAGACTCAACCTGTAGTTTGGAGCTGACATTGATGCACTGTTCATTTAAAAGAAAACAACTCCCTAGGGTTTTGTGGTATTTTTCTTTATTTCCTTGCAGGGAATGGGGATTGGTGGGTTGGAATCAGCACTAATATCTTTTCCTTGATTGGGATTTTTTCCTAGGGGAACAGCTGTTCAAAAGACCCTTTGGACTGGGAATTATCAGAACAGACTGGAGGGGCTTCAATCAAAGCTAGCCAAAGGTAATATGCCTGCAAATAGGACACTGCCTGTAGCTGACAAACTCTACCCCAAACTTTAACTTTAACTGTACCCCAAACGTAACTCTTGCAATTGTGTAATACCAGGGAAGAAGAGGGGAAATACAATTTGGGAAACACAAGCTAACATATAGAAACTACGGCTGGGGAGGCTGCTGAAGACATCTGCTCCCATCCTTCTGCTTTGTGGCAATGTAGTTCTTAGCTTGATTTTATCATCCTACCTGATTGCTGCTAATGCTGTTGGCTAGATTTTGGCTGTACAGCTGCAGAACCACACCTCCCTAATAGGGACACCCACTATCCTTGTTCCTCCTGGCTCTGACTCTATGCTGCAGGAAGGTCATGAGAGAGAACACATCATTCAGAAACTTGCAACCTTCATCCACACCAGCTCAGGTCAGTGGATAGGTGTAATAGCAGAGTGCTATCTATCCCCTCACTCTGCTTTTCCTTATGCCCTTGGGGAAGATAGGTCTGCACTACTGTTGTTACCCTGTAAATGTAACCCACATGGTTTTATTTGTAACTCCAGAGGAATCCGGGAGCAGCACTGGGAGGTGGAAGCATGGTTACACACACACGCGCACACACACACAGAGTGTGTCTTTAGCTATTTAGTGTAGCATGGTTATGCACATGAAGTCCACAAGTAGCTTATGTCAAATATTTGTACATAAGTTGCTACATAAGTACTTGGTGTAGAATTGTTGTAACTAGGGTGTAACAGTGGAGGTGTAACTTGTGCAGTATATTAAAAAAAGAGATTGTCCTCTTTCTGGATCTAATATAGTGCACTCATGAGCATTACTTATCTTTTGTTTCTTCTCTGTGAAGTACTTCACTGACTAGAACCCCAATAGTCCACATATTAGATATGAGATTGTCCAGTGTGATCTGTAATCTGTTTCAGACTGGATAGGCATGTTATCTACGTGTCCATACGCTCTCCAGCAGAGTTTGTAGTTGCTTATAATAATAATAATTAATAATAAACAATTAATAAATAAGAATATTTTATATTATATATAATAAATAATAAATAAATAAATAAATAAGAATATATTAATGATACTAATACCTAGATTTTATATAGTGCTGTTCATCAATAGATCTCAAATAATTTAGCAAAGGTCACAGAATTATCCCCGTTATACAGATGGTGAAACTGAGGCACAGAGGTCAAGTGATTTTGCCCTGGGTCACCTAGCAGACCAGTGGCAGAGCTGGGAATAGAATCTAGGTCTCTTGAGTCTCAGTCCAGTGCTCTATCCGTTAGGCCATACTACTTAAGATCATTTTGGTAATTACAAGTGGGGCAGAAACAACATACTACTTATTTCCTACTGGAAATCTTTGCATGATGATGAACAGGTGATAGCATTATGTTTTGGAGGATGTCTATCCAGGAGCCTTCCAGGGTGCCCTGCAATTCTGATTCCCATTTTCATATATGTGCTGTGGCTTATCTATTTCAGCACCTTTAAGAGTGCTAAAGAAAGTGGCAATGTGTCCCTTCGAACTGCCTACTTTTACTGAGTTTTTGCAATTTGTTTACAACCACAGGCAGAGGTTATTGTTTGTCTGCTCTCATATGGGAACAATGATATAGTTGTATATCTAAAATAATCTGGATCATTGGACAGTGTATTGTTGGGTGAATGGTTAACATGCATTTATGCCTGAAATGTGAAAGTATGAAAGACTTCAGCTAGGCGAGACAACGTATTCTGCTCCCATATAGCTACATGCAAGAATTGAGAATTAGCTGTTGGCAATGTTTGCTAGACAGGGAACTATGTGGTTAATGAGACAAATATTAGGAACATATTTAAAAGTCACAATGGGCAACATAAATCCAAAGAAAAGGCAAGCTTGAAGACAATGTAGTTTGTCTGGATGACTAATTTAAAGTCGCAATGATATACATGATAATGCATGTCACCTTTGACTAGCAACCTGTGCTAATTTATTCAGTATATTATAGCTGGCAATTAACATTTTCCACTTAATGACTTGCCAATTAAATATGCTTGCATTTTATTAGTGATTTTTCTAAGGATTCGCATTTCTCAGTAGTTTCCACTATTAAACAGATAATCTACAACATGAGAGATGTGCAGGTTGCTTAATATGACAATTTGACCTTTGTGGCCAGATTTTGAAAGGAAAGTACAATGTGCAAAAGTGCACGTGTATCCATTGTGTCATCCAAAATACCCCTCTCACACATGCATGTGTGTGCATAAGTGTGTATGCAATTTACACATTTGCACTTTTCATACATGCAAATGCAATTTGTGGAGTTTGTCATTTGCGCCCTCCTTTGAAAAGTAGTCTTAGAGCAGGGCTTTTGGCAGATAAATCTTGATGAACCTATGTTACTCTTGCTTTTGGATACAGTTGGTTTGCTGATAGAGCAATACAAATGAGCTGCAACATAGTGCAGTTAGTCCACCTTTTGAACCTGTAACGCATCAAGACACAGCACATTTTCAGATGATGCAGATATTTCTTGTAACACACATTTTGTAGATCAGCATTAAATCTGATAATATATAGGGGCAAAGCAAAGGGTCTGCAAAAGGGGGGAGGAATTTTTGTTTCCTATAGTCACTAGCAGTGAGTCGGAAAACAAGAGATCAAACAGATTTTTTTTTAATAAGGTAGCCTATTGAAATAATGATGAGGTGGTTTTAATGATGCCTATTCTCCTTCTGCCTCATGATCTGGTTTGTGCCTGATGGAACACTGCTCCTGAAGATCTTCATACTGTATGAAGAATATGGCTTGGAGTGGTTTTCGCATATGCCATTGTCCTGTCTCTTCAAAGAAAATAGCACAACATCTACCTCTATAATAATCAGTGACCTTTGTTTGTTACCAGTAACAGTGAAAGAAGTGAGTGGGGTTTAGCTCACAATAGTTCAACCTTTTGCATATATCAAACACTCAATGTAACAGCAAAAAGAAAAGGAGGACTAGTGGCACCTTAGAGACTAACAAATTTATTTGAGCATAAGCTTTTTGTTGCATCCGATAAAGTGAGCTGCAGCTCATGAAAGCTTATGTTCAAATACATTTGTTAGTCTCTAAGGTGCCACTAGTCCTCCTTTTCTTTTTGCGAATACAGATTAACACGGCTGCTACTCTGAAACCTGTCAATGCAATAGATTTATCTTCGCAACATTTTGGAAGAATAAGGAAAAATGACCATTTTTTTGATGCTGCTATTCAGTAGCTTTGAAGCTTGCATTTTGAAGTTGCATTGAATTTAATAGAAAAACACGGTGGGTGAGGTAATATCTTTTTATAGAAACAACTTTTTGTTGGTGAAAGAGACAAGCTCTTGAGTTACACTGAACTCTTCTTCAGGCCGGGGAAAAATACGCAGAGTGTTGCAACTAAATCCAAGATGGAACAAATTGTTTAGCATAAGAAGTTTCAAAAAAGATATTACCTAACGCGTCTTGTGTTCTGGGACCAACAGGGCTACAACAACACAGAGAACAACAATGGAAGATTTTTAATTGGGTAGATATTTTTGTTGAATTTACTTTAAAAAGTTTACTGTCCTTCACTAGGAAATTAAGTTACATTTCTCTGAATGTATTAATACTGAAACGTTCCAGCAACTTTGTATGTTGCCTTTCAAAGTGGTTTGAATAAAAGGAGGTTTCTCTGAGGTACTGATCAGAAGAATCTTAATTGGCATAAGTCCCTTTGACTACTGTTGGTAGGATATTCCTCTAATACACTTGTTCTGCTTCTTTGAAGGAATAATGCAGAGGACTCGTAAGTGCTGATTCTATAGGCGCCCATTTGATGCATTAGTCTTTTTTGCTTAAATTTTAGGCCCGCTCAGCATAAGTGGCTGAAATGTGTAAAGGGTTATATTTAAAATACATTTACACACTTGAAGTCAATTCAAACATCAGTAGGAAAAAAAGAAAATATCCAAGTCAAGATCAGATTTGTTGTTTCGGTATGTTACGTAATGAGGAACTGGTTCAGCATCAGATATACCAGAAGTATTTCTCTCTGAGTTAGGTAAGCATTAGGTTACTAATTATTCATACCTCATGTACAGATGGGTGAACATGGGTATAGAAAAGCTAAACAACATAGCCAAGTTTGCACATTAAGTCAGTGGCAAAGCCAGGAATACAGCCAGTTAATAGTGATCCTTTTTTGCGGAATCAAATTTTTGGGCAAATCATAACAGATTTTTGGGCAACCCACAATATGCCATGTGGCATAGTCAAAATATCCTATGCTTTGGGGCTTCTATCCCATGACTACTTCACAGTCTTTAGTAGCTCCTGTATCTGTATCTAATACTTATTGTTTATTTCTGTAACTTTGAAATTGATTTAGACACTTTTTACATTTTAAATCCTTGTTCTCTGTTGCTGAAAACCACATTAATATTTAATAGCAATTTTAAAATCTGTGCATGTGTGCAGAGGAACATCATAAAGCTATGTAAAGAGCAAAAAACATGATCAAAAGGTACTATGTGTCAATAAGCTTGTTTAGTTAAGTAATAAGACATATTGGCTCTGTTCCAAGACACACAGCACTGCATATTACAGTAACTCATCCAGACCCCCCCCCCAATAATTAGTTGTGTATCTTCCCTGCCCATGGCCTTGGGTATCTTTACTGTGGTTAAAATATTCTTTTTGATGAAAACCATATTTTGTTAGTTAAAAACACAGTTTTCATAGGGTTTTGTTGTTGTTTCAACCAGCTTCCGTTGCCAAAACAAAGCATGTTCAATCTTTTTTTAAAAAATTACCATACCATGCTTACATTAACTATTATATATTATACTTGTAAAACATTGGGTTAGGCTCTGATTTGGCTATCTGATCCACAGGGGCATCAATGGAGGTCCATGGGGGCAGAAGGGTCCAGTGGCATGGATTATCTTGTGGCACTAAGACTTTAGTGTGTGGGAGATCATAGAATCCTAGAAATGTAGTGTTGGAAGGGACCATGAGAGATTATTGTGATGCTTAGCAAAGCACCTCATACCCTGGGATCACCTGTCTGAGCATGATGATGTCTTGTTTACGCCTGCTGTCTGTCAGCTCCCTGACTACTCTAGCCTTTGGCAACAGAAGCACTCTTCCGCAGGCCTTGCTCTCTCTGTATAGTTAGCGAAATGGCACACACCAACCTCGCATCCTCCAAGCATTCCCTGTCCAGCCCCTTATCCGCTGAACACGCACAGAATTACGAGGCCTCTTGTTCTCTGAGGAACAGTACACCACAGCATATTAGTTATAGCTCAGAACACAGCTCTTCTGGACACACAACAGTTAAATACATTTGCAGTAAAAATAAGAAAAAGTTTATTAAGATGAGACATAAGTTATAATAAGAATACTGGAAACAAATGGTTACATTTGAAAAAAAATCATAACAGGATTTCTAGAGAGTACACCTAATTACCAAGTTCTTCTCCTGTCTAAAGAAGCTTATCACACCCAAAGTTCTCTCCAGTGTTTTCAATCAAGCCTGTTGAAATTGTGTGGGGTTTTTTTTTTTTTGGAAGCAAACTTGCTGTCCTTATATTTCCTAGGTGAAGGATGTCGGGATGTTTGCCCCCAAAATATACCAGCCCAGGTCTTTGTGCACCTCAAGTTAGGGTGTTTCCTCCCCTGTCTCCATTTGTTGCTTACCTCTTCCCATTACTTTCCTCTCTTTGAATATTGCACAATCCCTCCTTCGCATTTGGTTCAGACATGAGCGGAGGCCCACCATGAACCATACAATACTTTAATTTATATGTAAACAGGCAGACAGGAAAATATTTCTTGCCTGGAAGAAAACCTGTTTTTCACTTATGCTAGTGACCAGTCCCTAAACGCAGACCTTAAGAATATAATTTTAAGTCTATATACATAACTCCTTACACAGCATCCATACATATGTTTCACAGTAATGTTGAGGACCAGAGTCACGAGCTTTTATTAGAGACTTTACATGATCCATTTTGGTAGAACAAGAATGCAAATACTAGACCCAGGGGATTCCTGTGACCCTTATGCACCCCTTCTGCCCACTGATACTTGGCATCAAGAGGTCCCCGGGTCGCAATTGTCTAGTTCAGTCCCTTGCACAGATGGGGAACCAAATATTCCCAGATCATCCCGGACAGGTGTTTTTGTCTCACCTATTTCTTAAAACCTCCAGTGATGGAGATTCCAAAGTCTCCCTTGGAAGCCTTTTTTAGTACTTAACTACCCTTATAGTTTGAAAGGTTTCCTTAATATCTAACCTAAATCTCCCTTGCTGCAGATTGAGCACATTACTATTTGTCCTCCTTCAATGGACATGGGAACAATGGATCACCATTCTCTTTATGACCACCTTTAACATATTTGAAGACTATTGTCATGTCCAGGCCCCGACCCCATCTTCTTTTCTCAAGAATAAACAAGTCCAGTTTTGTAAACCTTTCCTCATAGGTCCGTGTGACAATGCTGGGAGCCAACAGCTGAGCCAGGACTCCGCTCACTTAAACACCAATTGTTTCTCCCAAGGGTGTACCTAATGGGGCCTAATTAATAGATTAGAATGGACTGGGCAAGGACTAATAAGCAGCTTGACCCATTAACATAGGAGGTATAAGAAGGAAGGAAGGAAGTGCTGGGGGAGAGAGGTAGGCTAGGAGAACGAGAACCAGGAAGAATCTCTGGTTAGAGAGATCTCTTTCCTCTTCTCTCCTTGGCAGAGAACTGAACTGAAAATGAAACTGTAAATAATATAGTGTATGGATCAATATGGCAGTGGGAAGAGCAAATGCAAATGAAGTTCACAGGGATGTTTAACAACTGAAGGTCTCCGAGTCTGTATAGATAGAGGAGAAGATGAGGTGGGACCTCGCCCTGTCACTATCAAGTTTTCTAAACCTTTATAATTTTTGTTGCTCTCCTCTGGACTCTCTCCAATTTGTCCACATCTTTCCTAAAGTACAATGCCCAAAACTGGACACAGTACTCCAACTCAGGTCTCACCAGTGCAGTCGTGCGAGAGAATTACCTCATGTGTCTTACATACGACATTCCTGTTAATATACCCCAGAATAACAATAACTTTTTTTGCAACTGTGTCACATTATTGAGTGCAGTATTGTAGCTGTGTTGGTCCCAGGATGTTGGACCAATTGCAGTTAGTGAGAGAGACAGGCTTTTGAGCTACACAGAGCTCTTCTTCATGTCTGGGAAAGGTACCCAGAGAGTCACAGCTAAATACAAGGTTGAACAGATAGTTTAGCATAAGTATTTAGCACATATTCTAAGGGACCATTCAAGGTGAAGTGGCCTATTAAAACCCCTATAGTCATAGGACAAAGAAGTGGGTTTAGTAGGCTACAGATTGTTGCAATAAGCCATAAATCCAGTGTCTTAATAAAGACCATGATTTTTAGCATCCAACAAAGCTAGGAATTTAAGCTTGCAGGCTCATCTTTTGAAAGTGTTGTGCAGGTTCCTTTGAGGATGAGGACTGATGGATCAGAAATAGAGTGATCATTTTTTGAAAAGTGTTCACCCACAGGTGATATGGTGTTTTTGTCTTTTATCATTTTCCTGTGTGAGTTCATTCAAGAGCATAGTGGTTGTTTGGTTTCACCCACATAGTGGTTGGAACATTTCATACACTGGATGAGGCACACCACATGTTTTGATAGGCATGTGTAGGATCTATGGACCTTTAAAAGGTGTGTTGTGTGAGGTTTAGATAATTGTATCAGTGGAAATATGTCTGCAGGTTTGCATCTGTTGTTCTGGCAAGGTGACAACCAGGATATTTCTGTATTGAAACAGAGTTCTCTCAGGGTATTTGGGGAGCCCATTCCATGATGCGTTTTATTTCTCAGGGTGGAATGTCCTTGATTAGTGAAGGCAGTTTTGAGTGTGTTAAGGTCAATATCCTGGACTTTCTCCTCGTAGCATATTCTGTGGTATTGAAGTGCCTGGCTGTTGATGATGAATTTCTGGATCTATGGAAGGTAAGTGTGGTGATCCATGGGTTTTTTTGTATATAGTTGTCTGTAGGCTGTGGGAGTGTTCTAGAAAGAATTTGATGGATGAGTGTTGGAAATCTGAGGGAGTTTGTCATTTGTTCAGAAGATGAAAATATCATTGATGTATCTCAGGTATATCATTGGTATCAAGGTATGTTAGTCCAGAAACTCTTGCTCAAGGTGGCCCATGAAGAGGTTGACATGTTGGGGAGTCATCCTAATACAAATCCATGTTGGCTATTACTTATTACCCTATTACTTATTACCCTATCCTCTAGGTGTTTACAAATTTGTTCACAGGGCAAAGTATTTAGGCCCTGTTTAATAATTTGTTCCACTATCTTTCCAGGTATCCTAGTTAGGTGGACTGGTTTATAGTTCCGCATGTCTTCTCTGTTCCCCTTTTTAAAGATAGGGGTTACGTTTGTCTCTCTCCAGTCCCCTAAGACCTCAGCTGTCCTCTGTGAGTTCTCAAAGACAATTGCTAATAGTTCCAAGATTGTTTTAGCTAATTCCTTAAATCTGCCTCTGGTGGCAATCTACAGTAACTATTATAGCCAGCAGCTTTCCTGTACCAAATACACCTCTACCCTGATATAACGCTGTCCTTGGGAGCCAAAAAATCTTACCGCATTATAGGTGAAACCGTGTTATATCGAACTTGCTTTGAGCCACTGGAGCGCGCTGCCTTCTCCCTTCCCCCTGGAGCGCTGCTTTACCATGTTATATCTGAATTCGTGTTATATCGGGTCATGTTATATTGGGATAGAGGTGTTTAATGAATTGCGCCTTCATTGCAAGGGGTGGTGACCTGTGCTTTTGAGGTCTTGTCTTGCAAAGTATTTAGGCCCTGATGCAGCAAAATATGCTCTTAGGTGCTTTGCTAAATAGAGGTAGACTTGAGCACATGCTTAAATGCTTTACTTGTTTTGGGGCCTTAACATTAATGCTATTGGGTGGAACCCTTTAGTTTTAGTTCAGGTTCTGTGTATCCAATCAAATCAGTTCAAATTTTGAATTTCATATACTTGCAATGAGCTGCAGATGAAGAGCTAGTGGCAAAAAACTATTGGATAATAGTCTTCAAATTAATGAATGAGAAAAGTGTCCTGTTGATTTTTGAGCAGAAAAAGAGGGAGAATAAAATATTCAATGCATATTATAAGTCCAAATTTATTTTTATTGAAAATAAAATTTAAAAACAAAAACAGTGAGCTTCCATAAGTCTGTTTAAGACTAATTGTCTGAATTGGACTAATGAACGTGATAAGGTATACATACTTGAAGTAAGCTAAAGTATTTATAATACATAAACATTTTATTACACATCAGTCACCTCTCACCTTTATTTTAGGCCTATTCATTTTTGTCAGCATGTCATTGACTGACTGTTTTTATCAGTTTTAATTTCTTAACTATCTCTACAAGTGCCCTTAAACTTAAGTGAGTGCATTCGCAGTGGTTGCTCTATGATGACTGTTTTATTCTGTAAATACACTATAAATTATGTACAAGGAATTTATGAATTAATCTGTTATCTACCACCGGCTCATAAATACTGTACAGTCTCTTGCAACCTCTTATAACTCAGTGATAGGAAACTTAAAATAAAAGGTTTTATGCTACTTCTACTGTATATCAGAGTGTAAATGAGTGACTTTCACTATTGGGCAGTAGTATTTTTGTTCATCTTTCAATGCTGCGCTTTCTGTGACATACAGAGCAAGATTGTTAAATATTATCTACAGCAGAGCAAGGAATGTACCTCACTTTCCTTTTTGGGAAAGAAGGTAAAGGGGTGAGTTTCATAACTATGAAGGCTATTTTTGTTTCAACTGGATCCTATGAACAGTACAAATTTTCCCTGAGGAGCTAATTATGTGGTGAAATTAACATGGTAACAAGTTGTAGCACAAGCTCAAGATTCAGTAAATAGCTATTAAAATGTTGTAGATGTCAGTTAAGAGCAACCCTTAAATCTTGAGCTCATTTAGAAATAGTTCTAGGTTGTATGAGTGAAGTAGTGGGGGCTGGAAGAGTTGTATAGTAGTTTCATGATATCTGGAACTCAATATTTAAAAAAGGTTTGTACCTGCAAGACAGATTTACATTGCAGCATAAGTTGAAATTAATACATTATGATTCAGAGTCAGCCCTGAAAGCTAGTGGTGCAAAATCTATCTCCTACCTTCCTTTTTTTTTTTAATTACAAAGCAGAATCAAAATAACATGCATAATTAAACAAAGCACTGCCTCAGCAATGTAAGGAAAAATCTTTACCAGGGTGAACCAGCTAGTATCTCCATTTAATTTTTTTTTAAACGTATTGACACTTGAGTCTATATAAGCTAGGTAGAAGTAGTGGTCATGATTTAAAAACAATGACTTCATAACTGAGCTGATTGGAAAAATGAGGAAAAAATTGTGAAAATTCTTTCAAAAACAATTGAAAAAGAAATCAACTGTCTTTACGAGTGATTTTTGGGTGCCTCAGATTTCACTCAATTTGCTCAACCGATGTGCCTTAAAAGGGGTCTGATTTTTACCAATGCTGATTGCCAACCTTCTGAAAATCAGGCCTTTTTAAGGTGTCTCAAGTTGGATACTCAAGTTGGATACGTCTTTGAACATCATTGTGTTTGGTCTCCTTTCAGCAAAGCACTTAAGCATATGCTTAATTTCAAGTGGGTGAGTAGTCCTTTTGAAGTCAGTGCTCTATTGAAGCCCTTCTGAGGGTCCCTGGAAACTCTACAATGATACCAAAGTGTATTGAAAAATACTAATAATTATAGGAAGTATTACTTCTGAATTTACCAAACCATCTATTTGTAAGCAGATTTGTTTTAATTGCACTAAATATAGAGCTGAGCCAAACTATCTATGGAGAATATTTTGTTCCATTATTTTTGGCCTTTTCTTCCATGCAATAACTGCTCCCAAATAAACTTTGCTTTTGTTAATTTTATTTGTAATTATTCAATGAAGTCTTCATGAAAACGTATTTCCGCCTGTAGGTTGTTCATGCATTGTTTGTGATTCATTATTTGCTGTTACCACTGGTTGATAGCTTGCCTTAGTCTCATGCTATTGTTTCTGTTGCTTGTTCAGATGCATGTAATTGTAATAACAGGTGAAGGTTGTGATCAAGTCTCGGGGATTTTGGAGTTTGGAAGTTAGTGGCAGCTGAGCAGACAGGATTAGAAAATTTTTAGGTAATTTATTCGGCCTTGATGGTGTCAAGGGTAAATTGTTAGAAAAATTGGTATATCCTAATATTGTAGGCTGTGTCCTGGTATAAAATCAAAGCTCTTTCATCACACAGTAATTGCATATACCTTTGGGGGTATTCAAATCAGTGGCGCTTTTAGCTGCCTGGAATAAAGCCGTATAATGTGTCCATGGACATTTGGTGCTACAGACCTGTGCTGTCTAAGCATGTTATTTGTTTGAAGGTATGGGCCCATGCTTTGAGAGCTGCTTCTAGATCCTTGTCTGCCTTGTTTAACTGTGTTAAGTCCAGGTTAGAGGCCTAGTACTTTGGAAACACTGCTAGGGTGACCAGGTGTCCATTTTTTTACCAGAACACCTGGTCGAAAAGGGACATTGACGGCTCCAGTCAGCACCACCGACTGGGCTGTTAAAAGTCCAGTTGGCGATGCTGAGAAGCTAAGGTAGACTACTCCCTACTTGTCCTGGCTCCGTGCTGCGCCCTGGAAGCAGTCAGCAGGTCCGGCTCCTAGGCGTGACAACCACAGGGCTCTGCACGCTGCCTTCGCCCCAAGCACTGGCTCTGCACTCCCATTGTCTGGGAACTGTGGCCAATGGAAGCTGCAGGGGTGGTGCCTGTGGGTGAGAGCAGCATGTAGAGCCACCTGCCACATCTCCGCCTAGGAGCTAGAACTGCTGGCCACTTCTGGGGCACAGCGAGGAATCAGGACAGGCAGGAAGCCTGCCTTAGCCCCCCCACTGCACCACTGACTGGGAGCCGCCAGAGATAAGCCTGCGCTCTAACCCCGAGCCCCAACCCCCTGCCCCAGCCCTCAGCCCCCCCCAACCTGGAGGCCCCTCCTGCACCCCAAACCCCTCATCCCTGGCCCACCCCAGAGCCTGCACCCCCAGATGGAGCCTCACCCCCCCCACACCCAAACCCTTTGCCCCAGCCCAGAGTGCCCTCCCACATCCTGAACCTGCCTGGACCTCCCTCCTGCATCCCAAACCCCTCATCCCTGGCTCCACCCCAGAGCCTGCACCCCCAGCTGGTGCCCTCACCCCCTCCCGCACCCCTGCCCCAGCCCGGAGTCTTCTCCCGCACCCTGAACCCCTCATTTCTGGCCCCACCCTGGAGCCTGCACCCTCAGTTAGAGCCCTCACCCCCTCCTGCACCCCAACCCCGTGCCCTTTTTTTAATGAAAACTGGTGTAAACTGCTGACATTCTAGGTAGAACATAGGCAGTCAGATTGTTTGAAGGTATCCAGTTTAGAAAGTTGTTTGAACAGCTTGTCTTGCCAGTGATAAAAGCAGTGTGTGCAAGAAAACAAATAATAGGCTTATTTATGGATCTCTACCTATCCCAAAGTTTGGCCATTATGGATATCTCATAACAAATGAGACTGCAATGATTCAAAATGCTGTGCTGGCAAAATTAAATTTTGGCTGTACTAACGTGGAAGCATTTTGCTTCCCTGTATGTTGAGGAATTTGCTTTCAGTTAATTGCACTGGGCTATTTTATAGAATGTAATCTCTTTGGGAGCAATTTAGGAGCAACCAGTGACCTCTAGGATAAATCTCCTGGCAACACACAAGATACTATCTGCTGAGGTAATACTTTCTTACATATTGCAAATCTCTTATGGGCTATTACCATCGCAGCGGGAGGAATCAGTATCCAGACAGAGATGTGGTCCCAAATGCAAGAATTTTTTTTCCTTTTACTGTCTATAAAGCAACTGATCACTCAGGTCTGTGTGATGTGGTATCCAAGGTTTGTATGATACTAGTCATACCATCTGCTCGCTGCCAGCTGAAAAACTGGAGTGAAAGGATTATTCCTTTAAGGTGCAAACTGTAGTAATTTAATTATTACTATTTTGCATTCAGCACCTTTCATCCAAGCATCTCAAAGCACTTTACAAATTTAACCTCATAATACCCTTGGAGTTTCCTCCATTGTATGCATGAAGAAACTGAAGCATAGAAAGATAAGTGGCTTGCTTAGGGTCACCCAGAAAAGCCAGGAACAGAACTCTGGTTTGTCGACTCCCGGTCCTGCCTGTGCTTTAACCACAAGACTGAGCTTCTTTTCCAATGCTATAACTCCCCTAAGTTTGTCTTAGTCAGATTATTCTAATATGACTCCTGTATTCAGACAGAAACACTGAATACGCTGCTCAGTAGTAATGCACGTAAAAGTCAAAAGTGCAGAATATTGCTTTGAGAAACACAACTCAAATACTTCTTGTCATTTGTGATATTCAGTTTTCTTTATTGATCACGTCCCCTTAGCAGCAGTCACTTTAGTCTCCTTTCTACTCCTGTCCTTTTTAACTATCTGACAAACATTGATTTTTTTTACCCACTCTTATGTTATGGAGCGCTAGTCACCACAGAATTGCCTTATTTAGCATGAGAACCATTGGTGGGGATATCTGTGATCTCAGATACAATAGTGATGAGTACCATAACAATTGTACGTGTTTCTCCTTCTGCATGGATCTGCAAAAGCAGCAGTGGGAAAATATTATAGACTACTATAGAATCATGCATTAATGTTAGTGATTTGTGTTCTAATTCTTTTGTGAATTAATGTCAGAAAAATAGACACTAGGCAAAATTCTGATTTGCTACATTGGTGTGAATAGAGTAACTTTCTATGGTGTCTCTCTAGTTTTGCAGTATTGTTACTGAAAATAGAACTGGTCCATTGTGCTCATGTCTGAAGGAAATTGTTCACCATATTAGGGGAAAAAATTATGGTGAGTCAAAATATATGACTAACCTACTAGACCAAGGGTGGCCAACCTGTGGCTCCGGAATCACATGAGGCTCTTCAGAGGTTAATATGCGGCTCCTTGTATAGGTGCTGACTCTGGAACTGGAGCTACAGACACCACCTTTCTAATGTGCTGGGGAGTACTCACTGCACAACCTCTGGCTCTGCCCCAGGCCTTTCCCCACTCCACCCCTTCCCCCGAATGTGCTGGGCCCTCCCCCCTACCCCCCAGAGCCTCTGGTGCATGCAAAACAGCTGATCACAGCAGGTGGGAGGCATGGTGGGAAGGGGGAGGCGCTGGGGGCTGGAGGTGAGGGAGCTGATGTGGGCTACTGACGTATTACTGTGGCTCTTTGGCAATGTACATTGGTAAATTCTGGCTCCTTCTCAGGCTAAGTTGGCCACCCCTGCACATGTCCATTTTATGAGTTTAGGCATTGTGGTGGTGGCTAAATATTTTATACATAAACCAATAACACAAAACGTGCCCTGAGTAAAGTCATGACGCAGCAATTAAGACAATAAGGAACAAAAGATCACCTCTTAGTACCAGTAAGCACTACTTACGGGCTTCCTTGGTTGCTCCAGTCATGTGCTTCTGCTGGCACATTTTGTTTTCTTACCGCTATAGTTTTTATCCATCTCAGCAGCTCTACAAAGAATGAGCTATATGATGATGCACCCATGATGAACGGTTAGAGAACATTGTGTACATCTGTCACACTTTAGCTTTCCCTGACAACTTATGTTTGTGTCTATTTCTTGTGCTCTCTGTAGGATCTTTTCTTGGCCCCTCATACCTCAGAGAATGTCAGTAATAATCTGACATTTCTTAGCTACAAGGCATTTTATTCTATGTAGGAAATACATCAGCGTGTGCTGTGTAGGAAGCCACATCGTGGCAGTTAGTAGGTTGAGTAGGGGAGTGATCCGCAGAGCTGCTTGGGAGAACTCACAGTGGGATGTGCCTCAGGGGGACAACAATCCCTCCCTGAGCAGCCTTGTACACATTCTGTAGGATAGAGTCAGTCTCACTCCCCACCCTGCCCCTCCACTGCAGCTGGCATCTCTGGGCCAATGTAGTGGCTAGGAGGACAGGCACTTTTGGAGAGCCATGCACACCTTGTAAAAACCCAAGGGAGCAGTCACTGCCTTCTCCCTAGTACGTGGATGACAAATCCTTGTATGGCCTGCATATGGGAAGAGGCATGCTGACCCCCTCTGAATACTCCCTCTTCTGTGCAGACCTATGTAATACTTTTCAGCCATGTCTACACTTAACCTGGGATCGAAGCTGTTGCGATCAATGTAGCGGGGGTCAATTTAGCGGGTCTAGTGAAGACCCACTACATCAACTGCAAAGCGCTCCCCGGTACACCACTAGAATGAGAAGATTAAAGTAAATCAATGGGAAAGCATCTCCCATCGATGCAACGTGGTGCAGATATCACAGTAAGTCAGCCTAAACTACGTTATTCATGTAGCTGGAGTAGCATAACTTAGGTCGACTTACCTCAGTAGTGTAGGCAAGGGCTTCATTTAAATACATAGGTACATGGCAATCTATAGGTAAAACAGGTGTTATCAACACACAGTCACTAAAGACAGTATTTTTCCCAAGTACTACATGCTTAAAATTTTATTTATCTGAGTGATAGTTAATTGTCAGAATGTGATGTGGAAGGGGATTTTCTTATAGAAAAGAAATACTATGGAGGAAGCTGTACATTTCAGTTCCAGATCCAGCTTCCTTCAAAGTCAGTGGATGTCTGGATCTGCAGATTTAATTTGGCCCATTAAAGACCTATCTGTCTTCAAGATTAAGCTTGATAAGTTTATGGAGGAGATGATATGATGGAATAACATGATTTTGGCAATTAATTGGCCTTTAACTATTCATGGTAAATAGGCTCAATGACCTGTGATGGGATGTTAGATGGGGTGGGATCTGAATTACTACAGAGAATTCTTTCCTGGGTATCTGGCTGTGAGTCTTGCCCACCTGCTCAGGGTTCAGCTGATTGCTATATTTGGGATCGGTAAGGGATTTTCCTCCAGGGCAGATTGGAAGAGGCCCTGGGGAGTTTTTGCCTTCCTCTGCAGCAGGGGGCACGGGTCACTTGCTGGAGGATTCTCTGCACCTTGAACTCTTTAGACCATGATTTGAGGACTTCAATAGCTCAGACATAGGTGAGAGGTTTATTGCAGGAGTGGGTGGGTGAGACTCTGTGGCCTGCATTGTGCAGGAGGTCAGACTAGATGATCATAATGGTCCTTTCTGACCTAAATGTCTATGAGTCTGAGAGAGAATGATAATTTTCAAACTTTGGTTCCTTTTAAATTTCCAGTGCTTTTCGAAACATTGGGGGTGTTTCACTCTAGGTGTCTTACTCAAGCCCATCCCTATGTTATGATCTTTCAGATATGGCTGTTTTGTTATTTATAATTTAAGTACCAACAACATGTTCAATGCTGTGGAAGACCCAACTGAAGGCAGCGTCTGCACTGGGGAGCTTACAATCAGGACGGAAGGAAGGAAGGACAAGACTTGTTAGACTATAATTGGTATTAACTTAAAACTGCTTAGATTGTAAATTCTTTGGGGCAAGGACAGTCTTTTTGTTCTGTTTGTATGGCACCTAGGATAAGGGGGTCCTGGTCTGTGACTGGGGCTTCCAGGTGCTACTGAAATAGAAATAGGTAACAATAATACATTTACATTTATAATGCTGATATTTTTTAATATCCGAGATGTGGTCCAGTTCCATCCAAATACATGGAAATCAAGAAGGAAAGTTAAAGCAAGAGGAGTTCTTGTTCTAAATGAGATAATGTCAGACATTTCCTCCTTATTTACATCACAATAACCCACTGAGCTTTATTCCCTCTTAATCAGTGTCTCCTACTGCTTGCTATCCTCCCATCTTTCCCTGTCAGGTGATTTACATGACAGCAGTTCTTGAAGCTGTTGGATTTCATTTCCTTCTGCCAAGAAGTATAAGCTTCTGAGTTTGGAATGTTTCCAGTCAAATATCTGCCTCTTCCTAGCTGGCTCATTGCTCTGCAATGTTGGTTCGGTGAAATGTCCAATTTCCGTGCTTTTTGCATGGAGTGCAGAGTGGATCTTTAAGTAGTGCCTTCCTCAGTGTGGTATATTAACTGCAATGTATGACAATATTATAATGCTTCTCCTACTAAGGAGAATGAAAATTCCTTTATGCATTAAACAAGAAGAGTGCAAATGGCAATTTTGTACCAAGTCGATGGATAGTCCAGATACAGGCAACAAGGTGGCTTTTTCCAGGACTTAAGAGTTTTCCTTCACGAGGCCTAATCTGTCTGTCTGTGCAAATGAAATATGCCATGCCGTTGAGAAATTTGAATTAGGACTCTCATCAAAGTGGAACTAAGGCACACTTAACTGTCTCTTTCCCCACCTCCTTCCTTCATCTGACTAAATAAATCCTCTGGCTGTTTGCAAAAAGCTTGAATTTTGCTTCCAGCAAAGCTGTTTGCTGAGAAATAATAATTGCTCATGGGAAAGCTGATGTTACCGTGCAATTTGCCATCCCCATTCATTAAAACAACATAAAAAAACCCAGCCATGAGAGACTTTTTCTCATGTCATGCAAACTTTTGTGTCCTCCTTCAGTTTCTAAAATCTTTCCACTTGTGTATCTGAATGTTAAAAGGGTATTAGTTTTCCACCACCTCCTTGAATTCAAAAGTGTTGATAACCATATGACTCATAGAAGATTAGGGTTGGAAGAGACCTCAGGACTCCAAACCTACAGGTAGATGAAACCCATTGCAGTTCTTCTTTTCAACTTTAAATAAATGCTTTAAGTAGTGAATGTTTCTAAGCTGTTCATGAAGAAGGGAATCCTTGGAGTTCATTTTCAAACATCATGTAAACTTCTACTTTCCAAATTCTTATTGGCTTTAATTGGATCACAGGCATTATCCAGACTCCAAGCCAAGACAGAGCCATCAGTACTAGCTGCTGAGGATGCAGAATACTTGGGAATAGGTGGTAGAGGATGAGAAGGAGATTAGATAGATGTAGATCTATGTTCAGTTTCTAAGACCTTGTCTGTGCTTAGAATTCTTAGAAACTTTCCCACCATTACAAACAGCCTAGAGAGGATCCAAAGAAGCCCAGCACAATTCAATGAAAGTTTCACCTTCGCAATTAGTGTATGTAGCATGTACTGATATCAGTCAGTACTGCTTCAAAGAAATGTAGGTCCTTGGACATTAATCTATTTATCCATCTGTAAATGAAACCACTGGTAGATCTCAAAGGTGCAAAAAGGGAAGTTCTAGGGTATCGGGCCAATCTTAAATGAGTATTTTTTAAAAAAAATCATGAGCAGTTCAATATTGATAAAAGTTCCCTACATTTTCTAGCTAACTAAACATAGTACAGGAGCTTACACTAATGACCCAAAACCCTGCAGCTTACAATACTATTATTATAGCACTATTTGTGCTTTTGGCCATTTTCTTAGACAGCTGTAGTATGTTCTTATAAGAGAAGTTACCAGAGCAACCTTGAAAACACAGCACTCTTTTATAATAAGCATTTTAGCCCTGCTTTTTAAATCATCATTTTCCTGGCTTCTATTGAAGTAGCTCTTAGAGGAAAAATGTTGTAGCAAAATGCATAAATAGGCTACTCTTTTTGCACGTTCGCTGCCAGGATCTGCCTGTTTACCTGTGTAAGCAGGGTCTGAATGAGCTCTCCCCTAACATCTAGTGATGAGCTGGGGAAGAGGACTTCAGGAACTGACCTTGTTTGCACAGACACACCCACCCTGCCTAGGTACTCAGCATCATGCTTTGGGCCGCTTTGACCAAATGATCACTTTTGGCTGGTGTTGGATCACAAGTCACTTTGTTATTGGGGCAGGGATAATAATGGGGTTGTTATTCTTGTTGTGTGAATCAAGGGCAGCAGAACTGTGCTTGGCATACCCTGATTGAGGGACCCTCAAGTAAATTCCATTCCCTAGGCAGGGGACATGGGCACCAAAGCCCAATGGAATGGAGGAGAGAGTGGAGACCTGATGGTGTGTGCCCTGCCCAGACACCATTTGACTCTTATTCTCTCCACTGTGTAATAACAGAGCTGATTAAGACTCAGATGAGAGTCTTGTTACAGAGCTGAAATCACTGAAGACCAGGTCTAAGCATTAGACCTACCTTGGGATAGTGTCTCTGATGCAACAGACTGCCCAGTCTGCACTAGCAGCGAGGCTCCCCCACTAGCAGCTGAAATCATTGTGAGCTGCATTAAGTGATGGGACCTCAGGACATCTCAGAGGGGGCCAAACGGAGAGGCGACGCCAGAGCGAGCACCCAGACTGCGAAGCAAGAAAGGTGCCTCCCCTCCCCACCTCTGCCAGGGTGGGCGGTGAACTCTGTAGGTGCACCTCTGACCTCTGGGTTTTCACTGACCAAGGACAACAACTGTGAGTGGGGTGTGGTGAAGGGGCATGGTAAAGGAACTTTTGGTTGCTGGACTTAGTGTTGCTGGACTTAAGAAAATGAGGGAAACAGACGCTCCCCAACATATTCTGGAGTGGGTGTTTTGTTCATGGTTTTATGCTTATGAGTCCTGCTTGTGGCATTTTCACAAGTTAATGCTGGGTTACTTTCCCCCTTTTATTAGATGTTTCTTTTCTACACTGAGACTCTGTGCTTGCAAGAGGAGAAGTATTGCCTCTCGAGGCTCCCAAATGGTGGTGTGTCCCAGGGGACTCGAGTGGGGACTCGAGCCAGTTTTGTGTTGCCTTCTTGAGAAGGAACCTCTAGATATTGAACCCGGCCCTTGTTACTGCCAACTTCCAACTGGAAGAAGGCCAAGGCTGGAAGTTCAAGATTTAAAAACAAATGCATATTTAATGAATATGATAAACTACATTGGAAGAGGATAAATGGGATGTTTTTCAAGGTCTTGCATGACCCTGTCATCCTAAACTAAAGCAAAAAGGTACTAAAAATGTAGTAAATTGTATATTGATTTGTGTGAGAGAAGTGTTGTACCTTGTACTCCAGCCATAGATTTCTGACTCATTGCGCTTATAATTTGAGACAAACTAAAAGATACGTGTTTATTAAAATAAGTGTTTCTTTTTTTAATACAACCATAAATTAAAAACACTATTACCTCCTTAAATGGCACTTTAACACGTAATAATTACAATATAAATTCTTTTGGCAAAAATGCTTTGGATTTGCATCAAATATTAAGGATGGAGATATTATTGATATGCTGGGTTTTTGTGAATGCTGAGTGAATTATAGTGCTGGTGAAAGATACCAAACCTTGAAGATTTAAGGTCTCTGTGTATTTATAGAACAAATATATCAAGGCAAAGGAGAAGCAAGCTTGTCCCATCAATGCCCTTAACTGTATCCTGCAGGGAACCACCTTTACTAGTGTAAGCATAGATTAATCTCTCTGCTCGCTCACTGTTTAATGCTTCTGCTGAGACACTGAGACAGATAGCTAGAGTGCTAATTAGTGCCAACTGATGGTGGTGGTTTTGTGGTATAGACAGCTAGGAAATGGACTGAGTCCACCAACTCATTTCACAGAGGACAAGGAACACATGGCTACAATTTTCCGTAGCTACTTGCCTGAGTCACATGTGAAACAATGACATAGCTGTTCAAATCTGTTGTATATCCAATTAACCATCACTTAGATTATCTCATCCCTGCTTCTGACAAAAGGTGTACCCCTAGATTCACCATAGCTGAATTAGCAGGCACTGCAGGGCAGACATTGCACCCTCCAGCCATCAAGCCTCGGCTCTCTGCTGGGTAAAAGTTATGGCGCCCCAAAGTGTGCATCCTGCTACTTCGCACCACAGGTTGCATGTTAAACAATTCTGCGTGGACAATCTATTGGTACCTGCAGTTTCCACCCTTTCAGTACCTCACCAGCATCATTCACCAGACCCTTACCAAAAGACTCATGGTGTGAGATTCCTAGGTAGTGCCAATAGGCCTTAGAAGCTGGAAATCAGTAGCCAATGATCACATGAGCAGCCTACATGTGATGGTTGCATGACTCTCGCTCAGCAACAGGAACATGAGGTCCTACTTAGGTGACCAGATGGCCCTATTCAGGGAGGCCCCGCCTGCCTCAATCTGCAGAGGCCCTATTAAAATTGGGGTAAAAAAGACTCGCCTCTCTCTGACTCCTGGCTGATGTCCCATGATCAGCGGGATCTCCATTTTAAGTGGGAGAAACAATCAAAAAAATGGACAGAAACTGACAATCAGATGTTGGAACATTTGCACACTACTTGAATCGAAGGAAAATTGAGCCTGTAGAAGAACTGCGTTGGTAGCAAAAGAGCTATTCAGGTATCAAATAGATATCACTGCCTTATTCAAGAGTGGACTACAGGACAGTGGAGTGCTTAGAGAAAAAGAATACAGTGTCTATTGATCAGGCTACAAAGCAGATCAAAACATCAGCCTACATGAGGTAGGTCTCACAATAGTAAACTCCATCGCTTAAAAACTACCACAGCAACCTGTGTCAATATCTGAGCACCTAATGACATTGTTGTGGGACAGTAGTATCTGCAACTTTCTGACAATAAAAAGCACCTGTGCCTCAATGCTCTTGTTCCTTAAAGGCCCCTCTTCTGAACAACCAGTACAACCATGTTTTCTTAAACATCCAAGACTCTAGGTAGGGCCTCCTATCTGTAAGCTATGACTCAAGGTCTCTCAGCCTTCATGGCAATAGATGATCTCTTTGCAGCCTTGGTAACTACTTGAGAGAGCCTTTTTGTATCCACATTATGATACATTACTTAATGTTCTCGGTATAATGAATCCAGTTTAATCCCCACTTTGATTAGAAGGCTTCTGAAAGTATAGGCCTGGGATTTTACAGGGTGGAAACTGTTGTATGCTGCCCAAGCCTTGGAAAAGCAATTTTCTGTGACTTCCTAGATTTGTTGTGGTCTCTTCTCTGGTGTAGAGACCAAGACATAGTTTTAAGAGAATGAAGCCCTCTTAGAAACTATAGTACCCTCCACCCTCTCACTTCACTCCTGCTCATATACTCAGACAGTTCAGTTTTGTTCTTATAGGACAATCAGTTCTATCTATCTCAGTTGCCTTACCACAAACAATCTGATCTCTGACCAGTCAACATCAACTGAAAACCTTCTAATTTTTTTTTTCAGATCTGTATTAATTTCCAGTCATGCGTCTGATGCAAAAATTCCTTTTGGCCACTTCTTTCTTTCATTCTTTGTATGCACTTCTTCTATGAATATGAGAACTCTAAGCTTCAGATCTCCATTTTGACCTTCAACCTTTGCTTAGTCTATGCTTATTCCAGAAGCTCTAACAAAGTGATCGTATCTTCCCCTATGATAATAGACATGGGAAATTCTTAAAAATAATAATAATTTTAAAAAAGCTAGTGACCTTCAATTAACTTAATTCTGTTAAATGCTTCCTTTAAAATACTTCATGTGTTCCAGTATTTTGTTTCAGAAGCAGAAAGGTGGTACTACTGGCTGTGTGTTTCTGCACTACCAACCAATTAGACTATCTAGTCTAGGAACTAAGCTGTGGGACAAGATATGCACTGTGCTAGACGTGTTTATTATGCACATATATTTTTAACTCAAGGCCATTAACGTTACTAAAAGAAGGAAATGCAGCTATTCAAAACAGCAGAAGCATGGCAAATGGGTGAATGTTTAGTGTGAGAATAAACGAGCTTACAATGGCAACAAACTGTAAAGGATGGAATGAGTGCATTCTTATCAGCTGAATGGCTTTCTTTATGTAGATTGCAAGCGATAAATAATGTACAATGCACACTTTGGGCTGCAGCTCCAGAATGCAAAAAACTCTATATAATATTGTGCACCATTAACTTGAAAGAAGAAAAGCTTCAGTAAAGCATAGCCTTTTGTTAATTAAGCAGCTTCGTGCCCTAGGAATGGTGAATCATTAAGTACTGATATTTCCCCAAGGACATCGATCTGCCTATGATCTCTGGGGATGCTGGAGATAAAAGGCTGTTTATGTTTCTGGGTTAGATTATCCAATTTTTTCAAGTTGAAAAATATTGCAAATAGGATCAGATGAAGTCAAATTAGTGCAAACTGGTGCAAGTACAGACCTGGAGTGTCGTCAGTGAAATTTGCACATGGGCCTGCACTCCATCTCCTAGTCTACTGTTCTAATAAGGTCCAAATGCTGCTAATGTTTCAAACTGTTTCTGTGATTCCCAAGCTCCTTTATATACATATTTATATATATAAATAAATAGCAAAAAAAAAAATCCAAAAAATGTCATTAACGCAAACTTCCAAGCTGCTCCAGTTTATTTCTTCATCATTCAATACAGCTATACCTAATACAGTGAATGCCCCTGGTGTACATGCAGATAATTCCCAGTGGCTATTGCCAGCTCGGGAGGGGTGGGATGCTAAGGTTGAATGGACATTGATCTTAACTCTATTTTTCTTGGTTTGCCTTGGTTTTCAGAAGTTTGAGTTTTGCTGAACTTGTTCTGGAAGGGCAGGAGCCATCACCAGGCAACTTTAACTCTGAGTTAATGAAGGTTTATTTTGTTGTTTTAATTTCCTAGTTTTTTAAAAACAGAAACATAAATATTTGTTGTGGGAGGTAGTGGTCATTTACACAGATGTAGCTCTCACTTGGGTTTGCAGCTGATATGCTATGGGTAGATAGGGGTAGATAATAATCAAAACCACCTAGCTTTCAATTTTTCATTAATTGTCTCTCTCCACACCCTGTGTTCTTGCTCTGTGGCATCAGAGGATTGGCGCACCTCCAAAACACAGCCTTCTTGTTCCTCCTGGGTTGCTTCCTTATCTGGAGGAGGTGCTCTGTTGGTGTATTGGGGTTCCCCTCAAAGGCACATCTGCAGAAGCACAGTAAGCAATAAATAGAGGCATGACTGTTAGTGCACTCACAGCATTGAATCATATTTGTGAAATACACCTCTTGCTTGCTGTCCCTTGGCAATCACACATGGTGAGATTGGCCTGTGGGGGGATGTTCAAGATGGGGCAAAGGGTCTAGGTGGTTTTTTTAAGGAGATCAGTTTAAGCAACCAGGGACAATATCGTAAATTCCTTCACCGTTTTCCACAGGCGGGTGTCACTGAAGCCAGTATCTCACGCCTGAGGGTAAGCAAGGATGCAAGGGTGCATTTTCTGCATGCATGTGGCTTCAGACTGGGTCTCTATGCTGCTCACCCGTGTGCCATTTTGGTCTCTGCACAAGTGATTGCCGATTGGTGTGGGAAAGTTTCCTACAGCGGGGAAGGAACAAAGCAGCTCTGCCAAGGAATCTTTGTCAGAAGATTGGCGAGTACCTCCAAGAAAGGTTCCTCGAGATCTCTCTGGATGATTACTGTGAAATCTCGGTGTGCGTTAACGCACTGTTGTTCCTCCACACTGCTTAGCTACACAGGGAAATGTGAAGCAGATACAAACACAGCTAGTCTTGCACATTTCTATCCCTCAATCCACTTCTAGCATATAACAAAGCAAAGACAGCTTTACCTCATGTCACCAAGCAGTATCAATTCAAAATGAGCATTTACCAGAGCTCCCCTCTCCCGCATCATGTGCGCCAGAGCCGGAGTGCTGGGCCTGGCTTGAACCCTCCAAGATCGAGAAGAGGTCCTGACTCGCACGGTACTGGATGACCCTGTTGCCTGTCCCATCTCATCCTCCAATTCCACTTCTTTGTCCACCACTTTGTTCTCGGGGTTGAATCCTCTGACCGCTGTCTCCAGCCTTCCCCTCCAAAGTATCCACGGGGCTCTTGGCGGTGGAGGTGGGGTCACCACTGAGGATGGTGTCCATCTCCTTATAGAAGCGGCAGGTCTTTGGCGCAGTGAGTTGGATTCCCTTGCCTTCTGGTGTGCCTGCCTCAGCTCCTTGATCTTCTCATGGCATTGCTGCATGTCTTGTTCATAGCCCTTATCCAATATACCATGAGAAATCTTTCAGTACATATTGACATTCCTATGACTGGAGTGGAGCTGAGACTGCACAGCCTCCTCTCCCCACAGAGCCAGCAGATCCAAAAACTACAGTGTGCTCCAAGCAGGAGAGCATTTAGTGCATGGAGCCACGATGGTCAGCTGGAAAGATGCAATGTGAGCAGTTCATGCAGATCAAACAGGAAGTGGAATTTCAAAAATTCCTGGCCCTTTAAAGGGGGAGGGAATACCAGTGTACCTGGGTGCAGGGTAGCGGAGTTCAAACTCCTGACTACAGCAGTTGTGGGACACTTCCTGGAAGTCATTTATGTGCAGTGTCTACTCTGACAGTGCGTCAATCTAACTTTGCCCAAAAAGCTCTACAGCTCTCGTCGAGGTGGTTTTATTTTGTCAGCATAGGTGGAGAGTAAAATCAACGGGAGGAGCATTGTAGTGTGTATGCTTCCACGGGTTTGTCGATCAAAGCTGACTTTTGTCATCAAAACTGTGTGTAGTATAGAGAAGGGCTTAGTGTACCTTAGAGGAGAAGCAAACTCCATTTCAAATAATGCTTACAGTTGATTTCCCTCAAATGGTTGGAGAAAAATTTTGAGCATCTGAGAAGCTGGTGCAATGATCTGAGTCCTGGTTTGATCTCTATCAGTGAGCAAAAAAATATCCCAAGGGCTGTAACTCAGAAACTCATTGGTCAAATAGCCCCAAATTTAGATCACTGACTGTACCCCACACGCCTATGAGGTACACTGAATTTCAAGGCAATCTGGTGAACCTATGGATTTTAGAGCACTTACAACAATTGAGCTCTAAACAAAAAGCTGGTCTTAACATTAACTATAGCAGAGCTCTATAGAATTGTAGGATTGGAACGGACCTCAAGAGATCATCTAGTCCAGTCCCTGCACTCAAGACAGGACTAAGCATTATCTGGACCATCCCTGTCAGGTGATTGTCTAACCTGCTCTTAAAAGCCTTCATGACAGAGATTCCACAGCCTCCCTAGGCAATTTGTTCCAGAGCTTAACTACTATGACAGTTAGGAAGTTTTTCCTCATGTCCAACTTAAACTTCTCTTACTGCAATTTAAGCACATTGCTTTTTGTCCCAGTCTCAGAGGTTAACGAGAACAGTTTTTCTTCCTCGTCCTTGTAACAACCTTTTATGTACATGAAAACTATAATCACTAGATACTTTTTTATCTAGTTTTTGTAACTGGCATTCAAGCTTCTTGGTTCCTCATTTTTACAGAGTAACTCTAGTCAACTTTTAGCATACCGTGGACAATGCAAATGAGTTAAAATCAAAACCCATGATAGTTGTAAGCATTTAAATGCTTAGTTTCATAGTTCACTAATCCCAGGCAATCAGCTGCTCATATTCATCTGACTTTTTCTTTGTTTTAGACTAATGGTGACTTTTTTGCATTGATTGTGTCAAGTTGAGAGGAATTTTTCCTTCCAATACAAAACTAACAATTTAAGATGACTTCACTGATTTTTATGTGATTCCTGTCAATTTATATTGAATTATTTATACCGCAGTTCAGACTTCAAAATACAAAATTCCTTCTGGGGAGTCTCAATACGATCCTTTTCAAAGGTACCGTTTGTATAAACTGCAGACACACTGGAAAATAAACGCTTGCTGCTACATTTTTAGGAAGCTCCGTGAATACTCTCATTCTTTTTACTGGCTTCTTACTAAATTTCACAATCCAGAGTCAGAATAGAGTGAAAGCTGGTAGCAAACCCAGTGCAGTACTTTTTTTCTCATTTAGACCCTTGCTATCAATAATTACCAAGGGCCATATACGAATCTCATTTGAAATCTGTGGGAGTCCTTCCTGCTGTGGCTCAAGGACAGAATGTGATCCTAAAGGTGTATCTACACTGCATACTTCTTACGGCAGCGCACAGAGTACGTACATGGCTAGCCCCAGTAGCATGGGTATAAATATCAGTGTAGCTCGTGAGGCACTGCTTTGGTGAGTAGAGTAAAGACTCATGAAACATGTGGGTATGTATCCAGGTATATACCGTACACGGATGTCTACATGCCCCAGCAGTGCCTTTACCCTGCAGCAGCAGCAAAAGGCTCTGTCAAGGGGGAGGCAGTGGGAAAAGACTCCATCAAGGGAGAACTGCTGGAGCCTTTTCCCCCTGCCTCCACCTTGCCAGAGCCTTTCATTGACATGTGTAACTAGACGCTGAAGTGTGGCTGCAGCCTGCTTTTCACTGCAGTATGTAGCTCCACATACCCTACATGCTGCTGACGTATGCCCCGTAGACATAGCCTAAGTATTAGCGTGTTCCAGAATGAGTGAAAAGGTCTGAAATAATAAATAATTAAATACTGCAATATTTTCCATGCCTACCGTTTTTGAGAACATGAAATGCCAGCCAGTATGCCGCAACGAGCCCTTGGGGATGAGGACGCCAGTCTGCTGTTCAATCTCAAATATTACTGGAAAATTAACCTTTGCTTAAAATAGAATTTTACTGCTACTCCCCAGCCTTAATCAATGATCTCTCCTCTGCATTTCCTCTGCGGGCTGATATGCCCTCCCACAAGGAAAGTTTCTTTAAACCATCTCTCAAATCTCTGTCGGAGTCTTCTCCGTTTTCTGCCCCCTCCATCAGAATGTACCTTTTGTGGGTAACCCTCACATGTCAGTGTCTTCACACCATGGCCAACCTTTTGCAGCATCAGACTACTCCCCCCGCCTTTTAAGTTCCACATCTACCATTGGGTGGGGAGGGATAGCTCAATGGTTTGAGCATTGGCCTGCTAAACCCAGGGTTGTGAGTTCAATGCTTGAGGGGGCCATTTAGGGATGGGGCAAAAATTGGGGATTGGTCTTGCTTTGAACAGGGGGTTGGACTAGATGACCTCCTGAGGTCCCTTCCAACCCTGATATTCTATGATACCACCCAGGTTATTTGCATTTCAATGTGCTCTTGCTCTTGCTCTGGGTCTCTCTGGCCCTCAAACTTTTGCCTTCCCTTCACTCTCTTTCTCTACCCCATCTTGTTCCACTTCTTCCCCATTTTCCTACTCTCTACCTTGGGACTCTCTCCAGAACTTTGTGTTCTTGGTTTGTCTCTTCTCTAATCCATTCTGTTTGTTCCTTTTCTAGCCCCCCCCACTTTGATTTCCTGACTTCTTTCTTGTTGTCTAACCTACTCCAGTCCTTCCCTCTCTGGCCTTTTGGTTCTCCAGGCATTTATCTCCTTCACCAAAGGAAAAGAGCTCCAATCTGTTGCAATAACCACAGGACGCATGACAGACAAAAAGAAAAGGAGTACTTGTGGCACCTTAGAGACTAACAAATTTATTAGAGCATAAGCTTTCGTGAGCTACAGCTCACTTCATCGGAGGGTTAGTTCTAAAGTTCTGTATAAGCCAGCAAAGTGGAGTGGACTAGCTTTACCTAATTTGGTTTATTATTATGTATCTCAATTTAAAAGATGTGATCAACTGGGTTAACAATAAACAAACAAACTCTAGGTAAAACTTGAACAAGAGTAGAACAATGCATCCGATGAAGTGAGCTGTAGCTCACGAAAGCTTATGCTCAAATAAATTTGTTAGTCGCTAAGGAGCCACAGGTACTCCTTTTCTTTTTGCAAATACAGACTAACACGACTGCTACTCTGAAACCTGACATTATTCATAGTAATTCTTGGGTTACAAAGAAATGTAGGTCACTAAAAATTGTCACTCATTCTGCCAGATCATCTTAGGAGCTTTGGCCAAATTTTCTAAATTCCTATCACTGTGGCCCTCTGCCTTAGCCACTTTTATTAATAAGCATGAATGTATCCCTAGGAAATATCAAAGTGTCTATTTGTTGTGTAAAAGCTGAGATTATTCAGTTCAAACTGCTGTTCCTAGCCCTGATTTGAAATCATTACAGAAATATGTAATAATATAAACAATATACAAATCCCACACTTTCATATTTACAAGTCAAACATTCTATTGTGAAATGTAGATATGACCTGGTTTTATTTAGACCTTTAACCACACTTGAGGAGTTGACCCAGGAGCAAGCTGGAATGAGGTTTAATTTCTAAGATTTACACAATTTTGGTTGAAAAAGATGTTGATAAGAAAACAACCCAGATGAAAAGATGGGAGAGGGATTTGGAAGAATAAATTAGTCTAGATGAGTGGGCCTCTATAGGGGAAAGATGATATACATCTTCAATTTATATTGCTCATATTTTTTTTAATATAAATTACTGTATAGGTAAAATATGACTCCAGTTAAGATCCATCATATTTTTGCTCCTAGGGAAACCATGTGTTGGATGGGAAAGGGAACATACTTGCACATGCGATGGTTGTGTCTGGGAATTAGACCGTTTTGGGAGGAAATTATTAAAGAGGTTCCTCTTATGACAAAATGCCTGTTTCTGAGAGATCCCCAGACCAGCTTGCTTAATGCTCTGTTAAAGGATCCACATTTTAAACAGAATGACAAATTAATTTATTTTTTATTGTTAGCAGCTAGACTCTATATTGCACATTTTTGGGAAAAATGTGACTCCTCCTATGGAACTGTTATGGTAAAATATGGACTGTTCTTGTAATGCAAAAGGTTTCACACCATGTATAGACATAAGAGAAGTGCCAAAAAGAGAATAGGCATTCAGCAATTTGGTCACCCTTTCTCGTTCACTCAGAGGAAGAGGGCTCCACAGTCAGCAAGCCAGAATCTTTGAATTTTATCCTGATCCTGAATAAGTGATGTACAATGTAGTATGTTAACATTTTATTGCAAGTTTGCCTTCATATAAATATATATTTTTAAAGTTAATATGCATTTAAGAGGTTCCTATTTCATTTCAGTAATTTTTCCTCATTTATGGGTTTAAAAAGTCATTTATAATTATTAATATGTTATATTATTAAAATGGATGTTATAGCTTCTACTTCTAACCAAAGCCAGAATACTTGTAAAAATGCATTTTAGATATTATAATATTTGTCTTTAAAAATAAAATAAAAAAACCCTTTTCTGCTCCTTTATAGGCACTCAGATGTCCCATCACAGTTGGTGTGAGGTCTGTGCATACCTGAGGGCAAAATTTAATCCCATATGATCAAGATTGATCAATGGGCAACTCTCAGGTCAGAGGGTTGGGTTTCCTGCTGCTAACTTTCATCACAGAGAGGATTGTCTCTTCTTCATTCTGCTTGTACACATGTTGAAAAGCTGAGGCAGGCAGTTAGAAATGGAGATTTAGTATTTCCAACCCATTACAAATCATAAATTAAGTCCTCCTACTTCCCCATCCCCAAATCATGAGATTAAAAAAACAAAACAAAACAAAACCCTCATGATTTTTAAGCCATAATACCTTTAGGGCTGTTTTGCCTTCTGTTTTTTGAGCCTGCTGGGTGTACTTAGGGTCCCATATCCACGCTTTTCTCCACCACTTTGAAGGCTAAAAACTTACTTTTATTTTTTAAAGGAAATCAGATATTCTTACATATGGATATGACTCCAGGAGCTGAAGCTTTAAGCACATGTTGTCAAGACTCATCTTAAACCAGTGAGAGCTGGCAAAATTTATGTGTGTAACTCAATAAAATTCAAAACTATTAAAACAAACATCCCCCCTTACCCCCCAGGTGTAAGTGAGAACAGCCAGATCTGTAATTTACTGGCCTACTGTTGGGGTGCTCACTGGAGATGGAGTGATTATGTTGTTAATAATGGCTCGGCATTAATGTAGCACACACTGTACGTGTGTATTACTGCTCTCTGGAATGCCACAGTTGGTCAAGTGTTTGTGATTGCAGGCCAATGGGAGTCTTTGACAATGGACTTTGAGTCTGGTTCATTAGTAGCTGATCATCAAAGGATGTAAGCCCTGTTACTATTGAACTGTACAAATGGTAATTTTTCTTTTAGCTTGAATGATCAAACTCTTTGATTTTTGGCATTACAGAGCCTGGGCTTTATGTGTGCACCACAGTGTCTGTGTGTATGGATCCCATAGATTGTTTATGACCAGGCAGACAGAGGTGCCATCTTTCTGGATTCGTGTTGTACACACACATACTGAGGTTAATACAAATGATTCTTTAAACAAAAACAAAGTTACATTTTGAGAGGACATGTTTAATATATGTAGATGGAATGCTCCATTGTTTATATGTTCATGAGCAATAATATGTGAAAGGGAGGGCCACTTTCATACAGTGAATGTGGGAATCACCATATATATTCATGTCCCATATGTAAAGCATATGCTATCCGTGTAGCCTTCACAATTACATATATATTTTTGTTCCATGTGAGTTTTATCTGGCATGGACCATGTGGCACTATATACATTTTTTCTGTGCAGAGTCAGATATTTTGATTGGATATTGCAGGTAATAGCCATGTAAAGCTCGTAATTGGAAGACGGGATTTTGCTACAGAAACTTTCACTTAGCCATCCTCCTTGTTGCAATTTTTCTTTCAATTTCTTTTAATGACTTTCTGCATTGTTGTGTGCATTTGAGTGCATATGAGTAGTTTTTTCAAGTCTTTTCTTTCACTCCCTTCTGAGCTGTGCACTGCTTGAGTATATTGAAGAGAGTGGTCAATAGCACACAGAGCAAAAGAGAGAGGTTATGGAATTCAGGAACACATGCAAGATTTTGTTGACAGCTGGGCATCTATCCAAAGCATCAAATTTAGAGTCTTTCCCCCATCAACCACTTTTGTTAATGACTAAGAGACCTTTGGCAAGAAAAATACAGCAATAGTTGTTCCAAATAACTGTCGCTTTATTGATCAGTTCAAAACATAAGCAAGCTAGTCTAAAGCATAATAAAGGGTCTTGCTAAAATAAGATGATGATTGCCTCTCTATCTGTGTCAATAATTGAATTCAGGTCAAGGTCTCTCTCTCTCTTATCAGGCTGCTTCAGCTAACCCACTCTATTGTGAAGGGAAGATAATTTCAAACTGCTTTGGATAGAAATCGGAAAGTTCAAATGATGCTGACTATATGTGCATGCTGGGAAATGCAGCATTTGGACAAAAATGAGATTGAAAGTAAATCGAAAAGAAACTGAGACCTTCAGGAGCTTGAGGCCTGCAGTGAGTGTGGGGGGGAAATAGAGACAAATGGGTTGCAGAGAGAGAAGTGTGTGCGCATGAAGAAGCAAACCTGGCAGCAGGGAAGAGAAATAGGCATCAGTAAGCTTGGCAACTTGCCCAGATGGGCAAGAGGTGGTAAGATAGACCTAGCAGTTGCTCAGTAAGTCAGCTCCTGTTCTCAGAAAAACTTCTATTATTAAGCCACAGATGCCTATAGTCTATAGGCACGTCTCTAGTGTTGCTGTGAAAGGACTCTGTCTATGAGTCAGGCATTGCTAGATGACCGTTCTGTTGTTTGGGGGTCCTTACTCTAGGTGGAATTTTGCACTACATAGGTATGGCTATTCCTCCCATGTAGATATTTTTGTGTGCAGAGTGGTGCTTGGGCAGCATTCAGTGGGAAGGACAACTTGAGGGAGAGATTGTGGTCTCTCTCGCTCCAGAGGTGCCAAAGTGAGGGAGGCTGCATGATTATCCTGACGGGCGGATTATCCTGACGGGCCACATGAAGTCCGCAGGCCGCGGATTGCCCACCACTGTTCTAGATTCATGTTGCCTACTGAAAGAAATGTAACTCATTATCTTTTTATAAGCTTTATTAAAATGCTTAAGCAAAAATAAAGTCAAATCTATCGCCAAAACTAAGCCACTGTTACTAATATTAAATGAAAATCAGAATAAAGCAGTATAATGATCAAATCAATATTAAACCAAGGTCACATCAACCTGTTAGTTTCAACATTGGATTAGAATTAAACCATTAAATGAACTAAATAATTAAATATTTAAAATAATCAATCTTTATAAACTCTACAGAGGATTCAGAGAAGCTGGCTGGCTGTGTGGTTATAAACACCCACTGAAGAATTCTACCAGTGTCAATCGAGGCTATAACTTAGAGCTAGTTAAATATCCTACTACCGAAACACAATTATTATCTAATATCTGAACCACAACCTAAGAGCCAATTATAAAGCTTCCAACTTCGAATTCTCTTCTTGTGTGGTTGCTAATCCTTTCCTCCCCAACCCCTGACAGAGATATAAATAATAGAAACTTTAAAAACATTATTGCTAGATCAATTGGAGCTAGTGAGAGTACGTCTACCTGAGATGGAATTGCCCCCTTAGCTCCAGTGTAAATAAAGCTTAAGTGTAAGACTGTAAACACAAGTGGATATAACAAATAGGCAGGGGGAACACAAGGAAACAACAGTGGTGAGCATGATAGGCAGAGGTCACAGCACCGCAGCTTCCTAAAATTGCGAGTTTTCTTGTGGGCAACACCACAGAAGATAAATCTAAAGATGGATTTAAAGAAGGACAATGAGATGGCTCTATGGATGTTGATGGAGAGCTCCAGGTGAGGACTTGAAGATGCTGTTTGGAAAATTAAATTAGAAGCACTCTCTTCCTACTAGATGAGTGGAGTTTGATTTTTCCTTCTTATTCAGAATTCCATCAGACTCTCTTTAACAACCAGCAGTTTAGAATCATAGAATATCAGGGTTGGAAGGGACCTCAGGAGGCCATCTAGTCCAACCCCCTGCTCAAAGCAGGACCAATCCCCAGTTTTTGCCCCAGATCCCTAAATGGCTCCCTCAAGGATTGAACTCACAACCCTGTGTTTAGCAGGCCAATGCTCAAACCACTGAGCTATCCCTCCCCCCAAAGCAGTTTAGGCAGACTTTCTGGCAGCTCTCCAAAATCCAAAGCATTAATCTAATACAGTGCTGCAGTATTGACCGTTTGAGATAAAGGCGGCCTGGCTTTGGCAGGTTTCCCGTTCAGCCTATCCGAATGATAATTCTCGAGGATGTCATTAGGCACCTTCTAATGAGTTTTCTATGCTTAATTTGTTTCCTGCTGTGCTTTCCTGAACCACCATGACTGTATTTCACATACAATTTTCTATACATTAATAATGCTGTTTTTCTTTAGTACAAGTATGTCAATGAACTTATTATTCAAAACAAAATGTAATTCAGTATATTTTTCTGGGCAAAATATGTTTTCCACAGGCTTGCAAGAAATATGATCTCCTAGTTTGATTGGCTGAATAGAGCTGATGAATGTTGCTGTCAGCGTGTTTTGCCAATTTGGATGTTAAACCTTACAGAAACCTGACACCATAGTGGAGCTATACATAATAATTATACTTGATGCCTGGACTTGGGTTTAAATGTTGGCATCTTAAACTTTTGATAAATGTGTGGGTAGGCCATTTCTTGAAAATGTGTAAATGAAGTTTTAGGCTCTCCTGGATGTTTCCATTCCAATTCTAATAGGCAGAACATCTGTGTTGATTTGTGCTCATTTTGGCCAACCATGGATTCCCCTATGCAAGTTATTCCTGACAGGGAGCTCAGTGATCTGAGTGCATTGAGTATGCTTAGGGGCTGACAGTATATTGAAGAAGGGTCCATAACAAACATACACACCATTCATCTCGGTCCCTTATGTTTTTTGTCCTGAAATGTCTCCTTGATAGTGTGGAACACCCTGAAAGGCCTGAAAAATGTTAGCTGCAGGGGTTCTAGTTTTGGTAGCAATTAAATTAAGGGTCACCTGGCCTTGTGCCATTTTCAATGTGACTTTACTTTACTTCACTTCATCATGGTGATAGATTAGGGCAGGGTTTTTGGCCTGCCAGATGGAAGCTCATCATGGTCTCATGATTATACTTGCACTTTGTATTGTAATACAAAGAAAAGTTGAAGCACAGAGCATCAAGTAATTGCAGGATCTCCTCTGCATTTTGATTTGAGGCATTAAAATCCAGTTGGATCTGGACCCATCTCTGCCAAACATCCTTGTGGTTCAGGGGGTGACATAGGGTTGCCAACCCTCCAGGATTGTCCTGGAAACTCAAGGAATTAAAGATTAATCTTTAATGAAAGATTGTATCATGTGATGAAATCACCAGGAATTTGTCCAACCAATGTTGGCAACCCTAGTGGCGTAAGGTTGTCCAGTTTTGAAATGTTCCATGGGGTTTGGGTACAGTAGATTATATTTGAATCCTGGGCTTAGGTTTGGTCCTGGTTCTTCTTATAGTCCTTGAGGATTCCTTCCTTTCTAGAAATGATATATAATTTTTAGGATTTGTGAGTTCCTCTGCCCTTTCAATACAAAAGGCTTGATTTTTCTCATGTGTCTGGTTTTATGCTGGCATAAATTGACTTGATTTTCTGAGTCTAACCAATCTTAGAGAAAAACTGGGCCCTATGCATTTCTCTTAGGGTTGGCCCTTTTCTTTCTTTATGTTGTGGTTTCACCAAATTAAGAAATTAGCATTATACAGAAATAAATCTCATTCTGTCATCTAATAAATAATATGTAGGATAAGCCTGAAGCTTCTCAAAAGAGAAGGAAGAGGTGAAATGATGGAAATATCTCAGTTGTAGTTAACTTTGTCCATGATTTATCACCACCGTTATTCAAACAACACTTCAGCCATAAACAGGAAACAAAAAAGGGAGATAATTCTATATTAGTCACAAGACAAGAATAAAATACCTCTCCCCCCACATTACATTGAAAAAGGACACTTCCAAGACATGTCTACACTGCTTTTTTTAGCATACTAGCTTGAACCCCACTACCACAAGTCTGCCTACCTGTGCTGGGAGGTTTACTCCCAGCTGCAGTGTCAATATGCTCTTAGGTGCTACCATAATAGTAATAAGACTAGCCCAGACTAGACTGTGGTCTGTTAAGTCTTCCCTACTTTTCTGGAGGCAGTGGGTCTAAATGGCTTTTAATTATATTTTCTTTGTCTCTCTCCTCCCTCCTCTTCTACTGTTCTTAGCCCTGGTCTACACTACGAGTTTAAGTCGAATTTAGCAGCATTAGATCGATTTAACTCTGAACCTGTCCACACAATGAAGCCATTTTTGTCGAATTAATGGGCTCTTAAAATCAATTTCTGTACTCCTCCCTGATGAGGGGATTAGTGCTGAAATCGACATCGCCTGGTCGAATTTGGGTTAATTCGACATTGGGTCTGTTCAACATTGGTGAGGCCTCATCTGGAGTACTGTGTCCAGTTTTGGGCCCCACACTACAAGAAGGATGTGGAAAAACTGGAAAACGTCCGGCGGAGGGCAACAAAAATGATTAGGGGACTGGAACACATGACTTATGAGGAGAGGCTGAGGAAACTGGGATTGTTTAGTCTGCGGAAAAGAAGAATGAGGGGGGATTTGATAGCTGCTTTCAACTACCTGAAAGGGGGTTCCAAAGAGGATGGATCTAGACTGTTCTCAGAGATAGCAGATGACAGAACAAGGAGTATTGGTCTCAAGTTGCAGTGGGGGGGCGTGAAACACTGGAATGCGTTACCTAGGGAGGTAGTGGAATCTCCTTCCTTAGAAGGTTTTAAGGTCAGGCTTGACAAAGCCTTGGCTGGGATGATTTAGTTGGGGATTGGACTTGCTTTAAGCAGGGGGTTGGATTAGATGATCTCCTGAGGTCCCTTCCAACCCTGATATTCTATGATTCCATGGACACATTCGATGGTATTGGCTCCGGGAGCTATCCCACAGTGCTCCATTTTGACTGCTCTGGACAGCACTCTCAACTCGGATGCACTGGCCAGGTAGACAGGAAAAGCCCGGTGAACTTTTGAATTTCATTTCCTGTTTGGCCAGCATGGCAAGCTGATCAGCACAGGTGACCATGCAGATCTCATCAGCAGAGGTGACCAGGGAGTCCCAGAATTGCTAAAGAGCTCCAGCATGGACCGAATGGGAGGTACTAGACCTGATCGCTGTATAGGGAGACAAATCTGTGCTATCAGAACTCCATTCCAAAAGACGAAATGCCAAAATATTTGAAAAAATGTTCAAGGGCATGAAGGACAGAGGTTATAACAGGAACCTGCAGCAGTGCTGTGTGAAACTTAAGGAGCTTGGGCAAGCCCACCAAAAAACCCAAGAGGCAAATGCCCGCTCAGGGTCAGAGCCCTAGACATGCAGCCTCTATGATGAGCTGCATGCAATTTTAGGGGGTGCCCCTACAACTACCCCACACCTGTACGTGGACTCCTGCAAGGGAGTCTCACGCAACACGGATGAGGATTTTGGGGACGAGGAAGATGATGATGAGGGAGAAGTTGAAGATAGCGCATACCAGGCAAGCGGAGAAACAGTTCTCCCTGACAGCCAGGAATTGTTTATCACCCTGGAGACAGTACCCTCCCAACCTGGGTTCCCAGAGCTTGAAGGCGGAGAAGGCACCTCCGGTGAGTGTTGTTTCGGGCTTATTCTTTCGCCCACTTATTTCCCTGGTCCTTCTCGCATGAACAGAGAGCAACAATATCTGAAGTCCAAAGGTGCAAACAATTTGATGTTTATTGGGGTGAACTTCCAGCAAGCATGATTCCAGTTTCCTTCCTTAGTGTCCCTCTTCCTAGCTCTGACACCACAAAGCCTTACCTATGTCCCTGTTCCCATTCCCCCCTTAGTAAAACATGATTCCAATTTCCACACCCCCATTCCCTGTTCCCATCCCCCCTCCCGATTGACTGCAGACTATATAGTAAAACTTGAGTTCTGCTTAGCTATACCTTAACCAGTCATTTTACTGAAATTTAATTTACCAATCCTAACATATTGTAACATGATTATTTAACCAATTATATCCCACCACCTTAATTAGTTTAGACCCAGCAAAATTAATTATACAGCAGACAGGAACAATCACAGAACCAGACAGAGATTATACAGACAAATAATAGGGAAATGGTGACTACAGTGGTAGAACAAACACAGAAATGAGGATTTCACATCCCAGCTATTAACTGAGTTCTTGCCAGACAGGATGCTATCAAACTAAGTTTCCTTTTACATTTTCTAGGCACTTCCCTTTCTCTGGAGGGGATAGGCATTATCAGGACAGGATTGTATTCCTAACAGCCCAATAGCACCTTATTTCAATGTGACTAGTTTGGAATGTGAGGATGTGACCGTTTGCTTCCCAGCTTATGGCTGCCTCTGCTGCTTAGCCAAGGATCTTAGCCTAAGCACAGGGCCTCAGACTGTCACAGTGAGAGAAGGCCCTTACACCGGCAGACAGTGATTTTCATTCTTTCTCTTATACCTCTATAACTAGCCAAGTGATAGGAATACACCTACATTCTTAGAGTATAGGCCTTTACAGACAGGTCTGAATATCTATATACTAACAAATCTACGTTTTTAAATATAATACACGGTTTAAAAGCAAGCGTGTTTAATGATTAATTTGCCCTGAAGACTTGGAATGCATTCGCAGCCAGTACAGCTACTGGAAAAGTCTGTTAACGTGTCTGGGGATGGAGCGGAAATCCTCCATAGGCATCTCAATGAAGCTGTCCTGGAGGTACTCCCAAAGCCTTTGCAAAAGGTTTCTGGGGAGGGTAGTCTTATTGCTTCCTCAATGGTAGGACACTTTACCATGCCAGGCCAGTAGCACATAGTCCGGAATCATTGCATAAGAAAGCATGGCAGCATGTGGTCACGGTGTTTGCTGGCATTCAAGCAACATCCATTCTTTATCTCTCTGTTATCCTCATGAGAGTTATATCATTCATGGTCACCTGGTTGAAATAGGGGAATTTTATTAAGGGGACATTCAGAGGTGGCCATTCCTGCTGGACTGTTTGCCTGTGGCTGATAAGAAATCATCCCAGCTGTTAGCCACATGGTGGGGGGAGGGGTGAAGTGATCATCCCAGAGAATTGGGTGTGTGTGTGGCGGGGGGGGGGGGTTTAGTTGGGTTTGTGCTGCATGTTAACCCGAAAACAGCCCCTCCTTTTAAATGGCCAATGTGTCTTTTTCAATTTTAATCTCCCTTTTTTTCCTTCCACAGCTGCAAATGTTTCAATGCTGTGACTAGCATCTCTGTCCCAGAGGTTAGCACAGATAAGAAGGTGAAAAAAACACACTTGCAATGAAATGTTCTCTGAGCTCATGCAGTCCACCCAAACTGAAAGAGCCAGCAGAATGCGTGGAGGCAGACAATGGCAGAGTCCAGGAAAGCACAAAATGAACACAAGGACAGGAGAGACGTACGAGAGGAGAGGTGGCGGCAGCAACAGGAGAGGTGGCGGCAGCAACAGGAGAGGTGGTGGCAGCAACAGGAGAGGTGGCGGCAGCATAATGAAATGAGGCAGGATGCAATGCTGTGGCTACTGGAGGATCAAACTGATACGCTCCAGCGTATGGTTGAGGTGCAGGAAAGGCACAGACCACCACTGCAGCCCCTGTGTAACCAACCATCGTCCGCCCCAAGTTCCATAGCCTCCTCATCCAGACACCCAAGAACACGGGGGGGGGGAGGGCTTCCGGGCACCCAACCACTCCACCCCAGAGGACTGCCCAAGCAACAGAAGGCTGGCATTCAATAAGTTTTGAAGTGCAGTGTGGCCTTGTCCTTCCATATTCCCCTCCTCCCCCACCCCGCCCACTGATTCCCTCCTCTCCCACACCTCTCGGGCTACCTTGGCAGTTATCCCCCTATTTGTGTGACGAATTAATAAAGAATGCATGAATTTGAAACAACAATGACTTTATTGCCTCTGCAAGCGGTGATCAAAGTGGGGAGGGGAGGGCGGTTGGCTTACAGGGAAGTAGAATGAACCAAGGGGGTGGGTTTACATCAAGGAGAAACAAACAGAACTGTCACACTGTAGCCTGGTCAGCCATGAAACTGGTTTTCAAAGCTTCTCTGATGCGCAGCGTGCCCTGCTGTGCTCTTCACCAGCCCTGGTGTCTGGCTGCATGTAATCAGCAGCCAGGCGATTTGCCACAACTTCCCATCCCACCATAAATGTCTCCCCCTTACTCTCACAGATATTGTGGAGCACACAGCAAACAGTAATAACAATAGGTTTCAGAGTAGCAGCCATGTTAGTCTGTATTTGCAAAAAGAAAAGGAGTACTTATGGCACCTTAAAGACTAACAAATTTATTTGAGCATAAGCTTTCATGAGCTACAGCTCACTTCATCAGATGCATTCAGTGGAAAATACAGTGGGGAGATTTATATACATAGAGAACATGAAACAATGGGTGTTACCATACATACTGTAACAAGAGTGATCACTTAAGGTGAGCTATTAATATTGGTTTCGCTGAGGCCTAACCATGTCAGTAAACTGTGCCAGCGCGCTTTTAAACATCCAAATGCACACTCTACCACCATTCTGCACTTGCTCAGCCTATAGTTGAACAGCTCCTGACTACTGTCCAGGGTGCCTGTGTGTAGCTTCATGAGCCTTGGCATTAAGGGGTAGGCTGGGTCCTCAAGGATAACTATAGGCATTTCAACATTCCCAACAGTTATTTTCTGATCTGGAAAGTAAGTCCCTTGCTGCAGCTGTTCACACAGACCAGAGTTCCTGAAGATGCAAGCGTCATGTACCTTTCCCAGCCATCCCATGTTGATGTTGGTGAAACGTCCATTGTGATCCACCAGTGCTTGCAGCACCATTGAAAAGTACCCCTTGTGGTTTATGTACTGGCTGCTATGGTGATCCGGTCTCAAGATAGGGATATGCGTTCCATCTATTGCCCCACCACAGTTAGGGAATCCCATTGCAACAAAGCCATCCACTATGACCTGCACATTTCCCAGAGTCACTACCCTTGATAGCAGCAGCTCAGTGATTGTGTTGGCTACTTGGATCACAGCAGCCCCCACAGTAGATTTGCCCACTCCAAATTGATTCCTGACTGACCAGTAGCTGTCCGGTGTTGCAAGCTTCCAGAGGGCTATCGCCACTCGCTTGTGAACTGTGAGGGCTGCTCTCATCCTGGTATTCTTGTGCTTCAGCGCAGGAGAAAGCAAGTCACAAAGTTCCATGAAAGTGCCCTTACACATGCGAAAGTTTTGCAGCCACTGGGAATCATCCCAAACCTGCAACATTATGTGGTCCCACCAGTCTGTGCTTGTTTCTTGTGCCCAGAATCAGTGTTCCATGGCATGAGTCTGCCCCATAGCCACCAGGATGGCCAAATTGTCAGGGCCCATACTTTGAGAGAATTCTGTGTCCATGTCCTCATCACTCTTGTCACCGTGCTGCCATCACCTCCTCACCTGCTTTTGCAGGTTCTGGTTCTGCATATCCTGCATGATGATGTGCGAGGTGTTTACAATGCTCATAACTGCTGCGGTGATCTGAGCGGGCTCCATACTTGCCGTGGTATGGCGTCTGCAGGAGAGCAGAGTTGCAGGGGAAGCGGTGGTTGGATGACCAGTTTTGCAGACCTACTGCACCGTCTGCTGCCAAGACACAACAGCTGAGTGGGCTGAATGCTTGGTATGGCGAGACAAGAGCAGCTGAGCAGAGTTGCAGTGGAAGTGGCCTTGCGAGACCAGCAGGAGAGCAGAGTGGCAGCGAAAGCGGTGGATGACGATGGTCATATAGAGGACCTGTGAGGTGGATTCATAGCATCAGGAGAGCAGAGTGGCAGCAGAAGTGGTCGTTTGATGACGATAATTTGCAGACCTATTGCAGTCTGCTGAAAGCAATATGGCGCCCTCACAGAAAAAAGGCGCGAAACGATTGTCTGCCATTGCTTTCATGGAGGGAGGGGCAAGTGACGGCATGTACCCAAAACCACCCGTGACAATGTTTTTTGCCCAGGCATTCGGAGCTTAACCCAGAATACCCAATGGGCGGTGGAGACTGTGGGAACTGTGGGATAGCTACCCACAGTGCAACGCTCTGAAAGTAAATGCTAGCCTCGGTACTGTGGACGCACTCCACCAACTTAATGCGCTTAGTGGGGACGCACACAATCTACTGTGTAAAATCGCTTTCTAAAAAATCGACTTCTATAAATTCGACATAATTTCGTAGAGTAGACATACCCTTTAGAATAATAGAAATGTTGGGCTGGAGTGGAACTTGATGAGTCATCTAATTCAGTCTGCTGTGCTGAGGCAAGGTCGTGTATAGCTAGACCATCCCTGACAGGTGTTTGTCTCACCTGTTCTTAAAATCCTCTAGTGATAAGGATTCCACAACCTTCCTTGGAAGTCTATTCAGGAGCTTAACTATCCTTTCAGTTAGAAACCTTGTTTCCCAATGTCTAACTTAAATCTCCCTTCCTGCAGATTAAGCCCATTACTTATCCTACCTTCAGTGGACCTGGAGGATAATTGATCACTGTCCTCTTTGTAACAGCCTTTAATATATTTGAAGAGTGTTGCCAGTTTTGTTTTCTTTGGACTAAACAGGCTCATTCTTTTTTTACCTTTCCTTATAGGTCAGGTTTTCTAAATCTTTTATTGTTTTTGTTGTTTTCCTGTGGAATCTCTCCAATTTGTTCACATCTTTCTTATAATGGGGCACCCAGAATTGGACACAGCACGCCAGCTGTGGCCTCACCTGTGCCTACTAGGGAGGGACAGTTACCGCCCGTGTCTTACATAGGACACTCCTGTTAATATACCCAGAATGATATTTGCCTTTTTCTCAACTTCATCATATTATTGATTCAAATTCAATTTGTGGCCAATTCTAACCCCCAGGTCCTTTTCAGCAATACTACAGCCGAGCAAGTTATTTCCCATTTTGTAGTTGTGCATTTGATTTTTCCTTCCTAAATGAAGGACTTTGCACTTGTCTTGTTGAATACAGACCAATTCTCCAGCTTGTCAAGATCATTCTGAATTCTCATCCTGTCCTCCAAAGTGCTTCTTCTCTCTCCCTTGTTGCTTTCTTCTTTCCTCTTTCTCTGCTATTTTTAATTGCAGCTTGGGGAAAGAAAGACAAAGAAATGAATTTAACACTTCATTCAGAAAGCTGGAAGATTTGTGGTCATTTTGATACCCTCTTGTGATGAGTTGAGTTATTGAGCCTAGGCCCTGGTGCCAAAACAGCCCATTTTCTCGTTCTCATGAGGCTCGACCCTTGAGGTTCACAGTTGCATAGTCTATGAGTAACCTAGTTTTTGCTGAAGGTGTGCGTTATGACTAGGCCTGTACAAATAATTTGGTTTGGTGACTGAACTGAAAAATTGCTATTAAAAAAAGGGTGGGGAGGAAGTTAGTTGTAGGTTGACCAGAAATGAAAATTTTTCAAATTTAATGGCAAAATACAAATTGAAACCCTTTTGTTTTAGGTAAAATGAAATATTTTGTTTGACTGAAAATTAAACATTGTTTTGTTTGAGGTTTTTTTTACCTTTTTAAAAATAAAATGGAAGTAGCATTCTAAATAAAAAGTAATTTCAGATTGACCAATTCAAACGTTTTGTTTAAAAATGTCAACTTTTTCAGAAATATATATGTTTTTTCTTTTCCTTTTTTCAGCCAAAATGATTTTATTTTTATTATGGTCAACCTGACTCTGGAAAAAAGCGTTGTCCAAAATTTTTTGCTTAAATCTAGTTGTGACAGAAGATTGGTCTGTCTGAAGTATCTCGGGTTAATTTCAGGGGGAACCTTGAAGCTTAACACCAAAACCTTGAATCTGATCCATTGTTCTATGGGAAGCAAGTACAACAAGTGGAGCCCCAGGTGATATACCATTGGAAGCTGCTGTTGTGGGTTTAAATGTACTGTGCTCAGCTCTTTTGTAGCTGCCTGACTTTCTGTTACTATGTGCATGATGATAAATGACCCTGCCAATGGCGAAACTGTTCTACAGTTGAAATGCAGCAAAACTCGATTTTACTGGTGACATTTTCTGCCATTTCAAGTGTTCTCTGTTATTAAATGTTACAAATGCATGGTTTTGCATTTAGATTAAGACTCCAATTAACTGGTAAAAATTTTCTCTATGCAATATACAATTTTGTCATAGTCTTTTTTCACCCTGTAAAAAAAAAATTTCTCAAAAGAGAGTCAGTCAGTATATGCACTAGGTTTAACGTGCACAAATATGTGACTACAACTAGAAATCCCAACCTTCCATGTATAAAAATGTTTAGAATAAGTTTTTGGACTTTATTGACACACGGGATGGAAGAATGTGCCTTGGGCTCAGAAATGCTGAATAGCTCAAAGTAGCAATAGCTCCTTAGTTACTCATCTAATACTTATAGTTTTAAGCTTATTACTGTAATCCCTGTTTTTAGCCCTTGCTGAGCACATTTTGGACACTTGTAAGATGTGTAGAGTATAGGACAGAGCTGAACAAAAAATTGCAACTACTTTATTTTGTGACTTGGCTTCTCTTTCTGTTTGCAAAATATCCATGAACAAAGCATGAGCTCTTCAAATTCATCCATTACTGGGATTTTATTCAATGAAAATCTTTTAAAATTATTTTGCTCTGGATTGTTTGGAATTTGAGCTGTGTTGCTTAGTAGTGATTGATCAGCTAAGCCACATGATATCATTTCTATTCCCTGACAGAGTGAGTGTGTAAGTGTAACCCACTGGTGTATGTGTTATGGATCCCCCTCTATGCCTGATCTGCAGGGGATATGAATTGTTACAGCTAGAGAGCCATGGTTCTTCAGCTCAAACTGAAGCAGCTTGTGCTTTTAGCTCCGGAGGTGTCTGGTCCAGCTCCCAATTGCTGGCCAAGCTGGCGGATATCACACAAACACTTGTGGCAAACAAATATTTGTGTGGAAATTTGGCTTTTATAAATTATGGTACATGGGTATAAATCCTCCCTTCCCAAAGAAAACTACTTGGGAAGGTAAAAGGAGGCAGCTGGAGGTGTTTTGTTGGTTTCTGCTTTGATCCAACCCAGAAATCACAGAGGACTTCCACAGGGAAGAGGAAACATGTATTGAAGCCTCCTTTCTCCATTCTCTCTGTTTTCCATTCCTTTGCTCTGCTCTGTGCCATGTCGTGGAGGGACCATCTTGCATACAGTCAAGAACTGAAATATACACTGCTATTTGTACAAAGTGTTGCAATATCAGGAGCTTCCATGTTTGTTACATTCACACAAGGTTCAAAATAGTGGGCTCCAAACAGAGAGGCAGCTCATCGTGTGCACAATTCTCTTCTTCCTGAAATACAATATTTTGTGCTATTTTTCTTACCTTATCAAACATTCAGTCCCCATTAAATGCAAAACAAGCTTTACACATTGCAAGATGGTATATAAGGCATCCAATAATTGTACAGTTAGAAGTTAAATTTACAATCCATGCTAATCAGTTTTATTAGCGGTTATTGCTAACCCCCTCTCTCCCTATTTATGGGTTGTTTGCTGAATGGTTGCTCAGTATGACCATGATATTGGCTTCCTCACCTGTTTAGAATTTTGGAAGATGAGGGGGTGCATTGAATTATTTTGTTAGCCTTTCACCAATGAACGCCAGATTTTACATCTTGTTTTTTGCAACTGAGCGTGAGTTTGGGGGAGGCTTTGTAGTCTCTATTTGTTCTGAAGCCAATAAATGGTACAGTACAGCTGGCAGCTTACATTAAGGAAGCACAAAGGCTAGGAGTGTTGCAGATCAAGATTGAGAGACCTGGCTAGAGTTTTTTGAGGAAGCATACGAAGCACCTAAACCTTTTCCCATTTAAAAAAAAAACATACTAGCTTACTATCCAATTTGCACCTTTCAAGAAGAATATTGTACTAAAGGGATATTTTCTGTGACTGCCAGGTAAATAATTTTCCACTAGAATGCCCATTGCAGGGAATGATGGAGGCAATTGGATTTTTTGGCACCACAGAATTTTATTAAATAAATGTTAATTTTGGGAAGGGTCTGGATGCTCCAATCTGGAAATGAAGAAGGGGGAAATGATTGAGAACCACAGAGCAGTATTATCCAAAAGTAGTTATTGTCCCCCTGTTGGCCCCTATGTTACTCACATTTAAGTCAATAGGAGTTTTGGCAGAGACTTCAGTGTAAGCCAGTTGTCTATGTGCAGTAACTTATTTCATATTGTTGATATTCCAACTCATTCTCCAAGGTCCCAGTCCTGGGGATCATGAATGTTCTGAATGGGGATATGCATTTTACCAACACCGTATTTCCTCCTCTTCCTTTTACATCGAGGGTGAATCTATAATTTACAGTAGCACCAACTGCTGTCTCTGCAAGCTTCCTGCCTCCTGATTGTGGTGTATTCCATTATGCAATAGGATTGTAATAAAAACCCAGCCGCAGCTTAAATGGCTGAACCAACACATTTTACCTCTACATTCAGTCCCGCTTCCACTCCTTACTGTGTACATGGTGCAGTTGCATTAAAGTACTTGACCTCATGTTCAGATGGCTGACAATACTGTATGCAGTGTAGTTGTAGCGATGTCAGTCCCAGGATATTAGTGAGACAAGGTGGGTGAGGTTGTTTTCGCAGACCTGAAGAAGAGCTTCTGGGTTGTCTCTCTCATCAACAGAAGTTGGTCCAATAAAAGATATTATCTCATCCACTTTGTCTCTCTACAGTACAGCAGCCAGAATGAGATGCCTTTGCAAACCAGTTGCTATGAAGTATGCAGAACATACCCATCCATTCTCTGGGGCTTAGGAAATTGCTTTCATCATGGTCTAGGTACCAGAGTCTGATGGCTCTTGTCCAAAGTTCAAGGGCAATTAGTCCCTGTCTGAGTGATTTAGCTGGTGAAACGTGAAAATCTCTATTTGAGCTCATTCCATCTGACTGCTTCTTGGTTTTAGGAATAAGTATTGTTCTTAGAACTCCTCAAGAATGCCTCTCCTCCCCTCTAGTGCAAATTATTAACTTGGCAGTTATTCTCTACCATGCAGTAAATAATTATAATTCAATTATTTCCACAATCAACTTAAAAAAACTCTAGTCTGATGACTCTTCTATAATTTAAAAAAATGAAAAAAATTGCAAACAGGGAGATGAGGATGCTGCTGAGGGAGATGGAATAAAAGAGCCATTTGTCAGTGTAATTAACTGTACGGGGCCACCTACCTTTATTATTAATAATTATTTTGCAGTTTATAACTTTCCTGGGTTTTCAAGATGAGAAATTTAATCACTGTTCTAGCTGTCTGCCACAGCCTTGTTTGGAATGAAGATATACTGTAGTACATCAGAGACCTGAGTGAGCCTGGATCTGTTCAATTTGTAGAAATTTGCTTGATATTTCTCAGCACAAGTTCCTCCTTTGCTTCTCTTTTTCCCCTTTTCCAGAATTGGCAAATTCCTGCAACACAAGTCTGTAAATCTGTGCCCACAGAATGAAGCCATCGATCACCTTTTAGAAGGTAGTCAACTTTTACAGGAGAACTTGGAGAAAGATGATCTGAAAAATAAGGCGGGAAAGAGCATTCTAAAAGAGCTTGTGTATCATTTTTGGAACATTTGGGAGGGGTGACAGACACAGATAATGGCCTAAATCTTGTCAAGATTTTCAAATGTGCCAATGTTCTGTATAATGTCATTTTACACATGACCGTTTATGCCTATACTTCATGGCCATGGACACTGACACTATGCTGGAACAGTTGTTGAAAGCACTGTTTTCTTGTGTCTGGAGGCCTGTGGTTCCAGGCCTGTGGTTCTTAGGTCTGGAGGCCTGTGGTTAGTCCACAAACTAAGCAAGTTTTCTGGCCTCAACATTAACCTGTGAGAATATTTCTCCATATCTCAGAAATGGCGTTGTTTCCCAAAATTTATGATCTCTGGCTGGTGTGGGATCTCGACTGAAATAGCATTTTGCAGGTCAAGGTTCAAGAGCCTTAACATAACATCACATGCACTTGAAGAATAATAATAAATAAATAAACAATTTATTTAAACATCTATTTTATGGTAGTGCCTAAAGCAGAGGTGGGCAAACTAAAGCCCACGGGCCACATCCGGCCCACAGGACTGTCCTGCTCAGCCCTTGAGCTCCTGGCAGGGGAGGCTAGCCCCCTCCCCCCGCAGCCTCAGCTTGCTGTGCCATCAGTGCTATGGGCAGTGGGGTTGCGAGCTCCTGCCAGGCAGCGCGGCTGCAAGAGCTGCCAGCCTGCCCTGATGCTCTAGATGGCACGGCTTGGCTGGCTCCGGCCGGGCGGCGCAGCTGCCAGTCCTGGTGCTCTGAGCGGCATGGTAAGGGGGCAAGAAGTGGGGGGGGTTGGATAAGGGGAAAGGGCGTTCCTGGGGGCAGTCAGGACAGGGAGCAAGGGGCGGTTGGATGGGGGTGGGGTCCTGGGGGGTTGGTTAGGAGAAAAGGAACAGGGGGGGTTGAATGGATCAGACGGTTCTGAGGGGGGCAGTAAGTGGGAGGGGGCAGACAAGCTGTTTGGAAAGGCACAGCCTTCCCTACCCGGCCCTCCATACAGTTTCGGAACCCCAATGTGGCCCGCAGTTCAAAAAGTTTGCCCACCCCTGGCCTAAAGTCTACAAAACAGGTTGGCTCAATCATGCTTATATCTGGCTATCACCAGAACTATTCTCATGATTTTATAAGTGTATAAAATTTACCAGTTGATGCCCAATAAGTGAAAAACGAATCCCTGGATCATTTTTAAAAATTATCTTGCGTCCATAAAAAATTATCTTGCGTCCATGATCAAAATACCTTTGTAATATGTTTGCATATGTCTGATTTTTACATGACAAGTGTGTCAAGTACTCTCACAATTTATATTTCTGAGGATCAAGATTTTTTTTTGTTTTTTCTTATTCTTATAGTCCCTTTGAATAAGTAGTTTTTCTGATAATGGTGTCCATTGTGATGTACTGTACCTCAATTTTTGACTATCTCTAATTATTGTAGGAAACATACCACTACAGTAGATGAAAATGTTCTGAATTTATTATGTGGTTAAATGTTGTAGTTGCACAATGAAACTTTGACTCCCTTCTGATGGGGGGTTTATTGATCATTTGTCTCCAAAGGATGTTAGTTGCTAATTGCTAACGTAGATTTCAGTAAAGTGAGATACTGTCTGTAATGTGTCAGTTTGAGTGAAGGCTCATTTCTGTTCCCTACATTTTTGTGATTAAAATTGATGTGCTTTTAGTTTACTGAAAATCATTTTGGATTTAAGATATTAAAGCTTGCATGAGTTAATATTTATACATTATAGCTCCTTAAAAACAACAACAAAATAAAACAGCTTATAGTTTGGATGTGGTTAAAGGGAGAATGCCCTTTAACCTAACCCTCCCCCCCAAAAAACTCAGGAGTATTTTAGTTCTAAAATTCCAACTGCAGATTTTTTTGTCAACAAATCCAGGCACTTGACAATAGTGGAATGTATTAGGACTGTTTCTGTAACGTTCTCCCCATATGATACGAGACAGCAGCATTTTACAAGGCCAGAAGATAAGGAGCAATGTAATAGCCACTAATTACATCATTTTCCACTAAAATAATTTTAACATGCTATTTAGAGTCTTCAGAATGGCCCCAAATAGTTCTTACAGTTTAAGACACTCATTATAAATGCTGTTCAGCTACTCACTTAAACATTGGCACCTCGGTTTAGGCAGCTTAATCACTCACCAAGCTCTGTCTAGGTCAGTCTTGAAAAGTTGCTATACATCTTCCCCTCGCCCCGGTCTCATTCAGTGACAGAAATTGGGGAAGGGGGAGTTATAGTAGTGGTACTCTTCCAAGCTCCACCTACAAACCAAGAGTTGCCCAATAAAAAGAGATGCCACTCCATCAGTTCTTATTAATGTGATCCTCCCTCTTCTTTCTGGCGTGCTTTGATGAGCAGTCTAATAGTTAGGAATGCTAGCATTAAATCATAATAGAGTTTAGCATTGACCCTTCATTAAGATTAAAGGAATCAGTTTACTCCGCTCTGGGCCATTGTTTGAGGCTGGTAGCTGACTCAGGCAAATATTGCATTGGTTGACACTCAGTTTTCAATATGTGAACTATCTCTGGAACTATAAGGGTTCAAGATTTCTTTTTTAAATGGCGAGTTTGATTCTGGAGCACAAGGTGACACGGTTGAAAAAAACAGTATCAATCAATTACTTTGCCTAATTGCCATAAAACAATCCAATGTAGATCATGCTCTCATTTTTGTTCCAGTGTTGAAGCACAGCTCACGGCAGCAGTGAAAGGAGTCCTAGTTAGGACTGAGTGCAGTTCCTTTATCAGGAGGAATAGCTGCTATTCAGGAATGGAAAGCATGTGCTCAAATCTTCACACTAGCTAAGGCTTCTTTGCATTGTTTTAGTAGTGCAAAGCAGCCAGAGAGGAGCCGTATGGGGATGTTCCCCCATAAGGAAATCCATGAGTGGTGTAGGGAAGGAATAGTGTCTCCCACATCTTCCCCCTTTGGTCCCTAGCAGAGGGGACATGGCCAGAAAAAAAGTTGCCTCTGTGCTCAGCTGATATTTGACTGGAGGAACAACTCCTTGAGGCTGTTGGTAGCTAAGCATAAGGTAGAGCGGCCTCAGGGCTGCTCTATATATTTTCCCAGAAGTGGAGGAGGAACTTCCCAAGATCAAAGGCCTGCACAGTTGGCTTAATGCTACCTTTGCTCTTCTTCCATTGACCTGTGCCCAACACATCTTAGCCAGTTTGGACAATCTGAGCCTCTGCCTCTCAGGAACAGCCACTACGGTCTCTAACACATTCACAGTGCCTTCTTGGAGAGCTGGAATATAAGAGGGAACTGATTGAGTCACTCACAGCAGTGCAGGGCAGGACATTTCATCTAACCTACCCATCCAGGCATCAGTGGTTACCTGAGGTTTATTGCATTGATTTCAGAAATTAAATTCATGAAATGATGGTCACTGATTCATGCTTCTTTAAGTGTGTTTCATTGGTTGCATATAAAATTAGTAGCATGTTTTATAGAGGTGACTGTAGCGTATATCCTAATATATTTCACTACTGATTCATAGGCCCTGTCATGGATAATCATTAGGCCTGATTCTGTTCTTGCACTGATTTTACACTAATATAGAAAACACCATTGATTTCCATGGAACTATTCCTCATTCATTTCAGTGTTGGAGCAGAATTAGGCCCTTAAATCGGAAGGCAGCAGGGAAGCATGCTTTTAAGCTATTGGTGGTATGATAGTTGGGGCTGGTAGCAAGGCTGTTGTTAAATTTGCCCTTCACTTCCCATTATAAAACCCAATTTTCAGTTGCTTATAACTTAACCAAACTTTAACCTTTTGGATTGAAATTTTCCATGCCAGAGAATGAGGCCGTGGAAATGCACCTAATCTTACCCAGGTTACAAATTCTGACCTTTTCTTTGAACAACTATAGTACCTCCATGCTTTGGAAAGGGATTTGAACTTTGGCAGGAGGGGTGGCCAGGATGTTCCTTATACTGTCCCTGTACAAATCTGCCTACATTTGGCCAAGTTATAATCCTTTGAAAAACTATAATTTGCATGTGCTCAGTAGAGGCTTCTGGGATTTTAGAAGCTAACTGCCCTGAACATATCCCATCTGTGCTGGGCAAGCTCCACCCCAGGGCTGACCAGGCCTTTCCCTACAATTGCAACTCTGCGCTGTGCTGGGTCCAGGCACCTGAACTAAGAGCAGGGAATCTCTCATTCCTTTGCTTTCAGTAACCACCAATTGGGAGGAGGCTGCCTTCTGAGGTAGAGGGGAGAAGAGCCAGACCTATGGGGGGGCATTAGGGCAAATAGATTGGGACAAGAAGCCTGCAGGGTGACTAGGACAGGGAGTTGGGGTGATGGGAGACAGTGACTGGCTGGGTAAGGAGACAGGGAATGAGAACCCAGTGAGCAGGGAAAAGAAATGAGGGAGAGCAAAAACAGATTGGATTAGGAGTTGGGGTGTGGGGAGAGAACTGGGACTGATGGGGCAAAAAGTTTGGAACAAGGAGCTTGGAGAAGGAGACTAGGGAAGGCAATGGAGGCTGGAAGCCATAGGGGTGGGAGGCATATGGAGGTTGGGGGGTGTGGGGAGAGAGCAAATATCTGTGAAACACTGGCAAAGTGTGTGTGTGTTATTCCCTTCAATGATTGAAATAGGAAGACACACTACTGTTTTGATCAGTTAGTGCTGTTCATTAGCTTAAGTGGTAGGGGTCTGTCCGGTGGATCTAAAGGTTCCAGGTTAACCCTGCTGATGACCCATGTGGGTGTAAGTATGATGGAATTTGTTTTCTCAGCTTGTTTTTTAAAACCCCTAGGAAGTTATCCATAAAAAACATTAAAATAACATTTTTATGGTTGCAATTCAAGCATTCAGAAGTTAAGAAATGCCAAAAGATTGCCCTTGCAAATTAATTCAGCCCCCTGTGCATATGCACTATGAGACCACCTTTAATTACAAGATCACATATTTTTTCCACACAACTCCTGCCTCATTCAATGCACAGAATAGACCTACTCTGGGGATGAAGCAGGATTGTATAGTGAAGAAGGCTGTTGTGTATAGGATCCCTGCTTCATTTGTTTCTAAAGCTGAAAGGTATGTAGTGAATGAGGTAGGAGATTACAGAAAGAGAAGCAAGATGTGCTAGTTAAGGCAGTTGAATGCCTCCCAGGAGAACCAGATTCAATCCCTGCTTCTGCCAGAGAGTTCCTGTGTGATGCCATTAGAGACAACTAATCCAACCTTTTCAAAGTGGTCACTAGTTGTGCTTTCCTCATTTTCTTGGGGTCTGATTTGAAACCCTGAGATCTGATTTATAGAAGTGCTGAGCCCTCAACTGCAACTGAAGTCAGTAGGAGCTGTGCTTAGAATGTTAAGTGCAATCTGATACTACTCTGAAAAAATCAGACCTCAAACTGGGCTCCCAAAAGTAGTGGATAGCTTTGACCTTTCTCTTTCTGTGCCTTAGCTCCCCATCTGTAAAGCTGGGTTGATAACCCCTCCTTTCACAGGGGTATTATGAAAGTACATTCATTTATAATTTGTGAAGTATTCAGATACTACAGTGATGAGCACCAGAGAAAAGCTCATGAGGAAATTAATAATTCTACCTTCGGAGCAGGGTTTGAATAGTGTGCAGTAAACAGGGCATGGTGCCACACACCAGACAGTGAGGAGAAACCAGGATACTGAACGGCTGGTCATTAAGTGAACATTGTGCATTTCACACACTGAATGAGGCCTGTGGGAAAAAACAGTATGTGATCATAAAGACTGACTCAAAATGTACACACATAAGGGGCCCAAATTAAATTAGCACAAGCTACCTTAATTCAGGCATTTCTTAACTTTTGAGTGCTTGGCTTTTCAACTTTAATGTTCTTTTTAATGTAATGTGTTGTGTGTCATATTGACATGTTCTGATAGACATTTGGACACAGATCCACAATTGATGCACGCTGGCATAATTCCACTGATTTCAATGATGCTATGCCATTTGACACCAGCTGAAGATCTAGCCCTTGCTCTCTCTGGTCCAGATTGCAGTCCCCTTACCCATATTAAGTACTATCATATATTCCTATGGGAGTACTCAAAGAGCAAGATACCACTTAATGTGACTAATGATACTACTTCATATGATCTACCCCTGTACAAACCACAGTGTTCAGTTGGTAGGCACAGCTAATAATCCCAGCCTTGTTAAATCGCAAAGATATCCCTTCACCATCAAAACAAAAGCACAGCTGATAGAAATGGCTGAAAGCCTACAGCTAATAACATGGTTTTAAGCAAAAAGGAGAATGTGCATGGTACCTGTGTTACTATTGCTCATTGCCACATTTTACATAGTTTGATTCTTGGTGTGCAGGACACATCACCCTACACATTTAATCTCCACTTACTTACAATTTAAACTCCAACTCAAATTGATGGGGTTAGCATTCTTTCCCTAGTTTTAATGGAAACTTTCATATAAGGCAGTAGTTCTTTTCTGTAAACCTGTTGTTTTCCACTGGGAGTGCCTTACATTGCAGTGAAAGCAATAAAAGCTACTGAATAAAATATGTAGTACAGATTTTGTCTGTACATTGGGGAATGCATTTCTAAAAATTAGAAATAAGATGTAAAATGATAGACTTGTGCCTGAAAACAAAGGAAGTATTAAATCTGCATACTTAGGGATTGTCCATACTGAGATTTAATGCACAGGAAGTCAGGGTGTGAATGTACAGCACTGTAGCTAGTCATACACTACCAGTTCTGTCGTGCACTTTGACCTATTGCTGCTTGAAACAGCATAGCTTAAAGCACACTACAGTACTTTCAGTTTGTGGCAGCAGAGTCCACACCGACTGCGTGGCAGGGAAACATGCACTCCAGATTTACATCTCAGTTTGCTGTGCACTAAGTCTTCATGTGGACATGGTCTTACTATGGCTATTTGAAATGCCAGGATTGCAAATGTTGGATTCCATTTAACCTTAAAATATATTGCAGACTTTGATTACTGGCCAATTAGGTCTTCATATAAATGCACATTTAAGATGCTTGTCCAAAACTGAAAATAATAATGCTCAGCCATAGCATATATTAAAAAGAACTTCAATTTTCAGTGTTGACCCCAACCATCTTCTCTTAGAATAAACCACACTCAGGCTCTAAGTCAATGGAAAAGACCTTAGTAGAAACACATTTATCATGAAAATCGACAAGAACTTTTATTCCAGTGTTATGCTTGTGGGCAGCAGAAATCTGCAGCTGAAGTTTTCAGAGCCAGATGTAGATCTCATCTAGGTAAGTGAAAATCAGGTGTAACTCCAGTGACTGAAAAGGAATTTTGTATTCCCCCCTCCCCCCACGTAGCTGAGATTAAGATCAGGTCCTCAATGGCTTTGAATATGGAATAATATAGAGTAGCACAGAAATGTTCAAACATTATTTTACAAAACGTAACTCTTTCAAAAGCACGGATGCAAAATCCTAAAACGACCTTCTAGTGTATTTGCAGTGTTGTAGCCATGTCAATCCCAGGATATTAGAGACACAAGCTGGATGAGATAATATTTTATTGCAGCAGCTGCTGTTGATGAGACAGACAAGCTTTTGAGCTTATATGGACCTGAAGAAGAGCTCTGTGTTGCTTCAAAGCTTGTCTCTCTCACCAACGAAAGATATTACCTTACCCACCTTGTCTTTATAACGTATTTTGCAGCCTGAATAAAGTCAATGGGACTTCAGTCCCTAAATCATTTGAGTGCTTTTGAAAATTTTACCTGGAGTAACTGATGTGTCTACTGGCTTTTGCCAGTGTGTTCTAGTATTTCAAATGTCACTGTTGCAGCTGTATTGTTATAACATGGGTGTCCACTTTGTGTGCTTGGCATTTCAGTATGGAAACTCAAAATTAAGACTTTGTGGAAATTCTCCTCTACCTTACTAGAAAGAAAAATCAGCCTTTCCATTGTCTTCACAATAAAGGGGGAAAATTACCTAGTGTCTCATCTTGTTCAAATATTTTTCAGGATGGAAAAGCTGGCACAGGGAGGAGGAGGGAAAGAACTGCTTTTTTTGCTAAGTGGAAGTGAAAGTTTTATGGATTACGATGCAGGGGGGAAGCTGAAGGTTAAAATTAAAATTCTTCATGCTGACTGGCTTGCTCTTGATCTGATTCTTACTGACATAATCAGCAGCAATCATGGTCTCCAAAGGGGAGACCTTGGAAAGAGGAAGAAAGTGGCACAAGGATCAGAAGGGGTGAAAACAAGTCCAAAGCACAATATAAACAAGAAGTCCTTAACTGTAATCTTGTTACATCTCATTGCTACAAAAAGATAAAAAGGGTTTCATGGGTAGGGGGAAAGTATTTTTCCTTCAATGTGTGTGGGTGGGGGATGGTTGGACTGGGAAAAGGGAGACTATGAAAGAAACATGAAGGATTACAGGGAGGGCGCACAGTGACTTTCAAGTGTGAAAAATGACATGAGTGGGTGAAACAGGAAAGGAAAAATGGATTAAAAATGGAGCAAAAAACAGGGGAGAGACAAAATGTCAGCTTCTTTTGTGTAACAGTACGAGGGCTAATCAGGGCAGTTTTTGGCAGCTGCAGCTTACCCCCCTTTACACGGATGTGCTGTCAATGTTTTTAACAAGGCCCCACCAGTTGTAGGCTCAAAAACATATGACATTCCCAGGTAAAATACTCTTTGCTCCTGCAAATCAAAAAGCCCCCACCAGTTGTATACTCTCCCCACTCCCACATTTCTTGGTAGCTGAGCAGCCAATGGGTGGTTACCTACTTTGCCTGGTGCATTCTCTATATGTATGTAAAGGCAGTGCTGGGGAATGCAGAGGGGTGTTCTCATTGCAGCAGCTGTTTGGTAACATCAGTACTGGGTGAATTCAGGGACAGTTTATGATTTTAACAAGCAGATCCCCTCTCAATGTTTTTGAGCAGGTTGGGAAACAGTTTTAGTGAATTAATTCCTCCCCCAACACTTTCTGTCCCCCATGATCAGTTCTCTTTAAGCCCCCCTGCTGCTGCAGGAGTGGTGCCTAGCTACACATTCCACTTATTCTTGGCACTCTAATTGCACTGGGTTGTAGTGATTCATGTCCTCAAGGCTATCTTTGCAAAGAGGGCTAGAGATTTAAAAAAGTTGAGTTCTCCTTTGTGGGACTTAGTGGCCGGCTCTTTTAACAAGAGGTCTGCATAAAAGCCTGTCCATCTTGAAAGTGTTTGTACCATCCCCTACAATGGGGAAACTCCTTTTATCACTTACCATCCCTGATGAGAAACCTGGCTAGTCATGACATGAGATATACACCCATCTCTACTTTGTTGAACAGTTCACTTATAAATCTCTAGTCAATCAAAATGTATCAAACCTTAAAAAGCATCAACTACAGCTAAGATCATTCAAATCTATATAGTAAGTGCCCAAACTGTCCAAATTGGTGACCATCCAGTTGCAACTTGGTCATTCTTTCCCATAAACTGAGGTTTTTATAACTAAATGAATGTGCATTAACCAAGCCTCATTTCAGGACAGATTTTGAAACCAGGAGACCTGAAGTCTTCATGCAATCATGTGTGAAACTAGGTACCTATCAGAAAATTTGCATGTATATTTTTAGGTCCATGGGCAAAAATGCCCTCTGATTCTAGCAGGATTATGATTTAGGTGATATTAAAAATGCATTTTTGCTAACATACCTAGGAACACAAGTTGTAGGAGCTAGTTACTCTTAAGACCAGAACTACTTTAATTATAGCACAATCTACTAGCAAAAAAAATTACTACTAGCAAAAAATTACAAAAGATTACAATTGTGTGTGAAATATTCATCCTTGGCCCACAGACATTTTATAAATCATTAGCTAAATGAAAGCTAACAACATGGGGGAAAACACATTATTAGTTACATTTTTAAAGTACCTTAACTCAACCTCCAGTTGTGAGGAGGGGAATGTTGGGTCTACAGTGAACGACTGACACAAATGCATTTTGAATGCAGTCAGGTAAACATACAGATACTTGTATTTATGCCCACAGTAAATTGTGAACCCAGAATTGTATATGCAAAGTTGAAGGTCATTTATTAAAATCAGGTGCAACATGTCTGACTAATCTCTTATTAGTGAATTCTGTTATAAGCAGAACCTAATTCTCCATAGAACTATATACAGTTCTCCAAGTAGCAGTGACTAAGGGTATGTCTACACTGCAATTTAGGCCCAGGGTTAGTGGGGCTGGAGTCAGCTGACCCATGTTAATGAACCCTGGCCTTGAACATCTACATTGTATTTTAAACCTACGTTAAGAATTTTCTGACCCTTGCTTGAATTTAGGGCTTTGGTGTCCACACTAAAGGCCTATGCTGCAGCATCTGACACTCAATGAATTATTTTGTAAAGACTATTTGATAAGGCCATGCAAGTGGGAAGCCATAATTTTCTGTCAGCCTTGGCCTTACTGTGTCCTTTACATTGAAGAAACCAAGAGTGCATCTCCACTGCAGAGCAGATCCCAATTTTAATCAAGTCTGCTATCAGAGCAATGGCAATTCTAGCTTGTATACAAGGTGGTAATTATTGCTCTGAAGCTGCACATCAGAAAGAGGCAGAAATTGACATTAAGAAGTAGACATAGTAGAGTTCCCCACCTCATTTCCTGTCCACAAGTAAAAGAAACACTTAAAAAACCCATATACAGCGGGCATGTAGGTAAAGATTTGAGATTTCATAACCATATAAAGAATTTTATATAAGTTCATGATTTTTGACATGAAACCAATAGTTTTACCAAACTCTTTAATTAAAATATGAGATTTAGGAAGCTATACATTAACTACATAAAATTATTATATTGAAGCTTTTGCAGCAGTGAAACTTGTATGAAAGATTATCATACAATTGTAGCCCTGGAAGGGACCTCAAGAGGTCATCTAGTTCAGTTCCCTGCACTTATGGCAGGTCTAAAGTAGATCACCCCGACAGGTGTTTGGAGATTTTTAAGAGCAGGTTAGACAATGATGGAGATTACACAGCCTCCTTAGGCAATTTATTCCAGTGCTTAGGTTGATGTTGAGACTTTATTTCTCATATTCAGACATAAGTGTCTGAAGAAAAATTCTTTGCGCTTGAGACAGGGGTGGATAGTTTTATACCAGAAAGTTTTAGGGAAATGTCATTTTTGAGTTTCTGAAGATTTTTTTTTTAAATAAAACTACATTTTCAGCATTCAGACAATTTATTTGTGCTCATCATTAACTCAAAAATAGCTCATCGGTATGCAAAACCATCCCATTGCACATAGTTAATGATCATTGCAGAGTCAGCACTTAGCAACCTTTTGGGTAAGGAGAAGAGGGGTAGTAGAAAATTAATATACTACACAAAATTTTCTGCTTCTTCACTTGGCATCTGGCATGACTACAATAGATGCTTCTTTAGAAACCCTGTCTCCTTTGTGACCTCACAATGAACAGGCCCTGTCAAGGATTTTATTGAGAGTAGAAAGACCAAGGTTGAGTGCTTTTGAAAATCCAGCCCTAAATTATTCATGTATTCACACCACTGTTGTCTGTAATTTTGTACCATCTTAAACTATTCTGTAATTTAGTAAAATATTTTGAAATACAGATTTGAAAGTCTATAAAATAGATATTGGCTGTTAATCCCCCATCCCACATGAGATATTGTATCAGAGTTGTAAATACTCTAACTGATACTTTAAAAGACACTAATCCAAATAACATGGATTTTTTTTTACAGGCAAACATTTGTGGACTATTATAATTATACTATTATAATTGATTTAGTGATGTTGAGTTGCCTTTCTTCTTTAATTGTCAGTGACAGCCAAACACTTGCTTCATGTAAAACTTAGCTTATAATATAAACAAAAATGTGTATAGAAAGTGCCACATTCAATGTATTTTCTTGATGTGTACCTAAGTTATATCATAGAAATATGGGGTGGAAGAGACCACGAGAGGTCCTCTAGTCCAGTCCCTTGCATTGAGGCAGTTTTGATTTTCCATGTGATACAGTTACAGCCCTTACTCTACTTGATATCTTTCTGATTAGGTACTCTGCAGTACTTTGTTTTTAATATTGAAAAACAGTGCAGAAAAAATCCCAGTTAAAATAGATATTTCTTCTTTACAGCAAAAACTGAAAATCTGTTGAAATTTGACTTTAACACACCCACAATTTTACATAATAATTTGGATATATTTTATATCCAAACATAATCACCAGTCAAACTAGTGACAACTAAAAACAATACATTATTGTGACTGTTTTAAAAAAAATCAGAACAAAACTGTAATTTATTATAGTTTTGCCTTCATTATACACCATGTGTTGGTGGATTAAGCACAGCAAAAGGCTAGTATTCTTTAAAAGTATCTACTAAATATAATAAAAAGAATAAGATAATTAACATTTAGTTTGTTACATTTAAAAAAAATCAGATGTACATATTTCTATCACCTGTTAGGTTTACCTAAGCCTTTTCAACTATTACAAAAAAGAAAAAAGTCATTGTTTAAAGTCAAAAACATTCAAATCAGTTGATACAACATTACAGTACAGTCAGCTAACATCACTGAAGATCTAGTCTTCTTTTCTCAGTTTGAGTCTTCAGACCAGAGTGTTATAAAACTGGTCCAATGCCATTTCAAAACTGTACGTTAGCTGTTGAAGGATACTGTACTCTCTACTGATGGCTTCAGAAGAAAGGGGCTGTGCTAGCTGTGAATCACAAGGTAACCCCAGCCTGTCATTAATTTTATTCAGTACTGTAGTTAGAACAGCATTAAGTTTAGCACAACTAAAAAAAAGAAATTGGAAGCTAGGTGAAGCTGCCATTTGTGTCAAACAGTTGCGATACGCTATACTAAAAAATTCTGAAATATCCACCTGTCCTCACCACTCTGCCACAAACTAGCAAAGTCAAAAAAATACAAATGTCTTTCATTTTTGCAGAATAAAGCAAAAAAGCCTTTGTGCTCCTTACTACCAGAAGCAGAATATCCTCTGAGTTACCACATGTAATAGCTTCTGGATGTGTCGACTTGGGTTGGCTTGGTCTCTGCAGAACCATCTTTGTCTTTTTCACTGTCACCTTCCCATAGATTAATAAGTGGCGGATAGAGCTCATTCAGTGGGATTGAAGATGTCTTTTGCATATACTTTTTCAATGAATGGTGGTAGTTTTTTCTCTTAAACCTTTTAGCAATATAAACAGAGATGGAGGCAAGGCTGATCACAGCAAACATTGAACCCATTACAGCTGCAAGGGCGGTACTGGTTTCTTGGTCGGAAATGTCAAGGGCAAAAGCTGCATTTTTTGTTGTAACGTTAACACAAGACTTTTGAGTTTGCTGATGGATATTTGATACAGTTAGACAGACCTCGTAATCTGTGGATGGCTGCAAATGAGTGAGGTTATATTCATGTACATCAACTGGGACCCTCGCGGTGTATGTAATGTGAGGGTTATCAATCTTCATAGTGGCTGATGACCATTTTAAATTGGAGGTCATGACATTGGAATTAACCTTCCAAGAAACTAATATCGAATGAGATTCAGCTTGTTTGACATATATTTTCAGCACTTGTGTACCATCCAAAAGAGTTCCATTCACTCTTATAGTAGCTACTCTTGTGTCAGCCCCTTCTATATTTTGAGCAACACATGTATATCTTCCAGAGTCTTCAATCTGAATATTCGAGATTTCCAGGGTACCTTCACTACTCAGCTTGTACTTGTCTGAGAGACTTTCAACTGTTATTTTATTTCCAAGTGGAGTTACCCAATAAATTTCTGGTTCAGGTTCTGCCATGGCCCGACAATCTAGAAACACTGTCATGCCAATGTCCAAATTCAAATGATTTGGAAAAGTGTCATGAGAAATCATTGGAAGACATTGTTCACTTGAATCCTGTATTAACACTTCTTTCACCTGTTGTCCTCTGTATTCTGGTGGCATAGCACAAAACATTGATAGAGGCTCCATAAAACGGATATTGGTTTTGTTTGAGTTGATCCAGTGAATGACACAGTCACACCTGAGTGGATTACTGTGAATACTGATCTCACGCAGATTTGGAAGAGATTCCACTGTCTTTTGGTAGACTGCATTCAAAGCATTGTTGTTCAGCATTAGGCTTTCCAGAGCAGGAACATTACGAAATGCTAAACGATGTATATAAGACAACTTTGGATTGTTGGTAGCTTCAAGCTTTGTAAGTTCAGGTAGGTTGTCTAGTGCATACCTATCAACAGAAACCAGTTCTCCCATATTATTGATCCCAAGTTCTTTCAACCGCAGCATATTTTTAAAGTCACCTTCTTGGATTTTGTGAACTGGGTTTTTGTTGAGGTCAAGGAATTTTAAATTTGGAACTTTCTCAAGAGCAAGCTGAGGAACCTTGACCAATTTGTTATCATAAAAGGAAAGACTTTCAAGACTATCTAAGCCTACTAATGCATTTCCAGGAATATCAGTGAGGTACATACCTGCCAAAACTAGACTTCTTAAATTTGAGAGTGGCTTGAAGTTCATATCTAGTATTCCAATCACTGGATTTTCCCCAATCATAAGGATCTCCAAGTTAGGAGTAGAATCAAACCAACGACTGTCAATAACCTTTAATTTGTTAGAGTTAAGATGAAGTCTTAAAAGGTTCCTCAGGCCAGAGAATGCATTTGCAGAGATACTACTAATCTGGTTATGGTTTATATATAGTTCCTGAAGATTGCAAAGGTCCTGCAAGCAGTAGTCAGTCATCTCTGTTATCTGGTTTTCCTCCAGATGTAAAGTAGTAAGCTGAGTCAGATTTGAGAGCCCCACATCTTTGACACTAGTAAAATTATTCTGTGAAAAATCTAACTCTGTTAAATTGAAAAGCTGTTGGAGTTCATCTGTGGTCTTTGCAATGTTGTTGCTTTGTAAGAGAAGAACTTGAGTGTCACTGGAAAGATTGCTGGGGATTTTTGTTAAACGAAGGTCATTGCAGTCAACTGTTGTAGCTTCTCTGTAGGTCGACTGTGGCGTAAACCATGGCCTGATTTCACATACACAAAGCTGTGGACATTCATTATTCTGTATGGAAGGCTCAGTTACTGAATTCATTAGCAATTCTAGCACCAACAGGCAAGCTATTAAAACCAATCTAATCCTAGCCATGTTGGTTTGCTAGTAAATTCAACTGCCTAACCCCTTAAAATAGCAAAAGATTGAATATATTAATCGTATTAAGAAAAAAAAAGTAAAAAGTAAAGTTTAGGTTGAAACTTTTAGACATTCAGAATATGGAAGATGCTTTTCAGAACCTCTTCACTTTTCTCTTTTGTTCCGAGTGCTTGTACAAAGCTCTGCTGCATGAGTTGGTTAACCCAAATCAGTGTCTGGAGAGGTGCCTGAAAAGCAGATTAGGACAGATGTTAAGTTCATTTCATATACATTTTTGTAGATTCCTTTCATTTCTTCCTTCTCTAGATAAAGTTATTTAAAATAAGAACCCTTTTAATTTCCAAATTCCTTAAATGACAATTCCACTTATGTACATTAGAAGCTCTTTTCTACAGTTCATTCAAATTAGAACTATTTCTGATATTTCTAGCTGACTGAACATTAAAATATATGTAACCACTAGAAAACAAAACACTTAATTTACAAATACATCACAAAAAGACTAACTGAAAATGTAATGTTGTTGAAGCGTGTTGTCTTGTTTTTCTTGCAAAACACTAAAGATATTGAAACCCACTAAAACGTGTTTCCAACTGGAGGTAGGCTGGGGAAATCAGTGTTCTGAACTCATTATCGATTAGATTTAAGGCTAGTGTTCACTTTTGGGCTCAAGGCCAAGCCAATGTAGTATTTCAGGTTCAAGGCACTGAAATCTAGCATGACGTTCTCTTCAAATTTCAACTGACCATTGGAAAAATCTTCCAAGACTTCCATCATCCTGGGTTGATCTCACCAGTTCCAGAGAATGGGGTCTACTGGTTTAGGTCTACTGCACTCAAAACAATAGTGATTGGATTTTATCTAGGGAGTCAAATTCAAATGAAAATTTTGCATGTCAGACCCTTGTATATCAGAAACTCCAAGTTTGCATAAGAAATACAAATAGATTTGGTGTACAAAAAGGAGGTTAAACAAAACTGATAAACTACAAGTTAGGCTGGAAAATAAGTTTAATATACAAATTTCCAGTATGATATTTAAACAATGAATGGATTATGAACATTTGTTTATTGGACTAATGACATTTTATTTTATAGTTTTCAAACTTTGATCTTTATTTCTGTGTGTCATATAGTGCGCACAAGCAAACAAACAAACTTCATAATGACTGAGCTACTTCTTTTCCTCCTCCTCCTCAGACTCCCCACATGGTTGGAAGTTACCTCCAATTTTAGCTTCCACTGACCCAAAATATGAATGGCTGGATCTCCCATATAATGATAGGATACACTGTCCAACCTATTGGAATAATAGAAGATAGATCTACATAATATACCCCCCTCAGTATCCATTTAATGTGTTTCTGTTAATGAAAAGGTTTGTTTAAATATATATGGAACACCCTCCCCCACGGACTTTCAGAATTTGAATCCAGAAACTGTAGCATCCCATTGCAGATCACATGAGCTAAAGAAGGAACTCCGTTAGCAAGTAGCAGAAGTAGGCTGTTGTACTCTAATGAATCAGGGTCATGACATACACTTTGTCAGTATCTTACATATAGATCTCTACAAAAGATCTCCTGTTTGATATCTTCATTCTCTTATTGAGAGAGGTTTCTCCCTATTGCTGGAAGCAATCTCCACTCCAGATTGTCTTCATCGCTACTGCCTATAAACTGTGGAACCTAATATTGCAGTCATTACCCAGAAACCATTCCCACTCAACTTCTGTGAGGGCTTTGTCTGAGCCCGGTATTTGATAAGCAATCTCCTAAATGTAGCTGTTTGCATTGCATTGTGCATCTGTGGGTACAGTATTCACAGCATTTCCTAATTACTATGCAAAGCTTGCCAATTGTAAGTGTCACATTAGACTGAAGTTATTCATGAAAGAGAGCCTTTGAATTAAAGTAAAATGTTTGACATTATTTGGGAAACCTATTCTATTAAAATTTCTTGAGTCATTAAATGTGCCTTCAAGGCATATGCCAGGCTCTTGACAGAAAACTTCTTGATGTTTGCTTTCTAAAAATACCCAAACCAAACTATAATGGAATGTTTTGTATATGCAAACTTAGTGATAGATAATTTCCTCTGTATATTGTGTGTGTGTGCAATCAAAGTTTAGTATTACGTACAACACTATATAACCCCAATCTTTGTGGTAGGAGGAAGACTTTTACTGTTAGATTCTACTGTAGCACCAAACCATGCCAATGTCTTGAGGTTCCTTAGTAAAGTTTCAGAGTACAGTTTATTTTCAGCTCTTCAGAGACCTATAGTGTTACAGTGGCAATGATGCTACCACATTGACTCCTTTTCTTTAGTGGTATTTAAGGTGGGAATTTCAGATATACCTTGGCTTGTTACTCATTGGCATTTTGAGCATGCTGCTATTGTCAGATCAAGTTTCTTAAACACATTGAAAGGTATTGATACTATCTACCACATAAGTCAGACATAGTTATTGAAATCAATGAGACCTGAGTAAGGAATGGGGCAAAACTGAGTCAGGGCATCAAGATTCGTCCTCTGGACATTTACTAGGAGATGGTCAGGCTCATACTATAAGGATTATGACAACGTTCACCTGAACCAAGGATGCTTGGGGAAATCATACTCCAGGGCACTGGTGGATGGGAGAACTCCCAATTAGATGTACTTATCTGAATTACTTTTACTTAGAAAGCAGATATAGACCTACTATATCTGAAATAAAGGGCAAATGGAAATGGAGAAATAGTATGCCATTCTTTAGTAAAACTGTTAGATTGTAATCTTTAGTAAGATTTCTTAGACTGTAAGCTCTTTGTGTCAAGTAATGCCATTTTCTATGTTTGTGCTATGCACATTACAGTGGGGCCTCAACCTAGTAAAGGCCCCTAGAATCTGCCATAATATAAACAAACCAGATAATGGTTTTCAGAAATATCCCTTAGAACATAACAATGGCCATACTGGGTCTGACCAAAGGTCCATCTAGCCCAGTATCCTGTCTTCCAACAGTGGTGCCCCAGAGGGAATGAACAGAACAGGTAATCATCAAGTGAGCCATCCCCTGTCGCACATTCCCAGCTTCTGGCAAACAGGGGCTAGGGACACCATCCCTGTCCATCCTGGCTACTAGCCATTGAGGGACCTATCCTCCATGAACTTATCTAGTTATTTTTTGAACCCTGTTGTAGTCTTGGCCTTCACAACATCCTCTGGCAAAGAGTTCCACAGGTTGACTGTGCATTGTGTGAATACTTCCTTTTGTTTGTATTAAAGATGCTGCCTATTAATTTCATTTGGTGGCTCCTAATTCTTGTGTTATGAGAAGGAGTAAATAACACTTCCTTATTTACTTTCTTTACACCTGCCATGATCTTATAGACCTCTCTCATATCCCGCCTTAGTCATCTCTTTCCAAGCTAAAGTCCCAGTCTTATTAATCTCTGCTCTACAGTAGCTGTTCCATATCCCTAATCATTTTTGTTGCCCTTTTCTGAACCTCTTCTAATTCTAATGTATCCTTTTTGAGATGCATGCAGTATTCAAGATGTGGACATACCAATGATTTATATAGAGGCAATATGATATTTTCTGTGTTATTATCTATCCCTTTCTTAATGATTCCCAACATTCTGTTCACCTTTTTGACTGCCACTGCACATTGAGTCAATGTTTTCAGAGAACTATCCACAATGACTCCAAGATTTCTTTCTTGAGTGGTAACAGCTAATTTAGACCCCATCATTTTATATGTATAATTAGGATTATGTTTTCCAATGTGTATTACTTGGCATTTATCAACATTGAATTTCATCTGCCATTTTGTTGCCCAGTCACCCAGTTTTGAGAGATCCTTTTTTGTAGCTCTTCGCAGTCTGTCTGGGACTTAACTATCTGGTGTAGTTTTGTTTCATCTGCAATTTTTGCCACCTCACTTTTTCCCCTTTTTCCAGATCATTTATGAATCTGCTGAATAGGGTACTGGGTCCAGTACAGACCGCTGGGGGACACCACTATTTACCTCTCCATTCTGAAAACTGACCATTTATTCCTAATCTTTTAATCAGTTACTGATCCATGAGAGAACCTTCCCCCTTATCCCAGGACTGCTTACTTTGCTTAAGAGCCTTTGATGAGGGACCTTGTCAAAGGCTTTCTGAAAATCTTAAATACACTATATCCACTGGATCCCCCTTGTTGACCTGACTCCCTCAAAGAATTCTAGTAGATTGGTGAGGCATGATTTCTCTTTACAAAAACCATGTTGACTCTTCCCCAATAAATTATGTTCATCTATGTGTCTGACAATTTTGTTCTTTACTATAGTTTCAACCGCTACTGAAGTCAGACTTACCGGCCTGTAATTGCTGGGGTCATCTCTGGAGCCCTTTTAAAAAATTGGTGTCACATTAGCTATCCTCCAGTCATTTAATACAGAAGCTGATTTAAATGATAGGTTATTGATTACAGTTAGTAGTCCTGCAATTTCACATTTGAGTTCCTTCAGAACTCTTGGGTAAATACCATCCTGGTGGCTTATTACTGTTTAGTTTATCTGTTTGTTCCAAAACATTCCTCTAATGACTCCTCAATCTGGCACAGTTCCTCAGATTTGTCACCTAAAAAGAATGGCTAAGGTTTGGGAATCTCCTTCACAACCTCAACTGTGAAGACCGATGCAAAGAATTCATTTAGTTTCTCTGCAATGGCCTTATTGTCCTTGAGTGCTCCTTTAGCATCTCAATCATCCAGTGGGCCCACTGGTTGTTTCACAGGCTTCCTGTTTCTGATGTACTTTAAAAAAATTTTGCTATTACTTTTTGAGTCTTTGGTTAGCTGTTCTTCAAATTCTTTTTTGGCCTTCCAATTATATGTTTACACTTCATTTGCCAGAGTTTATGCTCTTTTCTATTTTTCTTATTAGGATTTAACTTCCACTTTTTAAAAGGATACCTTTTTGCTTCTTTTACTTTGTTGTTTAGCCATAGTGGCTCTTTTTTGTTTCTCTTATGATGTTTTTTTTAATTTGGGGGATACCTTTTAAGTTGAGCCTCTATTATGGTGTCTTTAAAAAGTTTCCATGCAGCTTGCAGGGATTTTACTTTTGGTGCTGTGCCTTTTAATTTTTATTTAACTAACCTCCTCACTTTTGTGTAGTTCCCCTTTCTGAAATTAAATGCTACAGTGTTGGGCCATTGTGTTGTTTTCCCTGCCACAGGGATGTTAAATTTAATTATATTATGGTCACTATTACCAAGCGGTCCAGCTATAGTCACCTCTTGGATCTGATCCTGTGCTCCACTTAAGATCAAATCAAGAATTATCTTTCGTCTTGTGGGTTCCAGAACTAGCCGCTCCAAGAAGCATTTCATTTAAGGTGTCGAGAAACTTTATCTCTGCATCCCTTCCAGTCAATATGGGGATAATTGAAATCCCCCATTATTATTGAGTTTTTTATTTTAATAGCCTTTCTAATCTCCCTGTGCATTTCACAGTCACTATCACCATCCTGGTCAGGTGATCTGTAATATATTCCTACTGCTATATTGTTATTATTTAAGCCTGGAATTACTATCCATGGAGATTTTATGTTAGAGTTTGGTTTATTTACGATTTTTTCTTCATTTGATTCTACACTTTCTTTCACATATAATGCCATTCCCCACCAGCACAACCTGTTCTGTCTTCCAATATATTTTAAACCCTGGTATTACTGTGTCCCATTGATTATCCTCATTCCACAAAGTTTCTGTGATGCCTATTATGTCAATATCCTCATTTAATATGAGTCACTCTAGTTAGCCCATCTTACTATTTAGACTTCTAGCGTTGGTATATAAGCACTTTAAAAACTTGTCACTTTTTAGATGTCTGCTATTACATGTTGTAATTGAATGGGACTTTTTTTCTTTTGACTGTTTCTCATCAGATCCTTCCTGTATTTTATCATTTTCCATCCTCTCCTCCTGATTAGGACATAGGGTATCTCCATTTATAGAGCCTTCCCTAAGCACTGTCCGAACCACGTGCTCCTCTGCATCTGTCGGCTTTTCCCAGCCATTAAAATTAAAAATGTCATAGAGCAGTTTTTAAAGTAGGTGCCAGCAATCTGGTTCCATTTTGGTTTAGGTGGAGCCCTTCCTTCCTGTATAGGCTCCCCGTTTCCCAAAAGTTTCCCCAGTTCCTAATAAATCTAAACCCCTCCTCCCTACACCATTGGCTCATCCACGCATTGAGACCCTGCAGTTCTGCCTGTCTAACTGTGTGTGAAACTGGAAGCATTTCAGAGAATGCTACCATGGAGGTTCTGGACTTCAATCTCTTACCTAGCAGCCTAAATTTTACCTCCAGGACCCCTCTCCTATCCTTCCCTATGTCACTGGTACCTACATGTACCACGACCACTGGCTCCTCCCCCGCACTGCACATAAGCCTATCTAGATGTCTCAAGAGATCCGCAACCTTCGCAGCAGGCAGGCAAGTCATCATGCGGTTCTCCCGGTTATCGCAAACCCAGCTATCTGTGTTTCTAATGATCAAATCGCCCATTACTAACACCAGTCTCTTCCTAATAACTGGAGTTCCCTCCCCACAAGGATGTGAGAGGATACCACAACATCATCTGGAACAACTATGACAGGTTTCAGAGTAGCAGCCGTGTTAGTCTGTATTCGCAAAAAGAAAAGGAGGACTTGTGGCACCTTAGAGACTAACAAATTTAGTAGAGCATAAGCTTTCGTGAGCTACAGCTCACTTCATCGGATGCATCTGATGAAGTGAGCTGTAGCTCACGAAAGCTTATGCTCTACTAAATCTGTTAGTCTCTAAGGTGGAACAACTATGGGATCATTTCCCTCTGCTCCAGTTGGATGTTCTCCTTCCCTGAGGCTTTCATCCTCCTCAACAGTACAGAGGCTGTCAGACCGGGGGTGGGACCGTTCTACTGTGTCCTGGCAAGTCTTATCTATATACCTCTGTGTCCCTTAGCTCCTCCAGCTCAGCCACCCTGGGTCTCCAAAGTCCATACACGGTCTCTCAGGTCCAGGAGCTCCTTGCACTGAATGCACATATATGCCAACTGCCCATAGGGCAGGTAATCATATATGCTGCATTGGGTGCAATAAACTGGATAGCTCGTACTCTGATGCTGGACTTCTGCCTGCATTCTCTTTTTACTTGTGAAGCTTGTTCCTTTGTTGTTTTCTTTTAATCAGGGGGTGTTTTTGGCTTTAAGTTTAAAGAAGTTTAAGGAATGTTAAGCCCGCCACACACACACGCCTCCTGTCAACTCCCTCGCAAAACTCCCTCTCAAAATCCCTTCTATTCTACATCCTTCTTCCACCACCCCACCACTTCCACCTTTATACAAAAGCATGGAAGAATGTTCTAAGTATTATTCTATTACATGAAAAATATCCCTTTTCTGGAATTCAACCAGGATCGAATTTTCAGGACAAAATTACCACACAGTAGGTGGAGGAGAAGCACATCCCCGTTGCAGATCAAGTACTAAAGAAGGCTATTGGATCGCTTGTTGGTAACAATTCTTAGAACAAGTGGAGTCCTTATGCCTGTGCTACCTAAATACTTTCACAGTATAGAATCATAGCGTTAGAAGGCACCACAAGGGTAATCTATTCTAACCCCCTGCCAAAATGCAGGATTTGCTGTGTCTAACCCATCCAAGGCAGATGACTATCCAGCCTCCTTTTGAAAACCTTCAGTGAAGAAGCTTCCACAACCTCCCGAGGCAGTCTGTTCCATTTTCCTACTGTTCTTACAGTTAGGAAGCTTCTCCTGAGATTTAATCTAAATCTGCTAAACTGTAGTTTGAATCCACTGCCTTTTGTCCTGCTCTCTGTGGCAAAAAAGAACTTTTCTCCATTTTTTGTGTGGCAGAAGATTGCTCTCATATCCCACCTTAATCTTCTCTTTTCCAAACTAAATATACCCAATTCCTTCAGCCTTTGCTCATGGGACTTGTATTCCATCACTCTGATCATCTGTGTTGCTTGCCTCTGGATTCTTTCCAGTTTCTCTACATCCTTTCTACTCATTGGTGACCAAAATTGGGCACATTATTTGAGTAAAGGGAACAATCTGAAACATTAAGGCAGGTGTTAAAGTAAAAAGGGGAGCACAGCTCCTTCCTTGATAAGGTCAGAGAAAGAACTTCCCCCTCCCCCTTCTTTGGTTAATGCTACTAATACCACAGAAAGAACTCTTCCAGTTTCTGGTTGGTGTGGTATGAGCTCCCCCTTGTTTCAATGAATTTTAACTGCTGCTTTAAAGGAAACAGATTATATTGCTCTTGAACAATCCAGGGAAAGATCCCAACTTGTCCCCTCTTACCACTCAGTTTCCTTTTTAAATAATGACACAATTATATTTAATAATTTTTTTTCAAAGGATGGTCTTATACTAGGAATAGTACACACAAAGGAGCTGGTTCTTGCCTAGGGATGAACACCTGAGAATGTTATTTCCACTCTTGGGATTTGTCAGTGGCTCTTTAATTTTTTATTTTGTGGCCTATATTAACAAGATCCTATTGAGCTGACACTCTCTCTTTTTGTAGTCCAGAAGTAAATGAGATTTTCCAGGGGTTAATAGACTAGGAGGTTCCCTTATCAGACACTGAAGTAGGATTTAATATAAACTGAGGTCATTCCAGTCTCTAATGGTAGCTTCTCTGATAAAAGTTGAGTGTTCCAATAATACCCAGTGGAAGTTGGGGGGCAACTGATGTCCCTGACTGCTGCCTCCATAGATGATTCACTTAATTCCCCATTTTCAGTTTTTAATATTTTTTTGCTGCATATTCCACTAAAATGAGGATTCAGTAACGTAATTAAGATTCAAATCTTTCCCGGGGGCCCAGTATTCTCATCCAATAACAGTTTATGTGGATGCAGAGAAAGGGTATTGATAAGGAAAGCAGTAATTTGAGATTAAGCACCCACTTTTGACTACACAGAAACCTGTCCACTCTAACTCTGAAGCATTGGTATGCAATAGGCCAAGCGTGGGTGGATTTTAGAGAGAACTGCAGTTGGCAGTGTGCGCCAAACGAGATCCCCAGACAAGGTAATTCTGTTCCAAGTGTTCCCTCCTGTGGAGTCCCTTCTATAGCATATACTGAACAATTGAAGTGAGAGGCAGACAATGGGTTACAAAGCTCTAGTTTCCAACCCAAGGAGAGAGATTACTTTTTTAATCATAGGAGGAGGGAATGAAGGAGAAGCTCCAACCTGTATCAGTTTATTAGGAAGATAGCAGTTGGATGAGGAAATAAAGGTCAAAAAGTCATCTAGAAGTAGAATATTTCTGTGGTGAATAGAATCAAGTTCATGATTCAGATAAGCTTCAAATGTTTTTATTTAACTCTTGATAGAATGACTCCAGAGTGAATACTCTAACTTAAAACAGTAGTGCTTGAGATGTACCAGTTTTTGCTTTACATTCTTTTAGGGAAGGGGGATGTTGGTGATCAGATTCTGGCAAGCAGAAGGTATGGGAGAGCTCCAGAATTCTAATTTAAAGGACTGTTTTCTCAGTCTTTCAGAAATGAACTCTGACATATTGAGGGGAAGTCTGTCAGAACAGCACTCATATTATTTCAGTGTAAAATTAATCTGTTTGCTATCTGAAACAATTAATGGCTTAAATTACAATTTAAATACCAAAAAATAGTTAGTAATATTAATTTGAATGTTTAAATGAATTTGTTTCTGCCATGTTCTTGCACCACTTCTGTGGGATTTCCTGTGAACATTTAAGCAAAGGTACTTACAGGCAAAAATGCTCAGAAAAAGTGAATGTTAAGGTCACAGGCATCAATATTTGAACCAATACTGCTAGTTTGCTTCTCCAGTCAGGAAACAGGAGCATTACCAATCACAAGTAAGCAGTACAGCTCAAATATACATGTCTGATTCAAAGAGTAAAACAAAACAAACAAACACCAATCCAAGGATATTTGTTGATTATTTAAATTTATTTAAGGAAATTTAAATCTTCTCATGGAATATCCACAAGCAGAAAAAGAGCATAACAATTATTCATGCCAAATGATTGGTTTACCCCCACTTTGGCTACATGTATCATATACATCTAAAATTTTACCTTTAAAGACGGCAATAGCTTTTGATAAAGTGTTAAGTACATCGGGATTTTGAATAAACTGCAAATCTACCAGTAATCCTTTTGTTCATTTAATGCTTATATCCCATAATTTGTACATTACATTTATAGCCTATATTGTGCAAGGGTACATTTTTGATTTTACTGAATGGAGTCTTGGTTTCTAAACATTGTAGACATATGGCTTTAGAAGCTAACTGTGACACTTTTTCTCTTCTCTATGTAAGTTATTTTCTACTGCAGATAGATTTAATTTTCTTTTCTTCCCACTGAAAAATGTTCTTTATAAATGACTTGCACATTATTGGCTCCAATCTCATCCAGCCCTAGGGCAGCGTGGATGAAGCTATACATGAAAATCCAATGTAATCAAAAAGCAAATTCTGATTGGCTTCAGATGCCCTAGCCCATTTTAATGCTTGTGCGAATGACAGTGTGTAAATCAGCAGGGGGGGAAAGGCAGCAAATCATAGGAGTTTGAAAACTAAAACCAAAGCTGCCACTTTGATGAGCTTAACAAGGAGCCAGTAATTATGGAAAAAGCAAAGCATACTGGAATACTGGAGTACAGATAAATATGAATGGAAACTCTGCTTTTATTCTACTGCTTTATATCCATTTATGATTTCCCTTAGTGTTTCACACAACCAATCATGCCTAGATACCATATGATGGGTGCTACCTGTAGGCTTGGCATAGCATGGCTTTGCATCTGCTTGATGATTATTGTTTGCAGTTGGGGTCCTTATGCTGACTCTGCACAGAGTGTTTTAAGTTTCTTGAGCTACAGAATGGCAGTTGTACTGTAGGGACTGCAGAGTAGAACTCTATGGCACACACCAGGATGGCATTTCTGCATAATGACTTCCCCCGCCTAATGCAGGGAAACTATCGTAGGGGTTGTTTTTAAAAATTGCTCTAGGCAAACAAACCTCTTTATTGATCTTTTCAAAATAGGTTCAATCCTGTGATGTGCTAGCTTTCAGCTCCCAGTGACTACAATGGAAGCTGCAGTTATTCAGCAAGATTGGGCTCTTATGTGCCTCACAGTGGTTTTTAGAGTGACTCTATATGCACATAAATCCTTGTTTGTCAAATGTTTGTTTACCTATCCTTGTTATTAACTCCATAAAACAAATAGTTGGGGAAAATATAGATAAGGAAGCTAGAAGCTTTGGAAGGGATTTTCTAAAGGTAGTTCAGTGGGGGAGCAGAATTAGGGCAAAATTTAGTCATCTTGAAAATCCCATCAGGTGCCTATATTGGAACCAGCAAAAAACAAGTGGAATTTAAGAAGATGATTGAACAAAGGCTAAAAGCTGCTGACTTCTGCATAGGTAACATAGATCAGATATTGTGCTCTATCTTTTGCAGTATTATAGCGATTATGGATGAACTCCTACGATCCATTTCCCCATTTCCAGTTTTGGATCACAGAGAAGATTATGGAGTTCTGTGATCAACAAAGGCAGTTAAGAGCAAAAAGGAAGAGAGATGAATCTGCAAAAAGCAATATTGCTGTATGACATGAGAAAGAGAGGGACTCATTAAAGTGGCAAAAAAAGATTGGCTTGAATAACCTGCATTGATACACAGAACCCTAGCAGCATTTGCTGCAAAGAAGACCTATCAAACCATCAAGACTCTTTTCAATATTTTTCCTTGTAGGAAAAATACTGTTTCACCAAACTCTTGGGGTAAATATTGCTGATAACTATATAATATGAGGAAAATTAACTCTACATTGGAAGTGAACATGGCAGAAGAGATATATATGAGAAGCTCCCCCTATGATTGAAAACATTGAGGAAGCTGTACAGACACTGAAAAGCAATAAAGCCCCTGGAGTGGATAATACATAAGCAGAACTAATTAAAAGTGATGGAGACACACTCATCCTGGCATATCATAACATTTTTAATGTGATTAGGGAGTCTGTAAGATGGCCCAAGACTTGGATATAGTCCCTGATGGTTCCTATTCATAAAAAGGACATTACCATACAATCCTATTGACACACCCTTGCAAAATACTGCCGCACATCACTCGGAAAAGAATTGTGCCTAAGGGCAAAAACAAGCTGGATTTAGACCCCGCCAAAAGGTAGAGAGCAAATACACACTGAATATTTGCTATGTCAGAAAGCACTGGGGAATGATGAGAAAGTGGTCCATGGCTTTGTGACTTCTGCTAAGACGTTTTGACAGAGTATGGCATAAACCTTTGAGCAATCCTGTGGTTGGCTGGAGTTGGTGAAAATATAATAAGGTTGATACAAAACCTCTGAGGAAGCAGAACTTCTTCGGTTTTTATGGGGCATGAGCAAAGTAGTTGACTAGATGACCTCCTGAGGTCCCTCCAACCCTGATATTCTATGATTCTATGATTTGACTTGAAGATAGGTGTCATGCAGGGCTGCATGCTATTATTAACCCTCTTCAACTGATGTTGAAGAAATCTTTAAAAAGTCACGGATGGAAACCTACAGGAGGCTTGTTGTTTGTTGTTGCTTGTTGTTTTAGCCATGCTGGTCCCAGCATATGAGAGAGAGGTTTTATCTTTTATTGGACTGACTTCTGTTGGTGAAAAACAAGATTTTGAACTACGCAGATTGTTTAGCATAAGTAGTTAACCTTGAATGATCCTGTAGGGCATGAGTTAACTACTTATGGTAAACAATCTGTTCCACCTTGTATTTAAGTGTGAGTACCATCCCAGACCTGAAGAAGAGCTCTGTGTAGCTCAAATGGGACTAAATCAGGGGGCCCAGATAATCTTCATCCAAGAATATTAAAGGAATTGGCACCTGAAATTGCAAGCCCATTAGCAAGAATTTTTAATGAATCTGTAAACTCAGGAGTAGTACCGAATGATTGGAGAATTGCTAATATAGTTCCTATTTTTAAGAAAGGAAAAAAAAGTGATCCGGGTAACTATAGGCCAGTTAGTTTGACATCTGTAGTATGCAAGGTCCTGGAAAAAATTTTGAAGGAGAAATTAGTTAAGGACATTGAAGTCAATGGTAAATGGGACAAAATACAACATGGTTTTACAAAAGGTAGATCGTGCCAAACCAACCTAATCTCCTTTTTTGAAAAGGTAACAGATTTTTTAGATAAAGGAAATGCAGTGGATCTAATTTACCTAGATTTCAATAAGGCATTTGATACCGTGCCACATGGGGAATTATTAGTTAAATTGGAGAAGATGGGGATCAATATGAACATCAAAAGGTGGATAAGGAATTGGTTAAAGGGGAGACTGCAACGGGTCCTACTGAAAGGCGAACTGTCAGGTTGGAGGGAGGTTACCAGTGGAGTTCCTCAGGGATCGGTTTTGGGACCAATCTTATTTAATCTTTTTATTACTGACCTTGGCACAAAAAGTGGGAGTGTGCTAATAAAGTTTGCAGATGATACGAAGCTGGGAGGTATTGCCAATTCGGAGAAGGATCGGGATATTATACAGGAGGATTTGGATTACCTTGTAAACTGGAGTAATAGTAATAGGATGAAATTTAATAGTGAGAAGTGTAAGGTTATGCATTTAGGGATTAATAACAAGAATTTTAGTTATAAGTTGGGGACGCATCAATTAGAAGTAACAGAAGAGGAGAAGGACCTTGGAGTATTGGTTGATCATAGGATGACTATGAGCTGCCAATGTGATATGGCTGTGAAAAAAGCTAATGCAGTTTTGGGATGCATCAGGAGAGGCATTTCCAGTAGGGATAAGGAGGTTTTAGTACCGTTATACAAGGCACTGGTGAGACCTCACCTAGAATACTGTGTGCAGTTCTGGTCTCCCATGTTTAAAAAGGATGAATTCAAACTGGAGCAGGTACAGAGAAGGGCTACTAGGATGATCCGAGGAATGGAAAACTTGTCTTATGAAAGGAGACTTAAGGAGCTTGGCTTGTTTAGCCTAACTAAAAGAAGGTTGAGGGGAGATATGATTGCTCTCTATAAATATATCAGAGGGATAAATACAGGAGAGGGAGAGGAATTATTTAAGCTCAGCACCAATGTGGACACAAGAACAAATGGGTATAAACTGGCCACCAGGAAGTTTAGACTTGAAATCAGACAAAAGTTTTTAACCATCAGAGGAGTGAAGTTTTGGAATAGCCTTCCAAGGGAAGCAGTGGGGGCAAAAGATCTATCTGGTTTTAAGATTCTACTTGATAAGTTTATGGAGGAGATGGTATGATGGGATAATGGGATTTTGGTAAGTAATCGATCTTTAAATATTCAGGGTAAATAGGCCAAATCCCCTGAGATGGGATATTAGATGGATGGGATCTGAGTTACCCAGGAAAGAAATTTCTGTAGTATCTGGCTGGTGAATCTTGCCCATATGCTCAGGGTTTAGCTGATTGCCATATTTGGGGTCGGGAAGGAATTTTCCTCCAGGGCAGATTGGAGAGGCCCTGGAGGTTTTTCGCCTTCCTCTGTAGCATGGGGCATGGTTGACTTGAGGGAGGCTTCTCTGCTCCTTGAAGTCTTTGAACCATGATTTAAGGACTTCAATAGCTCAGACATGGGTGAGGTTTTTCATAGGAGTGGGTGGGTGAGATTCTGTGGCCTGCGCTGTGCAGGAGGTCGGACTAGATGATCAGAATGGTCCCTTCTGACCTTAGTATCTATGAATCTAAGCAATTCCCAAACTGGGTTCTGAGCAGGGCTAGCAAACTGTAGTGTAGGGGAAGCATTCCCATTATTACATTGTACTATATAAGGTACCTTGGAGAGACTTAATTTGGGTTCAATGTACTAGTTTGTGTCCGTGTGTCATTTATTGCCCCGTCAGGATGGAATGTGGAAACCACTCAGATATTGAATATATTGCCCTATAGTGGTGTCCTGCAGATTATAAAAGCCCTAATACTAATAAGGTAACAAAGATTGCAATGGTAGGGCCTATGTGTTGGTTATTTTGTGGGAGGAGCAAAAGATCCTGAATTTTAGTTCTGCTACCAGCTGCAAAGATGTATGAGGTGATAGCGCACACAGTAACTCACTGGCATTGGAATCTATTTAGCTGTGCAAGTGATGTTGTGTGTGTGCGCACTTAAGTCAACGAAACAGCAGTATATACAAAATGTGTACGAATAGGTTGGTATAATGACAAAGAATTAAAAAAATATTAACTGCTATTGCCAGCTACCAAGCCACAGGTATTAAAAATTTCCCTCCTAAGAGAAAAAAGAAGCCTTTTAATGAAGGGTGCCATTTATCTTTCATTTGTCCCAGCAAATATAAATTGAAAGGTAAAAACCAAAGCACCTTCATACAGAAAAAGTCACCTGGCACTAATAGGTTTGAGTGTCTGCTGTTAAAGGGTAGACTATTATTGCTAAGAGCTTGAAGAATTTCTGCAACAATAGTTTGTCCTTACATAAAGTCTCTCTGTATTTTACCTAAGTCAGTGTATGATTGGGTTAGCAGCTGGATAAATTAAACTTGCCTCGGGGTTAGTCTAACTCATGCAGTCAGTCTTTCAGAAAATTGTCTAAATGCTGCATTAATGAATTGTGGTAACTTATTTATCTTTCCTTTTGTCTGGTACATTCTCAGGATAGCAATCAGTGCTAGAAAACTGGTCCTGGATTGATGAGCAATACTTCAACAAAAAAAAACTTCAAAAACAGACTCCAAGGAGAGACTGCTGAATTGGAATTAATTTGCAAACTGGATACAATTAACTTAGGCTTGAATAGAGACTGGGAGTGGATGGGTCATTACATAAAGTAAAACTATTTCCCCATGTTTATCTGCCCCCCCACTGTTCCTCAGATGTTCTTGTCAACTGCTGGATATGCCCCACCTTGATTATCACTACAAAAGGTTCCCCCCCATCCTGCTGGTAATAGCTCACCTTAAGTGATCACTCTGGTTACAGTGTGTATGATAACACCCATTGTTTCATGTTCTCTGTGTATATAAATCTCCCCACTGTATTTTTCACTGAATGCATCTGATGAAGTGAGCTGTAGCTCATGAAAGCTTATGCTCAAATAAATGTGTTAGTCTCTAAGGCGCCACAAGTCCTCCTTTTCTTTTTACATTCATTAAGTGTTACATGACACTGCCACATGTGACCAGTGACTTTAAACATTGATTTACGAGGTATAAAAATAATAATTGAACTACTCAGTTGTACACTGGAATCTGGGAGATGCAGGTTAGCATGGCAAGGAATTTTGCAGAAACAGCTCACTAAACCTAGGTAGGTTTTGTATTATTCAACAGCAACTAGTCATGGCCACTATGCAGTGGCACTAAGATGGCGGGTAACACTGGGGAATCAAAAGTGGGGTGTGTAACAAGGAAAAGATTGGGTATCTTTAAGGCTCTGATACAAAAGCACAGGACCCAGCTGCCATATGGGCTAAGGCAAACTGAATCTGACTAATGTGAAATTGCAATCAAGAAAGTTTAGCAACTCAGGCAGCAGCATCTTTGTCTGCTTCCACTTTAAACATACAAGACTGCTTCCCAGGAGTAGACATTCTGCACCAAAAAATTAAAAATTCTGTGCACAATATTTTAAAATTCTGCAAATTTTATCTGTCAAAATAACACTACATAATCACACCAGTTTCAATTATTTTGGTAATTTATTTCAAAATACCTATCAACAAGTATGTCCGTAACAATACAAACACAGACAAAAATTCCCCCAGGAGTAGAGTGTTCAAGAAACCCCTAAGACAACCCACTTCCTGTTTCTCTGCCCCCTTCACTCACACACCCCCCGAACACAGCCCAGCCCAGACATCCGCTCCCTTTCTCCCGCAGAGCCGAGGGAGCCAGAGGGAGAAACAACCTGATGCTCTGTCCCAGGCTTGCACAGAGTTTCCTGCCCACAGCCCTCTCCTCCCCTCAGGGCATGCTGGGAACTGCAGCTGTCAGGAACCCTCTAACTCCCTCTCCCTCCCCGTCCCCAGCAGTGCCTTCTATGTGCGAGCTGGGCTCTGTGGGGGTCCAGTAGCCCCTAGTGTGGCTAGCAGCACTGCATCCCATTTCTGTGGGGGAAAAAGAAATTCGGCACACACAATGTTAATTTCTGCAAAATTCTTCATTGCGCAGTGGTGCAGAATTTCCCCAGGAGTAAAAACTTTTGGAATTCACAAAGTGTTTTTTGGTTGGGAGGAGGGATCGCAGCACCATGACACAGTGTGAATAGATGCTAAGTGGTCATTCCCTAGAAATATCGCAAGATTGTTGCCATGTATCTTTTAAGTTACCTTATCTGCAAATTGTAGGCCTGATTCTCTATTCATTACTTTTCATTAGTTTAACTCCATTGGCTTCAGCTGACTCTTTTGATTTCCATTGGAGTGAGACTGGAATCAATCCTTGTCTTTTTAAACAATTGTTGCCATTTTTGGAGAAAAGATAATGACATGTTGCTAATTAAGACAGCCTTGTTTTGAGTATGCAAAGACTGCATAGTCATCCAAGCAGTGACTTGTTTGTGTAGTTACCAATGGTAGATGCAGAATCACAGGACCTGGGTGCACAGTTTAAAAAAAAATCTGAGCCTAAATTGTATACTGCCATAATTAGGCTCCAATCTGGAAGGGATTTCCAAAAATATGACTTTTACATCTCACAAAAGTCAAAGGGACTTTGAATAGGCAACATTTGGATCGAGGTCTTAAACTATATAAGCAACCAGGATGTTTATGGCTAGTTTATTAAAAGGGCACTTTTTCTAAGTATCATGTTAAAATGCAGTCCTTACTACTCAAAAGATTGTCCAAAAATACCACAAACGTATTCTTGTTTAAAAAAGCTTAATATAAAAAGGATTATTAAATATTTCAAACAGGACTGGGGAAAAGAACTGTTCGTAAGATTTATATGTATAAGTTTAAGAAAATGTCAAGCTTAAAATAAGGCAAGCGACTGTTATAATTTGTTAAGAGCATACTGTAGCTCTTGAATCTGAATGTGAGCTTGCTAATAAAAGCAAAGGAATAAACAAGAGTGTAAAAAGCATGAATTAATAGGATGAAAACTGTAGGAAGCTTAATCCCAAAAGATGTTTAAGGTATAAAAACACCTCTTTCCAAATAATGCCTGCTTTTTAAATGACTGCATTTTATTGTTTTTTCAGACACAGCCCATAAGAATAAAATTAATGTTTCATTTTCGTATGTTTGCAGAAAAATTTTAAGTGTTCATACTTTTCATACTCTAAAGAAGCTGATTTGTTGTATTTCAAAAAAACACCTTTAGCAAATTCCATCTGCTATTCCAAAAATACTAGATTCTTTATCTCAACAGAAGAAGTGCAAAGATTGCCCTGTTTCTAATATGCATATTAATATTAAATCCAACACCACTTTTGAGTATTTTTTATTGTGGCTGGTTTTTAGCCTTCACATCAGATACAGTACTTTTCATTAAAATCTTGAAGTACATTCACAGGAGATAGATTCTTTTCATTCATATGCTCAGTAGAAGCATAGTGGTAGGTGCTGTACAGAATTTAGCTACTGTATATTGATGGGCCACCAACTCAAGCATGGAATTGCAACAGTGCCTCTCTGTCGTCTTCCATTTGAAAATATCTGGCAAATTAGCATTAACAAGTCATATTAGAAACATCAAGAATAATAAGTGCTTTCAAACAGTGGGTTGTCAAATTATATGCACTAGTAGTCTGCTTGGTTTTTTCAAAAAAGGAAAGAAAAAAACCCCTCAAATACTCCAAAGCCATGTAAACCTGCAAGGCAAAATACATTTGTATAGTAGTGATATTCCTAAGTTTGAAGCCCAATGTCCTGAGTGGCCATGCACCGGTTACATTCATTTTGATCGATGGTAAAGGAGAAAGATAAGCATTGGGAAAATGTGCATTGTGCTTTTGTTGCCCACAGTCTTATTAGTGTTCTGCTTATGGAGCCTGATCCTGTTCTCACTGAAATCAATCCTCCCACTGAACTCACTGGCAAAGGATCAAAGCTATGGTTCATACCCTTATTCCAGGTGATTAGAACATGAATGGACTAAAATCTCTTGTAAAATTCTCTGCATAAATGCGGTTTTCGAAGAGCCAATAAAATAGTTCTGGTTATTTTGTTCACAATCTCCTGAGAACTCTTTGGAGACATGAAGGGTGAATTCTTCTCTGAGGAGGAGGGATGCAAATATCAGAGCCCAATGGGCTGCAATACTCCACCTGAATGGAGAGGAAGATAATTTTTTCTGCATTTGGACCATTCTAGTCCAAACTGAGAGAGGTGATGAGCACCTCAAACTCTCATGGTGCAGCTCCACAGCACAGCTTCTTATTTGGCCCTCTGAAGCCCCAATACGCCACCGGAGACTGTCCTTTAATATGAAAAGTAACGACCATTTACTGCAAGGAATTGAGTATTGCTGTTACACTGTACAAGACAAAGGGGTGGAGCCCCACTTGCCTGGCTACTGCCTCACTCCCTAACTTACTGAGTACTGAGCCTCAGGCCCTGCCACTCACCACTCAGTCTGGACCTAAAACCCACCCTTTTCCTCTCAATTCAAGTGTCTGCTGGGAACAGAGGAGGCTGTAGTGTAGAGCTCTTGGGATGAGCAGGTGAGGCTGTTGTCTTGAGGTCTGGATAGTAAGAATCAGAGGGCAGACATTCCCATGGGAGCTGTAGCTGTGAGCATAAAAATCAAAGGAATGTAGGGCTGGAAGGGACTTCGAGAAGTCAACAAATCCAGCCCCCTGCGCTGTGGCAGGACCAAGACCATCCCTGACAGATGTTTGTCCAACCTATTTTTAAAAAACTTCCAGTGATGTGGATTAAAAACCTCCCTTGGAACCCTATTCCAGAGTTTAACTACCTTTATATTTAGGAAGTTTTTCCTAATATCGAACCTAAATCTCGCTTGCTGCAGATAAAGCCCATTACTTCTTGTCCTACAGCTTCAGAAGATCTGCAGAACAACTGATCCCTGTTCTTTTTATAATAGTCTTCAAATATGTTAGGGGCCATCAGGTCCCCCCTCAGTCTTGTTTTCTCAAGACTAAACATGTCCAGTTTTTTAAACCTTTCCTTATAGGTCAGGTGTTCATCATTTTTGTTGTTCTCCTCTGAACTCTTTACAATTTGTCCTCTTCTTTCTTAAAGTGTGGCTTCCAGAATTGTACACAGTACTCTAGCTGCAGCCTCACCAGTGCTGAGTAGAGCAGGACAATTACCTCCCATGTCTTACATACAACCCTACTGATAATGTGCCCCAGAATGATGATAGCCTTTTTTGCAACTGCATCACATTCTTGATTCTCAGTAATTTTGTGATCCACTATAACCCTCAGGTCCTTTTCAGCAGTACTACCACCTAGCCAGTTATTCCCCATTTTGTAGTTGTGCATTTGAGTTTTCCTTCCTAAGTGAAGTACTTAGCATTTATCTTTACTGTATTTCATCTTGTTGAATTCAGATCAATTTGTCAAGGTCATTTTGAATTCTAATCCTGCCCTCCAAAACGCTTGCAACCCCTCCCAGCTGGGTGTCAACTGCAAGTTTTATAAACATACTGTGTACCCCATTACGCAAGTCATTAATGAAAATATTGACTAGTACCCGACCCAGGACTGATCCCTGAGGGACGCCACTAGATATGCGCTCCCAGTTTGACATCAAACGATTGATAACTACTCTGAGTACAGTCTTTCATCCACTTTATATTAATTTCATCTAGGCCACAATTCCCTAGCTTGCTTATGAGAATGTTATGTGGGACTGTGTGAAAAGCCTTACTAAAATCAAGATATTATATCTACTGCTTCCCCCAGATCCACTAAGCCAGTAACCCAGTCATCTTGCTTGTATTTTACAATTTCATTACTCCTTATTTAGGGCACAGTCCCTCTTCTAGGGAGTAAATTCCTCCAAGTCTGACATGTTGGAACCTACACTTTGCTCATTAAGAAATGGTCCTGTGTGCTCATGTCAAGACAATGCTGGTATCTATGTTTAAACAGGTCTTGCCCCTTTCTCTAGCCATTACTACACCTGCAGATCTGCACTAAGGAATATAGCCCAAAGTTGCTGCAGCTGATGATGCAGAGCAACATGCTGCAGAAGGATGGAAGTGATTCAGTTTGTGGACTTGGTATACTTTCTATTCATTCAGACTCTTCTGCATGGTTGAAATACCCTGAACAATTTAATCCTCCCCCTTCTGCTTTGTGTATTCATATACCATGTGCAAGGTGGAACCATTAACACTAGACAACTTGTTCCCTTTACTCAATAACACTTGCTTTGCTCGTTGAGTAAAAAAGGAGGCAGGAGCACTGTTTGCAGAGAGCTACTGTTCCGAGTCTTATTGACCGCACAACTGAGGTCTTGCGTCCCCACTATGTCGTAGTTACAACGGAGGATGAGATTTCTTTTACTTTGCACTAGCATCTGCAAAGTTCTAACCAGCAAAACTCTTCTGGGTGATAAACTGTCTGATTGCATCCACCTGGCTTCTGAATTGAATTTTTTTCCTCACTCCAGGTTTTCCATTTTCTTTGTTGATAAGATTCATTGAAGATTGAAAAGAAAGATGGCCTGGTGGTTAAGGTGCTGAATTGGGACTCTGAACAGTAGAGTTCAAGTTCCAATTTTTCCACAGACTTCCCAGGGGGTGTGCAAATCACTTCATTTTCCCATGCCTCAGTTTTCCATCCATAAAATGTGGATATAATATTGCCTCATCTGTTATCTTTGTGTATTCTTTCCTGTAAGTGGCTATGTGCAGAGGTGCCAGTCAAGTCAACGAGGCTTTGGGTGGGTGCAGCGCTCTGCTTACATGTTGTTCAGTAGAAGATCAGTAAAGCCCTGCAAATCTGCAGATATTCACGGATTATGTTTGCATATTGTACATCACATGCGGATACAAAATTTTTTATTTGCGCATGGCTCTAAAGATTAGAGGCTTACACATTTATCTCAGAGAGACAAGGTCTGCCTCTTAAGGAGTCTGTACAGTTCCTAGCATAGTGGGGCCTAATTTCAGTTGCGGTTTCAAGGTACTACGGTTAGAAAAATATAATTATAATATAGTGGTTGCCACCTTAAAAAAGTGATGATGAATTAATCCTGGTGGAGAGGATGAAAAGGATAAGAGCCATAGTCAGTAGTTTAACTGTGACTTCTGTTCCCTGAGCCAGCAGGGGCTGGTGGTGCTGCAAACTCCCCAACCACTGGCCCCTGCTGGAGGGCAGCAATGATAGGGGGGTGCCTTGCTGCTTTCTCTACTGGGGGCATACCAGGGGAAGAGAAGAAGAGACTTCCCAAAGTCACTGAATTTGACTTGCTCTCATCCATCCCTCCTCACAGTCTACCCAGGCAGGAGCTGGGTGAATCTGCTTGACTTATTCTCACTGGAAAGAAGAAAACAAAGCCCACATTTTGAGAAAGTCACCTAAATTTGGACTTTTGTGACAAGTTATTCTCACCAGTCCCAGTAGAGAAAGCAGCTAGGCACGGTCTTCTACCAAACAGAATATCCCAAAATGACTTTAGGGTGCATTATGCCCCTACGTGCTTATCTATTTCATGCAAAGCTGGCCATGGAGATTTGAATGTAAGATCACTGGGTTTTGAATAGTAGCCTAGACAGCTCATTACCTGAAAGGATGTACAAAGAGGATCAGTGGCCTCCAAATTAAAAAAAAAAAAAAAGAGAACTAGGGAGCTGGGAGGGAGTGCTGGAAAAGAATGTCATGACCTTGTCTAGTTTATCTATGGGTGATAGTTTTACTAGTAGAAATAGTAATAAAAATATGGTACATGTGAGAAATGCCTTCGACCACAGAAAAATGTGTGTGCCTGAACTGCACATGCATTTCATTAAGCCAGAGACAATAGCTTTTCCCTCTCTTTCCCCCTCTGGTTTCCTGCCAGTGTGATTATTTTGCTTCCAACACAGCTCTAGTGGAGGCTTCATTTTGTGACTTATCTGGGTTCCCCATCTGCTTGGGCAGACCCAGTCTGTAGGTGGTTAGTACCACACTGAGTGGTATCCAGGAAATCTTTGCTAGAAAAAGTTGCCAAAAAAATAAAAATCAACGAGCCAGTTTCTAAGTGTGAATTTATAAGATTGACATCATAATGGCAATGGCTATAGGAAGCACATAAGCTTTGCAATAACAACAAGCAAACAGTTTGTTTACTTTTATAGCCTAGATTCTGTACCAGCAAACAAGTAAAAAAGGAGGGACAGGGTCTTGTTGTTGTTGTATTGCACTTTTTAGTAATTTTATTTATTTTTCTTTATAGGGCTGTACTAAAATAATTACTTTAATTAACACAGTGATTAAACATTAAATAAAGTCAAAAGCTTTACTTTTACAGTACATCTCTTTCTGTGCAACATATGTATAAAAATATTGTAGGGGGTGAATCCTGCATTCCTACTGACTTCACTGGCAATTGTATGCATGCAAGGAATACAGGATCAGGTCCCATATTACATAGTGTTTGGTATAGATGTAGGTTAATAAAACAGTGTATTGCATTGGCTGGTATGGAGGCTTCTGACAGCTCATTCAATAGTGTGAACACACCCATAAGAAAATAAAGAGATGAATCATGGTAGGTGCTTAAAGATCCAATATATAAACTGTTAATACCAAGCCACAGGATTTGGAACCTAACTAAGTCAAAAAGAAAAAGGAGTACTTGTGGCACCTTAGAGACTAACAGATTTGTTAGTCTCTAAGGTGCCACAAGTACTCCTTTTCTTTTTGCGAATACAGACTAACACGGCTGCTACTCTGAAACCTGTCATTAACTAAGTCAAGATAGCATAGAAGCAATTCCATTAAGCAGCCTCTGATTTGTTTTTGTTGCTAGACTGAATTAAGGTTTAGTTGATATTAGTGAAAATATCTTCTTGTCAAGTTAATGGGTACCATAGTTTCACTTCCTATTTTACTAGTGTCTTAGGACACTTCTCTTTTGAATAGTTTTCTACATGCAGTTTTCTGCATAAGCTTTTTTTCCCCTGGAGAACCTCCAGGTTCTTCTTTCACTGTTGGTAATATAACACTTTAGACTAAACACAGTACCTTACTTAAAAAGAGTGGTGGTTAGGTTTTTTTTTTTTTTTTTTTTTTTGAGATTTCCCATCACTATTTAATTCCACCAATAATTTAACTGGTATCATGGTGGTGGGGCGGGGAGGGGAATGGCTGGTAACATACAGTTGTCATCTAAAAGATTAAAGTCCATCTCAACTGAAAAACTGAGAAAACATCAAGCAAATATTTATCATACTGCATCTCTAGTAGCACCCAAAATTTGCAAAGCAATGCGTTTTCCATACCAAAAAGAAAGCATGATCCTTGTTCTGAGTAGTTCATAATCTGAACACAGACCTACAGAAAGTAGGGGAATTTATATATCATATTACATACACACACATGCGCGCACACACACACACTTAAAAAGGACATAGAAACTATTCCTAAATTTGCTCCTCAGGTTTGTCATTTTCAAGTCAGCAAGTTTCCCATAAATATAATTGCTTATTTAAAATTCTGAGAAATATATAGGTTGAGCAATAACTGTTGGAATTGACAGAAATAGCAATTTATACTTTGCAGTAAAGATTTTAAATTGTTGATGCTTTTTTTAATTAAACTCAGAATATAAAGACTTTACCTAATTGATACTATTTATCCAGACATTGAAATGTTTTGTATATAAATGTATTTGTCCACCAATTTATAAAGACCGTTTGTCTGAGTGCACAAGGTATCTTGTACTGTAATGAAGTTGTTTGAAGGCGTTAAGTCATCATTTCTTGGCAAACTTTTTTTTTGATTCTTGAAAATAGTTCATTTTGCAGCTTTGTTTACCCACAGGTGAAATCAGGATCTACACTACCTTCTGCAATTCATAGCAATATCTAGGATTAGTAGGATGGCAGGTTTTTTAAATGTCAATACTTAATCAGTTTCTAATTAGTGATAGGTCATTTATAATTTAAATTTGATGAAGACCTATCAGAATAAATGATCTTCATACTAATATGTGCATTAGCAAGGTGTGCATTTACTAGGTATTTTTGGTGTTGCTTAATAAAGTGATCCATAAAAAACTCACAGAAAATATAGGAGTTATTACATCTGTGATAGACTACACGTACTGTCAACGACATTTGATAGCTTTGATTTATATTTTCTATAATAAAAAAAATCTAAAATCTTGCATTCTGGACAACCACAACTATTCTATCTGCAAATACAAAACAAAATTTACAAGAAATACCAATTTATAAGCTTTCTGCTTCCTGTTTAACAAAGTGATTTTATGCTAGTTTAATTTCTTAGGCCCTGATCCTGCAGTGTGTTGTGCCACAAGTACTCCTTTTCTTTTTGTTGACAAGTGAATCTGTGAACCTTCTTGGAAACCTAGTGCAGGAATTAAACTGAACCAGAGCTTTGGGATCCAATCCAGTTTCCCCTGAAATCAATGGGAGTCTTTTCACAGTCTTCCCTGGGTGCTGGATTAGGACCTGAAGCTTATAAGTAGGAAGACTTTATAGGGCAAATTCTGCTTTGATGAATACCCTATGAAACTCTATTGACCTCAGTGGGGCTTCCTGAAGTGAAAGTCAGTGGTGAATTGTGCCTCATGTCAACTTTTCATGCAAGCAAAACAAACTGCAAACATTGCATCGAAACTTGGGTAATGATTTTGAAGTTCAGTTGACTGTAAGACTATTGCTTGAATGCAAGGAACATAAGCTAAGCAGATCTCCAGTATGGTGGAGAAACCATGTCAACATTTTATTTAGATTAATCAAGACCATTTCCCCCATTAATTGTTTTAAAACTTATCTCACAAAGTGGGATTAGCGGCCCCATTTGAAGTATTGCAGTCAGATCTGTTATACAGATGGAGATCCAAGCTAACATCGACTTCTTCTGGTGGGATAACATAGGCCATATCTTAGAGTCTCTATGGTGGTGGTGTGAGCAGTTTCCCAATTTGATTAATAGGGGGGCGGGGTGAAAGCTCTTTCACCATCAGAAATGGAGAAATTGTGCTTGTTTTTGGCTTAAATGGCTTGAGAGTTGCTTGTTGGCTAATAGCAGCTTCTTTTTTTTGATTGGCTCCTGGCAAGAAGGGGCAAGGGGGGGCGGAGAGAGTCGGGGTGCACAGCGGGCCCATCACAGTCCCAGACTGCATGCCGTAGCGGGGATCTAGTCAGAGTGCTGGGGTTCTTAGGGATTGTCTTGAAATGGGATTAGCTTGATTTCTGATTTATAGTGAAAGTCGGGGTGCTTATTTACCCCATGAAAGTTGGCATCTGTGCTTTGCATATGTCATAGCAAAAACCCATGAACATGAACAGTGTGGGGAAAGGGAACATACACAGTTTCTAGGAAACCCAGAAACTGTGTATCTGGGACAGAATTGGTGATACGTGCATAAAACTGCCCTGCATTGGTCCATCAAGATGTCCAACTGCTACAACAAAAACTCTTGGTTAACCCTATAAAATACCATGGAAATACTGAACATCAAGAGAACCTGACATGTGGAAATATGCATGAGACACAGCTATTTAAAAAGTCACTTGAGCCAAATTCAGCCCTGATGAAACTCCAGCATCTTCACTCTTTGAATTGAATAGAGCTTCGTCAGGGATGAATTTGGCCTACTTAGCTCATAGTCTCAAATACGCAGCATAAAGGTAGGGAGAGTAGGTAGCTTTGGAGTCAGTCATATTTCGATCTCTGAAAACTATATACTTAGTTCTAAACTTCCTGCTATAATACACAGATAAATGTTAGCTTATGGCACTTCTTAAGCAGTCATGTAACAATCCACGAAACAAGTAATGTGGAAGAGATTACTAATCACAGGGAACCCTATTCTGTTAAATTACACAAGCACAACTTCATTTGAAGCCTTTTGGAAGTTTTAGCCATGTAAAGAACACAATTTGGACCAGCACTTTTGGAAGGGAAAGTTTTAGGTTATTCTGATTTTTTTATACATATCATCAAAAAATTATGCTTAGAAAAGCCCCTATTTTGTCACTTTCATCCACTTTCAGTTTCAGTACAGCAACTGACTTGGGATTTCCTGCTTCCCTGTAGAAACAGCAATTTCTCTCCAGGTCTCTAATCAAAGGTGACAGCCATATAAATTGATGTATTCACAGGAGTGTATTAAATTAAATATCTGGAAATGAGATGCTAACAATTCCTAAATAAAACCCGTGAGTCTTTTTTCCCTTTGGTATTAAACTTTGTGAGGCAGCAGAGAAAGTATCAAACTATGCTATCATAAAAGAATGATGGATGGCATTTTAGAAAAGTGAGTTATATATCAAGGTTATTGTACAAAATAAAGGCAAGAATATCTCTACGACACTTTCATAACTCCTATATAGTTTGAAGCCATTACATCTCAAAACAATGTCCTGCTAAACATTTAAGACCAGAATTTAGAGGAAAGGCAAAGTAATTTTAAAGTTTATATCTACCTTCTAGATCAAGTATATTTTGCCTATCTTGAGACTGTGTGCTCTAAATAAAGTTTGGTCCCTGTTCTCTTGCCACTTAAGTCAATAGCAAGATCTAGACTAAAGGTCTGGTATGCATCATCAAAAGAAAACTGCACCACCGACTTTGGACAAATGAAATTTTCCACTGAGAGCTTGCGAATTACAAGTTAAAGTTATCCAAGGTATATTGAGCATTTTATGGTACGATTTTCAAGAGCATTTGGCATAACTCTGCTCCCATGAATGTCAATGAACGCCTATTGACTCCAATAGGAGCAAAGTTAGGTCAACAGTGACCGGTTCTGAAAATCTCACCCAGTGTATTGAGAGGTTTCAGAGTAGCAGCCGTGTTAGTCTGTATTCACAAAAAGAAAAGGAGTACTTGTGGCACCTTAGAGACTAACAAATTTATTAGAGCATAAGCTTTCGTGAGCTACAGCTCACTTCATCGGATACAGACTAACACGGCTGCTACTCTCCTTACAGTGTGTATGATAAACCCATTGTTTCATGTTCTCTGTGTGTGTGTATATAAATCTCTCCTCTGTTTTTTCCACCAAATGCATCCGATGAAGTGAGCTGTAGCTCACGAAAGCTTATGCTCTAATAAATTTGTTAGTCTCTAAGGTGCCACAAGTACTCCTTTTCTTTTTAGTGTATTGAGAGAAGCCATTGAACTTCACAAAAGGCCAATGTAAACATATTTGTAGTAAAGTGATTGTTTTTAAAAAGCAATGAATAAGAAAATGTAGTTTAATTTTTTTTTGTTTAGGTATAGCTTAAGAAAAGGTATGCTCCATTATTTACTGCCTGTTTTCAATATATTAAAAGATAACAGCTCAGTCAGTTATAACCAAAAAGAATACAAGACAAAGTTAATGTCTTTCAAAATCAGATGTTCATTGGTCTATTTTGCATTAAAAATTAGTCTCTTAATTCTCTTATCAACTTTTCAGAATAGGAGACCAATCTTTTGGGAAGCACAACAGTTATTAGTATTGTGATCTGACAATATTGGTTTAATGTAAATTAGGGGTTTTGTTTTTTTTACTGTCATGTATTTTCCCCCTATTTTGTTGTAATTTTCTAGGTGTTGAGACTATGGGCTTGTTTACATTTGAAATGCTACAGCAGGTTCTCCCTTTGGCACAGGCAATCCACTTCTATGAGAGGCAGTAGCTTGTTTGATGCAACTTCTGTTGACCTTGCACTGTTTATACTGAAGTCAGCTTAACTATTTTGTTCATAGGTGTGGATTTTTCACAGCCCTAAGCAATGTAACTGGGTCACCCTAACTTTTTAGTGTAGGCCAGGCCTAAGCCACTTGTAGGAACACTTTTCTTAGCTACAACTCCCGTGTTTACTTTTTCTTGAAGGCATATTTATTTAGCAGATTTATTCTGTGTCAAGTAACAAAAGATCTAATGGTGGAATTTCCTTCAGTAAGTGTTTTTCTGCCTCTTATTTATAAATCAAAGCAAACACTAATATTTTGTTAACATAGAGTGTACATCTATGCAGAGAAATATGTACAAAACATTAAAAACCCAAAGTGTGACAGATAAGGTCTGCAAGATATATTATGGTATAGAAACAAGATCAATATGGTATGTAATGGCCTCATTCTGCTAATTTCTTGGCACCTTCTTTGCGACACTCACTCAGCACCTTGCAGAACGAGGCTTTTAATTAGGTGAAGATGCATGATTAGCATTTGAAATACAGAACTGCTGTGAATTAATATTATGGAAACAGATAAAAAGGGGAAACGAATTACATGCTTCCAGAAACTTTACATAGATTTTCTTCAGTTCTATGCCTACAAAATGTCTGCCAGAAAACAAAACAAAACAAAAAAAACAACCTTTAGCTTGGAAGAATGAAGTATCACACATGTATTGTTCATGTAACTATGGTAACCTACAAATGCCACCAGTGTTTCTATTTCATACACAAATGAGGGGACAGCTGTGGAGACCACATGTCTGCCAATAGAATAATATATGTGAACTGGGATAGCTTGGGTCAGAAAATTATAACTCACGTATATTAATCAGGGCTTCAAAGAACAGACAGCTCTTTAGTTATAATATACACATCATAATAAAAGTCAGAGTAAGAGTAGTTTTTAATTCTTGAAGGACGATTGTTCAGTAAATATTTCCAATTTTTTTTTGCAATTTACTACATACTGTATTTGTTTGAATAATGCTGTAAAATGCAATGTTTTCTTGTAAATATCACTTGATTTCAACTCCACCCCCCTTTGGTTTCATCTCTTCCTGATGCCCTAGCCCAATCCTGCAGTCCTTACCTTATTGGCACCCAATCCAAACCCCACTGAGGTCAAAGGAAGTATTTTTCCATTGACTTTAATGAGCTTTGTATCAGGTCCATAACGGGGAGTTTTGCATGAGTAAGTACCCCATGGAATGCTGAAATATTGTGGTTGACATCTGTAATCATCTGTAATGATATTGATGAATAAAAACTGGTGGGAGGGGGGCTTGTTTTTCTTGTTAATATCATGAAAATAAACTAGAGGCCCAGAAGCAATCTTTGGTACATTAGAAACAATCTTACCCTGACCTTTGTTAGGAAGGTCACCATTTGTAACAGTGGGCATTTTAAAATTGAATTAAAATCTGTTTAAATAAGTTTGGAGGTGGCATCATCCTTGATAGTCACAAAAATTAACAGCAATGTCATAGCAATAAAATATTTTAATGAATTATGCAAGCTGTAGTTTTAAATGTTGAACCTGAGTTATGATTCATGCAAGGCGTTTTACCAGTTTCCCCTAAAAGTCAAGCGCTTCTAAATGTTGCCTCCATTGACAGGTGCAGTATGCTGCTATAATGATGTATTGAGAAAGCATAACACAAGAAATATAATTAAGGAGAAGTTTCCCTTGGTCTCCAAAGTGCTCTGATATTGCATCAAACAAAAACGATGAGGTTATGCCATTACTTTACTGAATGCTACTTTGAGTGCAGGAAAACAGAACATGTGCCCTTGAAATAATTCTGCTAGCAATTGCTTGCATGTATAAACCTCTGATAATTAAATATTAATCAAAGCTCTATTCTTGAGTTAAACGCTTGTACTGTATCCATGAGCTGGAATAAGATGCCAGGACTAAACACTTTTTTTAAAAACTGATCTTGCCACCAAAGATCTTGCTATATATCTCAAAAGCAGGTTTCAGAGTAGCAGCCGTGTTAGTCTGTATTTGCAAAAAAGAAAAGGAGTACTCGTGGCACCTTAGAGACTAACAAATTTATTTGAGCATAAGCTTTCATCGGATGCATTCGGTGGAAAAAAATTATAACTCACTCATTTATCTCAAAAGCAATCATCTGAATTAACAAACAAACAAAAAAACAACAACCAGAAATCTGTCTGCTTTCCATGTGAACTTGCTACCTTATTGCAGAAAGTCTTCCACAATTCATGTTTTCTAATTTTTTAGACTGATTAAAGTAGATCACTGTATATGCCATGGAATGTGCAACATAGCTATTTCCCTTTCTAAACAATATAATCTCACTGATCTCAGTGATTGGTACAAGCAGTCTTTTACTTTCATCATTGTAACTGATCCTTTTAAAGTTCAATAAAGTTATTAGGGTATGTACATTTTATAAGGATGGTATATAGGTCTATTCAGATAAATTTTGAACTGTGAAAGCAAATATTTTCGTTAAATGGCAATTCCATGATATTTTCAGCTCTTGGAAAAAAATCTCAAGCTTCAGAATGTAAACTGAACATCCACAGTAGGGGATGAGGAAGGAATCTCTTCCTTTCAGGGTATCGTACTATATATGCATGTAGCATTATGGAAGGAAGGGGGCATCAACTTCTTCTGGAGTATCAGATATTTACCACTACCAAAGGCAATATACCAGATTACATAGGCCAATAGTCTCAACATAACAAATCCTATTTCATTATCTGGAATGCTTCCCCCCGAATGAATTCATTTGTTTTTCTCTGTTCAAATTTATCTCTTAAATTCTTTTAATTCCAATTTATAGGACTTGAAGAAAAATATTTTATTTAAATAAAACACTTAAGATAACAATGAGATCTCATCTGATGTAAGGCTTTGGTCATTTTAAATGTCTCCAGGATTATTTCATGTGCACCTAAGTTACTTACTTTACAATAAAAGATTTATAGTCTCATTTAGAAATGTTCATAAGGAAAAAAGACAAACATTCACAGAAGAGCTTAATACTAGGATTTGTGACTTGGCAAATACTGTGCAGCTTTAAGGTGAAAATGATAACTGCTTGGTTGGGTGATCGGTCTATCGTCTTTCAACTATAAGATTTTTTTATTTAAGTTTGATTATTTTTCCCTCTTGCCTAGTGGGAAAAAATGCATTGAACCAGCACTAAATAACTGAAGGAAACATGTAAAATAGCAGACTAACATCTGTTGTATTCCTCCTCATAACATCCAACACTCTAATACAATGCATGCTCTCGCTCTCTCTCTCTCTCTCTTTAGATGCCGCCTTCCATGAAGTTTTAGAAGGCAGCGGTTAACCCCTTTCAGTGAATGGGCCCTTTTACTCGTGAGAGCAGCCTGAGACTCCAACAAAAGGAGAGGCAACTGGTTCTTGGCATGTTAGTAGGTATATTCACCCAGACTCACGTGCAGCTCATGCTGCAAGCCCTTTGTCCTACTGGGCTTCACAATGTTGGGAGGTGAACAGTGCACAGGGTGCTGTCTATCAAGCTAATACTGGAGAAGACAAGAAAAGTCCTTAGTTTGTGGCCATTTGAATCAGGTTATTGATTTTCAGCATCCTGCATTGTTACATTAAGCCACAATGATGTGGAATGGGAATGATTGTGATACTTTTATATTTTAAATCTTAGCCTTGCATATATATATAAAAAAAGAAATTAGAGCAGATTCTCAGCTGGTGCAAATCTGCATACATCATTGGATTCAATTTACACCAGTTCAGGATCTGGCCCTAAATTATTTGAGCCCAGTGAGATTTAGTGCATTTTCTTCTGCTGAGTTTGTGATGTGTAATATTAGAAAGTTGTACAAATGGGCAAAATTGTGTCACTTGAAGCATTTTTTTAAAATATAATGGTACAGAAAAAAAATCTATATATAGGAGTAAACAGCTACTGCTGAAATTGCAAATCATACTCTCTTCCCTACCTCTACCATCAATCTCATCCACACAGACTTTTAAATATTACCAAAACAAGTGAATACAGGTATGGAGCAGTCATGACTCCAATATTTCATTGCAAACAACAATCAAAGAATTTGGCTTTCAGATAAAAGTGACAGCCATTCATACAATTCCCAAAAAGAAAAATTACACTGAGCCTTTATTCCATTTTCTGAAGGTCTATTGTTAAACTGAAGACTCCTTGTCTTTTCAAATTCCTTCATGTGAATGGAAGAGGCAAGACATCTGCCAGGATACACTCACATTTGCATGCAAATCAGAGATTTGGAGACACACACATGCCCCTGCTAGACAATCAGCACCAGTTTTACTCTATAAGTAAAGTGATCAAACTTCATTCCTCTACTTTTTCCATACATGACTTGCCGTCAGTTTTATTTCAGTAGTTTACCAGTGAGATAAATGCACTGGACAAGTACATGACATAGGAGGAGGAAACTAGGAAAAGTGATTAAATAAAACAAAAGCAAAACTGAAGTAGCCTAGAGGAAAGCAAAGTGCCTTAAAAATGATTTGGGGGGATACCAAAAGCCCATCTGAATGGCAGGTAACATGCCTCAAAAACCGTCTTATCCATTTTCTTGTTTACCCTTGTGGGTTTGAAATTTACAAACAGACCCTCCCACCCCCCTAACCGTGGATTATCCTAATGCACTATGAAATCACTATTCATGCAGTAATCTTACTACCCTTTGTAACTTTCTTGGTGGAGACAAACAATACCTTGGCCATGTACAGGGCAGACTTGGCAGTAGCCAGCTTTTCACTGGAGGGCTCTAGCTTCTATAAAGGACAGGAAGCTCGAGGCTGAATCCCTAACCAGAAGAGCCGGCTGACTGGGATTTCCTTGGAGGAGAGGGAACCCCTTGCTCCTGCTGTCACCATCCTCCCTCGCCCCCTACCCCACATCCCTCCCAGCACAAAGGACACTGCCTGGCAAACTTTCCTCATTGTGTCTGCCTGGCATAGAGTTGGCAGCAGCAGCAGCTCCCTGCTGGTCCCCTGGCAGGATGGAACGAAGCGGAGATCGCTTGGAACCACCACACCTATTAGCACGTGTAGAGATCACAACCTCTGTGGGTGTGTGTGTGTGTAAGGGGGGGTGATGGGGGAGGGGACGTTTATTATAGTCCCATTAGGAATCTTAACCCTTTGCCCGCTGCGTCAGCCTGGAGACCGCCGGGAGACTGCTTTAGAGTAGCCTCAAGGTTTTCAGGGCGATTTTGCTCGACCTTTGGAGACAAAGGCGGGCCCTGCGATTGTCCCCTGGGGTGGCCCCTTAACCCCCGCAGTTCAGCACTGGCAGCCCCCACTGCTGGATGCCTGCCCTGCAGCTCCAAGCGCGCCTGCCCTCCCCAGCCAAGGAGGAAACACTTACCCAGCGGGTGCGGGGCGGCGGATGCTAAGCCCCGACTCCTGCCCCTAGCCGCACGCTGGGAGGCGGAAGGACGGGAGCAGGCTGGCTGCCCGTTCACCAGCCGCTGCCCCTGGGCAGGAGATGCCCCGTTCACGGAAAGGGAACGGGGGGGGGACGTGGCTGGGATTGTTTTGGGGTCCAGCCCCCCCCACCCCCACTGGGGGGTGGGGGAAAGCGCGGTACAATTTGTAGAAGAAAAAAAAAACTCAAAAGTCTCGGCCAAGCCCTAAGCGCTGCTGGCGGCGGTGTCCGCTCCGCACCCCGCTGCTCAGCCAGCCAGCCAGCCAGGCCGTCGTCGTCGTCGTCGTCGTCTTCCTCCTTCTCCTCTCCGCGGCTGCCGCCTTCCCTCCTCCGCTGGGCTTTGTGCTGCCTGCAGCCGGCGTGCACCTGGTGTAAGCAAAGCAGGTCAGCTGATGGGCCGGCTCCTGATTGGCTGCCCCCCCTTCCACCCTCCCCCCCATCCCTCCCCCGGAGACCCAAGCCGGGCACCATCTGTAGGGGCTGGGAACAAAGGCGGGGAGCGTGCGCGGCTGGGCCGTGGGGCCCGCCAGGCAGGGCGCTCCCCGCTGCTGCGGTGGGAACCAGGGGGCTGTGGCAGCATCTCCCCCCTTCCCGCTGGCTTGTTTTGTCGTGGGGGCGCTGCTGCTCTGTGGTGCAGGAGGACAATGCGAGCCGGGGCATGGGCAGCGCAAGGGGGCCAGGGCTGGCGCTGCGCCGCGGAGCGGTACGCTTGGCAGGGGAGGGGAGGGGAGGGGGGGGGTCATATTTTTGCAAAGGAGAAATCCCGTGGGGAGCTCGGGGTGCGGTGCATTGGGTGTTGTCGCGGGCGGCCCAGGGCATGGCTGCACAGCAGAGTCATCTCCCTAAGGAGGCGGGCTGCTGCTGAGCTGGCGCCTGGGCAAAGGCTCCAGGATTCAGGGCTCCCCAACGCTTTGGTGTCTGAAGAGGGCTGTGTTTGTCCCCCTCTCGCCCACGGTCACACTCGTGCCCGGAGCGGGCCCGTGTCTCCCTTGGTCCCTAGGGGTGGCTTTGGCTCTGGCTCTTGGGAACGTCTCTGTACCTCCGAGCCTCTTCAAGCTCTCTCCTCTTTGTCCCATGAACGCCTGAGCGCTTTGCTGAGCGGTGGGGTTTGGCCAGGATAAGGGGGGAGATGCAAAGGCGGGGCCAGTCAAGTTTCAGACAAAGAAGGCGAGTGTCTGTCTCTCCCTGGGTTTGTTAATGATGTTGGGTCTGTGTAGCACCCTTGTACCAAGGATCAGATTGGGAAAACATAAGTACCAAGTTCTTCCCACAACCCAAGTGCTCCCCATGCATGAAGTTAAAAGTCAGATGCCACTCCTAGTTTACAGGTTTCAGAGTAGCAGCTGTTAGTCTGTATCAGCAAAAAAACAACAACAACGAGGAGTCCTTGTGGCACCTTAGAGACTAACCAATTTACTTGGGCATAAGCTTTTGTGGACTAAAATCCACTTCATCAGATGTATGAAGTAAAAGATACAGGAGCAGTTTAGAGTGAGCAGATTTTCATAATATGGGGTGCCTCTGCTTTCTTGTTTGGATCAGTCAAATAGCTACCAATGCTGATATTTAAATTGTCATTTGGCTTTGGAGCTAACATCCCTGGGCATTCATTGAGCCAATTCAAATCTCTCTTCAAGCGGTTGGGAGTTTGTCTCTCCACCAGAGATCACAGAATTGGTTCACATGCTGAAGGCTGTCTTTGCAGTGCTAAGGTCTAGAAACTTCCTAATTCTTTAAAAATGAGAGCCTAGATTCTAAAGCACAAGCTACATCTACCAGAGGAACTAGCTCACAAGGCACCCATGACCTAGCAACATTTGATTTTTGACTTTCATCTAGATTGAATACAAAATGATTTATGTAATAAACAATATATGGAGGAGAGTAGTGCTAATGCTGAGATGTGATGTGTTCTCAAGTACAATGGTGGCCACTGAAAATTCAATTTTGCCAATCAGAACTATATTTATTTCCCATTCTAAGTATAGGGGCAAATGCATTATATCACTCAAGACACCACTGTGCAGTAAACTGGTGGCCAACATGCTGCTTTTTAAGTAGCAACTGTTGTACTGCAAAAACTCATTGCATGTTGAAGCCATAAATGGAGGGCATTCCTAATTGAGGCACAAAGAACATTTACAGGTTAGGAAAATTCTCTTACAGGAAAGTGAGACAACATCACTCACTGATGTTATGTCCATGTATCATTAATGACTGTTTAAAAAGGAGCTTGGTTAATTAGCTAGGATTTAAAAGAAGCTGGCTCAAACTTCAGCCCTACAAGCAAATTGAATCTGAGCAGTGGACTGAAACTGTTCAAATAAGTACGTCTACATCATCAGCTTCCCATTTGTTCCCCGTTTTCCTCTCTCTCCTCTTTTCTGATTCTTTCAGTCTGGACTCATTGACTTATATTGTTCCTTATTTTTCCTTTTCCGCCACTGACTCGTCTTTATCCTCTGAACTGCTAACAGATTTCTCCATGCAAGCTGGCTGTGATTTCCCTAGCAGAATGGCAGCAGGTGAATGATACTTGGTTAGGGTCTGGGCTAAATGCTGTATTCAAAAATCTCCAAGACAGTGCTTCAGAGGCACCTCTGGCCCAGGCGTGACTCAAAGTGTGTGAGATTTGAACACACCAGGCGGATAGATCCAGACACAGGCTGGAATGTCCCTAAATATAAGGAGGTCCAAAAGAAGAGGTTCAAGGTGTTCTCTCCAGAGAGCTTGCATGCAGCACAAAGCATTTTGCTCCATGCCATGCAGCACTAGAGCTTGAGTAGTCAAAACGTCACACTAGCATTTCCCTGGTGGACCTGGGCCCTTAAGGTCAATTGCAAGTTTGGCAGCATAGTGTGAATTAGCCCTTCTCCAAAACTTTTGATAGTCATTTATCACTCTGGCTTAAATGAAAATGGATGCCTGAAGAGTGCTAAATTGCTTTGTTCCCATATTTTGCATGCCATCCATTAAAATGAACCCAACCAACTTAATTCTATATGACTTTTACTCATGTAGTCTGACTGTCCTAACCCTTTTATTATACCATGCAAATAATTAGGTATGTTCTACCCTGAGTTCCACTTGAGCAACCCCATTTAAATACATGGACTTGCAAGGGTCTATCTAAAGGTAGAATTTGTCCCAGTATGTTTAATAGAGGCAAGATAAAGTGTCTGGACATGTAAAATGAGGTAACTTTGTTGCTTTTGCCTAGGGAAATAATGGAAATATTAATATGGCACTTTCTCAGGAACTGATTTAAAAATATCAGTTCAACCATTTATAACAAGGAAGGCTCTCTTTTTAAATGAGATGAAGATAAGTTAAATACATAGCCAATATGGCCTTTGGTTAACTTATGCTAAAGGCCTCAGCTCTCCTGTTGAGGCAATGAATACTTCCCTCAAAATGCAACAAGGTCATTCGATCACATTAACAGAACAGTCAAGTTTTCATATGCAAAAGAAATTGAATTTCAGAAGAATCCCATAAATGGCCTCCAAATGTTTCTTTCCTTTCCACAGCATTCTGAATTCTCACCACTCTACATGGTACAAATCCACCATCCATCACATGTTATTGGTATATAAATGATATAATAGTTGAAACTTCCTTGCCGAATCCTGTATATTGTGAACAGCTTCTGTTCTTGGCTCTTTGGGGGGATTATTATCTCTTTTGAAGTGGAATAACTTTAGCTTGTATTTCTCCAAGTGTTAGGTGTATACAATTATTATAACCCTTTTACACAAAAATGACTTTTTTCTAAGCACATAAAGCAAAAATAGGCAGATCCAACAGAAAGAAAGAGGTATTCCTTGCAGGCTTATTGCATGTATTACACTGTTTTGGGGGAATATTTACATTTTATTTTCACACTCAAGCTAACAATGCCTTTTGCTCTAAGGTTTTCTGTATTTTAATTAGTAGAACCCTGTGTATGTACAGAGGTAGAAAACAGCTGTGGGTATGCTAGGAATCTTTCTATACAGAAAAAGGTTGTCCATATTTGATTTTCCTGAGCAACAAAGTACTCATCTACACATCCACGTGACAATATGCATCAGTCGAAGTCTTTCATTATTGTAAATTAGATGCACGACATGCATGAGGAACCTGTGAAGTGTTCAAAAGTCAGCTTCTAAACCAGGGTTTCAATGTCTGGTTGTTAAAGCGAATGAGGATGATTGCAGTGTGTTTATTATTCACGTTTGGATACTCCTAGATGGTCACATGCATTGATACGTTTTACTTGTACAGCTAGTACAAATGTAAAACTTGTGTTTATTTATCATTTAAGACTCATGGTGTATTTCTCTGTGAGCTAAATTACACAGCTGCTAATGAGCATGAACTGCTAAAAGTAATCATGTATGCTAGTGTAAACGTAACCTGTTTTCTTTGGTGTGAAGTGTTTGTTTTACACAAGAACATTTTCCAGCAGTCTGTCACTTAAAGGTTGGAGCTTTGCTAAAGAAGTTAGGAGGGCACAGTTATGGAGAGCAAGGTGTGGTTGCTTGCACCAAAGTGTGGTGCACCTGAAAAACATTTCCAGCAGTGGGGCTTGTGTAAACTGTGTGTTGATTCCAGCAAAAAATTCAGTAAAATGCTTCAGTTTGAAAAAGCACCCTAAACTAGGAATGTAAGAGACAGTAAGTACACTTCCATACAGGCCATGTGCTAAACCTAGCAAATGATATGCACAGTTGCCAACTTTCATGTGGTAAATAAGCACCCTGACTTTCCCAATAAGCCAAAAATCAAGCTAATCCCATTTCAAAACAAGGCCAAAACAAGTCAGTCCCTAAGAACCCCAAAACTCTATGTGACTAGATCCCCCTGATGTGCAGTTTGGGACTGTGGTGGACCCGCTGTGCGCCCCTGACTCTCCCCCTGCTTGCCTCCCATTGCCCCTGTTTGCCGGGAGCCGATCAAAAAAAAAAAAAGCAATAAGATAAAAGCCCAAAACTAGCCAACAAGCAACTCACAAGCAAATTAAGCCAAAAACAAGCCCAATTTCTGCATTTTATTTTATTTTATTTTATTTTTTTTGCGTGGGTTTGGCATGTCTGATGATGCAGGGGCCTGTAAAAGAAACCTCATCTGTACTATACTGTTCTGCCATTATGTGGCACTGTCTGTAAAATACCCGATTTAAGCTAACCTCAGCCATACATTGCAGTGCATTAAAGCATCTTATGATCCGCATCTGGTGCATATCTCATTCAGAATCAAGCTCTGTAGCCAGTTCATTTCTGGTATAGGAACATGACATGGTATCAGAAGTAAAGTAAGAACAGAAACAGAAGGAACAAAGCAACAAAGGTTGCAGGATCTCATCAACATGTCACTCATCAATGCCACAGAGAACTTCAGCTTTGACAAACCTTCATAGTGGACAGACTGGAAGCAGTATTTTGCAAGATTTCATATTACAAACAAGCTCCACAAAGAAACTGGAGATATACAGGTATCTCCTTTAATTTATGTTATGTCGAAGCAGGAAGAGCATCTTTAAATCCTTTGACTTTACTGAGGACAGTCAAAAATATGACTGTGAAAGGATTCTGATTATGTTTGATGGATATGTTATACCTCAGAAAAATGTGATTTATGAAAGAGCATGTTTTCACCAGAGAATTCAAGAACCAAGGAACATGCTGAATGTTTAATAAGAGTTCTCCATACATTGTCTGAAAACTGTGCTTTTGGGAATGCAAAACACACAAATTTCAGAGACAGGCTGATATTGGGTTAACAGATAAAAATCTTTCACGGCAGCTATCACTGAAGACCAATTTAACCTTAGCCACAGTTATACAGATAGCAAAGCAGTCTGAACTAGTCAAACAGCAGAACAAAAGGCAGGAGCAACTTAAAAAAATGAGACTAGGCTAGAAGCTATAAACAAACATATGAGTGTTAAAAGTCACTATCATAAAACCCCTAAGACAAGGAAAGAGAACTCCCAGGCTAAGAAGGACAAATTTCAGCCTAGATGCATGAGGATGCGGAAAAAGTAATATCCCAAGAGCTGATGCATGTCCAGCCAAAGGTATGTGGTGTAATAAATGCACAAAATATGGATGTTTTGTAGTTGTTTGACACACCAAAGCAGTCAGGGAGTTGACTCATATTACAGACAATCAAAAGCCATTTTGGGGAGGGAGCTTTCACCAGTGATGACACAGAGCCTGCCTGGAGCGTGAAATTGAATATTCATGGAAAGGCTATTGGCTTTAAAATTGGACTCGAAGTCGCAATCATCTCAGAAGGAACTTACAATCAACTTCAACCCCTGGCAAAGCTGAAGTCAGCTGACACAGCCCTGATTAGCTCTGGAGGTATTCTGAACTGCATGGGCCAGTTCACCACAGAAACAATTTATAAAGACAAAAGCTTTGCTTTCAGAGTGCATGTGATCAAAGACCAACAAGTATCTCAGCTACCATATGGCAGCCATGATGGGCCTGCTGCGAAAGGTGGAAGAATTTGATGGAGGATTTGTTAATGGACTTTTGAAAGGAGATCCAGTATAAATCAACTTAAGAGAATGCTGAACCATACAGTGTACAAATACCCCTACCAGGGAGATCTTGGAAAAAACTGGCTGCATATTTGTGTGAATTCAGAGGACATCATTGCCTTGTTCTTGTGAACTACTTTCCCAATGTACTTGAAAGACATAATATGTTGCAGTAGTAGTCAGAATCTGAAGTGCACATTTGCTCATTTTGGTATTTCAGACAATTAGTGATGGACAACAGACCACAATTCACTGCAGCAAAATTTGTCATTCCAAGCAAAATATGACTGTGATCATATCACTAGTAGCCCACATTACTCACTAGCGAATGGAGAGGCTGAGAGAACCGTACAGACAGACAAGAAAAGCTTACAACAGGAGGATCCATTCCTTGCTCTTCTGAGTTACAGATCAACACCGAAGAGTGGTTACTGGATATAGTCCAGTACAACTTCTGATGGGAAGACAACTCAGCACTATGTTCCAATTTTGGAAAAGAAACTAATTTTCAGAGTGGCCAGACATGAAAAGAGTAGCCAAATCAGATAAAAAAACTAAAAGAACGCAAGAACACTTTTACAACAGATGTCAGTCAGAAATTTGCCAGGTCTAGAACCTGGTGCTTGTATTTGTGTCAAATTGGATGGAGAAAAAAGATGGACAACTCCAGCTGTCGTAAAGAAAAAGAATTCAGCACCCAGATTATATGCAATCAACACCAACAGAGGAGAGTTCAACAGAAACCATCAAGATCTACAGTTTATTCCTCAGGAAGAACAATCAACAGAACAAACTCTACAGATGACGGAGAAGAAGACTCAAGGACTCTTAAGACCGACCACAGCCAGTTGTTACAAATAATGGATAGCCAGAATACTGAGTTGTTACGTGTTTGGGTCATGTACTTAGAAAATCAGTACGATTCAGAGATAGTTAACAGACTGATACCTACTGAACTTCAAAGATTGCCTGATAGTATAAATATAGTGAATGGTACGAATGTAGAGTTTAAAGGGGGAGATGTAATGGAATGCTAAACTGTATTAAATTTGTTAGTCTCTAGGGTGCCACAAGTACTCCTTTTCTTTTTGCGAATACAGACTAACACGGCTGCTACTCTGAAACCTGTATTATACCATTTAGCCACTAGGTGGCACTGTCTGTAAAAACCTTATATAAGCTAACCTCAGGTTTCAGAGTAGCAGCCGTGTTAGTCTGTATTCGCAAAAAGAAAAGGAGTACTTGTGGCACCTTAGAGCCTAACAAATTTATTAGAGCATAAGCTTTCGTGAGCTACAGCTCACTTCATCGGATGCATCCGATGAAGTGAGCTGTAGCTCACGAAAGCTTATGCTCTAATAAATTTGTTAGTCTCTAAGGTGCCACAAGCTAACCTCAGACATACTTTCCCGTGCATTAAAGGCTCTTATGATGAACACATCTGGTGTGTATCACACTCAGAAGCAAGCTCTGTAGCCAGTCCATAGCTCATACAGGAACACGATAGGGCCTATGAAGCTTGTCTACTCACTTGTGTATCTCATTAGCAGGACAATCCTATCTCCTTCTTCCAAGATATCACAGGGTCATCTTGCAGTGCCAGAGATGCAGCTGTACCTTACAGGTGGTGGGAAGGTAGAATTTATAAAAGTCATGTACTCACTACTTGCCACAGACCTCAGTTCATGGATGTTCCATTCACACTGCTGCATAACAAGATTTTGGATGATGGGCTATATAGCAGCTATGTGTTGACAAAGAATTACTCACATGCACTTTGCCCAGCTTTTGGAGCGAGGATTTTGGCAATGTTGCCAGTTCTTATGATTTTATCACAAGTCTTGTGATAGTATTTTTCTTAAAGCTCTAGCTCCTGTAATCAAGCTATTATGTGAGAATCTCAGCTTTCATTAAAACGAGAGAGAGTTTCTAGCCCTCAGGATCGCACAGAAAAACTTTGAAAACATGAACCCTAAAGGCTCAAAACCCACAAAGCAAATTAAAGAACCTAAAATGTATTATTTATTAAAATCTCACAATTTTAAAGCCAATCTCATGATTTTGGGCCTGACTCATGATTTTAAAATCAGGGTTGTCAACACTGCTTTTGTGAATAGCTGCTGATTTATATAAAAACAACAAACAAAACCTTTCATACTGTAAACTGTAAATAAATACATTTGTATGGTAGACATTGACAGTAATTGTTGCTGGGACCTTGTTCATGCCCTAGGCAATGTCTGATGGCACAGAAAAGTATTTCTTTTCAGACTAATAATACAATACTCTATGCAGCCCCCTCACTGACTTTCCAACATGTATGCCACGGAAATTTTTCTCTGAAAAGACACCATGCCACTAAGCTGCTTAACTTTCTGAGTCTGTACATAATTCTCATCTCTGAACTATGTTGTGACTCTCTGTTGCCTATTTCCATAAGGAGAGCCCCTAGTGTTATCCATGGGAATTCCATACAAGAAAGGAGGGCAGCATATTTCACACAGATTCTCATTGCAGGGTCCCGGAGCTGTATGTCACAACAGTATTTGCTATGAACTGGTGTGAAAATAAATAAGTCTCTAAAAATGCCCAATGGTTTGTTGGGATTTTTGCAAGATAAATATGAATGTTACTGAAGCCTGATTTGCAAGTTAAGTAGAGAAATAAGTATTGAAATTTGCATTTTGTGCTTACATGTTCCTTAGCTTGGATGACACTTTATATTAGTGAGATGAAACACTACTAGGTTTTCTTTTGACCCAATTTCCTAAACTGTTAGCATGTATTTATGTTCAAAATTGCCTGATTTGTGCATACAGTTACTATGACAGCCTATTAAAATGATCTGTAAGTAACTGTAAGCCAATGACCAATTATATGTATAACTGGTCATTAGCATACAGTTTACCCCAGTATACATGTAGATATAATAATTGCATGCATAAATTACATATGCAGTTGTACACAGAATTTTGCACCTCTTGTCATGTGTATAGAGTTTCCAAAATCATTTCTGAGCATATATATTGAGTGCACCAGTCACTATGGTGCTTAGGTTCCACATGCAAGAATTAAAGTCTCAGTTTTCACCTGGAAGGACCATTCTCTCTGCTGATTGAGGTTGTACTATTTCTGCAAGAGCTCTCTTTGTAAAGAAGAGGACTGGCTGGCCAAAGTGTTCCTGCCTCTATTGAGGAAAGGCGGCTGTAAACAGTTGCCATATCTGTTCTTTAAAAGAGTCAAGACATGAATACATCTTGATCTCCTGCTGTAGGGAGTTCTAGAACCAGGACCTGAAACAATACTGAGAGGTGTTTTTTAAAGTGGGTCATTCATTTCAGACAAGTATCCCATACCACATCTCTTATGTATTATTAATTTTGCAGCTTTTCTTTTTTGGTTGATGCATCCTTCCCCAAACGATTTATAGTATGAATGTTTCATGAATGAAGAGTGCTAATCTTATTTCATCATTTTATGATAAAACCTCATAAGCTTCTCAGAAATCTGGTTTGCCTTGAAGAAAATTAAGTTTAATTGCAGTCCTATCATTATCATCTACCCTAAGAACAGAAGTCATGACAAAGCATGAAAGATGTTTCACCAGATTCCCATTGTGTGCTGTTAGCAGAACATGCATGAGAGCATTTTTGCAATATCTGGTACAAGAGGTGAATCATTACTTTTCATTATCAATAAAAATCCACTTCTCAAATTTCATGGTATTACAGGGCTGGAATATATAGGGCTCAGAGATTTATTTTTTTGCATTTCCCAGAGGGGCAGGCCACACAAAGGCTTCTGCACTGCAGACTGAGGTAAACTATGTGTGTATCTGTCTACTTAAGTCATTATATGGCCCCTATTTCAGTTGCAGCTGAATGGCTCCCAGGTAATAAAAACTGGAAATTACAGGAAAAGTCTCTCTCTTTTCCTTAACAGCCTGTAGGATGAATACCTTGATTAGCTTATAGGTTTGTGTGTGTGCAACATGTGTATATGTGTGAAGAACATATTCAAGGGAAGCTAACTCAAATAGATGAGATTTGCATTTAGCTGTGAAAGGGATGAGATTGGAAATTATTTCTCTCTCTTATGGGAGTGAGTCCTGCAGTTTGCCTCCAGATCCATGTCATCCAAAAATTCTGGCTCCTGATTCTCTAGCTTCTCCCTTCTGGTCTATGGTTCCAGTCTTCCAGGGGAATGTAGCAATCATGGAAGGGTGAGAAGAAGTAATAATCTCTCCGGTAGCTGGGGCCAATCTACAAAGGATTATGAACATGAGATCAGAGATCTTAAACTGGACCCTATTCAATATGGAGAGTTGAGTACTAGGCTGATGTGCTTGTGCTGACCTATGTTGCTAAGAAGACAGGCTGTTGCCTATGGGAGGTTTTTCAGAATGTGTGACAAGCTTGAATCTCTGTGGCCAAGTCTGCATCCAGTAGGATGCGGTAATATGTTTAGTAGGCTGTCAAGCAATGAAAAAAATGTATTGCAATTAATCACAGTTTTAATCTCATTGTTAGAGCAATTAAACTCCTGATAAACTCCTTTTACTGTGCTAGGTGGGTTCTCTTCAGCTGAGCTAGCTCTTGTTTGCAAGGGAGGGTGGATTTTACCTTAAGGACTCTGCATGCGGCAGGAGAGGAGAGGCTGGTGTAGGGAGCCTGAGCTTGCCAGGCCCTTGTTCTCTATGGGATACCCCCCGGAGAAAAGGGCTGGCCAGGGGCATTGGGACATGGTGCGGGTGGGTAGGGGGAGTGGTCCCCAGAGTGAGGGTCTGGCCAGGGCAATGGGGCATGATGCAGGGGGGAGCAGGGATGGTTGGTCCCCCAGAGAGAGGGGGCAATGGGGCATGGTGGGGTCAGGATTCCTACCTCTCTGCTGGAGCTGGGATGGGAGCCACTTCCTCTTTTTTCTTTTATTCCCATCCTCTGGTGGCAGCTTGAGTTACAGGATCTGACCGGACACTGTCAGGTCTCTCTGTAGCTGCTGACTCCCTCCCCACCTAGAAGTATGCGATTAATTAAAAAAATTAACACATAAGAACATAAGAATGGCCATACTGGGTCAGACTAAAGGTCCATTCAGCTCAGTATCCTGTCTACCAACAGTGGCCAATACCAGGTGCCCCAGAGGGAGTGAACCTAACAGGTAATGAACTAGTGATCTCTCTCCTGCCATCCATCTCCACTCTCTGACAAACAGAGGCTAGGGACACTATTCCTTACCCATCCTGGCTAATAGCCATTAATGGACTTAACCTCCATGAATTTATCCACTTCTCTTTTAAACCCTGTTATAGTCCTAGCCTTCACAACCTCCTCAGGCAAGGAGTTCCACAAGTTGACTGTGCGCTGAGTGAAGAAGAACTTCCTTTTATTTGTTTTAAACCTGCTGCCCATTAATTTCATTTGGTGGCCCCTAGTTCTTATATTATGGGAACAAGTAAATAACTTTTCCTTACTCACTTTCTCCACACCAGTCATGATTTTATATATCTCTATCATATCCCCCCTTAGTCTCCTCTTTTCCAAGCTGAAAGGTCCTAGCCTCTTTCATCTCTCCTCATACGGGACCTGTTCCAAACCCCTAGTCATTTTAGTTGCCATTTTCTGAACCTTGTCTAATGACAGCGTATCTTTTTTGAGATGAGGGGACCACATCTGTACGCAGTATTCAAGATGTGGGTGTACCATGGATTTATATAAGGGCAATAAGATATTCTCGGTCTTATTCTCTATCCCTTTTTTAATGATTCCTAATATCCCGTTTGCTTTTTTGGCTGCCGCTGCACACTGAGTGGACGTCTTCAGAAAACTATCCATGATGACTCCAAGATCTTTCTTCTGATTAATTGTAGCTAAATTAGCTCCCATCATATTGTATGTATAGTTGGGGTTATTTTTTCCAATATGCATTACTTTACATTTATCCACATTAAATTTCATTTGCCATTTTGTTGCCCAATCACTTAGTTTTGTGAGATCTTTTTGAAGTTCTTCACAGTCTGCTTTGGTCTTAACTATCTTGAGCAGTTTAGTATCATCTGCAAACTTTGCACCTCACTGTTTACCCCTTTTTCCAGATCATTTATGAATAAGTTGAATAGTATTGGTCCTAGGACTGACCCTTGGGGAACACCAGTAGTTACCCCACTGAAAATTTACCATTTATTCCTACCCTTTGTTCCCTGTCTTTTAACCAGTTCTCAATCCATGAAAGGATCATCCCTCTTATTGCATGACAACTTAATTTACATAAGAGCCTTTGGTAAGGGACCTTGTCAAAGGCTTTCTGGAAATCTAAGTACACTATGTTCACTGGATCCCCCTTGTCCATGTGTGTGCTGATCCCTTCAAAGAACTCTAATAGATTAGTAAGACATGATTTCCCTTTACAGAAACCATGTTGACTTTTGCGCAACAATTTATGTTCTTCTGTATGTCTGACAATTTTATTCTTTACTGTTGTTTCAACTAATTTGCCTGGTACTGACGGTAGACTTACTGGTCTGTCATTGCTAGGATCACCTCTAGAGCCCTTTTTAAATATTGGTGTTACATTAGCTATCTTCCAGTCACTGGGTACAGAAGGTTTTAGAGTAGCAGCTGTGATAGTCTGTATTTGCAAAAAGAAAAGGAGAACTTGTAGCACCTTAGAGACTAACAAATTGCAGAACACAATGCCATCCACAGCCTCAGAAACAACTCTGACATCATAATCAAAAAGGCTGAGAAAGGAGGTGCTGTCGTCATCATGAATAGGTCGGAATATGAACAAGAGGCTACTAGGCAGCTCTCCAACACCACTTTCTACAAGCCATTACCCTCTGATCCCACTGAGAGTTACCAAAAGAAACTACAGCATTTGCTCAAGAAACTTCCTGAAAAAGCACAAGAACAAATCCGCACAGACACACCCCTAGAACCCCGACCTGGGGTATTCTATCTGCTACCCAAGATCCATAAACCTGGAAATCCTGGATGCCCCATCATCTCAGGCATTGGCACCCTGACAGCTGGATTGTCTGGCTATGTAGACTCCCTCCTCAGGCCCTACATTACCAGCACTCCCAGCTATCTTCGAGACACCACTGACTTCCTGAGGAAACTACAATCCATTGGTGATCTTCCTAAAAACACCATCCTAGCCACTATGGATGTAGAAGCCCTCTACACCAACATTCCACACAAAGATGGACTACAAGCCGTCAGGAACAGTATCCCCGATAATGCCACGGCTAACCTGGTGGCTGAACTTTGTGACTTTGTCCTCACCCATAACTATTTCACATTTAGGGACAATGTATACCTTCAAATCAGCGGCACTGCGATGGGTACCCGCTGGCCCCACAGTATGCCAACATTTTTATGGCTGACTTAGAACAACGCTTCCTCAGCTCTCGTGTCCTAATGCCTCTACTCTACTTGTGTTGCATTGATGACATCTTCATCATCTGGACCCATGGAAAAGAAGCCCTTGAGGAATTCCACCATGATTTCAACAATTTCCATCCCACCATCAACCTCAGCCTGGAACAGTCCACACAAGAGATCCACTTCCTGGACACTACGGTGCTAATACGCGATGGTCACATAAACACCACCCTATATCGGAAACTTACTGACCGCTATTACTACCTACATGCCTCTAGCTTTCATCCAGATCATACCACACGATCCATTGTCTACAGCCAAGCTCTACGATATAACCGCATTTGCTCCATCCCCTCAGACAGAGACAAACACCTACAAGATCTCTATCATGCATTCTTACAACTACAATACCCACCTGCTGAAGTGAAGAGACAGATTGACAGAGCCAGAAGAGTACCCAGAAGTCACCTACTACAGGACAGGCCCAACAAAGAAAATAACAGAACGCCACTAGCCATCACCTTCAGCCCCCAACTAAAACCTGTCCAACGCATCATCAAGGATCTACAACCTATCCTGAAGGATGACCCATCACTCTCACAGATCTTGGGAGACAGGCCAGTCCTTGCTTACAGACAGCCCCCCAACCTGAAGCAAATACTCACCAGCAACCACACATCACACAACAGAACCACTAACCCAGGAACCTATCCTTAAGACAAAGCCCGTTGCCAACTCTGTCCACATATCTATTCAGGGGACACCATCATAGGGCCTAATCACATCAGCCACGCTATCAGAGGCTCGTTCACCTGCGCATCTACCAATGTGATATATGCCATCATGTGCCAGCAATGCCCCTCTGCCATGTACATTGGTCTAACTGGACAGTCTCTTTAAAAGAATAAATGGACACAAATCAGACGTCAAGAATTATAACATTCAAAAACCAGTCGGAGAACACTTCAGTCTCTCTGGTGACTCGATTACAGACCTGAGGGTGGCTATCCTTCAACAAAAAAACTTGAAAAACAGACTCCAACGAGAGTCTGCTGAATTGGAATTAATTTGCAAACTGGATACAATTAACTTAGGCTTGAATAGAGACTGGGAATGGATGAGTCATTACACAAAATAAAACTATTTCCCCATGTTATTTCTCCCCCCCCCACCCCACCCCCCACTGTTCCTCAGATGTTCTTGTTAACTGCTGGAAATGGCCTACCTTGCTTGTCACCATGAAAGGTTTTCCTCCTCCTCCCCCCCCCGCTGCTGGTGATGGCTCATCTTAAGTGATCACTCTCCTTACAGTGTGTATGATAAAACCCATTGTTTCATGTTCTCTGTGTGTGTATATAAATCTCCCCACTGTATTTTCCACCAAATGCATCCATGAAGTGAGCTGTAGCTCACGAAAGCTTATGGTCAAATAAATTTGTTAGTCTCTAAGGTGCCACAAGTTCTCCTTTTCTTTTTGGGTACAGAAGCTGATTTAAAGGACAGGTTACAAACCATAGTTAATAGTTCTGCAATTTCACATTTGGGTTCTTTTAGAACTCTTGGGTGAATGCCATCTGGTCCCAGTGACTTGTCACTGTTAAGTTTCTCAATTAATTCCAAAACCTCCTCTAATGACACTTCAATCTGTGACAATTCCTCAGATTTGTCACCCGCAAAAGACAGCTAAGGTTTGGGAATTTCATAACATCCTCAGCCATGAAGACTGAAGCAAAGAATTTATTAAGTTTCTCTGCCATGACTTCATCGTCTTTAAGTGCTCCTTTTGTATCTCGATCTTCCAGGGTCCCCACTGGTTGTTTAGCAGGCTTCCTGCTTCTGATGTATTTTAAAACATTTTGTTATTACCTTTTGAGTTTTTGGCTAGCTGTTCTTCAAACTCCTTTTTTGCTTTTCTTTTTACATTTTTACATTTAATTTGGCAATGTTTATGCTCCTTTCTATTTACCTCACTAGGATTTGACTTCCACTTTTTAAAAGATGCCTCTTTATCTCTCACTGCTTCTTCTACATGGTTGTTAAGCCACGGTGGCTCTTTTTTAGTTCTTTTACTGTGTTTTTTAATTTGGGGTGTACGTTTAAGTTGAGCCTCTATTGTGGTGTCTTTGAGAAGTGTCCATGCAGCTTGCAGGGAATTTACTCTAGTCACTGTGCCTTTTAATTTCTGTTTAACTAACCTCCTCATTTTTGCATAGTTTTCCTTTCTGAAATTAAATGCCACAGTGTTGGGCTGTTGAGGTGTTCTTACCACCACAGGAATGTTAAATGTTATTATATTATGGTCACTGTTTCCAAGCGGTCCTGTTATAGTTACCTCTTGGACCAGATCCTGCGCTCCACTCAGGACTAGATTGAGAGTTGCCTCTCCCCTTGTGGGTTCCTGTACCAGCTGCTCCAAGAAGCAGTCATTTAAAGTATTGAGAAATTTTGTCTCTGCATTTTGTCCTGAGGTGACATGTACCCAGTCAATATGGAGATAATTGAAATCCCCCACTATTATTGAGTTCTTTATTTTGATAGCCTCTCTAATCTCCCTTTGCATTTCATCGTCACTATCACGGTCCTGGTCAGGTGGTCGATAATAGATTCCTAATGTTATATTCTTATTAGAGTATGGAATTATTATCCATAGAGATTCTATGGAATATGTTAATTTTGTTTTCAGTTAATTGCAGGCGTTAACTATGATTAATTGAGAGCCCTGATATTTAGTAACTCATCGGACAATTTATATCATAAAAGCATCCATGGTCCAATTTCAGCCTCATTTATGCCAGTTTTATCTATAAAAACAATGCAATCAATTGAGTGTGAGTCACTTCTGACTTACACGAGTGAGAGATCAAGCTTAGAGCTTCAGGGCCCAATCTTACTGCCATTAAAACCAACTGCTTTGCCGTTGATTTGATAGAAGAAGAATCATGGCCTTGTGGTAAAGGTGTGACCCTGGAAAGCTGGGTTCAATTCCTAGCTTTCCTACAAACTTCCTGTTTAACCTTGGGCAAATCATTCAGTCTCTCTATACCTCCATCCGCATCTGTCAAATAAGGATAATAATAATTTCTCCCATGCTTTTGTCTGTCTAGTATATTTAGATTGTAAGCAGTTCAGGGCAGGGCTCTCATGATGTGTCTGTATTGCACCAAGCACAGAGGCCTGATGTCAGCCGGAACTGTGGCACTAATATGATACAAATAATAACAATAACTTTTAATTTGGATTCAGAACTGCTTAAGACAGAATGACACAGTTCGGTAAGTCAGGTAAAGATCCTCCGCTCTTATCTATTTGAAGCATATCTGGCTTCAAACCACTTTCTTTCTCATCCTTCCCGTGGCCAACCAGTCTCGCACTGGGGCTTATCCTTGGCCAGCTCAGATGATCTGGTCTTTCATTTTTAATATATTTTTCTGGAATACATTTGTTTGAAAATCATCTTCGTATAAAGTAACCTGGAAACTCAGGAATGTTTCCATGCTAAGCTGTTGAACTGGCCTCTGTAGATTCATATGACTTCTGTGTTTGTGGTCCCGAAGGGGACATGTCCTCAAAATTGTGAGGATTTTGTGCAATGTTTTCTTATGCTAATATCTGAATAAGGTATTTAATTAAGCATAACTTATTCCAGATTCCTTGTGGAATAAATACATACTTTGAAGGACTGCAAAGCTTGGGAGTTTTGTAACTATATATGAAGACCTTTATGTCTTTCCAAGTTAGTCATGACATAAATCTTTATTCCCTGTTTAGTGGCAAATATGAAAGCATTAGTGGTTTCCATTCAGTTCCAGGTAGACAGGTGTCCATATAATCAAAACAAAACAAAAGAACCCCCCCAACCCCTCCTCCCCCCAAAACACAGGATAGCAATTAGTTTACAAAAGAAAAGGAGTACTTGTGGCACCTTAGAGACTAACAATTTATTAGAGCATAAGCTTTCGTGAGCTACAGCTCACTGCATCCGATGAGTGAGCTGTAGCTCACGAAAGCTTATGCTCTAATAAATTTGTTAGTCTCTAAGGTGCCACAAGTATCCTTTTCTTTTTGCGAATACAGACTAACACGGCTGCTACTCTGAAACCTGCAATTAGTTTAGTTAGTAGTCTCAGGAGAGAGCCCGTGGATTGAATAGAAATGAGAAGAACCTGCTACCCACGTAATCATACAGACGGGCCCCTGGTCAAAGAGGATGAGTCACATCGGCAGGCTGTGTGGGGAAGCTTGCATTGGTGTTGCCCTCTGTGCTACCCCTTCAGTGATGAGAATGTGACACGTGACAATCTGGCATCTTTTTTTTTTTGAAGTTAAACCACTAAATATACTTTTAAAGGGAAACATAAATCAGGTCACTTTATCCTCCTTTGATGAGTGGGCAATATGGAGCTACTGTAGATGAGAATGTACATTTTTCTCAATGTGTTGGTGATCTAAAAGTAAAATGGAGTACTCGTGAGCATCTGATATATTCCCTGGAGGATTTTGGACCTATAAACTAATACATGAATTACACTGATATACTCTCTCTCTCTCTCTCTCTATAGCCCTTTCCACGTGTGAGAGGTGGAGTAATTGTATTTTATTTTTAATATGAATCATCTTAATTTAATTATGAATCTAAATATCACATATCTTGTCAGTTTATGTTAAAATATTCTTCATCTAGAAAACTATGGGTGAGAGTACATGAGAGAACAGCAAATGCTTATATACGATATTATTGGTTTCTATGTATTCTCTGAAATTAATAGCAAAGAAGACGATAAAGAGAAATAGGGACAAACATAATGTATTTCCTGGCTACGCAGATGTTGCCTAAGCTATCTAAATCCTGGAGTTTCATGCTGCAATACCAATCACAGGGCCAGTTTGTGCCTCCAAGATCTATGCATTCAAGTTTCAACCTTTGCAGACAAAAGGGAAGGAGGGTCAGCTATTTCTGGCCATGTTGTGCTTACCTGAGTAAGGTAATATCTCCTGGGCTGTCTGATTTATTCTGCAAAATGTCTCTTTAAGGGGAGGGCTGGGATAGATGTAACTAGAAGACCCTGGTAACATGGAGAAGGCATACAGCCAGTGTGGATGCACAAGTTCTCAACAGAAATGGCTTTAGTCTCTCATTGATACCCTGGGATCACATGGGTCAGGTAGTGGGCAACTCCAATCTTCCAGTACAATCACTGGGAAGAAACTCCATGAAGGATCCATGCAGTTTTTGACTCCTCCATAGTTCACTCTTGTGAAGTTTACTCCAGAAAGGCGGGTTGGGTCCCTAGTTAGTAAGCTGATCTGTGACGATGAAGAGCTTTGAGTCCTACTGAGATATATGATAAACAAAGCATACTCCTGGGATATTCTTGCCCTCGAGGTGCAAGGTAAAACCCATGCAGTGTCCCTGGAGGAAGTTGCGTCTTGGTTCTTAAAAAGAAAGCAATAGTTTCAAAAGCAAGCAAACAAAACATTTGGGTTGCTAAAATCTAAGTATGCCAATAATTTGAGAAAGATTATGATAATATTTCTAACAATTAGGCTAAAGCATCCTCCAGGGATGCTGTCTGGGGTTCATCTTTCTTTCAGTTTAGATATTATAGAGTCAGGTGCCTTACAAATAACAGAGAGATACAAGTTCAGTGGTAAAATGTTGGCCACATTTGGGAGAAATTTGATTTATAAACAGCACCTTACTACAGATTAACTAATAGACTTCTATGAAAAGCTAATGTCAGAACTTGATAAAAGATCTATTTAACAGTTATACCCTAAAGAAATCGGCTGATATTGTTGTGCTGTTTCTGCCTCTACTGGAGAGAATTTTTCACTTGCAAAGATGAACTGTGACAGTTTCTTGTGATTGTCCAAGTACAGTGGTGGGCACTTTCTGAGGTACCACACAGCGGAAACTTTGTACGTAGACTATCAATAACTGGCTTCTCAGATCTCACTGTCTGGTAACTGATGACAAAAAACCCCAGTATTACAGATGTATATATACATCCATTGAATAAGAAAGTTGATCTTGTGGTTAAGGCATAGAACTGTGATTCAGGAGTCTGGGATTCAAGTCCAGTTTTGCCACAGACTTCCTGTGTGACCTTGGGTATGTCGCTTAAGCTGTCTGTTCCTCAGTTCCCCATCTATAAAATGGGGATAATGCTTCCTTTCCTCCCCCCAACTTGTCTGTTTAGACTCTAATCTTTTGGGACAGGGACTGAATACAAATAATAATTCAATTAACTGTAATGAATGTGCCTTGTCTGGCAACTGAGTCAAATTCAGCCCTTGGTGACATTGTTTACAAGTTATTGCCTATTTGAAGCCTGGAAAACTAGTGTTTGCAATTCCTGAGCATATACTTTGAGCATGACTTTTGAATTGCACTGAGTAGGTCCCTTGATTTTTAAATTATGAACTAAAAATCACCACACTGAAATATTGTCTATGATTATTACAGCTTCTGAAGCCTCCTTCCAAAGGGTGCAGAGAATAAAATAAGCAAAAATGCTTATTTTACACACTCGTCTGCATTTAACCCTTCAGTCTGTCTGTGCTAGTGTTTTACTTGTGTAGATGAGGCAAGTAAACTGAGATCATAGCAGATGTGTCCCATAAAGCTTTACAGAAAATCATTGCTTTTTAATCCCTTTATCCCTGCTATTTTCCTACTGCTGTGAAAATCCAGTGGCAGGAAAAGCTGGCATCATGTAGGACAGATGCATAATGTGTAATGCTAAGTAGGCAAAAATCCTTCTGTTTGAATGATACTTAAAATACACTTTATATGCCAATGTTAGCTTTGTCTGTCCTACATAAATAAAAATAATTTATAAATACTCAACAGAGAATTACATATATTTATGCTAACCTCTTTTATGCATGCTGATTTGCTATCTAGGGCTAATCTTACTTCAATCAAATATAGGTTAGCCAGGATGCTAATGCACTGAAATGGTTTATGAAAACAGGTACCACAGAGAGATGTTTAGGCATAACAATATGATGTGCATTATATGTTCTACAGGACCTAATCTCAAGCCCTTCATTTTAGTTTGTGTATTAGTTTTCTCCCTGCATAAACAGAGAGACCTGGCTTAGAGTATAGACTTGTACCAGAGTGCCTATCAGGCATCTAGAAATTTTCAGGTGCATGATTGCATCCTTGATCTTCACATTAAAGTATTCTTCCTGACTGTAGTACAAATTTAATCAGCTAAGCTACATCATCTTACTACTAAAGACTCCATGAGTTCTGGAAGTTGACTAATCATCACATTATGGGAGAATAGTTTGTACTACAAGGGTCAGAATTGATTTACTTAAAGTACAGAAGTAAGACTTGAATACTATACAGTAGCTGTAATAAAAGGCAAATATTTTAATGAGCATAAGGTATTAGAAAGGGGGATGATTTACAGGAATTATTTTAAATGCGTCATACATGTTTACATCATGCACTTCTTTAATGGGAATACTTTGAAGTGAAGTTATGAATTTATATTGACTTCAATGGGAGATTTGACTGATTAAGGACTGCAAGATTTGTCACCTACTATTAAATAAATTGTGTTGATTTCAAGACTCAGGAGTTAAATTAAATAGTTAATTTTCAGAATACTAACATTTATTCCTAAATAGAAAACTAGATTTAATATGTTAAGGTTGAAAGCTTGTGTTTCAATGGAGTCCAGCTAACCCCCCAATATTTTTACCCTTTCTTTGCAAAAATTCTACAAATTCTTTAAAAAAAAAATAAGCAAAACCCTGCCATCCAAAAAACCATGAATGTTAAAACATCTAGATATGAATAGTTAAAGAATGGGCTGGATCCTTTAATGGGTTGGATCCACTGTCATATGAATGATCCTTTGTCATTGAACGTTACTCACTCGGCCCCCAGCTAACCACCCAATCTCAATTTTGCCACCTATAATTGTATAAAATATGTGAAAATGGTTTACATCATAAATTAAAATTTAAAACCAAAAAGTTTAACTCTTTTATATCACTTTTCAGCCACAGATCTCAAAATGCTTTGCAAAGGAGGTAAATACCACTATCTCCATGTTACATCTGGGGAAACCAAGGCACTAAAAATTGAAGGATGGGATTTTCAGAAGCATTGAAAGTAATCCAGATTCTAATGAAATGCGTCGGAGTTTAATCATTCACTTCAGCAGCAGCAAAACTAGGCCAGTGTTCAGCGCTTTTGAAAATCCCACTTGAAACAACTTACCTGTGGTCGCCCAGCAGCCCAAATGGCAGAACCAGGAATAGAACCCAGGGCCCTATACGTTGGCCCAATGCAACTTTCATTTAGGGTAAGTGTATTACCCACCACTACTGGGCCCAGTTCTGCATACCTTACCAGAAATGGTAAACTCGCACTGATTTCCATGGGCGTTATGTCAGAATGAGGTTCACAAGTTCAGCCTTGCCAAATGGTTCATAACAGATCATGGGGACAATGGACTAGATGCTTAGTAAATCCATTGGCTTAAGTCTGGTGGAACCGTCTGGTGGACAGAATAGCACAATGGCTCCAGAATGCCTGCTAAAGGGATATAAGCCCAGGTAGATAAAAACAGAGGATGTGTGGTCTTTTAAGCTAGGGCTGAAAGAAATATAGAGCATCAAAGCAGTATCAATTGAAGAATCTGACAACAAAAATACGTGTTCCTTCAGCCATAATAATTTTAAACACTGGTTCATTTTTCTTCTCCTCTTGACTGTACATTCAATATAAATTTCATGAGAGTGACAGGATCTCAAGCTGTTCTCATCTGACTTCAAAAACATCTGCCTCAGGAAATGACTTTTTGTCTAACCTCTGAGGTTTTTTCTCATTATCTTACTAAAGAAGTATTCTGTAAAAAGCTGCTATTCTTTAAAAAAACGTTTACCTAAGGTTCACATCAGTCAAACAAAATGTGATACATTTGTGGTAAATAGTGTAGAAATAAATGCTCTCCTTCTAGGGAGCAAAGTGTTAAAGTTTTAAAGGGATACTTCATAATTGTAGTTTGTATTATGGTAGGGCCAAGAGGCCCAAATCAAGATCATGTCCCATTGATCTATACATACACAGAGGAAGAAATGAAGGAAGATATATTATCCCCATTTTATAGCTGGAAAATGGAGGCAGATGAAATGACTTGCCCAAGGTCACACAGAAAGTCTATGGACGAGCTAAAAATCGAGTCCAGTCCTCTCAAAGCCCTGATGTAGTGGTGTTATCTACAAGACCACAGTTCATCATCCATATCAAAATAAGTTAATATGTCATTTCAGATACTACATCTACTCTGGAGACACCCTGCTAATTTTTGTGGCTTCACACAATCATAATTTCTTATATCTAAAATGTAATTTCCCCTTGCTTCTGTGTGAAAGAAACACCCAAAGAGAAGGGAAAACTGGCTGGCCAAAGCCCTGATTGTTTGCCTAAGCATGTGCACGCCAACAGGGGCCTGGCTGACTACAGAAAAACAGTGAAAAACTGTCTCCCACAGTATTCTTGCCAGCAAGTTGAAGAAATATGGATTGGATGAATTGACTATAAGGTGGATAGAAAGCTGGCTAGATTGTCGGGCTCAACAGGTAGTGATCAATGGCTCGATGTCTAGTTGGCAGCTGGTATCAAGTGGAGTGCCCCATGGGTTGGTCCCAGCACCAATTTTGTTCATTAATGATCTGGCTGATGGGATGGATTGCACCCTCAGCAAGTTCACAGATGACACTAAGCTGGAGGGAGAGGTATATATGCTGGAGGGTAGGGATAGGATCCAGAGTGACCTAGACAAATTGGAGGATTGGGCCAAAAGAAATGTGATGAGGTTCAACAAGGACAAATGCAGAGTCCTGCACTTAGGACGGAAGAATCCCATGCACTGCTACAGACTGGAGACCAACTAGCTAAGCGGCAGTTCTGCAGAAAAGTGGATGAGAAGGTGGATATGAGTCAGCAGTGTGCCCCTGTTGCCAAGAATGTTAACGGCATATTGGACTGCATTAGTAGAAGCATTGCCAGCAGATCGAGGGAAGTGATTATTTCCCTCTATTCGGCATTGGTGAAGTCACATCTGGAGTATTGCATCCAGTTTTGGACCCCTCACTACACAAAGGATATGGACAAATTGGAGAGAGTCCAGCAGAGGGCAATGAAAACGATTAGGGGGCTGAGGCACATGACTTATGAGGAGAGGCTGAGGGAACTGGGCTTATTTAGACCTTGCCTACACTGCCACTTTACAGCGCTGCAACTTTCTCGCTCAGGGGTGTGAAAAGACACCCACCTGAGTGCTGCAAGTTTCCGTGCTGTAAAGTGGCAGTGTAGACAGTGCACCAGCACTGGTAGTTACTCCCCTTGTAGGGGTGGTTGTTTTATAGCACTGGGAGAGCTCTCTTCCAGCGCTGGTGCTGCGGCTACACAGCCACGTTAAAGTGCTGCCGAAGACGTACCCTTAGTCTGCAGAAGAGAAGAGTGAGGGGGAATTTGATAGTGGCCTTCAACTATCTGGAGGGGGGGTCCAAAGAGGATGGAGCTAGGCTGTTTTCAGTGGTGGCAGATGACAGAACAAGGAGCAATGGTCTCAAGTTGCAGTGAGGGAGGCCTACGTTGGATATTAGGAAAAACTATTTCACTAGGAGGGTGGTGAAGCACTGGAATGGGTTACCTAGGGAGGTGGTGGAATCTCCATCCTAAGAGGTTTTTAAGGCCAGGCTTTATAAACCCCTGGTTGGGATGATTTAGTTGGGGTTGGTCTTGCTTTGAGCAGGGTGTTGGACTTGATGACCTCCTGAGGTCTCTTCCAACCCTAATCTTCTATGATTGAACTGTTTAACTAATTCATGACGAATTCACCGACTTGTTTGGGGGTGGGGGTGAGGGTGGGAGAGGAATAATCTTTAAAAAATTCCCCCCAAATTGAAACATAATGTTTTGTTTTTGTTCTAAATGAATTTTTGTTTGAAATGTCCTTTAATTTTATTTAAACATTCAAAAAAAGTTTTAAAATAGTCAAAATCAAAATGAAACACTTAGATTTTTTTTACAAAAATTTCCAACATTTCATTCAACCCCAAATGATTTTTTTTCACCTTTCACATTGTCAACATTTTTAACAAATGTCATTTTTTGGTTCGACTGGAAACCAATATTTTTTCAATTTTTTGGAATTGCCAACAAACGGAGAAATCTGTTATTCATCCAGAACTACAGCTGTGTGTGGGTGGTTAAATTGATGGTATATCATCAATTTAATTGATCAGAAAACTAGTCAATTGTGGAGTCACAATTATAAGGCCATATTATTGCTTTGAAAATGCATGCAGGGGGATCCATTGGCTTCACTGGAATCTGTGTAACCATCCAAAACCCATGTATGAGTCATAGCAAAGTCCTATAGAATGAGCAAAAATGCTAACTTTTCTATAGTAGGGTTTTTTTTTGCGATTTAACAGAAAATTATCTCTCTCCTAGGGAATCATAAGATGCTTTTATGAATAACTTTTATAGGACCTACATTTCTATAGACTTTAATTGGTATAATACCTATTGTATTCTAAAGGACTTTCACTTAACTTTTTTTAAATGTATTTAATCAAATAGATCTGATCTTGATGTCTCGGGCACATTATCACACATCCGATGAAGTGAGCTGTAGCTCACGAAAGCTTATGCTCTAATAAATTTGTTAGTCTCTAAGGTGCCACACGTACTCCTTTTCTATTATCACACTAATCATCCTAGGATTAAAACTGGGAGAACACACCCATCCATAATGAGGGTCTGTGTGCACTATGGGGTTTTTAATATGAAAGAAAAATGAACAAGGATATTAAGAAAGGGGAAAATATGGAAGTCCACATTTTTGACAAAGCTTTGAACTCTAATTCTCATTCCTATAATCACGGATGCCTTTAGGCACACATCTCAGTAACTGCTATATTATGCTTAACTGCGATCGCTTCCCAAAATTACTCTTTGGTGAAATAGACCATTTGTGCTGCTTAGCCATAAAAATGACTGATCTTTGGTCTTACCAGGAACACTGGCACTTTTCCATTGCGAAAACAATTATAGCTTCAGTGCAATAGATGTATCGAGAAGGGAGAAATGAAACAAACAATGTAAGTGTCCATATCAACCCTCCCTTCTCCCTCAAATGCCTTTAGACTGGTAGGATTTTCAGAACTCCTGAAATGAATGCTTTCTGAAATAAATATGCTTCCCTGAGGGACCAGACAGCTTTCAATCCTGCTTCTGTGAAGGTGAGAGAGCTCCATTTTCATTTACTATTTATGAGATGCGCATTCAAATTATTGAGTGACCATAGGATTCTGTGCTCTTAAGAACCTGCAAATGAGATACGCTCATTATTTTTTAATGTAAAGAGGATGATTGCAAACTTTGCAAGGGGATATACAACCTCAGAAATCTTTACATGGCTTTACTGTAGGATATATATTGATGCTGTTCACTTAAGAAGCTAGTAAGCTATACATAGTATTTACCAGATACTCTGCCTGACATTGAGGTAGTATTTATTGGGAATAACATTGAACAGGTTTTTTTTGTAAAGCATGACTCATAGAAAATTTGCCTGCTCTTTTTGTGAATTTTGCTGTAGTGTGATTAAGTAAATCCAGGATCACATTTACAAAATAAAGCTTCTGCTTAATAAGGAATTTCATTCTATCTACTCCTATGTCCCTGCTCAAGGAGAAAGCTCTCATTTATGCATCCAAGTTTTGTACAACCCTAAGGAAAACTAGAGTCAGATAAATGTAGTTTAATAATCCCATGTTCATTTTTTTTCTATAAATTAAGATTTATTTTATAGGATCAGACCATTAGTATCTCAAGTCTAATGCCCTGCCTCCAGCAGTGGCCAATATTGACTTGATGTTTCTGAAGAAGGAGAAAAACCTGGATAATATATCTAGCTATTTGTGCAGTAGCAGTTTCTGATCTGAGCCAAGGTGTATGATCTCAGAAGCGGAGAACTAACAATAAGGAAAGTATTGAAAACTGCATTAAACCTGTGTATTGCAACCACAGGTCCTTTTTCACTGTATACCTGTCCTGTTTCCTTGGTACCAAAGAGATCAGAATAATGATCTGGATTTAGGTTGTCAGTGGTTCTGAGGAGTTTACAGCTGTTCTCTCTCCCTCTCACATGGAACACCCGCAAACACCCTCCTGTCCAGGAAGTTACATACCAATGTTACTTTTACTATCTCCTGTAAGTGTGTCACTAGCCACCTTTAGTGAACTTTCTGTACGTTCCTTTGAAATACATTCCAGCCATTGGACAGGGGAGGGGATCATCACCTGTTCAAGGGTACTTTTGGAGGTATTTCTACAAAAAGTGGCTGATCTGGGGAAGCTGGACATACTGTTATGTATTATCATACTGCATCTGGTACCTAAGAACTACATTAATTTGGCTATTTCATTAAACTTACACCTCAGAACAAGTGTAACAGTCTGACAGAAGTGAACTTGTTTTATAAAAAGATGATGGGTTGGACTTGTTTTAATGCTGTCTTGATTAGCACTGCTAATAAAGTTGTATCTCCCACCCAAGTTATGAGCTGTTTAAAATGTATCCCCTGCTGTTGGCCCACTTGTAGGGCTATGTTAGTATTGGCTAAAAGGAGCTTGCTAAAAATGAAGGCAGATGATGAACCTGCTACATGCTTACAGCTACTAACTGTGAACATGGCACATGAGCTTTCTGATGTTATTTCTGGCTCTCTGGCATTTTCAAGCCCACACTTGTACTTCTTTTCTGGCTGAGTGGGTAGGAGTCCAGTCTATATTCTCTGTTGTCATGCCCACAAATCAGGGATGCTTTTGGGGCAGATGCAACTCTCGCAAACATTCTTTTTTCTCTATTGTCCCAAATAAAACAACCGTAACCACTCAGAGTCACATCCCTTCAGCAGACTGTCCGCCTTTGGAAGGACAACCACTTCTCTCTTGGGCTCTGTTTGACTCTCCACTTTGCTCTCTAGCTAGTTTGAGGATAAAATCTACAGTGAGCTTGCCTGCAGTAAATATAGAATCTGTAGGCTGTACACATGTATTGTATATACTTTGATTGTCCAAGTCTTGATGGATTAGTGAGGCATCTGCTGCAACACATCTTGTCTTGTCTTTTTTTCTTCAGATGCTGCAGACTCTGGGTCTCTTTCTTCTGCTATTCAGATAATCTTTTCTTGGACAAAAATGTCAACAGGTGTGACTAAGTATAAAAAGACATGCAAGTGATGAGTGTTACTCTTTCTGAGGTTGGGACACACCTTGTGAACTCACCAAAGACAGCTCAAGATACTACAGAAAATAGTAAATTATATGGAAGACTGCCACATTTCTGCTAGGTTGCTTTTGTTGAGCTAATTATGACTATTGAACACTTATGTGGGTAGTACCTAGAGGCCTCTACCAAGTCTGGGCCCCAGTTACGCTAGGCATTGTACAAACATGCAGTAAATTAGTCTCTGTGCCAAAAAGTGTAATTAAATGTATATGTGTATGTTAGATTTTGATACAGTACAGCAGAGATGTATGGATCCAAATATATAGCATACAATACATAGTACACTCTTCATACACAACTATTACTTTGCTTATTGAGCCAGAAAAGAGCACTAAAATGTAAGTCTGGGATTTTCAAAGGCAAGGAGTCTAAGGGAGTTAGGCACCCAGCATTGAAAATCGCAGCCTAATTCCCTTCATTTGTGTTCTCTCCCATTTTGTGTCTGCTTTCCACAGGTGTTCTAGGGGACTGATTTATTGGTAGGAAGGGTCATGGAAGTGATGAATTTTGAGAAATGGAAATATTGCAGAAAGGAAAGTTTGAACATGTATAAACATGAGGATTCCCAACAAAAACCAGATTCTAAGAGATATGCTTATCCAATCAGGGAATAGACACAGTGACAAGTGTTTGATGAAAAGTAATAAAAGCAGCTCAAATTTCTAATTTTTCAGAATGAACACTTCTAATGAACTGTTTGTGACTGGGCTATCTAGCAAGTGTTGTTCACAGCCGTTACATTTATCAAGTAATTGCAAATAAACTCAAGAAAATTGTAAACTTTTCACAGTAAATTCATGAAAAGAAAGAATGGTCAAATTCATCAAATAAATTACTTGCTGGATGAACATTGCTTTTTAGAACAGAAATGGCTGCATGCCACATAAAATGATGGACAAAAAAACCCAAACAACACAGCAGTGAGAACCAAAGGGTGTATTGTACAATAAAGTGTTATAGATCTGACAAAAGTAGGGGCTTGCCACAGGAACTTGTGTGGTGTTTCCTTGCTATAGCCTGGACCAAGCAAAGCATTTAAGCGTGTGCTTAACTTTAGGCACAGGCATCATCTCATTGATGCCATTGGGACTACTCACACGTGCTTAAGTACCTTACAAAATCAGGGGCCTACATCAGGAGATTGCTGTAGTTCAATATGATGTGATGCAATTTCAGAAGGCCAGAGGAGACCCATTCTCCCTTCCTGTGGGTGCAGTTTCTGTTAGATTGCAGAATAATCTGCCAGTGGTAGTTGTGCAGACCCCATTGCTTGCAACATTTAAAACTAAACTAGACAAAGTACTCAAAAATGTTTGTTCTAACTTATTATATCAAGGGCGTGGACTAAATGACCCAGTGCAGTTGGGTTTTCCCATTGCTAATTTAAGTAATTCTGTGATGCAGGCCACTGAATTTAAATGTAAAATGGCTGAATTTTTAACACTTGGATAGCTGCTTCTACTAGCAATGATGATAATTAAGAGTTTGTATTTCTAATGAATAGTTAATTTAATCTGCATTGAGAACCTACAATGAAATTTAAATTTTTAAAGTGATAGTACTATAAAGCACAATTTCTTGACAGTACTTATTTGAACAGCTTTCCAAGATAGATAAGGGATTACTACACATTAACAGAGAGCCACATCTGGGCTAGAAAGCAGCTCTTGATTAACAGCCCACTGCAACACTGAACAACATTTTTAGGGCAGGATATGTAGAAGAAGATCACATGCAGTTGAAGCTGCAAGGAGAATGCATATAGCCAGCATGTAATTAGTTGGGATTAGCCTGAGGGATACTGGCTTTAACATCTGTATTCTTATGAAAAGTATCTGTGTTCTTTAAAGACCACATATAAAAAGGATCCTAGTTTTACATCTCCTCTGAAAGACCTATTTGCAGTAATGGTATAAATGCCGAAACTCAGGCCACGCTAGCATAATACCAGCTCCATACAGACTGACATGACAGGGAGAATTAAGAAAAGACTGTCTGATTGAATTCTGAATTTCCTTGCTGATTGAAGTTTGAATCAGAAGCCAAGATAGTTTGGAAGCTGGGCACATAAATTTACCCAGTTTCAAAGAAATTTACATCAGAATTGGATTTTTCTAGATTTACACATTAGTATCCATCTTTATTTACATCTGAAACAATTTTTTCAGTTGGAATTTGGCAGGTAACTGAAATTATATTTTCAAGCCATTCATGTGGCAGTACTGGGGGCGCTGCCCCTGGACTAGGAATTCAGTGAAAAGGAAGGTAAACATGCCTTTCTTGCTTTCGAACTTCAAGCACCACTATGTATGCCCTTGTGTCAATTTATACTCTATCATCAGTCATTGGAGAAAGCTTTATCTGCAGTCTGTGCCCTGAAAAATGGCAGCAAACAGCAAATTAAACAGGTTTGCCTGCCGTTTGCACAAATGTTCTCTTCTAAAACCATCTTGGTACTCCCCAGACTCAGTGTTCAACGTTCAATTGAGAGTAATGCTATTTACAGGCTAATATTTTCCTCTTTGGAATACGGGTAACCAAAAATGGCACACTGGGATTTGGGAATTATTCATAGTCCAGGATTGAATTCTTCCTCTTGCAGCACCTCCGGACAGCAGGTGTGCAAACTGACTTAAGTTGTGGAGGTTGGGGTACAATAAAGTATTGCAAATCAAAAGACATCTGAAAGGGCTCAGTAATCCTCTTCCATAAATTGTTCAGTGTTCTTTACTCAGCAACAAGAGGATGTGAGGACTTCAACTATAAGAGGTAGGAGTGCTGTCTTGCTAATATTCTGAACCACCACACTGAGTCACTGGGAAGTTAGTTGATATGTAGCAGCAACTGCAGCTTTGCAGGGGTTGGCTTTTTTATTTTTTTTTATCGTTTCCCACTCATAATTTCATCTCCTAGCTTGACTGATATTTGATCCCTGTGAGTTTCCCAAACAAAGAAGAGCAATTATGGTCTCTGATTAAAAAGCCTCGGCAGCATGGTGTGTGCAAATCAAGATAAACATTTGTCTGCAACTGTTCTCTTTGTGCCCTTGAGGGCTTAAGCTCTGGCTTCGTTCAGGTTGCAGAAATATTTGCTTTTGCTGTGATTTCAGCATGTGGTGATGGGAGCGAGGGGAGGAAAGGGATAGTCCTGGGTCTGCAAAATGGAGATAAGGACTGAATTACTGGAAGGGATGGCTTAAAGCTGGCCAGTAGTCACCTGCAGATAAAATGCTTTTGCAATGAGTAGATTTACAGTATCCAGCAAGGTAACCACAATTTCTCCGATGTATTATTCAGATTCAGACTGAGGACATGTGTCTATGTGGTTCAGACAACCCCTACCCTGTATCGCCTTTCACAGTACACCTGTCAGTGTCACTGATCACTTTAAAAGATAAACATGAAAATATTTTGGCGTGTTTCAGTGGAGCTGCTCTTGCCATAATGATAGTGGGTCACTCAGAATTTCCATCCTAAATTGCTTTGATTGCAGGGGTCCTCACTTAGTTATTAAAAAAATATACCAGGCAGGAATTTGGTTAAAGGAAAACCAAGAATGATATTTTCAATCCCACAATTTAAAAAAAAAAAGTTTTCATAATCCCCCCAGTGACTGTGTATTTGAATAGTGGAGGCACATAATTGCATATATACAACACAGGAAAGATTTCCTTGGTTAAGACAAAATAGAAGAGTGGAACAGGTCAAATTAAACCTCCGATCCATGCTTAAAATATACGTACTTTGCTGAATCAGGTCCTTAGGGCTAATTACTGCTGTTTAGGCAGAGCCCCGTTGGGGGCAGTGTGGAGTTGCACTGTCTGACAGGTTGATATGGTTTGTGCCTGCCTCCTTGTGCTCCTTGATACACAGGGGAGTGCACCTGCTGAGGCACCATGCAAGAGGATGCAATGTGGCCTTCCTTTCACAGCTGGCTAGCTCTTCTATCTGCTCACTCCTATAGAGGTGGCCTCCAGTATAAACAAGCGCTGCAGATGAGGTCTGTCCCTGCATGGAATGTGGATTCCTTGCCCCCTCTCCTCTAGTGCAGGCCCCCCCCAGCCATAATCTGGCCCTAATTGCTTTTACTGGTCTTGAGTGAAGCCATTTACAATGACTGAACAATTACGGTTGAATTATTCAGTATGGATTTTATCATGTGGCTACAGGGTTTTTCAACTAAAGCTTCATGCTGCAAGCTGAGAATCGCTATGTAGATTTACAAAGCTGCCTTGTCTCTGGAACCACCCTGTCCCCTTTTTTCCTCCTTTCCACTGCTTTGTCCACGTCTGCCATTAGCTGAGCCCATCTGCACAACAACTGTTATTGCACCAGGGACCACACCAAGGCACAAATCTTACTTACTTCAGCTGTGTGCATTGTATGAACTGTCACTCTTTCTGCAGGTGATTGCCATTGACTAACAAAGAGATACTGTAAAAATTACATTTCTTTCTGCAGAGCCTGTAGGACTTAAAACTGTGTTTTAACCATTACTCAATTATTCTTTTCTATTCATGTTCCTATACCCCACCCATCGCCATGATGGAGAGTGCCTAATCCTGTAACAGGTCTATGCTATAACATAAGTCTATGATTTATTGTCGGGGACTGGGTCATAGACAGTCAGGCCTAGTGGTTGGCATCCAAAGGCCAGAGCCAAGGGGTGAGACAGGGTCAGAACTAGGGCCAAAGGTCAGAATTGGATTTCCAGGCATCAGGAGCAGGGCTGAGAGAGGACCAGAACAAAGCTGGGTGCCGGGCAGGGTCCAGGGTGGAACAATAGAGCAAGAGGAGGGCTTGGAACGAGATAAGCACAGGGAGGCAGAGAATCTGTGGATGTGCATACTGAACAGTCAGCAAGCTGCCCGCTGGCTTCCTCATCCAGGCAGGCAGGGTGCTGTGTCGGGTAGCCTGGCTGACTGGATGTTGGGAGTATTGAGCAGGTGCAGCTACATGGTCTTACTCCTGACACCCATTTACACAGGCTAGTCTGAACCATGTTCTAATAAAAAGAAAAGGAGTACATGTGGCACCTTAGAGACTAACAAATTTATTAGAGCATAAGCTTTCGTGAGCTACAGCTCACTTCATCGGATGCATTTCCGATGAAGCCGTAGCTCACGAAAGCTTATGCTCTAATAAATTTGTTAGTCTCTAAGGTGCCACAAGTACTCCTTTTCTTTTTGCGAATACAGACTAACACGGCTGCTACTCTGAAACATGTTCTAATACGATCCTCAACCCAGTATAAATTGCCAGCATATTGATGCATTCTTTGATTCCTCTGGCCCCCTTTCTTTGTGTTTGCTGTGCTTCCCTGGGTTCATAGGCTCTAAGGCCCTCCTCTCTATTTCTAGGCCTGTCTCCACTTTTCACTACCACCCTTTCTCATTTATCTCCACCCTGTCCCTCTCTCAGGGCTAACTTCATTGCCTAGGAGAACCAGTACCTAATATATGTACATAATACGTAACAGAACCATGTTCAAAGCAGCGTGAACCTTTCCAAAGGTACAGAACTTCAAGAACAGTAATACTTATCCCATCATGTTCATTTGGGTTTGAAATTCATTGGAAAATAACTTGTCTCTTTCCCTAGCACACACAGTATGTTGTGTACTCTAGACATACTTGGTTTTTGTTTAGTACAAGTGATTTAATACATCACTCATATGATAACGTTACGCATCCGGACATAACTCGCCACAAGCTCTGTTCTTTTGAATGGCCAATCAAATCTACAATTAAATACATTTTACTACTATCAATATAATTTATTATGGAATTTAAACATTGTGCCAGAAACCTGTTGTCTGTTCTGAAGCTTCCAAATTTGAAGTAATTTCTTATCAAAATTAGTTAAGTACCAAGAATTGTACAGGTTGTGCAGTTTTAATCCATGATTGTTTCCTGTTTCTTTAAAAGATGACTTTAGTTTGTAATAGATGAATTTATAACAAAGCTTGAAATGACATCATAAGGAATGAATGAAAATATAAAAATTTTCCTCCAAGGTGCATGAGGCCAGAATTGGCCCAAATTCTTTGCCTTCAGAAGCTCATTTTACCTTGTTTGCTTTTTTAAACAGTGCACGGTGCTGAAATAATTTAGAAGATAGCAGGGAACAAAGGACATGTTGAAGCCTTGATGGGGAAAATAAATAGATTATGCATAGACCTCTTGGGATATGAAGCTTGGCCATATGTGCAGTAGAGATATGTTTCAGTGACAAAAGAGGGGATTTTTTGCTTTTAAAAATTTAAAAAATAGGGTGCTATTTGTGTATATTCCATAATGAAATGGCTTAATTGATTTTTACATATAAATTACATGAGAGAAAAGAATCCTTACTGTCTCCACAACTGGACTGTTCTTTAAGAAGGGAGTGCTTGGGAAAAATCACCTGCTTAGAGCTTTGCTTGCTTAAAACAATAAAGCTGAGGCTAGTGAGCATGAGTGGATGGCTCAGGGGATTCATAATGGCATAGTACCTTCCAAATGTAGGTCACTGGTTGAAATCCAGCCAGGGGAGTTAAGGGCAGAAGTCAGGACAGTATTTTTCATTGTGCTGTTATTGTTGGTTCAATTGAAAACGTGACATTGTGGTGACTTGGCCATATATCTATTTATATATATTTTAAAAAGGGGCTTAACTATTTATGGTCTCATACATGCTATATATTATTTTTAGATGAAGAATTAAACTTAAAAAAACCCCCAAACCAAACTAACCAACCAAAGAAAAATCAGCTCTGGCAAGCCTAATTCAGATTCAATAAGCAAAACCCTTCCTAAGAGTCTAGCCTGTCTCAAGGGTGTTGGATTGGCTGTGTTTTTCGCTCAGTCTCTCCTTTCTCCAGCAGTATTTCACTGCAGAGAACATAAAACATTTTTCACTCCTTAGGATGGAAATGTGTGATGTCTTTAAGGGTTTTTTTTTCCTGAAGAATTTACTCACTTGGGTATATAGAAAGCCTAGAGACCTAAGTGGCAGAAATTAGATTTTGATTGCCTCAGGCCTCTGAAAGATTTACAGACCTCTGGAGTTAAAGAGATGTGAAGGCTATTCCTGATTCTGTGGGCTTGGCTCTCCCCAGCCTTTCACCTTGGGTAGCCATTAACACCTGTGCAATTCATGTTTAAAATGGGAAGTGAAAGATGGAGAATTTGGATTTGATACACTTTAAACCCACTTTATATTGATTTTTGCATGGGTGTAAATGGCTTCACAAGGTGTAGGCAGTGTCAAATCAGGCCCAAGGCTGAAACTTCATTTTAGAGCTGGAGTATCTGATGTTTGCTGTGTGGCTGTAGTGAGTGTGTCAATAATACAAAGCAGTCACACAGTCAGGCCGAAGAAAACAACTTGTCTATAGAGTCAAACCAGAATTCACAAAGATGTGTTTGAACAACAAAGCCCAAAGTGGTTTGCATGCTATTCAGGACGTCTTTCTAACATTTGAATGACAGAATTTTTGTTCATAAAGTTTTTCATGGAAATAGAATATTTGTGGGAATATTGGCACAAATATTTACACTAGGTGTGTTCAGGGCTCAACTTGAAAGCTTTTTGTGAACAGCGAATACTCAAAGCAAAAACCATGGTGAATAGTTTGTGAGTGAAATGTGCTTAATAACAAATTTTTCAAATAACCAAGAAATTCAGGATATCTGAATTCTCTTTGAGGTTAACTGGTGAACAGAAAAGAGGTCTGTATTTAAAGCTCTTTGTAAGAGATTTGGAGGACAGGATTAGAATTCAAAATGATCTTGACAATCTGGAGAAATGGGCTGAAATAAATAGGATGAAATTCAAGAAGGACAAATGCAAAGTGCCACACTTAGGAAGGAATAATAAATTGCACCAATACAAAGTGGGAAATAACTGCCTAGGAAGGAGTACTGCGGAAAAGGAACTGGGGGATACTGGGGGAATTGGTGGATCACAAACTAAATATAAGTCAACAATATAATACTGTTGCAAAAACCCCAAACATTATTCTGGGATATATTAGCAGAAGCGTTGTAAGTGAGACACAAGAAGAAAAGCTACTCAGCACTGATAAGGCCTCAAGTGGAGGAGTAGTGTGTCCAGTGCTGGGCACCACACTTTGGGAAAGATGTGGACAAGAGAAGAGATCAACTAAAATGATTAAAAGTCCAGGAAACATGGCCTACAACAGTGGTTCTCAACTGTCGTCCACCGCTTGTTCAGGGAAAGCCCCTGGCAGGCCGGGCTAGTTTGTTTACCTGCCGCGTCTGTAGGTTCAGCCGATTGTGGCTCCCAGTGGCTGCAGTTCACTGCTCCAGGTCAATGGGGGCTGCAGAAAGCGGCACGGGCCAAGGGACATGCTGGCCCCCCTTCCCGCAGCCCCCATTGGCCTGGAGTGGCAAACCGCGGCCAGTGGGAGCCACAATTGGCCGAACCTGCGGATGTGCGCACCAGGGGCTTTCCCTGAACAAGCGGTGGACCATAGTTGAGAACCACTGGCCTACAAGGAACGATTGAAAAAACTGGGTTTGTTTAATCGGGAGAAGAGAAGACTGAGAACATGATAGCAGTGTTCAAGTATGTAAAAGATTGTTATAAAGAGGGGGGTGATAAATTGTTCTCTTTAACCACTGAAGACTGGACAAGAAGCAATGGGCTTAAATTGCAGCTAGGGAGATTTAGGTTGAAAATTAGGAAAAACTTCCTAACTGTCAGGATAGTTAAGCACTTGAACAAAGTACCTAGGGAGTTTGTGGGATCTCTGTCATTGGAGGTTTTTAAGAACAGGTTAGACAATCACCGGTCAGGGATGGTTAGATAATATTTAGTCCTGGCTCAGTGACTGGGACTGGACTAGATGACCTATCAAGGTCCCTTCCAGGCCTACATTTCTGTGATATCTATGATTATTTGATTCAATGGCCCAGAACTGTGTATCAGAATTTAACATTTCATTTTGGAAAAAGTGTTTTTAGCTCTTATAGTTGCAAAGAAAAGAATCCAATGATGAAATGAGAGTAAATTGATATAGTGCTGTCTTCCTGGTTTTACAGACAGGCTATTTGTCTGAAGCAATACATCTGAAAGGTGTGAACTCCCACATTCATCTCAATGGGTTGTTGACTCTGAAATCTAATGATGATGATTTAGCAGCTATATTAATTATTTCACTGCTGATCACCAGGGATCCTAGAAATCCATTTGCTATGGAAAAACATAGAATTTGCATTTTTACAGAAAATCTTCAGTTTTTACATTTTGTGAAAAAATAAAAAATATATACAGTAGAACCCCATTTAGCCTAGTCTCCATTATCTAGCTCTCTGTATAAATCGAATCGGGGCTGTCAGCCCCAGGTGGCAGGGCTGAAGCTCTCCATATTATCTGAATTTTCATTATCTGATCAGGTCCTGGTCCCAGTTAGATCAAATAAATGGGGTTCCACTGTATCAATAAAACATTATGTTCAACCAATACCTATATATATTGTGGCTAGGGAAACCAACATTCAACATTTCATTTTAATCACAGGAAAATATGGATTTTTATGTTTTTTTAATCAAATAATTTTTTTTTAATCACAGAAAACTAGAATTCCTGCTGATCACTTTAGCTGAAATAGCCAACTGATGAACCTGTTCCTAAATCTAAATCCTTCACTTCCCTACATCCCCAAATCCCCAACTGTCCTATGGAGCTACGTCCAGCATGTTCTCAGACAGCTGCAGCATCTTAGCATTGTCAAAACAGAAATCATCAGTGCTTCGAGCGTTTAGAGGCAGAATGAAATCAATCTAATAACAAAATAAATAACAAGGGCTGTTGGATTTGTTCCCATTTGTATTTAATTCATTAAAATCGTTGTCCTTTGAATTGACCTGAAGCTGCTGTAGAATTTCCAGTCTGCTTCAGAATCTGGAGCAGCTTTGCTTCAGAGTGCATGGGGCCTTGTTATCTTCCTTAAAAAAAGTATGCACTGTGAATAACCTGTGTGAAATACTTCCCTGGTGGGGAACTGAGTCCAATACATGGCACTAGACGTTTTGTGATGACCACAGCATTCCCTGGTAAATTATAATTTTTTATTACAGTAGCACCTAGAGGCCTCATCTGAGATCAGGACCCACTGTGCTAGGCACATCTTAGGGCTTATCTTCACTGCATCAGGTAGCTCAACATTTGAGTTTGCCTACTTGGGTGAAAGTGGGTTGCTAGGGGTAAAACTTGAGTTATACTTGAGCTAAAAATATATTGGAGACAAATTTATGACAGTCCCTACCCGGAAGATCATATAATGTAAACAGACCAGAAGGGGAAACAGTTGTGAAGTGAAAAGAAAAGGAGTACTTGTGGCACCTTAGAGACTAACAAATGTATTTGAGCATAAGCTTTCATGAGTTACAGCTCACTTCATCGAATGCATCTGATGAAGTGAGCTGTAGCTCACGAAAGCCTATGCTCAAATAAATTTGTTAGTCTCTAAGGTGCCACAAGTACTCCTTTTCTTTTTGCGAATACAGACTAACACGGCTGCTACTCTGAAAGTTGTTAAGTAATTTGCCCAAGATCACACAGTAGGCCAGTGGCACAGCCAGAAAAAATAACCAGGTCTTTCGAATCCCAATCCAGTGCCCTATCCTATTCCTGTCGCTGCCTCACCAGAGATATGTCCAGATCTAAATCTCAGACCTGTCATCCATATACACTGGGAAAGTTTGGAGTCCAGTCCTAAACTTTGAAGCTTGGGCTGAACTCTAGTGCAAACAGTCTAGTTTGATCCCGAGCTAGGATTTTTGTACCATTTTGTAGGGCTTAAACAAGTTGTTCCTTATACTTTTTGCTGGAAAAAGACCTTTAAAAATATGAGTTCAGCATAATTCTTCTCAGCCTCACAATATGTTTGTTTAATGTGTAAGAGTCGATGTTAAATTAGAAATTAGAAAAAATATTCCACATAGACCCTGTTTCTCTTTCAGTACAATTTCATCTATTTAAATGCTAATGGAATGCATAGCTGATAAGGTCTTGCCAAGTGCAATGTCCATATTATATTTATTGTTGTCCTAGGCTGTGTAAAATAAATGCAATTCCCACAGGTGCTCATATACTGCCTCCGGTATTTTTAGGTTTGTGTCTGTCATTGATAAAAGGTATTTGAGGATGACAACTACCTTGCACAATTCTGGTCCTTAGCGTAAACAATACACAGAGAATCATTTTCATGCCCAACTAACCTCTCCACCACTCAATAACACTTTCCAAGGAAGACCTTGTAGTCATTGTTTTGTCGTCATAGTTTGATGAAGAAAGTTGTGCCCCCATGTTACTGGGCCACATATTCTTTTAAAGCCTGTTCCTGCTCCTTTTGAGATTCAAGTCAAAACTCACATTGACTTCAGTGGTGGTGAATTGGGCAGCTAATGAGTGTTTAGTACTTGAAGGGTGAGAGATGGTGTGGATTAAGGTCCATGATTTGGCTGGAATCCCCAGAGGGAATTTTGGCTGACGTGGGCACAGCTCATGACTGGAGGAGTAGCATACCCCCTGGAGAGCGGAGAGTACTGCATGTTCCTCTTTAATGCATGGCTGTTTGTTCTAGCTGGTACAGAGTGGGTAGGGGAACCATGGCTTCTCCCATACAGTCCTCTTTCAAGCACCTGTTGCCTAGATGGATGCTGAAAGGGAGCAGAACTTGTGCTTCCCAGGAACATTGTGGCTAGCCACCATACAACAGTATAAGAGAATCATAGAATCGGAACTGGCAGGGACCTCGAGAGGTCATCTAGTCCAGTCCCCTGCAGGGGGAGGATCCCCACAACTGGACCCTAAGGGCTTGATTCCTCACTCACTGATGTCAATGTGAGTTTTGGTGTTCACTTCAGTGGTGGTAGGATCTGGCTACAGTTCAGGAAAGCACTGAAGTACATGCTTAGTTTTCAGCATAGGCTTGAGTGCTTTGTCAAATAGGGATAGAGAACTGATTTCACCTAGGGCCCGAGTCAGTAAAGAGACAAAAGCCTAAAGCAATTATGCTATTTTGCTACAGTGCTATGAATAATTTTCAGATTTTGAAATCCATGTAACAAACTCTCCCCAGTACAGCTGTGAAGGGAAATACGCATGATATGTTAAGCCTTAGAAACTCTCCTTAGAATGTAGAGCCAGTGCACAGAAAAAATTACTTTCTCACAATAAATTACATTGCTTGTCCCTGTGTTGCTGATCGTCTGTGTGCCAGTCCCATGGTTCTTTTAAATGCTTCTTTATTAACTCGTACAGATACAGACTGACATCATCTTCCTCTCCAAATGCAAACAGATGGACATCATACCGAAAGGACTGAAGGTAAAAAATCCATTACAATCTACATACCACACAGACTATGCTGACAGCTTGTGCCACACACTCTCAAAGAAACTGCGGAACCACCTGATCAACATCCTCTACAGCAAACAGGGAAAGATTAAGAATGAGCTCTCAAAACTGGATACTCTCATAAAGAACCAACCTTCCACACAAACTTCCTCGTAGCTGGACTTTACAAAAACTAGACAAGCAGTTTAAAACACACACTTTGCTTCTCTACAAAAGAAAAAGGACACTAAGCTATCTAAACTACTACATGCCACAAGGGGCCACAACAATGGTTCCCATAACCCACCCAGCAATATTGTTAATCTATCCAACTATACTCTTAGCCCAGCAGAAGAATCTGTCCTATCTCGGGGCCTCTCCTTTTGCCCCTCCACCCCCAAGAACATGATACAGTTCTGTGGTGACCTAGAATCCTATTTTCGACGTCTCCGACTCAAGGAATATTTCCAACACACCTCTGACCAACATATTAACCCACAGAGACCTTCCTACCAACACTACAAAAAGAGGGATTCTGGGTGGACTCCTCCTGAAGGTCGAAACAGCAGCCTGGACTTCTACATAGAGTGCTTCCGCCGACGTGCACGAGCTGAAATTGTGGAAAAGCAGCATCGCTTACCCCATAACCTCAGCCATGCAGAACACAGTGCCATCCACAGCCTCAGAAACAACTCTGACATCATAATCAAAAAGGCTGACAAAGGAGGTGCTGTCGTCATCATGAATAGGTCGGAGTATGAACAAGAGGCTACTAGGCAGCTCTCCAACACCACTTTCTACAAGCCATTACCCTCTGATCCCACTGAGAGTTACCAAAAGAAACTACAGCATTTGCTCAAGAAACTCCCTGAAAAAGCACAAGAACAAATCCGCACAGACACACCCCTAGAACCCCGACCTGGGGTATTCTATCTGCTACCCAAGATCCATAAACCTGGAAATCCTGGACGCCCCATCATCTCAGGCATTGGCACCCTGACAGTAGGATTGTCTGGCTATGTAGACTCCCTCTTCAGGCCCTACGTTACCAGCACTCCCAGCTATCTTTGAGACACCACTGACTTCCTGAGGAAACTACAGTCCATTGGTGATCTTCCTAAAAACACCATCCTAGCCACTATGGATGTAGAAGCCCTCTACACCAACATTCCACACAAAGATGGACTACAAGCCGTCAGGAACAGTATCCCCGATAATGTCACGGCTAACCTGGTGGCTGAACTTTGTGACTTTGTCCTCACCCATAACTATTGCACATTGGGGGACAATGAATACCTTCAAATCAGCGGCACTGCGATGGGTACCCGCATGGCCCCACAGTATGCCAACATTTTTATGGCTGACTTAGAACAACGCTTCCTCAGCTCTCGTCCCCTAATGCCCCTACTCTACTTGCGCTACATTGATGACATTTTCATCATCTGGACCCATGGAAAAGAAGCCCTTGAGGAATTCCACCATGATTTCAACAATTTCCATCCCACCATCAACCTCAGCCTGGACCAGTCCACACAAGAGATCCACTTCCTGGACACTACGGTGCTAATAAGCGATGGTCACATAAACACCACCCTATATCGGAAACCTACTGACCGCTATTACTACCTACATGCCTCTAGTTTTCATCCAGATCATACCACTCGATCCATTGTCTACAGCCAAGCTCTACGATATAACCGCATTTGCTCCAACCCCTCAGACAGAGACAAACACCTACAAGATCTCTATCATGCATTCCTACAACTACAATACCCACCTGCTGAAGTGAAGAAACAGATTGACAGAGCCAGAAGAGTACTCAGAAGTCACCTACTACAGGATAGGCCCAACAAAGAAAATAACAGAACGCCACTAGCCATCACCTTCAGCCTCCAACTAAAACCTCTCCAACGCATCATCAAGGATCTACAACCTATCCTGAAGGACGACCCATCACTCTCACAGATCTTGGGAGACAGACCAGTCCTTGCTTACAGACATTCCCCCAATCTGAAGCAAATACTCACCAGCAACCACACACCACACAACAGAACCACTAACCCAGGAACCTATCCTTGCAACAAAGCCCGTTGCCAACTCTGTCCACATATCTATTCAGGGGATACCATCATAGGGCCTAATCACATCGGTCACACTATCAGAGGCTCGTTCACCTACGCATCTACCAATGTGATATATGCCATCATGTGCCAGCAATGCCCCTCTGCCATGTACATTGGCCAAACTGGACAGTCTCTACGTAAAAGAATGAATGGACACAAATCAGACGTCAAGAATTATAACCTTCAAAAACCAGTTGGAGAACACTTCAATCTCTCTGGTCACTCGATTACAGACCTAAGAGTGGCTATCCTTCAACAAAAAAGCTTCAAAAACAGACTCCAAGGAGAGACTGCTGAATTGGAATTAATTTGCAAACTGGATACAATTAACTTAGGCTTGAATAGAGACTGGGAATGGATGAGTCATTACACAAAGTAAAACTATTTCCCCATGTTATTTCTCCCCCCCACCCAACCCCCCACTGTTCCTCAGATATTCTTGTTAACTGCTGGAATTAGCCTACCTTGCTTGTCACCATGAAAGGTTTTCCTCCTTTCCCCCCCCCCCGCTGCTGGTGATGGCTTATCTTAAGTGATCACTCTCCTTACAGTGTGTATGATAAACCCACTGTTTGATGTTCTCTGTGTGTGTATATAAATCTCCCCTCTGTTTTTTCCACCAAATGCATCCGATGAAGTGAGCTGTAGCTCACGAAAGCTTATGCTCAAATAAATTTGTTAGTCTCTAAGGTGCCACAAGTACTCCTTTTCTTTTTGCGAATACAGACTAACACGGCTGCTACTCTGAAACCAGTACTAAACTAACCCGAAACTGAGATTGGTTCCACTGAAACTGCTTTGCACTGATTAGTGCATATATGTTACCCCAGTGGGAACTGGTGTAGAGAGCATCCAAAACCCTTGTCCGCATGAGGTGTTTTCTTACCTGCTGGTCCCAATGGATAGCACGACACCAGTGCTAGCACTGGTGGATGTGCTAATGTAAAGCAGACTTGGCTGTTTTTCTGTCTAGATGCTTAAATGGCTCATCACCTTAGTATATGAGCCCCTTCAATTATTAATAGATGTTGTCTTCGTAACTTCCTTGTGAGTAGGGATTATTCCTCTGACCCTGTTTCCATTGTAGGCACAGTTAGATAACATGGTTGTAAACACCTGTGACCAATGATTACTAGCACTATCCTCAGTGCTAACATGGGCACAGGCATCATTGCTAGCAGATCTCAATGCAAAGATAGGGGCCTAACACACTAATGAGCGGATAGACTGAGTTCATTCTCTGCTCTGACTTTTATTCCACAATTAGAAGAAAAATGGATTGAACCTTTGCTTAAAAGAGAGTATTATGATAGTGACAGATGATGGTTCTTTGGCTGTTTGGCACAGAAAGGTCCTGCAATGGTTGAGAGATGCTTTGAATCCCTGTGCTAGGTGCCCAGAAGCTTTGTTTGTGTTTGAAATTCAGATGTGGACCAAATTTTGCAGTTTGGAGTAATTTCTAGTATTAATGGCTTCAAATCCTTCTACATACTTATGAAAATTAGGGAGACTATAAAGATGTATACATCCTATCAGACTCTTCCTTAACTTATTCCATGACAATATCTATTCTTGTAAGGTAACAATTACTTTGCGGTATGTGGATTCTTTTTTCCATTTATTGCACTATTTTGCTCTCTCTTTTTGCCATTTTTAAAAGTGATTTTTGCATGAATATATCAGTCATGAGGAATATCAAGTAAATAAATGCTCTGCCTGCTTTTGTTCAATTTTAACTGACCTTGAAAAGAAATGGATCATATTCTGAGCTCCATATTCAAGCACAGGCTATCACACAAACAGTGGGGTTTTTCTCCAGAAGGCACCAATCTTCACTCTTGTGGTTTATTCCAAGTATCTGAGTAGGTGTTGACTTTATAAAGAATACTGAGAGCCAAGAAATCTGACGCCTTAAATGTCTGTTAAAATAACACGAACACTAGCAAGGAGAACAGTGTCTCCAGATGGCTTGCTACTGTATAAAATAGCATTACACTTAATTAAAATGTACACTTCGCTGCTAATGTTCGAATTGCCCTGAGTTCATATGCTAGTTCTGCTTCAAAGGAAATCATCATGGGAAATCATGTATTCTGTGTCACTGTCATTTATGTAATGGCTAATGCTAGTGATTATTATAGGGCAGCAGAATGTCTTTTATTTGCTGTCCTTTAAACAATAGGATTTAAAATTAACCAACACATAACAAAAAAAAATCAGGTTAATTGTTAAATATGAAGTACTCATTTATTGTTAGATGATTCTAAATGGGGGACCTGTTGCATCTAAAACTGCTGATGGGGTCAAGTGGAAAATTACTTCAAGGATTTCACAAAGTGCAACTGTACCTGTGTCATTAGACCTGTCACCCACATGAATCAGAATGTTAACTTAGGCTTGAATAGAGACTGGGAATGGATGAGTCATTACACAAAGTAAAACTATTTCCCCATGTTATTTCTCCCCCCCCACCCAACCCCCCACTGTTCCTCAGATATTCTTGTTAACTGCTGGAAATAGCCTACCTTGCTTGTCACCATGAAAGGTGATCACTCTCCTTACAGTGTGTATGATAAACCCATTGTTTCATGTTCTCTGTGTGTGTATATCAATCTCCCCTCTGTTTTTTCCACCAAATGCATCCGATGAAGTGAGCTGTAGCTCACGAAAGCTTATGCTCTAATAAATTTGTTAGTCTCTAAGGTGCCACAAGTACTCCTTTTCTTTTTGCGAATACAGACTAACACGGCTGCTACTCTGAAACATGGATAAGGTTACAGATTTGGGCTGTGATCCTGCATTGTGAGCCTCATAGGTAGATTGCTGTGCCGATCCCAATGCAGAGTCAGGCCCTAACGATGTTGAGCTAATGAAAGCATATTTTTAATTGTACTGGAATTTGTGTGTATGTATGTACACCACTGTCCTGAACTGGATGGAATCAAATCTCAACAGCGTATCATGAGCCCCACCTTGCTAAAAGAGTCTCCTTCACTGGTAAGCACCCATCCTCCTGCAGGAAGAGGTCCGAGCTGCAGCTCCACTGTCATGGTGAAGTTCTGAAGGGCCATGGATTTGTTAAATTATGTTCACTGTGTAACATGCTGCTTTCAGGCAGGGAGGTGGAAAAGCAGTAGAACTAACTTGTGTCCGCTCCGTGGCCGGGGGCAAAAGCACATGGGCATTTACAGCATTTGAGTAGCACAGAAACATGACTTGGGGGCATCTCTCATTATAACACCATGCAAGGCGTGGTTAGTGAGAGGCAGGGGTTTGACCAGTATGTACATCAAATTTCTGGATCCACTGACTGAAATTAGTGTGTAGGAGCCAGTAACTGGCCAGAGCAATTAGTGCTTCCAAGAGACTGCACTGGCAGAGCAGAGGGGCTGCACAGCTGCTCCACTGCCTGACTCCAGGTTTGTTAGGAAGGGAGCATTAATCTGACCCCACATCCTCTCAAGCTCCAGTGCCAAAATCTCATTCAATCAAGCTTTGCATGGGCGGTGGGAATTTTGCCCTTAAGCCCAAGGTAAGTGAAAGAAGCATCAAGTACATTCGTTGGCACCAAGGGAATAAACATTTTTCCACTCAGGCAACATCAAAAAGAAAGGTTAGAGGCTTTTTGGGGGGAGGGGTGGTCTGATAATGGTCTCAGAAGGTTTGCTGAATCCCAAGTAGTTGGTGCAGCCCTCTCAGCTACAATTGAAGAAAGAGATAAGAAAGAAGCAAAAAGAAAAGGAGTACTTGAATGCATCCGATGAAGTGAGCTGTAGCTCACGAAAGCTTATGCTCAAATAAATTTGTTAGTCTTTAAGGTGCCACAAGTACTCCTTTTCTTTTTGCGAATACAGACTAACATGGCTGCTACTCTGAAATAAGAAAGAAGAGAGCCTTTCCCTGTAACCAATTTATAAGCATTACTTATAAGAATTGATTTTCACAGGTCCAAAGGTTGTTTACAGTTTTCAGTTGTCTCTGAAATGCAGCGGGTCTGCGTGGCTGAACTTTCCTTGGTGAACCTCCATTAGCAGGGTAGTTAATGTTCCTGGCTTAGGCTGCCACTGCCATTTACTTGTTGTTTGTTTGAAGTCTTCTGTTGAAATAACACAGTGAACAGTAAAAGTGTAGAAGTGACTTAACCAGAGTAGTGATAGCCTTAAAGAAGTCTGATCTCTAGGAGTCTTAATGGTTTGTTTGTTTCTTTTGTTTTTTTAAAGACAATGTGTCTCAAAGGAAGTAACTTTTCTAAGATGCACTTTGTTATGATTTTGCCACAGTTGCATGGTAAATGTTTTTAGATAACACCCTTAGTGGCACTTGTGCAAACTTAATGGCGCAGAACCTCAGCTGCTGTAAATTGTCAAAGCTCTGTTGACTTCAGTGGAGTTTATGTCAATCCGTACAAGCTGAGGATGTGCCTCATTGCCTTCAGTGGGCTTGACAGGTGTGACTGATGATTCACAAGAAGGAAGGGTCTCTAGATCACTTCCTGCTTTACAGAGCTACCAGGAGTAAAAAGGAGTAGCATTTCTTTACTTCAGTGTCAAAGTTTAATTCTGAATAAGTGCAAGAAACTGACATGTTGAGTAAAACAGTGCTGTTTATACCTAGTTATTTTTGAGTATAACCACCTTTGAAGGTGCTCTTGTACTTGATTAGCAGAGCCTTTTGTTGTTTTCCTGACTCTTGACAAGATATTCAAAGGGTGTCCAAATTGCTGCATTGCAAATTTATATAAGGTAGATCTGAGCTTATTAATTATGTCTCAAACTTTTGCTTGGGGAAAAAGTGGCCCTCCTAGCTGGGTAGCTCTTTTTGTACCTCAGTTGATAGATTTTTTTTTTAGTTAGACATCTTATTATAAGACTTAAAGTTCTTTGGGTGATAGACTGTTATTTGTTTGGCACATTTGTCTGTTGTACAGCAAGATATAAATGTACATCGCTTTGGGACTGCTCCTCCAATAGCACATAAAGGGACTCAGTACAACTGAGCATCTGTTCTTGTAATGATATTGTTATTAGACACACAAAGTATCTGTCTTCTGGTTGCAGTTCACTGAGCTGCCTTCTTTTCAAAAACACTTGGTTTAGAACACAAGAAAGATCCCTAACTGCCAAAATTCTATTATGGTTTTACCAAGTAATCCTATTAACAAACAAAAACTATTTAGTAACAGGTAAAGTTACACCCTAACAAAAACCTTAAAAGCATGGAAATAAGTTACTGGAAGTCTCCTGCATTCCTTGCCACCTTTCTAGTGCCTTTAATGCTATCAATACCGTGCTGCAGCACTTCATAAGGTTTTCATTCCATTTCCTACAGTTATCAAAAAGTAATGTGTGCCCTAGCTTCAGCAAACTTGTGCTGTCATGCTAAACTTCAAAGAGTGTGTGAGATCACTGTTATCAATTATATCAACAGATCAGCACATCACTGCTACGCATTCAGGGAGTTATTCTGCCTTAACGCTGCTTAGTTCATTGCAATTTTACATTTGGGACTAATTTCTCAAAGGAGTTCTGAAATTATAGAGCTAATTGTGGGTGTAAATGTGACAGCCACCATCTTGTCTGACACACCAATGATTGAACTGGGGACTTCTAGAGCTAAAACCATGAGCTGCTGGAGCTTCAGATAAAGAGCCAGCTTTCTGTAGCTTGGGTCTAAGAGCTCATGTCCTTTGTGGATCAGCAGGAGACCTGTAATCCACACTCACCAGTGGGTTAAACAAACCCACATTTATACATGCAAACAGGCATTTGTATGCTCAGCAGATCAATATTTGTATATGTAACTACCAGACTGGTATATGCAAATGCCAGGCTGTATGAGGAAATGTGGATTTTGTGCACACAATTGGATGTACTTGCAAATTTTGCATATGCAGATTTCACAGACTCTGCAATTTTACAGTCAATGCATTGTACCTGCTGTGTGTGTGTGCACGCAATAATTTTGGTGAAGTAATAAGACTATAGAAAGTAATGTTCTACCTTTTTGTTTAAATATTCCAACATCTGACATAGCTGGAACACTCTATTTATTATTAATAGATCACTGAAGGCCAGATCTTTTAATCTAAGGGTTTTTTCCATTGCGGGGGGGGGGGAGACACCCTATAAAAGCAGCAGGCAAAGTGTACAGTATTATTTGCTTTCCCTTGTTGAAGGACAGATATTGATGGCCTCCTAAGATGTGAAAATGGAGACCCCGGGCAGTACTGCTCCACACAGAGCATCAGTGTTGCACAATCAGGGATCCCATGTAGTATCTGAAAAAGCTAGTGTTTCCCATACATCAGTAATGTGGACAAGAAAGCATTACCTCTTCAGTTTAAAAAGCTAGCGCTCTCTCTCTCTCTGTGTATAAATACATTTTTAGTCTACAGATGTTTAGGAAAAGTGTTTGTCTGATTTGAATTTAGAAAGCGCATAGGTATATTTAACTCACTTGAACTCTATTTGGGGAAAAAATGGCAAATGGCTTTGAGTAACCAAGAGACTTGTCAATTACACTAGATATTACAGTATGAGCGAGAGGATAGTCTTGTGGTTGACACATGGAACGGGACTCAGGAGAGCTTAGGACTTGATCCTGCAGGAGGAACTTCTATGCGATTAGAGGGCAGTCAGTACTTCATCGGATCAGGTCTGTAGTTTGTAACAAGGATGCTCTACAGCAACAAATATCTGCATAAAGTACAGAATTATTGCTGAGATTTAACTGGTGTTACATAAACACAAGCACTGACACACAATTGTCGGGGTGGAGACAATTGGTTGATTGCTCATCAATGATGGTGCCCCGATGCGGTTATGGGAGTGATGATGACATTGACATAAACAGCACCGTAACAGGTAAGGGACATCCTGTGAGGTTCCAGCCTCTATCATTCAGAGTCGCACCTTAGAGACTAACAAATTTATTTGAGCATAAGCTTTCGTGAGCTACAGCGCACTTCATTGTGCATCCGATGAAGTGAGCTGTAGCTCATGAAAGCTTATGCTCAAATAAATTTGTTAGTCTTTAAGGTGCCACAAGTACTCCTTTTCTTTTTTGCAAATACAGACTAACATGGCTGCTACTCTGAAACCATTCAGTGTCTGATCACTCAAGGTGCTGAGGACAGTGGCAGCAGAGGATACTTTGCAAATCATGCCCTCATCAGCTGTGACCCTGCTGTGACTCTTCAAGTCCCCCTGATTTAGCTGGGATTTGAGGGCTCTGGCATCTTGCAGGATTGGGTCCTACATCATTGGATTATTACTATTTTATATTTATATTATAGTAGGAACTAGAGGTGCCCCAACTGAGATCCATTGTGCTAGGCACTATACAAACATTTTGTAAGGAGTAGTACTTACCTCATAGAGCTTCCATTGTCTGTAGAATAAATTGTGTTGGAGAGGAAATGGAGGCACAGAGAGGTGAAGTGACTTGCCCAAGATCATGCAGCAGGGCAGTGTAGATGGGGGCATTGACCCCAGGTCTCTTCACTCTCAGTCCAGTGCTCCATTTGCTACCTCTCCAAAAGGCCAATGGTAACTTTCTGTTTCCTTAGGAATCATTTATCTGTGCATGTGAGTGCACCATAGAGTAACTTGTATCATGTATAATCATAATTTTATTATATATATAAATAAAAATTATGGGGGGTGTGTGTGTATGTATATATAAGTGGTGCACTATATATACACACACACACTCATGCAGATATGAAGTGATGTTACATTTTTAAAAAATTGCATTGTCCTTGAGAGTTCCAAGAATTCTCCCATATGGTAGATTCCAAGGCTCACCTCAGATCTTAAGCAGTAAATGCTAGTAGAATTAATGAACTGCTGATAACTGGTGGTTCTCTGGTGATGGGCAGTTCAGAGCTGCAATGAACGGTAGTGCTGGGGCTACCAGCTAAAATTCTAAACATCATTATGTAGGGCAGAATTGATTTTTTTTTCCTTGTCTAAATTATTTGCAAGCTTAGTCATTACTTTTGTAGTTGATAATTTCAGGGAGGCCTGAGACCTGCTATATTAAGATTTATAAAAGTTTAACTATCAGTGAATTCTTAGGCAATAAATCACTGCATTGTAAGTTTTTTCTCAAAAACTGGTTGAAGATGATTACATGGAGGAAGTAGCAGAAGAAACCTGAAGAGCTACAGCTCACAGTATCTAGTGCTGAAAAATTCCAGCAAGTCTCAAAATTCATGACGTGATCAAGCAAAGCATTTAAGCATGGACTTAACTTTAAGCTTGCCCCGACTGAAGTCACATGCTTCGGTACTTTCCCTGAAGCCTTAGTTTCCAAATGATCTAGCAGCTAGTTTGTGGCAAGTCTGCCTTCCTCAGATGCCAAGAGTTTACTGTAAGCATCATGTGTGTTTCTTTTTCCTTCTCTCTTTTTTTTAAGTGTGAATGTTTGATTCATTAGACTTTTTTGCTTGCTTGTTGCATGGCTTCACTCTGTTTTTCAAGCAACAACAGCTGCAACTATTGTTTCAACCCAAAGTGCAAATGTGTGTGGGTTCCACCCTCCCCCCTGCCCCATTATTGCTGTTCTGTCAGGAGAATTCTTCTCTTTTACAACCAGGTCATTGATTACGGTGGCCTGCTTACAGCAAGCAAAGTGCTCACTTATCAAAGTCACCACTTTGTTTTCTCTAGGTCACAAGGGCAACCTTTCCCACGGGAAGATGGAAAAGCTTCTTGTTCACTTTCTGTGGGTAAGGTAGCATCAATACTAATGGCCAAAAGGACGGTAGCAGCAAGGTGATGTTTATTGACTGACTGCTACAGGGTGCATTATCATAGTACAGCATTGCATTTGTTTTGCTACAGTTAAAGGATAACTCTTCTTTGTAGCAGAAATGTTTGTTTTCCCTTTATCGGGGCTTTGACAGAATGGTGATGTTAAATCACAGATGGTTGGCATGCAAGGTCCCAGTGGGGTGGTTGTATATCTATTAAAAATAGCTACATTGATTATGATGGATTTTTTTTTAGTTCCAGAGATGCCAAAAATAATTATATATTTGCTTTGGATATGAAAACTTACTTTTGATTTGTATTCTAACCAGGTATCAGCTTTGGGGTGAAGAGGTGGGGATACAGTACAGATACGGGCATGTATGAGGGCTATATTGCCCTGCTAGCATGTATTTTACAGTGTGAAGGACTAATTCTGCAGCTTCTCCATCTACTGACATCAAAGGGAGCTTGACAAGTGAAACATGCACAAAATTGAGCTCCTACAAGATGCACCAAAGTAGTTAAACAAATTAGACTGCATCAAAAGAGTAAGATTAATACTGTGCTCTGAAAGACAATGCTTTCACCCTCTTGGGAGTGATCCCTTTACTCAACAATAATCTGTCGGTAATCTTGCAAGGGGAAATGAGGTAGGCAGAAGCTCCAGATGCAGTTTCGCCAGGGTGCTGGAGCCTACGCCCCAGTGCTTAGGAAAAGAGCAGTTGGATCTTTGAATGTGGGCCCAGTACAAATTTAATTGAAGACAATGAAAATACTCTCACTGAGTTGAATGGGAATTGAATCAGGCTATATGTAGTCGAGACCTTGGTTTCCTGTCTCCTCCAAAAGACAGAAGAATGCCTCCTAATACCACACTGGAACCAGTTGTGTAGATACCAAATCACTGATGCTACTTTCTGCAGCACCCTTGGTTTTCCTTGGAGGTCTTCCATCCAAGAATTGGTCAGGCTTCTTTTGCTTAGGTGATGAGATCATGGCCCAAGGTGGCTCACCTACAGAATTTAGCGCTGCTTTTCATGGAGACATTATACAATTATTTCCGTAGTAACAGATGCATCTGTTTTCATTTGTGTGAACTCAGGAGGTAAAGTCAAAATCTGCATTTAAATGGAGGCACTTTGAAACTTTGTGGAATTTTGAAGCCTAAAGGTATTTTTCATAGCAGGCTGCCTGTTAAATGTTTGACGCTACATGGTATAGCAGGTAAATCTCGTTCTCACAGCAGATGCTTTAGATACAGCTTTGGTAAAGCTCTTATATTTGTTTGCATTGTTTACTGATGACATGAGTTTTGAAATGAGGAAAAACAAGCCTTTAATGCATGAAGGTATATTTCAACCAAACCCAGGGATTACGTTTTCTCTTAACATTAACAATACATCAGTGCCTTTTGCCAGAATGCAATGACATCATCTTGTAGTGAGTCTCTGCGTTTGGTATGATATGGTGAGGTTGCTGAAAGAGCAAAAGTGCATATCTGCCTCCTCTGTGATATGTGTGTAATAAACTATGAAAAAAGCAGCATAGTCAACAGAGGTGCGTTCAGGGAAGCTTATGTTTTTATGAAATCCATATTTGGTTTAATTTCTGCTTTGCAATTCTGAAAGCAATGTATTTCCTTGCGGGAAAGAACTCTGAAATGATCATAATGTTTGAGACAGCAGAGAAGCTTAGACTGGTCTATAAGTAATATATTGTTAAGGACCTTTTGATATGTAATGCCAGTGACTTAATTTTTTTAAATTGCTCACCCCATTCTAAAGCAAATAGTTCCTTTTAATTTTAGCAGTTGAAATAGGCTTTAAATAATGGTCACAATGGATAAGGTTCCATATCAGTTCTATTTTGAGTGAAAAACCATGTTCGTGATCAGAAGTCTCTGAAACAGTTTTTGTTTGGCACCACTGTAAGCTGGCTATATCGATTTTGACACTACGTTCTACAGATCTCACTTCAAATGTCATTATTCTAGTTGACAGCAAAATGGAAATGTAAAAATTCAGAGAACTAAATAGGTTTCTCTTGAATTTAGCAGAGGCAAAACCATAAATCTAGCATATAGGTTCACCACTAAATATGTATAACCCCCGCTGTCTTCAATGAAATTTGGGCTGGGCCCACATTCAACTGCTCTTTTCCTAATAGTTCCTTTAGTATCTAAATCTCAAAAGATGTTCCATATCTATCTTAGTAAATTAGATTTCTTTAGGGTATTTATTTCACTCATGAGGAAAGCTAGGATTATGAGCCTTGATTACACACGCTTTGCAATTTTCTATTAACCTACTTGTCCATGGTGAGTAGAAGGATTTTTTTTGTTTTGTTTTAGGAATTGGGAAAATCAGAGGAGTAAAATATATAATTAATCCACATTGCAAAGGTCTGGCAAATAGGTTTTAAGATTGGGCTAGTAAATGTTCTTGACAATTTTGCAAGCTGGAGTGTGTCAAAATTACTTTGGAAGCAGCAAAATTACTGTTTTATATCAAAAGACAGTTGATCTGAGATCAGTGCTGTGGAGAATGAACCTTGCTTGTATGTGATAAGAAATTATAAGAGGACATTGTTAAATTTCTTCAGGGGAAACTACAATACTGTGTGACAAAAATCACCCTGGTTGTTTTTTCATAATGCACGTGATACTTGCCTTCCTTTGTACTGTGATCCGTGGATGAAGAGTGCTATATCTGAGCTAACTATCCCTGTTACTATATAGGGGTCATGTGCTGCAGGATCTTATTCAGATAAAACTTCCCTTTACTTAAATGGCAGTTTTACCGGAGTAACCAATGCAGAATTCACCATATACAAAGGGGTGGGGGAGGGAAGTATTCATTTTTTCACTTTGAGTAATTGGCTCAATCTCTCCCTGAACTGCCCTCTGGATGCGGTTCCCATAGTTTAATTTTTCTTCTGGCTGTTATTGTTTGTTAGGCCTTTCAGGGTTTTCTTGTTCACCCATAGGTGCTCAGGGGCTGGAGCACCCATGGGGGAAAAATAGTGGGTGCTCAGCAGCCTCGTGGATCAGCACCTCCCAGGGTGGTCAGGTAGCAAGTGTGAATAATCGGGACAGGTGGTGGGGGGTAATAGGTGCTTATATAAGACAAAGCCCTGAATATTGGGACTGACCCTATAAAATCAGGACATCTGTTCACCCTAGTGCCTCCTGTCCATCACAATCAGCTGTTCAGCGGCATTCAGGAGGTGCTAGCGGGGTGGGAGAGAAGCAGGGGCAGGAAGAGGCGGCATGGGGGTGGGAAGAGGAGGGGCAGGGGTAGAGTAGGGGTGGGGCCTAGGGCGGAGTGGGGGGGTCAAGTACCCCCCAGGAACTGAGGAAGTTGGGACCTATGCGCTCACCCATATCTGCCTTCTGTCCCTGAAGGTGGCCTTGGTTACATCCGTAAGACCAATCTATAAAACTGCAAGTCTGCATTTAAACATCTTGATGATCATACCCTGCCAATACCTGCTGAAAGCTGCTAATGTTTCAAAACCTCCAGACTTTACTGAGCAATTTTCTTTGTGTAGTATGTTCTGTTGGATCCTTAAGGAGAGCATTGATTTATACTAGCATATGGCTATTTGGAAAGAAACATTTTAATCATCGGAGTCTTAAATTGGATACTGGTGGAGAAATTTCTACTGTACTAATACTGGCACACGTGCATAACTGCAAGCAGTTCCAAGTCTAGGGTGGGCTGAATAGAAAATATTGCACAAATACCATTTATAACATTAGCTGAATCAATCTTCATCTGAGCTATATATAAACTGTGTTCTGACTTTCACACACAGTTACATCTTAAAAGAGAATGAGACCAGGGCTAAGAAGGTGCTGAATAAGTGGGATGATAAACTGGCTGTTTGTTATATTTACACATAATAAACTTATACATAATACACTGTATGCATAATCAACTGTAGATGTTAAAATTTTTATCATTATGACCAAAGTAATCAAACAATGGAAAGTGCCATATGATATGATCTACATTAATGCGATATGACACAAAGTATCTAGAGGAAATGATGATGATGAAAAAATAATGATGCACTTGAATGGGATCATCTGAGTGCCAGTGGAGAGGAAAACATAGCAGCAGCTTATAACTACACATTAGGAAATTTCCATTAGTTACAAGATCCTCTTTGGAATTAGGTTTTCCCACCTTTTCTTCAGTCCATATTATGTCAGACAATTGTTGGGGTGGAGGAATCTACCACTACTCTTTTGCTGTGCCTGGCACAAAACCAAGAATATTATTGTGTGTAATAATATATGTCAAGGTCTGTTTAAAACCCCATCATCTCACAACAATAGCAAGAGTCAGCCATGTGTAGCAAGCTGATGAGGAGCACAATGAAATGTAACAGGCTAGGTGTCCCTAGCCTCTCTTTGCCAGAAGCTGGGATTAGGTGACAGGGCATGGATCACTTGATAAACTGTCTGTTCATTCCCTTTGGGGCACCTGCCATTGGCCACTGTCAGAGGACAGGATACTGGGCTTGATGGACCTTTGGTCTGACCCAGTATGGCCAGTCTTATGTAACAATGAATTCTACGCAGGCCTCTTGGTGGTATTGCTACCCTTACTTCTGTGCTACTGCCTGCAGAGTTGGGCCCTCAGACAGCAGCCACCATGCTCCATCCATTTTCCAAGAAGGTGCTTGGGGCGGCAATCTGCAAGGGGCGGCAGTCCATGTGCTGTTAAAGCATTTCCGCGGCAGCTTCTATCTTCAGTTGTCCGCGGCGGTAATTCGGTGGCAGCTTCTATCTTCAGCCGCTCGCGGCGGTGGCAGTTCAGCGCGCTGCTTAGGGCGGCAGAAACAGTAGAGCCGGCCCTGCCGTCCACCTAGCTCTGAAGACAGCTATGCAGAAGTAAGGTGGCATGGTATGGTATTGCCACCCTTCTGCACTGCTGCTGGTAGGGCGCTGCCATCAGACCTCGGCATCTAGCCGACAGCCGCCGCTCTCCAGCTGCCCAGCTCTGAAGGCAGCGAAGAAGTAAGGGGGGCAATACCGTGACCCCCTCTAAAATAGCCTTGTGACCCTTGCAACTCCCTTTTGGGCCATGACCCCCAATTTGAGAAACTCTGGTCTCCCCCATGAAATTGGTATAGTAGAAGGTAAAAGCACACAAGACCAGATTTCACAAGTGGAGAACCGATTTCATGGTTTTTGATGCATTTTTCACGGCTGTGAATTTGGGAGGGCCCTAGCTGTGATTTTACCCCATCCAGCTATGTGCCTTTTGGGTTATGGAGTGTCTCCTTCTGTATTCGCCTGCCCCCTTGCTCCAGGAGTGCAAGCACCTGCTTCTTGTCTGCTGTTTGTGGGGTGCCAGAGTATGATCCTGTGTTGTGATATTGTACAGTTAAGGATGGAGTGGCAGGTCTAATTAATATTTTCCTATTTTAACACATTGCTCTCCATTGTGAACCCTGTGCCAAATATTGAAATTTTTATGATTAAAACATGTCTGTCTCAGTTCTGGCACATGAACATTCTCTCGCTTGCTGACTATTGAAAAAGCAGAGAAAGAGACCCTTCCAGATTTGGGCCTGAACCCAAACTTTGTATCTGAACTCCTTCCAACTTCAGGAGTTTCCAAAATCTACACTCACATTTTTCAGCTTTAGCCCCTCTCTCTTTCTCTTTTATTTTCATGTTTTTAATACAGTGCCATTATACAGCATCCAAGATGCTAATGAACGAAGTGGGCAGATTTCAGAGTAGCAGCCGTGTTAGTCTGTATTTGCAAAAAGAAAAGGAGTACTTGTGGCACCTTAGAGACTAACAAATTTATTAGAGCATAAGCTTTCGTGAGCTACAGCTCACTTCATCGGATGCATTTGGTGGAAAAAACAGAGGAGAGATTTATATACACACACACAGAGAACATGAAACAATGGGTTTATCATACACACTGTAAGGAGAGTGATCACTTAAGATAAGTCATCACCAACAGCGGGGGGGGGGGGGAAGGAGGAAAACCTTTCATGGTGACAAGCAGGTAGGCTAATTCCAGCAGTTAACAAGAATATCAGAGGAACAGTGGGGGGTGGGGTGGGAGGGAGAAATACCATGGGGAAATAGTTTTACTTTGTGTAATGACTCATCCATTCCCAGTCTCTATTCAAGCCTAAGTTAATTGTATCCAGTTTGCAAATTAATTCCAATTCAGCAGTCTCTCGTTGGAGTCTGTTTTTGAAGCTTTTTTGTTGAAGTATAGCCACTCTTAGGTCTGTGATCGAGTGACCAGAGAGATTGAAGTGTTCTCCAACTGGTTTTTGAATGTTATAATTCTTGACGTCTGATTTGTGTCCATTCATTCTTTTACGTAGAGACTGTCCAGTTTGGCCAATGTACATGGCAGAGGGGCATTGCTGGCACATGATGGCATATATCACATTGGTAGATGCGCAGGTGAACGAGCCTCTGATAGTGTGGCTGATGTGATTAGGCCCTATGATGGTATCCCCTGAATAGATGTGTGGACAGAGTTGGCAACGGGCTTTGTTGCAAGGATAGGTTCCTGGGTTAGTGGTTCTGTTGTGTGGTGTGTGGTTGCTGGTGAGTATTTGCTTCAGATTGGGGGGCTGTCTGTAAGCAAGGACTGGTCTGTCTCCCAAGATCTGAGAGAGCGATGGCTCGTCCTTCAGGATAGGTTGTAGATCCTTGATGATGCGTTGGAGAGGTTTTAGTTGGGGGCTGAAGGTGATGGCTAGTGGCGTTCTGTTGTTTTCTTTGTTGGGCCTGTCCTGTAGTAGGTGACTTCTGGGTACTCTTCTGGCTCTGTCAATCTGTTTCTTCACTTCAGCAGGTGGGTATTGTAGTTGTAGGAATGCATGATAGAGATCTTGTAGGTGTTTGTCTCTGTCTGAGGGGTTGGAGCAAATGCGGTTATATCGTAGCGCTTGGCTGTAGACAATGGATCGAGTGGTATGATCTGGATGAAAGCTAGAGGCATGTAGGTAGGAATAGCGGTCAGTAGGTTTCCGATATAGGGTGGTGTTTATGTGACCATCGCTTATTAGCACTGTAGTGTCCAGGAAGTGGATCTCTTGTGTGGACTGGTCCAGGCTGAGGTTGATGGTGGGATGGAAATTGTTGAAATCATGGTGGAATTCCTCAAGAGCTTCTTTTCCATGGGTCCAGATGATGAAGATGTCATCAATGTAGCGCAAGTAGAGTAGGCAGAAGTAGAAGTGGGCAGAATGGCTCTTTGCATGTGTAACAGAAAGGGAGCATGTAACCATTTAAAACTGGCTTATGCTGGAGGCATTTAATGCTACTAGTGTTCTGTGCCTTATCTTGCAGTATCACAGTCATCATAAGATAATGCCTGAGGTTTATTTTATAGTTTAACAAGGAGGCATTGGTAGTGATAAGTTAAAGTGTACACTAAAATTAAATGGCACAGGAATAATCATGTGTGTTTCCAGACAGCTCCTTCCACTGAGGAGTTTTGAGAACAAAATTTCTGTTAACATTAAAGATGGCCAAGATTCTCTAATGAGGCTGTTAAGTATACTTGCTGCATGCTTGATTTAGCTCTGCTCATTAGGCTCAGTTGGACATGTCCTGTTACTGTGTTTCTTTTAAATCAGTCTGGGCTTCTAATCAATAGATGTATGGTCACCCAAGCTGTTTATGCCTCTGTTCTTTTAGAGCTGGGACATCATGAGATCAAGATGTGGGCAACTAAGCACACCTGGGAAATCTGGGTGAATTAATTGCCAACATTAGCAAACAGAGTTATGAAACTGTACTAATGAAACTCCTGGCTCAGGCCACAAGCTGATTGCCTAAGAAGGTCAGCAAGAAATGTGTTTACCCATATGTTGTATTGCTCAATTGACTGTCTCTAGTTGTGCTGCAAGGTGTGTAGATATATTTCAGACATTGGGCTGTAGAGGTTAAAATGCCACAATGGCATCTGAGGTTATTAGTGAATTTGTATGTAGTGTATATTAGATCTCCACATTCCCTCTTGCTTTTTCTTCCATTGTCATTTGAGAGCTCTGCAGCACATGGACGCTTCTCATCATGTTGGTTACTGTTCTCTGATGAATAGTGGATGTCTCTAATAACCTAAATGGATGGCATTAGAATCATGTAATCACGATGCATGCGACACATGACAGAACAGTCGTGTGTGTATGTGTAAAATATATATATAGGTATTTCTGGCAAAGATTCTGAATGAACATACTCAGATAAATCTGTTCTTTGTGTAACATACCTATCATTGGTATTCGTTTAAATATGAATGAAATGGGACTAAGTGCAATAAAAGGGAAACCTAATAGATAGCTGTAACCTCTCTATCAGGAAAAGATAGTCCTTTAGGTTTACAGATTCTATCACTGTTTGTGTTTTGCCCTGTAAATTATCCACTCGATCATCTTCATGTATTAGAACATAGTGGATTTGGTAAACGTTTAAAAAGAAAATTAACTGCTAAGGACATGGGCATCTCTAGGAGAGGAGTGGATCAGGAAAAAGCTACTACTACCCTTAGAGAACGACTGCAACTATCATTCCTGTGTGGATGTTCATCATTCACAAGACTGGCCTATGATTCCTATATCCATCCTCTGCTTTTTATGCCTGCCTCCTAATGGAGAATATATATATATCAGCTCAAATATAGAGTGTTCTACTCCCTTTACATTATAGTCAAAAATCTTATTTCCTTTGATGCCAGACCTATGTCGGAAAACAGAAACAAGCCTCAGTACTTCAGAAGAGAGAGACCTATTTCTCCTCATAACCCATGGATCCAGCTGTAGAAGCTGGAAGTGGGCAATGACTCTTCCATGGACTTACCCTGATTGTATATCTTTTGTAGCCTTTGTGCATGTTCAGTTTCTTTAAATCTGTACATTAAGCCAACTTGAGGAACGTTCATGGCAGAAACGCTACCAAACAACATCAGGGATAATTCAGTTTCCCTTTCGCTAATAAAGTTTCTTTTTCAGTCTAAGAGGAAAGTGGCTCTTTCTGTGCCTTTTTTTTTTCAACCCACTGTCTCCTATAACTGTGTGTCTCCATGTCGCATACCTCCTAGTCAGAGGTCACATTCTGTTAGCTTTGATCCCTGTCTTTTACTTAAGACAAATGCTAGAACAGACAGCCCCTCCCTTTTGGCTGACCTTTTTTGATTGCAAGCCAACCAATCTTTTATGGTTTCTCTTCCTGGCCTGAAGATAGGGGATGTTTCGTTCCCAGGAACGTGTGAGCAATAGCTGTCAAAATCCAATCATTCAAAACCAATCCTAACTAATGTTACAGTAAAATGTGTGGCTTATTTAAAAAAGAGGAAAGAGACGAGACAAAAATAAAAATAAAAAGCTTTTGCTCTTAATCTCATGTAGATGCAGCTAGAGGAAGCTGTGCTAGGTTGAGCAGGGAAACATAACTTACAAAGGTCAAAGGTTAACCTTACATGACAGTGTTAAAGTCTGCATAGTGCTCTCTTTCTTTCCATGATTTCTGGTCTCCCCAAATGCCTGTGTCTTCCCAGCAAAAGACTCGTGTATACTAGCCAAGCCCAGATCTTTTCCCTGGGAGCAGGTCAGGAAGAAGATGTTTCCCAGAGATTTTTATAAGGTTAAATGGCAGTGATCTAGGAGATTGTGGACCTTTTGAACTAAGAGCAGTTCTGGCACACCACTGAAGTTTCTTGTTCATATCAATGGCAGAGGAAAGATGGTCCAGTACATAGGGTGCTAGCTTGGATATCAGGAAACTCGGGTTCAATTTTCTGCTCTATGTAGCTATTTTATTTCTCTATTTTGTCCTGACGTTATGAGGGGATTTTCTTCTCCCAGCCCTCCAGTTCCTTTATATATCATCAAGATCTCTGTGGACAGTTGAGACCTTCTTCAATAACAGATATGAACTTGTGAAGTCTAGTTTAATATGCCAGCATGCCACAATACTGTTTGAGGAAGTCAATATTTAAAATCTTGTTTGCATGCTTAGTGTTTTTGGTAGACTTGGGTCTATGAAGTTGGGATCCAGATTTTGCACTTTCATAAAGTTCACTGTGCTTAGATCCAGCTGGGTAAGGGTGTGGTTTAGATTCTGAGTTTTGATTCTGGCCCATCTCTAAATTGTAGGTGGCTGAACTAAAGATCTGAATGTGCTAAACAAGGTTTTAAAGTGCCTAGCTGTGTGTGTGCCTTTATATATCTTTATTATATTTAATTTCAGCATGCAGGCCCTCCTGTTTATGGGGTTTTGAAACATTGCCAAAAAGTCATGGTTATGAGTACGTCTACAGTATGTATATCTGCACACATGTATATGTGCCTATGCAACTATGGTTTATTGCAGCTCCCCAGACCAGTTCCACATACAGAAGAATCTGCTACAAAAATACCCTAAGTACAAACAGGTGTCCCTTTTCAAACTGAAGTTTCCTATTACTCCTACCAGCACTAACAAAGTCTCTTTAAAAAAACAACAACAAAAACAAACAAAAAAAACAAAAAACCAAGATTCTGGACCATTTGCAGGAGGTTTACACAGATCCTCTAAGCCAACCTCCAGTATTGTTCTCCTCATCGCTCTTATTTATGAAAGTGTCCTTCATCTCAAGTTTGGAACCAACTTCCCTCAGCTAGATCAGTCTCTGGAAAGCTCAAAAGCCAGTTGAGGGTTTCTAAGGAAGCCCACCATTTCAAAAGCAGAAATCTAATGTTTTCCAGATGGGAAGAAAGCCTCAGCAGCCACCACTCCTCCACCATCTATATATTATCTTTCTGGAAGATTATTCTTGTACCAGTTTTCTCTTTCTCCCCTTTTCCTAGAAAAGGAAAAAACCCTAGCAACTGTTAGGCTGCCAGAACAATAGAGCTGGTCTGTTAGCTTTGTTCACCTATATTTACTCAACATCGCATCTGCAATCCTCACTAGATCAAACATCAAAACATTTTAGCGCACACATTATTTGATAGGACACAGTGCCTCATTGTATATCTTGGCCACAGTTGGGTATTCCTTCCATCATTTCATCTTCCACTTGAGAGAAGTCTTTTGAAATAGTCTTATACTGTTTTAAATCTTTGCAGCATGCAAACTTCAGTTATTGATCCCAATATCTTTATCTCCCCCCACCCTTACTGGATTAGGTAACAGCACTGAAAAATGTTAAACTGATGCAGTGCTTAAGGATGTATTGCAGAAGTAATCTGGTGTCTGCAGCTCTTGGAATTGTTCCAGGCTCCTTCCATGTGATTGAGAATATGCTGTTCTATATGGAGCAGCCTGGCTCATGCTGTCATTAGTGAAGGTGAGTCATCCTTCATTGTGGCCTGCCCAAATCTGAGGTGTACATTTGAGGCTTAAGAACACATAGGTGAAAGTTTTCAGCAATGTCAAAAGCAGAATGTACATATTGTGGCTGTTAATATACATGCTTTTAGTGCACAACCTGGCATTTGTAAAAAGGGAGTTGTGCCTGACAATTGATAGTTTCACAACAGCACATGGAACCATATATAGGCTTTAGCATGCTTAATTTGTATGCACTATTATGGCATTTGATAGTCTGCTGCCCATCTGGTATCTACCATAACTCACTGCAATGTGTAGAATGTACATTGGGTATGAAAAGGAGCATATCAAATTTTGTTTAAAATAATACTGATTTATTTTCTCAGAATGATTCTTTGTTTTCCTTCTGTTAGGCAGCGCTTTTGAGCTACAAGATAAGACTTGTGTCATTCACAGGTTTAGATATGTCTTTGTTGCAATTAATTATAGCAGAATTTTAATTGCCTTATTGGGGGAGGGGCTAATTGACAACATGTTCCTGCAGTACCATCTCCGTGAGGGAGATTTAGGTTTGAATTTGTCTTAGGTCAGAAGATGATCTCATTCCAGTCTCTAGGGAACATTTGTTAACTTCACAAAATGGCCACACCATTTGCAGTCTCTGCTCTATTCACAAAAGCAGCGGGACCAGAACATCAGGCTTGTTAACAGGTTAAGTCTGGATTGGTGGGTGTTTGTCAGAACTGTGGTGATAGGAAAGTTTCCAAAATGCCTATAAGCAGTAGAATCTGTCTCAAGCAGGTCCTCACTTTACAAAACACCGAACCCACACAATTGTTAAAAACAATTGTTGTATATGCATATAATTATAGACATATAACTGAAAACTGATTTCAATCATTCAGTTTGGTGAAATACAAAGGCAATGGTTTACAATATGGATGTATTTCTCATAATATTTAGATGGCAAAGGAATCTGAAATGTGTGTTTCCATACCTTTTCACAATATTTAGCTGCACACACCAAGTGGAAAGTCATTCCTTCGTTATAGTGGCATGCCTTTTGAACGTTAAAAAATCAACAACACTTGTGAAATGTTACTGAGCCAATAAATTACATCTATTTCTATCCAGGGTCACTAGGTAGGACATTTGTGCAAGTATGCTCTTTTTCTGATGTTTTCCTTTATCAGGAAAACACATATAGAATCATTGAAGTGCAAGGAGAAAATCCAGCAAAATTATGAGTGTGGCATTTTGCTACCAGTCAGAAAGGGCTGAAAAAGTAGGGTTATGAACTAGAAAATAAAAGATGGATAAACTTACCACACACAGAGGATGAAATACACAAATGACTGAAGTTTCAAGTCTGAGCACCACTGTTCAAAGGAGAAGCATATCATATTTTCAGAAAAGAAATGAAAATGTGAATGTATGTAATATTGTATTGTAATATTGTAATACTGATCAATCCCTAACAGCTAGCAGTAATATTCAGAATGGACATGTTGCAGCAAAGATCATTTTTATATCCCCCTCCCCCCCACCACCCCAGTTTTTGGGGGGGGCATGAATTCATACTGAGTTTAACAAAGGAGGGTTTCTGACATCTGTTTATGCTGCTTCCCAACAAGAATTGTCACTATGGTTATTATTCATAGAAGTCAAATAGTAGGAAGAAAAATGTGCGTAAAGTCCAATTTAATGCTACCTCTATCACTGAGGAGGAAAAAATAGAAACTTGTTGATAAATGAGTTAATACCATTTGCATAAACAATGCTGAATTAAATGCAGCTATTGCTTACAGATTTTAAGATTAGACAGACGATCAAAACATCTTTGAAGTTATTTAGAATCGCTGAAGGGAAAAAGAAAAGGAGGACTTGTGGCACCTTAGACTAACAAATTTACTTGAGCATAAATTTCGTGAGCTACAGCCCTCTTCATTGGATACATTCAGTGGAAAATACAGTGGGGAGATTTATATGCATAGAGAACATGAAACAATGGGTGTTACCATACACACTGTAACGAGAGTGATCACTTAAGATGAGCTATTACCAGCAGGAGAGCGGGGGCGAGGGGAGGGGAAGGGAATGGGAAAAAACCTTTTGTAGTGATAATCAAGGTGGGCCATTTCCAGCAGTTGACAAGAATGTCTGAGGAACGGTGGAGGGGCGGGAAATAAACATGGGGATATAGTTTTACTTTGTGTAATGACTCATCCACTCCCAGTCTTTATTCAAGCCTAAGTCAATTGTATCCAGTTTGCAAATTAATTCCAATTCAGCAGTCTCTCGTTGGAGTCTGTTTTTGAAGTTTTTTTGTTGAAGAATTGCAACTCTTAGTTCTGTAATCGAGTGACCAAAGAGATTGAAGTGTTCTCCGACTGTTTTTTAAATGTTATAATTCTTGACGTCTGATTTGTGTCCATTTATTCTTTTACGTAGAGACTATCCAGTTTGGTCAAAGTACATGGCAGAGGGGCATTGCTGGCACATGATGGCATATATCACATTGGTAGATGTGAAGATGAATGAGCCTCTGATAGTGTGGCTGATGTGATTAGGCCCTATGATGGTGTTCATCATCTTTCAAAGTGCACTGCACTTTATTCATAGATACTAAGGTCAGAAGGGACCATTCTGATCATCTAGTCCGACCTCCTGCACAGCGCAGGCCACAGAATCTCACCCACCCAATCCACTTGAATGGCCAAGTTCTAAAAATGGGGGAACAAAGGAATAAAACAAAAACCTCAAAACTTCTCCTCCCTCGCCTCCCCAAAATCTGACCACAACTGGAAAGAAGTGAATGCACTCACTTGTGTTACATGTTTAAATGGTAGGCTAGTCCTGCTCCTTGATGATGATATTGATTGATTATTTTTGCCATAGAATTCATGAGGAGCGAGAGCAGGCCGAGAGTTTTTTTTTGCATAGTCCCAAAAGAAACATAAGGCATAATTTCAGCATGTCATAGCAAGTCCTGCTCAACCAAGTGTGAGAAGGGAAAATAGCATGGTAGAAAATGTGCTAGTTATCACGTTTCACTTGTGACTAAATATATGATCAATGTGTCATCATTATTATGGGCTTGATATTTCAATATGAAGAGCCACCCTGGGAAGTGCTGAGTACCCCTCAAATCCTATTGAAATCATTGACGGCTGAATGTGCTCTGCACTTCCAGGAGTTGTGCAACTCTTGCACAATCAGGCCATATGATCCATGGCCTCCATCCTTATACTTTAATGGTCATTACTGCCTCTGAATGTTAAGACTTAGCAATGTATGTAATTGGTTTCAGTCATGGGAGGGAAAAACGAGTGCAGATTACACTTTACAATCTTTTTATTTTTAGAATGCCTTAAAGTAGTAATGTGTGGTTTATTTATCATCTCAATCTTTGTATCTGTCTTTTTACAATATACCTATGTGTACTTCCATAATGGAGGTTATGGATAAGCGAAATGTATTTCAAGTTTCTGCTGGGGCAGTCAAATCTTTTGAAGTTAAGATACAAGGTACTTTTTAGGAAGAAATTTTTTTTTAAATGCAGTGGAAAACCTATTACAAGCAATATTCTAGATCTAAAACTCTACTGGAGATGAATTTGTTTTATTTATTTATATTTAGAACGCATACTCACTACTGGTGCATTTGTTTTTCCTCTGTAGCTCTCATCTGGATGTTGGGGGTGGGAGAGATTATTTCCACATTTCTAACCTTGAATATGCCATGTAACAACTGTGAACATCTATACAACTATATCTAGGCTTCCAGCCATTTGGAGTCTCAGCAATCATTGCACTAGAAACATAGTTGCTATAAATAATCATTTCTCTCTTACTTACTGGCATTAAATTGGTTGCCATCCCAGAATAATAATTCAGAATAAATGATCTGTGTCACAATAAATCTTTTCCACAATAAAATTCCAAAGGGAAGGATTTTGATAGAATTTCCTTATCATAGAAAGAGGTAGAACAAAATACATTGTCTGTGTAATGTCAGGATCTATTCCCTACTTCTTACATTTTTCAAACATTCCCATTTGTGCTTTCTCCCATGCTTCCCACATGCCTGAAAGGAGCTTCTTGCAAACATCTGCAAAACTATTCTCCTTCAACCTCTCCCCGACCCCTCCCCTCCCCTCCCTCCGACGCTCCATGCATTAAAAATCTCCTTTTTCATGATTCCTACAAAAAACAGTTCAGCATTCGCAGTTTGGGAGTTCAGTTGAAATGGCATCATTGCCAGCACCAAATGTTCAAAAATCCTGAATCAGACCCTCCAAAATCATGGGATTTTTTAAAAATACTACTTTTGGGGAGGTTCAATGTAATAGCCTTCTGGTTGTCTTTAGGGGACATGTTTTCAAGCTTTTCTTCACAATCATGAGGGTGAGTTGTGGGGTGTGTTTTTTGTTTTGTTTAAAGGAAGGATAAAAATGAGACTCTGAGATAATCACATGAATCCAGGAACTGGGGCTTTAAGAAAACCACCTGAAATCATGAGACTCCACAATAAAATTGAGAGTGGGCAACATAGAAAGAGTTTCAGTTTCCATGTCCCCAGCTGCTTTTCCTCTGGTACTGCTGGATATATTCACAATGCTGTCCACAGTGGAAATATGCATTGTCAATTTTATTTTCATGTGGTTTGATTACTCCTCTCCCCTCCAAAAAACAACCTAAGGCGTTTGCAATGAATATTGTATATGCTGCCATGAAGGTGGTAGCCAATGTCTTGCTGACTTCTGTATTGCTGGAGATCTACCACTGATGGGCTGAGCCAGTAAGAATAGGCAAGCAGCAGGTAAATGGGCAAATGGCTGGCTGGTCAAAACTATGAGATGCCAATATTTATCTGTTTATTTAACACTTTAAAATGTGCTCATACATAGCTCTGGGAAACGTATACACACACAAAAATAAACTCCTCCTGCAATTGGTAGTATATTGTCAAACTACTATGCTTGCCCAGTGGCCTGCTGACCAGTACTACTTCAGAGGGGCACAGTAATTACCTCCCATACACTGACAGTTGCAGGATCAAGGCCAAAGTCTATAACAACCCAATTAAAAAAATGAACTTTCCTTAGTGCAACTCCCTATGAACCTAATAGATATTCACCCCCAGGGCTTAGATTGAACAACCTACAGCTGCACACTACAGCTGTAACAACCTTCATGTAATACTGACTTTTTTCTTTCTGGGGGCTTGGGACATACCCTGGTTCTGTTTTCCCACACTTCTTGCGCTTTCTTTCTGCCTTTTGTCTCATTTTCAAGAGTATACACTTTGGACCACTATGTCTACATTCTCGTTTGGTCTCTGTTCTGCTTCCTGCATTCCTTTTAGCTTGGCCTTGCATCCTTGTTCTGCACTAACAGCTGCTATTGTTATGATCCTTCATCTGGACAGTTCAGCCGCCCTTGCTATTTGGAGTCATTTCTCTAGGTTTAGAGCTGTTTTCTTTAAATCAGTTTCTCCTGTAAGTTGGAATCACATGCTCCACAAATGAACCTCTCTCTAATGAGGAAATCTCTAATGTCTCCAAAGTTGCATGTTTTCTGATCTGTACTGTATCTATTCCGTCTTCTGCTTTTGTTTTGGGTAACACAGTATCTTTTTACAGTCTCATTCTGCCTGGGGTCATGGTTCCTATCAAACATTTTTATCATGTCTTCCAGTGTTTCTGGCATCAACCTTGGCAACAGCATCTCACTTGCTTCTTGTCTTCCTCCCTTCCCCCCGCCATATGATGGTAAAATAGCTTTAATTTCATTTTCTCATCTTTCTCCCCCACCCCATCCTCTGCTCTGTATATAGACTCAATTCTTGCTTCCATGCTTGTGCAAAGTTTGTCTCAAAATCCAGCATTCCCAGTGGTCTGAGACAGTGTTTCCTCTAATATTTTATGTCCATGTTACGCTCACCAATATGGAAGTGATGTGGGGCAGGGGTGAGGCCTAAGGGCTTGGAGTGTGGGAAAGGGATCGGGGCTGGGGCAGAGAGTTGGGGTGAAGGCTCTGGGGTGGAGCCGTGGATGAGGAGTTTGGATGTGGGGTGTGTGTGAGGGCTCTGGTTGGAGGGTGAGGGCTCTGGGGTACAGGCTGCCCTGGGGCAGTGGCAAGGAGAGAGAACTCTTCCCCCCCCCCCCAGCCCTCTTAGGTCCGAGACCCTTCTTGCTTCCCATTTGCTCTATTTCTGGGTGCTGCTTTGTTTGTGTGTTTAGTCACATTCTCTTCTTTGCTGTAGACTGAGTGCCACCACCCCCTTGTTTCATGTACCATATGCTGGGAAATAACATCAGAGAACTCTGTTTCTAAAACTAAATGGACTCTTTTTATGAAGAGAATTATTTACAGGAATGATGCAGCTAGCATTCTAGCCATGTGCATGCGGACTGGCTTCCTGGTGCTTTTTCCATCCTGTTTCCTCCTGCAACCTGCTCCCTCTGAGTTCCATGTAGGGTGCTATAAATGCCATTATTTATTCCCACCATTCTGATCTCCGCCCCAAACACATGTACACCATCTCAAACCTAGCCTCTTCTCAAAAGGTTGGGGGAAAGGACAGACCTTGCAGCATGCCCAGATATGGAATCTAGCTGTACCCCTGCAAATATACTGAATGTGACTATAGCTATTTCAGCAGTACTTCTTGGTAATAACCTGCTATCTGGAAATGTACACAGGAAATCTAGTAGTCCATGAAGCTAGTCTGAACTTTCACTGTATGTCCAAATCCTATTCTTTAATCCTGTAAAGAGTTGCATACAAATGCAGGGATCTACTTTCATGAAGCTGCTTGAAAGTTTGGGGTCATGGTGAAGGTTTCTCTAGAGACTGACATGTGTTGTGTCATTTTGATATGAGAGTGGCTGAAGATTAGCAGCTTTTAGCTGGTTTTCATCTGCTTAATGTAACTTCCTACCTCTTTCCTCACCCTGCTTTCGGAGATTTACATAATGTTACAGATAGTCACATACTAAAAATAACTGTGGCAGAAATATTTCATTGTCGCAAGTTGACAAGCAGTTTCTTGTGTTTATGAATGAGTTGAGTTGATGCTTTAGTGAGAAAAATGGTCTGTTAAACAAACATATAAAATATTTTTTGTTTTGTTTTTTTTGACCTGTGGAATATCAATATAACTGCAATCTCATGTCAGAGTCATCCAGTTCCTCTTGCATGCCGTCCTAGTTATTCATCTTGTTTGTGTTTCTATTAATTCAGGTATTAGGAAAACAAGCCAACCAGAAATTCAGTATGTTTTCTTTCCTGAATGCAGATAATCTGCAGATGTCCAGAGTTAAAATGAGCATGGTTGCAGCCTAAGGTTCCTTAGTTGCTTCAGATATGAGTATCCCTGATTAGCTAGTCAGTGTAACTAGCCAACAACCCCAGCTCTAATTGTGATACTAACCTTTTCGCAGTGAATTCTTTACAGCAAGTGGACAGAGCTTCATGTGCCTCCTGGAACAACATTTTGATAGAATCCATTGAAATAAACTCGGAGCATTTCAAAGAGGCCTGCTTTTAAATTGTGGCTTGATGATATAATGTGATTTGTGTCAGCTAATTAAAAGAAGGATTTTTGTAAATTAAGTTTCCTCATATGCTGTGGCTGTAAGTCACAGGGCAATTAAGATAGTTAAAACAATATTACGAGAAATTGATATTTTCATTCCAGTGACAATCTTGTGAAATGAATCAACAAATTTAAAGCATAATTATGTCATTATTGCAGCTGAGTGTGCATGGTCAGCTTTCAGGCCATGTGGTGTGGTCCGAATGTGAAGTCCCTTAAACAGCAGTTGATTTTTACAACAATTCAGTCAAAAAGGTCAGTTATTTGCTATCACATTTCAACTGGAAATGAGTGCTCCTTCAACTGGAAGGGAGTGAATGACTCTCTCTCACCCTCCTCCCATACCCCTCTTCAAGAACTTCTATATAGAAAGCATAGGTGCAATTAACCATTGATTAAAAGTCATTTGAGAGGGGTTGGAAGAGACAGCAAAAGGACTGTTGGTTTTCCAGAGCAAATTTAAAAATTGTTCATGAAACAGACCAACGTTTCATGAAACAGTCCAACATAAAAACTTCCCAGTTCCTTTAATATGCCTCAGACTAGACTAAAAACCATTCCAGGACTTAGATGATGATATACAAAGTCATGAAAATTTTTTTGGCAAGTTAAAAGCAAATACATTAAAACCTTAATGGAACAGAGCCTAAGAAGGGAAGGAACATTCATGTCCATTTTAGCTACACATACATCAACCGTGGCTCACACAGGTCTTGTATGTGAAGCTGGGGTGGACCTTAACATTCCCTGATGTGAAGTGGTAGGGGTAGGGATATGACCCCTCATGCCACATGGAATGTTGAAGGGGAAGGCTGAAAGGAGTTTGTAAGTCAATAAAACTATTGCATAGAAAATAATTCATCTGCATTAGTTCTCAACTATATAATGCCTGGTAGCAGCAAAAGCACCCACTTGTTTGGTATTGCACTCTGTGATGCAGCTCGTAGGATCAGTGACGACACAGTGTAATAATCCTAAATATACAGCAAGCACCATAAAATTAATAGGTTGTCAGTGTTTTATATTCATGTGCACCAACCACTATAGAGTTCCTTACAGGCCTCCAAACTACAGGGCCAGGTAAAGCACAGTACACCACAGTTACTGTGGCTTGCTGTTAAAGTGCTCTTTGTAAAGCTTCCCTGAGCCGTATAGTTCCACACCGAGCTCTTCTGATAGACCTTGTGTCTGGCTGTTCAAACTCAGCAGACAGCTGCTCCACTTCAGTGGTAACTTTTCCACTATTCTTCACAGATGATGTTGTTCAGGACACAGCAAGCAGCTCTAACTATTGGGATATTTTTGTCATTGAGACCCAGTCTGGTACGAAAACAATGCCAGTGACCCTTCAATCTACCAAGCCCACTTTCAGCTGTCATTCTGTCCCCTGAGCCAGTCGTTGAATTTTCCCTTTGTGGTGTTGAGGTGGCTGGTGTACAGCTTTGTGAGTAAGAGTTAGGTTGGGTGCCCCAGGATCACTACTGGCATTTCAACATCACCAACCATAGTCTGCCTATCAGGAAAAAAATCCCTGCTTGTAGCTCTCTAGCCAGTCCTGTGTTCTTAAAGATGCGAGCATCTTACACCTTCCCTGGCCAGCCAACATTGATGTTGGTGAAGTGTCCCTGGTGATCCATTCGTGCCTGCATAACTGTAGAAAAGTAGCCCTTTCTGTTGATATAATCTCTGGCAAGGTGGCCTGGTGCCAAAATAGGGATATATGTTTATGCCATCTACTATTCTGCTGCAATTCAGGATTCCCATTGCTGAAAATCCATCCATTATGTCCTGCATGTTGCTAAGAGTCACAGTCTTGCATAGCAGGTCACCACTACTGGCCCTGCACACTGGCATGGCAATGGCCCTCACAGTAGATTTTTTTTTTCCAACTTCAAAATGATTTCCAACTGACTGGCAGCAATCTGGTGTCACAAGTAGGGTGATCAGCTGTCCCGATTTTATAGGGACAGTCCCGATTTTGGGGTCTTTTTCTTTTATATAGGCTCCTATTAACCCCCTGGCTGTCCCCACCCCTGTCCTGATTTTTCACATTTGCTGTCTGGTCACCCTAGTTGCAAGTTTCCATAGTGTGATCACTTCTTCACTGTCAGTGCAGCTTTTCTTTCGGTGTCCCTGTGCTGGAAGAGTGGGCCGAGCTCCGCACACAGATCCAGGAATGTGGCCTGGCACCTCTAAAAATTCTGCATCCCAAGCCTGCATTACGATGCAATCCAATCAGTTTTCCTCCTTTTAGTCCCAGAACTGTCTCCTCACCATTTACAGCTGCTCTGTGAACACCACCAGCAATCTTGAATTGGTTCTTGCTACGTCCCACAGCAATTTGCACTCCAGGAAATCATATTCCCCACAGCTCTTCTTGTAGCTCTGCAAATACCAGAGGATTAAGTGTCCTGTACTTACAAAACTCATGACAATAATGCAAAACTATGTATGCTCCATGCTTCTGTCAGAGATTGCAGAGAGCAACAAGCCCCATGTGGGTTCATCGGATTTTCAAAATAGACATGAAAATTATGGCATTATGTGATGGGAACTTGAGCTCACAGTCCCACTCACCCTGCACGACTCATTTCTGCCTCACCATGCATTGCCAAAACTTCCCAACAGACAGTGTGCTGGATGATGGTGAATTGCACTCTGGGATACCTACCCATGGAGCACCACACTGTGCATCAAAACAAGTATTCCTAGTGAGTATACACAGCGCTGATGTAAGGAGCCAAATATGAACACGTACTAACTTTGGCAGCTTTATGTTGCCACAACTTGCTTTGGCAAAAGTTTGTAGTATAGACATGCCCTTAGGCTCTGAAATTCTAACTAGATTTTTTTTCCCCCAAAAGCATCTCCCCATGAATCAATTGTTTACACAAGCTCCCTTGTCACTGAATGGTTCATCAATAAGGTGCAATAGATCTAAAAACCTGTGCAGATGCTCTTGTTCCACACACCTGCAGAGATGTGTTTTTTAACTCATACAGAGAAGAAAATGAATGACTTGGTTGACTGATCACAGCTGAAACTTCCATGGTCCTCTAAGGCACAAGTTTCTCACAGTGCGTTAAGCAGTGCACAAAAAGTTCAAGGGCTGGTTCCTGATAATCCATAGGTGGTTCTCTGTTGTTCAAGGTTTGCACCCCAAGCCCAGCCTGTTTCAAGACTTCTCCCTCAGGCACAGTTCACTTTAAGTTTTTAAAGGAAATTTCATTCCTTAGAAGACAGGATCAGCAGAAGGACTTTGGGAATCTCACTGAGCCACGCAGATCACATGGGGGGCCAAAAGTGCCTGAAGTCTCCGAGGGTCTTGTGTGTCTGAAGTGCCTTCCTCTGAGTCTGTTCTAGATTATGAGATCTTCATGGCAAGAATTATTTGTACACAGACACACAGAGGTAGTGCTCAATAAATAAATAGTTTTTCATTTTAGCTGGTGGATAACGAATGGCCACTTATGCAGAGTTGGAGACAAGTGCTTATGAACTACACTAGTCCCTTGTCTGGTGAGACATTGCATGCATAGGCTTGAATGAGATCTGTGACCTTGCCTGCCCTGTCATGCACAAGAGTTGGAGCACAGAAAACAGGACCTTTCTTGTTTAGAACAATCATAGTCATATGAGCACTTAAATGACAGTAAAAGGCTCCTGGGGTCTCTTTCTATCAATACTAGGATCTATTGTTCTATATTCTTATCTTGTCTAATTTTGATTGGGCAAAGCTGTAGCCTTTTGACCCCTTTCTAAAGCAATGTATTTCCATTCTTATGATTCCTGCTCTCAACCATCACAGTGTCAAATGAATGTTGATAATAGGTGAATTTTTTAAAAAATCCACAAACATTTGGTTGAATTTTTAAATGGCTTTGCTTTGCACAGTCTTGTATACCCATTCAAGCTTGTTTCCCCATGAGCAGGTAGGTGAGAGTTCTTCTGGCTGAAATATTTGTGGACAGATAGCTACAAATTAGCACACACAAGTAGATTGATCTAGAAGAGCTAGTGTGCCCCTCCAGTCAAGGAACAGATGAACTACCAGGTGATTTATCTGGCAAAACAAAACTCAGAAATACAGCTTTAATTCTGAATATTCACAATACATCTTGTATTTAAAAAGGAAAATATATTAACTGAATTAAGTCAAGTAACAAAAAAAAATCATAAGGAGATTGCAATTTCCTAGAACATTGTGTGAGCAGAAAAAGAAGCTATGTTTGTTTGAATTATTCGCTCAGCTGTTGATGGTAAAAATTTACAATTTCCTGCCTTCTTCTGTGTGTTTCTTTGCTTAGTAAGATAGCCACATAAGAAACTGCTATTGTAGTAAAATCTTCATATACAGTAAACATGGTTCCTTATTGCAGGCATCTATCTTAAAAGCGTAAGTTTTTAAAAAAGAAAATGCACTATGAAGAGTGATACTTTGTTTTATTGAGTTTATACTAGCAGACTTGAGAAGAATTGAAATGGGATCTCATTTATCATCTGACTTGGTCACATCTTTAAATAACATCTCCATTTTTACCAAAGTAATTCCCAACATAACTTACGTAAGCAGGAATTTAATTCATTGAACTAATTTTTTTGCATTGAATCTATCTTTTCTCTGATTTAATATTTTAATAACTAAACCATATCTGTTACTGAACTAGACATGTGACACCACCTCCATGCAATCTGCTTAGGGGGAAAAATTTCTGTGGGCAACTAGTATCTCAGTTTTCAAGGATATTTTTAAGCTGCCTTTTCATCTTTGAAATCACTATACAATAGTTGAAACAACCTTGAACTAACAAACGTAAATTAGTGTTTGAAATCACTCTTCCTATACATCTTATGAACTACTATAAAGAAAAACATTTTCAGAGGAAGACAAAGTTGTTAATTTTTTTAGCTTTGTGAAAGTTTTACCAAATGCTGTACTGTGATTTTGAAATCAAATATTAGCATTCAAAATGTAGCAAATGTAACATGGGTAAGGCCCAGAATCAGCAAGGTATGTAAGCATGTCTCTAACTTTAAACTTGTTAGTAGTACCATTGCCTTCAATGGAAGCAGTGATGTGTTTAAAGTTAGGCCCCTACTTAAGCCAAGAATGATCTTATTTTAGAGAGGACAATAAAAAAAAAATAAAGTTTCCAAGAGAGCAACCAGATTGCTATGTTGCCTATCTCTGCAGACTGAGAATCCTTGAAGATTTAATGGTGAAGAACTCAGGAAAAAAAAGAGCTACACCAGAGGATGAAACCACCTATAGCTAAAGTTTCAAAAAAACCCAAACAGAACTTTTTTGGAGGTTCTGTAGAATCTGAATAATTTTGTTTTCATAATTTATTTCTGCATGCCTCTGTACTTTCAAATTCCACTGGACATGCCTTCTAAATAGCACTTAATACTGTGCATAGATACCAGCCTCATGTTTTACAAATATCTAAGACATACAGACAGAATACAACTTGAGAGAGTTTTCTTGTGGTAATTTTGTCTGGCATGTGTTCGTGAGCCCTTTTATGGATGCTGTCTTAAATTGAATGTCCTTGAATTTTATAGTGACACAGGGGCATTGGGGTAAATTTCAACCTGGCTACTCTCTGATATCCACATATGTATGATGAAAATAACATGCACATACACGTGCATCTGCTCTTTGCAGATACAAATACTAATGAGTTCCCTATAAACAACCTGACATTTAAGTACATGTGTAACTATGTCAAGTGCATGTAATCATGTCTCCCTTTAGTGCTTGGCCCTGGAACAACCATACAGTGTGCCAGATAACTTGCAGCTAAAGCGGAGGCCTGTGCTTTAGCACTGACTGTCCAAGTTCTGATCCAGGATATGGGTGGGGGAATCGTTGCACATACAAGCATTAGGATTTGCATCCCTAAACGCATTTTATCATTGTTTTTTCTGATGCATATGTTAAAATTTGCATGCAAGCACTATACTATTTATAGATCATGTAAAAGCATTAGTGCATGGACAGGTGCTGGCACGTGCAAAGTGCAGGCATAAGTGTGCGCAATTTTGCATTCATAAGTGAAAGCCATCAGCTGAAAATCTGGCCTGTAAAGGATGAAAAATGCTGGACTTGCAGACAAAGTCTGTAGTTCTCAGCTTTTCATGTTAGTGCATATTATATTTTGTGAGAGCTGAAAATGCAAAGCAGTCTGCTTTATATCAGCTGAAACAATAATTCTATCCTTTACATGCATGAATGAACCTTTGAGCAACAGGAATCTATTAATGACTTTGTGCTGCTTCAGAAAGGTTTTGGGAGAGAATCAGTCTGCTTCAAACACTTGCTCACCTAGATCTTATGGCGCTTGTATCCTTTCCCCATGAAGCCAATATTAGTTAACCCATCCCTTTTATTTCCATATTTAAGAATAAAACATGACGTATGCAAGAGCACTATGAAGTCATCAGAAACAGGATGTTGAATTTGGCCATTAGCTTCTTTGTTAGATGCTATAACCAACACCCCCCCCCCACAAATCTAAATCACATTTTGAATACCACATGATTAATGTCCCCAGCTACTGCATTTGCTTTCCAGAATGATCTCCTCTCTGCTGGATGGTGTAAGTTCTTTGCAGAGATCGAAAGAAAGATATGGTAGTATACGATAAGAGAGATGCATGCTACTGCTGGGGCAGCTATGTAAGCTTCTTGTTCTTCTCTTACCAAGGAACGCGTGGGTTTTTGAATGGCATTTTAATTCCTTACCCTTCTAAAATATTTTTTAAACTCATTTTCTTTCATTCTTAAGATTTCCAACAACTTAAATTTCCCTCCTATGTCCAGATTGCTGGTGGGTCAACATTTTTCCCATCTGAGTTCCCAAATACCTACAAAGAGTTAACTGGACAGCTTTGGATGGTTTTGAATGGCAGTTTAATCCCAGACAGCTACCTTACAGATTTAGGGAGCTACCCAGAGATGATTATGGAAAAACAACTGGTTTAAGATTGGATGACCTGCCAGTTTCCAACACAGAGGATCTGGGCTTTGTTCAAAGAATTGTAGCCACATTTCCAAGTTGATCAGAAAACTGGAGCCTTGTTACCTACTCTATTCTTCTGCAAATTCTAGGTTCATCCAAAACCTTATGACTGTGTGCTTATTAATTATATTTGTTTAAGCTCTTTGGATGCTAATGCTGCTATGTTTGTACCTCCATTTTAAACATTGATTAAGTTGGCAAGAAAGTCAAATTTGCTGGTTTTGTGTAATATGTAGCTGTTCCCCCCCCCCACACCAATGCACACACAGTTCACCTTGAATGTACTCTGATAATGTTTAAACAACTTTATTCTTTCCCTTTATTGTTAGTGTACTCTCCTGGACAGTTTGCAGGTGGGTATAAATATTTGGATAGAGTCTGAATAAAGCAGTGGTCTGAAATGTCTGGGAATGACGAACCTTCAGCTAAAGGAAAATAAAATAAATTAAAATCCAGACAAACACCATGTTGGGCATTGATTTCTGTCAACAAGTGAATAGAGCATTGGTTTTGATTCCTTTAATTCCCTCTTCACTCCTCCATTTCATTGATTTCCCCTTCCTCTCTGCTGTTAGGCAGCATCTTCTTTCAGCCCTGAAAGGCAAGTGAATTGCTTCTACATTCTAGTTCCTGCTTGTCTGGAAGCAAATACCCTTGCCAGGGTGACAGATTCCATTATCTTCCAGTCGCTAAATGCATCACCTCTGAGACCTGCTCAGTTTCCTCTATTCAGTGACTAAGTAACAGGCACCCTTTCTCTTAGCATATGCCATGCATAGGTCAGCTGCAGAAATCCTATCATAATTTGCTTTCATAAATCAACTAAGGGGCCCCAAAAGGGGTGATAATTTCACAATTTAGTCTGATGACATACGAAGTATGCAGTTTGGTACTTGGATCAAGTCCTAATAGATGAGAGTAGTTCTGCTTAAACAATGGCAGAACTAGTGAGCTATTCCTTGAAAGAGCTGAAGAATAACTGGCAGTTAAATGCAAATGAAAAACAAATGCAAAGCTTTATGTTCCTGATGGTGAAAAGTCAATATAATTAGATTGGAGCCCTACAGACTCTGGGCAGATGCTCTGTAAACACTGGGGTGAAATTCTGAGCTGCGAAGTGATTAAACTTCCTTCTGAGTGAAGCAGTTATATGATGGCTTTATCAAGTGGACTAGTTTCCAGGTTAAGATCAGGTATATTTCTTTTTTACTTGTGACTTCAGTCCAGGTAAGGCCTCAGCACCTGAGTTTATCTCTCTTAGCACTGCAGAGCTGCTGGAGAGATTTCAAATGCAGCTGTCATTTCTTGCCACAAGGGTCAATGTTGTGTAGTAGTGAGGCAACCTGTTAGCACTGTGCCTCTTTTGTTTTTTTTTTCCTGTAAGCCAGGGGATGAAAAGTCCCAAAGCAAATAAGTCAGGGCTGAGTTAGATCCCTGAGCTGTCCTAGCAGGCTCTGGCCCCAAAGAACTTGCATCACTATCTGTCGTCCTTCTTATTGACCCAGCTGAGACTAGAGACGCTACTGCCTTTGCTGGGCCTAAAGCCATGTTATGTTAAGCAGACATTGTAAGTGTTAGAAAGAGGTGGTAGGTTATTACACTGAACTTTCCAGCACCGCCTAGCTCCTGTCAATACAGTAAACGTATTCAGGATACCTGTGGGTAATGGTGATGATTACTTCAGACTTGTGCTGTGTAGTTGTTTTTAAAAAATGATGCAGAAGAGGGGGGAAAAGTGTGCATGTTTTCATGACAAAGTGATTGGGGTATAGTGCTGATCCCAAGAAAGGAGAAAAAAAATAGTTATGCAATATTATTAAGCATTTTGATTTTTTCTCCAGCAGAGGATTAAAACCCATCATATATGGATACTGTCCATTAAAGTAATTGAATAGAATTCCTCTCTCTGATCTCTGGACATGATTATGTTCCCATGTACACTGGATTTATGTATCAGAGTAGCAGCCGTGTTAGTCTGTATTCGCAAAAAGAAAAGGAGTACTTGTGGCACCTTAGAGACTAACAAATTTATTAGAGCATAAGCTTTCGTGAGCTACAGCTCACTTCATCGGATGCATTTGGTGGAAAAAACAGAGGAGAGATTTATATACACACACACACAGAGAACATGAAACAATGGGTTTATCATACACACTGTAAGGAGAGTGATCACTTAAGATAAGCCATCACCAGCAGCAGGGGGGGGAAAGGAGGAAAACCTTTCATGGTGACAAACAAGGTAGCCTAATTCCAGCAGTTAACAAGAATATCAGAGGAACGTGGGGGGTGGGGTGGGAGGGAGAAATACCATGGGGAAATAGTTTTACTTTGTGTAATGACTCATCCATTCCCAGTCTCTATTCAAGCCTAAGTTAATTGTATCCAGTTTGCAAATTAATTCCAATTCAGCAGTCTCTCCTTGGAGTCTGTTTTTGAAGCTTTTTTGTTGAAGTATAGCCACTCTTAGGTCTGTGATCGAGTGACCAGAGAGATTGAAGTGTTCTCCAACTGGTTTTTGAATGTTATAATTCTTGACGTCTGATTTGTGTCCATTCATTCTTTTACGTAGAGACTGTCCAGTTTGGCCAATGTACACGGCAGAGGGGCATTGCTGGCACATGATGGCATATATCACATTGGTAGATGCGCAGGTGAACGAGCCTCTGATAGTGTGGCTGATGTGATTAGGCCCTATGATGGTGTCCCCTGAATAGATATGTGGACAGAGTTGGCAACGGATTTATGTAGTGAGATTCCATTAACTTCATTGGAATTATTTCTGATTTTAAGCATGTAAAAGAAAACAGAATCAGGCCCTCTCCCTGCTATATAGTCTCTGAGCAGTACCAGTGCCATTAATTACACCAATGCACTGTACATAACTTTGTTTTTTCATGTGGTTAAATTCTAGAAGTAGGGCTTTGCTTCATTACAATGGTGGGATTGTGCTCAGAGTACATGTCGGAGGGTTTTTTTAACTCCATGGTGATGTAACCTGTAATAACATGGCGGTAGGGGGGTGAGGTCGAGGATGGTACAAATGAAGGGATATCCAGGTAAATTGTCAGAGCTGCATGACTGTTAGATACTCGACCCCCCCCGTCCCCCACTCACACTGAATAGTACCTTCCTCCACTCTGAGGCCCACTGAGCCCAGAGGGGCTTATCACAGAGTAAGGTGAAGCAGAAGTAAGAGTGTCATCGTCGTCATCATCTGGCCCTCTATGAGAACATAAGAACGGCCATGGTGGGTCAGACCAAAGGTCCATCTAGCCCAGTATCCTGTCTTCCAACAGTGGCCAATGCCAGATGCCCAAGAGGGAATGATAATTACTTGTTTTGTTCAAGTGATCCATCCCCATCGCTCATTCCCAGGTTCTGGCAAACGGAGGCTAGGGACACCATCCTTGCCCATCCTGGCTAATAGCCATTGATGGACCTATCCTCCATGAATTTATCTAGTTTTTTGAACCCTGTTATGGTCTTGGCCTTCACAACATCCTCTGGCAAGGAGTTCCACAGGTTGACTGTGCATTGTGTGAAGAAATACTTCCTTTTTATTTGTTTTAAACCTGCTGCCTATTAATTTCATTTGGTGACTCCTAGTTCTTGTGTTATGAGAAGTAGTAAACAACACTTCCTTACCTACTTTCTCTACACCAGTCCTGATTTTATAGACCTTAATCACATCTCCCCTTATCTGTCTCTTTTCCAAGCTGAAAAGTCCCAATCTTATTAATCTGTCCTCAGAGGAAGACGTTCCATTCCCCTAATCATTTTTATTGCCCTTTTCTGACTCTTTTCCAGTTCAAATATATCTTTTTTTGAGATGGGGCGACCTGCATGAAGATGTGTATTCAAGATATGGGTGTACCATGGATTTATATAGAGGCAACAGGATATTTTCTCTCCTATTATCTATCCCTTTCTTAATGATTCCCAGCATTCTGTTCGCTTTTTTTTGACTGCGGCGGCACAGTGACTCCAAGATCTCTTTCTTGAGTGGTAATCACTAATTTAGACCCCATCATTTTATATGTATAGTTGGGATTATGTTTTCCAATGTGCATTACTTTGCATTTATCAACATTTGAATTTCATCTGCCATTTTGTTGCCCAGTCACCCAGTTTTGAGAAACCCTTTTATAGCTCTTCTCAGTCTATCTGGGACTTAAGTATCTTGAGTAGTTTTATATCATCTCCAAATTTTGCCTCCTCACTGTTTTGTCCTTTTCCAGATCATTTATGAATATATTGAATAGAACTGGTCCCAGAACAGACCGCTGGGGGACACCACCATGTACCTCTTTTCATTCTGAAAACTGACCATTTATTCCGACCCTTTGTTTCCTATCTTTTAACCAGTTACCAATGAGAGCACCTTCCCTCTTATCCTGTGGCAGTTTACTGTGCGTAAGAGCCTTTGGAGAGGGCCCTTGTCAAAGGCTTTCTGAAAATCTAAGTACACTATATCCACTGGATCCCCTTGATCCACATGCTTGTTGACCCCCTCAAAGAATTCTAGCAGATTGGTGAGGCATGATTTCCCTTTACTAAAACCATGCTGACGCTTCTTCAACAAATTATATTCATCTATATGTCTGACAATATTATTCATTATAGTTTCAACCAGTTTGCCCAGTGCTGAAATCAAGCTTAGAGGCCTGTAATTGCCAGGATCACCTCTGGAGCCCTTTTCAAAAATTGGCATCACATTAGCTATCCTCCAGTCATTTGGTACAGAAGCTGATTTAAATGATAGGTTACAGACTACAGTTAGTAGTTTGTGCAGTTTCACATTTGAGTTCCTTCAGAACTCTTGGGTGAATACCATTTGGTCCTGGTGACTTATTACTGTTTAGTTTATCAATTTGTTCCAAAACCTCCTCTAATGATACCTCAATCTGGGATAGTTCCTCAGATCTGTCACCTAAAAAGAATGGCTCAAGTTTGGGAATCTCCTTCACGTCCTCAGCCGTGAAGACTGATGCAAAGAATTCATTTAGTTTCTCTGCAATGGCCTTATCGTCCTAGAGTGCTCCTTTAGCCCCACTGGTTGTTTAGCAGGCTTCCTGCTTCTGATGTACTTAAAAAGATTCAGCCAAAGACTCAAAGTAATAGCAAACTGTTCCTCAAATTCTTTTTTGGCCTTCCTAATTGTATTTTTACACTTCATTTGCCAGTATTTATGCTCCTTTCTATTTTTCTCACTAGGATTTAACTTCCACTTTTTAAAGGATGCCTTTTCTCACTGATTTTTACTTTGTTGTTTAGCCATGGTGGCTCTTTTTTGGTTCTCTTACTATGCTTTTTATTTTGGGGTATACATTTACGTTGAGCCTTTATTATGGTGTCTTTAAAAAGTTTCCACACAGCTTGCAGAGATTTCATTTTTGGCACTGTACCCTTTAATTTCTGTTTAACTAACCTCCTCATTTTTGTGTAGTTCCCCTTTCTGAAATTAAATGCTACAGTGTTGGGCCACTGTGGTGTTCTTCCTGCCACAGGGATGTTAAATTTAATTATGTAATGGTCACTATTACCAAGCGGTCCACCTATAGTCACCTCTTGGACCAGATCCTGTGGTCCACTTAGGATTAAATCAAGAATTGCCTCTCCTCTGGTGGGTTCCAGGACCAGCTGCTCCAAGAAGCAGTCATTTAATGTGTCAAGAAACTTTATCTCAGCATCCCAGCCTGAGGTGACATGTACCCAGTCAATATGGGGCTAATTGAGTTTTTTTTATTTTAATCGCCTCTCTAACCTCCCTGAGCATTTCACAGTCACTATCACCATCCTGATCAGACTGTTGGTAAATATATCCCTACTGCTATATTCTTATTATGAGAGCATGGAACTTCCATCCATAGAGATTCTATGGTACAGTTTGATTCATTTACGATTTTTACTTCATTTGATTCTATGCTTTCTTTCACATATAATGCCATTCCCCACCAGCATGACCTGTTCTGTCCTTCTGATGTATTTTGTATCCTGGTATTACTGTATCCCATTGATTATCTTCATTCCACTAAGTTTCTGTGATGTCTATTATATCAATATCCTCATTTAATACTAGGCACTCTAGTTCACCCATTTTATTATTTAGACTTCTAGCACTGGTATATAAACACTTGTCTCCTTTTAGCTGTCTGCCATTACATGATGTAATTGAGTAGGACCCTTTTTTTTTTAATTTGACTGTTTCTGGTCAGACCCTGCCTGTATATTATCATTTTTCATCCTCTCATCCTCACTAGGACATAGAGACTCTCACTGAGGAGAATGAGGAGATTATAGTGCTTTGAATTGCTAATCACATACCTTCCTGAGCAGATTCTTCACTCTCACATGCTATCTCGCACCCACACTGGACACATTAAGGCTAAGACCAAATGGGAGGGAAAGACAGAAGTTAAAAAGTTGCATGTATCCTCTGAGCGCAGGTCACAAGGGGGTGGATAAGGAGATCCTGAGTTTGATTTCTTCACTTTTAATATTTTTCCTCTCCCCACTTTAATCTAATTTAGTTTAGTGTTAATTTTAATTTTGGAAAGCTATTTAGTGCATTGGTAACATTGACAGCCCTGGCGACTGACCTATCCACAGAACATCCACAGCAGTGCTACTTCCCCATAATACTTTGTGTCATAAATATAAAGGAAAAGGTAAACACCTTTAAAATCCCTCCTGACCAGAGGAAAAACCCTTTCACCTGTAAGGGGTTAAGAAGCTAGGTTAACCTCGCTGGCATCTGACCAAAATGACCAATGAGGAGACGAGATACTTTCAAAAGCTGGAGGGGGGGAGAAACAAAGTCTCTACTCTGTCTGTATGATGCTTTTGCTGGGGACAGAACAGGAATGGAGTCTTAGAATTTAGTAAGTAATCTAGCTACATATGCCTTAGATTCTGATTTCTTTAAATGGCTGAGAAAATAAGCTGTGCTGAATGGAATGTAGATTCCTGTTTTTGTGTCTTTTTGTAATGTAAGGTTTTTCTTAGAGGGATTCTCTGTGTTTTGAATCTAATTACCCTGTAAGGTATTTACCATCCTGATTTTACAGAGGTGATTCTTTTTACTTTTTCTTCTATTAAAATTCTTCTTTTAAGAATCTGATTGCTTTTTCATTGTTCTTAAGATCCAAGGGTTTGGGTCTCTGCTCACCTATGCAAATTGGTGAGGATTTTTATCAAGCCTTCCCCAGGAAAGGGGGTGTAAGGCTTGGGAGGATTTTGGGGGGGAAGACGTTTCCAAACGGACTCTTTCCCAGTAATATATCGGTTAGACGTTTGGTGGTGGCAGCAATAAAGTAGAAGGGCAAAAGGTAAAACAGTTTGTACCTTGGGGAAGTTTTAACCTAAACTGGTAAAAGTAAGCTTAGGAGGTTTTCATGCAGGTCCCCACATCTGTACCCTAGAATTCAGAGTGGGGCAGGAACCTTGACACCTTGCAATGCTGAACTGTTAGAGAGACGAATGCTCTAGACAGCCCAGATAGATGGACAGAGGGAGACCTGAATTCTGGTCTGAGGGGGCATTTCAACCAGTGCGAGGTAGTTCAGTCTGCATGTCCAGCCAGGTGTGGTCCTGCAGTATGCTGATAAATGTGTCTGGCAAAGAGTTTACTCAATTCCTGGGCTACCCTATTCTGATTTTACACTGGTGTAAAGTAGGAGTGAACACCAGTGAAATCAGTGGAGTTACTCTGATCTAAAATGAATAAAAGTGAGATAACAATCAGAACCAGCTGTGTTTATTCCATTTCCTTTGGGACTGATGCCGCTTCTGAGGTAGGACTAGAAAGGAACATCTACATATATGGAAAATAGACTAGCACACAAGTGAAATTAAACCTCCCAGGATCTTGCAGACTACTAGCAGCTGGCAGCACTGCATACTCTATTTTAGCATACTGAGGAACGCACGCTACTTTTCTTTAAAAAGAACTGGTCCAAGAATCCTAGGACAGGTGAATAATATTATTTATGAATTAAATAGCTAAATGAGATGTCTATTCATGGAAAGCTGAATATAAACTCTGAGTGAGGGGAAAAATGCAAGCTTAAAAATAGGGAAATCTAACACTCTCTATATTTATCAAGGCTAGCATTCCTTAAATGGATTCTAAATCCCATGATCTATGAAGTTCTTGGAGAAGTTATCAATAATCCATTACAATAGTGACACAGACTCTTAACCTAATTTCCAGCAACACAGTAGTGGAGTCTACCTAATGAGTTATAAGTATTATTTGGGCTTGGTGAAAGTATATGGAGTTAATATCCTCTTGTTTGCACGTGTGTGCGCACGCGCATGCGCTCTCTCTCTCTCTCTCTCTCTCTCTCTCTCTCTCTCTCCAGCCCACTCTTACTGTTGATTTCTCAACTCCTACAGAGCTCATGCTAGGAAGGATCCTAATTAGACCTCTTGTCTTTTTCCAACCTCTAACTGCGATTGCAGTTTCTATTGTTCAGATGCCTGAGTGAAAGTCCATTTTTCTGGAATGAAAAAAAAAAAAAGCACTTTCTTTAATGCCATGGTGAAATTTCCAAAACCTGCTTCTTTTTCATCTTTATTAAAGGGCTTACGTGTACTATATACTTTTTTTTTTTTATTAAAGAGCCCATTGCTGTAGTACCTTTTTGCTCTTGTATTAAAGCATGTATGTCTTAGCAGCTAGAATGCAGAAGTCTTATTTATGAGCCTGATCTAACGCCCACTGAAAACATGAACAGGCTCTTATTGGTTTTAGTGGAGTGGGCTTTGAGACTGGCCACTCCACTGTCTAAATTGGTGGGCAACCACGGGCCACACATGGCCGGTCAGGGTAATCCGCTGGCAGGCTGCAAGATGGTTTGTTTACATTGACTGTCTGCAGTGCCTAGTGACTGTGGTTTGTTGTTCCCGGCCAATGGGACCTGCAGGAACTGGCGTGGGCCGCAAGGGCATGCTGGCAGCTGCTTCCTGCAGCTCCCGTTGGCCAGGAACGGCAAACCGTGGCCACTGGGAGCTGCAGGCAGCTGTGCCTGCAGATGGTCAATGTAAACTAACTGTCTCTTGGCCTGCCAGCGGATTATCCTGGCGGGCTGCAGGTTGCCTATCACTGGAATAATTGATCTCCGCAATAGAAAAATATTCTTTTCATTTTGCTTATATTTTTCTTTCCTGTATTTCCTCCTCTTACTTACACTATCTCGTACTACTCTAAACAACTCTTTCCCCCCCATCCCCCTTTCCTTCCTAAGTAAGTTCTTGCTAAGCAAGAGCATAGATTTTGTGGATAGCCATCTCAACAGAGCTAACCACTAAGGGATACAAGCACAGACTTGCAAGAAAAACTATAAATGTAGATGTTCTAAGTGGCCCCAGCATTTCTATGTTGATAATTGGTGCGTGTGATGTCTACTTATATATGTGTTGACTTTTAATTATTTCAGACCATGTTGCCAGAGTTTGGTGCTCTCAAATGGATCAAAACCTTTTGCAGCAATCAGTGGTGAACAATTACTTATTTGCTTTTACCCAGGAACGCGGTGTAGAATTACAACTTTAAATCATCAGTGGCATTCTAACTATAAACAGCTCCTTCTCCAACATGAGTGCAAGAGGACTGGTTATATTAGGAAAGATGACAGTGTAATGACTGATAAGTACTAAATTTTCTGTTTCTTCTAGTAAGGAATTTCTCTGCACTAGTTATCTCAGTAACCAACTAACCATATGTGGACAAATGCTGATAAATGAATGTTTAGTAAAAAAATAAGTGTTGCAAATTAAAGATTTCAGCTAGGGCTGAATGACCCATAGCACTGGAATTCAGTGAGGAGGCGGCAATCCAGAGAAGAGTGGGAGAATGGTACAGAATGGGGGTAAGGGTTGTGCATTTACTACAGACAATACGTTTTCAATAAAAATGCTTTGTTATAGTTCTCTGAAAGCCAGCACGCAGTCTAAGAATGCTGTGTAATGACCAGACAGTTATAGCATAATGCCCTTTGGATGTGAGACTCCATCCCAGCTGACTGTCACCAGTCATAAGTGCATGGCAGAGAGGTGGGAGATGCTTGCTTTGGAAGTTTGTGTAATCACACCTTTGGGCTCTGGCACTAGGATCTGTTCTGCCAAGGCAAGGACCTCTAGGGAAAGGAAAGAAAGAGCAGATTCTAATGGTGGTCTGGTAAATAGTGCCCTGGTAAACAGTGCCCTGTACTATATCTCTCATCCATCGGTGATTTATAAGGATCAAGCGCAAGGAGATCCTCTCTTCTCCCTCTAGATGGCAACAATAGTACTGCCCCTTTGTGATGTAGTGCTCTGACTGGCCTTGCTTCCTGGCCTGCCGTGTGTGCTGCCAAGCTACCATTTGCTGGTGTTTGTGCTACTGCTAGGTCAGGCTCAGACTTCACTGCATGCCCCAACAGGTTGTTCAAACTGCAAGCATAAGAGGCAAAGGAGGGTAGTCAGTTGTGTATCCCCTGACTTTCCAAATCCTTCTCCTTCTGGTTCTACTGAGGTCAGCGTCATCCTTTTGGAAATGTGCACACCAGGACTGTATGTAGTATTCTAGTATCAGTCTCCCTGATGCCACATACAGAGGTAAAATCCCCTCCTCACTGCTATTCCCTGTCTATACATCCAGAGATTGCATTCACCCTTCTTGCTACAACATCTCACTGAGAGCTCAGGAGGAGCTGTTTGCCCATTATTACCCCTCAATCCCTTTCAAAGTCACTACTTTCCAGGGGACAGTCTCCTATTCAGCAGGGGTGGTTGGCATTCCTTGTTCCCATTCGTACAAATTTACATTTTGGCTGTATTTAAACCCATTTTGTTTGAATGGGTCCAGCTTACCGAGCAATCCATATTGCTCAGTCTGACTGTCCTGTCCTCATCATTACTTACCACTCCCCCAATCTTTTTCACCTGCAAATTTTGTCTGTAGTGAATTTATACTTCTAGATCCTTGATAAAAGTTCTGAATAGCATCCATGCAGACCCCACTAGAAACACCGCCATTTGATGATGATTCCCCATTGACAACCATTATTGAGATCTATCACTCGGACAGTTCTTCATCTATTTAATGTCTGCAGGAATAGATTGGGCGTAGGGCTGCAAACTGAAATCTTATGGGAAATTCCTTTGTAGAACAGTCTGATGTTAGTGCCTGGAACAATAAGCAAAGTATGTGAGCCTGTCATGCAAACTAACCCTATGCTGCATGGTGCTGACTTTCTGCTGTATTAAAACTCCTGAGCATCATTTGGCTACGAATGTAGTAAATACTGTTAAAGAAAAGAGAAACTACACGTTGTTTAAAAGTACAGTTTCCAGCTTGCTTTAAAATTCCGCTCCAGTTGCCCTGTTTCTGTCTTTGACATTGAGTTTGTTCTTGGTTTAATTTTTTAATTTAAGGCGGTTGCCTTTACTGATTGAGGGCAGAGCCTGTCACAGCCAGAGGAATATTCAAATATCAGTAGCTTTTTTGTTAGATAATATTTTATATTTAGCATTTTTTAAATAGTCTTTTTTTAGGAGACTCCTATGAAAGATTTAATGAGTCACTGAAGCTTTTCTGTAGAAGGTAACAGTGGTCCATATTCTCAATACAAGTTCTATCCCCTTGGTGCTGCCTGAATGGTGCAAAGAGGAAGGAATCTTGTTGCTGCTGAACCTCCATTTTCTACTGGTGCAGACTCCTATGCCATCTGGCTTCCCCTGAGGTAGGATAGAGGAGATAAGGAGTATTACATTCATAGGGGAGCTCTAGTAACCTAATTCTTATGTGGCACGTGACTGTAGCCAGCTGTCATAAATTAGAGCAGCCTCTAGGGTTCTGTAACTGTCATGCCTGGGACAGGTCAGCTGGAGACATAACTAATTCCCAGATTCTCCCCCTCCCCCAGCTTCCTCCCCGGGGTCCTGCACCAAATGTATATTAGCACAGGAAAGAATCTGGCCCAGAGTTTCTGTAGCGTATGTATTGCAGAAACAACTCCCAGTGGTTTCCCTTTGCCTTTCATTTTGTTTATCTGGTAACTAGTGGGCTATTGTGAGATGGAAACTGGCACTTGAGCACATAAGAATGGCCATATTGGGTCAGACCAATGGTCTACCTAGCCCACTATCCTGTCTTCTGACAGTGGCTGATGCCACTGAGAGAGAATGAACAGAACAGGGTAATTATGGAGTGATCCATCCACTGTTGTCCAGTCCCAGCTTCTGGCAGTCAGGGATTTAGGGGCACCCAGAGCATGGGATTGCATCCATGACCATCTTGGCTAATAGCCATTGATGGACCAAATCCTCCATAAACTTAGCTTATTATTTCTTGAATCCAGATATACTTTTGGTCTTCACATCATCGCCAGGCAATGAGTTCCACAGGTTGACTTGTGCCTTGTGTGAAGTTGTACGTTTTGTTAGTTTCAAACCTGCTGCCTGGAAAGTTCTTGTTATGCTAAGGGGTAAATAACACTTTCCTGTTTACTTTCTCTACACCATTCATAATTTTATAGGCCTCTCTCATATCTCCCCTTAGTCATCTCTTTTCTAAGATGAACAGTCCCAATCTTTTTAATCTCTGCATATATGGAGGTTGTTACATATCCCTGATCATTTTTGTTACACTTTTCTATATTGTTTCCAAATCTAATGCATCTTTTTTGAGATTGGGTGACCAGAACTGCATGTAGTATTCGAGGTGTGGCTGTACCATGGATGGAGTTAGAAAATATCATAATGCACTGTCTTATTTTTTATCCCTTTCATAATGGTTTGTAGCACTCTTAATTTTTTTTGACTGCTGTTGTACATTGAGCAGATGTTTTCAGAGAACTATCTGTGATGACTCTCTCTCTGCGATGAGATCTCTTTCTTGAGTAGGAACACCTAAATTGTACCCATTTTGTATGGCTAGTTGGGATTATTTCCCAGTATGCATGACTCTGCATTTACCAACATTGAATTTCATTGGCCTTCTTGTTGCCCAGTCACCCAGTTTTGTGAGACCCCTTTTATACTCTTCACAGTTAAGGTCAAAGCTGACTGTCTTGAGTCATTTTGTATCCGCCACAAACTTTGCCATCTCGCTGTTTACCCCTTTTTCAGATTATTTATGAATATGTGGAACAGCACAGGTCCCAGTACAGATCCTTAGGCAACCCCACTATTTACCTCTCTACATTTTAAAAACTGACCATTTATTCCTACCTTTTGTTTCCTATCTTTTAACAGTTTACTGATCCACGAGAGCCTTACCTCTTATCTCATGATTGATCGCTTTACTTTAGAGCCTTTGGTGAGGAACCTTGTCAAAGGCTTTCTGAAAATCTAAGTACACTGTATGCACTGGATCCCCCTTGTCCACATGCTTATTGACCCCCTCAGAGAATTCTGTTAGGTTGGTGAGGCATGATTTCCCTTTTCAAATGCCATGCTGACTCTTCCCCAAGGTATCATGTTCATCTATGTCTGATAATTCTGTTCTTTACTATAGTGTCAACCAATTTACCTAGTACTGAAGTCAGACTTACCAGCCAGCAATTGTCAGGACCTTTTTTAAAAAATTGGCAATAGCTTAACTATCCTCCAATCATCTGGTTTAACAGAGAGCATACCTACCACAGTTAGTTCTGAAAATTCTCAAAAAAACTCAAATATGAAATTCTAGAACTACTTTTAGGTGAATACCATCTGGTCCTGGTGACTTATTGCTGTTTAATTTATCAATTTGTTCCAAAACCACCTCTCCTGACATCTCAATCTGGGACAGTTCCTAAGATTTGTCACCTAAAAAGAATGGCTCAGGTCTGGGAATCTTCCTCACATCCTCTGCAGAGAAGACCAATGCAAAGTATTCATTTAGCTTCTCTGCAATGGCCTTGTCTTCCTGGAGTGCTTCTTTAGCACCCGAATCGTCCAGTGATTGTTTGGCAGGCTTCTTGCTTCTGATGTTATTTTTTAAAAGTAGTGTTAGTTTTTGTGTCTTCAAATTCTTTTTTGGCCTGCCCAATTATATGTTTACACTTGATTTGCCAGAGTTGATGTTTTTCCTCAATTGGATTTTACTTCCAATTTTTAAGGGATTTCTTTTTGCCTCTAACTGCCTCTTTTACTCTGTTTAGCCATGGTGGTATTTTTTTGGTCCTCTTACTGTTTTATTTTTTGTTTGGTGTATACATTTAGTTTGAGCCTCTATTATGGTGCTTTTAAATAGACTCAATGCAGCTTGCAGGCATTTTACTCTTGTAGCTGTTCATTTTAATTTCCATTTAACTAGCTTCCTCACTTTTGTCTAGTTCCCCTTTTTGAAATTAAATGTTACTGGGGTGGGTTGCTTTAGTATTTTCCTTCCTACAATTAAATTTTGGTCGTTATTACAGAGTGGTTCAGCTATATTCACCTCTTGGACCAGATTGTGTGTGCCACTTAAGACTAAATCAAGAATTGCTTCTCCCCTTGTGGGTTCCAGGACTAGCTGCTCCAAGAAGCAGTCATTAGCAGTGTATAGAAATTTTATGTCTGCATCCCATCCTGAGGTGACTTGTAGCCAGTCAATATGGATATTGAAATCCCCCATTATTATTGGTCTTTTAATTTCTATAGCCTCTCTATTCTCCCTCAGCATTTCACAATTGCTGTCACCATCCTGGTCAGCAGTGTGTTTCTGACTGTTGTACTTTTATTATTCAAGCATAAATATCTTATTTTTTTATTTTAAATACATTATTAGTTTTCCATCTAATTTATTTAGTGGCTTTATGTCTCAATAAAGAGTTTAAACTCTCCCACTCTCATACAGACGCACAAATACACAGGAAAGGCCATAATAGGGACAGTAAGGTGCAGTTTTTAAAAGTAGGATTTAACTGTATATTTGATTTCTGTAATGCTAGTTTGTTTCTCTTTAATAACTAGTCATCCCAATTTTTTTAGCCTTACTCACTATGAGTTTTTTAACAAGTGAGTAGTTCCAATGAAATCAGTGGGATCACTCACATAATAAGTAACTCTGCAGAGTGAGTTAACAGTGGCAGAATAGGATGCAAAATGACTTACAGCCCTGAGATTTAAGCAAGTGGATTAATTATAAAGCAAATGACTAACATTATTTTGATGGTGGAATTCTACACTGGAGTAGGTTACTGTTCTATTTAAGGCAGTATTCTCTATGAGACACTCAGTAATTGGCTTGAGGTGATCAGTAGGTAGAGAATATACACATACATATATACACACAGGCTTATTTATCTGCGTCATTGAAATGACAACTAATGAACTTTTAACAAAATAACTTCACAAATCATTATAGGAAAGCTTCTTCAATGTATCTATTTATACTGAGGAATTGCAGGGCATATATTTAAAAAACCAAAAACAATCCACCCAGTTTTAGCTAACAAAGCTGAATTTGGTTTCTAAGGTTCATTAATCAATACAATGGCTTAGTTAGAAAGAACGCTGCAGAAGGGAAATTTATCTTTGTCAGCTCCCCAGGGTTCAGTTCGTTTGAAGGTCAAAATAGGAGGTAAGAATAAAACTGTCTGCCTAATTTTGACCTATGATTTCTTTCAGACTTTATGGTTAGGGAATTTTCTAACGCTAACATCAGAAGACAGCCAGTGAAACCTAGCAAGTACCAGTGTTCACCATAATTTGTCAGAGGCTGGGAAATGCTGGGGTAGTTTACACATTTTAAACAAAAGACAAATGTGTGAGGAGAATTTTAAAGAAACAGGAGTTATATGCCACACTCCCATTGATAATCAATGGGAACTGGGTACTGAACTACAAATCTCCATGATCATAAGAGCACCATTGCATTTGGGCTATATTAGATGATTTGTTAGAAATGTGGGTTCATTCTGTTATAGTGGGGCATTTAGAAATATGGTCCTGACCCCAAGTCCACAAGAGTCAGTAGAAAAAGTCCCATTACCTTCAGTGGGCTTTGGATCTGGCCTTATTTAATAAAAGCTTCTGTAAGGACTGTTTGCATGTGCTTGGACTACTTTGTTGTGAGGACAGAGCACATTCTACTGGGAATGTAAAAGTTAGCCACGCTTCCATCATGAAGGCTGATTCTTAAGAAGCTATCCCAATGATGTTAATTTACCAGTAGTGCTTTTCATCCCAAAGGATCCCAAAACATATGGCAAATAATATGTTGGTCTACTGGGCGGAGGGATAGTTCAGTGGTTTGAGCATTGGCCTGCTCAACCCAGGTTTGTGAGTTCAATCCCTGAGGGGGCCATTTAGGGATCTGGGCCAAAAATTGGGGATTGGTCCTGCTTTGAGCAGGGGGTTGGACTAAATGACCCTCCTGAGGTCCCTTCCAACCCTGATATTCTATGATTATATTAAATGCAAAAACAGCAAAAACTAATGCAGTGTTAAGGTTGCCAAGGTAAAGTCACAAGGTCAGGGAATGCCTGAATTCAGGTTCCAGCAATAATGCTAACTTGGTCACATTGTGCTCCCTTTGTTTTATGGCACATTCTTGGGGTTAAATTGTCCTATTACTTGGGAGCCCTCAGTAGGTTATGATTGTTTTCTGGATCAAAACCTATCCATGTGAATTAAAACTAGTATCTGCATATGATCCCCGATTTGAAAAGGCCTATTTTCCCTTTAGATGCAGCTAAAATCTTGACAGACTAGGCATTTTTTGTGAGCTAGACGAAATCTCTTTACTCTACTCTAAGAAAAAGAATTCATGAGAAGGCTAGACCTTGCAAAGGTAAATAAGATCTTAGATGTTCTTATATATAATAATTTATCTCACCCCTATATATAGCCTCAACTTTATCTAGATATTGTTCTGGACACCATCTTCTATGCCCATTCCTGGCTCTCCTAATTTGTTTTAAAACATACATTTGAGTTGTTTCCTCTTTTGTAGTTTCTGCATGTACTGATTTCTGATCTGTGTATCTGGCATGTTGTGACCCTATTTAAACAAGGGCCTTTTGACCTTACCATTATAATGAGAAGGGTTACAAACAGAATTCTGTATATGGTATGTGGCGCTTGTTCGTATCATATTGTCAGCCTGAAATTTATGATTAATATTTATTTTTACATTGCTCATTAAAAATGAAATGTATCCATACTGTCAAGTATATAACGCACACAAATTTCCTGGTTAACAAGGTACTTTTTCTTTGTTTCATACAAATGCTCTCTTCTTTCTACTTTGAAGGCTAAAACTGTCAGCAAACAGCTGCAGTGACTGCAGCACGAAGTAGAGAAGAAACAAACCAATTTGCTAAGCTGCCCTAATTCTGAAAAGTGAGGTTGGTTGGAAGCCCTTGGGGAGACCAGGGACAGTAATTAAAACTGACTAACTGTCACAGTGGTGGCTGTTGCCATCTTGAATTATATTTGTTAGTCTCTTGAATTATTGTGTGTTACTGTCACAGAATTACTCACCAAAGTGGTGTTGCCAACTTTTGAGAGTGTTTTCTGTTTTTGTTTTTTTTAAATCACAAGTCTCAGGAAATTTGGTGTTTTCTCTTAAAGCCCCAGCTCCTGGGATCATGTGAATAAGTGAGAATCTCTTTTTTTCATTTTAAAAAAAGCAGCAGGTTTTTAGTCCCCATGGCTGCAGAGAGAGGCTAGAAAACATGACCTGAATGCATCCCAAAGGATTAAAAATGTAAATGGAAGTTGAATTATGGGCTGCAGAACTAGTGTCATAATTTTAACTACCTCGAATGTGTTAGAGATGAGAGAAACTATGAGCTAATTTTGGTTTAGTAAAATCTTGTGGACCAGGATTAGGTTTTATCTCTTTGGCTTCGCCAACTTGGCCAGTGTAGTTCTTGCTCTGAACCCTGGATCAGGCTTCCATTAAGTGCAGAGGCTGGGGGTCATTAAAGGGGAATAGTGTCATGGAGGCAGCTAAGCACACCCTCCTGGTGAAAATAGGGAGATACTCCTCCAAGCATAGATCTAAGGGACTAGATTTGGTCCAATGTGACTGAAGTTGCATTGAAGGATTTCAGAAGTGTCTGAGATAAATGAGGAAAAAGACCTAGACAGCTGGATTAAAAATAAGTGCCCAAGATACAGTTTTCCATGTTAACTGCCCTCTGGGTCACAATGACTCTGATAGGCTTTTGGGGGCAGAATGCCTGTAAGTGGTGGGTTTTTTCTTTCTTTTTCCTTTTTTTTCTGAAAATGAAAATGAAGTAAAAGGTATGACCTAGACTGTTAAAGATCAATAATGGTATTTTCAGATTCCTTACCAAATCCTCTCCATGGAAGAGAGAGACCCTGAGACACCTGTTTTTAAGAAAAGTATTTTTAAATGTCCAATACAATGTACATGGTTTTTAATAATCCAGAAAAAAGAAGGAACCCTTCCTTTGTTTCCCCAATGTGCTAGCTTTCACAAAGCAATAATTCATTATCTGGAATATAGCATTATTCTGTTTCTATCTTTTCGTTTTCTGAATTTCATTTGTTCTTATACATTAAAGAACAAGAATGTTAAGTGAGGGTTTCAACAAGTGTAGAAAATCCAGGGCAACTGAATAGTATCCGAGCAAAATAAGTAAATGAGAGACATAAAGGGAAAATGACATAGTTTAACAGATCAGTCCCCTCAACAAGCAGCCATTAAACTATTCCAGAAGCAAAGCTCTTTGTTCTAAAAACCAGCTAAGGTTGCTAAGTGAGAAAAGTATACTTGTCTATCACATTACTTATTAAAGCAAAGTACTTAAAAGCAAAGAAATGAATAGTTAAAGGCATCATAAAACTTCCGCTAACCGCATAAATGCATTATTGTTACCAAATATAAAGAGAGAGAGATTTATATTTCAACACACATAATGGGCCATATTTTCATCTGTGTCCAAGGAGCATCTGATGCAGTTGATGAGGTAGGGTATAATGGTTTGAGGCCTTAGATTCTGATACCCAGTCTGGAAAATGGACATGTTGAATATTTTCCTCCAGGCCAATGGAGCAGTTTGATGTGGAATGCCGAAAAATGACTCGGGACACCAGATCTTGGTGTTTCCCTTTTACTGTTGAAAAGTAACTGTCTGGTCTGGGAGAATAAAGTCCAGATCAGCTGGGAGGAAGATTTAATCAGAAAAACATGAAGGATAATTGGGTTTTTTTAAGGACAGCTAACTAGATGCATTAGAAGCCAGAATCGAGGGAGAAGGCTGTACTGGTTAAAAAAACAGACCTGGTTTAAAGAGAATTGAAGACCTGTGTGTGTGTATGCGTGCACGCACACACGTGTGTGTGTGTGTGTGTGTGTATATATATAATATATAAAATCTAGTAGAGAAAAGTATAATATAATATGGCTGGAAGTTGAAGAGGAATTCAAATGGGAAATAAGGTGTAAATGTTTAACTGTGAGAGTAATTAACCACTGGAAGAATTTACCAAGTGTCGTGGTGGATTCTCATCACTGACAATTTTTACCTCGATTGGATGTTTTTCTGAAAGATACCTGCCCTAGGAATTATTTTGGGAAAGTTCTTTGGCCTCTGTTATGCCAGAGGTCAGACTAGATGATCACAATGGTACCTTCTGGTCTTGGAATCTATAGTTCAGAGATTGATGACAAAAATATTCCCCAAAACCATGTTGTTTTTCCCCCCCATCAGTATGATTCACAGAGAATCATATATAGTTTATAAATAATGGCATTTCTTAAAGATTTTACTCTTTCTGCCTGTAAAGTGCTTCTTAAAATCTCAAACTCTAGCTATGTTCCAGCTTTTGTGGTATAATTTGATTATGGTTGGGAGGTAGGACACACTTTTCAGAAAGTGCAAACATTTCAAAAAAATTGAATTTGAAAGGCTTTAAACCTACAGCTGGTGCAAATCGAGCCTAGTCTGATTGGTTTAGAATCTGGCCAAAAAAAAAAAAATACTCAGTGATAAACTGTAGCCCAGGCCATGCTCCTGTGCCAGCTACTAACATCATAGGTAGCAGCATTAGGTTACAGGCTCCACAGAGCAGCTACGTCTCCTCCCGGCTCTATTGAGCAGGAGTGAGCGGAACCTTAGTTCTGGCCCCACAGTGTGCCCAGTAATGCAGATATGCCACGGCCTAGGGGAGTATACACTAAGCCAACTATAGACCCAGAATATTACCTCTCTGGAGGGAGATTGACTCCCCAAGTCACAATCTCTCTCTGGGGTGGCTCCAGCAGCACTCAGCAGGCTGCTGCCCTTAACACGGGCCTTGTGGCAAAGCCATGACTGAGGCCTCTATTTAGTTAAAACTTTTTAGAAAACATCCTACTTGTCAATAAGTTTTTAACCCTCATAACCTGAAAGCTTCTTTCTCTCTTTCTGGAATTATAAGAGACAGTAAAATCAACCTTAAAGGGGAATTTAGTTCACCCTTACTGTGCTCATCGTACATCATCCAAAACTGCCAGACCGATCCGAAATCACAGGCCTCTACCACTTGAGGTATAGCAAGACCACTGTTAGCAACCCTCCTGTTCTTCCTGTAGTGCAGCCAGCCACTGGACAGCAATATTTGCGCACGCACAAAAGTTAATGGAAAATTTCCTAAGGAAACCTATGAAAGCAGGATTGGGCCCAAAAATAGCCTTAGAAAGTCCTTAATAATGTTGCTTAATTACAAGCTTTAGTTGTTATATGAAGCAGGTACCTGAGATTTCAATGACCTGTGACAATATGGAAAATCTGAAAGGGGAATGTCAAGCCATTACTGAGGGGACAGAGACATTGAAGTAAAACATTCAAAAATAGGTTAATTTTTGTTAGACTGTAACTCAAAAACTGTTGGGCAAAATCTGGGCAAACTGTTTCCCTATGCCTTCAAAATAAATGCAGGGAAATCAATTTTAATGCTCCATATTTAATTTGCTTTATTCAGGTTTTAAGCCTCCTGTTACAGCTCTGTGATGGGTTGCACCCCCACACAAGGGCTGACTAGGTAACAAGGGCCAATTAACCTTGTGACCAGCTGCCCCTGGCAGAGAGTCAGGGCTGATGAGAAAGGAAGGAACTCTGCAGCCACCCCTACAGACAAGGGGGAGTAAGCCCTGAGATCCTGCCTTGGGATACAGACTCTAGCAAGAACCCGAGAATGGTGAGACAGCCATAGGGAGCACAGGAAGCTCTACTGGTAACACAGAGGTAGGCCAGAAGAGAGGGACAAAAGGTGGGAAGGACCCTAGGCAAACAGCAACAAGGTCAGAGCTTGAGCAGACTGTACTTGCTGGGCATAGCGACGCTGGGCTGGAGCCCAGAGTAGTGAGTGGGCCTGGATTCTCCTACCAGCCACTGGGGAAGTGGCACAGACTGGACAGTGGAGCAGAAGACTGCTTGAAACAATTTGTCAATTGGAGGGGAGAATTGTAATGACCTGACTGCAGGGCCAAGCCATGAAGAAGGAACACCCTGAATGATGAAGACCTGACTCCAGAGAGAGAGAGAGACCATGAAGGCAAGAAATCGAAGGAGGGGATGTCAGACTGGTCATGAGCAAATCCTCAGATGGGGCACAAGGAGGCATCAGGCCAGTCAGGAGTGAAGCCTGTGACTCACTCACATCAGGAGTATATTTTTACACTCTTCATTAGGTTCTCTGTCTCAGAAACATGCAAAATTGCATGGTCTTGGCAGCTTGGTAGCAGTTGGATTCTTCTGGGTCAGTTCCCTCAAGTTTAAAGAGTTTGTTGTTGGCACATAGTCCTGAAAGAATAGATAAAATGTTTGAAAGCTATGAAAGATATTTCCTGCTCATAAGTCTGCTCTTTAAATTGACATAGCTATTACAGAGGTCAAGTTTTGCATTAAAGAGTTTGAATTTGATTATGTGGGTTGTTATAACTAATTCTCTTTTAAAACAAACAAAAAAACCCCCAGAACCCCTTCTTTTATAACATACATGTATAGATCTGTTCATTGCAATTCAGCTGCCAAAACCTTGAGAGAAAAATACAGTCATATAAAGGATAACAAAAATGTTAACCTATGCTGAAAAGATAGCTGGAGCTGTAAGCGATTTTACTGCTTCAAATCCATATGCTAAAGACAATGGAAAGTTTCAAGATGTCCTGAGGCCTATTCAGAAACAATAGGAAGTGAATTATAACTTTAAATAATAAAGGTATTATAGTTATCATGTGTAATCTATTGTGCTGCACCTGATGTGGTAATGACTATCATTACAGAGCATTTTAGTTTCAATAATGAGTTAAATTTAGTACATCTATTGAAAGCTCCTGAATTAAGTGAAGCAATATTATATATGCACAGATACTCATTTTATTAGTGCTGTTCTGGCTTTGTGTTTAGCTGTCAATAGAAAACACTTGCTCTCAAAACTGTTACTTAGCCCCAAGATTTGTTTTAAAATATCAATTGAGATTATCCCAGAATTATGTTAAAATATGGTTGTTTTTTTACCGTAGGTTCTTCATTTTCCAGTTACAGAGGTTCTAGCACCAGAATTCTTTCATTTCAGGAAATTTCTCTCTAATAATAAGACAATGGGTCAGAGAAAATGTTTGATCTAATAATACTGGGAGTTGAGAATGACAACGCTGCAAATTTAAGCATGGAATAGTGGAAATATATTTTTAAGCATGTGAGATCAAAAATAACATGAGTCTTTAAAGGAGACGTTGAAGAACAGGAGTGTAAACAGTATTTCACAGGTTATGTAATTATGTAAGAATAGTCTTCTCCAGAAACTCTTGGCCCTTTTTGTTTTCCAGCCAAACAACGAAGTAGAAAATAAACCAAAATTAAATATTTTAGATCTTCTAGGAAAGACCCTGAAATATCTTTCCCCTCTAGCTTTGGATATTTAGGCTGAGCCTTGAGTTGGACCTTTTTTAAAATGTTCAACATAAGCATGAAATGCCAATTACGAGGTTAATTGTAAAGTTCTTTACAATCCCATGACTGGACCTAGTAATTTAGTCCTTGTTCTTCCCAGTTTAAGGATTCACAATGCAGAATCTTTATAAAATCTCAATTAATCAGGATTCTCTTTTTCAGATTCCTCTCTTTATTGCATGTATTGTAAAACAATGACATTATGTAAAATGCCTGTTTTATTGTTTGATCACTTTTGTCTTGGTCCTGGGCTATTGATCAACCTGTTGCAAGCTGCTTCAGTTTTTCATCCCACACACAGACCATTCTTGAAAATGAATCATCACAAAAAAATAAAGGACCTTGAAAGATGTAGCACATTGTTCCACAGGCTTAACTAATCAGCACGGAAAACTGCACTTGAAAGCAAATGTGTTTTGGAATCTAGATGAGAAACGGCCCACTGAACTTCAAATACAATCTGGGGATGTTCAGAGGCCCATGGGAAGTTGGACTATATGCCCACTCACTGCTGTCAGCTTCAGTTGTTCTCAGAAGATTTTAGCTTAATAACATTTATAGTGTTTTGTAGGTGTTAGTTTGAGAAACTTGACTGAGATGAGTGTCCCTTTGTGCCAACAGGCACATGCTGTTTCAAATCAGGACAATGTAATTAACAACAGAATCATGGCTAGGTGGTTGACAGCCTTTGGGAGACAAAACCATGGGGAAAAATGAGCTGCCTTTCTACTTCAAAGAATTTTAACAACTGGGATTCTCCCAACCTTCGACCTGTGGAGCAGCAATATGACATTCACCAATAAGCTCAAGAAATCTTTTGTTGTGGTTTGCTTCAAGATAACAAGTAAATGAAGTGGGAATAGTTTGGATGTGCCACTAAAAGAAGGGTGGGAATGGACATCAATACATAATAATGCAGATGCAGCAAGCACAGCTATTGGTGCAGATGGGAAGATGAACTAAAGCTAAAACTTTGGCACAGGCACGTCCAAGGTCATGCAATACATCATCAAGTTCACAGAAAGAATCAGTGATAGAGCTGGTAATAGAACTCAGTTCTCTTAATTTCCACTCCTTTGGTCTAATTTCTAGACTATGCTCCTCTCCTTATGAAATCCTATACAAAACGTGTAATCTTTGCCAATGCTGAGCTCTGTTATATATATGGTGGTGACACGTACATTGATCTAGCTTGTTGCCAAACTCAATGTCATGGAAACTTCCAGTGTGACAACTGCAGTTATAAGGTGTACTAGCATTGTAACCTGTATACTTCTAATTGAGCTGTTACAATGTGCGCAAATTATATATTCGTTGAACCTTCTGTAGGCTCTTAGACTTGGATATTAGGTTTCCATGGTTGTTTTAAGAGCATATCCATAGATATTGCCCCTGTTTCTTTAGTCTCTAAGATCAAATTCAGGCAAGTGGCTAGGAGCAGTCAGTCTTTCTTCTTTGAAATCAATATTTGGTCTTATAGAGGAAATACTGATATTTTTTAAAATCAGCTTTGTAGTTAAGGGCCAACTATTCAGCCATCCCAAATCAGCCTCTTCTGCATATTTACTGTTGCATATTAGAAAATTGTTCTGCAAAAATGGATATGCATCCATGGTACACAAGGAAATATACATTCGCACATGAAAAAGTCTGGTAGTTGGTCACCCGCCTGCCTGCCTGCCTGACTTGCACAGGGAAACAAACACTGTACTGGAGAGCACCAAAAAAGTGCATTACAATGAATTGTGTGCGCAAAGTGGAGACACAGAAATGGAGTTTGATTGAAAATGTGATTTTTTTTTTTAAATCATGATGAATAGCATCCTAATGTGGGTGGTAGGAATTTAGAGAACTCTATTTTCAAGAAATGTTTGAAAGAGGACATTCTCTGAGGAAGGAACAAAGCATGAATGTGGCACTGTCTTGGTTCTGTCTCCCTCTATGCTAACACACAGGATGTAATTTTTAGAAGTGAATAGTCTCCTGCAGGTACATGAAATTTAGAAATTAAGAATATTGCAAAAAAGAAACAGAGAAAACAATGACAGCATACCAGATTCCTGTCTCCAAGCTCATGGAGTTTAAAGAGGATGCATTTTGCAGTTTTTAGATCACAATGGGAAAACTACAGAATTATAATGGAGCTGAATAAAAAGGAAAACCTAATGAGAGAGCACTCTATTAGCTGTAATGGCCAAAGGCTGTCATATGCTCCAAGAGCATCTGGATAGGTCAGCAGCAGACCGGGAGATCCATGTAAAATACCAGAAGTGTTTCAACCCATGAAATATGTCATACACCCAAGGTAACTCTTCACAAGTGTAATACAAATGTGGAGGAACAATAGAACAGTATATTCTCAAACTGTGCAAAACAGCTGAGTCATGTGATTATCAAAAGATAAACTAGTTTGTGATAGATTAGTAACAGCGAAGCAAAAGTTCGAATGAGAATGCTGAGAGTCCACACTAACTCTGCCAGGAGTTATGGACAAGTGCACAGCGAGTGAACAAATCCACATCCAAATGCAGAGGATAAGTAGATTTATCATTGATACTTTGTTTTTGAAGGATGACGATGTGTTCCAGGCATGTTACACCTGGATAAAGACACAACAATTCAGCTGGTACAGCACCTGCCTCACAGCGCACCCATTACATTGAGAGGAAAAAACAATGGGAGCAGTAAAGCAAAAGGGAAAAGAAGGCATTGTTGTTAACGTCGCAGAAATCACAAATTGGTATCCGTTGAGAAGCCGGGCCAACTGCACATCTTCATAGACCCAAGCCACCTAAACAAATTCACTCAAAAGAGCTCATTACCAAAGGCCAACAATCGAAGAATAGTACTTGACTTGACAAAAGCAAAAAATATTCTCAGAACTTGAGGTCAAAGAAAAATACTGGCAAGTGCAACTGAATAACGAAAGCTGCTGCCTCCCCACATTCTGAACACGAGCAGATAGATACAGGAAGCTGAGGGTGTTGTTTGGGATCAAACCGACAGTAGAAGAATATCCGTGCCACCAGCAAGATGTACAATAGTACTTGCAGAGATCAATGTCATAGATTGACATTCTGGTGTCCAGACGTGGAAGCTGTGGCAGATCACAGCCACAACCTCATCTGTCTGCTAGAAGGAGCCAGAAAGTAAATCTAAAACTGAATAAAAGAACATAAGAGCGGCCATACTGGGTCAGACCAAAGATCCATCTAGCCCGGTATCCTGTCTTCTGACAGTGGCCAATGCCAGGTGCCCCAGAAGGAATGAACAGAACAGATAATGACCAAGTGATCCATCTCCTGTTGCCCATTTCCAGCTTCTGTCAAACAGAGGCTAGGGACAGCATCCCTGCCCATCCTGGCTAATAGCCATTGATGGACCTGTTCTCCATGAATTTATCTAGTTCTTTTTTAACCCTTTTGTAGTCTTAGCCTTCACAACATCCTCTGGCAAGGAGTTCCGCAAGTTGACTGTGTGTTGTGTGAAAAAATACGTTTGTTTGTTTTAAAGCTGCTGCCTATTAATTTCATTTGGTGTCCCCCATGTGATGCCGTGTAGTTCTTGTGCTATGAGGAGTAAATAACACTTCCTTATTCACTTTCTCCACACCAGTCATGATTTTATAGACCTCTCTCATATCCCCCCTTAGTTGTCTCTTTTCCAAACTGAAAATTCCCAGTCTTATTAATCTCTTCTTACATGGCAGCAATTCCATCCTAATCATTTTTGTTGCCCTTTTCTGAACTTTTTCCAATTCCAATATATCTTTTCTGAGACAGGGCGACCACATCTGTATGCAGTATTCAAGATGTGGGCATACCATGGATTTATACAGAGGCAATATATTTTCTGTCTTATTATCTATCTCTTTCTTAATGATTTCCAACATTGTTTGCTTTTTTGAGTACCGCTGCACATTGAGTGGATATTTTCAGAGAACTCTCCACAGTGACTCCAAGATCTCTTTCTTGACTGGTAATCGCTAATTTAGACGCCATCATTTTATATGTATAATTAGGATTATGTTTTCCAATGTGCATTACGTTGCATTTATCAACATTTGAATTTCATCTGCCATTTTGTTTTCCAGTCACCCAGTTTTGAGAGATCCTTTTGTAGCTCTTCACAGTCTGCCTGGGAGTTAACTATCTTGAGTAGTTTTTGTATCATCTGCAAATTTTGCTGCCTCACTGTTTATCCCCTTTTTTCCAGATCATTTATGAATTATGTTTAATAGGACTGGGCCCAGTACAGACCCCTGGGGGACACCACTATGTACCTCTTTTCATTCTGAAAACTGACCATTTATTCCGACCCTTTGTGTCCTATCTTTTAACCAGTTAACAATCCATGAGAGGACCTTCCGTCTTATCCTGTGACTGCTTACTTTGCTTAGGAGCCTTTGGTGAAGGACCTTGTCAAAGGCTTTTTGAAAATCGAAATATATTCTATCCACTGGATCACCCTTGGTCCACATGCTTGTTGACCACCTCAAAGAATTCTAGTAGATTGGCGAGGCATGATTTCCTTTTACAAAAACCATATTGACTCTTTCCTAACAAATTATGTTCATCTATGTGTCTGACAATTTTCTTCTTTACTGTAGTACCAACCAATTTGCCCGGTACTGAAGTCAGGCTTACTGGCCTATAATCGTCGGGGTCACCTCTGGAGCCCTTTTTAAAAATTGGCATCACATTAGCTATTTTCCAGTCATTTGGTACAGAAGCTGATTTAAATGATTAGGTTACAGACTATAGTTAGTAGTCTTGCATTTTTCACATTTGACTTCCTTCAGAGCTCTTGGGTGAATACCATTTGGTCCTGGTGACTTATTACTGTTTAGTTTATCAATTTGTTCCAAAACCTCCTCTAGTGGCACTTCAGTTTGGTACAGTTCCTCAGATTTTTCACCTAAAATGAATGACTCGAGTTTGGGAACCTCCCTCAAATCCTCAACCGTGAAGACTGATGCAAAGCATTAATTTAGTTTTTCCACATTGGCCTTATCGTCCTTGAGTGCTCCTTTAGCATCTCAATCATCCAGTGGCCCCACTGGTTGTTTAGCAGGTTTCCTGCTTCTGCTGTACTTAATTTTTTTTCTTTGCTATTACTTTTTGAACTAGCTGTTCTTAAAATTCTTTTTTGACCTTCCTAATTATATTTTTACACTTCATTTGCCAGAGTTTTTGCTCCTTTCTATTTTCCTCTCTTGGATATAACTTCCACTTTTTAAAGGACACCTTTTTGCCTCTCACTGCTACTCTTACTTTGTTGTTTAGTCACAGTGGCTCTTCTTTGATTCTCTTTCTTTTCTTTTTCATTTAAGTTGAGCCTCTATTATGATGTCTTTGAAAAGATTCCATGCAGCTTGTAGAGATTTTACTTTTGGCGCTGTACCTTTTTAATTTCTGTTTAACTAACCACCTCATTTTTATGTAGTTCCCCTTTCTGAAAAATACTATGGTATTGGGCTGCTGTGGTGTTTTCCCCACCATGAAATTGTGACTGACTGCAGTACACCATACATGGGACACCTGTTGATCTCTCAAGGACTATAACCTGACCCTGAAAAAACAAAAAGAATATAGCAGATGCCCACACCTAAAAATATTAAATCAGTTCCGATAGATACTAGTATTTGTAAACTAGCTAACTAAATTTCTTCCAAGCTTCTCAGATGTGTGTGAATCCCTGAAGCAACTGCTGGATAATGCCACAGTATTGACCTCAACCTGATGTAGCAATCGTATGTATTGTGATAGACCCGGCCAATTGGGTACAGCAGAGTAGTCAAAGGCAGATAAACTGGCCCCTGGATAAGCAGTTTTCTGTTCCTTGACTGACCAGAGCAGGGGCTGCCCAGGCTAGTGTGGACACATGACTCCAATTAGCCTGCAAAGAGTCAGTTGAAGCTGTTAAGCTTATGTGAACACCTGACTCTAATTAAGGCCCCTCTGATACTGTAAAAGGGCTAACTCCAGTCAGTCAGGGGAGAGCCAGGGAGCCAGAGGAGAGGAAGTGTGGCTGAAGGGCTGGGTAATGAAAACACCCTCAAGCCACTGGAAAGGGAGCCCCAAGGTAAGGGTGAAGGGGAGGGGGAGAGAGAGAGAGCGCGCAAGCGCACTGTGGGGAAGTGGCCCAGGGAAACGTGGCAACTCTGCCAGTGAAAGGTCGGTTGCCAACAGCTGCTGCCATTAGGGTCCCTGGGCTGGAACCCAGAGTAGAGAGCACGCCCGGGTTCCCCCCAACTTGCCATATAGAAACACCTCCTGGGAAGGGAAGACAGGCCCCTGTCAGGACAGGAGGCTAAACTGTTCTGGAATAAGCCCGTAGGGACCAAAAAAGACTGTGGGAGTTCTCTCACCAACCTCCTTGCTCACTTATGATGAAAATGGCTTAGTAGCTGTGACCCTTGTCTCTAGAGGGAGAAGGGCTATGTAGAAGGTCACAGTGAGCCTCTGAGGCTTCTTCCAGGAATCTTCCTGGAAATGCGGGACCCACTGAGACAAGGTCAGAGCTCTGCCACGGTATCAAAGAGCTGGTACTTGTTCTGAAATACTATGATGTGAATGAAGAGGCAACCATACAATGGGAAACCAGTGAGACAGGCCTTGGGGCATCACTCCTACAAAAGTGAAAGCCAGTAACTTTTGCATCAAGATTAATGTCACTAATGGAACAAAGATACACCCAAATTGAAAAGAAATGTCTTACAATAGTGTTAACAATTGTTGACACAACTGCTGCAAATCCTACCTGGATGCCTCAACGTGACACAGCGGTGACCCTGGCTGTTTGACAGCGATGGTAGCAGAGTGTATTCTCCGGCAGGTCTAACCATGCTATCAAGGTGACAGACTGTCAGCCCAGCAAGAGGGTTGCTTCCTCTGTGGAGGGATGTATAATCCCTCTTTCTGAGGCTGTAAACTAGCTAAGTTGATGAGGTAAACTCGCCACTGACAGCCCAGACAGCGGGTGGTAGAAAACAATGGCTAAAACAACATGGAAAACCAAGACTCGGTTCTCTGCACATTCCTCGATTTCCCCACTCTGGAGGTAGTGAGGCATTCAAATGACGAGAGGCTGCAAAGAATCTCAGATGCCAGGTCGCCAAAAGGAAACCAGACAACTTTCTCTCATTGTGCACTTATAACTGCAGAACACTGATGAGGGAGGCATCGATAAACCATCTCATGGATGGAAAAAGGCAAAAACAGCCTGTGCTGTGGCAGGTGTTCGTGTAACATGATGAAAGAAGGAGATGGAGGTCAGCTGGAGGGATGGAAACATGGTCATTCTAGGAAAAGAAGGCAGCACGAGGACAGTTGGAGGAGTCGGATTCATCATAAACAAGGAATGGTCTTTGAAAATTGTCTCATGCCATTTGAAGTCATCGTGCATGGGATGCTTTACCTCACATTGAACCGAAATAGTACCCTCCCACAAGTGCATGCAAAGATGAAGATGTTTAAGGATTCTATCAGGAACTGGAAGAAACCCTCGCTCAGAGTTCCACATATACAATTGTGATGGGAGATTTTAACGCCAAGGTTGGAAGAGGGAGAGAGCGCAAAAAGTTCATAGGAAGGTACAGTATAGGAGAACGACTAGTTATATTGGTAGAGACGAGGAGAATGTTCATTGTTAACACCTGGTTCCAAAAGCAGGCCAACAGAAGATGTACCTGGATTGCACCAAACGTGAAGACAAAAAATGAAATTGATTTACTTTCTGATCGATGACACATCGTGACATCATTCAATATCAATAGTGATCATCACCTACTGAGAGCCAGACTCACGTTCACTGTGAAGGTGGAGAAAAAGGTGTTGTATATGGCAAACAGAAGGCACCAACCGGTAGCTTTCGATGAGGCAATCTTGAAAGAAAACATTTCTAGGGAAGATTGGAGCCTCCTGGATGACTGCAACGATTATTATGAGAACTTCAGTAAGAGACTGAAACAGTGTGTGAAATCAGCTGAGTGTGAAAGACCAAGAAGAGCTAGTGGAAGAATCTTGGAGAATACAAAGACTTTATTGGAGAAAAGGAGGAAAATGAAAAGAAATGGCAGGGGCAGGCTTGAGTACTCCCTTTTCTACAAACTTGTATGAATTAATTTGAAAGAAGACTTCGAGAAATTTCGAACCGAAAAGCTCCGAAAGGCTGATGAAGATCGTAAAAGTCTCAAAAAATGCAAATGGGAACTGGCGTTGTACAGGTCATCATTATCGGCTTTGAAGAACAGGGACAGTGAATCAGTAACTGATCGAACAGAGAGGGAGGCAATCTCCAAATATGAGCCTCAGGAGGATACAGGATGGGTTGAAGAGGATTATAAGGGAAAATAGGAATGGAAAGAACTTGCAGCCAGAGGGAACAGGGGAGAGACTGGAGAATAGGACTGTCACCAAGAAAAGGCAGGTCTATGTGATAGGGGACTCTTTATTGAGAAGAATAGACAGGCCTGTAACTAGAGCTGATCCAGAGAATAGAAGGGTGTGCTGTCTTCCAGGTGCTAAGATACGGGATGTAGACCTGAGGTTGAAAAGGATCCTAAAGGGAGCGGGAAAGAATCCCCTGATTATCCTTCATGTGGGAACAAATGATACGGCTAGATTCTCACTGGAAAGTATTAAGGGAGACTATGCTAGGCTGGGGAAGACACTTAAGGAAATCGAGGCTCAGGTGATCTTTAGTGGGATCCTGCCTGTTCCTAGAGAAGGGCAACAAAGGTGTGACAAGATTATGACTGTCAACAGATGGCTTAGGCAGTGGTGCTATAAGGAGGGCTTTGGGATTTATGGCCACTGGGAGGCATTCATGGACAGAGGACAGATCTCTTGGGATGGACTTCATCTGAGTAGGGAGGGAAATAGACTCCTAGGATGGAGGCTGGTATAACTGATTAAGAGAGCTTTAAACTAGGAATTTGGGGGGGAGATGGTTGGGAGATGTCCAGGTAATCTCCATGCCAGATTTTAGCATTGAGAGGGAAGAAGATGAAGTAAGAAAGGATACAGCCGTGGGTAGGAGAATATATATAAGGAGCGAGGGCAGTGTGGATACCAGTCTAATAGGTTATGCTGGCTGTAGAATGACTGCGCCTAATAAGGTACAAAATGTGAGTGAGGCCAAACAGCAAAAATTAAGATGTTTGTACACCAATGCGAGGAGCCTAGATAACAAAATGAAGGAACTAGAGCTACTGGTGCAGGAAGTGAAACCAGATATTATAGGGATAACAGAAACATGGTGGAATAATGGTCATAACTGGACTACAGGTATTGAAGGGTATGTGCTGTTTAGGAAAGACAGAAATGAAGGCAAAGGTGGTGGAGTAGCATTGTATATCAATGATGAGGTAGAATGTAAAGAAATAAGAAGCGATGCAATGGATAAGACAGAGTCCGTCTGGGCAAAAATTACATTGGGGAAGATAACTAGTAGAGCCTCTCCTACAATAGTGCTTGGGGTGTGCTATAGACTGAGGGATCTAATTTGGATATGGATAGATCCCTTTTTAATGTTTTTAATAAAGTAAATATTAATGGAAACTGCGTGATCATGAGAGACTTTAACTTCCCAGATATAGGCTGGAGGACCAGTGCTAGTAATAATAATAGGGCTCAGATTTTCCTACATGCGATAGCTGATGGATTCCTTCATCAAGTAGTTGCTGAACCGACTAGAGGGGATGCCATTTTAGATTTAATTTTGGTGAGTAGCGAGGACCTCCTAGAAGAAATGGTTGTAGGGGATAATCTTGGTTCAAGTGATCATGAGCTAATTCAGTTCAAACTGAACGGAAGAATTAACAAAAATAAATCTGCAACTAGAGTTTTTGATTTCAAAAGGGCTGACTTTCAAAAATTAAGGAAATTAGTTAGGGAAGTGGATTGGACTGAAGAATTTATGGATCTAAAGGTAGAGGAGGCCTGGGATTACTTTAAATCAAAGCTGCAGAAGCTATCGGAAGCCTGTATCCCAAGAAAGGGGAAAAAATTCATAGACAGGAGTTGTAGACCAAGCTGAATGAGCAAGCATCTTAAAGAGGTGATTAAGAAGAAGCAGAAAGCATACAGGGAGTAGAAGATGGGAGGGATCAGCAAGGAAAGCTACCTAATTGAGGTCAGAACATGTAGGGATAAAGTGAGACAGGCTGAAAGTCGAGTAGAGTTGGACCTTGCAAAAGGAATTAAAACCAATAGTAAAATGTTCTATAGCCATATAAATAAGAAGAAAACTAAGAAAGAAGAAGTGGGGCCGCTAAAAACTGAGGATGGAGTGGAGGTTAAAGATAATCTAGTCATGGCCCAATATCTAAACAAATACTTTGCCTCAGTCTTTAATAAGGCTAAAGAGGATCTTAGGGATAATGGTAGCATGATAAATGGGAATGAGGATATGGAGGTAGATATTCCCATATATGAGGTAGAAGCAAAACTCAAACAGCTTAATGGGACTAAATCGGGGGGCCCAGATAATCTTCATCCAAGAATATTAAAGGAATTGGCACCTGAAATTGCAAGCCCATTAGCAAGAATTTTTAATGAATCTGTAAACTCAGGAGTAGTACCGAATGATTGGAGAATTGCTAATATAGTTCCTATTTTTAAGAAAGGAAAAAAAAGTGATCCGGGTAACTACAGGCCAGTTAGTTTGACATCTGTAGTATGCAAGGTCCTGGAAAAAATTTTGAAGGAGAAATTAGTTAAGGACATTGAAGTCAATGGGAAATGGGACAAAATACAACATGGTTTTACAAAAGGTAGATCGTGCCAACCAACCTGATCTCCTTCTTTGAGAAAGTAACAGATTTTTTCGATAAAGGAAACGCAGTGGATCTAATTTACCTAGATTTCAGTAAGGCGTTTGATACTATGCCACATGGGGAATTATTAGTTAAATTGGAGAAGATGGGGATCAATATGAACATCAAAAGGTGGATAAGGAATTGGTTAAAGGGGAGACTGCAACGAGTCCTACTGAAAGGCAAACTGTCAGGCTGGAGGGAGGTTACCAGTGGAGTTCCTCAGGGATCGGTTTTGGGACCAATCTTATTTAATCTTTTTATTACTGACCTTGGCACAAAAAGTGGGAGTGTGCTAATAAAGTCTGCAGATGATACAAAGCTGGGAGGTATTGCCAATTCAGAGAAGGATCGGGATATTATACAGGAGGATCTGGATGACCTTGTAAACTGGAGTAATAGTAATAGGATGAAATTTAATAGTGAGAAGTGTAAGGTTATGCATTTAGGGATTATAACAAGAATTTTAGTTATAAGCTGGGGACGCATCAATTAGAAGTAACGGAAGAGGAGAAGGACCTTGGAGTATTGGTTGATCATAGGATGACTATGAGCTGCCAATGTGATATGGCTGTGAAAAAAGCTAATGCAGTTTTGGGATGCATCAGGAGAGGTATTTCCAGTAGGAGGATAAGGAGGTTTTAGTACCATTATACAAGGCACTGATGAGACCTCACCTGGAATACTGTGTGAAGTTCTGGTCTCCCATGTTTAAAAAGGATGAATTCAAACTGGAGCAGGTACAGAGAAGGGCTACTAGGATGATCCGAGGAATGGAAAACTTGTCTTATGAAAGGAGACTTAAGGAGCTTGGCTTGTTTAACCTAACTAAAAGAAGGTTGAGGGGAGATATGATTGCTCTCTATAAATATATCAGAGGGATAAATACAGGAGAGGGAGAGGAATTATTTAAGCTCAGCACCAATGTGGACACAAGAACAAATGGGTATAAACTGGCCACTAGGAAGTTTAGACTTGAAATTAGATGAAGGTTTCTAACCATCAGAGGAGTGAAGTTTTGGAATAGCCTTTCAGGGGAAGAAGTGGGGGCAAAAGATCTATCTGGCTTTAAGATTCTACTCAATAAGTTTATGGAGGAGATGGTATGATGGGATAATGTGATTTTGGTAATTAATTGATCTTTAAATATTCAGGGTAAATAGGCCAAATCCCCTGAGATGGGATATTAGATGGATGGGATCTGAGTTACCCAGGAAAGAATTTTCTGTAGTATCTGGCTGGTGAATCTTGCCCATATGCTCAGGGTTTAGCTGATTGCCATATTTGGGGTCAGGAGGGAATTTCTTTCAGGGCAGATTGGAAGAGGCCCTGGAGGTTTTTCGCCTTCCTCTGTAGCTTGGGGCACAGGTCACTTGAGGGAGGATTCTCTGCTCCTTGAAGTCTTTAAACCACGATTTTAGGACTTCAATAGCTCAGACATAGGTGAGGTTTTTCGTAGGAGTGGGTGGGTGAGATTCTGTGGCCTGTGTTGTGCAGGAGGTCGGACTAGATGATTAGAGTGATCCCTTCTGACCTTAGTATCTATCTATGAATCTATGTAGGGATTTCTACACCCAGTTATTTGCAGCCTTATAGACATCCCAATGCCATCACTTCAACAAACCAATGGACACATACTCCCAGTTCTCATCAGCGTAGTCCATCAAATGAAAGAGGGGAAGGCTCCAGGCAAGGACGGTCTGACAGCAGAAGTGCTTAAGGCGGGTGGTCAGGAACTTTGGAAAACTCTTACCCAAAGGTTCAGCCGCTACCTGGAATTCCAGAAGATATCGTCCACTTGGAAAAAGTCTAATACCATCTTGCTGCATAAGAAAGGTGATCAAGAAAATCTAAAGAACTATCGCCTGATCTGCCTGCTTTTGCATATCCTATAAATTGTTCACTAAATAATAACAAATTGACCGTCACAAAATCTGGATGAACAGCAACCTAAAGAGCAAGCCAGCTTTCGAAGCAATTACAGCACAATAGACCACATCTTCACTCTAAACCAATTACTGGAGCGTTCAAGGGAATACAGGCTCCCTTTGTGCATTGCCTTTGTGGACTACGAGAAGGCATTCCACAGCATATAGACTAACGCCGTTCTTGAAGCTCTTCCAGAACAGGGTATCAGTGCGAAATATATCACATTACTAAAGGATGCGAACTCTGGCTGCAACACGGACATATCACTGTTTGATACTACCCTCCAAATCCCCACTGAGAAAGGTGTGAAACAAGGAGATACAGTTTCACCAAAATTATTTACAGCCTGTCTTGAATTGGTTTTGCGACGAGCAGACTTGAAAGGCAGGATTAATATCAATGGCGAGCAGCTAAACCATCTCAGGTTTGCAGACGATATAGTGCTGATAGCCGAAAATACAGCTTGAGAGAATGCTTAAAGAACTGAAAGCATAAAGTAGTCAAGTCAGAGTAAAAATGAACTGGTCAAAAAATGAAATACATGAGATCAGATGTTCTGCCAAGAACCCAAATAACTCTTGGAGGAGAGCAGATCTAAGAAGCTGATAAAGCCGTTTATTTGGGCCAGAAAGTCAACATGCGCCATGATCAGAAAGGTGAACTATCACGCAGAAAAAAAGCTGGATGGCACACATTCAGTGCCATCAAGGACATTCTCCAAGGAAAGATCAGCAAAACAACTTGGGTGAATCTTTTTAACTCGACCGTGTTTCCCGTGATGTTGTATGGCAATGAAACGTGGTCGCTGACAAAGATTGAAGAACATCAACTGTCTGTCACATGGAGGGCGATGGAATGAAGATTTTTGGGCATTTTGCTCCGCGATCACATCCCCAATGAAATAATTAGGCAGCAGTCTGGAGTGCGAGACATTGTTGAAAGCAAGCTCAGCAAAATGCCGTGGGTGGGACATGTGGCCTGACTCAGCAACAACAGATGGACCACAGCTATATCCGAATGCTAGCCGCAAGAACAGAAACGGCCACACAGTCAGCCTCCAAAGAGGTGGGATGATTTCCTAACAAGGAGATATGGACAAGCATGGCGAAGTATAGCCAGAGCAAGAGAAGACTGGAAGACGTGATTGGCCCAGTCTCAACTGATGAAGGACCGACAGTCTACGCAGTGTTAACATGGAAAATTTGATCAGTATGTTGTTCAAGGACAGGAAACCTCTTGAGCAGAAAGTGACCATAAGCCACTGGAGAGCATTTTTTTAAAAGCCATTGCTAGTTGGCCCAAAATGTGTTCAGCCCATGTTACTGAAACTGTAACTTTGAGTGAATTTTCCTTATTGCCCACAGCTTCTCCAAGAGCTAAGAAAAGCAGGGGTCGTTCTCCCCCCATGAAATTACATAATGATTAAGGCTGTGAGTGTTTCACAGAGCTCATGTAAGTCACGGATTCTGTGACTTTCCAGGACCTCCGTGGATTCCGCAGCTGCAGCGGATGGTGTGTCTGGCTTCAGGGCCACCCGAGCAGCTGGGGTGGACCTGGGGCCAGATGCACTGGTTGCTGCTCCAGCGGCCCCAGGCAACTACTCTTGGGAGCTGCACCGGAGCAGCAGTCTAGGAGCAGCAGTTTCACCCCAGGCCACGCTTCAGCTGAAGGAGCGGCGGCAGCCACCAGAACACCCCCCACCCTGGCTTTCCCCCTTGCCCTGCCCCCGCAGCACCTAAGATTTAGTTAGGGGTATTTTTAGTAAATGTCACGGACAGGTCACTGTCCATGACTTTTTGGTTATTGCCCATGACCTGTCCGTGACTTTTACTAAAAATAGCCATGACTAAATCGTAGCCTTAACAATTGTACATAAATGTAATACAGTAAGATGCCCCAGAGAGATTGCAGGAAATGGCCATATCAGTCACACCTACTCTGACAGTCAAGCTAAAGACCTCCCAGAACGACAATCCAGAGATCCTATCAGGATCAGATTATTTCCTCAGGATAAATCATCTACTTGGAAGCATGCTATGTGTGTCGAACAGATCTTCATTCATATAATGTAGAAGTTGATGGGCATATATTTCACTAAAACCACAAATAAATTTGCCCACTAACTACACAAAACAAAAACATGGATGTGGAGGACCATGAAATATGCACATTGCTCAGACTTAACTAGCAGGACATGGAAGGAACACAGGCCAACAAGTGACCAATAAATATAGAGCAGGCTCTCAGAACACTACCCCATGAGAAGTGTGTGGCAATGTCCTATCATCACAAGAAAGACTTGCTCTTGCTCCAACATGAAAAACCTGCAAAATGTACTCGGACTTTTCACAATAGTAAAATGTGAAAGAACAAGCCTCCCAAACACAGAGGAAAATACCTTAGTTGCCAAACAAGTTAAGTTCATTACCTTGAAAACAAAAGGACTTGATAAATTATATATCGACTTTATGATGTATAATAGAATAAGTGTGTAAGCAGGTTATGGTATTCACGTTTAATTTTGCTATCTCAAACAACTGTGACAAAGGGGATGTTAGAATAGTTTCCAAATAGGGGTTGTTCTAGTTTGATTGCGAACAGGAACTTAGACTATGGCTGGCTACAGTTGGAGCCAGGGGTGTAATTCCTAGCTCATGTGCACATACTCACACTAGCCCTCATTGAGCTAACTAGTTGTGCTAGCACAGATAGTGGCAAGTGGCAACATGGGTTAGCCACCCCCAAGTACGTACCCATGGGGTTCAGGTGGGTTTGGACATGGGAGCAGCTAGCTTTTCCATTGCTGCTGTTGCCTATGTTACCATAGCTACTAGTTGGAAGACATTTAGAGCAAGCTTGCCTAGGTGTAGATGCAGCAACAGAGAACTTGACTTTCACAAAATGCTCAGTGAGAGAGGACTCTTTGTGTGGAGGAAGGGATAAAGTCTGAGTGTTGCACTGTTTTGGTCCTCTCTCTTACTGCTCAAACAGAGAACAATGATGATAATTCTGACACACAATGCAGATAAGCAGTACTTTAGTCTACAGCATGTTATTTATTGGTGGCTCATTGCATGGACATGAGAAACAATTTTGCAGAGCAGATAATCCAGCTTTTGCACTTTCATTTTTGGCTACATGGAATTGCTACCTGGTCAGAAACTCACCAGGTACAATGCTGAAGAAGCCTTTAAAGTTCTTTTCTCTGATGTTCAGTTTGTGATTTGGAAACTGAAGAACAAAAATATACATGACTAGATTAAGAACCTGGCAATTAAACTACAAGTCCTCTCAGAAGCACTAAAACAAAATCAGTCCTTTAAAATGTTCCTGAAAACCATGAGTTTCTTTGCCAGGAAATTATCCTATAAGATGAGCAAAAGGATGTTATCTCTTCTTGTGAAATCTATGACTACATCCTGTGTCTCCATGTATTTATTATAGAGGAAAATATACGTAATTCAGGAGTAGCAATGGGTCCATTCTGTGAAATTCAAGTCCAAAACATTAGTGTCAGTTTGATTCAGGTCCATCTCTATTCAAGTAAAGTGTAGAGAGAGAATATTGAATGAATTCCTTTTTTCTTGTGCATCTTTCTCTGTTTCAGTATGAACAAAGGATTCTTTCATACTTTAATGAAGTATTGGTGTTTGTCTACTCTCTCCTTCACATTTCATAGTAGAATATGCCTGATGGATATTGTTTCTGTGAGTCTAAAGCTTTACATTGTTAGAAAGTTTAACTTTCACACTGAGTCGAACTTAAAAATGAAAAGTGAATAGTTAAAGCAGTTGATCAGTTCTGTTTTCTCACAACACTCCTCTGAGGTAGTAAAGTTTTTTAGATGGAGAATATGAGCCACAGAGGTTAAAGGACTTCATGTCAGAGAGACAATTAGCATTCAGGGGTATCTGGGTCTGAATCATGTGCTTAGACTACTAAGTCATTATTCTTGACCCTAATGTAAAGTAATAGGGCCAGATTCTCATTTAAGCTAAGGCTCCTTGGCAGTAAAGGGGCCTTAAAATGCATGCAACAGAGTGGTGTAAATGAGAACCAGGTCCAGGGTAGTGAAGCTGATTCTGGCATTAAACATGGGAATAACAATAACCTTTTTACTTTTGTAGAATAGCTTTTCTACATATATACAGATCACATCACCCACTGCTGAAAACAAATCAGCACCCCAATGAGTAACATGGCAGAGGTTCTGTACCTCAACATTTTACTGCAGGTTTCAGAGTAGCAGCCGTGTTAGTCTGTATTCGCAAAAAGAAAAGGAGTACTTTTCTTTTCAGAAAAGGAGTACATCGGATGCATCCGATGAAGTGAGCTGTAGCTCACGAAAGCTTATGCTCTAATAAATTTGTTAGTCTCTAAGGTGCCACAAGTACTCCTTTTCATTTTACTGCAGTTCCTAATAGGGGAAGGAATGCACATAGAGGGAACGAACTGTAATTACTCAACAAGGACTTTGGCCATGACATCGGCATTAATGTAATCTATAAAGGTCATTAGTTGTCAGGACCCTGATTTTTGCACCTCATCTGAAAAACAGCAACCCGAAAATTACCTACCGATCTAAAAGCTGTGGACAGTGCACTTCACACCATGAAAAGGTAACCATCGCCACACATTCCTAACCTGTCAGCTTGCAGGTAGTCGTGTCTTGTTTGAAATGCACTTGGATTTATCCTATCCTAACCATTCCAATCCCCAATCTATCCAATCATATATAGTGTCATCTAATCCATCCTACTCTATCTAGTCCTGTCCAGTTTAATGTTATGTAATCTAATCCACTAATTCAGAATGTGGCACATATCCTTTCTGTATTTAAATTAAGAGATTAAAAAAACCCTCTCCTATCCTTGTGCCCTAACCCTGTAGTGTCTACACTGCACAGGGTTGCAGTACAGAGTTCAAAATTGCCAGGGTCCGAGATACGGACCTAGCTTCATTGTGCCTTCATGTGGCAAATTGTTCTGTTGTTACAGCCTCTAATTTGCTTCCCAGACCCTCCATGTCAAACTATGCTGGTTTGTGGTATCTTGAGAAATGCTTTGAGGTGCTTTGAAGTGAACCAGACCTCTCAGTACTGCAATGCATTTTCAAAGCAATACACTGCTAATTAACACTTAGACATCTTGCAACCGTTAGTAAAACAAAGTGGTATTTTCTTCTCTTGATTCACAGGCATGGCTTATGCTAATTATGAGCCCTACAGTAGGGGCCTATTTCCATGAGCAAAAACAAAGCAAATTTTTATATGTACATTGGGGTATTTGCAAATGTGACTGGTTAAACCTATGGATCAAGGGAAAAAAATAAGATGGATTGTGTGAAATCCCAATGTAAAATCTTCAATGTGATTGAAGAAGCCATTATAATCAGACTATCTGGTGGTTATCTTTATTAGGAATTGGTGAAATGGTTCAGGCAAAATTAAAAACCAACCATGCTTTTGCCCTTGTCCAAACTCAAATATATTTGAGATTGGAAAAGATTTGCTAAAGTTATCCTTTCCTCCTTCCCACTCTAAACTAAGCAAAAGACTTGCACCAAGTACAAGGTCATTGGACACAATTAGGCCCCTCATTCTCCCTCACCCAGATGTTCATCATAGTTACAGTTGCTTGGAAGCCCACTTTTTCTCTCTTCCCTCTTCCAGGACGGATGGTGAGATCTATTAACTGTGCGGTGGATCTTATCATCGCGACCCCATTTGTACTCCTGTGCTCCTAGTTCTCCTGTTGTTTATGCCCAGCAAGCACCAGGCTTATTAAACACTAGTACTCGGGAGATTTTGTTTTGCAAGACACTTGTAGCAAACATGAACATTCCCACTTCTAGCAGCTACTTCCCTGTTTCAAGCTATAAATGAATGAGCCATGATTTCAGAGGGGGGAGTGATCACGGTTATGTTCTGATAGTGTCAGGGTTATCATTCTGTAGAATTATGAAGACTGTTTCTCCAACTAGGTGCACAGGGCTGCTTTGACCGATGTAGCTTGTGTGGCAGAGCTGTAATGCTATCTTCTAGTCTGAAAGCATATATAGGACTATAAGTTAATCAAACCTGCACCTGGTTACATAGGGATCTTCCAGGGCTTGCTAGCTTCAGCTGATCAGCCAACTATATCTGCCTGACAGTTAGCAGATTTTGGCTATGTACGAAGGTAAACTGAGGCGATATAAGGTACTTCACCCTGTTGTTAGGGCCCTATCCTAGGATGTGGCAGAGTCCCCTTGTTCCCAGGCAGTGATTGCTTCAATCTAGAGTCTACAATGGTACCAGCATCCTGGAGATAACCCTGCATATGGGGTTACACTCTTTCAAAGCATGTAGCTTCAGTGCTGTATAGTTACAATATCATTACATATGTTCTATATTCCAATCTGTATGAAAGGGAAAAGTTGCTGCCTGTGGGATGTAGCTACGAACAGAACATAGTATATAGCTTTGACATTTTGATTAAACTAATACCAATATGGCCTGTGCATAAGCAAAGGCTAGTTGAATGCAAAATTCTACTCAGTTTTCCTTTTAGCATTGGCTAGAATAAGGTATAACTGAAAGACACCGGAATCCCCTCACCTGAGTTTCCAATCACCACCCCAGAAAATCTTCTAGTTTTTAGTTTGCTGTCTTTTGATTTGGGCAAAATGGAATGACATTGCTTCCTGGCTGAGGGTTTTCAGGCACAGCTTCAACACAGAATGAATATTAACATCTGAGGAGCAGTATTAACCCCTCATCACAATAGGACTACTAACAGTGCCATAATCATAGTGGTGTTGTCATATAGAACTATAATTAAAGCCACATGGGGTTAGCCAACATCAGTTGACTACAGGCATGTACATTCTGTAAGGGCTTCTAATTCCTTCTTTCTTTTTTGTCACCCACACTAGCATTTAAAATGATTTTGCTTTTCTGCTTCCATCTCCATGGTCTAAATATTCCAAGAAACCCTCAAAAAAGCACCAAGGAAGTTGCAAATACACTTGTTTATGTGTAAAAATCTGCATTTGTTTATGGAATTAGATACTTGATGAAGGCCTAAAATGACCTACTTTACACTCCTACATACCTTTTAAAGAGATGAATTCACAAATGTTATAGTTGTAATACTAACAAGAGTAATAGGCTCTTGCACTAAGCTCCAGAAGCCCCAGGTTCAATTCCGCCTGCCAATGACCAGGATCTGTCAGTGTTACATTTCTGTTCCCCTTCTTTGTCTTGGCTATTTATCCTGTAACTTCTTCATAGAGGGATTGTCTCTTGCTGTGTATCTGAATAGTGCCCTGAACAACAAGGTCCATTTGGTTGGGGGTCTCTATGCACTACTAGAACTAAATAAAGATACATTCCTGAAGGCAAGTTATAGTAGAGGAGTTTATATGTTAGAGCTGGGTGGGGATATTTCTTGCATTGTCCACACTTAGTTTGCTTGAAGAATAAACAGGATGAATGGAAGTCATGCATGCTTAATTTATTTTAAATAGACCTTCTGTGTCCTTGAGGACACTAATCTTCTCTAATGCTACCGAGGGATAAGAGATCTCTGATCTGCTGTACCACAGGTTGAAGCTGCCTGGGGTCTTGTTTAACTTCATTTTTTCAAAATTTCAGAAAAATCTTGGAGTGGATAGCTGCTCCTGGGGCCACTTGTTTCTCTCTCCTATCTCCTCTTTCTTTTGGACAAGCACAGCTCCTCCTCTATGTGCTGAGTCCCTATGCTGCACACCAGAGTCCATGCAAACACCAACCTTGTGAATGTTGAATGAATGTGTCTTATAATCCCCAAAACTAAAGGGAAATCAGATGTAAGTGGAATACAAATCAGGGCATAACTTCAGCTTCTTTTAAATAGGACAGAGCAAGTTGTATTTATATTACACGATGTGTGCTTGACTAAAACATTTTAAAGCTACTGTACAGACCTGCTAAAATCTCTACTTAAACTTGATAAATTGTGCAGTATCATACTTGATCTTTTGATTGTCAGAAGGAGGAAAATTACATTTCCATAACAATAGCATTTAATGACCTGAGTGGATGAAAATTCAAGGTCTAATTTTACATCTGGAAATAAAGATACAACTTTTCTGCAGGAATATTTGAAACTTGTTTGAAGGAAGATGTTGGTAGTAAACAGATGGCCGACTACCGCCATACATATTCATGAGTGCATTTATTTCATTATGTCTTCCCCTGGGAAACTCGATGCTTCAGCTTTTATAAGTTTGTATGCTATCAATTGAGCAGTCAGAAGCCCTCTGTCAAAAGCTGTGTTGCTGAGAAATTGAAGGAAACAATGTGAAAAGCTTTCACACTTTTGTCTTGACTTTATCACAGAACACCTGTTATTTTGAGATCTAAGATGGGAATTTTATCAGGAATAATAAATGTTATGTTTTGATAGTTAAAGTGACATGTTCATTTTATCTAAATTACATTTACCTTAAATTTCTGACATCTCTAGCATCACTATTTAATAACTTCATAAAAGAATGAGAATAAATCTTGGTTGTTTTACATGGTTAAGAGCTTTTCAATGCAACCAAAGGTGTCAAAAATTGCATTTGTTTGTTTATTTTTTTAATCATGTGACTTTGATGTCAGTGATGCACTATAATTCTGGGATTAGTTATTTAAGATATTCCCTTCTCAGGATAGCAAGCAAGTTTTTATATATAACAGTAATTTAAAATAGTTATAAAGAAACCAAACTTAAAAATACAAAGCAAATCCAGCAGAAACTAAGTCTGATGTAACCTTTATCAGTTAGGAAGGCACATTGCTAAGAAATTGTAATCATGGTTAAAAATGCCATAACGATTATTTGTAAATATACTTTTTTAAAATATTCCAAGTAGAGCTGATCCAACAACTTCAAATTTTTAAAATTTTCACCAAGAAAGGACACATTTTTCATCTGACATTTTCATGAAAAAGGTGTCCCTTTTTTCAACTAGCTCTAATTTCAAGTTTGTTAGATGCCACATTTCTTAAAAAGGACATTGCAGTACAGATTCATTCATTCCTACAACCTATGACAGACACCCTGAACCTTATTGGAACACAGATACTGCCCATCAGGGCAAGATATGTCTGTTTTACCCAACCCCTATTTATCTATGGTTTTATGATTTGTTTGTTTGTTTGTTTTTCCTTAATGTCCACAAGGTTTGATCCTATAGAGATTACTTGAAGTCAGTGGGATTTAGGCTACTTTCATGAATACATTTTCCAGGCCTTTATTTTGTACTCAATGGGACATAACAATGCAGAATTTTAGATATTTTTTTGTTGTCAAACCTAACAGGCTAGGCTTGCCTTGCCTTGCCTTGCCTTGCCTTGCCTTAGCAGGCGGATTCCAGATGAATGCTTGCATCCAGCATTCAGTGGTGGTGCAGAGTAATATCTGTGGTGGAATGGTACGTAAAAGTCCAGTCCTTGAAGAAACATTAGTTATCCTTTAATATCTCTGAGAATATATCTCGCTGCTGCTTCAGGGCAAGACATAACCTCATAGAGCTTTGCTTTAGTAATGAGTCCAAGGGGTAGGCCCAAGTACTGGGTAGTATTTGCTCAATTACTAAAGAATTGCATAGTTCATTTCTTATGTAGGCTGATCTGACAGAGGCTGAGATGGAACAGACAGAGAAATACCATTGAGTTGAGTGTTAGGCCTCTCTTCATTAGACTAATAATAAGCTATTTTCTGGGCATGCACTATAAATTGAACTCCATGCAGACTAGTTAAATAGCAGTAAGCGAAGGATGATCTTGCAATGAACCTGTATGAAGTCCTGCTGAAGTCAATGGTATTACTTGGGATTTATACCAAGGTAACTGAGAGTAGAAATTGACCCAGATTTGATGGGGACCTACTCCTATGCGGGTTTGGGATTTAAGGTCTCTCAGTGCCTCATAGAACTGGTAGGAAGGCCACTGAATGCATCATTTTTTCTTAAGCTGTACTCACTGCCTCTCTTTCTTTTTAAGAGTTGTTGGCAGAATTCAAGCCAGCCCAAGGTTTAGTTCTAGTGGCTTGGCCAAGTCAGAGTAGAGTTTGTACCTTGATATTTCTTCGTTAGTTCTTCTGTTCATTTTTTATTATTTCTTCCTGGCAGTAAGGCTTTTTCTGTGTTTGCCAGAACAGCACGCTCATAGAGGCAGCAGACCCATTAAATTAAACATCCATTTTAAATTAAACCCACTACCAAAGCTGAATGAGGGACACTAGAAAAAACTGTTTGACTTTAAGAAATTTCTTGCTCAGAGGCTAATCTGACATGAACTGGAAAAAATATTGAAAATGTTCTTTTTGGAAAGCTTTACTTAAACTGGGTCTAATCACAGCCAACACAACATGATAATTAAATTTGTCAGCTGTTTGAAACTGGATGAAATTTTGCACTTGGCAGTAAACACTTGTCATAAAAAAGGTGTTTTATTATTCTATTCCATTTACTTTGTTTAAAATAAGATAAAATAAAATAAAATAAAAAGTTAATGTTCCACCATTTAGATTAATGGACAGAGTGCAATTTAATTAAATACAATGTGGACAGCTATGGTTTGTTTTTGTTTTTGTTTTTACAGCATTATGGAATGTCAACCAAGTGTGCATTTCCCAAAGCGTGCTCAAAGGTTCATTTAATTTTAAAATGATTGTAGCCTTGGAATAACTTTAAAAGGCAGTAATACATTTAATCAAAGGATGTAACTCCTAATATTAAAAATTAATCATTTGCACATGCAAATAGTAAAGTGTATAAAGCCTGCATCGAAAACATTTAGGGCTAAATTCTTTCCTCAAACACCTTTCTGTCAATTTCATTGAGGTGAATGGGAGTTATGCATATAGTCCAGGCCAGAATTTGTCTGCGTGTGAGCTTGTGCTTGACTTTGCAACCTGCATAATGTCTTCAGTGGAGTTTTTTAAATGTAATTTCCCAAGTGTATCTTAGAAGGAAAAATGTAAAAGCCAGTTTTATTTGCAACTGTCAAAATGCCCTAATTATGTATCAGCACCAGGGCTTGGATCCTGAATCTTACCTTACATTGCTACCACTTGTAGCTAATACTGTAGCTCATTAGCTAGCATCAGGAAAAGGTTGTTACCCCAAACTGGGGAGATATGCTGTCATGACCATGTCCTATGTGTCTGGATGGTGATCCTTATTGAAGGGTGAGGTCTATAATCAATATTTTACAATTTGATATTCAAATTGTTTGTTTGGTAATCTGTTTTATCCTTAATTTAAAGGAAGTCCTGGGCTCCCTGCTATGGTTGACGAGAAACTTCCTGGAGCTCTGATGGCTTTTTTTTCATGCTATAGTCTCTTCATCATTAAGAATGACTGATGGCCTAATTTGGTAACTCATTAGTTTTGAAGGTATGGATTTTTCCCCCCATCTATACTTCTCAGCTTTCTTTTGTTATTATTTCTGCCTTTCTGGTTAGTGCTCTCACTTGAAGAGCTGTATTTTGAACTAGAATGCTACTTGACTCAATTGTAAATTAAAGTTCTCCATAGGTGTGAAAGCACTCCAGTAATTTTTCCATTATTGTATTTTGTAGATGAGTTATAATTATAGCATCATTTCAAATTCCTATAAGAACTTGAATTTTGAAATGATTGGGGTGATGAGGTTCTGAGAAGGCAACATAGAATTCTTGGAGAAGTGCAGGTTTTCTTTTTTTAAAAAAAATTCAATACGTGTCATTGGAAATTATACACATTTACAGCAATTTCGCAAGAACAATTTTGGACTTTGAATATTCTGCTATTTAGAAGGGCCTCTATCTACTTATCTGAAGTGCAATTAGAAATGGGAAGCTTTCAAACAATTGTAAATCTCTTGACCAAGCAGGTGCCTTTTTGCTTTGGGTTATTTATATTTTCATTTCTAATCTGTGAAATCTTATTTGAAACATGTCAGTGTGAGAATATAAATCTCTACAAGAAGTCTTGGGGGACAAATACTACTTAGTCCATGCAGTACGCTTTTTATTATTGTGATTTTACAGTAGAGAAGAAATGGAGAGAGTTTATACTATCCGTATTATAATTATCATATGCAAGGTGCTGAGTGCCTTCAACTCCTGTAGACCTCAATGGGAATTGAGGGCTCCTATCACTTTGCAGGATGTGGCCAATGGCTTCCAGATATGCTTAACTTTACACATTTGAGTAGTCCCTTTGACTTCTATAGGATTATTCACAAGGGTAAGCATGTACCTAAATCTTCCCAGGATTGGCCCCTATGTTCTCACACACATTCAGAATGACAGTGTTTAGTATTAGTATATAGTATTCCTTGTGTTTAGTATATTTTACATTTGGCAACTGAAAATGATAGATAAAAGTATATGAATAGCACCATCATATTTCAGTCTTCATACTGTGTGTAATGGAAATGACTATGATCTTAAAATATTGCTTCAACCACCTTAAATCTTATGTTTTATCTATTTTTGAAAGAGACGTGAGGACTTAAAATAACATGGCACAATTTTTTATTCTTAAATCATTATTATAATCTTCCTTCTGAAGTCTGATATCTGGGTTCTTGAAGCTTCTTGACTGTTCCTTGGTTTTTCAGACAATTGAAATGATTGATAAATATGTGTTTCTCACAATTTTAAATGCTAAACAAAGTTTTTTTATTTTAATCTTTTCCCTCGCTATAGAAAGATAAATGATTTAGGACTGAAGACTTTACCACCATAAATCAAAATATGACTAACTTCCGGTAAGTTAATACACAGCGTTGGCTGTATAAAATAGAATTGCCAAGCCCCAAAAGAACATGACAACATTCATATCTCTTGCAGACAAAATTACAAGTACAAAAGCACCATGGCAATAGGTTTGGGGGTTAGTTAACTAATTACCCTGATTCTGTGAGGTTCTGACTACCTCCTACAAAAGCACCACATGACATCAATGTACATAGAGTACAATGAGAGTTGAGGGTGCTTGCTGCTTTCAGGGTTGTGTATCGTTGTAGGTGTCTGTATATTTACTGAGTTCATTGTTTCCGTCATTCAAGAAGCATATAGCTCATGGTAAATATGTGTAATTTTATGTAGGATTAAATTCACAGAGTTTAAGTGGTGCAGATCACTAGAGTGGTTGGGCAAAAAGTTGGACTGTGGGTGGAGCAGCCACGCAGTGAGACCTCTGCACCCTTGTGTCACAAAAAATGTGTGTGTGGGGTGGGAGGAGGGAAGGGATCCAGTGGCTATAAATCCCCAGAAAGGGAGAGCAGAGTGACTAAAGCCTAATACAGACTCCAGTGGGCAACTGTACCAAATTCCATTCCCACATCCCAGCTAAGGGTTTTATCCAAAGCCCATGGCATTCAATGGAAAGAGTCCAATCGACTTCAGTGAGGTTTAGACCATGGTGAAATCCTAGCCCACTGAAGTCAATGACAAAAGAGCCATTGATTTCAGTGGGGTCAGGATTTCACCCCAGGCCTCTAGTTCCCTTCATAGAACTCAATTACTCAAACTTAGCGTAGGAACAGTGAATTTCATCTATAGTCTGAAATCACATCCATTGGTAAGGAAAAAAATTCCTACTGTCTTGCCACTTTCACTGACGTACCTTTCTTTCTGACAGCCAGTTTCTGATGGCTTTTTTTTTTTTTTTAAACTGACAGTCAGGAAATGTAGTGATTGGCAGCTTGGTGAACACCTGTATTCCTATACTTTTCAAAATGATCATGTTAAGTATGTAGAAATAGAGATAAAGGAACTAATTTGATGACAAATGGTAATGAGACAGATGTACTAATTTGCCTTCTTGATTTTGATTCCTCTGGCTGTTGTATATTTATTAAATGGGGTGTCAGTTTTTTTTATTGGTTTAACTCGGAGTCAACCCTGTCATAACATTCTTACACATTATGTCATTATGTGGTACCTTCCCTTCTTTGAATGAAGTTATTACGTTAAGTCAAAGGTTCTGAGCGTGATTTAATGAAAAATGAATATCAAGGGAAAAATGCTGGTGGGTCATAAATATGAGAGAGTTTCCATCTGTTTGTGATACATGCCTCCGTGATCGATTCAGACACATGAGTAAAGGGTGGATAACTTAAAAATCATGACAGAAAGAGCCTTTTAGTTAGTTTTGGGAGTGGCAGTTCTGCAGCGAGGCCAAGGTCATTTAGAATTCCGTATAGTACCAATTTGCTAGAAGTGACATTTTAGTAACACAACTCTACCTTTGAGTATATTAATGGGGATGATTAAGACCTGAGGGAAAAACCCCCAGAGGCCTAAAATACATACTCCTCAAATAAAATGGAAACGAAAGATTTTGACATTCCATTAGTGCTGCTGCTGGGAAGTTGGTTTTAATTTATCTTGATGCGTATATACAGTACCTTTTTCCTCGGACTTTCATTTGTTAAGGTCGTTATGTGCAGGGGACTTGGAAATCTGCACCGAAACAAAGATTCCCACTCCTGCAATGTCTAGAATTGGGAAAAACAATTCAAATGCTTAGTCTTTATTTTTTTTTTTTAAGAAAATTCAGAGGAGGTTTTGTTTTGTTTGTTTTTCGGGGGGGGTTTTGCAGCTCAAAAGTCAGAAGCAAGATAAATCGGGAGTTTTCACTTGTAATTTTTTTGCCTGAGCTGCCTTGGAAAAAACATGGTGTCACTCATATTGATTTGAAATGTTCCTATAGAAACAAAATGGATACCAGTCTATATTTATTTCTATTGCATCTAATATCAAGTACACTTTTATTGGCTTGAGTCTGTGTATGGTGAGTTGTTTTGATTTATTAATGTACTTTCAACAGGGTTCCAGCAGTCATTTTGAGTACAAATTAAGATAGAAAACCTTTTCTGGTGTAATGTAGGATTAAAAATAAAACACATGTATATTCACTACAACTGCTGCATAGAATTCATTTTTGGTAAAAAAACCCCTCAAAGTGTGGGAGATGTTACTGATATTTTGAATCGGATGGTTTGAACTTCATTGGTCTCCAAAATAGAAATGTTGAATGACCAAGCTTGGTCTCTGGACCTGATCCTGTCATGCCTAGCAGGCAGAGACTGTGAGAACGCTGCTGAACCTGTGCATTTTGGCCCTAGGGGAGGTAAAGCTTTGTGTCATTCTTGTGAGCTTCCTTCCTGCCCCCGAGCCCAGGGAGTGATGGTGTTAGGCAGAGAAGAGAGGTAATTTCAGCTCTTCAGTTGTTGAAAAGGTTGTAATGAGTTGGGGCCTTTGAAGATAAGTTAGTGAGGGGTTCATCAGAGCTCTGAGACAGGCTCCAAAGGGCTCTTGAGGGGGAAAAACTGTAATTCTTCTCAGGCAGGAAATTAAACTTTTCCAGCAGAGATGCTGACCTGTAAAGTGATATCTACAAGGGTTTAGCTCTGAATGCCATTTCTTTGGTTAGGCAAATTTGACTGACACTGACCTTATTAGAGAGACTCAGAGAGAAAGGGAGGAGAGATTGGGAGTCTGGGGACTGAGACATTTTTAAAGTAGTATGCCAGAATAATAGTCTTTTAAAGAGAACTCTTTATTTGGGGCCTAACTTGTCATGACCTGTATCCAAAAGATGCTATTAAAATTATTTGTTCAGATAAGTTCTAGCAATAATGATGCAAGGATCCAACACTCTGGGTGAAATCTGGGCCCCATTGAAGTCACTGGGAGTTTTGTGATTTTGAAGTCATTTTGACTTCAGTGGGGCCAGGCTTTCAGCCTCTGGCTTTAGTGTATAATGTTGTACAGGTTTCAGAGTAGCAGCTGTGTTAGTCTGTATTCGCAAAAAAGAAAAGGAGTACTTGTGGCACCTTAGAGACTAAATACATTTGTTAGTCTCTAAGGTGCCACAAGTACTCCTTTTTTTAATGTGTACAGTGAATTAAGCCTTGTGAGGTGCAGTGCAATGTCTTAAAAATAAGGTTTGTTTCATATTTGTATGCAATTGCCCTTATTTCAGTAGATGGTCTCACTATTCCACAACCACAAATAATTGTACACGTCATATTTTTATTTGTTTTGTAATGTCCATAATACCACTAGGATATGAGTTAGTTATATTCATCACAGACTAGCCACCATGCTTAACTAAGGCCTGTTGCACTCATGATCACAGCCATCTTTAATATCATTTTCAAACATAGTTTTGTCTTCTGTGATTGTAACAGAATTTGCATCCATATTCAACATGCTTCTAAAAGCAGGGGCCCAGTTCGGTGAAGTGCTGAGTGTCCTCAACACCAATGAGTTGAGAATACAGAGCACCTTATCAGTTCCTATTGTATAATGTGCTAAAAAACCATGCTTTTATCTTTTAGTGGGTAGCCTAGAGTGTGATTTTGGCCAGTCTGTGACAGATTTATGTTACCAATCTGCCTGGGGCGTCAGGTGATCAGGCTGAGGTCGCAGGATCTTTAGAGAGGAGATGACGGAACACACCACGTAACTGAGTTTTAAAGCTTATTGATAAAATTAATAAATAACAGCAGAGAGTGATGGGTGCTGCCCATGTCACTCAGAGGAAGGAGGAAAGCCCCAAGCCCTAACCCACTTTCATACTCACACTCGCATTACCCGAGGCTGGCCAGGCCTGGGTGTAACGTAAGAAGAGGGGGAGGGGTGGACGTGAGTTCTGTCCTGTGCGCACAGGTCATCCAAGGTTTGCTGTAAACCTCCGAGTTGCTCCAGCTCTCAGGATGGTTTTAAATTCTGGGCTCCTCTGGGAGTATTCCATTCTGCGACCTCTGTTCATGGTGCTCTTTGTGTCAGTCCAAACCAGCTTTCTGTGGTTGTCTTCATTTTCCTAAAACACAGCAGCTCCAAGGACCTGTGTTTTGCATCTTGTCTGAAAGACAGCACCTCCAAGAGGAGTGTTGTACATACCAACATGCTGGACTATATTTCAGTATTACTCAGAAGTAAGCGAACGCATATGAGTAGAGCCCTACCAAATTCATGGTCTATTTTGCTCAATTTCATGGTCATTTAAAAATAATAAATTTCATGGTTTCAGGTATTTAAATCTCAAATTTCATGGTGTTGTAATTGTAGGGGTCCTAACCCAAAAAAAGGAGTTTGCAGGAAAGAGGGGGTCAGAAAGTTATTGTAGAGGGGGTGCGGTACTGCTGCCCTTACTTCTGAACTGCTGCTGGCGGTAGCGCTGCTTTCAGAGCTGGGCAACTGGAAAGTGGCGGCTGCTGGCTGGGATCCCAGCTCTGAAGGAAGAGCTGCCACCAGCAGCAGCACAGAATTAAGAATGGCATGGTATGGTATTGCCACCCTTACTTCTGCACTGCTGCCTGCAGAGCTGGGCCCTCAGTCAGCAGCCACCACTCTCCAGCTGCCCAGCTTGGAAGGCAGCAGCACAGAAGTAAGGATTGCATAGTATGGTATTGGCACCCTTCTGCACTGCTGCCTTCAGAGCTGGGTGCCCGGCCAGCAGCCGTCACTCTCTGGTCACCCAGCTCTGAAAGCAGCACAAAAATAAGGATGGCAATACTGCCATCCCCATAAAATAACCTTGTAACCTCCCAGCAATTCCCTTTTGGGTCAGGACCCCCAATTTGAGAAACGCTGCTCTCCCCCATTAAATTTGCATAATATAAGGTAAGAGCACACAAAAGACCAGATTTTACAGTCTGCGTGTTTTTTTTTTCATGCTGTGAATTTGGTAGGGCCCTACATATGAGAGAGGGGCCAGCATTACTACTTGGAGCACCTAGATGTTCCTTGGAGATTCTCATCCAAATATTATCTAGATTCAACCTGTTTAGCCTGTGAGACCTGAGGAGGAAAACAGCCCAAGATAATGTGTACAAGCTAATTGGTGAGCTGGGGAATTATACATGTAGCTTAAATACTATTTAATTTTTCTAACTTGTAATTATACAATTAGTTTAGCTTTTCTTAGTCTTTCTATTGAATATACTTTCCAATGAAAGATGAATTGTAATGTATCTATGTATACATGCATGAAAACAATATGTGAATATTTTATACGTACGTACGTACGTACATGTGTGTGTGTGTGTAATATGTATATATTTAAAGATTGTGAGGTGCTGAGATATTATGGTTATGGGGGCTATATAGGGTTGCCAGGCATCTGGTTATCGACCGGAAGACCCATTTGAAAAGGGACCCTGGCAGCTCTGGTCAGCACCGCTGACCAGGCTGTTAAGTCTGGTCGGTGGCACAGCAGGGCTAAGACAGGCTCTCAGCTTGCCCTGGCTCCACGCAACTCCCCAGAAGTGGCCAGCATGTTTGGTCCCTAGCCACAGGAGCAATCAGGGAAGCCCCGCTTGCTGACCCGGCACCGACTCTGCAGTGAGTGAGGGTGGGGGAGAGTGAGCGACAGAGGAAGTGGGGCTGGAGTGAGTGGGAGGCAGGGCCTCAGAAGGTGAGGGGTAGGGGCGTGGCTTCAGAGAAGGGGCAGGGCAAGGGTGTTTGGTTTGTGCAGTTAGAAAGTTGGCAACCCTAGGGCTATGTAAATACCTAAAATAGAAAATGTGGACCCACTGATGCTCTCTCCTTTCTCAGAAAGCAATTTAATATATATATGTTTAAAATAGAAAGTGATAGAACATCCTCAGAGGCAAGACACAGTTCGGTATCTCATGTTTTTAAGTACATAGCAGTTGGTTTAATCAGAAAGTAATTTCACAGGTAGAAATTGTGTAATTCAGCAGCAGAGCTTAATAAAGTTATCTCCTGTGTATCCAGGATCCTGCATCCCTTTCTCAGATGTTGTTATAAAATATTAAGGCAACTCTTTTTACTTCAAATCTGATCTAAGTAATGAGCCTAAAGTGCTGTTTTGGGTGAGCAGTTACCTTTTATAGCTTTTGCAATAAGTGAATGGTTTAAATTTGCAGTAAAAGGGACAAAAGCATGTTCCAAAAGAATAGACCAAACAGAATGCAAGACAGCAAGTCTTTTGCTCACTTTTATTATTTCATCTCCAGATTATTAGAAAATGAGCATTAAATGGAAGAGAACTGTTCTTAAAGTTAGCGGGTGCCACTAAAAACTCAACATTTGTCTCTCCTTAGCGATTGTAGCACTGTGGTGCCTCTTAAATATAGGAAGATATCACACTTCCAGGTCTGGGAAATGTACGCTGAGTGTCACAGCTAAATACAAGATGGAACAAATTGTTTAGCATAAGTGGTTTAACATGTTGTAAGAGGCAATTCAAGATGAAGTGGGCAGTTAACACTTCTTCAGTCACAGGATAAAGGAGGGTTAGTAGTTTACAGATTATTGTAATGAGCCATAAATCCAGTGTTTTAAGACCATGATTTTTAGTCTAAGAAAATTATGAATTTAAGCTCCCAGGCTCATCTTTTGAAGATATTGTGATAGTTTCCTTTGAGGAGGCGGACTGAGAGAGAAGATATGGAGAAATTATTTTGTGAAAAGTGTTCACCCATGGGTGATAGTTTTCAGAGTAGCAGCCGTGTTAGTCTGTATTCGCAAAAAGAAAAGGAGTACCTGTGGCACCTTAGAGGCTAACAAATTTATTAGAGCATAAGCTTTCGTGAGCTACAGCTCTCTTCATGAAGTGAGCTGTAGCTCACGAAAGCTTATGCTCTAATAAATTTGTTAGTCTCTAAGGTGCCACGGGTACTCCTTTTCTTTATGGGTGATAGTGTTTTTGTCTTTTATCATTTCCCTGTATGAGTTCATTCAAGAATGTAGTGATTGTGTGGTTTCACCTATGTAGTGGTTTTGGGGTATTTAGCACACTGGATGAGGTATACCACATATTGTGATAAGCATGTGTAAGACTCTTGGACCTTGAAAGGTGTGTTGGGGGAAGGGGGGGTTGATCATTGTAGCAGTGGAGATATGTCTGCAAATTTTGCATCTGTTACGATATGATCTGATGCTGCTTTGAGTTGGTGGGTCCTGGTCTGATGGGACCTTGCTTCTCATGATGAGCTTGATGAGGTAGGGACGGGGTATTTTTTGAAAGCCAAAACAAGGGGTTCAGGAAAGATGGGTTATGAGTTGTAATGTGTAGTGATAACCCTTATGGGTTCCAGTGTGGGGTGATAGGTGACTATTAGAGGTGTGTGATCAGAGGGGTTTTCCCCCCGTATTGAAGCAGGTTTTCTTGAGGTATTTGGGTGACCCGTTCGATGTGATCTACTTCTCTGGTGCAACAACAAGGAGTCCGGTGGCTCCTTGTTGTTTTTGTGAATACAGACTAACACACCTACTCCCTGATACTTCTCTGGTGAGTGGTCTTGTTTGGTGAAGGTAGTTTTGAGTGTGTTAAGGTGTGTATCCTGGACTTCCTTCTCGGTGCATATTCTGTGATATCTGAGTGACTGGCTGCAGATAAGATTTTCTTGGCGTGTTTGGGGTGATTACTGGACCCATGAAAGAAAGTGTGGCAATCCATGGGTTTCTTTATATATAGTTATCTGTAGAGTTCCATTGCTGAAGCTGATCACGGTGTCCAGGAAACTGCTGCTAGTGTGGTACTGTTCTAGAAAGAGTTTGATTGATAGGTGGTAGTTGAAGTTGTAGTGGAAATCTGAGGGAGTTTGTCTGATGTCCAGAGAATAAAAATGCCATTGTATCTCAGGAATATCGTTGATTTCATGGTGCATTTGTCCAGAAATTCTTCTTCAAGGTGGCCCCTGAAAAAGTTGGTATAATGAGGAGCCAGCATAATGGGGAAGAAGCCTAGTACCATGGTTGTTCCCATGGTTTGGACCAAATGCTTGTTGCTGAATGTAAAGTTGTTTATGGCTAAGGATGAAATGAATGCGTTTGGCGATGTTTGGAGTGGGTATCTTAGTGTTGTCCATTGTCCTGTAGATATCTGAGGCATTCAAATGTAAGAGCTAACCACTGCTACAGATCATGGGTCTCTCACCAGCATTAAAATACTCCTATAAATTAAAGTTTTTTTCTCAGTTAGGGACTGATCCCATATCACTAGAATCAAGTAAGACTTTCATTGACTTAAATGGGTGTTGCAGATGAGAACATAGAGCAGTGGTGGGCAACCTGCGGCCCATCAGGGTAATTAGTTGGCGGGGCACCAGACAGTTGGTTTTTGCATGGCCGCTCGCAGCTCCCAGTGGCTGTGATTCCCAGGGAGCTGCGGGTGGCCATGCAAATGTAAACAACTGTCTGGCGGCCCACTAGTGGATTACCCTGATGAGCTGCAGGATGCCCACCACTGCCCTAGAGGGAACTGGGTATTGGTGTAGAGATTCACTACATATCTGAGAAGTGTAGTTCTGTGCTTTGTTTGCCTGTCTTCCACTTTGTTGGTTTTGGCGTCCTTCCTGATACCTAGAAAGTAGGCTTATGCATTATTGGAAATGTTGTGAAGCTTAACTAATTCTTCATGAAGTTTCCTAGGGTCCTCAGAAGAGAAGTATAGAAATGCAAGAATTACAAATTTGAAATCAAGGATCTCCATGGATAAACTCAGCTTCTCCTCATTCTAGGAAGCAATCACAGTAAACTAGCAACTGATGAAGATCATCTTCAGGTCAGTAAAAGTTTTAAAGCAAAACTATTAATTGATGCTATACAGAGGGTGAGACACTGGGAATATCTTCCTGCTGGCTTCATTACCCAGTCATTGCAATTCTGGCACAATAAAGACAAAAGTACACTATCATTGTCAGAGCCTCATTTAAGGGATGATAAATTATAAGGAAAAAAAGCAATGACTCAGAAAGAATATAAAAGTACAAAGAAGCCAACTACCTTTTTTTAATGTGTGTCTATCAATCGGAGTTTATTGGAAAGGCAGTAAACAAAAATGCAGAGAAATTATGTTCTGGCAAATAAAATGAAAATAATGGACATAAAATGGGTTGATGTAGCTGAAATTTCTTAGTTGTGGCACTCGGCCTTCTGCAGGAACAACACCCTATCAGTAGAAAAAATTCTGAAGGAACTTGTTATCTCACCGTATTGCTTTTTTATTCTTCAAATTAATTGACTTTTGGTAATCCAACTGTGTTTAACTTTACCCACACATTTCATACCACAGCTGAAGGGGGATTTTTATGGAGCACTGTGAAACACATACATTTTTCATATCAGTTCAGTTTAATTTTCTAACTAGAGGTCTCTGCAGACTTACAAGCACTAGTGGAAACACTGTTGTTCCTGAAAGATCCTAGTGCTTCTGCTCGGGTGGGTAAACAGTTTATGAAAAATGAGGGAATTGCTGCTGGCAGATTTAAATTCTGCTTACACTAATGCTGCTATTGTATGTTGCCTTCATTTAGGATAGGAATGAAATAAAACCACCATTGGGCACTTTGTAGATGCTGCTGCTAATCACATAACAAAATCTGCATCTAGGAGGTATTCTAAGGCTGAGATATAAAGGTCTGCAGAATGTGGGTGCAGTCTTGCATTGATATATAGACACACTTCACTGATGGAGAAGTGGAAGGGACATCCAAAAAATGATTGAATGCGCTGGAAGGTGAAATTCTTGTTTCGGTGATCCTCTGACCATAGGGACAAACCTTGCCCCTTCCGTCATGTGTGTGGAAGGCTCCACATGCAGCAGATCTGGTGCAGTTCTGTTGCAATAGGAGGAGGTTGGCAGGAACTGCAGGAGTTCTTGGTGCTACCCTAGTGGAGAGGATATGGTGGACCAGAAACATAGGTACCAAGGAGTCTAGGCCTCAGTGTAGTGTAGTGGCCATGGAATGGCTTGGCTGCTGCTGCTCCATAGTCTAGAAAAGGAGGTTCTTTGCTTCACATGTCCTCATTTTCCAGTTACTTTGTTAGATGCTGATAAAAAGGGACCTGAATCAGTTTCTGTCAAATTCAATGGGATTTTTGCTAATGATATCAACTAGAGCAGGCTTAATAGCCTGATCTTAAAGTTCTGTGGAAAAAAAATTTTCTGGAAGAGAATCAGAGTGTACTGATACATGCATACCTTTGCTTTCAAATGATAAAAACCTGGTCTCTCAAATTAAACCCTGTTAACAGCAAGGCCAAATACAATTACAATTGATTATATTTTTGTATTGCAATAGTGCCTCAGAACCCCATTGCACTAGGTGCCATATGAATATAGAACAAACACTGGTGAAATAATAGCATGCATGTATGTTTGTGGGTTGTCTAATTAAATGATCCAGGAGTCAGAACCCTACATTATAATTCATTTCAGACCAGTATCAAATAACGGGACAATCCACATAATTTTTAAAGTATTTTGCTTCAAGTAGGAGTGGGAGAACATGTTAGAAAATAAATACTGAAATGGAAAGACTAATCTTCTTTTCATGAAAGGCCTATTTTAGAACTTATTTTAGACACTGGAGAGCTAGACTATATAAACGACTTGCAATCTTTTTTTCACTCCCCTTTGCTATACTTTCCATGACCTGATATGACATCTTGCATAAAGTGTGTGCAAGTGGGAGGAGGCAATAGAAACAACACTTTATAACCCTTTCAGAGATTTGACTAGAGCAGGTTGGGAATTTTCTGACAAAACATGTTTTCATTGACAAATGTGATTCATCGAAACTGAAACGGTTTGTGAGAGAGGCTTGGTTTCAACAACTCTGCCAATTCAACATTTCTTGGGGGGAAAAAAGTGTTTTGAAATTGTGACTTTGTGATATTTTTGAAACAAAATGTTTAGTTTTCCAATTCAAAAGAACTTTTGTTCCTAATTTTTATTTAATTTAGTTCTTTTTAAAAAAAAGTGAGACATTTCAAAATTATTGAAACAAATATTTCAACAGACCCTCTCTTTTTTTTTTTTTTTAAATCAGCAGTTTGGGAAAATGTTTAAGATTTTGACTTTGGGACAGGAAAAAAAATCAAAATCTTCAACTCTTATGGGCAAATTGTTTCGCGGTCAGCTCTGACCTCTGAATTTCAACAGCCCATTGTGTGTGGGGTTGTGGTCTGCTTGGTGTACAAAGCAATACCCAGCCAAGAGATGCAAACAAACATCCTATTACTGGGCTGGATTGCAGGAAGATTTTTCAGGCATAAAAAAAAACAACAAAAGCATGAAGGTTAGTGCTATGGTATCTTATATGAACTTTATCTTCTAGTTTTGACTTTAATGGCTCGGATGTACATTTCAAAATTAGGTATGCATGATTGGGCAGCTAATTTGTGCGTCCCATTTCTCTAATTGCCTATGTACATTTTAAAGAGAAAATGGTCAGCTATATATCTAACTAGCATTTAAACATGCAAATATCAAATTTGCGTACACCGTTGGAGGTATTATACAAGAAAATAAGGCATGCAATGGATTTTTGTTAAAGCGTTTGCCTGTCAGAATCAGGGTACCAGACTAGATGGACACTTGGCCTGTTCTAACATGACGAATCCTACATTCTTTCTTTCCTGTTTAAGCTTTCTTGATCTAAGCATCAAAGTGGTATCATGCAAAATACATTGTTGTATTTATAAATTATTTGCTTGTGTGATTCATTGTTGATAAGAGGTTATATTAAAACTGTGGAAAAGCTCTGTTTGTCTGAATCGTGCAGAATGGTTGTCTGAGCTGACTAATACTGCCTTAGTGGAAAAACTCTCATTTAATGGGAGATATAACAGGAAAATGCATGATTAAAATCTGAAGCTTTTTATGATAAGCTTATTGAAGGAATTATGCGAGCACTTACATTTTTAAACTCTCTCTCTCACTGATACTAGAACATTGACCTATTAAATTTATATTTGTACATATGAGTGACTTTTACAGTATTTTTTCCTCTTATTTGTGCTGTTATAAAGCAAATCCAAAGTATTTTGTTCTGTTATATATGGTCATTTTTCATTTATTCCAGTTTTTCTGTTCCATGGTATTTAAACAAAAAGTACTTTAAAAAGAAGATGAGATATTTTAACTCAGAAAGGATCTTGAAAAATCCTATTGGCCAAATCTTGGCAGAGCCCTGCAAGTAGATGCATGACTATATCCATTAGGGACAGTATGGTATGGAAGTTGTCTGCCCCAGTTTTGGATTACCTGCTTCCTAATACCAGATCTCTAGCCCCTGTGTATGGGCATTCTAGTTTGGCTCATAGGAGTGGGAAGAAAGGGCAGTAAGAAGGTGGGGAATGGAAGGACCATAACCCTATCCACTGATCCACTCAATGGGGCTGATACACCATAGTGGGAGCATTCTTCTGCATATATTCTCCTAATATATGGTGCATCCCTCTGGTCACATGAGTTCTTTATACTGGTATTCGTTAGAAACAGTACAGTACAGTCACAGATCTTCTGAAGTTTTCCCATTTCCCATAATCATTTATTTATTAATTTCACTTTGTAACTGGTGCTATGTTGCTGAAATTATCTTTTGCCTGCTTGCTGATAAAGAGACTAGCAATATATTGTGCTTCTTTGCTTTCTGTCTACCTTCTAGCAGTGTACAAGTGATCATTATTTTGTGCTTGCTCTCTGAATCTTCTTTATTCATCTTTGCCACTTTTGTCTGGCTTGTCCTTGTCCATCCCTCCACGAGCTCAAGTCGACGCCACACCATTCTATTTTGTTACTAGCATGTTCTTTCCATTTCTGACCAAAGAGTTTTGTCATGAGATCAGCCCAGCGTGTTTTCGGTCTGTCCAGTGATCACTTGTGGTCTCTGGGGATCCAGTCACTGATGCGGGTTGTCCACCTGTTGGCTTGCCTGCAGACTACATGACCCGCCCATCTTCGCTTTGCATTGTACATCGCCTGCACTATGTTGGTCATCTCTGTATGCCTCCTGATCTCCTCATTCGGTATATGATCACGGAGTGATGTCTTGCACATTCGCTTTTCCATTTTTCTCTGGGTGACAGTGAATTTTTCTTCCTCCACTTTTGTTGTTGACCAGCTTTCTGCTCTGTATATCATTACTGGCAGAACAGTGGAGTTCAACAGTTCTTTCCTTTTCTTCATGGGCAGCTCATCATCCATTAGAGACATCTTTATTTTGTTGAAACTTGCCCACCCTGCCTTTCGCCTCCTCCTGCATTCCTTTGAATGAGTTGTCTCTGCACAGCTGCTGACCCAGGTAAATATATTTGTTGACCTCCTTGTTCCTTCCCCATTTACAGTGATGATTTTTTCTGCACAATGCTCATTCTGCATCCATTTAGTCTTCGAAGTGTTCACTTCCAACCCAATACCATGCAAACCTGTTTGCCAGTTGCTGCAGATATAAACTAACACAACCTAAGCAATGATATTCAGTGTGACTTTGGATTCTAATCTTTTTGGAGTACTGAATTCAAATCCATTTAACATTCATCGATTCCTCTTTTTTTTTCTCCTATTTCTATACTATCGTGAAAACAAAATGTCATGGTTACCTTGGCCTTGGCTTCCATGTTGTTTTATCGCAGCACATCAGTGAGCAGATGCAGGGATGCTTCCCATGTAGGGGAATGGGTTTGAAGACTTCAGTTATGCCTGAGGCCTGAGGGCATCCCGTAGGGTTTTACAAATGAGCACAGAAGACACTTCAGAACTCTTTAGACACTCCAAGGAAAGTAATGTTAAGGAAGTCCAGAAGGAACGCTAAAGCTTGATCCAGAGCTCAGCTTGTCGTTGATAGGCTTTGCAGTCCTGACTCTCCAGTCCGCACCTGGGCAAAGTGCATGTTAAATGCTGCTATTTTTATATATTTGCATTTCCACTCAGTTTTGCATGGGTATAAATGACTATGCAAAGTAATAGCCAGTGGAGACACGGGCCTTTAAGATCACGTGATATGCTGAGAGTGATGGAAAATGCATCAACCACATACAACAAAGTCCAATAGGGGCAGTTGCTGCTTCCTACTGAACATCATATATATTGTGGCCTTATTCTGCCATCAGTGACATTCTTTGAAATTAGTAGACCTGGTCAAAACCTCGAAAACCAGCTTCATGGGAAATTTCTAACTGTTTCCACTTGCAGGATTCATCCTTGACCCATTTTCTGGGGGGAGATTGTGACCGTTTCTGTGATATTTTTATTGAAATTTTCATTGAAATCAGGTTCAAATAGCTATTGGTAAATAAAAAATGTGATAAAAGTTTCAAACATAATTTTGATTTAAAAATATTGATAATGGCTGGGGAAGTTTTTTTTGAAATAAATTGAATATTTCAAAGATGTTGGTAGTTATTTCAGGGGGAAAAAGTTCCACTGACCAGAAAATGGTGTGAAAATGTTTTACCAGCTCTAGAAATTAGTGTTAATAACTATGGCTTTATATGAGAAAATCATAAAAATTAGTACCTTATTACCTATAGGCCATTACTCTGTTCCCTGCTTATTTCTGGTTCACAATGAGGACCACATACTAATAGGTTCTTTTTGCTGCATACCTCTGTGCTCTTATCATGATCATGCTTTCTGTAGCAGTTGCTAGGAGAGTATAAAAAGTGTGACATGGATTGAAGGCCAGATTCTGATGTTTCTTATATGGATGTAAATTGGGATTAACTTCATTAAAGTCAACGGAGTTACACCAGTGCAAAACCAGTGTGAGATCAAAACCAGTCCCTGATATTGGGAGCCAGCCATTAGTAATTAATTCCTTAAAGTACTATAAAGTTATAAATGAGCAGAGAAGTGCACCCTGACAAGGATTTTAGATGTATATGTGGAGAATATCCTTTGATTATAGCAGGCAGCAAAGGGCCTGATTTTAGCCAACACATACACAGATAATTGGGGTACCTGTGCAATTATACAGCTACTCTTTTTACAAACTTCCCTTGGTGGGGGTGCCTGCAAATCAGGGGGTGCATGAGCACGTGGCTGGATAGGTGCTTAATTAATCATATGCCTGTCCTGCTCCGTCCCAAATTGTGCATGCATAATACTAGAGAGCTGTGAAAAGTAAGCATGCAGTTGCATGCCTGCAGATGCACACGGATTTCACTGTTTTTTTCTAAAGCCTGCAAGGCATATTAACCATGTACTTATTTTTCAAACAAACCAGGTTGCACAACCTACTGAGCTGCAGTTTTTCAGGAATATTTTGTCTCCATCATGCACATATCGGATTTGGAGCGTGAAATCTGAAACAAACCCCCTTTCTCAGGTTTGTGCAATTAAGGCAACAAAGGACTCATGAAATGACACGCACTTGAAGAAATATTGCGTGGAGTAATCTCTTTGTTTAAAATATTACAAGATGAAATGAAGTGAATTTTTGTTGTCCTCTGTAGCCTTTATTGAGACCTAGTTTTACATTAATCTACTGTAGTGTAATATTTCATATGGGTGACAAATGAATGTCTTGGTGGAGATGAACACAATGTATGTAATGACCTTGAATTTTCCTGGAGCATCTACCAGACAGAAAGGACTAATGGTATGATCCCGTATTGACAAAGCCTGTGCTCCTGTGACCTGTTCTTTGGATACCTGTCCAACTGAACTGCTCATGCAATAGCTCATGTCATTAATTAAAGTGACAGAGTGCTAAGTGCTTCTACAGTGATTTGGACAGATGATCCTCTATGCAGGTTAATCCATGGGCTCAGGAGTTCCACTTTGGACAAAAATTTTCATGTCTAGAGAAGATGACTTTACAAATTCTGGCTATATCAGGGGTGGGCAAACTTTTTGGCCTCTGGGCCACATTGAGGTATGGAAATTGTATGGCGGACATGAATGCTCATGAAATTGGGAGTAGGGGTGTGGGTGGGGGTAAGGGCTCGGCTGGGGGTGTGGGCTCTGGGGTGGGGCCAGGGATGAGGGATTTAGGGTACAAGAGGGGACTCTGGGCTCAGATCAAGGGGTTTGGAGGGTGGGAGGGAATCAGGGCTGTGGCAGGGGATTGGGGCTCGGGATACAGGCTCCGGAGTTTACCGCAAGCAGCTCCTGGAAGCTTGTCCCCCTTTCCAGTTCCTACATAGTACGCAGATGCGTGGCCAGACAGCTCTGCACACTGCCCTGTCCACAGGCGGCACCCCCGCAGCTCCTATTGGCCAGGAACCGCGGCCAATGGGAGCTGCGGCGGGCAGTGCCTGCAGATGGGGCAGTGCACAGAGCCACCTGGCCATGTCTCCGTGTACTACATAGGAGCTGGAGGGGGGGTCATGCCGGCTGCTTCTTGGGAGCTGCGCGGAGTGGGTCAAGCCCCCGACCCTGCTTCCCAGCTGGAGCGCTGGAGTGGGGTAAGCCCCCGACCCCACTCCCCGATGGGAGCTGAGGGCCGGATCAAAAGGTCTGATGGGCCGGATGTGGCCCACGGACTGTAGTTTGCCCACCCCTGGGCTACACAGTCCTGGTCATAGACACTGAGTGCACTCAGTAAGAACTGGTTTCAGAGCAGCAGCCATGTTAGTCTGTATCCGCAAAAAGAAAAGGAGGACTTGTAGCACCTTGGAGATTAATAAATTTGTTAGTCTCTAAAATGTAACAAGTACTCCTTTTCTTTTTTCAGTAAGAACTGTAATGATATGCCCCTTCATGCTGAACCAGGTCCTCATGCAGCTTTGATTCTGCTTGATCTATCAGCAGCACTATATTGCTTCAGCCACCATGTGATATGTCACCCTTATAGCATTCTGTGGGTCTTCTACGTTCCTTTGTAACTTAATCTTCTCAACACTAAAAATATTCTGTCTCCTTACCTGTTGTAAATACACAGATCAATCCTGGGCCTCTTGCATTAAGTACATATGTTTAATAGGTTATTGCTATTCTGTAGGTGATTTCCATGTTTTATCTGCTGCTCTCTTCTGCCTAATTTGATACCACCTCAGAGCCAATATGGGCTACCTATATGAAAATCCAGATTATGTTTTCTGAGTGTCCAAATGTAGCAAGAGATATTGCCAAACTATTTTTTTTCTCAGCTAGGTGCTGAGACTAGCTCAGAAACATGCCAAAAGCAGCAGTCAAGAAGAACAGCTGGCTCTGCACTTATTTCTCTGCGATTTATAAAATAATGTACTCTGTGAAACTGTGAATATTATCCTCTTGCCTACTCATCATTGTATCAGCATGCACACTGTAAACAGTAAATGCTATTGGTTCATTTCCAGTGCTCTTTCTTTTAAGGCTTGGATGATGATTACGAACATTTGTTTCAGTGTTTCTGTGTGGGTTTTTACTTCATTTATACAGAGAAGAATAACGATTTGTTATATACACTTACTGCAAAATGGCAGATTACAAAAACGATATGCAGTAATTTGTTATAGAATACATACATTGGATTTGAGTAAAATCCAGCACAATGATTAACTATTCTAATTTATGGCAGGCTTCAGAGTAGCAACCGTGTAGTCTGTATTCGCAAAAAGAAAAGGAGTACTTGTGGCACCTTAGAGACTAACAAATTTATTTGAGCATAAGCTTTTGTGAGCTACAGCTCACTTCATCGGATGCATTATGCTCAAATAAATTTGTTAGTCTCTAAGGTGCCACCAGTACTCATTTTCTTATTCTAACTTATGTGATGGCCATATTTCTTCATGCTTCCAGGCCCTGTATTGTTGCTACAAAAGTAATAAATTCTGCCTTGGGAATAGTGTGACGACTACTTTGTCATTCTAATTGTGACAATGTCACTTTCTTTTTTAAAAGAGACATGGTAAAGATACAAATTTAGATATATATTTTAATATCCTTATCCATGATAACATCTTATGCTATCAAAAATGAAATCTTTTTCTAAAAGCAAATTTTAATTCCATCATGTATGCTGGCTGTTTGTTTTTGTACCTTGCTCACAGACAGTGGATGTTTATAGTCAGTTTCACTTTCTGGTCTCATGCAGATTTAGCTTGAGTTTCCAGTACAGTAGAGGGAAATGTTGATTTTTCAAACAAAATACATATTTTAATTTAAATAAAACAATTCATGAGAAAGTTTCTATAATATTAGGGCTGGATTCTTCCAATCTGACTCTCACTGATTGTAATGGTATTCTGAGTTGCTCCACTGACTTTAATAAAACTTCAAATGAAGTAAGGTATTACTCAATGTGAGTAACGGGAGCAAAATCTGGCCAATAAAATGATGCTTAATCTTTTTTATTCACTGCCTGAAGCTAGGTTTTGTTTGTATTGCAATGCCATGTTGACTGTATGTGGAATGATTAAGAAACCAAAAGTAAAATATTAGTCCTAAACTTGGCAATGTCCCTTTGCTGTGTTGCCAACTCTCGCCATTTTATCTTGAATCTTGTGATATTTAATGTTTTTCTCAAGTCCCAGCTACTGAAATCAATTTACTTCATGAGAATCTCTGCTTCAAAAAAATTTAAAAAGTTGTTCTGGCCCTCATGGTTGCAGAGAAATGTGAGTGCACCCTGCAGGCTCAGAAGGCAAATACCTTCTCCCACCCCTTTTTTAAAAAAATTCTTATGTTGATTAAGGAAATCTCATGATTTTGGGTGAGGGAGCCTGACTCTTGATTTTTTGAATGCTTGGGGTTGGCAATACTGCTTTTGGGATTTATTTTTAAAAGAGGGGTCTGTGGACTATGTATATTTTTTTCAGTATACATTGTGGGTGTAATTGTTTGTAGCTATTTGGGCTCTCTTTTGTGGAAGTCCTATTATTTACTACTGTGTAAAGGGGATTGGCATACCAGTATCTATTTCTTTGTATTTATATGTTTTATTTTTGTCTTTATAAAAAAAAGTTTGACTCCACTTTTTGCGGCACTGACAAGTCTTTCAAATGGAATGTACACTGGTCACTATTAAAAGTCATCACTTACCATGTGTTTCTACACCGCAGTATTTTAGACTTTCATATTTCCTGGATATATTTTGATTAACAAGGTATCTGATGCATCTGTTTGAAAATGTTGGACATTTAAAAATCTTCCACTGTACTTACAACCTGAATGTTTTTTTCACTGCAAATGTAAAGTACAGATGAGAATTTGTAGCATGTCTTATGCGTTTGAACCCTGTCTTTGAATATACCTTTCCTTAGAAAACACAGGTTTGTGAACTGTTGTTAATTTCATTTCCAATCACAAGGAATGAATCAAGCTTACTTCAAGGTTATACTGAAGAGCCCACTTCATGTGCAAAAAACGTTGAATGTATTCTTGGGCTGAAACAAAGCCTTCTAAAACGCTTTGGGTTATCAAGGGGTACTTAGGGCTTTAGGTACTGAAAACCAGAAACAGAACTTGCCCACATCTGATAGTCACCAGGGCATGATGCAGGGCCTGTATATTATTCCTGTTTGGAGTGAGGGAGAATTCTGAGCGTTGTAATGGGAGGATCAATGTGTAATGTTGATGTGGTTTTTGCTTTGCCTGTTCAGGTTGCGGAAGGTGGTGGTGTGAATTGCATAAACAATATGTTTGTATATTCTTTGTATATTGTAAAAGTTGTCAAGGGCATTTACGTCAATGGGCAAGGAAATCTTTTATTCCTTTATCTGTGAATAGAAATAAATACATCTTACTCTTTCTATGCACTGGACCAAATTCTGTCCTTAAGCCTCATGGGCATAAATCCGTGAAGGCCAGTGAGTTACTCTGGAGTTTCACTGCTGAAGCTGAGATAAGACTCTAGCCCAGTAAGTACCTACTGTGTAATATGACTATTTGCACATCATGAACACACACAAGCATGGTGCTTGCCATGGATTTGATAGGACTGGAGCAGGATAGGATATATTTTGCTGCAATATTTGCTAGCTGATATATTAACTCTTCTCATTGTATTATGCTGCTGAGTTTAAGTGAGTATAAGTTTACTTGTTGCTAGGGTTGTGTATAGGCTTTTCAACATATGTTATACCTAATCAGTATTTTTTTTAAAATAAGCACTTTAAATCTTTGTAGACTTTGAAAAGATTTATCAATAATCCCCTATGAGCTAGGTGAGCAAATACCTCAATTTTTGCGGGATTGGGAAAATGATATACAGAGAGACTGAATGATTGGGAAAGGTCCTGTCATAAATATAAAGGGAAGGTTAAACACCTTTAAAATCGCTCCTGGCCAGAGGAAAAAGCCTTTCACCTGTAAAGGGTTAGAAGCTAGGATAACCTCACTGGCACCTGACCACAATGACCAATGAGGAGACAAGATACTTTCAAAGCTGGAGTGGGGGAGAAACAAAGGGTCTGGGTAAGCTGTGCTGAATGGAATGGATATTCCTGGTTTTGTCTTTTGTAACTTAAGGTTTTGCCTAGAGGGATTCTCTATGTTTTGAATCTAATTACCCTGTAAGGTATTACCATCCTGATTTTACAGAGGTGATTCTTTTTACTTTTCCTTCTATTAAAATTCTTCTTTTAAGAAACTGAATGCTTTTTCATTGTTCTTAAGATCCAAGGGTTTGGGTCTGTGGTCACCTTTGCAATTGGTGAGGATTTTTATCAAGCCTTCCCAGGAAAGGGGGTGCAAAGGTAAGGAGGATTTTGGGTGGAAAGACATTTCCAAATGGGCTCTTTCCTAATAATAATAAATACCGGTTAGACATTTGGTGGTGGCAGCGAAAGTCCAAGGGCAAAAGGTAAATAGTTTGCATCTTGGGGAAGTTTTAACCTAAACTGGTAAAAGTAAGCTTAGGAGGTTTCATGCAGGTCCCCACATCTGTATCCTAGCGTTCAGAGTGGGGAAGGAACCTTGACAGGTCCATACAAAGGCCTGTTAGAAAATGGAGTTTCCAGTCCCATGGTCACAACCCTAGACTCACTTCTCTTGTGGTTACAGCTTTGCAGTAAACTATCTTCCACACTTATCATAATCCTCCTCCAATAAAAAAGTCTTCCTTTTTCACGACAGTCCTCCTTACTGGCCTGCTCCAGATCCCTCTGAAGTCAGTGAAAAGGTTCCCACTGCCTTCAATCAGCTTTGGATCACTCCATAATAGGTAACAAATGTGGGTTGGTTTGCTTTGTTGAGGGGAAATAAAAACCCAAATTCTCTCTTTAAAGTTTGTCCCTGACATGTGTGATTTATTCAAGGTCTACCTAGTTCTGTTCCTCATGCCATGCAAAGATTAATTCCTACAGTCTCAGTGTTGGAATATTTTCCAGTGCTCATTTTTACTATATACTTTCACATCATGGAAGACCCAAACTGTTTTTTTAAATCTGGTGCAAAAAAAAAAGTTTCCAGCATTATTTTAGTGACATTGTTTGTTTTTAATCATACTGTGGGCCAGATCTTCAGCTGGTGTAAATTGGCATTGCTCCTTTGAAGTGAAAGATCTATGATGATTTACCCCAGCTGAGGATCTGGCTCATAGTTTTTTAATGTATATCTTTGTTTGAATGTAACTAGAAGGTTTACATAGCATGGGAAACCATCATAATCTTATCAATCATATACTGAGTTTCAGGTACAACTCAATTAATGCGCTGCTAATTTATCATCCAATCAGGGATTGCTGGAAAGGTTTGATAACCTAATTCTCATCATGCTTATTTTCTGTGTGATTCACACAAAAACACTTTAGAAAACCTGTGTGTCAATGAATATAGTTGCCTGTACAGGAATATTTAATTACCAAGAAAAAAAAATTGGAACAGGATACTTAATTAATCAAAACACATTCAGATTGAATGATTAGAAGTTCTCAGATAAGCACCAGAAAGAAAACTAATTAATTACAATTCAGCTTTTATGGGGGCTTTGGGGATAGTATGCTAAAATAGGTTCCTTCAATCATTTTCCCATAGATGGGGACAGGCATATTCAAGGTTAGCAATGATAAATGCAGTTTTCTTGCTCCCTTTCCCAATTATATGTAACGGATATCTTATGCTTTGTCACCTTACACCAATACCGATGGATGCTGGTAACAGGAAGCCATGGTGAAGAAAGCTCAGTAGGCAGATACACAAAGGAAAGACAAAAATTAGCATTAAATCAAGTTTTATAAGAATCCTCTTTTCATTGTTTAAATTTCGGACAGTATTTCCCCTTCACTCATAAGGTAAATCTTGGATATGAGAAGGTATGTAGGCAATTTCATTTAATACAGTCTTTATAACTGCCAAGATACAGCAGAATGGCTCTGTTCCAGAAAAAGCACTTACGCATATACTAAAGTTGTGAGTAATCCCACTGATTCCAGTGGAGCTACTTTCAAACTTAAAAGAGAAGCACTTGCTTAAATTCTTCACTGGATCAGGGCCTATATTATTTAAATTTAGTATGCAGACATAAAATTCGCTGTAAACAGAGAAAGTGGAAAAAACCGTCTGACTTTTTCCCCCGAATACATACAGAATCTCTGTAATGAGACAGCAAACCTTGTCTTTCAAGCTGCTAGCTTGAAAGTCTTTTTTATAAATCTTTTTTTTTTAAGAGGACATTTGTTTTGTTTTTTGGAGATGGAGAGCCTCGTTTAGATTGGTCAGGTCAGTGTGCACAAGAATCAACTCTTCTTCCCCAGTAAAACTGTCTGTCTTTAGATTATTAGCACACAGACCTTATCCATTTTTTTTAAAACCCTACACCCCTTCAGTTATTTTGATTTGAAAGGAAATGTTACCTACCTAGGGCACAGTTAAAAGGGTTGCCAGGTGTCTGGTTTTCGACCCAAACGCCCGGTCAAAAAGGGACCCTGGCGGCTCCGGTCTGCACCACTGACCGGGCCGTTAAAAGTCTGGTTGGCAGGGGGCTCCACATGCTATCCCCGCTGCAAGCGCTGGCTCTGCAGCTCCCATTGGCCAGGAACCAGGCCCAATGGGAGCTGGGGGGGGTCCTTTGGATTGGGCAGCATGCAGAGCTGTCTGGCTGTGTGTCCATGTAGGAGCCAGAGGGGGGACATGCCACTGCTTCTGAGAGCTGCTTGAGGTAAGGATCTCCTGGAACCTGCACTCCTGATGCCCTCCTACACCCTGAGGCTCTCCTGCACCCCTGCCCCAGCTCTGATCCCCCTCCCACCCTCCAAACCCCTTGGTCCCATCCCAGAGCACCCTCCTACACCCCTAACCCCTCATCCCCACCCCCAACTCAGTCTGTACCCCCCAACCAGAGTCCACAGCCTCCCAAGCCCCTACTCCTGCCCAGAGCCCCTTCCTGCACTCTGAATACCTCAGCCTAGAGGCCCCTTCTACTCCACAAATCCCTCATCCTCAGCCCCACACCAGAGCCCACACCCCTAGCCGGAGCCCTCATCCAGGCCCCTGCACTCCAACCCCCTGCCTCAACCCAGTGAAAATGAGGAGAGTGAGTGAGAGTGAGGAGAGCGAGTGACAGAAGGAGGGGGATGGAGTGAGTGGGGGCGGTGCCTCAGAGAAGGGGCATGGCAGGGGTGGGGCCTCGGAAGAGGGGCAGGGCAGGGCAAGGGTGTTCACTTTTGTGTGAGTAGAAAGCTGCCAACCCTAACGGTTAACCTTGGTGATAAAAGAACTATCCAAGTGACTATTGATGGAGTAATAAAGTTTTTAATTATGCAGTATAATTGGATCATCCCAATTAGCATATCACAATAGAAGCAAAAATGTGCCTATTAAGCAACCATCCCAATTTGAGAATGTGGTTGTGTATGTTCCTTTTTATTTCAATGAATAGCATTAAAACTAAGATGTATACAAAGCATTGAAACCTTTAATTTTCATATTTTTCAGTGCTTTGTATATATTAGTTTTAATGCAGTTCATTAAATTAAAAGGAACATCCAACATTGTTGTTCTTGTGAGCTACAGATAACCTCTTTAGCCATCATAATAATATTAAGCATATACTGTACAGTGTCCAAAAGTTTGGAAGGAATGTAAATCTTCATGCTTCATGGCATAAACCAACCTCTAACTACTGGGGGTAGAAGAAACTTTCTGGTTATTCAATAGTTGGTCATGTTAGGGTTTCTGGCACCTACCTCTGAACTTCTCGCTCTGGCCACTCTTGGAGACTAGATGGGTGTCTGGTGAGCTTGTTAATTCCTGGATTGCTAGTGTACAGAGCTTTATGTCATCTAAGCTTAATAAAAGCATTAATTCTCCTCACAATGTCTCTCTGCAGTAGCGTATTATTTCCATTTTACAGATAGAGAACTCAGACCATGACACGAGAACATTTCCCCCCAAACATAAAAGGAAATTCTGTAGTGCTTTAACAGGAAAAATTAAGGAAAGCGTTTTTCTGGTACTCTTATTGAAGTGTTGAGTTTTCTATTTCAAGCTGACTTGACTAGAAAGAAATGAAAACGGTGGAATTTTAGAAGTATGAAAATCCCTATGATGATTGGAAGACACAGGTGGGAGAAAGTTTGTATAGATTTGTTCTCCTGGGGGTCAGAGATAATACAGAGTTCATATAATTCCGCATTAGATGGCATCCTATTGATTGAGTAGAGAGTGATACATCTTAGCTTATTTTGGAAAGACGGTGCTTAATATTTTTGTGTTCTGAAAAAAACTATTATGTACTCACAAGTGTAACAAAAGATCCTGGTGATATGTCTTTTGTTCAGCAAAAAGAGGATTTTTCAAAAGAATAAAATCAATCAAATCCTTTTGCTTTCTTTCCTGGCTTTTTAATGTCTGCAGCTAAGGTCTTTGACATCTAGAACTTCCTTGAAAAGTTAAGAAAAAAAATGCAGCTGCAAGATTTCAAAGCAAGCCACAATCAATTCAAAATAATCTGACTTCAAAATCTCAGGTCTTTTCTTTTACTCTCAGTTGTTTCCCATGTATTTTCTGATAGCTGAGGACAATGTGTTTTAAAAAGACATAAAGCAATTCTGTCGTCTTGTGACGCTTGTGCAACCCCATTTAGAAGAAGAATTGGCACTTAAACAGGCCTTTTTATATGATCAATACACTGTAGAAACATTTGGTAATTAACCCTCAGAGCAGCTTTGCATGTGATTTGGTGGTTATCTTGAAGCCTCCAATTGCTGGGATTGTGTTATTACCAGAGCATCTCAGCTTTCACTTAAAATAAAACACTAAGTTTCTAGCTCTCTTGGATGCAAGAAAAGCACGAAAACAGGAGCCCTAAAATCTCTAACTGCAGAAGACCAACAAAAAGAATGCTGCTACTATTGTAATCTTACAATTTTAAGCCATTCTTGTGATTTTTTTTTTGAGTTTTCACTTGAATTTATGAATGCTTGGGGTTGGTAATACTGACCCTTGTGAGAAAGTAAATATGATCTCTTTTTCTTTAAATAAGGATACTTGAGTAGAGAGATTAAATGACTTCCTCAAAGACCACATGCAGCAAATCAATGGTAAAACTGGGATTAGAATTCAGGATTTCCTCATGCCTTGCACCTTGTGTAGTCATCTACACCTGTACAAAATGGGTGTCAAATGCTGCCATTTTGACTTGCTAACATTTAACACGCTCTTCGCATAGACATAAACAATGCCATAAAAGAGTGGAAAACCAGGTTCTCTGTGCTTGTTTCTCCAGGCTTTGGTGTCACTCTGTTCCTTGGACCTTGGCATAAGAAGGGTATGGTGTTCAGCAGCATATTTGTTTTTTGTCTCAGAAAAGTAGGTTAAGGAAATTGTTGTGACGATCAGTGAAGCCATTTTAAACACCTCTTATATCTCCTATAGCTGGGCCATAGAATCTACTCAATACACTTCTCTTTTGTTACCAAAACAAAGTTAATTGCCAAACTCTGCTCTCAGACCCTCTGCAATCTCATTGGCTGCAATGGGGTTTCACAGGGTATGAGTGCAAAATATATTCCACAGTTCTCATCTTCTCACTGTAATCTAATAATGGGGAGGGGGAATATAATCAATTCAATAACAATTCTGACTTTGGTCGGTGCTTTTGGCCTGTCTGTAGTTTGATGAGTACATCGCTGCTTGCAGTTGCATTCATATATCTCAAGGTGGAATTGGACTTGCATAGGAAGCTAAACTTCAGGGGTTACTTATTTTGCAAAGGATTTGAGGCCAGTCTTCTGTTGTACTGCTGCTGTTCTCTTAGCTATCCTCTCTCCGAGAGAGTAGCTGGCATTCCTCACCCCATGCTGCCATTACCCAAGTTTATTTGCAATGTGATCCCATTTCCAAACAGAGCCCTAGAATGATTCCGCACACAGAAATACCTCAAAGAAGGAAGGTCCCTCAGAGATTTCCCCTAAATTCTTCCATGGGGGCAGCTGTTGCTTCTCCTAAAGAAGCAGGCAGATACAGCCATCAAAGCTCCCAAGAGCTATGTGAATCTCAGGACTTATGGAAAGGACAGAATTATCATAATGCAGACCTTATACCTCTCTATTAGCTCCTGATGCTTTCCTTGGTTCTCTGTTAGGTTTCCACAGCCAGTAACTGCCCCCAAAGTCCCACTTAAAATGAAGTTATGCAACAATTAGGGGCTCTAATCAAAACTGTCTCCAGTCTAAGGCTGATCAACTTCTTAGCAGACTTGCCACAGGGCACTGGGGGATGAAGTTTATCAGTCTCTGGCCCCTGCCCAGGTCTTCCTCTTTCAATTGTGTGGATTCCTGGACCTCTGTGGATCTAGAGACTGTGTCCAGGAGTCAGCTCTATGGGGTTTGGGGGAGGGGGACACAAGACCTTGGCACAACCCGTGAGATCAGCAGGGACCTTGGCACAACCCATGAGATCTGGTGGTCCTTAGAACTGAAGCCTCTAGGATTGATGAGAAAGCCTCTTCATTTTGATCACAGTGGTAGCTGTGTTAATCTTTATCAGCAAAAATAATGAGATGTCCTTGCGGCACCTTAGAGACTAACACATTTATTTGGGCATAAGCTTCCCTGAGCTAGAACCCACTTCATTTGAAGGCCCTTGTCTCTGAAGCTCACTGGCCTCTGTGGTCCACTGTAGCCTGACTTTGCAGAGCTTTGCAGCATGGTGCAAGTTAGCATTTGGGTGATTTTTTTTTTTTAGGTGAACCTTTGAGGTTCAGTTTTGGTTTTCTTTTGTCAACACTTTTATATTTCATCTAGTTAGCAGTGGGGATTAAGCTACCTGTTTATGGGTTTTCTAGTTGACGTGTGTTGGAGGAGGTTTTTTGCCTTTATTATAAGGTGTTTAAATGGCTATTGGTTATTGATTATTTCTATTTGTGTTGTGGCATCACCTAGGAACCCCCAGTCATAGGCCAGGAGCCATTGTACGGAGACAGAATAAAATGGCAATCCCTGCCCCAAGCAGTTTAAATTAAATTAATAGCTGTTGGATTTTGTCATATTTCACATCTGATGGGGGGAAGAGGGGAAGAAAAGAAGAAGAAACCCAAAAGCATTTGAAAGGATAAAGCTAAATAATCCTGGAGACTGAAATCGTGGGGGCTGTAAAACAGACTCTCTCAAGTTAGCCTCCTATTTCATTTCTGTGTTCTGACTTTTATGTGTAATATTGGTCACTGCCAGGGATACTGGACCAATGCTTATATCCAAAATAACATGCTCGATGTTTGGTGTGTTCTTATTCCTTGATACCAATTTTAGAGTCAAATCAATAGCTGAATTGCAGTATGGCTAAATGTCTGCTGATTTTTACAGTTGCCTGCCATTGTAACTATGAAGGTGACATCTTGCATTTTGGGCTTTTGGTCATATATTAATTTGTTATGGTTTTTCAGAATCTGTTAATATCATTACAATCATGTCTGATTTGGAATAATGAACAATATGCAGTATTCGGAGCTAGCTGGTACAACTGTTGTCCCCAAAAAATTATAGTACAATCTAGTGATAGAGTATTGTTGTTAAAGATTGCACTGTTAATTATTTTCATTATGAGACATGCAGCCAAATTTTCCAAAGCCCACATGTGAGCTCAGTGCTTATGTAAACCCTGAGTTGTGTGAGTGCATTGGAGTATTTGTGTGGGCCCAAGCAGCTGTGTGTGCATGCACAGATAGGAAAACTTGGCCTTCAGTTAAATTTAAAAACTTAATTCAAGGTTTAAGTTATTTAGTAGTTGGTATGACAGACAGAAAAGATTCGATGCAAGCCATGACTGACAAAGCACTTTTTTCCATTTTCACCTAATTAGATCAGTTAGCACAGTTTATATATTTTAGCTCTGGGGTAGAAGGGGCAACCCCCAGGACTATTATTAATTATAGGGTTGCTGTTTCCTGGATTCTGCAGCCTCTTGCAGACAGAGGTACCAGCTCAGATTGAGCCAAGACAGTATCATTCTGATCTTTTCAAGGTGTCCACCAAACACAAGATTCTGTGTGTGCTTTAAATGGCAATTTAGGGTCTCCTGGTCTCCTTTCCAGTTGACCCTAAATTGCCAGTTAAGAACTAACAATCCTAGTTATTGCCCTAAGGAAATCACCCTATCTCGCTTAAAATTTTCAGAGTGAAGGAAACCCCCATTGAACTGCAGACTGTTTTAGAAGCACACTGAAGGAAGGTTTGATTGTTCAGGATTAACAAGGGAGTTTCCATGTTAATTAATTAGGAAAGTTATTAATAGTAAGTAATTGTACTCACCTTTCCTGAAATAATTTGAGCTGGTTAAATAAAATCCAGCTACAAGGAGATAAGGAGCAAAATTTTCAAAAATGCCTAAATTCCATCTTCAAAAATGACTGAGGCTCAGACACCCAAAGGTATTTAGGTGCCGAACTCCCATTGAAATCACCTTTGAGGATATGAGACTTAGCCGAAGTCTCATTGGAAGTCAATGGGAAGGCTCCTAAATCACTCAAATGCTTTTGGAATTTGTACCCCATATATGAGTGAAAGTTGTTAAAGTCCCAGGACTAGTTTAAGATACTCCTATTGTACTACATTCATTAATCCTGAGGGAGGGGGGAACCCCAAAGAGGTCAATATTTCTACTTCTTTAAAGGAATCTGATCATTTGGTTTTGCTGTAGAATAATTTTATGTAGAGAGCTGGATGATGAGATAATTTTGAGACATAAGAGTAGTTCATTAGAACAAGTATTGTAAACTGTAATACTTTTGCTAAAAGATACAAAAAAGCACGTTGTTACCTAACGTAAGTAACCACTCATAATTGTGCTTTGAACCTTCTGGAAGAAAGCCAAAGATTTTCTGTCTAGGTTCTGTCTAGGTTCTTTTAAGGAATATTCATATTCCTATCCTGGAAAGGGAACTAGTGGTGATCCAGACTTCACAGTTCTTTTGGGCCCAGATCGTCAAAGGTATTTAAGTGCCTAACTTCCATTTATTTCAATGGGAGTTAGGCACCTAAATACCTTTGACAATCTGGTATTGGCCTTAGTTGCTAAGAACTTTGGTGGTGGCTGTTGTTTTTATTTCAGTAGTGTGTAGATGCCCTAGCAGAGATCAGGATGGCAATGTGTTAGGCACTGTACAAATGTGGTAAGAGACTTTCCCTGCTCCAAAGCGTTTACAGTGTAAACTAGTGGTGGGCAATCTGCTGGCTGCATGCGGCCCATCAGGGTAATCTGATTGTGGGCTGCACAACATTTTGCTGACATTGACCATCCACAGGCACGGACCCCTCAGTTCCCAGTGGCCACGGTTCGCCGTTCCTGGCCAATGGGAGTTGCGGGAAGCGGCAGCCAGCACGTCCCTGTGGCTAGCCAGTTCATGCAGCTCCTGTTGTCTGGGAAAGGCAAACTGCAGCCACTGGGAGTTGCGGGGGGGCTATGCCTGCGGATGGTCAATGTCGGCAAAATATCTCGCAGCCTGCGATCAGATTACCCTGATGGGCCGCATGCAGGCCGCAGGTTGCCAATCACTGATATAAACAGACAGGACAAAGGGTGGGCGAGGGGAAGTATTATTATCCTCATTTTATATGTGAGAAATATCTGTCCAAAAGGATGTATTAATGAAAACACGCTTCTACAGATCTTACTATCACAGACTGGGTAATAATTATCTTCTGGATTTTGATCTAAACTAATGACTCTCTGCTGAATTTGTAGAGCTAACTTTAGTACACAGTAAGCAGCCAATACCAGGAGTCTAATGCAGTGGTTGTCTCTTCTTTAAAAATAAGATTAATTCCTAGACAGGTGTTTATAAAAAAACAGGAATTTTCAGGTTTTAGAGTAGCAGCAGTAGGATTTTCAATGTCTGTACCCAAATGAACAATTATAAAACTAAGTTAAATAAAGGTACAGGGATCTGTCAAAGGAATCACAATTCCTCAGATGCCTGAATCCTCACTATCCTTTGTGAATTTGTTCCTTGCCTTTGTATGGAGGCGATGCTGATACCAAATGGCTGTATCGTGTTGCAGAGGGTTATTATAATAAAAATATTTCCTCCTCTTCCTCCTTTTGCCTTTTTCCAGTAAAAATAAGAGATGATGCTGTGAATGCAGCTGTACAGTCTAATGATTTTGCTCCTTCTGCCTAGCAAATGCCCTTCTGGAGCAAGAGAAGGGGTAATAAAAGGCCCTTGACGAGTCATAAAAGGCTAACATCTAAAGTCTATAAAAATGATTCTTAGTGGGTACTATTATAAAACCAAATACGGGTCTTTGAAAGATCAATATGATCAATTGATGAAAGAAGCCAAAAACATTATGAAAGGGGCTTTTATGCCATTGAATTGGATAGAAATTCTAGGTGTGCTACAGAAAGAAAAGCCAAATCGGAAGTGTTAAAATATGAATATTCTCAGAAATGTTTTATATGTCTAGTCAATAGTGCATGAGCAATATGAGATTTCCAAAGCGAGAGCTATTTCAGACTTACATCAGAGACTTGCCCAGAATCTTTGAAGTAGCAAGTGAGGGCAGCATTAACTAAAATACTGAAAAGCTGCAGCCAAGTAATGTATTTGTGGCTTTATTATCTGGTCTTTTGAGCTTTCTTGGCTTTTCTTGCTGCATATCTGATTGAGCTGAATGTTGTGTGTGTACGTGATATAGAAAGTAACACCGCACAGCCATTGTCCCAGTCCTGCAGCCAAATGCCACAGATTATTAAACAGGTTTAATCTAAAATTGTGTCTCAAGCTGAAGGAAAGAGGAAACGTTACAAAAGAGTCTGCTGGCCACAGTCACTCCTGCGGGACCTTCGGTTCATCAGTCCAATCTGAAAGTTTCCATGGAAGAGTGTACCAAGCCTGATAACAAACTCCTGCTAAACAACAGGAGTGTGGGAGTACCAGCTGCCAACCTGATGAAATGAGTCATACTGCTGAACACCACTGAATGCAGTGGACTGCAGCCCCTCTTCTTCCACTGAAGAAGCTGTTAAAAGATAAGATGAGCGGCTGTAGAGATCAGAGCTTTGGAGTAAAAAAACAAGCAAGCATTATATGTGGTGCTGCCCAATATAGGCTGTCCTCAGGTTCAGGTTCTTAATAATGGAAGCACATAGAGTTTGGCCCTGCAACAGTAGCTATGGTGTATAAACCCATATACTGAGAGCTTACCACTGAGATAAACTTGATGTGCAAGTGATCTTTCAGGCACACCTCCTAGTAGTAACCTCCACACAAAAAATGTAATAGGATCTGAATTGTGGATTTTGGCTAAGGTTTTTCAACAGTGACTAGTGAATCTGGGTGCTCAGCATGAAACGTTAAGAAGACTAATTTATGGGGGGAGGGGTATGTGCTCTGCACTTAGGAATTTGGGGTTCTTTATAGGATGTCAAGTTGGGCACCCATGAAATTCACTGGTCATGCAGGTATGGTTAAAGCCTGCTTAGTATTTTGTAAAGCAACTTTCAGCAGTAATAAGATTGGAATTCTTACTGGCACATATACAAACTCAGTAATAACTACAAAGAGTGCACTCACTCATAACAGGGAATAGCTTCATAGCCAATCTATGGAAACTGAGATTCTAAAACTACCATTGTTCTGACTGTGGAGTAGAACTGGTCTAAAATTTTTGAACAAAAATTTGTTATTGAAAAATGGCATCTTCAAAATATGGAAAAAAATGAACACTTTTTTCTTTCAAATTTTTGTTTTTATTTTTTTAACCAAAATGGGAATTCTGTTTCCAATTTTTCCTTTTCCCCTGGTTTCAATGACAATTTTTTTAAAAGGGTGAAAATACGGGTACAAAAAGAAACCCCCAAAATTTAAATGTTCTCTGTACACTTTTTCTTGCATGTTTTGAATAAATGAAAAATCATTTTTCCCTAAAACTGCAGAATGAAAATTTAGAAACTTCCAGTTTTCTCACAAACAAGCCTTACCATTTTGTCATCTGCTCTGCTGAGGAAGCACTTGATAGAAGGCCAGGGATAGAGAATAAGAAGACACTAGATAGGTTAGGGAACAAGTAATGTAACTGGGAACAGAAAGCAGCTTTTTACCACCCGAACAGTGTTTCAAATTTAAAGCAGATGGGCAATGACAAAGAATTGTTACTGTCCTGTGACTGTTCAATGCCTTATGTGATGATGATGATGATGATATGTTGGTGCGATAAGTCTAGTTTCTAGTACACAAATGTTGGTATCCACCTCATTATCACAACTGATGAAATGGATGCTCCATTCTAGATTGACTCTATCTAGAGAGGCCAAGGATTGAGATTTCACAAAGAGCACCCAGCCAGAGTAGCCCTTGTAACTCAGGAGCAAGGCAATGTTCAAAAGCTTGCACCACTCTGCTGATGCTGCCTATACCATATGTGCCCTGTGAATACATCAGGGGCTTCAGTTTCCCCGGCAGTTAATCCCATGCCTTTCACAAACAGTAAATTGAAGTACAAAACGTGAAAAGAGAGCGTGGAGGATGGAAGCTGGGAAAGGAAAAAGAATATTGGCTCTAGTACAAGCACTAATCCTGTTGTGGAAAAAAAATATAGGTAAATCTAATGCCAATGGTCCCCTTGCTTTGTATGCAACAGCTGTGGGTGTTGGCTGTCTTGCTATACAAACTAAGACAGCTGTGTGCCGTTTTATCACAGCCGTAGTTATCCTACCATGTGCTCATCTATAGAATATGCTATGTTGTATGGCTGCTTTCAGTCACTCCCTTTTAGCTGTTGTTCTAATATTTCCTTTCAGCGGTGTGGAATGCTATCTCTTCCATTAACTTGTCTGGGGTGCTACTCCATTGTCTGAAATTCCTCAAGTTTTTCTCCAAGAAACATGTGACACAATTGTTTAGACACACTGAACAATTCAATTACTTTGCTATCCCAGTGTTGTATTTGCTACTAATTTTAAAGTAGGGTTAGTATTATTTTAAATGTCAAATAGAGTGATGGTCACACAGCAAGAGGTAGTAGCATCAGCAGCTTTTTGTTCATTGTGTTTGATGAGCAGTCTCAGAGTAGCTCTGCAATAAATTTCTTGTGTAACCTTGGACTAATACTTTAAGAGCTCTGTGACTAGTTTCCCCTCTGTAAAATGGGGATAATACTCTCTGTCTATGTTATCTTAGTTTCCCACCCTGCAAACATTTACACACTTGCTTACCTTTATACATTTGAGTAGTCCCATTGACTAGAATGGGTTTACTCACACATATAACATTAAACATATGTAAGTGTGTGTAGAATTGGGATTTTAGACTGTAAACTCTTTGTGGTAAGAGACTGTCTCTTGCTTTGTGATGCTATAGTGGTAGCATGATGACGCTCTAATGTCAACTGGGGCTATAGAAGTACATATAATTAAACAATCATTTTAAAACATGGTATGTTAACCCTGCAGATTTGGGGAGGTAGGGGTGAACAGACAAAGGGCTCGCCTTTACTACTGGGGAGATGGACACTGCTGCAGTCGATGCAGCGGGTGTCGATTTTAGCAGGTCTAGGGAAGAAAGACCCACTAAATCAATGGCAGAGTGCTCTGCGGTTCTCCTCTCCCCAAGAAGAGTAAGGTAAATTGACCAGAGAGCATCTCCTGTCTCCCCGGTGTCTTCACTGCACTGCGTCAAGTCAATCTAAGCTACATCGACTCCAGCTATGTTGTTCATGTAGCTGGAGTAGTGTACCTTAGGCCGACTTACCCTGGTAGTGAAAACAAGCCCAAAGTATGGACTTTCTTGAGGTAGCTGGAAAAAAAGGCAACGAATCCAAATTTTAGACCTCTAGTTCTGCTTGGGGCCTTGGAAGGCCCCAAATCCACTGGTGCCCTAGTATAGTGGAATGTGCCAGAGTATCCTTGCAGATTGTAGATGGTCTAAGACAGCATTGTAATGCATGGCATAAACCAGTGTCTATTGCATTCTTAGTAAGACTTTTGAAAATTGTGTTTAAATAAAGATAATTGAGGCTTCAGGCAGCCTGTGAGCTGAGATATATTCCAAGTGGGAAATATCATAAAATGCATTTTGTATTCTCTACATCTTTATTACTAAATGATCCAAAATATAGCTTTTCAGGATTAGCCAAATATATCTAAACACTAATTTGCTAATATATAAAATCCAATTGCACAGAACATTTAAAACATTGGTCTTTCTAAAAAATGGTTTTATGATTTGGACACAACACAGATGAACTATAGTCAAGGTTCATCCATTTTATGGAATAAATTATGTGTTAGGTTACACATTTCTTTTAAAATTAATCTTTCCCATATGAAAGATAATACAGCCTCATAAACTTTTATTTCCATTAGGTCTAAAAAAGTTTATCATATTTGCTAACAGTCTACTGGGTAATATTCTTTGCCTGAGGTTAAAAATCAGATGTGATAAAGAAACATCTATAGTGTATAAACAATACGCTGCTAGCACTTAGATTTTTCCATTCTGATATTGATAATGTACTAAAACACACCTGTGAACAAAGTGCCAATATTAGATCACGAGGTTAAAATTTACTGATATATTTCATTACTGTTTGTTTGCACAGTTGCATAGATATGTACATAGCTTAACAGATGGATGGAAGAGTGGAGTCCTGCTTCAAGGGCCTTACAGCCTAAACTGAGCATAAGCACATAAAGGATGACAAATAATACCTGAGATAAGGGTGATGTATAAAAGTTCCATGTAAAAAACTGCATGAGGAAGCCATTTGCTGTGCACAAGAAGAAGTTTTAGTGGTCCTACAAAACCTGGGGACTGTGCTACATACTCTTCAGTACCATCTATTAACTATTCACATATGTATAGATATCTCTCCTAATGGTAATGGCAATTTGAGAATTCAATGAGAGATGCTTTTGGTATTTACGATACATATCTGTTGTTGTTTTTATTTGGGTGTGGGTGGCTTGTGTGCGTGCATACAGGCCCTGATTCTAACCTCTTCTGCAACTTCAGCGACATAATTCCTGATTTACCGCTGTAAATATAATCAGAAGCAGGAGCATAGTTTTACACAAAGTAGGTTTTTTTTTAATTAACTTCCTTAGCCTGTATGATAAGAGGGTAGGTGTGGTGAAGTGGAGGGCTGCATGAGAAGAGGCATGCAATTATTGACGGAAGAAGATACGAGGGGAACAATATTGATTTGGCAGAGAGTGGGAGCACAAGCAAGGGAACAAGGAAGGAAAGAGATATAGAAGAGCTGTGAAGAGCCTTGAAGGTGAGGATGAGGAGTTGTCTTTATGTGCAAAAACATCAAAAGCTGATGCAAAGAATGAGAGTGATGTTACTGAAAGAAATGAGCTGGCTACAGCATATTGGCCAGATTTGAGAAGTAGGGAGGATCAGAGAACCTAGAGGACAAAGCAGTGGTGAATTTGAGATGACCCAAGTCCATTTTAGCTGTAGTTATGGAGAAAGTGTACAATTCATACTGTGTTCAGTTCAGTATTATTTATTTATAATATAATATGGTAGCACCTGTAGGGCCCAGTTGGGTTTAGGACCCTATTAAACAAGGCATGTTACAAATATAGTGTGTGACATTTTCCACCTCAAAGAGCTTACAGTCCATATTCAAAAAGAAAAGGAGTACTTGTTGCACCTTAGAGACTAACAAATTTATTAGAGCATAAGCTTTCGTGAGCTACAGCTCACTTCATCGGATGCATCTAATAAATTTGTTAGTCTCTAAGGTGCCACAAGTACTCCTTTTCTTTTTTGCAAATACAGACTAACACGGCTGCTACTCTGAAACCAGTCCATATGCAGTTATTGCAATCTACTTTTAGAGCCAAACTATATATGAGTGACTGAACAAATATTGATACTTGGTTGCACTCTTTGCAGATTGCGTCTAGACTGACACATTCTAATTTTCAGCCTGTTATTTAAAAATGATGATGAGTTGTCCCCTGAACGCTGGTGTTTTATTAAGAAAAAACCAGACAAACCTTCAACGATGACATAGTGGGAACCATTTCAATTGTTTCCTTATTCAGAGAATGGTATTTGTGAGGGACTAAAACTATTTTTAAAACAACTTCTACTTCACAAAAGCCAGTTCAAATCCCTCAAAACATGTATATTAAAACCTAGCCTGTTTTACCGGAGGAATGTAAATGCATAGAAGCAGTAAACAGGCGATCTGCTTCACTATCTTTCTGCACTATTAGAGTTGTCATGTTTTGCAATGAAAAATATTAGCAAGCTGTGAAATTGGAATTTAATTGTGTGAAGTCTTTCTCAACAAATGATTCACTTAAATGTGGATAACCTGAAAATTATTCTTCTTGCAATTGCTTTTATTTAGTTAAAAGCAATTACACACGTTCCCAAAGTGCAGTACAATAAGAACAAGTGAATTTGTTTAAAAGATGGTTGGTGGGTGGGTGGGGGTGGGGGTGGGGGGGTGTGCGCACACGCGCTCACCTGGAGGATGAGAGAAAAATTCCTTCCTATTGTCTCTCTGCTAACTAATGGCTGGATACCATTGTGGATTTCATCAGTCAGCAACATTTCCTGACATTGGGCAAGATTAAAACAGTTTAGTTGCACACTATTTCTAGTATGATGCCCTGGTACATTTCCCCTTAGCTCCTCTGGAAATCAGTTAAGACCTTCCCATTAACTTCAACGGGCTTTGAATCAGGCCCTTGGGCTCTAATTTGATTTATTATACATCTTCCAAATACACTGAAAAATGCTGTGTATTGCACTGATTCCCCCCCACCCCCGTAATATGTTCTAGATACATAAACTGAACAAGCAAACAACCAACCACACACACAAAAAAGACTTTCAGGTAGTCACCTGTGTGTTGTAATACAGAAACTGTCAGGAGTTGAGGTCAACAGAGAGTGATGGTAAAGTATAAAAGAATAGCGGAGGTGGTATCAGTGCTTTAGTTAGGATTTTTGGAAGAGCTGTTGCGGTCATTCTTTGTCCCTCCTCCCTCACCTGCTACAAATGTAACTGAACTGTAACATTTAAATAGGTGGTTCTCTCTCTCTGTTTTCCCCATTGGATACTCCCACCCAGAATCTCCTTCTCATCTAGCGGGGATCTAGCCAGGACTCCTCTCCTGCTCAGCACTGCGGGAAGAGCAGAGTAATTGTGTCCCCATGACACTTGTCCATAATCCCCAGATTGAGAACCTGTGTGTAATCTAGTTGTCTCCCCTTGTGAGGAGAACTGGAGAGCAAGAGGCAGCTGCAGGCCAGTCCCAGCGGAAAAGGGAGGTGGGCATCCAAATGCTGGGCATCCATCTTCAGCAAAATGGTGAATTCCATAGTATAATCGCTTGGTTCAGTGTAGGATGACCACCTGTTCCTTATTCTAAAGAACCATCCCTTATGACATTGATTTGTGCTTTAGAGTGCCCATCCTTTATTTTAAGATGATTGAAATGTTTTAAAACCGATAATAAGCTTCAATTTGATTTTAAAATGGTACTTATGATGATTGCATTGTATGCTTGAGGGCTGTAGAAATGGACATTTGAGAGGAAAAATATATTATATGCTAAGGGAACTTGTGTTTTCCCCCAAATGTCCCTTAGAATAAAGCATTGTTCCTTATTTTTCATGTGGCTTTTCCTTATTTCTATCCAACAAAGATAGTCACTCTAGTTCATCAGCATATTAGAAAAATACCAAATTTAATCAGTGGCCATAGGGCCCTGACTGAGATGAAGACAGAAATTTTCAAAGGCATGAATAGGAGTACATAGAATATGTCTGTCGATGTATCATTAGTACTAGTGACATGAATTATCAGTTTGTGAGGGGATATAAAACTAGTGCCCTTGCTTAGCTAAGCGAATGAGTACTGATTGTATGGTGTGTTTATGGGCCAGATACTCAGCAGGTGTAAATTAGCATAGCTCTACTGATGTCAGTAGGATCATGCCAATTTATATCTTCTGAGGATTTGGCCCTGTGCACTTTGCCTATTCTAAAGAGCTTAATTGAAATAGAAAAACATGGCACAGTTCAAATATGTAAATCATGAGTGAATCCAAGGATATAACTAAAAAAGTATCAGTCTAGAAATTCATAATAATTATAATTTAATTTCAGAAAGCCAGCTTGAGAGAAGACTTTCAACAAATTGCACATTTTGAATCTGTATATTCTACTTAAGAAAATCAATTTAGCTGTGATAGACATGTATAGTTTAAAGTAAAACTGTGTCTCTTCTGAACAGTGCAACTCTTTGAAAGTAAGAAGCCCATCAAATATATGAACTAGGGATTGTATTGGAAAGTCATATTCGGTATTTTTGAGCATCCTGCTGGAAGCAATCATCTTGCTGAAAAGTGGGGTCGTTTGCAATGGTGATAGTGTGGGGAGCCCAGTGCAAAGTGATGCTATAAAAGACTCCACATCCTGCAGTAGTAATATATGAGCATCTCCAAACGATTACAAGTGCTTAAAAATGGTGGTTCAGATTCTGGAATTACGTAAATGGCTGCTGAAAGCAGAAGCAGGAAGGAACATGAAGGTGTGGCTGTACTCTTCCTAACAACAGCCCCACACACCAGATTACTCCTTCCACAAACAGAAATAATTTGTTGTGGGACTATGAATGGAGGGCATTGCCATTCTGAAGGTCAGAGGTGGGGCAAAAGTACATGCCCCATCAATGCTTAGATGGTCTCTAAAATACATCTCTTCAACTCCGGGAGTTGTTTCAAGCCTTTGCAGGTGAGCCAATATAATGCCAACCAATTTCTGCCCCTGGTTCCTACCATGAGCATGGCTTTTCTGGTGAGAATCTATATAGAATGTCTGCTAGAACTAAGCCTTGCAGGTTTTATTTACATATTTCATTACAAAACCACCACTAAAAGGATGTTAAGATTCCCCAGTCAAGTACTCAGAATTTAGGAAATGCCAGAATTAATATTTCATTTTCAACCTTAATTTGGTCCCCTTGTGTGGTGCCACTTGGAATTGGGGTACCACTGAGCCCACCTGACGTACCAGCCTGGGCTCCCTTCACACTGTACTGCTGTGACAAGCAGCAGATCCGCTCCCACTCTCACACTTTCACCAGCACACATACAGGTAGGGACACACCCAGCTGTTGTAACATACAAACAGGCTTTCTGCCTAGCCCCTGCATGAGAAGGCATCAGCTAAGGAATTGCCCAGATACTCAAGTGAACACCCCACTTTGGAGTGCAAACCCAAAATTCTACCATCTTGCACTGCACAGAGAACTATACAGCATAAGCTTATGAAATTCACTCCCTTCCTCAATGTGGAGACACATATGCAACAGCTTTTTGCCCCCCAGTTATGAATTCCACACACTGGGTTTTAAATCAAACAAAAGCAAGTTTATTAATTACAAAACATAGATTATAGGGGATAACAAACAGAACAAAGCAGATTACCCAGAAAATTAAAAAAAAGACACAATCTAATCTTAAAATACTAAGGAAAATGATTACAAGTAGTAATTTCTTACCCTGAATGTTGTTTTAGGCAGATTGCAGAAATGCTTGAAGGGCAGCTGCACTTGCCTGCAGCTTCAGATCTTTCATTCATAGGCTAGACAACCTTCCAGGCTAGGCTCAGACCTTCTCCCCTCATTCAGTCTTTGTTTCTTAGATTTTTACAGCAGTCATCTTGGGCGGGGATGCAGTGAAGAATGAACCACGATGAACCCCTACCTTAAATAGTTTTTGCATGTGGTGGGAATCCTTTGTCTCCCAGTGTGGAAAAATACTACTATTATCATGGAGTTCGGTACCAGGTGACTTGGTCACATGACCCTGTAGCCATAACTCCGAGGCTGTTTGTAGCATCCCCAGGAAGACTTCTCAGTGGGTGATTAGCATCTTTAAAGACCTATTGTTTTCCCTACTGGCTCTTCCCAGTGAGACATCTAGATTGATTGCATTCTGTCTGGTGGGCATTCCCCAGGTGTAAACACACTTGTAATAGATACATATTCCTAATATTCCTAACTTCAGATACAGAAACGATACATGCATACAAATAGGATAATCATATTCAGTAAATCATAACCTTTCCAGTGATATCTCACATGTCTTATCTTGCACAAAATATACCATAATTATGCTATACTCATATAATATCTCTATGAAGAATATGGGGGCACAGTGTCACAACTTTCATTACATTTGCATTTGTGTCAGGTTATTTCATCTTTCTCCCCCTCACTACACTGGCATCGGCAGCAGGAACACTGAGAGCTCAAGAGAGACAGTATCTCTGCTCTCAGTTCTGATGCGTATCAGCCTGGCTGCTGGAAGGAATAATTTTAGGTACTGTACAATTCAGCCCTTGCAGCCCTGCAGTGGAGCATGCTCAGTCACTTTGGGGCTAGGTCTTTTTATAGGTCTATATGCTCCATTATGTCTTCCAGTGTTTGCCTTCACCAGACTTTGCAGGATATAATATAATATAATTATATAATGTTCTGTTTGCTGAAACAATTCCCCCCTCACCCAACCCCATTTTTTTCTGAAATGATGCCCCAGTTCAAAGGCGTATAGTTTGGCCAAATCTGGGCAGACTGGCACAAGGATAGCAAAAGGTATGTTTACACCAAGGTAACTGCCCTACCAAATTTTAAGTCACTGTTCCAGATCATGGATTCTTCTACTTTCATCATAAATATACAGGCACCAGAATTACCAGGCAGAATAAATTGTTCAGGTCAAATCATTCCCTTTGGTGGAAGAAAAGAATCTCTCCTACTGTCAAATAGTGCTGGGCTGTGAAGTTTAGATACAGTTTCAACTTCTCCAAAGTTCAGGATGTTTGGAATCAGAGTTTTGGTTTGTGCTCATCCCTCCTAATGATGATGACAAAGGTGGAAGGAAGCAAAGGAAGATGATTAAAACTCATTGTCTAAGGGGAGAGGTTTAACCACCTCCATCCTGGGTTTTATTATAAGGTAGAATAACAAGAAAAGCAAATTAAATTAACAGGATGAAATTACAGATTTCTTTTCCCTCCCATGCCCATGAGGGCAAACCTTATTGTCCACATGACTTTCTTTTTCTATTTCACTCCTCCTCGCTTCTCTGAATTTCTTCTAGTACCAAACTCTAGTTCTAATCTCTCTAGAGTCCCGATGTTCTTAATATTGATGAGTAACATCCATTTATTTCCCCTTAAACCTGCCGCAGGTGCAGACAAAAAAATCTCTCCCTTACCATATGTCTTGTCCATATGTTTATCCATTGACACTCCATCCGTCCTTCCACTAATGATTTCCTAAGATAATTTCACTCGGATAAAAGCTTACTGACCAGATCTATGGAGAACAATTTTTCGAAGTATCGCTTAGCTTCAAGCCGCCCCTGCTTCTGCAGCTGCTTTTTCCCTACGCCGCTCAACTGACTCCAGCTTCAGAGCTCTCATTGACTTGACGTAACAGTGGGAGGGAGGGTTTCCCAGGCAAGCAAGTAAATAGACAAAGGGGCAATCTATTCAGGGGACTGGCTGAAGAATATCTGGCCTGACCCATGGCAGCTCTTTGGATAGAGGATTTCACCACTAAATCCTGCTGATTTTCCTGTTCTGCTTACATTTCCTGAACTGAAGGGCCTTTTGCTGACAACATAAGAACCTCAAACCAAGGCCCACATTCAAAAGTGGAGGGACGATTTCCTTCTGCATTGGTATGAACATGCCATCTTCTGGAGAGTGATCTGAATTGTCCCCTCCAGATGCAAAAAGGGCTTGAACTAAAGTCCACTGTAGTCAGTGGGAGTTATTACACCTATTTCAGGGGACTTTGGATCCGACCTAGTTTAACCACAAGGGATCATGCTAAAAGTCTGCACATAGATAATACTAAATCCAGCTCAGGTCTTCTTTAGGAACAAACACTGTTAATTTAGGACCTGATCTGAGCCCATTTTAGTTAATGGAAAGTCTCCTATAAGCCTTTTGTTGATGCTCCTAGGATTCGGGGTCAGACCCTTAGCAACAGGTTCTGGGTTTGATTTTAAGATATTGGCTTTCATCTGCAAAGACGTGATCTGGAAGCTGCTTATTTATCAGACAACCTCTATCCCCATGCTATTTGCCACAGCTGTTGTCAGCAGAGATGCCTATGCTGGAGTTCTGTCTTTATAAAAAAGAAAGGACAGCTGGCAGGGAATTATCTGTTAGGACCCTGGGCCTTTGGAATTCACTTCCCCTGCATAGTGCATATCAGCATGAGCTTGTTAGCCTTTGGGGCATGTGGCATGACCCATTCTTTCTCACTTGTCTGGAAGGATATGGGTGTTGGAGAGGGCTGGGTAGTGGCAGGGTGGGACTCTGGTTGCAATTGTGTGGGTAAGTTTATTTTTTGTTATATTTATGTTGTCCCAAGTGTATTGGGTTTGATCTTGAGATAATTGGTGTGTTTTTAATAGAGTGTCAAGAGCATGTTCTGTGTGGGTATGGAGCATGCTCAGTGCAGATAGAATAGTTAGACAATGTAGCTTCTTGCCTCTAATAGACCTTTACAGAGCATGTGCAAAATGAGATTTTTCAGAGTATGTTGTATGAGTATGTTGGATAAATTTGGGCAGACTTTCACAGGGACAGTAAAAGGCACATCCTGGACAACGTGGTGACCCCTTTGCCAGATTCAAGTGTTCACGCCAAAACAGTTGTTAGAGCTTCTCACCAAAATGGCTGTACACGTTTTTTTAATGTGGGCAAAAGAAGATTTCTCAAGGCCTTCATAGTTAGAGAGGGATTTTAACTTGTGCACTTTGACACTGATGAACTGAAGAACTGTCTGCAGTTTTCCTGAATGCGAAGTCATCTGTAAGCAGTACTCCATCAATAGCAAACCAGATTTCAGTCTTCATTATGATTACAGATTTTGTAATGTACTATTCCTTCATAATTAGTTAATACATTCCAAAGATTGTTTGGTTAGGAAACATAGGTCCATTCTCCTTGAAAGCACTTAGCACATGCATAACTTTGCTCCCCTGAGCAGTCCCACTGGCTTCAATTAAAGTGCCCATGTGAGCATCAGTTTGGAAACTATACATATGGTAGCACATTCAATTTGCTCATTTGTACTTTTTTTGGATTTTTGATGATAGTAAATATCTCAGTAACTTCTCACTTATATTGACCTTTCCTTGGCTCCGTTTTCCTTGCTGCAGAATGTAATAATGCAGCGTACCACACTATAGCCCCAGAACATGTCATGGGAAAGCACTTTTGTCATGTAAAGGATGTGTTTAGGAAGCTGTGACAGATCTGCAGGCAGCTTTCAGATGAACAGAAGAGTACAGTAGTGTGTGTGTGTGTGTGTATATATATATATATATATATATATATATATATATATATATATATATATATATATTAGCTTTCAGAGTATGCAATTTGCTATTTATACCCTGCCACCTCCGGATCTCATTTTTGAATTCACTTTAGCTTAAATGGAATCTGCCATATGTAAATAAGTTCAGATACATGTGTTTGGATTCTTGGCCAATATTTAATTATAAGAAGTCATAAATTTGCAGATTAGGTTATCGAGATATATTTTTAAAAGAAGCAAAATCATGGAAATATGTTCTTTGAGACCGGTACTGAGAACAGCTTGTGGCTTCATAGGTAACAAGTGCATAATACATCCTGTATGCTGTCAGAATTTCCCTCTCAGTGTTCTAATGTTAGATGGTCTTTTGCAAGCACAAATGAGTGCCACGTGCATTCTGAGAGCACCTGTGGTAGCAGGTAATCTGTAAAGAACTGCAGCAACATCATCAGAAGCAGAGAGAGAAGGCTGCAGCTATTGTCTGCAGATACTAGGCACAGCAATTGCTGAAAATGTCAGTATAGTTGCAATAAGAAGCCTCAGTCATGGTAAATTCTATGACAAACACCCTCTCTTCCTTTAATGAGTACAATGCTGAATATTTGAGAATGCTTCCGTTCACATTCTGTAAAGAAAAATGCTAATTGAATTGTTGCCACCCTTATAAAGCAGAAGGGCTGGGTGTGACTATGTGAAACAGTGTTTGATAGATTTCAAGGTCAAAAATGTATGTCTTATATATTTATTTATTATTTATTAAATTATAAATAATTCCAAGGGCCTCTCAGTGGACCAGAAAGCCACAAACACACTGTCATGTTGTATGTGCTGTGAAACATCATTAGAAGTATATGAACATATTTATACCCTAAAGTGAATCTGGCAAAGTATTCGCCTATGGCGAGTTTTACTGTCATGCAATTTGTGACATTTCATTCAAGATTTTCACAGTATTGAAGGCAATTTCAGAAAAAATGCTTTTTGCTCTTGCCCTATAATATTGCACACACACATACCTTTAAAAGCACGACAGCATGTGAACCAGAAGACTTAGGTCCAAGTCTGAAAATAAATTCAAAATAAAACTTCTCTGGAGGATCTCATGCACCTCAATGGGTGTCATGTCACCCTAACACAGTTGATAACCAGATCTAACACAAGAGTAGACTGATGTGGCTTGTAGGCCATCAGCTGGTGGGATTGTCACATGTGAACCCCACTGTCTCACCAAAAGATTAGTCTTGCCAAATAGCTAAAATTGAAACTAGGATTAGAAGAGTACCCAGAAAAAGGACATTTTTTTAAGGTTTCTTTAGCCCAGATTTCTCACTTTTCTATTGGTCACAGAGAGGTGAGTGTGAGGAATGATGCTTTTCATAGTGAAACTGCATAGTGTTGCTATACTCTGATAGGATTAGCCACAATACGTTTTTATGAGTAATGACGCACAGCTTTAATAAAATAAGCAAAAATATCATGATGACTAAGCCCTAAGAAAATGATAACTTTACTCTTGTACACCTGAGATCACAGGAGGAAAACTAATTTCAGTTCTGCTATGGTTTAATGATATTTAAATGACTCAAATAGTTTCAGTAAATGAATACATTACAAGGTTCATGTTGAAGAAAGTGCAATAAACCATAATGGACTTCACAGTTTATTAGTTTAATAAATGTCACCTTGTTATTAACAATACAGGTAAAGGTAATTTTACTAGAGATTCCATTATCATATGGGCAACAAAATACTGCATTGTCTGAGTAGTATATTTAGAAATGCTCTTTTTAATCTGATGCACTCTTAAATTACTTCTACAGCATGAAGGCATGAGCCAAAATATTATTCCTGCAGTTCTCAAACTGTGGTGAGTGGAGTGCTTGCTGGTGGTACATGGATAGCTGGCTGGTCACTTGGTGCTGGTTTCCCCTCTATATTTTCAGCTGCCGTGTGACATTAAAGTGTAGCTGAAAACACATTACATATTCTTTTCCTTCTTGAAAGATAAAGGATTTCTGTAGTTAACACAGGGACATCACATAATTACAAGTTGGCAGAGAGGTGGTGGTCCAATTTCTGCATTCAGATGTTCACACTGTAGAAAAGTTTGAGGATTTTTGTACCGTTATGTTTTATATGCAGATGGAATTTGAATGTAGGGGATTGAAATACAACTGTATTATAAGGAATAGGTGAGCCTGGAACAATTAAATAGATTATTTGGAACACTGCGATGTTAGCAACAAAATATCAGTGATGTCAGAGGGTGAGGAACTAGTCTTGAAGGTTAGTCTGTGCATCCAGGGCTTGCTCTGGCTTCCATTAAAGTCAGTGGCAAAACTCATGTTGAATGCATTGGCAGGAGAATCAAGTCATTTGAGGCCCAGTTCACAGTACACGCCTAAACCAAAACTTAGGGAAATTCAATGGAAAGGCGTCCACATGGACTCCACTGGGGTTGGATCTGGCTCTAGGTGCAGTGCTGAGACACACCTCTGCACTGGGAGTCCTTGAGATCATTGTGTCTCCAGGGTCTGGTCTATGCCTGGGGGATGGGGGGGGATGAGCTAAGTCAGTCTAAGTTAGGCGACCTCAGCTACGAAAATAGCGTAGCTGAAGTCAACGTACTTAGAGCTACTTATCGCGGTGTCTTCACTGAGGTAGGTTGACTGCTGACACTCCCCCTTCAATTCCACCTGTGCCTCTCGCTCCAGTGGAGTACCAGAGTCGATGGGAGAGCTCTTGGCAGTCGGTTTATCACATCTTCATAGGCCTGATAAATCGACCCCGCTGGATTGATCGCTAGCAGAGGGAGCACAGCAGCTGCACCAGCCTTTGAAAGGGTATGACAGCTACTCCTCTCTGCTGCAGCTGAGGCAGATGAAGGGCTAAAGACATGACCCCAGTATTGCCTTGCGCCATTGAGGAGGCTATTGCTGCTGTAGGTGCTTGCGTGAAGCAATCCTTGTGCTCCAGGGACCGCACTTATGCCTGGCTCCTGTGCCAAGCACTTGTAGCTTCTCTCTTCCTTGCATCCTTACACTGGGTTAAGCTTTAGTTGGAGTATTGAACAGGAGACCCTTGAAATATCAGGAGTGGTTAAATGAATTAGTTAATGTATGCAAAGCACTCTGAAGAGGAAAAGCCCTAAACAAATACTTAGCATTAATCTAATTTTTCATAAATGTGAAAAGCATGATCCATAATAAAAGCCAACACAATGCAATTTGTTTCATTGTGAATTATTTCCCAAGTCTCTTAAAGAACAGACAGACTCCGTGAATTTAGCTTTCATTTCCAGATTAATTTTTGGGTACTGTCAGTAGTTCACATCTTTATCTCCCTGAAAAATTAGGTTAAAAAATCGTACACAACCATTTTTAAACCTTATTTTTCAGGAAGATGAGGAAGTCCAAGATGTCAATAATATCCATCATGTACCTTTGTCTTAGATATATGATGGGGCTGGAAGCACGTTCAAACAACTGCTCTGTCACTTTATTGAAATTCTGTCAGACTTCCTTAGAATAAGATACAAAAGTGGATAAAGAAATCTGGATCACAGAGATAAATCTGTGAAACAAAGACTGGTCACAAGAGAGTGAAAGTAGGTAAACGTTTAAATAATCCCAGCATGTTGTTTTAATTGAAAATTAAAATGTAGTTAAAGTCTAGATTGTGACCTGGACTTCATACCTGTGAGGGGAATAAGAGGGTGTCAGAAGCCCCCTCCCCCTCTACCATTGACCTCAGTGGAGCCAGCATTTCATCCCTTGGGTCTGGACATGTTGGAGTAATTGGGGGCAACATACCCACCTACTCCCTCCCTGAAGCAAGGGGGTGGGGAGTGGCTCCATTCTCCACAACTGAGCAAATGAGGGGTAAGGAGAGTAATCTATCAATGGCAGTGTTTTTGTCTTCAAGCAAGTGAGTGAGGTACACATCAGGAAGGAGACTTGTGAGTCTGAGTGACGGTGCCTCTCAGGGCTACTCCTGGGTGATGCAGCAGCATACTTCTTGCCCAAGGCACCGAATGAAGTCACAATGTAGCCATTAGATTAAAAAAAAAAGTTTTGTATGTATCTGCTGAAATGCAGCATCTCTGACAATGAATGCTGTAGCTTCTGATTGCAATCTGATCTTGCATGTGATTATTAGACATAATGAAGAATAAAGAATTCATGTGGCGCGTGTGTGTGTGTATGTGTGATCGTTAGAGCTGGCCTGCAAATGGGAAAGTGTTTCTGAGAATATGTTTGAAGGTATTGAACTAATTTTTGTTCTACAGATTTCAAAAAGGACACCTCTTTTTAGTTCAGATACTTTTTGTAAAAATGTTTATCAGAATTTTTTTGTTTTTTTCCATTTTGCCTTTTTCTTCCCTGGCTCTTCCTTTATTATATTTTCATTGTATTTATTAACCCTTTATATCACCAAAAATGGGGTGGGGCAGAGAAAAAAATTAGAAAAAAATCGGAAAACTTTTTGCTTTCAGGGTTCATGAAAAATTTTGAAAAAAAAAACCCCCACACACAAAAATCAGTTAAAAACTTTTGTGAACAAAAAATTGTTTGAAAAACTCTGGAAAGCTCTAGAATATATGTGGTTTGATATTGTTCTATTTTGTTGTATCACCATGTTGATGGCTGGTGGCTGGTTCAAGATATGTTCTGGTTAAACAATTTCATTGCTTTAACTGTCTTTACGTTTTGTCCTTTTGATACTTTTTTTTTTTACAGTGGTCTATTGCTTCTGCATCTGTCCAGATGACTGAAAAAGAACCACATTCAAAAAAAAATGGTGAGGGTAAATCAGGCCACTGGTACTTTTCTTAGTAGATGCCATAATGTTCTTTAAAAAGGAATTGGGGGAATGGCAGGTTCCCTTTGATCTTTCCTAGTAATTGTGCCTATGTGCTCTGGGACTATGTACAGTTCCAATAGAATTCAATTATTGCTGAATATAGTTCCCTGAGACAGGAAGTAACTGCTGCTTCATGATTCATTTGACATCCATTGTGAACAGTTGAATAACCTTGCACAGTGCTAATCCGAGAATCGTAGTTAAATCAGAGGTCATCCTTCTGAAAGTTGTGCACTTTAAGTAGCAGCAGATATGACTTGAAAAATCAAACAAATGGCTATTACTATCACATATAGCATCCAAAATTATAGTTGTTTAATATATTGTTGTATCATGCTCCATAAATTCAGTAAGGTGACCCATGAGTGTTCATTAGAATTGATTTTAGCCTCACTTATTATCACTTAACAGACTAAACAAGAACCGATGGCTCTTCAAGCAGTAATAGTAAATTATAGTTATGGTGAACACAAATGCCTCATTACATCTAGTCAAGGTCTATTTGCCTTTTATAGCAATAACTGTAGAAAAGCATTGTTTTTAATTTATGAATGGGGATGCACAGGAATCTTAGCTCTCCTATTTATATAAACATGATAGACCATTAATCTTAAAGTAAGTAGAATGGTATTTGGAAAATACTGACTCCTTCTGAAGCACATTCCAAAATGCCTATTGGGCTTTTACATCACAGTGTGTTTTTAACAGTCATCTATTACATAGATACAAATATAAACAGAAGGGAAATAGACAGTATTCTTTTTTTACCTAATTTTATGCTTTGTGATTTCTTCAACTAAAATTGAAGTGTGGAATTCTATAATGCCTACTGATTCTCAGAGTCCTTTATAAATATTAAGTCTCACACTATCCTCTGTTGTACTGCATCAGTGGGGTAGCCATGTTAGTCTGTATCTGTAAAAGCGGCAAACAGTCCTGTGGCACCTTATAGACAAACAGATGTCCATTAGGTGCCACAGGACTCTTTGCCTGTTGCACTGCAGTAAGTGTTCATTTTACAGATAGGCAAACTGAGAAACAAAGGTTAAGTAACTTGTCTGAGCTTGCATAGCATGATAGTGGCAGAACCAGGAATAGAATCCAACAGTTTTGACGTTATTCTCTTACTCTAATTACTTAACAAAAATTGCCTCCCTGATTTGGCTAATTTCCTTTTTCAGTAAATACCAATTACAAAATTCTACATAGAATTTCTACATAGCCTGCTGCACATTCTACAAATGGAACTCCCATTGATATTAGCCTTTATATTCCACTTACCTGGAATGAGTTTAGACTATGTAAAGAGATTCATAGTGCAGCTACTAAGTGAGAGAAGAAAAAGTCTCTTCCTTAAAGGAATGTCATCATGCCCATCCTATGCATATATTTATTTCTATAACAGTTAACTCCATAGTGCTCGAGGGCCAGATTATTAAAGGTATGTAGGCAGCTAAAAATGCGGGTAAGTGCATAGGTGGTTTTGAAAATCCCCCTGGTCCCTAACTCCTATGATCAGTGCTTTAAATTAGGTACATCTTTACATACCTCATATGTGTGTGTGTTTGTAACATACAGAGAGAGAAAGTGGAATGGCATTTTCTTTCATTCTTAAATTAGATTTCAAATTGAGGATGTTGCATATTACAGGCTCTTATTTCCAATGGAAATAAAATCTCACCTTAGCCAGTGTCACCACCCTTCATTTTCCTTGGGGATTTAATGCTTAGGAACAGCACAGAGCAAACAGAACTGTCACTGTATAGTGAAAGCTCACAGCAGCAATGTAGCCATACTGTATGCATCAGTCAAAGCAGCTGGTTTGTAACCTTTGTTGTAATAAAGCTTTATGCTTTAATCGAAAGGTACAAGTAGCAAATTCATCAGTAGGGTTTCCTGTGGTTCAGAACTCGACTGTTAAACTAAACTAAACTAAAAATTCCATCCCAAAAGACATGATTATAATTACCAATTCTAAATTTACTACATTGGATTCATGTCAAATACAAATCTTATTGCTCATATTGAAAGTGCTAGAAAATAGAGATGGAAAAATCTCAAAAGGTTTCCAGTCAAGCTAGAGAAGGCCTCCAAGTCTGATCTGAAGCCTATCTGATTTTTCTTAATTGTTTTAAGATTTTCTCCCTCTCTCTTCTTCTCTCTGCACCCTCTTTGTTCCTTTTCTTGCCTCTTTCCACATCAGTCACCAGATCCCTCTCCTTTCCCTTTCCCCCATGACTGACCAAGTAAAATCATCTGTCTAGCTTATTCCCTGTCCAGTAAGTAGTAGTTAATAAGGAACTCGGTGGAATTGCTTCACTCCAAATAAAAGAATTACATGCAATAACTTACTGAGCAAACCAACTGATGCAAAGAAAACCAACAAACATCTAAAATGGTGTTTAAAACAAATCTCTGCTTTCTTCTTTAGTGTTAAAACAAAACAGGAAGGTAGGATGACCATCACTGGAGTAGTATTAGTTTGGGGTTTGCAAACCTTGTTGATCTGATTTTTTTTTTTTTTGTTCTGCAAAACCAAAGTTAGCAGTTGTTTGGGTCTGGATCCTACTTTTAACTGAGTCAGCAAAATGTGTAGAAGTTCAGATAAATCACTCCCTTTTTGAGCATGCCTAGTTTAAAATGCAACAGAAAGGCCTTTTTCTTATTCCTAAATGTCTTAATTCTTAGTCACCAAACCACACATTAATTGTAGTTCCATGTCAGTTTACATCTATTCTGAACAGATTGTACATAATGTGCCAACCTCCTATGCAAAAAAATCAAGTAAATGATGCCCCATGTCCTTTGGTTACCAGCAAGTAATGCAAGGAACACTCATTCTGATAACTTCTGCTGAGATTCAACAATATTGTCTCCATTCTGCAAAGTACTTCAACTTGCTTATAATTATTCTAATCATCATGGCAGATCCCAAAGGGACACAGCTTTCTTGCAGCAGATTGAGCGCCACCTAGATCAGTCTCTAGCTAGGTCCTTAAAATAAACTGAATATCCAGCCAGACTATGTCAACCACTGGCTATCTTTATACCACTTGTTGGGGACACCGGGCATGGCCACTAGGTAACTCAAGGGGATGGAAGACCACGAGTGTCGATGAAGCCCCCTCGCTCTAGGCCCAGATGGCCCCCCCTTCCCTTTTCTGCCTGGAGATACTCACAGCAGTCACGCTGAGGAGTTTGCAACTGTTTGTTGCAGGCGCAGACTGGCTGAAGCAAGATTAGGACAAGCAGGACAGAACTGTTAGATAATGCTGAACAAACAACTCCATATATGGTGGAATAGATAAGAGGAAAAGGGGGAACTGGCTGGTATACCGGATTGGCTATATGGATACTCAGGGCAGCTTGCTATTGGATAAGTATGCTAAAGAAGGAATCTATAAAAATATGTGTAACTGCTTGCACTGGTTTCAGAGTAGCAGCTGTGTTAGTCTGTATTCGCAAAAAGAAAAGGAGTACTTGTGGCACCTTAGAGACTAACAAATTTATTTGAGCATAAGCTTTCGTGAGCTACAGTTCACTTCATCGGATGCATTTGGTGGAAAATACAGTGGGGAGATTTATATACACACACAGATTGTTGTCTCCCTGTACCGCTTGAAGCTTCAAATAAACTTTTCTACTTCTCCACCCCGTTGTGGTTATTGGGAAACGCACACCGGGCAACGAATCCATCTGTTGCTTGCCTCGGGCACTCTGTGCCGGCAATACACTGAAACTTTTGGTGACTGTGATTGACGACGTGTAGCAGCATCCCTTGATAAACGCATTTTGTAATTCTTTGGTGTTCTAGCCGAATACAACTGTACCAAGCCTGTGCCTAAGTTCCATTGAAAAATAGTGCTTAAAGTTAAGTGGCCTCTGGACCGGCCAATCAGGGCCCAGCTGGCCCAAATGAAAGGAAGCAGCAAACCAGAGCGACTGAGTCTGCTGCAGGGAGCCCTAGGGAGAAGACTGGCTTCCTCGAGGGCTACAGAGAGACCACCACTTGAGGAATGGCAGGTGCTAGCAGGGACTGGAGGAGCTAGGGTGAGCTCCTGACAGGCTGCCAGAACTTGCAGGCTCGAGACCCTGGAAGAGGGCAAAGGAGCTGGAGCCAGAGGCAGGAGCAGAAAGAACTGAGGCTGTGGGGAAGTGGCCCAGGGAATAGAAACAGTGAGCTGGAAGGAAGAGGCAGCAGGAAGCTGCTGTTTGCAGGGTCTCTGGGCCAGGGCCAGGAGTAGTGGGCGGGCCTGCCTCCCCACTAGCCGCTGAAGTAGCTGCCTGGCTGTGGACTGCCAAGCCACTGCGAGGAGAGGCTGGACTCTTGTTGGAGGAGTCCGCCAGAACGGGAGGAAACCTGATGGTGACATGGCCGGAGGGCTGTGCCATGAAGCAGACACTGAGAGAAAGGAGCCGTAATGGGTCTGCAGGTGGAGGCAAGGATAGGAGAACCACCACCACCCAAAGGCGCACCTGCTGGGACTGAGCTAATTCCTGAAACGCCCAGCAGGAGATGCCAGTGTGGTAAATGACTCTGTGACACTGGGTTTGAACAAATATTTTCTGTGGGTTTGATCCCATAAAGTTTGCACCCTTGAGTTTATTTTGACATTAGGTGGGCAAGTTCTGACAAGAAGAGAAAATAAATTCTTCCTTTCTCCTGACCCTTCATGAACATAAATAGTACCTTACTCCAAAATTAGTCCCATTAAAACAAGTAAAAACAACAAGGAGTCCTTGTGGCACCTTAAAGACAGAAACCTATTAAAATAAGTGTGACTGCTCATAGAATAAGGGACTCCATAATATGAAAAGGGGGTATCACAATCTGGCCTTAAATTCTAAATTTAGGACCAAATCCTGTCCTCACTGATACCTCAACAACCATAAAGAAGAAACTGAGAATTTGGCCTCCAAAATCTTTACTTATACTAATGCATAAGTAAGAGAGAACCTGGAGTGATTTTCAGCTCCTAGGGTAATAAAATATTTCAAGGCTGACCGGGAAAAAATGGATATATCCTTGTAAATTGAGTAAATTTGGACTGGAAATCATTGAAAAATAATAATAAACACAGAACCCCAAGATTTCATTATTATAGAACCATGTTGAAGAGCATGAATGCACTTTAAGAAGACAACATTTTTTCAAGACATTTCATTGTCTTGAAGTTGACTTTCTTCTAAAGCTCTCTGTTTTTGAGTAGTTATTTTCAGAGCTTTAGCTTGATCCTACCCTCCAACATTTCAAATTATTTTATTGTTGTGAAGAAAGTCAAAGTCTGAGTACTTCCGTTACAAAAAAAAATGTTTTTTTTTAATGACTTTGTTTATGGTGCACTTGATCTTTTCCCTTTCCAGGACTTTCAAGAGCAGTAACTTAATATTTCTGTCAGTACAAAGACATTTCTGTGGGATGTATTTACTTTCAAACATGTTGCTGAGCTACTCTTTTCACTGACATTATTCTATCTCCTTGCCTTTTACCTGATCCAAAAAAGTACTGGAATATTGGCTTTATGGATGTATTTATGGGTTGGCTCATCCCAATGTATGAGAAGCTACCTTGAGAGCTGCTTCTCTATGTTAACATGAACATGCCAGTGATTTGACATAGTGATCACCAATATAAGGTCAATATTTTTAAAATATTTAACAGCAGTAACCGAGATACTATAGTTCAGTCAAAATGTAGGATACCATTGTGTGATAGTTGCTGATAAATACAGAGTTTTTAATAGTAACCACTGTTTTCAAATGCCTACCAGAAGTGTAAACACCTATAACTTTACATAAATAAGCTAATTATTGAAGGACACAGCCAGTTATCCTAAAATTACAGTCAGTTATCAAATGTGGGATCAGCAACAAGAAGCACAAAACTTGCTTTGAGTTGCTCAAACTGTCCATTTCAAACCTATTTTCTGCTAGAGCTGAGATATTAATTAATAGGCATTTTTGAAAATTTTACCAAACTCCTATCTTCAAAGGTGAGATAGGCACTTTGAGAACCTACATCTCGTTGAAGTCAATAAGACTTTTATGCACTTTTGAAAATGGGACTTGGGCACTTTTGAAAATTGTACTCAATAGCTTTACAGCTTGATGGGATTATCACTGAAGTCAATAAGAGTTGTGCTATAGTTTTCCATTAGAGAAAACTGAGTCCTCAGAATGGAACAACTGATCTTGCCTGTTTTCCCCAAGATTTCTGCACATCAGGCCACTTCTATGACATAATTATTATTCAGTACTTTGCAGATTTAGTTGAGATGTACTTACTCTCACCAGTTGTAGCATGAATTAAAAGGACACTGCCAATCTGTTTTTATTTTAGTTATTGATTAATTTTTAAACATTCCCATTTATGATAAAATACTCTTTTAAACAGTATGTCCTAATTTAAAAAAAATCATTAAAACATCTGAGTGTTTTTTCTGTTGATCTTTACAAGGGGGTCTTTTTAATCAAAAGAGAAACTGAGGGTGTGGTTTTAAAATTTCTCAGCGTTAAACTAACTCAACTCCAGTTAAAATTAATAGTAAAACTCCGATTGATTCAGTGTGAGCAGAGTTAAGCAAATGCTGAGCACTTTTGAAAGTCTTACCCTAACGTGCTGTATAGAGGAAACAGTGAAACTAATGAAATATAAAGAGCTATTGAATGCACTACATACACAAAGCTTAAAACGTATAGATTTTTGGTGAACTTATTTTAGTTACTAGTCACCTTAGATGTTAGGTGTAGCCACAATAAACACGAAAGTGTCGGACAAAAGTCACTTTCATGCAAATAAAATGTTTGCCAAGAAGTAAATATTGAATATGGTAAATCTTTTGTATCCATGTCCTTGAAGAGGTTTTACAAAATCCATAAATATCCCAAGTTGCTGTATTTATTTAAAGCCAGACTGAGCTGCTATTTTTTCATCTTAAAAATTAAATTAATGTAAATGGTTGTAGTCTTCTTAATAACTGCAAATAATTCCAGTTAATTCGGAGTATCCTAATTCACCCTGCTTCATGCAGATCCCTACAGACTGTACAGAATTCATTACATGCCAGAGCTTTGACCCTCGTATTGATTGAGTCTTCACAATGGACCTTAAAACTCCATTACGGAAGAAGTTAGAAGATGTGAATTAATTTTAAATGCTTTGTTGGTATGTGCAGGCTGAAAAAAGTATTTGTAAATCCATTAATCATACCTCAAAATACATCACTAACTTTAAAATAAATTTTAAAGAAAACTAGAGAACAAATGCAAGTAGGGTATTTTTATTTGCTACTTCCTCAGTGCAAGGTGGACTTGGAAGTTTTATATAGTGTTATGGAGTATATCACCTAAATATTTCCATTTACATTATTCTGATGGAACTATCTTGTCACACAGCCATCTATGCCAAAATGAAAAAGTAGATGATTATTTAATTGATTAGATATCTCACTGGTTTATAGGATTACGAAAGGCAAAACCAATAAACCTTGAAATCTATTGCCAGGTGACACCATTAATCAGGCAAATTTTAATTTAGAACATACAAAAAACCCTCCCTCTGAAAACTTAACCCATTATTAATTATTAAAATTAATTTTGTTCTGAAAGGTTTATACACCCACTGCTCCCAAGAACATCTCCATCTTAAAAATTAAGTTACAGACACTTTAAATTAAAACTGAAATAGAATAGAAGTGATGCATGAAGAGCAAGATGATCTGAAGTAGAAAAGGAGAAAGCAGAAGGGTGAAAAACGGAATTGAGGGAATAACTGCAGATTTTATATATATACTTCATATTTATTATACCATACAACTAGATCTATGTATTTATGTATAATGCAGCTAGGGATTTGGATTTATATGGGGTATTAACTCAACAAAAATTGAACAGATAGTAGTAAAACATACTGCACCAAATCCTGTACTCACGCTAGCCATCCTGTTCGTTTACATATTGATGATCTGAATTATGCTTGCATTTTCTCTGATTCATTGTATTACCAAACACTGTATTTAAGCTTTATGGTGTGTTTTCTGCTTTATATGAATTTAAACCAGCTGCATTCTTCATTACTGACTTCAGTGGGGCTACCCACACGAGTAAGGCAAGCATGATTAGACTCATTCTATATAGATGATCTCTAAAAGCAACTACAAGAATATGGTGCCATGTAAAGTTTCTTGAAGCTTCATCTTAATGACACTTGCTATCTGCAATATTTGCAGATATCCGAATAGTTCATAGTAGATGATGTTAAATCTGCATTGAGAGAACTATTGGTAATTTGAATCCTTCCTGTCTATTTACGCGCAGGTGTGGCAGTGCTAGTACATCTGCTTTTTCTACGTATACTTTCTTTTTGTAAAAGAAGCCCAAGAGAGGTAGGGTGAAATACCAGCTCTGCTGAAGTCAATGGCAGAGCTCCCATTGACTTCAGTGGAGCCAGGATTTCATCCAAGATGCCCATTCTTATTTAGCTGGACACTGAACTCCTTTGAAATCCCAGTCTACTATTCCCAGCTGCTTCATTCCCATTTTATGCAGCTAACTAATGAGATGTTTGTGCCATACTAAACCAGAGAGGTGGCAGATTACCAATTGTATTTGTGGGTCACTGAAAGCCCTCTACTCATTGCTGCTTAATTTAATGGCCTGTAATTTGGCACTGTTTAAAGCTTGGCTACATTCTCTTGGTAACTTTTCATTGTGTTTCTCGTAATTCTCTCCCTTGTTTGCATTGTTCATGTAGCTGCTGCTGCTGCTGCTGCTTCTCTATGTATATAGCAAGATGATATTGCTAAAAGCAAGATCCTAGCATAGCTAGTAGAGTTTTATAAATCGCCTGAATTCAGGGGAGTGACTTACAGAAAAACAGGGCCTGTCAATCTCTTATTACAAGTAGCAATCTCTCCTTCTAATGTAGTCAGTCCATATGACCAAACTTTTGCTTCCAGAGACGTATGATGGGTCATTTTGAGCTGCCTTTGTCACTAGAGCTCTGGTTGGGATAGCAGAAAACTGAGTTGTGATTTACCATATGGAACAGAGGAGAGATAGTTGGTCCTAAATCTCAACAAGCAAAATCAGAAACTACAGGCTTATTTGTAAAACTAGATGCTGAACTTGGGGGGAAAAACTACAGAAAATATTTTGATCATTCCCCAGAGATCCCATGTATAGTAAATTGCTAAGTAATCAAAATGAAGCCAGTGAGCTGTGTAATAATTAATCCTAGTACAGCCTGAGAATTTATTATACCTGAGAACCATTCTTATTTGAAAAGTATAACACAGGGATGCAAATTCATTGTCATGTGGTTACTAAATTCCATTAATACTTTATCCAGGTCTGATTATGAAATTGTACATGAATTAAAAAGTGGTGCTTCATAAAATAGAGTGTAGTGTCCATTGCACGATAGGGGCTGGATTACTCAAAGTGCTGAGGAGTCTCATGTCTATGGGACATGAGAATGCTCAGCACTTACAGGATTGGGGCTTGTGGTAGAGGTGTTAAGGAGCCACTCAACCCTATTTACTTGAATGGTGTGATCCTACAGACATTGTGAGAACTTCTGAATAACATCTGAGAGTAGCATCACTTGCTCGGTCTGAGCATGATACTCAATTTGTTCTTGTGGTCCTTTCCATGCAACTCAAGCACTCATGCAACAAAACCAATACAGGAGACACCATTGGAAACTGTTATTAAAATATGCAATTTCTGCATTAAGAATGGTGCTAGCTAATGTGCCTTTGGAAACTGGGGCCTGATCCTTATTTCATTTACCCCACTTGTATGCTGATGTAACTCCACATAATTTAATGGAGTTACTCCTTATTTACTTTTGTTTGAATGACAAGAGAATTGGGTCATGATGTTGGTGTAAATTATATTTCTGTGAATGAGTGTAAACAGGGGTAACTCACAATCTGAAGGGGCAAAAGGGGAGGCGGGTGTATCAAGAAAAACTATTCTCTATACTATTCCATTCAGGTTCTTGTACCTCGCTTGTCACCATATTGTCTAAGTGCCTTCACTCAGCTACTACCAATAAAGTGTACGGGAATGCAGGTTCCTTCTCATACCAACTTGTTGGTACGTAACCTCCACCACCAGTACAGACTCTTCTGAATCAGGCTCCAAGTATCCATGATCAGACTGAAATAATGGATTTTTTTGCTTCAGTAGTTTGTGTTCTGTGGACTTCATCCAAAGGCTTCCATTGATTTGAATGGGCATTGGATCAGCCCCTGTAAGAACACATAGTTTACCATGACTAATAGAGTTCATAAAGTTTTATGTAGTGGTGACAGCTCAGAATTCCATTAGTTTCATTGCTTGGCATAGCATGTTGTATTTATTTATTGCAATCAATAAAACTAAGGAGAATGAAATATTTTAAATTACATTCTGTGTAACATCTCAAGTACTGGTTTTTCTATCTGTGACCTTTTTACTACCACATTTTGTTGTTTTGTTCTGGAAAATATTTAACAAATCTTAATGAAGATTGATCACCGTACTGGAGGGGATTGCAGAATAGTCCCACAGACAGGTGAATTCCAAAAATATGTAGGTGTTAAGTCATAATTTTTTTTCAAAGGGATAGGCTTCTCTTAGCTTGCATAACCAAAAATATTATTTGTTTAAAAAATTGTTCAACCCTTTCAGATATCCAGCTATAATATAGACATTTAATGACTTCCTGTAGCAGTCAGTTCCTCATAATGATAACCTATTTTATGCAGCTTGCTCTATTTATTTGTTCTAAATGTATTTATCTTATATTACTGCGTGGTCTTTCTTCTCTTTTCATAATCTTAACCTATTCAATTGAAAAACAATTATGTCTTGCTCTTTAATGTATGGTGTGGAATCTGGTATACATGTTGATCTCATAGCTGATAGACTAAATTTCCATAAGTAGAGATTTGATTTAAAACATGAAAATGAGTTGGATGACCAACTTCTTGCTCATTCATCCATATCATTAAACCATGACTCAGTTTTGCTTGTCTGCTCAGGAAGAGCTCAGGACTGAAATCTCAGAGGTGGTGAATAGATAGATTAGGATTATGATACAATGTACAGAGATTTTCACAGCACCCAGGCACACTGTATCTTTCTTTAAATTACAGTTGTTAATACTATCCTTTCATGAAATTCACAAAAGATATTAAAATGGAAAAAATATAAGGATTATTATAAATACCGTACAGGAGATGAATTTTACAGCTCTTTACCTACGCTGAGCAGAAAATGAAACTTGAAATGTGAAAGGTTGTCTTCTGCTCATTTCATAGACTACTATGCTACTTCAACTTTTCTTATTATACAGGTTGAACCTCTCCAATCCAGCACTCCCTGGTCCGGCAACATCCGTGGTCCGGCATAGGCATCGACTCTGTGGGTACTCTGGGGCTGGGTCACCCATGGGGAAAAATTAGTGGGCGCGGCACATCCACCAGCACCAACCTCCCCTCTCTTCCCTCTTTCCCCCCACTCCTCTTGTGCACCAGTGGCCCCATGCTTACCAACTCCTTCTCCACCCTCTCAGCACTTGCAGAGCTCTGTGAACAGCTAATTTGTGGCATTCAAGCTCTGGGAGGGAGCGGGAGGACCTGGCACCTGGGGCCAGCATTGGAGCCCCTCGGCGAGGGGCTGGTGCCCAGAACCCCAGGTGGCAGCAGGACCCCGGGTGGGAGGTCACACTGGGCATAAAGCTTGAGGGGCCCCCTGCAGCACTACTTCCTGCTCCTATGGAAACCCACTGGCACTCTGCATTAACCTCTCGTGGTTCGGCAAATTCTCTGGTTCAGCACAGGTCAGTCCCGAGAGTGCTGGACTAAAGAGGTTCAACCTGTACTAGTAAATATCTTAGAGATGATGTACAGACAATATAGTCCTCCAGTTAGTCACATGGTTGCTATTTACATTTGTTTTCAAACTATGTCCCTAAAGTGAAAAGGAATCTTTCCATTGACTGCAATTGGTTTAGGATGAGGCCCTGAAAACATAACATTCTTAGGCATTCTTTCATTAGCCATGTCAAAAAATGGTAGATTTGCCCTTTTCACGTGATTGTCATTGAAGTGCATTGGGGATAATGATGCTTACCTCCTTTGCAAAGAGCTTTGAGATCTTCTGCTGAAAAAGCACTATATAAGAGATAGATGGTATTACTATCATCACTGGTGTATACTGAGGCAAAGACCAAAACAGTTTGTCAGCACTGGGGAAAGTCTAAACATGAGTTGCAAGCTATAGCCTCCATCTGTTCCTCCTGTAGAGCTGTTGAGTGTAATAGGAGTTTGCAGCCACTGTTAGGTCTTGTCTACACTTGTGCTGGCATGCAGGGTACATATAGCTACATGCCACTGTGAAAAGCAGGCTACGTCCATATTAAGATCGACCTACAAGTGCCAGTGAAAGGCTCCGGCAGCGGGGTGGCGGCAGGGAAAGTCTCCAGCAAAGGGGGAATGCAAGAACCTTTCCCTGCTGCCTCCCCACTGCCTGAGTGTTTCCCCACTGTCAGAGCCTTTACTGTGGTGGGGACAGGCTGTAGCAATGGGGAAGCAGTGGGATATTACACTGCTAAAAATAGCAGTGTAAACAATGGAAGCATGGCTTGGGCAAGTAGAGAGCCGTGTAAGGTATAGATCCTAAGGTTCTGGTGTGTCTGTATTCTACTCACCTAAGCAGTGCCTCGCCATCTACACTGCTATTTATATCCACACTAGCTGGGCATGCAGTGTCTATTCTCTACATGTCCTGTAAGTGTAGACCGGGGTGGCCAACCTGTGGCTCTGGAGCCACACACATCTCTTTAAAAGTTAATATGCGGCTTCTTGTATAGGCCCCGATTCCAGGGCTGGAGTTACAGGTGCCAACTTTCCAATGTGCCGGGGGGTGCTCACTGCTCAACCCCAGCTCTGCCAGAGGCCCTGCCCCCACTCCACCCTTTCCCGCCCCCTCCCCTGAGCCTGCTATGCCCTCGCACCTCCCCCTCCAAGCCTCCTGCACACCACGAAACAGCTGATCAGGAGGTGCGGGGAGGAAGGAGGGGAAGGTGCTGATTGGCAAGGCTACCAGTAGGCGGGAGGCACTGGGAGCGGGGTGGAGCTGATGCAGGGTTCCTGATGTATTACTGGTTTCAGAGTAGCAGCCGTGTTAGTCTGTATTCACAAAAGAAAAGGAGTACTTGTGGCACCTTAGAGACTAACAAATTTATTAGAGCATAAGCTTTCGTGAGCTACAGCTCACTTCATCGGATGCATTCTTTGGCAATGTACATTGGTAAAATTCTGTCTCCTTCTCAGGTTCAGGTTGGCCACCCCTGGTGTAGATGTACCTTTAGTGAGGATAATGATTGAAGGAACTATGATCTGGAAACAATGGGCTATTAGACTTTTGAAATTACTGAAGACTTGAGTGGGGCAAATGGTTTTTAGAGTAATTAATTTGCTTGATAAATGTTGTTCCTTTTTGTGCATTGTGTTTCAGAAGATGTCGATTTTCTCCAGTGTATTTTTAATTTGACAATATTCCTAGACTATTGCCTGTGACTAATTCTTGGGCATTATATATCTGTCATATCAACCCACATGTGCAGATCCACTTGCAGACTAAGGGTCTAAATCTGTATATTGTCCCAAAGCAGGATTTTTGAACTTTTAGCTACATTATACATTGACTGGTCAGAAGTCAGCTGCCAATATCTGTTTTGGGCTGGCTATCTGGCAAAGTTATACTGCATTGGTTAGATCAAACTAACACCGTAGTAAGTAATGGCATTTGTCCTTATCAATATTTTGTGTGGTGTATTCATCCCTAGCAAGTGAGGACAGAGCAAATCCAGTGGCCAATATTATCAGCCATGCCTATCCAGAAGACAAGAAAGCTCTGTGAATGTATGTATGTGTTCTCATGCACACATGTCAGTATATATGCATGTGTAATATGTGTGTGTTTGTGTATTTTTTTTTCAGCTGTGAGAGTTTCTTACTCTTAAAAACCTGGTGGTTATACAACAGCTGCATTGCAGTATGCTGCAAAAGCTCCAGCAGGAGCACCTGCCAGCAATACCTTTGTAGTGTCCTCTAACAACATTCCAGTTACTTGAACAGTTGAATCTCAATGCACTAAATAAAATACCTGATAAGAGGTGGATACATCTTCTGTAACTTTTTTCAGCGGGTTAATACTATGTGTTTTACTTGGCTCTCAACAGTATCCTTAATTTTTAATACAAATGTTTTTAGATGTGATTTAAGACAGGAGTGACCTGATTTTTGTCTTTCCAGGGTACCTTTGATGCTTTGTGAATTCCTGCTGTGTATCCTTAGTGTGCCCAAATCCAAAAATTTCTTCCCCAGCATATGCTCTCAAGTGTTGCTGTCTACTTCCCTTTGTTAATGGCTGTGCAGTACTTCCCTCACCTTTTTTTGTTTACTAGTTCCAAATCAAAAGCTAGAGACACTTTATCAACATCGCAAAAAGAAAAGGAGTACCCGTGGCACCTTAGAGACTAACAAATTTATTAGAGCATAAGCTTTCGTGAGCTACAGCTCACTTCATCGGATGCATTTGGTGGAAAAAGCAGAGGAGAGATTTATATACACACACACACACAGAGAACATGAAACAATGGGTTTATCATACACACTGTAAGGAGAGTGATCACTTAAGATAAGCCATCACCCGCAGCGGGGGGGGGGGGGGGGGGGAGGAGGAAAACCTTTCATGGTGACAAGCAAGGTAGGCTAATTCCAGCAGTTAACAAGAATATCAGAGGAACAGTGGGGGGTGGGGTGGGAGGGAGAAATACCATGGGGAAATAGTTTTACTTTGTGTAATGACTCATCCATTCCCAGTCTCTATTCAAGCCTAAGTTAATTGTATCCAGTTTGTACAAAACACACTTTGCTTCTCTACAAAAGAAAAAGGACACTAAGCTATCTAAACTACTATATGCCACAAGGGGCCACAACAATGGTTCCCGTAACCCACCCAGCAATATTGTTAATCTATCCAACTATACTCTTAGCCCAGCAGAAGAATCTGTCCTATCTCGGGGCCTCTCCTTTTGCCCCTCCACCCCCACGAACATGATACAGTTCCGTGGTGACCTAGAATCCTATTTTCGACGTCTCCGACTCAAGGAATATTTCCAACACACCTCTGACCAACATATTAACCCACAGAGACCTTCCTGCCAACACTACAAAAAGAAGGATTCTGGGTGGACTCCTCCTGAAGGTCGAAACAGCAGCCTGGATTTCTACATAGAGTGCTTCCGCCGACGTGCACGAGCTGAAATTGTGGAAAAGCAGCATCGCTTACCCCATAACCTCAGCCATGCAGAACACAGTGCCATCCACAGCCTCAGAAACAACTCTGACATCATAATCAAAAAGGCTGACAAAGGAGGTGCTGTCGTCATCATGAATAGGTCGGAGTATGAACAAGAGGCTACTAGGCAGCTCTCCAATACCACTTTCTACAAGCCATTACCCTCTGATCCAACTGAGAGTTACCAAAAGAAACTACAGCATTTGCTCAAGAAACTCCCTGAAAAAGCACAAGAACAAATCCGCACAGACACACCCCTGGAGCCCCGACCTGGGGTATTCTATCTGCTACCCAAGATCCATAAACCTGGAAATCCTGGACGCCCCATCATCTCAGGCATTGGCACCCTGACAGCTGGATTGTCTGGCTATGTAGACTCACTCCTCAGGCCCTTCGTTACCAGCACTCCCAGCTATCTTCGAGACACCACTGACTTCCTGAGGAAACTACAGTCCATTGGTGATCTTCCTAAAAACACCATCCTAGCCACTATGGATGTAGAAGCCCTCTACACCAACATTCCACACAAAGATGGACTACAAGCCGTCAGGAACAGTATCCCCGATACTGTCACGGCTAACCTGGTGGCTGAACTTTGTGACTTTGTCCTGACCCATAACTATTTCACATTTGGTGACAATGTATACCTTCAAATCAGCGGCACTGCGATGGGTACCCGCATGGCCCCACAGTATGCCAACATTTTTATGGCTGACTTAGAACAACGCTTCCTCAGCTCTCGTCCCCTAATGCCCCTACTCTACTTGCGCTACATCGATGACATCTTCATCATCTGGAAAAGAAGCTCTTGAGGAATTCCACCATGATTTCAACAATTTCCATCCCACCATCAACCTCAGCTTGGACCAGTCCACACAAGAGATCCACTTCCTGGACACTACGGTGCTAATAAGCGATGGTCACATAAACACCACCCTATATCGGAAACCTACTGACCGCTATTCCTACCTACATGCCTCTAGCTTTCATCCAGATCATACCACTCGATCCATTGTCTACAGCCAAACGCTACGATATAACCGCATTTGCTCCAACCCCTCAGACAGAGACAAACACCTACAAGATCTCTATCATGCATTCCTACAACTACAATATCCACCTGCTGAAGTGAAGAAACAGATTGACAGAGCCAGAAGAGTACCCAGAAGTCACCTACTACAGAACAGGCCCAACAAAGAAAACAACAGAACGCCACTAGCCATCACCTTCAGCCCCCAACTAAAACCTCTCCAACGCATCATCAAGGATCTACAACCTATCCTGAAGGACGACCCATCACTCTCACAGATCTTGGGAGACAGACCAGTCCTTGCTTACAGACAGCCCCCCAATCTGAAGCAAATACTCACCAGCAACCATACACCACACAACAGAACCACTAATCCAGAAATCTATCCTTGCAACAAAGCCCGTTGCCAACTCTGTCCACATATCTATTCAGGGGATACCATCATAGGGCCTAATCACATCAGCCACACTATCAGAGGCTCGTTCACCTGTGCATCTACCAATGTGATATATGCCATCATGTGCCAGCAATGCCCCTCTGCCATGTACATTGGCCAAACTGGACAGTCTCTATGTAAAAGAATGAATGGACACAAATCAGACGTCAAGAATTATAACATTCAAAAACCAGTTGGAGAACACTTCAATCTCTCTGGTCACTCGATCACAGACCTAAGAGTGGCTATACTTCAACAAAAAAGCTTCAAAAACAGACTCCAACGAGAGACTGCTGAATTGGAATTAATTTGCAAACTGGATACAATTAACTTAGGCTTGAATAGAGACTGGGAATGGATGAGTCATTACACAAAGTAAAACTATTTCCCCATGGTATTTCTCCCTCCCACCCCACCCCCCACTGTTCCTCTGATATTCTTGTTAACTGCTGGAATTAGCCTACCTTGCTTGTCACCATGAAAGGTTTTCCTCCTTTCCCCCCCCTGCTGCTGGTGATGGCTTATCTTAAGTGATCACTCTCCTTACAGTGTGTATGATAAACCCATTGTTTCATGTTCTCTGTATGTGTGTGTGTGTGTATAAATCTCTCCTCTGCTTTTTCCACCAAATGCATCCGATGAAGTGAGCTGTAGCTCACGAAAGCTTATGCTCTAATAAATTTGTTAGTCTCTAAGGTGCCACGGGTACTCCTTTTCTTTTTGCGAATACAGACTAACATGGCTGCTACTCTGAAATTTATCAACATCCAAAGTGTACACAGACTATATAGATTTGGTAGTTTAAAATGTCTATGTTCAAACACTTCCACTGTGACTTTTAAAACTTCAGCCTTGCTACTCTGCCCATTCTCCTGGGAAACACTCTTCCATTAAACTACATAGCTGTTATTTATAGTGAGCTCTTTGTAGTCTTTTAATAAAATCTGCATGTCTTTAGTTCTGGGAGTATTTAAAAGCACCTACATGTGGAGCAAAATTTGCTTTCTGTTTTTAAATCTCACCCAGTTCTAATTAAGTCATTATGATCTAGATTTTCACAAGAGCTCAGCAGATCAGGCTGTGGAGTGTAAGCTACTGATGTGTGCTCACAAAGGGTATAAGCTTCTTGCAACCCCCAGTCAGCCACCCTGAACTTTTTAGCCCAAGATCATAGAATATCAGGGTTGGAAGGGACCTCAGGAGGTCATCTAGTCCAACCCCCTGCTCAAAGCAGGACCAATCCCCAATTTTTGCCCCAGATCCGTAAATGGCCCTTTCAAGGATTGAACTCACAACCCAGGGTTTTGCAGAACAATGCTCAAACCACTGAGCAATCCCCCCCCATGTGTTAACTCAGTTCAATTGCCAGTGTGTCAGCTAAAATAGTGGCCTCGCGTAAGCTCTTTTGAAAATCTGGCCTGTCTTTCAGTTGCTGATCACTTTCAATTCTGGCCCCAGTAAGTGCTTGAAATTCAATGATAGAGCAGCCTTTCAACTGTGAACGGATGGTCCCCTGTACTATTGAGGCCATGTAGAGCAAATGGCTCTTAACTAACATTCCCCATTAAAGCAACATAGACTTCTGCAGTTTGCTAGAAACCCGACTCCTGAAGAACATAAGAATGACCATACTGGGTCAGACCAAAGGTCCATCCAGCCCAGTATCCTGTCTACCGACAGTGGGCAATACCAGGTGCCCCATGGGGAGTGAACCTAACAGGTAATGATCTAGTGATCTCTCTCCTGCCATCCATCTCCACCCTCTGACAAACAGAGGCTAGGGACACCATTCCTTACCCATCCTGGCTAATAGCCATTAATGGACTTAACATCCATGAATTTATCCAGTTCTCTTTTAAACCCTGTTATAGTCCTAGCCTTCACAACCTCCTCAGGCAAGGAGTTCCACAAGTTGACTGTGCGCTGAGTGAAGAAGAACTTCCTTTTATTTATTTTAAACCTGCTACCCATTAATTTCATTTGGTGGACCCTATAAATAATATATTTATCTATCAAAAACAACAGCATTAGTGTCCTCTTGAATCATAGAAGATTAAGCTTGGAAGAGACCTCAGGAGACTCAGGAGAACAGCCTAGTTCCATCCTCTTTGGAACCTCCCTTCAGATAGTTCAAGGCTGCTATCAAATCCCACCTCATTCTTCTCTTCTGCAGACTAAATAAGCGCAGTTCCCTCAGCTTCTCCTCATAAGTCATGTGCCCCAGCCCCTTAATCATATTCGTTGCCCTCTGCTGGGCTCTCTCCAAATTGTTCACATCCTTTCTGTCGTGGGGGACCCAAAACTGGATGCAGTACTCCAGATCTGGCACCACCAGTGTTGAATAGAGGGGAATAATCACTTCCCTCGATCTGCTGGCAGTGCTCCTGTTAATGCAGCTCAATATACCATTAGCCTTCTTGGCAACAAGGGCACACTGTTGACTCATTTCAGCTTCTCGGATCCACAGGTCCTTTTCTAGTCCACTGTAATCCACAGGTCCTTTTCTGCATAACTGTCACTTAGTCAGTTGGTCCCCAGCCTGTAGCGGTGCATGGGATTCTTCCGTCCTAAGTGCAGGACTCTGCACTTGTCCTTGTTGAAGCTCATCAGATTTCTTGTGGCCCAATCCTCCAATTTGTCTAGGTCACTCTGGACCCTATCCCTACCCTTTAGCATATCTATCTCTGCTCCCAGTTTAGAGTCATCTGCAAACTTGCTGAGGGTTCAATCCATCCATCATCCAGATCATTAATGAAGATGTTGAACAAAACTGGCCGCAGGACCAACCCATGGGGAACTCCGCTTGATACTGGCTGCCAACTAGACATCGAGTTGTTGATCACTACCCGTTGAGCCTGATGATCTTGCGAGATTTCTAGCCACCTTATAGTCCATTCTTCCAATCCATACTTCTTTAACTTGCTGGCAAGAATACTATGGGAGACGGTATCAAAAGGTTTGCTAAAGTCAAGGTATATCATGTCCACCACTTTCCCCATATCCACAGAGCCAGTTTTCTCATCACAGAAGGCAATCAGGTTGGTCAGGCATGACTTGCCCTTGGTGAATCCATGTTGACTGTTCTTGATCACCTTCTTCTCCTCCAAGTGCTTCAAAATGGATTCCTTGAGGACCTGCTTCATGATTATGTTTTGAAAACCACTCCTCTCAAAAAACGGCTACAAGGAAGTATCTCGATAGAGTGTGTGTGTGCAAAACACAATCTTTAATAAACCTATTTGCTAATCCTAATCTACCTTGAGTAAAGCAACTAGGCTGTAGCATGTGCAGCAGGTTGTTCTGAGGTACCGTGCTCCAAGGTGCAGCTGCAGATATCTAGCACACTGCTTAACTTGCCAGCTAGCCAGGTATTGGGGGTGGAGATGTCACACACCATTGTCAACAAACTCAGAGTTGTCCTCAACAACAGGCACTAACTACCAATATAGTCATCTGGAGTAATGACTCGGTGGCAGAGCTAGAGCCAATGTTGTCGCTTCCCTCCCCTGACTTGGGGACAGTGAGATTCTTTCTTTTCAGTGCAGATCTTTGTCTCTTCTCATACTTTTTAGGTGCTGGTTACATCTCTTCACCACCCTATTTTTGGTATGGTCTAGAGGAGGGACCTACAATTACATAGTTGTGTTGGAACAGGCACAGACCATAGGCCCATCATGTCTATTATGTTTTAATGACAAAACAGTCTTCCTGATCTCTGGCTGACTATAGCAGGTGAAAGCAGAAACATTTCTTTACCAAGCCACAAACCCCTCCCCTCCACATCCAGTGTGAGATGATCCAATGTGAGCTACTCCATTTCCCCCTCCCTCTGTTGCTCGCTCTCCCCACTCTCCCTCGCTTGCTCGTTTTCACCAGGCTGGGGAAGGGGGTTGGAATGCTGGGGGGTGAGGGCTCTGGTTGGGGGGTGGGCTTTGATGTGGGGCCAAGGATGAGGGATTTGGGATACAGGGGGGGCTCCAGGCAATGGCTGAAGTTCGGCGTGTGTGGGGGGCTCTGGGCTGGGGCAGGGGGATTGGGGTACAAGGAGGTGTGAGGGCTCTGATTGAGGGTGCAGACTCTAGTGTGGGGCTGGGATGAGGGGTTCAGAGGGTGGGAGGGTGCTCTGGGCTGGGACGGAGGGGTTCGGAGAGTGGTGCTCTGGGATGGGATCGAGGGTTTGGGGCATGAGGGGGGATCAGGACTGGGGTAAGGGGTTGGGGTGTCAGGGCATGAGGGCTCTAACTGGGGGTGCAGGCTGTGGGGTGGGCTGGGGATAAGGGGTTTGGGGTGCAGGAGGGGGTTCCAGTTTGGGATTAAGGGGTTCAGAGGACAGGAAAGGGATCAGGGCTGGGGCAGGGGGTTGGGGCATGGGAAGGGGTGCAGGTTCCAGGAGGTGCTTACCTCAAGCAGCTCCCAGAAGAAGAAGCATGTCCCGCCTCTGGCTCCTATGCGAAGGTGCAGCCAGGCAGCTCCATGCGCTGCTTCATCCGTAGCTGCCGCCCCCACAACTCCCATTGGCCATGGTTCCTGGCCAATGGAAGCTGCAGAGCCGGCGCTTGGGGCGTGGGCAGCGTGCAGAGCCCTCTGGCTGCCCCTATGCTTAGGAGCCAGAGGGAGAACATGCTGCTGCTTCCAGGAGCTGCGTGGAGCTACAGCAGACAGAGAGCCTGCCTTAGCCCCACTGCACCACCGACCAGACTTGTAACGGCCTGGTCAGCAGTGCTGACTGGAGCTGCCAGGGTCCTTTTTGACCAGCCTTTCTGGTCGAAAACTGGACACCTGGCAATCCTAATAACAATAATAATCCCTAAGGGTATGAATGAGCAGTTTAGGAACACATTAGGAGTGCAAGACATCACAATCAGTGACTGCCTGAAGACAGCACTCTTAGGCATGAGAATTTTAGGGAAAGTCAAAGGAGAGTGAATGCATTTGAGCATCTAAAATGCAGAAATTCTGTGGAGGGTTTAACAAAACTCCTGACTATGACTACTAACCTTTTAATTTATTAAATTCCATCTAGTTATCCAAATTTTGCTTAAAAACATTGGCACACCTTGACCGCACAACCCTGATCCGAAACTCATTCCACCATGCTCTCACAACCACATAGAATTAATTCAAACCTGCATTCCCTCCCTCTGAAATGAAAACACTGTTTCTCAATCAGATGCTCAGTCAATTTGTTAATAAACAGATTGAGTTAAAACTGCTGCAAATGTACTGGCTGTTCACTCATTGTCTGACTGGCACAGTAATGAGACTATGTGTCCACTATTCTAAAAACCAGTGATCCCTGAGGAGGGAGTCCAACATTCAGCCTGCTGCTCTATGCTATTTTTATTTTTTGAAAGAAATGGTATTTTTTAGGTGTGCTCTAACACCCAGAATTGGGGAAGTTGGTAAATTAAGGGTTCCCTATTTATAAAGCTGCTTCCCCATCCTCAGAACCAAACAACTGGGCAAGTTAGAAATGCCTATAACTGGTGAGAAATAACAGTTAATTGCCATTACCGTTAACTCAACTTCAACCAACATATGGCTGCCACATGCTGTGAGCCACAAAACAAGGAGAAAGTAGAAGTGGAAAAACAAGTGCCAGAGCTTTTTTGTTGCCTGGAGAAGCTGGTAAGAGTAGATACACTGGCTGTGCTTCCAAACTAGGGACTATACCTCCTGAGTTTGATTCTCTCACATTTGTATTTAACCCAGGAACTGGATTTAGTGCTAAGTCAGGAACCTACAGATAGTTGAGGTTGCATATATGACTTAATGGTTTTTAAAAAGTCCATTTCCTTTTGGGTGCTCCCACAGTGAATGCAGGCTGCTAATCATCTGAACCAATTTCTGTTACAATAGCTCATTCTTCTAATATTGAGTAACAACTTGTTAGAAGCAACAGCCTCAGTGAATTCAGCTGTACGGTTTCCTAGAAGTAACCAAGGACTGGGGATCTGTCGTTCTCAATATACGAATGCTCCTGCTAGGGTGAATGGTTTAAGAGCCTGTCCTCCACTCTTTGTGTTATCTCTCACAGAGAAAGGTATAGGTGATTATTAGTAATCCAGAGAGACCCAAAGAAAAAAGGCTGTCCATTTGAGAAATAGATGTTTAAGGACAAGATGTAGATCCCCATTAATGATTTCATTGGGAAGAAGATAAGTTAGTGGACTGCTTCTAATGATGGTTTATGTCTGTCTGCTGTCACTGTCATTGAAACCACATGCATTCAAATGAGGAGATGTCTCCATCCCATCTCTGGTTAGTTCAGAATCAAATGAAGGTCCAAGGATTCCTACCTAATAATTCTATGAATAATAATTTTAGCTTCTCTTCACTCTTTCCTGTGCACTGCAGAACAACACTTTAGACTGATAGCTCTCTGTGTATTACATTAATTGGCAGGAGCAACAGTCATCACTGTCCCTGGACTCCTCCTATTACTTCCATTGTGCATCAGAAGTCCCACAGCTCGTGGACTGAGAAACTTGATGTTTCTTGTACAACATGCAGGAAACTGGTGTCTCCAAATTTTTATTCATATCTTTTCTTTAGATTTAAAAAAAGATAAAACAAGAGTTGTTATGGTTATTATGCTTGGTGGTTTGATGGTTTCCATTAAAAACCAGAATTCACTAAAAAGAAGGAAAAATGCATATGAAATTGAACAAAACAACTTGACTGACTGTACTGTGTGCATTACCAGTTTAGAATCCATTTCACATTGATTTTCTTGGGAATTCTCCAAGTATGATAGAGACACATGTACGTAAATGTCCAGACATAAAACACAGGGACACACACACACATATCAGTACTGTGCCCTTGCATGTATTATTCACTCAGTCTTACAACTGCCAGAAGGAACTATGAAATACTGGACAGAGAGCTGCTCCCTATGTAATCTGCTTTCAAGGAGTGGCGACACTCTGTGATGGGGGCTTGACACCCAGTGCAAGTCTTTGCCAACCATAAAAATCTTGCGTATTCCTTGAATGCTCAGACCCTGAACCAAACATGGCTCCAGTGGGCATTATTCTTCTTCTGATTTACCACCCTGGAACCACATTATCTGCAGAAGCCCTGTAACTCAGTTAATGCTGCAATCTGCCTTGACAACGCTCCTTCAGACAGCTGCTCAGGAAGACCCCTCTGCTAGGAAAGCTCCACCTGATGAAGGAATTCCATACAGGATGGGGTGACATATGTCAACTGGAGCTTATACATTCTGCCAAGGTGCTCCCTGTTAGAGGCACTACACTTATGCCACAACACCATGCTCATGGGCCACGTTGGTTGCCTCCAGACTTTTTGCACCTTCGCTCATTTCTTCTGCTCGTGGAAGTCTCAGCCTATGTAGTTTCCTGTACCACATGTGCTTGTACTAAGATGCCTTGCATGAGACCCTTTGCTACTCTAATGTCCTGGAGACTCCAACCAGGTCCTGGATCTCAATCACTCTGGACTTCATTGTGGAGCTCCCAAACTCTGAGGGCCACACCTTAATTCTAACTATCATAGACTGACTGACTAAAATGGCCTAATTCATTCCCTGTGACCACCTACCTTTAGCAGAAATGACAGCCCAGCTGCTGGTGATGCACATTGTCTGCCCCCATGCTCCCAGACCAAATAATCTGTGATTGAAGGCCTCAATTTGTCTCGCTTCTGGCAGGAGACACTCCACCAAATGGATGTTAGTGTATCCACTTCCACAGCATATCACCCCCAGACCCATGGGCAGCTGGAGAGGATTAATCAGGTATTGGAACTTATTTGCTGTGCTTTATTAACTTCCATCAGGGCAACTTGGTTTTCCTGTTACCATAGGCCGGATTATCTTCAATAATGCCAATCAAGTCTCTACTGGGCAGAGTCCCTTCTTTTCAAATTGTGGATATCATCCCCGTTTCCACCCTGTATTACCCACATACTTCCCAAACCTGGTGGCTGTTGACTGGGTCCAGTGAATTCACCATAGATCCAAGATCAGTTCTGAAGTCACGTGGAGAGTCTAAAAAAGCCTACACACAATTTGTGGACTGGCGATGGCAAGAATGTCGGGTATTTATGGTGGGCCAGAAGGTCTGACTCAACATAAAACATCTCAGTAGGAGCAGGGCTTCTCAAAAGTTAGACTGTCAGTTCCTTGGTCCCTTCCAAATCTGCAAACAGGCCAGCCCAGTTGCATTTAAGTTGCAAAATTTCCCCAATGACCTCCACATCCACCCTGAATTTCACACATCACTTTGCAAGCCCTACTTAGGGAATCTTTTTTCTGGGTCAGTCTAAACAACTCCCTCCACCAGCCTGAGATTCAGGAGCATAATTATATAGTGCACCAATTCCGTGACTCCGATATGTGGAAAGGTGGCCTCTAATACTTCATAGACTGGGAAGCTTACAGTCCCAAGAAATAATCCTGGGAACCTGTGGCCCATGTCCAAACCCTTGAGCGTGTTAAAAAATGTCACCTGGATCATTCTGATAAACCAGGCCCTGAATCTCCCTGGAGGGGAGCGCACCTGAAGGGAGTGGTGGTGTAAGGGTGCGCGTCCTCAGTTTTGGTGTGTCTAGAATCTGCAGCCATGGGGGCCCTGGGTCTCTGACACTCCCTTATTGCCACCAGAGGGGACAGACAAAATAGCATCTTACCAATTCTGGGAGGTCAGGCCCCACAGGCAGTCCCATCAGAATGCCCAAGGCTTGCGGACACTTGATTGGGTCGCACCCATTACTTAAGCCAGGAAGTGACCCAACTGGGATGTCTGAGCAACTGCACAGATTCTATTGCTGCCACATCGGACCCCACTCTTATCCGTCTCCTGCAATCTGCATCTAACTCCTGTTCCTAGCTCCTGCTCCACTCCTATGCTGTTCCTGGTCTTGCCTCTCTCCCTATCTTGCTCCTGCTCCATGCCTGATCTGTGCCTCATCTCTGGCTCCCACCCAATGCTCCACTCCTGACTATTGTCCTGGCTGCAACCCCTGTTCATCTTTTGGCTTTTAGCTCAATTGCTGGCTCTCGCCCTTGGCTTATGTCCAGACTCTGGCTCCTGATCATTAGGTCTGACTGTCTCCCCCAGATTCCTAACACTTGACATTGTGACAAATTGGAGAGGTTTCTTGGACATTTGTTTTGATTACTGGTGGAACTTCATCTTTTATATAGGTGAGTACTGTGAATATAATATTATTTCATTCTGCTGTGATAACATCTTCAAAGAAAAACTGTGAAATCAAAGTGTTAGAATTTGGACCTTATCATATGTACATCTTCACTTATCCCTGGGCATTGCCCATATGGCTAGAATACCACAGTTACTGTTGATTAAGGTGAGACATAATTTATTGTTTCACAACTCTGTAGCCAAATCTTTAAGCAATTAAGAGATGAAAATAACCTTCACTCTCCAGTGATGAAAAATTGAAGAAACAGCCAGTGGGCAGTCATTAATATTTCTTCAGAAAAGATAATCTTTCTTGGTAAATAGGCTAAATTCTGACTATCATTGTCTGAGCCTTTCATTTAGAAGAGGTCACTTTTATGTCACATAAATAAACTGGAATATGGAACATCTATGTACCTCAGAAGGTAAAGCAGTAACGTTACAGATGTATTTGACTTTTTTTTTTAAAAAGTTGAAAGGTTCTTTTTCTTGCTTTACTAAGAATAACTAAGCCTTAGTCATTCCATTTTCTCCATTACCATTATGGCCACTTTACGAAAGTGCCTTTTAATTTCTCATAACGCTCTTACAGTGCCTTGTATAAAATATAAGGTGACTGATACCTCTGTGCACTGTACATGTGTTATGCTTGGAGACACTCAGTTCTGGCATTTTGGAGTGGTGCTTTCTTCTAGTGCCACTGCTTACCCAGTTACAAAGTTGTGACTGAGTTAGTTAAACACCTGAGTCAGAGAAGTAATGACTATACCTCAGAGGCACTAAAAACTGAAGTACTTGTGGCTACTTGCTGTTCCCTTTGCACGGAGTAAGGAGCTCAAGACCCATAAATCTGTATGCTTTTGCTTCATCAGTTCATCTCTTTTAAGAGGGTCTATCATTTCACACACTGTTGTCTTGAAAATGCATTAGTGTTTGCAATGTATTTGGTTGGAAAATGCTCACACCTTATAAGTCTGTAATAGGGCCCTACATTAGTGTTTCCTTCACCGGTTCAGCTATTTTAGTCCAACTATCATTTTACACACTGTTGTGTTGAAAGTGCAATAGAGTTCGCAATAGTTGACTCTGTATGACATGTACTCCTGGCCTTACCATCTAGTAGGACACCAGCTGAGATTACTGTGTTCACTTTCTTTCTGTCTCTGGCGGACATGTAAAGCGATTTTAAAAAAATGTTTAATGCCTCATGGACAAAATCTAGTGTGTCTGCTACAATGATGACATCGTTTTCATCTTCTTTGAGACCGAGGGCAAGTGAACAATCACACAAAATCCCCCCAAAGTCACTCTGGATATTTGTCATTCTCTGTGAACTGGAAATGAAGGGAAGTTTAGCTTTTATGTCTTTTGTGTATAATCTGCTATTGATCCACAGTAAATGGCTGCCAACAGATGTAGGCACAGTGCTTCACTGTCCCCAACTTTCTAGTTCTTTACTGTTTTATACAGTCTGATCCAAAATAGTTCATATGTTCCAAATTAGGAAAAGATAATTTCAGCTTTATGAAAATGTAGGGTCAACCTTATCTCTGAAGCATGCGCAAATGTCACGGAAATCAATACACCTTTTATCCACTTAAACCAGATTTGAATTTAGCATGTGATGTTTAGAAAAGCAGCCATATTAGAAAATTGGTTAAATGGTCAAGTTAAAGAGTAGGAATGATCCCCCAAAAATAACTGGAAAAACTGACAGACTTTCGTTGTAAAGCCCTGATCTGGGTTCATCATGGCAAGAACATTCCATTGCACAACTACATTTGAGAGTGAATTTCTGAAGTTTGAGATCCTATTTCTTGACTTCTCCATCCTCTTCAGTTGCTATGAGGCAATAGGCAAATTTAGAGGTTCTTCTAGCCCCCTTAGTGCTCTGTTTCTTATACTATATACCCCCAAATTGGTCTGTTGCTAGAGAGGGTGGAGCCAGAAGGCGTTTCAAAGCATTTTTAGTATTTTAAAATCCATATCTTGATTCAGGCTCAGAGTTCTGCTTGAAGCTGCTTCATCCTCTGCTTGGAGCTGCTTTGAGTCATCTCCATAGTTTGGAAGAATATTGCCCAGGCAGTCAGTATTTGTAATGGGTCGAACCAACTCTACCTGGCCCTGCTGAGAAAAACCTGAATTTTGGGATCTGGATATTTTGACTTGAGGCAATCTCTATGTGGAATAAATGGGTGCTGGGGAAGGAAGGTGCATCAGAAGCCATTTGTAGGTGCTGTAGTTGCAGAGGAGTGAGCAGAAACATTCTGGGCTGTTATGGGTTATCTGCAGTAAGGGTGAGATCTGTGTCTGTGTAGTGGAGGGGCCTTCTCCCCTGCCAACACTTGCAAATTCACTTATGATTCAGGTAGAATTGTAATCCCTACTCTCTGGGAGCACAGGGACTTCCCCTTCTCTACTCCCCTGGGAATGCATGGTGCCCCAAAGAGGATAGGGAGGATGTAGGGCTCTGCCTCTGCCCTCTCTGTACTGCAGAATTCGACTAGCATAGTGATGGAGTAAGCTGTGCCCCCTCAAGGTAGTTGTATTAATGTGTTCTTGGACTTGAAGAGAAAGGACTTTAAGGGCATTCTGCTTTTCAGAGGCAGAATTCAGACCTGCTCCCAGTGCTTCCTCTGTGATGCTGCTGTTCTGCACTATCCGTTACCATGGCTGTTCCTTAAAGTCACGATCTAATCTTGAGAGAATTGAATCAAAACAACAACAAAAAAGTTTTTTTTCCTTCATTTTAATAGAATATCTGTGATGCGGCCTGGGAAGGTCAGGCCTATCTAACACTGCAAGAATGCTGGTATTCCTGGAACGAATGTCATAATGCAGTGACAAATTGTGTTTGTGAACATGCAAAGTCATTTTACCTCGTATCTTAGTACGTGGAATTACCTTTTGGAAAATTGGCTATTAAGCCTAGTGACTCTAGTTAGCTATCGTGATTTATAGATTCAGTTTAATATCACAGGCCAAAAGAAGGATATCAAGCCCTCAGGACTTCCATTGTATGATCAAAAAAGATCCTAGTCAATGGATCACTTATAATGAGATGCACAAGGACAGATGAGATGGAAGTGAGAGACTAATCATGAAAAACTGCTCTGACTGGCAGTGCTTGAAATGGAAAAATAAACCTGCTTGTATGCTCCACACCCACCTAAGGCTGTGATCAGCCCATAGATTCTCTCCTTTTCCACCCCAGTACATTAATGCATAAACTGAGCCTTTTCTTAGTCTCTTGCTTTTCATTCCATTATTCCCTTCCATTTCTTTCCTGTCAACTTTATCATCTCATCTTCTTTGTTTCTCTATTCTCTCTTTCTTTCTATTGTTTTTTCTTTCCCTCTCCTTCTTGATTACCAAACTGCCTTTTTCCTCCATTCATGCCCCATTTTCCAAGAATCTGATCCAAAGCTCACTGACATCAGTGAAACTCTTTCCATTGTCTGTGATGGGTTTTGTATCAGATCCTGTGCTTCTTTCTAGCATCTACCCTCTAAAAGTGTTTTGTTCTTTGTCACAGGTCCAGACGAGCACCACCTCTTGGCCACTCACCAGGCTGCTAAAAGGTGATCTAGCCACCGAATCCCATGTATTTTAAGCCTCTGGAGTTTGAAAAGAGCTGAGGCATTGTCCCTGTATTGGAGTTCTAGGCACACTCTCAAGGTGCAGATTCTCTAGCCAGAACCACCTCCTAAGCCTTGCAACCATGTGATTCGGCTGCCCAGCCCCTGGACTCTCTGACCCCTCAGACTCTCAATGTAGTCATGTGGTGTTCTGGTCCACAGTTTACTTTTTTCAAGGGGCAAATGAATAGTGTAACACAGAGACACTTTTTGCATAGGATTCTAAAATCATTGCTCTTTACTTAATCACACAAGAAATGCACAAATCTATGCAAAAATAATAAACCTTTACATGTATTTTCCTGCCTTGGTTTCCTCACTACTCCAGAACATTCTTTGGGCTGGGGTCAGAATTGTCTGGGGATATCTAGTTCTTCTGCAGTATGCATTGCTTATGTTCTGAAAAATTGAGTCTCCCTCCTGAGTTCACTTCTGATCTTGGCTAGCCTGTCCCCTTTCCTCCTTCTGCTTCAAACTTCCAGTATGGCTTCCTGGGTCTTCCCCTCTTAGTCCTCTAGAAAGGCTAGCATCATCACCGTAGTGTCTTTGATCTGCTGCTGGTAACTTTCTAATCTTCAAACTGAGGGAAGTTGGAGAGAACTGGTTTCCCTATGCACGCAAGTTCTTTTGCATCCCTATTGTCCATTAAAGTCTAACGACCCACTATTGTACCTGGTCTGGCAGAGATGTGGTGCAGACCTGCCATCCCATGGTGGCTTCTGCGGGATTCAGTGATACAAGTTTTTATAATAACAACTTCATCACTCACCATTTCATAAGCTGTATTGCTGGACACCTCCCAAGTCATCAAATCCCTGTTGTAGGCCTGGACATATTTGACTGACACTGCTTTCTTCTCCAGCTGCCGGCACTCCAGCACGTTCTGATTTTCTGTTTTGGAGCCATGTGTGTCCTCTCTCTTTATGTGGTAGCCCTTAGAATCATGGGGACAAGTTTGGGGGTGAAGCAAGAGATTTTTGAGGGAGTTCCAAGAGCAGGCATGTTAGGACTGTGGTAATGAGCACAGAGTGATCTATTGCATGTAGCCTAATTAGCTGAGGTAAAAATGCACTTGGGTGCCAAGGCAGTTAGCATTATTAAAGCTATAATAATAAAGAAGTGTAGTATTAAGTGCTCTGAGAAGGGAGAGAGCTATATATATGTGGAGCAGTTTTTGCCTCTAATTTCCTACCGACATTTTTTCACCTGCCTTCAAATATGGGTAGAAAAATTCAGCTCAAAATTACAACTCTCTCTTAATGATGTGGCTCAGCAAGTACTTAAATATTGTTACTATTAAAATCAATCTCTTTTATAGCATAGTACTTGCTCTCATTATGTAGTAAGCAGGTATGACCAAAATCTAATCTGATCACATAAATAGGGTCCCAGTCTGTGCGATGATAGGACTACAGAGATGTGATTTGGAATTTTTTTCTAAAGCATGGAATCAATCATTCCACTTTCCAAGTGGGATAACATACAACATGGCGTACAGCCATTAGAGAGACCTTCACTCCTAAACAGTTGGATCTAGTCCACCTTCACCTCAAGATTTACTACATTCCATAGGTATGAAGTTATCACAAATCTGAGCAACAATAGGGAGCTGTAGAAATAGGCCAGATTAGAAATTTGCTAATGATGAAAGTAGAGCTCTATACTTGGACATAAGAGAAAATTCCTAAGGGTTCAAATTTTATTTTTAAAAAGAAATCCATTGCAATAAAATAAAATTGAAATTTAATAATCTTGAAAAATATATGGCACACAGCTGGTTGCAGAAAATGCTTACAATTACTAAAAGGAAACTGTGGAAAGTTTCATTAAAAGTTACATCTCCAAATTCAGTCTAAACGTAATAAGAGATGTCTTCAGCTTCTTAAAATTTAATTTGGTAGTTTATGAAGGAAATAATGAGAACATTGTGGCATTGGTCACTTTTATTTTATAGAGTATATGTAAAAATGTATAATTCATAGAGCAGTAAGCGTTTTAATTGGCATGCAAGTTTCCTTGATGCTTTTCGACACAACACTCATTAATCTAAAGTAAATAGGGAGTGGGGAGAAATTGATTTTTTTTTAAATAAAGGTTAATCATGACGAGGGCCCTACCAAATTCACAGTCCATTTTGGTCAATTTCATGGTCATAGGATTTTAAAAATTGTAAATTTCATGATTTCAGCTATTTAAATCTATAATTTCATCTATTTAAATCTGTAATTGTAGGGGTCCTGACCCCAAAAGAAGATGTGGGGAGGTAGCACGGTTATTGGGGGCGGGGGTGTTTGCGGTACTGCTATCCTTACTTCTGCGCTGCTGCTGGCAGTGGCGCTGCCTTCAGAGCTGGGCAGCTCAAGAGTGGCGGCTGCTGTCTGGGAGCCCAGCTCTGAAGGCAGAGCCACTGCCAGCAGCAGCTCAAAAGTAAGGGTGGCATGGTATGGTATTGCCACCCTTACTTCTACACTGCTACTGGTGGGGTGCCACCTTCAGAACTGGGCACCCGGCCAACAGCCGCCACTCTCCAGCTACCCAGCCCTGAAGTAAGGGTGGCAATACTGCGACCCCCCTAAAATAACCTTGCAACCCCCCTGCAACTCCCTTTTGGGTCAGGACTCCAAATTGGATAAACGTTGGTCTTCTTGTGAAATCCTTATGGGGTAAAAGCGCACAAGAGACAAGATTTCACAGTCTATGATGCATTTTTCATGGCTGTGAATTTGGTAGGGTTCTAATCATGACCCTGTGGGCTATATAAAATGAGAGACTGCTCAAATCTCAGAAAAAATTCAGCCTCTTGGGGAAAGAGAATGTTTCCAGCATCTGATAATAGCCTTGGTGCTACCGTTCTCCTGATTAAGGCAATCAAAGATAACTTGTAAGGCTTCTAAGGACAGCTTGTGGTGCTCTTACTTTACTTTACTCCACAAATAGTCCCACTGAAGTCAATGGAACTATTAGTGGAGTAAGATACCACTCAGTGCAACTAAAGGCATCACGCTATGACCACTAGTTAATAGGACATTCTGCTCTCAGTAACAGCTGGCTTCAGTGAACTTGTATGGATGAAACTGAGAGCAAATTGTAGTCCAATATCCGTTCTTAAGAGATTTCAGTGCCTAATTCGGGATTATTAAAAGTTAGTCTCTGGGCCAAACTGTTTGCTGGTGCAACTCCATTAACTTGAGTAGAGTTACACCAGCAAAATATTTAGTCCTCAATAATTAGTAAGTCTATGAAATGGCTAGCGAGTCAGTGTGAGTACAGGTATCTGTTATAATGTACATGTCAGGAGTGGGTTGTTTTTTTAATGGTGTTTTTTGAAAGGGGGAGTTGATTTCAGGGAGGCTTCTGCATTTAATTTGGTTGTATTTGTTGCTGTATTTTTAATGTATGATAAAGGCACCTAGCACCCTGGAAAGGCACTTTTTTATGTTTCCGCAAATCTAACTGAATTTCAGTAATAATTTGGTAACAGTTTTTCTTACCTGAGATCCTGAAAGAGCTTTTGAGTCCAGCTATGAGACAATACAATAACTCACTGCAGTATGTCAATTTTCCCTGAAAACAATTACTTACTCTCTCTCCTAATAGAATTTCCTTCTTCAGAGTTTCCAGCAGCTTTCTCTCTCTTCATCCATTGGACAGGCCCAAATTGGTAAATCCGATTTGCTGGAGGAACCTGCGACAGTGTTTATGCAGCAGTGCCTGTCACAGCCTGCTCTGTCATTGCCTGTTACGTTCCCTCTGAACATCCCACACACCTTTTCCATGACACATTGGTCTTGACCAGTCTGTTTTTTGATGGAGTTTAGTTCCTGTACTAAGGTGCCCAGTGCCCCTACAACATATGGCAAAAAAAGACATACAGATCCCCTGAACATGTGCTTTTAATGCTTACATGTAAATTAAACTATCAAAGTTAGAGAGCTGAACCATGCTTCCTGCCAATTACATTTTAGGCTAAAGTCAGTCTCTGTCCTACTGTACAGTGGCTTTTGCTAACTTCATTTTATTTTGGGGGACAAGTGAGGAAAAAAACCCTTTCCTGTTGTTCCATTTTGTTTGGAACCTTTTTCCAAACGGGAACCTTTTTCTTCACATAAAGCTGATTCTAGCTCATCCCATGTCTGTTTCTATTTGACTGGACATGTGGGTATTCTAAACTGTTTATGCTCTGAGCTAAGATAATAGGGTTCAACAAGTTGTTGGCGGATTTTACTTGCCCCTTGAATGGTTTTAACCAAACTTGCTTTCTTCTATTCTGTCAATTGGTTGCAGCATCTGACCTCTGGAAAAACTACCAGTTAGCCTCTTTAGGGATAAAAGCATTTTTGGTCTAAAGCTGGGCAGAAAACTGTTCTGACTGGATAAAGCCATTCCACATACATACTATCCAAAAATGAAATGAAAACAAAGCTATTTTACATGCACTTCTAAATGTGCACTGGAAACCCCAGAAGAGGAGAAAACCCCTTGTTGGACATTTCATTCTGTCTTCTCAACTATTGCCTTGAACCAAGGAAGTAAGTATCGCTAACGTGCCTAAGGGCTTGCCTACACTAACTGGGGGAATCAGCAATCGATGCATCGGTGGTCGATTCAGCGGGTCCAGTGAAGATTCGCTAAATCAACCGCAGATTGCTCTTCTGTCGGCTCCTGAACTCTACCAGATTGAGAAGAGTAGGGGGAGTTGACGGGAGAGCATCTCCCATCAACATCACGTAGCGTGGACCCCACGGTAAGTAGATCTAAGCTACGTTGATTTGAGTTACGCTATTCACGTAGGTCAAATTGCATAGCTTGGATCGAATTTCCCCGTAGTGTAGACAAGGACTAAGACAGATAGGTCTCAAGACTCTAATACAAGCACCAATTTGGAATTCTGCCGCCCTTCCATCTGAGAACTTCAAACTGCTTTACAAACAATAATGATTAAGCCTCATGGCACCTCTTTGAGGTGGGTTATTATCCCCATTTTACTGACAAGGAAACTGAGAGCCTGAGAGGTCAGGTGTCTGCCTGCTCAGGTGCAGAGCTCCTGAAACCCCAGATGGTGTAAAGGGGAGCTGTGGGAGCTTACTACTTCTGAAAGTTAAGCACTTTTACAGAGTTGACCAAGGTCACACAATATATTGGTGGCAGAGCCAGAAAAAGAATCCATCTGACTGCCAGTGCTATGCTTTAGCTACTAGATAGGCATTGTCAGTTGGATGCTCTGCCATTCTCACTGTACATGCATTTTTTTTCTTTGGTGTCTGCATATTTGAAATCTTGATTTTGATCTTGAACTTAATGTCTTAAAGAAACGGGATTAAAAGCTGGCCTGTTCAGGTTTTTATAAACAACCCTGACTTTAATATTAAAAAAAAAAATCAGATGTATCATATCTATGCCCATTCACTGACACAAATTATGTTTAATCTCTATGTGGTGTGTGTCTCAATATTGAGCAGCAGCATAAGTATGAATTATGGCATAAGTATACTTAGTGAAATTATGTCTGGGTTCTCTTCCTTGTTAATACTAGTGTGGAATGAATCATGTGAAAGAGATAATCAACAAATTACCATGAAATCTCATAGTATTCTATAATGGGCATGAGTGTCTTTCATTAAAGAGTTCCTTAGCTCCATATTTTCATAATTACTTTTCAAAATGAATCCGCTCTGGAGTTGGGTATTAATTGTATTCGAGTTGAGGTATGTGAGAATCACTTCTGTGAAAAATCTAAGCTTCCCTTAACTTTGGAAATCTTTAAAACCAAGTAAATCAGAGCTTAGCAACGAAGCTCTGCTCAGTTCTGATGAGTTCAGTTGGGTATTGAAAACAGAATACCGAGGATTGCTTTCTCTCATTCCCCACATGCTGCAGTGCCTGCTGTGGCACCTGAAACTAAAAAAGACATTAATCTTTTTCTTTTTAGTAAGCCATACAACCAGAGGTGAAAGTAAGCCGGTACACCCCAGTACGGCGTACCAGTAAGAGCCGGTGCACTGTACCAGGACCGGCTTGCTGAGAGGGCAATTTAAAGCCCTGGAGTAGTGGCGGTGGCGGTAGCAGTAGCGGCAGCTAGAGCTCTGGGGCCCTTTAAATCTCCGCCAGAGCCCCACCACCGCTATCCCAGGGCTCGGGTAGCAGGGCTCAGGTTGGGATTTAAAGGGTTCGGGGCTCCAGCAGCTGCTACCACAGCGGAGACCCAGGTCCTTTAAAGCTCTGCCAGAGCCCAGAGTCCTGGGGTAGCGGTGGCAGCCAGGAGCCCCCAGGGCTCCTCAGTGATTTAAAGGGCCTGGGGATTTAAGGCCCTGCCTCTTCCGATTGAGGCCACGCCCCCTGCTCAGGACTCCGGCATACCGGTAAATCCTCTAACTTACTTTCACCCCTGCATACAACAAACTGACACCATGCAGCAGGCTGTGATCAAAGCGTGGCACAGTAATGAATGTGCCTAAAGGGAGAGGGATTGCTTAAGCTTTGGGAGAATTGTGCATGTGCTATGAATGAATTAATACTTCTGAGACTGAGGTTTGAATCAGGCAGAGTGGGCCAAATTCAAACAAACACAGAGCCTGTCATGGGGGCTTGGTGCGGCATGCTTTGAGGGCTGAACTAACTTGCACCTTTGCTAGCATGGCCCCTTTGCTTCACCCCTGTGCTATCATGTCAACCCCTTATGCTTAACAATGGACCCACCTTGTATTTAGCTTAGATGCTCTGGTTACCTTCTCCAGACCTGAGAAAGAACTCTGTGAACCTCAAAAGCTTGTCCCTTCCACCAACAGAAGTTGGATCAGTAAACGATATTACCTCACCTACCTTGTTCTTTCTTTCATATCTTGGGACCAACATGGCTACAACAACATTGCCTGGCTCCTATGGACATATGATAGCTGGGCAATAGCCGGCATTTAAGATTGCAGCAGATGTGACTCCTCCCTCCCAGGGCCTGCTCCCTCCCACCTTTGACACATGCCCTGCACCAAGGGTTCCTGCTATGGGAGGGAGTGCAGAGCTGAAATCTGCACCAAAGGATTCTTAACTACTTTGTGGTGCCATGAAGTGACCACTGCACACCAATGAATCAGGTCCAGTATAAGCGAACAAAGTATTTCCTGTCCACCATTAAGGTAGACAGGACCTGTAATGATCCCACTGCCACTGTGCCTTTGAGTAGATGTGGGCAGTTGTGCTGAATTATGTGGTGGTTATGCAGGGTGCTCTAGGGACTAGGGTGAGATCATTGAGCTTATTCTCACCTGTTTACCTAAGTTAGCTGATGACTCAAGTCAGCTGTCTTTGGTTTAAAAACACACTGAATTACCTCATTGTGCCACCTACTCTGGATTTTACACTGTTCAGTTTAATTAGAGATGAGGTAATTGTACTGGGAAAATTGCAATGCCAGCCTCATGATTAGGTTCGTGAGACGGGTTTAATTGGAAAAGCAAAAAAACGCAGAGAAGCACATAAAATACATAAAATAAGAATGAAACTGTAGTCCTCATTACTATCAGTGGAAATGTGAGTGTGTGCAGTGAAAGGGATGAAGGATCTGATCCGTCCTCATTACAGGTAAAATGTTAAAGCAACTCAGCAGTATGGTATGTGGTTCATGATTTTAAAAAATTGGATCGCATTAAATATTACAGAACAACAGTGACCTGATTGTTAGAAACAATATTTTTATTTTCTTCTGATTAGATCCAAGGGTGAGATTCTCATCCTTGCTCTGGCCCATTTGAGCCAGGATAAAGGCATCAGAGTGGTGAAAGAGGCCCTAAAAGCCCCAGTTCTAGGTGGAGAGAATTCCCCTGGCACAGTAATTTATCTATTACTTATTTTTAAATTGTATGATGCTGTTTATGTGCTTCCCACAACAGATACCTCTTTTCCTTTTTATAGATAGAACTCCCTATATTGGTCATGGCAACCTTTTAGATTTCTGTTAACATTTTCGCTTTCATTTGCTTAACTAGTTTTTCTTATGTTTAAATGGTATGTTTGGTATATAATGAAGCTCATCTGTAGTATTTAAACGTAGAAATCAGAACCTGCAACAGTGTTTAACTATGGCGTGCTTCCAATCCCTCTTCTTAGTCACACTTTAGGGGCTTGATCCTTCTCCCCATGAAGTAAATAGGGGGAGTGTCACTGACTTCAGTAGGAGTGAGACCAGGCTCTAGAGTTTGCTATTACGCGCCCTCTGTGGATTGGACACACAAAATACGTGGACCAGTGGTTTACACAACACTGAGACCCACGGGTGGGGGAGGCTGGGGCAGGCTGTGCCTCCCCAGACAGCCAGGCATGGTCCCACCCACACTCTGCCCCCAGGGCCCCACTTCAGCAGTGTCACTGGGCTCCAAGGGCTGGGGCTATGTGTGGGCTCCAGTGGCATCACGCGCTCTCCCTCCTGACGCTCTGGGGCTGGGAAGGCCACAGTGTCACTGCTGTGCACTCTCCCTTCTGGGGTTGGGAGGGCTGCGGCAGTGCCTTACGCTCTCCCTCCTGGTGCTCCAGGGCTAGTGGTTGGGGGGGCTACGGGCACAAGCCAGCCTGGGGCAGGGGCTGGCAGCTGCGGGGTGTGTATGTGTGGGGGGGACCTCTGGGTTTTGGGGTGCAGAAGGGGCAGGGCCTTGGGTGGAAGGGGCGAGGCTGGGGGCTAGCCTCCCTCAGCTAGCAGTTCACACACTACCCATGCTGAGGCCTATGAGTAAGTGACGTTGTCACTACTCATGGGCCCAACCAAAAGCTCATTGAAATCAATGGGACTCTTTCTTTTGACTTGAGTGAGTTTTGGATCAGGCCCCATGTTAGGAAATAGTTACAACCTGGGATATTTCTGTTTAGAATATTTATTTGGTGGTCATGCTGAGTTATACCATTAGTCTTCCATTTTTGCTCAGACAGTAGCAGTATAAAGCAACACAAATGTGAATAATCAAAGTGTTATGTGGAAGACTTACTTTCTTTCCTCCCATCCATAACCTTGGGGGCGTCTTAATTTCCTTCCATTTTTCTATAGTGTTTGATTAATGGAAAACGTGAGGAAGAAAATTAGCCACCCACATGCTGCTTCCAACACAATTGTATCTATTTGAAAAAATAAAGAATTAAATGGTATTAGACTGCATGCTTGACCAAGGTGTCTATAATAATAGCAGATTCTTACATTGCAACTATCATAGTGCAACTTGATAAAGTAATAAAAAGGAAAAGCCTGACTACTTGAATATAAGGAAATTGCCATTGAAAAGAAGTAAACACATCTTCCTCATATTCACTCTTTGGATTGTTACCTCCCAACCAGTACATTTATATACTGTTTAAACAGCTGAAATGTTATTAGTTTTCCATTAATTTAGTATTCTAATAAAAGTAATATTGTGTGTCATTCTTGCATCATTATGTTGAAAACCTGAAACAGTTATCTCCAGGGCTGTCAATTAATTGCCGTCAACTCACGCGATTAACTCAAAAAATTAACTGCGATTAAACAATAAAATACCAATTGAAATGTATTAAATATTTTTGGATGTTTCTCTACATTTTCAAATATATTGATTTCAATTACAAAACTGAATACAAAGTATACACTGCTCACTTTATATTATTTTTATTACAAATATTTGCTCTTTTAAAATAAGAGTTTTTCAATTCACCTCATACAAGTACTGTAGAGCAGTCTCTATCGTGAAAGTGTAACTTACAAATGTAGATTTTTTTGTTACATAACTTCACTGAAAAACAAAACAATGTAAAACTTTAGACTTCCAAGTCTACTCAGTCCTACTTCTTGTTCAGCCAATCGCTAAGACAAACACGTTCGTTTACATTTACGGGAACTACTGCTTCCTGCTTCTTATTTACAATGTCACCTGAAAGTGAGAACAGGCATTCACATGACACTTTTGTAGCCAGCATTGCAAGGTATTTATGTGCCAGATATGCTAAACATTTGTTTACCCCTTCATGCTTCCGCCACCATTCCAGAGGACGTGCTAATGACATTTGTTTAAAAAAAAGTGTTAATTAAATTTGTGACTGAACTCCTTGGGGGAGAATTTTATGTCCCCTGCTCTATTTTACCCACATTCTCCCATATATTTCATGTTATAGCGGTCTCAGATGAGCTAGCACATGTTGTTTGATTTACAAACACGGTCACTGCAGATTTGACAAAATGCATAGAAGCTACCAATGTGAAATTTCTAAAAATAGCTACAGCATTTGACCCAAGGTTTAAGAATCTGAAGTGCCCTCCAAAATCTGAGGGGGTGAGGTGTGGAGCATGCTTTCAGAAGTCTTTGAAGAGCAACACTCAAATATGGGAACGATCTGAACCACCAAAAAAGAATCAACCTTCTGCTGGTGGCATCTGACTCAGATGATGAAAATGAACATGTCAGTCCGCTATGCTTTAGAACATTATCGAGCAGAACCCATCATCAGCATGGATGCATATCCTCTGGAATGGTGGTTGAAGCATGAAGAGACATATTAATCTTTAGTGCATCTGGCATGTAAATATCTTGCGATGCCAGTTACAACAGTGCCATGAGAACACCTCTTCTCACTTTCAGGTGACATTGTAAACAAGAAGCGGGCAGCATTATCTCCTGCAAATGTAACCAAACTTGTTTGTCCGAGTGATTGGCTGAAGTAGGACTGAGTATACTTGTAGAAGCAAAAGTTTTACATTGTTTTATATTTGAATGTAGTTATTTTTGAACATAATTTGACATTTGTAAGTTCAACTTTCATGATAGAGATTGCACTACAGTACTTATATTCAATGAATTGAAAATACTATTTCTTTTGGTTTTTTACAGTGCTACTATTTGTAATCAAAAATAAAGTGGGCACTGTACACTTTGTATTCTGTGTTGAAATTGAAATCAATATATTTGAAAATGTAGAAAACACCCAAAATATTTAAATAAATGGTATTCTATTATTGTTTAACAGTGCGATTAATTGTGATTAACTTTTTTAATCGCTTGACAGCCCTAGTTATCTCCATTATCTCACTTAATAGAAGCGGTTGAGTCAGAAGCTCTAGAATTTGTTACAGTTTGCCATCCATTTGAGATGGTCTAGACAATCAGAGTACTGCACAAGTGCACCCATGCACACACAAAGGCTACAGGCTGAAGTAAATGACCACTAAATGCCCTACCACTTCTGTGATTAAATTGCACGATCAAATAAATTGTTTTATTTATTCATTATCTTATACTAACACTTGGTGTGTCATTGTGTTAGGCACAGTTGTATATTCACATTGTAAGAGACTAAAAGAAAAAGGAGTACTTGTGGCACCTTAGAGACTAACAAATTTATTTGAGCATAAGCTTTTGTGAGCTACAGCTCACTTCATCGGGTGCATGCAGTGGAAAATACAGTAGGGAGATTTATATGCACAGAGAACATGAAACAATAGGTGTTACCATGCACTCGGTAACAAGAATGATCAGGTAAGGTGAGCTATTAACAGCAGGAGAGTGGGGGGGACCTTTTGTAGTGTTAATCAAGGTGGGCCATTTCCAGCAGTTGACAAGAATGTGTGAGGAACAGGGGGGATAAACATGGGGAAATAGTTTTACTTTGTGTAATGACCATCCACTCCCAGTCTTTATTAATTGTATCCAATTTGCAAATTAATTCCAATTCAGCAGTCTCTTGTTGGAGTCTGTTTTTGAAGTTTTTTTGTTGAAGAATTGCCACTTTTAGGTCTGTAATCAAATGACCAAAGAGATTGAAGTGCTCTCCGACTGGTTTTTGAATGTTATAATTCTTGACATCTGATTTGTGTCCATTTATTCTTTTACGTAGAGACTGTCCAGTTTGGCCAATGTACATGGCAGAGGGGCATTGCTGGTACATGATGGCATATATCACATTGGTAGATATGCAGGCGAACGAGCCTCTGATAGTGTGGCTGATGTGATTAGGCCCTATGATGGTGTCCCCTGAATAGATATGTGGACAGAGTTGGCAACGGGCTTTGTTGCAAGGATAGGTTCCTGGATTAGTAGTTCTGTTGTGTGGTGTGTGGTTGCTGGTGAGTATTTGCTTCAGGTTGGGGGGCTGTCTGTAAGCAAGGACTGGCCTGTCTCCCAAGATCTGTTAGAGTGATGGGTCGTCCTTCAGGATAGGTTGTAGATCCTTGATGTTGCATTGGAGAGGTTTTAGTTGGGGGCTGAAGGTGATGGTTAGTGGCGTTCTATTATTTTCTTTGTTGGGCCTGTCCTGTAGTAGGTAACTTCTGAGAACTCTTCTGGCTCTGTCAATCTGTTTCTTCACTTCAGCAGGTGGGTATTGTAGTTGTAAGAATGCTTGATAGAGATCTTGTAGGTGTTTGTCTCTGTCTGAGGGTTTGGAGCAAATGCAGTTGTATTGAAGAGCTTGGCTGTAGACAATGGATCATGTGGTGTGGTCTGGATGAAATCTGGAGGCATGTAGCGGTCAGTAGGTTTCTGGTATAGGGTGGCGTTTATGTGACCATCACTTATTATCACCGTAGTGTCCATGAAGTGGATCTCTTGTGTGGACTGGTCCAGGCTGAGGTTGATGGTGGGATGGAAATTGTTGAAATCATGGTGGAATTCCTCAAGGGTTTCCCCCCAATCCTCCAAGGAGATGATGATGCAAAGAAATAAAACAAAGGGTGGGAGAAAGGAAATATCTCAATTTTATGGATAGGAATGGAGGTACAAAGAGATTAAGGGCCTGAGTCAAAGACTATTGAAGTCATTGTTCCTAGCCGACATGTCCTTGGACACATAACAAGGCTGTACTGAATGGGAACTGTACCGAGATTTTCCAAGACCCACTCCAGGGCCTCTACCACAATGCCACATCAGTATTCAGATGCGTTAAAAATAAAAGATTAGATAATTTAGTTGGTTTGCCTAGTTTTGCACTCACTTGAAAACGATGTGCACTAATGTGGGTCTGATCGTGCAAAAGTGCAGGTGCTTAATTTGTAAATGGAGGATATAGCTAGGGTTAGGTTCTGCTGGTATCTTCTTCCTTGGGTAATTGATGTATATTGCTGTGTGGATAAGTCAAAGAATATTTCATTTTGATGAACTTCTCCTCCCTTGTGTTTATGTCTGTACAGATAGTATGATTTTCTCAGATTTATTTGTTTTCAAATTATTTGCTGAATAATTCCTGTAAATAATACCTGCTCATAGTTCATTTTTAAGCAGCCAACATGAAAGGTTTTTGCTCCCTGATTGACTGAGCGTAATTCTAAGAATCAGATTTCTGATGTGAATACTCATGAATTCAAAATTCACTTCCCATGAATATTTTCTAACATCTACTATTATTGGATATGGTAATAGCTATATGAATAGCTAATATAAATGAATATACTTGCCTAAAACTTTGTTTTGATGAATGTTCCTGCCAGTGAAGTTCTTCTAGAATATTCATGGAAAGTAACCACACAGGGGATGCAAACAGTTAAAGTGTGTTAATTTGCAAATGTGAATTAATATTCAGGAAAATTCTTTATAATATTCACCCATAGCTACTTATGTGTATATAGCCATGTCAGTTTTAGGTTCGAGTATGGCTGTGGAAAACAGCAATTCATTTTATTATTATCACAAAACAGTATGTAGGAAAAACTATGAAACAAGTTTCTATATTGTTTTGTTTCACTTTGGCAAAGCAAAGTGCTATCTATGTCCTAAGCACTATATATCTTTTTGCTAATCCCTGCAACACCTCTCTCAGGTAAAGTAAGTGTTGTAATCCCCATTTTACTGATAGGGAAAATTGACACACCTAATAGATAAATTACTTACTCAAGAACACAGTGAGTCAGTGGTGGAGAAGAGATTATTTTAAAGTGTTCCTGGTGTCTGGATGTTTGCTCAGTTTGCTAAGGCACACTGCTTTCAGGTGTAGGCCAATAATTTGTAATTTAGCACAAGACAACATAAACCAAAATTTGGCATGTGGCAGCTATTCTAGTTCCCAAATCCCAATAACAATCTCCTAAACCAGCCAGTCACCTTGACATGAAAAATTGGATGGTATTTTGGATTATTAGAGAACTTTTCAAACAACGTATGGGACATGTTGGACATGTGGCACTGAACAGCTACCTGTTCTCAAAACATTTGATGTGCAGTGCATAGAATAAGAGATGTCACCCATTGGTCTGTTGTCTAATATGTGTATACACCATGCAAAGGATCCCTGCTATCTAAGAAAGGAAATATATGTATGTATTAAATAAAAGCAAATAATATTTAACAAATAACTTATTAAACACGTTTCAGAACTCTTTTGCTGCAAACCAAGAAGACTGAAATCCTCAGGTGAATTTATTTTGAAATTATTCATAAATGTATGATTTTTTTTATGTTTTTGCATGTATGAAGAGTTCATAAATAGTTTGTTGGGAATATTCAATATTTAAAATGTTTGCTTTCTTGGCATCAGTCCCATAATTGAATCCTCCAAGACTCACCTTTCCACCCATACAGCGATCCAGTGACTTGGGACAGCATATAGGTGCAAGACTTGGCCTGAGCAAACCCAATTGCAAGAACAGGACCTTGAGTAGTTATAAAGACAGTGCCAAGTGATTTATATAACTTGATTGAATGATTTGAGTAATTTACCAACAGAGCATTAATAATGAATATTAAAATAAATATACAAACCAAAATTCATTTTTGTGGGAGATTTTTCAAAGGCACAAAGGACAGTATAGATTCCTGACTTCTACTGAAACTCAGTGGGAGTTGGGCACCTATCCTATATTTTGTGCCTTTGAAAATCTCCCCACTGATGAAAAGTGAATTTTAAAGCTCAGCTAGTCAACAGTGTTTGCACTGGCAAAACTCAGCCCTTGTAACGTTAGAGGAAACAACTATGGGTTTGTCTACACTTACCAGGGGTTCGATGCGCAGTGATCGATGCATTGGCAGTCGATTTTAGCAGGTCTAGTGAAGACCCGCTAAATCGACCGCAGATCATTCTCCCATCAACTCCTGTACTCCACCTGAATGAGAAATGCAAGGAGAGTTGATGGGAGAGCATCTCCAGTTGACATTGCGTGGTGTGGACCCCGTGGTAAGTAGATCTAAGTACGTCAACTTCAGCTACCTAACTTAGATCGATCTCCACCTGTAGTGTAGACAAGGCCTTAAAGTCGCATTCTAATGCACACCTGTGTGTTGCACATTAACTGAGCCATGTGTATTCTTCTGTCACACACACTAAAAGTCCCCTAGTGCACATTCACATAGTACTCTTTGAAACAGGGCTAAATTAACATGTACTTGGGAACTTTTAGTCCACACAAGCTGGGTCCAAACAGACCAGTTAGTGCACAACACACTGGTGTACATTAGAATTTACATGCCAACTAGTCTGGACCAAGGTACTATATAGACAAGTCCAAGGGAAGAGTTGCAGATGCAGTCAAAATGAAATTCGTTTTCAAATTTAAACAAATACTTGTGAAAAATATTCACTCTGCTCAGTGAACAGCACTAACCAGTTTACTTTATTTGTAGTTTAACTCTCATTGGCTCTTCAAGTTGCCAAATCTTACTATTTATGTGGAAATTTCCTCCTACACTTTAAACATTTTCCCCTTACTGATATGTGATAATGCTTAATATCAGCAAAGATTACTTCATCTCAGGACTGGCAAACATTGTTTCTGACCTGACAGGTTATTTGGAATACATTTGAAAAAAATGTAAGACACATGCTGACAACATTTAAAACAAATCATGAGGGATTAAAGAAAAGGAAGAAATGTTTTTATCTCCCACATAGTAGCTGGGAAAAGAGAGAATTCCTACACTGATTATCTTTGGGTTGTGTAATTTTTCTCAGTATACCTGGTGATAAAGCAGTTATCTCAAAAGAGTGAATGTTACAGTCCAATGGATTCCCAAGGTCACTGTAATTGGCAGATGGAAGAAGTTCTATCCTATCAACTTTCAGAATGGCACAGACTGTCTGCTTGCTTGACAGAACAGTAGAATAGATGAATTCTGCTTATACTGAGAGTGGGCTGCATAGCAATCAGCCAAATCCGTCAAACTGTATTCTTTTTACACACAGTATGCTTTTCTTCCTGTAAAGCACAAGCTTGCCTTTGTTTTCTCATAGAAAAAGTATATGCATCTCTCCTCTCCTTTGAAATGTCCTCTCAGCTCTTTGCTGCAATTCCAGATTGCATGAGCACCTCCAACGCTAACTCATGTCTTTCTGCTCCTGCAGACTGTTTGAACTGGTGCAATAATCTGGCCACCATGGATGTAGAAGCTCTTTACACCAGTATTCCACATGAGGATGGACTACAAGTTGTCAAGAACTGTATCCCTGATGAGGCCACGGCACACCTGGTGGCTGAGCTTTGTGACTTTGTCCTCACTGACAACCATTTCAGATTTGGGGACAACTTATACCTTCAAATCAGCAGCACGGCTATGGGTACCCACAGGGCCCCACAGTAAGCCAATATTTTTATGGGTGACTTAGAACAACGCTTCCTCAGCTCTTGTCCCCCTAGTACCCCTCCTTTACTTGCGCTACATTGATGACATCATCATATGGACCCATGAGAAGGAAGCCCTTGAAGAATTCCACCTGGATTTCAACAATTTACACCCCACCATCAACCTCAACCTGGACTAGTCCACACAAGAGATCCATTTCCAGGACACTACAGTGCAAATAAGTAATGGTCACATAAACACCACCCTATACCAGAAACCGACTGACTGCTATACTTACCTACATGCCTCCAGCTTCCATCCAGGACACATCACATGATCCATTGTCTACAGCCAAGCTCTGAAATGCAACTGAATTTGCTCCAATCCTTCAGACAAACACCTACAAGATCTTTATCAAGTATTCTTAAAACTACAATACGCACCTGGGGAAGTGAGGAAACGGATTGACAGAGGGAGATGGGTACCCAGAAGTCGCCTACTACAGGACAGGCGCAAAAAGGAAAATAACAGAACACCACTGGCCATCACATACAGCCCCCAGCTAAAACCTCTCCAGCACATCATCACTGATCTATAACCTATCCTGGAAAATGATCCCTCCCTCTCCCAGTTCTCGCTTACAGACAGCCCCCCAACCTGAAGCAAATACTTACCAGCAACTATACACCACACCACACCACAGAAACACTAACCCAGGAACCAATCCCTATAACAAACCTTGTTGCCTACTCTGTCCCTATATCTACTCTAGCAACACCATCAGAGGACCCAACCACATCAGTCACACCATCAGGGACTCATTCTACTAATGTGATATATGCTATCATGTGCCAGCAATGCCCCTCTGCTATGTACATTGGCCAAACCGGACAGTCTCTACGTTAAAGAATAAATGAACACAAATCGGACATCAGGAATGGTAACATACAAAAGCCAGTAGGAGAACACTTCAATCTTTCTGGACATTCTATAACAGATTTAAAAGTAGCCATACCTGAACAAAAAAAAACTTCAGAAACAGACTTCGAAGAGAAACTGCAGAACTAAAATTCATTTGCAAATTTAACACCATTAATTTGGGCTTGAATAGGAATTGGGAGTGGTTGGCTCTTTACAAAAGCAACTTTCCCTCTCCTGGAATTGACACTTCCTCATCAATTATTGGGAGTGGACTACATCCACCCTGATTGAATTGGCCCTGTCAACACTGGTTCTCCACTTGTGAGGTAACTTCCTTCTCTTCATGTGTCAGTATGACAATGCCTGCATCTGTAATTTTCACTCCATGCATCTGAAGAAGTGGGGTTTTTACCCATGAAAGCTTATACTCAAATAAATCTGTTAAGTCTTTTTAAGGTGCCACTGGACTCCTTGTTGTTTTTGTGGATACAGACTAACATGGCTACCCCCTAATAATTTTTTGTATCTCAAAGACCTACAGTACGAATAGCTGACATCGGCCCTTTCAAACCTTATCTAGATCTGAACCTACTTACAGAAAATTCTTTTGTGGATGTTAAAAATAGTACTGGTAGAATAATGTGCATGTTTGCAATGGTTTACACAGGTCTCAATTAAAAAGCCTCTTCCTGTTTGAAAGATTTGATGCAACACTTCAGGGGCCTAATGCAACTCTCATTTGGGACAATGGAAAGAAGCTACCTCATTTACCTGAATGGGAGTTCAATTCAGACCCAAAATGGTAAATACCAGTATTAGCGGTAATAGCTTTCAAACCAGCAGAAAATTTTTAAATTAACCCACTTTAATCAAGTTCTTCTGTATTATAAGGGGAATAAAAGTGTATTTTTGTACAGTTAAGGAAATAACATTAAGGGTCACAATGCAAAATACATTTAGCAGAATCCTTTTGCTTTACTATTTATATATCCCTTATTTTGGTATTGAAGGATGGGAGAACATAAAATTAACTATCTTGATTCTGCTTTGAGGATATCACACCTTGAAACAACAACCTTCCTTTAAAAATGAGTAATTTATTAGCTGCTTCATCATCAGGAATCCTCAAGGAATCCTCAACAGTGTATTATTTTGTTTACTGCACAATTATGTCCATGGCCCCCAAATTCTATAAGTTCTAGCAGAACAGAAATCCAGTGGAATGTTTCACTATTAATTCATCTGCACTGAGAAAATAGAGCAAAAGGAGCAAAAAAGGTAGACTCCACAAATTTAGTATTGCAATTATGAGAAATAATAATGTTCTGTGCAAAACAGCAAATTATCCTTAAGTTGAAAAAAGAAGGGAGTGAAAAGCCAAGATTATTAAAATTGTTTAGTGATTTTTCAGTGCCCAACTTTGGATACCTTAAAAGAGGTCTAATTTTCAAACAGTGTAAGTACCTACCCTCTGAAATGAGGTCCTTTAAAGCCTTTCAAATTGGGCACCGAAAAATTGTTATCCCAATTGTTATCCCAACTCTAAACACTAATCACTAATCACATTTGAAAATCTTGGCCCAAATACTCTAAGCACTAGAGAGGAAGTGTGATTTAAGAATAAGGCTGACCAACTTGGTATCATTAAAATAAGAACCGACCCCAAACTGATGTTTAAAGAAGTTGACACAATTTTTCCCTCTTTCCCATTTTTGTACTGTCACAGACCAGAGTAGAATACCTTCTTGCAGTCTTAATCTGTACAAAAGATTTTGCAATAAAACCAGATTAAAAAACCAAATTCTCCATTGTTTAGGATTTTCTTACTAACCTATAACTGGTAAATGGACCAAAATGTTCACTGAAGTAATGTAAATGTCAATGAACCTAAGCAGCATTACAGCTGAAACTCAAATGAGTTTCCCCATATTGAATAATTCCCATTCCCATAACAGCCCCCCCCCCATAAACACCAATGTATATGTCCATATCTTCTAGTTGTTAGCCTCGGTGGCTTGTTACCAAGACCCTATATACTCAGGGGCAAGTTAGACCTAAACTCTGTAGTAAAATCCTTAGTTTTTCTAGCTTTCTAGTGCAGTGGTTCCCAAACTAGGGGTGTCGCTTGTTCAGGGAAAGCCCTGGCAGGCCAGGCTGGTTTGTTTACCTGCCGCGTCTGCAAGTTCGGCCCATTGCAACTCCCAGTGGCTGTGGTTCGCCGCTCTCAGCCAATGGGAGCTGCAGGAGGCAGCGCGGACTGAAGGACACCCGGGGCTTCCCCTGAACAAGTAGTGCCCATAGTTTGGGAACCACTGTTCTAGTGCAATAGAATGGAAATTCTGTGGCAGCATCATGTACATTTTAAAAATAGAGGAAGTTTTGTTTGTGTATGTGTGTGTGTGTGAGTGTGTACGTGGATTAATTATGAAAATTAACAATGCAGTCAGTATAGTCACCTCTGTTGTATACATTTTGTTAATCAATTCAATGTATTTGAGGCTGTCCTGCATTTTCATTTTCAGTGTGCTGCAGAAGATTGCATTGACCATGCATCACTGGCTCATGGAAGTTGTCAGGGGAGAAGCTGTAGGTTTTGGCACTTCTGGAGGCCTGGGAAGTGGTTTGAGATTGTGGGATTCTTGGCTAAAACTATCAGCAGTGAAGTAGTTTGTGTTATCTGCAAAACAGACATTGATTTCTACAGATTTATTCATTGTTTGCAATTTTTTAAGATAGTATATTTATGCTAAGATATGTTAGCTGATAGGTTGTTTGCAATCTATAAATTTTGAGCATATCTTTGCTGATTAATTATTTTTTATATGAGATTAGTTGGTTAAGGCACCTGGTATTGCTACTGCTGCTTTGAGTGACTCTAATGAGGCAAGCACTTGCAATGCAAGTAGGGTACATCCTTATACGTATGTGTGTGTGCGTGTGTGTGTGTGTGTGTGTGTGCGCGCATGCATAAAGGTGTTTGCATAAAGAACGGATCTTTTCCCAACACTCAGGTGAACAAACATCCATCCACACAAATGCTCATGACCTAATTACAAAATAATTCCAAATTAGAGTTAATGTTTGTGAAGGCTCTTAAGCAAAGAAAACAGTCATAGGATAAGACGGAAGGTCCTCTCATGGATCAGTTACTGGTTAAAGGGTAGGAATAAATGATCAGTTTTCAGAATGGAGAGAAGTGTCAGTTTCCCCCAGCGTTCTGTACTTGGACCAGTGCTGTTCAACATATTCATAAATGATCTGAAAAAAGGGGTAAACAGTGAGGTGGCAAAATTTGCAGATGATACAAAACTACTCAGGATGGGTAAGTCCAAAGCAGATTGTGAAGAGTTACAAAGGGATCTCACAAAACTGGGCAACAAAATGGCAGATGAAATTCAATGTTGATAAATGCAAAGTAATTCACATTGGGAAACATAATCCCCACTATACATATAAAATGATGGGGTCTAAATTAGCTGTTATCACTTAAGAAAGAGCTCTCTGAGTCATTGTGGATAGTTCTCTGAAAACATCCACTCAATGTGCAGCGGCAGTCAAAAAAGCTAAAGAATGTTGGAAATCATTATGAAAGGGATAGATAATAAGACAGAAAATATCATATTGCCTCTATATAAATCCATGGTACGCCCACATCTTGAATAGTGCATGCACATCTGGTCACCCCCATCTCAAAAAAGACATATTGGAATTGGAAAAGGTACAGAACAGGGCAAAAAAAATGCTTAGGGGTATGGAAGAGCTTCGATATGAAGAGAGATTACTAAAACTGAGACTGTTCAGATTGGAAAAGCGATGACTAAGAGGAGAGGTGAGATCTATAAAATCATGACTGGTATGCCGAAAGTAATTAAGGAATTATTTACTCCTTCTCATAACACACAGGGGTCATCAAATGAAATTAATAGGCAGCAGGTTTAAAACAAATAAAAAGAAGTATTTCTTCACACAATACACAGTCAACCTGTGGAATACTTTGTGAGAGTATGCTGTGTTCAAAAAAGACTATAACAGGGTTCAAAAAAGAGCTAAGTAAGTTCATGGAGGATAGGTCCATCAATAGCTATTAGCCAGGATGGGCAGGGATGCAAAACCATGCTCTGAAGTGTCCCTAGCCAGAAGCTGGGAATGGGTGACAGGACGGATCACTTTGGTTACCTGGTCTGTTCATTCCCTCTGAAGCATCGGGCATTGGCTGCTGTCAGAAGACAGGATACTGGGCTGGATGGACTGTTGGTCTGACCCAGTATGACCTTTATGTTCTTTTGATTTTGCCCTTCTAAATAGCAATGAATGACTAGGAAAATTTGAAATCGCTAGAGTAGATGAATTAGCAAATAAGAGGAAAAACCACAAAGAAGGAATAACAACGTCTTTTAATTTTAATGATTTATTATGATACTTAATAGTACAATAGTAAATAGTATTAAATGTTTTGTAAGACTTTTCTGAAAATAATGTAATCTTAGTAATATAAGACCACATTATAGCCTCTGATGGCACACTTTTTGACAAGAGGTGGGGAGATACCACTTTTTTTTTTAAATATAAAATGTGGAAAATAAATGAAGTTCTAAGGTAATATATCACCAGATCAACAGATTTCTGATTCGATATTGTATAGCTGAATTGTGGGATCAGTGCCATTTTCTGAAGTTGTTAATTACCAGACTAAAGGCCAGCACATAGTGCTACATAAAACTGGCAATAAATCACCACTAGAGGCTTGCTTTTTATATTTTATTACACAAAAAGCTATTGTTTTAAATTAAGAAATTAATTGAAGGAAAGAAATGGAAGTAAGATTTAAAAAATGGTGGTTCATATGCTAGGCAGCTCTGTATTTATAAGTCTCAAGAACTTTTAAAATATATATTAAAATGTACTTGAAGTTTTTTATTTTTAGCACATGCAATTATCTATATTTTAAGAATATTTATGAGAATTATTACATAGATAGTGACAATGTGCAATTATAGGAAGAATAAAGTGAGGGTCTTGTAGTCTGTGACAGTCTAGGCCCCTAGGGTCAGGGCACCGTGGCCTAGCGGCCAGAGTCTCTAGAGGTGGGGTGCCCACCAAGGGGTGTTGCAGCCCCTGTAGGGGGGCCTGGGCCCACCTGACTCCACTGGGCCCTGACCCAGGGACCTAACAGTGGCATAGCAACTTGCCACTGACTCAGTGCGGGGGTCCTACCAAAACACGCTGAGGTTTCCTGGCTGGGAGGTACCACTCCATCACCCTCCCTGGGTCACTTCCTACCAGTGTCTACATTAGGGTCTCCCATGAGACATCAGGTTCTCTGTGGTCAGCTGGGTCGGTCGACTCCAGTGGCTCCTCCAGTCGCCGGGGTGCAGGTGGGCCTAGGGAGGCTCTGATTCCGGGTGCAGTCAGGGGCTGTGGCTGGCCCTCCACAGGAGCTTGCCAGCCAGGTCCTTCCCCTGCGGCTTCCAGCCCAGAATGAGCTGGGCTTCCTCCCTTTATACTGCTAGAGCATTTGGATCATGTCCCATCCTGTTGGGGAGGCAGGACTTCCACTGTCAATAATATGGCCTTAACCCTGCCTGGGCTAGTGCGGCGTCAGCAGATCCCATCACATAGTCCTATATATATACAACTCTCAAACTAGATGTAAACCTGTGGATCCAGCTTACTGAAGATCCCATGGTACTTTTTGCAACACTATTGGTAACAGTTGTGGTGATCTGACCAAATCCTAAAATAGACAATTCTGTTATGTTTATCTGAAATCCACCAGAAGTTTCAATTGTATACAGCCTCCTTAACTCCTGCTGCTCAAGAGTCTGAACCAAAGCCCAATTGACTTCAGAGGTTGGGTCAGGTTCCTATTGTGTAATGTTTAAACAGTTCTGTTCCACCCGGAAAGTTGTTGCATTTCAGAGCTGGGTGAAGTGATTCCAGTAATAGTTCCTATGGTCCCATTCAGAGTAAAGAGGTTTGATCCAACACCCATTGAATTAAAGTGAGAGATTACCAATGTCTTCAATGGGCACTGGATCTAATGTTACCCTAATAAAAATGATACCAACAGGATCTTGTAAGAGGGACAAGGCAAACTGCCACGTCTATTGTAAATACAACCAAATATTCCTATATGTAATTTCTATATAGATCCATTCACACACACAGACATTCACACACAGGTTCTACATAAAGGTTGTTATAGTTACCAGCCAGATGTTGCTTGTGCCAAGTCACTGTCCAGGTGGCCTGGACACAAGAGTGGAGCTGAGTCATTGTCAGATGCACATCCGATGCTCCTGGAGGGTGGTCGTAGAACCAGACTCAAAGAACACAGTCCCTGGATCCACTTTTTATAGGTCTCTGGTTCATACAAGTCTATGGAAGTTGCTTATTCATGCTGAATTTACAATTGAGATGACCATCAATCAGCTCAGTCAACAGGTGGTACATCCATGACAGCTCCATGATGACTAGGTGTTATCTTCTTCTTCTTCCTTGATGCATTTTGGGTGGATTCTGGTTCACCCTCCGGGGGTCATCCGGTTATCTCCACTTTGCATATTCTTCAGCCCATGAATATCAAGGTTGAAATTCTTAGGATTAGGCTGGCACCATTTACTAACCAATTGTTTCCCTGCTTCAGGCTCTCAATTGCATGCACTCATCATTCATTCTTTTACTTAACAACGCAATCTTTGACTCTTGATTCATTTACCAAGTTTTATCCCACTGTCTATTTTTCCCTCTTTGGATACCAAGATTTACATAGGCATGACAAGGGGCCCCTGCGCGGGAAGAGCATCAGGGTGTTGTTTTAAAGAACTTGTGGCACCTTAGAGACTAACAAATTTATTAGAGCATAAGCTTTTGTGAGCTACAGCTCAATACAGACTAACACGGCTGCTACTCTGAAACCTGTTTTAAAGAACAGCATTGTTTCCTCAAAGTTCTTACCACTTTCCAGCACAGACTCTTTGTCCTGTACTGGCCTGAAATAATTAGCACTTTGGCCTTGCATTTGTTACAGAGTGAAATTCAACTGATGTTCATATCTTTTTACAATACCTATATACTCTTTTGTCTATCTTTACTTCTACTACTATATAATCATAATTCTATCATACTTGTATAACTTTGAGGGCGACCCAACACTAATCCAAAATGAATAGGCCAGGGGTATTTACTCCAAAACCTGGATAGTTTTGTGTCATCTCCACTATGTCATCTCATCTTCATGCAAGGCCTGCAGAAGGGCCTGAAAGTGGGGCCTAAACTGGCAGAGCAAACCAGTGAACTACGGAAAGCACTGCTAACAGTCTGCAGATCCCTGACTGGACACACAAATGGCATTTCTCTCCTTGATCCTTTCAGGCTTCCATCTTAAATGTGGCAGCAAAGCAGGCCTGGATGCCCCACTGCTCCTGGCTCCTGTGCCCTGTGTATAATGGGAGTAATGAAAGAAAAGTTAGCATGGCTGCTCGCAGCATTAACTAATCCTCTTTGGTGTAGAAAATGGATTATGTAGAAAAGGGAACAAGCCGTTGAAGGTCAGGGTAGGGTGGGGGGGAGGGGCAGTTCCCTAATTTCTCCTTTGTGTTGTCTGGCCAATAAGATTCTTTTTTCCTGTTCAGTTCGTTTCCTCTGTGGTTAATTGAGGCAGGAAGGTAGAGGTTGGCAGAGAAATTATTAGAGCCACATTTCCTTTCATATCAGCTCCAAGGCCTATTTCCATTGGATTTCCAAGATTTGTTTCCTCCTGTAATGTGACATTTGGTACAGGAACCTTTGTCTGCAAAGTGCTTTGGGATCCTTTGAGTGCAAGAGGATATGTAAATGCCAGATGTTAAATTAAGAAATGCACACCGAAGGCCTCATTCTCATCCCATTGATGTAACTGAGAACTTTGCCATTGACTTAAATAGGAATAGAGTCAGGTCCCAAGCTGACGGGCCTGATTCACCTCCAGCTTGCACGCTTCATAGTCATTTAGGCCCTGATTCAGCAAGGTATTTTTGCACATAGCTTTAAGTATGTGAGTAGTTTTGCTATCTTTAATTACATGTGGTTTGATATCCTCCTGAAATGAGGCCCTATGCCTGTGTAAGGGGAATGCAAAATGCTACTAAACTGGATTTTTCCATTCACACTAATAGCACCATCCCCCACCTCCATATCACGGCTTTAAACGACCACATAAGATGCAGAGAGTGGAAACTCTGGCCCATTGGTTTTTATTCTGAGATACCAGTGCAGTGGATGTAGTGGATATGAACAGCAATTTCTGAATCCAGATGGCTTATATTCCAATATTAGTAATGTAATATCGTAACCAATATTCAAGTTCAGCCCTTTTTATCCTTTAAGAAATGCTGTACCAAGGCTCATAGAACATAATTTGATATCCTCTGACTTAGTGCTAACATATTACAACCATCAGATCCCCTGAGTCCTGAAGTTTGCAAAGATCATTTCTTTTTTAGATTAGACCAAATTTCTGTAGAAGACATTCTATTGTTCAGAGTAATAATTGTTTCATATAAAATATAATAACACAAGGGTCCTAAATTAATAAGGAGGCTTACGGAATACTTGATGGTGTAATGTATCTCAGCACATCATATGATAAAAATTGTGGTTTTGCTAGAGACTTTGTAAGGCACCAATACACATCCTTTTTTACGTCAGTATCATTTAGAATTGTCATGGATTACACACACTTCTCACTTGGGGAAAAAGCATTTTTTCAGTCAACCAAGGTTTATGTATCAAGTTAATACATGATTTTTCTGAGAGTGCAAAGCTAACCTTCTATGTTTTGTTTCATGAAAATTCTCATGATGAAACTAGAAACAGTTATGACATACTTGTGAATTTTTCCAAATGCAGTAGTTTTTACCTAGCATTATTATTAGTATTTATTCATATGTATTAATGTAGCACCTAGAGATCCCAATCAGGAATCAGGACCCCACTGAATTCGGTGCTGTACAGCATGAAATCGAAAAGCCATCCCTACCCCACAGAACCACTTTTGCAAGTTTATCCTCACTTTAGACAACGTATTGTCATTGCTTAGGGATGATTATGTGTCTCCAACATGTTATGTATATTGCTTACTGTGATGGGTATACAAACCCCACACTGGACAATAAGAGGTAACGGAGCTGCTCTGGGCTCAGCAGACTCTGCCCCATCACACCTGCAAGGCATGCACAGGCTTGAGGAGGAGCTTAAAAGGAGACCAGAACAGCTCACTTATCAGCAGATTAGGAAGGAGAGCAGACATTTAACTTTCAGCTCCTGAGAAAAGGACAGAGGGAAGACTTCCCAGACAGCCACTGCCTGAAGGTCAATGAGTTGACCCCTCCACACTTGCATTTCATGAAACTCCTTCAGCACAATTTTTATACATTAAAAGCCATTCTACCATCAGATAGGCATGTGTCACTCCCACAGATTCCAATAGGGGATGCATAAACAGATCAAAGGGCTTAATTTGACCCTATTTGAACCTGAGGGTTGTAGGGGGGTTTTATGTGAGATAACAGAAGGAAAGAAGATACCTTTCTCTAATGATGTCAGTCATATTCCTATATAAGTCTACATTAGATTATTATGTGTTTGCTTTTCATGTTTAATCATTAGCAGTACAGCCAGGATAAGGAAAGAAAACATCTGTGTATCCTAAAGGAAAATTAACTTCTTTTGAAAGGTCAGCATAATTTAACTGCATAGTCCTCATTCCAACATCAGATATCTTAACCTTGATAAGAGACGTTTTCAGGATTGTGAGACGGTGTTTATATATATATATATATATATATATATATATATATATATATATATATAAATTTCTAATATGAAATTAGTTTTTAAATGATATAACTATAAAATTAGTTTTAGCATAGTGAGGAAACTGTTACAAAAGAAATAAGATGAGGATGACACCATTCCAGTGTAGCCCATAGCAACAAAATTAACAATTTCTTAACTGATGCGGTACAGCATATATAATATATGTGCTATCAATGGAGTCCACAGGAAGGTGGCACATTGTACCATATGTGGGAGTTAATGAATTTATTTTCAATATTTTGCAGAAGTGCCTTACAGATTGTGCACCATGAAAGAGAATGTAATAAATGTACAAAAGATGCATTATAATTACTGCACCTCTATTTCTGGGACAGAAAAAGATACACCATCAGTTGCTCTCTCATAATAGCCAGATCTGCACACCTAGTTCACCTGCCCAAATATTCTGTACAAGAAGCTAACTCCAGCCTAGAAGTTTAGGGGGCAAATTCAATACAGTATTTAAGCACATGCTTAAGTCTCATTGAAATGTAGGTGTGGTAATGGCATGATGACCATCAGAAGTTGCTGAAGAGGAATGAAAGTGCAATTTGATTGTAAATCAGAAGATAGGTGAAAGGAAATACATTCAGGACATAAGATGAAGCAGAGAGTAAAATTATATTTATTGCAAGTGGTTAAATGGTGAAGTTAGATTGTGTACCCCTGTTCCCCCCTGACTTTCCTTTGGATTTGTGTGCCTCATTCCCTAGTGTCTTTTGAGAAGGTTTTTTGGGCGGGGGGGGGGGATGAAGACTAAGAGCTTCCTAGAATTTATCTCCCCGACTTTGTCCAAGAGATTAGGATATATGCAATGTCCTTTTTCATTGTCAGACTTTTCTTGCTGTGAGTAATTCGGCTTGCTTGTCAGACAAGGTTATTATTTTATAATAATAATTTTATATAATTGTGACCAGGGTTGTAAGGGGGCCATTCTGAAATTGCTCAGTCAGGGCACACTGCAAAGAATGGGGCAGACAATTTCCAAAACTGGTGGTTATTTCTAATACTTAGAGTCAACAAACCAGCAACCAGACAGCTTTTACAATACTTTTACTGGTTACCCAGAAGCCAGAAATACAGTTCCATTAAAGCAACCCAGTCTTGGGCTCCCACCCAGACAGCCAAGTCAAATATGAGGAAGATTACTGAAAATCTTGTTCATCATATAAAAAGTTCTACCAATCTAGAAGGACTGGACACTTACCAACCAGATTAATGAATATCTCTGATGTTACCCAAATATACGCTTACAGCCAATTCTTATTAACTAAACTAAGATTTATTGCAAAAGAAGAGAGAGAGTATTGGTTAAAAGGTCATTATACATAAAGATATAAATAGAGTTCTTAGGTCAGTTTCATAGTAGAGATGGTGAGCTTTAGAGTTGCAAAGAGTTCTTTCAGAATTAGTTCATCAGGTTAGTCCAGTGTTCAATATCAGGGCGATCCAGAATGAAACTGGAGACCTCGGTCTTGCAACTCAGACTTCCCCTGATGAAGCTTAAGTAGATCTAAGATACAGGATCAGTGTCCTAGAGTTTTTTTTATAGATTCCTGACAGGCTGTTGACAACCTCTTGAGAACAGATGTTCCTTGGGTGAAACATTGTGGCTTTGAAATAAAAACCTTCTATTTCCTAAGCACTGGTAATTAGCTGCTAGGTAGTTTACTATAAACTTCAAAGAGAAATCAAACAATGATATTACTACATTCACAGTTCATCTAAATGTTAACATCTCCTTTTGATCTCTGAATTAACAGAATACAGTGACAGACAGGAACCATTCAGTTACACTGGCAACCTCTAGCAATATATATGTAAACACACTATAGAGAGGCGGTGTAGCATCCCTCCGAGCCAGAGAGGGAGGGACCACTCTCTGCCCAGCTGGGCAGAGTCTGGCCAGGTCCACCCCCCTCCATCGGAAGTTGAGAAGTGGGGCAGGAAGTACAAAAGGTGGAGCTCCTAGCCCAGTGGAGGCTGAGCCAGGAAAGGAGACAAGATGCACCCTGCTTGCTGCTGCCCACCGAACTTGCTGCTGAGCCAGGCGGCGGCCCAGACCTGGAGAAGCCCGAGGCTGAGGAGGAGCTGGTGGGATTTCTGGCGGCCAAATACTCTGACGAACCGGAGTCGGATGTGGAACTTTGGTAGGAAGTTTAGTTTGATGATGTTGTGGCTTAACAGCTGGTCAGCAAGTTACGGGAGGATCTCTGCTGACCCAGTGGTGGGACACCCGCTGCTGTTAGGCCCCTGGGCTGGAATGCAGTGTAGCCGGGTGGGCCTGTGTTCCCCTACCCCTGGCACCCACCTCTCGGGTGGCAGCCTCCCCACCATTGGCCACATGGCCACTGCTTGCCAGTGTCCCCTGCCTACGGGTTAGTGCTATAGACTGCTTAATTGCTCTACCCTGCCTAGGGGCCTCGGGCCTCTTGACCATTGGGAAGTAACCCTGGTACAAAGGCTGGGACGCTGCACCTACTCTGCTAATTCCCCCAATAGTAGGCCGCTATCCTGGTGATGTACTGAGGCGGGGTGGCGTCCCTCCAAGCCAGAGTAGGAGGGACAACTGCTTCCATACTACACACACACAAACCACAATTATCATCTACTAATATGTCCCTAAAAGCTGAATCTGGGTCAGTTAGCCTGCTAGTTGTATAACCCTTTCTGACCTTGTCATAAATATAAAGGGAAGGGTAAACACCTTTAAATCCCTCCTGGCCAGAGGAAAAACCCTTTCACCTGTAAAGGTTAAGAAGCTAGGATAACCTCGCTGGCACCTGACCAAAATGACCAATGAGGAGACAAGATACTTTCAAAGCTGGAGGCAGGGAGAGAAACAAAGGTTCTCTGTCTGTGTGAGGCTTTTGCCAGGAACAACAAAGGAATGGAGTCTTAGAACTTAGTAAGTAATCTAGCTAGATATGCCTTAGATTCTGTTTTGTTTAAATGGCTGATAAAAGAAGCTGTGCCGAATGGAATGGATATTCCTGTTTTTGTGTCTTTTTGTAACTTAAGGTTTTGCCTAGAGGGATTCTCTGTTTTGAATCTGATTACCTTGTAAGGTATTTACCATCCTGATTTTACAGAGGTGATTCTTTTACTTTTTCTTCAATTAAAATTCTTCTTTTAAGAACCTGATTGCTTTTTCATTGTTCTTAAGATCCAAGGGTTTAGGTCTGTGTTCACCGAGGTAAATTGGTGAGGATTTTTATCAAGCCTTCCCCAGGAAAGGGGGTGTAGGGTTTGGGAGGATTTTACGGGGAAAGACGTTTCCAAGCAGGCTCTTTCCCTGTTACATATTTGTTAGATGCTTGGTGGTGGCAGCAATAAAGTCCAAGGGCAAAAGGTAAAATAGTTTGTACCTTGGGGAAGTTTTAACCTAAGCTGCTAAAAATAAGCTTAGGGGGTTTTTCATGCAGGTCCTCACATCTGTACCCTAGAGTTCAGAGTGGGGAAGGAATCTTGACAGGCTCTGTGTCACAATAATAATATAACTTCTTTCTTTCAATGTATTTACTGTCCCGGTCCCCAACTCTAGATGCAATGGCATAATGGGGTGGCCTTGGGGAGCACAGCTAAGCTGACATACTATGATATTGATTTTCTAAGTGTTATATATTTTTTTTGCCACGTTCAGCCTTGGGATAAGTGATTTTTAAATAAATCTAAATAAAAGGTGGGAAGAAAAAGAACACTTCCCTTTCTAGCAAAGGGGAAACAAGTAGGAGGTGCTTTTTAATGTGCTCAGAGAGCAGCCTGTCCAGGAGGAAAGTAAAGGCAACTAAATTGAGAGAGACAACCTAGATTGCCTCAAGAGTCCTCAGTCCCTAAATATTACATAGTTGGGCAGAAAGATGGTATCTCGAAACATCTGGTACCATGAAGTAACCAGCTATTCAGATTAAGTACTGGAAACATATTTACTTCAGGAATATGAATTGAGAGGAAAAGGGAATCTAACCCCTCAAAGCGTAATCACAAATCACACACGTCTCTGAAACAATCACAAACTTCCTTCATTCTACTTCCCTGTAAAATGGAGTGTCACCATATGTAACATCAGGCTTGATGCAGCTCCCACTGCAGTCAATGACAGGTTTGGCATTGACTTAAAAATGAGGCGATCCTAACCCTGTCTGGTATATGTGTTCCACTGTATGCTGTAATGTATTCATTTTAGCAGAACTGGTGGAATGATTCTTAGCAGTGACTATCTATGTAAAAAGAAAAGGAGTACTTGTGGCACCTTAGAGACTAACAAATTTATTAGAGCATAAGCTTTCGTGAGCTACAGCTCACTTCATCGGATGCATTTGGTGGAAAAAACAGAGGAGAGATTTATATACACACACACAGAGAACATGAAACAATGGGTTTATCATACACACTGTAAGGAGAGTGATCACTTAAGATAAGCCATCACCCACAGCAGGGGGGGGAAAGGAGGAAAACCTTCCATGGTGACAAGCAGGTAGGCTAATTCCAGCAGTTAACAAGAATATCAGAGGAACAGTGGGGGGTGGGGTGGGGGGGAGAAATACCATGGGGAAATAGTTTTACTTTGTGTAATGACTCATCCATTCCCAGTCTCTATTCAAGCCTAAGTTAATTGTATCCAGTTTGCAAATTAATTCCAATTCAGCAGTCTCTCGTTGGAGTCTGTTTTTGAAGCTTTTTTGTTGAAGTATAGCCACTCTTAGGTCTGTGATCGAGTGACCAGAGAGATTGAAGTGTTCTCCAACTGGTTTTTGAATGTTATAATTCTTGACGTCTGATTTGTGTCCATTCATTCTTTTACGTAGAGACTGTCCAGTTTGGCCAATGTACATGGCAGAGGGGCATTGCTGGCACATGATGGCATATATCACATTGGTAGATGCGCAGGTGAACGAGCCTCTGATAGTGTGGCTGATGTGATTAGGCCCTATGATGGTATCCCCTGAATAGATATGTGGACAGAGTTGGCAACGGGCTTTGTTGCAAGGATAGGTTCCTGGGTTAGTGGTTCTGTTGTGTGGTGTGTGGCGTGTGGTTGCTGGTGAGTATTTGTTAGTCTCTAAGGTGCCACAAGTACTCCTTTTCTTTTTGCGAATACAGACTAACACGGCTGCTACTCTGAAACCTGTCATTATGCAAGGCACTGAATTTAGCCGTATAGAGTGGAAATCTGTCAACTTCATGAAAAAACTCGCACAGATACAGACAGACATCATCTTCCTCTCCAAATGCAAACAGATGGACATCACACCGAAAGGACTGAAGGTAAAAAATCCATTACAATCTACATACCACACAGACTATGCTGACAGCTTGTGCCACACACTCTCAAGGAAACTGCGGAACCACCTGATTAACATCCTCTACAGCAAACAGGGAAAGATTAAGAATGAGCTCTCAAAACTGGATACTCTCATAAAGAACCAACCTTCCACACAAACTTCCTTGTGGCTGGACTTTACAAAAACTAGACAAGCCATTTACAAAACACACTTTGATTCTCTACAAAAGAAAAAGGACACTAAGCTATCTAAACTACTATATGCCACAAGGGGCCACAACAATAGTTCCCGTAACCCACCGAGCAATATTGTTAATCTATCCAACTATACTCTTAGCCCAGCGGAAGAATCTGTCCTATCTCGGGGCCTCTCCTTTTGCCCCTCCACCCCCACGAACATGATACAGTTCTGTGGTGACCTAGAATCCTATTTTCGACGTCTCAGACTCAAGGAATATTTCCAACACACCTCTGACCAACATATTAACCCACAGAGACCTTCCTGCCAATACTACAAAAAGAAGGATTCTGGGTGGACTCCTCCTGAAGGTCGAAACAGCAGCCTGGATTTCTACATAGACTGCTTCCGCCGACGTGCACGAGCTGAAATTGTGGAAAAGCAGCATCGCTTACCCCATAACCTCAGCCATGCAGAACACAGTGCCATCCACAGCCTCAGAAACAACTCTGACATCATAATCAAAAAGGCTGACAAAGGAGGTGCTGTCGTCATCATGAATAGGTCGGAGTATGAACAAGAGGCTACTAGGCAGCTCTCCAACACCACTTTCTACAAGCCATTACCCTCTGATCCCACTGAGAGTTACCAAAAGAAACTACAGCATTTGCTCAAGAAACTCCCTGAAAAAGCACAAGAACAAATCCGCACAGACACAGCCCTGGAGCCCCGACCTGGGGTATTCTATCTGCTACCCAAGATCCATAAACCTGGAAATCCTGGACGCCCCATCATCTCAGGCATTGGCACCCTGACAGCAGGATTGTCTGGCTATGTAGACTCCCTCCTCAGGCCCTTCGTTACCAGCACTCCCAGCTATCTTCGAGACACCACCGATTTCCTGAGGAAACTACAGTCCATTGGTGATCTTCCTAAAAACACCATCCTAGCCACTATGGATGTAGAAGCCTCTACACCAACATTCCACACAAAGATGGACTACAAGCCGTCAGGAACAGTATCCCCGATACTGTCACGGCTAACCTGGTGGCAGAACTTTGTGACTTTGTCCTGACCCATAACTATTTCACATTTGGTGACAATGTATACCTTCAAATCAGCGGCACTGCGATGGGTACCCGCATGGCCCCACAGTATGCCAACATTTTTATGGCTGACTTAGAACAACGCTTCCTCAGCTCTCGTCCCCTAATGCCCCTACTCTACTTGCGCTACATTGATGACATCTTCATCATCTGGACCCATGGAAAAGAAGCTCTTGAGGAATTCCACCATGATTTCAACAATTTCCATCCCACCATCAACCTCAGCCTGGACCAGTCCACACAAGAGATCCACTTCCTGGACACTACGGTGCTAATAAGCGATGGTCACATAAACACCACCCTATATCGGAAACCTACTGACCGCTATTCCTACCTACATGCCTCTAGCTTTCATCCAGATCATACCACTCGATCCATTGTCTACAGCCAAGCGCTAAGATATAACCGCATTTGCTCCAACCCCTCAGACAGAGACAAACACCTACAAGATCTCTATCATGCATTACTACAACTACAATACCCACCTGCTGAAGTGAAGAAACAGATTGACAGAGCCAGAAGAGTACCCAGAAGTCACCTACTACAGGACAGGCCCAACAAAGAAAACAACAGAACGCCACTAGCCATCACCTTCAGCCCCCAACTAAAACCTCTCCAACGCATCATCAAGGATCTACAACCTATCCTGAAGGACGAGCCATCACTCTCTCAGATCTTGGGAGATAGACCAGTCCTTGCTTACAGACAGCCCCCCAATCTGAAGCAAATACTCACCAGCAACCACACACCACACAACAGAACCACTAACCCAGGAACCTATCCTTGCAACAAAGCCCGTTGCCAACTCTGTCCACATATCTATTCAGGGGATACCATCATAGGGCCTAATCACATCAGCCACACTATCAGAGGCTCGTTCACCTGCGCATCTACCAATGTGATATATGCCATCATGTGCCAGCAATGCCCCTCTGCCATGTACATTGGCCAAACTGGACAGTCTCTACGTAAAAGAATGAATGGACACAAATCAGACGTCAAGAATTATAACACACTTCAATCTCTCTGGTCACTCGATCACAGACCTAAGAGTGGCTATACTTCAACAAAAAAGCTTCAAAAACAGACTCCAACGAGAGACTGCTGAATTGGAATTAATTTGCAAACTGGATACAATTAACTTAGGCTTGAATAGAGACTGGGAATGGATGAGTCATTACACAAAGTAAAACTATTTCCCCATGGTATTTCTCCCCCCCACCCCACCCCCCACTGTTCCTCTGATATTCTTGTTAACTGCTGGAATTAGCCTACCTGCTTGTCACCATGGAAGGTTTTCCTCCTTTCCCCCCCCCTGCTGTGGGTGATGGCTTATCTTAAGTGATCACTCTCCTTACAGTGTGTATGATAAACCCATTGTTTCATGTTCTCTGTGTGTGTGTATATAAATCTCTCCTCTGTTTTTTCCACCAAATGCATCCGATGAAGTGAGCTGTAGCTCACGAAAGCTTATGCTCTAATAAATTTGTTAGTCTCTAAGGTGCCACAAGTACTCCTTTTCTTTTTGCGAATACAGACTAACACGGCTGCTACTCTGAAAACTATCTATGTAGACAGCGTGGATTAGCATACTGAAGGTAGCATATAAATAGAAATGAAGATTTTGTGGTTCATAAATATTTGCTGCTCCAAGATCAGGAATATACCAGTGGCTCTTATCCTGGAATCTTTCAAATACTTCACAATGATTCATTTGCTTTATATATGTGTGTGACACAGAGAGCTTCAGAGAGGCAATGAGAACAAATACTTGTTTTTTTTCACTATTTCAGTAATATTAAAAACCTGGAAACAAGCAGAGTTGTCACCAATAAAAAGTTGTCATTTACTAGCCATTACCACACCATGCAAGGGTATTTCCCTATAGAACAAACAGGAAATAACTTCTGCATTTTGGAGACTATGGTACAGTAACTGCTGGTAAAAGTTGATTTTATGACAACCACTGCACCTTAAATTTACAGCTGCTTCTACCTGCCTTTCCATTTTGAGGAGGCTAAGGGTTGATCCCTGCTTACCTGCTGAAGGTCAGCGCAGATGGATAATTTCATTTAGTTTTGGTCTCTTTATATTCAGGCAGTAAATCTTTCCTTTTCTAATGCTTCCCATATTCCTGGCTGCCCTTTGCTGTGACTACTGCATCTGTGTGAGACCTTATGTGCTACGTGATACTTACCTGGATGCTGAATTTTGTCATTTTTGTTTAGTCTCTGTGAACAACAGAGCTCAGCTGAAACTGTAGTTCAGCATCCTGACGTACCAGTTTAATTTTTACCAACATTTAAAAATAAAAAAAACCCTGACAAACTTACAGCTTTACATCTGCAATAATGATGGTGAGGAATCATTTCTCATGAGATAATCCTATCTTTGCAGTATTAGAGAGAGTTCCCCTCTGGCACTGTTAAACATGAGGCTCAAGAGCTATCTTGCTCTTATGAAAAAAGAAAAGGAGTACTTGTGGCACCTTAGAGACAAGTACTCCTTTTCTTTTTGCGAATACAGACTAACACGGCTGCTACTCTGAAATCTTGCTCTTATGAATTGAACTATATTTTAAAAATCCCCTCCCCCCAATAGATTATTAAAATAGAGTTCCATATTAGTTCTCCAGACTAACACTGTACAGTGGAACAGGCTTTCCTTCATGGACCTTGAGGATTGTTATTACCTTAGTTGAGCTAATTCAACAAAGATGGGCTCCTTGACTTAATTAAAAAGTGCAGCCTTGGTTCCTTTGTGTACACACACTTCATATTACTGTGCCTGAACTTGTCATGATCTAAGGGGATTTGATTATTAAGTAAGAAGGTGGAAAGGCAACCTGCAGGTTTGATTAAGGGACTTTTGTTTATCAAACCAGGAGAGGTAGGAGGAAAACACTAGGAAAGAACATAGGGGGAGATTTTCAAAGGGAAATAATCATTAGACACCTAATTCCCACTGACCTTCAATTCAAACTTGGTGCCTAACTGCCATCTGTGCCTCTAAAAATTTTCCCCAGGCTCACCACTTTAAAGGAATAGATTTCATCACTGTAGATGATCTTAATTCAATCTAGGCTGTTCTTCTCCCAAAGTAAAAGTCCTATGAATACTATGGGTGGTGAGAATTATAAATTCCAGTGCTGATTCTGCCTGACCCTCAAGACACAGTACCTAGTTCCTACGTACATGCATGCCAGTTAGCAGTTTTACCCTGGACAACCTTCAGGATTCCAAAGAATGACAGCTGGAGGCTGCACATGTCACTTCAGGGGGATGACCATCACAGCCTGATGTAATATGCATCTACTCCCAAGCTCTTACCTCCAGCCCACTCTCCTTCTCAGGCCAGACTGAAACTGATGGCCTCAGGATGGCAATGTGGCATATCTTAATCCATCATGTTTCTTCAGAAAGGGTAGCAGCTCTATTACTGTGGCCTGCCAATTGCCATGACCTTCTGTGCTATAATGTTTGTGCTGCCCTACGTCTCCATTTTGTCATTAAAATATCTCAAATTATTAACTTTCCAAAAATTGAATAAACATGCAGAGAACTGTCCAGTGACAAGCAATCAACTGGTCACAACCTATTTAATATTTCAAAACTACCATTTTCATTTGCACAGCAGTTACAACATTTAAATCAATACCCACAGAATAAAAATGCTTTGATTCATAAGCCTTTGTGCTGGGGTCATCAATAGTTCATTAGTCTTGCTTTGCATCTGTCAATAAATGGAGCAATTGAGAGAGAGAGAGCCCCAGGAAAGAAGTAAGCAAAATCCATATTGGGAAGCAGACATCTTCCAAACCATTGCTTTGCTTCTTATTCCTCCCCTTTCATTTTTAGAACCCATGATATGATTATAATACAGATGTTGGCTCTGATCCTGCAGAGAGTGTCTCATGGAGCCCTATTGAGGTCAGCGGGACTCTTCAAGGGCTCGGTGGGGCTTTACACAAGCACAGCTCTTGCATGATCGAGATCAGAAATATTTTTGAAATGCTGGCTTTTATAATCATCCTTGCCGAAGGAATGAGTTGCATATGAAGGATTTTTTTTATAAATATATCAGGGAGGAAAGTAGTACTAGAGAGAAAGCAGGCCTACTAATAAATAAGCAGGGGAATGAAACTGAATGATTAAAAACTACCGAGTTACTGATCTCACTTTCAAATTTGATATTTTTTAACAATTAAAATAAAGGAAAAGTTTAGACAACTGGGTAGTAATGAATATCTTGTTAAAATAGCAATTGTTTAAAGATCAAGTAAGGGAATCCATGGAAAATCTGAATATATGCAAATCAACTTGTCCAGTGAGATGCTAGTTTTCACAACAAAAGTGTAGTTCTACTCTTCATAAGTTACTAAAGTGGTGTCATATTTACTAACCCAACATCTTGTGTCTGTTCAGTTACATCTGCTTTCTTAGTACAGAATGAGACTCCAACCCCGCAAACATGTATGTGAGAAACTTTATGCACATGGCAGGAGAGGAAAAACAGAATCTTGCCTTCCATTTGATGGAGGGGCAAGGAGGTATGGGGCTATTGCCTTTCATAGTAACATGAGAGCCATTCTGCTGGCCTAGAGCCAGGATGGGTCCAGGAGGGCAAGAAGAAAGAGTTCTGCCCTGTGCATTTTACATTTCCTTTACAAAAGGAGTAGCATGCATCCCTAGCTTACGTGTGCTGCAAATGACAGCATATATTCTAGGTAGTAGGGTCCTGGTTCAGTACTTTCGTTGGATAAAAACATCCCTTTGAGACATGGCTAGGAATCCAGGCTCCATAGTTTTTCAGTTGACACCGGTGGGGTCAGAATTTCACTCCAGGTCCCCTCCAGCACTCTCCTGAGGGTTAAGTGGAGCTCCTGAACTGTTGCTTTGACAGAAAGAAGCTTCCTGTGTAACCTTGTAAGGCACTCATACAGCACAGGGCAGGGCAGGGGATTTGCTCCAAAATAATAACCATACTACTTTTTATAATGCTTTTATCTTAAGGTATAAGGTGGCTTACACTCACAAGGTGTTTTTCATCTCTGAGGATCCCAAAGTGCCTTAAATTCTTAGCTGTATATTGAGATCATTTCACACACCTATGAAATGCACACGTGTGAAAATAGTAGGTTGTGTGTTAAAAACAAAAAAAAACCCACAGCAACACTGTGCAACACTTTAAAGCAGGGTGTATAGAATTCTGTATTTAGTTGAAACAGCACTGTGGACTTAGGCAGGTATAGCGGCCTAGACTTTCAAACTCCATGCAATCTGTGCGTCTAAAATCCAGCCTGTGTCGTTAACCAGAGTTGTTGTTTTGGCCAGAAGATAAGGCATACCTCCTACTTTTGAGGGGGAAACATGCAATAGGACGTCTAATGATTATAGTTATGACTTTGATTTTTACCATTAATCTATAAGATAGCAGATCAAGCAAATCAATGCTCCCAGGTTGGGACATTGGCTTGCTATTGATTCTGAAGATAGTATTCTGCCTACTGAATAATGAGTAACACTTCCGGGAGCATCTAGGTGTTCCTTGAAGGCCTCCAATCCAAGTAATTACTCAATCTTGTGTAGCTTGATTTGTGAGATTTGATGTTATATCAGCATAAGGTGCTGGGGCTGCAGATCATGCTAACTAACTACTATAATGTAGCAAAAATTATATTAATAACAATTCATTACCTGGTCCCTATCAATCTGCACCACCAAATTTTACAGATAAACTGTTTCTTGTAGCAGGTTCAAATCAAAGTTGACTTACTGGTTCAACAAAATTTAAGAACATGTTTGGTAATTTCAGTTTTTATCAATTAATTAGAACTTTGCATAGTATGATTAGAAGGTCAAGAACTAAATTGTATCATTAATTAGATATTAAATCATTAGCCTGGTCGGCTTCTGGGAGTCTATATGACTGCTATCATCTTGATCTTGACATATTTGTACCAAGAGTTACTAAGCATCTGAATATAGTATATGCTCAAAACCCACCATACTACATAGATGCTGGAGTCAGAGTGTTGAAACAAAACATCCTATCATCAATAGCTGTTTGAAATTCTCAGCCTTCCCATAGTGAATTGAAAAAAATAACCAAACAACTAGCAGGCAGGAACTTGATTCTGTATTAATAAGAGCTCTGTGGTAGGGGCACCAAGATGTTCCTGGTCTAATAGTGGGAGGGACGTCGAAGAACGAAGTACCCCACTAAGATGATGCAACAACTTTGCACACTCTGCTGTGTAGCATTCGAAGACTTGCAGTTCAAGGCTAACGTGGGTTTCTACCAACCCACTGTGTTACAATTATTTTGCAAAGTTTGAGTGGTATATTGTGGACTGTGTTGGAATTGCAAGTGGGGGCAGAGGTGGTTCTGGGTCCTGCTTTAAACTGGGGTCTCTGTAATCGGTAGCGAACCATGTAATCTGGGAACAGCAGTCAGGAGTGCAACCAGCCATAGTTGCACTATAGTAAGGTGGGGTGAGTTTTAGGGAGCAGCCTGCTTTATCACTCTGTTTTTTTATTCTTGCGTGCACTGTTACATTGCAATCTTCCAGCACGATTATTTGTTTTTAATCTAACTTCTCTGTGTGTATGTCATGAACATAAGAGTTAGGGTCCATACTTCTATTCAGCACATTTAAGTGAAGAATAGTGTTGTTTAAATGGTCTAATAAAGAGATGGTAAAGACAAGAAATAATATGTGTAGTTTACTCTAAGAAAGCTACAAACTCTTGGGAGTTCTAACACTGGAAACAAGTTATTTGCCATAATGGTATTTATTAGGGCTATCAAGTGATTTAAAAAATTAATTGTGATTAATTGCACTGTTAAACAATAATAAATGGTATCAAATTAAATTTTTAGAATGTTTTCTACATTTTCAAATATATTTATTTCAATAACAACACAGAATACAAAGTGTACAGTGCTCACTTTATATTTATTTTGGATGACAAATATTTGCACTGTAAAAAAACAAAAGAAATAGAATTTTTCAGTTCACCCAATACAAGTACTGTAGTGCATTCTCTTTATCATGAAAGTTGAACTTAAAAATGTAGAATAATGTAAAAAAAAACCCCTGCATTCAAAAATAAAACAATGTAAAATTTTAGAGCCTGCAAGTCTACTCAGTCCTACTTCTTGTTCAGCCAATCACTCAGATAAACAAGTTTGTTTACATTTGCAGGAGATAATGCTGCCCACTTCTTGTTTACAATGTCACCTGAAAGTGAAAAGAGGAATTCTCATGGCATTGTTGTAGCCGGCGTCGCAAGATATTTACGTGTCAGATGCACTTAAGATTCATATGTCCCTTCATGCTTCAACCACTATTCAAGGGGACATGTGTCCATGCTGATGATGGGTTCTGGTCGATAACAATCCAAAGCAGTGCGGACCAATGCATGTTCATTTTCATTATCTGAGTCAGATGCCACCAGCAGAAGGTTGATTTTCTTTTTTGGTGGTTCAGGTTCCGTAGTTTCTGCATAAGAGTGTTGCTCTTTTAAGACTTCTGAAAGCATGCTACACATCTCGTCCCTCTCCGATTTTGGAAAGCATTTCAGATTCTTAAACCTTGGGTCGAGTGCTATAGCTATCTTTAGAAATCTCACATTGGTACCTTCTTTGCTTCTTCTAAAATCTGCAGTGAATGTGTTCTTAAAATGAATATGTGCTGGGTCATCATCCGAGACTGCTATAACATGAAATATATGGCAGAATGCGGGTAAAACAGAGCAGAGGACATACAATTCTCCCCCAAGGAGTTCAATCACAAATTTAATTAATGCACTATTTTTTTAACGAGCATCATCAGCATGGAAGCATGTCCTCTGGAATGGTGGCCGAAGCATTAAGGTACATATGAACGTTTAGCATATCTGGCACATAAATACTTTGCAATGCCAGCTACACAAGTGCCATGCAAATGCCTATTCTCACTTTATGATGACATTGTAAATAAGAAGAGGGCAGCATTATCTCCAGTAAATGTAAACAAACTTGTTTCTCTTAGCGATTGGCTGAACAAGAAGTAGGACTGAATGGACTTGTAGGCTCTGAAGTCTTACATTGTTTTGTTTTTGAGTGCAGTTATGTAACAAAAAAATCTACATTTGCAAGTTACACTTTCATGACAAAGAGATTGCACTACAGTACTTGTATCAGGTGAATTGAAAAATACTATTTTTGTGTATCATTTTTACAGTGCAAATATTTGTTGTTGAATTCAAAGTGTATATTATTTTTATTACAACACATAATACAATATATATGAAAATGTAAAAAAAATCCAAATATTTAATACATTTGAGTTGGTATTCTATGGTTTAACAGTGCAATTAGACTGCAATTAATCGCGATTGATTTTTTTTAATAGCAATTAATTTTCGAGCTAATCACATGAGTTAACTGCGATTAATCAACAACCCTAGTGTTTATATATGGTACTGCAGTGTTGTTGTAGCTGTGTTGGTCCCAGGATACTAGAAAGGTAAGGTGGGTGAGGTAATATATTTTATTTAACCAACTTCTGTTGGTGAAAGAGAGAAACTTTTGAACTTAGAGCTCTTACATAAGGACATAAGAATGGCCATACTGGGTCAGACCAATGATCCAGCTAGCCCAATATCCTGTCTTCTGACAGGGTCCAGTGCCAGATGTATCAGAGGGAGTGAACATAACAGGAGAATTATTGAGTGATCCATTCATCCTGTTATCTAGTCCCAACTTCTAGTAGTACATGGTGAAATATATTGTTATATCAAATTCTTGGTTAAAATCAATGAGATCTCTTGTACTGTTATTAGAAGTGTTAGAAGAAGCTTGGGTTACTACTACTCAGTTATCCGAATCAAACCAATTGGCAGAGCTCATATTTTCACTGTTATACTTACAGTAACTGGATCATTAGATCCTGGTGTGTAAATTGATTTGATTTTTGGTATTACGTTAGATTTTCTGATCCCCACTAGATTCTAAGAGTGATATCTTGGCAAAAATAGCACTGTATGCGATTATAAAGTAATATGTTATTGGTGAAAAGACCTTCAGTCTTTTCAGTTCACACATACTTTGGGTGACAAGTTAGTGCAGATGAAAACAGACTATATAGAACCAAGGAGAAGAACACAGCGTAAACTGCAGCAGAACCGGCAACACCCACAGCAGCAATAAAGAATGAGTGTGGTACAGCACCTGTGTAGAAAGCCTGAGGCCAGACTGGTAGGTGGCAGAAAGATTGCAATAGGAAATGGTCATGGGGAGTGCCATATGCACTGAACACTGAAAAGCTGAAAACAGCATTTTAATGCGGTGAAAAAACTTGTGACCTTGAATAAGGACAAGAATAGAGAGGAATAGATGAAGTTGTGAAGGTTGGCCCATGCAGTTTGCCGAATTTAAGCATATAAATATCCAATCGATACATGAAAGTCAGGTACTGTATTTGCATGTGGCCAGTTAGGCAATCAACTGTGTGTGTGTGTGTGTGTGTGTGTGTGTGTGTGTGTGTGTGCACATGTGTGTGCGCACACACGCTTGTACACATAAGTAGTGAGTTGTGTACATATATTAGGTATTTGGACCGTTTTTTAAAGGTTTCCTCCCACAGTAAGAAAATAAAATGGTGCCTTTCCATGTGCTTGGAGTTAAGCATGAGTTTAAGAGTTCTGCTGAAAAAAGGACTTACAAATAAGTCTTTAAAGATCTTTTTACTGACCATCGTGAAATATTTTGCATGGGGCTCCTTACCTGCTTGCTATGTATAATTACATGGAGTGCAGTTAACTAAGCTTTAGTTCAGAAGGATCCTGCTTAATATTTTTTGATGTACATGGCTTGCACACCAGGCAAGCCAATATCTGGAATGGAACTTATCATAGAGAAAAAGAAATACACGGGATTTTTTCCCACTAGAGTAAAATTTCTCATTTTCAAAACACAATACAAATAAATTGGATGTCCTCCTTACAAGTAGCTGCAATTTACTGCAATTTAGGTGTCCTACCGGTCACTATTCCATGGTGCTTAGAAAAAAAAGATCAATGTCAACAGCCAAGCTTTGTAAAGGTTATTCGTTCTATTAAAAGCAAGCATGTTTTATATTTTTTTAAAATATACACACCCATGTTTTGAAAGTACTTTACACATAGCTTTATCTAAATAAAGCATCAAAAAGTGGAAAATCTAATCTGACAGCATTCATTCTAGTGATCCCTAATTTCCAGTCACTCTGCCATTTCTTCCAGGTTTGTATTTAATTAATTAGTGTGGGAGGTAGTAGATTAAAGACCTGAGTGCCTTTGCACTGACTTCACATTATCTTGAGTTATTGTGATCGCTTTACTCCAAATTCTTTTTCAGTCTAATTTAGTTCCTGCAGCATAAATGTCATTATTAATATCACATTTAGAAGACCAACCTCCTTCAGCCTCCTGATAACTGCAGAATAACCACCTTTCTTTCTGGTTGATATTTGAAAAGTGTGGCCTGGAGTAAGAAGAATAGCTTTAGGCTTAGCATAGATGAAATACATTGGTGGAATTTGGTTTAAAAAAGAACTGCCCAATAGTTATACTATTACATTAGTTTAGAGAATAGCACTTCAAAACTAATTTTAGACTTTGCTTTTTATCTTGGGACTCTCTATGTAGATTGCAAGAATTGCAAGAATTCCAAGTTTTATACAGCAGAGATATTTTCCTCAAATCATTCATTGTTTATGCAAGAGGATGGGAACCTGATTGGAGGAATATGGTGATAATGGCAGAAAGGGAGCTGTGATCCTCATCCTTTTATTTGACCCCATGGAACCTCCTCTGTGGGTTTTCTTTAGGGAGTGCGGGACATGAAGTCGTATGGTGAAGGCTCGGGATAGGATTGCTGGGGGACTGCCCTGTCCTCCACATTGTTCCTTCACCCCGTATTGTGCAAATGTTCATAAACAAACATACAGTGCACTCCATTCCACCTCCATCCCAAAGGAGTTGACTGAAAGAGAAGCCATGGCCGCATGACTCGAGAACCATGCTTCCATGGAATATGGAGTGGTGGGCCACAAAGCAGTGTAGAGTCATAGGCCATTGACACATATAGCCATGTAGGTCTTGTGGAATGCATGGATTTTAAAGGTCTGAATACCCTAGCAGTCCTGTATTGCTGGAGAAACTTCAACCCTGAAGGAGCGATGAGACTGAAGGTTGGTGACTGGCACTTTATGGAGTGCCCTGTCTTGTGAGTTTGTCCCAGATAGGTAATGACTTGGCCCATCGTATTTATAATTATGGTCAAAGCACATACATATTCTTAGTATTAAAAATGAGTAATTATATTATGTACTCTATAGTAGATGTGTTTGGGTTTTTTTAAATCATTACAATGAAAAGAGGAAGTATTCAAAATTTGTGGTTCTTCAGATATCATTGCACACTCAGATTAAATTTTAGAACATATGGACCCATTTACCAGGGAGAACTGGCCACTTTTAGAACTTAAAGTGTCACTTTAAAAAAACAAACATAGCATTTATATCATAAACATGAAGCATCAAGGGGTTGCAAAACCATTCAAAAATGAAACATCAAACATTTCAAACAAAAAAGTGAATATTTCACAGCTCTACTGGGTAGGTCAAATGGAATTACCTTGATATTTCCTTATTGGTGGCTTTAGGAGTGATCCTCTATCTCTGTAGCCATGAATCAATGGTCTAAGGATTTTCTGGAGGATGCAGGCAACAGTGAAATAACCTCTCTTGGTAGGTCAGCTAAGGTTAAATAATCAAATTGATTCTTGGTCAAGAAAATGAATAAAGTTAGACAGAGCTGTGATCTTTTGTCAATATTGGTGGTATTAGGAAGCTGCATAGATGGGAAAGTACAGAACATCCAGCTAATTTTGTAAGGAAAGAGTCTGAGATCCATTAATACAGTCGTCTAAGGCTAAGATTTGTTTGTAGATATAATTAACTCAGGGCCAGATTCTGATACCCTTACACTACAAAAATGGCTTCATTGGCTTCAGTGGAACTACATGGTGGAGTAAGATGCTACTCAGGAGGAGTAAGGGTGTCTGAATCTGGCCCTGCTACAACAATCCCAAATTTTTGCATAGCCTTGCTGTATTTATTCATGCTTTAGGAAATCTCCTTGATGCTATCCATTGCATATCAGCTAATGTGGAAGTCATAATGCACTGTAATTCAATCTGATTTAGTTAGGATGCATAGATCAGCCAATAAAGAAGTCATAATGCACAGTAGCTTCACTGTCCTTGTTAGGATCACATACTTTTCAGTAGTGATGATTTCTATAATCTTGGAAGTGATGCACAGAGTAGAAATTTGGTGTCAGCTAAATACTGTTAGATTTCCTTTCAGACACTGGTAGTCACATTTGCAAATGTCCATTCATTGAGCAAACCTTTAAGCTTTTATGTATGGTGTCATCCTAAATCTGCTGGGTAGAGCCCTGCGTATGCATAAGCAGCCTGCATAATGGTCAACAGAAAAGCTCTTCAAAACAAAATTTATTAAATTGACAAATGTACTTTAGTAGCTAAATTAGTCAAATATCTGCTACACTATATAAACTTACTTTCTCTCATGTTCTTCCTCCCATTTTAGGCCATTCCTGAAGAAGGTCTCAAGGTCAAAACTTGCTTTGTATTTCATGAATTTATCATAAACCCGTTTGTTTCTCTGTAGCCATTACCATGAGATCAAATGAGAAAGGGAAGGAGGAGTGTTTCAAATACTCTTAGAAGTTTCAGTTCTGCCCATTAGAGTTTCTGAAGTAAAAAATATAGCAAAGTATTGCAGAGCATTCAGTGTGCTAAGAGATCTTCATTGCTGATTTCAAATTTAATGCATTACTTGGGCTGCTAAGCAAAATCTAAGTGATAAATGTTTATATTTTGATGAAATCTATATCTTGGGATTTTATATAAGAAAAGCCACTGTTGCCATTTTAATTTATTAGGGGACAGTTATGTGCAGATGGTATGTACAGAGTCATTTCCTGACTGTAGTCCAGAGTAAGTTGATTTGTGGTTTAATGATTTTTATCAAAATGAAATAAGCGTTTGATCTTTGGATTTGATCTGACTATATCTGCAGCTGCTACTCCACTACAGCAATTACTTCCAAACTGGGCGTTATGCCCAGGCAAATGGAGTTTGTCCTTGTTTCATGTCTCATTGACTGTCCTGATAATACACATAGTAACAGTCTAAGCTCTTCCTTCTTATAAATTTGTTAGCTGTGAAAACGAGTAATATGATTTTTCTCCCCTAATCAAAGACGAGTGCTGTGCTAGAATAAAGCATTTGATGGGACCGGTTAATTTTATTAATATAAAACTTGAAGACACTTCTAAATAAAATTTAGTATGAATGCATGTAATTTTCTCTACATAATCCTGCCATAACCCTTTTTATAGGAAAACAAGAAACTCATCTATACATTCTAAATCTAGACCCTTACTGGTAATCTTCACATCTATCTATTTTAAGAATTGTCCTGTGGAGATTTTTATATATATACTGGAGCAAATCTATTCTTTTTGTAACTCCCTTGAAGTCAATTGAGTTGTACCAGAGATGAATTTGGCCCATTATAACATCATATGAAATATGTGACTCTATATTTGCTAACCTTTGCTTAAAGCATGAACTAGGCTAATTTTAATGCTAGCTCATATATTCTAGGCATGAAATATCTTTCCTATCTTTCCAAAGCAATATTTTTTCTTTACTTACCCCTAAGGGTCAGCAAAAGTGTTCAGCATCCAGCAGCTAATAGTTAAGCTTCATCGTAGGGCAAACCCTGCAAACTGTTGTTCACGTGAATAGTCCTGACCCATGTCAGTTGCCCCATTGACTGCAGTGTACTAGACAGTAAAGTAGTGTGAAATAGTATGGGCTACTCATATGAGTAGTATCAACCCTCTAGTTAGTAGCATGCAGTTTGTTCTTTGAATGGAATGGTATTATTTTTTTCTACTGTTTAGTGCTAAACTATCTTTCATGCATCTAACAGAGCTCAAGTCTTCAGATTTGTAGCATTAAATAGGTTCAGTTGCACAAAATTACAAAACAGACCAAGGATCTATATTTCCCCCTATTTACAGTCACATGGAAAAATGCATGACACCTTAACTCTGTAGCACTTACATTTTAAATAGTCATTTTTGGCAGAATAGTGTGAGTACGGATCCATATTTGATAAAAATGGAAATAACTGGAGAGCAATGGGATTGAGCTGACTATGGATTTACATTCCTACCAGAAACTGACATAAAAGTCATGAGTATACCAAAAGGATTTCATATGCCAGAGTTGCTACTCTGTCTTTAGCAGATCAGACCACATGTACTCTGTTCACTTCTTAATCCAGGAAAATTAAAACCACCAGTGATAGCTTCATTGTCTTGCCATCTGCTGCTCCAGGTGCTCCCGTGCTTTATCAGAGATGGAGCAATTTGACCTAGAATTCTATTGCATAGTTGGGATTGTTCCCAGAAGTCCTGAGTTTCAATCTCATAACATTGAAATAAAGTAAACATTAAGAATTGATGCGAGAACATATGTCCGTTGTATACCTCATTGGAAGTCTATTGTGGAGCTATTTTTAGACATTTACCAACTTGCAGTCACCAGAATATCAAGCATAGTGTAATGTTCAGAAAAATGTACGGCTACCTCTCTAAAGATGCAAACAAATTTAGTTCAGTTGTGGGGGGATGGCTTATGATTGTGGAAGTGTTGGGACCCAATTCTGCAGCCCTGTAGGATGTCCTAAATTTGAATTAATTTATCTGAGATGGAAATGATTGAAAACTGCAAAACTGTGTTCCTTTTCCATATAATGCTGCTAATAAACAACCATAAGCTTGGAGGACATGATTCTTATCTTACATCTATTTCCCACTTGTGTAATTCCCTTGAATTAAATGGTTGAATCCTGATGTCCAAATATGGGGAAGTGATGAAAATGATTATCTTCTGTTTTCAAGTTATCCACTAAATATTCATACTACTCAACAGGCTGAGCAAACTATTAGCCTAGCCAGTCTGGGTAAAGTGTTACAACTCATTCTCTTGTGGCACCAAGAAGATTTAAAATGCATTCAGCTTGTAGAACACTTGGGACATTCATGTGTTTTCAGATGAAGCAGTCTCTATCACTCTTTTCTCTGCCTTGTTTCACCTGACAAACATGGTATGAGCAAAGCACTTGATGGTCATTTTGCTGTAAGAAATTAAAAACAATATATGAGAGGAAATGAAAAGAGGAGCTATTCTGAGAGCTTTTTCATCTCATTCATTGCTAGGAAATTGCTACCATGAGTGCACCACATTTCATGTTCTCAACAGCTGCCTAATTTGTACTGCAGAATTGAGGGCTATTTACAGAGGAAACTTTCACAAGAGAAGGGGAAAAATGTAAATGTGGTTATTTCTCCCTTTCATTGCTTTCATAGGACCTGATTAATTTTGGAACAAATCTAAAAATGTATGGAAACCAACTGTACTAATGACAGTAAGAGCCAAGGCCTCAAGGTTTAAGTGATTTCCCCATGGGCAGATACCAGTACTTGTGTGGTGCTACAGTGACTTCAGTGAGGCTCAGTGCAGATGTAGAAATCCACTTGCATGGATCTCATTGTAGGCTTGAGACTCTAAGGAATAGATCTACAAAAGGATTGAGGCACCTAACTCTCGTGGGGCCCCTAAGACAATATTTAGATCCTCAAAACCCCTGCTTGGCCGTCACCTAACCCTCTTTTTGCCTAAAGTCCCCATGTACCTATATTCCTGCTGCTAGGTAGGACTTAGGAGGCTTTGTGCATGATCCTGTCTTAGCTCCTGCATGATTATCAAACTAGACATTCCCTGCTTCTTGCTTATAAGGCAGGAGTGCACCTATTGGAATAGACAGCAGAGGAGCAGAGGATGGTGCTCACCTCTCGCTTTAGGCCCAAAGCACTCACCCGGAATGTAGAAGACCCGACTCTGCCTGATTTGGGGCAGCTCTTGAACCCAGCTCTCCCAGGAGAGTGCCCTAGCTATGAGACTATAGTGTAACCTAGATGGGTCTCTCAATCTCTCCTGTTGAATCTGTTTCACTTTCCATGAAATACTTAAATAGTCATTTGGCCTGAGAGAGAGAGAGTGACTCTACAGCCCAGTGGTTAGTGCACTCTCCTGCAAAACCCCAGTTCCAGTCCCTGCTGCAGTAGATAGTTAAATTTTTTTTATACAAAGTGGAACAGCTTTAACAGGAGAGATTGCAAAACCCACCCCAGAAGAGCCAATAGCGCAGTAGTTGTAGAATCATAGACTTTAAAATCAGAAGAGACCATTATGATCGTCTAGTCTGACCTCCTGCACAATGCAAGCCACAGAATCTCACCCACCCACTCCTGTAACAAACCCCTAACCTATGTCTGAGCTATTGAAGTCCTCGAATTGTGGTTTAAAGACTTCAAGGTGCAGAGAATCCTCCAGCAAATGATCCATGCCCCACACTGCAGAGGAAGGCGAAAAACCCCCAGGGCCTCTGCCAATCTGCCCGGGAGGAAAATTCCTTCCCGACTCCAAATATGGTGATCAGCTAAACCCTGAGCATGTGGGCAAGACTCACCAGCCAGACATCCAGAAAAGAATTCTCTGCAGTAACTCAAATCCCACTCCATCTAACATCCCATCACAGGCCATTGGGTATATTTGCCGCTAATAGTCAAAGTTCAATTAATTGCCAGAATTTGGCTATCCCATCATACCATCCCCTCCATAAACTTATCAAACCTAGTCTTGAAGCCAGATATGTCCCCCACTGCTCCCCTTGGAAGGCTGTTCCAGAACTTCACTCTACTGATGGTTAGAAACCTTCATCTAATTTCAAGTCTAAACTTCCTAATGGCCAGTTTATATCCATTTGTTCTAGTGTCTGCATTGGTCCTGAGCTTAAATAATTCCTTTCCCTCCTTGGTATTTATCCCTCTGATATATTTATAGAGAGCAATCACACTCATATGCAGTGTGGGAGGCCTGGGGTTTGAATGTGGGTCTCCATGTCTTGGGTGAGAGCTCTAACCACTGGTGTGTGGGATTGTGGCGGTGGGTGGTGCCACTATGACCTCCTCTGTTTTTGGTGAGAAAGGGCTTAAGCAGCTATCTCCAGAGGGGAATTCACAGCTGTGAATCCTGAGTGGAGGGAGGCGCTTCCTCCAGCCTGGAGTTAGTCACCTATGTCCCGCTGAGAGGCGGGGCTTAGGCCAAACCGCTCTCCCTCAGCATTTCCTACTGGCTCCCTCAGGTGGCTGCCTGTTCAGTGTGCTGGCTTCTGTAAATCCCATTCTTAGGCACCTAACTCTCCCACTGATTGTGTAAGGAGCCTGGGTGCCAAATTCAGGTTGGCAGGGTGCCTAGAGGTTAAGTCCTGCAACACTGAGCCTCAGTGCCTTTTGTGGATCTAGCCCAAAAGGCCTAATGCTTATCTACAATAACATCTCTTTGCCCTGTTCTTAGGGCTCCTTCATGTTGCCAAAGGGTGTAAGATGCCTTAGTGTAAATGAGAATTGGCCCTAAGAGTTTAAAGATGGTAGAAGTGTTGGAGTGAAAAACAACTTTTGAAACCAGCTAAATTCCCTGCCATGAACACAATATCAGATTGACTTCTGCTATCAGCTAGTCAGGGTTCAGAGAGATGAGTGCAGCTTTGCCATTTAACTCTCTGCGAATTAATCCCCACTGATACCAAAGCTATGTAGCATGGGTTTATGGAGGATTCTCCCTAGAGGGAATTAGTGTCTTCCTGTATAAAAAACAATGGGTGGAAAATGGGTAAATATGAATCCCTTTTTCCTTTTCTGTTTGTTGTTTTGTTATGCCTTCCTTATTTACTATGTACAATTACATATTTCTTTTCATGCATTATTCATTTTTCCGAAATTTCTTTCTCTACTTTTGTCTTCTTATAACCTCACTGTCTCACCTTGCCTCACTGGAGCTGGGGGCCTCGAACTGTTAACCCCACATTATTGCCATATTTCCTCCTGGCCGTTCCCTCAGAATTCCCCACTTGTGACTATGAGCAAAGTTTCAGGAGAGAAGCCAAATGTCAGGTCCCCTCAAATTACCATACCGTATAAATAGACTAACAGATGCAAACAGTATGTTAGAATAGCTCTGTTCAGCAAAAATGAATACTTACAGGAGCTGTCCTCAACTTGTCCCAAAGGCAGGCCAGATGGTCACTGTTAGCATGGCCCGCCAACTCTAAGGCGTGCAGCCAACTTGCTGTCTCCCACATGTGTCCCAGGCACCCCCACTTAATTTCTTTGCACCAATGTTGCACAGAGTGGTCTGCAATTCTGAAGTTCTTATTTTTAAAGGTCTGGGAGTTGTTTGCAAAGATTGACCCAGATTAAATGGCACTAAAGACTCAGTGCCTGGCTGTGTAATGAAACTGTCATTGTGGTTTGTTCAGAATAGAAGTGGTTGGTCGTCCTGCATGTCCTCTTTGCGTACGTCACCCATGAATGTCTATAGGCTCAGGATATTTCCTGTGCACTTTTCCATTATGATTCAGTGAAAAGTGATAACTCCAAGAGAAACTCAGCAGCTTTCCTGGGCTTCCAAGGGGCTTATTTGTATTGTCTGAGTGTATCCAGAAAAGCTCATTCTACACCAGCCAATAGGTTACAAAGCCTATGTAGAGTCTCGGAGCCCTTTTTCATCCTTTTTTAAATTATTATTATTATTAATTATTATTTTATTTATTATCCTGTGCATTATCAATCAAGGAGGTCTCAGACCCAACTGCTACACTGAAGCAAGAGGATAATGACAGGTTAGTTTATGTGAGCTGAACTATTTTGGGGAGAACACATTGTGGAATAGTATCTGTAGAATGGATGAGCACTTTGAAGAACAAAAAGCATTTAATGAAATAATGCTACTTCAGTTTCTCTGGCAGACTCTCTCAGCGTAATGCATGCCCAGAGAGCCTGATCCTGAAAGGTGCTGAGTACTTTCACTTCAAATTGTATTCTGGGGGCACACAGCACATCACAGGATGAGGCCCTACTAGAGTATTGGCTGGTTCACATGGCTTGCATGCGCTATGAAACATTAATTACTTTGCTGTGTTTGCTTTTCATTTTATACTGTCATATATTGCATCTTCCCACACAGGCAGTGTAACAAAGCAAATTGCTTCATTACAGATTGAAGAAAAGCACCAGATAAGAGCTGATGTGCAACTTAAAAATCTTGTTTGTGACAAACCGTGAGTAACCCATCAAGCAACACTAGGTTTGCAAGTAATCTGAAATCCTTGTGTGTGGGTTCTGCACGGAGCTGTACCATACTGTGGCTCAGTGCAGTCCAGTGATAAGGGGTGTTTCAGGAACAGGCTGGGAGAAGAAGAGGCAGGGCTCAGGAGAGCAGCTACTATACATATACACTGGCCCTTCCCCACAAGGAGAGGGGTTAGTGAAAGTCATAGACTGCTCCCAGCCAATGCTGGGTTAAGGCAATCTGGGGCCAAGGGCACATAAGGACACAGAGCTGCCTGTCTCTAACCCTACATGGAGCCGTGGTGGTATAGAGCCTTCCTCACTTCACAGCAAATCGGGGTCTGTGGCATATGATCCCCGTCTCCTCGGGAGCAACAAAGGCAGCTATGGGTATCCTCTGCGCCCCATAAAACGGGTGGCAACATTGAGTCCTCAGTATTTACCCCAGCAGCCAGATTATATATATATATATATATATATATATATATATATATAGGTGAATAGGCCAGACCCACCTGACTCTTCTCTTCCTGCCATACACCCAGGCCCCTGGAAGTGGAAGGACTTCCCAAGGCAAAGGGCCTGGTCTAAACACCCCATTTAGATGCATGAAGCCATCTACACCTCTGAGCTATTGTTCCAGGCACTCTGCAAACTCAGGCAGACATTGCTGCCTCTTACACTTCATTTGTTTTCAACTTTCTCTTCATGGTTATGGGGGGGCTAGAGGCTTCATAGATTCATAGATATTAAGGTCAGAAGGGACCATTATGATCATCTAGTCTGACCCCCCACACAACGCAGGCTACAGAATCTCACCCACCTACTCCTGCGAAAAACCTCTCACCTATGCCTGAGCTATTGAAGTCCTCAAATCGTGGTTTAAAGACTTCAAGGAGCAGAGAATCCTCCAGCAAGTGATCCGTGCCCCATGCTACAGAGGAAGGCGAAAAACCTCAGGTCCTCTTCCAATCTGCCCTGGAGGAAAATTCCTTCCCAACCCCAAATATGGCGATCAGCTAAACCTGAGCATATGGGCAAGATCTTTAAATGAAAGCTGAGATTCTAGCACATGATTCCAACAGCTACGGCCCTTGGCACACATCGTATGGTGCCTATGCCTTTATTCAGCATGCATCCCAACCCCGTGGACCCACCCAGAGCATAACTACTCAGGCTGTATGCTAGAGACAAGATTTAGCCCTTGGTGGCAAAGTTCTTCAGATACTATACTAAGCAGCATTAAACATCTGAGGAGAATATTCTTCCAATTTTAACCTCTTACATACAATGACAAAGTTATTATGGTGAGATGTTGGGGGGAAGAATTGCACTCAGGTCCCATCCTCTGCTTAGTCCAGAAAATAGAGAATGATGGCAAATATGCACACAGTAGTATCTGTAAAGTTGACATCATTTAAGTATCACTTCTACATGATTGCCTTTTCTGAGAAGAAATTAAGGTAAATAACTTTTCAAACCCTGTAATATGTCATTCCCATAAAAATTGTCTTTGGAAGTAGGTCCTTCTAGGAATGACATCCCATATATACTCAAGGCCTTGGGCAAGTCACGTCACCTCTCTGCCTCAGTTTCCCCATTTGTAAAAGGGGCTAATAATATGGACTTCCTTTTTGAAGCATTTTGATATCGGTTGATAAAGTGTTATGTAAGAGCTAGCTATTTTTGTTACCTGAACACCAGTAGGTAACTCCCCAAATGGGAATTATCAAAATTGCTATACATTTTAAAAAAAACAAACATCTGTATGACCTTTCTACGTTGATCTAAGTGAAGCATGTAGCAACATTCTTTAGAGAAAAGGAGTACTTGTGGAATCCACCCCCAACCCCCACTGTTCCTCAGACATTCTTGTCAACTGCTGGAAATGGCCCACCTTGATTATCACTACAAAAGGTACCCCCCCATTCTCCTGCTGGTAATCTCTCACCTTTAAGTGATCACTCTCGTTACAGTGTGTATGGTAACACCTATTGTTTCATGTTCTCTATGTATATAAATCTCCCCACTGTGTTTTCCACTGAATGCATCTGATGAAGTGAGCTGTAGCTCACGAAAGCTTATGCTCAAATAAATTTGTTAGTCTTTAAGGTGCCACAAGTCCTCCTTTTCTTTTTGCGAATACAGACTAACATGGCTGCTACTCTGAAACCATTCTTTAGAGAGTTCTACAGGGAATCCCAATGATGTATCCCTTTTTCACACAAGCATGACACACATTGATGTTACTAATAGCAGGCAAAGGCATCAACTTCCAAAAATTTCTAGCTGTTGCGCCTTGAATGACGAAGATGCCCTACTGACCACAGACTTCCAGAGTGGGGTTGGAGGGGCTATTTACAATAGATAGCTGATGGATCAAATAGAGCTACTTCCTGATTCCTGATTAGCTCAAGAAGGGGTGAATTCACTCTTCCATTCTAAGCAGAAAAGACATGGCAGTGCAGGGTCCTGAGAGTTAGAAGGTTAAAATCATGAGGTGACGGACAGAATGTCAGTAGTGATGACAAGAGAGCAGTACAGCCAATAGCGGTATATAAACTCTGCACCAGGCTGCCAGAAAGCACGAATTTCAAAGGCAGAAGATTGTGCATAAAGCAGTTCCCACAATTTAACAAACAGAAGATTATGATTATAATAGGCCCACAAGCAGCAATGTGAAGTATAATGCTTTAAATTCAAGTCACACTGGTAAGAATAACAAATAAAGAGATTAGAGAGGCTGTTGGGAGGAAGGGGGATATTTTAAAAGATGTTAAACAGAAGTTAATCTGCTTTTATATAATTTGTTTTCCTATTCTTCCTGAGCTGGCTTGCTTTGGAGACAGCTGCTTTCAGGGTTTACAACCATGCATATGGTTAGGAAGGATAGAATTGGCAGCCAATCAAGTGATAGAATAATGACTAACTAGTAAAACAGCTGAGTATATAGTTTACAGATGATTTGACCACATCAAATCAGTGAAATGTGAACTATTCATTTTTACTATCTCCAGCTTGCTGTCTGTTGTGAACTGTCCCATTTACAAGTCTGATTGCCGCCCAATAGATCTACTAGCCATGCATACGCTCCTGATAGTGGAAGGCTTTACTTTCTGCAGCCCTCAGCATGCTGGCATGACATAGGCTGGTGATTCCTACACCTTTACAGTGAGTTGGACACACAAAAGCCAATTTAAATTCCATACCAGGTACAAAATAGAGAGAGACCTGAATCAAAACCTGGTCACTGGATCAGCACATCTCCTGAACTGTGGGACATTCCAAGTATCTGTAACCCCACCTTCAAAATACAGGACATGCTCAGGATCCATATGCCACCTCTATTATAGAAAATTCAGATCTTATAGTTGTCCCATCTCTATGTCAGAGCCAGACCAGAAACCCTGGGTCTGCATATTCCCAGATTTGGGAGAAGTATGGCACTGGACCAAAACTTTGTGAACTAGATCAATCAGTAACATGGAAACAAAATTGGTAGTGGAGCAGTGAGAACAAAGACTAAAGTTACATTTTTCAGAGTAGCAGCCGTGTTAGTCTGTATTCGCAAAAAGAAAAGGAGTACTTGTGGCACCTTAGAGACTAACAAATTTATTTGAGCATAAGCTTTCGTGAGCTACAGCTCACTTCACATTAAAATTGTTTAACTCTTTTAAGCAGCACTCTCTCCTCCTCCTCCCCCAGCTCATCAAATTCTGTAGGAGAACTCCTCTTCTGAAAATTTTCAGCAGAAATTTTTTAGGGTTTCTAAAGGTATTTTTTCTTTTAATCTAAACATACATTTTCATTCACACTTTATTTTTTTATTACTTGGAAAAGGGGAAAGGGAGTAATGCAGGAAGTATATGTGTGTGTGTGGGGGGGGTGCACGGAACACAAAACTCTAAAAATGGAAAACTGAAGTTTTTCAGTTTTCAAGAAGCCCAACAACATTTGAAGGTGAAATAAAATTAAAAATTTTGTTTTGTTTCTAAATGTCAGTTTGAAATGAAATTTTTCATTTCAGGTTTTCTAATTGGAAAAGTAAAACATTGAGTCACAATCAACACTTTTGTACACACACACAATTCAATGATGACAAAACCAATGTGAATTTTTTTGTACAAAAAATTTTGACCATCTCTAACAAAGGTATTTGGCTGTTGTTCGTGGCACTAGGCGAACAATAATGTAAAGTTTTAGGTGACCTTGTATTGTCTATCTTCTATCACATCCTAGAGTATATTCAAATCATTGTTGTTTTACAGGAATTTATGAATAGAGCTATTTGTAATATGGGATATTTTTCTGCAGAAAATGATGAAATTGAAAAAGATACATTTTTATTGAAACCCCAGAAATGTTCAGTTTTACAACAGAAAGTTGCAACATTTCTACCTTTCCCCTTTGCCTTAGTGAAGCTTGCACTCCTTGGGGCACCAGAATAGAAATGTTCCTATGCCCTCCTGAATATCAGGGCTGTCACTGTACGTGCTGTTTCATGGAGGCACAAGGAGAGGTGTGCTTCTCCTCTTGTACACCCATGCAATGGCCAGCCCCAATCTAGCCCATAACGCCACACCCATTGGAGAATCAAATGTTTCTTTTAATCAGATGCCTGTATAAACTGTGTTCCTCCTCTGTGCTTATATTTTTTAATCACTCAGAACTCTTCAGCTCATCTTCACATTAGAATTCTGTTCATTATCCCCTGATTCAGGGAATTCAACTGGCCAGCATGAACCGTCTTGATTCCTTCATGTTGCAAATTTGTTGGTCTGCTAGGCAAGCAGTACATTTTGTTTGCAATGTATTTTACATATGTTTGAGAGGGTCAGGTCACCACTCAATGAAACTGTCGGAAGAGTCCAAACAGCCACAGTACTTCATGGAGTGCAGATAATATTGATTTTTCCAGCGTTATTGTATTACGGAGAGAAGTCGTTCATCAAAGGATATTATTCTAGCAGTTGTAGCAAATGTAATTTAACAGCTGAAGTACCAGAATTTTATATGGTGAAGTCCAACTCTTTCAAAATTCTACAGGAGGATACTTAAACTGACAATTTTGTTCACACCTCGTATGGAGAGAGTCTTCCCCATTAGGTTTATTGTAAGGCACCATTAAACCCAGGGGCTTAGTACAGACCAATTACTACTTTTGGCTCATGAACAAAGTGGGTTATTGTGAATTTACACAAGGCCACATATTTGTGTCTTCAAAATGAGTGATTTGCTGTCAGAGTTTCTTAAAAGTCCATGTGTGCCCATGATGAACAGCTTGAGACAACTGCGGCATCCCTATGTGATGAAATATGTCTGCAGTAGCAGATGATAATAGTGTAGAAGTTCCACAGAGTCTCTAAGCATCTTGAAGGTGGTCCAGAGGACATAGGATTATGAAACTCTGCAGCTATCATCATAGGAAAAGTCTTCATCTTTGTTAGTCTGTCTGTCATTCCTGCCAAAGCCCACCAGTATCCTTAAGACAAGGTCCGTGAACACTTGAGGGGTAAGAGGGGAGGAATGTTTGGTGCCATAGGCCAACTCATTTCTTTTTCCTAACTCACATTGTCTTCTGGCTGCAGTCTCAGCTTGACAGCTCTCATGAATTGGTATCTGCCCCCTGTTGTGCACTTCAGTTTGTTTGCTTTGCACCTCTTGAAAAAAACATGTGTAGAGATTATCAGGAAAGCATTGCTCTTCAGGACAGTAGTTAAGCATGTGCTTAAGTTCCACTTAATTAAAATATATGTTTAAATGCTTTCCTGAAGTGAGATCTAGAGGACTGATCCAAAATCAGTTGAGGTCAATGGGAGGTTTTTTTTTCCCCCCTTGCCTTCGGTTCAGGCTTGGAGTGGGGGGTCATACAGTGCGAGAGTCCTGGTATAGTTTATGCCTCCTTGGCCACTTATTAGTTCAGTGTATCCATTCTCCTGATCCTTCCAGGCAGTGGAATGGTTAGAGTGGTCTGCCCCCGGAGTTAAACCAGGAAGTCAGAAGAACTGACAGATATGGGGCATTCAGCTCAAAATTTTGTTCTCTGCATTGCATTTTCTGGGGTTCCACTGGGACATTGTGCAGAGTTGGTGAAATTGCTAAACTGAGTTCCTCAGTTTTGTGCAGGAACCAGGATGTGCATTCTGAAATGCCCATAATTTTGCCATACTCTTCAGCTGATGATGCCGTTCAGAGTAGCATACTTTAGCCGATATTTATGAGGCATGATTTATTTTTAAAAATTGCAGTGTTGCAACACAATATTCATTCATCCTACTTTCTTCTGAAAGGAAATATATTTTGCAGGCAATTTTTTAGGATTTGAAGAGGGAAATAAAATAATATTGTGGCCAGTATAGTAGAGTAGGCTTAGTGCACTTGGCTTCTCTCGGCTGGAGACACTTACAGTCAATGAGACCATAATGACTTCTCTACCATTGGTATCATCTTTTGAGTGATAAGTTGAGTAGGTAAACTTTTGTACTGGGTTGGCAACTGGGTTGACATAGAAGTCTATGGAAACTCCAGGCATATATTAGAGGATGGAATTTGGCCCATTTTTATTGTCATATATATTGGAAATAGGCATGATTCTGGTCCCAAACCCAGTTTCACCCTGGAGTAATTTCCTTGACTTTAATGGAATTACACCTATTTTCCACCAGAGGCAGCATTGGCTAGTGGATGGGGCACTGGACTGTGACCCAGGAGACCTGGCTTCTCATTCCCAGCCTGCAGCAACTGACCTTTTTTGTGACTTTGGACAAGCCATTCCACTTCTCTCTCTTTCTGTTTCCCTTCCCATCCTTTGTCTGTCTTGTCTATTTAAACTGTAAACTCTTTGAGGCACAAATTGTCTCGTACTCTGGTTTATACAGTGCCTATCAAAATGGAGTCCAAATCTCAGCTGGCCATTAAATGCTACGTTAATACAACTAATAATGCACTAGCATGAATCAGATCAGAATCAATCTCCATATATTGAAAGTTTAATAGTTTCCCAAAGCAGCACTACATCATGGGCCAATTATCTACTAAATCACACTTTTCTAAAAAATCAAAACCAATTTTGGGCACACAAGTTCCAAAGTGTGTTTTGAGAAGTTTCCTGCTAGGTTAATCATAACCTTTTTTTGCCAAGCTGCAGCACAACACACATTTTCAGGGCTGAGTTATAAACCCCCTGAACAAAATGGGATTTATAATGGAATGTTGATGCTTCACTATTGATTTTATACTTCACGGCTGTAGAATGGCACTAGTGGGAGCTGCCATAATAAAACTCTTCGAAACCTACAGATTATACAGGCCCCAAGGTTCCTACCTCTCCTTCCCCTCTCTAAATGGTGCCTTACCAAAACTGCACCTCAGTTTCTTCTAGGTCTGACATTGTTCCTCTTTGCGTTTTCAGAATATTTGTGTAAGTTATTTATCATTAATTTCTTAATTAATTAATTAATTAAGTTTTATCTCTACAGGTGATATTTTTTCCCAAAATAACTACTCACGTTCAGAATTAATCAGACTATACAAAACTCTTAAATCTACAGTCAACATTATCTCTGTGTAGTGGAGCAACCCATTAAAGGAATGGGTTTACTAAGAATACCCAAATCAACATATCAAGGCTGTAGTTCAAAGTCCAAATATTACCTTTTGAATGATACATACCCTGACCTCCCAGCCTTATATTCTGACACCACAATGAATAAAGAACCTTTCCTGGGGCCTGAGTCACAGTTGCCCAGTGGTGTCTTTGAACCATCACAGCCACCTGTTGTATTCATTTAGATGGAATAAACGGGTCAAAGACGTTAACATAAGTCAGTCACTGTCCAACATTTAATGGTGTTAAACAAGGCCTGGGGTTTGGTGTACAGAGACTGCAGCCTGCTCAGTAACATGGGAAACACCATTAAAAATCCCTTTTAACCTTTTATTAAAGATGCATAAAAGAAAGAAAAACAGTTGAAGTTTTTCGAATTTATTGAATAGGGCTTTCATTTTAACAACATCTCTAGTTCCCCTTTCCCTTTTGCTGAAGAAGTTTTTAGAAGGAAAAAACCCTTGTTTGACAGACTCTTAGATGGTATCAAAGATGGTAATAACTGTTCTTTAGGGGAAAAGACAAGAAATTGGTTGAGATGGTTGGAGCTGTTGTTGAAGTATGATCCTTTTTCATCTCTGGTGGTATCTGAAATTCAGCTAGAGCTGGTAAAAGTGATGATGTCATCTGGGTCCCTTTCTCTAACTCAATTTAGTCAGGACTGCTTCTCAAGATGAGGTTGAAGGTCTGGAGTCCCAGAAGTTGGTGGGGGTGGCAGACATGATGGTGTTGTTCACACAAATAGCCAGTTTCTCTCCCCAGAGTCTTTTTTCAAGGACCCAAAAGGCAGTGATGGGTAGACTAGCCCATCCCCTCATTACTTTGCCTACCAAACAGGCCTAATATCTAACATACAAATTTTGGTTCATTAATTTCTGGACACGGATTTTCTTGTTGGCCAAGAATGATTTTAACACTGTTCTTGAGTTATATGAGCAGGCGTTCTTGTTTAGACTAATTCAGTCCTTCTGTCTCCTCTAAATACTTTTTCCCATCAACATTTGTGGTTATAGGTTATTGTGATGGAGTGTTCCAGGCCCTTTTAGGCCCCCTGCTGGAGGCCTTGTGGTCCTACCATACCCCAGCCCAGGAAAAGGAGCAGTGAAGTTGAGTCCTCCAGGCCTGCCTAGAAAAGCTGAAGGGAAGCAGCCAAACAGAGCTCTGCAGGCTCAGTTAAAAGGCGCTATAGGGCCTAAGCAGGGTAGTTGCTGGCTAGAACCAGAAGGGTAAAGGAGTGGGAGGCTGTGAGACTCCCCAGGTAAAGAGACTGGGAAGAAGCCCTGTTCAAGCAGGATTAGGACGTAAAGCTTTCCAGATGTAGAGGCCTAGGAGGGTGAACCATGGCTAAAAGGGGGAAGAGACTGTTACAAGCTCTCCAGGCAAAGAGGCCTGAGATAACATCCTGAGAAACCAGGACAGAGACTGAGAAGCTCTCCAGGCAAGGAGAAGCCAAGAAGGTGGTGGGACAGAGTGTGAAGAAGCCCAAGGAATGCAGCAATAGCAGCTAGTAAAGAAAGCAGCATGTGACTGCTACTTGTAGGGTCCCTGAGTTGGGATCCGGAGTAGTGGGCAGGCGTGGGTCTCTCCACTGGTGGAGTGCCCAAAGCCCTGAAAAGAGAACAACTTCCATTTTGGAGCCCAAGAAAGGGGCTAGAGTTTAAACAGGCCCAGAGCAAGGGCTGAAGACCCTGGAGATAGCCAACCATTTGTTGGACTGTGTTACCCCGGAAGGGGTTCCTTCATGTGTTTTTAAACTATTTGTGACTTAGCCTGAGGGCTGAGCCATTGAAGACCTGCCTGATGATTACAATCACCAACAAGGGGTGCCAGGAACAGAAATAGGAAAGAGTGCATGATTTCACCCAGCTGACAGGAAATGCTCATGAGAGGCTAGTGTCTGCCCCCACTATAGTCATCTTGTGAATTTTCACACACTTTTCACAGTTGAGCTCACAATTACTATAAATTTATAGGCCCAATTATCATAACCCTCCCATCCCAGAGGATATCCTTAGAGCAGAAGGCCTGTCCCAACAAGTCTGCCACATCTCCACCACAAGAGCCTCAGCACTGGTATTTCTGGGTGTGTCAAGGATAAAGGGGAAAGGTGGGGAGTGGCTGGCTTGGTCCTGCATGCCTGTTTATTCCTTGGCTGCTGCATGCCCCATTGGAGCTTTGGGAAGGTGGTTAAAAGCCTGGTGGGCAGCCCCCAACAAGGCACTTCCTTCCTGTGACTTCACCAAGCTGTGTAGCATCTCAGGGACAAACTCTTTGTCTGCACTGGCTGAAGAGGGAACGCTCCCCCTCTGCTCCATTTCCCCTGGTTCTTTTGGTTATAGATATTATCTTCAGGTCACCAAATTGCTAATTTTCTTTTCATCCCTTCAGCAGCTGATTCTGGAGCACTTCTAGTTGGGCAGGATTTTACTGACAGCACCAAGCAACGTGCATCAGATATTTTGGCACATTCCCTTTGTGTTTCATGCTGAAAGGGTCAGGTTCAGATTTATATTGAGTTTAGCTCCTGTCATTGGGAGCACAAGCAGACCAGTTGGAACAGTGCTGCGTATGTGCTCAGCATGGGACATAAACACTTTCCTTGCCAAATATGCTGGCATGTCATTTGTATTTACCCTAATATTTATGCCAGTTTCTTGCAAATATGCTTTTATGATCTTTTCCAAACAGCCCCTTCTATGGGAGGTAGATGCATTTAAAGGGACTGAATTTTCATCTTTCAAGCTAAAACTAACCCTTTGCCTGCTCTGGCCGTATAAAGAGGTCTTAGTATAAGTAAGAATCTGAGCCAGCATTAGGAAATGCAGCTTCTTCTTCAGCTGTGAGTAGCTAAAAATGTAGGCTGTCAGCAGTTGAGTGGGAAAGCAAATGCTTGTTTAGATGTACTGTTGGATAAGGCACTTGCAAAACCAAAATGGAATGCTTTTTTCCCCTGCACAAACTTATTAATTGTCCTTTATTCATTATTCAATATTGTGGATCAAGACCCCATTCTGCAAGGTGCTGTACAAACAGAGATGTGTTGTTATTTACACCGCATATTCTTCATAGAAATATTGTTCTGATATGAATATGGCATAACTAAGATATTTTATGCAAAATGGGTCATGTGAGGTATCATTGGAAAGGTGATGATTTACTGAACATATTTATCCAATTTGTATGCATGTATCATTTCTGTATCTAAAGTGAGAAATATTGTCTATGTAACAATTACTACTGTGTTGGTATGTGCTTGGGGAAATTCCCACCACACAGTAAGCAATCAGCCTTAAAGACAATGAGTCTTCAAAAGGTGTGGATCCCCCATCTTCCCAGGAGTTCCTTCCTGTAGACCTTGCAAATAAACCTTGTCTCGTGGTTGCCCTGACACTGCAAGGTGATATGATGATGTCACCTTGTACAAAATACCACCTTGGACACTGCTGGTACTTTTCCACTGGAAATGAAGGCTTCCTGCCTTATGTAAATTCTATTTAAGGCTGGGAAGGAAGGCATTTAGGACTCTCCTCCATTGTCTGCCCAGGAAGGAAGATGACTAAAAACGCCTGAAGGAAAAGGCAGGGTTGAGTCCAAGCTGAGATAGGGCTCCAGTCTGTAAAGAGAAATAACTGGAATTGATGATACAGAAACTCTGCAACCTGCCTAAAACAACATTTAGGGTGATAAATTACATTTTTAACCTGTTTCTTGAGTGTATTAAACTTAGTTTGCGTGTTTTGGCTTTTTGCTCAGTAATCTGCTTTGTACTGTTTGCTATCCCTTATCACTTAAAATGTACCTTTTGTAGTTAATAAACTTATTTCTTGTTTATAACATAACCCAGTTAGTTCAATTCATATCCTGGGGAGGGGCAAGAAGCTGTGCATATCTCTCTCCACATTGAGGGAGAGGGTGATTTTTATGAGTTTGCGCTATGCAGATTTTTCTATATAGTACAAGACAATATTATTTTGGTTTACTCCCTAAAGGGGGTGTGCACATGTGTGCTGGGTGAATCTCCGAGCTGAATCCTCTCACAGAGCTGACTTCAGTCAGGGTCTGCAGCTGGGTGTGGCCTTACCTGTGTTTGTGTGCTAGAGAAGGCCCTGGTGGCCTGGCACAGCATAGGCATGGTTAGTAAGCCCAGGTTGGTGGAACGGACGGGCTCAGTGAGACCCCAGCACATCAGGTGACACCCCCAGATGGGGGTGGGGTCTAACCTGTCACTGCTATCATAAACGAAAGGAGATATTCCCATTGAATTCAGTGGGTATTGGATCAGGCTTGTACATTGTTGTCTTTTTAAACTGTAAGCTCTTTGGGGGCACGGCTTGTATATTCCTATAAACAGACCAAAGTCCTGGCTGTTTGGATGGGTGGGGTAATGGAAGGACTAGCAGCCCCTACACATGCATAAATTTCCTGTTGCCTCCTTCTGGCCTTTGGGGTGGGGACTTTAGTGAAGACATCTCACAGTGCAGGCCTCACACTAAGCTGCAGAGCAATGTGTCCTTGTTGTATTTATTGTCGTTTATGAACAGTAAGTAGCTCCAAATGCAGCCATTGCTTTTACTGTTTACCTAACAGTAGCTGCTGAATATCCCTTAGAAAGAATCATGCATCTTGTTAACTTGGCAGAATGGTAGCAAACCTTGATATCCTCTTGTTGTAATCTGGCTCATGGGCTTATAATGATTTACTTACTTCATTTACTGTAGGTTCTATAGTATGTTAAGCCTCTGCATTTCGCCATAAATAAGATAGTGTATGCCTGTTGTGATCTTATGTATCACAAACACAATACACACTGTCTCAAGAAAATAATAAAAAAGCAAACCTAATGTCACTGAACTGCATACATCTTTGGTATCTGACTGGTTCTCTTAGTTATCATATGCAAAATTAGCAGCAATAGGTTACATATCAGTTAACATCCTTATTAAATGTCAAGGAATATTGACTGATCATTTCCTGTGACTACCCCACTTAGTACCAGTTCCATCCTGAAACCTGTCTTTGCAAGCTTAATATATGGAAAATAATGCTTATGCATTACCAACTTATGTAACCTAAAATTAATTACATGGCAACTAGAGTTATCTGTTATGGTCAAAATTTCAGAAAATGGATGCCTAAAATATGGCTTCAAAACCCACAAGGGAGCTGTTGGGTACTCTGCATTTTTGAAAATCAAGTCACTTAAGTCTGTTCTAAATACCTTATTATGAACCTAACCTTCAGCACCTCTTGAAAACAAAATTTCCCTATATATTACTACTTAACCATAGCAGCTATTCTTTAATTATGAGCTCACTTGGGTGAGGGGAAATATCACCAAAAGACTTAACTTGCTCCTCATCCTATATATACTGCCAAAACACTTGTTGCTCACTGAGCGACCCTCCCCAGTCTTGTACTTAGGAATATGTGAATTGAGTATTTCTTATCCACAAAAAATCTCCCTGTAATCCTTCCCTCTATTAGTTCCAAAGGAAACTCATAAATGCCAAATCATTATTTCATGGCTATAACTCAAGTTCATTTGTTACAACTGTTCTTGTTATAAATGACCAGGCAGATCTCTCCAGGATTGCCCCATCTTTCTCATGGCAATTGTGTTGTAGGAAGAAAGTGACAGAAATCAGGAGGATAGCATCGCACCATTTTGTATCACAACTGAAGCCCCAAAACATTTGGGTGAGTGGGATGAGCTTATTTAAGAAAATCAGCATTTTGGTTGCTGAAAATATATGGTTGATTACTTTCTACTGCCAACACCACAGCTTCTATTTATTAAGGTTGCATTGAGGTTAATCTGGACCAAGGTCAACCAAAATATCTGCTTCCCTGTCCACTTCCTCTGCTGCACCACCAAAAGAAAACCTTGGCATCTCCCAAATAAGTCACCTTTTCTTCCTTCAATTTTAAGATGAATAAAACAAGAAGGGCTGAGAGGTTCTGAATATTACAATATGACTTGTTTGATGGCTCAATAAAACTCTGAACAAAGTTAAGAGGTTTTGGAAAGATAATTAAAAATCATTAATTGATTTTTCCTTTATTGTTGTAATATTTATTTTCCATCAACATCATCTGCTGCATGATGGTTTTGGAATATTCTCCAGAAACATTGGACATTAGGATATTCTTATGCATGAAAGATTCTTAAACTCTTTAAGGAACCTGAGGATTATTTAGACAACTCTTAGCTCAGCAATTTGATTCCATCCATATGTTAATTGTTTGAATTGGGTAGGGTGAATTGGAGTGGGGAGTGGAAGATAGTCACAAAGTACAATATGAAGAGATTGGATAAATTATCATTAGACGAGATTTACCAGTAAATTTAAGGTATTGAATGCTATGCAAAACTAGGGTTACTATAGTAACTACAAAAAGAAAAGGAGTACTTGTGGCACCTTAGAGACTAACAAATTTATTAGAGCATAAGCTTTCGTGAGCTACAGCTCACTTCATCGGATGCATTTGGTGGAAAATACAGAGGAGAGATTTATATACACACACACAGAGAACATGAAACAATGGGTTTATCATACACACTGTTCTCTGTGTGTGTGTATATAAATCTCTCCTCTGTTTTTTCCACCAAATGCATCCGATGAAGTGAGCTGTAGCTCACGAAAGCTTATGCTCTAATAAATTTGTTAGTCTCTAAGGTGCCACAAGTACTCCTTTTCTTTTTGCGAATACAGACTAACACGGCTGCTACTCTGAAACCTATAGTAACTACTTGTAGCAAACTCCTCTGTGCAGTAATTGCTCTATGTGTAAGGAAGACTTTCCCTGGAGCATTCTTCCTTTACTATATATGAAGCTTTTACCTAGGGTTTGTTTTCTCTTTAATAAATTCCTTCTTCCTTTCATATGTTTCACTCTTCCTTTTTAGATTTAGCTGCCATTTAGGCATATGGTTTAATCTCTCAGCCTGCCTCTATTCTGGAATTGCAAGTAAATACAGTGAAACCCAACCAGTTGGGATGTATCCCTCCATGTAACAGAATATGGAATAATAGAAACATAGGGTTAGAAGGGACCTCAAGGATCATCTAGTCTAACATTCTGCCAAGATGCAGGGTTTGTTGTGTTTAACCCATCCAAGACAAATGTCTATCCAGTCTCCTTTTTGAAAACCTCCAGCAAAGGAGCTTCCACAACCTCCAGAGGCAGTCTGTTCCATTGTCCTACTGTTCTTAGTAAGGAAGTTTTTCCTGAGATTTAAGCTAAATCTTCTGGGTTCTAGTTTGAACCCACTGCCTCTTGTCCTGCCCTCCCTGGCAAGAGAGAACAGCTTTTCTCCATCTTTTTTTTTTAATGTAGCCTTTCAAATATCTGAAGACCACTATCATGGTCTCCTCTCTTCCAAACTAAACCTACCCACTTCAGCCTTTGCTCATATGGCTTGCATTCCATCCCTTTAATCATCTTTGTTGCTCACCTCTGGATCCTTTCTATATGATGGTGACCAAAATTGGACACATTATTTAGTACCTAACCAGTGCCAAGTAAGTGGTACTATCAGTTCCCGGGACTTGATGCTATGCCTCTGTTAATGCAACCTAAAATTGTATTTGCTTTTTTTGCAACAGCATCACATTGCTGATTCATGCTGATGCTGTGATCCACCACAACTCCCAGATTCTTCTCTGCATTGCTGCTGCGAAGACAGTTATCCCCCATTCTGTATTTGTGCATTTGGTTCTTCTTCCCTCAGTGTAGCATATTACAGTTGTCTTTGTTGAATTTCAATTCTGTTGGCTAGAGCCCAATTCTCCAATTTATCAAGATCCCTCCAAACTTTAGCTCTATCCTCCAAAGTGTTGGCAACCCCTCTATCCCCCAGCTTTGTGTCATCTGCAAACTTGATCAGTGTGTTCTCTATTCCTGCATCTAGGTCATTAATAAACATGTTAAACAGTGGGTAATGGGCAGTGGGTAGTTCCACATTTTTCCGACTTACTTATCTGCTTATATATAACTGCTTCATCTTTATTTGGAGACCCACGTCAGTTACGTAACCAGTTTTGGTTGGTGCATTGAGGCAGTTACCTCAGACTGGTTTCGTAGTCCTGTGTGAATCGGTGGTTCTGACATTCCTGAGAGTACAAACTGGACTGAACGGGGGTGTCTCCTTAACTCTCTAACCTGGGGTGCCTTTTATACTGCTTTGCTATCAGAACAGTCACCCCTGGTCTGATCACACAGCCTTTGGCGTATAAATCCACTCCCAGCTAAATACATGAGCACTTTGACCATGAGCACTCTGAATTACATACAGGGCGACCCCTGCAAATTCTTAGTTCCTCCAGAAATGTGTGTCTCATACTGTCTAGCACACTACTGAACAATGCACCCTCATAGAAAGTCTGTCATTTCATCATGGGAAGATGATGTATGTACCAGTCTTGCTTAACCCAAATGGAGTTTCCCACACACTTTAGGCTGAACACACTGCTTAAGATAAAAAATAAGATAGATTTTAAGTGATTAGAAATATTGATGCGTAAAAGTCAGGATTGGTTGCAAAATAAAAGAAATACACAAGCTATTACCTAACTTAACAAGCTATGTAGCCTTGAAAGCAAAGATTTTTGTCTCACCATACTGCTGTAAATTTCACAGGCTGGGTCTTCTTCTAGCCTGGGACCCATTCCCCCATTAGTTTAGCTCTTTGAGAGTTATTGATGTCATAAGCAGAGAGACAGGAGGAGAAGAGGGTGAGTTGGAGGTTACTGTCTCTCATATTTATATCCCTCTCCCTTCTTTGAGGATCACCAGCTGGGGTGTAGGCAAAAAGCAGTCTCTTGAGGATGTGAGGTTTCAAACATTCCTGTGACGCAATGTAAAGTTCTTGTTTACAACTTCCCATTGCTGGAGAATGGCTGCTTACATAGGTGATGGCCATTTAACACCTGTCTGGTGTGTTAGTGTGTCGTGTCTGAGAAACTGGTTTGTAGGTGTTACCTAGAATTACAACATGTTTCAGTAACAGTCTTAAAGTTTCATAGTAGCAGCCGTGTTAGTCTGTATCTGCAAAAAGAATAGGAGTACTTGTGGCACCTTAGAGACTAACAAATAACCTTATAACTTTACATATAACGTTGATACACATATTTTACCAGGACAATGATATCCAGCAGATTTTGACTTTTAAAATACCACCTCACAAGGCATACTTTGTACAAAATTTATCAGAGTCTTGTAAAAGTGGTGACCATTATAGTATAGACTGTCACAGTGGTGTATCATCCCTCTTTTGTTATATAATAAAACAAGCCCTCCTGTGGCATCTCATGGCAACCAGGATCACCATAGCACATGATCACCACCAGCAGACAGTTGTGGTTTTCTTGTATGACTACGCAAGTAATTTAATGGCTAGGGAGGGAGTTGGTGGCTGATTATTTCTGCATTTTTTACCAAAGATAGCATGGAGAATGATGTGGGCTGAGCAGTCAGTTCTTGCATGTTAATTTCAGAGCGTGGAAGCTCATCACTCAGTATGTGCAGCCTGTTTCTGAATCTGGTTTTGGAATGTATGTGTCACTCCAATGGTTGGAGCTTGTGATGGTATAACGAAATGATGACCTGTGGCACAATTCTCTGCACAGTGTTAGGGGATTCCTGGGTGCATCCCAGTGCCCAGATATTTGCAAAGTTGGCTGAGGAAATGGACAAATGCAGGGCCAGCAAATCCACCTCCTAGCCATTGTTCACACATGGAGGGGGTACAAGACTGCTTCAGACCTGAGTCTGAATCTATTTATAATATGTATTACGGTAGTGTCTAGGGGCCCCAAATGAGACTGTACCCCACGGTGCTGTGCAGTGTACAGACATACAATAAGAGGTAGTGCCTATCCCAAAGAGCTTACTCTCTAAACAGAGAAGACAGAGAAAGGATGGAAAGGGAAACAGAAGCACTGAGAGGTGAAGTGACTTGTCTAAGGTCACACAGCAGGTGAGTAGAAGAAATGGAAATAGAAGTCCAGGTCACCTGGGTTCCAGTCCTGTGCCTTATCCCCTAGACCATACTGGTTCTCACTGATTTCCTTTTCTCTAGCTGGCCCTCTGCTCCTTCCTGACAGTTAGCTCAATGTAGTTTGCTGAAGAGACAATCCTCCCTCTGTAAACCATACCATCAAATCCGCTTCCCCTCCCCTGCCACTAGTTTACATTTTGTGATTTAAAAAAATTTTTTTTTACCATTTTAGCAAGATTGCAAATTTGGGACCATCTCTTCCCACCCAAATCTGGTGCCACAGCTGCTAAATGTCACTATCTCACTGTCAGAGGCAAACTGCAATGACTTGAGACAATCACAAAGAGATTCCATCAAAGTGAATGGTTTCTAAGGCTAAGGGAAGATTTCACTCCAGCTGAAATACCTCTAGGGCTTGTCAGGACAAATCAGACAGGAACCTGACCCACTGGCATGAAGATAAGGTACAAAATACATGCATATACACACAGCTACTCCTCATATACCTGAACTTTTCCCAACATAGTCATTTCCCCTCTTTACACTATAATAGCTTTTAATTTTATATACAATACCAGTAATCGTTTTGTCTCCTTTTGCCTGGCTCATCTAAATTGCTTTAAACCCATCTGCAAAGCAACTGCTTCAAATTAAATTTTGTGATAAAAACAAATGAAGCATAATTGAGAACAGACAAAAGACGCTTGCCTTGAGAAAAGAATGATAAGAAATGTATTGAGACAACGGTGTTCTTAGGTATATATTTTTACTCTACAGTAGGCCAAATGTTCCTGCAATCTGTGAGATGCTTACTACATTATAATTATGCCAGATTGGTGCTGTTATTGTAAACATTAAACGGTCTATTTTCCCCATCTATGTTGTACAACCCTCCACAAAATTTAACTATCATACTAATTGAAGAATAGGTCTAGATTAAACACAGATGCAAAAACACCTGTATTTTCAGAAGCCTTGTGTAAAGAAAGTATATTTATTCTATAAAGAATTACAAAGATGCTTTAAGAAAAGGAGTACTTGTGGCACCTTAGAGATTAATTTGTTAGTCTCTAAGGTGCCACAAGTACTCCTTTTCTTTTTGCGAATACAGACTAACACAGCTGCTACTCTGAAATCTGTCAAAGATGCTTTATACTTTTGTCCATGCTGCAGGCAGGAGCATTGGAAAACATGCAGCTTGTCTCTAGTGGGGTTGCTTTACCATGGAATTGTTCATGCAAATATGGAACTATTGTTTCTTGTGTTAATTAATAAGCCAGCAGCTAAGGTTGCTAGAGGAAATTGAGAGGTACAATAGGCTGTTAGCAGAGAACAATCAGAAACCAGCTTCTTGGAATGTGTGGTTTAATGTTCTTTGTGATAATTAAGCTGCTGCAGAAAAGACTCCAAGGTGTGTGTAAACTTAATAAGGGAGCTGCTCAAGTAACATCCTAGCTAGTATGTCTTGGGGCAGATCTGCATGGAGACTTCCAGGAAGATTGATCCAAAATAACTAACGGTGCAAATTTGAAGTCAGACAGTTAAATGACAGTAAGTCTTTGTGTGGACTCTTATTCAGAATTAAATGGGCCTTAATTTGATTTAGCTTAATTCTCATTGGAATTAAGTGGAGGGCTCAGAGGTTGGACTGTGCCCATCACTAACCTGCAGAGGGACAGTCGGGTCTGCATAGGCCTAGAGGGGAGTGCTGGTATTGCCCGTGGCTGGTGGTGTTGGGAGCTGACACCTGGCAGGCACAGCCAAAGCTTCATCACTCTAAGGGCAGATCGTAGCAAGGTGCCTCACAACCCTGGGGATCCCGGGAAGTGTCACAAAAGGCATCTTCTGCCCCCTCATCAGATATCTGAACCTCATAAACAAACATGTCTCTCACTTATCATTCTCAAGAGAGGATCTAACCAAAAGTGTCAAATGTATTTTCTAATGGCTGATTACCACAGGAAGCTGCTATGGCTTAAGTCAGACATTGCTGCAGTTTGCATTCATTGGAACAAGTGCCTAGAGAAATTCATAGCACTCCAATGATTAGCACAGAGCAGAAATGCCAAGAGAAGACATTGCTGGGAATGGAACATGGAACTGTATAATTGAGTAACATTACAGTGGCATTGCTCATTGTAAGTTCAGGCATGCACAGGATTAATTGCTAGCAGGTACCAAAGATAAGCAATTTCCCTTTGAGCTGGGGAGGGAGGTAGCTTTGTGCATTTCTTTTTATTGCTCCATTTTTACCAACATATATTTGAGCATAAAATGAGCCTTCATTTTAGGAAATGTGATAAATAATGTTGCTACCTTGGAGAAAAACACTTTAATACAAAAGCAATTTCCTTGTGTGAGCCTTCAAAGAGCAGAGTGTGTTAATTAGGAAATTACTACATGGGGGAAAAAAAATTTGGGGAGGGGGGCAGCCCTTCATTCTTATGGGTGAAGCCGTTACTTTATAACCTGCCCTGAGTGAGGGTGTAGCACCCACTGTCACAAGAGGAGACACAAGAATGAATTGGGACTCGGAGAGTCCAACATCCTCCTTCGTTGCTCTAAGGGGATTCTAGTTGGCACGTGGCAGGTGCGGAGCTAGGGAACTTCCCCCTCTTCACCCCTGCCCAGCCCCGATGCTCACTGGAGAGTGTATCAAGCAAATCGCCCTGTTCTCCCCATCCCGAGAGCCAGAGTCCCAATCTGAGCAATGGAGTAAGGCAATGACTACTGTGTGTCTTGAGTAAGGAATGTAACAATCTAGCCCTTATGTGAGAGAGGATTTGCTCACATGAGGTAAGATTTGCAGAATCAGGCTCAGTATCACAATAAAAAGGACTGAGGTTGAAGGGAATGACTTAAAATTCAGATGTTCTCTCAGCTTCTCAAAATACTTACTAAATACATCATTTTAATCAATATATATCAAAGAAAAGCCATGGGACCCATTAAAATCATGGGAATGCAAATAGAACAGTCAAAATAAGTAACCATATGATAATTCCCATCTTTGCCTGACTGGTCTGCTTCAACAGCAGTTCCTTTGTTTACTATAATATTGCCAATTAATTAGAATTGTGAAAGCTATGGAGAGTAGCCTATTCCTATTGCAGCCAATATGGGTTTTGCAATCTTCTTCAATGGAAGCCAAACCTGAGTCACACACGTTAGTAGGCAACTTTTATGCACCATTTTATATGGATGGAAAAAGAGAATTGTGCACTGAGCTCAAGAGTCGTTGGTTTATATGGGCTCTAGGAACATAAGGATTCCAATTCATGTGCGCACACAAAAACAAAAAATATCCTACCCAAATCTTTATTTTTAAATTGGCAAAAGAGCCATAGCCAATCACTAGTCAAAGGAAAAAATAAAAATATAGTGATCCAAGTTTCTCCTCCTCCCAGCTCTGAACAGACATTTTCCAGCTGCTTATCAGAAACAAATGCTTGTGAAGAAGGATATTCAGCCATTGCCGAAAAATGATTTGTCTCACAGGCATCTTCTAAAATATAAGTTTTGCCTAAGTATTCCATTTCTCAATGGAACTGAACATTCTTTCAAGATCTTTGTTAAAGGAGGAGGGCAGATCTTTGAGTGGCAAGTTTAGGAAATAGAAGAAATCTTACAACATTGTATTTTAAAGTGCTTCCTGGATTTTCTTTTTTTTTTCCTTCCATATTATCTTTTACAAGTATTTGAGATGCAACTTGCAATGAATTTTGCCTGCCCGAAAACACAAAAGGCCAGATTTTAATACCCTTCTTCACAATGGAATAGCACCTACCTCCATGAGGCGTCCCAGTGAAATCAGTTCATTCAAATGTCAATATTAGAGTGATCAAATATGAATTAAAAGCTCAGTTCAACAAGATTTTCTATTGACTAGTCATGCTCTAAAAGAGTGATATCTAGATGAGAGAGCCACTTCCTTTTAGGTATTTTGAATCATACTTCATTCCCATTAAACAGCACAAAGACCTTAAAACCTGTCTATGAAAAGTGCTAATAAATGCTAAACAAATTTCACCACTACACCCTATGGATACCTCTATCCACAGCAGAATGGTTCACTGCACTCATTAGGGCTTCTGGCTGTGAGACAATGATATACAGAATACAAAGAAAATCTGAATCACTGGTATGATATGGAAATGAATAATTAGAACGCAAATGAAACATTATCCTGTAGAGTGTCTGTTACACAAATATCATAAAGTTGCAATGGGAAAAATAAGTAATAAGTTAAAGGTTGACTAATGTAAGTCCTAGTGGGTAAATTTGTAGATATTTAACGGTATTACCAATTTCGGCAATTTTATTGAGCATTTTATGGTATCTGGTGTTTTTCTTAATGCCTTAGTTCCTGTAGTCATGGGATTAGGTGAGAATTTCAACCTTCATTTAAATTAAAACAAGTTTCTAGCTCTCATGGTTGCAGAGAAAAGTTTGAAAAGGTGACCCAAGGGCACCCCACAAGCTCAAAAACAAAAGACAAAAAAGAACCTGATGTATATTATTGTAAAATAATTACATGATTTTGAAGCCAATCTCATGATTTTTTGACAGGTTTCAGAGTAGCAGCCGTGTTAGTCTGTATTCGCAAAAAGAAAAGGAGTACTTGTGGCTAGAGACTAACAAATTTATTAGAGCATAAGCTTTCGTGAGCTACAGCTCACTTCATTGGATGCATTTTTTGAGAGGGTGATTTTTGAATCCTTGAGGTTGGCAGTATTGATTAAAGTCTGTTTTCAACAAAACAGACCAAACCATTTTCATAATTTGGCATGAAGATTGCAAAGCTACACATTACTTAGGAAGAAAAGACCCTTAAGTGAGAATTTTATTTCTTTCTAAAACATACTCAATTCACCTGATCACTGCTAGTTAAGATCACCCGAACAGCACGCTGCCTCAGCTCCTGATTTTCCACATTGCCACACCTGACAAGTAAAATGGAGACATTGAAGTGAAGGAGATTTTAATAAGGGTATCAAGAATTTCCCAGCCTATCTGGGAAATTCTGGAGTCTAGACTCAAGGTTTCCATCCATTCATCAACTTTCATTCTCAATTGCTTACTTGTCTGTCCCTTCCATTCTGATCAGCAGTTGTCTTTGAGCAAGGCAACTATAGTCATGCTGGGTGGGAGGCGGTTACAGAAACATTGCATGGCATCTGGAGTCCCCATGAGAAATTCTGGCTTCTGGGAGTAAGAGGTGCACATATGAGAGTGGTAGGTTTATCACATTTGCACAGAGTACACCATGTTCAGCCAGCTTTGTCTACTCATTTTCCCTTTCAAACAGCTACCAGCATGTGAACACTATGAGGCACTAGCGAACACTAGCAAGGAGCAACAATGGTGTTCCCCAACAGGATTTTGCACAGCCCCTGTGCGGGAGTATGGATCAGGGAGATGTACTGTACTTCTTGCACCCCGTCTTCCCTACCTCCTTGTGCACCAGTGCCAGAATGCAGCCCTCTATTTGTATTTATATCCACATTTGTCTTGTGAAATGTGCAAATGGATGCCTCAGATGGGCAATGTGGCCCGGTTAACTTTTCTGTTAGAACTTCATTTCCTAGCTTTGTGGGTGGCCAAAGATAGGCCACCCAACGTTGTGTGAATGTGTAGACATACTCCCATGCATTGGATTGCATTTATTGTTTGGCAATTTAGAGGCATGAGCGCTCAAGCAATTTTATCCGATATAAAAACAATCGTTCAGAGAATGAGAGAGAGAGACTGTGGAACTGGTTATTCTGACCACCAAACCAAATCAAATCATGAAATTAAACCATTTGCGCTTACGGGGAAAATGCAAAAGCCATCCTATATCTTGTTTCGATGGCTGGCTCAGCGCAGCACCCGACTGGCATTGTATGCAGTAATGGATGAGGAATGACAAAATACTGCAGCAGTATTGAGTGAACAATCTCTGTTGAGAGACACCCACCTTTATACCCTTATCTATGTTTAGGTAAACCTGGGAAATTAAAATGTTTTATCCTATTAGGGCTTTTGTATTTTGAGGGCGGTCTCATCATACTGCAAAATAATTTGTATGTGCCATACTAATTATGTATGTTGCTGTTCTCACAAGTGATAGTGTATAGGGATAGTTACAATTTCTTTTTGCCATTGCAGTGCCTACATCCAGCCTGAAGCATATCAGCTTATATGAGCAAAATGAGGTTAAAAACAAATATAAGTATCTGAAGCACAAAGTAAGATATACTGGGCAGATCTCACGTTTTGACAGCACTCTCCCAGCTGCCTTTGACATAACATGCTCATCAAGCATTTCCCAACGTATAAAGTGATTGTTCTCTCTCTCTCTCTGGTGAAAATTTTGCAGCGCTCATTTTCTTGAACGAAAAAAGAACTATGTTTGTGTCATGCACCAGCTGTTTTCCTTTCTGAAGGAAGATGTGCCGGGGCTAGAGTGAAAGCTGAAGTCAGTGACAGAAAATAAGGCAGCCAGATCAGATGAAACACACAGGAAGGAACCGTAGGAGACTTTGCAAGTAGAAACAATTAATGGAATAGTGGTAAAGGAACAAGTGAAGAGGTGGGAGGATGTGGAACTTGAAAGGCTAGTAAGATGAGTAGAGGATAAATGTCCAATGTGTCTCTCAACCTAGTCACCAACAATATGTTCTGATTGTGAGCGGGTAGCCTGAGAAAAGGCACGGACTGACAGTATCCTAACCACTGACCAGAATCAAAGACGTGTGAAGGGGTATACAGACTCCATACTGGTCAAGAAGGGATTAATGACAGCCTGTGGGCTCAATCAGCACTGCCCCACTACACCTGTGAGAGGTATGAAGCCTGGAGGGAGGGGTTAAAAGGGAGAAAGCCCACCTCAGTTGTGGCTGATTGGGAGAGGAAGTAGAATCTTTGTGCTGGTTCCTTGAAAGATGGTTTGGCTGGGCCAGGGCCTTTCTAGAAACTGCCTAAAGAAAGGCTAGGCTAGGGCCAGGGGATATTTAGAGACTCCTGAAAGAAGTCCAAAGACTGCTAGATGCCAGAGATTCCTTGGGGCAGGTAGGCCTGGTGCAGGACTTTTATCTTTGCTTTGTTTTCCACAGCTAATGTGCTGTCTTTTTGGTCCTGGGAGACTGAACCTTTACTGTAGCAAAGATACCACTTCTTTATAAAAAAAAGACTGTATCACAGCTGACAGCAAGCATTTCTCCAAGAGCTAACTGATATACAGTCAGATAAGCATAAATTACAAGACTCTGATGGTGCCAGCTGGTGACTACCAGGAAATCTAACTGTAATGGAGTATGCTGGCAAAAATATCTCTCCATCCATCTAGACATTTTTGCACAACAATCACTGAAATATTTGAATACATCTCGTACCCAGAAAAAGTAAACTGGATGGTATGCTACCATCCAGCACGTGGATCAGCCATATCAAAGTAACCTAAAATGTACTGGGGTTTCCTAATGATGATAATCCATGTGAAATAAATGATGCCAACTAAGAAGGAGTCAATATAGCCATGAATAGCTTTATTGATCTGGGAAGATAAATAAACATGGTAGTGATGCAGGTAATCTCTCAATGGCCCTTCCAATGCAGAGTACAAGGGAAGAAAGAGAGAGAGTAATACTGGAGACCCATTGATAGAGGCAATGTAGGTGATGTAGGAAGGTGTGGTGTGTGAGGTTCCAGGACCATTTGAATGCCTTTAGTAATGGTGACCTATTTCAATAAGAAGGTCCTCAGTTAAAAAGAAAAACCAAGTTCCTAGAGAAGCTTTCATTTAACTCAGATGACTGAGTTTGTGCTTTTGGCGTACAAAGGAGAAGATAGAAGGATTCAAAGAAGAATAGAACATAAATGGAGCAATGTTTGTACAATTGAAAGAAGCTTGGGGAAAAGCCAGAAGAATTAGGTGTAATACTATATTCTGGAGATTTTGATCTCCTGGAGATAGTGAAATCTGGGGGGACAATTTTCATAAGAGTAAGTCAGAAAATGGCAATACTTTGTTTTTGTAGGCTATCTGAATTGCTTAGTGTCAGATACTCACTTACGTAGTGTCTTAGGGCCACTTTAAGTGCCTAAAGTTGCAGATAGGAGCCTCAGGGGATTTTCAGGAGTGCAGAGGCACCTAACACCCATTGAAATCAATAGGCTGGATTAAAATCCCATTGAAATCAATAGAAGTTAAGCACCTAGACATTTCTGAAAATCTCACTAGGTGCCTAAATATCTTTAAAAATCTGGCCCTTATTCCTCAAGTAGTCACACACTGACCTGGGACTTGAGAGACTGAGTTCTTTTCCTAGCTCTGCCACTGGACTGCTGGATCACCTTGGGCAAGTCACTTCCCCTCTTTGTGCCTCAGTCTCCTCACCTGTAAAATGGGGATAATAATACTGAGCTCTTACGTACAGGGCTTTGCAATCTGCTAGATATTTTTAAGATTATTATTATTATTTAATGGAATATGCATGGAATAAGATAGTTCTCAGGTGATTAAGCATATTACAATCTGCCCTATAATGAAATGATATAATGTAATGAACCATTGGTGGACTTTGGAAAGGCCATTTAAGTAAAATGAAAGACTAGTTAGATAAATGTCACTCACCAGAATTACACTGGGAAACACCCGAGCGGGTTCTGACACTTCCAAAATCTCTTTTGGGACAGTAGTCAGCTGTGTACCTATTGATGGTAATAATTTAAATGCCATCTCTATTCTTTCTTGCAGTATATTTAAATGGAGCTTCCTTTTCCTTCCCCAGTCCAGATACTTTTGACTAGAATTGAAATATCACAGAAGGCTAACTGAAATCCTGTCTCTACCTTCTTGCTTATAAATTAAAGGTGTAGGGTCAAGATTTCAATTCAGATTGTCAAAGCAGCTTCAGCCTGGCCTCTAACTTGCAAGCTAAATCAACTGCAGGTGCAAAAGTAGAGAGTGTTTGAAAATATGGTCTGTAGGGTTACATTTGCTTTGTGTTTGCTGACCTTCCGAAGTGTATTGTTAGCTTTTTAATCTACACTAAAGCCCATGGAGTGCATAATTGTTGTAGGCAGTTAGGAGATGTGCTTAGATACAGTCCTTATGGGCACTTTAAAAACATCTAAGATCGGCAGATAGATGTTTGAAGACATGATTTCCAGCCCCAAATAATTTTCAGCCTGTTTTCCTATTCCCTACGTCTCGGAGGTGTATGAGGATTATTCCTATTTTACAGGGCAGAAAGATAAGGTGACTTGCTCAAGACCACACAGCAAGTAAGTAGCAGAGACGAGGATAGACCCTGGCAGTCTTGACATCCAGCCTCCTGCTCTAACCAGAAGTAATGCTTCTTCTTGGGCCAGTTTTCTATTACTAGTATTGTTTTTATTGTTTGTTATGGTAGTGCACAATGAACCAAATCGGGATTATTTATTTTTCAAAGCACCAAAATGTGCTGGGCACCTTATGGGAAGGCAAGAGGAGAAAGGAGGCTGCAGAGCCCAGTTTACTTGTTGGGTTGCTCTAATAGGGTGGGGAAAGGGGCTTGTGAGACTTGACTTACCCCTTGTGTCCTCATCATAGCTAGTCCTGACTGCTTCGGGGAAAGAATTTGAGGGGCAGGGGGTGATCTGATGGTGAATTGCTGCTGTGGTGATTGAGTTGTGATTAACACTTTTCTTTATGTCCTTAAACTTTTCTCATTAACCTTTTTGTCTGTGTCTCTGTGTGTGTGTTAATTTAAAAAATGGTCAGAGAGTATGGCCATGCACAGTGCATAAATTAGAGCAATTACCACTCATTTCATTTTTTTCAAAGCAGAGCATTGAGTGTGACATACTCTGTGTCCTGTGGGACCCATTCTAATACCCAGCTTCATGTTGAATAGCTCTGCAGTCCCTGGGCATTTCCAGTGAAATCCACAAGACTCCCTGAAGAGCAAAGTGCTCTTCAATGCGACTAAGAGTATCAGATTCTGGCACTATAATTACTTCATTTTTTCATCTTAATGTCATTGCATTTAATTGCTGTAAGAAGACATTAATAGAAAGTACAGTACAATATACATCAGATAGAAGTACTGTCATTTAAACCAATGGGATCATATTTTGGTTTATTCTTAGCATGTTCTCAACATAGTCTCAATTAAGTGTGTGTGTGTGTGTGTGTGTGTGTGTGTGTGTGTATTTTATTTTTCCCTCCTAAAGTTTGTAATCCGTGTTTACCAGAAATTATAGGCAGGTTGATTTTCCAACACCGCTGTACTCCAGGTCAGTTTGATAATATGGGAAATGGCAGTTTAACACCAATTAACATGGTCCACCTTATAATGGATTAGCATTCTGTTCAATTGATAATTTCAGTAATTAACTCTGAGTTTGCATGCACTTTTGAACAGAAATTAGGTACTTTTATCAGTGCTGAAAAAGGAAATGCACAGAACGGACATGGCTCATTGAAAATATTATAATCGGTAATGATCATGGGTTTATTAAACTTGAGCTTGCTTGTGAAAACAGAACTAGCTGTATAGATCACTATGTGTGTGTAAGCTAAGGACAGCTGCAGGTGGAGATGGAGTGCTTGTTCTGAAAAACGAATGTGTTCATCCTGCCTTCAGGATCCCCAGGCTTCCAAATTGCTGACTTGCCATATGCTTGGGCCAGATGGTCAAGTGCTCAGCACCCACATTCAGAGCCAAATTTTCAAAACAGCTGAGTTCCCATTTAGACAATTAAATAAGGGCCAGATTTTCAGATTTTGCTTATCTGCATTTGTCCAATTTGTCCATTTTATGATCCCTTACAAATCATTGTCAAAAATCAATGATGTGATATACCTGGTTCTACCAATGGGATAGCAATGGTCTTAAATCATTCTTAATCTTTAATCAACAGCATAGTGTCACGAAGAATTTGATTCTGCCAATGGGAGTTTTATTATTGATTTTTGAGGTAGAAGGAGCCAGATATAAATTGAAAATCTGCTTCTCCTACGCCTAGAGAAGGGGTTTTGTTTGTTTTGTCATGCCAGGCTGTCAGCAATAGAATAATTGGATGTGTGCATTGTGTAGCAACCAGTCTCCCATCTGACTGGGTAACAGCATTTATAAGGGTTTGTCATGCAGCTAAGCAAGAAGCTTTAAAACTTTGGCTCTAGTTAAAAATTAAAATATTCATTTACCCCAGCAGAACTCATGTCACCATTCTTGACATTTCATGAAATTGCCACATACTCAGTGAAGACATAGATGGAATATTCTTGGTTTATTTGAGAACCATTTAACTCAACAATAATGGAGTTAATTCAGAAACCTAAGTAATGTTAACAATACCATGGCGTTCATATAAAAGCCTTGACTCTTTACATTAGTTGCTCACTGGAATTTAAGAGTTACATGGGAGAGTGCCCACTGGATGCCTCTTGTACTGGTTCTGCATGTGGGGAATTCCCTGTGATATCAATACACTGAAAAGATCAAGTAGTCCTAAATGCTGCCATCAGACATACATGTGCAACCAATTTGGTGGGGTGCTCTGTTATCCTCTAGTGGTGGGTGGGCTACAAACAGACGTGATGAACCTGCTTCATCCTTGCTTTAAGATGGGGTACTATCTGGTGTCTGCTACAGATCATCAAATCACACTAGATAACAGGATGACTGGTTCCTTAAGCACGTGCCTATAATGTGCAGGTGTGGGGGAACCATGTTATCATGGAGGACCTCAAACTGAGGCCTGGTCTACACTACTCAGGTCACTATAAGGCAGCTAATTATGTCAGTGTCTACCCTATAGCCTCATGCTGCCAATGTAAGTACCCTACTATACTGACATAATAACTCCACATCCACGAGAGGTATAGGGCTTATGTCACGTAGTTAGGGTAACACAGTGTCTGTATAGACACTGTGTTACTTACATTGGCGGCTAGCTCTCTTGTCAGTTTCACTGCCCTCAGCACCCTTGGAGGGCTGGGCAGCTGGACCCCGTTCTCGGTGAGGAGCTGGTGCGAAAATGAACCCCACTCCCAGCAGGGAGCCTGGGCAAGAAGCTTGGCCACTCCCAGTGGGGAGCATTGGCTCTCTTGTCAATTTCACAGCTCCATGCTAGAGCCTTGAAATTGACAAGGCTGCCTGGCTCCTGGTGATGACCAGGCATGGGGGGAAGGAATGAAAAGCTGGGACAGCTGGACCCCCCTCCCAACGGGGAAGCAAGAAGCTGGGGCAGCTGGATCCCAGCCCTGATGGGGAATGGTGAGGTAAGAAGCCAAGTGCAGCTTTCCCCCCACTTCTGGTGGGGAATGAGAAGTGGGGGGCAGCTCGCTGGAAGCCTATGAGGCAGCCGGGCTCCCGGCAGGGAGCTCCCAGTGGAGCTGAGAGAGCAGGTTCTCAGCTCCCCACACTGCCCCTCTTAAGTTTATAGAAGCGCTCTTGGTGAGGACATGCACCACCAATCCCAAGAGGGTAGCCCGGACATGTACCACCGCAGTAATTACTGCAGTGGTACAAGTCAAACTAGTATAGGTTTACTTAGGTTTTTATTGTAGACATACCCTGAATGACATGCTGGAGTCTCGTGCTGTCAGTCCTAAAACATCCTCTGAATTTCTAAAAGTTATAGTTTACAATTTCTTAATTCAAAAAGTGTTTGTTTAATCCAACATGGGGTGATTCTATATTAGATCTCATATTGACAAATAAAGAGGAATTGATCTCAGAACTGAAAATGACTGGTTGCTTAGGTGCAAATGATTGTGGCTTGATTACATTTGTTGTGTACAAACAGAATAAAGTCCAAACCACTGTTATATATACTTGGTACTTTTAAAAGGGCCAAATTCACAAAGCTAAAAACAATTATCCAAATCAGCTGAGAGTAAAATGTGAAAGATAATTGGGAACTGCTAAAGAATATTTTACTAAATGTTCCCAAATCCACAATCTCATAACTGAGAAAAGACTGTTCTGATTTTAAAAACAACCTGTCTTAAAGGGGTAGCGAAAGTAGCTATAATTTTTTAAAAATTCTATGGGAAAAGTGGAAGTTGATAGTAATGAATATAAATTAGAAGCTAGGAATTATAGAATATTGATAAGAGAAGCAAAATCACACAAGGAGAACCAAATGGCTAGCAGAGTTAAGGACAATAAGAATGAGTTATTTTAAAGTATATTAAGAACAAAAAGGATGCTAACATCGGTATTAGACTATTACTATGTGTAATGGTAGAATAGTCAATAATAATTAGGCTTGGTAGAATTTGTAATTTCGACAAATAATATTGGTGTTTGTTTTTAAGCATTTTTTTCCATTTTTAGCATTTCAAATTTTCAGAGTTGCAAGAAATTATGAGGGTAGTTAATCACTATTTAATGACAGGAGATGTGGAGCTTCAAAGTGTTAGAGCTTTGTACTGTTAAAACACAAACTGTCAACATCACATGTCAAAATAAACAAATTAAATATCCTTAAATCAAACTCTATTAAGTCCTAAAGCAACATTTTTCTTATTTTGCCAATCTGTACATTTAGATTATTGTCAATGGAAATATTTCTTTGTCAGTTTGTGTGTGTATGGTGAAACCAACGTATACTGACATTTACTGATGAAAATCTAATCTTTCCGAGCCTAATAATAATGAAGAAAAGGCTAAAGTGTTCATTATGTAGTTTTGTTCTGTATTTGGGGGGAAAATCAATGACTATTGATATCATATGATGCTGTTGGAATGGAAATTATTTCACCGGTAACTCAGGAGGATATTAAATAGCAGCTACTAAAGTTAGACTTTTTAAAATTAGTATGCTTTGATAACTTGCATCTGAGAGAGTTAAAAGAAATGGCCAAGTAGCTCTCTGGAGCATTAATGTTGATTTTCAATAAGTGTTGGAATACTGGGAAATTTCCAGAGGACTATGAAAAACTCTTGGGAGCCATTGTGAATAATCAGCTGAAGATGAGCTCCCAGTCAAAGGGCTCATGCTATCCTTGAACATCTCAACAGTGGAATACAAAGTAGGAGTAGGGAGATTACCTTTGTATTTGGCACCTACATGTCCACTACTGTATACTGTATCCAGTTCTGGTGTCCACAATTCAAGAAGGATGTCAGAAAAATTGGATGGGGTTTAGAGAAGAGCCATGTAAATGACAAAAGATTTGAAAAACAGGCCTTCCAGTGATAGACTCAAGGAACTCAATCTATTTAGGGATTAAAAAAAAGGATAAGATGTGGCTTGATCGTAGTCTAAGTACCTACATGGGCAGCAGAAATTTGATGATGGAGGGCTTTTCAATTTAGCAGATGAAGCATAACAAAGTCCATATCTGGAAGCTGATGCTATACAAATTCAGATGTAAAACATAGTGAAAATTACAGGGTAATTAACCAGTAGAATAATTTATCAAGACTTGGGGTGAAGTCTCCATCACAGGAAATTTCTAAATATAGAGTGGCTGTTTTGCTAAAAGATATGCTCTAGTTCAAACAGGAATTAATTCAGGGATGTCTTATGGCCTGTGTTGGGGAGAAAGTGGTCACAATGCTGCCTTCTGGCTTTATAAGTGAAGATGATCTAGAAGGTCACAGGTTTGCTTCTCAGTGCTGACAACTCACACATGCTCTCCCTCTTAACTTTAGTGGGGAAAGCTTTGAAGCTGTAGGGGGGAGACATTTGTGTTTAAGACACAGATTATTCTAAGAAGAAATGGTCAAATAGAGAAATAATGGGAAGAAGTTGGATATCTGATCTTTTATAGAATTAGAAATTTGTTTCTGTTTTAAATTGTTAAGGAGAAGTTGATTCAAATTTTCTGCATATGGGCAGGATATTTACTTTCTATGCTTGCTGTTCAACCTAAGGTAAACACTCAGCTGATCCACATAAGATATAAATAAGTAGTTTAATGCACTGTGTGGTGCATAAAACAGATGTTGAAAGCACATCTGTTAGATCAGGTTTTTTTAGTCACCTTCAGTTTTTTATAATCTGATCTCCTTCTACAGTTGTATTAAAGACTATTTTCAGCTGTAAATGTGCACCGGGCCATCTTAAGGATGGAGTGTTTAGGAATCTGCAGTCAATCTAGGTCTGATTCCTAGCCCTGGCGTTCATGCCACCGGGCCAGAAGAGGCTGAGACCACTCCAGAGAAAGTGTACACAGCCCCTGGGGCGAGGGAGCACCTTGTATTCTTTGGCTTTGTCTGTCTAGCTGCTTAAGGAGTCAGGTTGATGGACTGTAAAGGGAGCCACATTCTGTCATCTTCAGCTAGAAGGATGTGGCAGCTGCAGTGCAGGGGATAAAACTGTTAATGAAATGACGGGATCTTCCAAGAAAAGCAGAGATCCTTCTCCTACCAGAGAAAACTATCAGTTGATGTAAATCGAAGACAATGGAGCTATGCTGATTTGGCCTAATACCTCTCTAACACACTGCTGCAAGAACCCTACTGGCCTGCTTTCATACTTCAGCAATGTGTTCTTTGTTACCTTGTGCATGGTTTATTTCAAACATTGCAATTGATTTAAGATTTTGTGTATTAAGTACAAAAAGAAGCCTAGCTTTCAGACCACTTGTGGAAGGAATCCCTTCACTGATTCAAAGCCTGGAGATAGGCCTGCATTTCCAACAAATGTCTTCATAATACTTAATATTCAATAGAATAAGAGGAGAATAATGAGCACTGCCGTATCCCAGGTTAGTAATTACCTCTGTCATTATTAATTTTCTAAAGCAATCCAGTCAAATGAGTCATTATTATTTCAATTCCTTAGCTAGGACTGATTTGATTCTTACTCCCTATTGTGCCTAATTTCATGTAATGTCTGACTACAATACAGAGCTAAGAATCCTGTGCAATTCTAATATAGAATCATTGTAAATAGCCTGATTCTTTGATTATAGCCTGAATGGATCTGATGCTTTATATTACTTTATTGAAATAAATTAATCACTTTTGAATGAAATGGCAACATTTTCTAAATGTGGCTACAACTATATCATAAGCAAAAAATAACACACTTATCTGAGCAGATTTATTTGAACATGCATTACATAAATATATTTATGGCTTGCCTTCATTTAAATCTTCTAAATAAAATTATCTATTCAGTGCAATGTATGTTGAATCAAATTAGTCCCAACAATTGTGTTATTTTTCACAGATGACACATTCAGTGTGAAAGTAAATGTTTCTATTCATTTTGGACGTGACATAATACGCTACCCAGGCTATTCTGCTGATTGATGAGTTCATCCCAATTGTATCCAATCGGCAGGCTGACCACTAAGAAATGCAGGTGGAACTATTACCTCACCTGATTAAGATGAAACCTCTGGGACTCATTGCTAGGGGATGTTGTGAAGGCCAAAACTATAACGGGTTACAAAAAAGAATTCGAGAAGTTCATGGAGGATAGGTCCATCAATGGCTATTAGCCAAGATGGTCAGGCATACAATCCCATGCTCTGGGTGTCTCTGGCCTTTGCCTGCTAAAAGCTGGGAGTGGACGAGAGAGGATGGATCACTCGATGATTGCCTGTTCTGTTCATTCCCACTGAAGCCTCTGGCGTCGGCCACTGTCAGAAGACAGGATACTGGGCTGGATGGACCGTTGGTCTGACCCAGCATGGCTGTTCTTATGTTCTTAACTCCCATGGATTTCACTGAGAACAGAGTTAGACAAATAATTAGCATTAAAATCCCACCCTAAACTCTTTGTGGCAAGGACTGTCTTTATTTTTGTGTATTGTACAGCATGAAGCACATTGGTGCCAAAGAAACAATCATTATAGTTAAGAATCCAACACTGTACATTTCCGGGGGGGTTTATTTTAAAATGTTGCCTCCTGTAGTTTATGCTCCTATTTATATTTTCATTTCTGTAACCTGGAAGAATGCTTGATGGCTTAGTTTAGGACGGGGTGGCCAACCTGTGGCTCAGGAGCCACATGCGGCTCTTCAGAAGTTAATATGCAGCTCCTTGTATAGGCACCGACTCCGGGGCTGGAGCTATAGGTGCCAACTTCCCACTGTGCTGGGGGGTGCTCGCTGCTCAACCCCTGGCTCTGCCAGAGCCCCTGCCCCCCTACACCCTCTCTCCTGAACCTGCCTTGCCCTCGCTCCTCCCTCCTACCCCCCAGAACCTCCTACATGCCACAAAACAGCTGATTGGGAGATGCGGGGAGAGAGGGGGAGGCACTGATTGTTGGGGCTGCTGGTGGGCGGGAGGCGCTGGGAAGCTGATGGCGGGGATGTGGGGGCTGCTGTTGTATTCCTGGGGCTCTTTGGCAATGTACATTGGTAAATTCTGGCTCCTTCTCAGGCTCAGGTTGGCTACTCCTGGTGTAGGATATTTAACCTATTCATCCAGCAGTATAATAAAAATGCATTAGTGAGCTAAGCCAAAGCCTATTGAAGTCAATGGGAATCTTTCCACTGACTGACTTTAATGGACTTTTGAATCAGGCCTTAAGTGTATTTAATAATTACATTATAATAATCAAGCATGAACATGTATAATCCATATTGATTTTGGGGGCCAAGTAGCCACTGATTTATGATAGTTTCTATCACAAATAGTGGTAGAGGAGCCTGGAGCAGAAATTTGGAGAAGCCCCAGTTTGCTTTGCACTACCCAGTTCAATTAATATGATCTCCTCTAACAAGACTGTAGAGGATACAGAGCTATCTCTGCTTCCTCTCCTCACATAATTACAGTGTATATCATGTCATAGTCCTCAAGACATACAGTGTAAAAGCTATAAAATTTATATTCAAGTTTTATGATTTCCAGATTTTACTAGGAATACTTCATAATATAGTGCCTTCTTCTTGGAAAGATTTCACTCCTGCAAATCTTTGCTTTTTCTGATGTTTCTCTCCCAGCCATATGATGGGTTTAATCAGTGAATAAAAGTTAAAAATGGTATTGGCTTTAAATCCTGTTTCCCTTTAGTTATGATAAATATTCAACTTTGAAATCAGGTCTGAGATGCTGAAGCTACAGCAAAGGTCTGATCCTGAAAAACTTCACTCAGTTGAACAGTCCTTACTTGCATACAGACTTCTTGAAGACAATGGGACTACTTCATATAGTGTGAAATTTGCCCCTTTGCAGATGATCCACGCATAGGGTGACCAGATGTCCTGATTTTATAGGGACAGTCCCGATATTTGGAGCTTTTTCCTATATAGGTTCCTATTACCCCCTATCCCCATCCCGATTTTTCACACATGCTATCTGGTCACCCTATCCACACAAGGCCTGTGTCAGTCAAGTATGCAAAATAAGCCTTAAATTGTGTCTATGTCATGTGCCATAAGGACCATGTGTCTGAGTAAGTGTTGCCTGGCTAGCCCTTGAACTTGGATATTTTGGTAAAAGCAAATACTGGAGGAAAAGAAGTGCCATAGCTGACAAAGAAGAGTCAATGCTTATTCTAAATTGGCAAAATGGAGAGCTGCCAAATGTCTGTCTATTCTCCACCCCCACCCCCAAAAAGCCATCTAACGAACGAGGAACACGGTGGCAAAGTTCCTCTCACATCTGGAAATTTGGCAGGAATATAAATGTTAATGGAAGTTACATGTGAGAACAATAGAGTCCTCCAAGTAAAAACAGAAAACACCTATTAGGTCATACACCCATCCCCCTTCTAGGGAGAATTATTCTTACAGTACATCTTCTAATGCTTCAATCTAGTATTACATGTCTCCTGTGATGGCCAATCTGGTGAGATCCGTACCCTTCAGACTCTGTCTCTTTACATTTTCATCCTCATTTAGTGATGCATAATAATGAGATAATAGGCCTGACCCTACTCCATGGTAGCAGTCCCATTAATTACAATGAGAGCACCATGAGGCCAAAAAAAGTATAGGATAAAATACTGCTTTTACTTAAGCAAAACTCCCACTGCCATTCAATCGGCCTGTTGCCTGAGTATGGTCTGCAAGATTTGGGACCTGTTCCAGCCAAGCACTTAAGCGTGTGTGTGAATTTAAACACACGAGTAATCCAATTACACACCTGCTTAAAATGAAGCAACTGCTTAGGTGCTCAGCTGGGTCAGGGCCTGGCCCATAGAAATGGACAAAATTTTGGTACTATAGCAAAAAGCTGAATGAGTGAAAGTAAATGAAACTTCTTACATATAACAACTTAGCTGAGCTTTGCCATGAATCTCCGTGTTTTTCATAGTAAATGTTACTTTATGACAGTTGCCATGTTACTTCAATCCTCTTTTGAGTATAAATTAGAAGCGTGTATATCCTAAAATGGTTTGTTCTTTATGTCACGTAATGCTACCTTTCCTTCCATTCATGATTAATTTTTTTAATGGTTCCCTTTAGAACTTAAAAAAAAAAATGAATGAATCCTCTGCAGTGGCAGTAAAGCAGTGAGCATATTGCATCCTAGCTCTGCTCCCAAGTCTGATCAAAGGAAAGTGTGGTGCTGGGAAGTTATAATGTTTTGTATTTAGCATTCTGACCACCAATGGAGACCAAATGTTGACTTGGGGGATAGTAATGAATTAGAGTTTTCACTATTTCACAAGAACTATACAGAGATGGTAGAATTAACATGAGTAAACGTGGAGTTTATTTCCTACTGGAGTCATCTTTGATGCTTATTCCCTACTGGAAGATAACATTATGCAGAAGATTTTACAATGGTCACAGGTATCTTTCCTCTGCTATCTTCCTTTCTCAATATTTCACATTAGACCTGGCTAACCTATTTCAAACAATAGTTGTGAAGACTCTACCCCTCTTTTATTTAAATGTATGCTTTACTTACCATCCTAAAGCTTTATTTTTTTCATATTTTGCTAATGCACTCAGTCTTCTAAGCCTATGCATGTGTTTCTGTCAGTTTTTAGAATTTCTTTTAAACCATTCTGGTTCACTGTTAAATATTAATATTTATCTGAAAATAATGTAAACAAGTGGATTTGCAGCCCATTATATCTGCCATTCCTCAGATTGTCTACAAAGGCTTTGAAATGAGCTTGAGGTGGGTAATTGACAACTGAGTGCCTGGTGGGGGTGAAAGTGTCATTACTGCAAGAAGCAACCTTCAAAGCTCCAATTCAGTCGGGGACCAGCGAGGGCTGGCTCAAGTAATACAGTCCTTTGGGACTGGTGAAAAACAAGCTCTCTAAGCAGGCTCATGGGGCTTTGCAAGCTGTCAGCTACTTTTTTATTTTTTTTTAAACAAAGAAGATTTGCTTGAATTCAATGGGTGTTTAACATGTGCAGACTGCAAGTTTAAACCCTATGTGGGCTTCCCAAATTGAGCACAATCCCATGGGAGTGCTTGCTGGAACATTTATAAGTTCTAGACAGAAGGAACGTTGGGTTTATGGTTCATATTAGGAGGATACTGAAAATGCAAACCATAACACGGGTAAAAATTGATAGCTGTTGCAATAGCCCTGAGGAGATGTACTTTAGGTCCGATTCTGCCACCTTTACTCACACTTAGTAGCACCTTACTCTGTGAGCAATCATGTTGAAATCAGTAGGACTACTCCTGTTGCCAAGTACTGTTTTTAAATGAGTACGATGGCACTATCAGGCCCTTAGAGTATATCGCCACTACAAATATCATAACAAAATTTCACCAGGTGTAGCTCCACCAGTGGTAGCAACTGTGAAAACTGTAGTGTAGATAGGCCTCAGTTGCTTTTACCCCCATCAGGTTGTCTATGGGCAACAGTGCTGATAAAAACACCTGACTGCTGTCTGCACTCAGCTTCCTCTGTTGTACCTCTGGTGGAGATGCAGCCACGAAGCATTCAGTGTAGCACATTGTTGAGCTATAAAGAAGCCACTAGTGCTATCTCGTTTGCCCATGGAGCACTAGACTATTCACCGGTTTAGATTCAAGCAGCCTAAAGGCTGTGCAAACTGTGCTGGTGGCCAAAAAGGGGCCATTCCAGCAGCCAGGGATGCTTGTCATGGGTCAGACTAAAAGTTCATTCACCTGAAACACATTTCCTGACATTTTGAGATTTTGCCCTTTTTTTTAAAAAATGGCCATTTTCTAAATGAAAACATTTTGAAATAAGTCAAAACATGTTGAGATAATTCTGATCTTTTTCACCTATTTATTTTTAGCCAAAACTATACTCTGAATTTGACCCAAATTCGCAAATAGATTCAGTGGCCCCCAAACGGCACTTTTTGGTGAATGTATTAATTTATTTTTTAAAATCCTTGGCTCTATTTGCTAGATCACTAGGATGTCACAGCCATGCTGCCTGTGTTAGGAACTGGAAGGACACACTAGGAATTGCTAGGGTGGTTCTATCATGCCTGGGGGGCTGGGTGAACTAGCTTTAGAAGAGCTGAGTGCTGCTAGAATAAGGCACAGCTGTCATAACAGGGCTCAGTGCATGCAGTGCTCTCCCTTTGAGAACTAATTTGCAGCTTCTCAAAATGGAGTTTTGCAGCAAGCCTAGGAGAGCAAAAAAGTTTGTAGTTATGAGGGAGTTTGCTCTAAATACTTCTGAGATTTCTCCTTCAAGATATTTGTTGGGGGTGGGGATGTATACATGCACATATATACATATTAGATTTCAGAGTAACAGCTGTGTTAGTTGGTATTCGCAAAAAGAAAAGGAGTACTTGTGGCACCTTAGAGACTAACAAATTTATTAGAGCATAAGCTTTCGTGAGCTACAGCTCACTTCATCGGATGCATTTGGTGGAAAATACAGAGGGGAGATTGATATACACACAGAGAACATGAAACAATGGGTTTATCATACACACTGTAAGGAGAGTGATCACTTAAGATAAGCCATCACCAGCAGCAGGGGGCGGAAAGGAGGAAAACCTTTCATGGTGACAAGCAAGGTAGGCTATTTCCAGCAGTTAACAAGAATATCTGAGGAACAGTGGGGGGTGGGGTGGGGTGGGGGGAGAAATAACATGGGGAAATAGTTTTACTTTGTGTAATGACTCATCCATTCCCAGTCTCTATTCAAGCCTAAGTTAATTGTATCCAGTTTGCAAATTAATTCCAATTCAGCAGTCTCTCATTGGAGTCTGTTTTTGAAGCTTTTTTGTTGAAGTATAGCCACTCTTAGGTCTGTGATCGAGTGACCAGAGAGATTGAAGTGTTCTCCAACTGGTTTTTGAATGTTATAATTCTTGACGTCTGATTTGTGTCCATTCATTCTTTTACGTAGAGACTGTCCAGTTTGGCCAATGTACATGGCAGGGGGGCATTGCTGGCACATGATGGCATATATCACATTGGTAGATGCACAGGTGAACGAGCCTCTGATAGTGTGGCTGATGTGATTAGGCCCTATGATGGTGTCCCCTGAATAGATATGTGGACAGAGTTGGCAACGGGCTTTGTTGCAAGGATAGGTTCCTGGGTTAGTGGTTCTGTTGTGTGGTATGTGGTTGCTGGTGAGTATTTGCTTCAGATTGGGTTCTGTCTGTAAGCAAGCACTGGCCTGTCTCCCAAGATCTGTGAGAGTGATGGGTCGTCCTTCAGGATAGATTGTAGATCCTTGATGATGCGTTGGAGAGGTTTTAGTTGGGGGCTGAAGGTGATGGCTAGTGACATTCTGTTATTTTCTTTGTTGGGCCTGTCCTGTAGTAGGTGACTTCTGGGTACTCTTCTGGCTCTGTCAATCTGTTTCTTCATTTCAGCAAGTGGGTATTGTAGTTGTAGGAATGCATGATAGAGATCTTGTAGGTGTTTGTCTCTGTCTGAGGGGTTGGAGCAAATGCGGTTATATCGTAGAGCTTGGCTGTAGACAATGGATCGTGTCGTATGATCTGGATGAAAGCTAGAGGCATGTAGGTAGGAATAGCGGTCAGTAGGTTTCCGATATAGGGTGGTGTTTATGTGACCATCGCTTATTAGCACCGTAGTGTCCAGGAAATGGATCTCTTGTGTGGACTGGTCCAGGCTGAGGTTGATGGTGGGATGGAAACTGTTGAAATCCTGGTGGAATTCCTCAAGGGCTTCTTTTCCATGGGTCCAGATGATGAAGATGTCATCAATGTAGCGCAAGTAGAGTAGGGGCATTAGGAGACGAGAGCTGAGGAAGCGTTGTTCTAAGTCAGCCATAAAAATGTTGGCATACTGTGGGGCCATGCGGGTACCCATCGCAGTGCCGCTGATTTGAAGGTATACATTGTCCCCCAATGTGAAATAGTTATGGGTGAGGACAAAGTCATAAAGTTCAGCCACCAGGTTAGCCGTGACATTATCAGGGATACTATTCCTGACGGTTTCTAGTCCATCTTTGTGTGGAATGTTGGTGTAGAGGGCTTCTACATCCATAGTGGCTAGGATGGTGTTTTTAGGAAGATCACCAATGGACTGTAGTTTCCTCAGGAAGTCAGTGGTGTCTCGAAGATAGCTGGGAGTGCTGGTAACGAAGGGCCTGAGGAGGGAGTCTACATAGCCAGACAATCCTGCTGTCAGGGTGCCAATGCCTGAGATGATGGGGCGTCCAGGATTTCCAGGTTTATGGATCTTGGGTAGCAGATAGAATACCCCAGGTCGGGGCTCCAGGGGTGTGTCTGTGCGGATTTGTTCTTGTGCTTTTTCAGGGAGTTTCTTGAGCAAATGCTGTAGTTTCTTTTGGTAACTCTCAGTGGGATCAGAGGGTAATGGCTTGTAGAAAGTGGTGTTGGAGAGCTGCCTAGTAGCCTCTTGTTCATACTCCGACCTATTCATGATGACGACAGCACCTCCTTTGTCAGCCTTTTTGATTATGATGTCAGAGTTGTTTCTGAGGCTGTGGATGGCACTGTGTTCTGCATGGCTGAGGTTATGGGGCAAGTGATGCTGCTTTTCCACAATTTCAGCTTGTGCACTTCGGCAGAAGCACTCTATGTAGAAGTCCAGGCTGCTGTTTCGACCTTCAGGAGGAGTCCACCCAGAATCCTTCTTTTTGTAGTGTTGGTAGGATGGTCTCTGTGGGTTAATATGTTGGTCAGAGGTGTGTTGGAAATATTCCTTGAGTCGGAGACGTCGAAAATAGGATTCTAGGTCACCACAGAACTGTATCATGTTCGTGGGGGTGGAGGGGCAAAAGGAGAGGCCTCGAGATAGGGCAGATTCTTCTGCTGGGCTAAGAGTATAGTTGGATAGATTAACAATATTGCTGGGTGGGTTACGGGAATCACTGTTGTGGCCCCCGGTGGCATCTTAGAGGTTGGGCTCCCTGTGTGTGTGTGTACTGTACTGTACTAAGGGTATTTTGGTAGTTTCCTATTATACATTGCATTATTCTAGTCAGTGGACTTTACCGGGAGCCCTGTTCATGGATCTGAGGCCAAAATTTGGTCCTTTGTTTGGATGTTTTGTTTATTTCTATGTTTCTTGTTGATTTCATTAAGAGCTCATCTCTTTGAAAATCAGGCAGGTGCCTTCAGATGGATTCAGAAGACTCATTTTAAGCTCCTGTTTTAATAAAATCTTAAAGCAGTATCTTGCTCTGCAAATAGCCCCACTGATTTCCATGGGAATCCAAGCAGTAAGGTATTTCTCAAAATGAGTAAGGATGACAGAATCTGAACCTTTATTGTTGGTTTATCTGGACTGTGATTTCAGTTACTATTTGTTAGAAAATATGTCTGCATGTCGGCTATTGCTTCTTTTTTTTCTCCCCTTGGAACCAATTAATAAACCATTTCAAAATGAAAAAGTATGTTTTTTCCCAAAGCTGCACTACTCTACTTTTATCTGGCTTGTACAGCAAGTCAGTTTAAACATTAAAAACTTGTCTGAACAGAAATGAACCAAATTAAGGCCCAAAAGAGGAAGGATGTTGCTGTGGTTGAGACCTCAAGAGGGGTTTAAATTCTTGGCTCTGACATGGACTTCCTGTGTGATCTTGGACAGTCAGTTAGGCGGACCTGTTACCTATCTCCCACCCTTTGTCTATCTTGTGTAATTAAATTGTAAGCTCTTCAGAGCAGGAACTGTAACTTAGAAGTTGGGTATTATATATGTACCTGGTAAGTGCTAATACAAATAAATAATAAAAAATATCTTAAAGGAAAAAAATCTCAGAACTATTTAGTGCAAAGTCTCTCATAACTGTAAACTTTTCTCCATCTTGTACAGTTGTACAGTATCATGAGTTAAAGTGAACCAAATCTAAACTGCTGTGGCATATAAAAACTGCAAACAAAGGAAGGCAGTTTTTTTCCCTAATGCCCTGAGATTTATTCTGATAGTTTGCAACAAGATGAAATGGATAATGGAAGTCCCTTGTCACAATAACTCAGTTTAAATGTATTGTCAGATTAATAGACTTGGTTATCCACTCTTCCAGGGAGAAAAATGACTCATAGTTTCAAATCATCCCTCACTCATAATATCCAATCAAATTAACTGAACATTCCAAATTTAGATTACCAGCAGCAACCAGACATTTTATGCTTTTTGTAATAATCCTTTTTTAAAAATATATTTTTAGTGCTAGCCAAATGATTTCCAATTGCCACAGCAACATCTGTTGGTGACTGAGCAGCTGATCATTAGAATGAAATTCTATCACTAAACTCTCTGTAAACTCCCATTGGTTTGTACTGTGCTTAGAGTATGTATCAAAAGATTATTGTGCTGTTCTGGTGATAGGTAACTCAACTGCCCAGGTACAGATGGCAGAGCATTGGTAATATCCTTGTTTAAGGAAATCTATCTTCACACCCATCTGGAATGGACATTTAGACCCAAATCTGCAAGCAAGATGCTTATTTGAGTGCCTAACATGAGCCTGTGAGTTGTCTTGTTGAATGCCACACTGAACTGGGGACAAAATAGGGTGCTAGACATCACTGTAAAAGCCTGTCAGGCCAAATTCTCCGCTGATGTAAAGTGACACAGCTCCACTGAAATCAATAGAGTTGTGTTAATTTACACCAGTAGAGAAGTTGGTCCACTGAATGTAGATCCTTCTATAGAATTTTTAACCCATCCTACAGGATTTCATAGGTCGATTTAAAAATTCTATAGAAAGGATTTCACTGTTAAATTCAATAGAAAAGGCATATTCGCTTCTTTTTCTTTTTCTTTTTCTTTTATTATTTATTATCACATATAAAGGTAGTTGAGGGTAATTAGTGTGCTCAGGGTTATACAAAATAGGCATAACAGGACTATATATTTGTCAAAGCAGGATTTATTAAATGCAGAGATTATGGTAAATTATTTATGGAAAGGCAAACAAGTTGAGTAAAAACCAGACAAATCTTTTCCCATCCCTTGAACTGAATGAAAAGCAGTCATTTTTCAGTAGTTTGGGGTAGTTCAGTTATGGCCTGATCCAGCATATTGACTTCCATGGGACCACTCACATGCTTAAAGTTAAGCATGTGCTTAAGTGGATCAGGGCCTTAATCTTATACCCCTGGCTCTCATTACTAGTCTGTCATTTTGTGGCAGTGGGAATTTGGGCAGCATTGCAACTGGTTTCTAGGATTTCTTCAGCAGTGATGTCCCCAAGGTCATGATGTAAGTTCATTAGTTCACTTGATGACACAGAATTTGGCTATTAACTAGCTGATGTAGGGCTGCTGGGACCTTTTTATAATTGTTAGGCAGAATACTTTATGTAATTCTGAAAGTCTTTTCATATGCTGTTTTGTATGTAATTACAAAGAAAAAAATTCTGAATTTCCATGCCATCACATGTGGTGTAGCCTTCAAAGAGCAGCTTCATTCATGAATGCATGGGGAGTGAGTTATCCTGGTTTGCATCTGGATAGTGGCAAATTGCTAGCTTTAATAGTTCTGAGCATCTCTGATCTGCAGTCACTGTCTAGCAGATTTTTTGATCTGACACTGTATTGTGGGGAGTATTGCAAGGATCGTTCTTCGACCTCTCTCGGGGAATCCTGCTGTCAGGCAGCAAACCTATGAAACGTGAGATGTGTCGTTTTAGTCTAAACTTCTTCTAATTCAAGATGCTTATAGGCACCACTTTTAAAGTTCTCCTCCTGTGTGTGCTCGTCCATCTCTTTTGATGTGTACTTCATGCCTATCTCTCTCTCTCCTTTGCATCACTAGGATTTTTTTAGCAGTGAGTGTCATAAGGTTTACTTTCAAAAATGTCATCTTCTCTCTTAATTAGGCATTTTCCTACAATGAACCATATGAGAATCAATTAGGAAGATGATTTTTTGTCTTTCCAGGATGAACACATGCAGCAGACTAGCTAAGTGTTTAATGATTGATAAAATTGGCAGAAGGGTAGATGATTGGCTTTGAAGATTGGGCTTTTCACAGGGGAAGGTTTTTTTAAAACTCACCAGACAAATAAGGAAAGGAACCCAATAGGAAAATCGAAGTGCAGCATGTCTCTTCTCTACATAGCCAAAGGCTGCTTCTGTCACTGGGGACTCCACTTCAGTGTTTCCCTCTCTCTCTCTCTGATTCTCCAAGCCTGTTTTTGCTATCACCAGCTGCCACTTTACACCCACAAAGTGGCTGCATTTCAATTGCAACTCCTGCTGTGGCAGAACAATTCCTGGATGGTTCCCTGACATGGCTTCAAAATCAATTCATCACCATTGTTTTATTTTAAAAAATCTGTTTCCTCTGGGAATGCTATAAAATATGAGACCATGAATCATATGAAATGAACTCACTTGACATTTTTGTCTTAGATCACAACCTATCCTATTTCCCATCCCTAATTGCTTTGTTGAGCCCTGTCCCCTATACTCTTGCTTTCCTCCTGTCTGGGATAGTTATCAATGCCTATTAGCCAGGATGAGCAGGAATTGTGTTCCTTGCTTCTATTTGCCAGAAGCTGGGAATGGGTGACAGTGGATGGGTCACCTGATTATTTGTTCTATTCATTCCCTCTGAAGTACCTGGCATTGACCACTGTCGGAAGACAGGATACTGGGCTAGATGGACTTTTGGTCTGACCCAGTATGGTCGTTCTTATGGGATCCATTTGCACTTGTTGTTTCCCTTTTCTGTTCTTTTTCCTTTTACCCATTCCTCTCTCACCCATATATTTTCCATCTCCTACTCATCCTCTTCATATCCCTTCTCCTCCCTTCCCATTCCTGTCCTCTGTCAAGCTCCCATTCCCTTTTTTCATGTTTTTCTTTCTCCCCATCTTCCCTACATTTTCTTGTAGAAAATAACTGTTGCATAGATATTTTGGATCTTTCCACAGAATTGAATAGAGAATTACAGCCTTGCATAGAATCCCATAGAATGGGTTAAAAAAGCTTTAGGCATTGATTCAGAAAATCACTTAAGCATATGCTTGACTTTTGAGCATGTGCTTAAGTGCTGTCCTGAACAGGACTAGAGCACAGATCCCATCTTCTATTAAAAGGCATAGGTTTTTTAACTCATTTCCATAGAACCCTATTAAATGTTTCTGCTTCTCTAGGTCTTTGCCATAAGTGAAACTCCACTTGATGGGATGGAAGTCCAAACTAGTGGGGGGTAAACACTGAAGAAAATGTTTGTATGTCCTGAGTAGCAAATTTGCTGTACAACGCACAGCCCCATCACACATTGGAACACGTCTTCTTTAAACTATAAACGCAAAGTGGAAAAAACAGCCCAGACGAAGAAGATTCCCATGCCCTTTTCTTGTTGCTGTTAAAGTGCAAAAATGGAAACGCCTACTGCTTGGTGCCTTACTAAATAAGTCTCTTTTATTTTTATAAATCACCAGAGTAGAATTTGAATAATTTAGTTTATAAACCTGGGGCAATGTTAATTTCCATTCTCCAGGTTTTTGTAACTTGTGCATTAACTCTCGAGACTCTGGCCACCCTTTCCTGAGTAGGGTGTCACCACCTCGGAACTGCAGGGGCTTCATGAATTACAAAAGCAAACTGAAATGTCAGCTACATGCAGCCTTTCTGCAACAGCTAAATTATGGATCCAATGTACTACAGCAAACATTTTAGAAATTATTCAGTCAAAATAGTTGTGGGACTCTGGGTTTGTAAAAACACTAGCAAAACCCGAAACTTGTGCTTTTGTAATCTATGGGGTGGTTGTTGTACATGCTTATGAGTAATATTATCTGGGGAGTGTATGTGTGTGTGTATGTGTGTGTATATAACTCATTTTTTAAAAAATTAGGCACTTCAATCAGAGTTTCATTCTACTGTAAACCCAATTAGCTTCAGTCTGCCAAGTCAGCTTGGCTGTTCACAGGAGTGTGTGTAAGGCTATGAATAATTCCTAAACTCGGTTTTCCCTCTAAGAAATGTCATGTGGCTTTTGTTGCTGCTAGATAACCTTCTGCACTTGTCTCTGAGGTCCCACATCCTAATAAACTGAAGATATCTGTTTAAAAATCATAAATATGTATTTAAATGCCGGGGCAGCTTTAGCCAGGATACATGGGTGCAACTGCACATACAGAAATCAGGCTGGATTAACCAGTGGGTACTGGGTGCACTTGAACAGGGCCCCTATCTCAGGTCTGTCAGGGGTAGTCAAGGTTTACTTGGTCCTGCCTCAGTGCTGGGGGCTGCACTTGATGACTTCTCAAGGTCCCTTCCAGCCCTACATTTCTATAATTCTGTGATGGTGGGATGGCTGGACCAAATTTGAGTGAGTGGCATTGTGATGCCATGTGTCAGGTCACAATTCCTAGAGTGGGCAGCTGGGCCCAACCCCATGGGAGAGGAGCTGCCATTGTGGTGTGAGTGCAGGGCAGGCTGAGGGAGAGGGGGGATTAGGGCTGTAGTGCCAAGGCAGAGTGTGCTGCTGTGGATAGTCGATGCCCCCTCAGCAGTTTTGTGTAGTGCAATCCAGTGAATGAGGAGGCCACATCTGTCTAGTATGAGCATTAATATTAGTATTCAGCGCATGAGGACATTCAATAAAAACATATGCCTGGCTTCTTTTCCTGGTCTCATCAAAATGAATGAGGGTTTTGCCATTAAGTTTCAGTGGGAGCAGGATTGAGATACTACTATTCTTAACCAAGACCTCAAGACGTTGTTACCCATAAAAACTTTATAGATTATAAACTCTGAAAGAGACCATCTTTCAGTTGAGTGTTTGTAGAATGCTTAGCATAATGGGGTCCTGATCTCGAGGCACTTCTGCAATTTAAATTAATAATAATAATATAGCTGCCACTGACAAGTAGATAACATTGCCACACTATTCCCTATACACCTAGACTATAGAGTGTCTAGATGGACAAAGCTGTTCAGTTCCAAAAACAACTGAAAAGTTCTGAAGGTGTATAATGAAGCTCCAGCAAATACAAATGAAAGCAGTTGAAAGTTGAAAGATTCTCATTAACTTCAGTGGGAATTGGACTGGGTCCTCTTTCATCACCAATCTGTGCTTGCCATATCCAAATGCCAGTCTTGTAGCTACTCACATGTTTTCCTTCAATCACTTTTATTTTGTTCACATAAGCTGATACAGTGTATTTATTTCAGTCTTACTTACTATAGACCAAGGTTCAGAAAGAGCTAACGTACTTGAGCCAGACTGTCTGATGTTGAATGTAGAGCTATTTTGGAAAATTTCAAATTTTGAAATTTTAGAAAAAGGGCCACTTTTTTTCAAATTTTGTTAAAAGAAAAATTAAATTCCAAATCTTGAATTTGTAAAATGTGGAACTTGCACAAAAAAGTGCTCCTTTTTTCAGCCAGCTCTAATCAATACAAAGTTTGTGGTGTTAGCTAGCTATGCCACTTTTAAATATCTTAATACATTTGTCCTGGGTGATATCTGCAGTATATTTTATTATTGCTTCACCAGTGCAAATTTTACATTTGAAAATATTGCTGACGCTACAGTGGGAGGTCAGTTTTAACATCATCCTGACTGATTTTAATATGAGGTACAAAACTGAGTCTCTTTTAACAACTGTGAACTAAGTTGCATACAATAGAAATGACAATGATTATAGCATAAGTCCATCTATTGTACTGGTATGTCAAAGCTCCTTTGTTGATTCAGCACATGAATGACAATCAGTGCCGAACTTTTTTGAACATACTGATATATCAAAAACTGTTTTCTCAGTTACTTAGAAGTAGGGTTGGGGGAAGGAAGTGGAACAGGTAACATGATGGATAAATTCTCAACAGAAGGATAATTTATTTTTTCTTTTCATCAATTTCCATATATTTGTAAGGCACTGTGGCACCTTCATGTAAAACTTCATCTCAGTTCTTTGTGTGAGATTATTTAAATCCACATGTATGTCTCACTTCTAATCCATCACTATGAATAATGTATTGACAAAATGATGACTAGTGCACCTGTACTAGTAGAAAGGACAATGCAGAGAACCCAGCAAGTATATGTGGTGTTCTCTGAAGATTTTCACTGCAGTGAAAAGCATTCCATTGTGTATAAATAGTTGTGAGCCCTCTAATGGCACCCAACATCTTCTCTTTTAGCAGATGCCAGGAACTGATCAGAGCAGCAGTATGTGTATAGCTTGGCCTTGCATGTTTGTATGCAAATACAATTATCTGGCAACCAGCTCTGACCATGTGGCTTCTTCACTTTCTTGTTTTTGTGTAAAGACTAAGAGCAAAAGACACAACACATCCAGCCTGCAGAGAAGGGGGCACTGCCTCTTCCCTGAAGTTCCTGTGGACTCTAAGGTAAGGCTGATAACCTTAATGTGCATATAGTTACGTTCTCTAATATAACAGTGATGCAGTATTGCTAAGGATGTCCACACCCTTATCTCCCCACTGCGCCATATCTTGGAATATTTTCTTAATTCTTACTCAGGCAAAACTCCCATTGAGTTTTGGGATCTTGATTTGATCCTCTAAGTGTGCCTGCAGTATAAATAATACATCATAATAATTAGAGCAGTTTCTGTGCATTGAGGAGTGCCCACAGATATACAGGTGTTTCATAGAAATTATGTGGTGAAAGAGGATATTTTACATCTAAAGGGCAAAGGTATTGTCCAACTGGCAAAGCTAAAGCTTTAAGAATTATAGGCTAGCGGGTCTTGAATCGTGTTCATGTTTCCCCCTTCCCATTACATTTGTAACCCTTTTCGTGCATTTATTACCTAAGGACATTCTTACAAATTGTTTTTGTACTATATTACTCATTGTCTAAAATGTTATAGATAATAGGTAAAGCAGCTGGGAAATTAAGGAGTTATTTCAATTTCTGTTAATGAACTACAGCTTGCATAGCTGATAGTCTTCAGGGAAAGGAGAGAGAAAAAGTTCTTGGAAATCCACAGACTCTGTGCTTGCACTGAGTTGTGTTGTTGTACGTTTCAAGGGACAAACTTGAGAACATACAAGACTGTTATGAGTTCTGGGCAGAGAGTTACACAGGAAGGTTTTTGCAGTTCACAATACCAAGTTTTATGGCACCTATCAAATCCATGAACAATGCTACATATTCTTGAGCTCCATCTATTGCCACTTCATCTATTAACTATTTGCATAAATATAGAAATAAAGTATTCTTGTAACATAGTTTTTATAAATCCCACATAGGATTTCTAACAGATGAAGAGCCAAATTCTGTCCTCAGATACTTGTGCACAAAGACCACTGAAGTCAGCAGGACTGACACACAAGTTTTTGAAAGCAGAATTTAGCCCATATCAGCATTTTCTAAATTTAAAGGACTATTGGAAAGGCAGAACATGTGGCGGTTATTTTAGAAGATGGAATATATGGGAGCAACTTGGAAGAAGCTTGAAATCCAATTAGGGAAACTCAGTTAAAGATTTTACATTAGTTCATTAAAGGATGGCAGATGTAGGAGGTCTTCAAAGCAAAGAAATGTCTGTTAAATGAGGAAAGGCTGCATAGCTGTGTTTTTTGTGGTCATGTCTAAGAATCGGAATATTCTGGGACACAGTTAAAGATAGACAGGCTCCTGAAATGAATCCCAGAAATTTGTTTTGGGGGATTAGATAGCCTCATATTTAATACAGCTGTCTTGAGCATCCGGTTATTTGTAGCTCAAGAAACAATTCTGATTTACTGGTCGCACAATGTGCCCGTAATTTGGGCCCATCTACAGGAGTTTTGGTGAGAATGCTGCCAATGTGACAGTGGCAGGCTGGGATTGAAAGTGAGGATATTTCACTGCATTTTAACATTCAAAGGTTCCTTTTAATTTGGGGGCTTATATAAACAGGCTATAGAGGGAGACAGAGGCATTGCAAACTCTTCTGCACGCCTCTCAAGTCTGATCTGCAATGTCTATGCTGTTCCTGCAGGGCTGAACCCACACACTTTGCAATCACATCAATGGTCATACAGCCCAGTAAGCCAAATTCAGGGCTGCTACTATGAGATCAATGGGGTTAAATCTAATCTGGCCCCTCACATTTCTTCACTGAGCTCAGCTTGGCCTCTGCCCACAATGTTTATTGAATGTTATGAATCCTACCTATAGCTTATATTGCCCTTGCATGACTCCCATTTGTTTCAAATGAGGGGAGAAAGTATCCCTTAGATTCTATACGTGCCCTTTTATTAGAGGTTGATCAGGAATTATTACCTTAAAAAAAAAAAGCTATTTTTAGCACTGATGTGTGCATTTAGACAAATACAGTCCTTTTAAATCTCCTTGCTATAGTGAACAATAGATTGTCTTAAAGGGAAAAATGGAGAGTGTGTATCATTAGAAGCGTCATTAATGATCTTTTGTGTTTATTTTGCCAATAAGCAGAAGTAGATTGAAAAATGAAATGCACAAATTAACTGGATGACTGTGCCATAATTGTCATCTGCCTCTATCTCTCTCTCTCTCTCAAGTTAGGGGAAGCAGTCACGCTGTCAATGTGACAGGCATAAGTAATAGCATGCAGCTCTGCCACCAAGTTTCTTATTGCCCACGCCAACCAGAGGATGAGAGAATTCCGACTAGGCCTTGCACTTTTCAAAAACTGTGAAGGGAATAAGCAAGACAATTAAACTAGTGTCAGAATGAAACCTGGCCCAACTGAAGTCAGTGGGAGTGTTTTTCCATTGACTTCAATGGGGCAGGTATTTCATCCCTGGGACCTTTCTGAGAAGGAGCACTATTTCCATTTCAGTCTTGGGAGCCCAGTCTCACAATTCTTCCACGGGAGTTTTGCCTGAGTAAGGATGGCAGAATCAGATCTTTTTACCTCTGTGCTAAACTCCAACTGACCTCAGCAGGAGTTTTGAATGTGGATCAAGCGTGGTTTATGGCACTTCATCTACAAAGCTTATAAATGCAACTGAAGATCATTTGTCATTTAATGAGCATGGAGCTCCAATTTAAAACAATGGGAGCTCACACATGGAATGAGTATGGCATCAGGAGACAAACAGGTAATCCATATGTTTGCTGATATGGCCCCTGACCTGCCAGTGACTCTTGTGCACAGCCTCAGAGAGAATTTATTCAGGCATCTGGCAAGAGTAATCTGCCCTGAGATGTTGGAGGGAAGAAAGGAGGAAATATAAAGAGGGAGTGCAGGATGTGGAACTGGTGTCTATAAAGAGGGAGTGCAGGATGTGGAACTGGTGTCAGCCAAAATCTGAACACATGTTACTGCAGCTTTTGCAGCATGAATGTTTGCTCCTATGGGTAGTGGGGATGCCACTGTCTCAGGGCCAGTGTTAGGGAAAATAGCACCCTGAGACAGTGGCAAACTTGTATTTTGGCACCCCTGTTGCTGCTCCCTTCCGCGACCTCGCACCCCGGGCCCGCCCCGCTCCTTGCCTCTCAATTATAGTGCCCCCGTGACCACGACACCCTGAATGGTCACCCATGTCGACCACTCATAAGGCCAGCCCTGCACTTTCTCCTGCCCAAAGTTGGCCCCATGCTATTAAGACTACTTAAATGAGTTACTCTGCTGAAGCTGCTTAAATCTAGAATATTGGTTAAATCCACAAGCTCTGTGATTCCTTTGACAGATTTGTGATTCATCTTTAAAAGATATTCCCATGGAACCTCAAACGGCATTGAGACAAGAATGTTTATCTAATTAAAGAGTTTAATGAACAAAAATGAAAAGTGTTCTGCTTTGCTAATGGATTTTTCATTTGAAGAATGCAGTGATATGGAGAGGTGGTAGCCACTCCAGAGTTAAGGTTACAGCTGACTTTTCATTATAAGTCCAACTGCAGCATCCCCTTCTGAAATCAGTGGTCTCCAAAGTGATATATTACTTCTGGGGTCTAGGTAGAATTTGTCTAAAAAATTTGATGTGACTTGGACAAGGGCTTTACAAATTATGATGCCCTAAGTATCCACACACATTTAATTTTTCAATAGAAAATAGAAAAAAGACAGACAAAACCTTGTTTCCAGGATGCCCTAACTGAGATTTAGAGCCCAAATGGGGTTAGGGCTGTAGCTTAGCGGATAGTGATCTGGGAGGCCTCTTAGACCGTCCAAAGGCTCTGGATTTGGTCCACTACATTGCTAAAGCCGAAAGAGGAGAAGCGGGGAGGTCTGTGGACCAAAAAGGTTTGCCAATTGGATTGCTGGATTTACCCACACAGAACTCTATTCCTGTGTACATCTGGTTTCCACAGAAAACAGGCTGTCCTTCTAAGGATCTTAAGAGATGTTCGTTAGTGAGGTACCTCTCCCACATTCATCAGGAATACCCCCTCCTCCAGCCTCCTTCAAATTCCAGTCCAATTTGGGACAATTTAAAAGCAAATAAGGAAATCCTCACACAAAGTTGTTTTATTTTAAAGTGAAATAAAGTTGCAGAAATATATTGGAGAACTCGGAGTGTACTTTTAAAAAATAACATTAGACTTAAAAAAAATTAGAAATGTAGGAAATTCAGACTTCCGGCTAAAGCTTAAAAACCCCAGACTGTTGAAAGCAAGGAAATTCACACTTCAGGTAGCTCAACTACCTTAACTCGGCTCCCTGCAGATCCCAGCATACCATCTGTTGTTCTTTGTGTGCAGAGTATTGAAAATGTGCACCACAGAACATTAATTTTATAATTTGCTTCCTACATCTCTGGGCTTATTAGGTTTGTACATGGAGTAATATTAGTTCTGTGTCTAATGACACTATAATAATTGGCAGCCATAGAGAATCAGATGATCTGATAGTATACTGTTTAATCAGAGGGTTGTAAAATTCTTGAATGTGTATTGTATATAACCATAAAACAGGTCATAAGGCAAGGTAGTGTGACTTTCCAGTGGTTTCAGGGCATTGCTGGGGGGGAGGGGCAATGTGAATTCCCATACTTTCAAAGGTTTGGCTTTCTTGTTACCTTAACTCTGAATTTCCTAGGGTTCTAACATACATTTTTAAAAGGAACTCTACTATTCTTGCAAACTAACACACACACAATTATGTGCCTGCAACCTTCAATTCACCTTCAGTTTCATGTGGAAATTCCATACACTTATTAAGACATCCAGCAGGAAAAATACCATTAAACGCAGTCTTTTTAGCCCCTCTTAGTTTGCCTTTAATATATTAAATAGCTGTCTTTGAATTTGGTAATGTGTGGTATCCACTATTAGCACAACGGATAAATTCTCCTCTTTTCCCTAGTAATGTGTTTTAGGCTCTTTGCAAATAGTTTATAGCAAAAGGGTGGATGCATCTGTGGTACATCTTTAAGTGAAAGGCAGAACTTGCATTTCATCCTCTTGTGTCCATAAAATGATTTAGTGTTAACGTAATTATTAGCATTCTCATTAAAAACAGTTTAGCTAAAAACCAAGACACATAAAGACACAGTGACTTCATCAAAGCAACTCAAATCCAGATAAAGCTAGCTTTCGAATTTGACTTCTGTGCTTTGAAATAAATCCTCAGAGCATCTATTATGGTATCGCCTGTAAAGCAATTACTATCAGCCTCCATTGCTTTCCTTTACACATTTTAATTGAATTATTATTTCTACTTTAAAATGTAGGGTAAGGAGTTTTACAGTCCAAAAAAAGAACTAAAGCAGGCAACAAAGAAATTCAATATAAAAACAGAAATTGCTTTCTTTCAGAACCAGGTTGATTAGACTTGTGTATAACCACACACACACACAGCAGGTGGAAGGAAGATTAACATTTCACTAATTCCTAGTGATCATTACAGCAAGGAAATTTAATCCAGAGTTCACAAGAACTGCAATTGCATGCTGGTATGTCTGATTTAAGAGAACGCAAAAATCACACAATTTTTATATTTCGATATCTGGTTTCATTTGAATCTTTTCTGGCCTGGAGGCAGTACCTGTACACCCAGCATCCTCTATTTAAATGAAAAATTCATTTTACTTATCATGGACATTTAACAAACACATTCACAATCTGCTTCTGCTTCCAGTGGTAGTGGAATCAGACCCTCAGCTAATGAAGCCTGTCAATAGGAAAAGTGTTTGTAGAGCAAGGATATTATTAATCCACCAGGAAGTCACTGATTCAGATCTCTGCTATATCAGATTTCAGAGTAGCAGCCATGTTAGTCTGTATTCGCAAAAAGAAAAGGAGTACTTGTGGCAACTTAGAGACTAACAAATTTATTAGAGCATAAGCTTTCGTGAGCTACAGCTCACTTCATCGGATGCCTCCGATGAAGTGAGCTGTAGCTCACGAAAGCTTATGCTCTAATAAATTTGTTAGTCTCTAAGTTGCCACAAGTACTCCTTTTCTTTTTGCTATATCAGAGTAAATTCAGAGGAACTCCATTGATTTACATGGGTCCAAATGAGATCAGATTCTGGCCCACTGCTTCATAATCTGGCAAATAAATGAATAAATCCAACAACTAAAATCAAACACAAAAGGCATGAGAGTTCAGCTGGGGTCATCCACTGTCTCTACCAGAATTTCTAAACTCTGTGCCTCCTATCTCCACTTTTTATGAGCTACAGGCCGCACACCAATGAATCACTGGCTCTAAGTTGGTCCCAGGGTCCCTTGACAGCCAGGACTCAGACACATAGATCAATGGGATCAGTGCCTAAGCTGCAAATGGTTGCTAGGGTGTTGAATGCTCCCAGAAATTTTCCTTGTAGTTCTTTGGGCCAGCCTGAGCCTAGTTTTCCATTTCCCAGAGGCAAGACAAGAGGGAAGTGAAAGAATAGGAAGAAAAACATTGCTATCTCTAGAACTTACTGCGGAATGCTACTGAAGATGAGATGGGGGTATAGCCAGCAGCACTCTGCAAAATAAATTGCATACTGTTCACTTCACCTAGAACCAGATGTCCTGCTGCTGCATCTGCCTTAGAGACCTTTGGTATAGACGCATCAAAAAGATGAGCTACAAGGAGCTGTGTTGGCAGGAAACATTAGTTAAGACATTATAAGAAAGCCATTGCTCTTGGCTATGCACACGGTATCATATTTACAAAAAGAAAAGGAGTACTTGTGGCACCTTAGAGACTAACAAATTTATTAGAGCATAAGCTTTCGTGAGCTACAGCTAATGCATCCCATGAAGTGAGCTGTAGCTCACGAAAGCTTATGCTCTAATTAATTTGTTACTCTCTAAGGTGCCACAAGTACTCCTTTTCTTTTTGCGAATACAGACTAACACGGCTGCTACTCTGAAACCTGGTATCATATTTGTAACTAGTATGATGTGATCTTATAATGCAGCAGTGACCCTTCCTGTGTCAGTTTCATGGTTCTTCTGAAGAAAAAAAACAGAAGCTAAGGACCAAATCCATCATCTTTCACACCAGTTGCAGAAAGAAGGCCCCTGTACAGCAGGACTATCTGCAAAGAAGGGTTTCTGCCCCCTTCTCCAGCATCTAATCCACTTACTCAGCCAGGTGCTGAGACCTACATGGTACCTCCCTCTGAGGTATGATTTGGGAACAGTGAGGTTTCCATTAAAATACCTTGGCATTTTGCTTTGCTTGGTGTTGGTGTTGGGTTTTTTAATTAATACTTTTAAAACATTTAAAATAGAAAACAAAATGTGGGTAAAGATATTATGACTGGTATGTCATGGGGAAATTATGTTACAATAGCACGACAATAAGCCCAATTCTCTCCCTCCTGAAATCAGCAGGAGTTTGTCACTAAGCTCAGTGGGAACAGAATTGGGCTCAATACTAGTGTAGCCCATGTTACAACATCAGTGTAAGTCTACAGAAATGTTGTTACAATACTAAGATGAAAGCACAACAAAGAAATCAAAATCCACTACTCAGGTGTATACATTAAAAAGTTAAATATGCTTTTACATGGATTATCTTCTCTCAGAAGGTCATGAATTAAAGAAAGTCTCATCCCAACCACTAACTGAAGGGGTCAGGAAGACATTTCCCCTAGGAACACATTATTCCAGAACTGTCCATTTCAAAAGTTTCTTGCATCGTCCTCTGAAGCATCTGAGGTATTGTCCACATATGGAGAAGGGACTACTTGGACCACCACTCTAATCCAATTTGGCAATTCCTGTCTTCCTAGATTCCAGTGAGCTCTTAGACATGAGAGTCAGGGTGCTACACAGGTGTTTTCATCCCTTCCTTTCCATACCATGATAAATAAACTTTAAGATGTCTTAGGCATCATCTTTCCAAAATAAGCATACCATTAGATGGCTGTTCCATAGATGCAGCTGTCCATTGGGCTGTTCATACTCTGCAGAATGGTTTCAGAATTATGGCTTTTTGTCTATTGCTGGAGCCTGCTACAGTGTCCAAAATCCAAACATGTTGCCTCATAACACTCCTCTCTCGATTTTGTCACCCCGAGGTTGGAGCTGCTGCAGCCACTTATTCTTCTTTGAACTGGAACCAAAGTGCACCAAGACACGAATGGGTGATTTGCTTTGGTCTTGGTCCAAGTATTAGGCCGGATCCTGTTTCCATTGATGTGAAATGGCATTAACTTTAATAGGTTTAGAATTGAGACCATTAGTTGATTTTCTTTTTTAATACTCTTAAGGCCAATAATTCGTTCCTCTGGGCTATAAAATACATACACACAAAAATTGTTTTAAAAATAAACAGAAGCAACTAAATTGCAACTAAATTATGTTTGTATTAGAATAATTGAAGAACAAATATATCCCTGCAAAGAAAACAACTGACTATCAGACATATGTTTTACCTGTGTTTTATTAAGCAACAGGGGTTATTTACTAGAATAATTATTATAGTAATGACAGTGATATATGCTGTCTGTATTCAGACAAATACTCTCACTGGGACTGATCCTCAGCTGGTGTAAATTGGCATAGCTTTCTCAAAATCAATGGAGCTAAGCAGCTTTGTGCCCTTTGACTTGCATGAGTCGAGACTGGAAAATTGCTCCTGAAATGTGAGAGTCAGACCCCAGGGGAAAATTGTGCAGATCCCATCGCTTTCTGTTTTCCTAGGCTGCCTGTGCCATAAAGAAGCTATTTTACCCCACTAATGGTCGATAAAATTGGTGGCTGAGATGAAATTATGGCTCCTGCCTGCCCGACTAATGAGGATGGAATAGAAGACTTGTGGCGTTCCATGAAGGAACTTGTGAGAAACTACAGAGCAAGATATCAGAGCCTGTCACTAGCTAAGATAAATACACAAAGAAAATTAAACAATAAACAAAGAGGTAAGTTGTTGGATTTTTTTAAAATGTGTAGGAGTAAATGACAACAAATCACTGGAGAACTGGTGCTTTAACGATTATATTTTCAGAAATGTGGCCTCGAGCTATTTCAGACCACCAATACTGACTTTTGGCTGACGATAACTGTTTAAATTCAAGAAACAAAATTTATAGCATGCAAACTAAATGAAACAGTCCTTAGGACAAGAAAAAATGGATTGCAGGTGCAAATAAGCATGAAATGAAATTCTGCTAATGAGTTTCTATTAGTAGCTAAATACATAATCAAATCATTTTTTACCCAACATACAACAGTGAGAAAATCAATTTATTCATCATAAGCATTATTGTGTGTATTGACACTTTCAATATGGGTCTATAACTAGCTATGCTGAGCGAACACTTCAATTTCAGTTAGGGTGCAGCTGGCATCAGCATATAAACCTTTCTCAGTGCAGAGACTGTAGGGTTCTGTGATTGGTCATCAGCTGAAAACTAACAAAATGGTTTATTTTAAAACCACAAACAATTAAAGTTAAGATTACAAAATACATGGTATGTTTCAGGATAATTGTATGTGAAATCAAAAGAAATAAAAAGGGTGGTTTTGGCCTCATTAAATCTAGATTCTACTTACAAATGTCTCCGTGTGGTAAGTGGGTTAGTTTTTATTTTTATTTTTCTCTCCTATAATTTATTTAGTCCTTTTGTTAAATGTCTTCCTTGATTTCCTCTCTCCTGCCTTGATGAAAAACTTTGGACCGGACTTACCTGACTTCTTGGGACTTTATTTATCTGTGGCTTGTATTTCTGTTACAGATATCAACATTTTGGGATTAGAGGAGAGTGTCCTGGGGTTAAGGTACTAATCTGGGATTTAGGATACTCAGATTTGATTCGTTTTTCTATCACTGACTTCCTGTGCAAGCTTGGGTAAGTCTGAGTCTCTGTCTCTTAGTTCCCCATTTGTAAAAGAAAGATAATAGCACTTTCACATCACATAGGGTTGCTGTGAGGATAAATACATTAAAGAATGTGAGGCACTCCAATTCTAAGTTTATTGGGGGCCACAGAAGTACCTAAGATTGATAACTAGGAATAAATGTCGGGTAGGAAATGTCCATGGTGAACTATATTCAGTAATGATTAAATAACAGAAGGCATATTTTAGAGTTAAAGGGCCAAATGTTTAGTATGGTGCATGTAGCTAGCACAGTTAGATGCACAGTTGCAGTAAATGTACAACACAGCTGGGCAAAAAAAAAAAATTGCCCAAAATGCAGTTTCCAGGTGACCAATTTGGTTTGAATTCAGCAAGTTGTTTGGTTGAATAAAAAATAAAAAATAAATAAATAAATAAATAAAAGTCGAAACCATGTGTTTTGAAATTTTCAGCACTCAACATTTCAATTTTTCATTTTGAAACTATATTTTGTTTAGAAATTTAGCTAGACTTTTTTTTATTAAAAAATGTAAATGATAAAAAAATAAAACAAGCAAAAACCTAAAAAAATGAAACAAACTGGGGGGAAAAATGTTTCAGGTCATTGAAAATGTTTCATTGATTTTCAATGGGGCTGTTTGTGGAGTAAAATACTATTCAATGGAAGCAAAATTGGCAGAATCTGGTTCTAATTCAGTGTTATTTTAAAATACAGTAAATGAGCTGGATCACTGCATTATCCCATTAAAGAAAACAGCACTAACAGCTGGTGACTTTTAGTTACCAAAAAGCCCAAGACAGCTCTTCTTTTGATGCTGACACTCAATACCTTTGAGGACCAGGAGCTTTGAAGTCAGTGGGAGTTTTGCCTGGGTAAGGACTTTAGGAATAGCCAATAATCAGTCCATTACAGTCCACTGTATTATGTGCATTAGCATCTAGAAAGGCACATGTTTTTCAACCTCATAGAAATCCAAAGTAGAATAAATCTTGGGGCGGGGGAGGGGAGGCTCATATTGACCTTTCTTTCAAGTAAGAACTCATTTTGACAGCTGAATGCAGTTATTAAATTTTCAAAACTCTCTCACTGACTGATGACATTGGGACAGTATACCAGCCATGCCTAGCTGATAAAAAGAGGATTTAGTGGACATTATTTCTCAGTGGATCTTATAGATGGAAGTTGAAGTGTGTATTAAGTGCACCACTGAAAAGCAAATGAGATTGCTTGGACACATAATACTTCTAGAGAAGCTTTGAACAAATGTATGGTTGGGTGTAAACCTTCTATTGTGGCATGAAAAAATGCCTTTTTTGCTCATAGTAGAAATTTCAGCAAACTTGGAAATGAAATTTTCTTCCTGTCTCATGTCCAAAATCATGAAGAGGCAGGAGCTCAATTATACTAATTGTCATTGATAAATGTTTATAGTTATAGATTTTGATTCCTATTCACATGATGAGAAGCATCTTACTTCATGAGTGGCTGTGTTGATTTCTGTGGGATAATATTTTGCAATTACATGGTGTTTTTCATTCCATAGGATCCCAAAAGTATTTACAAATTTGGTAAACTGGAATACAGCCTCCTCTTGTGTGAAAAGCATATGGTTCTGCTAGACAACTATTTAAGCTTGGAAATAATGAAATACCTTACAGTTAAAACTACAATGGGCAATTTAGCCAGGCACAATGTAAGGACCTGACTTGGCAATTGCTGTGTTCCAGAGGGCAAGGTCTGAATTTCATACTGGGTGTGGTGATTCCTGTATGTGCATTATAGAAGCAAAATACTAAACACATTCCAAAATGCTTTGTTTTTCAAGTTCATAATTTTTTTTTGCATCAGTGAAATTTTCATCTAAAGGGGACATAAAATATTGTGTGCTGTTTGTACTTCCACTATGCTTCTGAGGCAGCTGTCCACAGAGTATTCTCAAAGCATGTGGACAGTGTTTCTTTGAATTTCCAGTGGAGATTGGTTACTACTTGGTAGAAGTGGAATAGGTGAAGTCACAAGGCATTTCTTCTCGTCTCTTGATTGGCCCAGCCTACCTCAGGAGAAGCAATTTGACTTGTTTTCTCAGAGCGAATGCCAGCATTTGGTGCCTGATGTAAAATAATTGACTCCATTGGGCATTGGATCAGACTCTTTGTGTGCTCTTTTCAGGTAAATCAAAAAACAAAGTAATTACTTTTCCAGGGGCCTGAACCCTGGAATTTCTTTGAGCTATTCACAAGGGTTCAAGAGTTCTCTGTGTGCCTGTAGCAGCTGGAAGCATCTGTTTATTGCTCCCAGCAGCAGTGAAGGAAGAGGGGACTGCTTTTGTCCATCATCATCCTGGACTGAGGAGGAGGACTTCTATCCACCAATGTCACCACCAATGTCACCAGAGGAGCTGAAAGCCCTTCGCCTCAGAAGACCAAGTAGTACTGGTGAGGTTTGTCAGGACTTGTCTTCCATGGAGGGAAAAGAAAATGTGTGGGACAGAAAGAAATGAAAATATTTGCACAACTTATTGTAATATAGTTCAGCAAGTGCATTAGGCTTCTCAGACACTCTAGAAATGCACAGCATTCTTGTTGTTTATTATTTTTCAATAGTGTCTCAGAGCCTCAGGCATGGCTCAGGATCCCATTGTGGTGTACAAACAACAACAAAAAATCCCGGCCGCAAAGAGCTTACAGTCTAAGGCCTTGTATTCACTATACAATTAAGTCAACCTATGTTAGGTCAATATACAGCCATTGCAGTAATTACTGTGGTTTTTCATATCCACACTACCCTCCCCATACCGGTGGTGCGTGTCCTCACCAAGAGCGCTTAGAATAGAATCATAGAATATCAGGGTTGGAAGGGACCTCAGGAGGTCATCTAGCGAGTCCAACCCCCTGCTCAAAGCAGGACCAATCCTCAACTAAATCATCCCAGCCAGGGCTTTGTCAAGCCTGACCTTAAAAACCTCTAAGGAAGATGTTTCAGAGTAGCAGCCGTGTTAATCTGTATTCGCAAAAAGAAAAGGAGTACTTGTGGCACCTTAGAGACTAACAAATTTATTTGAGCATAAGTTTTCGTGAGCTACAGCTCACTTCATTGGATGCATTCCGATGAAGTGAGCTGTAGCTCACGAAAGGTTATGCTCAGATAAATTTGTTAGTCTCTAAGGTGCCACAAGTATTCCTTTTCTTTTTAAGGAAGGAGATTCCACCACCTCCCTTGGTAACCCATTCCAGTGCTTCACCACCCTCCTAGTGAAAAAGCTTTTCCTACTATCCAACCTAAACTCCCCCACTGCAACTTGAGACCATTACTCCTCCTTCTGTCATCTGCTACCACTGAGAACAGTCTAGATCCATCTTCTTTGGAACCCCCTTTCAAATAGTTGAAAGCAGCTATCAAATCCCCCCTCATTCTTCTCTTCCGCAGACTAAATAATCCAAATTCCCTCAGCCTCTCCTCATAAATCATGTACTCCAGCACCCTAATCATTTTTGTTGACCTCTGCTGGACTCTTTCCAATTTTTCCACATCCTTCTTGTAGTGTGGGGCCCAACTTAAGTGGAGCAGTGTGGGGGGCTGACAGCAGCCTCTCAGAGAAATGCAGTGCTGACAGGCTATGTAAGTAATGCAGTGTTGAAGCAGGGTGGTCACCCGCTCCTGCCTGGAAGGGCTTAAAACAGCCCTCGGAGATGGCTGGGGAAGGGGAAAAGTGGGGCTGATTGGGGTGTGCCACAGCTGAGGCTGCCTCCCAAACAGACCAGCTGGCCTTATAAAAGCCAATGAAGCCAGGAGCAGAAGAACTCTCTCTCTAGCCTGTTGAGAGGGAGGGACCTGGTTGCTGGAAGCATACTAAAGTACCTGAAGTGGAGCAGGGCTGGGAGAAGGCCAGAGGTGCTGGGGAGCTCTGGCCTGGAAACCCCCCAGACTGCAGGCCTAGTGGAAGGGCAAATAGGTACTGGGGTTGCAGAGGGCAGCCCAAGGGTTAGGCAGAGGCAGCAGGTCCAACCCCCCTTGCCTATGATGAGTGGCACTTACATTGCAGTTGGCCCCAGAGAACGGGGGCTAGGTGATGACTGGCAGTGGCCAATAGACTGAGGCGAGGTGGGGGTAAAAGGTTGGGGGTTCCCTGGGGAGGGGAGACCCAGATCTATGCAAGATACTGCAGGTGGCAGTACCCTGGCATGAAAGGGGACACTGGGGGCCAGAAGAGACTCGGGGCCCAGCAGCAAGCGGGACACTCGCCTGTAGAGGGCACTCTGGAAGCTGGAATGCTAATTCCCTGGACAACCAGCAGGAGGCGCCGCAGAGGTGAGTCTCACTCCGCTACAAGTATCTACACGGACACTGTGCCACCCTAACTACATCGACCTAAGCACTATGCCTCTCATGGAGTGGAGTTATTAGGTCAGTGTAGTGGGGGACTTATATCGGTGGGAGCAGTGTATGTAGACATCTACAAAGTTAGGTCAACATAAGCTGCCTTACGTCAACCTAACTCTGTAGTGTAGACCTGGTCTAAGTATAAGACAAGAGACAACAGTAGGAAACAGACAGACAGGGGAACACCAGGAAACAATATCAGTCTGCTCACCAGCTGTGTAAGCATTAGAACTTTCTACATATTCTCTGGGAGAGCTGACTCAAGGATGTCCTGCTTCCTCACCTTCCCTTGGACTTGTAAATGAGAAACAAATAAAATGTATGTAGATACTACTTCTACTCTACGCATCAGGAAACACCCTTTATCTCACACCAGCTGGATATCTTCATTGCCCTTCATCACCAGACACATTCATCAAACATGACAAATGCCTCCAAAATGCTAAATCACTCCTCTCCATCTCAATGGCAGCATGATAGTTATCATACCCCCGTCAGTTTTAAAATATGTACATGCCAAACTGAAATACCTACAGCTCTTACCAGGGATACGAGAACAGGGGAAGAAAACTATGAGTTCCAAATGAATTTTAATTTTTTTCACTTGCTCAAAAAATAAAGTTGAGATAAACTCATGAATTGTTCTGGGACTTCCAGACATTTTCCTGCTAATTAAGCTAGACCTGTGCAGTGTGAAATGAAAATGCCAATTCTTACAAATGCAGTTTCATTGATCTAGTGGAATGCTCAGTTCCATGGCCTTTGCTACATAGTTAGCTTGGACAGCTTCAATTATCCGGTTATGTGAAAACTACAGGGTTTGGATTACAAGGGGTTGTAAGTGAACAAATGCCTTCATGCTTCCTTGGAGGAGAGAAGCGTACAAAGCATGGCCTCTGGCGCTGGGCGGTGGGGGCTGGGTCCGCGCACACACATGTGCAGAGGAGGGGCTGCCTGGGGCCCTGCCGCCGAATGCATTTTTTCAGTATTTTGTCTTAGTCTAGAATTCTTTCAATTTCTGTAATCTGGCGCTATGCAAAGTTTTTTTTTGTTTGGTTGGTTGGTTGGTTTTTTTTGGAGGGATAGCTCAGAGGTTTGAGCATTGGTCTGCTAAACCCAGGGTTGTGAGTTCAATCCCTGAAGGGGCCATTTAGGGATCTGGGGCAAAAATTGGGGATTGGGCCTGCTTTGAGCAGGCGGTTGGACTAGATGACCTCCTGAGGTCCCTTCCAACCCTGATAGTCTATGATTCTATGAAAAACGTTGAGAGGTTTTTTGGGGGGAGGGATAGCTCAGTGGTTTGAGCATTGGCTTGCTAAATTCAAGGTTGTGAGTTCAATCCTTGAGGGGGCCATTTAGGTATTTGGGGCAAAAATTGGGGATTGATCCTGTTTGGAGCAGGGGGCTGGACTAGATGACCTCCTGAGGTCCCTTCCAACCCTGATATTCTATGAAAGCCTCCAAAGAAGCACCCAACTGCTTCCTTACTTTTCTCTCCCCAAGCTGTTCTCTATCTTACTTCCCGCAGGGACCCATGCCACTCTTCCTGTCTCTGGGAAAACTGGTGACCATCTGGTACTTTGTGATGCTTCTTGAGCTGGGATGGGCCACTTCCTGGGTCTTTTGGGAGTAGCCAGGTGGTTGGTGTCGTACAGTTTCTTGCAATATCCTGGACAAAGCTTATTGAATTAAGTTCCTGTATCATTGTGGGCCATGGGGGCGGAGGACCATAGCCCTCTAGGAACTAAGAATAGTAGTGGGTAGTTAGGCAAATTCACTCAGGTTATAACACCTACAGAGAGCTAACACCACTTGGAGAGAGGCTCCCATGTACTGGTTCAAACTGGACTCTCCAGTGACCAATAGACAAAGAAAGGACTTTTGGTTAAATAGCCTGAGTTAAAACAGACTCAGAGCCTTCTTTCTGATCCAGCAGCAATCAGGACCTTCTATCCAAGGATGGCCTCAGGCCTTCCTAGTAAGGGTTGGATGGACATGACCCAGTCCATGTGCTTGTTCTGAACTAACAGCTATTATGAACTTATGACCACAGGAAAAAAATGGTTGGTAGGATTTGAAGGATAGTTGACTGGCCAGAGTGATCTCTAGGACGCTTATTAGCATGTGTGTAGGTTCTTTTATCGTTTGAATATGTTGTTGCTGTAATGCTTTTACCTTAAGAATAAATGCACTTTCTTAGAACTTAGTGGTAACTTAACTGTGGCAATTACATTGTTCAGTTCTCTGAGAAAAAAAGTGAACAAGCCTGCTGAGGCAATCTGACTTTGCTGGGGAATACACAGTTTAGCTAGGGAGCTGTGCAGCCTGGAAATACTCCTGTTGGGAGGTAGAGAAAGATGCATGTCTCTGTCTGAGAGAGGTGATGGCTGGGGATCCAGGAACCTAAGATTAGGTGCCCTTGCTAGACCACACAGAGGCAATACAGGTGCAGTTGTCCTGAACTGTCACATTCACCATAAGGCTTAGTAAGGCAAAGTAACTTAGGAATCCAAAGGCATCTCTAGCAGCTACATTCCAGAAAGAGAAGCCCCAAAATCTTCAATTTCCAGTAAGCACACTAGGATGCTCCCTGGTTTTAATTTAGCAGTCACTGCATTGGAAGAGGATGTTTCCCTCTCGTTCTGCTCTCTGTATTTGTGGAAGGGAAGGAGGTTAAGTAGAAGAAAGGAGCTTGAGACTACATCCAGGCCTCCTCCTAGAAAATCCAGCAAATTTGGAGTGGGTAGTGGTCCCAACTGGCTGGCTCCCCAAAATACACAAGTAAGAACACACGAATGGTCATTCAGAAGCTCACTGGATTTACTGAGAAAGGGGGAGGTGGGAAGGGACTCTGGCTAGCAGGGGGATGTTTTCAGAGGGGTTTTAGCTGTTTTCCATCATATAAACATTCTCTACACATTTGTAAAAATGTATCAAAATCAGGCTGAGTTGTGAAGGCTTCAATGAGTATCGCTCAGAGCTCTACCTATAATAACTGCTCCCAGGGAATTGAGTTCTATTCCCATCTGTGTCACTATAGAAAAGTCCCATAAATTGGGTGAGCTTCCCTTTGGAAAGGAGCTTTTATGAGGCTTAAATGAGGTTTGTAAAACACTTTGATGTCCTTAGATGAAAGGTACCGTGGAAATGCTAAACGATATTAAAAACAAAATACTAAAACATCACATTTACTGTTGCAGCTAATATCCTTTGTGCTTAATGGGTTTGAAGGTGTTGCACTGTATATTCCATTGTTGTTTTACAATCAGGTTAGTGTGTAAATCTGCCTCTTTTTATTACGTAACAGGTTACTTGTTTTCTGCTGAATTGCCAAGGAAATATGCTGGGTTCATCTTGTGGAGTGTTTTCATGTTGTTTTCCCTTAATGTTGGTAAGTGAAGTTTCCTGTTTCTTATTATATATATATTCCTTTATTCTCATCCTCTTCAGTGTATTGGATGTGTCTATAGGCATTAAAATTCTATTCTTTCTGTATGGGGGATTTAATGTTTGAAAGACACTGAAAGGAAGCTTTGAGATCATCATGGCCCAAAACATTGGAGTTATTTTAAAGAAGAAAACTTACAAAAATCTAAAATTGAAACCAGTGCTTTATGAATTTTAAAGGGTTTTAACAACTGAAAGACACTGAAAAGGAAACTATCAAGATATCTAGGCCCCAAAATTAGGTTTTATTACAATATATATTTTTGCAAAATCCGGAATTTAAAATCAGTGTTTGCAGATTTTTCTAAAACAACCTCAGTGACAACTGTATAATTGTTTTGTAAATTTAAGCATTCCTTCTTTGGTGTTCTGCAACCCAAATACAAGAACCTTGTGTTCATACATAAAAACCAGAAACTGACAAGGAGAGAAGAGGGGAATTTTTTATTTATATTCAGTTGATACGTGATTCCAGAATCCTGAAAGCATTGAAATACATTCTCCTATGGAGCAAAATACTGATTGATGCATTTGCTTAGATCTATGTGGAGCAGTTAGTATTTGTTCCATTTTGTAGCTGTGCAAAGGAGAGTTTTTAGTTTTCGTTTTTAACATTTTTTGCAACACAATTTTCATTAAAGCTGAATGCTGAATTTGTGCTGCACAAAAAAGTGCTAATGTTGCAAATGTCATAGAATGCAAAACCCACCTTGAAGTCGATGGGAATTCTGCATCTGGAGTGCTTAAAGAGTATGGCCACAAATGGAAGGATGATCCAGTGATTAGGGTGCTAGCTTGGAATTTGGGAAATCTGTGTTTAATTCCTTGCTGTTCTACAGACTTCCTGTGTAACCCTGGGGAAGTCATTTCGTCTTGCTGTGCCTCAGTTCCCCATCTGTTTAAATGGGGCAGGAAAAGGGATATTGTAGGGCACTCAGATACTAAACTAATGGGGCCCATATAACTCATGATTTCAAAAATTTCCATCCCATCATCAACCTCAGCCTGGACCAGTCCACACAAGAGATCCACTTCCTGGACACTATGGTGTTAATAAGGGATGGTCACATAAACACCACCCTATTCCGGAAATCTACTGACTGCTATGCCTACCTACATGCCTCCAGCTTTCATCGAGACCACACCACACGATCCATTGTCTACAGCCAAGCTCTACGATACAACTGCATTTGCTCCAACCCCTCAGACAGAGACAAACACCTACAAGATCTCTATCATGCATTCTTACAACTACAATACCCACCTGCTGAAGTGAAGAAACAGATTGACAGAGCCAGAAGAGTACCCAGAAGTTACCTACTACAGGACAGGCCCAACAAAGAAAATAACAGAATGCTACCACCTTCAGCCCCCAACTAAAACCTCTCCAACGCATCATCAAGGATCTAAAGCCTATCCTGAAGGATGACCTATCACTCTCACAGATCTTGGGAGACAGGCCAGTCCTTGCTTACAGACAGCCCCCCAACCTGAGGCAAATACTCACCAGCAACCACACAACAGAACCACTAACCCCGGAACCTATCCTTGCAACAAAGCCCATTGCCAACAGTGTCCACATATCTATTTGGGGACACCATCAGAGGGCCTAATCACATCAGCCACACTATCAGAAGTTCGTTCACCTGCACATCTACTAATGTGATATATGCCATCATGTGCCAGCAATGCCCCTCTGCCATGTACATTGGCCAAACTGGACAGTCTCTACGTAAAAGAATAAATGGACACAAATCAGATGTCAAGTTATAACATTCAAAAACCAGTTGGAGAACACTTCAATCTCTTTGGTCACTTGATTATAGACCTAAAAGTGGCAATTCTTCAACAAAAAATCTTCAAAAACAGACTCCAACGAGAGACTGCTGAATTGGAATTAATTTGCAAACTGGATACAATTAACTTAGGCTTGAATAAAGACTGGGAGTGGATGTGTCATTACACAAAGTAAAACTATTTCCCCATGTTTATTCCTCCCCCTCCCCCGGCATTGTTCCTCAGTTGGAACTGGCCCCCCTTGATTATCACTACAAAAGGTTTTCCCGCCCCGTCCTGCTCTCCTGCTGGTAATAACTCACCTTACCTGATCACTCTCGTTACAGTGTGTATGGTAACACCCATTGTTTCATGTTCTCTGTGTATATAAATCTCCCCACTGTATTTTCCACTGAATGCATCCAATGAAGTGAGCTGTAGCTCACGAAAGCTTATGCTCAAATAAATTTTTTAGTCTCTAAGATGCCACAAGTCCTCCTTTTCTTTTTTCATGGATATAGATAGTTCTCACAAATTATTATTCTGTTCCAAACAGAAACCTTTAACCAAAAATTAATGTTAAAAGTGTATTTCAGTGGAGTCCCACTACCATACAAAAAGCATTTACAAAATAAAAAAGCAAATGTTAGGAAGTCTGGATATGAACAGTTAAGGTATTTGGCTAGTTTCCCCATTCCTCCTTCGCTCCCATTCCCACCAGATAGGTTTAGGCACCCAAATGCCATTGAAATTCAATGGGAGTAGGGCATCTAACTTTGCCTTCCCTTATTTGTCTCCATGGGTATGTCTGCACAAGGATAAACAACCTGCAGCTGGCTCGGGTCAGCTTACTGAGGGAAGCTGGGGTTGGGCTCCAGAGTTGAAAATCGCCATGTAGATGTTCAGGCTTGGTCTCGAGCCCAAACTCTGGGATTCTGTGAGGGTTTTCAGACCAAGCCTGAACAGTGATTTTTCAACCCTGGAGCCCACGCTCCGCACATCTGAGTGGGCTGACCCGGGCCAGCCATGGCAGTGCCCCAGGTCTTTTATCCCTGTGTAGATATCCTATCTCCCTCCCTGGCCCTGCACCCATTACAAGGTCGTGCACATTATTTTAATCTCTTAGGATAAAATTTCAAAAGGGCCTAAGGGTAATGGTTCTAAAAGGGCCTAAATCATTCAGGAGCCTAAATACCTTTGAAAGCCAATGCAAGTTAAGTCACTTAGGAGTCTAAGTCCCTTTGGGACTTTTTGAAACTTTCCCTCCGGTATTAATTCACAGGCTGCCCTTTATAGAGTGGCTGAATTAATTCAAGTGTTTTCAATGGTGAAAGGCTGCAGTTTCTCAGGTATCATCCTTTCCTTCCTTACTGCCAGGGAGGAGGTTGCTGCCAAGTTCAGTCTGTGGTAGCCATTTATTGGAACTGCCGAGGCAGCTTATAAGCAGGGCTGGTTGGGGGGAAAAATGTGGGAAATCTTGACCAAAAAATTTTAAAAATATATTTTTAATCAAAAACATCCTGGGAAAATTTTGACTTTTCATTAAAAAACTGAAAAAATTCCAAAACTTTGGTTGGAAGGTTTTTGATGAACATGTGGCATTTCTTATGTAAAGCACACTTTAAAACGTTAGTGTTTTGAAAATCTAATATTCCAGCAAAAAACAGCTAGAGACCTAGTGGGGATTACAGATTATTCACATGCATGGTCCCACGTTCAGCCATTGTAAACTGCTACTGTTTGACCTACACCCAAATGGTGAAGAAAGGACATTTGTCACATGCCTGCTGACAAGAACAAAGTGGTCTCATGATGCTGCCCAAGCTCAATGAGATTCATATAGCACAAATGGTTGCATGGAAGCGACATTCTCTTAAATTCAATTTAATAATCCAAGGTGTTAACACAGTTGAGGGGAAAATATTTGAAGATTGATTTTTTTTTCCCTATAGTAAAGATTCTCTAAGTGGTGACTCTTAGAAGCTAAATACCTTATGAAATATATCTATTTTCTACCTAGCATTTGATACAAGTTTATCTGTCAAAATGAGGAGGGATGTCAAAAAGTTGAAACCTGTTTGCAAGGAACCTATTTGGTGTGAAAACCTGTTGGGCTCCCGGCAGGAGAGGATTTCCCTAGCTGAGAATTACAAAAGAATATCTTCATTTAAAAGATGAGTTTAAAAGTAAGCAAGTAAAGTCAACTTAGGGTATTATTGGTATTAGCAAAAAGCCTCACCCAGAGTTAGAAAGCCTGCTGCTAGCATCCTTAACTAGTAACGGCTTTATTACCTGAAAGGTGAGATCAGATGGAAAGTCAGCATTGTTGGGGGCAGGGTGGGAATGAGCTAGTAGGTTTGGGAAGAAATCTTGCACAGCTGTTCATCTTGCTGCTGCCCTTGAACTGTACCCCGGGTGAAATTTCGTTTATTGCAGGGGGACTGAGCATGTGATAATGCAGATGTCATTGGCATTTTCGTACTTAATGGTTCCCTGTAGCTACAATGCCATCAGAAGTAGCCATGTCTCAGTCCTGATTCATTTCACTTGCAGAACATCCACTGGGTCAAAGGAAGGAGGAACACCATCCAGTGTGCGCCTCACTCTTTTCTGGCTCTCACAGAGGAAGGAATTAACCTTCTGTGGAGAGAGATCACTTCACCCGCCACTGAAATGCAGCCACCGTTGGGGTGGAATGTAGTTATTATTTAACAGTGGCCAGGCACCACATGATCATTTTGGGAGCGAGGGAAATGGAAGACTTTAGACCAACATTCTGTAAGTCTAATGACCTCAACTCCATTTGACTTCTGGCCCTATAATTGTAAGTCCAAATCCCTATGTGTTGTCAAGACCTCCAATGTACCCATCTGAAAGATGGTATTTTTAAGAAAACACTGCCCCTTTAACACGATGTTAGGAATTGGCTCAGTACACAGCTCAGAAGGAAGAGGGCCATATCCTGAATTATCAAACCCTGTTGGAAGTTCACGCTGGATGTTATACATATATATACACATAAACATGTTCTGGACAGGCCCTCACACAGCTTAGCTTGTCAGAAATGCTGAAACTGCAAGCCAAGTTGGTATAATTGCAGCCTATAATGAATCCTATGTGTTTCCTGTTAAAACCCCACCAAACAGCTCTCTTGTTCTTGTCTGAAATATGAACCTTTTTTTTTTTTGGTAATTTAATATGTAATTTCCATCCATAAACAGGTTAACCTCATTGAAGAAAGCTGCTTCCCACACTGGCTGCCAGCCAATCCAGATGCAGTTTGCAAGTGAAAAACTGTCATTTATGTGATATTACATATGAACTATAGTTTTGTATCGAGATAGGTAGCAAGAGTACCTTCCGTTGGCAGGTGTCAGATAATATATTTTGGATGTGTTTGCTCCATAATTTACTTTGATTGTGGCAGTATAAGATACTGTAATTGTGTAAAAAAGTTGCTTTATTCCATTATTTTTCTAAAAAATCTAATGTGGACTTTAATAAATCACAGCTTTATTTTAGCATCTGCCTAGTTTTAATAAAATTCTGTTTTAGCAATAATTTTACTGTGTGAAAGTCTAATAGTTTTAGCTTCATTTTGTCCAGGGGAATATCTCTTGGTGAGAAAATTTTATATCAATGTTTAATGCACGTTCCAAGTCCACTTTTGGAAGATCTGTATTTGATCAGCAGTTGATGCAATGCACTTTTCACCAAAGCAAAATGGGTTATATCTTCCATGCAATAGCTGCAAGATTAGATTTTATTCCCTTAAGTAAAATGATTGTGGAATCAAAAGTTTCAGTTTCAGCACCAGTTAAAGTTATAGTTTAATTCCTGCAACTATTTAAACTCTCTCTGCCTTTCTATCAAAAATATTTATTTGAGCACAACGCCCCACCCCCATTTAAAATGACTGATCAGAATTTTTCATCATCCATCTTTCTATTGTTGTCAGCAGCAATCTGATCATCTGACACCCCCTCAGTCTCACCCTGGTTAAGAAGAAAGGTGGAAGACGAGAGCATTCAGTGAACATACAATTTTCCCAATTGCTTGAAGGCTTACACTTGGTGATATACAATGGTATGAAAGGTTTTGGAGAAATGTGCATTCAGTGTAATCCTCTAAATCCATTGTGCAATGTACTCTTCCAGAATGCCCACTTATCTGAATGATTTGAGAAAAGTTAAACATTAGAATGGCACCCAATTAGTCTTTAAGATCAATATATGTGATTCCCTTTATACTAAAAAGAAAAGGAGTACCTGTGGCACCTTAGAGACTAACAAATTTATTTGAGCATAAGCTTTCGTGAGCTACAGCTCACTTCATCGGATGCATTTCGTGAGCTGTAGCTCACGAAAGCTTATGCTCAAATAAATTTGTTAGTCTCTAAGGTGCCACAAGTACTCCTTTTCTTTTTGCAAATACAGACTAACACGGCTGCTACTCTGAAACCTCCCTTTATACTGTAAAGTCTCAGGGCTTGCCCTACAAGGTGCTGGCCACTCTGGCCATAATCCAGAAAAGCACTTAAGTACATGCTTAACTTTAAGCATAGGACTTGAAAGCCATGAGTGCTACTGGATGTTGAGCACTTTTGTAAAACTGGGTCCCCAGAAATAGTGATACTCAGCACTTTTCATCCACAGGTGGGTAAGCATTCTTATCCCCATTTTATAGATGGGGAAACTGAGGTCCAGGGAGGTGAAGTGACTTGCCCAAATTAACACAGCCAGTCAGGGAAATTTTAGGAATTGCAACTCAGGTCTCCTAATTCCCAACTTTATGCTCGATCCACTAGACAACAGCTGATCAGGAATGGTCTAGATAATACTTAGTCCTGGCATGGGTTCAGGAGACTGGACTAGATGACCTCTTGTGGTCCTTTCCAGTCCTATGATTCTATGATGCAGCCATTGTAATGTGTATGCAGTAATGTTATAACCGTGTTGGTCCCAGGATACTACAGAGAGAGGTGAGGTAATATCTTTTATTGGACCAGCTTTTGTTAGTAAGAGAGACAAGCTTTCATTGTAATGCATAATTTGTTATATCTGCCCCATGAACTAAAGCACTATTCACATGTGCACAACAGGGTGATTTTACTGAGTTACTGTATGGTATTGATGTACAAAAATCTACAGTGTCATAGTTCAATTCAGAGGCTGGGTCTTCAGATTTGCCCAGCTGATCATATTAGAATAGACTTTCTCACAATATTTTGGGGCTTTTTTCATCTTATTTGGAATCTGGAAATGTCAAACTACACAAAAATGAGAAGTAATAGAAGGTACAAATATGAATGGACATTTTCAAACATCCAAGTAAGAATCAGTTGTATCTAAAAATGGGCAAAGGTGCAGGAATTGATGGAGGAGTTCTTGAATTTTCTAAGCCATTTCAATCCTTAGTGTACATACTAATTTCTGAGATAATTGTTACACAATTTGCTGAACATAATCAAGTGTTATCTGTTCCCTGTAAAATGAAGCCACGGCTAACATTTCGACTAAACGCAGGGATGATTTAACAGTTACATTGAAATGAGAATAAAGACTTGTTAATGATCTTTAAAGATCACGTCATGTACTTCTGTGCTGTTTGTAGTTAAGCCAAACCAGCCACAAAGGGGTACATGTTCCTTTCAGTGCATGCATGCATGCAACTTCTGTTAATACTAATGATAGATGCATACCCATTGAGAAACGTCAATCCCCCTAAACCAGACTTATTACCCTGGTGTGACAGCATCAGGAAGCACTATGATGGAGGAGGAGAGAATTTTCTATTTTAATTGCACAACTCTAAAATTCAATGTGATGAAAATAGTTTAAGGGCCCGATCCTGCAGGCTGTTGAGCATTTCCTGAATGGTGCTAAGAAACCTTGCCGCCCATTTAGCTTTCCTAAACAAAGAACATATTAATATGTTCTAAAGAATAAAAACATTACAGGCCAGATTTTCAAAGTGCTCAGCACTTGCAACTGGGTCTGATTTTTCAAAAGAGCTCTGTTCTCATTTAGATACCTAAATTCAGTGGTCAGATTTTCAAAAGTGCTCAGCAACTAGCAGCTCCCATGAAGAACAATGGGAAATGCTGAGTGCTTTGATGCATTTTGGAAATCTGGCCTTGCAAAGTCATTATGGCAACATAGGAAGAACCCAGGAGACACTGTCCAAGGTATTTCCCATTGGCTCCAGTTCTCTTGTTTACAGCAACATTCCAATCAACTCCTACAACAGCTCATACTTATGCACAACTAATGGTATCAGTGGGCAATTCGCATAAAAGTAATGGTGAGTGATGATAGAATCAATTCATAGATTATATATGATGGCACTGGGTATTCACTGCATACCACTAGTACAATACAGAACATCTAAATTTTCACATGAACGATAGTGACTCAGAATTTACTTCCAACTTAATTTGCTGTATAAAGAGCTTAAACTGCCAACAAACAAGTAATTACTATTTTATCTCACACTTTTTTTCTTATCTTAAAAGGCAGATAAAGGCAATTCTCAGCAAAGGGCCAGTAATTGGGAGAAAATGGTCCATATTTTTTCTAACAAATTTATTAAAGCATAAGCTTTCGTGAGCTACAGCTCACTGCATCCGATGAAGTGAGCTGTAGCTCACGAAAGCTTATGCTCTAATAAATTTGTTAGTCTCTAAGGTGCCACAAGTACTCCTTTTCTTTTTGCGAATACAGACTAACACGGCTGCTACTCTGAAACCTGTCATATTTTTTCTGTGACGTTCGTATTAATTAAAGTTGCAGAGACTATTTTTCCAATCCATAACTCTCAAGCATGAAAAGTGTGTCAAATTATTCCCTTTGTATATCTACTGCAACTCTGGATGAAATGGAAGCTTAGGTCCCAATTTTCCACCTTGTTATACCTGTTTTACACTGGAGTGGCCATGGCATAAAACTGGTTTTAAAGGGTGGAGGATTAGGACCTCAGTTTTAGTGTTTTCTTGAATACAAATTCTCCCAGTGTCATTAACCAAAATTGTAAGGGCTTGATGACTTACAGATACATATATATTTCTTGTTTTGTAAGTCTGAAATTTGGGTAACTTTGAGCTTATATAACATAGTTTATTAAAGGCTTTACAGTGCTTTACAAAGTATCATTTATTAAATCTCATACTAAGACTGTTAAATGTAAGAATTATATGTATGTGTTTAGTTAGTACAAGGAATGGGTTATATAGTAAATCCTATGTTAGAAATGTACACTGATTTTTATCAGTGAGACAAAGGATGGTCCAGTAATTTCAGTGATAGCCTGTGGCTTGAAAAACCTGTGTTCAAATCCCTGCTCTGTTGTAGACTTCTATATGACCTTGAGAAGTCACAAAGCAACTTTGGCACCTAACTGACACTTCAGGTACCTCAGTCCCAGATTCAGGTGCCACCTGTATTCATCCCATGAATTGTGTTCAGCTGCCACCAAACCCTGTAGGCACCTAAAATCACTTGGCACCTAAATTTGTGCTGTGAAAGTTCCCAAGGCACTTGTGTGTCTGGCTCTGGGCATGCACACTGCTGTCTCACACTAGGTGTTTGGATGCCTAAGCCCCAGTATGATGCAAGAACTCTTGCCTAATTCACCTGCAGGACCCAATACAATAAGCATTCTCTGAGTAGCCTACCTCCTCACATAACAGCTGAGTGGGAGGGAGGTTAGAGTCAGAGAAAGCATGAAAATGACTTGATAGCCTTGTGGTTAGAATACTTACCCAGGCTATGGGAGACCCAAGATCCAGGCCCCTTCCTTCACTTACGTTCATCCATAGTGTAACAGCACCAACAAGAGAGAATGAGGGAGCCGCACATCAGAATATCTGACCCCAGTGGTTAAGACGCACAGGTGGCAGATCCCTGTTCAAATCCTTTCTCCTCATCAGGGAGGAGGACTTGAACCAGGGATCTGTTACATCTCACCACAGGGCTAGAAGTTTTGAAGGACTCCTTCCTCCTCTGCTTAATGCAAGAAACACCTTAGACGTCTACCTCCAGGAGAGGGTTCACAGCTGAGAATCTCAAACAGGGATAGGCATCTCCCTCTAGCCTGGACTTAAGCATGAAACTCCCTGACAGAGGTGGGACTTAGGACACATCCCTTTCCTTGGCATTTCCCACTGGCTAATGTAGGTGGCTCTCCACTCAGCATGCTGGCTTTTGTGACTCCCATTTTTAGGCACCTGTCTTCCTCCAAATTGCTGTGTACACATTTGTGCTCAGGCTGGAGCCCGAGCTCTGAAACCCTCCACCAAATGTCTACACAGCAATTTTTCAGCCCTGGAGCCTGAGCCTAAGTCAGCTGACCAAGGCTAGCAGTGCTATTTTTATCCCTGTGTAGACATAGTCTAAGTGCCTGTCACTTTTGGAAATGGTACTTAGTTACTTAGCTACTTCTGAAAATTTTACCCCTGCACTAGTCCAACCAGAAATTGTGAGTTTGATGCAGGAGTTACTGGGTGAAAGTCTCTGGCCTGTCTTATGCAGAAAGTCACCTTAGATGACCATAATGAGACCTTCTGGATTTAAAAAACATTAATCTTTTCCAATGTGTGATAGGGTGTTCACTCCACACCAAAAAGGAAGGGGTTGAATGTAGCCTAGGGAGGCTGTGCAGAAAGCAGCCAATTGGAGAGCGGCTGCACGGAGCATCCAATCAGGGCCCAGCAGATTAACATTAAAGGGAGCTAAAGGGCCACAGATAGTCAGTGGCTGCAGGGACCCAAGGAGAGAGGACTGTGTTCTTAGCGGGAAGGTAGCACCTTGGACAGAGCAGTTGCTGGCAGGGACCAGAGGTGCAAGAGGGAGCTCCTGACTGGCTGCTGGGACTTGTGGGCTGGAGGCTCTGAGAAGAGGGTGAAGAAGGTGCTGGGGCATTGGGGAAAGTGAAGCAGTATTGGCGGAGAAGTTAAGGAGAGGCAGCAGGAGGCTTCTATCTACAGCGTCCCTGGGCCAAGACCCAGAGTAGTGGGTGGGCCCGGATCCCCTCCACTCACACTGGGGAGATTCTTAACCTCCCCGGAAAGGGGGAAGACACAGATGGTGACATGGCCAGAGGACTGAGTCATGAAAAGGACACTGCAGTTCCTGGACTGAGATGGGTCTACAGGCATAGAAAGTGGATAGAGAGCCACCACAAGGAGAGGACATGCCAGTTGAGAGCTAATCCCTGAGACAACCAGCAGGTGGAGCTGCTCAGGTGAGTGAAGCCCATCACACAGTGTCACAGTAGCTCACTATGATATTGCTTACACTGGTCTACAAACGATTCTGAATAGATCTAGATTGTATGGTATTATTAAGGTACGCATTTTGCCATGGAATGAAATCCTGGCCCATTAAACTCAATGGCAAAATTCTTATTGCCTTTAATAGGGCCAGAATTTCACCCCAGTTTCACCCTAGAAGTTTCAAAGATGTTATGTTATTAGTATGTGTATTTCTTTCACTGAAATATACATCCCAGAATTTGTGGTTCAGTTTTACTCTCTGCCAGGTGCCAAAATATTAAGTCTAGTTGCATTTTCCCCTACCTTATTTTATTTGACCTTCAGGTGTTACCTAGAGTCCCATAAGTATTCATGGCACCTTGCAAAACACACAAAAAGACAAAGTCCATGAGGACATTACAGTATAATACAACTACGAGGCATAGGGCATTGGTTTAGATGCAAGAGGTGGAAAGGAGAGACAAGTCCTGATACTGCACTGCCTTGTGCCAGGTGTAACACCACCAGATCAGAATTTATCACTCTTCAGTCAGATTGCATAGGTGTGAATGACATCATGAGGTACCAAGGGGAAGAGAGTCAAACTCATAACTAACAAGAGCAGAACAAGAAAACTCTGCAAGAGAAATGGGTTTGAAGGTGGGGTTTGATGGAGACAGAGTTGACAGGGTGCATGGGAGGTTGTTCTAAGCATCATGGAGGCAAAGGGAGCATTTATGAGAGAGGATACATAGGAACAAGAAAGCTATAGGATGAAATGAGAGCGGAGGTGCAGGTGAGGGTGGAGTTGTTCAGGGTCTTTGACACCTGAAGGGCCCTAAGGGGAGAAGTCTGAAACTTATATGTTTTCTCTATTATCAGTGACATAAAGGGAAACCTGACATTGTGTGTCATAGGGGGTCTGCACTCTTCTGTGAAACCTTTTCAGGACTGCCTATAATTTAGGAAGGCCTGTTCTGACGTTCTGAAGTTAAGTTCAGGAATGGGTTGTGTCGACTGGCAATGAGCTTCATGAAACTGCTGAGCTGTACTGAGTTGAGTGCTACCAAACTATACAGTAGAAATCTTTTTTTTAAAGTCTCACATGCCTCAAGTTTCTGTCCTAATCGACCCCTGTTTTTAACATTCCCCTGCGCCAGACAACTGGAGCATTTCTAGTTTGGTTTGATTGACACTTCTTTCAAAATACCCTTTGGAATGTGCTTTGGGTCTGGATTACCCACAGAAACCTCAATACATCCAAACATTATAATAACCTCTGTCTTGGAACTGTTTCTCTGCAGTGTGGCACCTCGGGGACAAGCCTGCAGTCAACAGTCAAAGTACAAAGTACATTGCAGATTGAAATGTAGCTAAAATAGCAAAATGTATAGGTCAAACAGGTATTTAGATGTCTAGATTTGTTAACGATTCATTTAAGGCTCTGAGCTAAAATAAATATTTTTCATCCATTTTTAAATGAATGTTTGTTTCTGATTTCTACATAGTCTTTTACGTCAATCCTTTGGATATTTTTATCCACTACACTGTATCCCGTAGATATGGCTATATGAGTATGCATACACCTGTCATGCCACCATAAACTAGAATTTGCACAAACATATTTGGCAAATGCATGGCCACAAAGGCTAAGCATGCAGATATGTAGTTTGCGCATGTAAATTGCACTTTGCATGTTCAACTGCAGAACCCTCTTTTGAAAATCTGGCTTTTTACATCTGGTAGCAATTGACATTATACAAAGTTGGCATGGAATATCAGACCTACTCATGTAAATGTGTACCATTGCTTTCTAGTGGCTGGATTCTAATATGTATGCACTCATACTACTGCAGCTAATGGAGGATTCTTCTCTTGTTCAAATGGTAGGTGCTGGTCTCATGAGGCAGAACATTCTAGTTCTGTCCCTCTTGACATAAATAGTTCTTGCAGCCACATTTGTAACTGCCCTAGGGGCTTTTTATCAGCAGGACAGTTTACAGCATCTGACACTAGAGAAAAACCTAGTGCTGAGCCACCCAAAGGTGGCCAAAAACTTGCTTTGCTCCCACCTCCTGACCTTGTGTTGATGACTACAGATCCAGAGAATGTGGATGCAGCTGTAGAAACATCAGAGAAAAAATGAGTTATACCTGATAAATACTCTTGGTATTTGTGGTGGAATATGCTCCTACACACTACTGTAATAATCTTTGTAAGAAGTATGCCTAGTTAAGATATCATTTGAAAACTCATAAATTGCTGGTCAGTATTGTCCTGGTAAAATGTGTGGCAGCATTGTATGTGAAGTTATAAGATTCCCCTTTATGATGTTATTAATGCATGTTCCAAACCACACAGCTTGGGCCAGACAGAAGTCAGGTCTGTCTTAAACAAAGGAAGGAATGTGTGCTTGCCTTGATTTGCATTTAAGCCATAAACGGAGTCATCAACCAGGAAGGGAAAACAAAGGAAGTTCAAACAGGTGAAAAAACCCAGCAGGGAATATCCTTCCACATAGACTCTTTGTCTCCTGGGTCTCAGCTGGAAATGTTTTTCAAGAGGGGGACTGAAACTATAAAAAGGAAGGACAAACATCCCTAGGCATTCCCCTCCTGTCCTTCCCACTTCATTCTCCACACCTGAGAAGACAAAAGGAAACAGCCATTGGACGCTGGGGGAAGGACCTGACCTGAAGAGTTTGGTCAGTAACCTTGCTGGAAACGTGGTGAGAAAATTTCCTTTGCGACTAAGTTAGCTTCTTAAGTAGATGCTAGTAAGCATTCTATATTATTTTTCTTGGTAACCATTTCTGACTTTTATGGCTCCTTACTTATACTCATTTACAATCTATCTCTTTGTAGTTAATAAACTTGTTTTACTGTTTTACCTAATCCAGTGTGTTTAAATTGAAGTGTCTGGATAACTGTTTAAGGTAATAAGCTGTCATATTATTTCCTGAAATAAATAATGAATTTAATATATTTGTACTGGCCAGGAGAGGGCTGGGAATTACAGGACATAAATTTCTTGGAGAAGATTCCAGGACTGGTGTCACCCTGAAGTATAACCAAAGCTGGTGAAAGCCACAGTGCAGCTGGCCAGCTGCAGTTACACACACATACGCAGGGTGCGGCTTGCATGCTGGAATGCTGTTTGTGAACATCCCAGTGGGAGTTACAATAGCAAGGCATTGTAAGGCACCCGAGGTTGCAGGGCAGGGGTGACACAGCCTCTCCCCTTCCCCCAGTCTGGATTGTGCCCTGGTATGTCACAATAGTGCAGACTTTTTTCACATGGGCCTTGCAGTCAAAGAAGACATCAACAAAGAAGGTACATTTGTATAAGTGTCAGGGATATTTTGCAATCTCAAAGCACAGAAGCAGTGGATTCACTGTAAATATTGAAACAGAGTCCTGACCTGCTCTGTGCTGAGTTGGATAACAATAAAGGTTGTCAGCTATTTTCTCATTTAAATAGCCCTAATTCTGAAAAAAGCAGCTGAAATGACTTCTCATATGTAGTTGTGTTTTTAATAACCTGTGCGTGACATACAACTGCTACCTGCCTCATTAAGATGCTAGTTCACTGCATTAGTATAAACTATTTTGATTTTAAAATTGAATAGGGATGGTGAGATGGTATCAACAGAGAGTACTGAATCATTAACATATTTATAATTGTGTTCCTCCTCCCATATTTTTGACCCCTCTTTGAAGTCTGTTCTGTAGTAACAGAGTCAGAACCTTTACATGGCTTTGGTGGACAATGACAGAGTTTTGCTTTCTGGCTGGAAATGTCCCACAGAATTGAATTGAAACTGGGATTTTTTTTTTATAGTTTTGGGGGGAGAAGGGGTTGGACCATCTTATAGAATTTGATAGAGAATGGTATCCCTGCTCTGGGATGGTGCAAAACATCTACTGAAGGGTTATAATTCTTCATAAAAGGCTTTGTTTTTTTTACAATAAGTTCTGAATTGCCCTATTGACATTGTCCCTATTCTATTTATTCTGACTTTTCTACAAACTTTATTTTCATTTATTTTCTGTATTACTATAGCACTTGGGAGTCCTAGTTATGGACCAGGACCCCATTGTGGTAGGTAACTTTTTGGTTTTCTTTTACTCACTCAAGAACAGTCATTGGCTCTTCATAAAAAAAAAAAAGAGAGCGAGAGACTCTTTTATTGAATATTTTTGAGTAGCTGAATCAGAGAAGTAAAGAGGCCTTTGAGCTGAGGTGGAACTTTGCAGAGTCAGATACATGCCCCGTTCTGGCTCTTGTTCTTGTCTGCCGTGCTGCACAGCCCACAGTGAAAGAGCTGTCTTGCTGTACGTAAGCATGAGAATCCTAAAGCTGTGAAGCTTCATGTTTCTGGTTTCAGGGCTGGTCGTGCTGTGTCTGATTACACAAAAACTGATGGTTTTGTTATGGTTTTTGTTTCCCCCTAGGGACTGTACCTGAAAGAACAACCAGCCACCTGCATTGTTTCAAATGACAGCAGACAGGCTGAGAACCTGTGTGTCCCAGGGACCATCCCCCCACCTGGCCTGACACATGCATACACTCTGCCTTTCCCCTATAGGTCCCCCAGTGAGCCTACTCTGCATGAGTCCTTGAGCTAGTCTTACCCTCCACGTAGTCACATGGAGTTAGTTACTCCAGGCAATGCTATAAGTGGCAAGGTAACAGTCAGCTGAGCTGCACATCCAACAGATACAGGGGCTACTCATCTATACTGAGCTGGCATCCATGATTCTCCTCACTTCTAGGTTGTGGCAGAGTATTGGAGGGCAAAAGAGAGCCTGCCTCTAGGAAATAGATTGTGGGGACGTGAGACAAAGGAAGATTGAGAGTGAACGGAGTGTCAGAAAGAGAAGAGAGAGATCAGTTGACAAATGTGGGTGATGGTTTTGTCTCTAGGTTAACATGCCAATTGTTTGTGTTCAAAGGGGTCCTAACTGTATTTGAAGTTAAATGAGGACACAGTGCCTACTACCTTCTGGAGGTTAGATGAGGATATCATGGCTTACTATCCTGTTTCCCTTCACAATGTCTCCATCTGCTGTCACATAGGAACTACATACAAACATCTGAATGTGGTAGAGGAGAGACTTACACTGTATAGCCTAATTCGGGAGACACGTATTCACAATTTATTATGAGTACATATTGACTGGGACCACTCTGTCATTTTGCTTTTATGCTGAACAATCCAACTTGGACAATTGAGAGCTGTCACGAGCAGAATCATTTAGCAGAGCAAATTGAAAAGAAAAGAGCTATAAATTGCAAGGAACTTACTTCATGGATAACAGCCATCATACTTTTCCATGCTGTGAGAAACAAGATTATACAGCAACTGTCCTTTCATACAAAGCAAAATGTGTTGAGTGACAAACTATCCTGCAAGATCCTAATTTCCCATTTAGTATTTCTTAAAACTGGCATGATTTAACAGGCAAATACATATTTGCCCTAAGCGGTGTACTGATAAAATGTATTACAGGATTAATTAGAAGTATAGAGATGGGTTTGTAGTGCCTTACTGCTTTTTATTTTCTATATAGTGCTATATTTTAGGATAGAAAAACTGCACTTATTGAAAACATGGTATTTTGTATACGCATTCTTATTTCCTTTCTTGAATATGTAGAGTGCCTGAAAAGCAAGTAAAACTGTTCTTCCAAGGCACAAATACAGGGGTTGTCAACATTTAGTTCATGTTAAATAACACTTTCTTCTTCTTATTTCCTTATTTTATAAAACAAATGACTAATGTAACTATTGAGAGACATATATTGTGGGTTAGTTGATCAGCAGCTAAGCTTCCCAATATCAGTAAAATGAGGGGCCCAAAGCAGGTTCTAACATGTATGCTATTGGAGGTAAATAAGAAGGGAATAGATTTAGTCCATCTCGAAGCTTGTACAGTGACTATTCCAGATGACAACTCTGTCACAGTGACAGGGCTGACTGCAACTCTGACCCTTCTAGGTCTTTTTCAATGCACTCCCCTCATGTGTTGAGCCTCAAGCCATCCTTCCTTTCTTGAGGTGTAATCGCACAGTTCTGCCACTTTCAGACTGAGCCTTGGTCTACAATGCCCAGGTACTAACTATGATTGTCTCAATAGGTCAGACTTAGGCTCAGACTCTGCAGTTCTGTTCCCTATGGGGGCAGTAACCAGTGGTCAGTACAGTTACCAAATAGCTTAAAGCAAAGTATTATTTCTTTAGAACAGAAGCATTTAAGAGAAAACAGGTCTTAAAATAATAAAACAGCCTATATACATGTCTAGCTTACCATGTTACCCATCTTCCACACAGCAATCCTGGTAGGTCTACACTTCCCATATATCCCCCATCAAGACCGCCAAGGTGTAGACAATACAATCTGGCCTCATAACTCAGTTCATTCTTCTCTGCTTCAGAGAGCGTTCTTTAAAGCTGCTTAGTCCTTCTGATCACCCACCTTCTGTTTTTAACTGTTTGTAGCCTTTTGTTCTGTTGTTTGCCAGTACTGGCAAACAAGTCTTTTGACTTGATGGAGACAGCATATAGGATTATCGAAGTTAAAAGGTTTCCCCATTGTCTTTCAAGCGTGTGCCTTGGTATTCTTATCAAGAGCCAATGTGTTGCCTTCCGGATTTGTTTTTCCAACAGTACCCTTCCTAGATCAATACATTCATAAAGGAAAGGCTAATATACCATAACTACCTCACTGATCTTCTTACATACAGGATTCATGAAAATTATTACATAGCAGCTCTGCATCTGCCACAAGCTCCAGGAGGTGGAATTGGGGAGTTTATAGCCAAACAGAAACCCCTATGTACACTACCTCCACACAGATAACCACTGTTTCTGTTTGAATGTCTTACACAGGACTGGCAACAAGTTACTCTTTAGCTCTCTCTAGTGGATTATTATCCTACAAAGTTCCGTGAAGTGTTTCCTTTAGCGTCTTGCATTCAGATTCCAATTACCAGCTATCATTCGCATTAGTGCACACATTTTGGTTGCCTTATAGTAACAGTTTGAAGAGAAATTAAGGATTTTAAAGGCAGTGGCTGAGGATTCTTAGATCTTGCTATATACTTTCAGGGCAGCTAAAGGAGGCAGATTGGCAAGCATTTTTGTAGGTAAAATGATGCCCGTAAGAAGGATGGAATGTATGGAGGTTATTTATAATTCCTCAGCTATTGACTGAGAACAAGTATTCAAATAGTTATGAGGGGATGTTTACAGTAACAAGGCCACCTTTCACTGTGTGTGTTTATTAACACATTTAGCATAGTTATAAGCTATTTCAAATTTCCTGCTTGGCAGTGAACCAACCATAAATAAATAAGCTTACAGTGTCATTAAACCTGCAGTGCTAATGGGAGTGAGTGCTAGACAAAAGCTCACAAATACTAACTTTAGTGAATGGAGTTTAAATGCTTTAGATATTATTTCAAGAGTCCTCCAGATCCCAGTAGAACCTTTACTTCCTTTTTACTTCCTCCCAATCTTTGAGTTCCTATACTTTACACCCATCATTTTTACTAGAGAGGACGTGAATCCATATAAGACTCTCCTTGATCAGCTGGGACACAGTACAGTTCAATGAAATTCTTTCCAGTGTCTTTAATGAGAGTTGGACTGAGCACTTGCAGGGGATACTTAAATAATTCAGTGTGATAATTTCTCTTTCTTTCAGTGGCTGCGGGCATTGGCACTACACCAGATTAAGCCACTTGCAAACCCTAGTAACCAAAAACAACTGGCTGAACCAGTCTCTTGCACACTGTAAATGCATTACCAGTATAGGTGGTAGAAATTTGAGGGTACAGTGTGGTGTCTTGAAAAATTTGAGCAGGTGAGATCATGAATAATTTCAAAAGAAAACAAACAATTTTGCTTCCTTTGAAATTTTTCACTTTTTGTTTTTCCAGTGAAAAATTTATAAATGAATTTTTAATGAAAAGACCATTTTTCAAACTTCCTGTTTTTTCCCCCTTCCTCTTATTAAATAAAAAAAGAGAAAGTGTTACTTCTCTCACTTTTAACATTCTTTTAAACTTGTTTCATGAGAAATATGCAGTTAAGTGTGAGAAAATGCTTTTTCACTCTCTTTTTTTCATGCTTTCCACTGTGGGGGAAAAAAGAGGAAAAGGAAATAAAAATGGAGAGAGGATTTGGACTTTTACAACAATTTAAACCAAAACATTTCAAAAATACAGAAAAAAAGTCAGGCTTTTTATTTTTAATTTCAAATTTTAAACCCCAAACCATTACAATTGAAATTTTTCATGATTTTTTTTCTTTCAAAATACCCAATTTTTCACTGAAAAAAAATTATAAAAAAATTTTGAGGACTCTAATTTCTAGTAGTTTAGCTGGCTAGTGCTGCTCTAAAAGTGCATCCACCTCTCAGAACTTCACAGTCAGAACTTAGATATCCATGGACATCAGTGGAAGCGCCACACTTGTAAGGAAAGTAGAATGCTGGAATTGAGAGACTTTTTGCCCTTAATTATTTCTACTGGAATTTTATACTATGTGGAAGATCAACTGGGGAATACAGGAAAAGGGGGGGGGGTTAACTCAAATGGATGGAACGGCTTCAATGGAACTTCATCCTGGTCCATTTTTCACCAAGAAAGGGCAACAGAAGCAATATGTTTAAACTGGACTATAAAGGTAGGGTGACCAGATGTCCCAGTTTTATAGGGACAGTCCCGATATTTGGGGCTTTTTCTTATATAGGCTCCTAATACCCCCCCATCCCGATTTTTCACACTTGCTATCTGGTCACCCTATATAAAGGAGAACAAGCAAAAGGTAAGAGGCATTTAGGAAAACAATAAACAGTCTTCTGGGGAGAATGATTAAAAGATCGGTGAGTGAGAAGGAGAATGAAGATGAGAAAAAAAAGGAGCAGAAAATAAAATAATGACAGGGTCAGGTCCTCAGCTAGTATAAATCAGCTTTGCTTCCTTGAAGTCAGTTTACACCAGCTGAGAATCTGTCCCTGAATGGCAAATTGCAGAGAGTATTTACAAAAAGAACAGGAGTACTTGTGGCACCTTAGAGACTAACAAATTTATTAGAGCATAAGCTTTCGTGGGCTACAATCCACTTCATCGGATGCAAGTATTTACGTACCATCAAAGAATTTTCAAAACTAGTTGCAGAAAACGGAAGTAAAAGTGAAAATAAGTCCATTGACTCATGCTGGTGGGGAGAAGGAGATGAAGAAATGGCAGGATTTTTTGTCTGTTACCAGCCAGCTACCTCCTGCCTTTAGAGAGGAGGATAAGGATGGAAAACTGCTGAGGACAAAAGATTATATTTCCTGGTGTGATGCAACGGGGGAATCGGATAGACTCTAGATAACAACAAAAATGAGATTAGATGCTTTCACAGTAAATGAAGTCAAGAGAATTTAGCCCCACACTAAAATGTAATGTAGTCTTTGGAAGAGAGTTCAGATTCCTGATGGCTGCAAAGTACAGTAGTTAGCACCATTGTTTTAAAATACATAGCTACTAAGACATATCATAAGCAATGGCACTGAATGCATCCGATGAAGTGAGCTGTAACTCACGAAAGCTTATGCTCAATTAAATTCGTTAGTCTCTAAGGTGCCACAAGTACTCCTTTTCTTTTTGCGAATACAGACTAACACGGCTGCTACTCTGGAAAATGGCAGAGCAGTGATTCTACAGCAACACTATTTTATTTTTTTGCTTTTTTTATTATTCTTACTCTCCACTGTTTGAAATACTCTTAGGATATTGAAAATAAATAACATTTCTTCCCCTAACAGCTTTCATTTCTCCTCTCCTGTTTACCATTCTAATTTACTTAACTTTTCTAAAAGAAAGCCAAACATCTATCCATATCAGTACAGAGGCTCCCACCAACCAGGCCAAGTGCCATCTGCACCATCTGGTGGCTGAGTGCTTTACGTGCATTGGATTTGTATTTCTCAGGCTTTGCAGCCTTGCTGAATATTAAGATTGAAAACAATGCATCCTTCTCCCATTGACTTTAGTCTTTATTTTTAATGGCACAAATTTTGCTCTCAGTTATTTACAATGTAACTCAATCTTAAGCTTTGCATTGTGTTCATTGGAGTCCACTAGCTTCAATGGAGTTACTCACGTCACTCAGAGAATTTGGATCCCTTTCTGTTACTTGTATGTATTTTAGGGTACAAGTATGCAGACAGTTTTTCAATATGCTTCTATAACAAAAAATTTGACTGCACTAATGATTTAAAAAGAAATACATTCTAAGAATGTCATGCTGATTCTCTGAAATAATGGTGTTGACGTTTCCTATGTAAATCATCATAATTACTATACATGTTTCAAAAAGTAAAGGTTGGACTCTTAGCTAGGTATGACACTGACAAATGGATGTAAATGTGTACAAAGGACAAAAGGGCTAGGCTGGCTTTAAGCTAGGACCTGCATTGTGGGTATGACTGAAAATGCAGCAAAATTCCCAGGAGCAATTCTGGCTGACTCAATTCTTTCTGTGGATTTGGGGAGAGTTTTCTAGCGAGGCAACTCCATCATACTTTGGAAGGGCACAGTGTGTACTCCTGCCTTACAATCTCTCCTGATTCTTGCGCACCCACGTAATTCAAGCTGTGCTCTGGCCCTAAGTACTAGGGGTCCAATTCTGCCTCCCTTACTCATGCAGAGTTGTGCTTTCCTCAGATGGTACCATTTAAAGCAGGGAGATGCCCAAGGGAGGCAGAATCAGACACAGAAAATTGCAGTGATGTATCTGATTGCCCACTTTTGACACTTCTCAACAAGTAGGTAGTGGTAACAGCCAGACCTAACTTAGTAAAGGGCTTTTCAGTGCACAGGAGTTCCTTCCTAAATGTTCTGAGAGGGCCAGGTTTTCCCCCCAAACACTGGCAAAACTGGCAGTTGGTTAAGTCCCGTAAACCTGCAATGACTGCCTTCATCACTCCCTGAATGATCTCACTCTGACATTCTGGACTGTATCAACTGGCTTCAGGCCCGCCCAGCAGTGCAGAGGTTATGTGGCTTGTACCACTCTTATCCCCTCCTGAAGGAGTTTCCGCTATGGTGAAAATCAGTGGAACCCAGGCACTGACTCAGATACTTTTTCTTTTATCCGCCCCATTTGGTTTGCTGGTTAGAATTGCTACAATATAAACTCCTACACAACAGGGGCAAATCCTGCATTCCTTATCATCCAAGCAAAGTTCCCACTGAAGTTTGTTATGTAAGTTTTTCTGATGTAAGAACTGCAGGATTTAGTTTCATGTAGGATGCACAGATAGAGTCTTCTGAGGCCAATATCAATGCCATCTCTGAGACTAGATTCTCCCACCTCCATCCTCCTCATCTTCATATTATCCAATAGTATGACTTTGAGTATCTCCTGGTATCTCCTGCCTGGGACATAAAAGTCCTCAAAGCTATTCCAGTTTCTACTTCCATGTATTGATTTAGAAATGTTCAAACACAACTCAGTATATTATTATGAATGTGATTTGGTCACCTTATTTAAAATATCCTTAGATGACATTTAAATATGTAAGACTCAGCAAAGTGAGTTGTGATCAACCTCTTTCAATGAGCCAAAAGCAAACTCATTTACAAAAGTACTTTAAGAATTAAAATAGAATGTAACTGTGGAAAATGGAAATTTTGATTCTAGTTGTCATTAATTTACTTGGAAACACATTTGGTATTTCAAACTTTAGTAAATCATTGTGTCTTCCAATTAATTCTCACACCCCAGACAATATAATATGACTAATTTAATTTAACTCTAAAAAGAAAAGGAGTACTTGTGGCACTGTATTGTGACTGCTGAATTGGAATTAATTGCATACTGGTTACAATTAACTTAGACTTGAATAGAAACTGGGAGTGGATGGGTGACTTTTACACAAAGTAAAACTATTTCCCCATGTTATTTCTTCCCCCCCCCCCCCAACCTCCCACTGTTCCTCAAACGTTCTTGTTAACTGCTGGAACTGGCCCACCTTGATTATCATCATAAAAGGTTTTCCTCCTTCCCCCCACCCTCCCCTCCTGCTGGTAATAGCTCATCTTAAGTGATCACTCTCCTTACAGCGTGTATGATAAAATCCATTGTTTCATGTTCTCTGTGTGTGTATATAAATCTCCCCTCGGTATTTTCCACCGAATGCATCCGATGAAGTGAGCTGTAGCTCACGAAACCTTATGCTCAAATAAATTTGTTAGTCTCTAAGGTGCCTCCTTTTCTTTTTGCGAATACAGACTAACACAGCTGCTACTCTGAAACCAGACAATACTATGTGACTTACCTGACTAATCACAGGTGAGCAGCGCCGCTTGAAATTTGAATATCTGTGATCCTGCCATAGAGTAGAGAATTTGAAAAGATGATTGCTGAATAAATTCACATGATGAAGAAATCTGAGGACAGTGTGATTCGCTTGCAGTTATTTCATGAGCAGAAAATCAAAAATACTAGATTCCCTGAATAAATTTTCCATTGCAAATTATTTGCTCAGCTCTAATTGTGGTCACATGCATCCAAAACATGCTTGCTAAAATGCCACTCCTTTTTTTTCCCCCCACAAAAATCTATATTTGAGCTTCACAAGCAAGTCTCTTTACACCCAATTTGTGGGTATAAATGTGAGTTTTAGCACATGGAACAGCACAGCTGAAAATGTATAGGCCACTTTTGAAAATGTGGCCCATATTATACAGTGCTTTTATTACTCTAGTGTTATTTTCAAATATATATGTTTGCAGATCCATTAAAAGCCAATGTTTTAAGCACTATTCCTTTTGTGCTCTATTCTGCAAAGAGGTGGCTACCCTGACAACTTCTTAGAAAAGCAGTTTATAGCATTTGGGCCACTTTCTCTCCTGGCTTTTAGTGACTGACCAGCAGTGATCTCCACAATGATTCTGGAGCTTCCAAGAAAGAGATGTTAATCTGAACAATGTTGAGTACCAAGGGCAATGTGATGGTATATGTTTGTGTGCATCAAATTCATATAGCATCATCTGTGACTAGAATGAAAACTTCCCAGTTAATGATGGCTAAAAATCTTTACTACATAATAGACTCAAGCATGGCCAAGATTTTCGGAAATGACTAGTGACTTTAGGTGCCTTGAGACAGCCTAACTTTCAGAGGGCAGGAGCTCAGCACTTTCTGAAAATCAGGCCCCGGAAGGTGTCTCAAGTTGAGCATCTCAAATTGGGCACCCAGAATCCCTGAACCATTTTGAAAATCTTGGTCATGGGGGTCTGATTCTCCTTTTAACTTCATTGGGGTTATTTCTTCTTTTGTTGCATCTTCAGGTACTAGAATACAAGTAGTAGTAATAATAATACCAGCAAGAGGGGAAGTCAGGATTACAGGAAAAATGGAAACCCATGCAGATTTTGGATAATGCAAAAATACATTCTGTTTTCTTCTTTTCTTTTCTTGGCTTTATGGGGGGGAAAACCCCAGTGGATAGCCTAGTCAAAGTAAGAATAGCTGAACCAGGGCTGGTTCATTATACTTCATCCAACCATTGGATGGCGTATAATGAAAACATTATGGGCCAGATACACATGTGGAACCTTCAGGCCTTTGGCAGCAGAAAGTGGACCAAAAATGGAGTCAGAAGGGTGTGCATTTCCCACAATCACCATTCCAGCTGCTGACCCAGAATTGGCTGATGTAGCCCACAAAATGCTGGCCTATCCTGGGTCCAACTGAGTGTGAGAGTTACTGACTCACTACCTCACCTGAGCAGCCTCCAAAGATAGATCTCTAATCCTGCTTTTAGAGGGGCACATTCTGATATCTTTTCTCTGAATAGCATGTTACTGCACAAGTAGTCCCATTGAATCTGGCTAAGAGGGTAGACCTTGTGGAGGATGCAGTGTTCTCTGCTTTTATTTCATGGAAGACAAACAAGCCTTAATGCTTGATACTTTCATGTTTGGGCTAGTACTAACCAGTGAAGCATTGCAGATACATTTCAATGTTTTAAAAATATAAGCAATCTCTAAAGATCTGTGACTAATGTGATTAGATTGACTGAAAACATTTTGCTGCAATGGATCTTAAGAAATTCACAGTTCATTTCCAGTGATTAAAAAAAAATAATTAAATGCTATGTTGTAAGTTTACCACGAAGTGATTAAAGCCAAGCTTTACATTAACTATTCTACTAAGGTCTAAGTCCTGCAAAATCCCAGTTTTACTCATGTGGTCCCATTGCCTTAATGGGGCTTCTCATACAAATAAAATTACTTTCGTGAATAAATGTCTGTAGGTTTGGGTCATAAGTCATTATAACAAAGGTAGATATTATTCAGGTAATCAAGAATAGTCCTAAGAGTTACTGGAGTAAAGAGCAATTTAAGTATAGATGATCTTTTTTTTTAATTTATATTATACCCTTCTATATCAGCCTTACAATTTAAAGGGACTTTTTGTAAATGTAATTTACGCTCACTTTGAGATCCCTTTACATTGCCAAAGGGATGTAAAAGAATCTTTGTGTAAATCAGTCTGGCCCATATAGATATAATATTTCAATTATTTCCTCTTAATCAATTAAAAAATCTCAACTGATTTTCTCTTATTACATTTTTAAAACAACCCCTGCCTCCCCCTCCCTCCCACCCCCCAAAAAACAACAACCCTATTCTCATAATTCTGGTGTTAGGTGGCAACGTCTTGTGATGAGGTTGGCATTTGTCGAACGTGGCTCTGAAAGGGATTGTATGGTTCAGGGGAGTTCTGATGGCATGCAGAACCTGTTATGTCTGTGTTAGGAGATTGAATTCAGGCCAGGCGGGAGGTGCTGAAAGGTCTAGACAACACACAATTTTTCTATAAATGGTAGGGGTGTGATATTTTACAGAAATGCTTAAATCAATATAATCTCTATTGTGGATGTAGTTATAAAAGTGCCTTATAGTGGTATAACTTATTCCCTTTCCCATAAAAAACCCACTGCGAGGGGCAGGGCCTGTACCACTTTAATTATAGTGGTACAATTCAGTGGTATACTGAAAGTGGTACAATTCGTGTGCAGACAAACTCCAAGTCATTGCTAGCTCATGGCTGTTCTGTGACTTGTGTAAAATGAGTTATGGGCTCAAGCCAATTCACAGTGGATGCCCTTGCACTTGGGCCTTGTGTTGAAGGTCTTAGTGCAGGGACCAAGAGTTAACAGGGCACCAAAACTGATTCTCTGATCTCTTGTGTTTTTCTCTGTACAGAAAGACTGAAGTGGGTGGAGAGCTAAGGCTAGAACTTATTATGCCAAACCTTACTTGTATTGTTAGCACATTTTTCCAACCCTTCCACCCCATTCCTCTTCTCTGATTGATCCAAGTGTTTGTGTTTAGTCACAAAGCTGACTGTGAACTATTTGTTAGCTGATTGTGCTAGGCATTGTACAATGGGGCCCTAATCTTTGGTTGGAGCCTCTCAACATTAATAGTGTAAGACTGGATAAGAAAACTTCAGATAGCCTCTGCTATGATGTGCCAGTGCAGAAGACAGAAGGCATACGTCTCTGTGGCTGCTGTTCTGAAACCTGTAACAAAACTACATTCCCTTAATTAAAAATGGTATTTGGATCGGCTTAGAATGCAACATAGTGCCAGTGACATCAGACTTTCTGAGCAGATTACATTTTTGTTTTGCCTGATATCCTCAAAGCTAACTATCCAATTATTTATTAGTTGCAGGGCAGCCAGGAAAATCTCCTTCTTTACATTGCTTCCATCTCTAAACATGCAATCATTTCTCTGCCAATAATTAATCTATCCACTTCTGTTCAATATATTTTCTGTGGTTTGTACTATCATTTCATAAATGTACAATTACCACAGCTGGTTGAAAAATTGTCATCTAAATACTTTTGATGGAAAGTTAGGTTTTTTTATTCAACTGACATTTTTGAGAAAAAAATCCATTTTCATCAATTAGGGGTTTTCACTGAAAAATCAAAAATCCCCCAAATGACATTTTGAGCGGGAAGGTTGTTTTTTAAAAGGGAAACCCTAAAAATTTCAAAGAAAATATCATTTCCCAGTGTGCTTTAATAATTATTTATTCTTTACCTGGGTCTGCAGCTTTGAGAACCTTGGGGTGGGTTTCCTTTCACTACCCTTTTGACTGTAGTTTTCTGATCAATATCTGGTTATTGGAGTATTGCAGGTGTTTAGAGACCATGCTATCTGGGTGTGATGGACAAGACATTTAGGGGCAATCAGCCATGACTATCAACAAGACCTTTGGACTCTGAATATGTTATAATGAGGACACTGTCAATAATTATTACTGAACTAAAGTTTCCACTGAAAATAACTTTAACAGATTATGCAATGAATAATAATAAATAATAATAATAGTAATAATAATAATAATAATTATAAAATACTATTTAAAAAGCACATGCTTATAGAACTAAATAAATCCATAAACTGAATGCAAGGCTTATCCATTTCTAAATAGCTCTAAAACCAATAAAGATGCACCTTTTGAATTATGATTGCTCTTACCTCTGCTTAACAAAGCTGTGATCAAGTATAACACCAGCTGCAGATTCAAATAAGTATGTGATATACTTCAACTCTAAGACCCTTAACAGAAAATACACCTGGATTTACTGTAAAATTCCATGGAGCAGTAGAGCAAATGGTAGGTAAGTACTAAGTCAACAGGTATTGGGTTACTTGGAGCTTTTAAAGTAATCAATACTTTCCAGTCATATTAGCTCATAAGAAGATGGAAGATGACATTAATATCTGTCTCTTTTTCCTCTCTATACTTACTCATACTCTTGTTTTAATTAATTATGCTGGAATAAATAATATAGAAAACAACACTGTTGTTTAAAAATAACACATTTGATCCGTATTGACTGGTTTGTTGTAGCTAATTTATATGGTGTTTGATTGGAGTAAATAATTATTTTCTTTTTTTATCTCTAAATGGAAAATTCATACCCCTGAAAACTCTGGGGTAGCATGTGCTATTCCCCATCGTGGTATTTGTTCTGAATAAACAGTACAATAATACTACAATATCCATTTTAGTAAAATCTTGTAGGGTAGTTTCAAATAATAATATTTAGCATTTATGTACTATATTATGATTTAAAAGCAGGGTACAGACATTAACTAAAGTTAATTAACATTAACTGTTCAATGAATCAGCTCTGCACTAGTATACATTCAGAGTTACCTGAAATAATTTCACTCTCTGATTGAAGGAACTGATTCTTTGCCTTTGATTCTGTATCAGAGAAATGGAGCAATGCTTCCAATATATTGTCATTGGGTCCAATACTGCATTCCTTACCCAGGCAAGTCAAGATTAGAGTTGGTCAGAAAACAGACATTCCACAGGAAATTCTGACATTTCGAAGTTTGTTTTTGTTCCAAATTGGAATTAAAAGTTTTGAAATTTCTCACAAAACAGTTCTTCATTGACGATCAAATAAGTACAACAATCCCTTTTGACGTCATGTCATGATACCTAAGTGAATTTACATGAGCCTGATCTCAATAGACCTTTGTGGATCCAATACTCACTGATAAAGTGTTCTTGGAGTTGTAAGGAAGTAACTTTTGATTTGCAGTGTGCCCATCCATCTGTTCTTCAATATAGACACTATAAAGTCCAAATATACCCCCTTCCTGGGAGTCTGGTATTATTACACAAATTGAGAATAATATTGCATAAAGTTCAGCTCATACCTTCTTGGTTGGACCTAGGGTTCCTATATCAGGACCACTCCTGATCATCTCACCGCCACCACCAATCCCACCTCCTTCACAGCTGAGTGATTTAATGAGACACCTGTCTCTTAAAAAAAGCTGCTGAAGTGAAGAAACAGATTGACAGAGCCAGAAGAGTACCCAGAAGTCACCTACTACAGGACAGGCCCAACAAAGAAAATAATAGAACGCCACTAGCCATCACCTTCAGCCCCCAACTAAAACCTCTCCAACGCATCATCAAGGATCTACAACCTATCCTGAAGGACGACCCATCACTCTCACAGATCTTGGGAGACAGGCCAGTCCTTGCTTACAGACAGACCCCCAATCTGAAGCAAATTCTCACCAGCAACCACACACCACACAACAGAACCACCAACCCAGGAACCTATCCTTGCAACAAAGCCCGTTGCCAACTCTGTCCACATATCTATTCAGGGGACACCATCATAGGGCCTAATCACATCAGCCACTCTATCAGAGGCTCGTTCACCTGCGCATCTACCAATGTGATATATGCCATCATGTGCCAGCAATGCCCCTCTGCCATGTACATTGGTCAAACTGGACAGTCTCTACGTAAAAGAATGAATGGACACAAATCAGACGTCAAGAATTATAACATTCAAAAACCAGTTGGAGAACACTTCAATCTCTCTGGTCACTCGATTACAGACCTAAGAGTGGCTATCCTTCAACAAAAAAGCTTCAAAAACAGACTCCAACGAGAGACTGCTGAATTGGAATTAATTTGCAAACTGGATAAAATTAACTTAGGCTTGAATAGAGACTGGAAATGGATGAGTCATTACACAAAGTAAAACTATTTCCCCATGTTATTTCTCCACCCCACCCCACCCCACCCCCCACTGTTCCTCAGATATTCTTGTTAACTGCTGGAAATAACCTACCTTGCTTGTCACCATGAAAGGTTTTCCTCCTTCACCCCCCCCCCCCCCGCTGCTGGTGATGGCTTATCTTAAGTGATCACTCTCCTTACAGTGTGTATGATAAACCCATTGTTTCATGTTCTCTGTGTGTGTATATCAATCTCCCCTCTGTTTTTTCCACCAAATGCATCCGATGAAGTAAGCTGTAGCTCACGAAAGCTTATGCTCTAATAAATTTGTTAGTCTCTAAGGTGCCACAAGTACTCCTTTTCTTTTTGCGAATACAGACTAACATGGTTGCTACTCTGAAACCTGTCTCTTAGTCAGCAGAACTCACTTTGCTCATTCTCAGTATGACTACCGCCTGCTGACAAGGTGGGTTGTTTTTTTTTTCAGGAAAACATTACCAGATGGGTATATACCTCTACCCAGAGCCATGCCCAGGGCATGCTGTCTGGCTTCCTATCCCATGCATAACCCCTTTAGGCTGCAGCTGAGTGGCACACAGTGCATCTCAAGAGAAGGAGGTGTAAAGGTGGCATTCAGTCCTTTCTAGTCCTCAGCCCTAGGTTTGGAGGTTGCTTTAATTTGTAGAGGGTGCCATTTGGTCCAAGGGCCCGTTACAACAGCCAAGAATCATAAGGGCATAGGGAAGCTTAGGCCACATCTCCTTCCTCCAGCCACACTCCCTCTCCTGGCAGCCAGGAGAGGAATGGCATAGGAGCAGCTACAATGACTCTCCACCACTGGGAAGATGCTTTCAGGACTGGCTACACTAGCTGAGAAGCTCTTTTGCATTAGCAGCACAACACATCCCTCATGCAGAATAGAATGTGATCCTATGTGTCCATCTCTATTACTGTTACTGGGATGAAGATCATAATGGTGAATTATAGAACATGGGTTAATCTTCAGAAGCATATGAACACTTTTGCTTTAATCTGTATTCTATCAAAACACAGACACTTTTGGAATTTTTTTGTGGGGAGGGGAAAGCATTTGATATTGTGTTTCAATTGGTTTCCCATTTATGCCAGCTGTTTTTGATCTCTCACGTTCCTATTTTGTACATTCTTTCCATTGGCTGGGCTGTTGAATGAACAAATATCACTCTCAGAGTGACGTTAAATGCCAGGATGATGGCGTATGTAATGTAGTTGTAGTTGAGTCGGTACCAGGATAATAGAGAGATAAGGTGGTTGAGGTAATATCTTTTATTGGACCATGTCATGGGGCGGGACTCACCCCTGCAGCACCTCCTGCTGGTCTCTCAGGGAATTAGCTCTTCCAGCCTCCAGAGCGCCCTCTGCCGGCTGGTGTCCCACTTGCCACTGGCCCCATGTCTCTTCCGGACCCCGGTGCCCCTTTTACTCAGGGTGCTCCCCCTGGCAGTACCCCTACAGCCTCTGGGTCTCCCCACCCTGGGGAACCTCCACCCACTATCCCCACCTCACCTCAGTCTTTAGCTACTGCCAGTCACCATTGTGCCCCCACACTGGGGCAGACTGCAGTGTATAAACCAATCATCACAGGCAAGGGGGGTTTGGACCTGCTGCCTCTGGCGACCAGTGGGCTGCCCCTGCAACTCCAGTACCCCTTTTAGCCTTACACTAGGCCTGCAGCCTGGGGGCGTTTCCAGCTCCTCTGGCCTTCCCCCAGCCCTGCTCCACCTTGGTATCCAGGTATACTCCCCTGCAGCCAGGCCCTTCTCCCTATAAAGGCAGAGAGAGGGTGTCTGCTCCTGGCCCACTTCCCTCTTATAAGGGCCAGCTAGGCCTGAATGGGGCATGGCCACAGCTGAGTCTGCTTCTCCCAATCAGCCTGGGAACTGCTTGCTCCCAGCCATAACCCTCTCCTGGGCTAATGTCAAGCCCTTCAGGGCAGGAGCGGGTGACCACCCCGCTACAGACCAATTTCTGTTGGTGAGAGAAACAAGCTTTCAAGCCACAGAGAGCTCTTCTTCAGGTCTGGGAAAGCTACTCTGAGCATCCAAATGCTCAAATAAATTTGTTAGTCTCTAAGGTGCCACAAGTACTCCTTTTCTTATTGGTATAATGTTCATCTTTGGATATCAGGGAATTTATCATTGAACTGGGGCAGGGGGAGCAGTTCTCACTTCACTGGTCTTGCAGGCCTCAAAACTGTTGATTTTGTACAGATCTAAGAGCTTCAATGAATCCAACAAAACAATCACTAACCTAGAGCAAAAAGAAAAGGAGTACTTGTTGCACCTTAGAGACTAACAAATTTATTTGAGCATAAGCTTTTGTGAGCTACAGCTCACTTCATCGGATGCATTTGGTGGAAAATACAGAGGGGAGATTTATATACACACACAGAGAACATGAAACAATGGGTTTTATCATACAAACCGTAAGGAGAGTGATCACTTAAGATGAGCTTCCGGCTTCCAAATGTTACAATTCCCGACGTCTGACCCGTGTCCATTCATTCCCCTACGTAGAGACTGTCCAGCCCGACCAACGCCTCCAATCAGGCGACCAATGAGCCTCTCCGGCGCATCATCGGGGATCTGCGGCCTGTCCTGGGGGGCGGCCCATCGCTCTCGCAGAACTTGGGGAGCAGGCCGGTCCTTGCTTGCAGACGGCCCCCAGTCTGAAGCAAATGCTCGCCGGTGGCCACGCACCGCGCTGTGGGGCCACTGGCCCAGGAGCCTATCCTTGCGGCGGGGCCCATTGCCAACTCTGTCCACGTGTCTGATCGGGGGACGCCATCATAGGACCTGGTCACATCGGCCGCGCTGTCGGGGGCTCGTTCACCTGCGCATCTACCAATGTGATGTGTGCCGTCGTGTGCCGGCGATGCCCCTCTGCCACGTGCGTTGGTCGGGCTGGACAGTCTCTACGTAGGGGAATGAATGGACACGGGTCAGACGTCGGGAATTGTAACATTCGGAAGCCAGTTGGAGGGCGCTTCGGTCTCTCCGGTCGCTCGATTGCAGGCCTGGGGGTGGCTGTCCTTCAACGGAAGGGCTTCAGGAACGGACTCCAACGAGAGACTGCTGAATTGGAATTAATTTGCAAACTGGATGCAATTAACTTAGGCTTGAGTGGAGACTAGGAATGAATGAGTCATTACACAAAGTAAAACTATTTCCCCATGTTATTTCTCCCCCCCACCCCACCCCCCACTGTTCCTCAGATGTTCTTGTTAACTGCTGGAAATAGCCTACCTTGCTTGTCACCATGAAAGGTTTTCCTCCTTTCCCCCCCCTGCTGCTGGTGATGGCTCATCTTAAGTGATCACTCTCCTTACAGTGTGTATGATAAAACCCATTGTTTCGTGTTCTCTGTGTGTGTATATAAATCTCCCCACTGTATTTTCCACCAAATGCATCCGATGAAGTGAGCTGTAGCTCACGAAAGCTTATGCTCAAATAAATTTGTTAGTCTCTAAGGTGCCACAAGTACTCCTTTTCTTTTTGCGAATACAGACTAACACGGCTGCTACTATGTAACCTAGAGCAATCATGCATGGGCTGTGATCTTGCCAAGTCTCACAAATTAAGCAAGGTGGACCTAGTAAGTACTTAAAATGGAAATTTACAAGGTAAAAAGGAATTTGTGTATCATTAGGGCACCAGACTGCACCTGCTGTTCCATCATCTGACAAATTATACCACATTAACTAATGGAAAATAACTGATATTTCTATAACCTTTACTGCCTAGATGCAGCATTCTGAATTGTGTTGAATGATCATATAGTTAAAGACCCTTTTGTAATACGGAAGCAGAAGAGGACTGTGTTGACATTGATATGGGAAGTTATATGCTATTAAAACTTCTGGACCACATTTTCAGCCAGTCTGAAAGTTGGTCTCTGTAATTGCTCCCTCAAGTTTTGTGCACAGCAAGAGTTGTGTGTAATGTGTACAAAAGCGTACTTGTGTGTTGTGTGTTGGGGGGAGGGGACGGACTGAATAATGAGAAATCTAATTGCCAAGGATGACTGAAATGCATCTCTCCATGAACATTGTCTTCTTTATGGAAAGTAAAGTTTGCCTAACAGCTTGGAAGAACTTGACTGTGGAAATGCATTGCAATAATTTAAATTAATGTCTCTGTTGAATGATGTTCTTTTATAATTAACTAAATCATAAACATGGCCATCTAATCTACTCAAGAAAAGAATGGCTTGCAAATCAGTTATGTAGTTATGGACAATAAGCATCAGGGATTCCTTATGTCTGAAAATACAATCTGCTAGCATCAGGTCTGTTTAACATAGCAAATTTTTTTTCTTGTTTGAACAAACATGACTTGTGCAAACTATTGTTTCTAAGTACAGAGTTAATTTGCAAGCAGTGATTGCTAGATTTCTAAGTAAATGAAAATGAATGATGAAAGAATGTGTTTAGCTATTTGTTGAATTCGCTCATTTATTAGTGTTAGATTCAAAAGATACTGGGCCAGATTCTCTGGCTTGTTTCCATCCCTTTTGCACCATCTGAGATGTATAGAGGACCAGAATATGGCTGTAGCTACCTAGCTGAAAATTGTCTTGGTGGAAGGCGGGATAGCTCTCAGCTGCTGTAAAGCCAGCAGAGCTTGTATCTATGACAATGGCCCTCAGCCTAAGACAGTTTTTAGGGGTTGGGAAGCATGGGGTAGGACACAGCTTTGCTTCGTCAGTTCACAGTTGGTATTGGCCCTTAGGAACTGTAATAAGCTGTTGTAAGTTTAAAGCAATCCCCTCTAGCTACCCTTAGCTTCCTGGGTGCCTAACTCTAGTTGTGCCTTTGAAAAATCTGCCCCAATTTATAACCTTTATATATGCTTGCTATAACAGAGGGTGGTTGTAACAACAATACTAAGTTTGAGGATGCAGTATCCTTATAAAGACAGTAAATAGGATTTTCTATTCTGCTTTGATTTTCTAAGAGTACATTTTTATACTTAACTATCTTTCTTGTAAGATTAATTGAATAATTCAATTTATAGAACTTTAGGTCAAGCTTTTCAGAACTGACCTCCATTTCTGTGGATGCCTAAAAAAATGATGGCACCCATAAAACAGGATCTTTGCAAATGTTAGTAGTTCGACATTTGAATACCTGTTTGTATTAGCAGCTCAGGTACTTAGATGCATAGCTATTATAGGCACATGCAATTTACTACATCTGTGAAAAGAGAGGTACAATTATTTGTGAGCAGAAATTTGCACAGACAGAGAGTAGGTATATCTACAGTGCAATTAAAAACACACAGCTGGCCCATGTCAGCAGACTTGGGCTTGCAGGGCTCAGGTTAAGGGGCTGTTTAATTGCGGTGCAGTCGTTAAGGCTCGCACCAGAGCCCAGGCTCTAGGACCCTGCGAGGTGGGAGGGTCCCAGAGCTCAGGCTGCAGCTCAAGCTCCAATGTCTCTATACAATAGCTGAATAGCCCGTTAGCCCAAGCCCTGAGAATCTGAATTCGCTGTCTCAGCCAAGCCCTTGGTGTCTAATTGCAGTTTAGACATACCCATAGAGACACCTGACGATCTGGCCTAGGGACTTTACTAGTCTGTGTTTTGGCATTGTGTTGTTATGCTATTCAAATTATCCTTTCAGAACATTATATCATTAAATGAAGGTCAATTCATTGTGGAAGAATTTTTGTTGACTTTTCCATGGCCTTAAAACTTGTGAACCATAAAATTCTTCTTCATGAATCTGGCGGATTTTTGGATTGGTTCCATTGGTTAGAATTTGTTCAGGGATCATATGAGCAATTGAGCAGAGCCAGTTGCAAACCATTGTAGGATTCTGTTTCACTACCAATTAAACTAAAGGTTCCACTGGGATACATCACAGCTCCTCAGCTGTTTTTCTTATGTCTGTGTGAAAGTCTTTATGTCTCTTTGTAGAAGATCTCTGTTTCCTTTCACTGCAGTGATGCTTATTTTCAAGTGCCCTTTAACAGGCTTTTAATAACATCTTTTCAAATACTGGTGAAGGGGAATAAAATCATCCAAAATGCAATATAAAATCAATGCCAAATTTCAAGATGATCTAGGAGTTTCTCAGATTTACCATTTTAGAAAGTTGTCGTTTGAAACATGGAATGAAATTCACCCCTGTGCAGACAGACAGCACAACACTGCCTGTGTATCATTTCAAATCCACTTTGCCCTCAAAGCAGTTGAAGAAAATAGAGCTAAAGAGTCTGAAGTGATGCATAGGCCTTTAACTGTGGTCAATTTTTCATTCCTGCTACATAGTGGTATTAAATCCTATTAACCTTAGTATTTACAGGTAATTATCTCCATGAATTAGCTATGATTATGTCAAAACATCTGTTTCCTTTGAGCATCAGCCTATATTTACTCTTTGCCAAGGTGAAAGGTGTTGGCTTGGTACCCCTGAAGAACTGAATTTGTTTTTCTGCAGAACATGTACAGCCCAAAAAGTGATCGTATAAACTTGACTACACTGACCTGAACATCTGTTCAAGAGTATTTTAAAATATATAATTAATGTGTTTTTATATTTAATTGTGTCCTTTTTTAGAATATCTTATTTTCTGGTACAAAGGACCTCGTCAGACTGGAAATTTAGGGATTGAACAAATCAGATGGTTAACATATATAACACTTTTAGACATATTGCATCATTATTTCAACAATGAAATATTTCAACTCAGAAATCCATTTAATGAGATTTTCCTTATCTGCTTCCTTGTTTGGGAATCTATCTGTATCTGACTAAATTTTCAACCACAGCCTCAGTTTTTGCATCCACAAAAAAAGTCTGAATTATGCTTAGATTGTAAGCCCCTGGGGCAGGGATTGCCTTTTTATTTCCTTATTATTCATGCATTTGTACAGCACCCAGCACAATGGGGTCTTGGTATGTGACGGGGGCTCCTAGGCATTACGATAATAAAAATATAATAACAAGCTAACTGAGTTGAATACACAAATGTCAAGGCACAAATGATTTTTCATGCCTACTCTTGGGAGTTTAAAACTGAAGAATGAATAATTAATAAAGTCTGGGTACCTGGGTTAATGATAGTCAAATGCTCACTATTTCTAAATCAAGCCATGCAATTTGCAGATTTAAAAAAAATCTCCATTTACTGAAAACGCTTAGAACATACCCTCTTTTAATCAACACACTTGCAGAGATTTTCACATCATTTTGTTTCAAGTTCCTTTAAAGGCTGTTAAGTTAGGATTTCATTTGGAGGCTATTAAATATAGTGGAATTTTCTTTATGTGAAGGATATTTTAGTAAAGGAAAAATATTGAGGAGTTTCCAATATAAGAGTTTTTCTGACAAAAGATCCTTTTCTTTTCACCCTAGCAGTTGTTGGTAGGGTCTTTCTTCACCTTCTGCAGTGGCAACTGGATAGGATGTGTGTGTGTGTGTGTGTGTATAAATATAAAAAAATCTAAAAACATATACTAGGCCAGAGTTTCCCGAACTTGGGACGTTGCTTGTTCAGGTAAAGCCCCTGGTGGGCCGGGCCGGTTTGTTTACCTGCCATGTCTGCAGGTTTGGCCAATCACGGCTCCCACTGGCTGTGGTTTGCCGCTGCAGGCCAATGGGGGCTGCGGGAAGCGGCACGGGCCGAGGGACGTACTTTAAATATACTAGCCTTTTATCCAGAGTACTCTGTTTTTCATCTAATAGTTATGGACCTGATTCTGATCTCCCTTATACCTGTGGAGTTAGTTCAGATATACACTGGTGTAACCAAGAGCAAAATTAGCCCAATATCCAATTTATTTTATTAGAAAACTTTATGATGAGTCTGCCTGCTGTAGCCCATAGGGCTAGCTTGCCTTTACTATATTCACTTCCTTGCCTTGTTATATTTAGCTGCTTTCATTATAATCAGCTGAAATAGAAGAAACCTACAGTATCCTGTATCCTCAAAGACATTAGCTGAAGCATAAGTTAGCATAAGCGTGGTTAAGTAGGCTGTAACCCTTGATATAGATCAATGGTTGGTTACCTTTAGATTTGAGGAACTAAGGTGAGCTTGCTTAATGGTAGGAGTCAGAATGTTCCTGTAAGAGCTACCGCAAGAAAAATAAATTTATTAGAGCATAAGCTTTCGTGAGCTACAGCTCACTTCATCGGATGCATTTGGTGGAAAAAACAGAGGAGAGATTTATATACACACACACAGAGAACATGAAACAATGGGTTTATCGTACACACTGTAAGGAGAGTGATCAGTTAAGATAAGCCATCACCAACAGCAGGGGGGGGGAAGGAGGAAAACCTTTCATGGTGACAAGCAGGTAGGCTAATTCCAGCAGTTAACAAGAATATCAGAGGAACAGTGGGGGGTGGGGTGGGAGGGAGAAATACCATGGGGAAATAGTTTTACTTTGTGTAATGACTCATCCATTTCCAGTCTCTATTCAAGCCTAAGTTAATTGTATCCAGTTTGCAAATTAATTCCAATTCAGCAGTCTCTCGTTGGAGTCTGTTTTTGAAGCTTTTTTGTTGAAGTATAGCCACTCTTAGGTCTGTGATCGAGTGACCAGAGAGATTGAAGTGTTCTCCAACTGGTTTTTGAATGTTATAATTCTTGACGTCTGATTTGTGTCCATTCATTCTTTTACGTAGAGACTGTCCAGTTTGGCCAATGTACATGGCAGAGGGGCATTGCTGGCACATGATGGCATATATCACATTGGTAGATGCACAGGTGAACGAGCCTCTGATGGTGTGGCTGATGTGATTAGGCCCTATGATGGTATCCCCTGAATAGATATGTGGACAGAGTTGGCAACGGGCTTTGTTGCAAGGATAGGTTCCTGGGTTAGTGGTTCTGTTGTGTGGTGTGTGGTTGCTGGTGAGTATTTGCTTCAGATTGGGGGGCTGTCTGTAAGCAAGGACTGGTCTGTCTCCCAAGATCTGAGAGAGCGATGGCTCGTCCTTCAGGATAGGTTGTAGATCCTTGATGATGCGTTGGAGGGGTTTTAGTTGGGGACTGAAGGTGATGGCTAGTGGCGTTCTGTTGTTTTCTTTGTTGGGCCTGTCCTGTAGTAGGTGACTTCTGGGTACTCTTCTGGCTCTGTCAATCTGTTTCTTCACTTCAGCAGGTGGGTACTGTAGTTGTAGGAATGCATGATAGAGATCTTGTAGGTGTTTGTCTCTGTCTGAGGGGTTGGAGCAAATGCGGTTATATCGTAGCGCTTGGCTGTAGACAATGGATCGAGTGGTATGATCTGGATGAAAGCTAGAGGCATGTAGGTAGGAATAGCGGTCAGTAGGTTTCCGATATAGGGTGGTGTTTATGTGACCATCGCTTATTAGCACTGTAGTGTCCAGGAAGTGGATCTCTTGTGTGGACTGGTCCAGGCTGAGGTTGATGGTGGGATGGAAATTGTTGAAATCATGGTGGAATTCCTCAAGAGCTTCTTTTCCATGGGTCCAGATGATGAAGATGTCATCAATGTAGCGCAAGTAGAGTAGGGGCATTAGGGAACGAGAGCTGAGGAAGCGTTGTTCTAAGTCAGCCATAAAAATGTTGGCATACTGTGGGGCCATGCGGGTACCCATCGCAGTGCCGCTGATTTGAAGGTATACATTGTCACCAAATGTGAAATAGTTATGGGTCAGGACAAAGTCACAAAGTTCTGCCACCAGGTTAGCCGTGACAGTATCGGGGATACTGTTCCTGACGGCTTGTAGTCCATCTTTGTGTGGAATGTTGGTGTAGAGGGCTTCTACATCCATAGTGGCTAGGATGGTGTTTTTAGGAAGATCACCAATGGACTGTAGTTTCCTCAGGAAATCGGTGGTGTCTCGAAGATAGCTGGGAGTGCTGGTAACGAAGGGCCTGAGGAGGGAGTCTACATAGCCAGACAATCCTGCTGTAGACTCCCTCCTCAGGCCCTTCGTTACCAGCACTCCCAGCTATCTTCGAGACACCACCGATTTCCTGAGGAAACTACAGTCCATTGGTGATCTTCCTAAAAACACCATCCTAGCCACTATGGATGTAGAAGCCCTCTACACCAACATTCCACACAAAGATGGACTACAAGCCGTCAGGAACAGTATCCCCGATACTGTCACGGCTAACCTGGTGGCAGAACTTTGTGACTTTGTCCTGACCCATAACTATTTCACATTTGGTGACAATGTATACCTTCAAATCAGCGGCACTGCGATGGGTACCCGCATGGCCCCACAGTATGCCAACATTTTTATGGCTGACTTAGAACAACGCTTCCTCAGCTCTCGTTCCCTAATGCCCCTACTCTACTTGCGCTACATTGATGACATCTTCATCATCTGGACCCATGGAAAAGAAGCTCTTGAGGAATTCCACCATGATTTCAACAATTTCCATCCCACCATCAACCTCAGCCTGGACCAGTCCACACAAGAGATCCACTTCCTGGACACTACGGTGCTAATAAGCGATGGTCACATAAACACCACCCTATATCGGAAACCTACTGACCGCTATTCCTACCTACATGCCTCTAGCTTTCATCCAGATCATACCACTCGATCCATTGTCTACAGCCAAGCGCTACGATATAACCGCATTTGCTCCAACCCCTCAGACAGAGACAAACACCTACAAGATCTCTATCATGCATTCCTACAACTACAGTACCCACCTGCTGAAGTGAAGAAACAGATTGACAGAGCCAGAAGAGTACCCAGAAGTCACCTACTACAGGACAGGCCCAACAAAGAAAACAACAGAACGCCACTAGCCATCACCTTCAGTCCCCAACTAAAACCCCTCCAACGCATCATCAAGGATCTACAACCTATCCTGAAGGACGAGCCATCGCTCTCTCAGATCTTGGGAGACAGACCAGTCCTTGCTTACAGACAGCCCCCCAATCTGAAGCAAATACTCACCAGCAACCACACACCACACAACAGAACCACTAACCCAGGAACCTATCCTTGCAACAAAGCCCGTTGCCAACTCTGTCCACATATCTATTCAGGGGATACCATCATAGGGCCTAATCACATCAGCCACACCATCAGAGGCTCGTTCACCTGTGCATCTACCAATGTGATATATGCCATCATGTGCCAGCAATGCCCCTCTGCCATGTACATTGGCCAAACTGGACAGTCTCTACGTAAAAGAATGAATGGACACAAATCAGACGTCAAGAATTATAACATTCAAAAACCAGTTGGAGAACACTTCAATCTCTCTGGTCACTCGATCACAGACCTAAGAGTGGCTATACTTCAACAAAAAAGCTTCAGAAACAGACTCCAACGAGAGACTGCTGAATTGGAATTAATTTGCAAACTGGATACAATTAACTTAGGCTTGAATAGAGACTGGGAATGGATGAGTCATTACACAAAGTAAAACTATTTCCCCATGGTATTTCTCCCTCCCACCCCACCCCCCACTGTTCCTCTGATATTCTTGTTAACTGCTGGAATTAGCCTACCTGCTTGTCACCATGAAAGGTTTTCCTCCTTCCCCCCCCCTGCTGTTGGTGATGGCTTATCTTAACTGATCACTCTCCTTACAGTGTGTACGATAAACCCATTGTTTCATGTTCTCTGTGTGTGTGTATATAAATCTCTCCTCTGTTTTTTCCACCAAATGCATCCGATGAAGTAAGCTGTAGCTCACGAAAGCTTATGCTCTAATAAATTTGTTAGTCTCTAAGGTGCCACAAGTACTCCTTTTCTTTTTGCGAATACAGACTAACACGGCTGCTACTCTAAAACGCAAGAAAAATGGAAGCAATAACCACAAATCCACTTAAGCAAGGGGTGATGGGTATGATCATGAGCTGAAATGTATTAGTATACTAACCTATAGAAGAAGGACACTTCAACTTTAATCAGATGAGGAAATACAAATAAGGAAAAGGGGGGAAACCCCTACTGAATATGCATTAGATATATTGGTGTCAGTGTAACATATTATAAAAGTTGCACCCCAGCCTGTGGGCAGTAGGGGAGAGATACGTAGCCCTTGGAAGGGGCCAGAATGATGGCCACTGGTGATGGTGATGTGGAAGATACTGGCTAACAGTTCAGGTCATCCCGCAAGGGACAGTGTGAGTGTGCAGATGTACATTTTGTAGTCTCTCTATCTTCCTTATTGAGTTACAGTGTTTGACTTTGCTAGATGTATTAATAAACTATTTGGGAATATAGAAGAGTTCCTATAGTGTGAGTTTCAGAGTAGCAGCCGTGTTAGTCTGTATTCGCAAAAAGAAAAGGAGTACTTGTGGCACCTTAGAGACTAACAAATTTATTAGAGCATAAGCTTTCGTGAGCTACAGCTCACTTCAATGCATCCGATGAAGTGAGCTGAAGCTCACGAAAGCTTATGCTCTAACAAATTTGTTAGTCTCTAAGGTGCCACAAGTACTCCTTTTCTTATTGTGTGAGTGTTGCACTTGTGCATACTGGGGTTTCTTGCTGTATAGTTATTTTTATAATACTGGGCCTGATCTTGGAACAAGAACCTATCTACCTTCAAAGTGATAACTGGAAATTCTTAAGAAATCTATATAATTATTACATAATCTACAGATTGGGCTACACTGCTGGCCCAGTGATAGGGCTGTGGATGGTTATCCAGGAGCACTGAGTTCATTTTCCAGTTTTTCACTCCCTGGGCTGTCAAGTGCAAGGAATGTTGTGTACATGGTATGTCCAAATCCAGAGGGACTGATTGCCTTATACTATCCATAATATAAGAACAAAAGAACGGCCATACTGGGTCAGATCAAAGATCCATCTAGCCCAGTACCCTGTCTTCCGACAATGGCCAATGCTAGGTGCCCCAGAGGGCACGAACAGAACAGATAATCATCAAGTGATCCATCCCCTGTCACCCATTCCCAGCTTCTGGCAAACAGTCACTAGGGACACCATCCCTGCCCATCCTGGCTAATAGCCCTTGGCGGATCTATCCTTCATGAATTTATCTAGCTCTTTTTTAATATAATATACCTCCGGACACTGAAGAAGCAGTGTACATGAATTCTATGTAGTGAATGGGACATAGGCAGTCGTGCATAATGGTTAGAGTCAGAAGCCTGGAACTGGAGCCAGGGTCAGAGTCAGAGATCGGGTGTAGGAGCAGGGACCTGGTCTGAGGCAGTAAAGCAGGAATCAGGAGCAGACAAGGGTCTAGGATGAGAAGGGCAGGAACCAGGAGTCAGGCAAGTAGGCTGGGTCCATAGTAGCAGCCAACCAGGTATTCACCTAATTGCTCAGATGGGGATTGGCCTGTGCCTCTTCTGGCTTAAGAAGTGCATCCCAGCCAAACAGTAGGGCTAGACATCTCTCCCAATCAGGAGCTTCATAGGCAAGACGCTTTTTGAGCTAGTTGTGCCCCAGGGGAGAGCAGGAGGAAGAATAATCTTATCACAAATCTCCTAAATCTAGAACATAAGAAAGATTAAAATATAGAACTGTCTTGTCTTGCACAGAACAGAAATTCTGCTATCAGCAACATAGCTCAATCTCACAATAAAGATAATAAAAGTTGCACTCATGAAACTAGAAAAGGAGTACTTGTGGCACCTTAGAGACTAACAAATTTATTAGAGCATAAGCTTTCGTGAGCTACAGCTCACTTCATCGGATGCATTTGGTGGAAAAAACAGAGGGGAGATTGATATACACACACAGAGAACATGAAACAATGGGTTTATCATACACACTGTAAGGAGAGGTTTCAGAGTAGCAGCCGTGTTAGTCTGTATTCACCAAAAGAAAAGGAGTACTTGTGGCACCTTAGAGACTAACAAATTTATTAGAGCATAAGCTTTCGTGAGCTACAGCTCACTTCATTGGATGCATCCGATGAAGTGAGCTATAGCTCACGAAAGCTTATGCTTTAATAAATTTGTTAGTCTCTAAGGTGCCACAAGTACTGTAAGGAGAGTGATCACTTAAGATAAGCCATTACCAGCAGCGGGGGGGGGGGGAGAAGGAGGAAAACCTTTCATGGTGACAAGGAAGGTAGCTATTTCCAGCAGTTAACAAGAATATCTGAGGAACAGTGGGGGGTGGGGTGGGGGGGAGAAATACGATGGGGAAATAGTTTTACTTTGTGTAATGACTCATCCATTTCCAGTCTCTATTCAAGCCTAAGTTAATTTTATCCAGTTTGCAAATTAATTCCAATTCAGCAGTCTCTCGTTGGAGTCTGTTTTTGAAGCTTTTTTGTTGAAGGATAGCCACTCTTAGGTCTGTAATCGAGTGACCAGAGAGATTGAAGTGTTCTCCAACTGGTTTTTGAATGTTATAATTCTTGACGTCTGATTTGTGTCCATTCATTCTTTTACGTAGAGACTGTCCAGTTTGACCAATGTACATGGCAGAGGGGCATTGCTGGCACATGATGGCATATATCATATTGGTAGATGCGCAGGTGAACGAGCCTCTGATAGAGTGGCTGATGTGATTAGGCCCTATGATGGTGTCCCCTGAATAGATATGTGGACAGAGTTGGCAACGGGCTTTGTTGCAAGGATAGGTTTCTGGGTTGGTGGTTCTGTTGTGTGGTGTGATAACATGCAGATAACATGCATTTGCATGCTGTGCTCCACAGACTCAGGGAGAAAAGTATGTAAAGTGTATTCTCATGTCCCAGTGTTCTAAAACACAGTACTCCTGAAATAATAAAATGCAAATTAACTGCAGCTGTCTCTGTATGTCTCCAATAGACAGATGCAAAGGAAAAATGAAGAAAGAGAGATAAGGGCCCCTTCAAATGCATTGACTTAGTTTAAAATTACAGGTTTCAGAGTAGCAGCCGTGTTAGTCTGTATTCGCAAAAAGAAAAGGAGTACTTGTTTTTTTGTTAGTCTCTAAGGTGCCACAAGTACTCCTTTTTTTTTAAAAATTACAATAATTTAAACTGTTCACAGACAGACTGGCACTAACCAGATTAACTAAAATAGCCTGGGATATACATTCACACTCACTGGCTCAGACCAGATTAACTAAAATAGTTTGAGTTTTTTATAGTACCTTTCTGGTCTCTGATAACCCATCCTCTTGTTGCTGCTTGCCCTCCTCTATCAGAATCCAGGTTAGTACAACAGTAAGTGTACAAATTAAATTGACTTCTGTTAACTCTGATATGAACTCTGGAGCAGCCTAATCTCTGCTGGGATGGATTAAAGAATGATATCACAAGGTTTCAGACCTTTCAGCCTAGTGATTGCCTGATGTGGTACAAAAGCCGATATTAATCTATCAATTTAAAACCCTGTTAGAAATTATATTTAACAATGTTCAAAAATTGAATAAAAATATAACTTAGCAAAAATAAGAACAAAATAAATAACAATGCTCCTTAACATAATATAACTGCAGACAGAGCCACTGTGCAGAAGGCTGGTAGAAATTATCATCCATATTTTACAAAGCGAGAAACTGAGTCAGAGGTTAAGGCCTAAATTTTAAATGGTCTAATTCTGGGTTTCTAATCTTAGACACCAACTGGAGTTATGGATGCTCAGCACCTTCGTAAATAGGTCTTAGGAGCGTCTAATGACTTATCCAAGCCACAGGAGGAGTCCGTATCAAAGGCAGGATTAGAACTCAAGAGTTCTTGTCTCCCAGTCTGTGTTCTCAGCGCTCACAATTTTATCATGAGCCAAACAATATTTAGTGATTTTCTTAATATCCCAGCTCCTTGAGTTGAGATCTCAGCTTTCATTTAAAAATAATATTTCTAGTTTTGTCTTTGCTTTCTATACAATATTAATTTTTTTTGGAAAACTACAATAGCATGGTTGGATTTCAAAAAACTATGTTTATTAATTAAATACAAATATACAAGCCATAGCTACTTATGTGCACTGCTGCTCCATCAGGATTCTGAATGGCTTCTAAACAAAAGACATAGAGGTCAACTAAAAGGCTCCCAAATGGTTTAAATGGTTCCTGTACACTAGCCCTAATGACTGAGGAGAAAAACTGAACATGTGACCCAAGCATGCATGTACCCAAGATGCAAAAACCGAAATGCAAAAAAACAAACAAACTCAGCATGCATTTTTTTTAAATATCTTGAGTTTTTAAGCCAAACTTATGATTTTTGTGGGTGCTAAGTCATGACTTTTGAATGCTTGACGTTGGCAATACCAGTACACTCACGTTGATTTGATTTTTTTTTTTTTGTAGTATGTAACAAACATATATCTGGGTCCAAAATGCAGACTGTTCCACATTATGGATCACTGGAAAGGTATTTGATGATACCAACAGATGCCCATTAAAATAAACTGCCTTTTTGTTATTATTGATTCTGAAAAATCTTTTAGCAGTACTGGGAAACACTTTGGGCTACATCATACTCTTTTGTCAGTGAATTGAATTGTAAGTGAATTTAAAAGTGAATTGAAAATATCTATTCTGTGAGGGCTGCCAAACTTCGTTTCAGATTCTACTACTTCAAAAACACATATCCTGGGATGAGGATCTAGGTTTTGAACAAGTTTGAAGAATGTTATTTCTAAAGTATTTGTCAGTGTTCATACAGCAATGAGCATCATATCTGGAGCTGCATTAAGAGTGCTGAGTGGAGATCCTTATATTGAAAAATTTGGATTAAAAAAACAGATTTCAAATGAGGTGTTAAGATCTGCATTTTGGAGTTGGCCCATTATAAAGTATGGGCCATTTGTAGGACCAGATATTCGACTTGTGTAAATCAATATAGATACACTAAAGCCAATATGTTTAGACCATCTGAGAATTTGGCCCACAAAATACTAATCTGGGTTCACTTTTCAAACATCCCCAACCTCAGGTAGGGTTAGCATGTTCATGTCTGGGGTTTCAGTTTAGTTCCATCTCTAGTTTTTTAAGATCTGGCCTCAAAGCACAGTGGGCTCCCTAATAAGTTTCTCCCTTGAAAGTACATGAATCCTGTTACTAATGACAAATATCATTATCCAAAGCACAGTTTTTTGTATAAAAGACCAGAGTTTTGTTTTGTTCCATGATGGATTAACTTAGTCATGCATTTGACCAAAAGGTCCCGTATTACAAATATGAGCCAACAGTATTTCTTGAGAGCACAGTTTTGTGTACATAGGCCATTAGATACTGTAATCCCATCTCATATTTTGGAAGATAATTCTCACTGGTGTTTTCTCACAGAGTGTTTTTTAAAAAATTAAAGCATTGTATTGTAAATAAATATGTTCTTGACGGGAAGGGAAGGCACATTAAACATAAGGGTCAGCATGGAATAAAGTGCAAATGTACTTGTGGAAGTAGACAAATGGGTGATCAAGGCTGATATCCTTGGTTAAGTGTGTGTGTAGAGGAGCAACATGATTAAACACCAGAGCAAGTAAGGAGGAAGGGGTTAGGGCCTTAAAGAAAAGAACAAGATATTTGTATTTGATGCAGTAAGGGAAAGTCAGGGGAAGAAACCAAAGCAGCAGTGATATGGTAGCCTGAAGGGTCAGGAAGATTTAATAGCAGCATTCGGATGAACCCAAAGTGGGAAGCCTGACACATATTGCAACCATGTGCGGTATTATTGGAGACCATATTGTGTTTTATGTTGAAAGCATGAAAAGCTCAAAAAGCCACTATACTGACTGGGCCAGACAGTATGAGCTATAGAGTATTCATAGCTCTTGCTAGAATGCAAGTGATGTTTATCTGTGTGTTCTGGCAATCACTAGGGGGTGACTAATGCAAAATCACAAGGCTGGCTTTGAAGCTTGACCACCTGGGGCTATGGGACTAGGGCTATCTGTTTTCAAGAGGCTGGGAGACAAAGCAAGACTTTTTGTATAAAAGGGTGAGTTTAACAACTCAGGTTTCAGAGTAGCAGCCGTGTTATTCGCAAAAAGAAAAGGAGTACTTGTGGCACCTTATTTGTTAGTCTCTAAGGTGCCACAAGTACTCCTTTTCTTTTAACAACTCAGGGTCTTCTTTTTGAGTCAGCAAATAGGCCCTTTTTTTGGTCCTAAGGTGACCTCAACCCTGGATGGTATAAGGACTTTGGCCTGTGAGGGCCCCATAAGACCAGTGGGCAATTTCTGATACATTTAATGAGCATATAGGACTTTTGTTTTCTCTGTATGGTTTTCTCTCCTGGATAAATTACTCTGCTGAGAAAGAAAGAGCTCTGTGGTAATTTATAACTGCTGGCATTTGCTGGTCATAGTCCTGGGACAGGAAGTACAGCACATCACAAATTGGCTTGTGGGAGATATTTCAGTGTATGGCAGGGAACTATGGAGCCTTAAAACCCCTGCTCAGAAGGGAGTGGGACACAGGTCCCTGAACAGAGACAGTTGACAGCTAGAGGCCTGAGACTTGACTGGGGACTCCAGGAGTGGACTGCAAAGGGATGATACAAGTTCAGTTACCCATCTCCCTGCCACAATTTCAGGGTATCCAAAGGACTAAAAGAAGGAGGTGATGGAAATCAAGATCGGAGATGAGAGTTTTAGCTGTGGAGAGACAAAGGGGCTTATTTTGGAACATTACAAAGAATTAGCAGGCCAGCATGGCTTCCCCCACTTTCACTTTTCTCCCCGCAGTTTGTTTGCTTCAGGCCTTGTGCTCAGCTAGAACAGTAATTTGTATTACTACAATGCCTGGAGGCCAGCTAGGACTGGGGCTCCAGAGTGCAAAATAACAAACAGTCCCTGCCCTGAGGAATTTACAATCAAAAGCGCCAGGAGTGAGGAAGGGTAGGAGAGGGGGATCTACGGTGACCAGATGTCCCAATTTTATAGGGACACTCCCAATTTGTGGGTCTTTTTCTTATAGAGGCTCTTATTATCCCCTACCCCCGTCCTGATTTTTCACATTTGCTGTGTGGTCACCCTAGAGGGATCTAACATACAGAGATGGGTTGCCCAACTCTTATTATTCTCCCCATGGGGTTGGTGGTGGATGGTGTTTTTGCAAAGAGTGGATTAGCTAAGTGGAAAGCCAAAGCAAGGAAGAGGGACACTGAAGGGAGGGAAGTAAGGGGGCGAGGGAAGGCAGCAGACAGAGTGAAGCCACGATAACGAGACTGAGGGGAAGGGCTGGCTGGGGTTGAAGCAAATAACCCCTCAGCGCCGAGGAGAGACTCTCCATCGTGGAAGCTCCAGCAACCAGTTGCTGCCAAAAGCAGCGGTGCTCGCTGCAGCTGCCTTTGACTGGCTCCGTCCGTCTCCGCTCCCAAGTCCAGGCTGCTGGGGGGTGGGGGGGGGCGACGAGGGGCGGGTCACAGGGAACCTGCAGCCCTGGCGGGAGCGATCAGCTTCCCCCCTGCGCGGTGCTGCCGCTGTTTGCTGCCTGCAGCGCGCCCGGCCAGGCGGCATGGACCTCCCCGGCCCGGCTGCCGGGACGTGGCGCCGGCGGCCACGCGCTCTGAACGGGATCCTCGCGCCGGACCCATTTTAACCCCGCCGCTGCCGGCCGCGCGAGGAAGGGCCCCGGCGCGGGGCGGCCCGGCCCCGCTGAGCGCTAGGGGTCGCTGCGCCGCGGCGGGTCGGAGAGATCCTGCGGCGGCGGCTTCCCAGGCTGCTCTGCGGGTAAACAGCGATGGCCGCCGAGGAAGGAGGCGGAGAGCCCGACAACAACATGGGGAATCACCTGCAGCTCCTACCCGGTAGTGGCCGCTGCCGCCGCCGCCCCGGGCCGGCTCCCTGCGCGGGGGGGGAGAGAGAGAGCGAGGGACGGGCTGGGAGAGGGGGGGGAGAAGAGCAGCTGGGCTGGAGGGGGGCGCGAGGGGCAGGGGACTGCGGGGCGGGGCAGGGCCCCGTGGGATGGGGGGCGCGAGGGGTTGCGCGGGGGGGGGCAGGGCCCCGTGGGATTGGGAGGGCGAGGGGCTGCGGGGGGGGGCAGGGCCCCGTGGGATGGGGGAGCGAGGGGTTGCGCGGGGGGGGGGCAGGGCCCCGTGGGATTGGGAGGGCGAGGGGCTGCGGGGGGGGGGCAGGGCCCCGTGGGATGGGGGGAGCGAGGGGTTGCGCGGGGGGGGGGCAGGGCCCCGTGGGATTGGGAGGGTGAGGGGCTGCGGGGGGGGGGCAGGGCCCCGTGGGATGGGGGGAGCGAGGGGCTGCGGGGGGGGGCAGGGCCCCGTGGGATGGGGGGAGCGAGGGGTTGCGCGGGGGGGGGCAGGGCCCCGTGGGATTGGGAGGGTGAGGGGCTGCGGGGTGGGGCAGGGCCCCGTGGGATGGGGGGAGCGAGGGGTGGCGCGGGGGGGGGGCAGGGCCCCGTGGGATTGGGAGGGTGAGGGGCTGCGGGGTGGGGCAGGGCCCCGTGGGATGGGGGGAGCGAGGGGCTGCGGGGGGGGGCAGGGCCCCGTGGGATGGGGGGAGCGAGGGGTTGCGCGGGGGGGGGGCAGGGCCCCGTGGGATTGGGAGGGTGAGGGGCTGCGGGGTGGGGCAGGGCCCCGTGGGATGGGGGGAGCGAGGGGTGGCGCGGGGGGGGGGCAGGGCCCCGTGGGATTGGGAGGGTGAGGGGCTGCGGGGTGGGGCAGGGCCCCGTGGGATGGGGGGAGCGAGGGGCTGCGGGGGGGGGCAGGGCCCCGTGGGATGGGGGGAGCGAGGGGTTGCGCGGGGGGGGGCAGGGCCCCGTGGGATTGGGAGGGTGAGGGGCTGCGGGGTGGGGCAGGGCCCCGTGGGATGGGGGGAGCGAGGGGCTGCGGGGGGGGGCAGGGCCCCGTGGGATGGGGCGCGAGGGGTTGCGCGGGGGGGGGCAGGGCCCCGTGGGATTGGGAGGGTGAGGGGCTGCGCGGTGGGGCAGGGCCCCGTGGGATGGGGGGAGCGAGGGGCAGGGCCCCGTGGGATGGGGGGCAGGGAACTGTGGCATGAGGCTGTGGCGGGGGGTAGGGGCCTGTGGCATGAGGGACCCCAGGGGCTTGCAATGGGGGGCAGGGGCCTGTGGGAGGTTTCAGGAGCCTGTGGTACAGGGGGAAAGGGGGGCATGGTGGGGGGGGCAGGAGTCTATGGCATGGTGGGATATGGAGCTGCAATGAGGAGCAGGGGGCAGGAGCGCAGGGAGGGGAAGAATAAAGGGGGGTACCGTTTGTTTTGGGCCTCTGAAAACGTCACCGAGGTCCAGAAGCCTGGGACAACATTGGGGAATAGAGAGCGGGGCTGGGTAGTGGAATACTACAGCACTGGTATGGTGGGGAAACAAGTGAGAGATCTAGGGAAGGGTCTTGGACTCCTGGAGCAGAGGAGGGAGAACTGGGAAGGGAACCTGAGGACTTAGGCAGTGGAGGAGGGATTGCTGTGTATTGGACTTAGGATAGTATACAAATAATAATAATTAATAATTAATAGAGGGACATGATATTAAAAAAGGTATTTTTCAGTGGGGGACCAGGCATGATCAGATTAGGGGGAAAGTAGGAGAGAACAGGTCCTTTGGTGGAGGGTGAGGTGTGGAGGCAGGGAAGGAAGAAGGCTGTGTTAGGATGTGGTGTTATGAATGGTTATGTACTGCCATCCCTCCTGCTTTCAGGGGTGCTCTGAATCTGCCTCCAGGAGAATAGCCCCAGCAGCGGGCTGCTCTTGGGCAGAAGAAGGAGCAGCAGCAGCATCTACTACTGTTTTCACTTTTACTTTTGTGTGTGTGTATTGAGGAAGCTTAGACAGAAATGGGAGGCATTCTCTGATTTTTTTTTTTTAATTGCTGCTCATGTAGTTGCAATCAGTATTTAAGCAGGGAGTAAGATAGCAGAGGAAACAATGTTTTACAAATGAAGCTGCAATTTTTAAGCCTTCATATATCATGTACTTGTCTAGTATTGGCTTGCTGCTTGCTTACAGCAGGGACTGTGCAGAAGGTAAACATCAGCTGGGCAGCACAGAAGGGCAAAATAATTAAATATTGAATGTGTGTTAGAAGTTAGGAATGGAAACTTTATCTTTTAGATCAAGTCCATACCCATGTAAAAGGAGAATCAGATATTCAATGTATGATTTATGTAAATCATAAATATGATTTACAGGGGTGCTGAGCACTGATTCAAGGAGAACTGCAAGTACCTTTATCAGTAGCTCAAGAGTTACTGTATTAGTTTGAAGGCCAAGAAGAAACTTTCAGTTTGAACACTGTAAATCCCACTAATAAGTAGGGAAGCTGGGATGGTCTGTGGTTAAAGCACTGAACTCAAGAGATCTAGAGTCAATTCCTCCTCCTGCCACAGACTTTCTGTGTGACCTTGACCCACTCAAGATAGGAATTTTAAAGCAGCCTAAGGGCTTGTCTACATGGGGTAATTTGCGAACATAAGGAAACCATTATAATTATACTGCTATAATTCCCCATGTGGGAAGAAAAGGAGTACTTGTGGCACCATGTGGGGACACACATTTTGGAATGTATGCCTTTCACCATGTTAAAAGGAAAGGAGTACTTGTGGCACCTCAGAGACTAACAAATTTATTTGAGCATAAGCTTTTGTGAGCTACAGCTCACTTCATCGGATGCATTCAGTGGAAAATACAGTGGGGAGATTTATATACACAGAGAACATGAAACAATGGGTGTTACCGTACATACTTCAGGTAAGAGTGATCACTTCAGGTGAGCTATTACCAGCAGGAGAGCGGGGAGCGGTAGGGGGGAGGAACCTTTTGTAGTGATAATCAAGGTGGACCATTTCCAGCAGTTGACAAGAATATCTGAGGAACAGTGGAGAGTGAGGGGGGCAATAAACATGTGGAAATAGTTTTTGTGTAATGACCCATCCACTCCCAGTCTCTATTCAAGCCTAAGTTAATTGTATCCAGTTTGCAAATTAATTCCAATTCATCAGTCTCTCGTTGGAGTCTGGTTTTGAAGTTTTTTTTGTTGAAGAATTGCAACTTTTAGGTCTGTAATCGAGTGACCAAAGAGATTGAAGTGTTCTCCAACTGGTTTTTGAATGTTATAATTCTTGACGTCTGATCTGTGTCCATTTATTCTTGTTTCATATTCTCTGTGTATATAAATCTCCCCACTGTATTTTCCACTGCATGCATCCGATGAAGTGAGCTGTAGCTCACGAAAGCTTATGCTCAAATAAATTTGTTAGTCTCTATGGTGCCACGAGTACTCCTTTTCTTTTTGTGGATACATACTAACGTGGCTGCTACTTTGAAACCTTTCTCTATTAGTTTATGTTGGTTTGGAAGTGGTATAAATTAATCTAGAGAAAGGCATTCCATATGGGGAGCCAGACTGATATAGTTATAATAGTAAATTTCCTATTGTGGATAAGCCCAGAGAATTAGGTGCTTAATTGCCATTTAAATTCAGTGAGTGGGGTGCCTTACTCCTCCTAAGACGCCTGCCTTAATCTTTTCCCTGCACCTCCTTTTCCCAACTATAAAGTGAGGTACTTTCTTACCTCACAAAGGCATTGAGAGTAAATTCATTAAGATTTGTGATTGATGAGCTACGTTTGAGTACCTAGGCTGGTGATCTGCCTTCTACCAAGTAACTGTAAGCTCTGTCATATGGTTTGAATGTTATCTTGGGTGCTTGCCCTGACTTTTAGTGTATTAAAACTATGCCAAGGTCACATTTTACTTTCAACTGAAAAATTAAATAGTTTCTTTTAGGTAAGAGAAGGCAAGATGTGCTCTTTCTGCCTTCCCTCTCATTTTTTTTTGTGATAAAATTTTTTAGAAAAGTAAAGACACTGATGCTCTTTCAATGTTCACATTGTGCTACTGCAGTAAAATGAGTCATCATTCCTCACAGGCTTCCAGGCTCGTTCGGCCAGCACACCGCAGCTAATACATATTTTGGCAATGCTATGCAAAACTTTGCAGGGCACAACTGATTTTTAATCTACAAATGTTGCTTTCTACTTCTGTTTCAAACAAACAAAGCATCTCCTCCTTTTCTCCCTGCCTCTTTTATAATAAAAAACAAAACAAAACACAAAAACCCATTACTTAGTTATATAACTGAATGAGAGTTCATTTAAACCAGAATATCATTTTTAGATGGAAGGCATCTACTAGCAAAAATCTTTCGGGTATGAAGTTTAAAAAAAGGTGGGCCTAATGCTGACTTGAATACAATTGATTTTATAACATATACAAGACTTCTCCCTGGAGACAGTGGGAGACAACTTTAAGTAGAAATTAAATGTGGTAGACATCTTCCCAGTTATTGTTCAAAGTGTTTAGAGCTCCAAAATATAGTTAAAACAATATAGGAAATGAGATTAGGGGGTTGTCAGAACTGGTCATTTCCTATTAGTATGCATTCTGCACCTAGAATTGAGCCAGCATGTTAAAATATTCATATGAGAGGAAGAAATGTGATATGTGCAAGGTTCATAACACAGACAAATCAGATCATGTCCTCCTATGTGGAAAGTTATGTAAAATATATTTAGCACAACGTTTTCAAATGTAATTTACTCCTGGGGGAATTCTGCACCAAAAAAATGAAAATTCTGCCCGTCTCCTGACCTGGCCTGACCAGTGCTGTAAAGAAGGCAGGCTCTTTCTCTTCTCTAGCTGGCCGGGAGCTGCTGCTGTGATCTATCGCCACAGCACCCTCAGGTGGGCAAAAGGCAGAACTGTGGAAGTTATTTTCTGCTGGGAGCTGCTGCTGTTCTAGTGCCCCGTGGTAAGCAACAGGAGGAACTGCAGCAAAATTTCAGCAGAAGCTTTTTCTCTGTATAAAAAAATAAAAGTATATGTGGTTCATTAATTATGCGCACACATAGTAGCGTAGATTTCCCCCAGGAGTAGTAATTGTCCAGTGGAACATATAGAAAACTATCAACCAAGCACTTGGAAAAGCTTGCATCTGTGGTATTCACTTGTAATGGGTGAAGAGGAGAATTAGAGAAATGCCATGTTCAGTGTTTTGCAATCTGTTCAGTATTTACCTTATGTTAAGATCATTTACAGACACATATCTTAAAAGACATAAGGGTGTCATGCATCATCAGAGTCCTGGAAAGGCTGTTGGTTTCTTTCCAATTGTGCCCCTTTACCTCTACTTTTGAAAACAATAGGGTCTTTGGTAAGGGAAGGTTTATGTAGCCTGCACTTCCATTGCTGAGAATATAATTGTTCATCCTGAGATACCTTACTTTTATAAGTCTGACCTCTTATTGCGATTTCGAAATAAGATGCAGTTGCTGATCTTTGTCAATATTTGTGGTTTGTATTTGTTACTTGGTTTTGTTTTCTTTGTTTATTTTAAAGAAAATATCAATTATAAAGAAGAAAGATGAGCAAGAAAAATCTGTCATAATCCTTATTTAGGTCCTTTGTGTTATACAGTGTTGCGTTTCAAGATCTAAGTGATGAATTTCAGCACCATTGCAATAGATTCACTACTCAGCATTTATTGCTAGAATCTTGCAAATCTGTTTTAGAAAGCTTACATGAAAGCTAGGCATGACTGTATCATGTAAAGGTCATTTTCATTTTCATTTCTGAAGAAAAAGTCTGAGTGTCATGCAAATAAAAGAGAAGTGTTGTGTAATTAGCTCATTGCACTATATGGATATAAACTAACAGTAGCCATTATGTAGTCAGTGGTCATGCCTAGAATGATCACTAGTTGGCAGTTTATAGAGACATTTATTACTTTGATTTTCTCCACTGTAATCTCTTACATTTAATACAGTAGAAAAATATTTAAATTTTTAAACACGTTTTCTATGTAAGTGAAGTAGCTATTCTGAGCATTGAATCACTAAATACTTTTCTTATAAAGGAGATGTATTCACTGCATATAAATTATGGAAGTGAAGGATTAAAAAGGACATTGCAAACTTAAAAGTCACACTTTTGTCTGAAAATATTTTTAGAAGTAACATCTTATAATTACTGTAATGCAAGAGATTACTATTTTCCTCCAGTTTTACATGTTTACTGTTGTATGTGACAGCAATTTCTAAAGAATCAGGTTAATTGCTTCCCTTCATAGTAACTTAGTTTTGCTTGCTGATTTGTGTGGGTGTTTCACACAATGATGAGAGAGGTTAACAACAACAAAAAAACTTGGCCAGAAATATTGTCTGAGGGCTTCAAATGGGTGTAGTACTTGGTATTTCTTTTAACTCATTTTGTGTAGATACTACTACTAACTTTTATTGTGCAATTGTCTAAATTTCAAAGTACTATAAATGTAATAAAATATTTAACATCTTGCCAGATAGCCTAGTTTTGTAGGTCTATTTCAATTAATTTCCTTACATAATGTGAGTAAAAATTTGGAATTAAAGTGAAGTACTACTTTGTATTATAGTTGGACATCTTTGATGACAATATTGGTTCATAAAAAGAAAAGGAGTACTTGTGGCACCTTAGAAACTAACAAATTTATTAGAGCATAAGCTTTCGTGAGCTACAGCTCACTTCATCGAAAGCTTATGCTCTAATAAATTTTAGTCTCTAAGGTGCCACAAGTACTCCTTTTCTTTTTGCGAATACAGACTAACACGGCTGCTACTCTGAAACCTGAATATTGGTTCATGTAATAATTGCTGTGCCTTTTTCTATTTGGCACCTTAAAAACATATTACCAGCACTTGACTGTTTCTGTGAAAATGTGATTCTGTGCAACAGCAGGAAAATAGTTTTCCATAAAAGTAAAATACATTTGTTTTTCACCAATTTATAAATATGAAGACTATTTGCCTACGGAAGGATATATTCGAGGGATGTTATGTATCCTCTTTTTCCTAATGCTTTGAGTTTTTGAGGCAGCTTAACACTTGTTGGATGATATTTCTTCTTGACATTCTGTTTCCTGCTTGCTAGCAGAGAGTGAGGAAGATGATGACCTTGAAATGGAAGTTGAAGATCAAGATAGTAAAGAAGCTGAAAAGCCAAATATTAATTTTGACACCAGTCTGCCAACATCACATATGGTATGTGGTTTTTCTATGTGCCTTCCACAGCATCTTAAGCATCCTTGTGAAGAGGTTTTGATCCAGTTGTATGTAAATGTATGGGCTTGGATTTAAATAAAGGCTCTGAATAGATGCAGTGGCATTCCTAGTGTTGTCAGGATACATAGATTATTCTTTCAAATATTGTCCTAGAAATCCCTCCTTTTAGTTATAGTAGTAATGGAATAGAAGCTGGAGGTACATATGACGAACTTGAACTTCTAGAAGAAACAAATGGTGGGTATTCAATTTACTGCAGTTCCAGTCGGTGATCTCCATCATATACTTAGTGGATCAGGGATTATATCCTAAGAATGGCCGCAGTTGTCGCCCTTATTTTCAGCATAGAATCGAATGTATACTTGAAGCCACCACCTTCTCATGTATAAGTGGGTCTTCCAGAGTAAGGTTGAGGCATTTTGACAAACCGGTAAGAGTAAGTGTTTATAGCTGTAGCTTCTGGTGTGCCAGTTCTGTCTGAAAATAACAGACTTAACACATCTAGCAAAAGTATATCAGAGTCTTAGAACTAATTGAAAAATCTTCAGTTTAAATATAGTTCAAAGTTTTTACATGCTAAAAAAGGGCCAGTCGTTTTAAAAAAAAAAAAAATCAAACATAGTAAAAACTCAAGTTTTCATAAACTTGAACAGGCACCATCTCTAGATAGCAAAATGCAAAATTATGTTTATTGTAAGGCCAGCAGAACAACCTGTAAAATATTCCTTTGATGTTAAAATGTTACAGGATTCCTGCACTGTTGTCCTTTATAGGTGCTTGATCATGTAAATGTTAATTACTGAGTATAGGGCTTTAATACCATGGATAGTCCCTAAGTACCCTTTAGGCCTTGTCTAGACTAAGGAAAAAGGTGCTTTTAAAAAAGAAACGTGTTAGTCAACTGATTTTAAATGTTACTTAGCATCTTGGTGCTGACTGTGTTTAATACTTTTAAAACGTATTAACTGATTGTAAAAAGAAAAGGAGTACTTGTGGCACCTTAGAGACTAACACATTTATTTGAGCATAAGCTTTCTTGAGCTACAGCTCAAGATCATCGGATGAAGTGAGCTGTAGCTCACGAAAGCTTATGCTCAAATAAATGTGTTAGTCTCTAAGGTGCCACTAGTACTCCTTTTCTTTTTGCGAATACAGACTACTCTGTACGGCTGTTACTCTGAAACCTATCATTAACTGATTGTGGATGTCAATAGTCTGGGGTTGACAAAACCAGTGAAGTTTTTAAAGGTATTAAACCAGTCTACACTAAGTGCTAAGTGAAGTTTAAAATCATAGCAGCTAACATGGTTTACATATATTATTCCTATCCCTTCCACTTGTCTTAGCATGTTACTAAATCCATGGGCATTTTTGTAATTTAAATTTAGTTTACAAGTCAGAAGTTCCTTATGGAGTGCTTGCTGATGAGCTGCAAGGAACTGACTGATCATTTGGCAGTGGTTCTCTTGCTCATTTCTAGCTGGTAAACATTATATATTTTCCTAATATTACTTTTCCATTTAAGCAATTGGTATAGTTACCACAGGAATGTTCCATGATCTCAAATGTAAGATAGGTATACATGATTGTGAGTGTGAGGGAAGGTGCCCTATTAATATTAAGATGCAGTCCACGAAGACCCCCTGTATTAGTATATTAGAACCAGTTTTTTCATAATCTTTATTCCTTCATTGTTCAATATTTTTAGAAACTTTTCAAATACTATTATGTTTTCATCTCCTCAGGCTAGACATTTAGTCTTGCTTTATACCTACTAAGTGCCATAACTTCTTGTAGCTCTCAGAAGTAATATGCTGTGATATTTATTTTTTGCTTTACAGTATTTGGGTTCTGATATGGAAGAGTTTCACGGGAGAACGGTGCATGATGATGACAGCTGTCAAGTGATTCCAGTGTTGCCCCATGTGGTGGTGATGTTGATTCCTGGACAAACATTGCCTCTTCAGCTTTTTCGCCCTCAAGAGGTTAGCATGGTGCGGAATTTAATTCAGAAAGACAGAACCTTTGCTGTTCTTGCATACAGGTAAAATACTCAGTAGTTACTCATGCTGTGAAGCTTATGTTTTATCACTGATTTCTTTGGGCAGAATAGTAAAAACAGATGGCTGAAACACTTCTGCAATATATTACATGCTTTAATGGCTTATAAAGTTGTGTGTTAGAAAACCAAGTTTGCCTAATTATGTAAAAATTGAATTGGTTTGTTTCATGACATCATCACAAACATAATCCCCTTTAAATAGGGGGGAAATACATTTTGGGGGTTTTTTATGTGAATATTTTATTGATTTCATTAGATGTTTGAATGCAGTGCCCCTCTTTGCTTAAAATAAAAAGTCTCAGGGTCTGGAACATAAGGACACATACCAGAGATGAGCTTCTTATTTTCTAGAACTTTATTTATTTAAAAGTGTGTTTTGCCTGTGTAATCGAAAGAATGTATTTGATTCTCTTTTCCTCCAAACTAAGTATTGCATAACTTATATGTAACATATTTAGACATATGATTCAAATAAAGCTACGGCAAATGAGGAGATATTGGAGCTACTATGTGGGTGGGTGGGTGGGTGTGGGTGTGTAAAAGAGAGAAAGAAGCTTACTGTGACTGCTAAGATGTCAGGCTTTTCTCACTGCTTTGGTTCTTAGCTGTCTCTTGTCTTTTTCCCTCCCTTACTTCTAACTGGCTCCTCATCAGTTTCTCCCTTGTTTCCCCTTCCCTTGTCATAGGCAGTGTTCCCTAAAGAGATGCTCTCCTTGCCACATGCCCCACCTCCATTTAAAAGCTGAGGGAGTCCCCATGAGTCCTAGTTAAAACAGTCAAATTGCAATCACTCCTCCTTCCTTTCCTCTTTCACCCCCACCTGCACCAGCCAAAGAGATGTTCCACAAGGGAGTAGAAAGGATTAGAAGTATGGTTTGCTTTCTGTACAGTAGCTGATGTGGGGAGAAGCCACTGCAGCCCCTCAGTATCTAAAGGTCTTCTCCAACTCCAGCCATCTTGGTTAGATCTTGGTAGTGTTAACCAAGGTTCCTCACTTCAGAATCAAGTCCTTCTTTCTCTTTCACCATGTGGTATCCCTTCCTAGGGATTGTCCAGACTGGTTAAGAATGTGCAGGTTTTCCGCCCCCCCCATCCACTAGAGATGTTACTAGATCATACTGTGGGCAAGAGAAGCTATTTTCAGAACCATACAGTCTTAAGAATTTGTTAGTATGTTCATTAGCAAAAATTTAAACACAGAATTGTTTTTGTTTTCTTACAATTATGTGATGGAGGAATCATTCTCGTAGATCAGCTGTGTGCGGAGTCTGAAGGGGTTTTTGCTAAGTAATTTTTGAATCATTGGTAAACTCACAATAAACAAAAACAGACTTTATTTTTTCAAATGAAAACAAATATTGCTTCCCCTTTGTAATAATTCAGATAGTTGAAAAGATTTTCCTCCTCAAAGTTAAGAACAAACAAAACAATTTTAGGTTTCAGAGTAGCAGCCGTGTTATGAAGTGAGCTGTAGCTCACAAAAGCTTATGCTCAAATAAATTTGTTAGTCTCTAAGGTGCCACGAAAACAATTTTAGGCTAAGACGAAGCATGGATAATTTCAACCCTAAAGGAGACTTTTTCAGAAAGTGATGAATGAGTGAAAAATGGAAGTGGGAGGGTTAAGTTGAGTGAACACTGTAATTTGTATGGTAGGTATCTTATATAGTATCTTATACTATTTTTTTAGCAATATACGTGAAAGAGAAGCACATTTTGGAACAACAGCTGAAATATATGCCTACCGAGAAGAACACGAGTTTGGAATTGAAACAGTCAAAGTGAAAGCAGTAGGAAGACAGAGGTTCAAGGTGCTTGAAATAAGAACTCAGTCAGATGGGTAAGAAAATAGATAATGTATACATCTCTGTGTTCAGCAGAACTAGTGACTTCCAGCACTTTTTGTACTTGGTTGGTAAAATATGACTCTGAAGAAATTTTCCCTCTGAAGAAAATTTGCTCTTCCCAATGCAACACTTTAACTGTAGTGCGGGGAAATCATGCCTCTCAGGGCCACTGAACTGATCAGTCATTATGGATCAGGCTGTATTTTTAAGGTTGTCTGACGCTGCCTGTTATAAGACCCTGTTTTCAGTAGACTAGAACTCTACAAAATGTTTACCACAAAATGATTCATCCATTTCTGAAATGAGGCTAAGGAAAAATATATTGATTTGCTGTGTTAACATTTTTTGGCAACTTCTTCTTTTAAAAGATTTACCCGCCACTGCTTTGGAACAGGGACTTGAAATTTGGCCAAGGACATGGCCTTTGTGTCAGGAATGTGCTTTTTGCCATCCCCATGAAAACACACCCAGATTTGGTCAAGTTATGAGCCCCTGAAAAATCTCAGTTCTCACTTATTCAGTAGCGATTTCTTAGATTTTAGCAGCTAAATTCCATCTCTGCACATATCCCCATATGTTATAAAATAGTATGTGATAATGTAATTATAGAGTATTTTTTCCAGAGGACCCCTGCCTCTTTCAGTGCAGAGAATGGGACTGCGTTGAGGGTGAATCAAGGTTGTATAGTGAAGGACACTATTGCCTGTAGGACCTCTGCTTTGTTGCAGATGTTTGAAGATTTATAGTGAATGAGGCAGGGCATTGCAAGAAGAAAAAGAATACCATGATTAAGTCAGCTGAGTGTTGCCCTGGAGAATTGGTTTCTATCCCTGCCTCTGACAGAGTTTGTGTGATGCTACTCAAGTCACTTAAACCAAACTTGGTTACTAATTGTGAGTTCCTCATTGTCCTCCTGACTAAGTCTCTGGGGTCTGATTTGCAGAAGGTGCTGAGGACTCTTAGCTACAACTGATGTTAATGGGGGCCCATGTTTTGAACATATGAAGTGCTATATAATGGTAAATACTCTGGAAAAAAAATCAGGTCTGAGGCGTCTCAAATGGGGCACCCAAAAATTAGTGGATACTATTGATCTTAATCTCTGTGTCTGTTTCTCCATTTGTAAAATGTTGATGATGATATGCCTTCATCTCACACAGGTATTGAGGAAATAGATTCATTAATGTTTATGAAGCACTTACACACTATAATGATGAGCTCCATAGAAAAGCCATTGAGGAAGTTAATTCTGTCTTCAGAGCAGGGAGGAATTAGTGTGCAATAAATAAGGCCTGGGGCTACTCGTTGAACAGTGAGGAGAAAATAAAATGTTGAATAGCTGCTCAATAAGTGAGCACATCCATCCTGTGCACTGAATTAGGCAGAGGTTCTGTGGAAAAAGTACTACAGGAGAGTTGCATCATACATGCATTTAACTTATGCAAATTTAACTATACGCACTTGGCAAAAAAAAAAAAAAAAAAAACAAGATACCTGTAAATAGTGTGGGCAATTCCGCCCACCATTCCACTCAATGAGCTTATGCCCCGGAGTGAGCGTGAGATGGGAGACGTGAATCTATTGTTCCCTCAGTCAGTCTCAGTTCCTGCGTGCCTCTCATAGTGTGAGCATCTCGCCGTGCTGAGTGTGATTCTCATGTTTAAAGATACTGTATGTATTTTTTGTACAACATGGCCTCTCAGTGCAAGCCAACTACTTCATCTGGTGCTCAACTGAAGAAACAGTGATCTGTTCCAACACTGGAGGAAAAACTGGCTGTGTTGGACTTATTGAGAGACGGTACGTCGGTCTCCAACGTGGCGCGTAAATATGGCCGCAACAAATCTAGCATCTTTGCCATCAAGATTTGAGAGAGAGAAATTTGTCAAGCCATGGCATCAAGTACCCCAATAACTGCTAAGGTGACAAGCCAGGTGCGTGATAAGACTTTAGTGAAGACTGAAAAGGCATTAAACTTATGGCTGGAGGACATGAACCGTAAATATGTGCCTATCGATGGCAACACGTTGTGAGAAAAGGCTCTTAGCCTCTACACGCTGTTCAAACTTCCCGCTGAAGAGGGACTGCGTTCTGGTGAGAAGGAATTCAAAGCCAGCCAAGGTTGGCTTAACAGTTTTAGGAACCGCTTCAACCTCAAAAATGTGCAGACTACTGGTGAAGCTGCATCTGCCAACGAAGAGGCAGCAAAAGCCTACCCCGCACAATTAAAGAAAATCATAGAAGAGAAGGGCTATCTTCTGGATCAAGTGTTTAATGCTGACGAGACTGGGCTCTTCTGGAAAAAAAAATGCCCAACCGCACTTAGATTTCGAAATCAAAAAGACAAACCCCTGTCTTCAAAGCAGCTAAAGACCATGTGACTGTGTTGTTTTGTGGCAATGCGGCTGGGCATTTAATAAAGCGGGGCTTGCTCTACAGGGCTGCAAATCCCCATGCTCTAAAAGGCAAGACCAAAAATCTCCTGCCTGTGTTCTGGCAATCAAATAAAAAGGCTTGGGTGATGGCAGCATCATTTCTGGATTGATTCCACAAGTGTTTCATTCCAGAGCTCAAGCGGTACCTCGAAGAGAAAGGACTTGACTTTAAATTGTTGCTGATCGTAGACAATGCTCCTGGCCACCCTGCGGCACTCCGGTTTGCGCATAATGACATTGAAGTAGTCTTTCTCCTGCCCAATACTACCTCCAACCTCTCGACCAAGACGTGATTTGCTGTTTCAAGGCCACGTACATGAGGCTTACGGTCTCACGGATACGTAGCGCAATGGATGCTGAGCCCAATCTTAATGTGATGGAGTGTTGGAAGTCCTTCAACATTGCCGATTGCATCACTTATATTAAACAGGCAATGGATGCAATCAAGCCTGAAACAGTCAATGCATGTTGGCAAAATCTATGGAAAGAATGTGTGAATGATTTTAAGGGTTTCCCAACCATTGACAAAGAAGTGAAACGCATTGTTCGGGTGGCCAGGCAAGTTGGTGGTGATGGCTTCGTCGACATCCTTGAGGAAGAAATTGAAGAATTAATTGAGAGCCATAGAGAAACATTGACTAACGAAGAGTTAAAGGAACTGATAAAATCGTCTACAGAAGATGATGAACAAGAAGAGCCAGCAAGTTGGAATCTTCAAAAATTTGCTGAAGTGTTCCAAGCAGTGAAACATTTGAATGATTTAATTTCTGAATACGATCCGTCTATGGAACGAAGCCTCAAAATCACACGTAGTATTACGGACAATTTGAGATCTTATCAAGAAATGTTTGAGCAGCTCAAGAGACAACAGCAACAGCTGCCGATCACCATGTTTTTCAAGGAAAAACAACCGGCAGCAGATGAGCCTACGCAATCAACTTCTCGAGCTGAACCAGAGCCAACCACTTCATCTACAACATGCTCTCCATCACCCAAGCCCTCCGTCACCTCCGTCTCCTGGATTGACATCAAGCCCTGACAACCCCCCTGTAATTACCCCTTGTAATTAAAAATACAGAATTGTAAAATTATATTTTGCATATGTACTCTTTATTATATACGGTACCTTACTGTATACATTTATACATGTTTACTGTACAGGTTGTATACACAAAACCATATACAGTGTACTGTACTTTATGGGCGATTTAAGAGATTTTTAATGGTAATTTTGACTATACGCGATTTTTGCCTTACACGCTGACTTTAGAACCTAACCCCCGCTTAAGATGCTACTCTACTGTATGTGATAATGTAATTAAAGATTGTATCTCATACTCTCAAGAAAAATTAAAATTGCACAGGCGACCTTCATTCTGTCATTTCCTAACTTTTGAGTGCTTGACTTTGCAACCTTAATGTTGATTTAATGTTGTTTTTTATGTATCTACATAATTTTTCTAATAATTTTTGTTTTTTCTCATTTGCGTTTTAAATGTTTTTAAAATTTTGTGCTAACGTATGATTTTTGAAATGGTGGGGTTATTTTTCTGACCAGTAACTCTGCAAAATCACATCTCTGGCACGTTGGCTAATATCAAAAACAAACATTCTCCATTCAGAATTTACTGATCGGTTTTGTTTCACTCCGATAGCAGTCCAGAGCCAATACAGCCAACAGGAGTGAAAAGTAGTAAAAAAGTTGTTTTTAGCATTAAAGTAAGCCCATATTATTTGGCATATTCACAGGCTCAGATTGGTTGAGTAAGAAGGTGAAATATTTATAGTGATCTTTTTTTAAACCATAGCTACAATTTTTAAGTTAGGGACACATGGCCTAAATTCCTGCATAGATTTCCACCACAACTTTAACAACCACTACTGTCCATTAAATTCTCTCTGGAACACTCCCACACTAGCATCAACTTCCTGGACACCACAGTCAGCTTTAACAATGGAGCCCTACAACCAACCAGATACAAGAAACCCATGGATCACCACACCTATCATCATAGATCCACCCCAAACACGCCAGGATATCTGTTATCTACAGCCAGGCACTCGGATACCACAGATTATGCTCAGAGGAGAAAGTCCGGGACATGCACCTTAACACACTAAAACCGCCTTCACCAAACAAGGACACTCCACCAGAGAAGTAGATTGCGTCACAGAACAGCCCACCCAAATACCCTGAGAGAACCTGCTTCAATACAGAAATAAAACCCTCTCTGATCGCACACCCCTAGGTGTCACCTACCACCAGACACTGGAACCCATACCATTCAGGGTATCATCAAACAGTTACAACCCATACTTGATGGAGACCTCATCCTGAAAGGAATCCTTCCTGAACTTCCATTTCTGGCCTTCAAACAATCCTCAGCTTCTGTAAGCTCATCAACAGAAGCAAGCTCCCCACAGAGCAGGACACAATAACTCGAAGCGGCATCAGACCCTGCCAGAACAACAGATGCAAAATCTGCAGACATATCTCCACTGCTCAATGATCAATATCCCGGTTGACTCCGGTTCTGGCCTCCAGGTGTCCATTGAGTCCAGTGCTGATGAGGGAGATGTTAGTATCAGCTGTTCCACATTGGTGGTGAATCCAGCAGGTACATACCTCCTCTGCCTTTTGGTCCAGGACTCTGTCAGGGCCGTGTCAACAATAGCCCTGGAGATTGAATGAGCCGCTGTATGTTAGCGCTGCACCCCAGTGTTCCCCTTCCACAGGTTCTGGAAGCAGGGCCAGTACAGGTATCGGTACAAGGGGCCTTGGTACCGCTTAAGTTGGCACCACAAATGCTATCATGGTGACTTTCACCATCCTCCGTGTCGGTACTGTCAGACAGTACAGTACCATTGTTCACTTCGGGACCAACACCGGTATGCTTGATACTAATAGTACCACTTGCATTGGCAGCATCGCTTTGTTCTGGGTGATGGATGAGTCAGACAGCCTACTCGCTCCCTCTGGTCTCCGTTCGTCCTTATCTCTGGGGTCTGCAGGCTCCTCTGCATCTGAGTCGGGGTCATCATCCTCCCTCTCTCCAGTGTCTGACCTGCATCGAGGGCAGTTGATGGACCATTATGGGTACTAGGATTGGTGCCCATCTTGCAATCGGGATGGAGGTGCCTGGCCCAGCACCTACTGGCCACCAATGCCTTATCCATGTCAGTGACCTCTGTGGAATCCATGGGATGCTCGGTTGTGGAGGTCTCATTTTTCATCCTGCTTAAAGGGGAGATTATCTGACAGATCTGTGGTGGTGATCATCAGTCCGCCACAGGCAAAGGCACTGACAGTCCTTCTCCATGTAGAACCAAGTCGTCCTGTTTGGGTCCATCACCCCGTAACGGGATTTGGCATTGGCTTGTCTGTCTCTGCATGATGCTGTGCCACCTGACTTATCCTTACCTTCAGTACCAGAGGATTTTAAGGAGTACCAAGACCCTTTGTGGCAAGGAGCTGCTTCCCTTAGTATACAGGCAGAGTTCTTGCAAGAAAAAAAACACAAATTGGTGGACATCCTATAGTTGTCTGCCTCTGGGAGAGTCCCTATCAACAATGTGATCTTTGAACAGGCTACGTCCCTCTGGAAACGCTGGCTTCATTATCATCTGAAGCTAAGTGCATGGACAAGCACTGATTCATTTCCATGCAGGGATTTGAGGGTTTTACTCCCATCTGACCCCAAATTCCCTAGCTGTAACTGGGGTGAATGACAGAGCCTGACAGGGCAGGTATAAGTCCACCTCCAAGGCTAAGGACTCTAAACAATTGGATCTCTTAGGCAGGAAGATTTACACTTCCTCTGAAAACATCCAGTCAGTGTGCAGCGGCAGTCAAAAAAGTGAACAGAATGTTGGGAATCCTTAAGAAAGGGATAGATAATAAGACAGAAAATATCATATCTCCTCTATATAAAACCATGAGATGCCCTCATCTTGAATACCGTGTGAAGATATGGTCGCCCCATCTCAAAAAAGATGTATTGGAATTGGAGAAGGTTCAGAAAAGGTTAACAAAAATGATTACGGGTATGGAATTACTTCCATATAAGGAGAGATTAATAAAACTGAGACCTTTCAGCTTAGAAAAGAGACAAATAAGAGGGGATATGATAGAGGTCTATAAAATCATGGTGTGGAGAAAGTAAATAAGGAAATGTTATTTACTCCTCCTCATAACACAAGAACTAGGGGTTACCAAATGAAATTAATAGGCAGCAGGTAAAAACAAAATAAAATTTTTCACAAAATGCACAGTCAACCTGTGGAACTCTTTGCCAGAGGATGTTGTGAAGGCCAAGACTATAACAGAAGAGAACTAATAGGTTCATGAAGGATAGAAGTTAGAAGTTTTTAAGGTCAGGCTTGACAAAGCCCTGGCTGGGATGATTCAGTTGGGGATTGGTCCTGCTTTGAGCAGGGGGTTGGACTAGCTGACCTCCTGAGATCCCTTCCAACCCTGATATTCTATGATAGGTTCATCAATAGCTATTAGCCTGGATGGACAGGGATGATGTCCCTAACCTCTGTTTGCCAGAGGCTGGGAATGGGCGACAGGGGATGGATCACTTGATGATTACCTGTTCTGTTCATTCCCTCTGGGGCACCTGGCATTGGCCATTGTCAGAAGACAGGATACTGGGCTAGATGAACCTTTGGTCTGACCAAGTATGACCATTCTTATGTTCAACACTGGCTTCTATCCAGAACATCTTGGAGTACCTGCTATGCCTTCAGTCGTTAGGGCTTGCACTTAGTTTGCTGAAAGTGCATCAGGCAGTGATTATTGGCATTTCATCTCCCTGTTCAGGGAAGATCAGTCTTCTCCAGTGCCATGGGAACAAGATTCTTAAAAGGGATCCTTTGTCTACAACCTCTCATCCAAGAGCGTGTTCTCCTGACTCCTTAACACAGTCCTAACAACTCTGATGGGTCCTTCTTTCGAGCCCCTAGCATCTTGTCCCTTTCCACTCTTGTGTTAGAAAACTACTTTTCTGGTAGCAATTAAATCCACAAAGGAGATTGTGTGAGTAGCAGGCTCAAATGGAAGATCCTTTTTATGCACAGTTCTCCAAAGACAAGGTGACTTTATGACCACACCCAATTTTTTTTGTCTAAAGTGGTTTCTCAGTTTCATTTGAGCTAGTCAGTATACTTACCTGTTTTTGTTTTGTTTTTGATTTTTTTCCTAAACTGCATTCAGCTCCAGAGGAGCAGTGTCTCCATACCTTAGATGTCAGGCAATGTTTATAGCCTTTTATCTTGACAGGACTAAACCATTTAGTGCTTTGCATCATTAATATGTGTCATATGCAGACCACATGAGGGTTCAAGCAGTATCTTCGCAGACCATCTCCAAATGGATAACATCCTGCATCAAGATGGCATACGTTTCCTCAGTGGGTGCGAGCTCATTCTAGGAGGACTCAAGTAATGTCCATAGCGTTCCTCAGTGACATTTCCATATTGGACATATGCAAGGGTACTATATGATCATTGATACATTCGTTCATGAACCATTACCCCATAACCTCATATTTCTCAGCGGATGCAAGCTTTGGTAGTGAAGTCCTGCAATCTGAATTTAGGTAGACTCTGAGCCCTGCCTGCTGCAGCTGGGGGGCATGGCACTTCTGCTTGTGTCACCTAATTGGAATACACAGCTGCATCTACTCAAAGAAGAAACGGGTATTTGTTGTAACTGTGGATCTTACAGATGTGATGCAGACTGTATTTCATGACCCACCCTGCATCCCCTCTGCATCGGAGTCTCATTTCTCGGCATTCAGTGTGAAATTACTCCGTTGGCGCCTCCTTCTCCATTGCATCAAACACTAACTTCTGTTCCTTTACTTCACCAGTTCACAGTTTAGCTTTCCCAGAACTTAATCCATTTCTTATCTTATCTCACTGCTTTGTGATCCATCTCCTTCACTCCACCAATCATGTCAGCCTTTTACCAGCTTGTCATTTCTCCCATAATCACTTCTCACCTTTTTCCATGCTGCCCATTATGCATTAAATACTATTCCCTAATTAATTTGCAAAGAAGTTCTCTGTCCTCTATTATGATGCCTATGGTAAACTACATAATGATATTGGCTAGATTGGTGGCCTATAGGTGATTCATTAAGACCTCTTGTCTGCTTATTTAAAAAAAAAATTAGACACTTCTAAATTGTACACTCAATTGAGAATATATGCAACCTCGTATTCCACCTACTGTAACCCATGTATTTCTCCTCCTATCAGGGATGCTGGAACAATTTGTATAGTGGGGGTGCTGAGAGCCATTGAACCAAACTATAAACCCTGTGTACAGTGGAAACCACTTCAAGCCAGAGGGTGCAGCAGCACCCCCACACCACTAGTTCCAGCACTTATGTCTCCTGTTATGTTCTACACCTTGTTGGAGCTTGTCTCTATTTAAAATGTAACCACTCTGGGTTAGAGACTGTATTTTGCTATATATTTGTACAGAGTGCTGCACAGTCCCTACTGAGGACTGTGCCTGGTAGCAAAATACAAATAATATTTTCATTAAAAAATTTACATTTAGAGATGAGATTTCCTGTCCACCCACTTAAAAGGAACAACATAAATTTATGCATTCATTGTTCAGCACAGCAACATTCTTTTTAAAAAGAGGCATTAGAATATCAGCTAATTGAGCAATCTGATTAACTAATCATTCTGTTACTTTACAGTAACCTTAAGTAAAAGATTAAATAATGTGTTGCCGATTACAAAGGCCAGTACTGCTCTGCTGTTCCTAACCATCTAATTTTTTTGCTTCTGTCACTGATCATTTCAGTTTTGAAACAAAGTTATTGTTTGAACACAAGATGGCAGTACATAGTTTATAAAGGTAGCAATCGCATCTGTTATGAAAATAGAATATCTGGAGATGGCAAAGATACAGCTGTTTTGTTCTGCTGCTAGAATATTTTACTATGGCAATTAAATTCTACATGTGATTTAGAAAGTTCATTATCGCACAGCAAAATATTAATCAAGAAAATGTGAAATCTTAAGGAACTTGTTTTTTAGGTTTTTAGAACTAACTCAAGGTAGGGTTGAAAAATTATTTAAAAACAAGATATTGTTTAACTTTTTAAAGATTAAATGTATTGGAGTGTTTCAGATCTTGTAATATCGTCTCCAACATATGTTCAGCTTTATTACATGGTTCGGGAGGCATTCTCATATTTGAAACTGTTGCCTGCATTTACAGCTTGTACAACATAGTTAATAACTCCAGTGTGCTGTATTAAACTTCCCTAGTGTGACCTTTGAACCACAGTTAAAAATCAACGGTTACCTATGTATATTTATGTTGAACCTTTTTAAACCTTTCTATTACTGTATTTAAGTCACATGAAGTGACTATCATAAACTAAAGGGTGCCATTCTTTTTTTATTTTTTATTGCTCACTTTCATCCTATTATTTATCTTCGGTAAATATTAAAATATCACTTTACAATGTGATCTGCATTTGTGGGTCAGGGCAGCACTTACTCCTAAAAATATGCGATGAGAAAGTACTCATTAAATATACCAGAAAAAGAAGCAGAAATCTAAGTCTGATGCTTTTTTTTGTTGAATTAAAACAACATGTGGAATCACACACTTTCAAGCTGACATTCATTTTAGTATTTTAGCATTCTTGGTGCGTTATACTGTTAAGAGAACGGAACATATAAAATACTTTCCTACTAAACAGTACTCCTGGTAGGTGGGTTTTTTTTAATACAGCGGCCTTTTTGGGGAGTAGGTGACCTGGTGTATAAGTGGGGTACTAAAAGATGATTACCGTCTGTATCCTATTTCTGCTGATTTTGAACTCTAGCTAATCACGTAACGTTTAGGGTTTAAAGAAAGCAAACTGCTTTTCAGCTAAACTTCCTTTCTGAGAGTTTGATATGTATTATCTGACAGTTATTTTAATACCAAAAATAACTTGAGGAGACAAAAATCTAAAAATATAATGCTGAGATGGTAGAATGTTCTGCTGTGACTCTACTTCCAACCTGACTTCAGTTCTGATAACAATTCTGATACATAAACTATACCCTTAAAAAAGTAGATGACACTTATTTTCTATCCCATGGTAAAGGAAGCTAACTCGGAAAGGAAGAAAGTAACCATGCTGACAGTTTTAGGTGGTAGTTTCCACATTCCTGCATAAAAAGATGTGTTAAAGGAATATTCATTAAGTTTAAAGAAAAATAAAAAATAGAGATTAAGAAATCTAACTATTCTTAAACAGTAATACTTTATTCAGGATGTTTTGAAAATGTCAGATGCACTCAGCACCTGAAAGCGCTTCTGGTGGTTTGTTTTATAACTGGAATAAGTTTCAGTGGACCACACTTCTTGAAAATAGCAAAGATGTAAGATACCCTAATCTGTGTTCTGTTTGCTTTCAAATACAGTAACTCCTCTCTTAATGTCCTCCCACTTAATGTTATTTCGAAGTTACGTCGCTGCTCCATTAGGGAACATGCTCATTTAAAGTTGTTGCAATGCTCCCTTATAACGTCGTTTGGCTGCCTGCTCTGTCCACTGCTTGTAAGATTCTGTGGAAGAGCAGTGACTTTACAAGGGAGCATTGCACAAGTTCCTCTTCGCCGCCGCCTCCTCTCCCTCCCTCCCAGAGCTTTCCCCGCCACCAAACAGCTGTTTGACCGCGCTTAGGACTTTCTGGGAGGGAGGGGGAGGAGCGGGAAAGTGCCACATCTCCTTTTCTCCCTCTCCCTCCCAGAATGTCCTAAGCACCGCCAAACAGCTGTTTGGTGGCAGGGAAGCGCTGAGAGGGAGGGGGAGAAGCGGGGATGCAGCGTGCTCCGGAGAGGAGGTAGAGTGGAGGTGGGAAGAAGTGGGCCTGGAGTGGAGCGGGGACAGAAAGAGGTGGGCCTGGAGCATCCCCTGGCAAAGTTGGCACCTGTTCTTCAGGGGGGAAGCTGCTGCTGCTGTACAAAGTGCTTCCTAGCGTCCTTGCCTGCAGTGGGGTAAGCCAGGGGCACCTCCCAACCACAGTACAGTACTGTACTGTACAGTGTATATAATATATATATGTATATAATGCCTTTTTGTCTGCCGCCAAAAAATTTCCTTGGAACCTAACCCTCCCCCCCCCCCCGCATTTACATTAAATCTTATGGGAAAATTGGATTCGTTTAATATCGTTTCACTTAAAGTTGCTTTTTTCAGGAACATAACTACAGTGTTAAGTGAGGAGTTACTGTACATAAGTTCTATCCTATGTAGTCACAATAGTTCAATTTGTACAAGTGAGACTTAAGTAACTTTAAAAATCTAATGAGATGGCTTCATGTTTGAAGTTTTACATTGCTGCATCGAGGTTGGTTCTTCTGCACATATTTACATAGGCGGTGGAATCCAAACTGTTGCTCTTCTAAATTTTTTATATATATATATATATATATTTTTTTTTTCTTTATCAGAATCCAGCAGGCTAAAGTACAAATCCTTCCTGAGCGAGTGCTGCCTTCAACTATGTCAGCAGTACAGCTGGAATCCCTCAACAGATGCCACATATTTCCTTCTTCCAAACCCACAGTGTGGCAGGACCAACATATACATCAGTGGTGGCAGAAATATCAAAAGGTCAGAAGCTAATTGTTTTTTTTATTTTATTTTTGATGGCATTTCAAAAATCAATAAGTTCTATCTGTGTGTCTTTAAAGAAAAATGCACAAACTGGGACCCTATATGTCAACCTTCTGCTGTTGCTTCAGATTGTGTGGGTTATCAGCAAACAGCAGTGGGCAGATACATATTTTGTATTAGACTAGTTATGTCTTATTTTAATTACCATGTCATTGCTTTGGGGGAAGTAATGTTGTATGTGTATATCTTGCTAAATTGCTGGGAAGGTATAATGATTGCCTACACCTGGATATTCACCAGCAAAACTATACTATTACAGTTATTCTGCTATAATTCTACTGCATAACTCTCCATATGGACACTCTTATTTAGGCATAAGAGTGGGGTTTTTTTTTTTTGCATAGCTTATGTGGCTAAGTCCATATGAAATCTATTAATGTTTATAGTGGTACAAACATTTTTTTTAAAAGGTTTAAGCTAAGAATCCCTGGCTCCCAAGACATATTTACAAATGCATTCTATTTATTGGGATGGTCAGTGTTAGGAGATTGTGGTGATTGCTACATAATGAGAATTAAATATAAGGGCTTGATTTCTATTTCCCCTCTCTAACATTTTACTTTTTTTTTTTCTCATGTCAGTTCCTTTCATCCATCAGTTTCTTTCCTCTTTCATTATGACCCTGACTTCCAGTACTTCAGGTGAATTCTAGACCAGTCAGCCTAACTTAGATACCTGGAAAGGTACTGAAACAAATTATTGAACAATCAGTTTGTAAGCACCTAGAGCATAATAGGGCTAAACAAAATAGCCAGTATGGATTTGTCAAGAAAAACCATGTCAAACCAACCTAGTTTCCTTCTTTGACAGGATTACTAGCCTACTGGTTGGGGGGAAGCAGTACCTATGATGTATCTTGATTTTAGTAACGCTTTAGAAACGATCCCACATGAAATTAACATAAGCAAACTAGCAAATGTTTATGTTCTGCATTGTTTTTCTGGCCATTTCTGTAAGTGTACCTGGTTGGTTTTTTTTAAACTGGACTTCTTTATCATTTACGTAATTGAACCTCACTAATCTAACACTGATTAGTGAGGTTTGTAGAATACTGAGAGCTGGGGATAGGACCAGCAAGTTGATATGATGTTCTTTGTGGGCACATAGAAGGGCTTCTTGACATGCCCTGGGTTTAGCTTTGACTTGAAAACTATTGGCCATCAGTGCTGCTACTACTGCCTCTGCTTCTGTTCCTGTCTTGGCTGCTGCCATGGCTTTGGTTTGGCTGTAGGAGAGAAGAGGTAGCTGATTTGTAGTGGAAAATTTTAGAGTGCCATCATTTCCTGTCTTTTCTCTGTGGCTGGGTAAATTTAGTTGAAGGGCAGAGATGGCTTTTTTTGATGGCTTTATTGATCTATGGGAGCACTGAGAACGTGCACCAATGGAAGAGCAGGAGGAGCATCTGCTCGTGGTCTAATCTTCTTCCAGGCATTTGATATGTGGGTGAGAGGTAATCCATGGGTGACACTGTGTTCCTGTAGTTATCCACAGGGAGACGACTTCCCCAACATCAGAACCTCTGTGTTTGTTTCCTCACTGAACAGCAAATTTAGAAGTCTACTTTCCCTTTGCAGCTGTGCAGTTTAACAAAGTGCAAATCAGTGAGATTCCATTGTGCTTAATTTTTTGTACTTAAATACATAGTTGTTCAGCTCATGTTAGGAGTGGTGATCCTAGACCAGGGATCGGCAACCTTTGGCATGCAGTCCGCCAGGGTAAGCCCCCTGGTGGGCCGGGCCAGTTTTTTACCTGCTGTATCCGCAGATTCAGCTGATCGCAGCGCCCACTGGCCACGGTTTGCCATTCCAGGCCAGTGGGGGCTGCGGGAAGCAGCGGCCAGCAGGTCCCTCGGTGTGCACCACTTCCCGCAGCCCCCTGTGGCCTGGAGTGGCAAACCATGGCCAGTGGTAGCTGCAATGGGCCGAACCTGCGGACACTACAGGTAAACAACCTGGCCCGGCCTGCCAGGGGGCTTATCCTGGCGGACTGCGTGCCGAAGGTTGCCAATCCCTGTCATAGACCATAGATGACAATCTCATAGGCTAGATGCATTTTACTGGCTTCTACTAAATACTGTAAAGGAAATTTTATAAATGAGGTTAATTCACAGGCTGAATATATAATACAAGAAATAAAAGTTTCTTGGTCTTTTTAAATAAATTGAGAGTGTCATGTTTTAAGATCAGAGACCTCTAAGTGTTAATCCAATACAAATGATGATAATATGCCCCTTGCTGAATAACTCAAGAATCCTGACAGGTTTCTGAGTACCAGCCGTGTTAATCTCTATTCGCAAAAAGAAAAGGAGTACTTGTGGCACCTTGGAGACTAACAAATTTACTTGAGCATAAGCTTTCGTGAGCATGCATCCGATGAAGTGAGCTGTAGCTCACGAAAGCTTATGCTCAAATAAATTTTAGTCTCTAAGGTGCCACAAGTCCTCCTTTTCTTTTTTCAAGAATCCTGAATATCCCAAACTGATATTTGCTTAACGCCTTTTAGCGTAAATATAATCCTGTTTCGCTTTCGGTATTGAAATGAATCAGAAAGAAGGCAGGGCATAGCTGATTGCAAGTCCCACCCTCCCTCCCTCCATATGCTAATCAGGTTGCCCCACACTTTTACAGTGAAAAAATGTGCTTTATGGCCAGAGTTCATCACCTGGAGAAAGTAACTCATCAACAGAAAATGCAAATCCAGACTTTCTGATGACCAAACCTCTGCAGGAATCAAAAGAAATCAGGTGTGTAGTGCTCCTAAGATTCCTTGCATCTCAATTCTCCCACTTGAGAAGTTGGTAGTTAAACCTAAGAAGCTGAAATATAGCATGTTCATGTTGTAATTACATATCTCTTCATATGTTCTCAATATGATACCCATGTCTGTAATTATATACAAAATATTTCCGCATACTTCAGTGCCTAATAACCTGCCCAGTAAGTTATGTCTACCAGAGAACTGTATTTAACCCATTTGTTTTGGAGAAACTGTATATATTTTTAATGCGACTTCATTATTTCTGGCATATGTTCAACACAAATATTTCATTTTCAGAAGAGCTAGTATATAATTTTTGATTACGTATTTTGAAATTTAAATTTAGAAAATTAATTTGATTTAATGCAACATTAAGGTTACATATTTAAAAGTCAGGAGATGCAAAACGTAAAGTTAACAGGCAAATAAAGGTTTCTGTGTTGCATATGCTCTATTTGTAAGTTCTAATAACTAGTGAAAGAAAGCATAATATATATGAATTAGTGTTTTTATGAGAATCTTAACTATTTTATTTCCTTCTCTTCTTTTTAAAGATACACCTTTATGCTGCTGTAATGTAGCTTTTAGAATTTAATTCACTTTTTTAAAAAAAGAGGAGAGGAGAAACTGCTATTGCACTTTAATAAAGTGTTGGTCTTGACTGACAGGAATTTAACTTCAATTTCACTCATTTCCCCAGAGTATGCTCCACTGGGGAAAATCCTGTCTCCTGCCCTGTGCTGCATAGTTGCACCATTGCAGTTTTGCCAGTGGCTGAAATTGGGGATAATCTACAATGTAAACATTTCAAAAGAACCTAACATTTCAGTTTGTGACTCAAGTATTGCCACTAACTCGTTTCCCATCCACCTACAAAAACCTCTACCTTAAATTAAGAGGTGTTTTAAGATCAACCTAGCTGGCCTATCAGGGAAGTGAGCTGAAGCTTGAGTGATGCTGGTGCTCAAGCTAATAATGCAAGAGCTCAAGTTACAGTAGCTAATCCAATCACTTTGCTAATCCAATCAGTCTGTGCTGTTGCTGCATGTTTGAATTTAATAACCATTTGAGATTGTCAAATAACATGCTCAAATGGAATTATTTGATTAAAGATTTAATCAGAGATTAGTTCAACACCATCCAAAAAGAAAAGATATATTACCACCCTTGGTGTAAGTTAAAGAGCTGGCCCTTGTGTCTCTCCCCGGTGTAACTGGTGTGTTGATGGCAGATTTCATTTCCCTACCTAATTCCCAATATGTCTGTCTTTTCTATGGGGTACGAAACAAAGAGAAACCCCTTTTGTGGATGGAAAAAATATTTTCCTATGATTGATTTTTTGCCATATGTTATGTTTTTTAATGTTTTTGTTTACCTCGTTACTTATGGAATTTCCTTTATGGCATCTGTAGGCTACATGATGGATAAGCAAAAAGGGAATTCTAACCAAATCACTATTCCTAACAACTGGCAATCCCCAAGACCTCTTTTAATGGATCCCCATTTCATCATTGCAGAAAGTATCTGCAATAATAATTGTTCTTTACCAAACAGTCCTGCTTATATCTCTGTAGACTCTATTGGTAGTTTGAGGGGGTCTTTTTCCTGGACATCTGTTTTCTCACAGAGTTGGATGGCTTATAGTCTAAGGGTATGGCTACACTTGCAGATGTAGAGCGCTTTGAGTTAACCAGCCTTCATAGAACGCAGTAGGGAAAGCACAGCAGTGTGTCCACTTTGACAGCTTCAAGCGCACTGTCATGGGCACATTAGCAGCTCTTGCAATGGCCACAGAGAGCAGTGCATTGTGGTAGCTATCCCAGCATGCAAGGGCTGCAATGTGCTTTTCAAATGGGGAGGGTGGGGTGGAGTGTGACAGGGAGTATGTTGTATGTATGTGGGGGGTGAGAGAGTGGGTTTTGGGGGGGCTGAGAGCATGTCAGCATGCTGTCTTGTAAGTTCACACAGCAACAGACTCCCACTCCCCCCCGCGCCTCTCTCTCTCTCACACAGCATTCCACGGTAACGGCTTGCTTTCTCTCGGAGCAGATAAGCAGCCGGCTGTCAGAAAGAAACGGAACTTTCAAAGGGCATATCCGCATTCCTACAGCGAGTTAAAAACAATGAGAAGAGTGGCCACTTGACGTAAGGGGATTATGGGATGTTTCCAGAGGCTGATCAGAGCACAGTAATGCAACACCTCATTCACACTGGCGCCGCGGCACTCCAGCGGGGGGCAGCAAATATTATTCTACTCGCCGAGGTGGAGTACCAGCAGCGCTGTAGCCGCGGAGTCAGAGCGCTCTACGTGCCTTGTCAGTGTGGACGGGTCATGAGCTAGTGCGCTTTGGGGCTCCTTTATTGCGCTGTAACTCGCAAGTGTAGCCAAGCCCTAACTCAATCATAAGAAATTCCTGCATATAAGTCACTCACAGATTATGGACCAATACTCTGGCCTTACTAGTCACATGCACTTTGCTAACACTATAAAAAAATGTGGGAGAATATATAAATTTAATATACGGTAGAACTTCAGACACCTCAGGAAAGGAGTTTGTTCATAACTGTGAATAAAACATTGTGGTTGTTCTTTCAAAAGTTTACAACTGAACATTGACTTAGTAAACTTTCAAAGCTGTATTATGGAGAAGAAAAATGCTGCTTATAACCATCTTAATTTAAATGAAACAAGCACAGAAACAGTTTCCTTACCTTGTCAAATCTTTTTTTAATTTTCCCTTTATTCTTTTTAGTAGTTTACGTTTAACACAGCACTGTACTGAATTTTCTTTGTGTCTGCTACTGCCTGACTGCATATGTCCAGTTCCAAAAGAGGCATGTGGCTGACCAGTCAGTTTGTAACTCTGAAGTTCTACTGTACATTCTTATAAAAATAATATGTATTTTGAGCAAAAATAACACATTGGTGACCTGGTCTGGTCCCCAGCTGCGAGGCTGTCAGTTCTTAGCTAATGCCTGCAGCCTAGGCAAGAACTAGTGTCTGGCCTGCTAGCATCATGCGTACATCTCAGTATTAGCACTTTACAATATTGGCTGTCAAACAATTACAGACAAGGTATGGACACGGTGAATCAAAAGCTTTCCATTCTAAAGAAAATGCTAATATCTTTAAATTGGTGAACTCAGTCTTGCAACATCCTTGCTGTTCAGGCTTCCTGTTCCATTTATAACAAGTGCTACAGATGCATGTAACATAAAATGGGGTGTTCACTGCAGGTTCACAGTGTGGAGATGTTGCAGTTCTCCTTAGATAGAATTACATATATACCTTCTAAAGCTCAGCACCATTCATTGGACATTACGAGCATCTTTTATTCATCTCCAGCACAAAGTTGTCCATGTAATTATGGAAACATCACTGCAATGCTTTATATAAACAAGCAGAGCTTTTCCGTTTTACTCATCTTTGCAGGGAAGCAATGGCTTTGTGGGAATGGTGCATTCTCTCTTATAGACGTCCAGTTATGCATCTATCAGGGAAGAACAAGAATCTGATGGACTAGCTATGCAAATCACAGTAGATATCAATGAGTGGTTACTGAAAACATCAGTGATACTGGAAATCTCCACACCCTAGGGACACCCCCACCTTTTTACAGCCAAATAGAATGCAAAATGTCAAAAGCTTTGTTTGAAAGCAGTGAGACATATTTTAGATGCATTCCTCATGTCCTGGAGCCAGTGTCTCTTCTGTACCTTTTCTCCTATAAACCTAATATGCTGGATTCAAAGGGGGGGGGGGAAAAACAGGACAAGGCAAAGATCATTTTTAATGGCTCCCACATGTCCCATACAGCAATGGCTCACAGACCTTCTGTGCTTTTCAGCAGGGATCTATGAGAGACTACCTCTTGTTCCAGATTTGCTGACTCTAAAAGATGATCGAGTCTGTCATCCAGATCTGAGCTCTCACCACCAGAGCGTTAGAACAATGGGTTTTTAACTGACCTCGAACTATCTTGTTCCACTGCTGTTCAGAGTGTGTTAGAGAGCTCTAGGAAAGGATCTACTAGAAAATGTTATAATTAAAAATGGAAAAGGTTCACAATGTGCACAGATAATACTGTAATAATAACAATGTCCCCTACAATGGCCTCAATCCATTGTATACTCGCTTACTCCGGCTCAAAATGTCATACCTATCACTTTTTTTAAATTATGGTCCATTTATCAGTCAGATTAATGAAAACTCTATTGATGGGGGCACCATCACTGTAATAGGAAATAAATTTACATAATTACCGGAGATTCCTTCCACTACCTTAGGCTCTCCCATGCCTGACTACCGTAACTAACTGGATGTCGGTAGAATCTCAGAGGCTTGCGGCATAGCTCGACTCCACCCTCCCACCCGCAGTTGCAAGTCCCCCATCTTTATTCTTGCTGTTCATGTCAGGGGACTGTGATTTGGGCTCCTAAAAGGTATCCACAGTGGTGTGCGGGGTGGTGGTGGGGTCTCCGCCAATATGGTATACAGTTCTTTGTAAAAGCAGCAGGTCTGTAGCTCATACTGGATTGACTGTTGGCCTCTTCTGATATGCCTGCCACAGTTTCTTTGTTTTTCATGCGGCACTGGTACTGATCTCAGTTGTACTCCTTCTCCCGCATCCCCCTGCAATCTGCTTGAAGATGTCCATGTTACTATAGCTGTGTTTGCACAGCCTCTTTGCCCAGGAGGCCCATATGTCGTGTCTACTCCAAGCTGGAGAATGTCTGGAACATGTCGCTGGCATGGTCATCCGGGCAGCTGCACGGAACAACAGGTAGCTGCTAGATGTGCTCGCCACGATGGACAATCAGGAAAAGGCATTTCAAAAATTTGTGTAGTTTTAAAGGGGGTTTTGTCTGCTGTTCTTCATGACCCCTAGACAGTGAAGTTCACAGTTGTGACCAGAGTGGTTAGTGTCTGGGATTGTGGGACAGCTGCTGGAAGGACTGTCAGGGTCAGCGTGGGCAACGCAGTGTCTACACTCATGCTGCATCGACCTCAGTACGTTGACCATGGCTCAATACTGCTCGGGCAGGTGGTGTTACTGTGTTGGCTTAATGGAGAGCATATGTTAATGGGAGACAAATTGAAATGTAAACATGCAGAGCGAGGTAGATGCAAAGTGGCTTATGTAGACGAGGCCAAAGGTACTAGTTAGGACTGGTTGTGGTGTTTGTTTTTTGGAGTGTAAACCTCTGTCTGTTAGCAAATGGACAGAGACCCACTGTCCTCATTTCTCATATGCTAGTGAACAATATAAAGTTTTCAAATTATTAGAATAAAAACGAACAAGGAATTCTTGCGTTGATACCTTCATATGCAAAGATTTCTGAAGGAAGATTATTTGACCTAGTAATATCCGGGAAAATAAGGGCTTATAATTAAATGCTGACAGATTTTTAGCTAGACCATTGCAGTATGTGCAACTGTTAAGACACCCACACTAGTTTCTTTAAATAAAGAAATAAAATAAAATGCCAATCTTGTGTACTTGAGTTCAGTATCTCAATAAAAGATCCCTAAGTGTGTAATGACCAAAGCATTTTCCCTGCAGAAATCAGTCATAATAGATGTCCTTGTTTTGTGTTGGGGCATCAGCCTTCATAGAGAATCATTAATTCCCAGGAAGTAGCCTGTGTCTTCCTCATTATTGCTAATATCTTAATCGCTCTCATTCTCTTGTTAATTCTTTGAAACAAGCGTTCACTGCAGAGATTTGATTTTTTGAACAACTGAAAAAACAGTGTGTTACTGTTGGACAGGTTGAACATAGAGAGATGATGTTGCTGAGCCTTTTCCCTTTCAATCTGTTTCTCTGAATCCACTCTGTATGTCATGTCATAGTGCTGTTTCTTTAGAGCAGAAATCAAGTGATCATGTTACTCGTTTTCATATTTGAGGACAATTCAGCTAACTGAGGTCACTCTTGACAGCTCTAATAAATTTGTTAGTCGCTAAGGTGTCACAAGTACTCCTTTTCTTTTTGTAGAATTTTACTGTAATCATTATGGTTAGGATTTGTTCTACATCTCAAACTGTGTGTGTGTGTGTGTGTGTGTGTGTGTGTGTGTAGACACATACATCTATTAAATAGAGTAAATTCTGTTCTATTTCTCCTGCTGATAATAGCCCACCTTAATTAATTGATCTCGTTACAGTTGGTATGGCAACACCCATTTTTTCATTGTGTGTGTGTGTCTTCCTACAGCAGTGGTTCCCAAACTTGTTCTGCCGTTTGTGCGGGGAAAGCCCCTGGCGGGCCGGGCTGGTTTGTTTACTTGCAGCGTCCGCAGGTTCGGCCAATCGCGGCTCCCAGTGGCTGCGGTTCGCTGCTCCAGGCCAATGGGAGCCGCTGGAAGCAGCGGCCAGTACGTCCCTCAGCCCGCGCCACTTCCAGCAGCTCCCATTGGCCTGGAGCAGCGAACCGCGGCCACTGGGAGCCGCGATCGGCCGAACCTGCGGACGCAGCAGGTAAACAAACTGGCCCGGCTCGCCAGGGGCTTTCCCCATACAAGCGGAGGCACAAGTTTGGGAACCACTGTCCTACTGTATTTTCTACTGCACGCATCCGATGAAGTGGGTTTTAGCCCACCAAAGCTTATGCCCAAATAAATTTGTTAGTCTTTAAGGTGCCACTCTTCGGTACTCTTCGGTTTTTTTTGCTGATACCACTCTGAAACCTGTATTCTATTTGTTTTTTAGGGTCTTGTACCACACTCATGGTATCAATAATGCAACTATTACTTGATTTTAAAAAAGGCACTTCAGTAATGTTACTCATTATACCTTCAGTGAATACATTCCCAGTGCTTTTATTTTAAGTTTTCCTCATCTTCTTTTGACACATCTTTCTCATTCCACTCCATTTGAACCTGAATTGTCATTTACAGGACACTGTTAAGCAGATGTGGTATAAGTATTTTTATGCCATACTTAATATATCTAAATTGAAACAATAAGTGCCTATGTTGTTTAAGTAGGCTTCTGATAGATTGGGAAAAAGCACTGATATTTGGTAAGCATTCTTGAAAACGTTTAGCACTGACAATCGCCACATCACAATATTTTTACCTTTCAATTAGTGTTTAGATAGCAATGGACTTGTGACTTGACCACAGTTTTGTATTTAATATGAAATGTCCTTACTCAACAACTGTTTTACTCTGAGGAAGCACTCTTTGGATCTACTTACTAGACTACTACAGGGCCGAGACTCAGGTGATCTGGATTCTGTTTCTGGCTTGTCCATAGATATTTTTTGTGTGTGTTTTAACTTGTCATTTGGGGACACTGGCAACTTAAAAATCAAACATCTGTGTGAGTACTTTTACCTGCCGTTTTTACAAGCAACACTTACCATTGCTAATTCTTTAAAAAGTATTCTTTTGAAGTAAGGGAGACCGTTTACACCAGCTAATTATCTGGTCCATTGTTCTCAATTTTTTTTAGTTTGCATGTGCATTTGGTTATAATAATTTCATTGTTTACCCTGTGTAGTCAGTCAGTTTCCCCTCCTACCCCGCATTGCTGGAGGGGATCATTCATATACAACAGGAGAGGGATAAATATGTTTAAACTACAAAAAAGTGATTGTAAACCCACAAAAATTAACAGTGCGCTAATGGACAGGCAAACTACCTGAAACTACTGATAACTTTTTATAAAACTGACTAGATTTGAAGGTGATTATGTACCTTTAAAGACCACGTCTGCTTGTTGATTATTTGTCATTAAATGAGATTTAATCTGTTTGTTTGTAAATCTACAACGTGGGTACTGTGTATCGTAATGCATTTGCAAAATATTTTGAGATTTTTTAGATTGAATGTGCTAACAAGTCCCCAATGGTGTTATGTTGATTGACAATTCATGGCATTTTTAAATAAGTAGATGTCTTTCCAGATAATTTTCTCCTCTCCCTCCCCCATATCTGTTTGAACAAGATCTACAGAAATGTTATGATTCAAAAGTAAATGATATGTTTTCTGTTTCAGCGGAAGTTTCACTGTGCTAGTTTGACTTCTTGGCCTCCGTGGCTCTACTCCTTATATGATGCTGTAAGTATAAACCAGATCTTACCCAGGTATCTGTAGTCAATTTTATGTGTTTGAGTATTTCATTATTAAGTAACACAAAACCATATAATCTATTTTTTATTTTGTGTTTTTAAGTACTGACTGTGGCATTATCAAAACATTAGCCAAAATGACCCACATTTTAAAATATTTTCAACAAACTTACACTTATTTGCTGCAAAAATATTCAACACAATAACAATTTTTGTTTTTATTTCCAAATCAGTAGCTTGGATTTTTATTTGCTACCTTATAGTCTGTGCACATGACTTTAGTAGAAACCATGAATCCCCACCAAATATGACCTACCCTAATAGTTGATCCAGTACTGAAAGGTTCAGCGTAGTTTAAAAAAAAATACACATTTAGAATCGTTAATCAGCACTAAATTAATCAGATGTTCCCCTCCCTCCCAATAAAGGCTGCTCAATCTTTACCACAATCATTATAAACAAACCAGAATATGCATCCTGTGAAGAACTTTAGCAGTACCAGCCCTGGCTGTTAGTGTATTACCTCATCTGTGAAATCTTGTGGTCCCACTGAAGTCAGTAGAAGTTTTGAAACTGACTCCAGTGAGGCCAGGATTTCACTCCTTGTGTCTTGTGGAGGGAAAGTGGACTATGCGTCTGGTCACAAGGGGAGCGAGGGGGGCAGTTCTGCTACCAACCACCCTGATACTACCATAATCCTGTAAAAAGGATCCTTTAAAGTAAGAAATCCCATAAGGCGTTTGATACCGTGCCACATGGGGAATTATTAGTTAAATTGGAGAAGATGGGGATCAGTATGAAAATCAAAAGGTGGATAAGGAATTGGTTAAAGGGGAGACTGCAACGGGTCCTACTGAAAGGCGAACTGTCAGGCTGGAGGGAGGTTACCAGTGGAGTTCCTCAGGGATCGGTTTTGGGACCAATCTTATTTAATCTTTTTATTACTGACCTTGGCACAAAAAGTGGGAGTGTGCTAATAAAGTTTGCAGATGATACAAAACTGGGAGATATTGCCAATTCAGAGATGGATTGGGATATTATACAGGAGGATCTGGATGACCTTGTAAACTGGAGTAATAGTAATAGGATGAAATTTAATAGTGAGAAGTGTAAGGTTATGCATTTAGGAATTAATAACAAGAATTTTAGTTATAAGTTGGGGATGCATCAATTAGAAGTAATGGAAGAGGAGAAGGACCTTGGAGTATTGGTTGATCATAGGATGACTATGAGCTCCAATGTGATATGGCTGTGAAAAAAGCTAATGTGGTTTTGGGATGCATCAGGAGAGGCATTTCCAGTAGGGATAAGGAGGTTTTAGTACCATTATACAAGGCACTGGTGAGACCTGACCTAGAATACTGTGTGCAGTTCTGGTCTCCCATGTTTAAAAAGGATGAATTCAAACTGGAGCAGGTACAGAGAAGGGCTACTAGGATGATCCAAGGAATGGAAAACTTGTCTTATGAAAGGAGACTTAAGGAGCTTGGCTTGTTTAGCCTAATTAAAAGAAGGTTGAGGGGAGATATGATTGCTCTCTATAAATATATCAGAGGGATAAATACAGGAGAGGGAGAGGAATTATTTAAGCTCAGCACCAATGTGGACACAAGAACAAATGGGTATAAACTGGCCTTCAGGAAGTTTAGACTTGAAATTAGACGAAGGTTTCTAACCATCAGAGGAGTGAAGTTTTGGAATAGCCTTCCAAGGGAAGCAGTGGGGGCAAAAGATCTATCTGGCTTTAAGATTCTACTCAATAAGTTTATGGAGGAGATGGTATGATGGGATAATGTGATTTTTGGTAATTAATTGATCTTTAAATATTCAGGGTAAATAGGCCTAATCCCCGAGATGGGATATTGGATTGATGGGATCTGAGTTACCCAGGAAAGAATTTTCTGTAGTATCTGGCTGGTGAATCTTGCCCATATGCTCAGGGTTTAGCTGATCGCCATATTTGGGGTCGGGAAGGAATTTTCCTCCAGGGCAGATTGGAGAGGCCCTGGAGGTTTTTCGCCTTCCTTTGTAGCATGGGGCACAGGTCACTTGAGGGAGGATTCTCTGCTCCTTGAAGTCTTTAAACCACGATTTGAGGACTTCAATAGCTCAGACATAGGTGAGTTTTTTCGTAGGAGTGGGTGGGTGAGATTCTGTGGCCTGCGTTGTGCAGGAGGTCGGACTAGATGATCAGAATGGTCCCTTCTGACCTTAGTATCTATGAAAGGTAGTTAATTTATTTTCCAAAACTGATCAGATCTCTTGTTTCTGAGAAGTATCCCCACCTTGCCTGAGGGGAAACCTAGGCTGATTTTTAATTTTATTAGCTTAAAATATGTAGACGTGTAGATAAACTGTCTTTGTGCTAAGCTTTTTAAAAGCTAATGTCCACTAGAGGCCAATAGCTCACTCCCCATTTTGCTTTTATTTTAAAGGGGAAAAAATGTGTATTTAAATTACGCTTTTCTTCTAATGAAAGGAAACCTTAATGGAAAGAGTCAAGAGGCAACTACATGAGTGGGATGAAAATCTTAAAGATGAATCTCTTCCATCAAATCCAATAGGTATTGTAAAATTATGTTGCTTGGTTTTCAGCAAATTTGTATTTTCACCTCTCGTATTTTGTTAAAGGTAATGATCAATTTTTTTTTCTTGCTGGCTAGCCCACAACTACTACTGGGAAGAGATTATGTGTACTGAAAGCACATACTGGTCCATTAACAAAGCACCTTTACCAAAAATTTTCCAACACACTTTTAGCACTTGATTCCTGACCTGCTAGAAATTATTGTTTTAAAGCTGGAAGGTCCAGCTTTTGAATTTTCTGACTGATCATGAAATGGGACTGTAGTAGTATAACAGGCCTGTGCTTGTCCTGTGGTCTAACGGTGCTTTAGATGACATAAGGACAAGAATGAATACAGTAAAGTCCATTACCTTATGACAGCATAAATTCCAAGGTCAGGTTAAAGGAAGTTGTTTTTTATATAATTTTTTAAAAATAAAACTCAATTGAGTATATCAAAACTGAAACGTGTGACTGTTGTTGAGTATGTTTTTGTTCTGTTTACAAATCTGGTGGGGGGGGACCTACGGAAATGAATGCACACAGAAAATGCTTATCCTTCCCATGATATAACACTTAAGCAAATGTTGGTATTAGAGCCAACATTGCCACTTGGATACAGTGTGTGAAAAGTATATATTTTTGCTAGTACAATCTTGTTTAGAAAAGCATTGTGCAGATATAGAGAACTGAATAAAAGGCATCTGTATTTTATTTTTTTATTTCTTACATTGTAACAGGCATGGTGCTTTTCTCCAGATTTTTCTTACAGAGTTGCTGCTTGCCTGCCAATTGATGATTCATTACGTATTCAGCTGCTTAAAATAGGGAGCGCTATTCAGCGACTGCGGTGTGAATTAGATATTATGAACAAAGTAAGTATCTTATTTATGTTTAATTTATGGTACTTTGATTTAGTGTCACCAGGCAATAAGAGTAGAGTTTGTATAATCTATAACAAAATATAACTTGGAAATGGCAGAATTTTTTTTTAAGAGGTGGTATTTTTTAGAACTTTTTTTATTTTTCCTATTTATTTTTAACTTTGATAGAGTATGTGCTCCATTGATAGTGGCTGGCCCATTATATTTAGCAGCAGACTCACAGTGCATTTTATCCTTTTTTTCGCTAGCGCTAAAGTACTTGCTGGCTTTTTTTCATCTTGAAAGAATGACAATCATATTTTTAAAATGATGTTCCAACACTTCATTGTACTGTGTCAGCCAAGAGATGGTGCTAGAAGCCTGATGCAGTTAGTACCATTCTTTCAAAAATCAGAACGCAATTACAGTAAAACATACGTTAATGAAATATTGCTGTGCCATGATAAGTGGATTTTGGTGCTTTTTAAAGTGTGATATATCCCTACAATGATAAAACTATATAAATATTGGACTAAAAGGATTTTTACATTCAAACATCTACTACCCTGATAAGCAGCAGGATTCCAAGATGATTTAAAACTTGTCTTTTGTTGCCCTTTTACATGGGTTTTCTGGAACTAAAAATTAACCAAGACTATCTAATGCAGGAATTACAATAGCTGTGTGTTCAGATGGGCTGTCAATTGAGTGTACATGCACTAACTTCACATGAAAGAGCTATGAGAAATGCACAGAGAGGAGCATTTGAGAGTTAATAACAGATGACAGAAAGCGAGGTATTTTAAGGCCTATTTTGTTTCAGTCTTCACTAAAGAGGTTAATGAGATCAGATGCTTAACACAGTCAATATTAACAAGGGGGAAGGAACACAAACCAGAATAGGGAAAGAATTAGTTAAAGAATGTTTAGATGTTAGAGATATTCAATGCAGCAGGCTAGGATACTTAATTCACGCTAGGGTACTTAAGGAACTAACTGAAGCAATTTCGGAGCCATTAGTAATTATCTTTGAGAACTCATGGAAGATGGGTGAGGTCCGAGAGGACTGCAGAAAGGCGCACACAGTACCTATCTTTTAAAATGGCAACAAAAAGGACCTGGAAAATTATACACCAACCAGCCTAACTTAGAAAGTGTAACAAATTACTAAACAATCAAATTGTAAGCAACTAGGGAAAATAGGGTAATAAGTAATAGCTAACATGGATTTGTCACGAACAAATCATGCCAGACCAACCTAATTTTCTTCTTTGACAGGGTTACTGGTGGGGAAGCAGTAGCTGTAGTATATCTTGATTTTCAGTAAGACTCTTGACATGGTTCAACATGGCATTCTCATAAGCAAACTAGGGAAATATGATATAGATGAAATTACTATAAGGTGAGTGCACAACTGGTTGAAGGACCATACTCAAAGGGTAGTTATCAGTAGTTCTCTGTGAAACTGGGGGGCCGCGCCTAGTGGAGTCCCACAGGGCTCTGTCCTGGGGCCAGTATTATTCAATATTTTTATTAATGACTTGGATGATGGGGTGGAAAGTAGGCTTATAAATTTGGGGCTGACGCTAAATTCGGAGGTGGTTGAAAGCACTTTGGAGAAGACCATTAGAATTTGAAATGACCTTGACAAATTGGTTTGAAATCAAGATGAATCAGTAAAGACAAGTGCAAAGTATTTCCCTTGTGAGGGAAAAATCACAACTACAATATGGGGAATAACTGGCTATGCAGTAATACTTCAGAAAAAGGATCTGAGGGTTATAGTGGATCACAAACTGAATATGTGCCAATAATGTGCTGCAGTTGCGTAAACTGCCAATATCATTCTGGGGCATATTAAGAGTAGTATCATATGTAAGACAAGTGAGGTAATTTTTCTCTCTACCTGGCACTGGTGAGGCCTCAGGTGAAGTATTGTGACCAATTCTGGGTGCCACAGTTTAGGAAAGATGTGGACAAATTGGAGACGGCAACAAAAATGATAAAAGCTTTAAAAAACTGACTTATGAGGAAAGATTAACAAAAAACTGGGTATGTTTAATCTTGAGGAGGAAGACTGAGAGGGACCTGATAAGTTTTCAAATATGTTAAGTCAACGTTCCCTTGAGCCCATGGCTCATCGGGGTGTCATAAAGAGGACGGTGATCAATTGTTCTCCATGACCACTAAAGATAGGACAAGAAGTAATGGGCTTAATCTGCAGCGAGGCAGATTTAGGTTAAATATTAGGAAAAACTTTTTAACTATAATAATAGTTAAATACTGGAATAGGTTATGTTCTTAAAAAAACCTCCAGTGATGGGGATTCCACAAACAGGGATGGTCTAGGCATTCTTGGTCTGCCACAACATGGGAGGATTGACTAGATCATCTCCCATGATTCCTTCCAGCCCTACATTTCTGTGATTTTAGGGCTGCATTGGGAACATTTTCAGATGGGATTTCTCTAATCATTTAGGAGATTAGCCACCCCTTTCCTGTTGCTGAAATTATAAAATGTTCTAATGTTAACACTCATCCAATTCCAAGAACTGCTCATCTACAGCATTAGGTACATCTTTTTATAAATCCTGAAAGAGACTAGGAGACCTGAACTGCCCTTATGAAATATATAGCATTGACTTTAGTCTATAGTCTTTCCTTGCCCAACAATATAGGACACAAGTGTACTTGTGAAGATCCAGCTGTAAAAATATATTATATAAATCTCTCTAACTGTTGGAGTAATATATAATATAAGGCCACTAAATTGATTACATACAGAATCGGCCAAATTCTGATTTATTTTTGACTTAGAGTTGTAACTGAGGTCAGAATCTGGCCTGTTGCCTTAATGCATGTGAAATATATAGCATTAGTAATGCGTTTTGTGCATAAAATTTGCACGGCTCTTGCAATAAACAGTTTATTAATATTTAATATTTATATAGAGCTAAAAATGTGCATAGCACTATACAGAAATAATACATACATGATTCCTTCCCCAGAGAGTTTACATTATAAATCAGACAGTCCTAGTGATTGAAACACCAGATAAAGAAGGGAAGGATGGACAAAGGATAAAATAAAATGGAGAATATGGGTGATGTTTGATGCTTAAATTCTGATAATTTTAAATTAAGTGCAGTAGAATGAAAGAACAATAGAAGATGGCACACAGGAATGGGTCAGTGGTGGGGAAGTAAGGCAAAAAGAAGTGAGTATTGAGGGACAGGAAGGAAAGTAATGACAGTTGGCACATTATTAGAGGGAAGTCATTCAGGGTATAGTGTGCATCACCAAAAAGTCCCCAAAAGGCATAAGTAAGAGGAAACAAAAGGAGCAACATGCTGAAGTGAGCAGGACATGAGGAATAGGAGTCAGAACTTAGCTGGAACCAAAAGTACAAACTGTGATTTACATAAATTGGTTTCAGTGAATATTGTTAAAACAACATTTTGTTTCATAAACTTCTTAAATTGTTTCACTGACAATTTCAAAAGTATTATTCTTTTTTTAAAAAAGGTAGGAAATATTTTACATCCCAAAAATTTATACTGGAATAAAGTATTATTATGAACTGGTTTTTACAGGTTTAGTTTCTGGGAAAGGTCAGTAATTTGTTCTGTTCCAGCTTACTTCCTAGTAATTTTAAGTGGTAGATTAATCTGTTATAGTACTTTAGAGGGGGTAATAAGAAGAAGGGTGGTGAGGGAATCAATCCATTTAATTTTAAAAATATTTTTTCTTGAAGAAGTTAAAAGCACTCTCTCCCAGTATTTCAGAACTTAATACATTTTGCCGAAATTAAAAGCTCATGTTTATACGTGTCCTCCTTTTCTGTTATATATTAAATAGCAACATCTTTTTATTTCTCTAGAAGTATTAGTTTTTCAAAAGCTCTTGAAAGAATAGACCTTTTCCTAATTTATTACATAGTCAGAGACCTTTTCTTTTCAAAAACAAAAACAAAAAACTTGATTGTTACTTTGATGACAAATATGCAGAAGTGAGTAAAGTTGTCCTAATGATAGTGTATTTGTTTTTCTTTTGAAGTGTACATCTCTTTGTTGTAAGCAATGTCAAGACACAGAAATAACAACTAAGAATGAAATATTCAGGTGAGTTTTTAATTAGATTAGTCTCTTCTTTGGAAGACATGCAATTCCTGTGTTTTGTCAACATTACAATAAATGAAAATTGGATATGTATTAATAGTCTTGCTCTTCCTACAACTCTCATTTTCTCTTTGCATTTTATTCTTCTGAGATTGTTCTGAGCTGATCAATAAATATTCACAGGAAATTCTCTGTGTAAAACGAAATAGATAAAATAAACTCAAGACATCATCCAGTCCGCAGACATCTAACAAAAGGGTTATTTATGATGACTTTAGAATAATAGAAGTTGGAGTTTGAAAGTCCATGTTATATTATCTGGCCCAGCACCCAGCCACTATAGGGTTGTACTCCTTTGGTGAATTTTGGAGTCTAAATTTTTGTATATCACTGTAATATTTTGGATCTGATTAACCTAATTCAGAAGTAATAGGGGAAAAAAATCTCAGTTGTGCATAATACTTCCACATTTTAACAAGCACTGATTTCAGATTACTGTATGTGATTTGAGTATCATAGATGTGCTATTACTATGTTGTGATGCAAGGAAGACATGTATCATTGGATATGACGTGATGTCAAACAGTCTAAAAATCATTCTAAGAGTTGTAGTAGGCAATTCATTCTTATATGCATGGCCTATCCATTGTCCTTATTAATAGGTATGTCAGTATAGTATTTCTTGAAAACAGTTACCATTGCTGGTGGCCTTGTCTCCAGCTTCACCCAGGATAACTAATATCTGTCTATCACCTATGATAATTTGAAGATTAAAAGATTGCTTGGCTTAACAAAAGTTCTTCGTAGTGGTTTTTTTGTTTTGTTTTGTCCGTGTGATAAGCAACTGTAGTAATTATCTAAATGATAGATTGTGGAACTCTTAGTTGCTACTGTGTTCATTTGTGGGATGTCTTTTTTTAACTACTTTTTTGAAATTGAGATATTAGTATGGTAAATGCTCATTTTTGCTGACTGCTCAATTTTAAAGGCAGAATTAAGAGGATGAGTAGTGTTGCTATTTGTTTTTATTGTAAGTTTTTACTCAGTGGAGGCAAGTAAAGTTCTCTCATGTAATAAAGGTGCACATACCTATTTTTATTCCATCTTTTAATACTGTAACTCAATTAATTTTGTTTACAAGCATATTAGACTGCTTTTTATGCAAAATATTTTTAAGCATTTGGCAATTTCCTTCCTCTATTCATTTTCTAATTTGAGTTGTTTTAATTTTATGAACACTTTTCAGCCCTGTTTTCCTTTTTGATATATGTCTTGGGAAACTATCAAAGTACATAACTGGCTCTTATTTATTCATTGTAGTTTATCCCTGTGTGGACCCATGGCAGCATATGTGAATCCTCATGGATATGTCCATGAGACCCTTACAGTGTACAAAGCCTGCAACTTGAGTCTGAATGGCCGACCTTCTACAGAGCACAGTTGGTTTCCTGGGTAAAACAGTATTTCTTTCTACTAATAATGTACTCCAGTATTACAAAATACAGTTCAGAAATCTTATTAGCAAATAATAGAAATTTATAATTCTGATTTAAATGCATTCTGGCCTACAAACACTGAGAAGCAGACATTACATTATTTTCTAAATTCTTAAAAATGATCATTTAACTACTGTAAATGAAGAAAAAAGTAAATTTAGTATTCCTTCTTAATCTAAAATAAATTGGACAAGTTAGACAAAACGTATCGAAAATTCTCTTATACCTTTAAAATTGTGCCTACATTTTGCCACATTTTAAAAGTTGTTTTTGAATAATTCTCTTTTAGTTACCCAACCAGCATCTTGATAAATAACTACATATAATAGGGAGTGTTATAATTTTATTGTAGTAGTACCAAATGACCCCAGTCAGGTATCAGGGCCTCATTGTAAAATAGACACTCTGTCCCCAAAGGGCTTACAGTCTTTCACGCAGATGGTGAAAGAACCAGCAGCTAAAGTGTCAGGTGTCATTAACTATCATCTTAAAATCTGTTAGCTATAGGACCATGTCTTTCATTCTTTTTTAAAAACATTTCAGTCTCCAGAATAATACTACTGTTACTTCCCTCCCTCACTCCCTCCATCTTCAGTATGTAATCTCCAACCCTAGAACTTTCCACATAGTAAACTGTGAATGTCTCTCATTATGACTAGAGATTTACAAATCTGAGGAACTTGTTTTTTAAACTATTTTGGTTGTTTATACTGCTTATGGTTGGGAATTCTGTCTTTCATGGACTAAAACTGTATAGATTTGTATTTATTTTATTCATATTAGAAACTTTAAGTAGTGCACACTTTAATCCTGACTACTGATTCCTCACTATCAAATATATGATAGATCACTGAAAAGGATTAAGTGTAATTTACTTCTGTTCTCCCTCAATCTCCTCCGTTTATCTTTGATGCTCCACCACCACCCTTCCTACAAGTGTAGTTGATGCAAAATGCCAAGCAGAATATTTAGCGTATTGATAATTTCAGACCATGTCATGTTACTCATTTTGTCTAAAAAAAAAAAAAAAAATTATGAGGAAAATCTCATATATAAACCATATAACTGGATTAGTAGCTTCTTAAGTAGGTTGGAGATTTTGAATACCTAGCTTTTAAAATAAAATAGAAAACTTTAAATAATATATTTAAACACAATCCAGCTTCTGGAGCAGATAAGTGGGATATTTATTTTTTAAGAGTTTCTCTGTCTATGACATAGACAAGTTTATGGAAAACATATTATAATTATTTCTGTAGCGACCAGTCTTGTCCCTACAAAAAACATAGAAACAGAAGATTGTAATTTTAAACGGGGAATTGTACAGCATAAACAGATGAATTCTGAAAAAAGCTATATTGTTTCTCTGCAGATATCTTTGGTGACAAAAAATTTAGAGGCAAATACAGAAAACGTGATGCATAAGTGGAATTGTTCCTATATAGAATATTTAGAAAAATCCACGAACTGTCAGCTATGCTTTAATAATAATCGAAAAATAGAAATATTACCTTATCTGATTTAAATGTGCAGTGATATAATTCTGCTGTTTGAGGAAGTAAGGTACTTACTTTTCAAAATAACAAAGGTGTTTTTTCCTGAACCCTTTTTTAAATAAACTCTCTAGCACCTGTAGCACTGCTGGAATAATAACCTAATTTTGAAGCTATTTGAGTTATGAACATTTAAAAAGTGTGTACGCTTCAGCAGGTGAAAGATGAGAATAAATCCTGTTTTTCTAACTTGAAGGAGATAGAGGGTAAGGAGAACAAAATGTACAGGTGCAGGAACTATCTCAGATCCTGCCAGGAATCAAAGGGGAAACTGAACAAATTTAGAGCAGTCAGAGTTGTTCATGGTTTATCCATGGACTTTTATTTTCAAAAGGTTATTCCACAGAGCAAGTCTTGGTAAGGTAAAGTGATACAGATCAATTTCTCAAATAAAATTACAGTAATGAATTCTTTTAGATAGTGCACATGTTTGAAAGGTTGATCTCAGCTTCTGCAACCAATAAGAGTTGCATCTGAGTAATTGGATTCCTACATCAAAGGATTCCCCACATTACCCGCAGTTTTGTCCTGAGCTCTCCCCTATAAAACCTCGGGATTTTGGGTGTGGTGCGATTTTTGGGTTTTTTTTCTGTCCTTTATCTGTTATTTTCTTAAGCAACCACTATGATCCTTTCTTCCAACGGAAGTTTAGGTTCCCTTAAAGTTGCCGCCCATCCCTCCCAGAACAATTTAAGGTTTTGGTTTGAATAGACAAGCATATTTTAGAATAATTTAAAAAAAACAAAACAACAACTTGCACTTGTAAGCTTGTCATAATTCACATATGATATGAAATGTAGGTTGTGTTCTACAACTCTGTCCTTAATTTTAATTCATAAATCGTTTTCTGCCTCTTCCTTTCTGTACCATACTATCAGAAATAATTTGCTCATCAAATTTAACTCACCTTAAACCAGTCTGTCTCTCTATGGTAATCTGTTGTCTCCTAAAGGAATTGGATCCTGTTTTTGCATTCACTTGTTGACTTAAACAAATGCATAGCTACCACAATAGCCATTCTAGGGTACTTGACTAATTTGCACACATTTAAATTTGCCATTTCTCACCTTGTTGCCTGCTTCTCCTTTGAACACAAGTCCACCTGTCAGCGGTGAGTGATGTAGATGGGCGGTCATCAGGAGATATGGAAAAACCAGTTCACTGACTGATCTGTCAGACCAGTGGTTCTCAACCAGGGGTCAAGGTCTCCCTGGGGGGCCATGAGCAGGTTTCAGGGGTCCTCCAAGCATGATCAGCATTAGACTTGCTGGGGCCCAGGGCAGAAAGCCAAAGCCCCACAGCATAGGGCTGAAGCCCAGGGCCCTGAGCCCCATCACCCGGGGCTGAAGCCTGAGCAATGTAGCTTTGCGGGGGGCCTTGTGGCATGGAGCCCTAGGCAGTTGTCCTGCTTGCTACCCCCTAACACTGGCCCTGGCTTTTATATGCAGAAAACCAGTTATTATGGCATAGGTGGGCCGGGGAGTTTTTATAGCATGTTGGGGAGGCCTCAGAAAGAAAGAAAAGGAGTACTTGTGGCACCTTAGAGACTAACAAATTTATTAGAGCATAAGCTTTCGTGAGCTACAGCTCACTTCATCGGATGCATTTGGTGGAAAAAACAGAGGAGAGATTTATATACACACACACAGAGAACATGAAACAATGGGTTTATCATACACACTGTAAGGAGAGTGATCACTTAAAATAAGCCATCACCAACAGCAGGGGGGGGAAGGAGGAAAACCTTTCATGGTGACAAGCAGGTAGGCTAATTCCAGCAGTTAACAAGAATATCAGAGGAACAGTGGGGGGTGGGGTGGGAGGGAGAAATACCATGGGGAAATAGTTTTACTTTGTGTAATGACTCATCCATTCCCAGTCTCTATTCAAGCCTAAGTTAATTGTATCCAGTTTGCAAATTAATTCCAATTCAGCAGTCTCTCGTTGGAGTCTGTTTTTGAAGCTTTTTTGTTGAAGGATAGCCACTCTTAGGTCTGTAATCGAGTGACCAGAGAGATTGAAGTGTTCTCCAACTGGTTTTTGAATGTTATAATTCTTGACGTCTGATTTGTGTCCATTCATTCTTTTACGTAGAGACTGTCCAGTTTGGCCAATGTACATAGCAGAGGGGCATTGCTGGCACATGATGGCATATATCACATTGGTAGATGCGCAGGTGAACGAGCCTCTGATAGTGTGGCTGATGTGATTAGGCCCTATGATGGTATCCCCTGAATAGATATGTGGACAGAGTTGACAACGGGCTTTGTTGCAAGGATAGGTTCCTGGGTTAGTGGTTCTGTTGTGTGGTGTGTGGTTGCTGGTGAGTATTTGCTTCAGATTGGGGGGCTGTCTGTAAGCAAGGACTGGTCTGTCTCCCAACATCTGAGAGAGCGATGGCTCGTCCTTCAGGATAGGTTGTAGATCCTTGATGATGCGTTGGAGGGGTTTTAGTTGGGGGCTGAAGGTGATGGCTAGTGGCGTTCTGTTGTTTTCTTTGTTGGACCTGTCCTGTAGTAGGTGACTTCTGGGTACTCTTCTGGCTCTGTCAATCTGTTTCTTCACTTCAGCAGGTGGGTACTGTAGTTGTAGGAATGCATGATAGAGATCTTGTAGGTGTTTGTCTCTGTCTGAGGGGTTGGAGCAAATGCGGTTATATCGTAGCGCTTGGCTGTAGACAATGGATCGAGTGGTATGATCTGGATGAAAGCTAGAGGCATGTAGGTAGGAATAGCGGTCAGTAGGTTTCCGATATAGGGTGGTGGTTATGTGACCATCGCTTATTAGCACCGTAGTGTCCAGGAAGTGGATCTCTTGTGTGGACTGGTCCAGGCTGAGGTTGATGGTGGGATGGAAATTGTTGAAATCATGGTGGAATTCCTCAAGAGCTTCTTTTCCATGGGTCCAGATGATGAAGATGTCATCAATGTAGCGCAAGTAGAGTAGGGGCATTAGGGGACGAGAGCTGAGGAAGCGTTGTTCTAAGACACCACCGATTTCCTGAGGAAACTACAGTCCATTGGTGATCTTCCTAAAAACACCATCCTAGCCACTATGGATGTAGAAGCCCTCTACACCAACATTCCACACAAAGATGGACTACAAGCCGTCAGGAACAGTATCCCCGATACTGTCACGGCTAACCTGGTGGCTGAACTTTGTGACTTTGTCCTGACCCATAACTATTTCACATTGGGGGACAATGTATACCTTCAAATCAGCGGCACTGCGATGGGTACCCGCATGGCCCCACAGTATGCCAACATTTTTATGGCTGACTTAGAACAACGCTTCCTCAGCTCTCGTCCCCTAATGCCCCTACTCTACTTGCGCTACATTGATGACATCTTCATCATCTGGACCCATGGAAAAGAAGCTCTTGAGGAATTCCACCATGATTTCAACAATTTCCATCCCACCATCAACCTCAGCCTGGACCAGTCCACACAAGAGATCCACTTCCTGGACACTACGGTGCTAATAAGCGATGGTCACATAAACACCACCCTATATCGGAAACCTACTGACCGCTATTCCTACCTACATGCCTCTAGCTTTCATCCAGATCATACCACTCGATCCATTGTCTACAGCCAAGCGCTACGATATAACCGCATTTGCTCCAACCCCTCAGACAGAGACAAACACCTACAAGATCTCTATCATGCATTCCTACAACTACAGTACCCACCTGCTGAAGTGAAGAAACAGATTGACAGAGCCAGAAGAGTACCCAGAAGTCACCTACTACAGGACAGGCCCAACAAAGAAAACAACAGAACGCCACTAGCCATCACCTTCAGCCCCCAACTAAAACCCCTCCAACGCATCATCAAGGATCTACAACCTATCCTGAAGGACGAGCCATCGCTCTCTCAGATGTTGGGAGACAGACCAGTCCTTGCTTACAGACAGCCCCCCAATCTGAAGCAAATACTCACCAGCAACCACACACCACACAACAGAACCACTAACCCAGGAACCTATCCTTGCAACAAAGCCCGTTGTCAACTCTGTCCACATATCTATTCAGGGGATACCATCATAGGGCCTAATCACATCAGCCACACTATCAGAGGCTCGTTCACCTGCGCATCTACCAATGTGATATATGCCATCATGTGCCAGCAATGCCCCTCTGCTATGTACATTGGCCAAACTGGACAGTCTCTACGTAAAAGAATGAATGGACACAAATCAGACGTCAAGAATTATAACATTCAAAAACCAGTTGGAGAACACTTCAATCTCTCTGGTCACTCGATTACAGACCTAAGAGTGGCTATCCTTCAACAAAAAAGCTTCAAAAACAGACTCCAACGAGAGACTGCTGAATTGGAATTAATTTGCAAACTGGATACAATTAACTTAGGCTTGAATAGAGACTGGGAATGGATGAGTCATTACACAAAGTAAAACTATTTCCCCATGGTATTTCTCCCTCCCACCCCACCCCCCACTGTTCCTCTGATATTCTTGTTAACTGCTGGAATTAGCCTACCTTGCTTGTCACCATGAAAGGTTTTCCTCCTTCCCCCCCCTGCTGTTGGTGATGGCTTATTTTAAGTGATCACTCTCCTTACAGTGTGTATGATAAACCCATTGTTTCATGTTCTCTGTGTGTGTGTGTATATAAATCTCTCCTCTGTTTTTTCCACCAAATGCATCCGATGAAGTGAGCTGTAGCTCACGAAAGCTTATGCTCTAATAAATTTGTTAGTCTCTAAGGTGCCACAAGTACTCCTTTTCTTTTTGCGAATACAGACTAACACGGCTGCTACTCTGAAACCTCAGAAAGAAAGAGGTTGAGAACCCCTATCTCAGAGGATCTTTTTTCTTTCATGCATTCATCACAGAAGGCATCTGGTGACTCACATTATCTGTTCTGAAGTTAGTCCTTACTTCTCACTCTCAGATGTTTCCTCTGTCCCTTTCTCCTCTGGAGGCAGCGGAATTTTGGTTTTCTTCCTTTTGAAGCTATTAAAAAGAGAGATTCCATTGCTCTATCAAGCTAGATGCCTCATTCTTTATTAAATCCATCAGCAACCCAAAAAAAGTTCTCCTTTTAAATATATCCTTAAAACCATCCCTTATGTCTTAAGTTTATTATGATAAGCATTTTGATACTCCTGTATTGGCACACAATAATTAATCATATTACTGAAATAAAATGCTTTTATTATTGTACTTTTGTGGACAATGTAATAATCTTAAAGGCTGAGATTTTCAACGAGACCTAGGGAGTTTGGTGCCCAAGTCCTATTGAAAAATCAATGAGAATTGGGTGCCTGAATCCCTTAAAACCATTTGAAAATCCCAAACTAAAACTGATATTTTCTTCTTACTGAGTTATTTAACTGTGTTCCAGTTCCATTAAAATGTTCTCATGAACGATGTGACTCTTGCCAAAACGCTTTCTTTTTTTTTTTTTTTTTTAGGTATGCATGGACTATAGCCCAGTGCAGAATTTGTGGGAATCACATGGGGTGGAAGTTCACAGCTGCTAAAAAAGATCTGTCTCCTCAAAAATTCTGGGGATTGACCCGATCTGCTCTCCTGCCTAGAATTCCAGAAGATGGATCAGGCCACGATAGAACACCATTACTTTGCCTGTAATCTAGTAAACCTGTTTTTGGAATGAATAAGCAGCCGCCAGTATCTCTCAATTGAACATGGTCGTGCTGCTTCTGATGCTTGCTTAAATTCGTTTTTTTTTTTTTTTTTTTTTTAATGAAAGCAAAGAAAAAGACAAGCATCATTACATTTTGGGTTTGGTGCACAGACAAGGTACTGTTGTTTCCAGATATACTGGGAATTGAAGGTTGTCTTAAAATTTGACAACTGGGAAGAGAAGTACAGTGAGAGACCAGAAAATGCATCTGATTCTAGGAACGTCAGATAAATGCTGAAACAGATTACTCAAATTTGCCACTGTATAATTTAAGAAGATGTTTACTGCTATTGAAGTACGGTAAAAGATATGCAAAAAAAAATACTATTAAACAGTATTTGATTCATACAATTTATGTATGATGGTAAATATCAAATTTTGTTTGTGGGATATTGACTACTAGTATACTTCAAGTATATTTTGCTGAGAAATCCTTGTTTCCAATTATATGAAATACTCCACGTTCACACAGGTTTTTTTCAAATGTTTGCCTAAACAAGTATCAAAGAGTGTGTCAGGTCCAAATCTCTGTACTGATTGATGTTGCATTGGTTAATGTCATCCTTGTAGCGATGCTGTAAATGGTAGAAGCCAAGCACTTACTGATATCTGCTGCTAAAGCAACTACTGTATAAAATTCCTTTTTAAAGGAATCCTGTATTAATTGTTTTGTCCTTATCAGTTATTTCATATACTTAGCATGTTTGACCTGTTGATTAGCAATAGTTTAAAAACTAAATTATGAATATAAAATGTACAAGTTGATTCCAGTGCATAAAATACATTGTCATTTGTTTCCATAATACATTAGTAAATTTCAGTCAATAAAATTAAATAGTTTTACATTTTTTTAAACAATTTCCCTCTGAAATTTAATTTACCTTGTATATATGCCTAAAGTTTGGTGAAGTAATCTGTGAAATACTTCACACTGGAAATTGCTCACATCCTTATTTTGACTAGGGAGAGGCAGCATACCTCTATTGCTTTTTATGTTTGCATATCATAAGTGAAAGGCTGTGCATTTATCATCATTCTTTCTTGATAAAGGAGTAATGTTTCTAAATAAAGCAGAAATCAAAGGCAGGTTTGTTTTTATGAGACACCATGCTACAGAAAAGGATGCCAAAAAGGGTGCAGCTTTTGCTGTTTTTTCAGAATGCACTTTGATGGTTGAATCTGAAGTTGACAGATTTCTCCTATAAATATATATATATTTTTCCCCTCTTCTGTTCACTCTTTATTTGTTCAAAGTAAATCTTAGAGATCCTGTATATGTGGTTACTTGTATTGTTAAAGAAAAATTATACTAAAATGTTTAAGATTATATTTATAAAATGCTTCATCCATCCCCACATACCATGTTTGTTCATTGTATGTAGCATTAATATGTTACTCCAGTAAAGGAATAAGGACAAATATCTTTAGGAGATAAGCCACTGACTTTACTGATGATGCCATGGTGTGTGTTGTACTGAAGCCAAAACAAGATTTTCAAGTAATACAAGATGTTATATGCTGAAAGGGTATTAGAAAAGTTTGTTAGGATATCTAGAGAGTAATGATGGTGTAACTCAGGTTTAATTCCTTGAAGCCTTCTACCTCTGTGCTTCTATCATGTTTTTTGTTATCCCATATACATCTGTAAAATCAAATTTCACTTTATTCTGCAACATTCTTAACTTATCAGTGAGCGGTGAAAAGCAATATTAGTTTAAACATAATTCTGAACAAATAGAGGGTGAAAGATGATTCATTTTCTTAAAGCATTCTCGTGTGAAAGGAGCAAGAGTCTGTGAATTATCTGTACTATAGTCATTCAAATTATATTGAGGGTGTTTTTTCTAACTTAGTTTGATTTTTTTTTTTCCTAAGGTACTAAGCACCTGAAGTTCCTATTGACATTACTGAGCTTTGTGGATGCCTAGCACTTTTGAAAATCATGTCATTCACTGTTAATATTCACTGAATTGTGGTGAGTGATTTTTTCAAAAAGGATGTTGTCTTCGGCTATCATCAAACCTAATAGTGTGCTTTTATTTTTGGCTAGGTCTGTATAAGTTTGCCTCAACTAAAAAGATCAGAATAACACAGTGAGACAATATTTTAGCATGAAATAGGCATATTTTTGGTATTGTGCATATATAAAAATGTAAAACTAATATAATCGAGTGAGTTCACTAAGAAGTTAATTTAGCAGTAACTTAATGTTTTTGTTTTTCACTCTGCCTAAAATTCTGTGTGATGTTTGCCATTACAAAATTCATGACATTTTCTAAGTTGAAAACGTGTGATTCAGGTTAATTGCAAAGAAGATAAACTCTGTTGTGGGACACCTAGCCATTAAAAAACTACAGCTGTAGGAATCGTTAATATGTACAGTAGGCCTTTTATAATATGGATATAGAATTGTAAAAGGTTCTGTACATTAGTTAGAATTTTCTATGCTTAGAAAAATGGGTTTTCTTTTCTGAGGAAAAACTACAACAATGTTAGGATTGTCAGCTGTTATCAGTAAGTTATTCAAATACAGAGATTACATACTTCTGAGAACCAAGTACTAAACAAATCAGTAAACATCATGAAAACAGTTGTTTCAGCTTCATTCAGTTGCGTCTTTTAAAGTCATTATTGCGGTATCACTAAGACACCACATTGATCTGAAAGTCCATTTCACTAACAAATATCAAGATTTCAAAATAATTTCTGTTAAATTTAGATGCATAAACAGAACCATAATATGTTTTCTGTTGCATGTAGCTATTTCTGTTCTAGAGTGTTTTGGAGTTCTATATCTTTTTATTTTATTTTATTTTATAATGCTATTTTTGTACATGAAACATTTTGTTCATCCACCTGTTTTCCACCTGACTCTTAAAACTTCTTTGTAAAGTTGCAGGTAGGGTAACACGCTCTGCTTTAACTGTTCCTTTGTCTGCCTTTTTAAACAAGTTTTCAGAAAATCTCATTGCTTGCAAACATTTGAGAAAAATAAAACTCTTTCAAATATATTTCAAAACAAATGCCTAGGATCATGTTTTTGGGTGGTGCTTGGCAGCAAAGGAAAGATAGTATTTGGTTTTGTATTATTGTTTAGATTGTGGTGTTATCCAAAATGCCCTAGGTGTGTTTCAAAATACGGAAGACACTGTTTCCACTTCAAAGAGAATGCAGACTGGAAAGGCAAAGAAGGACAAAAGGTGTAAGATAGTCACACAATATATAAGCAAAATGGTACACACATGGCTCAGTAATTCTACTGGGGTTTGTTTTGTTTGGTTGGTTTTGTTTTTGAAGAGAGGGCTAAATGAAACACCAAAGTCCCTCCTCCCTTCCCCTCCCCCATCAGCCCTTTTAGGGTGATCTCCCATCCTGAATTGGGTGGGACAGTTATGAAATGCAGAGTTCAAGTCCTGGTCCTGGGCTGAATGACTCCAGACAGCATTTGGCCCAGATTCCCTCCAGTGCCTGCCTGAGGCTCAGGGGTGGCACCAGCCTCTTCCCCGCGGCCTTAACCCCTCTCGAGATGAGGCCCTGCCCTTGCTCCTCCACCCCTGACAAAGGCAAAAGCCGGAGCTGGGCAGTAGCAAGAGCCTTCCAGGTCACTTTGGGGAGCCCCGGACCCTCTACCTGCCCTGGGCGGTGCTCTCTAAGGGGCAGGGACACAGGCATCTCGAGCATGCCAGAGCTCTGCCCAGGGGAGATGGAGGGTCCAGGGCTTTCCACAGTGGCCCAGGTTCCTGGGCAGCTCTTACCATTGCCTGGTTCTGGCTTCTGGCCTGGTCAGGGGGCAGGGCCTCAAGAGGAAAGGAGAGGCAGGAGATTGGGGGAAGAGGTGGGGCCTTGGGGGCAGACCACAGTGGGTGCAAGGCTCCTACATGTGTCCCACTTTTGCCTTTTTGAAAAGATGGTCCCTCTAAACCCTTTACATCCACCCACCCAAGCAATCCTAGCTTCAATTCCAATCTTTATCTCCCTCTCTTCTAGCATTCCACTGTTTATCTTCATTTAAATGAGTAAATCCTTCATTAACAGAGGTTTAGATAAATAAGTAGATAACTTAGGCAGCTAGTTTTTGAAAGGCATCATGGAAGAAGTGAGTTTTGAGGAGAGGGTAGCTATGAGAAGTTCAGGAAAAGTGTGCCATCCTCGGGGAGTTGTGTGGAAAAAGGCTCAGAGACAAATACGGGAGAGGCAGACAAATGGTATGTTGAGCCTGGCAGAATTAGCAGAGAGGAGGGGAATGAGGATGTGATAAGACCAGAGAAGATGAGGCAAAATTATGTTGGGCATAGTGGTTCTCAAACTGTGGGTCGAGACCCTGTTTAATGACGTCATCAGGGCTGGCTTAGACTTTCTGGGGCCAAAGCCTGAGCCCCACTGCCTAGGGCCAAAGCTGAAACCTGAGCCCAACTTCCCTGGCGCCAGAGACGAAACCCAACAGCTTCAGTCCTGGGCATCAGGGCTCAGGTTACAAGCTGAAGCCCTTGGGTTTTGGCTTTGCGTCCCTCCCCTGCCTGGGACGGTAGAGCTCGGGCTTTGGGCCTCCCCAGCCCCGACCCCAGCGCAGCAGGGCTTGGGCAAGCTCAGTTCCCCCTCCTGGGGCTGTGTAGTAATTTTTGTTGTCAGAGTGGGGGTCTCAGTGCAATAAAGTTTGATAAATCCCAACGTAGAGCCTTAAAAACTGTTACAAGCATCTTGAATGTCTAAGATAAGCACAGGGACTAGCCAGCTCCAGGATGGGGAGAAATATAAAAATGATGGGTTTCAGAGTAGCAGCCGTGTTAGTCTGTATTCGCAAAAAGAAAAGGAGTACTTGTGGCACCTTAGAGACTAACAAATTTATTAGAGCATAAGCTTTCGTGAGCTACAGCTCACTTCATCGGATGCATTCGATGAAGTGAGCTGTAGCTCACGAAAGCTTATGCTCTAATAAATTTGTTAGTCTCTAAGGTGCCACAAGTACTCCTTTTCTTTTTATAAAAATGATGTAAAGCCACCATCGCTCCACCTCTTGCTCAAGTCCTGCATCAAGTGCAATTGAGCCAGAGCAAAGACTCAGCTTAGATATGAACCCACCAATATGCTCATAAACGTGTGCTATCACATGAACCAGGAGCATTTGGACCTTGTCTAATCTGAGCTTTTTCACCTCTAATGTTCTATCCTCTGGGCTGGGTTACCTAAAGAAATAGAGTAACTTGGTTTAGCTGTTGACATTTTTGTTCTAAGTACAGCCCAGGAACTAATTTTCTGTCAGACTCCCAAGCCCCACTGCTGAACCAACTGTGCAGTAATGAAGGTGGGAGGGGAGACAGGAAATGTTTGGGCACCACTGAGCTAAGGGCTTAAGTCGCTTGAAAATGACTCTTAGGCATGTATCTTGCTTAGGCACTTCTGAAAATTTTATCCCTAGACTTGATGTAAAGTGGGAAGAGTTTTCTCCAGTTACCTGGCAAGAATTATAATGGAGGGTAGTTAGTATTACTGCCAAATACCAGTAAGTCTGAAATGTAAATCTTGCCCTGTTCCTGTTTGTTAATGTTTTACCAATGCTGGTGTATGACTAAGTTTCTGCAGAGGCTTTTCAGGTCATACTTTGAATGTAGACTGAAAGCGTTTGCTATTTTTAGTATATTCCAGCAGTTTAAAATCTGCTGGAATATACATAGACATGGCTGAAAAGCTATTCAGTGCTACATATTATTTGCATTTCTAACTTCTCCCTTCCCACACAAGATCTAGCAAGCAAGAAAACCCATACATGCATTTCCTCATAAACAAGCTGCCGTTGATTGGCTTACCAGATGCTTGACTCCATACAAATGTAAGATGTCTGCCCCTCTTCCTTGGGAGAGCCCACGGTTTTCAGCATTGTGCAAATCCGCTAGGGGCTAGTGACAAATGCATAGCTATTATGTTGGGCATGGGTTGATAGATTCTGCATAGAAATGTAAGCATGTACTATATGAAGAGGACAGATCCTGAGCTTGTTGTCTAAAGATATTATGACTAAATGAGGCTGTACAATTTGTACTTAAGGTTATATGCAGGTAGAGGAGCATGTTGAATTGAATTTCAGACTTTCAAAGAGCTATTGTGTTATGAAGAAATTACCTAAAATGTCAAGACTTTTAAATCCTTGTTCTTTTACATTGATAATGAAGGGCACTGATAGCTCCTTTAGCACTAACATTCTGTTAAAGCAACAATCTTTACTACCCCATTGAAATTCAAAGAGGATTTTGTGGGGAGGGGGAGGAAGAGAGGGAAGAATTATTAGACTATAACCAGTCATGCTTCACTGTATTCTATAGGATTTGCTGATTTATTGAAGCTCATAAGAAAGGTCAACTACCTGAATAAAATCAGTGATAAAATACTAGATAAGGATAAAGATATTATCACAGGCTTTACTTAATCCACAGAGAAATTACAAAGGGTTTGGAACGGCAGCATGTTATATAACTTCTTTAAAGTTTGTGTGAATTTTTAAAAAAATAAATATGACTTTTAGAGGACTAAGAGGACAAACTGATTGAAAAGCTTCATCTATGTCTGAATACGGTAGCACTTGTCTATAAAGGGCTGCAATCTGTATTTTATTCTCTGTGCACATTTTCTTCACCTATTAGTAATTCCATTTGTAATATATATACGAACAAAAAGGTTAGTATTGTCATAAAAACTATCAACTGAGACTGTGAGAGTCCCCAGAAGTTAATGAGCCTTCATGTCTATACCAGATGGGCAAGTAAAATAAGGATAATGTTCTGCCTTCACATTCAGCCAAATGGATCCCAATGCACAAACATTGGTTGTGCAAGCTATAGAGGAATCACTCTTGCTCCAAATTGAAGTACAACAGCGTATGAGGTGAAACACAACAAACTCTAACAGAGCACAGCAGGACTTCACAAAAGTTTAGGAAGTAAAGAATAATTTGCAGAAATGAAAGCATGTGGGAGATTTTAATACTCAGTGATGTAGTGTTTATTCAGGTGTAGACCTCTATCTGCTTTTAAAACACGGCTAATGTATCATTATTTCCTTTTGATGGATGGGGAAATGGGAAGTGACTTACATAAAGTAGTCGAATGATTCAGTAAGAAACTAGGATTAGCACTCAGGGCCCAGGACAGAATCAAGAGACCTGTCTATGAGCTATTTGGCATACCTAAATAGGAAAAGTATAATTACCCAAGATAAAAAGAGGGATTAGCCCTTCTGTGAAAATGTTCATGGCATCTGCACTGACCATAAATAATGAGGGCCATGTTCTATATTTCATCCAAAAGACAATGGGTAAAATTTTCCAAAAGTGCTCAAGTTATTGAGGAGCCAAATCCCATAGACTTTCAATTAAAAAAAAAATACAAAAAGTAAATAAAAGAATACAACTAAGTGGACAAATAGGGCCAGAGCCTGAGATCCTGTAAATTGATAAATCTCCGCTGAAATTGATGGAGCTACAGCAATGTATACCAGCTGAAGATCTGACCGATAGCATTTAAAAATACAGTTCAAAAATCTGAGCTCTGAGGCAAACGTAAGTGTTGTGCATTCATTATATTGTTTGTTTGCAGTGGAATGCAGCCATAGGTAAGAAAAACCCCATAGAAACTACCTTGCAGTGAGGGAGGCTGTCTGTCACACAATGAGCAATAATCAATACCAAATTTGCAAACTGCGTCTTTATTTTCATTCACTGAGCGTAACAATCAGTACCATGACCTTGATTCTCCAGCTGTGCTTGGGATGCAGAGGAGAGTGGCCGTTGCAGAGAGTCGTTTGTAGCCTTCTCATTCTTTGACACCTGGCTCTGGTGGATGTTAGAACAAGAAGGTGGGCCTACTGTAGCTGAGTCAGTGGCGTAAGGTCCATAATGGACCACCACAGTCCACTGTTCTCCCTCCTGCCCTTGCGAATACCTGACAATCCACACACCCCATATTAGCTCTGGTTACCCTACAGAAGGGAAATTCTCTACTAGCCATTTTAAAACCATCTTGTGCAAAATGGCTTCAGCAGACCAGCAAATCCAACTATACTCATCTCGCTAAGAACAAATACTGGGAGAAAAGTGAGTAACCATCACATGCCTGCCAATTGTAACTTGCCTTCATCGGATACTTTGTATTCATGTATTGAGCTGTAATGCACTGGGGCCATATTGGCACAGTCTCAGGAAGTTTGAATATGTACGCTGTGGTCCTTTTGATAAAATAAACTACAATTGCATTAGCAATGTATTTGTTGTAAAATGATTCTGCCCAATACCTGGGGAATACTATTCGCTTTCAGTGAGCATGAAGTTTGAATAAAACTTTTGTCATAAAATAAAATGAAGTTTAAATAATCATTTTCTCATGTAGGAGCAACAGATTTGTCTTTGTCTTTAAAAAGAAACCATCATCTTATTGCAAATGCAGCATAAGTCCCTTCATAAATCAAATTGTGTCTGTTCATTGCTGAAGTCTATGCTTGGAATAGAGATAAGACTTTGAAGAGTAGGGGGAAAATTAAAATGCTGCTTTTGTCACTAGCCTGCAGTCTGGGTAGCTGCAAACATACCTTATTAATCCAAAATCATAATGATTTAACCCTTGATGACGTAGAGTACGTTTTTCTTCAAAAGAACATTTGCAATTTAGGAAGCCAAACAATACAGTCATAATATTATTCTTATTTGTCTTACAATAGCACCTGGGATCTGTAGTAATGGACCAGGACCCTATTGTGCTAGGTCTTGTACAAACATACTACAACAAAAGATGGTTGCTACCCTAAAAGACTTTACCTTGCACTTCTATTGCACCATATGCCATAGAATCTCAAGATATTCAAAGCAATAAAGCTACAACACTCCTGAAAGCAAGATAGGTATTATGTGATGTGAGTCAGGTGAACTGAGGCAAAGCAATGTGACATGATTTGAGGAAGGTCACGGAGTGAGTCAATGGCAGAGTCAGGAATAGTACGCAGGAGGCTTTCCCCTTTCGTCATCCACATGCTGAGAGGAATAAGTTTCTAACCCCAGTCTGTTAGATACCCTGAGACAATGACAGATGTGTGAACTCACCCCAACTCATTGGAATGTCAACCCTGGAGCCCAATGATGTTATTATCTGCACTATATATATGTATACATTTGCATTAAGCACCAATAACATTAAGCCCAAATAATGTAATGGTGATACAGCCTAAACTGGTCTATATCATAATCCTGTTCACTCATGCTAAGTATCCCATAACACCTTGTATTTGCTGAAGTAAGCACATGACACAGGCAGATAGGAAACCTGTCAAAATCAAGATACATTCATTCTATGTCTTAGTACAAGCTAGGGAAGGATCCTCACAGATGGAATGCTAGTATCCAAAACAAAAATAAGGAAGGAACAGAACAACAGATTACAGAACTGGAACAAACTGATTGGTTGGATTTTAGTGACGTGTAAAGAAATGTGTAACTTGTAAAACCATATAATACCAGCTGAAAGGTGTAACTTGGGGAGCACACCTTCTGCGTAGGGGGAATGTAACATTGCTGCACGAGTCTGCTCTTCAGAGAATGGTATTATAGAACCATTTTCCTGTACCATATTAATAAATCAGACTGGCTTTGGTTATTTGGTCTCTTACATATATTTCATAACGAACTAACAAACCAAGCTCTGGTCAAGCAATTGACTCTACAGTTTATCAACAATACCAGCACTAACTATTTAATTGCTTAGTATTTTAGCGGATAGCCTGGGGCAAGGGGAATTGCTGCAGTGAAAGCAGTGCAACAGTGAAAAAGGTTGAGAGAAAGAGAGCAAGGGAGAAGAGCAGAGAACAGAAGATGGTGGGGAAAGAGAAATAGCAATGGTCCTAAAGTGGAATAGATTTTCTCTCTGGTAAGTGATACTGTAACTATAGGGTACTGAACACACAAATAATGGTAGTAACTAAAGTCAATTCACCACACACGTTCTATCCTTGATCTTTGCACTAACTTCCCATTGCCAGCGGCAGGAGATGTTTTGTGGGCTGAGGGCAATCTGAAGTCCTAAATTTATATCCCAGCCTGTAAACTATATTAAAAATGGAATTCAGTCTCCTCAACGAATGAGTTTAACATCTTATTCTAGGTACATGTTAGGCCATCCCATTGCCATGGTGTCAGTGAGTGTGAAAGGCATTTATTTTCCCAACTCCTCTGCATGGTAGGGAAGTGTAGGGGCAAGGTTGCTGAAGATTGGTGAGGAGCTAAGTGGTGGACTGAGTATGTGACTGGATGTAAGCGAAGGATGCAGGCAGTTTCAATTAACTTTGTCCGACAGATCCTGCCAAAAGACGTAGCATAGCTCAGCATATTTTTGCCTGTAAATGAGTCAGTTTATGTAATAAGCATAAATCAAGCATATAAGAATGTAGCCAGCTGTTGACCCCATGTAACCCTGAGATAAGTGTGGAGAATATAGTGCTGCGGAGGACTCCCCACCGTCGGAGTCCTGCCTGGTCAGCTGTCCCGATCGGCCAGAGTCCCCTGCAGCCCCTCCACGCATCCTAGGGGCTCCCTGCACAGATTGGAGCATAAGTTCTTCCGTCCTTCAATAAAGCATAGTTTACTATTCTTAGGCCTGAGTGTCCACCTAGTGATGACATCACATGACTCAATAGCGTTCTTTGGTCCCGGCATATCAAGATGGGCAGAAAATTTTCTTTCCCATTAACTACACAGAATAAAGGATTGGATGACGTTGGCTGAGATTGTCTACCCGAAATACTTGGGCCGTAGTGCCAGGTGGCATTTATCACCACGTGGGAGTCTTCATGACTATGGCCCCTCTCTTGGAGTCAATCACCCATTCCTTGCAAGAAACGGGGCTGCGTACAGCTACCTCCTTACAAAGTGGGGTGATCTTCCTGAGAACCCCACCATTCGGTAGTGTACACACAGAACATGGGTGAGCCTGCTTTAAATTTGCCCTCTGCCTGACGTAAGAAGGGCTTTGAATATAGGTCTCTCACTATGCCAGTGAGTGCCAAACCACTGGCCTATTCTGAGGTGGGTCACTGGTACTGAAGTTGTTGTACAAATAATTATTTGGGCTGGAGAGTTCCTGAGAATGCAGCTGTATTCATGTGAGACGTGGGCAACCCAATTTCAAATCCCTTCTCACTAGGCAAAGGGAGAATTGAACGGGCAGGAGCCCCCATCCCACTTAAGTGCCCTAATTACTGGGCCAAACAGTTATAAGAGGAAACCATTCTGCCCCAGGCTGTTTTGTGTGACATTAGGCATGCTCTGTGCACACCTACCAGTAGAGATGATGTGTTTGGGGGGGGGGCGGCAGTGGGGCGCCCACGCTGAGATGTGGCCCCTCCTCCCCCAATTTTTGCCAGGGTTTACACCGGATCATCAGACCCATCTAGTGAGAGCTGCTGCCCTTGTTCCCTTTGTCCTGCCCTGAAGCTGCCCCTGGCCTGTGTCTTTGCAGCCTTCATCCCTTCCCTGCTTCTTCTCCATGCTGCAGCTGGAAGCAGCTCCTGCCCCTTCCCATGCCTCACAGTACCAAAAGGCAGCTACCACCTCCAGGTTGTTGCTGGCCATGGATATAGCCCAGCTGCCTGCAGCATGGCCAAGAAGGGGTTAAGCCATAATGAGGCATTGTGCACCAGGGACCTGGCTGCACAGCCAAGCAAAAGGTGACTCAGTGGGGAAGGCACCACCTGCAGGAGGAGCCACACCTTACATGGCTTCGGGTGCAAAGCCTAGGGGCTGGAGCAGCCCCTCTGGGCCTGGGGGGGGGGAGGGGAGGCTCAACCTCCCCACCCCACCACTTCTCCCAAGTGGCCGCCCCACCCCCCCCGAGTGTGCCCTGTCCTTGTTCCTCCCCACGCCTCTAAGAGCCTCCTGCATGCTGCGAAACAGCTGATTGTAGTGAGCAGTACTGCTGGGGGGGTGGGAGCTGGCTGCCAGTGGGCATCGATGCCTATGCTCAGGCTGAGCAGGGCGGCAGAGGGGTGAAGCCCCTGCCTGGGGCACTGCCACACAGCCTGAAAAATTCGGGGTGGCTCTGGACTGGAAATGACATCTCTCTCTCACTGGGAGAGGGGTGTGCCCCGCTGAAGGTTTATGGAGCAGCAGCAGGGCTGGGTATGTGTGTGTGTGGAGGGGCAAAGCAGGGAGGGGCCAGAGAGAGGAGGCACTGAGGGAGGAGGCAGCAAGGCTGGCCGATGAGTGGGCAGCAGAGATGACACATGAGGCAGTCACGTACCCCCCCCCTTTATATTGTGGGCCCCCCCCCCCATCGACAGTTATGCGTTGCCTCTGCATACCAGATCACACTCATATAAGAATCCTGTTGGGGCTTAGGCAGAAACATAGGCATAAAGGACTTTTAGTGCCAAAAGTTGGGAGCTTTGGGAAGGCAGGCACCACCAGCGTTTGGAAGCAGCTGTGTAGGAAGGCTGGGGGTGCCTAAATGTTGGATTTAGGCATCTAGAGAGGGAGTCAGTCACCTTGTTGTAGCTCATTAGCACTGGCAGAGAAGAATACCAGATTAGATGGCTCGTGAGTGCATTCCTGCTTGGCAATTCCTGTGCTATAGTCTTTTGCACATTGGGTAACCGGTGTATACTGCAAATTACCCAAGCTGATATTGTCAGCATTATATGGTCAAGCTCTGCATAATGCTATCCATTTGGGGCTGTTATAAGAGGAACAAGCATTCCTTCAACAGCAGGAAGGCAGGCAGGTGCAATGACAATGAAGAACACATTTATTGTGGCACATTCAAGGGAAATCCTGCTGGTTATTGTAAATTTGAAGTCCTTGCCATAAATGCCAAGTTTATTTTAGAGCTTCCCCGATGAAACACAACCTTAACTCCAGGTCTAACAGTCACCACTGTTATCTTGCTAGATGCACACTCTCATAGAATTTGCTTTTGACTGAGAATTTAGTGTTTGAGAACGTTGCAATCCAATCCAATTTCCTCTGTTACCCACATCACGGGCAATGGCATTTTGAGGCCCACTTAAATGTATCCATCTTATTGCTAAATGATAAACACTTGTAACTACGCTATAGCAGACAATAGTTATTTTATCAATACCCTTCCAGTGTTTCTTAAACATTTATATGTGAAAGACAAAATTCTTAATTGTCCAAACCATTACTTGTCAGCTAGCTGAGGTGGTGGGAATAATTCCCAAATGTAAGCATAGCACAACCACAGCAGATGTGCCTAACTTACAAACTATTGCCCTGACCTTGCTGTAGGAACCATGAAAGTAGCTTTCTATGCCTGTTCCAAGCACCAATGAAATCCATATCCGGCGCTAAACCGATGTGGAGAAATGGTGTCTGTGAATACCCAATGGTAGCACTGGACCCTATAATGCTAATAACTTGCATGTAAGGCTCTGCGAGTAGGTTTTCAAAAGCAAAACCAGCACCCAACTCCGACTGACTTTAAGTGGCAGTTTGGCATTTGTGCCTTTGAAATATATCCCCTAGTTTAATGAAGCCTATTTTAGCACTAGACCAGGGATCAGCAACTTTTGGCAAATGGCCCACCAGGGTAGAGGCCCCTGGACAGTTGGGCTGGTTTGTTTACCCTGCCACGATAGCTCAGTGGTTTGAGCATTAGCTTGCTAAACCCAGGGTTGTGAGTTCAATCCCTGAGGGGGCCATTTGGGGCAAAAATTGGGGATTGGCCCTGCTTTGAGCAGGGGGTTGGACTAGATGATCTCCTGAGGTCCCTTCCAACCCTGATATTCTATGATTCTATCGCGGCTCCCACGGTTCGCCGTTCCAGGCCAATGGGGGGCTGCAGGAAGCAGCGGCCTGCACATCCCTTGGCCCACACCGCTTCCTGCAGCCCCCATTGGCCTGGAGCAGCAAACCGCGGCCAGTAGGAGCCGCGATCGGCCAAACCTGCAGATGGGGCAGGTAAACAAACCCAGGCTTTCCCTAGCGGGCCATGGGCCAAAGGTGGCTGATCCCCCCACTAGACTTTAAGAACAACATGGGCTGTTTGAACTAAAATGAAACTTGGTAAGGGGAAAAAAAAGTATCTGAGTTTTTTTCAAATGCCACAGCTCTAAAACTCAAACACGATTTGAACAATATGTTCTTGATTTTAAAAAAAAAAATCTGGCCTCAGATTACAAATATTAAGGTGAAAGTTTGGAAAACTGGTTTTATGGGCTGATGTTAGCCTTATGTGTAAAACTTCAGCTCCAATTGGAAGCTCCCAGAGTTGAGCAGGTCATTTTGATGTCAGGATTTAGAGGTGTGAATTACATGGGTTGTTAACAGGCAATTTAGCAAGTCTGAAATGTTTAGCTAATGTCTGTACAGCACTTTGAAATGTAAAACCCTATATAAGTGAGCTGTAGCTCATGAAAGCTTATGCTCAAATAAATTTGTTAGTCTCTAAGGTGCCACAAGTACTCCTTTTCTTTTTGTGAATACAGACTAACATGGCCGCTACTCTGAAACCTATATAAGTGGTAAGTATTGCTATAAAGTGAACAAGAAACAGGGGGGAAGACAACACAAGAATGCCCTGGAAGTGGGGGTTGCCAAGCCTCCAGGACTGTCCTGGAGTCAGCAGGAATTAAAGATGAATCTTTAATTAAAGATTATGTCATGTGATGAAATCTCTAGGAATACTGCCAACCAAACTTGGCAACGCTACCTGGAAGCCACTCATGCATACTTGTGAACACTCCCACTCAAGCCAGGCCTCAGCTGCCCTGCTCATCACTGATGTCAAAGTGGCTTGAGTGCTGGACTCAACCAATGATACCTGGCTCTCAACGTGCTATGTGTTTTCTAAAGACATCAAACCCTACATTCTATGTACTCCAAGAGGCCTCAGGCCCTTACAGTTATTTTCCTACTAACCTCCCTCCAGTAAGCCTTTACATTTAGAGTTCTCAGGGGGCATAAAAAGCCCCAATGTAGTGATAATACTGCTCCCAGCCTGCTGGCTCTGCCCTTTCCTTTTGAGATGCATTCAGGCCCATTTGGGACATTAATGATATTGACACAAAGCACAGTAAATACATTCATTAAACCTCACAACTCACCTTGGTGGTACGAAATTAGTATTATTCTCCATTTTGCCCTCCTCAGGCGGTTCCTTATCTGAGGTGGTGGCATATAGGTAGTCTTTTCTTGTCCCTTGGGGGTGTTGGGAGAACAGGTATCTGGAGAAGATGGGGGGCAAATGAGCTGCTTGCTGAAGGCAGGAGCCCCCTTGAAGTTCTGCACCAAGCGAGGCTGAATCCATCTTGTTGTACTGTGCTATGGATCCTGACTGAAAGAACTCCCTTCTCCCTGGGATGATGGTTGCTACCTCAGCATGGTATCCTTAGTAACACATTCTAAATATTAGTCCTTTTCTAAGCATCCCATTAATGGACATCCCGGGATGGTTAGTCTGGAAGACTACAGAAGCAGAGTGGCATTGCCTTGTTTATAGCTACTCCCACCCCTGTTTAAGCCTGGCAGCACTGACTCTTTGCAAGAAAAAACAGAAGGGACAGAAAGCAGAAAGAGACAGGGGAAGGGCACTTTCAACTCTTCCTCCTGGTTTTCTCCATGAGGAATCTTCCTCTGCTGCTTGGTGGTTGGGAGCTCTTTTGAAGGATAAAAGAAATATGGTGTATCAGAATAGAATCATCAGTCGCTTTCAGTGACACAGGACAACAAATGAGGAAGCCTGTCTGCACACCATGGGGGGGACGGGTATGAAAAATCTGAGGACGTCTACACTACAAAATTACCTTGCCTTAACTTGCATTGGCAGACGGCCCCTGCAGTTATTAAATTGCTTGTGTGTATGCACACTTGGCTCCTTATGAAAGCAGTGTGTCCCCTCACCAGGAGCACTTGTATCATCAGAGTGGGGAATTGTGGGATGGCTTCTGAAGGCCAGTAACAGTCAACATAATTAACAGTGTGTACACTGACAGCGTGTTGACCAAATTAGATAGACTGACTCTAGGCTGCTCAGAGAGGTGGTGTTACAATAGGCTTAGAGAGGCACTTACGTCGGTAGGAGCCAAATGTAAGTGAAGACACTGCCTCAACTAGATTGACACAAGGCCGTTTGTCACGCTAACCATGTAGCATAGACCAGGCCTGAATTTGCTTAGTTACTCCAACTTTACAGAAACACGAGAAATAATCCATTCAACCATCATGCTGGCAGCCACCTCAGAGAAAGGGGCACAGTATTTAGAAACAGGGATGTCCTACAGCCCACCAAACCCAATTTAATGCAACTTATATGGAACTTTACAAATTAATACAAATTATGAATACAATAATATATAACTTAATTAAGCCACTATTATAGAATGCACTACTTAAAGTAAATTTGATCATCATCTCTGCAACAGCTTTGTTGCTTAATTATGAAATTGAAAAAATTAAATTTCATACTGAATTAGAAAAGAGCTATTAACAGCAGCTTTTAATGTTTTTTAGAATTTAATAGAATACAGTTTGTTTAAAATGTTAGTCATTTACAGATATGAAAATTGATGTCTCACATCTTTTAATTTCTTCCAAATTCTGTGAAACAGTAATGTTGAGTATTCAATGAACCTGAGGTAGGGACCATGAATTTAAGAAGAATTTTAATTGGGCTATTTGATCTGAGATGCTAATCAGGTTGCAATAAAAACAGAGTGATTGTATTTAATCACACTACTTTCAAAGCAACTTGCTTCTCCATCTGCTGACAGTGTGAAGTTTAAGGATGGAAAAGTCAAAGATGCCAAACCCGCCCTCAGAGTTTCACCCTGAAAAGAGAATTTTCAAAGCTGCCGCATTGAGTTGCTACCTCAAGGGGCTGCTTTAAGGATTAATTTTAAGTTTGTAAAGTGTTATAAGTTCCTTAGAAGGAAGAATCTACTTCAGTGCTAAATTGTATCCTGTTTTCCCAGGCAAAATTAAAAAAAAAATACTTTAACAAATTGTAAAAGGTAGAATGCTGTGACAAGAATATCAACAGACTAACAAAATACAACCATGCTCTTATTAGTATGAAAATACAGTACTCAAGGATTTATGTTTTCTCCTCAGTTTCTGATCATTGGCCCTAAATATCTACAGAACAATATATCATGCCTTGACTGTGTAAGTAACTGGAATTCCAACCCGCCCCGTAATTAGCTACATGAAAGCACACAAATACACGTCCTGCTGTAAAACTGCTCTGATTTTACTACTATCTAATGTTAGAGTCATTGTCTTTTTTCCTGAACTAATCCCACTAATTTAAATTCAACTATTCATTGAATGACACTAAACATAAGTAAGGGTAGCAGGAACTAGACCCTAAGTCAGTTATTTTGAGAGGTGTGGGGGGGATTATGGTAGTAAATATATTTTTACAATTAGTTTCTTATCCCCTCAAATGCTAGACATTTTTTTACATATACACCCCTGTACATGATTCAGGTTCACTTTGCCTTCAAGCAAACACACCCTAACCCTTTTACTCCCTTTGATATCTGTGACTGTAGGGAAAGGTAAGAAGGGAATTACTTCTAGTCAGTAAGGAGAATAGGAAGTGGTTCTCTTTTACTATGACAAAATGTGATTACCTGACACTAGGAGGAGAAATCTGGACTAGCTGCTCTGGATCTTCTTTAGTTTTCAGTGGTTACATGTTACACTTTAATATTCCTCATTTCATGTATAAAAATTAAAATATACTTTAAGAAAAAAGACAGAGGGACTCCAAAAATTTGTATACTTGTAAAATGAGAAACAAATGGTTGAAAAATCATAAGACATAAAAAGTACTTATACCCAAGTAGATATTTATGGTATCGATTTAGACTAGTCATCCGTTTAATCTAAAGTTGATTTTGGAATTAAGATAAAAACTAAAACCTTTAGGAAAACAGGGTTGTTTCACATGATAAGATATCATTTGTTTGGGAACTGCTGAAGTGAACCTTTCAAGCTGATACTCAGCTTTGACTATAAAAAAATATTTAGATCTCATTAGTCTAGGAGCATTAGACTCCCCCAGGCAAAAATAATGCATTAAAGAGGTTTTTATCTGGAGCACAGAAGTCATCCACCTTGTCTGTAGCTAAATCAGAATATCAAAAATCCTTATGTCACCTCTACTTGCCATTAGGAACACTGGAGATAAAAACCCCCCAGGTATTCTTTATGTACCATTTAAACATAAACAGAGGTAGAGTTTTCAGTCAGATTGGCAGAAATAAAGCCCCATGTTACTGCAGAGCTGAACTCCTGCATTCAAAGCATAGTATGAATTTTGAACATGAAACAATTCTGCGCCTAAAAGTCTTGAACTCAAATGCAATATTGGCTGGTAGTAGCATTATATTTACAAATATTTTGATTCTTCCTGTAACAAGGTAAATACAATTATGTGTATTACTAAATCATCATCAAACCCTACTACTCGTACATTTTACACCTTCTTTACACAACTTAAGAGTTCTTCTTTATCCATTTGGTAACCACTCTTCTTCCACTGATCCCTTAACTGCTGTAACATTGTTCCAATTTCCTTTCCAGAAGAAATTCCCATTTTTCTTAAATCATGGCCACTGACAGGAAAAGAAGGGACAGACCACTCTTGCATTTCCTTTAGAAGATGCTCCTCTCCTTGGTATTTTAGAAGCTCACAGATCCTGGAGTTCATATCAGGTTCCCTAGACTTAAAAACAAAAACACACAACAACTATTAAGTGTCAGAAAACAGCTTAGTCTCAGATCAGCTGATGTTGTTCCTCCTCAACATCACAAACACACACCACAACTGGCACTCTTGACAGCCTGTAAGGCCCGAATGGGCAAGTTAATATATACATAACATCTCCATTTTGACTGTGCAGTTGATTAGGTTTCCCTAACATCTAACCAAGATTGGCACTTGCAAGAGAGCCACTGTAGCTACCAGACTGACTCAGATAAGTAGTTGGATTTAGCATTTTGGGGAAGGTGGAACAAAATCGGAAGATATTTTTCATCCCAAGTGAGTGAGCCTGTCTTTTATTACTTAGGTTTGCAACTCGGGGATTTTGGCAGATCCTTGGAGGCTTCTGGAAACCCAGATAGTAGTAGCAGTAGTGGCCATTATTTCTGGTATTATAATTGGCAAAGAGGTTATTACCAGAGTAATCCATGCCTTGCTCACCTCCAGCTTAGAGTACTGAGTGTACTCAACATGGGGCTACATTTGAAAATTATTCAAGCTTCAGCTGGTGCAGAATGGGACTGGCTGCCTACTTAATAGTACTTCTCATAAGGAACATATTATACCTGTGTTTCAGAGACTACACTAGCTTCCAGTTCATTTTATGCACAATTCAAATGGTAGAATTTGATCTATAAAGCTCTTTATGGTTATGGTCCCTTGAGATCAACCTTTTTTCTTCTGTGTTAATACAGCAGAAGAGATCAGCTGGGACAGCCAGAGCCAAACTAACAAACCATTCCCCAGATATGTTTACAAGGAATTGTGTAGCACTGACTCAAACTTTTGTTTCAGATGTTTAACTCCAACATTTCAAACCTAGCTGCCTTAAAATTAGACCGATAGACCCATGCAAAAGCTGCCACCTTACGGAGTTGGGGCAGCTCAGCACTGCTAAAAATGATATTACTTCTAAGAAGGTGCATACATATGGATTTTAGGAGCCTAACACAAACCATCAAATTTGAAAATTTTGGCTTTTTTAGGTATCAAAGTGTGATACAGGTGCCCATGCGAATGGCAGCTTTGAAGGGGGCCTCAAAATATCAAACCTTGGTGTTTTATGTTGCAAGTGATAGATTTATTATAGTAATTAACTTCCTGACAACCCCTCCTCTGACCCCCAAACCTCCCCACCTCAGTTCCATACTTCTCCCACCCACACGCAACAACCCTCTAGGTTCACTCCCAGGCTCCTTCCCTCTCCTTCAGCTCCTCCGTTGCCCTGACTCCCCCAAGCCGTTGCACGGCTTCTGAGGGGTATGAGAAATATGTTTCTGAATTGTAGTTTAAATGAATTACTCAAAGTTCTGTATTAATTTGTCTAGTAAGGAATCTTTTTATCAAAAAACATTTCCTGAATTATTATTTTTTTGGCTGTATTATTACTGTCATACTTGCTGACAGGTATTTTGAAACAAATTACCAAAATAACTGAAACTGGTGTAATTGTAATGGTGTTATTTTGACAAATAAAATATGCAGAATTTTAAAATATTATGTGCAGAATTTTTAGATACAGAATTCCCCCATGAGTAAACTATAGTTAACTCTGTATAGCACTTTTCATCCACAAACCTCAAAGTACTTTTGAAAGGAAGGAAAGTATCATGATCCCTATATTACAGGTGGGGAAACTTTGGTGTATAGAGGTGAAGTAACTAACCCAAAATTACAAAGCAGGTCAGTAAAATGTCTGGGAATAGAACGCAAGAGTCCTGATACCCTGTCCAGGGTCCTCTGCGTTGGACGATGCTGCCTCTTTTCCTGTCTGTCTTAAGTGAGAGCTTTGAGTTTAATATAAGAAATAAAACAGACAGTGATGTGAAATGCACTTACATCTATAATGAAGTCTTGGTATGGTTTAAGTGGTTCTGGATTATCTGTAGCTTTGATTAAGTCTCTTCTATGCTTCACTATAAAAAGGCCAAGGTTTTTCTCTTCTTTTGAGATTTTCAGCCTCAGATCGAGTTTTATGACATCATCCTGCACCTTGAACAGTGATGTTAGAACGGTCATTGGTTTTGGAAACAGATTCTGAACATTTTTACTGACTTTGTCAAATTCCTCTAAACTCCCATTAACAGGTAATCCTGAGGGGGAACACACAAAAAGCATCATGAAATAGTGTTACAAAAGAACTAGCAAATCAGGAGAAGAAATGCTCTAATCAAGTACTGCACAATAACACAAATGACTATGGAGACTACTGCCATCTTAATATGCTGATCTGCAGTTATTTGTGTTATACAGTTCTTACGTAACCCTCGTACTTTACCTATATAATGGGCAACATCAAGCTCATACATAAGCCGAACCAAATGATTTATGTGGTTTCCAACGAGAATTTTTTTCAGTTCCACCCAAATCCTCTCTCCTGATATTCCAGCCAAACCTTTGGCATTTTTCTTAATTGCTTCCAGAGTATTAGGTTCATGGTCACCAGGCTTTTCTGCTACTCTTCCATAAAACCTACAAAATAAGAATTCTAAATCTTATTACTTCTCTTAAGAAAATTACCTCAGGGCAATATTAACTGTCCTAATCTTAAAGTATTCATGGAGTATTAAAGTACAACTGAACTTACATAATTAGAACTTCTAGAGTGCTTTATATATCCACAGATGTCAAAGCACACCATCCTTTCAAAGGCATCATCACTTCATTCTACAGATGAAACTGAGGTGCAGTTTCAAAAGGTCTTACAGAAAGTTGGTGGCAGATCTTGGGACAGAACTGAAGTCTCTTAGGGTCAGATTTTCAAAGATATTTAGGTGTCTAGTGGGTTTTTCAAAAGCACCTAAACAGATTAGGTACCTAACAAGAGTCAGGCACCTAATCTGTTTAGGCACTTTTGAAATTCCACTAGGTGCCTGTTTGCATCTTTACATGGCTAAATAAATACCTTTGAAAAGCTGGCTGTTGACTGCTATGACCTACTCCCAATGAACCAAGCAGTTTCTAAAACTTGTAATGATTATCCAATTTTTGTGACTTCAGAATGCCTCTTTCCTTTTCTCTCTGCGTGTTCTCAGATAACGTGTCATTCATAAACCATTCCTGAGAGCGTAATGCTATGTTGGCTCTATTCTTACTTCCCCTGTAACAGATGGCAACACTCCCCATTCCTCAACAGAAGAATCATATTACACACCCACTAACCTTCCCAGCCACTGTAGTGAACTTGGTAGCAGATGTCCAGACTCAGAGGCGATCACAAAAAAAAAGCTGATTGATCACTGAAAATTTCTAGGCATGGTAACGTTAGATCCATTGAGGGTCAGAGTAACCAGTAAATTGAGCTTCATGTTATCAATTAACTCCACAGTTCTAAAGCTGACTTAGTCTTGTTTCTCCATCTCCATGTTTTGTTAATAACTGGGACATGAGGTTGCAGAAACAAGTGTGGTAAGACCCATCACCCTATTTATCACTGCAGAAGGAAAATCATTACCAAAATTACATTTGAGTCCTTATTTTCAGCATCTTACTGAGGACAAGGCACTATATGAGTTTGGCTTGTGTGTTTTTCATGACACACTAAGCTTCCATTTATCCAACTGGCTGTGGAATATAACACTCTTGTGAAGATTTTGTTTGAAAATAACTATAATGTAATTCATTTCTTTATTTAGAAAAGCAAAATATTACCTGAAATATCTCAGTATTCGTAAATAATCCTCTTGTATTCTCTGGCTTGCATGTCCTACAAATCTTACTTTCTTGTTTTTTAAGTCTTCGTAACCCCTGAAATAATCAAAAAGCGTGCCATCTAAACCTAGTAAAGAAAAAATGTTTTTAAAAGGTGTACTTAAGTAAATGTAAAAGCAGTCTATAATTTAGTTGATTTAAAGCTGCAGAGATTATACACTTAGTTTTAACCCAATACTCTATTACTGGGTAAATGATTAAATTGCAGCAAGAGAGGTTAAGGTTGGACTTTAGGAAAAACTTCCTAACTGTCAGGGTGGTTAAGCACTGGAATAAATTGCACAAGGAGGTTGTGGAATCTCCATCATTGGAGATTTTTAAGAGCAGGTTAGACAAACACCTGTCAGGAATGGTCTAGATAATACTGAGTCCTACCATGAGTGCAGGGGACTGGACTAGATGACCTCAAGGTCCCTTCCTGTCCTATGATTCTATGAAGAAAACGTTCACGTCAGAAGACACGAAAGCCAAGATATCCTCTGATCTGTCAGACCTTCCCCATTTGTGCAGCCCTCAATTTAGCTATGGAGGCAAATTCTGGCTTTGGGCAAAGGCCTAGATGAAACATTGCCTTCAACATGAAGACAGAAACTGTATTTTATTTTTGGAAGAAGTTACCTAAAAACATAGAGTTGATTGTAAGATCTCTTCTTTCAGCATCTTTTTCCCAGTCAGTTGTGAATTCCACCTCTGCATGTCGTCCATCAGTGACAACATCAATTCTAAGTGTGGTAATTTCAAAGTTCTGTTCGTGGAGCTGCAATTCACACAATATTGTTGTTTTATCTTCAAACACAATAGGGAAAAGGAATCAATGTACAAGAGTTAAACTTTCTTTGTGCATATAGTTTCTATACAAACGTACAATGAACAGAAAAATCAGAATACGTTCATTGCCATTAGGTAAGGTTTCATTTTTAATTTTCTCATGCTACTTGGGGTGCTATATTTTTGTTCAGAAAACGGAAGCCAAATAATTATACAAATCTTGGAGGAAATAATCGCAATGATACTTTGGCTAAGATCAAGCATAGTATCAGTTTACTATTGGATAAGCCCTGTATTGGGGAAAATATATCCTGCTTTTATATGGGGATGGACTATCTAACAGATTTTTTCTAACTACTAAGAGCCTACATGATTCATAAACTTAGCTTGTGATTACCCTGGCAGTAATGGTTCCATGTTTTTCTCCTTTGTTATTGATCATACGAACACCAGCAGACTGGAACATTTCCTTCATCTGAGTAGGTGTAGCAATGGTGGCAAAGTCCACATCTTGTGGTTTCATTCCATTTAATAAATCTCTGACAGCACCTCCAGCTATTCTTAATTCATACTTTTCCTTTTCAAATAACTCTGGGAGGGGAAAAAATCATGGTAAGAATATTTTCTTTTAAAAATGTAATATCCATCTTTAACCAGCTGTAGATTAGGCTCATGCATATTGGGGCAGATTTTCAAAGATGTTGCAAATGTTAAATACACACAAATACCAGGATTGCATATAAAAAACAAACAAAAAAAAACCCCCAAAACCACTAGTCATGTGCACATACAACCAAGCCAGCTGATTGCCTAACTGGCCATGTATGGATGCCAATATGTTTGCATTCATGACATTGCATGCACACATTTGAAAAATCTAGCCCAGAACATCACGTTAACAGAGGCTTGTTTTGCATAAAAGACAAAGACAGACAATATAGGCCTTGTGCATTCAACAAATAAATATTTAGCTTACTGAAATTTGCATAAGGTTATACTTGCTATAAAGTTTGAATAGCACCACAAGAGGACCTAAACAAGAATCATTGTGCAAAGGCCTGAACATGCACACTTCTACCATTGGGTCCAAGTGAAATTAAAACATGCGAACAACAGTTTAAAGCAGCGATACTCAGATCTCAGTGGTTCAGAACCCAAATTAGCAATCAACATTACCCAAAAGAGCTACAGTAGTATGAATTCATTGTCTCACAGCAAAATGAGAGCTGCAGGAGACACATTAAAGAGCCACTTCTGACTTGCGAGACTCAGTCAGTATCACTGGTTTAAAGATTACTGCTAGTAATGGTTCAGTAGTGACTTCTGTTGTCACTGGACACAGAAATGTCTCTATGATCTTGAAGAACTAAAAAAGTTAATCTGATGCCTTCAGCAGCTTCTTGACAAATTATGAGGAGCACTGTCTTCTTTGGAATTTATACAAACGACTGTCATATTTGAAATTGGTAAAAAGAATATACGGCAAAGTACAGATCTCCCTACGGTCTTAATATTTTACCAAAAAGGGGGCAACTCTTCAATTAATTTAGAAAAGTGGTTCCTGCAAGCCTTGCAATACACTGAAATAAAAGTATCTGCAAGATTTGTCAGTTAGAAACCAAATATTTATTTTCTTTCAGGCAATATGTTAATTTTACTAGAATTGAAAATATTTTTTGAAGTAATGTTTCAAAAGACACCCTCTTTAAAGTTGAGAGGCATGGTCAGTACATTACTACCACACTCCAGCAAATGACACATTAAAATTTATGTAAGTAGTATTACAGTGCAGTTTTCCCAATCTCCCATGTTTTCTTGACAGATTTACTGATGCAGTAACCTCAAAATGTGATACATCGCAATTCAAGGTCAGAGGTGTAACTGCAATACCATATTTATTCAGTGGTGCCAAAATCAGTTGTTCCACCCCAAGTTTAAAAGAAAGTCAGACTCAAGAAGTGAGATTTGTTTTCAACTAAAAAGAAAAGAGACACACACAAAGAGCATATTATACATAAAAATGTGTTCAAAATGTCCAAGTTTGCTAAAGTGAGGCAGGGTTTTTTTTAGATCTCTTCATTGTAAAATGAAGACAGAAGAAACAAGAATACATACTAATTTAGGAACAAAATTGTTGATTTTTTCATTGTTTATAAACCTACTGTGAATAAAAACGTTTTCATTTATTATTTCAATTAAAAGAGTTTTGAGGATAAACATTCCCTTGTAGTGTTGAAATCCTTAACAATACCCGCACATGAGAACCAAAAAGTCAAATAGACTAAAAACTGACTGAAATGGCTTTGACCAATGTGCCAATTATACTGTCCTAGCTAAATGAAATGCAAACAAGGAAACAACATACAGTAACTCCTCACTTAAAGTTATCCTGGTTAACACTGTTTTGTTGCTGATCAATTAGAGAACATGCACGTTTAAAGTTGCACAATGCTCCCTTATCAAGTTGTTTGGCAGCTGTCTGCTTTGTCCACTGCTTGCAGGAAGAGTAGCCCGTTGGGAACTAGCTGGTGGGGGCTTGGAACCAGGGCAGACCAGCAGCCCCCCATGCAGCTCCCCGCTCCCCTAAGTGCCCTATGCTGCAGCCACCCAGCAGGCTACCAATTGCCAGAAGTTCAGGTGTCCCTCCCTCCACGGCCGTGTGCTGCTCCTGCCCTCTGCCTGGGAGCTGCTCCCGGGAGCCTCCTGATTGCTGTGGAAGGGGAGGGCGGGGGGGGCTAATGTCAGGGTGTCTCCCTCCCCCCTGCTCCTGCCCCCCGCTTACCCCATCTCCATGGCGGGGAGCAAGGGGGGATGTGACATGACAGGGCTCAGGATGGGGGGAGCTTGCTAGCAGCAGCTGTTGTCTCAACTTGCTGATCTACTTAAAAAGACAATGTACTTAGAGTGAGGTCAGTGTACTTAAAGGGGCAATGCACATCTCTCTCTCACACACACACACACACACACACACACACACACACACACAGGGTCTCTGTCTCTCATGCTGTCTCCCCACCCCCCATTTGTGCTGCCTTGTAGAGTGTGAGGCTACATTAATAACAATGAATTAACCCTTGAGGGCTCAGCTGAGTGCTAGTTCATCATTTAGCAGTAAGGCATTCCCTGGGAAATATTCCACCCTCTGACTTCATCACCTCAACCAAGCTTCACAATCATCATTGCTGCGTGCAGTATTAAATTGTTTGTTTAAAACATATACTGCTTATGTGTGAGTATATATATATATATACACATATACATATATATATATTAGCCTTTTGTCTAGTGAAAAAAAATTTCCCTGGAACCTAACTCCCCCTATTTACATTAATTCTTATGGAGAAAATGGATTCGCTTAACATCATTTCGCTTAAAGTCGCATTTTTCAGGAATGTACAACGTTAAGCGATGAGTTACTGTACATGGGAAAAAACAGCTGTTTAAAACTTTCAGTTTCAATAATGTTCAAAAAATTTTCGGCATTTTAGTATCAGCCATATTAAAATGTTCTTTTTTTCTTGGAAGTGTCCCCTTAAAAAGTTAGAATAAAATGTTATATGAAGCCACTTTAATGTATTCATTCATTCATTTTACAAAGTGATTTAATAATATTTGAAACTTATATAGTACTATCCTGAAAGATCCCAAACACTTCACACATTACACAAAACAACCCAACTTTTGGAAGGGACAGCAAACAAATGGCACACAAAGTCACTGAGATTTTGTCTAAGACACTACTGCAAATCCAAATTCAATATATGTACCATCGTATCTTTAATAGCTAACAGGATCTCTGAGTTTAGAATGCAGTTCTACCCTCAGGAAATGAATCTCTAAAAATGTCACAGTGGGACTCCATATACACTGTCTCACTGATTTGCATTTCAAATTTGCTCACTTTGGAAGTGAAAAGATTTGTTTTCTAAATGCCATCACCTACAAACTCACCCTGAATGAAACTTTTCCACTGAATGCATCTGATGAAGTGAGCTGTAGCTCACGAAAGCTTATGCTCAAATAAATTTGTTAGTCTCTAAGGTGCCACAAGTACTCCTTTTCTTTTTGCGAATACAGACTAACACGGCTGCTACTCTGAAACTCAACCTGGACTCCTACTTCTCTCCATTTCATAAATCACCACCAGTAACAGAGGTTCTCTGAGTGAAATGTAACTTCATGCCTGCGGCCCCATAAACTTCAGATTTTGTGACACTATCAGCCTGAGGTAACTTTGCACAGGTGTTACCTATAATCTGAAGACAGAGGGGTTGCCAAGGTGCAATTTGGCAGATACCTATGAGCAAAATAAAAGAATCCAGCTTGACTGCAAGAGCACCAGGGTTTGCGCAGACGACACGTGAAAAAAATACATTTTTTTTTTTTTACTTGCAAACTGGGCGTATCTGAAATGTGAATCATAGAAACACAGGACTGGAAGGAAGCTCAAGAGATCATCTAATCCAGTCCCCTGCACTGAGGCAGGACTAAGTATTATCTAGATCATTTCTGACAGGTGTCTAACTTTTTCTTAAAAACCTCCCATGACAGAGATCCCGCAACCTCCCTAGATAATTTGTTCCAGTGCTTAACTACCCTGACAATTAGCAAGTTTTTTCTAATGTCTAACTAATTCTCCCTTGCTACAATTTAAGCCCATTTATCACTCTCCTCTTTATTACAACCTTTTATGCACTTGAAGACTGGTACGTCCCCCCTCAGTCTTCTTTTCTCCAGACTGAACAAACCCAGATTTTTCTATCTTTCCTTACAGGTCATGTTTTCTAGACCTTTAATCATTTTAGTTGCTCTCTTCTGGACTCTCCCAAATATGTCCACTCCTTTTCCCAACTTCCAAGTGTGGTGCCCAGAACTGGACGCAATACTCCAGTTAAGGCTTCCACAGTGTTGAAGAGAGTGGAAGAATTACTGGTCATTTCATGATAAATCCAACAATAGAACTCACAACCAATTTGGGGCTTGTGCCCTGCGTTTTGACAGTGTGCCCTGAGGTTGGTACTCACACTCTTGTGGTTCTGCAAGACAACTTGACTCAGAGAACAATATCTGCACATTGGATGATACGGTTTCACATTTTATTTTCTCAGTTCATAAGTGGAGTAAGAGTCAATGAATATGGAAACATTTACACAAAATCACGTTTGCAGGAAGAATTGAATTTTACAGTTAAACAAAAGCATACATGTTCTAGCCTGCACCACTACCTAGCCCCTCCTACATACAGGCCTAGATAAAGGCCATGTGTACATCTGATGGAGATATCCTTTCACTGGTGAGAAATGCACTTGTGTCCACACTCAAATTTGTTCCAATATATATTTCTCTAACCATTAATCAATGCATGCTGTGCCAACACAAAGTTGAAGTAAACTTCCCTCTATTAGCTTCATCAATTGAGTGGCAGCCTGGACCCCTTCAAATTCCAATCAGTGCTAACAGTGGTCTGAGCTACTATAATCTGGTCACTTTTCTGAACTCCACTGCCAGGGGTTTGCTTGACCAGAAGTCACCTCTGAGGATGGAAGTATAAGCTGGTTTCAGAGTAGCAACTGTGTTAGTCTATATTCGCAAAAAGAACAGGAGGACTTGTGGCACCTTAGAGACTAACACATTTATTTGAGCATAAGCTTTCGTGAGCTACAGCTCACTTCATCGGATGAAGTGAGCTGTAGCTCACGAAAGCTTATGCTCAAATAAATGTGTTAGTCTCTACGGTGCCACAAGTCCTCCTGTTCTTTTTGGAAGCATAAGCATCTCTCACCTGCCACACTCTTCAGCCCTGGGGTGAAGAGAGACTGGAATTCCGGAGACTCCAGCTTCATGGTGACCAAGTGCCGTCCCTGGACCCGGACCCCTCTCTGGGTGAGGGGGAAGAGGTGGAGACCCGCCCTGCAGCGCTGCAGGAACAGCTGGCACCACATCTAAAGAGAAGGAACGGACCCAGTGTAAGTTGGGACGGAGTCCATAGCCGAGGGGGGGAAAAGCCAAGTTCCCTTTCTCTGCAGCTTCTCCACAAGGTGGGAAGGGGCAAAGGACTGATCTTGACATGAATACGCCCCTCAATCGCCACAGCGCCGGAGCACCTCCAGAGCTTCAAGGCATGTCTGCTCAGGGGGAGATCAGGAAGCATCACCCCCTTTGTTTTACCAATGGGAAACTCAGTGACGCTCAGGCCAGACGAACCTCGCTCCGGGTTAGCTCAACCAAAGGGTGTTTCCAGAACTAGAGCGTCCACACACATACACACACCCAGAGCGACTCCGGACTCCGGCCCGGCGCGCAGTGCGGGCGGGCGCTCTCCTTGCACCCCAAGACCCCCCTGAGCCCGGCGTTCCGGACCCCCCCCCACCCCGGCGCAGCCCCCCGGCCCGGCCCGGCCCGCCCCAGGCAGGACTCCGAGGGGGCCGGCTGCCCACAGGCCGCACTGGCTGCCCCAGCTCGGGTCTGCGACCCCCGCGCGGGGCCGGCCCTGCAGCGGGGCAGCAGCGAGCGAAAGGCTCGGCCCGGTGCAAACGGCGCCGGGATCTGCCTCCCCAGGCCGAGGCGCGGCAGGAGCCCGGGCAGCCGCTGCCCGCCCCCCCCCCCGCGGGGCCCATCGCCCCGCCCCTGCCCGGTGCCCGCCGCAAGGTGGGGGGGTGTCGTTGGGCCCGGGGCAGGCGCCGCGGGGTCCGGCCTGAAGGGAGCGGCCCCAACACGGCGAGCGCTCGGATCGCGGGGGCGGGGGCGGCCCTACCCAGCCTGCGGCCTCCGTGCCGAGCTCCCAGCCAAGGCCGCCTCTTCCGGGAAAGGCGCGTGAGCGGGGAGCAGCCAGTCGCGAGGCGGGAGGATGGCAGGCCCTGCGCCCCCTGCCGGCCCCTGGGGGGAGGTGCGGGGCCCTGCGCCCCCTGCCGGCCCCTGGGGGGAGGTGCGGGGCCCTGCGCCTCCTGCCGGCCCCTGGGGGAGGTGCGGGGCCCTGCGCCCCCTGCCGGCCCCTGGGGGAGGTGCGGGGCCCTGCGTCCCCTGCCGGCCCCTGGGGGAGGTGCGGGGCCCTGCGCCCCCTGCCGGCCCCTGGGAGAGGTGCGGGGCCCTGCGCCCCCTGCCGGCCCCTGGGGGAGGTGCGGGGCCCTGCGCCCCCTGCAGGCCCCTGGGAGAGGTGCGGGGCCCTGCGCCCCCTGCCGGCCCCTGGGGGAGGTGCGGGGCCCTGCGCCCCCTGCCGGCCCCTGGGGGAGGTGCGGGGCCCAGCGCCCCCTGCCGGCCCCTGGGGGGAGGTGCGGGGCCCTGCGTCCCCTGCCGGCCCCTGGGGGAGGTGCGGGCTGCGGGGCCCTGCGCCCCCTGCCGGCCCCTCGGGGAGGTGCGGGGCCCTGCGCCCCCTGCCGGCCCCTGGGGGGAGGTGCGGGGCCCTGCGCCCCCTGCCGGCCCCTGGGGGAGGTGCGGGGCCCTGCGCCCCCTGCCGGCGCCTGGGGGGAGGTGCGGGGACCTGCGCCCCCTGCCGGCCCCTGGGGGAGGTGCGGGGCCCTGCGCCTCCTGCCGGCCCCTGGGGGAGGTGCGGGGCCCTGCGCCCCCTGCCGGCCCCTGGGGGAGGTGCGGGGCCCTGCGTCCCCTGCCGGCCCCTGGGGGAGGTGCGGGGCCCTGCGCCCCCTGCCGGCCCCTGGGAGAGGTGCGGGGCCCTGCGCCCCCTGCCGGCCCCTGGGGGAGGTGCGGGGCCCTGCGCCCCCTGCAGGCCCCTGGGAGAGGTGCGGGGCCCTGCGCCCCCTGCCGGCCCCTGGGGGAGGTGCGGGGCCCTGCGCCCCCTGCCGGCCCCTGGGGGAGGTGCGGGGCCCAGCGCCCCCTGCCGGCCCCTGGGGGGAGGTGCGGGGCCCTGCGTCCCCTGCCGGCCCCTGGGGGAGGTGCGGGCTGCGGGGCCCTGCGCCCCCTGCCGGCCCCTCGGGGAGGTGCGGGGCCCTGCGCCCCCTGCCGGCCCCTGGGGGGAGGTGTGGGGACCTGCGCCCCCTGCCGGCCCCTCGGGGAGGTGCGGGGCCCTGCGCCCCCTGCCGGCCCCTGGGGGAGGTGCGGGGCCCTGCGCCCCCTGCCGGCCCCTGGGGGAGGTGCGGGCTGCGGGGCCCTGCGTCCCCTGCCGGCCCCTGGGGGAGGTGCGGGGCCCTGCGTCCCCTGCCGGCCCCTGGGGGAGGTGCGGGGCCCTGCGCCCCCTGCCGGCCCCTGGGGGGAGGTGCGGGGACCTGCGCCCCCTGCCGGCCCCTGGGGAGAGGTGCGGGGCCCTGCGCCCCCTGCCGGCCCCTGGGGGAGGTGCGGGGCCCTGCGCCCCCTGCCGGCCCCTGGGGGAGGATCCCTGTTGTGGGTGAAACAAATCCCCATGCAAAAGTGCCCCCGGGCGAGTCTGAGGGGCCCCACAGCTGGTCACGTGCCCTATTCACCCCTTGTAGGGCACCTTGACTGATCCTGTCACTAACCCACAGACAGTGCTTCTGTTTTTTGGCATTTATTAATTTCATTTGGGGGTGGGGTTATTTTCAGCAGTGTTTGAGTTTTATGTAGCTGTCCAACACGGGGGAGGGGAGGTTGTGGCTTTCTCATTAGACATTCACTGATTTCATTTTTTTTAATTAGGGTATTCATCAGTTGCACTAGAAAATCAGAGTAGCATGAGAACCTCCATACACACTTGGGTAAGGTGGGCAGAAGAAACATACAGTGTGGTGCTCTGCTCTATCCAATGTTGATAACAGTTGGCTGCATGCGTGTGTGTTCTCCCTGGGTGCTGTCCCGGCTCTTCGCAGATAGCGGGCACAACAGATCTCGAGAAGAACCGCCCAGTGACCACAGACTCAGACTCAGATAAGGTACGAAGGCTCCCAGCCAAGTTTATTGCCAAACAAAACACAGTCTCTAGCTCCCCGGATCAGATGTCTATAGTTCTGCTAGTACATATGTGCTCCCTGACATGCCTGGGAATGTTAGGCCCGGGACCATGACTGAGACATGTAGTATTATGATTGAGTGTTAGAGGCACTCCCAAATAATTAATATATGTGAATAATATGGATATGGTGTATATATTTGTAGTTTCAGAGTAGCAGCCGTGTTAGTCTGTATTCGCAAAAAGAAAAGGAGTACTTGTGGCACCTTAGAGACTAACAAATTTATTAGAGCATAAGCTTTCGTGAGCTACAGCTCACTTCATCGGATGCATTTGGTGGTGGTTTTTTCCACCAAATGCATCCGATGAAGTGAGCTGTAGCTCACGAAAGCTTATGCTCTAATAAATTTGTTAGTCTCCAAGGTGCCACAAGTACTCCTTTTATATTTGTAGTGTATATGGGCATATATGTATGTATATGTACATATAACAGCAGTTTATATCCAAGCATAACAATTCTTTTCCAATCTGGTGTTGTAATTTGGCCCTTGTGGTACTGCAAATAGCAACCCACTTTTATATTGGCAATTACAGTTACCATTTGTATCATTATCGGTAGTTGGCTGAGTGTTTTGAAATACTGGGATAGGGATTGTGATGTGTCCCACAGTCCCTCATGTATATGAGAAGTAAAACTGAAATTTGGAGTAGTGACACTACCACTGAGGCCTTTCTATATAAATATGTTGTAATTAGTTACTACACCGTAGTAGTAACTGTAGCTCACGAAAGCTTATGCTCAAATAAATTTGTTAGTCTCTAAGGTGCCACAAGTCCTCCTTTTCTTTTTGCAGATACAGACTAACACAACTGCCTCTCTGAAACCTGTACACAGTATTGTCCATCCTTGTTATAGATTACCCTTACTACTGGTTGTCACCCTTTGGTAAGCTTCACTGGGCAGGAAACAGAAGTGGCCAACTTCTCTGTTCCATTGGTTGAACTGCTCTGTGATACACCAGTACTTGACATAGATCCACTTGTTTCTTGTGGATGCTGTCTTCCAGATAAGCTACTGAAGTGACAGTAACCAATTTATCAAATATTGCTGTGTCGGGATGTAATATTGATATCCAAACACTGAATAAGATTGTTTTGAATAACATGTGCCTTAGGATGCAGTGTCAGTAACCCAAATTATGACTGGTACTAACAGGGAATTTGTTTACCCAATTTGTAGTTACTGTGTAACTTAATTTCTTTACCAATTTGTTTTTTCCTTGCCTTCATGTTGTTTGCTGCCATTCATTTGATGATTTTTACCTGTGTGTTGGGTTAAGCAGTTTAGCAAGGTTATGCACATTGTAAATGTTGTACAGCAATAATACAACAGTACAACGATAATACAGTAGTACAGCAATAATACAGTTGTTTTTACACAGTAACCAAGTTGAAATTAAATGACAGTTTATCCTGGTCCAGCTAGTGCTTTTTAGCTGATTGTTAACTTGATTGTCCATATATGGTAGATAGAGGTGAATTTGACCAGTCTCTTATTTATAAAGCACTTCATTTTTCTTTTCTTGATGCTTGGGGGTTTCTTCACTGTATACTGATATTTTCTGGTATCTTCAGGGTGTGATATTTTCTGGTTTCTTTGGTCTGTGGGATGCAACTTAAACAACTTTTGTTAGTTAACATAGTAAAGATTTTTGTTTGTTTTCAGTAACTCAAACTTAGTTAAATTTTGTATTAAGTTTGTTTACAATGTAATAGTAAGGTGCCTCCTCTCACCTTGTATGTGTTGGTTCGAACAAAACAACGAACTCTATCCATCATATTACCCTTTTGCCCATCTTTAGGATGGGTCAGCCTGTTCCTTGTTATCTGTGTGGAATGTGCAAGTATTGAAGTATTCTGGTACCTTTTAGGTATGTGTATTTTTGCAATATCAGCCCTTTTCTTGCCAGCGTCTGTGAGCAGGGTCTGCCTCTGGCTCACAGTTTAGCTTTCAATCACTTCAATCTCTCTGGTAACTCGCTTACAGACCTGAGAGTGGCTATTCTTCAACAAAAAAACTTCAGAAACAGACTCCAACGAGAGACTGCTGAATTGGAAATAATTTGCAAACTGGATACAATTAAATTAGGCTTGAATAGAGACTGGGAGTGGATGGGTCATTACACAAAGTAAAACTATTTCCCCATGTTATTTCCCCCTCCCCATCCCCCACTGTTCCTCAGACGTTCTTATCAACTGCTGGAAATGGCCCACCTCGATTATCACCACAAAAAGTTTTCTTGCTCCCTCCCTCCCCCCATTCCTGCTGGTGATGGCTTATCTGAAGTGATCACTCTCCTTACAGTGTGTATGGTAACACCCATTGTTTCATGTTCTCTGTGTATATAAATCTCCCCACTGTATTTTCCACTGAATGCATCCGATGAAGTGAGCTGTAGCTCACGAAAGCTTATGCTCAAATAAATTTGTTAGTCTCTAAGGTGCCACAAGTCCTCCTTTAGTTTAGCTTTGCTTTATGTTAACAAAGTCTTGATCATTACTTGAGTTCAGGCCTTCGGCCTCATACTGTGCCTCTGATACAAGGGTTTATGTTTCAGAGCCTCACCTTACTAAGTATGTTGCCAAACAGAGAAATGTAGTGGCTGGAGGGGACTTCATGAGGTCTAGTCCATCATCCTGCCTCATCGTCCTGGGCCATCCCTGGCTCTGACAGATGCTTGTCCAACCCATTCTTAAAAACTTCCCGTGAGGGACTCCAAACCGTCTTTTCATTCATACAGATGCACTGTTGCCCACCCCTAGAGTTCAAAGATCATGACTTAGGCCCAGCAAACTCATGACTGGCTGTCTTAGAAATAATGAGATTAAAAAAAAATGTGTTTATTTGCCTTGGACTTTCTGAACCTTTAGGGTGCTTTACTATGCAACTATGAGGGCTAGAAATTTACATTTAAAAAAAATCTCAAAGCTGAGATTCACATACAATCCCCTGATTCCAGCAGCCTGAACTTTAAGAAAAAGTACTGCAAGTCTCACAATAATATCACCAGAGCTGGCCACGCTGCTGATGAGCTGTAAACATGAGGAGTATTCTGTGGTAAAGTTTTAGGATTAGAATCCCAGCTAGATTGGCCTGGTTACAGCTGCTTACCTTTGGCAGAGCCCTGCCTGGATGTAGAGATGTATGCAGATGGATCAAATTTCCGATGTCTTTAGTCCTTAGATTTCATTATAGAGAGCCCAAGCAGAACAGAGGTCCTGTGTGCAGCATGCATGGATGCATTATGGATAGAAATAATGCAGAACATAGTTTACCTGTTAATTGTAAGCTCTTTGGGACAAGGACTATCTCCTACTATATGTGCGTAGCAAAATGGAACTTCAATCTCATTTGGAGCCTCTAGGTACTGAACATATTTTTTATGTGACATATAGAAGTTATATAAAAACATAAAGTACTATTGCTGGAAAGTTGCAGCGTAACACTACTTTATTTCTTAGAATTCAGAACAATATACACAAAAACTTAAAAACAGAGAGACACAAAATGGGTGATTCCCTAAAACAGAGAGACACAACTCACTTAAAGCTGGCTTTCTGCAGACTGTCTTCTGAGAAAGACCCGGATCACATGCTTCCCTATAGAGCCCTCAAACCTGCAAGCAGAACCAGTAAACCCCTTACAAATTACAATGATAGTATCTTAGTTTAATACAGCTTTCAATTCACCACAAATACAAATAATAAAATAGCACATTCCCATTTGGAATATTGTTTTCAGTTTTGGTATCTCAATTTGAAGATATAGCTGAGATTCAAAAGGTTCAGTGAAGGACAGTAAAGATGGTTAGAAGTCTTTTATGAGGATATGTGAATAGAAAGAGACTGAAAAGTGATAGAACAGTAAACTACAAAACATAACAAGCTAGTACTCTGAACACAGGATGGGAAGCCAGGAGCTCCCCGAGTTCTAATCTCAGCTCTGTTTGTAACTCATTGTTTGCCTTGGCAAGTCGCCTAACCTTGCTGCCTCAGTTTCTTCATCTGCATATTACCTACCAAATGATATAGTTTTGATGATTAATTACTATTTGAACAAAACTTTGAAAATGTAAACACTGTAACAGCTTTGAGTGTCATATCATAGCCTAGACTGTGGGGACGGGTACATTAAAAATACTGTGAAAGATATATACGCATTTAATTGAGGTATTTAAAATTAAAAATCAGTCCTGTTTTTTTTAATGTGGTCCCTTATAAAAGAACATAAGGCATCTGGCCCTGTCAGTTCAGAGTCCACAAATTCATGGATTCATTTCCTGTTGTTAGCTAAGCAGCTTTCCAGTGTACTCCTTACCTTTGATCTCGAGAGCAAGGGGTCACTTGAAATTAACGGCTGGTACTTTTAATATAAAACAAAATAATTCTTCACAGTGTGTTTAGTTAGTGAGCTGAATTCACTAATACAGGAGGTCAGAACATTATATGCTGTAACTGGCTTTAATAATGGCTTGGATAATTCTGTGACCAGAAAAACAAATTTATAGCTACAAAGGCAGTGTTAGAGCACATTGAATTTGATACTCCAGGTATTAAATGCTAGACCCAGGGTCAGAATAATCTCTTTCCCATGAAAAGCATTTCACAATTTCTGAGGTGCATTAGGTGGTGGACATTCTGCTTTCTTGTGAAATAATGACAGTAGTTAGGATACTGGTCCTAGTATTGCAAACCTGATGGTCCTATGTTTTCCAGTGCAGAAGGCATTATACCTCACTTAAACCTTTAAGGTTTTAAGATGGAATATACTGGTGTAGTGGGACCTTGTTTGGTCCATTGACAAATTTTGTCGTTAAGCCATAATCAACTTGGGAAGATGCTGGTGTTGGTCCATCCTTTGGTGCATTTAAGACAATCACAAAGAAAAGTACCGCAGAGGTTTGCTTCCTACCTACCCTGGCCCTGCCTGTTTCTTATTCACTGAACCATCATAATGCAAATGTTCTGATTTCTGGCAAATGTAGCATGTGACGTCCCTCTTAAAGTTACAAAAGAATAAATTTATAATTGTGTTCAGAAAAATTTCCTCATTAAATACAAGTTCATACTAATCTTCAGGCCGCTTTAATATTAATAGAACTCTATCTGAAATGTAACTAATGTTTACTATTCTGAAATATTTTACAAACATAGGCCCCAATTCTGCAAAATGTGTCCACCCACACAGAACCTTGTGGGGTCTATATAGACCTTAATGGGTTTATAACTGATACATCAACTACAGAGATCACTTCAAGTACGGAACTGGAGCCACTTCTGGTGTTAAACTTGAGAGCTGTTCAACAATGATCTGTGACATTGCATAATAGTTTGGGTATTTGATATACCTTTATTGAGAGGGAATGGTTCAAAAATGGCTAAATTTCCTCTTAGAAAGTTAGAAGGACACTACTGACTGAGGTAAAGGGACAAATTTGGCTCATTAGAACATGAAGGCAGGCTGGGGTTTTCAAGGAGCCTGAAGGAGTTACACACCCAAATTTCATTGAAAGTCATTGGGAGATGGGTGCCTGACTTCCTTTGCCTCCTTGGAAACTCCAAGCCTGAATAAAGCTCAGTCTCAGCAACAAGTGTATTGAAATGTTCATTGCAAATGGGAGGCAATGTTATACATAAATGGAATCTTTTGTCTCACATTTTAAGCAAAGTAAGCTGACACATTAGCATTTTGCTGTGGAAATATTTTCCTGGCATTGAACACTTAAAAGACATTGCAAGAGTGAATGCCTGCAAGTATAAATGAACTCTTCAAAAAAATCTGATATATATAATGGCCTTCAGTCAAACTTGTGTAAGATGGTAAGAATACTAAGCATCTGTCCCTGAGTGGCGATAGCTAGGTTGATGAAAGGATTCTGTCATCGACCTATCCAATCCACGTTTACACCTGGGATAGGTTAGCATAATTACAGGCTACAGCTCTCGGGCATGAATTTGTCACACCCCTGAGTGCCATAGTTATACCAACCTAACTTTTAAGTGTAGACCAGGCTGATGTGGCAAGCTATGAAGAAGTTTTTTCTGCCAATGCACGAACACCACCTGCTCAAATAATTTTCCACCAAATTTTCCACCAAATGCATCCGATGAAGTGAGCTGTAGCTCACGAAAGCTTATGCTCTAATAAATTTGTTAGTCTCTAAGGTGCCACAAGTACTTCTTTTCTTTTTGCGAATACAGACTAACACGGCTGCTACTCTGAAACCTGCTCAAATAATATTAGCTTTGGCAACAGAAGGACTCTACTGTTGGTGTAGCTGCATCTATACTGGGTGGGTTTGTCAACATAGCTATTCCAGTATAAGTTTTAAGTGTAGACCAAGCCTAAAACTAGCTTCCTTTTTACTCCTTTACAGAAACTTTCCATTGATAATGACAGAGTTGCCTTCCCTATAAATCAGTTCTTTACATGTTTTTTCCTTTGCTTCTTAATTTCTCATTTCCTCTGCTATCACTTTTAATTGTAACTTTGTGCCAGAATTCTTTAACCCCACAGAACATTTGGGGATGCAGTTTGTATGAAAGACAAAAATCATTGTGGTATGTTATATCATATTGCTATATGCCAAATTATTTATAGACCCACTATATTATGGTATATGATTAAGCCAACACAGGTAGAAGTAAAGCCATTTCATTGCTTAAGAAAGCTCTTCATTCTGTGGTTATATGCACAGTTCCCTTTTTTTCTGCACGGTCTCCTAATTAATCATCCGTCATCATTTCTAACGTACGTCTCAGAGTTGCATTTAAACACAGAGCAGAGTTATAAAAGAAACACGGAGAGAGCTGCCCAGAGGCCAGTTTTCAGAAACAGAGCAAAGAATCTGAAAGGAACCCTTAGGATTCTGCTGGGAACCTCAAGGAACATTTTTTGGAGGAGCGAATGGGTATCCCTTTTACAGATTGCCTTGTCTTTTGTGCACTGGGAAATGAAAGTCTGGAACCTGCTCCCAGTCAGTAAACTCTTGGCAGTGGATTAGACTGCACCTGTGCTAATAAGTAAGAAAAACCTTAACTTCTAGCAGATGTTTTCTACAACCGTGGCTTTTTGCTGTCTTTTAAGATGGAAGATATTATTTCTCATTTTGTACAGTATTTATTTTATACCATTCATAATCAAAATTTGCTTGCCTCTTATTTCAGTGTGAATATTTATGCTTATTAGTGAATAGGCTGTTAATGCTATTGTGGATATCTAATCACCTTGTCTAATTATTTAAAATGTCACTTTTGTTTGATCAGAGAGACAAGGTGGGTGAGGTAATATCTTTTATTGGACCAACTTCTGCTGGTGAGCGAGAAAAGCTTTGGAGGCACACAGAGCTCTTCTTCAGGTCTGGGAAAGGTACTTCCAATATCATAGCAAAATGCAATGTGGAATGGATTGCTTAGCATAAATAGAAAAGGAGTACTTGTGGCACCTTAGAGACTAACAAATTTATTTAAGCATAAGCTTTCATGAGCTATAGCTCACTTCATCGGATGCATGCGGTGGAAAATACAGTGAGGAGATTTATATACATAAATGAAACAATGGGTGTTACCATACACATTGTACCAAGAGAGTGATCACTTAAGGTGAGCTATTACCAGCAGCAGAGCGGGGTGGGGGAGGAAGGGAACCTTTTGCAGTGATAATCAAGGTGGGCCATTTCCAGCAGTTGACAAGAACATCTGAGGAACAGTGGGGGTGTTGAGGGGAGAATAAACATGGGGAAATAGTTTATAGCTCACCTTAAATGATCACTCTCTTGTTACAGTGTGTATGGTAACACCCATTGTTTCATGTTCTCTATGTTTATAAATCTCCCTACTGTATTTTCCACTGAATGCATCTGATAAATAAATTTGTTAGTCTCTAAGGTGCCACAAGTACTCCTTTTCTTTTTGCGAATACAAACTAACAGGGCTGCTACTCTGAAACTTAGCATAAATAGTTAGCACATAGTATAAGGGACCATTCATGGTAGAGTGGCTTGTTAACACCAATAGAAGATTTTACCTCACTTACCCTGTCTGAAATGTCCTGGGACCAACAGGGCTACAACTACACTGCATACATTTTCGTTTGATTACATTTTCAGTAATTTCACATACATACCCACCAGTAAATGATGAAGTACAATGGTGAATATATCTGAAAAGTTTGTAGTATCACGTGAGTATGGAAATGCCTCTTTAAAGAGTTAATTTTTATGTACTGGGGTGATGGAAAAAAGAAGTATAAAATAAAAAGAAATGAGGAAGGAAAAGATTTGGAGTTAAAATAACAAGGATTCAAGAATAAAACAACATAAGATTCAGTCAAAGTAAACTGATCTGCATTAGTATAATATTTTTCTCCCATTTTTCAAATGGGGAAATTGAGGGTCCAGGAATCTTAGGGCAGGTCTACACTTAAAACGCTGCTTGGCACAGCTGCACCAATGCAACTGCACCGCTGAAGCCCTTTTAATGAAAACACTCTAAACCGATGGGAGAAAACTCCCGTCGGCTTAGTTAATCCACCTCTGGGAGAGGCGGTAGCTATGTTGGTGGGAGAAGCTCTCCAGCTGACATAGTGCTGTCTAACCAGTGCTTAGGTCAGTATAACTACATTGTTCAGGGTGTGGATTATGCATACTCCTGAGTGATGTACTTATACTGAAGTAATTCTGTATTGTAGACCAGGACCTAGTGTCCTTCCACGGTCCCAGGGAAAGTATGTGTTGGAAGAAGAATTAGAAATCAGATCTCTTGACTCCAAAGTAAAAATTTACAAACTTGGATGTTAGGCACCCAAATCCATCTTTCAGCTACTAAATAGATGGCTTGATTTGCAGGCGTGCTAAGTACCAGCAGCCTCCGTCCAAGTCAATGTTCTGAAATTATTGAAGTCAGTACAAGAGGTGGGTCTTCAGCACATCTGAAAAGCTGGGCATTTTAGAAACCTAGAGGTGAACTCAGGTGCCTAACTTTAGGCACCTACGGTTGAAAAATTTGATCGCCAGTGTTGTGCTCCCCATTTACTCAGAGAAATATAAAGCTCTCTTTAAAACATTACATAAGGTACTGCTGCAGCTATGAAGGAATAATAAAGCACCTCCCATAGCTAAAAAGTTTAATCATAAGTGAAATCCAGTTCAATACTCTGATTACATCGGCTTTAATAATACCAGAACTAAACGGTAAGTACTGTTGCATTGCCTCTGGGAGGCTCAGACCTCCCTATTAGGATTTGTATGTGTTTAGTCCAATTTTTCAGTAATTTGAATGCGTTTGAGCAGAAATATGATCTAGCCATTTTCTGTAGATTTTTGTATCTTTAGTAATGTTTATGGAAGAAGAAAAACTGAAAATCTGTATGAGGCTTGCCAATGGAATTTTAAAGAAATGCTATATTTCATATTTTTGCAAGACCCACTGGGTCTTTTCTTACATAAAGACTTTTTTATTGGTATGATTTCTGTGTCTTTACATACAGATTAGGCAACAATTAAATAGCCCATTTTAGGGCATGTCTACACTATAGCCCTAAGTCAACCTATGTTAGGTTGACTTACAGCCACCACAGTAATTACAGCCAAGGGTGAAATCCACAGGCGCATGGCTTTTCAGGAGCTATACTGCCATCAAGGGCAAGTGGTCGTGGAGATATTGTGCAGGCATGTGGATGGCCATGGCATGATTCTTTGAAATTCCCATGGATCTCAGAAGGGCATCAAGTATCAGGCCAAATCTGCTTTCAACTCCATAGTAGCAGATGGAGGCCAAGCTTGGCTCCCCTGAGACTGATCAGTTTGAAATGTCACAGGTCCAACCAGACTCATTAACTTTTCTGACCAGCAAATAACTAGCTCCCCACAGGATATAAACATAGAGAATGGAATGGGACTTGGATGTTACACAACACCTTGTTTTCATGAACTCAACATTAAAAATAGCTACTCTGCAGCAGAAGTTTCCAAACCTGCACTTGCTGGATCACTGGGGATCTGCAGAGTACTTGCTGATGGGTCATGGAAAACTGATAGGTCACAGGATGCTAGCTCTTTTCATTTCCAGCTGCTAAATCACTTTACAGAAGCTAAAATACACTGAATACTTTCACAGTGTTATTTTTCCATGTAAGGAATTGCTGTAGTTGCCATAGACAAATTATGTGAGTCGGACTGGGAGGGAATGCAATCATGCCTGAGGATGTTCTTAGTGAGATAGTCTCTCTCTTAAGATGCAGTCCATCATATGAAAGTTTGGGAACCTGCTCGTCAGTACTGCCTTGTTGTTTACTGGGTTATATGTGAATGATCAGTAGAACAGATTTTCTGTACTTCACACACAAAAAACCTAGTTTAACCTCAGTACACTATGCTGTTTATTAAACATTAAAAGTAATCACTCTTTCAGTCTAATACAAACAAAAATGGCTTCTCTTACACCCAGTAATAAACACAGACATGTAGGTCCCTGGAGAATGGAACCTTTAGGGCTAGCCTGGTAGCTTGTTTTATTATAAACCGCAAGAACATGGAAAAAAGAAAAGGAGGACTTGTGGCACCTTAGAGACTAACAAATTTATTTGAGCATAAGCTTTCGTGAGCTACAGCTCACTTTATCGGATGCATCATGGAAGTAATGGTTCAGGCACATTTAGCAATAACAGTGTTGATGGGTAAGTTAGTAAAATAGTGTACGTGGAAGGGAAGGAGGGTAGAATGAAGGTTGTGGTGTGTGCAGAGAAAACCTTTACCCTCAGTCTCCCACTCCGGAAAGCAGCAGCCCCTCCCTAAGCTTCCAGATTTTGCCCCTGCCTCTCCCCGTGGGGTGCAGCTCGCAGCACACTGACGCCGGCAGCTGCTGTACAGGGAAGGGGGACAGAAATTTAGTAATGGCAAGATGTGTACCTGCAGGCAGGGCCATCCCTAGCCATTTTGGTGCCCTACGCAGCCCCCCTGCAGGGGGGGGCCTGTGTGGGGCCCCAGGCCTCCTTGGGGGGGCAGGAGCAGGTTTGGGGGCAGGGGGGAACCTTCCCCCCAGCACAAGCCAGCGGAATGGAGCGGTTGGGGCTGGGTCGCTAAACTTTCTGCCACCCGGGGAGTGCAGGGCGTGCCTGACCCCTGCTGCAGTCCTCAGGAGAAGGGGTGGCATGGGGGTGGGGTTGGGGAAGAGCAGGGGGCGGGAAGATGCAGGGCGGGGCCTTTGGGGAAGGCATGGAGTGGGGGCAGAGCAGGGGGGCATGGGGAAGAGGCGGAGCAGGGGCTGGAGCAGCCCGCAGCTGCGTATTTTGTATATGGGTAGGGACGGCCCTGCCTGCAGGGGAAGGAGTGGAGGATAGGCATTGTAAAGTGACAACTTAATTTCCTTAATTTTGTTTATTTGCATGTAGCCACCTCAGATGTTACACTACAAACTTCGTGTGTATTAATTTGTAGGTAAGGGGCTACATCTTGTATGATAACTAACCATTATCACTTATTACCAAAAAGATATGGCCATCCTGGTGAGCATTTTTCCAGTTCTCCTTTGGACAATGATGGCATTTCAGGCAGACTTATTGCAAGCTAAAGGAAGTAAGTAATTTTCTCCTAGTGATACCTGAAGCTTTTGTTCTTTTGCCATTTATATGCTTACATTTTTCTCCCATCATGATTTGTTCTTTCGGGGTCTCTGTCACCTTGTCCTTCTAAATTGTCAGTCCCATCTTTCTTCTATCTCTGCTAATATTTATGCCTTATTTCCTTGTTCAGCATAAATATGTTCCCCCCATATATGTAGGCTTGGCAGAATTCAATTTTTTTTATTTCTTCAGTGGATAATACCAATCTTTATTTTAAGCCTTTTTCCAATTTTTATTGATTCTAATTTTCACAGTTGGGCAAAATTATGGATGTGTGTATCAGACAATTATTTAATGACAGCAGGTATTGTTATTAAAGTTAAAGCTTTATACCATTAAAACACTAACTGTCAACATCACATGTCAAAATATACAAAGTAAATATCCTTAAACCAAACAAGAATAAGTTCTCAAGCAGCATTTCTCTTACTTTGCCTATTTGTAAATTTTGATTACCGATGGAAATATTTTTCATCGGTTTGCGTTTGTGCGTACGGTGAAAGCGGAGTATACGGACATTTATCAATAAAAATCTACTCCTGGAAAGCCTATACATATAAATTCTTGTGTTTTAAATTAAATCTCTCTGTATGCTTTAATATACATTTTTCCCAGGGACAAAACTCAATTCTATCTTGTTTGTAAGGCCCTGATTGTGCAAACTGATCTGTGGGTGATAGCCCTGGACCAACACAAATGGACCTCAGAGATCCATCCATGTAAATCAACCCGAAGGATCCCAAACTATTTTTTTAAACAAACTAGCTGTGATAGTAGGTTACTCAACTTTCTGAATTTAAAGTAATCTGGTTTTCATAATAACTTTAGCTTGGTTAGGTTTTAATTAAATTCCTATTCAATAATCTATTTGCTCCTAACTCTCAGCCTTTTGCCCATGTATAAGAAACATGTTTTATAAGAAGCTATTGAATGAATAAAGTCTAACATTTAAGTGAAGTCTGTAACCATTTTCCTGTATTGATAGTTATTTGTAAGTAGCTATTGCTCTGAACTATTCACTATTCACTATTTTTAGTTTATTCATTAGTATATCATTAATTATTTTGTTTTTTCCCTTAATCAACAGTTCAGGTTCTCTCACCTGTTAACTTCACTCTCACAGTCTCTGCACTAGCAGAAGTACTTTTGCAATGGAAACCAAACCCTGATCAAGAAGAAAAGAACTACACTGTTAGATATGATGTGGAAATTATGACTCCTGAGTGGGAAGTGGTAAGTGTAAAGTATTGCTAATACATGTTGGATTAAATGTGCTATATTAAATTAAAACCCAAGATTTACTGATTAAGATATGACTTTCAGATACATTGGCTCATCAGATTTACTTTTGGTTTTGTGTCATAAACAAATATATTAACTGTTGACCAGATCCATCTCTCTCTCTGTCTAAGGGAACAACTCTGTTGCAAGGGAGATTAACCCCAGGAAATAGCAGGTGTCAGTACTGCTGTCACGATTCCCAAGGAATTCTACAAAGTGAGGGTAGTTTTAATTTTTGGCTCACTGGAGGCTGTCCGGGAGAGGTGTTGAATCAGCACTTCTCCTGGATGGTATAGTCCACCACTGATGTTACTGCATTTATTGCAGATTGACGCCAGTATATAGATAGTATTTGGATCCATGTTTCACCAAAATTCTGTACCTGGAAACCTTCATTTAACCCATTTCCAGTAGGCAATCCCCCATCTTAAGCAACACATTTGAAGTACCTTCAAATACCATATGATTTGAACTTTAGTAAAAGATCAGCTTTGTTAGGAGATCTACCTTTGCTGGTCCCCTGAGTGAGAACCTAGGTCAGGTTTCATTGCACTTGATACTAATAAATTGTTTATTTTTCAAGTATGATACGAAGAAAACTTGCAGTACCCGTATGGCTGTGCTTCATAATGGTTTTTCTGCACGTATTCGGACATTGCTTCTCTATAACAACTCGCAAATAAAAAGTAACTGGGCTACAGCTAAACTCCAAGCCCCACCAGGTAAGATGTGTTATGAACATAATTTTATGTTATGTTGTAGTCTGTAGACAAGAAAGCATGAAAAGGATGATAGGTTTAAAACCTTAGAAGGAAGACACATCTCCTGCTCTACATGGCATTGTTCTTATACAATAGTTTTGGTCCAGATTCCAGTATCATTTTTCACACTGAATAGCATCTTACTCCTGATTATAACTCCATGACTTCATTTTGTCAGCGGCACTTCTTGTGGAGCAAGATGCTATTCGATCTGAGAATGGGTATCAGAATTTGGTCCTCAGGAGGGACAACACATAAATTCCCAAGGAGCAGAAGATGGCTGAGATTTAGGGTATCAGTTAAGATAGGTCTGGTTTGGCCAATATAATTGATAAAGAGGAGGTGGAGTAGTGGTTTTGTTAGAGCAGGGAGTGGGCAGAGATATCATGAGAATGTGTAAGATCCTGAAATGAAAAGAACAGAAAGATGCCTATCCTGGAAGACTCATTGGCTCAGGGGACTGGTAACAGAATAACAGCCTTTTTCACCTGGAGGTTACTGGTTGACTTTAAACTACTACTTAAAAACTGCGTGAAATAAGTTGGGGAACCCTGTTTGGTTTCTAGTAGAGTTAATTCCTCATCACAGTTTTAACTAATTGTCTATCTATGCTGACAGGACTGAATGGAGATGGGCACTATTTCTCAGCCTTAGAAATGATCCCTATGGGTCAAGGTAGAGGCACTTTAGGTGGTAGGGATGCATGTAGAAGGTTACACTGCTGTTGTAAGATTTGATCCTGTAAATGGACTCGCATTCTTCTAAATCAAATCTAACCATCCACCCTTTGTTTTAGAAAACATACTCCTGTTTTAGGATTTTGAATTCTCCATTAGACAAGTCTGTAGTACTCATCTCCTACAGGTTTTTCATTTTCCCAATTGTCCTCATCTCTATCCTGCATTGTTTTCATTGTTGGCCTGGTATCTAGCAATATCAGCAATCAGAGCCTTGTGTTACAAAAAAGCTAAGCAAACAGGCCCCAGAGAATCATAGTTATCTCCATTGCTTCTTTCATCTCCTTTCAAATCTGTATCTGATTTCAATCTCTCTGAAGCTCTTGTCATCTCCGTGCTAGCCAGACTCACTCTTGGAAGCCCCCAAGCCTGGAATATGTTCTGCAGCTATATAACTTTGATAATCCTTACAACAGAGTTCTTGAAAGACAGTAGCTGACATCATCTAATCCCCTCTTATTTAATAATTTAGTTCACTTCTGCTCTAGAGACAGTTTAGGACAGCTCAAGTCTAAATGTGCCGATTACATCATAAAGCCTAAAGGGCAGTGTTGTGTCTGTTCTAGTCTCACTTTCTTTATGCAAACAGGTTCAACCAATTCTGGGAAAGAATAAAATGGAAGTGATTTTAAGAAGCTTTTGATTTTTGAAATGTTTATTTAGAGAGAGATAGGTCTGTTTACATATGTATGTATTGTCAGACATCATGCAAACTGCCTGAGAAAGCCTTATACTATTGGGGCCTGATTCAAAGCCCTTACAAGTCAATGGGACTACTGAGAGGCTTAAAATTATGCATGTGTGTAGTAATAATTGGGCCTACAAATTTACCCTAATTGTGAGCTCAATTGTAAGAAGTGAGTGAAAGTTCAGAAAATGTCACAGTAGCCTATAACAATAAATGTTGATGGGGAAAGGTATAAAAGGGGGACAGAATTAGTTAAAAAGCCTACTGTTATAACTCAAGCACTATGTTAAGATCATGCCTGGTAAAGTCAGGGACCAGAACTCAGTGTACCAAAATTGGTGTTTTGGAAATTAGGCCTAATTGGCAAACAAAATAATGAGAAAATGGGCTATTCTGCCCATCATTCCCTTTTGGGCGCCTTAAAAGAAAAGACTTTAGGAGGAAAAAAAATCAAGCAACAGCTGTTTGCCAACAACCGGTGACTGAAAGATGGGAGAACAGGAACAAGCAAACTTCACTACCATGGCTTTCCTCCCTCCCCCGCTACTGGAACTCTGGGATCCAGCATAGGTCTTCGTCATCCTACTACCAAGAGATGTTCTGAACAGACTTGGCCAAAGGGAAGGACCCAGATAATATCACTACCCCCACTGGCTCTGGCTAAATCCTGGACACCGTCTGGAGTCTGAGACTGTGTTGTTTTCTTCCCCACCTGTGTATCTTTTCCCCACCTTATTTCTTCCCTTTCCTATCCCTCTCTGTTTGCCTTCTGTTTAATAGACGTCAGGCTTAGCCAGCCAACACTTCATATTTTTTCAATATGTCTGTGAGCCTGTGCCCAGAAAGGCAGATAAAAGCAATGCCTAAATAGTCCAACTCTGGTACACGTTTGTCAAGTCTTGGAGTGGCTGATAAGACTGCTATGCCTGTGTTTCTCCAGCAGTAATGTTGCAAATGAGAGTTAACACCAGAGACAAAAGCTGCATTTTCTCTCTTTCCTGTTCTTTTCTCTCCCCTTATGTGTATATGTCTTGTTTTGCCTTCTAGGAAATGGGATCAGACTTTAAAAAGAACAGCAACAGCAGCTCCAGCCCTTCTCAACTAACTTTTTCTCTTTTCCCCCAAAAGGACCATTTAAGAGACTATCAAACAAAGATTGTTTTCTTTCTAAAAAGAAAAGGAGTACTTGTGGCACCCTAGAAACTAACAAATTTATTTGAGCATAAGCTTTTGTGAGCTACATTTGGTGGAATGCATCCAATGAAGTGAGCTGTAGCTCACGAAAGCTTATGCTCAAATAAATTTGTTAGTCTCTAAGGTGCCACAAGTACTCCTTTTCTTTTTGCGAATACAGACTAACACAGTTGCTACTCTGAAACCTTTCCTTCTAAAGACTCTCTATAGGTAAACGAAAAGGGAACAAGGGATGCTGTTAAAATGAAAGTCTTGCTTAATACCTTACATTTTAAATGCTTTAACTGTTTTCCCTTTTTTCTATCTTTAATAACAGGTTAAAAGGTTTTTTTAATGATGTATTTGCCATGGTACTAAGCAGGCTGAACTCTTTGTTTACCAAATGTTAAAGGTTGTTTAAAACTGTTTCATGTTGGAAAGTTACAGGGTCATGTTAACACCTTTAACTCTTTAGGCTGGTATATAAGGCCCTTCTTGAATTGTGGGACGAACTTTAAATAATTGTGGCTGAGTTGCGAACAAGAAATGGAAAATCGTGGAAAAGTAATAATGGACCTTTATTAATAGCAGTAATTTGGAAAAGCCAGAGTAGACCTATTTGTTTATGAAAAAATTACTGGACCGATATAAACATTGAAGTATTATGTTATGCCTGCTAATTGTTTTGATAACAACCATTTTTGCTGCAACTATATGACATTCATTTTAAAACAGTGACATGTACAATATAAAATTCAGAAGACTAAAAGTCTTAACACAACTGCTGTAGAAATTGAGTGCAGTCACTTTAGCCTTTTACAGGCATTGAATGTTAATGCAGTACTAATTGCATAATCAAAATGTATGCAAAATTGTGGACTGTGCAAAGTAAGCCAATTAAAATAAAAATTGTAGTGGAAGCTGCAAGATCTACAATTTCTGTAATATCACAAATGAAGTAGGGCTGTACTCACAGAGACCATTAAATGTAGTATAACATGTGCTTAAGTGTTTTGCTGAAATGGGGTTTAAAGAAATTGCTTCAAGTGAATGGGACTAAGAGAAAATATTTTAAAACTTTCTAAAACTTTTCTAAACATTGTTTCCTGTAATTGAGGGGCATACACAGAATACGTGGTGATATCCTGTGGTATAAAAATAACATTTGTAATGTTTGGGATGAACTGCTTCACCACTCATGAAAGAGATTCGATATATAGACAGAGAAATATTTGATATATAGACAGATTAGATAGAATATATACATATACAAGAAACCAAAGACTGTAATCAATTGTATTTTATGTTATTTTATAATCATGAGTAATAAGAACATGCTAGTAAATATTTAGCACTTATTACCTTACAAATGCAACGTTGTATGTATTGCTGGTGCTATAGGTGCTGTTGAGACATCAGTCACTAACTTGTCCTGTGTGATTTACACTGCCATTAATAATACTGCATCTCTTCACTGCACCTGGTTTGCTGGCAAAGCGGCGCCAGAAGATACAAAATACTTTCTATTTTACAGGTAAGTGCCTGCTTCTATTTCTTCTTGTAGGTTTCTTTAAGATAATAATGTCTTACAAACTAATCTAATTTAGGTATAACAACTACACTGAAGAATGCCAAGAATATAGTAAAGACAAATGGGAGAGAAATATTGGTTGCCGATTTTCAAACACTTACATAAAGACTAGTGAAACTGACAAACGCATCGTAATACACATTAATGGGTCAAGCAATGGCACTGCAATCAAACCTTTTGAACAGATATTTAATCAAAATGCCATTCGTGAGTAAATATTTTTATTTTTTACACATTAAAATATCAGTATAGCTTCTTAGATCATGGTGAAATGTTTGCAGTGAAATCTTAAAAAAAATCTGGTGTAAAACTCAAACGTGCTCTGCATTTTGGTTTAAAGATTTGCTGAAGTTCATTGGTGGTTTGAATGATACATGGTCCAGTTTAAGATATGGGCTAGTTTAAGGTTTCGCATGGATATTTTCTGAAACTGGAGGTGTTAGTGTGGAACTAGGGGAAATATGATGATTTTAACAGTGTGATTTTAACAGTTAGGTTTAAATTTAAGGACAATAAAAAATAAAAGATAGAAATAACCTATTAGTTCCCCTAATTTATCTGTCTGCCAAATCTCTCATCCCCCAACGCCCCTACTCTACTTGCACTACATTGATGACATCTTTATCATCTGGACCATGGAAAAGAAGCCCTTGAGGAATTCCATCATGATTTCAACAATTTCCATCCCACCTTCAACCTGAGCCTAGACCAATCCACACAAGCGGTCCATTTCCTGGACCCTACTGTGCTAATAAGCAATGGTCACATAAACACCACCCTATATCGGAAACCTACTGACCACTATACTTGCCTACATGCCTCCAGCTTCCATTCAGGACACACCACAGGATCCGTTGACTACAGCCAAGCTCTAAGATACAACCGCATTTGCTCCAATCCCTCAGATGGAGACAAACATCTACAAGTTCTCTATCAAGCATTCTTAAAACTAGAATACTCACCTGCTGAAGTGAAAAAACAGAGTGACAGAGCCAGAAGAGTACCCAGAAGTCACCTACTACAAGACAGGCCCAACAAAGAAAATAACAGAACGCCACTAACTGTCACCTTCAGCCCCCCACTAAAACCTTTCCAGCGCATCATCAAAGATCTACAACCTATCCTGAAAAATGATCCCTCACTCTCACAGATCTTGGGAGACAGACCAGTCCTCGCTTACAGACAGCCCCCCAACCTGAAGCAAATACTCTTCAGCAACCACACACCACACAACAAAAACACTACCCCAAGAACCTATCCTTGCAACAAAGCCCGATGCCAACTGTGTCCACATATTTATTCAAGTGACACCATCATAGAACAGGTTTCAGAGTAGCAGCCGTGTTAGTCTGTATTCGCAAAAAGAAAAGGAGTACTTGTGGCACCTTAGAGACTAACAAATTTATTAGAGCATAAGCTTTCGTGAGCTACAGCTCACTTCATCGGATGCATTTGGTGGAAAAAAAAAAAAACTCATCATCATAGAACATAATCACATTAGCCACACGGTCAGAGGTTCGTTCACCTACTCATCTACCAATGTGATATATGCCATCATGTGCCAACAATGCCCCTCTGCCATGTACATTGGCCAAACCGGACAGTCTCTACACAAAAGAATAAATGGACACAAATCTGACATCAGGAATCATAACATTCAAAAACTGGTAGGAGAACACTTCAACCTCTCTGGCCACTCAGTAAAAGATTTAAGGGTGGCAATTTTGCAATAGAAAAGCTTCAAAAATACAGCGTGTATGATAAAACCCATTGTTTCATGTTCTCTGTGTGTGTTTATAAATCTCCCCACTGTATTTTCCACCAAATGCATCCGATGAAGTGAGCTGTAGCTCACAAAACCTTATGCTCAAATAAATTTGTTAGTCTCTAAGGTGCCACAAGTACTCCTTCTCTTTTTGCAAATACAGACTAACACAGCTGCTACTCTGAAACCTTTCAAAAATAGACTCCACCAAGAAACTGCTGAGCTTGAATTAATATGCAAACTAGATACCATTAACTTGGGTTTGAATAGAGACTGGGAGTGGCTGGGTCATTACACATGTTGAATCTATTTCCCTAAGTTAAGTATCCTCACTCCTTCTTGTCAACTGTCTAAATGGGCCATCTTGAGTATCACTATAAAAGTTTTTTTTCTCTTGATGATAATAGCTCATCTTAATTAATTAGCCTCTTACAGCTTGTATGGCAACTTCCACCTTCTCTGTATGTATATATATTTATCTTCTTACAATGTGTTCCATTCTATTCACCCGACGAAAGCTTATGCTCTAATAAATTTGTTAGTCTCTAAGGTGCCACAAGTACTCCTGTTCTTTTTGCTGATACAGACTAACATGGCTGCTACTCTGAAACCTGCCAAAGTACGGTTTCCCACAGTATTTTTTTATTGCTTTATCCAGTCTAGCTTTAAATGTCCCAAGCAATGCAGCTTTTACCAGTTTTTATTATACAGTTTAACACATTTCATTGGAAGGAAGCTTTTCCTGATAGGTTATTTTTCCTTTTCTTAATGTCATCCCTTTACTCTAGTTTATACTTCCCTGGATCCTCTTATATAATTCCCTTCCCATCTTAGTTTGTACAACCTTCACTTATTTATAGACTTATCACATCTCCTTTCATATGTTGCTTAACTAAGAGAAACATATTGAACTTTTTAAACTTACTTCTTAGAGGTATCCACATACCTCTTCTCTGAACTTCTTGCAATTTTTCTGAAACTTTATGTCAGCATGGTGCCTGGAATACACTGAAGTATTGTATTCCAGTCACCATATTATCAAAAGGTTGTTGAAAAACAGGAAGGTCTTACAACGTAGATGGACTCAACAGGACATATAGAAACACCTTTGGCACAGTAGAGGCAAGATTTGCGTGTGGAGGGCAGCCTCCATATACACAATTCTAGGGGGCATCATCCAACCCCTAAAATAAGGCAACATGAAATTATGTATGGTGACAAAAGCTGATGGAGGCTAAGGAGAAGAGGGGGAAAAGGTTATAGCAACAAGACCTATTTTGCATGAAAAAAATCTCCTTACCTTCTCTTTGTCAATAATAAAAGGAGTACTTGTGGCACCTTAGAGACTAACAAATTTATTAGAGCATAAGCTTTCGTGAGCTACAGCTCACTTCATCGGATGCATTTGGTGGAAAAAACAGAGGAGAGATTTATACACACACACACAGAGAACATGAAACAATGGGTTTATCATACACACTGTAAGGAGAGTGATCACATAAGATAAGCCATCACTAGCAGCAGGGGGGGTGGAAAGGAGGAAAACCTTTCATGGTGACAAGCAAGGTAGGCTAATTCCAGCAGTTAACAAGAATATCAGAGGAACAGTGGGGGGTGGGGTGGGAGGGAGAAATACCATGGGGAAATAGTTTTACTTTGTGTAATGACTCATCCATTCCCAGTCTCTACTCTCATTCTAGAAGTCACCTACTACAGGACAGGCCCAACAAAGAAAACAACAGAACGCCACTAGCCATCACCTTCAGCCCCCAACTAAAACCTCTCCAACCATCATCAAGGATCTACAACCTATCCTGAAGGACGACCCAGCACTCTCACAGATCTTGGGAGACAGACCAGTCCTTGCTTACAGACAGCCCCCAAATCTGAAGCAAATATTCACCAGCAACCACACACCACACAACAGAACCACTAACCCAGGAACCTATCCTTGCAACAAAGCCCGTTGCCAACTCTGTCCACATATCTATTCAGGGGATACCATCATAGGGCCTAATCACATCAGCCACACTATCAGAGGCTCGTTCACCTGCGCATCTACCAATGTGATATATGCCATCATGTGCCAGCAATGCCCCTCTGCCATGTACATTGGCCAAACTGGACAGTCTCTACGTAAAAGAATGAATGGACACAAATCAGACGTCAAGAATTATAACATTCAAAAACCAGTTGGAGAACACTTCAATCTCTCTGGTCACTCGATCACAGACCTAAGAGTGGCTATACTTCAACAAAAAAGCTTCAAAAACAGACTCCAACGAGAGACTGCTGAATTGGAATTAATTTGCAAACTGGATACAATTAACTTAGGCTTGAATAGAGACTGGGAATGGATGAGTCATTACACAAAGTAAAACTATTTCCCCATGGTATTTCTCCCTCCCACCCCACCCCCCACTGTTCCTCTGATATTCTTGTTAACTGCTGGAATTAGCCTACCTTGCTTGTCACCATGAAAGGTTTTCCTCCTTTCCCCCACCTGCTGCTGGTGATGGCTTATCTTAAGTGATCACTCTCCTTACAGTGTGTATGATAAACCCATTGTTTCATGTTCTCTGTGTGTGTGTATATAAATCTCTCCTCTGTTTTTTCCACCAAATGCATCCGATGAAGTGAGCTGTAGCTCACGAAAGCTTATGCTCTAATAAATTTGTTAGTCTCTAAGGTGCCACAAGTACTCCTTTTCTTTTTGCGAATACAGACTAACACGGCTGCTACTCTGAAACCTTTGTCAATAATGAATCTTACAAGGTATGAAATAATTGAAAGTTGTTGTTTTTTAAAATCTTGTAAAGGATTTTAATAAAGGAGGTCAGTTACTCAGTAATAGTTAATATATCAGTGGCTTTACCAACTTTTCAGTGTTTGTTTTTCCACTGATATATTCAGTTCTCTTAAACCCCTTCTTATCATACAATAAACTCAAAGTGAAATTCATGGGCTGTAAATTCAACCAGATCCAAATCATACCCAACTTTTGAAAAACCTCCTTCCAAGAGAATTGCTTTATGGGTAATACATTGGTATCTTATTCATTTTCTAGAGAAAGTGAATCCTCCTAGAAATGTCACCGTGTCTTTAAAACAAAACAACCTTCTGGTCAAGTGGGAAATGCCAGCTTCTTCTTTCCTAAAGGAATGTTTTAAATATGAACTTAACATCTACAACTGGAAGATGGGTTACAAACAGGTAACTGCTTGTTAAAAGTTGAGGTATTCTATATAGAACTTACCTATGAATTGTCTTTCTTATATGTCTGGAATATGTGTCATATGTAATCTAGCGAAAAAGTCTTCTGGTTCATGGACATCTTTTGAGTTTCAAATTATGCATGTAACCAGAACTCCAACTACCATCCTCTAAAATCTACAGATCTAGCGTCAAATCTTAGTCCCACTGAAATCAATGGCAAAACTCCCACTGACTTTAATGGGGCTAGGATTTCACCCCTAATTTTTAAATCAGCTTTCTTTTACAGAGCACTTTTTTTTTTTTTTTTTGCCTATAATGAATTATACCAACATTTTAGCTTGGAAAACACCAATGGAACAATTTAAAATGTACATCAGTTTTAGATGTTCATCTTGACGCAGCCAGGTCCATTCTGTCAAAGCTGCAGGTGCTCAGCAACTCTGAAAATCCAAGAGTAAGAGTCTTAAACTGGACCCCCCAAAACCAGTGACTACTTTTGAAAATTTTGGCCTGAATGAATTGCAGGGGGAAAATGGTGGATGTAATTAATTGTGGGTGCAAAATTGTGCCCACAAATATGGAGGTTTTGTGTGAAAATCATGTCTTTGGCATCAACCTCTAGGCTATTAAAACTAATTTAAAAGAAGAACAAACACAATAATCAATTTGTAACAATGCTTATATCTATGCCTAAAGCAAATATTGTAAATTTATTTCCGAAGTTTAGTAACTGGAGCAATTTAAGTGTTGCTGTCTTGACCTTATTAGTTTTAAGAAATCTATGACAGAGTTATGTTGTTTTTAACAGATATTGGAAACCGAGTTAAATAGTTTCAGTTTAAGGATTGATGACACCTGCAGATACTCCATACAGATTAGAGCTAATCATCAATCATGGTGTAGGGAAGGATTTTGGAGTGATTGGACCGAACCTCTTTATATTGGTAAGAATCAAAATGTCTTTGTTGTCTAATAGTTACTTTAATACATATGTTATTGAAGGCCAAATTCTGTTTAATTATGCGCATGTAAGCTACCATTAACTTTAATGGAAGCCATGCAAGTGTATCTGAGGACGTACATTGACCCTTTAATTGTTGCTACTACTTGCTACCTCTGGATAGTCCAGAATATGGGTTCCATTCATAAAGAAATTTATGGATAAATGAAAAATTTGTTTGAAAGAACACTTGAAAATAGTTTAGATCCCAAATTCAGGTTTTAATTAAAAGAATCAATAAAAACAGCTTACTAAAAATAAACATGATGCAGTGAACACAAATGCAACTGTAGTGAAACTGACTGGTTCAAATTTTAGAGCTGGTTGAAAAGGATTCATTGAACTACACCCACAACTCTCTTTGAAGTCAATGAGGGCTATGTATGCTTGGCACCTCTGAAATCATGGTCCCAGGGGAGTGTATAGTGCTCCTTCCTGCTTACTGATACAATGTTGGAGCATTGGTTATGCCTACACTTGCAGAGTTTTTGCACTGTCAGTTTCAATGGTGATAGTGAACCAGTGAAAGAAAAGCACTGGTTTGTGTACTCACTTACTTCCACAGGTGTCAGAGAGTTTTTATATTTGCAGCACTTCCATCACAGATCAGGGCAGTTATCCCACAGTGCAGCTCTCTCCATTTTGATGATGGGACTTGTGGGAAGGGTGGGGGGTGATCACGGGCATTCTGGGTCCCTGCACAGCCTCCTCTCCCCAAATACTGATCAGCTCCAGTAGCTCAGCATTGCTTCAAGCAGGGGATCGTTTGCTCAGTGGAGCAGGCATTGTCACCTGTCCAGAAGATAAGTGAGCACTTGCAATAAACAGGAAGGGGAGTTTCAAAGTTCCCGGGGCTTTATAGGGGAAGGGGTGGATGTATGTTTACTTGGCATCACAGCAGCAGAGCTGCTGCCACAGTGGTCACCTAGCATTGTGGGATATCCTGCGGAGGCTAAAAGCTCTGTAAACAGGAAGAAGGTGTCTTCACTTGCACATCACTGCAAAAGCATCACCAGTAAGAGCTGTATGCCTCTCTTGGAGATGGTTTTCTCTTTGCGGTGAAATTTCTGATTTTTACTGCAAAAAATCATTGGCAAGTATAGATGCTCCCATGGTTTTTGCACAAAAAAGGGACTTTTTCTGCTTTAAATGGCAAGTGTAGACATGATTGGTGCAATACTATTTCAGAGAAATGAATGCCACCTCCTGAATCTACCTGTTGTAGTAACCTGCAGTTTCCTTAGGTGTCTCCATATAATTACTAGCCTGGGGCAATTTTGCTCTCCATGTGAAATATGACAATATCGTAGCCTGAGCTGGCACAGCTGGGTCTGACATGCATCACACGTGACGAAATCAGCATGTCCTGCTAGCTGTTTACTTCTTTAAATTTGACACATACCTGCCTTCTCCTCCTCCCCCCGCCCCCGCCCAGTGATGTGGGTGCTGGTGTGCTAATGCCAAAAGTCAAAGCGAATGGTGAGGTCAGGTACTCCTTATTAGAAGTTACCTGAACTCCCATGGGGGTCTGTGAAGGTTAGTATCTTTGGAAGGCATTAATTTGCCTAGATCTGATCCACTTGATACTGCATTTCCTGATTGCTGAACATGTTCTCATAGAAGTAGCAGTTATCATATCATAACACATTATTGACTGTTTGTTCTCAGCCATCCTTTCTCTCTCTCTCTCTCTCTCTCTCTTATCTTTGGAGTTATATTTCTTTACTTCCTGATTTTCTTTTTTAAAAAATGTTCTTCACTTTGCTCTCTCCTGTTTACCAAACTCTTCAATGCCCTTACACCTATTATCTAATGAACATTAATGTGTTAATCTGCCTACTTGACTCTAATGAATTCGCTGGGTACCTTCACCCAGCTCCTGATAACAGAGCTCTATGTATATAAATCTCCCCACTGTATTTTCCACTGAATGCATCTGATGAAGTGAGCTGTAGCTCACGAAAGCTTATGCTCAAATAAATTTGTTAGTCTCTAAGGTGCCACAAGTCCTCCTTTTCTTTTTGCGAATACAGACTAACACGGCAGCTACTCTGAAACCTGATAACAGAGTGTCCTTCAGAAATGGGGCCACAGCAGTGCTATGCAACTACAATTCATGCTCTGGTGCTGACCAAGCTGTGCTCACAAAATGAAGGAAGTCAGTATAGGGAAGCTTACATCAGCCCTAATCTGTTTTCATTCTGGGGCCCAGCCCTTTGTGACTCATTTATCGGTCCTATAAGCCAATGGTTCTTAAACTTATTTGATTGCACCCCCTATTCTTTGTGTCTGTAGTAGTTTACAAACCCCCTACCCACACCCTGTTCCTGGCCCACAAATACATATATGGCCACCCTAGCTCTTAAGACAGAGCGGGGAGCAGTGGCTGCTGGTGGGGCATCCAGCTATGAAGGCAGCACCACCACCAGCAGCAGAGCAGAAGTAAGGATGGCAATACTACACCATGTTACCCTTATTTCTGCACTGCTTTCAGAGCTGGATGCCCAGCCGCTGCTCTCCTAAAACTGCTCCCTGCCCCCACCGAATACATTCCACACCCTCCCAGTTTGAGAGCCTACCGGAGCAAGGGTCAAAATTGGCCCTACTATTTGCCACATGCACAGTATCTGCCACGGTTAAGGCCCTGTGTTAAGTTCTTTCAGCTGCCATTAGCTGGGCCCTTACTTCTTATCTGAAGTATGAGGAAATACTGCCTTGTCTCAGGTAGCACACTGGTAACTTTGGCAAATGTTGGATCTGCAGAGAATAACTGGGTAAATTTTAGTCTGCTTGTCTGTGGAGAACTTATTAGACATGATCTAGCTTACGACAATGAACTATTTATGCGCCAAGTGAGTCAGCGGAGAACTGGTTTCACATGTTTTTTGCAGAACTTGAACTTGCAACCTCATGTGTTGCATCACTAATTAATTGCAAACATGAAACATATTCAAACTGATGAAAAAACTAAAAATGTACCTAGATGTCTCACCAGGATTATTCATTTGAAACCTAAAAAAAAACAAGGAAATTCCCCAAAACAAACTTAATTCAGTTTCTGTTAAGGTTGCTAGGTTTCTCTTTTCAGAGTAGCAGCCGTGTTAGTCTGTATTCGCAAAAAGAAAAGGAGTACTTGTGGCACCTTAGAGACTAATAGTCTCTAAGGTGCCACAAGTACTCCTTTTCTTTTTAGGTTTCTCTTGTTTACAAACAGAAATTTGTATTCCTGATTCCTGCTTTATCTTATGAATCTTTAGGATCATAGGCAGCCAAAAAAAAAAAGACACAGAAGCTTCAGGACTACTCTACTTTGTGCCGGGAACCAGGAGTAGCTCACTCCAGTTTTAGGACTAAGAAAATGTAAATGCATCTTAGTGCCACTTTCCACCTCACCCTCCCAGACTTGCACCGAGCAAGTGCAAGCTTGGCCTTAGACCTCATTTTCTTGGGAGTATAATTGTATAATTGTATAATTATAATTACAATTTTAAAAAAACCTATTTAAATCAATGGCAGTAATTAATATGCACAATGTTTGCCCAGGTCGCCAAGCTGCAATGGCACAGGACCCAATCCTGCAATCGTTTCTCATGCGAGCACTCCATACCCACAAAAGTAGTCCCAATGACTACAGGGTGACTACTCCCATAAAATCTGCAGGCTTAGACACTTAGGCCTTCATTGCACAGAAAAGAATCTGTTCCAAAGGTGAATATTATTTCTTCTTGAAACCTGAGTGCTGTTGACCAATTTATATCCTTTCAATTATTCAGTGACAGTCATTCTGTCACCTTGATATAGGCTGCGTGCAGTTCTCATAGACATACTGGGAGTGGACAGACTTTAAAATCTAAATGTTCAAATGTAAATGTTTTCTTTATATAGCTCAGAGTGGTGAAATGTGACATTAGGAACACCTTTGTCAAATAGGAACATTGTCCTTAATACAATAGGTGTTTCTGCCCCCAGGTAGTTGGAGCAGTGACATTCTTCCTGAGGGAGGATAAACAACAGACTTCAAAGAAAGATTGGTGGTCTCTCTGCATGTTTTATTGGCCACGGCTATTAAGCCAGGAAAATCCAACTCCTGGCTTGAAAGGATTAATATAAATAACTGAAGGGTGGTTTAACGGAAAACAAGTTCTTTGTGACCACGATTATAAGCAAACTGTCTCTTTAGTGCAGACTCAGACATATTTGCCTGTTGTGTGGAATTGCACAACTCAGTATGTTAACCAAGCAGGCTGCACTGCACTGATAATGATTGTGGCCCTGATTCATGCCAGTTCTTAGCTTGCTTGCTTTCTTCTATGCATAAATTGAAACCTAGCTATGTGGAAGAAGTTCTTATTGCTTAATTTGCAACAGATTGTTCCCCAGTCATAGGGGATAAAAGATTTTATATGGAGAGATATAAATTGTGATCTCAGATACATCCATGTAAACCCACTGAATGAAAGAAAAGGAGTACTTGTGGCACCTTAGAGACTAACAAATTTATTAGAGCATAAGCTTTCGTGAGCTACAGCTCACTTCATCGGATGGTTCCAAGGGCTTATCTACTGGAAGAATTTTTCCCAATGTGTTTTCTTCAAAGGGAAAAAATCTCATCCTTCTTTTTTCTTTTTTTTTTTTTTAAATCTAGGAAAAAACCAGCCAAGGACTCCTGTAGACTCCAAGACCTACGCGGTTCTCATTGCGCTTATAGTATCCATATGTTCCATGGCATTGCTTATTGCTATAATATGCAGAAAGTAAGTATTTTTGCTTAGGCAATAACTAATTCGCCTAGATTACATTTGTACGAGGAATCATTAAATGCATTATTTGGTACTCAAAGGGCTTTTATTTTGGTATTAAACATGATTAATACATATCAAGAATATTGATTAAATAATAACAGTTGTTCAGTGAATTTGAGGAAGTTTAGGAGAATGATCAATTTAATCTCAAATTCCAAAGCCCTGTGTTGAAAGAGGGACTGAAACTGTCTCAGTGTGAGATGGACTTTCAGGAAGCTACCTTATCTACTTTGCTCAGTCCTCACTAAGATGGACCCTGGTGGCCATTTATCTCCATAGAAGAATGCCACCTTGAGACCCAACAAAAGCTGCTCAGAGAAACCATCTTTCATGGTAAAAGACAAAGGCCAGTATTTTCAAACTTGTGGTCAAAAACCAGGCACCTGAAATCCATATTTAGGCACCTGTACATGTGGCCTGATTTTCACTGACTTTGCTGGGAGGCAAAGGTGCTCAGCACCACCAGAAAACCAAGCCAGTATTGACTTACACCCATTGGCATTTACCTACTCTCTAGGACTGGTTTGGCAAGTATTTTATAGCAGCTTCTTTTTAATATTAGGGCCCATGGATGCCCTTGTAGTCAACCTTCCAAAGACATTGTGTGAACAAAGCCAGAAATAGTTTGGATTTCAGTGGCAGTATCCAGAAATCAAGGAGGAGAATCATAAATCAATGATGAAGTCAGTTCATCAATGATAATTCAAAGAATCAATAATGTAATTACAAACTCTTCTCCCTAAGAGATATATCAAGCAGCAACCATTAGGTTCACAATAAAAATGCTCCTAGTAATTCAAGTACTGTCCTTGAATCCACTAACTGCCTGTTAATTTCTTTAATGGCTCCTAAATTAGTTGCTCACCTGATGAGTCTTCAGCTGATTTCCTTCCCCCAAAGTTTCTTTTGTCAAACTAAAAGCATAGGTTGTAAAAAGAATCACTTTGGGTATGTCTACACAGCCGATGTTAAAGCGCTGCCATAGCAGCTCCAGTGCTGGGAAAGAGCCCAGTGCTGTAAAAAAGCCACTTCCATGAGGGGAATAGCTCCCAACACTGGGAGCGCGGGTCCAGCTCTGTAGCACTGTCTACTCTGCCACTTTATAGTGCTGAAACTTGGACCGCTCAGGGGGATGTTTTTTCATCGTGTATATTCCCAGTACAGAGTTAACTTGGGAGTTGGCCCTAATTGCCCTCCCATCCACACACAAAACCCTCCAATCCAAATTTCATGGGGACTTAAACCTGGGCTAGCTGGTATGGTTAGAGGTGTGGGTTAGAATTCCAGTTCCACTTTCACCCAGGCTGGTAATCCACCCACTCTCCAATATGGACACAGGCTCACTCATTTGAATGCTGATAGTCCTCCACTACCTTCCCACAATTCCCCTTTTGTGTCCAGGACAAACATGTTCTCTCATAATTCACTGGGGAGGAATTATAGAGCAGGTCAGCTTACTTCAGCTCAGTGAACATGAGATAGATCTCTGAAGTCCTAACCACATACATGCATGAGTGCAGCACCAGTGAGGTATGTCTACGCTGTGATAAAAAAAACCCATGGTGCCGAGTGTCAGAGTCCAGGTCAGTTGAAAAATAGCATGTTTGAGCTTGGGCTGGAGCCCAGGTTCTGAGACCCCCCCATGAGGTGGGAGGGTTAAGCCTGAGCCCCAACATCTACACTGCAAATTTTATAGCCTGCAGCCTAAGTCAAACCATCCAGGCCAGCTGTGGCTGTGCTACGGGTCTTTTATTGCAATGTAGACATACCCAGGAACTAGGGTGGGGGCTTTGCAGCATGGCTACTCACACCTGGACTGGGACAACATAAGTGCTCAGGCCTGCTGCCAATCTCCCGAGTTAACTGTGCTGTAACGATATTCCCTTTGTGGTACAAGTGACTCACCCGCCAAGAGCTGAAATGATAGCAGCATGTATAGCAGTACTATCTCCAGTCAGCTGTATCCCATTCCTTAGCTGGATCCCCAGCTGCAGCTGCCCCCCTGCCCCCAAGTGACTCCAGCTGAGCCACACTTCAGGGGTTGACATGCACATTCCAAATCATTTTGTGACGCCGTGTTCAAAATTCGTTGCAGAATGTTCCATCTTTTCTCCTTGGTAAGGAAGAGGAAGTGCCTAGGTCCCCTTAGAAATCTCTTAGGAAACCCTCTTTCTCCCACATTCCCAGTGATTCCTTGGCCACACATCTCAGGAATAAAGTTAGAGCCTGTAGAACAGTGAAAAGACTTCATTGTGTTTTCAATATTCCAACTCTTCCCTTTTGTGACTTGTAATTTTCATCATCACATCACAAAATAATTAGCTAAGCACAAATATGTGTTGTAACATTTACCTACTGAGGCAGTAGCCGTTTTAGCCAAGGCATGTCTACCAACTACAATACTGCATGATAGTCATGCAAGACTTTGAAGGAGCTATCTGTGGGGTATAACTAAGTGCCCAAGTGGGCGACATGAAAGGGAATAAGTTAATAGCAGGAATTTACTGTAGATAATGTGCTCAGAAGGAATAATGGGATAATAAGAGCTTGGCAGGAACCAAAGAGGCTTTTGAAAAGGGCAAAGTGATGGTCATAGAAGAGTTCAACCAACCAGATGAATTGAGACAGTGGTGATAAAATAAAACGATCAGTAGCTTAGTGGGAATGGTACAGGACTGCCTCTTCCTTAAGCAGCACATAACAGAGTGAAACAGAAACAGATAGTTCACACCTTGACCCCAGTCAACACAGATGAAAGTGGTGCAGATGTAATGCTAACTGAGCATCTACTCAACAGAGACTACACTAATTGTTGCACTGGTTTTAAACCAATGTCATTTCACTTAAATCATATCAGCATGTGATGGAACGGATAATTAGATCATGTATATTAAGGATATAATTTTGTCACGGAGATCACAGGATCATGTCTGTCCTGGGCAGAAAAGGGTAATTGTGGGAAGGTAGTAGAGGACTATCAGCACTCAAATGAGTGAACCTGTGTCCATATTGCAGAGTGGGTGGATTACCAGCCTGGGTGAAAGTGGAACTCTGAGCCTCAGCATCAAAGTTGGGTGTAAGGATCTTGATATTGTTCCATAGTGGGTTGCGGGATTTTAATCTCATCTTTGGCGGGCTCTGCAAGTCATAGTGCAGTGGGATCCTCTTATTTGATTAGGAAAGCAAGATAGTGCTTTTTTCTCAGCAGACACTATAGATTTTCATTTTGGTGATCAAAGACTGTAACAGAGTCTCTGATAAACTCAACCTAAGCTTTTGAGTTACTGCTCACTGTGTTTCTGTGGGGACTGACCTGTTTAGCCTTACTTTGTTTTATTTATGTTTGTGTATAACTGTGAAGATTAAAGTAGCCTTGTTATAATGCAGAAATTGTTCTTCATATGTTGCTTTATCAATAAGATTATATAAAGTTAGTACTTGAGAATTAAGTTCATTCCTTTTAGACTTGGTTTGGGGAGGTTGACCCTGTGCAAGCCTTGCTGAAAATCTTCAGCAACTGAATTCTAGGTCTCCATAAGCTTTCCTAGGGGAGATGGGTTTTTTAAGGCACTGGAGAAGGGAAGTGAAGTCCACCCAAAGGGTACACGGCATACAGGCCACATGGGCTTTTGCAAAGCAGAAGCCCTGACTACTTACCCGCAATGGAGTCCAGCTATAAGGAACCTACTGAGCATGCCCCAAACTACACCCAATTCCAGGAACTTCTGGGTATGGCTTGCTAATTTTGCATTTACCAAGCACCAATGACCCAGTTATTCCTAAACCCCCACCCCATCCCCCCTCCTCTATAGATCTCTTAAAGAGATCTCTGTCTATTAGGCACATGAGTTACTGTGGCACCATCCCAGCAACACCTCAGAGAACAGATTATGGCACCGAGTCACATTCCCTCCCCTTTGCCCTGGGGAAAACGTAAGTTATTGCATTCTTTCCACTGCGTGGCACTTCACTACCCACGGCGTGCTAGGCCAGCTGCTCTGGCCAGTCGTTAGGGGTGAGTGGAGTCTCCTCCCTCAGTGATCTGGCCTCAGCCATTTACTAGCAGGTGAGTAGCCCCCCTGCTCTCCTCCCTGGGGCAGGAGTCACAATCTGAGTAGGAGTTGGGGCAGGCGAGTTGAATGTATGTGGCAATAGAGTCCCTGGGAATCAAACCATTGTTAATCATGCTAGAATGAAGAAACCAACTGATTTCTTTCATAAACCTGCTTTACTGTTTCCACAGGTATCATGTATGGAGCAGACTATTTCCACCAATTCCAACACCCCAAAACAGTTTAAAAAATCTGTTTTTAACTAAAAGCTATCAGGTAAAAGAAATGTATTTATGTTATTTGCACAGAGGAGACAATTAACAGTCTTTGGCTGCTGCCCCTTTCCTAGACATATGTTAAGTATGTCTTTCTTTTGTATTGTCCTCCTGGAGAGCAACTAACATTGCTCTGATTAAGAACTCCCTTCCTGCTGTTCATAACTTCCCATGTAAATATTACTTGTGAGCCACATTTCCAGACTAGTGCATGCAGAAGTGTGTTCACATAATTTGTGTGTGCAATTAATGCAATAACTCAGACAATCCTAACTGCAAGCCCAAAAAGCCGAGCTAGAAACTGAACGAGCCATTTGCACCTGCAGTTGGGTGTGCCATTATGGCAACTGTGGCCAGACTCTCAAACTGGTTTAAATTAGCAAAGATCTGTTGACTTTAGAGAAGACTTTGGACCGAGCCCTGTTTGTGCATTGTATATTTGTGTGAAATCCTAAAGGGTGGCCCTATGTATTACCTAGCTCTACTATATTAAATACACACTAAAAATAAGCCACAAAGTTAAAGGTATAAGGCCAAATCCTGGTAAAAGAACCATGCCTGGGTAGAAGACTTTGCTTGAAGAAATATCTGTAGCTAGACTAAGGCTGGCTGCAGTTGTGTATGTGTGTGTGTGTGAGGGGAAGAGTATGGGGGGGGTGAAGAGCAGTGGATGTAGCCTGCTACTACCTTCTAATGTGAGGCATGATAATGTCCTGCCATGCCTGTAGCTTGCCCACTGTGCTGCAGCATGGAAATCTGCTGCAGTGTCTCCTTCTGGGTAGCACAGGGGAAGCCATATACATTCCTTCCGGATTTGGGAGAAATAGCCAGATTTTCAAGGGTGACCAGATAAATGTGCACCCAAATCACACATTTGCTCAGGCAAACAGGCACTTAGATGCCTAGCAAGCTACCCATTGGAAGGCCAGAGCGCCAGCTTTCCTAGTCAGCTATAGGATTTGCACTTACGATTTAGAATTCGCTTTTGGAAGCTGTGCCCACAAAGTCCATTTACTGTGTTCCAAAGTGAGCCCAGATTGCTACAGATAATGCCATGGCTTCAGTGGGGGAAAGGAGCTGTCTCCTAAACAGTGAAATGGAGTTTGAGTCCAGAGGTATTTAATGGCAGATTTGTTCAGGATAGTACAAGTGATGTAACTAGGACACTGATGAAATGAAGAAAGGGAAAACCTAGGTAGATTTATCTGGAAACATTTGCCGACAGCAAGATGTATGTGGTGGAGGAATGGTGTGAAGTGCTGGAAAAGTCCATCCCATAGGAAACTTAAAACCTGAATGGACAAAGCACTAAAGAATGTATTCTAGGTAACATTCTCGGGAGGAAGGATGATCCAGTGGTTATGGTACTAGCTGGGAACTCTAGGTTCAATTGACTGCTCTGCCACTGACTTCTTGGACAAGTCAAACAGAGCACTGCAATCGGAGGTGTGAGCTTAGTACGTTACATGCCTGAATAGCTTTAATCTAGCCAGCGTGGGTATTAATGGCAGTGAACCATTAGTACTAGTGGCAGCGTGGACTGCAAGTAGGTACCCAGGGTTCTGGGCCTGGGCTGCAACCTGCCGTTGGTACCCAAGCTAGCCAGAGTAAAGCTAGTTCAGATACGTCTCTTCCAGCTGCAGTCAAACCCCTGATTGCAATGAACATACCCTTAGTCTCTCTGCGTTTCAGTTCCCCACCTGTAAAATAGGGCGAATGGCCTCTCAAGGATGTTGTGAGAATAAGTACATTATAGATTGTGAGCACTCAGATATTACACTAATGTGGGATATGGAAGTACCATAGGTAGATAGCCCTGTGTTGGCATGGTTGCAAACACCATGTAACTTCTGTCTTCTGACCTGATTTACTTTGTGAAAACTGATGAGAGATCTTTTGGACTTAATATTAAGAGGTTTTATGCCTTCTTATGTTTGCTATTTCTGAAAAAATATAATTGCCTTATAGATAAGATGTAACTTGGCCTTGGCTTTTCATGGAGAATTCTGTATAGTAACTTGCTTCTGATTTCCCCCCACCCTCTGAAAAGTTTTCCTTTGTTATTCCACAGTCTGATCAAGGAAACAGGCTTAAGAGATTATTGTATAAGCTTTCAGTTCATTTTTAATTAAAGTAAAGTCAACTGTGGAAAATAACATGACTGGGTATGACAAACTGATTTTAGAATAAGAGAAATAGCAAATATTAACATAGCAGCTAAGCAATCTTTAGAAAAAGTGTACTGAGACAAAGAGCATTTTACATTACTGAGAGCAGCATTGGGTTTTATTTAGCAATCTTTTTATTTAAAGTACTTTTAATGCAGGTGAACGAAACCAGATTGACAGCCCTAGAGGCAGAAGGCCTGTGTTTAGCAATAGACTACAATACAACCTGAGCAGCTAGCAGTGCAAATTTCCCCCACTCCACTGATATTCCTTAGTTTGTTCTGATGGGACCACTTCTGTGCCAGATCAATTTTGGTGTCTCTGCTGAGATTGCCAGAATGGGTGCAATTATAATGTTGCCCCTCAGTTCTTAAGTATTTAACATTAGGGTGTGGTTCAACTCAGAAAGGGGTCTGTGTAAAAATGGCAATTCACAGTTTCCATATTTATTGTTTCAATGACTCCAAGGCAACTTTGTTCAACTTACAAATAAACAGATATTTTATCTCTCTGCCAGCCCTATAAACTTAGCTTGGGATCATGAAGGTCCAACTGTGTTCTTTCTGGTTCATGTATCAAGGTTCTGAAGGCCACATTCTATCCATAATTACACCAGTGAAAGCCGATTTGGGGTTCAGAGGTCAGAATTTGGCACCACCATTCTTATATAGAGAATTCTTAAATAATGGATAGCTCGCTCACTCTCTCCTAATACTATTCATCATGCTTTTACTCCATAGATCTCAATGCATTTTACCAAGGAGGGAAAGTATCGTCACTTTACAAAAGGGTGAAAATCTGGTCCCACTGAAGTTATGGCAAAATCCCCACTGAAGTCAGTGAGACCAGGATTGTACAGGACTTGTCCAAGGTTACGGCAGGCCAGTGGCCAAGCCAGGAATAGAACCCCAAGTCTTTTGTATGTTGGTACGGTGCACCACACTGCTCCTCTCGGAGCCTTATTAGCTCTGCAGTGCTAACAGGACAGAGTTAAAAAAGGTAATCAAGCATTGATTTTGCAACGAAAATAATTAGGTAGGACACCAAATACACCTGGGGCAGATCTGTGGAGTAAGATAGTGCCATTTTCTCCACAGCCAGTGCTTTAGCATTTTTCTTCTGCCAGTTAAGGCAATATTATACAAAGCTGGATTTGTGACCTTTGTCAATGGATCTCACATTGCCAGTGACAAAAGTGACATGCGTCAGCAAAATGGCCACAACCAGCAACGGGGTTAATTGTAATATAAACTTTTGCACAATTTATCCCCTGCTGAGCCATACTTTGCACCCTGCAAAATTTCATACTGCTTGGATGAGTTAATGGGTGCACTGCTCCTGGAATACACCAGTTTCAGAGGTTAAATCTCAAGCAAAAATATATATTTTTGAATTGTGTGTTTTTAATCATAGTGAACTTTGAACTGTCATGTACTGGAGCTCAAAAGCATTTTCACCTACCATTTGGTAACTAAAAGCAGTGTTTGTGTTTCAGAGAGCACGTACCTATACCAGTGAAACGGAAACAGAAGTCGGAAGTTGCTTTGAAGATCTTGGAAGTTATATTGAAGACCTTTATTCCGATGTCCTCGAAGATTCATAATCTGAAATATTACTCCATTCATGATCTTGAAATTAACAGGAGTGTTACTGCACGTGACAACAGCTTAGTTGGATAAACCTTCAGGTCATACCATCATCAGTGCTTCAAAGACAGAAAAATGTGTTGCTTCCAAGAGGTTAAATTGCTTAATTACAAACTAACACATATGAATGTCACTTTTTAAGAAAAAAGTGAGTACATTCTGTGATGCTCTGTGCCTCGGGTGGACACCCTACACCCACATGTTCATCTTTATAAAACAATTGTGTGGTATCCAGTGCAAAGTTTGTCATGTTGGGTATCTTCAGAAGCCTCCTAATGCACTGAAGATGGTTGTTATAGTGATGTTATAGGTTATAATTTTATGTATATAGTTATGAGGCTGAAAATGTATCCTTATGGCTTAAAGCAAGCCCGCGTAAAATCTCTCCAAGAACAGGGAGGCAGTTCACACCGCATCAGGGCATGGATGGGACAGCCCAGCCTCACAGGAATAATGGACACTGGCTCAAGCAGCAACAAAAGAATCTGTTAGACCCTTGAGGGAGTCAACCCCTTCTTTGGGCAGTTTGGGACTGCAATGAGATAATGATCACCTGACTCTGAAGGGGGGATGGGCAGGCAAAGCCAAGAGGAAAGAAAGGACACGATAAAAGGGAGAGATTTTGTGCCACGTTTTCTCTCTTCCACCTACATCTACAGACACCAACATCACCAACCGACTGAAACGCTGATCAAAGGGGAGAGCCTGACTGAAAAGCCAGCCTGTGGTGAGAAGCATCTAAGTTTTTAAGGACACTGAAAGTGTTAAGATCAGCTTAGAATGTGTTGCTTTTATTTCATTTGACCAAATCTGACTTGTTATGCTTTGACTTATAATCACTTAAATCTAACTTTATAGTTAATAAATCTGTTTGTTTATTCTACCTGAAGCAGTGCATTTGGTTTGCAGTGTGTCAGAGACTCTCCTTGGCCAAATGGAACTACTCCTGTAAGAGTGGGCTGAAGAACTCGTCTCTATTGCTGCTTTTGTTCTCCGATAACTGGCATATTTTTGTTCCTAGGACCATATGTTCTGAGGAAGGGGTTAGGGAGCTATCACACTGATACAAATCACATTTGAGACTTTGCTCTTTATGAGCTCAGGTGGGACAGGAGCAGAAAGACTCAACAATCAAAATACAGTGAAAGAACTTTTTCAAGAGGTGATGGCTCGATCTGTGTTTTGTTATGCAAGTCCCTTGCCCTCCACTCCCTTTTTAGAAACTCACCTTTTCCCAGACAAACAACCCCCCACATGGAACTAAATGATGATACATCCTTTGTTGCCGTAGCTGTTCCAATATCTGGTACTATGAACTCCTCCCTCCAGCCTTCCCTTTTTTAATATTAATTCCCTTAGCATCCTATGTTTGTTGAACTCATCTTCAGTTGTAAGCTTCTAAGTTTGCAAGACCTGTGTCTTAATATCTGTAAAGTGTAATTGATATCAGTGGAAGTATAAACAAATACTAACAAGTTATGGATAAGGGAGCATCCGAACTACCTAATTAGGCAAACTACCCAGAGATTTAATTTAAAATGTGGATTTTCTTCCTTTGGGGGGGGGGATTAGAACTGCTTTAATGGTGTGTGAGATTTGATGTGCAGAACTCTGTTTCATAGTATTTAACCAGAGGTCAAACATGAGGGCCTGATTCTCCATTACCTTGTGCAGTTAGTTACAGTACTGCAAAATGGCTGTAAAACTTTGTATTTGCATTCTTTTTGCACTGCTGTAATTGATTAAACAGGTGCAGAATAATGGCAGCTCAGGCTGAGACTGAACAAGGTGCAGGATATGGCAGCTCAGGCTCATCTGGTCTTCTTAAATTACAATTGCAAGAGTTTGTAAACTGGGAGGTCACGAGAGACTGATTTTGAAGAGGTTAGTTACCTTCTGTGGCATCCAAAATAGGCTGCTTACTTTGCATATGCAATTGATAACTGCACGTGCAAATTAGCTTTTTGCATGCACAACTAGTCAGACTTATAAGCGATCATTAGCATTCAGATAATTCATTGCTTCTGCAATCAATGCGACCTCGGATGTTATGCATCAGGATTATAGCTTTGTGCTCTGCAATGCTATCAGTGTGCCAAATTCAAACACTGAGTGAATTCAAGCATTTAGGGCAACATCTATAAAGTTCAACAGAAAACTAACAAAAGTCACACATTCACACGTAAACAGGAAGCCAACAAATTCTTGGTAGCCTTTCAAACATTATGAAATGATTAGTCTATCAGCATCAAGCCCATCTGTACTACGTGCCGTCTACAGACAGGGCCGAGCGCATTGTCAGCACTTAAATCGTCAGAATTACTTTGAAAATCCTGCTTGTGAAAATATGGGAGTTGCATAGAAATTCCAGCGCAGAGAAATATTATTGCTCTTGGCTGGGATTTCTGAACAAGCCAAAAGGAGTTAGGCCCCCAACTCCCCATTAATTTCAGCTCCCTTAGGATCCTTGAGAATTCCAGCCTTAATCAATTGGATGTTCTGGTATTGCCTACATTGTACACTACACATTTCAGCTCTCAGTTGCACCAGTCCAACCCCAATGAAGCAGAGTTTAAACCAGTGTTTCTTCTTTTAGTTTACTCTTGTTGCCTCCCTTGCAATCTGTATGCTTGCCTTGTGTAATCCACAGCGCACACTGTAAAATAAACCTGCATCTCAGAACCATGCAGGCAATTTTGTCTTGAAAGGGAACTTGTTTTGCTGATGCTCATGAGATGCGGTGACTTGTGCAGAGTTTCTCCTAATATTGTCAGGAAGTTAGTGCCACGACTGTCTAGTCCTGTTGTTAAAAGGTGCCTGGTAAGGCAACTCCCATATTTTCATATGCTGTGTATTTATACCTCTCTACTGTATTTTCCTCTCCATGCATCTGATGAAGTGGATTGTAGCCCACAAAAGCTTATGCCCAAATAAATTTGTTAGTCTCTAAGGTGCCACAAGGATTCCTCATTTTTTTTACTTTAATTAGCCAGTTCCCAAACTGGTGTAAATTGGTATGACTCCTTTGAATTTTTGTGCCTAAAAATCTCCCTTCGGGTGATTTTAGTGGATCTGAGGAGCCAAGATATAACAGCTTAAAAGCAGAGTGTATTAGATCAACAGAAGCTTAAAATGGAAACAGAGGAGAATACATTTGCTATTGACGTATTTTATTTGTTTTATGCCATCAACTATCCTAATATATAAGAATGCTAAATCTAGTTCTCTCTCATTTATTAAGCCCTTTCTAACAGCAGGCTACAGCAGGGATTATGCACTATATTTAAATAATTTTTGCATTGTATTACTATAGGTTCAGTGATTAGAAACTGTCTGGAATGCTCAGAATTTACCAGCCAAGCTAATGATGTAGCCACAAATTGTGATCAAACATAAAAGACAGGTATATTTGGCTGGCGTACTTGGACAAATATTTGTGTTTCTGATTAATGTCTCAAATAAAAATGAAAGACAATCTTTCAAGTTTTAGTATTATTGACAAGAGCCAGATGGATGGTGCATGAGGAAATTACACAAACATTTGGAAAGATTTGATGAAAACATATGAGAATGTGTACAGATTTTCATAAAGCCAGAAAGAATGCTCCAGATGCTTAGTACTTCTAGAAATGACTCACTTGCTCAAGAGGGGCCAGACTGCAAAAACCTTACTCACAACACTAGTTGTGGTGCAAGGTATTATGCAGTGTGAGTAAGGGTATCATAATCTATCCCATAGAATACAAATGCTGTGTGGGGACAACAGCCATTGCCTTGCTCTTGGAAAAATGCACTTAAATAAAATATAGCATGAAAGATATATGTCCAGCAACAAACTGTTAGGGTCTGGCATCTAGATTTGTTCGTTCTGCCCATAGGTGAGCAATACTGCATATCCATGTATCTACACTGGTATGCGCTCTTCTGAAATCCAGGTACCCCATCTCTAGAGAAAGAACGAGGAGTACTTGTGGCACCTTAGAGACTAACAAATTTATTTGAGCATAAGCTTTTGTGGGCTAAAACCCGCTTCATTGGATGCATGCAGTGGAAAATACAGCAGGAAGATATATACACACAGAGAACATGAAACAATGGGTGTTTTGATCACTGTTATTATAGTGTGTATGGCAACACCCATTGTTTCATGTTCTCTGTGTATATATATATATCTTCCTCCTGTATTTTCCATGCATGCATCCAATGAAGTGGGTTTTAGCTCATGAAAGCTTATGCTCAAATAAATTTGTTAGTCTCTAAGGTGCCACAAGTTGTCCTTGTTCTTTCTCTAGAGATGGGGTACCTGGATTTCAGAAGAGCGCATACCAGTGTAGATACATGGATATGCAGTATTGCTCACCAGTATTTACCAGCTGAGGATCTAGCCCATTGTATTTGCCGTGGTTGACATTACAGTACTGCCTATCTCATGCAGATGTAAATTGGGAAGCTTTGCTTATGGCTTAAAGGGACTAGCTATTTATTTAAAAAGAACAATAAAACAACTCTCTAGCAAGTCATTCCTTACTGTCTTTTAGCAATTTAAGCCACAGGACAGTAATCTGAGTCACTGAAAAATTTCTAATACACTCACAACACTCATGGTTAATTGAACTATCATCATTTAGTGATTATTGCCTCGTTACAGTGTAATGTGGCAGAGATGATGGGCCAAATTTACCAGTGGCATGGTGGCTGCAACTGTGCTGAAGCAAAAAGAAAAGGAGTACTTGTGGCACCTTAGAGACTAACAAATTTATTAGAGCATAAGCTTTCGTGAGCTACAGCTCACTTCATCGGATGCATTTGGAAAAAACAGAGGAGAGATTTATATACACACACACAGAGTTCTCTGTGTGTGTGTATATAAATCTCTCCTCTGTTTTTTCCACCAAATGCATCCGATGAAGTGAGCTGTAGCTCACGAAAGCTTATGCTCTAATAAATTTGTTAGTCTCTAAGGTGCCACAAGTACTCCTTTTCTTTTTGCGAATACAGACTAACACGGCTGCTACTCTGAAACCTGTGCTGAAGCAAATATTGGGCCTGTTTATACCAGTGTTTTTAGATCTGAATTACAAATAGGTTCAGTACATTTGTGCTAGACACCCAAGTGAATACTTCACACAGATTTTGCCTTCAGTTAGGATACACAAACCCAATACATCAACACAAAAATATCTGAGATAACATCAGGTGGAGAGTCAGCATAGGGAATGCCTACCACTAAATACTGACCTTGACTGAATATTGCAAATTTAAAATTGAGTTACCAGGCCATTTGATTTTTAAGCTCCCTTGATCACAAAGTGAAGTCTGGCTCCTTTGAAAATATACAGCGTCATTGGACTGCTATAATTATATTGCCTTCACACACTGGTGCACCCGAAATTCAATGTTAGAAATGTAATACAGCAGGATATTCATACCCCACACCATTCTGCTGGAAATATGTGATGGTGGGAAGCTTGTGCATATCGATTTCTCCTTGCTTGCTTGTTCACTGAGCACTGGAAAGTCGGAGTCTGTAAGAAGAGCTATGTTAGACTGAGTGGCAAACCAGCTAGCACCAAACTGGAAAGATCTGCCTGGAAATCTTGCACCTTTGCTTACATAGCCTGCTGCTCTGCCACTTGCTTGGTCCGTTCAATAGCGACTCCTCTTTAAATCCACATAAGGGCTGAAATTAACTCCCCTCCACACCCTTTGGAGGAGCATCTGTTTACTAGTAAATTTAGCACACAGCATCCGGTGAGAGCACATATCCAGATCCAGAGATCATGTTCACAAGCAGAACACTGAGTTTATGAAACCGCAGTATGGACCATATAAAAGCCAACTCATGACTTTAATGCCATTTTCAATTTACCATGACCATAAATCCAGCAGCACTGACAAACTGAGGATACTACTGATATCAAAGAAACTGTTAGTTTCTCTAGTGTTGAATCGAAGAGAACACTACCTCACAGTACAAATGATGATATATACATTCTAGACACTCTGCGCATCAAATTCAGGGGTAGTCAATTATTTTTTGTCAAGGTACAAATTTCTCGGGAAAGGTACAGTCAAGGTCCAGGGGAAAAAAAGAATAATGATAATAATAAGTAAATAAAAAGATTTTAGGGTCTGTTCAAAAGCAGATTTGGCCCGCAGTCCGCCTATTGACTACCCTGATGTACATTATAAACCACAAGCAACAGCCTTCCTGGTGAAGGTTCACTGGAATTGTGTATAACTTACAACTGGATGAACGTTTAGAAGAAAATTTCATCAGTAATACCAAGAGTCAGCAGGAATCTTGATCAAGGTTATATATCCGTATGTGCAGAATTAATATTCCCACAGGCACCAGAAGAAAGGTCCTCTCATCCTCTGGACTGTATTTGTGCTATCTGCAAACGTTATCAGCAAATTGGGCACCTGTACTTGTTCTGACTGCAGTTCCTTCCTACCTGCTGAACTTTTGTAGCTTGTGTCCTTCCTCCAAAACTGTCAGAAGTGTTAAATGGGTTTGTGAAGATAAACATTTCATCTGTTTCTTTTCTCCATATCTAAATGAGATGCTAACTGAGGTTCTCCATCAGTAAAGACTCTATGATATTAGTTCACATAAGCTTTGAAAGGTCACAGAGCAACACAAGAGTTTGGAATCATCCAAAATTCATCAGATACTCTTTTTTATAGAGTAGGAAGCAGAATAAGCCTAGAGACTTCATGTAATTTGATTTCTCTGCCTCCCCTTAGTTCTGGGTTGGACTGCTTCCCACTTTTAAATCAGTGGCAATCCGAGATAACCAGTGCTGAAGTTTGTCTCAAATTATTAACAGGTATTTAGGAAAAATGCTCCTGAAAGACCAGTATCTTTACAAATGACAGAATATTTATTACCAATACCTTTAAAAAAAGATTACATCTGCTAGATCACTGATAAATATCATTTACACTGGGGAGAAAACTACACAGGCTTTTTTTTTGTTTCATTTTCTTGTTTTTGTGGGTTTTTTTGTTTTTGTGTTTACATAGAAGTAACCATATCAAACTAAGAAAGGAACACAGCTTGAAATATTGACAATATTTCTCTGGTTAACACCCCTGACTTTTACACAAGTGGAATCCCAATTATGAGTTACTGAATAAATATATTTAGAAGGTTTAAAAGTTAACTTGTAGTATTTTGTAAGCAAAAAAGACAAGTTACAGGCAAATTTAAGCTATCAGGAAAAAAATAAAGCACTGCAGCGCATTTAAACTTGAAAATTTTTATAGAAAATTCCATTGCCTTTTTACCAGCATTGATCCATCTGAGTGGACTTACAAAATTCTCCCATAGTAACAAACAGTCCTTTTCTCAAGAAGAGTTATTTTTCTGTTGATATTGTCATTTTACAATATGATTCTACTTAGACTTTATATTTGTATGACGAGTTTGTAAAGAAACAAAGACTTCCTAGCACAGAACTGTTGAGGGACCATACACACAAAGATTCTTTGCAAATTAATATGAAAATTATACTTTAGAGAGTTATTCACAAGAAACATGATACATCTGTTAGATTCAGTTTATGATCTACACTCAAAAGAGATTATAAAAACAAACATAACTTTGTTATTAAATTATGAAGATTTATGAATTACATTTAAAATGTATGCTGAAAAGAAATGCATATTCAGACAGTGGAACCCAGAATTAGTTTTAAATCTTAAATACATGCATATTATGATTATAATTTCCTTGGTGTAAATCCAGAGTAAAATAATTGATTTAAACTGGCATTACTTTGGATTTACACCAAGATAACTAAGGTCAGAATCTGATCCTTCTTTTGCTGCAGCAACTTTTGGTCTATGTTACTATAGGAAGAGATTACGACTAAGTAATATCAACTTTAATGTTCAATTTAATGTTAATTATGATCAAGACAGAGCTACTTAAATACAATAAAATGAAAGCTAATATATGATGTTAAATTATTGGCTAGGAACAAAAATCTGTATACTTATTTTGAAGATCGTAGCTGTTCTTGAAGGTTAGCTCAGGTTTATCTTGTTTACTCATCTGATCCAAAATGAATAAATATCATAAGCACTTGATTTAACATAGGAACCATCATAACTGTCGTTTAAATACAGCTGCCTTGAGTTACGAACCAAGTCCTAAACAGTTCTCCCAATGTGTACCCTTGTAAAACTGTACAATCAATTTGTAACCAATTTACTAAGAACAACTTTGAACTCTCAGTTCTAAAGGAAAAAATTCCAAACAATATTTTTTATGATAGTGTTATCTGTAGCACTTTATAGCAGAGGAAAAATTAATATCTACATCATATGTTAACTTTAAAAAATTCTATAAAACACTAAATATATAATAAAAATATGCATATAAGGACATATGTAAACTGCTTTGGTAACATCATATTACAGATGTTTTCAGTGCATTGCAGAGTTTCCAAGGAAACTTCAAACAAAGCTATATTTGCTTTGAGGAAGTACTGTATAATGCCATTTCTAAAGAAGCATAAAACATTTTTTTTCCAGTAGTAAGATGTACTTGAACAACAATATTACTTAGTACTGGGTGTCTTCAAAACAACTAGCTAAATGTTGCTTATATTATAAACAGGAAGTCCTTTATGTAATTTTTGTCATAAACTTGATCTAGCTGTGAGGGATATCATTATTGTGCTGATGGCTGACAACGTACATGCATTTGAAGTAGAAGTACCAGATCCTCTCGCATATGCATCTGAGAAAAGGAGAGAGAAAAGTAACAATAAGGAGAGCAGGATTCACCCCACAGCCATTAAATCCTGCCATGATGAGCCCAAAATGCATTTGACAGCAAAATGGGTAACAAACCACAAACGAGGAGGTGATGACCCAAGGAGGTCCAGAGTTCAAAGTAAATTGGGCTACGGACCCAAGAGTTCCTTCAAAGTTTAGCCAAACCGTATGTTTGCAGCTTGGGCGAGGAATCTTACTACAACAGCCTTCTGATGAGACATCATAGGCATAGGCACAGGGCTGGGCAAACTCCCAAAGAAATCAATCCAAGCACATTGAATGCCCAAGATTTGTAAATCTCACAGTCCCAGTCTGAGAACACAGGGGGAAGACGGTATGGAATTTCTCTTTCTTGGACCTAACCAACCTCTTCTCCCTTTCTAGCTTCTGTTTGTTTAGTGGGACCTACTCCTTGCATTATGGAGTGTACTTGAATTCCCCCAGCCTTTTGTATTCCAGGTACATTCAAAATTCTATTACTTTAGGGAATATATCTCTTGAGAATAGAACAAAGTTCAAGTTACCAAACACTATACCAACACGGCATGATGGCCAGATCCTCATGTAACTATCTGATTTATACCAGCTTGGAATCTGGTCTAATATATTTTGTGACTCCATGTTTGATCAGAGAAAAATAGCATGCATGTTACTGGCTTTTGATCTTATGATTTTCTGTGACCGACACTTAGATTCCCGACTTGTTTGTATGAGTAAGGTACATAGCTACATAGGTAAGATCGGAATCATAGCCTATTACCTTTTACACTGCTGTAACTCTACTGACTGCAGTGGAATTACTCTGTAAGTAAGGGCAAAATCAGGCCCTTAGAATGGCTTAGAATGAGTATAGTATAGCATCCAGAACTCTGAGAAATATTAAAGATTCCCAGTAAAACCACCAATCTGGATTTAAATTAAAACCTAGTCAAACACCGCAGGCAAAAGTGACACAGCCTTCAAAATTCCCTTCAGAACATCCATAAACACACTCCCCTCTGACAAATTTATGCCAGGGTCAGGCTTGAAGAACCTGCAAAACAGTCAGTCTAGCAACACCTCCCTAAACTTTCAGCTTGATGTCTTGCCCTATCAGCTCTGATCCTGCTTGGAGAATTTCAGCCATCTCAGGTGGATTGGAGCTTTTTTCCTGACTTTCCCATGGTATGTGTCAAATCCTGCCATCCCTATTTCAGTGGGGGTTTTGACTGAGTAATGATGTCAGGATTTGGCCCATGGCCGTAAACTCCTCCAGCCACCTGATTAAATCAGTTTGCCAACTGCAGCATCACTCATGGAAATCACTTGGTAAGGCAGAACATAGTTATTTTATGAGACCAGTGCAATGTAATAACTACTCCTTTCTCTACTTAAAATGAAAATATCAGCTTCTGCATGGAGATAAAGCCTCATTTCCCTAAATAAGTAAATATGCACACAACATACAGTGAAATACTGAAATAAGGTGACAGTATAAATTAATACATTTTTGCACATCATACTGGACACTTTCTGATCATAAATTGCAGTGAAACAACAGATTCAATATATTGATATTGAAGAGACTATCAAAACCTGTAATAACAAATGAAAAAAACATGAGCGTATCAGTCTAGAAACACTCAGTAAAATATAACCCTTTTTACTATGCTGTTGCATATAGTTTATTCTTGAGTGGGAGCCAAATCTTGGGTTTGAATGCCCCCAAATTCTGGGAAAGTTCAGGTTTGAATATGAGTGCTGTAGCTCAGTCTCCTCTCTGGTTTATTGTTTCTCAGCATACCTATCTGCGTACGTGTAGAATTGGGCAAATTTGAAGCCTGCCTTCATTATGATTGAACGCTCCAGTTTGCTTGCACAAAACCTTTCTTTGTGGCTGCAGCTGATAATCTGCATATGCAAAGTGGGCCACAGTGCCCGCAAGAACTCAATTTTAGCGTGCAAACAACGGGATGCCATCTGAAAATCTGGGCCCTTGATCCATTAAGAATCCATGCTCCATGGTCAGGAAACACAAGCACAAACCCCAAAACGACAACATTCTTACTTGATATCTTTGGAATTCGGATTTGTTCGCTGCTGCTACCATCACCTCCATCACTAAATGGCTTTATTTCTATGATGTAGTCTTCATTAAAAGGCAAAGAAAGCTCAACAGATGTTTTATTAGTTTCGATAACAGATGTGCTACTCTGTCTGTTCCATCTGTATAAAACCTGCAAAACATTGGAGCGGAAAATGGGGGCGGGAGAGGGAAAGAGAAATAGCAGAACTGATCATCTCCATAACAACCTGAAGATTTACTATTGCTCTTTCCCTTCCTAGAGTAACACAGAACTGTCTCTATTATCACCAGAAGCATGGCAGATTTCACAGATGTGTTGATCTGAACCTGATGGGTGCTTTAGGAAGCAACGTTTGTGAATGCTTGACTTCATGCTGATGTGAAGCCACTGGGCACTGAGGGCTAACTACGGAGGGAGCTTGCAGAACGCGGTTCTTGCTGGAATTCTGATGTGTAGCCCTGTCATAATGCCACATGACATGCAGCAGAGGCCCTTGTCACTGGCAGAGCACCTCTGCCTCTCAGCTTGATTAAACTTCATTTTCCCATCAGCTGGAGCAATTTCAGAAGCTCTCCAGCACAACCAGCTTTAGCCAGGTGGGTGTGCTTCAAAAGCGCAATCTAATTTATGGGTCAGCCATCAGAAATTGTTCTGAACAGGTGCTGCTGGGCTCTTTATTCACTAGGTTGTTGGGAAGAACACTTCAACTGGAAAATAAAAAACAAAAGCGATTCTGCTGTGGCTCGTGATCAGATAAGCCTGGTATAAATCACCCTTCCATTCAAAGAGCTAACCAGGCACATATCAACTTTATTCAGAATCACTGAGTTCCTCTGCAGATACTTCCTTCCCTCTCCTCTAATGTAGCATTTGGACACCTTAATTTATACTTTGTAAATGCAAGGAGCTGAATATGATTTTCCTTAAATTAGAAAGATCCCTAAGCCTCCTTTCTAAATTCTGGGCATCAGAGACATCAAATTCAGTATCACCTTAGTCCTTACTAAGGATCAAACTAAAATAAATCCTTTGGCTTATTTAGAGATGTCATAACATCTTATTATAGCGCTTCAGAAAACTGGACTGGCGTATTTGATGTAATGTCACAAGCCGCTTCACAGAATAAATTGCTTCTTTGATTTACCTTCTGTCTTTTCCTAAGATCTGGAAATTCTACTTATTTAGAATATAAACCCTGCCACAAAATAGCATATTTCCAGAAAAAAAGAAGTGTTTTTGCTCTCTGCACATAAGTGCAATAATGTGGCTGTACAACTGTAACACAAAAGAAAAAGAGGAGCTACAAAAAAGACACTACTAGATGACAGGTTTCAGAGTAGCAGCCATGTTGTTTTTGAATGTTATAATTCTTGATGTCTGATTTGTGTCCATTTATTCTTTTACGTAGAGACTGTCCAGTTTGACCAATATACATGGCAGAGGGGCATTGCTGGCACATGATGGCATATATCACATTGGTAGATGCACAGGTGAATGAGCCTCTGATAGTGTGGCTGATGTGATTAGGCCCTATGATTGTGTCTCTTGAATAGATATGTGGACAGAGTTGGCAACGGGCTTTGTTGCAAGGATAGGTTCCTGGGTTAGTGGTTCTGTTGTGTGGTGTGTGGTTGCTGGTGAGTATTTGCTTCAGATTGGGGGGCTGTCTGGAAGCAAGGACTGGCCTGTCTCCCAAGATCTGTGAGAGTGATGGGTCGTCCTTCAGGATAGGTTGTAGATCCTTGATGATGCGTCGGAGAGGTTTTAGTTGGGGGCTGAAGGTGATGGCTAGTGGCATTCTGTTATTTTCTTTGTTGGGCCTGTCCTGTAGTAGGTGACTTCTGGGTACTCTTCTGGCTTCTCCCCCTCCTTTCTGCTAGTAATAGCTCATCTTAAGTGGATCACTCTCTTTATAGTGTGTATGATAAAACCCATTGTTTCATGTTCTCTGTGTGTGTATATAAATCTCCCCACTGTATTTTCCACTGAATGCGATGAAGTGAACTGTAGCTCACGAAAGCTTATGCTCAAATAAGTGTTAGTCTCTAAGGTGCCACAAGTACTCCTTTTCTTTTTTACTACTAGATGAGACGGCTTTGGAAAGGTCACGAGGGCCTCTCTTCCACCATTTCAGGCTGCCTTTTGAACTCAAAAATGTGGCCAAAACTGCTGAGATTTGCCTGGGTTTGGATGGAAATGAGTTTTGCCCATATAAAAATGTGGGTAGATTGGGTCAAATATCAGCACAGACATGCATGAAACTTGGCGCAGGTTCATGAAGGTAAGTGAATCTGTCTTGAGTTTCATGTTCCTAAAAAAACCTGAAACTTTGTAAAATTTTCCGTAGTTTCAGGTTCCATTGCAAAAGGTTTGCAGAGCTTGAAACTCAATGTAACTTGCTGCTTTCCTTAGGCCAAAGTAAGGTCTCGTGTAGCATGGCATATTTCCAGTACTGAATTCTACCCAAGATTTTTCTCCTTATAATTTGTACCGGACCAAAATTGCTACTAACTCGTATATCATGCCCTCCTTCCTTCTGCTTTATGAACAAAGCTGAACCAAGCAAACAAGCACTTTAATTTTGTCTGCTGCAATTAGTGGGCTTATTTCAGCCACCGGTAGGGCCCAGTAAACAAGTCTGTCAAGGGCAGAGGTACAGTGGTGCAAGCTACCTACAATCCCTGATTGGTATGTCGGCTTTGGCCAGTACAGCCCAGAAAATTCACCACTTCTGCCAGAGTGGCTCCCATAGAGCCTTGGCTAGAGTTTAAATCACTTTCCTTCTGGCACAGATAGGAATCTCTGGAGGTGAATGCCCTTTACTAATTACAGAACAAGCCCACTACGTGTTGATTTCGTATCTATTTCTGAATGTCCCTACATAGTTATAATGGGCTATGTAACTGTGTACAGCGTTGTTCCTGCTTGGGTCAGGATAGCTGTGTAAATAACACAAAAGTCTCTTGGCTAGGGTGACCATATTTCCCAAAAGCGAAAAAGGGACACTGCCTGGGGCTAGCCCAAAGTGCTCTCCCCATCCCGATGGGGCTGGCCTGATCCCTGCCCCCACCTCTATGTGGGGCTGGCATCAGGCACTTGGCCCAACTCCCCACACGGGCCATGAGCCGCCAACTCACGCTGCTCACCCCTCAGCCTGCGCCGTTGACTCCCCCAGCCCTGCCGAGCCTGTCACCCCCCTCCTCCAGCTCATGCAGGGCCAACCTGAGCTGCTTGCCCACTCAGGGCTGGCCTGCACTGCTCACCCCCCTCAGCCCTCATCTGAGCCACTCCCCGCCTGTGTGGGGCTGGCCTGGCTGGAGCCGCTCACCCAGGACATCAGAGCTGGATGTTCCTCCGTGCCTCACTAGTAGTCATACCCCACCTTTTTTTTTTTTTGCAAAACTGGGTATTTGTCTCCTTTGCTCTTGCCAACTGATGATCAGGACAGGGTTTAAAAAAGGGACTGTTCCGGTCAAACTGGGACATATGTTCACCCTACTCTTGAGTTCTGATTTTATTCCAAACTCTAAATTTAGCTCCGGATTCATGGATAGGTTCACTTTAACCCAAAAGTCAATGTGAAAATCCCAGGGGAGTTGAATCTGATGAGTTCTTCACAGGCCTACTGTCAAGAGGCAGTTAATACTGATAAATAACCAGTCTTATGTACCCATGCCCAGGAGTTACCCACTTTGTATCCTTTCACTTCTGATTCATTATCCAGTGCTTTAACTTGATCCCAGTTCAGTATAATCTTGGAGTCAGATGAATTCCATATGATGTTTCCAGGGGGTTGACTCGGTGCTATATTAAAATATAAAAAGTATTATATGGTTATGTAGCAATGTTTTCTGGCTTAATCCATCTAAATACTTCTATGGCTTCCATCACCACAATAGCTGAAATCCACAAAACCCTAGTGCTCTGGTAAGTTAATGTGCTGTTGCAGCAAGGTATGTGTTCTAGGTCAGAGCAGATCTTACACAACACAGTGGTATAAATGAAAAGGGATCAGTTGCTTGCTCGACATGAGTATGACCAGAAGAGAGAGCACCACCTTGAGTGATGATATAAGTTTAGCTTTCTTGCACAGCAATGATTTCAGAAGCATTGTTTAAAAAAAACCCAAACCACCACCTCAACCCCACAAAGCTCTTGTAGGAAGAAGATAGCTACAGAAAAAAATCTCACAGCACCTTCAAACTAGAGAGAGTCCTGGAAAATGCCAACAAGAAAAGTGCTTGTTGGCATCCTAGTGTTAGATCATGATCTATCACAATGAATACTCACGGGGCTTTTTGGTAGTGACATTGACTGGAGCACTGGAGGGTCCTGTCCCTGCAGTGTTGTATGCCTTGACGGCTAAGTGATATAATGCATTGCCTTTCAAATTAGTGATTTTTGTAGATGTTCGATTACCAAGAGTCCTGATTTTTCTAGCATTTTCTTCCTTATCTTCATGTCTCCAACATCTAACCTGAAAAAACAGAACAAGTACATTTACCTAATTAAGTCAGCATAATTGAGCCTATCCATGTCTTAATTCTCCATAGCCATGGTACTGCAGTAAGTGAAATCCCAAAATTAATAATGTAAAATTTATCTCTATGGTTAACATGCCCTTAACTACTGTCCAATGGAACAGGGCCATTCACCATCCTGAAAGTGAGAATCATATTAAGACAGTGTTCCAGCTCCACTCTGTAAATCTTGCCATTCTCTCCATCTTAGAGAAGACCACAACTGGAAATGTTCATAAACCAAGAGGTCAGTGCTTCTGACCTGCTGTGGACTCTGAGATGGAGAAAATGAAACAATTTATAGATCTCAGTTTTCAACTGAACAGCACTTACTGCGGGCTTTTGTAGTCTCCACAAGTTCCTAGAAAAGACAGGTCCCTGCCCCCCACCCTGCAACAGACTGCTACTCATTTTCATCATGGATTACATATATATTTTTCTTTGTACCTTAAAAGGAGACATCCCAGTGTACAGGGGGAAAACAGTGAGCAAGCACTGCTTTGGGTCATCATCAGCCAGCAGATGCCCATGTAAGAAGCAGTGTTTAGGTGACCTTCAATTATATATTGTTATGATCTCCTCATTGAACAGTATTAAGTCTGTTCCAGCTTGATATCATATTTTATTCTCATACCTCATAACCCTGTATCCTTCCTTTACTCTGATTCTCACGTGGAGAGGCCCAATAAATTTCAATGTCTGAAGCAGAAAGGCTTTTGGCAAAGACGCTGGCTGGAGCTCTGGTGGGTTCTATATGTATAGATGGGGGAAAAAACAAAGATCTCAATGTAGGTTCTATCCTTAACTTTGCTACAAATTTCAGGATTTACTCCACTAACTAGAAGAGAGTGGGGTTAAGCAGCCGAAAAGAATGTTTCAAATTCAAAATGGTGACCCATCAGACCTAGGAATGAATTCATTATGCCAATGTATGGGATAATGTCATTGGGGCACTTAAACCAGGACACGACATATTGGTATTAGGACAAGAGAAGCATTTTCTAACCAGTGGATATTAATTCCTGTTAAATCTCAGTTGAATTCTTTCAAGATTACATATTACATTCCCATTAATATCAAAAGATTTCACTGTGACTAATGTTATTTTAATGACTATCAAAAGAATTAGTTGTCACTCACCATTTATAATAAATCAGAGCAAGGATTTGAAATCAATGGATGTGTCCACTTGGGATACTAAACCCTTTCAAAAACAGTTAGCAGCATGCCTCATGCATTGGATTTCAAGACAGTGCAAGGAAAGGAAGTGCAGTGCGCAACATACTGTACCTTCTTCTGCAGAATATACAACTGTCACAGGGCTAAAAGAACCTTCCCCTTTATTGTTGTACACTCCCACTTTAACTTCATAGGGAGTGAACGGCGGCAAGCTCTCATTTCGAAACACGTATCTGGAGGCATCAGAAGAAGCTACTACAGTCTGCATCCAGCTTACTGTGCCCAAGGGTCGGAATGCCACCACGTAACCAAAGCCACCTCCATTCTGTAATTCTTCAGGCACTGTCTATAGGAGGGCAGATCATACACAGAATAATCAGTAGTGTCAGGTATTGCCTGGATTTATTTCTCCTTCTCGCATGCTTTCCATTCTCAGTTTGCTCCCTTTAAGAAACCCTCTCATAAATGGCATATTCAGAACAGGAAACAATTGTAGTTCTACAGTAGGTGCAGCAAATAATTACACCAGAGCATCTTTTTGCCAAAGATCTGCAAGGCAGCTCCTCAAATTCATATAGAAATTCCTGTATAAAACATTCTGAGACACATCATACCTGCAGACACAACTGTCTACCCATCTTAGGACTGTCTACAGTCCGGTGATAGCACCTATTTCTGTAGCATATCCCAGGTAAATTAAATCTGCAGATCAGCTCCCGTTTGTTTCCAGTGAGTTTCTCATCTGCATATCTAAGTTAACATGTGGCTCCATTGTTTATACAAACTGACATCAACCATGTATATTTATTATTCAGTTCTCTGACTTTATAATCATCAAAGCCTTTAGCTTGTATGCTCTTCTGGCTACTCTGTGTGCAGTTTCCAAATCCCTGGTCATGGTATGTAGCTTGTTTTCAGGCAAAGAACATCACGTGAAGTATCCTAATAGCTGTAAGATAGCAGTGAGTGACATGTCACAAAAGTGATGAAGACTGGCAGGCAAATGATGTATCACATAAGAAGAAGAGATTTGTCCCCTTCAGGTCACTTTTGTACGTGCTGCAATTGCCTAGCTTCATATTTTTAGACTTAGAAAAGGAACATAAGCAATAAAAGCCCCAAGTCAGTAAAAGCATTCCGATACAGGACAGTACTCAATTACGTGCTTTAGTCTCACTAAAGTCAATGGATCTTAAGTGTGCGTTTATGTGATTTTTCTGAGTATCAGAGTAAAAATAAAACAACTTGAAGTGAGTGTTCCATAATCAGTGTTACATGGATTTTTAAAAAAAGAAAAGAAAATGACTGTGTGTTGATCATTTTAGAGGAGCCTAAACTAAGATACTTTCAAAGCATGATTCAAAGTCATGGATGATGGTTTTGATATCTCTCTAATATTTTTTTAAAAAAAACGTATATTGAGTGTCTTTAAGGGATTCAGTGAAACTAATTAGTCCAAGAGAAGATAAGGTTCAACACACTGAGCCATGCAGTGAGGATAAAAACACATTTGCAGATTTTTTATAATCTTCAAAAATACTTCTGGTGACTCTCAGCTGCCAGGTTGCTCAAAAGAAGTGCTGAGTGTGGGCAGTATCAAATCTAGTGACATTAATGGCTAGTTTAACTCACTCCATCACATCCCAATATGAAAATAAGAGCAGTCAAAACAATGAATATTTCACCCTCAATTGCCTTCAACAATTTTTCATCTGTGCTTTCTTCTTCTCTAGGCTTTGTGATAGACTGAAATCAACCGCTAATGCAAGTTTTGTATGATGCACTATCATTAGAGCCACCTTCAGAACATTTACTGTTATACAACAAAAATAGCCTGGCACTAATCACCTACAACTCATCAAGCAAATCAGCACCTCTCAGGATTTGGCCTCTTGAAACTTATTTTATACACCAAGGTTAATCCTCTGTGCAGTGGCTGGCCTGAGTAACCAGATCAGATGATGGGCAGGTGTGCAGAGGAACAAGAGTGGAGGAATCCTGCCCCCCCTTCCCAGGCCACGGAGCTGCTTCCTGGGATGGGGGACAAAAGGATTCTTTCACTCTCTCCACCCCTAGCCCAGCCCATCTATGTTCTGCCATTGTCTGTGCTGATATGCAGGGATCATCGTGGAGCTCACTGACAGACTGTAGTGCACACATCCTGCACCGCCGACCCACAGCCAGCTCCACCCCCCTTGCACAAAAAATATGCATTAGTTCCATTGCTTGGAGAGCCTCCATGGGCATGGAAGAACAGGCTGGATTTTAGTTTAATTGAATCAAAGGCAGGAACCTTTTCAATAAATGTGGTCTTGTGCTCACATACACAGGTGTAAATCAGCAGTATCTCCACTGGAGAATGGAAATACAATTGGATAAAATCGGTGTGAGCAGATCATCATCAGTCATGTGCTGCACACTATATAAGAATGGCCCTACTGGGTCAGACCAAGGGTCCATCTAGCCCAGTATCCTGTCTTCTGATAGTGGCCAGTGCCCGGTGCCCCAGAGGGAATGAACAGAATAGGTAATCATCATCAAGTGATCCATCCTCTGTCGCTCATTCCCAGCTTCTGGCATTCCCACCATTCTTGCCCATCCTGGCTAATAGCCATTGATGGACCTATCCTCCATGAATTTATCTAATTCTTTTTGAACCCTGTTATAGTCTTGGCCTTCACAACATCCGCTGGTAAGGAGTTCCACAGGTTGACTGTGCGTTGTGTGAAGAAATACTTCCTTTTATTTGTTTTAAACCTGCTGCCTATTAATTTAATTTGGTGACCCATAGTTCTTGTGTTATGAGAAGTAGTAAGCAACACTTCCTTATCTACTTTCTCTATACCAATCATGATTTTATAGACCTCAATCATATCTCTCCTTAGCCTGTCTCTTTTCCAAGCTGAAAAGTCCCAGCCTTATTAATCTCTCCTCATAAGGAAGCCGTTCCATACTCCTAATAATTTTGTTGCCCTGTTCTGAACCTTTTCCAATTCCAATATATCTTTTTTGAGATGGGGCGACCACATCGGCACACAGTATTCCAGATGTGGGCATACCATGGATTTATATAGAGGCAACATGATATTTTCGGTCCTATTATCTATCCCTTTCTAAATTATTCCCAGCATTCTGTTTGCTTTTTTGACTGCCGCTGCACATTGAGTGGATGTTTTCAGAGAACTATCCACAATGACTCCAAGATCTCTTTCTTGAGTGGTAACAGCCAATTTAGAGCCCATCATTTTATATGTATAATTGGAATTATGTTTTCCAATTACTTTTCATTTATCAACATTAAACTTCATCTGCCGTTTTGTTGCCCAGTCACCCAGTTTTGAGAGATCCTTTTGTAGCTCTTTGCAGTCTGTCTGGGTTTTAACGATCTTTAGTAATTTTGTATCATCTGCAAATTTTGCCACCTCACCCCTTTTTCCAGATAATTTATGAACACGTTGAATAGGACTTGTCCCAGAACAGACCACTGGGGGACACCACTATTTATCTCTCTCCATTTTGCAAACTGACCATTTATACCTACCCTTTTGTTTCCTATCTTTAAACCAGTTACCAATCCATGAAAGCACCTGCCCTCTTATCCTGTGGCAGTTTACTTTGCATAAGAGCCTTTGGTGAAGGACCTTGTCAAAGGCTTTCTTAAAATCTAAGTACACTATATCCACTAGATCTCCTTGGTCCACATGATTGTTGACCTCCTCAAAGAATTCTAGTAGATTGTTGAGGCATGATTTCCCTTTACTAAAACTGTGTTGACTCTTTCTCAACAAATTATGTTCATCTATATGTCTGACAATATTGTTCTTTATTATAGTTTCAACCAGTTTGCCTGGTACTGAAGTCAGGTTTACAGGCCTGTAATTGCCGGGATCACCTCTGGAACCCTTTTTAAAAATTGGCATCACATTAGCTATCCTTCAGTCATCTGGTACAGAAGCTGATTTAAATGACAGGTTACAGACTACAGTTAGTGGTTCTGCAATTTCACATTTGAGTTCCTTCAGCACTCTTGGGTGAATACCATCTGATCCTGGTGACTTATTGCTGTTTAATTTATTAATTTGTTCCAAAACCTCCTCTAATGATACCTCAATCTGGGACAGTTCCTCAGATCTGTCACCTAAAAGGAATGGCTCAGGTTTGGGAATCTCCCTCATATCCTCAGCCGTGAAGACTGATGCAAAGAATTCGTTTAGTTTCTCCGCAATGGCCTTATTGTCCTTGAGTGCTCCTTTAGCAACTCGATCGTCCAGCCTTATAAAACAGATGCATTAATTCTCCCATTGATTTATACTTCATTTACCTCCCAGGTAATGACCAGCTCCGACTTGCTCCCTCCACCTCCACTGACGTTAGCCGGGGTGATCTCAGGAACTGTGTAAAAGAAATGTTACAGGAGGTGGCACGGAAAGCACAAAAGATTTATTTTGAAGCTAGAAGTTTGATTCATTTTAAACAGAGAAAGAAAGAGGCACATGTAGTACTGGCATCTTGTGACTTTTCCCTTTTGGGACCATGAGCCTGACTATCGAAAGGAGCACAGGGAACAGATACTTTTAGCTTTTTGGACTATTATCCATGTATCTAGTTGCTAATTACTTGTTTTAAATATTTATTTTCCATATAACAAGGTCCATTTATTTTCACAATATTGATTCCTGCTTTTCAATTTAGAGCCAAATCCTGCAGTCAGTAGGAATTTTTCCTGAGTTAAGACAGAGCAAGAACTACAAGATTGGATGCATAATGAACAGGCCTGGTGATAATTGCCTGGGGTGATATCTCCAACCCTGCTCCAAGACCTTTAGGGCAGGTCAAAGGGCCAGAGCGGCATAAACAGGCTCTGGAAGCCCCTTGGCGCAGACACTGCAGAAGACGGCTATAAGGCTGCCTTTTAAGGCTCTCCTCATGAGCACTAGTTTTAAAGGTGTCAGGGAGTGTGGCTTGTCAGGAACAAGGTCATAGCACATAGTGCTGCAGAGATTATGGGCAGTGTTGTGGCACAGAGGACAATCCAGAAAGTCTGCAATAACTAAGACCGGTTGAAATTTTTTTGACAAAAATTATTTCTGTTGGAAATGCCATATGGTCTAACCCAGAATGTTTCATGGAAATATATTGGTTTCAGTGAGAATTTCAAGACAGATCCACCCCAGAGTAGCCAAAAGCCTAGTGGTGAAAGTTGTCTCCTAAGATGAGGGAGACTCAGGTTTAAGTCTTTGTTCTACCATATCCCAGGTGAGTGCCCTAACCACCAGCCCATTGGCTATTCTGACATGCATGGACAGCTCTCTGTCTCTTGTGTTTTTTTGTGAAAAACATTTCAAAAGGTCTAATTTTTGTTCCACATCAAAATGAACACAAACCTTGAAATTTTTTGCAAAACGGAATTGATTTTTTCTGGCCAGCCCTCACTATAACTCTCACAGATGCCCCAGAGCTGTCTGAACATGGAGTGGCCCAGGACCAAGAAGGCCTCAGGATGACTTAAAGCTACCTTAGTCTCTCCTCTGTCTCTGCACTGTAAATTCTGTGCTCTGCCTCTTAAACTACATCTACACTGCATACCACTAGTGACAGTGTGTAGAGTTAGCGTAGCTACACAGCACAGTAAAAACCAAGCTGCCTCCACATTCCAGTGGGGAAAAGCTCCAGCAGTGGGGAGCTGTCAGAGCCTTTCCTGGCTGCCTTCCCCCCACTGCCAGAGCCTTTCCATGTTGCTAGAGCCTTTCCCTATGACAGGGAAAGACTCTGGCAGTGGGACACGACACTGCTGGGAGAGGCATTGCTTGGATGTGTACAGTGCTGTATAGATTACATACCCTAATGTAAGAGTTCAGGGTGCCTCAGTATATACTGCCATTTATACCCATGCTGGAAGGGTGTGAAATGTATGTCTTCTACACTCCACCATAAGGAGTGTGAAGTGTAGATGTACCTGAGAGGAGTAGACCAGAAACTCACCTCTGATCTGTAGAAAAAAGTAATCATACTATACTCTACTAGAGTTTCCTCAGCACAAATGTGGGACAACGCAGGAATTACTAGACTGGTTCACATCATTGATCCGTCGTATCTTCAGAGGAAGCTGAATTCACCTCTCTTCAAATGCCCTTTGTCAGCTGGGCTATACAGGATATGGGGGGAATTGGGTGAAGTCTTCCCAGTCATGTACTTCTAGAAGGCATGGAATAAAGCCCATCTTGGGCCTCATTTTTTCTATTATTTCTATTCTACTCTATTTATGTGTGCTCTTTGTGAATGTTATACCATGAGGCAGAGGAGAAACTAGATAATATAGCTTATAGAAACTGTCATATAGAAAATACTTCTTAACCTTGTTCCAGGTAACCTACTGCTTATGACAAGGTGCTTTTTAAAAAAGACTTTATTGGGCTTCCTTTCTACTACTTACGAGCTTCTTCAGTTCTTCTTTTTTCTGAGGGTCTGCTTGGTTCCCCAATCCCAATGAGGTTGGCTGCAACTGCTCGGAATTCATACTCAACCCAAGGGTTTAAACCCACCACGGTTGCAGTGAATGTCTTGCCATCAATGATATCTGGAACTGAAATATACCTCCAGGTTAGGATAGAGAGAGTTGGATATTAAGAGCAATTACACTTATTCAGTCATTGAATAACAGTATCCTCTTGATCTATAGGCGCAGTCTTGAAACTATTAAACAATGGAAGATCACCTTGAGAGCAGAACAGTTAAGGACTATGAATATGGGCCCTTAGTGTGTTTTCCCATTTTATTCTTTTGTCAATGCTTAGTATGGGGAAGCAAAGCAGGATGTATACAAACAATATGCAGGCATTAAGGAAATCTATGCTTTAGAAATTGACTTTTCATCCTCACAGAAATACCACCGTATCCTTATATAGTCTCACTAAAAGGTAACACAACTTAGTCCTGATCTACACACAGTTTTTGTACCATATGATTATTTTGTTTAGGTGTCAGAACAGCAGCCATGTTAGTCTGTATTCGCAACAAAGAAAAGGAGTACTTGTGGCACCTTAGAGACTAACAAATTTATTTGAGCATAAGCTTTCGTGAGCTACAGCTCACTTCATCGGAATGCATCCGATGAAGTGAGCTGTAGCTCACGAAAGCTTATGCTCAAATAAATTTATTAGTCTCTAAGGTGCCACAAGTACTTCTTTTCTTTTTTGTTTAGGTGGTTATTCGTTTAACTAATAGAGATATATGGATACAAACCCTAGTGTGGATGCAGTTCCACAGGTAAGAAGGTGCCTTATAGCATTATAGCTTATTTCCCTTCCCATGCAGGAATAGGTATACTGGTATAAGCATATTTATATCAGTGTAACTATGTTCATTCTGTGTTCACTCTATATGGGATTGGTTAAAACAGTACAACTTTCATGTGTAGAGAAGGCTTTCCATACATACTGTAGCATTCTGAACTTTTTGCTTACAACAGTTGAAACAATTATTATAAATTGTGTCTTTCACAAGAATTTGCTGAATCAAATAAACATATTTAAGAATGAGCAAATATACAGTGGAAGTTTGTTCTTCCTCTGCTGGGAAAGTGATTCTGCCAAAAGAGACGGTACTCTGGATGACACCTGAAAGATGTCTGTCACCTGAAAGATGTCTTTAGAGTAGCATTGTTGTCGTCATGATTATACATCACCAGCGTAGCACTGTGTAATATATGAAATAATGGAAAGAAATCTTTCCCTGAAAATACAATACATAAAAACTGATGAGAAAAACTGGTTGAATAATACCACTGCAAGGTTGGCAAATCATGGAAAGGATTAAGAAAGACCGAATGTATTGCTATTAGAGCTGGACAGGAAGTGGTTTTCCCATTCCTTGAAACTTTTTGAGATTTCAGCCATTTTTCCCATTCCACCTTGAGACAAACCCGAGATCTTCTGAAGTTTTTCTGTGAAAAATGAGAGAGACACTACCTCATAATAGCCAGGTGGTCAGGGTACTCACCTAGGATGTGGGAGACCCAGGTTAGAATTCCTGATTCAGGCCAGGAACTTGAACTTGTATCTTCCATATCTCAGGCAAGTGCCCTAACCATCAGGCTATTGGCTATCCTGGAGCAGGTAGGTGGGTCTGTATCTGTCTGTTTCTCTCTGCCTCCCAGACTTGAGGAACCTTTCCTGACAAAAGTTTTATCTAAACGGATAGGTTCCTGGAAAAAGTTTCAGTTTCACTGAATTGGCGTTTTCAGACAAAAACAGTTTTGGTGAAAAATTCCCAAATAGTTGTAATCACTGTGCTGGAGGCATGAGTTATTCTGGCTGCATAGCTAACTTTACTCATCCTGTATGTTTGTGTAATGATGGATCAGTTTTTACATGTACAGAATTCTTTCGTGGCCAACTTTAGTTACTACTGAGTGCTGCATTTACCTGTGTTCACTCCTTGCCATCCCACAGAAAATGGGGTCCTTGCTTGAATGACATACATAGTAATGGGGCTGTGATTATCTGCTCCTGGCCTCCAGGATAATTGAGCTGTAGTGTCAGTGATTTCATCTATTGTCACGGCTTCAGGTGGGCCTGGTGGACCTGTTATAAAATACATACAAAACAGTTCAGCTGAAATCATTGAGATGACATAATATAGGATGTGAAAGAAGGAATGTTCTATTCTTCATTTAAGATTCAGAAACAGAAAGCTCAGCCTTAGAATGGAATGGCTCTGTGGTTTTTGCCTCTAGCACATAGATCTAGGAGCAGCCCTAGCTGTTTTGCCACCCAGGGTGAAAAATGTGTTTGGCACATACCCATTTGCAGAGGTATAGCAAAAAAACTCCCACAACAGCAAAACAACTGTCCAATCAGCAGAGCAAAACAAAGGCTGGCCAATCAGAGCAGAGCAAAAACAGCTGGCTAATCAGAGTGGAGCAAAAACAGTCTGTCAGAGCAGAGGGGAAAAGAAGCACCCAGTGGCATGGTGGAGCCCCAAGGAAGTTGGTGCCCAGGGCTACCACCCAGTTTGTCCAGCCCGAGAACCAGCCCCACCCAGACCTGCCAATGACCTTAGTGGCAGACCAGTAGTGCAGCCCATATAGAAGAGAATTGCTACAGTTGAAGTAGACTTTACAGCAGAGAATTTAATTAGAAAAACACATAAGAATGTGCTTAAGTGCTTTCTAGACAACTTAAACTCATGCTTAAATGATTTGCAGAATCAGGGTTTTAAAGCGATGGTATATCTAGTTCAGTCACTACACTGTAGTAATAATCCAATGCAATTAGTTTAGAATTTGTACAGCGCTCTGTGTGAAACAGCTATTATCACAAAGTATTCAATAGCAATGGCCTGAAAAGAATTAACCTATAGAACCAAATGTCCAAAAGAAGAAATACAAAAGTTTGGTCTCCTAATTCCAAGAAGTCAGACTCCTCCTCTCTACTAACTACTGAAGTTGAAAAATCTTTGCTTGATAACCATTTGGGTTTCCTCTGGTAATAAAACAGACAGCTTTCCTGCAAACTCAAGCCATGATTTGGATAGGCCGAGAGTGTATGTGCACAGGAAAGGACAAAGACCCCAAACTTCTGATTTCCTTCTATAAAGAAGGAATGTATGATTCAGATAAAGACCTATTTAAAACCTGGTTAAGAGAAGACTTTACTAGAGCTGGTTTAAATTTTTAAAAATTCAATGACATTTCAAAATTCTAAAATAAAAAAAAATACTACATTTTCACAATCCTCTTCCCTCTCTCCCACCTCATTTTTGCCGACTTGTAAGATTGGTGAATGTGTTTCAAATTTCAAAATTCCAAAGGAAAAAAAATTCAAAAGTATTTTTGCAAAATTTAGCAGAAATCAAATTACAAGATAATCCAGATTTTAAATCTAGATGATTTAGACCAACACTGCACAGATTCAGGCCTCTCACCTCGTACCTTACTCAAATACCCAATATAATATCACTTTCGATTACCTGCTGTAAGACTTGCTTCTTTTGCAACCAGCCTGGTCAAGTGTCTTACAAATTAGACAACAAACCCTCCCCAATAACACAAACTTTAAAGCAACTGCTGTGGTACTTTTTACTTCCAAGACTCTGGGAAAATACAGTTCTCCTTACACAAGATAGTTTGATAACATTGTAGAAGTTCTTCTATGTTATACTAATTAAATCTATTGAAAACTAGAGACACAGCTGGGAGAGAAGGGAGAGAAGAGAAAATGAAATGAAGATATTGATCCACCATCACTTCAGCAATGTATGCCTGTTTTAGCTGCCAGCATGCACAGACAAGAGACACTATCATTACATGGCTTCAGAATAAATGGAACTCTAAGCCTGTGATGGGTGGCTTATTTGTTATTTATACAATGCCATGGGTATGCTTGTTCAGTATTATCTTGTCAGTTTTTCTTGTTTTGTATCCTCTGACATAAGGTACCTAATTTATTTGAATTCTAGATGTGAATAACACACCATATCTAATCTGTGTTATTAATATAACCTAATTTGAACAGCTATATTGTACATTTATTAAAACTTTATTTCTTTGCATTTATTAACACACTGTTATGGGATGTATTCTCTTTCTCCATGCCTATCCCCACAGTATCTTAGTGGTTTTCTCCACAGGGAAAATTTTTGTATGCCCCAGCAAAGGGGGAGAGGGAAGAACAGAAAAATTTATCTTATGTTTTTATACTCTCACCCACGATCATAGTATCTGAGTGTCTTGCTTGAAAATTGGTAGCTCTAAGTCCTTAGTAGGCTTCATGAAGTCTCTGGCTCACCTCCTTTTTGGGGCTCTAACTATGGTTTGGTGTTTTTTGTTTTATTTGTTTGTTATAGGTTTTTATATTTTATTTTTATTTTTGGGAGGTATAGGGCGGCGTCTGTGTGGTAAGTGTCATTCTACCTATTATGTAAAGGAAAAAAATATCAACAAAATGTCAGTGTAGTGAGAAGGAAACTCATCTAGACAAAGCACAGACCATGTGAGCATTGAAGGAGGTTTTGAAAGAGCCAGCATTCTTGCCCATGCAGGGCTGCGGTCGTTTTGGGAGGTAGCCTCTCCAGCATAAGTATGGAAGGGTGGAAAGTAACAGAGCCATGACCCTCCTGCTGTTACGAGAGCATAGACCATAACCTTCCAAAGGATGACTCCCCTCTTCTGAAAGATATATAGATCTTTAACAGCATGAGGGCTTGAACATGGGCCTACAGGTCCCCACGTAGTGCCCAGACTGCAGTGGCCTTCTGGCAGCTTACTGAAACCAGTGTAGAAGAGGACTAGCGGAGCTTTAGCTCACTCAGGGTCATGCCCACAAAATCTACTGATCGGGCGAGATGTCTGGCCCCACAGATTAGCTCAGATGCACAATTTAAGCCATCAGGAGGCCCCGGAAGTTATCTGAGCAACTAGGTGAATCCCTGGCTGGCTGCCACTTTGGACCCTGCCTAATTCCTGGTTCCCTGTCCTCCTTATCCCAGATCTTCCTCTGCTCTCAATTTCTGTTTTCCTACCTTGCTCCAGCTTCCTGCTCTTTTGCTCTACCTACTGTAGTAAGATGAGGCCCTGAAACCTAAACCCCTGGTATCAGAGGCTTGGTATGAGAACTGAGGCCTGAAGTAAAGTAATGGTCAAGACTTTGCTAACATAAAGCAAAGTTAAGCTGTGAGCCAAAGGCAGGCTCTGCTCACAAAAGTTGGCAAGAAGAAGGCAGTTAATTGGACGTATACACATATCTAAAGGGTATCAAGTACTAATAGGATAAACAGGTGCCAGGATGGCGCCAGAACAGTCTGGTATGAACATATTCCACAGAGATAATAAGGAACAGACTGACCCATCCTAAAAGACAGGGTCAAAAGGGTAATATGATGGATAGAATTGCTTGTTTGAACCAACATGTACCAGGAGAGAGGCAGCACCCCAATATGTAGAGGGGTTGTACCTTGATGTGTCAGGAGTGATGTGTAACTTGTTTGTACCTGTGTATAAGAATGCATCCCTGAGTGGATGTCTTTGTCTGGCCTAGGGGGCTGTGGACAGTTCTCTCAGGATCTGCTGTGTCAACTATCTGCGCAGAGCCGGGCCAGTACACAGAGGGAACACGCACACAGCCAACTGTTATCATCATTGAACAGAGCAGAACACCATACCGGTGTTGTCTGACAACACCTATGATTCTGATCCTGGCTTTGAATCAGGCAGTTTGACCACCTATGCCCCAGTCATCACAAACAGCTTCCTCTGTGGTGGTGTGACTCCACATAAACCTCTAGTAAGTAGAGATTGGCAAATAACTGATTCGTCAGTTTGGTGGCAGTTCAAGAAAAAAAAACCCAAAATATTTTTCGTTTGGGTTGAACTGAATCAGAAATATTTTAGTGAATAAAAAGAAAGTCTATTTCAGGCCAGGGATTTGAACCCAAATCCCAGGTGTGTGCCCTAACCACTGGGCTAATGGTTGTCAGGAGGGGAATAGCATCACCTCCACCTCCTCCTCCTTCTCTGTCTGTTTGGGAATAGCCAAAACTATGCCAATAGTTTATGAATAGTTACAGGTCAAGCTGAAACAGTTTTTTTTTTGTGGTCTAATAAACTATTAGTCTGAGAAAGTTTCGCCAGATCTACTAGTAAGGACGGCCCTCAGTATGGCCTCACAATGGTGCAATAGATATTTTTCAGCCTAATAATGGATATGGAAGCTGAGGACATAAATGACTACTCATACGGGTCAGTGGCAGAATCAAAAGTGAAGCTCGGGAGCTATGGCTCCTAGTCGCACACCCTAATGTTTCGTCAATACATTTATCTGCCTTTGTGGTATGCATAAACCCTTATCAATAAGTTACCTGCTTTCTGTTTCCTCACCAATCCTGACACAGAATGTTCCCATAGTTTCCCTGGCCTTTTTTCCCCCTTCAGTTACGTTTGAATGATTTTTTTATTTTGGTAAGATCAGTACAATTAGCAACAAAAATAGCACTACTTTTCAACTGAGGAGGCAGAATCAACAAGAGTGTGTGTAGTTGTCATGGGACAACAATCTTTTAGGGAAAGGTTCAGACTAGGCTGACCAGATAGCAAGTGTCAAAAATTGGGACAGGAGGTGGGGGGTAATAGATGCCTATGTGAGAAAAAGACCCCAAAATCAGGACTGTCCCTATAAAATCAGGACATCTGGTCACCCTAGTTCAGACTGGTGTTTTTTGTAGTGGCAAGGTCACTATTTCTGCTATCATTGTGGTCATTTTGTTGTAAGAATCATGTTCTTGTTGACTGCTTACAGAGCTGGTTTACGGGAAGTTACCTAACTCATGTTCCCATCAGACTGTTTTGAAATGTTTATGCAAAAATATTTATCTGAAACAATAAAGACAAAAAATATGAAACAGCAATGTAACTGTAGTACCTGAGCTCTCTGGGGATACGGGGTAGAAGCTTTCCTTATGGGACAGGGGATGTTGGGTATAGCAATTAATGAGTTTTTGCTTCACACATGCCCTCACAAACAATGATTTGATGATCTGGCACATGCCATTTCATCAACAGCATTCATCAGCATGTGTTGATAGATTCATGAGGAGAAAATATGAATGTTAGAGTCATTCCTCCCATAGGTGTAGCTTTTCTCAACTATTTTGCTAATCGAATAAAGAGAAATTCAGAGTTAGGAATAAAAGACCTAAATCATTCATTGTGTTCACTGGGCTTTTTAGAATACGTTTTCTTCTAAGAATGGTGTTGACAAATTCCTAGCAGAATTTAATGTTATTTCCTGTAAAATGAAGTATGCAATATCACTTAAGAATTTCACATACTACTAATCTAAATACTTAGTAGTTTAATTTATTGGCATTTAAGTGCTGATCTGAGCACCATCCTCATTAAATGGAGAAAACATTCAGAACAGCAACAGTGTCTTTTATCCTACCAGGGAAGGACTGAAAAACCATGGTTGTCTTCTTAAATGGACAGTAATAACTTCTCCTCTGCTAGACTCTGACAGCTTGCCTGTAGTTAAGAACTTCAGCATTCACCTCCTAAAGTAGTAAACATATTTAAACTCATAAAATAGGATGTTGATTTCAGGAATTCCCATCTATACACAGGGGTGCATTTGTGATGGTTGGTTTATGGCCTAATCTTGTATGTTTTACTCTGACAAAACTGCCACTGCGGATAGATGAGGGGTGCAGGATTTAGCCCTTGCTACATAGTTTTCTCTTTTTCCTTTTGGAGTGAAATGAAAGCTTGTGAAGTACATTGGGTAGACAGCAATAAAAACTGAAGTCTTCCATTGGCAGATAAGAATGCAAGCTTCTCCTCAGACTGCCCAAAATGTATGTGCCTTTATCTTGACCCAGAGGGACATCTTCAGTGGGATGAGAGTCCAATTTGATCTCAATTCCAATCCCATTCATAACTGCTTTGCTGAGGCAACCTAACAAAGTCAACTAGAGCAAGTTGCAGGTCTGGGTTTTGGGACAGTGTCCTTTCCTATGAGGAACTGAGCATCCTCAACTTCCGCTGAAATTGGTAGGAACTGAGATTGCTCAGCACCTTGCAGGAGCAGAATGGGCATTTTAGGGACTGGTTTGGTTGAAACTAACAATTATTTTTCCCCACACACAACTGTACACTGAATCCAGGCTATATTCATGCCAATGACCCAGAATGGAAATTTAATACATTCAAATTAAAGGCCAGATTCACAGATCATCTAAGCACACTAAGGATTTGATCTCAAAGTTAACCATGATGGTGGTTTTACTAGATCACGATTAATCTGGAGAAGCAATGCAGTATTGCTAGCAACAAATTTAGTGAATTAACATTACAGTATTTCAGCTGCAGAAGTAACTCAATACAAAATCTTGTTTCTGCAAGTTATGAAAGTTTTGTGATGGTTTTATACACACACATAGAAGGATTTTTGTGTGCAGTATTTGGAAAATGTACTGTGTGGTACCTCGTAGCTTATTTCTTACAATAATGATAAGGTGTTGGGAATTTCTCTGAGACCATGCATTGTATTACTAAGAACAGCAGACAGTGTAAAAAGTAGTTTTACAACAACAACAAAATTCAAATACCTCTTACAATCAGGTCTGCAGTAGCCAATAGCTTGTCCACAGTTGTTTGCACCATGCAGACGTATTTCCCAGCATGCTTCAGCTGGATGCTTCTGATCATCAAATCACCAGCTGAATCCTGCTGATAAAGTAGGGAAAAGTGGTTACAATTACTTTTTAATGAGCTCTAAACATCATTACCACATGAAGGACACTGTGACTAATGGATTTATTTTACACCGGCTGATGAAAACATTAGTAATGGAAGCTGTGTGGCCTATTACAAATATGTGAACCTGCCTTAAAGATAAGAGCAGTAGCATTTCTAAAATTATAGTTTCTATAAAGGATGGGGGAGTCTGGTTTGGGTCAGGTAGACAGTTTACCATTAAAATGATATGACAAAACTTATGTGAGGCAGGTTCTCTATGATTCCTTATTTATCTCTCCAGCCATCCAATTTATAGACTTAATTGGTATTCAGATACCTATGTTCTGCCCACAGCCATTTCATAGGTGAAAACCAGCCCAAATTAGGAGGCATATAGTTTGACAACCTTGTCTTAGAGCCAGCATTTTGATTGTCCACCACTTATATATTAAAGATCATGAGAACAGCACTATCTAAAGAAATCTTGCTTCACCTAGTGTGGAACAACACTAATGCATGTCTGATTAACAGTTGAATAGAACTAATTATGTTTATGTATGTATACGTATCTCAATATTTCTATACTCTTCACCAGACACAATGCTTTCAGTACATTAGAAATCTCAATTTAAGATTGTGATTATGGCATCTTCAGTGAAGAATATTAATAAAAAGTTTGCAATTTTGTAGCCCTATCAAGTGTAATCACTAGAAACAGCTGTCTCTGTTGCTGTGCACCCTAGAATGCAGATCTTTGAGTGATATGTTGCATCTTCAAATTCATTTTGTTCACCCCCCTTCAAAATGATAACAACGAGGCTCATAAATTGCATTTGCTTTTCCCTGCAGCTCTAAATTTCACACCTGACAAATGTAAATGGAGACCATTACTCTGTTTAAAGTCTAGAAGAGGCTCTAACTTTGTGAAATGTCCATGAAAGCCACATGTGGAAACCTTTTTCTTTCCCTCCACTATTTCTAGTGAATACATATTTGGTTTCTTCCATCTTTTCTGTTAGCTACATTGAATGCAAGCAGACCAGGGGAAAAAATGAAATTAAATATTTTTTTCTGTTGCAACTAGGTTAGATTAAACCCTCAACAGACCCACATAAAATGGAGTGGGTACAACTAGATGAAATAGGAAATGTAAAAAATAGCATAGAATTTCCAAACAAAAGCAAACTTTCCATCGATGCTATGAGCATAACCTATATGACAGCTAATGCTTTTTTTTTAAAACATTGTTCTTTTTAATCACACATCATATTTCATCTTTTCTGCCACAGTTGGGTATATAAGCATGTACTATGATAAAATACATGGATTTCATCTCTGTATGAAATACTGCACTGTACCTTCACACAACCTAGTTCTCAAATTTTTTATTCAAATGAAACATGAGTGAACCTAAACCTTATATTTTCAGTGAACTGCGAGAGATTTTGGTCCTGTGGGCCCAAGTGACCTCAAAAGAAGTCACACAGAACAACTCAACCCATGCTCTACCCCTCTGAAAATTTAAGAGGTGAAAACTTTTCATCTGTGTTATCAATTCTTTTCAATAAGAATAACAACATCCAAAAGTTTGGTTGGTTGTGGGGAGAGACTCATGGATCTGTTATTCCTATTTTAAACCTCCTTTATAATGACTTAATCCAGGGCTGTCCCTAGGATATGGTGAATCGGAGCGACCATTCCGGGCACCATGCTTTGGTGGGGCCCCGTGGGCTGGTGTGATTGGCCAGTGCGGTCAGTCCTGGAAATGATGTGTCAGTCCCGGAAGTGATGGGTCAGTCCCGAAAGTGATGGATTTGTCACTTCCGCCCCAGGCCCCGCTCCTCCCTAGGGACGGCACTGACTTAATCACATACATTTTATAGCACCCAATCTGTAAGACTACCAGAGATGGTTGGTATTACAAAAAAGTGTGAAAATTAAAACAATTACAGGTGAAAACACATTAAACCAGCGAGTGTATTATTCATATTTCAAACTACTGACAATAGTGCCTTAGATTGCCTCAAATGACTGTTAAGAACTTAGATGTTAAGGTGCATTGGATGACTCAGGGGCTCTTTTCACCTCTAGGTCAACAGGTTTGATCCTCACTAGTGACTGAAAGTTATTACCTCAGGATGGCTGTTCATGAGTCCACGTATAATGAGATCTCATTCTAATTGGGTGTGGTTTCACATTACTAAATCCCCTTCCAAATGAGATATTTATGTCAATAATCTCAGTAGAGAGGCCAAGTACTGATGTGATTAATGAAATGGACTCTGTTCCTGCCTTACTCCCTTGTTTTCTTTTCAAAGGCATCTCTAGGACTTTGTACTGAAGTAGTAAGCACTTTTCTTTCCTACATGAGGAAACCTGCTTGTGACCACTGCAGGAACACCAAAAGCACCATGAGGTTGTCATCTTCATACAGAGGACCTTGACTGCAAAGGTATATTTACAGCTTTAGCCTTTGAGAAATGACTTCAACTTAGTGGCTTTGACAATTATTATATTCACTGCAGATGGGATCTTCAAAAGGATCCATCCCTAAACAGCACCCGACTTCCATTGAATGGATGCATTAACTCCTTTAGGTTCCTTTGAAAATACCAACCTACATCTATTAAGTTAAACCTCAAACATACTGACAGAGACAAGGTACCATGCAGAAAGATTGGCTGCCTCATGGTGTTCTTCCTGCTGCACTGTCTGCTATGCAGTGGATCCTTGAAAAGAAAAGACAATATGACCCGTTAATACTATAAAAATGGCCAAATCTTGATTCCATTCAACTAAATGTGAAAATTCCCATTGATTTCAATGGGAGCAGAAATGGGCCCAACGTCTTTTGTTTTAAAAACAAAAGAAAATGATAAGGTTAAGGCATGGAGGTCTTTTCAGTGAGTTTAATGGCCACAAGGGTACTAGATTCACAGCCATGGAGACAGAAGCCTTCTACTGACAGACAGAAGAGGTTTGGCACAGGTAGCAGTTGGGCAAACTTCCCCACACTGTCACACCAATTTACCACACCTCAGCAGACGGGAGAGGGTGGTTCATGCCCATTTAGCTTGAAGACTCTCCATGGAGGCTGCTAACAAAAGTGTTAATTAGTGCAGATTACAGCAGTTGTTTTCTGATGTCCTTCAAACAACTCTGTGCTAGGCAGTGATCAGAGAGTAACAATTTTGGGAGCTGCATTTGACTACTGACCTAGAGGTGAAAGGTGTGGAGTCACTAGTTAAGTGAATCTGAAATGAAATAATGTAACTCACAAGGCAGAGAGAATTTTTATGGATGCTTTCCTAATCCCATAGTCTATTCTGTAATGAGATACTTTACATTTTTAATGTGAACAAATGGTTAAAAAACTCTTATCAAACCTGCTCTTTTACTCAATACCATGTTTTCATGGACACAATCTTTCTAACCTACGAGTATCATATTCTTTGGTCACTGAAAATATTTGCATTATCTGGTGTCATAGTTTAGATTTCAGATAAACAAAGTAGTATTAAGTGGTGCTAATACCAGCCAGCCATATCACACAAACAGAAAAATCAGATGGTAAAACATTGAAGGAAAACCTGATCCCAGAGGCAACACTGTTATAGTTTGCAGAAGAGGGGGATACTTATTTTGCAGATGTAAACTGGCACAAGGGTGAGTAAACATTGATTTATGAGGGCACAGAAATATACTGACAATGACAAAGACTAATCAAACAGGTTACAGAGCTCCAGAAAAGTGCGTTCCCCAAATTCTTTCTACTTTTCATGTGAATACAGAGTTTTACAATTCCATTCAATTTATACTTTGCTGCTTCAGCAAGGAGGAGAACATTAAGGAATTTATTCACTTTGGGGCAAATTAAGAAATCTATTCTACGCAAAGGGAATTGCCAACGTATTGTAGGGCTCTTTAGCATTAGTGGGATTTATTGGCATAAAATATGTCCCTCAAGAATCCACAGAAAAATAGACCTTGAGAAATACCAGTCATATTGGGCTATATATGAATTACTACAAACTGGGATACAGTACCTATTTAATGCTTTGCTTAGTAGTCAGTAAAACACAAGATACAGTTCTCACTATTAGCAGGGATATATCACTATTTTATCTTTCCCTTTAAATTTAATTCTGTGTAGACAGTCCTTTTCTTAGTTATCCATGGTCATTACTGAGTCTCAGTATAACATATGAATGGCTTTTGGGGGTAGTTAATATTAATACTTACCCCTCCAACTCTTTCAAAGTGATCCCCGTCTTTCTCAAAGTCTATCAGGTGTCCATTAAATGACCAAGTAAACATAATATCTAGCGAGTGATCATGAGATACCTGGCAAGGCAGGACAATACTTTCTCCAACAGTGACATCTGTGCTGGAAGGTGGTACCACAACCCGCGTTGGATCTGTACACAACAAATAGAGAATACACAAAAGAAGAATGACTCCCTTCTCCTTTAGAAATACACAGATTTCAAGAGCTGATTACAACACTAGGCAGCTTGTTGCAACCTCTTTATTGGTGACTGAACTTTTAAAAAGTTAAGAGGTTCAATTAGGAGAAGAACTTAAGAGTTAGGAGGATGCTTAAAGGAACAATTGAACTATTAAGTTTGTAAAAGTGGGCTGGGAATTTTGTAAGAACAAGCCCTTGAGCCCTCTAATTTCAGATGAGTTGAAAATACCACCTGCAAATCTTTCAGGATGTCTGCTTCCATCTGCAGCCTGGAAGTGTAGGGAGAGGTGTATGAAAATAAAAAGGTAATGACCAGATGTGGAGAGAGGGTGGGGAGAAGGGGTATCAAATATGAAAGGCTTGATTCAAATTTAGGGGAGGGGCCAAAGATCAGAGAATATTTCATCAGAACCCGTTTATCTTCCCTTTATTATAACCGTTGTCAGTTGATCACTTTCTTTTTATCTGGGAATACATGCTGCAAGGTTTATCAGCCAATGTATTGGTTCACTAGTGTTATCAAAAAAAGTTGTGAGTATTGCCCAGACTGAGCACTACCTCGCTACCATTCATTCATGGACTAACGTGCACTTCTTGTCTGAATCATACAGAGTGCTAAAGCAGCAGCAATCAAAGTGAAGCAAGAACATACTAAAATTAAACTAAATACATTCAGAATCTCCTTTATTCGTGGCTCTTATTGCAAACTGTGTATTTGTTTGGTACACCTGTTTACCATCTTCCAAATTCTGATGCTTTTAAGTCCATTCATTTTGGGTGAAATTCCCTGTTTTGAAGAGGACCCACACAAGTTCTATGCACCACATTCCTCTTAAATGGGAGAGTTTAAGTGATGCATAAGCCATATGCTGGCTCCTTGCACAAGGATGAATTTTACCATTATTAAAATTTCAAAGCTTATACTGTAGCTCTCAACAGATACTTCCTCTCAACCCGCCCTTGATTTACATGCCTTTGAAGCTAAAAAAATTATTTTGGCTTTAAAATAGCAGTGACTCTTCCTCCCAAACCGCTCTTTATGAAGGATTTCTCATTCTGTCTTGAGATATCAGATGTTTCAATACTCAGGCAACAGAATCCAAGAGGTATTCCTAGAGATACAACAAAGCAAATATTCCACCATCTACCTAATTGCCAAAGACTAAATAATCACTAATGTAATGATATTAAGGAATATTTCTCATCATGGCATTGACGCAAACATTATGCATAAACACTGCTGAACATTTTACAACTTGTTAAAAGACAAGGCCAGGGACAAGGGCCTGAATGTACAAAAGAAGTTATGCATCTGTCTGTTTTAGGCATCTAAGTCCCAGTTTCAGGGATTGCTGGGATGCAAAAAACTTCCACTGAAACCCTGTAGATGCCTAAACTTACTCGGCACCTAAGTTTTTGCAGTAAATGTTCGCAAGTTGCTTTTGCTTCTGTCTTTGAGCATGCACACTGCTGGCCTACTGTGGGCGTCTGGGTGCTCATCTGCTTATGCCCCAAAGTGATTCACAAGCTAGGGAAAATAGGCATCTGGCCACCTAACTCACCTGAGGAGCCCAGTCTAATAGGGTCTGAGAGCACTGTAGCTTGGCAGATTGCTGGGATAACTGGGTTGGCCTCCCGCAGTAGGATGATAAAATTATTGTTTAGGCATCTCCTACATGATGCATCTAATCCAAAGGTAAATGTTTAAAACCTGGGCATTTAGGGCTTGATTCAAACCCCACTGATGTCAAGAGAAAAAGAGTCCCACTGACTTTGTTAGGGTTTGGATCATGTTTTCAAACCATATGGACTTTAGAATGAAGTTGGACTCTTGTTGGTTCACTAACTACATAAATACAAAGAATAGAAGACTTGGGTAATACAGATTTCCACAATGTGTAGCAGGAAAATTAGCAGAACAGGTAAGGAAATACAGTACGGTGCCTCCCAACTCAGGTATAGTATTACCATAAGTAGGCCTACAACATCTGTACCGACTATTGTGTTTCATTATAAATGTTATATATTAGCTAGAAGTTCAGAGTCTAAAGGATTGAGTACATTGGTTTCCACCCAACCCCCTGGAATGGATTAAGACACACTTGATTCAAGCTACTCTTTACAGCAGTCAAGCATGTTACTCTAAGGTTTGTACCAATGAGGGTTACATTGGTGTTGTTACGCTCATGCAAAATTCCCTGTGGGCCTGATCCTATGAAATAAAGTTAATGGAAATTGAGGGCACTTAGCATTTCAAAGGAAATCTTAATTTACCATTTCTGTCCACCCATCCCCCGAATAATTTCAAATAATAATAAATAATAATAATAATAATAAAACCACCTATCAAAGGCTCTACATGTCCTAATCATTATTGCATCATTAATGCTACAATAAAATCCTAGCAGAATTACAATAATCATTTAGAGAGGAACTCCCTCAGCCCTCTCCAAAAATCCTATAAAATGTTTAAGGGTGTGATCCTGAGAAGAAATGAGTGTCTCCTACAGGTTTATGAGCAGAGTTGGGCAAATTTTTTTTGCACTAACCTTTTTACTTAGTTTAAAAAATGCAGTTTTGGTGACACCAAACTATGTCTTGAATTCGTGTTGATTTTGCTGAATTTTCTTATTTTGGAAAAAAGTCAATAAAATTTTCCAAAAATGTTGAAATGGCCAGTTTCAACATTTTCAAGATAAAATGATTAGTTTTTCAGTTAGAAACATATTTTCATTTCAAAGTTTCCAGTAATTTTATTTTAAAAAATCTAAAAGGTTTAAAATGCTCAAAATCAAAATAAAATGTTTGCTTTGTCAAAACAAAATATTTCAGTGGACCTGAACTGTTTTTGTTTTGTTTTTTTAACTTTTTGGAATTGCTAACATCCGATGAAGTGGGCTGTAGCCCACGAAAGCTTATGCTCTAATAAATTTGTTAGTCTCTAATGTGCCACAAGTACTCCTGTTCTTTTAACAAACTGAAAAATCTCTTTTGTCCACCCAGCTTTTGTCCTGATCACCTTCAGCTTCTACTAGAGTCCTAAAATTTATCTTGCAGGATTGGGCCCTACACAAGTATTAGTGGCTAGTTTTTGCTGAGTCTAGTCTGCACTTCCCTGTGACATCCTGCAAAAATGCAAGAGGTCATCACTACAAAAGGGAAGGGAAGGGCACTGACTCGTTGCTGATACACACACACACACACACACACGCTTTCAGAGATGCTAAGCATAATCCCAGTGGAAATCGATAAGAGCTACAGGTGCTCTTGCCTCAGGTTCCTAATCCCTTAGTCTCGAGAAGCACAGTGATGTTATATTTTAACATACTGTTTTTCACTGAACGGCTGATACAGCCTGATGACAAATGACACCTGAATGGAATACAGGCAAGACTTTGACCCTAGTCATATTTAGCATGAATGTGAGCCCTCTGTGATGCAATTTACAAATCACTCTGGGGAGAATGCTTACCAATCTGTGTTCAAGGACTGGAGAAGTAAAAAAAATTCCATTTAATAGTCCTAGTTGCAGCAGCAAATGGAAAGTGTTATGCACAAGCCAGTTGAGGACAGTCAAGTGGCAGACCTTGGCAATATGAGGCCAAATGGTAATCAAAGTTATTTGATTTACATTGTTAAAAGTCATAGTTTGAAGCAGCTATTTAATCAAAGAGAGTGCTTCAACGACACCAAACTTGTTCTGGGAAGCCTCCATATTTCAAAGTTAGCTACAACAAGGATTTTTATGAGCTAGTCAAAATTTGCTATGAAATAACTATTTATTTATTCATTCTCTATTGCTCTTAGTTACTATTCAAGAAAGACGAATGAACCATTTTCCTATATACTACAGCAGAGTGGGGTTTTTTGGTTCTTCCACCATGATGTTCTCCTAAATACAGATTATTTTTCTCAGCTATCTTTTTAAGTAACCTTTACACAGAGGAAGATTTCCAAGGGCAGCTAATTGTTTTTAAAAAGTGGTCAAACTGAAAGGTTTTTTTATATGCAATTCAAGTGAACATTTGCTTTTGGAAGCCTTCTTGTGCACTTTGGTATGGCTTTAAAAATAAGAGCAATTAAAATTGTTGAATGGGAGTTCTGAGAAAGTTCAGCTAGCATTACTGCATGGATACCATTGGAAATACAGCCGCATATTAAATTGAAAAAGGTAATGTTCAGTTTCTCTAGAGGTTTTTATTTGCTTCAAACACCAAATGGCTAAAAAAAATCCCCACTTTCCAGTTTTGAAAAGGAACTAATGACAGATTAAGAAAAAAGGGAAACTGAGTGAAATAGCATGTTTTGTAAGTATATATCATAGATTAATATACATAGGGCCAAATGCAGCCTTGGCATACAATGAAAGAGTTCAATTCCCATTGCAGAGGGATGGAGTTCAACCATAATTAATAAAAAGGCTTTCCTAGATAAGTATTGAGAGGACAGGCAGAAAATGATGAGATTTACAGTTTGATCTGACTCACTGCTACAAATACTGTCAATGAGTAGTTAACACTCTTGTCTGTAGGTGTCACTGAAAGCTCAGTAGAATAGGAAAGCTGCTTTTTTCTTTTCTTCAAGTCAGCAATTTTCAGGACCACAGTTTTAGTGCTTATCATGTAAAGGAAACTTCATTTTCTTATTTTACATACAATATTTCTTTGCATGCCAACTATATCTGAGAGATCATTTATGTTTCCAGTGTGTTTTGAAAGCTTAGGTCATTTGAGAAGAGAATATGCTTACAGGGTCAGATCCTTAACTAGTGTAAATCAGCACGATTCCACTGATTTCAGTGAAGCTATGACAATTGACACCAGCTAAGGATCTGGCCCATAATATGTACAAAAGAACCCTCAGAGAGTATTCAAGCTTTCCTGACCTATCTTTTGATCTGCATTGTTTCTCTTAGTTTTACTGTTGATTGCAGGCTACCAGAATCTGCTGTATTTCTCATTAGTTTAGTTTGCTTATGTTGGACTATAGTTTTAGCAAGAATTTACCTGTTAACCTTCAAAGTGAGAAGATGTGGGTAGCATTTGTCATCAATGTGCCTGCTGTAACTGTTGCTTTTGTCATTTGTATTCTACCAGAAGAAAATCTTCTCTGGCTGTTTGCATTATTTGGTTTTCATGTCTCATTTCGGGAAGTTGCTACACATTTTATAGTTACAAACTGCCTAGCTGTATGTATCACTGATATTTGAGGGGGACAAATTATCCAATTTGAAAAGAAATCAGCTTGCCCTGATTTTTTTTAATGATTCTGTGTCCATTAGGAGGGATTGTTTGTTTAGAATAAACAGCTCCATATTGCCATATTTGCTTGTTGTAGATCACGCAGTGCTGTGTCGTGTCATGTTGATCTAGAATACATAACACAGTGAGACACAATCTGCTGTGGCACAAAATAAGCAACATAAATAAATCAGAGGCAGACAGTCAGAGACGGATGCATTTTTTTTAAAGGCAGTGCCCGATGTGAGAATGTCAGCTGCTGAATGAAACGAGTGAGCAACAACAGAGTACTGAATGACACCACAGTGGATAACAGTTTATCCCTAGTGACCAAAAAGACTTCAAATGAATTGGGGATTTCTAACTAGAGCTAGGCTGGTTTGCTGGTCCATTGCATTGCACTGCCACACAGGGTCCGATTTCAAGTGTGTTCACTTCCAACCTGGCAATGTTGTGTGCTCAGACTGTGAAGGGATGGGAATGCTATAATGTTAATAACCATAATGCCTTTCATTCAAGGACATCAAAGTGCTTAGCAAACAAAGGATGAAGCATCCTAAGTCCTGAATGAGGTGGGAAGATAGAGTATTTTAAACCCCAAAAGGCTGAATACTGTTTGCAATGTGCTCAGGACTTGAGACGAACAAAAAGAGTTGTGATTCAGTGGTAGTTGAGCATCTCAAATGATTGGTCCCAAAGAGACGTAAGGCCAATGTTTTCATATGTGGATCTCTAAAGTTAGGGACCGAAATATGTATTTAGTCATCTAAACAAGTGATCTGATTTTCAGAGGTACTGGGCTGAAGAAGACAAGCCTTGTGATATTGACACAGGACTGGGGCCTGTGAGCTGTGGGTTCAGTTCCTGGCTTTGTTACAAACTCCCTGCAACACCTTGGACAAATCAGTCTCTGTGTGCCTCAGTTCCACATCTGTAAAATGGGGATAATAGCACTTCCCTTTCCCTACCCTTGTCTATTTGGATTGTAAACTCTTCAGGGTGGGAACTCTCACTCTCTCCTCTGTATGTTGTGTGCATTATACGAACGTCCCCCATCATAACGACAGGCACCTACCATTTCCATTGCTTTAGCACCTCGAGCACCAGACAGCTTATTTAGGTGCCTGTACAAATACAGATGTAAATGCTTAGCTTTAAGTTCCTACATTTACATTTTTTGCCAAAAATTTCTCAAGGTTACACAAGTCACTGGAAGTGCTCAACAGAAAAACAACCCAGGATCCATGGCCCCCCTTCCTATATTGTAATCACTAGATCAGGGGTTCTCAAACTTCATTGTACCGCGACCCCCTTTGGACAACAAAAATCACTACATGACCCCAGGAGTGGGGAACAGAAGCCTGAGCCCACCTGAGTCCTCACTGCACTGGGTGGGTGGGGGGCAAAAGCAAAGCCCAAGCCCCACTGTCCTGGGTGGGGCGGGGGGAAAAGGGAATGGGCAAAGCCAAAGCCCAGCAGCTTCAGCCCCAGGAAGGGGACCTATAACATGAGCCCCACTGCCCAGGGCTGAAGCCCTCGGGCTTTGGCCCTGGGAAGCGGGGCTTGGGCTTCAGCCCTAGATGGTGGGTTTCGGGCTTCGGCCCCGGGCCACAGCAAGTCTAAGCCAGTCCTGGCAACCCCATTAAAACAGGTCCTGACCCACAGTTTGAGAACAACGCTGCACTTGATCACAGGCTCTCATCATACAGCCCCGTTGGACTGATATAAAGAATGGCACAGACAGAGTTCATAAGGAGCCTGGTCTCTGTCTGCTCCCCACTATTATTAAACATCTCCAGAAGAATAGCATTATGCTTAGCACTGTATAAGCATATTTGAAGACCCAGATCCCCAAAATGCTTCATAGAGTCAGAGTTTAGACCAGAAAGGACCACCAGATCATCTAGCCTGACCTTCTACATATCACATGCCATCAACACCACCCAGCATCCATACACTAAACCCAATACCCAAACTTAGATCAAAGTATTACAGCCTTCAGGATACTAGACTATTATCACAGAATGAAAGGCCAGAAAGGACCTTGAGAGGTCTTCAAGTCCATCCCCCTGTGCTGAGGCAGGACCAAGTATACCTAGACCTTCCCTGACAGGTGTTCGTTTAAGCTGTTCTTTAAAACCTGCAGTGTTGGGGATTCCACAGCTTTCCTTGGAAGCCTATTGCTGTGCTTAATTACCCTTACAGTTAGAGAGCTTGTATTTTGCCTCTTAAAACTCTCCAGTTTGTACCCGTGTTTCTTAGAGTGGACTGGACACAGTACTGCAGCTGAGGCCTCACCAGGGCCAAACAGAGTGGGACAGTTAACTCCTGTGTTTTACATACATAAGAACTGAAGCTAGCTCATGGAGGGAGAACAAACCTGGTCTGGCTCTTTACCTGGAAGAAAGAAAGTGAGTCTTTGCTCAGGTAACTCATGCACATTTTCTTCAAGCTCCTTGGTACCATTTGGTACCCACATATTAGCAATAGACTTGGAGGCAATGCCTGAGTTAGAGAGCCTGAGCAGCTCTGGTAGAGAATGGCCAAAGTGGCTGCAGGAGAATGCAATGAAGAAGATTTTGCAATGAAGAAGAGCTGGAAAGAAGGATGCCGTATAGGCCAAGGCCATTTCAGCACCCAAGGTGCTGACTTCCGATACTGTGTTTAATGAAAGCCAATGTGGATGACAAGGTAATTTCAGGTTCAAGTACAAATGCTTAAGTGCAGGGGTTTATGTTCAATTACCAGATGCTTCAAACAAGCTGCTAAGACAAAGGAAAGCAATGCCAAGCACAAAGGATCAAGTCCAACACTATTGAAAATGGACAGAATGTTGCCTTTGCTGTTGATGTACAGTAATCAGATAAGACACAACAGGGTTAGGTAAAAGGTTCACTAAAGTTTTAACATCCTTTGTGTGTGTCAGGGGATTCATGCCGTAGCTATAAATTTGAGGTCAGCCATTCTATGGCCTCAGGTATTTAACAATGTTAGGAACACCTCCCCTCCCTTCCCCCGTGCAAATAGGAAGAATAATAGACCACAGTTTTTACTAAAAGCCACCCAAATGCATAAAGTTATCACTTTTGATTGTGCATTCATGGTTGATTCTGGAGGAATTTACTTTGATTAACAATACTGAAAGGCTGGTTCAGGAAATTATACTGAGTCATTTTTGTGCCCCAATTGACCCTGATGTGCATACAAGATGCCCCCATAGAAAAAGCAGATATAGGGCTATATTATTTCTGTGGCCTCCATTCCGCATCCATTTTTGTAGATACAAATGATTGTGCTAGCAATTGTGGACCTGGAATGATTTTCAAGTGCAAATATTAGTCCCCACTCATTTAATTACCTGATTTTGTGATGCAAACATCAGAGTTAACTTTCAAAGTTTTGGCCATATATCTTTTATTTTATGCATAGGCACTCATACAACTTTACAAGGATTTAGATTTAAATTCAATTTTTAAAAGATAAATTATAACCCCAGAATTTTGGGGATAATTTTTGAAATATTTTTGTTTGATTTATTTATTTTTGCCGTAAGTAGCTGTTCAAAGATCTCCATTACTTAGTTTCAATTTTATCTGAGCATAAGCTTTCGTGAGCTTATGCTCAAATAAATTTGTTAGTCTCTAAGGTGCCACAAGTACTCCTTTTCTTTTTTGCGAATACAGACTAACACGGCTGCTACTCTGAAACCTGTTATTAGTTTCAATTGGCAAGGACCAGTGATTAGATGGATATAGCAGAAACTGCTCCCAGGCAATTCATTTTGGCCTTGGATGTGTGTGACTTTGGAAATCCATTATGAAAGGAGATAATGGGCAGCATACCAAAGCAGTATGCCCTAGATTTTGCCCTGCATTGTAGAGCATTATGTTGGTTTCAAGTAAGACTGAGTCTTATCTTCCATTGTGTAAGCCGCAGAATTTTAAAGTGTTCCTAGCATTTGTATCTCACCTGAGTGAGTAGATGTTCTCACCTTCAGATTTAGGTCATTCTGGCATTGTTGTTGAAATTTTGCTTGCTGACTTTTGGCTTCAACATCAGGGGTTAAGAAGTTAGGTTGTCTTGTAAGGGTAACAAAATACCAGTAAGATAAGAGATGATCTCACCATTTTCCAGGAATATTTTAATGGCATAATATTGGTACTAAACCACACTTGGTGCCTGAATGTAAGTTTAACAGAAAACCTAACATGAAGGGTGTGGTGTGATTTCAAAACATATTATCAAGGTTTGTTCTAGGCAAAAAAGGAAGTCAGAATTTTTCAAAAAAGGACAAGAGGATTACAAAACTGTAACAGCTTGGGTACACCTCTACCTGAGTTCTGGATTGTAGAATAAAGGAGGAAAAGAGAGAAAATGAAAATATTTGGAGTCAGTGATGACCTATTTTATAGTGGTGTTTATGGTCATTCTTGGTTTGTGACTAAATTATTGCATATGTAAATAATTCAGTGGCCTTTTCCCTTGCCATGTTAGGGCTGACTAATTCTCTTGAAAAGGATTATTTGGGTGTCTGCCAGTGTTTAGATATAAATTAGCTAGGATATAAATTAAATAATGTCTTCTGCTGTTTCTATAGATGATAATGTGATGGAACCAGAAGTACTTGCAGTTGTAGTTTGGTCAAGAAGCAGGATGCTGGTGACAAAAGGGCATATTGACAAACAAGGAGAGAGATTAAGCAGATGGGGAACCACATGAAGTGGTTGGAAAAGCCTCCAGAAGCAGACCGATAACAGTCAGCACCATGACAGCAAAGAGAGAGTAAAAAGACACACTGATTTGTTTTTTTAAACATGCACAAGTAGGTGACATTTTTGCCTGTGCAGACAGTGAAGATCGAATGCCACACTGTTGTTTTTGATCAGGAAGAAAAAAAGCTTGGGTTATCATGGAAATATGCTCAACAATAGTCTTGGTGTCATCATAAAATTTGACAGATTTCAGAATAGCAGCTGCGTTAGTCTGTATTCACAAAAAGAAAAGGAGGACTTGTGGCACCTTAGAGACTAACAAATTTATTTGAGCATAAGCTTTCGTGAGCTACAGCTCACTTCATCAGATGCATTTGGTGGAAAATACAGAGGGGCTCTGTATTTTCCACCAAATACATCTGATGAAGTGAGCTGTGAGCTGTAGCTCACAAAAGCTTATGCTCAAATAAATTTGTTAGTCTCTAAGGTGCCACAAGTCCTCCTTTTCTTTTTATCATAAAATTTGTCAGACTTTTAAAGAAAATAATGACTGCCTTAAGAGTGGCAATGTGAGACAGTAGATACAGATTAAACTGAAGTATTAAAAGCCTAAGGCATCCATGTAATGCAGGCAGAATACCTACCCATTCAGGTAAATAGGACCAGGATAATGACACAATGAAAACACAATGAAAGTGTAAATTCCAATGATTGAACAAATTCACCCATTTACAACGAAGAGGTGACATGTAAACTTATGCTGTCATTTATTTTACCTCTGAATTTGGCCCTAAATATCTATAAGCATCATCCAGTCTCCTAGCATATGCCTGCATCCCACAAAGACATAACTAAATGCAAATTCTCAACAGCTCGGATAATTAACCATTGGAACAGTTTAGCAAGGGATGTGGTATGTGCTCCATTATTTAGAGTCTTTAAATCAAGATTGGATGATTTTCTACAATAGAATGTTCTAGCTCAACCAAGAATTACTGGACATAATGCAGGTCTCTTAATGGGCGACATTTTATCGTCTGTGTTATGTATGAGGTCAGACTAGATGGTCATAATGGTCTCTTCTAGCCCTACAATCTATGAAAGACCTTGCAGGACAAGATCTATATTATATTAGAGACAATATAAATCAACAGTAGCATTTAAATCACTCTGCTTTTGATATTTGATCAAAGATTAGAAATCACCCATAGGATTACACTAAATATTCAGACAAGCTGCAACATTTCCCCCCTTTTTGTATTTGCTAATGCAACATTTATACAAGAACTGAAAATTGACTTGAAGTCAAAAGCATCTGAAGCTTAGTGACTATCAAACTTCTGGGACCTCTTAACATTCTAGACATCTTCAGACACTGTGAAAAATGCTGAAGACAGGATAATGTGACCCTGAACTTAGAAGATTAATAACCGATGAATAGTTAAACTAACATGTGGTAGTTTGCTATGCTAATTTCTACAGCTATGCTAATGGATTATTTGAGTAGTTTATGGGGCATGGCCAAAATTAATTTTAGTAAGGAACAGGGAAAGGTCAGAGCAAAGGTGAGTGGTTAAACAAAATCTTCCGCTTTACAATATCACAGCATCCACCTGCATTGCTTTCACTTATATGCTGTCAATCATACAGGAAGGCAACAGCACATAATGGTCCACATATAATCAGTAAGACTCAGGCCGGCTCTTTTCATATACCAGTATATGTTTACATGTGTTCTGTACAATGAACCACTGTACGTGTGTATTCACAAGCAAAGGAATTGATTTGTAAGGCATGTCCGTATAAGAAAAGTATAGCATTTTACTGTATTGATTATTTTCTGCAGTAGTATGATATTGCTAGATATAGAGTAAAATTTCTCATGACAAGTCAGTGGGACTTAACCTCCTAAGTGCCTGAGTCACTTTTGAAAATAGGACTTAGGTGCTTTTGAAAAGTTAACCCATAGTGTTGCTATATACTCCTGCCATACTTTTCAGTAATAAGGGATGTCAGTGATTTATAGCTATGTACATAATTGGGAGTGAGGCTTGGAGGCGGAGAAATGCGGTCTTTCCTGAAGGAGCAAAGGTCCTAATTCAGCAATTCATCTCCAATTCAGCAATTAAACACATGGTTAAATGCTTTCCTGAGAGGGGTCCTCATGATTACAACCCTGGCAACTTAACATGTTTAGTCTTTGCTACATTAGAACCACATTTTATAAAGGGAGAGCTTGTATACTTTTTAGGTATATGTTACAGTGTCTCCTGAGCCATTTTTTGTTAGGAAGCATCCATTTTAATGTGGGCAATTTTTCCTTTTTAAGTAAAATGTGAGCAAAATACTGTTCCATTGCTTTTCCTACTAAGCTGTCCATCTGTTCACTTTTAAAAGTGGCAGTTTTCTTCTTAGCTCCATTCATACCTGAACGGCAGTTTTGGTACAACATATTAACGCATTTCTTAAAATGACATTGAGAAAAAGTTTCCCATAGATTGAAAACTGTCTAAACATGATGTCAGAGTCCCCCTCCTAGGAATTAACAACTCCCATCCCAGGAAAGGAACAAGGCAGTCAATCAGCAGACAAGCATTTCTGCATACTGAAATACACACTCTTTGTGTGGCTGAATAGTAAATGAAGGTTAATTTAAATTTGAAAACAAATTAAAAATGGAATTGGATCAAAGAATACCGGGAAGGGGTGCACCATTATAGCACTATGAAGACAAAATAAATGAAAATATATCAGGTCCAGAAAGAGAGCACAAAGTAAGAACAGGGAACAATACTTCATTTTAACCTCCATTTTATCCTGTGCAATGCTATCTTATTAAATCAAGCTCTCTCCGTACAAATGTGACAAAGAAAATCTTATGTAATGGGGTCTGGAAATGACAATCAAATCTGTCACTCAGAGAAATTTTTACTTGCTTTTTTATAGCAGTCAGCATTGGTGCCTGATTACAATAGGAAAACAAAGCATACATTTTGCTATACATGTATCGCTTTGTATTTTGTACTAAAATAAAAGGCACTTCACTTCAGAAGTACCTTATATGAAATCGCTTTATTTGACAAATGATTGTACCATTTGTGACAGACTTTATAGATAATCCAGTGAATTCAAAGTGTCACCTTTTGTGGGCTATTGATTAATACTAGCTGATATCCATCTTTGCAAGTATGGAATAATCTACTGTCATTAAAAAAATGATGGCCATCTTACAAGGAAGGTTAATCAGATACAGGCGCAATCATATCTGGTCTTTGATAAATTACAAGTCACTCAAAGATCAATCATCGGTCCCCCCTGCAACAAGCCATTGTTACTGCAGAAATGTGATGACATGCAGTATGTTCTACTGTCATATGCACAGCATCCAAAAGAATTTTGCCATTTTGAACAATGTAGCCTGCTGAGATTGTTGATTTGTGGCGTTTTAAAATATGTTTCGAATGATAATGATCATAAATGTAGAAAAGTGCTGGCTTAAATTTTCAAGGCGCTACAGGCGAGCAATAAAAAATAACTAATATGTCTGCACTCAAACACATCAGCTATAAGGTGATATAGTTTGTGCATTTGTATGGAGCTGTATGTATTCTTACATTTCTCTACATGCCCATCACGCCCCAACATTTATCTCTGCTCCGCTACCTCCATACCCAGGATGCAGGCCAAGAAGTTATTCTAAAACTCAGGATTTAGTGAACATGCAACAGTAACATCAAAATAAACCATTTTTAAAGTCTAATAACTCCAGGGTCACCAAAGCTAGAAAATACCATTAGACAACAATGGAAAACCAGGATTTCCAATGAACATGGTATAGCATCAGTTTCTAATCCTTAGTATCATGGATGCCATACCATGAATTGGTCATTGGTCCAAAGGGATAGGCAAATATCTAGGCCTTCCAGGACATTTACTGTACAGACTATGGTACTTTTAGCCACTTATGACCACTATCCTTTTGTCTGATGACCACTCCCCAGAAAGCTGAAGTTGCTGGAATCAATCACTATATATATTGCTATACCAATAATCTCAAAAGAAGTTGGCGAATTTATTATTACTTATTATTTGTATTGTGGTAGCCACAGAGGGCCCCAGTCATAGACTGGAGCCCCACTCTGCTTGGCGCTGTAAAAACAGAACAGACATCCATGGCCTCATGGAGCTTACAGTCTAAGGATTAGGGCAGCTAGATACTTTAAATGCTGCAGCTGCACCCCTGTAGTGCTTCAGTGAAGACAGTACCTATGCCGACAGAAAGGCTTCTCCTGTTGGTCTAGGCACTCCACCTCCCCGAGAGGAGGTAGCTGTGTCAATGGAGACTTCTCCTAGCGCTGTTTGCATCAGGTCAGTTTAACTGTGTCACTCAGGGGTTGGGTGTGTGTGGATTTTTCACAATCCCGAGCAACGTAGCTATATCGACCTAATTTCCGAGTGCAGACCTGGTCTTAGACAAGATGTAGATATGACTGGGGAGGGGGAGAGGGCACAAGATAATAATGAGACAAAACAGGATGCCCCTCTCTTCTGCTTTTTCCCTATTCAGTTCTTTTGTATCTCCCTTTCCCCATCTTCTCTCACTCATTTCCTTCTCTACCTGCTCAGATGTTGTGCTATGTTAATCTGATGTAAAATATTAACCGTTGTACCTGGCTCCTTGAAATGGATAAAAACCTCGACCTGTGCTTTGTGTCAGTTTTATTCATTAAGACAAAACTCTTAGGTATTATATTTTGTAATGAAGTTTCTTTATAAATCTGTACTTTGTATTATTTTGTAAGACATGATATAATTACTAATGTAATTTTTAGTATAGGGGTAGGCAAACATTTTGGCCCAAGGGCCGCATCGGGGTATGAATCTGTATGGAGGGCCAGGTAGGGAAGGCTGTGCCCCCCCAAACAATCTGGCCCCCGCCCCCATCTGCCCCTCCCACTTCCCACCCCCTGACTGCCCCCTCATAACCCCCAACCCATCCAACCCCCCCTGCTCCTTGTCCCCTGACCCCCCCAACCTCCCCTGGAATCCCACCCCCTATCCACCGCCCCATCCCCTGACAGGTCCCCCAAGACTCCCATCCAATCCCCCTGTTCCCCGTCCCCAACCGTCCCAGAACCTCTGCCCCATCCAACCATTTCCTGTTCCCTGACTGCTCCCCCAGAACCCCCTACCCAACCCCCCCACTGCTGCATGCCGCTACCACCCCCTTACCATGTTGCTCAGAGCGGCAGGAGCTTGCAGTCCTGCTGCCCATGTGGCAGCGTACCTGCAGAGGAGGGGGGACAGCAGGGGAGGGGTTGGGGGCAAGCTGGATGTGGCCCGCAGGCCGTAGTTTGCCCACCTCTGTTTTAGTAGATGGGGAGCGGGTGGGGAGCATTATCCCAGTTTTTAGCTGCCCAAATCCGGGTACCATTATTTTGATTGTACATGTCTTAGGGGGTGACAACAGGGGATTATACTCAATGGACAAGTATTTTGTCTCTCAGATGTTATAGTAAAAAATATAAAGGCCACACACCTGCCTTTTAGATCTTAATTCATGTTGCAAATAAAGCCACAGGAAAACATCTCCTTTTTCTTCCATTTGGCTAAGAGTCAAGTCCTAATGTTTATTTCACAAAAATTCATGTTTTGCCCCAGAATAACACAATTACTGGTCATAACATTTCATTTGAATTTTACTGGGTTACTGAAGGACACCTGTAGCACATTTAAAAAAAAATTCCTGATTTCATGCAATTTGTTGCAAGTTTTACAAACTTTTTCAAGGTGTGAAAGACAAAATTCTATCTATTGTCCTCTGTTGGGCAGAAGCAGATATCAGGGACTTGAAGTTTGGTTTCCTGGTGGAGGAGAAATCAATGATGTGGAGTCTAGATATAGTCTTAGTGCAATTTTTTAATTTTACACTAGATACATCAGTCCTTGAACAGTCATGGTCACAAACAGCACACAAGCAATCCACTTTCAGGCATCTCACTCTGAACACCAATGTCTAGCTCCCAAGGAGCAACTCTGCCACAAGAATTGACCCTAACTAGCAAGATTAAGGGAGAGAGCAGCTCTATCTTATTGCTTGCCGTAGGTCCCACAAGAAGAAACTACATAACAATAATACAATCATTTTTTCCAAGACTGAATAGTGCTTGCACACTAAGAAAAAGAACATCCAGGACTATGTAACAGTGCCACCTGCTGACATACCTAAATACAGTTACATATTGTCTTTCATTTACAGGGGTGATTAGTAATTCTTAATGCCTCACTTTTTTGGGTACCCCACTGGAAGTACCAATGAGGGACCTGATTTTCAAAGGGTGTCTTATCATCCCTTTCTAAAATCTAGACCCCTAGGCAATGTCACAAGCTAGGCACCCAAGATCACCAGGCACTTTTGAAAGTCTTGGCCATAGTATATGCATCAAGGGAATATGCTGAAAATGTCCAGCAGAAATTCAGTGTCGTAAATGTCTGAGGGTAAAATTAGCTAATGCTGCCCTCAATTCAGCAACCTGAGGATGAAGGGGATGAAGAAAAACTTTCCAAAAATAAAGAACAGTAAGTGTTTTCATACTAGTTAAACAATTTTAATTTATTTTCTCTATCTGTGATTCCCTCAGTGATGCAGAGTACTGAATGACACAAAGCATTAATTTTTTTAAACAGAACTATCACTGGGGTGGACTCCCAGTCTTAATTTATTCTATTTAGCAAGTTGAACAAAACTAATAGCCCTACACTGAAACTAAAAACACAGACAGGCAGATTTTCAGCTGGTGTAAATTGACTTAGCTTCTTCGACTTCAACAGAGCTACACTGCTTAGCTCTAGCTGAAAATCAAAGATTTTATCTCTCCGTTGATGCGCAATTTCCCTCTCCTTCCCTCATCCTCATCTTTGTGTATGAAAAGCCCTGTTCCCACCTTAAAATGGTTTTGGACAGGAAGTGGACCATCAGAGCTTATTGATGTTACTGGAAACCAAATTCTCTCTATTATCATATATTGGAATCTGTGAAGGAACACAAAGGACAGTGTAAAAGAAGAACAAAGCAAAGAGTTTCACACTGGGACCTACAGTTATTTCTCCGGAAAAATGACCACCTCAGTTTTCAGCAATGAGTGGCAACAGCTTGTAGTTATTGCAATGGTTTCTCTACAGGTTGGGTTGTTGAGTCAATCCCGCAGATGACTTCAACCAAAGTATTCCTCTAAACAGCATCTGCTGCCATTATTTTATAATTAGAAGAAAATTAGTAGAAGTGTTAGCAAATAGCTTCCTGAGAGAAATGATTCTTCAACACAAGTGTCAAGTCTAAGACCCTTAAGCTTTTTAGAAACCACACTAAAAAGAGAAAATAACTAGGCTGTGCTTTTGCAGTAAAATAAAGAGACAAACTAGACTGCAGGATATATTAACTTACTGTTATATATGCAGAAGTGTAGGTCATAACACAACCTGTGGCTGTTACAACTCACTTTGTTTAGTTCCAACCCAATATATTTTGGACTTGCACAAAAAGATAAGAAGTGTGGGATCAGGCCTTCCATGTAAAGTTAAATTCTGCCTGTATATGGACCAAGCAGAGAATGGCAAGCAGGCCCTGAGACATGACTGCGTAATAGAGGGAAATACCATCATATAAATGTAGATAATTCTTATTTTGAAATACATCTTTATCCTATATCCTGTTGATTCTTTGCCCTATTACTGCACCCAACACAGAAGACAAAACACATCTTTCTGAAAGAACCAAATGCCAAGAATTGAAAGACGCCCAACCAAACAAAATCCTCCAAAACAAACCTCTTTTAAAAAAATTCCATACTCAGAAGAGACTAATTTCTTTTCTGGTGAAGACGATAACCTCTTCTCAATTTACTTGGGAATCCTGCAAGGTACTGATTCATGTTTCCTTGTCCCATTGACAGATCTTGAGACAGCAAACTTTTATTTTGATAGCTGAGCTTTTCTTCTATTACTGATAACTTCCTGGCATTGATACGAGAGAAAAGTGGAAGGATCAATGAAGAATCATGTGTAGAATAAAAAACTCTCAAGATCATCCCTTCTTCAGAGGTTGCAGAAAATCTCTGGTTCCCACTCCTGACTAATAGTACAATATGAAGCATTATTAGAAAGCATCTCTAATGTTGCTCCCCTTTCACAGATTTTTTACGCCAAATCAATCACAGGTTTCCTTATGTAGATCACTTCATAATGTGACTCAAGAGCTAACTTATAAAGATATACAAAGAGAGAGAAACATATAGTGTGCCAACATGTAAAATAATTTTCGTATTTCAAACTTTATTTTCAAGATTTTTTTAAATGATTAAATTTAAGAGTGGGTTTAGTGTTCATAAAAGTGAGAAACTAAAGGCACTAGGTTTGGCTGAAACTACTTATTATTTGCATTGGGTATATATAATAATAAGGGATCTGAGCTCAGCCGTGCTAGGCACTGTATAAATATATAAAGAGAAGATGGCACCTGCTCCAAGACATACTGGGGCATTCATCTCGACTTCAATGCAGTTAAACCATGGATGAATTTGGCCCAGTGCTGATAGCTACCATAGTAGCTATCCTACCTAACCCTGCTGATGTCCTTTAATCATTATCTGCAGCACCACTCCTTGCTATTCACATTCATGGTGTTCTTGAGAGGAGAAGATCAGTCATCTTGAAATATATCAGACAGTTTGGTTATCCAGACAACTTATGTCTAGCCTTAAATCATTAAGATCACTTTCTATTGTAACCTAAGCCAGGATATTAATTCAGGCCTCCAGTGTTGAGATGTGAGTGAATCACTATATCACATCTCTCTCTCTATTTTTTACTAGTAAATACAATAATAATAATAATACCCAGTTCTTACATAATGCTTCTCATTAGATCGGTAACGTAGATGTTGGAAAGAAACTTCCTGCTACTCTGATTTCAGAGTCACTGTTTTCAAATTTCACTGTGTACAATTTTCAGCACTGAAAAATTCTTGCCACTGCTGTCCGTTTCATTCCCCCACTCCACCCCCATATTGCTCCCTTTGGCTTATTACCAGGCACTGAGACAATCAGTCACAATTTCAATGTGTGTAATATCTAGGTTTAGGTCTCCATTCTCCTTCAATAACATGAATGGATGGGAGTCAGATTGCTCCCCACACTTTGACAGCCATTGACTCTATGACAAGCTTTCCCTTTCCTCCAAGACAGGGTTGCATATTCCGGGAGAGATTGTGCTGTTTTCTGTGGTGTCCTTTCCCATTAGAATATCAGGGAAATAGCAGCATAAGATAATGGTGACCCTGTCTGTAATTTCTCCCTCCTGTGAAAGTTACGGTGCCTTGGCAAAGGAGATACGAGGCAATACTGCAGAATCCCTGCCTTCTCTCTCCCGCCCCCTCCCCAGATCTGTGGGATTCCTGTAGAGGTGATGCATTTGGAGGTCCATTCCCTGCCTGCTCTGGAAAGAGACAAACCACACCCCTCAGAGTGGATGAGTAGGAAGACACGCTAAGAATTGAAATTCACATAGTTTGACTCGCCTCTATGATGAGGGTTTTTCCTGCACTGGGGTATTCTGGGACAGTAGGAATTTTAAGCCATCGCAGCACAACTATCATATTTAACTTTATAAGAATCAAAACAGTCAAAGGAACAAACAAACATACAAACTCACTGAGCCAGATCTTCAACAGGTGTAAATTGATGTAGCTCCATTAAGTCCATGAAGCTACTCAAATTTACACTACTAAGAATCTAGCCTACTGCATCCAATTAGAAATGGACTCTTTTTTTTATTCTTATGTTGCAGACACTGGCGTTAGCAGTACAAATCATTAACTGTCAGAGCTTAGTGATGCAGGAAAGGTTAGTCAGCTCATCACTCCTGTTCTAACCCTGCAGCTACCTCCAACTGACTAAATCTGTCAAACGCATCTGTGGCCTTCTTCCCACGATGTCGCTGCCTGACTTACTGGATTCGAAGATTCTCTCATATGCTACAAGTTACAAACATTCTCATTTCCCTAAGTCAGAATCAAAAGTTGAGCTACTTTCTATTACTGATAGCTGAGGGAAGTGGGTAGGATGATAAACCAAATGTGTCCGCTTTACTGTAAACACCCTCACCATGTTGATAATTTTCAGTTAACTGGCCCTTGCTGATCTTTACATGTCTTCCCTAGCTATGAAATTAAAACAGCTTCCATCTGGCCCGGTTCAAAGTAACTTATTCTTGATATTTTGTGCTCATACACATACACGCTCAGATGCAGACGTAAGTAGGCATCAGATATATATCAATAAACCACTATGTGTGCTTTGAGAATGCTTTCATTTTAACAACATTGAACTTTCATTTGTATTCAGAAAACTGCAAAATATTGTAACCTTTCTGAAATGGATCATGTTAAACTAAATTGGAACAAGTTGATGAAAAAGTGTTAATTAACCTTCTTTCATCTCATTGAGCATTTGTGTTTAACCTACAGGTCATCTCCTTTTAGAACTGCTGTATGGATTTGATCTTCAACGACAGGCAAATCAACTGAATCATCTATTGACAGTGAAATTAAGTGAGAACTCTTGAACCTCTTCCTTTCTCTGCAAGGGTAAGTAAATTCCTAAAATGAACCTTTTCATGAATTATTTTAACAGGTTTTTTTTATGTTAGAAGAGGTTGTAATAATTCTTAGTCTTAACATGTGAGCTTGTTTAAATTTGTTAACTATGCCTTGTGGGCTTAAGCTGAAAGTACAGGGTGACAAATGGAAAAACCTCTCCTTTTCTACAGGCAAATGGCCGACCTCTTTAAAGTCATTTCCCCACAAGTTTTTACATACTGACATAGAAATATTTAGAAACACAAGACACTTGCTCCTGTCTTGACATGCTTATTTATCTGTGCAATTATCTCATTTAAGACCACTAATTGACTAAAAGAGTAAATGGGGGAGGAAAATCCTTCTGAATTTAACATTTAATAGAACAGACATTTCACAGCACCCAGCTTTCTCTAAATCAGAGTTGGATAGGCAAAATAAAAAACTGAACTGAAAAAAGAAGCTCAGAAGGAGTCAATATATTTTTATTTCTGCTGTTAAAAATATAACTTTAATAATGCTAGAGATAAGTCCAAAACTGGCAAGTGAGGTAGGTCAGAGATCTATGCTTTTTAATATCTAGCTTTTCTCTAGTAAGACTTTTATCACATTAATGGCTAAATCATACTGATTGTAAAACAGCCAAAATGAAGCAATTAGTAAGGCCTGTGACAGCCATGGAGAATTAAATGCACAAGGTTTTCAATGCAAGCCAGATGGATATCTTCAATATATTTCTTATTATCTGCTTGTGGTAATATGTTCAATTAAACTGAATCAGTACTATGGAAGACCATTTGAATTGCCTGAAAAAAATAAGTGTCTGCTACAAGTTTAATGAGGCTAAACAGTCATATTATGTTGACAAGTTTTATTTGTTATGATCAGTAAGTGTTTACAAGAAAAAAAGGAATCTATTTCATGTGAGCAGCCTTTCCTGAGTGAAAAGTATTATACTTTACACTTCAATTTAGCTGCCTGAGTGTGTTCTATTCACTTTTTAAATCCTTAAGGTATCGGAGTTGAACTTAAATGTAAAAAGGGCAAGAAACAAGCATTTTTTTCACAAAGCACTTTCTGTTCAGCAATGATCATAAATTAAAGGAATGCAGTTTTATAACAATATGCAGTTATCCAATTATGGGACTGAAGCAGCTCCCAGTGAGGTCAATGGAAAAGCCAGTGGTGAGCTGGAGCCGGTTCTCACCGGTTCGCACAAACTGGTTGTTAAATTTTGAACCAGTTTTAGAACCGGTTGTTAACCTGCTTCCCCGCAGGGGCGCTGAGGCTTGGATGGGTTCCGGCCGGGAAGTGATGTAATTCCTCCTCTGGCCACCGGGGGCGCTGTGCTGCGGGAGCCACGTGGGCTTCCCCTGGCCCTGGGCACGAGCCCTGGTGCTGCTGCTGCTCCCCCGACCCCTGGCCCTGGGGCTCCCGATGCTGCCTGGTGGGTCCCTGGCTGCTCTGCTGGCCCGGGGCTGTGTCCTGCTGCTCTCCCCATAAGCACCCACCACCCTGCCCGCAGCCAGCCCCTGCCTCCAGCCACCCCCGCACCCCCTGCCTGCAGCCAGACCCCATCTCCAGCCATCCCCACACCCCCTGCCCGCAGCCAGCCCTGCCTCCAGCCACCTTTGCACCCCCTGCCCGCAGCCAGCCCCTGCCTCCAGCCACCCCCGCGCCCCCTGCCTGCAGCCAGACCCCATCTCCAGCCATCCCCACACCCCCTGCCCGCAGCCAGCCCTGCCTCCAGCCACCTTTGCACCCCCTGCCCGCAGCCAGCCCCTGCCTCCAGCCACCCCCGCACCCCCTGCCTGCAGCCAGACCCCATCTCCAGCCATCCCCACACCCCCTGCCCGCAGCCAGCCCTGCCTCCAGCCACCTTTGCACCCCCTGCCTGCATCCAGCCCCTGCCTCCAGCCACCCCCGCACTCCCTGCCTGCAGCCAGCCCCTGCCGCACTCCCTGCTGCAGCCACCCCTGCACCCTCTGCCCACAGCCAGCCCCTGCCACACTCCCTGCCCTGCCCACAGCCAGCCCGTCTCCAGCCATCCCTGCACCCCCTGCCTGCAGCCAGCCCCTGCCGCACCCCCTGCTCTGCCCGCAGCCAGCCCGTCTCCAGCCACCCTCTTCCCTGCCTGCAGCCAGCCTCTGCCGCACCCCCGGCACCCACTGCTCGCACCAGCCCCTGTCTCCAGCCACCCCTGCACTTCCTGCCCGCAACCAGCCCTAGCCGCATGCACCCCCTGCCCTGCCTGCAGCCAGCCCCTGCCTCCAGCCACCCCTGCACCCCCTGCCCTGCCCACAGCAGCCCATCTCCAGCCACCCCCACATCCCCTGCCTGCAGCCAGCCCCTGTCTCCAGCCACCCCCGCACCCCCTGCCCTGCCCACAGCAGCCCGTCTCCAGCCACCCCCGCACCGCTGCCCACAGCCAGCCCCTGCCTCCAGCCACCCCCGCACCCCCTGCCTGCAGCCAGCCCCTGCCGCACTCCCTGCCTGCAGCCACCCCTGCACCCTCTGCCCACAGCCAGCCCCTGCCACACTCCCTGCCCTGCCCACAGCCAGCCCGTCTCCAGCCACCCCTGCACTTCCTGCCCGCAACCAGCCCTAGCCGCATGCACCCCCTGCCCTGCCTGCAGCCAGCCCCTGTCTCCAGCCACCCCTGCACACCCTGCCCGCAGCCAGCCCATCTCCTGCCACCCCTGCTTCACGCACCCACTGCCCTGCCCGCAGCCAGCCCCTGTCTCCAGCCACCCCCAGCCCCTGCCTCACACACCCCCTGCCCTGCCCGCAACCAGTCCATCTCCAGCCACCCCTGCCCTGCCCGCAGCCAGCCCCTGCTGCTCGCACCCCCTGCCCTGCCCACAGCCAGCCCCTGCCGCACATACCCCCCTGCCCTGTCTCCAGCCTGCTCTGCACCCCCGCCTGCAGCCAGCCCCTGCTGTACCCCCTGCCCTGTATCCAGCCAACCCCTGCTGCACGCCCCCCCTGCCCTGCCCGCAGCCTGCCCCGTCTCCAGCCAGCCCCACACCCCTTTGCCTCCAGCCAACCCCGTACCCTCCTGTCTCCAGCCAGCTCAATACCCCTGCCCTGCCCGCAGCCAGCCCTGCACCCCCTGCCTCCAGCTAGCCCGGCCCCACGCCCCTGTCTGCAGCTGGCCCCACGTCCACTGGTGCCCTGCAGTTCCCAGGGCAGTAACCCTGCACACCTGCTTCAATGAGGGGGGCAGGGAGCAGCTGGGACCCACACATGTGCACACCCTAGGGTGACCAGACAGCAAGTGTGAAAAATCAGAACGGGGTTGGGGGGTAATAGGAGCCTATATAAGAAAAAGACCCCAAAATCGGGACTGTCCCTATAAAATCGGGACATCTGGTCACCCTAGCACACCCCCAGGAAGTGGCAGGGACCCACACATGTGAAACGGAGCTCATCTCTAGTTCAAGCCCATCTTTTTAAAAAAGAACTTTAGACAGGGTTAACATACATCTGTATTTTCCTGAACAGGTCAGGCTTTTTGGTTCTTAAATTGCCATCCGGGAGAAATTTTAAAAATTCCTCCTGGAAAAATACGGACATATGGTACCCTGTTGATACAAAAAATACATACTGGGGCACATTCCTTAAATCAGAACTTTTTATAGGGAACCGGTTGTTAAGATTTTGGCAGCTCATCACTGGGAAAAGCTTGGTGGTAGTTGATGGGGCTCTAAAAGAGGGCAATGTTCAGTAAGCCATTATGCTTGCTATAATCTTTATCAAATGTTATGGAAAGTTACTGACCTTTCTCTACTACAATACAGTGCTAATGGTCCATGGCTGTACTGCTTGTCAAGTTGGCATTAAGAAAACCAAAAGTAAAAGACATTCTCACAAGAACTATGAGGATGGTAAAGATCACACATTCCATGGCACGCACACATATTATACTCCCTGGGCCACATTTTCAGCAGTCCTCCTTAACAGTGTTTGCAAAATTTGAGGGGGGAAGGGAATACGTTTCAAAGGTTATAGCATGGATCCTGGGTTCTATCCTGGCTCTGCTGTGTGACCTTGGTCAATTTGCAATCTCTGTGCTTTAATTTACTCATCTGAAAAATGGAGATACTGAAACAATGCAATTTATTTTACCTCAAAAGGGTGTTCTCTGAACCATAGTCAATGTTTTCAAAGTACTTTTTTAGATCCTCAGGTGAAAGGAGATATCTAAGTTCTAAGTATTATTAAATTCAAGTTTTGCATGCATAAAATGCATACCCCCAAAATTTTGATTTCTGAAGATGATTTCTGAATATTTGACCCTACATATGTGATTTGGAATGGAAATGACTTCTGTCTCACAATGATGATCCCAAAGTGGTCTACAATGAGACTATTCAACCTACTGTATTTAGGAGAAGATGTGAAGAATAACTTACCTCGATTTAAACTATGTGGGAAATGCAGTTAGGCAACACACTGGAATTCTGCTTGAAATTGTAATACTGCTCTTGCAAAATGACACCTACTGGACATCAACAACACATTTTTCACTTCTATCCAACTACTGACCAGGCTTAGCTTAGAACAGTGATTTTCAACCAGTGGTCCGCAGACCCCTGGAGGGCTGCAGACTATGTCTGGGGTCCACGAAAGGTTGTTGTTACCACAGACAGGGATCCCTGGGGGTCTACAAATTATGTCAAGATTTCCAAAGGGGTCCACACCGCCATTCAAAAATTTGTAGGGGTCCGCAATTGAAAAATGGTTGAAAACCACTGGCTTAGAAGATCCACTACCAGCACGACAGCCCCAAGGGGTATGGCTAACAATTTGGGAAGTGACAAAGAAGGATCAGTGAAATGAATAACTTTCTCATTTAAAAATTTTTCTTTCATACAGTGTATGCATTGGATCATATTTAATCCTACTAGAAGACACTTAATTGTATCCTAGAAAATAATTGGTGCCATTGGAAACAGTCCAATTAGGGAGAATATACTCAGTTGCAGTTTTATGGCCAAACATTATTGTTTTTGTTAATTGCTAAAATTTAATGTTCATTACTGATTTCTAACTGTTTGTGAGTCAGAAGACAGGACACATTTTTCAATACTTACACATATTGGTTAGTTTCAACAGACTATGTGAACACTATCACAGTTTTCTTTAGAAAGAAATGCACAGAGATGGTCTCTCTACTGAAAACCAAAGTTGGAATCAATTTTATTTTTCTACTCCAAAACTAAAGAAGAAAAACACACACGAAACCCCCCAGGAATAAATCAGGGGTCAAATGTCTCTATATCCCCTGTATTTTTCCCCATAGAATTTTAAAAATCTGGATTTGCTGAAACATGAGATCAATTGTGGGTTTTTTTAAAAAACCACTATTAAGCCAAAATTGGGATTTCTCTCCCCAAAATTATTTCTTTAAACTAGTATTAATTTTTATGGAATACTCAGATCTTACATATATACGATGAGTCCCCATAAAAATGGTCCTCCATTACTTAACAAAATATTTTAAAATTGTCTTCCCCCCCCTGTCTCTTGAGCTTTTCAAAGTTCTTGATGATGGGTAACTGAATAGTTTTGGCTCTGATACTAGTTGACAACACACAGTGTGCCATCAAATATAATTACCAAAAACCAAGCCACAGGCAGTCCAAATTGCCTCTCTTTGATTGCTGGTCTATGGAAGCTGTGCCTTTTTCTGAATGGGTATTGTGACACTGGCAAACCAGCTAACCTGTGTATGACCCTTATAGGCATTGTAATCAGGATAATTCACTTGTGTGTGGGTATCAAAGAAATGTTAATTAGACTAGCAATCACTAACTTGTTCATTTGTAGTGATAAGAATCAAGAGCAAATGCTAAATGTATTTGTCCGTGTTTACCTATATCCTGTTAGAACTTTACCAATGTCACCAAATCAGCTTGTAGATGCTAAATCATTTTCATGTCTCTTTAGATGATGTATGTGATTGTACTCAATGAGCCTTAAAACCAAAGATGTGTATATAATGCATGAGACTAATGATAATAACTGATGGTCGTCAATTATCCATGCCTGTTATAACGAATGGCCAGCAATTACCTTATGTAAATCAATGTACAGTAATTGGTTTCATGAAGTGAGCTGTAGCTCACGAAAGCTTATGCTCTAATAAATTTGTTAGTCTCTAAGGTGCCACAAGTACTCTTTTTCTTTTTAGTAATTGGTTTGTTTGTTTATGCATGGGAAGCAGAAGGTTAACTTAGATTCATAGATTCATAGATACTAAGGTCAGAAGGGACCATTCTGATCATCTAGTCCGACCTCCTGCACAACGCAGGCCACAGAATCTCACCCACCCACTCCTACGAAAAACCTCACCTACATCTGAGCTATTGAAGTCCTTAAATCATGGTTTAAAGACTTCAAGGAGCAGAGAAGCCTCCCTCAAGTGACCCATGCCCCATGCTACAGAGGAAGGCAAAAAACCTCCAGGGCCTCTCCAATCTGCCCTGGAGGAAAATTCCTTCCCGACCCCAAATATGGCAATCAGCTAAACCCTGAGCATATGGGCAAGATTCACCAGCCAGATACTACAGAAAATTCTTTCCTGGGTAACTCAGATCCCATCCATCTAATATCCCATCTCAGGGGATTAGGCCTATTTTCCCTGAATATTTAAAGATCAATTAATTACCAAAATCCCATTATCCCATCATACCATCTCCTCCATAAACTTATCCAGTAGAATCTCAAAGCCAAACAGATCTTTTGCCCCCACTGCTTCCCTTGGAAGTCCCTAGCCATACTAGGGACTCCACTGGCAAGTTGCCAGGAGCTCACAGCCCCTACTGAAGTTGCATAAAATGGAAACATATATAAACAGGGATACAGTGACCAAGGAAACTACAGTTCCCAGCACCCATGAAGAGCGAACTCTGCATGATGAGACTTGCAGTCTCTCATCCTGCCAAGCAAAGTGGATAAAAATCAATTTAAAAAAAAAATCTGACTTTTTGAGGAAAAAATCCTATCTAAAGATAGTTTTAATTAAGATACATAATAGTTCAAAAAGATATCTCATCATGGAATAGGGATTATAAATTCTAATTGTATAGTATGAGACAATATATTCATGTAATGTTTAAGAAAACTTTTGTAAATAAGTTCCAATAGTTCATGGATTAGGGACCCAATCTTATGGGGTTCCAGGGGCTTCTGTACAGATTATTTAGGGTAATCTTTCTATCTACCCAATGGGATTCAATGCTCAGTGGAGAAGATACCATCAGAGATGCTTAGTTTAGCAGTTCTCAAACTGGATTTGTGTCTCCAGGGATAACATGCTTGTTAACAGCAAAAATGTTTTAAAATAAATAAATAAATAAAATATAGAGGTAGGATGGATTTGATTTAAATCAAATTTATTTAAATCAGGATTTAATAGAAGGGTTCTAGTTTAACAATGAAGATCCAACTTGCTGTGACAATTTCTGTTAGAAGGCTTGTCAGCCTGCCGGAGAGCTATAAATACTGGACCTTGGGCAAGATCCTGCCATCTCTAGTCTGTTGAACTTTAAACAGGGAAAGTTTAGGCCATTGGACAGAGATGTCCAAGTAACTTCTTGGATTGCCCTGGATAATTCATGCAAGGACTATAACAGACTACAGCTAAAATGTCATTTGGACTCTAATCTTTTGGATGATCTAAAGAAATTTATTTGCAACCTACCAGATTTAACATCACTGGTATTATCCAGATCTACAAACTCTGAAATCAACTGTAATGTACATGATTCATTTACCCTCTTAATAATTATCTTTCCTTTTCTTTTATATTATTAAACCTTTAGTTTTTAGTTCCTAAAAGATTGGCTATCAGTGTGATTTTTGGGTAAGATCTGAAGTATATTTTGACCTGAGGCGCATGTCTGATCCTTTGGGATTGGAAGAACTTTATATGTGATTTCTGGTTTTAATAATCGCAGAAGTCCAGTTGTCTGGGTGGTAAGCTAGGGACTAGGATGCCTAAGGGGACTGTGTTTTTAGCTTCTTGTTAACCAGTATGGTGATACAAGAGTTCAGTTTTTTTACCGTCTTGGTGAACTCTAATGTTGGAATAACACCAGTTTTGGGGTGTGTCTGCCCTGAATGTGGCATTCTCAGTGGTGAGCCAAACCAGGCAGGATGACAGGCCTATCCCCCTCTATTGCAACATAAAGTTGCCATTGAATCTTGCTCTCTTCTCAATGGCAGAGTCAGAGATAACTATCAGGGCTCCTGGAAATGACAGCCTGTGAACTTTCACAGTTCAAAGCAGACTTCCTGGCTGGTGCTAGGATGAACTTTTTTAGGAGTTTAAAATTGAATGATGTACATCAGTCAGCTGGGAAAGAAATGTAAAGTAACTGCATGTCACAAAGCACCACCACCTCAAAACAAATCTCGGAGAAAAGAAAAAAGCAGCAATTTATTATACTGATATGGTGAAAAACTGGGTCATAACTCACAGAGCATGTGTGAAGCGAATGCTAAGGTTTTAAAATCTTATTCTGGTAAATATGAAATATACCTTATGTCTTTAGACAAATACTTTATGGGGAATAATGCAAAGAGACATTTGACCAGTGATTAAGAATTCTTAAGTCAAACGTTGTAGCTAATACTATGCAGACAGCAATGAAATGGTTAGAGGTAGTAAAGTATTCAATGCAAATTCTCTCCTGGGGAATATCTTCTTGATCAAGGACTCAAGCTCCCCCTAAATGAAAAACAATTGAAATAGATGTGTCCCTGGAAGTACCTTAATCATAACTGGAAACAATAGCTGGTGAAATGCATAGTGATAAAATGCATGTGCAGTCAGTAATGAAAAAAGAAAAAGAAAAAGAAAAAAAAAGGGCTACAGAAAGACAGCCCAAACATTTGCAGAAAATCTGCACTTCGTATATCCATAAGGCAAAGAAATGGTGTAGTTAAAGCCCCGCCAATGAAATAATATACCCAGAAAATGGTGGTCACTGTTCTAAACATAATAAATTGAAAAACTTGGGAGAGGCATGTAGATACGACTCAAACCAAGCCACGTATATTTTTGACCAATACATGATAAAGGATGGTTAATTAACACATCACATTTGTATTGATATAGTCAGCATTAATGTTTGAGAAATAGATCAGTCATGCACAGGCCAAGCATTTGCTGATCTCTTACTGTAAGATTTAAACTTGATGCTGGAGAGCCCAAAGAAACGTTATATCAAAGTACATGATATATTCGGCAAATTCAGCCTTCTGGTTCCATTGCATTGTACAAGTAAGAGTTTCTATGGCTATAGAACTAAATGACAAAGTATAAGGCACAAATATAAGCAGAAATGCAGACATGCTGAGGACTGAGATTTTTGTTATGAACACTCAAGCATCTTCAATTATTGACCTGGAATCATAGAAGATTAGGGTTGGAAGAGACCTAGGAGATCATCTAATCCAACCCCCTGTTCAAAGCAGGACCAACCCCAAATAAATCATCCCAGCCAGAGCTTTGTCAAGCTGGGCCTAAGGATGGAGATTCCACCACCTCCCTAGGTAACCCATTCCAGTGCTGTACCACCCTCCTAGTGAAATAGTTTTTCCTAATATTCAACCTAGACCTCCCCCACTGCAACTTGAGACCATTGCTTCATGTTTAAATCTTGCAGTTATTAAACTGGGGATATCTGTAGATCCAGTTGACAACATGAACTCTGACACTCTAAGCATCATCCCACCATGAGAAGAATTACAATGCAAGAGTGATGAGACCTATGAAGGAGTTGCAAGGGTCTAAAAACTCTACTGCAGTGCAATGCAAAAGAGGTTTCAGAGTAGCAGCTGTGTTAGTCTGTATTCGCAAAAAGAAAAGGAGTACTTGTGGCACCTTAGAGACTCACGAAAGCTTATGCTCAAATAAATTTGTTAGTCTCTAAGGTGCCACAAGTACTCCTTTTCTTTATGCAAAAGAGGCTCCTTCTTTTAAGCAGCCTTGGTGGTATGGCTGAACCCAGGAAAAAAGATTGCTGTGTGTACTGAAGGTAAACTAGCTGGAACATTGTTTGATGGAAATGGGATCAAACCAATCTAGTTTAAATCATTCCAATAAAGAACATGAAACAACCACATAAAGGAGCAGAGTTACATCACCTTCTTGTAGTTAATTACTATAGCTGGCAAAGTTTGCACCAGACTGTTTGAAATAATGCACCCCCATGGCCATATTAAAATAAGTTAATGAATTCCATTTAAGATAAAGAACATGACACTGTTTTCCATAATACGATGGACCTTTTCGCAATCCAACCCGGTTCAGTGTTTTCCTGAATTTTTATTTGAAAAGTTGACCTTGCCATAGAGATGCTTCTATGAACGGCCTTGGTCCAGTAGAGCCTCAGAAAAGCGGACTACTACTGAATGTAACAAAGTCACTCAGACCAATCTGAAGAGCATTATGCACATGCAGAAAAGCAATTCCATCTGATTGCAAGTGTGATCATTAGTATTGGCCCAATCACCCTATTATAGAAAAATTAAATCACTTGAAGAAACACTAAATTCTCCAGCACCAATCACTTTCAGAACAAAATTTCTGAAACATGCAATATTGGATAGATGGCCAGACATTAGAAAACAATATTTTTCTAGTGTAGCAAAGTTTTGGAACAAGACAGTTAAATTCTTTTCAGCTCTGTCTTGGATGGCATAATCTTAATTTTTGAAGGTGAGAAAATAGTTATTTCACATCCACTAAAACAAGATACAATAGTGCAATCCATGCTGGTCCTATGGGTATAATACAAAACATGAGGCAGAGACATATTCTCTCGGCCTGGCACATGGCAGCAAGTTGACCACTTATTTCAAAGTGTTCAAACAAAAGGTGTATGTGAAATACAAAAGAGTCATAGGTTTCAGAGTAGCAGCCGTATTAGTCTGTATTTGCAAAAAGAAAAGGAGGACTTGTGGCACCTTAGAGACTAACCAATTTATTAGAGCATAAGCTTTCGTGAGCTACAGCTCACTTCATCGGATGCATTTTGAGTCATAGATTGCAAGTTAATGTCTGTAAGACCATTCCAGACCAGGGATGTGGTTTATGTGGGATAATAAAGTCTGTATCAATACTGATTAATACAATACTCTTTGAACTACAAGCCTGAACATTATTAAAGGTATTACAATAATCCATGAATTGTCAGATACGGAATCCCTGAAAAGCTCTCAGACAATGGAGGTAAATATTCCTCAGAGGAATTTGCTGAATTTTGCCAAACCACATGATTTTAAAAATAGGTCATTAAATCAGTGTATCCGCAAAGTAATGTTCTTGCTGCAGGTGGAAGAAAAGAATCCAAACCCAAGCTGCTGGAGAAAGCTGAGGTTGTTAACAAAGACCTCTATTTCAGTCTATTCCAGGGTGGGAATACACCTATTGGCAATATCTTTGCTCACTACTCCTGTGCGGAGGTAAACAGCTGAAAACCAAAGCAGCCAATATGAGATGGATGCAAGCTAGTCTGAGACACAAACAAAAATAAACAACGGTTTAAATCTGTTAAGCCATTCACTGCTTTGAGTGCTGGCATGCTGGTAGCTGGAAACCTACTCCCAAAATGAAACAGGTAAATAACGTAATTAGAACTTGCCCTTGCCCTAGTTGCATGTAAGTACCAGAACCATTGTTATAATCTGCTCTGGATTTTCAGTCTACAAAACATACTGACTTTATCCCTACCTACTGTGATATAGGACATCAGAAAATGATAAAGCCACTCCCATCAGACTGTTACTTACAAATCCCACAGATTCTCCCCTGTCCTGAACTTTATCTAGCTATTTACATTAGGGAAAAGTGGATGCAAATCATTACCATTGGGAATGTGTAGTGTTTTACATACACTGAGTAGTACAAGGTGCAGTACAGTGAGGAACCTGACTCTATCTCTCCAACGTAATCACAGTTTATGAACCATTACAGCAATAATACTTGCAGCATCACTATTTCCGGTTAGAACAGTGCAAAGGCCTCTGCTGTGAAGCAATAGACTACCAAACTTGGCCAAACAATTAAACCAATATTGTTTCAGACTCAGAAGCTATTTTATATGATACAGAGGGCTATACCAAAACAGGTAAACACTGCACGTGTTTACATAGTTTGATTGTTAAGAACTGATATGATCATTCCATTTCTCCAGAGCTACAAGACTAAATCATATTAAGAGGATCATGTACGTCAAAGTAATTTTGCCACAAACTCACGTAAGTATTTAGTGTAACTCATAAGAACCAAGCAGTATTGGAAGGATTGTCTTATTTTGGGAAGGGAGCAGTAGCAATATCATTTGCATTTATGTCATTATTAGCTTGTTTACACGGCTCCCTCCTGAACCCCTGCCTGCCAGAGAAACTTCATTTGTGTATTAGTTATTGCTATCCGAGTGAGAAGGGAACTGTTGGTAATTAAGCCATTCTGCATGCAAATGGTATCCGACTTATGCACATAAACAAGACACAAAATAACATCAGGGAAGATGAAGGAAGCTGGTCCTCCCTTAGCCATTGACAATGCAAGGCTCAGGGGAACCATTCCAGCAGGCTGCTTGCACCCACTCTAATAATGTGAAGTTGAAAGAGGCAGAAGACAGGAGTCAGGATTGGTAGTTGTGGTGCGCATGGGAGCTACCTCGTTGGAAATAAGTTACTACTGTAGTAGTTAGAGAAGCTCCCTTTCCCAGAGTCTCTCTATAGTTAATGTATTCAGCTTTGCCATTAAAATCTGAATTAGTCCTCCAGCGGCTCAGAGCTGCCTCTGTAAAAAGCCACTTATGTGACTGCATTAAAGTACAAATAAGCCAGCATTCGACAGTATATGCCTAACACTGTTTACTCTATTTGTCATGTAAACACTCTACTACTAAGTCTTTTTATATCATGGAAGAATTGGAACATTTAGCCTCAGGTACAGCAAAAATGGAAAAATGATTGAAAATTAATATGTATATGCTGCATGTAAACACAACCGGTGTTCTACACATCTCCTAATAATATCTGCTGAATTGTTCCCTATCCATATAGATGCAATCCCTGGTTTTTAATGTAAAGGTCAAACCATACATGCAAGGTTTGCAAGAATTTCAGTCTCAAAAGCCAGGACAGTTTTCACTTAGAACTAAGAACAAACCAAAAATGTATTCTGATTGGTCTGGGAAACCACTGAAGTTCAGAATTTCTGACAATGGCATGTTAATAAACCGCCCTATGGGCACCTGTCAGAATGTTATATTTTTAAGACATCTACTGATGCATAATACAAATATTTATTCATCTCTCTGGTTGTTTACCAGAGATTATTTTAAGCCTCCATGTATCTGGTGTAACAGATATTATCCTTCCTCCCCTTTCCCTCCAAATCTTCCGTCCTTGTTCACCCTATATGTGACACTATTGGCATTTCTCTTCAAATTTGGTGGGGGAGGAGGAAAGAAGGAAATACGATTTAAAAAAGAAAAATGCTTATTGTTAATGGAAGAAACCAGAAAGGTTAGAAAAGATGTCTTCTGATGTATGACCTTCACGGTTTTTTAATGAATGATATATGATGAGATCAAAAAGAATAAAAACATATCTTAAGGTCAGAGAACACATCAGCTGACAAATTAGTCCTTTTGTAGATCACAAAATTGAATTAAAATATGGCATTCAGAAATATTTTCCCAAACTATTACATATGTGTAGGTCCTATTAATGTTAATGGGATCGAGTTCCTAATGAGCACTGAAGATGAATAAATAATACTTGCTAATCTCTTATAACCTTAACACAATGTGAAACCAACTTAAACCAATAAACAATGACCAGATGCAATATATACACTTGCACTAAGTAGCAAACAGGCTGTCTCTAATAATAATAAGAAGGAAGAATTAAATAATTCTTAAATTACAAAATTACTACTTTTCAGCAGCATCTGCTAAACTAAGTAATATTTTTAAATATTAACCTTTTATGGATGTACAGTCAGAGCCTGATTTGTGGAGGTGCACCTGATTTCAGTTGGAGATATAGGTCTTAGCATTTCTGAAAATCAGACCCTGTATCAATTATATTTAAACTAAAGACCCAGGGTATAGTTCTCATCTTACTTATGCTGGTTTTACATCTGTGTAACCCTCTTGACTTCAATAGAGTTAGTTCTGATTTACATCACGTAAGATCAGAATCAGTCCCTAAGGGTATGTCTGGACACCAGCTGGGAGCATGCTTCCCAGCACAGGCAGGCAGACAGACATGTGCTAGCTCTGCTAGCTTATGCTAAAAATAGCAGTATGGCCATGGCAGGTGGCTTGGGCTATCCACCAAGTATGCATCCAGAGGGCTGGGCGGGTTTGAACTTGGGTGGCTAGCCCAAACAATAGCACATGCCGCTGTGGCCACACTGTTAGTTTTAGCAAGCTAGCTCATGTCTGTCTATCCATGCTGAGAAGTATGTGCACAGCTGCAGTGTAGACATAACTTAAGGGCAAATTCTGCCTCCATTTACACCTATGTAACCCCTCATTAGGGCTGACTAGAGTCAAATTGGTCTTCAAACACAGAGCTCTTATTATTATTATTATTTAAAACAGTATGTTACAATTCACACAGAGGTGAGGAAAGTGTGCTTCTATATCTCTGGAGGGAGGAGTGCAGGAACAATTTCTATAGTCAGGGTGCTGAGAGCCATTGAACCAAACTGGAAACCCTGTATATCATGAAAACCCCACTTCAAGCCAGGGAGTATGGTAGTGCGCCCAGCAGTGCTGGTTCCAGCACCTATGTATATAGGTTCTAATACCACTCTCATTACCGTAGTATCTGGGCACCTTTTAGTAGTGCATTGAGCAACATGACTGACATCTGTCATGGATTGTACTCTCATCTGCTCCCCGGGGATAAAGCACATACAGTGGAGTGTCTTGTTTTGATAGGGGGGTTGGTTGTTTTTGATAAATATACATATTGCCCTGTTTATTGTTTATTGGGTCGAATTAAAACCCCACCGAGACAGATAGGTGTAAAACCACCCTTGAATTAACATAACTATTACCATAAGCCCCTGTGTCAGACAAAAGATGTGTGTGAACCCACCCAAGAGCTTATGGCTGAGTATTGTTTTGGGTGGGGATGTCTGGGGGGACGGGAAGGGGGAAAACATACCACACAGAAACTGAGACCAGACAAGAACAGAGACAGAAGAGGCAAGAAAGCCAAGCAGGAGCCTGTACGCACAGTGTGACCATGGACAAAGCTAAGATCTACTGTTGGCACTGTAAACTAAGAAACTGCTCCTTTTGTTCTTGGTTCCTTCTGCATTCAGAGACACAGGACTTTGTACCTTCCTTATAAATAACCAAAGCTGCATCAAAGAAAATATCAGACTCCATCAATTTCTACTTGCAACTGAAATATCTTTAAGGCCCTGAACTTTGACCAGCTGCTTTGGTCAAAAAGGGGCAACGTTATTTTAGAGACGGCAAAGGCAAAGAAATGAACCTTGCACTTGGAGCAGAAATGGTGAGGTTTATGATGGTCCTTTGTTCCTGGGAGAGTTCATTCCTCAGTCTTGGACTGGCTCCCAAGAAAATTCTGTGTCCCACTTAACCTGGCTATGCTTTGGGTAAGCGTTGTTCTCACATATAGCCAGCACAATGCCTTACAAATGTCTCAAGTCTAGCCCTGGCCCTCTCCTGACCTGAGATTGATGCCAGGGTTAGTTGTGTCAAGTTGTATGGTGGTTTTGAGATGTGCACAAATGAGGGTTTACACACTGGGATTCACACTCATTTGATGCTACCATCTTCAAGATCTGAGCCCAGGGTCAATTTCACCGCTGATATAAGTGAGTGCAACTTCATCATAGTCCATGGAAGGGCCATTGCACCACCCAGTCATATTCCTAGCCTACCTGCTTTCTTGTACTAACATAATGGACTTAAGAACTGTATCCTTTTGTGTCAATAAGGTCGGTTGTTATATTCTGTTGTTTATGTTTTCCATGCAATAATAATGTATTTAAATTAGTACATTAGTTTACAAAGGATTCACAATTAGACTTTTCCTTAAGGAGAAGCTATTGGGATCCAAATCTGCAAGGGACTGAGCACCCTCAGCTTCTACTAAAATCAATAGGAGCAGAGGTCACTCAGGGCTATCTCCTGTGCCTGCTGAAGCGTTAAGCTCCCGCTGACTTCAGTGGTGGGGCACAAAGCCTTCTGCCCCTTACAGGAGGTGCTCAGCACCTTGGGCAAGACTATTCCTGCTGTCCTGTTCTCGGGAACTTCCAGAATTTCAATCACACTTATTTGTTATGCCTCTGATTGAGGAAAACAGGGATTAATGTTTAAAATGACTGCGACAGCCAGAGTCATCTTAAACACAGACCTACGGCTAACCTTAGGGACTTCCTGTTAAAAGAGACTAATATCTGCTGAGGCACATGCTGTACAAGCTGCACAAGCTGGAATTGACTATGTTACGTCCAATTTATTTCTAAGACATAATTTTGACCCCCTAGAGCCTTCATTTTAAAATAAAAATTGCACAAAGGTACATGTGCGAAAAAGAAGAAATATGCATTATGCAGGTGAGTTTGCCCAGTGCTGTCCTACTGTAGGGCCTGATCCTTTAATTCCTACATATGTTCCAGCCTCATCAATGGGAGTTCTACCTGGGAAAGGACTGCTGAATTTTGAGATTGTATCGCAGAAGTGACAGAATGTTACACTGCACATCCAGAGGTCCCAAGGGGAAAAAGTGAGGGGTATCAAGCACAAAACACAAAGGGACAGTTTTCAGCTGGTGTTATTCCATGAAGCCCATTGACTTCACTGGAGCTATGTCAATTTACACCAGCTGATGATCACCCCAATATACTTAAAAACTTTTCTAATATAAAGAGAAGCATGTAAAATTAAAGATAGAGAGAAAATCTAATAATATAATTGGGACAGTTCCTATTCTCACACACAGGTGTACACTCAGCATTTTAGGGACGATTTTGCTCCATAGAATCATAGAATCATAGAATATCAGGGTTGGAAGGGACCCCAGAAGGTCATCTAGTCCAACCCCCTGCTCAAAGCAGGACCAAGTCCCAGTTAAATCATCCTAGCCAGGGCTTTGTCAAGCCTGACCTTAAAAACCTCTAAGGAAGGAGATTCTACCACCTCCCTAGGTAACGCATTCCAGTGTTTCACCACCCTCTTAGTGAAAAAGTTTTTCCTAATATCCAATCTAAACCTCCCCCATTGCAACTTGAGACCATTACTCCTCGTTCTGTCATCTGCTACCATTGAGAACAGTCTAGAGCCATCCTCTTTGAAACCCCCTTTCAGGTAGTTGAAAGCAGCTATCAAATCCCCCCTCATTCTTCTCTTCTGCAGACTAAACAATCCCAGCTCCCTCAGCCTCTCCTCATAAGTCATGTGCTCTAGACCCCTAATCATTTTTGTTGCCCTTCGCTGTACTCTTTCCAATTTATCCACATCCTTCTTGTAGTGTGGGGCCCAAAACTGGACACAGTACTCCAGATGAGGCCTCACCAGTGTTGAATAGAGGGGAACGATCACGTCCCTCGATCTGCTCGCTATGCCCCTACTTATACATCCCAAAATGCCATTGGCCTTCTTGGCAACAAGGGCACACTGCTGACTCATATCCAGCTTCTCGTCCACTGTCACCCCTAGGTCCTTTTCCGCAGAACTGCTGCCGAGCCATTCGGTCCCTAGTCTGTAGCGGTGCATTGGATTCTTCCATCCTAAGTGCAGGACCCTGCACTTATCCTTATTGAACCTCATTAGATTTCTTTTGGCCCAATCTTCCAATTTGTCTAGGTCCTTCTGTATCCTATCCCTCCCCTCCAGCGTATCTACCACTCCTCCCAGTTTAGTATCATCCGCAAATTTGCTGAGAGTGCAATCCACACCATCCTCCAGATCGTTTATGAAGATATTGAACAAAACGGGCCCCAGGACCGACCCCTGGGGCACTCCACTTGACACCGGCTGCCAACTAGACATGGAGCCATTGATCACTACCCGTTGAGCCCGACAATCTAGCCAGCTTTCTACCCACCTTATAGTGCATTCATCCAGCCCATACTTCCTTAACTTGCTGACAAGAATGCTGTGGGAGACCGTGTCAAAAGCTTTGCTAAAGTCAAGAAACAATACATCCACTGCTTTCCCTTCATCCACAGAACCAGTAATCTCATCATAAAAGGCGATTAGATTAGTCAGGCATGACCTTCCCTTGGTGAATCCATGCTGACTGTTCCTGATCACTTTCCTCTCCTCTAAGTGCTTCAGGATTGATTCTTTGAGGACCTGCTCCATGATTTTTCCAGGGACTGAGGTGAGGCTGACCGGCCTGTAGTTCCCAGGATCCTCCTTCTTCCCTTTTTTAAAGATGGGCACTACATTAGCCTTTTTCCAGTCATCCGGGACTTCCCCCGTTCGCCACGAGTTTTCAAAGATAATGGCCAAGGGCTCTGCAATCACAGCCGCCAATTCCCTCAGCACTCTCGGATGCAATTCGTCCGGCCCCATGGACTTGTGCACGTCCAGCTTTTCTAAATAGTCCCTAACCACCTCTATCTCTACAGAGGGCTGGCCATCTCTTCCCCATTTTGTGATGCCCAGCACAGCAGTCTGGGAGCTGACCTTGTTAGTGAAAACAGAGGCAAAAAAAGCATTGAGTACATTAGCTTTTTCCACATCCTCTGTCACTAGCTTGCCTCCCTCATTCAGTAAGGGGCCCACACTTTCCTTGGCTTTCTTCTTGTTGCCAACATACCTGAAGAAACCCTTCTTGTTACTCTTGACATCTCTTGCTAGCTGCAGCTCCAGGTGCGATTTGGCCCTCCTGATATCTTTCCTACATGCCCGAGCAATATTTTTATACTCTTCCCTGGTCATATGTCCAACCTTCCACTTCTTGTAAGCTTCTTTTTTATGTTTAAGATCCGCTAGGATTTCACCATTAAGCCAAGCTGGTCGCCTGCCATATTTACTATTCTTTCGACTCATCGGGATGGTTTGTCCCTGTAACCTCAACAGGGATTCCTTGAAATACAGCCAGCTCTCCTGGACTCCCTTCCCTTTCATGTTAGTCCCCCAGGGGATCCTGGCCATCTGTTCCCTGAGGGAGTCAAAGTCTGCTTTCCTGAAGTCCAGGGTCCGTATCCTGCTGCTTACCTTTCTTCCCTGCGTCAGGATCCTGAACTCAACCAACCATGAGCATGCTGGTGCTGCATCACAAACACACACATAGGTTTGTAGCAGGTGAAACATCATGGGGGATCACTGTGCTTCTCAGGGCCAGCTGTCCTGAGATTCATTGCTTAAACCCACTCTGATTATAAAAAGCACCCGTTTAAACCTGCATTAAAAGCATTTTTAAGAAGTCTCTGTATACTATAGAAATAATTGATAGGGAGAGCCTCTAAACCAATACTGTCCATCAATGCCAATATATGGGAGAATTAAAATTGACAGCATTAGAGCTCTGTGATTGATTACAAAATAATAAATCAATCTCTCCTGATCTGTTATCCAACATAGCATTTTCCACAAATAAGAGAGAGATGGAGAGTGTTTATCAGTGTAATAATCTATATACCTGTTGCCTATAATAATTCATCAGACATGCAGCTTCTCATAACAGTGCATAACTTTAAAATATTTGTCAGTGTCACTGCATTTAACAGATTTGAACTTTAAATCCTTTGATAAACATTTTATGTTTACTTTTTTAAAAAATTTGTTGAGAGAGCATTTCTGGGCATACACTTGGGATTCATGGGATGTATAAAGAATATCACCCAGTGGCAAGAATTAATAAATAGTGTTAAATCACACTGATTATATTTTGGAAAATAAAAAGCTGTATTGCACGGGCAAAAGTTACATATTATTTTGTAAACCTGCATGTATTAAGAGTTTACCAGGACTTTTAAAAGGATTAGACATCTGCAGTTGCATTAGATTAGATAAACATTTTTAAAGGATATCAACTAGCCATTAACTGCTTAGGGTAAAAGAACTTCCTCCATGGATATTCTGACTTTAATGCAGAGGTGGGCAAACTATGGCCCGCAGGACCCTCCTGCCTGGCCCCTGAGCACCTGGCCCGGGAGGCTTGCCCCCAGCCCCTCCCCTGCTGTTCCCCCTCCGCCTCCACTTCAGTGTGCCGCGCCACGCTCTGGACAGCTGGGTAGCGCAGTTGCAGAGCCGTGACCTGATCCAGTGCTCTGGGCAGTACGGCTATAGTGCCGCCAGCCACTGGTGCTTCAGGCAGCGCAGTAAGGTGGTGGTGGTGGTGGGGTGTGTGTGGATAGAGGGCAGGGGAGTTTGGGGTGGTGGTCGGGGGTGGGGGGGTGTGGATAGGTGTCGGGGGGCTCAGGGATCAGGGGGTGGTGGATGGGGCAGGAGTCCCAGGGGGCTGTCAGGGGACAGGGAACAGGGGGGTTGGATGAGGTAGGAGTCCTGGGGGAGCCATCAGGGGGCAAGAAGCGGAGAGGTCGGATAGGAGCCAGGGGCCGGGACACATCTGGTTGTTTGGGGAGACACAGCCTCCCCTAACTGGCCCTCCATACAATTTGGAAACCCGATGCGGCCTCAGGCCAAAAAGTTTGCCCGCTCCTGCTTTAATGGGTTTCAAGTTAAGCATGTAGTTCAAAAACTTTGCTGGATCAGGGCGATAGTGCATAACTGTTCTTAATTAGTCATTAGGGAGGCAACTTCTTCTGAAGGGTCTAGTGCTGGTGACTGTCAGAGACAGGACAGTAGACTTAATGGACCATTCGTCCGATACAGTACAGCAATTCTTATGTTCCTATATTTCATTCAGTTTAATCTTATATATATTACAAAACATAGTACCAACTTGCAATAAATATTATTCAAGACATCAAACAGATTTTACTGTTAACATATCTTTGGCCTCAGTGATACTGAATGGAATTAGGTAAGCTTTAATATTTGAAAATCAGCAATCTCTGTATACTCCACAGAGCCATACAGCAGAAGGGAATGTGTAGCAACTGCTCCCATTGACTCGTGGGAGCTGCTGGGAGTCAGTACCACACAGGATCGGAGACATTAAGAAGCGTGGAACATGTGTGGCTTCTTCTTTCTCTATTAGAGATGAAGGAGGAGGTATCAGTATTGTGCAATAAGGGCTGTTACCTTTCACCACCAAACTTCCAGTGCTGCTAGCCGTACCAAAGTGGTTTGTTGCTATACAGGAATAACTTCCAGCATCTGCCTTAGTGACATTGACAATTCGGAGGCTTCCATCATCCATAATATTGATTCTGGAAAGACAGTCAGGTATGAAGGGTTTTTTTTAAGATAGCATAATATTCTTTTGAGTCTGTATCAATTATTTGCATTTTGAACAGTACACAGTCCATTGCCAGTTACAGAGGGTGTTCAATTGACAGAAATCTCTTAGGGCCCAATTCATAAATACTGCATGCATCATTTACTTGAGTTTTCTGTGTTTTTACCTGAGGGTAACTTTAATTTACACACTAGGAGCACGTGTAGGTTTTATGTGAATCTGCCCTTTGATAGGCTTGATAGTCAGTGCTCACCGGAACAACTCTTGCAACATGTGGTTCACATGCTACACCCAAAAATCTAGAGTCAATTACTTAATACTGCAAAACAGTGTTATTACAAAATTTGACTTACTTTCTTTGATTTTTCTGTAAGACACTTTGTGGCTTCTAAAATAAGGGTACAAAATTTACCAAAATCAGGATGAATTTTCTGCTTATTGAAAACCTACCACCTGGATGTTTTAATTGCACTCTCATTTCATGGCATGTCCAGCAGCACTGGCCTGTACAATCATGGTTTGAAAAGTCCTGTAAACTTTCTCTCCTTTGCAAAAGAATTCCTGCACCATGCGGTGTTATACCTTGCTTGCACATCAGGGGGCAGCTGGAGAACTGAATGTTAACAGGTCAGCTTTTCTCTGGACTCTCCAGAGAAGAGTTGCTTTTTTTGTTGCTTTTCTCTGGACTCTCCAATTTGTCCACATCTTTCTTAAAGTGTGGCAACCCAAATTAGATATAATACTCCAGCTGAGGCCTCACCAGTGTTGAGTAGAGTGGGGCAATAACCTCCCATGTCCTACATATGATACTCCTGTTAATACACTCCAGAATGACATTAGCCTTTGCAGTGACTTCATCACACTTTTGACTCATGTTCAATTTGTGATCCACTATAACCCCCAGTGCATGTCTTTATCCGTATACTGCCACATATCAATGTACGTGTGACATGAACTGTATATTGGAACATAGAGATTGCCATACTGGATCGGACCAATGGTCCATCTTGTACAGTATCCTAAATCCAGCAGAGGCCAGCACCAGCTGTTTCAAAGGAAGCACTTGGTGCTATTATTCACTTCAAGTCTTAAGAACAGACCTAGAAGTGTTTTTCTGAAAGCTGAAGATGCCCTGGACATGCATTAAAAATTCAAATAGACATAAAGAAACAAATGCAAGAACAAAAAATATTCTCCAACCCTGAAAAGAGAATCCCACCCACTCACTCCAGCCACAGCATTCAACCCTCCCTCCACCTAACCCAACCCTCAGCACCCCTGCTCTACACAAAAGCCCAAAAAAAGGTGATAATCTCATATTTTACTTTTGGTTTTCAGAACTTAAAGAAAGGGACGAAAGGAACATTATTAAAAATATCACTTTTTTGAAACCAAAAAAGGGAAAGTGATTGTGTATTTCAATTTATTTTTTTAGAATTAAAAAAAATATGTTGGGGAAAAAAACCCCTTGTGTGTCAGTGTTTATTTTGTTTCACTTTTTCAACAGAAGCCAAAGCTGTACAGACAGGAGAATGAAGCTCTTGGGTCTGCTGGAAAAGGTGTCCGGGGGCAAAATGAGCTGAGACCGTGGCTGAAAAGAGCCAAGTGTGGCTCAGGGGGCAGAACAGATGGAGCAAATTTATTTAAAAAGTGATTATTTGATTTAAAAAAGGCATGAGGTAAGTTCAAGGGTGAACAAGAGAGTCTGTTGGGACTCCTTTATGTGCAGAATAGGACTGAATTCAGGAGGCAGTGCTGCCTAGTCCATAGGGCACAAACAGTATGTTAGGAAACCTGGGTTTTCCTCCAAGCTTTGCCACTGACCTGGTTTGTTACAGTTGGTAAGTCAATTACCCTCTCAGTATCTGTTTCCCCATATGTATGCTAGAAAACCCTTTGAGGTCTGTGGATGAAAAGTGCTAGATAAGTGCTATTAAGTAAAAAGAAAAGGAGTACTTGTGGCACCTTAGAGACTAACAAATTTATTAGAGCATAAGCTTTCGTGAGCTACAGCTCACTTCATCGGATGCATTTGGTGGAAAAAACAGAGGAGAGATTTATATACACACACACAGAGAACATGAAACAATGGGTTTATCATACACACTGTAAGGAGAGTGATCACTTAAGATAAGCCATCACCAGCAGCAGGGGGGGGAAAGGAGGAAAACCTTTCATGGTGACAAGCAAGGTAGGCTAATTCCAGCAGTTAACAAGAATATCAGAGGAACAGTGGGGGTGGGGTGGGGGGGAGAAAAACCATGGGGAAATAGTTTTACTTTGTGTAATGACTCATCCATTCCCAGTCTCTATTCAAGCCTAAGTTAATTGTATCCAGTTTGCAAATTAATTCCAATTCAGCAGTCTCTCGTTGGAGTCTGTTTTTGCAACAAAAAAGCTTCAGAAACAGACTCCAACGAGAGACTGCTGAATTGGAATTAATTTGCAAACTGGATACAATTAACTTAGGCTTGAATAGAGACTGGGAATGGATGAGTCATTACACAAAGTAAAACTATTTCCCCATGGTATTTCTCCCTCCCACCCCACCCCCCACTGTTCCTCTGATATTCTTGTTAACTGCTGGAATTAGCCTACCTTGCTTGTCACCATGAAAGGTTTTCCTCCTTTCCCCCCCCTGCTGCTGGTGATGGCTTATCTTAAGTGATCACTCTCCTTACAGTGTGTATGATAAACCCATTGTTTCATGTTCTCTGTGTGTGTATATAAATCTCTCCTCTGTTTTTTCCACCAAATGCATCCGATGAAGTGAGCTGTAGCTCACGAAAGCTTATGCTCTAATAAATTTGTTAGTCTCTAAGGTGCCACAAGTACTCCTTTTCTTTTTGCGAATACAGACTAACACGGCTGCTACTCTGAAACCTGCTATTAAGTACTGGCACAATGCTCCTAAGGGGATGGATCATAGATCTTTATTTCACATAGAGATAGTTGGAAGCTATTTATCAGATAATGTATTTCATGAATAATGCATTTTAATTTTATCCAGTGTTCAAATGGCTCTAATTTTGAATTTTGTCTAATTCTCTCTCTCTGGCTTCCAAATGCTACCCTTTCTCTTTTTGTATGAGCTTCCTTCACAGCATAAATTTAGTTTGCTGATCACTTGAAAAGAATTTTGGATTTCAGCTTCCAAAGAAGTGACCTTTGGATGATGCCAGTGAATCTAATATCAGCTTTGTGCACACTTGGGAGGAGGGGAGTGTTAATGCGGCTTTACTGAATGAGGATCTATGTCACTTCTGTTTCCAATTTTGAGGTTCATGTGGGTGGCTCTCAAAACTGACAGTGTCTCTTAATGATGATATGAGATTGCCAACTGTCCCCTAAGTACCTACATAAACCTCTCCACCTGCATTTTAATAGCTGTGAATATACCCTTCTTAATTCTGAAACCACACTCCAGTAAGTAATCCCTTTTACTTTCATGCTAAGGATTTACATTAAAACAGACAAATACCTATGTAAGACAAATGTATTTTAAATAAATCAGATCCTTAAGCTTACTGTTTAAACTGTGACTCATTGATTAAATGGGCCTCATGGTCCATTTTGCTGAAAGTACTCGTCTCTAAGGTGCCAGGAGTATTCCTTTTCTTTTTGCGAATATAGACTAACACGGCTGCTCTTCTAACCTGTACATTTTGCCCCTTAACATGAAGCTTACGTAGTAGAAGTTAACAGGAACAATTATTTCAGCACTTTGAAATTTTTTAGAGAGAGTTCAAAAAGTAGGAATGACTTCCATTGCTTCACAAGTTTTCTTTGTAGATGTAGTCACATTAAAACAAGGGAAAAAGCTCATTGTAGGCCATTGAAGGCTCTCTAACTGCTAACTGGGTTGAAAGAAAACATGTCTTCATCAACCACTTTCAGCAGTTTGGTTAAAAATGTTCTTTCAAGATGAGAAGTTCAAATTAAATGAAGCTTTGCTCAGCATACTTTTTATTCTAAAATATACCCACCAACACATTTGCTAATTAGTTGCAAGGAACAATGTTAACTAAAGCAACATTTTCCATAAATGCATGTATTACTTTAGCGGAGAATCAAATGTCAACTGCTGAGTGCATTTTTTTTCCAAATTAAATAGTCCTTTAAAACTGCTTCAAACTTGAAAATAAGAATAAAACAGTAGTTTTCCCTGGAGAGTGTGTTAACAGTACTACCATTTGCAATTAATTTACAGTTATAGGTGTCTAGCAACATGGTCAGAAAATGTAAAAAGTTTCCACAAAGTTTGCCTTGTTTATTGCAACTCAATGCACATGATTTTTCAGTCTCTGTCAATCATTATTTATGCAGAGCCATATAAGCACAGTATTATCTAAATATTATTCTGTAATAGACTTCCATTGACTCTGGATTAGGCCCCTAAGAGTTACTCTTATCCTAAAGATCCACAAGGGACAGATTAGGGCTGTAGAAATATCTATCCAGACTCAACAGGCAATAATCACTTTGCTGACATCAAGCAAGTATAATGCTACTGAAACCGCCAGGCTCCTCATACTTCACCTCTTGGAAAGGCCTTCCAGACTTATCTTATTCATCATTCTTCATTTCCCTCTCTTCTCCTATTCTTTTCTCCCATCATCTCCAAAGTGCTAAGCAGGTATTTATGAAACATGTAATTCCCACAGCATCTAAAGTCAGCAGAAGCCAGATATTTAAGAAGAATGAATTTAAGAAGAATACTTCAGCAGCAGCATGGCAACCTGGCAGCAGTGATACTGGACAGCTGAGTGGCAAAAGCTGAAGTTTTATTTGTATAGTGATCACAAATTATTAGGCAAAGCCAATACATACATTAAGATGCTACTTAGGCTTAGAATAATCTTCAATCTTTAAAATTGATCCAAAACCCTTCAAATCAAAGAGATTCTTTTTATTGACGTCAATGGGCTTTGGATCGGGCACATAGCTCTTAAATACAGATATTACTACATGTTGAAGGATTAGACATCGGACTTGCCTCTTGCATGGCTAGTTATTTATATGTTTGGAGAGGCACAGCCTTCCCCTGCCTATGCTACCCGCTGCCCATGACTGCAAAATTAAAGACAAAAATTGGTAACTTTGGGCCTGATTCAACCAAAAATAGTTTGGGCTTGTCAGAGTTGAAGCTGATTTTCTGGTTTTTCTGCAACAAAGAATTCAGCACCCTTTAAAAGTCAGGTCTTGCCCATTGAGATAAGCATTTCAATTATTAACTTTTTTCAAATGCTCCATATTTGTGAAAACTGTATTTCTAACTCCTCTGGTAGAAGGCACTCATACTGTCAGTGAAAGCAGGCCCCATGCAGAGAGTTTTGTGTAGGTAACCATCACAGGAAGCAGGCTGCAGAGCACTTTCATCCTAACAATGAATAATTCATATCTGAAATACCCATATTTAGTGGCTTAAGTGTCCTCTTAAAAAGGATTGGACATAGTAATTTTTTTAACTAATGGCTTAAGCCACTATTACAGAATACGTTAGCATGGTTTGTAACTTGAACCTGAGAAAAGTTACTTGTGAATACTCCCAAAGATTTCACAGAGTATTCTCATTAATCTAACATGTTTTCAGAATTGGACCCTTAGAATCTACTTCAATCATGCCTTTACCCAATATTTAGGATTGCAAGATGCTTACTATCTGTGTAAATAATATAATATTATTTGATTAAAGGATAACGACTATATGCAAATAATTGGTTAGGCAGACTAACCACATTTACTTGCTCTTTCCATGAGTATCAGGGAGATTGAAAGATTCCACTGAGGCTAGCTAAACTGTCCTTGTTCATGCTCATATAATTTTTAATTTTGAAGTCAGTTTGTTGTCCAGGTTGGATTTTTCAGGTACTTCAAGTTGATATATTCAAGGCCTCCAAATTTTAAACAAGTGACTGACTTGCAACTATTAATCTGATACTGAGCATCGGGTTCCCTACTAATTCCCATGAATCCTGATAACATTAGATAAGAACTGAAAATGTATATCTGCTTCTACTCTTGCATAGGCTAGTGAAACTGACTGACCTGTAGGCTGCCTTTTAATCACTGATAGTATCATAGAAAACTCAAAGAAGATAAAAGTATCAAGGTGGAAAAATAAAGAAGAGACAAGTACTTCAGCACCCCTTTATAAAGATAGGTCATCTTAATTGCAACATATTACATTATCTGTAATGTACAGAAGCTGCTGGTCTTGGCTGTCAACTAGAGATTCAGATCCATCGAGAGTAGGAACATATCTGGACTTATGAGATAAATTGAATCTCTATTTCTTAAAATGAGGCTTTGGTTTCTAACCATTCAAGAGTTGACCTTGTTCTTCTTGTAAATCAAAACCACCCTGGGGAAATGGTAAAAATGCAGATTTTTATTCCCCTACAGCAGCTTCCTGTCACCCTAAGGAAGAAGTCTATCCCGAAACTGAGACATACACAGTTTTCATGACAGCTCCTCATTGATGCTGTATAGCCCATGTGAGAGCAAACGCCCTTTACTGTCTTTGAAGCAAGAGAAGAAAGTGTCTTAGGCATTTGTTCATTTGGCTGGCATGGACCTTGGAAAGGAGAACACACAAAGGAGAATTACAGGCCAAAGCCTCTCTTATGAAAGAAAAATGTAAATATTGAAAGCAGAATTTTCAGTAGGAGTTATGTTTTTCAATGAGTAACAAATTTAGACCAGATTCTGCCCCACTGAAGTCCATGAGAGTTTTTATCATTGACTTTATGGAAACAGGATCAGGCTATATAAATGGGCAGCCTGCTTTCTAAGCCATACCTCATGGCCAGGGGTGGCTCTCTGGCATCATTTGTCCGATGACCCAAAGTTACACAGGAAAAGGACCTCCTAAACTCATCACAAACCTGGAAATCAATGCTAACCCCTTACCAAACCACAGAAGAAATCTGTCAGATATTTTATGTTTTGAAGATATGCATTTCGACCAAAACATGCCATTGATCTGTTCTTCAGTTTCAAACTCCTGTTTCAATTTGGTATTCACTTAGAAATCCCAACCTTGCATTATTTACTGTAAAAACCTGTTCCAAGCTGCCTGTTTAATTAAAAAAAAATCTATAAGTGATCCAAGCACTAAATCTAACACCTTCCCTGGCCAGGGATTGACAGCATCGTCCCTACCTTGCAACGATCAAGGAGAAGGATGCCCTTATACATGTGCATGTAGGTACTCTGCTGGCATGCAAAATGCTAACACAGTTCATTTTGATTTATTTACTAACCTGCAAAGTACATGCAACGATATTTGAAAAATTAGATTTGACCCAGAGTGATGATATTGCAGGTATTTATGTTTATACGATTCTCAACATTCCTCTTTTTACTGCTCTGTGAGATGAATGGGGGTGGGATGGGGGCAGTGCATATGGTGGGCTAAGTGTGCAACATTAACATTTTTACCTTCTATATAGAAGTGATAGGGACACAGGCTACAGGACTTCTGGGCTATCATTATTGACTTGTAGGATGGTTTCTATCAAGCAGACTACTCACAATTATATGGTGGCTTTTGTCCACATTGGGCATATTCGTTCTTCTGCAATGAAATCAGTTATGTTGCTGCTTATGTGATAATATTAGTATTGCAATTTATGAATTACAAGCAGATCTTTACTTGCTTTGGTTGTTGATTAAACATATACATCAGAAATATTTCCTGCTTAGCCAAGTGAATGTTTTAAATTTTAGTTCCCCAAGAAACAATTTTTAGAATGTCTGATTTTTTTTCTATTATGGGGAGAAAAGATGTCTTAGAACAAGAATTTAAATGAATGTCAGTTAGAAGAAACACACACTGAGTGCAATTTCAGATAAAACTACCATTGATCCCTTCATGTACAGCCTTTGTGGAAGTGGTTGACATGGCTATTGAAAAGAGATTGTGGTGACAGAATTCTTCTAAAAGGTAATCTGTCTTCTCTGGGAAGATTTAGGTTCAATGCACCTGTGTTTCAGCCTGTATGATAAATGGCTCACTGGCCATCCTCTGAACCTTATGGGAGAAAAAAAGAAGTGCTGATCAGATAGACCAGACTGTATTCCTAGCAATTTATCTGTTCAGTCTCTAGCCATAATTCTACAGACAGAATCAGGCCCTAAAGCATTTTAAGAGCTTATTTAACCTAACTCATGACCCAATTCTGCCATTAATTCAATGGAAGGGTGAGGGTGTTGAGCACCTCTTTGGAGGTGCTCAGCATCTGGTATGATTCTGGTGCATTTTATTATTTACCATATTATCTCTCTTAATTTATTTCTATCTAATAGCCTTGTCAAAGTTTGTTACCCTTTTCTATTTCTTTCCATTGAACTCAGCAGGAGGTTGAGATTATTAAAGTGATCCCATAACACAAGTATTAGCCATTAATCTATTTCAGTAAAATAAGCAGAGATTGCAAAATGCTTACAGGGCAGATTGTGAATCCCTTACTCGCAATGATGAGTAATGACTCACAGATGTATTGCTACTGAACTCCGTGAGACTGTGAGTGACTGCTCAACATATTGTGAAAGGGGTTGGTTCAGAATATGACTCACATACTGTAAATGCTTTGGAACAGGGACCTTGTCTTCATACTTGAGTGTAAAGTTCCTAGTACCCTGCATTCTATATAAATAAATAAACAACAATGATCAAATATTGCATTTATGCCCATTCTTTACCACGGTTGTGAAATTAATCACTAACGAAGCGAAGGCAGAAGGCAAAATTCTGCACCATTAATTGTACAAAACTGGTAGCAGAGTTTTGCCCTAATGGCCCAATCTAGATCCCATTTACCTCAGTTCCATTTACTTTTATGGAAAATGGATCACACCCTAAATCAATGGAAGTTTAAAGTGCTCACCATCTCACACACATTGATGACCATCTCCCAGATCAGATCCTAACAAGTGGCAAATAAGACATTGATACAAAACTGTATATTGCAGAACAGGGATCAAAAATTATTACCACAGTATAGTTCTCCACCCAAAACAAACAAACAAATACCCCAAGCAAGGTTTTTACCCCATAAAGGGACAAATGCCAGAGACTTCATGAATTCCACTAGAAACTTCACTATTGCTTCTGATTTTACATGGAAGATGGCTCAGACACTGATGGCAGTATAAAAGCCTAAGATAGGGAATGCATGGGAAGAAAATAGTCTTATAGACTGGTCTGATCAAATCATTCTGACAGGATGATTGGATACCGTATGATATTTCTGCCCATTTTAAAATCTGTGGTATGGAAAAAATCCATGCTACTACAGTTGTGGGAGTCACTGAGCACTGCTTGAAGATCATATTAATTATTAACTGAGAAATAGAAATGAGGCACCAGAACAATATTCACAGTTATGTAATCCAGTCATTACATTAGATAGGACCACAGGGAAGACAGGCAGTTTTTGTTAGCACTGCGTTAGAATGTATTTCAATTTCATTATCAAACTAAACTCAGAATTGAATGAAAAACTAGGCAATAGATGGCTAAGTCCTGCATTGTGCACACACAATTGCCTCTCTGAAACCTGTCTTAAAGACTTGTTAGTTTTGCTTTAGTTAAGCAGATAGTTACCTCAGCACATACTTCCCTATACATAGTATGGGAAATAGTCAGGGATTATTGCAAATATTAAGGTAATGTTATTTACCTTACTGATTACTGATTACTGATCGAAAGCCATTTAAATCACTGGGAATTTTTCCATTGATTTCAATGGGTACTGGAAGTTGCACTTACTTGTCTATGACAATTGACATGTCTTTTAATAGTGACCACTATAACTAAATCTCAGAAAGTTTACATTTGCTAAAAAAAAAAACCCCTCAGGTAAAATGCTGACCTTATCGAGGTCAACAGAAAAACGGCCATTGACTTCAGCGGGGTCAGGATTTCACTTCTCATTGAGTCTGATAGATGCAAAGAAAGTATGTGCTTTTCTCTTAGGGCATTACCTGTATAGTTGTTCACAGTGAAATGGATATCTGCTATTTTGTAAACAGAAGACAAACCAACCATCATGTGAAAAATCCCAGGTTTAATTGGTCATCTCTTATCATCTCATTCCCAGGTGACAGTTATTTTTGTACTGTAGAACCTCAGACCCTGACGGGCAACCAATCTGGAAAGAACTGTAAAATCACCCAAATAATTGGCTATAATGACTAATTAAATCTGTTGACCGGACATTTTGCTAAAGAGTTGCATTTTCTGGAAAATTTAAATATTCCAGAATGACAAAGGCCTTTCCATAATTCTAAGGAGATGATGATAACAAAGAGCTTTTTGTATTCCGAATAACCGAAATACTTATGAAATCAGTGAGTGTATTCTGTGAAACCAGACAGCTGCAGTGGCACAGGAGCTAGCAAACAGAGCTGTAAACAGGGGAGTTTGTATTGTGGTGCTTGTTTGGGGTTTGTTTTTGCTGTGGGGGGTGGTCTTTTTGGTGTGGCTTGTGTTTTCCAGATTAACAGGATTTAGGTGGGAAGGCTATGACAGATACGGAGGCAGCTGTGGGAGTGACTCCTGTAGTGGAAGACACAATGAGGACGACTGGATGTGGAAGCTGTGGTATGTACATGATCCTGGAGGGGGGAACTGGTAAGAGTTTTTTCTGCATGAAATGCCATATGATAGAGCTGATGGAGGAAAAGATCCGAGGTCTGGAGATGCAGGTGGAAAGTCTGGTTGAGTTTAGGAAGGGGTTTGAGCAGATGATGGAGCAAAGATATGAGGTATCTGAAGGGAAAAGCTCAGATTTACAGATGGAAGCAGGGCTGGGGAATTTTGAGGGGAGACTGGGTGAGGAAAGTGGTCAGTGGAAGCATGTGACTAAAAGAACCAGGCAGAGGAAAAGATGGGCTAGTGAAGGAGAAATAGAACTTACGAACAGGTTTTCAGAGTTGGAAAATGAAGAAGGGGCTCAGCAGGTAGTTGCTGAAGGTGGAAGAGCAAGGAAGAAGAGAAGAGAGGCTAGTCCTATAGGAAAAGGGGAAGAGTCAAGGGAGACTACACCAAATATGAGCCCCAGGAGGATACAGGATGGGTTGAAGAAGATTATAAGGGAAAATAGGAATGGAAAGAACTTGCAGCCAGAGGGAATAGGAGAGAGACTGGAGAATAGCACCGTCACCAGGAAAAGGCAGGTCTATGTGATCGGGGACTCTTTATTGAGAAGAATAGACAGGCCAGTAACTAGAGCTGATCCGGAGAATAGAAGGGTGTGCTGTCTTCCGGGTGCTAAGATACGGGATATAGACCTGAGGTTGAAAAGGATCCTAAAAGGAGAGGGAAAGAATCCCCTAATTATCCTTCATGTGGGAACAAATAATACTGCTAGATTCTTGCTGGAAAGTATTAAGGGAGACTATGCTAGGCTAGGGAAGACGCTTAAGGAAATTGAGGCTCAGGTGATCTTTAGTGGGATCCTGCCTGTTCCTAGAGAAGGGCAACAAAGGTGTGACAAGATTATGACTGTCAACAGATGGCTTAGGCAGTGGTGCTATAAGGAGGGCTTTGAGATGTATGGCCACTGGGAGGCATTCATGGACAGAGGACAGTTCTCTCGGGATGGACTTCATCTGAGTAGGGAAGGAAATAGACTTCTAGGATGGAGGCTGGCACAACTGATAAAGAGAGCTTTAAACTAGGAATTTGGGGGAGATAGTTAGGAGATGTCCAGGTAATCTCCACGCCAGATTTTAGCACTGAGAGGGAAGAAGATGAAGTAAGAAAGGATACAGCTATGGGTAGGAGAATGTATATAAGGAGCGAGGGCAGTGTGGATACTAGTCTAATAGGTTATACTGGCAGTAGAATGACTGTGCCTAATAGGGTACAAAATGTGAGCGAGGACAAACAGCAAAAATTAAGATATTTGTACACCAATGCGAGGAGCTTAGGTAACAAAATGGAGGAACTAGAGCTACTGGCGCAGGAAGTGAAACCAGATATTATAGGGATAACAGAAACATGGTGGAATAGTAGTCATGACTGGACTACAGGTATTGAAGGGTATGTGCTGTTTAGGAAAGACAGAAATAAAGGTAAAGGTGGTGGAGTAGCATTGTATATCAATGATGAGGTAGAATGTAAAGAAATAAGCGATGCAATGGATAAGACAGAGACCATCTGGGCAAAGATTACATTGGGGAAGATACCTAGTAGAGCCTCTTCTATGATAGTGCTTGGGATGTGCTATAGACCTCCGGGATCTAATTTGGATATGGATAGAGCCCTTTTTAATGTTTTTAATAAAGTAAATACTAATGGAAACTGCGTGATCATGGGAGACTTTAACTTCCCCGATATAGACTGGAGAACCAGTGCTAGTAATAATAATAGGGCTCAGATTTTCCTACATGCGATAGCTGATGGATTCCTTCATCAAGTAGTTGCTGAACCGACTAGAGGGGATGCCATTTTAGTTTTAATTTTGGAGAGTAGCGAGGACCTCAGAGAAGAAATGGTTGTAGGGGATAATCTTGGCTCAAGTGATCATGAGCTAATTCAGTTCAAACTGAATGGAAGGATTAACAAAAATAAATCTTCAACTAGAGTTTTTGATTTCAAAAGGGCTGACTTTCAAAAATTAAGGAAATTAGTTTGGGAAGTGGATTGGACTGAAGAATTTATGGATCTAAAGGTAGAGGAGGCCTGGGATTACTTTAAATCAAAGCTGCAGAAGCTATTGGAAGCCTGTATCCCAAGAAAGGGGAAAAAATTCATAGGCAGGAATTGTAGACTGGATGAGCAAGCATCTTAGAGAGATGATTAAGAAGAAGCAGAAAGCATACAGGGAGTGGAAGATGGGATGGATCAGCAAGGAAAGCTACCTTATTGAGGTCAGAACATGTAGGGATAAAGTGAGACAGGCTAAAAGTCAGGTAGAGTTGGACCTTGCAAAGAGAATTAAAACCAATAGTAAAAGGTTCTATAGCCATATAAATAAGAAGAAAACTAAGAAAGAAGAAGTGGGGCCGCTAAACACGGAGGATGGAGTGGAGGTTAAAGATAATCTAGGCATGGCCCAATATCTAAACAAATACTATGCCTCAGTCTTTAATAAGGCTAAATAGGATCTTGGGGATAATGGTAGCATGACAAATGGGAATGAGGATATGGAGGTAGATATTACCATATCTGAGGTAGAAGCAAAACTCAAACAGCTTAATGGGACTAAATCAGGGGGCCCAGATAACCTTCATCCAAGAATATTAAAGGAATTGGCACCTGAAATTACAAGCCCATTAGCAAGAATTTTTAATGAATCTGTAAACTCAGGAGTTGTACTGAATGATTGGAGAATTGCTAATATAGTTCCTATTTTTAAGAAAGGAAAAAAAAGTGATCCGGGTAACTACAGGCCAGTTAGTTTGACATCAGTAGTATGCAAGGTCCTGGAAAAAATTTTGAAGGAGAAATTAGTTAAGGACATTGAAGTCAATGGTAAATGGGACAAAATACAACATGGTTTTACAAAAGGTAGATCGTGCCAAACCAACCTGATCTCCTTTTTCGAAAAAGTAACAGATTTTTTAGATAAAGGAAACACAGTGGATCTAATTTACCTAGATTTCAGTAAGGCGTTTGATACCGTGCCACATAGGGAATTATTGGTTAAATTGGAAAAGATGTGTATCAATATGAACATCAAAAGGTGGATAAGGAATTGGTTAAAGGGGAGACTGCAACGGGTCCTACTGAAAGGCGAACTGTCAGGCTGGAGGGAGGTAAATTGGAAAAGATGTGTATCAATATGAACATCAAAAGGTGGATAAGGAATTGGTTAAAGGGGAGACTGCAACGGGTCCTACTGAAAGGCGAACTGTCAGGCTGGAGGGAGGTAACCAGTGGAGTTCCTCAGGGATCAGTTTTGGGACCAATCTTATTTAATCTTTTTATTACTGACCTTGGCACAAAATGTGGGAGTGTGCTCATAAAGTTTGCAGATGATACAAAGCTGGGAGGTATTGCCAATTCAGAGAAGGATCGGGATATTATACAGGAGGATCTGGATGACCTTGTAAACTGGAGTAATAGTAATAGGATGAAATTTAATAGTGAGAAGTGTAAGGTTATGCATTTAGGGATTAATAACAAGAATTTTAGTTATAAGTTGGGGACGTATCAATTAGAAGTAACGGAAGAGGAGAAGGACCTTGGAGTATTGGTTGATCATAGGATGACTATGAGCTGCCAATGTGATATGGCTGTGAAAAAAGCTAATGCAGTTTTGGGATGCATCAGGAGAGGTATTTCCAGTAGGGATAAGGTTTTAGTACCATTATACAAGGCACTGGTGAGACCTCACCTAGAATACTGTGTGCAGTTCTGGTCTCCCATGTTTAAAAAGGATGAATTCAAACTGGAGTAGGCACAGAGAAGGGCTACTAGGATGATCCGAGGAATGGAAAACTTGTCTTATGAAAGGAGACTTAAGGAGCTTGGCTTGTTTAGCCTAACTAAAAGAAGGTTGAGGGGAGATATGATTGCTCTCTATAAATATATCAGAGGGATAAATACAGGAGAGGGAGAAGAATTATTTAAGCTCAGCACCAATGTGGACACAAGAACAAATGGGTATAAACTGGCCACCAGGAAGTTTAGACTTGAAATTAGACGAAGGTTTCTAACCATCAGAGGAGTGAAGTTTTGGAATAGCCTTCCAAGGGAAGCAGTGGGGGCAAAAGATCTATCTGGCTTTAAGATTCTACTCAATAAGTTTATGGAGGAGATGGTATGATGGGATAATGTGATTTTGGTAATTAATTGATCTTTAAATATTCAGGGTAAATAGGCTGAATCCCCTGCGATGGGATATTAGATGGATGGGATCTGAGTTACCCAGGAAAGAATTTTCTGTAGTATCTGGCTGGTGAATCTTGCCCATATGCTCAGGGTTTAGCTAATCATCATATTTGGGGTCGGGAAGGAATTTTCCTCCAGGGCAGATTGGAGAGGCCCTGGAGGTTTTTCGCCTTCCTTTGTAGCATGGGGCACAGGTCACTTGAGGGAGGATTCTCTGCTCCTTGAAGTCTTTAAACCATGATTTGAGGACTTCAATAGCTCAGACATAGGTGAGTTTTTTCGTAGGAGTGGGTGGGTGAGATTCTGTGGCCTGCGTTGTGCAGGAGGTCGGACTAGATGATCAGAATGGTCCCTTCTGACCTTAGTATCTATGAATCTATGAATATAAATCACTGGGAATAATCACATGTAACTTTTCTCAGGTTCAAGTTACAAACCATGCTAATGTATTCTATAATAGTGGCTTAAACCATGAGTTATTCTCATTATAAAAAAAAAGGAAGAGGCCAGATTCTTAGCAGGTGTAAATTGATGTAGTTTGCCTGTGATGCTATGCTGATTTATGCCATCTGAGGATCTGCTGCAGATCCTCCTTCTCAGTAAAAATATTTTCTTTTCCTTTTAGAATAATATTTGCAATTCTTCTTAACAATAATCTGGAAAAATTATAGCTTATATCTTCCTCAGTCTTAACTATACTATCTCTACTGACAATAGTATAATTAAAGTGGAAATGAGTTCCTAAATCACAATTCACTTCATTGAAGGAAGTCCATTTTGTGTTCTGCAGGAGATAAGTATCAGGAATTAGCTCTGGAATGGTTATATTAAAAAAGTCTGATTGCCTGTTTTTTCAATGCAATAGGGTAAATGCAGCCCTATGTGATTGTTAATTAGAAAGACCCCCTGGAAGTTTCATTTTATTTTAACTTTCGTTTCCTTCTGTGGTCTCAGAGCACTCCCGAAACCAGCTACATTGAATCATGCAGGGTTCAGTTTACCTCAGAGTTTTCTAACCAATTTACCACCTACATAACTGAATCGATGTTTCAGGTGATTGTACTTCACAAGTACAAATTGTACAAGACACTCTTCCTCAATATGTTGCCAAATGCAGCTTCCCCCATGAAGCATGACATTTCTCATGTTTTGCTGCGAAAGCTAATATTAGTCAAAATAAAATTTCAAATTTAGATTCCCCTCCCCACTGAAAATGCCTTTGGTTCAGAGTGAAAGACATCCCTCATTGTCACTCAGATGCATTACGGAATTGGTTTAATTTTACAAAATATTTTAAAAAAAGTCCTTTGCCTCAAAGAAGTTTTTCCATTGGGCGGGAGGCATTTTCCCCACAGAGAAGTCAAATGCTAAGCCACCAGGCCAGAAGCCACAGATCCCCAGAGAACCGCACAAGTCTCAGAGGATCCACTAGAGCAGGGGTGGGCAAAATTTTTGGGTCGAGGGCCACATCTGGGTGGGGAAATTGTATGCAGGGCTGGGGCAGAGGGTTGGGGTGTGGGAGAGAGTGCGGGGTGTGAGAGGGTGTGCGGTGTGCAGGAACAGGCTCAGGGCAAGGGATTGGGGCAGAGGAGGGGTGTGGGGTGTATGGGGGACTCAGGGCAGGAGGTTGGGGTGCAGGAGGGGTGCAGGGTGCAACGGGGGGGCTCAGGGCAAGGAGCTGGGGTGCAAGATGCAGGCAGGGGGCTTAGAGCAGGGAGTTGGGGGCAGGGGTGCAGGGGTGCAGGAGGGGTTCGGGCTCTGGCCTGGCGCTGCTTACCTAAATCAGTTCCAGGGTGGCAGCGGTGCACACCGGGACCAGGGCAGGCTTCCTGCCTGCCTGCCCTTGCCCCACGCACCACCCCTCTGGGAAGCAGCCGGCACCACGTCCCTGCGCGGCCCCTGGGGAACGGGGGCACAGGGCTCCACACGCTGCCCTTGCCACACTTCCAGGTACCTTCCCCAAAGCTCCCATTGGCCGCAGTTCCCCGTTCCCGGCCAATGGGAGCTGAGGGGGTGGGGGGCGGTGCCTGGAGGCAAGGGCAATGCATGGAGCCCTCTGCCCCTCACCCCCAAACCCCAGGAACGTGGTGCCAGCTGCTTCTGATAGTGGTGTGGGGCCCGCAGAACCATGGGGGGGAATCCCACGGGCCAGATCCAAAGCCTTGAGGGGCCGGATCTGGCCCACAGGCCGTAGTTTCCCCACCCCTGCACTAGAGGTACAAGCCGCACAAATTCACACACACCCCGGAGACTCAGCCACCCATTGGAGACCCTGTGACACTACACCATCTCTGGAGTGCCAAGACTTTTCTCGTCAGCAGTGTAACCCCCTCAGAATCTCTCTACCTGCCAGTTGCCATCAGCATCTGCCCCAGGAATGATCCACCCCCATCTCCCAGTGGAAATTCCACAGTGCTAAGCAGCCACACGTAAATACAGCTTGGAGTCGTATTAACATCCTCTGTTTGTCTCTCAGCTGTCCGGCCTGACCTTTCCAACCCCACCAGTTCCACAGATAGCCTAAGAAGGGGCTTCCCTCAGATTGCGGTGAACAGGAAAATGCCTCACAGGTGAGATTCTCTCCTCCACCCTCCCCCACTTTCAGGCACAAGCTCCATTCTGCGATTGGATGGGAAAGGAGTCACAAAGCTCTCATAACTGTATACACAGCTGTTAGCCCTTCTCCTGTCTTCTGGGACCTCTCCTATCCTCCATGAGTTTGTAAATATTATTACCAATGGCTCCGAGCTTTCTTCAGCACTCTCTGACCCCGCTGATTTGAATTCATTCAAATTGGTCAGAAGATCTCTGATGTGTTCTTTACTTATCCTGATGGGCATCCCTTCCCCTTTATTGTCTATGGCAACTTCGCTAGTTGTCCAGAAACATTATTTTTTATGAGAAGACTTAAGAGTCCATTGAGCAGCTCTGCCTTCCTATAATCAGCTCACCTGCTCCATTGAGCAGCGGACCCACATTGTCCTTGATCTTTTTTTTTTTTGTCTGACATATTTGAAGAACCCCTTCCTGTTGTCTTTAACATTTCTTGCCAACTGTAACTCATTCTTTGCCTTGGCTTTCCTGATTTTATCCCTACATGCTCATACTATTCCCATGTATATTTCCTTGGTGACATGCTCCTCCTTCCATTTCCCGTATGTGTCCCTTTTAGTTTTTAGATAGGTAAAAAGCTCCTTGTGTAGCCACATTAACCTCCTGTGGCTCTTCCTATCTTTCCTCTGCATCAGAATAGTTTGATGTTGAGCCTCTAGTATTACATCTTTTAAGAATTGCCAGCCCCCTTGACTCCTTCTCTTCCTAATTGGTCCTTCCATGGCACCTTGCCTACTATTTCTCTGAGTCAGTTGAAATCTGCCTTTCTGAAGTCTAGCGTCCTTGTTTTGCTGTTCTCATGTACTCCTTTCCATAGGAGAACGTGAGAACAGCCAAACCCTGGGCACTGGACTGGACCTTTGACACATTGTTTAAAGATGCCCAGGGTCACAATTCCAGCATAAAAATATCTCTAAGTTATTTAGGAGGAACAGCTCACTACAAAAATATATTCCTTAAAGGCTACTGATAACAGGAAAAATAAATAAATACATAAACCAAATGGCTCTAGGAAAACCAAAAGAAATGAGAATGCTGTGAATATTAAATAATAGAAACCTTTTTGTTTCATCTCTCTCTATCTCTACTGATTTATCAGGATTCAAATAATTAAAAAAATAAATTTGGGGAGACCAATTCATGAAAATAAGTGTTTTGGTAGCCAATGTGCATTCAAAGCTATGGAACACTAATTTTTCATAGCTTCCCCTGTTCATAATATAAGCACGTTTGGTGTTAAATGGGGCCCTTTGTGTTGAATTGGGAGGATTATGTAAGGTTGGAAGGGACTAATGCTGCAAGGTGCTGAGTTCACCCAGTTTCTGTTGAACCCAGTGAGAGATGAGGGCATGACAAACACATAAGAATTCTCAGTCCCTGCTGAAATCGAGCTCTTATGGCAAAATTCTCCAGCTCCTCATTTTATTTTACAGTAGAAAGTGGGTTAAAAACAGCTACATGTCCCCAGACTGGTCCTGAGGTGTCATTGTGGCACTTTGGGGATAGGGAGTGGTATACAGCCTGCATTGGGATGGGGGATGTAAGCATGAACCAAGGCAGGACTGTTTATGGCACTAACTGTATCATCAATACCACTCCCCATTTTCCCTTCACTGGCCTGTTGAGTTTTTCTGTTCTTAAAACTGGGCTCGTGTTTGGGAGCCATCCATTTAAAAGTATACCTTCTGATTATGTTTCTGACACTAGAGTTTAATATACAACAGCAATGGTTTATATTTAAATTGGCAAAATTTACCCACATGTGGAGGGCCAGTGCAGAGTCATTGGCACAGCTAAGGCTGAGTGCTGGGGGCTGTGAGCAGAGAAGCGGCACAGGATTGCTTCATACTCTTCCTATTCATTAGAAGAGATCTCCGTGCTGGCTTCACATAGACTGGTGAGAGCTGGGCAGCAGGTGGAGGAAAGGGGCTTGGAAACTAGCCAGCGGAAGGTCTACAAGATCCACATTTATGTAGATATAGTCACCACAAAACACATTTTAAATGGGGAGGAGGAGCTACAGTTACTACTCTAGCTTTTAGCAGGAGCAGCGGACAGGCCATGGTTTGAGGAGAAGACTTCACACTTATCACATTGTTACTATATAAGCCCAATAAACTCAGGATTTATGTAGGTGAAGTGAATTCCACACAAGTATCTCAAGGTGTTTTACAAAAACTAATTCATTCAGTCTATCCAAAGTCCAGTTGAGGTACTTTAGGAAGCCCATTCTTTCACAAGAGTAATTGTAACCCGAGTCAGTGTGGTTAAATGACTTTCCCAAGGTGACTCAGATTCAGTGGAAGCACTAAAGAGAACCCAAGAATTGTGACTTCCAGCCTCCTGCTCTAACAGCTCTACCAATTGGCATGACAAGCTCTAGTCCTCTCTATTTACATTAGGCACTTGGGTGTGTTGAAGGACAGAAGCATTAAACTAAAACGCTTCAGATTCTTGTAAAAAAACTACTTATTTTCTAATGTGGAAAAATATGTACATTCATACAGATTTTCTATGTGAACCAGCTGCTGATACAACCCATTTTTGTAACCATTCATGAGATTAGAAAAGAAGCAGTAAATGCATTCTCAGCTTACTGTTCTAGCTGATACCATCTGAACAGAAGCCCAAAGGCATAGTCTTTCAAATACAAGACATTCTTTTTGTTAGTTTCAATGAAAAATGTCCACGGTACAAAGATAGATTACCCACTTCACTTATAATTGACATTAACATGGATTTTAAAGTTCCAAAGACACATTTTAAACTACATAAACATAATATTTAATTACTCATCAAAAATACTATGATAACAGATTAGAGTATCTGAGAAAAGTATTTTAGAAATCCTTTCCCCCCTCCCCAGACATATAGTTATTTCCTCAGATTTTAAACTCATTACATGAATTTCTTAAAGCTGAACCTTGAATGTAGAATCAGTATCTTGGTTTTTTTAATTATGAAAAGATTGTAGAAAAGAAACACTTGACAATAAATAATGTTTTCCTTAAAAATGCATAAAAGTTACTGAAATCAGTTTCTTTGGATTAGGGAAATACTGTGTGTATGTGAATGAATGAATGAATCCACACTTGCATTTAGGAATCTACTTTTAGAATTTTTGAAAATTTTGAGGTGTGTGTGTGGGTGGGTGTGGGGGTGTTAAGCCCTCCCCTAAGAAAAGTTCCCTGCTACTTGGAGACAGGTTACACCCGTCTCCTGCGTAGTTTCACTGTAGGGGATAACTCTATCTTTCGCTATAGTGCACTCACAGGGTGAGAGGAATAATTTAGCCTTATGTACAATACACTGGGATAACTTTAACAGTCACTGAAATGTAGCGATTGCCAATGTGGAAAGCAACAGCAATTTAACAGCCCAGAGAAAATGACACTATTTCTTAGGAAGGTGTAAGCACATAGTGCCTCTCACTGCATCCAGGAGGCATGCTGCCCGTCAGAGGCAATGTTGTCTGTAGGCCCCAGTTCCTCTCTCTGCCCTTCATCCCCTTGTGACCCACCAACCACCACCTGAGAAATGTCACAACTGAGCCCAATGTTAAGAAGTCTGTTGACAGCTTTGGGTTCTTTAGGTGAAACTGCCGCTAGAAGGTTAGTCATTACTTTGACTAGCAGACTTAACTAGCATCCAACTTTTGTGTGTGTGTGTGTGTGTGTGTATGTATGTGTGGATAATGATGAGGAGGAGGAGAACAGAACACTCAACACTTGCATGATGAGCAAATATTTTAGTACAGTGGTCACCAACCCGTCGATCGCATTCTCCGGGCTGCTAAAAGTCTGGTAATGCAGCGGGGCTCTGGCAGGCTGCCTGCCTGCCCTGGCCCCGTGCCGCTCCTGGAAGCGGCTAGCTGCTGGCACATCTCTGCGACTGCTGGGGGAGGAGGTGGTGCCACACACTGCCCCGCCTCCAGAACCGGCCAATGGGAGCAGCGGGGGCAGCCCTTGTGGGCATGGGCAGCGCAGGGATACCTGTTGCCCCCCTCCCACCGGGGGCTGCGGAGACGTGCCAGCAGCCGGCCATTTCCAGGAGTGATGTGGAGCCTGCCTGAGACCTGCTGCGCTGCCGGCTGGGAGCCGCCTGTGGTCAGTGCCTCCCAGCCCAGAGCCTGCACCCATACCCCTCCTGTACCCCAACCCCCTGCCCCAGCCTGGAGCCCCTTCGGGCACCCAAACTCCCTCCCAGACCCTTCACCCCCTCCTACACCCCAACACTCTGCTCCAGCCTGCAGCCCCCTCCTGCACCCAAACTCCCTCCCAGAGCTTGCACTCCTCACTCCTGCACCCCAAACCCCCGCCCCAGGTTCAGCCAATGCACATCCCACAGCTGAGAATGTTACACTGATTTGTGACAGTCCCTGAAGTATTTTGGATCTATAAACCACAAATGACACTAATAAAAAGTAAAATTAATGAAATGTCCAGTGGATTCTATGAGATTAGGTGCAATGTGACCATATGACCTCTGCACCCAAACTCCCTCCCAGAGCTTGCACCCCTTATGCCTACACCCCAACTCCCTGCCCCAGGCTCAGCCTGGAGACCCCTTCCACACTCCGAACCTCTTGGACCCACCCCCAGCCCAGAGCCTGCACATCCTCCTGCACCCCGACCCCTTGCCCCAGCCCGGTGAAAGTGAATGAGGGTGGGGGAAAGCGAGCAACGGAGGGACGGGGGAATGGAGTGAGTGGGGCAGGGCCATGGGGAAGGGGTGGGATAGATCCTGGGTTGAGCTTAAATTCAAAAAGTAATCTTGTGTGTAAAAAGGTTGGAGACCACTGTTTTAGTACTTTTTCCTCTCATTCCATGAGAATAATATGCATGAAACGCTCAATACTAAAACATCTCTGACAATACAGAGCACTGCATAGGTCAAGTGGCTATGGAGCTTGTCAGCTCCAGGTCACTGGTTGAAATATGGCTTAGGTTGGTATAACAAATTCATTATCATCTGAATGTGCTAGGTGACCTCTGTAAAATGAACTGAGGAGTGCCATTCCTAGTCAATAAGTGATCGTACTCAGGACAAGAATAAGAGAGTAGAAGATACCTGCTTACTCCAGTAGGTGGGATATCCAAAGGAAAGCACCTCCTTGCACCTGCCACTCTTCCTCTCACACAGAAGGCACAGGCAGGAGTGGGAAGTGTGCAAATCTTGATTCAGCTGGCATTCACCTGGCAAAGACTGGGGTAGATTACTTTCTCCATGGAGCAAGGTGGAGCCAAAGACTGAACTGTGACTCAGACTTATTTGTGTGGAACCACGCACTGCCCATTACTCAGGGTAAATTGTATAATTACAATCTGTCCCTAAAAGCATTAGTTGGAAACCAGAGAGTCCATCAATGGCTATTAGCCAAGATGGTTAAGGATGGAACTCATGCTCTAGGTATCCCTAAACTTCAACTGCCTGTCTCCAACTGGACGACAGAGGATGGATCACTCGATAACTGCCCTATTCTAGTAATTCCTTCTGAAGCATCTGGCACTGGCCACTGTCAGAAGACAGGATACTGGGCTAGATGGACCATTGGTCTGATCCAGTATGACTGTTCTTATGTTCTCACTAGACTTTAGAGGCCTGGAATTGAACTTTTCCATGACACTTACAGATGGGCCTTCCAGTTGAGCAGTCAAGGAGCACTTGTTGGTGAAGGTTGCACTGCTATTGCTAGTGTTATAACTCTTCTGGGGATAAAGTGAGGACCTCATTCTCCAAGGCTATCAATCCAGCCCCTTTTTAAAACACTAAATTCTCCAATTAAAAAGAAAGTTAAGTTTTGAACACACAACTTTAGGGCATTTAAGCATTAATAATAAATAATAATAATAAAAGCAGAAAGCATCTTTGCTTCCAACGAGCAGTTTTCTGATTTTTAGTTTTCTTTCTTTTTTATTTTTGGTAGGGCAAGTATCCATTTTTTGCACTTTTTAATAGACATGTTTCTAAAATCCAGTGTTGATGACAATGACTTGACACAAAATGACTGTTCGATATAATGAACAAGAAAGAGGCAAGCAGGTCTTTATGGATACACGTGGTGTCTGTAAAACTGCAGAGATGTTGATTAACAATATATTCAAATTATTTTTAGAATGTCTTTTCTTTTACTTAAAAAATTTCAAAAGGAAATTGTATTGTTCTAGTAACATATGCACACAACTCCCATTAGCTTTCATTGAACTTGTATGTGTTCATAAAAGCTAAGTATATTTATTGTATTTTCTTACTTTCCAACTAACTCTAGCAAGTTTGGCATAAAAATATTGAAAATTACATATGGATCAGAATTTCAAAGAATGGAAAAATGACCACAAAAGGATACACACAAAATGCTACATCAAAAAAGTTCATATAATATAAGATTCAAATATCCATATCCATAAAGTTATGAAATTTGAGGAAATAATTAATTGTATAATTTGTGGGATGGTTAAGTTATAATGAAAACAAACCACTGTCCTATGCAAAGAACATTTTGGGCTTGTCCACATGGGGACACTCAGAAAAATTAATCCAATTTAGCTAAGGGTGGATATTTAAAGTGGATTTGTTAAAACGCATTAAATTCCTGTGTGGACACACTCATTCATAATTATAATGGCCTTAATTTAGCTTAGTTTAATTTACTTTACACCTCTGGAAGTGATTTAAACTCAACTAAATTAAGGCCACTTTAATTCTGGGTGGTCGTCTACTCTAGGAATTTATGTCATCTTAGCTTCATCTCTTAGAGGTGTGAAAACCCCCTGAGAGACATAGCTATGCCAACCTAATCTCTGGTCTATGCTAGGTCAATGGAATAATTTTTCTGTTGACCTTGCGCTGTCTATACCAGGAGTTAGGTTAGCTAAATAATGTCATTCAGGGGTGTGAATTTTTCACCCCCTGAGCGACGAAGGTATGCTGAGGTAAATTCCCAGTGTAGTCCAGCCCTGGGTTAGTTAGGATTAACTTTTCTGAGGGTCCCCCTGTACATAAGCCCTTATTATGAGGGTATGAAGTAAGCCTACTTCAGTCTGATTGATTTTGATAGCATGTTCTGAAATTCTACCATGGGGATGGAGAAGTGAATTCAAGGGTCAATGAAAAAAACTGATAAATATAATTACAATTTCTTTGCAATATCCTTTTTGATGATCGGAATTCTGACATTGTGACAATTTAATAAGGGAAGGTCTAGACCTCAGTCCCCTCATAGAAATTGATCGTGTTCATAATTCTCTATGGAATTTGTGGATGATTACGATAAACCATTTCCTAGTGCTAGGTGAGATGAGATGACAGACCTAGCTCATTTTTGTGACCACTGCAACTATTTTACAAAGGGAGGAGGGAGGAGAGAATGGCACTAAATGAAGAGTTCAGATAATGTTATAGCAATTCTAGGAAGAGGCTTCACTGGGAAATTAGCTTTGTTAAGAGTAGAAGGAGACCTTCATTGTAGCAAGTGCTATGGCAAGCTTAAATAACAGATAGGAGGGAGCCACACCCTGTTTCACAGGAAGTTTAAAACCCTACCTATGATGAAACACAAATCTTGATGACTTTTAATGCAGTGAATTTTTATCTGCTTTTCAAATTCTTGTCTTTGTGGAGATGACCTTCACAGGGGAAAAGTGAAATTGGTATTGTAATAATTTAAGGTTCCAGTGGACGCAGCACCAACTGGTGTTGGTTGGTTATAGGACACACTCATAATTTCAAAACAGGATTCCATGTTTCTATGATCCTCCAAGTGCTAGTCATTAGGTGCCTGACACTGTGAGCTCCTCTGGAGAGGCGCTAAGCACCTTCAATTCTCATTGCCTTGGGCCCCAAATTAACAAGGTATTGAAGCAAAAACACATGTTTAAAGTTAGGCATGTTCTTAGTAACTTGCTGAACTGGGGCATTAATCAAGAGTGAAGGATGCTGAACAACCCCTTAGGAAGTGCTCAAGATATCACTAAATCAAATCCTAGAACAAAATGGTAACTTTTTTTTTTTAATACTTGCAATACAGAAGACTAAAGCAAAGAGAAATGTGTCTCACACACAAGTGGTCAATGGAAGTGTAAGAGAGAGATAAGATAAACCCAACACCTCATTTTCTGCCTCATTCTCTGCACACCATCCAACCTGTCCACTGAGGGCTCAATGTAATGAAGATTTATACTGTGATAATTGAAAACAATTGCATAAATAAAGCACCGATTTGTAGCCTCTCTGTCCTAAACTCAGAGTAATAATCATGTGCTGCTTCAGGTGAGTGAAATGGATTGAATCTGAGGATTAAAACTGAATCTTTAAAACCAATAAAACATACATTTTTCTGTAAGTGGGAGTGATTCCTGCCCATTTCCTGAGCCCTGGAGTGTTATAAGATAGCTGTCAACCAAAAAAAGAACAATACATATAGAGCCAAATTCTTAGCTGATGTAACCAGCATAGCTCCACTGACTTCAATGGAGCTATGCTGATTTACACCAGCAGAGAGTCTGGCCTTTAGACTCCAACCTCTTTAAAGTAATTCCATAAACCAGTGATCTTCAATCAGCTTGCGAAGCAAAACCTGATTCCATGTTAGGAAATCTTGGAACTCATTCAATTCACTAATAAAGTGAGCTCAGATTCTTGTAGAGCTGATGCATGCAAAAAACTTTATTTTGCTGAAAAATGCAGATACAGGTCCACTGAAACAATTTGCAAGTTCAGGTTGGTTTGGGTGAATTGTTTTGGTAAAAAAAATAAGAAATTTGGAAATGTCAGAACAGTTTGTTTCCACATTTCTGAAGCATTTTGTTTTGGCTTTCCCCCAATTTTATTTCATAAACATTTTGAATGTTTTTAAAACCCCAACATCAACACAATTTTTTAGATGTGGTTCACCAAAATTTTGAAACATTTTCATTTTGGGTTGACCCAAAACATTTTTCCTCAGACCTATGCTGGACCCAAATAAATTAGTTATTTACAGCCATTGCCTTTTGATAGCCTTTACAATGGTTCAATTGTCACAATTATGATAAGGCAAAGTAGAATGAGAGGTTTGAATACTGCCCTTAAGTTAAATGCACAGAGTTCCATTTGACTCCGTACAGTTGCACGGCTGTAACTGATGGCAGAATTTGGCCCATGGAATCTAACCCTAAGAATGGACAGCTACAGTGACACAAATGTCTCGTGTGGACATCAGAGCAGGGGTTCAGAGTCACCTCCAAATGCCAACTGAGCTAAACCAGTACAAAAGGCAGCCAAAGGTGTTTTACCAAAGAAACTCCACAAAGCCACAAATTACATTGAAAGTGTTGAACACATATCCCTGAGCTTGTGTGACATCACACTTTGATCCTTCCCTGAACAAAATACAAAGAAGCACAGGTTCTGCTGAGAAATTATCAATTAAAATGATTCCTTTTAAGAACAGGATACCCAGTAATTTCGAACCTCTCTCTGTCCAATCAAGTAGTTAAATCCTTCATTTTATCTCTCTTTTGCAGTAAATGGGTTAAAATAAGTTGACAGGCCAGTTATTTCACATGTTCAAACAAGGTAAAGCCACCTCTTTGAGAACTAAGATAAATGCTGTAATGTCAATTCAAAGCTCAGAAAGCTATTTACACAGTGTCATTTTTCACTCTACCAAGGCAGAATGTAATGAAAAACCGACAAGTTATTGATGATTTGGCTACCTGCCTGCCTAAAAGAAATTGCATAGGTGCTTTATTAAAAAAAATAGCCAATGCAATCAATGCAAGACAATGGTTGGAAGCTTCCTTTAGGGTTTTGGTCTTCTCTGGAATGCCAATGGACTACATGTCCAAAACAAATTCTTACACTACATCTGTCAAGTTATCAATATGAAACTAATATCATCTCTGTTAGTCTCTAAGGTGCCACAGGTACTCCTTTTCTTTTTTGTGAATATCATCTCTGTTTGCATACAGGCACTGTGTGGCTAATATGTATTTTCTATCCTATTGTCATTTTCTTTTTGATGTTCAGAGCAGTTAAGAAATAATTAAATAGGTTCAAGGCAACCAACCCCTGTACCCCGAATCTCAATTAATACTCTTTAACTCAAGAAACATCTAAACTGCTAGGGAAAACCAATTTGCATTCTCTTTCTTATCTGGCTTTGCATTTTTTCCTTACTAAAATGGTACAGTTATATAGAACTCAGAGTAGCAGCCGTGTTAGTCTGTATTCGCAAAAAGAAAAGGAGTACTTGTGGCACCTTAGAGACTAACAAATTTATTTGAGCATAAGCTTTCGTGAGCTACAGCTCACTTCATTGGATGCATTCGGTGGAAAATACAGCGGGGAGATTTATATAGACACACAGAGAACATGAAACAATGGGTTTTATCAAACACACTTTAAGGAGTGAGCTGTAGCTCACGAAAGCTTATGCTCTAATAAATTTGTTAGTCTCTAAGGTGCCACGGGTACTCCTTTTCTTTTCACTTTAAGGAGAGTGATCACTTAAGATGAGCTATTACCAGCAGGAAGGAGGGGGAAGGAGGAAACCTTTTGTGGTGATAATCAAGTTGGGCCATTTCCAGCAGTTAACAAGAACATCTGAGGAACAGTAGGGGGGTGGGGTGGGGGTAGAAATAACATGGGGAAATAGTTTTACTTTATGTAAAAAGAAAAGGAGTACCTGTGGCACCTTAGAGACTAACAAATTTATTAGAGCATAAGCTTTCGTGAGCTACAGCTCACTTCATCGGACGCATCCAACGAAGTGAGCTGTAGCTCACGAAAGCTTATGCTCTAATAAATTTGTTAGTCTCTAAGGTGCCACAAGTACTCCTTTTCTTTTTGCGAATACAGACTAACACGGCTGCTACTCTGAAACCTTACTTTATGTAATGACCCATCCATTCCCAGTCTCTATTCAAGCCTAAGTTAATTGTATCCAGTTTGCAAATTAATTCCAATTCAGCAGTCTCTCGTTGAAGTCTGTTTTTGAAGTTTTTTTGTTGAAGGATAGCCACTCTCAGGTCTGTAATCGAGTGACCGCAGAGATTGCGCATCTACCAATGTGATATATGCCATCATGTGCCAGCAATGCCCCTCTGCCATGTATATTGGTCAAACTGGACAGTCTCTACGTAAAAGAATAAATGGACACAAATCAGACTTCAAGAATTATAACATTCAAAAACCTGTCGGAGAACACTTCAATCTCTCCGGTTTTCCTCCTTCTCCTGCCCCTTCCTGCTGGTAATAGCTCATTTTAAGTGATCACTCTCCTTACACTAAAAAGAAAAGGAGTACTTGTGGCACCTTAAAGACTAACAAATTTATTAGAGCATAAGCTTTCGTGAGCTACAGCTCACTTCATCGGATGCTCACGAAAGCTTATGCTCTAATAAATTTGTTAGTCTTTAAGGTGCCACAAGTACTCCTTTTCTTTTTGCGAATACAGACTAACACGGCTGCTACTCTGAAACCTCTCCTTACACTGTGTATGATAAAACCCATTGTTTCATGTTCTCTGTGTGTATATAAATCTCTCCACTGTATTTTCCACCGAATGCATCCGATGAAGTGAGCTGTAGCTCACGAAAGCTTATGCTCAAATAAATTTGTTAGTCTCTAAGGTGCCACAAGTACTCCTTTTCTATTTTGAAGTAGTGCTACTAGTTAGTTGGGAGTTTTTAGATGCTCTAGTTTTTTTTTAAAGGGGGTTGTATACATTACACAGTCAAAATAAAAATAAGTTAGATTTCAAATAACAGGCCAAATTCTTCTAATATAAGTAGTCAATATGGCCATTATTGTGAATAAGGTGAATTGCAGTAGGATAAAACTAATGAAGTAGCACAATGGGGATGAATTAAGTCCATCAAATCCAGGCTATTCCGAGACAATTCTAAAATTCCAATTTGACGGTTAAGTAATGCTAGTGAGCCCAAGAACTGCTATCATTTAAAAATCACAAACATACCTTACGGCTAATTCTCCAAAAACTAACTTTAGTTAGAAGAGTGACAACTGAGCATGTAGGTTGACATTTTCAAAGCAGAGTAGGGGAGTCTGATTCACATTATATCATTTTTGCAGCAAAACGTGTGCCTGAACTGCACACGCTACTTTGAAATTCTCAGTTTGAACACTTGGCTTCTGGAGGACACCTCCTGGGTTGTAGTGGTGCCGAGATGAATAGACTCTTCTGGAGCTTTTGCGTTAAGAGCCGTGCAGACAGCTGTTGGGAGCCATGAACGCTCCACCTGCCCTAGGCGGGGGGCCTGCAGGGTGGGGACACAGTCCAGGGCTGCTGTGTGCCCCCCCATCCCAGGCAGGTGGAGGGTCTGTGGCTCACAGCCTGCTCCAGCTTCTGGCTTGGCCAAGGGCAGAAGGGGAGGGGTAGGGCATGGAGGGGGCAGAGCCCCTGGCCCCACATTTTTGGGAAGGCTCTGCTGGGGCTGACTCCAACTGAGGCCTCACTATTGCAGAGTACAGTGGAACAGTCACCACTCATGTCTTACATATGGCACTCCTGTTAATATATCCCACAGTGACATTTCCCTTTTTTGCCACTGCATCACAGTGTTGACTCATATACAATTTGTGGTCTTCTGTGTTAAGTAAAGATGGTCTGTGACACAAAGGCATCAAGGCAAAGAAATCCAAACGTCAGGGCTGACACTATGAGTAAAATTTCAAAAAGCCAAGCTAAGCGAGTCAGGAGCCTAAGTGACTTTCAGTGAGATGTAGCCTCCTTAGTTACTTTTGAAAATTGGACTTAGGGATAGATTCCTAATTCCCAATATCTTTAAAAATCTGGCCCTCAGGCATATTTGAAAATACTACCATATCACCTTAGCTTGTCCCCTCAAGGCTTCATATGGCAGAAGTATAAATTTAAGGAGCCATGCGCCAGACCTCCAAGCACTGCATTACCTATGCTCAGAAGAAGATCAGTTTGAATGTTGCATTTCTTTGTTTTTACTAGATTTCATAAAAAAGAAAACCTTCTGGACTTAAACAATACGGTTTTGTGTCTGTGCGCTCATATATCACAAAGCTTGTCAAGGCTGCAACATAAATGGAACCAACTGGGAAAATTCCCATGAAGATAACAAGCACGCCTAGAGTATCTAGGTCAGATCGTACTGTAACAAAGCGCACCATAAAGGCCCCTTTATAAAGAAACTTGTTTAATTAAGATAACAGATGTTGCTATTATACAAGTCCTTGTGAGCAGCTATTTAATTGGACACTTTCACATTCTTTGCTAGCAATCCTGAACATCATTTACTTTTTTCCCCCTTACAAACAAACCGAATAAACAATTCACACACTGTATGTTCATACAAAGGAGAGTATTCTAATGGTAAAGGAGCTTAACATGAGCCAGAATGGGAGGAGAGTAATCTTTTTTGGCATAAAAGTAAAGTTAGTTTTCTGTGCCACTGTGCGTGTGTGTCTGGTAGCAGCATCAGTTTAATATTCAGTGTCTTTCAGGAAAACATTAGGAACACGAGCCCCCAATTTGTGGATTTTGAATATTAATTATTTTAACAGAATATTAACTGGTTTGGAAACGCTCAAGCTCTGGTTTTGATATGAGCTGGCAAACTGGATAACTGACAATAGGCCATGTGTGATGGAAAGGGAAAAGGATGAATGAGTGAATCTGAAGGCAAGACATAGCATAGGGTCTCTTGTCATCTTTGCATATTGCACAGCTCTGAGTCTGAAAAGGGAAGACAAGATTTCTCACTTACCTACACCTGGAGAAAGAGAGCACATCCAAATCCTAGCCTGCGTAAGGGCCAAATGCGGTCATCTCCTTCATGGGGATGGAAGGTGTTAAATCACAACTGATTCACTATGGTTCTGCAGCGCGGGCGGGGGTGGGGACTACTAGCTGTGAGCTGCCATGAAAGCAGATCGAGTACACCCTTTGTGCTGTGGAGATTTGCTTAACAGTGCCTATCTTCAGAAGCAGTACACAGCAGGAGTTAGGGGGTGGAGAGCAGTGAGCGGATTCATCATTATGCAGTTCCATAATGCTAAATTCTTTCAGATAGGGGGGTGTACAGGACTCTCATGTGCCATTGTTGTCCTTAGGCTATAGAAACATCTGTGGAATGGCTGCACAGCACCCCCACAACAAGCTCTGGGGCTTTTGGGAAGATTTCCTTCAACTAAACCCTTCTTGGATTATCCCTACAAAGGCTACTTACTGGAGCTATGCAGAAATGTGTGGGGAGTAGCATTTGGCATTTGGACAGTTACTAAAAATTCTTTTTTTTTGTGACTGGTCATGGAAAAGTAATAAGCTTTGATGTGTGTACAGAGAGACCGATATTTTAAAATGAATACCTACCACTTAAAACAGTGCCTTTCATCTGAAGATTGCAAACATTCATTTAGCCTCATAAACCCCTGCCCCCATGTGAAGTACATAAGTGTACTTAAGGATGCATCCGATGAAGTGAGCTGTAGCTCACGAAAGCTTATGCTCTAATAAATTTGTTAGTCTCTAAGGTGCCACAAGTACTCCTTTTCTTTTTGCGAAGACCTATGTTCTAATCCTTGCCCAACACTCCTCAACAGTGACATGATTTCACATCAACAGTGAGGTACATGCTGGGGAATAAGATAAGTTCAGACAAATATTCTTTTCATATATTATAAACACACACAAATGCAATAAGGTATTTAAAGAAAACCTAACTGAGGCTTCAGAGAGTTTGGTAATGCAGATTAATAAATCATATTGTACTAATGTTCCTTTGTATGAAGGTGCCAAACTTTATCCATTTAGTGTATATGGTACTGCTTGCAAGCTCTTTGGACTGTGCAATATTATAATTATTTGGACTATGGAGGATTATACTACAATGAAGGGGATATATATTTACAAATATTTAAAAATATGCTTTCTGATATAATTACATAGCTCAGGTGGATAGTTAACTAAATTATAGGGTATTTCTTACTGAATTTGAAATATGGGCATGGTTGTGCCTGAACATCATAGCTTTAGTTGACAGTGCTCTGTGTACCACCTGCATTTATCTGTAGTCACCCAGGGCCTGATTCTCTCTCTTTTATATTGTAAACCAAGAGTAACCACTATAGTCACTGACTTTAGTGGAGTTACTTCTGATTTACACCTATGTACGCTAGAGCCGAAACAGGCATTCTATCTATAACAGAGTAAGTTCCCTGCAGGAACCATACTGTAATTATAAATAAATGTAAATCTTTCCATAATAAGAACACCTGAAAAATAAAGGTTTTAAAACACAAGTTTAGGTAACAAATCTATCTAACATTATAACTGAATTATTATAAGAGGATTCAGAAAACCCTGTAGGAACAAGTCTGTCATGACTACCCCAACCCATTCTTTCTGTATGTTAGGGGGCTTATTCCTTCACCCACTTACTTCCCTAGTCCTTCTCGCATGAACAGAGAGCAACAATACCCAAAGTCCAAAGGTGCAAACAGTTTGATGTTTATTGGGGTGAACTTCCAGCAAGCATGATTCCAGTGTCCCTCTTAGTGTCCCCCTTCCCAGCTGTGACAACACAGAGCCTTACACCTGTGTCCCTGTTCCCATTCCTCCCCCTTAGCAAAACATGATTCCAATTTCCCCACCCCCATTCCATTCCCATTTCCTCCCTTAGCAAAACATGATTCCAATTCCCTACCCCCATTCCCTGTTCCCATTTCCCCACCCCACCCCCACACTTCCTGATTGACTGCAGACTATATAGTAAAACTTGAGTTCTGCTTAGCTATACCTTAACCAATCATTTTCCTGAAATTTAACTAACCAATCCTGACATATTGTAACATGCTTATATAACCAACTATATTCCACCACCTTAATTAGTTTATCCCCAGCAAAATTAATTATACAGCAGACAGAAACAATCACAGAACCTGACAGGTTTCAGAGTAGCAGCCGTGTTAGTCTGTATTCGCAAAAAGAAAAGGAGGACTTGTGGCACCTTAGAGACTAACAAATTTATTTGAGCATAAGCTTTCATGAGCTACAGCTCACTTCGATTATGCAGACAAACAATAGGAAAATGAGGACTACAGTGATAGAACAGGTTTCAGAGTAGCAGCCGTGTTAGTCTGTATTCGCAAAAAGAAAAGGAGTACTTGTGGCACCTTAGAGACTAACAAATTTATTAGAGCATAAGCTTTCGTGAGCTACAGCTCACTTCATCGGATGCATTTGGTGGAAAAAACAGAGGGGAGATTGATATACACACACAGAGAACATGAAACAATGGGTTTATCATACACACTATAAGGAGAGTGATCACTTAAGATAAGCCATCACCAGCAACAAATAGGGAATATGGTGAAACATATCAAAAACTTGCATGAAAGGTGCAAGAGTTTAAGAGAAGAGTTTTCCCTAAGAATCAAAAAGAAAAGGAGTACTTGTGGCACCTTAGAGACTAACAATGCATCCGATGAAGTGAGCTGTAGCTCACGAAAGCTTATGCTCAAATAAATTTGTTAGTCTCTAAGGTGCCACAAGTACCCCTTTTCTTTTTGCAAATACAGACTAACACGGCTGCTACTCTGTTCCCTAAGAATATGAATCTCCTCTCATTTATACCAGCCTCCCACTGGGGTAACTATTCAGTCCAGTGAAGTTGTTCCTGATTTACACTGGTGTAACTGAGAGCAGTATCAGGCCCTGTGACTGAACATGGCTCAGTTTCCATAGTTACCATGATTCATTTAGCATTTTTTTCTGACCAAAGTGCTCATTAACTGTTCAATGTTTAGAGCCCCGGCTCTGTTTCCAAAAGGATAGGGAAGGGAGAAGAAAGGTAGGGCCCACGTCTGCTCTCTCCCCTGCATGGTGTTGTGATCTGTCGATCTGGTTCAGACCATGCTGCTAGTCTACTAGTACTTTTGAAAAATTATGGGGCCAAATTGCTTGGCAGAGCTCAGGAAGGTGGTGGTGCAAAAGTTTGCAACCTCCTCTTCCCGATCCACAGACCTATCTAGCATAAGGTAGAGCAACAAGTCTACTCTACATTTTGCCAGGTGCTCAGAGTCTCCAGGGTCTACTCTGAGAACCACAAATTGCCAGAATCTAGGATGTCTGGCCATAACCCTTACGCCGAAGGCTTGGAGGATGGGAGCTGCTGTGGTAGCACTGAATTATTAAGAGTTACCCCAGGTTAGGGTAATCCTCTACTGGGCTGCTTCAGCCATATGTAATGTGGTTATGCACAAGGATTATGTTATGTGTTGCCCATAGAACATAATAGGCTCTGGGCTGTGAATAATGTGTTTGGATGTTCATGTAGCACCACGAACGGGTAATGAACTCTGGATCCATAGCTATGTAGGAGCAGTCTTTACTTCCAGAGCTGATTTTGCAACATTTCTATATCTATGCTATAGCTATATATAATTTAGGTTCTGGAGCCAAGATGCTAACATAACTTTGATGTAGTTATGCCTCCAAGGCAGGATTTCCATTATTATGGAGATGAACTGCCTTTAATGATTGCAATAATATAATTGTACCCCAGGGCAGAATTCCTAATAACACAGTGGTAGAGCTCTCAAACACCACTCAGAGATACCTCCAGGGCAGGTTGTTCATTAAGGCACAGAACACAGTAGTTCTGCCTCCAGAGAAGAATACAAAACCTAAAGCAATAAAGCTCTCTTTTCCAAGATAGGCTGTGCCTTCTGGGCAAACACTAAGCATCACATTTAGCTCTTCCTCCTGGACAGCAGTAGCCCCCAGAGCAGGATTCCTAGCAGCATGTGATGCATGTTATTTCTGCCTCTGGACGTTATTCCCTAATATTACACTCTGTCTACAAAGACACAAGAGCCCCAAGGTAGGAACTTGAACAATTGCCATGATATGGCAGAATTCAAAGCATCCCAGCGAACTGGCACATTAACATTGTTTTTAATTCCTCTTGGAATTGGAAGGACTATCCACACCAATGAACCTCCACAGCATCAGAGCTGAGGTTCAACTAGGAGAAGTATCCAGAAGTTTAGATGCTCGTCCAAAGTTCACAAATCTTCATTGTTGACTAGGCTGGAAATTTTGTGGGAACAGCTTTTCTCACGTGCTACCCAAAACTTCTGCTTCCAGCCCAGATGAAAATATCTCAGCAACAGCTATTCTTTATGCTTTTTCCATAGATTTCAACATATTTAAGACCAGAAGGGACCGTCATGATCAACTACTTTGACCTGCATAACACAAGTCAGAGAATTTCACCCAATGGAAGTCCAATAAATTGTGGTTGAACAGGAACATATCTTTGAGAAAGACATCCATCCCTGATTTAAAGGCTCCAGTTGATGGAAGATTTACCACAAGACTTTGGACCTTTAGTATTTTCAGTTTCAGTCTGAACCCAGCACTCACTCCTGCTCTGGCCCCTGTGGGCCTGATAAGAGAGCTGCAGTGACATAAAGGGGTTTACGATGCCCTGGCTCCTGCCAAAGGATTCTCTTGGCACAGGCACTGCAGGAGATATGCATAAGATGGTGCTATTACGATCCCCTTGCAAACCCTCGCATAGGGATGAGCTGAGGCAGGATGGGCATGGCAGGGCTGTACAGATTCTGAGCACTGCTGCTGTAACTTAGGCCCCTAAAGCTGTCTAAATTACATAGGGGGGAAGAGGTGATACAGCAACTGGATTGTGAAGATGCAAAGGTGGCTTAAAGCCACGTTAGCCTTCCCCTCCTCTGGGGCTTTGAGTTCTGTGCTGAGTATTTTAGGGGCAAAGCAAACAATCTCACCCTTGGCGTGCCCTGGTGTAATCAAATATGACCATAAGGCTTCTGTATTAAATTGCCTATTTTGATCTGTATCTAAAATACGGTCTGTGTGCTTGACTTCTAAGATGGAATGTTAGACTAAGCCGGAATCAGGCAGTTTCAACACCCTCCCGCAAGGGGGAGACAGCAATCAGGCCTCTGATTATAACCCATTGAGAATGAATGGGTTTAATTTCCCAAACAATGGAGCAGAAACCACTGCAGGGGCATTCTCCTGGATAGGCCCTGCTGAAAGATCCAAATCAGAAGTCAAATTTCCCCTGAGCCAATGGCTCATCAAGCTGACAGAGTTAAGGCACATCAGTTTCACAGCCAATAGCACACAAGGGAGTGATGTGGCCAGCATCTCATCCAACTGTCTTTGACTGCCGTAACCTGATACATAAGGTACCCATTTTGCAGCTGGGTGAACTGGAGGTGGCCTTTCAGTGTGAGATCCCGCTGACTGGAAAAACCCAGGTTGAAACACCAGAAGATACCACATCTTGGCTTGTAAGCAGAAAAGCTATTGACCAATATGGTAAGTGGGCTCAGAACCCTACACAGAAAGGGGATGGAGCTTTCTTGAACCAGTCAAAGAGAGACTAAGACTGGGAGACCCACAGACACACTGGAGGATCTGAGCTTTGCTAGAAGAATGAAAGATGGATTGTCTCTGTTCCTGTAAATTACAGGGAAAGCCTATCTAACATAGTTTAAGGGGAAGCATAAGGTTAGATAAGACTAAATACGCATGCAGGCTGTTGGTTGTATTAAGATCTATTTTTCTCTGACACTCTGTTCCAGCTGCTAAATAAGAGTACTTTGTGTGAAGAAGGCTGTTGTTCAATATCACTGGCCATGGGTTCCTGAAGGGAGGATCAAGCAGATGTCCACAAATCTATTTGGACCTGCAGAGTGATAAATGGTTAGTATATATGGGGTAGTGAACTCAGGACCTGGTCTAAGGGCTTGTCTACATGGCTAGTATGTCAAAGCATACTACAAGTTTCAGAGTAGCAGCCGTGTTATCTGAATCAGCAAAAAGAATGAAGAGTACTTTTGGCACCTTAGAGACTAACAGTAGGAAGATATAGTATGTATGGCAACACCCACTTTTTCATGTTCTCTGTGTGTGTATATATCTATATCTATATATCTATATCTTCCTACGCTATTTTCCACTGCATGCATCTGATGAAGTGGGTTTTAGCCCAAGAAAGCTTATGCTCAAATAAATTTGTTAGTCTCTGAGGTGCCACAAGTACTCCTCATTCTTAAAGAATACTACAGAACTTTTAGTGCACAGTAGCAGGGTCCATGTGGTCAGTTAGCATGCAGCAGATAGTGCACTGTAGATTCACACCCTGGCTTGCTGCACACTTATTCACTGTGTAGAGAACTGCATATTTCCACCCCAAAGCAAGCAATTGCAAGACTCGAGATCTGATCTGTTTCTGCATTCAGAAACACCAGGAAGGGGACAGGACCATGGCCCATGGTATGGAAAAATGAAAAGTGGGTGCAGGGGAAAAAAACCCTCTCAACATTTCAATAGAATCCTAGAATATCAGGGTTATAAGGGACCTCAGGAGGTCATCTAGTCTAACCCCCTGCTCAAAGCAGGACCAATCCCAAATTTTTGTCCCAGATCCCTAAATGGCCTCCTCAAGGATTGAGCTCACAACCCTGGGTTTAGCATTGCTCAAACCACTGAGCTATCCCTCTGCCCAAAAGTTTTTAAGTGCCTTTAAAAAGTTTGAGTTTGAATTTCATTCTAACAATAAATGAAATGTAGCAGATGAGAGACTTTTTTATATTTCCAAGCAGCCAGCATCCCCAATGGTACCCAGTTTTACATCTGGACAGGTAGGCTATCATGTATTTGTAATAATAAATACAGTATGGGAAACTTAGAAGGAAAAATGTCTTATTAAGGCATTAGGGCTGGGAGAAATAATTGGAAGAACAATAATTCTATTTGGGTCCATATGAAAGAATGTAGTGATATCATGCTTCAGATCTTGCATTAGTCATCATTATCTTCTTTGCTATTTTTTCCACAATTGCATCTGGCTCTCACCTGGCTCTCTCCAGTTAATATGAGTTAGTTACATGGAACAGATGTGATATTGTGATTTGCTAAGGCTTTTACACATGCGTAGTTAATATACTATAGTTAATGTGTCCTGTTGAACTATTCATGTATTTGATTATTGTTTTCCCATTAGAAGCCAAAATGATCTCACCTCATGAAATATTTTGGTGAATCACTCTCCTTAAATTCAGATGGTATCTATTACCTTCCAACTCCAACTGTTCTGTATCTAAACTTTTTCTAATAGTAACTATAGGAGTTAAAGTATAGTTTTCATGTTTTAGTTCATATTTTCTTCTGTGAGGAAAGGTTAAAGTCCAAAGAATTGTGCTTGGTCAGTATTGTATCACAGTGAGAGTACATATTTAGATGAGAAATATATATTCATATATTTTTCCTTCTAGATAGTAGCCCTTTGTCCAAATAAACCAACCCTCAATCACCCCAGCATCAGCGCACATGAAAAAATGTGCACAGGTGATTCTTATACAAACTTCAGATACAGAGTTTGGCAAGTGCAGAATGCAGGGAGAACAGTGAGCCCACAATTCTGAGATAGTAAAGGCTTAATTGTTCAACATTTTCTAATCTCTATAAAGTCTTTTGTCTGAAGAACAAGATATCTCAATTTTAAAACCCAATACATTCTGAGTCCTAAACACTTTTTTATAACTTTAATCTAGACTTGCCTCAGATTCTAGTTGGTGGAGGTAGCTCTATACTTTATTCACAGGATAAGACTGAATGAAATTCTGCAGGGCTCATCCAGGAACAACTTGCACTTACTTCAATGGGTTAAATGTGCAGTCTAGCCCACTTTAAAGAGGGAATGGGGCAAAATGACTGGTCTATTGAAAATGGCATCTTGAGAGTTCAAAGCAAACAGCACATAATGCAATAGCTTAATAAATAAATGTCAGATATTGCAACGCAATGAACACCCTTGTTTTATTGCAAGGCAATGAGCACCCTTGTTTTAGCATCTGGCCATAAATGAGCCTAAATTTTGACATACCATTCTAATGTTTGCAACGAGAATGGGGTTATTACAGGTAAGCAGTTCAGATAAAACAAAGCATGAGGCTAGACTTTCAGGTGAACCAAACCTGAGCCAGTCTAAGCCGTGAAAAAAGTTGGTACATATTTTAAAAGTAATATTTGGGCACTTCCGCATTTGCTGATTTGTCCATGACTAATTGAAGGATGAAGGATAAAGTCATCCTTGTGGGCAGGTGAAATGCCAACAGTACCAGAAGTCTTGAATGTAAGTATATTTTCACTGACAATATTTTAATAAACACATAGAATATGTGCACTAATTTTAAGAGCTATAAAATTCAGCTATCTGCTAGCAGTACAGGAATCTGCTCATTGATCTAATGTCACCAAAATTGGCATGTAACACTATCTCATAAATTCCTTGAGACAAATTTTCAAAGAATGGTTTCAATTTTTTTCCTGTGCATAATTGCAAGCACAACTGTTTCACAAATTGGGTAGATAAAGCCACCAGATATAAAAACATTCAGTACCAACACCTGACTGCATGTGCAAAAAATGTGCATGTGCAATCTTAGAGGCCATGTTGAGGCCAGTTGCAAATATCATCCTTGGTATAAAATAAATGTGACTTGGCCACTCAGAAAGTACTGTCTCCAAGTCAGACATTATAATTGCCAAACTAGTTACTTACCCCAAATAATTGCTGTTTGCTGGGAGACTGAATAATTTACAAGGGGATAATAATTTGCAGTTGAGAGTTTCAGGGAGAGGATCTCCTGGGAAATCTTTTTGAAGAACTATGGCTATTTGGAGCGATCCAAAGACAAAATATTTGCTCTTTAGACTATATCTTTAGTGGATAAGCTTCTTGGCAGGGCTTTTTTTTTTTTTTTTTTAAACACTATACAGAGCTTGGGATGAACACAAGAGGAGCAGCTCTTCAACCCCAAATACCACAGATTGAACGCTAGGTGTTTTTACATTTATTTGCAATTCATTTACAGGAAGCTATTAATGACCATTTTAGCTTTCATTGCTGAAAGCCCTTGGGTTGGAGCAAGCTAACAAAAGTAATGGATACTTTAAGAGTTTACCTCTCGTTTTCTTTTAGGATCTCTTTTCCTTTCTTCCAAGTATAAGTAGGTCTGGGGGAAGCTTTTGGCTTACACTCTATGATTACTTCACCGCCCACTTTAACAAGAGTTAATCTTTTCAAGAGGGTTTTGGAAAAATCTGGACCCAAAGCTGAAAAAGAAAAGTAAAAGCAGCTTAGAATTCACTCTGGAAAGAACCAATCGGGTTTCTTTTAACATTAGAATATTCTGGTGTATCCTCTCACCAATTTACATTTGTAACTTCCATAATTATCAACATCAGGAGCTACATATGCAGATTGCTTAGGAAAATAGATACTTTTGTGCTTAAAAGCTTAATTTATTTGGAAAGATATATTTAATAGCAAAACTTATTGGTAATGAAACCTAAAGATCACGGGCCAAATATTCAACTGGTGTAAATCAGTGTAGCCCTAATAAAGTCAATGGAACCTTGCTGATTTACACCAGCTAGGAATCAGGCTCCATTTATATAGTGCAATTTGGAGAAGCTCACATCAGAAATACTTATATGTTCAGTGGGTGTCATTCTTCTATGTTCATAACATAACAGTGTGTGGTGATGATGAAAGTATGCTAAGATGCCTAACAGTACACAGGAGATTACAGATCTCTTCCCCAGTACTGCGTGTGCATAACACAACAGTATGCAGGGAGGTGACTGTTGCCATAATTATGGAATGGAACACATAATATAAGACAATAAATGCTGTGATTTGAAGATGGGTTGAGTGACTCAGGGAATTTAGTGGGACATTTATGTTAGGTTCTCAGATTTTTTTTTTTACATAAATGTTTCTTGTTCTAACACTTTTTATTGTAGGTACAGTAACCAGCATTAAACTGTCAGCATTTGCAAACAATTACTCCACAGCGGCTTCTGAGATAGCACAATTTATTTTATACTTAGAATACCAAATAAAAGTGATATCTCGGTTTCCATCATGTTGGAGCTCTTGACAGATGTTGACATGCTAATAGTATCTATAATTTAAAGAGTCAGAAAAAGTAACATTTATATTCAAATAAGGTGCATAGTTTTGTATAGATACAAGAACTGATTCTCCTTTTACACTAAATAAGCTATAAGTACTATGAAGTCAGAGGAATTACATTTGTATAAAGCCAATTTTAGGTCAAAATAAGCTCCATAGTATACAAATATGTTCATTGTGTTCAGAATCAAACTTAACACCCATAGTGACAGTTAAAGGGTTTGATAAATATTTTTCAGCTGACCAAATACATCAAATGGAGCTGCCCCCTCCTCCCCAAATATAGAAGTTGAACTAGGCCTATGTCTACAATGCTCCTGAAGCAACAGGGTGGCACCAAACTGGATAGTGGAACCCAGGAGAAATTCAGTTTTCTTGAAGTGTCTACTCTCTACTCAATTTTCTGCCATCCACTCTGCCTCCAGTGCAAAAAGAATACAGGATAAGGAATAACTTCATGCTGACTAGGGGATGGACTATATGGTCTAAGACAACTCTTCTATCTCCAATTTCTGTGAATCAGTGAGTCAACTAACGTCTGAGCTGTCTTGCCTTTTCTGTGTGATCATAGATGGATCATTTCATTTTGGCATAGAGGAAAGTACAATATGTTATATAGGAGATGATCAAAGAACCAGAAAAACAATACTGGTGCTAAAAAACCTTTCAAAATAGAAGACACACAGTAAGGACCTCTACATATTAATATACTATATATATCAGAGTTGGTCACATTGCTCTTTGAGAACAATATTAATTACCGATTTTAAAATGAAACGTGCCACTTTTTTTTCTATTGAAAAATAATTTGGAAATCAATCCTTGAATAGATCAGTTACTTATAAATGTTTACTGAACAGTTTAGACAACTAATTTTCAGAATATGGTTTGCTTGCAAAGTATTTGCATTGACCATTCACTTTTGTTACTCGCATACATGTGTTCTATGTATAGTAGCCTGAGACACAAAGTACTAGCTCCCGGATGGTATGAGATGGCTTAACTTTCTAAACTGGAAAATAATGAACACCACATTAATTGCCGAATCATCATTCTTGTCATTTTGTGGGGGGGCCGGGGGGGGGGGGGAGAGAGACAACCACACAGGAACTACTATGATTTACATATAAGATACTGAATATTGAGCAACAGCCTAAATATTTGTGAAGAGATAATATAATCCTAGGAATCACAGAAAATTGAACTCAGGTCTTGGAGTTACCAATATATTTGTAAAGCAGGTTTTTCAGTATTCTACTAGTCCTTCTATTTCAAGCATTTATCTGGAACAAAGAACTGGTCTTAATATAGAAGGAGGATCAGTTCCTTAACAGCACAGAGTCATTGCAACCTTAATGTGAACAAAGCAAATCTAGAATTAACCATATCTTTCTCTCAATCTGCAGGTTTTTAAGGCTAACTCTTTAAGGTCTTTGCTAGTTATGCATGAGCAGCTCTCTTAGACTTGTTCTACATTTGAGCTTGATGAAGATGTAAAACACTGTATGTAAAGACCCCGGGCGCTCCTTGCTTACCCATTACATTTGCACAGGCCCTGATGAAATGAGGTATAATACAGAATAGGACTGCTATCAGACAGGCAGAGTGTCGTACCAGCACAGGGATTTATTGAAGAGGCAGACAGAATAGAGAAACGGGGATTTTGTTTGCTGCTTTAAGAGATGCTGACCTTGAAGAGTTGGATTTTCTTGGAGGTGAAGTATCAGGGTAAAAACCATCTAAAATCCATCCCTGTTTCCTGTGTGGATAATGGAAGCTATTGCTCTGGCCCATTTCCTCATGTTTCCTGTGTCGATATGGGAAGCCATTGCACTATACTCTTTCCTCTCTGGAGGCTATTGTTAGGATCACCCACCAACTCCACAATATACTGGCCTAGAGCCTCAGCTGCAGCCAAACACTGGAAAAGTAAAAGTGGCTTTCAGCCATGTTTTTGTACTCCTGATCTTGGGGCTGTTGTGAATTTGTCCAGTCCACAGGAATGAGAGAGCAGTCTCAGGGCTACTCTAAATGACATCAGCTGCCAACAGCCCCAGGAGGCTATTCTATCATCCAGAGATTATTGGGGCACAGGTAAGCCCTAGACATGCCCCCTGTACCAAGGGCAGCCTGCATGCAGGGAAGAATCTGGGTCTTTATCTTATGCTAGGTTCTGCCTACCTTACAAGTTCTGTAGCAGTTCTGAATAGACTGGAAAAAGCATCAGTAGGTTTATCTGGATTTCTTTTTACAGTAGGCAACATGCCCAATAAATCTTATCACTGTGAAGCCTAATTTGTTGAACATGATTGTACTTTCCTCGAGCAGCAAACTTCCAGATGAAAATGTTTTTTTCTATGTAGGCATCTCTCAGGTTGATAAAAGGATGACCTACACTGAAATGTGATGTGCAGAACATACCTCATGCCTTGTTCCTAAGGACAAAGCAAATCAAACAATGGTACTGAACATTCTCTTTGAAAACTCCTAAGACTAGATTGTTTAATCAGAAACTCTAGTTTCTCCTTGGAAATGCTGCATGTAATTTGACCTCTTTACTGGTTCCCTCTTTTCTCTCTGATGGAAAGAATTTTCCCAGCATTGTAAGAGAGCAAATTAGCTACTCAAAAGCTTATGCTGAAGAAAGGAAGGAAGGAAGGGCAGCTTTCTAATTCAGTGCAGAACTAGGAGTCTGGAGACATGAGTTCTATCCCTGACTCTGACATACACCTCCTGGAAGTCCCTTTAGGTGTGATTCTGATCTCCCACCAGTTTTATGCTGCCAATGAATACTATGGGGCTACTCCTGATTATCAAGAGGATAAGTGAGAGGAGAATCAGAATTAGTCTCTCTGTGCTCCAGCTTCCCCCTCCGCAGATAAGATAAGGAGACAAGATTTCTAGCTCAAAGGGATGGTTTGAGGCTCAGTCCATGGATCCTTGTAAAACTGACTGGTTGGCTCCTCATTATTTGAAACTCTTTTTATCATATGGTATGAAGGGATAGCCAAAACCCCTGGTTAAATGGAATTGTATAATATGCAAGACCAACAACCAGCCTGTCTCTCTATTCTGGACTTGCTCTAGTGTAACACAAAATGACCCTTATTTTCCTCTTGCTTACATCAGTTTTACCAGGCATAACTCCACTTCAGTGAGTTACTCTTAATGTACTCCAGTGCAACAGAGGCCAATATATCAGGCCCAATGGGTTTACTTGCTGAATGGACCTCAGAGTGCATAACACTTTTTATGACAGATTTCAGAGTAGCAGCCGTGTTAGTCTGTATCCACAAAAAGGAGTACTTGTGGCACCTTAGAGACTAACAAATTTATTTGAGCAGAAACTTTTGTGAGCTACAGCTTACTTCATCACACTTTTTATGTGTGGATTGACAATCATTTGGCAAATGAGCTGCTCAGCGCGTACTCATAGCAGACTGTCGCAAAACAAAAATGCATACAGTGGAACCCTCTTGTAGTATAGTCATAGAACAATTTGACTGTAAGCAGATACACAAGAAGAAGTGCAGTTTCACTATTGCAATACATTGACACAATTTATAGCTGTCATTATGCTCACTGAAATGGATATATAACATGGGCATGACCCAATGAAATCAGTCTGTCTCGTTGATGTTACGGAGTCTCTGGCACTTCCCTTTTTGTGGTGTCAAAACTCTGTGTAAGGTAGAGGTCTTTTAGGGATTTAGGGGTTGAAAAGGGTGTCAGCATTGTGAGTGTCATTCTCAGGGTGAAAAGGCTATTAAAAAAGGAAAGTTTTGCAAAGTTTCCTAAAGAGGATTCAGTTCAGATTCTGTATTCAATAGACAGACTTATTGAGTTCAACATGCATCAGTTCCCAACTGCACTATCACTGGTTTCCACTGTCTTATTAAAAGGCTGATATAGGGGCTTCTAAACACCAAGAGGGTGTAGTAGGTCACCAATTTTCCATGCTCAGGTCCTTGTATTAACAACAAGATGGAGTGATGTGAGGAATTCTTTGTTTCGTGTATAACCATCTGCCTCAATAATTGTTATTACACTTGTTTCCTTGGTGCCAGAGGTATATTGATGTACTCTTGCTGAGACATTTAAGCTTAGCAACATTGGTATAGGTAACAAGAGATTTTCAGTTTTTAGGAAAGGAAACTCACCAATTACACTCAACTCCGCACTGGTGAAAATGACTCCATGTCTGTTTTCTGCTACACACTGATACATGCCTGCATCTGACAGATTCACATTTGTTATTGTAAGTGCTCCATGTTCTATCTGAATTCTGTCCTGTAGAACAACAAAATAAATAAGGAAACCCCACCTCAGAATTTATGTTACAGCAGCTGTGTCATCTCTTATATCACAGGGGACAAGAAAAAATATTAATATGAACAATTTACATGCTACAATCTATTTGTCTGTCAACTAAATTTATATCAGGTTAGACGTTAAATGGAAAAACCAATACCGTAGTTGGTAAATGCAATTTAAATTGGAGGACTCTCCCTTGAGTTCTCATTGATTTAATACCTAAACCATTCAGATTAATATCCCCTTCAAAGAGATAAACTTGAATCTAAAAATGCACTTCTGTTTTAAGGTAGTGTATCATGGTCAAATACATTCTTGAGAACATTTAAAACAGTTGAGTTATTAGCCTGTAGCCCTCTGAAGGTTAATAGGAATAGTAATCATCTTAGGTAGTGCAGAGAGAAACATTTAAAATCAGCTGCAGTTTACTGGAAAAAAATGTAGATGTTAATAATTTAATGATCCTTTACTTTATTTCTGCCACTAACGTGATTTAAGAACAAGACCATCTGCTAGTGACCAGCATGAAGTAAAATTAGCATGTGGAACAAAAGACCATGGTATCATTTGTCAGCCTAAGGATATGGAACTCATATTATCAATTTTAATAAGTACAGCAAATGTTCCCTCCCCCCTGGGAGTTCTGCCATTTTTAAAAAATAAGTAATATAAAGAGCTATTGACTTTCTACTTGGCTGCAGGGTGGCAATTTAATGTTTGTGCAATCTTTATTAGGACTTGATCAAATCTAGGCAGCCATGTCCTTTCACATTAAGCGGAGGGAGAAAAATGCAGATAACCCTTTAGTAATTTGCTTTAGTTTTGCCGTATAATTGAGACAATAATGGGACTCAAAGTTGCCCTCTAGTGAGAGAAGGAGTGGGGCGGGAGGAGAGTGAGCTTTATCCCCTACTTCTATGGATTGCTAATCTGTAGGAGGTTCTTCATGGCACTGCTAATGGCAGGTCAAGTCTCTGGTCACCTATACAGGAACAACTCTAAACAAGAGAAATTGGATTATTGTTTAGAGACTGGAGGAAATGCCAAAATTTCATTAACATTTGAAGTTCAGCTGAAAAGTATCAAATGAAAATCATTTTATGTCCTAAAACCCCATGGTACCTGATTTTACTGGGCCCCCTCGACCATCAGGTTAGTATTATGAATTAATCGTTCCACAGAGCTATAAATAGTTGAAAAAGTATAATTGCTTCATATACCCTGTTTTCCCTAATATAAATCTTTTCTGAACCTGTCCTGAAGCCTTCCCCATCATCCTACAGAAAGTAAGGGACTATTTTTCTTTGATACAGGAACTCAATGTCATATAATGGCATTGACCCATGAAGGTAGAAAATATGCTCTAACTTGAATTTTAAGGCTCAATCACTGTTTGCACTTCTATTTCAAAGGCAGTGAACTATGCAGACATGAGAAAGCTGCCAAATCAGCAGAATCCTTATAGAACATTCTGCAAAAGGCCACCTCGTTCAAAGAACAAAGTCATTAGACTTCAGCAATGTTCTTACCCGAGGCATCAATGGCTCACCATCCTTTAGCCAGCTGTATGAAGGCTTTGGTCTCCCATTTGCTTTACACTCCCAAAAGATGCTTTCTTCTATAGCATTGTGAGCATCACTTATTTTCTGAATCCAGTTAGGTGGTGCTGCAGTGCAGAAAGTAATGATAAAACCACATGTTTGTAAACAAGAGTCTATTTTCTAGATGCCAGCAAACTCCCCAAATAGCTTTCCTCAAAGAATCACATATTTAATACCATTGGATTCGCTTTGGGGATTTTTTCCCTAGGGGTCCAATTCTGCTCCTTTTGAAGTTAATGGGAACAGTATCAGGACCTCGTTTCCCAACTTTTATTTTTAATATAAGTATTAAATAAAAAAAAATTGCATCTTCAGAAATGAAGTACTTCAGCACATGAGAAGTGCCATTGAAATAAATGGGACTGCTGGCATGCTTGAAGTTAGTGCTTTCCTGATGTTTTCATGAACTGGGCCTCAGTGGCCTGCGGGATCGCAGCTCTCGATCAAAACCCTTTGAGCTTTGGGAGTGTTAGGAACCAAATTCAAGCACTATTCAGATCTAAGTTCAGATCCTAATACCACATCTTGGCCCCTTGCTAATTTAGGGACAGATCCTGCAAAACCCGAGCTACTCGTGAATAAAGGATACATGTGTAGAAAAAAGCATTTCATGTCAATAAGAGTTCAGAGGATTGGGACCTTAATACAGTAGCGTTTAAAGTACTGACTTCACATACTTAATCTTCTAAATAGATCTCTGTGAAAACTGGCATTTGTTGTTTGCAGGTGTCTGAAAACCTTTTTCTAGTTTTGTGTTAGGTAGGTTTCCACACCCTTATATTATCCTTACTCAAAACTGAGAGCAAATTTCTGCTGTAACTCTCAAGTTTTCCTGGAAACCACTGAGTTTATGCTATCTCCATAAAACGACATTGACATAGGTTTGTCTCTAGTCCACTGCACAAAACCCCATTGAACGTTTCAAAAAACTCAGTCTGAGCTTCAGGACTGTACTAAAGTCAGATGTGTTTCAGGTTTTTCTTAAAGGTAGATTTGCCCTACTTTAAAATAACAAACACAACCTGAAAAGATTTAAAAAAATATTACCAGCAGAGGTCTCCAAGAACCTGAATAATATTTTTCAATACTTTCCCTCGATAATCAGATAAAACAATTAGGATTTCTCAAACAAAAGACAACAGCTTTATAAATCCCGTTTAGCCTGAGATGAGGGATCAGAGAAAGGTTTGAAAGAATAGATGAACAAAACAAACTTGATAACAAACACCAAATGTTAAATTGAATGGAAACGTGACATCACTACGCTTTAAATACTGAGGTGTCCATCTTTATATGTTCCTGCTGATAGACCCAAGAAACCTCAAAGAGCTGGGATGCTTTTTTAGTATTCTGCCTGGGGAATTAGTTTCAGCTGATGTTGCTGTTCATGACAGATATGCACCTAATTCCACATGTGCCACATTGAATATTTCCCCTCCCACTGTGTCTATAAACAACAAATCAAAGGGAAAAAAACACAGAAATTTGCATAGAATTTTAAATACACCACAGAAATACTCAGTGGGGATTACAAAAGCAGAAAGGCAAACTTAATATGGTGAAACAATGTTAATGTAGAACTTAAACAGACCTCACAACCAAAAATGGAGAGGTGGACATGGCTTAAGCCTTCCTACCTTTCCTACTGTTATACTTTAGGCTTGTTCATTACATGCATCCCAAGAGTCATAAAAAGGGGAGGTCATGAAACATAGCAAGATGGGTGGCAATTGCTAGCACTGTATTGAATAAGACATGAAGTAATGAGTTCCGGCACACATTCCTTCTCTCAGTGCAACAAGTTCCAAGATTTAATGCTATCTGCAAGTTAGAGCTGACTGCACAATTTGTCCACATGGCTACTATTACTATTAGCATCTAACTCATAACTTTGAAGAAAGCCTTAGGATACCCTTTGTTACGAAAGGAGCTCTATAAAACCTCCTTTTTGTTTTGTTCATTTCCCATAAAACCCCCAAGTTGCTCTTTTTAAAAAAATAGACAAAATAATCAAATGAAGAAAATCTACATAATCTGGACAGTGTGTTCTGTGGCATAGTTATATTGGAATGGCATATATAAATTGGTTCAGGTGAAATTATAAGAACTCAAATTCTATAATAGATGAGATTTTAGATCTTTCTTTTTCCTTTTGTGGCTATCAATCTAACATTCCTTGCATAAGCAAAGATTTCACCCATGCAAATGGCAACTTTTTGCCTGTCCAATTCTGGACTGAAGGACTGAGCCAGTGTTTATGAACTGGAAGGAGCAATCAGATCCCTATGTTTAGAACATTCCAGTCTTTATTTTATTCAGCTTACAAAATCTTAAATCCTAATGCAAATAATTGCATCGAGACTCAAACTTCTGATGCTGGAAATGATCCAAGCAGCTACAGAAGCTATTCATTTCAACCTCTTGTACAGCACCTGTGAGCCACAGACTTAAACGTATCCCAGTGTTCATCCATTCTAGTTATGTGAACTGGTTAAACTTTTTAACCTAATGCTATTTACGATGCAGACAGCTATCATGAAAGCTTAGTAGGTCAATAATAAATCTCAGTGACAACAGCAGGGCCCATTGTATCACAGGAATGCAGTTCTGTGGTTCTCTTTGGGAGACATTCCTAATTAGCAAAAAGAAAAGGAGTACTTGTGGCACCTTAGAGACTAACAAATTTATTAGAGCATAAGCTTTCGTGAGCTACAGCTCACTTCATCGGATGCATTTGGAAGCTGTAGCTCACGAAAGCTTATGCTCTAATAAATTTGTTAGTCTCTAAGGTGCCACAAGTACTCCTTTTCTTTTTGCGAATACAGACTAACACGGCTGCTACTCTGAAACCTGATTCCTAATTAGGTCAAACTCTCCATTGAACCACTTATTCTAGAGAACACAAGACATTCTCCTAATTTAGTTTTATGTAAAACACCAGGGCTGGTTTATGAAGTAGGTGTGTTTGAGCCATCAGCACCAGCTACCATAATATAATGAAATTTTGACATCCTCCCATTGGGGATCATACAAAGAAGCAGTAAAGTGATACAAAGCTTCAAGCAGGCTAATAATAAAAAAAAAGGTGTAAGGCCAGGTGTGCATTACACACTTTTAACATCATAGCTATGTAGGTCTGGGGTGTGATGAGGTGTGATTTATGACTGACACGGCTGTGCTGGCAACAGCTGCTAGTTTAAAGGCAGCTATATTGAAAAAGCTGCTTCTTTGTTGGTAGAGCTCTTCCAGACCCCTGAAAACTCCCGAAGGAAAAAGCTAGGTCATTAGACATCATAAAAGCAGCATGGAAGCTAATTTAAGAATAATATTAACATCACAAGAAACTGGCATATGTCACATCTATGAGAGAAAGGAAAAAAAGGCAAGAAAAAATACAAAAACGGTTGAATGGATACGAGTATTCTTTAAAGAAAAGAAATCCATCTCAAGTGATGAAATCAGGGCCTGGAGCTCAGTCTCTGGCAGCTACAATGTAAAGTAGAGATTAAGGGACACATTTCCAAAAGCCCTGCTTACCTTTTACCACTTTCAAAGGTTTAAAGATTTAGTTTAGGTCATTTAGACAGCTAAGTGAGTAACTATACTCAGATTAGGGCTGCCAACTTGGTAATATTTAAAAACCAGACACTCCAGCAGCAGTGCTGGACCCTCCCTTGTCCCGCCTCTTCCTCCCGAGGCCTGACCCCTGCCCTGCCTCTTCTCCGAAGACCCCACCCTTGCCCCGCCTCTTCTCCCAAGGCCCCACTTTTATCCATGCATCTTCCCCCCTCTTTCCCCTCACTTGCTGCTTTTCCCTGCCCAACTCAGGAGGGACTCGCCTGCTTTGCCGGGGTTGGGAGCTACAGCTGCCTGACACAGGTAGGAGGTGGCCTTAGCTGAGTAGGGGCTGGAGTGGGTGATGGAGTGGCCACCTTGCCTCCCCCATCCATGGTAACTGGACTCTGGGTGTTCTGGCAGTAGAGTTGACTGGACACTGTCCGGTCCCTTTTTGACCAGACTTTCCGGTCAAAAGCTAGGTACCTGGTCACCTTAATCCAAATAAGTGCAAATATAGTCTGGCACTTATATATCTAAATAGCCTAAGCTGTTTTTGCAATTATTGCACAAATTGCAAGTGCCAAAAAGGAGACCCAGCTAAGGCTGGACCTGCACTAAAAGGGTTAAAAACAAGTTTGAAGATGAAATAGACAAAACTAGCAAAGATGTGTCTGGAGCAAAAGAGGAACTAATACACATATTGTTAGATTCACAATTGCTATATATAGACTTCAGTGGAGCTAAGCCAATTTATAGCAGCAGAGGACCTGGCCTAGGCTGTGTAATTCATCATGAACAGCAGATACTCTACTGAAGGGCTAGAAGACTATTGTTGTATCTATTCTTTATGAAGACGCTGAAAGTGAACCTGGGAATCAGAGCACAGAGCCGAACACTAGTACTAACTAAAACAATTGAAAAAAATAATTAACAATAAAGCATTTTTTTGTTCTGAAGCACTACATAGTGAATGATGTTTGTCCCCTATGAGGGACAATTAAGCACACGTTATATGGGACAAAGAAGAACGTAGTCTCACTAATTCATACATCCCTAATCTGTTAGAATTCTTAGTGGCCATGTGAAGGCAGATGACAAGCTGTTTCCTTTTCTCTACCCTCAATAAAAAACAAATGATAATCCATTTATCTAACAAAGCTGTGCAACTTCAGGAGGTTCATGGGCTTGAATGCTGTATCCTCATCACCTACCCTTCAGCTGTTTGTGTCTGGAGAAAGTAACCCATTCTGGAAAGGGATTGTCTTTTCTCTGTTTGTACAGCACCAGCACAATCCTGACTGGGGCCTTTTGGTCAATACTATAATATCACAGAAGTAGAAGTAGTAGTTTACCGCTGGGGGCTGCAGGAAGCGGTGCGGGCCGAGGGATGTGCTGGCCGCTGCTTCCCGCAGCCCCCATCGGCCTGGAGCGGTGAACCACAGCCAGTGGGAGCTGTGATTGGCCAAACATGTGGACGTGGCAGGTAAACAAACCAGCCCAGCCTGCCGGGGGCTTACCGATCCCTGCATTTGACATTATGTTGTCTAGTTATACCAGCCTATTTCCTGTTTCATAAAACATTTTGTACAATTTCATATTTTCTTTTTTTGCCTTTTGTAATGGCACTGATAGTCATGTGTTACAGACTCAGTATACCTTTATAAAGGGAAGCATTATGCTTGAAGTTTTTGCTATTTACTCACTTATGCACCAGACTGCAGATACTGCAAGAATCTGTGGGAATTTGGAATGTCTTATGATTATCATTCAAACTCTTATTTTTAACTAATAAACTATACTAAATATCATACTGATTTTATTGTATTTTAGACAAACAGTATTTTATTTCACCTCAAGTCTTTTTGGACTTTAAAAAAATAGCCTATGATTTCAAGCCCCAGCCCTACAAAGACTTACTGCACCTGGTTCTTGGTACACCTCTCTGGCAGTGTAAAAGGGACTTAGAAGCAGGTATAATATAATTTACATTTAAGGCTGCTTTACATTGCCAGAGTGGTATAAAGTGGCCTTAGCATAAGTGAGACTCAGGTCTTTGGATTACAGTAGGAATACTCATGTGTGTAAAGGATTAAGGAACTATACTGGCAATCAGGAGAGTTGGGGTCACTGCCCAGCTTTGCCACCAACTTTCTGAATGACATTGGGCAAGTCAATTAATCTCTCTGTTCCTCAGGTTCCCATCTGTATAATTAGGAGAGTAAGGCTATGTCTACACTAGCACTTTTGTCGGTATAACTTATGTCCCTTAGGGTTGTGAAAAAACACCTCTCTGAGCGACATAAGTTACACCGACAGAAGCGCTGGTGTGGACAGCCTTATGTTGGCAGGAGATGCTCTCCCACTAGCATAGCCACAGTTCTTCATTGGGTATGGTTTAATTATGTTGATGGGTGAGCTCTCTCCTGTCGGCATAAAGTGGCTAAAATGGAGATCTTACAGTAGCGCAGTGGCATAAGTACAGCTATGCCACTGTGAAGTCTCTACTGTAGACATAACTTAACACTCCCTTTGTCTGTCATGCACATTCAGGCCCCCAGACTTGCAAGCATTTACTTAAATTAACTTAACTTTATTCACATTGAAGCTAATAGGCCTACACATGTGCTTAAGTTAAGGATATGCATAAGGGTCTGCAGGATTATGGCTTTCATTTGTAAGTTCTCTGAGAAAGGGGCAGTCTATAAAGAACAGTATTACCCTACAATTGTATTGTATTACCCTACAATAACTGTTGTTATTCCTCATGTCATCAGTGTGGATTCCATTATAGGAGTGCATGTACCTTATGCTCACAAAATTGGAGTCTTTTTACCACCAGGGTCACATATATGCCCCAAGCCTCCCAGTGCTCCCATATGAGGGCATAAAGGATGATGCAGGGCCCTCAGATCCCTCACAATCCAAAGACCATGTCACTGAGAGCACTGAAAAGTGGGGATGGAGGATGATCATGGAATCTGCATTAACAACAATCTCTGTAACCCAAGCACACCCCAGTGGCCAGAGGTCACTCTACAGCACCCTGCCTCAACTACCTACACTCTTCAGGATCCTTTAAAAAACTCAGTTTAAAGGTAGTTCAAACAATCCCCTCCTAAGATCCTATTTATTGAGTTCTCAGGCACATATGGGCCCTCTGGGCCTCAAACCCACTTCAGTATCAAAATAACGCTTTCAAACATAGAACACAAACTCACACATAGTCTTCATCCCACTTTCAATTAGGCACAAACCCAGCTCCCTGAGGGACTGCCTTTCTGCTTCTCCCGCAGCATCTCCTGCCTAGAAATCATCCTCCTTCACAGGTCTTCCCAGCTGACCCTTTGGAGTCTCTCCCCAGCTTGGGAAGGATCTCTCTCATTGCCTCAAGAGCTTTCTGCACTCTTTCCTGCTTCTTGAGCTTTCCCCTGCTGACTCAGAGACTTTCTGTTCCCTGCAGTGTGTAAAATATAGCCAGAGTTTCCTGGGGCTCCCACCTTCACTGCAACCTCCTGCTCCTTTTTGTACTGGAATTACCTGATTCCTCTCAGGTGGAGATCAACCTGTAATGGAGGTTGGCTTATCCCCAGCCTCTCCAGCCCATGAGGCAAGCCACCCTGTTTCAATCTCAAAGAACCACAGTTACTGTAGGGCGGAGGTGGGCAAACTACGGCCCGCGGGCCACATCCTGTCCGTGGGACCCTCCTGCCCGGTCCCTGAGTTCCTGGCCTGGGAGGCTAGTCCCCAGCTGCTCCCATGATGCTCCCCCTCCCCCGCTGCCAGCGCAATGCTCCGGGTGGCGGGGCTCTGAAATGCCTAACTCACTTTTGAAAATGATTTAGGCTCTTAAGTCACTTTTGGGTAAATTTTTAAAAAGCACGTAGTCTCACTGAATGTCAATAGGGTTTAGGTGCTCAAGTGCTAACATCACTTTTTAAAAATGGGAGTTGGCACTTTTGAAAATTGATTTCACTTGGAAAAGGCCTTTTAAAGACATCATGTAGCCATTTGTTTTCTATAGTTTACATTATTTGCTATCCATGAAAACTTGTTTTACATGGAACTTGTAAAAGAGGTGCATGGCAAAGCTGAGAGCATTTGCTCAGCTGCCATGGGGCCAGTTCATACTGGAACAGCTTACTGGGATGTTTGCCATGTGGAGGATGACATTTTGTTCTCAAAATGGCGTCCTCCACACAGCGTGACCTCAAACTACACGGAGGATCCAGAGCAAAATGGTGTCTACCGCTCAACATGTGTGTGAGGTCAGAGTGGCGGGGGCATCCTGGTAGTTGTCCATTCAAGACTACACCACAGAGTGGAAGTAAAAATCAGAGCTGAAAACATGTTTTGCACCTTGAATAGTCATAGCTTCATAGATTCCAAGGCCAGAAGTGACCCTGTGATATCTAGTCTGACCTCTGGCAAAACACAGGCCATATAACTTCCCCCAAATACTTCCTTTTGAACTAGAGCATCCGATTTAAAAAAAACATTCAGTCTTCATTTTAAGATTGCCAGTGATAAAGCATCCACCATGACTCTTACTAAACTGTTCCAATGGTTAATTACCTTCACTGTTAAAATATTACACCTTATTACTAGTCAAAAATTGTCTAGCTTCAACTTCCAGACATCGGATTGTGTAATACCTTTGTCTGATAGATTGAAGAACCTATTATCAAATACTTGTAGATACTTACAGACTGGTACTCACCCCCTAACCTTATCTTTGTTAAGCTAAATAGATTCAGCTCCTTGAGTCAAAGATTTAAAGAGTAGTTACCAAGAGTTTACTGTCAAACTAGGAAGATGTATCTAATAGGTTCCCTCGAGGTTGTGTCCAGGGTGCTGTACTAATCAATATATTCATTAATGACTTGGGTAATAGGGTATGCTTACAAAATTTGTGGATGGCACCAAGCGGGTGGGATTGCATACACTTTGGAGGACAGGATTAGAATTCAAAATGACCTTGATAACATGGAGAGTTGGTCAGAAATACAAAATGGGGAATAATTTGCTAAGTGGTAGTACTGTAGAAAAAGATCTGGGGGTTACAGTGGATCACAATTTGAATATGAGCCAACAATGTGATGCAGTTGCAAAAAAGAGAAATATCAAGCGTAAGTGTATTAATAGGACTGTCATATCAAAAACATGGGAAGTTATTGTTCTTCTCTACTAAGCATTGGTTAAGCCTCAACTGGATCATCACACTTTAAGAAAGATGAGGACATATTGGAGAGGGTCCAGTGGAGAGCAAGAACAATGATAAAAGGTTTAGGAAACATGACCTATGAGGAAAGGTTAAAAGAATTAGGTATGTTTAATTTTAAGAAAAGAAGATTGAGGGGGGCTGTTATAAAGAAGATGGTGATCAATTGTTCTCCATGTCCACTGACCAGAGGAAAAGACCTTAATCTGCAGCAATAGAGATTTAGGTTAGATATTAGGAAAACTTTCTAATTATAAGGATATATACGTACTAGAATAGGTCACTAAGGGAGGTTGTGGAAATGGAATCCTTGTCACTGGGGGGTTTTAAGAACAGATTAGAAAAACACCTGTCAGGGATAGTCTAGATTTACTTGTTCCTGCCTCAGTATTGGGGACTAGAGCAGATGACCTCTCCAGGTCAACTTCCAGTCTTATGATTCTATGATAAGCCCTTTTGGGTTATTAAAACACATTTTGTTTGCTTGTGTTCCACTTACCAGGCGATCCAAATCGTTGTGGCAATCCAAATCACTGTGTATCAGTGACCTGTCCTCTTCATTATTAACCACTCTCCCAATGTTTGTGTAATCTGAAAAGTTTATCTGTGATGATTTTATGTTTTCTTTTAGGTCACTGATAAAAATGTTAACTAGCAGAGGGCCAAGAACCAACCCCTGCAGGACTCCATCAGACACATTCCTACTCAATGATGATTCCTTGTTTACATAAACTTTGAGACCTATCAGTTAGCCAGCTTTTAATCCCTTTAATTGTAGCATGTTAATTTTGTAGTGTTCTTGTTTTTTAATCAAAATGTCATGCGATATGGAAGTCTAAGTATATTACGCCAGCACTATTATCTGTATCCACCAAAGGTAATAGCATTGGTGTAATATACTTAGACTTCTGCCATTTATAGAGCTTGCTAATAACTGATTTTTAAGTTTGCTGGCAATTCTAAAAATAAAAAAAATTGTTTCAGATCAACGCAAAACTGAAATCTTTACAAATAGAAAAACAGAAAAAATATTGTTTTATTTTTTAAGCAGTTTTTAACTTTTAAAAAAATAATATTGAAGTAAATTCTAAAACAAAAAGCCATTCTGAATCAAAAATTCAAAAATTTCTTTTAAGAAATGTTAAAAAACAAAACACTGACTTTTTCATTTTTTTTTTTTTTGGTTTTTTCGACCCAATTCGTCAAAACTGGCACAAACTTAGGGCACATTTCAATGTCACTGAATAGCGTTTTTTGTTGAAAACAGTTTCAGCTAAAAAATTATGCCCAGCTCTAGTCATTTACATTTCTACAAAAGGAATGTAACGTGAGTATAAAATGCTACGATGTGGTAGCATTTTGCTCCCAGTATGTGCAAGACAGGGGAGAATCAGGCTCACTGATTTCAGTAGAATTATAGCAGGGATGTAGTTGGCCCATTTTTCCTAGGAATGTTTTTAATCACAGTAGTTGAAAAGGCATCACCATTTTTTTTTGTGTTCTCCCATCAGTCTGTGTCCATTAGTTGTCTCCTGTTTTATATTTAGACTATAAGCTCTTTGGGACAGAGACTGCTTTTTGTTCTGTGTTTGTACAATGCAGTTCTGGCTCATGACTGTGCATCCCAGGAGCCATGGCAAATAATAAAAAAATAATAATAAATAAAAAAGTTTTCTTGATGCCGGTTTTGTGAAAGGAAAAGCAGCTCTCTCTTAGAATTAGCGCAGAAGAGTCTCCTTGGAAAACCCTAGAAGTGTTGGGTTTTTACCTCTGCATAAGATATAAATCTTTGCTTCATATAAGGTTATCAAGTTTAAAATTTCTGAGCCATCAGATTAAAAATGGAATTCAGGTTAAAGTGAATACTTCATAAATGTTTTTGGATCAAAACATATTGCTCTGACTTCTGAGGAATCTTACTTCCAAGTTCAATCAGTTCAATGAGAAAGCAGAAGCTAGAAGCCAATCCAAATGATATGGAAATAATGCATTCCTACCATTTGGGAGCCCTGGATCTGGTAATAGGCTCAAGTTTAAAGGCTCACTGCATTGCAGAGGGAATTTGCACACCTTCTTCAGCAGCAGAAGTTCAAACTAGATCTTGTTATGAAAGCTCATTTTTTCAGCTCAATAGGGAGCAGATTGCAAAGCCAGGTATACCATACATACCTGTGACTGCTACTGTGGTGTTGTATGGATAAGCAACACATAAGGGCTAAAAAAAAAAAAAAAAGAGAGGTACATCTCCAAACTTAATTCACTTGTATTCAAGAGTTAATCTCAAACACAAAACGCCTGGTTAGGTATTGTGTGTGTGTGTTATGATAGCCTCTTATGGTAAAAAAACAAGGAAAGCAATGTTTAAGTCAGGGTTTGTCATATACTTTTGGTCGAGAAATACAAGTACTTATAATAATATTAATCTGGTACATTTTCTAATAATGAAGTAGGACAGCTGGATAACAGGAATGCATGCCTTTGGAAAACAACAACACAACATATTTTAGTGTCTCAAAACAGAGAAATCTATGGAAGAATACATCTGTCATGTTTAATTATTCTTTCCTTCAGCAATGAGAATGCCAAACAACTTTGGTGTCACTGATATGCTAACAAAGGGAAAAGTCACACAAAAGAATAAACACTAATACAAGAGTGAAACACAATAAAGGTCAGCCTTTCCTGACAACTTTCTGAAGCACCAAAAGTGGTTGACAAAGGAGGTATGCCTGGGTTATCTACAGCAAGCAGGCAAATTTGAATTTCATTTTCTTTTTTTCCACCTGTTCACAGATGTAGATAACTCAGTTTAAAAGAGTAACACTGTTAGAGCCAGATTTTAATCTCTGAGGGCATGCATTGCGATAGAACATTTCCCTGAGCAATGCGGCAAGTAAGTGACAAGTCTGATTCTCCATATCAAATACTCCGGAGCGTTCCTCTTTTTAGGCTGCGAACGTTTGTCCCACTAGAAACAACTTGAAAAGCTGTAACAACCTTAGTTATATTTCCATAAAGATATAACATTTCCCATCTTTAAAAAGAAAAAGGATTAAAGGAATATGCTTTCATTCATTCATGCACCACTTATATGAGGTATTTACATGAAGTTGCTTTCAGGATGAAATTTTTAGCCTTTGTATGAAACTCAGGGTCAAGTTTCAGGGCCTATGTTGTGAAAACCGCCTACATTTTCAACATTAAATGGGTGCCAACAAAAAAAGGTATCCTTGAAAATTGGAAAGATTATGCCAGCCTCAAAATGACACTACTGAGGATATATATATATATATATATATATATATATATATATATATATATAAATTGAATATCTTCCAAATAAAAAGTGGAATTTGCACTGGTCACTGGTAACAGAGAAACAGTTCTGGAGACTGAATTCCTCTATTTGCCCAGAGAAATGGTAGGAGCAATGGCAGCAGTAGAACAAGCTTCCCAGCATTGCACTGCAATGTGCTTCAACCCTGACCTGGAGGAACAGGGTTTTAGGGATAAGCGGGTAGCTCAGTCTCCATCATCCCATAAAATCCTCACCTTCTCTGCCAAGACTGCTGATAAGTATGACAATTGACAGCAATTGTGGTTGTGGCTTTTGTGATGTGGACAATTGTCCACTGGGAATTGGATTGAGGTCACCAAATTCATGATGCTTACTTCTTATAATCTAACAAAGGTTGTGCCAGCAATGCAGTGGAGACATGCTGTACTGTCTTGGTGGGGAACATACATTTGGTCTTGAGTTCAATCCAGTCTCCCAGGCTGATAGAGCTCTGCACTCTAAAGAATAACTGTGCTCAGTACCAGTGCAGAGAGAGAATATTGGGTCATGCTTGAACAACTGTTCCCTCAGTGGAGGACACCAATGTTCTCCAGAAGAAGCTGTGTCTGGAAATAGAGTGGTAACTATGACACAGGGATTTTTTAAGCTTGTTGGGAGTAAAGCAAGGACAACTCTCTGTGTATGTGTGCTGGTGTGTGTGTGTGTGTGCGCACACTTGCATATTCTGCAGGTTCCAAAAAAATAACCAAAATGAAAATAAACCCAAAACCATGAACATTTTTAGCCAGTGCTTTCTTACCTTTAAAAAACACATCATGATTTGCCCTTGTATCCAAAATGAGCAAATCCAATGTAACTTAGACCAGCTCAAACTTTGCAATTGCAAGCTCAGTTCATTTCCTAAAGGCTGACACAATTTGGGGCTGAGTTTCCAATAGATGATCATGTATCTGCAGACACTTCTATTAGGATTAGAGGCACCAATACAAGCTTAATCGGAGGCCCATGTAGGGTGACCAGACAGCAAGTGTGAAAAATCGGGATGGTGGTGGGGGGTATTAGGAGCCTATGTAAGAAAAAGACCCAAAAATCGGGACTGTCCCTATAAAATCGGAACATCTGGTCACCTTAGGCGCATGCATTTGAAATTTTACCTTGATATCATGCTCAGATCAATACTCATGATTTGACTCTAACAAGAGTAGATACAGACAGTCTTTGGAGTGGAAAGGATTAGTCAAGCACTGACTTGGTTAATCACCAACAGTTTTCAGTCTTCGTAGTGTTACCACCAAAACTCCTTCTAAAAACAGCCCTTAACTAGTTAAGAGCAATTACCAATGATTAATGAAGGGCAGCACACTGCTCTCATAATAAATCACAAATCATAACCACCAGAATGCCTCACAGGAGTGTTAGGTTTGCAGCTATTTGTAGGGAAAGTCAAATAATTGCTTTACAATCACTTTCTGTGTGTTACCATGCCAGTCTGCTTTCCACAATGCATGTTTTCATTTCCCCTCACTTCTTAGTCACAATCAATATGCTCTACTCATAAAGATTTTATTTTATTTCAAATTGTACGTGTAGAGCGCTACTGCTGGCAAAATAAAATAATAAAAAAAACCATAAAAAAACCCCAATGACATCCTGACAAAATGTTTACAACACATTGCTTGTGCTGCAATAAAAAAACAGGAAAGTTGTCATGCTGCTTACCATAAAATGTAAGCTGCCCTCGTGCCATGTTCTTTCCTCTCACATTTTCAGCCACACACTCATACAGACCAGAATCTTCCTGCTGAAAGTTTGGGATTTCGAGAACTCCACTCGATTTTTGTCTCCTGGCTTTCCTGGGTATTTGTTTACCATCTGATCTTCTCCAACTAATAGTAGGAACTGGGCTGATAATAAGAATAAAGCAAAAGAGCCTCATAGTAAAAGCTACATCCCGTTACTGGGTTATTAATTCATATTTTAAAAAGTAGAACCAGTAGAAGTTCTGTTTCCCTAAAAGCAATAGTTTTGTTCATATACTAAGTATAGTGTGCAATGAATCCAAACTGCAAGCAACAGACACAATCCCTAGATAAACCTCTCCCCACCTTCCCTTCTGACTTTGGGAATCAGGTCTTGAACTTTGATCCATTGACTCCAAAAACACAGGTGTGTATCACTTGAGGTGAAGAGCATGTTCAATTGCTGGTTACAATAATAGGTCCTTTATTCTCTCTGTGGATCAGTCACTAGAGGGTGATTACACACACACATCCACCCATCTTGATATATTATGCATGTTGCTAAGTGAGAGCTGTTTACCCACTTGAAACAAGCACTTTTAACAAGCACTTCACAGGCTTAATTTTAATTATTTGATTTGATCACCAAAATCTCAATTGTGTATTCCTGATACTTCTCTTGGAAAGTGAACAATGCTATTCTTTTGATTTTATGTTTTCCTGGGCCTAAGCTTAACTCCCACTGAAATTCAGAGAGAGCAGGTTTGGGCCCCATATTGGTACAGTATTGGCCTGATTAAGATAACTGTTTCTCTGATCGGTTCCCTCTGTTTCATATATGATGACCTCTCTTTCCACAGTGTGAATACTCTGCCCAGGAACTGGAGTAGTTTGGTCACTGATTGCATAATTTATTTTTTAATCAGTTTACCAGCTAGCCCATCATTCACATTGTCTGCACTGGACTGGTGAGCAGGAGTCCATGAATGAGAGCCAACAACTCCATTTTCCCATCTTCCCCATATATTAATTGTATATGTGCTGAAAATGTATGTTAATTGCAACATGTGACACTTTTCAGAGCCTCTCAGGTGCCAAAAGAACCATAGTAACAGATGCAACTTTACAAAATAAATTGTCTCTTTTCTTTTCCTTACCAATCACATTTTTCATGGCAGGTTAAGCTAAGACAAATTTCTTGCATGTAAAGGAAATCAGCAAATATCGATACTACAAATAAAGCAAGTGATTTAAAAAAGCATACTCTAATATACTGTACTATTATACCTGGGTAAGCTAAAGTAATAATAATGAACCAAAACTTACTTTCCCAAGGCAAAGCATTCCAGTTTCACAGTTGTTCCTTTTGCAGATGGAACATTTTCTGGGAACTGCACTTCTATTTTTGGCTCATATTCACCCATCACCCCTGTGAACACATCATAGATGCTAAAGTGTGGCTGAATTTTTGTAATACATTCTCAAGTGTTCCTGCATTATCACAGAGCTGTTCTATACATCATTACTTGCCCCGTTAATCTGCTCATTTAAAACAGGGCCTGTCTCTAACAGCCGGGTACTGTGGGCTCTCTTCCCATTTACTGCCAGAGGAAAATCTGCATCACAGCTCCCCTCCATCTGTTTAAGATTAAATTTCTTCATGGTTTCATTACTTTTTTGCTTTTGAATATTTAGTTCTTTTTCAGGTATCTTGTAAAATACGGAAAGAGATAATAAAGTAGGATCACCATCTTTTGAATAATGTAATGTAGAACAAATAGCCACTAGAAAAAGTTTTAAAAGCATTGGGGGCTAATCAGGGCTCCTATTAACATCAAGGATTTAGATGCTCAGAGATCGTATACTGTACTAGTAATTTCTTGATCTTTAACTGCCTTATTAAATAAGTAACATGGCAGGATTTTTATGAAATTGTGTTTAAAAATTTGTGCACATAAAAAGCCATTAAATTTATGATAAATTGCCAGATTTCTATTGACTGCAGAGTCTTAAAACTGGTACATATAATTTCACCGATAGTGATTATAAACGAATTGATAATCGTAGTTTAAATCTTAACTGTTTCTCTCTGGGAGGCCACCATGCAGGACTGGGGTTTAAGAATGGGGGCAGTCCTGCAGTTTTGGAGATAGGGAACAGCACACCTGATGAAGAAAAATGACTGCTATCAATACACACTGATTCAGAATTTGGGCAACATAGGTTCCCACAGAGTTAATTCTGATGAGTAAATCAAATGTATTGAAGTAGTTCTGGTGGTCTTTTTTTCTTATTTGCTGTATTGCCATGTGTGTCATTGCTTTATAAAAAGTACTGCATGGTGCAAGTTTAATGACAGCAAGAAGAAGCCAGAGAGGCTATTTGCTTTACATTTTCACAGTGGGATTGTTTTATATCAAAAATGCCCAGGATAAGTGTGTGTGTGGGCTAAGACTTGCATCAAATCCATTTTTACTTCTTGACCTATATATTATCTGTTCTGATACAACAACAGGTTACATCACCTTCCTTCAATCCATTTGCTTAAATGAGCATTGTCTCTACATTATATAAGAAACAGGGGCCACATAAAATCAGTCATCTGAACAAAGTATGTTTGTTAACAATACAAATACACAACACTTACTACCAAAACAACAAGACACATAAAACTATCAGGGAACTCACAAGTGAATGTCACTAAACTAGGCATTTCAGTTTGAATTATTAGGCCCAACAGTTTTGAGCCTTTGGAGATTATAATATGGATGGAGCTGATAGTGCTGTCCATTTTAAGGCTGCCTGACAGTTTCCAATATAAGACCCTGTTTTCAGTTGCTTAAAACTTGGCAAAACTTCAACTGTTTGGACTGAAATTTTCTATTCTGGGTGTCTGCCTCAGGATGGTTTTGTTGTGTTTGTTGAAAATATCTGCCAAAGGAGACTGGACCTGGGAACTAGGGAGGAGAGGTTCGGGCTGGTTGGGCAAGGAAACTGGGATTGGAAGCCGGAGATAGAAATGAGCAGGACTGGGAGCCAGTTGGCTTTGAGGAAAAACACTGAGATTGGACAAGGAGCTGGAGGGAGAAAGGGAGGCTGGGAATGGCTGGACAAGGTGACTGGGACTAAGATCCAGAGTAGGGGGGAATGGGAGCCACTGCACAGAACTGGTAGTCCTGGGGCAGAAGGGGCTAAGGTGTTTTTAGGCCACATTTGTGTCCCGAGATCCTGGGCTGCTCCAGGAGTTGGTGAGACCCTTGGTATAAATTAGACAGCCCCAAAGGGCTGCACTGTTGTCCCAGGATGCAGCGCTACCTGGAGTCTCTGCTGTAAAGTGTGCTGTAGCCCTGTCCCAGACACACTCTCCCAACCTCCACTCCTGACACACACCCTAAACCAGGGTTTGCAAGGGGATCCTCAGGAGACAATCTTACGGCTGTCTTCAACAACGCCTGTGCCGGGGGAATCCTCCCTAGGCAGAACTGGGGTTTTTAAGGCCCCCTTTATGCTGCTAAGGCCCTTCAACCCAGTGTAAAAGAGCCAAAGTAGTGGAAAGGATCTCAACCTCAGATTTTCTACAGGTGGAGAGCATTTCATCCCTAGTCTAGCTTATATTTTTTGGGGGAAAAAAACCCCAAACCTTCCTTTTTGGGTGTGTGTGGGGAGGGGAGGCTTCCTATTCCACCTCACCATAGACAGGAATTCTGCTACATGGTTGCATGTTTAATCATATACGCTGAACAGTAGATAGATTAATAACAGTTTAGTATATTTTAAGTAAAGTGGGAGAGGTACATTGTGAAATTTTCCCATGTAATTCTAATTGAAATTAGATGTAACTGGGACATTAATTGTTGATGAATAGGCCTCTTAGTCTGCTAACTTAATGATACAGCAGTCTAATGAGAATAATAAGTCCTATATTAAGATGTGCTGGACATGTCGGCATAAATCCAAAAGACAAGCAAGACATATTTACCAGTTTAAATACAATGTGGCTATTCTGTGGTTTCCATTTCATTCATTTGTGCTCTTTATATTTCTGAAATGTGCTGTGTTCTTTCTTTTGATTCATCATAGCATGTTAAGTCCAGATTTTATTGCATCACTAACTGTTATATTAGAAACCAAGTTGGAATTGATTTAGGTGTTGCACACAATGTTAGTGACAAGCTTAGTTTCAAAATACAAAATTTAGCATATCTTAAAGATACTAACTTTTGAGGCTGGGGAAATCTGACCATATTTTGCTAAATGGACATTATAGCACCTTTCCTGTTTAATGCAATGTTTTCCAGGGCTCCTCAGCAGTTCAATTAAAATTTCCAGTCCATAATAAACTCTAGAGTACACCTCAAAGGAGTTGGAGTATGTTTAGGAAGGCAATTGAACCCTGTAAATATGATAGTGTGAGTGTGCAGAGGAACGATTTGCTAAGGTAAAGCCCTTGGCGATGTGCTTCATAGTGAGTACCACTAGTAAGCATCATAACATTATGCTCCATTTCAAGAACAGCAGCATATATAGGGCCCAATCTTACTTCCGCTGGAGTCAGTGTATGATCTGTGTAAAATATTGTTACTGAAGATCTTAAATAACATACAAGCTATTTTTATTCCTCATATGGAGCAGATGCTAATGGAAAACTTGACAACTTTTAGCTTTCATCTTTTTCTTTCATGCACTGTGGTAACCTATATGGGAGTTAAGGGCCAAATTCTGCTATCCATTACTTCATTGATTCCCTAAGGCTAACTTGATCATTTTAACACTGCAAGCAATCATGAAAATATGATTTATGTATCTACTCAAAAACTTAAAGTGATACAGATCTATTTGCGGTATAAAATTAGAAATCTTTACTTATTTTCCCCTTCTTGTACCACTCCTGTGACTACTAAAAATAGCATTCATTCTACTGGGAACTATTGCCTAAGCTAATAGCTTCCAAAACAGCAAAGTGTTTGTGTGATCATTTTTGGCCTGTATAAAATGAGCAAAACTGCAGCATATCCACTAAAATCTGTTTTCTTCCCTGTCCTTGCTCAAGTGTCTCCAAGTTTGTATTTTATTTTACAACAATTCCCTGCTATTGTGGCATCTTCAAGTGACAAAGTATCTTTCACAACAACAGCTTTAAAAAATACTGATTTCTATGACATAGAACTGCAAACTGAGTCTGTGCATTCTTCAAATTCTCAGTGAAACTTTAGAAAGTTGAGACTAATTATTTATCTTTACTCTGAATAAAAATTCAGGCCATTTCTTAATATTTGCACAATGATTGCTTCAAAAAAACAAACAACAAAAAAAACCAAACCAGATATCTTACCATCATTTCTCAGTATCAGAGGAGTTGGGGGGCCCAGCACTTTATTATTTGTTACAGTGTTTGTCACCACGCATGTGTAGTTGCCCACATCAGATGTTTCCACCTTTGCTATGTACAAATTCCCAGTCTCTTGAGAAACAAAGCGACGATTATCCTGGTGCACAAATGATGGATATTCATTGAAGATCCATGCATAAGTCAGTTCTAGAAATAAAAGGTATTATTAGTATTATTAACATAATGCTTTTTTAATTTTAAAATACGGTTCCATCGCAGGGCAGAACTGAAACTCTGAAAATGAATTTCTCCGTCTCTTATACTTACAGTAGGGGACAGTAACTCATAATGAAATGAAAATGTCTTCTTTGTACAATTATGAATATAATCTTCCATATGTGTACTGGTGCAGTGCTGTCTTTCTGAGTCTTCAGCCACACAGCTTATAGCTCCAATGCCTCTGTTGCCCCTCAACTTTTCCAAACCAGAACAAAATGGAATTAACGAGAATTTCACTAATTCTATTCTGAAACTGTCAAGAATCATGTCAATTTCACATGGCTTAGAAAAGTGATGAGCTGTAGCAGAGGCAGGCACTGGAGCTATTTATGGCAAAGATGACTCAAGAGCAGCCTTGCATAAACTAGGAGAGCTCTGTAAAGAAGCAGAAATGCCGATAGACAGTACCGTATAGAAAAAAGGTTTCTCTGTATCTCACTTCTTTTTTCTGGACTAGTCATTAATTTGGGAAAAAGTAGTAAGAAAACCTGTTACATTTGGGTATAGATAATGTTGGTCTTGTTTAGTGGACTTTTACATCAATTGCAATGTTGATTTTGGTGGTAATTCTTTGATTTATACCCAAAAGTTCAGTTTTTAAAGAATTTCATCAAAAAATATCAGCTTTGTATGTCAAAGCATCAATTAAAAGCAATCTGAATTTTTTTTTACAAATTTAATAACCATGATATCCTGTACCTACAATAAAATATGTATGTAGTCTTAAAAATTTACACATTAACACATTTAAAAAGAAACTGGTTAAAACTGAATATATTTTCCTCCTATACTGACCTATGTCCAGGCTTCTATTTTTCTCTTGCAAGTGTTGAAAACTTTAGACACAAAGTATAACAGGGAATAATGCAGCTGCTGCCATAGCATTTGGTCCCAATCTTGCAAAGTTACCATGCTGGCTGACTTTTATGCTCATGTAGAATTCCCAAGTCAAGGCTCCACAAGTGTCTTTCTGCATTGATCACTTACCAGGATCAGGCCTTCCACCATTATGCAAATGAAATAGAGAACTATCATGAACCATTGTCTTTGGCAGGGAAACTTACTTTTTAGTTCACCTTTAAGAACTGTTGTGGACCAGCTTTCACAAGCAAATTCTACATCTTCGCTTCCAAAACTGCGCATCAAAATTGTGGGTAATTATGTTTGTATGTGCACATAACTCATTTGGATCCACCTCCACTTATTTGAATTTATCATCCACCATATCGCAGAGAATTCAGACTTAATGGTTTGACAGGTCAGGAAGTTTTATCACATAGAAACTAAGTGTGGAACAATTGTTATGCCTTTGTCACCAAGAACATATCTTTAACAGGGTGTGCTGACTCAGGAACTAACTCAGCACTCTGTCACTCAAATCTGTTTTTTTCCCACCAAATGCATCCGATGAAGTGAGCTGTAGCTCACGAAAGCTTATGCTCTAATAAATTTGTTAGTCTCTAAGGTGCCACAAGTTCTCCTTTTCTTTTTGCGAATACAGACTAACACGGCTGCTACTCTGAAACCTGAGTTCTGATTGAAAGACAGGCAGTTGACAGAAGAGGATAATCAACTGAATGGGGATACAGCTGAGTGGCTAAGTGAGTAGAAGCAGGCCCAACAACTAGGCCCATATAAGTAGACAGGAAGGTAGGGTAACAGGGAAGAGTTGGTAGCCTGAAGGAGGGCAGAAGTAGGCAGGACTAACTGCTGCTGCTAGTAGTAGTGTTCCCTTTGCTAGAAGCAAGTGGGGAAGCTGGCTATGAACAGTAAATATATGTGAACAACACTATATGCTGTGGCCTGCTGGAAGAATACAATAAATAAAGGTGGTGGTGAAGGAGACCTGGAGAAGTTGTGATCTGTAATAAAGGCCTAAAAGGACTCACAAGGGACCACCCCGTGACAATCTCATTTTTCCAGAGTCATGAAGAATATCTTTAACTTTATTTATTCTTTCCTTTCAAGATAAATTATGGTGGAATCTGCCTTACTCAGTTCTTGTGAACTGTATGGTTTTATACTTTGGAATTTTTTAATACACTAAATAAAGTAGCTATAATCTTCAGTGTGACTAATTAGATAATACTTTAATTTATAACATGTCTTTGGAAGTTATTTGCAAAAGAAAAAAACAGTGAGACACATACCGCAAGTGATTGCAGAGTTATAAGTAATATAACCCCATTATATTTGTCTAAGACTAATACCTAAACATTGAAAATGTTTGAGAAATTACAGTAAGGAAAGATCACTGTAGCTTTGTAAAGGGAACATTAATTATAGTAAACAGCATATTCTTAGTTTAATACTCTAATGAGCCATAATTGTAATTGACCTCAAGTACTGTTATGTACTTTAGGAAATACATTCTGTCCTAATGTTCCAGTGTTTACACACATAGGAGGGGGTATACAGTTTGTTGTGGTTTTCATTTTAGTTATTTATTTATTTATTTAATGACTGGATTATAAAATATCTGCTTAGACCTCTTGGAAGATATAATTACGTTTATGTGGGAATATCTAATCATTGTATTTACACATGTGCATCTAATTATAAGTAACCCCATGCTGATGTCAAGAGGATACTTCGAGTAAACAAGGTAGCACTTCTCAGCAGGCTTATTATTTCCTGCAAGTATTTAGATTTTTTTTTTAATTTACTCATGGTGAACAATTAACTTGTTTTCCCCAGAAGCATCCAACAATAGACAAACATTTCTGCTCTAGAATGCAAAGAGCAGCTTTTAGGTTTGAGTGAATCTCCACAGACCATGGTCCCCCTAGCAAAATAAGGAAAAGCCTAAGACAAAAATGTTATGTAGTAACTACAGCACAGTCAATGAATAAGATACTCAGCAATTTGTTTGACTCCAATTCAGTGTGAGTTTAGAAACCCTAGGCAAGCAGATACAAGAATGAAGAAGACTGTGTGGATGTTGTATGCAATGGGGAAGACTGATTTAAAAACCAACTAGTGATTTTGAGTACTTCAATTATTGGGAGCTCATCTTGAGGCAATTTAAAGTGGACACATTTTCAGAGGCTGGATGCTCAGCACTTTCTGAAAATCAGGTTCCTTTAAGTTGTCTCAAGTTGGGTTTCCCTGCCCCACCCTCAAAAAACAAAAAGAGAAACCCCAAATCACTAGCCACCTTTGAAAATCTCAGCCTTATTAAAGATCTAATGATTTAGTATCTCAGACTTATGCTGATTCTAACACAGTTACACTGCACGGTACTACAGCTGTATAACTAATAACTGCTGTAGTTATAAGGCATGAGGCAGCATTATCAAGTCAGATGTGCTGTGTAGTATTGAAAATAACTGGGTGATACTATTAAGAGTTCTAATTTTATTGTTCTAAAATAACTGGGGACTTTTTATTATTGTAGAATTACAGTGAGTTTGAATCAAGTGATATAATAAAAAGGATGGGAAATAAAGCAGACTGGAGAAGCCTTAAGTACATTTCCTTCTGTAGCAATACATAAACACATACTGTACAATATTCAATTTGATTTCCTTAGAGATCCCTGTGCAATATTTATGTCTTTTCAAACTTGACAGATTTTTTTTGATAAGGTTTCACATACTAATTGCTCTGGAAGTGACAGACAGTTCCTGTCCCGTAGGCAATTTGTAACATCTGAGTAAACAGACACTTAAAATACAGTATGAGATAGCATTTGGTGTTTCTGGTGGGTGATTGAAACACTTATGTGGGTTATAACAAGATGCCTTAAGTGTAAAGGTTGTACCCAGAGTAGTTCATGGTTTCTCACAGACTATACCAGGTATCCTTTCAGGACTGAATGTGATGTGCTGTTTTCTAACTTGGGTCCCTTCTTATGTAATTTTGGGTAACAGACAATGTTTTACTACACTGCATACAACGTTTTATTTGCCTTTTTAAAATTCATTAAACTAGATCTCTTAAATGTGGTGCACTATTTTATACATTTTGACCCAGATTTGCAACTGGTGAAAATGTGTGAAGCTTGATTGTTTTTTAGTTGATTGATACCAGACAAGAAGCTGGCCCTTCATACATAATATATCTTTCTTTTCCTAGGGAGATGCACTTTCCATGCGGGGAGTGCTTTGACTGCACGCATTTCCAAAAGAGATAAAGGTGAGTCAAAAAAATTTAACACTGCTAGCAAATTCACACTTTGGCAAGGATTTCAAGACTGGACAGAGGAAAACTGCTATTTTTGAACTTTTAAGGCATGATCACAGGCTTCTACAACTTTTTAAAATTCACTGGATTCAGGACATTAATAAGAAACTTTTTTCACTATACTGTCCATGTTAAGAACTTTTCCTTATATATACACATGTATGCTGCTGATTTAGGAAAACTGGTGACTTCAGCTTACTCTGCTGTTTGTGCTTCTGTACATACTTGGGATGCTCAGTGAAATAGCAGTAAGTTTATTGCACTCCAAGAGAAGAAAAGCAGATTTCCTTTTGTCAAAGAATGAACCTGTCATGAAGGTCACAAGATATTAGGATCTGCTTTAAGGCTCTGGAGCAATGAAGCAAAGATAATACAGATATGGAACAGCATGTTAAAACTCTATAATATCCCTCAGAATTCAAGGGAGCCCTTGGTAAATTCAAGCACAAGTAAAGACTGGTGAAGCGAAAGGTGGGGAATACATTAGGTTGTTGAGAGGAGTTTGGTCTCACTCTGGCTAAAATAAATGGTGGAAGAGAAGTGCAGAGACATATAGTCACAGAAATGGAAGTCACAAACATATGACAGAGAAATGTATCACACAGTAGTACCTAAGAATCTACTTCATTTAGTTAGCCATCAAAATTCACCAAAAACTGGAAATACCATAAGCTTTTAGGGAAAGCTTGGACACACAGCAATAACAGAGAATGTATTAACATTATTAGTATTAACATATTTAATTTTATGTTATGGATTAGTGATCAGCACTGGAATGTGATAGACTGCATGCTACATGTGGAATATACATTTTAAACACATCTATCTAGGCAGTGGTTCTCAAACTTTTGAACTGGTGACCCTTTTCACATAGCTAGCCTCTGAGTGTGACCCCCCTCTTATAAATTAAAAACACTTTTTTATATATTTAACACCATTATAAATGCTTTAGGAAATCAGGGTTTGGGGTGGAGGCTGACAGCTTGCAGCTCCCTATGTAATAACCTTGTGAAACCCTGAGGGGTCCCGATCCCCAGGTTGACAACCTCTGATCGAAGGGACATTAACCTTTATCTCAGTTCAAAGCCCTGTAAACATTCTTGACTTCTACTCAGTGCAATATCAAAAGATAGGAACCCTTTACTTCAATTCTTTCATCACCTTCATAGATTCTCCCTCACTACCTGCCTGAGCGTAACAATTTCGCTCCACATCAGCTTGGACTATGTCTGCATTTCAGAATCGAGTATATTGATCACAAATCCATATTATACACTATAAGAAACAAACAAAAATAACCCATTAACAAATATCAGCCAGGATTTAAAAACAAAAAAGTTTAGGCTCTTGCATCCATTCCTAGATGGCTAAATAAATGGCCTGATTTTCGAAATTTTGGAACATCCAATAACTCCCATTGACTTCACTTAACACTTTTGTAAACTGACCACTTATTTAAGCTACTTAAATAAAGATTTTGGAACCCAATGTAAGACACTCATTTTTGAAAATCTTGTCCCAGATACTGTCTCTTCTGGCCTGTTATATACCTGTAGTTTTGCTGAAGAACCCTCTCACACAAGTTGCCACTAGAGAATCTACAGAGACAAGCAGACAAAGGCAATCACTCTGCACCAGAAACAGTATCACTAGACAGGTTTCAGAGTAGCAGCGATGAAGTGAGCTGTAGCTCACAAAAGCTTATGCTCAAATAAATTTGTTAGTCTCTAAGGTGCCACAAGTACTCCTTTAGTATCACTAGACATGGCCTGACTGTGATCTCCATGGAATTATGGGAGATGGAAGTGTAGAGATGCAGAATTACAGAAAGATGTGTAAAGCATGATACAGACACAGTGCAAAATGGCATCTTTTAGCACAGCAATGGGCAACAGTAGAATACCGTTGAAGAAATCAGCAGCCTCATCAATCTGTCTGCCCGTATATTCTTTCTGCTAGGAGCACCAATTGCTCTCTCATACTGGGATGTCTGTGCCTTCTATTTGATTTATCAATTGTGTCATTACTTCCTGTCTGGCTACTCTAGAGTACCTTACATTCAGATGCTTACATGCTTAGTTTGCTACTAGTATCATCTCGTTCAACTCACAGAGGTTTTATAATATAAGTAGAAAGTGCAGTTTCTTTAGAACATTTGTATATGTGAGAGAACAGTTTTGCTGCGGGTGTGCTCAGTCTTCATTCTCTGACAGAGCTAAATCTGATGAAAAATGGATTACCCCATTCTTGCTCTTTTATACAGTTTGGATGTTACTGTGAACACCTGATGCTCTTTCCACAGTGCAAGCTAAAGAACTGTAGTGCTCTTCAGGCTGGCGGTTCTCTTGATCACTGGTCTGGTTCTCTGTGACTCTTGTTATATCTGTCTGAGAACTGAGACTGGCCAATTTCCTCTTTAAATGTAATCCTTGAATTATAACCATATGACTTGTGAATACGTAATTTAACATTCCTCATACTCTCTTAAATGTCTTGCATCTTGTTGCATGCTAGATTGACTTAAATAACCATCTTAAGTCCATGGCTCCGGATTTCAGAAGCCAGCTGAGCCAGGATGACCTGAAAATATACGCATTGTAGCCAAGACTAGTTACTTTGCTAGGACGTTCATAATACCCTGGACAACAAAAACCTTCTGTACATGCAAATAATAAATAAATAATAATGGCTCGTTTTTATAGAACACTCTTCATCAGTCGATCTCAAGATGCTTTACAAAGGTGGTCATTATTATTCATCCCGTTTTACAGATGGGGAAACTGAGGCACAATGACTTGACTTGCCCAAAGTCACACAGCAAAGCAGTGGCAGAGCCAGGAACTGAACCAAGATCTTCTGAGTCCCAGTCCAGTGCCTCTATATTTGTATATATGTCTTCTATTAGATATTCTTGTTATCTATAGGTGCAACTAGGTGCCTGGGATGCCAGTGGACAAATGGTCCTGGCATTAAAACAATGAGGAGTCCGGTGGCACCTTAAATAAATCTGTTAGTCTTTAAGGTGCCACTGGACTCCTCATTGTTTTTGTGGATACAGATTAACATGGCTACCCCTCTGATACTTGGGTCCTGTCATTGTGCATGAGAACTTAGGGATGGAGTCACCCAATTATTTTTTCTATTTGGTTCAAGGGTGTGCTACTACGTAAGTAAACATGGATTCTCTTTACTCTGTGACAAGTACTGTTCTCATGAGTATCATCATGCACTTCTCCATAGTATTCAGTTCTCCTGAAATAATAATCAAGCATAATCTACCTGAGGAATACTTCAGGCTCCACATTCCTCTCCAGAAACTCAAATCTCTGCCCAAACTGAGAATTATTTTCAGTCATACTAGAAATATAGCAAATCCCTATTTATGAATCAGGCAGAGAGAAGAGCTGAATCCACATATCCTACTTCCCAGGTGAGTGCTTTTAATCACCAGGCTATAGAGTTGTTCTTACTTGCGCTCTCTGGCCTAATGTATATATAAGTATGAATACAAAGTAGAACAGCTTCAATAGGAGAGACTATTGCCCATTGGTTAGAATGTTCACCAGGAGGGAGAAGATCTGAGCTCTAGGATGGGGATTCAAACCTAGGGCTTCCACATGACATCTCAGGCAAGTGCCCTAACCACTGGGCTAAAGGTTATGGGGGAGGAAAGGAATGGACACATAGACACACTGTCTCTCTCTCATTTCTGAAGCTGACCCTGAAAAACCTTTTTCCAACTGAAACTAAGTGGGTCACTCTATCAGTCGTCATCCTCAAAGGAAACATGCACAACACTTTCAAAAGACAAGCCTGGGAGCTTAAATTCATTACTCTGCTAGACACCAAAGATCACCTGGACTGAACAGAGACACAGGATTTATGATTTATTACCATTAACCCTCTCTTTTTGTCCTTTGACTGCGGAGGTGTTAACAGGCCAATCTATCTTGAATGGTCCCTTACAATCTGAGCTAACTACTTATGCTAAACAATCTGTTCCACCTTGCATTTTGCTGTGAGGCTGGGAGTTCCTTTCCCAGACCTGAAGAAGAGCTCTGTATGGCTCGAAAGCTTATCTCTCTCACCAACAGAAGTTGGTCTAATAAATTATATTACCTCACCCACCTGGGTCAAATTCAGAGATAGTTTTGGGTTGACTGAAACTGAACTTTTAGAGAATAAACTATGGATCCAAAAATTTGTGCCTGGCTCTGCCAAAGTGGCTCTCAGTTACACCATGAAATATGGATTATCTCTATGGTTTTCAGTGTCTATTCTGCATTTACTTTGGTGTGAATGAGAGCAGAATTTGGCCCACAATATTTCCAAAGAGCATCTGGGAATTGTATTCTTTGCATTGCACTTTCCCATCGTGTAGTGCTTGGCAATTTTTGGCTTAGAGCACATCACTGAATATATATATAAACCTTGAACAGTTAAAAAGGTGTCTCCCCATTTTTGTATATATTCTTCCCCTTTCACATTTCTATTACTCCCTCTTTATGTGGCATGGCCAAGCATATGGGGCATGGCCCAAAGCTCTGGCAGATTTGCATTTAGCTGATGAGAGTCACATTTCATTACATTTCTAATTAATTGATGAGAATCTATATGAAACAGAGCGTAATTCCCAGTACATCCCCAGGACAACACTGCAGCATACATTCTACTTTAGGAAAAGATACACACTTAAAGGAAGTTAATGTTAATTGCAAAACATTTTCAAATAATAACTTTTACAAAGTTGTCAAAAATGTTACTGAAAGCTGAATAGGAACTTACGTTTTGAATTACAATTTTAATTAGACAGATGATTTCCCAGAATAATGTTCTCTCAAGCTCCCATGTAATTTAAACCTTTTTTTTTCTCTTAGTGAATACAAAATGCACATTTCATGTCTCATACATTAACAGCTTTCTTTCTGGTATTGCTTTTAGACAAAATATACATTTTCCATAAAGAGAGGTCTGCCACTGAGCAAATTTAAAAGGTCTATATAGTGATTATGAAAAAAGCTATTAAAACATCAAGATTTCATTTACCATAAAGCTAAATGGAAGAGTAAAAAATGTAAATGAATATTAACAACAAAATGGGGAACGTTTATTATTTTTAATACGAACAGTGTGCTATATAGAAATATGCAATGTTAGATTTTACAGGCTTTACTGAAAGTTACAAAGATATATCAGATCATTAATAATTCCTCTAATTTATATTGTATCACCCAATATTTCATCCTCAACAAGTGGGTAAAAATTGGGACTCCCTTTTAATCACAGAGCTTGCAACATTTGCTGTAAAATCTAATATAGACGAAGAATGTATACAGATTTTAAAAGATATATATGCTACAAATTCACTGTATGATCTTGGGGAAATCATTTAGGCAGTTTGTGATTAGTTTATCATTGATAGAATGGGGATATTTATACCTTAACCACTTTTTAAAAACTATGTTTAACCTGGGATAAGAATGGTATGGGAAGGCTTATCCAGCTACCAGTGGAGTCAATGAAGGACTCCCATTAATTTCCACAGGGGTCAGGCCTCAGTATGAAGTATCTTTATTTATTTTTATCTTCAGATAGTATATGGCTCTACCTATGAACTTTAAATGGAAAATATCTACCTTATTATTATTGCTAGTATAGCAAACAAACAAGCAAAAACTCCTGAAATAAATCAAACTTAAAATTAATATAATTAAAAACATAAAACAAAACAAAAAAGCCCACCCTAAAAAGACTTTTTACCCCACTAGGGACTTCACTTAAGCTTAGAGATTGTTATGAAATATTCATATTATGGCAGTACCCAAAAGCTCTATCTCCATGTATCTTATCTGTGCATTTCTAATGCTCCCATCCACACAGCGTCTGGACACTGATCGCACTGTAGGGCATACCATTGTAACAGAGTCTGCAAAATATGTAATCTCTCCCTGCTGAATTCTGCAGAAAGAGACAATTCTTTTGGCTGTCTTCATTGTACACAAAAATATCTTTACTCTTTGGAAAGTAGGCTAAGTCTCCAAGCTGCTGCAATAGTGAGCATGTGATCAAATTGAGGGGAAAAAATGTCAATTAATGTATTTCTCTCTCCTTAAAGTGTCTTAGATTAAAGCTGTTGTATGACAGACCAAAAAAGGCTTCCAACCTGAATAATTGTCTCCGGCACCTGTCACGACTGCATAGCCTCTTCACCAATCAGATTAGCAAACCACTCCACCCACCCTTCAGTTAGAGATGGTGTGTCATATAAATACAAATTATTTTACAATGCTGAAAACAAATTAACAATTATTGGCTTTGAAGCCTCCCCATGAAGAGGGATGCAGATACATACTCCCCTCTACCCTTGCAACAGGAACTCAGACTTCTTCCACTGTAGAGATGGTTGAAGCTTCCTTTCCCACAACACAGTCAAGTTTTGTTAGGCTATGGCTGCCCTACAGAGCTTACAGCGGTGCCACTGTAGCGCTGCTAATGCAGATACTCTAAGCCAATGGGAGAGAGCTCTCCTGCCAACTTAATTACTCCAGCTCCTTTGAGTGCTGGTAGCTATGTGGGTGAGAGAAGCTCTCCCACCAACATAGCGCTGTCCACATCGGCACTTAGGTCAGTGTAACTTACATTCCTCAGTGGGGTGGCTCATTCACACACACACACACACACTGAGTGATGTAATTTATACCAACCTAAACTGTAGTGTGCAAATAGCCTTACACACTCTGCAACCTTCCTGAAAGTGCCCTAACTGGGTGCCTGTGTTCCCTTTCTCCCTCATCTGCCTGCTTCCGTTCTGGGTCTCTGTACAGGAACACATGGCCAGGGGGGAAGGGGGATGTCACTCTCACTCCCCATTGCCAGTTCAAACCTAATGGCAGGTTCAGGAACTGGAAGAGGAGAAGCAGATTAGCTGGAGAAAAGGGGCATGAGTGGAACTCTCCTGCAGAAAACCTTTTTTCAACCCAAACATGTTCACATTACATGAACACTCAAACCCCTTAAATGCAGTCATTCCCTGTGGAGAAGAAGTTCCAACCCCAGTTGGCAGGGACTTCAATAGCAGAACTCCAAGCATCACGATGCTGCAAAACTGGGCTCTTAAACAAAGTGTGGGCTGGGAGGAGGAGGAAGTGAAGGCTTTTTTAATGTCTTCATTGAATATGAAGGGATCATCTCTCAATATGAAGGGATCATCTCTTCTGTCCCCCTCCACTGTAAATCCTGAAGCTCGATGCTGTGCAAGGTTCTCAGTTCCCTTCATTCCCACTGGCTTCCTAAGACCAGCAGCACACCCGCTGCTTTAGGACTGCACTCCTGATCTTCCAGGAGAGAGAACAGCTCATGTTGCGCTGAGACTAGTGATCCTAAGAACAACTCCCTTTGCTCATGTGAAGTATTGAACTCTAAATCACAGATCACATTTGTTTTTCACACACACACACACACACACACACACACACACACACGCACACTAGTGATATATCAAGCATGTGAATGTAACCATATACATAGGAATCATATTTGATATTAGGTGGGTGGTATTGGGGCTAGAAAACAGATTTGCATTTGCCTTCATAAATGATGATTATTGCTAAGCTATAGGTAATGGATAAAAATATGTTATTGCCATTCATACAATACAGCAGCTTGTGACAGAAGACCATATATTGTGCTGTAAGCTATCATGGCAAAGCCTCAAGGATACCAAGCAAAAGGGCCCATGGCAGATTTATCTGAAAATTTCTTGGCTATGGAGGGTTGAAAGCAGACTCTTAACATTATATTTAATATGCTTGCTTGAATTTCCATAGTAATTTCCATGGAGACTTACCTAACAAAGTAACAGGAGCCAATATTTTGCTGCATTTCCCCTAGCAGCAACAAACCGAGGTAACAGGAATACAGAATTGACACATCACATACATCCCAGCTGTCTCTGGTATCTACCATTCCATTCCCTCTCCCAAATGTTGCTATTCTTCACTTTTATTTCTTTACACTATCATCTATTTTGTAACATAAAAAGTGTAGAGGCTCTGGGAGGGAGGGGACAGAAGATCATTGGAATATAGCTGTTTACTGCCAGATATTACCCTGAACAAATACTGCATACCAAGTCACACAACACAGTCTCACAAAGCTCGTACCCAAAGACACAAATATGGCAGCTGTCAATATTCACTTGTTATTACAACCAGACAAACTCCAAAGCATATGATGTGGGGACGAATGTGACCTATTCTTAGGTTGTTTCAATCCACACTTTAAAGCACTAACACCTTCTCTCTCTCTCTCTCTCTCTCTCTCTCTCTCTCTTAACTGGCCTTCACTGTTGATGTTCATTCAATTTTAAAATAAAAGAGGAGATCCTGCAAAAAGCTGGGCTTCCATTAACTTCAGCACAAATTGAGGAGGCTTAGCATCTCGCAGGATCAGACCCTTAATAATAGGACAATCTCTTACTTTATTATCACTGAATTTTCAAAGAATCTGCTACAACTTGCATTCACAGGTTAAAAAAAAAAGATACACTGCTGGTCTAGTACCAGTATGCTCCTCAGAGAAGAGAGACATGAGTAGTGAAGTTGTCAGAGAAACCACAAAAGGAGCAGGAGAGGAAAGCAGTGATGTTTCCCTTCATTTGGTCCTACTCAGGGAGCCTAAAGAAATCCTTCTGTTTTCCACTGTACAGATGGGGCTCTGTAGCTCTAGGGCAGAAGGAGGGGGAGCGAAGTCTGGGAGCATTGTCCATGGAATACTCTCTTCTCAGACAGGCAAATGAATTAGTACTTCTCTAGATAAAGAAAGGGTTGACCCAAGGGCAGTATGGCGACTGCTGGCACAATGTAACTAAAGGGGAAGAGAAGACAAGAGTTCATCATGGGGTTAGAGCTAACAATCTGTGAGGTTTGGAGAACACACTTCTGCCCTGTCTCCAGCCTCCCAAGTTCCTTCTCACTTGAGTGGAGTGTTTGTCTGGAATTCTGCAAGGGCTGTGGTAGGGTAGTGATTCTCAAACCTTTGTACTGGTGACCCCTTTCACATAGCAAGCCTCTGTGTGACCCCCCCCACTTATTAATTAAAAACACTTTTAAATATATTTAATACCATTATAAATGCTGATGCAAAGCAGGGTTTGGGGTGGAGGCTGACAACTCACGATCCCCTCATGTAATAACCTCGCTCCCCCTGAGGGGTCCCGACCCCCAGTTTGAGAACTGCTGTTGTAGAGTCTTCTGGCTTCTCTGCCTCTCTCCGATGAACTGTTCTGTGGCAGTAAAGCTAGCTATATTATTAGTTGCGAATAATATTTGTTGTGAGCTTAGCCCATTTTTCTTTTCACAGATTATTCATTAGTTGATTCCCCCAATTTCTATCCATGTATTAACTTTTAAAAATATCTGCTTAATAATTTAATTGTCAGTGGTGCTTGAACCCACAACTCTCTCTTGACAACTCAAAAGATTGCTCTAGAGGAGATAGAATAAAATGAAGAATAGTAAAGTAGATGGTGAAAGTGAGATAACTGTTGATATGATCAAGGCAACTGGAGATACTGGAGTAGAGTGTCTTCATAGATTATTAGGTGTTTACTGTGATCAACCCTGATGACTGGAGAATGGGGTTGATGGTGCCTCTCTTGAAGAGTACGTGTGATGCAAATGATTTTAACACCTATTGGGGCATCACCCTGTTAAGTCAGCCTCTCAAAGTCCTTGAGAGAGTTTTGGAGGCAAGATTGAGGTGCAAGATGGAGGCAAATTTAGGAGACGAGCAACATAGCTTTAGGAAGGGAAAGAGTACTATATATACAATATATGCAATGAGACAGAAGTTTGAAAGAATGATAAATGGATAAAACGTCAGAAGATTTTTGGTGACCGATACAAGGTATATTCTAAAGTGAATGTAGCACTTATGCAACATATTTAAAAAATAATTGCTACCTCTTTAAGGACCTGCCTCATACCTGATGGTTTCAGGAGGCAAAACAGGGAATTAAATAATTAGGAAATTTGGAATGTACTTTAAAGGAATTAAAATTGCAAGCTGAAGGCCTATGTGATGGGAAACATTTATAATGAAGATCTGTAAAATATCATAGGCCCAAGTCCTGCAAACACTTATGCACATGCTTAAATTTACCCTGAGTAGGCCCTTTGACTTCAGCGGGACTAATCATGTGTGTATCATAAGTTCACAGTAATAAGTGATAGAAGAGATGATATTCATAATATATGCATATTATATATATATATATATATATAGACATATTATGCACACACAAATGCACACACACATTTTCCTTACAATGTGTTCCTGCATTTAAACCTATCTTTTCCCACTTGCAATAATTTGAATACACAGATTAATTATATTTTCATTAAGGAACTAAAACTGTGTAAGAACTTCGGTATTACATGAATTCTGGTCAATAATCAGTTTGACCCATTCCTTATCTCTGCTTTTCTATATCTCTAAAATGGTTAAATATTTGACAGCTGTTCAATAATTGACCTAGCTTATCTCCTACAAACAGGTTGCTATCCTAGTTGCTATAGCAACTATAAACATTAACGATTATTACCCCAACATCCCATTGGGGATTTTGACACAGTCTTAACTTAAAAGTTCCCTCAGGGAGAAAAATCATCAGTCGCCTCCATCTATGACAGAATGGAAAATATTACAAGACTGAAAGACCTCTGTATTGTATTTGCAAAAAGAAAAGGAGTACTTGTGGCACCTTTAGAGACTAACAAATTTGGTAGTCTCTAAGGTGCCACAAGTACTCCTTTTCTTTTTGCGAATACAGATTAACATGGCTGCTACTCTGAAACCTGTATTGTATTTATTACTGCTAAATACACAAACCTATTTCAGAAACTTCTCATGGGTAGCAGATTTTTTTCCCTGCCAGCCAAGCATGCAGGCAGATAGGTCTTGGGAGTAAACTGTATGGATAAGAACTTCATGGGTACTATCACAGTTCAGGGCAACTGCACTCTTCAGTGGCCCAACAAGGGAACCTACCCTCAGGCTTCCAGGTCCCCATCTGTTGCCTCTCTTGGGTGGAGACCTGCATCCCTCTCTCTTCTGACTGGGGTATTCCCAAGCTGCACAGGTCCCTGACTTCTCTGTGTATTTCCCATCACAGCCGGGTTGCCCAAGGGCAATGGCTTGCTTTTTATTTAGAGACAGATACTAAATGTAAAGGCTACAGATATGTACCCACACAGGCTTCCTATGCAAGCATACTTTATTCTTAATGTAAAAGCATCACAGAGAAAATGTATTAAAACAATAAAAGAACCTGCAGGCATGCTAATAAGCTTACCAGAGTTAACCCAAACTCTAACATGGATTCTGACAGGATAAGTCCTCCTGCATCTTAGGAGTGTCCTTGCGGTTACCAGTTCATCACAGCTTCAGCTCAGAACAAGCACACTCATAACTAAGGCTGAGATTTTTTCATGGTTATTTTTAGTAAAAGTTACAAACAGGTCACGGGCAATAAACAAAAATTCATGGAGCATGTGACTTGTCTGTTACTTTACTAAAAATAACCAGGGGCAGGGCTAGGTAGGGGGAGGAATGGAGTCCCATGAGGGGGTGGGGGGGATTGACAGGCTGAGCCCCTTGCCATGGCAGAGGGCAAAGCTCCAACTCCAGTGGCCGCAGCAGGGGTTACAGCCATGGGTGACACACAGCTCTTGCTCCAGAGCTGGTCCTGCTACAGGACAGAGGTACACGCCCGACTGCAGCCCCAGCCACAGTGTGGGAAGAGGGGAGGCACATGGCCCTGGGAAGCTGCATGGGGGGCATGTGACCCCAGCTGCAGCCTCTGGTGAAAGCCATGGGGCTGGGGCGCATGGACCCTGCCAAGCTCAGGAAGCTGCATTCCTGATTCCAGCCAGCCCCAGTTGCAGAGCAGGGGCGCACAGTCCCGCCTCCTCCTCCTGAAGCCCTAGAAGTCACGGAGCTCCGGCAAAGTCATGGAATCTGTGACTGCCATGACCTCTGTGACTAAATCATGGCCTTATTCATAACCTGTTCACTTCATTCTTTATACCGTTCAGGGGTCTTTAATCTGGAATTTTCAGAAGAGGTAATTAGTACACAATGGGTCTCTCTCTTCCAAAAGTTGGTTTCTGGGGGGAGAACTTGCATTTCCCTCCCCCCAAAATACTTCCTTAGAAATCCACCTCAAACATATTGTTTCAAAAAAGACTTCTGAAGTTCCTACTACCAGCCAGAGATAGAATTAATCTTGTCTTCCTGCTAAAGCAATTTTATACAATCTCACAGTAGTACATAAACATTTGCATTTCTAATACAATGAACTCCAAAGATGTTAAATTTAATTTACCAAAGTTTAACTTAATTCCATAAGGTTTATTCAGGATAAAACAGGATATTGGCAGTCTGTCACAGGTACGCTGACCTAACAAACCAGAAATTGTCTCCAGAACCTGTATCTTCTGGGAACATTGTCTCAGCCCCAATTAATCTAACTCTCTGGTTTTCAACTTAATTTCTTTACTTAATTTCTGGGGCCAACTGGAGGGGAGAGGAAGGTCAGTGGCCCAGAAGATAAGTAATTCTATAGCTGTGAAAACCCTAGTTGGTAATTTCAATTAGCAAACGTTTTTTCCAGTGTCAATTCACACCGAAGTTGACACCACTACATTTTTTGGTCTGACTCTGGTCATAACCATGAATTGTCTCAGATTCACTCAGAATTTGTTTGCTTGAAGTTTGTTTGAAAAATCAACCCAATTTTGTAAAAAAAAAAAAAAGATTTCGGAAACATTTGATGATCCAGTCCCAATGTTTGGATTGTAATAAACTTTTTTAAAAAAATGAATTTTCCCTGGTTGCCGGTTTCATTACACACATATTTTGCAGGTCTAGTTTAAGCTCGGCTCAGTTTGCTCCTGGCACTAGACCAATGAGTCTCCCCTAGAGTAGTGATATAACTATCAATACTGTCCAAAACCCTACTCTGTTGAGGAGGGGACTCTATCTGGGTGGAACAGAGACCCCAAAGTTGGGAGAGGATGGGACAGGCCCAGTCAGCAGATATACTCTGTAGAGAGGTCTGTGGAATTTAAAGCTGATCTCCTTTAACAGAACTTTTGGGGGTAGGTATCCCTCGAACCAAACCCCACATAGCACGGCTGCTACCATGGGCACAAGTGTTGCAAATTGCACTCCTTGTGTCTTTCGATGTGAAGCTGTCTCTTAATGTTAAAATAATGATTTCAGGCAAACTTTACTGCATGGGGACTGTACAGTGTCATACAGCTTCATCCAGTCATGGCAACAAAACAGCACAGGGCATTCATGAGCGGGTCAAAACCCCTATATTAGCAATTACATTCTATGTGAAAATACTTGCTCTTCTATTCAAGCCAAGATGGTTTCACAGCACTTCCTATTGAACTATACATGGGGCCATATGGTTCTCTCTGTTATTGATCTGCACTTCCTCATTGATTTTAGTCAGGAAATTTTCCTTAAAAGAATAATAGCATGATATGGTCCACAGAGTGGCATAAAAAGAAACCACTCATCCCATTCTGCCAAGCAGAGATAAGGTGTCTCAATGGTAGATCTTGTCAGTAGTAAATAGGAAGAGGAGAGAACAAGAATAAAGATAGGACAGACTAAATGATTAGGAGGACCAGACCATGGCTGCTAATTACCTGTGGTTTTAAGTCAAAAGAGAGTCCGGATGCCTCAGGTTAGTTATGTACTTAAATGATACTAAAATTGATTTTTAACTCTAGAATATATTTGTCCTTTACATAATTCAACCATTACTTATATTTCCCAAGCTTATTATGTGTACTATATAAACTATAAATAATATCACTTTAAAGAGTGATTCACAGATTTAATCAGTTAGTTTGTTTTCTATTTAAAGTCATGGAGAGTTAGCTTAAAGGCCTACTTTTGTATGCTCGCTCGAGCTGAGCCTGATCTAAAGGCCCCGTGCTTGTTTTAAAACATATTTCAATGTGACCTAGCTAATCCTTTAATACCACGCTTTCACTACTTTTGATCAGCCTCTTATTGTAGCTATAAGAGATTAGATCAAACCTTTTAAAGAAAGTTGCTTGTGGAGAATTTTCTTACTGAAGTGTATTAATATCAACTCTAAGGCTGAAATATTTAGCAAAACAGTATGGGAGAGATGTCCTTTTTAGGAAATATCAGACTACCAAAAATATTTGATATCTGTGTAGATATTATTATTGCATTACATTTTTGATGCTACTGTAATGTGCATGGTAAAATAACATTATATAGATGAGCTGTATTTAATTGCTGTAAGTAAAGTTATATTTAGACTTTATTAAGACACATTGTTTTCTGAAAAAACTCTGCATTTGGGGGTTAAAACTTTATTTTTAAGCTTGGCAGTTTCTCTGTTTTCTTTTTAAAAAATCATGGAAATTATCCCATGTTCATACAATATTAAGGTTACATATTTACACACAGAGGAAATGTAAAAGTTAGGATTTTCACAGTACCATGACCTTGCTCATGATTTTTTTTTAAATTGAGGTCAGATTTTGCCTTTGTCTTATTCCACATGGGTTAATATGCTACCTCTATGTGAATAAACGACTGTGCTGTCAGATTTGCAGCTCCTAAGTGACTGAAGGGTAAAAATCTACAAGAATCGTGCATAAATTATACATAGCGGGGTTACACTACCAAAATATCATATATATTAAACCTGCAGAGGTATAGGGCAGCTGTAAGAGGAAACTGTAAGCACATTTATTCCCTCCTTTCATAAATAGAAATTTTTAAATCCTCAGATGGTATAAATCTGTGTAGCTTCATTGAAGTCAAAGGTGGTAATCAATTACACCAAATGGCTCCAAACATCTAAGCTAAATTCTACTCTCAGTTATGGCTCACTTCTGCAACTCCAGCTCACAAAAGTAGACCCAACTGAAATCAGAATTACTTACTTTGGTAAGGGTTGTAAGATCAAATAGTTAAAGAAGTATAAATCCCAAAGTAAACTGTATTTACACCAATGTAAACAAGAGTAGAGTTTTGCAATTTCTTAGAATTCCCAATTAAAATAAAACAACAACAAAACAATCTTAACTGTAATGTTGTTAGAATTGAACAGGTAATAGACCAGTAAAATGCTAAAGGACACATATGTGATGGGACATTTAAAAAAGAAGTTTGAAAAAAAAATCTATTTCCCTCCCACCTTTAAATAAATTGATAAACATGTACACACACTGAATGAGCAGTTTTAAAACAGGGATTATGGAGGATTAATTTTAATCTCATCCATGTCTATCTCCTGAGAAGCTTTTTACTTCTTGATCTTAATAATTTAAACAGGCTGCATATAAAACATAAATGATGAACCATATACTTTAAATGGAAGTTACAACTTTCAACCCGTCTAATTTAAATTAGAGTAGAGTTTTTTATGAGTGATTTTAAGTTTCAAGAAACCTGTTTGGCAGATCAGGACACTTCTTCAACATGCTGAATCAGAGAGAATATAGAATTATGATCAATGGTAAGGTTTCCTAACCCTGTAATGTCATATTTCATTCAGCAATGGCCTTCTTTTTCTGTATTTTTTTTAAAACTGATTTTCATAAAGGAACAGACAATGAAAAGTACAAAAAGGTAAATGATTTATAGCTTAAAGAAAAGGAGTAGTTGTGGCACCTTAGAGACTAACAAATTTATTTGAGCATAAGCTTTTGTGAGCTACAGCTCACTTCATTGGATGCCTATTCCACTCCATACGGCTAAATTCAGTGGCTTGCATAATGACAGGTTTCAGAGTAGAGCCGTGTTAGTCTGTATTCGCAAAAAGAAAAGGAGTACTTGTGGCACTTTAGAGACTAAAAAATTTATTTGAGCGTAAGCTTTCGTGAGCTACAGCTCCAATGAAGTAAGCTGTAGCTCACGAAAGCTTATGCTCAAATAAATTTGTTAGTCTCTAAGGTGCCACAAGTACACCTTTTCTTTTTGCGAATACAGACTAACACGGCTGCTACTCTGAAACCTGATTTATAGCTTGTATTTGTTTCCAAATACTGCCCTGAAGCATATGCTGCAGGACTGTCCAGAAATGGATTCTTGATTCTGACTCATTGTTTACAGGCTAATCTGTAATACTAGTATCTAATGAGATAATTTACATTAATTTTGTTCTGTTGATAAATGATTGCACCTGGTACACAGGATTTCAACCATTGATTTCAATGCAGCTACATTAATTCACAGCAGCTGAGGATTTGACCCAAAAATTCATACTGAAGCATGCAGGATTTGGTTCTCTGCCTGCAATATGTCACTTGATGGCTTTCATAGCCAAATATGTATTCCCCAGACTAGAGAGCACTTTTTTGTATTAGTTATTTGTATTGTCATAGCATCTAGGAATCTCAGTCATGGGCCAGGACTCTATTGTGTTGGGTGCAGTCTCTAATATTGTAACTATTTTTGATCCATGCAGTTGAACAAAATGTAGGATCCTGTGGGTTGTTTCCGTTAGGGGGGGAAATCCATGATGGATCAAATCATGTTTCATTACAAAGAATGAACACAAAATCCTGTTTCCCTAAATACAGTTGGAACATGAGGAGCCAGGTTTTTTGCTCACAGTTCCAAGCCCTTTCCAGCCTGCATTTAGCCCAAAGTTCTTTCTCTTAGCTTTTTCTCAGGGTCATGGTACCAATTCTTCTGCATCTGTGTCTGATGCTTCCTTGGTGCCGTTTCGGTCTCCTTCAGTGGTGTTTCTGGTTGCATCTTCTCTCTCTCTCTCTCTCTCTCTCTCTTTCACACACCCCTACCTCCAACAAATGATTACCAGCAAAAAGCCTCTACCAACATAGCTCTGCCTCTGACCAGCTCAGCATGACTTGATTTGGGCAGTGTCTTCTACTGTTTTGGCTATCTATTGTATAAAAGAGCCTGACTGTTTTCTTACATTTATTCTGAATAAAGGTTAGGGTTTTGCCCACCAGCTTCCAGGAAGAGTAACCCAGAATGACAATAATAAACATGTGGGTGTGGGAGTGCTAGTTCAATGTGGAGTGTGTGTGTGTGAAATGGTCCTCTTGTCACAAGATAGCTCATTTGTCCCCATGTAGATCTCTGAAATGGGCCACACTGTCATTTGGCTAGAATTTGTTTAGCTATTTCATCTCCAGTTGTGTTCTGTCTTCCCTCACTGCATCTTTCATGCATCTCAGTAAACACGTGTCTTAGTGGCACAGATGAAAGTTCACCTTTTGAGATCCTCAATGTTTCAAGGCAGCAGCTCTCTCATTAGTGCTAATTCAAGCAGTTTTGGTGATAGCTGCTTTTCCCCCCAGGCACCAAGGAATGATCACATTTTCATTCCAACCTCCTCCACAGTCAACAATGGATTTTTCACAGATTCAGCAGTTAAACCAGCTAATCAAGTCTCTCCATTATTTTGTCCGAATGGAACACTGTGATTTTTTAGCATAACTTTTAATATTAAACTCAGGTAATTGATGCAGGCTGCTTTGGTTTTGTCTGTTCTAAATCGGCCCATTCTAATGACTTTGCTCATTGCAAAGTCCCTTTTGGACATATACAGATTTTTTCCTGCAGAAAAAATTCCTTTTCAAAAACTTTTGTTAGGGGAGATGAGAGCCACAAAAATAGAAAATGTATGGACATCCTGTGATCCTCTCTATGTAAACAAATGAAATAAGCAGAATTCTGATCCCAACTGACATAAAAAAATAGCACTTTTCCTAATACAGCATCCCACTCCTTCATGGCAGCCAGAAATAACGTGGTAGGAATCCTAGGTCAGGTCACAGCGAACCATGGCTGGACCTATTCTTCCAAGCTCTTCTCCATGTTCCCAGCATGAGGGTTTCAGAGAAAGGAGGATAAATTAATGCCACTCTTGTACACTTAAACAATCTCTCATTTCCCCGTGGACACTGACTGGCATGTTTGATCTTCCATATTGACTAGAGGGGCTGTTTCCTCACTCTACTTCTTACTTTCTTGGCCCATTCTCTTTGACTACCTTGGGTTTTTTGGACCACACATTATATTAAGATTCCATTTATAAATGGTTAACAAAGGATTAACAATGATGACGAGATGTTACAGACATCAGCAGCATATGAACAGATGGTTATAAAAGTTATCAGAACAAGGTGTTACAAATGGTTATTAGACATTGTTATAAGCAACTTTTTGATCTGTTGGACTCTAACATTTGTTGAGACGACTATTAATAATTTATTAACCCTTTATAAATGGCACCTTGTGTGACTATTATTTTTGGTGGATGGGAGAGCGGTAATGAATGGTAGGCAAATATTTGGTGTCAGAGTGTGATACCCAGGATTTGCCCCAGGGCCAAAGGGCTAGATTGTGTTACCCTTTCTTATTTTGAGTGGTACCTTACTCTTGTCTGCAGGGAGTCCAACTGAACAATCCTGCTCAACTTTCCTGCTTTCCCCCTTGCCCTACTTCCTCCTCAGCAGAGTTGGGTAAGCGAGGGAGAACTTTGGGACATGATCCATGCAGAGATGATTGCACAGGCAAAAAATAATTCATTTCACACAACAGTTCATTGTCCTCATGATTACAACCAAAAACATTGTACTGGTTTCAACCCGTGAAATGCCTGTCATTGTTTTCCAAAAAATTCAGGTGAGGACAAATGTGTTTTCAGGCCTGGCCTTAGGGAAAATGGTGCCCTGGGTGAACTTGTATTTTGGCACCCTTTCTTTGAGTCATGTACAGATACACAGTATGGTCACACACCTGAGTTTACCTGAGAAGCTTTAAGTTACAGTTGGGACTGTGCGTACCCTTCAGCAGAGACTATTGCACTGGCACCCCTGGCAAGAACATCAGACTGGCGACCGTGTGAAGTGCCGGGGGAATGGCAGGGCTGCGAGGTACAAACTGAAGCCAACACAGCACGCACCTGGCACAGGGTCTGTTTCCCTAAGCTGCCATAAACCTGCCCAGGGAGCCCTGCTGCCTCTGTTCCTCAGTGCTGCCCAACTTCAGACACTGCTGCGTGCCCCCAGGAGCACTTACACAAGCCTGGGCACACCTCATCCTCCCCTGATCCACGGGCATTTGGGGGCAGGTGAGCAGCTACCCTAGCAGGCAGGCTGTGTCTAGGGTGACCAGATGTCCCGATTTAATAGAGACAGTCCCGATATTCGGGGGGATTTCTTATATAGGCACCTATTATATCCCACCTCTGTCCCAATTTTTCACACTTGCTATCTGGTCACCCTAGCTGTGCCAGGCAGCCTGGGGTGAGTGCAGGAGACACAGGGTGGAAGCAGCTCTCCCCCGGGTGCTCTCCTCACCCCCCAGTCCAGTGCAGACTGGCACATGGCCAGTCCTGGCCCCATCCTGCCCTGCAAGGTGCTCCCCCAGGCCTGCTGGGGCTCCCACAGCTCAACCCTGGGACAGACCGTTCCCAACCACAAGTTGTAACAACACCTCTCACAACTTCAGCTCCTCCCCTATTTGACAGCTGTCCCAGCCTACTCACTCCCTCTGCCAAGCAGGACCTTGTGTGGGCCAACAAAGCCATCCACAAGTGGGGAGTGCAACCTGGCCAGTGGGCACTTGCCTCATGCCCTGCTCATGTGCCAGCATCCTCTTGACCACGGCTCCCCCCTGACCATGGTGCCCTGGGCAGTCACGCACGTCACCCACTTGTAAGACCGGCTCTGTATGTTTCCCCAACCAATGATACCCAGTGCTGAGGACTTTTCTGCAGAGCTTTGTTGCGGTAATTCGCAGTGTATTTTGAAAACTGGGCTGGCAGCTGCATTTCACTATCTACCACATAGCATGAAAGGCTGAGATTGAGATGAAATCAAAATTGCCATCTCTTCTGTCAAATGCTAACATTTAGTTAGTTCTACTTGATTAAGCTGTGCAACAGAACCAAAAGTTCTCTCAGCTATTGAAAAAGTCAGGAGAGAACAAAAAAAGAAAGAACCTTTAGCAGCTCATCCATTATGTGAAAAAGATGTGAAAATAATTCCCTGTCACCATATGAGCTCAAAGGCACAGAGCTTACAAATGCAATTCCATCAAAAGTAATGTTCTGAGATAGTTAAGAGTTCTTTGAACAGGTTGATCTTTTATAACTCCCTTCCCCTTGGGAAGATGAAAATATGCAAGTGGATCTTCGTAACATGTATGCATACAATAATTACGAAGAAGAAGGTGCCACCTCACTTTCCTTTAAATCTTGTTTTTCCAAATAAATCCCTACTAATCAACGCCAACGTTTTAAAATTGGGTACCTAAAGCTAGGCTCCTAAATGGAAAATAAGTGACTAGATACGAATGTATGAGCCTCATTTCAAGCATCTGGAACTGAACACGAGTGCATATTTCTATTTTAATTAGTAAAACGTACCTCTTTTATAGTTCTAATAGAACAGGGTGGAAGAAAAATAGCTGAATTCTGTCAATGTTCAGACAACACCGATCAATCTATGAAATGATCAGGTCTAGCTCAGGGTTGTGTTGCACTGAAATTCCTGTGAGATTCTGGATACAAATTTAGAATGATCTTTTTAAAGTCTCTTTGATGGGTAAATACTATAGCATTTAACTGAAAATACTACGCCAGATCCTCTCATTGGTGTAAATCTGCACAACTCCACTGAAGCGGTTTGATAATCTGGTATAATTTCTAAAGAAATGATGGGAGGGGAAGGATAGTTCAGTGCTTAGGGTGCACCGAACCTGGGTTCAATTCCCAGCTTGGCCACAGACTTCCTGTGTGATGCTGCCAAGTCACTTAATTGCTCTGTGCCTCAGTTCTCCATGTATAAAATGGGCATAACAACACTCCTGTATCTAACCTGGGTGTTCTGAGGCTAAATCCCTTAACTATTGTGAGGTGCTATGGCTATGGGAAACCACATAAATAAAACAGAGAGAGAACATATAAACCAATCAATGGAATTTGCTATTTAATTCTACAGCTGGATTAAGGTAATATTTATAACATCTTAGAAGTCTCATCTTTATTATTTTATAGGATGTTCCCACAAGGTTGGGAATAGGCCTGTGTAGCTCCTCTTATTAAGAGGCATGGAGGTAAGCAAATGAAACAAAAATGGGGAAGAAAAGCCCTAAAGGCAAAAGAGGGGGAGAATGACTCATTGTGGCTGAGCCACAGTCTCCTCAAAAGCCTGTAGTGGGAGCTCCCTACACACTGTTGGAGGTAGGGACTCTGTTTGTTCTGTGTTTGTACAGCGCCTAGCACAATGAGATGCCGATCTGCAACTGGGTCTATGAGGTGCTACCGCAATACAAATAATTATAGGTGGGGTTCTACTTTCAATTATAAACTCCTGTTTTCAGTTGCTTATAATTTTACCAGACTTAAATTATTTGGGCTGAAACTTTCCATGCCAATTGTGTGCCTTGGGCTGACTCTTTCTGGAAAATTTCAGCCCAAAGAGTACTGCTGTTTATGAGAATGAGGCTAGGGAAAATAATGTTTTCAATATTAAAAATAAAAAAACCCTGCTTCCTTTCTTTGGAAAGCTCTAGTACCCCCATACTTTGCAGCAGTGAAATGAAATCTGTCATGTGGGTGGCCTTTGTGCCACAGATGTGCTGCTTGCCATCCCCATAAAAATCTGTCCAGACCTGGTAAAGTTATAAGCCTTTGAAAAAAAATCACAATTCGCACATGATCAGTAGAGACTTTCTAGAGCCTAACATCTAAAAGCTTTGTAGCTGCAATCCTCACTGAGCCTGCTCCATCCCCTCACAGCTCCTGTGTGTGACCAGACTGTGTACACACCATCCTCAGAGAGTGACCGATCATGCTGTATCCCCTCAGGTTTCCTGCACATGACTGGACAGCACATGCACCATATTCACGTAACGACTGAGGTGTGCTCCAGCCCAGGGATCTGGGGAGGGAGCCAGCCTTCCCCCGTAACAGCTGTTCTGGGCCGGGATGTGGCTGGGCACAAGGACTGAGAGCAGGAAGCCTGTCTCTCCTGTGTCTTCAGTAAACTCCTTCTGGTACCTAGGTAGCATGGAGAAAGAAACCATCTGCTTCAAATTCAGAGGGAGGCAAGAGACAGATCTAGGTTGTTGTGGGGGAGGACTGGGATAGTGGATTGGGACAAGGAGCCTGGGACTGGAGGGTTGCATGGTGTAGAGACTGAGAAACCAGGAAATGCAATGGGATAGGGGAGAAACTGAGATCAGATGAAAAAACAGGTGGGGGATGGGTCTGGGAGCCAGTGGGGTGTGGAGAAGGAGGGAAAATAGATCTGCCAAGGAGCCAGGAGATACGAGGGGAGAACAGGCACTGGCTGGGCATAGCCTGGGATAAGGAACTGAGGGTGGCAAGGACACATATTGGATGAGAAACCTGGGGAGGGAGACGGACTGGGAACTAGTGGGCATGGGGAATGTGGGGCGGGGGGGATGGGAAATTGGAGGGAAACAGAGACACATCAGGGAGTAGGGAAGAGAAATGGGACTGGCTGGGCAAGGATACATGGAGTGGGTGTTTGGGGAAGAGAGGGATGGGAGGTGTGCAGGGGTAAGACTAGGATTTTCTGGGTAAGGAGACAGGGACTGGGATTGGAAGCCTGAGGAGTGAAGACTGGACTTGGGTAGGCAAGGAGAATAGGAATGTGATGAAGAGCTAGTGGTAGGGTAGAGACAAGACTGGGATATGGAAATGTTAGGGGGAATAGGGCAGAAGGGCCAAGCTTGTGCGCAATGGTCAGAAGCATAGGTGCTGATCCCGGGGTGCTCCAGGGCTCAACCACCCAGAGAAAAAAAATAGGGGTGGGGCCACCGATCAACTGTTTGGCGTGCCACGGATCAGCTGTTGGGCGACTCGTGGAAGGATGAAGAGCAGCGAGGGGCCTCGGGGTAGGTGGGAAGAGGCAGAGCAAGGGTGGGGTCTCTGGGGAGGGACCAGAGTGGGAGCAGGAAGAGGCGGAGGAAGGATGGGGCCTCAGGGCGGAGTGGGGGTGGAGCACTCACAGGGAAAAATAAAAGTCAATGCCTGTGGTCAGAAGAGTCTGTGCCCTCTAGAATGCACACACTTCCAGAGTCTTGAATTGCACCCTCCTCTGTCAACAGATATTTGTGAAACCCACTGGCAAAATGTCCCATCCATCTCCCTCTAGAGCTGGCCTACATGGAAAATAACTACCTACTACTGCTATCAGTTATTCCATTAGTTTAAGTGGCAGAGGTCAGTGTGGCAGATCTAAAGACTTCACCCCTGCTAATGATCTACATGGGTATCAATATGATGCCACACGATATAATTTCTGGTTTTTCAGTTTGCTTTTTTTAAGAGGCATGAAATCACACACAAAACCCCATTTTAAAAGATTATTAGGGTTGCAAAGTCAAGCACTCCAAACTTAGGAATTGCCAGAATTAAAGTTGGCTGTGCAACCTTACTTTGGCCCCTTTATGGGTATAGATTAATTTGATCTCAGACTATGTTTTTGCACAGCAACACTTTCTCATTCAGTGCACAGAACTCTCCATATTGCTCAATGCGTGGCCTCATGCCTTATTTACGTCACATTATTCAAGCCCGGCGCTGAAGACAGAACTATTAATTTCCTCATGGGCTTTCCTGTGTGCTCATCACTATAGAATATGCGTGCTTCACACACAATAATGAAAATTATTTTCATACTCCCATTGTACAGATTAGGGATGTAAATATTGGTTAAAAATGTTAACCAATTAAATGATTTAAATTACATCATTTAACCAGTTAACCATTAACCGAGGTCACTCAGGTGGGGTGGCGCGGGGTGGGAGAGGCTGGAGTCCCACTGGCCTGGCTGGGGCTGGGGCCCCACTGGCCCGGCTGGGGTCCTGCTATGGGCTGCGATGGTCCCACGCAGCTGGGGATGGGGTCCCGCCTGCCCGACCCGCTATGGCTGGGGCCACTCCAGCATGGCCTGGTGCGGCTGGAGCTGGGGCCGCCCCAGCCTGCCCAGCCCACTGAGGCTGAGATCCTGCAAGACCTCACCTGGTCCACCGCAGCTGGGGTCTCACCCCAGCTCACCTCCGGCAGCCGGGGCTGCCCCAGCCTACTGCAGCCGGGGTCCCACTGCGCAGCCCGTCCGGCCCACCAGCCCGCCCGCAACAGCCAGGGCTGGGGTCCTGTTGAGGCTGGGGTTCCTCTGGTCCGCTGGCCCAACACAGTTCTGGCTGGCCTCCAGGGTAAACGGTTAAGATCCGGTTAATGGTAAATCTAATGTTTATTGGTTAACTGGTTAACCGATTAACCTTTTACATCCTTAGTACAGATGGGGAATGGAGACACAGAGAGAGAAAGGTAAAAAGTATTCACTAATTTTGGGTGCCCAATTTGATACATGTAGACCTGATTTTGCAGAGTATTTCGGATTATATAGCACTGTTTACACTCACAGCCTAAAAGAAAAGGAGTACTTGTGGCACCTTAGAGACTAACAAATTTATTAGAGCATAAGCTTTCGTGAGCTACAGCTCACTTCATCCGATGAAGTGAGCTGTAGCTCACGAAAGCTTATGCTCTAATAAATTTGTTAGTCTCTAAGGTGCCACAAGTACTCCTTTTCTTTTTGCGAATACAGACTAACACGGCTGCTACTCTGAAACTCACAGCCTAGTTTCTGCTGAGTTCAGTTGCAGTTGTCAGCACTACTGCAAATCATACCCAGGTGTCTGAAGTCAGGCATTCAGAATATGAGGAACATACAACTAGTGATCACCCCTAAAAAGACCAGTTTAAGTAACCTGACTGGTATCTCACAGGAACTCTATGGAAAAGGCAGGGACAGAACCCAGTTCTCCAGGGCTTCATTCAACTGCCTCAACCATGCAACTGTCTTTTCTCTTTCTGCAGTAAGTACCCTGCCTCATTCACTACACACCTTCCAACTTCTAAACAAATAATGTAGGGGTCCTCCAGACAACAGCCCCCTTCTCTACACAGCATTCAGCAATTCTGTATAGGAAATGAGGCTGGGAAAAAAATTGTATATGATCGTGTAATTAAAGACAGTATCATAATGCATGCAGATAAGGGGGTGAATTAAAGTTGCACAGGCAACCTTAATTCTGGCATTTCCTAATTTTTGAGTGCTTGACTTTGCAACCTTCATAATTTTTAATATAGTTCTTTTGCATGTAATAAATAACAACAACAACAACAGCAGCAGCAGCTAACTCTTCTCTGCCAGGACTCGATGATGGGAGGAACATATCAAGGGCACACCATAATTACTTTCTCTGACAGGATTTGCAGATGGCAGGAACACTGATGGCAAAATCAACCAGAACTGATGCTTTGATATGTATTTAAATTCCACACTGTCCTCTCCTCATGGAGACGAAGAATAGCACAGATACAGGTGGGCAGGCAATGCAGATCTGATTCTTGCAGTGCTTTGATTCCAGAAGGAAGGGAATCACCCCAAAACAGAACAGGTCAGAGAAGCAGGTGGCAGAATTTACACTCCCCCATTGGTCATTGATGTTGGCAAGCTGCCTGTTCCATCTTCCTATGTACACTGCCCCTGAAAGGAGATCATACATCAGGAACACCAAAAGGACAACCTCATGAACTTTCCTGGGCCCTCCATCCCACTCCTGTGGATTTTACTACAAGAGTGTGTCCTGTGTCCCTGCAGTTATTACATTCTATAGGCTGCAAGAGTTACAAAAAGAGGCTGTTAGTGTTCAGTGCAATTGAAGCCAGCTCAAATTTAAACAGTTCAATGTCACCGTTTAATCTATAGACTCATAATGAAATAGCAGAGATATTGTTAGCAAGTATTCAAAAATTAAATTACTATTTGTATATTAGGTAATGCAGCACTCAGCAACAACATACATCTGGTAAATGTGACAGTTAAATGTCCCAATTTCCATAAATGCACATAATAAAGTACCAGTGTATTAGCACTGATTCGACATGAATTAGTGAAAAGATATTAAATATGGAGATTTGTGCTGGAATTCATTTAAAGGGAAAGAATCCCTCAAATATTTCCAAGGGGGTCTCATCCCCTATGGAGTGTACTCATCTTCAGATGGTATTGATCTAGCAGTACTTTGAAAATGTAAAGCACTATAAGTACTATTTTTGCTACCTCCAAATTATAGGGCTGATCCCAAGAAACACTGAACACCCACAACCTGTCTCATCAAAAAAGCCACCCAAACATTTCCTAAAACTGCCATTGGTTTTTAATGTACTTAGTAGGAGATACTAGGATTTATTATTATTGACTAGTTAATTTTATGGTAGCACACAGAGGTTGCAATCAGAACTCAATGTTGTAAGGTGCTGTGAAAACAGGTAGATGTAGTCTTTTGTCTGAAGTGTTTACCATGTAAAATGATTGAAGTAGTTACTACAATCCTGCTCTTTCCTAGAGTGTATTCAACACTGTGATTCCCCTCCGGAGAATGGAAGTTACTGACGCCGTTGCCATTGTTAATGTCCATCTTTATCAAGCACTTTGTCAGCAATAACCAGTGGATCTAGGTGTGGTGGTATGAATGAAGGAATTATTAGAAATGGACTTATTAATGATGAGAGAACTGAGAAGTATTGGGAAGAAATACATGAATGTGAGAGGATAAATGGCTAAGGAACAAAGATGATGACTTGGGTAGCTTTTTATTATTCTTAGTTTTACTACTTCCCTATTTTATACTTGCTTAATAGGTATGAGTGAATAAATGGGGAAAGGGAAAAAAAGGGAACTTCTAAAAGACAGGGTCCTATAAATACAGCAAGCCAATCTTCTGTGCCCGTCTATGTAATGTTTCAAGAGCTGAACATCTGACAGTGGCAAATGTTTGATTTACATCAATTCCTGCCCTTATTCCTCAGCTCCAAATAGGTGTCTATTTCCAAATTTCCAGCACTCAGCCAGCATTTTAGCATTTCAGCATGTCGCATCATTATGCTGCTTAACACAATGTAACACTATGATACACTGACCTGACAAAATGTTGACTCCCTGCTGAAAATGTATCCCAAGAAATACACATTTCTTTTTCAGCTGGAGGAGAAAAAAGGACTAGATTCATACAGTGAATTTCCAGCTTGTATTAAAATAAGAATTGTTGCAATGCATCTTGCACTGGAAAGTCCAAATGATTATGTATGCACTGTATTTGGTCCCCTTTAAGAAGCTGAAAATACTTGTTAATCGTTTGCCTCACATTAAGATAAATTACTGCTAGCATTTTAATCTGAGACAGCTGACTTTTTTTTTAGCATCTCTAAGGTAGAAAATGGCTCAAAGTTCAACTAGCACATGGAATCCAACATAATTTTGCTCTCAGCTGCAATCCCTTTAAAAAACAGATATATCCCAAAGACAGAACTTCTGTTTACATACATGTAGCAAACTACAGCTGAAAGGAATAAGGGTAGGGGAGAAAGCAAAGAAGTAGACCCATTCGGGGTTTGGTTTTTTTTAAAAAGGATGAACCATTAATAGTTTTTCTTAATGATAAAACAAAGGGGAAAAAATTGTCCCGGTGCCATAGATCTACTGCATTTACTCTGTCAGATCTCCCAAGTGAAGGAGGGTTGGGCTGGGCCACTACATGGCTGAGTTTTCTCCAAGGAATAGTGTGCTAGTGGTAATGATTCACTAGATGGTGCTATTCCATCTAAGTCACAGTGCTAAGGGGCACTGTGGTCTTTTTTATGATATGTAAAACCATTGTCCTCAGTAGAGGTAGTTGGGATTTTTTGGACAAAATGTTTTTTTGTCATAAAATGCCAATCTGTCAAAACCAAAGCTTTTTGGAGAGAGACTCACCTCAAAATAGGCAATAGGCCAGTGATTAAGGCACTTACCTTAGGAAGTCCAGATGCAACTCTCTATTTTGAATTGGGCAGAACAAGCACTTGAACCTGGGTCTCCCACTTCCTAACTACCGCACCATTGGCTATTCCTGGGTGTGTCTCTCTTGTGGGGTTTTTTTTTTGAGAAAAAATACAAAATGTCTAGAGTTAGATGTGAAAGGAAAACGAATGTTGACATCTCAAGATTTTTCATGAAATAGATTTCTTGTTTTCTGGCCAGCCCTAGTCCTCAGCAGGTAAATTAAAGGTCCATGGCACTATTTGCCAGGCTATGGCATTAAGCACAGTGTCCTAATCAAATTCCAAATCAGATAATTGTATTTTCTCTCTCTAAATTGCACTTGTATTTTCAATTACATATAGGATTCTTCACATCTAGCCTAAAACTGCTATGTATTGCTGTAGTAAAGCATTAAACAATTGCTGTGTTACATCCTAGAGATGGCAGAACTACAGTATTGGATGAAGTGATCTCTATAGTTTTAGTTTGTAAAAACTACCTTGGGATCCCTTGGGATGGAAGCTGCTATAGTTTTTCACTAATAAAACATCCCTAGAAAGTGTATCTGCCAGGAACATCAGATATTCTCATACTCACTTCTATCTCCCCACAGTTGGAAAAAGAGATATCTGCAGTAATTGTGCAGTAATCATTAGTAGGTTTCCAATGTATATTGTGAGCAAGCTAGTTGGCTAACTAAAGTGCAATTGGGAAACAAAGTGCAATTGGCAGCCTAAAAATTCTGCCATTCCTTCAGGTTATTTCCTGCTGATCAGGGTGAATTATATTAAATACAAATTATGTCCTGTTAAAAAAAAAAAGAAGATGACATTTTCTTCATGCAGGGCAAGTGAAATTATCAGGATCCAGATCAGAAGAGACTGGAATTACTTTGCCTTTCATAACATTTCTTCTTATTGAAAGCGGTTTAGAACATCAGTTTCTGTAGGCTGGCACAGGCCAATTGATGACAACGGAGCTGTGCCAATTTAAACTAACTGTGGCTCTAGTAATAATACCCTCAGGCTTCTGCCTTGCTGGGCACCAGAAGCGAGTGTCCTTATCTCACAGGCACCAAAACATGCCTTTCCTTACATGCTGTATATATTCAGACCCGAGTAATGGGAAATAATTTTATCAGCTCTTTAGAGTGTTACTGTCATCACTGAATACATTTACATTAGAAGGTCTTTGAGTCACTTACACACAACACATCCATCTGACAGTTCAATCTGGATCTCAGCCATTTTCTCTGCAAAATAGCAACAAAATTCCTCACAGCAAAAAAAATAAAATAAAATAAAAAATAAAATAAAAAACCACCTCATTCCCTCCACCCTCCCATTGCTCGCGCTAAATTAATTTACACATTTAATCTTCGTGGCGGAGGAGTTTTTGGTATGTAGACCAATTCTCTGTAAGGGTGAGATGGGACTCATCGGGGTGGTATGGAAGGAGCGTGGTTTGATTTTAAGGCAGCTGAATTAATTGATGGGTTGGAGAGAGTAATTGGGAAAAGCATTATTTGTGTCTTATCTCTTGTTTACAAGTTTCCCCATTACCTGCCCCTAATGGGAAATGGCAGCCCCTTTATTTGGTGATGATATTGTCAAGGTAGGGGTGGGTGATAATTTGTGAGGGCTCATGATGTGAGGAGAGAGACTGGATGGTAGCGTTGGTTTTATGGGAGAGTGTGTATTGGGTGTATGCAGGGAGAGTGGGCCAAATTCATCAATGTATTTACACCATGGATGGATTTGGCGCCAGTGCTTAACATTATTTTATGTTACAAATAATAATAAAATTGTCAAGATTTTACATGCACTCATGCATCACTTGAAACACAGGCCACAATTCTGACACTCAGTCCAGTAGCATTTTCAATCAAATTCCAGCCTATAGCAGTTTCCTAGGTAACCAATATACAGCCACAGAAACTAACTGCATAGAGCACACAGAAAGCAGGGGGAGAGGAAAGAGGGAGGAGAGAATGGGGTGTAGTGGGGGAAGATGGTGCCTTCAGACAATAATATGCTGTTTTTATTTTTGGTCTTCAGTGCCTCTCTCTATGATGATGAACTCATTATAAATAAATTGATAGACGCATTTGCATACATACGTCTTGAAACTATCTGAAACTATTATATCTTTAAGAAGCCAATTTTAAGTATTAGAGTAATGTTTGTTCAGGATTTTTACAAAGCAATGGGTTCAAAGACTGACCAGTTACTGGTGCGGTTATAATAGATGCGTAATTCTTATGAGTATCTCAGGAGATCTGTTTAAATCCCATTTCTCTAGACAAAAGCAGAGATTTGAATGCAGATCAAGTATCAGCCTCCTGCAAAGTTCAGCGCATCTTTGATTTCAGCAGGGCAATAAACATGATCATAACACTAAAACGGTCCAGAAGAGAAAGAAACCCCATCAAAATAAACAAAACAAAAAACTCCTCCCAAGACTACAGCACCAAAATTGGGATGAAGGGGTTTCTGAGCACCTGGGAGGCTAGGACTAAATAACAGTGACCAAAAGAGGAGCAAAACAATTTATGTCACATTGTCAAGAGCTAAATTCAAAGTAAACATAAGAACAGAAGAACGACTCTACTGGGTCAGACCAAAGGTCCATTTAGCCCAGTATCTTGTCTTTTGACAATGGCCAATGCCAGGTGCCTCATAAGGAATGAACAGAACAGGTAATCATCAAGTGATCCATCCCCTGTTGTCCATTCCCTGCTTCTGGCAAACAGAGGCCAGGGATACCATACCTGTCCATCTTGGATAATAGCCATTGATGAACCTATCCTCCATGAACTTATCTAATTCTTTTTTAACCCTGTTATAGTCTTGGCCTTCACAACATCCTCTGACAAGGAGTTCCACAGGTTGACTGTGTGTTGTGTGAAAAAATAATTCTTTTTGTTTGTTTTAAATTAAAGGGGACTCATCATAGGGGTAGCAGAGGTGTAACCTGCAGTTGGGGAAATCAAGTCAGGAAACTTGTCACAGGGAGGGAGGCAAGGTTTTTGTAGCTGCGGGGAGAGAAAAGTTGAAGCAGTTGGTAGTGGGTGGCAGGTGATGGAGGCTTTGTGCACCTCAGGATATAAGTTGGGTAACAGGCTTGTAATATAGAAGTCAGCTCAGGGTACATTATACTGAAAAGTTCCTACCGGACCTTTCAATCTCTTACACTTAGTTCTGACCTTTCAAATGCCAACCACTACAACCTCAGGGTCTTTTTCCTTGCAGAACCCTCCAGTAACAGCCCCTCTACCTTAAAATTGCAGGTTTCATTGCATCTGTGTTGGACCCCACATCTCTACTGAAAAGTTGGGTAAGCTGATATGCGTTGGGATCTGAGATCGCTATAAAACCTTAGGCACACCAGATTACATGAGCTGATAATAGCCAATCCTTCCATTATATATTTGAGTACTTAGCAGTTAATAAATGCGGATGCCCCAATGGGGCACAGTCCAGGTTCAGGTAGGTCCCAAATTTAACTTTTAAGGTAGGAACAAAGTGCCTTAGATTGCAGATGTAACAACCATGTCCCTGTAATGGGTACTTCCAGGGAGAGTCCAGAAGTTGTAATTCTGATGGTAATATTATACACCGAAGGAAAGGCATAATGCCTAAAAATATGAAGGCCAAAGGTGTCCTAGTTACAGAAACTAGGTAGGTGGTTATCCTTGTCATGGCATTCCCCCTCTCCCATACAGTGACAGCACTGAAGGTACCTTTGGTGAAGAAAATCTTCAGAGTGCCCCACAAGTTAAAATGCAGAACAATGTCATTGGTGCAAAAAATATTTACTCTTCTCAATAGAGGTCAGTGGGATTTCTGCCTGGGGTTTATCCTGATTCAAAAGGTTTGGTCAATGCTTACGGTGATATTCAGAATTAAAATCTCTCTTGATTTGTAAGCAGTAGCAGATCACACAGGTCATTAAAGTATCAGACCCAGGGGCCTTCCAAACCATTTTTTAAAAAATTTTGTTTCTTTCAAGTGTCAGTCTAGGTGGGGATTGTGAAGTCCAGGGGCCAAGAGAGGCTGGCAGACTTGTCAAGCTTCCCTGACAGCTGGGCAAAAGCAAATGGGCTTAGTAAATACTTGCCTCATTGTGTCTGAGCAGTAAAAACACCACAGTTGCAAATGGTTTGCTAGGCAATTGTTAGCTGATGAATGAGGAATCAAATGGCACATAGATTTAAAAACATGATTACAATTAAAAGAAAAAGAGAGAGAGAAATTACCTGAAAATTTATATGTGGATTACTGGAAATATCACTTGGGTGTATACCCAGCCAAAATAGATGGTTGTTGATCATAGTGATTAGTGACAATACACTGAAGTTGTATGACACACTTCATTGACTATTGGGCACACAATGCATTGCCTGCAATCAAGTCCAATATCAATCAATTGATATAATAGACAACTAACTAATTATCTTTCCAATGCTTGATTTGTGAGAATCACAACACAGAAACACACATGTATAAACACCCAGCCAACCAAGATAGTTTTGGCACCACTCGTTACATATCTATTTAGGATATAACAAGAGATCTTTATACAATTTTAGTTGAAAATGATTGCTTTGAATTTTCTAAACTTTTTTTATCATCCCCTTTTAAAGCAACGTTGTAGTAAAGTAATTGCTATAGTCTTCATAGTTTATAAAATCCATTTAGAAACTTGATTTTTTTGGGTCCATCTACCACTTTCTTGGCCACTGAGAAAACACTGAGTTTTTATTGAAACTTCCCTGTTAACTTGTCTGAACAGCAGCATCGATGATGCTGATTCCCATCATGGACAAGGATTTGATAGCTATCACACACTGTCAGAAGAGAACGAATCACTTGTGCTATTGTAGTGTGTTCTTTTTCATTTCCCTGTTAAAGACTGTTGAATATTTCTTTATAAAAGGAATATATTTAGAATATAGGGGATGTTATGTACCACGTTTTAAGGTAATTCATATTTGGAAGCTACATTAACTTGATAAGATCCTTTCATGTCTCCCAACATTATTTAAGGACTTAGAACCACATCATGCAGGGTCAAATTTAGCTTTGGAATAGGTGGGTGCAAATCTCATTGACTTCAATGGGATTTGCACCTCAGGGCTAAACTTGGTGCAAAGGATATACATTCTCTTGCACTGAGGGTGAAATTCATTATTGTGAATGAAATAATAATCAATGGAAAGAGGCTCAACATGTGATCCACCCTCTTTCTACCTGGTTACCCTCTCTGCCTACTGAAAACTTGCAGAAGACCAAACGTACAGAGCATAAACAGATGGGCTTCTATGGGCTCCATGTAATCTAGGTTCATCTGCTCCACTTTGGCACACATTGGCACTTGCATTAGTTTCTTTCCCACCATGCATGCATTTAGATGATAAAACTTTTTCCTTTGTCTGGGTTTATCACACCAAGTTCTTAGCAGATTTACCCAGGTGTCTGTATGCCCAGCAAGAACCATTCAGGATGGATCATTCTCTCAGTCCAACACTATTACCTGCTTCTTCCCTGGATGGAAACTGTAAGAACTCTTGAAACCCTATTCTGGAGCAAGAGACAGAGAAACTTGCAAATTGCCATTGAATATTGAAAATAGTATTATTAATATGATTTACCTCCAGAATGCGGTGGTGGTCCACACAGCAGTACCATTCCCTGACCCTGTCGGACTGACACTGTACTTCTTGTTCTTGTCTTGAAGTTTTCAAGGTCTGTTAGCAAGAAAGAGTGCATGAAATGGCATTAGTATTCTCTCCTGGAAGGACTGCATATGTTAGGGCTGTTTATTTTATTTTCTGAGGGAGATACAAAATGAACATCAGTTTGGAAAAGATATTTGTAGAAGTCTGCTCCTAAGACACAGGCAGAACAGGGCTGTTACCTAGCGTAGCAAAACACTGGAGGAAGCAAAAGGTTCAATAAATATTTGGGTAATTGTGGACTGATACTGGTGGACATTCATCTCGGACAAAGTAAACTCTTAGAGATAACACTGACAATGTATTATGCTTTGCAGTTAATGTTATAACACACAATGAAAGAAATTATTGCCATAAATTGCCATTTATCCTCAGTTATTTTATAACCCATGTCTGTTTCCCCACAGATTATGATTCTTTCCCTTTTGGATGAGTCTTTGTTATCCATGTCCCATGCAACCCACATGTGGATGCAAATCTGCAATTCGGAACATGGAAAGATTCCCCATGGTGAAGCTCCCTGCTAACACTGACATTAATCCACCAACGTATGTTAGCTGCACAGTGCTTTATTGCATTAAATTCCTCACTTCATTTCTCTCCTGTCCTTTCCTGGAGGTATTAGACACTGTGAAAATGTGCCCCCCTCTCTCCCTGTCTTGCACTGTGAGCTTGAGAAAGTTACTATTAATTGTTGAGGTTACAATTTGTGATCGAACTAGCAGCACCAAATATTGATCAGCAGCATCAGCTGCCATGGGAATTCAATGCAAGAGCTCTAGTATATTGGGTCACCCCAGTAGCCTTTTTATCTTATACAGTGGCTTGCTTTTAAATTTCCATTCTGTTTTTCCTTTCAGTGCAGCTGAGCCATTGTTTGCTGATCTCAATATTGCTGTTTGGTGCAGCAGAAAAAGAGAAAATACACCTGAGATAAGTGAACAACAGGAATGTCATTATACTGTTACAAAGTGAAAACAATTATACTTAATTTTTATCCCCTTTAGATCTTTTTGCTACGAAGAGTTAACACAGGTCCATAGGTAGTGCTCTTTGAATTAAGACGACTCCATTTTTCATTTTAGCCACAGTGCCATTCAGGTATTAATCTCACAGTACTGTCATAGATTCTGAACCTGCAAAACAGTTACGGATGCACATACCTTTACCCTCCGGTGTAAAGCTACACAATGTGCAAACTGTTTGCAGGGTTGGGGCCTCATTCTCTCTTACGCCTTGGGATGAGTGCTATGCCCGATCACAAAGAGACTTTTTGGGGACAAGGCAAGGGTTTATTATTATTTGTATTGTGGTAGCACCTAGGAGCCCAGCCATGTTCCTAACTGTCAGGGTGGTTAAGCACTGGAATAAATTGCCTAGGGAGGTTGTGAAATCTCAATCATTGGAGGTTTTTAAGAGCAGGTTAGACAAACACTTGTCAGGAATGGTCTAGATAATACTTAGTCCTGCCACGAGTGCAGGGGACTGGACTAGATGACCTCTCGAGGTCCCTTCCAGTTCTATGATTGTATGGTCCAGGACGCCATTGCGCTAGGTGCTGTACAAATTCAGAACAAAAAGACAGCCCCGACACCAAAGAGTTTACAACCTAAGTAAAAACAGTAAGTAATCAGAAGGCAAATAATGGGCAACAATTAATTATTAGGTTTATACAGATTTTAGCACAGTTCTGCTGTGTCCTTATGCTAAACATTTTACTATTTTTAAATGACTGAATAACATTGCACAATATTCAGAAGGTGTATGGCTTGTGAAGGGAGATAAAGTAAATTTGTGCACTGCTGTGGGTTAGTATATAAACTTGTTTGTTAGCCTGAGAGAGAATTTTGGGTTTGACTTTTAATACTCTTACATCCTTACTAATATATCTGAAGAACAAAGGACAATGATGCTGTGTGTTGCATTTCCCACAACCAGATGGGGCTTTTAATACAATGAGACAGATAAGGGATGGAGCTGAAAGTGTTACAGGGTATGGTGGGAGTGTAGTATATGAGCGCACACTTGACAACTGCCTCAACTATCTCAAAGCAAGGTCAGGCAACCAGTCGGGTGGGGTAAGGGGAGATTGGGGCGGGAGGTAAAACACTGAAAGACCAGAGTAATGCCTGCCCCTAAACGGAGCACAACCTCACTCCTTACCCCTTCCATGGGGTACAAAAGGGATGGGATGAAGACCCCGACTCATGACCCTCCAGAATGGAAAATGACCATAAGTTATAAGAGGTGTGACTAGGGTCGTGTGTTGCAGGTATATTTGGGCCTGCTAAGAAGAAGTAGTGGGAATGGGGAGTGGGAAGGGGAATGAGAATGGTAATGGGAGAATGGGGGACTGGTAATAGGGCAATGAGGAACAGGGACATAGGCAGGGCTCTGCAGCATCAGAGCTGGGAAGGGGGACACGAGGTAAATGCTCTGTGGCATCAGAGCTGGAAACAGAACACTGGGTTGAGGGAGCTCCATCGGTGTGCATAGCTGGGGTTAGAAGAAGGGGTTCTATTGGCATACAGAACTGTAGTTGTGGGAGGGAAGGGAAAACTCTATCGGCGTATAGCGATAAGGCCGACTGGTGTGAAGGGCTTCAAAATATGTTTGCTTGGAACTAAACCCCAATAAACATCACATTGCCTGCATTTTGCACTTCTGGTCTTCTGCTTTCCATCTGCATAACAAGAACCAGTGAAGGGAAAGCCCTCTAACACTGTGAATGAGTTGTGAAAATTATAACAGTCCAAAATATCAACAAAAAGAAAAGGAGGACTTGTGGCACCTTAGAGACTAACAAATTTATTTGAGCATAAGCTTTCGTGAGCTACAGCTCACTTCATCAGATGCATTCGGTGGAAAATACAGTGGGGAGATTTATCCGAATGCATCCGATGAAGTGAGCTGTAGCTCACGAAAACTTATGCTCAAATAAATTTGTTAGTCTCTAAGGTGCCACAAGTAGTCCTTTTCTTTTTGCGAATACAGACTAACACGGCTGCTACTCTGAAACCTGTCAAATATCAACACATCTCAGTTCCTTTTGGAGTCAGTAGACTGAGGCAATGATAATTGAGGCCAGTCAGCAATTGGCTAAGCCCTTTACATGATCAGACCTTTAGGGAAGATCAAAGTAACACATAAATCTCAAAGTTATGATCCAAATTAAATAACGTGTCATCATAATTTGGGCCTCAATTCTGCATTGGATCAACTGCTGTGGGCCATTGCAGTAGAACTTCACAGGGAGAAAGAGGTTCATACTGGCAACCCTGATTAAAGATTGGGAACATATGTAGCAAAAACAATGCAGAATACAAAACTATGCATAAATAAGGAAGAAAAAACAGAGTCATATTCCTTAGCTGGGAAGTTACTGAATGCTGAGAATCAAGCAACAGACAGTTGTGGGTGAAGAGAATTCCCTTGCCTTCACACCCCATTACTTAGGTTGTAGCCTAGAGAAAAAACAATGGTGATGTCTTTTCAAGCAGGCAAAAATATACCTTTAAAATTAATAATACACAAATGGGAAAGTGGTGCTTTTAAAGGCCAAGTCCTGCATTCCTCATCCTCCCAGAAACTTCCTCTGACTAGTTATGACTGTGCAAAGAATGTATGATTGAACTTCATTCTTGCTGAGGATGGTAACATTAGAACTAATGGCCTGAAACCAAAGTAGGGAGAAAATAAATTAAATATTAGGATTTTTTTAAACTGTAGAACCAGTCTGACAATGGAATAATCTGCCAAGGGAGGTTTGCATACATAATAACAAAAGCACTAGTGATTTTCAAACAGACTCAAGAGATTGTTGCAAGGCAATTCTGCCCCAGGGGATTAAACTGCAGGTTTAAACATGTGAGGTAGTCCACTAGGGCTCCTCATGTGGGTATGGGTTGCAGGATCAGTTCCCCAGAGCAGGGGACTAACTAGATCAGTGGTTCTCAATCAGTGGTATGCTTACCCCTTGGGGGTACTCCGAGGTCTTCTGGGGATACAGCTATTTGCCTAGTTTTACAACAGGCTACATGGAAAGCAATAGCGAAGTCAGTACAAGCTAACATTTCATACAGACAATGACTTATTTATACTGCTCTATATACTGAAATGCAAGTACAATATTTATATTCCAATTGATTTATTTTATATTATATAGTAAAAATAAGAAAGGAAGCAATTTTTCAGTAATAGTGTGCTGTGACCCTTTTGTATTTTTATGTCTGATTTTGTAAGCAAGTAGTTTTTAAGTGAGGTGAAACTTGGGGGTACGCGAGACAAATCAGACTCCTGAAAGGGATACAGTAGTCTGGAAAGGTTGAGAGTCATTGGACTAGATGACTGAGGAGATCTTTTTCAGTCAGTTCAGCTGTGATTTAATTCATCCACACAGACATCTTTGCTCAGGTATAAGACTTCACCAACATCACTTCTCTTCAAGTCAACAAGTAAAGTTTTAACATTATCTTATTTTTATTTTATTTTAAAGCAAGTTTCTAGCCATTGTGGTTGTGGAGAAAAGTTTGAAAACATGAAGCAAGGCCACACCAGAGGCTCAGAAACCAGAAGGCAAAAAAAATAACTCCTTTGAAAAAATCTCATGATTTTTAAGCCAATATCAGGTTTGGGTTTTTTTGCCAGGCTTCAACATTTGCGGTTACCAATACTGTACAGCCGGGCTAGCTCTTCAACCTTTACTCATATCGATGAGAACTTAATCATTGATATAGTCCTATTGGCCTCAGTGGGACTATTCGCATGAGTAATGGTCAACAACATGTGTAAGGGTTGTACAACGGGGCATTTAATAAGCAAAAACTGTGTGTGTGCATCTGTATACATACACATGTATTTAACAAATAATAATGACACTACCACAACCACTATTACTACCACGTAATATCATCATCTGGGAAATACAAAGTTAAAACTGCACAAATGAAACCATTTGGAGAAAAATGTAATGATTAGTATTGATGATAAAAAATCCAAGGAAAGGCATCATGGTTCCACTCATCAAGGGAGATGTATGTATTTAAAATGTGTCCATCTATCTGGAAAGAAAATTTTAAAAGTATTATAATGTCAAAGTCCTGCAGACATGTAGTAATAGACTTTTTAAGCTGTGACTCAGCTATTCAATTATTCCTCCACCATAGATTGACTTATTTAATTTTGCATTATATAAAAAGGCACAGTAAAGACTGTACATAATACAGTTTTCAGGTCCCGATCCTGCAAACACTTCTGTGGGTGTTTAATTTTAAAACTGGCTGCAAAGGGAGAATTTTTTTAATATTCTGATTTACTGCTCTTGGGGATTTTGCTGGTAAGGATGGTTTTAAAAATAGTTCTTAGGTCATTTGTCATGACACCAGTAACTCTAGTTCTTTCAGTATGGGGAAAAAGTAAACAACATAATGGTAAGTTTAAACCCAGAGCTGGTCTTGAGCTTCTTTGTGGGTGTGAGAAAATCACTCAGAGGACACCAGTTTGTTGGCAAAACAGCCAGTAATCTATTTATGACAAGAAAATGATTATAACCAGGGGAAAAAAAGTCTCCACTTGAGTGACCTGCGGAGAGATGACAGAATAATGGCCAGAGCTCATTTCCGGGTAAGTTTCAGGTTATGAATATAGACGATCATTAACGGAAGAGGAGAAGGACCTTGGAGTATTGGTTGATCATAGGATGACTATGAGCTGCCAATGTGATATGGCTGTGAAAAAAGCTAATGCGGTTTTGGGATGCATCAGGAGAGGCATTTCCAGTAGGGATAAGGAGGTTTTATTACCATTATACAAGGCACTGGTGAAACCTCACCTAGAATACTGTGTGCAGTTCTGGTCTCCCATGTTTAAAAAGGATGAATTCAAACTGGAGCAGGTACAGAGAAGGGCTACTAGGATGATCCGAGGAATGGAAAACTTGTCTTATGAAAGGAGACTTAAGGAGCTTGGCTTGTTTAGCCTAACTAAAAGAAGGTTGAGGGGAGATATGATTGCTCTCTATAAATATATCAGAGGGATAAATACAGGAGAGGGAGAGGAATTATTTCAGCTCAGCACCAATGTGGACACAAGAACAAATGGGTATAAACTGGCCACCAGGAAGTTTAGACTTGAAATCAGACGAAGGTTTTTAACCATCAGAGGAGTGAAGTTTTGGAATAGCCTTCCAAGGGAAGCAGTGGGGGCAAAAGATCTATCTGGTTTTAAGATTCTACTTGATAAATTTATGGAGGAGATGGTGTGATGGGATAATGGGATTTTGGTAAGTAATTGATCTTTAAATATTCAGGGTAAATAGGCCAAATCCCCTGAGATGGGATATTAGATGGATAGGATCTGAGTTACCCAGGAAAGAATTTTCTGTGGCTGGTCAATCTTGCCCATATGCTCAGGGTTTAGCTGATTGCCATATTTGGGGTCGGGAAGGAATTTTCCTCCAGGGCAGATTGGAGAGGCCCTGGAGGTTTTTCGCCTTCCTCTGTAGCATGGGGCATGGTTGACTTGAGGGAGGCTTCTCTGCTCCTTGAAGTCTTTAAACCATGATTTAAGGACTTCAATAGCTCAGACATGGGTGAGGTTTTTCATAGGAGTGGGTGGGTGAGATTCTGTGGCCTGCGCTGTGCAGGAGGTCCGACTAGATGATCAGAATGGTCCCTTCTGACCTTAGTATCTATGAATCTATGAATTACTGAATTTTGTAAATTAGGCCTGTGTCCTGCAAATGCTCATGCATTACTCAGCCTTACACTGTAAATAAGGGCCCTACTGTGAATCTGTTACTCACATGAGTAGTCCAATTGGCTTCAGTTGTGAGTAACTTTTCACTAATGTGTGTAAGAAGGATTTTCAATCTAGTCCTAAGTGAACAAACATGAATAAAATTTAAAGGCTGATGCATCACAAAACATATTTCATTCCCTTATTTTGAAGTGCATAGTTTTGTTTTATTTATGCATCTCCACAGTGTACAAATGAATTTACTGTGGTACATAGTATCTTGCTATTACATATTTTGTGAGAAGTGAGGATAAATTATGGCTTTTTTTGATTTATTTATACAAATATATGGATTAGTGAAGTGCCAATTAAAGACGTTCTGCTTTACTCTTGGATGCTGTGCAATGTGGAGACATTGCCTAGAAACTTGTATTCAAATAGGTACAAAATGTTCCATTTCAGAATTAAATTCTGCACAATTGAACAATCAATACATGGAAGCAAGACCACTTGCCATACAAAAGTTAAATGAACTTGCTGAAAATTTCCCCAGAAGCAGCTTTATTGCATAAGTGGCACTCATACATTTTATTCCTTTGATTTATGCTATCTTCAATCAGTGGCAACACACCTTTCTAGTGCCTCTCCACCCCTGCATGAAGAGTAGGTGGGAAACTGTTCTCCATACTTTTTACCATAAAGATCAATGGGATAGCATCAGAGAAGAAATGAAAATAAGCCTTTGCAACTTCAGATTACTGTGAATTACAGTGCAAATGGTGCAGCTATGTATATTTCCCTTTGTGACGATCACTCCTAACCTGTCACATATTCGTGACAGTCTGGCTTGCCCACAAATTCTCAGATTCTAGATAACATAAGGAAGATTTTATCTTTCTTTTAGTTAATTAAAAAAATAATTACATAAATCTAAAAGAGCTCTTGCTACAGTATTCTGACTTTCTAGTTTGTGCTTTGTAAGCTAGATGAGCCCTTAAAAGTCATGAGACTCAGAACATGAACTTTTTTAGCCAATTTTTAATTAGTTAAAACTAGGAAAGTAATTAACAGATGTACTTGAAACTCCTTAGAAAATTCAAGCTTCACTCTGAGATTACGTGCTGAAAATTTGAGGTGGTTATGCTGTGGTTTTCAAACAAAAACAGAGGGTGAAGTCCTGCATCAAGTGCAAAACCGAACCGTTGCTTAACTATGGAGTTGCAACGGCTCTGCTACAATGCATAGTAACATAAAAATGGCCATACTGGGTCAGGTCAATGGTCCATCTAGCCCAATATTGTATCTTCCAACTGTAACCAGTGCCAGATACTTCACAGGGAATGAACAGAATACAGCAATTTTCAGGAGATCCATCCCTTATCACTCAGTCCCAGCTTCCAGCAGTCAGAGATTTAGGAATACCCAGAGTAGGGGGTTGTGTCCTTCACTCAATGGATATATCCTCCATGAACTTATCTAGTTCTTTTTTGAACCCAGCTATACTTTCGGCCTTCACAATCCCCTGGCAATGAGCTCCACAGATTAACAGTGCATTCTCTGAAGAAGTACTTCCAGATGTTTGTTTTAAACTTGATGTCTATTAATTTCATTGGCTGACCCAATTCTAATCTTATGTAAAGAGGGTAAATAACACTTCCCTATTCACTTTCTTTACATTATTCATGGTTTTATAGACCTCAATCAGATCTGCCGTTTGTCGTCTCTTTTCAGAGCTGAATATTCCCAGTCTTTTTAATCTCTTTTTCATATGGCAGCTGTTCCATACCCCGAATCATTTTTTGTTGCCCTTCTCTGTACCAATTTCTAATATGTCTTTTTTGAGATAGGGCAACCAGAACTGCATGATTCATGAGAGCTTGTTCTTAGCTCTACACTGAGGTGATAGTATATATATTGCATAGTGGGGCATTTTCTGAATTAGGAGCAAGTGGGGTGTACATGATCCACAGCAGTTTGCCATGCCAAATATAATTCACTTTCTTCTCCTGTCTCGCTCCTTATGTTGCTCGTTCAGCCCCTGTTGCTCCACTCTTTCTCAATCTATTTCTCTCTCTCTCTTACATCTCTTCACTCTTGCGGCCCATTCTGTTGTCCGGTTCCTGTCCACACCTTTCTGTTGCTGACGCTCTCCATATGCTTCACTCTCCTATTGCCAAGATCTGCCTGTGCTCTGCCTTTCTGTCTGCCATTGACCCAAGTTTCCCATCTCTCATCTCTTCAACTTTTTCTTTTCCACCATCTTCTTTCTTTCCTATTGCTCCTAAAATTTAAATTAATTTCAAAAATCTCATTTCTTTTCCTTCCCCGTCACAGATCCTAGCAAGTGCCTCCTGCCAGCCACACACTAGACAGCTGTGAGGGGAAGCCAGGCCTCTGTGCTCTGGATCCCCTGAGGTGTGTTTGTGAAGGCCTTGGCTGGCCTCTCTGGCACATTTTCTGGGCATTGACTCCCAGTCTGCTACTCCTTCTTGGAAATGAGGATCCTCAGTCCACCTGCTTCGGGCCTCCAGGACTAGCACCGACACCCAAGATCCCCAGCTACATAAGCACACCCCTTTCCCAGAACTCCACCCCAAAGGTGTGAAGATTTTGTTTACAGTTTAATTCTCTCAGGGGCATGCAGAAGCAGTCCACACACAGAGAGAGTACAGTCTAATACTACTATCCTCTTTTATACTTAATGATGCAAAGCACAGGAGACTACAGATCATACAAAACAATAAAGATCTAAAACCACAAATATTCTTCATTTTCTACATGCTACAGGCGCTGTCAGCAATGGTGGACCCACATACATATAGGCACTCATAATAAAGCACTTTTTCATAGTACAACTCCACAATATTAATTAGTGTTCATAAGTTGTACAGACTTCACCAATTCATAGCACCCCCTTCCCATGATGACATCATCTCCCTTTCTTTGAAACCCACACTGAAGGAAGGGGACATCAGTTGACTCATTTTTGGACCGTGCATCATAGGTTCTTCGACTTTGCACAGCAAGACGTACACTCAGAGTACAGGGGCCAGAAGGTGGCAAGCAAAGAAAAGGATTCAGCCAGCAGCCCCACAGCAACACAAGATAACTCCTTCCCCTTTTAAGTAAGCAGGCTACCAAACCGAATATAATGCCCAGGTTCCTACAGCACTTAGATAGCAGGTAACAGTAGAGGTTGGTAATAGGGGCATGAAGACGTACACAAGTTGGATGGGCTTAGATCAACTGTGTTGATAGAGAAAAGGCATGGTCCTAACTTATTGTAAATATTCTTTATAAAAAGACTTTGGATAATTAACTCTGCTTAAAATGAAAATTTTGAGATACAAGAAATGTTAATGCTCCCAATGTCTTAAACAAATGAACTTCCCAGTGAGAAGAACTCAAATTATGTGAAGTGACTGAGATGAATAAAACATTAAGCATCATGAAAATATACAGATATGGTTACCAGTGGTGTAGTACTTTCACCACGCTGTCAGTGATGTATCATACAATTATTTGGTCTTCATTTACCATGGGAGTGTTATAACTTAATAGGCTACCAAGCATGACATTGAGAATTAAACTCTATATCACAACCGCAAAGGGTTATGTGAGCTTTATATAAGAAACAGGCTTCAATCATTATACGGTATAAATCTCCAATGAATTCTTGATTATATTGGTTTCTAAACAATTTTCTTTGTTTAAACAAATAAAAGATGTCTTCCCATAACAGAAATCAACAATAGTGTAGGTGAAATTAAATAAATTTAAATGAGGCTTTGCAAACAACTGAACAGAAAAAAATGCTTTATTTGAAGACTGGGGGAAAAACATTCAGGCTATAAGAAAAGGTTTACGGATTGATTCTGACCTCAATGACATTGATCACACAGATTTAAATCCACAGACTTCATAGTGTGATTACCCTTGATTTACATTGGTTTGCGATCAGAATCAGGACCACAATCTAATTCAAATTTGTAAGTTATAGTATCAAAAGGAGACATATATATTAGTGACTCATATTGTTCTGTGATGCCCTTGTCTGCCCATGGATAGGCACCCTCTTTAGCTCATCTGCTTACAAACCCACCTAGGTACTATTGTACTATATGAAAGTAATATCTCTACAAGACTGCACCTTCTCCATGTAATGTATTGGTAGTACTGGATATTGAGATTCACAGATAATAAAAAGCCACTTCCTATACAGTACAATCCTTCCACACCCAATAAGATATTGGTAACATAATAAGAGATCAGCTCAGTGCAAGGTATGCTATGTCATCCTTCATTACACGCAAGTACATGTGGTTCCCCCAATCCACTAATCAGAAGTCAGTAGACACACATATTTTTGGGAATACAACCAGCCCCTACGATTTGCCGAAACATCTTCAACAATAAGACTATGATGCCACCGAGGTACTTGCCACTTCATCACAAAAGTGCATTTTAATAAAGCCAAATGCAAAGTTACATATCTAGAAACAAAGAATGCAAGCCATAATGACAGAATAGGAGATGGTATCCTGGAAAGCAGTGAATCTGAAAAGGATTTAGGGGTCATAGTGGTGAAACAACTGACCCAGAGCTCCAAGTGCAATACTGTGGCAAAAAAAGGCTAATGTGATCCTTGGATGTAAACCCAGGGCAGAAGTGACCAGGAAAGTGATATTAAGTTTGTGAGACCAATACTGGAATGCTGCAGCTTGGGGATTTAACTAAAAGGGTTGAGTATATTTTTGTTTCATTTATTTATTTACAATTATTGTGGAAGAAGGGAGTCAACTTTATATTTGTACGTCAAGTCAATAAGAGTATTTATATGTAAGACAAATACGATGTGACTAAAATTGGGGACCCCTGAGATGATTAAAAAAATCATACCATATTAGACTGTGTGTGTGTTCAAGCACTTCATTAGATCAGGCCCTCAATCAAGGTATCCCAGGATAATCCAGATTTTTTTGTGGCAGCAAGGTCATGTGTGAGGAGTAGGAAATACCCTTTCTAGTCACATGATCAAGAGAGAAGCTTTATACCCTGACACTGCATTTCATGGTTGGTTTAGCAGATGATAAAAAATAAGTGGGAATTCATTCTGAATATAATACTTATTCTCAGATACCGACCACTGTCAAAAGCAGGATATTTAACTTGATGGACTGATGGTCTGAATGTGTATACAAAATCCCATGGCCCACTCATCACAGATTGCTTGCATGATCAGTAACTACAATTTATGCTATATTTTGTTCAAATGAGTATTAATTATCATATATTTTTGTTTTCATCAAATCAAATATCAGCAAAAAAATCAACTACTGTATTGGGTTAAAAAACAATCCAAAAACGAGCCCTCACATATACAACAACTGTTGTGTGTCTGCACAATTCCACTAAGAGGACATTTTAATGAAATAAAAAGAACTGGTAATTAAAAATTACTCCTGAGAATAAAATTTTTATGTTAGCATTAAAATGTAGGGAATAAAGAAATACAAATCAAGTAGGTACATAAAATCTGCATAAATTACACTGTATGTAAATTTCTATGGCCCTTGAGCATCAGTAACTTATGCACTGTCTTGTTCCATAATTTGTGATTATTTAATGATTTAAAAAAATGAAGAAGATGAAGAAGAAAGGGTTGAATCAGGGACCTACTTTCAAATCAGGTTTTTATTTTAGAGCCTTGATAACAAACTAAATAAGACAGAGTTTCTTTTTTATAATTTGCTTAAAAAAACAAATTAACATCAATATACATATATGAGTTTTGGTTCTATTCTATCTGAGCATTCCAAAATAGGACAAATTTGTTGTTAAGAAATGATAATATTGGTGAGTGAAAGTTATACTACAGGGAAATTATTATGAGTTTACATTAATTTCATAACAACCAAAAGGGCTATACAAACCAGACAGAGGATCCCTTCATCAGCTATTGGAAGGTACCAAATATTTAACAGGGCACAGAGATATCGCATTCCTATTAAGAAGCAAACAGTAAATTCCAACTGACACTGCAGAGGGGAGATTATTAGGCAGTAAATAACCAGAATATTGGTATGCCACCAGGATTAACATAGTCAATCTTAGCAAAAGTGCCACAGGATCTGCAATGACCATGATTGTCCAAGACCTGTTTTTGTCTCTCTCCAGAACATATGTCCAGAAGCACAGCAGCTTTGACCCAGTGCTGATTCAAAATATTGTACCACGTGCTGAAAGCACCACTTTCTGCTTTTCCATAAAGGTTTCCCCTTTCATGTATTGTTTCAGCCTGTTCTTGCTTAGGATGGGAGTATGCTGACAGGGCCATATCTAGTGGTATAGCTGGTTGAAAGAATAATGGTAAAGTAGAATGGTTGAAAGAAAGATGACTTGATCATTAGAAAATTATTGTGTTATGAATCTTGATTCTGTCTACAAATTGCATCTTTTGGCATTCTTTGGCTTTGCTGTTCATTTGGAGATATATATTTGCTGATTATGTTGCATTTTTGTGTTACATAGTAGAGATCAAAACTTATCTGTAATTATACCTATAAATAAGGCATGCCCTGACTTTGCATCTCAAATTCCTAAGGAAATAGTGGAGGAAAAGATGAACCATGTATTTTAAGAGTGGTAGCCAGGCTAGTCTGTATCAGCAAAAAGAAAGAGGAGTACTTGTGGCACCTTAGAGAGGAACAAATTTATTTGAGCATAAGCTTTCGTGGGCTAAAACCCACTTCATCGGATGCATGCAGTGGAAAATATAGTTTATTTTTTAAAAATAAACTTATTTGCCTTTAGTGAGGAGCTTTCATTCATTATGTGATGTAAATTACAAAAATGAGGAACACAGATTAAAATAAAATCAAGCAACACCGATTAAAATAGCATTTCTTGATTGTGCCAAATTGCGTTTCAAGTTAAATGGGTGCATACCAAGAGTAACCAAGAGCAGAATTTGATCTAACAATTCAAAAACTTTGATGTTATTAAATATCAGCAAGAGGAAAGCTGGAGAATACTGTAGGTCTTCCATGATGTAGACATTGAACTCACAAAAGTTACAAATTCAGATTTGAATCATAACCCTAAGAAACCCTAAAGGGAGTCTAATTAAGTTCCCCTCAATGTGTATGTTATGCCAATGTAGATTCCATCAAGAATTAACTATTCAGGCCTTGGTTATTCGTTCATAGGGCCAGATTCAGGGGTGAAGTGTAATTTAAATTCCCTAACAATAACTATGATCCCATTAGACTGACTTCAACTCCTTTAGAACTACTTTCTCTCACTCCACTGATGTCTAAGGGAGGGTCACTGATTGTTGCACATACATCTACGGCCCAATTGAGGGGGTAAAGAGGTATAAGTTAAAGTAGCCACCATACTACTTTAATTATACCTTCTTGCAGTTCTTTGGTGTGTAATTTACACTGACTTAGACTCCCTTAGATATCAGTAAAATGGATTTAATCAGTTCTAACGCTAACTAAGTGAGCATAAGGGAATCTAAGTTAGTGTAAGGTGGTCTGATACATCTCCTTCAAATTTGGTCCATTGCCTTACATAATATATATTAAGAAGAATTACATTATGCAGACCTAAGACTACAACTAAGACAGCAAGAGGTGCTGTTCAAAATGTATTGGATGCCACAGAGGCTGTGCATGATGGGGGCCTTCTCCTCCGACATCTGCGGGCACCGTAAGAGAGAAAAAGGAACCGTGAGGCATATACTGTGGGACTGTTCAATGGTCAGGCAGCTATGGAAAGAGGTGAACACAAGGGTGAAAATAGAGCATGGCTTTCAGCAACCAAATCTCATCTGAAAATTATATCCTAGATTATGTACCGATCTACTAAACTGGGTTTAATTCCACCACAAAGATTCTTGGAGGGCATAATGATTACAAAAGGCATGATTTTACAAAAATGGACTAGACATATGCCCAGACGAGAGCAGTTGTATTCAGTCCTGTCTGAGTTAGCAGCAATATAATAACTTATTGACGTAAAGAGCAATGATATAAATCTGAAAAGAAATTGGATCCTGTTTCTTTATATATTTTGATAAAGAATCCTGAGATAGCTCAAACAAAACCGACGTCCATTCCACCTGACCTCAGCCTTTTTCCTTCCTCTTCCTGCCCCTTCAGTCTCCCTGGTCCCCTCCTTCTCTTTTTTGCCTGTTTGTGTATGTCGTGTGTGTGTACATATATACAGTGGTGAGCTGGAGCCGGTTCGCACCGGTTCGCTAGAACCGGTTGTTAAATTTAGAAGCCCTTTTAGAACTGGATGTTCCGCGAGGGAGAACCAGTTCTAAAAGGGCTTCTAAATTTAACCGGCCAAAAGTGGCACCTTAGGCGCCGACTCCATGGGTGCTCTGGGGCTGGAGCACCCAAGGGGAAAATTTGGTGGGTGCAGCTCTCTGCCTCACCCCACCCCCAGCCCACCTCCGCTCCTCCTCTGCTTCCTCCCCTGAACGCGCCGCCCCGCCCTGCTTCTCCGCCCCCCCCAGGCTTCCCGCGAATCAGCTATTTGCGCAGGAAGCCGGGGCAGGCTGAGAAGCAGGCAGCAGCTTCCCGCTCAGACCCAGGGAGGTGGAGCTGAGCTGGGGCGGGGGCGGGCGCGAGGAGGGCCGCCCATGCTGCAGCAGTTAACCCGGGGAGGGGGCGTGCAGGGGAACTGCTCCCTGCCCCAGCTCACCTCTGCCACTCTTGGCCTGAGCGGGAAGCCACCACTGGCTTCTCAGCCCTCCCCGGCTTTCCGCCGAACAGCTGATTTGCGCGAAGCCAGGGCGGGGGTGGCGGAGAAGCAGAGGGGGGCAGCGTGTTCAGTGGAGGAGGCAGAGTGGAGGTGAGGTGATATGGGATGGGACAGGGAGCTGCCAGTGGGTGCTTTGTACCCACCAAATTTTCCCTGTGGGTGCTCCAGCCCCGGAGCATCCAGGGAGTCGGCGCCTAAGGCACCACTTTTGATCTGATCAGTGCAGGAGCGACTGCTCCCCCCCAGCTATGCTCCTCCACCCCTAGGAGCCAGAGGGACCTGCCGGATGCTTCCTGGGAGCTGCTCCAAGTAAGCACCTCTGGGACTCCCCAGCTCTCCCCCCGGCAGGTGCCTCTGGCTCTTAGGGGTGGGCACCCAATATGGTGGCCCATGAGACCCTCCTGTCCAGTTCTGGGGGCAGTCAGGGGACAAGGGGGGGGGTGGATGGGGCTGCGGTCCTGGGTAGGCGTCAAGGAATGCGGGGGGTTGGATGGGGCAGGAGTCCCGGGGCGCAGGGGTGGGCAACAACCCCCTTGTGGGGTGAGAAAGGAACCCGTTGTTAACCTCTGACCCATAACCTCTGGCTGAGTTACTGAAGTCCTCAAATCATGCTTTAAAGACTTCAAGTTACAGAGAATTCACCATTTACACTAGTTTAAACCTGCAAGTGACCTGTGCCCCATATACTGCAGATGGTGAAAAATACCCAGGGTCTCTGCCAATCTCCTAAGGGAAAATTCCTTCTGAATCCCTAATGTGGCAATCAGTTAGACCCTGAACATGTGATCAAGATAAATCAGGTGGATACCTGGGAAAGAATTCTCTGTAATAACTCAGAGTCCTCCCCCATCTAGTGTCCCATCTCTGGTCATTGGGAATTTTTGCTATTGGCAGTCAAGGATGGGCCACATGCCATTTTAGGTAGTCTCATCAGACCATTCTCTCCATAAATTTATCAAGCTGAGCCTTGAAGTCAGTTAGGTTTTCCCCCCCCCCCTCAGTGCTCCCCTTGGAAGGCTATTCCAAAACTTCACTACTCTGATGGTTACAAACCTTCACCTAAATTCGAGCCTAAACTTGTTGATGGCCAATTTATAGCCATTTGTTCTTCTGTCCACATTGGAACTTAAATAACTCTTCTCCTTTCCTGGTATTTATCCTTCTGATGTATTTATAGAGAGCAATCATATCTTCCCTCAGCCTTCTTTTGGTTAGGCTCAACGAGCCAAGTTCTTTGAGTTTCCTCTTATAAGGATTCCTTGGATCATCCTAGTAGCCCTTCTCTGCATCTGTTCCAGTTAGACTCTTAACCTGTTATGTCTGTGTCATACTGTTTGATTTTGTGTGGTCTGGTCTTGTGGTTTTGACAAGTTGTAAAATTGCATAATTGCATAATTTTATTGGCTATCCTGTGAAAATGCGGTATTTGATAACATACATGCTGTAGGTCATTTACCTCTTGTACTTTTTACTGTTGGTTTCTTTACAAAAATTAATAAAAATTAGTCACAGGCACACCACAATTACTTTGGATAAGTCTCAAAAAGTGAAGAAACAACCAATAAAAACTGAGGAACACTGCTTAGACTACATCATCTCTATAGTACTGTCACCCTTAATCAACCATCATTGAACCCATGTGACTGTAAGAAAATTTGTGATATATTTAGTCTGTGAAGAAAATGTTGATTTGTGTCGCTGGCTCACTGTGAGACCTTCGGTAAGTCACTTAACTTCTCAGTGTCAAAGTTTATTCATCTGTAAAGATGGTTATAATAAAACTTGAACTATATACCTCAAAAGAGGCTTAATTAATTAATATATGCAAAGAGATTTGACATCCTAGGATGAAACATACCAGATATGTGCAAGATATTATTAGCATGCATGCATTAACAACCTTCCTTTAGTACAAACGTGAATTTCTTTTTAGTGCAATACTAGCTTTTTCTGTGACCTTTATTAACATGCCATATTGAAACTCCTTACTTTTATGAATGCACCTTATTTTGGTAGAATGAAGTGATGACAGTCTGGAGTAGATTATTAGACCATACTAACTCTCTGAAAAATGTCCAAGGTCAGTCAAACTTGCCAGCTGCAGCTAGTATGATATCGCAACACATTTAACTTTTCCTTCTAGTTTATCATTTAATATAGGGTACTGCATGACTCACTTCTGAAACATCATATGTGATGGAATAAAAGTCCCCTCGCTCCAAACAAAATACCCCTAAAAAACCTCACAAGCCTCTGTAGTTTATCTCAGTAAACTTCATAAAGAAATTTTAACTTGGAACATATGGCATTTGATGGTTATAATTATCCAACTTTGGCCAGGGCAGATAATATTTTCTCCATATTTTAACATTCACAGAAAGCACAATCATCAATATTTATAGGCTAAGAAGATTAAATGATAAGCAAACCAGGGCTGCTGTATTTGTCCTTAGGGTTCACATGGCCAGGGATTAAAGCAATATAAAATCTGGAAACTCTAGCTATAACTTTTACCTCGAGAGAGGTCTTGAAAATCACAATTTGATCTTTTATGCCAAGGTCACATCAGTTAATAGCAGAGATCAGAAATGCACCAAATAGCAAGAAAAAGGCAAGATGATCTCTCTTTACTAAGAATTCATGGGTAGAATGAGACACAGATAATGTAATGTTTGATCTCTATTGTTAGTATTTAAACGCATTTTCATCTACTGCTCACCTAATTGCTTAATTTTGAAAATCTGAAGTCAGGTATGTTAACAGCATTTGTATACTAGGTCCACTTGCTTCCTGTTGTTGGCTACAATGTAGAAATAATTCAGCTACTGAACTCCGGACACCCTGGAAACAAGAATGAAAACAGTAAGACTTCCCTAAGGAGGCTGCATGTCTCAGGTCATTGGTGATATGACAAAGAGCTTCCTATCTTTTATGAAAGCTAAGCTCTGTTTTGCATTTCTTTGTTTGCCAGAGGAGTGTTTCCATGGTTGTTTCTCTTTAAGCTTGTATAAAAAAATGCTTAGCATATCTTTAGAATCCAGAATGCTTTTTGTAATTATTCCACTTCTGAAACTAAAAGAGTGTTACACACATATGAGGAATATTTCATAACTACTAAACAAAATCAAAAATATAGTAGAAAAATGATTCAAATTGGTTGTGACAGGTGTCTACATGTCTTTTAGAAAGCCAATTTATGTGACTGTATCTTGCAGAAATAAGCACAGTTGTGCATTTGGTTGAATAATGCACTGTCAAAACATCATACTCCATTGGTTAATCCTTTTTTATTAAGTTTAAAGCATTTTATAATGATTGGGACATGAAGTATCAATGTTATTTCTTATCTACTTTTACTTCTACTTATCTTCTTTTTTTAAATTTACAGCTTATATGAAAAATAATTATTCATTTTGATATATCGTAACAGCAGCAGATGCTTAAATCAATCATAGAACTGGAAGGGACCCCGAGAGGTCATCTAGCCCAGTCCCTGCACTCATGACAGGACTAATTATCTAGACCAGTTGTGGGCAACCTACAGCCCATTAGGGTAATCTGATTGCGGGCCACAAGATATTTTGCTGACGTTGACCATCCACAGGCACGGCCCCCTGCAGCTCCCAGTGGCCGCAGTGGGAAGCGGTGGCCAGTACATCCCTGCAGCCTGCCACTTCCTGCAGCTCCCATTGGCCAGGAATGGCGAACTGCGGCCACTGGGAGCTGTGGAGGGCTGTTCCTGCGGATGGTCGACACCAGCAAAATGTCTCATGACCCGCAATCAGATTACCTTGATGGGCTGCATGTGGCCCGTGGGCCGCAGGTTGCCCACCACTGATCTAGACCATTCCTGACAGGTGTTTGTCTAATCTGCTCTTAAAAATCTCCAATGATGGAAATTCCACAACCTCCCTAGGTAATTTGTTCCAGTGCTTAACTACCATGACAGGAAATTTTTCCTAATGTCCAACCTAAACCTTCCTTGCAGCAATTTAAGCCCATTACTTCTTGTCCTATCCTCAGAGGTTAAGAAAAGCAATTTTTCTTCCTCCTCCTTGTAAAACCTTTTACATACTTGAAAACTATTATTATGGCCCCTCTCATTCTTTCTTCCAAACTAAGCAAACACAATTTTTTCAATCTTCTCTCATAGGTGATATGTTTTCTAGACCTTTAATAATTTTTGTTGCTCTTCCGTGGACTCTCCAATTTGTCCACATGCTTCCTGAAATGTGGTGTCCAGAACTGGATAAAGTTCTCCAGTTGAGGCCTAATCAGAGCAGAGTAGAGCAGAAGAATTACTTCTTGTTTACAACACTCCTGCTAATACATCCCAGAATGATGTTAGCTTTTTTTGCAACAGCGTTACACCTTTGACTCATATTTAGCTTGTGGCCCACTATGACTCCCAGGTCCCTTTCTGCAGTACTCCTTCCTAGGCAGTCATTTCCCATTTTGTATGTGTGCAATTGATTGTTTCTTTCTAAATGGAGTACTTTGAATTTGTCCTTATTGAATTTCATCCTATTTACTTCAGACCATTTCTCCAGTTTGTCCAGATCCTTTTGAATTTTAATCCTATCCTCCAAAGCACTTGCAACCCATCAAACTTTATAAGTATACTCTGTATGCCATTATCTAAATAATTGATGAAGATATTGAACAGAATCGGACATAGATTTGATCCCTGCAGGATCCCACTCATTATGCCCTTCCAGCATGACTGTGAACCTGATAACTACTCTTTGGGAATGGTTTTCTAACCAGTTTTGCACCCACCTTATCGTAGCTCCATCTAGGTTGCATTTCCCTAGTTTGTTTATGAGAAGGTCATGCGAGACAGTATCAAAAGCTTTACTAAAGTCAAGATATACCATGTCTACCGCTTCCCCACTATCTACAAAGCTTGTTACCCTATTAAAGGTTTCAGAGTAGCAGCCGTGTTAGTCTGTATTCGCAAAAAGAAAAGGAGTACCGGTGGCACCTTAGAGACTAACAAATTTATTAGAGCATAAGCTTTCGTGAGCTACAGCTCACTTCATCGGATGCATGCATCCGATGAAGTGAGCTGTAGCTCACGAAAGCTTATGCTCTAATAAATTTGTTAGTCTCTAAGGTGCCACCGGTACTCCTTTTCTTTTTACCCTATCAAAGAAAGCTATCAGGTTGATTTGACATGATTTGTTTTTGACAAGTCCATGCTGACTGTTACTTATCACCTTATTATCTTCTAGATGTTTGCAAATTGATTGCTTAATTATTTGCTTCATTATCTTTCCAGGTACAGAAGTTAAGCTGACTGGTCTGTAATTCCCTGGGTTGTACTTATTTCCCTTTTTATAGATGGGCACTATATTTGCTGTTTTCCAGGCTTCTGGAATCTCTCCCATCTTTCATGACTTCTCAAAGATAATCACTAATGGCTCAGATATCTCCTCAGTCAGCTCCTTGAGAATTCTAGGATGCATTTCATCAGGACCTGGTGACTTGAAGACATCTAATTTGTCTAAGTAATTTTTAACTTGTTCTTTCCCTGTTTTAGCCTCCTCTGATCTTATCTCATTTTCACTAGCATTCAGTACGTTAGATGTCCAATCACCATGAACCTTCTTGGTGAAAACTGAAACAAAGAAATCATTAAGCACCGCTGCCATTTCCACATTATTTGTTATTATCCCCCCCCCCCCCGCTTTGAGTAATGGGTGTATCCTGTCCTTGGTCTTCCTCCTGGTTCTAACGTATTTGTAGAATATTTTCTTGTTACCCTTTATGTCTCTGGCTAGTTTGATCAAAATTTGATCAATAAATAAATTCTTTATACATTGTTAAATCCCGATTTAACATGATTCAGGGCTTATAGCAAAATATTGGATGCTATTATTCTGCTATACTTGGCTCAAAGGGTATGTCTACACAGTATCTGGGAGGCTGGTTCCCAGCAGGGGTAGACAGACACATGCTAGTTCTGCTCCAGCTACATGCTAAAAATAGCAGTATGGTTATGATCTCATGGACAACGTCTCAGTCTAGCTGCCCAAGTACAATTGTTCCTGACTTCCTGGGAATGTAGCCTTAATTAATATGGTAATTTACTAAACTAGGCAAAGGCTAAATTATAGTACCGTACCTAGCTACATTTTCAGGTGTATAATAGCCAAGAAACACAAGGGGATTTTGAAAATTGCCTAAGATTTAGAAGCACAAGTCCCATTGATATTCAATGATTTGTGTTTGTATACGCGCTATTTTTTTAAACGTTTCCAATAGTGTATAACCTTTTCAGATGTAAAGTATCTTGGATCTATGATGTAGTATACATTTTAAGGCAAAATTCAGGTGTCCTTAACAAAATCAATGGACATTTTGCTTGATTAAGGACCACAGAATTCAGCCCCAAGTGATTATAAGTCAGAAATGACATATTATTGAAAGCACAGACCAAAGAGGTTGGCATATCTGCTCATTTTAGATTGGATAAAGATGTTCTATCAAGAGATTGCTCATACACAGTCTTCCAAATTGCTTTCACCAGATTTGCATAGCTCTAATACACACAACAGACCTATGCTTTCATATCCTGGACACAAATACACAAACAGATGGAGAAAGAAGCCATGTGCATTGGTGCATATGGAGTAATGTGACTTCACTAGATGTAGACTATAAAATCTTCTAATTTGGCCCATAACACAGCCTTTAAATAGCAGGTTTCAGAATAGCAGCCGTATTAGTCTGTATTTGCAAAAAATACAAAAAATAGCATACTCCAGGCCATCTTAATATTCTATAGAGTTTAGAGAACATAGCTTAAAGGAAATCATAGCCTGTCTATAAGAAAGAGGGCTGAAAGCACTTTAACTGATGACTAGCACCCAAAAACATTAAAGCTTTTTGCTCTCAAAACACTAGACAAGACTTGCCTCTCGATATTTATGGGTCTAATATTGCTAAACACTGTCTCTACAAAACCTGTGAGTGACTTTTTAAAAGCAGGGTTTTATGTCATCCCTTTCACAAATACATAAAGATTAAGTTCTTCTGCCTGTGTCCTTGTTGTGGTGTCAGGACTGTACAGCTGCCTGTGTAGTTCAGAAAAAAAGCTCTGTTGATACAGGGCTTAATACTGTTTTAGTTTAAAAGCTTGTATTTTAATGAATAATTTTTGGAGTCACTGATTTGAGAAATAGTTTACAAGTCTTAGGATGGATGCTTTCTAATTTGACCTTTGGAATAGAAATTTCACTGGGATTTGAATTTAATTGGGGGTGTGTGTGTGTGGGGGGGGAGAAGTTTCAGGAGAGTAGGCCTCCAACTCCCCTACCCCCTGTGAAAATACTGTTGTTATGAGATTTTTACTGTGTGCATTAAACAAGAAGCAGTATAGGATGGGAGGCATAACTCAGTGGTTTGAGCATTGGCCTGCTAAACCCAGGGTTGTGAGTTCAATCCTTGAGGGGGCCATTTAGGGATCCATTTAAAGTTAAGCACATGCTTATGACTTTTCAGGATCAGGTCCTAAGAAGCAAGCAATATATGAAGGGTTAGTGAGAGGGATATAATCAAAATGTCTATATAATTTAAACAGAGATCTTAATCTTTCCTCCCAAGCCTTCCCCGCTACCTCTCCTTTCTCGATCACTGTGGACAACATCAGCGACCTATTCCTGAGGCCTGTAACTGTGTGTCAACTTCTACTCAAATCTCTCTCTTGATTCTCACATCCAGGCTATGTCTCAATTTTGCAGAGTCTTTCTGCATAATATCTGTAAGATATAACCTTTCTTATCCACATAGCTAAAACTCTTGTTCAGCTCACATCTCAATTACTACAATATCCTTTTCTCTAGTCTTGATAAAAGCAATTGTGCTCATACCCCTTCAGAATACTGCTATAAAGACCATTCTCCTAGCCCATTGTTTTGACTATGTCATCCCTCTCTTTGCATCCCTCCTTTGGCTCCCTATTCTCTATCCCATCAGTCATAAGTTGCTGGTCAACATTTTTAAGGCCCTTCCTGGTCTTTCCCCACCCTGTCTTTCAGTGAGCTGTCGATGGTCACCTTCAATCATCCCATGATGTCAGCCTCCACCACCCACTTGTTAAGTTTTCAGACGGGCACTTTTCTGCTTTCTACCATCCTTCCTCTACATCCTTCCCTTCTGGGAGGAGATCCTCACAAACAACCACAGAACTACCCCATTATCTTCCTTAAAATCCCTCTAGAAAATTCTCCTTTGCCTTGATGCCTCCAAAAAAATATTTAACAATAGTATAACTTGACAATAGTATAACTGTCTATCATCAGTATTGTCTCATTGTTCCCAGGTACATCTGAATCCATCTCTTGTTTTATATTTAGATTATAATCTCCTTGGGGACCATCTTTTTGTTCCGTATTTATACAGCACCTAGCACAGTGAGGTCCTGGTCCATGACTAGTGCTACTAGGCCCTACGGTAATCCAAATACAAATAAATAATAACAATAATAATATACTGTACATAAACGCTTGTACTATAACACTCTCTTGCACTGAGGATGGGACAAGGGCATCTAACAAAATTCCTGACACCCTCTTCCCCATGACAAGGAGTAAGTATGTTTGCAAAGGGCAAGGTTGAAGGCCTTGCAAATTTATTCATTCATTTGCTTACTCATGGAAGCAAAATGCTTTATTATAACCAGGATACCAGGAGGCACAAGCTGACAAATACACATACAGATGCATACTAAATGTATCTGCTGGAAATGATTCTCCTTTGTTTCTGTTAAAGTATAGTGTAGTGTTCAACATGTGTAATCTGAATTATGGCTCTCATTCAGCAAAGCAGTTATGCATATTCTTTAATTTTGAGCACATGAATAATCCTGTCAGAAAAACTTTTAAGCATGTGCTTAACTCCCATAGACTTCAATGAGATTTAAGCATGGGTTTAATTGCTTTGCTTCATTGGGGTATAAGGGATGTTGAGTGAGGACCATGCATGTTTGTGGAGTACTGGACATTACGGTCCCTAAGTTTTTGTTTTAGTACAATTTAATGCATTTAAAAATCAAACTATTCTTCAGAGGTATCTTCATGACCTTCATTGAAAGATCTTTTTTAGCAAAGATTATTTAGCAGAATCTAAAGAGAGAAGAGTTCCATCAGAGGCAGGGAAAAGCACTCTAACCCTCTCTTCTGCTTGATTACACCACATTATTAAGGGTCCTCTGAGAACTCCTTCAGCACACCAAACCTGTTGGATTGTGTTGTACCACACCTTGTTACTTTGGGCTGCTGCTGGCCCAACCCAAGACCAGATTTCAATAGCAGACATTTCATTCTTTCTGCTCATATTTCTATTCTGGTGAATTATAAAGTAGTAGTCATGTTTTGTTGCAGATGGGCAAAAGGAACTGGCAAGAGATATCCTGACAAACATGTTTAGAGTCCCACTGTCCCTAACTTACAATTTATGTCATTGTTTTATATTTTCCCCTCCCAGAAAATAAAATGGGAAAGGAAGGAAAGAAAGTTCATGCACTGAAATTACATTGTTTGTTTTCAATTCATTAGAATGTTCTAATAAAACCTGCAATCCACAAGGCACCATCCTACAAGGTGCTGAGGGTCCTCAGCTCTCACTAATATCAAAGGGAGCTGAGAACTTTCAAAATCACCACTCAACTATCTGGCAAGATATAGCCCTAAATGCTCATGGAGGCACTTAGATACTATGTTGGTGGGCACGGTCTAAAATCCTGGAGAGACAGATTCAAAAGATGCAGGTGGGTTCTATACTTCAGAGATAGCCTAGTCCAACACAAGCTATCTTTTAACTAATGCAAATACAATTGGAAAGTACTTTTAAAAGATGGACAAGTAGTATTAGCCTCATTTGAAAAATGGGAAAACTGAGGCTCCAAGAGGTGATACGACCTAACAAAGGTGTCACAGCAAGTCATCTTAAGAGTTGAATCCTGGCTTCCTGTCCTGTGCTCGATTCACTAGACAGAGCTGAATAAAAATTAAATAGCTGAATGCAATATACACACATTTAACATTGTGTATTCCATCACAACAGTTTTAAAGTTATATACGTTGCCCACTTGATCTCTGTGAAAGATGGTGACTGCTTTTCACCAGGGGTTTGTGTAAGTTTTGGTTCAGGTGAGTTCACAGGCCTGAATTTTAATTTTAAGATCTGAAAGAAATTGAACCAATCCAAACCACAACTGAAACCACAGAAATTTGTGTAGCTTTAGATAAAAAACATGTTAAAACCAAAAAGTTCACAAATCTGACCAAAGCTTTAGTTTTGTAATGAAAAGACCTGACAAATTTTGTTTACTTAAGGTTTCATTATGAAAATTGTATATAGTTCTATTATTTTTCCCATGTTGGAAAAATAAGAACATAAGAATGGCCACACAGTGTCAGACCAAAGGTCCACCTAGCCCAGTATCCTGTCTTCCCACAGTGGCCAATGCCAGGTGCCCCAGAGGAAACGAACAGAACAGGTAATCACCAAGTGATCCATCCTCTGTTGCCCATTCAAGCTTCTGGCGAAAAGAGGCTAGGGACATCATCCCTGTCCATCCTCGCTAATAGCCACTGATGGACCTATCCTCCACAAATGTATCTAGTTCTTTTTTGAACTCTGTTACAGTCTTAGCCTTCCAATATATATTTCCATCAGTACCAAACTTCATTCTATTCATGTTAAAGAAGCTTGCAGGCATTTTAAACAACAGCTATTTATATAAAAAACAGTTATACTTAGTAAAATTCTGTAGGATGGAAGGAAGACAGGGCTTTTCTAAGGTCATTATGTTCTCTTTTGAGAGACCTATTATAACCCAAACTATTTTTTTCCTGATGAAATTACTTACACCAACTGTTCTGATTGCTGACTTTCGTGTACCTTTCTGAATACTCATTCTGTTTAAAGACATTCCAAGAATTAAAAGAATTACCGGTATATTCATTTAGCAACAATGTTTCTGAGCCATATCATTTTGGTCTTATATTTGACACACAATAGCTAAGATGGTTTTCCAGCATCACTAGTCTCCATTTCCTTGAAAAGTCAGTACCCTTCAGTTTTCTCCTTTTGAATAATCAGGATCCCTGAATAGTTACAGTAGTCTTGGGACACTGTATTTTACAGTATCATCTGCATTTCTCGACTATTCTATTTATTGTTGAAAAAAATAACTTCATTTGATGGTATATATATTTGCTACTTCTGTTTAGTTATCCCTGCTATTTTACTGCAAAAATAAATAAACCGAGTATGTACTGTAGTCAATAAATATAGCACAAATTTTTCCATTTATACAAAGATAAGCAATCTAATAAAAGTAACTTACCAATCTATATTACTCAATTACTCCTGTCCTGTATTTTGATTTATAAACAAACAAATAAAAAGGCTAAAAAAATATTCGGTAAATATATTCATGCTCAGAGGATTAACACCACAGCTAAGGAGACATTAATATTCACAACAGGCTACTTATCTTTAAGGGACCCATTTTTTATTTCTTTATTTTTTCCTTCAAAGACTGGGCTAGATTTCAGACAAACGTCACTGAGTCTCTAATTAATCTAGGAGTAAACAGCCAAATGGGCCATGAACTGGAACTAACTTGGTGGTAATATAGATAGGCTTTTGGGAATGAGACAGAAGAGAACAGGAAATTTCACTGATAATAGTACAATATGAGATTCTCTGCAAGGTTGTGGTAAACAGGCAAAAGGTAAAAATCACCTTGACCTTCCTCAGTCTTACTATTGAAGTTTTATACTGGCATCTTTATGAATAGCATATTTTTACATATAATTGTGTGTGTGTGTGTGTGTTTGTGTAATGTATACACATACAACTGGAGCAGGGAGTCATTAGTTAATGTTAGTGAATTTGTAACTGGTTGATAAAGGCTGTGGTGACCAAATGACCTTTAAAAACACAGACAGCTGGTTTATTTTAAAGTGAAAACTGTCCTGAATATCCTGGATCAAATCTGTGCTTCAGAAATAACAGGAAAAAATGGCAGGTTTCAGAGTAGCAGCCGTGTTAGTCTGTATTTGCAAAAAGAAAAGGAGTACTTGTGGCACCTTAGAGACTAACAAATTTATTAGAGCATAAGCTTTCGTGAGCTACAGCTCACAAAAAATGGGAAGTTTTATATTCACTTCAATCTAGCAGCAATCTGAGTAAATCATAATACTTTGCCACAATGTACAGTGTGGCTAGCAACTGAAAATAGCAACAGGCTTTGCAACTCATAAAGTCTATTAGCAGAGCTTTGCACATTTTTTTTTTCACATTTCCAGCCCTAGCTATGCTGTGCTCAAATGAGTGCTATTTTACCGTCAGTTTAATAAGCAACACAAGCCCAATCCACAGCTCTCTGAAGTCGCTGGCAGCCTTTCTATGTATTTCATTGGGCAGAAAAAATGTTTGAGGCCTTAACTTCATTAACAATTACTAATATATAAATATGGAAGTAACTGACAAATCTATGTTCTCAAAGAACAGAATTTTGGAAACCCTTCCAAATTGTATCCTGATTCATATACCCTGTGCAATCCAATTAATTTCATTAATTAAAGGGATTGACACTGACTAAAGATCTAAACATAAGTTGATTTCTTTGTTTTATTTTCTACTTAGAAATGGCAGCTTCAGTTGTTTTAATAAAAAGAATAAACAACCAGGAAAAAGAAAGTGATATCAGTTCTGGCGATTACATTTATTCAAGTAAGTATGGCAGATGAATGAGGTTGGAAAAAAGCTTCTGATTTTTTTCCCCTTGCACATGTAAAAACTGAGATTTTTTGCAATTTAGAACTGGGTCTAATGCATGTGAAAACAATCACCACAAAATGTAACCAGGTCAGATTCCACCTTCGTATGCCATTGACATGTTCAAGTCTTTTACTGAGGCTTCTAGTATATCTAAATTTCAATGGTATGCCAGGTTTTAAAGTAAACTTTAGAAGAGCCAGAGAGCTAAATTCATAACTTTGCTAGACGCTAAAAATCATGGACTGAATAGAGACACTGGAGTTACGTCTTATTACAGTGATCTATAACTCATTAACAACTCCCCAGTTGGTCCTCCCAGGCCCTGCCCCAACCTTTCCCCCCTATGACTGGACAGATGTTAACAAGCCACTTCACCTTGAATGGTCCCTTGAAATATGTGTTAACTACTTATGCTAAATAATCTGTTCCATCTTGTATTTAGCTATGACGAAGGCTGCGAGTTTGTCATGGAGGTCTGGAAATCATGGATTTTGTGACTTTCCGTCACCTCTGCAGTGGCCACTGCCCCCGCCAGCAGCAGCAGGAGTTTGGGTTGGGGGCTTAGGGCTGGGGCATGGGAGGGGGTGAGAGCTCTGAGTAGCGCTTTGGAAGTGGTGACTTCCCTCAGCTCTTAGGGGGAGCTGCGGTCAGGGGGCTCTGCATGCTGCCACCGCCTGCACGCACCACCTCCGCAGCTCCCATTGTCCGCGGTTCCCGGCCAATGAGAGCTGCGGAGCCAGCAATAAGGGAGAAGGCAGCATGCAAAGCTGTGTGGCTGCATCTCCGTCTAGGAGCTGAGGGATGTCGCCCCTTCCAGGAAGGCACAGAGCCAGGTAGGGAGCCAGCCAGCCTTGCCAATGTGCCCCCCTCACTTCCCCAGTACCAATGCGGGTCCAGGGCCACCCACACTGTCTATCCCCCCCAGCACCAGCAGGGGTCCCAGCCCTCCTCAGCACCCCCGGGACAGTCCCCTCCCCATACTTACTCAGGGGATATAAAGGCCACAGGCTGAGATTTTTGTTTACTGCCTGTAACCTGTCCATGACTTTTACTAAAAATACCCATGACTAAAACATAGCCTCTGAGTAGAAGAGCTCTGTGTAAGCTTATAAACTTGTCTCTTTCACCAACAGAAGATGGTCCAATAAAAAATATTACTTCACCCCACCTCACCTTGTCTTCAGAAGAGCCAGTCATTTTAGATATTAAGAATGAGTACAGTTTTTTTAAAAGAAAGTGCTCCAATAGCAATAGTTCTCTCCGTTACAGGCGCTTTCAAGAGACAATGTGCTTAAAGCTCAGGTAGGGGAACTCACTTCACAGTCCATTATCTCTCAGTATACTGTAAAATCTCAGCTAACTATAATATTTGTCCTTAACCATCAATGCAATCTCCCTCAATCCTATTTTACTTGTCTTTCAATTCTAACTTCAGACAGGTCATGGATTTTTTTATTTATTTTTGGACTTGCTATTGCATTTGGCTATTTTTCACTAAAGGAAAGATTAACAGAATTTTTGAGTAACAAGTATGACAGGATAAAGCTGGCCCCTCATAGGTTTGAGATCATCTGCTCTGTGCTGTCTATAAAACAATCTAATGCAGAGGTGGGCAAACTACGGCCTGTGGGCCACATCCGGCCCATGGGACTGTCCTACCCAGCCCTTGAGCTCCTGGCCAGGGAGGCTAGCCCCCAGCCTCTCCCCTCTCCCCCACAGCCTCAGCTCACTGCGCCGCCAGCGCTCTGGGCAGCGGGGCTGCGAGCTCCTGCCAGGCAGCATGGCTGCAAGGGCTGCTGGCCTGCCCCAGTGCTCTAGACTGCGTGGCGGCATGGCTGGCTCCAGCCAGGCGGCTCAGCTGCCAGTCCTGGTGCTCTGAGCAGTATGGTAAGGGGGCGGGGAGTGTGTGTGTGGGGGTGGGATAAGGGGCAGGGGAACCCTGGGGGCAATCAGGGGATGGGGAATGGGGGGGGTTGGATAGGCGTGGGAGTCCCAGGGGGGGCTGTCACGGGGTGTGGATAGGGGTGGGGGCAGTCAGGGGACAGGGAGCAGGGGGGATTGGATAGGGGTGCGGTCCTGGTGGGGCAGTTAGGGGCAGGGGTTCCCGGGAGGGGGCAGTCAGGGGACAAGGGGGGGTTGGATGGGTCGAGGATTCTGAGTGGAGCAGTCAGGGGGTGGGAAGTGGGATGGGGTGGATAGGGGGCAGGAGCCAGGCTGTTTGGGGAGGCACAGCCTTCCCTACCCAGCCCTCCATACAGTTTTGGAATGCTGATGTGGCTCGCAGGCCAAAATGTTTGCCCACCCCCGATCTAATGCATATTTCAAGTGCTATGTTGGGAACCAACAGGATAAGCATTTAGGTCCAAATTTTCAAAACTTGCCTTCAGTTTTGGGTGCTTCCACCTTTGGATGCCCACTTGGGGCCTAAATCCTCAAATGGTGTAAATCAGGGCAGCTAACTTGTCTTTATTGACTTCCGTGGAGCTACCTCAATTTACAGCAGTTGAGAGTCTGGCAGTCAGAGACGGAGGCCTCTAGAATTTGAGGCCACTTTTGAAATATGGGCACTACAGCATTCACAGATTATAGATTTATAAACACCAAGATAGCTAGGATGGACGAATGTTATAGATATTCCACTTTGCAGCATCTCCGGCTATACTTCTAAAGCACATTTTTTAACAAACTGGTTAGCTTACATTGGCCCATGGTTACTTAACATATTGCTATGTCAAGTACAAGAAGGACATTAATGGCAGTTATCCAATACATTTTGAGTAGCTACTTCTGTGATTGTCCTTTTAGACTGCATCTATATTAGGATATAACACTCCCTTGTGCGTTGTTTTCTTGTTTCAATAGTAGCCTCTCTGTGTGATATAAATTGAAAACCATTTCCTGAATATCAAAGGGGGCCTACAAAATTACTAGCTTTGAGATAGGGTGAGCCAATTATTTACCAACACCCTGCCACTGTTTTAAGTAATAACACAGTTATCTTATTTATAATCCTCAAGTAGAAACAAACTGGATATTAATCCTTACACCTCTATTTCTTGTTCATTAAGGTTATAAACAATCCTCTGTAATGCACTGCATATTAGTTCTATTCATCCAAAAAAGCTTAGAATGTCTTCCTACTCATCAGAGTATGTGCTTGAAAAGGTGTAGAGTTTGTACAGTCAATACCAGAAAGACTAGTAATGTGCCTATTACAGCTGTGTGAGAAATGATGATGTAAGCAAAGAAGAAAATGTGTATTTGGAAGCATTTGCATGAGCAGAAATTCAGGGGAGGAGTTTGCAAGTCATCTTTTACAGAACATACTCTCCTGCATCATAGCAAACATGATCACATGGGACCTAGCAAAATGGGACTCCAATTCTGGATGAACATCAAAGTCCTAACGTAATATAAACAATAGCATTTAAAAAAAATTGGGGACTGTAGGGGACTGCGGAAGACTTTGTTATGGCCTAGCTAGGGAACTTCCGCTTTCTCGTGCTGATAGGTTATTGTAAAACATAGAAACCCAGCTAGAACCGGCCGTTGGCCGGTTACAACTGCTTCGCATGGCCCTTTGCCAGGTAGCAGAAAACCCTTTTAAAAAGTACCTAATTCATGAGCTGTTTCTGTGTCGTGCTTATTAATGCTGGCCATCTGCCCCTTCGTCTGACTCCGTCCCAGGCAGAGCTCCGGTGTGCTGGGTTCCCCGCCTCCGTGACTGCAACGCTTGGAGTCCCCGTTGCGGGTGGGTCACTAACCTTCAATAAAGCCAATAACTCACAGCTGTGTGTAAGCCTCGTTTTTTCAGAGTACTCCTGCCAGGCCTGTGGTGCTTCGAACACCTTGGCCCAGAACAGGGACCTACTCTGTTAAGTGTTGAGTACACCCAGAGATAGGAAGACACAGCTCCCTGCTCCACAGAGCTTACAATGCAAGGAGGAGATCTGCTCTTTCAAAATTGTGTCAGATGCTACAGTTTCCCTCTCTCTTCCCCCTGGCCCGGCTTAGGTCCTTCACGTACCATGGTGGAGAGCTGTAAACTAGGCCCCAGACCCATCTTCACAACACTGATGCTTTCTTATTGATTAAGGAACCAGTAAAGACCCTAACATGCTCCACTGCATTCGACAGACTGGCCCTACATCCCAATGGCATGTACTGGGGCGGTAGATGTCAGCTTTGTGGAAGTGAATGTTGGGTTCCTGAGTTATAGCTAGGCTGCATAAACCTGTGCTTGGCTTAGAGATACTGCTGAGAGAGGGGAGTTGTTTCTTCATATGATGCTGCTGCTGCTCAAGAATGCATTGATGCTGCAATAATGCAATTCTTCGGCCATGTGCAGGGACACCAGGGTTTGCTGTCTCTAACCTTCTGGTCTTTATTCTTAATTCATCTGAAGCCTAGTTCATGAAATTACCCTGTGAACAGTTTAGGCACTGAGTAATCAGGAAGAACATGGAAATGCTGAGGCCATTCAAATTGGATAATCTAAACTGTGCTCAGCTGTGAGATTGCCATGGTCAGGCAGTCAGCAATGTGAACAATGTAAGCGTCCATCTGGGTTTTCAAACAACTAAAGGACAAACTGTACAAAATATGAAGTTTATTTATAAGGGGCCTCACCTCACAGTGTTTTATTGATGGTACAAAATGTGTATCACAGTGACCGATTGCCTGATTATTGCTTGGAAACAGGCGTGACAATGTTTATAAGCAGCTTTTTATTGGCTATGGGTTAAAGACATTAGTGACCAAGGAAGGGATGTCTCTTGAGCTATAAGATGGGTGGATCAGCCTTCTGTTGGGCAATGGCTAGTGAAAGAAAGAAAACAGCTTCTGCAGTTCAGAAAATGCATGTGATGTTTTATTTCCTGGAGAAGTCTGCAGCTCAAAGAACATGTTTTGATTTTGTGAAAAAGTGGAGACTATGATCAGGGGGCAGAGGTGCATTGGTTATGTGCATTGGTGTAGTGGTTATATGCACGGTCTAAATGCTGGTGCAGGAAATCAAAAATATAATACCCCGACATTTTCATAGAACTGCAAAGCTTTTAGCCCCACAATCCCATGAAAGTCAATGTAAATGGGGGTAGGGGGCTAAAAGCCAACCCATGACTGAAAAAAAAATAGCACTATGTGTTGTATCAGCTGTTCATCCTGATGAACTAGATCTTGAATTGAGTTCATGACTAGATCACTATGTGGGCTAGCTATGTATGTTGAGGGTCATACAGCTAGCTCTCCAAAGATTCTGTTTCTTTCACAAACCTTCCAAAGAAACCATGATGTACATCTTAATGAGACAAACTAAATTGTGTTACTCCTTAACACCTCCCTATTCACTCCACTCAGCTCTTTGCCCTTCCTCCTGACTGATCCCTACTGATCCCTACAGGATTAGGCTCCACTGGCCATCTATCTGGGAGTTGCATATGAACTGCATTCTCTCAGTCAGCATTCAGCATAGCCAGGTCTCTAAAATGACTTGCTTCCCTCACCATCTGATTGCTGTGGTGATCTGGGCAACTGTCTGCCAAACTTCCTGGGCCAGTAAATCCATCAGTTCATATTTGGTGGTGGGGTGGGATCTCAATGCCTGGGTGAAAAACACGGAGACAGAAGAACAGTCACAGAAAACAACTGAACAAAGGAAAAGAGATAGGGAGGAACCTGGAGAACTAGATTTCTACCCCTTGCTGGCAGATCTGAAAAAAAAAAAAGTTCAATGTTGAGATCAACTCAGGCAATCATTTGCCAAACCTTTCTGGGCCAGTGAGAGAACCACCAGCTCACAAGGTCTTAATTTCCAGATTTTATTTTTTCATCCCATATAACGACTTCCAAGAGGTTTGATAATTAAATTACTGCTTATTAAAGGCACCATCTTTTCTCAGCAGCCAGAAATTACAGTTACCACCTTGGAATGGATTTCATTCAGATGTGCCAAAAGCTTCGTTCAGTTTCATATGGTAATGTCAATAAATTAATTAGGGAGTTTTGTTGTTGTGCTTTTTATTTATATATTTATTTATTTTTGTCCTGAAAAATGCAGAGGCATTGGTGGCTTTCTGCAAATGTTTTCATTATTAATTGTTCTTGAAAGAATTACTTCATTGATCATTTAATCTTCAGAAAGAAAATGAATCCACTTCAGGGCAATAAGAGGCTTCAACAATAAAAAATTTGAGCAGCAATTATAATTTGTTTCTTAGCAACTAATAGCAAAAATTATGGGATTTGCTCTACCACCAAATATTACAGGAATCATTACAGCTTTGGGAATATTGCAAAAATCCTTTATTGTATAATGCTGGGAGTAATTTTCATTTTCAACTATCATAGTGAAATTATTTTGGGACTGGTAGGTCAAACCCCAAAAGTAGTCTCATTACAAGTGTATTATTATTGTTTTTACTACTGCCATTGCATTGTGCTGTATGGCACACTATCTGTTAAGTCACACATAGTAATAATTTTCAAAGTAGCATTTCTATAAAACAAATTCCTTTAATAAACTCTGTGTGTGTGTGTGTGTGTGTGTGTGTGTGTGTGTGTGTGTGTGTGTGTGTGGCGGGGGGAGGGGAGAAATAAGTTTCCAGCTATTTCCTGCACTTAAAAAAAATCCTGTTGGTTAAAGCAAATTAAAATTTCTATAATGGATCTGAATGAAATCAAAAAGGATTTTAAAGAAAGGAGCCACACTAGAGAATAGAGAAAATGCCCACAAAATTTAAGTGGATCCGTTAGATTAAATTGTCCAGGGAATTTACAGTTCAGCAGTTTCCATAAAGATATCAGACTTGTGGCCCACATTTTCATCAAAACAAAAATCACACCAAAATATAGATTTTTCAAGAAACCCCTCCATCCCCCATAAAATGTTACTAATTTTTTTTTAGAAAATATATATGCTGTGTAGCAAATATTTAGCCAGCCCTAGGAACAAGCTCTGTTTGGTGGATGCGAGGATCAATATTTTGGCTCCATCAGAAATGAAGTGCAGGTGCAAGTTTGAATACTTGCATCTCTAACTTCCTAGTTTGTGCTCATAATCAAGTGGTACAAAGTGCAAATACTCCTGTTGGTGCACACTGTTCAGTTCCTGGCAGAAGTGTTGCTGGCACAAATTGCATCCACCACAGAGAGGCTGTGTGGTTGAACACATACCTTTAAATATCAAAATCAGTTCTGAGAGTTAAATATGAATAATAAGAATACAAACCAAGCAACAGAAGCATATACATTTCTGTATTAAAGTTGTATCTAATTAGAGAATACACCCAAGAGATGTTAAAATGGAGGGTTAAAACTTCCATTATTTGGTTCATAGATATCAAAGATGGACCCTATTAGGTAATTTACTTCATCACCATGCCAGTGAAGAATTATTCTTTCAGTGCTTTGTCCATTTTAGTTTTAAACGTTTCAAATGGGAGGGCTTCAACAGCTTTTCTGCAGTCTAAACAATCTCACCCTTAAGAAGTATACGGTGTATAAATCTCAGATTTTTTCAGAAACAATGAAGAAAAATAAATGTGATACAACATATTTTAATAGACTAAATATGTGGCTGGTAACCAGAAACTCCTGGGTTCTAATATCAAACTGTGGCCCTGATTCACTACCTCTGACAATAGGAGGTCACTTAGGTTGAGGTTTTCAAAAACGTCCACTGCTTTTAGATACCCAATTTGGAAAACTGTAAGCCTGTCTTTTAAATGTGCTGAGTTCCCCTTTAAATGAGAGCTGCTTGCATTTTTGAAAATCGGGCGCTAGGTATCTCATGCTGGCTCCCAAACAATTGAGGGATCCAAATATAGTGGACATTTAAAAATATTTTAGCTTTGAACCAGTTTTGTTCCTGGTTCTCACTTACATCAGGCTCACACTGGTAATTCTATTAGCTGCAATGAAGTTGCTCTTGATTTACACCAAAGTGAATCAGAAACAGACGTGCTGCAGAGCTACAAAACTTTGGGAAATAATAAAGCTGATGTTTTCAAAATGTTGAAAAGTTAATGGAAATAATAAAGTTGATGTTTTCAAAATAGCTTCTCCTGAAAAAATGAAAAATTACCCTTACTGAAAATAGCTACCATCTCCCATTATTTTCAGACTGACAGAAGCCAAGAGGGTGAGTCTAAAATCTGTGAATGGAAAGTTTATCCCCAGTAAAGAACCACCTTTCTCCTATTATTTCCAATGGGACTGCAGAGATGATGCCCTCAGACAAGATGGCTTCCCTTAATTCTCCATGACCCGGGCTGGGGATAGCTAGGAGAGAGACAAATGTGTGTGGGAGATGGCTTGGAGGAAGATGAAGAATGATAGCATGGTAGATCCTCAAACCCAAAACATTAGAAGTGTGTAAGTGGAATCTCCCTCCTCTAAATAACAAGGGTGACACCTACATTTTTGGTGCATCCACAACTAAATTTTCAAAATGAAATTATTACATACTAATTGGGACTGAAGGGTTTCCTTAGGCTCAAAAATCAGAAAGCAGACCAAAGAATCACTGTATTTGACTTTTTTAAAAAAATCTCATGATTTTTAACCCAATCTAATTATTTGGGGGGGGGGAGCCTAAACCTGTGTTGCAGTGTCCCCAATTGTAAAATGGGGCTAATAATATCACTTGCCCCATGGATAAATTCTGATGATTAATTAACTCATGTTTATGCAGTCCTTTGCAAAATATAAGTACTAAGGGGTAAATGCTGCCACAGGCAAACAACTCAAATAACTGGGCTGAGATCTATGAGGGAGGGAAACCTCCCCTCCAGGTGCTCCACAACCATTAAGGTAACCCTAAATCAGTAATGTAGCTTCATTGGCTGTTGTCCCCAGCCCTTGCTGTGCAACTAACTTGGGGATCTATACAGGTTCCACCCTGGCTTCCTCCCCAGCCTGTCTCTCTTCACCTACAACCTTAACTTTCTGGAGTGGCATGGAAGGAGCCACTGCAGCGATGGGCTCTGCCAAAATAGTTCCAGAAGCCATGATCCTGGCTTCTAAGCCGACCTTGCTTGGCTCTTCTGCAGGTAGAGTCCATCATACCAGTCCAGGAAGGGACAGGCTTTGACTCAATACTATATTTATTAATAAGTAAAGTCCCCAAACTTCCTACATTTTAGTGGTCAGACGTCCTGAGCGAATGCAGTGGGTGGACCACTGTTACACAGTATGTGATTTATATCTTTAGGAACGGAAACAAACCACTGTCTGTGTCTATGGAAGAGCCCTTATGGGCCTGCAGTGAAGCAGTATATGATGAGTGAGCAATAAAGACCGGATGCTGAGCTTAGCATTACCTCGTGTCAAAAAAGTTATAATGAAAAGTAGAAAAAAAATCTGAAGAGGGTAAGGAAAAGGAGCAGACAATGAGTTCTTTACTAAATATTTAGAAGATGAGAACTATTTCAGCTTAGAAAAGAGAACAATAAGAGATAGCCTACCATAACGTTATCAAACAATGAATGCTATTGAGACAATGAGCAAGACATTACTGTTTTTACTTTCTCATAATACTAGAAAAAGGGGATGCCCCAAATAAATTAAAGACAACAGATTTAAAACTGTGGAAAACCTGTGGCATTCACTGCCGGGAGACTGAGGCAATTAACTTGGTAGTGTTTTTAAAAGGATTAAACTTTTATAGGAAAAATAGGTCTGATTCTGACCTCATTTAACCCTGCTGATTTACACCAGTATAAATGAAGTCAGAATCAATTCCAGAAAGAGCATCCATATTTACAACAGACAGTATAAAAATGCACTCAGGAGATAAGCCCTCTTGATCCAGGGAACATTTCTCAGTTAACTGACAGGGATTATGAAGAAATATCCCCAGTGTGCAAAATGGACACCTTCTCCTGTGAACTGTGGGGGCTCCAAAGATCTGTGGGGAATCCTAGCCTCAAGTCAGTATATCTCAGGTCAGCTGCCTGGGGAACACGTTCCTCTGTATGCTGTCCTGGCCCTGTCACTCCCTGAGCTGCACATCTCACTTCCTAGCAGTGTTCCATTCACTCTGTTCCTCAGTTTCTACACATCAGGGTGGGAGAAGCATTACAGTCTGACAGGAAATCTGTGCTTTTCCTAAGAAATCAAACTGCCTAGGATGGCTGTACGTGGCTCATAGTACAACAGAAATTAGAGAAAAGACTCATTAGATCCAAAGACCCATCCCGTCCATCACCTAGAGGCCAATACAAGATTGTTCCCTGCTGTACAACTAGGATTTTGTCCAGTCTTGTTTCAGCTATCCACAGCAAGGAAGCCTCCTGACTTCTCCTTGAGGGACTATTTCACAGCCTAACATGTTGCACTTCTAATATTCTTTGTGTTTTTCAATCCTGTTATTCCTATTTATGCTTTCCTCCTTCTGCCATCCATACTCCCCAAACTCATAGGGGACCCAGTCACGCAGGGGGCACTTTACAATGATGCTGGCAGTTCAAAGAGAGCGCATCTATCAGCTCCACTGCTGTTCTCACAATTTTCATCTCCCTTCCATTTCTTTCTCCTTCTCTTTCCTGAACTATGCAGTGGAGGGGAGCATAGTGGAGGGCCCAATATGTGATTTCCCCTCCACCCCCTTTGTTAAATAAACCTCTTCTGAATTTGCCTGTTACCGACGGCTCAGCAGCAGAATAAAACTTGGCTTTACCTGTCTGTCTGCATCTAGTATATTTGTGACTATGCGTGTTCAATGTTGCCAAGCACAGCTGGCAATGTAGGTCTCTTTTGGTATTGTGCTATTAACTAAGTGTTACTTTTGGACTCTTGCTATTCCCAATACACCAGGTTTTCCAAATGCAATTCATTCTCACATAACACTGTACTTGCTCTTAACAACTCCTTTGCTGTGCACATTTCACCTGTACCATCTGCAGTATCATGAGCTTTGCTTTCTCTCTCTTGTCCCGCCCCGCCCATTCTCATCTTTAAGGTACTTGGCGTGACGATACATAAATAATGAATGAACACATCTTGGAAAGTTTATACTAAAATATTTACCATAAACATCTGCAAATCATTTTACATTTGTTAACTTCAGCTGGTAGGCAATTTTTTGAGGATTATTTCCCTTTAAGGGCCCAATTCTGCTCCCTTTGATGTCAATTGGAGTTTTGCTATTGATTTTAAGGAGAGCAGGATTGAGTCTTAGATTGGTGGAAGCTATTCTATTCTATCCAGGTTCAGATACCGCATTCATCATAGTACTAATCTGAATGCTTTCAAGTAATGCATTACGCAACATGACTACACATCTGGGCCTATCCTGCTCCCACTGAGATCAATGAGAATTAGAATACAAGCGCTCTGAAGAGCTGACTGACTTGGCCATGGCTGGTGATGGGGTGTGTGTCGAATTGCACAATCTCATGAGGCATCCACCAACCTGTCTCTCCACATTCTTCAATCAGAACTAGCCAAACGTTATTTTGAGGAGCTCTCTTGTCCTGCTTGAGGTAGGTTGTTTATGTGGAAAACAACTGCTTGAGAGAGAGGAGACGGTCATTGGATATAGGAGCTGGTGAAAAAGATGTGCTGAGAACTATATTTAAAACATCAGGTAAAGATTACAGTGTATCTGATGCAGAACTAGGTAGGTAAAGTGCACCCAGAAAAGACTTCATTGGTTGGAGAATACCTCCTCCCCACAATGAAGGACATGTATAATTTGAGTGAAAAATGTACTATGCAACAAATTAGCATACATTTTCCTGTTTTACACTGCAACAAAGGTAAAATGTAATATACAATGGAATTCATTAGAGGCTTGAAATCAATAGCATAACTCCCACTGACATCAATGAGAGCAGAGATTGGGCTCTAAGAGAAAGTAATAATCCCTCACTGATTCCAAGAGGAGTCAGTCTGGTCCCTGACTATGGGCTCCTTGTAGGCACAGCCCTGCCGTGCTGTGCTGCACTACCCCAGGGAGAGCACTGGGAGACGTTCTGGTTCAAGGAGGAGCTTCCAGATATGCAGAGTCAGAGTGCTTGCTGCTACCCTGACTGATTTCCAATGGCTGGTGTGTAGTACAGGGCAGACACAACCTCACTTCCTTCCAGTCCCTTCTGGGGTGCCAGGCATCTTTGAAGAAACAGAGAGTGAGCAATCCCAGTTATCCTGAAGACAGGGACTGAAAAGTCTTGATATAGGGACTGCCAAGGGGTAAGCGAGACTCCTCTTACCCTCCCAACCCTCCATACTTCCCTGCACTGCAAACCTGGGTAAGCGACAGCCAGAATCTTAATGACAAACAAGCATAAAGAATGACATAGGTTTAATATCCTGAGTCTTTTAGTAGTTCTACCAAAAGAAGGGAGGCAAGGATGCAAAGCCTTAGATTTCAGTCCCAGAAATATTATGGACTGACATTTAAAGGGATGCATCAACATGAAATCTAGTCAGTTTAACAAAAAGTGAGTTCAGAGGCACTACACCCATCCGAGTTCTCCTGCTAATGTAGGTGTTTTTGCAATTACATCTTCTTTGCTTTTATTTTCTTTTTCAAAGTGTTTTTCCCCCTGCCCTGCTGCCATGTGGAAGACTCCCAGAAACAAAAGGGAAAATGACTAAGTAAGACTCAGATTAAATAAATCGTGTTGATTTCAGAGGGACTCAATTGGGGCTTTAATGATAGTGCAGCAGGACCAGTGGCACTGGCTGTTTACATAGAGTGGGATATATTAATATTCCAAAGCTAAAACAAACAGGACAAAAATAGTGAAACATGCATTTAAATACAATCTCATCTTTCAGTCACATCAACCTTAAAAGTATTACTCATAACTAAAGGAAGCAAAACTATTACACGATTAATGAACTATATGCTGTTTTTTGTCCCTCTAGATTTTTATTGCATAATCATCATCATGTGATGAGAACTTGTAGTTTGTAATAAATATATTCATCTCACTTTATGGCCAGTTTATAATAAATCCCAATTTGTGGGTAGTCTATTTATTTATTTTTAAATCAAAGCTATTGCATGTAGCTACTGCCTTTGTATCTTTCCATGTCTAGCTGTACATCTTGTTGAAGAGCTCAGGTACTTCAGGCCAAATTTTACGCTGGCTACCATAGCAACATCAGGGCCCCCTTCCTCCCTTGCATCCTGCTACTGGCTACTAGCATCCTGGGTAGCAGTGAGGGAGTAGGCTAAATCTTGCACAGGCAGGTGGGAGGCAGCAGAACTGGGCAGAGCCTTGGCTGCGCATCCTCAATGTGCCAGGCAACATACGCTGGTTTGGGTATAGACTGGTTGCAGTTTACTGACTTCCCAGAGTAGCAGCTCAAGCAGGAGGGAGACTATGAGAGTGAGTCAGAATCTCCTTCCTGGGTTGCTCCTGAGACAGTGCTAAGATGCACTGCACCTTACTCGGGCCTGGTGGTAAAATCACGGTTGAGCATTTAATGAAATAAAATATGATATTAAGTTTATCATATTAGGAGAGTGTGTGCTTCACAGAAAATAAAGTGAGCTATCTGAAATATAAGATTATATTATATTATATATGCCAGAGTGTGTGTGTCAGTGTGTGTTTGAGACAGAGATATTACTGTCATCCTTCACCTCCGTTTCACTAACTCAAATGGATTTTAAAACAACAGATTTAATTTAAAAAAAAAGTCATTTAACAAAGGTTTGTGAACAAAAGCAAAGGAACTGAAATAATATCACAGCTTTTTACCAACGCTTCTAAGCTATCCTCTTTATTTGGGACTGATTCTGCAATCCTTTTACTCATTTTGAGTCGTATCTTATTCCGCAAGTCATCCCAGACTCTACTCAGTGTGAATAAAGGCAACTGAATTTGTTTCATCGTCATTTTTTGGTTAGTGATGGCTGCATCAAAAGAGACTAGACAAAACATTTGTGATAGTTGGGATTCTTCCAGGGGATAAATATGGGGTTTATCCCTAAGTTTTCAGCTCTGTCGTGAAGGTTTCTCTCTACAACAATATGGTTTCTGCTAGGAAGGGGTCACAAAGCGTGAGTTGTTGGAGATTTCTGGGACCCCAACAGGTCAATAAACCAAGAGTAGGTTTAGCCTCTCATATGAGCAGGGCTCCAATTAACTGAAACATACAACAGAGCTGTTGTTTTTTTCAGTTTTGCAAATCAATCACAATATGGCAACTCAATAATATTACAGTGAAGAATCGTCACTCTACTGCATATCCATCTGATGTAATGATAAAACTGATGTCAATCATTTGATACAATAATGAAGTCATTGTTAAAGAATCTTTCCACGGAAATATCACCTTCTTACAAAGCAAATGTCTCCTCTTTGTCTTCACGTTTATAGTAGTTTGAACACGTGCCCCAGAATGTTCCTTCAGTGTTTATGTAGCAGTAGTAGACCTGCATCCTGAAACAATTGTCTCTTTATAACTGGTATTGGGGCCTACATTCTTCTCTCAGTCACACAGGTGCTACCCCATTCAAGGGCCATTGAGAGGAGTGGCTTGCTGAGCACCTAATTTTTATGCTGAGAACAGCAATTAAGTGCTCAGACTAGTCCAAGTATTTTGTACCCCACGCTCTTGAGAATAAGGGAGCGTGCATGCTAAGGGGCTTGAGACTTACTTCTAGAAAAGTTGTGGACAACATTTAAGCCTTGATCTTGCAAGTCAAAGCACACAGCACAAGGCTGGTGCACTCCAGGACAAGTCTGAGTAGGGGTAACTATGTACAGGTAAAGTTAGAAACTAGCAGAGTCCCCAGACAAGTGGAAATAAATCTTAAGCACACATGTCACCTTGCTGTTATTACTGTTAATAGCATACACACAACCTGAGGTGAGGATAAAAAATGGCCATGTCTGACAGGACAATCCTCAGCATGGAAATGAGACGTTTTGTTACATACTTCCCTCTTCCATCTTACTTTTGCTAGTATCTAGGAATTATCTGGCAGCCATGCAGCAATGCTAGGATCACACTCCCTGTGTAGCCCATTACCTTTTACTTTCCTGTCCAAGCCATTACCTATTACTTTACACTTATATGTACAGCACTCTGTACCTGTGCTATGCAGGATCAAGCCCCCTGCATTCAATGTTACTTGTGCCCATGTGTAACTTCTGCTCCCATGTGCACCAGCGTACAGCCTTGTGCTCCTTATTACCCATCAAAAAAGGGTTTGCAGTGTCAAGGCATAGGTATAACTGTGTTTCTTTAAGTGGAATTTCTTTGGTGTATGTGGTGATGGGCCACACCCCCTTTTCACCATAGGCTTTATATGGGGGAGGCAAGCTTCAAAGTTCCCTGTACTTTTTCCCCAAGCGGAGCTTTCCTGAAAGAAGCCTTAGTTTAAATGAGTACTTGTGGCACCTTAGAGACTAACAAATTTATTAGAGCATAAGCTTTCGTGAGCTACAGCTCACTTCATCGGATGCATTTGGTGGAAAAAACAGAGGAGAGATTTATATACACACACATCATACCACTCGATCTATTGTCTACAGCCAAGCGCTACGATATAACCGCATTTGCTCCAACCCCTCAGACAGAGACAAACACCTACAAGATCTTATCATGCATTCCTACAACTACAATACCCACCTGCTGAAGTGAAGAAACAGATTGACAGAGCCAGAAGAGTGCCCAGAAGTCACCTACTACAGGACAGGCCCAACAAAGAAAACAACAGAACGCCACTAGCCATCACCTTCAGCCCCCAACTAAAACCTCTCCAACGCATCATCAAGGATCTACAACCTATCCTGAAGGACGAGCCATCACTCTCACAGATCTTGGGAGACAGGCCAGTCCTTGCTTACAGACAGCCCCCCAATCTGAAGCAAATACTCACCAGCAACCACACACCACACAACAGAACCACTAACCCAGGAACCTATCCTTGCAACAAAGCCCGTTGCCAACTCTGTCCACATATCTATTCAGGGGATACCATCATAGGGCCTAATCACATCAGCCACACTATCAGAGGCTCGTTCACCTGCGCATCTACCAATGTGATATATGCCATCATGTGCCAGCAATGCCCCTCTGCCATGTACATTGGCCAAACTGGACAGTCTCTACGTAAAAGAATGAATGGACACAAATCAGACGTCAAGAATTATAACATTCAAAAACCAGTTGGAGAACACTTCAATCTCTCTGGTCACTCGATCACAGACCTAAGAGTGGCTATACTTCAACAAAAAAGCTTCAAAAACAGACTCCAACGAGAGACTGCTGAATTGGAATTAATTTGCAAACTGGATACAATTAACTTAGGCTTGAATAGAGACTGGGAATGGATGAGTCATTACACAAAGTAAAACTATTTCCCCATGGTATTTCTCCCTCCCACCCCACCCCCCACTGTTCCTCTGATATTCTTGTTAACTGCTGGAATTAGCCTACCTTGCCTGTTACCATGAAAGGTTTTCCTCCTTTCCCCCCCCCCCCGCTGCTGGTGATGGCTTATCTTAAGTGATCACTCTCCTTACAGTGTGTATGATAAACCCATTGTTTCATGTTCTCTGTGTGTGTGTATATAAATCTCTCCTCTGTTTTTTCCACCAAATGCATCCGATGAAGTGAGCTGTAGCTCACGAAAGCTTATGCTCTAATAAATTTGTTAGTCTCTAAGGTGCCACAAGTTCTCCTTTTCTTTTTGCGAATACAGACTAACACGGCTGCTACTCTGAAACCTTAGTTTAAATGAAAATTCATACACACACATACATTATGGCACTCTAAAGCAGAAAGTAGATGATCAGTTTACAAATACACTTCTGAATGTTGCTGGATTTAAAAATTAATAGAAATATCTTGTGATGTATACATGGAGGAAGCACATCGTTGCCAAGGACTTCCTCAAGCTCCTGTCTTGAGACACCCACTCTCCCTCCAAATATCTGCTCAACCATAGGTTGGTCCTACTGATTCCTAAACCCAGGGACAGTCTGAACAGTGTTCCCCCTTCACACATACTTCTCAAAGGGCTCACTCCTAAACTCAGCCATATGGCCTTGATCCAACTTTCCATAAAATCAGTGGCGAGACTTCTATTGCCGTCAGTGGGAGTTGGATCAGGCACAATACTTGTGGAGTTAAGAATTTCAGGTGTAATCCATGCTCAATACCTTGAAGGATAAGGACTTTGTGATACAGTCATGTGCTAGCAGGGCCTGATCTAACGCCACTGAAGTCAATAGCAGTTTTACCATGGACTTCAATGGAAGCACGACTGAGGCCATAGTTAGAATTTTTAATGTTATCTTTGAATAGATGAATACATTTAAAACACAGCACAGGGGCTGCATTTCTTACCTAGGCAAGACTCCCTATCGATTTCAGGCCCTTTATTTCTGAACACAAGCTACCGTACAGCAAATAAAATTGTCAAACTATCCCTCCTCCACAAAAGAGAAAACACACAATTTAATTTAGTTTAAGTGTGTTTTCATATATCATTTTGAAAAGCAATTTTGGGTCTCATATTAAGAGTTTAAGGCTTCTCCCCCACCCCCCTGTGAATCTGTACTGCTACAAGCACAGGGTTTAAAGAATCATTAATCCATATTCCATTAGTGTGGTGTAGCAGACTCCTTACTTTTTGAAAATGTGTTCAATTTAAGAGACAACTAGCATGTCAAGAAAAAAAGGAACAAATTTGAAATGTTAATGATGTATAACAAAGCAAGTATTTGGGGGCATATATTAGCACTTTCATCATAATTAGTTTGTAACCAAAATACATAGGTCAGGAATAAATTGCTGATCCTCTCTGACCTCCACAGGAGGCTGAATAGCTATTTCAGAGTTTAATCTGCAGTGAAAAGGCTAGAGAAGAATAATTTAGCCCTTGAAATAAGAATGAACATCTTTTAATGATGCCCCTGGATTCAGAATTTAACCCTTGCACTTAAAAGCGAGCATTAGTCTCAAAAGGGTTGGCAATAACTTAGCTCTCAAATAAGAACGAGATAACAAACTGCATAAATACAGAGCAGCCCAGAGAAAAATGGATTGTTCATTTTAAAGACAAAGCAGTGAAAGGCGCTGGCTGGTAAAACAATTGAGTCTTGGACAAAATGGTATTCCACAGCTAAGAATGTCATAATATGTAACGGTAACAATGCTTGAGAGACCACAGTTGAATTGCTGGAGCTGCAGGTAGGTCAGAGATTGCAAGTGCAATAATAGCAAGTTTCTAGGTCTCCAAATGCCATACAAAGGGGTTATATTCAGGGTAAATAACCCTGGTAAAAGGAAAAAATCCAGAGAGAGGGATTGAGGGCAAATGGACTATACTGAGACACTTGAGACTGCTAGAATGGATTCTTGCTAGGAAATAATTTTAGATTATTCCATAAAAAACCTACAGAGGGCAGTTCAAAAATGATAATGTCAGAAAAAAGTATAAGGGAAAGAGGTTACGTGCTCTGAATTAGCTAGGACTTCCAGTTCCTGCAACAAGTGCCTCCTATTGTTCATTTCATTGTATTAAATAGCACTGGCACATCCACATATCTTGGAATGTCAGTGTTAAAAAACATGCATTATTAAAACAGATTCACATTTCTCAAAGGCAGAGCTTGTGTAATAAAATTAAAACTACAGTGGGTATTTCAGAATTCAGCCAGTTCTGGTTGAAATCTCTTTGCTCATATAACTCGGAATGACTTACTGTTTTGTTGAAGAGCGGAGTCTGACTTAACAAATGCTTGTTTTTCTCCCCATCTCCAATACAAATGTTCCTAACATGATTAAAATCTAATTGATCTAAATTTGAGCAATTTATTTATCCAAACACTCATCCATCACCATTTTAAGGGCTAAGAAACAACCTCTTAAAGCAACCTTCTTAATTAAGAATCAGTCAAGCCTATCTTATGCTTGGTCATCTATCAAAACTCCAAGTACAGTCCAGATTTATTATTGTCAAGAAAGATAAATCAATTAATTATAAATATAATAGACATTAAGGTTCCATGTTTGAAAATAAATATGCAATGTTATGATTGGTTGGTTTTTTTAAATACAGATTGTTTTTGTGATTACCAGCTAATGGTCATTTGATACAAAATGGCTTAATGAATATAGTGCTCCCATTCATGTAGTCAGTGGGAATCTGACAATTGATTTTGATGAGAGCAGGACCTTGCTTTACATCACTGAACTCTTAACTTACTACACCTGCTCTCACCCTCTAGGTAGCTAGAAGCTGAGATCATTATTGACTTTCATAAATGATACTATTATAGCACAAACTGTTTTCAAGTGCTTACCTATGAATAATGACATTGCAAAGGCTTAGCCTGATGGATATTGGAAGTCCTTGATTTGTAAGATTTGGGCTGCTGTGAAGCAAGTGATATGCAGAGAAGCAGGCCCAAAACAATATTTATGAAACAATCCCCTTGACATACTGAAATCTAACGTTATTAGATGAGTTTTGAGGAAGCAGTTCATTAGCGCTCTACAGTGAAAGAGCATCTTTAGTCATGGGAAAACACAAGCAGATCGTAAGAAAAACTGATAATATATTGTTAACTACTCTGGGAGAGGGAAGACTTTAGCTTCCCACAGCTCTGTTTCTCATTGCAAATCACCTTTTTGTGTGCAGCAAATCTGGTACAAATTTGGCATCTTACCCCTTTTACTTGTAGAATAGTATCACATTAATTGTACATATTAGACAGTCCATTAAACATATTGCATTATATTAAAAGTCTAGCTTTCCCTTACCAGGTAAATTATGCTTAAGAAATACTAAGATCTGACCAAAAAAGCACATGAAGAAAATTATTGTTAAGGTATAGCTTGCACCTTTCACAGCACAAAGCCTCTCAGGGTATGTCTACACAGCAAGTAGCAAGGCCCCTCTGCTGGCCTGTGACAGCTGACTTGGACTCGCGAGACTTGGGCTCCAGGACTGTTTCATTGCTGTGTAGACTTTTGGGCTGGAGCTCAAGCTCTGGTAGCCTCCCACTTTGCAGAGTCCTAGAGTCTGGGCCTAAGCCCAAGCCAGGAAGCCTACCCACCAATAAATCAAGTTTGCTGGCCTGGGCCAGCTGCGGGTATCTAGCTGCTGTGTAGACATACCCTCAGAGCTTACAGGTATGAAGGAGGAGGGACTTGCCCTTAGTGCTATTATGCCTGCTAGCCAAGGAGGTTGGCCATGGCTCTTTATTATCCATGGTCTTCCTTTCAAAGGACTCTCATACTGCACTCTATGAAGTCAAATGCAGAATTCTTACTGGCTTCAAACAATGAAGGTTCAAGCCCATAAACACTTATTTAGCTCTCCTTATTTATGAAGGTGTGTCAAAAGTGCTGAATAGGCCTTAAATAAATATTATAAAGCAGCCTTTAAAAAAAAAACAAAAGCAACTTTGGTGGTTCTAAAATGATCAGATAAATCAATGTACATGATACATAAATAACACATATAAAGAACTTAGCATTGCACATCACCTTTACATTAATTTCAATATTGTGTATATATACACCCGTACACTGTGTCAGTATAACCCACACATTTCCTGGGTGTAGTGTTCCGTCCCATGTAGTGGCACCGAGACCACTTAGAGATTAATGAGTCTGCTCTACAGCTTTAGCTAAGGGCCAAATGGCTTTTAGCTCATGCAGTAGAGCCTCATGCATTTAGCTCCAGAGGTCCGGGGTCCATCGGTGTTACAAGTGGGACAGAACACCACACCCAGGAGGTATGTTACATCAGCACTTAAAAACTGTCTGATATGTACCTCCCACTGGATCTTCTATCACAGGAGTGATAAAAATTGCCATTATGGAACTGCTGCTTCTGAAAGGCATGTCCCTTTGGGCACTTTTGAAGCTTTAAAATCTTTGTTTTCCATTGGAGGGAAAAATCATTTTTGAACATTTCTATTATTCACTTGTAAAAAGTGTTAGTAGCATGTTTCCTACTGCCATGTACTCACACAGACACTGTCTCTTATCGCTAGGCAAATATACACATTATGTGCTGTATGCCCATTTAGTTAACTAGTCACAAAATAGAACATTTCCAATCCTCACTCAGATTTAGTCAAGTTATGTTCTGAACAAAACAAGCAGCATAGCAAAGAATAATGAATAACAAATTAGATGAGGTTAAAAAAAAAGCCATCATCTTACCATTTTTCCAGCATTATATTGCAAGAATTCAGTATTTGCCATGGGTTGTAATCGCTACTTACAAGCAAACTGAAGTTTTGCCTCTCTGCTAACAATGGTTCCAAATGAGTTTGTTGCTATGCACTGGTACATTCCAATATCTTGGGTTTTATTGGGGTTATTGATCAACAAGCTGCCTCCCACCACAGTGTAGCGGTAATCCATACTGACATCAACACTGGTTCCATTTAACTTCCACCTATAGTATAAAAATTCTAGGAGTTGAATTCTGCTAACATTAACCAATATTTCTGTATGTTTCTAAAGCAACATGAAAAGTAAATACAGAAAACATTACAACACATGATTTCTTATTTTTAAACCCAGCATGAAAATGCATGTTTCCTGCACCACATTGAAATGTTCTAATATTTCACTTATAGAGCAACATCCTTAACATATATTTCAGTCACTGATTTGATTAATGTTCTTATTGTTTTGGCTGTTGTTATTGATGTTGTTAGTCTTTGGAATTAATCATTTTGCAAGGGGAAGCCCCAGAAACAGAATTTTTGAACCACTCAACTTCTTTTCTTTTTCTGCCTTAGTTGTTTGTTTGCTTTTAATTTTAAGAAAACTCACTCACAGCAGATGTTTTAACAAACTGGGGCATCAAGATTTCCTAACAAAATCTCTCCCCAGTTACAACTGCCATCTCTAGCAGCCTATGATGGAACATATAAAGGATTAGATCCTCAAAGCAGTTCCCTGTATTGGAACCTACGGGGAAGGAATTTGAATATATTTGCATGAGTGAATCAACATAATCTACTGTATTAAATGCTAAGTATTGCCAGAAAACAGCAACAGGATTGGGGTCTTATGAGTTTAATCAGTTTCAAAGTGGGCATTTACACTAGAGAGCAAAATGGGGGGTGGAGGGTGGCGGGGAGGGAGACACCAGGTTAAATTGGTTAAAACAACCAGATTAATTCTATGTAATAACAACAGTACCACCAGAACAGCATATTTTCATACATATATAGCTTCTTTCATCCAAGGTTCTCAAAGCACATTATAAAGCTAGGAATTGTAAGTACCATTATTGAAATTTTACAGATTTTTAATATAGTTAAGCACATAGATCTTAAGGGACAGATTTTCAGTTCTGCATGCAGATAATTTACTGTGAAATTATCATGATTGTGCACAGAAAGTTAGAACTCACACTGCTCATTTGCACACAGCATTAATGTGCAATTTTTGTGGCAAAAAAGAGGGCGTAAGGACCAGATTTTTAAACACTTTAAAATTCAGGGGATTTTAGGTAGATTCAATGTATTGCATAAAGATTTTAATCCCAAATATCTCATTTAATGTGTCAAAGCAAGTCTTAAGAAGCTTTAGCAATAAATGAATAGGATTCAAATTAACTACATTATTGTTTCGGTGTGTTTCATGAATTTTAAAAGTGATACGAAAGGGTAATCTATTGCATCAATTCAAAATCGAAACCCACCAGCAGATAAAGATACATCACATCCCAAATTCTGAAAGAGCTTCTCTGTGTGGGATGCATGCAGACATATGTCTTGGAGAGACACGATCATGGAGAAGGCATGCTAAAGAATGGCAAAATATGTAACAAACCTGATAGTTGGTTTAGGATTTCCCTTTACGTCACAGCTCAACTTCACTTTCTTTTCCTCGGAATCCAGTGGAAAAATCACATTGTTTGGTTCCTGAATGAAAACTGGCCCATGCAGTGTGCTGCCATCTGTGTTACATGGAACAAAAATGTGACAGGTATTGTACGGTATCTTAATATAACAAATATAAAGAAAAGTATTAGAGAGAGGTGCATCTGGTATATCATTCACCCTAGAAATGACCATGCAACAACACTTTTACTGAGAAAAGAAGTCAAAAGATTTATTCTACAATCATACAATCTCTTATACTGCTGTCTTTTCATGGACTGTTGGACTTTCACGAAAGGGAACACAAACATAACCAGCAGAAAGATTTGAATTTCACATAGGCCCCAGTTCTGCAACTGACTGTGAGCAGGCTCATCCCCCAAGGCCCACACAGACTTCTATTAAAATTAGAATGTATTATTCTTGTGTGTGTGGTTTACATGTTTTGATGTAGACATTATCTTTAAGAGACGTTTTATTTTGAAACCATTTTTAAATGCAATATTTAAAATAATGTGAGTTGTAGGTTCATTGGTATTTACAGGGTCTGATAAAATCCCTGCATGATAATTGGGTACTGTTAACCCAGTTGGTACTGAAACCCCTTTGTACTGAAAGAGTTCACTGAAATACTGGCATTTTGGCCACACAGTATTGTAAAATACTTTTCATATTATCAGATCCTTGACATAGACACTGTCTTTATTTTTTTTTCCAAGCACACAGTTGCCATTTGATTTAGCCTTATTTATGTTATTATCATCAACTGTTATATTTTCATCATTATTATCATAAGCATTCAACAATTACCATAAGAGTATTTTGTATCATGTACCTGGTATACAACACAGCAGTGAAAGAGCTAAGTAGAAGATCCATATATTGCTTCTTTCTATGGTCCTGATCGTGCAATGAACTCCACATGACAGACCTCTTCACCCATGGTAAGGGCATCTCTACACTTAAAATGCTGAAGCAGCACAGCTGCACCACTTAAGTGTAGACACTACCTATGCTGATGGGAGGGATTCTCCCATAGGTATAGGTAATCCACCTCCCTGAAAGATGATAGCTCGTTCAACAGGAGAATTCTTCCATTGACCTAGCGTTCTCTACACCAGGGATTAGATTGGTTTAACTATGCTGCTCGGGGTGCGTGTGGATTTTTTCATTTTAAGTCAGAGAGACTTTTCATTGACCTTAAAAGGAGTTTGATCTCTCCCTCTAAGTCAATAGGGATCTTCACAGGCCACTACTCTTGCACAAGAACCTGGAGAGCTCCTGTTGCATCGGGGAATAAGAAGAAAAGAAAAGAAAAGAAAAGAAAAGAAAAGAAGATAACCTAACCTAACTTCCGCATTCCACAAATGAGAAGTGAGGTAGACTCTGTTTACATACGTTTACTCTCAACTACACTACTGATTGTGACCTAAGTATGGATTTAACTTGAAGCCTCCTAAGAGGCACTAAACCCCTAATTAAGGATAAGGATTCTCAACTCAATTAACAATTTAAACTAATTTTTTCATGAGGTTAGGTGACCAGTCTTTCTGATATTACCCCTCCACCTTGTTCTGGCTCCCTACTGCCTCCTCAATGAACTCTCAGGAGAATTGGAGAGAGTGGGAGAAAGGGAGTCACATGGAGGAGTGACAACAAGGCTGGAAATGAGCAGAGGAACTATAATACTATAATATAATATTCTGAAGCAATTATATGTGAGGAAGATGTGTCTCAGTAGATGCATGGCACTCATGGCCAGGCAGCTGGGAAAGTGGAGAGCTGGTGGGGGTAACCTATGATTCCAGCATATATTCAGGAACTCTACTGAATTGTTTTGAGGGGTGTCAGAAGATCCATATAGCAAGTACCTCAGAAAGAAAACTCTGCCTCTGTTATGTAATGATTTGAGAGAGACTGTGCAAAGATTATCAAGGAGCTACATTTCCCAAATCTCCTCTCCTCAACACAAAAGGGGATGTTCTAAGCAAATACCCGTTGTATTTATCTTTATTTTTAAATACATATTAAATATGTCCGACTGATTCATATATTATTCAAAACACATTTCACATAATCTCTACCTTCAATTATAGCTGAGTGCAGCTCACTGTTGCTGGCAGAAAAAGAAAGATAATAACAACAACTAATAATAACCACCACCACCTCAGGATGAGATTGGGATATCCTTACTCATTTCTGATATGCATAGGTACTTTACTCCTGGAGTAGTTGTATAGGCTTCAAAGGGACTACTTAAGGGGTAAATTATGCAGCATGAGACAGGGAATTGCAATCTGGCCCATAGGGATTACAGCTTCAACTTTTATACTGATTGGATTTACAACAAAAATTAAAGGACATTTTAATTTCTCCAATGTCCCAAATCATCAAAAACAGAAATGAGCATTAATAAGCATCTAATTTTAATAGATTGTTGTCTTGATGCTCAGATAGTATAGTGATGGGTGCTTAGAAATATCATAGACAGACTGATCGATCATGCTAGAATAGGGAAAAGACAAACTATCACCTCATAATACTATTAGTCAGTGAACCATGCTGATGCAGATATCTACTGTATCGACTACATTATCTATGTTACACCACATCGAGGTACTTGAGTCACATTGTCTTGTTGTTTCACATTATTTCAAGTGTGGTGTGTCAGTTTACATTGCATCACATCATACTAAAGGTCACAAGATCACAAGAAAATATACCTCATGTTTAAAAGGGGATTGTTGCCATTAAGCTCAGATACTCAAACTAATAAAAAAGGCACACAGCAAACTTGTTTCTTTATTGCTGGTCTTTGTCAGACCCCCATGGACATATGATGGCTGACACCAAAGTGTAATTTTTAAGGCTGTTTTAAGTGGCTTATTCCTACAGAGGAACTGATGTGGTTCTGGTATGAAAGGTGGGGCAAGTAACCACAGTGTGCCAGAGGGTCATAAATACCTCACTGTGCAAACGTTCAACCAGCAAAGCAGCACGGCTGGAGAGAGACCATAGAAGAGGATGTTACTGCACGGACCTGATTGCAGGACTGGTGCCTAAATAATTTGCTCTTTTATCCTCTGCCAGTGAACCAATTTTGAAAAGCAGACGAGACAACAGTTTTCAAGCTTCAATCATACTGGTTCATAAAATGTCTAGAGACATTTGATTTGGCACTGTATTGCTAAGAAATAAGTGCAGCCTATTTACATCATTTGCAAGCACTGTACTGGGTAGTTAGAAAACTAGTCACAACACACAAAAGATACAGAATTCAAAAGTAGAAATGGCCTCAGTTAGTAAAATAATTTTGTTAATTGATGTAATTAATTTGTATCAAACCCATGGGAGCTGAGAACAAAATGACATCAAGTGTAAGTTGATGACAGATCATTAGATCAAGTTGCTTTCCACATACCAAAATACATGCACTTGACACCTTTTAACATTTGTCTTTTACCCCTACCCCCCACTCCACCCCACCAACAACAACTTTTCTGCTACCTAACAACATCAGCAGACACAGCTAAAAATACTACTTGGCTTTCAAAAGAGAAAATTGCATTGGTTAAGGAAAATAAATGAGAAACTCTGGGAGCAGCTGTCAGCATAAAAGTAGAACAAAAGGGGGAGAGAAAAATTACAACAATGCACAATTAAATTTATTTCTCAAATTTATTTCTGAGTGGCTATTCTTCCTTCTTCTTTCTCTTCCCAGTTACTGCCTGTGCATAGCCAAGATAAGCAAGTCCAAACTATTTAGTCCATAGCCCACACAGTCTTGTTGCCATGATCCAATATATTATTGAAACCAGGACATGATCCTCTGATTGTATCTGATAACAAATGAGCTATGCTGATTTATACCAGATGAGGATCTGGGCCAAAGAACTCTAAATACTCAGCAATTAATAAACAGAACAAAATTGCTGTCTTATCTCTTGTATGTGGAAAACTACTATTTGCACCATAAATATGATAGTCTTGATTAAATTACAATATTGCTGGATAAAAAACAAATTTAATATATACAGTATCTAATATATCATGAAGCAAATATATTTTATTTTACTATACTATATCATTTTGCTGGAAGAGGTTTGTTACACGATGCTTGTTATTGTAAAATAGTCAATGGCATTTAAATTCACCACAAAAATGATGATTATTTATATTGCTGTAATGGTAAGAGATCTCAATCACAGATTCGAGCCCCATTGGGCTAGTCACTGTACAAACATACACCAATAAGGCTTACTTATCTAAGTATATGTTTACTAGATGCAATTGTTAAAATAAAGATAATGATAAAGATAGTATTAGTTTTTATAGATCTCTCTATATATATTGATAGAGGCCATGGCTGAAAGATTGATAGATGGGTAGATCTGTAAAGACTATCAGACCATGCGGTGGGTATCATTAAAATAATATTAAATATCAGTAGTGGCCATGGGACATGATTTACCAGCTGAGAGCCTTGACATCAATGGAAGTCCTTATATTGAGTTCAGTGAGCTTTACATCTGGCCCTAAGTGGGAAGAACATTTGTAAGATTATTTTAATTATACTTTCTTTTAGGCTTTTACACCTATAAAATGATGATTCAAAGTACGTAAGTTTACAAAGATCTACTACCATATGATTCATGGTGCTCTCTTTGATCCTTTACTTTCCAGCATCTACTGTCTGGTCTGTGTTAGTCTTTACAGATCTATTACTTTTCTGTGAAAATACAAGAAATACCCTTCATGTGTAAGCTATGCTTTCTGTTTATGTATTTTCACAATAATAGATTCCTTTTGAGTTGCTTCTGTTACTCAAGACAGAGACAGCTGACCCAAAATGAACATGGAGCAAGCTTAAGCTTAAGGCCAGTTGCAAAAAGTGATTCACCTCCAAAAGGCATCTCTTCTTCTATCAGCAAAAATAGACAGAAGCAAAGATCAAGGTTTTGACTCCTCTGAAAGGAGCATGCTTTTCTATGCTTGTGAGGCTTTTGTCCAACACACACAAAATTACATTGAATTTTAGGAGAAAAACTATCTTTTAAACACAGTAGTACAGGAACTGCCAGTATCCTGTATCTTGAGTCCAGTATCCTACCTTTGACAGTGTACAGAAATAAATACAGCAGAGGAAAGTCCCTTGCTGTTCTATTTCTATTGGGGATGGAAAACTGTGGATCAGTGAGCAGCAATTTGCCCCCTGTAGCTACATTGTCTACTAAGTCCAAGTACAGCTCAGAAATAGTTGAGAATCAGGTCCCAGGTACACAGAGGACATAGGAAAGTATCTACATTTTCACCCTTTAACACACTCTCTGGGCACTGCAGGAGAGCCCAGTCCTGAGCCAGTGTCTATATTATGTATGTTCCATAGATACCCAGAAGCCATGGTTTTCTTGGGCTGTCAACCTATCAACTTTCAGAAACACTAAATTCACTATAAAAAAGTAAATGAAGTAATTGGAAAACCCATCTGGAAATTACTTTACTAACTGCAGTTTATTCTATCAAAGAGAATTTCTTTATCTGAATTTAAAAAAAATCTTGTCCCAAGCTGCCTAGTTTCAGTTTTTTGAATGTACAAAGTTTTACCCATGTCACTGATGTCTAGAGTTGGGCAGGAACTAGGTTTTCCGTTTCAGGGAAATTTCACAATTTTTGGAAACCAATTCTGTTCCAAAATGGGACCAAAAAAAACCCTTTTATACCATGCATATTAAGTCCTTACCTTTTTGTAATCAGAATTTTTCATCTCATTGTTTCATGGATTTATTACAACTTGATGTTTCACCCCAGTAATCTTTTAGCCTAATTTTATTCACACTATCTTTGAAATATAACTCAATCTTATGTAGAGAAATGCCTTTAATGTTCCCTTAGCATTATAACATCTTCAATGTACTGTACTCAAACTATCTTCCCCTCTTATGTACCTAAGTCTTCCATTGCAAAGCCCTTTCCCATCAAAAACAAAAAAATCCTCTTGGATCAATCATTTTGAGGTGAAAAATTGAAATGTTCCATTTTGAAAATGTCAAAACAGAAAGTTCCAACCCTATCACAATTTTTTTTCATTTTGTCCTCAAAATGAAATTTTGTTGATATTGACATGTTTCTGCAAAATGTTTCACTTTTGACATATCAGCATTTTTGGATGGAAAACGGTTCCATCGGAAAAATTCCAACCAGCTCTAGAGGAGTCCCAAAAAAGGGATTACTTCTCTGCAGGGGAGTTGAATTTATGTTTACAAGTCTGGCCCAGAAAAATCACTTAGCTTACAACTACAGGGGACCCAAGCCAGAAGTCTTCTGTCACCATCAGGAGCAAGATTCACTTGTGTGATAATTCTAGTGCCACATGACTTGACTCACAAACTGCTACCTGATGGCTGAGTGCTCTGTGGAAGAATAGCTAAACTGCCTGGAAAATGAGGATAGCTCCACCCCATCTCAACATTTGTTGGAGCGCATCATAGGTTTTGCCCTCTTGTTTAATAGAAAACTGACATCTGTTATTCCCTCCCTAAAAAACACTGGTTTCTGGATGCTTTGCTCACAGATCTGTCTTTTGCATGACTGAAAGCCCCCAGCTACTGTGGCAGGGCTGTTTGTGGAAAGTAGCATTTTGAGGGACTGAAAAAGCACAGACGAATTAAGTGCTACTAAGAATCAAACCTCTTCTGAGCTTTAAGACACTTTATAACCATTTGATCTTCCCTTTTGATTAGCTGACATCTGAATGCTGCCCCACATTGACTGAAAAATAAACTTTTATACCATGCATATTAAGTCCTTACCTTTTTGTAATCAGAATTTTTCATCTCATTGTTTCATGGATTTATTACAACTTGATGTTTCACCCCAGTGATCTTCTAGCCTAACTTTATTCACACTATCTTTGAGATGTAACTTAATCTTATGTAGAGAAATGCCTTTAATGTTCCCTTAGCATTATAACATCTTCAATGTACTGTACTCAAACTATCCTCCCCTTTTATGTACCTAAGTCTTCCATTTATGCAAAGCCCTTTCCCTGTTTTCTTCCACCCATCTTCACCACTCTATATTTAATTCACCTCAGCTACTTTTACTGAAGCTTCATTACCACTTGTTATGGAAGAAACCTGAGTTAATATTGTATAATTTTCTGAAAAAATGCACAGAATAAGCACAGAAAGCACAAAAAGACTCGGATATTTTACTCAGACAGGGATCTGCCCAAGGATATATATATTTGAGTCCTGTTGACATTATCAGCATCAGGGCAACCTTCCAAGTGCTGGACTTGGCTTTCTCTGATTATGCCATAAATGTATCACATAGATCAAAAAAATTGAATTTAGGGGGATCTAAGTGTTATCCCCATCAGGCCATGCCCCGAAAAAGTTGGGTCTGATGCCAAGTCACAAGAAGTTCAGTAACGAGTTTAAAGCATAGATACTAGTTTAATGGCATCATAATAAGCTTGTTTTGTTTTGGTTTAAGTCACCCATTATAGGCTGGCTATTTGTCAGTTTGTAAGATCTAATAAGAATATTGAAGTCAGCTGTGATATCCCTACAGCTTCACTTCTCCTCCAACCTTTATTTATTTATTTAAACTTTCAGGTCAATTTTATCTGACCCTCCCTCTACTTGCTTTGCCATAAACAGTGTACAAATAGCAGGAAATATGGTAGAAACAAACCTGTTTGGGGCAAATTTTCTATATCCTCCTAATATGTACTTGTAAAATTGCAAGTGCACTTATTTGCCTGTGCAAAATCTTACATTTATGAATACGATTACCCATTTCATGAGAGTAAGCATAGAAATTTACAGACTCAAATGGATATGCACATATATTTTAAAGATACACTTTAGGAGGCTCTTTAGAATATTTTCCATGTGGAAATACCATGTGGTATTTAAATTATATGCAAATGCTATAATGGAACTTATATTTGACATCTTCATTTTATGTTCAATCATAAATAAATCATATTCAGATATTTTAAGTTATAGGAAAGTGTACTATTTCATATGTTACTGAGTCAGTAATGCATCGTATGGAAAGATATTATATACTCTTTAGATATATGAAACTCATATTTCCTTTACACATGGGGTGGTCCACTCCAATTTTAAAGCTAGAGGTTTCCTCAATTTCACAAAAATCTAATACAAAATTTGGTTAAAAGCAACCATGAAGATCCTGCAAACTTTTTATTTTTTTTATCTACAGTACATTTTCTGTATCCAGCAATCAAAACCCAAGACAAAATAAGAAAGCATTCAGGAGGCTGCTAAGCACTAAGCACTTGTCTGTCTGTCTGTACATTTATTAAAATGAAACTTGAAGGGAGTTTAAAGTAAACTGAGGTTAAACATTTTATTTCAGATGAACAGATGGAAGCCATTCTTATTCTCTCTGAACATTATACTCAGTGATTGATATTGTTAGCTAAGTGGAACTTTTAAAATTTCCATTGAAAATTATGGCCAATTTGAGAGACAGTTTAATTGAATATTTCATACTGTAGGGAAAGCTAATAAAACTGAAGAGAGAATTCTTGGAATATATCCAGTTTAAATGATAAAAACCCTCTCCTTATTTTCTTCCTAGGGAATTGGTTTTAAACTACCTATGCCAGTGTATTTTCATACAGAGTTACAAATCGGTATTTCTGCAAGACAAAATTGTGCCTTGGGAATAGTAACTCTTTTCAGGAAAATAAAAAGCCAGATAGATTGGACAGTTGAAGGGCATCACTGATTAACACAACATAATGCTCTTCAAGGTGAATCAGTTGTACTAAGACTTCCAGAGCAGAAAAGATCTAAAACTCACTCTCAATTTCTATTTTTTTTTTGCCTATCACTTCAATTACCTTCATTACATCAAATGCACAAACATATCTTGCTAATAATATTTAACTGATAAGAATGAGATTTCACATAGGACATTTCTAATACAATAAATTAATAATAAATAATAATAATAATGTGGGTGTTTTTTATAAACAAGATGCACCAGGCATTTTTTGGGTGATGCAGTGCAGTAAAAAAAATGAAACTATATTTGAAAATGGATGTAAACACTCCTGCATAAAGAGCTGTTTTATGGAGGAGGCTTTCCAACCTTTGCATGCTTATGGATGCTTGGCACCTTACCTTGCTAATGGAACTGCGGATAGTAGTTGCACCATAGCCACACCACTTGCTTTTAAGAAACCAAGTTGGTCAAGATCAGACATGCAACCATGAGCATTCTCATCAAAAACCAATTTGAATCCTTTGATATTTGATCAATATCATCATACCCCACAGATCTCAAAGACAAAGGTCTGGCGACACCAACCCACAGCTGATATATCTTAGCCATGTAGAACAGAATAAATTAATCACAGATAATTGAAGGGAGTATTACCAAGCTGAGACACTCGGCTTAGTAAAATGGCAAACAGTTGGACGGGTGGTTGCTGGTGGTTTCTGTAGGTTAGGACAAGCAATTCCTCTTGACCTCAGTCACATCACTTCTGCAACTCTGAACAAAGGCCTACAGAAGACTATACTCCAAGCAGCTCCCCCAGCTATCTCCTCTCTTGTCTCTCCTTCACTTTCCACAGATCACGGTTATGCTGAGTGCAAACAGCTGTGGAGTGGCGAGAACTGTCTAACAAGTATGTACATCATTGAGCCAGTTGACACTTTGTCAGATATACCTTGCCACCAGTAACAGGACCACAAAAAATCCATAGTTTTCCTTAGCCTCTGAGGATGCGAGCAAATAAAGCTATTCCAGTGTTAATTTAGCTGTGGAAGAGTTCCAGCACTGAAATGGATGTGGGAATGGATAGACCACTGTATGAGAGTAAATTAAGTGTCTGAAATATTTGAATCAAAGTCAAAGACAAGGCAAAACATACATCCAGCCCAACAGAAGTGGGCTTTACTCAAAGGTCACGGAGTGGAGTCCATCATTCACTGAGCCAGGGAGAATGAGTATGACTCTATAGCCTTGGAGTTCGGCACTCACCTGGGGGTGGCAATGATGGTCCTTACTCCAATTAATCTTTAACTATTTATACAAAGTGGAATGTCTACCACAGGCACTGAGAGCGCCCCACTCCAGAAAAGCCAGTAGCCTGGGAAAAGGAACACCTGACTTCAAGTCCCTTTTTCAGTTGTGGGTCTGCCACATCCCAGGTGAGTGCCCTAACCACTGGGCTATTGGTTATAGAGGGTCACCACTACTGCCACCACCACCTGCTCCTCCTTCTTCTCCTTCGTTTTGAGATTGGTGCCTCAGTCTCCCTGGGAATCTAGCCTGAGAAATTAAAATGTTTCATTTTTAAAATGTCAAATGAACCATATCAACATTTTCTACCCCCAACACACACTTTTTTATTAGACTGTAACATGTCATCCTTATAGTTCCACACTATGATCATGATCACAGATGCTTTCTCTTCAGTACAGGACAAAAGCACAGAGTTTATGGATTATTGACACAAATGTTCTGACACCAAACATCCATATAGTCAGCACACCACAGCTAATAAGCAGATACATGCATCCGATGAAGTGAGCTGTAGCTCACGAAAGCTTATGCTCTAATAAATTTGTTAGTCTCTAAGGTGCCACAAGTACTCCTTTTCTTTAAGCAGATATAGTCACACTACTCTGTTAGGATTACTTATATTAGCCTAATACAATGCATGATACAATGATACAATGTATAATTACAATGCATATTAAAATACATAAAACACAAGGAGACATCTCTAAGTCCCTTAACATGAGATAAGTTATCAAGAAGAGACAGACCCCATAGCATATTTATTAATGACAAAGTCATTTGTTGTTTTCAATTTCTGAAAGTTAGGAATTGCTCAAGGGACATTTCTGAAAAGTAGTTTAAAAAACAAAATCAGTCCTGTGCTGATGTCTTATTAGTTAAGTTTGAGCCTAAAGGAAATCATTAGAGTAAAGCTGCACATCCATGGAAATACAGGAGTATAATGGGGACTTCCAAATACCAACCCTTAACTATAGCAATACCTGTAGCGGTACTAAAGGATGAAGAAAAAATACAAAGAACTTCAGGAAGAGAAACAGAAATAAATATGGATTATGTTTATAGAAGCAAAATTATACAGCAGTTTCTGCAGCATCTTCCAAAGCAGCTGGAGAATGAATGTATCTATTATTCAGCCGAGCTGTATGAGTTTTACAGCTAGCAATAGGTGAATTAAGTCAAAGTCAAAAACTCCACTGAAGCTTTTCCTTATTTCACAAATTAAAGACTTTGGATCTAGAAGTTTTAAAAGTTTTTTTAATCTATTATTTTCTTTTACATGTGCCTCTTCTTATGAGTTTGGGTTGTTCCAATAACTGTCATAACATCATTGGAGTTTGCACATTACATCCACACTTTTGGGGCTTATCGAACCAAGCCAAACCCATACTCTGAAACTTGGTTCTTCAATTGCTGGTTATTTCTTCCCTTTTGACCTTCTTCACGCTCCCAAACATACATACAGTAAACACTGAGGATATTATGCTATCTACCTAATTAATTCAAAGCTTATTGCCTATATACAGTATTAAGTGTCTCATGAGCTTCTCCTCCACTAGCATATACAGAACCAAATGAAACAGATACGGTACAGTATTATAGCAATTTTATGCCTAGGCTTATTTAAACTCCATCATATTTGCGGGGAGGAGGAAGAGAAGGTCAAGTTTGAAGTTGTTCCGAAGTATATGTGCCCATTCATGGACTACTCTTCGCTGTAAATTTTACCAGTTCTAGTCAGACTTCATCAAATTGATATCTTTGCCTAACACATTAAAACCAAAATGGGGTCAGTTGTTTCATTTGGTTTTGAATAATATTGTATATTTATTTTAGCATCAGAGTTCAGGCACATCTCTAGTGAAAATACAGTTTCAAGTAAATTACTGCACATTTTATAGTTAATTCTTCCAGGTCAGGGCTTTTTATAATTCAAGTTGGGGAGGTCAGTCAATGGACAGTGGGATCCAGTTGGGATTCATTATTTTTTTAATGGAGATTTTTCTGCTGCTAGTAGCCTGCTCCAAGACTGTCATTATTCTCAACCATTTACACAATGGCTTCTAACCATCTTCTGTCTATTCTTCATCCTCACGGGTCACACGGATGGTCTGTAGATACTACACTGAGGTGCAAGTCATGTTCCATATCTGATGAATTGTGGCTTTGAGTTTTTGTCACTCAAAGCTTATTGCTTGTATACACCAGAAATTATTCTATTAACAAGTTTCTCATGAGCTCCTCCTCTATTAGGGGATTAAAACTTCGATTGGGGCAAACTGGCTGTGGTTCAGTTTTGACAAGAGTGATTGGATGCTTGTGGGCTGACAAATAGCTCCTGCCTCTATTTTTGAGAAAGTATGTTCGTTCTTTGTCAAAGAGTATTGATTTTGTGGGCACCCTTGGAGACTTCTGTTACTAAAGTATCATTTGGAACTGATAACCAAGAACATCTTTTTCATTGGCAAGTGGCCTTTCTTATCTGATCTGGCTCTCTCCACAGCAATCCATGTAATTTCCATGCTGCATTATTGCACTTAACTTTACTTGGAGATACTCTAGAAGATCACTCAGGAGCTTCCTCCAGTGCAGAATGTTAGATAAATTATCAATTTTCTCCAGGGACTGTCCTTGTTTGCTATTCATTTTTGGGTACAATTCAAAGTGTTAACTTTGATGTAACAGCTTCCTGTCTAGCTGAGAGTCTTCATCTCTCTTTATGTGCTTTCACGACAATTTAGGTCATCTGAGCTCCTTAATCTCAAAATCACTAGATAATAAACAGGAGGGTTCTTAAGGAAAGGAAAGTATTCTCTTGACAGATGAAACAAAAGCCAGACTACAGATACTATTTTTCCACTAAAGAAAACATTAGTCAATAAAAGTTATGGAATAACCACCTTACACAAGACTGTAAAATACTGGAGACTGGAGTAACCATTAATCCCTGTATCATCTAATGGTTAGAAAGCTAAATTGAATTCTTAAAATATATGCACAAGTTCTAAACTAATTGAAGAGAACAACTTTTTGCAGAAATCCTCAAGGCGAAAGAAATTCTCTTTCAATCACAATTTCAGTGGAGAGCCTGATGCTTTTATTTTCAGATCGAAGTACATCAGGCACCATCAGAAATAAAGCTGATTCCTGCCATCTTTTTATCCTGTTATTTACAGAAAGGTTTAGGCAAGGGATTCAGTTCTCAAATATTTGTGAATAAGCAGATAAAATTACCAATGAGTAATTTAATACTTCTCCTGGGTAGGAGCAAGTACTAGATAATCTGTCTGGCATGTTTCTTTAACGCAGAAGGATGTGGAACCTAATTTGCACTCACTGGATTGCAATTGTGCTGTATTCTGTTACCTAACAGAGCAGCCAAAATATATTTTTCTATGTTATAGTTGCATATTTTGTAAATATAGCAGGAAAATATGGCACAATACTGCAGAGTTACAGCATTACTGGTCTTGCTTCAATGAAGGCAACAGGATACACCAGGAGTGCTTTAGGTCCTGGATGTTTATAGTTGTAAAATATTAAGAAGACTAGTGTTTACATATAAGAATTGTGAGTTGGTGACTGGTATAAAAATATACTTGGCTGTATCCAATATAAGCAAGGCTGCTGCACAATTATGAAAATCTCGGGAATATTTTTTTAAAAGGAGAGTACTGTTAAGCAGGTTTTTAAATTTATACAGAGTGAAGAGTAAAATGGTAGTTAACCAATTCAATAAAAATCCATGTATTTCTACCTACATGTTTTGCCTTGACAACAATAGGAGCACTTAATACAGTGCTCTTGGGAGGACATCATAACAGGATACCAGTGAGTGAGTGTGATGAAATTTCATCATACTCACCTGTCAAAAAGGAAGTGTTTTCTTTGGCTGTATTTCATTTTATGATTAAACAAGCATGCAGTGTCTGATTAATTGATTGATTGATTTGGGTTCTTCGTCTTCATCTTCTCTCTTGCTCTCTCTCTCTTTTCCAGATTTGGTTAAAAGTACTTGATGGTAATTCTATGCTAACATTCCCACAGATCTACCAATTAACTGTAATTTGACTTCTGGTAACCCTGATTCCCTCCCCTCCCCACCAAAAAAAAAAGAGAGACTTTAAGACACATGGCTGCTTTGTGATGGGCATAAATACTTTGCCTCTCTCATTCTGGGCCCCTGGGGGCGGAACCAAGTTCTATAACTCCCTGCCTTTTCCACTCTGTTTTGACTGCATCTTTCATGGCACAAGACTGACCAAAGTAACTGTTCCAGGGATTGTCTATTGGTTTTCCTCTCCAAAACTGAGTGGTGCTTCAATTATTGATAGGTAATTATAGCCATATATGAATTAAATGTATATTATTAAAGTTAAATGTATAACTATTTTATACTGAAAAAAGAAAAGGAGTACTTGTGGCACCTTAGAGACTAACAAATTTATTAGAGCATAAGCTTTCGTGAGCTGTAGCTTATGAAAGCTCACGAAAGCTTATGCTCTAATAAATTTGTTAGTCTCTAAGGTGTCACAAGTACTCCTTTTCTTTTTGCAAATACAGACTAAAACAGCTGCTACTCTGAAACCTATTTTATACTGAGTTTGTAAACTCTTTGGGACAGAGATCATTTTTGTACTAGCACCTGGCACAATACACTCCAGAGCCATAATGGGCTCCTAGGTGCTATTGTTTTACAAATAATAAATAATTATAATAAGATAATAACTGTACTGAAATTTCTCCTTTTCAGCAGGGAGAGTGTTATTTTTTTTAAAGGAACTCAGGTTAATTTAGTTAAATTGATTCTGCAGGAATGATCATCGGAAAATAGGGGTAATAGGCAACTTGTATCCTGTGGTGGGAGAATCAGGCCTGGGTGATATTTTTCAAAAGAGTCTGGGTGATTTAGGCACCTACACATCATTGAAAATTCAAAGAGAGGCAGGTGCCTAACTCGCTTAGGCTCTTTTGAAAATCTCACCCTTTGGCTGTTGTATGTCTGTTCTTATATAGTTGCTTTGATATTTACATGTTAGTATTATAGTCACATCCTCGAAAATGTAATGGAATGGAAAGATGATTTATTTATTTTTTTACAGAAAAATGTAATGTTTAATTTTAAAAAGCGGGGGGGAAGGAGGTCAGGCTAGTAAGCAATGTAGCACTAGCAGTTAAATAGATCAGCCGACTAAACTGGAGACACGTCTGAAGAGGAAGCATGCCAAATTTAAATGGGTTGACTGGCCAAGCTTGGGTCACAGGTGGCCACCTACTGTGTTGTATAAAGAAGCTCTTTTAAGGACAGGTAGGTTGGTTGAGGAGTGAGAGTTGCAGAGAGGGGTAAGACTGTTAAAGTCCAAAGAGGAAGCAAAGTCGGACAGGTCCTGTTGAGATGATAGGGAGGAATACAGATTCAAATGATTTCAGGGGCTCACCATTTAGATTAGATTCTTTTCTCCTTATTTCACACAGATTAATCTCTCCATTTAATACTGGGGTTTAATCACTCAAGTAAATGCTATATTAAATGGACTGTTTCTAATTATTGGAGCCACAATCACAGTTTTGGAATAATACGTGGCAATACCTGGAAAGTAAGGTCGTCTTCACTGATTTCACCTGACCTGTCTTAAACCCACTATTTTCATGTTGGCTGTCCTAGATCATGCTTAAAACACCAGTTTTAATATGCTGAGAAAGCCAGCAACAATCTGATCTAGCAAAGCAAAGATTAAAAGAAGTAGGTTGAAGAGAAAGCACTTTGCTGTTCTCTGTATAAATCCATTTACCTCATGTTTTAATCCTTTAAAACTATACAGATCATTGTAAAACCAGTCACACTTTTAACAGACCCCTTTTATTGACATTACAGTTGCTTTTATAGAAAGACTGCAATTGAATTAAATTGTAAACAGATTCCCCAAAAATAGAGTTTGGGATTTGCATTTTTCCTACTGAATTTCAATAAAGGGAAGAATAAGGAAGGTTCACAAGGGAGATAAGCACAGCCTTTCCCAAGATTTATTTGAATCTACAATTACTTTGGATAATATTAATATATTTTTATATACTTAAGTTACCAGTGGGACCAATATGCTTATGCTTTGGAGGGAGAGGCCTGTCAATAGCTTGATTATAACTCCCTCACTTGGGATGTATGTAATTCAGCGTATGCCTGTACTACAAATTAAACATGATGTTCCAGGTCTCAGCCCAGGAGTAAATTTTTTTCAGATTGGAAAAGCTTCTGTAGTAAGCTGTTGGGAAAACCATCAGAGGAGTGGGAGATACCCACCAGAGAACTTGGAAGGTGAAGTGTATCTATTTATTAGAGCGGACTGGGAATTTTTTTTCAAAACTTTTATTCATTAAAAAATGCCAATTCACCAAGTAGTATTGGTTTGACAAAAATTTCATTGAGAAGTTTCCCCAGGTCCAGGATGGAATCTCTCTCTCTCATTCACTCTAGAACAGTCCAATGGTTAAGGCACTGACTTGGGAGGTGAGAGACTGAGGTTAAAGTCTCTACTCTGCCTGATTCTTGTTTTCCAGCCAGCTCTACTGTTTATGTCCATTCTATTATATTCTAATGCTAGAGAAATTCAGCTTCTAAACGCTTGCTTCATAACACAAATCAGGCTGATATATTACACCCTAAAGTAAACCATGCATCCTGCCTTCTATTATTATTTACAACATTTATAGTCTACCGCCCAACAAATGCAGGCACAATAAAGAAATATTTTTATGCACAGATTTCAACACATTTGGAAGAATTGCCAGGGAAGAGCAACCTCTTCATCTTCATTCATTCATTCATTGGTGCAAAGCTAGGCATCAGCAGTTTTCAATTATCTCTTTGATTTTTCATTGATTAGAATGTCTGCCTACCACCACAAAGACCCCAGCCGTCTGCTTGGAATTTAAAGAGAACTGATTTGGAAAGACAAAAAACATCTCTTATGCCAAGTGCCATATCAAAGCAAAGTTTGTGTGATTTTGTTCTTCACTATATCAAGTTCCCTCTTCAGATGCTCTGGCCAACATATATCACAGCATAGCTTTCAAAACTGATGGCATGTGGTTGTGGGTGGTTGTGAAAGTTTCACTAGCTTTTCCCACTTCTCCCGAATGTTCAATCCTCTAAACAGGATCCAGTGTTATAATCTCCAAGTTGCTACCATGTATAAATGGATTTATGTTATTTGATACATGTTGTTTGGACATGGGGCCAGATTCTCAGCTGAGGTAAATCTGCTTACCTTCACTGAAGTAACTGGAGTTACACAAATGTAAACCGTCTGAGGAGCACGGCCTCAATCTTAAGAAAGTTACTGTGACCTAAAACTGAAGCAGCTATAAGGCACTTCAGTTTTCCTCAGATGCACAATAATTAATGCATATTGCCAGGACAACCTTTGGAATGGTTACAAACAATGTTGAATCATTTGTGGTCAGCCTATGAACACTAGATCTTAAGAGGACTTTCTTTAGCACTTTCTCTGGATTTTTCACTTTACAATACTCTATTTGGGATTGGGGGCATATGCACACACTCTTTCTTTATGTCTGCTTAGTATGAGCAAAGTAGCTTTAAGCACAGGAAAGTTTTCACAACACTGTCCAGTAATATTCCATCAACCATTTCTTTCTTTTATGGACTCCAATCTTGCAGACCCTTTCACATGCCCACTTACTTTAATCGGTGTTCCATTGTAGAGGGACTGGAGAACCTAGACCCACTAAATGTAAACACACGCACACAAAATCCCACACAAACACAACGTTTAATTTAATGTTCTGAGTTACACCAGTGTAAATTCAGAATATTCAGTTTTCCATGGAGTTACTGGTATAAATTTAAAATGTATCTGAGTGCTTAGGATCCCTTCTGCATATATAATATAAATATTTTAATCTTCAAAAGGGTTTATAAACTGTAATTAATCTTCACAACACCTCTGTGTAATATAGAAACGTGATCACTATTACCACCCTTTTCAGTATAATGTAGCTCATAAAAGCAGTCAAGATGTATGATACGGAAAGTGATGTCATCCATACAACTGGTATAGCATTGGCAATTTAAACTTCCTAATGCTGTCTTGCTAATGTGCTTCAACTCTAACCTGGTGGTATCCCTGTAGAGGTGAAAGAGTTGTTCATTTTCAGTGGTCCATTCAAACCTTGACCTCTCTGTTCAGGTAGCCAACAAGATGGATCCCATTCATGGTTGTTCTTGTCACAGGGGACACACATCCATTGGAAAAACTATTAATGTTAATGTTGATACTTCAAATACATACTTCAAGTTACACTTCAAACTTAATCCAGCAGTACCTGAACAATTGCTTTAGATACATAAAGCCAGGAAAGATAAAAGGTGTCTTTCTATCTAAACTATTTACAAACAAGCATGAGAGTAACAGATGTACAGTTGTCTATCATATCTACAAAAATCTTTGAACCAGGTTAATCACAAAGTAGAACTTTTGCACAGTACAATTAATAACTGATACCTAGGTATGATGCAAGACTATTTTCAGCACTAACAAATAAGAAGATTCTTTTGTATGCTGCATAGAGGATTTCCTACATCATCATACCCGCAAGGCATTAAGGAAAAACACAAAATAATTGTATCTCAAGAGATGAAACACAGCTAGTTGCCCCCTATGGTAGCTCTTGTTTTGATGTTGTAATGAAGGAAAATCTCTGAAGAAATGTATCACAATAAAATTGATACACAGATAAAAATCAGACCAAATATTAATGAAGGCAGCACACTAACAAATGAAATGCAAGGGAGAAGATATGTATATCTTCAGAAGAAAAGTTTCAGTCAGAAATTTCTATTACCTTACAACAAACATATTTGTTTTATTGTATAATAAGGAATGCTATTTCTGTTGGGTTGGTTATTTGTGGTAATTTGGCAGATCTTAGGAAATCAGCAAAGTCATGGACTAGAATTTCAATGGAAAGTAACAAATGTTAGCCTTTGACATATTTTATTGGGATTAACACAAGAAACAAAACATTCATGAGGCACTAAAGCTGAAGAATCTTAATACACCTACGCTACTAGTCAGGGAGTGTATGACTACCTGCAGTATTTTATCAGGTGGTCACATGCCAATTGGAGAGTGGTGTATCTCAGGTATTTTTCTTTTTAAATTACAAGTCACAGAAACTAAAAGAAAGACTATTAAAGAAAAATATAATTTCCTATTCAGTGGGAGAAGTGTTCAGTGGGTAATCAAAATGTATGCACTGCTTCAGCAATTTTTTTTCATTACAATTTAAATAATAGGTTTCTCTATATTAAATTAAAGGATTATACTGGATTGAGAATTGCACTACACAGAGTCTATAGATTATTTTTTTAAAATGCCTTGAAGACAATAAGAATTTTTCTAAGTAGTTTTTTATTTAGTCTGAGTGCTTTAGTTTTAACTTTATACTGTACTTTTTAAAAAAGTAAGCCATTCCATGTCATAATGAGGAATATGCAGACAAAGTAATAACTATTTATAGATTGCTTTGGTTGCACTCTGTTTTCTCATTAGAACAATGTTCAGAAAAGAGCAGAAAATTAAAAATGTTCAGAAGGGTTTTTCTTGACCTGTTGGTTTCACAACCTGCTGTATAAGAAATAGAATTTATAATGAAAGGTATCAGAGCCATTAATATTTTGGTTGTTAGCAGAAGAAAAGTCTGTAACGCACTGAGAGGACTGTCAACAACTAGTTCAAAGTCAAGAGAATTAATACATTTTTAATTATTTTAAAAAAATCATTTAACTTGTGAAAGCTGAATGGCTGTATGATGATATCTCATTAAATGTTAATGAAAATAATACTATAGTACTTGTGACCCACATCATCATCAGCATTATCACATAAACACATGGTGTCATTAACACCTTAACGCTCATTAATTTTGCTACAGCCACTGTTTCTAGAATACATCTTCATACAGAGATCTCTAAGATTTCTCAGTAAAAAGGCAATGAACACAGAGCAAACATATGGCATCAATACTATATCTGAAAAAGTTCATAAGCATATTCTAAATAGAATGGAGGGCTAGTTGGACATGACTGTGGTGCACATGGGTGGGTTAGCGGTCTAAACATCAGGTTTGACATAAACAGACTTCTTACAACCACAAAATGCAATGAGGATAGTGACACACCTCTGTGCTTCATTCACAAGTGATCTTTCAGATAAAATATTTAAAAACAGCAAGATTCTCATCGAAAATGGAAATGATCGTTGAGACTATCCAGTCCTGTCTTTTCTATTGTCATAAATGATGTCCCTTTTATGAAATAGGGGCTTTTACTAGTATCCCTGCCAAAAAATGCCTCCACCTTCAGCTCCACTCCTTCTCCCACATACATGCACATTGTTCTGCAGTATGCTGAACACTAATTACCTACTTTACTATCAGGTTCCATCAAAAAAGGAGCTGCATTTCAGTGCTTTATGAACTGATTTCTGTATTGTAGAGGCAAACCTAAGTTTTGGACTCATGCTTCCCATGTAAACTTGTAGCCCATTCCAGGCATAACTTGTTTATACATGCATATACCCTGCATATTTGCTAATGTTGCTGAGACTGTAATTAAGATTTGTATTATACTGAGAGAGAGAGATTATGTTGTGGGTAGCATGTTTCCTTATCAGTTGCAGACACTCTCTTGTGACAATGTGAAGTCTTGTTACTGTCAGTGCAACTGTGCTATGGGTATAAATATATGGCTTAATGATGGCCTACCTATGATTTGTTATATCTTTGCTTTTGGGGGTTTGCGCTGTGGTAGTGGGGACATCCACTTGAAAGACAGTATACAAATGCATATGAGTAAATAGAAGAAAGTACTGACATTCCAAACAGTATGAAAATGTGATGGCCACCATTCTGGCCAACACAGAAGATTGAACTGGGGATCTCCAGAGCTGAAAGCCATGAGTCTCTACAGCCTGAACTAAAGAGCCATGCCCCTTAGTAGGGGGCTGTGATGGACTCACATCACTAAAAGAAGGATGTGGAAAAATTGGAAAGAGTCCAGCGAAGGGCAACAAAAATGATTAGAGGACTGGAACACATGGCTTATGAGGAGAGGCTGAGGGAACTGGGATTATTTAGTCTGCGGAAGAGAAGAATGAGGGGGGGATTTGATAGCTGCTTTCAACTACCTGAAAGGGGGTTCCAAAGAAGATGGACCTAGACTGTTCTCAGTGGTAGCAGATGACAGAATGAGGAGTAATGGTCTCAAGTTGCAGTGGGGGACGTTTAGGTTGGATAGTAGGAAAAACTTTTTCACTAGGAGGGTGCTGAAGCACTGGAATGGGTTACCTAGGGAGGTGGTGGAATCTCCTTCCTTTGAGGTTTTTAAGGCTTGACAAAGCCCTGGCGGGGATGATTTAGTTGGGGATTGGTCCTGCTTTGAGCGGGGGATGGGACTAGATGGCCTCCTGAGGTCCCTTCCAACCCTGATATTCTAGGATTCTGTGATCTTATGTGGATCAGTCATTGAGGGGAATGTGTAGCGCGCACACACACACACACACCAAAAGTCAGAGAAAGCTCATCCTGAGGCACTGAGGCCAAAGAAGCTTGGATATTGAACAAGCCCCAATTTGTGTGACCGCTGCCATTTTGGCTTATACACTGGGGATTGAACTAAAAGTGTGAACCACTACAGCTTCAGCATAGGTGTAATTTGACATCTATATTGGGGGGGGAGCTCCAGTCCTGCCAATGGGGGGCCACATGTGGGGATGAGGCAAGTTCCACCCCTATGCGAGGTTTGCATAATGGAGGGGCAACACTCTTCACGCCCCCCAAGAACTTCAACTAAGGCCAGAGTGTAGCATTCAGCCATTGCCCTAATGTGGGAATAGCAATCAGCTACTTTTCCCTCAAAAGGAGCTCTTGGGAGGGGTTGTGGGAAGTCTGTATATAGAACAATATTAATGCTAAGTGGTTATTAAGAAGCTTACATCTTCTGCTGACTACAAATGAAAACTAGATCTGAGAAACTTCAGTTCTGTAGATAAGACAAATATAAAGAAGGACTTCAAACAGCATTCGGAAAACATGATGAATGAAGAAGGTTGCAGGGCACATGTGACATCATGCTAAGTGCAGAATATTCAAGTATATTCCAATAAAAATAAAAACAAAACAAATATTTACCAAGTTTTTGCAGACTACGTGCATTATAGCATTACCCTATATTAGGAATTAACTGCAATAGCCAAGTTGCCACAATGTGGTAAGTGTTAACTTTATTTATCATGTCTCTTGACCCTTTAACAATTAACATCCCACAGTTAAGCAGTTTTGTCCACAGACTAAATTAACTGCAAATAAATTGATTCATCCTCTAATAAAATGACTTAAATTTTGTGGAGACACAATTTCGGTTTAGTGTTTTTGATTAATTTTAATTTGCTTCTCTCTCTTTTTTTGTTCTTTACACATCTACATAAACTTTCAGAGGAAATTTGTAAGGTTTTAGTCAACCCTTTTATTATATCAATATACACATAATATCATCTCAGAGGAATTTCATATATATACTAAAATGCAAATATACGTCCAATAGTTACAATTTAAATAAAATGAGCATTTACTAATAGATACTTCATTGTGATTTCTGAGAAATAACATAGGAAAATAACCTAGAAGAAGAAATAACTGATGCCTCTCAGATACTAACATGTTGTAAATGTTGCTTTTCTTAATGGCTACCAGAGCAGTACATGTAGCATACACAAAAGATGTATATCTTCAGCTGATGTAAATCTATTAAGCTCTGTTCACTTCAGCACAGGATATGGGTTCTACGTGACAATAAAGTGAAATAAAAACCAAATCCTGAGAGCTGCCCAGCATCTTTCTGGTAATTTTAATTCCTAGACCAGTATCTTAATAACAATGCCATATTTTCTCTTTCTGCAACGAACGAGGCAGAGGTCCTAAGGCCTCATAAATTACACAACCTTGTTTCATTCCCCATCCATCCTGTACACTCAATGAGGCAAAGTTCTCAAGGAAAAAAGTAGTATGTGATGACATAATTAATAACTATGATCTACAGAAAGGAATAAAATCAAGGTTGCATGGCAACCTTACTTCTGGCACATCCTTACGTTAAAGTGCTTGAGTGTTCATTTAATGGAATGTTTGTATAGAATTTCATAGGGGCCTTTAATAAGCAAATAAATAAATAAATAAATCTGAAAAAAATCATTGCAATAACACTGGTTATCAGCAGAGCGTGAATCCAGGATCTTTATTTCACACAGCAGGTCTTTACCACTTGAACTAAAAGGTTAATTGATATCAGTTAGCCGGTATCACTAGAAAACTGTCATCCTTATTGTGCACCAGTCACCGAAAGTGGAATTTGACACCTAATTTTCCAGTCAGATACACAACTACTTGCTAGAAATTAGGATTCCAGTATTCTGTTCCTGCTAAGGAGGCTGTATATTCTAGTGGTAAGAGCAAGGAACCAGGAATTAAAGCACTTGGGTGCTATTAGTTTATTACTAATGCTTTGCATTTACATGATGCCTGTTCGTGCATAGTTCTTAATGGTTGCTAGGCAAGAGTATCCTATTTTACAGACATTATTGCCCAAGAAATAGATTTGAAATATTAATTATGAAAGGTAGTTTGAGACTTGGGTCTACCATGCTAAGGTGCTGGGTTCTATTGTCAGTTCTGTCAGAAGTGAACTTGTACAATCTCTCAGACCTTAGCCAAAATTTTGAAAGGCGACTAGTAATTGCTAGCTTTAACAAACTATAATAATTCAAGCTAGAAATTATCATGTTTATTTATTTATTTATCTATCATATAAAGCTCCTCAATATGTGAGTGTCCAAATAGAGGCATCTTAAAGGGGCCTGCCTCTTTAGACAGTGGATACTCGGTGCTTTCTGAAAACCACCCCTTTAAAATGCTTGAAGTTGGCCACCCAAGAACAGAATCACCTAAAATCACTAGTCACTTTTGAAAATCTTCAACTCATCTGTAAAAGGGAGGAAATTATGCCTGCCAGCTTGCCGAAGTAGGGCGTGAAGATTTGTTCAATAATAAGGACTATGGCATGCATAGAATTATTAACACCAGTCACCGGAGAGTCAAGACTAAAATTAGAATAATGGAATCATAGGGTCTGAAGAGACCTCAAGGGTCATCCAGTCTAACCCCCAATTCATGGTTTCTTGGCTCCCAGACCAGTACATCTCCCCCATATTCTGATGGAGAAAAAACAGGAGAGGCTCTTTTGAGCTTTAGCTCTGTAGGTATCATTTAGCTATTATGTAGGTTGTAGGAGACACTTGGAGCTCAGGGAGCATGTTCAGTACAGTTAGAATGTTCAGCAAAAATAAGGAACAGCAAAAATAAGGAATGAAAAAAATAAGGAACTATAGAGATTTTGACTGTGCATGTGCAAATGGCAATTTTCTGTGGCTTATAACTCAAACTCATCATGTTTTCATAGGGACAAAGAAAGATACTGATTTGACCTCAGAAATATCTCCCTACCAAATTACAGTTTCCTACTTCAAACTACGGATGTGCTAGAACTCTTTAAATGGTTAGGCTTCTTTAATGTTTGAAAAAACTATCCATTTTTCACTTGTGATTCTTGGAAATGACATTTGACATTTTTGACAAACTTTCAAAAGCAAGAATCTGAGACTGTACATCTCAGCCCCTCTTATCCTGTCTGTGGCAAACAATAGCTCAGGCTGTGATACTTTGGTCTAATTTTGGCTGTTGGGTCTAGTGTGCAGATGGCATTCGTGGCCCGTCATACACAGAAGGTCAGACTAGATGAAAAATATGATTCTTTGAGTCCAACCAGGAAAATTTCAACTTGAATGATTATAGCTTGTTAAAGCTAGCAGCAGCTGAAATATTTTCCATTAAAACTTTAACTAAAAATATTTGGCAATTGTCACTATAAGCATCATGGCTGCTCCATTTATAACAGTATAGATGTATGGACACACACACAGTTCTACTCTTTAAAATTTTTCCAATCCCACATGTAATTTTCTCACCTTCTGGGTGAATTCCATTGAAAAGCATTGAGTTCCTAAAGAACAAAAATAACAATAAAATACTTTCTCTCTGCAGAACTGGAAGAATATTAAAAAGTGAGGCTGCATACACAACCACACAAATGCTGCATATATACACCAACACCCTGTGTGCAATCGTGGTTTACAGAACACTTAGAAAACTATTTTACTTTCTGCATTCCCTGTAGTTCTATCTTCCTTTCATGTAGTTGTTCCAACTTTCAATTCACAAAAACAAAACCTCTTTAGAACCAAAATAAATACTAATCTTAAATTCAATGTACCCTGACAGCAAATAAGTTTGCTGTGCTTACTTCAGCATGAATAAAAAGCCCGCAAGGAGACTCCTACATAACAGTATATTTACAAGTTCCATTACCCACTGGAGAGATTGATGTAATAAACCTATAATAAAAAGCCTCATGTTATGGATTTCTCTAATGTTTCTTATCAAATAGCCTGTATTATGTTGGCTTGTGTATTCAATTTAAAATAGGTTTTCAATAAGTGTCTCAGAACTAGAGGTCATTTTTGCTTAGTTTTCTGACACGTAGAAATGTTTACAGTCTTTTCTATTCTTTAGACTTTGAAAGCTGTTTTTGTAGTTTGGTCAAGTACTTTACAACATTTATCTATATCCATTCTTTTCTTGTATCTACCTCCAAAGCTAATACAGTTGCTGGTCCCATTATGTAATTTATTTTTTATTACTAAGTAGGAATAGGTGAAGTGTTTCACATCAAGTAAGACTAGCATACAGAAATTGTTTTGTACTATTCATAGCTGTCACTGATTTCCTGTTGTCTTGCTGGAACACAAATAAGGTATTCCTTGTTCCCCGCAAGGCAGGAACACTCCAGCAGTTACTTCACCTTTTATGTTAGTGGAAACAGTACAATATCATAGAATGGATGCAGTGGTAGGAGATGCAGGCAATAGTAAAACACATAGTCATCTTTAGCAGTTTTTATTTCTGTGCACTGGATGTAGCTAACTGCATGTGATATCTTTGCCATTATGATTTAATTGCTAATTGATATCCATTGCAATTTACCTTAGGAAATATTTGGAATCAATTAAATATTACTATGCTACCTTTTTTCTTGGATTGTTATTTAAGATGCTTTATTATTTTTTTCCAATCGGTGCAAACCGTTACAATCTTAAACTCTGATCCTGCAATCAGAATAATGTGGGAGACCTTCTTATCTTCCAGGGGTTCCCGGGGGGCTAAAGGCTTGTCTACACTGTGCAGCAGTACGCTTCAGTGGGGTGTGAATTTTAATGCGCACCAATATGTCACTAACCTGCCCCTATACACCCTGCTGGTGCTCATTAAAAGTTCTCTAGTGCACAATAACCTAGTCGCGTTTCTAACAGTGCTATGTTAACAAACAGTAGGGAACTTTTAATGTATTCCACCAGTATGTTCACAGCCCAATTCGTGTGTGACACATTAGTGTGCATTAGTATTGAGACTCCGTTGATGTGAACTTCCCCACCATATAGACAAACCCGAAGAATCTGTGTCTGAGTATCTGCTTTCAGGATCAGTGCCCTAAAGCTTATTCTCCCTTCAATGGGTACAAAGTTAGTACCATTGGGAGTTACATGTATTAAAATGAGCTTTCTCTTCATGGGCCTGATCCAAAGCCCACTGAAGTCAATGGGTGTCTTTCCATTCATTTCAGTGGGCATTCAATCAGGGGCCCATATGCAGGCAAAACTGGAAGTCAAGAGTTGGTAAAATACCCCCGAAACTTACAGAGGCGTTTTTTCTCCTTTAGAACAGTTAATATTTTGTATTCTACATGCTAGAAGCAAATAAAAAGGGAGAGAGAATGTCAGACAAATGTGAGAATACTGTAGTGCATTAAATGGAAATTAAGACTCAATTCAACTTCTATGAGAACAGTAGTGATACTTTTCCCCATCAATCTCAGTCTAACAAAGGTGAAGAGCATTTAGAGGCGAGGAATGAACTTGCCATTAAAAAAAGTTAAAAATAGAAAGCTTCCTTAGAGCACATCAGGTGAGCACTAGTCATCCAACACCCCAAATACTGGGGGATTCTTTCAGATCCAACAGCTGCAGTTACACATCCAAACTTCCCTTTAAAAACCGAGGGGGATTTTGAAATGAAAAGTGGTGCTTTTTTTTTCTTTAAGCTACATTTCAGTACTCCTGTCATAAGAAATCTGGAATACAAGATGCATTTTTGCACACATTCAATATAATTTAGCCTACTATTTAACCTCCAAGCATTTTCCAGCCTAGTAATTAACAGTACTGGTGGGACTACATTCTTGTTCTTGAGACATATGCTGTAGCAGGGCCATAAACAGGATCTACATGAGGTGTAACATAGCAGCAGAAGCATAGCATACAACCCCCAGAAGTATCATCCTGTGAAGTATAATCATGTGAAGCCCGGCTTACCCTCAAGAGGACGCATTCCCTCCCAGTGTCTGTGCCCCCTCAACACATTCCCTTCCCTTTTCTATTTCCTTTCCCCACTGTGTCTGGCTTCTTCTTTCACTCTCAGCCACTGTACCTATCCATTTTGTGCCTTGAGTTCGGTTCCATCCCTCCCCTTCATCTCTCCCTCACTTTTTCTTCTTTTCCTTTCCTCTCCCCTGCATTTACATTTTCCCAATTGCTAAGTGTTGCCCCTCCCTATTCTTTCCCCACTTCCCCCATCTCACCCTTATTTGTGTAAGTTCATTATTTTTAAATAACACATTTACAGCAACTCAGAGAAGCAAGAAAGTTGTAACATTTGCGATCCCACTAACCTATGCATGGTAAGAGTTCAGTGGTGACAGCGCTCAATCCACAATATCAGTGTAGCTCACTCACCTCTCAGACAAAAGGTCAGAGGCTCAAGTTGCACACCAAAGTTTAGACTGTATATAACATTGACATGCTATTACTACAGCATGGTACAGGTGTTTTTCTTCAGATAAGATGCTCAGTGATATCCCTTTTGCCCATGTAGATGTTAAACGCATCAACTCACTTTTGAAATAACTAGGTTACATTGTCGTGACCATCATTCCCAATCTCAGTACAATAGGTTCAAACATCCTAGTCTGGACGAGAATTTAGACACGACTTTAATTACCTATGCTTTCACTGTACTACAAGTATCCCATTAATTTGAGATACTCTGTGTATGAAAAGTACTATGAAATAAACATCTGTTCTATAACAAAACTCAATCCATTCAGCTCTCATGGTAGTCAAGTCACAGAAAATAGAATTGGTTTTTATTTATAGGCCCATTAGGTCCATGTTCCCCAACCTAAATAAATGAGCTACTAAGAGTAACTTGGAAGCAGAACTTCATATCCACACATTGAAAACATGATGTGCTGATGCATCTTCAGATAAAGAGGGCACTGGCTTCTGGAAAGCACTCACCCTCCCTCCCTACTTTTGCTCTGGCCCCTACACACAAACAGCCCAAGATTCTCCTGCAGCATTCCACTCAGCTGGGGGGGATTAGAACCTGCGGCAAGGAGGAAACAGAATAGTAAGCAACAAATGCTGACTGCCAGAAGTCTCACAAGTAAAGACTATCATGACATTTCAGGTATTTCCTGACTCCGTCCATTGTGTTAAGAATGTTTCTTGGAGTATTTCAGTACTCTGTCTTTCACCAGTATAAGCAAGTATAAAAATCATACACTTCCTACAATACCCAGAAGCCATCAAGACACTGCATGAAGTGTATTTATTGTCAGTGTAAGAGACGAATGAAAAAGGTGAACACCTTTTCATTCTTTACAATATTCTCTGATTTGGGAGGAAGCAATGGTTGGTACCTACAGAAGAATAATACCCTTGCTACTTTCATTCAGGGTTGAACAATATTTCCATTAAAAATCTTGAACTATAAAAATCAGATAATGTTTTCTAAAACAAAACTCTCCTTACAGCTATTTCCAATAACCTGGGTAGCTTGATACTTATTTCATTGACATTATAATATAAAAAAGTATTGTTTTTTAAAATTGATCTTAAATAAAAGCACAAAACCAGCCTTAAAACTCGGATTGTTTCATGTGCTTTTAATGCAAATATGATAGAGTTCTAAAATGCTTTAAACTAGACTAATATATTTGGTTACAAAACAACATTATTTACTAAGGAATATCACAACGTTAGGCTGATATCACAGTCACTTGAATTATAAGGTTTCCAGTCTTAATAAATGACCTACCAATCCAAAGCAATTCAGAAGAAGATACTTTTCTTTTTCACAATGTTTCAATACTGTAATAAGGATGTGGGGAACAAATCTTCGGCCAGTATTTTCAAACAGGGTCCTAAGGTTTGGCACCTAAAATATATATATAGGCACCTAAGCAAAAGTTGCATAATTTTCACAGGTAATGAGCATTTTCATGTCTTGTTGAAGCCAGGGGAATCTCTGGATGCTCAGAACCCCTGCAAATAAGGACATTTTATTTAGATTTCTAAGTACAGATTTAGAAATTCATGATTTGAAAAGACTGCTTTAGAAAAAGATGCTTGGGCCCCCTCTGAAATCACTGGGAGTTTTATCATTAATTTCAAAGGTGAAGGCTCAGATCCATAGCTATTATACCTACAAGCTAGGTGGGGTTGTTTAAATAACCTCAACTCAAAATGTATTTGCTTTGGTCAGCATAAAAGAGAACTTTAATGTTTTTATAACATAGGGTTGGTTTTTTGTTTTTGTTTGCTTGGATTTTTTTAAATTTTATTTTATTTAATAGCCTCTAAAAAGAAAAAGGCTGCTCGGGACTAACTTTTAATGAAACATCTTGAACAAATTATTGCAAAGGAAAATTTGAGTCCTTGATAATTTAAGGGTTATTTTTACTACTAATGTGAATTCAACCCTAGCAAATTTAAACAGAAAGAATTAATTGGATATGCAAATGAGATTATTCAGTATATAAATCTAATTACATACCAATTTGCATTAACAGCATGAAAAAAGAATAAATTGTTCTTTATAAATTGATTGTCTTAGATAACCACCTGTAGCACAACAAAGTGCCATGCAAAAGCTATATTTTATAGGCAGTCATTGTCAGCATTAATAATACAATGCTCTTCAAAGATCTTGTCAAGAGTACCTTCTAAAGCAGAATCCTGCTTACACTTCTGATTTACAATATTGCATTATTAGTCTCCTAGTATATACTAAAACACTGTCACAACTTCTCCAGTTTTTTATGTCAGCTATAGACAATATGTAAACAAAACACACTGATCTTTAAAACATTCTGTGCTTTGAGAGACAAAACCAGACTTTCAGCAGAAAACTGTTTTTTCTTATCTGACTTTAGAAAATCCAGGAACATAAAAAAGAACACATTTGAATGAGACAGGAGACATTGCACACATCCTTAGTAATCTGACATTTACAGTATGCTCAGTGATCCTGAAACAGCTACCAGTACAGTATATTAGATGATCCCTTTAGGAAAATCAGTTTACGTTTTAATTTTTATTATTGCACAGCTGATAAAACAAAAGGGTGCAGGACAATTTTAATAGAATGCAAAGAAAAAATGAGAAAACACTTCCTTAGAGAGAGACACTTCTGATAACTTTGGGCCAGCTTATAACTCTCCTATTCCAACTGTGGAACTGGTACTGGCACAAGTAGCCTCTTGAAATCAATAGGACTTCTTGTTCAACTTACTGTTCATTAATGGGAGTAAGTAGTTTAAAATCTGGCATTTAAATAACTTCACATATATGATGATGGTCAACAAAATATACTGTCCACATTCAGAAGAATGGAAATGGCCTTCTCACTGGTAACAGAGGAGATAATGGGAGAGAGCAGGGCTGCTAATTATAGAAAATTAAAATATAACAATCTAAAATAAGTTTTACCCATTTAGTAAAAGTAACAGTCAGAGATGGGTGAATACTACTGAAAGGTTTCATCAGTATTTCTAAACCAATCTGATTTGACTGTATATGTGCATTCTTTTCACCAATACTTTAGCAAATGAGTTTCTCTGCATGAAAGGCCAAGGAAACCACATCTAAAGAGAATATTCCAGATTAATGAATTTGAACTCAAACTTTACTGTTCAAAGCAGAAACCTGTTACTAAGTGTTCTACTGATCCTACCAGAAACATACCACATCATCTCTGTTTCCAATCAACTCTACGCAATAAAGCTCAACTACCCAATATTTAATATTTACAATAAACAGCTCATGAACAAACTTCAGAAATTATTGGGAAAACAATTAACAAAAACAAATAACTAAACAATTGAGAATGTCCCAATCTGTTTCAGACAATTCATGAACAGAAACAGGGTGAAATCCATCAAATAAATTATTTGCTACAAATTGTTCTTTTCTAATAAAAATACAATAAAATAGAGTAAAATACAGTAGAGAAACAATCCACTAACATACATTTCACCTATTTTTAAAAAATTAAAACAGTAAATGTATGAGAAAAATAAATCAAGAAATCAACAAGATAAAAAAATAATTGCTCCAGGGCCAGTATGTGATCAGAGGATGGAGTGCAAAGAGAGTGAGGGAAACACAGAGAACTCCCCCTGAAGCCCCTCGCTTCCCTCCCTTTGAAATACAGAAACTGCTGCTCTTTGTAGGTAAAACCTACCCCTCAAATAGGCTTTAAGTGGGTCTTCCTGGCTGACAGCTGTTGGATAAAGCTAGCTTGCCTGAAGAGAAGAGAAAGGTCCTTCTGGCACAAAGATTTCTCTAACTCCAGTGAGTACTGGGACAAGGAAGTGAGACTTCTTTCATAGCAAAGCTGACTATAACTGCACTCTGAGGAGGACAGCTCTATAGCGACAGGCAGGAGATTAAGGACAGAAACACAACCATGCTTCCACCCAGAAGTTGGGATGGGATAGAGACCTCCAGCTATGCCAGTTGAGAGAAATTTGGTGCTGGTGTACATCGTGTTCACTGGGCCCCCCACCTCTCCTATTTCACTTTATTTACATGGATATTACAGACATTTTACTCCCTACCTCCAAGCTTGGGACCCCAGTACAATGGACCCCCTTTCGTCACCCCCTTGTCAGACTTACCTCCAGTCCTGTGAGCTCCTCCCCATTACAAAGCAAGAGATGTTCCTTCAATGGCCTCAAATTAACATTTTGGAGTTCAATAGGTCCCATTCTACTCTGCCGCTGGCATGCTCTCTTCATTAAACAGAATGGAAATACCCACAGCAAGGGGTTTTCTTCTTCGTCCCACCTTGAGACCCCACTACCCCTGGAGCAGCTCCCTTGGATGGGCCCAATTGGACGGAGAAAAGGGAAATGGGAATAGTGAGTAGGGCTGCTGTTGTTTAGGGAAGGAGGAGGGAAAACATTTATTATTCTTCCATGTCAGATCTGATCAACTTCAGTTAATTAACAAGGGGGGATGCTGCATTTTGCTCTAGCTTCCGATCCCAAATGGACAAGGCAAAGAGCCACATAGAGCTCTTTGCAGTGGTCTAGTGTTGAGGTGACAAGGCACAGATCAAGGTAGTGAGGGTCAGATCTACACCCTTTGTTATAAACCACTGAGCATGAATAAAAAACCTCTCTTGGTCATACCTGCTATCTGATAACCTGAAAGCAGATGGGAATCAGGCCCTAAAATGAGAACTCAAGTGACAACTGGTGAGCAAATTCCCTCTAAGTCACCACCTGAAGTGAAAGGCCTATTTTCAATTCTCCTAAAACATCCAGCCCATTTTATCCAGATGCCTTTCCCCCTGAACTCCTTCCCCACCCCACACAACATTCTGCATGGTAACAAGAAGTGAACTGTAAAAGGAACTGTGAATTTACAGATTGTTTTGTAATGGAATAACTTTTGAATTTAAATTGTGTAAGGAACAGAGGACTACAAGGGACCTCTGGGGCATCCAGTCCAGTCCCCTGCTATCACAGGCCACCCTGTCATATAATCCCATTCACAAATGTATCAATCTCCATTTTAAAACTAGTTTGCCTCCACTACTCCTCTGGGAAAGATGCTCCTCTACACAGAGTTTCACTGTATCCAACTTGACTAAGAAGAGGTTCCACTGTACGCGTATCAGTGGGAAAGGCAATCTAGTGTCATCTTGCACATCTGGAGATTGAAAGCAGCAGTTGTACCCAAACACATTACAGTCACTTTACAGGCATTTCTTGTTTCATCTCTGTAGGTAACATGTCACTGTTCATTGCTGAAAAGTTAAATAATCACTGCATCATTACTTTGAGGAAGATCTAACATGATCTTTGATACTGATGATCTGCCAACGAAAAGAGGAGCATTACAATGCATTAGGTTGTTATGACTAAAGCATCACTTCTTTAATGAAAGATGACAGCATCCTAATTAGCCAGCCCACACATCTGCACTCCTGCTTTGAATGTATGTGTTGAATGTAAACATTTAACCCTGAGTCACATTAGCAGCCAGGCAGATTATGGTTCTAGTTGATCTTTCTCATGAATATTCTTGTCAGTTTTCCAATGTGATAAAGTGTTAGTTTATTGAAACAGTCATAATTCTTCACCTCTTTATTGCCTGCCTTGCTTTCAGTTAAGGAAAGATTCCCAAACACTAGTTCTTTTCTGCTAAGGTTACAGAGATTTAAAGGATTTTTTTGGAGGTAAAAAAAAAAAAAGAGAGAGAGAAATGGTCAAACTGTTCCCTTACTCATTTGCAAACCCTTGTCTCTGGCTGGATTTTCTTCACCCTATAGAAAAACAGATTTAATTTCATGCTGGGATTTATGATAAACATTTTTGCTCCAATGGACACAGTTAACTATCCTTGAAAAGCTAACTGCCTCCAGGTTCCCTCATTTGATTACATGTAGAGGACAGATTGAATAGAGAAGGGTTCTGTCCCAGGAACAGCTCACTCCATTCTCCTCAACCTACATAAGCACCAAGAACTGAAGGGGGCAGGGCACTGGATCTTCTCCTCTTCAACACACAGGCCTATGGCCTGTATATTAACTTTTGCTGCTTCCCTTCCAAGCCATGGAGAAACTTCTGGGCCAGACAGGGCAAGAAAGGTTGCTGGAAGTACAGCTTGTAGGTTAAGGGCAGATCCCCTGTTGTGTGCGTGCAGAGAGAATCATACTACCCGAATATAAAAATTCAAAGCAAATACCATGACTTGAAACTCACAAAGTGCCCTCTCACATATGAGGGCAATTCCTGCATGAGGAAAAATGGTGCCCCAGTCTTGCAGTTCACAGCTGCAACACACCTACCTCTACCAAAGAAGAGGGAGTTTCTTTTATTTGACATGAAACTACACAAAAAAAATAATCTGTGACATGCTGCATAAGAACATCCTTCAGTTTTATTTTTCTGTGTCAGAACCATTTATTAGCTGATTCCCATTAACTAAAAGAGCATGAATCACTGCAGGACATGATGCAGCACCTTTGGACAGATGGGCTAATGAATGCATAAACAACATCTTTGCTTGTTGATCAGCTCTTTTTAAGCATTTATTTTCAATATTTATATGCGAGTTTCCTCTAAAGAAGATGAATTTTCTTCACAATAGGCATTTCCAAAGCCCTCCCATCTTCTTCCCTGCATAGCTGCCTTCACTGTTCAGGGTAGGATGCTGGTGCTAAACCTAGTTCTCATTCCACAGGTGTTCTTAGAAATCATTCAATACTTGACCCATATTTCCTGTATCCTGGGTTGCTATCGAAGTATAGAAAAAATAAAAATCAGTTTTGCTAAATTAAGGAGCAGGTGTTGTCTGAGATGTGTGATACTGAGTGCTTCATTTTCTCCCTCCTCCCCATACCACTTTCAGTACTGTAATGACAATGGCCCAGATAAACTCAGCTACATGCCAAGGAAAGTCAGGGCAGAAAGAAGTGAGGATTAATTGGGGAACAGTTGGAGAAGTAAGAGGAAATTGAGCCCTAGATTCTCCAAGTTGCAACCAATTGTAACTCCTTTTAGAAACCACAGAAATTAACAAACAAAACACAACTCCCAAGCCCCCCAATCCTCCTACACTTCTGCGACATGTCACTACAAAGTGGATGCAGTGAAGCTTCATTTATAGTCTGAGTGACCTTTGGAGTCCTTGAATGAAATGTTCTACACCAATGTTTCCCAACCTTTCCTCCTTTTAGGAGGCTGATTTGTCTTGCATACCACAAGTTTCATACCTCACTCAAAAACTACTAGCTTACAAAATTAGACATAAGAATATAAAATTGTTACACCACACTGTTACTGAAAAATTGCTTACTTTCTCATTTTTACCATGTAATTATAAAATAAATCATGACCCCCTGGTTGAGAAACACTGATATAGTATATAGAGCAGTATAAACAAGCCATTGTCTGTGTAAAATTTTAGTTTGAACTGACTTCACTTGTGCTTTTCTTATAGCCTGTTTTAAAACTAGGCAAATATCTAGATGAGTTGATGTACCCCCTCGAAAGGCCTCTGTGTACCGCCAGGGGTATGTCTATCCCTGGTTGAGAACCACTGTTCTACATAATTATACAGATACACTAGTATTCTCAGGATCTATGTCAGTGCTACATACCACAAAGGCGTGTTTACACGGGCCAATTAGCTCTGGGTTTAAGGCTTTCATTTAAGTTTGGCTTGTAATAACGAAGATTATACCACATTGTACAGTGATCATCTCAATGCATCTTACTGCAGAAGTAAAACTCAGACACAGTATAGTGTAACTATGCACCTTGGTTGTCAGAGTAATAGGGCTCATATCCGCAGTAACATTCCTCAGTGACTTTTACAGTTTAGTCACCTTCAGCTTCATAATACACAAAAGTTGCACAAGGCAGAAATTCAGGATATGTGCACTTTCACATCCATCAATGCAAGTTTCTCACACAAAGGCTGCATCCCGGGAGGCTGTTGTTCCATAGATCACATTTATCTGAACCACTATTTTAGCAAGGCAATTTAACTCGCGTAGGGCCAAATCCTGCTCAGTTGACACATGCAGATGATCCTGCTGAAGCTACTACCCAAGTTTCCTGGGAATTAAATTTTGGACCGCACACCAAAAGGTATCATCTCCACATTCCTCACCATAGATGCAACTCTACTAATCCCAAGTTTACTTTATCAGTGGCCTTTGCTGGTTCAGAAAGTAAACTAGCCAATTTTTTGTAATGCTGTCACTACAAGAGACTCATATCAAGCAGGTAAAACCATATAGACTGACAAGGGCAGAAAACTACCCATTGAGCAGGGAGTAAATTCCCTTGGAGGAATGTTTACATGAAAGGCAGGCTACTGTTAAAAAATTCTCAGGACAGTAAGGAAATGTGTGCTGTTAAGCTGAAATGACCACATTGATTAGAACTATTAGGGCCACATGACAACCCATTGAACCAATGTAAACACAGTGAAGTTACCATAAGATATCAGGGCTTGATCTTTCCAGCTGACAAAGGGAAGTGAAGCATGCTGCGTTCCCTGAGCCAGGCAGTGTCAGTGTGTCCTTGGGGGATTCCCCACCTCCACCACTCCCATAGAAAAAAAGCTGGCATTTTCACATTGCCCTCTCCCAGGAATTGCACAGGTGAAGAACATCTTCATATTGTGGAAACTCAGGACTCCACAGCAGCATTGCTTGGAGAAGCTGTTCCAAATCAGCACTCCAATGGACTGATTTGGCCAATCCTCCTTCTCCACCAGCAACACCCACTTTTGGGGCGGCCCTAGCTGACTGCAAGCTCCCTAGCAGAGTGGGCCTTATGGAAAAAGTCCTGAAAATTTTTAATTGGGATGAAACCAATAGGAAACTATAAAGTCTTTGTCCTGCATGGTGTTGAACACTCCTGAAAGGTTGTTCAGTATCTTCAGCTCCTGCCTACTTCAATGGGAGTTGAGAGTGTTCAGCATCTCTCAGAAGGCCTCAGAACCTGACAGGACAGAATCCTTAATAGGGTTTTATAGAAATTATTCATAAAAACTATACAATTTATTAGAGAGTGACATCTTCTCTATATGTTTTTCAATGTGTAGCAAGGATATAATTATTCATTAAAATATATAGGATAGTCCAAAATACCAAGAAAAAGTTTTCATATTCTATTAAATTATACACGATTTTCATCTCATAAGGGAGGAGAGGGTAGTTTGTGGGTGCATTGTATTGAAAACTCCCTTCACCCATACTCTGCACCTGCTAGGTTTCCCCACCTTGAATCTGGACTAATCTAAAATCTCTGCAGATTGGACCTTATGTAAAAATGAAAATCCACTTTTTGACATATACTGTATAGAATTTAGATGTGACGTATTCAACAAATAATTTTAAGCCTAGGAGATGTCCACAAACTGTTAACTTGAGCTATTTGTTATTGTTCACCTAACTCACATGGTGTTGTTCCTGCTCACTGACTGGATAAGTGAAACGGAAAAATAATTTATGAAGAATGAATAAACGTCTAATTCAAATGTTCAAACAAACATTTGCAACTAATTCATGAAACTTCTGGGATTCACAAGCATTTTCAGGACTTTGGGACAGTCCTCTGAATACTCACAAATGCCTCTCCTCTACCATAAAAAAAGACCTCATCAGTCATATCAAAGTAAACTGTACTTTTGCTCACAAGAATATTAACAAATCAGAGACTGTTTGTTTTTTGGGGAGGTTTGCTATTCAACCATCTTTAAGATGGGATATGACTATATATCATATGCAAATATTCTATGAACAAATAGTTTCTGCCATTTAAAAGAAACCAAAGGAAGCAGTTTATAATCCAGTATTTATTGTATATTTTAAATAATATTTATACTTGAAGGACTAGCTGAAGTTAAGTATCATATATCAATCTAAAGAGAGGCTGGTAATAACACTTGTATAGTTCAGCTAATACATTTTTCATTTAACTACACAGTGGATGCCAATACATTTGTATAGTGAAACTAATACATTTTTCATTACTTTAAATGCAACGTGGGCAACTACAGAGTTACTAATGAATTTACATGAGATCCTCCAAAGACCTCAGAAACAATTTAAATCATTTTTAAACCACTGTATTCTCTTGTTCACAAAAAGCAATGATGGTAATGAGTAGGATATCATCTGTAAAGAGTGTGTCAGCATATTTATTTCTACTATCAACCAAGACTAAAGAATCATAGAATATCAGGGTTGGAAGGGACCTCAGGAGGTCATCTAGTCCAACCCTCTGCTCAAAGCAGGACCAATCCCCAATTTTTGCCCCAGATCCCTAAATGGCCCCCTCAAGAATTGAACTCACAACCCTGGGTTTAGCAGGCCAATGCTCAAACCACTGAGCTATCCCTCCCCCATAGTAACCAAAAGCCCATAGTAACCAAAAATGCACGTTTTCTCCATGTTTCTTCACGATATCTGCCTCCCACTAAGCCCTGGTCTACACTAGGCATTGAGGTCGAATTTAGCAGCATTAAATCGATGTAACCCTGCACCCGTCCACATGACGAAGCCCTTTTTTTTTACTTAAAGGGCTCTTAAAATCGATTTCCTTACTCCATCCCCAACAAGGGGATTAGCACTGAAATCGGTTTTGCTGGGTTGAATTTGGGGGTACTGTGGACGCAATTAGATGATATTGGCCTCCGGGAGCTATCGCAGAGTGCTCCATTGTGACTGCTCTGGACAGCACTCTCAACTCAGATGCACTGACCAGGGAGACAGGAAAAGGCCCGCGAACTTTTGAATTTCAATTTCCTGTTTGGCCAGTGTGGCAAGCTGCAGGTGACCATGCAGAGCTCATCAGCAGAGGTGACCATGCAGAGCTCATCAGCAGAGGTGACCATGATGGAGTCCCAGAATTGCAAAAGAGTTCCGGCATGGACTGAACAGGAGGTACGGGATCTGATCGCTGTATGGGGAGAGGAATCCATGCTATCAGAACTACGTTCCAGTTTTCAAAATGCCAAAACATTTGTGAAAATCTTCCAGGGCATGAAGGACAGAGACTATAACAGGGACCCGAAGCAGTGCCGCGTGAAACTTAAGGAGCTGAGGCAAGCCTACCAGAAAACCAGAGAGGCGAACGGCCACTCCGGGTCAGAGCCCCAAACATGCCGCTTCTATGATGAGCTGCATGCCATTTTAGGGGGTTCAGCCACCACTACCCCAGCAGTGTTGTTTGACTCCTTCAATGGAGATGGAGGCAACACGGAAGCAGGTTTTGGGGATGAGGAAGATGATGAGGAGGAGGTTGTAGATAGCTCACAGCAAACAAGCGGAGAAACTGGTTTTCCCAACAGCCAGGAGCTGTTTCTCACCCTGGACTTGGAGCAGTACCCCCTGAACCCACCCAAGGCTGCCTCCTGGACCCCCCAGGCGGAGAAGGGACCTCTGGTGAGTGTACCTTTTAAAATACTATACAAGGTTTAAAAGCCAGCATGTTTAATGATTAATTTGCCCTGGCATTCATGGATCTCCTGGATTTACTCCCAAAGCCTTTGCAAAAGGTTTCTGGGGAGGGCAGCCTTATTCCATCCACCATGGTAGGACACTTTACCACTCCAGGCCAGTAGCAAGTACTTGGGAATCATTGTAGAACAAAGCATTGCAGTGTATGTTTGCTGGCGTTCAAACAACATCCGTTCTTTATCTGTCTGTGTTATCCTCTGGAGAGTGATATTATTCATGGTCACCTGGTTGAAATAGGGTGCTTTTCTTAAGGGGACATTCAGAGGTGCCCATTCCTGCTGGGCTGTTTGCCTATGGCTGAACAGAAATGTTCCCCGCTGTTAGCCACGCGGTGGGGGGAGGCAAAATGCGACCTTGTAACGAAAGCACATGTGCTATGTATGTAATGTTAACAGCAAGGTTTACCGTGAAAGAGTGTACCCATTGTTCTATAAAATGTGTCTTTTTAAATACCACTGTCCCTTTTTTTCTCCACCAGCTGCATGTGTTTCAAGGATCATAGGATCTTCTCCTTCCTAGAGGCTAACGAAGATTAGAAGGTGAAAAAAATGCACTCGCGATGAAATGTTCTCTGAGCTTATGCTGTCCTCCCACACTGACAGAGCACAGATGAATGCATGGAGGCAGACAATGTCAGAGTGCAGGAAAGCACAAAATAACCAGGAGGAGAGGTGGCGGGCTGAAGAAATTAAGTGGTGGGCTGAAGAGAGGGCTGAAGCTGAAAGGTGGCAGCAGCGTGATGAGAGGAGGCAGGATTCAATGCTGAGGCTGCTGGAGGATGAAACTAATATGCTCCAGCGTATGGTTGAGCTGCAGGAAAGGCAGCAGGAGCACAGACTGCTGCTATAGCCCCTGTGTAACCAACCGCCCTCCTCCCCAACTTCCATAGCCTCCTCACCCAGATGCCCAAGAAGACGGTGGGGAGGCCTCCGGCCACCCAGCCACTCCACCCAGAGGACTGCCCAAGTAACAGAAGGCTGGCATCCAATAAGTTTTAAACTTTTAAAGTGCTGTGTGACCTTGTCCTTCCCTCCTCCACCACCCCTCCTGGGCTACCTTGGTAATTATACCCCTATTTGTGTGATGAATTAATAAAGAATGCATGAATGTGAAGCAACAATGACTTTATTGCCTCTGCAAGAGGTGATCGAAGGGAGGTGGGGAGGGTGGTTAGCTTACAGGGAAGTAGAGTGAACCAAGGGGTGGGGGGTTTCATCAAGGAGAAACAAACAGAACTTTCACACTGTAGCCTGGCCAGTCATGAAACTGGTTTTCAAAGCTTCTCTGATGCGCACCGCACCTTCCTGTCCTCTTCTAACCACCCTGGTGTCTGGCTGTGCGTAACCAGCAGCCAGGCGATTTGCCTCAACCTCCCACCCTGCCATAAACGACTCCCCCTTACTCTCACAGATATTGTGGAGCGCACAGCAAGCAGTAATAACAGTGGGAATATTGGTTTCGCTGAGGTCTAAGCAAGTCAGTAAACTGCGCCAGCGTGCTTTTAAATGTCCAAATGCACATTCTACCACCATTCTGCACTTGCTCAGCCTGTAGTTGAACAGCTCCTGACTACTCTCCAGGCTGCCTATGTATGGCTTCATGAACCATGGCATTAAGGGTAGGCTGGATCCCCAAGGATAACTATAGGCATTTCAACATCCCCAACGGTTATTTTCTGGTCTGGGAAGAAAGTCCCTTCCTGCAGCTTTTGAAACAGACCAGAGTTCCTGAAGATGCATCAGATACATGAGCATCATATACCTTTCCCGGCCATCCCACGCTGATGTTGGTGAAACATCCATTGTGATCCACCAATGCTTGCAGCACTATTGAAAAGTACCCCTTGAGGTTTATGTACTCGCTGGCTTGGTGCTCCGGTGCCAAGATAGGGATATGGGTTCCGTTTATGGACCCACCACAGTTAGGGAATCCCATTGCAGCAAAGCCATCCACTATGACCTGCACATTTCCCAGGGTCACTACACTTGATATCAGCAGATTCATAGATTCATAGATACTAAGGTCAGAAGGGACCATTCTGATCATCTAGTCCGACCTCCTGCACAGCGCAGGCCACAGAATCTCACCCACCCACTCCTATGAAAAACCTCACCCATGTCTGAGCTATTGAAGTCCTTAAATCATGGTTCAAAGACTTCAAGGAGCAGAGAAGCCTCTCTCAAGTCAACCATGCCCCATGCTACAGAGGAAGGCAAAAAACCTCCAGGGCCTCTCCAATCTGCCCTGGAGGAAAATTCCTTCCCGACCCCAAATATGGCCATCAGCTAAACCCTGAGCATATGGGCAAGATTCACCAGCCAGATACCCAGGAAAGAATTTTCTATAGTAACTCAGATCCCATCCATCTAATATCCCATCTCAGGGGATTTGGCCTATTTACCCTGAATATTTAAAGATCAATTTATTTTTTTTTTAAGAAATTTATGGAGGAAGGGCACTGAGGGGTTGGGGTTGAGGGCAGGCCAGGGGCCAGCGATAGGATAACTGCGGGGGCAGCCAACATCTCTGCCCCAGTCCTGTTAATCCGGATAGCAGGGGCTAAGAGGATTCCCCAGGAGGCACCTCCAGCTCCTTCCACCGTAACCCTCCACACACACCAGGTAACAGCACCATAGTCATGGGTCCCGCTAGTAGCACGCCAGCCTCTGTTACAGCTCTGCGTTGTACCGTGGCAAAGGGAAGAGGGGGCATGGCTGGCATCGCAGTGCCAGAGACATGATGCTGTGGCAGGGGCAGGAGAGGGTTTCTCAAGAGGAACCCATCTGAGAGGAGGTCTGGGTCCAACACGTGGGAGCAGCTGTGGCAGGCTGCAGGGAGCCCATGTGCGTGAAGGTGCCGCAAAATAGGACACTTAAAAAAAAGAAGAAAAAAAGATACAAGAGTAAAAAAATCCCTTCCCCTGCCTCTGGAGCTGCAGGCCCACCCAGCGCTCTGCCCAAAGAGAAGTACCGTCAATTGCAGGCTCAGAAACTGCTGGCTTTCCAATGCCATTTCACTCTACAATATGCAGAAGTCTAAACTCTTGAACCAAGTACTTGCAGACTGGAATTTCCCCTCGTCCGCAGTTAAAAAGAGTTACAAGTACAAATCAGGGACCAATAAAAACACAAGAGGGAAAATATATATTACTAAGGGCACTGGGGCTGTAAGCCTTGTCCTTGTAACTTGACTCTGTATTGCTTGATGTGGGCAGTAGATCAAGTTAATATCCAAAGTCCAATGAAAATGAAAAGTATGTTTCCCCCTTGCAGTACACACTAGAGTTTTCTTCTGGGAAAGGAATTGTCTCCAGACTGGCTAGTGGGCTCTTCCCCTCTCCCGACTGCTGTTCTTCCCCGGCTCGCAGAGATCGACAGCTTTACAGGAAGAGGTTGTTCGACGTAATACTATGACTTTAAACCCAAGTTTCTCCCTCTCCCACAGTGACCTCAAAATAGCAAAAACTAACCTCAACATCATCTATCTTCCTGTTTCACAGGTTCACCCAGTCCCTGGAGTGATGTCAAAGAGGAGCTGAGGGGAATCTGGCCACAGCCCGGGGGGGAAGGGGAAAGGATTTAAGAGTTAAGTGTCTCCCGGTGCCATTTCTTCTGACATTGTCAGTTTCAGGTTATCCCTTCTTGTGCCCAAGCTTCCGCAAGTTACCAGACCCGTCGGATCAGCCACCTTCCAACACTCGGATCTCGTCGTCCTCCTCATCCACGAAGGAGAACTCTTTGTCATGCTGTTTGGGGGGGCCGTGCCGGGCGCCATCCGGGATCCCGTAGCTCTGTCTTTCGGGAGATGGGTGGCGCTCCTCCTGCCCCTGTGCCGTGCAGCTAGAAACCGAACTGCTGTCCCTGCGGCCCTGGCTCTGGGCAGAGTCCAGGCTGTAGGCCACGGCCCTGCTCTCATCCTGGCAGGCTGGTGCCATCAGTAGGGAATCTGGCAGGGGCTTCCCTTCCTGGTTGAGCCGGTGAGCTGCAGGTACCCGGGTAGGGCCTCCATCCCGTTGGGGATCCTCAGGTACCATGGCGCTCAAGTCTTTGTCCTGGTCCCATTGGTCTTTATCAATGATGCTCAGGACGTCCCCCAGCACGGAGGGCCCCAGGTCGAAGTGGAAGGACATGATGGACTCGGCGTGCTTCATGCCATAGCTGCTCTTTGGCACCACGACGGGCAAATCCATCAGGTCCCCAAAATCGTGCTCGTCCAGGCCGGGGCTCTGAGGGCAGGTGGCTGCACCGTTGGGGCGCGGCTTCTCCTCCGGGGCAGCTGCTTCCTCCGGGGCCTTCTTGACAGGGCTCGAGGAAAGGCTCTTGGGCAGCTTCCCGGAGCTTTTGTTGGCCTCCTTCTCGGTGAGCTGAGGCAGGGAGACAGCATTCTTCACGAAGATGGCCGAGTCTCGCAGGGAGCCCAGCATGTCCCGCCGGTCGCTGCGCGTCACCGACTGCGACTGCTTGCTGCTACGGAACTTGCGGGACAGCAGGCTGGGCTTGGAGGAGCCCAGCTCCTCAGGGGACTCCGGCTCGCCGGCCTTGCTGTTGAGGAAGGAGGTGTCCCGGAAGGCGTCCCCTGCTCTGCCCACGTGCATGGTGTGGCGGAAGTCACCCAGCGGGGCGCTGATCATCTCAGCCGTCAGATCCGCCCGCGAGCGCCGCTTAAATTTCGATCTTTGATTGCGTTGGCTACTTGCGTCACAGCAGCCCCCACAGTAGATTTGCCCACTCCAAATTGATACCTGACTGACCTGTAGCTGTCTGGCATTGCAAACTTCCAGAGGGCTATTGCCACTCGCTTCTCAACTGCGAGGGCTGCTCTCATCTTGTATTCTTGGACCTCTTGGCAGAGGAAAGCAAGTCACAAAGTTCCATGAATGTGCACTTACGAATGCGAAAGTTTCACAGCCACTGGGAATCATCCCAGACCTGAAACACTGTGCGGTCCCACCAGTCTGTACTTGTTTCCCGAGCCCAGAATCAGCGTTCCACCGCATGAACCTGCCCCATTAGCACCATGATGCCCACATTGGCAGGGCCCGTGCTTTGAGAGAAGTCTGTGTCCATGTCCTCATCACTCTCGTCACCGCGCTGACGTCGCCTACTCGCCCAGTTTCACTTTGCCAGGTTCTGGTGCTGCATATACTGCTGGATAATGCGTGTGGTGTTTAATGTGCTCTTAATTGCCAAAGTGATCTGAGCGGGCTCCATGCTTACCGTGGTATGGCGTCTGCACAGAAAAAAAGTGCAAAACGATTGTCTGCTATTGCCCTGAAGGAGGGAGGGGTGATTGACAACATGGCTTACAGGGTTGGCTTACAGGGAATTAAAATCAACACAGGGGGTGGCTTTGCGAGAAACTGAATGGCTGCCTCAAGGATAGAACTCAAAACCTCCAGGACAGAACTCAAAACTGGGTTTAGCAGGCCGTTGATTTCACAGAGGAAGGGAGGGAGGGAGGGAGGGAGGAGAAAATGAATACAAAACAAATCTGGTCTATTTCTTGTTTTGAGCCACTTCATCTATCTTTATACATCATGCTGACAGCAGACTGTGCAGTACGACCGCTAGACATTGTCACCTCCTGGGTGCTCGGCAGAAGACGGTGCAGTATGACTACTGGCCATTGTCTTCTGCTAGCTGCAGATTAAAAGACAGTGCACTGCCGGTAGGACTCAATCGCCATGAGACAAAACAAGGGAAATGACCTGGCTGAGTCACTCCCATGTTTGCCCAGGCGCCCGGTTAAAAGAGCACCCAGGACTACATCGACGATGGCTACCAGTCATACTGCACTGTCTGCTGCCAAAAGGCAATAAATTGCTGCTGTGTAGCAATGCAGTACCACGTTCGCCAACACTCAGTAGACATACGGTGACCGTTAGCTGAGCGGGCTCCATGCTTGCCGTGGTATGGCGTCTGCACAGGTAACTCAAGAAAAAAGGCGCAAAACGATTGTCTGCCCTTGCTTTTACGGAAGGAGGGAAGGAACGGGGGCCTGACGATATGTACCCAGAACCACCCGCGACAATGTTTTAGCCCCATCAGGCACTGGGATTTCTACACAGAATTCAAATGAGCGGTGGAGACTGCGGGAACTGTGGGATAGCTACCCACAGTGCAAAGCTCCAGAAGTCGACGGTTGCCTCGGTACTGTGGACACAGTCCGCCGACTACATGCACTTAGAACATTTGTGTGGGGACATACACACTTGACTGTATAAAAACGCTTTCTACAAAACCGACTTCTATAAATTCGACCTAATTTCGTAGTGTAGACATACCCTGAGAGCTGTTAATATAGTGACTTACTCCTGGGGGAATTCTGTGTCATTGTGTGTGTGCAGAATTCATGCCCCCTGTAGATTTCTTTGCTTCCCTGCAGAAAAATGACTTCTGTGGTGTAGACAAGTCTTATTGTAAAGACAGTATGGGTTATAAGGGATTATGGTGCTTTAGTGATTAGAAGTGGTCTAAATTTTTGGACTGAAAACATTTCCTATCAAAATATGCTCCATGAACTGTTTGCTACTGACTTTTCTGGAGATGGTCAGTAGCCAATATAAATTGTGAGTTTGATTCACCAGCCCTCACATGCTTTTCACTTGCCTATGGTGTAACACTGAACATATGGCTGCATAAATTTGTTGACTAATAACTAGAAATAAATGGTCAAACCTAGCTACATTACTATTAGACCAAAGAGGTTTGGAGTTTTCCTCTAATGCTCCCCACTCCCATTCCCCATCCATTGTATTGTACAGACGCTCCCCCACTCACGCAATCATTCCGTTCTGGAACACCTTGTGTAACTCGAATTTTGCATAAGTCAGAAACATATACCTGACCATTCGCAAAAAACAACAACAACCCAAGCCAAACCAAAACAACAATTAAAAAAATCCTCCTATTTCTAGTTTATGGAACTTTTTCTGTAATTGCGGATTTGAGTAATTTGGGACTTGCGTAACCTGGGAAGCATTTGTAGTTTAAAAAAATTACCAAAATAATTGAAACCAGTGTGATTATATTGTACTATTTTGACAAATAAAATATACAGAATTTTAAAATATTGTGAGCAGAATTTTTAATTTTTTGGAGCAGAATTCCTCCAGGAGTAGTGACTAAGGGAAAGTTAGAGGTCAGAAGAAAATGTTAATGCCTCCAAGGATGCTAGTACCAGGACTTCTAGGTGAGGGCTACACAGTTGGACTGGGATATTTCCCAGGGCTCTTTGCCCTATAGAACAATTTGAGAAAATATTCTGTTGTGAAGTTTCTGATACTATTATCATTAAATATCATCTCAAATTATTTTAGAATACAAAAACAATTAGAATCAGCATCAAACACATATTAAATGTTTGAAATCTTCAATTTAAAATAAAATTGTTCCAGATTTCTGATTATTATTATTATTATTTATAACACAGTAGCATCTAGGGGCCTTGATGGAGACAGGAGCGCCATTGTGGTAGGTGCTGTACAAATACAAAATGAGATAACCTGTGCCTCACAGATTTGACAATCTAAAGAGGACACACAGAGAAGTGGGAGGAAAGGAAACAGTCACAGGTGGGTGAAGTTAATTGCCCAACATCCTAGTACACATATAGTACAGCAAGGGATAGAACTCAGGGCTTCTGATGGCCAGTATATGAATCTATCCACTAAGCCACAGTTCAGGATCCTCTCTGAATACAAGCAGGAAACAAATTCCGTAATCATCAGACAGACCACTCAAGCAAAGAGAAGGTAGTTAGGTCCCAAATCTCTCTATACTAACTGCAGTCCTGGAAGAGCTGTCAGGCAAATCCTTGTCTCCATTCTATTGTCTCCAGAGTAGAACATGGATAAAATACATCCCTTGAGGAGAAGCCTCATGGTGCCATTGGAGAACTCACCAATAGCTCTCCAATCACCATATCGTGTTTCACTGACAACACTTGACTCATGCAGTGAATCAGCGATAACACGTTGGACCAAAAAACCCAAATCTGAGCAACACCAAGAGCAGAGACCATAGCCCCAGACCAAGCTTTCTGGGGGTTAATTCAGCAGGAAAGATATGCTCTATCTCAACCAGGAAGTTAAGGTCTTGATGCACATGTTATTGATTGAAATTACATGGCCTGTTTTATCTGGGAGATCAGATGAGATGATCATATTCGTCCCTTCTGGCCTTAAGATATATGAAACTTAAAGATCTGTTTGACTTTAACCAGATTACACTCTGATCAACTAGGGAAGCCAGATGTGTGAGGTTCTTAACCCTGAACAAAAACAGCCACATTCAGCCACAAAGTAAGTGATGAATGAAAACAAATGAAACCCATGGGAGCCACACTCGCTTCACTCATTGTTGGATTTCACCAGAGACGGCTGGGGCTGAAGACACCTTATGAAGACATTCTCCAAATGATTTGAATGAGCCATATTTCATTTAGTGTGGGAGTCAAATAGTCTGAGGCCAGAAGGCACCAGCAGATCATCTAGTCATACTTCCTGTATATCACAGGTCACCAATCCTACCCAGCACCCACACACTATAGCCAAGAACTGAAATGAGACCAAAGTATTACAGCCCCAGGAGACTAAATTAATATGTGCGACAGGAAGAGAATAGGGAGGACATGGTGCACCAGTGTCTGAGGTTCTCACAATAGCAAAGAAATGATTAAGTGGGAAATTCCCAGACAATCCCGGGAATTTCTCACTCACTACACTCACACTCTGCAGAGGAAGGTGCCCTCCCCCCAGTCACTGCCAATTTAACCTGGAGGAAAATTCCTTCCCAACCCCACATATGGTGATCAGTTAGACCCTGAGCATATGAGCAAGAACCAGCCAGCCAAGCATCTCAGAGAATGCTCAGTCCCACCTCAGAGTCCTGGACCTCCCTGTCTAATGTCCCATTTATATCCTGGCTATCATTGGAGTACCTCTAACACCATAGGTAATACATCCAATTACATAAGAATGCAAAAATATTCATTTCCAAAGTATTCACTGTTATATTTTAAAGTTTAAAACCCAAGATGAACAATCTGAAATGTGTTCACCACAGTCCCAGTCCTCCAAACCTCTAAGCATGTGTGGATCTTTATTTATGTTTCATAGATTCATAGATACTAAGATCAGAAGGGACCATTCTGATCATCTAGTCTGACCTCCTGCACAATGCAGGCCACAGAATCTCACCCACCCACTCCTATGAAAAACCTCACCAATGTCTGAGCTATTGAAGTCCTCAAGTTTAAAGACTTCAAGGAGCAGAGAATCCTCCCTCAAGTGACCCATGCCCCATGCTACAGAGGAAGGCGAAAAACCTCCAGGGCCTCTTCCAATCTGCCCTGGAGGAAAATTCCTTCCCGACCCCAAATATGGAGATCAGCTAAACCCTGAGCATATGGGCAAGATTCACCAGCCAGATACTACTGAAAATTCTTTCCTGGGTAACTCAGATCCCATCCATCTAATATCCCATCTCAGGGGATTAGGTCTATTTACCCTGAATATTTAAAGTTCAATTAATTACCAAAATCACATTATCCCATCATACCATCTCCTCCATAAACTTATCGAGTAGAATCTTAAAACCAGATAGATCTTTTGCTCCCACTGCTTCCCTTGGAAGGCTATTCCAAAACTTCACTCCTCTGATGGTTAGAAACCTTCGTCTAATTTCAAGTCTAAACTTCCTGGTGGCCAGTTTATACCCATTTGTTCTTGTGTCCACATTGGTGCTGAGCTGAAATAATTCCTCTCCCTCTCCTGTATTTATCCCTCTGATATATTTATGGAGAGCAATCATATCTCCCCTCAACCTTCTTTTAGTTAGGCTAAACAAGCCAAGCTCCTTAAGTCTCCTTTCATAAGACAAGTTTTCCATTCCTCGGATCATCCTAGTAGCCCTTCTCTGTACCTGCTCCAGTTTGAATTCATCCTTTTTAAACAGTTCTGGGAGACCAGAACTGCACACAGTAATCCAGGTGATGTCTCTCTAGTGCCTTGTATAATGGTATTAAAACCTCCTTATCCCTACTGGAAATACTTCTCCTGATGCATCCCAAACCGATTAGCTTTTTTCACAGCCATATCACATTGGCAGCTCATAGTCATCCTATGATCAACCAATACTCCAAGGTCCTTCTTCTCCTCCATTACTTTTAATTGATGCGTCCCCAGCTTATAACTCAAATTCTTGTTATTAATCCCTAAATGTATAATCTTACACTTCTCACTATTAAATTTCATCCTATTACTATTATTCCAGTTTACAGGGTCACCCAGATCCTCCTGTATAATATCCCGATCCTTCTCTGAATTGGCAATACCTCCCAGCTTTGTATCATCTGCAAACTTTATTAGCACACTCCCACTTTTTGTGCCAAGGTCAGTAATAAAAAGATTAAATAAGATTGGTCCCAAAACTGATCCCTGAGGAACTCCACTGGTAACCTCCCTCCAGCCTGACAGTTCGCCTTTCAGTAGGACTTGTTGTAGTCTCCTCTTTAACCAGTTCCTTATCCACCCTTTGATGTTCATATTGATCCCCAGCTTTTCCAATTTAACTAATAATTCCTCATGTGGCACAGTATCAAACACCTTACTGAAATCTAGGTAAATTAGATCCACTGTGTTTCCTTTGTCTAAAAAATCTGTTACTTTCTCAAAGAAGGAGATCAGTTTGGTTTGGCACGATCTACCTTTTGTAAAACCATGTTGTATTTTGTCCCATTTACCATTGACTTCAATGTCCTTAACTAATTTCTCCTTCAAAACTTTTTCCAGGATCTTGCATACTACAGTTGTCAAACTAACTGGCCTGTAGTTACACGGATCCCTTTTTTTCCCCTTTCTTAAAAATAGGAACCATATTAGCAATTCTCCAATCATTTGGTACAATTCCTGAGTTTACAGATTCATTAAAAATTCTTGCTAATGGGCTTGCAATTTCAGGTGCCAATTCCTTTAATATTCTTGGATGAAGATTATCGGGGCTCCCCGATTAAGTCCCATTAAGCTGTTTGAGTTTCGCTTCTACCTCAGATATGGGAATATCTACCTCCATATCCTCATTCCCATTTGTCATGCTACCATTATCCCCAAGATCCTCTTTAGCCTTATTAAAGACTGAGGCAAAGTATTTGTTTAGATATTGGGCCATGCCTAGATTATCTTTAACCTCCACTCCATCCTCAGTGTTTAGCGGCCCCACTTCTTCTTTCTTAGTTTTCTTCTTATTTATAGGTTTCAGAGTAGCAGCTGTGTTAGTCTGTATTTGCAAAAAGAAAAGGAGTACTTGTGGCACCTTAGAGACTAACAAATTTATTAGAGCATTAGCTTTCGTGAGCTACAGCTCACTTCATCGGATGCATTTGGTCTGTTTTTTCCACCAAATGCATCCGATGAAGGGAGCTGTAGCTCACGAAAGCTTATGCTCTAATAAATTTGTTAGTCTCTAAGGTGCCACAAGTACTCCTTTTCTTCTTATTTATATGGCTATAGAACCTTTTACTATTGGGTTTAATTCCCTTTGCAAGGTCCAACTCTACCTGACTTTTAGCCTGTCTCACTTTATCCCTTCATGTTCTGACCTCAATAAGGTAGCTTTCCTTGCTGATCCCTCCCATCTTCCACTCCCTGTATGCTTTCTGCTTCTTCTTAATCACCTCTCTAAGATGCTTGCTCATCCAGCTTGGTCTACAACTCCTGCCTATGAATTTTTTCCCCTTTCTTGGGATACAGGCTTCCAATAGCTTCTGCAGCTTTGATTTAAAGTAATCCCAGGCCTCTTCTACCTTTAGATTCATAAGTTCTTCAGTCCAATCCACTTCCCTAACTAATTTCCTTAATTTGTGAAAGTCAGCCCTTTTGAAATCAAAAACCCTAGTTGCAGATTTATTTTTGTTAATCCTTCCATTCAGTTTGAACTGAATTAGCTCATGATCACTTGAACCAAGATTATCCCCTACAACCATTTCTTCTATGAGGTCCTCATTACTCACCAAAACCAAATCTAAAATGGCATCCCCCTAGTCAGTTCAGCAACTACTTGATGAAGGAATCCATCAGCTATCGCATGTAGGAAAATCTGAGCCCTATTATTATTACTAGCACTGGTCCTCCAGTCTATATCTGGGAAGTTAAAGTCTCCCATGATCATGCAGTTTCCATTAGTATTTACTTTATTAAAAAGATTAAAAAGGGCTCTATCCATATCCAAATTACATCCTGGTGGTCTATAGCACACCCCAAGCACTATTGTAGGAGAGGCTCTACTAGGTGTCTTCCCCAATGTAATTTTTGCCCAGATGGACTCTGTCTTATCCATTGCATCGCTTCTTATTTCTTTACATTCTACCTCATCATTGATATACAATGCTACTCCACCACCTTTACCTTTATTTCTGTCTTTCCTAAACAGCACATACCCTTCAATACCTGTAGTCCAGTCATGACTACTATTCCACCATGTTTCTGTTATCCCTAGAACATCTGGATTCACTTCCTGCACCAGTAGCTCTAGTTCCTCCATTTTGTTACCTACGCTCCTCGCATTGGTGTACAAACATCTTAATTTTTGCTGTTTGGCCTCGCTCACATTTTGTATCCTATTAGGCACAGTCATTCTACTGCCAGTATAACCTATTAGACTGGTATCCACACTGCCCTCGCTCCTTATATACATTCTCTTCCCACGGCTGTATCCTTTCTTACTTCATCTTCTTCCCTCTCAATGCTAAAATCTGGCGTGGAGATTACCTGGACATCTCCCAACCATCTCTCCCAAATTCCTAGTTTAAAGCTCTCTTTATCAGTTGTGCCAGCCTCCATCCTAGAAGTCTATTTCCTTCCCTACTCAGATGAAGTCCATCCCGAGAGAACTGTCCTCTGTCCATGAATGCCTCCCAGTGGCCATACATCTCAAAGCCCTCCTGATAGCACCACTGCCTAAGCCATCTGTTGACAGTCATAATCTTGTCACACCTTTGTTGCCCTTCTCTAGGAACAGGCAGGATCCCACTAAAGATCACCTGAGCCTCGATTTCCTTAAACTTCTTCCCCAGCCTAGCATAGTCTCCCTTAATACTTTCCAGTGAGAATCTAGCCGTATCATTTGTTCCCACATGAAGGATAATTAGGGGATTCTTTCCCGCTCCCTTTAGGATCCTTTTCAACCTCAGGTCTACATCCTGTATCTTAGCACCTGGAAGACAGCACACCCTTCTATTCTCTGGATCAGCTCTAGTTACAGGCCTGTCTATTCTTCTCAATAAAGAGTCCCCGATCACATAGATCTGCCTTTTCCTGGTGACAGTGCTATTCTCCAGTCTCGCCCCTGTTCCCTCTGGCTGCAAGTTCTTTCCATTCCTATTTTCCCTTATAATCCTCTTCAACCCATCCTGTATCCTCCTGGGGCTCATATTTGGTGTAGTCTCCCTTGACGCTTCCCCTTTTCCTATAGGACTAGCCTCTCTTCTCTTCTTCCTTGCCCTTCCACCTTCAGCAACTACCTGCTGAGCCCCTTCTTCATTTTCCAACTCTGAAAACCTGTTCCTAAGTTCTACTTCTCCTTCACTGGCCCGTCTTTTCCTCTGCCTGGTTCTTTTAGTCACATGTTTCCACTGACCACTTTCCTCACCCAGTCTCCCCTCAAAATTCCCCAGGCCTGCTTCCATCTGTAAGTCTGAGCTTTTCCCTTCAGATACCTCATGTCTTTGCTCCATCATCTGCTCAAACCCCTTCCTAAACTCAACCAGACTTTCCACCTGCATCTCCAAACTCGGATCTTTTCCTCCATCAGCTCTATCAGATGGCATTTCATGCAGAAAAAACTCTTACCAGGTCCCCCCTCCAGGATCATGTACATACCACACTTCCACATCCAGTCATCCTCAATGTGTCTTCCACTACACGAGTCACTCCCACAGCTGCCTCCGTATCTGTCATAGCCTTCCCACCTAAATCCTGTTAATCTGGGAAACACCAAAAGACCACCTCCCACAGCAAAAACAAACCCCAAACAAGCACCACAATACAAACTCCCCATTACAAACTCCCACTCAAACTCCCCTCTTTACAGCTCTGTTTGCTAGCTCCTGTGCCACTGCCTGACTGGCTGGCTACCTTTATAGGACCCCTAGTCAGAGAAGCCCCGCCCCTAATCAGGGCTCAGTTTATTCAGATTATGTGAATAATCCCATCAATTGTAGGGCCACATTTTATCAGTTGATAAATGTTAAAAATGTTCTTTATTTTGTTTCTTACAGGAATGTTGCAGCTTCTATCAATTTTTGCAAAATACTCATTAATTGCTATGTTTGTTCATGTGTATCTCTCCCTCTCTTTTATATTCAAAAAGCAATAATTTTAAAAACAAGCAGTTAAAGATTCCAAATAATCCCAAATTCCACTGTGACAGGGGCTTGAGGTAGTTTTTACCAGTAATTGGGCGCCGCATTAAGGAATGCTAAAAAAAAAAATTGTGTTGAAAAGCTGTGTGATAGTTTTTAACTATAGCACCTTACACATGAACTGCAAATTCTGTTGCTGACTCAAATGTGTAAGACTAACAGAAGGTTAATAACCTTTCACACATCAATCTGCAAACATCTGATAGACAGATTTTAATGTTCCATCTCTATGAAAAAGTGAAGCTATAAGTATATTTTATGCAAAGCAAGGTTATTTCAAAAGAAGCACACGCACGCACACATACGCACGCTGATTTTGATGGTTCTCAGAATAAACTAAAACAGAGAGCTTCCAACTAAGTTTAAAAAATGTAATTTAAGGTACATTTGGTTCCACAGGATTCAGAAAAATTTAAATGAGAAAACAGTAATACACTTATGAAAAATTAAGCAAACTTTATTATTGGTTGTAATGATCATTTCAGCAAGACCATCTTTGTCATAGAAGTGCCATGATTTCTTTCTAGGTCAGCATAAATATTAAAATAGGAGTTTTCGTGTGTGTGTGTGTAAAATGTTAGCAGTCATTAAAAGGTTGAAAGAATTAAACATGAAAGATTGACATCCCTGAAGAATAAAATTTATTCTTTGTCCCAGAGCTCTGTGGCAAAATACTGGACCTGATTGTGGTCCTTTTATTCCACTTCTGTAAAGGGGGCATAACATCAAGCGTTGGGCCCTCAGAGGCAGATCCCCCGTACAGGGCCATACTGGAGATAGGAAGGGGAGGATTGTGGGCGGGGAGGGGAAGTGGCTCAAGGGTTATGTGCTCCAGTTCACAGATGCTCTAACTTATTCCAATGGCTGCACTGGCCTCTGAATCAGACCAGAATATGGGAAATACAAACATGGTCAGAAGCCACCTTTGCTCTGTGACTGTGGGGCCTACTTCTGCTTCTTCCTGGTCTCATGCATTCGGGCAGAGTTCCTCTGAGCGGCATCCGCTGGCTCCCTTGACTCCTTCAAGGAGCAGTGGGTGCTGTCTGGGGTTTTCTGCGCAGTGTCCCCGTCCAGTTCCCTTAGTTTAGTCCTGTGACCTCACTCCCATCCCTATTCTATCTTTAGTTGTGCCCTGTATTTAATTGAGATCCTGGACCTTGTGGATTCTCCCCTTAGGCTCCGCCCGCCCATCTCCAGGATCCCAACAGACTGACTTGTGTTTTCTGTGCTTTGATTCCTGAGACACATAGCATAGATTTTGGCACCTTGTATTCTACCTGTCCTGCAGGAAGGGAATATTTTGTTTTGATTTTAAACAAGAACTCAGTCTTATTAAACGATATTCCTCCTGCAGAGCAGGATTTACTACTTCCAGAGGAGAAAAGTACAGTCTCTTGTCTCATTCATTTCTTGGGCTCAGTGCCAAGATTACTAATAAAATGAATTACTTGCATCAGCGATAGATGACAGTGTATTTTTGCAATGTGGATATATTCTTTTCTATTCTATATGGGTTCTTATACCTCCCTCTTCACTGTAGAATCTGACCAAATCCCAATAGTGCACTAATTGATGTGACTGGCATGTGTCATGTGGTTCATTCTCTCTGTCATCCTCTCCCCAAGTGGAAAATTGTGTACCTAGTGAAGTGTTTTGGTAGAGACTTTTTTAAAAAAAGTGTACATACCACTAGAGAGAATGCAATGAAAAAAACGTACCTTGCACTTAAAGCAGAATGTGGTCAGGTTTCCAGTGTTGTAGCAGCGAAGAGCTCAGAATGCTTCTATCTATGCCTGTTTCAGTCATCGTGATTGAAGTCTTAAAAGCTTCCTTACTGGTTTATAACATACTGTTGTCATGTTCTGCATATTCTTATTCAACTCTGCTCCTAGTGCAATTTGTTTTTTGGTCAGTTGCTGGGTGCAGTAATTTCATGTTTCATCAGTGCTGATACTGTATTATTGCATTTTGTTCTCTACTCCCAGTTCCCATGATGTAACCCAAAGACCTTGTTATTGTTGCTGTTTCTATTGTTGCCATTTCACCAGGGAAAGCTTCTGTGATTTATCATTCATACCCCCGTCTTGCTAATAAAGTAGAAGTTGACAAAATAAAGTACACTTTTGGAAACTAACATCCAGCATGCTTGTTTGCACACATCAGTGTTTACTTTCCCTTTGACCTTTCTCCCCCATTTACATTTTGATAACTACCACAGCAGATGGGTGACCTGCATCACCCTGCAGTTTATTACACCTAAAACAGAAAGGTAGTGGTAACTAACTAATAGAGATTATGTATCCAGTAATCTGTAAAATATAGAAAAGACTGGGGCATTTCAGGCTGTGAGGTGAATACAATAGATAGATGTACAATATGATCCATCTATTGCATAAGTAAACTAAGGGTCTGTCTTCACTACCTGCTGGATCGGCGGGTAATGATCGATCTATCGGGGATCGATTTATCAATCCCCGAACTGATGCCTGAGTGGGGCCTACACTGAGTCGACGGGGGAGCCACCGCGGTTGACTCGCTGCCGTACGGATGGCCAGGTAAGTCGAACTAAGATACTAAGTTGTGTATCTTAGTTCGAAAACCCGCCCCCCGCCCAGCGTAGCCCAGGCCTAAGGCATAGAAAACTGATAAGAAGCATGACAATAGAAAGTAGAAATGTAAGGTGATGTCATTATAAAAGTATGGGCCAGATCCTCAGCCAGTATAAATTGGCAAAACTTGATAGAAGTCAATGCCCTAATTTGAAGATCCAAGCGCATATTGTCATTCTAAGTTTAGAGTTTTCTGATCAACCCAATGATTTTGTTTCTTTAGCTTTCCATATCACATGTGATCATTATAGAGGTGTTTGTGTGCATGCTCATTTATTTTTCCTTCCACTTGCAACAAACTGGGTGGGTTTTTTTTCAGAAGGGAAAGTTTGCTAAGTCAAGTTTTCCGATTTTACCCATTCACATATTTTCAAAAAATAAAATCTTGCTTATTCCAAGTGCTTGCTTATACAGATCCCTAGATAAATAGGTTATATTGCACACAGATCTGTTTTCTTTTAAATTTATTTCCAATTGTATTTTTTTCCAAATATAACAAATATTCCAAAACACCAGATTCATCATAATACACAAAATAAATAAATAGAGTTTGAATATAGGGAAGGGAGAGAAAGCGGCATATCTATCTTCAGAGTCTATGTTATTATATACTTCTAAAAGGTCAGATCAAATTGTTTTACGTTTTTCAGGCATTTCTTTTCTGTGCACGGCCAGTCATTTGTTAGCTGCGAGGTCAGCCATATCATGGAGCCAGGCATCCATAATTGGTGGAGATTGACTTCTCCATTTTTTAGAGACCAAAGCTGCACATTGGAACCTTGCCACCTTGTTACCAGGAATATATACGAGAATGAAACTTAAGGGGAAGGCTCCAACTTAGCAGTCAATATCGACTCAATCCTTTGACCCACCGCATATCAGAAATTCTTGATACAAGGGCACTTCCAAAGCATAATAGCTAACATAGCACCAAGGGAGTTACATGTCCAAGAGTGGTTAGCATTTATGAGGCCCATTACCGTTAGCAGATGTGGGGCCATTATAGTCAAACAAGTGTCTTTTGATGAATAAACTGTAGTCTCAGGTCTATAAATGTTTTTTTAAAACATTAGATACAATTGTATTTCAATGGGTTGGCTATAAACTGTGTATCCAAATCTCTATTCCAAGCAATTTTCAAATGATCAGTCTTTGGGACAGGTTTTTGGGCCATAAAAGTGTAAAAGGATACTGATGGTCAAGAAAATACAAGTTTCCTCAAAATAAAATAAAAGTTCTGGAGGTTCTGGAGTTCCAATGCATCCAGTCCAAATACATTTGTAAGTAAATACTTTAGCTGAAGATATGTCCCTACTCCAGAGCAGGCCAAGATAAATTGTTGCTGAAGATCTACAAATTGTTTACAAGTTATTATAGTCAATTAGCTGTGACAGTCATAATTCCTCTATCCATCCACACCTCTCCACATCCTCATCCCTGCCACTTATTTCCAGGATAGGATTGCACCATGGGACCACCTTAACTTGGAAAAATGGATGGGAGCAGAACTTTCTAGCCAAGTTTGACAAAGCTTGCCTCACAGTCATTATTGTGGGAGCTCTGGAGCCATCACAGCTATAATAATTTGACTTTACAATGCCTGAAAGGAGACAGAGTCTACCAATTCTTGTTGAATCTGAACCCAATGTGGGGTCTGTATGGTCATATCTAACAGCCACTTAGATGCCTGGTTTAATAAAAAGGAGATGATATTTTCCAAGTTGTGAAAACAAAATCCTCCCAGAGACAGGGGGAGCTGTAGTTTGCTCAGATCCAGGCTATGTTTCTTACCTGTACCCCCCAAAATGTTCTGAAACTAATATTGAATTTCTTAAAATAAGTTTGAGGAATAGAAATAGAGAGATCCCAGACATTCAACATTCTGGGAAGGACATTCATTTTCAGCATATTCTTTTTACCCCACAAATTGAGGGTTGAACAAACTCCATCTCCCCAGATTATTAGCTGCATGCACAATAATTTGTTCCATATTTATCTTAGGGATGTTCTGAATATTTTTGGTACTCAGTATTCCTAAGTATTTCATATAAGAGGATTGCCATTGAAAGTCCCAATTTGAGAAAAGGTGTTTTGTGGGCATATTTGTTAATGCCTAAGATTTCTGATTTACCCCAATTAATTTGATATCCTGAGAGGAGTCCACACCTCTGTTTTCTTGTAGTATAGTGCCAAAGAATTGACACTATGAAAAAGGCTCAACGTCTACTTTTTACAAATTATACATGACAACTCTTATTACAAAGCCACTGCCAAGTTTCCAAAAGTTTGTGAGAGAGACATATTAGATGAGCAATAAAATACAACTTAAAGTAATTGTCATTGACCCTATTAAGTTATCGAACCCCATTCCAACCACATGAATGCCTGGCTCACATCCAAAATTCACAGAATTTTGATGGGGAAAATGATATATTGTGTCTCTCCAAGCAAGCTGATGACACATCACTATTTAGTCACTCATAAGAAGGTAACACACATATGCTATGCTGTCAATTTAGGATTAAAGAGACAGAAAAGAAAACATGCAACTCTAACTGAGCATGCAGTAGGAATCTACAAATACAAATGGAGAGAAGGGAATTTTCAAAAGCTCTCAGCATTGGCCTAACTTTGCTTACACCAAAGTCACTGGTAAAACTCCCATTGACCTGTGTGAGACTAGAGGTAAATCAACAAGTAGTTGAATGTTCATCCATTCTGCTCCACTTTACAAAAAACATTTGAGCCCTGGCTACGCTAGAGAACTGAACTATTGCTGATAATGGCTCTCAGCAATGGATCCACAAAGTTTCAGTCAGTCTTTCTGAAGGAGAACAGAATTCTCTACATTAACACTGCAAGCATTTTCAATACCAATTTAGGCGCACACATTGCGAAAGCCATTGTCAACACAGTTCAGTTTTCTCCTCCACCATGTATTAGACTTGCTATTTCTCCACAAGCACTTGGATGTACCTAACCTTCATGGTCTGGAGTCAGCCACTCTGCATAAATTTATGCATGGTTCTGCTAATAATTCTCTACTCTCTCTTGGTTTCCAGGGCCCCAGCTATCCTGTTTATCCTCAAACCTATCCAGCTGCTCTTTAACTATCTCCTCTCATGGCTCCCTATCTATTGGTGTCCATCTGGATTTTGTCTTTGGTCATCTTCACTGTTCCTTCATATTTTAGGCTTTAAGAAGCTCACCTATTGATATGGTAATGCTAATGCCTCTATATGAACATCTGATAAATCTCTCTTTTCATCCCCAATCTTTCCCCTACCATCCTGTCTCACATCTCTGACTCATTTTCTAATGTATTATCCCAGATCTACCATTGCTAGTGAAAGCTTCACATGGCAAGAACCGAGCCCCTCATATCTTAAACCCCTGTTCCTTCCTCTCCATTTCCACTGACAATCCAGCATCCTCCCTTTTAAATCAAGATTGGATGTTTTTTTTTATAAAAGATTGGTTAAAGGGGACACTGCAACAGGTCCTACTGAAAGGCGAACTGTCAGGCTGGAGGGAGATTACCAGTGGAGTTCCTCAGGGACAGTTTTGGGACCAATCTTTTTATTACTGACCTTGGCACAAAAAGTGGGAGTGTGCTAATAAAGTTTGCAGATGATACAAAGCTGGGAGGTATTGCCAATTCAGAGAAGGATCGGGATATTATACAGGAGGATCTGGATGACCTTGTAAACTGGAGTAATAGTAATAGGATGAAATTTAATAGTGAGAAGCGTAAGGTTATGCATTTAGGGATTAATAACAAGAATTTGAGTTATGAGTTGGGGACGCAACAATTAGAAGTAATGGAAGAGGAGAAGGACCTTGGAGTATTGGTTGATCATAGGATGACTATGAGCTGCCAATGTGATATGGCTGTGAAAAAAGCTAATGCGGTTTTGGGATGCATCAGGAGAGGCATTTCCAGTAGGGATAAGGAGGTTTTAATACCATTATACAAGGCACTGGTGAGACCTCACCTAGAATACTGTGTGCAGTTCTGGTCTCCCATGTTTAAAAAGGATGAATTCAAACTGGAGCAGGTACAGAGAAGGGCTGCTAGGATGATCCGAGGAATGGAAAACTTGTCTTATGAATGGAGACTTAAGGAGCTTGGCTTGTTTAGTCTAACTAAAAGAAGGTTGAGGGGAGATATGATTGCTCTCTATAAATATATCAGAGGGATAAATACAGGAGAGGAATTATTTCAGCTTAGCACCAATGTGGACACAAGAACAAATGGGTATAAACTGGCCACCAGGAAGTTTAGACTTGAAATCGGACGAAGGTTTTTAACCATCAGAGGAGTGAAGTTTTGGAATAGCCTTCCAAGGGAAGCAGTGGGGGCAAAAGATCTATCTGGTTTTAAGATTCTACTTGATAAGTTTATGGAGGAGATGGTATTATGGGATAACGGGATTTTGGTAAGTAATTGATTTTTAAATATTCAGGGTAAATAGGACTAATCCCCTGAGATGGGATATTAGATGGATGGGATCTGAGTTACCCAGGAAAGAATTTTCTGTAGTATCTGGCTGGTGAATCTTGCCCATATGCTCAGGGTTTAGCTGATTGCCATATTTGGGGTCAGGAAGGAATTTTCCTCCAGGGCAGATTGGAGAGGCCCTGGAGGTTTTTCGCCTTCCTCTGTAGCATGGGGCATGGTTGACTTGAGGGAGGCTTCTCTGCTCCTTGAAGTCTTTGAACCATGATTTAAGGACTTCAATAGCTCAGACGTAGGTGAGGTTTTTCATAGGAGTGGGTGGGTGAGATTCTGTGGCTTGTGCTGTGCAGGAGGTCGGACTAGATGATCAGAATGGTCCCTTCTGACCTTAGTATCTATGAATCTATGAATCTATATGTAGGAATTATTTTGCGGAAGTGCAACAGCCTATGTAATACATGAAGCCAGATTAGAGGATCACAATGGTCCCCTCTAGTCTTGGAATCTATGAACCTTCCCATGAGTCTTCAATTACAGAGAGAACTATTTTTATTTGCTCTCTCTGGCAACGGGCATGTTGTGTGTGCCAATCAAAAATGAAGCTGGAGACAGTCTCACTGGTAAACTATAGGCCTTGGATCTGCATTACATGCTCAAGAAGATCACAAATCCATAAAAATTGAGACATCAAGCTAACATTATAGTATCACTATGACCAACTGAACTCAGAAACAGAATGATCATCTTCCTATATGTTTGCTTTTTAATCCCAGTAACAAGAACATAAGACTGGCCATACTGGGTCAGACCAAAGGTCCATCCAGCCCAGTATCCTGTCTACTGACAGTGGCCAATGCCAGGTGTCCAGAGGGAGTGAACCTAACAGGTAATGATCAAGTGATCTCTCTCCTCCATCCATCTCCAACCTCTGACAAACAGAGGCTCGGGACATTATTCCTTATCCATCCTGGCTAATAGCCATTAATAGACTTAACCCCCATGAATTTATCCAGTTCTTTTTTAAACCCTGTTATAATCCTAGCCTTCACAACCTCCTCAGGCAAGGAGTTCCACAGGTTGACTGTGTGTGAGTGAAGAAGAACTTCCTTTTATTTGTTTTAAACCTGCTGCCCATTAATTTCATTTGGTGGACCCTAGTTCTTATATTATGGGAACAAGTAACTAATTTTTCCTTATTCACTTTCTCCACACCACTCATGATTTTATATACCTCTATCATATCCCCTATTAGACTCCCTTTTCCAAGCTGAAAAGTACTAGCCTCTTTAATCTCATTGGGACCCATTCCACCCAGCACCTGAAAAGTTTAATTAAGTTGAAAGTCACCAACTTCTGCTCAAGATGCTGACTGCCGCCTTGTTAATTAGCCACTTGTGTAGTTCTCGATTATAAATGGTTGTAATGCTTGCCTTGTTTCAGTGCCTAATTAATATGATATAGACTATTTAACAGTTGTGTCTTAGTTTGATTTATGATGCTAAATCTGTATATTTTATTGCTAAATAAAAATAATGCACAAGAAAAAATAAAGAAACAAACTGAAGCACTGAGGTGATAACTTACAAGTTTTGTTTCTTCATCATAATTTATAAGAAAACTTCTCTAAAATTTGCAATAATGACTCAGTGCAGCCTGTCATGGGTAAATAAATTTCAGTGTGGAAGTTGTCGCAATACTTGACAAATGCTTCAATAAACCAGCATTAAACAATGTTCAAATGACTGAGTTACACTATATCATTTTGTGGTGTATTCATTAAAAATAATATTTATTGTGAACAACCTTGTATCTGCCATTTTGGGAGATAACATTCCTTTGCAGGAATACATAAGGATCTCATTTCATGTTAAGGGCTTAATCCTGATAGATGCTAAAAACCCTCAACAGCTAGTGAGGGCACCCAAGCACCCTCTCAGATTCAGGCTTTTGGGTGAAATCTATACATGGGGCTGGATTCACAAAGGAACTTGGCTGTGGTGATGCTGAGTGTTGCCATGACTAATTTTAGGTACTTAGAAAAACCACTGAGATTCACAAAGCCTGAGTTCAGTGCCTTGACTCCCTATACAATGAATGTGGATAGGTGCTTTAGAATGGGATTCATTAAAGCCAGCACACTGTGAAGTTCTTTGACTAAACTAGCCAATGGGACATTTCAAGCTGAGGGGTGTGCACAAAACCCCACCCCTCTCAGAGATAGGCCCCCAAGCCTGGGCTACAGGGAGTTGCCTACCTCTGCTTGGGATTCTCAGCTGCCAATCTTCTCTTGGCATTAAGGCATCTACACTATTTTAACAAGAAGCTGGGAATGGGGAAAAAGAGGAGGCGGGACCTCCCTCATCACTTTTAAACCAGTGGTTAGGGTACTCCTCTGGAATGTGGGAAATCCAAGGTTCAAGCCCCACCTGAGAGGGAGAAGGGACTTGAAGGGGGTTCTGCTACCTTGCAGGCGAGCGTTCTAACTATTAGGTATGGATTAGTCTTATGCGGGCTCCCTCAGTTTCTCCTGCTGAAGCTGTTCAACTGTGGATAATAAATCAAAAAAACTGGGACAGAGGGACTTAATCCTTGGTCTCCTGCTTCCCAGGGGAGTGCTCTAGCCATCAGGTTTCAGTGTCATTCTCTTGCTCTCCTCTCTTTTCCACTCCCCCATGATTCTTTCCTTATGTATTCACAGCTTCAACAGGAGAGACTGAGAGGGTGCCACATTTGCATATCCCATAGTCCAGTGGCTAAGGCACTCAGTGAAAGGAGGTAGATCCCCATTCAAATATCTTCTCCTCCTCAGATGAGGGGGAGATTTGAATTGGGGGTCTCCCACATCAGATGAGTACCCTAACTACTGAGCTAAAGGGTCTGAGGGAGGTCCTCCCTTCACCCCTAAGCCTCTGTGTTTAGGTTCACCTATAGGGGCCTGATCTGGTAGGTGAAGTCAGAACATGCTTACTGGACAGGGAACCCTTGGTGAGTTAGGCAAAGGAACGCCTATTTTCCTCAGTATGTGAATCACTCTAGGGCAGGGGTTGGCAACCTGTCAGAAGTGGTGTACCAGGTCTTCATTTATTCACTCTAATTTAAGGTTTTGCGTGCCAATAATACATTTTAATGTTTTTAGAAGGTTTCTTTCTATAAGTCTATAATATATAACTAAACTATTGTTGTATGTAAAGTAAATCAGGTTTTTAAAATGTTTAAGAAGCTTCATTTAAAATTAAATTAAAATGCAGAGCCCCCCAGACCGGTGGCCAGGACCCGGGCAGTGTGAGTGCCACTGAAAATCAGCTTGTGTGCTGTCTTTGGCTTGCATGTCATAGGTTGCCTACTCCTGATCTAGGGCTTAGGCCTCCAGATGCTGGTGTGGGCTGCAGTGTACATGTTCAGAGGCCGAAATATAGACAAGGAAATTCTACTGCACAAATTTAGGTGCAGAGTGATTTTAGGCACCTACAGAGTCCAGGGACAGCAGAGTGGGGGGTTTTGTGAATCCCAATGGGGTCTGATTCTGAGATTTAAGCACTGAAAGTGGCAGTGAATCCAGCCCATGATGCAGAGTGCCAGCAAACTCTCATAGCAGGTTACATGCCATAAATATGAGCGGAACAGTCATACAGCAGTGGACCCACTTAGGTTGGCGTGAAAGATAACAATGAGGGTAGGCCAGGAGAGAGACCACAGAATCTATGATTTTGCAGACTTGGTAACCCCAGACTCCAGCACAACTCGTGCAGAGTGGCTGTGGCTGTTCTTCCAGCTGATAGGATGGAACGGCATGTACTGTGAGGAACTGTACAGCAATCCTGCTCACTGGCTCCAAGATTATCCAGCCTCCTCCAGCCACAAACAGGGCCAATGAAGGTGGAACTGATTTTCTCTTTCTTTCTTTCTTTCTTTCTTTCTTTCTTTCTTTCTTTCTTTCTTTCTTCAGACAAACAGCAAAAATCATGCAATCTCGACTAATGTAAAACTCCTAGTCAGTGTAGTCAGTGTAAGGTCTAAGTAATAACTTCAGGGTTTGCCCCATAACAACTAAATAAAGAATATGAGGAACCGCTTGCTTTTCCCATGAGATAATATTAGCCAGCCATATTCTGCTGCTATAAAATTTACACTTTATATTGTCAGAAAAAGGACAATTCTATCATTCCCCACACTTACAGTATCATTAATTATCAGGGTTTGAAATGCCCCTTTTTCCATTTCGTTCCATCCTCCTTGGAAGTGACACATCCATTGACTGCATGGCTGAAAGATCTTTATTTAAGCTATAATGACCAATGGCAATTGCATTCCTTGGCAGTTAATGATAAGATGGAGGAGACCAGTGCATGAGGCTAAGTCAAGGGACCTGAACCCAAATAGTTATTAACTGAAATTAAGTGTCCTTGGTGATTATTGTTACTATTATAAATGGTGCACTTAAAAAAAATGGAAAGAACAAGTAAAGTAATTCCCTTTATGTGTGAGGAAAAGTCAGACAAAGTTAAAGTGGCCATGACACAGCCATAGATACTCTGATTAGGAGTATTGTTTTTTTGCCTAGCAGTTCAAGATGGGGGTAGGGACCAAAAGGGGCACAAAGCTTAATTATCCACATTAAATAAACCGGCAATAGAGCTGGCAACACTTTGCATTATAATATGCAATTAATTTAAATGGTACTTTTTCTAGAGAGACCAAATTATGGATCCAATCCTGCAGTCCTTAATCTGTATTTAGACAACAGCCCTGCCCCAAAGAGCTAATAATATAAATCAATAAGAAATAACGTATTCTCCAGGGTCACACAGATGCTCAGTGTTGGAGCCAGGAATTAACCAGATTTCCTGATTCTCAGTCCTGCATCTTCTGGACCATGTTCTCTCTCAGCACTACCTTACTTCAATGACTGGGTAAGGATTACAGGATGGTTTCCTATCCCATCACACAATTCAGATTTTCCAGGGAACACCGAACTTTTAAACTACCTAAGAGTATAGCAATCAACAATGCCTATGCCATGACACTTGGTACTTACTAGCAGTAGAGTTATACTTTGCATCTTCATTCTCACCTAATTTGAGAGGAGGCTATGTTATGGCTCCCTAACAGATTTAATTTCAATCTCCACACAACTAATTTTCAAAGCAAGGAAACTAAAATGAAAAGAGGCATCATATATAATACACAAGGGATCAATATGCAACCAAATAGTGGGAACATTTTCTTACAAAAGATCTTCTGTATATTTTTATCATGATCAATACTTTTTTCTTAGAAGATGTCATTAATCACATCCAGATAGATTTGGGACTGATAGGAGAGAACCGCAAAATACCTAGCAATTTGTGTGGAAAACAAAGCTGGGCAAATTATAATGCTGTTGCCTCTCTCTATAGGTACTTTCATACGTGTTGCATTAACCACAAGATGGAAATTATGGGTCAGAGACTTTGTGCTACACTACTGGAGGATTTTGGTCATTGAAGTTGTATGAATGATCACTTTAATGCAATGGAGTTAGTTGATGTAGGCCACACACCCACATTGTTGCTGGCTTAATGGAAAAGGGGGTGTCACCATCTGAAAGAGGGTGTGGCTGGGATGACACTCCTCTACACCAATCCTGGGTTACGTATTCTGCCCTGTGTGGCTGTTACAAACCAGCATAGTTTAGTGAAGCCCTGATGCTGTGTTAGTAAATAGCCTGGTTAGGACATGCATTAAATGATATGTGATCAAATGGGTGCTTCATGCTAGCATTGCATATCATCTTTCCCCTCTCTGTGTATCAGGAATACCAGAGGATGCGGCACAATGACTCATAATATTTATTATTAGCGGTGATACCTTCACAGGACCTTACATCCAAACCAATGCACTTTACAAACATTAATTAATTATGACTCTCAGTACTCTTGTAAAGTGGATAGCACTTGTTCAAGGTCATACAGCAAGCTGCTGATAGAGCAGGACCAGAGAACCCTGAAACAGAGCTGTCAAGAGATGGACTAACAGAGTTGAGTATAGTTCCTGAATTTTAGCCCCAAATTGAAATGGAAATTGTACAAAATCTATGAAGGCTAAATAACGCCATATTACATGTGTGTACTTCCTGGTTTCTGAACAGCACTAGAAAATGAAGTATTTGGGTCCTGATCAGAAGCAGAATGTAAAGCAAATTAGATTTAAAATAAAAAGTCTGTCTGTTCTCATGAGATTACTAGCCCAGTTTTGAGGATTCAAGAGGCCAAACAGATAAGCATATAGATTCAGGATAATTTTCTGAACTGAACTGCCAGAACCTTTTGAGATATGTCTATCTGTTCTTGTAACTGACCTAGTTATTAGAGTACCCCCTATAAAATGGATAGGACTTGCTCAAGTTCACATAGGAAGCCATGTATCTTTTTTTCATGATGGGCCTGATACTGCTCTCTTTCCTCATTGAAGGGGGAAAAAAGACTGCAGGGTTGGGCATGTTTTTTTCCCACTGGAATTTTCTGTATAGAAAATAAAATTTCTGGCCCCGTTTTAAAAGGAATTAAAAGAAAGACAAATCTGTTATGACTGTAAATTTAGAAGCACATTTGGTATGAAAATGTTTAATGTGTGTTTTATCTAAGAAGGCTGACACTTCTTAAAATTATAATTACCAAGTTTACCGTTGTAATTTAGAAAACTCTTTGTGAAAAAGAAACAAATGCCTTTCCACAGCAATAAGGAATGGTGAGCACTATTAATAAGCATTTATCATCATTTTTAGGGAATATTTAATGTTTATGTTCATTCTCACTTTCCCCTTATTTGTTTTATTCAGACAATTAGCAGCAGCATGCAGGCGTAGCTTTCCTTAGGCAGTTGTCTCTGCATAGTATTTTGTACTGCATTTGTACTGAAAACCCCTCAAAACATTTAAAGCTTTCTATACTAAGAAGGGGAGTAACTCTAATCCTGGGAGGTCTTTAAATCTTATAAAATGCTTCACATTGGTGGAGCCACTATGTGATTTGATCTCAAATTGCTACACGTTGTCAGCTGCAAATTGCGATGTTTGGCCTCCTTTGTTTGATCACCCATAGTTCTTCTTGCCACAAGCAATTACTTTTACAGTAGCAAGTCTTATCATCACTACAACCTCCCCTGTTTGTAACAGAATTGTCCCCAGACATAGTGAAAGCAAACTTAAAATGTTGATGGGATCTACCCAGGTTTAACAGGCTGTAACATAGTTTGGGACACAGGTTGAGTCTATGCTAAAAGTCAGACCCATGTCTTAACTGCGTTGGGGGTAACAGAACTGGTATCGTAATCCCCCAACACTCTTTTGTGGTATACTCAGGCTCTTTATACTCTTGGGGTCTACTGGGAGAGGGCTGAGAGATGAAGCACGATTGAAAGTTAAAAGATGACCAGATTTTGCCAACGAGACAAAAAATAAAGCATGTTAACCAATGAAAACCCCCACCAACAAACAGGGAATACTACTATGATAAACTTATCTGTTACCTGGTCACATGCCGATTGATATATTTTATTATTCTGGGAAGTGATATTTTACCTCTTTTCCAACTCCTGACTTTAAATTTTTTCCATGCTCCTCTTTATGCTTGAAATTATCTCTGACCCCTTGTGTGGGAATCAGCCACACTTTCTTCTTTCCTCTCCACAATTTCCTCTTTAGCTCACTCCTTCCACAACACCTTTCAACAGTGTCCACTGGATAGATAATGATCTTTCATTTAACAAAGCTTACTTTTGCCCAGACTCAGCAGTTTTCAAACTTTTTGAGCTAAGCCCGCTCTTTGAGTTACAATTTTTGGTTGTGCCTCCCCCCAACCCAGACAAAAAGAGGCAAGTCAGGGGGTGGAGGTGGCACTCCCTCTCCAAGCCCTTGCAGGCTGAAGCGTGAGCCCCACTAGAATAGACTGAAGCTCGAGCCACCTGGCGTCACCTCTCCTCTCCCCCCCGAATATTCCTTGGTGTTTCCCACAGTTTGAAAATCTGTGCCCTAACTTATGTGAGGTTTTTGCCTGACCACTGTATTAATTGTGGCTGATTTGACTGGAAGCTCCTTTGGGGCAGGGATTTCTACATTTGTATAGTGTCACCCACATGTATGGTGCTCAAGTGAACAATACATAGCAATAGTAAGTCTTATATTCATTGTGTGCCATGTTCAACTGTAAGTTTGTGATGATAAAAGCTCTGAGGTACACGCGACACAACAGCAATTTCCATTGAAAAGAAAGTGTTTGTAAACTAACACAAGGAATTAAGGAATATCATATTCTGGGGGGGAAATACCTAAAATATCTTACATGAACAAACTCAGGGTGAAATTACTTTACCCACATCAATAACAAATAACCAGGCTTTTTACAAGTGGGCTGGGAAGTTAAATATACTCATCCAACCCTGGGCAGCACACAGCTGCCATTGTAGCCTATGAGCTACAGTAAAGGTTGCTTTCTCTCCTTATCACTTGTGCAGTGTGTTGGGGCCAATCCACATTAATATAAATTCCATGAATCATCCCCTGGCCTGCCCAGTTGCTGACCTCCATATGGCTGATAGTGGGCCAGCATGTGAATTTCACCTTAAAGTATTTATTACTGCTGCCTTGAAATCCTAGAGTATGTTAACTATGCAACCCAATGACATAGAAAAACATGCACATTCTTTTTAATCATCTAGATAAGTGGCTCTCAACCTTTACAAACTACTGTACCTTTTTCAGGAATATGATATGTCTTGCATATCCCCAAGTTTTACCTTACCTAAAAAACTATTTGCTTACAGGTTTCAGAGTAGCAGCCGTGTTAGTCTGTATTCGCAAAAAGAAAAGGAGTACAAGTACTCCTTTTCTTTTTGCGAATACAGACTAACACGGCTGCTACTCTGAAACCTGTGATTATGCAAGGCACTGAATTTAGCCGTATAGAGTGGAAATCTGTCAACTTCATGAAAAAACTCGCACAGATACAGACAGACATCATCTTCCTTTCCAAATGCAAACAGATGGACATCATACCGAAAGGACTGAAGGTAAAAAATCCATTACAATCTACATACCACACAGACTATGCTGACAGCTTGTGCCACACACTCTCAAGGAAACTGCGGAACCACCTGATCAACATCCTCTACAGCAAACAGGGAAAGATTAAGAATGAGCTCTCAAAACTGGATACTCTCATAAAGAACCAACCTTCCACACAAACTTCCTCGTGGCTGGACTTTACAAAAACTAGACAAGCCATTTACAAAACACACTTTGATTCTCTACAAAAGAAAAAGGACACTAAGCTATCTAAACTACTACATGCCACAAGGGGCCACAACAATGGTTCCCGTAACCCACTCAGCAATATTGTTAATCTATCCAACTATACTCTTAGCCCAGCGGAAGAATCTGTCCTATCTCGGGGCCTCTCCTTTTGCCCCTCCACCCCCACGAACATGATACAGTTCTGTGGTGACCTAGAATCCTATTTTCGACGTCTCAGACTCAAGGAATATTTCCAACACACCTCTGACCAACATATTAACCCACAGAGACCTTCCTGCCAACACTACAAAAAGAAGGATTCTGGGTGGACTCCTCCTGAAGGTCGAAACAGCAGCCTGGATTTCTACATTTGTTAGTCTCTAAGGTGCCACAAGTACTCCTTTTCTATTTGCTTACAAAATCAGACATAAAAATACAAAGTGTCACAGTACCCTACTACTGAAAAATTGCTTACTTTCTCATTTTCACCATATAATTATAAAATATGTCAACATGGAATATAAATTTTGTACAGTAAAAGCTGATTTTTCCGGCACTTCACCACCTGGAAAGCTCTATAAATTGGCATTTCTTATCTTCATTGAAATTCCGGTTTATAGTCCAGTTGGCACGCTGCCTCCACCAGCAGGTGCCACCCCCGCAGCTCCCATTGGACGCAGTTCCCAACCAATGGGAACTGCGGAGCTAGCACTCGGGGCGGGATGGGGGCAGTGTGCGGAGCTGCCTGCCGTGCCTGCGCCTAGGAGCCAGGACAGGTCACGCTTGTGAGGAGCTGCCTGAGGTGAGTGCCCTCCAGATCTGGCATCCCATGCCGCCAACCCGAGCCCCCTTCTACACCCAAACTCCCTCTCAGGGCCTGCGACCCACATCTCCTCCTACATCCAAATTCCCTCCTTAATTAACCAGTATTTTTCACTTACCGCCCTACCCCACATTTCCTCAACATGCCAGATAGAACAGCTTTTACTGTACTTATGTTACAGCTTTTACTGTACTTACATTTCATTTGACTGTACTTACATTATACAGTGCAGTATAAACAAGTTATTGTCTGCATGAAATTTTAGTTTGTACTGACTTTGCTAATACTTTTTATGTAGGCCTTTGTAAAACTAGGCAAATATCTAGATGAGTTGATGTAGCCCCTGGAATACCTCTGCATATCCCCAGGGGCACACGTATCCTTGGTTGAGAACCACTGAATATCCTTTGTGCATATGTTAGGGGAATGTTTGTACAAATTTCAAATCACTACATGCATAAATATATGAACTAATTGAACTAATATACATTACAGTAGCTGCTAGCAACCTTTCTATTCAGCTTCCAAGTCTAGTTACATTGAATTCCCATTCAAGTCTCTTTGGTTTATTTGAACCATGGAAAAAAAAGGAGTACTTGTGGCACCTTAGAGACTAACAAATTTATTTGAGCATAAGCTTTCGTAAGCTACAACTCACTTCATCAGATAATAATTATACTCAGGTTATGCACTCTGGCTTTATTGCAACCCAAAATATTACACACATTTTCACCTTCCGACTTTAATTTAAAATAGAGATGTGCCAAATAGTGAGATTACAATTGGTCCCTGAAAAGTCAACGCCACTGTGATTAGAATATTAAAAAGCATCAGAGAAATACTTTGATTCCCCCCCCCATTAGTTATACACCACAGGACATGTTTTATCAGAACAAGGTGTTCCAGAATGTGTGATCATACTTTTTAATAATATCGCTATTTATGATATGATGTACATGCACACACACATAGCCCGTTTGGTGATATTAACGTAAAAATACATGACAATCTGGGTTAAAACTGGGAGTCAATGGAGACCTGATCAAAGAGAGGCAAATATATTGCCTGCTACCCCAAAAGGGGCAGAACAGAAGTTGCCGGACTGTGGACGCATTGCAACCTAGAAATAGCCGCGTGAGAAAGGCCATAAAAAGTGAAAAGAAAAGGAGTACTTGTGGCACCTTAGAGACTAACAAATTTGAATTACCAAAATCAATTCCTGAGGTAACCAAGACATGAATAATATTTTAGCAGCCTGCCTGTTAAAATACGTACAGCTGCAAGAAATGTTTGTGAGGGAAAAAATAGAACCTTCTAAGTAGGAGATGTAAAAGTAATAAAGCCTACCTTCCGTTTCCAAGATGAAACAAATAATTAAAGTGATGGTACTTATTTGAGTAAGACATAATGGTTCATTTCTGAAGTCTTTTAAAAAAAATTATATTGATTGTACCTAAAAAGTCAAAATTTTCCGAAAAAAGTTAGGCTCCTCAGTCCTTATTTAATTACTTAAATAACTAGCCTAATTTTCAAAAGTGCTAAGCACTTAGCATCTTCCATTGGAGGCAACTTTAGGCATATTTTTAGGCACCAATTTTTATACCTTACCCAAAGCAGAGCATGCTGTACTTGTGACAATATTCTTTAACTTCTATGGTTTCTCCAGATAGTGCTGGGTGGTACATATGGGTATTTTTTTTATTAGTTTTTGTGGCAAAACTGTAATCACATATTAAATATGCCATTGTTTCTGTAGGTGTTCATGCATTATTTTGCTTCACTTTTACTTTTAAAAATACATTGGTTTATGGAAGTCACCCTTTGCTGTTGAGTAGAAATGACAAATCACTTCAGGAAAACATTGACTATTAAGGGCCATATCATGATCTCAACTCATAAAAGCAGCTCTCATTATTTGTGAGAGCTGATTATGCATCACAAAGCCATTGGTGTTTTGATACATTGGTGCTGTTATGCTAAACAACTAATGACGATAAAAACAGTTATACAGTGCTTTATCTGTTCAAAGTGCTATACAAATATTAGCTAGGCAGTCAGGTACTGGAGTTACTGGAAATACATAAATTAAAATAATTATATAATTAAAACTGATCGTTTCCTATTTATTGTCAGCACTGAAGTAGGACGTGTGGAAACTACGTAGCACTAGTACAACAGTACTTCATGGGTTAGTGGTTCATACTTATCTAAAGGCACAAGCAGAATTTCTCTTATATTTGTAGTCTCTATTTGTACTGAAACATGAATTCCATTAGGTTCCGTAAGCATTCATCTGGATTTTCAAAGGCATTTGAGGGAGTTAGGCACCCAGATTTTATTAAAATTTAATGGGAGTTGGGCACTTAACTTCCATTTGTGCCTTTTAAAATCTCCTTATATTTTATTTGGTATATTAGGGTACACCGAAAATACTGAATACACATTTTATCTGATTCCTCCTCATGTAATTTGTGCTTAAATTAGTTTAAATATTGCACTTTTCTGAAACATTTGGCTTATGTACCTAAGCAACATATTTTTATATTTTGTTATGCACATACTGCATCATGGACTTTGTACCCATCTAAAATCATTGCCTTACATTAAATTACTTGCTTTGGAAACTTTTCCGATACAATCATGTGCATTTGCTCACATACAATGTTCTCAGTAGGGGCATGGTCATATGTCTAAAGGCAGAATCAATCCCTTTACATGTTGAATTCATTAATCTGGTTACACTGATTTTTGGTATGAAAATACAGGATTCTAGAAAATACACTTGAGTTTTTCTGTGAAGGAGAGAAGTATGTTTGAAAAATATTGGTCTGCGTCATTTTTTATTGTTGGATTGAGAAATATATGGTTGAGGTCTTTGGTTATGTTGTACCATCATGTCAGAGAGAATGTCCAGAGATGATGTTGACAGAATATTTTCATGTTTGAAAAACAGTATTGAAAATTATATTGAAAATATACCTCTTAAAAATCTGTCTCCAGTTTCAAAATCTCTGTTCTCACGTACATGTTTTAATGTTAAAAAATCCAGTTTGGGTGGGATAAATGATTATGCAGAGCTGCATATTTTTAACTTTGTGAAAAATATCATCTTACTGAATGTCTGAAGCTGGATTTATTAAATCTGGACAGGTGCTGATGGTACATTATTTCCTAATGCTGACATTCTCCCATGTCTAGAAGACCAGCACAAGGACTGCAGTGCTTAAGTCCCACTTAAACCCTATTTTGATTGCCTGAGTGGTGTCTAAGGCCTTGCACTGGTGCTCTGTGAATTTCACTACAATTTCAGATGAGAGAAGGTATCGTGCCCATTATGCTCATGAACAAATGCACATGCAGGGAAAGGGTCACAAACCCAGGAAGCGACAGTCAGACATCTTGAAGAAACTCAGAGTCAGGACACAGTGCAGTGATCAGCAATCACTAACGGTTATGTTTCAAACGGTAAACAAAAATCCTTGGTATAAAAGAGTGTACACTTCATAAAGTAGCAGAACTACAGATGGTACCGGAAGCGGAAGAGCACTTGATGGGAGAGCACTGTCTGGAAAACATCTAAAGTCAGCATATAAAGGAGAGAGGGACTGTTTCAAGCAGCCATTACACTAAAGAACAGATCAGAGGAACTCCCCTTCCTGCTCCAGAAACCCATCTCCTCTGGAACACAGACGGAAAAAAAAAATTGATAGCCTAAAGCCACCGCTGGAACATGGAGGAATCTTGAAAGAGGCTTAAACAGTGGGGTTTTTTTGCTGTATATGACAGCAATAGATGAACCTGGAAAGTAGCCTTACTGCTAACCATAGCTGGTGTGGGAAGCTCTAGATATTTTTACAGCTTCCAGCTCTCCCCAGAAGACAGTGCAAATTTTGATAAGGTCTGAGGACAATTTGAGACACGCTGCACACCTAGAAAGACTGAAATTCATGGAAGACTCCTTTTTCCCCACACAAAAGTAGAAAAGGAAAACAAAAAGGCACTGACGATTACATCACAGACTTGAAGCATAAGAGCCAATCTTGCAATTTTGGGCCCCTAAGCAATTGCTTGATTAGAGATAGGCTGGTGGGAGTCTACAATGATACAATGCTGCAGGAGCATCTACTGAGAGACTGAGATTTGACTTTGGAAGAACAAACATCAGCAAAGCAGCAGAGCAGACAAAACTGCAAATGCAGGCTTTAAGCAAAGATAATAACAGGGAGACTGCGCAAGAAGTCACTCTGCAGGAGAACAAGAAGGAAACACACAAAAAAGTGGTACACTGACAATAGTCAATATAAGAAAGGGCAAAATACCCAACTGCAGCAGCAACACATTTTATGGCAGGGCTAGCCCAGTGTGTGGAACCAAACAAGTGTACAGGCAATGCCCAGCATTTGGACAAAAGTGCAGAGTGCATCACAAGTACAACCATTTTGCTCACCAATGCAGCCCACAGAAAACCAGGGCTGCAATAGGCGGGAATGGGTGATAGCTCCAGTGAGGAGGCAGAATATGTTGATGCCATGCGACAAGAACTGGCTCATTACTCTTAATAGTAATGATTCACAAATCACATATAAAGTAGATACAGGGGCTGACACTGTGGAAAACTTTAAAATACAAGCCCCCGCTGGAGAATGAGGCAAACATCCTGACAGCGTACAATGGACTCCCTATTCCAGTGATGGGCAGATGCCGGCTCAATCTGATACACAAGAAAGAAAAGACTAGGCACACCTTTGTTATTGTTACAGGAGACAAAACATCTATATTGGGCCTGGAATCATCTCAACAGTGGGGACTGATATGTCAGCTGTTTAATATAGAACATAACTTGTCTCAAGGCATCAAAACCTTAGTAGAGAAATATATGGATGTGTTCAAAGACTTGGGAAAACTGCCAGTCATACCTAAAATTACTTTGAAGAAGGATACAAACCTTGTTATACACGCAGCCAGGAGCGGCAGATTCCAGCAAGAACTGCAATGTCTCCTACCCATGGAAGTAATAGAAAGAGTTGAGGAACCTACAGCTTGGGTGCCCTCGCTGGTGATTGTACAATAGAGATCTGGATCTTCGTGCTTGTGTCTCCATCCCAAGGAATGAAACACTAACATAATAAGGGAGCATTATCACTTATCCACCAAACATTAAAAAGAAAAGGAGTACTTGTGGCACCCACCTTAGAGACTAACAAATTTAGTTGAGCATAAGCTTTTGTGAGCTACAGCTCACTTCATCTGTAGCTCACAAAAGCTTATGCTCAAATAAATTTGTTAGTCTCTAAGGTGCCACAAGTCCTCCTTTTCTTTTTGCGGATACAGACTAACACGGCTGCTACTCTGAAACCCACCAAACATTAAATCTTAGGAGAGATAGCAGGCACCAAACTTTTCACGATTCTAGATGCATCTAATGGGTTTTAGCAAATGTCCTTGACCTCTGAGATCTCACAGCTGTGTACTTTTAACACTCCTTTCAACAGATACAGCTTCAAATCTTGTGGCATTTGCTCTGCACCTGAAGTATTTCATACAACAATGCAACATTTACTGGATGACATTGAAAGTGTTGAAGTGTACATAGATGATATCCTCATCCGGGGCACTAGAGAACAGGAACACAATACATGGCTGGCAAAAGTTCTGCAGATTGCCAGAGAGGAAAGATTGAAGTTGAGCACAAAGAAGTGCCAGTTCATGAAGACAGAACTTCTCTATTTAGGGTAAATCCTATCAGAAAGTGATGTCAGTCCAGATCCAGCAAAAGTACAAGCCATCCATAGGATGCCAAGCCCAAAGCAAAAAGACTGACAAGTTTTGACAAGTATGTAAGTATTGTGATTGACTCAGCAAATTCATAGATAACCTGGCTGATAAAACAGAAAATGTGAGAAAATTATGACTTAATGGTGTGTATAGGAACTGGACTATAGAGCGTGAAAATGAATACAACACACTGAAAAGATTACTTGCAGGTGCTCCCACGCAACAATATTTTGGCATCTCATGCCTTGCAAAGTTATCCACAGATTCTCCTAAGGATGGATTAGGTGCAGTGCTACTTCAGAAGAAAGGCTGTGCTGTAGTCCTACAGCGTATGCATTGAGAGCTTTCACAAATTTAGAGCACAGACTGAAAAGGGAATACTAGGAAATACTAGGGAATACTCGGAATGGTATTTGGCTGTAATATTTTTTACAACTACATTTATAGAATAGCTTTTGTAATTGAAACAGATCATAAACTACTGATAACCATTTCAAGAAGGAACTGCCTAGAATTCAGAGACTTCTAATGAAGCTTCTAAAATATGACTCTGTCATTGAATTAACTCTGGGAAACCGTTTAATCATGGTAGATATGGTATCCAGGATCTGAGATGAATCTCAGAGAGCTGTGGATCCAGAAACTGAAACAGAGAGATATTCCCATCAACATGACAAAATATTCAGAAGCCGTTTTACCTCACACATGGGCACAGCTAAAAAGTGCTACAGTGAAGGATGAGATGCTGCAGTTCATGATTCATGCTCTACACTTTGGAGGGAAAACACAATTCATGCCTAAACAGTATGTTCTTTCACGCACAAGCTGTCTATGGTTGAAAATGTTTTTGTCGTAAGTAAGAGCATTGTGATTCCATTTGAACTCAGAAAAAATGCACTAAAGACCATTCAAGAAGGGCATTTGGGTATAGAGAAGTGCAAAAGAAAGTCACGGGTAGCACTCTGTTGTCCAGGCATGAATGATGACATCACTGACATAGTAAATAGTTGTGCCACATGGGTAATGAGCTTGCAAAATTTGGCATAAAAATCATTAGGTGGCTGTTTAAAAATGCAACACGTGATGGAAGACCCTCCTCTTGCCTTGCTGAATCACAGAGCTGTACCATTACAGTGTGGTAAGTCACCTGCAGAGCTTTTGCTAGGACATCAGATAAGAACTAAACTTCCTCATCTGAAGATGAAACAAGGTGCAGTTAAGGAACAGATGCACAAATGAGTGCACAAGGACGGGAAAGATGTAAAGATATTAAAAAGTTCCACTGTGGCAAAACATCCATGTGCCTGAGGTAACTACACTCTGGAGAAGCTGTTAAAATTTAGAATAATGGTTCTCAGGGAGATAAGGCTGAGGTGATTAAGCTGGTTGCTCCAAGATCATATGAGATCAAAACAAAATAGGAATTTTTGTTGAGATGGAACTGTAAGCATCTTTTACCAGTACAAGTGATAAGCATCCCAGATGAGCTACCTCCACACACAGTGCAGGACTTACCAGCAAAACCACCTACACATCAAACTGGGCACATCCCAGTAGTCATACCAAGACATACCAAAATGATACAGTCTGCTGAGACGACTAAGGATGTGGACTTATCAGACACAAGATCATTAGATAACCAGGCCGATTACCCGCCAAACACACCACCATAGTCACAGGAAACCGATGCTGTCCCAAGACTTCCAACGGAGACGAGGACACATTGTGGAAGAACTGAAACCCAAAGAGACTAACTGAAAGCTCCTGACCAGCAGGGAAATCACATCTCACCATTTTATGAAGAATTGCAATATTGTTTTGTTCATTTGGTGTTAATAAAAAGGGTGTGCTGTGTTTGCTAATGAACTAATGCATAAGCAGAGAAAGGGACACAAACTCAAGAAGTTGTAGTCAGACATCTTGCAGAAACTCAGGTCAATACAGAGACAGGACACAGTGCGGTGATAAGCAACAAAGTCACCATTAACAGTTTTGTTTCAAATGTTAAATAAACACCCTTTGTACAAAATAGCATATGCTTCATAAAGTAGCAGAACAACATAGGCATGAGATACTGTAGGCCACATTTTCAAGAGCTCACATTTAGGCACCAGAAGAGGGATCTAGATTTCTGAAAGAGCTTTCACTTAGAGTGCTGATCCGTTTTTAAAATCTGGCCCTAAGTGTCATAATAGGAACTCATGGGAGCTGAGCACTTCGGAAAATCTGTCCTCCCCCACCCAAATGGTACTGCACATTTGAAAAATCTGGTGATGAGGCTTTTTGAAAATCTGGCCATATGTGACTTATTGTGTATAGGCCTCTGATTTTTTTTTCCATGGTGGAGAATAATTGATATGTGTTCTCAGACTGCTATGAACCAGTGTGAAAGAATGCACATGTTATGATAAAATGAAAAGTTGTAGGTATTTAGGTTGCTTGTGTTTTGGGCACTGGCGGATTAGGGTTTTGTGGGACCCTGGGCCAGAGCAAGTGGGGCCCCTCCCATTGCTTCTGCCTGCAGTCCCTCCCAGTTCCCTCCCCGGAACTCCTGCCTGGGGGGAACAGGGTTGGAGGCTCTGCCTGCCTGGTGCTCCTGCTGTGGGGGGAGTGGGGTCAGGTCATGGGGGCACCCATTTTTCTGGGGTCCCCCAATTGGCTGGGGCCCTTGGACAAAGTGGTTAATCTGCCACTGGTTTGGGGTGGGGGTTGGGTTGTTTTGTTCTGTTTCTGAGGATGGAGTTCTGAAGAGAGGTTAGATCTGAGAGTGATGAGTCAGGATTCCTGGATTCAATTCCTGGCTCTGCCATTGAGGGTGAGTCTAGTGTAGGTGTGGTTGCAGCAGAGGTAGGCATATCTATATTAGCTTTAATCTAGCTAGCACAAATAACAATAATAGTGAAGATAAAGTAGATCAGGTTTCAGTGTGGGCTAGACCCCCAAGTACAAACCCACTGGGGACCCTGGGTACGTACATGGGTTGCTAGCCCATGCTAAAGCCTGTGCCAGCACATCTTCCCTACTTTTTTTTTTACCAGTGTTAGATAGATTAAAGCTAGCATGCTACAATCACACCTTCACTTTGCTGAGTGTGAATTGCTGTGTGATCAGGGGCAAAATACTAAATGTGCACATGTCTGCACACACCTTTTTGAAAATACAGGCCACACCTTATCCATCTGTATATGGGTAGTCTCCTTCTAGTACAACAGTTTTAACAGGAGTGTTGTGAGGACACATTCATTTTACGTCTGAGAGATACCTGGAGATCTATGTATCAAAGTGTCCCCAGAGTTGGGAGATGGGTTATCTTCAGAAACCCAAGTTTACAGAAGACAATTTTAGTAGATGTACAGGTAGAAGAAAGGAAATCACTACCTAAATTAGAATTGGAGGAACAGAACATTAGCTGGTGCCAATGAGCATAACTCCACTGACTTTACTACTGAGAATGTGACCCTGAAAATGGTCTGGAGTGCTGCAAAAATACTAGCTATGTTCTGGGTGACAGGCAAAGATTTTTAACTGAAAAAACTGAATAGCGCAAAAGGATTTTTAATCTCAAGTATTGCATAAGAGTAAAGGTGCCACTTCATGCCTTGAAAGAAAATACGTGCATCAACAGAAAGGAAAATGCACTGCAAGGAATGTGTGCATAATGCTTCACACAAGCACAGTGTGAGAACACACAGCACAACCCAGCAGACACCCACTAAAAACTGCCAAGGTGGAGTTAGGGTGTGACAGGAGGAAGAGGTTTTCATTTTGTAGTAAAAGTTCACTACAAACCTCTTATTTTGTTTTATGTTGGTATCATTTTCTACTTTTCTGCAGTAGCCTTGTTTTAACTATGTATCCCCCTCATCTTCTCTAGTTTTCATAATTATTACATCTATTCAATTTAATCCCTGCCCTCTACAATCTGTAGGGCAGGCAGTGACACTGCTCAGCCGGACAGTATTCCTTCCAGGGCTCTCATGTTGTATTAATGGGGAAGTAATTTGTGACAACCCTTTATGGGGTATAAAATACTCTCTTCCATGCATCTAACCAGCTCCACTCACCAGTGCATATAGAGGGCTGGGTGCCATGGTTCTGCCTTCCGACCACACACTTTCTCAAGGAAGGAGCACCTCTGGAACAACCCCTCTGCTCCTCAGCGCCAGGAGCTAGGATCTGGGAAGCTCTAACACAAGCTCAAAAAGGGTGGGGGCATCCTAACTCTCCTTTACTCCCCTATACGGCCACCTTCATGTTAGGCACAATTCTTAGCAGAGTTCCAACATAATTTCCCTATCCCTGCCATTCTCCCCGCAAGTTTCAGCTATTCTTTTCCTTTTATATATACAAACTATTCTGGGAGCTAGCAGCAGTGCTCAGCACCTATCAGGATCGGGCCCTATCATATAACAAACCAATGACAACAAACTCATCTTTATACATATCACTTCATTGATTATAAACCAAAGACTTACACAGACAATCCAATAGGTTTCATTACCAAGCTATGTTGTTGGAGAGTAAAAATAAAATTCTGTGTGCATTTTAATCAATAGAGCAAATATAAATCTCATGATGCAACACATCAAGTCTTTGTATTTTGGCCTGCACACTTTGAAGTCTGTTAAATGGCCACTTTAATTTTAAAACCGATCACTCAGAAAAACTAAATGGATAAACTCTTTATAACATTTTTCCTATGACAAAACACACTTAGTAAAAACAAAAGCATTATCATAAAACTGCATAATAAGTTGTCACTTATGGATTCTTTTATTTGGGTATGAGTTTATGAACTTTATTCTAAAAAAGGAAGAAAGGCAAATAATTTTAGCTGACAAGTTTTGCTTTGCAAAGAGCTCTGAGTAAATGTTATGAACAAGACTAGAAACCCAAATGTCCCAGAAGAACTAGAGAGGGAGAAATTACAGGAGCAAACAGATTCTGCTTAGAAGTTATTGGTTTCCTTATTCTCTTTCTCCATGTAGTCTAACATCCTCACTGCCAAACACACAATGTCTGTGTATTTTATAAAATGGAGGGTGGAGGGGTGGGGAGGGGAGAGGGAGCTCAATCGCAAAACTTTCAGATGAATATGCTTGGTCACATGTAGAATACTCATATTTGCACACAAAAAAGGTCCTATTCCAAATGTATGAATAAAGACCTGACTTCCTTAAACAGGATATCAATAAGCAGCAACATGATAAAAGCATATAAATAATAACTAGTACAGAGGAAGTAGATCATGAATTTCTGTTCTCTCTGGCTGCCTAATAACACAAGAGCACAGGGACACTTTTCACACAGTGTGTAATTAGACTGTGGAACTCTTTGCTACTGTAGGTCAATGATGACAAGAATTTAGCAATATTCAGGAAGGGATTGGACATTTATATGAACAACAAGAATATCCAGAATTACAATTAATGGTAATAATTTAGCAATTGATATTAATCCTCATGCTTAAGGCAGTCTGGAATTATTAGAGTCCAGGATGAGACTTAATATGGGGGGCAGATTATCCCACATCTGCTTGTGGAGGGGTTCTTATACCTTCTTCTGAACATCTGGTACCAGCCACTGTCAGAGACAGGATAGAGAACTAGATGGACCTCATAGCTGATCTAGTATGGCAATACCTATGTTTCTTTTGTGAAACAGAAAAGAAAAGAAAAGTGCATGTACAAAATTGTACTGCAATTGGCAAGGATGTTTGCAAATACATTTCCCCTAGTTTCTCCTTTGCCGTAATCCATGACAATACTCTCCTGGAAAGGAAGACAGACTTAAAGCTTCTACTGTCTGTTGGTTCCTTGGTGGCCTATGTTAAATGAACTGGTGGACAACGTCACACAATCCACTGTCTCAAGAAGCACCTTTGTTGAGAACTCGAGGACAAGTATACATTACGCATGGGAAGAATTACCATCTGTAGTACTAGCCTCTTCTAGTCAGATTTTAGGCAGGTTGCACCAGATCCTCAGATGGTGTAAATTGTCATCGCTCTATAGAAGATAGTGAATCTGTGCCTTTGCTTCTAGAGAAGGCAATCAAGCAATTTACACCACCTGAGGATACAGTCCATTACTGGGACAGGGAGGGGAAGTTTGCCCTGTATTATTTCTTTTATGGATAAATTAGATGGCCTCTGTATTCAATGCTGTCAATCCAGCATCCTTCATGAGCACACAAATTCATCTCAAGTTAAAAAAAAGTCTCTGGTGAAATCCCAGCCCCAATATAATCAATGGGAGTTTTGCTTTGCTCTACATGCTGCATGAGTCATAGCAACCATCTGAGAGGTAAATGACCTTTTAGGAAAGTCTCTTGCTGGTGGCAACCAAGAATTTTCAAAACATTAAATTATAGAAGCTAACAAAATAGATAAAACTGCATTAAAAGGATTCAACTTTAGACAATATGCCACCCAGTAAGCAAAAGTACCATTCCTAGAAAAGCTGATTTCAGAGTAGCAGCCGTGTTAGTCTGTATTCGCAAAAAGAAAAGGAGTACTTGTGGCACCCTAGAGACTAACAAATTTATTAGAGCATAAGCTTTCGTGAGCTACAGCTCACTTCATCGGATGCATTTGGTGGAAAAAACAGAGGGGAGATTTATATACACACACAGAGAACATGAAACAATGGGTTTATCATACACACTGTAAGGAGAGTGATCACTTAAGATAAGCCATCACCAGAAGTGGGGGGGGGGAAGGAGGAAAACCTTTCATGGTGACAAGCAAGGTAGGCTAATTCCAGCAGTTAACAAGAATATCTGAGGAACAGTGGGGGGTGGGGTGGGGGGGAGAAATAACATGGGGAAATAGTTTAACTTTGTGTAATGACTCATCCATTCCCAGTCTCTATTCAAGCCCAAGTTAATTGTATCCAGTTTGCAAATTAATTCCAATTCAGCAGTCTCTTTATGAGAGTATCCAGTTCTGAGAGCTCATTCTTAATCTTTCCCTGTTTGCTGTAGAGGATGTTGATTGTTAATCTATCCAACTATACTCTTAGCCCAGCAGAAGAATCTGTCCTATCTCGGGGCCTCTCCTTTTGCCCCTCCACCTCCACGAACATGATACAGTTCTGTGGTGACCTAGAATCCTATTTTCGACATCTCAGACTCAAGGAATATTTCCAACACACCTCTGACCAACATATTAACCCACAGAGACCTTCCTACCAACACTACAAAAAGAAGGATTCTGGGTGGACTCCTCCTGAAGGTCGAAACAGCAGCCTGGATTTCTCCATAGAGTGCTTCCGCCGATGTGCACGAGCTGAAATTGTGGAAAAGCAGCATCGCTTACCCCATAACCTCAGCCATGCAGAACACAGTGCCATCCACAGCCTCAGAAACAACTCTGACATCATAATCAAAAAGGCTGACAAAGGAGGTGCTGTCGTCATCATGAGTAGGTCGGAGTATGAACAAGAGGCTACTAGGCAGCTCTCCAACACCACTTTCTACAAGCCATTACCCTCTGATCCCACTGAGAGTTACCAAAAGAAACTACAGCATTTGCTCAAGAAACTCCCTGAAAAAGCACAAGAACAAATCCGCACAGACACAGCCCTGGAGCCCCGACCTGGGGTATTCTATCTGCTACCCAAGATCCATAAACCTGAAAATCCTGGACGCCCCATCATCTCAGGCATTAGCACCCTGACAGCAGGATTGTCTGGCTATGTAGACTCCCTCCTCAGGCCCTTCGTTACCAGCACTCCCAGCTATCTTCGAGACACCACTGACTTCCTGAGGAAACTACAGTCCATTGGTGATCTTCCTAAAAACACCATCCTAGCCACTATGGATGTAGAAGCCCTCTACACCAACATTCCACACAAAGATGGACTACAAGCCGTCAGGAACAGTATCCCCGATACTGTCACGGCTAACCTGGTGGCTGAACTTTGTGACTTTGTCCTCACCCATAACTATTTCACATTGGGGGACAATGTATACCTTCAAATCAGCGGCACTGCGATGGGTACTCGCATGGCCCCACAGTATGCCAACATTTTTATGGCTGACTTAGAACAACACTTCCTCAGCTCTCGTCCCCTAATGCCCCACTCTACTTGCGCTACATTGATGACATCTTCATCATCTGGACCCATGGAAAAGAAGCCCTTGAGGAATTCCACCATAATTTCAACAATTTCCATCCCACCATCAACCTCAGCCTGGACCAGTCCACACAAGAGATCCACTTCCTGGACACTACGGTGCTAGTAAGCGATGGTCACATAAACACCACCCTATATCGGAAACCTACTGACCGCTATTCCTACCTACATGCCTCTAGCTTTCATCCAGATCATACCACTCGATCCATTGTCTACAGCCAAGCTCTGCGATATAACCACATTTGCTCCAACCCCTCAGACAGAGACAAACACCTACAAGATCTCTATCATGCATTCCTACAACTACAATACCCACCTGCTGAAGTGAAGAAACAGATTGACAGAGCCAGAAGAGTACCCAGAAGTCACCTACTACAGGACAGGCCCAACAAAGAAAATAACAGAACGCCACTAGCCATCACCTTCAGCCCCCAACTAAAACCTCTCCAACGCATCATCAAGGAGCTACAACCTATCCTGAAGGACGACCCATCACTCTCACAGATCTTGGGAAACAGGCCAGTACTTGCTTACAGACAGCCCCCCAATCTGAAGCAAATACTCACCAGCAACCACACACCACACAACAGAACCACTAACCCAGGAACCTATCCTTGTAACAAAGCCCGTTGCCAACTCTGTCCACATATCTATTCAGGGGATACCATCATTGGGTCTAATCACATCAGCCACACTATCAGAGGCTCGTTCACCTGCGCATCTACCAATGTGATATATGCCATCATGTGCCAGCAATGCCCCTCTGCCATGTACACTGGCCAAACTGGACAGTCTCTATGTAAAAGAATGAATGGACACAAATCAGACGTCAAGAATTATAACATTCAAAAACCAGTTGGAGAACACTTCAATCTCTCTGGTCACTCGATTACAGACCTAAGAGTGGCTATCCTTCAACAAAAAAGCTTCAAAAACAGACTCCAACGAGAGACTGCTGAATTGGAATTAATTTGCAAACTGGATACAATTAACTTGGGCTTGAATAGAGACTGGGAATGGATGAGTCATTACACAAAGTAAAACTATTTCCCCATGTTATTTCTCCCCCCCACCCCACCCCCCACTGTTCCTCAGATATTAGCTTATCTTAAGTGATCACTCTCCTTACAGTGTGTATGATAAACCCATTGTTTCATGTTCTCTGTGTGTGTATATAAATCTCCCCTCTGTTTTTTCCACCAAATGCATTCGATGAAGTGAGCTGTAGCTCACGAAAGCTTATGCTCTAATAAATTTGTTAGTCTCTAAGGTGCCACAAGTACTCCTTTTCTTTTTTAGAAAAGCTGAGTGAATCAACTAAAGTAACACAGACCCCACCACTCCACTAGTAGAGCTATCAACTCTCATTCTCCTTACTCTTCATATTAATCTGAATACTAAAGATCCAAATGATTGATGAACTTGATTTTATACCCCTATGAATTGTAGGGCTTCACCTAAGGTCAGAATCGCCTGGTACCATATGTAAAAATTAATCTGATTATTTCACTCAAATCAGAACCTATTTGATGTAACAGATTTTTTTTCTGTAAAGTTTAATCTTCATGCTCCCTGAAAATTATTACAGTGCTTTGTTCCTGAATCACAAGTTTATGCTTAGTTGGTTGTCGAACGTTCATTTCTTTTGTAGCAATGGGAGTGCTTTTCTGGTGTGTTAATTTATTTCTGGTGTTGGTGTCATTTACATTGGAGTATTACACTTTAATCAGTTTTCAGAATAGCAGCCATGTTAGTCTGTATTTGCAAAAAGAAAAGGAGTACTTGTGGCACCTTTGAGACTAACAAATTTATTTGAGCATAGGCTTTCGTGAGCTACAGCTCACTTCATTGGATGCATTCAGTGGAAAATAGAGTGGGGAGATTTATATACACAGAGAACATGAAACAATGGGTGTTACCATACACACTGTAAGGAGAGTGATCACTTAAGATGAGCTATTACCAGCAGGAGAGCCGGGGTGGGGGGTGGGGGGGAGGGGAGAAAACCTTTTGTAGTGGTAATCAAGGTGGGCCATTTCTAGCAGTTGACAAGAACATCTGAGGAACAGTAGGGGGTGGTGGGGGGGAATAAACATGGGGAAATGCATCGGATGAAGTGAGCTGTAGCTCACGAAAGCTTATGCTCAAATAAATTTATTAGTCTCAAAGGTGTCACAAGTATTCCTTTTCTTTTTACTTTAATCAGTGGCTTTGCATTTTGATTATTCATCTTGCTAACTCAGCTTTATATGTTACGTCTGTGAGATCTTGATGTATTTTGTTTATCACCACAACACTTTCCTAGATTTTCTTATGGTTCATATTAGTCGTTCTTTATTACTACTGTTTTGGTTGACTTGGGTTCAGTTTAGTCTCATGAGTGGAATTTATCATTTGTTTATGCTTTGATCATTTTAATTAAATTGCAGTGGGGTTTGGAAGATTTTGCTTTGTGGGCTGGTTTTAGTTCTTCAAGGTCACATGTCATCTGAATATCATCTCCAAGCAGAATAAGTCATTTTTATATGCAGGATTTACAGCCATATATTACTACAAAGTTTCAGTCAACACACAATCAATTTTTTCCTCAGTTCATTCTTCTGCTTTAGTTTTGTGTATTAATGCTTAGAAAATTCTGGGGGATGTCCGGGAGAATTTTCTGCATGGAGAATTGCCATACATGGCAGATATACTGGACCATATACATGCCTGGTATCATCTCTTTGACTTCACATGGCCCACTCTATACCATACCTTCAGTTTCATATCCCTATCCACATATATTTTATTCTGTGACATATGGCTATATCATATTTTTCAAGAAAGAGATTGCTGGATCTTTGCTAAAGCCCGATAAATGTTTTTTTATGGGCCATTCCCCCTTGGGTTACAATTATTAGCATCAGGATTTTTACAGCCCTAACAAATAAGGATTGTTTGGCATTATAGTATTAATGTAATTGTGGGGAGTGCAGTTCTGCATAGTTGGCAATTCAAGGAAAGATTCTAGAAAATATAGCAGAGTCTTTAAGAATACTGGTGTGGCAGAATACACCCTTGTATTCACATCCTACACACTGTTAAAAAAATCTTTGTACAAAATATGCCTTGTAAGGTCTCATTTTAAAACTCATAATTTCCTGGTCAGGACTGTCCTTATAAAATATCTGTGGCAACATTATATGTGAAGTTATAAGATTCCTTTGTATGGTTCCTAACCTCACAGCCCTGCCCAAAGATAAGCTGGCAACAGGGTCTCTCCTAAACAAAGGAATGCGTGGTTGCCTTAATTTGCATTTAAGCAGTAAACAGAGTCATCCAGCAGAAAAGGAAAGCAAAGGAAGTTCAAACAGGTGAAAAAAACAGTAGGGAATATTCTTCCACATAAACTGGTTCTCACCTGGAAATGTTTTTCCTGAGGGGGGATAAAACGATAAAAAGAGGGACATATATCCTAAGACAACTCTTTCTCTGGCTATCTCATTCACTATACCTGCAGAGGCAAAGGAAGCAGGTGTTCAACTCTGGGGAAGGGATCCTGATATGAGAGTTTGGTCAGTAATTTGCTGCAGCATGAGGTAAGAAACTTTGCTTGAATCGAATATAGTTTATTAAGTTAGCCATTAGTAAACATCTTATCTTTATTTTTCTTGTAACCATTTCTGACTTTTATGCCTCATTACTTGTACTCGCTTAAAATCTCTGTGTGTAGTTAATAAATTAGTTTTGCTGTTTTATCTAATACAGTGTATTTAAACTGAGGTGTCTGAATAACTATTTGAAAAAAATAAACTGGCACATTATTCCCTGAAAGGAATAACAGACTTAAAATATTTGTATTGTCCAGAAGAGGGCTGGGCAGAACGTTACATATGTTTCTTGGGGAAATTCTGACACTCGGTGGGGATTGCGGGTCACCTGGCAGCATAACCAAGGCTGGTAAAAGCCAAGGTGTGGCTGGCTGGTTGCAGCACACACAGAGACCTAACTGGGAGTGATTTACATGCTGGAGGCTGTTTGTGAGCAGTCCAGGCTGGAAGCTACAGCAGCAAAGCATTGTAAAGGGCACCTCAGGTTAGAGGTCACAATTGGGATTAGTTATGATGTCCAGGGAAAATGCTGTCAGTGATCATGAACAAGATCTTGGAATGATCAAAGTAAAAATGAACTTTGAAGACTGATCCAAGGTTATATTGTATATATAGAACAGGATATGTTGGGAGTTTTATTTCGTTCTAGGTGGACCTTCAGCAATGCATGATATGAAGGGAGACTAGATAGCTCAAGGAATTATGAATAGACTTTCACCTGTAGGTAACATTTAAATACAGTCCAGGATTGGTTTATATATAATTTTTTTCCCCCAGCACTCCTCATTGCATCATTAGAGTTAATATTAAAGTAGACTGTGAGCCTCTTACACTGATGACTACTCACACAAATAGTCCCACTGACTTCAGTGACACTGCTCATGTGAGCAACTGCTCCACAGTGTGAGAAAAGAGCTAAGAATTTTGACCTTTATAGCTCATAGTAATGACCAGAAAGGCAGGTAATAGCTGATTTCCTAACAGGATAGCTAAAATGACAATTGGCAATGTGCTAAAAAGGTGGTTTCTGGAAATTGGAATGAATGAATTAATTACTTTTAGAGATGGGAAAAGGCTTCAAAATTTAGCTCCAAAGTTGTATTCTGAACAGTAAGGTTCAGGAGTGTTCAGATTTAGAGTTTGAGGTTGTATTAACCTCAGACTACTACAGTACTAAACCATAATTTTTATGAAAACTAAAAATTACCTGGTTATATTTTTTTGATTTGATTGAACTTTTTTTTTTTAAGAGATGGAGTCAACAAAGCTTTCTAGCTAACATCATGGGACTTTTTAAAAATACTTTCTTCTGAACCCAAGAAAACGATACACAATCTTTGAAACTTTAAAGAAACTCAAAAAGTCTGATTTGATTCATGGTGCTAGTTCCATAGTGGGATTCCCTGACACCCCTCTTTCTTCCTCTATGTCTTTCTATGCAGAGTCTTACAAGTTTTCACAGGTAAAAACAATGTTCTGAGATCACAAGGAGTTCATTTAGGAGTTCCAGAAAAGGAGAGTAATGATGTTTGGTCCAGGCCATATTTGGAAGGTAAGTTTTCCTTCTCCCTCTGTAGTGTTGAAGAAGGCTTATCCATAAAACCAAGGGACTAAATCCCATGCAATCAATTCAAGGAATTAGGAACTGGGGAGCCTTATTAGTTTCTAATTAGGGCATATTTTTGGGAAAATCTCAGTTTTACTGAGATATACTTTGAAGGGAACCTGAATCATGTATACCTTTCCCTAGGAACAGGAGAGTACAGTACTCTTATATTTTAACTACTTTATTTTGGTGCCTAGACATGGTTGGTACTCTAAAAATACATCAAATAAAATAAAGACTGCAAGCTCTTTGAGATAGGTGGTGGGTTTTTTAGTGTATTTTATATTTTATGTATTGTAATGTACATCATACAATAAAGCAGCTATAGAACTAGTAATTAACCACTGTTATACTAATTAACAATTTTTAATTAACCATGTCATATTTTACATTTTTGTCATATTTCCCCCATTAGTGGGGTCATGGCCTGAGCAAACCAGGCTGTGGCCATTCTCCATTGCAGAATGGCCCACAGGGGGCCATTACAGCTGAGATTAAGTTAGAACAGTTCCAGGACAGTACAATTTTATTTATTTTCAATTTCACTCTAAGGGGAAATTCCACATCAAAGGATGACCCTATCCAAAGCTTTGGCCATCTTTGGCAAACAATTAAAACACAATAATGCAGGAGTTATAAATATTCTCTCAAAGAAGCAGCACTTCTCTGTCTTGCCATAAAACCAAGCCTCATATATTCGTCACCTGAAATAAAAAGTGCCCAAAACTTGATATCATCCACTCCATTCCTGGGGTGAGTGCAACTTAACTGGAACACAGAATGTGACACCATGTCATTGGGAAATTCATTGCAAAGCACAGAAGAGGGGAAAATTGCTGCTGCAGAACAATCTGTGTTAAGGCCAGTTTTCATTTAAATTAAATATTAAATGGGAAACGTAGGAATGTAAAAAACCATCAGGCCTAAAAATCCAAACACAATCCTCTGAAATATTCTTTTACTGAATTGCTTTATATTTCATGGAGAAACAGATTCTTTATTTACGAGTTTTTGGGATGGAAATGATAGCAAATAAACATGCATTCTTGTGGTTTGTGAGATTGGGTGAATTTATTATTATTATTTATAAACAACATAGATTGCATTAAGGGAGGAGGGAGGACTGAAATACCGACAACTCTGCAGTTCACTCACAACAGTGCTGTAGCAGTTAAATTATACTAGATCTATACCTAAGACACACTGTTAGAGTTAGAATTTCTAGCACCATGTATGGAATAGTATAACACTTTGTAACTAGTTTTCATCCAGCTCTGAAATTGTCATAGTACATTTAAGAGACTTGGGCCAAAATTTTCAAATGTGGGTACATAAAGTTAGGTACCTAAATCAATATTTAGGCACCTAGACAAAGTGGCCTAATGTTCAGTGGTCCTGAGTATAAGAGAATAAACATATTTCCAACTAGCTTTTAGAGAATACTCAAAAGTAACACAGAAACATAAAAATATAAAAGGGAGGAAAACACAAGTTAATGAAGAAAACACTTAAGAATTCTGAATATTAAGCAGTGAATAAATTAGAGCAATCAAGATGAACAACAAGATGACAAAAACATTAATTAAAACCTAACTACCCTCATTCAGAACAAAGCACGTGTTTAAGAATATTAATACTGTGTAATGAGAAAGCTATCAATGAAGACTTAATGAGGGAGGAGAAAAATTCAAAATGACCTTACTGTATTTCTTTATCATTCATGAGCAATCCTTTGTTCTACCTCTAAATGTGTTTTTCATCACAATTTTGGGTCTGATTCTGATTTCACTCACACTGCTTTTAGTCATATAATGCAAATGTAGCTATTCCTGTTTTACACCTGTGTAAACAAGATCAGAATCAGATCCATTATTTGCAAAGTAGTGGCTTGTTTGATTGAATTAGGGTGCGTGCTTGGCTGTATTGCCTTAGTGCTTTTGCTTCTCAGGCAAGTTACATATCTCTGGAGGGAGGGGGGGAAGCAGGCCTCCATTCTAGAAAAAATATATGAAATTATTTAGTAGGGCTTGTGTTTTGCAAAAATACAGTGTACAAAGTGATTTTGAAGATTAATGTTTAAGAAATTGGATATGTCCCAAGTGGATAATACCTAGGAGACTATCTGTTTTAAAGGTTTGGAGGGGAGAATTATAGATCATAGTGTGGGATTTGGAGATTTTGACACTGAAGGGGTTTGGGGTGTATAGCACTCTTGCTGGGAAGAAGTCATACCCCAGAAACTCTCACTTAGTTGACGCCTACACTCCCACAGCACTCATTTCCCAGTTACATATTGTTGAGCAGACAATCAAACTAGAAAACAGCACTGGGTCAGAAGGTCAGCTGAGAACAGACTGCACAGATGCAGGCAGGAAAAAAATTGAAACAAGGCAGAGAAGGTTGGGAGACAGGAAAGGGAAATCAATTTATCCCTCTTTGCTGGGAAGGATTATAGTTCTAAGTAGGTGGATGAATGAGACAAAGTCAGAATTTTAATTGCAGAACTCATAACTAGAGAGACATCCTTTTCCATAGACATTTTTGGCATTTGTGAGACACACTGGACTGGAAGTGGTGAACTTTCCATAAAGCACCATAAAACCATCTACTGTGGAAGCGCAGACAATGCCCAGAATGAAGGAGATGCCTTCATACTATCAGAAAATATTTTTTAGTGTATTTTATATTTTATGTATTGTAATGTACATCATATAGTAAGGCAGCTATAGAACTAGTAATTAACCATTGTCATACTAATTAACAATTTTTAATTAACCATGTCATATTTTACATTTTTGTCATATTTCCCCCATTAGTGGGGTCATGGCCTGAGCAAACCAGGCTGTGGCCTTCTCCATTGCAGAATGGCCCACAGGGGGCCATTACAGCTGAGATTAAGTTAGAACAGTTCCAGGACAGTACAATTTTATTTATTTTCGATTTCTCTCTAAGGGGAAATTCCACATCAAAGGATATCCCTATCCAAAGCTTTGGCCATCTTTGGCAAACAATTAAAGACACAATAATGCAGGAGTTACAAATATTCTCTCAAAGAAGCAGCACTTCTCTGTATATTCATCACCTGAAATAAAAGGTGCCCAAAACTTCATATCACCTACTCCATTCCTGGGGTGAATGCAACTTAACTGGAACACAGAATGTGACACCATGTCATTGGGAAATTCACTGCAAAGCATAGAAGAGGGAAAAACTGCTGCTGCAGAACAATCTGTGTTAAGGCCAGTTTTCATTTAAATTAGATCTTAAATGGGAAAAGTAGGAATGTAAAAAACCATCAGGCCTAAAAACCCAAACACAATCCTCTGAAATATTCTTTTACTGAATTGCTTTATATTTCATGGAGAAACAGATTCTTTATTTATGAGTTTGAAAGCTCTTTGAAAATCTTTAGATGTGTCTCATCACGCATAATGAGCATTAAAATACAAGGGAAACACGACCCTGCTACCATAATACAATGTAAACCATTGGTGGGCAACCTACGGCCCGTCAGGGTAATCTGCTGGTGGGCCGCGAGACAGTTTGTTTACATTGACCATCCATAGGCACGGCTGCCCGCAGCTCCCAGTGGCTGTACTTTGCTGTTCCTGGACAATGGGAGCTGCAGGAAGTGGCAGGCCACAGGGCCATACTGGCCACCGCTTCCTGCAGCTCCCATTAGCTGGGAACGACGAACCACGGCCACTGGTAGCTATGGGCGGCTGTGTCTGTGGACTGTCAATGTAAACAAACTGTCTCACGGCCCACCGGCGGATTACCATGACAGGCTGCAGGTTGCCCACCATTGCTGTAGAGTGATTCTTGACCAAATGAAAAAAAGAGCAGAGAAAATCCTTTGAGTCATAAGATGGCTTTTGATCTGGATGTTCTATGACATACCAGATACTTGTTTTCATCAAATGTTGGAGTTACACAGAGTTCAACGAACGCTTAAGTATTCAAGTTTTAACAGAGAGGCTCTGTGGCAAGTAATCTACTGGTATGGTTTTAGCAGCAAGTTGATTTAAATATTGCAGAGTCTGTATAACATAGCTTGGCATACAGTATGAGTCAGCGGCAAGCTGACAGAGTGGTTTGAAGTGAAAACTGGAGTCAAACAGGGATGCATACAAAGTCCAATACTTTTACTATACACTTAGAAAACATCTTGTTCAACTCCCTCAGCAACACTCGTTGAGCCTGCAGTGGGGAAAATTATCAATCACCTTGACTTTGCAGAAGATATCATAGTTATTGTGTTTATAGAGGAATACAACCAAGAAGCAGCAAGTAACCTGTCCTCAGAACAGCCATAAAATGGGGCTTAGAAATGAAGGAACAAAAGTCAAAACCAATGATAACATCAAGAAACAGGCTAAACTAGTCATTAAAATGGTGTAGACATTGAACAAGTAGAAAGAAAAGGAGTACTTGTGGCACTTTAGAGACAACAAATTTATTTGATCATAAGCTTTCATGAGCTGTAGCGCACGAAAGCTTATGCTCAAATAAATTTGTTAGTCTCTAAGGTGCCACAAGTACTCCTTTTCTTTTTGCGAATACAGACTAACATGGCTGCTACTCTGAAACCTGAACAAGTAGAGTTTCTGCTAGTTGGGCTTCATTGTACGATAACTGCTATGAAGATGACATCAACAGCAGGTAGCTATTACCAACACAATGTTTGCATGCCTGAATAAAAGTGTGTGGATCTTAAAATCAGTGTCCATACGAACTAAAACCCGACTACATACAACACTCGTACCCACATTACTTTTTGTTTGTGAAACACGGATACTGAAAAAATACCTGGAGCAAAATTTGCAAACAATTGAGATGAAGTGCCTGTGCCATGTCTTAAGTGTCACAGGCTAGACAGACCAAGAAATGATGACATCTGTGGAAGACTAAAAGTGCAGTGCATGACTATAATCATCAAAAGGTGCCAACTACAACGGATTGGCCATGTTGGTAAAACAACCCATTACCCACTGCCTAAAATTGTTCTTTCAGGATGAGTCAATGGAAAGAGAAAGGCTGAGAATGTCCAAGGAGACAGTGATATAACATAAAACCATCCAGGCAACACCAAACAGGCTCAAATTGTGCCTCAAAACAGATGTGGATGGAGTCTGTTCATAACCTCAGGCCTACCCAACCTTGGTGTTGGAAAAACAAGATGATGACAATATAGGTGGGAGAGGATCTGGACTATGGTGGGCAGGGATCAAGCATTTGAAGGAGTGTTAGATTGCATTAAGGGAGGAGGGAGGACTGAAATACCAACAACTCTGCAGTTCACTCACAACAGTGCTGTAGCAGTTAAAAAGATGAGTACAGTGTTGCATCATATTATTTAAATTATTTGTATCATTCCTCTCAATATTGTTCTCAAAGGATTAATGTTATACTATACCAGTGTTTAATTGAGCACTGAACTGCTTAGCATGGAACATGGGCAAAATGATAGCTTTCGTCAACAGCAACTCAATTAAAAATGGGTAGAACTGGTATCTGAAATAGCAGAGTCTAGCTTTGGAGATACTAATCAACATTAAAGGAGTAGGTTGAGAATGTTGCTTTGGTCTGTTCAGCAGCCTTTGTTAATGCAGTTCACAGAGTGGAGTCTTACTTTGCTGTTTTATCATTGACATATAAAACTTGGTGTACTTTTGAATTAGTGTGAAATACAGTGGCATTTTTAAATCAAAAAGTTTTAAAGTGACACTTTACCTGCAAGGCACAACATGAATGATTGCAGCACGAGCAGTTCCCATAGCAACCTCATTTTCAGTTTCCGAGGTCAAAGGAGGATCGAGTCCAATAACTAGTGAATAAAATGCTGCTTCTTTTAAGTTTTACAGAACCTTTAATCTGTGGGGGGGAAAAAGAGAGACACATTACAATGAGATTTAGGATTACAGCTCTTCATGCTATGAGAGTATCTTTCCATGTGAGCTAAATGAAGTTAACACCTGGAGGGAAACAGAAATTGTTGTTTTATAAAGTCAGTCCAGATGGGTTGGGGCAGGAATTAGAAATTATGGATCTGAAGAAAAAGAAGAGGATTTACAGAGTGTGTTTCCGTATTTGCAGAGGAGCACTATATCTGTGAGATGTGTGGTCTAAGTGATCTGAGCATAGGACTGGAAGGCAGATTCCTGACACATAATCTTGGTTCTGCGTCCTCCACTTTCTCTGTTACCTTGGGCAAGTCATTTGAACTTCTCTACCTCACTCTTCCCATCTGTAAATTCATCTGTTTGCCTCATGGGGGTGCTGTTATTATTTAGTTAATTGTGTAAAACACTTTGAAGATGAAAGTATTACTATTATCCCTCTTTACTGTCTGACAACTTTAAAGTACTTCAGCAACTGAACTGAACGAAGCAAAATGTAGCTACCTCCAGAAATCATAAATATCACTCTGTACAAAGGAGACTGTCTCCAGAGGTAGTGAGGCCTTCTCTCTACCTATTGAGCCAGGACACTCCCTCTCATTCTCATGACCCTGCAGTGACATGGTCAGCTCTGGACTAATTTCTACACTGTAACTCAGATTTCCTGCATGGTAGCATGTCGTGTTGCCACTAGATCGGGGTGGACAAACTTTTTGGCCCGAGGGCCACATCTGGGTATGGAAATTGTATGGAGAGCCATGAATGCTAACAAAATTGGGGGTTGGGGTGCGGGAGGGAGAGAAGGCTCCGGCTGGGGGTGTGGGCTCTGGGGTGGGGCCAGAAATGAGGAGTTCAGGATGCGGGAGAGGGCTCTGGGCTGGGGCAGGGTGTTGGAGTGCAGGGGGGTGAGGGCTCCAGCTGACTGTACAGGCTTTGGGGTAGGGCTGGAGATGAGGGGTTGGGGGTGCAGGAGGGTGCTCTGGGCTAGGACCAAGAGGTTCGAAGGGCAGGAGGGGAATCAGGACTGGGGCAGGGGGTTAGGGCACAGGAGAAGGTCGGGGTGCAGGCTCCAGGTGGTGCTTTCCTCAAGCAGCTCCCAGAAGCAGCGGCATGTCCCCACTCCAGCTCCTACGCAGAGGCGCAGCCAGGTGGCTCAGTGCGCTGCCCCGTCCATAGATGCTGCCCCTGCAGCTCCCATTGGCTGTGGTTCCAATGAGAACTGCAGGGGCAGTGCTTGGGGTGGGGGCAGTATGCAGAGCCCCTTGGTTGCCCCTACTCGTAGGAGATGGAGGGAGACACGACACTGTTTCTGGGAGCCATGCGGAGCCCCGGCACACACGGAGCGGGATAAGCCCCCAGCTGAAGCACTGGAGCGGGGCAAGCCCTGGACCCCACTCCCTGATGGGAATTGAGGGTCAGATTAAAACATCTGAAGGGCCAGATATGGCCCCTGGGCTATAGTTTGCCCACCCCTGCACTAGACCATCAGGCCAGCCAAGGATTACAGTGCTGTAAAACATTTGAGAGTCACATCAATTTGTCTCAAGGCAATATATTTTCAGTAGAGCATGACTTTGTTCTTCCCGCCCCTTCTCTGGGAAGTTTTTCTGAAGCATCCGCACAGTTATCGATGCTCAGATAAGGAACCTGAAACACACTGGTAACCTTCAATGGAATTATCACCTAAGCATTTCCAAATGAAACCTGATCTTTTCCTGGCACTCTAATCTCCATTACAAATTAGGAGGAGAAAATACCCCATTTCTACAAAGGGCTCCTCTCCAGAAATAACCACAGGAGGCATTTAAATACTAAAAATAAATATATAATTCCACCCAATCATACATTCTTATCATTTATTCATATCACTGATGTCTGGAAGTTAAGGGGCCTTCATGTTTACAAGACAAACTGCATGACTAATAGAAAGTGAAGTGGTATCATTAGAGCTCTCTGGTTGCTTTTGTGAGTTAAAATTGATAAGATTCTTCTAATAAAGTCAGGTTCAATGTGCTGAGAAGACTAAGAATCCTTATCTTCTGCTCTGAAGTTGTAATTCGAAGAGGGTGAAGACTAACTGAATATATTCAGATATTCTGATATGCACGGTGATTAGACTGGTTGTAGATAAGCAGGAAGGGCTGATCAATGAAACTAATAACATCTTAAGTGAATTATTAGAGTATTAATAATTAATTTTATTTAAAAAAATGTCGTGACTGACCTCTGAATTGATCTACAATGTTAAGCCATTTCTCTCTTGCAGCAATTAATGAGGAAAAGTATCCAATTTCATAATACAGATTTAATACTAGGTAAAAAAGCTAGTTATGCTCTATGTGCCAAATTGTGCTCTCAGTTACAGTAATAGAAGTACAGGGTAACTCCACAGAACTCAAGGCAGTTATTTTCAATTTACATCAGTGCAACTGAGAGTAGAATTTTGCCCTATGCTCAACATCATGTTGTGAATTTCTTCTTAGCATTCTGGCTTTCCAACAATGTATTCTCACCAATAAGCAGAGATCCTTATGTATAAGGTATTATTTGTAAAACTTGTACTATACTGGGGCCATTCAATGGTTTAGAATTATTCTTTTCACTTCATGGAATAAGCTGAGGGGAACTTGAGCAGAATAGTAATTTACATGTAGTATTTCCTTTGATACCTAATTAAGAACACAAGAAGTAGGATAACACTTATAATTAACTTAATATACTGCCAGAAAATATCTCCAATGCCCACAGACACATGCCACAAAAAAACCCCACAGCTACTAGCATATAGAAAGACTAACTATGATGATCCCCAGGGGTACTAGATTTGTGAGACACCTCACCAACACCTGGCTTTAGCATAAGGAAGTCTTGTCTGTGCCTGCTGTGGATTTTCTCCCTGAAACCACCAGCCCCTGGTGACATAAGCACCTCACTCTCTCAGCACAGGTAGCAATAGGCACACACCAACTCCCAAATCCTGGGGCTGTTCCCTGTAGCGTCCCACCCTTTGTCCACTGAACACTCTCAGAATTTCCAGGCCCGCTGTTCCCAAAGGATCAGTACACACCAGCGTGTAAGATTTAACTCAGGATCATCACTTTGCTTAAGTCCACACCACTTAGATATATTTACAGTAAAAACAAGAGTACATTCATTGTCAAAGAACAGAGAATCTAGTGAAAGGGAGTAAGAATATTGGAAACAAATGGTTACAGGCAAAACAAAATCACAACATGCCTTCTAGAGACTAAATTTAACCAATAAGTTATCCACTCAGCTAGAGACGCTTATCTCACCGAAAGTTCTCTCCAGCCATTTCAACCAAGCCTGGTTGTAATCCATTTCCATGCAGTAAACTCATTGTTTGTTTATTACCTTGGTGAAGGTTGAAAATGTCCCCCAAATACAGTAGAGCAACCCTTGATGAGCAGCTCAAGATACATCCTCCCTTCCCGCTGCTTGCTTTCCTGTTCATAGAATCATAGACTTTAAGGTCAGACGGGACCGTTATGATCATCTAGTCCAGTGGTTCTCAAACTAGGGCCACTGCTTCTTCAGGGAAAGCCCCTGGCGGGCCGGGCTGGTTTGTTTACCTGCCGCATCTGCAGGTTCAGCTGATCGCGGCTCCCACTGCCTGCAGTTTGCTGCTCCAGGCCAATGGGCCTGCAGGAAGCAGTGTGGGCTGAAGGATGTGCTGGCTGCGCTTCCTGCAGCCCCCAGTGACCTGGAGCGGCAAACCGCAGCCAGTGGGAGCCGCGATCGGCCGAACCTGCGGACATGGCACGTAAACTAACCGGCCTGACCCGCTAGGGGCTTTCTCTGAACAAGTGGCAGCCCTAGTTTGAGAACCACTGGTCTTGTCTGACCTCCTGCACATCGCAGGCCACAGAATCTCACCCACCCACTCTTTTGTCTGAGCTATTGAATCATTCATTGTTTAAAGACTTTATGGTGCAGAGAATCCTCCAGCAAGTGACCTATGCCCCACGCTGCAGAGGAAGGTGAAAACCACCCAGGGCCTCTGCCAATCTGCCCTAGAGGAAAATTCCTTCCTGACCCCAAATATGGTGATCAGCTAAACCCTGAGCATGTGGGCAAGACTCACCAGCCAGATACTCAGGAAAGAATTCTCTGTAGTAACTCAGCTCCCACCCCATCTAACATCCCATCACAGGCCACTGGGCATATTTACTGCTAATAGTCAAAGATCAATTAATTGCCAAAATTAGGCTATCCCATCATACCATCCCCTCCATAAACTTATCAAGCTTAGTCTTGAAGCCAGATATATCTTTTGCCCCCACTGCTCCCCTTGGAAGGCTGTTCCAGAACTTTACTCATCTGGTGGTGAGAAACCTTTGTTAATTTTCTTCTTCGAAATTCCCACAATCCTTCATTAATCTTCAGTTCAGACTGGTGAGAAGATACTCCAGGTAAACTACACAATACTTAATTTACATGTAAAAAGCTCCCTAGATTAAAATATATATATATATATGACAGAAAACTTGTTCATCTTTGCTGGTGACCATTCCCTAGACACCGAGTCTTTAGAACACGATTTTCACTGTATATACATAACTCCTTACACAACATCTGTACATGCATTTCGAAATGACAACCAGTGTGACAATGGCTTTTATTTGAGACCTCACATGACATTCTTTGGTGAACTAGAATGGACATACCAGACCCAGGAGATCCGTGTACCCTATACACCCACTTCCATGCCCCATGCCAATTGGCACGAAGTGGTTCCTGGATCACATTCACCAGTCACATTTTATTATAAAGGTTAACAACAGTACCAATTTCAAGCCAAAAAAACTCTAAGTGGTTTGCATACATCCCTGTGAGGTAAGGAAGTATTATAGCATCCATTTTACAGATGAAGAATTGAGAATACAGAGGCTAGAGGTGTCATCCAAAAAGCCTACTGAAGGATTTCCATTGATTCAATGGACTTTGAGGATCTGTTTGTAGGTAACTCGATGAAATTGATGGCTAAGCAAGTCACTGACAGAATTGGAACTAGATGCCTGAAGATCTGGCTTGCTTTCTTCCCTATTTTTCCATAGGCATCAGAAAGCAGCCAAATGGCACTCTGTCATTCATGTGGCTCATATTGCAATTTCTAACTCCTCCTCTTGAGGTGCTTATCTTTTGGTAGAAACCGCAGAATGTGCCATGGCAGTCACAAGTATTGCCATCCTACTTCCAGAAATTGCGGTGCTCACACACAGGGGAGTAATTGGGACCTTTCATATTTGTGCTGTGTCTGGTCTTAACGGGATGAAGTATTGAGGTGGCTTCCAAGTATACATGATACCACAACATGCAGATATATCTCTGTTCACATTTTCAAAACTTGCATAGAAACTTTCAGTATACAGGAAAAAGAAAGAGAAAAGTAGATCATTGACTGACACGATGTTATCACCATAAGTTTCTTCTAAACATTTAAGAAGGGCAGTCAAGATGGCAGCTTCTTTCCCTTCTATAAAATCATTTTAATACCACAACTACTTGTCCTGGTTTTAGCTGAAAACAAAATAATGAGGCAGATATTTATTAGTATTCTGCACAGTTATTTATCAAATACAATGGAAAATCTCCCTAAAATTCTGCTTATTTCAACATTTTCAATGTAATCAGAAGACTTGAAAGGGAGATCATCTGCTTTAAAGAAGAGGGATTTTGAAGTAATCTCTGATGATGGTAGACCAGGTGCAGCTCTTGCCAAGGCTGTAGGCTTCAGCTGAGCACTGACTAATTCATAGCTGGAAACCAGCCCAGCTCATCTGTGTGTTCAAGATACGTATTGCAAAGATGTATTTAATGTTTAGTGTAGTGTTTAAACTATAAAATACTTGTACGTTGCTGCTCTGAATTTGTGAGCCCAGGCAGAAGGAGGAAGATTATCAATACTAAGTGGGCGGTAGTAACACATCATAATATAAAGACTGGGTTAATGGCCTTCTCACACCGATGAAGGTGCTATGTGCAAGGAAGCTTGTCCCATTATTTTGAATTCTGGAAATAAAGATACCTGGCATGAAAATTCTTCTCTCTTTGTTGTTTGCTGCAGCTAGGAAACAGAAGCAGAGATCCCAAATGTCAACCTGGGTTAACCGTAAAGACATGGAGTGTTGACGGATTACTACGTCTGTCACCTTTTGGAACCATATCTGCAACTGATTTGTTGATATATGTTGTCTGTTTTAACCTGTAAATAACTCTTTCATTTGCTACAACCATTGTCTTTGGTGTGAGATCAGAGGTACAAATTGACTTGGGGTAAGTGACTGGGCTTTTGGGACTGGATATAACCTGAATCTTTATTGATCTTTAGTGTATGGCAATCAACTATCACTAGTTCAGTATACCTGGGTGGCATGACAGACTGGAATACCCAAGGGGACTGTCTACGACTCTGTGGTAAGACTGTTATAGTGGTTCAGAGTTCACATTTGTTACTGGGTTGGTGACATCTAATTATAGAATATACAAGCAGTGTGGTGTGTCTGCCCTGAGTTTGGCACTCACTGTCGTGAACCACTCCAGCCAGCATGACATAATGAAAGTTGAAATTCTCATCATTTGTGAGTTAAGGACCAGACTACATATGGCACTTGTCTCCTTCAGGACTTCCTCGAACCTCAAAGAAAATTTTATGCATGTACAGGGAGCGGGGAGGTACATCAGGTTTAGTAATTACTTTAGAATACATTCCTTGAGGATGTGCTAGCAGATATTGAATTTTTATTGGACCAGTACCGTGTTTTGATGTCATTCCCAGAAATACCATTGCTGAAAGCAATTATTTCCTGGAATGATATTACAGTTTTAGAAGCATTATCTTCCTGCTACTATATAACAGCTTTCCCAGAAGTCCCATTGCAAACAGGCACTTGGATTATTGGCATGCCAGCCCAACATTGGCATTGCATGATAAAGTACCTATCCTAGTCCCTAAATGTGACATCTAATGGGCTATGGGAAAATCTTCCAATAGAAATAATGCAAGCCCCATCATGAGAGGAAGTAAAAAGTAAATGGGGAGGGGAGGAGCGAGCACACCATTAGAATTAATATTCTTCGATATTTACAATATGGTGGTATCTTAGATACTGCTTTATTTTCCTATATGTAGAGTCCCAGATTCTTCTTCCATTTCACATATCAATGAGCCTGAGCCTGAAAACCTTTTCTCACATGTGTAGTTATTATTTATGCCAGTAGGTCCATTGCCAACAGCTGTATTTGTGCTGAAAGTGTTGGTTCAAGTTTTATGACTACCACCTTAGAACAGGAAACAACCAAGCCTGGGCAACGAATTTGATAATTGAAAAGATCCTTCCCATCTCTAATTTCTATGTTTTCTCGTTGAATAAAAGCCCTTGGTATCACTTTTGGAAAGGAATGCAACAAACCTGAACACTCATAAAAGGAATTCTTATTCTTAAGAGGAAATATCAATGGAGTCGAAGTATCATGCAATTTTTTTAAAGATATAAAAATGAGAGCCTCATGATTTAAACTCTAATTATATCCCCTCTGAAACACCCCACCTCAAAACACTTGTGCAGATGCTTTTCTATCCTTATTTTTGGTAATGTCACCATCAGTAGCAATTTGTTTTGAAAGGCACCTTTTTCGTAATTGGATTTTGACAGAGAAAGTTGACTGTACAAGCGTTGAGCACAAGGTATTAGAAGAAACAGGATGTGCATAGTTGTTGAGGCATTTAGGAGTTGGTTTTCCAGAGATGCTGAGCACACATTGCTCTCATTAATTTCAATTGTAGTTGTAAGTGCTTAATGCTTCTGAAAACAAAACAAAACAAGACTTTAGCCTTCAGGGCACTTGGGCTGGTGAGTTCACATTGTACCGAAAGAGAACACCAATAGATGGAACTCCCTTTTTCCCTCCAGTGTAAAGGAAAGCATTGTAATCTTTGATGAAAATGTTAGTGCCCAGAGTCCAGCATACAGACCCTCCACTTTTGCAGACATTCAGAAATAAAATTTGCAAAATGCCTCAGGCTCTCAGCTGAAGTAGTAGTAGCAAGAAAGGTTTCTTAGCAATCACCTCACATTTGTTTTTCTTCTACCCATTGGTGTGCTACAGAGTGCCAATTCCTCTAAACTCCAAAATAAATCACTGGTAATGAAGCATGTTGCACCTACAGACAGCAACAGGCATTTTTTAATCACCTAAACAAAAGAAGAGCTAAAGGTAAGTACAAAACACTCCACAACCTAATATATGAGTTGTCAGATTTAAAGTGGCAAGTACCCTATGATTTTCACAGCTCTCAACTGCGTGCAGTTAGGAGCACAAAGATCTGCTTGTCACCATGGAAGGTTTTCCTCCTTTCCCCCCCCTGCTGTGGGTGATGGCTTATTTTAAGTGATCACTCTCCTTACAGTGTGTATGATAAACCCATTGTTTCATGTTCTCTGTGTGTGTGTATATAAATCTCTCCTCTGTTTTTTCCACCAAATGCATCCGATGAAGTGAGCTGTAGCTCACGAAAGCTTATGCTCTAATAAATTTGTTAGTCTCTAAGGTGCCACAAGTACTCCTTTTCTTTTTGCGAATACAGACTAACACGGCTGCTACTCTGAAAGATTGAAGTGTCATTTTCTATACTAGCTTTCAAGCCACATACCAGTAACCCCTTAAAGCCAGGAGTCTTTCTGGTCAGAAATACAGTCATTTTCAAACTCAGAAATTCAGGATGCAACATGGAACACGAGTCAAATACTAGTCCCCACCAAACAGGAATACAAAGGCTTGGTACAGCAATGCTCTATTAGGAGTGAAGATTCCTCCCATACAAACTGAGGAGAAGAAAGAGACCCTCTCAATAGCGACTACTGCAGCCTCAGTATTGCATTACTACTGTGGACTGTTCACACACACAGGTAAACGGCTAGCATCTGTGCAGTCACAGAGCGACCTGGTCTGGTCCCATTCTTCCTTCAAACATAATCACCCTAAAAGTATGGAAAGGGTCCTGTAGAGCACAACTCCAAGGAGCACAGGGATGTGAAGGCACCTTGTGCAGATTCTTGGCATGTCAATCCTTCTATCCTATAGAATTGCATTAGTTATGCTGCCTTCAGAGCTCTCCATGACAAAAGGATGAAGCATTTGGATTCAGTCTTTTGAGCATTATGTTGCAAGACATGTAAATAGTGCATTTCACCATGATACTTACCAACAGCTTTTAAAAACGGTTTATGTTCCTTTTTATAATGCTGTACTAATAAATGAGAAAGTAGTTATTACAATTTGTACTTGCATCCAAGGAACTAAAGATTCTTTACAACGGTGATTTAATATTAGCATTTTAAAGATAAAGAAACTGAGGCACAGAGAGTTTAACAGACTTGCCCAAGATCGCACACCAAAGCAGCACCCAGGAAAGCTGGCTCCCAATCCCTTTCTCTAGCTGATAGATCAGAGTGCCTCCTTTGGTACTTTGCTTAGCTTGTACAGTCTTCCTGTCTTTATAGGTATTGGCTATATGCCTTTAGTGCAGAGGTGGGCAAACTACGGCCCGCGGAATCTTCCTGCCTGGCCCCTGAGCTCCTGGCCCAGAAGGCTAGCCCCTGGCCCCTCTCCCGCAGCCTCAGCTCACTGCGTCGCCGGCCCAATGCTATGGGCGGTGGGGCTGCAGAGCCTTGGCTGCCTGTCCTGGTGCTCTGGGCAGTGCAGTTGTAACACCGCCAGCCATCGGTGCTCCAGGCAGTGCGGTAAGGGCAGGGAGCAGGGCAGGTTGCATCGAGGGCAGGGGAGTTTGGGGAGAGTGTTCAGGGGGCGGGGGTGTGGATAGGGGTTGGGGCGGTCAGAGTGCGGGGAACAGGGGGGTTGAATGGGGGCAGGGGCAGTCAGGAAGGGGTGGGGTTGGATGAGACGGCTGGGGGCAGTGAGGGGCAGTGAGGGGCAGGGGTTCCGGGGGCCATCAGTGGATGGGGAGGAAGGGGTGGTTGGATGGGGAAGGGGTCCTGGGGGGGGCAGTCAGGAATGAGAGAAGGGGTTGAATGAGGTGGCAGGGGGCAGTCAGGGGACAGGGAGCAAGGCGGGGTGGATGGAGCAGGAGTCTGGTGGGGGGCATCAGGAAACAGGGGGGGTGCATAGGGAAGGAGTCCTGGGGGGCTGTCGGGGGAGAGAAGCGGGGGGGGGGGTCAGATGGGGGCGGGGCCTGGCCACGCCTGGCTGTTTGGGGAGGCTCAGCCTTCCCTAACTGGCCCTCCATACAATTTCGGAAACCCAATGCGGCCCTCAGGCCAAAAAGTTTGCCCACCCCTGGTTTAGTGGCAAGGACCTTTCCAAGAGCAGACTCCATGCCTCCTTCTTCCTCTCTTTGACACAAACTTAAAACAAACATTAATATGACAGACAGCTTAGAATTTGTGGGATAAATTTAATATTTACCCTCCTGATTCTATCAGCTTCAATAGATTATTCAATAGCTACTTGCTGCCAAAACGGGTAGAGAAAAAAATAGTGAAATATTCACATGATACAATCAATATTGTCAAATGTTGTAGCTGGTTGGCAATTAAATTAAAAATATTGCTGACTGTTCAGATTAGACCATGAACAGATACAAATTCATCCTGTTTTCATAAAAAAAGGCTGGAAATAAAGGTAGGATTTCTGAGATTAAAAAAAAACCTTGTCTTTGGAAACGTGTGATCATTCCAAAGACACAATATTACACAGAGCATGATACAATCATCATTATAAAAATGTAGGAACAATAAGCACAATTGCAATGTCGCAGTTTCAGTTTGTATCATGACATAAACCTAGCTCCTTAAATTAGCATTATAGACATGTTGTATGGGCAAGAAATGTCAGTAGTTCTGGTTACCTGCTGAGAATAACAAATGGCTGAATTATGCAAAAAACCCAACCAATCACTTTTGAGAATAAAGACCTCATAAGTTTGAGTTGTTTCTAAGTTCTGTAATCAAATGTCCTGTGCTGTTTTAATTTTGTATTTATTTTTGCTAATTTGCTGAGAAAAGAAATGAGGGAGAATGGAACAAATAAGCTAAGTTATTTCAGAAGCATTCAGTTGCTGTGATAATTATTGAGGGTCTCAGCCTACAAATTCTTACTCCAATTAGTAGTTCTTACTTACCCAATTTGTCCCACTGCTGCTTGTGTGTATAAAGACTGCTCATATAAGATCAGACCTTAAGAGAGAGTATGTTACTTCCTATAGACACTTTATCTGATCCTTCCTGGTTTAATATTTCAGAATATTAGTCAGAACTGAATCTGAAAGACATTGTTTTACATAAACCTTCTACTTGGCTTGTAGGGTGCAGGCACTCTCTCCTCATTTGTACACATAATAGCATTTATTCCCAACTAAAGAAGTGTGGACTATGCCTGTTAGTTCTGTAGAATCACTACAAACGTTCAAAAATTCAGCAAAGTCCCCACAAATCATTATTTTTCTTTCCCTTGCCTCCTTGAACTCCATGCATATCCCTGGAAAACCCTGGGGGAAATAGATAATCTTTTCAGAGTTTCCTGAAGGTCACAAATCCAGGCTCTGTCAAACCAAGGGAAGTAATTGAATTCCAGAGTCAAGGGCTCCTTTCTGGGCATACCCTGTCACCCCAAACCTAACCTTTCATTTAAATTGGTGTCACCACAAGCACTTTAGTTGCCCACAATTGCCACATTCCCCCATCAGAGTCTGAATCCAAAAAATCATGAGTTTGTTTCAAAATCATGAGATTTTTTAAAAAATTGTTTTTAAAAATTTATCTTCTGATTTTTGAATTCACTCTGTCCACCCTGAAAGTATGTGACAATTACAGTGTTGCCAAATTGCAAATTTAGCATTAGGCAGTTTTGGCCTGCAGGAGCTCTTCTAGAAGACCCAACCAAGATCGTGGCCCCATTTTGTCAGGTATTGTACAAACACATAGTGAGAGAGGGCTTTGCCCTGAAGAGCTTGCAGTCTAGTGCAAAATACAGTGGTGAATTTGTGATGAGAGAGCTGGAACTAGGAACTACAAAACTGATCTAATTTTGGACCACCAAAGACCTATTAGTTGGAAACAACTTTGCATTCCTGCTTAATTAAGCAGAATACAAACTAGTGAACTTCAGGTGAAAGGTTCTAGAGTGTCTTGCATAATGACAGGTTTCAGAGTAGCAGCCGTGTTAGTCTGTATTCACAAAAACAAAAGGAGTACTTGTGGCACCTTAGAGACTAACACATTTATTTGAGCATAAGCTTTTCACGAAAGCTTATGCTCAAATAAATTTGTTAGTCTCTAAGGTGCCACAAGTACTCCTTTTGTTCTAGAGTGTGTTATTAGCATACTGAGGCATTCAGTCCCCCGGAAGTATTAATGTCACACCTTTGAGAATGTGGCTTGCTTTCTGGAAAGAAAGTTACATTTACATTTACTAAATCAAGTTCTGACATTAATGTATACTGCATAGATTGGGTTTTCCAGTCTCTGGACACACAGAGATAATCTCCTACACACTGTTCTCAATCTCAAATACAGGATCTTAAATGGACAGCTTCCATTAATCAAAAGACAAACAATAAAATTGCAAGAACAAAACAAATATTAACACAACGTTCAAAATCATTTCTTAAGTCAATGTTTGGCAGACATAATAATCTCAGCTATTACTCTGTGGTCCTTGTACTAACATTTAAATTTATGAGTATAATTTTTTAAGTCCACGTAGGTTCTCCATAAGGCTTAAGCTCACAACCTTCAGATCCACAGCACATACCTCATCTACTTTCACTAGAGGCATAAGTGGTGGGATAAAAACATGCTGATTTCTTATATGTGGATCACCAGTACAAGGAAACACAACATATACTTTGCCAGTAGAATACACTACTATTTGCAAGACAGCAGAAAAATTCTGGGCATCAGTGTTCCTGTTCCTGGCTCTGGAAGCAGAGTGTGATTTAGTGGTTATAGACAGAATATCATAACCAAATATAACACTACCTCAGTTTCGGTTGTGAACAGAAAATGAACTTGGGACCTTTGGATATAAAAAGAATGAGCCTCTGCCACTTAGTCATATCTGCTAGCATCAGAGATAGCAGCCCAACATCTATACATCGTATAGTCAATAGAAGGTCAGTACTGTGTTGTTCTCAATTACCGAAGCACCTAATTTGACACATTCCTTCTGAAAGGCTGTATGCCAAAGCAAATGAGACTTAGCTCTCTTATATAGACACGTGGGTCCTACTCCTAACTATGTATCCTGAAGTATCCTTGTGGGAGCACTCTGATCTATGAAATGGGTGGAAGATGGTTACCTTCAAAGTAGCATGAGGCTTTGATTCATAATAAAGTTATGAAGATCACAGAAATATTAACAATTATTAGTGGAAAAGATGTGTCCAGAAGTCAGGTTAGTGTACATTCCCCTAGACTACAGGTTATTGTGTGAGGGAGAGTCAGTCTGTCTCATTTTTCTTCATCAAGATTGTGTGAAGGCTAGACAACTTTGTGAGCACGTTGGCAACAGAGGCCAAAATAATGTCACTCAGGAATAATTAGTAAGAATTGGTAACAATGGAAGAGGTGGTTTTGGTGGCTTCAAAACTGTCCACGATTTAAACAATGCAAGGCTTTTCAGGGCCTGTGTTTCATTCAGGTATCGACTGGCATTCTGTGCAGTTCACAGAGCATTAACGTGATCATCTCTTCATGAAACACACTGTAAGTAGGCAGCCACAATTTCTCAATAGTTTCAAGGAGTAGGCCACAAATGTAGACTGTGTGTCACTATATGGTACATAGTCATTTTCACAGGTGGAATCACTGATCCACACAAAACCTGATGTACCAAAATAGAAGCTGCCTACAATGTATGTCCCACAAAGTCCAAGCCTTTACTGAAATCTATGTTCTTAATATACAGTGCCTAAATCTTTTTTTAAAACCTAGGACTTGATTTTAACCCTCTCACTGTTGTAGGTGTTGCTGTGAATCTCGATTAAAAAAGTTATCCAAAATTTGCTTTTTCAGAGACAGCCCTTTCACATCACAAAAATAAATAAATAAATAAATAAATAAAAGAGATAGTTAGGAGAGAAGAAGGTAATGGGAGAGTACCAATGACATCTCTCACTGTATTCTACGCACTCTTGTTATTCTCATGGCATGTTTGTCAGATACCGAAATATCTCAAGTTCATTTGCTGAAATTATCCTCTTCAAACTGCATTATGAAATGCATTTTAATATCTGGTGGTTGATAAAGCAAACGATATACAACTTTATATGTAACACATTTACAGAATGTGTTCATCATAAATGGAAGAGAGATGCTCTTTTTAACATAAATTTGAATATCTTAAAAAAAAACCCTCATCAAATTTGCTGTCTAGTTTTCTCCTCTGGGCATTTATTTTTAGTGTCTAGATAGAGACTTCATTTCATTGCATCTCAAGAAGTTTTAACACCTCAACAAACGAGTTTCCAACTCACCCTAATCATTTATATTTGTCAGACCTTTTTGGTCTTTGGCATGCGTTGCATATGAAGTCTCATCTCTCAGTTGCACATCTGCCGTAGGCTGTCACAAAGCTCAGTCAGCATAATCTGAAGAAAATGAAAAGGTGCGCAACTGCCAGAGAGTAAGCTGGCTCCTGTTCAACTGCACCACCTCAAACAAATCCAAGCAAGAGATACTTAGTATCATTTCTACTATTCTGTACCATGGGGATACAGCCCAGGAAAAGAATATTCCCAGAAGAACAGCACAATGGATCCAAATCCTTTGAGGTTCTGATTGCCATCAAATCCTACTGAGTTTACTGAGTCGCACAGTATCTCTCAGGATTGAACTAAGTAGCAGTACCATAAACTCAGTCATATTACTGAAGAGTAATAGACCATCACTTCCTACAACTCTTCTTCATTCACTAATTGAACTATTAGAAGACCAAGGAAAGCGAGTGAACATATAAAAAAGAAACAGTTTTGTGGTACATTCAGCTCCATCTGCATGCAATGCTCTCCATATGTCAGGATGAATTTATTCATTTTAAATTTATGGTGGTTTACAAAGAAACCAGATGATGATGTCAACATATTGTGGGGAATTCTGCATGGTGGCACCAGTTATAGAAACGAATCATGCTTAAACTTGCTCCTCAATGGCTAAATAAACAACTAGACTATTCAAAATAGATTAAGAGAATAAACATGCTTCCAACTAACAGCAGCATAGCTCACCGAAAGAATGGTCTGGTAACCAAGATGATGTCCAGTCCGGTGCATTGCAATCCGCAGAATTTGAGCATAATTTGTTCTTGCTGGCTTCTGTGGAACACAGAGGCCTCATATTACATACTCCTCTTGTATAATGGTTTGATGGAGAGGCAGTTAAGAAAACTCTTTTAAGCCATGTAACTACCAACTTTTAAAAGAGGGGGAAATATGTGTATATATTCTACGGCCTCCTGCCTGCATCACTTTGTATGTATCTTCTTTGATTATAAACAATCTGATCTTTGCAGTGATAGAGTCTGTCTCTGTTGCTGTACAGCACCTATCTTAAAAGGGTTCAAATCCTGATCTGAGCCCCGGCCACTGCTGTAACAAAAATACCAAATCATCATCATCATTATCTGCTAACAGTTCTGCTTGGTATAGTATTCCCTATTGTCATGGCCTGCAAAGGAAAACATAATACAAAGCAGCAGTATGCCTCAGAGAAGCTGAATATTCCCAGCTATATAACTTTTCCTTTTACACACTTCAGATCAGAGTACAGGTACCACTGAAAAAATCCCACTAATTAAAGCCTTTTAAGGGACCCCCACACCTCCGCAGATCCCTCCATTTTCACTGCTCCTGCTTGCTTACTTTCAGTGGTAAGGTCCAACATTGTAGCCAGAATCCTCCCAAGGCAAGAACAATTGGGTGACTAATGTAGTTGCCTCTGGATCCATCAGTGGGACTTAATCAAGGTTCAACTTTGAAACATGCCCTCATGCGGATAGAGATGGAGCGCTCTGCCAAGGCTACACCATCAGTTAACATGCCACTCTTCTTACACTGAAAAACAGTGTTTCCTCCTATGTAAGACAGCCATTTCTGCACACCACCTGCACGTAAGCATCCACTACAACTCCTTGCTGAATACAAAAGCATCCCGCTGCGCAGGAGTGGAATTTCATAGCCTAGCGTTTTCTATAAATTACATTGTAGTCCCTGGAAAAAACAGTGTTCTTATGGAATGACAGTCCAACCTTCTCCTTAGCCTCCAAACAATTCCCAGCTGCATGCATAATAAGATTATCCCTTTAGTTGTTTGGTAAATTTAAAATAAATAAATATTTTGTATACCCAAGGAATTAACAGTAAAACCCGCTAAAGAAGATGATTTTAGAGACAGCAAGCTTTATTCCTTATAACCTTGGAGCACAGTACCACATGGAAGATGTTACGCTCTATATTCAAGAAATAAAATGGACCTCTTCTTGCCATACAGCGGATGTTGTATGCACAAAGGAGTTAACTGAGGCATATTCTCAGGTAGCATTCTCATGGATGCCAACAGGAGTTCTGCATATGAAACAGTGCAGGGTGTGCAGCAGAAATCAGGAGATGTTTGTCCCAAAGTCACCTCAACACAAGCAGGTATATTCCAAACTGTTTTGTCTCCCCTCCATCAATAATTCAAAATAGTCCATCAGGTGCTGTACAATATAGTAGATGAGAGTTTTTTGGAGGTCTTTCCATAGAAGTGCTGTTCTGTGTCAAGATCTGGTGTTTAATGTTTAATGAAAGATACAACTCGGCAGTGGGAGTAGAGTTTAGCTTTGCCTATTGCCCTACTTTTCCCAAGGATTTTTTTTTTAAGTAGTGGGAGTTAAATTACCAGTATCTCAGTGGCTAATTCCACTGAACTCTTTCCCTAGGAAAGATGGCTCAAGGGACTGACAGTGACAAAGATATTTATACATCTGCGATATTGGACCAAGAGAGGTAAGTCGTATACAAAGTTATTATGCAGTGGGTGTTCAACAGCCTGTAGGAAATAAGTTTCTAATAAGTCCACACCACAAAATACGCCATCACCAAAAACAGCAATCTTGTCAGTGAAGAAATTGAATGATCATGAATGCTGAGCTAGACCATCTCTGGCAGTCAGAGGTGATGCGTGGCAGGGGCACGCGGGGTCACTTGGTCCCCCAGATTTCTGCAGGGTGGGAGTCAGGCTGCATGTGGCTACGGGGGAGTGGAGGGGTGACATGCCTGGGAAAGGCTCCATCAGCTAGTCCTGCTGAGCTCTGCTAGGACAGGGCTGGCAGCACAGCTCCGCCAAAGGGGGCATGGGGAAGCCCTCCAAATCCTGTCCCTTCCTCGCCCACCGCCATAGTTACCTGCTTGGTAGTAGGTGTCCGGAGCCTGTTCCAGGCTGCACTGTGCCCGCAGCAGGGAGACTATGGGAGAAGTAAGTGTGGAAGGAGCTGTGAGGAAAGTGGAAGCAAGGTGATGCCGGCTTGGAGTGGATGTGGGAAGTGCAGGGGGAGTGAGAAAGGAGCCAGAGGCAACTTGTGGGGCAGTCACGTGCCCCCCCACCTTTAAATTCTGCACCCTTACCATCAAGAGTTACAGGTTGTCTCTGCTGGCAGTGGCTCCTTCTCACTAGGAATGTGACATATTAAGGTGATGGCACATGAAGCACGCATTGCCTATTTTGTACCCTCAGTGTTATAATCCTGGCACCTCTGGTGAGTATAAAATTCACTTAATTTTACTGATGATTTTTCTCTCTTTAAACTTTTCTAAGAGGTTCAAGTCTTGCAGCTTACATTATATTCTATATTCCTTGTCAAGGTAGTCTATTTACACAAGATCATGCGTAGCCAGCAAAGGTCCTCAAACATAAAAATTAAGTTTTGTGGGTCAAAATATTTTATACTATTTTGTTAAAAGTACCTGTTCCCATGGAGGGGGAGTAGTGAGACAATGACTCACTGGTGCAGTGCCTCCTGCTGGTAGTCTTGGGAATTAGTTCTTCCAGTTTGGAGCGCCCTCTGCAGGCCGGTGTCTCGCCTGCTGCTGGCCCCGTGTCCCTCCTGGGCTCTGATGCCCCTTTCCCTAAGGGTTCTGCCCAGCAGTACCCCCAACCCTCTAACCCTATCTTGCCTCAGCGGCTACTGCCAGTCGCCATCTAGCCCTCACTCACTGGGGCAGACTGCAGTCTGTAATGGCCACTCATCATTGGCAAGGCATAGGACCAGCTGCCTCTGCCTGAATTCAGGCTGCCCCTCTGCAGTCCCAGTACCTTTTGTAGACCTTCACCAAGGCCTGCAGCCTGGGGGTTTTACCAGGCTGGAGCTCCCCAGCTCCCTTTGCCCTTCCCCAGCACTGCTCCACCTCAAGTACCTTGCTCCCTGGCAGCTAGCCTTTCCCTCTCCAGGGCTAGACTGAGACTCCCCCAGCTTCTGGCCCTCAGTCCTCTTGTAAGGGCCATCTGGGCCCGGATTGAGCTGGCACAGCTTTGGTCAGCTCCTCACTCAGCTTTTCCCAGCCGCAGCCCTCTCAAGGGCTGCTTTTAACCCTGCTAATGGGGGCGGGGGGGGGGGGGGGACGACAAAATCTCACTTCCAGGTAACTCTTACTATTTCCTTCTGAAATGTTTTTTTTTTCCCTCTGAGTTTACTTTAAAAGGTTGTTTCTGAATCTGAATGGCTGTAAGTGAATAGCAGTGTCTTCATCCTAAGACAGGTTTCAGAGCAGCAGCCATGTTAGTCTGTATTTGCAAAAAAGAAAAGGAGTACTTGTGGCACCTTAGAGACTAACAAATTTATTTGAGCATAAGCTTTCGTGAGCTACAGCTCACTTCATCGGATGCATTTGGTGGAAAATACAGTGGGGAGATTTTTATACACACACAGAGAACATGAAACAATGGGTTTATCATACACACTGTAAGGAGAGTGATCACTTAAGATGAGCCATCACCAGCAGCGGGGGGGGGGGGGGAAGTAGGAAAACCTTTCATGGTGACAAGCAAGGTAGGCTATTTCCAGCAGTTAACAAGAACATCTGAGGGACAGTGGGGGGTGGGGTGAGGGGGGGGGAGAAATAACATGGGAAAATAGTTTTACTTTGTGTAATGACTCATCCATTCCCAGTCTCTATTCAAGCCTAAATTAAATTGTATCCAGTTTGCAAATTAATTCCAATTCAGCAGTCTCTTGTTGGAGTCTGTTTTTGAACTTTTTTGTTGAAGGATAGCCACCCTCAGGTCTGTAATCGAGTGTAATCGAGACACGATCCATTGTCTACAGCCAAGCTCTACGATATAACCGCATTTGCTCCAACCCCTCAGACAGAGACAAACACCTACAAGATCTCTATCATGCATTCTTACAATTCTTGCAACTACAATACCCACCTCCTGAAGTGAAGAAACAGATTGACAGAGCCAGAAGAAAAGGAGTACTTGTGGCACCTTAGAGACTAACAAATTTATTTGAGCATAAGCTTTCGTGAGCTACAGCTCACTTCATCAGATGCCAGAAGAGTACCCAGAAGTCACCTACTACAGGACAGGCCCAATAAAGAAAATAACAGAACGCCACTAGCCATCACCTTCAGCTCCCAACTAAAACCTCTCCAACGCATCATCAAGGATCTACAACCTATCCTGAAGGACGACCCATCACTCTCACAGATCTTGGGAGACTGGCCAGTCCTTGCTTACAGACAGCCCCCCACCTGAAGCAAATACTCACCAGCAACCACACACCACACAACAGAACCACTAACACAGGAACCTATCCTTGCAAGAAAGCCCATTGCCAACTCTGTCCACATATCTATTCAGGGGACACCATCATAGGGCCTAATCACATCAGCCACACTATCAGAGGCTCGTTCACCTGCACATCTACCAATGTGATATGTGCCAGCAATGCCCCTCTGCCATGTACATTGGTCAAACTGGACAGTCCCTACGTAAAAAAATAAATGGACACAAATCAGATGTCAAGAATTATAACATTCAAAAACCAGTCGGAGAACACTTCAATCTCTCCGGTCACTCGATTACAGACCTGAGGGTGGCTATCCTTCAACAAAAAAACTTCACAAACAGACTCCAACGAGAGACTGCTGAATTGGAATTAATTTGCAAACTGGATACAATTAATTTAGGCTTGAATAGAGACTGGGAATGGATGAGTCATTGCACAAAGTAAAACTATTTCCCCATATTATTTCTCCCCCCACCCCACCCCACCCCCCACTGTTCCTCAGATATTCTTGTTAACTGCTGGAAATAGTCTACCTTGCTTGTCACCATGAAAGGTTTTCTTCCTTTCCCCCCCCTGCTGCTGGTGATGGCTCATCTTAAGTGATCACTCTCCTTACAGTGTGTATGATAAAACCCATTGTTTCATGTTCTCTGTGTGTGTATATAAATCTCCCCACTGTATTTTCCACCAAATGCATCCGATGAAGTGAGCTGTAGCTCACAAAATCTTATGCTCAAATAAATTTGTTAGTCTCTAAGGTGCCACAAGTACTCCTTTCTTTTTTCATCCTAAGACTTTTTCAAAGATAAAGTTAGCAGCTTAGCTCTTCATTACTGCTGTGATGCTATTAAAGTTCTACTCCTTTCAGACAAAAAGACATCCTCCTTATTTTTCAAACTAATGGCATCAGGTGAGCCATATATTTTCTCTGACTGACAAAAATAGGTTTCCCAGAGCAATTGGAAGCAGAAGTAAATAGTGAGGGATTTATCTCTCAGCATCCTCTGACACAGCCATGCCCAAAATTTTAGCTGTGTGTGACCTTTCATAAAATTAACATTGTTTGAGTTCAGAGTTGGGTGAACACTGAAAAAAAAATTGATTTTGTTCAAAGTATTAAACAAATTCAACTCTTCTGTGATTACATTTTAGGAAAATTCTAATGGATGAGTTTACTGGCAGGAACGTCCTTCGAATCAATTAGTTTTAAGGAGACCTGGCAGAATATTTGCAGAAATCATATCTCCAAATCAGAATCCTCTAGGCTTCTCTCCCCTCGCCCACCCACCAAAAATGTGATTCTGACACTTACATTTATTCAGTCAGAGAACAGAAATATACCAGGTGACCTATACATCTAATCAAAACAACCTAAATACTCACAACAGCAACAAAACAGGCTTAAAATGATTTGAAGTAATTATCCAACAAATAATTATGGATAATTAATACATGCATGAAAATAAGTTGTTTGGGCACAATTTATAACAGGAAAAGGTGCAAAATGTGTCATAACTAGTTGGTGCTTCTCCTCTTCCCTTACAACAGACAATACACCTACACAGGATTTGCCTCAAACTCTGCAGTAATCAAGCTGGAAGTGCAGGAAAATGTTCTCCTTCAAGAGGTACGCCAACTCTGCAGTACATCTACCACCAATGGGAAGTCAAAGCACAAAGCACCATCACTCCTTTCATGATAAAATTGATATTCCTGAAGTCAGGAACAAAAGCTAGTGCTGTAATTGCTGTGCCTGGTTCAGAACGCAGGTGTCTCCACACGACAGCTTGCTCTGCTTCCAATCTGCCAATGAGTCACCAAGCTCTGTTTTTCCAATTTATCTAATAACGCAGAACTTCCACACTATTCTAGCAATATTTACAACAAAATCCATCCAAACCACCTAAAAGCAAATCAGGCACAATAGGTTTCTCATACCGTGAAATTATTTCACTGTCCTAGAACTAATCTGTAACTATTTGTGCCTCAATCTTCACAATGAACAGCATGCTCGGCGACATCCAAATTTCCATTCTGAGAAAGGGAGTTTTGTTTCAAGTCACACATGGTTTGCAGTCAAATCAGCAAGTGACTGAAAAAGAACTATACCCTAAGACGTTGGGTTCTTCAAAGAGACCACTCCTTGAATAGCAATATAAAAAATTAGTCTGCACAAAGTACTGTAGCGCACATCCTGCAGTGGCAGAGTGATGGACATGAACTAATGGTTCAAAATAATCAGTCAAATTCAAACTGGCCTTCATTGCTGTTTTTCTACATAGAGTAAATTGCAATCTCAAAAGCAGGCACATCTGTTTCATCTACTGATATAGTACACAGCATTGGATCACCTTGCAATATTAAATTTATTTATCCTCACCATACCCCTGTGACCTAAGGAACCATTATCCCCATTATACAGATGGGGCACTGAGGCATAGAGAGACTAAGTGATCTGCCCAGGGTCATCCAGGAAGCCTATGGTAGAGAAAGGAGTTGAGCCACAGCCAAGGCAAGCACCCTAACGCCCTAGCCCTTGGCCCACTCTTACTGCCACATACATAAAATCATCATTTCCTAAATTATGCACACAGAGAGCTGTTTCCAGGCAAAAATTGGGAATATGTTCAATGTTGCAGATGTGGTGAGCTGCATCTGTTAAAATTGGCACTTGAAAATAGAGGGGCTGAAAATCTGGCTCCATACATTTGTTGTTTCTTCCATCTATAATTTCTATGATTTTTATGACCATTAGTGTTAGCATTTTACATAACTGTTCAGGTTACCTTAAAACATCAAACTTTAACTTTGCTCTGGTAAAGGATTTTAGTATAGTATCATAATTAACATACATTAATTTTCCATACAAGAATTAAAACATCTTATTCCTACTCTGTAGTTACCTTTAAAAGACCCATTCGTGTTTGGTCAACCTCTTATCATGGCCTGTGTACTTATTTTGTTCAAATTCCAAAAAAGGTAACTGTACTTTTTTGTTTTAAATACATTTTGGATATTCTCAGAACCTTATAACCAATTTATTGCAGCTCCAGAGGACAGCATAGAGAGAGACATCACGACTATTGTTCCAGTTCTTTACAGCTTTAACATTCACCTCAACTTAGCATGGCAGGGGTAATTTTATCAATCTAAACTCTGCACCAAATATTTTCTTCAGCCATGATTAAGATTAAAATAAAAATCTAAAATCATACACTGTAACTAGCTCATTTATGGTCTCAACATTTTATTTAAACATAGTGAAGAATTGCATTGCCAGATCTCTGATGCATAATGTAGCTAGCGTATATTTCACATGGGCACAAATCTCAAGTAAAAGCTGCTCCTTCTCATTCCAAGTTAATTAGCAGATTAAAGGAGTCCTTTAACTCTACATGGCATCAATTCAGAATCCCTTAGTGCATAGTTCTATTTACAGTGAATTTTTCTGTGCTTGTTTGAAACATCTTGGCTACTACATCCTCTGTCATTGGCTGTCAATTAATTTATAACAAATGTCTTTAAGACATTTTTTAAAAAAGTATTCCAAACAGGTTATTACTGACAAAGTTTGACAACAGGTGTCAAAAAGGTTAAGTCCCACAAGTTCAAAGTTTTCAAAATGTACATCTTTTTTTCCTGAAGAGTTGTCAGTATTATCTGTGATCCTTATAATTTTGACATTTACAGTAAATTTCCTAATATTAGTAGACAACACTTTACATTACAATCATGTCTTTTAACTTTGTTTTTTTTTTAATTTTGTCAAAAATGAGGCCAATTGTATTGTAAAAGGGCATAGCCAACTCTGAAATTAGTCACATAAAAAAAAAGTGAGAAATTGAGTTCCAGCTGCTACAGCAGACCCTCAATCCCCCAGCCAAGTTTTGTGATTTAACAATCCCATTATATTTTTATGTTAAAAATATTTTTCTCATCTCAGTGTTGTGTGAAAAAGCCACACAGCAGAGGGAACTGACTAACGCCTGACCCTACAAACACACATTCATAGAAGTCATTTTACTCATGTCAGTAGTTCCACTGGCTTCAGCTAATGGAACCAATCAAATTCAATTGATTGCCATGTAAATTAAATAAAGAATTCTTAAAGTCATGTGTCAGGCCTGAGCAGGAGACAAAATGGTACATTCATTTTCACCTCAGCATCTGTCAAATCTTGCAGAGCGAAATTGTTCCATGTAGTGGGCACACAAGTTAAACCAGTCTCACTCCCATCAGACATGGGTGGGTCTCACTGAGGAATTTTATCCATTTCACTGTGACTACTCAAGTGAGTCACCTTCTTTGTATGTGTATGAGTTTGCATAGAATTACTACACAAGGGAAATGGTGAAACAGACTACATAAGAACTGCCATCAACTGCATATAAATAAACTGAGAAAAAAGTTTTTTTTTCCCCTCTCTAATCTCTTTTGTGGTAGTAGGCTTATATGGTGCTTGTTGTTATAACAATAGCAGGTACAAAATTCAGGTAGCAGAGGGATACTTGTGTCCGTTGTGTCCCTTTAACTCATATGTTACCACCCACTGTAAATATAAATACTCCTGGTAGGAAAGATACAGATTTCTCTCCCCCCGCCCCCGCAAATTGTATCTAGCTGATGTACTAAAGAATGAAAAACGTCAAAGTATGAACCTTCTTCTATTGAATTTTGTTTTGTAGCAAGGGCTTATATACCTTATTACTGGCTTTTTTTCTATTGCATTCTCTAATACTTTTCATCCCCCAAATATTTTAATGTTATATACATATCAATGACTTAAGACATATCAGTCAGAGGAGTGTTCCTATACATTCTGTACTTGTGTACAGTAGAACCTCGATTTAATGAATGCCAATCTTAGACCCAACCAGTTATACGAACCATTTTTCCTGACAATTAAAAAAAAAAAGATCGTGCAATGGAAGTGATGAAGAACAAGTCGACATCCCTTCACATTCTGATGCCTTCGGCGCACTGGAAATCACTTTGCAGTGATTTGAAGAAATAGATGCAGTGTGCCATACTGCAACTTATGCACCCAACCTGCTATAACTTTGAGATGTTCAATTTTATGAACTACTCAATCTTCAATTAGTTCAAAAAATTAATTTCTGTATAGAAATGCACAATATATTGTGGGATACTGCTGTAGATCCAAGAAGCAACAATGGAATTTCTAATACAAAAATTAAAATTAACTTGTGAACTAACATTGCAAATCTCATTAAGACTTATGAAAGCAGACAAGTTTAAAGACTATTTCTTGGACTGAAACTAACAGTTTGAGACTGCAAAAGAAATTCCAATTTGTATTATTGGCTGCATTTCTTGTCAGTGGTTACATAAAATATTTATTAATATAAAATTGAAGTCTAATATAATACAATTATTTGTACTTTTATTAAACCTAACATTATATTCAACTCATTTTATGCTATTAAAATATTATGTTTATGCATGAGGGCAAAATAAACACTGAAGCTGTTATTTAAACTCACCATTTTCCGACTACTGATTTCTCAATTATAAATTGTCCTAATGGAATTCTGAGTTTCTTTTAATATGGAATAAAATAACATTAACAGAGATGATGGTATGGCAAAGTAATAGAATGACAGGGTTAAATCTCGGCCCACTGAAACCAATGGGAATATTGCCATTGAGTTTAATGGGGCCAGGATTCACACATAGAATTCAAAGCATAGCCATCATATCCCTGTTCACAATAAATGTGAATATATGCCATTTCATATACTCCAGAGATTGTGTGATACTTACTTGCCTAGGAAATCTAAAACAATTAAGTAGCAAATGTGTCAAAATCCTACCGGGAAAGGCATATTTTTTTCTCTCAATGTGTTTGGTTGACCTCTAGGTAAACAATTGTGTGAAGATCCAGTCCTGAACGTTGTCGGCACAGAAAGGACTAGCTCACTGTCTTAGAAATCATTAGATTGGTAGGACTCAAATCCCCTGGGGCAGATCAAGGACAAATCTCCCACATTTACAACATGGCTTAAAGAACTTTCAGTATCTTTGAACTGAAGAGCATAAAGGACCTTCATCCTTTTCCAATAGGAATTGCTTAGCCATGCTCTGTGTTTTTAGCTGATTTAACCTTGCTTAAGAAGCAAATCCCTTGTGGCTCAATATGTAGAGGGAAGAGCGCCCTGCTTCTCAGGTGGCAACCATAGGAGTCATGTTACTGTTGGAGGTTTGTGGGTAGAATTGGGCAGTAGTAACAACAGCATACTGGTCTGTCTAGACACAGAAGTAACATTAGCGTTTCAAATCTATACACATTTTTAAAATACCTATTTGAAAGTAACTGCCATTCCCTATAGCAATAGGTACCCAGCCACCTCTGAGGAATGGGACCACCAATATCTTATTTCCCCACTAGCTTCAGTAGTTGGCCAACCATAAAGGAGAGGCCAGCAGCCCTTTTAGGGATGGAGGCTCCTGTGTGCACCTTGAGTTCCAGGAAATGTTTTCCTCCTGTAACATGCATCCCACTGGGACAACAAACCTCTGCACACACCTTAATGAAGGCCCGTGACTTCAAAAGCACAACTGAGTCTTGACTAGCCAGTCAATAGTTCTTTTGGCACCAAGCCCCTTGAATGAGTTGGGAGGGCAACCATACCAAACTGTTTCTGACTGGATGGCCCTGTCTCAGCTATGTGAATCTTGCTTGGCAGTCCAAAGATGCAATCTACACAGTGTCCAGAGCAAAAGGAGGTCACTCCTATGGTATCCTCGTGCAATCATGGCTATGCTTTGGTACATTCCACAATGCAGTATTTCCCCCCTGATTTAATTACTAACATAAAAGGAAATAAACTTCAGAATGCAAACAAAGAAATTGCATTTCATCTAATTTATGTAAGCTATTCTTTAGCTGAATGCCATAAAATCCTGCATGTTTATGATGGCCTATTAGAGGGCTGAAAACATGCTTGCAGTTGCACATATTGACTATGCAGATTATGTGATATTATTGCTTTTTTCTGCCTCTTTCATTTTTCACAGAAGAAATTTATTTGTTTAAAGACACCCTTGCACAAAGCGCTGGCTCCTGCTAGGAAAAAAAAATAAGACTGTCTGCATGCTCCCTCATAGCCACAGGCTGTCAAGCTGGTAAGTGCGCTGCAGCCAGCTGTGGTATGCTAAAGCGGGGGGCATCGAAGACTGTTTTGTTTCCCATTCTGGAGTATCAATTATTGGAGGAAGCAACCCTGTGGCCAGATAAATATTTCTGCAGTGGAGAACTTAATGTCAAATGATCTGAACGGCATGGAATTTCAGGAATGGCTGGATGGCAGTGTGAGGATTTGTAGAGATGTCACATTAATCCCTTGGTTTTCTTGTCATATGCAGCAGATGAAAGGAAATAAAGGAAAGCAAACCTGAATGCATCACTGATTTATGTATAATAGCTTCTGGGTGCAGGAAGAGAAATATACACTTCTGTTATCCCTAGCTTCGGGCTCCATGTTCCCTTCTCTCCTTGAACCACAATGTGTGGCTCCTGGCTGGAGGAAGTCCTACATCTTTGACATGCTCCAGAGCTCTCCTGAACCCTGCCTCCCCCCACCCCCCAGTCACTCACAGGGTGTCTCTTCATAGCACAGTTAGCTCAAAGTTATAACTTGGGTGTTACCCCTACCTTGACTCCTGTCCACACACAAAAAATCTCTAGCTTGAGTTAAGTGGGGCTTTAAGCTTGAGCCAGCTGGCCCATTGGGAAGAGTGGGTTGAAGCTCCAGGGATGTTGATGATCAAGCTAGGGATCATAGAATCATAGAATATCAGAGTTGGAAGGGACCTCAGGAGGTCATCTAGGCCAACCCCTTGCTCAAAGCAGGACCAATCCCCAACTAAATCATCCCAGCCAGGGCTTTGTCAAGCCTGACTTTAAAAACTTTTAAGGAAGGAGATTCGATCACCTCCCTAGGTAACGCATTCCAGTATTTCACTACCCTCCTAGTGAAAAAGTTTTTCCTAATATCCAACCTAAACCTCCCCCACTGCAACTTGAAACCAATACTCCTTGTTCTGTCATCTGCTACCACTGAGAACAGTCTAGATCCATCCTCTTTGGAACCCCCTTTTAGGTAGTTGAAAGCAGCTATCAAATCCCCCCTCATTCTTCTCTTCCACAGACTAAATAATCCCAGTTCCCTCAGCCTCTCCTCATAAGTTATGTGTTCCAGTCCCCTAATCATTTTTATTGCCCTCTGCTGGACTTTTTCCAATTTTTTCACATCCTTCTTGTAGTGTGGGGCCCAAAACTGGACATAGTACTCCAGATGAGGCCTCACCAACGTCGAATAGAAGGGATTGATCACGTCCCTCGGTCTGCTGGCAATGCCCCTACTTATACATCCCAAAATGCCATTGGCCTTCTTGGCAACAATGGCACACTGTTGACTCATATCCAGCTTCTCATCCACTGTAACCCCTAGATCCTTTTCTTCAGAACTGCTGCCTAGCCCTTCAGTCCCTAGTCTGTAGTGGTGTATGGGATTCTTCCGTCCTAAATGCAGGACTCTGCACTTGTCCTTGTTGAACCTCATCAGATTTCTTTTGGCCCAATCCTCTAATTTGTCTAGGGCCCTCTGTATCCTATCCCTACCCTCCAGAGTATCTACCTCTCCTTCCAGTTTAGTGTCATCTGCAAACTGACAGACTGGATGTAACAGCAACAGTTCATTAAGAGCTAATCCAATCATTCTGCTAACCCAGTGACTCTGTGCTGCTAATCAAATAACTCTGTATAACTCCAGCTGTTGCCCAACGTGATCGCTCTCCCTTGAGCTCAGTGTTGCAGTGAAGACAAGCTCATAGTGGCTGGAGGAGTTGGGTTCCAGCTGTTCAGGTGGGGGAGACAGCAAAGTGATGGTGGGGAAGACACAGGAGGAAAGGGGCAGAGCTGACAGGCATAAGGGCTTAGTATGGAGGCAAGAGGGAAGTCCCCTTGAATTTCAATGGATTCCCAAGTTTGGCGGTTTAAACACACTGTGGAGTGGCAAACCCTTTCCCCATCTTCCATAGGTGAAATACTTATGAGTGAAGGTCTGTAACAGCCTTCCAAGGAGAGTAGTGGAGGCAAAAACCTAACTTGTTTCAAGATTGAGTTTGCTAAATTTATGGAAGGGATGGTATGATGAGATTGCCTACAGTGGCATATGATGCATCTGCGGCTGCTATGAGCAAGTATCTCCAACAGCCACAGATGGGGAGGCCTTTGAGTTACTACAGAAAATTTGTCCTGGGTATCTTGGCTGGTGGGTCTCGTCTACATGCTCAGGGTCTAACTGATTGCCATATCTGCAGTTAGGAAGGTATTTTCCCCCAAGTTAGATTGGCAGAGACCCTGGGTTTATTTGATCTTCTTTTGCAGCATGAGGCACAAGTTACTCGCTGGTTGTAATTAGTGGATTCTCTGTAACTTGAAGCTTTTAGAATAAAATATGAGGACTTCAGTGACTCAGCCACAGGTTATGGACCTATTACAAAATGGATCGGTGAGCTTGTGTAGCCTGTGATGTGCAGGAGGTCATGAGTTGATCATGATGGTCCCTTCTGGCCTTAAAGTCTACGAGGAAATTTGGTGGGTGCAAACTCATGGGGTTTCCATTTTAAAACATAGGCTACTCCCCTATAGAGTGTCCATTGTTTGCAAACACAAAGTGCTCCAACAATCTATCAGATTATGTTTGTAATGATTTAGTAGAAATGCTCCTCTCTATTGCCCATCAAAGTTCTGGTTTAATATAATCTATGAGTGCTAATTTTTAACATTTCAGCATTCATCTGTTCTTTATCTACAGGCCTTAAGTACCAATTCAATTCCTGACATGGTCAATAGTTTGTATGGCTCATCCTGTGTAGATTTGTCAACACAGATTGAATATTTTCAACATTTGACAGATCTCCGTAGTGGTTTAATGAGCAAATATTTTAAAACTACTTAAAACTTTTTTTTTAAAAAAAATGTAAGGGTCCAAATACCAACTCATCAGGGAAGTATAATAATGATTTTAGACATGGGATTCAAACCTCAAACTTGGAGCCAGATAATTAAGAATTAAAAAAGGGGATGAAAAGATACATTTGTTTAATCATTTCACCCACTTGATCTTTATAGGTTTGAAACTCATTGACCTGAAACTTCCCTGAATCACCTTAAATTCTCAGGGCCAGATGCCGCCCTCGTGTAAATCAGCATAGCTCAACTCACATCAGTTGAAGATCTGGCTTTAACCTTTCCAAAAATTATCACAATAGCAAGAGTAAAGGCAAGCTATAAAGTAAGACTATTTAGAAGCTCATGGTTCTGTTCTTGGTTTTGCAGCATGAAAGAGAGAGAATGTTCTTAATGCCTTACCTCGGTAGTGTCACTTCATGCCTCAAGTAAGTTTTTACTTTGGTTATATAATCCCTTCTAAAACAGTCTCTGAGAGGTGAATAATTCCTTGAGCCCACTGGAGGAAAAGTCTTCAGCTGGAAAGGTCAAATGTTTCAATATATTCAAATGGGGAGATTTTTCAATGCATTCATTAAGGAAATTCTTCATACAGAATCCTCTTAGTAGGGCACATCAGTTATGAAACCAGAGATGGATCAGGTTAAATGCAAAAGGACTCTTCAGGTGGGCCCCTCGCAGGATACAGCTATAACTCATTGACTGTGATGGGAGTTACTTGTATCCTGCCAGGGGAGAATCAGAGTAGACTGCACAAGGAAGCACTCCTCCTTTAAATATGTCAAAAATCATTAAGAGTGACTGGGCAGCATGGACAAGAATCAATATTTGGGAAGACAGGAATAAGCACATAAAGCAGGAAGTGCAGACACAGAGAGAAACCTAGAAGCAAAACAGAAATCTGTGGGACACAGAAGGAGACCTTGGACCCGAGATAAAAATACCCACTTGGTGGGAGAGGGAGGAAGGGAATGAATGAGAGAGTGTGGGTGTTGGAAGCCATGACCCAAGAAACAAAGTGACCTTTACAATTGAAAGAAGAGGCTCTAAAATGAAAGAGAGCCAAGGCTAAAGGGGAAGGCTTGGGACTCCAGCATAGGGGAATTCATTTCACTATGGGGGTTGTGATTCTGATTATCTTTATTTCTTTGTATTTCTTGCTTTTTCATTCTATAACATTAAAGTGATCTTTTAGTAGCCAGATAAGAATTTACTGCATATAGTAAACCACAATCCAGCTATTTAAAATCACAGTGATAGTATTTTAATTTCTCTCCTCTTAAAATAGTTACAACCACCATAAATAGCTATATCGTGCAGTAGGAATGGGGGTAGGAGTAACCAATTTTAAAGCTCGATCCAAAGACCAATGTTAATGGAAAACCATTTACTACAATCAGACCCACAGTGCAAACAGTTATATTATCTGCATTTAGTGGGAAAAAATATTGCCATGAGATAAATAACAGTCTCTCCGCTAAACTGGTGCTGTGTGTACAGATACTATACAGAGAGGAAATGGACCAAACACAGAGAGATGGTAAACTCTACAATTAAATTAAATAAGCACCTTTATTATCCACTTTTTTAATTAAATTAAGGCAGCATCCAAAGGAATTCCCAGAACAACCCCCCACCCAATATTTCATGGCTATACTATTTCTTCAGAGGGAACTTAAAGTATTACTAGAAGAGAACCAGAAAACTCACAAATAATCTAGGAGTAAGATAAATATTTCAATAAAAATTATGCTTGTAACATAGCCAGATCAGTTGTGTTACATGAGCCAGGCACTCGGCAGCAGGAAGTAAGTTGGGATAAGATTCAGGGTTTTCAGAGAACGCATGCGCGAGAGATGCTATATGTATTGCAGATATGCTGTGTTCAATTTCTGCAGTGGAAGAATGAGGGGGGATACGACAGCCCTGAGAAGAATTCACAGACAGATGGCAAAGGAACAGAACTAGCATAAGGCTACAAAGGTATAAGGAAAAATCCTATTTCTTTTTTTAAAGTCACTGCACACGAGAATGAAAATAACAGCGAACTCACAGCAGGCAACTCTGTTCAGTGATAATCATATGGGCTGAAGTGTGTCAGTGTTAGAGATGGGCAGATGCTTGCTTTCAAAATGCTTACCAGATTTTTCTGGTTTCTTTTGCAGGAGCTCTCAATCTGAGTCGCACTCTGACTTTTACAATTGAAAGACCCTGAAATTCACCGAAAAGGTCTCAGCTTCCAATCAATGCAACAGTGTCACAGGGTGACTGGCCTCTTTACGGGGAGATGGGGCCAGCCACAGCTGTGACTTCAGCAGCTGCTTCCAGCCTAAGAGGGAAGGACTAAGGGGAGGCAGATGGTAGCTTAATGGATACCTGGGCCTTGTGAAAGGACTGACAGTGAGATCTGTTTGGGAGTTGGAACCACAGAGAGCAGGCAGGTATGCTTTTGTGGAAGGCACTGAGCCAGGATTCGGAGGGGAAAGGTTACTCCAGGGGAACCAGCCTGGGGCCAGCACTTTAGCCCAGACCAGAGAAAAACTCTCAAAAGTAGCACAAAAAGGGGCTAGGAATAGGGCCCAGAGCATAGCCTGAAGATAAGCCCCAAAGGGCAGAAGAACGTTTCTGTTTGTTAGATCTTTTTAGTTTAGACTTGTTTTGTGAGTTGGCTGGAGGGTTAAGACACCTCTCTAGAACTGACTGGTGTGTGGAGAGCAAACCCACCTCAGGAAGGAAAACTGATGCATGGATCCCTTGCAGTGCAACACTTGTCCAGCAGGGGCATTATGGGAGCCCACACCCACTTACAAGCAGAAATATTTTAAATTTATTGGAGAAGCAAACACAGAAATGGCTACACTCACAGCAAGTAATAAATGCTGAGCCAGATCATCTCCCAAACCAGCATATATAGGCACTATTATGAAAGTATCATTAATGTGTGCTTGCACTTTGGCAAACCAAGCCCCCCTGCATAGTCTGCCAGTACTGCTACCTGCCAAAAGATGAAATACATGCTGAAGACCCATCGCTGAGTCTGTGGTTATATTCCCTGAAAGATGCAAGCCATCACCATGAGAATGCCCGTCTGGTAGCAGAGGGCCTGGAGAGTAAAATCTGTGAATCTGAAGGACCAAAGGGCCCAGTCAGTCAGAATTTTGCTCCGAAGGAACAATTTATCACTTTTTCGTAAGAGAAGTGTCATGAAAGACTGTGGATGAAACTGGAGGTAGTTCTTCTGCAATACATTATTATGTTTTGAAGCTCACTTGATGAGCCTTGCTACATATGAACTGAGCAAATATTAATCAAACTGCTGGAATTTAAAATGAAATTACCCCAGTACAGATATACAGTAGTGGGAATTATTTCACGGTACAGAAATAACACAGATTGGCAAAATATTTTCTCATCTCATCCAACATTTTTAAAAAATATAGACCAAAACACCCTCAAATTAATTTACTATGGTATTTTGAGTACCAAATCATTGAATCTTTAACAATTCTTGTTTTCAATAGTCCTTCAAACGCCATAGACAGAAAGGCAGTTCTTCCAATTCCATTTTCAGATCATAAAAAATAGTGACAAATCTTTAAGAAAAATATCTCCTAGCAACCTGAGGAAAAAGAAAGTGCACATATATACCCAAAGGGATAAATGCTTAGAAGCATCAATATATAGAGACAGACCGACAGATATAGATATAGATATAGGTATATATTTGTATTGAATAACCACATAGTGTGTTGTACAGTTGAAAAGTCATGTGAAATCTAACATCTTTTAACTTCACTAGTGTTTTTCTCTTTTGTTTTATTGGCAAATGTGTATTCAGTGCTTTGGGCTCATGTATGGTCGATGTCAAAATAATAGTTAGGGTCAACAAATGGCCTCTCACCAAAAGCCCTCTTAACTCTTAACAAAGCTCCTCTTGACATCCAAACCATCAACTTGTTTTCTTCTGGAAGAACAGTCTGGAAGAACAAATGACTGCCCTGCACCTTTAAGCAGGGAGGTAATTAGCTGGCTGGCCAAATGAAGGGAACAGTGCTTTATGGCTGGGGGGTGAGGGAATGAAAACTGCTGCAAAAGGGTCACCCTGCTACAGTGGGGTTCCCCTGTAAAGCCTCGGAGCCCATTTGTTTGGCCAATATAAAAGGGGGTAGTAAGAGACGTCTGGAAACCCAACTGGGTTTGGGGAAGGGGTGTCAGCCAAGCTAACTGCTGGTGCCTCTTTGTGGTGGATGTCCATTGCAGGTACTCCATAGGAAAGGTATACAGTGACTGGATAAATGGCTTGGAAAAGGACTTAAAAGAGGTGTTCATTAAAGGAACGAATGAGGGGCAGTTGGGGATTCCTATGATTGGTACATCAGGGAGCCAACCCCCCATTACTATAGCCAACCTTAACCCTCCTACTAGGGGGGTGGATGGTAAGGTCCCGGCAATCCATTTGTTGGAGGGCACTGGAGGGAAAAAGAGGGGGAAATGGTAAGAACTCCCAGGTAATTCAGTAATAAACATGGGGTTACTTACACTGTACTCTTTTATCTGCTGGGTAGTCCAAGACATCTAATAATAAAGTTGCGTCCTGATTAAACCCATGTCAAATGTCTCCTGTCCTTCTTTTGGGGCAGCCAGACAATGGCCTTGCAGTGTTACCTGAAAGAACAGGATCTGGCCTTTGGTGAACAGAAGAGAGTTTCATGGTCAAGAACCTCTCACTGAAATGTCCTGCCTCCAGTCCCATCACAATTAAACTAGTAACTGTTAGCTCATAGTTATAACGCAATCATGAGGGGAATTATAAACAAAGTAGAAAGCCATTTTTGTGATTGAGACCATACAATAGAAAGTTACTTTTTAATCAGAACTTCTTAATATCCAGGGTATCCCTGCCTTCATAAAGTTAACCATTTTGTATTCTCACAATAGCATGTCTGGACCACGTCAAAACCAAGTTGTTAAAGAAAATACATTCAAGTCTTAAAATCTGGTTTGAATTTAGGGTGAAGTTTTATGCCGTTCTTATTTAAGCCTTGTTTGAGCAGTTCCATTCTTATACTGTTCTCTAGATAAATACATGGATCACACACTCTTTTTCTCACTGTTGTTTTATGCAGCAGCACAGATGCATTCACTATATGATTTTCAAGAACCGCCTCTGGAAACAGTTTTTCTAAGGAGCTTAATTCCTATTTAGGTGCCTACACAAAGTGACCAGCTGAGCACCCAATGGCTCCCATTTTACTAAGTGCTCTACTGAAAAACACAAATTGGTACCATTGCATTGGACACTGGTAATAACTGGAGCAGAATTTTACAGAACTTTTCTTTCTGGAGAGCTCTCCCAAGATTTTGAGTTCTTCCTGCCTCACTTGCTCTTATTAGTTTTGTCCTAATTGGGGAAAGTGGTGTTGAGGGAAAAGCTAATATGTGCAGAGCTGGCACCTTTTGGCGCCAGCCACTGTCTGTGCAGCACAGACCGCAGCATATTTGGGGAATCGTTTCGGGCCTTGAAACTTTTGTCCTTCCTGTCTTTGTGGTATGCGAGGCACGTTGTGTAACTGCATGTTCCGTTTTAATGATAAAGTTGTTATCATTCTCAGAACACGAGAAAGCACTCACCAGAGAGTGGCTGAGGATGGGGTGAGGATGGAATTCATTGGTTAAGGGTGCCGATGCACGAGGGCAGCACGTGATGTCAGATGGTATATAAGCTTTGCATAAACTGTATACGGGGTCCCCTCCTGACTAGCGGGGGGGGGCACCACGCTCGAGCGTAATACATTAAACACAGACTGGAAACTCTGCAGATCTGGACCTGGTTTTTGGTGCCTCAGCCTAAAAACTTGAACCGTGCGTGACCGATCAGGTATAATTCGCAACAGTTTTGGTGACCCAGATGGGACTTTAGGCTCGTCACAAAAGGCGTACTGAGGTCGCGTTCCTCCTCATGGACAGCTCTAGCCGGCAAAAGGTGAATTTACCTTGGAGAATTCCGACGGGGGGAAACACGAACAGTCGCTCGGACGATAAGGTGGCACATTAGGTGTCCCCTCGGTTGCCCAATTATGGGCTCTGGGCAGAGTATCAAGAAGGGGACCCCTTTGGCGGAAATTCTAGAGAATTGGAAGAATATTTCAGGCACCCATGGGTTAAAGAAGAAGAAAACTATTGTTTTATGTAAAGTAGAATGGCCAGTAATTCAGGCCCTTCCTCAGGTATCTATGCAATGGCCACCTGACGGGTCACTTGCAGGGGAAATATTGACTGCATTGAGAAAGAGGCTGGAAGATAAGGCTCCAGCCCAGATGGATTACTGGTATGTATGGGACAATTGGGCTTATGCGCATGCGAAAGGACGTCCTCTTACTTCTTCTTTTTCTTATCTGTCCCAGGGGTCTTCGGCCCCACCCTATCCTCTGCCTACTTCCTCTCCCTTTCCTCCAGCTTATTCTCAGCCTTCTGATTCATGCCCGCAATCCTCCCGGTCGCAGCCTCCCTGTTTATGTGGACCCATTCTGGATCCACCGATTGCTTTGCAAGCCCCTCTTATTCAGCAACCTCTTGTCTCCCATACGGTGGACGGAGGTGAACAAGTTGTTTTCTCCTATGTGCACCGCCCCTTTGGCCCAGGCGACTTGATAACATGGCAACAGCAGATGCCTCGCCTGCGTGATGATCCAGAACAGGTATTACAAATGATTCGATCTGTGTTTACTGCTTTTAATCCTGCCTGGGGGGATGTTCAGGTAATTTTGGACACACTTTTTACTCCCAATGAGAAGTATTCCATCTTGGATGCCAATAGGCGCTGGGCAGGAGAGGATAATGTCCGTACTGCCTGGCCCCTTGTTGATCCTGGTTGGAACCCTAATGTTTCTGCCCAAATGGACCTCCTTAAAGCAGGCAGGGACGGTCTCTTAGAGGCGGTGCGTAAAGCAGGTAATAAGTCAGCTAATTGGTCTAAAATTCGTGAATGTCAGCAGGAGGTCACTGAGCATCCCTCTGCCTTCCTAGCCCGCTTGTCGAAACGAGTCCGCATATATGGCGGTGGCGTCGACCCAGAAGCAGAGACAAACCGTCCAATGATGGTTTCCTTTTATGTTGATCAAGCAGCCCCAGACATTAGAAAATATTTCTCTAAACGTGCCTGATTGGCCAGGGAAACCTCTCCAGGAAGTAGTCCGCTTGGCCACTTTCGTGTTTAATGGCAGGGACGAGGAGAAAGCTAAGGAAAAGCGTAAACAAAAGAAGGAAGAAGTAAGTATGTTGGCAGCCACGTTGCAGGTCCCAGTTGGGAGTCAGAATTGGCGGGAGCATGGCGGGGCGAGAGGCAGGGGACGGGGATGAACAGAGCCAAGAGGAAATTGGGTAAATACGAAATTTGGCACTTGTAACTACTGCAAACAACCAGGACACTGGAAAAGGGAATGTCCCCTCCGCCCAAAGGGGGCCCCTTGGCAGGAGCCAGTGCACAATGGCCTGTCCGGTTTTTCCCAGACTTCTCAAGGGTATCCTCCCACCAACCCTTTGAATCAAATTGACCCCCAGTGACTGGAGGCAGAGATTTTGGGAACTTTGGGAGAGTTGGAGTGGGACCTGGGAATGCAGTCACAAATTTACCTGCAAATTGGGGAACGTTTAGTGCCTTTCTTGGTAGATACAGGAGCCACCCTTTCCACTATAATGTTTGTGCCAGGGCCTGTGTCTAATACTAAGGTGTGGGTGCAAGGTATAGAAGGAAACCCCTGCCCGGCTCGGTTATCTTACCCTATCCCCATTAAGCTTGGTTCTCTAAAGCTATCCCATAGGTTTGTTATAATGCCGGAGGGCCCAGCAAACCTTCTGGGACGAGATGTGCTGGGCAAATTAGGAGCACATATATATTGTGCCCCTGAGGGGCTTCGTCTGATTGTTCCAGATTCGACAGTTGCCTCTCTTATGACATTGACTACGTCTGTTCCCAGTGTACCCTTTGAATTGTCTAGTGTTCCCCATTTTTTATGGAGTACAAATTCCACTGATGTGGGTCTCCTTAAATCTGCGGTTCCGGTGAGTCTAACAACTAAAGATGGGCCGCCCCCTTCCGTGAAGCAGTATCCCTTGCCAAGGGAAGCGGAGGAGAGTATCTCACGTGTTATTGACAGCTACTTGGCACAAGGAATTCTGGTTCCTTGTAGTTCACCCTGTAATACGCCCATCCTTCCGGTAAGAAAACCTAAACCAGGAACTGACGGGCACCCGGTTTATCGGTTTGTTCAGGATTTACGCGCTATTAATGACTACGTTATAGCCCCGCATCCAGTTGTTCCTGACCCGAGTACTATTTTGACATTAATTCCTCACTTGGCCACTTGTTTTACTGTAGTCGATTTGTGTGCCGCGTTTTTTAGTATCCCTTTGCACCCGGATTCCCAATATCTATTTGCCTTTACCTGGAAAGGTCAGCAATTAACATGGACGCAGCTCCCCCAGGGATTCTCTGGATCCCCTACTATCTTTTCTCGCATTCTCACAGCAGATTTGAAGGACATTGTTTTGCCCGGTTCTTCGGTTTTGGTTCAGTATGTAGATGATTTGTTGATTGCCTCTTTGGACTATAGCACATGTTTAACTGATTCTGTCGTTTTACTTACTGCATTAGCGAATAAAGGTCATTGTGCGTCCCCATCCAAGTTACAGCTGTGCCTAAATCAGGTAATTTATCTGGGTTTTGTAATTCGGCCTGCGGAGCGTTTATTATCTCCCGATAGAGTGCGGGCAATCCAGGATTACCCGCGCCCGACAACAAAAAGACAGTTACGGGCTTTCTTAGGGGCTGCCGGCTTTTGTCGACCTTGGATTGTGGGGTTTGGAGAACTGGTAAAACCCCTGGTCCAAGCTACCACGTCATCAACCCTCGACCCGATTTCCTGGACTATGGAGAGGGAGACTGCCTTTACAGCGGTTAAAAAGGCTTTGGTTACGGCGTCCGCCTTGGGATTCCCGGACTACGGTAAACCATTTTTTCTTTTTAGTCATGAACAACAGGGAGTGGCTAATGGAGTCCTCCTACAATATCTTGGAGACCGCCCACGCCCCATAGCTTATTATTCAGTACAACTGGATCCTGTTGTCCGGGGCTCTGTTTCCTGTGTGTGGTCGATTGCCGCAGTGGCAATCATGGTTGAGCGTTCGCGACCCATAGTTCTGGGACATCCCCTGACTGTTTGGGTCCCCCACGAGGTTGAAATTCTTTTAAAACAGCATACTACCCAGGTGTTGTCTCCACAACGAGCTCATAAATATGAACTAATTTTGTTGGCCGCTGATAACATCACTCTACGCCGCTGCAACACTCTTAATCCAGCGACTTTGTTACCCCTCCCAGAGGATGGCACCCCTCATCATGTGTGTATGGACGTCGTCACCCAGAATGGTAAGCCCTGCCCGGATCTAACAGATTCTCCTTTAATGGAGTCCGATCTGCTTCTCTTCACAGATGGGTCCTCATATTATTTAGATGGCTATCAGGTTTCGGGGTATTCAGTGACTTCCCAGACCGATGTTATAGAAGCTGCTCCTTTACCACCATCATTTAGTGCCCAGGGTGCAGAGTTGTATGCGCTCACAAGAGCTTGCTTATTGTCCGCGGGAAAAACTGCTACCATTTACACAGACTCGAGATATGCTTTCGGAGTTTGTCATGCTACAGGCCAGCTTTGGAAACAGCGTGGATTTCTAACTTCATCAGGTGCAAAAATAGCTAATGGTCCCTTGATTGCCGCGTTGCTAGAAGCTATTTTAGTTCCACGCCAGGTGGCAGTGGTACATTGCTATGCACACAAGGACTCCGATAGTGCTGTTTCTCAAGGTAACGCGTTAGCTGATTCAGCCGCAAAAGTGGCAGCTCTACAACCTCTTTCTGTGTCGGTTACCCTCCCCTTGGATGGGTCTTTCCCACCTGCGGATTGGACATTAATGTACACTGATGTATCCTTGGAAGAATTGGGCGAGTGGAAACGTTGGGAGGGTGTGGAGGGCGCGGACAAAATTTGGCGAATCGGGGGCAAACCTATTCTTCCCCGTCGTTATTTACTGGCAGCTGCTCATTATTTTCATTCCCTGGGCCATGCTGGTATTCAAGGCACAGTGGCTGCCATACTCCAATCCTGGGCGGCACCACACATTTATCCTGCGGTGAAGCGTATTCTTGGATCCTGTTCAACTTGTTTGGCATTCTCTGCTATGACTCGGTCTGATGCCAGTTCGCGGGGGGTGGAGACCTTGGGTGAATTTTCTGTTTCAGCGTCTGCAAATGGATTATGCAGACATGCCCAAGTGTTCAGGATTCCATCACCTTCTCGTTATAGTGGACCAGATATCTGGGTGGCCTGAAGCGGTACCGACGAGGAAAGCAGATGCGAGGTCTGTAGTTAAGTTTCTAATGAAGGATATTGTACCTAGGTTTGGTGTTCCTGAAGTTATCAGATCGAGGCTCGCACTTTACTGCGAAAATTTTGGAGGAACTGTATAAATGTTTGGGAATCACTCGACAATTACATACTCCGTATCAACCTCAGTCTGCTGGTCAGGTGGAACGCATGAACCGAACAGTAAAGACAATGATAGCAAAGTTCTGTAAGGAAACTGGACTTAAATGGCCGGAAATCCTGCCAATTGTCTTATGGCATATAAGGCGGACACCGCGCATGCTCCTGGGCCTGTCCCCATTTGAGGTGTTATTTGGTAGACCCGCTTTAATTCCAGGAACCTACGTTCCAGCACATGCTAGTCTCTTGGATGGTGACGAAACTCTGGCCAAATATGTTGCTAGGTTACAAAAGGAGCTGATTGATAATCAATTTAAAGCTCAATTGTGTCAAACTGCACCGTTGGGATTGCAAATTCACTCATTTAAGCCAGGGGATTGGGTATTGGTAAAAAGGATTCCCCGCACAGACCCCTTGGAACCTAGGTAGGAGGGGCCGTATCAAGTTCTGTTATGTACTTATTCTGCTTTAAAGGTTGCAGGAAAGAGCTCGTGGATCCACCACAACTACGTTAAAGCAGCGACAGCACCTCCCCAGGACCCGAGTGATCCAGCGTACGAGCCATTCCACGGATGAATATTACAACCAACCCATGGACCGAACCCTCCAATTACTGGAATCTTCACAGCCCACCAGGACTTCTTGTATTTCTCTTTTGGACTTGTATATTGGGAATAGGGGTTTTTGTATGGTACCGGGGCGGATGTTATTATTGGTATGGTTGGCCCGGGGGCTTTTCCCCCTACTCCCAAGTCCAGTACAACGGTGGGCAGGTAATAGTTTTTTGAATTTGACTCGGGCTATTACGCAGAATATAAATCAAACACAATGTTGGATATGTATCCATACCCCCACATATATTAGTCAGGGAATTCCATTGGTGGGGGTCCCTATCCCTACTAATGAAACGCGGTTGTCTACATTATGGGCTAATACTACCTTTCATTGGAATATCACTATTCAAACATGGTCTATTGACATGGTGGCCCAGGGCAATTATGCAATCTGTGTTAGAAGAAATTGGAATCCTGAAAATGGGAATTTTGTAGGAACTTTTATGGGGTGCAATCGTACTATCAAAATTAGTTCGGGGATGGCAACCGTTTCAAATTATTCAAGGGCCCCTTGGCCCATCCCTGAAGGATCAGGGTGGTATTGGTTGTGTAACCACACAGCCTATAAAGTTCTTCCAGTAGGATGGTATGGTACCTGCACCCTAGGAGCAATAATCCCTGCTGTAACAGTTTATCAGAGTCTAACACGAAAAGAAATTCGCAATATAGTATGGAGGGATCGGCGAAGTACCCCTTTTAATTCCCTTATCGAGCGGCCCACGGGTTTTCATTCCTTTGCGCGCTGGTTTCTGCCATGGTTAGCAGTAAGTGAGCTAGAAAAAGCTATAGTTAATATTTCTGCTGCCTTAGAGCAGATGGCCAATGCCACTGCAGATGCTTTATCTGCCCTCCAAACTGAAGTCACACAATTATCTCAAACAACCCTGCAAAATCGCTTAGCATTAGATTACCTCCTCGCTAATCAGGGTGGGGTATGCACTTTAGTTAACTCCAGCTGTTGTGTTTTTATAAATCAACACCATAGGGTAGAGACTGATATCCATATCCTCAAGCAACAGGCGACTTTATTTCATCACATCAGTCTTGATAATACCAGTACTGGATTGCAGGAAGTATGGAATTGGCTCACATCATGGATGCCGGATCTCGGGGTCTGGGGAAGACGTGCTCTGTACATGTTCATATTGATTGCTGTTTTCTTTGCCGTGTTATTTGTATGCCTTCAATGTTGTAAAATGTGTTATTCGCAGTTATTAGTCCTTCATCGTGGTTACTCAGCTCCTATATAGTATTAACTGACGTACAAAAAAAAAAGGGAGGACTGTTGAGGGAAAAGCTAATATGTGCAGAGCTGGCACCTTTTGGCGCCAGCCACTGTCTGTGCAGCACAGACCGCAGCACATTTGGGGAATCGTTTCGGGCCTTGAAACTGTTGTCCTTCCTGTCTTTGTGGTATGCGAGGCACGTTGTGTAACTGCATGTTCCGTTTTAATGATAAAGTTGTTGACATTCTCAGAACACGAGAAAGCACTCACCAGAGAGTGGCTGAGGATGGGGTGAGGATGGAATTCATTGGTTGAGGGTGCCGATGCACGAGGGCAGCACGCGATGTCAGATGGTATTATTACCATATCAGAGGTAGAAGCGAAACTGAAACAGTTTAATGGGACTAAATCGGGGGGCCCAGATAATCTTCATCCAAGAATATTAAAGGAATTGGCACCTGAAATTGCAAGCCCATTAGCAAGAATTTTTAATGAATCTGTAAACTCAGGAAAGTACCGAATGATTGGAGAATTGCTAATATAGTTCCTATTTTTAAGAAAGGAAAAAAAAGTGATCCGGGTAACTACAGGCCAGTTAGTTTGACATCTATAGTATGCAAGGTCCTGGAAAAAATTTTGAAGGAGAAATTAGTTAAGGACATTGAAGTCAATGGTAAATGGGACAAAATACAACATGGTTTTACAAAAGGTAGATCGTGCCAAACCAACCTAATCTCCTTTTTTGAAAAAGTAACAGATTTTTTAGATAAAGGAAATGCAGTGGATCTAATTTACCTAGATTTCAGTAAGGCATTTGATACCGTGCCACATGGAGAATTATTAGTTAAATTGGAGAAGATGGGGATCAATATGAACATCAAAAGGTGGATAAGGAATTGGTTAAAGGGGAGACTGCAACGGGTCCTACTGAAAGGCGAACTGTCAGGTTGGAGGGAGGTTACCAGTGGAGTTCCTCAGGGATCGGTTTTGGGACCAAACTTATTTAATCTTTTTATTACTGACCTTGGCACAAAAAGTGGGAGTGTGCTAATAAAGTTTGCAGATGATACAAAGCTGGGAGGTATTGCCAATTCGGAGAAGGATCGGGATATTATACAGGAGGATCTGGATTACCTTGTAAACTGGAGTAATAGTAATAGGATGAAATTTAATAGTGAGAAGTGTAAGGTTATGCATTTAGGGATTAATAACAAGAATTTTAGCTATAAATTGGGGACGCATCAATTAGAAGTAACGGAAGAGGAGAAGGACCTTGGAGTATTGGTTGATCATAGGATGACTATGAGCTGCCAATGTGATATGGCTGTGAAAAAAGCTAATGCGGTTTTGGGATGCATCAGGAGAGGCATTTCCAGTAGGGATAAGGAGGTTTTAGTACCGTTATACAAGGCACTGGTGAGACCTCACCTAGAATACTGTGTGCAGTTCTGGTCTCCCATGTTTAAAAAGGATGAATTCAAACTGGAGCAGGTACAGAGAAGGGCTACTAGGATGATCCGAGGAATGGAAAACTTGTCTTATGAAAGGAGACTTAAGGAGCTTGGCTTGTTTAGCCTAACTAAAAGAAGGTTGAGGGGAGATATGATTGCTCTCTATAAATATATCAGAGGGATAAATATAGGAGAGGGAGAGGAATTATTTAAGCTCAGCACCAATGTGGACACAAGAACAAATGGGTATAAACTGGCCACCAGGAAGTTTAGACTTGAAATCAGACGAAGGTTTTTAACCATCAGAGGAGTGAAGTTTTGGAATAGCCTTCCAAGGGAAGCAGTGGGGGCAAAAGATTTATCTGGCTTTAAGATTCTACTCGATAAGTTTATGGAGGAGATGGTATGATGGGATAATGGGATTTTGGTAAGTAATTGATCTTTAAATATTCAGGGTAAATAGGCCAAATCCCCTGAGATGGGATATTAGATGGATGGGGTCTGAGTTACTATAGAAAATTCTTTCCTGGGTATCTGGCTGGTGAATCTTGCCCATATGCTCAGGGTTTAGCTGATTGCCATATTTGGGGTCGGGAAGGAATTTTCCTCCAGGGCAGATTGGAGAGGCCCTGGAGGTTTTTCGCCTTCCTCTGTAGCATGGGGCATGGTTGACTTGAGGGAGGCTTCTCTGCTCCTTGAAGTCTTTGAACCATGATTTAAGGACTTCAATAGCTCAGACATGGGTGAGGTTTTTCATAGGAGTGGGTGGGTGAGATTCTGTGGCCTGCGCTGTGCAGGAGGTCGGAGTAGATGATCAGAATGGTCCCTTCTGACCTTAGTATCTATGAATCTATGAATCTATAAGCTTTGCATAAATTGTATACGGGGTCCCCTCCTGACTAGCGGGGGGGGGGCACCACGCTCGAGCGTAATACATTAAACACAGACTGGAAACTCTGCAGATCTTGACCTGGTTTTTGGTGCCTCAGCCTAAAAACTTGAACTGTGCGTGACCGATCAAGTATAATTCGCAACAGTGGAGAGACTCGGTGGAAATCGGAAGAGGAATCTTCTTACACTCACCACAATGAAAACATTTCCCTGTAGAAAAGGAAACACAAGTTCCTGGTACTAAAAATATTTGGTGTTCAATATTGCTCTTCGGAAACCTTTACAAAGAACCGTTCATCTTAAAGACACCCCATTAATTCTGCCACGATTTGTGACATCCTGTGTTGTGCTCTGCATAAATTAAGGCTGACTTAGGACTGCTCCTCCATTTTTTGCACATTCTCTCTCTCATACACACACTTCTGGACTCATACAAGCCCCTTTCAGATGAGTGTTTTATTGCAACAGGAACCATCGAAGGTAGCAAAAAATGACCTTTAATACATTAGATGAGAAAGTCACATTCCGTAGCCCTCTGTGTGGTCCAAAAAAGGACCCTTCATCTTCACACCACTAAGGGTATGGCTACCCTGCAAGGAGACACCCACAGTTGGCCTGTGTCAGCAGACTCGGGCTTGTGAGGCTCGGGTTATGGGGCTGTTTAATTGTGGTGTAAACATTTGGATTTGGGCTGCAGTCTGAGCTCTGGGACTCTCTCACCTCGCAGGATCCTAAAGCCTGGGCTTTGGACTGTGCCCAAATGTCTACACTGCAATTAAACAGCCCCCTAGCCTGAGTAAGTAGGCACAGGCCAGCCAGGGGTTTTTAATTGCTGTGTAGATATGCCCTAAGAGCTCCAAAATCTGTCACCTGAAGCAACTTTCATTAAACTATCGCATTGAATATACCTTCATCTGAAGAACTTTGAAAAATCACTTTATTTTTACCCCTTCCCATGGCAGCTGTCATCATGTCACTATTGCAGGGAGAAGTAAGTGTCTCTCTATCCCTAGAGTTGTTACTAGCAGCAATGAGTTATGTAATATGCCGAAGAAAAATAAACATTTTTATTGGGAGCCACAGGATGTAAAACTCCTAGCAGACCCTGGTCAGCTCACACAATGTACTGTGTAGGGGAAAATAAAGTTTCCCGTAGGAAACATACTCCAGACCAAGAGCATACATAATACATTCCAAAGTCAGAGCATGTTGTTTCCGTCTCTAAGAGAGAGAAGTTTGTTCTCCCCCTACAGTAAGTCTAAAGAAATATTCCAGCAAATTTGATGGCAGCCTGAAGCTGCCTAAAAGCCATGAGATCTCATTAACTGAGCTTTTTATGAACAATCATAATTCACGATAGGAGATCCAGCGACTTTAAAACAGCTCCAACTTGCTTGGGTTTGCACACCTTTTTCTCTGGTAGTTTAAATCTGTGGATGGGTCAACTGAAGAAGCAACTCAGTTTTCAAGTGAAAAGGAAATCTATGCTATATATTAAGCTATTTTGGCCCTCCATATATAGCAAAATATGTTACTGTGGGGTGGGAGGTAGCAGTTTGAAATGGAAGGGTTACACACAAGTGATGAAGCTTTGAGTGAGTTATTTGGGAAGTGCCTGCGTGATTGCCAGTAAAATCTGTCACACCATCCTGACTTCTGTACGTGCCACATATTTTACAGGAAAAAAATTAGAGAGTTAGTAAATTTGTAGCGGTACGATTTGTCAGATTCCTCCACGTTCAAAGTGCTTTGGTTATTATAGGGTTCAACTGTACAGGACTTTGCAGGAGAGGAAAATGTGGTATAGAAAATGTCTTGTGTATATATTAATTATTAATTATTATTATTATAAGTTTAAGGTTTGATATTTTGGGAACTCACACCTGAGAATCAAGTGCCATACAACTCAAGGGAAAGCTGGAAACATCCTCATTCTCATGGTAAAAACCTCCTGTTTCTATTCCTGATACAATGTGAGAAATCGGATTTTAACCCTGACACTGGTCCAGGACATTATCTGAATTGGCCCTCAGACCAGTGTAATTCTTTTTTAAAGGGGTATGATGGACTTGCACATTTTGGGGAAAGGAAACATTTCTCTACTACATGAAAAGAAGAAGTTGTTGTTGTTTCAGGCTTTGCATAGGTTTGGAATGTTGGAAGTACCCTGTAGGTTGCATCTGAAGAAGTGGTGTTTTACCCATGAAAGCTTATGCCCAAATAAATCTATTAGTCTTTAAGCTGCCACCAGACTCCTTGTTGTTTTTGTAGTAGCAAAAGAGATGGATTAGTGAGAACATGCAGGTGAAGTGGTCAAAGGTGAATGTTAAAAACAATTTAGCACACAGCTTTCACTGCCACATACTATATATGAGATGTTTACTGTATTTGTTTTTTCATTACATTTCTTCTCCCCATTCAATCTCCTCCTCTTTTTTAAAGAAAAAAGTCACTCTCTCTCAATTTTCCCCTAAGAGTCTTCTCTGCTCTTTCAATCCCCACCAGTCTTTGATAAGTGGACTATAAGCTACAAACAATCAAGTAAGACCTTCAAACCTATAAGGTTTGAAATTCAGCATGAGTTTAGCCATCCCTAGGCACAATGGATTTTTCATAATACATGTGTCCTCCAAGAATGTGCAGGCCCAGTATAAAAGTAGAACCTAACAACTGGGACAAGATTTCAGATGTGACTAAGCTATTCTTGGTGTCTAACAAGACACACCTTCCAAGATCCTAATTTTCAGAGGATAGATTCTCAGCACTTTCTGAAAATCAGACCCATTTAAGGTATGCCAAATTGGGGACCCAAAATCACTAATCTAATTTGAAAATCTTGATCTGCGTATGGAAACTGGTATAGGTTGGTGAGAATTGAGAAGAACATAGTTCTTTACAGATAGCATAGGAGGCATGGCTGGTGGCAATATTGAAAAACACAATACAAAAGCAAGTTTCTAAAGTCCTGGCTGCTTGACTATTTGGTTACCAATGCTACAAATACATGTTTCTGACTAGAAAAATCTCAACAACAATACAATCAAATGGATAAAAAATTCTGATCATTTATGAAAGATTATATTTAACATAACATAGGATGTATGTAAGATGCACTCTAACATGAAGTACAAAGATCACATGCATCCAATGAAGTGAGCTGTAGCTCATGAAAGCTTATGCTCTAATAAATTTGTTAGTCTCTAAGGTGCCACAAGTACTCCTTTTCTTTTTACGGATACAGACTAACACAGCTGCTACTCTGAAAGATCACACCGTAGATTTCTTGTGGAAGAGTTATACTAAGCCCTAATATTGATGTAAGGTTAAAAGATATTCTAAATCAATTGATATTTAAGACTGCATCATTTGTTAGTGTCTCTGTGGAAAATGCAACAACCTTGTTAACACTCTGTGTATAGATCTTTACCTTTAAAATACTACATCAATTTGATACCAGGCAATCTGCCACTTAGCATAAAAGGAGTTTCCAGGCTATTAAGAAACAGTTATATGGTATGTTTTTGTTTTAAGGAATATGGGTCAGATCCTCAGCTGGTGTAAAATGACATAGCTCATTTGATTTAAATGGACTATCCCATTTGATACCAGCTGAGGATATGACCCATGGAGATAAAAAACAATTTTGGAAACATTATAAACGTCGTAATTTTACCTGTCACATAAGGTTTTGTCTTGTCAGTTGAATTTTTTCAAAATGGCTCATTAAGTGTATTCTATTTATGCTTAAAATCTGTAATCACAACCGCATATGCCCACAAAAGCCAGAATGTGTCAGGAAACGGAGACTCCGATCAGGTAGGCACAAATGATAGAGAAAATTTAGTCCTTGATTTCTATAGCTGAGGGCAAAATTAGGCCTGAATACTTGAGAGACCACAGGTGATCAAGAACACAAAATAGCAGGTGCACATTTAGGGGTAGATTCTGATAGCCTTGCTCTCATATAATAGCACCTTACCCCATGAGTTATCCCACTGATTTCAATGGGACTGTGGAATGCAGTGTTTCTTTTTACTGTGAGTTAGGGAATCAGAATCTACCATCCCTTTGTCCCTTAAGACCACAATATTAGATACATAATATGTAATAAATATATATTTTACAGTGACTTAGTCTTTTAATATCAGGGACCATTCTGTCACTCATGTCCTTTCTGTGTTAAAGCTGTCAGTTTCAACAGATTATTTACTGGGAACTGCTAAAAATAGCCTTGACAGTGAAAATTTGGGGTTTTTAGTGAGAATTCAGATGTGCATTCTATATAAAGATACCAAACCCCACTTTTCTACCATTGGAAGAAACAATGTCAGCACCTTCCATCACTATTAATCTTACATGAATCTTCGATTTCTGGGCATTGCAAAAAGAAAGCTGTCAGCTATAAATCATTTTCAATGGCTAGCTCAAATCTCATGCAGGACTTCAAGCTACTCAGTTAAAATAATTCAGGAAGTGGTGAAACAAAAGAGTTGTGGAATAAAATATGCATCAAGGTGGTTATAGTGTATAGTATCAATTCTGCTTTTGTTGGAAATAGTATAGTTTGTATCCGTTAGTGCTTATCAGCCTTGCCATTTTTAACCAGCATACCACCTGGGCAGCGGAGACCCACTGATCAGGGGGCCAGTGCCTTTGTCCGCCGGGGGCAGCAAAGCTGTCACATAAGTATGACAACAGCAGCTTGTCTTCTGTAAAATGATAGCTACAATCACAAGATGAAGAATAATATAACCGCAAGACCACAGATTGTTACTTACAGCATCCCTACCTTGCCACCTCCCTGCAAGCACAACTCCCACTAGTGGTTAGCAGACCCCCACGAGAAGGAACTAGAGAATTACTGGAGAAACTAATGCATTTCCTGCCCAGTGTGGTGCTGGGAACCTCAGAGCCGCTGTGATTGGCAAATGCAACAATCACAAAGGCAATACCAATAATACTGTAGCCTTTGAACTCTTTTTCTGCGCAGAAACAAAGTTCATGCCAACAATCTCCACAAGTTTAGCTAGAGACACAGTGGACCTAATCTTCAGCCTAGGAGTAGAACAAGGGACATCATAAATGAAAGAAATTGACTCATAAGACTCACTGAAACACTTTAACACTTCTCTCTGTCAGGCCAATAAATATAAAATAAAAGATTCTGGGTAACACTTCTAAAAGTACCTAAGTGATGTAGGCTCCCAAGTCCCATTTTCAAAAGTCTTACTGTCAGATTAGTAAAGATATTTAGATACCTAAAGATGTACTTGAACATCTAGTGTGGTTTTCAAAAGCAAACAGGTACATTACACAAATTGAAATCAATGGGAGTTAGGCACCTAAATGATTTTGGAAAGCCCACTAATGCCTATCTGCATCTTTTTGCACCTAACTACCTTTAAAAATCTGGCCATTAGGCAGGTAGTAGTTTATATGTCATTGAAAGTGCATGGGAATAAGGCTTCTAAGTGCTGAAGTCACTTTTGAAAATGGGACTTAGGTCTAACATTTGATTAAACCTTGAGTTTTCACAAACTCTTTTCCTCAAATTTCCCACCTAGTTCATTTTTGCAACAAATCCAAAATGCATAAACTGTCTAGATGTCTCAGCTGAAATCCTGGATCCAAAAACCTTTGAACCTTGGGGAAGCATGGACCCAGCGCTGAACTTTACAGTTTAGGCCCATCTATAATAAAACTCAGCTTTGTAAAACTATCTTGAAAATTTAGTAAATCAGCCACAAACCCAGCTAGCCCAGACTTTACAATCATGTTGAAGGAGAAGGAGGTTTTGTTTGGTCATCAGAAAATGCACTTGACTTTAATGAATGTACAAATATATTCTCCTAAATTTATTATGCCAACACATTACACCAGTATTTGCTAATTCCCACATTTAGGTTCATAATTTTCAACCTCACATAAGAAAAATTTAGTGTAGCCCAATATATGATTATGAGACAAGTTACCTGGTTTTATTCTATGTTGCTTTTCTTTCTAAAACTATACATCTTTCACAGATTAAAATTGTTGCAGTATTTCTATAATTAGTGCAGTGCAATGCTGCTTATTCTGCTCAATTTAGCAACTATCCTAATCTTTAACGTCATTTCTTCACTCTGTGGGGTGAATCCTCCCTGACAGTTGTGGGATAATCTACTAGTTCTTCATTATCCATAGCTGCTTAGTTTTACTTGAAAAAAGAATTCAGGGAACTGTCTGTAGTCTTTGTGGATACAAAGTAAAGTAAAGTAATGTAATGCACATTGGAAAAAATAACCCCAATTATACATACAATATGAAGAGGGCTAATTTAACTACAACTAATCAGGAGAAAGATCTTGGAGTCATCAGGGATAGTTCTCTGAAGATGTCCACACAGTGTGCAGCGGTAGTCAAAAAAAGCAAATGGGATGTTAGGAATCATTAAAAAAGGGATAGAGAATAAGATGGAGAATATCATATTGACCTTATATAAATCCATGGTACGCCCACATCTTGAATACTGCATACAGATGTGGTCCCCTCATCTCAAAAAAGATATACTGGCATTGGAAAAAGTCCAGAAAAGGGCAACTAAATGATTAGGGGTTTGGAACTGGTCCCATATGAGGAGAGATGAAAGAGGCTAGGACTTTTCAGCTTGGAAAAGAGGAGACTAAGGGGAGATATGATAGAAGTATATAAAATCATGAGTGGTGTGGAGAAAGTGAATAAGGAAAAGTTAGTTACTTGTTCCCATAATGTAAGAACTAGGAGCCACCAAATGAAATTAATGGGTAGCAGGTTTAAAACAAATAAAAGGAAGTTCTTCTTCACTCATGCACAGTCAACCTGTGGAACTCCTTGCCTGAGGAGGTTGTGAAAGCTAGGACTATAACGGGGTTTAAAAGAGAACTGGATAAATTCATGGAGGTTAAGTCCATTAATAGTTATTAGCCAGGATGGATAAAGAATGTTGTCCCTAGCCTCTGTTTGTCAGTGGGTGGAGACGGATGGCAGGAGAGAGATACTTGATCATTACCTGTTAGGTTCACTCCCTCTGGACACCTGGCATTGGCCACTGTCAGTAGACAGGATACTGGGCTGGATGGACCTTTGGTCTGACCCAGTATGGCCATTCTTATGTTCTTATGTTTATCTAGTCCTTCAGATAGGATACCAATTTCATCTTATGAAGCATATAAAGAAGATATTGTGAGATACGTTGAAGTCAATCTACTTGGTGAAAAATCTAGATTTGTACACCACTTTTATTACACATTTAACATATTACTCCATCTATAGAGTAACTTCCCAAGATAAAAAAATACTTCATTTGTATTTTTACACAGGTTTTCTAATTTGCAGGGAAGCATTAACCTTCAAAATAGGACATTTTATTAAATATTATCCTCAATAGTTTGGCTACATTTACTGTAAAATGGTGACATAGCATTTTCTCTCATATAAGTGTAGTTATAGAGTTATCTAGCATATGCAATTTTTAAGTGTACTGTATTCTACATAGTTTCAATAAGAAACACAATAATCTAAGAGAGGTTAACAACAGTAGTAAAGTGGTTTTCCAAAAATGGGTACTGCCAGGGAAGGGACTGTGTGGGACCCCGGAGTATCTCTTAGCCATTGCATCTTCCCACTCCATACACATATCAATAGTTGAAGACGACAAACAGAACACTTCGAATTACAGAATCTGCTTTTGCACGATACATCACTTACGCTCCCTTGAAACCATATTCGATCACAATATTTACTCTGTTCTGAGAGCCGCCCCAAGGATTTCTTTTAGTGTCATGAAATTCTTTCTGTGCAAGCAGCTCTTTTATTCTAAAAGGTGCCTGAACATACAAAAATCCAAAGAAGCAGAACAAGAAAACCACTTCCAAATTACTGTGCCTAATGACTGACCTTGCTCATAATAATATGTCCAGAAGGCAAACAACATTTTACTACATGTCTATAGCATCCAGATATGGTTTTGATTCTCAGACTCAGAGAAGGTTTAGACAAATGGTTTAGAAATTGTCTTTTTGCTAACTAAACACATTTTCCATATTTGTGGTATAATTACACCTACACACACACTTCAGTTTGAATCACTCATTCACAATAAAATGCTCCAAGTGTACTTTATATATACAAATTTCCTATTATTTAGTGAGACAAGGTAGATGAGGTAATACTTATTATTGGACCAACTTCTGTTGGTGAGAGAGACAAGCTTTCGAGCTTACACAGAGCTCTTCCTCATGTCTGGGAAATGTACAGAAGCTGGTCCAATAAAAGATATTACCCTACCTTGTCTCCCTAATATACTGGAACTGACATGGCTACAGCATTGCAACATTGAAAACTGTTATTTAGTAACGCCTATCTGGCAACCACATTCACACAACCTTGCAGGGAAATTCCGTGTTTCTAAAGCAGAATCCTAGAGCACTTATAGTATCACTCTAACTACTTCCTACAGAATAGTAGTTTTTATTTTTTTTAAATTCTTTTTAAAAGCATATCACAGTAATTTTATTAACACATTTAGGCATCAAAAAGCAGCTAGTGGCAACAACATTTTTTAACATCTCACTATGTGCTATTCAAATTTTATAATCATTTACACAGTAACTTACCAATTTGTCCGAGTGGTCTTATATTTGATATTTTTCCACATACACCATATCTTCCCTCCTCAGCTTGAAGCTGTTTCTGTGCATTTCATTTGACAACAGAACTCTCAGATTCTACTGCCTTATTTACATTTCCTTTGCAGGGCACTTGAATCTACCCACCGATATAGGGTTTCCTTCTGGCAAGTCTTAACTCTGTCTTCTTTAGTCCTTCTGCCAACTGCCTGGGATAGTCAGCTTCTGTAAATGCTGCCATCGCCTCTAAAATCTACAGCACTGCATTCTATATCTTGCCATAAGATATATTTTATTTCTTTGCAGTTCTTCTGATGCTTTCCTCTTCACATTAAATCACTGGATTTCCCTTGCTGAAAAACAAGCTAGTCTATTTTATTTTATAAACAAAACTACTACTTTATTCATTCCTTGAGAATATGTACTTTTTAATTATAGAAAAAAAGGACTCTAACAGAAGGGTCCTTGTGTAAATACAGCCATGTCTTATCTATGATTTATAGCTTTCTCATACAATACAATAAAACTGTCTGGTACACCATTGGAACTATTAACTAACCAATATTGAACTGCACTTTCAAAATCTTCTCATTCATTGGTTTAAACCCAAATGCATGATGCCATTGAAGAAAATATATAAGACTGCAGCTAAGGAATTAACAGTGTAAAGAAATCCTGCCTGTCACCATTCTATTCTGCATAAGAGAGAGACTTTGTGGATAAGAATATATTATATTTTAATATGGAAATTCATTGCCTGGATGGAGAGGAAGAATACAATGACAAAAATTGTATAGATAATCTTGCATTGCTGCTTTCACTTAATTGGCTCTGTGCTGTCCAGCAAACATACTGATACTTGGGAAACCAAAAGCAAATGATTTTCACAAACTACATTGATCTCATAAAAAATTAACTATTTCCTGCTTCAATATGTTACACTATATAAGTTTAATCAGGGGTGAAATTAGAATTCCTAAAGTACAGCACAGCAAACCTGAAATAATGCCAATCTCTCTCAAGAAGTTTGTGCACATTTACATACAATTGTATGCATAGCATCCAGAAAATACTGCATTGTCCTGTTTTATATTACATATATTCTCCACATCATTAATTGATCTTTAAATATTCATGGCAAATAGGCCTAATCCCCTGAGATGGGATATTAGATGGGTGGGATCTGAGTTACCCAGGAAAGAATTTTCTGTAGTATCTGGCTGGTGACTCTTGCCCATATGCTCAGGGTTTAGCAGATATTTGGGGTTGGGATATTTGGGATCGGGAAGGAATTTTCCTCCAGGGCAGATTGGAAGAGGCCCTGGAGGTTTTCACCTTCCTCTGTAGCATGGGGCACGGGTCACTTGAGGGAGGATTGTCTGCTCCTTGAAGTCTTTAAACCATGATTTGAGGACTTCAATAGCTCAGACATAGGTGAGGTTTTTCATAGGAGTGGGTGGGTGAGATTCTGTGGCCTGCATTGTGCAGGAGGTTAGACTGGATGATCAGAATGGGTCCTTCTGACCTTAGTATCTATGAACTATGAAACATACAAGCATTGAATGTTAGTGAGAATCAGTGTCCATTAAATAAGTGCTCATTAAATAATTTAAAGAAGCACTCGTTAAATTATTTCTTATGGTCTCCATTTATGTGTAAAGTACATGAACAAATGTACACTCTCCACTAGCTAGCTTTCTTTCTTTCTTTCTTTCTTTCTTTCAACAAATTAGCCTGTGGAAAACTAAATCACAGTAAACTGATCCTCTTGTAGTTACTTAACAAATGCTCATTTTAAAATATCTTCATGTGATGAAGCAACAATTGGAGGTCAGTAACTATATGTTTAAAGTAGGGTCCTATAAGAACCACAGGTTTGAAAGTACATACTATAAATCCATAATCAATGCATCATAAGTATTTTCCAGGGTTATTATTTTCCAGGGTGGCTGTAATGGGTGTCGGAAGGAAGTAATATTAGCCCATCTGAGTTGCTTCAGAGTTAAAACTTCTACAGGATTAGAGATTGTAATATGCAACAAATCATGTGTTACATTCACATTTTTAGCAAATAATTTGCATTGACCTAATTTTGTCATGTCAATAGCTTAAAATTAGAGAAATAAAAGTCCCCATGTACAACTCCACTTCTGAGAAACAAATGGGTAATAACTCATTTGGCATTCAGCAAGTTCTGTATCTCTGAAAAAGATGAATGCTATTATTGTTCTGGCAATTTTATGCCAGATCTTTAAATTGCAATAATCAGTACAGTTTTTTTTTAAGTTTCTTTTGTCTTATATGGAAATTAATTAATTAATACTGTGGAGAGACACTAACAATATAGGTGATCAAAGTAACAAGCACTGTTCCTAATCTTACAACAAGTGGTTTTGTTTTGTTTTTGTTCATCAGAAGTGACCAGTAGTTAGAACAGGAGACTAGAAACTGGATGCAAAGGTTTACACTTCTGGTTGCATCACAGACTTGCTGTATTGTGACCCTGAGCAAGTCTCTGCCAAGTGAGTCTGTGCCTCAGTTTTGACTTCTGTAGAAGAGGGATAATAATGCTGAGCCATGGCACAGGTGCCTTGTGAGGCTTATTTCATCCGTTTGTGAAGGACTTTGAGAATTGCATATGGAAAGTGCTATATAAGGCCCTGATTCAACAAAGTGCTTAGGCATGAACTTAACATTAAGCACACAAGGCGTCTCATTGACTTCAACCCATGTGCTTAAAAATCATCCACATGTTTAAAAGTATCTTGCTGACCCAAGGGCTGTAAGCTTAAGCATTATTATTTACAAGACCAATAAAACCACTTCCCACTTGATTACTCAGTATGGATAATAATAATTGCTGTGTTGTTGTTCTGCACCGTTGCTGGCATTGCAGTTTTCTTTTAATTCCCTCTTCTCCCTGGTATATATTTTTAAGGAAATTTGGACCAAAATCAAAATCCTTTGTTTCAAATTCACACCTGCCTGCAAGGTGTGCTAGCAATATGTATTGTTAGTTGCCTCATATGCCACATACTGCACAATGTACCGTAATTCAACTTTTGCTTTCCATGGGTGTATTTCAGCTCCTTTTGGGGATATTTTGCAAGCTGCTTCTGACTACTCCATCACAATTGTAGTCAGATGCTTAAATTTTCAAATCTCCCAAAATGATAAGGAACATTACAAAAATCAGTAATGGCAAACACTGCTCATTAATATTCAAAATATCTGTGTCTTGAGGCTAAATAATAATAGTGAACATTCCCACATAGCTCACACTCTCCTAAAAATCTCTTAGTTCTAAGTTTAAACTAAACTGAAAACTAAACAACAGCTACAAATTTATTTTTTTAAAAAAATCTTTGGAGAAATCATGGTGTATAGTCGCAAAACAGTAAATTTTAAATGTGCTAGCGAAGTTTGGCTAGGAAGTCAAGTTTGAGCCAACAAATCTCCCAGTATAAAAACCTGAGATGAATGAAAATGATAGCTCTCATTTTTATGAAAACATACATATTTGCAAAAGGCTGACTGATAACTAAGTACATTGGTTTAGCTAACGCATATCAGAGCAATATCACATTTCATGCTGCATGTGCTCAGAATCATTACAGAAATGCTGAAACAACACCATTAGTAAAGAAACAAACTATCATAATACCCATGTAGCGTTTTTTAAAGCGGGGCTCAGTGGAGATGCCTTCTATTTTGAAATGAGGACAAATTCTTCTTTCAATTATGAGGAAAAAATGCTTAGGAGGCAGTTGCTGAGAACAATTAACCTTAAATATGTTTTCTGCAATGCTTAATTCAGACTTACCCTTTTCCATGGAAGCAGAAACCTCCACACTAAAATCCCAGCATATGGAAGGCACATGGAAATACTGTATTCATTCTCTAGCATCTCCTCTTACTAAATGTTATTTTTTCCTTATTTTCTCCCTGGATCCCTAGGATCTGAGAATATCTGTACTACCGCAGGTAGCCATATATTGTGACTCTACTCTTTCTTGTGCTGTTCCCCTCAACCAAGTCTAATGAGAACATACTCTATCCTTACCAGCAAGACACTTTCATACTTCACAGCTTATGGTTTTCTCAGTTTTGAGACATACTGCCTATACAGGAAAAAAATATTCGCACGCCTTATGTACCTTCTGCATCACAGGATTTCATTCAACTTGTCTGACTATTCTACTATTCTATTCAAATCAGAACAATTTTGAATTACTTTAATCTGTTCCAGGGCTTGCCCTATAGCACAAGAAGTCCAAGGGCACTGTATGTAAAGCCACATGTTATATAAACGTATAGAATTGGAAGACAAAGCCCATGAAAGCCAGAAAAAATAATATTAATACTGATATTAATTTTAATGCCACTACTGTCACTTATAATTTGCAAGTCACTGCAAAAACTTATTTGTTCTGCAAGTACAGTACTAGATTAATGCACCTTTGTAAATGACAAATATTAACATGATGGATGCTCAGATATTACAGTAATCAGGGCTATATAAAGCATGTTGATATATTGCATCTTTTCCTAAAAGTAAATAAAACACGTACTCCAAATTTCAGTTAGTCAGATCTGTGTTCACAATATGCCTTGCAAACAAAATGAGATTCTTACTGTATATAGCACATGCTTGTCTTATATTTTAACTCAATCCCCAACATTTAAGTGAAATTAATCAATACCACAGACATTCCATTATACATATGCATATACATTTTAAAAAGAAAGTTTTAAAGCACTTTGCAACTCACTGAACACTTCACTTCCCCTCTTTCCCCATACTGTGTTTATGGAGAAGACTGAAAGCTGGTAGCTTGAATGAACTATTTTGTCAACAATTATTTTCTACATTATAATATAGAATACAAGCATCTGTTTAGCTAAATAATCTTTGATCATACTTTTATCATTGATATGCAAAGAAAACCTGTAAAAGACTCAAATGCCTGCTTTAAGAGGTCTCACATGAGTCTTTGAAACAACACAATACCACCTATGTAACAAGATTTTTAATGTTCATAAAAAGCATTTTGGAAAAAAAGATAATTAATTTGCCTAAGTGAATCAATTACATGCCTGTATAAAGGAACCAAAGAAAACTGCAAGCTCTAAACAGATTATACCGTCTCACCGGTTAGATTCAACAAAGAGCAGTGGAATAGAAAATCAAATGCATTGGGCAAAGTCACATTCACATGCAGCTATGGAGGAAAAATTGGTACTTACAGAACTGTAAAGTAAAATGTCCCAGTTTCTCTTTACATTTTACAGCAAATCAAACAAAGATTTCAGCTCTCAGCAAGTCACTCCTTTCACTACGCTGATCAGCCAGGCAGAACAGGCCCTTATAGATTGTCTATGCAGCTGGGAGATAATGGAACCATATTCTCAGCTGGGACTAGAGATGCTTAACTGCTATCCACTGAGCACTGCATGTCTCTTCCCCAGCATTAATCAGGAAGTACACTGCTTCGCTGCTGTATTCCCCCAAAGGACCTACACAATTAGCACATGAATCAAAGATGCATACTGAGAGAGAGCTGCACACATCTTTAACTGGATATCCTAACACAGATTCTGATTAGGGAATCAATTTTATTCACTGATCAAGTGTGTCAAACCTTTAAAAAAATAGATAAATATATATATACTTGTTCACCAGTTTCAATGAGGGCTTTATGTCTGCTATGACCACATGAAAATGATTACACAAATCCCTATAATTAAACTGGATGCTTTACATATACAGTAAACTATGCTGTTATAATCCAACAAGTCTATGTCAGGTCTTCTCTGCAGCCCTATTTAACTAATATATGGTGCCATACACACTGCAATATCATTTTCACCCCTTCTCTGTATAATATTTATATCCTTTTCAGGTTTAATCTTTGGGGAACAGAGATTTGGTGAATTCTGACCCTAGTGGGGAAGAGCCTTTTCACTGAAGATAACAGTCCTGCAGCAAGAATCAGAAGCAGACCTAGTTTTCTTTAAAATGCGAGAGCATTATTGTACTTGTATTTTTCTTGTTTATATACTGTGGTTTTATTTTGGGGGGCATGTTTTATTTAAGTTTCAAATCTACTAGATCATAAGAAGGCTGTGTAGGAAAGGGGTAGCATATCCAGTTGGCACATTTCGTGAAAGTGAGCCATTCTAGCCATTTAAAGACTGTGCTCAAAGTTGGTGTAAAATTCATCTCTTGGAAAGTGTTTTCTCCATCATCACACACCAATATGTAAGGTATGCTGTCATGAGAGTGGTTTTGGTTACTAAACACTAGTTTTAAAAAAAATAACCCTTTTCTATTTGTTTAGAAAAACAGCTAGGACTAGGCAGAGTGATAGCAGACACTCTATTATAAATTATTTGTACTACCTCAGTGCCTCAGAGACCTGATCATGGACCAGGACCTCATTGTGGAAGAAACACAAGAACAAAGAGATGGTCCTCTGCCTCAAAGAATTTACAATCTACGAATAAGACAGAAGACAAGAGATGGATTCAGACGGGGAGCACAAGTAAACAGAAAACATTGGTCAGCACACAGCAATTTACACCAGCCAAGAACTGAGCCCACCACATGAAAACTTCTTCACAGAACTCCCAGGACACCTTATTCATTGTCATGCTGCTATCCAACGGCACAATCTCTTGAGACTCTGAGTCCTACCAACTTCAACTGAAGGCTCTTAGTGTTTTGTGGGATCAGTGATTTGGCCTCGGAAAGAGTCTTCGATGAGCCAAGATAAAGTAAAACATTCACTTGTGACCCAAGTCAGGATTTTGACCAAGGTTTTCTGCAGTGACAGGCAAATGACCCCCAGTTCCCAGACAGGCTAAAAATATCACTGTGTTGTATGGGAGTATACGTACTCCTATTAATATGAAGAGTAGAATACACAACTCAGCTTTATGAAATAGCCTTCACTTGCATGTCAAGTAGTGAATAATTCTTCATTCGCTCAATGTGAAACAATGAAAATGACACTGGTCCAATTTACATGCAATAATCTGAATCCACACCTTTGGTGAAAATTGTTTTGGCCATATTCTCAGTACATGTAAACTAGCATAGCTCCTCAGAATTCAGTGAAATGAACTGAATTCTGATTTACAGAGACAGAGGGTCTGGCCCAAAATTTCAGATATTGGGCTTGATGGGAATTTACTTGCTAAATGATTGATGCTTAGAAGTCCCTTATTTTTGTTCTTGGCATTATGGGAACTTCAGCCTATGTGTTTCACAGAGAGTATGCGAGATGCAGACCATAAAAAAGGTTAATTAAATAGCAATTGTGCATCTCAGTGATATTAGTAAGCAGACCACAGGAGCAAATAAAAAGAGAAGCAAATTAATATATACTGAAGTATTTATTCAGTAATAAAGTTGAAAATAAATGGTTTTATTGATTTTAAGTTCTATTCAATTCTTATTTGCTGGGTAGTTATTTAGATTCATTTTTGATTATTGTTTGGGTTGGATACACTGTAGTGCCCAGTGATTTGCACTTGTTTCAAAATATAAGTGATAATTAGTAACCACAATTTTCTTAAACTCCATCAATCGCTAGTGCAATCCCCTGGCAGGAAAATTATTAGAATAATAGAGCAGAATCATACAAAGCCTTCAATTGTGTGATGTAATAATTATTTCTTTATTGAAAATAGAATACCAACATTGATGAGAAAATAAATGATAAATATAAAATCTAGAATCTTTATAATTTATTTATGAAAAGGTTGAAAAAAAACCAGACAGACCTCCAATCAAAAGCTGTCAAACAAGAAGTATATAGGTATTGTTAAAGGAGATGGGTTGAAATAAATAAAAATAATAAAAAGAGCTAGCTGAATTGGTAATGTTTTACATTCTTTGCTTTGTAGGAAGTTAGAAAGTGATATGGTTGATATTGTGGTAATGCTTAGGAGCTCCAATAAGAGACCAGGATGCCACTTTGCCAGATGCTGTATAAATAAAGAACAAAAAAATGGATCTTTCCCAAGTAGCTTAGTACAAGGACTTACATGGATTGGGACCTTCCTACCTGACTCTTCCCTATTTGAGATGTAGTGCTACACTTGTGATCAGCGGAGGTATTCAATCTGTTTAATAAAGCGGGTAGTGGGGGTGGTAAAGCCTTCTCAGGGATGAACATTCAACTCCGAGTTAAGCTTAGGCCCCTGCTCTGAAAAAGCCCAAGTCTGTTGATCTTCAAATATGTCTATTTGTGCAGCACGCTGCAGAAAGTGAGGTTCGATTTCCATAAGGAAAAGAGTTCTGTGTTTTTGATAGGGGTTGAGCTCTGCTGGCTGCCAAGAATAAAGCAGCTATTCAATTTTATTATTGTTCTTGTAATTTGTCATGGGCTAGGGTTGCCAATTTTGGTTGGTCATATTCCTGGAGGGGTCATCGCATGACATAATCTTTAATTAAAGATTAATCTTTAATTCCTGGGAGGGTTGGCAACCCTATCACCGGCACACCTTGAACCTTGGATAGTGATCTCTTTTTCTTATTGTATAAATCAGTCAGTTGTCTAGAATGTTGTCTAATGAGTAGACAACTAAAAACCAGAACCAGGACTCCCGTTCCTGATCCTCTTCCATTGACTTATTACGTGGCCTTGCAAATCACTTCAAGTCTGATATTCCAAAAGTCAGGCACAGTACTGCACATCAGAAGCCTGCACACATCAGGTATCTGCATGTACAAATGGACAGACAGATGCATGACTTGCCATTAATACACATAAATATGCAATTTTCAAAGGCAACTATGGCAATTGCATAAGAAAAATATTAAGCATCCTGTAATGTGTCTAATTTTGGTAAAATAAAGGTTTGTGGAATATAAGGCCATTAATCTCTCTGTCTTATATGTAAAATGGTTACACCAATGATAACTACCTACTCCACAGAGGTGTTCTGATGCTTAATTGATATTTATAAAGCAGTTTGATATGCTTGGACAAAAGGCGCCACATATAGATGCACATCATTATTGTTTTTACTCCCAGTCTATGTAATTCAGAAACAAGATTCTACATTAAATTTCTCCTCATGGTTGATTCCTAATGTAATAGCATATGCCACTCACCTCAGACCAACTGCTCTACCCTTATTGTCAACAGAGCAGTGTTCAAATCCAATAGATTGCCTTACTGAGTGGAAGTGTATATTCAAAGTCTGGCACTAATGCAAAGTCCACTAAAGTCAATAGGAGTCCTTCTCCTGACCTCAGTGGGCTTTGCAGCAGGTTCTACATGCAAGGAAGCATTTGAATTATCTTTGAATCCTATGTATATTCAGTGTCTTTGAGCTTCTTATTGACAATTAGGGAACCTAATGGAACAGAGAGGCCCAAGGTGTGCCAGGTGGAACAAAATGGATTAAAAGAAAAAGAAGGGACATGCTCCTGCAGAAATAACAAAACAAAAAAAAGAAAAAGAGAAAAAGAAAACTCTCAGCTAATACTCTCAAACCAGGGGAGCTGCAAGACATCTATCTATCCCTGTGTTGTAGGCATAAGAAGTAGGATTTTAAATGTATTATGCCGCATCAAACCCTCCAACCAGAGAAGGCAGGCAACTATCATAGCACTGCTCCTCCAATTGCCAACTCAGAGCTGCCAGCTCTGAAGAATGTACTGGGCAGAATTCCTTCCTCCAGATATTCTTGATAAAAGAAAGGTCAGTTGGGTGCTGGTGGTAACCCCGTGTTTGGCAACAAGTGTTACCTCTAACTGCTGAAAAGAGCCACATACAAAATGAATACACTGTAAACCATTCTTCCAGAATCTTCTTGGAATGCTTATAACTGGTCTAGCTACAATGGTTCTGAGATTCTACTGCTGAAAATAAGTAGAAGGATGAAGTTGTTTTGTTGCAAATTTACACCGATATGTCTGTTCCCAAAGATGCAAGGGCAAATTGGTAGAGGTCCACTGAAGTTCATAGTTCAAGTTCATATGTTCATTTTAAAATAGTAGATTATTTCGCCCAATTTTTCCCTGATGTTAAGTGGAGGCAATTTCATTGGCCAGCACTTACATTCACCCAGAGTGAATATGGCCAATTCTGTATGTAGAAGCCCATATTTTGAAACAAAAATCTCAGTAATTACTAGGCTTCAATCTTTTGATTGAGTGAAGAGCTCTAAAATTATCTGACCAGAGACATAAACTCATCTATTCCTTAAACATTCATTCCATAGAACCGATGCTTCATATTGCTAGTTTTGCTACTAAAAAAGATGCAAAGTGACTTTTAAACTAAAGAAAAACACTTGTATGTAGCCACAAAGGTGGAAGGAAACCCCATTTCAGGATGTTAACAGATATTGTCAACAATGCTCAGTCTATATCTCAAATACTAGAGGGTTACCATACTTCAACGCCATACAGAAATAAAAGTGCTTTGAAGGATGTTCTTGTGAACAAAATGCTGGAGGCTATATCTTCAACATCCTCCATATCCATCTCCCTAGATCCCATGTGGCAGGTATATATCTTAAAACACATCATTTTTTTAGAATGTTGGACAAGACAAAAGAAATTGGAGAAACAGGCACATCGATTCCACCTGCTGAACTAGCAACAGCAGTTGGGCAAGGGAAAAAGCAGGCATGTCTGAAAGTGAAGACTATGTGCTGTTAACATTACTTGATCCATCTCTCCTGGGAAGAATTGAAAAAAAATCCCTCTCCAGGCAGATTTTGATTTTTGGAAAGATGCTCTCATAAGTAAATTGCCAGAAGACATAGCATTCACCCCCTTCCATCTCCTGAAGTCCCATGTGGATGTCAGGTATATCAGATAAAACAGAATATCTTCCTGGATGTCTGGGAGTGCCAAAGAAGCTAATGAAATAATAACAGGCACACAGATACTACAAGCACCTCTAGCAAAAATTATAACCACCAACATGTACTCAAAGTATATCTTAAGTGATGCTGGGGGCATTTCATAGACCCAGTTGAATGCAGTCGAGGATGAAAGCCTCCCATTTTAAAAGAAAACTGGAAAAGTTATTTCCAGGTGCCTTCTCTCTTACAAGTGCTCACGCACTACAGTGATGATGGCCAAATAAATATCAGGGTAGTCAGATTACACTTCAGCAGATGTGCCTAGAGAGGCAGCAAACATTTATTTATAACTGGTTGGGCATGTTTACCTCTGTGTTTGAACAGCTCCTGGAACAATGGGATCTCAATCCTGACTATGGTCTGTGTGTGTGTTACCATAATATCAGTATTAAATAAAGAAGAAGAGAGGTAAACTGCCTTCCCCCTTTTGCTGTCAAATATGCTGTCGATGATCTCCCTGAAAATTTGTCTGCTGTTTCTGATCACTTTTGCCACTTTTAATGCAGCTAAAGAACATGGGACTTGCCAACTGCTTTGTTTAAGATGAGTTTGGCTTGGGATCTCCTCCACTCACACCTGACCCTTATTTGTTTTTATTGTATCAGTATAATTCAGAAAGGTCACCTTTCTTCTCTTCAAGTTGATGATTGGAATTTTATTTGGCTCCCCTCATCAATGGCCAAAGAATACAAAATTTCAGGGGGGCCTGAACTGCAAATGTGGCATCCTTCATCAAAGCTGACAATGCAGTACGCATAATGGAGTAGGCTGCTTTGCAAACCATTGTCACCAATGCTGTCATGTAACTCTAGCTTCTGATGTTGCATTGCCAAGACTTTCAACAAAATTGTAGAATGCTGATGTTCTCCATCACAAAACTCAAATCATGCCATCGCTACTTCAGAAGAATTAAAATCAGTCCAAGAAGATGTTTCATTTACTTTCCTGGTTCTTGATGTCTTCACTACTTTGCAATATTTCATAGCTTTGTGGGAAGGGTATTATGGGGGATGCAGATGGAGATCAATAGCTCATCATATCTTATATTTGATTTATATTCCCCAGTGAATACACCTTCTCTGCATCAGCTTGTTTCCTATTTTTTTTGAGCAAAATATCTTCCCCCCCTCCTTCAGTTCTATACCTCTGCAGAAGATTGCATTCCAAATAAATTAAAGAAAATGCCACCATTTTAATTAATTCTCACACTTGATGACTCTGAGAAAGGCCATAATTATCACAGACGATAACCAGTTATGCCTACAATTAAAAGACTTTAAAATATTAAAAGCAAGATAGACACTTGTTTACAAGAATTAGCATTTATGCACAGAAAATATTTCCAATTCATAAAAAATAGTTTATAATGCTCCAGGGTAATCAATTTTTATGTTCATACAATTAAAACTGGACAGCTCAACATGCCCAAACACTGTATTTTGCAATGTTTTCCTGTAAAATTATTGACTTAACAATAAAATATAAATAAACTTAAACTAGTCTATCAATACTATAGTCATTAATTACTGTCAACATCCAAAGGCTTTTTAGGCACCTCCCAAAATAAGGTGGTGGTATAATCTCTTCCCAAACTATATACTATATGACATATGAGGGGACTAATGATATAGCGGGAAGGAAGATGGGATAACAACTGTAAGATCACATGATTATTCTGCACAGGCTACACATGGCTGGAGATAGTAAAAAGGATGTTTTCCGCTGTCGTGTTTTAAACATTGTTACTGAATATCACAACATATCAATCTACATGGATAGAAAGCTGTTTTGTATAAAAGACCTGGCCACTTCTTGGACCTTGTGATGCCATATGCTGGGTGTGACTAGCAGGCTTATCAAAGCATCTCTTGGGGAGGTGGGGAGAGCATTCAGGAAGTCTCCAAAAGGCTAAAACTTCTATTGGCCCAGTCATCTAGATTCTAATGTGGCCTGGACCACTGTATTTTGAGCACTGCCAAGGAGTTAAAAGATGGTAATGCACTCTCTCTCTCCTCTCTGCCTCCAGGAACCAGGCTTTTTGGGGGGGGGGAGTGAAAATAAAAAGGAATCTTGCTCTAATTCTTTTATTCTTGTTAGGGTAAATCATATCCTCTCTTCTACATAGGAAAGCTAGAAGGGACTGGCTTGCCCTTACCAGAAAGTATTTCACACTAGGAGACCTCTCATGCTATCTTCCACCTTCTCTAATATAGGAATCAGGGTGAATGAGTCTTAGTCTAACAAGGAGAAGAGTCACCATCACAATTTCCAGTAGATCCAGAAGTAATCATTGACTGGCTAGTAAATGGGGGAAAAGAGGTCAGGGATTACATCTCGGAGGAGAGCGGCCCCGTGACACCACTGTCTACTAATATGGGATTAGGGTTGTGAAAGTGCCAACTTTCATTCCAGCATTCTACTTTGACTGCGGGATGTAGCAATTGAATCTGCATGGTGTCTGGTGCACTGTATGCTAGGCCACTGGGGAGCTGGGGGTCTTGTACACCACAAAGGCAAATGGGTTTAATTATAGTGAGTTGAAGATCACTATTTCACTGCTGCATTTGTCTACTTAAGTCATGAAACATTCTGTAAAGGAAACAAGGGCAATGGAGGTCCAGAAGGAACAACTGGAACTGTCTCTTTATGGTAGAATGAGATTAGGAAAAGAAGCAGAGGGGCACTAAAAGTTTTGGTCACAAGGACTTCCTGCTGCTGTACATCATCTAACAGACAGATCTTCCAGTCTGGATTAGTGGAGCTGAGGGTGCTGAAAAAGTATCATTTAAACTTTGCTTACTGTTAGATTCCAGTTATTTTTTTGTTGTGTATGTCATTGTAGCATTACTCATCAGGAACAATATATATAGGAAACCATTCAAACAAAGCACTCTGCTTATTTATGATCTTTTATGATCCTGCTGAGTTGCCTACAGTAAATATGAGAGGTCAAGAATGACATTAATTACTGAGCTTCAGCAAATGCTTCCACAAAACATCATAACTACCTATTGAAAGGATATTCTGCATAAGTGGAAAATCATACTGGAGGACTCACAAAATGGAACTTAGTTTGGCAATAAAATAGGGGGGAAAATCATCCTATGCAGTTTTAAACTAGAAAGAATCAGCCTGTGGAGGGGAACATTTTCTCTCTTACATCTTTGATGACTTCCTAAACGAATCACAATTGTCAAAGAATAAAATAAAATAAAAATCCTTTTATTTCAAATTAACAGTTTCCAGGTAGACTATCCGCAAACCTTGAACAGCTGATGTAGGTGAAGAGTTTCTTCATTTTATCAATAAATAAATAAAAATCAGGAAACAACTACATTTCATTGCATAACCAAAGACAAAAAAATAATTTGCAAAACCAAAACAAGGCTGTATGCCAAATGAAAGCTAATGCAAGTCAGCAAGTCTCTATAGGGCAATGCTAAGATGAATGATTCGGCCTCTTTTGTATTATTTATCATGCCTTTTTATCTATGAATTCTAAACTATCCATTACCAGAAATGGTACCTACACTCAATTTAAATAATATTATGACAGTCAGTTCTTTCTCTCTTTCCTAAAAGCCACTTCAACTGAGGCTGATGTTAATGCACTAATACCAAAGTTAGGATTTGTGCTAGCTCCCAGCTATTGTTTCATTGTTTATGGTATGGAATTTCTTTGCTAGCTTTTGCCAGCAAACAAGAACTTGAATTGTTAATTGTTAAGCCTATGCATTTTAGAGAATTACTGATTGCTGTATTTGAAGTGTAAGTGATTGTAAAATGTGCTGTGGCTAATGCCCAGAAAGCCAACTTGGTATCAGGGATAATTATAGACAGTTTAATTGCTTTTGGTGTTTTAATTGGCAAAGTACACTGACAACAGGAGGCAGAATTAAACTGAAAGGGTCGGCTAGCCCATGTAGGTGTCCAAATTTGCTAGTGGTGAGCTGATCTTATGCATTGTGGGTACAGCCTTCAAGGATCCAAGCATTCCTAGGACAAAGGAGACCTAATTATTTTTCAGATAAAACGATTACTGCCCCGTGTATGTATTTAGCTCTTGCTTTCGAAAAATAATTTTGCTTGCCTGCCACAAGGGTCTTATAAATACTATGTTTATTTCAGTTATATATATTATGCAGAGACAGACTCAGCCCATCTCCTGCAAGCCTACCTTTCTTTTGGAGAGTTTCTTTTTGCCTCAGCCTGGAATGATGCTCAAACCATGAGTTTGAGCCTCAGCTGAGCTAAGATGCAGAAAAGCCAAAAGCAGCAGTCTTTATGCTTGCTAAATTTCCATTGACTAAGGATTACAGGATTTGACCAACAAAGCAAGCCCAGCCAGCAGATGCGGTGAAGTAGTCTTCACTACTTGTGTAAATCTGCTCCAGTGTTTGCAACAACTCAGTAAACCCCACTTCACAAATATTATTAGTGACATTTCATGCTTGTTAAATGTGTCAGATTGACAGATATGAAAACTTAAATCCTCTATTTACCCCCAGAGCAGGAGGCTACTGGGCAAGCTTCCTTCATTCTATCCTGTAAATCTGCCTTAATCCTGCCTGCTGAATTCCCCTCCAGTGGCTCTAGGGTAGTTCTCCTTTTTAATGCACAAAAAAATTGAACCATTTTCCTCTCTGCAGTTCCTCATTGCAGTTCCTCTCTGCAGTTACCTCCTTATTCTGTAACTCATTCACCACACTGACTGGCTGGCTGTCTGCCCGTCATCTACCATAGACCCATTATACATGTTATTTAGTCTCTTATGTTATAATTTACCACATTGTGATAGGCATGTGTAGGATCCACAGATCTTGAAAGGTGTGTTGTGAGGGGTGTTGATCGCTGTAGCACTGCGGATATCATAGAATCAAAAGGGCAGGACTGGAAGGGACTTCAATAGATCATCTAGTCCAGGGGTTCTCAGACTTTTGTACTGTGACCCCTTTCACATGGTAAGCCTCTGAGTGTGACTCACCCTTATACATTAAAAACTCTTTTTTATATATTTAACACCATTATACATGCTGGAGGCAAAGCGAGGTTTGGGGTGGAGCCTGACAGCTCACGACTCCCCATGTAATAACCTCACGACCCCCTGAGGGGACCTCAACCCCAATTTGAGAACCCTCGATCTAGTCCATTCCCTGCACTCAAGGCAGGAATAAGGGCATATCTATAAGTACAGTGCATTTATCAACATCTGCTGTTTGTTGCCCAGTCACCCAGTTTTTTGGGTGCTTCCGAAGATAGAGTCCCTTATCCTGCAAATATCACCTACTTTCTTTATTCCTAGATACACACATTTACATTTAGACATATTAAAATGCATATTGTTTGCTAAGTGATCTAGATCAGTAGTTCTCAACCTGGGGTATGCATACTCCTGGGTGTACCCAGAGGTCTTCTAGGGGGTACATCAACTTATCTAGATATTTGCCTAGTTTTACATCAGGCTATGTGAAAAGTGAAGTCAGTACAAACTAAAATGTCATACAATGACTTGTTTATGCTGCTCTACATATTACACACTGAAATGTAAGTACAATATTTATATTCCAATTGATTTATTTTATAATGTTATGATAAAAATGACAATGTAAGTCATTTTTCAGTAATAGTGTGCTTTGACACTTGTATTTTTATGTCTGATTTTGTGAGCAAATAGTTTTAAATGTCATTAAACTTGGGGTATGCAAGACAAATCAGACTCCTGAAAGGGGTACAGTAGTCTGGAAAGGTTCAGAGCCACTGATCTAGATCAATTTGAAACAGTGACCTGTCCTCTTCATTATTTACCACTCCCCCAATCTTTGTGTCATCTGCAAAATTTATCAATGATGATTTTATTGGTAAAAATGTTAAATAATATAGGGCCAAGAACCAATCCCTGAAGGACACCACTGGAAACAGTCCCACTTGATGATTCCCCATTTACAATTACATTCTGAGACCTATCAGTTAGCCAGTTTATAATCAATGTAATTTGTGCCATGTTAATTTTATATCATTCTGTTTATTAATCAAAATGTTGTGTGATACTAAGTCAAACACCCTATAGAAGTGTAAGTATATTATGTCAATACTATCACCTTTATCAATCAAACTTCTAATCTCATCAAAAAAAGATATCAGGTTAGTTTGACAGGATCTATTTTCCACAAAGCCATGTTGATTTGCATTAATTACATTACTGTCCTCTAGTTCTTTATTTATCAAGTCCCATATTAGCTGTTCCATTATCTTGCCTGGGATCAATGTCAGGCTAATAGGCCTATAATCATTTAACCTTTTAAAATATGCACATTTGCTTTCTTCCAGTCTTCTGAAACTTCTCCAGTGCTCCAAGACTTATTGAAAATCAACATTAATGGTCCAGAAAGCCAACTCTTTTAAAACTCTTGGATGCAAGTTATCTGGCCATGCTGATTTAAAAATCTCTGACATTAGTAGTTTCTGTTTAACATCCTCCAGAGATACTAGTGAAATGGAAAGAGTGTTACACCATATGGTGAGACTGCATCATCTGTTGTGTAATCTATAGAAACCTATTCAAATTAATTAAATTGTGACTATCTTAAAGGCTATTCAATTCTATATTAATTTCTGTAACTGCTTTTGAGCTCATTTAATCTGTTATGGGTAGTGTGTTTGTTTTAAGGATGTCTGGTTCATAGGCATATTTCCCTTATTTTTGGCAATTTGTTTTTAAGAATGCCTCCATTCTTCTTGGCATGTTTTTTAAAGTATTTCTTATGAAAGGGAACCATAGGGCAAAAAGGGGGGGAGGGAAGAGAGGGAGATTCAAAGAAGAGAGCAATGGTGGCTGGGAGCCAGATAATTTGATGTGGCAGCTGTCTTCAATTCACCATTTTGTTTGTCCTGTGAGAGGGAATCAAAACAGTGCAGCAAATGGCATTTTCATAAATTCTTTCTCTTGCTCTCACACTCACACCCCACTACAGTAAGCAAATATTGTATTATACTTGTGAGTTGTGAAAGGAGAAGAATAAAAGCCTAGATACGGGCAAGCCTCCAACACCGAGGCACACAAAAGTGCATTAAGGAAATAATTAAAGGGGCCTGTGATGGTGCTGGTGTTCCACCCCACTAACAGTGGATAAAATTCCACAGTGAATGTATTTGCTTTCATTTTGGCACAGTAAAAGCCCATTTATATGTAGCTGGAATGTTAGTTTTGCATGTGCCTGTGTGGCAAAAGTGATTTTCCTTCTGTTCAATTTCTCCATTAAGGAAACCCAACTCATAGAATCATAGAATATTAGGGTTAGAAGAGACTTCAGGAGGTCATCTAGTTCAATCTCCTGCTCAAAGCCGGGCCACCACCACCTAAATCACAACTGGTCACATAGACATGAATATGTGATGAACTGAACCCTTAATTTAAAATTTGGTACAAATTTAAGTCTTTTTTTCTACAAGGAAAAAAAAAACCAAGCAAAATCCTTTCGTGCATATTTTCATTGGCTCAACATTTCTAATGTTAAAAGCTCTACCATTTTGAAAAGTTTATGGTTAAGTTTGTGTTTATTTTTGCATGAGTTAATGGCTGGGGTGCATGTGGTTTCACAATGATGAATTGCTCATGGAAATTAATCTGAATATTAAAAACATGAATGCTTTACAGAGATTGTTAAAAGTAAATAAGACTGATATGGGCAAAATGAGCCGTTATCATCATCCTTTTTAATATGCGTATATATAAATATAGCTATGAAATAACTAGTTCAAACCTCAGTAAATCTCTTGGAAACAATCTCCTGAGCACAGTAACTATTTCAAAATGTTTAGTATTGCAGAACAGTACTTCCTAGGGACAAATACCCTGAGTCGTAAGAATGTTAATATGAAAATATGGTTACCATTTCTTTTTACCTGCTTATTGTTAATAGTAGCCCTCACATAAAGGCTGGGGCCTTCCATCTTTTTTAAATCCACGGGATGAGGTAAAAATGAGTTTTGTGGTCCGGGAGATTGCTATATCTTTGTATTCTCAACAGTCTGATGAGAATAAGAGGGTGTAATGAATTAAATGCTTCCATATTGATGTCCCATGATGGTTTGGTTAAAGGCAATTTTTCTCTTTAAACCCAAACATTGTTTTGTCTGACATCCAGCCCTCTATTCCTAAGAATCAGACAAATCTCAACCTTCCATGCTTATTATCTCCTCGATGCTAGGATAATCTTTATAGTCAACTTCTCAGAAAATAGAATTATTCTCCCTTTTTATAAAGAAAAAACATGTGATAATAGCCATTACCCAGAGATGTGGGTATGTTAGTGGGAGACGATAGTGCCCAGGAGATATGCCTGGTTTGACAGCCTTGTATGTTGCAATGCGTAGTCAGAGAGAATGGGATCTATCGAAGAGTACAGGCCTCACCATTCTGTCCCATCCACATCCTTTAACCTCTGGAAAGCACATATCCAGTGGCACATGGTCCTCTATCCCATTATCAGTCACCTCTCAGTCACATATCAGTCATTCAGTCCCTCAGCTTGATTCAGGACTCTTACATTCAAATGACTTCTGTTAATCATGGAATCATAGAAGTTAGAGATGGAGACAGCATGTTAGGTGGACTACATCAAATGCCTAGAGATGAGTTGGTTGAATTAGATGGTCTTATGCATCTCTTACTTTGAAAAGCCTATGAATTTTGGAATATTGTGTTCTGAGAAAAAAATCCTGTGATAAACACACTGAGTGCGAGCGGCTACTTTTGCTGTTTTTAAATCCTAGGAGTTAGTGAACATATTAGTCAGTAAAACATCCAGCTAAGTATATCGTTTACCTTCTCCCCTTTAGCGTGTGTTGGGGCATCTCTGCCAATGCAGGATTGTTCCCTACAGTATGTCTTTTAGTGTTTAGCCAATTTCATTTAAAATGTTCAAGTAAAGAGCCTTCCACTACTTCCCTACGAGAATATTCTACAGTCCAATATATCTCATGCTCAATACATTTCTTTAGCTTAAATGTTATCTTGATTATTTTCTCACCTTTCACTTCTAGTTACACACCTTTTTGTACAACTTTAATTAGATCCTTTCCCTCATTGGAGCATTTCCCTTCAGCTATTCTTGTTCTTTACACTCTTGATTTTCAGAGGAACTGCAGAGCCAACTCTATTGTCAGTTATACCTGTGAAATCCTGGAAAACCATGGGGCTCCACAGGTGTAGTTAAGGGCAGAATTTGTCCCGCAGATTCTTCATTGATGATGGAGATGTACAAGTCAGAAAGAGCACAGCGTGACTTTCAGATCTCATACAGAGCCAGCAGTTGGAGAAAAGAAAAACATCTTTTTACTTGTAAACTGAACTTACTGAGATGCAATAAGCCTGGAACTCCACATTGTCCGTTTTGCAATCTCTTTTTAGAGCAGAACCATACTCTGATATTACATTTTAAAAAGTGTAGCTATTTGAAGAGCTTACAAAGCTGCTTTGCAACCTCCTTAGTTTGGAAAGACCTTTTACTTATCATTAAAGACTGCAAAGGAAAGAATTTCATTTCTCCCCACTTTGACCTTCTTGTGCTTACTGAATTCAGTGGCATTCCCCAGTGATGGAAAGGATCTTTGTGTGTACTACAGACATCTTGAAGCTATCACATCTCTGATGCAAATGTTGATGCTTTAAGGATGATGGTAGCAAAACAGGCTAAACATGGACAGTAACTGGAGATGGAGTGGAAGGCTGAATTCTTAACTGTGCCCAGCTCACATTTGGAGCATCTGAGGAATGGGGAAAGTGGCTGTTCATCACCTTTCTGCCTTCCACGATCCACGGGTTGTTGGGGGCCAAGTTGTCTATCAGCATAACTTAGAGCAGCCAAAGGGTTTCTCCAAGATACACCAGAGGCATTGGTCCCATAGCTATAATCAAGGACTGGGAGCAGTGTTGTTCATTTTAGTCCTACGTATCCCTCCCCCAACCATGCCTCCTAGCCTACCTCTCTCTGTCCCATACACACAAAGATCTTACCTTTCTTTGGAAGCTGTTCATTAAGTATGCTTGAATTTTTGTTGTTGTTTTAGTTACCTAGTGCCCGGGCAACTGACACATCTTTTGACCTATCATGACAGGCATGATAAGGAAATAATAACCATTAATTTGCAATAGCTAAATTCTGCCTATAAGAGAACAAATTGGTAATGATTCACTGTACATTCTTAAAACTGACTGAGGACAACTACAGGATGGAACGTGTGATATTACTAGAATGTCAAACTTACAAGACAGCTCAAATACATGAGTTGTGGTTTGAGGTGAGAGCTTCCATCCTGAAGGTATTGGATATCAGATTAAAAAGTGGTGTTACTTCAGAAACAAAATGCAATGTGATGTACAATGGAGACAGCTGAAGAGTACAAGGCTTCCTGCCAGGTCCCTCAGAACAGGAAACATCTGTAAGTAATAGAGATGTCTCTTGCTTCCCAGGAAGATTTCACAGACCCACTGAGTCCTTTACTGTGGGCCCATACTTTTCTATTAGTTTAAAAATAACCCATCAAAATGACAACATTTTGCACTTCTAAAGCACCTTTCATCAAAGATTCTCAAAGTGGTTTCTGCTCATTAAGTCACAGACTACTCTGTAAATATCAGTGTCCCTGCTAGCTGGGGAAACAGAGCCTCAGAAAAGTTGCGCTTGTGACACAGTGAGTCAGTGATATGGTCAGGAACATACCCCAGAACTCCCGATTCATATTCTTTGCTTTAACCACTGAGACATGTTTTCTCATGATCTATCCAGTACCACTGGTATGTATCACGCTTTACCATCAAGTATGAAGACAAGGTCTCTGACCCCATGTAAACCTGTCCACCACTTAAGTCCTATTTTCAGGTCTTTAGAGGGACACAGGCATCAGGCTCTCTGTACAGGCATCAATTTCACTCCGTTCAAACACTGCTAGGGAAGTAATATTCTAATACAGAGAGCTACTGATGTCAATTGGGTTTTAGAACCATTGTGGGGACAGAAACAATTTGTATTGTGTTAGGAATATACTAATGGCTACTTGAAGGACGTGTAGGAAGGATTAAAAATGATAGACTACAGAGAGAGAGAGAGATATTACAGAAAGTGAGATATACTTAAGGAGTACAAAAAGTTTGGAAGGTGTGTAGTAGGACCTGTGACATCAAAGGACACTGAAGATTGTGGAGAGACATTGAGAAAAGGAAGAAATACTAGCAATTTTCTATTGATGAAAGTAGGCATTGGTCTAAAAAAAAGAATAATAAAGAATATATATAAAAAATAGGATTGGAGTACAGATGAAGTATTAGTTGTGGTGAAGAGTATTTAAAATCAGAATGACATGTTGAGAATGCACAAAGCCAAGCACAAAAACCTTGAGCAAAAGCTGATGGGGCTGATGAAATGAAACAAGCAGAAACACATTGGTGCACTTTCTTTTCTACAGCATAAATCCAGCACAGCCGGAAAAGCAGCAGGAAGGGTCTGTATTATTTCACTGTATGAAAGCCACCCAAACAATCGCTGCTGTATGGTCAGACAGTCACAACATAATTGGCATAGCAGGTAACAAAAGTACTATGAGTAGAGAGATGTATAATGGCACCCCAATTAATACATTACCTAAAAATGTAGAATGTTATCAAAATGTTTATACATCAGCACTGGTAGCCATGCTCAAGTAACCTTATCAAAGGGCATTTTATCAGGAAAAATGTGTTAAGGAGGAGGATAGGGATGAATGAAGAGTATAAGACTGGCTTTGCATTTTTGTTTAAGCTGAAAAAGTGCACATGTTCCTAATGTTGCACAACCCAGGCACTCTAATTCATATTAAATTGTCAAATTTGCCTAATGAATCAATTCCTACTTAATTACATTTAAAGTGTGTGTCCTTTTAAAAATTGCATACCACTTTCCCACCCTGTTTGTCCTGTTACACGGCTTATCAGTTTAGGCCCCAGTGGGACTAACCATGTGCTTAAAGTTAAGCAAATGGATACAAACTGGCAGGGTGAAGGCCTTAGATTGTAACTTCTTTAGGTTTGGTTTTTTCCCACCTAGCACAGTGGAACCCCTTCTTGATTATGGTCTTTAATAGCAACAATACAAATAAATACTAATATAAGAAAAAATGCAGAGACTATAAACCACCTGTAGTGGAACCATCCACAGTTAAATCCTGGTCCACAAAAATTGAATTTAAGTGAGGGAAAATGACCTAGGTGGAAGTTTATGCTGCAAATAAATACAGATGGGATAAAGACCAAAAAGACAATATCCATCTGTTATCCGATCCAAACTCCTGACCTTTGTAATTTGGCATTATTTGTATATTTAAGGACATGGCAATGGCCTCTGTAGTAAATTTAGTTTCGTGTGATATGATGTCTGCCCACAAAAAAGGGGAGTTTCCAAGAATGACACATATATATATTTGTCTTGGTCAATTTTCATAAAAGCGGAGAATGGCCATATGAACGAGTAGGTGAAGTTAAATTGTTTGGGTAAGAGAACACAACAGAAACAAATGCCTATCTAAAATGTGATATGTTATTACAATACTGTGCCGCACATCATACATGGCATGAATAATTCTCTCTTCTTATATAACGCTGTGTCTTAAATTAATAGTGCCATTGCACAGCTTAGGTAACTTGCAAAAACCAACACTCATGCACATGTTATGCATATGCCACATCACAAAATTCTGCAACCCCTGCTTCATGAAGTGGTCATATATGCCAGAAAGGTATCTTGATTTGCCAGACTATAACATTCAATGTCTGACAGTATTCCAGTAGACTAAAACTGAAATACTGGTAGGACACTATAGTGCTGCTGTGACAAGTACCCTGTAAAGTTTTTACAGTCCTAGGTACACAATAATTTTGTGCCTAGAATATTATGCAACTCCACATACCACACTATTTGTGACATTTTTGCTAAATGTCTTGGATCGTGGAACAAGTTTTCAGATTTAAAAAAAAAAGGAAAAAATCATAGTTTTAATCTGTAATTTTTGTACCTATTGTTATAAGCAACCTGCTAAATTTACTATAACTGAACAAGATCAGAGAGGGAAACATTGTTATCTCCATCCCCCACCCCCACTCAAGTTTGCTTACTTTGTGCATTTGGACAGTAAAAAGTCCATTCCATTGTTCTGAGTATGATCAGTTACACTTCCTGTCTCATGTACTAGCATGATATCACTCACTATTCTGGTGCAGTCTCATGCACTGCTTATTTGTACAGGCCCTGCAAGAAGATGTTTTAGTAGTTACAGCAGGAGCAACAATAAAACTGAAATAAGAGTGTACAACGAGGACAAGATAGGGAGTCTGGTAGGTCTTCATGTGTTTTGTTCTAGGGCCCACCCAAAACCTTTATAAAAATAATGAAACACTATTTAGAGGATGTCCTCTCAGAAATAAGATCTTTTTATTTAAAAAAAAAGTTTAAAAATAATCCAGTTGGCAGTGTCCCTTCATATATTAAGACTCTGGTCTTTCAACACATACAGAAATGTGCTTTAGATAGCAATGGTCCAGTTAGAAAGATGATTGGATTACTTTCAAGCAAGAAAATTATTAAGAAAGGCCTATTGTGTTCTTTGTGGCCAGAAAGAGGAAGCTTGAATGAAAACAGCCAGCACAAAGAACAGACAAATGGAAGCAAGGAAGTGATTGATAAGAATATGAAGACTGGGAAGAAAAAATATATACAAGAAAGGATAGACAACAGAAAAAGTATATATTAAAAACAGATTTTAAAAAAAGCATAGCAGAAAGGATAACAAAAGAAAGAAAAGTTCCCCAAAACAAAGAGAAAAGAACAGAGAATAAAAGAACACAGGAAAAAGGCAACTGACAAAAAAATCCGAAAAAGCAAGACATAGTAAAAAGAGACTATTTATGCTTATGAATGCAGATGAAACTAAGACCTGTTCAAGTCAGAACAGATGTGTCTGGTGTGACTATCAGAAGGGTGACCAGATGTCCCTATTTTATAGGGACAGTCCTGATTTTTGGGTCTTTTTCTTATATAGGCTCCTATTACCCCCCACCCCATCCCGATTTTTCACATTTGCTGTCTAGTCACCCTATTCTGTCAGTAGAACCTCTACTTTATTGACTCTCTACACTACATCTTGATTACAGTTCTCAGGAGGAAGCGTGGTTGGCTATGGGCTACAGTAGGGTAGATGGAAATGAGGAAAATGAAAATCCCGTTTGTTGTGAGGAGAATATATCGAAGTGCAGCATTTGACAAAATAGTAAATCTGCCTACACAGATTAATGGATTACACATCCATTAAGCTTTGTAGACAGATTTCTGTTTTTTAAAAATTTGTTATAAGGTTAATTTTCAAAGTGTAGTGTTGACTTCTTTTTGCAGAAATTTCTTTGTTATTAATTGGAGTTATACGGCTAACAACATATGATGCTTTGATAGGGTGACCAGATGTCCCGTTTTTAAAGGGACAGCCCCGTTTTTTTGGACTTTTTCTTATATAGGCGCCTGTTACCCCCTACCCCCGTCCCGTTTTTTCACAGTTGCTATTTGGTCACTCTATGCTTTGATAATTTATTGCTATGTTTAGAAATAAAGATATGGAGGACATGTCATCTCAGCTTCAAATGCTCTTGAATACAGAGGTGGGTTTACTTTTTCTGATAGACTTCACAAAACAATAAGGGCATTTTCAGGTTCACAGGAGTTTTCAAAATCTGTACTCCTACCATATTTTATGGCCTGATCCTATTCTCATTGAGGTCAATGAGAATTTTGCCAATGCATTTCATTGGAAAAGTCCCATTTACTAAAACGGGAGCTGGATCAGGCTGTAGGAGACTAGATGAAGATTAAATCACTGGACATGTCATAGGTAACAAAATGACCCTTGATCTAGTGGATTATCTTGTCTACATGATAACCAAAATACATGACAGCTTTCAACATATCCAAATGACTTGATTAACTATATCACTGAAAAAGGTTTGTAGGGAATTGAGCATTTAAAAATCATAACATTGTCACCAGAAAGTTTTGGTTCAGAAAAAATGTAAAGGGGAAATGTACAACAGATGGATCATCAGTGTTTCTCATTGTAATGGGGCTCACACTGGCCCCTCCAGATTTGGCTCCTGGGCCCCTCTCCTCCGTGAATCAGGGACCTTTCAGTCTGGTGCAAAACCTGTGTTCTTTATCCATGATCAGTTTCCCACCACCAGTTTCCAACTATATACAGGCTTTACAACTGCTTGGCCTACCACAGGCCTGGCCAGCAACAGACTAGGAGGCTTCTACTCCCTCTGACCTGGCCTCCCACGCTTAGTCTCCACCCCTCTTTCCCTCACTTGCTTCCAGCCTTATAGCTCCTGCTAATGAGGCTGGCAGGTGTGGTCAGCTACCAGGTAAACATATGGCAGTTCACCCAGCCCCAATCCATTCTCCCTGATTGGGGCTGGAGTGGCAGGAGCTGATTAAGGGCTTCTGTAGCAGCACCCTGCCACACTCATATAATATATATATATATATGAGTTTTTGTTGTTGCAATTACCTAATACAGTGAACTTTTTGGTATTTTTAATATACATGTAATTAATGATACAGAACAAAATATATAGATCACCAGTGATTTGAGTATTAAAACAGAAAAGACTGGCATTTAGTCCAAATGTCAAGGTTAAAATTAGACAGTGACTAAGTACTTTGGCACCTTTAAATGAGGTGTCAGATGATTTAGTGATTGGTAATGGGATATGGATGTTTTAATTTTAGGAAAATCTGCAACAGCTGAGTAACACAATAGATTTTTTATGGAATGTTGAACTAATAACCTGTAAACAATGGAATATGTATAATATATGATAATTCTGCTGACACTATAGTTCATGACATAAATAATTATTGATATAGCTGAAGCATGATAATCAGTTTAAAATATTAGATTTAAATAATATTCATTTAAAATAAACATGTCAAAATCATGTATTGCTAATTGAAATATGTATACAAACAAGAAGTTAGTTGTGGCATAAAACAACATACATTAGAATTAGTTTATGTACCAGGTATTTAAAAATACTACAACTAGATAAGAGAGAAATGCAATGTCCACGGTAGTTACCATTTAGTATTATTGTTATTAATTATTTGTACTGCGGTAATAAGTAGAAGCCCCAGTTTTGGTCCATGGCACTGTTCAAATTCATTGCAAAAAAAGACTGTCCCAGCCCCCAAAGAAATTACAATCTAAAAGTAAGACATGAGACAAGAAGCAAGTACAGAAAGATGAACGAGGGAGCACAAGGAAACAATGAGACAATAGTCCGATGTTTCAAACAAGGGGAAAAAAAAAATCAAACTGAAGGCTGTCAATCATTCTTTAGACCATAATTTTGTGCTTTTTGCCCGTCCCACACCCTTAACCTCTTAAGAACAGTGTCAGTCTTAACTTTGAATTCCCTATTTTTTGTTATTTTGTGTAAAATGATCTTAACATTTTAAATATACAGTACATTGGGCTTGATCCTACATTCCTTGTGCACCCAAAATTTCCACTGACTTGAAAAGGTGGTTTGAAACAGGGTCAGAGATGTCTCTTTTTTTATCCTTGCACATGTACCTTCCATGAATATCAACTGGAGTTATAATAGTGCTTGTGAAAAAAATCAACTCCATGATCTTTGTCTGCAGTAATTTTTTATGGTCCAGAGAAACATTACTATTGATCAGAATTTCCACTTTAGAGATTTTTCTTCTTTAAATTTATTTTCCTTAATGTCTGATGAGGGTTCAAGATGTGTTTGATTATTGAATGCTTTTAATGATTTTTTTAAAAGTCCATCATATGATGAATGTCCATTTTACATGAGCAGGATCACCTGCATTAATTACTATGAGAGATTAGCAAACCTATTCTATGCTCTGATGGCTTCATGTAGTGTTGGTTTAGTGCACTGAAGTGTATGGAATAGATTGAGTCCCCTGGTGTTTACAACAGACAGCCAATTACAAAGTACTTGCACACTTGATGTTTTTGACCTTGTCCATAACAAAATGTGAATTGATGTACTGAGTCACTTTCAAATGATAAAACTTTTGAGCAATAAGTTGAACACAATTCCTTCCAACAAAAGTTTTTAAACTATAAAATGGAAAATGTATTCCAGATTTATAGGAGGATTATTGTAATTTATTTCTCAAATCGACAAAGTTTACTACACATCTTATTGTTCCATCTCTCCCTACTTTATTGGAAATCAGAAGAAAAAACTGTATCACCATTGTTTCTTCAAAATTGAAGGCCAAACTGAGAACCCAAATTTTGAGGAAAGTGAAGTTTTATAAGCATCCCACCTACCAAAAATTTAGGATTTTCAAACTGCTACACTCATAGTATTCTTTACACTGTGCTGTACTATATATATAGCTACATTCCTGATTTGAGTGTAACGTGGTATTTCACCAACCAAGCAGCTACTCTAGAAGGAACAATGTCACTTATAGAGCCATTGGGTAGCACAGCCTTTCGATGCTGGTCAGTGGAGAAGTGTTTCAAGGGCAAGAATAGTAAATTATTTAAGAAATTGCAATGACTTGAAAACTAGACAGGATTCTCTGTCAACAGAAGCATTGATATTAAAAACCCTCAGAATATGGACAATGTTATCATCAGTCTCTCAATCAGACAGGGCTCCTATTCAAAAGTGAAACCATGTGAACTGGTAAAATTATTCCTTCTATTACATTTCTCAGAAAAGGCCCCCCAGTAGCCTAGAGGGAGAGTGTACAAGTTCAACTTTCAAATGTGGAAAAAACCCTCAAGATAGGTTACGCAGGACGTTGATGTTAGAACAGGAAACCCAATAGGTGATGTCATAGCATTTAAGAACAGGGAAACTAAGGCATAGTGCATAGTGTGTCTAAGTGATTTGCCCATGATCTTATAGTGAATCAATGGCAAAGATGGGAATTGACCAATATTAAAATTATAAAGGCTGAACTTAAATGTTTATTTGTGAACTATTTTCTTAGTTTCCTTTCCCTTCCTATTACAAATTTATTAATAGAATTAATTCCATGTGTATCAATTTATAATTCCCAAAATCGTTGAGATGAAAAGCGAGAGTTTATTTTGAGTACTTTGGGATGAAACTCAGGTGTATTATATGCCTTGGTTGAAAGTGTCTTTTGAGAACAACTTATTCTTAAGAAGGTCTGTTCTTCTGTAGATACACTGACTATTTACACAGGTAAAATACTCACTCTGTGAGATCTATAGGGCAGGGTTTACCTTTGTTTTAGTAATTTGTAGGTTGCCTAATAAAAATGAGGCCATGATCCCTGCTTGGGTTCTTTATGTTAGACCTGGAAGAATTCAATTTATTTGATTTTATTTTATAGTTTCAACAGACAATATCAATATTTAAGAACTTTTTCCATTTTTATCTATTTCAATTTTCACAGTTGCACAAAATTATGAGTTTTAAGCTTTTTTTTTTTAGTTTTTATCAATTTCAATTCTCACACCTGTGGGAAATCAGACAATAATTATTTAATGACAATAGACATTAAGATTCAAATAGGGAAAGGCTGATCACCCTTAAAACACAACTTGTCAGTGTCACATGAAAAAATACACAAAATAAATAACCCTTACATCTGACTCTAATACCCTCTGAAGCAGCGTTTTCCTTACTTTTCCTATCTGTACATTTCAATGATCTTTGATGGAAATATTTTTCATCAGCTTGTGTGTGTACAGTGAAATCAATGTTTACCCACATTTACCAATAAAAATCTAATGATTCCAAGCCTACTTACGTGCTACCACAATAGAAAAAATAAATACTATATAAGGGAGTTGCATTTTCAAATCTCTTATATGTGGACTGGAGAGTCAATACTGAAGACTTTGAAGTTAACATGTTATGATACATCTGTTGTCCAAAAAACATTTGTGATACCCTATATCCTTGCTACAATTTTCATCTTTAATATCAAGTCTGGTCATAAGCAGAACAAAAGGAATTAATACTTTTGTTGAAGTACTCACCAGATGGCACTCTTGTGCATGGTCTTCCAAGTTTTGGTGAGTGTGTGCACATGTGTTTTGTTTTGTTTTGCTTGCAAGCCACAATGTACTGTTAATTTTGTTGTTGCCAGTTCTTTGGGGTAGGGAAAGCTGTGATGAGCAGCAGAGGAATATACTCTTGGCTCAATCTGTCTAAAGCTTTGTCTATACTACAAAGGTAGGTCGACGTAAGGCAGCTTACGCTGACCTAACTCTGTAAGTGTCTACATTAGAAGGTTGCTCCCGCCGATATAAATTGCCCACTACACTGACCTAATAACCACCTCCGTGAGAGGCATAGCGCTTTGATCAATGTAGTTAGGGTGATACTGTGTCTGTGTAGACACTGCATTACTTACATTGGTTGTTGGCTGTCAGTCCCACATGGGGCTCACAGCTGGAGCCCCACCATCGCAGGGCTGACAGCCCGCCCCACATAGGGCTCATAGCTCCAGCTGTCAGCCCTGGAGAAGTGGGGATCCACTGAGAGCCCTGTGAGGGACTGATACCTTGGGCTGTGGCCAAAGGGCTGGGGGGGCTCCAGTTGTTAGTGCCGCACAATGCCCCACACAGTTAAGTTGGTGGAAGGGCTCCTGGTGAAGATGCACACCACTATAGAGGGGGCATAGTGTGGACATGAACCACCACAGTAATTACTTTGGTGGTGTCAACCTAACTTAAGTCAACTTAATTTTGTAGTGTACACAAGACCTGAGTAGAGTTAATTCTTGAGACAGAGTTTCTCCCTCAGAACTGGGCATTGTTGTTGGGCTGCAATTTTGAAAAGAAGAGATTTCCATGGTGTTTGACCACCTCTGCTACAGGGATAGGCAATTTGTAAGTAAAGCAAACTAATAATATACTCTGCATCACTGATTTTCCTACAACAGGGTGCTGACCTGCAAGACTCTGGATGTCTATCATCACTCAGTACAGAGCTTCCTCTATATTATGAATATATACCTCAGCCTCTCAGAGTTGCCTGTAATAGGAGAAAAGAAGTTTAGACAGCCAACTGAAATGCTAAATATTGAAAAAGATCATAGTAGCATGTTCCACTACAGTAATTCCTATGATATAGGAGAGACATTCTGCATTCTTGAGGTGTGCACTGAACAGGAAATACGTTAACATTAATTTATTCTTCTGACAAAGACGTTAGTGTGAATAGGAAACAACTTGATCTTCACCCAGTCTCTGTTCATTCTTTCTTAAAAATGTGTCTATTCTTCTCTGGATGTTATATCCTAAATTAATTCAGTTTTCAATTGGCATTCCTTTGCATATCTGTGAATGGGCCTTTGCACAGATCCTCATCCCAGCCGCATGCAAATTATGTGCCTGAATGTTGCTTTTCTAATTGTATGTGTCTACTTCACAGCCCATGAGACTTCATCACACAAAAAATTGTTAAAATAAAGTATTTATTAACATTGCCAGTTTAATTTCGGCCACTGTATTTTCCGGGGTTTACTAAATAGTGTTTAGAAAATACGACAGTTTTCCCCTATGCTTAGATTAGAAAAAATATCTATGAAGACTGCTGACAGATATTGACTTTTTATTGTCTTCTACTGTAGGCTGCCATTTAAAATGAGACTTTCTTTTTCATAGATTCATAGATACTAAGGTCAGAAGGGACCATTCTGATCATCTAGTCCGACCTCCTGCACAGCGCAGGCCACAGAATCTCACCCACCCACTCCTGTGAAAAACCTCACCCATGTCTGAGCTATTGAAGTCCTTAAATCATGGTTCAAAGACTTCAAGGAGCAGAGGAGCCTTCCTCAGGTCAACCATGCCCCATGCTACAGAGGAAGGCGAAAAACCTCCAGGGCCTCTCCAATCTGCCCTGGAGGAAATTTCCTTCCCGACCCCAAATATGGCAATCAGCTAAACCCTGAGCATATGGGCAAGATTCACCAGCCAGATACCCAGGAAAGAATTTTTTATAGTAACTCAGATCCCATCCATCTAATATCCCATCTCAGGGGATTTGGCTTATTTACCCTGAATATTTAAAGATCAATTACTTACCAAAATCCCATTATCCCATCATACCATCTCCTCCATAAACTTATTGAGTAGAATCTTAAAACCAGATAGATCTTTTGCCCCCACTGCTTCCCTTGGAAGGTTATTCCAAAACTTCACTCCCCTGATGGTTAAAAACCTTCGTCTGATTTCAAGTCTAAACTTCCTGGTGGCCAGTTTATACCCATTTGTTCTTGTGTCCACATTGGTGCTGAGCTTAAATAATTCCTCTCCCTCTCCTATATTTATCCCTCTGATATATTTATAGAGAGCAATCATATCTCCCCTCAACCTTCTTTTAGTTAAGCTAAACAAGCCAAGCTCCTTAAGTCTCCTTTCATAAGACAAGTTTTCCATTCCTCGGATCATCCTAGTAGCCCTTCTCTGTACCTGCTCCAGTTTGAATTCATCCTTTTTAAAAATGGGAGACCAGAACTGCACACAGTATTCTAGGTGAGGTCTCACCAGTGCCTTTATTCCCTTTTTCCCCCCTTTATGATCAAGCTCTTAATTAAAACAACATTTATTTAGAGTCTCAGGGCATAGGATAGTAAAGTCTTTACAAACTACAATGGACTCCCACTCACCATTAAAATGTCACAAGCTCTGGGGTGGTATTTGACAGTTTTAACAGCACACAGAAACATTACTCAAGGGTTTAGAACGATAAGTGAACAATATCATATCTGAATCACAGAGGGAATTTAGTAAGTACCATGTAGTTACTGAAACTGAATTTTGCCTAGGAGATTGAGGTTAGTTTGGGCCCCAATCCTGCAATGGCTAACACACATTTAACTTTATGTACTATGACTAGTCAGATTGAGGCCAACGTAATTAGTTGCAGCCTGTACAGGTAAGAACATGTGCTAGTCTTTGCAGGATCACAACCATACTTACTAGTACTAAAAGTGTCACAAGAACTTTAATGACCACAGGTGATTATAAACTCACTTTTATGCCTCATTTGAAAGAGGATAACTCTAATAGCACCATGGCCCCCAACACCAGATCAGACATTTTTGCATGGTCCTAACCCAGAGAAAAGAGTAGCAGCAGAATCACCAACAGCAGTTCATAGAGAATCTCAGGAGTTCCACAGAGATCTCCCATCCAACTACTGAACAGGCTTCGCTTATAAGATCTTACATGTTCCCATTGTGGGCATGTAGAGCTTCAGGCATAATACAACCTTACTATTGTGTAAAACCTTTACACAGCAGTTCAAATAAAGGTGTCAGTGGAAATGCCATAGCCATTCCTTTGAAAGATGTGATCTGCCTCGGATATGGCATTCTGAAGCCAGTATTAATGCAACTAGAGTAACATATTATGTATGTGTGGGGGTAAGGTATACAACTAATTAATGTAATCAAAAACCTCTAAAACTTGAGCAATTCCAATTTTCAAGTTCTCTGTGCATATGTACAGGGATTAATAAGATTATAGCTACATTATTTATTTAAAATATATATTCCTGTAACATTCTGTTAAAAGTCACCAGCCCTGTTTTTTTTGTTTTTGTTTTTTGTTGTAAATTCCCCATGAATATACAAAGGAGATGATGATAATTCCTTACCATGAATGCTGCTAGGAAAGTGTTTATGCTCCCTTTTGCATCTACAAGAAGCAGGGTTATCATTTAAGCTTTTGCTGAGATTGCAACTCCCTTACCTCAGGTATTAAGTGTATGTAATTTTCCTAACCATGGGATATCCATTTTTCAGATTTGATACTTAAAGGAAAAAATCTATTGCTGACACCTCCTAGTTGCTTTATCTGCAAGAAAGTGTGTTACTATAAAAAAATGTTATTCAAATCAAATATGGCTAAGAATAAAAATCAGAAGCAACCTTAATATACTAACCAGGTCCAATTTCACTGGAAATTGGCAGTATGTTGGGGGAATTTAATATAGCAAAACAATAAGTTATAATCCTTCACCCAGCAATTTATTCTAATAGTCACTGTTTCATTTGGATTAATGTATAAAAGGTACTAATGAAAAAGACCAGCCAAGAAATACCTTTGACTATGCAAAATCATGTAAGGATCTTCATTATCACAAGAAAGTCATTAAAAGTCCTGTTGTCCCTGACCACCATAAAAGAAATCACTAATATTTATGGGTGTTGTCTTAGCAGAGAAAATTGATTCTTTAAAAATTAATCTGCAAATTGCATGCAAATTTCACTAGCACGTCCACTCCAAATGACCCCTATATACAGCTCATATGAGACAGAGAAAAGATAATGGCCAATTAATATCTTTACACTTAATGAAGCCATGAAACTTTAAGTCCATATATAGTTTTTTTCATTCTATTTCATTAATGCATTTCTTTTAAAAGAAATAACTTCCACATAATGAAAAGCATGCACACAATCCTTGGGCCAAATTCAGCCTTGCTGTAACTCCACTGCCTATGAGCTGAACTTTTAATTTAACAAATATATGCATACAATAGTATATACCATATCATTAAATTATTTGTTAGAACACTGCACATTTCAATGCACCTGCCACCGAGGTGGACTTAGCTTATTAGCAACTTGTATGGTTAGATTTTCGTCAATTGGGTAAGAGCTATCTATTCCCAGAACAACATGTCTGTGTAGTTTGATTTCAGTCAGAGCATCCTGGGACTTCATGAATTCCAGTAAAGGGAAAAATAAATAGGGAAAATGAGTACATCACATTAAAAAAAAAAGTCTGATACATGTCCTACCCACTCAGATTTTGAAACTTTGACATATATTTCCAAACCCTTTCAGAATGTTGTTTTGTAAGTAAGATCACAATGAATTTTGGTGGTATCCATGAGGACATGAACTCCAGCAGTATTTTATATTAGCTATGAATTTTGGATGCAAATTCTAAATTTCTAGATATTCTAATATTATGGCTTGCTTCCACCTCTGCCTCAAATCATCCATATACTACCCCGGCTCCAAATTCTGTTCCTCTTCAGCATGTGTGAAAGGGCAGTGGGACCACCGAAGTTCTGCTTCACTGAGAGGAGTAGGAGTTCAAGAGCCCACCTCTGTGCAGCACAGATCCGAGCTTTACAGGCGATTTCTGCATGCCCATATGCAGCAGGGTTTGGAGTGGAGTTGGGCAGGTGGCTCTGATACTATGCTGATCCTTACATGGAGATGATGTCACAGAAACTATGATGGCTCCTCTAACCCTCCACTACTACCTCCATCATAAATTCGGAGAGGATCCTTCCAAATTACACCTACAGAATTCTTCAGAGGCCAGTCCAACCGCTTGGGTTAGGCACCTGGAACCAGATTTTTCTTTTAAAGTACAAGGAAATGGAGGTCACTTTCTCTCCCTGTATCCCTGTATGTATAGCTATTACTTAGCAACAGAGATGGTGTGTGATGTTGCTGTTGTGATGACAACAAAGTGTGCTGAATCTTGTAACATCAAGATATCAACAGGTTTGGTATACTTGGTATTGACAGAGATGGCAGTAGCTTTTCTATGTCAGCTGGTAGTGATCAATGTTTGAGTGTTCTGCAACTACTGCCATTGTCCGTGTGCATGCAGCACGGCTAGTCTTAACCTCTGATTTGTGGAAAAAGGTACTTGTGTGAGTGAGTGAGTGAGTGAGTGAGCGATTTGTATTTAACCCTTAGCCCATGCTTCCTGTATCTACATTGTAAATACATATCAGAATAAATGATTTCTAAAATCTAAAAATAACTCATTTCTAAAATTCCAAAAGGGCTATGTGAGTTAAAAGACACAATTAATCATTACAAAAGAATTATCATATGTGAATGTGCCCTCAAAGTGTGAGTGGTGGCATGGAAAAAGTTAGGGTTGTGCTGAGAGACGGAGTGTTAAATGGCACAAGGGAACATGGTAATCAGGAAGAAGAATGGTGATGGCAGAGGGTAAAGAAAGCGTCGGTTGCTGGTAGGTGGCCTAGGAATCACCAAACTTGATTTCAGGTCACAATGAAAGTTCAAAACGTGTGGGCAAAAAACTGTTTGTTTTTTTTAAAACAACTAGTTTAATAAAAAAGGTTCCACAAAACAGATAAGAACAAAAACAATACATGACCAGTATTGCATGGTTCCAGAACATTAAAATGATAACTATAGATATTTTGTTTTACTTTGAACACTTTGGGAACTCTCCCAGAGGAAAAATATTTGAGATAGTGAGGTAAATGTGCTTGCTTTCTGATGCAAACACAAGAACAGTTGGAAAGTTTTCAGTATCGTACACTCCTCCAAACTCGTGATAGGACACAGATTACGTATTAAATATGATTAGTCTTTTAACATTTGAATATAGCACAGTAGACGAGCCTAGACCAGCTTCCTGCCCCAACAGTTTACAATCCAAGCATGATAAGACACAGACAGCGATGGAGCTAAGAGGGAAGGGCAATGGAGGGAAGAAGATAAAAATGAACAAATAAAAAAACCCCAAGGCTATGGTGCTGCTTAGGTATACAGTAAGCATCATTTCAGTTCCTAGCTTTTAAAAAAAATATGTTTAACTGATATAAATCTCCTCTGTTGGCAGGATGAAAATATATCAAAGGCATGAATGAAAAGGGGACAAAGGGTCTTTCCAAGAAAACAGAGGGGCTTCACTAGATTATTTGAGAGTTATGATCATAGAACTAGTTGTTAATATGTAGTCTATAACTGTCACAATCCAGCAGCTGTTTACCCAGGAAACCTGGTGTCAGAGAGACCATGTAAAGCTCCTGTTTGCAACTGGAAAAGAGCCCCTCCCTACAGTGTTTTTCTTCTCCAGTTCAGAAAGTCAAAGAACTCCATGACCAGTATGTACAGCAAGATCTTCTTTTCTTAATATTTTGAGTGTTACTGGGGTTCTCTGGTCTTGGTTTCACTTAAATAATACAGATGTGTCAATAGCATACATTTGCTGCAATATTTATCTGAATGTTTAAACAAAACCCACCTCAGCAGTGTCTGCACCCTTTTTCCATACATGTTGTGTGCAATTGATATTACTAACAAGAATGCTCACAGAAAGTGCATGCTAAACTTATACACTTAAAATATTAATCAGAAGCAAATTTTAAATTCAGTTTCTGCAAACCTTCACAAGAAAAACTTTATTGCTGTAGTTACGCTCACCCAATCAGGGAATAGAGGCACAATTAATACAAAGAAATACAGCTGAAAAAGCAAGCCATGATATTCACAAAAGAAAAACATCATTGAATAAATTCAGACAACAAATACATTAGAGATAATTGTTAGATCCTTTGAGAACATTCCAGGAAAAAGAGGCAAAATTAATAAAATACATTATGAAATTATGAATTATTAACTCAGCTCTATTAAATATCAACTAGAAAAGCCCTTTTGCATCAACCATGGTTTTAAAAGGACTGCAAACTACAGATTAGATATCTTTGAATTTAAAGTAATTTTGATTTAGATCTCACACCTATAACAAAGTCTCTGAAGGGAAGCTTTCCTAAAAAGTGTATCAGATTCATTGCAAGAGTATCTTATTCTAAAGCAACATAGACAGTAAAGTTAAGCTGCTTTCATAGAACTTTCAGAGAGTGAAAACGATGAGGAAGGAAGACACACACTTTCTATCTTACAGTATTGTATTACAAAATTTATAATTATTTGAAAATTAAAGAAATCTTCTTACCGACTCTTGTAAGTGCATAGTAGCCTTATTTCTATTTTGAATAATGAGGCTGTCTACTGTTGCATCATTTAATTCCTAAATGAATAATGGCTGGTCACATACTGCTGTAACAATTTCAAAGCAATCTCAGGATTTTGTTTCACTTCTCCGATAGCACTTTGGCCATTTAATAAAGTTCTTTCTTAATCACACAATCATAGAAATGAGGGTTAGAAGGAACCTCAAGAGGTCATTAAGATCCATCCTCTGTGCTGACCACGGTGTTTGTCCAACTTATTTTTAAAAACCTCTAATGATAAGGATTCCACAACCCCCCTTGGAAGCCTATTCTGGTGCTTCACTATCCTTATCATTGGAAAGTTTTTCCTAATATCTAAACTAAATCTGTTTTACTGCAGATTAAGCCTGTCACTTCTTGTCCTGCTGTCAGTGAAAATGCAGAACATTTAATCACTATTCTTTTTATGTCCGTCCTTAGCATATGAAGTGAGCTGTAGCTCACGAAAGCTTATGCTCAAATAAATTTGTTAGTCTCTAAGGTCCTTTTCTTTTTTGAGAAAACAAACTAACACGGCTGCTACTCTGAAACTTAACATATTGGAAGACTGTTATCAGGTCCCCACCTCGGTCTTCTTTTCTCAAGACTAAACATGCCCAGTTTTTTTAACCTTTCCTCATAGATCAGGTTTTGCTAAACCTTTTATCATTTTTATTGCTCTCCTCTGGACTCTTTCCAATTTGACCAGATCTCTCCTAAAGTGTGGTGCCCAGAATTGAGCACAGTACTCCAGATGGGGTCTTACCAGTGCCAAGTAGAGTAGGACAATTACTTCTGGTGACTTAAATACAACAGTCCTGGTAATACACCCCAGAATGATATTAATCTTTTTTGCAGAGGCATCATATTTTGACTCATATTCGTAATCCCAGATCCTTTTAAGTATTACTACCCAGCTAGCCAATGATGCTATAGTTTGTAATTATGCATTTGATTTTTCCTTCCTAAGTGAAGTACTTTACACTTGTCTTTACTGAATTTCATCTTGTTGAATTCAGACCAATTCTCCAAGCTTATTTTGAATTTTATCCTGTCCTACACAAGTGCTCCCACGCTAGTGTCATCTACACATTTTATAAGCATTCTCTCCACTGCGTTAGCCAAGTCGTTAATGAAAATATTGAATAGTACCGGACTCAGGACTCACTCCTGTGGAACCCCATTAGATATGCCCTCCCAGTTGGATAGCGAACCATTGATAACTGCTCTTTGAGTACAATCTTTCAATCAGTTGTATACCCACTTTATTGTAAATAAATAACCACATTTCCCTTGTTTACTTCGGAGAACATCACGGGGGACTGTACCAAAATCCTTACTAAAATCAAGATATATCACCTCTATTACATTCCCCCATCCACTAGGCCAGTAAACTATGTCAAACAAGGAAATTAAGTTGGTTTGGCATGATTTGTTCTGGAGAAATTTATGTTGGATATTCCTTATAATCCTATTATCCTCTGGGTGTTTACAAACTGATTTTTAAAATCATTTTTTCCAGTATCTTTCCAGATATCCAAGTTAGGCAGAGTGGTCTGTAATTCCCTGGGTACTCTTTGTTTCCCTCTTCAAAGATAGATACTTTTATGTTCACCCTTTTCCAGTCCTCTGGGACTTCACCCGCCCTCTATGCGTTCTCAAATATAATTGCTAACAGCACCAAGATTGTTTCAGCTAGTTCCTTAAGTACCCTAGGATGAACTTCATCAAGCCCTGCCAACTTGAATACAGATAATTTATCTAAACAATCTTTAACCTGTTCTTGCCCTATTTTGGCTTTCATTCCTTCCCCCTTGTTGATAATATTAATTGTGTTGAGTATTTGGTGATAATTAACCTTTTTAGTGCAGACTGAAGCAAATACGATTAAACACCTCAACCTTTTTGATCTCATCACTTATTAGCTGTCCCTGCTAAATAGAGGGCCAAAAAACACTTTCTTTCATCTTTCTCTCTTGCTGCTAATGTATTTAAAGAACCTGTTCTTATTGCCTTGTATTTCCCTTGCTTAGGTGTAACTGATTTTGTGTCTTAGCCTTTCTGACTAAGAACTTCTTGACAGGAGACATTTGGTATGGGTTTAATCAAGCCACAACATTATTATTAGATGTCTGGGACTACCTGGCAGATAAAAGTGTACAGTGCAGACAACCCTATGTTCATTCCATAATTACCTGGGGGGCTTCTGTCAACTCTCCCTTTCTTTCCATCTGTGTCCCCCCAGCCAATTCATTGCTGGGATGTTATCATCCATCCGCACCCCCGCCTCATGGGCTGCTGGGCTATAAGCAGGGGGGGTTGGCTCCCTGCAGTACCAATCATAGGAGTCCCTGACGTCACTCCCATTCTGTCTCTTTAATGAACACCTCCTTTTTAAGTCCTTTTCCAAGCCATTTATCTAGTCACTGGTTTCAGAGTAGCAGCCGTGTTAGTCTGTATTCGCAAAAAGAAAAGGAGTACTTGTGGCACCTTAGAGACTAACAAATTTATTAGAGCATAAGCTTTCGTGAGCTACAGCTCACTTCATCGGATGCATTTGGTGGAAAAAAAAAAATCTCTCCTCTGTTTTTTCCACCAAATGCATCCGATGAAGTGAGCTGTAGCTCACGAAAGCTTATGCTCTAATAAATTTGTTAGTCTCTAAGGTGCCACAAGTACTCCTTTTCTTTTTATCTAGTCACTGTGTACCTTTCCTTTGGAGGACCTGCACTGGACATCTGCCACATACTTATATGACTTGCAACATATAGCCTACCGCCCTTTATGCCATGCATGAACAGAGCCCTTCCTGAAACTCGCTGTGGGGAAGGCAAAAAAAACCCCAACTCCACCTGTGCCAATCTACTGGTAAGGGAAAAATTCCTTCCCAGCCTTCCTAAAAAGGGGCACCTAGCGCAATGCCCACAGCAGGTCTCGACCAAACCTGGTATTTCACCACCTAAAGGGGAAGGCAGGCAGGTGCTTCCTCACCCTGCTCCGTGTAAAAGGGGGCATCATGCACAGAGCTGCCCCTTTTAAACCTTTCCACCCATCCAGTTCTCAGGGGCTGAGTTAGCATTGCCACGCCGGCCCCTTCTCCCCTTTTGCAGCAGTTTTCCTCTCTTTCCTCCACCCAGCTATAAACCACTGTTCCCTTCATTCGGCCAGCCAACCAAATTCCCCCCTCCCATGCTTAAAGGTGTGGTATGGTCATTAGCATGTTGTTTCCTAAACAATTTGTCTAGCACAGTCCATTGTTCACTGTATTCAGCACGATGAAACTACATACTTTTTCCTTGAGTAGAAGATTACGAACCCACAAGCTTTACAGTCTGCTAAATATACTTAATTGTACAATGATGTTGTTTCCATGCTGTATTTATAGGTTTTATTTTTGTCTCTGCACTTGCCAACCGATAAAATGCATCTAGCATTTAATGATTTAGCCCTGCTCCTTGATATTTATGGTGAAGTGCACTTGAATCTGTCTGGCTTTCTATTTCTAAATGGCTTACAGTATGTCTAATTACAGTATTATAGCAATAACAGTAATATTCTGACTCAAGTGAAATCCAGTTTTGGGGGGCGGGGGTTTAGTTCTTTAAAGGTTGTATTTCTACAGGGAAAGAAGTTTCTAATTAGCTCAAGATTTCTGCAAAGCACTACTCCAAACACGACAACTATTAGCTCTTTTTTACATTGTGCTCCGATTGTTGTGTGTGTTTATCTTCTAGGAGGGCAGAACAACAGTAAGGGAACCACATAGCTTCTTGACTCAGTAGGAAGAATTTCAGTCCCATTCTTGTCTCCTTCTCAGCTTCCCTTCAGGGTTCTGAGTCCTATTACCCTTATCCTTGCATTTGTAATATGACCAGCTGCAACTCCTGTGTTTACAGCCAACTCTGGTTCACCTGCCTTTCGAATTGTAAAAAGAACAGGAGGACTTGTGGCACCTTAGAGACTAACAAATTTATTTGAGCATTAGCTTTCGTGAGCTACAGCTCACTTCATTGGATGCATTCAGTGGAAAATACAGTGGCAAGATTTATATACGCAGAGAACATGAAACAATCGGTGTTACCATAAACAGTGCAAGGAGAGTGATCAGGTAAGGTGAGCTATTACCAGCAGGAGACCGGGGGGGTGGGGGGAAAACCTTTTGTAATCATAATCAAGGTGGGCCATTTCCAGCAGTTGACAAGAACAACTGAGGAACAGCGGGGGTGGGGGGGGGAAGGGAACGACGACATGGGGAAATAGTTTTACTTTGTGTAATGACCCATCCACTCCCAGTCTTTATTCAAGCCTAAACTAATTGTATCCAGTTTGCAAATTAATTCCAATTCAGCAGTCTCTCGTTGGAGTCTGGTTTTGAAGTTTTTTTGTTAAAGAATTGCCACTTTTAGGTCTGTAATTGAGTGACCAAAGAGATTGAAGTGTTCTCTGACTGATTTTTGAATGTGATAATTCTTGACATCTGATTTGTGTCCACTTATTCTTTTATGTAGAGACTGTCCAGTTTGGCCAATGTACATGGCAGAGGGGCATTGCTGGCACATGATGGCATATATCACATTGGTAGATGTGCAGGTGAACGAGCCTCTGATAGTGTGGCTGATGTGATTAGGCCCTATGATGGTGTCCCCTCAATAGATATGTGGACACATTGGCAACGGGTTTTGTTGCAAGGATAGGTTCCTGGGTTAGTGGTTCTATTGTGTCGTGTGTGGTTGCTGGTGAGTATTTGCTTCAGTCCTTGTCTGTAAGCAAGGACTGGCCTGTCTCCCAAAATCTGTGAGAGTGATGGGTCGTCCTTCAGGATAGGTTGTAGATCCTTGATGATGCATTAGAGAGGTTTTAGTTGGGGTTGAAGGCGATGGCTAGTGGTGTTCTGTTATTTTCTTTGTTGGGCCTGTCCTGTAGTAGGTAACTTCTGAGTACTCTTCTGGCTCTATCAATCTGTTTCTTCACTTCAGCAGGTGGGTATTGTAGTTGTAAGAACGCTTGATAGAGATCTTGTAGGTGTTTGTCTCTGTCTGAGGGGTTGGAGCAAATGTGGTTGTATCATAGAGCTTGGCTGTAGACAATGGATCGTGTGGTGTGGTTTGGATGAAAGCTGGAGGCATGTAGGTAGGAATAGCGGTCAGTAGGTTTCCGGTATAGGGTGGTGGTTATCTGACCATCGCTTATTAGCACCGTAGTGTCCAGGAAGTGGATCTCTTGTGTGGACTGGTCCAGGCTGAGGTTGATGGTGGGATGGAAATTGTTGAAATCATGGTGGAATATTCTTCTTTTAGCTCCAAACTGCACCCACAGTACATGGGTACCCTTCACCAAACATGCCCTTAATCTTTCTCTTTCAAAGTTTAGAAATTATTTTGTCCATGATGGTGCATTTGTCCTTGCCCCTTTTCTGTTTGGTTCTAATGTCAAACAATTGAGCTGCTGCCCTCCGAATTTACATCTTAATCTTCAGCACTGAATTCAAAAGGAGAATTCAAGGGAAGCAACAGAGGAGGTTCCACAGCACTCGAGGCACTGTGGAAAAACTTGTAGCGAGTTGATACATTATTTGATGATTTTGATATGATAGATTTTGTTCTTGGTAAATTAATCATATAATTACAAATTAGTAGATTATTTTATACTGGGAAATTGTTCCAGGAATTAGGTCACTGTCACTTATCATTATAATTTCTTTACCTAACACAGCCACTCTTTTGATCTGTTAACATTCATTTTTACTCTGCCACATTTTTTTCCAGTTAATATCTACTCTTGATAATTACTGTGACACAATGAAGAAGAACTAAGCTGAAAAGATCTTACAAAGCCTGAAAAATGCCCTCCTTCCCTCTCTGTTTAATTTTCCTCATTAGAAGGTGCATAACAGCAGCTAATGGCCAGCTCTATACATCTTCCAATATATTGTTCTAATACCAATGAAGTTCTAAGCATTTCTGCAGCACTGACACTGTCTAAAGTCACCTTGGGTGGGTGATATTACTGTTGTCTAGGCTGTCTTTAAGTAAAGATGCGAAGTAGTAATAACTCTATATCTTTCCTCATCATGTATTTTTAACAGCTTATGATAGTGTAACGCTGACAGATCCCAGTCGTCTGCTAGTGGGATCAAACCTGGGACCTCTGGAGCTTGGTACATGAGCGTCTACTGCATGAGCTAAAAGCCAACTCCCTGTTAGCTAAGGCTGTAGAGCAGACTCATTTTATCTCTCTCTTTAAGTGGTCTCGGTTCCACTAAATGGGACAGGATATGAGATGTGTGGGTTACAATACTACAAACGGCAGCTCTGGATAACTGTTCAAGTTCATACATAGGGGCTCCAAGCAGGTTTGTGCTTGGGCTAGCCACCCGAGTACCTGCCTGGACTCCTAGGTACACATTTGGGCTGTTAGCCCGAACTGCTGCCAATGCTACCCCAGCTACACCGCTATTTTTAGCACACTAATTTGAGTGGAACTAGTTCAGTCTGTCTACCTGTGCTAGGAAGTACTTGACATCTGCAGTGTAAACATATCCTATGTACATTTATGTCACCATTCAGCAATTTTGAAAAAAAGAAAGATTTTTGTAATCACTGAAAATAAATTAATAAATATAGATCCCATGCCTTTTTTTCCATTTTCAGAAGAAAATATGCTCTTTCTGCAGTTAGAACAAATTTAAAAAAAATTAAATAATTGCAGAAAACTGCTGGTAAAATTTGAAATAACTTAAATACCTGCAAAAAAGGCACAGTAAGTGAAGAATATATGGGAAGAATATATTTCATTTGATTTTCCTCATTCCTTCTCATACTATTCGTACAATTCTATATTTTTGCTGTATATGTGTAACACTAACAGACCCCGAACTTTGGCATGATGGGATCAAACTAAGTACTTCTGAAGCTTAGTGTTTGAGCCTCTACTGCATGAGCCATATGCCTCTTAGCTAAGGCTGCAGCAGACTCTTTAATCTCTAGATGTTCTATGTGCCACTAGAGGGGGACAGAGCACCACATCAAGCAGGCATGGGTTACATATGGACTGCAATACAAGGTCAACTGAAGTCAATTGGTGTGTTTCCATTGATTTCAATGGACTTTGGATCAGGCCCTAAAATGTGAACTTAAAAGAAAGGGCGGGGGGCAAATTCTAATTCTGAAAACATTCTTTAAAATATTTTCTTTTAATAAGGCCTTTTGCCTTTCATGCTTTACACACCACATTCAAACTGTGTCACAAGGATAACAAGCAATCACTGTGATCATATTTATTTACTTACTTTACAAGAAAGGCTCTTTAATAGTATTGCAGACAAAGTACATCATTTCTGCTTCTTTTCAGAGCACAATGAAATGAAATGGATGAAGATTGCTGATATTGCCACTGAATTATATAATCCTAGAGAAGACATTAACGGCTGCTCTAAAAATCTAATTAAATTTTAGAGCGCTAGTAATGCAGACATAAGGCCTCTGTAAGCCATTATCTACATTAATAAAAATTAAAGTCAGACAATACCTATACAGTAATAATGTACCTGGACTCAAGGTCACTTTAATTCCCTTACTCCAATATTTTTCTTTATTGTTTCTATAAATATTATTGATTATTTAATCAAATTCCAAATGTATGTTCATTTGTTTCCCTACGCTGTTTTCCTAATGAACAGCAGTGAGAGAGAAATTATGAAGTCAATTATTTCTTTTTTCGTACTTAATTATTTTCATGTTTTGACCATAATATTATGGTTATTACTAGCGTATCAAAGAACAAGAAGCCAGGACAGGCTATAGGTATTTTTAGAGAGAATTTCTAAATATACCTCTAGCGTCCATCTTCATTTTTAAGTGTATCGCTTTTATTCTAGAACAAATGACTATTACTTCATACTTGACTTTGCTGCAAGTCTAGTGCCTGTTTCTCTCTTTCTTCTGCTCCCCACGCTTAAGATTTTAAACCTCTCTCTACTTTATGCCTCCTGTCTCTTTCCATAAACTCCCTGTGTTTCATAAACACTTTCCCTGTTTTGTATTGTTTGTTTCACAATATGCAAAGCTTTATTGAAGTGGAATGACAGTGCTAATATAGTGTTCATTATTAACATGTGGTGCACAAGAAAAATAGATAAATAAGTAGTGCTTTAGTATTTGGTAAAAGCTCAATCTAAACAATATTATAATGGACTTGTGTCAGTTTCACAGTAACTAGTAATGCTTAACCTTGTTGCAGAGGAAGAGTCTCGGTGAATCATGGTCAGTCTTGGATTTTACTCCTTCACTGAGCATGACCAAGGGCACCTGCTCCCTGGCCATATCCAGATCCTTTGGGGCCAAAGTTCTTTCTGAGGCTGGTATCCTGAGGCTGGTATTCTGCAGTATTTCTCCCCTTCCCCCACTCAGTACTGTAGTTTCTTCCTTTAATCTCCAGATAACAGGATCTACTGGTAGTAAACTGAGCTCTCTTTCAGATGATGATCCTAGCAGTGTCACTATAATTTCTTACTCATTCTCTTCCCTTACCTAAACTTAACCCCCATATTATACTTGTTTTAACATAATTCAACTCCCCCCTCCCATAAACTTACATTCATACATTTTGAATAGAGATGAGAGAATTAGTCATAGTACACTTTTTATTACTCCATTATTATTTTGTTTTTCTTTTTTCCGATATGTGTTCAACCTTGTCTCTCTGCCAACAAGGATATTGATTAGTGGCAGTTGTGAAGAAGCGGACATTTATTCAGTACAGCTGAGTGAAAAATCAGAATTTCAATCCTTTGGGAAATTCAGGTATTTAAACTTTGTGCGTGTGTGTCCACATGTGTCTGTGTGCTGATTCAAGATGAAAAATCAAAATATTAATTTTTTGATGGAATGAAAAGTTACAAAAAAAATTCAATTTGGAAATGTCAAAATGTTTTGTTTTGACATTTCAATTTGAACAAAATGTTATAACATTGCTGAATTGAAATGTTTCATTTCATTACATTGAATAGAAACAAAATGTTTAATTGGTAGAATGATCAATAATAATGCTTTATTAAAAAGCAGAAGAAGTCCAATAAGTATTTCTGGTCTGTATTTGGAGGGAAAAAATCAGATTACATAGTCTCATCATATGGTGATGATAAAATTCTTTCTATTCCTCTGGTATCACAGGAAGATGTTAAACAGTGGCTATTAAAGTTAGATATTTTTAAATCAGTAGGTCCAGATAACTTGCATCCAACAGTTTTAAAAGATTTGGTTCAGGAACTCATGGCACCATTAATAAGTATTGAAAAACCAGGAAAGTTCCAGAAGACGGAAAAAAAGCTAATGTTGTGCCGATATTTAAAAAGTATTAACAGGCCAAACCAGATAATTATGTGCTTGCCAGTTTGACATCAGTCAAGGAATGGAGTGGCCGATATGGGACTTGATTAATAAAGAATTAAAGGAGAGTAATAAAATTACTTACAATGTGAGTTTTTGAAAAATATATCCTGTCAAACTAACTTGATATCTTCTATTGATAAGATTATAAATTTGGCTGATAAAGGTAATAGTGTTGATGTAACAGACTTTTAGAAGGCAGTTGACTAGGTACTGCCTGACATTTTGATTAAAAAATTAGAACAGTATACAATTAACATGCTACACATTACATAGATTAAAAGCTGCCTAACTGATAGATCTCAAATCATAACTGTAAACCAAGAATCATCATCAAATGGGTATGTTTTTTAGTGGGGTTTTGCAGAGATCAGTTCTTGGCTGCATGTTATTTAACATTTTTGGAATGATCTGGAAGAAAATATTAAATCATCACTGATAAAGTTTGCCTATAACAATAAAATGGGGCAGACGTAACTAATGAAGAGGTCAGGTCACTGACAAAGAGTAGTCTGGCTCACTTGGTAAGATGGACAGAAGCAAACAATACACTTTTAATATGGCTATATTGTAAATGTATACATCTAGGAAAAAAGAATGTAGGCCACACTTACAGGATAGGGGACCATATCATGTAACAGTAACTCTGAAAAGATATGAGGGTTGTGGTGGATAATCAGCTGAATGTGACCTCCCAGTGTGACTCTGTGGCCCAAAGGGCTAATGCAATACTCAGATGCATAAACAGGGGAATCTTGAGTAAGAGTAGAGAGATTATTTTTCTTCTGTATTTGGCACTGACATGACTGCTGCCGGAATACTGTGTACAGTTCTAGTGTATACAATTCTAGAATTCTATGTTGATAAATTGGAGACAGTCCAATTGATAAATTGGAGAGGGTTCAGAGAAGAACCATGATAATGATTAAGGGATTAGGAAACCTGTTTTATAGTCATAGACTCAAGGAGCTCAATCTATTCAGCTTAACAAAGAGAAGGTTAAGGGGTGATTTGATCACAATCTATAATTACGTACTTGGGAAACAAATAGTTGATAACAGGCTCTTCAATCTAAAACAGAAAGGTGTGACTTGATCCCATGGTTGGAAGCTGAGGCTAGACAAATTCAGTCTGGAAAAAAAGTATACATTTTTAACAGTGAGAGTAATTAAATGTTGGAACAATTTACAAAGGGTTATGGACTCTTCATCGTTGGCAAATTTTTAATGATGATTGGATTTTTTTTCTAAAATAGGTGCTCTATTAACTATTTGTGGGGAGTTATATGGCCTTTGTAATACAAGAGGTCAGAATAGATTATTACAGTTATCCCTTCTGGCTTTGCAGTTTATAGATCCATATGCCTCAGGTGCCATGGTACCTTATGGGAGTTGTAGTTTGGGTGACTAATGTTCTAATTCTTCCCTATAGGCTAGGATTCCTGATTGCACTACATGTCCCATCATATACTTCAGTAATAATGGTTTAGTCAGAGGTGAGACCATAATGCATTATGGGAAATGTAGTCTTAGGAAGAATGTTGGGCATGATCATCTCATGATTCACTGCAGCACCGTTGGCAGATACATTTTAATGTTCAAATGACAAAATGTTTTGGTTCATTTCAAGAAACCAAATGTCTTGATTCAGATTAAACTGATTCAGAAAAAAAGATTTCACTTAAATTTTCCATGGAAAATTTTGATTTTGCAGAAGCTGCATTTTCTGTCAAAACAAACAAACAAAAAAATTAAATAGAAAATTCCTGACCAGCTCTATCCACTTAAAACTGGACTGAGACCATCAATTTATTTCACATTTGATTAAAAAAAGCCCCAGCAGTTACTGCTCACCTGGGGTGGATCTCAAGTTGCAATGTTTCATATCTCATTACCAACCTATTAGTCAACCGAGGGATCTTAAAAGTACAATTACCTTTTGGTCATTTTCTTCTGTGATGCACTTCCATTTGAGAAAGCTAATGGATATTTCTTCCTCCGCTTGGACCAAGTTCTGCTGGTTCAAGAAAGAAGTTTTCAAGCTCCACAGAGCTCATCTTCAGGTCTGGAAAAAGTTATCAGTAATCTTCTGCTCATCAGGTAGACAGGTGACAACCAAATGTGAGTTAGAGGACAATAGAGATTTTGGTGCCTAAGAAAGGGCCAGTTCTTCGTATGTACTCCAACAGATCCAGATGATCCAGAGCTGTAATAATTTCAGGCCATGATCCAAAACTTCACTGAAATCAATGGGAATCTTTCTATTGAGTCAAATGGGCTTTGGATCAGGCTCTTAGGATAGGCCACAACACAAATTAACTGAGGATGCTTCACCATTACCAAAGGGCAAGGGCATCAGTAAAACCTAGTCATAGCAAGGAATGATCTCCTCCCTGTGAATGGAAACGATCAGGGGTTGGTGAGTGATGTATTTCTTTGTCGGGGTTCCATATCTGGCTGCTATTGTGATATAAAGTAGGCTCATCAGAGCTTTCATACCTATCCCTCTCCCGCCCCAACACACTCTAGGAAGTGAATGGTTGTTGACATAAGGGTAGTGTATCTGAGCACTGACAAAAGCACAGATGAGTGGGAGACTCACCTAAATGCATGGAAGAAGAAAGTACCTCAGCACTGGGCAGAAAGACCTAGCCATGGACCTAGCTCTTCCATGCCACACTGCAAGTGGAACAGTACTGGCTTTTCCTTGTTTGCTCCAGGTCTGAATAAGTATTGGTAAAAGAGCTGAAAATAAAGGACTGCTAACAAAGAATATACAATCCTAGCAGCACACAAAGCAGTGAGCCATCTTTCAGTACACATTCTGAACCTGGTCAGAAGAGGGAGGGGTTGACCTTCAGGGGAGGGAAAGAGGGCTACACAGTTCACTCCCATTAGGTGGGACCTCTCTCACTAACAAACAGAGGAGGGACTAGCTGTGTCAGCCTGCACTGATGCCAAATGCATCACAGCAAGGGAATGAATAAGTAAGGAGCCATCACCTGAAAATTAGTATCTACTACACATTTCTGATTGGCAATGTTGCATTTCTAATGAGATAATTCTTCCTAGAGCTAAGGATGCGTACAGTTGATGGAAAAATAATCAGTAAAGTGCATTTGGTACTTACAGGTACATTATAATGCACCAGTTGTTCTGAGATATGGAATAACAAAGAAGTTGGTTTTGCAGTGCCAGGCTTCTATAAAGTACAGTTTTGCAAACAGCATTGTGCTTTCTATTATTGCAGTAAATGCAGTCTTGGCTGAATTTATCTCACAATAACTGGCAATCGCTATGGCAAACAAAAGCCAAACAATTACCTGATAACAACTGCCTAACACGCCAATGGTGAATATTAGTGTTCTTATAGTATGTCTCTTGCCACTGTCAGTAAAATGAAGTGCACTCCTAAATTTGCTCTTTCATGGGGATAGCATCACAGCCACAAACAATGTGAGTGAGTTACATACAGTGTTTTAATCTGCATCAGAACTGCCCCAAAGTTCTGGAGTGGTTTTTGGGTTTGTTTGTTTGTTTTTGTATTGGTATTCTAGTTTAGTCAACCACTGAGGTGGTTCCAAGCTCTTAGACTCAGTGGTAGATTTAAGCCATTGAGATGAAAGCCAGAGAAAAACCTGTAAACAAACAGAGGAGAGATCGCCAGTTGCTAGAGTTGATCAGGAATTTTTCATTGGAATGATTTTCTGAGGTAAATCTCACTTTCCACGAAATCAAAATTTTCCATGTGAAAATTTTAAATATTGCTAGGAAATTTTAATTTTCTGTTAGAAAATCATTCCCGGCTCTGTGGCTCTCCTGCTATTTGGCAGCCTGCCTGGTGATCTCCTGGGCAGCCAACTATTCCAGGCTCCAAAGCTGCCCAGCCATCTGCCATGCCTCCAGATAGCTTGAGAAGCCTCAGAACCTTTTTGAAAAGGTCAAAAGTGAAACAAAGCATTATTATAACTAGGCTTGGCAGAACTCAGTTTTTATTTTTTATAATTTCAACAGATAATATCAATGTTTATTTTAAGCATTTTTCATTTTTTAACAATATAAAATCACAGTTGCACAAAATTATGAGTTTTATGCTTTTTGATTTTTATCAATTTAAATTTACATGGCCATGAGATAATTATTTAATGACAGATGCTGAGATTCAAAAAGTTAAAAGTTTATAAGTGTTAAAACATACATTTTCATGATCACATGTCAAAATGTACAAAATAAATATCCCTAAATCAAGAACTCTAAGAACTTCTCAAATAGCATTTGCCTATATTGCCTGTTTGTAAATTTCAATGACCATCAATGGGAATATTTTTGTCAGTTTGTGTGGGTTGGAGAAATCGACATCTAGTGACATTTACAGATAAAGAATTCTAATTCTTCCAAGCCTAATTATAACTTTTTCTAGACTAAGAACCTTGTTAAAAAAGGTCAAAAGTTAAACAAAGGACCATTATAACCTTTTCTAAATAACTTTTTTGAATTCCTGTTCCACGGGAAATTGCAAAATTTCAATTTTTCATTTCATTTGGGAACCTTTTTTTTTTTAATTTCCCATTGAAAAAAAATTCTGGTTTCCAGTCAATTCTACCAATTATAGATGAATTCCAAGGTGGATTCAAAAACACACCTCTGATTCAGCTGGGGAAGTCTCTGGCTCTTGCTTGTTGTGGTAATAAACTTGAAAGGGTAAACTGGTCTTTAGGGATGAGAGTTTCTCACAGATTTTTCCTGACATTCATGTTATTCATAATCTAGTAAGACATCCATGGATGGCTTTTCTGACTGACGGAAACCCATGGCTGTGGCTCTCTTGTGTTTTGGGGTTCCTTGGAGTAAGTTTAACTATGGGGGCTAGAAGTTGCCAGAAATGCTGTTAGGCTAAGGCTACCCCATTTTCTTTCAGCTACAAAGCAACTACTTTATCTAGAGAGCAACAAAAAGGGTGATCAGTGCCAGTAGCATGGGGCACGGGTCACTTGAGGGAGGATTCTCTGCTCCTTGAAGTCTTTAAACCACGATTTGAGGACTTCAATAGCTCAGACATAGGTGAGGTTTTTCGTAGGAGTGGGTGGGTGAGATTCTGTGGCCTGCGTTGTGCAGGAGGTTGTACTAGATGATCAGAATGGTCCCTTCTGACCTTAGTATCTATGAATCTATGAATATGAAATGTAAAAATCTTTAAAGGAAAAAAAGCTGATATCACACAGGCCTCTGAACACTCTTTAGGTAGTGACAGGTTTTTGTGCTAACCCCTCAGCTGGATTCAAATCAGTAATCTAAAAGGGAGGTATTGTGTAGCTGAAGGGGAACAAACAGAGCACAGAGATTTTATAAGACATTTGAGAGAACTTTCTGCTTGTTTAGGAAAAAGATTTTTTTTTAAAAAACATGTTAACTACTTGGATTGGGATTTTGCTGATAGGACTGTCGAATGATATTTGCAGTTTATTTCTGTCTCTAACGTGCTCTCCCTGCAGATGTGAACAAATGGTTTTATTTAGTTTTCTTAGTTTGAACAGTAAACATTATTGTGCATTTAAATAACATCTCTCCCCCACTAGGGTTTATTTGAAATGACAAAACAAATTACAAAGATTATTTTAGAATAGCTTCCAGGAGATGGAAGATTTAATTTATGACTATTTTTATTGCAATTTCTTTGGAAGCCAGAAAGGACCAAAAAGTAGTTTGAAAACCAAAGATTATTGTAGATCATATACAGATTCTCTACCTTATTTCTAAATCTCTGAACCTTTTCCTTTCATTCTGTACTAGGGCTAGAACTGTGCTAACTATGATTGTATTCAAACAAAATTGTAGCTTGCCTGATTCTAGCTTCGTTTCTCTGATTAGTATTGACAGGGATTGTATTCAGAGATCGAAGCTATAGCCAACCCATGCCGGAGGTTACTCCAACCACAGGTCTATATGCAGCTCCACCCTTTATTCCTTTGAACGATCTTCCTTCCCCTCAAACAGCACCGGCAAGAATCTATACACATATACAATCCACCAGCATGGTGGCATTCCTAGTCTGAAAATAATGGAAAAAATACAAACATTTGATGTGAAAATTTTAATAATTTTTCTACTTCCAATAATTAATATGCACAAATTATTTCCATAGAGATGTAAGTGGGGTGAGTAATAAAAAAGTGAAATATATTTATTTAAAATATTTAACTTAGGTGAATGAATTATTCGGTGGCTATTGTTTAAACCAACTCTACCCACAGTAACTTCTTTATTACTTAGGAAGCAGAACAAAAGGTCATATCGGTAGTTGCTCCATCAGTCCCTCAGATACAACAGATACCTAATTAGCTATATTAAACTAAGTGCCCATCTTTGAGACCATAAAAATAAATAAATGCTGTTGCACATACAAAATTGCAGTGTAGGTACTCTGGCTGACTGTAGCATGTGTTTTAGACAGTGTCAGATGCATCTCCACCCTCTATCCCTTTGAATGACTTTCCATCCCCCAAGACATCATTTGCACATATACAATCCACCAGTATGATGGCTAGGCTGCTCATTTAGTCTCCTGCTTGCTTTAAACCATTCATCAGTGTCTCAAACTAAAGAGGCTCATAAGCCTGCTTTATTTATTTTATTTATTTCTGTTAACACTCCTAATACCCATATATCTGGTGCCTCCGATGGTATAAGCTAAGAAGCTCTCCAAGGATAACTCTGCCCTATTTATTTATAGCAGAGGATGTTTCACATTCAGAGAAAAGTTCAACATCAGATACTGAATCTATTTGAAGAAACTGAGGATGAAGGTATGAACTATAAGAATAATGTGCTGGAAGATGTTTATTTGCTGAATCCTAGTGAAGGGAAGCAGAAAGAGAATAAAAGAATAATTGGCATGAAGAACAAACAGACTTTTAAGAGAAGTGTCAGTTTACATAGATACATAGATACTAAGGTCAGAAGGGACCATTCTGATCATCTAGTCTGACCTCCTGCACAACGTAGGCCACAGAATCTCACCCACCCACTCCTGCAATAAACCTCTCATCTATGTCTGAGCTATTGAAGTCCTCAAATCGTGGTTTAAAGACTTCAAGGAGCAGAGAATCCTCCCTCAAGTGACCCGTGCTCCATGCTACAGAGGAAGGCGAAAAACCTCCAAGGCCTCTTCCAATCTGTCCTGGAGGAAAATTCCTTCCCGACCCCAAATATGGTGATCAGCTAAACCCTGAGCATATGGGTTTAGCCACGTTCTAAAAATAATAAAATAAAATCCAGAGAACACTGTACATGAGCAAAATAAAATAAAATAAAATAAAATAAAATAAAATAAAATCTGCAACAGATCATATTATTATGTTTTCTGCCTGAGTCAGCAAGGGAAAAAAATCTAATTTTTACACGTTATGTGTATTACACTATATTTTAGAACCAAAGACAAGGTTGAACTACACAGAAGAAAGGGTGAGATGATTTCTGGTTCAAAAGCCATAGATAGATTCTGTTTGTAGCTAAAGTGAAGTGTGAACATGAAAGGAATTTTTATGGAAAGCACATTTGCTGCTATGAAATCAGATGTTAAAATAAAATTCTAGTTCAAACTGAGTGTTCAAATGTTTGACTCAAGTGTCTCTGCTTTTCTGAGTTATGATTAGAGCTATGAGAAATATATTCTCAGTGAAAGCTGCAAACATTCACATGCTTTTGGGTTTGACTGCAAATCATGAAATCTGAATCATGCTGGATGAAAGGTTCGATAGATGTCACAAGCCTGGATCAAGCACTGATGAACCTTGGCCAAGAGATGCCTCTGCATCAAAACCATGCTATTTGCACTTTCATGGTGCAAGGGACAACTTTGGGAATGAATTGAGGCCATACTGTCTTTAAATCCAGTAATCCTTAAATGCAGCCAGAGCCCTCACCCAAATACCTGCCTCCTCTACAGCTTGGAGTATGCAGCACCACTCCCATATTCCATGGTGTCAGCTACTTATATTAAACCTTCAGTTCCAGTGTGACACTCTGAGTACATTTCCCAGACCTGAAGAAGAGCCCCATGTAAGCTCAAAAGCATGTCTCTTTCACCAACAGAACTTAATCCAATAACAAAATATAATTTCGTCTACTTTGTCTCTTTAATATATAGTTTATGTATGACCGATGATAATTAACCAATGAAACAATTAATGTCTAAGTTTGTGTACATTCCTGATATTAATTGGAAGATATATAATGCTTAATGCCAATTGGAAGAAAGCTAATGAATATGTAATTTGGATATACACATATATACCAGAATGAATGTGGGTAGGTGAAGTATTGTAGGAGAAATCATGAACCTCTGAAGCCCCAGGAGAAGTTAATTGATCATTCTCTTTTGTTCTGTGTATCTGTTACTGCTATAATAGTAGTTAATTGCAAAAACACTTTTGGTTCAAATAAAGTTTTGAATTAATAAACATGACTATATTGGCCTGAGTGTGTCAAACTACACCCAGCAGGATGAATCGAGGTGTGGGACGCTGAGCTCAGCTATGTGGATTGAGACTTAAATGAATGTTTGCACAGATCCTTGTAAAGCAAAAGAACCAAGTAGTGCAGCTCTAATGATTACCAGTTACAGTTTGTGACTGAGTGTGAATTTTTGTGCAGATATTATGTGTGACTGGGTAAAGTATGTTTATTCAACTGTATGCATCAGATACAGATTACATGGGGCATGTCCACAATACAAGCAGCCATAGCTCCAACGTCAACGGATTGCCCTTACTTGCATCAGCAGCATATTTGGCCCAACATACATAACTGGTACTGTGCACGTACCAGAAGCCTCTCAGAATAGCAACATAGGGCCACATTCTGCCCATAGTCTAAAGTTCTTCCTTTGATTTAAGAGGGCAAAATTTGGCACAACTGAAGATAAAACTGTCACCTGCACCACAAGTCCTTTGCTGAAGGTGTTATCAAATACACATCACAGTCCTGGATAAAATATCGGGAAAAAGCTTCCCATGTTATTTCATCACTTCTGGTTTTAATTCAGGCTGGAACCCTGAAGTGGGGAGAAAAGAAAAAGCCAAACATCTGAGAACTTTGACTCAAGTTTGGTTCCAGAATTGGGGAAAAAATCCCAGGAATTTATAGGGTGGAGGGAGAAGAGGTAGGGGACAGCTACATTTTTCAGGATTGGTTCAGTCATCTCTAGTGAAATTGCAGAATTTTGGTTAGTTGGGTTTTGGAAAAATACTGTTTTAAGCATTCAGTTTGTATGTTCAAGAATATGTACTAATTCTTAGTTTACGTATTTTCCCCTGAGTTCCTTTTCAAAAGGTGACCAAGCAAAAGACAGCGCACAACAGGAATCATAGAATCATAGAATATCAGGGTTGGAAGGGACCTCAGGAGGTCATCTAGTCCAACCCCCTGCTCAAAGCAGGACCAATCCCCAACTAAATCATCCCTGCCAGGGCTTTGTCAAGCCTGACCTTAAAAACTTCTAAGGAAGGCGATTCCACCACCTCCCTAGGTAACCCATTCCAGTGCTTCACCACCCTCCTAGTGAAAAAGTTTTTCCTAATAATCAACTCAAACTTCCCCCACTGCAACTTGAGACCATTACTCCTTGTTCTGTCATCTGCTGAGAACAGTCTAGATCCATCCTCTTTGGAACCCCCTTTCAGGTAGTAGAAAGCGACTCTCAAATCCCCCCTCATTCTTCTCTTCTGCAGACTAAACAATCCCAGTTCCCTCAGCCTCTCCTCATAAATCTTCTGTTCCAGTCCCCTATTCATTTTTGTTGCCCTCTGCTGGACATTTTCCAATTTTTCCACATCCTTCTTGTAGTGTGGGGCCCAAAACTGGACATAGTACTCCAGATGAGGCCTCACCAATGTCGAATAGAGGGGAACGATCACGTCCCTTGATCTGCTGGCAATGCCCCTACTTATACATCCCAAAATGCCACTGGTCTTCTTGGCAACAAGGGCACACTGTTGACTCATATCCAGCTTCTCATCCACTGTAACCCCTAGGTCCTTTTCTGTAGAACTGCTGCCTAGCCATTCGGTCCCTAGCCTGTAGCGGTGCATGGGATACTTCCGTCCCAAGTGTAGGACTCTGCCCTTGTCCTTGTTGAACCTCATCAGATTTCTTTTGGCCCAATCCCCTAATTTGTCTAGGTCCCTCTGTATCCTATCCCTACCCTCCAGCGTATCTACCTCTCCTCCCAGTTTAGTGTCATCTGCAAACTTGTTGAGGGTGCAATCCACACCATCCTCCAGATCATTTATGAAGATATTGAACAAAACCAGCCCGAGGACCGACCCTTGGGGCACTCCACTTGATACCGGCTGCCAACTAGACATGGAGCCATTGATCACTACCCGTTGAGCCCGACAATCTAGCCAACTTTCTATCCATGTTATAGTCCATTCATCCAGCTCATACTTCTTTAACTTGCTGGCAAGAATACTGTGGGAGACCATGCCAAAAGCTTTGCTAAAGTCAAGGAACAACACATCCACTGCTTTCCCCTCATCCACAGAGCCAGTTATCTTGTCATAGAAGGCAATTAAATTAGTCAGGCATGACTTGCCCTTGGTGAATCCATGCTGACTGTTCCTGATCACTTTCCTCTCCTCTAAGTGCTTCAGAATTGATTCCTTGAGGACCTGCTCCATGATTTTTCCAGGGACTGAGGTGAGGCTGACTGGCCTGTAGTTCCCAGGATCCTCCTTCTTCCCTTTTTTAAAGATGGGCACTACTTTAGCCTTTTTCCAGTCATCCGGGACTTCCTCCAATCACCATGAGTTTTCAAAGATAATGGCCAATGGCTCTGCAATCACATCCGCCAACTCCTTTAGCACTCTCAGATACAGCGCATCCGGCCCCATGGACTTGTGCTCGTCCAGCTTTTCTAAATAGTCCCGAACCACTTCTTTCTCCACAGAGGGCTGGTCACCTCCTCCCCATGCTGTGCTGCCCAGTTCAGTAGTCTGGGAGCTGACCTTGTTCGGAAAGACAGAGGCAAAAAAAACATTGAGTACATTAGCTTTTTCCACATCCTCTGTAACTAGGTTGCCTCCCTCAATCAGTAAGGGGCCCACACTTTCCTTGATTTTCTTCTTGTTGCTAACATACCTGAAGAAACCCTTCTTGTTACTCTTAATATCTCTTGCTAGCTGCAACTCCAGGTGTGATTTGGCCTTCCTGATTTCACTCCTGCATGCCTGAGCAATATTTTTATACTCTTCCCTGGTCATTTGTCCAATCTTCCGCTTCTTGTAAGATTCTTTTTTGTGTTAAGATCAGCAAGGATTTCACTGTTAAGCCAAGCAGGTCGCCTGCCATATTTGCTATTCTTCCTACACATCGGGATGTCTTGTCCCTGTAACCTCAATAAGGATTCTTTAAAATACAGCCAGTTCTCCTGGACTCCTTTCCCCCTCATGTTATTCTTCCGGGGATCCTGCCCATCAGTTCCTTGAGGGAGTCAAAGTCTGCTTTTCTGAAGTCCAGGGTCCATATTCTGCTGCTCTCCTTTCTTCCCCGTGTCAGAATCCTGAACTCAACCATCTCATGGTTAATGCCCATCCACTTTTGCTTCCCCTACTAATTCCTCCCACTTTGTGAGCAGCAGGTCAAGAAGAGCTCTGACCCTAGCTGGTTCCTCCAGCACTTGCACCAGGAAATTGTCCCCTACACTTTCCAAAAACTTCCTGGATTGTCTGTGCACCACTGTATTGCTCTCCCAGCAGATATCAGGGTGATTGAAGTCTCCCATGAGAACCAGGAAATCAACTCAGGAAGGGAAACATTCTATACTCTGTTTTTCTACATTGTTTTAGAGAAAGTACCTAAGAACATAAGAGCGGCCACAGTGGGTCAGACCAATGGTCCATATAGGTCAGTATCCTCTCTTTGGACAGTGACTGGTGTCAGTAGATAGCTGCATGACAGCTTTTTCATTTTTAAACAAAAAACCCTAAATACTTTTTTTCCAGCTAAAGAGAAATATTCAGGCAGTGTTATTTTCTCCAAGCAATCCATTTTGCTGACAGGCATACTACAAAGGAAAAGCTCCATTAGCAAACGGATTTTTTGTTTGTTTTTCAACACTGATTCTTACAAAGGATGGTAAGAACTTGCTGTGGGGAATTTAAAAACCACTTCAATATTGTTGGTTCAAAATTTCTCAACAGAACTGAATATTATGAAGTTCAGGTTCTATTTATAACATTTTCCTTTTAAGGCTGGTTGGCAAGGGAAAGTGAGAGTTTGAGTGATAGTTCCACTAGCTCCCTGTACCTACTCAGCCAGCCAAAGTTTTGTAGGCTGGTTAAATGGTGTCACAGGGAAAAGGAGGGGTGGAAGCAGTGAAAGAAGTATGAGAAGTGTTTCTAGCAGCCAGTTCCAGAAGTGATGGGAACAGAAACACTGAAATAGCAGAGGCATCTTAGGGTAGAGTGCATAAGAGGGTGTCAGAAAAAGATCTGTCAGATGAAACACTGTGTGTGTGGTAAGAGTGGAGAGAAGAAAGAAAAGAGTATGGGGTTTAGGGAGTCCCTGGAAGTTGAAAGAGGAAACTCCAAAGAGAGAAAGCCCAGACTAAAGGACCCCACAAGCCTAGAATATAATGACCAAAAAGAAGTCTTCAACCTGATTGTTTGCATTTATATTTTAAGATATAAACTTCTCAGTTCAGTGAGAAAAAGCCTTTTTGGGCAAGATTCTAGTCTTAACTGCTCGGGATTTACACCAGAGACTTCAAGGCAATTATTCCAGACTTACACATGTAACTAAGATCAGAATCTGGGATCCTCTGTACGTGCCTCTGCTAAACAAAACTTTAAAAAAAAAGTCGATCTAGGTCAGGGGTGGGCAAACGTTTTGGCCCGAGGGCCACATTGGGGTTGCAAAACTGTATGGAGGGCCGGGTAGGGAAGGCTGTGCCTCCCCAAACAGCCTAGCCCCCACCCCCTATCCACCCCTCCCATTTCCCGTCCCCTGACTGCCTCCTCAGAACCCCTGAACCATCCAACCTCCCCCTGCTCCTTGTCCCCTGACTGCCCCAATCCCTGTCCACACCCCACCCCCTGACAGGCCCCCCTGAGACCTCACCCCCTGCTCCCTATCTCCTGATTGCCCCCTGGGATACCCTGCTCCTTATCCAACCACCCCCCACTCCCTGCCCCCTTACCATGCTGCTCAGGGCAGCAGGCGTTCGCAGCCCCGCTGCATGGCTGCGTGGGAGGGGAGACAGCCGGGGAGGAGCCAGAGGTAAGCCTCCCTGGCCGGGAGCTCAGGGGCTGGACAGGACAGTTCCACGGGCTGGATGTGGCCCATGGGCCATAGTTTGCCCACCTCTGATCTAGGTATTTAAAGGGAAAGCATCCAAAATATTTTGTGCTACATCTAGAACTTTCCAAAGAGCTCAGTGAGGATTCTTACCCTCTCTAATTCTATTGCTGAGCTTGCTTGGTTATTGCATTCTCTGCTTCAAGAGCTTTGGTTGAGACTTAGAAAGAGATTGAGGGACCCTGAAGGAAGTTAGTGTCACCACACTATTGAGAGGGCAGCTACACTACTGTGGTTAATGGGGGGAAGACAATCAAAGAGACGAGGATGGATGACCATGAGTGTGTGGAAGAGGCAAGAAACACAAGAGCCTGAATATACCGAGAGATACTGTAGACTTTGGGTGACAAATTAGACTATAATATCCATTTCTTGCACCATTTCCTACTCTCTTTAGGATGGGTCACTGGTAACTGGGAGGGAGCTAGTGTACCAATTACAGTAAATGGACAAATCCCCCAAACAATGTTTTCTTTGCTCTGCAGCAGCAGGGACTGGCTGTATGTTTTTACAGTTAGTCTTTCCAGATGTATTTCATACATTTGTTAAATAAATTGCTTCAATAACTGAGTGCCAGAAAATGTTAAAACAAAATCATTACTGAAGCCTTGCACTTTAGATGCCCGTTTCAACTTTTGCTGAGATTTAGTTTTTGAAGACAGTTTTGGGGTAAAAAAATATGAACTGTCTTATGAGATTCAGAAATTCACATCTAAATGTGGGTATCTGAGGGGGAGCAGAGGGAATGTACGTGTAATACGTTGTGCTATTCTGGACCACTGTGACTCACTAAACACAGACTGACTGAAAACAGCAAGTATTCTAAGAAAGTCGCCTTCTTGCTGGCCTTTAGGAAATTGGCACATTTCAGATTCATTATGGGACTAATACCGCACATTTACTGTATGTAATGCCTTTGATTCAGAGTACCCCAGGGTGTTGCAAAACTTTCAAATTGATTTACCTATGGTGGACAAGTTCAGCTCTCACTTAAATGGTCTCAACCCTACTGAAGTGATCAAAGCAGTACATCTGAGGGCCTAATCTGATTCTATGTTTACAAGAATCACCAGTGACCAAATCTTACCAGCAAAGTTTGTTGTGAGGGAGAAGAGAGAGGGGAATACAGACTCAGTGATTCAAGTCTATCACAGACAGCTCCAGCAGTACATGTTCCCTCCCCACCACTAACCTAACGCTGCTAACCAAACATTGCTCACCTTGCTTCTCCTTCCAAATTCCAACTTTCTCCTCCCTTTTCCCCACACATCCTCATTTTCCCAGATTCCCCCCATAGCCTGTGCTCCCTGCAACATCCTTCCTCCCCAGGGTTTCTCTCTCAATCCTTCCCCCTTGTCTACATCCTTGAGTCTGTGGCTATCTGTGCCTCTCCTCAGCCTGTGCCTGAATCCTCATTTTCCCCCCAGAGCCTGTGCCCATCCTTCAGCTCTAATCCTGAACCTCCTTCAGAAGGTGGAAAGGAGGAGAAGAAGCTGGAGCTGCTGGGAAGGGTTGGTCTCTCCTCCGAGTCTAAATCAGCCTTCTACCTGCCCCAGCTGCACTCACAACCAGCAGAAGGAAGAATTAAGGAAGGGAGCTGTTGCTCCAGAGAGCAGCCACCTGCCTATCCAGCACAATGACATTTCTGCAGTATCAGCTGCTCCCTCCTGCTCAGTCCATCATCTCGGCAGTAGATCAATGGGGAAGACAGGAAAGTGTTGAGCTGCATTGAACAGCCTGAAACCTTTCTCCCCCAGCACCCTCACAACTTTCCTCCCTCCGTCCCATTCCAAGGTTGGAGAAAAGAGGGTGAAAGTTGGGAAGGAGAAAGTGTTGTTTCCCCCTCAACCATACTGGACATTGTGTGGGAGGGAACTCTCCTTATATCACTCCTTTGAGGGGACACCCAAGTGTAGCCATCTCTCAGGTGGAATCCAGCAACTGATTAACAGCAGAGCGCAATATTATGCAAGTACAAGGCAGTAGACGAATAGTATTTTACTTGCATGAAATTAATGGGGGAAGAAGGGAGGGAGATTCTATGCAGTTAACAAAAACTGAAATTTGTCAAGACCGGATCCTGGAATGAACCCATATAAAATAAGGCTCCAATCCTGCAATTGGACCCATGCAAGATGACATGTGGGTGCAGACACAGATTAAGGCCATTGTGTCTGACTCATGTGAATGAGTTGGTGTCAGGGTGGGAAGTAAATAGATAGTTGCAGCATATACACACATATCTGACTGCTTCTATTTGAAGAAAAAAAGTTTTGAAAAAAGCTGGACCAATGTTTTGCTTGGGGGAGGGAAGGATCCACAACCTTTTCCCAGTTTGACAGCTTATCTGATCCAGAAGTTGGCACCCCAGGCAACATTGTGCCGACTAACACCTTTCTGCGTCAATGGTACATTGCTGACTCAAAGGGAAGAGTGCCACCTACTGAGTCACTGCTAAGTTTAAAAGCTATTATTATTGATAGTTCCTTTCATGTGTGGAACAAGATTATTTTGTACATATGGGGACATGGATCAACACAAAAGCAGCATCTTGGAAAGTCTCTAGTGAAAAGTTGTCAGGAGTTTCCCTTCTTGGCTCTAATATATTGTCAGAACCATAATATGAAACTGCATAAGGTAACACAAAGTTGGTCTCTCTGGTATTCTTTCGAGTGCAAAAAGAAAGCTATTGCTATAGTCTGACCTGCAAAACAAATTCAGAATTACCTCTAGATGAAATGTTAAAGATAAATTGATTGAAAGGTTAAAGTCATACTTTATAAGAAAAGCAATATAGCTTCTAAATGAAAATATATCTTGGAACCTATTATGACTTCAATGGTGCCTTGTGGACACTAAAGCTAATTCTCTGATCATAACTATCACCTGCTTATTTTATTTACTTTTTAAAAAATAATTTCTAACTTTACCTCTGGTGAAATGGCTGTAATATTGTCTAGTAAAAAAAAAAAAGAGAGAGACAACAATACAATACAAATTGGATTCTCTTTCTCCTCTTTGGACTAAACATGCCCAGTTCTTTCAAACCTTTCCTCATGTGTCATTCTTCTGAACTTCTTTAAAAAAACCACAACCCCCTCCCTTTTATTAAAACATAGCTACAATAAAAACCTAACTACATCATACATTACTTATTCAGGATCAGGTTAATATTCTAAACACCTTTCTAAAGATTCTGGCTTGTTGGATGGAGCATTCTCTTCCTCTGAGTATGCTAAAGAGAGTGATGAAGTTTTTAAACACCTATCCTTTTTTTGTCCGTGTGTGTACACATACTTCATATGAAAGCTTTTCCATTACAAGGACAGTCCCTATTTTATTATACCAGAGTTCCATAGGAGGAGAAGTCACATTTTTCCAATCATATGAAATACAAAATCTTGCTGTTAACAATAAAAAAAAGGAATTAATTTGTCCTATTAAAATGTTGATCCTTTACTGGAGCAATAAGTAAGTAGGTTGGGGACCCTCTTTGTTATAAAATGATCTTTTTAATAATATCTGCCCAAAATAGTCTAATTCCTGGACACAGCCACCACATATGCAAGTGGCTCCAACAGAGTGCATCCCTAGTAGCAAAAATATGACGGCTGTTAACTTGAGTCAAATGCCATCTACACAGTAATTTATAAACATTTTCTTTGTGAACTACACAATTTATTTTTCCCATTTTGAGATCCACTCAACTTCAATTTCTTTGTCCAAACTCCTCTCCCATATTTTCATGTGGGTTGTTTTCCTATCAATATCTTTTTTCCGTCAAAATTGTATATTATCTTACAAATTAAACCTTTTGTTCCAGCTTGCCTAAGGTCAACTCCTCAGATGTAATTAAAGGTGTAGGCAGAGTCAACTTGTATTCAGATTTCACAATAAAATGTTTGACTTATAAATATTGAAAATATGGGATCTTTATATTATGTACATTATTATAGATATCTTGGTATGATTTCAAATCAGGACCCAGGAACAGCTGTCCAAATTGAATAATCTCAGATCTTACCAAAAACTAATAGTCGCTTGGCTATTCTCTAGAGCTAAATTCCTGATTATGAATGAAAGTAGTTAAGGGAGAGTGCCTCAGTGACAGGAATTTTAAAAATTACCCCAAAGCTGCTAAGGTGGTGTGGATGAACAGGTGATTTTTTTAATTTCATTTTCAGTGACCTAAATTTCTTTTTAACCTAACAATTGCTATAAATAGCTATATTTGGGATCCAGTCTTTGAGTTTTATCCAATGTTTGGATGGTTTATTGTTAACCCAATTGATCACATAATTTAATTGTGATACATAATAAGAAGTCAAATTAGGAAAAGCTAGTCCACTGCTACTTCGTAGGTTTATATAGAACCTTTAGAAGTCACCCTTTGTCTTTTCTGTTTCTATATGAATTTTAATGTCATGTCAGGGATACCAATAGGGATGCACTGAAACAAAACCAACAACTTTGGGAGAACATTCATCTTTCCCAAGGCTACCCTACCTAGCCAAGAAATTTCATATTTGGTTGTTAGTCCCCTCTGGATTCTGTCCAATTTGTTCACATTCTTCTTAAAGCATGGTGCCCAGAATTGGAGACTGTATTACAGCCGAGGTCCCGCCAATGCCTGATAAAGCAGAACAACTACCTTTCATGTCTGACATATGACATTCCTGTTAATACACCCCAGGATGACATATGCCTTTTTTGCAATTTCACTGCACTGTTGACTCATTCATTTTGTGATCCGCTATAACCCCCAGATCATTTTCTCAAGTATTACTGCCTAGCCGGTTATTCCCTATTTTGTAGTTGTGCATTTGATTCTTTCCTTCTTTGCACTTTGCATTTGTCTTTATAGAATTTCATCTTACTGATTTCAGACCAATTCTATGATTTATCAAAATCATTTGAATTCTAATACTGTCCTTCATAATGCTTGCAAGTCTTTCTAGTGTGTTATCATCTGCAAATTTTGTAACGATATTATTGAATATTACTGGACCAAGGAAAGACCCCTGCGGAAGCCCACTTGGTATGTCCTCCTGGTCGTCTCACATTAGGAGCTAAATTCCAGGAGTCTGAATCCTGCAAGATAATTTCAGAGAAGGTAAACCTTCCCATTTTTCTTGAACTCTCCCTACAAGCAACAGTGTCTCTCTAAGGGGCATGTGATAGGATACTAAAAATAAGACACAACTGTCCTCCAGAGAAGAGCTCTATAAGTATGCCTCATTCTACCAAATTCATGTCTTTGGTGATGATTTATTTTTTATTTTGGTTATGATTTATTTTTCACACACTCAGAGCGTTACTTGGTTTTGAGGATCTCTTCATAGCTTATTAGTCACTAAGAGACAGAACTTTAAAATGTTATATATTTCTCCTTAGTTGGCTTTTCAGTCTCTCCATGTGACTCTTTCAAAGCCACACAGAGGAAAAAAAGTGCACAAGTTCTCTTTTCCCCACACTGGCTGTAAATGCTATTGAATGTTGGATGAGCAAATTTGTGTGTCCTGAAACATTTCCATCTTAACGGCTGACCAGAACCTTATTAACTGAATACCAATAGCACCTTCATTATTATTGTATATTATTTTAATTTTCAATATAGTTTTAGTTGATTTGAGAAGTTACTTGATTTGAAGCTTTTGTTGTCATTCTTTCCCCCTTCCCCTCTGTAGTCATAAAAGATTTGAAAGGTTTAACATACACTCTATGTAAGTTCTTGGGAAAGGGTATATTGTATTTAAGATTGAGTATCGGCAGGGTCTCAGAGTCTTCTCTTTAGCCTATAGATTAGGTGGAAGCCTCAGCCAGCAGAAACTAAAGATTAGAAGTAGAACCCACTAAAATCAAAATATTTTAATATTTTTGTGTGCTTTATTGCTTTCTTACTCGACTTGACAGTCTCATCAACCTACTGCCATAGGCTTTCTTTATCACTAACTGATCTCTCTCTCCTCCAACTACATAGGGAAATTTGAGAAGCAGGATAGAATATATACCTTTATTTCATATAATAACAAGCGGACTATAAAAGGGACTGCCATGTGTTGATCGCTCTGTGACTTAACTTCCATTTATCTACGTTTAATATTCCTTGCTGTCTCTCACTATAACAGTTGGAACAATTCGAAACTGCAGAGAAACAGAATACAGAACAACACAGCTACAGTCAATCCAAGCCCTATGGGGTCTTCCACTATGACAAAAAACGTTAATCAGTTCCATTAGTACTGAATACAAAGAGCATCCATCTTCTACTGCCTCTCCTGTTGGTATGATGTTACTATAAATAATAGCTTTCATACCCCATTAAATAAATTTCTGAAAAAAAACCAGCTCTTAATTTTGAAGAACTACAATAGGAAAGAGAAAAATGGGCATGAAAGGTGTTTAGACTTGTCATTGTTTGCAAAGGAATAAAGTGCTCGTGGAAGCAATTCATAGAAGTTGTGCATAAAGTTCTACCAGAGGCCATATATTGCACTTATTTCAATTGAAAGGGGAATATATTAAGTCATTAAAACAAGACTGAAGTGTTTGGAAGAGAGAACTTGTTAAAATAAAATACCACCATCAGGAAAATGACATTGAGGCAGCTATAAATTCTCTGAAAGACCCCATATATGGTGGCTGGGCCTCCTTTATAGATACAGGATACAGCACAGTTACTTTGAAGTGTTTTCCTTCATTTAAAAACTCTGCATTTCAACCTACTACAGAAGTCAGCACTAGAAATGCATTTTGCCTGATGTATTGAGTAGGTCAGAATACCTTGTACAGATTAACGACACCAGCTACACAAAGAAAGAAAGAAAGAGCCATTGCTATGTCCAATGTTGATAAGCTCTGAAGGCTACCCACGTGTCCATGACATTAGAAGAGTCCATCAACTGACAAGATCCCTGTATTACATACTAAAATATTTCCAAATTATATACTAAAATGACGGCAGCCACAGGAACATGCCATGCTACTAACAACCACTATCTGAGGGATAGCCAACATACACAGTGTTAGGAGCAGTGCATGAAATGTTGGCTTACTTTAAGCAAATTGCCTCAACTCAAGGGTGGAGACTAAAGCTGTTCCAAACTACTGTGTTGTTTTAAAGTTGTTCACTTGAAAAAAAACCCTCCGAACATTTTGAGAAAATCCTGTTCCTGCAAATATTTATGCATTGAACCAGGATGAAATGTTGGCAATCTCAAATCTATCTTTTCATGATGAAATTCCAAAATTCTGCCAAGAGGACAAAATCTTGAAATTTTAATGATATTTACACCCCGAAAAAAATCCCATGCTCACTGCAAATTTTGCCAATTTTTTTTTAAACAAAGTTCCTCTAACAAAACAAAATGAAAAACCCCAAACAAACAAACAACAATAAAACACAACTTTTCTGCCTGTAGAAATTACCTTTTGTTTCAACAAAATGTGTTAGGCACACACAAACCAACTGCACTGCCAAAAATAATCCTTTGGCTTTTTCACAAAACTGTGAAAATCTGATTCTTTTTCACAAGTACGGAGACATTAGATTGCAGGGCTCTCTCACAGCCATCACTGAGCTCCCACCTCTGGACACTCACCAGACTACAGTGTCCAGGTCCCAAGATTGGAGCCATGTGCTTTAAGCTTCCTAAGACAGAGCAGAGTCCAGACACTACCGCTCCATCTATAGGAATGCTCCTGCACTCCAACTAGCTATGCCAGGGGTTCTCAAACTGGGGGTCAGGACCCCTCAGGGTTCACAAGGTTATTATATGGGGGGGGTCACAAGCTGTCAGCCTCCACCCCAAACCTGGCTTTGCATCCAGCATGTATAATGGTGTTAAATATATTAAAAAGTGTTTTAAATTTATAAGGGTGGGGTCACACTCAGAGGCTTGCTATGTGAAAGGGGTCAGTAGTACAAAACTTTGAGAACCACTGAGCTATGCTTTGTGAGTAGTGCAGATTCCTCCAGATGCTCTGGTTGCTTTAGTCCGAGTTTTTAAATGCTAGCATTAACACTTACACATACGCACACACACACACACAAGTTGGAGAAAACTGGTTTTATCTAGGATTCAGTTACTCCCTTAGGGCAGGTCTACACTACATCTGGGAATGATGTTCTGAGATCGATCCCCCGGCAGTCGATTTAGCAGGTCTACTAAAGATCCGCCAAATCCACTGCAGATTGCTCTCCAGTCAACTCCAATACTCTACCCCGACAAGAAGAGTAAGGTAAGTTGACGGCAAAAATCTCCCGTCGACTCCCTGTGGTGTAGACCCCGCGGTAACTCGACCTAAGGTACGTCGTTCGATTCCAGCTATGCTGTTCACATAACTGAAGTTGTGTAGCGTAGGTTGATTTACTGCAGTAGTGTAGACATAGCCCTGGCTATTTTTTATTTTTCCTGGCCAGAAACTATTCAGGTGCTGATAGTCTTTAAGGACAGACCTATTCATAGTCAGACATGCAGGCACCACTTTCCTGTCTCCAAAGCACAAGCAGCATGAGGCAGAGCACAGCACATTACAGTTGTAACACAGAAGGATACAGGGAATTCATAACATCAAACTGGAATTCACAAGTTGTACATAGACAGATTCCCCAAATTATAACACACATTTATGGAGGCACTATCTACTATGCAAAAAGCAGGAATATGAGTTTCCACAATATTTCGTGAAACAGTGGGATTCATTTCATTTGAAATCTACTTGTGCTATGCTCAAATGGCTCCTGGAATGAATAAACATGTGGCTGGCCAATTAAGCATCCTTATTCTGAGAAGCAGTTTAGTTACTCCGTTTTTCCTATTAGAGATGACAAGCCAGAAAGTCAGTGTCCTGACAGTATATCTGAGCATGAATATTAGGTATCAGTAGAAAGTACAATACATGAGGATTAAGGGGAAAAGCTATTTAAATTAAAAGGAATTCTTCTGACAAATCACTTGGAAAAAAATATTGTCTATCAAATTTTAAATCAGTGTGCTGGCCTCTGGAAGAATGTTAAAAATATTTATTCTCATAAAAAGTATTGAAAAAATTGACAGGGATTTTCATTGAATAAATTATTTGCTGGTCGAGTCTCTACAGCACAGATTGAAATAATGAAAAAAAAGCAGTGTCAAATAATTTCTTCAAACAAAAATGCCAAAATCATCAGATCAATTACTTACAGTGAATAATTTGATTTGTTCTATCAGGCTAAAAATTCAGCTATCAGCAAGAGGTTAGCTAATTAGGAGGATCATCTGACTTTTCCACTGTGAAAATGTCTATATTCCAACAAATCCCAGCCAATTTTTATTTATTTTAAATAGTTTAACATTTGCTTTTATTCCTCACACACTTGTCCATATCCTGGTTTCATTTTGGAACAGAAACAGAACCTGTAAATGAAAAAAGTACTTTCAAATTGGCCAGAATCTAAAATTATTAGAAATCTCAAAACAGCTTATTTTTGTGAGCTTTCTATACCAATTCTAGACCTAAGAGCTGCACATACATTTTAACATGCTTTGTGTAAAAATCCAAACTCCTAGATTCATATCAAATTGATCATTAAAACCTTTTGTTGTTCACTTTTTCCACCAATTCTGATGCATTCTTACGCAGTCATTTGGAGAATTAATATTTATGTACCTTTCATTCAGAACCCCAAAAGTGTGATATGTAACTGCAAAAAAGATAGTATGGACTTAGACTTATGGCAATTTTGGGGGGACTGTTCACCAAGTTTGACCTGACCCAAAATGAAATATTTTGTTACATTTTTCCCAAAGGTAAAATAAATAAAAAAATCAATTTTGATTTTGCAGCAACTGCATTTTCTGCTAAAAAAAATTAAATGGAAAATTCTGCATTAGCTGTAGTTAAAACAGAAGCCATTGTAGGGTAGACTGTGATCAATCAATCTTCAAGATCTATAGAAATAGGGAGTTCAACTGTGTAGTTTCAGAAATATTGTTTCAACATTTCTTTGAATGCAAGAAATTCAAAGGTTATACTTTGAAAAAAAAAACAAAAAGGGTGAAAGCATTGTAAACAAGGGCAATGCAGAGTTTCTTACTCTGTCAGTCTCGGGGTACCCAATTATACAAGTAAGAAAGGGTAGTTATCTACATCAAAGGGTTGCTGTGAATTCTAAGAGCCCAGTCCTGCTCAGGAACTCACAGGATCAGCCCCTAAATAATATTTAAAGGTAGGTTTTTGAAAAGCTCTCACTGCTGACCTGCCTCTGCCATCCTCAGTCCTGTACTCATTCCTCCAGTCCATGTGGTCTCCACTGAAGTGGCTCATCTTCTGGGCAGGTGTGGTTTAGAAAACTTCTGTTTGCTAATTACAGGCTTCCTAAAGTACAGTACATATCTACATTACAGGTCCTTAACAATTTTACCTCCTAAATCCTATTTTGGAGCAACCACACTATGCAGCATTCCTAAGGCATGCATGGTACTTCTGTGCAACCTGCTCCTCATTAAATAATTACATAAAGAAACCCACTACAGCTAGACAAAGGCAGCAGTCTTTGCCAAGCAAAATAGATTAAAATACTATTGGCACTCCCGGGCCATTTGGAGATCTGTCAAGTAAAATAAGAATATTTAGGAGAATGTATAGCAAGATATGTTAGGCTGAAGTCCAATATCTCCCGAATACCTCATCCAATTTACCTTAAACTTTCCAGAAAAAAAGTGTGGTCGGGGCTGGTTTACTTCTGGTCATCTCAGAGGAGGGGGTTCAACTCTGTGTTTGTAATGGAAGACCAACCTTAAATTTAAATGTCAGCAAAACTTATTGAACTATCACAATAGTTCAACAGCAATGTTCAACACACCTACCCTCTGAATTTTTATCTAAGGCATTTCAGCTAAGGTTTTATGGATCAATTGCAGAAGAAAGATGCATGCTTATTTTCATGCAAGGGCTACTAATCAAACCTGCCAATAAAAGTTTATTGTTTTCTTTATCCCTCTTTCTTCTTTTAAACATGTCATTTCTGTCCTTTATCCTGGAATACCAGCAAACAAAGCTGATACTCAGAAGATGCTGTTTCTTTGCTTATAGTGGGCCAGAGAGATTGAACAGTTGACTGGATTACTGACTGATTTCCAGCTATTGACCACTGGAAGAGAAATCTTTTTAGGTAGTAATTTGGAGTTATCAGCAAGCACCTGCTCTAATATAAGTCACTTTGCTAGGTTTGTCTGCAAATAATTTTATTGGGTAGTTATACATTTCCACATCTGTCTCCAAGTTTTTGGGCCCCAGAGCACAGACAATCTATAGATCCACAAATCCCAGTACAAATGTAGTAGCAAAACACCTGCATCTTCAGCATCTTGAGATAAACTATGATTGTCTAATGCTGAAGAGTGGAATTCCTGTGTGACAAAACATTATATGAAATAAGCAAACAGGTAGAAATTTTTGCCTAAAATTACAGAACCCTCACATATATGAACACTGCTAAGGAGTGCTTCCTGTAAGTGGAACCAAAAAGAAAGGAATTACCAATACGAAGTTCAGATTCTCAAATTCAAGCAAAATAATAATAATTCAAGGGAATATTATGTAATGTTTGCACCAATGTGGATTTATAAGGGTAGTTCTAGGTTTTTGTTTTAACTTATTTGTTTCCCAGCAAGCAACTCTATAAAGTGACTCCATGGGGATTAAACCCATCCTCATCGTGTACAAGTGAATCACAAATAAACTGTTGATGAATTTTAGCAAGAAGACTGAAGTGAATCTGTGCTAACCTATTTCTCATTCTGTAAAGGATTATTTATTTATATGTATTTGTTTATTTAAGAGGGAAGCATGTTACTGGGATTTATATTTGCCTATACTTTATTGAAAAAAAAAAGAGAAAATCTTTCCAGGTACTTCTTGAGGGCTCTCTAAAATATTATGCAAAAAGAAAAGTTCATGCAGTGTTTTCAGAAACTGCTGCCTATTTGCTTTATTCAAATATATGTCTGGATGAACATAATCAATATTCATTAAAAGTACTAAAGTTACAGGTACACAAAACAGCACTGGATGTTTGCGCATCTAAGCTTTCACAGCTATAATGAATAAATGGAGCGTGTGCTTCCAAATGCAGCTGGCACCATCCATAACTTTGCATTTGACACTTGACTGCCCTTAGGAGGAATCAGTTTTTCAAAACTAGCATATCTAGAGAAAAAAACCTCATCAAAATAACCTTTTAAAAAAAAAGGCTTTAAAATTCAGTTACAAATGAGATGCCAGGAAGAAACGCCCCTGCAAATAGTAATCTTTATCTTGGCTGAATCAATTATTTATTATACATGGTGGAGTTTATTACCAAAAACGTTCAAAGTTTATTTTAAGTATAGTAGGAGCATATACTTACGTACTTCCCCAAGTAAGTTTTAGATCGAGTATATTTCTGCAGGTAAATTTAGGTAGGCTATCCAAATCATTCACATTTCTGAGCAGCTATGTGGACTAACCTCAGATGTCTACAGCAGGTGTTTTGACCTTTCACCGCTTATACTAAAGCCGTCATTGTGGATGATGGACACAGAGAAGAGTGCTCAACCAAATGGCAAACAGTCACATTATACTGATGTTGTCTTCTGCTGCAGAATGGCTTTCAACATAGAGCCAGCTTCTGCCCCGACTTATCCTCCAGTGAAGCCCTATTATTTCAATGAGGTCACATGAAGTTTAAAGTGAGGACTGATTTTGACTTATAGCTGGAAAGGTCTAGAGCAACTGGTACTTTGGCAATGACACAATTAGAAGATGAGTAAATCCTAGCTGCATAGTCTTCCTTTCTTATTACTAGACAGCAAATTACTTTGGAACTCTAACACAGCGCACAGGCATAGACATCTCCCAGCAGGAGATGCATCTGATCCTCCACTGGGTGCTGTGGCTACAAATACTCCTGTGAAGTGGTAGGCATAGATAACCTAAAGCAACTGCTACAGCTGTGTCTGTTCCTCTCAGTTTTTTTTTTTATCTCCCTCTGTCAGTAGCCCTGCCAGACTCAATGCCTTTAGGCTGAGTGCCTGCTGTTTAAGAAGCCTCTTGCAGCTTTTTGGTTAGAGGAGTCTGAGGAAATGAATGATTTGAGGGCTTGCTTCCAAGCTGCTGTTTCCTTCCCTTCCCCATGTCAACACTAATTATTAGAGATGTACGTGTTAGCATGTTTGGATAATAAAGGAACCATCCTCACAGCTAGAACTGAATGATGTCAAACTTATAAGGTTCACAAATGTCTCGTTAACTTTTTTGGTCAGTTTCTATTTCCCTTTCTCATGCTGAGTCGTATCTGAATTCATAACAACAACAACAAGGGTGTTGCACATTTTGTAGCTTCTGTGAGGCGAGCAGATTACAGGCCCCAGAGATTCCTTGCATCTTTCCATTCTCCCCAACAAGGTCCCTGTGTGCCATGCTCCCATCTCCCCATCAGAGTTCCCAGCAATGCCTCACCTTCCATCCTTAATGCCAGGGGTTGTGTGTATGTCCTCCCGCCCGCTCCATGCCCATCCCTCATTCTTTCCCCTTCCCCATAAGGTTTTATGTGTGCCACATTCTCTTCCTCAGCATTCTGCCCCCTTCTAACAAGGGGTTCTGTGTGCCCCCCCATTTCCCCCATCAGGTATTTCTGTGTCTCCCATTCTCCCTTAATACCAGGGGCTGTGTGTGCCCCCATGCCTCCCTTCCCTATTCTACCCTCTGTTGGGAGTTCTGAGTGCCCCCCCCATCCTAAAGGTTCTGTATGTCCCTTATTCACCCCTTCCCTCCATTATCCCCCCTATTCCAGGGATTCTGGGTGCACTCCCAGTTTGTCTCCTTCCTCATCCCATGCCTCTCTATTTCCCCCACTGTTCTTATTCTTCTCTCTTTCAAGATGTCAGCATTTTTACATTATATTGGGAGGTAGGAAAGAGCTAAAATGAGGATTATTGTTTTGCTAGAATGTGTTAATGGCTGCTATCGTTTCCGAGGTGGTTGAAGCTGGTAGCTTTGCTAACCAGATGCTCTCTGAAATATGTACGTATATTCTTGCTCTGTTGAAGACCTTTGAAGCCAGATCCAATGAGCCTGACAAATAAAGAAATAGTCTAAATGCCCAGTATATATGCGCATAAGTTGATTAAATTGTGTAATACTGCATGCTAGTGCAAAACTAAAGTATAAATTGCAATCATATATAACAGAGGCACAAACTATGCTGCTCGTTTCATTCAAAGAATTCTATTTTGCTTTGGGTAGAACATTAAGGACCCTTTACAAAGCAACACAATCAATATCAGTACAAATATATTTGCTCCTGGCAAACCTGAGAAGGTTAGAGATCAGAAACCAGAAGAAAGAGTCAACACTCTAGCATGAAATGTGCTAAGGCAAAGTACATTTGACAACATGATGTATGATTAAATGGCTATTCTAGTGATTCCCCTCTCCTCCAAATGGCTGATCATGATCTCTATTCACATTTCATAAATTCTCCTTTAGGAACTGGTCCTACAAGGTGTTGAGCATCCTCCAATACCCAATAAAATCAAAGGGAGTTCAGGACTCTCAGAGCTCTCAAATCAAGGAGCTAGGTTTTCAATAATTGAAAAATACCAGCGTTAAGGGCTGGCTTAGGGCTGCCTGCTATTCCACTCTACTGATCTCCAGAGTGTGGAATGGCCTTTTGCTTTGGAGGGACATGCAAAAATATGTTAAACTGCTGATCCCTCAAGTAGTCTGCTAAGCTCACAAAAGCAGAGAACTCTCACTCCACATCTCATACACGTCTACAACAGCAGATCTCAAAAAAAGGGATACACCTACATTCTAAAACTTGTGGGCAAGATCCCCAGCTAGCGTAAATCAGTGTAGCTCCATTGATATGATAATCAATGGAACTATGCCAATTTACACTGTCTGAGGCCCCTTATGTTAGGATTATGGAGCCAATGTATTGACTATGATTTATTCCTGATTTTTGTTGGAACAACATAATGCTCTTGCTTAAGTAAGAAAGTAATCAATATAGCTATCTATCTAAATTATATTTTAGGCATCTTTCAACAAAAATCTGACATCCAATTTTTGGCCAGATATAGAATAATCCTCATGTATTGTGCAAATTATTCATAGTGAATAATTTATTAGCTAAATTTCATAATTTTGTTTGTAAATTGTCCACAAACATCTTATGATTTTCTCAGATTTCTTTAATATTTAAATCATTTGGCAAATATTCTCTGTGGTATACAGACTATTCATGAGCTGTATGCATGACTGTGAGTATTCACTATTTGAATTACAATGTGTTGGTTAGTTTTGATTAGACCCTTAGGTAAGGTGCAATATTGCTGTTCCCTGATTGGATGTGTAAAACTCTCAGTATAAGATTACCTGGATAAATACTCAGGATCCTTAATTTTTGTGTTGCTTTCCAGGAATATTCTTCAATGTTCACTTCATAGTCACTGAACGTTTGCAGAACATTCTTGTCATTAACCCGATGCATAAGAATATTTTCAGAAAGCAAATATGAAATGGACACAAATACAACTAAAATTTATTTATTTAAGAATTAAAATGAAGGTCAGGGACACTTCTTGCAGGAGCTGCCCAGTTCTGCTCAGGACAGTTGTTGTATAGATTTGAAACACTGACTAGAGAATTTTAGAGACAGAATAATAAGTGAATTTCATGTATTGAACATGCCATTTTTCCCTCTGGGACAGATCAAATGTGGTTGAAGTGTATTCTGGACTGCATTTGTCCAATCTGCCTTTAGAGAAAGGGGATGAAAATCCAGTAGATTTCTGGCTAGGAGGCAGAAGGTGGGTGTGCACTGGGAGGGGAGGTGGAAGTCAGCTTCCTCTGAACAATCATACTCTTCATCCTGCACCCCCATGGAGAGGCCTCCATAGGGTCATGGGTCTATGTGGAGGAGGAGCTTGCCATGGGGCTATGGTAATAAAGTTTGCAATGCATGTCATTTGTCACCCCAGAAACCAGCAGGAAATTCACAGAAGTGCAGATACAACCCAAGTCAATAAACTAATCCAGCCCTCTGTGTGTTGGCAGGGGGCCAGGGTGGTAGTGGAAGAAATGGAGGCAGCTTTGAGGGGCATTCCCTCTGTCAGGGGGTAAAAGAGCTGCAGATTACCATGACATCGTACACAGGCAGCTCTGGCCTCTTTGGGTTCATTGGGTCCAAACTCTGCCCACTTCATGGAGAACAGACAGGGAGATAAAAACACATGGACAACTGTCAGATCCGGTGGAAACTCTTTGAGGAGAATTTCACAGAATTTCTTTTCCGTTAATAGAGTTTTTCCCCCACACAGAGGAAAAATCTGCACTTATGTTCTTAAGTTAAATATGATCCCCATTTAGGAAAAGTGCAGAATGAAAGTAAATTGATGGCCAATTCCATGAACACAGATCCAGGAAAATCAGAGATCAGAATGTTGTTTACCTTTTGATTGACTTGGTGTCGCTCTCTCTCTCTCTCTCTCTCTCTCTCACACACACACGTCTGCCAAAATGTGTGGTGAAACTCATCCTGATTATGCCACTTATGCTGTCTGGGGCAAAAAGGAGCCTTGCATTCCACTTCATTGGATTTCAATAAATACTAAGACAGTTTATTCATTCTAAATCATAATGCAAGCACATACTGAAATGTTTCCTATCATCGACGAACTATGAATAACTGACAAAGGGGTCTCCAAATAAAACATACAAAATTAATTATGCCATGCACAGGAAATAAAGGAAACCACAATCCCCATTGCCAACATGAGAGTTGGTAATAAATAATAATATGGAAACACTTTACTGTATTTATTTTGGTAAAATTAAAATCAGTGTTCATGCAGCAATACATATTAAATAATACTGAACAAGTCTGAGAATCCTAAAGTGCAACAAAATGTGTGTCAAGAAACAAACCACACAATATGAACAAATGGAATAGATCAGCTGCACCATTCTGAAGTCTTTGGGACAAAAGTAGCAAGCAAATTAGCCACAGATGTGTGAAGTCAATTGAACATCTTAAAGTGATAATAGCACATGTTGGGGTGACCATAATTCTCAGTGACTGATTATCATAGAATCATAGAATATCAGAGTTGGAAGGGACCTCAGGAGATCATCTAGTCCAACCTCCTGCTCAAAACAGGACCAATCCCCAATTTTTGCCTAGATTCCTGAATGGCCCCCTCAAGGATTGAATTCACAACCCTGGCTTTAGCAGGCCAATGCTCAAACCACTGAGCTATCTATCCCTCCCCCCTTATGATCCCATCTATGCAATTGCAAATCAATCAAAGCTCCACTGATTCATCACTGTGTTATTCTAATTTTACACTGGCATAATTCCACCCAAATCAATGGAATAACACTGATAGAACGTGCCACTCAATTAAACAGACTATGTTAAAAAATAAACTATTAGCCTTCTAATGTAAATACCCCTACAACTAATTATAATAAATCTCTAATACACATCCACATTCACAAACACTGTTCATCAGGTTCTCAGAGGGGAAAATATTTGCCATTTGAAAATTTGATATGAATCACTTTTCACTCCAAAAATTAAGAAGAGAGGCTAACCTCAAGAAAACCAGTCCACTAATTTCCCCGATAACAACATCTTCATCACAGAATGGATTGGATGAATCATTCTTGTTTTAACCTCCACGGAAAATCATCTTTGAAATCAGTTATACTGTTCACAATAGGATAAGAGAGAGGATTTGAAAAATAGCAGAATTAAAGACGTACACTTTCAGACTTGGTTTGAGAGGATGAATATAGAGGATTACAATCTCAAAACTGGTAAGAAGAAAGAATTAATTTGTTATAATTTTCTGTTTTCATTCCCTGATGTGAAAGGGTTACATGAATTTCATTGTCTTTACTCACATGGTGTAATTTAAAGATTTTTATAAGAAGAAAATAGTTTTGCACCATAGTGCAATTATTCCAATTTTTGTCTTGCGAATGTTTAACATTCTGTTCTCCTCATAATGTAAAGACAGCTATTAGTCTGGTTTAATTATGGACCTCTTATGTTTTCAATATAGTTGTAGTAAAAAAAAAAAGACACACAAGAGATTTATCAGAGCTATTCAATCTTCTTATTCTTCCCTGGACAACATCTGTGGAAGATAACTTGATTTGGTTAAATCTACCTTGTTAATCCTCCTTATTGCAATTCTTTTTGCTTTGAATGGATTAATGTTATGGTAATGGTCTGCGCTCATAAGAATGTAGTACCTATTATATTATGTGAATTATGGCACTATGCTGTTTCACTTTGACCTTTTTGATATTTTGCATCTTGATTAGCTAACCAACCTATTGTTTTCATCACAGGGTAGTATAGCTGTAAATATGCCAAATGAATGGGATGAACCAGTTAAGATATAAATGATCAAAGTGGTCAAAGTAGTATATCACATGATTGGAGCTCCCACATTTTAGTACAATACTTTATAACATTGAGAAGCATCTTGTATCAAACAGAGAGTAAATGTATAGTGATGCCTGACCAAAAATATTCAATTAATAGAAAAGAACAAACCAATATAAAGCTCTCTGGAAATGCCTTTAAATGACATAGTAAATGGACAATACCTCTTTAAATTTTCTAATAGCAGACTCTCAATGTCATTAATATATTACCTCTAAGGGGACAGAGTAGATTGAACTGATTTCATCCCCTTGCAAAAGCACTAAAAATCAAGGGAGAAATGGAAGGAATCGGAGGGAGTTTAGAGGTGAAGGAAGGAATAAAAGCCTGAATATTGCACTGTCTTGGCTCACTCTGTCTTATTGTGATTGAACACTGAGCATACATGCATATTAAACCCAACTGCCAGGTAATGGAAGGTACCTCAGAAGATGTCTCTGCAATCTAGAATAGTTGGAGACTGACAAGGCAGACGGCTAGGACTTATACTGTCCAGAGCAGAGGATAGTAGGTGACCTGGAATGCTGTTTGTCCTGCTGCCCTCTAGTGAATTCTGTCAGTCACGTGCTAAGGCACTAAGAGTCAGCTGTGAGAATCCTGCACAGGTGGACTCTTTGGAGAACAACAACGCTGCCACGCAACATTGTTTAAGAAGGTTAATTAATGACAAATTTTCAAACTTGGGGGCCACCTACATCCATGTTTAGGCATCTAACTAAATATGTGGTCTGATCTTCAGAGGTAATGAAGACTCACAACTCCCATTAGTGGGAGTAGGTGGAGCTGAGGGGCCTCAACATTGTAAATATCAGGGCACCTGTTTAGCTGCTAACTTTTAGGACTCCAAGGAAAAGGTTAACTTAAGTTTCTCAGAAAATGGAGATGATGTACTTGCAAAGTATCATACTGTTACTCTAAATTCAGATAGGAGACACTGTAAATGTCTCTGAGGGGTGTGTGTGTGTGTGTGTGTGTTTTATGCTAGTTTCATTCCTAATTATCCATGGGGCGCTCTAAAGAAAAATTAGCTCTCATATCCACATTCTATTAAAATGAACCACAGATCCAAATACATACACTAAAAGTCGTCTCCGCCTATTAGCTCTATTTACTATATAAAATCATGACAGTCCTTTAACAGTGACTTTCTCTGCACTTCCATTAGTAAACTGCTGGCATGATTCCCCCCATATGAGAATTATAAGTTATACCTCCATACTACTACTATTTTTTTAAAATACATTTTCCTAATATTTAATTTATAAATCATTTCCCAGATGTATTAGTAATAAATGTTTGAAGGCGGCAGACAGGAATACAACAGGAAAGCATAATGTGTACTGTTTACTAGGAGGCCTCATTAAAAAGGCATCAAGGAAAATAAAAACAACCTTGTGAACCTTTGTAATGGGTCTCAAGGGAAATGTAACTCTAAGGACATCAATGCAGAGATGTCCCAGGCCAATCTAGTGCTTAACATTACAGAAAATATTAACTTCAGACTCCATTTCATACTCTTCTGTTCTTAGAATGGATGTTATTTGTGATTAGAAAAGCATTTAGTATTGCATCAAGGGCGACAGTTATATACCACACTTTATATACCATACTCAACATTTAGAAGTATGACTTTGCATAGCATAAAGTACCTGTTATTACATCTCTTTCCTTAGAAGTTATTTTGTTGGCAGGACAATTATATACCACTTTCATTGCAGTTCGTCTTGATCACGTTTCACTGTGCCCTCCTGGATGATCTCTGATAATTTGGCCAATGTCCAATGCATTCGATTGTATATTTTAACGGTTTCTATCACAGTAGCTTCACTTAAGCAATCTACAGTGGGTGTGAAGTTAAGTACTTATACTTAACTTATTGTTTTTAGAATGGATTGGGCCAAGGATAAAATTTAGTCTGAACTCTGGGCAACAGAAAGGGTTAATACATCACTAAAGTAAACAATTAATTTGGCACATTCCTTCCCCTCATCCCCCCCTCCCAAAGTGCTTCCTGTATATTCATTTAAACACAGATGTCATTTGCTAAGATTCATTTTGAGACCAAATGTAGCATACCGCTTATTACTGAACAGACTTCAAAATCCATATTTAAACCCAGCAGGTCCCAGAGGCTCTTTTCAGATACTTTTGGGCTTCCCAGAAGACTCATGAAAGTAGATTAAACTAAAAATTGCATTTCATTTTCCTGTTTTGTTTGCATTTAAATAGTGGAAGTTACAGCTGGATAATAGCCATCCATTTTCTTATATACTTCCATTCCAGCAAAATGCATTTCCATAAGGTTCTTAGGCCTATAAAGTACATATTTCTTTCTACTTCTTGGAACATGGAATAAGACAGTTTTCTGCTGTGTAATTTTGTATGGGGAAAAGCTAAGACATTCTAAATGGATTTAATTTGTGAGATCTAAAAGCTATCAAAGCAAAATTATTTTTAATGTCTTCATTTAGAGATGTATTTCACTGCGCAATAATCAGGTGGTGGTGGGGGAATCTACTTCAGATGCCTACCTCTATGGGTTTGTATTCCTCTCATCTTCTTCAAATCCTAACACTTAGTCGGATGTCTAGGATCTTATTTATGGCCTGGAATTATTACCAAGGGCACCCTGTTAGGAATGCTACGTATCTGTCAGATTACCTGTTCATGGTATTAGTATTTCTACCATTTTAAATCCTGAAATACGTTGGTTGTTATTACCACTTACTATTATTTCATATTTAAATTAAAATTGTGACCCAGAGGCCCCACTGAAACATATAGAATGGTGCAGGTCACTCCACCACACTTAGAACAACTCTGCCTTGATAGAAGAGGGGAGTTTCTGCTGCTGTCTATAGTGAGGCAGGTAAGAGTGTTCTCTTTCACTCTGGACCAAATCACTTTCAACAGAGGTTAGGAAGAAGTGAGCAAGGGCAACTGTTGCTCTGGGATCCTGGGAGCGCAAGATCTTAAAAATATGTCTATTCTTAAGACCTGCTGAATGAGTGCTTCCAGTCCCTGTCAGCTGGGGAGGCAGTAACGATCAACGGGGAACTTGTCAAAACAGCCATTTTCACAAGCTGTTCTGCCCTTTGGAAAAACTTGGGTCTGAACTTCTGGATGCATGTTCAAGCCAAGCTTGCAAACCTTTAAACATTTGCACATTGCCGTTTCAATGTTTTGTTGTGCAGTATTTCATGGTTTAGGTTGCTGTATGCTAAAGCAATGTCTCAGGAGAATAAAAACAGTCACAATCAGCAAGGTCTCTTCTTCAAGTGTAATATTTACAACCAGCAAGGCAAATAATTTAACATAGTAGAAAAGTAAACAGAAACATCCCCCAGTTTGAAATTCAACCCTGTTTCATGAAGTGCAGAGTGCAGAGTCCAGCTGCACTCGCTCCTCTGTTGCCACTATTATAGCCCTGCCTTTGAGCACCTGGGGTGAAGGAAAGCTGAAATGAAGTGGCATCCAACAGCTGAGAACTGGGTGTATGACATGCCAAAACTGCACAAAGCTTCAATTACCTCCTTTTATGTGGGGACAATCTCTGCCTTCTCTCTTACACATGGGCTTATGAAACACTAAATTCATTAAAAAGAAAAGGAGTACTTGTGGCACCTTAGAGACTAACAAATTTATTTGAGCATAACTCAAATAAATTTGTTAGTCTCTAAGGTGCCACAAGTACTCCTTTTCTTTTTGCGAATACAGACTAACACGGCTGCTACTCTGAAAACTAAATTCATTCTCAGTGTTATAATTTTTACTAATAAAGATAGCTCCATTCCTGGATGAACATGATCCAACCCTTGGTCTTCTGCACCCAAATCCTCCAGACTACGTTCTAAATCTACTCAATGTTTCTGAATGCTCGAATTTGCATTCAGATGTCTTGTTCAAATCAAAGATGCATAAACACTGCTTTAGTTCGCTATTGGTTATGTATCTAAAAAGGCCTGATAGCATAAATTATTCTTTCCAAAGTCAATTTTTAAATTTTTCAGGCCCACCTTTCCAAAGCAGAATCATAGGAACAGTTTAGTAATTGAAGAAAATCCAACTCTCCAATACAGAAAGATGATACCCTTTGATACAGTTGTCATCACAGACAAGGAAATTATTTCTCTCTGAGGAGTAACGTATTTAGGAGGATACCTGAAAACTAGTACTAGCAAGATCAACAAGTAGAATTAGAGAAAAGTATAGAAACACTCAGGAGACTAAACTATTGTATACCACAGGCAGAGTACAACAAAGACCAAGGTAAACCAATGTCTGAGGTCCCTGCAATGTCAGGGAAATGATTTAGTGAGATATGCCTAGGTGAGGCTGCCATTAGTTCCTCTGAAGTACAACTAACTCCAAATTTCAGGGATCTGCAGTATAAATCTGAGAAGAGAATTTGGCACTCCAACTTTGAAATACATATGTGTGATGGGATCCCACCCCAGAGAAAGCCCCATCTGCACAGAAGCAACACCCTGGCTGGTGCCTCGTTGTGGCTGACTGTGGGTTTGCTGTATTTAACCTTGGTCACCTCCTGTTGGCTGCCTGTGTCTGAGTCTTCTGTGGTCTAGCCCTCCAGCCAGGTTACTCAGACATTCATTTTCCCTTTCTCAGGTATCCAAGTCCAGCTGTAACTGGCCAGGCCCCAAGTTGGCTTTCCCCCAGCAGTCCATTCACCCAGCTTCTCCTGGGCTGGCAGCAAAGTCCTTACAAGTCAAACAGAATCACACTCTTCTTTTACTTCTCCCTAGCCCCTTACTAGAAGTCAAAAACTACAAACAAAGCTAAATGCTACCAAAACATTTTTTATCCCTCTCTGGACCTCCCCTGCCTTTGAGGAGCTGGCTTGTGCTCCAAATGGTCTCTCCTTAAACAGGAATCCCTAGCTCACTGGGTTGTGATTTAGCCAACTGCAGGGCCTTACCCAGTTTATCCCTCAACTGTCCCCTGCTGGTGTCTACACCCTGCAAAGAGGGAGGAGTCAGCATTTATGCCGATCCCCTTCTCCCAGCTCATCCTTAATTGTCTGGGTGATAGCTGAGCCTGGCCCTGCCTCCTCTACAAGGCTGCTGGCTTTGAGCCCTTAAAGATACAATGATGGGATTATCTCCCAAACACCGCTTATTCCCAGGATCACTTCCTCTCTGTCAATATCCCCTAGATCCTTTTACAGACAAACACACACACACATACATACATATTGCACCTCTCAAAACCTTAAAGGGCAATGCCACATGACAGGGGTGGGCTAACCACTAAGCACCACGATAGTTAAGGGCAGGACAATACAAGAGGCTATAAATCACATTAGCTTTGAACACCATACCTGCAATTCACTAGGGATTCAGTTCAGACAGAATAGTGGTGGAAAGATGTTTGTCCCTCCTGCTATTCTGGCAGCCATATGTGCCTGTCCCTTTTAACAATATGTATAAAAAAATGCAGGGGTTGCTCAGGTGCAGTTACAAGCAGTGCACATGTCAAAGACCTCATCTTCAGCTGATTCTGTTTTATTAGATTACAGCCTAGCAGCTGTTCTTTGTCCTGAGGAGTTCCTACATATTTTACATTCAAAGTCTGTCTTCTCTGAGAAAACGTGAAAATCTAGCTACCATTTTGCAGCCCTACAAAATTGCTTTTGAAGGATTAAAATATTAAAACTCCCAAGCTTTCTGTGGCAGTGGGGCTAGTTCTGGATATAGGTAAAGGAATGATCCAGGCATGTCCAATTTACCTTTAAGAGGACTGAGGGAAAACTAGGGAAAATCTGTTTTGGACCTAACTAAAAAATATTTTAAAAAATATACAGATTTAAATGATATTCAAGAAGAGGAGTTTAGTCCATCAAGCATTAATGCCTAGCTGCTGAAAGGGGAAGTTATGTACAATGATGTACATTTTCAAAGGCACATTTAGGGAAACTGTGTGAGTGCTTCTATGTGTGCCCAAAAAGAACATGCACACTCCTTTCTGAAAACTGATAATTTATTCCTACCCTTTGTTTCCTGTATTTTAAGCAGATCCATGAGAGGATTTTTCTTCCTGACATCAATCCTGGGTGAGATAATGGAACTCGATAGATAAAGAATTCAGTATCTCTTTTGATGAGATTATAAAGGTTGGTTGATAAAGGTAGTAGTGTAGATGTAATGTACTTAAGGCTTCAGTGAGGCATTTAACTTGGTACTACGTGACATTTTTATTAAAAACTAGAATGATATACAATTAACATGGCACACACTATGTGGTTTAAAAACTGTCTAACTGATAAGTCTCCGAATGTAATTGTAAATAGGAAATCATCATTGCATGGGTGTGTTACCAGTGGGGTCCCACAAGGATCAGTTCTTGGCCCTACACAGTTTAACAATTTTATTCATAACCTGGAAGAAAACATAAAATCATCACTGATAAAGATTGTAGATGATACAAGAAGAGGAGAAGTGGTAAATAATGATGAGGACAGGCCACTGATTCAGAGCGAAGTAGTTTACTTGGTAAACTGGGCACAAACAATATGCATTTTAATATGGCTAAATGTAAATGTATACGACTTGGAACAAAGAATGTATGTCATACTTACAGAATGGGTGAATCTGTCCTGGGAAGTGGTGGCTCTGAAAAAGATTTGGGGTCATGGTGGATAATCAGCTGAACAGGAGCTCTCAATGTGATGCTGTAGCCAAATAAATTAATGCGATCTTAGGATGCGTAAACAGGGGAATCTAGAGTAGGGGCAGAGGTCTACCAAAAGTACCAGGAGTACCAGTAAACAAGGGAATCTTGAGTAGGAGTGGAGTACCTCTGTATTTGGCACTGGTGTGACAGCTGCTGGAATATAGTGTCCAATTCTAGTACACACAATTCAAGAAGGATGCTGATAAACTGGAAATGGTTCAGAGAAGGGCTACGAGAATGATTAAAAGATTAGAAAACATGCCTTACAGTGATAGAGTCAAATAGCTCAATCTATTTAGCTTAACAAAGAGAAGGTTAAGGGGTGACTTGATTACAGTCTATAAAGTATGTACATGGGGAACTATTTAATAATAGGTTCTTCAATCTAGCAGAAGAAGGTATAACATGATCCAAAGTCTGGAAGTCAAAGCAAGACAAATTCAGACTGGGAATGAGGTGTACATTTTTGCCAGTGAGAATTATTAACCATTGGAACAATTTACCAAGGGCCATGGTGGATTCTCCATAACTGACAATTTTGAAATCAAGATTGGATGTTTGTCTAAAAGATATGCACTAGGAATATTTTGGGGGAAAACTCTATGGCCTGTATTAAACAGGAGGTCAGACTAGATTATCACAATGGTCCCTTTCTGGCCTTGGAATCTATTACTCTAAATGATTACTTCTGTTTTGAAAATGGGATTTAAACTGGATTTAAAATATCCTGAAGTATCTAAATGTTAAAAAGGATTATTTGCGGAGAACTTATCCTTTAAAATACAGCAATTTATTTGCTTCTTTCATTTGTAACACACTCTGGAACTCTAACTTAGCCCACATGAGAGCTAAATATATTATGTGAACCACTAACCCAGGTAAAAAAGAAAAGGAGTACTTGTGGCACCTTAGAGACTAACAAATTTATTTGAGCATAAGCTTTCATAAGCTACAAGTTGCATCCGATGAAGTGAGCTGTAGCTCATGAAAGCTTATGCTCAAATAAATTTGTTAGTCTCTAAGGTGCCACAAGTACTCCTTTTCTTTTTTGCGAATACAGACTAACACAGCTGCTTCTCTGTAACCCAGGTAACTAAAGCAGGAAGAAGAGATTGAAATGCTCCTCTAGTCTTACTGCCAAATTTGGCCTTAGCTTTCTCCCGGTGTGAGTATACTCAATGCAGCAGGGTTACTCAGGTGGGTAGTAAGGGCAGGATTTTCCCCACAATAAAGAACTGCCTGACAGAAGGAACCTTCTATTATTCTGAGTAAGAGTGAATGAGACACAATGGTAGTGACACTCTGGCCTTTCTTTTCATCTGCAGGGTTGCTGGAGATACTGCAAATACACAAGGAGAATATGGCAGTTGAATGCATACAGGCATGAAGGAGGACTTGTTCAGCTACAGTCGCAGGCCAGTTTCATCTTTTCATAGGCAGAGGAGTATGATGGCTGCAGACATATGTCAGGCATGAAACAGACCCTCTTCAAGTGCTCTGGTCAGCCTGCTTCACGCCTGCACAAGCATTATGCAATGGCTGTAGGCATACAATAGTGCTTCTGCATTTGTACAGCAGCTGAACACGACTGTTTTGCCATTAGAGATATAAAACAGTGGAAATATAGGTACATAGTAGGTATTTTGGTTTGACCAGGAATATAGTCAAAGACGGGAAATAAAGGTATACAACACAAAAAAGAAGTGACCCATTCCTTTAACATTTTGATTTCCTTGATCTGACTTTGATGTAAATATGAAGGTGTTCTTAATGGCTTATAGAAAAGGAGTACTTGTGGCACTTTAGAGACTAACAAATGTATTAAATAAATTTGTTAGTCTCAATTTGTTAGTCTCTAAGGTGCCACAAGTACTCCTTTTCTTTTTGTGACTACAGACTAACACGGCTGCTACTCTGAAACCTGTCATTATAAATGGCTTATGGGAGATGTAAGCTGCAGCTGAACAAGTAAGACCAACTAATTTGGAAGTAGCTCAAGTACTGGTCTGCTATTTAGGCCCCAATATTCAGATCACACACTGTATGCTCAAGACTTTTTAACATAGTGGAAATTGATATAATAAAAAAGTTTAACTTCATGAAGAAATCATTCCCAATTACCTTTGCCACATTAAATTATTCAACACACTGCATACAAATGCACCTTGCCTTGAAAGATTTTATAATTAATGAAATGCCCTCTTCCACTGCCTATAGCAGAAATAAAATGCAGAAGTTATTTTAACAGGTTGTGCCTCACCACAGCACAATTATGTGGTGAGTTAGTAATGAAAGAAAAACTGTCTGCCCCACAGCCTGAGCAAAGCAAACTTTAGAACTTCTCCTTCCACAATTCTGCAAGCAGCATTTCATACTATAGATAGACAAAGAACTAATTTAATCTCCTTCTAACCAGAATGGTGCATTGAGGTTCAATGTCAGCCCTGACATAAGCGAATGCAGCTCCTATTGAAGTAAATGGGACAGATTTGATTTCAATTAGAATAGGTTGCATACGAATTAACACTAAGGGCAGAATATGCCCCACAGTAGCAAAAGTGCAAGGATCACACAGGGGTTGTGCAGGGCATGCCAAGATCAATTATTCAAGAACTCATGCAGTCATTCTTAACCTGGGTGTTGGAAACATGAACTGAACATAAACCAATTTGGTGATGTCTGCCTGAATCTTCAGACAGCTTGCAACAAAAGTTCTGAAAACGGGGATCCTCAGTTTGGACGTTGTGATCTCCCAGCTGGTCATGTATGGATGTCACGAGTCACAACTATCCTGCCCTTCCAATGTTGCTAAATTTGAGAGGGGTCTCATCTAAATCCAGGCTAAATGGGAGCTGATGTCTTTTTAAGATAAAAGGGGCTCTCAGCACTGAAAAGTTGAGAACTGCTGCTTTAATGCAATGATCATGTCTGATTTAAGACATTCACTCTTCTATCTTGTAGATTTCATGCATAATCTCTGCAGCATGTGTTTGTGATCCATGTATTTTTGCCTGCATGTGGTCCTAATATGGATACTTACAGAACAGCTTTAATTAATATAGATGCAGAGTTATAAAAAACTAGCTACCTATACTTGCACAGTTCCTCTCCCCCTAGCCCCCCACTTTTTAAATTATTATTATTTGACATGATGAAACAATGGCAGTAGTTCCAGGTATAATGTCACAGAATGGTTGATTTAACTTTTCCAGCAGGAAAATGGAACACCAGAAAGAAGTGCTTTCTGAAGGGGGTACTTCCAAGATGATACTAAATAGCAGCAAGGCACTTGACAGGGCCTTAGGGACTGCAGATGGTGAATCAAAATCTGTGTTACCAAGTTTGCTTATGTTGAAAATTATCTTTTTTTTAATAGAGATATTTTAGAAATATGGATGTTAATGATGTTCATATATTTCCCAGCAGGAAATTAGCTTTTTTTTCACACTCAGAGGCAGTTGGGGGATAACAGTAAGTCCGAAAAAATTAACAAGATTAAAATATTTTCAACTTTTTCTCCCAATACGGTATCACATACCAAATGACTCACTATTCTATGTAATCATGAAAAAATCCATAATTAGTGTAGGCGCATGCATACTTCCTTTGAAATCTTGTATGGAGTAATTAATTTTCTGAGAACCAATTTTATATGCACTTTCTTCACCACCCTGAACTACTCCTTTAATAATGTTGTCTGAATTGCTTGAATCAACAGATGGAAGCATTTTTTTTAAAATAAGGTACAAATGGTACTAACTATGCAATGTGCTATACTCTTTTAGCTGTCCCTGTTAAAATTTCACATTCGAATTTCATTATAATATCACCATATGTACATTTTATACTGTTATGTTGATTAAAGATTTGTAATTTTTAAAAAAATGTTGACCCAATTTCTCATTCATTTCATGTCTATATTCTATTAAAATTAAAACAAAACATTTTAAACAAGGGGCAATACTATAATATTTTACACATAAGCCTCTTTCTTTAATTTATTACAAATTACCTTCATATGTGAAGAAAAAAATATTTCCTTTTTTTTAAATTGCAGTTCTCAACTGACAATATAAAAACTGGAGTATTGAAATTTTTACCCAGATCCACATTAAATGCTGAAGCTGAGAGTTTATGAATAGCTATTTCACTCAGATTTGATACTGTCAAAGGTAGGTTATGTTTGAGAAGGACAAGATTTTGATACTTTTGTAAGTGTCCTATGCAAATATAATTTTGTGATAAGAAAAAGAATGAAGAATTTTAAGTTCTAATTTCTTTTCAGACTGTTTAAATATTACATGGGCAATATGTACTAGAGTGAAACAACATTTTAAGCCTCTATTAAATAACACTGAACAAAATTAATACACACCACACTCTTCTAATATTGTATGTTAAAAATGAAGAGAACTACATTTCTTATAGAGAAAAATTGTACTTACAGTATCAGATATCTTTGTACTCTCATTTGCATTCGCCTAATTTCAAGACTTAGAGTATTTCTTCTTTTCATCTCACATACAAGTGGATACAAGTAGCTTCAACCCTTTATTTTCAGACAGTTTCCTTCAACCAGACTGTCTCACAAATGAAAGAGCTTCATCACTTGAACAAGTCCAAAAACCTTGAGAAATTCACGCACATTCATCTCTTTTTACAGTATTTCACAGAGGTAAGAAAAAATACTTCCTTACTTTGTGTTACATTTCAGAAACTTTAAATGGTCTAATATCCTATTCCTTTTCAACATACCACGAAGTGCTAAATGGTAAGAATTACATTACTGCCGCTCCTTAGATTATGACTGATAAGGTGAGCCTTTTACATTTATATTGAGTTCTGAAGAGCTGATGCTATACTGGTCTAATAATTAATAATTAATGGAGCCAAATTACAGCCCCAGAAGGATACAGTCACTTTTACTTGTTCTTTCATATTCCACTGATTTATGTATGACAGTGGAGGAGCCTGAGCAAAGGAAAAAGTTAAAACTTCTACTTTAGGCTTAAAATTAATTCCTTTTTCTGTCCTTGCAAAAGAGGTACTGTATACAACCCCATTTCTGTCAAAATAAATATAAGTGCCATTAATGAAATCTCAGAACATAAATAAAATTTATAAAAAATTAACTTTCTCAGAAATTTGGATATTAAGGCTGATGATAATTCTCAACACAAATATCTCTCTTTTTTATCCCAGAAATGCTGTATGGCCATTCAACGATCCATTAGTCTTCATAACCTCTTCTCAAGGCTCCCTTTTTCCTGTTGTCTTACATGCATCCCTTCATGGACTGATTTTCCAATCCAGTCTCTCTGGCCCCCATCCTCTTCTTGTTTTTCTTCATGACTTCTGATGTGAAGCCCAAACATGGAAACAATGAAAAATGACAGACTAAGAGGTTTGTAGGCTAACCACTTCATATTGGTTTCTCAAGCACACCTTAGTTGGGATTTTCAAAAGCGCATAATTCCCATTTTCAAAAGTGACAGTTAGGCCAGATTTTTAAAAGTATTTAGGTGTCTGAAGACACAGATAGTGGCCTTTTTAAAAGCACACAGCCTTACTCTCGGAAACCACTGAACTGTTTTGGCTGAAATGTTCCAAAACAATTCACCCTGAGGCAGATGTCCACCATGATAAGGTTCAGCCCAAATTGTTTGGCTAAATCAGGTAAGCCCTCTAGTGGGCCGGGCCAGTTTGTTTACCCGCTGCATCCACAGGTTCGGCCGATTGCAGCTGCCACTGGCTGCAGTTCACAGCTCCAGGCCAGTGGGGGCTGCAGGAAGTGGTGTGTGCTGAGGGATGTGCTGGCTGCTGCTTTCCACAGCCCCCATTGGCCTGGAGCAGTGAACCACGCCCAGTAGGAGCTGTGATTGGCCGAACCTGTGGACGTGGGAGGTAAACAAACCGGCCCGGCCCGCCAGGGGGCTTACCCTGGCGGATGGCGTGCCAAAGGTTGCCGATCCCTGGGCTAAGTTATAAGCAATTGAAAACTGGATTTTATAATAGGAAATATCAGGCAACCTTAATAATAGGCCCACCAGCCTTATAACCTGCTTGAATGAGGCATGCTCAGAGTCTCTAAACCAGTGGTGGGCAACCTGCGGCCCATCAGTGTAATCCTCTGGTGGGCCGCCAGATCGTTTGTTTATATTTGCACGGCTGCCCGCAGCTCCCAGTGGCCGCAGTTCGCCGTTCCCGACCAATGGAAGCTCTGGATGACCCTGACGGGCCGTCTATTTCTTTTTAAAAGCCATTTTAATTTTCAGTGTTTACAGGGACTAATGAATAATAATTAATGTTTTGATAACGGACACTAGAATTGTATGAATAAATGGTTATAGAGGGGGTTATCATGTAGATTTAATCTGGGAGAAAAATAAAATAGGGTTTGAGATAAGACTGTATTAAACCACTCTATACCCTCTTATCGTGTCTTCTAGTTCATTCTCTTATCTGCTTAGTATGTTTGGACTGGATACCTGCTATTTTATTTGAATAGGCGACAGATATCCAATTACCCAAATAAGGATAGTCTCTCTATTTTGTAACTATTGTATAATGCTAGTATGATGTCCACTGCTACTTTACCATGAAAGCCAAAATTAAATCCTTAAAAAGATAAAGCTGCCATCTATATCAGAGACTAGCTATTGAAAGTCTGCAAGAAACACCTGTTATTAAAGTTTTAGGCCAGATAACAGCCATTAAGTCTTCTGATTGGCACTTCATATTTTACAAAGCCACAAAATATGCTTGAACAACACTATATTTTCCATAAAACATAATGGAACTCATGCTATTTAAAAAGGATTCATTTGAAATCTGAGTTTTGGCAAGACTTCGAGCAAAATCTCCCACTCTAAGCAATATACGAGGAACCATTATTTAGAACAGGGGCGGGCAAACATTTTGGCCTGCCCCATTTGGCAGGGTTGCGAAATGGTATGGAGGGCCGGGTAGGGAAGGCTCTGCCTCCGCAAACAGCCTGGCCCCTGCCCCCGTCCGCCCCTTCCCACTTCCTGCCACCCTCAGAACCCCCAACCCATCCGACCCCCCCTGCTCCTTGTCCCCTGACTGCCCCCTCCCGGAACCCAATCCCCTATCCAACCCCCCCCCGCTCCCTGTCCTCTGACTGCCCCAACCCCTATCCACACCCCTGCCCCCTGACAGGCCCCCCAGGATCCCTAACCCATCCAACCCCCCCACTCCTTGTCCCCTGACCTCCTCCTCCCAGGTCCCCGTCCCTAACTACCCCCCCAGGACCCCACCCCCATCCACTCTCCCTGCTCCCTGTCCCCCCCCAGGATCCCCCGACCCATCCAACCCCTCACTCCTTGTCCCCTGACCGCCCCCTCCCAGGACCCCCGTCCCTAACTACCCCTCCAGACCCCACTCCATCCAACCCCCCCCGCTCCCTGTCTCCTGACCACCCCCATCCCCAAACCACCACCTTTCCCCTGACTTCCCCCTGGGACCTCCTGCCCCTTATCCACCCCCCCTCCCCCTTACCATGCCGCTCAGAGCGGCAGCACAGGCTTATTGGAAAGCCTAGGAGGTGGGTGGGCGCAAGCAGCGCTGTCCGCACAGTGCTGTACCTACAGGGGAGGGGGACAGCAGGGTGGTGGAGGGGACGGGGACTAGCCTCCCCGGCCAGGAGCTCAGAGGCCGGCCATAGTTTGCCCCCCTCTGATTTGGAAATTAAAATGGCCGGCTGAATTCCAGGTTATTTATTCGGAGTTAATTTTGCACTGTAGAAATCTCACAAAAGCACTCTCAAGCAGTTTGATTCATTTTTAAAAACAAATTGAAACTGCTGTTGGGAAGAAAACTCTTCTTGTTTGAATTTTGAGAATGTTGTGTAGGGGTAAAATTTTCAAAAGTGCCTTAAGTCTTAACATTGGGCTAAGTCATTTTTGAAAATGTGACTTAGGCTCCTAAGCCAATCAGGAGCTTTTGAAAAGTTTATCCTAATTCTGTTTATATTTATTTATTTAGTCTGTTTTGAAAAGATTATGTTGGATTTTGTAGACTCAAAATGTAAAGTCCTGCAGGGTGCCATATATATATATATATATATATATATATATATATATATATATATATATATATATATCTATATCTATATCTTAAAGTATGCACACAAGTGTTTACACATTTCAGATTCAAGTGAACAGCCAAATTGGCTGAGGCAATAGTGTTTGTGGTGGGCACTCGGATTGAAAAATTTAAGAAGTCTCCAGCCCTTTCTAAATTAACCAAATTTAAACCAGTCGTATCTGCCTGAGCTATTGACAGCCTAGATTAACAGGGACAATCCGCAGTTTAATGATGATAATTTAAATGTTAACACTCCATACTATTTCACTGCAGAGCAAAGTACACAAGTACACAATCATATAATGAAGGTCTGCACAATTCACTGTGAATGGCATTTGTTCTGGCATTTCAGACAGGCAGAGTTTAGGAGAGTAACTTTACAGGGAATGATCTGGGGGGGGAAGTGGAAATATATGTGCAATTCTGCATGTTTGTAAGTGGAGGCCTGAAACATTTTTCAATCTTGAGAGTTTCATTCAATTGAAAGCATGTGTTGACTATTAACAGGCAACTGATACCTAATTATCTGTATCTGCTTTTTAAATGTAAGGTAATTAGGCCAATAGAGTTGAACTGTTATTAATAAGTATCCTGTGCTAAACATGTTCTTGAGCATGATCTGAAAATGGTTCCATGAAATAGGTTATTTTATATATGTAACCCCCAAGGGGATTACCTAGCTTCCTGGGGCTCGGTCTGCTGGCAGCTCAGGGAGAGACACACTGTCCCGGCAAGGCAGACTCAGAGTCTGCCAGGCAATCAACAGGGAGTGAGAGGCCCTTCTCAGGGAGTCAAGGAAAGGGGAGAAGCCATTTTTGAGTCAGTCTGGAGCCAGCCAGAGCAAAAGCAGGACTGGCTGTGTGGGGAGCTGGTGAATCCCAGGCCTGCATGCAGAGTTCCCTCTGAGAACTGGCCTGTAGGGACCTGAAAGCAAGATCCCTCCACTGGGCTTTTCCTTCTCCACTGATGACTCCCAGTTTGTAGAGTTTTGCTGGGAAGCTTCCCCAGCGAGGCTGAGTTAGCCCTCCAGCTCCCTAGGTGAGACCACTCGCCACATGGTCAGCTCTGCTCAGTCTGCTAGTCCAGGGCGGCTGCCTGCTCTCTGTGTGTGTGTGTGTGTGTGTGTGGACACTGGGCTAGGAGACTAGAGTTTGGATTTTAGTACAGTTGTGTAATCTGCACCTGGAACCCTGCACCCCTTTGTGGTGAGGGGAAATCCTGAGACTGAAGCCACCTTATTCCTGCCTGACGAGGATCCCTGCCAGCAGAGATCAGCCCCCTGCAGTGTCTGGAGTTCAGAGTCATCTCTGAACCTGAGGATCATTCATGGAGTTTGTGAATGCACCATCTTAGTCAGTCAGTCACGGAATTTGTTTTGGGGACCCCCCCACTCCCTGAACTGTGTCCTTAAACCAGGGAGTGAGGGTTTGGTGATTTTATAACCTGCTGCATATTAAACCGGTGGAGGGATTTACCACTTTCTCCCACTTGTGAGTCCTTTGGGCTGTACTGAACCCAGTCAGCCACATTGCTAAACCACTGCAGAGAAGAATTTTGTGGTCATGGGGTGGGACTGGCCATTTGGAAGAGGGACTTCTAAGAAAGACCCTGGTATAAGCTTTATAAATCAAATCACTGTATGTGAACTAAGAATTTCTAAATGGCATTCTAATCTCATCATTTTGAACAAGATTATGTAGGTTTAAAACATGGGTACTAATCTAGCACAGTCCAGTTTTAAAACCAATTCAGTTCGCATTATGTTCTTGAGAAACATTGTTTTCTGCCTTCTAAAGAGGCTCGCAGAGCAGGTACAATATAATGGGAGAGGCATCAAGAACAATAGAGACCAACAGCAAAGGAGACCTCAGCAGAAGCATTGCATCTTTTTGGAAGACAGAAACATAACATAAAACCTCCTGTGAGAAATAGCAATCTCATCCTCAAAAAAACAAATTTAAGGTAAATTTAGAAGTGTATGTTTATCAAAGACTATTTATCTTCACTGGCAATTCTATTTATGCTACATTTTTTTTCCTGTGGATTTAATAATGTTCCTCTCTAAACAAAATGCATCCGATGAAGTGAGCTTATGCTTAAGAAAGCTTATGCTCAAATAAATTTGTTAGTCTCTAAGGTGCCACAAGTCCTCCTTTTCTTTTTGCGGGTACAGACTAACCCAGCTGCGACTCTGAAACCTGAGGTCAATTTGTAGCTTTTGAATTCACACAGTCATTAGTAGCTGCGCATCTGTACTTCCTGTCACTCGATATGATAAAAGATACGGATGCCATTTGCAAAGATTCTGGTAGGAATTCAATCTGACTGTCATGTGCACACATCCTGCCATTTTATGTACAATTTCTTAGCCCTTCATTCAAATGAAAGCTTGTGTTGCCTGAATTCAGACTTTAAAGCTGAGATTTTTTGAAACCATTTACAGGACTTGGACATCTAGTGTAAAATTTTCAAAAGTGATTTAGGATCAGATTTTCAAAGGTATTTAGCCTAAAGATATGGATAGGTACTTGGTGAAATTCTCAAAAGCAGGTTAGCTGCTTCAATACCATTGAAGTGAATTGCAGTCAATGGGAATTAGGTAACTAACCTGCTTAAGCACATTTGAAAAAGTCTATTAGGTATCTATCTCCACCTCTAGGAGCCTAAATGCCTTTGAAAACTTGGCCATTAGTGACTTAGGAGTCTTAGCCTCATTTTAAAAAGTGATTTAGGTGCTGCGGGAGCCTAAGTATCATTGAAAGTCAATTGGAATTAGGCTCCTGAGTGCCTAAATCTCTTTTGAAAATGGGGTTTAGATGCTTTTGAAGATATTACCCACAAATCCCATTATGTTTAATGGGAATTGGACTTTCAAACCCCACCCCTCCCAGCAGCATTGAAAATCCCACACTCAAATGTTACATTTGCACAACTAAAATAGGTATTTAAATAAATGAATAAATAATACAACACTTGCTTAATGTATTGCTAAATTGGCACAGTAAATGAATAAAGCAATAATATACATTTTCAGTCAGAAGGTAAAAGCAAAGCCACAATAGAGAACATAGAACATATGCAAGGATTTGAGCTTGAAAACACAGTTAGTGGTTCTTTAGTAGACAGACTCTATTCATGTAAAGTCTAAACCAATTAAATATAATTTAATCTTTTCTCTCATCTGACAAAATCACCCTTCCCCACTGACAGATTAGTTTTAAACTGCTGCCTTATTTTTCTCACATCTAGTTGCGAAACTGCCATCCTACAGAAACCATTAAAAAATCCTATGAGTTGTTTTCTCCCCTCATTGTGAATGTGATGCAACTACACATGCATATAAAAAGAAGCGCAAGTACTGTATCTCTACACATATACACAACTTACATATATGCATCCCTATTCCTATCACCTAACAGATGGTCAAGTTTAACAGTCCTAATATGGGTAGAATTCTTGTTGATTTAAAAGGGCAGTAGCCTCCATGAAAACTGAAGGATGAGGTTCATGTGCAGCAGAGTGTGCATGTGCACATCAAATATACAAGTTTGTTGCTAAAGGGGATTTAAATTAATCAAAAGGGTTCAGTGTGTCACCAGTGTGGATTTTTTCTTGGAAAATATAAATGATTTTCATGATAGGCTTCCACTGCTGTGTCATTTAAACTTCAGACTAAAAAAATGGACACACATACTGAGCTGAGCAAAGTTCATCCATTCTTAGGAACAGACAATGTGTGCTCCATGAATAAAGCTGCAAATGCAATGTCTCCAATTAAAGAACATCTATACTGCTTCATGTGCTCAGCTGACTTTTTCTTTTTTTTTTTACTGTATTATCTATGAAAATTGCTGGTAATTACTACATCTGCATTGTCTTTGCTGCCAGGTTTTAAAAAAAAGTATAATGAAGCACAGCTGTATCTCCAGAGTTAACTTCAAATTATACTCAACTCTAGTGAGAGCGATGTGTCAACTGAACCTCACATTGCTAAGAGAGCATTAGATAGATTGGCAAAATGCCAGGCTAAATTTGAAATTAACCCTGGAAATTTTCTCTGTCAGCTAAATATTTAATCTGTTTATAATCTACATTTCCTCTAAACAGCATCATATTTCTTACCTTATATCATTTACTATTTCCATGCCATGCTGCTGAGCTGAAATGTATGTTCAAATAGAAAAGCGGATTTTTCTGAACTGAGATGTTTAAGAGACTGACCTTATTATACTTCAGTCTTCATTCATTATTACCAGAACAATTTAAAATCAGTTTGTCGTATCTGCACGGTGTTCTGGAAACTAGGACCTCTGAACCAAGAAATCAGCTCTCTGCTCTTTCCAAGTCTTTCAATGAGACAAAACTGAAATACTGACCAAATGTCATTATTAAATATCTCCGGCCCTTTTCCCAAGAGTAGAGGTCTTAGCCCCATTGTTCTAGTCAAATTTCTATTTCAGTAATTACAGTCTGCTATCCTAAATTCCTTATGTAATATCAGTTGAATAAGCTGTAGCTCACAAAAGCTTATGCTCAAATAAATTTGTTAGTCTCTAAAGTGCCACAAGTACTCCTTTTCTATTCTTCCCTGTCTCTCCTAAAGCATTATGGAGAGTCATCATGTGCTGTTCAACAGATGTCACTTTTCACCCTAGAGGTAGCTGCATTTCTGTACTGGGTAAAGTGATTCCTGCAATGCTGTATAGTTTACAATCTATGTATAATAATATAATGTTGTTAGGGATCATTTGGGAGAAACATGGTAGCAGATGCAATAAATGTAAATTGCCATTCCTTTCTCGTGTGTCTTGTTGATACCCACTAGGAAATAAGATATGCAGAAATAAGTTTTTCCTTCAGATGTCTTCATCATGTCTGTCTGAGCATATAATTAAATTAGCAACAAGCATCTTAGCAATTGTAAAGACATTTACCCTGATAGTAGTCTTATCCTGTAATACAAAATATGTTTTATTTACATTCTTTCAAAAGCTAGAAAAAATTGGCTTGTATCATAGTTACCTATGACATATTTTAAATATCTGATTATAGAAGTGTAGGACTGGTGCTTCAGAGGGAATGAACAGATGGACCATTGGTCTGACGCAGTATAGCTGTTCTTATGATCTTAACAACCTTTCACGTACTTGAAAACTATAATGTTCCTCTTTGTCTTCTCTTCTTGAGACTAAACAAACCCATTTTTTTTAATCTTTCTTCATAGATCATGTTTACTTTAAATCATTTTTGTTGTTCTCCGCTGGACTTGCTCCAATTTGCCCACATCTTTCCTGAAATGCGGCACCCAGAACTGGACACAGTACTCCGGTAGAGGCCTAATCAGTGTGAAGTAGAGTAGAAGAATTACTTCTTGTGTCTTTGCTTACAATACTCCTGCTAACACATCCCTGGATGATTTTTTTGCAACGGTTTTACACTGTTGACTTATATTTAGCTTGTGATCCCCCAGATATTAGCTCCATCTAGGCTGTATTTCTCTAGTTTGTTTATGAGAAGGTCATGAGAGACAATATCAAAAGCCTTCCTAAATTAAAAATTTACCACATCTACAATTTCCCCCATAACCACAATCCTTATTACCCTGTTAAAGACAGATAATAGGTTGATTTGACATGATTTATTCTTATACAACATGCACTATAGTCATGGATACAGTAAAAGACAGATTTAAGTTCAGCTGCACAGAATGCACATTACTTGGGGAAAGGAATGTCTTTTTATCCCTTGGTTGCCTGAAGTGTATATACCAAGTTATCAATATTCTCAGGTTGTCTTATGGGAGTGCCTAGAAGTCTAACCAAGATTGCAGCCCTATTATGGTAGGCATTGTGTATAACATAGAAGAGTTAGTCTCTTCCCCAAATAGTTTACAGTGTAAATAGAGAAGACAGGGAAAGGAAGTATTATCATTTTCAATTTGCAACTGGGTTATTGTCATACGGAGAAATTAAGTCATTTGGCCAAGGTCACATAGGTAGTCTTTGGTAGAACTAAGAATTGAATCAGATCTTTTGAGTCTTAGTCCAGTGCTTTAACCACAAGACCAGCTTTTCCTGCCTAAGTACTGTTAATAAGTAATCATTTTGCCATGTTAAGCAATAAATGTTGTGGAAGGGCAGAGAATATACTGGATGGAAGAGTGTAAACAGAGACACACACAAACATTAGGGCCTGGTTCTCAGAAGTGGATCCAGGCCCAAATAGGTCCTGTGTATGCTCAGCACTTCTGAAAATCTGGCTCCTGTACTATATTTGATTGTGCTTCAGTCTTGTCTATATTCGATTCCATGGGAGTTCTAAGTTCGTATTTGAAATTAGTAAGCCTCCAAGATAGATATGTCCGCACATCAGAACTGCGCCACACACTGTAATTAAAGAACATTTTCATTTCCGACACTAGAAAACTTTCCCAGTATGAGACTGTTCATTTAATCCCTGAATAAAAGCACTTCAATATGGCAAAACCTCACAGAGATCCCCTGCACATGCAGCAAAAAATACACCTGGGTAAAATTAACCTAGCCACTGAATATTATTGTATATTCTAGAAATAATATATTTTTACATTTGTATAAGGCCTTTCATCTCAAAAGGATCCCAAAGTACCTTACAGTTACACACACACACGCACACACCTGTGGACCTTAAAATTGATCTGTCTCCAGGGTAGATGGCACCAACCGATGCACAGCATGCTGCACAAAAGGGGAGAGAAAAATAACCTGCACCTAACGGCAACAGGGCAAAGTGCTACTCTTACCAGAAGTGCCATAAGATTTTTAAGGCTTATGCGTAACAGACAGATTCTTGGTTCTTAATACCCTGCTACAGTATATTGCATGGAAGTCAATTTTTTTATTATTGAAGGATGAAGACCATATTCCACCCAGAGGGTATACAAACCTCTGGATCCATCAAGGCTAGCTATTTGAAACCCGATACTACAGGCATAGCTATTCTGCCCCTCCAGCGGCAATGAAAATATTTCATTTACTAGGAAAAATAATGTACAGACAAACTGGTATCCTAATATATCCGCCACAAAGCACCCCTCCAACTTTACTTGCACACTGAAATAAAAAAAAGGGCTTTGCAAAGGAAGATAAACATCATTATCCCTACTTCGCAGGTGGGGACACTAAGGCACAAGGCAGTGAATTAGATGCCAAGATGTCACTAACACAGTCAGGGATAGAACCTAGATGACCTGACTTCCACTCCAATGCCCTATATACTGTACCACACTGCCACTCCAACAGGTTCTGCTAAATCATAGGTCCATACTTAGCAGCTCATGATATACTAATTTTGATTAAATACAATTTTACACCAGCCTGCCATTTGTAAAAAACACAAAACAAAACAATAAACAAAGTATTACAAGATTTTTTTGCCATATAGAGAGTAATTTCTTTGTTTGCTGTAACTCGTGTTTCTGCTGCGCTTTTCAGCACAATACTAATCTTGCTTTCTCTTCTGAAAATAAAAAAGAAAGTCACTGTGAACAACAAGGACACCAACCTGACCTTTCCCAGGCAGACATCACATCGCTGAAGAAAAAAGCTGTAACGCTGCACAGCAAAAACACAGCCACGCTGCCACCACAGGGCATGTGTGTGGGTAAGAGGGAGACAGAGAGAGGTTGAGACAGGCAGGCACTGCTGAACATCCAATTAATGTACTCTACATAAGGCACAATTTGGTATATATATTACAGGTGCTTAGATAGTGAACAAGCCACTCTATTTGGTACCTATCAGATAGCAAGGTTATCAGGGTAAAAATCTTAATCTGCTGCATGTAAAACCACTGGATAGTGTATCAGGAATTCAAGTATTACAGTGATACATTTTTCTATTTTAGTTACACTAGTAATGTAACTCTACATCTGCATTTCACAAGGATGGACAGGCAAAAGGAGGGTGCGATAATAAAAGACATCAACTCAGTAGTCAAGTAGGATAAAGGTGCAATGACACAACTTAGCAGCATGCTGAAGGACAGACCTGGCAGCAACAGCTGGACAGAATCTCAATGCAACAAGGAGACAGGAACAAAATTTATGAATTGGTTGAATCATTTTTTTTTAAAGAGTAAAAATTAACCTTCAATCATATCATGTATAGGAATGATGAGATACTGTAGCTATGTATCAAAGGTTTCCATCACAATATAGTCTGAGCTTCATATACAGTCATTAAGATTCATATAGAGTGGCCCATATTGTTTGCACAACTCTTCAAGACAGCCAATTCCTTTACTTTAATTCTTCCTCTCCAGTTTTAGTAGGAATGTATTTGCAAAAAAATGAGGACAGTATCATTTACAGAGCTGCTGAGCACTCACTGCTCCTAGTAATTTTGATTAAAATCTGCACACCTGAAAATCAAGCCCCGATAACAATCACGCTTGAGCTCTTATCTCCTCCAATAGGTTGTTCCATAGTCAAGCACACTTGGACAAGAACACCTTATCTCCAGTTCTCAAGAGTTATACCCTTATCTGCATTTTCCCAGAAAAGTACAGCTGTCTCGATGACCCTGATGCAGCCAAGCTCCAAACTACTGCAGCATTTAAGATTAAGGGGTTTGATTTGATGCCAGAAGTAACCAGGAACCAGTAAAAGATGTGGAGTACCAGTGAGATATGTTCTCCAAGTGCTCCTGAGGAGGGGAACAGGACAAACTGGCTGGGGTTTCTCTATTGTACCCACCTTCAGCCATAGATACTGTGCTGTAATTTATTGTTGTTGACATTCAGCTGTTCTTGACATCTCAGCTATTGTATTTCTAATTGTGTTTGTTTAGTAACCGGTTTGCATGTGTTCTATATCCATTGATATGGAGGGATGCTTTGCCCTGAAAAATATGGGATGAGAGGTTTTTATTGTAAGGTTGTACAAATGTTTTGGGATCAATTTTGCCTAGCACAAAAATAGGTTAGCCAAAGAAGGAAAATTATTGAACAGTATGTTGAAAGAGTGGCGTTCCGGCAATGCAGGAACAGCTGTTCTTTTCCAATTGATATATTTAGGACAGACATAACTAGAGCTAGGAGAACATCTGGACAAAACCCGAAGTATTTAATATTTCCAAGAAACTCAGTGAAATGGATGATTTATAGTTTTTACATTTTATAGTGCCATCTCGCTTTATGGAATTTAGATAACAAAAAATCCTTACAGTTTCGTATCATAAAAATAGTGTAAAGGTGGTGATAAAAAAGTCAACCCAGCTTAGAGCTGCTCTGCAAGCAATCCAAGTCTGGGTCAGGAGTACTCTGTATATTGCTTAGCGGCTGCTACTGATTCCTTCCTGGCTAAGCATCTTTTAGACTCTGCCCTCAAGCATGAAATCAGAGCCAGGTCATTACAAAGAAAACAATCAGAAAATTAAATTGCTAAGCTGAATTATTTAATATCTTTTAAAATTAAGAAAGCTGAAAATAATATTTTAAGATCCCATCTCAGGGGGGCTGAATGATGGTCCTGGTTGATGCCTTATTTGCCATGGAAGTGCTATTTTAGTCCTCTATGGGCAGAGACCACACAAGTGGGCCTTCTGCATTGCTGGCATACTGCAGGGTAGAAGAGGGCTCTGAATAGGCTGGCAGAATCAAGCTGAAGCATGACTGGGAGAGCCATAATTGTTTAGATATAGAGGCTCAAAGCCCACATGGTTTGGAAACAGCATGGTAGCAGCCACTGTTCCAATTTGTAGGCTGGAACTGAGTCACAGCTCAGCCTGCTCTTCAACCTCATGGTCTGCTCAGATAGATCTCATTCCTTCCATCCTCTACACAAAGCCTAATTAGTCTGGTTTTGTTTGCAGGGAGGGATAGATGCAAACCCACTTTCTAAAAAAACCAAACAGAAAACAAAAACGCAAACTATGGGCTTGATCTAAAGCCTACTGAAGTGAGAGAAAGACTCCCCCTTGCCATCAATGGCCTTTGGTTCCAACCCTATCCGAACATTATTTCTTCCTTTGCTTATCTGCCAAGCCCAGACATCACAATTCTTTATTGTCTCTGCAGCAAAGCAGGAAGCATTTTCCTGTACGCCTTTTATTGTATAATTGTGATTGTACCATTAGTTTGGGGAAGACACAGTAGCTATCAGGTAAGCGAAGGAGGAACTGATGTACAAATATATAGACTTGTCATTTGGACAGTGTCATGAATTTGCAGGTCTTCATTGTGTTGTCGTTCTGACAAGAGCTACAGAGCTCACATATCTTCATACCAAGTGTCATGAAATTTTAAAAAATATAAAAAAGAAATATTGCTATTAGGGAGTACTCTGAACTATGAGATGTTATACATACACAGAGAAAGTAAATACAGCTGTTGACAATAGTTGATTCAAAATTTCCATTGCTTCCAATATAATGGAGCCCCAGTCTATGTATGTCCACTCCCCATTTTCAAGAGTATGTATATAGTTGCTTAATTATTGCATTCTGTTATACATCAGGAACAGCTCAACTTGTTTCAACCGTAACAAAAAAAATCATGATAATAGATAAAAATGTCATTTTAAGGAAGACATCAGGGAACCAAAAGGATCATTTCTGCTTTTTCCAAATTAAGCTTGCAAAACTTTAAGCTGTAAGTGAAAATGCCATATATTGCATTGCAATGAATTTCCAATAATAGTATCTACTTTATATTGGTACAAACAAACTTAGTCTTAATTAGGTTGACCTTTAAAGAGCTTTTCAGGAACTGGAGAACTTTAAATTCTTTAAAATACGATGCATTCACATTCCAGTCTGCTCAAACAAAATTATAAAAGCTTTGAACACACACATCTTGGGCCAATGCAATCCCTTGTGTAATTCAGCTGAAGTCAACTGAGTCAGGCCTGGGATCAATTTTGGTTCCCTTATATTAGAATTTCAACTCTCATGTACTTGGGAATACTTGCAGCAAATTCTGTATGCACATGTTTATATGGGATACAGTAAAATATTTCATTTGTGATATGTATGTGGTGCGACATGTACTTCTTTTGTAAGGTACGTCATGAACATGTCTGTCTCACCTCATTAAGTTGGAAATATAGTTGTAAATTGGAAAATGTGGAATGGAGTAGTGCTGGATTGGGGTCCAGATGCAATGCAACCAGAGGCTCTTTCACAATCCCTCAGCTAAAGTGGCTGTGGGATTCCTGGCTCCCTGCTCTTGCTCCTCAGTCCCTCTGGCAGTGTTCCCTTCCAAGCCTCCCTGAATCCAAAGTTTGATCCCTCACAGCACCAAGAACAGATCCATATATCCATGGATCCCACCTTTATCCACCTCCTGAGATTTGGAAATCACAACAGCCGGCATCTATAATCAACTGAATGGATGAAAATTGATTCCAGGTCTCTGTCAGATGTCTGTGCCCGATGTAACATATCTGTTGACACACAGTAAATGTACCATAGCATGTGGGTTGAATATGAACATACTCTATAAGAGCCTACAGAGATTTGCCTATCAAATTCCAGTTTAGAGTTTAAAGAGAGAGTGTATCTCTTCCGCTGTGTGTATATTTGTAATGCAATTTGTTTACTTTAATTGAATTGTTTTAAGCTGCCCAGACTCTGGTTTTAGTGTCATTTCATCCAGCAAAACATTACAGCTATTGCTGTTAACAGCTAGTGCTGCTACAGGAAAACACATTTCAATAAAAGGAAAGGAGTACTTGTGGCACCTTAGAGACTAACAAATTTATTTGAGCATAAGCTTTCGTGAGCTAGTGGGCTTTAGCTCACGAAAGCTTATGCTCAAATAAATTTGTTAGTCTCTAAGGTGCCACAAGTACTCCTTTTCTTTTTGCGAATACAGACTAACACAGCTGCTACTCTGAAACACATTTCCATATGACTGGACTTTTTTAAAATGTCTGTTTCTGGCACAAGATTAGTTGCACTGCCAAGCTGGAGCAGTAAGTTTGCTAAGGCAGGGCATCAGCTGTTTTCAGATATTGGTTTCAGATCAGCTGGAGGGTAGCTGTGAAGTTTTAACTGATGTGGATAAAAGGCCACAACTAAAGAGAAAATTAAAGGCACCTTTGAGGCTGCAACTTCATCAACTAATGAACTTTATCTATTTATCCTCATAGACTGGCTGATTTCCTATGGCACTTACAGGACCAGTGAAGTCAAGAGGAGCTGCTGGGTGCTAAACACTTTTGAAAATCAGGCAACTAAGGTTCCAATCCTGCAAAGCTGTTCACATGTGCTTACCGTTACCTACGTATGTCATTCATGTGCTAACTGCAGATTGTATGACCAGGATTGCTTGTGATGGTAGGGGGTTGGACTCAACAGCCTTGGGACTCATGTCCAGTTTATGTTTTATGTTCCTAAAAGCTCATGCTTCAGGGTATCAGCACCTTTATCCCTGCCCCTCCCCAACTATGCATAAAGTATTCTGTTTTTGTTGTTGTTATTTTTAAATTTCCTTCCTCGGAAGAATCAGGAATGGCCATGGCTGGAGATGGGACACTGGATGGGGTGAGCCAATCCTCATAGGTGTTTTTTTGTTTGGTTGGTTTTTTGCCTTCCTCTGCAGTATGTGGGTGCAGGTCACTTGTCAGGATTATCTGGATGTCTCTCACTTAATTATTTCCCTGTCATTGTGGGGGCCTCAGGCACTTGTGCATGATGGCCCTTCCTATTTTCTGCCTGTGGGTACACAATCAGCTTCTCTCCTGTAGGCTGTAATACTTTGGTCTCACATTTTGGTTGTTTGATTTAGTGCTGGGTGGCATTGATGGCCTGTGATATATAGGAGATCAGACTATATGATCTGGTGGTCTCTTCTTCCCTTGAACTCTATTAATATATTTACTATTAATATATTTATGTAGGCTTCACGGGCCACTCAGAAAGGCTGAGATTTAGAGATGCGGAACAGCTACAACTCAGTTGTAGTTGTGTCATAGTTCTTTGAAAATTAGGCCTGTCGTACACATATTAGAGAGCTAGCTTATGCCCACCCCTGTGTGAGTGAGGACAGACGGCATGGAGCTTTCTCTCCTTATGCCCCTGTACATGGGCCAAGGCAGTGCACTAAACAGCAAAGTGTATACCACTCATGCTACATGACCCAGTTATTCTCCCAGGCATTTCCGGGAGGTGGAGGGATGAGTAGGTGGGTGGGAGTGGTAGGAAAGGATGAAGGTTTTTGGTGGATTCAGCTTGTTGGTCTCAGTTGCTGCTGTGCTCTAATAATAAACATGCATGTGCCTAGAGCACTGGATGGTGGGTTCTGGGTGCACTTTTTAAATACATTGAAATAAATCAATATAAGAAATTCTAGAAGGCAAGCCCTTTACCTATTTAGTATATTTCAATCCTTGTAATGCTGAAGTGACTTTTATTGTTTTCAGTATGCATAAAAATCAGTTGTCTCATGATGTTTCAGCCTTTGAGGTTTAAACTCCTATAGTGTCTGTCCTTGATGTGAAAGGGAAACGAACAGGATGCCATCATTCTCATGAGGGGTATTGAGACACTGATCACATTTATACAATTCTCCTAGCTTGCGTGGGGACAAATACTCGGTGACCTTAATATCCATAACTATCACCACTTGTACACAGATATGCAAAGTGTTCATTTAACATGGACTGAAATTGTTTTTGTCAGCCAGAAAAATACAAGATATTCAAGCTTTAAATTGTCCCTCTGAAAACATTTCTAATATCTAGAGAACCTGACAAATTGGTATCTCATAAAGATGCTGCCTGTTTCATAACACAGCCTGGATCCTAACCTCTCCAACTCATGGCAAATCACTTAAATAGCAAAGCACAGCTTCCACTCGACATCCATGCAAAGAGATTCTAATGCTTTCTCCTCACTAAAATACCTACTGAACAAGTGAGTGAGGGAAAGTTCAACTTACAACTTACTTTGGTCTACTGTCTACAGATATATAGCCATCACAGACTCCTAAGGTAAAAAACATGAATTAACTATTATCTGGGCTTTGTACGTATAGTATGTCAAAGCCAATAAACTGCAAACTAAGGACTAGATTCAGACACAGCCTTGTGTTTAGGGCAGGGTGGTACCACAGCATGGCCAGGGCATTCTGTCCCAGGGAAAACGGCTGCCTTTTGGAGCTCTCAGTTATGTGGGGAAACATAGAGACTACTACAGCATACTCCCCCCGTGCAGAGGCAGCTCAGTGAATGCATCGTGTCTTAATTTAACTCCTGGATTTGTAAATTATTCAATGTGGGCAGACTACTGCATTTGTACAGAGAATCTTGCAGGCTCAGTGCCACAGATTTTAAATTCTCTGGAGCAGGGACTGGGCCTTCCTATGTGTGTTTGTAGAGCACTTAACAAAATGGTGCTACAATCCCGACTGGAACACGTAGGAGCTATCATAATATTGGGATTGGAACTGAGGTCTCATTAAATAATGATAAAATACAGGGCTTTGGAGCGGAGCAAGGAGCCGGAGCCCGGAGCAGCTCTGGAGCAGTGGAGCTGCAGGTTTTTGCCTGGAGCTGGAGCGGAGATGGAGCACAGCTCCAAAGCTCTGATAAAATACCACTCATCCCTCACAATCTCTTATAGAGAACAAGGCAAGAAAACTGTAAATCAACACTTTATCTCATACATTTTCAACATTGCTGAAAGATTTTTTAAGAAAGTTTATTCCTATGCTATATCATCATCTTGCTGCTGTTAGAAGATGAAGTTCAATTAGAGGCTTCCAGCAGATTGGTGCTGCCTTCCAACATCCATTTTAAATTACACTCAAATTATATTCAACATTCTTATTTTTTTATTGTTCCTAAAGCTATATTAAGGGTCTGCTCCTTTACTCTGAATTGTAACTTTCAGGCACTAATTTAGTATTTATTTGGAGTGTAACAAACTAGAACCAGGAACTGAATTTGAAATAATAAGGGTATTTATTTTGCTGGTCATGGCGACCTTTAACAGTGTGTGGACCTCAAACAGTTGAGCATAGGAAAGCTTATGTTTTAATTCCTGCACTTGTCATCTTTTTCTACAATCCTTTTCCTAAAACGCCATTGCAGCAACTTTGAGACAATTGTAATAATAAATAATAGTGGGACAAATTCTGCAAACTCCTGTTTATTAAAGGTTTGTATGATTTTGCACTATACTAACAAAAAACTAACACTCAGATGAAGAATAACAAGATTATCCTTGAATCAGAAAAAATTGTTGAATAGGGCTAGGTAGTTGGTGGCCACACCCTTACCCAGTTGGAAATGAAGGGCCTGATCCTTCAATTCCTGGGTTTACAGGATCACATCTCAGGCCAGTCATCTCTTTAAGATTTCTGTTTCCCACTGCCCAGGCAGCTAAAATTTGGGATCCCCAACAAATATAAAAATGGAAATGAGAGTCCAAAATGTACATAAATCCTGGTAACTTCCCCCTTGGCAGCAGCATGTAATGCAACAGCATCACCACGCCAGTCAAGATGACTTGCTTTTACTTAGTTCCCATAAAAATTCCTCTTCTTTTTCTTTTGCATGTGAGTATGGCTGATTGTTCATTTCACACTGTCAGTTTAAGGGATTCCTTTTATGAACTTCAGCTCTGACTAGATTACAGAGACTGCTTATGTTACTGGAAATGAAGAGAACAAGAAATTAAGGCTAGTAAAGCTGGGCAAGAATCATAAAAATAACTGCATATAATTGGCTAGCCTGAAACACAAGTACAAGGAAATGAACAGGGCAGGCAATAAAGAACTGAGGAAATGACCTTAAAATTTCTGCCTTGGGATGGACTGACTACCGTCTAATCAGCATCTAGTGCTATTGCCACAGAGTGAAAGAGGAAATATAATGCGGAAACATGAGAAAGAGGGGAGATAAAAGAAAAGCAGTGAGCGAACAACATGTTTCTTAAATCAGTCAGGGAGTGGAAGGAAAAAGGTATAGCCTATTTATTAGACCTCTGGGTCTATGGCAAACTCACTAATATATTTTTCAGTATCATGCTTAGAATCTTTAAGAAGCAAAGTTAAGCAGCTTACAAAGAAAGGTGTGTGTATATGTGTTAGACTAGAGTCTTATTATGCAAGTGTGCAGTAAAATAATCATTGTGATGATGTGTTGGAGGGGATTTTCAAAAGTATTTAAGAGACTAGTATGCCCAATTATCAGTGGTTTTGAATTGGAGTTGGGCACCTAACTGCCCTTTGGGCCTTTGAAAATCTTCTCCTTTCCCCTTTAAAATGCAAGCTTTTAGAGGCAGAAACTGTGACTTTCTATGTGTTTGTACAGCACCTGGCATATTTGTGTGCTACTGCAATACAAAAGGATAATTACAATGTGTGTCTGTGTATGTACACACTTACATACAGTACTTATCCATCTATAGTCAAACCACACAATATTTTATTTTTATTAGGGCTGTCAAACGATTAAAAAATTAATCATGATTAATCGCACAAATAAAAAAATTAATAGTTATTAATCGCGCTGTTAAACAACAATAGAATACCATTTATTTTGAATATTTGTGGATGTTTTCTACATTTTCAAATATATTAATTTCAATTACAACAAAGAATACAAAGTGTACATTGCTCACTTTATTTTTATTACAAATATTTGCACTGTAAAAAACAAAAAAAATTGTATTTTTCAATTCACTGAATACAAGAACTGTAGTGCAATCTCTTTATCATGAAAAGAAAAGGAGTACTTGTGGCACCTTAGAGACTAACAAATTTATTAGAGCATAAGCTTTCGTGAGCTACAGCTCACTTCATCGGATGCATTTGGTGGAAAAAGCAGAGGAGAGATTTATATACACACACACACACACACACACACACACACACACACACACACACACACACAGAACATGAAACAATGGGTTTATCATACACACTGTAAGGAGAGTGATCACTTAAGATAAGCCATCACCAGCGGGGGGGGGGGGGGGAGGAGGAAAACCTTTCATGGTGACAAGCAAGGTAGGCTAATTCCAGCAGTTAACAAGAATATCAGAGGAACAGTGGGGGGTGGGGTGGGAGGGAGAAATACCATGGGGAAATAGTTTTACTTTGTGTAATGACTCATCCATTCCCAGTCTCTATTCAAGCCTAAGTTTCCAATTCAGCAGTCTCTCGTTGGAGTCTGTTTTTGAAGCTTTTTTGTTGAAGTATAGCCACTCTTAGGTCTGTGATCGAGTGACCAGAGAGATTGAAGTGTTCTCCAACTGGTTTTTGAATGTTATAATTCTTGACGTCTGATTTGTGTCCATTCATTCTTTTACGTAGAGACTGTCCAGTTTGGCCAATGTACATGGCAGAGGGGCATTGCTGGCACATGATGGCATATATCACATTGGTAGATGCACAGGTGAACGAGCCTCTGATAGTGTGGCTGATGTGATTAGGCCCTATGATGGTATCCCCTGAATAGATATGTGGACAGAGTTGGCAACGGGCTTTGTTGCAAGGATAGGTTCCTGGGTTAGTGGTTCTGTTGTGTGGTGTGTGGTTGCTGGTGAGTATTTGCTTCAGATTGGGGGGCTGTCTGTAAGCAAGGACTGGTCTGTTTCCCAAGATCTGTGAGAGTGATGGCTCGTCCTTCAGGATAGGTTGTAGATCCTTGATGATGCGTTGGAGAGGTTTTAGTTGGGGGCTGAAGGTGATGGCTAGTGGCGTTCTGTTGTTTTCTTTGTTGGGCCTGTCCTGTAGTAGGTGACTTCTGGGTACTCTTCTGGCTCTGAAATCCTGGACGCCCCATCATCTCAGGCATTGGCACCCTGACAGCAGGATTGTCTGGCTATGTAGACTCCCTCCTCAGGCCCTTCGTTACCAGCACTCCCAGCTATCTTCGAGACACCACTGACTTCCTGAGGAAACTACAGTCCATTGGTGATCTTCCTAAAAACACCATCCTAGCCACTATGGATGTAGAAGCCCTCTACACCAACATTCCACACAAAGATGGACTACAAGCCGTCAGGAACAGTATCCCCGATACTGTCACGGCTAACCTGGTGGCTGAACTTTGTGACTTTGTCCTGACCCATAACTATTTCACATTTGGTGACAATGTATACCTTCAAATCAGCGGCACTGCGATGGGTACCCGCATGGCCCCACAGTATGCCAACATTTTTATGGCTGACTTAGAACAACGCTTCCTCAGCTCTCGTCCCCTAATGCCCCTACTCTACTTGCGCTACATTGATGACATCTTCATCATCTGGACCCATGGAAAAGAAGCTCTTGAGGAATTCCACCATGATTTCAACAATTTCCATCCCACCATCAACCTCAGCCTGGACCAGTCCACACAAGAGATCCACTTCCTGGACACTACTATGCTAATAAGCGATGGTCACATAAACACCACCCTACATCGGAAACCTACTGACCGCTATTCCTACCTACATGCCTCTAGCTTTCATCCAGATCATACCACTCGATCCATTGTCTACAGCCAAGCGCTGCGATATAACCGCATTTGCTCCAACCCCTCAGACAGAGACAAACACCTACAAGATCTCTATCATGCATTCCTACAACTACAATACCCACCTGCTGAAGTGAAGAAACAGATTGACAGAGCCAGAAGAGTACCCAGAATTCACCTACTACAGGACAGCCCCCCAATCTGAAGCAAATACTCACCAGCAACCACACACCACACAACAGAACCACTAACCCAGGAAACTATCCTTGCAACAAAGCCCGTTGCCAACTCTGTCCACATATCTATTCAGGGGACACCATCATAGGGCCTAATCACATCAGCCACACTATCAGAGGCTCGTTCACCTGCGCATCTACCAATGTGATATATGCCATCATGTGCCAGCAATGCCCCTCTGCCATGTACATTGGCCAAACTGGACAGTCTCTACGTAAAAGAATGAATGGCCACAAATTAGACGTCAAGAATTATAACATTCAAAAACCAGTTGGAGAACACTTCAATCTCTCTGGTCACTCGATCACAGACCTAAGAGTGGCTATACTTCAACAAAAAAGCTTCAAAAACAGACTCCAAGGAGAGACTGCTGAATTGGAATTAATTTGCAAACTGGATACAATTAACTTAGGCTTGAATAGAGACTGGGAATGGATGAGTCATTACACAAAGTAAAACTATTTCCCCATGGTATTTCTCCCCCCCACCCCACCCCCCACTGTTCCTCTGATATTCTTGTTAACTGCTGGAATTAGCCTACCTTGCTTGTCACCATGAAAGGTTTTCCTCCTTTCCCCCCCCCCGCTGCTGGTGATGGCTTATCTTAAGTGATCACTCTCCTTACAGTGTGTATGATAAACCCATTGTTTCATTTTCTCTGTGTGTGTGTATATATAAATCTCTCCTCTGCTTTTTCCACCAAATGCATCCGATGAAGTGAGCTGTAGCTCACGAAAGCTTACGCTCTAATAAATTTGTTAGTCTCTAAGGTGCCACGGGTACTCCTTTTCTTTTTGCGAATACAGACTAACACGGCTGCTACTCTGAATCTTGGAACACTGGCATGCTTTTTTATTTAAACTGTCAAGTCAGTAGGGTGCAGAGTACACACCTATGTGCTACAGATGCATATAACTATTTGCACGTTAATGTATTTTCAAAACACCTACTTCTCACTGAACTCATAAAGTGATAGATACCAATTTTCAGCTGGGAGAACCACTCACTGCTCAAGAGAAGGTCTCTCCCGGATGAAATAAAGATGCAAAATAAGCTGGAATAAAATATTCTCATTAGGCAGATTTCCTTCTATACTTCTTAGATCGAACATGAATACAAGCAGTAGGAGGTAAGCCCATATCTACTTTGCCATATGTCACCCTATCATACTTATCCTCAGTCCAGTTAGCTCTTTCAAATGTCATTAAACTTGACTATACTGGAAAATATCATAAGATCACTGCATCTGTGCTTTTCCTGACCCATGGTATTTATGTCTATAAAAAGATCTCACAAAGATTATAAAAAAAGCATTGACATACACTCAATCTGTGGAAAGCATACAGGGCTCAATCCTGTGAGGTGCTGGCAGCCCTCAATTCTCATCAACTTTAGAGAGCTGATTTTGCTCAGCAGCACCTCACAGAATCAGGCCAATATTAAATACAAAGGAGATTTATAAAGTTAGATCTGGATGCTGCAATTTTATACATTAACACAAAACTCACATTGACTCCCCCACTGGGGCCAGTAGAAGTCTGGCCTGAATAAAGAACCATGGATCAGGCCCATATTTTCCATATTATTAATTAATAATAAAAGGAGTAATAACCAACAATTAACATTCATATGTAATAGGTACACGGAGAGATCTATTTTCATACACCGCACAGGTCATAGACTAAAAACTGTGGTAGCTCCTGAAGAAAAATTGCTGCACTATTACTCCAGTGAAGGTTTTGCATAATCTGTATTGATTTTGATTTACAAAGCCCCAACGCTCCATTGGCCTGGAGCAGCGAACCGTGGCCAGTGGGAGCTGCAATCAGCCGAACCTGTGGACGCGGCAGGTAAACAAACCAGTCCAGCGCGCCAGAAGCTTTCCTTGAACAAGCGGCGGACCGGCTTGGAGAACTACTGGTCTAGATGAAATTACTCTAAGGTGGGTGTACAACTGTTTGAAGGACCATACTCAAACATCAGTGATCAGTGTCAAACTGTGACTGTGTATGTAATGGGGTCCTGCAGGAGTGAGTCATAGGTCTGGTACTATTCCATATTCTCATTAGTGACTGGCATATTACAATGGCGAATATGCTTATAACATTTGCAGATGACACCAAGCTGGGAGGGGTTGAAAGCACTTTGGAGAACAGGTTTAACATTCAAAATGACCTTGACAAATTACAGAATTGGTCTGAAATCAATAAGATGAAATTTGATAAAGACAAGTGCAGAGTGGAACTCCACTTATGAAGAAAAAATAAATTGCACAACTACAAAATGGGGAGTAACTGTCTAGGCGGAAGTACTACTGAACAGGATCTGGAGGTTATAGTGGAGTATAAACTGAATATGAGTCAACAGTGTGATGCAGTTGTGTGAAAGGCTAATAGCATTCTGGGATGTATTAACAGGAGTGACATATGTAAGGCACAGGAGGTAACTCTACTCTACTCAGCACAGGTGAGGCCTCAGCTGGAGTACTGTGTCCCAGTCTGGGTGCTTTAGGAAGACTTTAGGAAAGATGGGGACAAATTGGAAAGAGTCCAGAGGAGAGCAACAAATATGATAAAAAGTTTAGAAAACCTGACCTATGAGGAAAGGTTAAAAAAACCTGGTCATGAGAAAAAAAGACGGAGGAGGAACCTGATGATCGTGTTCAAATATGTTAAAGGCTGTTGTAAAGAGGACGATGATCAGTTGTTCTCTATGTCCATCTAAGGTAGGAAAAGAAGTAATGGGCTTAATCTGCAGCAAGGAGATTTAGGTTAGCTATTAGGAAAAATCTTTCTAACTATAAGAATAATTAAACTCTGCAATAGGCTTCCAAGGAAGGCTTCCAACCTCCCATTATTGGAGGTTTTTAAGAACAGGTTGGACAAACACCTGTCAGGAATAGTTTAAGTCAGGGGTCGGCAACTTTTGAAAAGTGGCGTGCCAGGCCTTCATTAATTTAAGGTTTTGCGTGCCAGTAATAAATTTTACATTGACCGGGGCCCCCCGATGGAACTCCAGACTGGCAGCGGGATGAGTGGGGCCGGAGGCTGGGACCTCGGCTGGCAGGTGCCAGGGGATGGAACCCCAGACTGGCAGAGCGCTGAGCCGCTCATCCCACTGCCAGTCTGGGGTTCCATCCTCTGGGCCCGCTCAGCCCACTGCCGGCCCTGGGTTCCGTCCATCCAAGCCAGCAGCGGGCTGAGCGGGGCCGGTGGCTGGGACCCTGGCTGGCAGCAGAGTGCCACTAAAAATCAGCTTGTGTGTCGCCTTTGGCATGCGTGCTGCAGGTTGCCGACCCCTGGTCTAGGTTTACTTGGTCCTATCACAGTGCAGGAGGTGGACTTGATGACTTCTCGAGGTGCCTTCGAGACCTACATTTCTGATTAAACTAGTAATGAGTGACTGTTTAGTGAGTATTATTTTCTTTAATAAAAGCCAGTTGTTTATGAATGTCTGTGGCTGTACAGAAGATGACACCCCATGTATTGGCTCTCATTTCTTTTAATTTTCATTTCAAAGAGGCAGTGCATTACTGTACTGTATCACAGCTTCCCAAATCTTAGAGCTTTTCTCTCAAAGGGTGTTATAGTCAGGGGTAGAGCATAAGCAAATAATTGTTTTTCCATTTTTTAAACCTTCCAGCAGTTTCCTGAATCCCAGCAGGGTAGGAAACATGCTCCTTTCACCTTGTGTTGATTTAATCAGAGCCCAAGTATCTCACTTTTTCTCATTCCTATTTCAGAACAGAACTCAGGATAAATTAACTTGACCATGGGAATTTATATGTGGATTATCTGCACATGCATGCCAATAAATCCTGTCAGTTCTTCGTGATGTAGCACCATGAAACGAGTGGAGTGTTCTTGAAATTGGAGCACATTTCAATCCATTCTGAATAGACAACAAAGTATTCATTGAAGATGCAGCATACATTCATACAGTTCTCATTAGTGTCCACCCTGCATCTGACCCTGCAAAGAAATGTTTTCAGGTTTAAAGTCAAATTAAAGGGGAAAAATCCTAGTGTAATTATTGATAGATACAGTAAATGGAGTATTTGGAAAATGAATGGTGTTTGAAGTAGGAAGATATTGGATTAAAAATCTTAAAACGTGTTCCAAACCAGTCATGTCAGAAAAAGAAAATGTTGATTGTATGAAGAGGTGATGTTTTTAAAGTTAATATTCAAGAACCAAGTTGGAAAGCGACACCTAATATATATGATAAATGGTTCTCTATCACACATCAATATGAGAAAAGCCAAAAGGAAAGCAATTAATCAAAAGGAACGAAATGTTAAGAAAATATCATGTTGATCTCACGTTACTAGTACTGTATTACTGTTTTTTGTGTTTCAAATTCTTTATATGTTTTCTCCATTTCATGTGTGTTTATATTTTGATATCCAGCAGATTATGTTTGGTCACACATTTAATAAGGCCAAAATGTTTTGAAAATGCCCAAATTTAACATGATAGAATTAGGTCATAACTAGAGCTAGCCAAAAAAATATTTTTTTTTCCCTAGGGACTTTTCAACACATGACTCATGAGAGTTGTATGGATGGGTGCCTCCTTCTCCCATTTTTCTCTTTGGGGTGGGCTCCATGGTTGGATTACATTTTCAATGATGCTCCAAGGCAGTGGTGGGCAACCTGCAGCCCACAGGCCACTCGCAGCCCATCAGGGTAATCCACTGGTGGGCTGCCAGACAGTTCATTTACATTTGCACGGCCGCCCACAGCTCCCAGTGGTTGTGATACATGGCCAATGGGAGCTGAGGGAAGTAGCGCGGGCCACAGGGATATGCTGGCTGCTGCTTCCTGCACTCCCATTCGCCGGGAATGGTGAACCGCAGCCACTGGGAGCTCCGGGCGGCTGTGTAAATGTAAATGGACTGTCTGGCAGCCCACCAGTGGATTACCCTGATGGGCCGCAAGTTGCCCACCACTGCTCCAAGGTCTATTCCTAGTTTTAGGCATTTGCATTAAAAAAAAATCAAAGATTTCTGTGAAAAGCAAATGTTTTTAGCAAAAAAAAATAATGTATCCAAAAACCCAATTTCCTACTGAAAAATTAGCTTTGTTTGCAACACCGATAAAAACATAATTCGCAACAATATCTTAATTAGCAATCTTTGAAGTGAGAAAGCCCCTCTAACTAGTTGAGATATAACACACACAAATCATAGAATGATAGGTCTGAAAGGGACCTCAAGAGGTCATCTGGTACAGTCCACTGCATTCATGGCAGGACTAAGTATTATCTAGACCATTCCTGATAGGTGTTTGTCTAACTTGCTCTTAAAAATCTCTAATGATGGAGATTCCACAACCTCCCTAGGCAATTTATTCAAGTGCTTAACCACCCTGACAGTTAGGACATTTTTCCTAATGTCCAACCTAAACCATTCTTGCTGCAATGTAAGCCCATTGCTTCTTGTCCTATCCTCAAAGGTTAAGAAGAACAATTCTTCTCCCTCCTCCTTGTAACAACCTTCTATGTACTTAAAAACTGATATCATGTCTCCCCCTCAATCTTCTCTTTTCCAGATGAAACAAACCCACTTTTTTTCAATCTTCCCTCATAGGTCATGTTTTCTAGACCTTTCATAATTTTTGTTGCTCCTCTCTGGACTTTCTCCAATTGTCCACAACTTTCCTGAAATGTGGTGCCCAGAACTGGACACAATTCTCCAGTTGAGGCCTAATCAGCATGGAGTACAGCAGATATCTGATGAGAACATGATATCTGGCTATTACTAACAGGGAGAAAGAATTATTTCAATTCCTACCATTTTGTCACAGCCAGGGATGGGATTGGCCCCCTCCAAACATGCAGGTCTCTCTATGGAGTCACAGTGCCTTCACAGGTTTCAGAGTAGCAGCCGTGTTAGTCTGTATTCGCAGAAAGAAAAGGAGTACTTGTGGCACATTAGAGACTAACAAATTTATTTGAGCATAAGCTTTCGTGAGCTACAGCTCACTTCATCAGATGCATCCAATGAAGTGAGCTGTAGCTCATGAAAGCTTATGCTCAAATAAATTTGTTAGTCTCTAAGGTGCCACAAGTACTCCTTTTCTTTTTGTGAGTGCCTTCACAATGCTTCCCAGCCATGGCAATAAGTTTTCAGTAGAAGACTCCTGGCTTTTTTTGCTGAGCACCTGTCCCTGTCCCACTCTTGGAAGTGTATGCGTGTGTTTGGAGGAGTGAGTGTGGTCACATCAGTTAGGATGAAGATCTAGGGCTTTTTTATTTTATTTTTTAGTCTATTTAGTCTCAAGGTGTGTTTATCACCAAGGCTTCTGTGCATAGCATCAAGATCCTCAGCATAATCCTGCTTGCTCCTTCCTTATGATTTCTGGCAAGATGGGGCTGCATAAGGAGCCCAATTTACCTATCTCCTCATCCTCCCCATCTGTACAGAGCACCCGGAGTGTATTCCATAGGGAAATTGGATGGAAGGAAGTGATGCCATAAAGCCATCACCCCGTTAGATGAGGCAGATCTGAATCCTCTCTAATCATATGGATCAATGGTTCTCAAACTTTTTTCTCATGGGCCACTTGAAAATTGCTGAGGGTCTCGGCAGATCACTTAATGATCTTTCCAAATGTTGTTTGCACAGTTAGCTAACTATTGTAAAGCGCTTTGGATAAAAATGCCATATAAAAAACCCCAAACTTAATAATAATAAACAATATTTTGTTCTACAAATAAAAGCACACAACTCATATTTTAATATCAGTAGTCTTACCTTTCTAATGCAATGGATGTGCCCTCTCCCCCCTGCCATGGCAGCCCCCAAGCTGGGGCTGGGAAGTAGGGGAGGTCTCTCCCTCTCTCCCCCACTGCAGCAGCTCCTGACCTGGGACTGGGAAGGGGGCAGTCTCTCCCCCTACCACAGCAGCCACATAATTGAGGCTGGGAAGGAGGGCCATCTCTCCCTAGCAGCCACAGCCCTGGAGCTGGGGAAAGTTGCCTCTTTCTCTGGCCGCCACAGCCCTGCATGTCCCAAATTTCCCCCACCCCCTTTTCTCACCCCACTGCCCCCTCCCCTACTCCCTATTCCCCCCAAGGCCACCACCTCACCTTACATGTGCATCTTCTCCAGTGTCCAGACACCTAATTAATGGAGCCACGCCTGCATGGCTCCACTAATTAGGTGGGTGGCCCTTCATTCTCTCATGTGCAGCTGAAAGGGATAGATGGAACTATCCACAGACTACCTGAATGGAGCTCGCGGAGCACAGTTTGAGAACCTATGATATGGATGGTGGGGGATGATCTAGCCCATTGGGACTAACCATATCTACTGTCATGTCATCTAACTTGTTTCAATGACAGCACAGACACACAGTCGTGCCCAGCAGCAGAAGAGTTAAGCCGTATATATAGCAATTACAGAGCTCAAAATACCAAGAATTTGTAGACATGTGAGTACTTACATGCACACATTAATTTAATGAAAAATCAGACAATGTACTGTTTATTTTTCTTCTTCAACCAAAAAGGAACTACTGAAGTGTTTTAAGGAAATGAAGCATATTTGAGGAAGCTAAAGGCAATTGGGAGTCAGAAGTTAGTTAAAAAGATGTGTTTAAAAAAAAAACAACCAAAAAACAAACCATAATCCCAACGGGATTTAAATTCACAAAATCTTAACATATGGCAGACATTTTCTCAATCAAGTATCTTCCTTCAACTTTTACCAGAGCAAACTTATACACAGCATACAAAATGAACACAATACATCACCCTCCACATATTGCAGTTGTAACAAATCCTACATAAACATACTGAAGAGAAAATCCCAGCATCCTGACATATTGCTAGCTTCCTGAATAATACTATATTGTGTTAGTTCCACTCAAGAATGCACAGTGCATCTATTTAATCTTTCATGTTTTCCAGGCATCACAGATGTGCTAACCTCAACACTTTATGATCTAAGTCAGGGGTTCTCAAACTTTTTATTATATTAATTATTATAGTGTGAACAACATCCCACTAGAGAATGTCCTGTTTACCACCTCCACTCTCATTCATGATGATATAATACCTGTATGGCAACTACAGCAACTCTGTACGTGGAAACTAAATTTAGGAAAGTATGTAATGCATTTTTATTTCTTTTGATGTAATTTAGCAGCTAGAAATAAGGAAGACATGCCTACTTTTCAGGTGACTAGCCTACTCTTAATAGACACCACTAAATTGTCTGTGGACCAGAACTGGGGAATCTCTCAATTAAGGTAACTCAGTCTTTGGTTCTGGGAGCTGGGATTGGAAAGTGCTAATTTCACCAACAAAATGGAACTTATATTGTTTCATTAATGTAACAGAAACAATGAGTATTGCAAAGCAAATTAATACAAAATTGTATCGGAAAGCAACAGAATTTGTTCAATCTCTGGTTTGACAAAATAAGTGCATTCAAGAAAAAAAAAATTAATCGCCATACTTCATTCATTGTCTGTTTGGTCTAACGGGGAAGAGAGTTTGGTTTAGTGATTAGAACACAGCACTTTGAGTCAACATGGCTGTACTCTACTCTCAGCTCTAGCTTGGACTTGCTGTTTTAATTTAGGTAGCTTACTCAAACTTCTCTGTGTCTCTTATGCATCTGCAAAATAAGTAAAGTATTAGTATTTATTATTTATATTACATTAACACCTAATACTACAGTCCAGGATTTGGTACCCATTATGCTAGGCTTGGTACACATAATGACAAGATGGTCCGTGCTCCAGAGATTTATTATGATTATTTATAATTTGTGCTGTGGCAGTGCCTCAGAGCCCCAGTCGGAAACCAGGATCCCATTGATCTAGGGCGTTGTACAAACACAGAACAAAAAGATGGTCCCTGTTCCAAAGAGCTTACAGTCAAAGTACAGGACTAACCGTTCGTACCTCATGGACCTACAACAAGTCATAAGCAATGTTTGTAATGTGTTTTAAGATTCTCATGTAAAAGGAAGTGCAAAGTGTTTTTGGTTATTACTTCCAAAAGGAAAGAAGAAAAGAAAAATAAATGGAGGGTTATGGCACATTTTAGTTATTATTTGTCTTATTAGCTTGTACACCTAAAAATAAACCAGTTCCCCCTGTTTGCGATGTTACAACAAGGAGGGAGGTCTGAACAAAATTATATAAAAGAATGAGGTTCCAGTGCTTTATATTGTCATGGCAATGCCCTGGATTTGCTAGTCTGGTTCTGGACAAATTGTAGGGGATAATATATAGTGGCTAGAACCACTAACATGAGTTTCATTTAGCAGAAAACAATGATGTACTATTGTATTGTTGCCTTACTTGCAACTTACACAACACATTGCACTACACATCTACTTTGTCCATATACATAAGAGTTACATAAGCAAATTGAAATAATTGAGATGTAAGAGTCAATTGAGAGTAAAGGCTGAGTGAATATTACATCTCAAAGGACCATGTAGCTCTTTTCAAGTAACTCAAGTAGGCTTTGCAGCTTGAGGTGAATCCACAACCCATCAGCTACCCAAGAATGTGGCAAAATTTACTTCACTAACTACAGACCTTCTGGGTTATTATTACTCTTATAAATGATCATTTCTATACACAGTAACCTTTTAAAAGATATCCAGAACAAAGAAACAAAATGCCATAGCAACTAGGACTGTCTATTAATCGCAGTTAACTCAGAGGGTTAACTAAAAAAAATTAATCACAATTAATTAATTGCAGTTTTAATTGCACAGTTAAACAACAGAATACCAATTGAAATGTATTAAATATTGTTGATGTTTTTCTACATTTTCATATATATTGTATTCTGTATCATAATTGGAATCAAAGTATATATTATTTTTATTACAAACATTTGCACTGTAAAAACGATAAAGAAATAGTATTTTTCAATTAACCTCATACAAGTACTGTAGTGTAACTTATAAATCTAGATTTTTTTTGTTATATAACTGTTCTCAAAAACAAAACAATGTAAAACTTCAGAAGCTACAAGTCCATTCAGTCCTACTTCTTGTTCAGCCAATCGCTAAGACAAACATGTTTGTTTACTTTTGCTGCCCTCTTCTTATTTACAATGTCACCAGAAAGTGAGAACAGGCATTTACATGGTATTTTTGTAGCCAGCATCGCAAAGTACTTACATGCCAGAAATGCTAAACATTCATATGCCTCTTCACGCTTCGGCCATCATTCCAGAGGACATGCTTCCATGCTGATGACATTCATAATGCATTAATTAAATTTGTGTCTGAACTCCTTGGGGGAGAATTGTATGTCCCTTGCTCTGTTTTACCCGCATTCTGCCATATATTTCATGTTATGGTACTCTTGGATGATGACCCAGCACAGGTTGTTCATTTTAAGAACAGTTTCCATGCTGATTTAATGAAACGCAAAGAAGGTACCAATGTGAGATTTCTCAAGATAGCTACAGCACTCGACCCAATGTTTAAGAATCTGAAGTGCTGTCCAAATACTGAGAAGGATGAGGTGTGGAGCATGCTTTCAGAAGTCTTAAAAGATCAACACTCCAATGTGGAAACTACTAAATCCGAACCACCAAAAAAGAAAATCAACTTTGTGCCGATGGCATCTGACTCAGATAATGAAAATGAGCATGCATCAGTCCACACTGCTTTGGATTCTTATCGAGCACAACCATCATCAGCATGGGCACATGTCCCCTGGAATGGTGGTTGAAGCAGGAAGGGATATATGAATCTTTAGTGCATCTGACACATAAATATCTTGCGATTCTGGCTACAACAGTGACATGAAAATGCCTGTTCTCACTGTCAGGTGACATTGTAAACAAGAACCAGGCAGTACTATCTCCTGCAAATGTAAACAAACTTGTTTGTCTGAATGATTGGCTGAACAAGAAGTAGGACTGAGTGGACTTGCAGGCTCTAAAGTTTTACATCCTTTTATTTTTGAATGCAGGATTATTTGTGTATAATTCTACATTTGTAAATTCAATTTTCATGATAAAGAGATTGCACTACAGTACTTATATTAGGTGAATTGAAAAATACTATTTCTGTTGTTTTTTACAGTGCAAATTCTTTTAATAAAAATAAATATAATGTGAATACTGTACACTTCGTATTCTGTGTTGTAATTGAAATCAATATATTTGAAAATGTAGAAAATATCCAAAATATTTAAATAAATGTTCTATTATTCAATATTCTATGATTGTTTCATAGTGTGATTAATGGCAATTAATTTTTTTAATCACTTGACAGCCCTAACAGCAACATACAATGCCCTTTATCCTCCCATTTGTGGAGAATTACTATCACTGGAGAATGGCCTAGTGATCACCTTTTTCGTACTCTCGCTATTTAACTCTTCACTCTTCCTCACTTCTGTTAGCAAGAACAATTGCACAACTCTCTTCCTTCATCTAGTAGACCGCCTCTGAAGTTACCACCAATACCATCCTATGAACCAGCTGCTGAGTGAGGTCTAAAAGCAATCCAATTGACTCATATCCCTCACTTGGTCCCTGATGGCCAATCCAGCAAACGCCTATGCATGTGCTTAACTTTGACCATGTCAGCACCTTTCTAGGTCAATGGGATTACTCACATGCTTGAAGTGTTAGACTGTGCCCCAAAAGAGCAAAACTCTTGGAATAAAGACTTTCACAACAGTATATAATTAGAACTTCAGTTTGCTGGGAAACCTCTCTCTCTCTATCCCGTGGTACATTCTGTTAAGCTGTTTCTGATATCCAATTGCTGGGTGATTAGAAGGGTGTAGACAGAACATCTTCACAACTCCCTAGCACTAGAAGAACATCTTGCTCTTTCTTAGCTTCTGTTAAAGGCACCACCAGAGCACTTCAATCATTATCACTTCCACAAGAACACCTGAGCTCAAATAGTTGAGGAAACAACAAGGCTGCTAGAATTTAACCAAGTCTGAATAAAATAAGAGCTGGCCTGAACCTTTACTGCAAACTCAAAATGAGCTAAATCTGGACCCTTACTGAAGTTCAAAATAAGAAAAGTAAGTTTTCATAAGATTTTGAAAGTAAATTTCACATTTCTATAGGTCCTGGTTTCAGGCTGCACCAGAAGCAGTAATGTGGACTAGAGTAACAGATGGTGTAACTGGATTACTTTCACAACAACAGATTAGATTCTCAGATGGTGTAAAGTGAAATCTAGGGACCCTCTATTATTAATAATAGTTTAGATTTACGTGTCACTTTTCATCCTGAAGGGTTCTAAAGATCTTTACAAGCTTACAGCAATTTACAAAATATAGAAGATATTCATGTATGTATGTTGATATTTAGCTATTAATAATATTGACCAATAACAAAACAATTAATTTTATGTATTAGCACTTTTTCCCACACTAACAATACATTCCAGGCCCTACCCAACACAAAAAAACTAATTAAAACTCAATAAAAGAACCATTACCAGTGACCTTGCTAAATTTGAACAGATAGAAGCCACTAGATTTCATTAGTATTCCTGTTTGTTAAAACAATACAGCCTCACTGTAAATTACTGGCTATTACTGAATTAAATGGTACAGAACTGATTGCTTTTGTGTGTGGCATCATACTTTACATTGACAGTCACCCTCACTTTTCCGGTTGTCATTAAGGGCTACAATAGATTGATCATGCAATCCTGGAAATAATAAAATTCTGTTCTACTAGGCATATTAGACCTATTTATCTTACAAGTAATTGCAAGGGCAGTTACCACTTTTGGAAGGTGTGGGTCTTCTGGCATATAGCAGTGTTCACTACTAATAGTGTTGTCTTGCACAAGGGAGCTGAGAGGACCATACAGCATTGCAGTGATTATTTACTGAGGCTATTAGACACAGACTGATCCACAGCTATTGGGTCTCTACCTAGCAGACTAATAAGCCTGGCAAGTCCCAAGTCACCCACACGAGGTCTCCTTACATCCTTGACTGAACGAAGGAATGGAATACTAACTACACCAAGCAAATACTGCTATTCTGTATGGAAGGAAGGAACGTGCTCAGAAAATTCAAGGGATCTGAATTTGCAGAGTTTCCAAGGAATGCATCCCTCAGGTAGAGACTGAAGCCTTGCAGAGGGGGATTGGACCCAACCATTAGTTCCTGTCCAACTGACATGTTTCCATTTAGCAACATGCCACACATAGCAATTGTTCTCCACCTCAGCTCTCAAAACCCAATAACACCTCACTAAACCCACAAAACCCCAAACAAATGCTGTAATAAAGTGGAGGAGCATGGAACACAACCACTTTCCTCATTCCATGACTTGAGTCGGCATTGGTGGACTTTCTATTCCCTGGCTTCTGTTGACAGCCCAGGATGGATGGTACCCAGTGGCCCCTTGAGTACTGAAAGATTTGCTTCATTGACATAATTTTAACATCCATAGATAACTTCTGCTTCCTGACATTTACTGCAAAGGACTTGACTGGGGGAGAAAAATAAAAAATTCCACACTCCTAAGTCGCTGATTGCTTCTTTTAGTGTCTGCACCACTGTGACCCCAGTAGAGTGAATGAAGTTACTCCTCTTTTACACCAAGAAGATGACAAGCAGGCCCAGGGTGGACATACTTCATTTATATAGTTTTACTGCCTTACCATACTTGAGAATCATAGGATGATTATGAAGAAAATCCCAGTACTGTTCATTGTTTTGTCCCAGTCCAAATCTTAGCGTGGGTTGAGTTCTGTGTTCTGATTATGGAGGTCCTGATCTACTTTAACCTCAATGCTTCAATGACAAACCACGGCATCCAGTTATTCTGTTCTCTTCTCACATACTGATTTACTAGTCAAGTCTTGAATGAGAATAAAATATAAAGAAATGTTATTTTCATTCAATTTCTTATGTATTATGTAGGAATACAGTGTAGTGTCTTACTTAATGCTTTGTCTAAGGGCCAGGGAACAGGAAAGAGACCTGACTGCTGTGCTGGAAAGCCAAAACGAGCCCTTGTCACGGCACCAACGAAGAGAGGCAAGCCCTTACTAGTGACCCACGAAGCAGGGACAAGACCCTGTTCTGCTTGTGGAGAGGGCTGGCAAACTGCAAGTCGGCTCGATTTGCAGGTTGGAGAGCTGTGACTGAGGAATGCTGAGATGAAAATCAGAGATGTGTGTTCTGTTACTGCATTTTTCTTTACCATATTCTGTTATTTACCTGAGGATTGTTTTCTGGACCTTCTCCAGGACCGCATGTTAACATATTCCCAGATGTCCTAGCTCTGGACACTTCCTGATCATGCTGCTGTTGCATACTGCCAGGCCTTTCAGTTTTTATTTATCCCTGAATAGGTTATGGCCATTTGTCTGGGGTGTGGGGCAAGAGAGGTATCTCACCTTGTTTGGAGCTCCTGACGTGTTTAAGCAGCACAAGCATGCTAGGGTGGTTGACATGACAAAGAAATCTGTGTACACAATCAATGGTTTATGCCCAACCAGGTGGTGGTGTCTGCACTACAAAATGAAAAAAACAAAACCCTGCTTTAAAATCATAATATAAATTCTCTAAGTACTGAATCACTATCATCATAATTTATGGTTTTGCTTTTGAAAATAAATTAGACTCATAGGGCCTAATTCAAAGCCCACTGAAGTTAACAAGAAGGCTCTCGCTGACTTCAACGGGCTTCAGATCAGGTCTTTGGAGTCAGAGAATGGGTTGGCTTGCTCTGACTTGTATAAGAGGTGTTTTTAAATCTCTCTTTTGGTACAGCCTCTGATCATCGGGGTAAAGAGAGGAGAGCCTATTTCATTAGGGGCTATAGAATTACAAGGTATTTTTGTAGGATATTATTTTTTCTTTGCCTAACTTTTTTTCCTTTAGGTTCTTCTTTTCTTTTGTTCTATCTTGGGCTTTTATCATACACCAAAGATTAATTTTGAATTTTCTGCTGATTGTATGAACATGGACTTCAGGCACAAAAGCTCTTTTATGGGAGACATTAATATTCACGTTGATGTTCCTGAACATCAATTTTCTGAAAGACCTAATAATTTTTTTAAACCTCATGATTTTGTCACAGTGAATTGTATTCACAAAAGAGCTTGTACTTGTCTTGGGCGCTGGCATTTACCTTGAGGTTTGCCTGCATAATTAGCACTGGTTAGGTCCCTTATTCATCATCTTAGTAATTGTGATTTCTTTTCCTATCTAGTTTTTAAAATAGAGAACTTCAACCTGGGCAGAAACAGGAGCTACGGCCATGGGAGGAAGGAAGAGGTGATTTGAAAGTAGACAGTTGCCTATGTCTCCTCAGTCATTCTCTCCCCAACCTCAACCATCATTTAAATGGGACCTTTTAAAGTCAAGATAGTGAATTAGGAGCCTCTTAGTTCAGCTTCCTGCAGTCAAAGTCCACTCTGAAGATGAGAGGCTATTTCTGGGTAGCTGAGCTCTGAGCCTGGGCTGCTCAGAGAATCAATAGTTTCCCTTTGAAGCACTGCTGCTTGAGTAAAACCAGCCAATGCTTCAAGGGTGCCTTTTCCTCCTGCAGCCTACCTGCTGTGAACACCACCACTGAAGTGGACCCGGCTCTGGAAGAAGCTAAGCTACGAGCTGGACTGAGGCGTTTCTTGACTTAAAATATCATGTATAAGAAGGTGGAGGTCCTGGAGGAATTTCCTATATTGGTATAAATTATAAAAAATGGGCTGGGGAAAAGTGGAAATTGTAGAAATATAGCTTTCAATATTTGTTTAAAAACATTTTAAAATAACTTGTTTGTTTGTTTTGCTGGTACAATTCTAACTGTGCATGATTTGTATTCAGGCCCGGGTCCGTCATGCCCCAAAAGGCCCACAAGATGAACAAGAAAGAATATGACAACAAAGTGAGAGTTTCTGTAGGATTGGGGCCACAGTGAACAACATATGTTACAGCAAAGACCTGTGTGTAGAGTTTGTTGCTGTTTTTTGGTTGATCAGTCAGGTCTCTCTGAAGATAACTTAACCACGGACAAAGATAGGGATCTATAGTATCTTCGCTGACCTCGTTTTTATTGTGACTCTGCCTTTCTTCCCTACATTGAGAGCTGACAGAAAATTTAACTCAACTATTATTGAACTGATGAGATAGCATTTTGGGAACCAAACAGCTGAGAGCTAGCCACTACTGCTCATGGTGTTTTACGGAGTAGAAGGAAAGGAGGAGAGTTACTTGGAGCTCTCGGATATTATGGAGTGATTGAATGCTTTTAAGCAAATATGGTCCCAGTATTTTACTCCTCAAAATATTCATGCAAAATCTCTTTCTTATTTCATTATTCTATACTATAAATAAATAAAGAGAATCACAGTATGATGTAAGTTTCTGTTACAAAATTACTAGAATCAGGGCACAATTACTTTTAAGTGGTGTCCCTCTTGGTAGCTTTCATATTTTTTTTCTTTCACTGCCATTGGCAACTTGTGTTTTTTCCCCACTCTTATTTCCCTCCCCGTTAAGTATTGATGAGATTAAGAAGATTATTCAGCAGCTTCATCCTTCCACCACTCTTCTGAGCCTTGGCTTTCATGGCTCTTGATACATTGTATACATACCTTGGGTTCAGTTCTTACCAACACCGTTAATCTTTCCCTTCCTTAAGGCTCCTTTCCGTCTTGTTTGAAGATGACTGCAATTACGGATCTTATAAGGCCTCAGTTCTTTTTAGCAAGTAACTAGCTAACTTTCATCTAATTACTAATCTGCCTTTTTATTTCAAAGGCAGCTCTAAAGTAAAATAGGAAGTGATGAAATCTCTGCAATATATTTGAGAGCTTGACCTTTTATGGTAAGTTTTAGCCCAACTTCTGAACAGGCCACAGCACGGCTGAGACACAAGGGTTTGGCAGCCCTGATGTATCTGTGCCAAGCAGGCACTTACAATATACCACTGAAGGATTTTTCTTATGCTTTTTATAATATTGGCTATTACCTGCTTTTATCTCACGTGGATGTTTTTGTATTGGTTTCCCAGGTACTGTTCTAGATTGATGATGATTCTATTTGCTTCATTCTCCACAATGTGCTGCACTGGGGCACCAGAGCTCCAGTTGAGATCATATTTAATTCTGCATTTGTATGTTTCCACAGGGTGCCATTCAGTCTTCAGTATTTGCAGTAGAAAATCCATGCCAATAATACTCATTGATTCCATTCAGTTCTTGCAGAATTTAGGAAGCAACTTGATGTTTAGCATAATTGTAAGACATCCAGTCATAGATGCAGCAATTTTTACATTTTAATACAATCTAAATTAACCCAGTATTGATTAGTGCACCTATTCAGAGGTCTCAGGTATTATCTGTTATGGTTTCCTCCAATGATCATGCCCTCTGTCTTTCCCACAATTCATGGGGCTTTGGGAATTAAGAGAGATTATTAAGAACACTATATCAATTGGAAATCTAGCAAGACAGACCTACACTTTCCTAATCTGATCTCTGAAATCTTAATTCATCCTATTCATTTACTGCACTTGTGTCTTTATGAGATTCTGCTCTCCACTGGGCTAGATACTCAGCTTGTGCAAGTCAGTATAACTCTATCGAAGTCAATAGACTTATGCCAATTTACAGTTGCTGAGGATTTGATCAGCAGGTAGTATAGATTCCAGAAAAGGAAGCATTTTACCAGGTCTGTTACTTTACCCCATGTTTGGAGAATTTAAATAGAGTAGGATGAACTGAAGCTTTTTTATTTTTCTGTTCCCTTTCAAGGCTTTAGTATAAAAGCATCAAGTCCATCCAATTTATCCAATCCTTTGGCACTTCACTCAGCCTCCAGATGGCTTCCATGTGTACAGACTGCATCACATTTGCAGGTTATGCTCCTTCCTTAGCTAGAATAGATAATGTATTCATTCAAACTTCAGGGAAACCGATCGATTTTCAGGCTATATCCATCTGTTTGATTTTGCTGTTTCACCTGGTATTGGTAATAGTTAAAGTTGTGTGAACAGAATAACAGATTCTCAACTAGCCCAAATATTGACTCGGTCTAGGAGAAAATCATTTTCAAATAGTAATTGGAAACCATTCAGCTCGGTGTATGCAACTGTATTTCCTCCCCTAGCTCCCTCCTGTAGAGCCTCCAAGATTTCTTGACACACAGTTTGCCATTCCCTGGAACATTGGTTTAGGCAATGCTTCCAGATCTGCTATTACAATGTGCCCCATCCCCACAGGGCAAAGTTGCCAATGGGATATGTATTGTTCTTGTTTCAGTACCATGTGGTGTTGAGTAAGAATTGCTACTTTCTGACTGGGAAACCTACAGTTATAACTTGAATCTCTAGGGAAAACAGAATGCCTTTTCTGACTCCAGGCAGGAGAATATGACAGGCTCCTCGGGTCCTTTAAACAGGGAACCATCATCCATATTTTCTCTTAACTTTCTTAAGAACATACTACGTAGTTCTTGATACAATATCTATTCTCCTCTTCACAACCAGTTAGTGTAACTGCAGTTATTGTATACGTCTTTCCCACTATCTAGCAGACTATACAATTAATACCGATTGGTGGGAAAGGAATATTAGAACAACTGAATCACTTAGCAAAGGGGCCCAGTTTATCTTGAACTGGTCCTAATCCCTAAACTCAATCTCTCCATTTTAAGGGATATGCCTCCTTGTTCAGTGGATCCGAGTCTCTATTGCTCTGTATGTTTACACCAGACCAAACAGGTACAACATGTTACCATATCAGAATGGTAACAGATTACACATAGGTTGCACTCACTTGGCACTACTGCAGATGACTACACAAAGCATGAAGCAACATAGAATCAGGCCCCGTGCATTAAACCCTTATCTCAATCCTGTGAGGACAAAGGGAAGGCATCAGAGAGGGTATGAGGATAGGCAAGCCCTCCATCTTGAATCAGTGTTGTGGGGCTAGCCAGGTAAAGTTTTGGAAGGCGGGGTTGGAGACAAGAGACCCATCTGTTTCCTTGCACCCAGCTGCTGTAGAAAAAACAGCTTTCCCTGCTGCTAAAGGGAAAGAACCTTTCAAGCCATAATCAGGGCAACTCACGTTTATAAGGTCAGAAAGCTATCGGATATAAACTCCTTGGCTCTGATGTACACCTCTCTGCTATTCTATTGGTCTCAGTAGGATTGAGTAGGTACCAACAAGAGAAAATCTTGACCCTGTGCATAAATTGTGCCCAGAGAGGTTTGCATTTAAATTTGCGGTAAGATCAGAGATTTCTGATCCAATATTTTCATTGATTATAGTTCACTGGCTATCTACTAAAATGTTGGCATTTTAATTATCAAAATTAACTAAAATGCACATGACAACAATTCCTAATTTCATACAGTTGTATGATTGCAAATGAAAACGTAAACATAAAAAAGAATCCACAGAAAGCATGTAAAAATATAGCAAATTTATCTGTCAAATTTGATCAGGTACATTTCTGTTTCATGTTTCCTTGAAATAATTATCTTAATTTTTTCATACAGTATTTAAATAGAAGAAATACAGAAGGAAGCTAATCTGCTGAAGAGAAAAATCAAATTCTTAAGTCTCAAGAGAGAAAAGAAAAGGAGCGTGGGGAAAAAAATCATTGATTAGGCTTTATAGCTCTGTTTCTGTGCCTATAACATTATTTGCCAATCCCAAATAGAATCATAAAGGTATTGAATCATTTACAGATTTGAATTAGAACCTGATAATAAAAATTAAAGTTTTTTTTTAGTCCTAAGATGCTCAGAAAAGGCCTTATTTTCATCTGTGAACTGACTATACCAAACTATGCCAAAATGAGGTAAGGAGCATAGATTCCATCAGTTCAGCCATTGCCCTTATGACATTTTAATGCTGTTCTTGCAAGGCAGCTAATATTGTGTCAATGGGGGAAAGTCACTCTACTATCAGGAGAAATATATGAAAAACTAAAAACATGAGTTTAAAAAAAATAGAGTTCTCTGCTATATCAAAGGCCCCATGGGAACTTATTAAGCTCATTAAGAGCAAGTACAAAAATCCAATAGCACATTCATTTTTGCCATGTCTCAGAGAGTAAAACACGTCAGGTTATAGATGTCTAAGCTGTCAAAAGCCCAAAGCAGGGGTATAAGGTAATCTCAGGAACCAGCATTATTATCTATCTCTTCGTTTGCCTCAAAACGTTTTATTTTGCCCTCTGAATACATTATTAGTTATTTGAACATTTTTAGAACATCAAGCACACAACCACAGGGGGAAAGGCAGAGCTAGAAAAATGTAATTCAGGAATACTGATATTCCTCATGAAGAGTGCTGTAATTATAAGGTATATGGTCTTAAACTGGGTTGATCTTTGGAGGCTACCAATGTCAATCGAAGGAAACTACTGGCAAAATAGGGCCTTACAAGGATGACCTCACCTTGGTGACAGTGTGCCCTGCTGTGGATGAAAGGACTCAGCCACAGATTGCTTAGAACCCATTGTCCTGATGCTTTGCTCTCTGCACTGGCTCTCTTTCAAAAACAAAGGTGATGGATTTGGGTCTTTATCTTCACAGCCTTCCTTTGTTTGAGCCGAGCCATCTGAGTTCTCGTTATCAAGGTCCCATGTATGTTTCAATGGAACAAATCAGTCACAAGAATAAATGGGATTCTCATGGGACTCAGCTTCCTGGGGAGCTTGCCTGGCAATGCAGAAGCCACACCATCGTCAGAGTGAACTATGAAGCCCACCTTTTTGACTCCCTTCCCCACGCCCACGAAGATAAATGGATATCACATACCAGCCAAGGAGAGGAAAGAAAGATATGGTGGATCCTTAATGGGTTTGCAAAAAGAAAAGGAGGAACTTGTGGCACCTTAGAGACTAACAAATTTATTTGAGCATAAGCTTTCGTGGTCTACAGCTCACTGCATCGGATGGGTTTGGTTTCAGAATTTGTAAGGTTCTTAGAAATCCCGGTGATTATCAGTACATAAACAGTGTTACAGACAGACATGACCACACCTTATTGGGGGGCAGCATGAGCTACTTTCTTATAGAATTAATGAGGGATGAAACTAGTTGGGTTTTATAGAAATTATGCTAAAAAATCCTGTAGGATTGAACAAGGAATGAAATCACCTCTGTAGGTTTCTGGAACCTTCTTTAGAGTTCTATACCAGGGATATAATTCCCTAATGGATTGTCTATCAAGTAGTAATAGGAAATAAACTCCACCAGCGAAATAAAAGTTTATTATTTTCTATTGAATTCTACAGGAGTTTTACATCAGAGCTACAGACTGGTGCAGAGGGGGAAATGAAGCATGGCCTGGTCCCCTTCCCAGATCCCTTTGAGAGAGTTAGTGCTGATAGTTTGTTATTTCTCCCTCCACCCCACCCCCCACTGTTCCTCAGACATTCTTGTTAACTGCTGGAAATGGACCACCTTGATTATCACTACAAAAGGTTTTCCTCCTTCCCCCCTCTTTCCTTCTGGTAATAGTTCATCTTAAGTGATCACTCTCCTTACAGTGTGTACGATAAAACCCATTGTTTCATGTTCTCTGTGTGTGTGTATAAATCTCCCCACTGTATTTTCCACCGAATGCATCCGATGAAGTGAGCTGTAGCTCACGAAAGCTTATGCTCAAATAAATTTGTTAGTCTCTAAGGTGCCACAAGTACTCCTTTTCTTTTTTGCGGATACAGACTAACACGGCTGCTGCTCTGAAAGCTGATAGTTCAATTCTGGTAGATGCTGAGCACTCTGGTCTCAAGATAACAAAGCCAGTTTAAGCACGTGTTTAAGTTCCTGAAGTCAGTGGGATTACATGTATGCCTAAAATTAAACCCACACTTTTGTGTTGCACATAATCAGGGCTGGAGTACTCAGCACCTTGCAGGACTGGACCCACAATCTTTTTGCTTACCTGAATGCAGGGACTGTAATGATGCCGAGTTCCTCTGTGTGTGCAGGAGGGGATACAAGTAACAAGTCTCATGTGCAAGGGGCTGGGTAAAGTCTATTACAGATTTTTATTTTTGGAAGTTTGCCATGTTTATTTTAGATGAAACTTCTGTGAGGTTTCCCTAAATGTAATGAAGTAAAACAATTCTCCTAACAGTAGCTAGGAAATGTACAGAAGACAACTCCTGAGTGATGGTTTAATTCCTCCCTCTTCACAAGTTTTTGAATAAAGAAATGCAATGGTTTAATCAGACATTGACTGGGTGGCTGAGACAAATATGGCTTTTGGGAGGGGTTAACTGAAAATGAGAGCTGATTGAAAACATTTTCCGGAGAATAGTTTTCTATCAAAACCTCAGTTTAACCAAAATTTAAACATTTTGTTGGACTTTGACTTTCTCCTTTCGTTTCAAAAAGGAAGAACATTTCATTTGGCCTTTACCATTCTAATATATGTAGTTTTGACTATTATATTAATATTGTATTATATGTAGATTACATATTATGTTTAATATTTTTCAATACTGCAATGTCTGAAATCAAAATAAACATATTTTATGTTTTATTTAATTTAATTAATTATTATTATTTTGTGTGGATTTTTTTATTCATGGTAAATTTCTGTTTTTTATTCTCATTTGGAAAGAAAAATTTTCAAAATGTTGGAATTTCCTGCAGAATGAAAATTTTCTGACCTCTGTATTTAAAACATATTTAGCCTGTAAATTCTTTCAGGCAGTGAGTGTATTTTATTTTTTTGTATTGTCTTTCCATTGATTTCAGCGAACATTGGACCAGATCCTTTTACTCTCAAACTTATTGGTAAAGTTGAACTGAATAAAGGCAGTGCTGGCAACCTAAATCATACCACTATGATGAGATTTACATAGGCAGAATATGAATTAATAAGGTATATAATGTAAGCCCTGAATTGATGTTTTGCAATCGTAACAAAAACACTGGAAGTCTGGGAAGTGTACAGGTTTATTGTGGGATAGGGTTAGAAAAGAAGGAATAGATACAAAGTATTTCCAAATGCAAAAGAGGAAATATAAATTGAGGAAATAAGAGGCCTTTGAGACCTTATATTGTAATATATATATATATTCTGAAAGTAATATATCTGAGCCTGTAGATTTGAGCTTCTTCCTCATGGGATTTCAGGTCCCCATGCTAAATAACAAACAGAGAGATGGATTACAGGAAGCTGTATCAGCAGGGGAGATAAAGGGGGCCATAAAATCCATGCAGTCTTTTAGGAGTTCAGAGTTGGATGGCTTTCCTGCTGAATTTTATACGTAATGTATGGATCAGATCACATCATCCCTGCTAAACACCTTTAAATCGGCTTGTAATATTAGTGTCTTCCCCTTTAGTTTAAGAACTGCTCTCAACACTTTGAGTGTCCACCCAGGTAAAGATGGGGAATAACACATACATTATCATGCAATCTTCGTAATCAATGCTAATTGTAAAAGTTCTCACTCAGGCCCTTGAGCACAGAGTTAAGCATGCCTTGCCTGAACAGATTTATCCACATTAATTGGGATTCATCATCAATGGACTCTCCCATGACAGCATCATATAATTTTTGAATGTAATATATTTATTTAAGAACAAACAAAATTGAGTTGGAGCAACTTCTTTAGAGTTAGAGGGAGCATTTAGTCAAGTGGGATAGGCCCTTGTTTCTGCATGAATTCAACTGCTATATATTAATCTGGAAATCTGTGTTATAATTAAAGGTGTAGCATAGGTTGTCTTTTCTTTATATTGTCATCTGTTTCTAAAAACGCTTTCAATAACTATTATGACAGGTTTCAGAGTAGCAGCAACTTTATTTTTGGATTAACAAATGAAGAAAGCTGTGAACAAAAACAACAATAAACAGTGTTGATACCCCTTTTGAATCAAAAGTGAAAACAAGTCATCATCTATCTAATCAGTCAAGTGCCCTAGGACTGTTCTACATAGTGCATTAGTCACATGCTCATTGACCCATGTGAATACTGCTGGGGTGCACTCCAAGTTCCCTAGTGAGCACTAACAGTAATATTTGAACCAGGACTACATGAATATGCACTAGGGAACTTTTACTGTGCACCAGCAAAGTTCACATGGGCCAGTTAGCACATACTAAATGGTACACCCTTCTGGTATGGATTAAAGCACTGTGTAGACAATCCCTTAGAGTTTTGTACTGCTGTCCATCACCACAGTATCTCAGCTCTCTGTGGAACTGGAAGTAGGGAAGCTCCAGTACATTTTAGTCTCTGACGTGTCTCCCTTTTTAGGTTATAGAAAGCTTTACTTTGTGTTTATTTATTTATGTTTTCCTGGTTTATTTTAAGGGGGATGGTGTAGGAGTGATTGATGTTGTGAATGCCATTCTGGTCATGGTGGAAAGGCTTTATCAAATAGGAAGCTTTTGCATCTTTTGTTAATATGGTGATCATTGTCAGGATTTCTCTTATGGAAGCTTGTTCTTCACCTGTATCCCTGAAATTCTTTGCCTCATTAACTAATAGCTATCTTGAACTGGGAGAAATTGGAGGCATTGTCACTTCACAAAGTATGCCTAATACATATTGAATAATATTTTATGTGGATTCTCAGTGGTTTAAAATACTCTATCTTAGCAAAACCAAGCAACCCCAATGTCATTGTAAGGATACATCTCAACACCATCATGAAGAAATATAAAATTGGTTTAGAAAAGATGAGAAGACCATAACTCCATGTTTGGAATAAAAGATTAAAATTATTCATATCAATTCATTTCTTAGATTAGATTACACACACACACACATATATGTATATAAATATATACATGGCCAAGATCTTCTAAAACAACTAATGAGTTTGGGTGGCCAACTAGAAATTCCTAAGGTTTTCAGAAGTAGATGAATAGCACTTCCTGAAAATCAGGCCTCTTTAACGTGTCAAGTTGGGCATCCAAAGATTGAGACACCCAAAATCACTATTAACTTTTTAAAATCTTGGCCATGCATATTTGTGAGTGGAGTCTATGTGACTAAACTCCCCCAAAAACCCAACCTAAAAAATTCATTTAAATGATTCCCAGCTTGTACCCCAAACTACAGGGTTATGATTTTCCCTATTTTCTTAAACTGTGCATGCGTGTCATATGTATGTATTAGCCATAAAATACCTCTAGCATTTTTTCAGTTAATAGTTTTCAGTTTATATTTTTTCTGATTTTCATTAAGTGATGGGGAGGGGAAACTATATTGGCCACAAGGAATATTTGGATACATTAAAAGATTAATCACATACTCTAATATAGGTCTTATTCAAGATGCATAGACAAATAACCAAGCTGTTCAGAGAATAAGGCAAGGTATAAAATTTATCTTTTTTATTCAAGTGTTTGACTGGGGAACATAATTGGGAAAAAAATTGTTATGAGAGATAGGGGAAGTATACATTGGGAAATTGTGGCAGATTAATTGACTCCATTGTTTAAAAATATCTATAATGAGTCCCAATGCCATAAGAATGGAAATAGAAATAATTACATAATGAAATTTTGACTTGGATTTCTATATAACAGGAGTGTAGACAAGGGACATATTTTAAGGCACCAGAAAAACATCAAACTATGTTGACAACTGGAAAATGCACATTCATCCAACACCTGATATGCCAAACTTACAATTGAATTACTTGGACAATTATGAATAAGTGGCTATTATCTGAGGAACAATATCCTTTTAACATTCATTAAAAGATGCATGCCACACAGAAATTATAGTACAAAAGGAATCTGCAGTCTTTGAAATTTAAATACAGGCTTTTACCTGATTTATTATAAGGATGTTACAATCAATAATGGAATTGAGGCTTAAAATAATAAGGTCTCATTTACTCGTAACATAAATCCTATCAATGACTGTATAGTATCTTCTTTATCTGCTGTAACTGCAACAGATGACTTCTGATGCATTGCATATTAAGTACTAAGACTCACTTTCTGCCAATGAAAGGGCATGTCTTTCCATCGAGTAATATTTTTTTTCCTAAATGTCTAGGCAGATTTAATACTGCTTTTTCATGCCATCTGTCTCTTTCACGTGCGTCTAGAATCTAATCTCACTTTCTACATCTTTTATCAAGAGAAAAATGGTTTTGAGCTGACACCCAGAAATCAGGAGCACAAGCATTATCTTCAAAGCTTGTCTTCATGAATTTCTTTGCTTAATGAACCAAGTCATATTTTTTCTTTATTCCTGACAAAGCCTTAAAACTTTAATCTTTTATGACTCAGTTAAATGGATGTCAGTCTGGTTTTGTTGCTAAGACCTCCTACTCTCTAAAGTCCTGTGTAGGGCATTTGAGTCTTCTTCATGTTGAAACCACCTTTTTTTACAGGGTACCAATTTGCTTTTGTTTCACACAATTACCAGGTTTTGCTGCCATCCTCTCTAGAAACAAGTTAGTACAGATGCTGCATTTCAAGTACAGTACAAACATGCTCAGTATGGTACTTTGTGTCAGTGAGTCTATTTTTCACCTTATGATCCCTGTCATATCACCACCTAGTACAATAATGTTATCAGAGATGCAGAGTCTCATAGGAAACAAATTCTGTCGTACTCTGTGTAAAGGCCCAAAGAGAAAGTGGATGACATTTTCCTATCTGATAACCAAGCATGTTATCTGTATAATTTGAACATTTTCCACTTGTGGGCCTGCCTCTGCACTAAGGTTCTACTGTTGGTTGTGTACGATGGAGTTACAGTCATGAACTCTGAGTCATGAACACAATATATATTCTAAGATAGACATCTGGATACAGATGTAGACTGATAGACTGTCTTCAACAGAAGTTTAGCATGAGTAAGAGCAGCAGAATTTGGCCCTTAATGTGAACCTGTATAGGTTATATTATCTACAATTAACCCTTGTTTACCACACAGGGAGTCCTTCAAGGTGGGCCCCCTGGCAAATGATGAATGAATGATTAACTTCAAGCTAGCCATATTTAACTTAGGAAACACAACACAACTGAAACATATCCATGTGCCATCACAAAGGCATATTTACTGGACATTGGAGGTCCCTTCTGTTTCACAAGCATGCAAGTGCATGGGCACTGTTCAGAGGAATGAAAACATCGGCTCTCTGAGCTCACTGATCTTGCATGATTCTATTACTGATGTGCACAAGTCTATGTCTGCAACTGAGATTGGCCACAGCCAAAACTCCATATATCTGGACACCTGAAAGCTTAAGGGAAAATATGATTTTGGATCTAGATCAAAACAGTGTGGAGCAGATTTATATTGGATTAAAACTATGTCATGTAGTGGGAGTAAGGAGGATTGACAGCCCATGCTGATCCATCTACCTATATTACTAATGTTAATACCCAGTAATTTCTTTTTCTTTTAAAATGCATGTCTAATTCCTGTTTTAAATATCTTCACGGTTGCATTTTTGTTGTGCCTTTGCTAATCCATGGTAATTAGCCTATGTGTAAAGATATTTTCCCTCTACTACTTTAGAGCTTCATTTTTTCTTGGCTGTAGCTGAATTTTACACACAATTACATTTATGTAATCTGTGAAAATTTGTACATCCAATCTAGTCCCATATATATGAAATATATTGTGCTATATACATTGCACATGATAAACAGGCCAGAGTAAAGGTACTGGGTGAAATTCTGCTCTCATTTGCATTGATGCACTAAATCTGAAGTAATTCCAGGTTTCAGTGAAGTTCCACCAGATTTACACCAGAGAAACCAAAAACAGAATTTGGCCCCCAAGTGGCTTATTTATTTGTTTAGCATTTGCATATTCACTGAGCCAAACAATAGCATTCTTAGTGACCAAGTGGAGCTCTCGGAGCCCACTGCCGAATTTGGTTAGCAGGCACTCCTCAGGAACGTGGTTAAAAGTGCCCCACTAAATATAATGGTTGCAAAAGTGGTTCTAAGCAGGTGATGTACATGCTTTTTGAAGAAGATAAAAAGGAATATACAAGATAAACAGATTTTTTAAACACTGAAAAAACAACAAGAAAACATAGTAACATTTATACACTCAATTCAGTAATTTGATTAAAAGTAATGAATCAGCATTTTTCATCAGGCATTAGCTAAAGGATCGGCACTAATCGCAGTCTTCCGGTGACATCTAGTCTTTTTGTTTCCCAAAGATATTTGAAAATGTAATTTGTTAGCTACTCAAGTGTTACAGGCTTTCTGCTGTTAAGAATCTGTTAAGCTTTGCATTATAATGACAGAATAAAAAAATTTCACACAAAACCTCATTCTGCAAACACTTAAGTGAAATTCAAATGGCATTTTAGTCATGCAAAACAAATAAAATAAACTGTGGGATTTAGAAACTTAAGCATCAGTTCTGAAATCCTGACATCAGAAGAGCTCTCTTTAGATCTGGTTGAAAATTTCTGACCAAAATATTTTCCTTTCAAAAAAATGGGGGAAATATTGGTGGGGGGACATTAAGGGAGGATATTTTGAAGATTTTTTTCCCCAGGAAATTTGAAGATGAAACCAAAAAATGATCTTTCCAGCTGAAATTTGTTTCATTTCATTTTACTAAAACCAAATTTTAAAAAATTTCTAATTTTTTGCCAATTAATGTAATAGAATGAATGAGGTGTAGGTTTTTCCCCACTTTTTTCCCTTGTGTTTTTCTTTTTATTTAGTAAGAACATTGTAGATAAAACTGCAGCAAGTGCTGCACATTGAAATAACCCAAAAGATGACAGTCTTTCAGAATATGACTTCATTCAGAGCATAACTTGTGCTTATGGACTAAACCTCTGCTCTTTCCAAACACATTCACCTTCACCCCCATGCATGCAGAACAGCGCAGGATCCATCTCTAGTGCTTGAAGGAGGCATGACAAGCAGATGTTGTGTGCTGTTTAGGTGAGAAGAGGCTCTCCAGGCTTTGGCTGATTAATACATATACTCATATTAACAGCAAGGACTAGTTAAGGATACAGGCTGCTTGTGTTCAAAGTAGCATAAAAACGTGCCCTGCTGTATAATCCCCAACACTGCCCTGTGGGATCCTCCCTGGCTGGCAAGATGTCTATGGCAGAGAGTGTACTATGAAGCATCTCTGCTAATCTTTGCTGCAGGATTTACCCCTAAGTGCACCCATTAAGAATTCCCAAAGGGTACATATTTTCTGCTTCAAGTAGCAATTTTTTTTTCACGTGATGTCCCTAACAAACGTAGTGAATGATCGTTAGTACCGGAAAATCCCTGAAGGGGTAGAATGGTAGAGTATTTCTTTCCTTTTTAAAAAAAAGAAAAGAGAGGGGGAAGGACTGAAGGGAAAGCAGCAGGGATCTCCAAAAGAGGAGAGGAACATGGGTGATGAAAAGCAGAAAATTCCTGTAAGAATTTAATAGAAAATGATAACCTTTCTATAGATTTTAAACCCTACAGTATAACATAATAGTCAATTACATCCTGCTATAGAATTCTATAGGTAGTCTTTAAAAAGTATGGAAGTATCGAGTTCTCCATTATATTCTATAATGCTGCTAGGTAGCACCTCTATTGCTTTTCCCCTGATTAGGGAAATATCCTGTTGTGCTTAAGTATCAGAGGTTATTTAGACTAGAGTTTGATAGCAACCTCAAATATTAGCCCAGGTTTACAAGCAGACAATAAGAAAAGGAGTACTTGTGGCACCTTAGAGACTAACAAATTTATTAGAGCATCAATGAATCTCAGCTAGTGCTGTTTGCACAGCCCACCCCTCTTCCTCCACTTTATTCCTTTTCTGAAAGCCCCAAGACCTTAACTTCGTTGCCTGTGGGCAGCCTCTGGCCTGAACTGACTCCTTGCTCCAACTTGAGGCTGGTGGGATGAAGCTACTTGAGGTCTTCAGGCAGAGCCAGTCAGTTGCCTCGATAAATTTTTCAGGGGGAGGGGGGAAGGAAAGAGAAGGGAAAAATAAGTTCCACTGAGCCCCAATCCTTAGATATTCTTCAAGGGACAGGATGCACAGGGATTACCCTTCACAGCAGCAGAAAGACTCTTGCTCATGCTGCCTGTGACTGCTGCAGTGAGCACAGGCATATATATGGGAAATAGGGAGTCCCAGGAACCAGGTAGTCAAATTTATGTGGCATCCAATCCACTGCCTGGAAGCTAGGAAACACCCATGGATTTCTTAGCTGCTGCGCAAGAGGGGATGAATCAGAGCTCACGGCTGCAACTGGCTGTGAATTTCCATATGATCAAACTGTGCAGGATTATCAGAGCCTCAATTATAATAATCTCTTTGGGTGTGGAAATAATTTGAAAACAAACACAGGCTACGTGTCTGCTGCCTAAAAATATACAGCTGGTCTCCAGTCTTAAATATAATGTTTACGTACAAACAGTAAATGATTGCTAACAATTATCAAGTATATACTGTATTACTTTTTGTCATAGACCTGCACAAAGTTGGCTTAGTATCGTTATTATTCCCATTTAACAGATGGAAAAACTAAGGCAGAGAGAAGTAAAGTGATTTCCCCAAGGTCACAAAAATTCAGCAGTGACAGAGGCTGGAATAAAATTCTGGTCTCCCCACTTTCAGTCCAGTAACCTATCCACTCCCAGTCCATGTTGCCTTTCAGAAAGACACCAATATAGTTTCAAAATGGCTTTCTCCCTCTCTTATTGAAATCCAGTATGTTATTTTGGGTATACTTAATCCTAAAACACTCTATTAGCACCCGATAAATTGCGGGAAGCCTCAGAAATTTCAATTGCTTGCTATATAGGTATTTGAGAACCAATCTGAATTTGCTGTGGGAAGAAAAGGTCATACAGATATTAAAATATCTATTTGTTTCCAGAATTCCTGTTAATTTTGCTTGGTTAAAACCATATGAACACCGAGAGTTATTGAAATAAGACCAGGACAGAGATTATATTTAAATGAATTTATTTTTCTGCAATAATAAATGTAATATGATTGGGCTTCTAATCACAAAGCCTGACACTAACAAGTAAATGGTCACTTTATTCCTTTATCATTATCACAATGAATAATATGAACTACATACAAAGATTACAGATACTTTCTCCATTGTAAGTAAACAACAAAGCATAACAGGCTACATAGTTATCAGGAGATAATCACATCCTTGGGACATCTACTGGGTATGATAAGTGCCACTGCCAGAATATGATTATCTCTTGATAACAAGAGTCCCTGGAGTTTTCACACTGTTGCATCCAAACTCATTACAGGAAGAAAATGGGTATTTGTTTGTGAACATGAAGTTGCCAGTTTAGACTATTGAGCAGCAGTTTTACCTGCGATACTAACTTCACATAATGACAGGTTTCAGAGTAGCAGCCGTGTTAGTCTGTATTTGCAAAAAGAAAAGGAGTACTTGTGGCACCTTAGAGACTAACAAATTTATTTGAGCATAAGCTCTTGTGAGCTACAGCTCACTTCATCGGATGCATTCAGTGGAAAATACAGTGGGGAGATTTATATACACGGAGACCATGAAACAATGGGTGTTACCAAACACACTGTAAGGAGAGTTTCATAGTAGCAGCCGTGTTAGTCTGTATTCGCAAAAAGAAAAGGAGTACTTGTGGCACCGTAGAGACTAATAAATTTGTTAGTCTCTACGGTGCGACAAGTACTCCTTTTCTTTTTGTAAGGAGAGTGATCACTTAAGATGAGCTATTACCAGCAGGAGAGCGCAAATACATATCAGGGCATGTGTTATTTGCATAATACCTTCTCTTCTCAAGAGCAGAAGGCACTTGGCTTCAGGCCTCACTGTGCACCAAAGGCATGAATTCCTCTCTCTCTAAATGCATCTCTTGGAATGTGTTATCCCTTATCTAGACCCCCTCCCGCTCCAAACATCCTGAACTGGTCTGATTACAATGTCATGCAAGCAATTTGTCTAAGAACAACAACAAAAACAAACCAAAAACAAACAAAAAAACCCCCTGAATGTTAAAGACTTAGGTTTCTTCATTTTATATGCATCTATCTCCAGCTGGCTTCTCATGCAAATTAATGCCAAATGGAAATAAAACAGAACTAGAGACTTCCACAGACCATTCCAAGCAATGAAGGAGTGTAATGGGTTTCTCTTCCCCCATTAGGGGACATGATAAAAGTTTTCAAGTTCAACGTAAAAGGTTGTTACAAGGAGGAGGGAGAAGAATTGTTCTTTTTAACCTCTGGGGATAGGAAAAGAAGCAATGGGCTTAAATTGCAGCAATGGAAGTTTAGGTTGGACATTAGGAAAAACTTCCTCGCTGTCAGGGTGGTTAAGCACTGGAATAAATTGCACAGGGAGGTTGTGGAATCTCAATCATTGGTGATTGGAGACAAATACCTGTCAGGAATGGTCTAGATAATACTGAGTCCTGCCATGAGTGCAGGGGATTGGACTAGATGACCTCTTAAGGTCCCTTCCAGTCCTATAATTCTATGATTAGCTGAGTTGCAGGCAGGTGCTACAGTCTTCTGAGGCACAAGCAAGAAGTTTGTATCAGCAGAACTAACTATCCCAAACAGTACTAATGAACGGGAGGAGGGGTTGTCTATAAATATTTTTCCGTCAAAATATTTTTATTTACTTAGACTCTGGCCAAGCGACCATTTAAGCCATTTAGAGCCATCCCTAGGGTATGGCAAATTAGGGTGACCACTCCAGACCTCGCACTTCGTGAGGAGACGGGCAGGGAGGTGAGATGGCGGATGGGCGGGTGGGGTGGGGCAAGGTGGAGCTACCAACCTCCCCTTCCCCTCAGCGCCTCCTGCCTTTCGGCGGGCACCGCCGATCAGCACCTCCCCCTCCCTCCCAGCGCCTACCCTCTATCAGCTGTTTCGCTATGTCTGGAGGCCCTGGAGGGTTAGAGTAAAGGAGAGAGGATGCAGCACACTCAGGGGAAGGGGTGGGACTGGGCAGGGAAGAGGTGGGGTGGGGCCGGGCCTTGGGGGAAGGGGTGCAGTGGGGGAGGACCTGAGGGGGAGACACCCCCCCCGACAGATAGAAACTTGGCACCTACCTCCCGGGCCCCGCATCGCCTGAGGGACAGCCCTGAAGCCATTAACTCTCTTATGATATAGAAGGGACTGTAGATTACCAGTAATTAGTAGTAAATTAATTACACCGGACCCTCGCTAGAACGTGCGTCTATATAGCGCGAATTCGTATTTAACACGGTCACGGCCATGAATCCCAAATTTAATTACTTTAATTGCATTTCATTTTAACGTGGTCCCCACTATAATGCAGTCCCCACGGTACCGCGCATGGATCCCAAATCCCGCACTCTAGCGAGGGCCCAGTGTTTATGGCAATGAACTAAGAATCACCTCAGAATTATCTTGCATGGCAGACAGAAGTGTTGTTTGTGGTTGCTGTTTATTTTGCAATATATTCTGGGTTTTCTTTTCCTTTGTTGCCCGTGAGAGGGAAGGACTTAACTTGCTTCATTCCACCATAGGCCTAAGAGGTGCTTTGTGAAATCTTAAAGCTTCTCTTAGGAGAGTCATCCAGGTAGAGAATCCCTCCCCCACTCCCTTTTAGAAGTCTGTTCAGAGTACAAGATAAGGAGCTTCATCCACCTGCGGCTCCGCTCTAGACTTATTCGGAATTGAGGAGGTAGGTCTATCAAACCTTCTTTCTGAGTCTACCCAAGGACTGTGGTTAGTTTATGGATAATCCATTCACTCTACAAGGAGTCAAAGTCTTCGTAATAACTCATTTGGGCCTGGCTGTGCAAGGGTGCACACGGAAGGAGAGAGCGACAGCGTGAAAAGAGCCATCCCTCATCCTGCACACCCACATACTCTCAGACCTTCTGTTCCCTTAGTGCAAGTAGCTGAAGTCTCTATTATTAGCTGTGAGACACAATGCCTACAGGAACTCCCGGTTCATCTCTGCACCATCCCTAACACAAGTTGTGCCTTCAAGGCACAGCTTAGCCCCAAAGCAGGAAACTCTAGAGGTGTTAGTGGAGAGAGAATGATAATTCTTAGGAAAAGGTGCTTCATTTTATTTAGCCCAGGTTATCAGCTGGCTACTCCAACAACAAGAAAGACAAGCTTTGTACCTGCAAAGAACAGCTTTCCCCATAGGGAAAGATGGGGGGAATTGCCAAGCGTTTGGTTTTTCACAAATCCAGTGAAGAAAATGAATTTCTACCCATTTCACCAATAGTGCAGAACCCTTGGCACAGCTCTAATGGAAACCTGTCACTCTGCATTTTCTAGTTCTATCATGCCAATTTGTGTCACATCACAGCTGATTAATATGTCACTTTATGAGATGTGATATAATAATATATTGGAAATTCGAAACATAGTACTTCCTGCAGGTACATGCCCTCTATCTCATGTAGGAAGTAGCTAACTTGAATATTTGCATAGGTAATAAAGCACACAGACTAAATTACTCACATTGGCCACTATTCTGTACTGGATGATTCAATACTTCTCTTATTTGAATGATGTTTCTGCTATATATGAAGGTCATTTCAAGGCATGTCTGAACTTGATCAAAATCGGAGTTTTTTCAGAGCCAACACATAGTACATTATCTAGATTTAGAAATGACATAAAACAGAACAGGCTATTTCAGTGAACTAAGGGCTATTACAATGAATTCTCTGCATCTAGCAACATGATTCTTTGTATTCCTAGAAGTTAAAACACTTCTCATCTTGCAGAAAAAAGGCTTTATTTTTTTTTTAACTGGAACTCAATGTTGTTCAGTGGACTTCACCTTGAAGAGTAAAGAATCCACGAAAGGCAGATTTTTTTTTAAAATAAACTATTATTTCAGAATAATTATAACATTAATAAAGAGAAATGATGGTCTTGTGGTAAAAACCCTGGATTAGGACCCAGAAGATTGGGGATTAAATCCTAGTTCTTCTATAGACTTCTTGGGTGACCTTGAGCAAGTCACTTAATCTCTTTGTGCTTTAGTTCACTAGCAGCAAAATAGTAATGATAATGATTCCTATCTCACACCTTTTGTCTGACGTGTCTTAATTATAGACTCATAGAGATGTAGGTCTGGAAGGGATCTTGAGAGATCATCTAGTTCCCTGCACTGATGCAGGAACGAGCATACCTAGACCATCCTTGAGAGGTGTTTTTCCAACTTGTTCTTAAAAACTTCCAATGACAGGATTCCACAACTTTTCTTGAAAGCTTTATTCTGGAACTTAACTACCCTTACAGTTAGAAAGTTTTTTCCTAGCATCTAGCCTAAATCTTCCTTCCTGCAGATGAAGCCCTTTACTTCTTGTCCTACCTTTAGTGGATACAGAGAACAATTGGTCACTGTGCTCTTTGTAACAGTTCTTAACATATTTGAAACGATTATCAGTCTTCTTTTCTCAAGACTAAGCATGCCCAGTTTTTTAACCTTTCCTCATAGGTCATGCTCTCCTCTGTACCCTCTCCCATTTGTCCACATCTCTCATAAAGTGTGGAACCCAGAGTTGGACACAGTACTCCTGCTGAGGCCCCACCGGTGCTAAGTAAAATGGGACAGTTACCTCCGATGTCTTACATACAACGTTACTGTTAATATACCCCACAATGATATCACCCTTTTCACAATTGCATAACACTGTTAACTCTTATTCAGTTTTAATCCACTATAACACCCAGATCCTTTTCAGCAGTACTACTGTCTAGCCAGTTATTGTCCATTTTGTAGTTATGCATTTGATTTTTTCCCCCTAAGTGTATTACTTTGCACTTGTCTTTATTGTATTGCATCTTGTTGATTTCAGCCCAATTCTCCAATTTGTCAAGGTAGTTTTGAGTTCTAATCCTGTCCAGCAAAGTGCTAGCAACCCCTCCTAGCTTGGTGTAATCTGCAAATTTTATAAGCAGACTCTCCACTCCATATCTTTGCTGCACTTTCCATGCTACCATGGCTACACTGCTATTTATACTCCTCCTAGTTCAGTGGTTCTCAACCTATCTACCATTGTGGGCCACATCCAATATTATCTGTATAGCCCTGAGGACGTCACATGGGCTGCAGCAGTGTGGTGATTGTGCTGCAAACGGCCCATGGGCCGCAGGTTGAGAACCACTGCCCTAGTTCTATGAGAGCTAAAGTGAGTACATGTACAGAAGCATGGGAATCACACCCCTAGCTTGTAGCATAGATGTAAGCCTATGTGTTCATATGGTATGCAGCACAAGGCCCTAATATTACTTGAAGATTCTTCATGCTACTGTAATACCATTACTACTTCTAATAATGATTTAGTTCATAACCAAAGATAAGAAAAGAACCTCCTACTTCTCAGGGTCTTACAGCCCAGGCTTCAGCCTGAGTCCAAAATGTCTACACAATTATTAAACAGCCCCTTCTCCCAAGCCCTACAAGCCCAAGTTAGCTGGCATGGGCCAGCCACAGCTTTTTAATTGCAGTGTGGATATATCCTTAGGTAACTAAAGGGGAAAATAACATACTTGCAAAGAATATAAGCAGAAGCAATTCAGAATTAGGGGCAAGCCTTGCAAATAGATTAACATGTCCAAGCCTCCACATGGCAACACATTCACTTTAATGGAGTGCTGCTCTGATGCAGTGATGCACCAATAACTTAAAAGATCCTTCCTCTGGACATTGAAGGTATACATTATATGTAGATGTTGGAGACTTTCCTAACATTTTCTAAAGTCTCTCTTTTCTGATATAACAAGGCATTATCCTTAATTAAGATACTTGTTTACTGCTTTGGTACATTCACTCTCTCTTTCCAAATGTGAAAACTTTTTTCGACATACATGCACGGTACTTCTCTGGACAATGGTGTTATACCTTACCAACATCTATATGAGACCGGCCCAATGTACCTCTCCCAAATGGCTTTGTTAGTTTCCAGCTGCATTGTTCCAATAAGACAGGTAAAGAAAGGACAAAGATCTGTAGAGCCACATCCTCTATAGTCTTCCTATGGCAAGTTTTTGACCCACCAAGCAGAATTTCATCAAGCCATGTTTAAGGATTAAACAGATTAAGGAGGGAGATTGCAAGGGGAACAAGTTGGGTGCCTTGATATGTATCTTTCTGTGCTAAATCAGATGGCACCTTATCTGTTCTCTTAAAAGGTCCCTTGATGTCACATTAGCACACAGAACTACAATATGAGGAATAAGTGGCTAGGTGGCAGTGCTAGGAGAAGAAAAGGAGGTGGTGGTTATAGTGGATCACAAACTGAATACGAGTCAACAGTGTGCTGCAGCTTCAAAAAAAAAAGCTAATATCATTATGGGGTGTATTTACAGGGGTGTCTTATGCATAACATGGCCGTAATTGTCCAGCTCTACTCAGCACTGGTGAGGCCCCAGTTGGAGCACTGTGTCGAAGTCTGGGCACCAAAATTTAGGAAAGATGTGGTCAAACTGGGAAGAGTCCAGAGCATAGCAACAAATATGATAAAAGGTTTAGAAAATCTGACTATGAGGAAAGGTTAAAAAAAACTGGGCATATTGAGGGTATGTCTACACTACGAAATTAGGTCGAATTTATAGAAGTCAGTTTTTTAGAAATCATTTTTATATAGTTGATTGTGTGTGTCCCCACACAAAATGCTCTAAGTGCATTAAGTACATTGACTCGGTGGAGTGCTTCCACAATACTGAGGCTAGCGTCGACTTCCGGAGCGTTGCACTGTAGGTAGCTATCCCACAGTTCCCGCAGTCTCTGACGCCCATTTGAATTCTGGGTTGAGATCCCAGTGCCTAAAGGGGCAAAAACATTGTCACGGGTGGTTCTGAGTACATGTCATCAGGCTCTCCCTCCCCCCCATGAAAGCAATGGCAGACAATCGTTTCGCCCTTTTTTTCCTGGGTTACCTGTGCAAACGCCATACCAGGGCAAGCATGGAGCCTGCTCAGCTCACTGTCACTGTACGTCTCCTGGGTGCTGGCAGACGTGGTACTGCATTGCTACACAGCAGCAGCTCATTACCTTGTGGCAGCAGACGGTGCAATAGGCCTGATAACCATCGTCATCATGTCCTAAGTGCTCTTGGCCGCCTCAGTAAGGTCAGTCAGGAGCGCCTTGGAAGACATGGGTTCAGGGACTGAAATAGTTCTGAATAGATTCGACCAGGTCATTCTCTTTAGTCCTGCTGCCAATCGTATTGCACCGTCTTCTGCTGAGCTGCCAGGAGATGAGGATGGCTAGTAGTTCTATTGCACGGTCTTCTGCCAAGCAGCCAGGAGATGAGGATGGCTAGCAGTCCTACTGCACCGTTTGCTGCCAGCAAACGATGTAAAAGATAGATGGAGTGGATCAAAACAAGAAATAGACCAGATTTGTTTTGTGTTCATTTGCTCCCCCCCACCCCCTCCATGATATCAATGGCTGACAGTCATTTCAGTGAGGTCTGTCGGGGGCATCTTGAAAAGTTTAATGGAGATTCAGTCCTGCCTGGACTAGCAGGGGGAGGGATAGCTCAGTGGGTTGAGCATTGGCCTACTAAACCCAGGGTTTTGAATTCAATCCTTGGGGGAGGGGGCATTCTGCTTGACAGTTGTTTTTCTCTCTCTTTGATGTAAAGCCACACCCCCTTTGTTGATTTTAATTCCCTGTAAGCCAACCTTGTAAGCCATGTTGTCAGTCACCCCTCTCTCCGTTAAAACAATGGAAGACAATCGTTCTGCGCCTTTTTTCTGTGCAGATGCCATACCACGGCAAGCATGGAGCCCGCTCAGATGACTTTGGCAATTAGGAGCACATTAAACACCACGCACATTATCCAGCAGTATATACAGCACCAGAACCTGCCAAAGTGAAACCGGGTGAGTAGGCGACATCAGCACAGTGACGAGAGTGTTGAAGACATGGACACAGACTTCTCTCAAAGCATAGGCCCTGGCAATGTGGACATCATGGTGCTAATGGGGCAGATTCATGCAGTGGAATGCCAATTCTGGTCCCGGAACAAACAAGCACAGACTGGTGGGACTGCAAGTTGCCGGTCTGGGACAATTCCCAGTGGCTGCGAAACTTTTGCATGCGTAAGGGCACTTTCATGGAACTTTGTGACTTGCTTTCCCCTGCCCTGAAGTGCAAGAATACCAAGATGAGAGCAGCCCTCACAGTTCACAAGTGAGTGGCAATAGCCCTCTGGAAGCTTGCAACGCCAGACAGCTACCGGTCGGTTGGGAATCAATTTGGAGTGGGCAAATCTACTGTGGGGGCTGCTGTGATGCAATTAGCCAACACAATCAAAGCTCTGCTGATATCACGGATAGTGACCCTGGGAAATGTGCAGGTCATAGTGGATGGCATTGCTGCAATGGGATTCCCTAACTGTGGTGGGGCCATAGACGGAATCCATATCCCTATTTTGGCACCGGAGCACCAAGCCAGCGAGTAATAAACTGCAAGGGGTACTTTTCAATAATGCTGCAATCACTGGTGGATCTCAAGGGACGTTTCACCAGCATCAACACGGGATGGCCGGGAAAGGTACATGATGCTCGCATCTTCAGGAACTCTGGTCTGTTTCAAAAGCTGCAGGAAGGGACTTTCTTCCAGACTAGAAAATAACCGTTGGGGATGTTGAAATGCCTATAGTTATCCTTGGGGACCCAGCCTACCCCTTAATGCCAGGGCTCATGAAGCCATACACAGGCACCCTGAACAGTAGTAAGGAGCCATTCAACTACAGGCCGAGCAAGTGCAGAATGGTGGTAGAATGTGCCTTTGGATGTTTAAAAGCACGCTGGTGCAGTTTACTGACTCGCTTAGACCTCAGCGAAACCAATATTCCCATTGTTATTACTGCTTGCTCTGCGCTCCACAATATCTGTGAGAGTAAGGGGGAGACATTTATGGTGGGGTGGGAGGTTGAGGTAAATCGCATGGCCCCTGGTTTTGCGCAGCCAGACACCAGGGCAGTTAGAAGAGCACAGGAGGGCGCAGTGCGCATCAGAGAAACTTTGAAAACCAGTTTCATGACTGGCCAGGCTACGGTGTGAAAGTTCTGTTTGTTTCTCCGTGATGAAACCCCCCGCCCCTTGGTTCACTCTACTTCCCTGTAAGCTAACCACCCTCCCCTCCCCACTTCAATCACTGCTTGCAGAGGCAATAAAGTCATTGTTGCTTCACATTCATGCATTCTTTATTAATTCATCACACAAATATGGGGATAACTATCAAGGTAGCCCGGGAGAGGTGGTGGAGGAGGGAGGCACTGGGAGGGGTGGTGGAGGAGGGAAGAACAAGGCCACACAGCACTTTAAAACTTATTGAATGCTAGCCTTCTGTTGCTTGGGCAATCCTCTGGGGTAGAGTGGCTGGGTGGCCGGAGGCTCGCACACTGCGTTCTTAGGTGTCTGGGTGAGGAGGCTATGGAACTTGAGGAAGAGGGTGGTTGGTTACAGAGGGGCTGTAGCGGCGGTCTGTTCTCCAGCTGCCTTTCCTGTAGCTCAACCATACGCTGGAGCAAATTGGTTTGATCCTCCAGCAGCCTCAGCATTGAATCCTGCCTCCTCTCATCACACTGCTGCCACCTATCATCTTCAGCTCTCTCTTCAGCCCATAAGTGAGGATGGTTACAACAAACTTAGAGAAAATTTACCATTTTCTATTAAATCCTGGATTACGATACAGAATACAGGACACCTTTAGACTAATCGACAATGTTGGTGGAAGTTCCTCATAGTAAACTATAAACTAGCATAAGAGAAATGTGCAAATTTTGTACTTCTTTTTTACAACATAAGGAGAGAAGCAGAAATGAATGAAGAAAGCAGAAGAGTAACTAAACAAGTGGATGTGATGGGGTGTTCCAACCCCACACTGGGCCAACGGGGACAGATCAATCATTGTGGGCCCAGGAGACCATGCCCCCTTTCTCCTGCTGCGCATGCTCCAAGGGGAAGAGCCAGATAAAAGGAGGCAGCCCAGCTCAGTAAGGGCTGGCTGCGGAGGAGGAAGGACATGTCCTGGGGGCTCCTCCAAAGGTATCAGCGATGCTCCAAGCAGCAGGCCCGTGGACCCGGAGTACACTGTGGATAACTTGCTGACTACAGAGACTGATGGGGATGCTGGATCACCGTCAGCTGAGGAGACATCTGAGATACAGCTTGTAGGAAGTGACCCAGGGGATATAGTGGAGGCTGCTGCTTAAACCCTTAACTAGTCCCTGGCTTCACAGTCCCTGGCTTCACAGGGCCCTGGGTCGGAACTCGGTGGAGCAGGAGGGGTTGGGTTCCCCTACTACACCCCCAAGGACTATCGCTTGCCGCAGCCAGGTTGCAGGGCTTCGGACTGTTTGTTTGCTTTGCCCTGCCCAGGGGCTGCAGCCTGATTGCTGCTAAGTACTATTGTTTGCCCCAGCCAGGAAGCTGAAGGGCTCCAGTTTGTTTGTTTTGCCCACCCAGAGACTCACGGACTGTTCGTTTAAGTGACCGCATCAGGGGGCCAGGACCCACTTGACTGAAATCATCTGCTTAACAGGGAATCCCAACAAACTGGGTGATGGGGTGTATCAACCCCGCATTTGGCTGACAGGGGTGCCCCAGATCAACATGCAGGGCCCCTGTCACAGTGGAATTAAAGAGGAAATAGTGCAATCATCCATGTTCCACAAGCTGGTACATTAGGTAGCAGGTGTGCCACAGAATCAGCAACAGCAGCACTTCCTAACAAGCAGCAGTATGAAAATACAATCTGATTTGGCTCTAATATAATATGTCTCCACATGAGTCCACGTTGGAAATGGTTTCTAGAAGACTATCAGACTGTACTTTCTAGTCACTCTGGAATACAGCAATATTAGTAATAGAAGATTTATAATCACACATGATGTGGTGAACAGATTTCTTCCCCCGTTCCTTTATCTACGCAGAGACAGAGAATTTGAGAATGGAGACAACCAAACCCATATAGCAAAGGCCTAAGAAACTGTATTTTAACATAATAACTAGAGCTAATTGAACATCCGTTTCTTTAGTGCTGTAACATTTCAAGTTCAACTACCATTTCTCTGGAATTCTATGTATTTCCTCTCTCTGAATTCTGAAGGATGGTCTGATAAGGAAAATCTCCATAGCTCTTGATCTGACCCATGGAAGTCATACTTCACTTTTCTTTCAACAGTGTGCATTCTACATGCTCTCTTTCTGTATTATTCAAATCCACACTATAGAGTTTTGAAAGCATGGCTGCCAAATACATCACGGCTTGTTATTTTTACGCTATGGGTTGTAGTAGAATTTCTTAATCAAAGATCCACTCTCAAAGACCAAACTAAGTATCCAGTCTGAAATACTGTAGATATTAAAGATGACTTTCAATGCTCATCAATATTACACAGTATATTTTCTAGTTAACTTGACAAATTTGCTGTAAAAGATCCTTGTCTGGGGAAAGGAAGACAGAGAAATGGAGGCCCAAGTCGTGTTTGTTTTCACCTGAGTCGATTTATCACTCCAGCCGCCTGGAACTCCTCAGTTCTCCAATGCCAGGAATAATCTTCCCACACCCCAAAGACAGCTGAGTCAACAGGTAGTACAATAGGGCACCTGACTCTGGAGTTTACCCATAGATTCTTAGGGGCAGATCCTCAGCTCATATAAGTAGTTGTAGCTCCACTGACTCCCATAGAGCTATGACAATTTGATGAAGGAATCTCATGTCAATGTCAACATATGAGGATTCAGCAAATCTGAATGGTTTGGAATGGAGGGATGCTGAGATAAAGTTTCTTGACACCTTAAATGATTGCTTCTTGGAGCAGCTAGTTCCGGAACCCACCAGAGGAGTGGTAATTCTTGATTTAGTTCTAACTGGAGCACAGGATCTGGTCCAAGAGGTGAATATAGCTGGACTGCTTGGTAATAGGGACCATAATATAATTAAATTTAACATCCATATGGGCGGGGAAAACAGGCCAGCACTGTAGCATTTAATTTCAGAAAGGGGAACCACACAAAAATGAGGAGGTTAGTGAAATAGAAATTAAAAGGTACAGCACCAAAAATAAAATGCCTGTAAGCTCTGTGGAAACTTTTTAAAGGCACCATAATAGAGGCTCAACTTAAACGTATGCCCCAATTTTTAAAAAAAACATAATAAGAGAACCAAAAAAGAGCCACCATGGGTAAACAACAAAGTAAAAGAAGAAGTGAGAGGCAAAAAGGCATCCTTTAAAAACGGCAAAGAGTCCTGTGGCACCTTATAGACTAACGTCCAAACTAACACAGCTACCCCTCTGATACTTGCCATCCTTTAAAAAGTGGAAGATAAATCCTAATGAGGAAAATAAAAAAAGAGCATAAATGCTGGCAAATGAAATGTACAAATATAATTAGAAAGAAGAACAGCTAGCCAAAGACTCCAAAAGTAATAGCAAACATTTTTTTAAATACATCAGAAGCAGAAAGCCTGCTAAACAACCCGTGGGGCCACTGGACGATCAAGATGCTAAAGGAGCACTCAGACGATAAGGCCATTGAGGAGAAACTAAATGAATTTTTTGCATTCATCTTCATGGATGAGGATTATGAGGAAGATTCCCAAACCTGAGCCATTGTTTTTGGGTGACAGATCTGAGGAACTGTCCCAAATTGAGGTATCATTAGAGAAAGTTTTGGAACAAACTGATAAACTAAACAGTAATAAGTTTTCAGGACCTGATGGTATTCACCCAAGATTTCTGAAGGAACTCAAATGTGAAATTGCAGGACTACCAACTGTCATCTGTAACCTATCATTTAAATCAGCTTCTGTACCAAATTACTGGAGGATAGCTAATGTGACACCAATTTTTATAAAGGGCTCCAGAGATGACCCTGGCAACTATGAGCCAGTAAGCCTCACTTCAGTACCGGGCAAATTGGTTGAAATTACCATAAAGAACAAAATTGTCAGACACATAGATGAACATAATTTGTTGGGAAATAGTCAACATGGCTTTTGTAAAGGGAAATCATGTCTCACCAATCTACTAGAATTATTTGAGGGGGTCAACAAGCTTGCGGACTAAGAAGATCCAGTGGATATAGTGTATTTAGATTTTCAGAAAGCCTTTGACAAGGTCCCTCACCAAAGGCTCTTAACCAAAATAAGCAGTCATGGGAAAAGAGGGAAGGTTCTCTCATGGATTGGTAACTGGTTAAAAGATAGGAAACAAAGGATAGGAATAAATGGTCAGTTTTCAGAATGGAGAGAGGTAAATGGTAATGTCCCCCAGGGATCTGTACTGGGCCCAGTCCTATTTAACATATTTATAAACATTCTGGAAAAAGGGGTAAACAATTAGGTGGCAAAATTTGCAGATGATACAAAACTACTCAAAAAAGAAAAGGAGTACTTGTGGCACCTTAGAGAGTCTCTAAGGTGCCACAAGTACTCCTTTTCTTTTTTGCGAATACAGACTCACACGGCTGTTACTCTGAAAACTACTCAAGATAGTTAAGTCCCAGGCAGACTGCGAAGAGCTACAAAAAGATCTCACAAAACTGAGTGACTGGGCAACAAAATGGCAGATGAAATTTAATGTTGATAAATGCAAAATAATGCACATTGGAAAACATTATCCTAACTATACATATACAATGATGGGGTCTAAATTAGCTGTTACCACTCAAGAAAGAGATCTTGGAGTCATTGTGGATAGTTCTCTGACAACATCCACTCAGTGTGCAGTGGCAGTCAAAAAACGAACAGAATGTTGGGAATCATCAAAAAAGGGATACGTAATAAGACAGAAAACATCATATTGCCTCTATATTAATCCATGGTATGCCCACACCTTGAATACTGTGGGCAGATGTGGTTGCCCCATCTCAAAAAAAGATATATTGGAATTGGAAAAGGTTCAGAAAATGGCAACAAAAATTATTAGGGGTATAGAATGTCTTCCGTATGAGGAGAGATTAATAAGACTGGGACTTTTCAGCTTGGAAAAGAGGTGACTAAGGGGGGATGTGATAGAGGTCTATAAAATCATGAGTGGTATAGAGAAAGTAAATAAGGAAGTGTTATTTACTCCTTCTCATAATACAAGAACAAGGGGCTACCAAATGAAATGAATAGGTAGCAGGTTTAAAACAAACACAAGACAGTATTTTTTCACGCAATGCACTGTCAACCTCTTTAACTCCTTGCCAGAGGGTGTTGTGAAGGCCAATACTATAATGGGGTTCAAAATGGAGCTAGAAAGATACATGGAAGACAGATCTATCAATGGCTATTAGCCAGGATGGGCAGGAATGGTGTCCCTAGCCTCTTTTGCCAGAAGCTGGGATTGGGTGACAGGGCATGGATCACTTGATGATAACCTGGCTGTTCATTCCCTTTGGGACACCTGCCATTGGCCACTGTCAGAGGGCAGGATACTGGGCTTGATGGACCTTTGGTCTGATCCAGTATGGCTGTTGGTATGTTCTAAATACTATAGGTAAATATGTATGTGTTACGTCAGACCAACCCAAGAACCACAAACATGGTTACCTGTGGGACATATAAGATTGTCAATGATCATTGCAGACTACTGTATCCTTGCTTTGCACTGTTCACATTTTTCACATAAGGTGTTAATGTACCTTGCTTCAAAATGCTAAATGGCAATATGACAAATCTGCCACCACCTTGCTCTGTCAGGGACTGTTTGACCCCAGCAACTGGGAAACATCTGACATGCTATTAAGCTTGACATCCAGTGTCTTTTTATCATTTGTACTGCCCACAATGAACATTTAAACCAGTTGTGGATCTGTTGCCTGTTGTTACTACCATAAATTAAAGTTTTCTGTCTGAAAAAAAGAAGAGAATTCCCACTCTATGCTTTGAAAATTCTAAAGAGCTTGGAATTAGCCATCCCTTTGCTGTAGAGCATTTTCCTGTTTATGTAGAAGTGTCACAACTACTAGGCATTAGAGCATAAGCTTTCGTGAGCTACAGCTCACTTCATCGGATGCATCCGATGAAGTGAGCTGTAGCTCACGAAAGCTTATGCTCTAATAAATTTGTTAGTCTCTAAGGTGCCACAAGTACTCCTTTTCTTTTTGCGAATACAGACTAACACGGCTGCTACTCTGAAACTACTAGGCATGTTCATAAAATACAGGAAAGATCATTTATTTAGTTATTTCCAAGGATAAACATTCTTCATTCAGATAAATTGGGATTTGACTTGTATTATCACATACAAAAGAGTCTTGTCTCATTAGAGACAAGAAATTGTGTGAAACCTCCCAACCACAGCCCAGGATTTCATTTAATATACAGTACCACAATGTCAATGCAAATGAAAAGGAAACATTTAAACAATGCTATCCTTTTTGGGGGGAAGCAGTGACAGCTTACTAGGATATGGAATCACACTGCTGGAACATCAGCAATTTTAAAGAAATTACTGCCATGCTGTGTTTGGTTTACTGTCTCCCACCTTGCATTTTACAATGTGTATCAAAGCACACAGTGTAACAGCTCCAATTTCTTTCACAGCAGCTACACTGTCTGAGAAAAATTGACAAATTAAATAGAATGCAGCCTTGAAAGCAACTGTAAACTATGGCTGCCCAATAGAACAGAATTACACTCCTCAGAATAACCTGTTAAGGAATGCTTTGGCGCTCAAATGTAACATGAGCTGGTGGCACTATAATGCTTCTGGAGAAAGACACACACACACACACCCTGACCCAGCAATTGGAACCTCTGGTGTTCTGCTTGACTGTATTTTCAGGTGAGGAGCACTACCTGGAGCAGAAATGTACCTATTGATTTTTTCTTAGTATATGTAGTTTTAATTTGATGAATCCTCAAGCTGCCCTTCAAGTAAAAAAAAAAATTTAAATATCTGATCTTAACAGAAATTGGTGATGCTAAGCTAAATGAAATCCCTACTACTTCACTGGAGGCATTAGTGTTAATTCAGTCAAAACACTGGAAGTTCGCTACTTTAGCGAGTGTGAAATGCACAGGACTAACTGCTCGTGACATGTGCCTACATGTGTTATTTATCTTGATCTAAATATATTAAATGGATAAATTAGTACCACAAACACTTTAAATTCATGTTGTCTTTCCAAAGAATTATAAACATTGTGAAATGAGTCTTTTCAACTTCAAAGGCCAGTTATGATGTTAACCTTATTGGATAGACAAGATATGAAACACACTTTATTATATTGTTTATTACTTGAACTGACATCACATTATACTTTGGATAGAGCAATGTCTCACAGCATAGCTTTAGTCAGAAGTCTATCACAGATTCCATTAAAAATCTCATTTTTGAATAGTTCATAATTCCGCCATTCAAATCAGCATGTAAGCAGAGGCTTGAAACAGCATGTTCCCAAACTTGCACATATATACATATGTGTGTGCGTGTTCCTTTTAGATACACAACACTTCAGTGCAATTTGTGCAGTCGCACTTTTTTTAAAGAACAACAAATAAAACAATTTAGATGGTTTCAAGTGTCATTTTGGGAGCTCTCTAGCATGAGAAAGCGCTTGCTCCTTCCACAGATTTACAAAAGGACCAGGTTTATCCTTAATCTAATCTTTTATACCTCTCTGAGCCATTCCACAAGCTTGGCCAGGCAGCTGAACTATTCTTCTGTATGTTCCACCCTTTTTAAAGGAAGAAGGAACTGGATAGTCTAATGAGGCATCCACCACCTGTAGAGCTTCAAAGTGAAAAATTAAATCTATACCCTGTCGGTGAACACTCTTTGATGTCCAGATAGGCTGCATTATTTAGCTGGTGAAACAAAGAAAGCAACGGGCTCAATCCCCCAGTTCTCTAAACCCCCTTTACACTCCTCATCCCCTGCTTGGGAAGTCTAGAACCCAAATCAGCCCCTATACAAGTTAGAGGAATCATAGGTATGTTCTGTTCTAGCATGTACCCTAGTTACCATTCCACCAATGAGAAATCAACACTCCCCCTCTGACCTGTCAGACCCACTTTCCACCCTAGACAATCCCCCCCAGGCTCACTTTGCCATCAGAGGATTCCCCTCTGCCGGACAGCTTTAAAGTCATATTGGGCCATTGGGGCAGAGGCTCAGACCTCTTGTTTGCTATCCAAATATTAAAGGCATCTAAATCGCTGCACTCACTTCCTCTGACTCTCCATCTCATTCCCTATGCTCTTCTTGTCTCACTCTTGTAATTCCTCTTTTTGCCTCGGTGATCTCCTCTGGCTAACCAACCAACCCTTATTGTGTTTGTTATACAAGTTGCAATGAGTTTAATAGTGTGTATATGAAAAATTGTGCTGACTGCCAAAACAGGGAGCCCTTCCAGAATGAAGGGGCAATAAACATAAGAATGGACCTTAAAGAAGGGTATCCCAATAGTGAAGTAACTGGAGTCACTGGGAACACTCATATATATAAAGTTAAGCATGTCTTAAATGTTTTGCAGGCTCACTGTGCTGGGTGAGGGGATAAGAACGGTGAAAATGGCAACACAAGGCACTACCAAATACTAAACCAAAACAAACTGAGAAATAAGCTTAGAGTAGGTTTCAAAGTAGCAGCCATATTAGTCTGTATCCGCAAAAAGAACAGGAGTACTTGTGGCACCTTAGAGACTAAAAAATTTATTTGAGCATAAGCTTTTGTGGCTACAGCCCACTTCATCGGATGCATGCAGTGGAAAATACAGTAGGATGATTTTATATACACAGAGAACATGAAACAATGGATGTTACCATGCAGAGTATAACAAGAGTGATCAGTTAAGGTGAGCTGTTACCAGCAGGAGAGAAAAACAAACAAACACCTTTTGTAGTAATAATCAAGGTGGGCCATTTCCAGCAGTTGAGAAGAACTTGTGAGGAACAGTATGGGGGGAAAAATAAACATGGGGATATAGTTTTCCTTTGTGTAATGACCCATCCACTCCCAGTCTTTATTCAAGCCTAATTTAATGGCATCCATTTTGCAAATTAAGCTTAGAGTTTTGCAAACAACTGATTTTTTGGGTCTCTGGTTAAACCAAAAAACTGGGTTTTTTGAGGGAAAGAGGTTGTGTCAGGTTCACCCAAACAAAAACAAATAAATAGTTGACACGTTTAGGCAAACTAAAAAGTCAAAAACAAAGTAGTTTGGGATAGAACAAAATGTTCAACTAAAAAATAAAATGCTTTGAGTTTTTTAAACTCTTTCAAAATAAAATTCAAAACAAAGTAATTTTAAATTGAAAAATCGAAACATATAAATTTTTCAGATTATTTTTTAACCAAAACTCTTCAGCAAATTCGACAGAGGTTCATGACACTGAATCTCCATTTTCCCATGAAAAAAATTTGGCCCAACATGTTTTGCCCACTCTAGTTTACAGGAACACTTGGACATTGAACATTCAGTCACATGTCAACTACGGATTTGGTCCACCTGTATACATGAGTATGGGGGGATATTCTACAGCCCCAACTGACACATATTCCTGACTCCTAAGTCAAGTTTAAGGTCTGTGAGTACCAATCTGTAGACATTAGGGGAATTCTTGTGTGCTGCATATCAAGATCGATATCAACTTGTACTTCCTTTTTAGAACTTACATGTATAGTCTCATATTTCACCATGTGGTGATCTCAGTTCTTTCAGCATTTGAAACCAAATGAGACTATAACTAAGCTTATTTATATTTGGAAAGTAGCATTGCATGCATTTAGCAACTTTCATAACAGATGATAATACACATACACATTCCATTCCATACTATGAATTACTTCATGGGTATTCTGAAAACATCACATTAAATTTGGTTTGAATTGGAGTACAAAGATTTACATAACAATTCACTTCCAAGCATTTATGATGTCTCGGTCTTGCCAGGATTTTGTGCAATATTCTCACTAAGTGATGAGGTTTTCCATTGTCAGAATAAGATGCAACCTGCAGGGTTCTCATTACACAAAATGCCATTAACAGGTACTATGATGTTAAGGAAATTGCTAACACTTTAATAAAAACAACCCCTAGCAATTCTAGTGTAAGCAGAATTTAATGCACTTTCTTTCTTATGTTTTATTTCAGTTATACAATTAAAATAATGCAGCAAATTAACCAATACAAAACGGATATCAAAAATAATATTAAGAAGCTGATTTCAGAAGATACGAGCAACATATTTCAAATCAAAGCAGACAATTCATTATTAACTAAATCAATTGTAGCTAAATCTTAAAACGGTTTCTGATTCATGCATGCTGGAATAGCCAGGCAGGACAGGGTGAGTAAAGAACAGAATGGCAGCAATTAGAACTCCCTTTCTTTCATCAGTTCCAATCAGCCCTTAATACTATTTTAATGGAGATGAGTTTTTTAGGGTGTTTGTTTTTTTTTTAAATTCCTGCCATTTCTCTCTTTCTCTGTTTAGGGCCTGCTGCACTGCAGGGTAAGCCATTATAAACTAAAGGTTTGCCACTCTGCAGTGATTGCAGACCACAGTGTCTCATATCCCAAGCATAGGAAGACTCTGCAGCTACCACAGGCTCCTGGGTGGTGAACATTGAGATAATGTCTATATATTGTTAGATGATAACAACAAAGCTATGGTCTTCCATAGGATTTAAAAAAAAAATTGAAAGTCTGGCTCTGTTTTAGCTTATTCACAATGGAACTTATTTACAAAAACCATGCAAACAGAGAAGATGATGATTTTTGTTTATAAATCAAGTATGGCCATTGCAAAGCAGCCTTATTGCTTGTGAAAGGATTGGCCATGTGGTTAACAACTAATATTTACCTAAGGCTTTATTCATGTAACACGTTTTTTTCCTTGTTCCTTTCAGCTTTCTAATGAGGTAGCAACATAAATAAAAGAAAGAACATTACCACATGTCATGCAGTGGGCCAGATTCTGATCTCATCTACACTGCTGTAAATCCAGACCAGCCAATCACTTACTGCAATACAATTAATTCAGTAGAGTTACACTGCATTTAAACAGCATTAAGTGAACTTATAATATATTTATATTACTACCAATTTTTGATTCATAGTTTTCTCATATACTTGTTTTGAAACTGGAAAATGAAACTACAAGGAAAAAAATGAAACAATGTTCACAGAAGGAAAAAAAGGAGACAATTATTTCTATGAGAATAAGCACGAAGCTTAAAAAACCCTTTTCAAACAGTAATAATCTGCCATTAGTCCACCTTAACTGACAAGACTGTACTCTGCACTAGCCTGCAGAAGTCCACTTTAACTCACAAGGTTGCTGCAGTAGCATCTTTCCCTATAAGTTCTGCTTTCAGGATGCGATCTAACATCAACCACTATGGTATAGTTAGGTAAAGAGTCAGAGAGTAGAGATGGTCAGAAAATGTACCCCCCAGTGCACAAAGTTTCAATTTTTCAGTGACTTGAGGACAAACTAAATATTGTCCAAAACTAGGCTGACCAGATAACAACTTTGAAAAAATGGGACAGGGGGTGGGGGATAATAGGCTCCTATATAAGAAAAAGTCCCCAAAAATGGGACTGTTCCTCTCAAAATGGGACATCTGGTCACCCTATCCAAAACTAAAATTGTTTGATTTGCAAATGCCACAGTGCTTTATGGGAATTGTAGTTCAGATGCTTCCTGCTTCCATTCCTGTCTCACTACTTCTGCCACCCACGATGCACTGTGGTCTCTCCTCTTTGTAAGGAGACATGATGCATCATGGGAGATGTAGTCCAGCTGGAGAGCCCGACCCATAACAAATGGGGATATGAGGACACCAAACTACCTCTCCCATGAAACACTACAGCAGAATATCCAAATCAAAATATTTTACATTTGCAGATAGTTTTTTCAAAGAATATTTACACAAAGTTTTCACCCAGCCCTGTATGACAAGTATTTTAAATACAGTGGCACAATTCTGAGCATACCTATGCACACATTCAAGAGAATTTGGAAAGATTTCTGGTTTCACGTGGCTTAGCTGTGAAATAAGTCAGTTTGCTCTGAGTTTTTCTTTCAGTTTGTGAGCTTGGAGGCAGGAATGTCCCTTTAAACTTGTATTTGAGAGTGAAACCATGCAATAGTAATGGTTGGGGAGCCTACATATATTGGTTGAAACTAAAGGAAGTTTGCACAACCCTTCTGAAACAAAATTACAAACTTTCACCTCTAATGGAAAGATGAGTAAATTCTTGAGGCAGGGTTATCCCTGGGAACTGGGCATTTGTGTTGGGCTCAGATTCCTGGAAGAAGGGGTTGTCTTGCATGCTGTTTAATCATCATTAGGACCGATGTTTGTTTGCAAATAAAGATAGTTCCACTTAGAATATACCCAGGCCACACTCCACCGATTTGTTCTTCAACAGGAAGCTAACTTGTATGGTCCTGAACATGTACTGCTGTATCCCACACACCTTCTGGGTGTGGTATTCTGTCCCCTCTAATAGCACCAAGACCACTTAGAGATTAATGAGTTTGCTACAGCCTTAGCTAAGAGCCATGTGGCTTTGGATTCATGCAGTAGGGGCTCATGTATTTAACTCTAAAGGTCCCAGGTTTGATCCCAGATGAACCCCCACTTGTAACACTGACAGACCCCGCTTGTCGGTGGGCAGGATCAAACCTGGGACCTCTGGAGCTAAATGCATGAGCATCCACTGCATGAGTCCAAAGCCACATGGCTCTAAGCTAAGGCTGTAGCAGACTCATTAATCTCTAAGTGGTCTCAGTGCCACTAGAGGGGACAGAATACCACACCCAGGAGGTGTGTGGGTTACATTGCCACTCAGTAGAAGGGTAATAGTGGGGTTAAAACAGGAAACTTATGTCAGAAGAAAGCGCAACATAATTTACAGTGATAACACTGATAGGTCTTGCCATTGTGTAAGTTGAAAATTACACGATCAAAATGAAAATGACAGGAAAATGCAGCATGCGTGCTGATTTCAGGTGCAGGGCAGCGAATAGGTGGTCATGCTGATTGTTCCTCTAGGATACACGTCTACACAGCAGCTTCCTAAATCATGGAGGATATTACTTATACTAACAGTGAGTGACAGGCATTTTACATTATGTGAGAAACGAAGGCTATTCCTTTGTTGAACATGCTCTATTGAAAAGCGGAAGGGCTGAAAAGAATATGCCAATCACATCTACGGTATTTGCAAGGAGAAGCTTTCAATGAACAGAACAGTATAAAAAAGTATTGTTAGGCTTAGGGCTTAGACACACTCATGTGATCACCACCATCCCAGAAGAAGCTAGAAATATACTTTATTCTCCTCCCCCCCGTTGCCCAAGACAAAGACACCAGAAAAAACAAGTTTCAGAAAACCCACTTGTACTCCCATTTTCATTTTCTAAGAGGGGGGGAATGACAAGGAATTAATACCAGAATTGTTTTCTCCTCATCCCTTAACAGTTACCTCCTTGGGAAAATATTCTAGGTCAATTGACTCACTGAAAAGCTTAAACACAATGCTCCTCCACACGACTAAACCAGAGCATTCTCTTGCTTTTGAAACTTCACAACACCATTTTATTAATTCTCGATAACAAACCCTTGAATCTTGGCACATAAACAAAACAACAAATGGCAGCAAACAAAAAAGAAATACCAAACCAAGCAGATAATGAACCTGTGGTAGACATTGCTGTTGAAAATATGCTGCCTAGAGCTTTGACAAACACTTATCCAGCTGGAATCTGTAGGTCTTCCCAGTTCAATCAGGGCCTAAGCTGACGGGGAAATCTACCTCTTGCTATCACTTGCTTGTCCCTAATGTACAATAAGGAAGCCTGGCTTATAGTCTCATCTTTACTTGAACATGTTGAAAATATAACTAGAGATTCCACTTTATCAGTGGAGACCTTTGCTTTGACAGCCCATTCACCCTATTCTGTGCCTATACCAATATCTTAAATTTACTGTGAGAACTTATAATAAATCATAATATATTTTGTTTGTACAGTTCCTATCTGTGTGCATGGCCAATAAGAATCACTTCACCCCTACCTCCCCGCCAAAGATGTAGCTGATCCTTAGATTAAATTTGGCAAGTACTTGACAGCACAGGGCAGCAATACGCTATAACAGTGGCTCTTAACTTTTCCAGATTACTGTACCCCTTTCAGGAGTCTGATTTGTCTTGCATACCCCAAGTTTCATCTCATTTAAAAACTGCTTGGTTACAAAATCAGACATAAAAATACAAAAAAGTGTCATAGCAGACTATTACTGAAAAAATACTTACTTTCTCATTTTTTACCATATAATTATAAAATAAATCATTTGGAATATAAATATAGCACTTATGTTTCAGTCTATAGTATATAGAGCAGTAAAATAAGTCATTGTCTGTATGAAATTTTAGTTTGTACTGATTTTGTTAGTGCTTTTCACGTAGCCTCTTAAAACTAGGCAAATATCTAGATGAGTTGATGTACACCCTGGAAGACCTCTGGATACCCCCAGGGTTACAGGTACCCCAGGATGAGAACCACTGCTCTACAATGTTTTAATGGCAGATGTAAAGAATTATCCCACATGCTAGTGAAACCACCTATCTGAGATTTATGTAGGTAGAGCTTAATTATGTAAAATGTAAGAAGGTTGAGATACCTCTTTTCTTGGAAACAAATGTCATGGGATATTGAATGATCAAGTATTCAGGGCCATTGTTTTAGGACTCATTTGAAAGACAGCATCTCCAGCAGCACAGTGCCCCCATAAAATCATATTGGGAGCAGTGGGAAAGTATCAAGAGAGAAGACAGCTATGTTCTGAATCACCATCATTACGTCATACAGCAGCCTGTGTGTTCCTCAAGGGTTTTACGTTAAAGATTAACTAGAATTGGCTCGTTTTAGCTTAGGTTTGATATGTTCACAGCCTGAGGTGATATGGCTACTAGCCAATAAAAATGAGGGTAGTATCAGATGAATCATTTCACAGCTAAAGCAAACAATAATGAGATTCTGTTGAAGTGATAGCTAAAGGGTCAATGGATTAAAAAACTTTTATGTAATAACCACAAATAAAAAACAAATCTTATACTTAGCATTCTACCCTATCCAGAATATATCTGCCCCATGCAACCAAAGAAGGACTTTGCATTTGTCATCTTCATGGCTCATTGTCACCTTGATGCTTTCAGTTTTAAAGATATTGGAGGAATGAGGAAGATTGTGGAGGAATGAGAGGAACCTGATGCCCCTGTGCCAGGACAGTACCCTATGTTTAAGAAAATCTGCCAGAATCAGATCTCAGACAGCATTATGAGTCAGATCACCCATAAAATAATGAAGTGAGAACTGTTTTTGTGTATGTCTACACAACCCCCACAGCATTGGTTCTTAGAGCCCGGGGCAACCGACTTGGGCTTGTGGGGCTTGCATTATGGCACTAAAAATAATAGTGTAGCAGTTTGGGCTGAGGCAGCAGCCCGGGCTCCAAGATCCTCACTAGGTTTCAGAGCCCAGCCCCAGCCCCCAAGTCTACACTGCAGTTTTCAGCCTGGCAGCACAAGCCCCACAAAGCCGAGTCAGTTGATCTGGGCTCTGACACTCACAGCTGCATAAGGGTTTTTTTTGCTGTGATTTTTTTTTATAAAGCCCCATGGAAACAGGAAGTAACCATAAATTTAATGTGCACGTGGAGTGCAATTGTATCTCATCAAAAGGAAAATTCTCCTATTCAGTAGGATAATTGTAGAGTTCCCACCTCCACCACTTCCACACTGATGTATACAATGAAAATATACACTTGTGAAAAAATGAGTTCTCTCTCTGAGGATGAAAACCTATATGGTTTACATGTATATAAGAAAAACTACAAACTCGGTGTTTGTTGGAAGGCATAAGGAAGGAGAGGGTACATTTTTACGTACCCGGAAACTGATAAGCCAAACAGGATATCAACTTTCTGCAGGAAAAATGATTATGGCAACAGGTTTAAAACAATAAGTATATTACAAATTGTTTACTTTGTTTTGCAGTAATACAGAAACTTGTGGGCTGGCACCAAAAGAACGACACCTCATGGAGGTAATTACATCATTTCATTGACACTTCTTTTGTGGGCGTGTGGGGGGGGGGGACCCAGAACAGGTTCAGAGCTCTTGATATTAGTGGCTTGAAGGACATTGGGAAAGGATTGCATATGTTTAGAGAAACACTTACATTTTGAAAGATGTTTATGGCATCACAACTGATTTAGAGTTTTGTTCAGATTCCTCCAAACTCTCACTCTATCAGTATTTGAAGACATTTTGTATTATCCCCTAAATGGCTTACCTCTTTGTTGCTGTGATTATGACTGCTGCTCAGGGCAGATAATCAAATTTCTTGTGAATCAAAAGGAATAAAACTATAAGGTGAAGCTGTTAAAAACTAGCCATCAACAAAAAGGTCAAGCCTCTGGCAATGAAAGAAGAAAAAAATACTCCCCAGGCTTCAAGCAGATTTATTCTTGATATAAAGCTGGTCTATTTACAGCTAGGCAAAATTTCAAAACTGATAGTAAAGCATGTTACAAGCTTTCGTAATTCAATTTTCTTTGGTATTTATCATGTTTAATAAAATACCTAAATGTCAACTAGATTTATAAAAATGTATTTATAGTTTAATACATGCGGAAACTGGATTATTCATGAACACAACTTACATGGAGCATAATATCTTAAATTGATATAGATTTTTGTTTACTTCTCCATCACAGAGGTAATTAGTGTTTGTTTACAGAGATTTCATTTTACAGTAACAGGTACTAAAAAAGCATCCAGTTGCTTTCATGGCTCCATGTCACATACTCAGTGGTCAACTTCATGGTGTTTATTTTGCTTTTTCTTCTTGACTATGAACTTTTATTGACTGACACAGAGATAAAGGTGCAAGGATGCCTTCGCACAAGCCCAATCCACTCATAAATCTGACCAACATCTGTACTATTCACAAAAACAGCCTCATACAACTATTCAGTTTGTTAGAAGTCAGGTAGAATGGAATACTGTACCTGACTTGGTGAACACCCCTGACTTGATATAAACTTCATTTGTGCACTAGTTTTATAATTAAGCTCATCTGGACGGACAAAAAGGAATCTAAGAAAAAACCATGAGTTCATGGATGGAACTGTGCCAGAACTGAGACCTCTGGATAAAACTTACAATGCACTGAAATTGCCTCTTTATACTGTAATTTACTGTTAAGTAATAATAATAAAAACACTGTTAGAGATATTCATAATCTATTTTGCTCTTTTCCATTTATACATGCAAGTATAGAATGAAATAGGATGACATGAAAATAATGACATCTTAGTGCTATTTCAAGGTCACTGTGTAGTGCAATGAATGGCCAAATATCTTCAGAGAGTGGTTTTAGTTAGAAGTAGTGCTACTGGATCAGCTCAGCTGATTCAACTGCATCATAGCACGGCAGGTTTAATTGTTTCCGTAACTAACCTTTTTTGATGGATGTCTAGTCTAGCCTTGAATATAGTCAGTGTTGGAGATTCCATCACCTTCCATAAGTAGTTTTATGTATAAGTAATATTGCTGTGTAACCCACTGACCAGTAGCTCACAACTTTATAGGGTCTAATGTTTCTGAGGGCCACACATGGACTTGGTAACTGATGAGCTCAATCTCCTTCTCTGGCAATGCTGGAGAAGACAACATTCAGCTAGAAATGCCTCTGTACCACTAGAGAGTAAGGCTGGAGAGCCAAACACTATCCAAGCCCATTTTGGAGCTTGGGGGTCCATTCTTCTTTGGCATCCTGCAAATCATAAAGCCATTTCTGAGCAGCTTGATTTCATTGACAAGTATTTTTTAATTGTTATAACAAATTCCCTGCAGTGCTTAATCCAGGGTTTACATGCTGTAACTTAAGCCCTAAGCCACGGATGCTGTTCTTGCTTAAAGACAGAATGAGCCATATCCTGAAAATGGAGCCAAGACAAATAAAAGGATTTAGTTCTGAGGGAACTGCTTGGAGCACATCAGGGTTAAAGGAAGAAATCCTCTGAATCAGAATGTCCATCAGACCCATCTAAGACATGGCTGGGAAGCTACCCTGCTGTTCTACTAGCCTTTCATACTACACATGAATCTACTCAACAAGCTTCTCAGCATGGCCAATTCTCCCTCTCCCTATAGAGGAGGAGGAGGAGGAGGAGAAGATCCATTATGGATGTCTTCTGCACCCTCACTGGAGCACATTTAGAATCCCCCTAGCTGGGCTCTGCACTGACTTGCCCTCCATTGCAGGTGAACCGTGGCATCCCTTGCTGTATTTGGATCATATCAATTTGGGGGACCCAGCATAGGATGTAGGCTATGTGAAGAGTTAAATATTTGATGACTTTGGGAAGGCAAAAAAGCCTGATTTCAAATAGCAAATATTTTAAAGCTATTGTAATTATTTTAGGGGCCTCAAACTAGTATTTTAGGTTCCAGAATACTTTTCTAAAATGGATCTAAGCAATAGAAGTGCAAAAAGAAAAGGAGTACTTGTGGCACCTTAGAGACTAACACATTTATTAGAGCATAAGCTTTCGTGAGCTACAGCTCACTTCATCGGATGCATCCGATGAAGTGAGCTGTAGCTCACGAAAGCTTATGCTCTAATAAATGTGTTAGTCTCTAAGGTGCCACAAGTACTCCTTTTCTTTTTGCGAATACAGACTAACACAGCTGCTACTCTGAAAGAAGTGCAAAAGAAATCTATGCTTCTACATAGGGTTTATTTTAAACCTAAGTGTTCCCTATACCCATTTGGCAATTCTTATGGAGACCACCTGATTTGGGAACTGTTTACTGGCTTGCTATGGTTACGTCAAACCCAGCAAAATATTACAGGCAATTCAGAATATTCAACCTATCTGATATTTATAATGACAAAACTGGTATTGAAATTAACTGGTATAAAAAAGGACTTGCAAGAGGAGGGAGGGATGATTATAACACAATTGCAAGCATTTTGAACATCTTCAGGCCAAAATTTTCCTTTCAGATTTCCTAAGTTCCAGGAATATAGGGAACGAAGAAGAAGATCAGAGTACACTGTGCATATCTCAGAAAAGAATTGTGTCCTTAATGTCCAATTTTCTAGTTCAGTGACATTTTCTTTCTGAAAAATGATAGCATGTATTAACCAAAAGCAGTTCTGCTTACAACATCTGTCACTTAGGATAGCTAAATAGTCCTCTCCTTTTTAAACTCCCCTACTAAACCTTAAAGCTAGTTTTGCCATTTCAATTTGACTGAACTTTGTCATAAGAATTTGCTGACCACCCAAAAGCTTTTTGAGCTCAGCCTTCCTACTTTCATCTTCAGATAACTATTATACGTCTAATAGTACATCTAGTCAGTGTCAGCACTTCTTTCTGATAAACTTTAATGTTCTTTAATGACATCCATGGTAAAGATGATGGAGAATAGTATATTCTAAACAAGTACTTGAACATTTAGCGTAACCAAAGCTTTTATGTCTAATTAGTGCTCTGAGCTGAATTCTGGTACAGTACCATTTATATCTGAAATACATTTAATGAACATTTAGATACACCAGACTAAAGGACTACACGTTTCTAATACTATTAATTAATATTTTATTTTAAAACTGTCTAAAATACATTTCAGTAAGCACTACAAACAAAAATTAAAATAATCGGTGTTCCAATTTACTTTTACAAGACATTTGTTCAAATTTCACCAGCATTATGAAAGTTTCATGTCTTTTAGTGCAAAAATTTAAAAACGTATATGAAGTGCAAATAGATTAACTTTAGAAAGAAGTGTGTGTGTGTGTGTGTGTGTGTGTGTGTGTATACACACGTATAAGAAGAGGACCATAAAATCTCTCTCTCGCTAATATATATGGATGGACGGATATATTATGCCATATGGTACTCGTGTGTGTGTGTGTGTGTGTGTGTGTGTGTGTGAGAGAGAGTGTGAGAGAGAGAGAGACACACACGCATACACTTTTCTTTCTAAACTCAATCTATTAGTACTTTTTTTTAATTTGCTCAAAAAGCAAGAAACTTTGTGTACACACACACACACATACACACACACACAGAGCCATTTTGACAGTTTCAGATGAACAGCCCCTAGACATTTTTATGCAAAATGAATAATCTAAAATACAATAAAAACATTTATGATCAAGTTGCCCAGAAAGTTAATATATGTATGTTCCCTATCTTCCCTAAATACTTTCTGAGCCCTAGCTAATATGGAAGGCCATATGACTCTTTTGCAATTCATTCCATGTACTGGTAGCTGCAATTTTGAAATGATAAAAGCTTTTATTACTTCTGAAAGTAGAACTTAGGGAGGGTTCTCAGACTTTTGACTAGAGGGTCTTTGTTTTTTATGTCTTTGATTTCCTTTGAAAGCTGCCATTGGATTACACACTGTATGCCAAGGTCTTCGTGCGACAAAGTCAGTGACAAAAGAAGAGTGCTTTGAAAAAATTGCTGCTCTGCTATACAGAGCACAGTTCAAACCTTGTCTTCAGAATTGGGTTGTGGGGCTGCACAACCTTTGAGTTTCACTCTGAATTTTGGGTTTGAATGAGTTCCAAAAAAAGTTAAAAGTGAGATGAAACTGGTGAAAATTCAGTTTTATTGCAAGTTTCAAGGCAAAACCCACAAAGCAGGGCAGGTTCACTCAAAAGGCTGAACTATTTCATGAGCTTAGCATGAGTGTCTAGTTTATAACCCAGACAAGTCCCAGATGGTATTTTACCATGACTGGTTTGCACAGCCCTAAGGAGCCCAGTACTCTTTTCTGGTGGCTGGAGGTGGAGCTCGCTCACTATGAAAAAAAAATAAAATAAATGCTGGATGATGCAAAAGTTTCCTGGGAAGTTTTTTCAATATTTAACAACCCTCAAATATTTTTACAGAGATTTAATACTGTTTAATCAATATTTAATTACAATTTTTAGTTCAGAACATCTCTAAACGATTACATAAATATTGAAGAAATTTATTAGACCTTGGTTTTTTATAAAGCATATGACTAATACAACTTTTGAGCAGATGCATTATAAAAAAAGAAATCTTTAGCATCTAAGTGAAGCAATAAAGTTAAACTGAATAAGAACTTTAAAAACAGCAACTAGGAAAATGGAAGATTTACAGTTAATTTCACTATCAGATCAATTGCAAAAAGGTATAAATAAATATGTACCTTCCTACTAGGAAAATAATTTAGACCAGCATTATTCTAGTGCTAAAACCACATTTTCACATGTGAGAGCCTAATATTAGGCACCTACGTCCATATGTAAACACAAACAATGGTCGGGAATTCAAACCCCACTGGGAGTATTTCCATAGACTTCAGTGAGCTTTGGATCAGTTCCAAAATAGCCTAGGCTGCCCTCACCATTCCCGTTCACTTCATCTAGACTTGTGCCTCTGAGAAACTCAGGCTACTTAAATAAATACATAAATATGGATTCAGGTGCCTATTTGTAGGCACCCAGGCTTAAATGTTTTGCCCCTATTGTAAACACGTGAACACAGATTTAAATGATTAAATGTAAGCATCCAAATTTGGTCTTCAATATGTGACATTGTGCAAGGATGATGTTTATCTGTTATAGACTTTCAAAAACAAATGCTAATTTTCAACTTGTATAATTTTTCTTCAGAGAAAACTTTTTAACAGATGGTTATTAGCTGTATCCTTTGCTGTTTGACCTCAATATTTATGGGTCTCATTCACTGACCTTTCATGGCTTGGCACAATTTTCTCTTTAATGAATTCATGTCAAGCCAATTAAAGTCCATTACTGTTCACAGACCAGTTACTGCAAAGTCTACTGCCACACTTAAATTGCGCCTAGTTTCAAAGTTACAGGATAATGGCCTATTAGTTGCAGTGCAAGAAGTGCCTCATAATGGGAAAGCACAATCCTGTTGCTTTACAAGCGAGTTTTGTCATCTTGACCAGATGAAAGATCTGGCTCCAAAGTTGTTGCAGTTACCTATTCCATTTAAACATTGGTTGCATGGTTTCTAGTATCAGTGTCTATAGTTTTTTTTTAAACTTTCCAATAAAATTTGTATGCATAATTGTACTTCATAAAATTAATTTCTCTTTTATAAAAGTGTATAAAACTCAGGACATGACACAAAGATCCAAACTTCATTCAGGGACTAAACCTGCAAGATGCTGTGCACCTCTTGTGCTAAGTGCCTTCATCTCACACTAAATGGCCACCGAGGGGTAGAAGACACATTGCAGGAGATACCATGAAAATTTAGTTCCAAGCAAAAGAACAAAGCTTGAGGCTAGCCAGTTTCAATACCAACAGGTGAATCTATTGTTACTCAGGGCTTTTGGACAGCACAATTTTCCCCCCATAGGTTGGAAGGAACTGAGAGAGATACACAAAAGCAGAATGTTCAGCCACTGAGGAAGGGTTGTGCTTTAGTGCAGCACTGATCAACACCTGTTACTCAATTTTCCACACCTCTTTTCGAAATTTACATCAGGGCAAAATGGATGGCAAAATGCTAGCATGTCAGAATGGTGGTGGTTTACACTCATTTTGCAAAGGAGAAAGTGACTGCACAGCAAAAGTGGTCAAGAGAACAGCAACCAGGTTTAAACAGAAAAGGGAGTTGGTGGTGACTCATTTTATTTTATTTTAAATACGTTTCCACAACACTCAGCTATTGAGGCCTTCTGCCTAGGAGATGATTTAAGTGGGTCAGTCTTTAAATAGGTCTGGGCAAAGACGAAGGCCTGATCTATACTTAAAACTGAAGTCAACACAGCTACAGCACTCAGAGGTGTGAAAAATCCTCTCCCACCCCAAGTGACATAGCTATGCTAACCTAACACCTAATGTAAACACAGCTAGGTTAAAGAAAGAATGCTTCCATCAACCTAGCTTCCGTCGCTCAGGCAGGTGTAGCTCTTACAGGGATGGAAAAATGCCTACTCTACCAGTATAGCTATGGTGCCATAGCTCTGCCACTATAGTCCCTGGCGATTTGAGGGAGAAGTCCTCCTTTGTGGCCTCTTCTCATAATCTGAGATCCTTTCCTCTGAATCTGTTCCTTCTATTTCCAATAGTTGGCATCTAGTTTCCCTCATTCTAACCAATGTGAGATTCATATTTTTTTTGTAATTAGGCTGAAGTTGAACAGTTAGGTGTTTGGAGGAGTTAAAAGAAACAATAAATGGATCCAAGAATATTCCACACTGAAGAAATAAAGAGGGATGCCTCAGAAAATTCTCACCTACATTAAAACAAAGACTAAAACTGGATGTTTATATCACATGTCTGAGAAAATAATTTTCTGTAGTTCTACAGACAAGGGCTATAGGGAATAACTTGTCTAGACTGATTATAATAGTTCTTCCATGAAAATTACAGTCCTTGCTCTGTGAGGAGAGCAGTATTTCAGAGCTTTCTGAAGTGATGCCACTACCACTCTAGAAATGAGATAGCTGTTGATACCAATAGCATGCCTTCCCTAGACAGCTGTCAAATGAGGCAACCCCCACATTATATCCAACCCCTGTAAGCCAGGAGCTCAAATTCTTCCCTGAACTTTACTCTATTAGTCTGTAGAGCAAGATGCAATGGCTGGAACTTGGACTGTTGACTTCAACCATAATTCATTTTTTTCTTATTTCTTTTCTCAGCTTTAAAGCAAAGTGCATTTGGTTCCATTTTGATAATAACAAAACAAAAAACACAACCAAACAACAAACCTTATATTTTTTTCTGTAACATGATGTTCTCACTTGTATAGTTTAATTACTGCCCTTCGCAAGATAACATAGATTCAGTGTTTAAGAGCAGAAGGGATCATTATAATCATCTCATAATGCAAGCCATACAATGTCTCCTTGTCATTCCTCCATAAAGACCTTTTGATTGCATTAGAGCATGAAGTATGATGTAAATACTTTTAGTTATGTCAGACCAAAATTCTCTACTGTCATTTTATTTTCTTATTCCCAATGAAAACTGGTATTTTCACAAACCTGTGTGTATTTGTGATGGAGAACATGAGAACAGTTTTCAACTACATAAAATGTTGCTACAAGGAGAAGGGTAAAAAATGGTGCTGCTTAACTTCTGAGGATAAGGCAAGAAGCAACGTGCATAAATGGCAGAAAGGGAGGTCTAGACTGGACATTCGGAGAAAACTTCCTGTCAGGGTGGTTACGCACTGGAACAAATTACCTAGGGAGCCTGTGGAATCTCCGTCATTGGAGGCTTTTAAGAACAGGTTAGACAAACACCTTTCAGGAATATTCTAGTATTATTTACAGTAGAGCCTCAGGGGTACAAATACCAGAGTTACACACTGACCGATCAATAACAAACCTCATTTGGAACTGGAAGTACACAATCAGGCAGTAGCAGAGACAAAAAACAAAAAAAAACAACCCCCCCCCCCCCAAAAAGCCCAAACAAACAAAAAAACACCCCCCCCAGCAAATATAGTACAGTATGTGTTAAATATAAACTACTAAGAAAATAAAGGGAAAGCAGATTTTTCTTCTGCATAGTAAAGTTTCAAAGCTGTATTAAATCAATGTTCAGTTGTAAACTTTTGAAAGAACAATCATAATGTTTTGTTCGGAGTCATGAACATGTCAGACAATCTCCATTCCCGAGATGTTCCTAACTCTGAGATTCTACTGTAATCCTGCCTTGAGTGCAGGGGACTGAACTAGATGACCTACTGTGGGCCCTTTCAGTCCTACATTTCTATGATTTTGATCAAAAATTTGCTGGTTACACTGGTGTATTTAATGCTTTGCATTTACTTCATTAGGGCTCTGCATGGCTGTGTTGCTGCTCTCAAATGCAATAATTTGCAAGATCAAGGCCCTAGGGACTACTCTTGAAATTTTGCTGAGTGTCTGAGACGAACAAAGACACAATTACAGCCATCCCTATTCCTTACAGCCTCCCTATTCCCAGAAGCCAACCATGGTTCCTGCATCTGATTCAACAAGTTGTAATGTGCTGCTCATTTAAAGTGACATAAAATAATTAAAACCTTGGAGAAAATGGAAATAACTTTATGAAAGACCGGCAGAGTTCACAGACACTCTTCAGACGCCATCTGCATGTTTTCCAACAAGTCTGCAAACTGGGAAACTTATATTAAGCTCTGCATAAGATACATACCACAGAGCGCAACCTTGATATAACTTTGAAAAACTTCCTCATTTGCTTTTAACATAATTAATTCCCTTAATATTCATAAATGTCTCTCTGTTCGCTATTGACCCGAATGACATACTGTAATGAATAGTGATGAATGAAACCCTAAAGATTTGGAATTCAGGATTCAGTCCAGCTGAACACCCAGAAAATTCAGAGACTTATTCTCAATCTATGGGAATTTATTCAACACCTTACGGTTATAAAAAATTGGGCTGGAAATCTCAAGGACATGTTTTCTTGTGAGATTTGTGGTCCTTCCAGTTTGCAGCCAGTTTGTAAGTCATAAAATAAAGTTGTCTTTTATGCTCTCTTGCTCTCTGGAAAGCAGAGGTAAAAATAATGCAAAGGAAGAAGAAAACCAAATCAATCAAACTATTTCCAAACTTCATACAATGCTCATTTCAAGGTTTCAAAAAATTGTGTTAGTTTTAATTTTATCTAATCCAATTCACTCATTAATAATGTTTATCTCTTTTAACAAAAAAAGAAATAAGAAGCAATGTTATCAAGTATATGTTTGATACAACTCACATTCTCCATGATATATATTGCATGTCATGACAGTACACCTCCCTTTTATATTTAAGCAACTTATAACCACATCAGCTTTCACAACTTCATCTCTTTACCTCAGTACAAAAGAAAAACAGAGCTAAATCTTCAAATATACATGAACAAAAGTGTGCATCTACTTGTGTCCAAATTAGACACGTGCAATGCATGTACCCAATTTATGCATCTGGACTAGACAGGCGCACTTTTGAAGAATCGGATCGAAATTCTAGAAGATTTCACTTTTTAGAAATGTTTACAAAACAAAGATTTTAAGGACACGATCCGTAGCCCATTGAAGCCAATGAAAAGATACAACTGATTTCAATGGACTTTGAATCAGGCCCTAAATACAATTTGCACAGTGCTCAGGGAAAATTATCTTGGAGGAAAGATTGACAAATACACTTAAGAAGCCCAAAGTACCATATTGAAATCCAGTCACAATTTTTTTTTTAATAAAGACCGAAGTTCCATTACAAACAGCAGGACATTTGCTTTCATAAGAATTTTGCTTTTCATAAGATTGGAGTGTTCAAATTTTATGGTGGCTGGTGCAGAAGACATGCTGGACAGTTCATATTTTCCTCTGTAAAGCTCCATAATATACAGTCTTGAGTTGACAGAAATGTCTGATTTTGTTGGGAGTAAAGAAGGTTTTTTCCTTGAACGTGGACAGAAATCAGCTCTCAGAGTCAATGCTGACAGTGATACTTAATGGAAATTTTGAACATGGTCAGTTGAATGATTTGACTGTTCCAATTCCATGAATACTAGAGTCAAGTCTGAATTCATACCATCTCATGCATATAAATTAAACTCAAAATTGTCTTTATAGGAATTTTCATACCTCTTCAGGACTACCTTAATTCATGGGATGCTGAAGAAGTGCAGTGTACCATCCTGTCAATATACAGAACAGTAGAAGAAGGAACTTGAGTTATATTCTACATTAATTTCATTCCCCACTGAAAGTACTTTCAGTTCATTTAGAGCTTAGTGGATCATGACATATATTTCATCTACTTATTTTTTTAAGAAACAGAATAAGAATTTCAAGCAGGAGCAAATTTCAACTGTCCAATAAAAAAATCAAAAAGTGTACTACATATTTGGCATTTGCCATCTAAGAACTTAAAAGTACATTCTAGTTCCATGAAACACTAATTTTGTGTGTAAGATTTATTGCACGTGTAAGCACTTGAGAAGTCCCATTGACTCATTTTACAGCACTGTAAGTCCATTGACTTTCATGGAGTTACACCAGTGTAAGGAAAATACGAATCAGGCCTTTAGAACATAAAAAGACCTCCCAAACTACCAGATGATTAGATAGATTGAATGACAGATAGCATGTACAATCGATTGATCTAATCTGTCTAACTGGCAATAGCAGTTGTATGCCACTGCGTTCTGCTGGATGGAATCAGAGCGGCTCCAAGTGTCTGAGACTGTGCTACTCTGAAGGGGTGGCCTCCACAGAGGATAAGTTTGAAGTTAATATCACCACCCAATGGAGGCTCTCCATTCATACAACTGGTAAAGGCTTGTTTTTAAACTGCAGTAGGTCCTGAATTCTATTACCAGTTTGTATGTATTTGGAATCGTGACCCGCACCCACTCAGCGTGTGGCATTCTATCTACTTCTGGTGGTGACTAGACCATATTAGAGAGGTTGATGAGTCTATTACAACCTTAGCTAACAGATCTGGTCTCTTAGCTCAGGCAGTAGAGGCTCATGCTTTTAGAACCAGAGGTCCCAGGTCTCATCCCCACTGCAGACAACCAACTCAGGGGGCATGGCATGATAGATAAGAGCTTCTCCAATGCTCAGATTGGCCATGCTTTAAATTTAAAATACCTCTGGCAATACAAATAACAATCCCATAGAAAGGACTGAAATACCGTTTTGAAATCATACGCATCTTGACAGATTCATTGACAAACTCCAAATTGCTAAACTACTACAGAGAAGCATATTAAGAAGATCCAAATAATAGCAGGATTTCCCCCAAAATACTTTACGAATCATTTATTTTTCTATGAAAAAAAACATGAGGACAACAAATAAATGTCCTAACTGCCTGTGTTAGACTTATTTTCCAGGTCAGTACTTTTACCACTTGGAACTAAAGGTAGCTGCCCTCCTTCATCTTTAACGCCTATTAGATACAACTCCACTTTTAATCCAACAACTCTTATAGCTCCGTGAGAGACTGGGATAATACAGCGAATGTTGAAGGATGAGGACATTTATAGAGAGGCTAATATGATAGAATTAAAAATTCTGGCATTTGACTATCTTTTAATATTCTGCAAAGAATAATAAAGTGGATGAAAATTTCAAAACATCATTCAGAGGCATAAAAAAAGAGCCATATACCAGACCAGAAATAATATGGACTTATCCTGTGACTTCAAAAAATTTGTAGGAACACAGGAATTACCAAACTGGGCCACAACAGTGGTCCATCCAGTCCAGTATCATGTCTCTCCAGTACTGGATGCTACAGAGGAAGGTGCAGGATACTGTGCAGAGTACAGTTATGGAGTTATGTTGTTACCAGCCCATAGAGATTTTCTTCAATTAGAAGTAGTTAGTTTGTATTCGGAGTTTCTCTTTTTTTAAGTGCTATTATCTAATGTGATTGCAGTAGTCTCATTGTCCATAAAACTTCTGCACCCTTTTTTTCTGAATCCTAGGCAGTTCTTCATCCCAGTGCTATCTTGTGATATAATAATGCTTCAGACACATGCTAGAGGGAGTACATTCATGTCTGATGGAATTGCCCTAAGCCCCAGTATTCTGAGGACAAATAGAGACAATTATAGGAAGTACATGGCCAGTAGATCCTTAGAGAGACAAGGTGGGTGAGGTAATATCTATTATTGTACCAACCTCTTTTGTTGAGAGAGACACATGCTCCACTCTAGACATCCCTACATGGTTTTATACATTTAGGAATCCACTGGTGATCGAAATGATCAGACAGCCAGAAAACAGGACCTGTGCACTTCCACCTTGAGATGTTGTAGACATTCTTTCCCAGGACTGAACTCATGAACTATCCCATTCAGGCCCACCTAGGTTCTTAAATCAAACCTATCATCTCAGCACCTGAGAAGGATTGGAACCTGAGATGTCAGTAGGGCTACACTGATTTACACCAGCTGAAGATCTGGTCCATTATATTTACATGCGTGAGGCATGTTAGCCTTTAGGCACATCAAGACAAAATCCATTAGACAATTTGGAAAAAACAGCTAAGCCAGAAACATTGTCCTGTCCAACCTATGTAGTAAATTTTGTCTCTGATGCTCTCTTCTGTTTATCTGCATAGAAAACTCCTTAACAACAAATGGAATTCCATTTATTTAGGAAGGGCAGAATATTGGAGCAAGGTATATTATACAAATCAGAAAGGAAAGATGTGTATCCTAAGCTAGCACTAAACTGAAAAACTATTTAAAAAATATGTTCCCAGCCAGAAAATAACCCCCCAATCTCCCATAGCACCTTTCAAGAAAGTACTGTTATATTCTCATTTCTTTTCCTCTTCATCACATACATGCACTTAAATTGTGCCACTTCCTGTTTTGGACTAGCCCTCTTTGTTAATCAGCTGCAGCAGTAGCTATGTTTTTGTCTTGGGTCTGATAACAAACTAAGGGGCCACTTACATTCTTACTGCATATTGCACTGTCACCAAACTGTTCAGATTTGCTCTGCTGGGAGGCTGTCTCATTCCAGGAATAGAAATTACTTAATCAGTATACTTGCCGCCCACATGCCAGGAAAAACCTCTCTGATTAAATTAATGTAGTAAAGTTTTGCAATCACCGTTGACATAACTACTGATTAAATGGAAGCTTTGTAAGCACGTACTCATTTTATGGGATTATTTATTTATTTCACTTCCTCTCATGCTTTTGTTTTAATTACAAGGGTGTAATTCTGAACGCTTTGCTGAATAATATGGCTCAAAAAGAAATCTAGATTAAATTCCTAAAACAAGTTATGGTCTTGTGGTGAAGGCATTAGATTGGGACACAGGAGCTGAGGATTCATGGCTATGCCACAGAATTCTCAAGTGAACCTGAGAATCTCTCTCTGACTAAATTTACCATCTGTAAAATGGAGATAGTGATACTTCCCTAATGGATAACTTCAATAACCAATAATGGAGGCTATATAAATACCTAGAGGAAAAACAATATAATTTAACTTATTATAGTAGAGAAGGGCAGCTAATGTGTCCAAAATGTTGGCAGCGGTCGGTGTAGCTAAACTTGCTATAGCTCTCCTGAAACTCTGAGGTGATAGTTTCTATTTACCTTTAGATATTAGATACATATCATCTCTGAGAAGGAAGGGGGGGTCCCTGCAAGTCTGTTTGATTTAGAGTCAGTGAGATAGGGCCCGACCCAACTCCCATTAATATCAAAAAGTTTTTCTGTTAACTTAATGGCAGCTGGATGAGGCCAATAATCCCTGAGGCACTGATTCTACATTTCAATCTGCATGGACGAATTGGGTGCCCCCATAGAACTCCACTCAGGTCAAACAAATCACATGGTATTATTTTTGTTCTTTGATTGGATGAACGGTAAGAATTTACAATTTGAATACTTGCATGTGTTCATCCTGCAACTGGCTCTGTTCAGGTGGATAAACTGTCTTCAGTGGGGCTCCATGCAGGTGCAGTCAGCTCCAGGGCTTAGGGCTAAATATGCCCTGTGTGCAAATATTGCAGAAAATGAATTTTAGATTTGCAAATGCAGGGATTCAAACTAGAAGTGTTCCTGGATTGGATGCACTGCAAACAATAGTGTGACTTATCTCATCACCACAGCTAAGCAACACAGCTGAAATTTCAGATATTCATGATCAATGCAGAGTTTATAAAAAAGACTCACCATATTAACTGGGGCATGTAATTTGTGGACCTGGAGCAGTGGGAACGTAAGTGCCACCCTGTCCTTCTCTCCCACTCTTTGGGTGTGTGGGAGAACTCTGGTTCCTGCCAGGGTCCCCAGGCGGGCTTGGGGATGTTGAGGGAGTATTGCCCTCATACCTCTCCACAGATGTATGGAATCCAGGGTCATTGGTGACCAGTTAAAATCTGCATTGTTACTGCCCTGTCAGATAATTTGGGGACCGGTTCCTCATTGGTTGATTGTTTAATAAAGTTGCAGCCTCAACATACACCAGAGAAAGGTTAATGTCTCATTGCTTCCTTCTCCACATCAATACTGAAAAGATGTTCATGGAATAATTTTGGACAAATTAATTAGCGGGATGAATCCTCACATACATTTTGCTGGAAACACATGGATGCTGCATTCATGCAATGAATTTCAGGTGATGAATTTTCAGTCAGCTTTAGTAATAGGCAAAAAGCAATGAAGGCCTCATTCTCCTAATTGTTTCCACTATGCATTTCGACCACGTGATCGCTTTATTAATTATCCTTGATCCTTTCCTAGCTGGCATTCTACTACTCCTCCCTTGAACGTAAGCGTGTATTATGTTCACAGCATGCATGTAGAGAAGTTACATAAATACCTAAATATTCTTGCTGGAAGGTTGCAATGTAGCACTTCTTTATTTCTTAGAATTCACAATAACATACAAACACTCCAGAGAGAGAGACAGCAGGCTGCTCCCTAAAACAGAGAGGCACAACACACACAACTTTACTACAAGAAGGCTGTCTGCAGACTGACCGTTCCAAGGCCCAGTTTATACACACCCATAGAGAGCCCCTTAACCTGCAAGCGAGATCAGGAAAACCCCTTAATTTTAAAGTGACAGCCTACAATTTTAACAGAGTTTTCAATAAACTACAGCATGTGTCTGATGGAGGAGCTGGCAGAATCGGGTAAAGAGTTGTGTTAACTTATCAAAGTTGCAAATTTTCTCTTCTGAAGAATTCTATAACATTTTCAAAACTTGATGTGCATAAATTAACAGTACCATATAAGGCAGCAATAATTTATGCACTTGCTATGGACCCAATTAGGTGCTCCATAACACAGAGTGCCAAACAGATTTTTTTTTAAAAAAAGCAGAACATAATATTGCATCTAATATTTATATATTACACATGCATCCCAGTTTTAGTGCTGTCATCTCATTGTACTCCCTTCAGTTAGACATAAAAAAGAGCTTAGAAATTGGCTTGCTTTTCATATGGAGTCATTGAAGGAACATGGGACAGATCTTCAGGTGGGATAAATCAATATAAAGCAATAGCTGAAGGAGCTTCATTGATTTATACTGGCTGAGGGCCTGGCTCTGTAAGTGTCTGGATATTGTACATGTGGGTTTCTACAAAGTTTCATATTATTGAACAAGGGAGAAATGTGTATAAGGTCATTAGGATGCGTAGGGGCTTATACAGTGGGAATCTTCCCATTCACTTCAATAGGCATGAGATCATGAAGTGAAGAAGAGGGGCTGTGGTGCATTCAGTACGTTGACGACACTTGTTTTAGCATGTCTTTTCTCTTCCAGCCTAAATGGTGCAGATTAGTGCCTGGGTCCAGTATCTTGCTGAGATTGAAGTACAACCGAGAGCTAACAAACTGAGGTTCAGCCAAGATAAAAAAAAGAGTTGGTCTGGTGGAATGAGGAAAGCAAATCCAAGGTGCAAATAGATTATTTTATCTGTCTCTCTGATTGTACGTGTTTGCCTGACATTTTTCATCCGAGTTTGCAACCTGGAAGTCTCAGTAGATTTCTAGTTATTGCTGTATAGCTACATATCAGCACAATTCTCCTTTGTATCTGTGACCTTTATTTCAGATATGGTCCTCAGTACAGTGATTCATAAGTCTGTCACCTCTAGGTTAGGCTCTACTTGGGGGCTACATCTTAAATCAATTTAGCAAACCTGATGCAGAATTCAACAGCCTGCTGACAAACAGGATCTCTCATTGCAAGTATATTACATTGCTGTTCTGAGGTCTTCAACGGTTGCTTGTGGGTTTCTATAGCTCAAGGTGTTAGTTTTGACCTTAAGTGGCTTGGGATCTTGTTACTTCAGAGATCACATATTTCCCTGTGCCACATTGCCACAGCTGAGGTTCACAAAGATGCCCAAGATGGAGCTCCTTAAGTTTGAAAGGAAAGGTGCTACTGGTGAAACTATGTCTATAAAGGACCCTGGACTTTGTACTCCCTTGGTCCAAAACAACCTCTATCTGCTGACCTTCAGGGCACAAGCAAAGATCACCTTTTTATCAGGCCTTGTGTGGAGGAGGCTGATGCCTGACTGTGGCTATCTTGGAATGGTGTATTATCTCCAATATATGTAGGGCCCTACCAAGTTCATGGCCATGAAAAACACACCATGGACCGTGATATCTGGTCTCCTGCCGTGAAACCTAGTCTTTTGTGTGCTTTTTACCCTATACTATACAGTATACTTTCCCGGAGACCAGCGTTTCTCAAATTGGGGATCCTGACCCAAAAGGGAGTTGCAGAGATGTTGCAAGGTTATTTAAGGGGGGGTTGTGGTATTGCCACCCTTACTTCTTTGCTGCCTTCAGAGCTATGTGGCCAGAGAGCAGCGGCTCTTGGCCAGGCACCTAGCTTTGAAGGTAGTACCCTGCTAGCAGCAGCCCGGAAGTAAGGGAGGAAATACCATACCATGCCACTTTTACTTCTGTGCTGCTGCTTTCAGAGCTGGGCAGCCGGAGAGTGCTGTCTGCTGTCTGAGGGCCCCACTCTGTAGGCAGCAGCGCAGAAGTAAGGGTGGCAACACCATACCATGCCATCCTTACTTCTGCACTGCTGCTGGTGGTGACTCTGCCCCCTATAATAACCTTGTGACACCCCTACAACTCCTTTTTGGGTCAGGGCCCCTACAATTACAACACCATGACATTTTAGATTTAAATACCTGAAATCATGAAATTTCTGATTTTTAAAATCTTATGACCATGAAATTAAGCAAAATGGACTGTGACTTTGGTAGGGCCCTAAATATATAGTAGCAGGATAGATCTTTGGTTTCCCACAATAATATCATGGGTGCCTAGAGCCTAGGATTGGTGCCTTTTTAGTTCCTTCTAAATTAAAATAATGACAGGGATACACCAGTATATGTAAATGAGGTCAGTGCAGAAGTACCAGCAATAATGATGTGCAAGTCACATTCAAAGAAGATAAAAGGTCAAATGGAGTTTACATATTTAAATATGATTAAATTTCTCCTTGTGTAAATGGTGTTAACATAATCAGTGTGACTGGATCATATGTACTTTCTGTGCTCTTGGAACTAACTTTTAGAAATGGCTTCTGGTTTTGCACCTTCAGCTGTAATTGAGAAAAATATTTACAGCATATAGGGGTTAATCTGGCTTGCAGGATCTAGCAACCTGCTTATCAACCACAGTACCTATCATCATTTGTCTGCAGAGTTGCACAGTAAACAAATTGGAGATGCCATTGAAAAGTTGACGTGAATACATAAAATTCTCTCAGTTTATGGAGGATCTTCCATTCCTTCCAACCCCCATCTTCACTCCCAACCCTGTTGATCTTTGGTGTATTCTCCTTCCTTCCACTAAGGAAAGAAAAAAAGGAGGTTCCTTCAGAACCTGTTACTTTAATTAGCCAGAGTGGGATCATTGTTGAGTGAACTTCCTTTCCAGTGACTCAGTAACAACTACAGTCCAGTGATCTCTAAAAATGAGACTTCAGGATATTATCATGGGCCATTTTAAAACTATATTAATATCATTATATTATTATGCCTTCAGTGGTTAAAAGGGAAAAATATTTATGTACATTATTCTGAAATGGCCATTTTACTCGGTTTCAGAATGAGGCAGAACCAAGAAGTTCATTAGGTCATCCCAGATGAGTAGCAAAAAAATTATTTGTCTCTTTGGTATTTATTTCAACAACATTAATCACAATGAATCCTTCTGATATTCATGCAGAAGTAAGTTACCTGCTTTCTTATACAGAATGACATTTCCCAATCAAGAAGCCCCTAATGGACTCATAATTATGTTATTTATTCTGGCATAAAGCCTCTGTAAAACACAAATTTAATACTTTTATAGTCATGCAAAAGAACATGACACAATATAGTAATAGGATCCAATTGTAATATATTAGATTCCGACAGTAATGCTATTTATGACTTTGTTTTGTGTTGCAGACCTGGATTCCAGAATCCAAACTCCACATCTGGGCCTGGGTCAAATTTCCAGATAAAAATGCCCATCTCTAAACATTTCACTTTTTGCTTACAGATATTTTCTTTCCTTAAAAAAAAAACAGGCTTATAACTGTTCAATGAAGTTTGGCATTTCTTAAGCAGAGGGCAGTATTACATCAGTAAACGATTATTGAAGTTACCTAATCTACAGTATGTGAAATTGCATTTCTACAGAACAAGGACACATAACACAGTTTACTGGCTTAAGGCACAGATATAAAACATTAGTGAAGCGGAGCTGTTTTCAAGCCTCTTATGGGAAATGATAGTGAAAACATTTGATTATTAAAGCCTCCTTTTTCCCAAGTGCTTTACCATTGAATTGTGCCTTGCAACTCACTTTGTAGCTTGACTTTGACCAAGTACCATTACGAGATCATTCCACCAGCCCAGTTTTTCTTAATATTTTCTCCCTATCCTTTGCATGGTGCAGGGTCAGGATCATTAAATATTCTCCATGCAGTTAGATGCTTTTAGTTCACTTAAAGTTCTCTATTAATGAACAGTGCCTCATTCATTTATGTCTCCGCATCCAAAGCCAAGAACAAGAACAACTATCACAAGTTTCCCTTTGACTCTATGACATTGGTCCTTCTGGTGTCAGTAATCTCAAGCAGAAAACTTGTCAGTCTGCTGATGCTGCCATACTTAATTGAAAAATTGAAAATGATAACTCTGCTAAGAGATAACATTCAAAAGTAAAAGACCAAACGCTAAAACTGTGCCCAATACTTTGACATTTCAGTATCATTCAGAAATCACTTGCTCACACGGAGGTGGTGTTCTTTACTCATGAAGCAGTTCAGATGGAAGGTATTATCAATTCCTAACTGACATCTTTCACTCAATGAAACAGTTAATTAACTTGGTTCTAGGCTAGTTCTCATCCTTTTCACACATGAATACATGAAAATGAATATGCTTTGTACCTCTTTGGTGCTATGTTCACTGCCTCTTCTCTCCCTTTAACAGGAACTTTACTTGGTTGCAATGTACAAGAAATTCCAAGCTGGTACTAGCCACACCTCATTAGTCAAAATACTACACAAGATAGGAATGCTTTAGTACAGAGATGGCTTTGAAATTCAAAATTATATGCGGAAGCTGGAATAGAAGTTAAAGTGAAAAACATATCTGGCTGGCTGTAGCAGCAGAAGAGAAATATAATGCACCCCTTTTTTAGCAACCACTAGGTGTATTACTTTAGTTTAGTGTGTGAATTTTGTACAAACAATTTCATGGAATATGCTGTATCTGAGGGTTATAAAAATACATGAAACCGGTATATAAAAAAATGCATGGAGTAAACTCAGCACATGATGAAGAAAAAGGGCCTGAAAATAGCAGAGCAGAAACTGAATTTCACCAGCTGGAGATGGGCTTGGGTAATAAGCAAAGACAATATGATTTGTGAGTTACAGTAACTTGCAGAAAGCACTAAGGAGAAGGGAATGAAAATAAAATGAAGACGACAGCATGTTGGAGACTCGTTCAAATAATAAAATCACTTTTAGCATGCATCTCACACATACAGTGAGGCAGATTTAGATGATCAGTTCTGACAATAATAAAAAACTGTACAAACAGAGAATACCCAGACATCTTCAAGGTAAACAATTTTGTCTGGAAATTAAACCACTAACTTCCGACTCACAACTGTCCATTGCAAGGAGAGAGCTAGAATACCACCTGTCTCATGTTACGTGCAACACACTGCACAGTTATTTCCAGCTCTTGCAAACTGTATCTGAGCGGCTTGGAAGAGCTGGCTGATGTACACACTTCTGGGTCAGAAGGTAAATAAGATCAGAGACCTTTATAGACATGACACTCCGATCCCAGTTTAAAACACATTCTAACCACATTAACACAGGGGTTGTATCGAGTACCAAATGGAAACTGGTAGGTGATTATCAGGAAGATGGGGCAAAGTCAACATGACCCATCTACCGAAAATTTGCAGCTTTTCATATTTTCAATGTCCAACTAAAAGTACAGTCTAGGGCTCAGATACTGCAATTGTTTGCAGTGCTACATCCGTGTGGAGGCTTATCTTTAAACTGGGTTCTTGATACAGCTGTGCAAATAACTGATATTTTGGTTTGGTGGTTCCCCTTCCCCATATAATAATATGTTTTGAGATTTTTAACCTTTTACATTTTTTAAATAAAAACTGTGACATTTTGAAATGACATCTCTTTCTGAAACAAAAAAGTCAAAACATTTCTCTTCAGAAATGCCCAAACGAACCTTTTCAATATTTCTGAATGTATCGTTCTTTATTCAACTGAAACAATTTACCATCTGAAACAACTAACACCAACCCACATTCATGAATTATTACAGTCTCCCTGAATTTGCATTTTTAGTGGGGAACAATGAAATTCTATTGTAGGATTGGACCCTTGGTATAGACTCTTCTAGAATAATTTATTCCTTGCTGACATTTTTTCTTCTGAACACAGAAAGAAAGAAAATAATTGAGTAATGCAATTAGAGGACATGTCAAACATGAGACATGAGGCTGGGAGCCTTAGCAATGCCACATGCCCTTTCTGCCCAGCTGGGTGAATGTTGCTGAATAATTAAATCAGGCATCACCCTCCTGAATGGGCCCATGGCATTTTGGGTTCCAAGATTGCATATAACGAAGTTCATCCTTGGCTCAGACGTCCTCCCCTGTCACAGGGGTCTCGTGATGCAGAAGTCAGACGTTCCCTCTTTTCTTACTTTTCAAGTGGGTTCGGATTAACTGCTCTCCCAATTTTAAAGTCTATCTCGGAGATTTAGAGTATGAACTGACGAGGAAAGTGGGACTACACAATGAAACAAAGTAAAACAGGAATGAGTAGCAAACAAAGACAAAATAAAGGTCGACCCAGGTACCCATCGGTGCCAACTAGCAGAGGGCATAATGGATGCATGGTGGTTTATAGGGGTCTTCTGGGTCAAATGTCTATATAACAGTACACCAAATGGCTACATGAGGTCTCTACCAACAGCCAATAATGCACCAGTCATCCTAATCATTGTGAGATGTATGTACAGATGGTATTTAAGGAGTTATGTATGAAAACTGTATACTTAAGATCTGAGAGTTATGACAGGTCATAAGGTGATAAACAGGTTTTGTGTAGGCAGGGGACAGTAGACTCTCTCTCTGGCTGATCATTGTGTATCTCACAGTGTAAGACTATTTGCATTGCTAAACCTGAGGCTATTGAAGAGATTGTGAATTCACATGAGAGAAGATATGCAGCCAAAAAAACAAAAAACAGCAGGGAGCATTCCATTTATAGGTAAAGACAATGGAATTGGGGGGTATAACTGGGAGTACAATGAGGAGGTGCCACAAGTACTCCTTTTCTTTTTTGCAAGTGTATTCTGTCTTAAGACAGCTGGGTCAAACTAACATCCTAACTGTAAGAACAGCAGGACAACGGAACAGACTGCCTTGGGAGGTCGTGCTCTCTCCTTCACTGGAGGTCTTCAAAAGGAGGCTGGATAGCCATCTGTCTTGGATGGTTTAGACACAAAAAATCCTGCATCTTGGCGGGGGGGTGGGGGTAGACTAGATGACCCTTGCAGTCCCTCCTAAGCCTACGGTTCCATGATTCTAACCAACCTGCCTTGAAAATGCTGCAAAGACTTTGGGTGAGCTCAGCTTCTTTAAGACAAGGCAATATTTTGTTAATCAAGTCTATGCTGTAGAATGCATGTTGCATTTCATTTTACACATTACCATTTGTTTCCACTATTTGACTTGTAACTTTTCATATCTCTATACATTGTTAAATAAACTTTTACTTGTTTTCACCATCAACATTGTGATGCTGGCTGACTCAGGTCATGTTAGACTGTATTGCAAACTGGATACAATTAACTTAGGCTTGAATAAAGACTGGGAGTGGATGGGTCACTACACAAAGTAAAACTATTTCCCCATGTTTATTCCTCCCAACCCCCGCTGTTCCTCAGACATTTTTGTCAACTGCTGGAAATGGCCCACCTTGATTATCACTATAAAAGGGCTCCCTCCCCCCACCGCTCTCCTGCTGGTAATAGCTCACCTTACGGTAACACACATTGTTTCATGTTCTCTGTGTATATAAATCTCCCCACTGTATTTTCCACTGAATGCATCCGATGAAGTGAGCTGTAACTCACGAAAGCTTATGCTCAAATAAATTTGTTAGTCTCTAAGATGCCACAAGTCCTCCTTTTCTTTTTGCGGATACAGACTAACACAGCTGATACTCTGAAACCTGTATTCAGGTCAATTCACTTGTCTATTAGTATAGATCAAAGCGATTAGTGTTTTGGGTATTTAGACTTCACAAAACTAATGAGATGTTACATCCATTGTTTTCACATATCTGTTCCCTCAGAATGTAATATCAAACATTTACATTGTAAATCCCCCTGTAACTAAAGAACTCAGATTTCAGAGTAGCAGCCGTGTTAGTCTGTATTCGCAAAAAGAAAAGGAGTACTTGTGGCACCTTAGAGACTAAAAATTTATTAGAGCATAAGCTTTCGTGAGCTACAGCTCACTTCATTGGATGCATTTGATGAATGCATCCGATGAAGTGAGCTGTAGCTCACGAAAGCTTATGCTCTAATAAATTTGTTAGTCTCTAAGGTGCTAAAGAACTCAGACATCAAGAAAAGCCTGGGAGAATGCTAATGAAGGACTTTGTCAGGCAAGGTGTTAATTCCAAAGTAAATGGCCATTGTGATGATGACCTGAGGTCAGAGGCTCAAAGTGCACTCCTCACTCCCTGTCATCAGAGGAAAAGCCCACATGGGTAGAGAGACTGTCAATTTGTCTTCAGTAAGAAGATATAAATATGGATTCAAAGAAAGATCTTTATCTCTGACTGTCTGGACTCTTACAGTGGAGTGTGCCAGATGCACAGTCGAGATCCCTAGAGACAATCTGAGTACCCTGAAAGACTTTTGGGAAACTCACAGTTACCCCTGCAATGAGCGTGTGCTGCGGACCTGCAGGATCGGTAGATGGTACGCACGGCTCATGCGGCGCCTCATGGTCTCGGACACAATCTGATGGTCCAGGGACATCTACATCGAACGCATCACTGGCCACCGACAATACCAGGAGGTGTGAGCCGGTACGACATCGTGCATCAACTATGGGAAAGGGACTGAGAAACTTTTTCCATTGGACTATATGAACTGGAACCATAAACTCACTGAACATTAAATCCCACCAAATGAGGGTAGATCCATCCTCATCATCGTATCCGCTCGTTATACTCCACAATGAACATAGCCATTATATGGACAACATACCCCCATATCTCAATGTCTGTACTTTGACCCGTTAAACTTTTACCCCCAATCGGGGAGATTGCAGATTATGTATTCCTTACGCCACCCGCTCCTAAACTGAATTTCGCACCCCTTGATAATCTGTACCTTATTCCCTGATAACCAGAAACTTCTATGCCTAAACTCTGTACTGTTTTCTTTTTACTTCAACATTATCTTAATAAAATTATCATCTCTGCCACCATTTGGAGTACAAACTGATTCACCTGTACATATATTTTACCAGCTTTAACCTTTCAATAACCCTCATTCTTTTTTCTTAGCTAATACTCATTCAGTTAGTTTCTTATAGAATTGGCTACTGGCACTGTCTTGTAAGATCCAGAGGACCAATTGATCTGGGGTAAGTGACTGATCTCCTGGGACTGGGAAAAAACTGGATGTGGTGTGATTTGGAGTTTAAGTCCCGTTGGTCTGGATGGCAAGATAGGCTGGAGAGTCTAAGGGGATTGTGACACCATGGTAAAATTGGTATAGTGATCCAGGACATCACATTTGTTACTAGCTTGGTGAAACCTAATTATGGAACATACCAACAGTTTGGGGTGTCTGCCCATGTTTTCCAACAGTCTGCTCTGAGGTAGGCACTCATAGTTGTGAGCCACTCCAGACAGCATGACAAACATATCTAAGTTCTGCATGTATGACATAGAGCAGTGATCTGAAGGGAAACTGGTAAGCTGGGTTGTACTGCCTCTTTGGGAGCTGCAGATCTTTGAGTGTGTCTAGTGGATCAGGGGCTGATCACTTCAGGAGCACCATCGGAAGGCTCAAGGGTTAGAGTGTGCCTATCACTAACCTATAGAGAATGAGCAGGGCCTGCATTGGCCTAGAGGGGAGTACTTTTGTTGCCCATGGTTGGTGGGGTTGGGGAGCTGACCACTGGCAGGTATAGACAGGCTTCCTCACAACCCTAAGTAACCCAGGAAACATCACAATGGAAAGCCAACTGGGGGGCGGAGGCGGAGACAAGCCATAAATCCAGAGTGACTCCATTGGCTTCAGAGCAGTTAACTCCAGTGTAAATTTAAGTTATCAAGAGTTGAAACTGGTCAAAAATGCATACAAACTAAGCAATGAACCTTCTAGGATGCTAGTATATTAGGAGACAATTAGGAAAAGGTTATAAGAGGTACAGGAGAAGAATTATGACCCTTGTATCCTGTAATGTTATCACAAAAAGAGGGGGTAATAAACCAGATCACTGGATTGTCAATATTGCAGGGTACAATTTATTTTGAATGGACAAGGGTGTGTGCAAGGAGCTTACGTACTGCAGCAAGAGTATTTATACTATCTACAAAATACAGACAGATAATGAAATAAGTGGCAAGAGTGACATTTTAGAAGACAGAAGAAGAGACAAAGATGAGGGATACAAATTTTCAGTAAATATCTCATATTCCTAAATCATGACAGAAATGATGATTTAATTCTATAACACACATAGAAAATCACACACACACACACACACACACACACACAATACACAGGCCACTATTACTCATGAATGATTTTAACTCAAACTTTTGTTAAGAGTGAAGTCATCAAGAAAGTTATTGGACTGTACAGAAGATAACTTCATGTGTCAATGAGTGAAGAGATAAAATGGAATTTTAGATTACATACTAAAGGGGAAATAAGTGAGATCCTTGAGCGGCTGGTGAAGAGGAACTTATGAGCTGAACACCATGAGTGCGATCTTGTACTACTGAAATCAATGGGGTTTTGCAATATACTTCACTGGCTGCATGATCAGACCTTGCATTAAGATATTCAAATTGGGGAGTTTACATATTGCACTTGATTTCAGCAAGTTTAGAAGAACTAGCGTGCATCATTCTATGGGTGGAAATAATAAGAAGTAAAAAGATAGAGAAGGCCTGGAATACAGTCAAGATGCTACAGCAAAGGCAATCAGTGGAAAGCAATTCTTTTATGAGATAAAATTGAAGGAAAATGGAAAGGTCAATGTGACTGTACTGATAACTTCTGAAAGATTTGAAGGGTGACAGGGAGTTGTACATTAAATGAAAAAGGGAGGGAGTAACAAGACAGGAGTATAAGGTAGCAATTACTAATAAATATTGCAGGCAAAACAAGGGCCTGATTCTGATGTCCTTTCTTAGGCTGTGTGGCACCTTGATATCAATATGGCTACTCCTAATCAGTGAAAATTGGGTCATTGTTAGTGAAAGACATAAATAGAACTTCAGAAGATAAAGTAATTATATACTTTTATCAGAGGCAAAAGGAAAAGTAGGGCAATGAAAAATTACTTGAAAGCAAATAGTATAAGAAATGAAGGGTGTTTGTTTACGGAACTTACTATGGCAGAACTAGATCAATGATCTGTTCATGAAAAAGGAAAAAAAATTAAACATGATCTAAAGGATCAAATCCTCGAGTTCTTTCCCAAGCAAAACTCCCGTCAGCTGCAATGGTAACTTTGCCTTCAAAAAGAACACTGAGAACAGACTCCAAGATTTGACTAAGGATTTTTGTATGTTGTTTTAAACTGATGGATTGATGGATTGTTCCCTTGTTTTAATTAAAGAGGATGGTATAGGAGTCAGCACTAGAAATGTTTAAGAACATACTAGTTGAAATGTACGGGGACCAGATTTTGCCCTTGTAAACCAAAGTGAAGTCATTTACTCAAGCATTGTTATTGTTGCTATTCTTAATAGCAAAGACTCCAACTGTGCAACCCTTATTCTTCCTGTTGAATAGTACCTTATTCCAAAATCAGATTTACTTCAGAGTAAGGTACTCTGGAGTAACCTGGAAAACACAATGTCAATGCATTTTACCAGCATTCCTAGAGCAAATGTTAAACTGTTTAATGTTTATTAGCATTCCTGGAGCAAATAGGTGACTGGGCTGAATTTTCTAAATGTTAATTGACGCTATTACACACTGCCAGTGGCATTGTCAAAGTGTACAAGGCAATTAACAACAGGAGAATTAATAGCAAAAGGAAACTACTTTAATAACTGGTCAGAATGACAGATAAGGTGGTGGTTTACTATCTGTGGCAAAAAACATTCATTCTTATTTAGCTTGTTGAAAAGCTGATCTAATTTATAGTGACAGAAAACACTATTAATCTCAGAAACCTGATTTCCCTTTTTCATTTCAAGGTAGGGCTACTTTTAATTTGGCTCTGGGCCTGAATCTGGGAGGTGACAAGCGTCTCATTAACTAAGGAGTTGAGGATGCTGATCACCTTGCCACAGTTAATTGGCACTCCTAGTATGACTCTGCCTTTATATCCTCTCCATCTATGAATAAGCAATATCTTCATACTGCAATATGTAATCACACACAAAAGAAAGCAGGCTACCTAGTGAACAGGATTTTTAATCTAGACAGTATTGTCTACTTAGGCTGTAAGCTCTTTGTGGCAGGGACAGTCTTTTGGTTCTCTGTTTGTATAGTGCCCAGAGCAGTAGGATCCTGGTCAAATACAAATAATACATACAATTGCTGGGAGTGGACAACAGGGGATGGATCACTCAATAATTGCCCTGTTCTGTTCATTCCCTCTGAAGCATCTGACATTGGCCACTGTCGGAAGACAGGATACTGGACTAGATGGTGTAGTAGGAAGAGAGCCTGAGACATAAGCCACTGTATCAGGGGCCTGGTATGAGGCAGGACCTGCTCACAGAATCTGGCAAGAACAGGGTTGATATTGCAGAAGTACACATTCCTAAGAAGTGCTAGTCACAGAGTACTCATGCAAATACATCCCGATATGGTACCAGAACACCCCGATATCAAGGATGGTACAAAAGCATTCCCCAAGGATAAGAGGAACACACTGACCCCTCCTAAAAGATCAGATCAGGATGACAGTACGTAATAGAGTTGTTTTGATCGAACCAAAATGTACAAGGTGATGGGTGATAACTAGCCACATCAGGGGGCAGTAACTAACTTTGTTAGAGGGGAAGTACTAACTTGTTTGTAACCAGGGGATAAAGATGCATCTCAGAGGGAGTATCTCTGTCTAGCCTAAGGAGGAACAGAAAGGGCCCATTTTTTCGGGCATACGTGTATTAGTGGTTCGGTAGAGACTGCGGGATACTAGAACCATGCTTCGTTGACAATAAACCTGGCAGGGTGGCTTCATCCATTAACAGATATTGTGGCCATTGGGCAGTTCGCTCAAGGTCTGCTGTGTCAGCTGTCTGCGTAGGGATGGGGCGGCAAACAGGGAACACACACACACAGCTGAACATCTTATTAACATCTAACCACAGATGGACCATTTATCTGATCCAGCCTGGGTCATTCTTATAATAGATATTGGGAACATTTGAATTTATTTGGTCAATAGTTTGAAGAGCCAATAAATCTTAATAAATCTTTGGCTTACCTCTTTAGTACTTCATTTCTTTGTACTCCGTACCTTCTTCAATTAGTTTGCCTACAACCTTTCTCTCCTGTACTGAAGCTTGAGAGAATTATTTCTTTTAATATTTAAAATTGTGACAGCCATTGCTTCAGCCAAAGAAGAGATTCCTCTTTCAACTCTGCAGCACCAAGCAAGGTTTTTGCATTCAAATTTGCTATGGTTCAATTCCAACTTCCTTGCCTTTCACACCCAAGAAAGCTCTTTCATGTTCATTTTAATGCAGGATTCTGATCAAGCTGCTGCTGCCTCGAAATTCTCTTTCATTCTAAAAAGGGCTTTGTAGATTACTAATGCTTTTTGCCCTGGTTAACTCTGAGAATATTTAAATTATGGAAATGTGGAAGGTCTGAAATACAGACGTTACCTTTACTCATTCTTATTAAGATGGGAATAGTGGGTGAATTTATCATTCTGACTCACAAAGTTTAGTGACTCTTCTTACCTATAACAAGCACTCACACTGGTAGTAGTTTGAATAATATTAAATTAAAATGAGCAGTGGGACTAGTTGGTTTAGCAGATGAATAGTAAGACATGGAACCTTTCTTATGAATGTCACTAATTCAAATCCAGCACAGGCTGGTAGAGGCTAGAGATGAGTGAACTTGTTTTGCCCACTTTCCAATCTGTTTGATCCAGGAGACTCTGGGTTCTATTCCTGGCTCTAACATCGACTATGTGACCTGGGGCAAGTCATTTCATCTCTCTGTGTCTCTGTTTTATTTATCTGTACAGTCTAACAACACTTACCTTTGTGAAATTTAAGTATTGTTTATCATCATCCTCACCCCCGGCCTGAAGATAGGAGAGAAAACCAAAAGAAATGCAAGGAGGCGGAATAGGGAGCAGAAAGCTGGCTGAGTTACAAATCAAATGTGGAAAGAACAGCAGAAAGGGTTTGTGTGGTGGGGGGTACCGAGGGAAACAGTCTACACCAGGGATCGGCAACCTTTGGCATGCGGCCCATCAGGGAAATCCGCTGGCGGGCCAGGACGGTTTGTTTACCTGCCGCGTCCGCAGGTTCGGCTGATCACGGCTCCCACTGGCCGCGGTTCGCCGCTCCAGGCCAATGGGGGCTGCGGGAAGTGGTGGTCAGCACATCCCTTGGCCTGCGCTGCTTTCTGCAGCCCCCATTGGCCTGGAGCCGTGAACCACGGCGAATGGGAGCCGCGATCGGCCGAACCTGCGGAAGCAGCCGGTAAACAAACTGGCACACGGCCCATCAGGGAAATCTGCTGGTGGGCCGGGCCAAAGGTTGCCCATCCCTGGTCTACGCCAAATATCAACCAGCCACTGAGTCTGATTTTTGGGAAGAGGTATTTTCTCCCCCTAATACATAGGGATCATCATAATAATCTATTCTGACCTCCTACACATTGCAGGCCACAGAACCTCACCCACCTACCCCTGTAATAGACCCCAACCTCTGCTAGCTACAAAAGTGCATCTTCTCTTTTAAAAAAATAATAATGGATTTAAATTACAAGGGGAAAAGAGCAATTGAAATTAATTTGTGAGATATGCAAAACCTTAAATCTCTCTGTATCTAGCTATGTGCCTATGGTATGATATAGTATGGTATGGTACTTATAATACTGTTTGGTATCTAAGTTCTTAGGGTTCATTCATCCCAAGTCATACATCATTAAAAGTTGTTGATTACTTAGTAGGCTTCAGAAAATAAGATAGCGGTCTCATTTCAGTTCCTAAGGCACCCCAAACTACTATGGCAATTGATTAAGTTAGCAATCTGCTTGAAAGTCTTAAAAGATACACAAAGACTGCACTTTCCTCAGTCCTAAAAGTGTATCCATTCTGGTCAGGTATAAGTTAGCATGGCAAAACCTTGTATCTGTGCTGCATGTGCTATACCTGTCCTGTGAGTAAACAGAGAACCTCACTTCCAGGACTGTCAATCTGGCATTTTTCATGAGCACTAAATTCACTTAACTGTCCCTTGAGTCATCTCCAGTCCTGAGACATAGGATGATGGATGCAATATCTGAAATAACAGCTCCTGTAGCAATTTTAAACTTTCTTATTGCACCAGATATATTGTTTTGCCATGCCCTTTAGAACCAATACCACATGCTTGCTTACAGTGATGCAACATTTCATTTTTCAGTACAGTAATTCTTTCCATGAAGCAGTTTTTCATTCCCTTTAAATAGTGCCCATGACAGCAGCTACCTATATCATTGTTGTTTAAGGCTCTCTCCCTCTTTCATTTAATAAATGTAGTTTATCTCAGACAGACCTCTTTGCTTTCAGCCCCAACCACCTTTACACCCATTAGAAGATTCTCTACTTATAGGCTTTTAGTAGGTGATAGTAGACATGATGTACATTTCTTCAAAATCCCAAACAAGACCTGACTTCTGTATTACAAAAGGGTACTTTCCAAAAGATCAGTCAGAGATTGCAGTGGGAGCACTCTACCAACCTTAAAACACAAACAAGCTCCGAGAGGCTCTTCCTCATGTCAGAACAACACATTTATTCTGCCAATTTTCAAGTGCTCACTCAACAAAACTGCAGACAGGCTATTTTTATTGTTAGCCTGAGAGAGTGCTCAAGCTCATCATCTAAACTCCCAGATTTGATAAATAGTCCTAGCATACATGTATTTGTTAAGGAAACAGCCGTATAAAGCTGGGAGAACTTTGATTGATAATGTTTACTGAATGGATACAAACATTATTGGCCTTTTCTTTAAAACTGTTTTTATTCATTCTCCCTTTTATTCAAGCATTGGAATTAAAATTCAACCAGGGCTTAGCACACATAGTAACGACACTGGGAAAATGACTGCTAGTGTCACATGAAGAGAAGGTTTGAGTGTGCTAGCACCAGGATCCTGTGATGGTATAGAAATAAAGTTGGAAGGACTAGACCACCTTTAACAATTACTTAAACCTTATTATGCACTTCAAGGGCTTATCTATCACAGTAATGAGTTTTTTAAAAAAGAAAGTATAACAATATGCCTCCACCATTATCATATCAGAACCACAAGCTGTTTGTCACAGAAAAGCAATCCTTATAGGGATGACCCCCTATTGTCCAAAATATAACACTGTCACTCATGTAATAAGTGGGCAATAAATCACCACAACCTATCCTATAGCACCAGTGTTAGTGCTATTTCAGCATGGCGGTTACTTTCCCCTTAAACAGAAGGGATGTCTAATGCAACTAGAAACCCAGATTACATCATAATCTAAGGAAGGAACCTTGAAATGTCTGGCAAATGGGCAATTTGTGTGCATCTGCACACACACAAAAACACACGCGCACACACACACAAGATTTAAAACTACCATCCGTCATCAGTATCAATCACAAGTGGCAGCAGCTTTAGCAGCATTATTTATTTTCAGTACATATTTAACTAGATGACAGCTTAACCTTCTCAGAAGACCATGATAATCTCTCGGTACATCAACCAAGTGAAGAAAAGTGGATTTGCTCTGATGTAGAAACTGTTTTTCTATCTGATTTCATAAACATATAAGTACACCTGCTAATTTAATAGATATTTGGTGTTATTTTGAGCATTGAGCACTCTTATCAGGAGAGTAAATACCATATAACTCAAGTGCAGTCATTTTGAAAGCCAGGCTTGCAGCGATCAATGCAAAAGCCTGCATGCACAGCAAAAGAAATAATCAGCCCCAAAATCAGTTAAACAGTTAAAGAAATATAAGAACTTCCAAGATGCACTGTTTTGGATAGCTGCCCACATCTTTCAATTTAAACTAGTCACAGAGCTCTTTCAAATATCTCACCCTGTGACTATGGTGGGTATAAAACTACTGAATTAACACCAAACAATGAACATTTCCCCCGATAGATTTCCTCCTTCCCTCATTCTCCAAGTCATAATAACCCCAATGCTAAACACTGTTGTACTGTGACCAAGTGTGGTCCAAAGCATATTTGTCAAGAGGAATGCAATCTGGGTAAGCTGTGGACACACAGAAAGCTTCCTCTGGGTCTCTTCTGAAATGCAACTTCATGAGAAGTAAAGAAAACTCATTGTCTTGCAAGAGAAACTTAGCACATTGCAGTAATGGGTCATCTTTGGGCCTCATTTAATGGTACCTGATTTTGAAAGATTTAAAATTACACAGTGCTTAAAGTAGTGCATAACCTTTTATTTAACATCTAGAAGAAATACTATAGAACCCACTTCCTCTGATAGAAGAACTTCCACAGCTATAAGATCAGATAATAGTTTTACTGATTTTTGACATTACTTCAAAACAATTGGTTTAAAAATTGTTTGCCTAACCAGGCCAAAGAAATGCCTCGTGTGTTTATTTATTGACAAGTTTAAGACCTTGAAAGTTGCATTTTTAACAGCAGCATATTGAGAACCTCACACAAACCCTCCATGAACAGCCCGAGTATGAGAATGCCATGCGAGTGAGTAATGGTAGCAGCAGAAATCCAAAAAATATTTTCAAGAAGAATAGTGAGGAGAAAAAACGTACCTAAAGATAACATTAGAGAGAGCTGGCCAGAGAAATGAAAACAACTAGGAGGGAATGGAAGTAGGGGAGAGAGAAAAGACCCTAAATAAGAGGAGATGGGGGAGAGAGAGAGAGAGAGAGAGAGCCTAGTAATGATCAAGGAAGTCCTAGGAGGAGAAATAATTCTCTTCAGTGGGGTTGAGAAGACTACAGGAACAGCAAAAGCTCCCAGTGCTTTTGAAGAAGACACACAGAGATAGGAGATCTAGATCTTAAATAGTCCATTTAAGGACATTGACTAATTGAACTAATAGAGAAATGTCTCCAAACTGAATGAAATATCAGTCAGTCTGTGACAATTATTAATAGTCAACTGCCACAATTACTCCTTCACCCCAGAATTATCACTTTGCCAATAAATATGGAGGGGAAAAAATAGTCTCAGATCTTTTCAATAACTGTATGCTATATAACTGAATATGCATCCATTACAGTTTCCTACCCTAGAGCTATTGTCCTGCATTTCCAAGCAGGAAATGATGGCACTGAAGCTCGTGTACAACAGTACAGTATGTTTGCTAATAATATTTCTAATTAAATTACATTGACAACTTAGTTGTTGAATACAAAGTATTGCAGCTAAAAGCTTTTGAAGATTAATGTTTGCAAGCAGATGTTCCATTGACCTCAACAGGTAATAAAAGAACAGATTCCACATTATTTTAATTGTATGTTTATAAATATTTGCCTACAAATCTTTACTTATTGGGCCCTTTTTGGAAAATGAAAACCTGATACTGAACATCTTGCTTACGTACTGAACCACAGAAAGACACACTTCTATCACAAACCAGCTATAATGTCACATTAAGGGAATACATCAAGTATGTGTGCATATAAGTGTTAGACTACAAATATTCAGCAGTTGCCAAATGATCTTGGAGACTAAATGTTTGTTTTTAAACTACATTACTAGGTACATATATTAAATTTGGAAAAAAATATGTTGGTTAAGGAGGCATTTAATACAAATGGAACACATTTTATATACAAATTGAAACCGACGGCATTCGTGTAAAAATATCTAGTTTAGCACTGCTAAACAGAAGATAAGTAAATAGGGTGGTTGTTTTATTGATGTTTGTGGGTCATTAGTAGCACAGCTATTACTGTTCCAGAACTTTTCTTTGTATCAAATTGATGTTTTGAAAATTCAGAGTGCAAAACACAGACCTAGCAAAGTTAGGATATCTTTTTCATAAAGTAAATCTTGATCCTACTGTTCGTATTCAGGCAAAATTTAATAGTTCCTTCAGATTAATTTCCTTTATCTCTTTCATTTGGACAATTAGAAACTGACATGTCACAGGAGCAAAATTTATCAAACAATATTTAAAAAGAAAAAAAATAACTTTGCAAGTTTAAGAAAGATAATCCAATTTCCAACAGGACCACATTGTTTAGACAAAGTCACTTGAATTCTCTTTTAATTCAAATAAATACTCAAAATTCTTCAATTGGCATTCTACACAACATGCAAGCTGCCCAGGAGAAACATTTTAAATTATTCAAATCTAGAAAAGGAGAACAACTGAGAAAATAAATATTTTAATGATGTGCGGTCTGCAACTACCCAGTAGAGATGGAGTAATCAAATCTCAGATTAGAAGAACACCACAAGCAAATTCATACCCATCTCCTACAATATGACTCAAAGAACAACTTTTGAAGAGGCTTATATAGATCCAACAAAATTACTGAATGCAATACTTAATAACATGAGTACTCCTAGTACGTAGCTATTTAACAGTGGAAATTGACTTCTTCAATATTAGAGAAGATGAAAAATAGATTATAGAATAGGATACAGTATCTGACCCCAAATGAGCTCATTTCTGCCAATCTTGATTTGAATAGGAGCAGACTTGGGCCCCAAACTTCTTTCACAATGAAATTTAGATTTAAATCCTTACTCAGCACCATTGAAATCCATGGGAGGTCTGGCGTGCCAGACCTAACTCAAAACACAGAGACCAAAATCTCATCTCAAACTAGTAAATTTTCAAACCTAGGTGATGTAATTTTGCTGAGCACTCAGCATTTTACACTCAAATGACCTATTTAAAAGTAAGTTGATTAAAATAAACACACTCTTAATTTACGTTGTCAATGATTTACTAACCATCTGGTTTAGAAATGTTACGATAGAACCACAGGAAGGGACAGAAAATACAGCCTGAACATAAAACACAATTTCTGTGAGAAAGCCATTCTATCAGATATACACACGGAATCTCAAACGAGGTTACTTTTGGAAAAATGAGGGGGGAAGGAGGCAATTAAAATGAAAATAGTTACATGAGTGCTCTATGTTTTGTCTAATCCTAATTTATGCAATATAAACTATAACTCAAAAATTATACCTATGTTACTGATCCTGTGTCATTTAACTAGGTAAACAGTAAGCAAACTTCTCCACTCAGTTTTCAGAAGTTAAAGAGGGCCTTTGCTACCAATTAAACTATCATTCAATAAATGAATATAGTTCGAAAGCTGAGAATCTATGGTGAAACGCATGGGTATAAGAGGAATTATAAGAGATGACACAACAGTAAATATTAAAATATAAATGCTCTACCTACTCCAGTGCATGGCATGTAGTCTTGATTCAATTCACCATAACCTGAAAAAAATAAATACATAAAGAAAATAAGACATACTGATTTTTATCAGTAAACTGATTAATTGTGTGTGTTACATCATTTTTACCTGAGGGGAAGGATGGGTAGAGCTATTTGCAAGTACAAAACAGAATATAATCTACAGTTATTACAACAACATGAAACAGTTAGGGTACCTACAGGTTAGCAATTCAAACTGTACCAGAAGATAAGACGACAAGTGGACAGTTAAATGAACACACTTGTGCTGTGCTGCTAATGAAACAGGATGAGACTATGCCATACAGGACTTATTGCATGCAGGTGCCCAAATGTCTCTCTATGCAGCTGAGACAAAGTATTACAAGGGCCAGATCCCTATGTCCTTAAGTTTTACTCAGGGCTAAACTCTTTGTTGTCAATAGTAATTTGCCTTGAGTCAGGACTAAGTACAGACTTCAGGATTTGGTACTAAATAGCTTTTCTGTTTTTAGAGAAAATAAAACTGAATAAAAAAAATAATATAAAACTGAAATGCCGGAAAATAAGTTTACAAAGGTATGATGGGCAGCAAAGTTATTCAATCTGCAAAAAGTATTCTGTGAAAGTGTAATTGTAAGTAGTCATACACACCAAATAAATATATACAGTGATGAACAATAGTCAAGCATAAACAACTGAATGCAGTCATCCCCTTCCCCATTCCAAAAACTAACCTCTCTCTTTCTGCATTTCTCCTAATACATATATGTTCTTGGAGTATGAAAGTTAAAATTTAAAAAAAAAACAATTTGAAAACCAAAGGGTTAATTGAACAAAGTAACAAAGTGAGTTAAAAAAGTAGGTTAGGCCAAGTACCCACTGGATTTTTCCACCATATGATTCACAGTTCCCTTCTACTTGAGTTAATTCTCTGTTGAACAGCTCTCGGCGGTGGCATATGACTCTCAGACCTAGCACTCACTGCACTCAGTAGCTTACATTCAAGTTCAAGAATTCTACTTGTGGCTATTTGAACTTAAGCTTTGGACTTAACTGTCGACTGAACTCACTCTTATAGCCTGCCAAGTCCTCCCAGTAAAACCCAGCTTCCTTTGCTGCACAAATGTTCTCAGTCTGCCAAAACTGGCAGACTTTCACTGCTTGTATGGATAGGATTTACAGTTCCTCAAGATCACAGCTCACGCTTATAGCTCACTAAAATGGGTAAGCTCAACGCCCTAAAGTTTAGGTGTCAGATCACTCTAACTTACAGCCCATGCAGGTCCCAGAAGTTCTAACTCTGCAGGTAGCCAGTTAACCCAAATGACCATCTGCTCAAATTTTGGTTTAGGGTAAATGTGATGGAGTGCCCACCCCACACAAGACAGGAAGGGTTAAAGTTGCTAGGCAGGCCAATTAATTGCCCAGGCTGCACCTGAAGAAGGAGACAGGGAAAAGGGCAAGAACTGGAAATGGGCAGGAACAGGAGGGGCTTGTATAAAGTGCAGGAGCTGCAAGCAGCAGGGGGCTTTATGAAATATCTATACTCACTCCCTGGGGAGAGGGAGTTTGAGCTCGCAAACCCAGGAAGAGGGGGAAGCCAGATAGGTAGGAAGAAGCCCAGGAAAACAACAGCAAGGTGTAGGATTGTATAGACCTTGGCTGCTTGTTATAGGGTTCCCGGGATGGAACCCAGTGTAAAGGGTGGGGCTGGGTAATCCTACCAGCAACTGGAAAGTGTCACAGAACTTTGGAGACACTAGCCAGACAGCTGGCATGGAAGGATTTTGAATTCCCCAGAAGAGGCGAAATTTAGTGACCTGGCCGGAGGGCCAAGCCACAAACAGGAACGTGAGCAGGGTGAAAGAGATGGGTAGAGACACCATCAGAGGAGGACAGTGCCTGGCAAGAGCTAATCCCCAGAATCACCTGGAGGAGGCACCACATGCGGTGAGTGGACCCCATAACAGGAAATAATTGGAACATTTGAAAATATGGAAACCATTTTGAAAAGTAGAAAGTAGAAGATGCAGAAACAATTTCAATATAAGGATTTAGAATACGTTTCTAATATACTTAGTATAGCACCCAGCCCTGAGACATGCAAATATCAGTTGCTTAATAAAAGTCAGCTTTTGTACAACTTCAGTTGCCTGCTTCTAAAAAGAAGTGTTGAAAACAGTGTTGCAGAACAACGCTGCATCTACTGACAGTCATGCCACCAATATCAAGTTTCACACATAATTAATGGAACAGAACAGCAGACCTCAACTACAGAACAATGGGCTCCCACAGGGATCCATGTTTTCAGCATTGCTTTTTAATATTTATATCAGTGACACATCATTGACCCAGTTACGGAAATTTGGATACATGGAGGATTCAAGCAAGCATTTTCACCCAAGTGGTACACATCTTCACAGAAGACCTACAAAAAACTGGAGTACTATTGGTCATGGCAGCTCTGATCTGAACCCTAACCCCTCCCCCCACCCCCCAGTGTCTCAATTTTCTACCAGAGCAACCAACATGCAAAGAGGTGTCTGTTAAGGTGCCTTCCTTAACATTACACTCAAGCACAAGGACTTCCTGAAATAGCTGAGTAATTCCAGATCATAGCCTCACATACTGACAGCATCTGATGAGGACAGCTGCCAAGATAAAGACTAGAAACAATGTAATCCACAAACTAGCCAGGATCAGTTGGGAAGCAGAGCTCACACCTTGTGGACAGCCACTTTTGGCCTTCATCTTCTCAACAGCTGAATATTGCATGCCAGGATGGGCAGGTAGCAAACATATGAAATTTGTCGATGTGCAACTGAACACTGCTATGAGAATTATCAGATTGCTGAAGTCACAGGCTGGTTTCCTGTCCTCATGCATATCTTACCACCATCCCTCCGAAGAGAAGTAGCAATAATATGAGAATATGTCTCTGTGATAATGAACTCAGACTTGCCCATTTATGAAGATCTCAAAGAAACCCTGAGATGCCACCTTATGTCCAGGATCCTACTTCTGGTTAACAGCTAAAACTCTCATTGCTTTGGGACTGTCACCAAAAGACAAGTGTCGGAAGCTGTGAGAAAACAGTGATGTCAAAAATCAAGACTTTATTACAGGTCCTACAGTCCACCACCTAGTTTCACCATGCCACATACAATATGGATCACAGCAACCTGCATTTGAACCTCACATGGGTGTTGCAATTACTTACTACACAAATGAAGAACAGGCCAGTATGCACATATGGAGAAGACATCCAAACCATGGAACATCTAGTGAACTTCTACCTTCTCCAGAGAAATAGCCTTGATTCATTCTATTTCATTAAAAGCCATAGAGTGGATTGCAAACTTTGATGTTAACCTTTAATGTTGCTTATCAAATTGTCATATGAAATAGAATGTTTATGCAACATTTGGATGGGTATTTCTTTAGAAATAAGTGCAGATCCCTTTTTACTGTCAACTCTGACTCTTCAAGATAGTCGAAAACTAAGAGTCATTGGCCAAATTCAGCCCTAGTATAAGTCCATTGATATCAACGGAGTTGGAGCTACTGATATCACCACCTTCACTCTATGCACTGTGCCACACTGAGTTTCAAACCAAGTCTGCCATTTTTGCTTTGAATATGGAAAATGTTACTTTATTTTGTAAAATGAAAGTTTGGTACATAGAGGCTAGTAGGTATCATTGGTTGCATTATTTAATGTCATGACGTAATACTGAAGGGGAAGGAAATAAGGAATTTTGTATCTTTCCACAATATAGTGCCCAGAATGTGTGCCCATTCCTGCTTCTATTGAAGTCTCTGGTAGAACTCTTCCATTTAATTCACTGGAAATAACATCAAGCTCTAAATTCCTAGATTATTAAACAATTTTGCTGGCTGTAATTTCATGCGGGGGAATTATACACTGCTACTGTCTATTGAAATGTAATAGGCACATTTTACAAATATCTACCACAGCACATGCAATTTGACTTTTTCTTGAGGACTGACTGAGAGTTTCGCAGCCAGTGTTTGAGTCAGTATAACTCCACTGAAGTCAATGGAGCTATGGAGATATATAGCATTTTGGAATCTATCCCTTGACATTGAGAAGAATGCATATAACCAAAGGTGAAAGAAACCATGTATATGGTACAATTTATTCACTGTGACTGTCATTTATTTAAAGAATCTGCAGTTAAAAATAAATTTCTTTTAGAATTCATGGCTTGAGTAGAATTCCAAATATTCCCATACCCAAGAGGGGGAAATTCTGATCTTGCTTACACTGTCTTAAATCTAGATCAGTGGTTCTCAACCGGGGTACACATAGCCCTGGGGGTACACAGAGGTCTTCCAGGGGATACATCAACTCATCTAGATATTTGCCTAGTTTTACAACAGGCTACATAAAAAGCTCTAGTGAAGTCAATACAAACTTAAATTCCATACAGACAATGACATGTTTATACTGCTCTATAAACTATACACTTCAATGTAAGTACAATATTTATATTACAATTGATTTTATAATTATATGCTAAAAATGAGAAATTAAGCATTTTTTCAGTAATAGTGTGCTGTGACACACTAGTTCATTCAAAGTTAAGAAACCAAGGAAGACAAAAGCAGGAAAATTTGTTTTCCTCTTCTAATCTATGAGCTAAAAACTAAGTGTGAGAGAATGAGATCTACTAGTTCTAAAAACTTAAGGACATGGTTACCAGAAACAATCAATTCATTGCACTAACCACAAGTAATACTTCCTTTGTCTGATAAATCAGTTTTAAATGCAAAACTTTAATAAACTTTTTTCTTATGTATCCAAGACATTTTAGATAATTATTTAATACTAGTTCTAAAAATAAATGTTTTTGTGCATTTTAATTGGATTTGCATTTCCAACCAATTAGACACATCAGAAGTAAAAAAAAAATAATTTAGTAAACAAATACATCATTCACCATTTTCTAACATAATAAACATGTAAACATTAAGAATCTGAATAAATGTAACTTAAGTTATAAAACTGCTTAAATAAATGTAAATATAAATAAATATATCCTCCTGGTTAACAAAAGGAAGCACCAAATGTGTAAAGGCTATATTTAGACACAAATCAATATGTTTTGATTGTTAGCCACCAGTCAGAATCAACCTTTCTTTAGGAAAATAACTAAAAAGTACAAATGAAAAAAACATGATTTAAATCAGGAAGCAGTAAACACTGATTTTAATCGTAATTAACATTGCTTTGATTGAAATCAATCTATCTACCTTAAGGGTTGAATAAAATGGCAAGTTATGGGAGTACTTTAGTGCATGAGCAAACTTATATTTAAGATATTATCTAAAAATTATTTAAAATTAATCAAAACAAACTGCAAATCTAGTAGCCTTCTTCAGCTAGATTCTGCAAGATTTGTATATTTACCGACATGCTAAATGACAGCTTGTATTTCAAGTAGTGTCCTATAAGGGACAGCCAAGCCTGGACTTGGATAGGAATTTTCCTGCATAAAAACTGCCAGATTAAGTTCACAAATCAGTTCTGATGTTCTATCTTTTACACCTTTTGATTCCCAGACATTACATGTTTTCGTTTTGTAGTTACATTTTCTACTGTGCACTTGGTTTTGCTCTTGGTTTCCTTAAGACTTCTTTTTGGTTTCACATAAATCAGTTTACTCTAGTGTGATCTTAGTCCACTCCTCATTTCACGGTTTTGGGATACTTCTGAAACTGATCTGCAGTAGCAGCCTGAAACATTTCTTAGAAGGATTTCTCCTGGGATCCAGGCAATAACAGTGTCACTATTCTATGTTCATTGTTCAACACTTACACTAGAGTCAAAGTATACAAGTGAGAATTAGCTTTCATTCCTTAGGATCCACTATAAACTGGTACTCCTTAAGAGAGTTTTGTGACCTCAGAATAACTTTTGAAAGGATATTCTTTATTTGCTTATCTCTAAATGAAAAAGGAGGGCAAAATTTTTCCATGGTACATGGTCTAAAGTTTCCATTGACATGAATTTAGAATGAATGCATTACTCACTGGTGGTAAAGCCCAGGGCATCCCACACTCGTGCCAATGGAAACTTTAAATTGTACAACTACGTCACAGTCAGAAGAAAATTATTCCAGAGCATCAGAGTGTTTGTCAGAGCCAGATCCAATATGGCTATGTGAACGAGTTGCTATAACCAGAGGTGCAGATATTCATTATTGGAATTTGAAGAGTAGATTCTTGTGTGTTTAAATAACCTTGGGTTCACAGGAATCTGCCAGCATTTCACCCTAAGGTACACAGATCGCCTAATGAGACATTGATGCTGAAAGTTAATGTGAGCTGAAAGCCCGAGTTCCCTTTGTGTCTTTAAAAATCTCCCCTAAGCTTGTGCCCTTTAAAACACAAATAAGTTCCAAAATAACCACACAATCTTTTGAAGTAGCTCTGAACGATGAGAGCTGAGGTCTTGCATTCATATGGGTCCTGATTTTTTCTAGTGTTCCTGCAACTAATTTTGCTTTATATGAACTCTTCATTAACTACTACTTAAACTTAAAAAATAAAAACACTCTCAAGGAACTTCTCATTTCACTCTAGAGACACACTGTTGACTAATATGTTTCACAAACTTCAAATATTAACAGTTGAAATCATCTTATTGTTTCATTAATTGGTGTCATGTTTATTTCGTTTCTGCCACAGATACACTTCTCCATAGCACAACCCTAGAGGGCAAAGATGAATGATTGCCTGACAAACAGATAACTTGCTGGCCAGGTGCAAGCATAAATTTACATTTAGCAGACAGGAGAAGAGATGAATGACAAAACACTACATCAGATACAAAAACTAATGGAATTAGAAAACATCACACAAACTTAACTCTGGCCCTAGGTTGCTTGCTGCCCAGGATGGAAAACTTTATCTGCATCATCCTTTCCCCAAGCAGCCTGGCTAAGGTGGACTGGTTGAATGACTGATGAACATGTTACCTTCCCTCCCCGCAGATGCTGAGTTGATGGTGTTGGAGATGGGTGCCTAGAACAATTGCCTTGATTGCCCACACCCTAAGACTGGCCCCACTTCTCCTATAGCAGCAGTCTTTAACTATCTGATCTCATTACTTATTAGTTAATATGAGCAACGGGTGACAGAGGTGAAATGTAGCTAAGGGAGATTTCCATAGAAGATTAAGGCTCCTCCTTGGCCTCCCTCCAACACAGGACGGTGCTGCTGTGGATACAGACATGTCATCCTCTATTACCCATCTTCCTCTCAAACCCGTCTGTTCTGGGCTTAGGGTCATTATCCTCCCTCACCATTCCAGGCCATATTGATGCTTTAGATGTACAAGGAGGAGATGAAAAGCATATAGATCCACTTGCTCCTTAGAAGGAGCTTGTTAAAGTGGGGTGAGGTTCACTCCTGAGCATTGTGATTTTGCTCATTGCCAAGAAAAAAAGCATTTGGCCATAACGGTGTCCATTTAATGAAATATTTTTCAAGGTGACAGATTTGAGCCCCGGATAATTTTTTAAGTTTCAAGGTTATACTTGGAAATGAAAACATTTACATGAAGGAAAAATTATTAGATCGAAGTGTTATAATTCCTTAAATATCTATTCCCAGGAGCTGCTCTAGCTTTTGGCAAATTAGGTAATTTGGCAGAGGTGGTTGGGCTACCTAGCCAGGCAGGTGAGGGAGTGGTGCTGCAAGCTGGTGCTGCAAGGTGCATCTCCCCCGGGGCCACTTGCACCATAACCACTAAACCATCAAAAAGGCTGACTGTGCCCCCACAGAAATTCTGATGCAGTTCAGAATCTCAATAAAAGGGTGGCAGCACCCGGAAATTTTGCCTAGCGCAAAATTATCTTGAGTGGTCTCTGTCCATTTCTCCTTTTTCCCTCCGTTCTCCTATTCTTTTTTTAAATCTTTTTCCTCACTCTCTTCCTGGATTAAACTGTTAATTTCATATTATTTATGAAACAATACACAGAGGTCAGAGGAAAAGCTTAGAACCTACATGTTTTAATGTACCTGTGTTTGTATGTGTCTGTCTATAAACACAACAATAGACACTTTCAAGCATGTAAGTTCTCAGGCATTCCATTGACCTTTGTGTATTTTATACAGTTTTCTGTTCCGCTACCTGCATGTTTTATCTGTATTAGAGCCAATTCCCTTTGCTCAATGAACTCCCCCCTCACAAACAAGCTGAGGCAATGAACGGACAAAAACTGCCACCACACACTGTCTTCTTATTGAATTTGCCATTGTAGCTAGGCCACAAAATACAAGGTGGAGCAAGAGAAGGGAACTAGTCATTCTTCCCGTCATGATGGCCTGTGTGTTACCAATAGATTATTAGCAGTGTGAAATAGTCAAAGCCAAAGAACTTTTAGCTTCAAAACAGAAGCATTGCTTCTATGGATGATTTCATACAAAGCACGCCATTTACATGGAAACGGCAACTCGAAAACTGGGAAGAGGGGCAAGTTTATAATGCTTTAATTTCACTGCAAATATTTCATCCTGCCCTAATCCAAATAGTATAGTGCTCTGGTAGGCCTGGTCTACACTAGGACGGGGGGGGAGGGGGAAATTGATCTAAGATACGCAATGTCAGCTACGAGAATAGCGTAGTGAAATCGACGTATCTTAGATCGACTTATAATCACTTACTTTGTGTCCTCGCAGCGCAGGATCGATGGCCGCTGCTCCCCCGTCGACTCCGCTTCCACCTCTCACCCTGGTGGAGTTCCGGAGTGACGGCAGAGCGATCGGGGATCAATTTATCGCGTCTACACTAGATGCAATAAATCGATTCCCAATAGATCGATCAATACCCGCCAATCTGGTGGGTAGTGTAGACATGGCCGTAGACACATGTTTGAGATGGTGATTAAAGTAATTGTACTTGTATCCTCACAACCACATTGAACGCAGATTTCCACACTTGAAAACCTAATGCATTTAAACGACATTACCATTAACAACCAGCAATCCCTAAGTAATTTTGCTTTAGAATAAATATCAGTCATAGTTTCCAATCAGCTCGAACACTCATGTCATACCCAGGTGGCGAACACACTGGAATTCATAACTATGAAATTACCGTGAAACAAACATAACACTCTCCTAGATGCCACTATATAATGCGCAAAACATATCCTGGAGTTCTTAAGCTGCTCAGAATTTTCTGCCTTTATCTCAAAATCACTGGAAGGAGCTGCAGAATGCAGATATAAAGTTGTTCCAAAAGCTAAAGGGAATGACAGTTCTTTAACATGGCTCCCCAGTCACCACCTGTAAGCTTTGTTTTCTCAGTTGTCTCTTCCAAGGAATGAAAAAGATTCATTTTTAAGTGATCCTCATTTTATATAAAAGAGTAACACAGGCTCCAAAGGAACAATTACTTCAGGAGGAAAAATTAAAAGGAAGACACTGCTTCATTTCACAGAACCCCTGCTTAATTGCACAAAAAATAAAATCTATTTTTCAGGTGAAGGCAGCTTTTTGGTGGCTGGTTACTGGGAGCTACTGATGACAGCCTAAAGACCATTTGATGTTGTCAGTTGGCAATAGAAATTTTTACGCTGCACTCTGCATCTGCTCAGTTCTGGTAGACTGCAATTTGTGTTTATATTGACATTATTCAGACTGCAGTTTTTCAACAGCAAGAAGCCATACCACAAAAGATGCACATTCACATCTCAGGCTCCTGTGTGTCTCCAGTCACCATCCAATCCCCAGTCTTTTCTGCATTTATCTTCATACCACCCCTGTGAGGTAGAGAACTGCTATTTTTCCCATTATGCAGATGAGGAACTGAGGCACAGAGAAAGGAAGAGAATTACCTCAGTTCATATCAGAAGTCTGTGGTAGAGCAAGGAATTGAACCCAGGTCTTTGGCAGGCACCATATTCACTAGCTTATCCTTCTTTATCCCTCTTCTTTTGTGATTCCTCACTGTACAGTACTTAGTTGGAGGTAATCGGCATCAGAAAATTTATATAATCTTTTTGCCTATGCTGTGATTATGCTGTGAATGCAGTAGGCTCTGGCCCAGGGAGAGAGACCAATTCTTTGGCCAACTTAAGAATGGCTTAAGAATGACTGACTCCTGAGGGAGTTGCTCATACATGGATTGTGAGTGATGGGATGAGTAGAGAAAGTTTCTTAGGCTGTAGGAGGGGCTCATAGTACAATGAAAAGAATATAGTCCCCCTGGCATTTCTGAAGTTTTGAATCCAGCAGTTCAGATTATCACATACAACATGCACTGTTAGGGATTATACTAGTATGTGTACTGTCATGGCTAATTACATACTAGATTGTTAATGCTATTGTTATAGGATGTTAAGTTATAAAAATCATTGCCCCAGCAATTTGTTGTATCTTTACTATGCTGATGTCACTCGGCTATAGGGACTGAATCCTCAAGTGTGCTGGAATAGCCCTCTGTACCTATGGGAGGGATGCCGGGGCTGACTCAGTTTCTGGCATAATTTAGAGCAGTCTCAGGTCTGTTCTAAATTCCTCTGGCTTGTGAGAGGAATCTGATGAATCCCTAGATTGATCAGAGCAGGAATAACTAGCTTGAAGACACTCCTTCTAGCTCACCCCTTTCGACACAATTACTTTAAGTCCCCATTGTGTTGTTTAAGAAAATGGGCCACAGCAAGGCCAAGAATTTGACCCTATACATCCTTCTCATAAAAACTGTAAGAACTGTAGTTTTCAATTCCGTGAAGGAAGCCTGGAACAGGTTGTGTTTGTTTGTTTCACTTTATTTATAAAAACCAAACATAATAAAAATAAATAAGTTATGAGACAAATGCCAACAAGTTCACAAAGTGTATGCAACACTTAGGGGTAGACAGAGCCTTTGTTCTGTGCAGTGGTGGAATACAGCTCCACAGTCTCACAAGATGCACTAGATAGGAATTGTGACTCAGTGGGATTAAAACGTGGATCTCCCACCATCCAAGTGAGCGCCTTAACGAGTGGGTATTGGGCATAAAGGGGCTGCCAGTGCTACCTCCATCTCCTTTTGTGACTGGTATTTAAGTTCCCTTGTGAAATTCAAGAAATTGGTGGAACAATTTGGCAAATTTGTTTCAGTTGACTCTAAACTGCATTTTGGGAGGAATAAGCCATTCTTCCAAAAGATTTAATTCAGCTCTATTCATTAGTGATTCTTTGCCTTCTAATCCACAGTATGCATCCACTAGCTTATATTTTTCTTTTCTTAGATTCGGTAGAATTGATTTATGGCAGTAAGGGACTCATTTTTATAACCATTCGTTTGTCGATTATTTCCCTAATAAACGGCTAGATTGTGATTTTTTTCCCCGCCCTGAATAAAACGAACTATGTAGCTGCACTACCCCCAGAGCAGACCAAGGAATGAATTTTGATGCAATCACTATTTGTTTCCTGGTTGCCTTTTTGCTCCAGGAGAAAGCCATCTGTTACCGTTACCGAGCAGTAGGAGATCACTTCCTCTTGGTGCTGCATCAGCTGTGCTACTTGGACAGCTCCATTCAGCCCCTATCCTTACCTGATTACCTACAACCATTGCCTAACCCTTGCCCTTCGAGCCACCAAAGGGGAACAATGACATGGTTAACTTCCCTATGCAGGTGCACACAGCAACCAATCATCTTGCCTAAAAGGAATACCGTGTTTTACTCACCTACCAGCTGCAGCTGATAAATTACCAACACTTTTCTCAGATATTTGAATCCCTGGCTTTCCTCCTACCCCTGAATTCATACATAGTCATTAACACAATAGATTGATGATGACAACTAAACTGAAGAGATATGATTTCAGAGGTGAAATATAAATCCTGTATGTATTTGTCGTAAGCACATTTCTTGTTCATCTAAAACATTCGGTAAAAGCCTCTAAGTGAAATCTATCTCATGGAAAGAGGACTCCAAGTCCAATCGCCACAGTAGCTCTCCCAGCGTTCATCTGTTTAACTTCAAAGAAAAATGTTGTCAAAACAAAGATCTGATGGTTTGTTACTCCTTAAACGTGAAAATGAGATAGTTGAAAAAAATTTTTTTTAAAGGTAGCAGAACACACATCATCAGTTTGAGAACTGTATTATAAATCTCTATTGATTTTCAGGTTTTAAAATGAAATTTTCTCGATGTCATTTGCTTCACAAATGAAATGAACATTGAGCTGCTTGACTCCATGTTGACAAAGTCATCTTTAGAAAGTGTCAAAAGAAATGTAGACATCTTTTACAGACTGATTCATAAACTGAAGATATTAGCCACATAATCTTAAACTTGTAACTCCTTTATTGTTTACAGTGGGCTTTCACTCTCCATTGAGCTAAGCTCAATACACACCAATATACTGAAAATAAGAGAGAGGCATGAACCTGAAAAACATTTCTTAGGGAAACATTTTGTTGTGTGGGTGTAAACAGGTTAAAGTATATCTGTCAGTAAAAATGAATGATTGCTAACGAATGCAGTTTGGATTAGAACAAATTAGGTTCATCTCCTTTCTACTTTAAATGCAATTAAATGCATTACATCATTTTGTATTTCCTCAAAGTGATACACTAGTCTCTGAACTGCTGAGTAAGTGATTCTTGACTTATTTGCATACAGTACATCAACCCAGTCACTTATCATAAAAGATTATTTAACAGTATGCCAGACTCCAATGGTAAAAATGGAGATTTGTTGCTGATTTAGTTAGTTCTGCTTTGCTTGTTTTAACTTTTTCTTGTCACTTTAGCAGCATCTTCCAATAGTCAGGGGTTTTCTGAGAAACAGAGGATTATGCGTTGCATCAGGTGGTAGCCAGTTTTCAGTGAACAGTCAGAATTCATACACTATCATTTTAACCTGCAGATGTATTATTTTCTTCTTTAATGAGATGTCTAATAAGTAGCAGCCAACCTGGTGGCAAGTGGTAGAGCTCTGCTCTCTAGGAGGATCAGTGTTCAGTTCCTGATCCTAGTCTTTCACTCTCTAGAGCATCAAAGCAGTCATTGTCATCTCCATAACATGGTCGGCCTATAAGGAAGGGGAGAGAGAACAATGCTGACCAATTCTCTGAAGTGCCCCATTTTCTCCTGCAAGAAAAATTCCAGCCAACCCACTGGTGGTTAAAGGAGGGAAAAAATCCACAACTTCCAAAAGTCCAAAATGTCTACAGCTTTTCATGAACAAATGCGGGTTTCTCGTGATTCTGTATTTCTATTTCCAAACTGTTGTATTTCTACATCTTTTGCCCAAGAAACATATCATACTAAGACAAAGATGCAATGCAAAGAAGATTTTTCCTGGCAAGTCAGTACGTCATCTTTGGAAAACACATCAGAAAGAAAGATTTACAGTAGGCAAAAATCTTGATATAGCAGGGTAATTGGCTAGATGGCCATCAGATCTTTTCCATTTCTAACATCTATAATTTTCTGATTTTCAAATTTGTTTTTAGGGGAAAAAAGTGGTTAAGAATCTTTTAGCGTTTTCCTGATCATGGCTACGTGTGTGTATTTGATTTTGATTCTTAGTAAGATCAGTATAACAGGACACTGGATGTCAAGAGCTCAGGAGAATGCCTAAACAATCTATGTTTTATGACAGCGTCTGTAGTAATTATTGACATCACTGTATCATCCACTTTGCATTTCTTTAGAGTTCAACTTCTGCTTATTTGAAATGATGATTTTGTGGTTCTTTGCCAGCTAATATATTCATCCACCTAGTCCTTTGATTACTCTGAATGAAGGCCTTGAATATTTAATGCTAGTTAAACATTTTATCAAGGTTCTACTGTCACTAATAGAAAAGGAGTACTTGTGGCACCTTAGAGACTAACAAATTTATTAGAGCATAAGCTTTCGTGAGCTACAGCTCACGAAAGCTTATGCTCTAATAAATTTGTTAGTCTCTAAGGTGCCACAAGTACTCCTTTTCTTTTTGAGAATACAGACTAACACGGCTGCTACTCTGAAAACTGTCACTAATGACTAGCTTGGTAACTGTGATTTTAGCATGGCTCTCTCACTTTTCTGTGATAAGATGATCAGATGGATACACACCCACATTCTGGCTTGCCTGGCACAAAAGCTCCATCTCTCTCAATTTGTCTAGGGTTGTTTTTTTGTTTGTTTTTTTAAAAAAATACTGTTTCTATTCTTCTTAAGACTTCTTTAATTTGTTCTCAACTATGCTTCAAAGCTACAAAGTAGGAGCTGCAATCTCAGATCACTCACATTCTCCCACCCACCTGCCTTCTCTTCCACAAAACAAAGAACAGTTTGCTTTCTACACCAATTTACCAAATAATTTTGCAAGCTCATATATCTGGGTCACGGGACATAGACATGTAAAATCATCATCGAATCTCACAAAATTTGAAAAGTTCACTCCAATAAAATAAATAAGTGTCCCTCCCATCACTGTACAAGAAAAGCCCACAGGAGTGTGGGCGAGGGACTTAACCACTGATCAGCTGTTTGGTGTCTAAAAAGGCGCTTTGGGGAGGGTGGAGAGCAGCAGGCGTGAACCTCTGGGAAAGAGGCAGAGCATCCTTGGAGAAAAATAAAAGTCAGTGCCTAAATGTGCAACCCTCTAATTTATAGCTCAACTTTATTTAATGCTTCCTTTAGGCAAACGTTCTTTCATTTGACTCACTTGATATTAAAGGAAGTCATTAAAGGAGTACAGTCCTTCAGTGGCAGTTTTTGGCTTTGGGTGAAACAAACACCTTTTAGTTTGCACCAAAATCTCCATGCCTCTACTCCATTTCTGAAGCATCCTCGCACACCAGTCAGCAGAGTGTGAGATGTCATGTTTCATGACATTGAGAGAGCTAGTTGATTTTTACTGCAATCTGACCCATAATATTATTGCACAAACAAATCAAGTCTATGTGCTCCAAAATGCCCTCACGGAATTGCACCTGCAGTTAATTCCAGGTCTATAATTACAGAAAGAAAAATCTATGGCTAAATTGAGACCCTTGTGAAAATCAGAGCGGCAGAGTCGATCTTTGGGTCTGATTTGTTTGTTTAGGATAAGCCTCCATCTAGATAGAGTATTCTTTTGTTTTTTTAAGTTACAGTTTGTATGAATCTACTGTAGCAGCTCCTAAACAACCAAACAAAAAATAGGACAATAGACTCCAGCAATCCATAGGCAGTAACATTTACTACTTTCAGTAGTTTCTTTCTTTATTAATGCCCCTACGAACTATCAAAGAAAGACATTTTTATGCTGTAGGCTAATTACAGCACTTAGACATTTTGTGGAAGCATTTCCACATCTCTTGGCCAAGAGACGTATGACCTAAGAGCCCAGGCTTTTTTCTTGGAGTGCAATAGTGATTCAGCTTCCATGCTAATTTCTGTGTTCTCAACAAAAGCTGTCTTCTGGGTTGAATTTAGCCCACGTAGCCTTTGGCTCTAATATTGGAACAGCCATGAAATGACAGAAAACAAAAAACTTGTATCTTTGGTAATCTGCATAATTTAAAAAAATTTGGGCACCTTGACAACAATGCCTGAAATGATCAGACTGCTTTTCATATGCATGTGGTGAAAATAAGCCCTACAAATTTCAACCTAAGTATCACATTTGTCCTAGAGATAAACCTCCATCAAAATGCTGTTTCCCTTAACTCTGCTTTCTGACAAAATTCAGATGCAACTCCAAATTTCAATGCCCTCGCTCATCTCTCTAACAGGCCAAGGCAAAACCTGGGACCAAATACTTCAAAACTTTGGAAAGACTTAAGAAAGTCACCCTCTAATGAATTATTTTCTGAACAACCTTTTATGTTCAATATTATAGGGGCCAAGTTACCAATTTAACTTCATTTTTGGATTTTTAATTTATATCACCCAAAAATATTATTTGTTCAAAGATTATGATTGGAACCAAATTCTGTCTCTGGTACCCATGGCCAATTTCCATATATGTCACTGGGAGCTGCATGTATGTATGGGAAGCATGCCAACCATCAAACCTACCAATGTGTGATATAAGTAATTCAAATATGAGAAATTAAACATGGAATGCCTGGATTTTGTTGCATGACATCCCATAATTGACATATTACAATTTTTTTTAAACTGTGAAGCCCATTTCAAAGGAGGTTAATTAACTACACTTTAAAAAACAAACAAACAAACCCAAGATAACATCTATCATTTGATCAAAAAGAGTGTTTTTTTCCCCTCTATATGGACCAGACACTAAAAGTGATATACCACACTTTGCCAGTGGCTTACACAACGCTTACTAGAGAATAGAACATTGAGGATCAAGAATTCTAGTTTCTATTCCTGGCTCTGACAGAGGATCATGGTCCAGGAGCTAGAGCACCAGCCAGGCACATAAATTGACACATTGATTCTGAAAGGATAAGAGGAGAACACTTTCATTTTCCACATTGGGTATTGAGTTATATTCCCAGTTCCACTTGGAATGACTGCAATTTCTCAGTTGGCTTGTTCTCAAATGGCAGACAATACTGGACTACCATCTAAGACAAGGGTATATAGCCTAGCTCAGTAAGAGCTATGAACTGTACAGTAATGTGAACAGCAGTTAGTAGATGTGAGATTGGAACTCATATCTTGACTCCTAGCTCAGTGGATTTTCTCATTTCCTACAGGGTATTTGGGAAGTGGAGTTTCTCTGCCCTGTCCACTCCATGTGGAACCTGTGATGCCCGATTCAATATATATATATGAAACAATCAGCAACTAGAGAGCTCCAATTAAAGACACAGAACATAATCCCAGGGGGAAAAATGTCTTGTCTTGGTTTTGCATTACTAGAATTGTGCTGTCTGCCAGCTTTGAGAGCACAATGCAAACCCTGTTATAGATTTTAATGCTGGAAGGTGTAAATGGCTGCCATCAATCACAGACCTGCCTAAAGCTGATTAGTGTGCTAACCACTCTTTTCAAGCTAAATGGAAAGAGCAATTAAATGCTTCTTTCTGTAGTGATAACCAAAAACAAGAAAAAGGTATTGCCTAAGGCACTAGGCTACATAGCCAAGTGTGAACAGAGTTATACTGAGTGTATGGCTACATTCACATTAAAAACTCATGTCTGGCCTGTGCCATGTGGCTTGGGCTCACAGGTCTTAGGCTAAGAGGCTGTTTAATTGCAGTGTAGACATTCAGGCTCGGGCTAGAGTCCAGGATCTAGGACCCTGTGAGGTGGGAGGGCCCCAAAGCTCAGGCATCACTTAGCTTAAATGTCTACACCAAGATAAAACCTGAGTCCTGACAGCCAAAAAGTCAGCTGATCCAGACCAGCAATGAATGTCTAATAGCAGTGTAGACATACCCTGAAAGATTTCCCTGGGACTGATTGTAAACAGAAGTGCTGGAACAATATTTATAGTGGGGGTGCTGGGAGCCATTGAAACTGTAAACCTTGTATATAACGGAAACCACTTCAAGTCAGGGGCTGTGGTAGCACCCCCATTACTCTTAGTTCCAGTGAACACAGGGGCTTGATTGTAGCTATGTTTGTGAGAGGCAGAAAGCATGAAGAAAGCCAATAGAAACTGAGGGAAGCAGTCATGAGCATGGCTCTGGAAGGAAGCAGAGAGACAGATTTTTTGGCCACAGTAGTTGCTGGAAAGGCAGACTTGGATTTCTGAGCAAGGAAACTGCCTGCTGTTAGTTTCTACTTTGTTCAGGGAAACATGACTATGTGTATACTCTTTGCAAACACAAAAACAGAACTGGAAAAAAAAAGAAAGAAAAAGAAAAAGCCCACCACACCAATTGCACCAAGGAGATACCTAGCTCGTGTCATTAATTTCTCCTCTTAAAGGAAACAACAGGGAAGGCCCCAAATATTGGGCAACAGCTTGGGCCAGAAGAGTAATAATACTTAGCAAAAGTTATCATGACTAAAAGAGTTCATATGCTGTATTTGGAAAACAGCAAACACCCATTCTAACCATCAGTCAAATCTTACATTAATTTTCACTCTGAGCTAATATTTAATATAGTTCTATCTGAATACTTTTTATTTTTCCTAAATTCAGTCTCAGTTAACAGTGCACTGGAAGCAAGAAAGGAAATAAGACTCATCCTGAATGATCATAAAATTGATAGTGCACAAAGCAACAGTAAAGGCCTCATGAAAATTTCCAAAGCAAGGGAGAATGTCATTAGCAACTAATGTACAATAAATCTTACTCCCTATGAAACAGCATTTGGGATTTATTGCTCAATGCAATTCTGCTACTAATCTGAAACCTCAAGTTATGAAATTACAACTTCAGTCATACTGTTCCTTCAGGAGGATTCATGCAATACTGGAAAGTAATCGAGAAGAGATAGCTCAGGTAAATAGATAGTGGGATAATAGCTTTCACATACATGGATTGAGCTTGTAGTTTCTGTGCACAGATCCTGCTGTATATGAGTTCAACATGTAGAAGACAAAACATGTATTACGTCACTTTCCATTCTAAACTCCTGTTTTCAGTTGCTTATAATTTTGCTAAACTTTAACCATTCAGGCTAAAATTTCCATGTTTCCTCTCTGCCGCTGGCTGAACGTTTTTGGCAAGTTTCACTAAAAGTGGTCCAGCGTTTTCTGAGAACCATTTTTTTTGAAGAGCTGCAACACCTCCATCTTGGTGTCAAAGAGATACCTTTTGTTTTTTCCATCGAAATCCACTCAGAAGTCATAAGCCTCTGAGAGCCACCTTTTGTTAGAAGCTTACTACTAAAATCTCCAACATCCCTCTGCACTGGCATGCTCCAAACTCACAGCACTCCACACATACCAGCTGCACTGATCACAATCCAGCCAGGTAAGAAATGCCAGAATTAAGGTTGCCCTGTGTCTAACTTTTGAATGCTTGTCCTGATAAACAATGTTTTAAAAAGTGTACTACTAAGGTTTTATAAAACATGATTTGGGGATAAAACCTGTACCTCATTTTTTGCCTTTGTGCATTCTGTACATGCCAGAAAAACTATTTCAGGAATCTTTTAGACACTTTTTTGGTTCTCTCTTCTGTAAAGCAGGTGCCTTGGTTACCATATGTAACCATCTGTAGAGAGCTAAGATGAAGCCATAAAAAAAACTTTCATAAAACTCTTAAAACCTTTAGCTTTCCACTACTTAAAATCACAATTTTTAATGTTTCATATATCAAGACATTCATGGTCTTTTAGCAAGTGCTCACAGAGAAGTTGGAAGTCTCCCATTTCCAGTGAGACTATGTATTATATTCACACTCATTCTTTATGTAAGTTATATATGCTCCAATATCAATAGGGTAGGATGAGTGTTATAGGGGATGTGTCACTGGTCTGAAATTCAGGAGACAGGTCAATTCTTGGTTCAATCACGATTTTCTTGTGCCATCATCAGCAAGTTGCTTAATCCTCCCCGAGACTCAATTTCCCATCTGTAAATTGGGAAAGCAGTTCCCATCACAGGGTTGTTGTCAGGATAGGACAGTAAGGCACTCCGATATTACAGTGGTGAGGGCCATATCAGAAGATAACAGTCCTAACTTTGCTGCTCTTATTCAGGTCAATTCTAGTTCCCAATATCTCTTCCACATGCTGAAAGAGAACTAATAAAGAAATTTAGCAGGCATAGTTGTTTATTCACATCAGCGTTGCATCCTTGAAACTGACATCATTTAAACAAGCACATGTGTGTTTCATTCACAAAGAGTGATGCTAAATACAGATTAAGCAAAATAAGTGGAACTTCATTAAACCCGACAGACTAGTCTGTCCATGTGGCTGAGTTGCTCCCAGCCTAACTCCCCCATGATCCTGATTTCCTGGTATCCTGTCAATAACAATCCCTCCAGGGAACATGGTCCCCTCTACTCCACTTCCACTGGTCATGATACATCTTCCCCATTTCACAAATATTTTATTATAAACATTAAAAAAAAAAAGATTGACTCCCAGACCTCCACCCCATATCCCTTTAGCCAGAACTTGCTAGCCTAAAGCTGAATTAGAATCTTGTTTTTAAAACATTATCTCAAAAAATAGCTGAATCTGTTTGGTTTCCTCAACAGGTGACCACATCAGGAATGACCTCTCTCTGACTCCCTGTCACCTGTCTCCAAGTCTAACAAAACTATCTGTGGAGTCTCCTCCCTCCATGTGGAGTTGGCCTCCGAATGGTTCTCTCTGTCCTCAAAATAGGATTTAATCCTGCACTCTGCCCTCATCTTTTATTTGAAAATATGGACATATTTTCTGGCCACCCTGCTAGTATTGCTCTCTTGACGCCTGTAGCTGGACATCCTTTTCCCATAGGCTCTTTGATTATGAGCTTCACTGTTGAAACTGGGAGATTAAATCCATTAACATGCTGCACCTGATTACCTCCTCCCAACTCGCTGATGCTGAGTATATGTGCCCTGCTCAGGGTGTCAACACACACCAGTAAACATCCTGGACAATCTCCAATTTCTACCGGGTTGCCCTGGATGAGCATCAGCTCTTTGGTGCACTAAGCAGGAGCTTTGCTGCAATTGTCTGTACTGGTTTTTGGTCTGATTGCACTATTACTGGGTGGCCATAGTATTTGGGTGTACCTGTGTTCAGTCTGACAGGCTTCTGCTGGCATAAGCAACTGACAGCTGCTCCTGAAAAAATGCTCTACCCAACTGCATCAAAACAGGAGCTCTCCTGGTTGCTAGTACTTCAGGACAGGGCACTCATCATTTGCTTCAGGATGTCAAATGCTTGTTGATGGGGACTTGCCCAATCCCACTCAGAATCCCATCTCGTGAGCTGCCATACCAGTTGCTTTTGAAAATATATTCAGAATATTTTAAATTGTCTGTTGTGCATGGGACTGCCCTTCCCCGTTGTTTCTTGCACTGCAGCTATACAATTCTGATGCTATGCCCTGATCAGATCCATGGCTTGCATGGCTGTATTCCCCAAAAGGGGGCTCTGTGCTTACCACCAACCACCACAAACATCAGTTGGTACCATCTGCTATTTTTTGGGTTAGTTATTATGAGATCACATTTTCCTATGGATGCATTATACTCCTATTGTACATTTTTCGATTGTGACTGCTCTTTGTAATGGGTGCGTTCAAGCCAATTTCACCCAAGGAATCACATTGAAGGAAGCCCCACTATCCAAGTGAAATTGCAAGGGCAGTTCCTGATTAAACACTGTTGCATGCACAAAGATTGGTGTCGTCCCTTGTTGCTTTCCTATCCCAACAACCTGAACCTGATATACTCTCAGACTCCAGGAGAGAGTTGTGTCATCATTACCTATGTCTGATGTGCCATCCCCCTTGTGCACAAGTCTAAACAATCTTTCTGAGACCTTCACTGCTCTTGAACGTACTGCTAAACTGGTTCAGCTTGCCACATTCCTTGCAATGCTGTCCTAGTGTGGGGCACTTTTTCTTTACCTGCTCATGCTGTCTGTTGCAGTACATGCATCTCACTATGGGTATGGAAACCTGGCCCCCCTGTTCTTCTTTACTGTGGCTTCACTGCATGGACTACTGGGGGCCTGAGGCCTCCTGGGGCTTTCAGTTTCTCTCTTCTGGTTTCCACAGCAAGCCCTACATCTAAGCACCTGTCTAATGTAAGATCACCTTCCTGGAGCAACTACTCCTGCAGCTGGTGATCCCAAGTGCTGCAGACTATCCTGTCCCAAATTAGGGAGTTCTGTCAATTCCCCAAAATTGCATGTAGCAGCCAGTGTGCATAAGGCAGTAAAAGAGGGGTCTAATCCCTTCCCTTTTGGACTCATCTCTAGTGAAAAACATGTGATGCTCCAGTTTTATTCTGCTTTGCGAAAGAATAGGTCCCAGGGCTCCTATAACTGCAGTGAGACTTCAGGCAGTGGTGTGCTTCAGGAGATGCATACCACTCGGACTTGTTCCCCAATAGTTTTACTTTCCTGCTGTTGTTTTTCTACTGCACTGTCACTTCTGCATACAAATCAAACTCTACCTTCCAAAAGGTACATCAGTGGGCTAGGTCTGTGTCTGCAAAATCCAGGGTTCTGCAGGGCTTCTGACCAAGTTCCATGGCTCATACTGCCAGCTGCTGCACTGCAGAAAACTGATCGTTCTAATGTTGCCACAATGTTTCATTTGCAAAGAATTTGCTGAAGTCAGGTTAAACTGAACAAGTGGAACTTCATTAAACCCTGTGGACTGCTCTATCCATTTGGCTAAATTGTTTCTGGCCTCACTCCCTGCATTCCCTGTCTCTCCAGGGAACATGGCCCCTCTGACTCTCTGATCATGATAGGTTTCCTGAATATATTCTAAAGTATTATCACAGCCTGGTAGGAAGGCTGGACATATGGTAGCCAGACAAATTTTAGATCTCAGCTATTTTTATATTTGGATTATTTCAGAGAAATATCAGAAACTATGATGAATGAATTTTGTAATTCTTTGTGAGCTTCATAAATCACCATAGGCACCTACTCCTGTAGGAAATGATCTTTCTGCTTTTACTCCCTCTCCCACCCCTCCCCCGGAAACTTCCAGAAGAGAAACTGCTGTGTTAACAAGACATGTAAAGTACCTGGGAATATTCTACCAATTTATTCACCAACTTCAAACTGCATGGTTATGACTAGGAAAAAAGAAAGGTGGTTGGGGGACAGGAACCCTGCTGCAATGTAATCTATCCACATGCAGAGGTGCAGAAAGCTATTAATCTGTGTCCCAGTGATACCATGCCATTTCAAACATTAGAACAAGCTAAGCTATCCAGCTATGACACCTGTCAATATAAAGTAGGTCTTGGGTAGTAATTTGTAAATTGGATTTTTTCTGTTTCCAAGACTGGTTCAATTATTGTAACAGCATCATGAATAAATGGTATGGGTTTTTAGGGGAAATTAGAGGGGGGGGGAGAAAAGAAAAATATTAAATTCATAGTTATGTTGGGGACACCGGGCATGACCACTAGGTAACTCAAGGGGAGGGAAGACCACGAGTGTCGATGAAGCCCCCTCACTCTAGGCCCAGATGGCCCCCCCTTCCCTTTTCTGCCCAGAGATACTCACAGCAGCCATGCTGAGAAGTTTGCAACAGTGTATTGCAGGCGCAGACTGACTGGAGCAAGATTAGGTCAAGCAGGACAGGAATGTTAGATAGTGCTGAACAAACAACTCCATATATGGGGGAATAGATGCCAAGAGGAAAAAGGGGAACTAGGTGGTATACCAGATTGGCTATATGGATATTCAGGGCAGCTTGCTATTGGATAAGTATGCTAAAGAATGAATGTATAAAATATGTGCAACTGCTTGCACTGGTGTGCAGGATTTGAGATTGTTGTCTCCCTGTACCACTTGAAGTTTCAAATAAACTTTTCTACTTCTCCACCCTGTTGTGATTATTGGGTGACGCACACTGAGCAATGAATCCAGCTTTTGCTTGCCTTGGGCATTTTGTGCCTGCATAGTTTTTGGCGTCCCTGGGTGGGCTAGAGGCTACAACACAAGCCTTGCCCCGATCCCTTGCGGGGACTGGGACTCCGACCAACGCCCAGTGCACACCGGTGTGATTCCCGGGGGCTTCGGAGGGGCATAGCCCAACCGGCCCCGTAGGGCACAATGGTGCAACGTGCCTGATAAGTGGAGAAGTGCCGCGGGCGACGGTGGGGAACTGGTCCTTCGGATAAGGTAGGAACCTTTTGAAATCCGGATTGTCTGCTCTGTTTTGAACCTGGGGATGCCCAGAGTTACCCTGTAGGCATGGGACAGGGACAGAGCTCAGGAGGGAGGGCACAGTGTATGCCCCTAGAGTGTATCCTAGCAAACTGGAAGGTATTTGGATCGGATCCGATGACTAAGAATAAATTAAAATGATACTGTACAGTTGACTGGCCTCAATATCAACTAGAGGACCAGGAGCGGTGGCCACCAGGAGGGTCAATTAATTACAATATGATCCTCCACTTACTTTTGTTCTGTCAGCAAACGGGGAAATGGAATGAACATCTGTATGCGCACTTGTTTTTGGCTTTGTGTAATCGAGCAGATGTCTGACAGCGATGTAATTGGACTCCGACTGGTTAGGTAGTGGCTATTGTTAGTCCCCAGATTCCCACCCCAACTGTGATGGCAGGTCCGGTGTCCCCTTCGGCCCCCATGCCCCCACCTGATAGGGCCCCTACAGTGGGCTTATATCCTTTACTTACTGAAACTAAGATCTCCTGTACTGGCACGGGTGAGCGTCCGGCCACGACTATGCAGGTCTATACCCATGTGCCCTTTAACCCTATGGATTTGGCCGCTTTCGAAGTACAGGCAAGGGAGTTTTCCACCAACCCAAGTAGGTTTATTTCAGTTTTTGAGGGCTGCCTTAGGAGCTATAAGCCAGATTGGGATGATTGCAACATCCTCCTGCGCACCTTATTGTGTGAGGTCGAACGACAACAGGTCGTGTCCAAGGCAAGGGAGGAGGCACAGAGACGGTATGACCAGGATCGTAATAATGTCCCTGACCAGGATGAGCAGGTCCCCCAAGTAGACCCCAGGTGGAACCCAAATGATCCTGCAGGTATGACCCGGCTTACCACCTATAAGCAGTTGCTTTTGCATGGACTCCGTCACTCGGCTGTCCGACATAATAATTGGGCAAAACTGTATGAGGTAATGCAGGATCTAAAGGAAAGCCCAGGGGCCTTCCTACAGCATATTCGGGACGCTATTCGACAGAACAGCGATGCAGACCCCGATGATCGGGAAACTGAGGCAATCATTAAGGGAATTTTCACAAGCAGAGCAGCCCCTGATATTAAGAGAAAGTTACAGAAAAAAGAGGATCTAATAGGCATGACCATGGCACAAATCTTACAGACTGAAAACCGAGCTTATAGTTTAAGGGAGGCAGAAAAGGAGAAAAAGCAAGTTAGAATGATGGTAGCGGCAGTACAGGCCGGCACTACAGGAAGTGGCTGGGGAGGAAGGGGCTGTGGACGTCCGGGCCTGCAGGAGAGACGACTGGGTCGCAACCAGTGTGCCTTGTGTAGACAAGAGGGACACTGGAAGAATGAGCGCCCAGAGAAGAATGGAAAGAGGGGCGCCCCTATGATGGCAGTGGAGGAACAGGAATAGGGGTGTTAGGGGGGATGGACCGCCCTGCCCCCGGAACCCCAAGTAAAGATGCGTGTGGGAAGTTCGGAAATAGACTTTTTAGTGGACTCTGGAGCGGCACGAACTGCCATGAATCAACCCCTTCAGTTGCCGGTAGCAGACTCCCTTACCATGGTGGGTGCCACAGGCAGAGGCACCAAGTGCCCAGTGTATGCCCCAGAGGATGCGCTTTGGGAAACAGGACTATATCTCACAAGCTGGTCTATCTCCCCGAGTGCCCAACACCTCTGCTGGGACGGGATCTGCTTTGTCGCCTAGGCGCCACCTTGCAGTTTACTCAAGACGAAATAACCCTTACCCTACCCCCCGAGAATGCATGGATCATGACCCTTACAGTTGAGCCCTCAGCTATGCAAGCCCCAGCATGGAGCCTGTGGGAAGACCGGGTGTACCCTCTAGTGTGGGCAGCGGGGGTCCCAGGAAAAGCTACCCATCAAGCCCCTGTTAAGGTTCAGCTCATGCCAGGAAAAGGCCCGGTGAGAGTTAAACAGTATCCAATTGCGAGGGAAGCCAGAGAAGGTTTACAGGACACTATAGATCGGTTCCTAACATATGGAATCCTCCGGGAATGCCGGTCAGCCTGGAACACTCCCATCCTGCCCGTACGAAAACCTGATGGCACGTATCGCTTGGTACAGGACCTGAGGGCGGTTAATGAACGGGTTAAAACTCTGCACCCCCTGGTTCCGAATCCATATACCTTACTGGCTTCTGTAGGAGGCCAGTATACCCATTTTTCGGTCCTCGATTTGAAAGATGCGTTCTTCGCTATTCCCGTAGATACCTCGTCCCAAGAAATCTTTCCTTTCGAGTGGGAGGATACAAAAAGGGTTAAAAAGCAACTATGCTGGACAGTATTGGCCCAGGGATTTAAAAATTCCCCCACCCTTTTTGGCCAGGCTTTGGCCAGGGATCTGGAAGAGTGGAACAACAAGGAGGGGGCTCTTCTTCTTCAATATGTAGATGATTTGTTAATTGCTACAGTGGGCCTAACCCCATGCCTCAAAGCCACTGTGGGTCTCCTGAATTTTATCGGCCTCCGAGGATATCGGGTATCGAGAAGCAAGGCTCAAATTGCCCTCCCGATAGTACAATTCCTGGGGTTCCACATAAGGCAGGGGGAGCGTCAGCTTTCCAATGAGAGGAAGGAGGCTGTCTGCCAGGTTCCTGTTCCCATTAATTGTAAACGCCTCAGAGCCTTCCTGGGCATGGCGGGGTTCTGTCAGATATGGATCCCGGAATTTGGACTGTGGGCTAGACCCCTGTATGATTGTGTAAAAGGAGCAGATCATGACCCCTTCTATTGGACCCCAGAGGCCGAAAGGACATTTAAAATCTTGAAAAGGAAGTTGATGGAAGCTCCGACTCTGGGCCTCCCGGATCTCACTAAGCTGTTTCAGTTGTATGTACATGAACGAAAGGGGGTGGCCCTAGGAGTGCTCACACAGTTGTTGGGAGCATGGAAACGTCCCGTGGCCTATTTCTCTAAGCAGCTGGACCAAGTGGCAAAGGGATGGCCAGCATGCCTGCGGGCAGTTGCAGCCACAGCCCTGAACCTGGCTGAAGCTGAGAAACTAACTTTGGGAGGGACAATACAGATATATACCCCTCATATGGTCCAAGCCTTATTGGATGTAAAGGGAGACCTTTGGCTCACCCAGGCTTGGGTGGCTAAGTACCAGGCTAAACTTCTAGAGAACTCTGAAGTCACCTTACAGTCTTGCCTCTCCCTTAACCCTGTCACCCTCTTACCGGAGACTGAGGAACAGGAACATGATTGTTTAGAGATCATAGATGCCCAATACTCTAGCCGTCCGGACTTAAAAGATATATCCCTCCTAAATGCAGATCATGAGTGGTATACTGATGGTAGCAGCACTGTGATAGATGGGCAAAGGAGGGCGGGCTATGCTGTCGTAACCCTCCATGACACTGTAGAAGCCAAGGGTTTGCACACTGGGACCTCTGCCCAGCTGGCTGAACTAGTTGCCCTGACCCGTGCGAACTGTCAAAAGGAAAGCGGGTCAATGTTTTTACCGATTCAGAATATGCCTTTGGAGTGCTACATGCTCATGCTAGCTTATGGAAGCAAAGGGGAATGCTGACAGCTCAAGGCTCCCCAGTCAAGTACAGGTCCCAAATCCTCCGGCTCCTAGAAACTGTACAACTCCCCTCAAAAGTGGTGGTGGTACACTGTAAAGCCCATCAAAGGGAAAATCAAGATGTGGCCCGGGGTAATGCCCGGGCAGATAGAGAGGCTAAGCATGCTGCCACCCTGATATCCCCTCAGACTGAGAATGCCCATATGCATGCCCTTATCCCATCTCAGTACTCTGGAGAGGAGAGACAGCTAACTGACAAACTCGGTCTCCAGGAAAAGGAGGATGGCTCCATTCCCCGGAAGGGAAGGTCCTTCTACCGAAGGGCCTGATTTAGCCAGTGTTACAGAAATTACATCAAACCATTCATGCTGGCAGGAAAGCACTTATCCAACTGATGGAAAAATACTTTATAACTTCTGGACTCCGACCCCTGGCTACCTAGGTACAGGCGGACTGCTTAGTCTGCCAAAAGAATAACCCCCGACCAGGACATCCTGGGTCACCCGCTGCTCTGGAACCCACTCCGGGCCCCGGATGGGTGAGGCAAATAGATTTTACTGAGTATCCTCGGACCCAAGGGTACAAATATCTCCTTGTCTTAGTGGACCAATTCAGTGGATGGCCAGAAGCCTTCCCGTGCCGCAATTGCACTGCCAGGACGGTGGCCCTTAAGTTTGTTAAGGAGGTCATTACTCGCTTCGGACTTCCCCAGTGGATGAAATCTGACAACGGGACACACTTCACATCAAAGATCGTCCAAAGCATCTCAAATGCCTTGCAGATCCCCTGGAAACTCCATACACCCTGGAGACCACAAGCCAGCGGCGTAGTAGAGCGTACCAATCAGACCCTTAAACGACATCTTTCAAAAGTGTGCCAAGAAGCCTCCCTGCGATGGCCTGATGCCTTACTCCTCGTCCTGCTCCGCATCCGCGCTCTCCCAAAGGGTAGATTAGGGCTTAGTCCCTTTGAAATTATGTTTGGGATGGTATGGCCTATGAATGGCACACCGGTTCTGTCAGGGGAGTGGGAGCTGGGTAATGGTTTTTTGTCTCAGTATATGTGTTCCCTGTCTGCTGTTCTCTTGTCTCTTCACAGGTATACTAAAGACTCCCAGCCTCTTCCCTTGGACTCTCCCATCCTCTCCTTACAGCCCAGCGACTCTGTGCTTGTTTGCACCTGGAAAGACGAGCCTCTCCAGGAAAAGTGGAAAGGACCTTACATCGTCCTGCTGATCTCCCATACGGCAGCAAAGGTCGAGGGACACAAGAACTGGATCCATCACTCGCGTCTGAAGGCAGTACCCACCCCTTCATCAGCAGAGCAGTGGACCGTCCACCCCGTTGACTCCTCATCTAGTGATGACCTCGGGCTAAAGTTACTGTTTAAGAGAGACAAACAGCGGGCACCTTAGCGCCAAAATGGGCCCACTCAAAAACTGGAAACCCTGGACGGGGAGGACCCCGGTAATAATTAATCGTGTAACCCTGTTATTTTCTATGCTGTTCTAAACTGTGCATATCGGGAACATAATTCCTTTGTTTTACTTGCGCACCATGTTGCTACTTTAACAAACCAAACTGATTGCTGGGTGTGTGCTCTGACTCCACTTTCCCCCAGAACAGGAGTGCCCCTTGTCATGCTGCCCTTAACCCTAGCAGAATTAGCCGCCACCAAAGAGCAGAAAAGTAGAAATCAAATGGACTCACCGTTCTGGGATAAGATCTCTTTGCAGCAAGCTACCTACCAGGATCAGGAGTATTCAGTTGCAGGGCTCACTGAGGGAGTGTTTTGTTTTACCCGAAACCAATCTGATCACTATAGGCGTCCTGTGGGAAGGAGCTCCTGTGTTATTACACAGTGGGCCGATGGATATTGGATAAAAACCGAGAGGGGAGGTCAACAGTGTGGATGTAATGGTTCCTCCCCTTTTGGGGAAACTCTTACAAATGATCCTTCCACAAAAGGAGGGTCAGGAAATATAAATTGCCGTTCAGTTAATATTTCCACTATAGCAGGCCAATGGTGGGTTTGCAATGGTCCTTATGGTGACTGCAATTTGAACGGCACAATTAGGAATACCCCCCTTGTACCCACTCAGGAGGATGGGAAGCCCCCCTGGGGGCATATGAATTGTTTGGAAAAGCGGCCTTAAATATCCCAGGAATCCCTCTAAGAAACAGTCCTTACTGGGCCCTATAGGGTCACTATTTTGTATGTGGCCGAAAGGCTTACAAGGTATTGCCAGCCAATTGGACAGGTAGCTGTTATAGAGTTTATGGAGTTCCTCATCTTTCAATAACCACCACACTGCCCAAAGGAAAGATTAGGAATGCCCGAGATACCTCTGAGTCATGAGAAGAGACCCTGCGATGACTAAATGTGGCCTTGAGGGCAATGCTAAGAATCCCCTCACAACTGAAAAGCTTACAGGGTACTCCATACTGGGAATTGTGCCACTGATTACCGGGCCAGCCATAGCATGCATAGGCCGCTATATTGTAAGGCTTCAAATGGTGCTTGAAAAAGTAGCCTTAGATTTAGAGGACTCGATTCGTGATCTAGGGTCAGCAGTAGTAACATTAAATAAGGAGGCACAGCAGCTCAGAACATATTCCCTCCAAAACAGACTGGCCTTGGACTACCTTTTGGCATCCCAAGGGGGTGTTTGTGCCCTTGTCGGGTCCCGATGTTGTGTATATGTAAATGACAGCAGTTATGAGATTTATGATAAGGTGGTACAGGCTGAGGCCCATGCCCAAGCCGGAGCACAGGCTACTTACACTACCCCCGAGAGTGATTGGTTGCAAACCTTGTTTTCAGGCTGAGGTTTGCCATCTTGGCTTGGTGGTTTATTTAGTCTGTTGTTGAAAAGTTTTCTTCCTGTCTTGATTGTACTGATGGTGTTATGTTGTGCAATATCATGTGTCAGAGCCCTTGTAAAAAACATGGTAATGCACTCCCTTCAGGGCTAACACAAAGTGCTTATGCAAAGTCCCCTTATAAAAAGATAAGAGCCCAAGTGAGAAAACTCGAAGAAAAGGCTGTTGAGTATTCTCAAAGGAGGGAGTTGTTGGGGACACCGGGCATGACCACTAGGTAACTCAAGGGGATGGAAGACCACGAGTGTCGATGAAGCCCCCTCGCTCTAGGCCCAGATGCCCCCCCTTCCCTTTTCTGCCCAGAGATACTCACAGCGGTCATGCTGAGAAGTTTGCAACAGTGTATTGCAAGCGTAGACTGGCTGGAGCAAGATTAGGTCAAGCAGGACAGGAATGTTAGATAGTGCTGAACAAACAACTCCATATATGGGGGAATAGATGCCAAGAGGAAAAAGGGGAACTAGGTGGTATACCGGATTGGCTATATGGATACTCAGGGCAGCTTGCTATTGGATAAGTATGCTAAAGAATGAATGTATAAAATATGTGTAACTGCTTGCATTGGTGTGCAAGACTTGATATTGTTGTCTCACTTGAAGCTTCAAATAAACTTTTCTACTTCTCCACCCTGTTGTGATTATTGGGCGACGCACACCGAGCAACGAATCCAGCTGTTGCTTGCCTCGGGCATTTTGTGCCTGCAACAGTTAGCTAAAATCTCTTCCTGGATTTCTGTATAATTGCCCACTCTCCATGGATTGGAAGATCTATTCCTAATGAAGAACTGGTTTAATGGTTACAATTGCAAGATTACTACTCAGATTCACCTGTTTTGCCCCGATGTCCTCTTCACCATTTACCACTAAGTCTTGCACTGCTTACACAGACAATTAGCATAACTGAAATCAATGGATTGCCTGTATGAATAGGGAAAGCAGCATTTAGCCTTTAATCTGCATTGGATAATCTAGAAGGCATTAATAGGGTCAACCACGCATTCAGCATTGTATTGGAGCAAGATCCTACTGCCATTGATCTAGTGACAGCATATTCAAGCCCTTCATTCTGTGCTTTGTATATAAAAGTAATTCATGTCATTAGATGATGTGAGCCAAATTTTTATTCTTGCTTGTGCAGTAGGGCTTACAATACCTGGGCACATGGAGTCTGCTTCTGTGCAAAATGGGAAAGATTGCATGCTAAAGTTGGCATGCAGAAAGAGAGGCTGTGGCTGAGAAGTTAGTGCTAAAATTTCAAAAGTACTAATGATGTTTTAAACTAACAACATTTCTTATTAACACAATACTTTTCAACCATGAGATAATAATAGGCTCTCAGATACCAACTATAGGGGCCATGTAAATACCTAGAATGATTTAGGTCACAAAGATTACAGATTGCTTCACAAACTATATACATCATTACCAAGCTACTTCTGAAGACCCAGACAATCACCCAAGAGTACACAGTACATTGTACAACAATTGAGAGGAGGAGAAGAGGAATGGTTTGGTTAGGACTGTAAGGCAAACCCAACAAGAAGTGCCCTGGGAGCTTTAATATCTCTGCACATCAGACATGACCTAATTCTTTAAGGTCTAATCTGATAATTACCCACAGGGTAAATTCCTTGCTAGTAATTTCATCTTCTTTGGAAGGAAGAAGGGCTGAGCCAACCCTGTTAGGATTCTAAACCATGTGTCCAGAATATCTATCTACCTAGAATATCTATCCTAATGTGTACTCCATATATTAGAACGCTTTGCTACACTAGGTTTTGATCCCATTGACACTAATCATGAAATTCCATTTCAGGTGTTCATAGAAGAATTTCACATTCAATGCCTCACAGGTGTATAGCCCAGGGGCAAGTGTACAGTAAATAGTTTTAAATAAGTCTGGTCTTTTTGTTTTATTGAAGTAACAAAAAAATGTATCATTTGCAGCTTCAGAAGTGTTTCTCCCCCCGCCCCCGTGGAAAAACTCTCAATTATTTCCTAAAGTGTGAGGGGACCCATAGGAGATTAGAGAAAGAGGTGAGATGCAGCTTTACAAGTAGACATTTTACCTCTTCAGTAGAGTACTGTAACATGCTCCACAGCATAATCATGAGGGGTTTGGGGGCATAATCACAGTTTAAAGCTACAGAAAGGAAGAACTTATATTTATTGTGGCTATCTCCTACTCAGCTACAAACCGATTGTCAACATTTGTGTTTTATTTAGTGAGTGAGTTACATTTCCGAACCTATTAGAATAAAATAACATGTTTATGTTACCAATAGTGTATTGCAATGAAGCTCTGGGACTTTGATCTCCAAAAAAGGATATACATGAAAAGCAGGAAGGTTATGGGCGATGTGGTAAACATCACAGGCTTCATTTAGAATGATACCTATTGCTTTTATTACTTGTTGTAGCAGGTTCCTCCTAGTGAGATTAGAAAGAGCATCATAGTTGGCTGTTGCCTGAATAAACATATGCTTGAGGAGGTCTGACAGTTTGGTGTAATATTTGATATGCTAACTGCAATGCTAGTCACTCGATTGCAGCCTTGAATGGCAAAATAGCCAGTTGGTTAATTACATTGTTTCTCCAAGCATTTATTATTACTAGAACAGATTTGTTGTGGCTACGGTGCAATGATTGGCTATGTGAAAATATGTTCTATTCTCACAGAACAAGTTATGCCATAGATTCTATTTCAAATATAGACATTTTGGGGGCAAGCATAAAAAATAATCTGCCTACAGTGTTCCTAGGCTCTACGTTTATATGTGCATAGGGTATAAAGTATATAAAATAAAATATCAGTCTTTGTCTAGTAATATATCAAGATGTTATTGTGTATGTTATAGATATAGTCAGTTGAGTGTATGCAAGTATGTTTATGAAGGTATATTGCACAATGTTATCTTCAGTCTGTATTTGTATCTATATTCTACATATATAAAATATGTTAAAGATTAATTTTGCTAAATCAAGTACTGAAAAGTTAGAAGGTGACAAAATTAAGAATACCTGTGAAACCTTAATTCTGCTGCTTTGCATGTATGCATTATGACAATCTTTAATAACATGATTGCATACTAATTAAAGTCAAATTCAGCTTGGGAGTAAACTAGTACAGCTTAATAAATAGAGCTAAGTTTTGCTCATTAATTTTTATAATTAAAAATCAAACCCTCCTTTTTGTGAAGTCCTTATTTCACTGCAGTGAAAATAAGTGACCTTTATGTTTGGGAAAGATTAAAATTAAGGCTGTTTAAAAAAAATGTACGGAAAATTTTCAACAGACAGCTGTTTTCTGTGAAACTTTTCATTTTGTCAAGTCTGCTTTCCTTGAAAAAAATTTGGGTTGTTTTTTTTTAAATGAAAAACCAAAAATATCTAAAGTGTAAAAATAGATGAAAAGTCAAAGATTTCTGCAGGAAAAAAAATTCCAATAATTCCAGCTCTAATAAAAATGCATTACATTGTTTAAAAACAGGCAGGTATAACTCTGCTGCTCTTACATTTAATTGGGGGGAAAAATCAGGTAGAATCAGAGATGGGACCTGTCATTATTGTTTCAATCTGGACTTGTTGAAATCAATTGCAGTTGTGTAATTGACTTCTATGAAAATGGGAATGAGCCCAATATCTGAATCTTCAAGAGTTTTACTCCATAATATACTAACTGATTAGCAGATAGTGGTTTGAATAAACATTTTATATAGATCACAAATCTACAATTTAACTATGTATGTAGTAAAATTGTTCAGTGATCAAACGGCAAATATGACATTTCATGTTATATGTGACAACTGTAGTATTACCATGAATTTACCTGGTTCTCCAGCCATTTATCCATGGTTCAATGATTAAGGCTGTACTTTTGACTCAACTGTTACAGAATCCATTGATTTTATCTATGTTTTTAAAGCAACATCCATGACTTTTGACATTTTTAAATTTTTGCATGTAGGCAGACAGATGCAGTAGCAAATAGTTGTGCTAGGAACATTGACAGCTGCCAAGTTAACACCTGGACTATGAAACCCATCACAAGGAAATGCGACATGCTTCTCAAGATACATGAACAAAGGAACCCAGGCAGACCCATCATACCTGGCCACAGCTCTATTACTGAAGGATCATCAGAACTCATAGAAATCATCCTCAAACCCATTCACTGCACACACTGTCAGCTTCCTTCAGGACACAGCCAACTTTCTCCAACTCTGCAACATTAACAACCTCCCTCAGAATGCCATCCTTGCCACCATGGATGTCTCTTCCCTATACGCCAACATCCCTCACAATGATGGAATAGCTGCCTGCCTCAAATATTTACAAGACAATGGATAACTCTCAGCCACCCCAAACACATTTCCAAGGTCATCAATTTCATCCTCATCCATAGCAATTTTACATTCAGCAATAAACATTTTGTCCAAACCATGGGAACTTGGATGGCTCCCCAGTATTCCAATCTCTTTATGTACTGCCTTGAAGAGGAATTTCTGGACAAGTGCATGAAAAAACCAATATCTGAGATACATTCATTGTATTTTCACCCTCTGGACAGATGGCTTAATCTCTCTCCTAGATTTCCATCACCCATCAATCAAATTCTCTCTGGAACACTCCCACACTAACATCAACTTCCTGGACATCACAATCAGCTTCAACAATGGAACCCTACAGACAACTATATATGAAACTAGGGATCACCACACCTACCATCATAGGTCCAATAACCATCCCAAACACATCAAGAAATCTGTTATCTACAGCCAGGCACTCAGCTACCACAGAATATGCTTCAAGGAGAAAGTCTGGAAAATACACCTTACACTCAAACTGCCTTCACCAAACCAGGATACTCCACCAGAGAAGCAGATGGCATTATGGATCGGGCCACCCAAATACCCCAAGAGAACTAGCTTCAGTACAGGAATAAAAACCCCTTGAACCACACACCCCAATTGTCACCTACCACACCATACTGGGTATCAACAACTACAATCCATACTCGATGGGGAACCCATCCTGAAAGAAATCTTTCCTGAACCCCCTCTTTTGGCCTTCAAAAATCCCTTCAATCTCATCATCAGAAGCAGGCTTCCCACAGATCGGGACACACCAACTAGATGTGGGTCAGGCAGAGTCTGTTGTTCTGGCAGGGTCAGAGGCACCAGAACCTGCCAGAACAACAGATGCAAAACTTGCAGACATATCTCCACTGATACAATGATAAACATGCACCATAACACACCTTTCAAGATCCATGGGTCCTACACTTGCCTGTCACAGATTGTGGTGTTCCACGTCCAGTGCACTAAATGCCCCAGCAACAACTATGTGGGTGCAACCAGACATTCACTACGCTCTCAAATGAACTCGCACAGCAAAATGATAAAAAGACAAAACCCACAATATTACCTGAGGGTGAACACTTTTCTCAAAGAGATCACTTGTACCTGACCTATCAGTCCTCATCCTCAAAGGTAACCTCAACAACAATACTTTCAAAAGACGAGCCTGGAAGCTTAAATTCAGATACTAAAAAGACACTCAAATGGTTTTTAAAAGACACTGGATTTATGGTTTATTACAATAATCTGGAATCCACTAGCTCCTATTTTAGTCCTATGAATACAGGGGTGTTAATCTGTCACTTCACATTTGAATGGTCCCTTAGAACAGTGGCTCTCAACCTTTCTAGACTACTGTACCCCTTTCAGGAGATTGATTTGTCCTGCATGGGCCCAAGTTTCAGCTCACTTAAAATCTACTTGCTCACAAAATCAGACATAAAAATACAAAAGTTTCACAGCACACTATTACTGAAAAATTGCTTCCTCTCTCATTTTTACCATATTATAAAATAAATCAATTGGAATATAAATATTGTACTTACATTTCAGTATATTGTATATAGAACAGTATAAACAACGTATTCTCTGTACGAAATTTTAGTTTGTACTGACTTCGCCAGTGCTTTTTACGTAGCCTGTTGTAAAACCAGGCAAATATCTACATTAGCTGACATACCCCTTGGAAGACCTCTGTGTATCCCCAGTGGTACATGTACTCCTGGTTGAGAACCACTGCCTTAGAATATGCGCTAACTATTTAACGCAAAATTATCTGTTTGATCTTTTAGTTAGCTGCAACACTCTCGGTATCTTTCCCAGACCTGAAGAAGAGCTGCGTGTATCTCTCTCACCAACAGTATTTGGCCCGATAAAAGATATTACCTCACCCACCTTGTCTCTGTATACTTTATGTATACTAAAGTAGCTGCCTGCTACAAGTGGTGTTTAAGAGTGTATGAAAGAGAGAGGAGAGAGAATGTGTAAGAATACATATGGAAAAGCTATTTGAAATAGGGCAGGACAATGTGTTATGTCCAATTTTGGATTCACTTAAGCCTCCCATTAAAAATGGAGAGTTCCATTTGGCCTGAATAAATGTAAATTTGCTTTCTAGTCAAACTCATGTTTGATATTGCCAGTCCCAATTGCTCAAAAATCATAGCTAGGTCCCCAGTGATTATGAGATTGGCTTAAAAATAAGATAAAAAATAAACACATACATTTTGAGCTCTTTTCATTTGTCTTCTGGTTCCTGAGCCTTTAGGCTATACTCACTTCACATTTTCATTCTTTTTTGATGCAAATACGAGGGCTAGTAACTTACTTTTTTAAAAAAATGAAAGCAGATTGTCATGCAGTTTCTTGCTTCCATCAGTTGAAGCTTTAGGGAAAGACAATTATTTCAAGATTTGCAATAAAATTGCAAGAGTTGGCAACAATGGATTTATTTCCATAGCAAGAATTACAAGTGATGGGAACTGCTGGATGGGCAGATGATTTGAGTTTTAAATTTGGCTGGTTATCAGTGGTAGGTTATCTATAAATCTACTGCTGCATTTAATATGTATTTTTAAATTGCATCTAAGACACCTAGAGCATATGGATTAATGCCCTCATAGCATTTCTATAAATAATAAGACAATTACTATATCCCTAGATTTCCAGACAATGAAAATCTGTCATGGTCGAGTAAAATCCTTTTGCTGGGATAAAAGGGACAGGAAGAGGTTGACAAAGATTTTCTTTCATACAGATGATCTTTAAGGAGTAGAGAGCAAATTCTTCATTAAATACATGGGGTTTTTATGCAACAGAGCAGAGAAAAATCATTCATTACAAAACTCCAGCCTGGTAGGAGACCTGGTTGTACCAATGATAATATTGTCGTACAGCTTCCATGCCACTCAAACTCATTCTGTGAATCCCAAGTATTCTCTCAATACCTCAAACTTTATTGTGTTTGCCTATTTCTAATCTGAATTGGCCTTTAGGTAGGAGCATAGTCAGAATTTGATCTCCAAGGTACCAGACACTCTTAATTCTCCATGAAGTCAATGGAAACGGAAGGTACTCAGCACTCCCACCAGGGGACAGTCAGCAACTTGAAGAAGCCACAGTGAGGGAAACCTTGCCCAGAAGTTATTATAAAGCCAGTATACACCAGCTGTTACCACAGATCCTTCCTATTCTAAGCATAAGAAAAAATTAAGTTGATCTCAGATGTAGTGTTACGATAATTGTTGGTAAATGCTAATTTTACAAGAGCACTGTCACCGGGGTGTGGGAGAGTAGGAAGAGGGGCAGCATTTGCTAGCAAGCTAAGGGAGCAGTTGCCTCCCCTGACTTCAGTTTAACCCCCCCCCATTTTTCATAGACCTATATGCCCCACTCATTGCCCCTGCAATCTTCACAGGATATAATATAAATTACATAGAATGCTCTTTATGCTGACAGAACTTTCTCTCTCCCGCTCCCCATTTTTCTGAAATGACACCCCTGGGTAGGGAGCAGTGCACCTGTAGAAAGTCTTGCCATCAGAATAATTGTAGACTGAATAAAAAGTGTGTGTGTGGGGAATAAAATTCCCATTAGAAATATTGGACATGAAAGCCACCATTGCCCTTGATGACAGTCATAGAGTGTACCCTTAGTTGATATTATCTTAATGGCGTAATATTTTTTGTTATAGATGCTAAATGGAAAGCGTTCTTCCATGCCAAGAGTAGAGGTTATTGCCTCCAGGCTTCCTCGTGGGTTACACTGGGAATTCTATTAAACAGATCTAGCAGTCTCACCTCTCTTCTTAGGCAGGAGGTGGGTGCCATGAGGGATGGCAATTATTTTAAAATGGCATGTAGGTTCAGGCCAATATTTTCATACATGACCAGTGATTTTGGGTGCCTTAATGTTTGGCTGCCTTGAGACAGTCTGAGGGGCCCTGATTTTAAGGTGTACTCAAGCTGGGCCCCACCCAAAACATCAGCCACAACAATCTTTCTATAGTCGTCGTTTGACAGAGCGTGGTGAGGAAGAAGAAGGGTGAAAGATTTGTGGACAACTCCCTTAAATTCAAATATTTAGTGATGTCTAAATACACCATTCCCTTTACAAGGTGCAAATAAGTATGTGTAATTACATGCTAATTACTTACAGTTTAATTACTGTGTAAATACAGTTATGTAAAAAGATAATCAGATGGTTACTTGTGCAGTGTAAATTAACTGATAGGAGATTAACAATTGCAAATTAGGGTGATTACACTTTGAATACTCTGTTAGATGTCAAGTGTAATGCATAGTTAATCACTTATCTTTATTTCAATACATCACTGCATTACGCATTAAACATGATGGCTTGTGCCCTGTATTGGGGTGATATGGAGGGGAAGAATGACAATATTTTCCAAGTTCACACATTCACATTGTGATATTATTTCCACCATAATTTTCCTGCATAATTTCTGTCATTATCTGTTACGTTCGCAGTGCTGCTGACAACAGGCGACTGTTGCAATTTCATTTGGAGAGAGAAATTTCTGCAACCTTATCTTTAACTTTCATTTCAGATTCCTTCATCTGGTACTCAATTTCATTTCACTTGTGTGGCCGTCTATAGCTATCAACCAATGGTCTGCAACGGCATGCCTCCAAAAATGCTGCTTTGACTTGTATTTCTTTCATTGTTTCACCAGTTTACAGGGGGAAAAAAAGTGCAATTTATGCATAAAAATATGGATGGTTGTTTTTGCTGCTTACTAGAAGTTGTTTGTCCTCTTTTTAAAGATTTCTTTGTGTCTGTGTTATTCTTGAATCTCTGCATGTTGTGGCAGATCCTTGCTAGATAAAGGATGCCTGCAGTAGCTGTTTGTTGATGTTCTATTGACTTCTGTTTGAGGCTGAAGGTGTTTCTCATTACTTTCTTATAATACAGTGAGGATTCCAATTTAGCTACATTGACCTTGTAATGATGTTTATTTCTTCTTTTATTAGTGCCTATGTTGAGCATAGTTCTTATTACTCAATCCATGCCTGGGTTTTGTTGCTGTTTGGATTACATGAAACAGCTAGTACGTGCTGGATACCAGTCTGCATTTGTTCAGTTTCTGACATCTGAACATGTTTTTTTTATAGCAAGGAACTCCTGGCATAGTCATCACTAGGAGTTTAAGATATAGTTTATTTGGGGGATTCAATTTGCCTTAAACATTTGTCTGGATTAAAAAATAATAATGCAGTGAGTGGGCATTTATGTATGATTTCTTGCATCTATGTGGTAAAGTAATATATTGAGTGATTTATGTAGTAAGAACTGTATTGCAAACCCTGTGAGTTCAAAAGTCATGAGTCAGGTTCCCCCAAAATCATGAGATTGGTTCAAAAATCATGAGCATTTTAAAAGAAGAGTAAATTTGGAGTTCTTTTTATTTGCCTTCTGGTTTGTCAGCCTTTAGGGTTCACTCAATTCATATTATTCAGGTTCTTTCTGCAACTAAGAGGGCTAGAAATCTACTTAAGTAAACAATGTGAGATTCTTACCTAATCACATGCCTTCAGGAGCCGGGGCTTTAAATATATCACAAAATACTGGAGATAATGAGATTAGTAATAAAATCACGAGAGTAAAATCAGTTTCCCATTACCATATAAAGTGTTGGTAATCCTCAATCAAATCATTTGGTCTTTAAGCATTATTACTTTTTATTATTTGTATTACCATAGCACCTAAGATCCCTAGTTACGGACCAGGCCCTCATTGTGCTAGGCACTGCACAGACACAGAACAAAAACTGCACTTTTACGCATTTATATATGGCAGGTGGTGAAGAATTGCCCAATTAGTGGTTGTTTGATCATTTATTACGCAATGAATATTTAAGAGTTTATCATAACAGAAGCTAGAATGTTATGTTCCAAGCTGTGTTATTCATTATCCACAATGAATAACATTTAAAAATATATTTCTGGTACCATAGGTATCCCCAGCTATTAGAAATAAAGGCCTGATTCTTCAAACAGACCCTCATAAAGATACATTGACTTCACCTCTAATTGTGCTGTGGGGTGGGGCTACATTTTAAACATAAATAGTTAAGTTTTCAAAAGCATTCAGCATTGGTTTAACTCATCTTCCACTGAATTCAGTGGTAAAATTCCCTTTTAGGCTAAAGTTGAGTGCTTTTGTAATTTGATCCTTAGGATTTTTGGGGTGGTCACCTTAGACTTAAGAAGTATAGTTCTTGGTGTATGCATCTTCTTTTCCTTAAAAATAGGCACAAATTATGTACAATCACTACAGGTTAAATGACACAGTATGTCATATCAGCTTTGGAAAGACAATTGGTATAAAAACAAAAACCAAAGGTCTCCAGACCCTCTGGAAATACTTTCCACCACATGAACTTTCGCCCCCAGCGTTTATTAGATAGTTTCTTCCTAAGTCAAAACTTTCATATCAAGTTGAAGCATTCAAGAAGCTTTGTACCTGGGGTGATCATTCTATTAAACTGCATGGAGTTTATATAATAATGGAATGCTTCACAGATCTTTAACTGCCTCACACTGAAGTAAAGATCTATCATATGGAATCCACTGCATATTAATACATGTTTTCGTGTTTCGTTATTGGATGCTTATAAAACAGAAACCAAAACACTAATTATTTTAGACCCTCAGTGCATACTGAATGAATGAGACTAGTATAGCTAATTATTAGTGCTTCTTGGATTATGTTTCTAGCTTCTTTATTCCCCTACCAACTACACAGTTTTATTTATGCATCTTTTTTGCTAAAACTTAACGCCCGCATCAACAAGGACAGCAGGTAGCACTCAAGACTTTATATCTGAGAACTCTTTTTTGGCCGCCTAACTCTTCAAAAATTGTTTGCCAGTGAGTATGAACATTTTTCAGTTATCACAAGTGGATTTCATCATCTTTGTAAAGCCATATCTTTCATTAACTGTATTTCATTTCCCTGTCACCAAAAAATCTATTTATTCAACATATTGAATGAATGTGCCTGATCGTATAATATTCCACTGGTACCAAGTGACAACAGCTTGCAACTTGCCTGCCAAAACCCAAACATAACAAGAATGAAAATAGAAGGCCACCATAAAATCTTCCAAAGTTAAGTTACAGTTCAAAAAGACATTCTATACAAACAGCATAGTGGAGGCACATGTGCATTATCCGTCAGTGAGTTTTAGAACAAATCTGATAAAGCAGCAAGCAACAGGATATTTTTCAAGTTGCCAACTCTGCAAACTTAGCCTATGTTCCTGAAGTCAAGAGAAGAGTTTGTTTGGGCTCTATCAATCCTAAACTAAAATTTAGCTAACAATTCCACTGATATGCAAGACAAAAATAATCCAGTTCACTGTCCTATAAGGGTGCTGGCTCTGTAAGGCTGCTCTGCAACACTAACACTTACTTATGCAACTGTTATATAGTTCATTTATGATCAGAACCCACTTTAAATGATACAGGATTGATTTTTATTGCTTGCACAACTTTATACATAACCTCAGTTTAATGATTCAGCAATTACAATTATTACAGACTAGAGTGCATTCAGCCTGGCGTGCCTTGGCATGGAGAATGTAGGCCACAAGCAACCCTCTGCCCCGTGTGTTTATGAATGTGGGGCAAAAGTCATAACCAATGTGCCCCCTGCATGCAGGGAGCAGGGTACTTTAAACCGACAACAGGATTAGAAATCCCCTAACAGGTAGACGGTATTAATATTTATAGGTCTTTTGAAGGGGGTGTTTTAAGCAGAAACAAGGGAGAGGACAACAGAGCCATGGTGGACCAAATCGAGGGGCCAGCTTGGGAGAGGGACTGCATGTGCGAGTGAGAAGAAGGTGGAGGGGAGAGGGAGACTGAGAAATCTGATGGCGACATGGAGTTCAATCATAAAGAAGGAAATGGCAGCACCCTGATTTGTAGGTCATTTAACTAGCAAATACATGTAACCCAGAGGTTGAACATGTATGACTGTAAGGCTTGTTAGAAGTCTGACTAAACTAATTGATGGAACCATCATGCTGCACCAAACTGACCTTATTATTGTCCAGATTAAAAAAGGTCAACACTGAGCTATGACAGTCACAGCTTTGAAGAGAGCTTTCACCAATAATGTAACATTTTACCAACATGCAGAGATATTTCACACTGCAGGCACTCCTAATGGCACCCATCACGGGAAGGCTGTACAATAATCCTCTGAGAGATGGTATACAGGCAGGATCATTAAAATGCATGCCATTCTCTGCTTGCTATCAGATCAGTAGGGCATAGGAATATGATGTCTCTAATAGTGAAGGCACTGGCTCCCACCTTCTTCTTCATTTGAGATACCTTTACTACATCAGAACTGAACTGACTTATTTCATAAAAAGCCACGTGTACATGTCTCCAGCTGGCAAGCTTTACCAGGAAATGAAACACAGGAAAGCATACAAGTAGCTTTTTTACTTAATCTCAACTGAACTCACTGTAGGATTATTCAGGTTGCAATTTATTTGTGTATGGGGAGGCTAAAGTTTCTTTTTAAAAATGTATATCTTAATCATTCTTCATCTATGGAGTCTATTATTTTCATGGGAGACAAAAATATCAAATAAAAAAACAGGAATTGATCTCTCTCCTGGGGAGATATGAAAATATCTGAAATCATTCAGCAAAAGAAATCAAAACAAAAGGGTCTAAATGTGTTTGGCTGTTTTCCTAGCTATTCACCTGACTAGCGATATTAAACAGAAAAGAGCACCTGAGAAAGGAGATTACAGTCAATTTCAAAGGGAAACTCGATACTTTTGGGGATATTTTTTTCCATTCTACTTGAAGGTATTGCACAACCAAACGAAAAGGCTGAATGATGATGACAGACTAACTGCAGTCTGCATATCAAACAAACATTTTGAGGGGAAAAAAAGCACAAAACTATGCTGAACAGGATCCACATGAATCCTGAATACACTAAGGTCCTTGGAAATAAAATGGAGACTTTTCACAGTTAGTTAGCAGATAGACCTTATGAATCCTAATAACAGTATTTATTGTACTTGTATTTTAACAGGTGTTTGTAAAAGAGAGGAAGAAAGTTCACTAGGCATGACTAATTAATGCATATTAATGCACAGAGTAGATGAATTTGCTGCATTTTATATATATCAAGTAGCCACATGAGAATTTCAAGCCCTAGGGAGCCTGTAAAGGTGTGGGCAGTCCTTATGAACCCCCTTGTGATTTGGTGTTGCACTGTGAGGGAGCGCCACTTGAATTTTCCTCAGGTGGGGCAGCAACAGGTTCAGTTTATGAGCCCAGGACATGGAGAAGCCAAACACACATTAACAAAGTAATAAGCCCCCTTTTTCATAAGAGTCCAGTACAGGAGCAATTACAGCAAATGATTGATAAGGTTCTCACTTCAGGACCCTGGTTCAGAGCCTCCAGACTTAACATCCATAACACCAAGTCTCTGAGTCTGATTAGGTTAGTCTCTTGGAGCACGGGAGAAACCACTGCAGCTTGAAAGGCTTCTACTCCTCCCTCCCTTAGCTTCCTCTTCCTGTTTATATATCCCAGCCCTGATACAGGGCTTCCTTGATTACATCCCATGCTGTCCTAACCATAGGTTCCAGCCTGTCCCTTAAAGGGATAGTACAGTTCTTCACAGAGCCCACAAAAAGACTGTCCCCCCCCACACCCCTGCCACCCCCAGGAATTATTTATAGACATTCAGGGTCATGTAGCTAGCTAAGGCCACAACTTGAAAACATGGGAAGGATTTACAGAAAATATCTGTTCCGTATATAATTGCAGAAATAAATTTGAGTCTAGCAGTCGGACACTCCAAGGTGCACTGTTGTCAACCTTAGCTGAACCTAAAACCAATCTCCAGAATTAACCATTTATTTTTTGTAGTATGGGTATCTTCCACAGGCCCCAATGTAGATCAGTTGCCCATTAGATTAGGTGCTATACAGAGAAAGACAGTCCTTTCCCCCAAAGAGTTTAGAATCTAAATAGACAAGAAACAAAGCATGTTGGAAAAAAACCAGAGACGTGAAGTGATTTGCTCATGATCACAAAGCAGGTCAATTGTAAAGCCAGGAATAACACCTAGGCCTCCTGAAGCCTTAGTCCAGAAGTCTGTCCATTAGACCACATTGCTTCCTAAGCAAATGAGTTGGCGTCGCCTCATGGTGACAAACCAAGCTTGCTAGGTAGTTATTACAGGGAAAGACACCTATAAGAGCAACTTCTTTTTAAGAAGTCATTCTGGAGATTGCCAGCTATCAGGAAATCATGCTAAAATCTTTGGAAAGTCTACTGTAATGGAAAATACAGAAGCTCATCGCTGACAAGCATCACTTTTGTGAAAGAGCAGTATGCTTTTTGTGTGAAGGTTAGAGCATTACAGGCCTGATTTTATCTTTAAAGCAGGTCCTTGAAAACAACTGGGAGCATGCCGAAAAGGTACACATGCTCTTCATGGATTTTGAAAAGATATAAAGGCAGATAGCAAGAGACAAATTATGAGTGATGCTTCAGTAGGATAGGCTGCAGTAGCTTGTCCTGCAATCCAGCAAATCCCTTTTTTACAAGGGTGAAAGCTTTGTATAGGTATGTCTCTATGGCTTCTGTTTCTCAACTTGCTCTATTCTATTGCCTATATGGACAGTGACCTGAGGAAAAAACTACTTGGTTTATATACGGTTGCTAAACTTGTCTTGATTATATTTATTTCAATGAAACAGAAACAACAACAAAAATAGGCCATATAATTTACAAAATATATTACCAGTAATTAGGAGGAGTTATGTGAAAAGACCAAGAATATAGTCCTCTAGGGAAATCACCAGGTACTGGCATTTCGCATTAAAAATATCAGCAGTACACCAAGGGTACTGCCAGAATGGAAAGAATAAGAAAGGTTAACATTTCTGTCTTAATGATAGTCTGGCACAGGGATAAATGCTAATGCAAGTAAACTAAACAAACAACAATTTTTGAGGGTATACAATTGACTGTATTCCTGGAATTAAACTGTGCATGTCATTAAGATGCAAATGGCTGGGGTTTCCAATAACAAAATGTGAGGTAATGTGGCTTTGATGGAGATGCTGCATTAATACCCCAGCCTCATGAATAAAACTTCCACAATGCCAGATATTTTGTCAGTTGGGGATTATGATGCAATATACTATATTGCTTGGGTATGATACTGCTAGGACTCCAAAAGGAATCCAGAATTATGTTTGATTGAAAAACATGCAACGAAATACAATATAGTGAATTATTAAATGTTAGAAGCTAGTTTGGAGGAGTATTCACAATGACATTGGATCAGACTCTAGTTATTGTCTGGCTATTCTGGAAGAAGGACAGGAGACGCTGGATATGGTTTAATCAGCCTGCAACTTTATTATGAGATGTCTGGGACTACTCAGCAGATAGAAGCGTACAGTGCAAGTAACTCCATGATCATTTCAATATTTTCCCAGGGGCTTCCACCCCTTTTCCATCCTGGTCCCCAGCCAACCCATTGCTCGGACCTTATCATCCCCCACCCTCAAACAAAGATTAAAGTGTGCTATAAAGGAAGGGGATGGTGGGTTGGCTCCCTGCTGTGCCAGTCATAGGTGCTCCAAACCCTCCTGCCCCCCACGATTTTGCTCCTTTAAGTCCTTTTCCAAGCCATTTATCTGATCACTGTATCCCTTCTCTATGCAGTACCGTCACTGGAAAACCGCCCCACATTTACATAATGAGTTGCAACATCATAGCCTAGCTCCTTTCCCTACTCACTGTAACAAAATCTCCTCCACCCCCCCGAACCCGCTACGGGGCAAATGAACACCCTCTCCCCACCCCACCCCGCACACACACTCTACCTTGGCCAATCTGGTGGTGACAGGAAAAATTCCTTCCCAGCCCCCCCTAGAAAGGAGCAGCTAGCGTGATGACCACAAAGGGTCCTGACTATGTTTTACTTTGCCACTTCCAAGAGTGGGAGGGTGGGTGCTGCTCCATTTGGTTCAGGGAAAAGGGGCTTCTCCCACCTGGCTTACACTTTATCAACTTCTCAGTCATTCCAGTCCCTGGGGGATGTGTCAGTGTCACCAAGCTGACCCACTCTGCTCTCACTCCCCACCCTTAAAGTGATATGCCCCTTTCCCTGGCAAGCCAGACAATGCTCTCCAACCACCGCTTAAGATGTGGTGTGATCATTAACATCAATGCAAACCCTGAGTAACTCCTTTGACTTCTGTGGAGCTACACCAGATTCACACCCCAGCATTAAAACAGAATCTCTTCCACAATGGCTGCATCTACACTAGCTTTTTCCTCTGAAAAATCCCATACCATTGTTAAAATTGATGCAGCTTCACCCCTGATAGCAATCATAGGGTGGTGCCCATGTACATGTAACGACCCCAGCCCAGGTTACCAGATTGAAGCTGCTCAGAGCAGGACCTAACCATGCTTTCTGACCTTGTGCTAAATATAGTTTGTCCTTGTCTGCACTTAAAACATAATCAACTGCACTTGTAGCCAACCCCCACTGTCAGCAACTGGCAATTTCCAAGCATAGTCAAGATTCATGAGGTAAGACAACAGGAGAAGCTGAGCAAAATAATTAGGCATTTTCCAACCTATCTGCCCCCTTTCGGATGGAAATTCCCAAGGCAATGGTAGAGGATCAGTGAGGGGACTATCAAATCCAAGGTTATGAGATCTTTACAGTAACAGTTTAATTAACATTGCATAAATATTCTTATTTAGCCTTGTCAGAAACATAAGTTGTTAAAAACAATGATTTAATGTGATCAGAAAGATCATCCCCCTGCTTCCTGATTTAAAGGAATAGGTCACAGCCTAGTGTCACGGAGTGTGGGGGAGTCCGGGGCCTGCACCCCTCTTCCTGGGATTCACTGTGACTCTCAGCCAGCCAGTAAAATGGAAGGTTTATTGGACACTAGGAACAGTGTCTAAAACAGAGCTTGGGGGTACAACCAGGACCCCTCAGTCAAGTCCTTCTGGGGGAGCAAGGAGCTTAGACCCCAGCCCTGGGGTTCCCTGTGTTCCACCACCCAGCACCAAACTGAAACTAAACTCCCCCTAGCAGGCTTTCTCCTGCACATTCCCAGGGCAGAGGTGTTACCTCCCCCTCCTGGGTCAGGTTACAGGCTCTCAGGTATCCCATCCACAGGGAGTGAAACTCCCCTGCCACATTCCCAGGTCAACACTCCCCCCTCCCTGCTGCGTCACACCTTGTCAGATGCTTTTGCATGCAAGCGAGCAGTTTATAGGAGACTATTATCATTATTGCTATTTGTTTTCTGTGTCATGACAACAGTGTGATCCAATTTACGCAGATATAAAGACCAGGTCTCTGCCCTGAGAGCTTATAAAGTCATCCAAACCCCATAGAAGTCAACAAGAATCTTTCTGTTGACATAAGTGGATATTGGATCAAATCCCTAAAATCTAAATAGAGAATTAGAGGACTATTATGCCATTTGAAATCATCTAACTTGTGTTAAAATATATTGATGAGTTTGTGACTCTTTGAAAAGCAGGAATCACTTTCCATTTTCATTCTTCCTTCCCTTTATCATAAATGATCTGGAAAGGGGGATAAACAGTGAAGGTACAAAATTTGCAGAAGATACAAAATTACTCAAACACACTTAAGTCCAAAGCTGTTTGTGAAGAGTTACAAAGAGATCTCACAAGACTGGGTGACAGAACAACAATATGGCAGATGAAATTCAATGCTGATAAGTGCAAAGTTACACACATTGGAAAAACAGAATCCCAAATATACATACAAAATGATGAGGTCTAAATTAGCTGTTACCACTCAAGAAAGAGATCATGAATAGTTATCTGAAAAGATCTGCTCAGTGTGCAGCAGCAATCAAAGAAACTAACAGAATGTTAGGAAACATTAGGAAAAGGATGATGATAAGATAGAAAATATCATAATGCCATTATAAAAATCCATGGTATGCCCACATCTTGAACACTGCATACAGTTATGGTTACCCCATCTGCAAAAAAGATATATTAGAACTGGAAAAAAGTACAGAGACGTGCACCAAAAATTATTACAGATATGGAACAGCCTCAATTTGAGGAGACATTAAAAAGATAAGGACTCTTCACTTTAGAAAATAGATGACTAAGTGAGGCTGTGAGGATTATAAAATCATAAATGGTGTGGAGAAAAAGTTCGTTATTTACCCCTTCACATAACACAAGAATCTGGAGTTACCCAATGAATTAATAGGCAGAAAGCTTTAAAACAAATATAAGGAAGTACTTTGTTACACAATGCACAGTCAGCCTTTGGTACTCATTTTCCAGGTCAAAAGTACAACTGGATTCAAAAATAATTAGATATGTTCATGGAGGATAAGTCCATCAATGGCTATTAGCCAAGACGATCAGGGATTCAACTCCATGTTCTATGTGTCTATAAACCTCTGTCTTGCAGAAGCTGGGACTAGATGACAGGGGATGGTTCACTCAATAAATTGCCCTGTTCTGTTAATTCCCTCTGAAGCATCTGGCACCAGCCACTGCTGGAAGATAGGATACTGGGTTAGAGGGACCATTCGTCTTACCCAGTACTGCCCTTCTTATGTTTTTACAATGCCCCTTTTAAAAATCATGGGCATACAATGCTCTTGAGTGATGGTTCCAAGTCACATTCATACCAATGGGAACAGCAAGCAGGGATGACATCCTATGTCCATTATGATGGGAAAATTCAGATTTGGTGGTTCAGCATAGTTAGGATAAAACTTAAACAAGGCTCTCTAACAGGAAAATTCACAGAAAAAAAGCTCATGAGATTTCCTGTGTTTCGTGGTACAGATGAATCAGAAGTACCAGGGTATTTCTAGTTGTAACTCAAACCAGAAATGGCCTAAACATGCTAAGACTTTTTTTAAAGTAGTGAATATTAATTTTGGTTTAAATTTGAATGCTTCTCATTTTGGCCTAACTCATAGCCCTGATTGAGAAAATTCAGGAGACCGATACCTGTTAACAGTGTTAATTTGTAATAACGTGGCTTCTCAATGGCAGAATGCTTTTTTCTCCCCTTCCTGTTCTGTAGGATGGAATCCGACCTTACCTAATATGTTGCATTATGTTATAAGTCCTTATTAAAATAAGCAGTAGGCCAAGTTTTCTTAAGATTCCATGACTTAACAATTTACTGCAAGTTGTTACATTTGTATTCAATAGCTATTTGTTCAGTTTATTATTTTGGCATTTCATTATGGAACAGGATGCTGTGGTCTCATGAGATTCCACACTCTTATTACTCCTTTCTACAAATTGATTTTTTAAAGCAGTCACAGAAGAGCCCAATCCAATGAGATGATGCAAACACTCTCCCCCTCATCACCTAACCTTCCACAGTAGGATTTGTGCAGGACTAGAACCATAGCTCAGGGGAAGGAAGAAGAGAAGTGCTATTATTGATTCATTGAAACTGGGAGGTGCCCAGCTCAAGATATGGGTAACCTGAATAAGCATATATGCTGCTGAATGATTCCAAGCACCACTGTTGTTCCAAAGTGGAATTCAGTAATCTGGCACACCTTTCAACTTTATGGGTCAGGTTCTTTATTGGTATAAATCAGCAGAGCTCTATTTAAGTCACTGTAGCTATCTGATTTACACCAAATGAGGATCTAATCCTATATGCCTACTTACAGGTGGCAATTCTCTATAATCGTATTGTTGTTTTCTCTTCTCAGGATGATTGTTAAGAATATCTGGATCAATAAGTCAATTATATGGGACCTATTAATAGGCAGATCACAAACTCAGCTAAATCTCCATCTGTCTCCAATCAGTGATAAACCAAATATCATTATACCCCACAAGTACAGTACTGGATCACACACTGTTTAGCTGTACTTTTAAATTAATGTTATTGGAGTCTGACAGAATCCCAAACACTGTCTTGCTATACTTATACCAATATTGCCTCATTAATATACATGTTTATAGGATTAGACAAAGGGATTCTTCAGTTTAAAGTGGAAGACAAGCTAAATGAGTCAGTAAATGTTAATGTGTCCATGTTCCTTCCAGATAACTAGTTGCCCCTAGGACAATATCAATAAGTGGCATTTATGTGGTATTATGAATGTGTTAATTATGTGAGACAAAATAATGAATAAGCAAAGGTCAAGGACTAATGCAATTTTCCCAGAAATACACATCAAGGCACTTCCAATATTGAGGTCATTACCATTACTGAATATTCATCACTACTTAAATTATGTACATTCTATTCACTGTGCTTATATTTTTTGTTTGGGAGTTATTGTGTAATTTACAAACATTTCAGACAAACTTTTAATAAAACCAGGCAAAACTCACTTATCTACCTCTTCAGCAAAGCTAGTCCAGATTTTGGACAAGCCTGGGTTGATTTTCAAATTGAACTTGGACTAATTTATGGTTTGAGAGGGAATTCTTTTCGGTATGGTTTTGAAACAGCGCTGGGTTAAATTTGACCATTTTGGCTATGTTTAACTTTTGAACCTCAAAACTCAGTTGACTGCACACGTATGCTAATCAAACTGAAAAAGGTCTCATGGACCCTTGAGAACTAAAGCCGCTAGTTTTGCCCTGGTCTGTTCATTTGTCAATGTATATCTTTTTTTAAAAAAAGAATGCCTTTAGTCTGTAGGGGATTTTTTTAAAGTATATTGCTACTCTTCTGTTTCATTACATAACAATAAACTTGTTAGTTGTAGGAGATTGTTTTGGAACTTGAAATATTTAAAGCACAGTGTATATTTGGGGGGGGGGGGAGGGAACCCTACCTGTTTAATATTAATGTTTATTTTTAAAGAAGAGAAGCTTGAATCATGAGTTTTCCTTATGAGCAGACATGATTACTATTTGAGTGTTTCAGAGTAGCAGCCGTGTTAATCTGCATCCACAAAAAGAAAAGGAGTACTTGTGGCACCTTAGAGGCTAACAAGTTTATCAGACCATAAGCTTTCGTGAGCTACAGCTCACTTCATCGGATGCATTGATATTTTAGATATTTTAATGGTGCAAGCTATTTTTCTCAATTAGGATTTCTAAATCAGTTTGTCTGTGTTGTCTCGAGACAACATTGTTTTCTGAAAATTTACCATGCTGTATTTTAAATTTAATTAATTAATTAATTATTTTTAAAAAATAAAAAGAGACACATTGCCTCTGCATTTAAGGTTGGAGCTCAGGAAGTTTTTCTTCTTTTCTTTCTCTCCACAAGCATTTGCCACCAAACTAACCTTCTATTGAGAGCCCAGGAGTGGCTTTATCAGGGTGACAAAAACTAGACAAAAATATTGGATGTGCTTTAATTCTTTCTTCCGTCCTAGTACAAATGACACCAACATAATGCATTATTACTTTTATACTTACAATGTATATAATAAAGTAATTGTAAATATGGGAGGAAAAAGGAGAACATAACATAAGAAAGTCCATCCTGGGTCAGACCAATGTTCAACCTAGCTCTATATCCTATCTTTCCATAGTGGCAGGTGCCAGGTGTTTCAGATGGAATGAACAGAACAGGGTAATTTATTGAGTGATCCATCCCGTCATTCTCCATACCATTTATGATTTATAATCCTCCATCGTATCCCCCTTAGTCATCTCTTTTCTAAGCTGACGAGTTCCAGCCTTTTCAATCTTTCCTCAGATGGAAGATGTTCCATACTCCAAATCATGTTTATGAACCCATTTCTAGACATTTTCCCCCAATTCTCATATTTTTTTTGAGATGGGATGACCAAATGTATACACAGTATTCAAGGCATGGGTGTACCATGGGTTTGTATAGTGCCATTATAATATTTTTGTTTTATTATCTATCACTTTCTTAATGATTCCCAACACTGTCACTATTTTTGACATCCACAGCATATTGAGCAGATGTTTTCAGAGAACTATCCATGATGATGCCAAGATCTCATTCTTGAGTAGTAACAACTAATTTAGACTAATTTGTATAGATAGAGTTCTGTTTTCCAATGTGCATTGTTTTGCAATTATCAACATTGAATTTCATCTGCCATTTTGTTGCTCTGTCACCCAATTTTGTGAGATCCCCTTGTAACTCTTCACAGTCAGCTTTGGACTTAACTAATTAATTTTCCATCATTGCAAACTTTGCCTCACTGTTTACCCCCTCTTCTAGATCATTTATGAATATATTGAACTGCACTGATCCCAGTCAGATCCTTGTGAGACCCTGCTATTTACCTTACTCCACTGGGAAAACAGATTATGTACAGGAATAAACAGTTTCCTGTCTTTTAAAGAGTTACTGATCCATGAAAAGACTCTTATCTCATGACAGACTAGTTTGCTTAAGAGCCTTTAGTATGGGACCTTGTCAAAGGCTTTCTGAAAGTCCAAATAGATTATATCAGCTGGATCACTCTTTTCTACATGCTTCTTGACACCATCAAAGAATTGTAACAGATTGGTGAGACACGATTTCTCTTTACAAAAGCAGTGCTGACTCTTCCTCAACATATAATGTTCATCTATGCATCTGATAATTCTGTTTTTTAGTATAGTTTCAGCCAATTTGCCTGATACTGAAGTTAGACTTATGGTGTGTAATTGGTAGAATCACCCCTGGAGCGTTTAAAAAAAAATCAGCATTACATTAGCTATCCTCCAGTCAAGTGGTACTTGAGATTTAAGTGATAGATTACATACCAAAATTAGTATTTTGCAATACCATATTTGAATTCCTTTAGAACTCTTGGGTGAATACCATCTAGTCCTTGTGACTTCCTACTGTTTAATTTACCAATTTGTTCCAAAACCTTCTCTATTAACACTTCAATCTGGGATAGTCCCTCAGATTTGTCACCTAAAAGTATGTGCTAGTATGAGGCTATACACACTGGCATGCATCCAGGACATCTATCACTCAACAATTTATCATGACTTAATAATTTGGAAGATAAAATGCAAAAATCCAATTCCTTTTGCCAAACTGTTTTCTGCATATGATAAAAGCCTTTTCTACACACCCATTAATGACAATGCCTTCCCTGCCATTATTAAATCCTTCCCACCAACATCATAACTACCAGTGCTCCTGCCCCAAAGGAGCTATGCAGGTTACAGAAGTCTACCTGCATCCCTAGATCTATGGGCCTGGGATTGATTATGGTTCTTTCCTTTAAAATATTTATCCAGTTATTGCTTCTGCCCTCAATTAAGAAAGAACGTAAGAAAGGCCATACTGGGTCAGACCAAAGGTCCATCTAGCCCATTTATTAGACCTGGTCAGGAATTTTTAAACTAAACTTTTTTTTTTTGTTGGAAAATGCTGATTCACAGTGACACTGAAATTCTTCTCAGAAAAGAGTCAGCTTTCATGAAGTTCTCAACTTGAAAACATTTTGAAATTAATTTTGAAATTGTCAAACTTTTTTTTGACATTTTCAAAAGAAAAAAATTCTGGTTTTCATGTTTCAAAATGTACACTAGTTCCAGTATTTTTTAAATGGTTGAATTGAAAGAAAATGTTTCAGCTGACCTGAACTAATTTTTATTTTTAAATTTTGGTTCATGAAAATTTGAGATTTTGACATTGTCCAGTTCAGAACAGGAAATTTCAAAGAAAAGAAAATGGTTTCCCATGCAGCTCTATTTTTTTAATCAAGAAAGACCAAATGGAGTAAAGGTCTAGAAAAGAATTTGTTATGTAATGAAGGAATATAGTATGTTTGAATCTAAGTGATAGAAACAAAACATGGGATGTAATGGCTACTATGGTTTGCTGTTGCCCATTTATTATGCAGAAGAGCTTGGAGATAAAATACAACTTGAATCACTAAGTAAAGTAAAAAAGAACGAAGAGGACTTGTGGCACCTTAAAGACTAACACATTTATTTGAACATAAGCTTTCATGGGCTAAAACCCACTTCATCAGATGCATGCAGTGGAAAATACAGTAGGAAGACACACACACACACAGACACACACCATGAAAAAAATGGATGTTGCCATACACACTATAATGAGAGTGATCAATGAAGGTGAGCTACTATCAGGAGGAGGAAAAAACCTTTTGTCATGGTAATCAGGATGGCCCATTTCCAACAGTTGACAAGAAGGTGAGAGTAACAGTAAGGGGGAAAATAAGCATGGGGAAATAGTTTTACTTTGTGTAATGACCCATCCACTCCCAGTCTTTATTAAAGCCTAAGTAATTGTATCCAGTTTGCAAATTAATTCCAATTCAGGAGTCTCTGGTTGGAGTCTGTTTTTGAAGTTTTTTTTGTTGAAGAATTGCAACTTTTAGGTCTGTAATTGAGTGACCGGGGAGATTGAAGTGTTCTCCAACTGGTTTTTGAATGTTTTAATTCTTGACGTCTGATTTCTGTCCATTTATTCTTTTACGTAGAAACTGTCTGGTTTGGCCAATGTACATGACAGGGGCATTGCTGGCACAGAAACAAATGAAGTCAACAGAATGCCACAGTTAACAAAAATCAAAAAGGCATTTACACCTATGTAACTGAGGAAAAGAATTTCCTCTTATGTCTCTTATCAAAATAAGATATTTTAAATACCTGTTCACAAATGAACTATGGGCCAAGAATTATTCATTGAAAAATTTCAAACAAACCCATTTGAAAAACTCCAATTTTTGCAAACAACTCAAAATAGAAAGAACAGAGTCGTATCAAATCAATGATTTGCCAAGTTCTAACAGTGAGATTCTCATATCATTGCATGACCTGCTGTCATAAATATAAAGGGAAGGGTAAACACCTTTAAATCCCCCCCGGTGAGAGGAAAAACCTTTTCACCTGTAAAGGGTTAAGAAGCTAAGACAACCTTGCTGGCACCTGACCAAAATGACCAATGAGGAGACAAGATACTTTCAAAGCTGGAGGGGGCGGGGGAAACAAAGGGTTCTCTCTGTCTGTGTTGTTTTTGCTGGGACCAAAGCAGGAATGCCGGTCAGAACTCCTGTAAACAGTCAGTGAGCAATCTAGTTAGATTCTGTTTTGTTTAAGTGGCTGATAAAATAAGTTGTGCTGAATGGAATGCATATTCCTGTTTTTGTGTCTTTTTGTAACTTAAGGTTTAGCCTAGAGGGATTCTCTGTGTTTTGAATCTGACTACCCTGTAAGGTATTTACCATCCTGATTTTACAGAGGTGATTCTTTTACTTTTTCTTTAATTAAAATTCTTCTTTTAAGAACCTGATTGCTTTTTCATTATTCTTAAGATCCAAGGATTTGGGTCTATGTTCGCCTATGCAAATTGGTGAGGATTTTTAATCAAGCCTTCCCCAGGAAAGGGGTGTAGGGCTTGGGAGGAGAGGCGTTTCCAAGTGGGCTCTTTCCCTGTTACATTTGTTAGACGCTTGGTAGTGGCAGCAATAAAGTCCAGGGACAAAAGGTAAAATAGTTTATACTTTGGGGAAGTTTTAACCTAAGCTGGTAAAAATAAGCTTAGTGTTTTTTTTCATGCAGGTCCCCACATTTGTACCCTAGAGTTCAGAGTGGGGAAAGAACCTTGACAGCTGCAAAGAATATATATCGGGAAATGTTTAGAGTATCGGCCAGGTTAGCGACAGTTGAAGGATGGATCAAACCTGATACCTGGAATACTAAATGATAAGGTTTGAAAATGAAGGGAAAGAGTGACAGTAGGTTTGGGGGGATGGAGGAAATTTAACAGAACAAGGTCATATATTCAATACATTCTTTCCCTTCATTAATCATTACCATAATGAAGAATGGGTTGATTCCAGTGTGAATGCATGTCTCAGTACCAAGAGATGGCACTAAGAAACTTCCATTTTACTGTTATGTCTGTTAATGATGTTGCTAACATCTGAAAGTATCTTAAGACCACCAGTAATGGTAACCATTAGGTAATACCAACTTGCAGTCACAATGCTCACCTTTGCTTTTGGTTTGACTTTGTCTTTTTTTTTTTTTTTTTAATTAATGTATGCCAATGGGTGCATGCTTCAAATCCGGTACTTCTACCCTGAATCTGATGGGAGATAAGGCTAGAGCTGTAAAAGCAGTAGAAAATATTTTATGACTTGATATAGCTTATGTTATCAATTCACTCCTACTTGTAAAACCAGAGAGTTATATAATATGCACTGTAACTATTTGAAAAGTTGTACAGTCCAAGCTCAGTTTCAACTTTGAATTAATTGTATATTTGTTTGCTTTAGAAGCAGGAATTTGCTGTCAGATTATTACACTCAGTGTGTAATCTGAGGCTATGTCGACACTACAGTTTAGGTTGGTATAAGTTAAGTCACTCAGGGATCTGAATAAGCCACGCCACAGCGATGTAAGTTATAGTGACCTAAGCGCCAACTGGACAGTGCTATGTCAGTGGGAGAGCTTCTCCCGCCAGTGCTCTCCCTGGGGGAGTGGGGGGGTGCAGAGCCTGGGACAAATCAGCCCCCGCCAGCTTGGGGCCCCTGCTCTGCATCAGTGGCTGGGCTGGAGGGATGGATGCTGCAGCATCCCCCGCGCCCCTAGTTCCTAGGCCTATGTCTTCTGGGACTGAGCATGCCAGCCAATTGCACCAGCCCATGGGCCCCCCCCCAAAGCACAGGATCCAGAGCGGTTGCCCCACCCAAGGGACAGCTCTGCTCCTGCCCACATAGCTACCACCGCTCATGGGGACTGGAGTAATAAAGTTGACAGGAGAGCTCTCTCCCATCAACGTAGACCGTCTTCACTAACAGCGCTACAGCTGCATCAGTGCAGCTGTAAGCACTGTAGTGTAGTTGTAGTCCAAGAGTCATAATGACAACTGGTCAGAAAAAGGGATTTTTTTTTTATTGCCAGAAACTGGGATTAGAAGACAGGGGATTGATCACTTGCTAACTGCCCTGTTCGGTTCATTCCCTCTGAAGCCCCTTGCACTGGTCGCTGTCGGAAGACAGGATACTGGACTAGATGGACCACTGGTCTAACCCAGTAGAGTTATTTTTATCTCCTTATTTTACTAGACAATCCAACATTTCAAAATGTGTTTTCTTTTCATTGTGCATGAGAAAGTCAGAAGTTTCCCATGGAATGGAAATTTTTTTTAAAAAAAATTGGAAACATTTTGATAAAGTCATTATAATATAAAGTATTTCTCTCTCTCTTTAAAATTTAATTATATAATATAATCGTAAAATATTTTAATATAAAAGCATAAACAAAATTATAAGGTCAAAACAAAATGTGTTCATCTTCTTGAAATGAAACATTTTGAGTAGAGCTAGAAAATTCCCTGATGAAATATTTTAGAAAATGCTGATTTAAAAAAAAATCAAAAAATGTTCCATAGAAATGGATTACCAGGGAATTATGAAATTGTTTTGACCTTATTGAAAGGTAACAATTCATTTTGATATAGATTCTGAACTATCAATAAGGATGATAGAAGGAATGTTTAAACAGTTTTAATCCTTTCCTCTACAGTTGTGTGTTGGAACACAAAGAGATTACTTCTTGTGATTTTTTTTTAAAAGGATGTTTTCCCCCCTTCCTCAGTCTTCATAAAACTCACGCATCCTTTTCAGTCCATACAAAACAGTCGCTATGATTAAATTCCATGTAGAGCTGTGTGGGATCTGGATTTTGTTTTGTGGGTAAATTATGTAATTTCAGAATTTATTCTGTTGCAGAATGGCTGAAAAACTTGGAATTTCCCATGCACAGAAATTAATAAATTATGGATATTTTGGGTTGAACATTTCAGTTTTGCTTCATTCTAATTTTAATTCTTCATTCTAATTCTAACAAAAAAAATGTTGTAGTATAACAATAAAAAAAAGACAGGCATTTTGAAATGGAAAATTGAAATGTGCCATTCAAAATAGTTGTAACATTTCAAGCTTATCAAAACCCTAATATTTCAATTTGTCTTCCAAAATGAATTTTTGTCAAAGGCAAAATGTTTTGATTTTGACAAATTGGCATTTTCTGACAGAAAAAAATATTAGATTGGAAATTATCCAACCAATTCTTCTTCCATATCTGTTACTCCTCTTCTTCCACTACATTTTCAAGCTTCTTATCTTTGTTTTATAGCCTCCCTCCTGTCTCTTTTTTCAAATGGTCCCTCCAGGCCCCTCTTCTTTGCCAGTGATGTGGACATGGGTATACTGTTTGTTCTTTTTACATCATGCTTACACAAAGAACATCTTAGCTGTGAGCTAGGAGTAAGTGGGGGGAAAACCACCAAACTAATTTTAAAATGGAGCTTGATATATTTGTGAACAGGATTATACGATACTGTTGTGTGTGATAGCAGGGGACTGAACTTGATGACCCAAGAGTTCCCTTCCAGGTTTATGTCTTATGTTCCTATGTCGTCCACAAGACCACAAAACAAGCCATTGTATTAATCAAGACATGGCCTTATATCATTGACTCCTCCTCTTATATATTATATCCCTATCTGTCCACCCTTTGACTCTTTTTGGACTATATGGTCTGTGGGACAGTGACCATCTTCTTACATTTTCTGTACAGTGCCGAATGCATTGGTGAGTATACTGGAAACCATGATAAAGTTCATAGAAAGCCTGCATAAGTGGTGCCAATCATTTATTACACATTGTTTACATAACTAATACACAAAATATACTTTGCAGTAATAGAGACCTTGGGAGACTTGTGCAAATCCCTGAGAAGGAAAATTTGCCAAGCTTTTCTCTCCCCAAGTTTAAATTATATGATTTCAGCCACCACGTTTTTCCTCCCCTTGAAAATGAACCCAAAAACTCAAAGAAAAGAAACTGGCAGAAACAGGTGTTTTCTATATGACTAAAGAAATCTGTACACAAAGGCTTGCCACCTTATATAAAGTTACCCCAACAATTCACAATGCTAGATTAATTTTCACTAAAGAACAAAACAAGTGTATTTATCTACAAAGAGATAGATTTAAAATTAGTCCAAGTAATGAGCCATTAAATCAGAAATGGTTACGGGAAAAAAAGATAAACACTTTCTAAACTTAAACTAGACTTGGTTCAAAGTGAAGTACTTACCACATGTTTTCAGTACATTACTAACCAAACTTTCAGACAGGATCTGTTCCCAAAGTGCAATGGCTAGGATTTGTATGTGTGTGTGTGTGTGTGTGTGTGTGTGTGTGTGTGTGTGTGTGTTTTGTTTTCTTAGGTGAAAAGAAAGAGATGGATAGGAGGAGATAACTTGGGTTTTTCTTGTCACTTATTTTTATATGTTAGCCACCCTTTACAAGCATTTTCCTGAGCAGGACCTCTAGCTGAAGTTCTTTCCGGTTGAGGGCAAGGAGACATGGAGTCCAGTAGAGGAAGGAGGCTTCATGCTGTTTCTTTTCACCTGTGTATAATGAAATGCAGATTTTCTTTGTCTTGCTGTCTGAAGAGTCTTTTTAAAGCTTATAACTAAATTGAAGTTAATACACATCCCTTTGTTTAAAATAGGTCTGCTTGACAGAGGACACTTTATAACTTCGATACATAAATTTTACCACAGTATTATTGACCAGCAAGTTATTAGTTTTCAAATGATACCTTACAAAGCATATTTTGTTCAAATCTTATTACAATAGCGTGTAGGATTTGAATACAGGGGTACATTCTGTTACAATATGGAAAGTGTTTAGCTTTAACTGTAATCATAGACTTATGGTTCACTTTAAGTGACTTTAAAAATACAGGTTTCAGAGTAGCAGCCATGTTAGTCTGTATTCACAAAAAGAAAAAGGGAGTCTCTAAGGTGCCACAAGTACTAAAAAATTTATTTGAGCATTAGCTTTCGTGAACTACAGCTCACTGCATCGGATGCAAAAGGTTTATGCAAAACCTTAAGTAGTTTGCAGATTTATACCACTGTAATGTAAGAGTTTGTGATGTTAGTGTCTAGTTATTATAGTATATTAGGTTTTCCTATGGTGTTTATTCCTCCTCATGTGTATGTAATTTAAGTCCACTTTTGAAAAATAAAATACATTTTGAAACCCAAGTATTTGATTAGGTACTCAATTCTTAAATTCTGAAGTTTTAATTTAGTCTTTCAAATATAGGAAGATTAATTAATTTTAAAAGACTTAAAAGATTAGAGATGGAATATGTAGGATAGACTAATGGCTAAAATTGAAAATTTGAGGAATAGACTAACTGAAGTTGTGTCCAAAGCAAAAAATAAAATAAAATAAATAAAATTAAAAAAATGCAAAGACACTAAAACTTTGCAACTCAAGACCATTTCTTATTTTAATTAGGCAGGATATAGATTTATAATGCTATCCATGGCCGATATAAAAAGTTATTAGGTGCCTTTCTGACCATTTTGAAAGGTTAAGTCAGGGGCGGCCAAACTGTGGCTCTTCAGAAGTTAATATGTGTATATTGTATAGGCACCGACTCCGGTGCTGGAACTTTCACCACCAACTTTCCAATGTGCTGGGGGATGCTCACTGCTCAACCCCTGGTTCTGCCACAGGCCCTGCCCCAACTCCACCCCTTCCCGCTCCCTCCCTTGAGCCTGCAGTGCCCTTGCTCTCCCCCCCATGAAACATCCACGCCATGAAACAGCTGATTGGGAGGGGAGGGAGTGGAAGGCACCGATTGGCAGGGCTGCCATTACGTGAGAGGCACTGAGAGCGGGGTGGGGGAGCTGATGAGGGACTGCTGACGTATTACTGTGGCTCTTTGGCAATGTACATTGGTAAACTCTGACTTCTTCTCAGGCTCAGGTTGGAGACAGATAATACAGACACAAGCCATTTCTTGATCACTTCAGAACTATGAACTTCCATCTTTTAACATAATAAATGACCTAGTCTAATTTTGATAGTCTTTTTTAGAGAGTCACTTTTGGACTAAGACAGTGTCTGCCATTTCAGACTGAGGGCAAATTGTAACAGCTTAACTATTTTATAAATCCTTGAAGGTGTGGGGTTTTGTTTTTTGATTTTGGGGACTGGGGGGTTGGTGGGAAGACCAATACAACCTTAAGTAGTTTGCATATATTTTTATCACTGTAATGCAAGGACCTAACATCTTATGACTGTTACAGACAAAAGATGGATAATCCAGGAATAGAAGTACCATTTTGAAATGTGACCCTGAAGTTGACAGATTGATTTTATAGACATAGAAAAGTGTTTTTTCTGTACTATCTGAACTCAGTTTAAGTTTGATCTATGAGATTATTTTCATTCCTCCTCTTTGGATAATTGCAACAATGATGTCTTACTTCTCCCTGCCCTGATCTCATTTTGTCTTGCACTGCAACTTTGCTTAGAAAGTTGTTTGGCAGCAGCATTTCAGAAATATGAATCAAATTTTGCTGAATGAAATGAAATTAACTATCCAGGAAAATAGTCTACTTTTCTAGTGGTAGCAATTCCATATTTCATGCAATAGTACTGAAATACACTAATAAATAATATTAAATGGTTTTTATTCTCTACTGATAGCAAACAAACAGGCTATCAGAACTAGCCGTCCTTTCTCCGACTACTGTGAAAATTGTCTGGGGATGTTGTTGGTCCACAAAACAGCCAGAAAACTATGTGTTCACAACAAAAATTCTAGTGGAGCCACCAAGAACTTCCCTGAACTTGGAGAGAAATAGAAGGACCTGGCCAAGCATTTGGTCCTCAGTACATTTTGGATTCTGAATACACTCAGGGGGTTTCTACACAGCAACTAGACACCCAGGGCTGGCCCCTACCAGCTGACTCAGGATTGCAGGGCTTCGGCTCCGGGACTGTTTAATTGCAGTGTAGACTTCCAGGCTTGGGCTAGAGCCCAGGCTCTAGGACTCTGTGAGGTGGGAGGGTTTTGGTTTGTAGCGTAGACGTACCCTCAGATTCCACATTAGAAATGCAGTTGAACAGGATTTGAAGGAGTTTCCCTCTTTTTATGTTTTAAATGTACAGAATATAGTTTTAAATTATAGTTGAGCAATATCATATTGGTGTGTTCCCCCGCCCCAATGGACACACAATAATAGCCTCATCTTGTAAGATGGCATGAGTTCCCAATCCAGTAAAGTACTTAACATCAATGGACGACTCACATGCTTAAAGTTAAGCAGATATTTTAAGTGCTTTGTTGTTTTGGGGTTCATGAGCATTTGCTGATATTCTTTAGCACAGGGGTTCTCAAACTGGGGGTCAGGACCCCTCAGGGGGTTGTGAGGTTATTATATGTGGGGTCATGAGCTGTCAGCCTCTACCCCAAACCCCACTTTGCCTCCAGCATTTATAATGGTGTTAATTAAAAAGTGGTTTTAATTTATAAAAGTGGGGTGGGGGAGTCACACTCAGAGGCTTGCTATGTGAAAGGGGTCACCAGTACAAAAGTTTGGGAACCACTGCTTTAGCTTATGTAAGGGAAGAGGATGTCTCTGCCACACAAACCCCTCTTCCCTGTGGAAGCCCATCAGAAGAGCTCAATAAGGGTGAATCTGTGCTGTGTGAGGGAGTGGGCTTGGGCTGAGATGAGACTATCACCATCATTCTCCCCTCCCGATGTAGTGCATCCATCGTAGATCCAATGTAGATTTCTAAGACTACATTAATGCTGCTTGAAGTAGCAATCCCCTCTTTGGCATTGAGACTCTCATGGAGAGGTTTTCAGCAGGAGTCTCCCCCAAGAGCTATGATGCCAGATGGCAAGCATCCAAGGTTCAATTCTCTGTGGGACTGGGGCTTCCCTTCCAACCAGATCTCTTCATACTCCATTTAAAAGTAGTGGCAGAGCTATCAGAACAATAAAAGGATTTAGCAGAAGGAGGAGACAGGTGTCAGTGATGGCCGAACAACTGAATGTAGGGATTTTCTCAGTCCACTGACCAATCCCCAATCACTCCTTTGCATTCCTCCCCCTGCCTCTTGCTCTTCCCATGTTCATCATCCCTTCTCCATCTCCTTCTCCTGGAGCACTATCAGGAGGGTCTCTAGTTTTCTTTTCACATACCCTCCATGCTCCTTTACTTCTCTCATTGCAGACAGCTCTACAGGGAACCAGAGGCCTCAGAGACTTGCTTATTCTGGCAAGTGTTTACAAAAGGAGGATATCTAAATATAATAATTATAAATCTACTCCAAGTACTCTGTTTACACTATTCCAGATTCCCCTGAGGTGTGCAATTCAGCTACATGGTAACCTCTTATGTTGGACTGAACAAATCAGAGTATATATTCCTTAACTATCAGCAGCTGGTTTTGGCACACACTGTCAGTTTCTGCCTCACATGGTATAGTCAGACTTTATACTTTTATATACTAGCAAAATACAGATTGACCTTGAAACTCACTTTTCAAAGGGAAGCACTGCGAATTAAAAAAGGTGGGGGAGGGACATAACATTAAGCCAGAGGATCAAAGAGGCCAAAGCCACTTATTCTATATCAAGTCAATTTACAAAATGGTATAGTTGCTAACATTATGTATCAGTGTGATTCTGATTAGATCACAAATTAGGGTACAAGTTTTACATATGAAATCATGCATAAAGACCTAGGATTTCGGACTTTTAGAAGGTATTGTGCTTTTTAACTGAACAGTATATTACCTCTTTTTCTTGCATTTCATGAGCACACACAAGATCTATGGACCTGTGAAGTTGCTGTAAAAGCTGGTTGTATGATTTTTAGCATCTTTCCAGGATGAATTTATGGTATCTTCCTTGATTTTCACGCACATTAGAGAAAGAGGGCCAAGTTCCCAAGAGCAGAAAGAGATGCATATCTGAAGCCAGCTGGTATAGCTTACTAGAACAGGTGGAGCTGGCCAGGAATGGGCAGAACCACAGCATTTTGGAGATGCATTGACCGTGCACACTGTAAGAAGAGCTTTAACTGGCTGATCTCTCATGGTGCCTCAGCCAGAGTTTAAAGATGCTTCTCTCTATCCCACATTGACTTGCCCTTCCACCAGTGAGAATGCTTTCTTGGACATAGCTGCATCTGTGGATGGAAGGTGCTACAAGTTTCACTGCTGCATCTCAGAGGGTGAATCAAGCTTCTTACTAAGTATGTAGATAATTATATGCCTAATTCCGTGGAATATGAAATTTCTCCTGTGTGGTGCTGAACTCCTATTGAAGTTACTGGAGGTGCTGAGTATGTCATAGGATTGGGACCTATATATCTACCTTGAAGAAAATTTTAAAGTCACATGGTATAGTTTAAACAGCAATCCTCTTTTTAAAAAGGTCAGTGAACACATACCTTCACACACAAAGCTACAGCATCAACTTTTGATCAGAGATGATTAAACTCCACTTTTAAAAGTCATATATAGCAAGATGCCTTTAAAATATTAAAAATACATAGCTCAAAAGTTGCCATAATCACCTGTAGAGCCACATTTGCAACATATGCCACATTCTCCTATTTTGTAAGTATAGGGCAGGAAAACCCTGCGCTTAATACAGCTTGTTAAGTATTTTCAGTCTTTAGTACAAATACCACATGGCTCCAAGCTCCCTTTTAGATGGAAAAAAAATGAAACTTGGGATCCATTAATTCACTGCATGAGTTATAGTTCCCTTCAGCACCTTTTGTTCACTGTCAGAGTTCTGCAACAACGATGAATGCAGCTACATTTAGCCCAAACTCTAGAAATTTATATACTAAATCATTAAATGGCTAACTATAAACCTAGCAAATGATTTCCTACATAGCCTAGAAGTTTTACTACATATGCCGCAGAAGAGTCTAGTGATAGCATCCCACTAATGAAAAGTTGAACTGTGTGTGATGATGCACCATGATTACCTTTTTCTGGGAGAAATCAGAGCGTTCGCAATCAGGCAGTGATATCAGAGACCCGGCGAGGGGAAAGAGGGAGGTATCGTGGATGAACATGGCTAATTAAGTCAGCTGTGGAGCTGGATACCTTTTCCTGCTTCAACAGTACACGTGTATATGATTAGCTATTTATACTATGCACCCCACAAGAAAGGCTGCATCAAAAGGATGAAACAGAAAAAACCATTCAAAATTGAAAACAACAAGTTATGGTCAAGTTTGCTGTTCTGTTTTGAAGAACGGGGGAAAAAAAAAGGAGAGAGTTAGAGAGAAGTCTTTGCAGCCCCTTGCTTTATCTTACTGACCTTCCAGCCAGTACTGAGGGAGGGGAAGAGGCTCTGAAGCCTCCACCACAAACTGCCCAATAGACCTTGCACATATGTGTTGTTCTAGTCCATAGACCTTTCTCCCAGTATATTGAGGGAGATTCATGTCTTGGACACTGGGTGCCACTTTAACTCCTGTGGAGAGCTGTTGTGACCTGCCTCCTGTGAATTGAGCAGTGTATTCCCATGCCCACGTTGATTTCTGAAATACCTGGCTGGCCCTTACATACACTACAGGTGTATTTGTGAGGAGGAGATGCCACTACAACTAGTTAGCTAGTGAGTAAGGTAGGTTTCAGACCTTGGGTATTAGCACTATGCTCTATCCAGGACTCAGTACTAAGCATTTCAGCACAAGATCTATGGACAAGATCCCTGTGTAGGAATGTGCACTCATAACAAGCACCCAGCTTGCTATCACTATTTCATATGGGTTCCAACATTTGGTCTAGAAAACACAAGTTCTGGGAACTGTTAGCAGTTCATTCATGTTCTAGCAAGACTGCTAGGGTGACCTTGACAGCAGGCCTGCTCAACTTCCAGCCTTCCGGCTCCATCTGACTCATTGAGCCTTCCATTTTTGTTTGTTTGTTTGTTTTATTTTGCCAGCTACGAGAGTGGGCTGGGCTAGTATCCAATACTTCCTCTTTGCCTGCTCCGAGTTCTCCCCCATTTCCCTCTCAATGAAAGCCAAAAGAAGTTACGGAGGAGCAAACAGCCAGCAAAGGCAGGGGCAGTGTGAGGAAATTAAGGCCATCAGTCATATCACTACAGAAGCTTCTGCTGTTGGGAAGACTAGCTCAACACCCAGGAGGTCAAGAGTAACGGAGGATAATGGTGAGGGGCAACCAGGGGCAGAGAACTGAAGGGTAATGAAGGAGAGTGGATTTGTGGGTTGACAGAGAATTGATAGGGAAATTGATAGAATGTGAACAAGGGAAAGGATGTGCGTGTGTGTAGCTGATAGATATTGGGGAAAGTTAAGGATTCTGGTGGAGGAGTTGGGTAGTGACATACACCGTTACGGATTAAATGCAAATTTGCAGACAGTTTGTATGTCTATGCAAATTAGCCATGAGCTTTTGACTGAGCCCATGCAGACAAGTCTGCTTCCAAGGCATCAAGAATATGGGGGAAACAGTCAGCCAGGGTGTAGGACAAGCTGAATTGTCTGTGTTATTTGCTGGTCAACAGGATGATGCTGTTTGTTTTACATGGTATTACTTTCCCCTCAGGTCCTTTTTCTCAAAAAGTGTTTCTCCACGTAGCACCTTGCCCTAAAGAGAAACTTGTGTGTGTATCCAGTGGCTCATGGATTCCTTGGAGCACTGAGCATGCTATATTAGATGCTAAATTTGGTATCCAAGTCTAGGCACTGCCCACTATGTGCACAATCCCACGAAAGCTGGAGGATTTGTAAAATAACCACACTAATGATGGCCTCAAATCAGTTGCCAATGCCTAGATGATGCCATAATTATGCAGTGGCTGCCACCATCTAGTGGAATAGGGGTAACTGTGTGTGTGCAAACAGAGATTATATGCAAAAGTAACTGCCCACTGAATCGGACACGTTTTGAAAATGAAGGTAGTGACATGATTCAAGGAAAAAAAAACCTGACAAGCTGCTTCCAGTTAATTGCAAACACTGAACAATATTGCAAAGGTTCTTTTGGATTAAAAACATATTTATATAATGATTTGGAAGAAATGGTCACTCAAATATGCTCAGAATAATGAAAAATATTGTAATTCAAAATCATTTACATGCACAAATTACCAATCTGCTGTATCTACAAAAATCCTATTGACGTGCATATATCAAGGGCTGGTTTGAAATCCTCTTTCATATGTGCCAAGAGTTGATGCTATTTGAAATATTTTTTCCTCCTGCAGTGCATGATGATTTCTACTTCTAGCCATACATGCACAGCAGAGGGCATTAGATATCTCCTAGCTGAACAATACAAGTACAATTAAATAGGAGAAGTCATTCACAAGACTAAAACCATCTTAGGCAAGTGTTCTGCTCTGATGCTAAACAAGCAACTCTTTTATAAACTAGGAGGTCTGTGTTGTTCAGGAGTTCATTTCAAAAAGACTGGAATAAAGCACTTTCATCCCCATTCACCAGAACAGTCTAGTCGTGATAAAACATCATTATTTGATGACAGGGGTTCAGTGGTGGTCTCACTCCAGCGTCGAGTGGACAAGTTCCCATCCTAGCAAAATTTATATGCTTGATTGTCCCACAAAAAAGCCAAGGTTTTAAGAGGCTTGACAACTGAAATAACTTCTTAACCCTACTGATATTCACTCCAGGACAGCGATGAAGCAACATGGCTTTTCCCAAAGACTCTGTTATGCCTTTCCTGTGGCTAGATAGAAGATTTCATTTCAGAGATATTAGACTGTCACTTTTCATGAGGAGTAAATTCACCTTAAAAATAATAGAAATTTAAGACGCCACATCTTGCCCTGATTTACAGTATTATGTCCAGAGAAGTTGTAACTAAATGGAGTGGGAGTGCATTAGGTTTAAATCAGCTCAGAATTTGGCCTAAGTATTTAATCACATTAATCAAATGCAGAGATACATTGCAGACAATAACCCTCTTGGCATCATTTGCAAGTTTTGTTGACTCACTGAGAGCAGCGAGTCATCATCTAACCTGGGTATAATGGAGGTGGGAGGGAGTATCTGGAGAATGAAGATCAAGGCAATGGGCTGAGCACATTTGAAGAGCAACAGCTAAACACAGCTTGAACTGAACTTTATCATACTGTTGATTATTAATAAAAGCCAAACTCAAGGAGGAGAGTTTGGACTCTAAAGCGAGGGCTGCACTCGCAGAGCAGGTTGGTCAAACTTTTTTTTCAAGCTATAGATAATAAAAGACAAAGGCTGGAGAACAGAACAATGAACTAACTATATCATGAAAAAAATGCATGCAACATACACTCAGAAACTCTGTGGACTTTCACAGATAGCTATTTAAGTCTTTACACCCATATATTACTAGAAGCATATATATGGAAATGTGAATAACTGTCTAGTTTTGATGTTATTTGTAAGTATTGGCAATAATACCCTGTGATCACCTTCATAAGTAGTGTTTAATAAGATGGATATTAAAGTTTGGTTTAAAAAATCCTTGTATATTACTGCCACTCAGTACATGAAGGTTTAATTACCATTTGTAATGCAAATTTTTTTGATTAGAAACAAAATAAACTTTACTGTTTGCTCATTATCTTAGTTCTCTAATTTAAGACAAAAATTACTTGTTAAGCCTTATTCATATCAGGTTTAAATGGGAAATATATAATTCCAGTTAAATATTTTATATAAATAAATGCCATGGCATATATTGTCTCAAGCCTACAATTACCTTGTACTGTATATGATTTAGGGGCGGTGTCATCAAATCTCTCACCTCCCTAGTGCCTGGATGAGGCTCCAGGATCCCATGAGGTGGGGAAGAGGATCCAGCCCAAGCCTGAGTATCTAAACTGCAAACTTTACAGTTCCACAGACTGAGCCCCAGATTCAGCTGATATAAACCAGCTGTGGGCATTTAATTGCAGTGTAGACATACTCTGTGGTTTCTCACAGTTTCTCTTGGGACTAACTCAGGAGGTGTCACCTACAAGCCAGTCTCCATTTCTCTCTTCAGTGGATGGACTGTACTACTAGCAGTTTTGTGCCTTGCCTTAAAGCAGTCAGTAGCTCTCGCCTTTGAATAGAAGTTCCTCTCAGCCATCTCCCTGGAGCTGGGAGTATGCCTCTCAGTCCTCTTGCCTTCGGTTAATCAGTTGCAAGGCCTAGTGCCAGCTCCCCTCCACTGAATGCCCTGCCTAATTAGCCTTCCACTCTGGAGGGTACAGCAAGCCAGCCTTCTGTTGTCACATCACCCTTCTGTGGGGGAGGAGGCAGCCTTTATATGGCTCCTCTTCTCCCCCCAACCTCTTCCCAGGTGGTTGGGTTAGAAGGGAGCCTTTCCCTTTCCTGCATGCTCTGCAGGATTTAAGTCCCTTTAAGGCACAGTAGCCCAATTCCTTCTCTAAGCACCATTCATTCCCAGGACTCAGTCTCTACATGGCTCTTTTGGACACTTCTCAAGCCTTAAAGGTTCAAGTCAGGTGGTGGAGTGGGCTGACCACTAGAAGCTACTGCCCTCTATGGTGGACTACCCTATCACAGATGAGCAAATGAGCTTTGAGTTACTAATAAAGTAGAATTGGCCTAAACCTTCTAGACCAGCCATCAAACTCAAATGAAGGTTTGAATCAATTTTTATAAGAACACCTCTTCTCCAGCATAACATCTATTCTGCCCATCAGAAGCCTTGCTAGCTTGACTTGGCCCCTTGTAGAATCACATAGGACAATCTCTACTTTCCTAGGTACTGTCCTCAAATCTTGGGTGCTCTGGCTTCAATCATATGATACATTCTAGAACTCCTGGAGTAGAATGTGGAAAAAGGCCAATTCTCTGAGGTGGGCAGGGGGTCAGGTCAGAAGGGGAACAGATCTGGTTAGTGAGAGGAAGGGGAAAGGGTGAATAGGGAAAAACATGGTACAGTGTAGTAGTGTATTAAGTAATAGTCATCTTTTGGTCCTTAATATACACCTGTTTGATGTGGATTCGTAATGTATCATTCTATTTATTGAGCTCTACTACATAAGGTTCATTTCAACTGAGTGTATTCATGGTAACTATGAAGTCATTACTGAAGAGTGTTTATGGTTCTAAACTCTTGTGTTAACCTTTAATTAAACTAAAAATTACATTTGAATGGATTATCGCTGAATATTTGCTTTGCTTGCTTGTTAAATATCACTGTTTGTTTTTGACAATATAAATATGGAGATATAGAATCCACTGTATTCATTAAAAAAAAGAATGAAACAAAACTGTGTTTTACCCCCAAACTTGTGCCCTTAATGAAATTTTATCTAGTACTAGTCTCAGCTTGTGGCTCACTGGGACTTTATGGAAGAATTAACAGAACAATGAATTTTGTAAGACCAAGTTCTTACCGCTTCAAGCTATTTAATGCAATCATTTGCTTTACCTTTGAGACATTGATCTTAAAAAGATTAGGTATTCAAGAAAATAGGCCATAATTGGCTAATTTATTCTTAGCTATTTTTCTTTAAATGGAGTAGCAATGTGATGATCTTATGCTACTTAAATTCTTCAAGTAGTTATACCTACACTGTGATGTTGGGGGGGGGGGGGAGGGGAAGGGAGGGGAGGGATGTTAGGCTCCTTACAAAATCCCCATCTATATTATTAGGGCCAGAGCCTTCTCATTTTGGCCATGTAGGTAGTACACTACTTATCCATCATGCACCTAATTATGAAATCATTAGATTAAATGTTTAACAGGTTTAGAATCGGTTGATAACAAAGGCCACCCTTTCAGTAATGTGACTCAACAATTCTAAAATCCCTGCCTTTATTTTGTTGGTATCAGATTAAAATAGGTTTTTGTTCTTCAGTTTAAGATTAAAAAAATAGTGCTTAGATCAAGGGAGTAGCAAAGAACAAAATTACTTCCTCAGTATAGCATAGACAGTCTTGCAACCATTGCCTCATGGTGTGAAATATTGTTGCCCAGGTTCTGCAAGGAAACATGAAACTTGTATATCCTAACATTGGCATCTGAGGTTTTTATATCCTTGTAAACAAGGTTTGCTACTCACCACAGATGCACCTCCTTGTGGTGCATCTGGGGATTAGCTTGCCAAAGGTTGGACGCCTCTTCCAGCAGTCACTCAGCCTGTTATCTCAATCTCGCCCTCCAGGACTCTCTGTGACTTGACCCTCTGGCCAGCTCCCTCCAGTCCCCATATTCTGGGGTCTGCAAATACCTCTCTGAACAAGCTGTCCCTCTACCATTCCAGGTAGTCTTCTCTCCTACATCTGAGCTTCCTCCACTCCCTGTAGCTTCTTGCCAGACCCTGTAATCACCAACAAACCTCTCTCTCCTCTCAGGGAGTGGCTGCAGACTACTCTCCCCAGCAACTCCCCTTCTGTTCTCAGCTTCTTAGCTTTATTGAAGCCCCACCTGCTCCTGCCAGCTTAGCTTCATCCTTAATTAAGCATTACTGAGCCCTGGCTTCCCTCCAGGTGCAGCCTATGCTGTTAATTGGCCCATCTAGCCTACCTTAACCTTTTCAAGACAGGTGTGGGATGAACAACTTATCACAATCCCCAATTATTTTTTTTTAGAGGGTGCAGGGGGTGTATTATTAAGGGAATGGAAAGTGATTATATACTGCCATGTAACTCATTAGATCTGTTAGGAGTCATGATTAGGTATTTATCTAATGAATAATCAAAAGAATGAATCACTAACATCACAACATTCATATTTATGTTTATATCTGAGTAACTATGGTAACAGATGATAAGAATGTGTACAACTCATATTTTGGCTGGTTTAGAGTTTTAAAGCTGACATCTGTGTATTTCCCATGATTCATGTTACTTTTCTGTGTTTGTGATTACCTTTGCACCAGAGCTGGACACCACTCAGGCAGCAACAAACAGTATACAATTCCTGTGTTTGAAGGAAAATTCCCATCTGGTTCCTCATACACTTCTCAAAATTACCGCCACCCTAGTGTATAGCTGTAAGTAGCAGATCACAGCTAACATGAAAATTAGTTATAAACAATATTTAAAGGGACACTATCAGGTCAATAGAGGTATGGTAAAAAAAGCCAGACTTTACAAAATCCATAATCATCAGAAACAGGACTGTAATTATTCTTAATTTCAATTAGTTTTACTTGTTCTTGCCTCAGCACAGGGGGCTGATCTAGATCACCTCCTAAGATTCCTTCCAGCCCTACATTTCCTTGATTCTATTATTCTAATTAAAATATTTTATTTTTAAAGAAATAATATTCTCCAGCAATGTCTGAAACCCAAACTTTGCAGCATGATGCTAGTGTAGGGATATGCCTATATGTACTTACATTGAGATATATCTCAATAGATGCTCCTACATGGCACAGATAGTTCCCCCCTCCCCCATATAGCTAGTAGATGTGAACTCCAGCAGGGTGGGGGCATAGTCTTGACTTCAACTAGTTACACTGAGGTGAAAACTACCTGTGCCATGTCTTCCACTAGGAGTTTACATCAAGATCAAGATAGCTAAATGGACCCAGAACATGAACGCAGCTACAATAGCATGTGAAACTGATGCAGCTGAAAATAATGAAAAAAACATTAACAGCATTATGTTTATGATAGAAACAAGGTTTTTTTTTTAATACCACAGGTGTTATTAATAACACAGATAAGGAAATCTGTCTGCTTTTTAAAAAATAAAATATAGGAATTTTAACCCAACAGTGTCATAAGTATAAAAAAAAGACTGAAAAGTAATCCTGAAGATCAACAGCAAACATTTGTATCCATCTAGGAGACTTAGGTTCAGGAACTAATAGAGGTTCTTGCTTCCAGGTGACTGAGAGGCGTATGTGTCATGGAGGTCACTCACTCACTCTGCGAGTTGTTTGAACTCAGCAACACCACTTTTCTTGTGGCTTGCAGTGCTATTATTTCTGACTCCAGCACAAGTGATTCTCAGCTGACAGTAAAACATCAGCATTCAGAAAACCAACAATAGAGGGACTACAAATATAAATAAGCCAGTCACAACAAAGGATGATGGAAATTTCAAAGACTACCCATCGTAAAGAGTGCTGTCCTGAGTTATTACTAAAAGATACGAGTCGAACACCCTTCCTTCAATTCATGGGAAAGAGGACTAGAGGCCACCAGTTGTAACTGGTATCACATCACAACATATCTAGGCACCGAATGGCTGCACACAATTCCAGTAGAGAATTCCAAATATCAATAGCACATGACTGGATATTTCATGCAAGTTCATGGTTAAAGGAACTCAGTGTCATTTTACCATTAAATTTCCCTATGCTAAAGCAAAGCTCCCTGGACTTCCTCTAGTTAAGGGAAAGCTCTTTCACCGCTACAATTCACATCTAAACGGATACATTCAGCGATCCAAGAAAAGCTTAAACATCAGGAAAATGAAAGAGGCTAGAACAGAGCTCTGAAGTTAAACTGCAAGAGATTTCCAAATTCTTCACTTCTAATCATCCCAGCTTGTCTGAATACATTCAAATCAAACTGTTCTTCAAGAAATCTAGGCATTTTGTATATGATTTCACTATGCAATACTTAAGCATGATCTTCAAACAACCTAAGCACACGCACAATTATTTACAAATTCCCACAAATTTAGAATTCATCTTGCCAACAGTTCACTTAGGACCTCATCCAAAACCTATTGAAGTCAATGGAAGTCTTTCCCATTGACTTCAGTGGTGTTTGGATCGTGCCCTTAGTTTGCTTTTGGTGTGCACACAGTAGCTGTGAAGATGAAACCAATATACTAGTGCATTCGCTACTGAAAGCCTAAAAGGAATCGGGAGTTTTGGGGAAATTAGCTGCCTACATACCTTTAAATGAGGAAGTACAGAAGTGGGGGGTTATCCACATAAAATAAGTAGTTATGGTAGACACTTAAGGGGTGAGGGACTTTAAGGAATTATTTAGAAGCTATTTAGGCAGATTCAGTAACTGCCAAATGCAAAGTAAGGACACAAAAGCTCTGATGAGCCCAGAAAGACGACAAAAAGTTGCCTGCAGAGGGAAGTAGCAGAAGCACCAGGAATTTTTCTCCCCTGCACCCCTCTTCCCCCTGAATCCACCACCAGATTTTACTGTTGAGTTAGACATCTAAACATAGAAAGATATGCTGGAAAGATTTACTGATAGCTAGAGAAATTAGTGGATTATTTCAGATGGCAAACTAGCCTTGTTAAACATGCTCTGATCTTATGCCCTGTGGCATCCCCAGTAGGGGAAACAGGTTTTGTTTGTTCTTTAAGAGAAAACCCCCAATAACTATTTAATAAAGGATTTCAAAAATAACGTGAGAGTGTTAATATGAAGCCTGCATCAACTTCTACTGCATACAATTCCAGTAATTTATCTGGTAGCATAAAGATCATGAACCAAATCAAGGACAGATATTTTTAAAATGAGCACAGAGCACACAAAAAAAAAAGATTAAGAGAAGAAATAATTTTATATGAATACTTGTGGCATCTAGCTCTTTAATATTTTACCCTCTTTTAGTCACTAAGAAAAAAAAACCCAATACATTGCCGCAGACAAAAGCCTCCCTTTATCTCTTCCTGCAGAAATCAGCTTTCACTTATTCTAAGTGAATACAATACAACACAATTAGTATGTAAGATACCAACTAATTCCACTTGTTATGCAAGCAACGTCGTTTAATTTGTAGGTTACAGAGCAAGTCACTCTTGTCTGGGATAAATAAAACAACATGCTGCATTATGTAGCTCATAACATCAGCTCTTGGAAAGCAAGAGCAGCCCAAACCCCTAAACAGCAAGAAACACTCGTTTGCAACGAGCAAAAGTTATGCATACGTTTCCACTAGACAGAGAAATAGCAGGTCCCTCCACCCCCTCGTACGCATCCTATTGCTCGGATAGCTGCCCTCTGTATCTAAACATCTCCTAAGGACACCGGCTTGATCGATCTTTGTCATGCATTTCGTTTCGCACTTGCGAAGAAGAGAGCCTGGCTTTCTGCGAAACATTAACTTGCCCCCGGCTCCTGTTCCTAAGCGGGTTTGCTCAGCGCTGCTGCGGCATGTCAGGGATCTAGCGCATCCTTCTTTTCTTTTCTTTTTTTCTTTTCTTGTTTTGTTGCTCCAAGGGAGATAAATTAACAGCGAAAAAAGAAGAGGCGTACTTGTGGCACCTTAGAGACTAACGAAGGGCTGTCCCACGCCCTGAAGCGTTGGGAAGAACTAAGGCAATTCCCTTCAGGGTTGATCATCCGAGCGTCTGTTTCGCCGCGACCCACCACGCTGCTCTGCTGTCTCTTATCACATTGATTGAGGGACAACGGGGACCTGCCGTCTTGGCTTTATTGCAAAGGTAGCCGCTACCTAGCAAAGTTGATCGGAAAATCTTGACTTCTCCAGGTAAGCCGTCCGCGCAGGATCGGGCTGGGGAGATGGATGATACACTAGACAACCGGGAAGGGGGCCCTTAGTCTAGTTCACAAGTCCCTTTGCAAACACACAACTTCAGAACCTGGCATGATTTTCCACTGAAAGCGTCCGATGAAGTGAGCTGTAGCTCAGGAAAGCTTATGCTCAAATAAATGCGTTAGTCTCGAAGGTGCCACAAGTCCGCCTGTTCTTTTGGCGGATACAGACTAACCCGGCCGCTACTCGGGAACCTCGCATGGCGTTGCCTCCCTGCCCTGAAACCGCAGGATCAAACCCTGGCAGGTCCCCTCGCTGCCCTCCCATGACAAACCTGTTCGGGGGCAAAAATAATAATTAAAAAAAAAGAAGAGTCTCCTAGCGGGGATAGAGGGAAATCGCCCTGAGTGTTAGCGTCCAGCACAGCTGCTCGGGGAGCGGGCTGCTGCGGGCACGACTACCCTCCACGGCTTGGCCTGGGGCCGTTTTCACCCGGGCGAGCCCCGGCCGGGCGCAAGGAAGCCGCGCGTCCCACAACAAACCAACTTATTCCCCGCTTGCAACGAGCGCGGGCTAGAGCCGCCTGGGGAAACCGGGCGCGCAGAGAGCCCCGCGTCTGCAGAGCGCGCCCGGCCCCGGGAGCGCCGACCCGCGCGCCGCTCCCTCGGCACGCGCCTGCCGGCCGGCCGCCTTTGCCCCCGCGCCCGTCCCGGGCTCACCTGCGCGCGGGCTCTGGCAGGCGGCGAGCCGCGCTCGGCTTCCCGGAGACGCCTCGCCTCTGTGCCGCGGAAGAGCCGAGCGTCCTCTGCCCGAGCGCTGCCTCCCCGGAGGTCTGTGGTTAAACCGAGCCGCCTTTGGCCGTAACATTGAACGTCAGAGATTTGGGAGCGCGGAGCAAACCCCACCCTCCCAAACCCGAGCCTGGGCAGGCCGCCCGCGGGGGGGGGGGGGGGATTAAAGAGCAGGCGTGTGCGCTCACTGCAAGCGGCTCCTCCATCAACCCCTTTCCTCCTCTTCCTCCACCCCAGTGCCTCGGGGGACGGTGCAAGGGCTCGTGGCGGGCATTCCTCCCTGGGCACGTTAACAGGCACCTGATGGGAGGGAGGCGCATTTGCTCGGCTCCCTCGCCCTTTCTGGCCCTGTTTCCATTACAGCTGCTTGCAGGGGTTTACAACTTTGTGGCAGAAGGAGGCATTCCGCTCTCTGCTTGCAGAGGAAAGGGGTTTCAAGGCTTCCCTGGTCACGATTGACGCCACAGTAGCGTCTGAGGGCGCAAGCCAGCTCCGGACCCGGGGCTGCCCCAAAGAGCTTACCGTCTAAACACGGCAGACAAAGGGGACTAGAGAGGGGTAGTGACCCGGGTGCGTCTCCGCAGCAACCAACCAACCCCCCCCCCCCAACAAGACTTGGAGGCCTGGGTCTACAGACTCTGGCTCACTCTAAAACGAGCCATATGGCTGCATGTGCTCGGGCTGGAACCCTCAACCCCCTCCCTGGCCCGGTTTAGGAGCCAGAGCATGGACAGGGCTATATTTGCAAAAAGAAAAGCAGGACTTGGGGCACCTTAGAGACTGACATTTATTTGAGCATAAGCTTTCGTGAGCTACAGCTCGCTCCATCAGATGCATCCGATGAAGCGAGCTGCAGCTCACGAAAGCTTAGGCTCTAATAAATGTGTTAGTCTCTAAGGTGCCACAAGTCCTCCTTTTCTTTTTGCGAATCCCGACTAACACGGCTGCTGCTCTGAGGGTTATATTTAGCACGATAGCCCCAAGTTCTGAGACTGGCTGTGGCAGGGTCTGTTTTTTGCGGCGCAGCCATTACAGCCAAAGTCACAGCCGCTCAGCGGCAGAGCTAGGGCTAGACACACCTGTGCGCCGGGCCCCAGGCTGCTGTCCAGTCCCCTAGACTAAATTTAGGGTCGGATGGTTCAGATTTTTATCAGTCAATGTCAATTGCACCATACACCCAGGGACAAAAAATATTCCCATGGCTAACAGGTGCTATTTACAGATAGGCAAAATAAGAAAAATGCTGCTTCAGAACTTATGGGAGTTTGACTTAAAATATTCACTTTGTATATTTTGAGGTGTGATGTTGATGATTTGTGTTAGAATGAGTATAAAGCTTTGAATGCGTGTTGAATGTTTATTGCTCTTAAAATAATGAGGGCCGGGCACGCACACCCTTAATTTCCCACAACTGTGAACATTTACATCAATTAAAATTTTAAAAATACTTAAAACCCACAATTTTGCACCACTGTGAACATTTAAATAGATAAAAATCTTTTCAAACTGCTTAAAATGAACATACAGTATCCTGAGAAATTTAAAAAAAATAAAAATCAAGTTCTTCCAAGTCTATGTTCCCACCCTCTTTAAAAACAAAACAAAGCTTTATTTCTCTATTTACTTTTACTCAGAGGCTTCATTTCGGAACATGAATATTTTTTTTTCTTTTGATGTTGGGGAAAAAGAAAAAGGCCTGGATTCTATTCAGATAAGATATACCTTGGAAAACCCTAAAGTTTATCCAAAAGGAAATCCAAAACCCCAGCAGCACTCTGGTTGGGGGAAGGAGGCAAGGGGTGAGACTAACTGGCTCTCCTTCCCCACCTGCGCTCCCTCCCCAAGACCTAATGACCATGAGAGCACATGCCTGGGCACCTAGCCTTAGGCATAGGTGAGGCCAGAAAACAACAATTCCATTTTGAAAATTGTTCTTTTTTCCTACATAGGAACAAAAATGAGACACTTCAAAAATTTTAATGGGAAAACAAGAGAAAGTGAGAGACAGCAACAGGCACCAGAATAACCAATAGCCTGGTGATTAGGGCATTTGGCTGGGAAGTGGGAGACTCAGGTTGAAGTCCCTTTTGTGCTTGATTCAGTGCCCAAACTGCCAGGCTATGGATTCTTCCTCTTCTCTGTGTGTGTCTGTCTTGAGAAATTGCAACCTGGATGGGAGAAGCCTTCCCAATGAATTTTTTTGTTGGAACAGATACATTTCCATGAAACACTCAAAATGGCCGTTTTGATAGAAAAAGTGTCAAAATGTTTTCAACCAGCTCTGCCCATGCAGCCCACATTCCCCCCCCCCGTTCAGTGGAAGTATAAGCTGCAGCTCTTGCAGTCTAAGCAAGCCTCAGGAGCCAGAAGCAATTCCCTTCAGAAGGAGAAGAGAATGAACCCCCAAAAGCATCCTGCTGCTATACACCTGTGAACATTAGTGATGTCATCGGACTGACTTCATAAATTACAACTCTGGATGTGGTTTTCTATTTTACCTGCTGGCTGTTTGCTCTGCTCCCAGCCTCGCTTTCTTTGCCTGCCATGCTTCTCACCAGCCTTTCTTCCACGTTACTTCCAGTCGCCTTCAATCTCCCTTGTCCTCTTCTTTTGTCCTTCCCATTCCCTTACTCCCATGAATCCATCCCTACCTGCATTCCTTCTTTGTCACCCCAACCTGACCCCTCGTCACATGCTTAAAAAGAATCCTGAGAAAAATCAACTCAGACAAGAAGAGTGGAACATACACGGTGTTTCCACCACTGTGATTGTTTTGCAGATATGGTATATCCCTCTACATTGCCTTTTGTCCCTCTTTTTTATGTAGATTTAGCTCTTTGGAGCAAGACCGTCTCTCCCTGTGTGTAGGTCCCATCATCTGATACCATAAAGATATCAATCCTGATTAGAGCCTCTAGCTGTTACTGCAATGCAAATAAGTAAGCCAACAGCTACTTGGAGATTCAAAATTATTTCAAGACATAAAAAGGAAGAAAATTTGTGTTTAAAGCTGTAGGTGAGACCTGCCTTTACACCTGAGTTGCAATCTAAGTTCAGTGCATGTTCTTAATGACTGTGCAAGCAGTATCATTAGTGCAAACAGGGTGTTTAACCTTAACTGTGCATCTCCTGGGTTTTGGTGGATTAACTGAAACCCTGATTATATTTAATTATCTCCATAATTAATTATGCAGCTCTCTGTGATCATTACCTTGCTTTATGGCTTAATAATATGCACATTGATATAAACCAAATGACAATTAACATTAGTGCAGGTTGGGTTTGCATTTATTGCTGTTCCTAGGTCTGCACGCCACATGCTTCTGCTCTGCAGTTGCATTGCCATTTATCAGCACCTCCTTATTGGAACAGCTCCTGACTTTAAAAACAAATCAATTGACTTTTCCCAAACAGCTAGGAGAGTGAGGATCCTAACAACTTGACCAGTTTTCTGTCAGAAAGCAAGGAAGCTCTTTCAGACAAATTGCAGTCCTCAGACTTCACAGCCTGGGATATCACAAAAGGCAGCGTGGGAGGGAAAACATTAGCACGTGTGAGTTCCCCAGTACCTGAGAAAGAATCACACAGTATCAGGGTTCACCCCCACCCCCAAATGTCTGCTATGGGCCCAATCCTGAGAGCTGCTGAATAGCAGCATCCGCCATGGTCTTTGATGGGAGTGGCCATTGCTCAGCATCTATGAGGATAATCTAAATCGACAGACTCCAAACCCGATAATCAAATTAATCAGCCTCCCACAGTGGATTTAAAAGGGACACAATCCTGCTTCCACTGAAATCAACTCCAGATTTGAGATTGGATGAAAGCCAGATCTGGTAGATGCATTTGACCAGTACATGATTGAATTCTAGTACTGTATTTCATGAGATGTTCCATAAATGTTATTTATTATTTGCATAATCTCATTCTGATTTATACAATGGTAATGTGTGCTCAGTAATCCAATATATAGAGATTATATATTTCAGGTTTAGCTCCGAGTACTTTCAGTGTGGGAGTGCCTGTGTCTCCAAGGTCGCCTCATAAATCCAGGTATTGTGGCACTGCACTGCCAATCTGTGTGGGGTATAATAACTCTTAAGGGAAATCAATGCTGAAAATGCTTCCGAATTTTTCAGAAAGGACATGTGTAGAATACATCACCATAGCCCAGCTGAGCATGCAACATCTTTGCAAACACCGGTGAAATACATTACATCCCCTCAGTTGGGTGGTGAGCAAAAGCAAATAATGTGCAATAGGTAAATCATGGGACATCTGTGCAAAGAGATTACTTGCTTAAACAGCATTTCACCCATGCACATTTTCTGTGCATATTTTATAACCCATCACTGAACAAGCCCACTGGCTTTGTTCTAAATAAACTCATGAAAAAGTTAAAGGTGGACAAAAGTCGTCACAAATCAAAGGCCCTAGCTCAAAATTCAGATGCATTCTGTTTAGACAATAGTCTAAAATATTTCATAGACAGGATGACAAATTCAGCTACAAAACTGTTTTAAGATCAGTTGTAATAATAAGGCTGACATTTTGGCCAGTGCCTTACAGACCGACCTTCAGAAGCTATGTAATTGTACTAGATGATTGACAATCAGAATACCAGTTTCAGAGCATCATAACAAGAACAGTACATAGTGTGATAATAGTAATTAAACACACAAAACCTATGTTTAGTTACCGTGAAGGTTGCAACACAGGCTGGCAAGCCAATCCAAATAAAATGTAAAAGCTGGAATAATCCTTAACCATTCTATCATGTCCAGATATAGAATGATAAACGAGGACCTACGGAGTCTGGCAAACATATGGACCATGTTGCATATCCGGTTCCCTCCTCTTGGCAGTTTCATCATGCATCCTGTTGTGACAGTGCATATGGAGATGTACATCTCCTGCATTGCATGGCTCTGGAGAGGTTTATTCTATGACAGAATGTCAGGATAAGATATCTGAGGGCTGGGGTGAAGCCGCAGGATTAAGGACGCAGAACCCACCACCCAACTTCACTTGCCAGTGGCTTCTTTATCCTGTCACTTGTGACACTCTTGAAAATGATTTTTACTTGTACATTGAAGCCTTCCCTTAGGTAACCCTGTCTTAAGTAACTACTTCAAAGTATCCCCAAGGTTTGCAGTATAATTCTGTTTGACCTTTAATTAAATACCAAGGCTCTCTTTAGTAGGGAAAGGGTATTTGCTAGTTGCTCAGGGGATTTTTAATTTTAGCACTTCTTGTAGCTCAGTGGTTGTAGTGAAAAGGGATTTGTGCAGATATATTCTTCTGTTTTGATCTGTGTGGGCTTCTACCCCATGAGTTTCACTTTAAGTCACAGGTTCAAATGATCCCAAAAAACTCAAAGCAAAACTCAGATAAAACAGCATTTTCACACACAAACCCATGGTTTTACCTCATTTCTTGTTTGAAACAAAGCCCTGATTTGCTTGAAACCAATTCTGGGTTCAGAAACCTTACAATGAACTAGGGGTGAATTCTTCATTTGTAACAAAGCCTGAAACCCAGTCAAGATTTAGCTCATTTGCAGTTTCTTAAAGCAAGTTTTGTACAACTCTGCTTACCTAGTACAATGTAGGTTAATATCCTGTGTGTGGGTTTTCTTAACAGTGCTCTAAAAAAAGGAAATGTATTTTCAATTCTCATATACTGGCCATAGCAGCTCCTTTCATGTAAATAATTATTCACACTCATTTAGAGATTACACTCCAAATATGCATTTCAAAGGAGATTTAAAAAGCAATAGACTGTAATAAACTTCTGCAGGAGCATTATCTGCAGCATAATGTGTAAATATTCTAGAGGTCACAGATAAGTGACAACATAAATGGTAATGTTTTCAAAGACTGTGATACTAATACACTGAATCCTGGGAGTATAAATCTTTTAGACAATTTTTAAGTGATTTTAGGGCTGATGAAGAGGTGCTGGATTGAAAGTCCTGGAGGCTGAAGTTCCATAAATGAAAAGGGATGGAATGGAAGAAACACCTCGGTGTTCTGCCAATGTGCTTTGACCATTATTTCAGAAACCATCTCTAGAAGCTAAGGAGTTTTCTTTTCTCCAAATTGATTCAATCCCTGGCCTCTGGCCAAAAAAAATATGCCAATTATGGTGGAGGGTTTATGTAATGTGGACATTTATATATGAGGAGATGGATGGTTTCACAGTTCAGGGCAACAGCACATGTATTTCCCCTCCATGGTCCCATGAGGGAACCCTTTTTAGGTTCCCAGCTCCTCAGCCATCACCTGTCTTGATCTCTCTCCCTCCAGACTGGGCATTTTCTAGGCTGCACAGTTCTTTGCCTACACTGTGATATCCCCAGCAAACCAGACCATCTGAAAGGCCAGCATCTACACTTTCATTTTTTATGAACCTTTTAATTGCCCACAGTTACAAGTTACCACACTGAGCTTAATAAGCAAGTATATTTATTCTTAAGGTGAAAGCATTACAAGGAAAACATATTAAAAGCCAATAAAACACCTACACACATGCTATAAAGCTTACTAGAGATCACCCCCAACTCTTAGCTCAAGTTCCGGTAGTTGTCAGTCCTTCAAAACTCACAACTGGGTTTTCCCCATGTTTATGTGTTCATAACTTTCTCCAGATCAGAATCAGAACCACCATGAATATTTCAATCTTTCCTTTACACGGTTTCGGCCTTTGATCTTGGCCTCAGGTAATGATGATCAGCAGACAATGCTTCATTCCTCAGGATGTAGCTTCAAAGGGCTAGGGGTTTTTTGCCTAGCCCAAGGTAGGGAATTTGCATTCACCTCCCCTAATATATTCTCCAAGAAAAGCACTTAAACGTTTTGTTTCAAAAGTCCATTATTGTTGAGCATGTTGTTCACTATAGTCCATTGAATACCGAGGTCTCACATTTGTCAGATCTGCCATTAATACAATGGATCCCAAAAAATATTTAAACTTAATTCAGTCAAGTCTCCCAAGGATATGGCAGGAAATGGCCATATCTGTCACAGATGGAAACCAAACAATTCATTTAATATCCTTAGAATCTCCATACGGCCTTGAGTTGTTCATATTTATGTTCCCACTGTTCATGGATAAAAGTGTAGTATGTAGCTTGTACTCACTTTTCAAGATCCAATTTTCTGGAAGACACCTAAATCCACTACTGATTCTTCATTCTTTACCTCAGCAAAACTTCCAGGGAAGTCAGTGGCAATTTTGCCTGAATTAAGAAGTTCAGGATTTTACTCAACTAGAGTTGTAAAATCAAAAGACTGTTTTTAATCTTAAAATGTGCAACACAGCATCTCAATCCAGTCCTGTTTTATTTATTTATTTATTTTTTTGCATTCATTCAAGACATCCAAATGTCCTCCCAGCCCTTTGGACAAAAATGCCTGTATATCATGTCTGAGTCCAAAGCTAAGTTTTATGACTGAATTTCCAAATTCTGAAATTAGGGTTTTTATAATAGAAATTAGGTAATTTGCAAATAAATGGTACCATTATAATTGTAATTTGTAAATTAACACATTAAAAAAAACAGCACACGAAAACCATGCAGCTTCTCAGTTCAAGTGCCGTAAATTATTTTTAATCATGTTTAAGATTCTAAGATGACACCTACCTCTAGATCTTAGTACTTAAAGAACCACATTTATATAGAAAACTATTATCTGCTGTGAACTTTTCAGATTACATTTTAACACTATCCACCTCATTATTTCAGTTAATAAAAGAAAGGTTCAACAGTCATTTGAGTTCAGCACAATAGGGAAGTTTTGAATTATAAAACATGTATGGAAAAATGTAAATCAGAAGCAAATACGTTTAAACACAGGCACACACAACATTCAGACTGTGTTGGCATGATAAGGTGCTGACATTTCTAAATGTCATGTGAAGAAGAGATACAAAATCATTGCATAATAAAACCTATTAGTCAGCTATTGACTAATAAATATACAGTCTAGTGCCAGTGGAATACTTTACTACTTGTAAACATTTTAAATGGAAAATAAAATATTTTGTTAATATATTTAAAGAAACACTTATCACAGGTGACTGTGGTCATGGATTATCCAAAGATTGGTTAGTGGGGCCTATTAATGGAAATCAACTTCATGCACTAACTTTGCACATCCAGGACCTCACTGGAAAACAAAACATTGTCTGTGGCCATTGTGTTAAATTCAGAAAGCATGTTCGTACAGTTGGTTTAGACTGTGATCAAGTTCAAAAGACAGTGAGGGTGGGTAATAAAAATGGGCAAATGGGGTGAGGGGGGAACAGTGTAGATACTGGGGAAGGAAAGAAAAAAATGGTTGTTTAACCATCCATCAAAAATGCCATGCTGCCTTTTCAGCAAAAGTTTAAAATGTCCAGGCACTTGAAGTCACTTTCCATCATACGTGCTGCACCAGAAATTCATTAGTATTCCATGTCTAGGCTGTAAGTCTGCAATCTGATCCACATGCCTCTAGCCTTTTGGTGTTCCATTGACTTCAATCAATCTCTGTGTGGTCTCATGTGGATCCAGTTGCAGGAGTATGGCTGAGGGATGGCTTTTCTTCCCAAGGGAGATTGGCCATGGAGATGTGATCTTCTGGCCAATGGAGTGCTGGATGACTGGTTAGGGAGAACTGATGTCAGGATACAGGGGAGTTGATAATCATAGGACATAGGATTTGCCATACTGGATCATACTTGTGGTCCACCTAATCCTTTATCTAACTTCTTACAGTGGCCAGCACTGCATGTTCCAGAGGAAAATGCAAAAAACTTCTTAACCCTTACTAGTTATGGATAGGTTGAAGTCCTAAACCATTGGGATTAATATAACTATAACATTTATTTTAACACTATTATAATGCTGGATATTGTTATCATCCATTTAAGGGTCCAATCCCTTTTTTGTATCTTGCTAAGTTCCTGGCCTCAATGTCATTTTGTGGCAATTAGATTATGGAACTTATTACATATTGTGTGAAAAAGTATTGCCTTGTATCAGTTAATTTGCCATATTTTAAATTTCATTGAATTTCACCTAGTTCTTCTGTATGAAACAAGGACAAAATTTCCTCATCTTCTTTTTCTAGACTATTCATTATTTTATAGACTCTTATCATCTCCTTTCTAAGATTACAAAATCTTGATCTTTTCAATCTGTCTTCATATAAGTTTTTTTCCCCCCACAGCCCCTAATCATTAGTTCCCCTTCATAGATTCCAAGGCCAGAAGGAAACATTCTGAATATCTAGTCTGACCTCCTATTAAAAAAAAAAGGCCATAGAACTCTGCCAACATAATTCCTTTTGAACTAGAACATTTCTTTACAAAAAATCCAATCTTGATTTAAAAATCGCCAATGATGGAGAATCCACCACAACCCTTAGTGAATTGTTCCAATGATTACTCACCCTCACTGTTAAAAAATGACCTCTTATTTCCAGTATGAATTTGTCTAGCTTCACCTTCCAGCCACTGGACCTTGTTATACCTTTGTCTACTAGATAGAAGAGAGCATTATCAAATATTTGTTCACCGAGTAGGTTCTTTTAGACTGTGATCAAGTCACCTCTTAACTTTCTGTTTATTAAGCTAAATAGATTAATCTCCTTGAGTCTATCACTGTACAGGACTCTTCTCTAAACCATTGTTAACTCTACAATACCCTTTTTAAGATCAGGTGACAAGTATTGCACACTGTATTCCAGGAGAGGCTATATTGATTTACATAATTGCATTACAATATTTTCTATATTACTCCATCTCCTCCCTTCTACTTTCTTACATTTTGCTTCCATTTTTGACCACAACTGCAAATAGAGCTGTCCACAATGACAATCAGGTCCCATACCTGAGTTGATACAAAGAGTCTGAACCCTGTAAGGTGCAAGAAAATTATAAAGGTTTCCTTTCAACATGAACTGCTTTGCATTTATTAATTGAACTTCCATTTACCAGAGTGTTGCCCATTGACCCATTCTGGCTAAAACCCTCTGAATTTTCATCATGGTTCTCCCTAGACTTGAATAACCTGCATAGCTGTGTGTTATCCTCAAATTTCACTACCTCACTGCTCATTCCCTTTGCAGATCATTAATAGAGGCATTAAGCACTGGCCCTACCATGGAATCTTGAGGTACCCGACTATTCACATCTTGAAATGATAATGTTGTGTCCCTTCAATATTATTCCAATGAAAATAATTGCCATTAGCATGGCAATTGGACTGGGCCTTGTTCAGACCTGATGTAAAAAGCTGCACAGAGGAAGTCAAAAACTATGCTACTTGTTCTTGAGCACCATCTGCTGGCACCGTAACTATTTACATACCTTACAACACACACACACACACACACACACACACACACACACACACACACACACAGATATAGATCACTGTCACAGGTAGACCCTGTGATTTTACAGGTGAGTAGCCAACATTTGCATTGTGGGCTTGATTTTGCTCCCACTGAAGTCAACTGCAAAATTCCCATTGACTTAGCCCTGGTCTACACTAGGCATTGAGGTCGAATTTAGCAGCCCCCACAGTAGATTTGCCCACTCCAAATTGATTCCCGACAGACCGGTAGCTGTCTGGCATTGCAAGCTTCCACAGGGTTATTGCCACTTGCTTCTCAACTGTGAGGGCTACTCTCATCTTGGTATTCTTGCACCTCAGGGCAGGGGAAAGCAAGTCACAAAGTTCCATGAAAGTGCCTTACGCATGCAAAAGTTTCGCAACCATTGGGAATCATCCCAGACCTGCAACACTATGCGGTCCCACCAGTCTGTGCTTGTTTCCCAAGCCCAGAATCGGCGTTCCACCGCATTAACCTGCCCCATTAGCACCATGATGCCCACATTGGCAGGGACCGTGCTTTGAGGGAAGTCTGTGTCCATGTCCTCATCACTCTCGTCACCGCGCTGACATCGCCTACTCACCCAGTTTGCTTTGCCAGGTTCTGGTGCTGCATATACTGCTGGATAATGCGTGTGGTGTTTAATGTGCTCCCAATTGCCAAAGTGATCTGAGCGGGCTCCATGCTTGCCATGGTACGGTGTCTGCACAGAAAAAAGGTGCGGAACGATTGTCTGCTGTTGCCCTGACAGAGGGAGGGGCGACTGACGACATGGCTTACAGGGAATTAAAATCAACAAAGGGGGTGGCTTTGCGAGAAACTGAATGGCCGCCTCAAAGATAGAACTCAAAACCTCAAGGATAGAACTCAAAACTGGGTTTAGCAGGCTGTTGATTTCACAGAGGGAGGGAGGGAGGAGAAAATGAATACAAAACAAATCTGGTCTATTTCTTTTGAGCCACTTCATCTATCGTTATACATCTTGCTGGCAGCAGACTGTGTAGTACGACCGCTAGCCATCGTCACCTCCTGGGTGCTCGGCAGAAGATGGTGCGGTATGACTACTGGCCATCATCTTCTGCTAGCTGCAGATTAAAAGACAGTGCACTGCCAGTAGGACTCAATCGCCATGAGACAAAACAAGGGAAATGACCGGGCTGAGTCACTCCCATGTTTGCCCAGGCGCCGGGTTAAAAGAGCACCCAGGACTACGTCGACGACGGCTACCAGTCATACTGCACTGTCTGCTGCCAAAAGGTAATAAACTGCTGCTGTGTAGCAATGCAGTACCACACCCGCCAGCACCCAGGAGACATACGGTGACCGTTAGCTGAGAGGGCTCCGTGCTTGCCGTGGTCTGCACAGGTAACTCAAGAAAAAAGGCGCAAAACGATTCATAGATTCATAGATACTAAGGTCAGAAGGGACCATTCTGATCATCTAGTCCGACCTCCTGCACAGCGCAGGCCACAGAATCTCACCCACCCTGTCTGCCCTTGCTTTTATGGAGGGAGGGAGGGAACGGCAGCCTGACGATATGTACCCAGAACCACCCGTGACAATGTTTTAGCCCCATCAGGCACTGGGATTTCTACCCAGAATTCAAATGGGTGGTGGAGACTTCAGGAACTGTGGGATAGCTACCCACAGTGCAAAGCTCCAGAAGTCGACGGTTGCCTCGGTACTGTGGACACAGTTCGCCGACTACATGCACTTAGAGCATTTGTGTGGGGACACACACACTCAACTGTATAAAAACGCTTTCTACAAAATCAACTTCTATAAATTCGACCTAATTTCGTAGTGTAGACATACCCTCAGTGACGTAAAACCACATCCTATGTGGCTGCTAGGAAGAGTGATGTATCCCTACAGAATTGGGAACAGTCTTGAACTGTAAGACCTCTTGGACTTTCCCTAGGGCCAGCAGCCAGAGAGGCATTTTTGAGCAAGAAAGTCTATTGTCAATATAGAGACAAAAAAAGGACAGAAATAGAGTCATGTTTATTTCAGCTCAAAAACATAGGGAAAAATACATTTGTGTTAAGCAAAAAATGAAAGAAATGTTATTTCAAAGCTTTCTCTGGAGGCCATTACAAACCACAGAGAGGGAAAAAATGAAAATTATAAAAATTATAAAAAATGAAAATTATAGTAGGTGAAAACATCCTTCTACAGGTTATGAATAACCGATAAGCCTTATTCAGGTAATGGTAGGTTACAGTTAGATGATGAAGTGTAGTAGTATGTCAATATTAAAGGTAAAGACAAATCCATTTGTAGCTGTTAGAAGACAAACTCAGAGATGCATTTTCCTCCCATCAGTCTTCCGAGGGATATAGGGGACATTTAATAAGCAAGATATTAACAATCATCTTTAAAAATATGCTGCAGAGTTACGTAGCAGTAACACCATTCAAATAATAAATTGCAGATGTGCTGGTATGGTTTGCTAACAAAGACATATTTTATTTGGCAATTAGCAATAAGTGAACATAAACATTCCTATTTAAGGCTATTTTCTGAAAATAATGTCTGATTGTATTCATTCTAAGAAAAAAAATTTTTTGAACACCTTGGGTCAAATTTGTTAATGGTAAAAAATTAAGCCTAAAGTATATACTGTATGTGCCAAAACTACTAAAAACAAACTAGCATAGAAGTACAAAAATATTTCTCAATGATAGTCCAATATCTCAATGATAGATATTGCAGTATCAATACTATGAAACACATAGTGGTTGCCATTAAAATCTACACAATTTCACCTTTTATTTAATTAATGTTACTACTAGTTAGTATAAGGAATAACATGGTAATGTGAGTTACTGTAATTTTTATTAAAAAGGTTAATGGAGCTATTATGCAATGTCTGGAAAATTATATTCAAATTTGTGTTTAAATATTTGCATCTTTTCCGCATCCTTATGAAACACAGTACACAATACCTGAGATATTGAAATTATATGGGGACTTATAGGGAGGGACAGATTTATTTATTTTTTAAATTATTTATTATTTGAATTACTAGAGTCCTAAATCAGAATCGGGGCCCAATTGTTCAAACACATAGCAAGAGATGGTCCCTGCCGCAAAGAGCTTACGATTCAAATAGACATAGCCCACAAAGGATGGGACGAAAAACACAGACACCGAGAGGTTAAGTGTCTTGTCCCAGTTATAAAGCAGCAGATCACTGGAGGAGCCAGGAATAGAACCCAGTACTTCCAGTGCATTACCCTAGCAATGAGAACATGCTAGCTTGCATTCTATGTGGTATATATGCCACTAACATCTACACAAAGTCCCATCTTATTGACTTATCTGCCACCTTGAAACAATATTTCAGAGATGCAATTACTTCACCATGTCACCACCAGCAACTGAGAATTACAGCTGCTGAAAGACTTTTCCCCAGAAGTTCTGGCAGTAGAGCAGGCCACACATTTTGAAATTCCTAACCCAAGCATTCATTTTGCAAATCAGATCCATGCAGGCAGATCAAGAAAGAAAAGTAGTCTCCTTGCAGCATTAGTATTAGTAGGGAGTATAATTAATATAATAGATGCACACATCTTGCTCCTGAGCTCTACTTCTGTGTAATCTACTATGATACTCACTACATCAGTGTGGGAGTCAGCTGATATTTCATTATTACAAAAGGGTACAGAAAAGTGCAGTTGGGATCTTTCAGAAGCTAAGAACCTTTGATAAACAGATGTAGCCCAGTCAAAAGAAGGGAGTGTGCATTGTTGAAACTTTAAGGAAGTGCATTGCTTCCTTAGCAATGCTGAGCTGTTCCACTAAAGCTTATATTGATTTGTGAGCATTTATGACAGTCTTAACAATGCTGCTTTTCATGAAGAGAATTAAACTATGGGGAATAATTCAAGGTGTGCCAAAATACTTATATGGAAAAATAAAGAATACCTTATAGCAAGCTACTTTAGAGATAAAGATGGTGTCCCAAAAACGTATTCCAGCCATATATTAAGTCTAAGAAATGTAGCACAAAGATGGTGGTATATTGGACAGCAGCATAAAATCACGAAGCACCATGTAGGAGTTACCAAACATGCAATATAAATTGTTATCAATAATGGATGTGTACAACATGAGATTGATGGCACCATCCATGAAAGGCATAGTATTGGACCACCAGTAAGATCCTTTTGTGCTTCATATTGACAGATTTAGAGCTGCTACTCATCAGATGTTGAGGAAATTAGAGTTAGAGCCAGGGCAGTGAATCAGCTACCAGAGAAGAAAGAAAAGGAGTACTTGTGGCACCTTAGAGACTAACAAATTTATTAGAGCATAAGCTTTCGTGAGCTACAGCTCACTTCATCAGATGCATCCGATGAAGTGAGCTGTAGCTCACGAAAGCTCATGCTCTAATAAATTTGTTAGTCTCTAAGGTGCCACAAGTACTCCTTTCCTTTTTCGAATACAGACTAACACGGCTGCTACTCTGAAACCTACCAGAGAAGGTTATCTTAGTTTAGTTGCAAGGGGAGAAGGGAACAGCAGCTGGAAGCTGCCTCTTTAGATGGCCATATGAGCCATATTTTGCACCTACTACCCATTTAACAGTAGTTTTTTTCCATGTTTTCTTGTCAGTGAAGAATCTACTTCTATTACAACTATTCAGGGGACAGAGGCGGCTTACTAAATATCAGGGAAGAAGGCTCACTAAGTATCAGGGAAAGCAATTGTACTGATCTTTTTAGGCTTGAGTACAGAGCACTTGGTTAGGATAAGAGCATGCTAAAATGGGAATGTTTTGGATTCAGATTGTTTTTGTTTATGGCATTTTATGAAATTAGGGGATCTGGACCCTGTCACAAGTAAAAAAAAACCTTACATCTTTCAGAGGTAGCCAAGATCCAAGTCCTACAGCCAAATCAATCCCTACCAGCTGACTATCTGAGAAATCAAGATACGCACTAAGCCTGGATGGCCAAGAAAACTCAAGTTTCTCAGTCCAGTGTGGGTATCTACTTCCAGCTAATACCTCCTCCCTCCATGAGAATGCTCTGTCACCAGCCCTTTCATGTTTCAGTCTTAGGACTGTTAGCTGACCTCATTCATATTAGAGACAAGATGGGTGAGGTAATATCTTTTATTGGATCAGTGTCTGTTGGTGAGAGAAACAAGCTTACCAGCTACGCAGAGTTCAAAAAAAGAACTAGATAAGTTCATGGAGGATGGCTCCATCAATGGCTATTAGCCAGAATGGGCAGTGATGGTGTCCCTAGCCTCTGTTTGCCAGAAGCTGGGAATAGGTGACAGGGGATGGATCACTTGATGATTACCTGTTCTGTTCATTCCCTCTGAAGCACCTGGTGTTGGCCACTGCCAGAAGACAGGATACTGGGCTAGATGGATCTTTGGTCTGACCCAGTATGACCATTCTTATACAAGCTCTTCTTCAGCTTTTTGTAGCTCAAAAGTTTTTCTTGCTTACCAAACAAAAGTTGGTGCATTAAAAGTATTACTTCATCCACCTTATCTTGCTAATATTCTGGGACCAACATGGCTACAGCAACACTCATTCACATCAGCACTCCACAGGCAGAGAGGCTAGTTCTCAGATAGCCAAAGTTGAAGCCATGCTGGGCATAAGAGACCAAAATAAACACATTGAATCGCACGCAGATGAGAAGGAAGTCAGAACATTTGCTGACAATCTCATGAATAGTATGCATTAGCTATTAGTGGAACAACTGGAGAAGAGATCTTAGAAATGCTACAGGTGTCCTGAGCTAGCAAATGAGAATCTGCAAAAAAGCATAGGAAAAAGTTGAATATCTAACTGTTAGGAGAGGGCTGGAATTGATTTATCCACCTGTTCCCTGTTAACATTCCTTGTTCCCATGGAAGCCAATTTCTCAGAGATACTGATGCAGGAGTAGCATTTTTCCTCTGTGCCATTCATCACATCTGTTTTTAAATGCTCGCGTGTGCACTCAACTTAGTTTTGTGTGAATAAATTTAGGGCCCAATCCTGTGAGAGGCCAAGGACCAGCTGGGAAATACTGCCAATGAAAACTGAGTTTACTCACTGTCCCCCAGAATTGCAGCCCTGCACTAGATACTCTCCTGGACCCGATCTCACCTGGGCCCAAGAGGGAGGGGATGGGATGTTAGGGTGTTAGTGGAAAGCTCCCTGATTCTGGCCACAGCGTGATGCAGGGTACATCTACATTTGAGGTGAGATGCGTGATTCCCAGCTCACATATAGGCACCTGCATTAAGCTCTGCTTGAGTTAGCCCCTAGAAATAGCAGGGTGAGCATGACAGCGGCTTGGGCTAGCCGCCCAAGGAATGCACAGGATTGTACTCTGGGCAGCTAGCATGAGCAGCTGCCTATGCTACTGAAGACAGCTGGCTCTTTTTAGGCACTAGCTCAAGCTGAGCTAGTACAGCTACATCAATGTAAGCTGGAAATCACACCTCCTATCTCAAATGTAGACATGTCCTTAGAGCAGCTCCCAGGCTGCTCTAAATCATTCCAGTGGTTTAGGGTCCTTAATAACCTATTCCAGTGGAGGACTGGCAAAGTGAAATTGAGCTCTACCACATAGTTGTGCCCCCAGCGTACCTCCTACTCCATTGGGCAGGGTGTGGGTGCAGGGGAGACTGCAGGGTCAGGGCCCAGATCCTACACACTCATACTAGCAGGGAGTTTTTCTCTTCTTCCAACAGGAGAATCTCCAGCATACACCCATAGCCTGATGATGATCCCCATAGCATCTACTTAGTGGCAGAGAAGAGTGATAACTGTAGCGAATCTGCCCCTTGTCACTTTTGGACCATCTTCGTTTTGGTCTTTATTTTAAAATACAGACTATAGATAATGGCTTTTTGAAAGGGGAGAGAGAGGCACTATGGGGCTGGTACAATAGATAAAAAGGAATATCGTCTTTTCTGGGGTGGAGCAAGCCAGCTAATTTAATTTATTTTTTAAATGTTCTGCATTTGTTGCAAGTGTCACTACTGTGTGCTCTGTATAGCCGCATGCAGACTGTCTCATTATTGTCTTGCCTTCCGATTTATTTTTAGTTCTATGGAAAGTAAAGCAATTAGCTGCCTTCATACTGTGGTTGTTTCTTCCCAGGCATTTGCCAATCATTTTTTAAACCCTGTATTAGCCATCTACATGTCATATGTTATACCATTCAGGCTACAGTTTGAGGCCATAATGCCTAATTAGTGACTTTTTTTTTTGCCTGTGCCAGCCTTTATTTTATGTGTGTGTGTGTGTGTGTGTGTGTGTGTGTAAGTCTAAGTGCAATTGAAAACATGCATACTCCAAAAGAAACTCCACAAAACAAAAACCCACTAAACCTCTACCCCAGATAAATATCATAGTTATCTTTAAAAAGTTACCATTTATTGAGGGTTACCCCATTATTATATTCAAGTAAAGCCAAGTGGATAATCTGCAATAATAATATCTTTGAACAATTATTTTATTCTTTGTAAGTCTAACTAAAAAGGTGGTAGAGGGAGGGGAAGAGTGCGTTCATTACGATTTGAGGTCTGTAGAACCTATACCTCTAAGCAATAAAATCTATTTTCTCAAAATTCATGTCTAACCTATTCCTGAGTGCCTGCAGCAATGCCTCAACCACCACCTTGGCTCCAATAGGATAGCTCACAGGAGTGACTGCTCACCAGTGAGAGTAAGGTAGACCCAGTCTGCTAAAAGAGGATCCAAACAGGTTTAGCTTTACAGATGCTCCCAACTGATCCACAGATTTCCAATTGTTCTGAATAGTTGAATACATCCAGAAAAGGTTGAGCTGCATCAAAATATATTACAGAAATGATATTTTTATAGAAATAAGTGACTGTATTATGCTAAATGTGTTCCTTTCAAAAGGATGTTCATTGGAACAAATCACTGCAGCCTGAAATGTTAGGTTTTCTTCTAAAAGGAAGATTACATGTGGATAAGGAAAGTATGCAGTTTATAAACATGTTTCTACAACATGCTCACAAAGACCTAAAGAAAGTCATTGCACATTTGTGCATCAAGATATTTTAAGACCCCAAATACAGTCTTCCGCAGTTTTAGTACAAGTTTAGCACAAGTTTTAGGATAATATCGAATCACAGGCAGACATATATACCATTAATTCACATGGAATCTTTAAATGGTAATGTATTTTAAACAATTCTGTAATTAAAACTTCACAGAGATATTTAACTTCAGCTTTAGAGTTTTGAATCACCATCAGCTCATTCAGGAATACCACATGGCTATTTGCCTCTGCTCTGTTTTGTCAGTGTCTGAGTTAGTTTGCATAAGCTTCTTGGAGTAGGAATGTTGTTTCCTTATTTGTTTATAAAGTGCTAATTACACAGTTGGAACATGATGAAATAGTAAATTTAAAAAAAAACCTGAAGCAAAGGGGGCTGGGGGAGAGATGCACTATAATTTCCTTTCAGTATAGGAGATCATTTGTATATCTTGTATTAATTTCAGTCATCAATATTTCCAGTCAACCATTGCCTGCTTTCTAATTAGGGAAAAGCAGCTCCACACACAGTTATACTTGTCTTTTTCAGCTGCATGATTAAAAAGAAATGGGATAGGGTTTGTGTGGTGGAGGCTGAACAAAAACAAAAACAAAAAAATGAGACAGCCTGCTAGTAACACGTTGTACATTTTCACTTCCACCCACAGGTTTTGAGACTGTGGAGGTTTTCTTATCATAGTAATACTTATTCTTACATAATCACACTTGCCAGGAAACACTCCCACTGTACTGTGGCTGGGAGAGAGATGCACTATAATCTCTTGTGAAACCCCCAGAGGGGCATACTAGCAGCCACTTGCTGGAGATTAGATGACATTGTTGTCATTGAATTCATGAACAAGGCTGGCAAGATTTTCTCAGCAGTGTAGGTGCTTTCTACAATGCACTTCAGAATATCTTCAAAATATGATCTTAGCTAGGATGGGGTCCCTAGCCTCTGTTTGCCAGAAGCTGGGAATGGGCAACAGGATGGATCATTTGATGATTACCTGTTCTGTTTATTCTCTCTGGGGCACCTGGCATTGGCCACTGTCGGAAGACAGGATACTGGGCTCAATGGACCTTTGGTCGACCCAGTATGGCCACTCTTATGTTATGTTCTCCAGATTGGGGGCTTATACTTTATGGTCCCCTGAGTGCTTGTTATGGGGAGCTGTTTGCTTCTCTTCTCAAAAGTAGAAAAGAAAATGGTGGGAGGAGGGGAAGATGTCAAGCTATCACTGTTCCTTTAAGTTCTCCAAGTCCTTACAAAGGAAAAGAGGACATTAGTTTAAAGAGGCAGCTGGTGCGGGGAAGGGGAAGGGAGCATTTATAATGATTTGAGTTCTGTAGAATCTATGCTCCTAAGAAATAAAATCCATCTGTTCAAAATTCATATCTAACCTATTCTGGAGTGCCTGCAACGAGGCCTCAGCCACCACCTTGATTTCAATGGGATAGATCACAAGAGCAACTGCTCGACAGTGAGAGTAAGGGCGTTGCAGTTGACCTACAGCCAAATCAAAAGGAGTCAAATTTTTGTGTCCACCAACTTTTACTGTGTGTCTGATAGAGCTTTGCTTATGCTGTTTGCTCTAAACGGGAATGGCAATGGAATTTGAATGATCAACAGCAAATATTCATTGAAATGTCTACATAAGAGAGAAATACTTGTTAGCTTTTAGACCAGGGGTGGGCAAACTTTTTGGCCTGAGGACCACATTGGGTTTCCAAAATTGTATGGAGGGCCTGTTAGGGGAAGCTGTGCCTCCCCAGACAGCCAGGTGTAGTCCGGCCCCGAACCCCATCTGACCCCTGCCCCCACTTCTTGCCCCCTGACAGTCCCCCCTGGGATCCTGCCCCATCCACCACCCCCTGCTTCCTGTCCCCTGACTGCCCCGGACTCCCTCCCGCTGCCCCATCTAACCTCCCTCTCCTTCTGGACTATTCTGTTTTCTGCCACTGATGCACTGTATGATCAGAGGTTTCAAAAATATAACCAATGAGGAAAGGTCAAAAGAATTGGGCATGTTAGCCTAGAGAAGAGAAGGCTGAACAGGGAGATAACAGTCTTCAAATAAGTAAACTGTTGTTTTGAAGATGGCGATCAATTGTTCTCCATGTCCACTGAGGGTAGGACAAGTAGTAATTAGCTTAGTTTGCAGCAATGGAGATTCTGGTTAGATATTAGGGGAAAAAAACCCTTTCTAACCTTCAAGATAAATAAGCACTGGAACATGTTGCCTAAGGAGACGGGGGAATCCCTGACCTTGGAGGTTTTTAAGAACAGGTTATACAAACATCGATCAGGAATAGTTTGGTATACTTAATCCTGTCTCAGTGGAGGGGGTTTGACTAGATGACCTCTTAAGCTTTACACTTCTATGATTTTATGGGTGCCTTCATTTCAGAAGTAGTGGCAGATTCACATGGCTATGATGTTGCCATGGTGGTACATAGAATGGATTTCCATATGAACAGTTCTTCGGAAGTCTTCTTAGAATCATAGAATATTAGGGTTGGAAGAGACCTCAGGAGGCCATCTAGTCCTATCCCCTGCTCAAAGCAGGACCAACACCAACTAAATCATCCCAGCCAGGGCTTTGTCAAGCCGGCCTTAAAAACCTCTAAGGATGGAGATTCCACCACCTCCCTAGGTAACAGTGCTTCACCACCCTCCTAGTGAAATAGTGTTTCCTAGTATCCAACCTAGACCTCCCCCACTGTAACTTGAGACCATTGCTCCTTGTTCTCATCTGCCACCATTGAGAACAGCCTAGCTCCATCCTCTTTGGAACCCTCCTTCAGGTAGTTGAAGGCTCCTATCAAATCCCCCTAACTCTTCTCTTCTGCAGATTAAATAACCCCAGTTTCCCCAGCCTCTCCTCGTAAGTCATGTACTCCAGCCCCTAACCATTTTTGTTGCACTCCACTGGACTTTCTCCAATTTGTCCACATCCCTTCTGTAGTGGGGGGACCAAAACTGGACACAATACTCCAGATGTGGCCTCACCAATGCCAAATAAAGGAAAATAATCACTTCCCTCGATCTACTGGCAATGGTCCTACTAATACAGCCCAATATGCCATTGGGCCTCTTGGCAGCAAGGGCACACCGTTGACTCATATCCAGCTTCTTGTCCACTGTAATCCCCAGGTCCTTTTTTGCAGAACTGCTGCTTAGTCAGTCAGTCGCCAGCCTGTAGGGTGCATCAGATTTTTCCTTCCTAAGTGAAGGACTCTGCACTTGTCCTTGTTGAACCTCATCAGATTTCTTTTGGCCCAATCCTCCAATTTGTCTAGGTCACTCTGGACCCTATCCCTACCTGCCAGCTTATCTACCTCTCCCCTACATCTTAGTGTCATCTGCGAACTTGCTGAGGGTGCAATTCATCCCATCATCCAGATCATTAATAAAGATGTTGAACAAAACCGGCCCCAGGACCAACCCCTGGGGCACTCTGCTTGATACCAGCTGCCAACTAGACGTCAAGCCATTGATCACTACCTATTGAGCCTGACAATCTAGCCAGCTTTCTATCCACCTTTGGCAAGAGCCATTATGGGATGGTTTAAGCTTTTTATATTCCTCAAAATTGCATCTTCCAATCTCATTCATGGTCAGTTGCCTGATCTACTTCCTTCTACTTCAGCTGTACAGACCTTAGGAAAAAGCATACCTTCTTCTGAATGTTGGACATTACCCCACCATTGCATTTGTCTTGTTCTCAGCTGGTGCAAGGCTGCATCTTGCTGGGATCATCTAAGTATCTTCTTGTTTGACCAAAAAAAAATAATCAAACCAATGGATGTTAAGAGTACCTTCATTTGCCTATCTGTAAAGTGGATGTAATAACACTTGCCTTCTTCATAGAGATATTGAAAATCTATTTAAATCTAATATTAGCACAGCACTTTGATACTTTAGATGGCATAATGGTGCTTGAAACAGTTTTTAACTAGTATTAGTATTGTCAAGTGGCAAAATGTTTGCATGACAATGAATGTTCAACGTACTGTAAATATGTTGTGAAAACAGAAGCCATTATACTGTTCAAAAAACCATTTACCAGTTTCTAGTAATATGCTTGTTTACAGTGTAGCATGTTGAAAAGCTGCTGTGTATCAGGTGTGTCTAGTTTTAGTTATCAATGGTTTGTTGTCAAATTGGAAAGGTGTATCTAGTGGATTCCCCCTAGGTCTGGTACTATTCAATATTTTCATTAATGACTTGGATAATGGTGTGGAGAGCATGCTTATAAAATTTGCAGATGATACCAAACAAGGAGCGGTTGCAAGCACTTGGAGGACAGGTTTAAAACTCAAAATTTCATTGAGTCAAAAATATTCCAAGCAGCTCAAATTATTATAGCATGTGGGGAGACATTATGACACAGAGGCTCAAGCATTCAACTCAAAGTCACACTAGAATTCTAATGCTGGCTCTATCATAAATTCACAATGTGACACTGGGGTTACAGACATCATCTTGTCGTGCCCCAGTTTCCTTATCTGTAAAATATGGATGTACCTATAGCATCTTGAGAGTTATTGATTTCACAGCAAAACCATGAGTTCACAAACCTTTTGGGGGCACATTAGACACATCTTTCTAGGAACCAGGACAAACTGGAGTTTACAACCAATTAAAACCAGACAAATGTTTAATTCGTTTCAGGTTTCATTATGAATATTTCACATATCTAATTAAGAGTGCAGTTTAGAAGATTCATTGCTAAATCTGAAGTTTCTTTCATTAATCCATTGCAAACTGCCTAGGGGTTGCAGGGAACAGGGCTACAGAAGAGATTAGAAAGATTTATCATTATATTGAGATAAGGACCAGGAGATTGAATTTTACCTGGGGTAGAATTGACATTGTCTTTTGCATTTTGTATTAATTTAATTTATGGATGGCCTTCTGGGTCAGGTCAATGTAGAATAAATTTAAATAATCTAGCCTTAAAGTGACAAAAGCACAGATCACCTAAAGGAATGGGTATAGCTTCCTGACTAGTCAAAATGTGGAAGAAAGTATCTATGGTTGTTTCTGCAATATATAGGTGTTGAGTTGGGACTGGTGTAGTAGGACCCAAAGATTTTTAACCAATATAAGGAGAGATATTATTAATAGAAGGAGAACTGAAGTTTCCTGCTAGTTACTCCAGGGTAGTTCTCTCTTCCAGTCAGCACTACTTTAGCCTATGTGAATATGAACTAGCTTTTTCCCCAGATCTTTATTTCCTTCAAATTTTGCAACAACCGAACTACCACACTGTGTAGATTTAAGGAATAGGAGATGGACTTGGGAATTAATAGCACCAGAATCCACACTGTCTTCCCCAGCAGCTTCACGTATGCCATAAATTGCATGAGAGAGAAAATAAGATTGAGATATGTAGTACTCCACAACAGAGGGCCCACAGTGAGGTTGTATACCATTTGATCTCTGCAATAAAAAGGAGCAGAGCAATACCAACAAGGCTCCATCTACCCTTGTTAGGTCATGAGTGAATCAGCTAGATCTCACAATTAACTTTGTGAAAGGCTACCAGTAGGACTTCAGTACTAGCATGGCTATTTTGGCCTTTTACCATAGATTTGAGGAAATGGTCCATCAGCTCTGAAGACTATGTGGCCTGCAATATCTAGGGCAATAGAAGATGGAAGTTCAGTTGTAACTCTGATTTGTTACAAGTTTAAAGCAGATAGGTCATCATAATATTTACACAGCTTTGGCATAAATCATTTTAAAAAGAAGAAAATTTAAAAGTTTTTATAACAAAAAAGTGTGTATATACCTGATAAATTCCAAAGGCAACCCCTGACAGCCTTGTGCACATTTGCAACTGTTACCCAACCACCTATCTGTGTTAAGAAGAGATTTTGATCTTGACACGTACCCAATGAGGTACTCAGCTTATTCATGTTTATAAAATAATGTGCAAGTGTAGCTATGCTGCTTTGGCTGCATAATAACTGTTAAAAATAATAATAGTAGGAACTCTCTGTTTTGGAAAAGACCTTGTAAAGGTAAAGTTTCAGTCAGACCAATACTGGATCAATAGAAAACATGACATTGTTCCAAATCAGGTACAAATTCCTCAGTCTTGGCTCAAGCGTTACAGTTTATTACTCATCATGCAATCTGGACTGTTGAAAAATTAAATTTTGCAGGCCTTCCAACCTCAATTGCTGGATGTGCTGAGAACATATTCATTTGTGTATATATTTTTGGAGTTTTTTAAAGTGGTGAATCATTTTTAGCCTCAAGTGTTGTGATCATGAACTACAGAATATCAAAATATCAGTACAAATACTTCCAATGAAGTCACATACGCTACCAAATGATACACTGGTTGGAGACAAGTGGTCAACAGATCTCTCATCCATTACCTGTCTGACCATCATTGGAAATAGGAACAGTATGTCTCAATTGATTTTTACAGTATGGCTTAGTATAGAATATAAACACTTAATTTTGAAATCATACTTCCTTCAGAAATATGCATCACACCAAACACTGAATTTGCATATATATGTGAGAACTGAATATTTGCAATTGTTGCTGAGGCTGTACTTAGAGTTGTGTGTAATATTGTGAAGTGGTTGGGTACAGTGCATTTCCTTCTCTGCTAGAGACTGAAGAAATTCCCTTATCATAGTCAGTAGAACTGTATTAGGTTAAGAGGTATCCCATAATTTCACATTTCCTTCTTTTTAACGGTCTGTATTGGCGATGGTGGAAAGGAAATGTCACAATTAACCAACCTGAATTCACTTTTAAAAGAATTTTTGTTTACATATACAAATATTCAATGCTTTCTCATAATTTCCAAGAAACTCCAGATGCTGAGGCATTAAAGAATCCCACAATTTGTCATAAATGAACTTCTATGACATGAACTTACTCAGCTATATTTTGATTTCTTTTTATTCATGCATGCCCTGTCTTTCTCTGTAGCTATTCTATAGTTTGAGGCTCTTTTGTCTGCCTGGAATACAAAGAGGGAGACCCAGAGATTTCCCTTTTATGTTATGACATAGCCATCAGGTATTGCTTCCTGACTATCTGGCCTGCACACATCTTACCAGCATGAAAATAATTTTCTCTTAGGAATCTTTACCACGTAGTCCTAAAAGGCTTTGGAAATTCAGTGGAGGTAAGCAAAGGGAAATGGATTTTGATTATAGAGAAAGTACCTCCTTCACCCAAATGTACCCAGTGGGTTTGAATGGTGGAAATTTTTTGTTTTCTGCAAGATCCATGTGAAAGAGTGGCCTCACCACTGGAGCACCTTGTAGATAAGTGTGGGGTAGTGGCTGTCTCCCTCCTGACAATTGCCCTGGTCTTCTGGTGGTACACCGCTCCCTACGGTCAGCCCTCTGGCCAGGTCATGATTGAGGTCGGCGCCTTCCAAGTATTAAAGCTTCCCCCTTTTCCCCCCCCAAAAAAGAAACTATAAATTCAAAACCAGGGTTATCTGAGAAGTCTTTTGGCAGGAGCCTATTCTTCTTGTCTTCATGGAACCAGTGCTTTTAGTCAGTCTTCCTAGCCCTGGTCATCCACGTGATGGGGGCTCCGTGTGCCAAGCCAGGCTGCCTCATTGGCCCAGTATGGGGCTGGTATATCACATCTCCCAGTTGTCAGGATTTCCTGCTAATTTGGGAAGTTGCAGCAAAGTGGGTTCTGGTCCCCTGAGCCTCCAGGCTGGGGCCGACAACCAAAACTGGAATTCTGGCCCCCTGGATGGGGCAGAACAACAATCAGTTGGTAGTCCCTGGGCAGGGCAAAACAAACAAACAGTCTAAGGCCTCTAACCTCTGGACTGGGTTGTAGAGTAGACAGCAGCCACGCCTGGTGGCCTGTCGTAGGGGAACCCGGCCCCACCCTCCACACCAGGTTCTGATCCAGGGCCCTATGAAGTCGGGAGCTCCCAGTTAGGGGTTCAGGCATCGGCTTCTACCACAAATTGCATTCTGGGCATCTCCTCAGCTGGCGGCAGTTTGGCTTCCCCGAAAGTGTCCGCAGTTAGCGAGTCATCCACAGTGTAGTCCAGGTCCTTGGGCTCTACCGCCTGGAGCATCGCAAGCACCTCTACAGGAACTTGAGGTACACATCTTTCCTCCTTTGCAGCCAGCTCTGATTGAGCTGGGATGCCTCCTTTTATCTGGCTCTTCCACCTAGAGCATGCAAAGCAGGAGAAAGGGGGCGTGACCTCCCAGGCCCACAGTGATTGGTCTGTCCCGGTTGGCCCAGTGCACAGTTGGTGCACCCTGTCACAATCCCATGCTATGGGAGACTCATTTAGGTGGAAAGCTGTCTCAGACTCTTGGCTGAAACCACACTTCCTTCAGCAAGAGAAAATGCGGAGCTCTGCTCCCCTTCCTGGCGAAGAAGAGCTGTGTCTCCTCCTTTTAACTCTTCTCTCCACTCCTGAAATCTCCTACTGGTGACAAGGTCCACCGGCCTTCATTAATCCCTCTTTCTCAGTATGGAGCCTATATACCACATCACAATCCACTTATTCTTAAAGATAAAAAGGCCCTTCCTGACCACAGCCAGTAGCCGACCATGAGAAATTTTAATATCCCATATGTCTGTTGCATCCTGTGAAATATCTTCTCATTAAAGATATGCATGGCTAGAGAGAGATAATTTAGACCTGTTCAGCATCTATTTAATTTATGGCAATTTAGAAGAAGGCTTTAAAAACAAATAAAAACAACCTTAAGCTTATTTCCTATTTTATGCCTGCTAAAAAGATTGCATGATCCAGCTATTTCCAATGTTTGTCCCTCCTGTGGGTGAAATAGTTTGTGTACGTTTAAAGCAACTGCAAGGAATTGGAGCCAACACAAGAGGTTAGGTCAGAGCACAATGGATATTGCTGTTTGCAAATTAAAAAAACAAAAAACAAAACAAAAACGGCACAGAACAAAACATGATGCTTAGCATTACCCAAGGTTGTTAAGTCCAATTTGGTGCAAAATATCAAATATTTTTGCAGATACTGTGTATTTTTTTTTCAAACAGCAGCAGAAATTTGGATAAAAGCAGCCAGGAGGAGTTAGGTGCAACTCCCAAGGAAGTCAGAGGAGCCCATCCACTTGCAATTAATAGAGTGGTTTAGAATACATGTAAGTAATAAATAGAGCTGAGCGAAAAATAGATTTTTCTTTTTGCTGGCAATTGTGACAAACAGAAAAAAATTGATCAGAATTTTCCCCCCAGATTTTGCTGTTGTATTGACCAAAACAATTTGGCAAAATGACATGAAATCACAAAAGTTTTGGTGTCACTGAATCTTTTTTTTTTTTTTTGAGAAATGCAAAGTTTTGTGCAAAAATATTTGCCCAGCTCTAGTTATAAATTAGTCAGAAAACAGACCTATGTGACATGTAGTGTAACTTGCAGCACTGTGGCATTCAAGGACTATATTCAGATACCCTTACTCATGCTGAAATACTACTTTACTCAACAAAGAGCCAATGAGATCATCATGAAATAAAGTGCCCATGGGTAAAGGTATCGGAACCTGGTCCTAAATGAGTGTAATTTAAACAAAGAGCCAGTGAAGTAGGTAAAACAGCTAACGGGAATTTATGAAATAAAGCAACCCTGCTTCCCTGCTCCTCTCCCCACCCCACCCCACTTTCAGACTTAATGTTGCGTGACCCAGCAGTCATTCAATAAGATTTGTGTTCACTTACACCAGGGATGAATTTTTTTTTAGAATATGCCAAATCTGTACTTATTGCTCTTGTTTTGAAGAGCCACAAATGACATATTTGTACAAATTACACTGTTTTGCTTCTTATATCTTTGCCAGCAACATGCACTCAAAGTGTAAATTATTCAATTTATGTCCCTGCAAATCTCTAGCATCCACTGATATAAAAGGATGATAACGTGAACTATGGGAAATTGGATAGGTGACTTTTCAGGGATATGTGGCAAACATTTGCTTTGGTTCTAACCCCACTCCATCCCCACCAATCCCCCCAAAAATTGAGTTCTGGATCAAACACACCTAAAAAATTCTCAAAGAAAATCTAAACCTCTGAGTTTTACCGGGTTTCCATAAATCCTTAGCAAACAAAACTTGAGCCAAACTCAGTAGAAATTCAGCTGTCATCCACTAAAGCTACTGGTACTAGACCCAAAATTAGAGGAATTCAGGTTTCAGGATGCAAGTTTTACATAACTGTAGGAACAACCATGTCCTTTCAGTTCTTATCCTTGATACCACTCTTATTAACTGGATTCTGGACTGAGTTCTGGGTAGTACTTTGCTGGGGTGAAGCAAAAATTAGTGGTCCAGGCACTTAGCTGGTGTAAACTGGTGCAGCTTCACTGAAGGCTATACTACAAGCTGAGGATCTGTTCTATTGTACTGCAGCTCTTGGGGGTTACAATCCTGTGTGTAGTGTCACAGGCATTATATTCAATAACCCAGGTAGTTCACTGAACCATGACATTTATGGTAGGGCTTTGAAGAGCATTTACTTTCAGAGCATCCCTTCCATAGAGTTTCAGATGGATTTAAAACAAACCAAAGGATCTGCCTGCTTTTCAGAAACAGGTGATAAAATTAGCATCAACTCCTTTCTTAATGGTAAGTGGAGCAAGTACAATTTTACCTACCAGGGCCAAATTTGGTAAGGACTCATTACTGGCAGTGTTATAGCCATAGTTATCAGGAAGGCAAATGGACTGCTAATTTTGTCTGTAACCTGAGTCTTTGTGTCTCCTTTGCTAGAAGGAGATTATCAAATTTCTATTTACTTAGGTCACTGAATTCACAACATTCAAAATGTATCTTGTGCTGCTACTGCAATGCATTCCCTTGGCTTCTCACTAGCTTTGCCCCCAAATATGTGTGGGCTCTCTCATTCCACACATACTAGTAAGAATCCTTCTTGAACTTTTTCTGGAAAGTTGCCAGAGGGGGCTACGTAGCTAAACTTGGAAAGAGAACAGAAATCTAAGATAAATTTGGTATACATGGAAAAGCCACCCCAGGCAACTTTAATTTGCTTGACCAGCATTTACTTAGCAAATGATCAAAGGTCTCCTTGGCCTTGTCAGAATAGTGGGTGTTATAACATCACATGGATAGCCAATTTGAAACAGTTTGTCCAGTGCATGAGAAACAAACAGGCTCTTTTTCAACAAAAAGAAAAGGAGTACTTGTGGCAACTTAGAGACTAACAAATTTATTTGAGCATAAGGTTTCGTGAGCTACAGTTCACTTCATTGGATGCTCACGAAAGCTTATGCTCAAATAAATGTTAGTCTCTAAGGTGCCACAAGTACTCCTTTTCTTTTTGCGAATACAGACTAACATGGCTGCTACTCTGAAACCTGTCTTTTTCAACAGCAGCCTTTCGCAACTTCACTTTCTGCAACTCTCCTCATCCCACCAAGGATGTAAAGGAAAAGCAACTGGAAGAGTTTGCCACTTATTTGGTCAGCCCTAGATCCATTCTTTTAAGAGGACAGACCTTCCTTTCAACACAAATATGAGCACACTATACCCCTTCTCTCCTCTTCCAACAGCATGTTGGCACTGGCAACAAGGGACATGAGATGGCAGCTGTTTGAATATCAGCCTGACAGCCTGTATATATTGATAATGTTGAGGCAATAGTTCTACTACCCATTTCCCATGGACACAAGCGGTTCCAGTGTGCTGCTGTGTTCTGGCCTCTTTGTGGAACTGAAATCATGTGTCAATTGTACATTATGAAACCCAAAAACTGTAATAATCTGTTTACCTGCACCCTGTAATATAAATGTTGATGCATTCACACTTGCACTTTCAGAAAGAATGGCTGTGGTAATCTGGAAAGCTAAAATGACAAGTGAGTTCAAATGACAATTTTCTCCACTGACCTTTCTTGTTTCTGAAATTAATGGAAGCTGATCTTTTCACTGCCTGCCCTAATTAGACTAATGAAAATATTTCTGGGGAAAGCATTGAATAGTAGGGACAGTGATTGTTAAAAGACTAAACCTGAAAAATATCCCAACTATAAGCACAGCCAGTCATTATTCTAATGTACTTTTTTATAATTACTTGTGTCCTTTTAATATTACAAGAGGGACAGCCCTGAACCTCAATATTTTAAAATAAAAATATTGAACACTATTTTACCAGCTCTATTTGGCAATTAGAACTCCAAGTTGAGTTAAAAAGCCCTTGTTTAAAGAGGGGTGTGGCGGTAGAAAGCCTACCCCATGAACAAACGTTTAGGGATGTACTTTAAAACTCTTTTCACCATGGCTTCCAGTTACTGTGGCAGATTCCCTGGCCTGTTCAACTGCCATATAGCAAGGGGAACAAAAGGTACAAACATCTCCTCAAACAGATTTCTCTTGCAGGTGTACAGGCAGTATAACCAGGTCCTACACTATGGTCCCCATAGCCCCAAGAAGGAGGGTTAAGGGAGGAGGCATGATCAGAACATGCCGCTCTCCAGCTATCCCCAGCTGGTGGAGAGTTGCTTATCAGCTCACCTTAGAGCAGCCCCATAGCTGCTCTAACCTGCTCTGGTGATAGGCAAAGGTGATAGGCAGAGCTGTAACAAGTTCCCTGACAGCCCAGCTCTACTTTGACCTGCAACCAAAAGTGAAACAGCAGAACCTGGCCATGTATGTACAGTGGGCCACTGACCTCACTTCAAAATTCACCCAGGTCAAATTGCTGTTCTCAGAATGTAGGCCTATATTTATACTATGCATCTTTGTATATAGAGTACAGAGGGACACAATACATGTGTGGGGGGTGTGGAGGGAGGGGGACAGATGTATACATTTTCAGATCCTCACAAAATATTGTGTTTCAGTACACTTGGTTTTTTGAGCTTGACTTTTCAGATAACAGTGTTTCTTCCCCTCTAATTGTGACTTATAAATTTCAGGGTTTTTTAAAACTCATTCTGTTCTATATTTGTTGCACAAGACCCTTTTGCTGTCCTGTGAGGTGTTTTTTTGGGGGTGGAGGGTGGAGGAAAGAAGGAGACAGAGAAGAGTAGAGATTTGTAACAACCTTTTTGGGATCTAGCAGACTTTCTCCTCACCCCTTGCAGCTAGCCAGCTCCACTGACTAACATATATGTGTGTGTGTGTGTGTGTGTGTGCGCGTGTGCGTGTGTGTATGTAGGATAGAGGGAGATGGCAAAGAAGAGGAGTAAGTGATCTGTGGCTCTGCCTGTTCTTCACCCACTCACCCCTTGGGGGAAGCATCTGGCCTACCTCCCTACAGCATCCAGAGCTGAGGTTGGAATAACCTTAGGCCTGGTGTACACTACATGGTTAGTTTGACATAAGCTGCTTTGAGTTAACCCCTGCTGTGGAAGTGTCTTCACTTATATTTGGCCCCGCCAATGTAAGTGCCTCTATATGCCAATTTAGTAACACCTCTTCCCTGAGCGGCGTAGAGATACAGTTGATGTAATTAGGTCAGTGCAGCATTAGGGTAGACACTGGGTTGCTTACATCAACTGTTACTGGCCTTCAGAAGCCATCCCACAATGCTGACAATACAATCAATACAACCGCTCCTGGTGAGGATGCTGTGCCAAGTGTGCACAGACACAAGTGTCTTAATAACCGTGGTCGCTATGTACCTATGTAAATTGGGTTACCATAATTTTGTACTATAGACATGGCCTTAGTTCAGTCATGCAAAGGAGTTGGGGGGGAAAAGGACAGGATTAATACTCTCTCCCCATGCCCTTACTTGGAGGCATTAGGGCTACCTAGATGTGATCTCTAGGTGCTGAAAGAAGTTCATTCAAATGTTCCCTCCTGGACAGAATTGGCTAGTTGCATGGAGAAGGAGGGGACATGCATGTCACAAATTACTCCAGTGCAACAGGGGAATCCTGGAAATAATTGTGTTTGAGGGATGCTTCTCAGTTTCTTCCAGTGTTCCACCCATTACCCAGGGATGTGCCTAAAGATAATTTAGCCGTACTGTCAAGGCTCCTTCCCCACTCTGAATTCTAGGGTACAGATGTGGGGACTGCATGAAAGACCCCCTAAGCTTATTCTTACCAGCTTAGATTAAAAACTTCCTCAAGGTACAAACTTTGCCTTGTCCTTGAACCCTATGCTGCCACCACCAAGCATGTTAAACAAAGAACAGGGAAAGAGCCCACTTGGAGACGTCTTCCCCCAAAATATCCCCCCAAACCCTACACACCCCCTTTCCTGGGGAAGGCTTGATAAAAATCCTCACCAATTTGCATAGGTGAACACAGACCCAAACCTTTGGATCTTAAGAACAATGAAAAAGCAATCGGGTTCTTAAAAGAAGAATTTTAATTAAAGAAAAAGTAAAAATCACCTCTAAAATCAGGATGGTAAATACCTTACAGGGTAATCAGATTCAAAACATAGAGAATCCCTCTAGGCAAAACCTTAAGTTACAAAAAGACACAAAAACAGGAATATACATCCCATTCAGCACAACCTATTTTACCAGCCATTTAACAAAAGGAAATCTAACACATTTCTAGCTAGATTACTTACTAACTTAACAGGAGTTGTGAGGAGTTATGAAGAGCATTCTTGATCTGTTCCTGGCAAAAGCATCTACAGACAGATAAACCCTTTGTCCCCCCCCCCCCCCCACAGCTTTGAAAGTATCTTGTCTCCTCATTGGTCATTTTGGTCAGGTGCCAGCGAGGTTATCTTAGCTTCTTAACCCTTTACAGGTGAAAGGTTTTGCCTCTGGCCAGGAGGGATTTTATAGTTCTGTATACAGAAAGGTGGTTACCCTTCTCTTTATATTTATGACACCTACATGTTCAGCTGTATTAAATACAGTACAAAATCCCCAAATGACTAATTTTCTTTACTTTTCATTAAGAATTCTCCAGCAGTTGCTTTCACATGATCTGTCAGTTTCTAATGAAATATCACACAGGTGTAGTAATATATGAAATATTATTTATCACTCTCTTATGTATTCCACATAGGAGATGCATGGACAATGGAATAGATTGTATCAACTTGATTTACTCCTTGTGCATATGCTATATTTACAAGAAGGGATTTCACATGTGATTTATATTTAACTGTAAAAAAAAATCCACAGGAGATCTATCAAAAGTAATAGAAGACATAACATTTCCTATTTGCATCAGTGAATGGATCTTTAACAGGATAGCTCAAAATACTGCCATACAGCAGCTGTTGTTCAGTAGAGCAAAAATAATGGTTTGGGAAACAATGAATATTGCAGCTTCAGTGCTTCTGAACTAAATTCATGCACGGATTGTATCACTATTATACCAAATAGTCTCAGAAACCCTTAAATCTGTTAATTTACAATTAATTAGAACACTTCTTCATACCATAGATTTTCCTTTGGTGTGTCACAAACACTTGATGTGAAGTTTTGCTAGGATTTTAGGTAGTATGATTGTAAAATTCAAACTTACGGATAGATTTTTTTTTCTGAGAATATATATTAGAACTGAACCCAAATTAAATTTGAATATTTGCTAATCTGTGTATTTAAGATCTTTTTTGGGTTCAGACAGAACAATTTACATGTTAATCAAAAACTAGAGATAGACCCATATCCAGTCTCAGATCAGAACAAATCTAATTTTAAGGGAAATTTTGACCCAGATCAAAATTGCATGGCTGTTCCCTACCCTGGTGCCCATAGTATAAAAGAGTCTATTGAAGTCCACATTAGGAGTGGTCAAAAGTTTTCCACTGAAACTGTTTTTTGATGGAATATTAGATTTTTGGCAAAATATTTTCTGCAGAAAATTTCATTTTTTTTTGTTGAAAAAACAAATGCCCCAAAACTGAAGTAATTCAGCTGAAAGGCAAAATATATGAGTTTAGAAATGCTGCCACAGTGGCTCATGTCCTCATCTGTTCTCTTGGGTAGGCTCACCATCTGGGAAATATCTCCCATTATGCGCCATGACCAGGTACTCCCTCTTCTCGCTGAGAGGGGAGAACAGGATGCATCATTGGCTATGTAGTCTAACAAAGAAAACCTGAATAAAGGGGAGAATGGGAGCTTGAGTCACCTAAACTACAAGTCCCATGTGGCTCAATGACAGCATTTCCAAATGGAAATATTTTGGGATGTGGTTTTTGAATTTCTGCTGGAAATCAAAGTTTTCCATGGCAGATAGAGATAAAAATAAAATGGTTTTTATAGAAATTTTTAATGGGGAGGAGAAAACCCTCTTTTTAACCAGCTCCAGTCCATGTTACTACACAGATTGGTCAGGTGCTACTACTCACAGTTAGTAAGGGTGGCAGAACTGGACCTTGTCACGCTCAAATTTTCAAGTTTGCTCCCTTTGTTTCCAGAAATGAAACATTCAGTACAATCCAGCTGTGGTCTTCAGGTACAATCAATCAATCAATCAGTCAATAATGGAAAACTAGATTCTGAATCTGAACAGGGAAGATAAAGTAGAAGAGTTACATGTAAATTCTGGAGTCTGTACCCCCAGAAATATCATAGACTACTGAAGACTTGCAAGCATTATTGGTGGTCATCATTATCAGTGGTCTTTGAACATGATCCTGTAAACATTTACTACTCACAGTAGTTAGCGTATGCAGGAGGCTCCCTTTTGGGTCAGTAGGTATCTTACTATATGGAAAATGTTGTAAATTTATTACTGTATTCTACCTAAAAATTCAACAAAAATATAAAAATAAAATAACAGTACCAAATAGAGACTGGGGCATGTATAAATAATCTCTCAGACATACTTACACAGATTCATGTACATACATTTGTGTATATACACATCATGACCTTCCTGTGTCCTACATCTCAACCTGGATTTGGATCTGCATTTTATCACTGTCTCTTATCTCTATGGCATACTGAACTAAGACCTCAGGTTCAAATGCTCTGATACTTTTTGATTTTCACTCATCTCAATTAAGAACATTAGTTTAGCATGCTGGTGATTTGTCTTCTGAACATACACTGGCCAGGGGATTTTTGCATGCAGCTGTCTCTGCCACATTGTAGCTAGTTTGCAGGTGGCATATTAGAGCAGACGTTCCCAATCTTATCTTTCCTGGCACTCTTTCTACACAAACAGCAGATTGCATTGCAGCTGCCCTCTTGACCTAAAGAGAAAAAAAGTTGCACACTCGTGATGTTGGTTTTTCCTTGAAGGCTCCATAATGATTCAAACTGGCAAGTGAATCCTTCCTCATCAGCAGCATCATACCACTCAGCCCCATATCATCTTAACTCTCAGCCAGATCCTCTTACTCTCTTCAGTTTAAACCTTGCGGTCTACTCTCTTGCTTCATTAGTTCCACAAGGAGTCCTGCATTTGTCTTCTCCTGGCTGCTACTATTTCTTATATAGAGACTGAGGGAGGGGAGAAAGGCATTGATTCTGACAGGCTCTTGCATGAGCGCACAGGTATGGGGGGAGTGCTTGAGAACCCGCTCTCCCTTTTGTGCATGCCCCTTGCAAGAGTCTGTGAAAACTGCAGTCCCTGTCGGCAGCCACTACTCCTCTTGCTCATCTCTGTAGGCAGTGCCATGGATCTGCTACCTTGTCAGCACCAACCTGCAAGCAAAACCATGTATAGTGTGAAATATGGTGCAGCCCATAGAGCAACTGGGCTTTCTCGCAGCGCCTCTTGGCACTGTGCATCACTTCATTGCTTCCTTAATGCGGGCCAGTGTCCAAGAGACCTAATATAGACCAAAGAACGTAATAAGCTTTAACATCAGTGATTGGTGATGCTTATATAGGTGTCATGTTTCACGCCCCCAAAACCCATGATCATGTTCATTTGGTCTCTTTCCCTATGCCAGGTTAAATGCGTGCTTGGTGTCTCCTTTTTACCATTTTGATTAAAAACAGTAGTAGTTCTAAAACTCTTCCATGGAGTGGACCATTTCTTAACCTAGAGACACGTTTCTAGAACATTCTGTTCACCCAATCCCACCCAACCACATCATCCCTGAAGCAAATAGAGACCATAATTATATGAAACAGTAATGTTAGAACAGCACCAAGATATATATACACTTGCTTTCATTTGAGGACATATGACTGCTTGGTTAGTTCCCACATTTTTATCTGTGTTGTTTAATTCCTTCCCTTGGGTGTAGGGCTTGACATTTTAGTTCTGGATCACTTCATTGCCTACAGCACCCATATTTGTAATCTCAACAGCTATCCTTGTGCTTTGGTTCAATCCCTCTGTATGATTGCTACTGTACTCTTCCAATTTCAGTGTCACCACAGAGATCGATCATGGCTTAATTATGCCAAAGGATGACATGAAGCTGTCACACGGAATGCTGACTGCTTGATGACTAATGCATGCTTTACCATTGCATTAACTGAGGACCACATAAAATTGCTTCACTAATTCAGAGCAGGTAAAAGAAGTTTACTTCAAGAGGAATGTAAGGAGTATAAAATAGGAGCTGATTCTGTGGCCTCATTGTTATGCTGTGCCCGTTGGTGGATTCTTGACAGTGATGATTGAACCTAGAAACTCTGGTTCTAAAAGCTAATGAGGTGTAACCATCATATCTGCCTTCCATTCATGTAGATTGTCAGCTCCCTGGGGAAGGGAACATGGCTTGTTTCTCACTGATGTTTCATTAGCAAACAGAGATTGCTGGCGAGCTGGCAAGTTGTAATAAAGAGAGCTTTATTAAATGTGTTGAGAGACCAGTATTACATACTAAAGCTCTAGAGTTTGTCTGTTAGCAACCTCACCCAAGCATGTGGTCTGGAGTCCTGGTGTTACTCCAGAGTAGGTCCCTCCTGAAATCAAACCCTCTTTCTCCGCTTGTCATGCTACATTTGTAAAGTACCTTGCATGTATATGGTCCTACATATAAATGTTATATCACCACCATTGAAGGAAAGTTGGGGAACTTTAGTACTTCTCTCCTTAAATTTCACTTCCTGAAACATTCATAGCTCTCATATATACTCCGCGTCTTTCCACTCTCTCAAAGATGTCCTCCTGGTCACATGACTGAGGTTCATATCTCAAGATAAAGCAATATAATGTCTAGATTATCAATTTGATCTTCAGTTCTATCTCAGCTATTTATCATGCATCTGCAACAGTGGTATCAGGCATGCACTGAAGCTTCCACCTCCATCAATTTGACAGAAACTATTCTTTTATTTCAAATAAGAAGCACATTGTGTTGGTGAAACTGCTTTAGTTAGGGTGAGATTAGTGCCCCAGGGTCAAAATCCACCCTATGCACAGACCCAACACCATGATTATGCACTTCTTTAGTCCTACTTAGAGGTTTTAAGTGGGACTTAAGAACTTTGTTGTTCTGGAAGCTCTGTTTGGCTTCCTTGACATTATATTGGCTTGATTGACTCAGAGAATGATGAGAAATGCAATTATTCTCAATTATGAGAAACACAAGGATACTTTGGTATGTGAAATTTAAACATTAAGGAACAAATTCATTCACAGGAGGCCAGCACAAGGCCCAAAGCACCACAAAAGCTGCACATAAAGAATGATGCATATGCATTGTGTGGACTCTATGAAAAGGGGCAAGATTCACCTTTAATACACTGAAAAGCCATAGTTTACAGCCCCACTTCAGGCCTCACAAAAACAAGCGTTGCTTCATTGAACTCAATGGAATTACACCTTCTTGCACCAGAGATGAACTTGGCCTTGAATGAATTGTTAAGCTCAAACACTCATTTGCTATTTCTGTCTCTGAATTCCAGGCCCCGGACAAAGATGGGATTTACCTACCTACTGGAATAATCATATCATAGCTAATATTATTTCTCCTGTATCCTTTCCCCGCCATCACAGCTAAGTAGTTATTCAGAATAAACTGTAAAAATGACACCACCAAATAAAAAAACAAAAACACTCTAAAAATCCACCACACAGTATTCTTTTCTACGTCTGGTTTGTTTGATTTTTACATCCTACTTTTTGGTCTAAATATGAGATGTCAGTCTCTAAATAATCACAATTTTACTTCTCTCTTTTCTTTCCCCTATGTAAATTAGTTAATAAAAATAGGTAAAGACTGACAAGAGAAGAATCTTCTCTAAAGGTCACTAGTAAGGTCACCTCTGATGCAGAAGCAGTAAACAATGCCAGAGACAGAGGAAGAGCATTCTTCCCTCAGACAATATACTGATGTATCATGGGAGCATAGGGGGAAAAACAGGTTAAGCTAGGCTTTCTTTAAATGGAAGTCAACACATAAAGGGCATGCACATGCTGGACAATATAAGCCATTCCAGGGCATAATTTATCTTTGTCATGTATCAATGGAACTGGCCTTTTTTTGAAAAGCAATTTAATTAATGAGATCACCACAATGAAAAACTTAGTAAAATGAATATATACAGTCTACTGCTTTAGAAGATTTTCACCCATTTTAATATAGGTTTCAAATACCAATATTGATCATGCAATTATCCGATTTAAAAAAAAAAACTAAAGAAAACAGAATTCCTCTTTCTCTAAAACGAGCTAGAACTCTTTTTTAATATGGTTAAAAATTAAAGCTTGTATATTATGTTTCAGCAGGTGTGTAGGTTCCCCCACCCCACCCCTCCTTCTTGAAAAACACTCTTATGCTGTTCAAAAGGCCTGAGGCAGTTTCTACCCCATTTATTTTTTTGGATTTTTCTCAGCCCCATCTGTTTATTTTCTATGGAGCAATCATAGTAAAGCAGATAGCCAAGCTATAAAGAGCTGAGAGCAGGTGGGACTGGGAGATAATTTGTGAGGCACAATGTTATGTTCTGAGAATATAACATCTCTGATTTGATGACTTGACTGGTAATCTAATTTGCCTGGTATTATTTATTTAATTAAAAACAAATATATGTTGTGTGTCAGAGAAACATTTATTTGAGGCCAAATACTGAATGCCAACCTGAGGGGAGTCCACACACAGTATATCTAGGAAACTTACTTTCTACAAAGGAATTGCCAACTTATCTATTTTTTAAAATAGATTAAAAATGCAGTTTCCTGAAATTTTATAGTCTGTGGGCCTGATCATCTAAGATATTGAGCCCCCTCAAATTCCATCATCTCCTTTAAATGCAGTGGGCTGAGAGGGAGATCTTTAGTTTTCAGGACTGAACTCATTTGTAGGCCCCAAAATACTAGTCAGAAGACCAAAGCAATCCTAAATATTTTGTTGCATAAAGGTTTATGAAGCAATTTGTACATTAAATCTCATTAGATTGGATAACAAAACATTACAGATGTTATTTTAACTTCCCTTGCAGTGGAATACCAGAGGAGATTCAGGAGACCATGTGGTTATGCATACAGATATATATCTGTCTGTGCTACTTTACAGCTAGAATTAAGTTGGATAATTTGCTACCTTAGGGTTTTCTATGGCAAAATGTGTAATGTAAGCCATTTCAGCTATGAAGACTGAAGAGACTTCTATGCTTTGCTGGCTCAGAGCCAAAGTGTGATTCAATAAATATCTTCTCACCACACCTGCAGAACTGTGACCATATGACTGGCTTTGCCGATGCCCTCCAGCCTACACAAAAAGCCAATATGTGGCAGATGGCCATACTCCTAATGATAATAATGTGCTGCTGACTAAACAGGACACGAACCAATTAAGTAATGACTTACACACTGCGAGGGTTCTCTGGGGTACGGTAATAACAGCCTTGCATTTGATCACACATAAAGAAAAACCCACACTTCATGATTATACCTGCCAAGACTTTGCTAGTGAGAATGTGCAGACTCCAACTGCTGATAAAAATAACCAGTTGAGTCAGTTTGAATTCTACTGATTCACAGTGTGTAGGTGGACAAGGACCAGCTGATCTATAACCGTGTCATTGCCTTCACCAAAGCTAGTAAAGCGTGTATCAAGGTTTATTTTCTTTCATAACCTGAATAAAGAAACACTAAGGCCTCGTCTACCCTACAGGGAAAAGTCGATCTAAGCTACAAAATTTGAGTTATGTGAGTAGCCTAACTCAAGTTGAGGTAGGTTAGATCTGCTTAACGCAGGGTCCATACTACGCGATATCGACTGGAGATGCTCTCCCATCGACTCCCCTTACTCTTCTCGATCCAGTGGAGTATAGGAGTTGACAGGCAAGTGATCTGCCGTGTGTCGATCCGCCGGTAAGTGTAGACAAGCACTAATAGTAGTGACCAGTTAACACATACCTCACTTCTCAGGGTGATCAAGACATATCCAGTATTGCCAACCCCAAATGTTCAAAAATCCTGAGTCAGGCTCACCAAAAATCATGAGAGTGGCTTTAAAAAATGAGATTATGTAAAAATAATAGATTGTGTTCTTTTTATTTGCCTTCTGTTTTTTGAGCCTTTAGGATGCACTGGGGTCTCATTTTAAAGCTTCCTCCTCAGCCACGAGGGCTAGAAACTTACTTTTTTTCTAAGAATGAAGGCTGAAATTATCACATCTCCACTTGACTCCAGGAGCTGGGGCTTTAAGGAAAACAATCATGGGAGTCATGACAAAATCATGAGAGTTGGCAACACTACATATTTTGAACTCCATCAGCTTCAGTCATTTGTAGCTTGGCTTATTCCCTGCTGCCATCTCTCTCCATTTCATATGAGATGTGGAATTCTTTTTTAATGACAGAGTTTGTGACTTGACAGGTGTCTGCTTGGTGTACTCATACACATAGAATTTTAACATCTCAGGCAATATAGATTTCCAGAAATCTCTTTCCAGAAGCACAACCTGACCTCTTGGCTGCTAAAATGCCTGCAAACTCCATGCCTTTATTTCAAGCATATTTCAAACATATTTCTTTTTTTTGATGGGGGTCGGAGAAGAAGTATATTTAAAAGCATTGGCTTCAGTTCCATGGTGGTGCAAGATGGCATCCAAGGGCCAAAGAAGAATACAATTTTGATATAAAGGTCTTTTTTTATCATCCCGAAATTATCAAACAGTAGAGCAAGAAGTGTTTCTGTTCAGATAGAATGGAGCCTGATTTCCACCCTGTGCAAGTCCTCTGAACTCCTCTGAAGTCCTCCTTGAAGGGACTCCAGGTCCCCCTCACAGTACTGGCTTCTCAAATGTAGGGTTGGGCAGGCAGACACTTGTGGGGTGACAGAATCTACAATTATAATAGTAGCTTTGCCCTGTCTCCTCATCCCTTGTGAGGAGGGGTATATCATGGCAACATCGTGATGCAGGATACACTCAGCCAATCTGGCTGTGGGACATTTCTGTTGAACGGGCCTTCTGTGTTACCAAAAAATCAGACTGGTTTTGTCCTAGTTCTGCCCTTAGATGGATGCAATGTCAATTGAGTTGAATTCTGGGCTGATTTGCATCCCTCCAACCCTATTATGCGGTTTATTTTTTCTAGAGTTACTAAGTTTTTCATGAAAGATGCCAAAATCAACCCATATCAGCTGCAACATTCTCAAACGCAGCATCTCCGTTATGTTAAACACCAACTGATCAATGTACTAATTGAGGGACCGCATTGCTTTTGCCTTTAGTAGAGCTATCTAGCTGACAGCACACCATGAAAATTTAATACCCCAGTTTCTTCTATCTTAATTATTTCTAATGAGCTACTTGCTTAAAAAACAAGCAAATTCCAATATCCTGTCCATACGTTTCACAGCAATATCATGTTAACTGAAATTGTGTTTCTCAATAATTGGATGAATTTAAGAGAGATAGTAGATTATAAGGTCTATAAAGAGGCCCATGTGGTATGAGCCAGTTCCCCTCATGGTTACTGACAGGGAGGTTTAATTTATTCATTTATTTAATAAACATATCTTCCTCTCTGGGGCATAGCTGGCTTCAGTTAAAATGGTATTTCCAAAAGATAAAAATAAGTATCCTAATAAAGATACTAATTGGCAAATATGTTCTTTAGAGACAGCCATAAATTAGAATATTCCATAGCGACTAACACTACTTGTATTAACAGCTACACAATGCAAGACACAATTTCCCCATCAACTAATTTTGTATTTTACAATGTTCAGAATTCCAGACAAATTTTCTTTCTAATGTCAGTTAACACTGCTTTGATTATGAACAGAAAGGTGTTGAGAGAGGTTAGCTGCAGACCGAGAGAGCAAACGTAATAATTAGATACAAGTTCCAAATGACAAACAAACAGCTGTTAGAACATTGGAGAACTCATTTAAACAAAAAGAAAAAAAAACACAAATATTGAGAATTGAGCAAAGGCCAAAAATGCCAGGAAACAGACTGGTAGAAAGGCCAGGTTTGAAACTGATGAAAATCATGAGCATCTACAGAACGTGAGAGGTCTGAAATAAACTTTCTAGAATAAGAAGGATGTTAAAAAAGTGAACAATCACTTCCAGCCAAAGACAAAGTGTTTCATGCACAAGCATGATGGCTGGAAACCATAAAAAAGTAACACTGATGTCAATGGAGATATGCTGATTTACACTAGCTGAGGACTTGGCCCAGAGAGTTTTAGGGCTCAATCCTGTATGGTGCCAAGAACTCTAAGCCTGATCCAACAAAGCACTTACTCACACATTTAAATCCTTAAATTCTGATTCAAAAAAGCATTTAGGCACATGCTTAAGTCCTTTGAAGTCAAACCTCAAATGTTTCAGCTTAGAGTTACCCCAAGTCATCATGGATTTTGGCAATATTGTCATCAAGTTATTTATGAATAACCTTTTAAATTATTTGAGCAGATGTAAATATGGTTGAATAAAAATAAATAAATAGAAAACCTGTAGCACCTTTCTCTATAGGATCTAGAGTTCTCATCCTAAAAGTTGATTCATGTGGGCAAACTGCTGCAGCCATTGACCTCCATGAATCTGCATGGGCACCAGGGTCTAATGTTATAGAGAGAGAAATAGATACAACTGTGTGGATCAATTTTCGAGATCAGGGCCCAATCACTGTTTGTAATGGCTATTCTGTAATATTATTCAGTGTGAATTTTGGCATTTTCTACATTGATTTGCAAACACAAATAATCCCACCAGCTCTAGTTTAGCTTCATTTTAGTTTAGCATACAATAGTTTGATAATAATCCAAACCTCTTCACTACTATACTTTTGCAGCTGCCAAACTAAGCAGCAAGTCTCATGGGGATAGGGCTCACATTATTTCTTGTTATGTCTCTCTCATTCTCTTCATCAACTTCTCCTTTTATTTGCTCACTTAAGAGTCTCCAGAGATACTAATAGGTTGTATTAAGGATGGTAGGATAGTGGTGAATAGGGGTTGGGGAGGAGGGGAGAGAGTCTAGGATAGCACATGCACTAGTAACATCTAGCATAACAAAACTGACTTAAAAAAGTCAAAGCTTTAGGCAAGACATTGCATCCTACTCCTTGCTCCCTCATCTCCTCTTCAGGATAGCCACAGTTTCAGGAGAATTGGTAAAGCCTCTATGCGATTGCCAGGTCTTCTCTAGTGGTGTTACTGTTAATTTCTGAGGATCTCTCTGGTCTGCACAGTAACCCTAATTTCTTCCTCTCCTGTATATATGAATATTTCCCTTTAACAATCCCTTTCCAGACCTGGGACCTCTGTCTCAAACTATCAGCAATACATATCATTTATATAATTCTCTATTCCCCTTTTCTTTCTTCTGAAAGAAATTGTGCTGTTCTCTTAACCCATCCCTAAAGCAGGGAGAATTTGTCCCTTTTCTTTACTTTCTCCTTTAACCTGAAACACTGAGAAATTGGTATTTAGGTGTACCTGGACAAAAGCTCTTTCCTCAGGAGCTGAGCTGAGCCCCAAACAAAACTTTCAAGCTAATGAACTTGCTTCAATTAACAAGTAACTGTAATACTGCTAGGTTTCAGAGTAGCAGCCGTGTTAGTCTGTATCCACAAAAAGAAAAGGAGGACTTGTGGCACCTTAGAGATTAACACATTTATTTGAGCATAGGCTTTCATGAGCTACAGCTCACTTCATCGGATGCATTCAGTGGAAAATACACTGGCCGCTGTATTTTCCACTGAATGCATTGGATGAAGTGAGCTATAGCTCACGAAAGCTTATGCTCAAATACATTTGTTAGTCTCTAAGATGCCACAATTACTCCTTTTCTTTTTGTAATACTGCTGTAACTGAGTTAAGATTAAAAGGCTTAAATTTATTTTGATTATCCCACATACAACATTTTTGAGTAAATAGAGAGTACCTTACTTGATTAGTACCAGGAAAGAAAAGATGCAGCCAGATCCAGGAAAAGTGAATTTGTAATACATTTCCCTTCCACACCAACCACTCCCTAAAAGCATCACCATAGGCTCTCACTTGCTCAGCTGTGGGTGGTTTAAGGCAAGCTAGGTGCAGCAGAGGAAGGACAATAAGACTGAAGTAATTTGTGTATTAAGGAATAGGTCCTGAAACAAGCAGGACTTTTTTACTTCAGAAGCTACAAAGAAGTAAGTGGACCAGATTCTGGTCTTACACCAACATCCATTTAGTAACCCCAGACTAGCTTTTATGGGTGTAAATGAAATGAGAACTGCTCTAAATCCTATTTTTTTTTTGCCAGTGCTGTTTGAAAAGTACATAGATTTACTTTCATGTAGTAAAAACATAACTTATCAGGTGTGCCAGTGAATACATTTGCACCCCATTCCTTAATGCAAAATAGCATGAGTGATGGTACCTGACATCCTATAGTGAAATAGGAAGGGAAGTATTCTTAAAACACACACAAAAAAAAACCCCTCACGAGTGTCAGATAGTACATTAAAAAACATAGGCTTTCAATAAGCTCTCCTTCATCAAACTAAACAAACATCCAGTTGTATTCAGAATCTTATAAAGCAGGACATATTTAGCAAATGCTCCACAGTTATTTGTAAATGAAAACACAATTCCATGTTTATCTTAGAAGTGCTGCCACAGTTTCTAGTCATCTTTCTCATCTCCAGGCTGTATAGATACATCTCTGAATATAGATGTAATTACTTGGTTCCTATCTAGCACTTTTCATTGATACATCTCAAAGCTCTTTACAAAGGAAGGTAAGTGGTATCACCCCCATTTTACAGATTGGGAAATAGACAATTCTCTTTGCCTCAAATACACAGCAGCTGAGAGGCAGACTTGGGAGCAGAGCCCTTCTTGACTCCTAGTTCAGGGTCCTGTCCACTGAATCGCACAATCTTCCCTAAATAGGAATAAAGAATTTATTTAAAACTAAAGAGTATCATAAATGTTGATGTACTGCAGGGTACACTGGGGTCATACAATTAAAGAGAAATTGAGAGTTACATAATATGGGATTAGATGTAGGAAGAATTGGTGTTGTACTGGGTCTTCAGGGGCTGATTCTGATCTCACTTTCACTGGTTTTACGCCAGTGAGTTCAATGGAGTTACTCATGATATATGTCAGGGTGAGATCAGAATCAGACTCTCAATATGTAAAAGTGTGTCAATGCTTTCAGAAGCTGCTTGGCTAACTGCTACCAAATGAGCTCATTCCTTCCCTCCTACATGGCTGCTCTTCACTTCTAATTCATTTATGGATTTGAACATGATCATGGTAACTTTGGATAAATAGAAAGCAAAGCCATTCAAATTGCAATGTGCCAGCTGCCACATTTCAAAGCATTCAGTGATTTTTAACTAGAAAGGAAGAAAAAAGGCCCAGAGTGTACCAGTTACACATATAGATACATATATATTAAGGTCAGAAGGGACCATTATGATCACCTAGTCCAACCTCCTGCACAATGCAGGCCACAGAATCTTACCCACCCACCCCTGCGATAAACCTTTCACCTATGTCTGAGCTTATTGAAGTCCTCAAATCATGGATTAAAGACTTCAAGGAGCAGAGAATCCTCCAGCAAGTGACCCGTGCCCCATGCTACAGAAGAAGGCAAAAAACCTCCAGGGCCTCTCCAATATGCCCTGGAGGAAAATTCCTTCCTGACCCCAAATATGGCAATCAGCTGAACCCTGAGTATATGGGCAAGATTCACCAGCCAGATACCCAGGAAAGAATTCTCTGTAATAACTCAGATCCCACCACATCTAACATCCCATCACAGGCCATTGGGCCTATTTACCATGAATATTTAAAGATCAATTAATAGCCATATATTCTGAGGCTCAGCATTACAATACCTAACTCTAAGATGCTCTGTCACCTAGTAGAATCCTTGGCTCTGAGTGAGGTACCCAGGTGCCCTATACAATACATGGGGAGAGTTAGGCCCCTAAGAATTCACAGACACCAGCAGAATAAGCAAGGAGCAGCACAACCTATCCAGGCCTGAACTGAAATGAGAGAGAAAGGGTGGGGCCTAAGCCCCATCCCCCAAATAGAGTTAGACACCTCCCTCCACTTGAGATTCACTTGTGAGAACCCTCTGCAGGAGTTAGGCACCAAAGCCAGGTCAGCCCTTTCTCACAAAATACTGAGGAGGAGTCTCCCTTATGCCTCACAGATACAGGTTCAAATACCCACTGACTGATTTGGTACAGGGACTTGAACCCCAGTCTCCTTCATTTTCCAGGTGAGGGGTCTAGCCACTGGGCTTCAGCTCAGCAGCTGTCCTGTACACTATATTTAAATAGTGTAATTGGTGCAATGACTGGAACCTGGTCTCTCAGGTAAGAGGTACTAACCCCTGGGATGTAGAATCACTCTTTCACTCTTTGGCCCAATGAATATTTAAGTATTTTGTACAAACTGGGACAGCTTCATCAGATGAGAGTGAGAACGCCAGAATACCCTAGGCAGGGGTGAAAGTAAATCAAGTGACTTACTGGTACGCTGGGGCTAGCTCTGTCCCCCGGAAGGGGCGGGCGCTAGGATGGAAGGGGCAGGGCTGAAGAGGGTCAGAGCCATCCCACCTTGTAAGTTCCCCTCCTCTTACTCCCCCCCCCACTGGGGTAGCAGCAGCAGCCCAGGGCTCCGGGGCTATTTAAAGGGTCCAGGGCTCCCCTGCTTCTACTGCCCTGGTCCTTTAATTAGCCACCAGAGCCCTGGGGAAGCAGTCGGGCTACAGCAGCTATTTAAAGGACCGGGGCTGCAGAGGCAGCTGGAGCCCAGCCCTTTAAATAGCCCCTGGACCCCCTGCTGCCCCTGGAGCCCCTGCTACCCCAGGGCTCTGGAGACTATTTAAAGGGCCTGTGGCTCCCCTGCTTCTACCGCCCCGGTCCTTTAAATAGCCCCCGGAGCCCTGGAGTAGCGGTGGCGGGGCTCCAGCGGCTATTTAAAGGGCAGGACCGATAGAAGCTGGGGAGCCCCGGTCCTTTAAATAGCCGCTGGAACACCACCACTGCTACCCCAGGGCTCCAGCAGCAGGGCTCTGGAGGCAATTTAAAGGGCCTGGGGCTCCAGCCACTGCTTGGAGCCCCAGGCTCTTTAAATTGCCCTGTGGGGAAGCTGGGCTGCACCAATATGGTGCACTGGCTCTTGCAGGTATGCCGTACTGGGGTGTACCAGCTTACTTTCACCTCTGACCCTTGAGCAGTGGTTCCCAAACTTGTTCCGCTGCTTGTGCAGGGAAAGCACCCGGCGGGCTGGGCCGGTTTGTTTACCTTCCACGTCCGCAGGTTTAGCCGATCGCGGCTCCCAGTGGCCGTGGTTCGCTGCTCCAGGCCAATGGGCAGCCAGTAGTCCCTCGTGGCCAGTACAGCTACTGGAAAATTCTGTTAACATGTCTGGGGATGGAGCGGGAATCCTCCAGGGACATCTCCATGAACCTCTCCTGGAGGTACTCTGAAAGCTTTTGCAGAAGGTTTCTGGGGAGGGCTGCCTTATTTCGTCCTCCACGGTAGGACACTTTACCACGCCAAGCCAGTAGCAAGTAGTCTGGAATTATTGCAGTACAAAGCATGGCAGCAAATGGTCCTGGGTTTTGGTCACATTCAAGCAACATTCGGTCTTTATCTTTTTGTGTTAGCCTCAGGAGAGTGATATTGTTCATGGTCACCTGGTTGAAATAGGGGAATTTTTGAAAGGGAACAGTAAAAGGACCCCATTCATGCTGGGTTGTTGCACTTAGCTAAAAGGGATTATGATCACCTCAACCTCCCACCCCACCATAAACATCTCCCCCTTACTCTCACAGATATTATGGAGCACACAGAAAGCATCAATAACAATGGGAATGTTGGTTGCGTGGAGGTCTAACCTACTCAGCAAACAGTGCCAGCGAACTTTTAAATGTCCAAAGGCACATTCTACCACCGTTCTGCACTTGTTCAGCCTGTAATTGAACTGCTCCTTACTACTGTCCAGGCTGCCTGTGTACGGCTTCATAAGCCATGGCATTAAGGGGTAGGCTGGGTCCCCAAGGATAACTATTGGCATTTCAACATCCCCAAAGGTAATTTTCTGGTCTGGGAAGTAAGTCCCTTCTTGCACCTGCTCGAGCGGCCCAGAGTTCATAAAGATGCAAGTGTCATGCACCTTACCCTGCCATCCCATGCTGATGTCAGTGAAACATCCCTTGTGATCCACCAGTGTTTGCAGCACCATTGAGAAGTACCCCTTGTGGTTTACGTACTGGTTGGCAAGGTGGTCCAGTGCCAAGATAGGGATATGCGTTCCGTCTATCACCCCACCACAGTTAGGGAATCCCATTGCAGCAAAGCCATCAAGTATGACCTGCACTTTTCCCAGAGTCACTACCCTTGATAACAGAACGTCAGTGATTGCACTGGCTACTTGGATCACAGCAGTCCCCACAGTAGACTTGCCCACTCCAAATTGATTCCCAACTGACTGTTAGCAGTCAGGCGTTACAAGCTTCCACAGGGCTATCACCACTTGCTTCTTAACTGTCAGGGCAGCTCTTACCTTGGTATTTCTGCACTTCAGGGTGGGGGAAAGCAACTCACAAAGTTCAAGGAAAGTGGCCTTACACATGCAAAAGTTTCACAGCCACTGTGAATCATCCCATACCTGCAACACTATGCGGTCCCACCAAGGTGAGCTTGTTTGCTGGGCCCAGAATTGGCGTTCCACTGTATCAACCAGCCCTACTGCCGCCATGATGTCCCAATTGCCACAGTCTGTGCTTTCAGGAACGTCTGTGTCCATGTCCTCGTCACAATCGTCCTCGTGCTGGTGTCTCTTAGCCCAGTTCTGCACATACTCCAGGATAATGCGCAAGGTGTTTACAATGCTCACAACAGCAGCAGTGAGCTGAGCAGGTTCTATGCTTGTCATAGTATGGCATAGTCTGCAAAGGTAACCCAGGAAAAAAGGCATGAAATTATTCTCTGCAGTTGCTTTCACGGAGGGAGGGAGGGGCGACTGATGACATGTACCCAAAACCACCTATGACAATGTTTTTGCCCCATCAGGCATTGGGAACTTAACCCAGAATTCAAATGGGACTGCAGGAACTGTGGGATAGCTATCCACAGTACACCGTCTGTAAGTTGATGCTAGCCACGGTATTGAGGATGCACTCCACCAACTTAATGTGCTTAGTGGGGACATACACAATTGACTGTATAAAATCGATTTCTAAACATTGACTTCTATAAAATTGACCTAATTTCATAGTGTAGACATAAGGCTGTATCTTCCACTAAGGAGGCGAAAAGAAGATCTCATTCAGGTTGGGCTGTAATATGCTGGAAGGACTTAAGATGAGGAAAACGTCTCTAGAGAGCAGGTTATCTTGTTATTTAAGTTTAGGTTCCAAAGTACCTGTTATGATGTTATATGTAACCATTTGTTTCCATCTCTTACACTGGCTTTTATTTGAATCTCTATTCTTTCTTGGAAACATTCCTGTTTGTTTTATAATTGAACTCAAGTTCTATGTGTATTCAGGAGTGGTGGTTTAAGGTGAAACTAGTGAACTGTGGTACACTGTTCCTTTGGAAACAGAGGATCTGCGATTTCTGTGGGTATCCAGTGATCAAGGACTGGATCAGTGATTCAGGGTATCCAGTGATCAAAGGGGACACTCTGAAAGGACCCCAGAGGCTGAGATGCGTCGATTGTCAGCCTGCAAGGGCTGGTGTGGCTCAGAGGAGAGTGGCTGACAGGTTGCTTGTGTTAGGGAGTCCCAGGCAAAATTCCATTGTTCTGGAAGCAAGTGGTACAAGATGGCCCACAGCCCTGGGTGCCATGAAAAGACTCACAGCTCCTTATTTTGTGTCATCAACCAAGACGGTAGCAAAGTGGTGCTTAAATAACTAAGCACCATAGTCATAACACTGATGCACAAATGCAGGTTGGAAATCTTGGCTCTGTGGTTTCTAGAAATGGCAGAATAATGGACACTAGCACTTGTTTGGAATTATTTCTGTAGAAAACACAGGGGCTGGAAAGACATCCCAGATCCTACTTAGTTTCCCTCCTCACATCCAACCCTCTTTCCCCACTCCCCCCCACCCCGGGTAGTGCTGTAAACATATCAGTCACTTTCCATCTATATATAAAAGAGCATAGTATGAAAAAAGGGTTAGATAAATCCCATATCTAATAGTGGATTTTGTGGTCATTAAATCATGAAAGCTAGATCCAAGTTAAAAGACAGACCAGTGATCTCCGCAGTGTGGCAGAACAGCTAGCTTCATGTTATCATTGTCACTGAGATTTTATAGAATTATTATATCCCTTGTAACAGAATATTGACCAAAGTCTTGCAGAATTCCAGGTGTCCTGGCTTTAATTAACCTTTTTCATGAACGGAGCTGATGGCAGGGTGGGGCGGGGGGGGGGGGAAGTGGAGGAGTGAGGGAAGCATCTACACATTGCATGGGAAGTTTACAGTCATTTTATACACATTAATAATCTTCATAATACATAATTTTATGGATGAAACAGACACTATTTTACAGCTGTTCTTAAGAGAAAGAATAAGTTTTTCTTCATTAAAGACTAATGAATGACATTACGTTTAAGTGCTCGCATTAGATATGCTTCTTTGAATTTAATGATGGGGCAATGAGGCCTTTAATTAAATAGTCAAAAATTTCCACTGGGAGAAACAAAACAAATTTATCGATAGGATTTTCCCCCTAAAATTAAAAATAAAACAGAATCCATCTGCTAGATATTCAGTGCTTTTATCTTAAATTAGGCCTCACTACTAATTTGTCTTCTGAAGATTTGTTCCCCATTTCTGAAGTCTGTATGATGGGATCAAGATACATTTCATTTGTAGATGTAATATCTACTTCAATTAATGCCTAGGTACTGATCCCATAAAAAGTTTTTTCTGGGAAGGAAAATAATACACATTTCTTTCATAGATCTCTGACTTGTTAATGCATGACAATCTGTCACTTTGTGGCATACTATAAACTTCTTCATATGGAGTTTCTTTATCCAGTCAAAGAATTAGAGCTGAAGAAGCATTATCAGACTATGAAAGGATAGCCTGAAATTGGTCTGTTTCCAGCATTAGAGTGTGCTGTGCTTGGTGTCCACATTACCCTATGTTCATTAATAAAGTATCTATCAAAGACCCATCATTAGGGACTTGTTAGTGAAAAAAAAAGGTTCAATCTAGCTAAATTCCATTTCACATTCTTAGTAAAGTCCTCACAACTGAAAGCAATTAATAAAACTTTCTATATTCTCAAACATGAAAAACAGTATCAGGTGACACTTGGAAAAATTGCCTGACTAACCAACCATCTTATGTTCAGGAAGACTTTTATTCCTATGCACAGCTCCATAGCAATAAATTGCCACAATCCAAAAATAATTCATAGGTTTACTAGGATTATGAGCAAATGAGATTTAATGAAATCAATAGAGGAAGTCTGAAGTTTACTTGGTAACACCATCTTTATGCTGAATTTCCAAATTTCCTCCCTTTAATGTATTTTCTTTTAACTGAAGGACCCTGCTGTTCTTTAAAATAGATTTAAATTTGTTGCACACAAAGTGTATTAAGTTTAAAACAGGTACCATCTGTGTTAGTCTGGTCAATTTTCTATACCAGTTTACTTCTGCCTCCTGTGAAGTTTTTTTCAGATTCACTGTATTTCGTTATATGTCTGGTTTAGTGCACAAAAATGTTTTATTAAGCACTCGTTAATATGCACAGTGGTTGCCATAAATAAATCAACATTTTCCTACAGTTACCACACTGGGATACTTGAGATACTGCAGTATTTGCCTATACTTACAACTAGATCTGGATGAATCAATGATCTTTCAGTTCAGTGGCCAAACCTGGGGAGAAGGAGGGAGAAAGTTTCAGGTCAACTCAAAATGACAATTTTTCAGTTTTTCTTCACTGAAACAAAAACTGAAAAAGTTTCATTTTGCATGGGGACAAAACATTTTACAGTTTCAGTTGACCTGAAAATGCTTTTTGAGCAAATAACTGATTTCCTGAAAAAATTTCACTCAGCTTTACTTAAAAGAAATAACTATTATGAAATACCTCCAATAATTGGCAGATAACTTCTGATAAATGCTGACTTTCCAATGATAATCGCCGCACTCAGTTTAGCTAGTATCCTGAACTGTGTGTTTGCAGATATATTATCTATGTTTCCGTTCATTTCTTTTAATAAATTGGAAGGAATAAAAAAGGAAACCCAGTACATAACTCTATTGGAAAAGTTGAAGAGCAAAAAGAACAGCAAAAATACAATATTATTTTAGAAAATGATTAAAGAATGTTTGTTTTCAGTGTTGACTTCATTGCAAACAATGCAGCTCATTTCTATTGATGAGAGTAACAATGATTTTAAAATATTTATAAAGAAATCAAATATATTCATGAGTTATTCATTAGTTCAAGAAGCAACATGATTGTTAGTAATGCAGACACATTTTTCAAATGCATCCGATGAAGTGAGCTGTAGCTCACGAAAGCTTATGCTCTAATAAATTTGTTAGTCTCTAAGGTGCCACAAGTACTCCTTTTCTTTTTGCGAATACAGACTAACACGGCTGCTACTCTGAAACACCTTATAACATGACATTATTTTCCAAATAGCATGTGTTGGAAGTAACAGTAGCATACCACATAGACATGAAGTTTTATATAAAAATGTATGTGAATGTCCAAAGGCAGTGGTGGTCAACCTGCGGCCCACAAGCTGCAGGTTGCCCACCACTGTCCAAAGGGGTACATAAATATGTGTGTGCAAATTTCTTATTGATAACTACACAAGGGCAGATCTTCAGCCATTGTAAATTGTCATTGGACTATTGAAGTCAATGGAATTTACACCTGCTGAGGATATATCCCCCCGCCCCCATGTTCTAAATCTTTGTTCTCTATTATTGCAATGACACATGCATATTAAAGTGGACAGAGAACCAAAATCTATATTTTACATGCTTTTTTATGAATTTGTGGTATGATTTTTATTAATGTTGATCAACCAAAGGACCCAATCAATTTAGCTGGAATTGTGGTTGCGGAGCACCTCCCTTGATTTTAGCTATTGTCCAAAGCTGTTACTAAACACTGAAACTGAGCTAGAATTTCTGAAAAATCAAGGTTCTTATTTTCTTAAGTGTGAGTATTGTTAAATGAGAAAATTAAAAAACAAAACTTCACCAGGCAGCAGCAAGATATATTATCACATAGAACACTCATGGCTTCACTGCTCCATCTGTTCAACCACTGAAAGCAATTTTAAAAAAAATCTGCACAATTAACCCCCCGCATCAACTTAAACTCTGGCTAAAGTATGATTTGATTTAAAAATGGATCTATTACTAATAGGTTACTATTAACATAAAATCAAGAGAATGAAAAATAGCACATCAGTATCAGAGATATGCTGAACAAAGATTTTATCCAGCAAGGTACTTAGAAATATTCTTACTGATTAGCACGAGTAGTCCCATTGAAGTCAATATTACTCACATGCTTATATATCCCAATCCTGCAGACACTTATGTGCATGCTTAACTGTACTACTGTGGGTAGATCCATGGGTTTCAATGGGACTTCTTATGGTAGAAAAGTTAAGCATATTCATAAATATTTGTAGGATTGGGGCCATAATTAGGCACCTGCTTTAGTACCCTCCTGAATTGGATTTCAAGTGATAACTGATACCTGCAAATTCTTAAGTCAGGATTCCTCAAAATTAAAGCTAATAGTGCACGAATATTAGAAATTCACCAGTGCCATATTCACACAAATCTTACCCCCCAAATGCAACAACAGCAAAAATTTAATTAGCCACCAAACATTTGCAGGCAACCCCTTTAAATATTATAATTCTTTGCTCCTCACTCACTTCTGCTTGCAGCCACTATTTTATTTTATATAGCCGCTTATACCACACTTTTATCTGAGCACCTTCATTTAGTTTGTTAAGTGATGTGATGGACGTCTGTCACATATTGTTTGTTCTCTCATCCTCTCCCAAGGAGAGGGGTGTAGGTGAATGGGTGGAAGTGTATGCAGCAGAGTGTTTTGTTTTGGTAGAGTAGTTTTTTTCTTTTTTAAAAATATATATGTACCAGTTTATGGCAACTATGCCTGTATTCCTCCTCCATTCTCCCTTCAGGGCACTCACTCTAAGCACCTGGCTCCTTAGCCATCTCCTCTCTTAGGTAGAGACCCATGTCTCTTTCTCTCTCACTTGAGCAGGGTTTTTCTAGGCTGTGATATTCCCAGCATGCCAGACTGCCTAAACAGGACAGCATCTGTACTTTGCTTTCTGCTCTTTGCCCTTCAAAGAGCTATAATTTGCCAGAAGTTATAAATGACCACACCTCCTTTTATAAGCAAGCACATTTATATTTAAGCAGAAACACAATAGATAAAACATATAAAAGAGCTTATATGTATGCTAAAAGCTTACCAGAGGTCATACATCAGTCTTATGGGGACTCAGTAGGCCAGAGTCCTTCTAACACTTCTTAGGAAGGATTGGGGCTCCCTTCAGACAGAGTGCTCTGTCCATTTGCCGGCTCAGAAAGAAGTTAAACTCAGGCTATTTATCCAAAAGTCCCTTCCTTGTCTGTTGGTCTCTGGAGAATCCAGTTTGAACTAAAATATACAAGCCTCTCCAGGTGGTGGTACTTTTCTGGAGGTGTTACAGCCTGAGTGAATTTGCCTAACCACCCCGCACAGTTCTTAGATCTTGGAGGAGCTGTGGTCACCTTCCCCCATGAAATTACATGCAATTTTGGGGCCCACAATGGTCCATAACATTAATACAGAGAACATGAAACAAAGGGTGTTATCATACACACTATAATGAGAGTGGTCGGGTAAGGTGAACTGTTACCAGCAGGAGAGAAAAAAAACCTTTTGTAGTGATAATCAAGATGAGTAATTTCCAGCAGTTGACAAGAACATGTGAGGAACAGTAGAGGGGAAAAATAAACATGGGGAAATAGTTGGGCCTCTCGTTGGAGTCTTTTTTTGAAGTTTTTTCATTGTAATATTGTGACTTTTAGTTCTGTAATCGAGTGACCAGGTCAAAAAAACAGAAACAGACTTCAACGAGAGACTGCTGAATTGGAATTAATTTGCAAACTGGACACCATTAAATTAGGCTTGAATAAAGACTGAGAGTGGATGTGTCATTCCACAAAGTAAAACTATTTCCCCATGTTTATTTCCCCCCACCTACTGTTCCTCACACAGTTCTTGTCAACTGCTGGAAATGGCCCATCTTGACTATCACTACAAAAGATGTGGCTCACCTTAACTGATCACTCTCGTTATAGTGTGCATGATAACACCCATTGTTTCATGTTCTCTGTGTATATATATATCTTCCTACTGTATTTTCCACTGAATGCATCTGATGAAGTGGGTTTTAGCCCACAAAAGCTTATGCTCAAATAAATTTGCTAGTCTCTAAGGTGCCACAAGTACTCCTTTTCTTTTTGCAGATACAGACTAACACAGCTGCTACTCTGCAACCTGTCATTAATAGGGAAAGGAATTCCAAACAATTTTCTGGCTTTTTTGTAGTGTTGCCGGGCCGCTTTTACTCTCCTGAAAGCAGTATTCCTATCTCTGAGAAGGATGAAGGCATGCAATAGAAGTTAATGCTGCTTGAAACAATATTTGACTTCTGCATGGATATACAAATATTAGATTCCTAAGAGTAGCATGCTGCATAGAACAGCTGCTCCTCAACTTTCCCATTTCCCACTCAAACCCTCCAGAATCATGACTACATGGAGCTGACAGAGACGGAATATTCCTTCCTCCATGACCTGTGGAGGGTCATCTCTGGGTTTGGATCAGAATAGGGCAAGTGGCTGGACCGGGGGTTGCATATCAACCCCCTCATTGATCCATGTGTATTGTCTTTTTCCACAGAATCCCTTCCATTGTGGAGACTCCCATTTTGTAGGAGCCTCCAGGGCACATTCTCTGTGTCATAGCTCCAATAGAGCCATGCTGCTATGGGGCAGGAGGATTCTGGTGTCTGCAGGGATGCTGCATAGATGATTCTGGCCTTCTGCTCACCCCAGAAGAGCTGCAGGATTAGAGGGCTGGTTCCATGACCCATTGGGGGGGGGAAGGAGGGAGGCACAAACCCTCGACAGAGCAGTGTTGGGGGATTCTCACAGAGGATTTTCCTCACCTTAGCCCCCTTTTGTGTTTTTACCATGAGAAAGGATGACCCCGCCTCTTGTCTTCCTCTGATATTCAACAGTCAAGAAACACAAGAAAGAGCAGTTTTAATTTTAAAAGAAAAAGGGAAAAACAGTTTCAGTTTCTGAAACTGAAACCTGACTGAGTGAGTTAGACATGGTTGAACAAAATTAATAGTGTTTTGTTTTCTTATTGTTATTTCATTCTTCATGACCTTAACAGAAAGCACCTCCATAAATACTGGTAAGCACAGAGAAACAGCTCATTAAAAATTAAGACTTCCATATTTAATGATGTTTAAACCAATAGACTCTTAAGTCTGAGAAGAAAGAGCAGCATGTCTTGGCAATGCTATCCCTTCAAAGTAACAGTAATCTTTTGTCCCCCTTTGGAATATAACAGTGACTTATTGGATTTCAATGAAGTTACACTAGGAGAGGGTTTGATGGATAATTTTAACTTTTCCCTAGACATGATTTAATAGATTGCTCTCCGTGGGGCTTGTAGTAAGTTTTACAGTACTTGCACAAGTACCAGTTGTGTTAATTACAGCTGGACCAGAAGTTGTCAAGCCCTTCAGTGTTTGTAAGGCAGTGACCCTGTTGCATTTTTCTTCTTCCTGACTGAGATCCTTGAGGTGTGTGCATCTCAAAATAAGGTGAGTCTAGAAGCATAAATTTAAGTGCCTGATCTTTAAGTTGTTTAGTGCCTTCACGTCCCTTTGAAATCATGGGTATCGAAGGAGTTCAAAACCTCCTTGGACACATGGTGACACTGTCATCTTTACTGTACCTTGTCCCCATCCCAAACCCATGGGTGAAGTCCTGATCCCATTTACTTCCAGGATTTCACCCCCTGTGTTTAGCCCCCTGTTGAATCTTGTCCTAATTCTAGAGTGTCTTTGTTTTACTTGTTTATGCAGGACCTAACACAAGAGGGCCCCAATTCCTGATTAGGCCTCTACATTCTACTGCAACAGAAAGAATAATAATGACAACATGGAGGCATTCAGCATCTTGCAAGATCAGATCCTAGGTATCCTCTCCACTGCAGTGACCCTCCTGAGTGAAGTAGCTAAAGATACAATAATGCCTACAGAGTGCAAATTAGACAGACAATTTACCTATAGTGTATTCAATTTCCATTCTTCAGGTGTATTTCAAGTGAAGTGTAGTTAAATACACTGCTTATGTACTCATCTTAGGAGGAAATGTGTTAAGATGAACACCTGGAAATGAATCCAACTCATTTGCACTTTAACTATACCTCTCTTTGATGCCACTATTCACCCTAAATGCGTGCTGATGAAAACTCCTAGCAGTAGTTTGGCTTATTTTAGAGGAAGTAGGGTATTTATATTCAAGCCTACCTCTATTTTTAAGTCACTTAATTTCATTTTAGTGAACAAATATGACCTTGTCCAAACATTCACCTTGAATCACGTAATTTGTATAATAAATTATGAGATAAGTTCTAATTTTTGACCAAAATAATAGGCCATTAACATTTTCCAATTGTCTTGGATAACTAAGTATATGCAGTTAGATAATCTCAATATTTGCCGTATTTAAGGCATTTCCTATAGTAAATTTAGGGAAGGACAAGGAATTACTGCAGAAATTATGGTAAATTTATGGATTTACATTGGGTTGTTGTTTTTTTTTAATCCACCATTCTTTTTCTTAGAGATTTTGCTCATCTTGTTACATTTTCTTGTTCTTCATGAAATGTAAGTAATTCAAACACACAACAAAACCACCCTTTTGCTAAAGGTTTCCTTTTTGCCTTATCACATAAACATTGTTGTTTTACAGCTCAAATGTTAAGTAATTGGATTCCTCATGCCTGATTGAAGGGGAAAATATCTGCGCAAAGCTGTTAAAGAGAAGTTTTCTGAATGTTTGACAGCTAAAAATGGTGCTGGAGGTCTATAATCTAAAAAACACTGGAACTTGGTTCTTAGCTTTTTCTAGGTTGTGCCAAGTTTGATAAGGATTATATTTTGTTTTCTTATTTTGTATCACACAAGTTTTACAGTTGCAATGAACCTGTGATTAAGGTGGGAGTATTCTGTAGTGAATATTAATCTGTAACCCAAAATGCCTCCTGTATATTGGCTTACTAAAACATTTTTACCTTTTCAGACAAAGGAAGGAAAACCAGCTACATTCACTGCAATGAAATGTAAGCTTTCAATTCACAAGTATTCCACCAAAGCTGAGATAGTCATAATTTTAAAAGAATTAGACAGAAAGAGACCTATATATATTTGTGACATTAAAAAAATCACCATTTTGCAACTCACGCGCAGTATGATTTCAACCTGAGTAGCCACTTGTATGTTCTGAAATCTATTTACTCTCTGGGTTATATTAGTATGAAATCAGCTTTTCTAAAACAAGCAATGGGCCTGCTCATGCACATTTAGAACCAGACTGGGAAAGTTATTCATATGAATCGTCCTACTGAAGTATAAATTAAACACATTTCAACCACTGCAGTCAATGGGACTGCTTGGGTGAGCATTTGTTCATGAGTTCAGCATCTATTTTTCCTTCAGTAACTTCATATATATTTCATTAATTAAAAACAAACAAAAACACAAATGTAACCCCCATTGGGGTTTTGAATCATGTTAAATTTTTAGCCTCAGGCCTTCTATGGGCCAGATTCAAAGCCCACTGAAGTTAATAAGAGTTTTTCTGTTGACCTCAGTGGGCTTTGGCTCAAACCCTAAAAGCAAACCAGTTCATGGAAGTAATCAAGGAATTTTTATAAAGTAAAAAGGGGAAAAATGATAAAACAACAACCTTCTAATGCCAAATTTTAGTGCAAAAAGCCCCCAACACCTCCAACATTTTCCTCTTTATCATCCTTTACTTTATTGCTTCATGGACCTCATCTAAAAGATTCTCTAGGTAAAAAGTGTTATCATTTTGATGAGTGCCAGCCCTTTGACATGAGGCAGAAGTCTTTTCTTCTCTGACAGTAGCCCTGACAATGCTAAGGAGAAGATCTGGGTAGAACACGGTGGGGAAACTCCACGACTGATGAATCAGCGCTCCCTGCTGAAGGGCAGGCTGAAGATGCCTACCAGCTAAGTTTAGCGTCTTTTCAGTAGGTATAAAAATCAGGGTTCTTTTTTTTTTTTTTTTTAAAGATTCTTATCTAAAGTCTAAGGGCTGAAACTGAAACTCAGTCTCAACATATGTGTGATTGTTTCCCCCTGTACATTTTTTTCTTCAGTTTTAAGTTTTGGGGATTTTTCTCTTTTGTAATACTTCAGGCAATAATGTAACAAACTCTGTTCTGTCCTTACAATTGTAACAGGCAGATTTGAAAAGGTTGAGAGACCAGATAAAATCCCTCAAAGTTTAGAGGCAAAATTAGGCTGGAGAAGCCCCAAGATCAAGCTCTGGCATGAAACGTCCAGTGCTTTCCTCTTTTGATTGGAGTGAACAGAGCACACTATCATTATTATTGTTGTTATTATTATAAATTCCACTGTAGTACTTTTTCTATATGTCCTGGGCCTTGATGGCATGCAAAAATACTCAGATAAGAAACAAAAATAAAAAATAGTGGGTCAAGTTGTTAACTAAATATTTTAAAGCTGAAAAACCCAAGCTGTTCAGGTCAGTTCAGTTTATTTGTTTAGGGTTTTAGTTGTTGCTATTTTATTTGAATTTGTTTAGCTCTATCTGCCTAAAAGAGAGACTGATATAATTAAATTACCCTTTGAAAAATGCAAAAGGTATGCATTATTATTACTAGTTATTTATATCACAGTAGTTTATAGATTTCTCAAATGAGTTTAGGGATTCACTATGTTCGACACTGTACAAACGCATATGGAAAAAAAGATGTGTTCTTACCTTATGTTGGTTACCACATGGTAACTAACACAAGGTAAAATCCTTGAGAAGAGAGGCATTTGTCATTTTCATATGTATTAGCAGACAGAGGGTAGCTTAGTGTTTCCCTCAAACTGCTAACACGTGTTAATACTACATATTGTTCATGGATAGTGAAGCAGAAACAATTGGAAGATAAACGAATATAGAGATCACCCATAATCTGGAGAATTTAACAAGAAATACACACTGCTTAGCTACTGTTCAGAGCATAAACTGAATCAGACAAGTTGAAGGAAGAAAGCAAGCAAGTTGAATACTTTAATCACTTCATGTGTAAAAGGCTTACTGTATAGTTGCCAAAGCTGAGGATATTTAGAAAGGAGAAAATTGATTAGGAAGAGGTAAGCATGTACAAGTAACAAAAGAAGAGTAGGATACGAATGAATCAGAGGAACCGTTAGCATGGAATTGTATGTCAGGGACTGGGAGAAAAACTATATGTGATAAGAAATATTGAAGTCAAGCAGCAGCAGAAGAAAAAGGAGGTTGGAGACTCACATCAAGAATTACCCACAATAAGTCTTTACCTACCTCAGATTCTGATGCCAAGAAGATTTGGACTAAGTAAATAGTTGACTGATAGACTTTCAGAGAGGTGCGTTGGAGATTCAGTCTGTGGCACTATTCCTCCTGAGTCAGTGGGCCTAATTTTTCTCCCACTTGCAGCAGTATAAAGTAAGAATAATTCCACTTGTAATCAATGGGTTTACACTGATTTAAGTAGGAAGAGAATGAGGTCCAGCATGTCAGCATAATAGAAGGTAGGGGTAGCTGAACCAATGGACGTATTGAGTTTGAGAGGTAAAACTAAAATCCTCCTAACCTGCTGTGGTTGATTAAAACTTTAAAAACAGGGCAACTTTCATAAGAGTGATGGTGCCAATCTCAGTAACTTGACCAAATAGCAGCTCAAGTAATTACATTTCTTTCCCCTGCGTTACCTCTGCAGTTTCATTTAGTTATATAGTGAGCACCATTAAAAATGAATATTTACCACATTTCAGTTCTTACCATAGTACTTACTGTAGTCCCAGCACTAAGAAAGGTAAGTACTGTATGTTCTGAGGTCAGCAAAATACTATGGGCATTAACATGTCTGGCTCTTAATGCAGCTTACTCTTGTGTACTTCTTAACTTCCTAACATACACCTCGATGCTGCAGTCCAAGACACTCATGTGGACCCCTGTGCCTTTGTGGAGCTTCAGTAGGAATACACATTGATGTCAGGGTCCATCCATTCACATTCTTATTAAAGTCAATAGTGTTTCATATGAGGGTCCACCCTCATGTATCAGATTGAAGGATCAGCTCCTTGAGCTGTAGGACTGAGATGAATTTGAGGTAAAACATTCAGATTTAGATGAAATTTGGATACTTCGCTGGGTAAGTCTTCAATAATTAGAGGGGAATTCTGCCCCCAACCCTCATATAGCTTTAACTCATGTATTAGTGTTCACATTGAAACATACAGATCAGACTCACAATTTGGGCAGGTGATCTAGCGTAGACTAGTTCCTAAAATGGTGTAAAAATTGGAGTAGCTCCATTAAAATGAATGGAGATACACCTACCAGCTGAGCATCTGGCACATTTCATGTAGTGTTGCTGTGTGCTGTTAAATGGCTGCATTTTACTGTCAGGTGATGTGACCTTTCTAATATCCCTCACTTAGCCTCATAGTTTGTCCTGAAGTTTAATCTTAGGTGCTGATCCTGTCAGTTCTTTGCAAGTGCAGGATTATGCTTCCACAAAGCATCTTGTATTATTATGGTCTTACTATGCATATTAAAAGCTCAGATGAAAGTCACTATTGTTCAGAAAAGAAAAGTATGATTATCATTAGGATCATTATAATGATTTTCATTATTTCAATATTTGCTCCCCACAACAATAAAGGGCTTTAAAAAGCTTTACCTTTTCTCCACATGATATACTTTAAAAAGATCCTGTTCAAGACAGAAAAGTTTAAGTAATATAATAGGCAATAGAAAAATCTCTTACTATAATTAAGATACAGGTGAAGCAATGCTTATTCACCTTGTAAATATAGGAACAATGAGAACAAGTCACCTGAATGTTTTAAAATATTTTTTCTCATAGTTTATAATAATTCTCCTGGAAGCTTGAAATCTGTTTGCTTACCAAATATTCATTAGCTAATGTTTATACAGTGCTTTGAAAATGTGAAGCACTAAATATGTGCTAATTATAATTATAATTACTTTATTACTACCCAAACTGTTTTTTTTACCTGTCTTTTTTTCTTTTTGCAAGGAAACTCACAGAAGCTGGGCTAACATCTTAATTTTTCCTAGAGGAAAGGATTAGGAAAGTGTTTGCTTTGAAAAAAGAGATATTACCAGGGCCTTTCATATGCAGCCTAAACATAGTAGGTCAAAAATCAAATGTTGTGCCTGTCAGCCTTTAACAATGCCCCTTTTTGGCATTGCCCTTGATGGACTTCATCCTAGACCTGTTCCAGTGAATGGGAATTTTTAATTGATTTCACTAAGTTGGTTCATGCCCTATTTAAGAGGCTCATTGATGGGCTTCATCCTAGACCCATTCCAGTGAATGGGAATCTTTCCACTGATGTCACTGAGTTGGTTCATACCCTGTTTGAGAGGCTAATTTGTTTGGGCTAAATCTTTATGTTAAAAGAGATAAATCCAGTCCCTTTCAAAGGTTCTAGGAGGGACTGCTCCAATTTGGTTCCCCCAGATTTCCTGTGCCTGCTTGTTCTTAGTACTTCCTCCCTATCTTTTTAGAAGTGAAGGGTTCACAGCTGTACCCTTTTCTTCCTCACTATTGGTAGCCTGCTGCATGCTTCACACATTTTTCCTCCTTCATTTTTTTACGATTATTGGTTTAGTGTCTTCTTAGAGCAAATATTCCCAGGAGTGCACCGTCCTGCTCTTCACTAACACTTTTCCGACACAAACAGCAGATTGCATTGCAGCTGTCTTTTTGATATAGAAGGGAACAAATCCCACTGTGATGATGTTGGGGTCTTTGTCAAACTGGCAATAATGCATGTGGGCACCTATGCCTTTCCTTCCTCCCTCGTTGCTAGCTCTGCTTGTTGCAGCTGCTTTCTCCAGGCCTTTTTTCTTCTTAAGTCCCTGTTTCCCTCAGTCTCTTATTCCCACTGTTTAAAATTAAACTTTCCTATCTTCATTGTCTGGCATCCTGGAGCCTCGTTGTTGCCAACATCATAACATCCTACCTGCTCCCTATTTCATTTCCTAGTGGTGTAATTCAGTCATTTTGCTTTGTATGTGCATTTTTTCTGATATTTTAAGAACAAAATGGCATGCTTTTAATTAAAAGGTACATGTAAGGAGTAAGAAAGGGGCCAGAATGGTAACATTAACCATTGGAACAATTTACCAAGAGCTATAGCAGATCCTCCAACATGACCATTTTTAAGTCAAGATGGGATGTTTTTCTAAAAGCTCTAGTCTAGGAATTATTTTAGGGAAGTCTATGGCCTGTGTTATACAGGAGGTCAGACTAGATGATTACAATGGTCCATTCTGGCCTTGGAATCTATGAATCGCACTGGAAAATGAAGCCCTTCGTTCACTCACAGAACAAGTACAAAATGGATAGCTTCTCCTACATAGCCCTATCGTTCCAGTTTGACTGGACGAGACTCTAGGAGAAGAAGAAGTTAGTTCACACTCTATGGCCATTCAGTCCTTCCCCTCCCTTCTGAGTTTCAAGACTGTATACAGCAGGCAAGGCAGCCCATTTTGTGGGTTTACATGATGTAGACACATCTACAGACGACTGGACTAAGATCACCAACTGATTTTACATGAACCCTCAAACACTGTCCAGCTGTTAACAAGTTGCAGCCATTCTGGACCTGGACCTGGACAATGAGATCAGTGGTTTTGAGGTTAAAGGCACCATAAACCTTAAGCAAAACTATTGAGCACTTATGCAGCACTTTATATCTAAGAACAATAAACTAAAATAAAAAAGAATTTGCTGGAGCTGGACAGAGAAGGGTAATTCCATTTTACAAAAGATTATGATATTTCAAAATTTGGTTTAATCCAGTTTGGAACAAAAGCCAAAACAATTTGAAATTCTCCATGAAAGGGAATGGAGCCCCAACTTCCAACCCAGGGATCCTGGAAACGCAGGATCCCCAGCAGTTCCCTATCAACCTTCCTCGGTTCTGCATAACTTTTGTGAAATCTAACCACCTCTGCAAAACAATTTGAGTTTACCAAATTGGAAAATTTAGACAAAAAATGTTTTGTTGGATTTTTTCCAACCATCTTTGGAATTTATATTACAGTGAAGCTTGTGTTAAAGGTCCAAGCTTTATTAAGAGATCATCTGCCCTCAGCAACCACCCTGGCTTTCATGTATTTTTCAATGATAAATCATCTGTATCAAGTGGCTACTTCTCCAACAAGAACAATGACCTCTCGGAATTGGTCCTAGACACAATAGCCACTCCTAAGTGACCAGCAGAGCTTCTTTTGGGCTTTAATGTCAATAGGACACACAGAGAAAGGGTGAATCCAATGGTAAGTCACTAACCTAGTAACTGGGATTCTTATTGTGAGAAAAATTGCCTATATGGATACAGATGCTATATAACAATGATTTTCATTGTCATTCTGATAAATTTGAAAGGAACTTTTCTGTCAAGGGCAGAAATTTCCAAACGAAGAATTGCTTGGCCTGTTACCCAGTCCTAATACAATATTTCAACTGCTTTGTTTGCAAGACAATAGGGACCATTGGTCATAAGATGTTTAAATGTATTTTTATTTTTGCATATGGATGACTGTTGATTTGATGTAGATTTTTTTTTATTACGAATGTAGATTTTTGTAGTCCAGCTGCTCAGAAGTTGATTTCTTTTAAGACCTTGTCACCCTGAGGAAACAATTTTAGCCATTTCAGAAGTGATTTTTGTTCTTCATTTCAATCACTTTTGGGGGGTGATGAGCATGTAGTCTCAATGTGGTATGCAACAACTGATATTTTAAGAAGATTGCTGTTATGCAGGGCTTTTCCCAGATATGTCGCTAGCTGAGCAAGGACTGAATCTGAATGGGTCATGTTGCATAGTGATAAGGAAGAATATACCTAATTCACCTAGAGTCTCAGAAGGAGGTACTGTAAGGCATAGTGAGCATAGATTGTAAACCTTGAAAAGCCAAGGTAAGGTCAGGAAGTCTTTTCCTTTCAGGCCAACCCTGCCATATAAGAAAGAATCGCTAGAATCCCAGAGCCAGATGAACTCAGGAGGAGGAATTGATGACATCAACTGACAGTTGCTCTTGATCAGTCTTTTGGTAGCAATAAACTGTCCCAGCAACATCTGATTCAATAAATTGAGCCACAAGCAATATGCAATGATATACCTGCCTGTGTCAGGAGTCCCATTCTCCTTTCCTTTACAACATGAATAAGAGTTTCCTACAGCTTATTGGAGCTCCAATCTTTCCAGGCTGAATTCCTGTACTTCCTGAGATAAATGCTCCAATACGAAGGGGGTAATCTGATCACAAAGCAGATACTGAACTGGCTGACTGGTGATTAGGGTAAAATGGGCACAAAATCAAATGAAGCTGATTTATTGTGTAGTGTTGAATGAAAGTGTTGGGTGTGTCTTACCACTAGATGGAGTGGTGATTTGAGAAAAACAACCCTTACTGTTTGATTCTTCTTGGAGCAGACTCTAGGAGTCTCACCATAGGTAATCTGGGTAATAGCTTTTCACCAGTGATGGAGAAGGTAGTTGGCTTCTTTCTCAAAGGTTTCACTGTATATACCATTTGATTGCATGACAAACTCCTTTCTAATGCAAAAAAAATGTCTTGGATTAAAAGCTTCAAGCAGAAATTTAGTACAGGTAATTGATAAATGAGAAAGCAAGCTGACAGCCATAATGTAAGAGATATTTCACAGCCTTGCAATCTCGAGTATAGCAGCAATGAAAAAAGGTAGCAGAATGCTTTGGTATCTTGCTGGGGAACTGCATATAAATCAACAGAGATGGCCTGATCTCACTGGTCTGACCTCACCTAGGGCAAGCATTGGATTGGTCATTACAAAATACCTTGAGGAAAATATAGCGGATTTTGAAAAGGAATCGTTTAGAACAAGCAGAGAGAAAGTACATCACAAAGAGTTTAGTTATGGAAGAAAATCTAAGAAAATTGATTTGATCCTTACTGAGAAACAGTAGACTTTGTGATGATCTAATTGAGTTGTTATAAACTGGTACAACACATAGTGGGAAAAAATATCAAACAAACAACACAACCACAATAATACCAAACAGGCTGAGATGTGAAAGAATTATAGTACAAGGAGAATATGGAGAATTCAGGGTTAATCAGTTGAAACCAGACCAAAACTACTGACATTGTATAAGCCATTCATGATCATGACAGCTGTAGCTAATGTTCGCAACAAATCACAAGCAGTGAAACTTGCCTGGATTGGGGTTTTATTACTAACATGAAACTCTGATAAGGGACATTAAAAGATTCATTCATGTACATGGCCTTCTGCATAATTTTGGGGCCAGTTTTGAATGGTATCAAAATCATAATTTTTCAAAGGAAAATGTAAAGTTTCACATAGTTTTGATATAAAAGCTGCTTGAAATGCTGCCATACTGTTTTATTTTTAAATCCAAAGCACAATGAGAATCTTATGCAGGAGAGTAGAAAAAAGAGAGGGGAAAGGGTGAATATGTGCATCAAAAGAAATGGCACTAATGAACCACTGTGAAAAGAAATACTCCAGTTTTGCAAAGATAAAAACATCAGCTTTTAAGGCAAAGTCATATGTCCATATACACTAATTTGAATAGTTCTAAATTGTAAACCTATGTACCAGGTTACTGGACAGCTTCATAATTTAAGAAAGAAAGAAATTAGATAGTGACTCACAAAAACTGTTACATTAACCTTCTTGTAGATTTCTGCACAGCATGGTGATATCTGCACTGCACACACCACTGCCTAAACTCTAAAAGTCTTATCCCAGCTCAGTGTAAAACTGGATGGATTCTATGAAAGCAGATTTCAGAGCAGCAGCCGTGTTAGTCTGTATTCGCAAAAAGAAAAGGAGTACTTGTGGCACCTTAGAGACTAACAAATTTATTAGAGCATAAGCTTTCGTGAGCTACAGCTCACTTCATCGGATGCATTTGGTGGATTTCGGTGCATTTCCACCAAATGCATCCGATGAAGTGAGCTGTAGCTCACGAAAGCTTATGCTCTAATAAATTTGTTAGTCTCTAAGGTGCCACAAGTACTCCTTTTCTTTTTATGAAAGCAGAGTTTCCTCTGGTTTTTCTTAAGTCCCAGCCTTAAAAAAAAAGCTCTATGAAGACATCCATATGGGATTCCTCCCCAGTCATTCTATCAGAAGTATAGAATTTTCCTGCTCATGAAACAGTCTGTAGAACTCTCCCTCAAGCCTGGTGGATCCTGGGGAAGCCAGAATCAGGCATGTGGTAGCTTCATGGAAATGATAATACAGCTGTATTGTATTTTTTGAGTAATGGCAGCTGGGGAGAACTACATACAACCCCCACCCATGGCTTAGTCTTTTCTTCCCTCCAGGCTACCCAACTCTACCTCCTGTTCTGTGTGGGGTGCAGACCATGGTGAGCCTTGTCAGAACTTAAATATGGGTGCCACAGAGGCAGATGACCCTGTCCATTTTGTGCAGAAGGCAGAGATCCACGGATGGAGGGCCCCTTCCATACAGGTGCCCTGCTCAGGAATCTGAATGGGATATCTTACACATATACATACAGGGAGATAGAGGTGAAAAAGAATAAAATCAAACACTGTACCTCCCTAATCCTCTTACTCAAACGACTAGGCATAATGGAGCTAGTGGTTCTCTCCTGGCTTAGGAATCTGGATATAAACTGGTGGACAGTTTCAATAGCCAGGGAAGGGAAATAAAGCTTCAAGCACTAGTTATTATATAGATTTTTCCTTAGGGATTTTTTATTTCCCCTTCCAAATGGTCAGACAACAAAAGCAAATAAATTGAAATGCACTGGGCAATAATCCCCAATGAGAGGAGACACCCTTCTCCTTTGGCTCAGCTTCCCCTTCTTTTTATACTTTACCCTGAGCACCCGTATGACCAGCTGGGACCTGTTAACACTTTACAGGCTGTAGTGTCTTTGCCTTGTCCCACTGGGGTAATAGGAAACAGTCATTATGTCAGAAGAATAGCGGTTGCAGGAACTGCTTCATCTACAGATTAAGTGCAAAGTTTAAAGGCATGCATCTACAAGCTTCAGTCTTATTCTTGGAACTGTTCAGTGCAAGTATATTAAGCCTCAGGATAACAATGTCTACACATCATTTGAAGCAGATCAAATACCTCACATGTGGTCATTTTTGTACCTTTAAAAAAATTAGTTAACTTTTTTTTTTTTTTTTAAAAAAGAGCTCATTATCTAGTCACTTCCTATTTTTCTCCAGGGGTAAAAAGAAAGCTTGAGGAATTTACATAAAACTCTACTTTGCTGCTGTTTGGCTAAAATGGAAACTCTATTAATTGATTAAATTAATCTGAATTCTTGGGGAGGAAAGTTGATTGTTCACTAGATAAGATCACTTTTCAGAAGCCCACAAGCCCCTAGCAAAAATAACTAGTTGCTCTGCAGCTCATCTTTTTTTCATTTGGGTCTGGCCGGAACATTTTATTGCGTTGCTTCCAACGACATTTGTCTAGTCCTAGCCATTATGTACTTGTTCTTTAGCAAGTTTCTTTTTCTGATTTGTCAACAGTTATTTACTGGCATTTTATCCATGTATTTAACTACTATCACTTAAACTGGGGAAATCACAAACAATGAAGATATTTATTTAAAAGATGCATGTTTAATCTTATTCTGATCTGATCTGACCTGTCCTTACATGTTTCATGAAATGTTAATCTGCCACTTGACCTTAAAATATGACCTGGTTTTATGTAAACATCAGAAATAAAATTTGGCACTAATTGTATGCTTTCATCCCATCTAAAATCTATGATAAGTGAGACTATATAGTCATCACATTGACTCCTGTTTGTGTTTTGTTCTTGCCCTGTCAAACTCACAATGGGCTTGATCCAAAGCCCATGACAATTAATGAAAAGATTCTCTGACTTCAGGGGCCTCTGCATCAGGCCTAGTGGGATCTAAGGCAAGTCATGTGACCACTTTAATCTAAATTAATTCTCTTTTATGCCTCTCCACCAGTGGAGGGAGGAGTTAAAGCTGTAGTAAACAGGCAGCTGGGGACTCCCCTGGCTTCAGTCCTATACCACTAAAAACTATGTGTTTATGTGTGTGTATGCACACAGATCTGTCATTAAGAGAGAGATAGGCAGAGAGAGACGGATGGTGATTTCATTTTATAAGGTTGCTACTTTACACACCTTGTAGAGAAGGTTTTCCTGGGGGCATAGCAAGCAGAAAACACTGCACATTTTTGATCCATTATTTTAAAGTGTATATTAAGAGATTCATATGTTACGATGTTATCAATTGAGATTCTAGAAAAAGAGCTGTTAGCCATCTTTTACTTCAGCAGGACAACAGTCATTTATGCATGTGGCAGTGCACGAAGGGAGCTAAAAGAAAGTCGAAGAGAGGAGCAGAAGAAAAAAATGATATGCATTTTTACTAGTCACTAGTCACATAACATCCTTGTCATTTGAATTATTTAACTGTACGTTTGCCATTATATTTGCACTTCACGCTGTCACATACATCAGGGTACAGTTTGCTATTCTCTCATCTCATCTGATTATGTATAGCTGGCAATTTGTCAAATTTCAAAAGGCCATAATACACATTAAAGAAACAAAATGATGTAGGAGTCACCAGAAACATGCTCATCACAGTAAATATACAGGCATAGGGAGCTTCATGGCTCTCTAGCTCCATAAACCTGGACCTGAACAGAACTAGACTGTCCTGTTCAGGAAGGGACTATTGAATACAGTACAGTATCCAGGAACCATTACTTTAGACAACTGCACAGCAATGTCAGCTACTGCATAATTTGCATAATGCTTTATTAGCATTTTCAGAAGCATATCCCAGCCAGGATTGACATTCGTGCAGCTACTTCAGTGGATTTGAGGATCTGGCCCTTTGAGTTCCATATAGTACTAATTAAACGCTCTATTGTTATTTTTTCTGTTTGTTATAAAGTCTATGAAGAGGCAACTCAGCATGCACAAATTCTCAGACATGCAAATGCCATGGCCTCTAAAGCTTTATGAAAGTGTCTTAAAAAGGGAGGAACAAGGGATGGTGCTTCTTTTTTAGAGAGATTATTTGTATTCATTTTGCAGGTACCCAAATGCACAGAATGCAGGCTTAGAAATGCACACAATGGCCATAATAATAAAATAATCAATAACTCACGTATGTTTGTACCAAAACGTAATTTATGCTGCAAATAATGAAACTCATGGTGGGGGTGGCTCAGATTTCAACAACTCAGGTATAAATCAAGAACAACTCTACTGAAGTCAATGGAGTTACCCTGGTTTCAGACCTGTGAAAGTGAGTGGAGATCTAGCTCAATAGCTCAGAACAAAAGCAGTTTACTTCTGCTTTACACACAACCCCACTAGCAAATAAAAACGTGAATATTCATGCGTTAGTCTGAATGACAAGCATGAGAAAGGGACCAGACAATGTAATTCATCATTTAAAGCAAAAAGAAAGTGTCTGCCAACACTTATTGTTTATGTATAGCAATCGTGTTGGCTTTTGCACTCCAGCTAAGCCTTGTTCTGCTGTGCCTGGGCCAAATCCCACTCCCACCAGACTGAAGCAAGAGTGGAGCCACTGGCATCACAAGATTTACACCCCCAAATGCAGCTAGGAAAAGAATTTGGCTCAGTGATTGGGGTTTTGTTTCCAGATTACTCAATCTGTTTCATTGCAAATATGCACTCTGCTTGTTTCACTTGTAGTTGCACAGCTGTTCTCTTTCAGTGCGTCTCACAGTCAGTCATACAGATAATGGAAGTAATGACAAAGGGGGCTGAGTTTGGATTAGTGCATTTTACAGCAGATTTTAGCATTTAGTGGAAGGAAAAGGAATGAGCAGATCTCTCTGTCTCTCTCTTGGCTCAGTGGACTACATTTATTCCTGATTTCTGAATGGGGTTCTGAAAAGATTTCAGGAAATAATTTAAGGGTATTGGTTCTTTTCTTTATTATTGGATTAGAAATTGAATATCACTGGCCTCTACAAACCTAGGAGCAGAAGGAGGAATGAACCTGCTTTCCATTATGAGTAGTGTTCCACCTTCATATTATATTCTAGGCCATTTCCTCTATTTGCAGATCCCAAATACTTAGCCTCCCTGTCTTACTTTTTTTCTGAGTAGCAGCCGTGTTAGTCTGTATCCACAAAAAGAAAAGGAGGACTTGTGGCACCTTTTGTTTGTCTCTAAGGTGCCACAAGTCCTCCTTTTCTTTTTGTCTTACTTTTAGTTTTCATGTTAGATGTCAAATGAATTGGAGAGAATTTCTGAAGAAATGATTAGTGTAAAGGGAAGAGGCTACATATGACAGCTAAAATAAGACTTTATTCCCACAACCCTCTCAATTTTAAGGAGTGACTTGACTACATATCTTTCCATGTTGCATGAAGTCATAGACAGCTCAAGAGAAAGTTTGCAGAATTTAAGTGGATACTATGCTTCTGCCTTAAATGCCACAAATTACTTGAAAAGCTATTTATGTAAAAAACAACATATAAGGCAGGGGCTTGTACTTTATTGGATGGTTATGGAGGAGGTGAGCACCTTCTGTGCTAAACACATGTAATCAGGAATGGCCCAATTAAGCTATGTTGGCTTTACATCAGCTGAAGATCTAGCCCATCATTATTTCTTCAAAACAAGCTCAAAATTATACTGTAGCTATTCTACCACAAGTCAGTCAGAAACAAAAAGTGTAAGAATTAGACCAGGGCAATTATTGAAGTAATGAGATGACACAAAAAACAGATGCTTGCAGAAATCACCAACTGTACGGATAACAAGGTAGTCTGCTCTTGCTAATATTTGACAAAGCTTGTTCAACCAAAGGGATATAAAAATCATCAAGTATCATTATACCTATATTCTATAGGACAACTACAGTAGAGCAAAAAGGGAAAATAGTTTATTGCATTATACGTGTACATAATTGTTCTCTGTTTATGTTTAGGAGAAATGCTATTAAGTGTTTATGACAATGCTATCAATGCACTGCCGTCAGAACAAGATTTTGGTTTCCAATATGTGCTTGACGTGAACAGAACTTCCAAACACTTCAAAACTCTTTGGTCAAATTTAATGTAACAATTATAAATGCTTAATTAATGAAGAATAAAAGAATAATAGAAATTGCTTTCTTTACTGGTACAATTTAATAAGATGTGCAAATAACAAGTTTTAGCATTGTTTAAATACTTTTATGTGCTCTACTGGCCTCCAATCATACCGTCCTTGGCTTTGATCTTGTCAGATCTCATAATCTAAGCCGGGTCTGGTTTGATTTGGTACCTAGATGACAAAACTGTATATGTATATACAGAGAACTATATATATATATATATATATATATACAGAGAACATGAAAAGGTGGAGTAAGAGGCTAATTAATTAAGATGAGCTATTATCAGCAGGAGAAAAAAAAATTTGTAGTGATAATCAAGATGGCTCATTTAGACAGTCGACAAGAAGGCGTGAGGATATTTAACAAGGGGAAATAGATTCAATATGTGTAATGACCCAGCCACTCCCAGTCTCTATTCAAACCCAAGTTAATGATATCTAGTATGCATATTAATTCAAGCTCAGCGGTTTCTCGTTGGAGTCTGTTTTTGAAGCTTTTCTGTTGCAAAATTACCACCTTTAAATCTGTTACTGAGTGGCCAGAGAGGTTGAAGAGTTCTCCTATTGTTTTTTGAATGTTATGTTTCCTGATGTCAGATTTGTGTTCATTTATTCTTTTGCGTAGAGACTGTCTGGTTTGGCCAATGTACATGGCAGAGAGGCATTGCTGGCGCATGATGGCATATATCACATTGGTAGATGTGCAGGTGAATGAGCCCCTGATGGCATGGCTAATGTGATTAGGTCCTATGATGATGTCACTTGAATAAATATGTGGACAGAGTTGGCATCAGGCTTTGTTGCAAGGATAGGGGTAGTGTTTTTGTTGTGTGGTATGAGGTTTCTGGAGAGTATTTGCTTCAGGTTGGGGGGCTGTCTGTAAGCAAGGACTGGCCTGTCTCCCAGGATCTGTGAGACTGAGGGATCATTTTTCAGGATAGGTTCTAAATCTTTGATGATGCGCTGGAGAAGTTTTAGCTGGGGTGACAGCTAGTGGTGTTCTGTTATTTTCTTTGTTGGGCCTATCCTGTAGTCGGTGACTTCTGGGTACTCTTCTGGCTCTGTCAATCTGTTTTCTCACTTCAGCAGGTGGATATTGTAGTTTTAAGAATGCTTGATAGAGATCTTGTAGGTGTTTGTCTCTGTCTGAGGGATTGGAGCAAATGCAGTTGTATCTTCGAGCTTGGCTGTAGACAATGGATCATGTGATGTGTCCCCGATGGAAGCTGGAGGCATGTAGGTAAGTATAGCGGTCAGTAGGTTTTCCGTATAGGGTGGTGTTTATGTGACCATTGCTTATTAACACACATCCCATCATCTCAGGCATTGGCACCCTAACAGCAGGATTGTCTGGCTATGTGGACTCTCTTCTCAGGCCCTACACTACCAGTACTCCCAGCTATCTTCGAGACACCACTGACTTCCTGAGGAAACTACAATCCATCGGTGATCTTCCAGAAAACACCATGCTGCTCACTATGGATGTAGAAGTCCTCTACACCAACATTCCACACAAAGATGGACTACAAGCCATCAGGAACAGTATCCCCGGTCATGTCACAGCAAACCTGGTGGCTGAACTTTGTAACTTTGTCCTCACCCATAAGTATTTCACATTTGGGGACAATATATACCTTCAAGTCAGATGCACTGCTATGGGTACTCATATGTCCCCACAGTATGCCAACATTTTTATGGCTGACTTAGAACAACGCTTCCTCAGCTCTCATCCCCTAATGCCCCTACTCTACTTGTGCTACATCGATGACATTTTCATTGTTTGGACCCATGGAAAAGAAGCTCTTGAGGAATTCCACCATGATTTCAACAACTTCCATCCCACCATGAACCTCAACCTAGACCAATCCATACAAGAGGTCAATTTCCTGGACACTACTGCGCTAATAAGCGATGGTCACATAAATACCACCCTATATTGATGTTTCCAGCTGAAATTATTAAAAAATGAAAACCAAATTTTGCCAAGCCTAATCATCATCGGAAAATTGTTCTCAATTCAGTATGATGAAATTCAATAAAGATAAGTGCAAAACACTTCACTGAGAAAGGAAAAATCAAATGCAAAACTACAAGATGGGGAATGACAGGGTAGGCGGTAGTCCCGCTGAAAAGGACCTGTTATAGTGGGTTATAGTGGATCATAAACTGAACATGAGTCAACAATGTGATGCCGTTGTGGAAAAGGCTAATACCATGCTGGGGTGTATTAGCAGCAATGTTGTATGTAAAATGGGAGGTAATGGTCTTGCTCTACTCAGCAATGGTGAGGCCTTAGCTGGAGTACTGTGTCCAATTCTGGGCACCACGCTGCAGAAAAGATATGGAAAAATGATATGGAGAGTGTTCAGATGAGAGCAATAAAAATGATAAAAGCTTTAGAAAACCTGTGAGGAAAAGTTAAAAAAAACTGGGCATGTTTAGTCTTGAGAAAAGAGGACTGAGGGGGGACCTGATAATAGTCTTCAAATCTGTTAAGGGCTGTTATAAAGAGGACAGTGATCAATTTTTCTCCATATCCACTAAAAGTAGGACAAGAAGTAATGGACTTCATCTAAAGCAAGGGAGATTTAGATTAGATATTAGGAAAAAAACTTTCTAACTATAAGAGTAGTTAAACTCTGGATTAAGTTTTCAAGGGACACTGTGGAATCCCCATAATTGGAGGTTTTTAAGAACAGGTCGCACAAATATCTGTCAGGGATGGCCTAGATTTACTTGGTCCTGCCTGAACGCTGTACTTGATGACTTCTTGAGATCCCTTCCAGACCTACATTTTTATGATTAGTTATTATTAGAGAGCATGACTCTTTTCTAAGGATTTGAGTGATATTAGCCCAAGTATTATGGGCATATTCAAGGCCAGATAATTATATATTGTTTTCAGTCCATATCATTTTCATAGGACTGTCTATCTGTTTTCCTATGGAGGCTTACCCTGGATAAATTAGTGTATATGTCTTTATTTGAGAAGTAGTGTTGTATATGCCTCTTGATATAGATGCCCGGTGTGCATCCACCCCTTTGGTGGCTACACTTCAGTGATAGTGATGATTTCTACATACTAATATCTAACACTTCTATGGCAGTTTCTATTGCCAGAGCTCAATGTGCTTTACAGAAAGCAGGTAAGCATTACTATCTCTCTTTTACAAATGGGAAAATTCAGGACCCAAATTTCTGTCCCTGATTTACGAGCTAATCAGTTTCACTAAAAATATATATGTACAGATATTTTGTAAGACTTTGGCAAAAAGGAAGGACAATTTTGCTTTTACCTAATGTAGAGCACAATCCATCTCTCAGTGGCGTCAATGGGAAGTCGCCATATCAATGGGATTTTGATTGAACCCTACACTCTAAATTCAGAAGTCATTCCTATGTTTGATGAATACATTATCTCAGTAGTACTGAACTTGTTGTGTTTCAACAAGAAAAAAACAATACTTGGTCTCATGCCTAAAATAGTGGAATTGAATGTTATTTTCAGGACATGTTTTCGTTCATCATTTGTGTAAGTGCAATGGGCTTTTTCCTAGTGATGCTTTGAATGCTTAATTTCAGGACACATCTGTTTTTCCTCTGGAGTTAACTTTTTAAAGTAACCTTTCAGAAGATGAAAGCGAGACATGAAACATTTTCATTTTCTTGTAGAATCTCATTTCTCATCTCTCAAGAGATTGTTCCATTTGGGAGATGTCTGATTTACTTTAAATGATAGCAACTTGTTTGAAAAAAGAAAGACAGACTCAGGTAAAAAAGAAGTTTGTGAATAAAAAAGCCACACAAAGTGGAGTTATTTTTATTTTAATTAATCTGTACAAAAATTAGCTGTACAGTTTAAAGGCTGAAGCAAGCTAATGTTCCACAATTGACAGATATAATCAGATAATTACTGCTTTTTAATGAATATTAAAACATCAAATATTCAACCCTTGCAGCTCACTTTATTTTTAATATACTGCTGTAATGTTTTACTTTTTACCCTGATTATAATTTGGGAAATTCAATGAAATTCACCTTGAGTGAAATTCACTCCAGTGCCAAAAGCGAGAAATAAGGTGAATGCACCACTCAAGTCTCATGTGAGATCTAAAAATAGGGCTTAAACAGGACATAAGTGGTACATAAACTTGTACTGACCCATGCCTTCATGTCTTATGAACAAGCTAACCTTTTCCCCATGTCCCTGAGCTCAGGAATGTTGTGAATCCAAGCAATTCTACTTAGAGGAGTATTTAAAACATTAGAGGCCATAGGTTTGTGGCAAGAAATAAACTAATAATATTCAATAATAATCCCAAAGACATACAAGCACTCCAGCGTAGCCAGGTGTCAATTGTCATGAATTCATCTCCACATTCTGCATTAATGACAGGAAATGCCATGTGGCTACCAAGCAAAGCTGAGTTGGGGGAGCAATGGGAGGAAAAACAAAATTTGATTCCATTCCCTGGCACAGCAGAGCATGCTAATTACAGATTTTCCATTGCAGATTGATATTAATGGAATGGATGCAGAAAATAGTACTTTTTATAATATATTGCAATTTTAAGGCACAGTCCTGTTACCTATTGACAAATAAGTTGTCTGTGCTGTTCATTTCAACAGCACTAAGCATGTGATTAAGGTTAGAAGGATGGGACACTCATTCTGTGTGTGTCATCTGAGATCCTAACTCCCTTTAGTTACAATAGGAGTGGGGCACCTAAATACCTTTGAGGATCCAGACCATCATTCCTACAAAGTTTCTTGGAAAAGATATTGCTAGAGACCCTATGCTGACTTTCCCTATCCAGTGTCCTTCTGTCCTGCGAAAAAAAGGAAAGGGGGAGAAGAGAACAGGAGAGCAGAGATTGTGTTGAGAGGGAGGGGGCTGACAAACAATCAGTGAACCAAATTGTTGTCTTGGTCAATAACAGCAGAATTTAATAAAGTCTATTTATGTCCTTCCTGGCCTTTCATTCAGCCATATTCCATGCATAAAAAGTCAGGATTGTCAGTGTTAAGGTAACAAGGGATTTTCATTCAGAAATTTCTTTTTGGCTGGTATCAGATGTAAAAAGCTGAATGCAAAGAAAGAATACTCCACCTTTGAGATGAAATTTAAATATAAAATAAAAGTGACCTATTTTGGGAAGCACTTATACCCACTGTTTGGGGCCCAGTCAAAAATCCCCACTACTTTCTTGTTTTCCTTTTTCATTCTCTCAGGCTCCTGCCACCCCACCCCATTGTTTTTTTTAAGGCACCTGATATCTTTATACCCCAAACTTGCTGTCCTCAAACACCATAACCGTAACATTTATTATGGTCACACAAAGTCCAGTTTTCTTACAATACTGTTTGCTAATAGAAAATGATGCCCATTTGTCATAATCCATTGGAAACACACTTCACTGTGTGTTTGCTTTTCCTTGCTCACATGCCCAGAAGCACAACTGCAGACTTCAAAGCTTTGGAACAATGAGAACCATGATCCAAATTATGGTATGTACTTTTGGCAGGACTCTAAAGGCCCTTTGATGTCAATGTGAGTCATTTGGTTGGCATTAGATATGGCCCAAAACAAGCATCATAACTGTGCAACATTCAATAATGTTGTGCCTTGTTCGTTGGTATTAGGTCTATATTATGTGTGCAATCTATGTTCTGTGTCTTTATATCTGAGGATCCGGGAAATATCTCATGACATAATACCCAAGGGTATATTACCTAAGTGTGTTCAATGGCATCGAAAGGGTGAAACAGCTTCAAAGGCATCCTGGGTAGATTAAACCAGAGTGTCAACATCAAGAATGCATTGTGTTGATGCATTTCTCCTGCTTGATAATATAAAAGCAAACCTGTCTTTCTAGGACCTTGTCTTGCACCATTGTAGTCAGTAGGAACGTTGCCACTGAATTCAGTGGGTACAGGATCAGGCCAGAAAAGGGGTGCTCCAAAGCCCATTTAATCAAAAGGAGTCTTTTCCATTGACTTAAATAAGGCCACTAGCGAGCCGCATTGGAGACTGCACTAGTATATGAAACGTATTATTATCCCAGGCACTTTTTTTATTTTATGAAGAAATGCAGGGGGATAATGATTTACAGACTATACACCTTTTCAGCTGTAGGGAGGAAACACATGGACATGACACAGCCGTAGTTCTGATGATTATATTTAGCTTTCTCACTAAAATATTTTAATTTTTTTTTCTATGCCATCTGAGCTGCCTTAGAAAACAAATGTTAATTTAAAAGTTTTTGAACTCATGATATTTTTACTTTTCATTACACAAACAAAATCCTCCACTGATAATTTGCATTTCTTGCAACTGGAGTCACAGATGTTATCTATGTATATATAATGTAGTTGGATTTCAATATTTTTGCATTTACTATATATATTCTTTTCATGTTAATCTCTGTTGCCATTAATTTTGAGCATTTGTGCATTAAAATTATTCCTTTTATTCCTATTTATTAACTGTTTAAAGTAGTTTTAACAGGAGTGTGAATGTACTTGTATTGATTTTATATTTACTTAGGTCTTGATCCTGCAAATATAATGCTAACAGACCCTGGTCGACGGCAGGCAGGATTGAACCTGGGAGCTCTGGAGCTAAAATGTATGAACATTTACTGCATGAGCCAAAAGCCAGATAACTCTTCGCTGAGGCTCTAGAGCAGACTCATTAATATCTCTGTAAGTGGTCTTCGTGCCACTAGATGGGACAGACCACCACACACAGGGCGCTTGTGGGTTACACAAACACTTAGGCAAATGCTTAATTATACTACCATGAATAATCCCATAGAAATCAATGGGGTTAATCACGAGAATAAAGTTAAGCATGTGCATAAGTGCTTGCAGGAGAGAGACATTACATTTTATATTTGAATAAATTCTCGTTCATTGGACTCTGATATTCTCTATTTCAGAATAAAGTTTTTATTCTCTAAGGCATATGCATTGATTAGATGATTGTTTATGAGTGAATAAATATTGTTTCTCTAACCTTTTAAAAAAAAGAGTATTCCACTCACACTCAACCAGTAGAGCAGCTCAGCTACATTAGTAGGAGTTAAAATTCAGAATTTGCTGGAGTCCTTTTTTGGTTTTACTGTGACTACATTGGGCCAGATTCTTCTCTGGTTCACATTGAAATCGTACCTCTGTGATTAAATTCTATGGGTCATGCCTCTAAAATAGTGCATCTTATCTTCCACTTACCAGCTGAGGATGTACTCTTTAGGAGAGGTTAACATGATTATAGTTCATTATCTACTTCCCGAAGAAGTGCAATCAAGTTAGAGTCCTGTTCATGGAAGAAAATACATCTCAGCCAAAAATGGAGGATAGTACCACCAACTCTTGACTTGAATAAAATAGGGTATGTTAAATGAGACCTTATTCTTGTTTTAGAGAAAATTACAGCTATTAATTGGCTACTCAGTCAGAGTTTAGGATACACAATGAAAGCAGGTTGGTCCTTATATATTGTTGATAAATATAATAATAATAATAATAATAACAACAACAACTGAAAGGCATGGAGCTTCTGGAGGGATTCAAAGAACTGGTGATGATGTCAGACAGATGGGCAAGAGAGATGATCTTAGCTTCTGTGTTTTGTATGGACTGGAGTTGGATAATGTGGATGACAGGGAATCCAAAAAAAGGGGATTATAATACTCATGATGTTAGATGATGAAAGCGTGGAAACGAGTTTCATTAGTATGAATTGAAAGAACAGATCAGCTTTTAGAATGCTATAGAGAATAAAGCAGCAGGATTTGGACACTGCTGGATATATTGTGAGAGGAATTAGTCAATGGTAAAATGCCCTACAAACTTAGCACTGTACACTATCAATAGAGCATACATTAAATGTATTAAGAACTGGCTAACTGACAGATTTCAAAAAAGTAGTTGTCAATGGGGAATCAGCATGAAATGAGGGTGTTTCCATTGCAGTGCAGCAGGGCTCTGTACTAGACCTAACACCATTCAATGTTTTCATCTGTGATCTAGAAGTAAATATAAATTCACTTCACCGCTGATAAAATTTGTGAATGATGAAGACTGGTGGAGTGATAATGATGAGGACAGGGCAGTCATATAGAGTGATCTGGATCATTTGGTAAGATGGGCCCATACTTTAAAAAAATAGAAAAAGAGTTTTAATACAGCCAAATGCAAAGTTATACACCTAGGAACCAGAAATGCCACACTCACAGACTAGGCAGGAGGTTCTGTATCATGGGAAGCAGTGACTGTGAAAAGGATTTAGTGTTCATTGTGGAAAAGCAACTCACCTGAGCTCCTATTGTGATGCTCTAGAAAAAGAGGCTAATACAATATTTGGGTGTATAAATAGAGTGGTATTGAGAAGGAGTAAGGAGGTGATTTTACCTCTGTATATGGCACTGGTGAAACTAATACTGGAAGACTGTATACATTTCTTGTTTTGCCATTTTAAAAAACATGTTGAAAAATCAGAGAACATGCAGAAGAAAGACACAAAATGATTTATGGGCTGGAGAAAATGTCTTATAATGAGACACTTAGGGACCTCAATCTTGTCAAGTTTAACATGTTTTTTAAGAGGTGACTCAATTACTGTGTACAAGTACCTTCAAGGGGAAAAATTACTATGTGCTAAAAGGTTCTTACATCTAGTGCAGACAGGTACAACAAAACCCAACATTTGGACCTGATTTTGGGTCAAGGTTCCATGTGTATAAGACTAGATACCTCACTGCGATATATTGAAAGAACCAATGTCTGGAAGCCAGGGGTGAAAGTAACATTAAGCACTTACTGGTATGGTGGCCTGGCTACGGGCCCCCAGAAGGAGCAGGTCCTTGGGCTGAAGGGCCTCAGGCAGGGCTGGGGGGTGTTAACCTCCCCCAGCCAGCCCATCTGGGCTGCCTGGCCTGCTGCTGGGAGCCCAGGGTCCTTTTAAATCGCTAGAACCGGGCCAGCTGCCCCTTTTGCCCCCCATATTGGCAGTCTAGGTGGGGCAAAAGGGGCAATGACATTAAAGCGCTGTCACGGGCTCCTTTTTGCATATGGTATTGGTGTCCCCTTTTTACCAGTACGCTGTACTGGCCCACTTTCACCCCTGCTGGAAGCTGAAGCCAGACAAATTCAAATTGGAATTAGGTGCACATTTTTAACAGTGAGGGTGATTAACAGTGGAACAAACTCCCCAGGAAAGTGGTGGATTCACCACTTCTTGATATCTTCAAATCAAGACTAGATGCCTGTTTGGAAGATATGTTTTAGCCAAACACAAATGATTGGGCTCAATATATGGGTAATTAGGTGACATTTAATGTCTTGATATATCTAGGAGGTCTAACTGGATGATCTGATGATCCTTTCTGGTCTTAATCTCTGTAAATATGAATGTATAAATGACAGAGATGATGGTGGTGTTATTAACAGTGAAGGAAAATGGGATTTTAGATACATGAAAATGTGACACTGAAAATGTGCTCTCTTCTATGTCTATTGATTCCAACCCACTCTTGCTGAGCCTGGGAAGTCAATGAGAGTTTGCCATTAATGTCAATGGACACCAGACAAGCGATAATTCCTTTCTGTTCTCCCACAAATTTTCCTGCATGCTCTCATCCCAAATGTCCGAATGAGAAAATCCTATATTTAATGACATGGCACATGGGATGGGTTAATTTTGTTTGTGCCAGCAGTACAGTGGAAGATGCATCTATTGTCTGACTTAATGTTACTAAGGTATCTTTTGATTAAATCCTATAATCCAACATTTTCCTGATTTATACTATCCCTTGATGTCATACCAATATATTTTAGTGGATTACATAGATAGTTAAAAATAGGTCAGTCTTTGAGGGATGCTTAATTGTATATGGACTGGATACTGCAATCTATTTTTAGAAATGAAATTATAGAACTGTGGAAAAGCTTCTAAGCACCTAAAATTATGTAGATCCTACTGAATTATATTACAAATAACCTGTTATCCCCCCTGGTACTAATGAATGGGTGGTCCTGAAAAACTACACTGTAAAAGAAAAAGAGTAAAATATTTGGAGCTATCTGTTGTATCATATGCAGACTGTCAAAGGGAATCCACAGATGCTTTAGGGCAGCTTTCTATTTGCTTTGCACTACTCAAGCAGTACAAAGTTGCCATAGGACCAGACTCTTGGCCCTGGCTATCTCAATAAACTTATCAAAGACCCACTCCATTGCTCTGTTACTGCATGCAGCAGATGCCATATGGCAGGATTAACTTTTATAGCCCTTTCAAAATTAATTTTTTTTTTTAAAATGATTATTGCAGCTGGAAAAATCACCACATTCCAGCCTTTTCTCTTCTACAGATTCCCAAGCCTATGGCAAAAAAGTTTTCACTTACAAATAAGAGGAAAGGGGGTTAATCAGCTATAAAGAAGATATATTAATGTTTGGAATTAAGTTATTAAAAAAAAGGAAAAAAAGACTAAATTTTAAAAGAAAAGAATAAACCAGCCCCTTTCTATTGTGTGAAACTTAAATGATCCTGACTGATGATCCTGTTCAATATCTCAGTCTTTCTTATCTGAATTTTAAATCCTTGAAAACTTTGACAAGCAGGATTTGGCAATTTTATTTTGGCAAGTGCAGCCATGCAGCCTGATGTAGTGTTATATAATGATTAAAACCTGGAAAAATACATGGAATATGGAAGGAACCAAAATTGCAGTTGCATCCTCCGAGCTTGTCTATAGCAAAGCCATGGCTGTAATAAAAAATGAACTAGATGGTAATGCATGAGTAAACTCTTCAGATGTTACAAGCTGACTTGTGAAAAGAGGAAAATACAGCGGCGCTCATTAAATGATGCTTTATTCTGGCCATTATTATTTAATTCTTCATAGAGGAGATGGAAAGCTACTAACACACATGTGTTTTTTTCCCAGCATTGTAATTTAAACAACATATGTGTGCTTCAAGACCATATGTACACAAACAGAATCTGCACCATCACTTTCATGGTAATGAAAGGAGACAAAAACATTTATTTTCTTATAAACTGAAGATTAAAGAGTCTTTTATGCCATAAGAACTGTGCTTATGTTAGAAATGTCTTGGGAAAGAAAGTTGCCTATGAGCATCGATGTCAATAGTTAACTGTTTTCATTTGAAGAACATTTGTAGTATAGAATATCATCTGCTATCAGTGTGCTCTCTTCAGAAGTAAAAAAATCTTAATCCAGTCCATTCAAGCACAGAAAAGTTGCCAATCCTGCACAGTTTGGTGCTTTTCCAAGTACCAAAGACAGGTGTAATGGTTCATAGAATATCAGGGTTGGAAGGGACCTCAGGAGGTCATCTAGTCCAACTCCCTGCTCAAAGCAGGACCAATCCCCAACTAAATCATCCCAGCCAGGGCTTTGTCAAGCCTGACCTTAAAAACCTCAAAGGAATGAGATTCCACGACCTCCCTAGGTAATGCATTCCAGTACACCTAGTGAAAAAGTTTTTCCTAACATGCAACCTAAACCTTCCCCACTGCAACTTGAGACCATTACTCCTTGTTCTGTCATCTGCTACCACTGAGAACAGTCTAGATCCATCCTCTTTGGAACCCCCTTTTAGGTAGTTGAAAGCAGCTATCAAATCCCCCCTCATTCTTCTCTTCTGCAGACTAAACAATCCCAGTTCCCTCAGCCTCTCCTCATAAGTCATGTGTTCCAGTCCCCTAATCATTTTTGTTGCCCTCCGCTGGACGCTTTCTAATTTCTTCACATCCTTCTTGTAGTGTGGGGCCCAAAACTGGACACAGTACTCAAGATGAGGCCTCACCAATGTCAAATAGAAGGGAATGATCACGTCCCTTGATCTGCTGGCAATGCCCCTACTTTTACAGCCCAAAATGCCATTGGCCTTCTTGGCAACAAGGGCACACTGTTAATTCATATCCAACTTCTCATCCACTGTAGTAACCCCTAGGTCCTTTTCTGCAGAACTGCTGTTTAGTCATTCGGTTCTTAGTCTGTAGTGGTGCACGGGACATGGGATTCTTCCGTCCGTTCATTTTTTGTTAAGCTTTTCAGTCTTGTTTTGTTTGCATTGATTGTATGGTATTGATTTTGTTTCTAATTAATTGTTAGGGGTACCCAGAATGTAAGGCAGGCAACAGCTGTGTTTTTATAAATCCAAATAAGCAAAGATATAATAAAAAGCAGAGGCCCTGGGCGGTATATCCCAGCATAAAATTTCCTTTATCTTCTAGCGTGTGTGGTTATGGAGAAAAAATGGGGCCATCAGACAATGGACAGCTATTTTCCAACTCCTATTTCCTTCACTGAAGGACATAACCTGTATGGGGCTTCTCTGAAGATCCCTGCAGCTTCTAAAAAGTATGTTTTGTGGAGGGTGCAAGAAAAGGGAAATAGAAGCATAAGGTGGATAGGTGTGGGACGAATCTTTGAAAAGAGGTACAACCCTATTGGACTACACATATAGTTAACTTATTTGGCTCCCATTACATTAGTAGAGCACTCCGCAATTTTTAAGGCATTTATCCTCACAATACCCCTATGAGCTAAGGAACTTTTTACATTTACAGATGGTAAATTCAGGCACAGTAAGATTGAGTGAATTGCCGAAGATCACACAATAAGTCTGGCGAAGAATAGGGACTTAAACCCAGGTCTTCTAAGACCTCGGCTAATGTCTTAACCTCTGGACCTTCATTACTGCTACCTGGTCTGGCTTCCAGTTTCTATTTTAGCTGTTCATTTTTGCCTGCTTTAATGCCATATAGCTTTCTAGAATGATTTTTAATGGGTTAATTTGGATAGTGACTGCTCTAATTAGAGCAAAAATGTGTTGTTTCAGTTGTTTACTGTTTACATCTTACATTCCCACTGGAATAGTGAACATACATGAGCAACAAATCTACTTACCACCCTGCTGCTGTGTGCAACCATGAAATGAGCCACAGGGAACATGAACAGGAACTTCAGGAAGTGACACAGACTGTAATTAAAAGCTGACAGTGTGAACAGAAGGTGAATTCCTCTGAAAGCCCTTTTAAAGGAACCAGGCCATTTTCTGGTTCCTTTCCCCCTCCCTCCTATGTTTATTAAATAAAAAAGATCCTTGAAAAACTATGGTCTTATGCAGTTTTATGTGTTTCCAGTTTCAACAGCACAATACAGATGGTAAGTCACCCAATATAAAGGCTTATGATATTCATAACAATCTGGAGCTTAAACTAGTGATGAGAGACCCTGATAGCTAAATGACTGTTTTATATATGGATACCAGAAGCTATCCTTTGTACCTACCCAGATTCTACACAGGCCATCTACAAACATCCCATGCCTTGACCGTCCCAGCACAAGAACCAGAACATTAAAATATATTAATAATACTTGACTCTTATTAATAGAATTTTCCCCAAAGTCCTTTACCATGGTGGCTGGTATCATAACTCCCATTTTACATAGAGGAATGGAGGCACAGGGAAGTGAAGTGTATTGTGTAGGTCACCTAGCAGATGAGCCAGGAATAGAACCCAAGTCTCTCAAATCCCACTGTAGGGCTCCAACTATGAGCCCTCCCACTGCCTCCCAATAAAACAACAGGCATCTTGAATTTTGCTAAAGCAACTTAAACTTGCAGCTGACAAAATTGGGGGAGTGGTAAATAATGAAGTGGAGAGGTCACTGATACAAGGTGATCTGGATCGCTTGGTAAACTGGGAGCAAGCAAACAATATGTGTTTTAATACAGCTAAATGTAAGTATATCCATCTAGGAACATGTATTCACATCTAAGAATGTCAGTCATACTGAGAGAATGGAGGACTCCATCCTGGGAAGCAGTGACCATGAAAAAGACATGGGGGTTGCAGTGGATAAGCAGCTAAACATGAACTCTTAATGTGACACTGTCCCCCAAAGAGATAATTTGATCCTGGGATGTATAAACAGGGAAATCTTGAGTAGTACTAGAGAGGTAGTTTTCCTCTATATTTGGCACTGTTCTACGGCTGCTGGCATACTGTGTCCAGTTCTGATGTCTATACAATTATAAAAGGATGTTGATAAATTGGAGAGGTTTCAGATAAGAGCCAGGAGAATGATTAACGGATTAGAAAACAACCTTTATAGTGGCAGATTAAGCTCTGTGAGTCTATCGGGCTTAACAAAGAGAAGGTTAAGGAGTGATTTGATTACATTCTATAAGTACCTTCAAAGGGAACACATATTTAATAAATGGGCTCTTCAATCTAGCAGAGAAAGCTATAACATAATCCAATGACTGGAAGTTGAAGTTAGACAAGTTGACTAGAAATAAGGCATACATTTTTATCAGCGAGGAGAATTAATCATTGGAACAATTGATCAAGGATCATGGTGGATTCTTCATCACTGATAATTTTTAAATCAAGCCTGGATGTTTTTCTAAAATATCTGCTCTCGGAATTATTTTTGGGAAGTTCTATGGCCTGTGTAACACAGGAGGTCAGACTAGATGATAACAACAGTCCCTTTGAGTTTTGAAATCTATGAAAGTTAAAAGGCACAGCACTTCCAAATTCCTACACATTCCCTTTTGGTCACTCAAAATCTATTGGTTTTTATGTGCACTACTATATCTCTATGGAGAGAACACAAGTTTTCCCTTTCAAAAAATGAAGCTATTTTAAACTCTGTAAAAAAAAAAAAACCAACCTGTTAATTAAGAACATTCACCCATCACTAGATGATGCTGTTGGAACTTGGTATCTGTTGTTTTTAAACTTGTAGACATTTAGCCAGCAACTTTTCCTCAAGCATTGAGTCTGTACAGACTCAAGTATGTTTGTTTTGCTTTTAACTTACCTGTGATTAGTATTTACTGTTGGGATGAGACTTACTGGACAGCTAATAGACAACTTTCCATTTCTTCTCATACCTATCATAAAATGGGGCTGTTAAACATCACAGAATTTGCTGAGAAGCAGTACATAGCTGGCATGATCTACCCCACTGTATGTATTCCTTGCCTCTGAATGTCACCACTTGGCAACTCGAGAAGGAGCGATATGATGGAAACTCCCCCACTCTCCCAGAAGTGCAATTGAAGCAAAGCTACAAAATCTGGCTGCAGGTCTGTGGAATAGGTCCCTCAGTAATGATTGACTTGGACTGGCTGTAATAACTTCTTATGTCTTGTACTGTACTGGGCCTTTGCCGGATAATTTATTTTCAGTGTTCCCTTCTTTTGTTTCCACAGGACATCCAGATCTCAAGGTCAAGAGTCCACCATATATATATATAACCCTGCATGACCAGGCACTTCTCCCTCATAAAGCTGCCACCTGTCACAGTTTACCTGAGGACAGGGAAGTCAATTTGAGGATAATGATGGGGGTTAAAAACCATAGTGCTCCACCTCAGCTTAAGTAGATACGTTTTTTTCTGCCAAGCAAACGGGCACATATGTACAGCTAAGTAGATATATATGAATTTGGTGGATTGGGGGAACCTTTGTTTTTAGCATTGCTCTGTCTATAATTTAAATAAGCACACAGGGAAATGTAATACAATTTTCATCTGAGTTTGATCTCACATCAGTTTTCTCTATTAGAAAAGGTTGAAACTCAGGATTTCTCTTTGATGGGAAAATTTCACAATTCAAATTTGAGTTGATTTTGAGTTGGACCAAAACATTTTTTGTAACAACCCACTATTCCATAAAATGTTCATTGTCATGTCAATTTCAGACACCAGCTGTTAGGGCTTCCAGGGTCTGTAGCCCCATCATGCAGACTGCCCTAGGCTGGGGACTTCAGGGTTTCCAGGCTCCTGGGCCAGCTTGCTGCCCAACTCCCTGGCCAGCTGGCTCCCCAGACTGCTGGAGTCAGGCATCCTGGGAAGCCCTGTGGTAGTCTGCATGTGGGGCTGCCCCAAAGCTACAGCCACTAGAATGTCTGCGGACCTTGGCCTAGGGGCAGTCTGTATGGTGGTGCTGCCCCAGAGCCATGAACCCTGGAAGCCTGGGCTCCCCAGCAGGCTACCAGAAGAACTGGCAGGAAACTTTCCTAGTGGTCATCAGGAGTTCATCAAACCCAATATGTTTCCACAAAACAAAGAATCATAGAATTAAAGTGTGGGAGGGACCTTGAGAAGTCTTCTAGTCCAGTCTCCTGCACTCAAGGCAGGACTAAGTATTACCTAGACCAGGGGTTGGGAACCTTTGGCAGCCCATCAGGGTAATTCACTTCTGGCTGTGAGACATTTTGTTTATGCTGCCTGTCCGCTCCTATTGGCCAGGAGCAGCAAACTGCAGCCACTGGAAGCTCCGGGGGCTGGGGGGACTTGCCTTTAGATGGTCAACATAAACAAAACATCTCACGGCCTGCCAGCAGGTTACTCTGATGGGCTGCGTGTTGAAGGTTGCCGACCCTGGGTCTAGACCATTCCTAACAGGTGTTTGTCTAGCCTGCTCTTAAAAATCTCCAATGAGAGAGATTCTACAGGCTCCCTAGGCAATGTATTCTAGTACTTATCTTTGCTGACAGTTAGGAAGTTTTTCCTAATGTCCAACTTAAACAGCCCTTGCTGCAAATTAAGCCCATTGCTTCTTGTCCTATCCTCAGAGGTTAAGGAGAACAATTTTTCTCCCTCTGCCTTGTAATAACTTTTTATGTACTTGAAAACTGTTACCATGTCCCTCCTCAGTCTTCTCTTCTCCAGACTAAACAAACCCAATATTTTCAATCTTCCCTCATCGGTCATGTTTTCTAGATCATTCATCATTGCTGTTGCTCTTTTCTGGGCTTTCTCCAATTTGTCCACATCTTTCCTAACATACGACCGGAACTGGACAAAATTCTTCAGTTGAGGCCTAATGCGCACGGGGTAGAGCAGAAGAATCACTTCTCATTTCTTGCTTACAACACTCCTGCTAATGCAAAAAAAGCAAACATCGTTCTGGGATGTAACAGGGTTACTTTATTGACTCATACTTAGCTTGCGATCCACTATGACTCCCAGAACCCTTTCTGCAGTACTCCTTCCTAGGCAATCATTTCCCATTTTGTATGTATGCAACTAATTGTTCCTTCCTAAGTGGAGTACCTTGCATTTGTCCTTATTGAATTTCACCCTATTTACTTCAGACCATTTCTCCAGTTTGTCCAGATCATTTTGAATTTTAATCCTATCCCTCAAATCACTTGCCACCCCTCCCAGTTTGTTATCATCCACAAACTTTATATGTGTACTTTGTATGACATTATCTAAATCACTGATGAAGATATTGAACAGAACCGGATCCAGAACTGATCCCTGTTGATCTGATATGCCCTTCCAGCTTGTCTGTGAAACACTGATAATTACTCTCTGGGAACAGTTTTCCAACCAGTTATGCACCCATCTTATAGTAGGTCCATCTAAGTTGTATTTCTCTAGTTGGTTTATGAAAAGGTCATATAACACAGTACCAAAAACCTTACTAAAGTGAAGATATACCACATCTATCACTCCCCCTCTATCCACAATGTTTGTTATCCTGTCAAAGAAAGCTATTAGGTTGATTGGGCATGATTTGTTCTTGACAAATCCATGCTGACTCTTACTTATCACTTTATTAACTTCTAAGGGTTTGCAAATAGATTGCCTAATTATTTGTTCATTATTTTTCCAGTTACTGAAGTTAAGCTGAGTGGTCTGTAATACCCCAAGTTGTCCTTATTCCCCTTTCTATAGATGGCACTATATTTGCCTTTTTCCAGTCCTCTGGAATGTCTCCCGTCTTCCATGACTTTTTGAAGATAATCACTAATGGCTCAGATATCTCCTCAGTCAGCTGCTTGAGTGTTCTAGGATGTATTTCATCAGGCCCTGGTGACTTGAAGACATCTAACTTGTCTAAGTAATTTTTAACTCATTCTTTCCCTATTTTAGCCTCTGATCCTACCTCATTTTCACTGGTATTCATTAAGTTCAGAGTTGAAACTACCACGAAAGATGAAAGCAGCTAACGGCCAAACATTAAAATGGAACACAATAAACGAAGGTAAAGATAAAATTAAAAAAAAAAAATCTATGGAGTGGAGGAAAGGGAAATTACATAAGCAATGGTGCAGCATATTAGCTGAGGTAGTTCGGCATAGGGATTTATTTGGGACAGTGCAGGGAAATCAAACCAAAAAGTAGTAACTAACAAGACAAGCACCTCAGGCATTTTATTTATCCATCTGTCTATTACCGTTTGTCTATCTCATCTATTTAGACTATAAACTCAAGGGACCATATCATGTCCTGTATGACTGTACTGCACTTACTCCAATAAGGCCCCATTTCTAATTACAATCCTAATCTAGGGTGCTGCTCAAACCAAAAAATAATAATAAATAATGAAAATGCACCCCTGAGAAACCTTACACATTAACTGTGGAGAACAGGAAACCTGAGGCTTTGGAGCTCTATAACTTTACTCCACATTTAATGTAGGGTTTAAAGCTCATGCTGTTTGATGGGTAGATTTTTAGAAACCTGAGCAAGAATGCATTGCTGCTTTCGAAATGAAGAGCAGTGAGATTTCCATTCCGTCTGCCATCACATTAACACCAGCACTGTCTCTTCAAATGTTTCCTGCTGATTCCTATCGAGCACAAGAAGCAATGTTCTGGTGATTAAGCAGTAATATCATTATAAAAGCCAAATGAATAATCATTGTGCTAATGAACTTTGTCTTAGAAAAGATTAGTTTTTTATGTTAAGCTTCTTTCCATATGAAAGAGGAAATGAACTCTCATTCAATTTAATCAACTCAGAGACGTTCATGATCTATACAATTTAATTTTCTGTCTGCACATTTTCCTCCATATCTGCATATCTAGTTGCTTAAATAGATGGCATCAAATCCTTTTAACAGATCAGAGGCCAATAGATCCTCTTAACAAATGTAACAAACGTGTTTGATAAAACCAGATGCATTTTGTCTTAATGATGCCTATGTCTTATATGCCTATGCCTATGTCTTATGTCCTTGTAACAAGCAACATAGTGCTACCTGATAAGTAATCACAATGCAAACCACACAAACAGTTGGTGACGCGAGTACACTACCCCTTGAGAGATTGCTGAGAGTATTTCTCAGAGGCTTCTAGAGACTTTTTGGTTCCAAGACCTCCCTCGATTAGTTTGCGTATAGCTGATTACATGGATAAGATTCATTTGGAAGAAATCTCTCATGGAAAGTGGATTTTACTTTTTCAGTTCCACTTCTTTTTCCTACCATCACCCCACCAACAATGGTATAGTGCAGGGTCCCCCCCCCCCAAGTTCAAAGCATTTTGCTAGTTACACCTGTTATGGACTCATGGCATAGAAATCAAGAGTCTGCACTAGCAAAAGGAAAAAATATAAATTTTGGTGTCAGTAGTTATGTACTAATTTTTATTTAGTAAATATTTTCCCTAGTTTTAAGCTGTGCTCACCCATTTGTGATGAAAGGAAAAAAAGTTAGGCTAAACCAGTGGTTCTCAACCAGGGGTACATGTTCCCCTAGAAGTACTCAGAGATCTTCCAGGGAGTACATCAACTCATCTAAATATTTGCATAGTCTTAGAACAAGCTACATAAAAAGAACTAGCAAAGTCAGTACAAACTAAAATGTCATGGACAATTATTTCTTTATACTGCTCTGTATACTATACACTGAAATGTAAGTACAATATTTATATTCCAATTGATTTATTTTATAATTATCTGGTAAAAATGAGAAAGTCAGCAATTTTTCAGTAACAATGTACTGTGACACATTTGTATCTTTATGTCTTTGGTAAGTTTTTCAGTGCGGTGAAACTTGGGGGTACACAAGACAAATCAGACTCTTGAAAGGGGTACAGTAATCAGGAATGGTTGAGAACCACTAGTCTATCTTAAATGGCCACATGACCACAATATTGGAACACCTCACACTATTTAAGCTCACAGACACCCCTGTGAAGTACTATCATCTCATTGACAGATTGGGAAATAAGATACAAAGAGACTAAGTGATTTGCCCAAAGATCATAAAGGAAGTTTGTGACAAAATAGGGATTTGAACCCAAATGTCTAGGCTTGTGCCTTAACCAACAGACCATCCTTCCTCTCTTTAGGACAACTAAATTAGAAAGAATTCAGACCCAAGTCATGGCCATAGGCCTCAGCTAATTGCAGATTGGTACAATTTAGTAACAATGACACAAAGAAATTGAACATCTTTGCACTTTATTTCCTTAATAGGTCTGAACCCTAAACCATTTGGACTTATTTCCAATTTAGGATATTTTAATCTCTTTATTTATTTATAAAACTCCACCATATAGTTTTTACTTCCTTAGTTCCATTTATTTTATACCACAGTTAAAGAGAACTTCTGAATAGGATTTTGGTGGTTGGACTTTGCTCCTTATATTTACTGATTTTCCTTGTAGGTGGGTTGTTTCTGCTTTCAAAGCACACACCCATCTGAATACAAACACCCCCACCCCCAAGCTATTGTGGTCCTTTTTTGAGCAATTATAGGATTTTTATTAAGTGGGATGTTTTGTTTACATTTCTTTCCCCACCTTTTACTGTATACATGGTTCATAGGTAGGGTCCTACCAAATTCACAGTCCATTTTGGTCTATTTCATGGTCATAAGATTTTACAATTGTAAATTTCATGATTTCAGCTATTAAAATCTGAAATTTCACAGTGTTGTAATTTTAGGGGTCCTGACCCATAAAGGAGTTGTGTGTGGGGGGGAGAGAGGGGGAGGCATTGCAAGGATATTGTGGAAGGGTTTGGAGGACTGCTACCTGTACTTCTGCGCTGCTGCTAGTAGCAGCACTGCCTTCATAGCTGAGTGGCCAGAGAGCAGCGGCTGCTGACCAAGAGCCCAGCACTGCAGAAGAAAGAATGGCACAGTATGGTATTCAGAGTAGCAGCCGTGTTAGTCTGTATTCGCAAAAAGAAAAGGAGTACTTGTGGCACCTTAGAGACTAACAAATTTATTTGAGCATAAGCTTTCGTGAGCTACAGCTCACTTTACTTCTGTTCTGCTGCTGGCAGGGCACTGCCTTCAGACCTGGGTGCCTGGCTAACAGCTGTTGCTCTCTAGCTGCCCACATCTGAAGGCAGCACAGAAGTAAGGGTGGCAATACTGTGCCCTACCACCCTAAAATAACTTTGTGATCCCCCCTCCCCCCGCAACTCAGGGCTTGTCTCCCTTCCCTGTGAAATCTGTATAGTATAGGGTAAAAGCACACAAAAGACCAGATTTCATGGTCTGTGACGCGTTTTTCATGGACGTGAATTTGGTAGGGCCCTATTCATAGGGCTACACATTTTATAATTTACTTTTTACTTGCAATAATATTACATTTACTCTATTAAGACATATTAATATGATTGCAGCTTTTAGCGGTTGCTTTATTACTGATAAGGAATTTAGAGGGGTTTTTGTTTGTTTTTGACTATTTTAGTGTTGGCCACCTTTGGTTTTTTATTTTTATTTACTAAATTTATATTTAACATTTTATAACTTAATTTAAAAACAAAAAAGTTAAACTTTGTAAAAGTAATGAGATACCCGAATGGTTAAACAACAAAATTAAGTCTAAATGAAAGATTTGGAGGGTTTTTAGTAGGGTTTTTTGTTTTGTTTTTTTTTTTTAAAAACAAGAGAATTTATTTTACATATACATTTTTACATTTTTAAAATAGGTTTTTAAAAAAAATTTGCGGTCCCTCGCTATGTTGTAAACAATTTATTATGAGAGGCTGAATAAATATTTTAAGCTTGCTGTGCTTAGCTTTGGTAGTAGAGCCTCTGAATTTTTTTTTTCTAAATCATTTTACAGCCCTGAAGTTTTCCTTTTATAAATTGCAAATTATAAGTAGATGACACATTTAAGTTGCTTACATTTTTAAATTGCAAATTTTATTTGTATATTTAAGCTTTGAGTAAGGTTTTTTTTTTTTTTTTTTTTTTTTTTACAGGCAAGATAACTTTTTGGCTTGGGCTTTGATGTTTGCTATATTTTAGCAACATTTTTTATTTTGTTTTATTTTTGTATTTTAGTTATTTGACACTTTAGTAAGCTTACTATTACACTTAACTTTTGCTGACAGTTTTAACTCCTATTTTATTCATTTATTTTTTAATTTAGCATGACAATTTATTACTTTGGGAGGAGGGGGGATTATGTTACATTTTTACTAGTACATTTGGAAGCAGCCAAGTCATACAGAAAATTTTATTTCCTTTAGTTATTTTAACTAAATTGTTTATATCTAGACAATTTAAATTAGATTGTGCATGCTACTGTAGGTACAAAAACAACTGACTATTTATATACGCATTTATTGGGAAAGGCCAATTTTCTTTAGAATGACTGTAAAGGCTTTTCGGGGGAAGAAAGCATTCAGGGGTTAATTTTTACCACTTCTCCTTTCCTGCCAAACTGCTGCCTTTACTTGTTTGGTTTTTGTTTGTTTGAGGATTAAAAAACCCCCAAAAAACACAAAAAAAATCCCTCTAGATTTTTTTTATGGCTGCCAGTGGGTTCCTATTTTTTTAAACATTTTAGTGTCACTTAAACTTTTGGTGTGCTTTGCCAAGCATTTTCTCATAGGCATTTAAAGTACTTCTTTAATTTTTTAACAATTTTCATTTTGTTTTAAAAATGCCTTGCTAGACTGCCTGGCATGTATATTTCCTTTTGCTCTTTCAGCCCATTCTTTTCTCTCTCAAGATTTCCTACATAATGTGTACCTCTTTTACTTTACACATGGCTTCTATTTCCAGGATTAATCCCTGCAATAACAAGTTTTTTGCATCTCTTTTTTGCATTTTTCATTCAGCACTATTCATTGGAGCTCCGTTTCCACCTGGTCCTGTCTCTCTAGGGAGTCAATTGGGTCCACCCTTACATTTAACCTACTTCTCCAGCACCCTGGAAACCTCCTCAAATTTAAACCCTGCCAGTGCCATTGCTAAACTGCTGGGTTTTGACTCTTGACTATTAAGCTACACATATAATAAACTATAAGTTACCTGCTCCAGATGCATGGAACCAGAGTCATGGCACCACTATGTAGTGGTAGCCTCTGAGACCTCTTCCATGTTGACCTTCCGCCAATTTGCTTAAAATTTCCTGTGTGTGTGAACATTGCTGCTGTTAATCATGGGTGCTAAAATATTCCTAGAAAGCACATACAAAGGAGCTCAAATTTGATTTGACTGAATATTTTCAAACATTTTTGAGGTAGCTAATATGCACTTATTACAGCAATTGTAATAAAAAAACTCTGTCATAGGGGATATAAACATTCTGGAAAGACTTCAGGGTCCTGCCACATCTGATTCAGAAATGTGACACTTTTTGCTGTTTCAAAGCTTCATTTTTAAATATAATTAGGCCAGATGGACATGACACAGAGACAGGGAAAATATAAAATGATTTCCTGTAGGAGCTAGGAAATACCTCATTGGGTTCCTGTCTAAATGTAAGGCACATTCTATTCACTTTCCCCTTCTTCTTTCCCCCTGCTTCCAAAAAAACCCCAGCTACCCCCAAAGCCATAAGTCTCTGACACTCTCTCTATGCACACGCTGTACATGTATCTTTTCCCCTTCCCCACTGGGAAAACATGGAGAGGAAACATTCTATAGACATTAGTCTCTTTAATTAATTTTCTAAGTCTAGAAAGTATTTAAATACCACAATGATGGTTGTGGTCTAAGAAACTGACTAGAAGAGAATAGCATCCATTGTCTTCCTATAGCAATAAGATAAGATACTGATTGAACTCCATTTGTTATCATTTGAAAAAAAATATATCATAATTTACTAATCTGTTACCACAATGTGGCATCTCATATTAAAGTGTGTCTTAAAATAGTGCATAGTTGCAAACTCAGACCAAGATCCAACATCCATTTAAGATAGTGAAAAAACTCTTTTTGACTTTAATACGCACTGAATCAAGCTCTCGGATACCATAATTTGGGAACTGGTTGGTAAATGTAGATATTTTAAAGGTGACCATGTACACTTTATGGGGAGCAATATATGTTTAGAAGATTTGATAGGTCAAGAGATTTGCTTGAGATTTAATTAGTTTTATAACCTCAAAAGGTAAAGTTGTTTCACAATTTACTCTCAACAGTAATAGACAAAACATCTTGTTTATTTGCTCATCAAAAATGTCAACAAACAAGTTGGTTTTCTTCCACACATTTCCTCAAATTACATTTAAAACATCAATCTAAATGCTGCTTTCTTCCCTCACATCCATAATTCAACAAGAGTTGAAGTTATGTTTAAATGTGTCTTTAATTAGGTTCTCTTGTAATCAGTACAGTACTTCATTACCCTTAACTATATCAGTGTGTTGCTATGGAATTTTTACCCATGTAAAGTAATGAACAACATGATAAGCAAAGACCACATTGCTTATGAAAGAATATATTCCTGTAGTATGACTCTGCAAAAGTCATTTTTTATTGGTTTGTAATAGATTTGGGAAATGGATAGCATATGCTTGGAGGAGAGAGAGCTAGACACAAACACATGCTCAGAAGTCCAGAGGGAGACACTCAGATAACTACAAGCTTTTTGTGGATTAATCAACTTGCAAAAATGCTTCAGTGGCGTTAGGCACCCAAATACATATTCATCTTCCACTAAAATAAAAAGAAAAGACCTCCCAGTGTAACTGCCCAAAAGTCAGTGGTGTTGCACCAGATTTACTGATGAGGCCAATCCATTTTCAGACCTCTACAGGGCTGCTCTCACTTTTCCCCAGCTGACCATGACCAAAGGGGCCACTCCAGTACCCAGCAATAGCTGGACCACAGCAGTATTCTTGCCTTGCTAACAAGCTGCTGACAAAGCAGGGGTCACATGGCAGTCACAAGGATTCCCCTGTGGCAGGATACATTGGTATTACAGCCTACTTGTGCCATTGTTGCAGCCTCAGTATCACAACAGAGAACTGCAACAGTTATTTCAATTTTTGACCTGAACAAAATGAAAAGTCCTTCCCCATTATTCTTCCCCTTCATTATATTCTCTCCACTTCTCTTTCCTCCCTTTCTTTCTATACTTCTTCACTTTGAAAGTCACAGTCAGAATCAACAATAGATTTTTGTACCATTAAAATACTGAAATTCAAGTTAAAAAAAGAGTTTCTCTCTTTAAGAACAGGTTTCAGAGTAGCAGCCGTGTTAGTCTGTATTCACAAAAAGAAAAGGAGTACTTGTGGCACCTTAGAGACTAACAAATTTATTAGAGCATAAGCTTTCGTGAGCTACAGCTCACTTCATCGGATGCATCCGATGAAGTGAGCTGTAGCTCACGAAAGCTTATGCTCTAATAAATTTGTTAGTCTCTAAGGTGACACAAGTACTCCTTTTCTCTCTTTAAGAACAGTTTCTTTGTGTTCTGAGAAAGGTTACAAGTGGTTGTTTCTTTGTTCACCCACCTTCCGATGCAGAACTGCAGAGAAAACAAACCCAAGATAGGAAGCTCAAGAAAGGAGGAATGTGAACCCTGGTATGAACGTAGTTTTGAAGCTCTTCAGGGCACTTTAGGTGCTGTGCATATTTATGGTCTGTAGCCATCTGTTGTCTCTTGTCTCATACTAAGATTGTAAGCTCTTTGGGGCAGGGACTGTCTTTTTGTTCTATTTTTGTACAGAACCTAGTTCAACAGAGTCCTACTCAATGACTGGAGTTCCTAGGGTGACAGTTTTCAGAGTAGCAGCCGTGTTAGTCTGTATTCGCAAAAAGAAAAGGAGGACTTGTGGCACCTTAGAGACTAACAAATTTATTTGAGCATAAGCTTTCGTGAGCTACAGCTCACTTCATCGGATGCATTTGGTGGAAAGGGGGAGATTTATATACACACACAGAGAACATGAAACAATGGGTTTTATCATACACACTGTAAATGTCTCTAAGGTGCCACAAGTACTCCTTTTCTTTTTAGGGTAACAGTAATATTGATAATAAAAATAAACTCATTTCACATAAGTCAGCCAAAAGTTGCCACATGGGAGAGACTTTCTGTCCCTGTGAATTTAACTTTAAGCACATGAACAGCATATGGGTCTTAATGGGACTACAGTTTAAAGTTGAGCTTGTGCTTAAGTCTTTGTAGGATTGGACATTGGTCTTTACTCATGATCAGCATGGGATGGAGCACATTACAGGTGTCACTCATCTCCTGGGTAGCAGTGAGCATCTCCTATCATTCAGTAGCTATCCTTCTAGCTAATCCAAGAGCAGCATTAACTCTTCACCCAGAAGAATGTTAACTATTATGTGGGACTCAGAGTCAAAGTTAAATGTATTGGAAAATTAGGAGATCCTGTGTTCTGGCTGGGAGATTGCAGGCAATTCTTCCCTTTGGCCTCTTTTTCCTGGGAGAAGAATATTTATATGGATCTGTAAGCTTGGAAGTATATGTAGACTGAACTAAAATAATATACAGCAAAATTCAAGAGTAAAGGAATTTTTCTTCTCATTGTGATTTGTTGGAGCTGAGCCTATATCATTGTGCTTTTTGCTAGGACTCAGCCAGTGCTATTTGTTGGCTTGGAAGGATTCGATTTTTATCTGTTATTGGTAGTAAATGTCGAGTTCACTATTCCCACACAAATCAAGAAAAAAAATGTTTCCATCAATAATAAATTGAGATTTACAGATAAGCAGCATTTTTCTTACATTGCCTGAGAATTTCTTAGTGTTTGATTTTAGGATATTTACTTTATATATTTTGATGTGATGTTGACAAATGTGTGTTTTAACAATTATAATGTTTTATTTTTTTGAATCTCTACATCTACGGTCATTAAATAATTATTGTCTAACCACCCCATTTCTGACTGCCCCATAATTTTCCACCACTGTGAAAATTTAAATTGATAATATATATTTTTTTTTTACAAAATACTTACAAATAAAGATTGATAGCCATCAAAATTATAAAAATAAAAATAGAATTCTGCCAAGCCTAGCTAATTTGAATGTATGCTGATGATACAGTCCTACAATTATATTGTGACTGTGTAGAAGAGTGGACTAACTGATAGAGCATCTTATCATGGCTGGGTGACAAAACAGGCTCTCCTCCCCTTGCATTGCCTATTCCTCCACTTGCATGGTAGTCCATCTCTTCTTGTGACCTGGCTGGACAGCCAGGTCACATTTTATCCCACACCTTTCGAGTAACAAAGTCCAACAAACAACAGTCCAGTGTCCTTACAAAAGATCTTTGGTCCCCCCTCCCCCCGCCCGAGTCCTCATACCCTTTATTGTATAATTGCTGCTAGTTCAGCTGTCATGACAGCTACAAAATGGAATAATCCTCTAGATGTACTAATTCCAAATTTTGGTATACAATATGCTGTCCCCACTCTTTGGGAGGAGGGGGGAGGGGCTGGACCCATCTGTATATATTTGCCACAACTGTCTCCACTTTTCATCTGTATACTGGTACACTTCATTTTTAATACCTACGGTCTCTTTGTTACCCTTAAGTTTATAAAATAAATCCAAAGCCACGTTTGAATATGAGACATCCCATCCATAACTAATTTTCTCATGACTAAAAGTTTTGATGATGCCATATACTTTTCCCTGATCTTTCAACTTTTGCATGCACACTTTAACTCAAATGGCCTATGGAGTTCTAACATTGCATGCTACAATTCGCCTATCAAACCCCCCAAAAACCTCATATTTGTTTGGTACCTTCATCATTACAATTGGCCCTGACAGTTACATCCAGTAATTTCATTCACAGCATAACTGGCCTTTCACTAGAAGCTATCTGTAGCACACACAGAGGTTTTGTAATAAATGCACTGCATGCAATATAGAATGCCTGCAGCCTGCTTCTAATCTGCCCTTCCCTTTTCAATAGGTCAAAGCACAGCTCCTTCCCCAGCTAGATTTCATCTTTAATTAAGCCTGGCCCACCCTCCAGGTGGAGCCAGGTGGATAATTGACCTCTCGGGCCCACATTAACCCTTTTAGAGCCAGGAGGGTAATCACAGTACAGTAATGTGTTTGCCCAGTCTTTTTGTGTAGGACTATACTATAGATTTTAACAGAAAATTATAAACTTAATACAGAATTTTAAAACCAACCTATGGTTTTTAATAGCAAATTGTACAGTGCTGTTTAATTCAATACAATATCTTAATATATCTAGAGCAAGGACAGAATTCTCTATTGAAATCTATATTTTTATTAAATAAATTTCTATAGAAACATATTAAATATCTATAAACCCCCTTAGTTTTAATCTCTATTACACTGTACATGACTTTCCCCTGAGGAAATTCATATCCAGCAACATAGCTAAGAGGGCAGATAAACAGGAAACTAAAATTGGAGTTAATGGAGCAAATCCTATTCTGATTTCATCCCTGCAATTCCATTCAAGTCCACGTAGATTCACGGCTGGAACTGAGAGCAGAGCTTGGCCCGTCAGGTTAAAAAATGTTAAAACAATCCCCCTTTTCTGATTTTTCCCATGCTAAGCTATTGATTCCCAAGAGGAGGGAGAGAAGACATAATACTGGTGTCCTTTGCTGATTTTAAACCAAATGGTTTTAATGTCATTCCCCTTCATTAGAATTTAAATTAATACAGTGCACTTGCTGCACCTGTTTATCTGGAAAATAGCTCTGGAATTAGATCTGGACTTGTCAACAGAAAGCAAAGAAGCCAGCTACCAAAGGGCACAGGTCTGTAAACATTGTCTCCCTAAAGTAGCGTGTGGAGTATAAGGGTCATTTACTATTGTAAGAGCTGCTTAATGGGAAAATAACTCTCATGTTAAAATGTCATTAGATGAGAAAGTTAGAAGCAGGTGCAGAATTATAGAGCCAGACATAAATTAAAGCTTAGTAGACAGATATATCATAAAATCTAATGTACATGGACCATTAGAGGTGCATAGAATAAGATAGTTGCATACAGCACTAAGAAAGGCCACAGCACTGGGGAACTTTCTCTCCTCCGCTCTTTGTTCTAAGAAAAGGAGTACTTGTGGCACCTTAGAGACTAATAAATTTATTAGAGCATAAGCTTTCGTGAGCTACAGCTCACTTAATCGGATGCATTTGGGGGAAAAAACAGAGGGGAGATTGATATACACACACAGAGAACATGAAACAATGGGTTTATCATACACACTGTAAGGAGAGTGATCACATAAGATAAGCCATCACCAGCAGGAGGGGGGGAAAGGAGGAAAACCTTTCATGGTGACAAGCAAGGTAGGCTATTTCCAGCAGTTAACAAGAATATCTGAGGAACAGTGGGGGGTGGGGTGGGGGGGGGAGAAATAACATGGGGAAATAGGCTTGAATAGAGACTGGGAATGGATGAGTCATTACACAAAGTAAAACTAAGTTAATTGTATCCAGTTTGCAAATTAATTCCAATTCAGCAGTGTCTCGTTGGAGTCTGTTTTTGAAGCTTTTTTGTTGAAGTATAGCCACTCTTAGGTCTGTAATCGAGTGACCAGAGAGATTGAAGTGTTCTCCAACTGGTTTTTGAATGTTATGATTCTTGACGTCTGATTTGTGTCCATTCATTCTTTTACGTAGAGACTGTCCAGTTTGGCCAATGTACATGGCAGAGGGGCATTGCTGGCACATGATGGCATACATCACATTGGTAGATGTGCAGGTGAACAAGCCTCTGATAATGTGGCTGATGTGATTAGGCCCTATGATGGTGTCCCCTGAATAGATATGTGGACAGAGTTGGCAACGGGCTTTGTTGCAAGGATAGGTTCCTGGGTTAGTGGTTCTGTTGTGTGGTGTGTGGTTGCTGGTGAGTATTTGCTTCAGATTGGGGGGCTGTCTGTAAGCAAGGATTGGCCTGTCTCCCAAGATCTGTGAGAGTGATGGGTCGTCCTTCAGGATAGGTTGTAGATCCTTGATGATGCGTTGGAGAGGTTTTAGTTGGGGGCTGAAGGTGATGGCTAGTGGCATTCTGTTATTTTCTTTGTTGGGCCTGTCCTGTAGTAGGTGACTTCTGGGTACTCTTCTGGCTCTGTCAATCTGTTTCTTCACTTCAGCAGGTGGGTATTGTAGTTGTAGGAATGCATGATAGAGATCTTGTAGGTGTTTGTCTCTGTCTGAGGGGTTGGAGCAAATGCGGTTATATCGTAGAGCTTGGCTGTAGACAATGGATCGTGTGGTGTGATCTGGATGAAAGCTAGAGGCATGTAGGTAGGAATAGCGGTCAGTAGGTTTCCGATATAGGGTGTGTTTATGTGACCATCGCTTATTAGCACCGTAGTGTCCAGGAAGTGGATCTCTTGTGTGGACTGTTCCAGGCTGAGGTTGATGGTGGGATGGAAATTGTTGAAATCATGGTGGAATTCCTCAAGGGCTTCTTTTCCATGGGTCCAGATGATGAAGATGTCATCAATGTAGCGCAAGTATAGTAGGGGCATTAGGGGACGAGAGCTGAGGAAACGTTGTTCTAAGTCAGCCATAAAAAATGTTGGCATACTGTGGGGCCATGCGGGTACCCATCGCAGTGCCTCTGATTTGAAGGTATACATTGTCCCCAAATGTGAAATAGTTATGGGTGAGGACAAAGTCACAAAGTTCTGCCACCAGGTTAGCCGTGACAGTATCGGGGATACTGTTCCTGACGGCTCGTAGTCCATCTTTGTGTAGAATGTTGGTGTAGAGGGCTTCTACATCCATAGTGACTAGGATGGTGTTTTTAGGAAGATCACCAATGACTCTTTCTTCTGTCCCCTTATAAAGAACAATGCAAAAAACCCTCTCTCTTCCAATTAATGAGAGCTACTGCTTACTAAAAAATTGCCATTAAATGTCACAAAACTCTTTGCTTCAGTGGGAAACAAGAAATGTGTAGGTCTGGGTAGTGAAGCTGGTTAGAAAGCAGGGTTTTTTTTTCCCCCTGTGAAAGTTGACTTTTCGGCAAAAACAAAAACAAAGAATTAAATATTTTGGATGGCCACTTAAATATTTCTATTTGGAAATCCTGCCACAGTGTCCCACAGGACACAGTATTCTGGGTGCTTCATGATCCCATTCTCCTTTATGGAAAGGCTCCCGGCTCAGACTTCATCTCCTATGATGCACCATTGTTTCCTTTCTTAGTGAGGGAAGACAGGCTCCAAAGGGAGCCCATGACCAAAGTGCAACATGAGAGATGAAGTCTGGCTCATAGTCTAGCTCTGAGGAGAATGAGCATGTGAGGCACTCATATTACAAATCCCATGAGGAATCATATCAGCACTGAAATATTCTTAATTTTACGGAAAATATTTTGGGTGGGTTTTTGATGAAAAAATCAAAATTTTCAATGGAAAATACTTTTTGCTAAAAAAGGATGTTTAATCAAAACCTGATTTGCCATTGAAAAGTAGTTATGATGGAAATTTTTTTGACCAGACCTAGTCAATGCTGTTTTTAAATATTTCATTCTAACCATGTGTGTTAAAATCACATTCTACAAGTACTTTAATGTTGCTTTAGTTCTTTTTGGATGAAGTTACATCAAGTATCCTTGGAGCCATGTTGGTGTGTCTCTGAGGCAGTCTACACTAGAATCTAAAGTAGACTACACTAGAAACTAACCACTGCAGTAATGGCTTGGAGCTGTGAGCACGGGACCTGGGCAGCACCTGGGTTGGGGGAGCTGGAACCTCAGGGGCAGCCTGGCTCCCAGTGGGGAACAGAATGGGTGCAGCCCAGAGGGGAGCAAGGAGTTCATGGGGCAGCTGGGCTCTAGCTGGTGCCCCCCACCTGCTCTGGGGTGACAACCCGGTTTTCTTGTCAATTTCATGGCTCCAGCATGGACAAGATAGACAGCCAACCGCCAATATCAGCAACATAGTGTCTACTCCGACACTGCGTCACCCTAACTACACCAACATAAGCCCCACGCCTCTCGTGGAGGTGGAGTTATTATGTCAGTGTAGAAGGGCACATTGGTGGGAGCAAGGCCGTAGTGTATACATTGCCATAATTAGGTCGACGTAAGCTGCCTTATGTCAACCTAACTCTCATGAGGTGAAAGTCAGGCTTCGTCTACTCTACAGAGGTGGGTTCAGCACCCATGTTCAGATGTTTAAAAAAAAAAAAAAAAAAAAAAGAGAGTGCTTAACTCACACAATCTTCTTAATCTATGGGCACTAGCAAAGGAGAGGGCTCCAGTGGACACTAGTTGTAGTCACACCTGTGTAAGGTTCCTTTGTGTTATTGGGCATCTGCCCAAAAGGAAGGTTAACACCTAAACTAGTCTATGCAGTCTAAGGGTAGTGATTTCAGTCTAGGAATGAAAAATACATGTTTGAGGTCTGGTCTACTATGTCATTCAGGGGTGTGAAAAATTAAAATATTAATATTAATAAGTTTCTCTTCTACCTAGGGCCCTACCAAATTCACAGCCATGAAAAATGCACCACGGACCATGAAATCTGGTCTCCCCCCATGAAATCTGGTCTTTTGTGTGCTTTTACCCAATACTATACAGATTTCACGGGGGGAGACCAGTGTTTCTCAAACTGGAGGTCCTGACCCAAAAGGGAGTTGCGGGGGGGAGGGAGGTCACAAAGTTATTTTAGGGGGATCGCAGTATTGCCACTCTTACTTCTGTGCTGTCTTTAGAGCTGGGTGGCCAGAGAGCAGAAGCTGTTGGCCGGGTGCCCAGCTCTGAAGGCGGTGCCCCACCAGCAGCAGCGTGGAAGTAAGAGTGGCAGTACCATACCATGCCACCCTTACTTTTGCCTTCAGAGCTGGGCGGCCGGAGAGTGCCGGCTGCTGACTAAGGGCCCAGCTCTGCAGGCAGCAACGCAGAAGTAAGGGTGGCAATAGCAAACCATACCATACACACTCACACCCCTATAGTTTGAGTGGACTTATGAATTTAATTATACTGTAGGTAAAACCTGTATTTCCTTGGAATTCTCAAGCATGATTAGGAAGCCTTAAAATTCTTCACTTAAAAATATAGTTCCTTTTCTTAAATTCAGTTATCTTTAATACAATAAAATTCTGTGAAGCATTTTTTCAAAATACATTGCAATCATATACTACATATTTGCTTCATTCAAAGTGTCTTTTTAAAAAATATATTTTTTTTACATTGTAAACACTTAGTAGACTCTTTCTCCTCAGCAGCACTATAAGAAGACAATATATCTTGAGGCAAGTGTATGACCACATAATTGGAGCAGTAAATTGATAACAATTAGCACATTAGCAGTGAATAGCAGCATGCCATAGTCTTAATTGACAATGCAGTGGTTAGTAATTGATGTTAATGACTCATAACAGAAAAAGAGAATAGTGACTAATAATCGTAAGTTTTATGGCTTTCCTTGCACATAAGCAATGCATAACACCCAAGTAAATCAGAAAATGTACTGGGCATAGACAGTTCATAAGACGATATATTGACTCAGGACTTGTGTAATGACAATGTGCACAAAAAGGCAATTCATTGCTTAAGTGTGGATTTTTGTGCATTACTGATAGAGATCCAAGTACAACTTTGCACTTTTCAATTAAATACATTAAAACTTGATATTATACCCAGCTACACAAGCCTACTAGCAGTTTGATCACTACCTCAGCACTTCATAATTCTCAGAAATAATTGTCTATTCTTTGCAAGGTTAACAGTTCAGTAAGTGAAATGTGTTTATATTCAGCTGTTGGGGGAAAATTCTGTTCTATTACAAAATGTGATAGTGTGCAAGGAAAAAAAAAGTTCATTTTCATTTACAACTTTAAAAAGTATTAGGCTAGTTATCCTGAACAGATGGTAAATGTACACTGTATGCTTCACTATACAATTAATGTCCATATTATTGATCATTATACACTACTCACTGAAATTAAGGCCTCAGTGCAATTCACCAAGCTAAGGCAGTTTTACCCAGGTAAGAAATACAGGATCTTAATTTTCTTACTATACTTCAGAATGATCATTTCCCATCGACGGTATGTATGTATTTATCTTTGCGCTGCACCAGTGTTGGGCATGTTTCACAATAAAACATATAATGCCATGAACTCTACATTAGCCTGTAGGGTTGTAAAAGTTACTGAAAGCTATTGTATTACAATAGCATCTAGAAGTCCCCAGTTGAGACTGAGAACCTCATTGTGCTAGTCACAGTACAAACTCATAGCAGGAGATTATTCATATCTGAATAACAGTGTCTCAATCTAGCCCCAAATGCTTTACCATGTATATAGTATACATTTTACATCAATAGAAATAAAGGAAGCTGTGGTCCACAGACTAAAATGTTAAGGATGAACCTGCCATTAAAAACACCTTATGTTTGTAGGTTTTTAAAATTGTATTTTAAAATAAAATGTGATAAAGATTAAAAGTCATTCCATGGCTCTAAAACGTCTGAATGCTGTGTGAACGTTACAATCTTCAAAGCATCCATTTTCAGTGGCATTTGAATGATAAAGGGCTCCCATAAATTTTAAAAAGAATTCAATTCTCTTTATAGTCCCCCCTAGAATGCTCATTACTTTGATTCAAATCATGGTAAGCTTTTTTCTACAGCCTTGACTTGCCTCTGCATGGCCAACCTTTAATATATGGGGCTAGATTCTCAGCTGGTGTAAATCAATGGATCAATCTCTGATTCACACCATTGGAGATTTCTAGCACATAGTCTTTAAGCTGTTGATGATTCCTTAACTACAAGAATACAGTTGAAAAGTTCTCTTCACCTCCCTAAATATATGATAGTTCACCCTGAGATGAATTCACAAGGCATGGAACTTTCATCACTCCGATGCTGATCATATTTTCTTTCTATTATCAGTTGAGGACAAATTGGTGCCCAGCAGCCACAGGGAGAAACTTCTAATTTCCACAGAACTGCAGGGATTGGAATCAGCTTTTTCCCCAGAAGAGGAGTTCACTGCCAGAATGGTCCCTGCATTACTGAGCTTGAAGCAGTGGCCAGGGAGCATGGTAGTGGCAGGAATTTTGCAGCTTCTGTACACCAAGCCTAGGTGTGTGGATTGGGAACAGTGTTGAGGATTTGCCCCCTGGAGCATACAGAATCTATGTTAAGGGAGAGAAGGTTTAAGAAGAGCATGTAGGGAGACCACTGACAAGTGAGATGCCATTAGGGTGACCAGATGACAAGAACAAAATAATCGGGACACATGGGGGTGGGGGCAGCCACAGGCTCAACCCCCCACCAGGGCCAGCTCTAGGTTTTTTGCTGTCTGGTTACCCTAGATGCCATCTATAAAACAATCCAGCCCATGTCACTCATGGAACATCCCTCCACAGCACCTACTGGGGAGGGTCTGCAGAGTGGCCTCTCTGGATATGTCTGCACTGCAGCTGGGAATGAGCCTCCCAGCCCAGTGGACAGATTCACGCTAGCCAGCTCAACTTCGTGCATTAAAAATAGCTATCAACCTTGTGGCTCTGTCACAGAGTTGGCCCACTTGATCCCTAGGCATGAACTTGGGTACAAGAATGCACACTTGAAAAATCAGGCCCTTAATTAGAGACACCTGCTTTCATCAAAGTCAATGACAAAATTCTCATTGAATTCAATGGGAGCGGGATCTGGCTGCGTTTTTGTTACTTGTAAGAGGGAAAGGAAAAAAAAAAGCCTAAGAATACATAACAATTTTTAAAATACTATAGTGAGTACATTAACTGCATATTAAAAATAGGCACTCAAATTATTGAAATATATATTCCTTCCATCAGCTCAGCAATTGCTGCATTTAGATAACTTTCTCTCTCTGACTGATTGCAGATATGGTACAGTGTTTTTCTAATATTCTTAGACTATTTTTTGCTTTAAATTATTCATTGACTCTGATCACTTAAGCATTGAAAATATTTTTTTTAAATAAAAAAACCTCTTTGCTTACTAGTTGAGTTTTTGAAGGTCTTACCATTTGATTAAATGCAAAACTAATTACTATACTGATTACTGAGTATGAAGTACCAGTAATGTACATTTCTTAGTTCAAGCCACATCTTTGGTAGATGCATTCTAAGTTTAATTTTCTAACTACATGGAATAATTAGTGTTCTTTGCAGATACAGTAAGCTGCTTCATATAGAATATATAGATTACATCCTCTTCTCATTTTTCACAGGTGCCTGGCTATTACACAGTATAAATTTCATTCATAGTGCTTATTAGAGGTCATTATATGGTAACTGGCTTCCCTTCCTGAATATTTATAGCTTATGAGAAATTTACGGGTAGACCTAACAAGAATTTGAGGAAATACTAGGAAATGCTACTTTATAACATCATTAATATACTTCACATCAATGACAATGCCATAAAATGTCATCTGATTGCTATACTCATACATTGTCTAAACGTTGTATTGATAGGGAAATTTAGTTATTCATGCTATCAAAGGTCTCTCCAGTCTAAAATGTCTCCAGGAAGATATTTTGCCTACTACTTAAAGTAGGTATTTTCAGTATAAAGAGTCGGGGTATCTGTACCTAGAATTAGCTGCAAATTGAATCCAAGGTAACAAACACTTGAAGGAAAGACAAAACTTAGATTGAATATCTGGTAAACAGGATTACCCAAAAGAAGATTAAATTGGCTCATTTTATAATTAAAAACAATCCTGAAAGAACAACTAATAATGAGAAGACAACTTATCTGAAAATGACACTTTTTCTTTATAATAATGACTTACAATAAGTAGGTTGCAGAGGATAATTCTATAGAGAATGCTCAATGGGAAATAGAAATGCCATCTACTGTAGAATTGCCTGTAACTTGGAGATTAAACTTGTATCCAGTGTTTGCTATGGATTTCAGAAAGGCAGAACTCCTCATGAGAAATATCTTGGGAATGAAAGAATTTCTTCCTAACCTGGTAATTTTTCAAGCAGTGGACTAGCAGGAGTGAAGCTACAAGAAATGAACATCTGCTTAGGTTACAAAGGAGGACACAAGGTGAATACATATTTTTTAGGTTTGATTTATGGACTTACCTCATGAGATGACTTTGCCCCAGTGTAGTATTTAAATAAGAGAATATTCAAAAGAAAATAATTGTTGTACAAAACCAATATATCAAGAGCCACGTTTTGCCAGAAGTATTTTAGTGACAGTGTTACATTCAGAAAAAGGTGCTACTCAACAGGAGCTAGAGCAGAAGAATATAGCCCTAAAATACATGAACAACGTCAGCTTGCCAGTAAATGAGTTCTGACTGCTTAGCTAAAACTGGACATCTGCACAGAATTTTAAGAAGTTAAACAAATGATACTAATGACAGTACAGAAATGAAGTGACAGAGCTATACAAATGGTTTCCATACATGGAGGGTGTAGGGCAGTTAGCAATCCATTCCACAATTTCTGATCAGTAGCCCCTACTTGATGACACTGAGTAGATCAGGCTTGATTCAAAGCCAACTGAAGTGAGTGGAAAGAATTCAATTGGCTTTGATGGCCTTTGAAAGACACCCTTAACTATGAGTTACTGGTGTCTAGCAGCATGTGGCCTGCTTATTGCCATACATAGCTATGTAATATGCCTCAGTTGTTATCAAGATTGTGAACAAGCTATCTGGATATAAATATCATTTTAAGCAATCCATTTCTTTTTAACATAGCCAGGATAAGTCAAAGTTAAATAAGGTGTAGACCTCAGAGTAGATGATAATATGGGGCATGAACAAATGCATCTCTTTTTAATTCACCATGTCATTTCTAAGAACAGAAGAATTTAAAATTTTTGAGTTTTGTCTCACCCAATGTGGACTTAATACTCTGAAATAAATGTTGCCATTTATAACCCATGTCCCTACTATCATTCATCCTATCTTCGGATCATAAAGATCAACTAGGCTAATGCATGGTAGTCTGAGGAATAATGATCTTGTTATGCCTTGCATTTTCTGTCCCCAGTGGGTGCTCCACTTAAGCATTGGCTGGAAGGAAAACAGGTGTGGAGATATTTCAGATGTACATCCCCTCACCACTCAAATTCACACTTGTAGACCTCTCTGCACCAGTGCTGATAAGACATGTCTCTTCTCCGTGGCTCCTGGCATCTGGAACAGCCTGTTTGCAGCTTCCATGCTTCACCAGCTCCTTCTATTTTTATCTCTCCTTCCTTGATTATCTCTTTTAATTTCTCCCCATCTGCTCTTTATATTAATTTATAACTCCATAGAACATTTTTGATGCAGTTTGCCTGAAAGACATAAGCTACCAATGTTCCCTCTAATTTTTGACAGACCGTGTGCGCCAAAAATTTCTTCTGTGCAAATTGTTGTGCATGTGGTGTTTCGCCGTGTGAGCGGGGTTTAGGTTATGCACACGCACAGCTTAGAGGGAACAGTGCCAGTGCTACACCAAACAATATTGAAGCTTGCTATAAGGAATTTATTATGATTGAAGGACAGATCCTCAGCTGATGTAGATTCAAGTAGCTCCATTGACAGTATTTTACACCACCTTAGGATTTGGCCCTTTTAATATTTATATTTCAATGCTATCCCCAAGATCAAGAAACTGGGCAAGCACTTAAGTCAGGGAGTTCACAGTTTAAGAAAATGTTGTGAATGTCCATAACTGCAGTGATGGATATAGTATAAGATACATACATGTTTTATTTATCTGAAAACTTCATCCAGAGATCATCCAGAGTAGCAGCCGTGTTAGTCTGCATCCGCAAAAAAGAACTGGAGTACTTGTGGCACCTTAGAGACTAACACATTTATTTAAGCATAAGCTTTCATGAGCTACAGCTTACTTCATCTGATAATCAAGCTTATGCTCAAATAAATGTGTTAGTCTCTAAGGTGCCACAAGTCCTCCTGTTCTTTCATCCAGACAATAGATCTGTTGTTAATACTGGGCCTCCTTTTGCAGTCCTTGACTGAGGGCTTGTCTATACTCGCTGAGCTGCTGTAGAGCTTAGTGTAGATGGTAGCCATGCTGATAGTAGATGCCCTCCGGTCGACATAGCACTGTCTACACCTGGAGTTTGGTCAGTATAACTGCATTGCTCAGGGGTGTGGGTTTTCCACACTACTAAAATCCACTTTATGGATTTTAATATTGCATCAACAGGCTCCTCCTTTCCCCAGATAAAATATATGGCACTCCATTTGTTTAAAAAAAAAAAAAAAGCGTATGGGGAGTGGAGTGTTTACCACAGTTTCCAACTAGATCATTTACAAATTACAGTGTTGTTGGGAAATTTTTATAGATCACTATAAAATAAATCATGATCAACTCATCCCAATGCACTTCTTATTGTCTAATATCAAGTATATGATGAACATACAAGTTCTTCAATAGTTCCAGGTCTTACATTTTTTGGGAGGCAGTCTGGATCTCTGATGGAAAACTTCTCATATTTCATTTACAGTAAGTTGTATGAATTCCAAGAAGTTATAAACTTGATTTATTTTTTGTGATGAATATTTCAATTAGCATTATTTATTACAGACAACAGAACTCTGGAGACACGTGAATTATGCTCTCTCTCTCCTGGCACATTGTACAAGTACAATATAAAAGCTATGTGCATAGTGCTTTGTTTTATACAATGTTAATTTCCACCTGCAATAAGGCTGAAGTTTAGATTTTTCTAGGTTTAGTGTAGCTCAAATCTATTTGTGTTTCACACATATGTAATATTCACATTGAGCCAGCATAGGATGTATATTGCATGGCTTAGGGATGCAAAAATAACTCTAGGGAATTCACAGTTTTGTACAGTAAGGGGCATATTAGAGATAAAGCTATTCACAAGCCTTTTAAATTCTTATGCATTTCTTCCTAAGCGCTCCTCTGCGTATGATGCGAGAATTGTTTTCACTGTGAATCAGTGCAGATAAATTTGTGGTGAATTGTCTAGAAATTTCCTCAACCTTTGAAAGAAAAATCCTCAAGAAAAAAAAAAATACAAAACTGTAAGGATTATCAAAAGAAACTTTGGGAAATCAAAGACAACATCAGCCTTAGTATTATTATTCTGTCCCTTCCTTTGGTAATAGTAAGATGGAGTCTAAATACTATCTCAGACTTCTCCTTTCAACTTCATACTTAGTCTCCCTCTGTCAGATTTCTGTGCTACTCTGCTCATGCCTGCAGAAGCTAATTAGGCCTCATCCTTTCTGAATTAGTGTGGAGTCCAGTGTTGTTTGTTTGGCTAAGTGTCTCATGCCAAGGGTGTTCAATAGAGGCCACCACTTCTTGGACATTGTGTATCTAGATGTCTCTCAATGGGAGCTGGGGGAAGCATAGATTAAAAGGACCATGTTTTATCATCATGGCTGTCACTCACACTGTCTCATTGGACCCCACTATCACACTGGCAGGAATGCATCCAATGAAATGAGCTGTAGCTCACGGAAGCTTATGTTCAAATAAATTTGCTAGTCTCTAAGGTGCCACAAGTACTCCTTTTCTTTTTGCGGATACAGACTAACATGGCTGCTACTCTGAAACCTGGCAGGACTTTATCATCCTGATCCTGAAAGGCACCCTTAGAGTGCTGAGACAGAGAGAGGGAACCAATGACATTACCAGAGCTGGCCAATGGCTTCAGCTAAATCCAGATCATCACCTGGGATGCGAGTCGTAGGTTCCTGCTGTCACCCTGACCCCAGTCTTTCTCCATCTTGTTTCTCCTTTTCTCTTCTGTTCAGTAAGAGTCTGGATTAACTGGCTAAAACTATCTTTTGCAACACTGCTTTGAGCCAACAGTCAGCGAGGCAGCTAAGAGCAATGTACTAAACATCCCAATGCTGGCAACATTTGCCACTTCTTGGAATGGCTGATAAGACTACACTGTGCCAAAATGTTTCTCTAGTTGCTAGGGTGCAAGTAAGAGTCAGCACCAGAGACAGAAGCTGTATTTTCCAACTTTGATATTTTTTTTCTGTCTCCTCTTGTATGTTTTTGTCTCATTTTTGGTCTTTAGAAGCGGACTTTAACAGCAGCAACAACTCTAGACCATTTCAACTCACTTCTCCCCTACCACCAAAATATCCCCAACCCAAAACCAAACCTAATTATTATCATCCAAAAGACTTCAAAGGAGGGGGTAGAGGAAGAAGTTCGAAAACTCTCTGTAGCTATAGAGAATAAGGCGCTGTTAAAATGAAAGGCTTAATACTTTGAATTTCAAATGCTTTAACTGTTTTTCCTTTTTTCTCTGTATCTTTTATAACACGTTAAAAAGTATTTTAATGGCAGTGGTTACACCGGGAGTCACCAGCACAAAACTCCAGAGAACACAGATGTTCATAGTTACACCATTAAACAAGGATTTTATTAACATCTTATTTCTTGTTGGGTCTGAAACATCCTGTAGGCTGCTGGCCTGTTACTTCAGACCAGGAAGGATTAAACACCATACCCAGAGTTTGATCAGGCCCTTCTTTCACAGCACCATTTATTGCTTGCACCAACAACCTTCAGCAAACCTCAGAATTAGAGTTCTGTGTAAATCCAACAGATCTCTTTCTCCCCAAAGCCTCCCTGTTTCTGACAGCTTTTCCTCGATCATCCCAGAGATCATCTATCTAAAAGCTCCCTTGCCACAGGCACTAATCTATTTCCCATTGCTCTTATTGCTTCTCTCCCTAATGAGCTCTTTCAGCCTTTATAGCAAACAGTGCCCATGAGGCAATCACCTGACCCCTTCTCAGCTAGTTCTAATCATTCCCTATACCAGGCCCAAATGCCTGTTCTTAACAGGGCTCTACCTCAGAACAGGGCTTACTGGTGCAAGGCTCCCTTAAAGGGACACACTACCTTATTGTTCACCCCTTTTTCAACAGCTTCTACTATGCAGTTCTGCCTCAGATTGACCATGGAGAGAAAGACAAACACTGGCCCTCCGTTTCAGGGCCTAGCGAAGCCTGAACTTTCCTTCTATGAGGATGAAGAAGGTTCTAGGTTAGATTCATGAAGGGACTTAGGTGTTGCAACACGTACCATTAAGGCACCCAGAAAACTACAGGAACATTCCACTACAAATGTAATCCACAAAGCTTGAGTTTGGTACCTAGGCTCCCTATATAAGGAATGGGGAGAGATAGGCACCTTATATTGCAACTCACAAAGCCAGTATGCTAGGCAGGAAGCTGCTTAAGCTAACCCCTAGGAGTGGCCAGTTACAGAAGTCTGTCCTAAACCCACTCTCACAGAGACAGGTGCCTAAGTCTAGGCTGGAGGGAAGTGCCTATTTCTGCTTGTGTCTCTCAGCTGTGAACCCTCTTCTGCAATTAGGCATCTAAGGTCTTTCTCAAGCTCTCCAGTTGAAGCTGTTTCACAGTATGGATAAATAATTAAAGTGTCACTGAAGCAGGAGGACCGGATCCTGGGGCCACCCAACTGAGTGCCCTAACCACTAGGCTAGAAAGTCATTCTCAGTGTTGCTCAGGCTCAATTAATATTTAATTATTTATTCACAATGGATGAGCTTCATCAGCAGAGACAGAGGGAACCCCACATCAGAATATCCCATAGTCAAATGTTTAGGGCACTCATCTGAGAAGTTGCTGATCCCTGTTCAAATCCCTTCTCCTCATTAGGCAGTGGGGGGACTTGAACTGTGGGGTCTCCCACATTCTGGATGTATAGCTAGTCACTGGGCAAAAAGTTCTGAGGAAGCACCTCCTCTTCTTCCCAGCTGGTTTGTGGGGGGGTTAGGTGGCTTCTGAGCACACTTACCAGATCAGGTCCCCCTGATGAGTTACGGGGAGGAACATGCATCTTCCCCCATCTCACAAATTGCTCTCAGGCAGGAAATAGGCAACAAAGTGCCTAGTGAAAAGCAGCATCATGCATGCCCAGAAGCAGAGGTCTCTAGGAAACTTTTACTAAAAAAACATAGGCACTGAGTGATTTGGGGCATCTAGAGGATTCACTGGCAGCTGAGTGGGGATTATGTGTTTACCAGTGGTGCCTGATCCTGGATTTGAGTCTAAAGCCTCAGTTAGGCAGTTAAGCTCCATTGTGAATAAAGCCCTTATGTCCCAAGCATGGTTAGGTACCTACAGGATTAGGCAGCAGCTGAGCAGTTTAGTGAATTGCAGGACATCGAAAAATGAGAGCTACTTACCTTTGCAACTCTAGCTCTCCTTTCCCCCAATAGCCAGTACCTACTGCCTCCTCTTCTACTCCTGCTCCTTTATGAGTCCTGGAGGGCTATTTGGCACTGATTCAGCCAGGTTCTTAAGCATGTGCCTATCTTTAAGCATATGGACCTTAAAGACAGGCATCTGCTCAAGTGCCTTGTGTAATCAGGGCCATTGTCTGCCACAGGGTACAACCTCTCTTTTTACCACAGTGGGCTATTAGCCCTTTCCTTTCTTCATGTGTGAGGTACCTATACCCCGTGCCGTTTGATATGAGGGAAGCAAAGTAAATTGAAAAACATCCCTCCTACACAGGAATGCTTCTGTTGTGCACTCCCTTCCTACATTCTGTCATCCTTCTGCACACTGAATAAAATTGCATTGAGCTCCAACATTTTTCTTAGTTTTCATCTCCCGTTCTCACTACATATGATTTTATAATCTGCTGTCATAGAAATCAGAGATGTGTCAAAAACACTGCACTGTGGCTTAATTATATGATCACACCAGGGAAAGACAAGGCATTATGCTAAGAGGTGGGTGAAAAATGTTGCAGGTTAAAGCAAAAGAAGCGAACAATACTTTCGCCGATAAAAAATTAAAATCACCTTTCACACGAGATTGTGTCTATTATTGTTACAAGCAAATGACAATTTGCAGGTAACAATTGTTTTCCGTATTTGTATTTGTTTAGTTTTTCTTTTATTTGGTTATTTTATGCTTCAAAAGTTAATAAGTATTTCTGAGGACTGACCCATATCGAAATTATGGGTGCCCCATTTATAGTAAAAACACTGTATACTTGTCTACACTACAGATGCTATAGTAGCACAGCTACGGCTCTGCAGCCGTGCTGCTGTGGTTGTAATGTCAACACTTGCTAGAGTGGCAGAAGAGGTTTTTGCATCACTGTAGTTAATCCACCTCCTCAGAAAGTGGTAGCTAGGTCAACAGAAGAATTCTTCCATCAATCTAGCAGTGTCTATACCAGGGCTTAGGTTGGTTTAACCACATCTCTTGGGGGTGTGAATTTTTCACCCCCCCCCCCACAACGTAGCTAGGTCGACCTAAGTTTTAGCTGTAGAACAGACCTAGGTTAGAGTAGAGATAGGCACATTAGAAACACCTGAGATAGACCAGTCAAGGTGTATCACCACATGAACGGCTTCTATAATTAGATTTTTGCTCTTGTTCGTTGTTCATGAACTTAGCCAGTGGCATGAGATGTTTCTTTCTAAATGTAAAACTATGTGAACGTCATCAGAACAAACGCGGAACAAAGGAACTAAATCCATATGTTGTGCATGGTTGACATAGGAGTTTATTTCAGTTATTAAAAGAATGATCTCACCGCACATTAAGTGGTGGGGGCCATTGTTTGGCTTGCTGGAAAAGGTGTATTTTCCACTGTATGCATCCAATGAAGTGAGCTGTAACTCACGAAAGCTTATACTCAAATAAATTTGTTAGTCTCTAAGGTGCCACAAGTACTCCTTTTCTTTTTGCAGATACAGACTAACATGGCTGCTACTTTGAAACCTGTGGAAAAGGCGTGTGCCCCTTTAAGGACTAGGGAGCCAAGGAGTGACTTCTGGCTGCAGCTGCAGACCAGGTCAGCATGGGGATATTGACCCATCCCCCCAGGTGACTGGATGTGGTGGCGGGGGAAGCCCCCAGCGCCCCCGGATGCCGTCTCTGGCAGCATCTGGGGGGGCCACAAGAGAAGCCCCTAGCATCCCTGGACTCCATCCCTGGCAACAGGTGAAGGCCCCAGCACAGTGCTCCCCAACCCCATCCCCAACAGAAGCCAGGCGCAGTAGGGGATGCCCCAGCACCAGGTCCCCCTCTGCCGCCCCAGGACTAGAGGAGCTACCTGCCGTGGCCTCAGGGCTGGGGGAGCCTGGGGCCACAGTGCAGGGGACAGAGCTTCTCTGGTCTTGGGGCCACAGTGGGGGAATGGAATGGGGGGACCCTGGGTGGAACATGGCCCTGGGGTAGGGGAAGAAAGGTATGGGGCCATGGATGGGGTCACATGTGTAGGGGGAAGAATAGGGTCAGGATCACAGGTGGAAGGAAGGGGGAGACACTTACTCTGGCCCAGGGCCCCAGGAAACCTTAATCCAGTTCTGGGACCAATGTATTGTTCCGGGCAACCAAGAAGTTGCAGAACCCTTATTGCTGGTGATGATACACAAGAAGTAAAGAACCCAGCTTGACTCTCAGGGCCCAAGGTGTGTTTGCAGGCCTAGCATTTAGGAAAATGAACAACCAACCAACTTTATTTGCAAATGGAAAATATTTGATACAGACATCCTTGAGAGACAAGAAACATGCCATTCCACCGTGCCGTTTTCATAGAAACATGTTTCAGAATAGAGCAGCATTTTTCATTTAATTTGGGCTCCAGACATTGAGTCCTATATAAAGTAAGCATTGATTGAATATTATATGTTGCACTGGGGCATATTCCATCAGAGGATAATATAAGAGGCATTGTGAGATTAGACAGTTAACACTGATATAATGAAAGTGACCTCATCCCCCAAACACCTTGAATAATAATTGCACAACATTTAAACAGATTCAATCAATAATATAATAACTATAACCTGTTTACCAGTGTTTATGGTGTTTTAACACAGAATGAATAGTGACTATTCAGTAATTGGTATTGTAGTAATCAGTTTATATCCTTCCAATGGCAAAATTAACAAGCATCAGTCATGGTGAAATTACTTCATTCCATCGGGGGAAAAAAAAAGAAGTGCTGCTAGGAGGCGAAAAAGCTGAAAAATTACGAATATGTTTTTGATGATTTTTAAAACCCTCCCTTTTATTGATCAAAGGTTTCTGTCTTTGATTAAAGTAGCACAACTCAGTGTTGTCGCAACATTTAAAAGTGAGAATTCGTCATAGGTGACCAAGTGTTCCCACAGATGCCAATGCTGAAAACCATGTCTGGCCACTAGTGCTCCCTATTGCTGTGATTTCTTCCCAAGTTTGACCTTAAAACTATTAGTCCAAAGTAAATATGAAGTTATAGAAAATATATAAAGATCTGCAATTTCTCATCATTTAAGGCCTGCATATCTTGAGTATCTTTATGCTGAACCTCAATGAACAGTCCCACTGAAATTAAAGGTAATGCTTATGTAGTAAGATATTATTCCATGTGAGGAAGAGTGGCAGAATGTATACTACTACTTGCCTTATATATTTTCTGCACCCTGGTTGCTGACTGCTTATCAACTGGTTTTAGAAAATCCTGCCGTAGCTCTACATTGTTATAAACATATTGGCACTATTACCACAGGCTGTTCCCAATTTACTTCTGGGTAATTAAAGTATCTTATTACTAACTGTGTCTTGTTGCTTGTTCTGTTTCCTCATACAGTGTGCTGTGGTCATGTTCATTTCACCCTAGAGGACTTTAGCAGATTCCTGTAATTACATCTCCCCATCTCTTGTTCATTCATTATAACTGAAATTATCTCTGAACATTCGTTCCATTTGCTAAATCTGTACTTGCTTTATTAACTTTAATCAAACTAATATATATTACTTAAACAAAAGGTGGCCCAGGACTCCCATACCTGACTTGGCCCTCTTCCCAGGAGAAAACACCCTTCTTGAAACAGTGACACTAGTCACGGGGTATAATTTGGCTGCTGTAATATCAATTATTAAATAGTTACCATTGCTTCTGTTTATCAGCTGAATTGTTACTATGAAATAGAGTTGGAAAAAAATCAGTATTAGTCAATGGAATTTAAAAATAAATTTGCTCTGGCCATGCTTGTGCTTCCTAGAGTATTTTCTTTCAATGAAGTTTCGAGTGAAAGAATGTTCAAACAGGCAAAATAGCTTGAATGGATGGAGGGACATTTAATTAGAGAGAGAAGTATCTTTCATTGTGTTTATTTTTAGAATTTGTAACGCACCTAGACACAATAAAACAAAAGCCCGGAGGGATGAATGTACTAGACCTGACACCACCACTTAAGAACCATTTTTCCAATAGAAAAAGGATGAACAAGTGTGCCAGGTTTTTCTTTAACTCTTCATTAAAACGCTTAGCCAAGAAACCTGCAAACACCATTTTGCCCAGTGTAAATCTGCCTGAGTCAACATAAAATGCACTGTAAGGGCCCAATACTGTCACCACTGAAATCAATGGAAATTTTGTGACTCATATCAATTCTGTTAAGTCCCATTAGGTGAAGAGAGTCACAACAGGGAAAAGTGAAGAAGAGAATCATAGAATATCAGGGTTGGAAGGGACCTCAGGAGGTCATCTAGTCCAACCCCCTTCTCAAAGCTGGACCAATCCCCAACTAAATCATCCCAGCCAGGACTTTGTCAAGCCTGACCTTAAAAACTTCTAAGGAAGGAGATTCCACCACCTCTCTAGGGAACGCATTCCAGTGTTTCACCACCCTCCTAGTGAAAAAGTTTTTCCTACTATCCAACCTAAACCTCCCCCACTGCAACTTGAGACCATTACTCCTCATTCTGTCATCTGCTACCACTGAGAACAGTCTAGATCCATCCTCTTTGGAACCCCCTTTCAGGTAGTTGAAAGCAGCTATCAAATCCCCTCTCATTCTTCTCTTCTGCAGACTAAACAATCCCAGTTCCCTCAGCCTCTCCTCATAAGTCATGTGTTCCAGTCCCCTAGTCATTTTTGTTGCCCTCCACTGGACTCTTTCCAATTTTTCCACATCCTTCTTGTAGTGTGGGGCCCAAACTGGACACAGTACTCCAGATGAGGCCTCACCAATGTTGAATAGAAGGGAATGATCACGTCCCTCGATCTGCTGGCAATGCCCTTACTTATACATCCCAAAATGCCATTGGCCTTCTTGGCAACACGGGCACATTGTTGACTCATATCTAGCTTCTCGTCCACTGTAACCCCTAGGTCCTTTTCTGCAGAACTGCTGCTGAGCCATTTGGTCCCTAGTCTGTAGCGGTGCATGGGATTCTTCCGTCCTAAGTGCAGGACTCTGCACTTGTCCTTGTTGAACCTCATCAGATTTCTTTTGGCCCAATCCTCTAATTTGTCTAGGGCCCTCTGTATCCTATCCCTACCCTCCAGCGTATCAACCTCTCCTCCCAGTTTAGTGTCATCTGCAAACTTGCTGAGGGTGCAATCCACACCATCCTCCAGATCATTTATGAAGATATTGAACAAAACTGGCCCCAGGACCGACCCTTGGGGCACTCCATTTGATTCCGGCTGCCAGCTAGACATGGAGCCATTGATCACTACCCATTGAGCCCGACAATCTAGCCAAATTTCTATCCACCTTATAGTCCATTCATCCAGCCCATTCTTCTTTAACTTGCTGGCAAGAATAATGTGGGAGACTGTGTCAAAAGCTTTGGTAAAGTCAAGGAACAACACATCCACTGCTTTCCCCTCATCCATAGAGCCAGTTATCTCATCATAGAAGGCAATTAGATTAGTCAGGCATGACTTGCCCTTGGTGAATCCATGATGACTGTTCCTGATCACTTTCCTCTCCTATAAGTGCTTCAAAATTGATTCCTTGAGGACCTGTCCATGATTTTTCCAGGGACTGAGGTGAGGCTGACTGGCCTGCAGTTCCCAGGATCCTCCTTCTTCCCTTTTTAAAAGATGGGCACTACATAAGAGAGATAAGCTTAGACTTCTTGCTTGTACTACACCAAGGATTTACCCCCAAGAGTTTCTTATGGTCATCAGAAAAGTCAGTTATATCTATCATACTGTACAATGAAGCACAGACATCTTGAACATCGAGTTTAACAAGGACTGGCAATTTTCAATAATTCATGTATTATATGAATTACAAGCGCTGACTGGGCAAAATTAACCCTTGTGTAGAGCGGGCCAACACAAGGCTTGCAGGACTTAACTAGTGCATAGGCCTTGTTCTAGTCCTTTACAGACATTTCATTCATTGTATGATCTTATAATTAAATAGAAGGGGGGAGGGAAAATGTCCTGGTTATGTGACATAGAAGAAAGTGAGTTCCCAGCTTTCTATATTTCCCTTCACACTGTTATTTTTTAAGCACCTGTTAATTACAAAACCATACTAATCCACATGGTCAAGAGTGATAACATATATATATATATAAGGTATGGATTGAATTCTGCAGCTGTCAGTCAAAACAGCCAGCATTGTAAAACAGAAGGATTTGTTAGTTAACAGCATAGAAAGTCCCTAGGTTATCATAGAGACGTCCATCTGGGTGAGTCCTGAGCCCAGAGGCCCTCTCCTCAGATCCATCCTGAGTCCCAGTGCAGAATCCTGTCCTGCTTCCCGGGGCCAACACATAACAATCCTCACTCCCCTCCCCAGTTCTTTATTCTTCTTCTGGGGCGAAGAAGATCACCTGGCCTCCTCCTGATTCTTCTCCTGATACTTCTCCCACCTGGAACCCCAGTCAGAAATTGAGTTATTTAGTGTAAAGAGGGACATTCATCCCAGATTGCATATCTCAACACCAAAGAAGCAGAGATTCCCACCCATTAGCAAGTAATAAAATCTACAGACACTATTCTATTACTGGTCTCAGTAAGAAATCCTGTATCTTTTTTTCCTCTCTAAAAATTCTTTATTGCCTTAAAAATGGCAATAAACCATTTTATAAACTTTAGAGTTGCTCCTGCCATCTCTAGAGGCAATAACCTCCACTTAACTTCAACCCAGTCCTGGGCAGGATCAAGCCCTATATTAGACACTGCTTCTGCTGTTGCTGGTTGTTCAAACTTCTTTCAGCTTTAATGCCTGTTATACATCTGGGAAAATCATTGCTATTGCTCCAGCCTTAGGTCATTGATTGCCCTGACCACCTTTTCTAGAGTGGACATACAGTTAGGTAGTACTTTCTTCATATGTTTACAATTGCCAAGGAAAAGATGCAAGTGTGTACAATGTGCATAAAAGTGTAGATCATCCACATTTCAAGTCTTTTGGGACATGGACACCATTTTCATGCATGTTTGTAAAGACTCTAGCACATGGGGCACCAATCCTGTTTGGGGATTCTGGGTGTTACAATAACAGAAAGATTTATTCATAATAATGCACACAGAACACTGTGTGCCTGAGCCAAACTCTGTACAGATTAAATCCTTTCTGGAGGGCTACTCCCACTTCAGTGCTTAGCTTCACTGCAGTGTTAGTTTGCTTGAGATAAAAAGAAAAGGAGTACCCGTGGCACCTTAGAGACTAACAAATTTTTCCATGAAGTTGACAGATTTCCACTCTATACGGCTAAATTCAGTGCCTTGCATAATGACAGGTTTCAGAGTAGCAGCCGTGTTAGTCTGTATTCGCAAAAAGAAAAGGAGTACCCGTGGCACCTTAGAGACTAACAAATCGGCTGCTACTCTGAAACCTGTCATTTGCTTGAGATATAACTCGAGTGTTGCCAGTAACCCACCTCCATCCAGACACAAAGATTTCTAGTTTAACTTAAGTGGTGCTTTCAACTTGAGCTAGTTGCCCCATCAGGAGGTGCTGGTTGGAGCCTGAGTAGTGTTGACATGTGTGCTAGTAATGCAAAGGGGACTCAGATACTCTATGCTGCTAATAGAAACACTCTTTGAAGGTCAAGTTTTGCAGTGAGACCGCTCTTATGTGAGCGAGGCTAGCTCAAAAGGAGTTAACTCAAGCTAACACTGCAGGACAAGTCAGGGTAGAGTTCAGTGACACTTACCTCAGCGAATCAGTAGGAGTTAAGCCTGCTGCTTCTGCAATGTTATATACCTGCTAACAGGGAAAGGCATGTTAAACTCTGCTGATTCACTAAAGCAGTTTGTTTAAATAATCTCCACTCTGAATGCTGGCTAAGAGCCCCATTGTGTTAGGTTCTGTAGAAACTCATACAAAGACATTTTTACTGAAGCACTTATGCCCCACTCCACAATAGTATTTAGGTACCTAAACCCCAGTGTTAAGCTCATCTGTAATCCATAAAACTCCTGCTGAACCCTGTAGACTCCTAAACTCACTCAGCACTTAAGTTTGCAGGATAAAAGTTCCCTGAAGTGCATGAGTTTCTTCTTGTGGGCCTGTGTACTGCTGCCTCACTCAGGCATATGCATATCTAACTCCTGCGTAAGCCCCATAGTGATCCACAAACCAGGGGAGACAGGTCTGTCTCGTGTATGTGGGGCCCAACCTGCACCTCATTCAAAATCTGGCCAGAGAAGAAGGTGGTGGTTTTCACATCCTCTCTTCCTTTCTGGCAGAGAGCGGGGAATTGAATCTTGGATGCCTGCATCCCAAGTGCTCTATCACTGAGCTAGGAGTGAAAGGGGGGTTCCTCCTCCTCTGGCCATTTTGTGTGGAGTGAGGCACCTAACTCATTCCCTCAGGAGGCATCTCAGGAAGCTGTTTCCTGTTTGTGGATCACTAAGTAGAGATAGGCACCTATCTCTGAGAGAGGGCTGGGCTTAGGACATACCCCTTTCATTGGTATCTTGGCTATTTTAGGCAGGGAGCCACCTAGGATGCTAGCTTTTATGGATTGCAATCTTAGGTACCCATCTCTCCCCCTTCATTGCATAGGGACTCTATGCATCTGCTCAGCTTTGTGGATCACAGTGTTGTTCTGGGATTTATTAGGAACCTAAAATTTAGGCACTGCAATGCTCAGTGTTGCAATGTCTAAGTCCCTTTGTGGATCTCAGCTTTATAGTCTCCAAAGACAAGTGACATAAAATGGGTGGAGGGAGAAGGAACAATCAAATTTATGTCTTGCGATTTCAATGGGGCTAGATGCAGAGTAAGATACTACTCAGCCTCAGTAAGAGTTGTAGAATCTGTCCCTAACTTTTCAGTAATTTACAAAAAAAATAGAGAGAGATTTCTCTCTGGCAAATCGTTGCAATTTTCAGCACAGAATCTAAGTTTTAGACGATTTTATTTTTGTCTTGCAATTGTTTTTAACCAATATATTTTGGATTGCACACTCATTTTAAAAATCTGCTCAGCCAAACAAGCAGCAAAGTCATAACCTGAAGAAAACATAGTCTTTATTTTTCTGCTGTTTTATTGCTGTAGGACCAGATTCTTTCCCGACTGATACCCTTTGTGACCCCATTAAAGTTACTAGTAGGAACTTATTGCTACTAGATATAATTGATACCAAGAGCATGATAGGATTGAGAAAAGAGTTAGGAATTTATACAGATAATGAGAACTTCTTCATAGTATGTACAAGGGATAAGAATACTTATACATGAGCCAGCCACTAAATGATAGGTATGTATGGCAGAATGGAAATACCTGTGTGTCAGTGAGTGGGACAAGGGCACTTGTGTCTTGTGCTTCAAGCCCAGTGGTTAGAGCAGGCATTGGTAACCTGGTATAGGAGCCCAGGTCAGAGGCCAGATGACAGACCTGAAATCGGAAGTCAGGAACTGAAGCTAAAGGTCAGAGCTAGGTTACATGGGGCAAGGATAGCGCCAGGGCTGAGTCTAAAGCATGAGCTATCACAGCCATGGGCAAACACTTTAAGCAGCCACTAAACTGCTGCTAATGGGACTAAGAGCAGGTCTGCTGACTCATCCCACCAATCATGTACTGTAGTCAATCAGGCAGCTTACTACAGGCCAGGTGGGTTTGTTAGGGCACCTGGAGACTGGCTGTGCTGCAGGTCCTGATTCGTCACACTATGTTCCTACCTGCCTAATTTGGCACTTAGGGTTTAACCCCCAAATGACTTATTATCTCATATATTGTTGGCACACATTAGCTGAATATGCACAAAATGATGCATTCACTTTGGTGCAGGTTCTGAAAATCAGGGCCCATAATTCAGCTATATGTTTCATTTGAAAAAAAAATGCCAAATATCAAACAAGTACATAGTTGGTTCTAACTGTCCACGTATTTATATTGGGTGGGACTTTCAACAATGTCTGAGGAACTGAGGCATTCACCTTATCAGTGAGTTAAAAATTAGATTGTATATACATACAAGATTATTTCCCACAGTATCAGTGATAACAGCACAATGCTGTAAAAGAATTAGTTTCTTTTCTATAGTTGTACTCAAATTGGCTAAACATTAAAGCTCCTGGATATATTTCAGCATTCCCAAAATGAAACAAAGAAGGTCCTACATCTCTGACATATTTAGAAGTGTTTGGCTCAGTAATCACAATGGTAGCTGTGATGTGAGCAATTTTAAATGTCACATTGGACTAGTTAGTAGTGGGATTGTCAGCTTTTCTTTCTGTGTTGTCCCTTTACCACAAGCCTGGTTGGGGGGATTCATAGTTCTGGTGAAGAATCACCCACTCCACTGGTAGGAGCACAACTAAATCCCAGAGCTTCAAGATTTTTCTAAAGTGTTACTGCTGATATGCTAAGGCAAAATACAAATAATTTCCATTCTCTTCGTGCTGACTACATTTTGTAATTTTACAGGGAACAACTTCAACATTTTTCAGTGATTTATTTTGCTGCTAAGACTGCTGCTTCACAGATCCTCATTCCAACAATAAGCATTCATTCATTTTATTTATGCTAAGCACAAAATGTCCACCTGGGATTTCACATTTCTCTTGGCTTCTGTGTGTTTGAGCAGAAGAAAAATCATTTGTCGTGTGCACTTAATGCATCTGGTGACCTAATTCTGTTTGTTCAGGTAAAGACAATAGTGTCTATTTTAAATGGGTTATAGATATGATCTTTGCAAAGCCAATTGAGAAGGTTTCAGAGTAGCAGCCGTATTAGTCTGTATTCGCAAAAAGAAAAGGAGGACTTGTGGCACCTTAGAGACTAACAAATTTATTTGAGCATAAGCTTTCGTGAGCTACAGCTCACTTCATTGTATATACATACACTGTATGTTCAGTGGAAAATACAGTGGGGAGATTTATATACACAGAGAACATGAAATAATGGGTATTACCATACACACTGTAACCAGAGTGATCACTTTAAGGTGAGCTATTACCAGCAGGAGAGCGGGGGAGGGGGAGGACCTTTTGTAGTGATAATCAAGGTGGGCCATTTCCAGCAGTTGACAAGAACATCTGAGGAACAGTGGGGGGAGGAAAGGGATAAACATGGGGAAATAGTTTTACTTTGTGTAATGACCCATCCACTCCCAGTCTCTATTCAAGCCTAAGTTAATTGTATCCAGTTTGCAAATTAATTCCAATTCAGCAGTCTCTTGTTAGAGTCTGTTTTTGAAGTTTTTTTGTTGAAGTTTTGCCACTTTTAGGTCTGTAATATAGAATGATCAGAGAGATTGAAGTGTTCTCCAACTGGTTTTTGAATGTTATAATTCTTGACGTCTGATTTGTGTCCATTCATTCTTTTACGTAGAGACTGTCCAGTTTGACCAATGTACATAGCAGAGGGGCATTGCTGGCACATGATGGCATATATCACATTGGTAGATGTGCAGGTGAACAAGCCTCTGACGGTGTGGCTGATGTGATTAGGCCCTATGATGGTGTCCCCTGAATAGATATGTGGACAGAGTTGGCAACAGGCTCTGCAAGGATCTTGCAAGGATAGGTTCCTGGGTTAGTGGTTCTGTTGTGTGGTGTGTGGTTGCTGGTGAGTATTTGCTTCAGGTTGGGGGGCTGTCTGTAATCAAGGACTGGCCTGTCTCCCAAGATCTGTGAGAGTGATGGGTCATCCTTCAGGATAGGTTGTAGATCCTTGATGATGCGTTGGAGAGGTTTTATTTGGGGGCTGAAGGTGATGGCTAGTAGCGTTCTGTTATTTTCTTTGTTGGGCTTGTTCTGTAGGAGGTGACGTCTGGGTACTCTTCTGGCTCTGTCAATCTGTTTCTTCACTTCAGCAGGTGGGTATTGTATTTGTAAGAATGCTTGATAGAGATCTTGTAGGTGTTTGCCTCTGTCTGAGGGGTTGGAGCAAATGCGGTTGTATCGTAGAGCTTGGCTGTAGACAATGGATCATGTGGTGTGGTCTGGATGAAAGCTGGAGGCATGTAGGTAGGAATAGCGGTCAGCAGGTTTTCAGTATTGGGTGATGTTAATGTAACCATCGCTTATTAGCACCATAGTGTCCAGGAAGTGGATCTCTTGTGTGGACTGGTCCAGGCTGAGGTTGATGGTGGGATGGAAATTGTTGAAGTCATGGTGGAATTCCTCAAGGGCTTCTTTTCCATGGGTCCAGATGATAAAGATGTCATCAGTGTAGCACAAGTAGAGTAGGGGCATTAGGGGACGAGAGCTGAGGAAGCGTTGTTCTAAGTCAGCCATAAAAATGTTGGCATACTGTGGGGCCATGCGGGTACCCATCGCAGTGCCTCTGATTTGAAGGTATACATTGTCCCCAAATGTGAAATAGTTATGGGTGAGGACAAAGTCACAAAGTTCTGCCACCAGGTTAGCCGTGACAGTATCGGGGATACTGTTCCTGACGGCTCGTAGTCCATCTTTGTGTGGAATGTTGGTGTAGAGGGCTTCTGTATCCATAGTGGCCAAGATGTGTTTTCAGGAAGATCACCGATGGATTGTAGTTTCCTCAGGAAGTCAGTGGTGTCCTGAAGATAGCTGGGAATGCTGGTAGTATAGGGCCTGAGGAGGGAGTCTACATAGCCAGACAATCCTGCTGTCAGGGTGCCAAAGCCTGTGATGATGGGGCATCCAGGATTTCCAGGTTTATGGATCTTGGGTAGCAGATAGAATACCCCAAGTCGGGGTTCCAGGGGTGTGTCTGTGCAGATTTGTTCTTGTGCTTTTTCAGGAAGTTTCTTGAGCAAATTGTGTAGTTTCTTTTGGTAACCCCAGTGGGATCAGAGGGTAAGGCTTGTAGAAAATGGTGTTGGAGAGCTGCCTAGCAGCCTCTTGTTCATATTCCGACCTATTCATGATGACGACAGCACCTCCTTTGTCAGCCTTTTTGATTATTATGTCAGAGTTGTTTTTGAGGCTGTGGATGGCATTGTGTTCTGCACGGCTGAGGTTCTGGGGCAAGTGATGCTGCTTTTCCACAATTTCAGTCCATGCACGTCAGTGGAAGCACTCTATGTAGAAGTCCAGTCTGTTGTTGAAAGAATTGTCTGTAGAAGCAGTGCAAAATAAATCAAAATGGAGAGAACTACTATTTTAAATATTGCAGGTTATCTGTAAGACAGACTGCAAAAGCAGAACATTCATTCAGGTTTTGAAAGACCCATTTAATGATCTCTTTCCCATTTCCTGAAAAGGGCTCATATGAAAAATATGAAAGGAATGAAAGTACTGGATCACTGGGTAATCTGAAATGCTGTACTACCAAAATATCCAAAGGGAGCCATAGTCCGATCTTCATGGGAGGCTAAACAAGTTTAGAACAGGTCTTGATTGCTTTGAGAAACATGTCTGCAAAAAGATCTTACCGTGCTTAGACCATGGTTTTCTTTATGGGACAGAAGATTACACAAATTCTTTAAATTGGGGGTGGGGTTCTCCTTTTTTCCTGGATTCCTCTTCTTATCTGTCTCACAAAACTAGCAGTTGGTGTGGAGTTTTAGCCAACAGATGGCTTACACACTGGCATGAATGCATCTGCCCATATCTGGCACGCAGTTTATATTTCACACCAAGGTGGAATGGCTGAAAAAAAATGCTGCACAGTTGATAGACATAAAAAAATAGTGTCATTCACCCAAGTGAATTATTACCTAATATTATTTTGAGATAACTGCTTCTTCTAGGGTCTGCAGAATCCCTTGGGTATGTTTTAAGAGAGCAAGGAGCTGTCTGGGATATTTTGCATATTATATTATTAATTATTATTAATTATTATTATTATTATAAAGTGAGCTGTTGATCAGAGGTTAGCTAACTAGGAGCCTTCTGGCTGTTGCTTCAGTCAGCACTGAAAAGAACTGAGTGCATGCTGCAGTGAAGAATGTTTCCTTTTTCATTAGGAAAAGTCTATCCTTCTGTTAATAGGGATAGATTGACTTTACCTGATTTTTCCTATCCAATTCTTAGAAGAATCAAGATCCTAGCAAACTGTCAGGTTTTTCTTCATCAACTGCCAGTCTTCTTGATGTTTCATTAGCCTCTTTTGTACCTCTTGAAATCTCCGATCTTCCATGAACTATTGGTGGCCTAGAAGATGAGGAGAAAAAGGTAGGGCCAACCAGAGAGGAAGCTGAAGGGAGCAACTCCAGCAAGAGTAAGTGAGGAAACCCAGCAACACAAAATGATTTTTTGCTTTCCTGGTAGATGGAAAAAAAAAGGATCAACTGTACTGGGATAAAATGAAAAGGGGGGGAAAGTGAGGGGAACTTGGATGGATATATGTATCTGTGCAATGTTCGCTATCTTTTTTTACTACAGAGTTAAGAAATTTGGGAGAGACAGGCTCTGCACGGAGGCCACTGTAGAACAGCTGATAAAAGTGTAAAGGTTATAGGAATAGTGCTTTCCTAGAAGGAGAAGCTGCACATATTCTCTCCAAAGCAGAATGCCATGTAGAAATTAAAACAGGACTAGTGCTGAGGGCAAGATGCCCTCCAGAGAAAGCTTTCAGGGGAGGCTTGCCTCTTTGAGCATCAAAATGTGTAGCGCTAGCCATGGATAGAATGATTATGCTAGCATGTGCATAGTTAGAAGCAGGTGTGTGAAGAAACTAGGGTGGCAAGGTGCAAAGTGTGAAGCTACACTGTACCTGCTCATGGTGTGACCTAAAGACTTTCCCTCTGCCTACTCAAAATCATCTCACTAAATTCTTCTTTGTTGTTATTTGGTTCTAACATCACAAGGTTTGATAAATCTTCCACTGCCCTTTATTTACTATCACTAACCTCTGCACAAAATGAGTATAATAATCCTTTCATGCTCTTCTATTTCTCCTAACTACCTGGTGAATTTCTCCTGCTTGCTTTGCTTTAAAGCTGTAAAATGAATATAAAACCCAATCCAGTTTTCACACAGGCCAGGAGAACTAACAATAGATTCAAAAGTTTTCCCAAATATAATCACTCCTTTAATCACAACAAAACCCAAATATACTCAAACCTTTAAAAAGAAAACCACTTTTCCCTAATGGTGTAGTTATAAAACAGGCTTTGTAACTAAGACTATAGAAAGAGAAAGAAAGTAAACCCCAGTGACAGAAAATCAGCTCATTGGAAATATATTACCTTTAAGAGTGTCTTTTTTATATGTGTGGGGTTGATTAGCTAAGCCCGCAACAGGAAGCATTGCTTTTATGTAAATAGTATTTGAAAACATTGGGCCCAATCCTCAATTTCTTGTACATTCGACCTCTCACTGAAGTCAATGAATAGGTTAAGTGTTCCTTCTTTTCATTTGCACCTCTACTTGCAAAGATCTGACCAGCAGAACTGTTGAGGAAGTGGAAATATTTGATTAACCCAAACCTAAACTGTCCAGCAAGCCCCTGAGGTGAGAGTCTCATTCTGTGACGAACTCTAAATGTACTTCAGAGAGAGGAGCTGTCAGAAGATTCAGGGCAATATTGACTATCACAAGAGCAGTTCCCGTGGTAGAAGGAAGGAGTTCTCCATCTTCACTGACTACGTTTCATTTGTTCTCACAATACAAAGTCCTTGATACACTAGAAGAGATTCACACAACTACCTATGAGATGGATCTTTGCCCTTTTTTCCTGGGCCCTATACTGATGGTTACATGTTTCCCTCCTAATGGAGCACAACTCTTAAACATGCTGAGCTCTGAACCTTGCTTATAGAAATGATGCTGGATAGTGACAACTTCACCAGTTAGCATCCAGTCTCTAGCCTTCCCTTCCCAGGTATGTACAATGACAAAGGAAAGGCCAACCTTCTCTTGCTACTCCTGGCATTTCTGCAATGTTTCAGGGTTACCTTCAGTTAGGCTTCCGACCAGATTATACTATGGGGACACAGCATTAATTACAATGGTTCATGATCTCCTCAGGGCAATTGACAGAGGCCAGACATCTATGCTGCATTGGCATCAATGGCTTCAAAACCATTGACCCTGATGTGTCACTTACTTCTTATGAGATATGGTACCTTTCAGAGAGACTGCAAACAGCAGTGCAGGACAATTGTTCTCTCAGCTGAGTAGTACTATAGGGCTTTAACTTGCCACTACTCTCAAATAATGTTTATGAGAAACCACCAGGGGAAATTGTGAGACAGTGTGGCCTACAATGTCATCAATAGATTGATTATATTCAGCTCTCCATCTCCTTTTCATTGGATCCTGACAGAACTGTCTCCCTGTTCTCTAAGTGCCTGAGTAATATAGGACCTGGATTAAAGCCAGATGGCTGTGGCTCAGTCTAAATAAAAAGGAAATGATGCTTGGCTGGCTGAAGGAAGCTTTATGAGGAATTGGTAAAGACTCTTCCCTCTATTTGTTTTCCTATTCCCAAAGTAGTTCAAAATCTTGTGGACTTAATGTGGCCCACGTTGATTCTAGGAGAAAGGCAGCAGCAACCAGGAACTTCTTTAACCTCTAGCTGGCCAGAAGGTTTCTCTCAGATGCAGAACACACCAGAGCAATTCATGCTTTTATCACTTCAGTGCTCTTCAAGTTTTGAATGGCACTTGGAAACTTTAGGTATTGCAATCGACTACTACCCACAGTTTAGTTAGACTGAAGACATCATATCACATATGTACTTCAAACTCTTCACTGGCTGCAAGTTCATTTCCGGAACCCAGCTATCTCAAAAATTGGATTCTGCTCAGAGAGAAAAGCTTTGACTAGATATCAGTAATGTGAACACTAAGAGCATCATAGTAAGATATTCTTGGTAGCATGCTCTCTATCCCAATCTCAGTCAATACATCTGAACTACAGCCTGACCTGGTTCAAGTTTGAGATACCAGACACATCTCTTCTTCTAAGTTTTCCAACAATGATTGGTGCTAGATTCCTCTGAGATTTAATCTACTGAAGAGTCCCCACGTCAGTTTTCTTCAAGGAAACTGAGTTGGGTGCCCTGAAAAGTGGCAGAGTATGTGCCCCCAACTCTTGGTTCTTTTAGTGGGTATAACACACACCTAGGCAGCATGAGTAATAAGTGCCTTACAAGTAACTGAAACAATAAAAATAGCAAAAATAAAGATAGCAACATAATTAGAGCACAAATAAATACAGATCAGTAGAGCAACACAAATGTATTGGATGGAGGTCAACATCTGCTTTTTCTGATTTTGCATGTATATAGAGGCAGGTATGGCAGTTTGTTACCCTGGAGCCATTCAAGTGTGCAGTTTGTGGAGGTCCAAAAAAAGGAGACCTTCTGCTTGAGCTTATGTTGCTTTTTTCCTGCCGCTGTTCTGGGATTTATGTAGAGTTCACAGAATGGGTAAAATGTCCACTAATCTTATGGCAGCACATTGAAAGTGTTTTCAGTAATGCAGTTAGAACACAAAAGGCCATTCATAACCAAGTGCAAATTATGCAGAGAAACATGCCATGTATGTATTAAGAATAGCTTTTCTCTATATTTAGATGAAAGTTGAGGGTTCCCCTCAACCCCTGAAAATGTTGGGAAACGAATGTTGGGCTCAGTCAGAATTCTGATCCTAATATGAATGAAATCCAAATATATATCTGATTGCCAAACCAGATCTGAAAGCCAAATATGAAGGCAGTTTTTCAACCTGAATGTGCTACTGACATTACATGAATGTTGACAAAGCATATGTTATTTGAATCTAGTTGGTATATCCCTGTAGTTTGTGAAAAAGTAGTGCAATGAGAAAATCTTCTCTCTAATAAAACCAAAATACGAAAGAGGGGAGGGAATGGGAAGGAAATGCCTATGAGGTTCTCCTAAAAACAACATGGGGGATGCAGGGCTCAAATTGGAGCAGTACATAGTGATATGATGTCTCTTCTTGGCTTCTCATGGGGTACAGCTTATATTGTAGGTAGAGCTTAGACGACTACTACAATCTTTTTATGTAGTTTGGCAGCTGGTGTTCTGTGATGCAGACTAGTATTGTCTTATTGTTTCCATGCACTCCCCACATATCTGTATGTATGTACCTGTTGTCTTTTTTCTTTTACTTATATTGTAAGCAATTTGTGGAAGGGACCATCCTTTTTTGTTTGTTTATACAGGGGTCCTGATACAGTACAATGGAGTCCTGATACAGTACTGGGGCTCCTAACCACTGCAATACAAATAATAACAATTCAGCCCCTGGGAAGAGGATTATTCTATGAAACAAACAGGAGGTTCTGCCCAACAACCTCTTGGTGCCCAAGAGATGCACAGACCTCGAGACACATGCTAGAGGCATAAGACCGTCCATACGAAGGCTTTGTACTTCTATAAGAGGTCTGGGGCCACCTGTCCCACTCAGGCTGGACTGGTGTTTCTACAGCATGTGCAAGAGTTGCACAGAAAAAGTAATGCAAACCTCAAATGAGCAAAAAGAGAACAAAATGGGTGTGAATAAAGTGATTTCAGCTTTTGGAAGCATTTGATATATTCACCAAGTTCTACACGTGGATCTCAATACCAAAAATGAGCTGGTATATGTGTGTGTATATTAAATAAACCAGTTCTGTGACACAGTTGCTATAGTCCATGGGTATTAGAGTTTAGGATTAGAAGGAACCAATTAATGTAAGATGATATTTCCTCTCCTATTCATGTTAAAAGGGTTTGTCCCATAAATCTCATAAATGTAAATGGCAGGAAAGGAAAGCATAATCCTGCAGCATAATGATTTATTACTCATATTTCTAGCATAGGGCCGGTAGTTCCTGATATAGGTAAGTAATTAACCATGTTTAGTCTCTGTTCAGGAAAGTATTTAAGCTTGTGCTTACCTTTAAGCCTGTGACTTCAATGGGTCTGAAACACATGTTTAAGTGTTTCTCTGAATAAGTGTCCTTTCCTCAAGCAGGTCCTTAAATGCTTCATTCCTATTCATGTTAAAAGGGTTTGTCCCATAAATCTCATAAATGTAAATGGCAGGAAAAATATCTCTGTAATCACATCAGGAGAAAAACAGTTAACATATGACTTACGATTTTGGATAAAACTGGGTAATGCAAAATTGATCAAAATGCCTGTGATGGAGGGCATGGCCTTTTGTTAAGAAAATTAAGGTAAATACCAATCATAAGAAAAAAAACAAAACAATGCCATGTTGGTATGAAGTTTGGCAGTTTGTTATAACTAAGGTTCATCTTTACAGCACATGTTATTTAAAAAATAATATTACAAGTAGTTATTGCTTTTTATTAGTAAGTTAATATCTGTATTTGGACATTTTAGGTAGAAGCTGAGAATTGGGTATGTATTCTGATCTGTAGAATTTCTGTACAGTATATTCTAGCAAAGCCAGTCGGTTGCAATGGCCCTACTTCTCCCACTATGGCCAAATTCTGATCTCATATCTGTCAGTTTTACTCCAACATGGCTATTACTTTCAGTGGAGTTACTCCTGATTTATTCAGGTATAAGTGAGAACAGAATATGTCCTACTGATGAGTCTGACATTTATTTTTACAAGAAGCCTTGCACGAGCTCATCTAACTATTTTTGGCCAGAGTGTGATGACACCATGATATTTCCCACTTAAAATAGTGTGAGATGCTGTTGAAAGTTCATGTTTCCGGGCTTTTATTGAAAGCAAATAGCAGCGCAAGAGAAAAATTTAGATCCCCAGTGGTTTAGCTGGTTGATTTTCTAGTCATCTTTCAGCCACAATCCAAGAGGATATTGGCAAACATTGTTCAGTACAAAATAAAGTAATAATCTTTATAAGAATGTCTATACACCACTAAACCTGTAGGGTCTTAAGAACCACAAAGTGATTGTGAACATAGGTCTCCTGGGTTAATAGCTGGAAATCAAATGCTTTAGGAAGTCCAGCAGGAAGACGCTGATAAGAAACATTCTTTGTTCCTTTGGATATAGCAATACTTAAGATAATAGTAGAGTACATTTTAGAGTGTGGATGAATCTAACTTCAGAATAAAACATGATGTGAATATTGAAAAGAACAGCAGGAAAGCACTTTTGATTTTGTTCTAGAGCTCGATATTTGAACTTTAAAAATAATTTATTGTTTAGTTGATGTTCATGGCTCTATAATATAAACTTACCTTGCACTTAGTCTATACAGTACCTATATATCTATATCTATTTTTAAAGTGTGCATGCTTGCATGCTTTTTTTTTAAAGCAACACTTTGAAGCTGTTGGCCTAAGCAACATGGTAGTTCTGACCAAATCTGCATATTAATTTCAAGACAACTCAAGCCCTTATCCTCTTGTCTGTTATGCCAGTTATTCAGCTGAATGTGTCCACTGTTTTTAGTAGCGTTACACCTAAGATTTACACTGATGCAAATGAGAGAAGAATCAGGACTTGAGCTGTGTAATCCCTAGTCAGTTTTGTAGTAACATAATCCAGTGTACTGCTCAAACATGCTGTGAAAAATTTTTCTTACAATATTATTAACTTATCTGTTCGCTGGAACTGGAACCGAGGTGAGTACCCTAACCACCAGGCTATAGAGTCATTCTCACTCTCTGAGACAATGCTTGTTTAATTACCTATACAGTTCCAACAGGAGAAAAACACCACCAGAGAACACACAATAGCTTAGTAAACTCACCTGAGGAGGGAAGAGATCTGGGTTTAAGTGTCTGTTCCAGAGTGAAGATTCAAACCTGCATCTCCCACATCCCAAGTGAGTGTCCCAGCCATTGGCATAATGGGGGATACCTTCTCCTCCTCTTTTTTTTTTTAAACTAGCCCTTTGTTTCCAAGTTTGCTTTGCTTTTATTTAAAAAAAAACAGGTAAAATGCCTGGAAACAAAACAAAATGTCTCATTTCAAGTTGAACTGAACATTTTGTTCCATCTGAAACTGTTTTTCTGACTTTTTGATTTATCAAAGAATCCATTTTGGGTTGACCCAAACAAATTTCTTTTTCAAATTTTTCAGACCTGCCAGTGACTTGAAAAAAGACAGCTTGGGTGAGGTAATATCTTTTGTTGGACCAACTTCTGCTGGTGAGAGAGAGAAGCTTCCAAGTGACATAGAGCTCTTCTTCAGGTCTGGGAAAGGTATTAATGCCACGTCTACATTACCACTTCTTTTTGCAAAACTTAAGTCGCTCAAGGGTATGAAAAAAAACCCCAAAGTGACATAAGTTTTGCCACCATAAGTGGTAGTGCACTTGTTGAAGTGGTTTTATTATGTCGAGAGGAGAGCTCTCTCCAGTCAGCATAGGACAGCTACACGAGCATTCTTACAGCAACACAGCTGCATCGGTACAGGTGTGCCTTGGTAAGCTTGCTAGAGTTGACATGGCCTTAGAGTGTCACAGCTGAATACAAGGTGGAACAGATTATTTAGCACAAGTAGTTAACACATATTCTAAGAGACCATTCAAGGTGAAGTGGCCTGTTAACACCTCTGCAGTCACCAAACTTTGGTCCAGTGAAATATATAACCTTCTCCACCTTGTCTCTCTAATATCCTGGGACCAACATTGGCTACAATATTGCAAATGGTGAACTGAAAACTCAGCTATTCACATAGCTCTACACAGAAGCATCTAGTCACACTGAGGATGGGAAGGCCCTAACAACAAAAGACCTTGAAGTGGCTTCATGAGCGCACTTCCTGGTGCACTGAGCAAAGCTCCATCACACAGGAGAATGAAGACCTTTATCTTTCCTTTTACTCTGCGCAGGTGTAATGCCTCCAAGCACTGCTATGTGGTCTGTGCACCTCCTGTTCCAACCTACTAATACAGTCCTGTCTTTAGAAGCCTCAGTTATATATAATTAAAGTCCATAAAAATGAAACAAGTGCCCTTCCCCCCAGAAACATTTCTGTTTTATAAGCATCATATATTTTATAAGCATGACTATAATTAATGGGAATGTGCCGAATCCCTTCAAAATGAATTTCTCGCATGACCTACACTTGTTGGGAGGAAGCAAAGTAAATTTCAGAGTTCTTGTTTCCTGTCAAACAACTAAATTGATAGATCCTTTCCAGTTTCACTCATTATAAGATTTCTTTTTCATTTGTAAGGCTAATATACAATGACTTCTTCTGCTAGCTCCATTCAATCATCCAGCCACTTACTCTACATGCACAATGACTTTGTTTCATTTCATAAGGAGACGTGTATGCATTACAACATATGCTCAGACTATTAAATGTAGGATCTAACTATTGATCTTGTGTGTGTTCTCTACATCAAAATAATATTTTGGAGGTATTTAAAATAAGTATTAAAACCTCATCTATTTGAAAACTACTTATAGTGTGCAGCCAACTGTACACTATAACTGCCATTTTTCAATATTCAACAAGTAAATGGGCATTACAGGTGAAGTGTATGTGAAGAACTACAGTAGCTACATATTTCCAATCAAATTATAATAAATCCTCATGTTTTTGTCATAAATTTCATCAAAATGTCCTACAAAATTTAGGCTCTAGTTCAGCAAATTACTTACATGTGAGTAATCCTATCTCTATTTGTCAAAGTATTTAAGCCCGTGTTTAAAGTGCTTTGCTGCATAAGGATGGGATTACTCATAGGTATGAAGTGAAGCATATACTTACATGCTTTGCTGAATTGGGACCAGAAAAGGAACAAAAGAAAAAGGGCTCTGCAGAAATTACTCTAAAAACCTATAGACTTTTAAAACCAGATTTGAGGAAGTAACAGTATATTTATCCATGATAAAAAAACTCTACAGAAAGATTTTTATATGCTACTAAATTCTATAGTACTTTCCCAAAAGGAGAAATCTTGTTTGTATGGCTAGAATTTACTATCTTTTAGAGTATACCTTTGCTTCTATTAATATAGTCAATATAGTCATTTCATCTAATCTTTATAGTGCAGTTATTTGGAAAGAATGGTCCTTTTATCCATTAGATTGAAAGCATTTGCCCACAGTCCTGACCATTCAACTTTGCTACTTTACTATTGGTACGTTCCATTCCAATCCTGGCTATATCCCAGAGTACAAAAAAATCCTAACATAAAAGGTAACGAGTACCAATATATTATCTCAACTTTCTGAATGACAAAGTATTTTGCTGGAGTTCAGCTTGTGTTTTGGGCAGTGGTTCAGAGAAGTTCTTATTTTTATCTGAAGTGGATTCCCCATCCCTATGTATCAGAATTTCCTGCAGATTCCATATTCAGCCAGTTAAACAAAAGGATAATACAGTATAGTCAATAAAGAAAAGCAGAAATGTATCAACTGAATACTAAGCTTTGTTTTTCATAGAGATTTTCACTGGTCAAATATGTGCTTATTTGGCACTGAAAATTACATTCCTTCTGTATATGTTTTCTGCAAAATTTATTTCTTTTACAATCTGTCAGTGTTCCTCCAAGGCTTAAAGCTGGAGATGGGGGTGACAGAGTGGGATATGTCAATATCAAACTATGAACTCCATTGTGTACTATGTATTGAATACAAACCTGGACATGCCCAAAGACAACCTATGGTTCTACCTATTGTTACAGACAGTTGCCCTGCTAAGAACAGGTGTTTGATACTTATTGAAGGACCAGATGGCAATCTTGGGCCATCGACATTCATTGTCTCTGCCTGCTGGCCTGTTCTCATGGAACAATAGTTTTCCTACACAAGGGCCTGCAGGTGGAGCAAGCATGACAAAAGGGGGTAGGGGAGAATGCTAGAGAGTCTCAGCTGAGCACCTGGCGCAGAGTCCAGAAACTACTTGAGAGCCAGCTGCTACTCTGAGCAGGGGATGCCCATCACAACACATAAGAAGGACATGCAGGAGAAAGAGGTAAGGAGGGACTCTGCATAACTTGAAATGCTAATGAATCTCAGACTGACAGGAAGGGTGAGATCAGATGAGGTGAGGGTGCAACTCAGGACTTCTGTTATTTTCAAAGATTGATAACTCTCAAGTGCTTTAAGAGTAAAATCACCATGGTTAAGATATTCCTTTGCTAATCTTGTGTTCCTTGCTTTCCTACCACCTTGTATTTGACAGGGTTAAATCAGAATTCCAGGGTGACCACAGCCTCGGTGGAGCTCTGGGGGAATGTGTATAAGCAGTGGAGGCAGGGGGACATAGGGAAGTCTCAGACACTGGTTTCAAGGTCTAGGGTGACAGTGACTCATGAAAGGCATCAGACAGGAGGGCTGAGCCCAAGTGTGTACCCTAAGAGTTCAGAACTGAAAATAGTGTCTGGAATCTACTGAGACCAAGTTGGCCTGGAGACATTAGCGAATGGGCTCACTCATCACTGACTGGTGACTGCATTGAGCACTACAGGGCCAGGTAGTAACAATGCATGCTAAGTGAAATAATGGACCTAAACTTTGGGAAAGATTGGGTCTTGAGCCCACCTTCATTTTTTAGATCTTCTTTCTATAATGGACCAAACTGGAGCACCAAATTCTTCTAAACTTTGGGGGAGTTTGGACAGTAATCTGATTCTGGGGTTAGTCTCTGTATCTCTGGCCCCGATTGTAATTCAATGGCAAGAAAGTGATCGTAACAACAACAAAAATCAGTACAAAGCCAGTAAATGGGATCTTATTTGGACAATGTGTCCCTATAGTTATACGTACATATATACAGTACAAGGTATACAAGACAGTTACATTTGTTGAGAGGTATTTTTAAGAGAACAGCCGTCAAAGTGAGTCATCCATTCTGATCCAAAAGGGGTCACCTGCCATTTCTCCAGGTGCCCCAGTTTTTATGTGCATTGTGGGATATTAAAACATCCAGTAATCCCTGACTGCTTCTCCCAGAGTAAGAATAATATCAACCATACACTTCAAATGGCAGAAGGTCACATCCTGAATGCTGAACAGCCATTTCTCAATGCCAGACTGAAATGTGTCTCTCCTGTTCCCTTTCCTCCTCGGAGGAGCTGGCCTAGCTTTTGCCAAACCATATAAATCAATGACTACCACATTATTGTATCCGCATTTTACAGCTTTTCCACAGCAGGAAAAGGCAAATATCTGCCAGAAAAACTCCAACTACCTTTTTCTCTCCCTGGTATCACCCCCCCACACACACACCCCCAAAGATAACCTTTAAAAGCCACCTTTTTTAAAAAAACGGTTGGGGGGGGGAATATGTTTTGTAACTTAGTTTAAAAAATAAACCGTATCTTCTTCCTGCCAATTACTGGTGCATTTGCTGTTGTGAGATGCTTTTATGCAATTTTTGGTATGCATACTTTGCCAATATCTTGTATATTTTTAGCAAATGACATATATTTAAGAAATATACAAAAGGTGACACATGTCCTCAAAAATTATGCATGTCATGATGAAAATACAGAGAATGTGACAAGCACCATTAACACGTGTCAAAAATAATCAGGATCTATTTTCATTAGGCTACCTGTAAAAACAACAACAAAAAATGCCCAATCTTTTTATTGTCACATACTGCCATCAGTGCCCCTTTTATTATGTTATATTAAGGTCGCTGGCTGGGTATTATAAATATACTTTACTTCGCAATTTTTACAAATTACACCTGCCTGTGGTGTCTTTTGATAAAGGAGGCCAGAAACCCGCACCCCTTCTTCCGCTGTCATTTCAGAAATAGTGGCAGCAGAGCAGCAAGTTTCTGATAGCACTTGGCAGCACTTATCACATCCTGATAGGATTTATGGAGATTAAAATGCAAAGCAAGTTGATATTCTAATGCTGAGTATCTTTCAAAGCTAAATCAAAAGCAAAAAACTTAACAGGCCTGTTTTTCCTCTCAAACATTTCACTTACTGTGACCTTTGCTGTTCACCCGCACAAGCAGATTCTCACTCCCTCCTCCTCTGTTCTCAGCTGAAAATGAATAAGTAAAATTAACTACTTAGATAAATTCCAGAAGTTGCACCAACACATGTCAATGGCATTATGAGTGAGTGCTATGCGAAACACATACCATCAATTCCGCTTACATTGGATCTGAGTGGTTGGGACAATAGAGGCAAACATCATTTTCCAGACCAAAATGACTAGTTGTATGTCTTGTATTAACAGGCAAACTATAAAGAAATCTGACTTCATAACCTGATGATCAAGCAAGATGTTGTCCAGGGAATACTAATATATACTTAGTCATTTACTCTGTATACTGATAGCATTTTTCTTTTTTAAAGTACTTTGCTGGTATTAACTAACTAATCCACAAGGTACCCTGGTGATGTACGTAAGTAAGCATTATAATCCCCATTTTACTGAGGCAAAGAAGATAATGACTTGACAATCAGAGACAGATCTGGGATTATAAATAAGGCGTCCCTGGCTCCTTTACACCACTCCTTTCTGGGCCGTGACCTGATGCAAATCATATAGGTGCAGAGTGCCCCTGCACTGAGAAACCTTCCTGTATGAAAGGTTTCTCTTCACAGAAATATCCTTTGGAAGGAAGGAGTATGAGTGTTGGGGTGACAGGACTGTGAAACTCCTCCTGATGACTCTTTACCAAAAACCACATAGGAAAGAAGGTGGAAGGTTTGCACCCTTCATGAAATGGTAGTGGTATTGCCCCCAAATTCTGCTGGTCCTCCAAGATCCAAAAGAAGCCCTGGTTCTTTGAGTGGTGATTACAGGGGCCACTTATTAGGAGTTCCTGGAGCAGAAGGGGCTCTTGGGCAAAATATAACTGTCAATGGCCCACTGGAAGGTGGGCGGAGAGAGGATGAAGAAATGTGGGTTTATGGAACATTTGCACTCCTCCAATCCTGGAGGCAACTCCAGGTTGGAGCAGTCCCCTGGGAGCAAGGACCAAGGATCAAGCTGCAACTCCTCCAGTCCTCAACAACCGTAGATGGGAGGAATCCCCAGATAGCCTGTTAGGGTAGATTTCCATCATCTTTACAGTGCAATCGGAGTAAAGTATGATTGAGAATACGGCCCTGTGGTGGAAATTTGTGGAACTTCTGAATATCTGGCTCTATATTATAATTGAAAAAAATGCTCTTGACAGGCTAGTGAGGGGAAATAAATTTCAGGAAGTTCGTCACTGTGCATTTATTTATAATATTTCCTGATGTGCTGTTAGCCAGGGATCTTTCAACCCAAAGTTCTCGGTAACTTTTACTCTGTGCGAGGTGGTGTCAGGAAATAAATCAGGGGAGACACGGCCGGCCGGCCGATCAATAGCTGGCACAAACAGGACAACACAAGAGTGCTTTCGCTTAAAGCTAAACTTCACTTAGCCTCAAGCACCTATACACACGTCCGCGACAAGTTAGTAAAATACCCCCAACCCTTGATCATTACCAAAGCTGAATGTGGCTCCCGAGTGGCACAGCGGCAGGCTTCTGGTGGCCAAATCTTCTGTCTGCTGGTGGGGACTGCAAGATGCATCCAGAGGGAGAGTCCAGAAGAGGCCAACTACCTCAAACTTTTCCCTCTTATTTATACGTTAGTAATACAATGACATGTCCCTTAAAGAAAACTTGTTAAATAAGCAGTTTCAATGGTCAAGTGAGAGGTTCCTTCTGATTATTTATTAACCAGCTGTGGGTTTTTCCAGAGTTTGCAGTCTTGAGGCCCCAATAAACATTCCTTCCGCACATCCTGGTCTTCTAAAATGCATGTATCAGCAACTTCAACACAATTCTTAACAGGGAGGACCAGGACCTTTCTGTGGCACCCAAAACTCCCTCCCGTCCTGCCTTGGTCAAGCTGCGCAGGGCCGGTGCAACCACTAGGCGAACTAGGCAGTTGCCTAGGGTACCAAGTGGTTGGGGGCAGCCAAAAGTATGGGGAGGCGGTAGAGCGGAGATGAGCTGGGGCAGGGGGCTGCAGGGAGGGCTGCCTGCAGCAAGTAACGGGGTGGGGGCGGCGCACAGGGGAACTGCTCCTCACCCCAGCTAACCTCTGCTTCGCCTCCTCCCCTGAGCATGTTGCCCCGCTCTGCTTCTCTCCCTCCTAGGCTTGTGCGCCAAACAGCTGATTGGCGCCGCAAGCCTGGGAGGTGGGAGAAGCGGCAGCGTGCTCGGGGAGGAGGCGGAGCAGAGGTAAGCTGGGGCGGGGAGCTGTTGCCGAGGGAAGGGGGCAGCGGTGAGTTGCTGCATGGCTTCCCGGGCCGAGGGGAGGAGATGGTGGTGGGGAGTTGCTGCACGCTCCCCAGGCTGAGGAGAGAGAGGGGGGAGCGGGGAGTTGCCACACGGCTCCCCGGGCCGAGGGGAGGGAGGGAGAGAGTGGGCAGTGGGGAGCTGCCGCAGGGGGGGTGCCTCAGGGCAGAGGGTGGGACGCGGTGAGCACAAGGTGGAAGTTTCGCCTATGGCGCGAAACATCCTTGCACCGGCCCTGAAGCTGAGACTGCTGAATGGCCAATTTACAGACTTCTGACTTGGTTGCTTTTAGCAATAAGCCATAGTTGTTTCAGGCACTTTACTGGTTTGCTGACATCTCCCTGTACGGTATAATCCACAGTGTCTTAAAAATCATCCTGAAGGAACATAGGATTTTAGGATCTTATGTTTTCTGTACCTCAGATGATTGCTAGCATTCAATTAACTAATACAGGAGGTCTGATTTCATTCCTCTCCCACACCCTCCATCTCCTCTGTGTTCCAAGTCAAATAAAATCTTTCTGTTTGTATAGAAAAACCCCTGTGCTAATCCTGAAACCAAAAGATATTTACACCACAGCTTGTTTGCCAAAAAGGTCTTATTCTCTCATGGCACATTGATCTTTTTCACATTGCCTTTGTTCTCTTGTTAGCATACACAACAGCTTACATTATGCCATGCAGAATAGAACACATGCAGGATGTGCTTGTCAATTGTGTCAAGCCTGAAAATCTATGATTAAAAATTATGTAACTCATTAGCCATTGCAAATCGAAGTGAGAATAATGCTTTCTGGCCAATTTCATAAACAAACATGCCACTCATCCTTTCCTGTGATTTCTCTTTAAGGTGGAGGGGGGAAAAAAGAGACAAACCTATAAATAAATAAATTGCTAATTCTCCTTGCTGCATGTGCACACAGCAATTTCATGGTGATGGATAAGTATTTCATAATTCATTTTATTAAAAACTGGTTTCTATGCATTTTGGCTTGAAGTACCATGAATACCAGTAATGATTTACAATGATTTTTGATGGCTGTTTTGTAAGCATAAGGTGCGTAGTCTCCTGCAGACAGATAACTATCGTTATAGTTCATTCAATCTCCTCAGAGTAATGAAAAGAGTATGTTGTATTAGCAGTAAAATCCATGACTTCCTCAGGAGTCTTCCAGGTATTCCCAGTTACTTAGGGCTAGCGTTCTGCTTCTTGCAGACAGAAGCCAGAGGGGACTGAAAAGTCTGTGAGGTTCAAGAAATTGTTTCCTTGGCTAGGAAAAGTTTTCTGAAAAGGCTTGCAGAGAGGACCTCCCAGCCTCAAAGAGCTACAACATCTGTGGGAAAAGATGCCTAGTTTATTCTGGTTTGCTTTGGAACATGAGATTACTGAGTCATACTGGGCTAAATTCAACCTACCCCTCCATTTTAAATCAATAGAACTACACCAGGAATGAATTTGACCCATCATATTTTATGTGTGATGGAAGAACCTAAGAACAGCAAAGTAAAGTATGACTTGAGTATCAAGGGCCAATTCTCTGCTACAGTGCTGATTCGGGGGGGAAAAGAGGGGAAGACCTAGCCTATGGAGGATCTTCTGATGGTGTAGAGCCAGTATTGTACACCAACCATCCTCTCTGCATCCATTGTAGAGGGCATGGTCAGGGAAAAAGGGTGTGGGCAGGATAATTCTACATTATGCCAGTAGCACTGGACCTCAATATTTATCCCTTCAGGCTATTCCTAGTTTTGTTAAGGACTAACCTTATGCCTAGCAGTTCCAAGATTGGTAGCATGGATCTTTGCTTTCCTGAGCTGTGGTAGGCAGTCCTCAACCAAAGCTGAAGTTGTGATGACAGGAACAATGGAATTGCTACATTTACTCAGAGCAGCCATCCATCTTGTCTATTAACCTGTATCTGACGGAGGCCAGGACAAGCTTCTCCAAGAAAGGTGCAGAAAAGACTCTCCCCCAGGCAATTATGGGATGACCTGGCTACCAAGAAAGAGCCTTCCTAAATTCCATTAACTAGCCTTATGGCCTGAAGCATGAGGATATATATAACTTACGATGATCTTTTTTATGTAATTCTAATATTTTGTTTTCTGTAATGTCCAATTTCTTTTTGAATCCTAATAAGATCTTGATTTACATATATTTTATTGATTTAGAAACCATTTATATATCTATATCGATATAGATATAGATAGATATAGAGAGAGACTTCAAATTGGAAGTGAATGGAAACTGACATGTAGCCATAGCCATAGGATTGGGAAAATATGTAGGGTTTTTTTTAGCAATATGCATTATATACTGAATGAAATGGTATTATAGTTTATCAGGTAAATATCTATTTTGGTCTGCCGACTAATTTCCAAAAAGGGTATTAGTTACTAAGTAAACTGCAATGAATCATGCACATCTGTTATGCTCTATTATGTTGCTCCTTTTTAGTTCCCAGATCTCTATACCAATAGAAGCCAAAGGATACTTTGGAGACATGATAGTCTGTCATGTCAATGCAGCAGATGTGCTTACACACTAGGGACTCAGTCCTGTCCTCCACGACACACCGTGCATCACTGCATCCTTCTAAAAATGCAGAAGCTGATTTTCCAAACTGCATGGCAATACACACACATGCACACAGGAAAACCTATAAAAAGTAAATGAAACCCATCAGCTGCCATGATTCCTTGTTAGAGGTTAGTTGAAAGAAACAGTCATGCTCACTATACAGTATTCCATCTATTTTTAAATTATTTCAAATTGTCAAGTATTCTTTGCCCACGTCATAAGTAAATATATTTCTCTTCTAGGTTCTATTTGTATATAAGGAAAATCATAATAATAGTAGAGAATGATCTCTTAATAATCTAACTGTGAAGTATTTGAGCAAGCCCTGTTCACCTTATGATGCTAACTGAAACCGCCTTTTAACCAAGGTGGGTCTATTCTTGATCTACAGTTTCTTTTAGCAACATTGAAAGGTTGAAGTTGCTCAGTAAAGAGCTCTTGGCTTTTAACAGACTATACCTGGTCCAAAGCCCATTGAAGTTAATGGGCGTCTTTCCAATGACTTCGATGGGCACTGGTTTAGGTTCTATAATAGGAGGTTCATCAGAATCTCGTACAGCCTGTCTTTAGGGCACACTGTAAGTCAGACTGGTTTGGTTGGCCTATTCTTGTCTATTCTGCGCCTTCTTCCCCTATTTTAAAATTTGCTATGTGTCACTACGTTTTTCTGAGTGCCAATCTTTTTGCTTCAAATTCACCTCTTAATGTCCAAATATAAATTTGAAGTAACTCCAGAGGGGTAACGGACAGCAGAACTTGGCCTTTTATTTCTGCTTGGCTATTCTTTTGAGCTGGTTGGTTCTTTAAGTGATTTTTAAAGTTTTTCACTTTGGTCTTTTTTACCTCTAGCATACATATATAATCTGTGATAGGCACTGTAGAAAAATGAACTCACTGCTAGCATGCCCACTTGTGGCTGGGTGTGGCATAGCAGGCCCCCCTCTTCTAGCACCCCTGCCAACAGCCACTCTCTCTGGCCCCATTGTTGCCCATCTTTTCTCATGACTCAGCCTTCTGACCAAGTCACATTTGGTCCCACCCGTTTTGGGGTAACCAAACAGTCCAATAAACTAAACTCAAATAAAGCTAACTCTTCACCCTACCCTGGCTCTCTCCTCTTCATGCCTTCCTGGGCTCTGCAAGGCTGTCCATCCATTCTTGGGCAGAGACATACTTCTCAGGGCTTTCACTTCAGAGGTCTGGCTCCAACATTAAATTTCTTCACTCTCTTGCATCAAGGTGTTTCTGCATCATCTTTGGGTTCCAGTCCAGGGTCCCTGTGGTGAACAGATAAGTCTACTTCCTTAGCCCTGATCTACACTGCAAGTTTAGGTCAAATTTAGCAGCATTAGATCGATTTAACCCTGCACCCGTCCACACGACGAAGCCATTTTTGTCAACTTAAAGGGCTCTTAAAATCGATTTCTGTACTCCCCGACGAGGGGATTAGCTCTGAAATTGACATCGCCGGGTCGAATTTGGGGTAGTGTGGATGCAATTTGACTGTATTGGCCTCCGGGTGCTATCCCAGAGTGCTCCATTGTGACCACTCTGGAGAGCACTTTCAACTCAGATGCATTAGCCAGGTACACAGGAAAAGCCCCGGGAACTTTTGAATTTCATTTCCTGTTTGGCCAGCATGGCGAACTCATCAGCACAGGTGACCATGCAGTTCCAGAATCGCAAAAGAGCTCCAGCATGGACCGAACAGGAAGTACTGGATCTGATCGCTGTATGGGAAGATGCATCCATGCTATCAGAACTCTGTTCCAAAAGATGAAATGCGAAAATATTTGCAAAAATCTCCAAGGGCATGATGGACAGAGGCTACAACAGGGACCCCAGCAGTGCTGCGTGAAAATGAAGGAGCTCAGGCAAGAGTACCAGAAAACCAAAGAGGCAAACAGACGCTCTGGATCAGAGCCCCAGACATGCCGCTTCTATGATGAGCTGCATGCAATTCTAGGGGGGCCCCCTACTAGTACCCCACCCCTGTCCGTGGACACCTGCAAGGGGGGAATCTCATGCAACAGGCATGAGGATTTTGGGGACTAGGAGGAGGAGGAGGAGGATGATAGCACACAGCAGGCAAGCAGAAAAATCATTCTCCCCGATAGCAAGGAACTGTTTATCACCCTGGAGCCAATACCCTCCCAACCCTCCCAAGGTGGGCTCCCGGACCATGAAGCCGGAGAAGGCACCTCTGGAGAGTGTACCTTTGTAAATATAATACATGGTTTAAAAGCAAGCACATTTAATGATTAATTTTCCCTGAAGACTTGGGATGCATTCGTGGCCAGTACAGCCCCTCCTTTTAAATGGCCAACCCAACAGGTGCTTGGTATGGGAAAGGAGGGTGCTGCTGCTTGAAACCATTCCCACATGTTATGAAGGTTGAAGAAGCCGAAAGACTGTGGCTTACCATGGCTGCCTGCAAGCTGAATTCTGTTGCCCGGCCCTGCGTGTGTGATCTCTCACACAAACCAGCAGGCCCTCAACATAAGAGGCAAAATGTGACCTTGTACCAAAAGCACATGTGCTATGTAATGTTAACAGCTTGGTTCACCATGAAAGAGTCTACCCATTGTTCTCTAAAATGTGTCTCTTTAAATACTACTCTCCCCTTTTTTCCTCCTGCAGCTGCAAATGTTTCAACGCTCCCCCATCATCTCTGTCCCAGAGGCTAGCGCAGATAAGAAGGCAAAAAAACCACACTCATGATGCAGTCCTCCCGCACTGAAAGAGCCCAGCAGAATGCACTGCATTGCCTGCACTGTGCAGGAGGTCAGACTAGATGATCAGAATGGTCCCTTCTGACCTTAGTATCTATGAATCTACGAATGCATGGAGGCAAACAATGTCAGAGTCCAGGAAAGCAGAAAGTGAAGGCAAGGACAGGAGGGACGAGCAAGATGAGAGGTTGCAGGAGCAAGATGACAGGTGGAGGCAGTGTAATGAGAGGAAGCAGGATGCAATGCTGATGCTACCAGGAGATCAAACTGATATGCTCTGGAGTCTGGTGGAGCTGCAGGAAAGGCAGCAGGAGCACAGACCACTGCTACAGCCCCTGTGTAACCAACCACCCTCCTCCCCAAGTTCCATAGCCTCCTTACCCAGATGCCCAACAACACAGGGGGAGGGAGCCCTCCGGGCACCCAACCATTCCACCCCAGAGGATTGCCCAAGCAACAGAAGGCTGGCATTCAATAAGTTTTGAAGTGCAGTGTGACCTTGTCCTCCCCCACCCCACCTGGTGCTTCCCTCCTCCCTCACCCCTCCCAGGCTACCTTGGCACTTATCCCCCTATTTGTAAAAAGAAAAGGAGTACTTGTGGCACCTTAGAGACTAACCAATGTATTAGAGCATAAGCTTTCGTGAGCTACAGCTCACTTCATCGGATGCATTTGGTGGAAAAAACAGAGGCTTATTAGAGCATAAGCTTTCGTGAGCTACAGCTCACTTCATCGGATGCATTTGGTGGAAAAAACAGAGGCCTCTGTTTTTTCCACCAAATGCAAGCCTCTGTTTTTTCCACCAAATGCATCCGATGAAGTGAGCTGTAGCTCACGAAAGCTTATGCTCTAATAAGCCTCTGTTTTTTCCACCAAATGCATCCGATGAAGTGAGCTGTAGCTCACGAAAGCTTATGCTCTAATAAATTGGTTAGTCTCTAAGGTGCCACAAGTACTCCTTTTCTTTTTGCGAATACAGACTAACACGGCTGCTACTCTGAAATCCCCTATTTGTGTGATGAATTAATAAAGAATCCATGATTTTGAAACAACAATGGCTTTATTGCCTCTGCAAGCGGTGATCGAAGCGGGGAGGGCGGTTGGTTTACAGGGAAGTAGAGTGAACCAAGGGATTGGGGTTTCATCAAGGAGAAACAAACAGAACTGTCACACTGTAGCCTGGCCAGTCATGAAACTGGTTTTCAAAGCTTCTCTGATGCGCACTGCACCCTCCTGTGCTCTTCTAACTGCCCTGGTGTCTGGCTGCACATAATCAGTGGCCAGATGATTTCCTTAACCTCCCACCCTGCTATAAACGTCTCCCCTTTACTCTCACAGATATTGTGGAGCACACAGCAAGCAGCAATAACAATGGGAGTATTGGTTAGCTGAGGTATAGCCGAATCAGTAAACTGCACCAGTGCACTTTCAAATGTCCAAATGCACATTCTACCATCATTCTGCACTTGCTCAGCCTATAGTTGAACAGCTCTTTACTACTGTCCAGGGTGCCTGTGTATGGCTTCATGAGCCATGACATTAAGGGGTAGGCTGGGTCCTCAAGGTTAACTACAGGCATTTCAACATCCCCAACAGTTATTTTCTGGTCTGGGAAGTAAGTCCCTTCCTGCAGCTGTTCAAACAGACCAGAGTTCCTGAAGATGCGAGCATCATGTACCTTTCCCGGCCACTCGCTTCTCAACTGTGAGGGCTGCTGTCATCTTGGTATTTTTGCACTTCAGGGCAGGGGAAAGCAAGTCACAAAGTTCCATGAAAGTGCCCTTACGCATGTAAAAGTTTCCCAGCCACTGGGAAACATCCCAGACCTGCAACACTATGCGGTACCATTAGTCTGTGCTCGTTTCCCGGGCCCAGAATTGTCATTCCATGGCATGAGCCTGCCCCATGGCCACCAGGATGTCCAAATTGCCAGGGCCCGTGCTTTGAGAGAAGTCCATGTCCATGTCCTCATCACTCTCATCACTGCGCTGCCATCGCTTCCTCACCTGGTTTTGCAGGTTCTGGTTCTGCACATACTGCAGGATAATGCGCAAGGTATTTACAATACTCATAACTGCCGCGGTGATCTGAGCGGGCTCCATAATTGCCGTGGTATGGCGTCTGCAAGAGAGCAGAGTTCCAGCAGAAGCAGTGGCTAAAGATGGATGCCACAAGAATAGATATTTATAGAGAACAATGAGAGGACCTGCAAGGTGGATTCATGAGAGCTGGAGAGCAGAGTTGCAGCAGAAGCAGTGGAGGACGACGGTTAATACCGCGCACATTTCCCGGAAAGAACACACTACCCAGGATCCCATGACAGACTACGTGGAGAAATTCTCTATTGAGACAATAGCAACAGAACAGAGTTGCAGCGGAAGTGGTGTATGGTGACAGTTAGCAGTGTGCTGCCAGTAGCACCCAGGACACAACAGTGGCGGTGTCAGTGTGCTGAGCTGAGCGGGCTGCATGCTTGCCGTGGTATGGCATCTGCGCAGAAAAAAGGCGCAAAACGATTGTCTGCTGTTGCTTTCACGGATGGAGGGGTGACTGACGACATGTACCCAAAACCACCCGTGACAATGTTTTTTCCCCATCAGGCATCGGGCCCTTAACCTAGAATTCCAATGGGTGGCGGATACTATGGGAACTGTGGGATAGCTACCCACAGTGCACCGCTCCATAAGTCAATGCTAGCCACGATAGGATGCACTCCACCGACTTAATGCGCTTAGTGTGGACATGTGCAATCCACTGTATAAAATCGATTTCTAAAAATCAACTTCTATAATATCGACCTAATTTCATAGTGTAGACATACCCTTAGACTCCTTGCTACCTCCCTGGATTTCTTCGGGCCTAGGCCCTTTCCCACAGTTTCTTCCCAGGTTTATTGCACATCTACCTATTTCTAGGTCTTTCCTTCCCTCTCTAACAAAGCAGAGAGGGACTACAGACTTCTTCCTCCCTCTCTCTACAGCCCCCTTCCCATATGGGTTTCCTCTCCATTTATGCTCTCCAACAGCTCTTCCCTCAGCTGGAGTTCATGTTCAGGTCGGCCTGATCCACCATCCAGGTGCAATCATGTGCCTTAATTGAGCTCTCTCACTCCAAGTGAACTCTTTTAGTGCCAGAGCAGACAACATAAACTCCATCACAGACACCAAGTAAATAGGTTAATAAAAAATAATGAAAGTTTGTTCTTTATAATTACAGAATATAAAATTGCTAAATTATAGAGCTGGTCAAAAATGTGGGGTGGGGAACTACGAGGGATGAAATGCATATCTTTTTTTCATCAACATGTGAAATTCAGAAAGTTTCAATAAATTTACTCTTTACAAACACAGAATGTTAATACATAGGTAAGGACTGTAAGGAAGAGCCCATACCACTAACAAAAGGTTCAAAGTGTTGTTTTTTTAAATTTATTGTGAAATATATTTCTAATCCCAATGAAAGTTTGTAACCTGTTTCCTATAACTCCCCAAAACTATGGCCCTAGTCCTGCAAACACACATGTTTCATCATGATTTTAGTGGGATTCCTTGTGTGCTTAATGTCAAGTCAACACAGAAGTGTTTGCAGGGCTGGGGCCGATCATTGCCATGAAAGGGCTTTGATAATACAGCTTAAATTCTTAAATCAAAAGTATGCTGCTATTATTCTATTAATAGCAACATAATAATGATACAATAATATCATATTTCAGAGTAGCAGCCGTGTTAGTCTGTATTCGCAAAAAGAAAAGGAGTACTTGTGGCACCTTAGAGACTAACAAATTTATTAGAGCATAAGCTTTCGTGAGCTACAGCTCACTTCATCGGATGCATTTGGTGGAAAAAGCAGAGGAGAGATTTATACACACACACACACACACACACACACACACAGAGAACATGAAACAATGGGTTTATCATACACACTGTAAGGAGAGTGATCACTTAAGATAAGCCATCACCAGCAGCGGGGGGGGAAAGGAGGAAAACCTTTCATGGTGACAAGCAAGGTAGGCTAATTCCAGCAGTTAACAAGAATATCAGAGGAACAGTGGGGCGTGGGGTGGGGGGGAGAAATACCATGGGGAAATAGTTTTACTTTGTGTAATGACTCATCCATTCCCAGTCTCTATTCAAGCCTAAGTTAATTGTATCCAGTTTGCAAATTAATTCCAATTCAGCAGTCTCTCGTTGGAGTCTGTTTTTGAAGCTTTTTTGTTGAAGGATAGCCACTCTTAGGTCTGTAATCGAGTGACCAGAGAGATTGAAGTGTTCTCCAACTGGTTTTTGAATGTTATGATTCTTGACGTCTGATTTGTGTCCATTCATTCTTTTACGTAGAGACTGTCCAGTTTGGCCAATGTACATGGCAGAGGGGCATTGCTGGCACATGATGGCATATATCACACTGGTAGATGTGCAGGTGAACGAGCCTCTGATAGTGTGGCTGATGTGATTAGGCCCTATGATGGTATCCCCTGAATAGATATGTGGACAGAGTTGGCAACGGGCTTTGTTGCAAGGATAGGTTCCTGGGTTAGTGGTTCTGTTGTGTGGTGTGTGGTTGCTGGTGAGTATTTGCTTCAGATTGGGGGGCTGTCTGTAAGCAAGGACTGGCCTGTCTCCTAAGATCTGTGAGAGTGATGGGTCGTCCTTCAGGATAGGTTGTAGATCCTTGATGATGCGTTGGAGAGGTTTTAGTTGGGGGCTGAAGGTGATGGCTAGTGGCGTTCTGTTATTTTCTTTGTTGGGCCTGTCCTGTAGTAGGTGACTTCTGGGTACTCTTCTGGCTCTGTCAATCTGTTTCTTCACTTCAGCACGTGGGTATTGTAGTTGTAGGAATGCATGATAGAGATCTTGTAGGTGTTTGTCTCTGTCTGAGGGGTTGGAGCAAATGCGGTTATATCGTAGAGCTTGGCTGTAGACAATGGATTGAGCGGTATGATCTGGATGAAAGCTAGAGGCATGTAGGTAGGAATAGCGGTCAGTAGGTTTCCGATATAGGGTGGTGTTTATGTGACCATCGCTTATTAGCACCGTAGTGTCCAGGAAGTGGATCTCTTGTGTGGACTGGTCCAGGCTGAGGTTGATGGTGGGATGGAAATTGTTGAAATCATGGTGGAATTCCTCAAGAGCTTCTTTTCCATGGGTCCAGATGATGAAGGTGTCATCAATGTAGCGCAAGTAGAGTAGGGGCATTAGGGGACGAGAGCTGAGGAAACTTAGGCTTGAATAGAGACTGGGAATGGATGAGTCATTACACAAAGTAAAACTATTTCCCCATGGTATTTCTCCCCCCCCACCCCACCCCCCACTGTTCCTCTGATATGCTTGTTAACTGCTGGAATTAGCCTACCTTGCTTGTCACCATGAAAGGTTTTCCTCCTTTCCCCCACCTGCTGCTGGTGATGGCTTATCTTAAGTGATCACTCTCCTTACAGTGTGTATGATAAACCCATTGTTTCATGTTCTCTGTGTGTGTATATAAATCTCTCCTCTGTTTTTTCCACCAAATGCATCCGATGAAGGGAGCTGTAGCTCACGAAAGCTTATGCTCTAATAAATTTGTTAGTCTCTAAGGTGCCACAAGTACTCCTTTTCTTTTTGCGAATACAGACTAACACGGCTGCTACTCTGAAACCTGTCATTATGCAAGGCACTGAATTTAGCCGTATAGAGTGGAAATCTGTCAACTTCATGAAAAAACTCGCACAGATACAGGCAGACATCATCTTCCTCTCCAAATGCAAACACATGGACATCATACCGAAAGGACTGAAGGTAAAAAATCCATTACAATCTACATACCACACAGACTATGCTGACAGCTTGTGCCACACACTCTCAAAGAAACTGCGGAACCACCTGATCAACATCCTCTACAGCAAACAGGGAAAGATTAAGAATGAGCTCTCAAAACTGGATACTCTCATAAAGAACCAACCTTCCACACAAACTTCCTCGTGGCAGGACTTTACAAAAACTAGACAAGCCATTTACAACACACACTTTGCTTCTCTACAAAAGAAAAAGGACACTGAGCTATCTAAACTACTATATGCCACAAGAGGCCACAACAATGGTTCCCGTAACCCACCCAGCAATATTGTTAATCTATCCAACTATACTCTTAGCCCAGCAGAAGAATCTGTCCTATCTCGGGGCCTCTCCTTTTGCCTCTCCACCTCCACGAACATGATACAGTTCTGTGGTGACCTAGAATCCTATTTTCGATGTCTCAGACTCAAGGAATATTTCCAACACACCTCTGACCAACATATTAACCCACATATTCAGGGGATACCATCATAGGGCCTAATCACATCAGCCACACTATCAGAGGCTCGTTCACCTGCGCATCTACCAATGTGATATATGCCATCATGTGCCAGCAATGCCCCTCTGCCATGTACATTGGTCAAACTGGACAGTCTCTACGTAAAAGAATGAATGGACACAAATCAGACGTCAAAAATTATAACATTCAAAAACCAGTTGGAGAACACTTCAATCTCTCTGGTCACTCGATTACAGACCTAAGAGTGGCTATCCTTCAACAAAAAAGCTTCAAAAACAGACTCCAACGAGAGACTGCTGAATTGGAATTAATTTGCAAACTGGATACAATTAACTTAGGCTTGAATAGAGACTGGGAATGGATGAGTCATTACACAAAGTAAAACTATTTCCCCATGGTATTTCTCCCCCCCACCCCACGCCCCACTGTTCCTCTGATATTCTTGTTAACTGCTGGAATTAGCCTACCTTGCTTGTCACCATGAAAGGTTTTCCTCTTTTCCCCCCCTGCTGCTGGTGATGGCTTATCTTAAGTGATCACTCTCCTTACAGTGTGTATGATAAACCCATTGTTAGTCTCTAAGGTGCCACAAGTACTCCTTTTCTTTTTAATAATATCATATTAATAGGGTTGCTAATTATCTCAGTAAATCCTTGAATGTTAGCCAAATTCTTCCTATTGTCCTGAATTTAAAATGTGGGGACTGTGTTTCGAGACACTTAAATACAAACCTATCGCTTCTACAAATAACAATAGATCAGAAATGAACTATGTATGCATGCTGATAAGCTCCTCATTAAAAACAAATGTATTGATGGTATTGTTGTCAATTAAGATACCATGATATATAGACAGTGGGATCATAGATAATTTGAACTGTTCTCACTTTGCAAACAGACAACTGAACAAATATAATTTATTCATGTATTGCAATTTTCATTCCATTAGTTAGAATATATATATTCAAAATTGAAGATGTCGGTCAAATTAAATGAATGCATGTTTTTATAGTGTTTTCTTATTAAACTAAGAACAAAAACCAATCATTATTTTTGTATTCAGATTCAACCAGGGTATCAATCCTGCTGAAAGTTATGTGGCAATAAATATACTTGTTTATTTTAGTCATGTTAGAAGATTACTTTGAACACCTTCGATCTATTAAATGTGCAAGAAAATAAGCTAGCTATAATAGCGGTGTCCGTAAACATTTTTAACAATACATTTCATGCAAATGTACGGTTATAGTATATAGTCCTGATTCTGATTTTACTTACACCAGTTTTATACTCCATTGCCTTCAGTAGAATTATTCTTGATTTACACCATTATAAGTGAGATTGGAAGCAGGCCCTGTATTTTAAATGCTTTTATTCAGTTGCTGATCTCTGTATATTGAATTGCAAGATGAATAATGCTGAAAGGCAAACATTCCCAGTTATTTCTGTACTTCTGTGACCATTTGCTATTGCTGTACAGAATAACAACGGAGGGTCTTACATAAACAAAAGTCTCATTTCATTCATTGGGAGTTTTGTCTCCCCTAGATGTAGTGGACCGGACTTGTGCTGTAAACATATTCTGTGAGCACTTTGTTCGTAAAATGGGGTAACCAAATGCCGTTTTAAAATTTCAAATAGCTGCTCTCCAATAAGGGCCTGATAGTACAAACATTTAAATGTGGGCATTTCTAAAAGCTATTTGCAGCATCAGACCCTTAGAATGTTAAACATACAATGGACATCAATTCAAGCTGTAATGACAGTCTCAATAAATCTCTCCCTGGCAACCAGCAAGAGCTGAGGCAGGAAAAAAATACGAAGGAAGCAACTTTTCAGATAAACCAAATGCCAACCAGGTTGAAAACATTTTTTTGTCAGCAAGTAGGGGTGAGTATTGCCTCTTCTATTCTTAAACTGTGCTCTTCACTGTAGTATGAGTGCCCTGTGACCTGTGAGCACTCCAAAGAAATTGAGGATTACTGTGAAGAACTTTCCCCAAAGTAGTGGCTTATCAGATTGTGGCTATTTGACAGTTTCCACAGAATGTTTTGATTTCAGTCCATCACTGATAACCACGATACCCAGTTGTTACCAAATTGTGGACTGATTTGTACATATATAAAAGTTAGTATGTATATAGATACTATATTATAGTACAAATTCAACTTTTGTTTAAATGAATGGTATTAATTACTATTGTTTGTATTGTGGAAGTGCCTAGCGGCCCAATCCGGGATTGGAGCTTCACAGTGCTAGGCGCTGTACACACATAACAAAAAGATAGTCCCTGTCCCAAAACATTTACAATCTAAAGCAAGATTCTGAACAACTTATTCACATTGAATGATCTACGAAAAATCAATGGGGTTGTCCGATAAGTCACTGGGGTTACTTGTCTAGTAAGATTCTACTCAGTGGGAGTTAGGACATCATGGTTGTTCCTGAGAGTTTTGCTATTGCCCTCAATGGATTTAGGCATTATATGGATTAGTAACCTGCTGTGATAAAAGAGTCTAGGCAATGGCGAGCTCTGTGTGGTTCGAAAGTTTGTCTCTCTCACCAACTGAAGTTGGTCCAATAAAAGGTATTACTTCACCCATCTTGTCTCTCATGATAAAAGATTTAAATTTTGGAAGCAGACTTTTATTGCACTTCTATATAGTCAACACACATCCAGTTTTCCCATTGCTAAGTTTGATCATATTATTGGGGATTCAGCATAACTTAGATAGCCTCATAATCAAGACCCAAAGCATCTACTAATGTTCAAAGAAACTGCAGACAGAGAGAGGCTGTTAGAGTAAAAGTTGCATGCTTTTCCTTTTTTATCATTCCAGCAGAACTCCAGTCAGCCTGCTGCAAGGCAAATCCATTGGGACAAGTTGCACTACACTTAGAAAGAGGATATCTTAATGAACATTGAGTCACAATTGAACAAGAAGGTCTGTAAAAAAGTTATATATGGAAATATAATCTTACTTTGAAAAAGGCAGCATTATATGTCTACTCATTCTTTTCAACCATACACAATAAAATGTGTACAAAAGGCTACATAGTATGTCTACCACATCTGCACTGTTTAAAAACAATACGGCTTGCAGGTTATTGCACTGGGGAATTTGAAAATGTCTGTATAACAGCAAGAATCTCCCAGCCTGAGAACATCTGTAGTAAAGTGCTTAGTATCACAGAGTGCTTTTTTGTACTTGGTATTATGTCCTGGCCCTGTGGCCATTCAAATCATAGACAGTTACATCAGGAATTCTTGCCAACTTCTTCTACCCTGGCTTTGGTTTTGATATTGCAGACTTAATGTAACTTGCAGCAATAAGACTTCCCTGCCTTCTAATATGTTAAAAGAAAACAGGGATACACACATGAATGTGGAGAAATCCCCCAGGGGAGAGGCTGTCCTAGATTTGATTTTGACAAATAGGGAGGAACTGGTTGAGAATTTGAAAGTGGAAGGCAGCTTGGGTGAAAGTGATCATGAAATGATAGAGTTCATGATTCTAAGAAATGGTAAGAGGCAAAACAGCACAATAAAGAGAATGGATTTCAAGAAGGCAGACTTTAGCAAATTCAGGGAGTCTGTAGGTAAGATCCCAGGGAAGCAAGTCTATGGGAAAAACAGCTCAAGAGAGTTGGCAGTTTTTCAAAGAGACATTACAAAGGGCACAAGAGCAAACTATCCCACTGAGTAGGAAAGATATGAAATAAGTCGAGAGACCATCCTGACTAAACCAGGAGATCTTCAATGATCTGAAGCTCAAAAGAGAGTCCTACAAAAAGTGGAAACGATGTCAAATTACAAAGGATGAATATAAAAAATAACACAAGCATGTAGAGACAACATTAGAAAGACCAAGGCACAAAACAAGATTAACCTACGTAGAGACATAAAGGTAGAACCAACAAGAAAACATTCTACAAATACATTAAAAGCAAGAGGAAGACCAAGGATAGGATAGGCCTATTACTCAATGTGGGGAGAAAAACAATAACAGAAAATGTGGAAATGGTAGATGTGTTAAAGGAATTTTTTGTTTCAGTTTTCATCCAAAAATTTAATAGTGATTGGACATTTAACATAGTGAATGCCAGTGAAAATGAGGTAGGATCAGAGACTAAAATAGGAAGAATGAATTAAAAAATACTTAGACAACTCACCATGGCCTGATGAAATACATCCCAGAATACTCAAGGAGCTGATTGAAGAGATATCTGAACCATTAGCAATTATCTTTGAAAAGTCATGGAAGACAGGACAGCCTGGGCAATTACAGTCAGCTTAACTTCTATAGTTGGAAAAATAACGGAGCAAATAATTAAGCAATCAGTTTACAAACACATAGAAAGTAATAAGATGATAAATAACAGTCAGCATGGATTTGTCAAGAACAAATCCTTTGAAACCAACCTAATAGCTTTCTTTCACGGGGTAACAAGCCTTTTGGATGTGGGAAGCCGTAGATGTGGTATACCTTCACTTTAGTAAGGCTTTTGATACTGTCTTGAATGACCTTCTCATAAACAAACTAGGGAAATACAACCTAGATGGAGCTACTATATGGTGGGTGCATAACTGGTTGGAAAACCATTCCCAGAGAGTAGACAGATAAGTTGGCAGAGCATATCAAGTGAGGTCCCATAGGGATCAGTTCTGGGCCCAGTTCTGTTCAATATCCTCATCAATGTTTTAGATAATGGCGAGGAGAGTACACTTATAAAGTTTGCAACAATTCCAAATGCCGAGGGGTTGCAAGTGCTTTGGAGGATAGGATTAAAATTCAAAATGATCTGGACAAACTGGAGAAATAGTCTGAAGTAAACAGAATGAAATTCAATAAGGACAAATTCAGAGTATTCCAGTTAGGAAGGAACAATCAGTTGCACGCAAACAAAATGGGAAATGACTGTATAGGAAGGAGTACTGTGGAAAGGAGTCTGGGGGTCATAGTGGATCACAAGCTAACTATAAGTCAACAGTATAACACTGTTGCAATAAAAGCAGACAACATTCTGGGATGTATTAGCAGGAATGTTGTAAGTAAGACACAAGAAATAATTATTTCACTCTACTCCACACTGATTAGGCCTCAACTGGAGTATTGTGTCCAATTCTGGGCACCACATTTCAGGAAAGATATGGAAAAATTGGAGAAAGTACAGAGAAGAGCAACAAAAATGATTAAAGGTCTAGAAAACATGGCCTATGAGGGAAGATTGAAAAAACTGGGTTTGTTTAGTCTGGAGAAGAGAAGACAGGGGGGCGTTGGGACATGATAATAGTTTTAAAGTACGTAAAAGCTGTTACAAGTAGGAGGGAGAAAATTTGTTCTTGGTAACCTCTGAGGATAGGACAAGAAGCAATGGGCTTAAGTTTCAGAAAGGGCAGTTTAGGTTGGACATTAGGAAAATTTTCCTAACTGCCCGGGTAATTAAGCACTGGAATAAATTGCCTAGGAAAGTTGTGGAATCTCCTTCACTGGAGATTTTAAAAGCAGGTTAGACAAACCTCTGTCAGGAATGAGCTAGATCAGGGTTTCTCAAACTGGGGTCCGAGGGTACTCCAGGGGGTCCGCAGGCCCTGCTGATCAACTCCTCTTCCTCCCACCCTCAACTCCTCCCTCTTCCTCCCAGTTTCTCCCGCATGGTCAGGAACAGCTGTTCAGCAGTGTGCAGGAGGCACTGGGAGGGAGGGGACAGAGTGGGGATGGGGAGGGGGCGGAAAGAGGAGAGGCAGGTGTGGAGCAGGGCAGGAAGAGGTAGGGTGAGATGAGGCCTTGAGGGAAGGGGTGGAGTGGGGGCGGGCCTGGGGCTGAGTGGGGGCCTTGCGGGGCTGCAAAAAATTTTAAATAAAAATGGAGGTCCTTGGATTGCTAAAGTTCGAGAACTGCTGATCTAGATAATACTTAGTTGTGCAGGGGACAGGGATAGAAAATCTCTCTCTGTTCCTTCCAGTTGTATGATTCTAACATTGATCCTGAGTCTCAGCTGTGTTCAGCCATCTTTCTCATAAACCCATAGACTTTAAGGTGAGAAGGAAGCATCATGATCATCTAGTCTGGCCTCCTGCACACTGTAGGCCACAGAAACTGACCCACCCATTCCTGTAATAAACCCCTAACCGCTGGCAGAGTCCCATCAGCCTTCTTTTGGTTAAGCGTTAACAAGCCAAGTTCTTTGAGTAACCTCTCCTAAGGTAGGTTTTGCATTCCTTAGATCATTGTAGTAGCCCTTCTCTACACCTGTTCCAGTTTGAACTCGTCTTTCTCTCATCATTGAAAATGTGTGTGTGCATATAACACCTCTCTCTGCATTTTTCTTGTCTAAGGTCCAGGTGCTTAGCTGCAAGGTCTCATCCAACACCCTGCCCTGGCAGAAAAAGTTGGCAGAGTAAGACCAGGAATGGGAGAAGTACTACTCAGAGTAACTGGGAGAAGTAAACAGTGCCCTGAAAGGGCATTAAGTAATCCCTTCGCAGAGAATGAGAAGAACAGTTGAGAAATTGTGGCTTTCTGGGTCACAATTTGTTTCTGGAATGACTTGACTATATTTTGCCCTTTACTCTGAGCTAATACTAAATGCTCAAACTAGCCCTATAAAAAACCCTACTAAAACCATACTAAATATGACAAATAAATAAACATTCATTCCTTAATTGGTTTAAATGAACTAGACTTAAGTTTAGAAGAAACAGCATTGGATCTGACCACAAATTCCACCACTTGTATGAACCCATATAGGAGAAAATAGATTTTCTTCAAAAGAAATAAAAAACCCTCAAATTAAATTTTTTCTCTCTGTCCTGCTTTGGCAGCCCATGCAGCATTTGCTTCTAATACTTAGCTTTCTGCAGCTTTAGATATAACTGCTAAAACATACCATCCAAAATGTGTGTCAATACAACACAGAGGACCTGCTTCTTCTGAGGTAGGTTCTTCAGAGTTGCTTTTCTCTTCTTTAAGCTATCACTTTTTTAAGTGGCCTATAATCTTGTTAATGATGAATTCCAGTCATACTATATTTAGCCAAACCTGCTCTGTTTTGTTCCCCAATGGATTCATTACCTGCTGCACTTTGTTTTTTAAATATCATAAGAATGTTCCTGTAGTATTTTGAATGAATACTAAGCAGACAGAGAGACAAATGAGATATTAACCCTGTAGTAGGGGATTATACCTTATATCACCTTTAAACTTCATTTCCAAATATACATCCAACATTCCTACTGATGTTATTAGGTGATTTAGAGAGGGAGGATGGTCCTGTGATCAGGACACTAGTCTAGGCCTTAACAGACCTGGGTTGTGCTGCTCAAGGTTGTGCTGCACCACAGACTTCTTGTGTGACCTTAGGCAAGTTAGCTAGTCTCTTTGGCCCAGATCCTGAAAGGCATTTAGGCACATATCTCCTATTGAAATTAAACTGTGTCTCAGTCCCCCATCTGTAATCTGGGGATAATAGCACTTCCCTACTTTCCAGGAGTGGTGTGAGGAAAAATGTATTAAAGGTTGTGCAGCGCTCAAATACTACACTAATGGAGGCCATATAAGTACCTTAGATAGATAGATTTAAATAGATTTAGATTTAAAAGCAGGACTGCTTCTTTAATGGATCTGTAGATAGTTTTTAACCATTTTTTCAAACAAACCTAGGTCTGTTTCTGCAACCCTTTACTGCTGTGTATGTAAGTAATGTAAATGGACCATAATTACTCAGTGTTACTGACTTGCACACGTGTTGGCAGGATGTGGGCTAGAGCTGTATGGAGAAAAGTAATTTCACATCCTGAAAGATATCAATATTTTGAAATCTGGTTTCATTCCAGTCAGGACCAAAAACAAAAATATCAAAATTCCCTGTGAAAGTGAATTGAACCCTGAGTCCTGGGCAGGCTGTCCTGGATTCACGAACCCCGGAAGACCAGGGTCTCCAGCACCCTCCCAAGGTGGCTACTGGTAATCTGGGTGTGCAAGCTGGCAGGAAACCAGGCAAATTCTGTTGGAACTTCAGTGAAATTTTATTGTTTTCACAAAATTTTCCAATGTTACTGAATCTGCAAGTTCTGATAAAACCACGTTCACATATATGGAGACCGTTATGGTATGTGTTTTTATTATTTTAGGTATGAGAAGGTGGGATATAAAATATGCTGGTAAAAGTGAAATAGTAGCTTGAAACCTATGGACTCTGTGAGGGCCCATTGGGTTGCTAGGGGCAACCTCAGATCATTTGTTCAAAAGTTGGCAGTTTGAGGACTCTTGGAGGGGTTAGTGTGGAGACTGGCTGGATGTGGTTTGGTCCTGGCTTTTTGAAGTTGAGAAGCAAGGTCTCTCCAGACTGTAGAGACTGGTCCATCAGGGACGGGGCAGTGAGCGGGGTGTTGAGACCAGACTTTAGGCTCCATGATTTATTGTGACAGGGTGCTGGGCAAAGGGTTGCTGATTCAGCCCTCTGTCACACCAGCTCCCATTTAGGGGAATAAATTAGAGCTGGCTGGAGGTAATCTGTCCCTAATTGGGGAAGCAGAGTGAACTGTCACCTAATTAGCCTGGAGCTATATAAAAGCCTCAAAGGAAGGAAGCTGGGGGAGCAGAAAGGAAGGGAAAAGGCATGGAGCAGAAGCAGGGAGGTAGCGTCTTCCTCCATCAGCTGGTGAAGGCCCAACATGGTGAAATGGTGGTGGGAACAAACCTTTGAATAAAACTGCACCAATGGTTACTAATCCCAAGGTCTCAAAGTGACCTTATGGATCTAGCAGAGGCAGGAGCCAAAGGGGCCCTGCCATGCACTACACTTATGAAGAGAAAGCCTGAACTGGGATATGAAATAAAACTTTCTGGGTCTTTGATAGGACAGCTCATCAGTACCAGAGTTCATTAATTGATTTTAATTGTAAACAATATTTTACAGGTTTGTTTATGCAATCTGGAGTGCACCTATTGTTAATGGGGATTCCTATAGTAGTCTTCGATGAACACCTATTGTAGTTATCAGAAGCCTTCCTCCCTCTTGGGGATGGGGTCCTTATGACAAGGAAGCAGAAGTGCCCTGAGGTAAAATTTCCACGTGAGAAGGTTGATAGTGGCAGCAGGGAACCAAGGCCAAGTAGTAGGAAACCTAGGATCATGGCAACATGCTTAATCCTTCTGCCCAAATATCTTTCCTTTCTCTTCCCCATATCTTACTATTGACACACAATGGGCCAGATCCTCAGCTGGTGCAAATCTACATAACCCAATGAATTGTATGGAGTTAGCTGAGCTTCTGGCCTATTTTGTTTAGTTCAATGTAGTAATTTATTTCATTGGTTTTTATATACTGGAGCTCATGCCCCACTTTGGCAAATATTTCTCCAGGATACTGGGTCTTTCTATCTATAAAAGTAGATATTATTTTCTTTGCCTTCCCCTTTTCAAATTATACTGCAAATAAATGGATACGTACTGATAACAATCCAAAATTTGGGTCTGATCAAGAAAGTTGCTGAGCACATACAATTTTCACTGAAGTTGCCCCATAAATGCTATTTTATTAACTAAGAAAAGAGGTGACCCAATCTTTAATTCCAATTCAAAATGTAGACATGATATTTTTTTTGAAAGCTTACAGGTCCATGAGTAGTTTAGAATGGCTCTCTTTCAACATGGGCATTGTAGCATTCATAAAGACCGAGCAATTGTCCTTTTTGCATGTTTTTACATGATATCTGTACCACATAATGCTGGTTCAAAGAGCTGCAATCTGCTGGGCTAATTCATTATAATGGAGATATCATCCCTTTTCTGCAGCACAGAAAGTCATTCAAATTAATGAAAATAATGAATGGCATAGGAAAGGTAGATTGGATGATGCTATTCCAGCTTTTATATAATGCAAGAACAAGGGTGATATTCAGTAAAACTAAAAAGAAGCACATTTAAAACTGAAAAAAGTAAATATTTTTTCACACAATGTAGCAGTTAGCCTAGGGAACTCGTTGCAACAGGATATCACTGCGGCCAAGTGCTTAGCAGCATGCAAAAAATAAAAGATTTGATAATTATATGGCAATGAGAATGCCCAGAATTTTATTGGTAAATATTAAAAAATAAATGAGCACTGGAAAAGAAAAATAAAATGAAACAAAAACATTTTATGCATCATGGTATAATCTAACCTCTAGCTATTCGGGGTTAGGAAATAATGTTTGCTGAGAGCAGGTTATGCCATAACTGTCTATTGCATGTTTCTTGCACTTCCACTTCCCCTATACCAGAAATAGGATCTTCCTATGAAACTGAATTAACCGGACCACTGGTCTGATTCTGTATGGCAATGTCTGTGTGGCAATCCTTTGGCTGATCCTTTCCACAGGGATGAATTTCACCCCAAGATCTGATTAAACTCCTACTGAATTCACAATGGGACTCATGCTGCAAGAACATATGCTAGTAGCATATTTCATAACCACTCAGATAAAAATATCTTTTTACTTGGAAAAATGGGAGGATGGTAGGTGCAGATGTCTAAAACTCAGCTGCTAAGTTTTTCTGAGGAAGAATTAGACTCAGCCAGAAATATTGAGTTTAAAAGTTTTTGAGTGTTTTTCCCCGCAGTGGTCATTTTCTAGAGCATATGCAGGCAGGAAATTTTTCTTGAAAGACTCAATTTCAGAACATGAAGGCAACCAAAATAATCAGAAGCCAATATGGTAATTAGCATAGTAGTAATAGCATTTTTGCTTGCTTACAATAGTTCCATGAAGCATGTGTGGTAATTTGGAAAGTAATTCTTGAATGGATGGTTTTAAGAAAACTACTAAAACATTATGACTGGGAAAAACTAATTTGTTTCAAGTAATGTAACACAATACCGTGCAACTTCTATAACAGACAAGTGACTTGATTTTCCATTGCTCCACACCTTATGTAGTCATTCACATAGTGAAAAGTGAGTATAAACCACTGCCATTCTGATTTGATAGTGTTCTACATCCATGTTGTACTAGTCTAAACTACAACTCATGGCGCGGAGTATTAGAGAATCAGACAGAGATTTGAATGTTTGGTTCATTAATGCTAGATCCTGCCACCCTTACTGATGTTGAGTATTGCTCTTCTATGAGCAGTCCCATTAAAATCAATGTACTACTCAGTGTGATTTGGGTTACATGAATTAGGTCCTTACTGTTTAATACTGTTTGTGTAGTTAAAAAGATGCACACTCATAAAAGTCCATATAGCCACTGTCATCTTCCTCTCCTGGCACTGCAACCATGTCCTCATCTTGAGTCACTCGGTTTCTGTCTGTTGATTCAGATTCAACCTCTCCTATACCCAGTGCTCTACTAACTTACCTTAGACATCCTTTATCACTTCTATCCATCCATGAATCTGGGCCATTTCCACACCAACAGCCTCTACTTGATACATTCTTCTACGTCATGAACGTCACTGATGTTGGTTAGATAACTGCTCATTCCTACCTGGGTACTACTGATGGCCGCTCCCTTGTCTGGCCCTTGTACAATATTTATTTATTCTAATATTAAAAGTAAGACAATTCAATGACAGCAGCTCATGGATACAGTAAAAAGGAAAAAAATACTTTACACAGTTTACAATTTCCTTTCCCTGTATTTGTCAGCCAAGTCTTTCTCCTCCCCCACCTACAGCATTGCAATGTCTAATGTGCTGTTCGACCCATGTATTTTCTGTCAAAGATCCTATCCTTCAAACACTCTGAGCATCTAATTGCCATTGACTTCCAGACTTTCATTAATCTTGCTCAGACCCCGAGTAAGCTGCTTAAAGCAGGGATCTCAGCTAACTTTTGTTAGTAGAACACGCAGGAGACCCATGACACTGTGTAAATACAGTAATAAAACAAAGAATAATGACATTGGGCTAAATTGTGTTTTTGCCACAAGCCCAATGTAAGAGACAGTTTGTAGTTGTGTTGTCCCAAGAACAGATCAGGCACCATATTATGAGAGATTCACAGTCTGGTTCCTGATTCCTACCCTGGTCTGATATCTGAATACAAAATCTGATGCAGATGACCTCCCTTGGTGCACTGGCCTCCTAAACCCCTTCCTGCTCACCTGTGTACGAGAGGAAACTGCTACCCGTGATATGGATAAATGGTGGAGGGGAATAATGTAGATTTTTTCGTCACTTAGTCCCCTGCATTGCAACTTAAAGCAAAAGAAAATCTAGACTTTTAATATTATGAAGGTATTTTGACACATTCCAGAAATATATTTATCATATAAACAGTGATTTAAAGTAATCTTCAGGTTACTATTAATTTAGAAACATTTTTGTCTTTTAATGGGAGATAAAAGTGAAAATCAAAGACATCATGAGCTTCAAGTTGAGGATGTTCTGCACTACTTGAATCAATTTAAACGATCCCAAATTTAACCTATTGTATTGAATTAATTTAGTAAACTGAATACATCAGGATGATCAATGTTGAATTTCATAGATACTAACCCAGTTCCCTCAAAATAGATTTTTTTTTCCAGATAAGAACAATCTGCACATTTATGTCTCTTAATGACTAAATCAAGTGGAAGAACTGAATGCATATCCATCAGGGATTGTATGCATAGTTAATTAAGTCTGAAATAATAAATGCCTGATTTCACAGGATATGGTAAACAGCCAATTAAAATAAGATGCAGTATACACTTTTTCTACTCGTTAGTCAAAGCATAAAGCATTTTAACATTTCCTAAATAATTTACTTGTATCAAAATAAAGTGAAATGCTTAAAACATTAATAGGGTACTTTACAATGCTGTAGTCAATAAGATGCTATATGAAGGTAATGTAAATAATTTATGGATCTATTCAGCAGAAATGGTAATGGTCTGCAGCTTTCTGCACTGCAGAAACCCACTGAAGCCATAGAACAGGCACCCAGACAAGCAATTCCAAATCGCGATTAAACTCCATGACAGCTGAGCAACGGAAACCTCAAGTGACATGAAACTGTTTCCTGCTAAATAGGGGTCTGAGTCTGCCAGGTGCTGAGAGCTCTCAACTCCCACTGAAGGGAATGATACTCAGAACCTGGTAAGGTCAGGCACTGTGCGGGGATAGTTTTGTAAATCCTTGCCATTACTCATCATTGAGATACAGGGTAGCACGCAAAATGTGCTCGGTGATTTCCAACACAGTCCCATGCCCCAAAGAAAGTGAAGTCTAAAAGATAAAGCTAGATGAGGTATTGGGGAACAGCATACAGTGTAATGGCAAGATGATCAGAGTAATGATGATTCCATGTATTGTTATATTTTAAAGTTAAATACATCAGGCCTGATCTTCAGCTGGGTTAAATCAGTGTAGATCCATTGACTTTAGTAAATATGATGTTTTATACTGACTGAGAATCTGGGCCACTAAATTCCCTTCCCCATCCTTCCTGAACAGTTCATCCCCCCACTGCAATCGCCAGTTTCAGTTCCATTGTCCTTCTACTTCTCCCTCCAGAAATTTGACCCCTTTTTTGCCCCTTAAATGAGCAATTAATGTTTGGAATTGGACTGTATTGAGATACAGTGCAGAGTAAATAAAGGATAAGAAGATCTTGTGTATCCGTGTTACAGCTTGGCTCACCCTGACTCCCAATCATCAGGGGCACAGTATGGGCTGGTTTCAGAGTAGCAGCCGTGTTAGTCTGTATTCACAAAAAGAAAAGGAGGACTTGTGGCACCTTACAGACTAACAAATTTATTTGAGCATAACCTTTCATGAGCTACAGCTCACTTCATCGGATGGGCTGCAAGCCCTGTACTCTCTCCTGAGCAAGTGGATAGGGAATGTCATGAAGTGTGTGTGTCGAGGGAGCCTTCTCCAATGCATTGACCAGCAGAACCGAGTCGGTGCAAGAGGGGAAATAATCTGCACCCAGTAAAGGGATAAAATAAATTGCTTGCCCTCTAGAAGAAAGAGGGAATCATGGAAGAGATTGTGACTCTCAGAGATCACCCAGGGAATAAAGTGCTGATCATTATTAGAATCTGACCCTTTTTTTTCAGCATCACCTTCCATGTCAAATGTTGATAAGAACAAAATTAGCATATTTAAATGACACCTTCCTATATGCAGCTATCTAGGGCTTGGTCCTGTAGTCCTTTTAGAACCACAACTCACGATGAAGTCAGTGGGAGTGTGCAAAGATGTGCAAAGTTTGCAGGACTGGATTACAGACAGGAATAATGGAGATAAAAAAAGCAGAAGAAATTTTTTAAAAATATTCACCATAAAGTTATTTTGTTCTAACTGACTAGCAGTTGGCAGGTGGGAAGAAGTGATGAGAGAGGGAGGCTGTAAAAAAAAAAGTTTTTTTCTTTTTATTACAGATAGGTAATGGATGATGCAATTTGGCAGGATTTAAATTAGGTCATCAACTCATAGGGCCAAATCCATCCTGGCATAATTCTACTTAAATCAATGGATTTCCACTAGGGATCAGTTTGGTGCATTGTTTTTCAAATTTTCTAGGCTGTGGCAGGAAGGAAAGACATCTGATTTTTAAAGTTATTTAGGCATCTGAAGATGAACACTGGGGAGTTAGGTGCCTAACTAGCTTCAGCCCCTTTGAAAACCCTCTAGGCAGCTAAATACTTTGGAAATCTAGCCTTAGGGCAGGCCTACACTACAGCTGGGATTGACGCTCTGAGATCGATCCACCGGCGGTCGATTTAGTGAGTCTAGTGAAGACCTGCCAAATCGACAGCAGATTGCTTTCCAGTAGATCCCTGTACTCTACCCCCGACGAGAAGAGTAAGGTAAGTCAACGGGACAGTTTCTCCTGTCAATCCCCTGTGGCATAGATACCGCAGTAAATCGACCTAAGGTACGTCGATTCCACCTATATTATTCACATAGTTGGAGTTGCATAGTGTAGGTCGACTTACCGCAGTAATGTGTAGACATAGTCTTAGATCCCTGTTCCTGTTGAGTAGTACCTTATTCTGCAAGTAGTCCTATTTTGGCCTTAACAATGTTCCTAAGGGCCCTATAAAAAATCAGTGATAGAACTTAGAATTCCAACAGGACTATTCACAAGAGTAAGGTGTCTTTGTGTGAATTTGAGTTATAAAATTTGCCCATAGGTAAGATCTTTAGTTTGATAATTTGAGGTTGGTCTTTGTTGTGTATCAGAGAAAATTCCCTTCTATCCATCCTATCATATAAGCACACGATTTCCAAAAATATGGCCTCATCATTTATTTAGTGAACTTCTGTAATAATTGTTTATGATTTTGAAATAACCCCATTGTCTTGAATTGTAATCTTTTTCTAAAACTGTAAATGGGATAGGGATCCCGTGTTTAGATGTGTACTTAGGATCTCTGATCCTGATTGGGGCCTCTGGACACCAAAGCACATAAATATTAAATAATAATAATAATGATAACTGCTCTTTCTTCCTCACTTTCTGTCTTAGTATCATTACTGTTGCCTTCTCTAAAAATTGTTGGTGAAATGAATCTCTGTGCTAAGGGCATATTCACCATTTTAATCCCATTTTCAGGGGTCAAATGGGACATAAGTGATACTAGAGCACCCTGCACAAACAGAAATATCACCATGTGAGATCTGAATTACTGACATACAACACAACAGGTATTTCAGCTTTAATTTCAGCTTTAACTCAAGTTTCTGTGTTTAACCTGGGCTCTTTAATGAAGTATGACATTGATGTAACCAGGTTCATCTGCACTAATGTCAATATGCTGCTCACATTTATCGGAGTGGTAAATTTGGCCTTTCATGGTATTGAAATACATTTTGTGAATTAATTACATTTCCCCAAGGTTTCTGATTTCTGTATTGAGATTTAATGAAGTAACCACTATCCTGATGGTTTGTAAATGTCATAAAATAGTTCCTATCCCTCCCCTTTTTTATTAACTGCTTCCCAATAATATCTAAAATGCCGAGAATGAAGACTTACGAAATTTAAAATCTGATATCCCCATTATCTGCTCAGCAGATAATATATCAGTAATATAAAATGACTTCAGACAGTCTCATCTTTCCCTTTACTTCTTTCTATTCACATTAGGTACACATTTTCCAATGTGTGTGTACAAAAATTCTTACATAGTTTTGCACATCACTGACTTAGACAAACAGATCTCTTGATAAAGCAGATCAGGATTGCTATGCATTAACAATACACATATCATGGATTTGCACATCTAAATCATGCGTGCACACATTTTCCTGAGACCTTTTGCAATGTGGACAGACTTTTCATAAAATGTCCTTATTACAAAATTGGATATAACTATAACAACTGAGATATAATCTCAAAGAAAAATGGCTTAAAAAGTCTTTTACCATTAAACCTAGGTAACATTTTACTATAACTCAAATTTACTGCTCAACCAATACACAGAAGCATGGCATTTGGACAGGACAGCTTTTTAGCTTTCTCAAATGCAGAAAAAATAAATAAATAAAGCTTCCATCAGAGTTTCAATTAAAAGTGAGAAATAGGCATATTGCCTTTCCTTATCTGTATATTGAATCACGCTCTTGATGGCAAGTGTTTAACATTTTTCTGTTTATAGAAAGCATGTACAAGATCTTCTTTGAATCACACCAGTATCCATCTGTACAAACAGGGCTTCACTTGCCTCTTGATAGAGCTTTAAAAATGTGTAATCCAGACAGTCGTGACTTAGAATTTACTGGTATTAGAAACACCTTGTCTTATGCTGGTTGTAGTTATTCTAGATAATTAATAATTATTGATAATCAGTGAAATCCTCTAACATATCCTCCTTCAGAATGAGTTACACCCAATTTTTATACTGATCTAATCTATACTTTTAAATTAATAAAACAAATACAGTAGTTCAAGTATCCAATATTTATGTTTCATTTTTATTTTGTAATACTGGTTTGAAAAAAATCAGACAAAAACTCTGACCCCAGAATCTCTGTTCTTCAAAATTGAAGGTCAGAGATACCAAAGGGTGAATGCTGCTCTGTGGATTAGATAAGCAGAGTGTGCATTTGAAACTTTGGTAATGGATCACCACCCGATATGTTTAAAAGAAAAAAAGGATAAATCAGCCCTGCAATGTAATATTAAGCAATTGCAAAGATGGCATGCAAGATAGCAAAAATGTAACTTGAGTTCACACTGGAATGCATTTTGTCCCTTAGATACAGTGGCATTGCAAGATATGAAATTAAGGGCTAAATTTTGTCATATTGCAATGCATATATTCCTGAAAGTAGCCCCTAGTGGGTTTACTTACCCATTGCGGGTATAATTTTCACAGTCTTGCCTAAACCAATCATTTGTGTGTCGACACCTTTTCCCCACATCTTGGTTTAAAGTATTCAAAATTGTCCCAAAATGGAACTGTACTTTCCCCCTGGACTTTGTATTTCCTTTTGCATTATCTTTTGCTATTAATATTACAGTATTCTGCATCTTTAACACTCTTTTGTGGAACCATTCTGTGGAACCCTTCTGTAAGCTGGGGGGCTCTTTCACCAGCCTGGCAAGGGAAATAAACATCACACTGTAGTCCTTTAAAAGTCTCAGGGATCAATTTTTTATTTGCAAACAGAAGACAAAAATAACAAAATCAATCAATTCAGCTGCCAAAGCTGGCCACAGTGCCTCGAGCCTCTATCAGCCAGAGGAAAAAGAGAACACACCCTCCCCTCTACACCCTGAGACCAGCTGCTTCTTCCTTTTTTATCCTGCCCAGCTATGTGACAGGCAGGGATCCCTTAACCCTTTCCAGGCAGCTGCTTCAGCTTGTCACCTCTTCACTCTTGGAATATGATGTGGTTAACCTGTAATTACTCACTTTGCATCTCCATTGCAGTAAACATGAAGATGAAACACAAGCCATCTTCAATTTTGTGGTCCATTCTTGAAGTAGGCTTAAAGCAAAGGGTCCGCCATGAAACATTTACAATTCAGCTTCACCCTAAAGAAGTCATATCTATGAAAAGATTAGTGGAAGCCTAAATTAAATTTGGGACCCAATTTTAAATAGAATCTCAACCTCCCGAGTAAACAATAGATGGAGCGTGCCTATTAAATCATCATTTTTTTAATTAAATTCTTTGAAGTGAGCTAGGTGATAAATGAATTGTAATTTTAATAGGGTTATATTTTGTGCTAAACTCTCATAGAGAAGTGACACGAGATATATACTTTGTTACCACAAAATGCTGCATGGCATTTTGCTGATAACTGCACAGTTGGTCTATGACATGGCAGCTTCACAGAGGAAACAAAGGCAATGTAAAGTGGGTTATTTTCAATTACAAACTTTTAAAAAATGGTGAGTAAAAGAGCATTAATGGCATTTTTAAGTTTATTCTTCAAGGGCCTGATCCAATTCCCATTGAAGTCAATGGAAAGTCCTCCTAATAATTCAGTGGTCTTTGGATCCGACCTCAGTTGAGGAATTAAAAACAAGGAAGATATTTACAAAACTACAAGTGTCAAATATATCTCCTGATGAGCTTCCTAAAGTAATGTAACATGCAGTGGTACAGGGCCAGAATAAAAGACATTGTAGGTAAAGGAAAAAATATAAGCATGCATTTTTTTAACCAATTAAGGGCCCTTTCAAAGGTTTACCATTGACTTCTTTAGGAAGAGGATTACACCCATATGTGACACAAATCCATAGCAGGACAAGGACTGCTCAAGCAACTCACTCCTCCAATAGACTCTGCAGTGGCTCATTGCCTAGGCATGCTGCAGCAATTCAGCTGCACTAACTCATCACTCAAGCAAAACCTGCAGTGTCTCAACCCTCAGGCATGTTGCATCAGCTTATCCCTAGGCAGGGCTCAAGTCATGACCCCAGGGCACAGGTATTTCACTTTCACTGCCAGAGCTGCAAGTTAATCTGTGCAACAGTGCCACTTGGCTAGGAACCCTCCTACTGCCTTGCAATATTACAGGCTCCCTAGATTTCTAGTCTGCTTTCACTCCTGTCCCTGTGCCAGCCTTGCCCAAGCCTTGTTCCATCCTGCTTCAGCCTTGTCTGTACCATATTCTGACCCTGTTCCAGTGCTGTTCCTGACCTGCTCCAGAACTGCACCTCTCTCTTGACCCCCAGATCTTTAGACCAACTCCAACCCGGCTTTGACATTTGGTCTGTTTCTGGGCTCTGACTACAATCCTCATTTGACTTGCCTATGAACTCTGACCCTGGTTTTGACCCACAGGCTGTCCTTGAACCCCAGTTTCAGCTCATTCCTGACTCTATCTGGCTTTGACCACAACTCTTGCCACCGGCCTTACTACCTAGAACCAAAAACCTGACACCATGTCCATTTCCTGGCTTATTCACAATTAACATGAACTCATACTTTAATTTTCACTGTCTTTGAGTTTCCCCCTTTTAAAGTAGGAAAACTAGTGAGCCTCAGGAAAACTTTTTTTTTCAGTTGTAATTTTAAAATGAACCCTAATCTCTCCCACCACTGAATTTCTGCTCTGTATCCTTATCACAAGATATTCAATGAGACTTTCCTACAATGGACTGACATATAAGAAGATTTACCAGCAGAAAATCTTACATGATCCTAAAATAGTTAATCATTTTCCAGAATCTCAAACATATGATATTTAAAGTGGTGAGATTCTCCTCCGCTTCCCTGAGCCCTATTTAAATTGTATACCAAATGCCATAAATGTCATGGAGAAAATCCTGGCCCCATTAAAGTCAATGGGAGTTTTTCCATTTACTTCAATGGAGCCAAGGTTTTACCCCAGGTATTTCCTTGAAACACGTGTGTATGCAGGAGTGTGCTGATATTGTTGGTATCTTCTTTGTCTGCATGTACGAAATTCATCCAAAAGGCCAATTTTTATCTTGATGTGAGCAGGTGAGACTCCATTGAATTAAGTGGATGGAGTTGTACCTATATACAGCAAGGCTGTGTTTGGCCCAATGGCTCTGTGATGAGCATCTGGAAAAACCACCAACAACTCACATAATGACACATATTACCGATGCTTAGCAATCATAATATATAATGCCACTGCTGCTAGGTTTCTGCTTGTAGAGTCCTGATTATTCCATCTGGATAGCAGCTTAAACAAAGGAACAACTGGATAAAAGAAATATATGCGCAAAGTCCAAGAACCATGCTATTGTTTTCAGTAGAGTTTTTCTGGCATTAGCTGCAGGGAAATGAATCACACAGAGTAACATTTTTCACCAACCCCAAACCTCCTACACCCCTATCAAATTGATGTACACCACAAATGTTCACTGGGCTGTAGAATGGGAACAAAGAGGGTTGCAGACATACAATTTGTCACCCTGATTTTATATAATTGCAGGATATAAGCATATAAATGGATTGGTTTGGCAGGTGAAAAGTAAAATTACAGAGAGAGGGGAATATTGTAGCAAATTCAAAAGTTGTCATGCTGCCAACAGATCCCTTTGCCATTTGACAGCTGTCGTACAAATAGGCTGAAAAATGACGTTGTAGCTGAGATCAGTTTGATCTCCATTTCAATAACTTAGGACGGGGACACATTTTCCTACAAAACCATAGTATTTGATCTTTCTTCAAATATCAATAGGGTTATTATGAAATGCATGTGTTTGTGTTCCTGCTTTCTGAAATCTCTAATGATATAGCTGAATGATAGCATGGTAAGAATACCCCATTATCTTGTATAAATGAGTTTGCCCTGTCTTTTGAAGGGATATTTTATAGCTGTCCGTGTGACATTTGGGATTTTCACTTTTGTTTTCCAAATATTGTTTGAGTGTATGTTTTTCTTTCCTAAAGAAGGAAGCTAATGCTGATAACTGGCCAAATTTGGCTCCCATTTCCTCTGTAGGAGTAGAAAGTCTCACATGCAGCATATAAGACATAGTTACATCTCACCCTCTTGTGCAGGATATGTAGGAACTCCAGAAAGATTGTATCCTATATAGCACAAGACCATGTCCTTGTGGACAGAACCCATGGGCAGGACCTTGAGGGGTTAGTTGAGGAAAGATTCAGTGTATATGCAACTGATGCACTGCATTTTCTTCAAAGCTACTTCTTGATTTGTAGTTGTACTCAGTAACTTGTCGGATCAGATTAAGCTGTAAAAGTGACATTAAACCAGGTCTTGGTGGTGCAGGTTGGGTTTGGTGTTTCATCCAAAATCAGATCATGATGTTCCTAACTTTACATTCATCATCAGCAGGTACTTGAGACAGCTGTTTTCTTCAGATTTGCTTGTTGGCATTTGTGGTAAGAAAGCTAAAGGAGGAAGTGCTCACTAGTAAACCATTATAGTTTTATTCTGATGACATGACATTCTTGTGTGCTTTCTCCTCCTGCCAGTGATAACCAGGCTGTGGGAGAGTAGACAATTTTGGGTTCTCAGGGTTCTTGAAATAACTTGGGATTCTCTTCTCCATATTCCAAGGTAATGACAATGTTGTCCTGTCCTTATAATAAAGAGTTTGTATAGTCATCTTTATTTATACATACATATATTCAATGGAGCAAATTTTTAAAGAGGCCTCAATCCAGCCACTAAGTTTGCATCCACATAAACTGTAGGCACAAATAACAGGTTTTAGACATTCAATTATCTTAGTTGCAAGTTCAGATAGGTAAGTGAGATATATAAATGGTTATTTACATAAGAAATTAATCAGTTTGAATCTTAAATAGAGGCACACAATTGCGAACCATTTTAAAACTTGTTTAAAATGGATGGGTATGTTTTATCCACCAGAACAACCAAAAACAAAGAGAGAGAGAGAGATATCAGGGACACCTATAATAGAAAGAGCCATTCAACCCAATAGTTTTAAAGGGCTGATGATAAAAAAAATAATAGCAGAAAAATAATGAATGAAATCAACAAAAGCCATTATAAGAGGATAATGAGTATGTACAAAATTGCATATATTATCTTCTTCAGTTAGAAATCAGTTTATTAAATGGTTCCCAAATGTCTTTGTGTTTAGGAAATGGTGCAACCAGCAAATAATTCTATCCATTGTATGTGAAAGTCACCAGTAAACCTTTGTTGGTCCATGTGGAATCACAGGAGACATTTACCTCAGATTTTCTAATCATAAGAAATATACTAGTAATAAGCAATTAATTTAGGCTTTGTATAGACCTACTATAGCTATTGGCTCCTGCTATGGATACATCTCTAATATTGTCCTGAAATCACATTTAAAATATATTGGATATAAGGTACTCATTATCAAGACCTAGGAGTAATCTATTGAAGGAAGAAGTCTGCCCATTCATAGATCCACATGCTATGTTATGTTTCAGAGTAGCAGCCGTGTTAGTCTGTATTCGCAAAAAGAAAAGGAGTACTTGTGGCACCTTAGAGACTAACAAATTTATTAGAGCATAAGCTTTCGTGAGCTACAGCTCACTTCATCGGATGCTGTAGCTCACGAAAGCTTATGCTCTAATAAATTTGTTAGTCTCTAAGGTGCCACAAGTACTCCTTTTCTTTATGCTATGTTATGTCTCTAGTCAAAGTGATCCTACTGAAATTTAATTGTATGGTATTGGTATCAGCCTTAGTTTTCATTTGGCAAAAGATAAATTCAGTTTAATCAATTTTATGATCATCTGTATGAATATGATCTTTATTTAAATCAATGAGCTAAGGTAAAATATTTGAGTCAAACTTGTCATTCAGATGAAGAGACGTGGTGAAATTTTGGCCCTATTGAAATCAATGGCAAATCTCCCAGTGACTTAAAGGGGGTCAGGAATTCACTCATAGGGTTTTAATGGATATCAGTGGGAGCTATATCCATCTACCTACAGGTGAAACTTCTTCGCTTAAGAGTATTGGCTTTGTGTCTATTTTGTTATGAGAATGCAGCTGTTTAGTATATGACACTCACTTTTCAAAAGTGAGATACCTGTTTTCAAAGCAAAACTTATACTTAAGCCTCATGTAAAATGTTTATGTAAAATGTTCCTGGCTAAATACAAATTCAGTTTATATAATGTGATCTTTTAAGGCTACACCTAAACACTTCAGTTACAAACAAATTCCAGGCATTTATTTAAAAAAATTATCTACATTAGAAATTTTGGAATTTTTTTTAACAGCTCTAAGGGTAACCAAAATTTGGGGTCATTGGATGGAAGCAAGTTGGGAAGGTGTAATCTTACTTAAAGGCCGTACAAATTATGCCAGCCCTAATAATTAAGAGCAAAAGGTTTAATCATTCAAAAATATTGTGGATCAGTGTAGTTACCCCAGCAGAGGAGCTGGCCCTAAATATCTCCAATTCCCAGTGCAATCTCTAGGAGTTGATGAAGTTCAACACCTCATAGGAGACATTTCAGCAACCCATAGTCCCTATAAGTCTAAATATTTAGGTAAGGATTTACATAGATCGATTATTGACTCACTGTGTCCATGTTTATCAAACACTGTGGAGAGTGATGGGAGCATCATATGAAACAAAATGATGTTATTGCCAAGGCAAAAAGAGTTTATTTCACAAGCTGTTTCTGAGAGTTATTCGTTACACTGATGATATTCTGCTTCAGCTAACAGCAGACTCCCTAAAGGTTAAGGAACATTCAAGTACAGTACTCGATTGTGTTGTGGTAGATAGTTTACCATGTAAAGTGGCTAAACATGCCATGAATTAGAAAAAGAAAATAACCTTTTCATTGGATCCGCACATAAAGAGGAGAAGCTGTGGAGTCCTAACAATTATAAATTATACAATGGCTTGAGTATGCATGATGAAAATGACCTACAGACTTAATATTGGGGGTTTATTTTCATTTTGACTAACTTGGATACATTTTCTGGTTGTGGCTTTGAGAAACAAATGACTTTCAATACACTTCCATAGCAAAAGATTATGCTTTCTGTGCTCAAAGAGTTGCATATATTACATATATATGTGTATGTATGTAATATATAGCTATAGTACACACCCAAGCAGCCAGGGATGGTCAAAGGTGATCCCACAGGAGTATTGGGGGGGGTGGAATCTTCCCCTCACAGGCCACAGAGCATTACAGAAAAAAATATTACAGCCCAAGTGCTGCAGTAGCTTGTACTCTATCAGTACCTTTCAGAGGGCAGTAAATGGTGAATCTATACAACTGTGAACCTATCAGTCCTACCCCTGCTGCCAATCCTGTCTCAATACTGTTGAGCCAAGAGCTAGGGGGACTGTATATGGTCTCAACTCCTGCAGTAGAATGACACCTGGTCTCACCTAAACATGGCAAGGGTTCAGTGATGCTGGAACACTTTTTGGAGTGGGGGTGCTGAGCTGCACCCCTCTTACCCTGTCCATGCACCTCACGACCTCCCAGAACTGGGGCTGGGAGCAGGGCCGTGGCTCTGGGATAGAGAGATGCAGACGGGGTAAAGCGATGGAGGCTGGGGCCACAGCGAGGGGTGGTGCAGAGCCCCGGGCGTGAGGCCAGGACTATGCATGTGGGGTGTCAAAATTCCTTCCCCACTCTGAACTCTAGGGTACAGATGTGGGGACCTGCATGAAAAACCCCCTAAGCTTATTTTTACTAGCTTAAGTTAAAACTTCCCCGAGGTACAAACTATTTTACCTTTTGTCCCTGGACTTTATTGCTGCCACCACCAAGCCTCTAACAAAATATAACCAGGAAAGAGCCCAATTGGAAATGACTTTTCCCCAAAAATCCCCTCAAGCCCTCACCCCCTTTCCTGGGGAAGGCTTGATAAAAATCCTCACCAATTTGCATAGGTGAACACAGACCCAAAACCCTTGGATCTTAAGAACAATGAAAAAGCAATCAGGTTATTAAAAGAAAAATTTTAATTGAAGAAAAATTAAAAGAATCACCTCTGTAAAATCAGGATGGTAAATACCTTACAGGGTAATCAGATTCAAAACAGAGAATCCCTCTAGGCAAAACCTTAAGTTACAAAAAGACACAAAAACAGGCATATCCATTCCATTCAGCACAACTTATTTTCTCAGCCATTTATTCAAAACAGAATCTAACACATATCTAACTAGATTGCTTATTAACCCTTTACAGAAGTTCTTACCTGCATTCCTGCTCTGGTCCCGGCAAAAAAAACAAAACAAAACAGAAAAACCACAGACAGAGACAACCCTTTGTCCCCCCTCCCCCCTCCAGCTTTGAAAGTATCTTTTCTCCTCATTGGTCACTGTGTTCAGGTGCCAGTGAGGTTATCCTAGCTTCTTAACCCTTTACAGGTGAAAGGGTTTTTTCCTCTGGCCAGGAGAGATTTAAAGGTGGTTAGCCTTCCCTTTATATTTATGACAGGAGCTGATGACCAGGGCCCTTGGTCTGGTGGCCGGGCCTCTGGGCCAGCAGCAGAGCCCCCAATACGGGGGCTGGTGGTCAACCAGGACCCGGGGCCTGCTGCAGAGCCCCTGGGCAGCAGTGGGGCTGGCGGCCAGGACCCCAGGCGCCAGGGGCATGGGGCCAGCAGCCGGGACACTGGGTGCAAAACCTGGAGGTGCTGCAGCTATGCAAGAGTTGAAGGATTTTTTTTTGCCTTTCTGGTTTTGCTTCATTCCTGCCAGCAGAAACATATGATTTTAAACAGATTTCCATTTCTAGAAGACTGTTCTAAATTAACGCACTCTGACCAGATGTTTGAAGATATCATGAGTTAAGCCTTTATTGAAACTGAATATGATTTATGTTTCCTAGCTGAATCCATGCTACAAACTATTATTGCATTTTTTATTTCTATTCCATGAGGATTTTAATTGTAAATCTGCCCATGAATTCACTTTAGTATTGAAACTACCTGTATGGATGGCTTTGGAATTTACTCTTTCACTTTTATGTCACAAACTTTTTGAGGAAAATATTTTGTGTTCTTTAGCGAAAGACTAAATTTACAGAAACCTCCTATTCAATGAACCTAGCAAGGTCAAACTTGTCAGATATAAAGTCCAAACACAATAAAAACACTTTTGTGACAAACTGTCACTCTGTTTGCTGAGATAGAACTGCATAGATATTCAGTGATATAAAAAAACAAAAGCCATGGATAAGAGCTACTTATTATTAGGGATGCTACTCAGAACTCATAAAAGATGTCCTAGGAAACAGGCACATATTACTAATTACCATTAAAAACTGCCTTTATTAATTTTATTTTTGGTACTTCAATTTTTGGTTCTCTTCACCTAGGCTATTTTTAATTAAGAGCCAGACTGTGAACTCTTTACCCACATTTATGAATAGTTACTCCCCTGTTTAGTCTCATTGATTTCAATAGGTTACTCCTATGATTAAATGCTGGCCAGTGTAGTAAGAGGTTCAGACTCTGCTGAAGTAGGCAGATTTATGTTCTGTGCCATTTAAGGTGCTACAAAATAGAATTAATTGCTTATCAGTGACATTTCTTGCTCAAAAAAGATGGTTGAGGAATCATAATAGATACCAAATTCTGCCCTCATTTATTTCCATACAGTCCCATTGACTTTAAGAGGATTGCACAGATATAAAGGCAAAGCAAGATGAGCGTTGCTCTGTGGCTGCTGTGAAATAAATTACTGGCATCTGGTCATTCTACACAAAAGTTTCTGGAAACACTATATGATAAACTGAGCATCTGCATGAAAATCTGCAGTGACTGAACAACAACAACAAAATCAATAATATAGATGATATATTACTTGTGGCCAATGATATTTAAGCCATAGCTCGCTAGAATAAGCTGGTAGCTTAAAATAGAGTTGAACACAGGTCCCAGAGCAATTTATAAAATGTACAGGTTTTCCAGAGGGCAGTGAAGATTTCTAACCCCATCACTTTTCCTCCAAGTTTTTCAGTCAGCCTTAGATCAAATGAAGGAAATCATCATGTTGGAATACCCATTCCCCAGTCACAACCCAACAAGAGTGCCAGTGCTATTGTTGTCAGAGTTGTCAATATCCAAGGGAACATCAGATAGTAAAAAACTTTGGGGTAAAAAGAACAAGCCCTGTATTTTTACATGGATTAGCTTGGGTATGGCTGATTTATTAATTTGAATTCCTCATGAAGTTTCCTAAAATGAGTGTTATTCCTAACTATGAAATGCTACAAAAGACTTAAGTCCAATATAAATTCTAAGAAGATTAAATACATAGGCATTATACTGGCCTCTAAATTAAAGAAGTTGTATAAACTCAATTTCCAGAGGACTCTAAATGTGATTAAACTGGATATGCCAGGTTTAAATATCTTGCTGTTATCCATTTCTGGGAGGATTAACTCCATTAAAACAAGCTCTCCCCAAATATTTATTTTAAATAACTTCCAGGGATATGTCTTACGCTGTGTTTAAAAATCTTACCAAAAAGTTTGTCAAATTCATGTGGCAAGTGAAGAGACTCTTCCTGAAAATACAAATATTCTAGAGATCTAATGATGGGTGTGCAGAGCTCAGCTTGCACCAATAATGTATAGCAATAATATATATCAAATAATATTTGAACACACACCTGTATCAAATTATAAGTGAATAAAGTTTAACATATTCATGGTGTGAAATTGAAGCTTTTCACGTTTCACCTTCATTCCCTCGAAGGTTAACCCAAGCTCTTTTTGAAAAACAACATTGTGAAAGCCATAGTCTTAACTTTCTGGGATTCTTCCCTTCTATGTCTTAAAAGCTTTCAAAATCTATTTAGACAGGGTGAAATAGCCTTCTTATTAGAATTAGAGGATAATTTAGTCTTGCATTGTGGATATATAATATAGATCCATGCGATAGCTATATGGTCTTGTAGATTTCTTTCTTCTTTTGCAAAGTAAAATAAGCGTTGGCCTTCTCTTGTAAATCAGCTCCTCAGAATATTAATACCGTGTAACTCATCTTCCTGAGGTGTTGGGGGGATAGTGAAGGGTGGGGATTCTTAATTTTTTTAAGTGAGTTTAGTTCTTATAAAAGGTCACAATTATATTCCTGGTGACTGAAATCCTATAACCTATGAACCATTTAGGAGCAATATATGTTCTTATAATAGGCAGAATCCAGAAAGTGGCAGTTTCAATCACTCCAGTCATCATTATGTTGTAAACAGATGCTACTCATAGTCTAGGCCTCATAGTGAATGTCTCAGAAGCTGCTATAGAGGATCCATATACAACAATTCCCATAGACAGGGAAGATCCTTTGGGAATTGGTTTAGCTGGCTGTAGAGCTATATATCTGCAGAGTGACACCAAGCTTCCTCAGTGCAAGTCAGGATCTAGCTTAAAGGCATTCCTATGGATTTATACCAGTGTAACTGAGAACAAATTTGGCCTATATAGCCTAATTTCATAGAATCATAGAATCATAGAATATCAGGGTTGGAAGGGACCCCAGAAGGTCATCTAGTCCAACCCCCTGCTCAAAGCAGGACCAAGTCCCAGTTAAATCATCCCAGCTAGGGCTTTGTCAAGCCTGACCTTAAAAACCTCTAAGGAAGGAGATTCTACCACCTCCCTAGGTAACGCATTCCAGTGTTTCACCACCCTCTTAGTGAAAAAGTTTTTCCTAATATCCAATCTAAACCTCCCCCATTGCAACTTGAGACCATTACTCCTCGTTCTGTCATCTGCTACCATTGAGAACAGTCTAGAGCCATCCTCTTTGAAACCCCCTTTCAGGTAGTTGAAAGCAGCTATCAAATCCCCCCTCATTCTTCTCTTCTGCAGACTAAACAATCCAGCTCCCTCAGCCTCTCCTCATAAGTCATGTGCTCTAGACCCCTAATCATTTTCGTTGCCCTTCGTTGTACTCTTTCCAATTTATCCACATCCTTCCTGTAGTGTGGGGCCCAAAACTGGACACAGTACTCCAGATGAGGCCTCACCAGTGTCGAATAGAGGGGAACGATCACGTCCCTCGATCTGCTCGCTATGCCCCTACTTATACAACCCAAAATGCCATTGGCCTTCTTGGCAACAAGGGCACACTGCTGACTCATATCCAGCTTCTCGTCCACTGTCACCCCTAGGTCCTTTTCCGCAGAACTGCTGCCGAGCCATTCGGTCCCTAGTCTGTAGCGGTGCATTGGATTCTTCCATCCTAAGTGCAGGACCCTGCATTTATCCTTATTGAACCTCATTAGATTTCTTTTGGCCCAATCCTCCAATTTGTCTAGGTCCTTCTGTATCCTATCCCTCCCCTCCAGCGTATCTACCACTCCTCCCAGTTTAGTATCATCCGCAAATTTGCTGAGAGTGCAATCCACACCATCCTCCAGATCATTTATGAAGATATTGAACAAAACGGGCCCCAGGACCGACCCCTGGGGCACTCCACTTGACACCGGCTGCCAACTAGACATGGAGCCATTGATCACTACCCGTTGAGCCCGACAATCTAGCCAGCTTTCTACCCACCTTATAGTGCATTCATCCAGCCCATACTTCCTTAACTTGCTGACAAGAATGCTGTGGGAGACCGTGTCAAAAGCTTTGCTAAAGTCAAGAAACAATACATCCACTGCTTTCCCTTCATCCACAGAACCAGTAATCTCATCATAAAAGGCGATTAGATTAGTCAGGCATGACCTTCCCTTGGTGAATCCATGCTGACTGTTCCTGATCACTTTCCTCTCCTCTAAGTGCTTCAGGATTGATTCTTTGAGGACCTGCTCCATGATTTTTCCAGGGACTGAGGTTAGGCTGACCGGCCTGTAGTTCCCAGGATCCTCCTTCTTCCCTTTTTTAAAGATGGGCACTACATTAGCCTTTTTCCAGTCATCCGGGACTTCCCCCGTTCGCCACGAGTTTTCAAAGATAATGGCCAAGGGCTCTGCAATCACAGCCACCAATTCCTTCAGCACTCTCGGATGCAATTCGTCCGGCCCCATGGACTTGTGCACGTCCAGCTTTCTAAATAGTCCCTAACCACCTCTATCTCTACAGAGGGCTGGCCATCTCTTCCCCATTTTGTGTTGCCCAGCACAGCAGTCTGGGAGCTGACCTTGTTAGTGAAAACAGAGGCAAAAAAAGCATTGAGTACATTAGCTTTTTTCCACATCCTCTGTCACTAGCTTGCCTCCCTCATTCAGTAAGGGGCCCACACTTTCCTTGGCTTTCTTCTTGTTGCCAACATACCTGAAGAAACCCTTCTTGTTACTCTTGACATCTCTTGCTAGCTGCAGCTCCAGGTGCGATTTGGCCCTCCTGATATCTTTCCTACATGCCCGAGCAATATTTTTATACTCTTCCCTGGTCATATGTCCAAGCTTCCACTTCTTGTAAGCTTCTTTTTTATGTTTAAGATCCGCTAGGATTTCACCATTAAGCCAAGCTGGTCGCCTGCCATATTTACTATTCTTTCGACTCATCGGGATGGTTTGTCCCTGTAACCTCAACAGGGATTCCTTGAAATACAGCCAGCTCTCCTGGACTCCCTTCCCTTTCATGTTAGTCCCCCAGGGGATCCTGGCCATCTGTTCCCTGAGGGAGTCAAAGTCTGCTTTCCTGAAGTCCAGGGTCCGTATCCTGCTGCTTACCTTTCTTCCCTGCGTCAGGATCCTGAACTCAACCAACTCATGGTCACTGCCTCCCAGATTCCCATCCACTTTTGCTTCCCCACTAATTCTACCCGGTTTGTGAGCAGCAGGTCAAGAAAAGCGCTCCCCCTAGTTGGCTCCCCTAGCACTTGCACCAGGAAATTGTCCCCTACGCTTTCCAAAAACTTCCTGGATTGTCTATGCACCGCTGTATTGCTCTCCCCAGCAGATATCAGGAAAATTAAAGTCACCCATGAGAATCAGGGCATGCGATCTAGTAGCTTCCGTGAGTTGCCGGAAGAAAGCCTCATCCACCTCATCCCCCTGGTCCGGTGGTCTATAGCAGACTCCCACCATGACATCACTCTTGTTGCACACACTTCTAAACTTAATCCAGAGACACTCAGGTTTTTCCACAGTTTCGTACCGGAGCTCTGAGCAGTCATACTGCTCCCTTACATACAGTGCTACTCCCCCACCTTTTCTGCCCTGCCTGTCCTTCCTGAACAGTTTATAACCATCCATGACTGTACTCCAGTCATGTGAGTTATCCCACCAAGTCTCCGTTATTCCAATCACGTCATAATTCCTTGACATCACCAGGACCTCCAGTTCTCCCTGCTTGTTTCCAAGGCTTTGTGCATTTGTATATAAGCACTTGAGATAACCTGTTGATCGCCCCTCATTCCCAGTATGAGGCAGGAGCCCTCCCCTCACAGACCTTCCTGCCTGTGCTTCCTCCCGGTATCCCGCTTTCCCACTTACCTCAGGGCTTTTGGTCTCCTTCCCCCGGTGAACCTAGTTTAAAGCCCTCCTCACTAGGTAGCCAGCCTGCTGGCAAAGATGTTCTTCCCTCTCTTCGTAAGATGGAGCCCGTCTCTGCCCAGCACTCCTCCTTCATGGAACACCATCCCATGGTCAAAGAATCCAAAGCCTTCTCTCCGACACCACCTGCGTAGCCATTCGTTGACCTCCACGATTCGACGGTCCCTACCCAGGCCTTTTCCTTCCACGGGGAGGATGGACGAGAACACCACTTGCGCCTCCAACTCCTTTATCCTTCTTCCCAGAGCCACATAGTCCGCAGTGATCCGCTCAAGGTCATTCTTGGCAGTATCATTGGTGCCCACGTGGAGAAGCAGGAAGGGGTAGCGATCCGAGGGCTTGATGAGTTCTCGGCAGTCTCTCCGTCACATCACGAATCTTAGCCCCTGGCAAGCAGCAGACTTCTCGGTTTTCCCCGGTCAGGGCGGCAGATAGATGACTCAGTCCCCCGGAGGAGAGAGTCCCGACCACCACCACCCGCCTTCTCCTCTTGGGAGTGGTGGTCGTGGAACCTCCAACCTCAGGACATCGCATCTCATGCCTCCCAACCAGCGGAGTCTCCTTCTGCTTTCTCCCCCCAGACATATCATCTGGTCCACTCTCCGCATTGGTACCTGTGGAGAGAACATGAAAGCGGTTAGTTACCTGTGTCTGTGTTACTGGAACCCGGACATTCCGCTTACCTCTTCTGGAGGTCACATGTTGCCAAGCTTCTTCACTGGCCTCTTGGCTCCTCTGTGCAACCTGCTCTATATCTTTAGAGCTTTGTGCCCCTAGAAGGCTATCCTGAGTTTGGTCCAGAAAATCCTCAGTCTCTCGTATACAACGCAGGGTCGTTACCTGTTGCTCCAGACCTTCAATCTTCTCTTCCAATATGGAGACCAGCTTGCACTTTGTACAGACAAAGTCGCTTCTGTCCTGTGGAAGAAAGACAAACATGGCACATCCAGTGCAGGTCACAACAGCTGAATTCCCCCCTTCCATATCACCTACCTACTACGGAGCTTCCTCAGAGACGTTGGCAAGATGTAAGCCTCAATGGGCTCACTCTAGGCGAACTCCCAGGCAAACTCCTGCTGTGAGCTGCTCTGCTGTCCCCGCTGCTCCGCTGCCGCTCAGCTGGTTCGCGAGGCTCCGGCTATTTTTAAACAGCCAGGCTTCCCTGACGCAAACACACAGACACCCTAATGCCCGCCCCCTGCAGGCTAGCAGCCAATCAGACACTCACTCAGGCTCCCTCCCAGCAAACACACGCTCGGATACTTCCTCAGCAAGCAAACACACACACTCGGATACTTACCAGTCCCAGGCAAACTCCTGCTGTGAGCTGCTCTGCTGTCCCCGCTGCTCCGCTGGTTCGCTGCCGCTCCAAAGCTGTACGCTTCAGCATACTTGAGCCCACAGAGGTAACAAAGAACAGTCCATATAACCTCATCAGGACTCAATCCATTTCCTTCATTGATAAAGTTGGGCAGAAAACTGAATAAAGTTGCATTTCTACCCATAGGACTGATTTCAGTCTTGTAGAAGTGTAAATCAGGAAGATACCCATTGAAGTCAATGGAGCTAAGTGAGGTTAAAAATGGAGTAAGTGAGATCAGAATCAGGACCCCAGTTTTTATTTCTGATTTTCTGTTACCATCTTATTTTGTTCTTTGCACTGACGTTAGTTGTGGTCAAGCTTTCTCTATCCAATTCCTTTTCAGATAAAGGGTTTCAGATGTAGCCAGACCCTGTTCTTAAGAATAAAATCTACTGTCATTACTCATTACCACTACCCAATACAATTGTACTTTCAATGTCAAAGACTTGGTTTCATTGTGCAAACCTAAAGATATTTGTAAAGCTATCAGACATAAACCACAAAATTGGGCTTTAAAGTAGATAACACATGCTTTATAACAAGTAGTGAGACAGAAACTCATCTGCTGTAAATCAGAGTAGCTTTGGATATAACTCAGTATTTTTCACATTCATCTCATGATATTTGTGGAGCATATAATGATTGATTTGTAAAAAAATTGTGTTATTACATTTGAAAGAAAATCAGATACCTCATTTGTTCAGGTTTTATTTTGTCTGAAACCAGAACCATGGCAGAGCCAGATTATGATGCCCTGACTCATACTGAGTGAAATCCCATCTCCAGTCAAGCTGAAAACAAAGCTCCCATTTGCTTCAATGGGGACAAGTTTTCACCCATTGAGTAGTAACTTATCCAATAAGTTATGCAATTTATATCAATGGGAATGTTCAAGAACATACTGTTCAACACAAATAAGATTGAAAGAATCTGTCCTGGAGTTTGAAGCTAGATCATATGAATAAACTAAAAACAATGGGCTTGCAAACTCTGTTTTCTATTATACTAGTGCAATTGGAATATAACTCCACTAATGTCAAAATAGTTACTTTGGAACAAAAGAGGGTACAATTGGTCCAGCGGGCCAGAGGATGATTTCACACTCTTTATAACCTAGCATGCCTCCATTATTCAGTTGAGTTACCCCCTGATTAACACTGTTGTAAAGGAGATCAGAAGCCGGTTAATGACATCTGGATGTAGATCTAGATTTACAGAGCTGTGTGAGTTAGTAGGATATACTGTACATTATTTCTATTCAGAGCTGAATTTACTTTTGAGATCTCATGTGCGTGCAGTTGGAATTTGGCCAGCGGGTGATTGGTCAATTGCCTGTTATGGAAATTTATCAGACCAGCCAGAGACATTACACACTCCCAGTCTGGGAACCAGATCCTGTGCACTTAGTGAGAGTGGAACTGCTGCTTCAGGTTATGATTCTAGGCTGTCTGCTCCTTCTAAGATGATCACTGCTCAACAAACCACCTACTGGCTGTTAATCTGCATTACAGCTAAGGAATCAAGGCAGCTGCTCACCACAGTGCAGACAAACACAAAGCGTGAGGAGCTGCTGAAACAGAAAATTGAGCAGACAGAATATCCTTGAAGTATGGGGGGAGTACACCAATTATAACTTGTAACAGGGCACAGTGTAGGTTCCTGTAGCTCTGGCCCTATTTCCAGTGCCCATGTGTCCCAGCACTGCTCTAACTCTCTCCCTGCATCTTTTTTGGACAGGTTTCCCATAATTTTTTTCAACAATGGGTCAATTTCTTAGTATAAATGAGGTTCCATTTTGCTTTGCATACAGGTAATTCCATCACTAGTGTTTTACTAATAAAGTTGGTGCCAGCAATTGATATTAATCAAATTGAATATTAATGCCCAGATCAGCAGTGACTGAAATCACTCTAATCTAATGTCCTGTATGAAATGGTTTCACAAATAGGATACCATGAAGAATGAGCTATCTTTTTGCAGTAAATCTTCAACACTATGGCTGAGTCCAAAAGGCATGCTAATGTGGGGAAGCATAGCGATGAATGAAGTGATTGAAAGGCAGGAATTGAGGACTGTTGCAGAGAGTCAAATGCATTTCCATAAGATCTGCGCTTTATAGTTGGCTTTGTACCTTTCAGCTGTAGCTTTATTTACAATCTTTTTCTATTTGTTTGATTTTAACAGGCTGTTGTGGCAAGATGACCTCTTTGTTGGATAGGTTGAGCTCCCGCAGACTAGGATCCATGAAATTTCATAGGCTTGTGTGTGTCCTACCAGGTCACATGTTCATAGCATGTCACCAGCTGAATGCTACAGTGTTACTCTAGATGGAATATCATTCTAGGTTTTGTATTCTTGAGCATTTATATAGCACATAATTAAATGGGACTTGCTTTCATGATGCTAAATCCTGTGCAAGGATGCAAAATCAATTTTTCAAAGCTTTAAAAGTATGTATACAGATCCATTTTTGTATACAGATCCAGATGTCAGCATCCCTTTTTGTTTTTTACTAGCAATTATATAATTACTGTACACCAACATATTACATTAAAGGAAAGTAAGTCTTATTTCATTTGGATTTTCCTTCACAGCAGCAGTGTCACAGCTTCTAAAACATTTTTCATGTGAACACAATGAGAAACATCAGAGTGTCATGACACTATTTTCAACTACTTTTTTTCTTAAAAGAAAGGCTGCTGATAATTACAGATAGTGTGCATGTAGGTGGTGATAGTGATCCATTAAAACATTTGTTAACATCAAATCTTAGTTTCACAGGTTTTATTGTAAATGTCTTCAATGTCAATTTCTCTATTTCATTTATTTGCATAGATCATGGTTGTCTCCTCCAAAGAGGTCAGATAACTGGTTTAAACAACCCTCTATGGCTTCGTATGGGGCAAATTCCTAATGGCAGCAGCTGGTACAGTTGCCACTACAACACTCCTCTCCCTGTTCATTGTGTGTGCTGGGAATAAGAGGACATTACGCTGGAGTGAACTGCTATAATAGTCTCTAGCTATGGATGGCCCCTGGGGAGCCATTAAAGTTGAGGTGGAGTTTAGAGCAGCCTTAAGGCTGTCCTAGATCTTTGGGGGGCTCTACAGGCAACTGGCTCTCTGTAGGATAGTGTTTGGCTAGCATCCTCCAGCTTCTTATTGGCTCTCCCATCTCTGCTGTGCCCAGTGGAGACTGAGCACAGAAAAAGATTGAGTCCATTATTTGCTGTTCTATCACAAGCTGTAAGACACATGCAAAAGGAGCAATGCAGTAAAATATGAAATATTAAAAATGACAGCTAACTTTGTCACCCTAAAGGTCTAGCAAAACAAATTTGCTTTGTCTGCCAAACTATCATTTCCCATTGCAGATTCAGTATAATCCCTTATCAGTGTTACTGCTTCTCTTTCCTCTTTTATTTTGCCCAGTCTTCTGGAAAATTCTGTATTCTAGTATTTTGAATCCCCAGTTCTATTTTCTCAGTCAGTCCTGTGTCTGTTATTCTAAAAACATTGTACTTATACTTGAAAATGTATAACGCCATTCAACACTTTGACTGAGCTCCCAGCATTTGTTTAAGAATGGATGGAAAGACACAAACACAAAGCACACAGATGCCAGGGACAGATTTTTTCTGCCAGACATCCTTTGCTTATTATCTTATAAAAAGAAAAGGAGTATTTGTGGCACCTTAGAGACTAACAAATTTATTAGAGCATAAGCTTTCGTGAGCTACAGCTCACTTCATCGGATGCATTTGGTGGAAAAAACAGAGGAGAGATTTATATACACACACACAGAGAACATGAAACAATGGGTTTATCATACATACTGTAAGGAGAGTGATCACTTAAGATAAGCCATCACCAGCAGCAGGGGGGGGGGGAAAGGAGGAAAACCTTTCATGGTGACAAGCAAGGTAGGCTAATTCCAGCAGTTAACAAGAATATCAGAGTTGGCAACGGGCTTTGTTGCAAGGATAGGTTCCTGGGTTAGTAGTTCTGTTGTGTGGTTGCTGGTGAGTATTTGCTTCAGATTGGGGGGCTGTCTGGAAGCAAGGATTGGCCTGTCTCCCAAGATCTGTGAGAGTGATGCGTCGTCCTTCAGGATAGGTTGTAGATCCTTGATGATGAGTTGGAGAGGTTTTAGTTGGGGGCTGAAGGTGATGGCTAGTGGCGTTCTGTTGTTTTCTTTGTTGGGCCTGTCCTGTAGTAGGTGACTTCTGGGTACTCTTCTCGCTCTGTCAATCTGTTTCTTCACTTCAGCAGGTGGGTATTGTAGTTGTAGGAATGCATGATAGAGATCTTGTAGGTGTTTGTCTCTGTCTGAGGGGTTGGAGCAAATGCGGTTATATCGTAGCGCTTGGCTGTAGACAATGGATCGAGTGGTATGATCTGGATGAAAGCTAGAGGCATGTAGCTAGGAATAGCGGTCAGTAGGTTTCTGATATAGCGTGGTGTTTATGTGACCATCGCTTATTAGCACCGTAGTGTCCAGGAAGTGGATCTCTTATGTGGACTGTTCCAGGCTGAGGTTGATGGTGGGATGGAAATTGTTGAACTTGCACTACATTGATGACATCTTCATCATCTGGACCCATGGAAAAGAAGTTCCTGAGGAATTCCACCATGATTTCAACAATTTCCATCCTACCATCAACCTCAGCCTGGACCAGTCCACACAAGAGATCCACTTCCTGGACACTACGGTGCTAATAAGCGATGGCCACATAAACACCACCCTATATCGGAAACCTACTGACCGCTATTCCTACCTACATGCCTCTAGCTTTCATCCAGATCATACCACTCAATCCATTGTCTACAGCCAAGCGCTACGATATAACCGCATTTGCTCCAACCCCTCAGACAGAGACAAACACCTACAAGATCTCTATCATGCATTCCTACAACTACAATACCCACCTGCTGAAGTGAAGAAACAGATTGACAGAGCCAGAAGAGTACCCAGAAGTCACCTACTACAGGACAGGCCCAACAAAGAAAATAACAGAATGCCACTAGCCATCACCTTCAGCCCCCAACTAAAACCTCTCCAACTCATCATCAAGGATCTACAACCTATCCTGAAGGACGACCCATCACTCTCACAGATCTTGGGAGACAGACCAGTCCTTGCTTACAGACAGCCCCCCAATCTGAAGCAAATACTCACCAGCAACCAGACACCACACAACAGAACCACTAACCCAGGAACCTATCCTTGCAACAAAGCCCGTTGCCAACTCTGTCCACATATCTATTCAGGGGACACCATCATAGGGCCTAATCACATCAGCCACACTATCAGAGGCTCGTTCACCTGCGCATCTACCAGTGTGATATATGCCATCATGTGCCAGCAATGCCCCTCTGCCATGTACATTGGCCAAACTGGACAGTCTCTACGTAAAAGAATGAATGGACACAAATCAGACGTCAAGAATTATAACATTCAAAAACCAGTTGGAGAACACTTCAATCTCTCTGATCTCTCGATCACAGACCTAAGAGTGGCTATCCTTCAACAAAAAAGCTTCAAAAACAGACTCCAACGAGAGACTGCTGAATTGGAATTAATTTGCAAACTGGATACAATTAACTTAGGCTTGAATAGAGACTGGGAATGGATGAGTCATTACACAAAGTAAAACTATTTCCCCATGTTATTTCTCCCCCCCACCCCACCCCCCACTGTTCCTCAGATATTCTTGTTAACTGCTGGAATTAGCCTACCTTGCTTGTCACCATGAAAGGTTTTCCTCCTTTCCCCCCCCTGCTGCTGGTGATGGCTTATCTTAAGTGATCATTCTCCTTACAGTGTGTTTGATAAACCCATTGTTTCATGTTCTCTGTGTGTGTATATAAATCTCTCCTCTGTTTTTTCCACCAAATGCATCCGATGAAGTGAGCTGTAGCTCACGAAAGCTTATGCTCTAATAAATTTGTTAGTCTCTAAGGTGCCACAAGTACTCCTTTTCTTTTTGCGAATACAGACTAACGCGGCTGCTACTCTGAAACCTGTTATCTTATAGTAGCCTTCAATGTTAATCATGGGGTGTCTTCCCTTGGGATGTTGACATCTAACCTGTACAATCAGCTCCCTCACTATTAACATTGAACAAAAGAATGACAAAAATACAAATACCTAGCTCTTATACAGTGCTTTTTATCAGTTGCTCTGAAAGCACTTTCAAAGAACGTCTGTGTCATTATCTCCATTTTACAGATGGGGAAACTGAGACACAGAATGGGAAAGCATTTCCTCAGGTTACCCAGCTGGTCACTGGCAGAGCTGAGAGTATAACCCAGGTCTCCTAAGTCCGAGTCCAATGCTGGTCACATTGCCTCAAATAGATGATTAGCCAAATTAAGTTCCATATTAGATCAAAGATTTCTTTTCATACAGATGGAACACAGCAGGCTCAGTGACAAGACAGATGACTGCACAACTTCTGTATAAGTCATTGAAAAACACAAAGCTAAGAACAAAACAGACAGCAATGCCTAACTCCCAAAAATCTCTTTGGGCCAGGTTCTAATTCCGTTACTCATGCTGAGTAGAACATTACTCCATGAATAGTTAATCGACTTCAATAAATGAGACCACTCGTGGAGTAACATATTATTTTGTATGTCTCTGCTCTGCTATGATTAGAATATTTAAAAGGAAAATTCCCACTAAGAAGTTTTTTTGTTTTTGTTTTAAATTCCTGTTACCTTTTATTCTCTGTCAGCAGCAATGGCAAGATTTATATTGTTTACAGCAGTGTTTTACAACCTGGCTTAACCATTTGACTGCTGAGATCTTCTGCTACACTGTAAAGTATGAGTGTCTTTTCAGTAACACTTGAATAAAGATACTGGAGATGCAATTTTCAAGTGATGTGTAAACCCGTAAAAGTTTCAAAGATCAGGTTTCAGAGTAGTAGCCGTGTTAGTCTGTATTCGCAAAAAGAAAAGGAATACTTGTGGCACCTTAGAAACTAACAAATTTATTTGAGCATAAGCTTTCGTGAGGGTTGTTTGTATCTACTCAAATGTTTGCTCCAAAGCTTACATAAACTAACCAACCCCCTCATGGCTCTGAGAAACTGGTCTCAAAACCTCAGGAGAACAGGCTGTCTCAGATTTCCAGCAGTTTTTCTTCAGGCTATGGCCAGAAATTGGGAGAAAAGCATATATCATGGTATTTTGGCTTTTCTAATCCCAGTCTTGTCCTGACACTAAAAGTGAAAAAAAAAAACCAATAATTTTAGAAGGTAAAAATAAAAAATAAGGAAATATGAATCCATGAAAAGAGAAATGCAAGAGGATAAAATGAAAGAAGCTCCTTTATGGAAATGCTTGTTATATTTTTCCTTCTTATGCTCTAGACTTACAGTTACTTCCAGAAGACAAAGAACAATAGTGAAATCACAAATAAGCAAACCCACTGCAAAGGAAGATGTGCATTTATAAACAAAAAGAAAAAGTAAAGCCACAACAAACATAAAACACAATTAAATATCCTTGAAGCACATGTCCCCATATAAAACCTACAGTTGGACTACATGACTGCTTGGGCATTTCCTGTGGGAAAAATGTCTGTAAAATTTTTAAGACTCACTGACATTTTTGCATAAGGAATGGTAAAAAACAAACAATCAAAACCTTACTATTTATGGCAGACAGAAAATTAACTGTGCCAAATACTAACATTTGGAGAAAACAAAAACTGCAGGAGACCACTGGTGTTTTCTCTGTTTTAATGGATAGATTCAAATAGCTTGAGTGAATTGTCTTATTTCTTACACTGGAGAATGTTAGTACAGCTCTAATTAAGGATCTGAGATTGTTAGCATATCCATTCTTGCTTTAAAGATTGTAAAAATTAATATCCACTGAATTTTGGCATAGAAATCTCATCAACAAGCAAGAAGTTCTAGAAATAGAAAAGAAAAATACCATCCACATGTGTTGGTATAGAGAGAATTTTCCATTCATGCTATTTAAAAATGCAAATGTCAATGTAAACAAAGTCAATGGTAGTTGGCGTAATAAGCCAGATTTTTTTAAAAAAGGTAATTTTCCCGTTTAGGCACCTAAATAAAGTAGACTGATTTTCAAAAGGGCTTACCAACCAGCAGCTCCCACTGATCTCACTTCTGAAAATCTGGCCACTTCCTTTAGGTGCCTATATGGGACTAAGCTCATTTTACAAATCAGTTGGATAAGGTGGTGACAATTTTAACTAGTTATTTTTCTGACCATTGTAGACATTTACATTTTATCCAAAATACATGTCATATCATATATCATGATTTGGATAATCATTAATCATTTAATATATTTAAAAGTAAAACATCCACTCGGATTAAAACCAAACTATCTGCATGCTTCCCCCCCCCACACACACACACTGCTGATATCACAATGCAGTAGTAGATATATCCATCATATCATTATACATGGCACTACATCAGAGTTATACCAATAGTTCAGCAGTGTACTGTACATTGAATGAATTATATGAGGGATGAATTTGGTCCTAATTCTTTATTCAGAGTGATAAAGCCTATTGTCTGGCTATACCAAAAGAAGGACAGGAGACATTTGACATGGGTTTAATTAGGCCACAACTTTGTTATTAGATGTCTGGGACTATTTGACAGATAAAAGTGTATAGTGCAGGTAATCCCATGTTTATTCTCTAATCATATGGGGGGCTTTTACCAGCTCCCCCTCTTTTTCCTTCCAGGTCCTGCCAGCAAATTTATTGCCGGGACCTTACCCTACCCGGGGGGACTTCCACCAGTTCCCTGTCTTTTTCCATCCAAGTCCCTCCAGCAAATGTAACCCCATCCTCCATGAATAATTTGGTTCCTCAGGATGCCCAAATTGCTGAGCCTTTTATGACCCCAAGGAATTTGGCCACCTCCCGTTAGAATCTGTCGAGCCTTGCCCACCAGATGACGCCCCATGACTCCCCGCCAGACCCTGTGTTAATGCATGTCTGACAACATGGAGCTGCATCAACTCCCTTCTTGTTCTGGGCAGTAATGGAACCCCTTTACACGTTCCCAAATAGTGTTCTCCTATGTGTGCCACACCATAACAGTGGCTGCTGATGGGCCACTCGGCGCACAGCAGTGGCATCAGCTAGTCCAATAATATGCTTCTCCTTCCATGCCAACACAGACTCGCCCCGTCACTGGACCCTGGTTGCCAACCCTTAAGGCCAGTGGACGTCTGCTTATTTGCATAAGAAAAACAAGCCTGTGCCCACAGATCCACACCACTGCCTCCATGGAATGGAATCACAACATATTAATGGAGACTGACCGCCCGATGCTTCAGACTGTTCCATGTAAAAGGGAGGTTTCTGGTGCAGGCCTGCCCCTTTTAAAATCTGAATTCCTAGGGGATGAGTCAGCAACCACACTGTCCTCTTTTGCAACAGTTTTCATCTCCCCCCAGCCATAAAGCACTGTTCCCTTCATTCAGCTAGCCAGCCAAATACCCCTCTTTCTCCTGCTTAAAGGTGGAGAGTGGTCATTCTGTATATCTGTGATAGTAAATCTATTACTACAAGTTTTACAGATACTTCTCAGTCAAAATATTAATCTATATCCCTTCAGCCCTGTTTTCAAAAACAATCCATTATGGAGACCACAGCACTGATTTGGCATTTGTCCCTTTAAATCTTTCAATCTCTTGTAGTTGCACAGTTGAGGTATCAGTAGAATACACTTTAATTAGCCCAGAGGAAATCGCAGTAGGGATGAAATGAGTTGGCTTGTTATTCTTCTGTTTGTACTAACTGCAAATAAAAGCATGTAATTGTTGAAACTGTTGTACTGTGGATATATAATAAAAGAATCATTGAGCTAGACAGAAAGCAAGCATGAGAATGACTCTGTAGACTGGTAGTTAGAGCACTCACCTGGGAGACTTAGAATCTAGTCCACCTGCTCTCCTGAATTTTTTTGACTTTATTATTTCAATTCATTTTGTTCAGACTTGCATATTATATTAAACTAGTAAATTTAATATATTATATGATTGTATATTAGATTTAATATTATATAGTGCATTTAATATTTCTAATATAAAAGTATAAACAATAGGAGTAGAAATGAAAATCAAATTGAAACAAATTGTTTTCACCTTATCAAATTACAGTTATTTGACATTATTGAAGGAAAATGATGTGACGTGATCAAAATGAAACATTTCAACGGGCCTGAATTGAAATGTGTCATACATTTTGTTTTGTGGGAAATGTAAAAATTTTTGCTTTTGATTCCAATTCAGAACAATATATTTTTGGAAATGTCAGGATTTTCCATGAAAGGGAAATTCTGATTCCTGACTAGCTCTAAAATTATGCTCCTGTGGAGAACCCATTGTCCTGGTGAACCCTTTGTGGGCTTATTTCTCCTTCTCTGAGATTGGTGCAAATCAAGAGTAAATAAATGGAGTTGTTCTGGAATAAGCAAAAGGAACAAGCTCTATATACTTAAATAAGACACTGAAATAACATTCAGTAGTGTATATTCACAATTACGTCATTTCAACAATCATTCTGGAAAAGTTTCAGAGTAGCAGCTGTGTTAGTCTGTATTCGCAAAAAGAAAAGGAGTACTTGTGGCACCTTAGAGACGAACAAATTTATTTGAGCATAAGCTTTCGTGAGCTACAGCTCACTTCATTGGATGCATTTGGTGGAAAATACAGAGGGGAGATTTATATACACACACAGAGAACATGAAACAATGGGTTTTATCATACACATTGTAAGGAGAGTGATCACTTAAGATGAGCCATCACCAGCAGCGGGGGGGCGGGAGGGGAAGGAGAAAACCTTTCATGGTGACAAGCAAGGTAGGCTATTTCCAGCAGTTAACAAGAACATCTGAGGAACAGTGGGGGGTGGGGTGGGGGGGAGAAATAACATGGGGAAATAGTTTTACTTTGTTTAATGACTCATCCATTCCCAGTCTCTCTTCAAGCCTAACTCAATTGTATCCAGTTTGCAAATTAATTCCAATCCAGCAGTCTCTTGTTGGAGTCTGTTTTTGAAGTTTTTTTGTTGAAGGATAGCCACCCTCAGGTCTGTAATCGAGTGACCGGAGAGATTGAAGTGTTCTCCGACTGGTTTTTGAATGTTATAATTCTTGACGTCTGATTTGTGTCCATTTATTCTTTTATGTAGAGACTGTCCAGTTTGACCAATGTACATGGCAGAGGGGCATTGCGGACACATGATGGCATATATCACATTGGTAGATGCGCAGGTGAACAAGCCTCTGATAGTCTGGCTGATGTGATTAGGCCCTATGATGGTGTCCCCTGAATAGATATGTGGACAGAGTTGGCAACGGGCTTTGTTGCAAGGATAGGTTCCTGGGTTAGTGGTTCTGTTGTGTGGTGTGTGGTTGCTGGTGAGTATTTGCTTCAGATTGGGGGGCTGTCTGTAAGCAAGGACTGGCCTGTCTCCCAAGATCTGTGAGAGTGATGGGTCATCCTTCAGGATAGGTTGTAGATCCTTGATGATGAGTTGGAGAGGTTTTAGTTGGGGGCTGAAGGTGATGGCTAGTGGCATTCTGTTATTTTCTTTGTTGGGCCTGTCCTGTAGTAGGTGACTTCTGGGTACTCTTCTGGCTCTGTCAATCTGTTTCTTCACTTCAGCAGGTGGGTATTGTAGTTGTAGGAATGCATGATAGAGATCTTGTAGGTGTTTGTCTCTGTCTGAGGGGTTGGAGCAAATGCAGTTATATTGTAGAGCTTGGCTGTAGACAATGGATCGTGTGGTATGATCTGGATGAAAGCTAGAGGCATGTAGGTAGGAATAGCGGTCAGTAGGTTTCCAATATAGGGTGGTGTTTATGTGACCATCACTTATTAGCACCGTAGTGTCCAGGAAGTGGATCTCTTGTGTGGACTGTTCCAGGCTGAGGTTGATGGTGGGATGGAAATTGTTGAAATCATGGTGGAATTCCTCAAGGGCTTCTTTTCCATGGGTCCAGATGATGCAGATGTCATCAATGTAGCGCAAGTAGAGTAGGGGCTTTAGGGGACGAGAGCTGAGGAAGCGTTGTTCTAAATCAGCCATAAAAATGTTGGCATACTGTGGGGCCATGAGGGTACCCATAGCAGTGCCACTGATTTGAAGGTATACATTGTCCCCAAATATGAAATAGTTATGGGTGAGGAAATCAAAAACATGCCACACCTTGAAAAGAACATTCAGGGCAGGTTTTTAAACTAAAAAGCTAGGGAAATGGTTTGGGATGGAACTATGCCAGACTGGACCCAAACATGGCAAATTTGCTTTATCAAACACCATGAGAACATTTGTGCCACTGACAGACAGCTAACTGCCCACAGCTGTCCCTGGGAAAAAAAAGTGCATTTCTATGCCCAGTGAAGTGAGAAGCAGTCCTTCCATTGACTTCCACAGGAACAGGATGAGGCCCTAGGTGTTCAACCCCAGAAGACATTTAGCTGAGTAGACATCAACAGAAAATGAACTGGGATTATTCTGGATTCATCTCCTCTGCATCTAAAAATAAGCAGTCTTTTACTCCCATGTTAAAAATATGTATATGGTAATAGCACTTATATATGACCTTTCATTTTCAAAGTGTTTTCTAATTATTAATAAATTAATCCTCATATTACTCCAGGGAAATAATTATGCAAGTAGTATTTATCCCCATTTTATAGATAGGAAAGCTGAGGAAGAGAATGTAAATGATTTCCCAGGATTTAAACACAGGATTTTTTTGATGCAACAACTCTGCTCAGAAGACTGGGCAAAATAAAAAAGGAAAGAGAAGCAGTAACACTGATAAGGGATTATACTGAATCTGCAATGGGAAATGATAGTGTGGCAGATAAAGCAAAGTTGTTTTGCTAGACCTTTAGGGTGACAAAGTTAGCTGAAATTTTTAACATTTCATATTTACTGCATCTCACTCTGTGATGAGTTTGCAAAGTCCTAAACAACGAAGAGTCTTGGGAGAGATTAAATAAAGCTCCACAAAAAAGTACCTGAACTCTTTTCTAAGAGAATGTAGTACAAAGTAAGTCTCCAAAGGAAAATGATCACCAACAAATTCCTTAAAAAGGAACAGTCTTCTTTTTAATGGAAAAAAATCTTTGATACTTAAAGAATCCATATTATAAACCTAATGGAATGTTAAGAATGAAGTGCTGCTTTCCTGCTGGGTTCTGTATTGGGTTTTGTCTTCCAAGTGCTGCCGAGTCCTGTGCTGAATTACACCCTGTGCCAGCCTTCAGCTTCATTTCTCAGCACAGACATTTCAACACTTTTAATTTTCATGCATTTATTTATTTTTGCTTTAAATGTATAGAGCTATACTCACAGTCTATATTAGAAATATAGACCTTTGGGTAATTCAGTTCCTGGCAGTTAATAACCAACTGGGTCAATGATCCACAAGTACTCAAGACAGGAAATACTGACCCTGGAGTTTACTACTGCTTAAAGTGCACTTCTACTATGAAAAATGACCATATAAACATGACCTGTAACATATCTGCTTTTGTTGGTGACCTCCCACCAAAATGATCTTTGCTGCTTAGCAGGCTTAGCAGAGCCAACACATCTATAACTCAGTGGAATCTTTCCCATCTTGTGCATCATCCATATGAATACTCACTAAGCACCTATCAGTTACCCCTATGTAAATCAATTGAAGGGTTTCTCAGTTGTCACTGATAGCATAGACTGAAATCATTGGGGTTGCCCAGGAATAACTGATGCCTAATTTGATCTGCCTGAGAAACAAACAAAGAAAACAACTTGACATGCCAATAACTCCACTAACTTTAGGTTGAGCTTGCAGATTAAAACACCATCTTTTTACTTATAAACTGATCACGTTTAATATAGAAATGAGTGGCTTTCTGACAATTGACATGGAACCCCACAATGCCTTTTTTACAAGACTCTTTTTCCAGCTAAAGACTCTCCCGGCCACTAAGTCCATAACTCCAGTCAACAACCTCCTCCAGTTCTCTTTGACATTCATCCACAACAATAGAGAACTGACTAAATCTTTGGCACTTGTTTGTGAATGCTCTGCATCAAATTCTGGAAAAAGGCCAAAAGGTCAGTGAACATTGCTAGAGATGCCCAGAAAAGGGCACTGTCTTCAGAAGCAAAAGACTCAAGCCTAACGGAACCACCTTGCATTCATTGTATGGTAGACAAAATCAGACATGCTCACAGAATTTTGAGCTAACCATGTTCCTCTTCTTGCATACCACAAATCATGTTACCAAACTGCTTGGGCCATTACGGTGGCAGTACATATTGGCTACTGCATTTTTGAGCACTATCTGTACATCCACATGCTGATGCCTTTACACTCCTTCCAAACTCTCTTTTCTTTACTATGTAAAATGTATCATCATGGGCTCTATTGAGCCCTAAGTCATCATCATTTATATTGGGAGAATTCTGGTTTTACTTCAACTAAAGCGACTATAGGAATTTAATGTCTTTCTTTGTTCAGTGACACAGAGGTCACTGCTGTGAGATTTATTTGATTTCACAGTTTGGCTAATTAATTTGCTCATTCTGAGCATTCACCGTCAGCATTGCTTTTGGAACAGTACTACCAAAGCAATAGATTAATTTACATGGTACATTGCATTTGGAATAATTATTACCCCACAGAATTCTTATTGCTCAAAATCTGAAGGGAGAGGTAAACTCCCCACTGTGATAAAAGAGTTTCTGTTGTGGTTTTATCAACTGAAAACAGCTACACAGATTAAATAAAAAAAAAAGAAGCCTCTTGAAAATGTTAAGAAGCAAATATTCCAATTGCCCACAATGCTATTTTTCCACCCAGTTAGTTTATTAGATATTATTCATTTCAAGTTTTAGCAAACTAAATAGAAACCCCCCCCATTATTAAACCACTTCACTGATCAGTGCAAATAAACACTGTAGACCAGAGATCGGCAACCTTTGGCACGCAGCCCGTTAGGGAAAGCCACTGGCGGGATGGGACGGTTTGTTTACCTGCAGCGTGCGCTGGTTCGGCCGATCACAGCTCCCACTGGCTGCAGTTCGCTGTTCTAGGCCAATGGAGGCTGCGGGAAGCAGTGGCCAGCACGTCCCTTGGCCCATGCCACTTCCCACAGCCCTCATTGGACTGGAATGGCAAACCGTGGCCAGGGGAGCTGCAATGAACTGAATCTGTGCACGCTGCAGGTAAACAAACCATCCCAGCCCTCCAGCTGCTTTCTCTGATGGGTCACATGCCAAAGGTTGCTGATACCTGCTGTAGACATTTCTTCATGACTAGCTAGTCATGAGCTCACAGTATACCTGCATTATAATGATTTGTTTAAAAACTGGTGGGAGATCACTAGAAAGGAGTAGGGTGTTGGTGACACTGGATTTAAAGTATCTAGGAAGATCAAATGAGCTAAATGGTATGAATTTTGCCCATTAAAGAGTATGTGGGGTTGTGAAAGCCATTTATATCATTTGAAGGACATAAACACAAAAGTGTGAATGGAATTAATTAGAATTTGCCAGCACTGTAAAACTAGGATTAATAACATGAAAATAAGTAAAGGCAAACTGAGTGTAAGCATCATGAATATAATGGCCTGATGAATCCTATCGACTTTGGGAATGTAGTAGTTTTCCAGTAGAAGGATTGGAAGCCACATTTCCTTGAATTGATTACAGCAAGATTTGACAAGGGAATGGTGGACATATGGAAGGGAACAATTCTACATTGGCGGAAGGGATGAACTAAATTCTCAGATTCCACTTATTGGGGTCCTTTTAATTTGCTACCTGGACCACTCTTTTGACTTGCCTATTAACTCTTTAGATGAAGGTCAGCAAGTGTCTGGACCAGGGGTTCCCAAACTCTGATATGTGTACAAGAGCTTGATGTTCCATCAATTCACCTCACAACAATTTTTTAAGGTGTTATGTGAACCAATAAAGTTTGGGAAACTGCTGGATTAGATTATTTTTCTTGGCTTCCTCTTTTGAGATGTAATTCACCCCTCACTTTCTTGTTTATGAGCAGCTACCACTCAGATAAGTAGAGGATGATAGACAAGGCTTGATGGGTCATATGGACCCTCTGCCTGCCAGTGCTCCTGCTGATTTACATTCCATTCTGATGTTATATTTCCTATCACATGAGAATAATGTGACTATTTTTTTCTAACTGGAGCTTCAGAACAATTCCATCATCTCTGTCCCATTCAACTTCACATTCAGTTTTACAATGACTATTAGTATGGCATGTGTGGCAACCATGAAAACTGGTTCAATGTGAGTCCTGAGATTTTGGAGTTAGTGTAACCCTGCCTCCATGGGTTACAACTGAGAATACCAAATTCAGAACAAGCTGCTGGGAAAAAGGGCAGACACACCCCAAAACTGGTGGTTATTCTTCCATGAGATATACCAAACCAGCAACAAAAGTAAACTTCTATCTCACTTCAGTGGTTAACAAGAGGTCAGAAATGCAGCCTCCTTGGGTATTTCAGTCCTGGATTCAACACCCAGAAACTAGATTTAATGATGAGAGGTTATTTAAAACCAGTTACATCAAAAAAAGGGTTCTTCTGATCCAAAGGACCCGCCACATACCCAGGTCAATACAAAAAACTCAGATCTTACCCAATAACCATGCTGTTGCCAATCCTTTAGTATCTAATATCTAGAGATTTATTTAGAAAGAAGAAAGAAAGGTGAGAGCTAAAATTGGTTAACGAAATCAGATATCTACAATAATTGCAAAGTTCTTGGATCAGACTTGTAGCAGTGATGGAATAAACTGCTGGCTTGTTAAATCTCTGGTAGCTTCCAAATCATTGGAAGGTCCTCAATCCATTGATTAGAATGTTCCCATTAGTATAAGTTCATAGGCCAGAGGTTTGAGCAGGAAAGAGGCAAAATGGGCATTTTCCAGGGCCTTATATAGCTTTTGCCAAGTGAAGGGAAACCTATTGTTCTAGTTTGTGGAAAATTACAGGTAACAAGGTGATGTTTGGAGTCACATGGGCAAGTCACATGTCCATGCAGGCTTTGCTTAGTCAGAACAGAGGCCATTACTCATACTCTAGTTAGAAAATTCTCAAGAAAGTCCATTAAGTGTAAATTGGTGTCTTCCATGGTGTATTGTGAGTTAAGTGTTCTTTGATGGGCCATTTAACATGAATAGTCCCTTCATGATGTGCAGGGTAAATACCTTGTGGGTGTTACCCTATGAGCAAACATTTGAAATACAGGTACAGAGTTAGTATTCATAACTTCAGATTAAAAAATGGTACATGCATACAAATAGCATAATCATATTCAGCAAATCATAACTTTTCCATAGACACCTTACTTGACATACTTTGTACACGATTTGTTGCAATTATATAACAGTGATAGAAACAATGATCTACATGACCATATTTTAATCAAATAATGTCACAGTTAATCATTCTAATAGTCTGAGAAATCTTCACAAAGCCTCAGGCCGAACTCCTGAGGCCAGACAGATATGACTATTGCAAGAAAAGAGAGAGATGAAGTCAAGGTGAAAGTCTCTTGAGTTTTCTGATGATGATGGGAGCATCAAACAAAAGGGGTAAAAAGAAAGGTTTTTTAATTAGCCTGGAGAGGGAAGATGGGAGAGGGGACTGAATAGCTGTAATTTAGTCTAGTGAGTTAAAAGCATGTTCCCCCAGACTCTTAATGGGTAATTGACAAGTCAGATAACATACAATTTGAAGCCAATTTTAAAGTGCACAGGCAGAATGCTGTACACCTACTTGTAGTTATGATTTTCCTAGGCAACAAAATAACCACTGCGCTCTTCTAAGCACATACTGTACTCGCCTTTCCTCTGACTCTTAACCTTTTCATCCAAAACCAAGGAGAGGCTATTTATAGATAGAAAAAAAAAAAGAAAAAAAAAAGTCAAATGGAAAATTCTGTTCAGAGTAGTTTGACATTTGATGGTCAACTTCACATTCTTAAACTTATGTGCTAACACTGGGATTTTGAAAGATGCTTAAGCGATTAAAACACCTGAACTATATTGCTTTCCACATCCCCCAGGTTGGCTTTAATAAACTTTCCAAAATGTTAACATTTCTAGGATATGTTCAAACCACTAACAATAGTCTATTATGGGCCTTTAGGAACTGTGAGGACATCGTTTTCCAAGCCAATCTTATTAAGTACAATTTTACTGCAACTGGCAGAATTCGAAGGGAACCAGTTAACTAGTATCCCCATGAAAGAAAAAGGGACAGGATTGTGACAGCATGCAACGTTCTGGGAGCAAAAAAATAGAAAGTAACAAGACAAGCATTTCTCTCTCTCAGTGTCCCTTATCTGGTGAGATGTAAATAATACTGTAGCTATTCAGTATCTGTTGGATGTCTTTAAGGGATTACAGTAGGTATTGATATTCTCCGGTGAGTTCCATGATAAAAGGCTGTTGCTGCTCTGACCATCTGTAGTTCAAACAAGTGACAAGGGTGACAAGAACCTTTGACAAAACAGGTTCAGAAAAATATCTGGACTCATTTGTACTTTCACCTCTGCTCCACCATACCCCTCTTTGGCAAAACCTCAGTGATAATATAACCTGCAGGTCAAATAATCATATGTGCTGTAAGGGAGAGTCTGACATCTGAGCATAACTCTCAGAAGGAAAAGGGTTTACATGATAGTATCATTTTATTTAATAAGCATAACTTATTGTAATATCAGCAGCTATTTCCTGATCTTTGAGGCTCACACATATGTATCTTAGGTCTGAGGAAACTCATTTGCAAGGGGCACTATAATTTGTCTAATATTCTGGTGTTTTGGGTTTGCATAATACCTTATGTTCCTGCACTTTACTTCTTTTCATTACTATAAACTCCATTTTGCTACTATAATCTAATGCAGCCATAGGAAAAGCAACCAACCACTGTATATTCAAAAAGGGTGCACAGTCTTCACCCCATATAAAGTGATTTGGCCACTTGTGCATGAAATATTTGATACAAGGGCAAAGTATTATTACTTTACTTTATTAAAATGTATGATCATTTCTCAGTGCCTGTAATATTGTGTATGTGCTGTACAATGCCTACAAATAGGCAAAATGCACCTACTCTGTATATGCACTCATCTTTTCACTCTTTATAAGAACTTCTTCACTTCTGTTTCCAAAGTGCTGAAGTTTTAAATACAATTAGACCAACTCAGCTCTCAGTTGCATCAGCGTAAATTCAGAGCAACTGCACTAATGGTAATGGTCTCAAACCTGTTCTAGTTAAAGTGATATTAATGGGAGCCCAATAAGGCCCAGTTGTTTTATTCTTGATTTACGATGTTGAACTAGGAGCAGAATGAGTTTGATGAGTTGAAAGTACTAAGCGTTATATCCTGTCCTTGTTCCACATACAGGGAAATGACAGGTTTTAGCTGGAAGCATTGAAAGTGTATATATCATGTGAATCTTTTTTCCAGCAGCTTTAAGAAAGCTTAACTATGTGAGTAAAATGGGCTTGCAGTAACTTCTGTTCTCTGTATTAATTCAGTGCCCACGAAGTACCATCCCATACATTTTACTCTGAATCATCCATTAGGCTTTATACAGATTCTGAAAGCTTGTCATATTTTTCATGGTTCTTTGCTTCTAAGTAGTGTATTAACAATAGACATTTTAAAAAAATCCCTGAATGTTAGCTATAAATACAATATTCCAGTTGTATAAACCTGATTGAAAGTGCATTATCTGGCAATGGTATATGGAGCTATTTACTCTTCTCTCACTGGTTCAGTTCCAGAACAGTTCAGTATTGACCCAGATTTATGACCATTGAACAGATGCTCAACGGGCTATGGGGAATGAATTGTGATATCAATCCAGTTCCTAGTAGATACTTGCCACCATCACAAATGGAAGCCTTAGCTATTATTTATACAGAGCTTTGAAAAGATAAGATCAGATCCCAGGCTGCTGCTTTGGGCTGCATTGCTGATGTAGAACTGCTGAAAGCAGTTGATAGAGGATTACCATAGTGTGGGAGAATATTCTGGTGGGTTAGACCTAATGGTAGTTAGTTGTTACTCCTTCCCAGCTTTCAGCACAGGAGCATGGATAACATTTACCAGTGACCGGGTGTTCGCTGGCTGTCACAGCACCCTCATGAGCAGCATAAATTGGTTGCATCTGGTCCACCCAGGTTAAAACACATTTGCAGCCACCTCTGATGATTAGGCTATAAAATATTATACAACGGCTAAATATTTATTATTATTGTTGTTCTTGACCATCTGAGGAGAGGTCAAGGTATGAATGGACATGAAGACTAACTTGCATTCTTACACCTCTTAAAGTGCTCCTCCTGGCTAGAAAGGGAATACATTTGGGTACAGGCAGGGTGATAAAGACTGCAATGTCATTGCCCATGGAGAACTAATTCTATGCACAATGGGTCTGACCCTGAGAAGTGTTGACTATCTGCATCTACTAGTAAACAGGAGAGACACATAGCTAGTATTGCTCAAGATCAAGACAAAAAAGAAGACTGCCGTCTCCAGTGATGTCCATCTAGAACCTTACACCAGCAGTAAATTCACATTTAAAACAATTGTATCTGATATACATATCTAGACTAGGAATAAATGGAATAAGATGCATTATTAATTTGGTATTTTTGTTCTTGGTCAGATGCTTCTCATATTTACCAATAGTTTATCTATCAGTGCATAGGTGTGTGTGACATTATAAAAGACGTATTCATTGCTCTCTCTCCTCCCTTTGTTTTATGACTGTTCTGCTGTTTATCCAGATTTTTTTTTGCTGCACATGCAAATAAAGAATAACTCCTCAATAGAAGTATGCTATAATTAATTTGATTGCTTGATAGAGTTGTCATGAATACATATAGGACACATATATGAATACATATATTTACAATGTATTCCAAGCATCATATCCATAGATTCATACAGTTTAAGTCCAGATCATCTAGTCTGACTTCCTGTATATCAGAGGTCCTTACATTTTCTCAGTTCCCCCTATACTGAATCCAATAACTTATATCTGTGTTTGGCTGAAACTTGTATTCCAGAAAGGCATCCAGTCTTGATCTGAAGACATCATGAGATGGAGAACCCACCACTTCCCTTGGTAGTTTCTTCAAATGGTTAATCACCCTTGCTGTTAAAAAAAATGGTGCCTTATTTCATATTCAAATTTGTCTGGCTTTTGCTTCCAAGCACTGGTTCTTGTTATGCCTTCCTCTGCTGGATTAAAGAGCCCTTTAGTACCCAATATTTTCTCCCCATGAAGGTACTTATTCACTGTAATCAAGTAATCTCTCAGTTTTATTTAAAAAAAAACTATACAGATTGAGCATTTTAAATCTCTAATCATAAGGCATTTTCTCTACCCCTAAAATCATTTTTGTAGCTCTTTTCTGCACCTTCTCTAAGTTTTCAACATCCTTTAAAAAATGGGGGCACCAGATCTTTATGTAGTATTCCCAGTCCAGCATCATATCTTAACCCTATTCATCACTTCCCTATTTATACATCCAAGGATCACATTAACCCCTTTTACTACAGCACTGCCCTGGAAGCTCATGTTGCATTGCCTGTCCACTATGACCCCTAGATCTTTTTCAGAGTTACTTCTTTCCAGGGTACAGTAGTCCATTCTGTAGGAATGGCCTCCATTGCTTTTTCCTAAATGGATAACTTTGCATTTGGCTGTATTAGAACTATAGGTTCAATTTACCAAGCGATCTTGATCTCTCTAAGATTGCCCCATCATCATCATCATCATTTAACCATTCCACCAATGTCTGTGGCACCTCCAAATTTTATTAGGGATGATCTTCAATGCAGATCAACATTTTATTAATCAGTATTGAGCCTGGTACTGATCCCTTCAGAGCCCCTCTAGAAACTCTTATTTGATGATGACTATCCATTGATGACTATTTGAGATTTGTCAAATTCTTAATTGCTAATTGCTTAATTCTTTGACATGTGCTTTATTGATATTGTATAGTATGATTTTTTTTTCATGAGAATGTCATAGGGTACTGAGTCAAATGCCTTATAAAAGTCTAAGTATATTACATCTACCTAATTATCTTTAACAATTTTTTTTATTTCAAAGAATAAAATTATATTTGTTTGATAATACTTGTTTCCCCTAAAACCTGTGCTTTAAATCTTTATTAGTTGAATTCTGTATAAGCTTTCCATTATTTTTCCTGAGACTCATGACAGGCTAACTGACCTACAGTTACCCAGGTCATCACACACTCAGATCTAGTGTGTGCTAAACACTGCACCATATTTACATACTCAGTCTACTCAAAGTAAGGAAGGGTCTGAATTGAGAGCCTAATTAAAATGAAGTGTAACATGTTACATGTAACAATTTGTGTTCTGCGGTGCATTGGCCATATTGCTCATTGCTTTGATTTCAGTACCTACAATTTAAATAAGTACACTAGAACTGACACTTAAAATGAAGTGTAACATGTTCTCTTTTATTTATATCCAGTGTCTTAACCATCTGCTATATGGAACTTCATCAGTTCACACATCACACCACTGTATGCACTGAGACTCTAATTGAATAAGTGTGTTAAATAATAAAACAGGATATATGTCTATTAGTAATGGACACAACCCAAGCAATTCTCTTCTGATGAGCATATTGCATTTTCAATTAAAGCATTATTATATTTTTCACTCCACTTTTATAAAGAAATTAAATTGAAAGTAATAGCATGAACTTTGTTAAAAACGTCCTTACTGAGCTGCGATTCAGGTGAATCTCAGATGTGTTCCTGGAGTACACAAGGATCTTGAAGGATCAGGGCCGTATAATACACACATACCATAAACTCCTACTTTATTAAGTGTTGTCTGGGCCTTAGCCATACAATTCCTTTGGGCTGTAGTATGGTGTGCCTGGCTAAATTCAAAGTAACTCTGGAAATGTATAGCATTGGTATAGGTAGGCACATGTATAGAGGTACATTGCACCTGTTTAGATGCCCATACTTCTTTTACTTCTATTGTTTGAAGAACAGATTGCAGAAGCAAATCTGAGTTTCAGTGGCTCTAAACCATCTGATTTGCACCATAATCTGACAGAAACCAAATACTTATCTGAGCCAACAAACTTCATGTACAAAATACAGGAGCAAATCTTTACTTTGCACCTATATAAAAGGGAGAAAATGTGAAAATTTACACTTATATAGGCTGTGTATCTTATGTATGAATTCCTGGCTTGATGCAAGTCAGTGCAGCATGATGTAAACAGATGAAGTTCTGTGAAATGGATGCTTCATGATGCAGTAGAATAGGAGGCCATGTTGCACTTTGTTTTAAGTGATATTTGCAATGTAATATACTTGCATATTGGGCCCAAATTAACAGTCAGTGTAGCCTACTGTAAAATATGGCTGTTACACTGAAACATAAATGAAAACTTCTACACAGACACTACTATTTAACATTTTATTTGGCAACTCCAGTGTGTCCCTACATTTCACAAAATGTGAGCAAACCAAGTATAGTATATCATATCTGATACGGAGAATATTCATACAAATCTGGGCTATAACACTGCATTCTGAGCGCAAGTGTAATTTGCCATGCCTACATCAGCTACAGGGTGGTAAACAGGAGTATACTGCACTGTGGTATATGCATAATATGTGGTAGGGAAACTTTAGAGATGAACTAAAAAACACATTATAAAATTGATGTGGCTGTTAGAAGAGGCTTCAGCTATCCTGAATACAAGTGTACATTAAAGTCTCGCTTGTATCTTCATATAATAAGCCTGCATTATAGAGGTTGTGGAGATATGTCTTCCAGAGGATCAGCTGGGGCAGCCTGGTATCCCAATGCTTCCCAGAGCTTCTGGGTGTACAGGGAGCAACATATCACACTTTGAAGCCAGCCCTGTCTCAACTGGCTGTTACTGAGTGGAATGGAACTATGATCTCACTGCCTTCCAACCACCCTTGTTTTGGTTGGTTATGTCACTAGAAGCACTAGCCAGAAGCAGTCCTTACACTCAGAAATACTCAAGAAATGTAGTTGTGGCCTGTTCAGGGAGTATGCATAGGAAATATTCTTTGTACCCTCTGTCTCCTTGCAGAGGCTGGCTACAAATCTGTAGCATTATCAATGTGCCTGTTTAGAGGGTAGTCAGGGACAGGTTAAAAAAAAAAACACCTGTGTGACTGAGGAGAAGTCGTCCCAGTGACTGCGATTTGTTTTCCAAAGTCACTTAGGTACTTTTGAAAATCCTACCCTTTGTCCCTCAGTAAGAAACACCTACCTTTTAAATACTGGGGCTGGTGATTATAAAATACTTTATCCTACTCTTTTATCTACGGATGCTCATGTTGTATTGCGTTTTAAGGACATTGTATAAATAATATTTCATTTTTTATTTGGGAAAAAATACCATTCTTTCTCAGGGTGATTTAAAGGTTGAAATCCTGACGTTCTTACCGAGTCCCTGTTATGTCAAAAATCCCTTGAAGTTAATTGGAGTTTTGCATGAGTAAAAATGGATAAGAACTCCAGGATTTAGATTAACAATGACAAAAATGCAAACTATGGCACTTTTTTTGTTGCTAAAATTGATTGTTGATTTGTGGGAAAGAAGATTACCTGCTTCAGATTCTATTCTCATGGTTATTTGCTTAACCTTTATACTTGCAAAATCTTTGACTGTGGATCATAACTTCTCCAAGGAATCGATGCGACTTTCCAGATAACGCACCTGAAATGCAGACATCCCTCCTCTTAGCTGCTGAAGTCCATTCTATCGCTTCAATGCATTTTCTAGTGATACTTCAGTTTCAAACTTAGCTCAAGTTTTGTGGGCAAATGGAAAAATACCCACTGCAGTCAGTTATATGATGTCACTATCATCATCTAGCGGGATATGCACACAACAGTACCAAAGGATAGTATTTATTTTGTCTGATAATTACATCTAGTTACATTAAATTAATGAATCCTTGTGCCAAAATTTAAACAAGAAACATTTTCAAAGTACTATTAAAAATCACTTGCATTTGCATAGTCTTTGAACAAGGAGTACTGTTGAGAAAAAGTAATTGCATGTGCAAAGTACAAGGTAATTTTGACACAGCACAAACTCTTTCCAATGCAGGTTGAGTGCTAAAGGTTATAGTCTAAGATTAATTTTAAAAATATATTTATTTACCTACCTAGATGCATAGTGGGATTAAGAATGCCTTAGGAAAGCAATTATTGTTTGCATTTCTACAGTGGCACAGAAAATAAGAAATTTTCCCTCAAGTAAAATAATTCCTGTAGAGAAAATTTGCTACCTTATTCACTAAACATCAAATAGAAATATTTCAGTTTCACATCAGAGGTTTCACAAGTGGTATGTAAAATTGAGTCAAAATATTTGTAAATAGAGTTGTCAATTAATTAGCTAACTTCCACAATTAACTCAAAAATTGAGATTAAAAAAATTGTGATTAACCACAGTTTTAATTGCATTGTTAAACAATAGAATACCAATTGAAATTAAATATTTTTGGATTTTTTTCTACATTTTCAAATATATAAATTTCTATTAAACAGAATACAAAGTGGACAGTGCTCACTTTATATAATAAATATTTGCACTGTAAAAAACAATAGTATTTTTCAATTCACCTCATACAAGTATGTAGTGCACTCTATCATGGAAGTGCAACTTAGAAATGTAGTTTTTTTGTTATATAATTGCACTCAAGAACAAAACAATGTAAAACTTTAGAGCTTACAAGTCCACTCAGACCTACTACTTCTTCAGCCAATCACTAAAGCAAGTTTGTTTACATTTCCCAGAAATAATGCTGCCCACTTCTTAATTATAATTAAGTGAGAACAGATGTTCGCATGGTATTGTTGTAGCTGGCATTGCAAGATATTTACATGCCAGATGCGCTAATGATTTATATGCCTCTTCATGCTTTGTCCATTGTTCCAGAGGATGTTTCCATGCCGATGCTCGTTAAATAATAATGTGTCAATTCCATTTGAGACTGAACTCCTTAGGGGGAAATTTTATGTCTCCTACTCTGTTTTACCCGCATTCTGCCATATATTTCATGCTTCAGCAGCCTCGGATGATGACCCAGCACTTGTTTGTTTTAAGCACATGTTATTCACTGCAAATTTGACAAAAATGCAAAGGTACCAATGTGAAATTTCCAAAGATAACAGCACTTGACCCAAAATTTAAGAATCTGAAATGAAGTCCAAAATCTGAGAAGGATAAGGTGTAGAGCATGCTTTCAGAAGTCTTTGAAGAGCAACACTGATGCAGAAACTGCAGAACCCAAACCACCAGAAAAGAAAATCAACTTTCTGCTGGTGGTATCTGACTCAGACGACAAAAATGAACATGCATTGGTCCACACTGCTTTGGATAGTCATCGAGCAGAATCCGTCATCAGCATAGACCACGTCTTCTGGAATGGTGGTTGAAGCATCAAGGGACATATGAATCTTTAGTGCATCTGGCATGTAAATATCTTGCGATGCTGCCTACAACAGTGTAGGAGCAGGATTTTAGAATTGTACTATAAGAATTAATGTATAATTTGATTTCATCCTGCTACCCACCCCATTTGAATAGCAGAAAGGAATGATCTCTGGGACTATGAGATTCTGTTTTCCCATATGCATTACAAATTGGGCCCTCTTTAGTTCTTTGTTTTAAAGTTTAGTTAGTAAGAAACAGGATTCTGTATTGTGTCTATGTTAAGCAGATTAGAGGAACATTGATGGCCTGGGTCACAATGTAATTTGTCTTGGTTATTGATTGTAAAAAACTTAGCAAGGTTTAATTTGCAATGTCTTTTTGCTTGATATAAAATACTACTGTTTGTATTCTCAAAGCCTCTGTAAAAGACTGTTTGGTCTCTGTAAGAGACTGCTTGTGTGAATGAGGAATGCATGCATCAGGAAAAGATAAGGTGTGAAGGCCATTGTTAACCAGATGGTCAAGAAAGGAGGAGCAAAGACACTTATCGAGATTTGTTGATGCCAAAGAACCGTCAATGTGTATCCATGATTGAGGAAGGGCAAATTGACAACCCTGAAGTGAAGGCTGGCACCCCTAAAGACAATTGATTAAATCGAAACCAGGACAGGATGACCCTCTCAGAGGTGTTTTAGAATGTTAACATCCATCAAGGAGTAACGTGTCAGAAACTGACACAGCAAAATCTATAGACTTCAACAGAGAAAAAGGACTATAAGAACAGGGTGCTTTGCCATGGGACTTTGGGTTTGTCTTGCCACACTCCAGGAGCATTGGATTGCGACTGACAGAGCCCTGCTCCCCTCTGACCAATCTGGCTTGCCACTAGATTGATCCAGACTCTGGATTGTAATTATAAACATCAACTGGTAGGACTGTGTGTGTGTGTGTGTGTGTGTGTGTGTGTGTGTGTGTGTGTGTGTGTGTGTGTGTGTGTGTGTGTGTGAGAGAGAGAGAGATTGAAAAGCATATGCTAACTGTTGTATTCCCAATAAGTGCAGTGTGCTGCCTTCTTCCCTATAAGAAGCACACAGGATCTTTATAAGTATAAAATTTTTGGTGGAGAATTGCAAAACGGGGAAGAGGATATGCACTGTAATTATTGACAATACTGCTAAGTGATTGATCATTCAGGTGTGCACACCCCAGGTCAGAGATACCGGGCAGTAAAAAGGGAACCAGGTTTGGTTAATATTGTATTCACTGTTGGTATTTTATAAATTGAGAATTAGTATGATAAAGTGGAATACATGCCCTCGGTTGTAGAAGGGACAGAGATAGGAGAGAGGTTTAGCATCCCTCCCTCCACCCTGGACTGCTGGGGGAAATAATTGGAGGTAGGTATACCCCCAGTCATAGAAGTGCCAGACAATAGGGGGAGGATTAGAGTCCTCGCTCCGACCTGTTTGTCAGGGAAAACTATGGGTGCATATACCCTCGGCCGTAGCAAGACCGAGCATAAGAGGAGAATTTAGGGTTTCTCGCTCTGCCCCGGAAGGAGTTTTTAATATTTGGTGTATGAACCGTCGGTGGTAGAAGACCGAGCAATACAGAGGGGGACTTAGCGTTTCTCCCTCTGGCCCAGAGTGGATTAAAATCATAAGCCCCGGCACTGGCATGGGCAAACATAAGATCTTAATTGAGTAATTAGAAACACCTTAGATACAAAATGTTCAGACAAAAATAGTCCCTTAAGGGGAGTACTCAGGCAGAACTAAAAAAGCTGCTGTATGTGCAAGAGATCACTCCTTTTAAACAAATCTTGCAGAAATTTGGCCACAGCCCATGGACAGAACAAGCAATAGCCAATGTCCACACAATAGCCGACTTGGAAGATAACTGGCAAAATATTTGTTGATTTATAAACCTTCAAACTCAGCAAAAAAGGATTCAGCTGCACTCTGGCTATTGTGGGAAGCCTGTAATGAGGCGTTCCTCTGGCTGGCCAATTGCCAAGCAGAGAACACTGTACAGCATGAAAAGCTCAGCACTAGTGAGCGGCAGGCAGAAAACCTGAAAATAATGGCTACAGGGGTTCATCACCAATTAGATGTACTTAAAGACACTGAGGGAACTGAAAACAAAAGAAAAGGGATTACTGGAACAGGTAGAAGAAAAAGTTGTAAGAGAAAACCAGGTCCTGCAGGGCATGGTAAAGAAACTAACATTAGAGCAGGGCAGAGCTCCTGCAAGCCATAATCGCTGAGAATCAATCAAACAGCTTAAGCAAAAGCTAGGCTTCGCAACCCGCCTGGTTGCAGCAGTGACAGCAGGGGAATGGGATCAAATGCTGTCCAGGGGAAACCTGGAAGGGAGACAGTTGGGATAATCCACAAGAATGTCTACATGATGGGTGCACCCCCACTCCCATAGCCCCGGTAGTAGCTGTCGAATGATGCACTGTGACAACCCCCGTAGATGGTGGGGGTAGCACGACTTTTACCGCAGTTCCAGTATCAGCCACCGATTTCAAAGCAATGGCGGATCTGGGGACCCTAAACCGAGACCCCTTTTCTAAATGGTGCACTAACATCATCTTACTTGCAGGAAGGGAAGGGCTAACTACCCCAGAAGTCTATCGACCCATGGGGATACGTGCAGCCCCAGAGATTAGAGCCACCCTGGATAGGATAGCAGTCACCAACAACGACGGCCTCCTGGCCCCGACCTCTGGGAAACAAACAGGCAGGCGCAACTTCATAGCACAAGCTGTAGCCTCCACCCAGGAGCCTAATGAGGACCCTGAGAATTACTTAAGCCGATGGGCTCTGATGCAGCTAATGGCTGGCCTGGTGGCAGTCGATGGTACCACCCCGATAGATGACTTAGCATTCAGTGTCCAGTCCTTAAGGACTGTGCAGCATCTTTGGCCCCATATTACTTTGGTCAACTTGCAGTTTGGCAGGATAATCACCCAGCTAATCCATGGGAATTAAGGGGAATGGTCCAACAAAACCACTCATTCTGGATCATGACCCACTAGATCATGACCCACTAGAAAGAAAAAGGGTCTCTTATGTGGCAGCATAGAACCAGCAGTCACATCTACAAATGAGAGCGGTACGAAAGGGATCAGTGGAAACCGGGGAGGATCTGCTAGGGGTCAATCCAGAGGACGAGGGAATAGGGGTCAGCAAGCAGACCGGATATACCCAGATCTCCAGTAATATCAGGCTGATTCCTCTACACAGAGGGAAGGGGGAGAAGAGAGGTAACTGAGAATGAGATGCCGACTAGGCTGGCAAACCCTGATGCAGTATGGAGCCAACCGTGCACAGTGGGATGGGGCATCCACAGCTGACTTAGTTAGAGAAGCTACAAAGTTACAATATCCCCATAAGGGAGTAGCCCATGTAACCTGCAGTGCATCTCCTCCACCAGCACCACTACAGCTTCTCCCCGATACATACCCCCATCCCGCAAACAAATAGAGAGGCCTGCTGAACGACAAACTTCCACTATCTGTAGGGGTACAAGGGTGGAAGTTCATAGGAAAAGTCCATTGGGACCCTGGAGGAAGACCGTGCATGGATGTTCAGCAGGGTGAGCACACCCCTACATTGGCTTTAGTAGACACAGGAGCCATGGTGTCTCATCAAAAACACTCCAAAAGCAGGAAGACAGGTTAAACAGGTAATCCTGAACTCCTTCCAAGGCAATCCCAGCATTGGTTGGGAATGGGCTCAGGTCCCCTGTTCAGTACAAGGATTTAAAACCTTTGGGAACCTGATCCAAACTTCTGACATGACTAATGGAATCATTTTGGGCTCAGATTGGTTGTTTACCAATAATGTAGTAATGGATATGCCCAGGGGTATCTTATAGAAAATTGATATTCACCCTCCCCATTCTGGGAAAATTGACCAAAAGATATTAGAAAAAGGGGGAGGGAGACCAATCGCAGCATTATCAGCCCAGCAAATTAAAGAATGGCACCAGAAATTCCCCTCAGTCTGGACTCAACAGAAAACAGACTGTGCAAAATTAATGCCTGTGTAAAAATTGTTGGGGAATTAGTGCGTCCCCAGAAACAATATTTTTATCCTAAGGAGGCAGAGGCCCAATGGGTACAAACTATCAAGGAGCTGGAACAGCAGGGAGTAATCCAAAAAACAAATTCACCTTTTAACTCTCTTGTTTGGCCGGTACTAAAAGCAGACAGCCAGTCCTGGCGCCCAACAATTGACTACAGGAAGATTAGAAAAGGTACAGTACCCATGGCTCCGATTGTGACAGACATGACACAGGTCATACAAAAGGTCCAAATCACATTAAAATATTTTTCAGTAATTGATTTAGCCAATTGTTTCTTTGCTATTCCCTCACACCCGACTCACAGGATCGGTTTGCCTTTAATATGAAAGAACATGGACTTTGTCGATTACCCCAAGAGTACCACAACAGTCCAGCAGTCACACACAGGCATGTGGTAGATATGTTGGATAGATTCAGCCCACAAGATAGACCATTTGTGTTTGCATATGTAGGAAACTGAGGCACAGACACAGATGATAATTGAAAAAGCGTTAGCATTAATTCAAGAAACAGGATTTAGTGTAGCCTTGGTTAAAGTTCAATTGGTGCAGCCCCAAGTCTCATATTTGGGTATAATTATTGGACAAGAAGAGAGGCAAATAGATCAACCCAAGGGGAGAGCCCTAGTAGAAATGCCAGCTCCTAGTGACACTCATTCCCTGATTTCAGAGTAGCAGCCGTGTTAGTCTGTATTCGCAAAAAGAAAAGGAGTACTTGTGGCACCTTAGAGACTAACAAATTTATTTGAGCATAAGCTTTTGTGAGCTACAGCTCACTTCATCGGATGCATTCCCTGAGATTACTGTTGGGAGGCTTTAATTTTCTCAGATCACACATTTACAAGTATGCTGAGATAACACACCCCTTGTGGTGATTATTAAAGAAAAAGGCCAAATGGGAGTGGGGAGGGGAGCAGGACGCTGCTTTAAGGCTCTTAAAGCAAAAAGCTGTCACAGCTCCAGCACTACGTTTCCCCGATGAATTGCAGCCTTTTGTGATTCGCTTAACTGCCAATAATATGGCCTTGGCCACTACACTGTTACAAAATAATGAGGAGGGAAAGCTGGTTCCAGTGGCATATGAATCCAGAAAGTTACAAGGGGCTGAGATAAATTTTGATCCCTGTGAACGCGAATGCCTGGCAGCAGTCTGGCCAGTGCAATCTTTTGAGCCACTCACAGGCACAGCTCTAGTCACCATTCAGAGCACCCGTACTCCACAAAAATACATTTTGTCAGGAAAACTGATGGGAAGGAAAGTCTCTAACACCCGAATGGCACAATGGACTCTAATTTTAATTAACAGAGGAGTAACTATGGAAATGGTATCTAAACCAAACATGCTAACACATGTTTTAAAGGAAACTGACATGATCATCCAGAAATCACTCTGGAACAAAGAATTGCTTTAGTAGAAGCACCCTGTAACAGGGTTGGGACTCACCACTGCAGCGCTTCCTACCGTTTGCTCTTAGAATTAGCTCAGTTCATACAGAGCACACTCTGCCAATGATGTCCCATCAGTCTCTCACCCTAGATTGGCATCTTGATCCACATTGTTCCCAGCATCCTCTTCAGGACACTGCCCTCTGGCAGTGCCCACTGCTCCGGTCTCACCCCCTGCCAGGGGTTTGGTGTTATCAGCAGTCCTTCTCTTCACCCCAGCCACAATGGCCAACCACACCACAAAGTCTAACCCCTTTTGCAGGGGTCTGGTGCAGTTTGTGATGGCCACTCCAAACAGCCAGGTGGAAATGCAAGGGGGGGACCCAGGCCCACCCTCTACTCTGGATCCCAACCCAAGGACCCTTTGGCGACAGCCTTCCTGCCTGCCCTCCTTCTCTCCCTGGGCCATTTCCCCTTCAGCCCCTTTGCACCAGCTAGGCCTTTTTTCTCAGGGCCTGCAGCCTGGCAGGTAATGGGCAGGAGTTTCCTCGCCCTCGCTTTCCTCACACAGGAGATAGACCTTCACCCTATGAAGGCCTGGGAGAAACTGCCTGCTCCCTTCCTGGGCAGCCTTTATATAGGGCCTAGCCTAGCCCTGATTGGCTGGCTGTAATACTGGCCCTGATTGGCTCTCTAGCAGGCCCTCCCTGATTGGCTGTCGCCTTGAGCAGCCACTCTGGCCTGTTGAAGCCCAATCTGGCATGGGGGTGGGGCACCGCCCAACCACACACCCCCACTGAAGGAATTGGATACAATAGAGCAAGAGAAGCACATTTGGTTCACTGATGGAAGTTCAACAGTGATAAATGGGAAAAGTATGTAAAGTATGCAGCTATCAATTTAGATAAAGAAGTTATTCCGGGCCAGCTAGACCATGGGTCAGCCCAACATGCTGAATTACATGCCATTTATCGGGTTCTGAAACAATATGAGCAGTCCCCATGACCAGTGTATATTTATGAAGATAGCAACTTTTGTGTAAAGGGAATTCAGTTCTGGATGCAAGGCTGGAAAAGAAATGAGTGGAGGGCAGTGGACGGTAAAGATATTGCATATCTAGAAGAATGGAAATGGATTTATCAGTGGGTACCAGAGAATCCTAGGCACCTGAATATCAGACAAGTAAAAGTTCATAACAAGGGGACAAGCGAGGAAGCCATCTGGAACAGTCAGGCAGATAACATAGCCCAGCAACACAGTATAGCAGTTGTAACTAGAAGCCAAGCTAAAGGTGCCCCTATTGAGGCCCCTGAACCAACGGATGATGCTGTAAATCACCAAACTCCAGGAAAGGAGGCGAGACAAGAACTGATTAATGTAGCCAATCAGTTCATGCATGAGGGAGTAAAGGGGACCTTGAAGGGTAAAACAAGTTGCAGAATGGAAAACCATGGAGGATGACGTTAGAACATGGGTAAGGAATTGCATTTGGTGTGCACAGGATAAAGCACGGCCTCCTCAATGGCAACCCATAATACACCAATGGAGGCTCGGGCCCTAGCATAGGGTCCAGATTGATTTTATTGACAAATTGCCAAGAAGTAAAGAAGGATTTCAATACTTGTTAGTAATAATTGATTCTTTTTCAGGGTGGGTATAGGCATTTCCTACTAAAACCAACAGCACCAAGGTGGAGGCTAAACAGTTTTTTAATGAGGTGGTATGTCGATATGGCACCCCTGAGATAATAGACTCAGATAATGGGGGGGCTTTTTGGGAGATATTTTCCCATTAAAGTTGCAAGTTTTAGGAATCAAACAGAAGTTTCATATCTCATACTGACCCCAATCTTCTGGCCAGGTAGAGCGTATGAACCATACCATTAAGGAAGCGCTGTGGAAGGTAGTAAACCACACTGGAAAAGGTTGGCCAGACAAGCTGCCTCTAATTCTAGTAGTTAGCAGCAGCAGCAACAGATTAAAAACCAAAATCCAGCCATTCCAAATTATGTTTGGATACTCCATGCACCTTATGATTGACCCTAGCCACCTGGCACAAGATGGGAGGGAAACCCCTAATATAACACAGTACGAACATATACAGTGGCTTAAGCGGCTACAAGAAGACAAAACCACTCTTCAGTATAGGGTCAATCAAGCTATTGAACAAACGAATAAGAAAATTCATGTGCAGAAGCATACTGGGGATCAAGTTATGTACCTTAAATTGGGAAAAGGGGGCTACTCCCTGGAATCAAAATGGACAGGACCCTATTCCATAGTGGACCGCCTCAGCCTATTGGTATATCATATTGAAAAAAATGAAAAATTGAAATGGGTACATGTCTCACAAATTAAACTTTTTGCATGATTAATAATGTTTTGGACTTTTTACAGAAAAGGACTCCTGAGATTTGGAACACAAGACGCTGCTCTCGACCCACTACTATCTCTAAATCTATAAAACCTCAATATAAGGCTTGGCAGTCCCTGTTCTTGGGGACCTGTATGTCCCAGATATTTAGAGATATTTTGGGGAAGCCCATTGCTGTTTCTCCTCTGGATCCCCATGATTGATTAGCTAGAGTTAGCTAATCATCTGCTTTAGGAGCCAAAGTAACGCAGTTTTTGCAAAAATTCTCTTAGAATGGTATGATAAAAATACAAATTGGATCCCAAGGCCGCTGGGAAACACCAATATTTATGCCTGGGAAGGGGAAGTGGGACTTAAGGTACACCTTACAAATATCACAGGAATACCAAATCACTGGGAAATAGGGGTTAAAATAGAGGGTCCTTATGGGGACACCACCTAGAGTGCCAGTTACCCACAATTACCATATCAGGGTATGACTACACTACGAAATTAGGTCGAATTTATTGAAGTCTGTTTTGTAGAAAGCATTTTTATACAGTCAATTGTGTGTGTCCCCACAGAAATTCTCTAAGTGCATGTAGTTGGCAGAGTGTGTCCACAGTACTGAGGCAACCGTTGATTTCCGGAGCGTTGCACTGTGGGTGGCTATCCCACAGTTCCTGCAGTCTCCGCTGCCCATTTGAATTCTAGGTAGAAATCCCAGTGCCTGATGGGGCTAAAACATTGTCGCGGGTGGTTCTGGGTACATATCGTCAGGCCCCCGTTCCCTCCCTCCCTCTGTGAAAGCAAGGGCAGACAATTGTTTTGCGCCTTTTTTCTTGAGTTACCTGTGCAGACGCCATACCACGGCAAGCATGGAGCCTGCTCAGCTAACCGACACCGTATGTCTCCTGGGTGCTGGCAGACGTGTTACTGCATTGCTACACAGAAGCAGTTTATTGCCTTTTGGCAGCAGATAGTGCAGTATAACTGGTAGCCATCGTTGACATAGTCCTGGGTGCTCTTTTAACTGGGCGCCTGGGCAAACATGGGAGTGACTCAGCCAGGTCATTTCCCTTGTTTCATCTCATGGCGATTGAGTCCTACCAGCACTGCACTGACTTTTAATCTGCAGCTAGCAGAAGACGATGGCCAGTAGTCATACTGCACCATCTTCTGCCGAGCACCCAGGAGATAACGATGGCTAGTGGTTGTACTGCACAGTCTGCTGCCAGCAAGATGTATAAAGATAGATGAAGTGGCTCAAAACAAGAAATAGACCAGATTTGTTTTGTATTCATTTTCTCCTCTCTCCCTCCCTCTGTGAAATCAACAGCCTGCTAAACCCAGTTTTAAGTTCTATCCTTGAGGTTTTGAGTTCTATCCTTGAGGGGGCCATTCAGTTTCTCGCAAAGCCACCCCCTTTGTTGATTTTAATTCCCTGTAATCCAACCCTGTAAGCCATGTCATCAGTCGCCACTCCTTCCGTCAGGGCAACGGCAGACAATCATTCCGCACCTTTTTGCTGTGCAGACGCCATACCACGGCAAGCATGGAGCCCGCTCAGATCACTTTGGCAATTAGGAGCACATTAAACACCACACGCATTATCCAGCAGTATATGCAGCACCAGAACCTGGCAAAGCAAAACTGGGCGAGTAGGCGACGTCAGCACAGTGACGAGAGTGATGAAGACATGGACACAGACTTCTCTCAAAGCACGTGCCCTGGCAATATGGGCATTATGGTGCTAATGGGGCAGGTTCATGCAGTGGAACGCTGATTCTGGGATTGGAAAACAAGCAGAGACTGGTGGGACCGCATAGTGTTGCAGGTCTGGGACAATTCCCAGTGGCTGCGAAACTTTCGCATGCGTAAGGGCACTTTCATGGAACTTTGTGACTTGCTTTCCCCTGCCCTGAGGTGCAAGAATACCAAGATGATAACAGCCCTCACAGTTGAGAAGTGAGTGACAATAGCCCTGTGGAAGCTTGCAACACCAGTTAGCTACCGGTCAGTCGGGAATCAATTTGGAGTGGGCAAATCTACTGTGGGAGCTGCTGTGATGCAAGTAGCCAACGCAATCAAAGATCTGCTGATATCAAGGGTAGTGACCCTGGGAAATGTGCAGGTCATAGTGGATGACTTTGCTGCAATGGGATTCCCTAACTGTGGTGGGGCCATAGACGGAACCCATATCCCTATCTTGGCACCGGAGCACCAAGCTGGCGAGTACATAAACCGCAAGGGGTACTTTTCAATAGTGCTGCAAGCACTGGTGGATCACAAGGGACGTTTCACCAACATCAACGTGGGATGGTTGGGAAAGGTACATGACACTCGCATCTTCAGGAACTCTGGTCTGTTTCAAAAGCTGCAGGAAGGGACTTTATTCCCAGACCAGAAAATAACAGTTGGGGATGTTGAAATGCCTATAGTTATCCTTGGGGACCCAGCCTACCCCTTAACGCCATGGCTCATGAAGCCATACACAGGCACCCTGGACAGTAGTAAAGAGCTGTTCAACTACAGGCAGAGCAAGTGCAGAATGGTGGTAGAATGTGCATTTGTATATTTAAAAGCGCACTGGCGCAGTTCACTGACTCAGTTAGACCTCAGCAAAACCAATATTCCCATTGTTATTACTGCTTGCTGTGTGCTCCACAATATCTGTGAGAGTAAAGGGGAGACGTTTATGGCGGGGTGGGAGGTTGAGGCAAATTGCCTGGCTGCTTGTTACGCACAGCCAGACACCAGGGAGGTTTGAAGAGCACAGGAGAGCGCAGTATGCATCAGAGAAGCTTTGAAAACCAGTTTCATGTCTGGCCAGGCTACGGTGTGAAAGTTCTGTTTGTTTCTCCTTGATGAAACCTCCGGCCCCTTGGTTCACTCTACTTCCCTGTAAGCTAACCACCCTCCCCTCCTCCCTTCGATCACCACTTGCAGAGGCAATAAAGTCATTGTTGCTTCACATTCATGCATTCTTTATTAATTCATCACACAAATAGGGGGATAACTACCAAGGTAGCCCAGGATGGGTGGTGTAGGAGAGAAGCACCAGGAGGGGAGGTGGAGGAGGGAAGGACAAGGCCATATAGCACTTTAAAAGTTTAAAACTTTAAAACTTATTGAATGCAAGCCTTCTGTTGCTTGGGCAATCCTCTGGGGTGGAGTGGCTGCGTGGCTGGAGACCCTCCCCCCCCCGCGTTCTTGGGCATCTGGGTGAGGAGGCTATGGAAGTTGGGGAGGAGGGCGGTTGGTTACACAGGGGCTGTAGCGGTGGTCTGTGCTCCTGCTGCCTTTCCTGCAGCTCAACCATACGCTGGAGCATATTAATTTGATCCTCCAGCGGCCTCAGCATTGAATCCTGCCTCCTCTCATCACGCTGCTGCCACCTTTCAGCTTCAGCCCTCTCTTCAGCCCGCCACTTACTCTCTTCAGCACGCCACCTCTCCTCCCGGTCATTTTGTGCTTTCCTGCACTCTGACATTGTCTGCCTCCACGCATTCATCTGTGCTCTATCAGTGTGGGAGGACAGCATGAGCTCAGAGAACATTTCATCGCGAGTGCGTTTTTTTCGCCTTCTAATCTTCGCTAGCCTCTGGGAAGGAGAAGATCCTGTGATCCTTGAAACACATTCAGCTGGTGGAGAAAAAGAAAGGGACAGTGGTATTTAAAAAGACACATTTTATAGAACAATGGGTACACTCTTTCACAGTAAACCTTGCTGTTAACATCACATACATAGCACATGTGCTTTCGTTCCAAGGTTGCATTTTGCTTCCCCCCAGCGCGTGGCTAACCCCTCCACTCTCTACCCTCCCCTTGGCTAACAGCGGGGAACATTTCTGTTCAGCCACAGGCAAACAGCCCAGCAGGAATGGGCACCTCTGAATGTCCCCTTAAGAAAAGCACCCTATTTCAACCAGGTGACCATGAATGATATCACTCTCCAGAGGATAACACAGACAGATAAAGAACGGATTTTGTTAGAACGCCAGCAAACATACACTGCAATGCTTTGTTCTACAATGATTCCCGAGTATGTGCTACTGTCCTGGAGTGGTAAAGTGTCCTACCATGGTGGATGGAATAAGGCTGCCCTCCCCAGAAACCTTTTGCAAAGGCTTTGGGAGTATATTGAGGAGAGCCACGAATGTCAGGGCAAATTAATCATTAAACATGCTTGCTTTCAAACCATGTATAGTATAGTATAGAGATCCCTTCTCTGCCTAGCGGGTCCGGGAGGCAGCCTTGGCTGGGTTCAGGGGGTACTGGCTCCAGGTCCAGGGTGAGAAACAGTTCCTGCCTGTCAGGAAAACCAGTTTCTCTGCTTGCTTGCTGTGAGCTATCTACAACCTCCTCCTCATCATCTTCCTCGCCCCCAAAACCTGCTTCCATGTTGCCTCCATCTCCATTGAAAAAGAGTCGAACAACACGGCTGGGGTAGTGGTGGCTGAACACCCTAAAATGGCATGCAGCTCATCATAGAAGCGGCATGTTTTGGACTCTCACCTGGAGTGGCCATTTGCCTCTCTGGTTTTCTGGTAGGCTTGCCTCAGCTCCTTAAGTTTCACGCGGCACTGCTTCGGGTCCCTGTTATGGCCTGTGTCCTTCATGCCCTGGGAGATTTTGACAAATGTTTTGGCATTTCGAAAACTGGAACATAGTTCTGATATCACGGATTCCTCTCCCCATACAGCGATCAGATCCCGTACCTCCCGTTCAGTCCATGCTGGAGCTCTTCTGCGATTCTGGGACTCCATCATGGTCACCTCTTCTGATGAGCTCTTCATGGTCACCTGCAGCTTGCCATGCTGGCCAAACAGGAAGTTGAAATTCAAAAGTTCGCAGGCCTTTTCCTGTCTACCTGGCCAGTACATCTGACTTGAGAGTGCTGTCCAGAGCGGTCACGATGGAGCACTCTGGGATAGCTCCCAGAGGCCAATACCATCTAATTGTGTCCACAATACGCCAAATTCGACCAAGCAAGGCCAATTTCAGTGTTAATCCCCTTGTCGGGAATGGAGTAAGGAAATCGATTTTAAAAGCCCTTTAAGTCGAAAAAAGGGCTTCGTTGTGTGGACGGGTGCAGGGTTAAATCTATTTAATGCTGCTAAATTCAACCTCAACTCCTAGTGTAGACCAGGGCTCAGTGGGATGAGCCTGTTAAGACAGGAACAATACTAACCATCATAGTAGGATACTGTCCAATACCCAACGGAAATTCAAACCTTTGGTTCCCAGACACATGTACTAAAACTTGGACCAAAGATTTCAGAGTAGCAGCCGTGTTAGTCTGTATTCGCAAAAAGAAAAGGAGTACTTGTGGCACCTTAGAGACTAACAAATTTATTTGAACATAAGCTTTCGTGAGCTACAGCTCACTTCATCGGATGCATTTGGTGGAAAATACAGAGGGGATATTTATATACACACACAGAGAACGTGAAACAATGGGTTTATCATACACACTGTAAGGAGAGTGATCACTTAAGATGAGCCATCACCAGCAGCCGGGGGGGGGGGGGGAGGAGGAAAACCTTTCATGGTGACAAGCAAGGTAGGTTATTTCCAGCAGTTAACAAGAACATCTGAGGAACAGTGAGGGGGTGGGGGGGGAAATAATATTGGAATACGTAGGGACTGTCCAGTTTGACCAATGTACCAACGTAAAAGATGACCAACGTAAAAGAATAAATGGACACAAATCAGACGTCAAGAACTATAACATTCAAAAACCAGTCGGAGAACACTTCAATCTCACCAGTCACTCAATTACAGACCTGAGAGTGGCTATCCTTCAACAAAAAAACTTCAAAAACAGACTCCAACAAGAGACTGCTGAATTGGAATTAATTTGCAAACTGGATACAATTAACTTAGGCTTGAATAGAGACTGGGAATGGATGAGTCATTACACAAAGTAAAACTATTTCCCCATGTTATTTCTCCCCCCACCCCACCCCCCACTGTTCCTCAGATGTTCTTGTTAACTGCTGGAAATAGCCTACCTTGCTTGTCACCATGAAAGGTTTTCCTCCTTCCCCCCCCCCCCCGCTGCTGGTGATGGCTCATCTTAAGTGATCATTCTCCTTACAGTGTAAGGAGTAATGGTACAGTGTAATGGGTATGATAAAACCCATTGTTTCATGTTTTCTGTGTGTGTATATAAATCTCCCCTCTGTATTTTCCACCAAATGCATCCGATGAAGTGAGCTGTAGCTCACGAAAGCTTATGCTCAAATAAATTTGTTAGTCTCTAAGGTGCCACAAGTACTCCTTTTCTTTTTTTAAACAGGCTATATCATGAGCCTTTGGTTTCCTTAACTTAAAGTGTAGTGACACTACACTACTAATGTACTGTAGTGACATTATCTTTGTAATAATAAGATGTCACATTTTCTTTTTAAAAACAATGCTTTAGTGTGAGATATTAAAAATAAAAGAGCTGTGTTTTCTAGAAACTAGAAACTGGACATGTTGTATCTAAGTATTCTTTGTCAGGTTGTTAAACAGAAATAACAAGGCTAATGAAAGAGGAGAAAAGATAACTAATATAATCAGGGAAAAAAAGATGAAAGAGTAAAAAAAGGTATGAAACTCTTTGGGGGTTAGCTAGGAAAACTGTCAGGTTGCACACAGAGAAAGAAAGAAAGATCAAATGGTAAAAAAAACTTTGAAGACCTGAAAAGTAGATAATAGTTTCAGGTATGTATTCAGGTATTTACATATATGCATGAGAAGGGAGTAGATTGTACAGACAATATCTATTTAGCTATAAAAGAAAATGCTAGTTGGTTAAAGCAGAACTGCTGAAAATGGGAATTACATTTTTATTTTAACATGTTATTTCTTAGAGGTGGATTCTGATATCCATATACTACTGTAGATTCTCATTCCATTGACTTTAATTGGACTACTTGTGGGATCAAGTACTACACAATTTGACCTGGATTCTAGCCCTTATCTCTATAATACTCTGATAAAAATACACTGCTGTTTTTCTTTACTATAATTTTTAAATGCTTTTTGGAATGTGGAAGTATAAAAAAAACTGTAGATATTGTAAGCCAGATCCTCAGCTGACATAGATGGATGCTGCACCTTTGAAGTCAAATGGAGCTGTGCTTATTAACCCCAGTAGGGGATCTGGCCCAGATGAAAGAATGGTAGCAGGAAATGATCATTTCAATCCTCATTACTACAATTGCATTGTGGCCTACAAATCTGTAAGTTTGTCTATTAACTATTCTGAATGTCTATGCATTTCCTGTAAAGGCTGTGATAAATAACAGTATGGTGAATTTTAATGCTTTAAATTACTAGGTACTTTAGCTACATTCTTTCCTACTTAAGTTCCTAAAATAAATCAGTCTGTGGGTGTCTAGAATTTGCTTTAGATTAGTTCAGATGGTCAAGGGATATGCAAAGTGATTAATATACTTTAGTAAAACAATTCTTCAGTATGTCTGACTGCACAGGACATTCACCATTTCTTTGTACAGGGATTGCAAAGAAAAGAATTAAGGGCTTAAGTAAGCAATTAATGTTAGGTTGAAACAACAGCAAACTATAATGAAAACCTAGGTGTCACCTTTGACTTGGAAGTTCCTGGCTTTTATCCGGATGCTTCAGTATAGAATGGGACTCTCTGTAGAAGAAGACACTAGTTACGCTGGGTTATGGGTGAAACAAAAGCTCTCTTTCCTGGCTTCAAATTAATTCAGTGTTCAAGAGAATTTATTCAAGAGAATAATTAAGTGAAAAACAACAAAGATCTCTTTTACCGAGGGTCATAGGCCAGAGGTGTTGTTCACTATCAACACATTGTAGAATAATGCTAAGGATAACTTGCCTAGATTATTTTGCAAATATCCTGTCTGCTGGGTCTGCAGTTAGTTTCTGTGACGCCCTGAGCAAATCAGCAGGTTATGTCCCACTAGCTTCCCCACAAGCTAAGGAGGAACATCTGCCTGCAAATTCAACTACTTCTTAACCTCTACTAGGCTTGAATTCATTCGGGGGGGGGGGGAGTGGCTTAGTTTTCTTCCCATGATAAGGCTGGCCTGGGGAACTTTCTGTCTCTGGATTCTTCTCCAGAACTACAAAGGGTTGGTACACATGACTTTAGGGTTTATTTAAGCATAGCGTTTTGTACTGAATTTTTTTAGACAAAAAGTACACTAGAGAGAAGATGTGAACAGAGTGAATGAGAAGCAATGCTTGTGAAAATCCTTACTGTCACCAAAAGTATTGCCCTTAGTACAAATTCTGCATACACAAAGCAACAGCTATAGTGAGCATGATATCAGCAGAATATCTACCTAGGCTTCTATATTTTCACTCATTGTCATAGTATCTGTCAACCTAAAATCTCTGGACTACGAATGACTTTTATTAGTTCTTCTACTTCCTACTAATCATGTCAAGTTTGGGGCATAAAGAAATGGTTTTATATAATGTATTCTAGGTGAACCCTAAGGGCTAGATACAGCCCTGGTGTAAGTGGGTGCAGTTCCATGGCTCCGAGACTCAATATTCTTTTTTGTAATAGCACAAAATCCTACGTAGCAAATGCCACCAAGTCTCATGAAATGAGTGTGGTTTGGTCAGTTATAAACCTTTCTCCACTTACAACAAAACAAAACAGAACGGCCTCATATGCAAATACATTGGCAATCATCTGCATTTACAGTCTCTCCAATTACCTTTATGTGATCCTGCTTTTCTTTTGTACTGTATTTCTAGAGATACGATTTGAACTTAAGTGGACTCTGAGTTCACCAAAACACACTCCAGTTATGCCGATAAAAACAGAGTAAATGTCAATTCAAAATTAAATTATATGGCAAGTCCTTTGTAAAATCAGTTTTAAAATGACTTTTGTATAAAATTAATATGTGAGGTATATTGGATAGCTCACCATTTATTGGCATTCAGAAAGTCTCAACATCTTAGAATGAGCTACTCCTAAATTTTTGGATGTGCATCTATAATACTTCAATTCCATTACATCTTATTTCTGTTGTGCAGTTATGTTTTCACTTACTATGAGCAACAGCTTCTTGCCACTCCTTCCATTACAACCACAGTCATCCAAACAACCATCATAGAATTAACTGCCTGATTCAAAAGTCACTGAAGTCCATCGAAGTATTGCCTAAAAGAGTAATACCAAAAGGGTCACAAGCAGTGCTTAATATGTGCCAGGGCCTTCCAGGGCTGAGCCCCGGCACCTCTAGGCTTGGGAATTCGAAAGCCTGGCACCTCTGGCTTGCTGCATCAGTTCTGAATGTAAAAATATTGTTTGTGCCCCAGCACCTCTGTCACTGCAAATTAAGCACTGGTCACCGGATTATATTGACTCATATCTCTAGCTTTCAGATTGACATATGCACACCCAATTCACTAGGACAATCTATACCACAGAAAAGTAAGACTGCTCAAATAGTCCAGCTTAATGTGCCAAATTATCATCTTCAAATATAGTTTCCAGCTCTTATGTTACACCAGATACAGAAATGGCTCAAACATTTAATCAGCAATCACAAGACTGATCTTTTAAATGTCATCTGTTGTTTTCTAAGGCACTGAGATGGAGATTAAATGTGTTTCCAGTGGTGAAAAAGCATTGTCGTCATGCTGTAAATTAATGTAACAAAATGCCAGGATAGAGGGAAAAAATGTATTCAGCTTTCATACTGGGCAACTGACTCCAGCTTTTAAACAATCATGAATCAAAGTAAGTTAAGCAATCTGGATTTTCCAGGAAACCACACATTTGATTTCAAGCTATTAAAAAGTGTTGAGATGTGTGTTGCTTCTGTTTGTTTGCTTAATTAGCTTATCAGTTGCACTTACATCTGCTGCCCATGAGTGAGAGGTGGGATGTGTACTTTTACTATTATTATTCACTTTAAATTCTGCCAGAAAAGCTTCTTTTTTTTTAGCAATTCCAGTACAACTTGGAATCCAAGTTATAGAATAATGTGATTTACCAGTCTCCCTACCACCACCACCTTTAATCTACTATTTAATAAAATTCTACCCTGAAATCAAAATTTGTTTTCTCAGAGTTTTGAGTTATTTTCATAATTTATTTCTCTCATATATCATTTCTGGACATAGTGTGGCCTACTGGGTAGAGCACTCAAATGGGTCTCAGGAAATTTTGGTTCTGTTCCTAGCTCTGCAACTAGCCTCCTGGTGACCTTGGACATGTTACTTCACTGCTTGGTGCCTCGGTTTCCCCACTTGTAGAAGGATAATGATATTTAACTTCGTATAAAGTGTTTGAGATCTGCTAATGAAAAGTGTTATCTATGAGCTAGGTTATTATTATCAATCATTATTACCATTATACTGCATTTTTGTTGTCTGCTGGTTTTGTACATTTTAATTAGAATGGGGAAAAGACAACTTCTGAACAAATAATTCCTGTTTTAATTGCACCCATCTCTAAACATGGCTACTTATGGCACTGATCCAGAAATAATATCTGCATGGCTGGACCATGGCACTGAGTTATTTACTTCATAATGGCTGCGAGTGGGTGTAGCGGTCTGCCCACTCCCGTGCTATTGCCTGATTAAGGACTGTATATATCTACAGCTAGAAACAGCTAGGTCACAGAATTTTCATGCACATGCAATAAAAACAAATAGCCCTAAACACCTGAGCAAGTATCTTCACAAAAAGTGGCTCTTCTAAAATAATCTTAGGCTTTGATTCTGACACTTTTATTAACTTTGAGTAGTACCTGAATTTAATGGGACTGCTCATGGAGTAAAGTACTAATCAACATGAGTGAGGGTCGCAGAATTAGGCACTTAATATTGTTCTGTCATTTCCTTATGGGTTCTTTGACAATTATGGTAATGGACTTTTTTTATATAATCATACTCTTCAAAACATTTCTCAGGCTTAGGTGCTTAACTATATCCATTTAGGTACATTGCTATGTACTGCATAATCTAATACACCATAATCGAAAGGAACATTCTTTCACAGCAAGACAGTCTAAGAAAGGACTTTCTGAAATGACCTTTAACAAACAAGTTTTCCACAAAAACTTTAAAAAATTATTTTAAAGATTGTTCCCTATTTTCTAACAAAAGATTTGTAAAGTGTCTGACTTCCAATCTGGAAATATTTCCATTGCCTCAGCAACTTTACATAGAAATTAGTAAAAAAAAAATTTAGCATAATTTTCAATAATGTGGAAATGCTTTCGAAAGTTCCACTTATGAAAGTAATGCCTTCACAATTTACATTAGCATACCATCAATACCACATATACTGTCTTTCAGAAATAGTACCTGTGGGAATGACGGAGCTAAATCCAGGGTATGCATCTTAACAAACTCAAAACCACCTTCACCAAACAAGGACACTGCAACAGAGAAGTAGATAACATCATGAAATAGGCCACCCAAGTTCCCTGAGAGAATTTGCTTCTATACTGAATAAACCCCCCACCGACCACACTTACCACCTCACACTGGAACCCAAATGGGGTATCATCAAACACTCATACTCGATGGAGACCCTATCCTGAAATAAATCTTTCCTAACGCCCCCTCTTCTGGCATCCAAACAACTCACCAACCTTTCCAATCTCATCATCAGAACCATGCTCCCCACAAACCAGGACACACCAACTCAAAGGGCACCAGACCTTGCCAGAACAACAGTTGCAAAACCTGCAGACATATTTCCACTGATACAATGATCAACACCTCCCCACAACACACCTTTCAAGATCCCACAATTTGTGGTGTACCTCATTCAGTGCATTAAATGCATAGACAATCACAAAGACAAAAACACCACATCACCTGTGTGTGCACACTTTTCACAAACTGATCATTTTATATCTAACCTATCAGTCCTCATCCTCAAAGGAAACCTGCCCAACCCTTTCAAAAGATGAGCCTGGGAGCTTAAATTCATAATTTTGCTAGATACTAAAAATCATGAACCTAATAGAGACACAGGATTTATGGCTTATTACAACAATCTGTAACCATCTAACATCATCCCCAGCTGTTTCACCCCTCTTTCTTTACTCTCTATGTCTGAAGGGGTGTTAGTGAGCCACTCCACCTTGAATGGTCCCTGGAAATATGTATCCAATGAAGTGAGCTGTAGCTCATGAAAGCTTATGCTCAAATAAATTTGTTAGTCTCTAAAGTGCCACAAGTACTCCTTTTCTTTTTGGAAATATGTGTTAGCTATGTATGCCAAACAATCTGTTCCATCTTATATTTAGCTGTGACACACTGAGGCCAGGTCTAAACCACAGATTTATACTAGTATAACTACATTATTCAAGGATGTGAAAAATCTACTTCCCGGAGCAACAACAGTTATACTGACCTAGACCCTACCGCCTCTCAGAGAGATGGATTAACTATGCCAGTGGGAGAAGTTCTCTCAGTGGAGCAGGAGCTTCTTCACTTAAGTGCTACACCTTTAAGTAGAAAATGAATGGGCAAACCTGTATACAGGAATGAAAAGAAATCCAGACACAGGTTTTCTATCATGACGTATTCAACATAGTTCTATCTAATATTTATACCTAGTTAATAATAAATACCTTTCACAATTAATATTGGAGCCAAGCTATAACGCTGAATCTAAGACCAAAATGTACTCTGTGATCTGGAGTCATCAAAAATCCTTGCATCAGGACATGAGGGGAGAGATCTGGTAGAGATCAAATGTACTGGGTTGTCAGAAGGTGCTTCAGGGAAGTGAGTATTAAATAGTGGCTGGTTTTGGAAACGTTGAGTGAAATCCTGGCTCCATTGAAGTCAATGGCAAAACTCCTATTAAATAAATAAATATTTTTAAAAGGCCTGGTTCTGTTCTTACACTGGTTTGTCACTAAAATATTTCCAATTACCTCAGTTACGCCTGACTCACTGCTGTGAATGAAATCAGAATCAGGCTGTAGCACACTATAGCATGCAACTTATTAAATAAACAAACAAAATAAAGTTACAGTTGTCTCCAGTGCCTGCAACCTAAACTCAAAAGCATATGGCTAGTATATGAGAATGTGACATTTACTAAAAAATATGTAGGGGGGAGTGAAAATGAGTTGCATGCTTTCATCTTCTGAGAGGACAGAAAGGCAAAAAAACAAGTAAATAAGCAACATAAATAGTGAAAAAGGAATCCATTGTAACAAATCACTTTTTTTAGTAATGTAAGCTAAAACTGTCATGATTTTCTTTTCAAATATTGAATACTTAACAAGACAGAATTCCTTTCATATTTGTGAAGCACCTTGAAACATGTAAAGTGCTATTGGTACCAGCCTGTAAGTATTATCTTTTAAATATTATATGTTAATAAACTTAAAACACATGTTAAAAATGTACACATTAGAGTGTTAAAAGCTATTATTTTGGTGTTATTGCTGTCCCCAACGATCTAAACTGAGAAAGGGGCCCCACTGTGTTAGGCATTGCACATACATATCATAAGAGACAGTCCCTGCACCTAAGAGCATGGAATCTAAATAGGCAAGATAGATAAAGAGTGGAAGAAAAGGAAATATTATTTTCCCCAAATTTACTGAGGGGAATTGAGGAACAGAGAGTTTAAACCCCTGATTCAGCAAGATATGTATGTAACTTTAAGCATCTAAGTAATCTCATTGACTGGCACAATCATTTTAAATGATTTGCCAAAGGGAACACAAGAACATTGTAGACAGGAACATCATTAATCTTAAAAAGCGTATCAAAAGCTCAATAGGGTCCTGGTCCATTATGATGGCACCTAGACATTACACTAATAAAAATAGTAAATAATAACAATAAACCTAAAATAAAAAATGTGGGTGTTTTCCTCCCCAGAGTATGCACATTCTTCCTCTCTTTATGACTGTGCAAAAATATCTTTATTGCTTAGCTAATCTGCTATTGCCTTTGTAATTGGAAACCTGGGCCATTTTTAAATGATAAAGCTAACACAGAGCAGAGTTAATAAATCAACTATCAGCTGTACTGGACACTTGATCCATAGAGCATGAAGACTACAAACGTTTATGAGGAAGGATGTACTGCATACAGACTGAGGTAGTCATTTGTGAGGGATACTAGTGACTACTATCTATTGTCCTTTATTTCTTCTGTAAGGTCCATCAGCAGGAAGACAAAGGCAGAAGATTGCCCAGGCTAGGAAATGTGAAGAGACTATAATGCAAAAAATCTTTTATTCCTTTTAAACTCAACCTTCCAGAGGAATGAGAAAGAATTGACTCCATTTGGGCTTCCCCATCCACATACATATATGTACACTCCTTTCCTCACCAGCTATACCATAACACTATCTATCCAGTTTCCCAGGATCTATGTAGTTTTGCCATGTTGGGGCTGGGGTTTGCATGGTATTTATTTTATTGCCCCTGTTGTTGCTGTTTACTGTTAAAATCAGTAATGTTTGGATATACTGTGGGATTTTGCTGAGAAACAGGCTGGCTTTTCTACTGCCTCACCAGAACAACTATTATGCCTTCAGCTGCTGCCTCAAATTCCCTTCCCTTGCTGCAACGATCCCAAAAATGATCTTAAGTTGCATTCTCCCCAACTGGCTGTCAGGAGTATGCCACTCTCCATGGGTTGTAAGGACTGGAGGAGAAGAGTAATTCACAGTGGCGATACCATCAGTAAGGACAAAGAAGGATCCCATTTCCCTCCCCTATTAACATCTTGGCCACCTGCAACACCTGTTGCAGGACATTCTCGGGTCAGCTGCACAGTGGTAGGATAAGATTGTGTTTCCTGTTTAGCAACCAATTTCCTAGTTGGGGAAATAGTCCTCCTGTACATGGACATGCTGTGTGAGAGCAGCACTAAATCAATAGGGACAGCTCTCATATGGGACACTGCTTATTTCCACTCAGTGGTAAAATCTAGCCGCAGTTGGTATATTGTGATTTTGGTGCCAGCAAACCTTACCCTCAGTGGGGTATCTTGAAGTGCTTATCACTAGCTGTTTCCACTACCCTTCCCCCTCCAAAGTGGCTTATGTCTACATATGCATGTCTATGAATATAATATTCTATATATTTGTGTGTTGCTGCTTATATGTAGCTTCGCCTATCCTTTTCTTGTATTTGCAAGGCAAAGTTGTCAAAGATGCTTTTCAGGATGGGGGGGTGTCAATATTTAAATGTGTAAAATTCTGAAAATGTTAAATTTCAAGCTAGAAGTGTATGCTGGCAAGTGGGTCTTAGGAAAAACAAAAAACCAAAAAAAAAAAAAAAAACCCCAAAAGCCTTCATTAAATTTTATGAAAAGAGATTTTAAGGATTTGAACATTGTACAAAATGAATTAGTGATACTCCTGGTGTGAAATCTCATGACAAATTGTTTCACTGGTTTCATACATCCTTATTCACTGTGCATTATAAAAACGCAGATAAGAATGCCTGCTTACATGATGTACCAAATTTTTATCTGCCTTTTCTTCTGAAAACAATTGTATCCCATACTATATTGCTAAACTCTGTGCCAAACTGGAAAATGCAATAGTTTGGAAGTAAATGATCACAAGTAACAAAATGCCACATGAAAGTCCTTTCATGTATTGCATCGATACAATTGTTTTTGATTTTTTTCTGGTCTGCTCTAGCAGGAGAGCAGAACAGAACCTTCCCCCCTCTTGATTAGATTGAAAGGAGTAGCTTTCTGAAGTGGATTACTTACATTATCTCTCTGATCTTTAGAGGAAACTGTTTGTGGTGTGGGATTTGAGGCATTAATAGCTGCAGATGTGAATGCCGTAATGCCCATAAAACTACTTTGGTCAATGTACACCAACTCACTGGAACAGGAAAAAAGGAACGGCTGCTGTTCATGTGAGAATGGTAGCAGCAGTGGTTGAGGGATTCTGCACTATTAACCCTTTCCTTATGATATAATGGAGTATTGTCTTCACTGAAATCATCTGCAGATAACTTTTTGCCTCTTGAATGGAACTGAAGGGTGAGTTAAGATCAGCTGGAATACATAAGAGACAGCAACAAGACAAGCTTTTGTAAGATGTGCTATGCCTAGGTCTCAACCCTGTACCAGAGAAATCCCTTCAGAGGGTGGTGTCAAGGTTCCTTCCCCACTCTGAACTCTAGGATACAGATGTGGGGACCTGCATGAAAAACCCCCTAAGCTTTTTTTACCAGCTGAGGTTAAAACTTCCCCAAGGTACAAAACTATTTTACTTTTTGTCCCTGGACTTTATTGCTGTCACCACCAAGCTTCTAACAAATATAACAGGGAAAGAGCCCACTTGGAAACGTCTTTCCCCCCCCAAGATTCTCCCAAACCCTACACCCCCTTTCCTGGGGAAGGCTTGATAAAAATCCTCACCAATTTGCATAGGTGAACACAGGCCCAAACCCTTGGATCTTAAGAAGAAGGAAAAAACAATCAGGATCTTAAAAGAAGAATTTTAATTAAAGAAAAAGTAAAAGAATCACCTCTGTAAAATCAGGATGGTAAATACCTTACAGGATAATCAGATTCAAAACATAGAGAATCCCTCTAGGCTAAACCTTAAGTTACAAAAAGACACAAAAACAGGAATATCCATTCCATTCAGCACAACTTATTTTATCAGCCATTTAAACAAAACAGAATCTAATGCATATCTAGCTAGATTACTCACTGACTGTTTACAGGAGTTCTGACCGGCATTCCTGCTCTGGTACCGGCAAAAACAACACACAGACAGAGAGAACTCTTTGTTTCCCCCTCCTCCTCCAGCTTTGAAAGTATCTTGTCTCCTCATTGGTCATTTTAGTCAGGTGCCAGCGAGGTTATTCTAGCTTCTTAACCCTTTACAGGTGAAAGGGTTTTTCCTTTGGCCAGGAGGAATTTAAAGGTGTTTACCCTTCTCTTTATATTTATGACAGATGGTATTATGATCATTTTGGGCTAGGTCCTGTTTTTCAAGTGCAGTCCATGATAAGGGTGGTGTGGAGCAGCAGTGCCTCAGGGGGAGCACTGAGAAGCAATCTGACCCAGAATGCTTCCTGAAGCTATCCGGTATGCTAGATTTCAGCACTCCAAATAATATCTAACTCAGGATGGCCTGCCTGGGCCTTACATTCCACCAAATACATTAAAAGTCTCTCATTGACCTAGTCAGAATTAGGTCTCTGACCAGGCTTGGCTTCTTGGGCTAATGCAGAAGGAGGCTCTATCTTTCTCCCTCTCTCCTGGCTTTCTTCAGAACTGACGTTTGATAGCAGCCACCAGGCCTTTTTATCTGGCGTGCTGGGCTCTGACTGGCGTCTGCCTGCTCCTAACCCTTCTAGCTACTGGAGGACCAAGTCTCACTGGTTCTATGAGAAACTGACACTGGTAGGCCTTTCTGCGCAACACCTGGAGGACCAAACTCACTGTGCTTCTCTTCTTAAAGAGCTGTTTCCTAGAGCAGAGTGTGCAAACACAGAGGTGTCTCTGGCAAGGGTCAACAAATGCCTGGTGCACCCTACCATAGCATCATACTCCTGTATGGGATCCCTTAAGCACAGGCACTGCAATTCGATGTGGCCCTTACACAGGCTGTCTAAGGGTGAAGCTTACACTCTCCCCACCTAACCTGTGCTTCCATAGAAGGTCAGGCAGAATGTGGCCCTCAGAGCTTGGCCACTCTTCTATGACTTCCAACAAGCATGTAAGCTGTGGAGGTCCTTTTTATTATGTGGATTCTTGTCACTGAGAACTAGATTCAAACACCAAACTCATTACATACAGATACTGGATTCATATTCTGTTGTCAATCCTCTGAGCCATTCAGTCCTGCAGGCCCATCCCTCCTGTTTATAAGTACATGTCACCTCACCATTCTACACAGTCACCACAAAATTGTGGGTTGAGAGTCTTATTTACATTCTGAAGCCCAGATTTCTTCTCAAGCACTATAGCAAACCTCACTGCTGCCCAGACATGAGGCAAATGTTAATATCAGAATTAAAATCAAATCAATCAATACATCTTTAAAATAAACTCATTATCATAACCCTGGAAATAGAGCATTGATCCATTCACACTGCAATCCAAAGATTTCAATTTTATGGTCTTCTTCAGATAATTTACTGAAAGTTGTCAGTCTAAATTTACAAAACAAACTGCTAGATAATGCTTACATGGTCAGAATAAAGAGAGTTTGGAAAAGAATCAAACACGCACTCACAAACAGTGCACACATGTAAAGTATTTAACAAGGCTTCTTTCCTCAAATATGCAATCTGTCTCTTACACACACACATACATTGTAATCCCTACTCTCATCTTTTCCCCAGGCTTTTGGGAATGTAGGTGTCTGCTGGAATATGTACAATGTGGGTGGAAGACTGAAGTTGGAATTATTATTACTTTCTTCATTTTTTCTTGGTTTCAAGGAAGCTGCTGCATCTGTTTACATTGTTAGTTCACTGTGTTCTTAATATAGGTATTTTCTGTATTTGTATAAACCTAAATAAATCCATCAATAAACGTTATAGAAATTCATAAATTATCATATTGCAAATAACAAATTGACTAAAGCCAGCCCCAAACAAAATCTCTTCTTCCCATAACATCAACAGCCCTTTACATCTAAGCCACCCTCTCACTTCTAGCAAACGCCTGATGATCTTTGTACCATAACCTGCGGGTCAACAAACTTAAGCGTAGCCAGACCAATAGGGGAACTTAAGACCAAAATCAAAGGCTCTCCACTGAGAATAACCTACTTCCAACCCACAGATCTCCACTCTCGCAAAAGCACCCCAACTGTATTAAACTGTCGAGACTATACCTAAGAAGAGAAGGTCCCTAATTTACCTTTGACCCAAAGTAAGCTAAAACCTATAGATCAAATCAGCTTCTTGAATTTTAGAAAGAGATCAGTAGTTTATGCAGGTTACAGAACCCATGTGTAAGTGTGAGCCACATAGTAATCACCTCTATGCAAGCAAGTAGATGTGTTCTGCACTACCTGTAATTTCTGTGTGCTTTCTTCAAATGGAGAGCCATATTGATCCCACTGAAGCAGTCCAATATGGAGGCCTCAGTATTATGGACAACTGTGTTAAGGTTCATCATGTCTGAAGCAAAAATTCACAAGTGTGTAGCTCTCCAGGCTAGTGATGGTACCTGGAAGCACAGAAGCACCCAGGGATCTTAAAAGACCCCTAGATTGTGAACCTCAGAGACAAAAGAAAAACACTCCTCCTTTCACCAAGGATGCAGATATTGCCTTTGTTGTTGATTCCTCCCCATCAGCCTCACAGTCCCTCTTGTCTGGATTAATCTTTAGCTAGTTCACCCTCATCTGTGATCTGTCTCATTCTCATCTTTGCCCCATGTATTCCAAACTCCTCTGGAACTGAGGAGAAAAGAGAGGAACCACCAGTGTTGAATGTCATCAGCATGCAGATGGAACTGCAGCCTGAGTTGTCACATTGTTTCTCCTTCAGGCTTCACATATGTGTTGAAATGAACTCCTGAAGGTTGCAATTCTTGCAGATAAATGCAAGGACATTCTTCTTATAGTACATTTAGGGCAGTATTATCCTCACTAACTTTAGATGGCAGAATGTTACAAAATCAATGTGTATTTAAAGTTTGACAGTAGATTTATTTCCACTTGTATTGTGTGAACACACTTTCAATGTTCTGGCCAAGCATAAAATAAAAGACTTAGAAAGTAAAACTCAGAGAATTTAATTAATAATCTGTTGCAAACTCCAAATGATACTTCATGTATTGGAACGTGAATTGTGAGCTGAGTGTCGCAGAAGTGCAAAATCATTCCATAAATTATCTGTGAAAGTGGTAAAATCTATGAGTCCTCTGCTATAGGTTATTTTTAGATCCTCAAACTGCACACAACAGCATGTTCATTAGAGAAACAATTACTCCATGGCAGCACACTGAAATTAAACTAGGAACACAAGTATTTCAAAGAAAAAATGCTAAACAAAAAATGTGCAAAATCCAACTGTGAAATTCCTGCTCATTTCTTCCTAGAAATAACATAGATTAATTTTATAATAGACAACAGTCACTAGGATGCAGACGCATTTTTTGAGTCTATGTCACATAGTTTGACACTTTGATGTGTATTGAAAGATTTCACCCACTTTCAATGTGTATGTGTGTACACTAAGTACCTCTTTTATGATTCACAGATGTAGGGACAGGGTGTCAGTTGTGTTGAGTTTAACACTCAGTGCAGCTGAAGAGAGAGGGGGAGATGGCTCTTAGGTACATTTTTGCTTTCCCAATCCTTTGCTGGCTAGAGGCCAAAATGTCCCTGGTGCAACTTAGAGCTGCCATAAGGGACTTGGCACTGGCTGAGAATCAAGAAGAATGCTGTTTGCTTCGCTCCTTCCCTTTGTGTCCTTGCATTCCCCCTCATTACTCCTGACTCCTTCCCCACACTGTTAAAGGGAACCTTTGACTGCTCTCCTGCCAGCTACAGGGGCACATAGCAGCTTAAACAGGGGCTAAAGATCTGTATGTCATTGTGCCCATTGCACTCAGTAAAATGCAGTGTGGAGATATACTGTGCTAGACAAAGACCTGGGAGGTGCTGCCTTATGGAGACTAATCCTTCCAATATAATTGGTATTAGATTATTGATCTTTGGTTTAATTTCTGTATGGATAACTTGCACTGATGGGTTTTGGGAAAACTCTTTACAATGCGCCATGTCCTGAGAAGTGATGTGAACTTCCAACTTCCATTGGCTAGAATGATTTTGTTCCATGGGATTTGAAGAGCCCGTGCAAAATCTTTACCTCTCTTGCATGCTGCATTGCATGCTGCTTAAATGGGGCAGGTACAGCATCTGGGAGAAACTGCAAACCTGAGTTGACTAGTAGTTCTGATTCCTTTCCATGGCCTGCAGGAGGTTTCTGTTGTCTCCATCTATTATGGTTCTCTGCAGTACACAGACCATTTCCCTTGGATTGTGAGCTGGGAACCTGTTACCTTTAGTGCATGGGTATGGGTTGTAGACACAGTGGGGTAAATCTACACCTGAATACAATCCATTTGGGGAGTTTTTAAGTATCCATGATCTGAATACTAAGGTTTTCCAGATAGATTTGGACACCATAGTATGAAAGCCCTCAAATACCCATTTAAACTCTGATTCAACAAGTACTTAAGCATCCATACAAAATATATAAAGAAGTGTGTAGTCCCACTGAAATCAATTTTGTAGTCTTAAGGTTATGCACATGCTTCAGTGTTTTGCTAAATTTGGGTCTCAGAAGATAGAATACATTCAGATAAAAATAAGTGTGAGATCTCTCTAAGAAATATTTTAATTTATTTGGTCAATAGCATTTATTTTAAATATTCCCAGTTACCATGATTACATAATGGATCACAATGGCTTTGACAGAATCAATGTGAGATATCATCCAAATAATGCATATTCTAAAATCTTTGCTGACACACAGACATATTATCTGCATTATCAGCACATTGAATGGCCAAAGTGTCATCCTGCATTTTGAATTTCCCTATTTCAGTTGCTTTGATACACAATATTCATGTTACTTAAAATATTTGTGTATTTATAGCTATTCATCTTCAATCTGGTTCAAAAGTGATGAAGGAAAGGATGACATTTCTTCCATATTAAGATAGACAGTGCATTTCTTCTATCACTTCAGGTAATATGTTAGTCAAGTACTACAATTTTTGCAGTTCACTGTTTATATTATTAATATCTGTGTTATAAGAAGTGTACTGTTGAATTGTCAAGAATAATTTGTTGCCAGATGTTAGGCTAATTTGCCAGCTGTCATATTTTAATCATTTTTATTTGGCTAAAATGTGATACTTAACTTTTATGGTAAATCAAGAAAAATAGTAGAACTTATTTCATGTTACAGGAGCTAAGTAAAAAGCAGTGATTTCAGTATTTTGAAGTGAGGGCCCAATTCTGAAGACCTATTTGTTTGTTTGCCGCTGCAAAATCCTGCCTCAGCGCGTCATTGTGGTGCAGTGTTGACCCTGGCTGTCTGACAGCAATGGTAGTGGGGCGTATGCCCTGGTAGGTCTAACCATGCTACAAAGGTTTCAGACTATCCAATCCAGGGAGGGGGATTCCTCTCTCAGAGGAAAGAATGCTTTTCCTTCTCCTTAGAGGTTGAAGCCTAGCTAAGTTTGAGGAGACGTGCATGCCTGCCTGTCTAGCCAGTGGGATGGCTTGAAGTTAACAGCTAAAACAACATGAGTAAATGGGTCTTAGTTCCCTGCGCATCATTGAACCATTCTATGGTGGCAGAGTGGAAACTGAGTGATGCGAGGTTGCTACAAATGTCAGGTGCTAGGCCAACATGGAAAAGGACAACACTCGTTGTGTGTACTTACAAGTGTAGGTTGCTGGCAAGGGAGGAAACATTAAACTATCTGATGGAGGAGAAGAAAAGTATAAGATGCAATATCCTCGGTGTCTGCAAAACCCAATGAAAGAAGGAGTTGGAAGTCAACTGGAAGGATGGAAGTGCTGTGAGGCTCGGAAAGGGAGATGGTGCTAGAAATGTTGGAGGAGTCGGATTTATTGTCTGTAAGGATTGGTCTTTGAAAGTCATATCATGCCAGCTATATTATCACGTATTGGTGTGCTGTATCTTCAGATGGAGTCAAAAGCTACCTTCAAGGTCATCCAGGCCTATGCTCCCACAAATGAGGACGAAGAAGTGGAAGAATTCTACCAACAGCTCAAAAAAGCCCTCACCCAAAAGTCCATGTATGCTCCCATCATCATGATGGGAGATTTCAATGCCAAGGTCGGGCAAGGGAAAACTGGCTAAAAGTTCATAGGGAGATACAGCAGCAGCAAAAGGAATGAAAGAGGAAAAAGGCTGGTAGCAATGGAAGAAACGAAAGAAATGTACATGGCAAACACCTGGTACAAAAAGAAGACCACAAGAAGGTGAACATGGATCATGCCAAACGCGAAGAGCAAGAATGAAATTGACTATATTTTAGTCAATAAAAGGTGCATCGTTCAAGACATCTTTGTGGTGCAGCCTTTCAACACTGGCAGTGACCATCGCCTGTTTAGAGCGAAGTTGATTTTCAATGAAGTGGTGGAAAAGAAGGCGTTACAGATGGCAAACAGGAAACATCAGCCGAAGACATTTGATGAAGCAAAACTGAAGAAAGAGATTTCTGAGTTTGACTGGAACCAGATGGAAAAGTGTGATGAGGACTACAATATCTTTGCTGACATTGTTAAACATTTTGGACGAACATGGAGAAGAATGGCAAGAGTATGAGAAGAATAGCGGACTTGTTGTGATCAGCGCAGTCTTAACGACATCTGAAGAGCGATCGATCCAGGTAATCCAGATATTTGTTTGTTCATTGGACAAAATCACAATTGATCTAAATGGATATTTTTTGAGTAAGAAAGGAGAGCCTCATGTTACTTAAGCAAGTGATCTTTATTCATGGGAATCATTCTAGTTAAATCCATGAGATCTCTTGTGTGAGAAAAGGTTAATTATGTGAGTAAGGGTATAGTAATGGGCTGTAAGCCCTGATACCTCTAAACACATAAGCATGTGCATAAATTTACTACTGAAGTCAGTGAGACTAAGCCCATGCTTTAAATTGAATACATGCTTAAGAGCTTTGCTAGATAGGGTCCAGAGCATTCAGCCCATTGCAGGATTGAGCCATAACTGAACGTGGAGCAAGGGGCAGGTGGGAATATAAATAATGAATTTGTTAGACACACTTGATTTGTTTAAATATTAATATTGAAATGTAGTAGTTCTTCACTTACAAAATGAGAGGATGAAGGAGTGCAATAGATTAAATTTATTTGAATTTTAGTAAAGCATTTGATTTTGTGCCATCCACAATATTATTGTCAATGTTAATTAAACTTGGTTTGGACAGGAACATTCTCTTGTAGACTATGAACTGACTCAAAGATCATAAATAAAGGGCAACAATAAAGAGTAATCAATCAAATTGTAAGGAGGAGTTCAGTGGGTTACCACAGTAATTGGATTTAGATCTGGTTTTATTTCACATTTTCACTCTAAAAACCTGGAGAAGCAGTTATGTTGGAAGGACTCTGGGGTGATAATGGGGAGCTAATTTAGACATGCATTTGTGATATGGCAGCAGAAAAGAATGTGACTTGGGACTGAACACGTGAAGACATCAGGTAATAAACTATTTTAATGACTGCTGTGATTGCACCTCGGTATTATGTACCCCACACTACCAGAAACATAGCAACATATAAGAGTGAGCACAGAGCAGAGCAACAAATTTACCAGGGTTGGGATGTTACATTGATTTATGAGGAGAGACTAAATGCAATAAATATGTGTAGCTTGGGTGATAGATGACAAAGAGGGGACACAATCATTGACAAAAAACACTTGAAGGTTGTGTTTGCTATGGATGGAGGGAAATTCTCTATGGAATAAAACTAGGTGTAGACAGATGAAATTAAGAAAGGGGAAATAAGCTGCTTGTAGTCTGAAAATCAAGGAAAAACTTCCTGATAGTGAGATGTAGAATATGAGGCTGTGGAATAGTCTGTCAAGGGAAATGAAAAGACTCAACTCAACAATTGGCCATGTACTGTACTGGCGGGGATATTGAATGGAGTGATATTTTTTATATTTAATTTCTATAATTCCCTAGGCCACATTTTGAGCTTACTTATGCCTGTGACTCCTTTTATTATTATTGTTCATGTATTTGAATAAAACCTGTGTCTAGAGGCCTTAGCCAAGTTCAAGGCCACATTATACTAGGCACAGTATATACACAGGATAAAAAGAAAAGGAGTACTTGTGGCACCTTAGAGACTAACAAATTTATGTGAGCATAAGCTTTTGTGAGCTACAGCTCACTTCATCGGAATGCATTCTTTTTGCGAATACAGACTAAGATGGCTACTACTCTGAAATCTGTCATTACACAGGATAAGAGACCTGACCTGACCTGAGGAGCTTCCAGTCTATACAGACAGAACAGGCAAAGAATTGGAGAAAAGAAATTATCCGCATTATACAAGTGACAAACTAAGGGCAGGTCTACACTACCGCTTCACTCAATATAATTTATGCCACTCAGGGATGTGCAAAAAGACCCTCCCCCTTGCCCCCCCGCCCCCAAGCAACATTAGTTACAGTGACCTAAGCGCTATTCACACCAGCGCTGTTGGTGGGAGACGCTCTCTCACCAACATAGCTTCCACCTCTTCCGCTGTTCAGGGAGGTGGAATAATTTTGCCAATGGAAGAGTGCTCTCCAGTCCGCATAGAGCATCTTCACCAGACGCACAACAGCAGTTGCATCGGTGCTAACCAATCTTCCTCTTCTGTTACAGATGATGGATTTTGTAGGTGTGACTAAAGATGACATTTGGCTTTATGATTATGTGGCTGTAAGTGGGGCATGCAGGAGGGAATATTCAAATCACTGCATCTGAGGATTGTAAGGGAATCTCCTATCACTTTAACTATTTGACTCTTTTACTGTGACTTGAAAATGAATACACAACGTTTGAATGTTTACCCCATATGGTGTCAGTAGCTTTTGCGTAGCTGGAGCCCAGAACCCTATTGACACCTCAATCTAAATTCACTGGACTACCAAACAAAACCACTAAATGGAAAGGCAGACATCACAGAAACAGGTTCAGCTTTGTTAGAATCAACTTTACTGTACTACTGATGAGGTTATTCAAGCATTTTCTATTATGCTTACTATGTTGCTCTTGTTCATGTATTAACCCCATGGTGCTAGTAGTCAGCACATTATCTGAAAGCTTCCTGGTGGGATATTTGGACCACTAGTGACAAGCAGTTCAGAAAGTTGTAGAACAAGTTAGAATGTTACTATGGGGTGATTTTATAGTCAAAGCTACACTGAATTTATTGCCTTCTATGATTCGCAGGTAGTCAGCAACACAGGATGATCCACTGTGCTTGTTGACTGAACAACAAATTTCTGTAACTATTGAAAAAGGAAAAGAAAAGAAAAAAGAAAAAGAAAGCATACATTGTCCATTAGGTTGCTAAATTTCCCTGTGTTTTCCCCAGTGTAGCATGCCATGTTGTTCATGATGTTACTGATACATCATATCAGACAGCAGACAGAGAAGAGTAACCAGTGCTTTATTTTACAAGACACAAACCTCATATAAATATACACAGTTTAAAAGCAAGGCATTGTAATGTAGATAAAAGCTAGGACTAGGGGCCCTATAAAGGTAGCCAGCCAGTCAGGCAGCGGCACAGACAGCTGCAGCGGCACAGGAGCTAGCAAACAGAGCTCTAAACAGGGGAGTTTGAGTGGGAGTTCTGTTGGAGGAGAAGGTAGTTGTACTTGGTTTTGTATTTTTAGTATTTGTATTTGTATTTGTGTGTGTAGGGATTTTGTGCTGGGAGAGCAGCTGAGCCTGATTAGGGGGTGGGGCTTTGTGCTGAGAGAGCAGCTGAGCCCTGCCTAGGGGGTGGGGCTTCTGACTAGGGGCCCTATAAAGGTAGCCAGCCAGTGGCACAGACAGCTGCAGCAGCACAGGAGCTAGCAAACAGAGCTCTAAACAGGGGAGTTTGGTTTGTGGTGCTTGTTTGGGGTTTGCTTTTGCTGGGGGGGGTGGTCTTTTTGGTGTGGCTTGTGTTTCCCAGATTAACAGGATTTAGGTGGGAAGGAGATGACAGATACAGAGGCAGCTGTGGGAGTGACTCCTGCAGTGAAAGACACATTGAGGATGACTGGATGTAGAAGCTGTGGTATGTACATGATCCTGGAGGGGGGAACCGGTAAGAGTTTTTTCTGCATGAAATGCCGTCTGATAGAGCTGATGGAGGAAAAGATCCGAGGTTTGGAGATGCAGGTGGAAAGTCTGGTTGAGTTTAGGAAGGGGTTTGAGCAGATGATGGAGCAAAGATATGAGGTATCTGAAGGGAAAAGCTCAGACTCGCAGATGGAAGCAGGGCTGGGGAATTTTGAGGTGAGACTGGATGAGGAAAGTGGTCAGTGGAAACATGTGACTCAAAGAACCAGGCAGAGAAAAAGACGGCCTAGTGAAGGAGAAATAGAGCTTAGGAACAGGTTTGCAGAGTTGGAAAATGAAGAAGGGGCTCAGCAGGTAGTCGCTGAAGGTGGAAGGGTAAGGAAGAAGAGAAGAGAGGCTAGCCCTATAGAAAAAGGGGAAGAGTCAAGGGAGACTACACCAAATATGAGCCCCAGGAGGATACAGGATGGGTTGAAGAGGATTGTAAGGGAAAATAGGAATGGAAAGAACTTGCAGCCAGAGGGAACAGGGGTGAGACTGGAGAATAGCACTGTCACCAGGAAAAGGCAGGTCTATGTGATCGGGGACTCTTTATTGAGAAGAATAGACAGGGCTGTAACTAGAGCTGATCCTGAGAATAGAAGGGTGTGCTGTCTTCCGGGTGCTAAGATACGGGATGTAGACCTGAGGTTGAAAAGGATCCTCAAGGGAGCGGGAAAGAATCCCCTAATTATCCTTCATGTGGGAACAAATGATACATCCAGATTCTCGCTGGAAAGGATCAAGGGAGACTATGCTAGGCTGGGGAAGACACTTAAGGAAATTGAGGCTCAGGTGATCTTTAGCGGGATCCTTCCTGTTCCTAGAGAAGGGCAACAGAGGTCTGACAAGATTATGACTGTCAACAGATGGCTTAGGCAGTGGTGCTATAAGGAGGGCTTTGGGATGTATGGCCACTGGGAGGCATTCACGGACAGAGGTCAGTTCTCTCAGGATGGACTTCATCTGAGTAGGGAAGGAAATAGACTTCTAGGATCGAGGCTGGCACAACTGATAAAGAGAGCTTTAAACTAGGAATTGGGGGGAGATGGATGAGAGATGTCCAGAAAATCTCCATGCCAGATTTTAGCATTGAGAGGGAAGAAGATGAAGTAAGAAAGGATACAGCCATGGGTAGGAGAATGTATATAAGGAGTGAGGGCAGTGTGGATACTAGTCTAATAGGTTATACTGGCTGTAGAATGACTGTGCCTAATAGGGTACAAAATGTGAGCGAGGCCAAACAGCAAAAATTAAGATGTTTGTACACCAATGCGAGGAGTCTAGGTAACAAAATGGAGGAACTAGAGCTACTGGTGCAGGAAGTGAAACCAGATATTATAGGGATAACAGAAACATGGTGGAATAGTAGTCATGACTGGACTACAGGTATTGAAGGGTATGTGTTGTTTAGGAAAGACAGAAACAAAGGTAAAGGGGGTGGAGTAGCATTGTACATCAACGATGAGTTAGAATGTAAAGAAATAAGAAGCGATGCAATGGATAAGACAGAGTCCGTCTGGGCAAAAATTACATTGGGGAAGAAAACTAGTACAGCCTCTCCTACGATAGTGCTTGGGGTGTGCTATAGACCTCCGGGATCTAATTTGGATATGGATAGAGCCCTTTTTAATGTCTTTAATCAAGTAAATACTAATGGAAACTGCGTGATCATGGGAGACTTTAACTTCCCAGGTTTCAGAGTAGCAGCCGTGTTAGTCTGTATTCGCAAAAAGAAAAGGAGTACCCGTGGCACCTTAGAGACTAACAAATTTATTAGAGCATAAGCTTTCGTGAGCTACAGCTCACTTCATCGGATGCATTTGGTGGAAAAAACAGAGGAGAGATTTATATACACACACACACAGAGAACATGAAACAATGGGTTTATCATACACACTGTAAGGAGAGTAATCACTTAAGATAAGCCATCAGCAGCAGCAGGGGGGGGAAAGGAGGAAAACCTTTCATGGTGACAAGCAAGGTAGGCTAATTCCAGCAGTTAACAAGAATATCAGAGGAACAGTGGGGGGTGGGAGGGAGAAATACCATGGGGAAATTGGGGGTGGGTGGGAGGGAGAATACTATTTCCCCATGGTATTTCTCCCTCCCACCCCCCACTGTTTCTCTGATATTCTTGTTAACTGCTGGAATTAGCCTACCTTGCTTGTCACCATGAAAGGTTTTCCTCCTTCCCCCCCCCCTGCTGCTGCTGATGGCTTATCTTAAGTGATCACTCTCCTTACAGTGTGTATGATAAACCCATTGTTTCATGTTCTCTGTGTGTGTGTATATAAATCTCTCCTCTGCTTTTTCCACCAAATGCATCCAATGAAGTGAGCTGTAGCTCACGAAAGCTTATGCTCTAATAAATTTGTTAGTCTCTAAGGTGCCACGGGTACTCCTTTTCTTTTAACTTCCCAGATATAGACTGGAGGACCAGTGCTAATAATAATAATAGGGCTCAGATTTTCCTAGATGCGATAGCTGATGGATTCCTTCATCAAGTAGTTGCTGAACCGACTAGAGGGGATGCCATTTTAGATTTAATTTTGGTGAGTAGCGAGGACCTCATAGAAGAAATGGTTGTAGGGGACAATCTGGGCTCAAGTGATCATGAGCTAATTCAGTTCAAACTAAATGGAAGGATTAACAAAAATAAATCTGCAACTAGGGTTTTTGATTTCAAAAGGGCTGACTTTCAAAAATTAAGGAAATTAGTTAGGGAAATGGATTGGACTGAAGAACTTATGGATCTAAAGGTAGAGGAGGCCTGGGATTACTTTAAATCAAAACTGCAGAAGCTATTGGAAGCCTGTATCCCAAGAAAGGGGAAAAAATTCATAGGAAGGAGTTGTAGACCAAGCTGGATGAGCAAGCATCTTAGAGAGGTGATTATGAAGAAGCAGAAAGCATACAGGGAGTGGAAGATGGGAGGGATCAGCAAGGAAAGCTACCTAATTGAAGTCAGAAGATGTAGGGATAAAGTGAGAGAGGCTAAAAGTCGAGTAGAGTTGGACCTTGCAAAGGGAATTAAAACCAATAGTAAAAGGTTCTATAGCCATATAAATAAGAAGAAAACTAAGAAGGAAGTGGGGCCGCTTAACACTGAGGATGGAGCGGAGGTTAAAGATAATCTAGGCATGGCCCAATATCTAAACAAATACTTTGCCTCAGTCTTTAATAAGGCTAAAGAGGATCTTGGGGATAATGGTAGCATGACAAATGGGAAGGAGGATATAGAGGTAGATATTACCATATCAGAGGTAGAAGCGAAACTGAAACAGCCTAATGGGACTAAATCGGGGGGCCCAGATAATCTTCATCCAAGAATATTAAAGGAATTGGCACCTGAAATTGCAAGCCCATTAGCAAGAATTTTTAATGAATCTGTAAACTCAGGAATAGTACCAAATGATTGGAGAATTGCTAATAATTTCTATTTTTAAGAAAGGAAAAAAAAGTGATCCGGGTAACTACAGGCCAGTTAGTTTGACATCTGTAGTATGCAAGGTCCTGGAAAAAATTTTGAAGGAGAAATTAGTTAAGGACATTGAAGTCAATGGTAAATGGGACAAAATACAACATGGTTTTACAAAAGGTAGATCGTGCCAAACCAACTTGATCTCCTTTTTCGAGAAAGTAACAGATTTTTTAGATAAAGGAAATGCAGTGGATCTAATTTACCTAGATTTCAGTAAGGCATTTGATACCGTGCCACATGGGGAATTATTAGTTAAATTGGAGAAGATGGGGATCAATATGAACATCAGAAGGTGGATAAGGAATTGGTTAAAGGGGAGACTGCAACGGGTCCTACTGAAAGGCGAACTGTCGGGTTGGAGGGAGGTTACCAGTGGAGTTCCTCAGGGATCGGTTTTGGGACCAATCTTATTCTTTTTGTTACTGACCTTCCCACAAAAAGTGGGAGTGTGCTAATAAAGTTTGCAGATGATACAAAGCTGGGAGGTATTGCCAATTCAGAGAAGGATCGGGATATTATACAGGAGGATCTGGATTACCTTGTAAACTGGAGTAATAGTAATAGGATGAAATTTAATAGTGAGAAGTGTAAGGTTATGCATTTAGGGATTAATAACAAGAATTTTAGCTATAAATTGGGGACGCATCAATTAGAAGTAACGGAAGAAGAGAAAGACCTTGGAGTATTGGTTGATCATAGGATGACTATGAGCTGCCATTGTGATATGGCTGTGAAAAAAGCTAATGCGGTTTTGGGATGCATCAGGAGTGGCATTTCCAGTAGGGATAAGGAGGTTTTAGTACCATTATACAAGGCACTGGTGAGACCTCACCTAGAATACTGTGTGCAGTTCTGGTCTCCCATGTTTAAAAAGGATGAATTCAAACTGGAGCAGGTACAGAAAAGGGCTACTAGGATGATCCTAGGAATGGAAAACTTGTCTTATGAAAGGAGACTTAAGGAGCTTGGCTTGTTTAGCCTAACTATAAAAGAAGGTTGAGGGGAGATATGATTGCTCTCCATAAATATATCAGAGGGATAAATACAGGAGAGGGAGAGGAATTATTTCAGCTCAGCACCAATGTGGACACAAGAACAAATGGGTATAAACTGGCCACCAGGAAGTTTAGACTTGAAATCAGACAAAGGTTTTTAACCATCAGAGGAGTGAAGTTTTGGAATAGCCTTCCAAGGGAAGCAGTGGGGGCAAAAGATCTATCTGGTTTTAAGATTCTACTCGATAAGTTTATGGAGGAGATGGTATGATGGGATAATGGGATTTTGGTAAGTAATTGATCTTTAAATATTCAGGGTAAATAGGCCAAATCCCCTGAGATGGGATATTAGATGGATGGGATCTGATTTACTATAGAAAACTCTTTCCTGGGTATCTGGCTGGTGAATCTTGCCCATGTGCTCAGGGTTTGGCTGATTGCCATATTTGGGGTCGGGAAGGAATTTTCCTCCAGGGCAGATTGGAGAGGCCCTGGAGGTTTTTTTTGCCTACCTCTGTAGCATGGGGCATGGTTGACTGGAGGGAGGCTTCTCTGCTCCTTGAAGTTTTGAACCATGATTTGAGGACTTCAATAGCTCAGACATGGGTGAGGTTTTTCATAGGAGTGGTGGGTGACATTCTGTGGCCTGCGCTGTGCAGGAGGTCCGACTAGATCAGAATGGTCCCTTCTGACCTTAGTATCTATGAATCTATGACTCCCACGGGACCCAAACTGGAGCTACTGTGGTCTCTTACATAAACATAATGGGCCAAATTCATTCCTGATATAACCTCACTACCTTCAAGGGAGTTATTCCGGGGATTAATTTGGCTCCACGCAATTTAGGCCTTCTATTAAAAGTATAAATATAAGCGGGGAAAAAAGCATGTACTGCAAGATGTTGGGTATCCACAAAGTTCACAGAGCAGAAATTCAGGATCAGATGAACAAAAGTAGAGAAAAGATCCTATCTGGGTTGCCATGATTCTTATGCTGCCCTTATCCTATATTATGTGTTAAAGCATCCTGATTGGGGATATAAGTTATAATTGCCTGTAATGACCACAAGGTAGCAAATAGCTAACCTAGGATTGCTGTAGCACATTGTTGTCCCTACTAAGCCACTTAGTAACCACACTGCCCCCTGTCCTTCTGTGTTGACCACAAGGTCAGATATAGTGTAGGAGCCTCAGCTGTACGTCAGGATCACACTTGCACTGCAGTGATGCTTAATAACTTAGCAAGCTTTTGCATCAAAAGTGAGCTGGTACTAGCATGATGCAAGTGCACACAAGGGTGTGGCCCAATACTTTTAAATACAAGAGCCAGGACAATCAAAATTAAGGCTGTGTTTAATCATCTCTATTTCATTTATCAGCAAATTTTCACCCTATGCTCCATGACAGAGGGAATTAAAGAAGTGAGGCTGTGTCCTGCTATTGACTTTTATGCAGAATCCCATTAACTTCACTGTGTCTTCAACATGTACTTAAATGGTAGTTCTCCCTGAGTAACAATAGTGGGGTGTAGTCCATAGTGCCCTTGTCATCGTGAGTGTCCAATTCTCTCCTTAAGACCCACCTCTATCAGTGATGCCTACAGGATCAGCAGGTCATGTTATGAGACGGCACTATTCCTCTTTCTCATAGCTCCTTTTTGCTACAGGAGCTGGCTGGAAAATGGAAAACCCTTCCAGAGGAAAAAATAGCATTTAAAAAAAAATCATAAACTAAGATGAAATGTTAAAAATGCACAAAGGGTTTTCAAGAAAAAAATCCATTTGGGGACTTTTTTGGATTCCTAGCTGCCCTTCTGGAAGCTCCTGTCAATTTCACAAGGGAAAACGACAAAAGCCTTCCAGCCCAGTTGATGTGGGGGCAGGCCATGCAGGGCATGACTCCACTGCAATGTAAGCTCAGGGTTAGCAGGACTTGAGTCCACAGATCCTGGGTCTGCAAGACCGGGACTTGAGCATCCATGCTGCATATTGACCTTAGGTTTAGAATTTCTGGGACCAGGCTCCATACCTGGGGCTCCAGCATTCACACGGCACTATGCAGACCTGAGTCAAACCACGATATTCCAAGCTCCCTATTGCCTTCCCATTCTGTGGCCCCTTTTCCTCCTTGTTCCTGGTGGTATGTGTGAAAACTTGACTGTCCATGTTACAGAAAGTTGTCGCACCCACCAAGTTCCCAATCCATCCTGCCAGGCCTTCTTTTGGGTTTGCAAGCTCCCGGCAACTAGAGCCAGCAACACAGAGGAGTCACTGCTTGAAAAGCTTCTTTTGCTTGCACTTCCACTCCTGTTTCAGCAAACAGGCAAAGCACCCATGAGATGACGGCACACATTCCAGTGGCAGTTTCTGACCTACTGAAGGTGCCTGATGGCAGAGGAGGAGGAGGGTGACAGACATGGAAGAATCCAACTGGATGCTGCTGCTAGTGACTCTAGATATAGCTGCTAATGCTCCCTGTGTAGACCGATGCCTTTCGTGCAGGGCCACAAGCAAACACTGGTGGGTTCATATTGTCATGCAGTCTTGATATGACCAGCCGTGGGTCCAAAACATTCTCTTGAAGAGAGCTGCATTTCTGGAGCTTTCTGGGGAGCTTGCCCTGACCCTCCAGTGTCACAACAGTTGCTTGAGGGCAGCCAAACAGGTCAAGCAGTGGGTTACTATAACCATCTGGAATCTGGCTATCCCAAACTGCTACAGGTCCATTGCTAACCAGTTCTGTGTTGGAAAGTCAACCAAAGGTAAAGTAGTCAAGGAGGTTTCAGAGGCATGTGATTTACCTAAAGGTGGTGTGCATAAACAATATCATTGAAGTAGCTGCTGGTTATGGGGTTTCCAAACTGCACGTGGGCCACTGATGGGAATCATTTGCCCTCCTCAGGGAACACATGAGTACATAAACCATAAAGTGAACTACTCCATTTTTATGGAAGCTCTTGTGGACCACAGGGGCCAATTTATGGACACCATCATGGGCTGCCCTGGAAAACGTCATGATACCTGGGTTTTCCAGTGATCAGGAGTCTACATTCATAGTAAGCGTGGGACACTATTCCCACCAAATGACATTGTCATAATGGGAGTTACTGTCCCCACTGTTATCCTGGGGAACCCCCACCCCAACATAAGCCTTGGCTCATGAAACCATATCCTAATCTCAGAAGGCCTGGAAAAAAAGGTACTGGCACTCAGCAGGTGCAGAACGACGGCTGAAAATCCATTTGTGAAATCCCGCTGACACTGTTTACAGACATGTCTGTATTCCTGTGTCATCAATGCTGTGTGCATTATTATGGCTTGCTGTGCTCTTCATAAACTTTGTGAAGCCAAAGGTGAGTCATCTGCCCCTGAATGAGGCTATGGCAGGAAAGAATTGCTGATCCAGTACACTCAACGGGAAAGTGCACCTATCACAGCTGGGGCAGGGTGCACCTGGGCAACACAAATCAGGGATGCTCTGTGTCCCCATATTATATTGCATGGACCAATGGAAGAGGGAGACTCATACGTTTCTGAATGTGAATGTACAGTCTTTATAGTAAATCAGGTACTGTCACATCACACAAGGAAATGTGTGTGGGGGGGATTGCCAGGCATTGTACTTATGAATGACATGACCGCATATAAAATGTGGGGGTGGGGAGCGAGTGGCAAGAAATTTGGATTTACAGTACAGCTTGATGTAGAGAAATGTATGGAAAGATTGTGTTTTGCATGCTAACTTCTCAGTTGTCCAGTAACATATGTTTACCTTTATTATTTGAAATATATGTTATATGATGTAATGAAGTGATGTCCGTAAAATTTCTAAATAAAATAAAAATCTTTATTTTTGAACATATTTTGGAAAAGCATAATATTAAACTATTACCAGGTAGGCCAGCTGCCATTAGCACAGCAAAATACTAGAAATAAACCAATACCAAAATCTTTAACTAAAACAAAGTGTGAGAACGTAGACACGAGTTCCAAACAATAGACCCCAAGTGTTGTGTCACTGTCCCCTGTCCCCACCATTATCCTTTCATTTTCTTCCATGTTTAGCACACACTTGATGCTGCTGCGGGAAGCGGGTGGAGTTGTTCATGGGGGCAGGTGGCTACATGGGAGTGGAGGCCTGACGGGGGAAGATGGTCAGCATGGGGGTGGAGGTAGATTTGCCTTGTTCAGGTGCTGTTAAGTCCCAATTGCATAGGTCAGCCAACCATAGAATTGTCCAAAGTGTTCCTGGTCTGCAGCACATGGAACAGTGGAAGGGACTCAGGAGGTGGTGGCTGTGCAGCAAGACACTGTATTCTGGTGGCCATAAGAGTAAGCAGCCTCTCAAACAGATCTTTCTGCTGGGCTCTATCTTCTTCCCACAGCCAGTGTTCCTGCACCAGAAACTGCACTGCCAGCCTCTCCTCTGTCCTCTCGCTCTGCAGCCTGACTGCATTTCCCCTTGCCTTTCTAATAACCGTGAACCCTTCTCTCTAGAGCACTGCACCTGTTTATTGGCTCTGTCCAGAATGTCCACCAGAAGTTCATCACAGAAATGCTTCCACTTGGACAGGTCCATGACTGCTCCACATCCCTCCTTCGGGGGGCTCACATTGCTGAGCTGGGAGAACCAGCCTAGCTCAAAGGGCCTAAAAGCAGACATCAAACAGTCCATTATTGTTTGAGTACTTCACAACAGGTTTAGAGCATCCCCAGGCAAAAAGCCTTGTGGGATATCAAGGCCAAAAAATTATACTTTGTAAAACAGAGCTCAGTATATTCTGAGAGGAAAGCCTGAACTCCCAGAATTTCCTTGAACAAAATTCAGTTAATCACAGTGAAAAGACCACACAGGCAATGGTAAGTTACAATCAGAGCCGGTGGTGGGCATAAGCAGACAAAGCAATTGCTTAGGGCCCCGAGTCCTAAGGGGGGGAATCAATCTAAGTTACGCAATTTCAGCTACGTGAATAACATAGCTGAAGTCGACGTACTTAGACCTACTCATTGCGGTGTCTTCACTACAGTGACTCGACTGCTGCCAGTCCCCCCGTCGACTCCACCTGCGCCTCTGGCGGTGGTGGAGTACAGGAGTCGACGGGAGAGCGCTCGGGGGTCGATTTATCGCATCTGGACTAGACTCAATAAATCGACCCCTGCTGGATCGATCGCTGCCTGCCGATCCAGCGGGTAGTGTAGACATACCCTTGGTCTCCTCAGGGACCAGTTTGAGGACCAGAGTCATTTTGGCATCCAGAGTCATCCAGTGCTTGCTGGCTCCCCTCCACTTCTGTACTGGATTCAGGGGTGACAAAATCACCATCCCAGCTGACCAGGCTTTCTTGAAGCACTGTGCTCAGTGCAGTACCCAGCTCAGGCTTGGTGCTGTACCAACATCATTCACTTGTAGGAGGGGCAGGATGACAGCATGTTCCCAGAGGTGCAGTTCACATCCCTGGCTTTCTGGTAGTCAGTCTGCTCCCTGCATTGGTCACTGGTCTGATGAATCCCCAACACTGCCAGCTGCTTTGCTGTTATCTAGTCTGTTTTGTCATTCCTGGAACTCTTGCTAAAATCAAACTGTTTGCTCACCTTACAATAGAAATTAACCAAAATCTGTCTGTGATCCCATGCCCAGCTGGCAACATGCATAGCAAAGGATTTCTTTGTGTCACTGACCATTACAAATACAGTGGAAGGTTCACTCTGCTTGCAGCTGAATGGTCAGAACAAAATGGAAGGATTAAATGCCGAGCAGCTGTACTTGAGAGCCAGGGGTATTGCTTCCATTTCCTGGGAATCCTTTGGCCATTCTTGAGATAGAAAGGGCAAAGAAAACTGCCCCATGGGATTGTGGGATAGCGTTGGTGGCTTCTGAGGACACAAGTCTGGGGGCCTAGGCCTGAGCTGTGTCCACAGTGTCAAATGATGAAATTTAAGCCTGAGCCCCAGCGGGACTTGAGTTCAAACCCTCCACACCTGCAGTGTCCTGTGGCCAGGGCCAGGGCCTGAGCCTCAGTATGAGTTAGACCAACGGTTCTCAAACTGTCAGTTGGGGCCCCAAAGTGGGTCGTGACCCTGTTTTAATGGGGTCACCAGGACTGGCATTAGACTTGCTGGTGCCCGGGGCTGAAATCAAAGCCTGAGGGCTTCAGCGTTGGGCAGCAGGGCTCAGGCTTTGGCTTCAGCCCTGGATGGCGGAGCTCAGGTTACAGCCCGCCCACCCAGGGTTGAAGATCTCAAGTTTTGGCTTTGACCCCCATCCAGGGCAGCAGAGCTCGGGCTTCAGTCCCTCTTCCCGAAGTCATGTAGTAATTTTTGTTGCTAGAAGGGGGTCGCAGTGTAACGAAGTTTGAGAAACCCTGAGTTGGACAGAATTATGTGTAGATAGAAGGGGTTGGGCTTGGCCTTGAGTCTGAGCCTGCACTTACATTGTAGTGTAGACATACCCTCAGCCTCCCTATCTTACCCCCCAGCTCTGGAGCCATAGAGGCAGACAGTCCAGCCACTAAGCCCACCCTCCAGCCCCAGGCTGGAGAGGCTTCACACTTCAGCTCTCTATCTATCTGGCCTGGAACCAGTAGGGAAGCAGAGAGTCAGGACATTCAGAGTCAGCGCCTCTCCTGGAAGACTTTGGTCAATTTCTCTGACAGAAAGTGAAGATGACAAGAGCCTTCCAGGTGGGGAGCTGTTATTTCAATTTTCCCAACGGAAAATCAATTTTTTCAGCAAAATTCAAATTTCTCCTTGGTATTATTTGTTGGAAAATCATCTTGACCAAAAAGAAAATCAACCACCTCAAATTCCTACTCCTTTTTGCCCTACCTTCCCCCCATTTAAACAAACAAACAAAAATCAAATACAACACGAGTAACTAACAAAACTGTGGCAATCCTTCATTATATACATTTGCTTGTATATCCCTCTACCTTTCATTGGTTTGTGTCTTTAGACTGTAAGCCATGCCTGGCAGGGAATGTCTCTTTTCTGTATGTCCAGCACGCAGCACATAATGGGTGCCAATCCCAATATGGGTCTTTTGGTAGGATCATAATATAAATATTTACTATCAATAATGATATTAATAATTTCATGTATCTGTGAAACTCATGTCAATATAGAATTTGGATGAAAGTTTTGGTACAAATCCTGTGGAATCCTCATTATTTTGTGTGGAATCACAAAGTCCCTGAAGTGGAAAATCCTTGTGTGATGCAGTATATATACACAAAGAGATCAGTTACCTTTTGCCTAAGACAAGAGGTTTATTTTATTTGCCTTGTGTCTCAAAGAAAAAAAAGACAGTATAGTTGCTTTTATACCAGAGCTTTGCACTAATATTTGTTCAAATGTTTAAATGAATTCATTCTGAGTGCACCCAGTCATTGTTCACTTTATAGAGAAAGTCTTACATATAATCTTACAGATATAGTCTTTGGAGCAGGAACTATTCTTTTCTATATGTTCGTACCATGACCAGTACAAAAGTACATCCATCATGATTGGGAAACATGGGTGTAACTGCAATACAAATAATTATAATAACAATAATTAATAGATTCATAGGATTTAAGATCAGAGGAGGCCATTAAATCCTCTGCTGTGAGTTCCTGTATGTCACAAGATATTAAATTTCACCCAGTTACCCCTGTATTGAGCCCAATAATTTGTGCATGGCTAACACATAACTACCAAAAAATGGTATCCAGTCTTGGATTTCAAGACACTGAGAGGTGGAGAATCCACTATTTCCCTGGGCAGTTTGTTCCAAAGGTTAATCACCCTCATTGTTAAAAAATCATGCCTTATTTCTAATTTGAGTGTGTCTGGCTTCAACTTCCAGCCATTTGTTCTTTGTTTATGCCTTTCTCCCCTAAATTAAAGAGGCCAATATTTTCTCTCTGTGAAGATACTTACACATCATAATCAAGTCACCTCTGAGTCTTCTCTTTGATAAACTAAGTGGAGCACTTTAAGGCTCTCACTGTAAAGCATTTTTAGCTCTTTTTGGGCTTTTTTTCTTCACCCTCTCCAATTTGTCAACATCCTTTTTAAAAGGTGGCAGTATTAGTATTCCAGGATCAGTCTCACCAATGCCATACCCAGTCACCTCCCTACTCTGAGGGCAAGTATGCACTACTGCGCTATATTGGTGTAGCTACATTGGTGCAACAGCACTGTCATAGCGCATCTGGTGAAGACATGCTGTGCTGATGGGTGAGCACTCTCCTGTTGGCATAATTACTCCACCTCCGCAAGAGGCAGAAATTATGTTAGCGTGAGGGCACAGTGTGGATACCATTTTAAGTCAATGAAACTTACGTTGCTCAGGAGGTGTCATTTTCACATCCCCTGAGCAACGTAAGTGACATCGACTTAAGCGGTAGTGTAGATCAGCCCTTTTTCACCACTCCCCTTTTTGCCAGACCATTGCACTGGGAGCTCATGTTGAGTTGTCCATCCACTGTGACCCCTGGATCAGAATTACTGCTTTCCAGGATACAGTCCCCCATTCTGAATGTGTGGCCTGCATCCCTTGTTCCTAGTGACATCACTATTAACAGTTTTACCTTTTCTAGCTAGCTATATCATTACCAGGATTTTTTCATTCCTAATACACTTTAAAAACTCCTTATTGCCCTGGGCCCTGCAAAACAGGGATTTTTTCTACACTTCATAACTTTAAATGTATATTGATTACTACTTCCCCATTTTTCAATTTGTTATATTTTGCTTTTTTAAACTTTAGTTGCTCCCTTCACTTCACCATTGAACCAAGGTGGGCTTTTAGTCAAAGTTGTGCTCTTTCTTGATTGTGGAATCATGCTTTTTTGGCCATCTAAAAAACCCTTCTTGAACTCCCAATTTTCATTCACTTTTTTCTGTCTAAATTTTTTCCTCCTAGTCAATTTTGCTCATAATTTTCCTCATTTTTGGAATATCAGCCCTTTTGAAGCACCACGTATATATATTATTGGTTGGGACTGTCTTTTTTTTGCCCACATTGAATGTAATATGGTCATGATCACTGCTCCTCCAGGCAATCACCAACTTTCAGTATAATAATGATACTAAATCCATTTGTTCACAAGAATGTTCACAGAAATAGTGATTTTTAAGCACATATAGAAGAATATTCACAAAAAGCATACTTTGAATTCATAAGAAGTATTTGCCCTGGCAACCTGATTCTAACTATTATGTCCGTCACAGGACTGATCGACTGCCATCTGAAATGAATGTGTTTCCTTCCACTGACTTTAATGTGCATTCGATCAGGTGCCAAATCAGAAAATGCAAATTAACCATGGGCTAGATGCTGAAAATGGAATCGTCTAGGTTCCTCCTTGTCCCTGCATATAACCCCATAAAGACAATGGATCGCTACATGAGGCAAATCCATTTGCAGGATCCACGTCAAAAATGTATCCAGTAAAAACAATTTGAACTTTGAAAAATGAATACCCTAGGGAAGCTGCTTGTGAATAAGTTACAGGCCAAGAATAATTTCCTGAAACTATTCAGTGAATAATTTTGAATAAAGAATACATTTGAGAAAATTGTGGTGTTTGCGCACCATTCATGCAAAGAAAAAGGAGATATATTCATCAGGTACCTGTTACAATTATTCACCCAAGCTTTACTTATCACCCTGATAACAGGGAGAATTGGCCCCTTTAACATTTTCTCAAGTTCTGACAATGGTTTCTTTTCATACTCTAGAATGATGTGTGTTTATTATTTCTGTAGCTGTGATACTGACCCATCTACCCAAGAGTTATTTTATTTTGATTTTACATATTGCAAATATCTGACATTTCTTACCTATTTTTATATTTAATTTTAAAAGCACAAGGTAGAGACAGAAAGCTGAATAAGGAAATACATCAGGATCTTTAGGGACATTTTTTGCTAGGTATAGAAATGATTGTCATAAAAAATTAGTGACTATATTAAATATGTCAGTATATTTATTATAACAATTAAAATAGCAAAAGCTTAATAACTAATGAACCTGGAGAGACCTTTGTTTTCTAATAAATTTGGCAATAAAAGATTATTTTTGACAGAAATGTTTATCATGAGCTGCCTAGTACCATTGTAGCTAGCTGTTGTACTTAATAAATGATGATAAATACATCTCCCTTGTAGAAGACTAGCTTAAATACGTGTTGCAAAGTCTTGAGAAATTGTACCCAAGTCTAATTAAATGTGTCTAATTAAAACTGTGTAGATAGGAAAGAAATTAATGGCTTCATTTGTACTATTTGTTTATTTCATTGTCAAGTGTACTGATATAATTGCAGTGCAAAGAAGAAATCATCAAAATTGTCTTTTACCCTATTGATTTTCTATTATAGAAATCCATAGCCATGTTTTCATGTTCTCTATCTTTTAAAGCACACAAAACTAGCTAAATAAGATCTTGACCAGATTTTTTTTCATAACTATAAGAGTGAGAATATATTTATTGACCAAACTGAAGGCTAAGCTTCAATTAGGCATTCCAAATATATTTAGTGAGATATTGAAAAGCCATAATGCTTCAGCCCACATGGTTCACCAAAAGCTATGAACAAAATAAATTATAATAGAAGCAGAAGGAGGATTCAGATGGTATGCTTACAACTTGTGACTTAAGCTGGGATGAAATATTGCTCCCACCCTGGGTTGTGTACAGTTTGTGTCGCGGAAAAATAGCCTTTTATTAAAAACCTTTTATAATTGCTACAGACTCACATGATATGAGTAAAGGACTCAGTGAAATTAAAGCTAGATATACACATCTCTTTCTTTCCAGGGTCAGGCTTACAGTTCTCTGGGTTTATGTGAAGTTCTTTATTATCCAGGGGGACAAGATAATGGGGCAGAGACTATGTGTAGTCTCCTCCACCATTGGTTCCATTGCCTGGAGGGGGAATTGATTCCCATTCTGTTCCCAGTGCCAAGTGGGAGAAATTCGGTTGGTGTGTTGACAAATCTGTGATACTTCCGAAGGTTAAGAGGCAAATTCACCACCCTGATTCACTCTTTTTGAAGTGAATGCAAAAGCAGTTAAAACTCTCTGGGTGTCCCCAGCAGGCACAGAGATGATGGAGTCAACTGCTGTGCTTCCATCCCCATTGCTCTGCTTCTCTAACCTGAGCCAGATAGCTATGGTCTCCAAGGGCAATTGTGATTTCAGCCACCATGAGGCAGTACGGTGGCTCAAGAGGATGCAGTGTCATGTCTAACTAGCCAGAGAACAAACGTTTTGATCTGATAATGTCAAAACCTTTTATTTCCATTCCTAATTGATCATTTTGGTTTGGAGCTGAAAATTTTAGGTTTTGGGGGCATTTGTTTTTTTTGACAAAAACTTGAAAGCAAAGACTTTTTATGAAAAACTTCATTCAGTAAAAACCCAATTTCCCATTAAAAACAGTTTAGATGGAAAATTTTCAACTAGCCCTAATAGGGAGCCAGAACCAGCTCCCTGGTGTCTCATGCTGTAATCTGGACACAGCAGAAATTCTGTCCCTAGGGCACTATCTGAAGGCTGTGCTACACTGCAATACACAAAGTTTTGCAGCCTGGGTGAGCAGAAACACATGGGCAATTGGAATGTGTTTGAAAGTCCTTACATTAGAGACATTTGTTAGAGCTAGCTAGACTAATGGCTTATTTACTGCCCAAATTAGAGCAATTAATCTGAACCTTTAAAATCAGAACAAAAAAGCTTCACTAAAATGCAAGGCCTTGAGTATAACAATTTTCTTGAAGGGTAGGAGACTAATCATGTTTCTCGGTGAGTGCTTTTCTTTTTCTCTGCTTACCTGCTTCTGAGAAATACTGGCACATTCAATAAAAAAACATCAATCTCCGACTCCTGACAGTGTGACAACTTGGTCTCTTTCTCTTGGTATCATTCTCTTCCCAGGAGTTCTAGGACCGTTACTAGTGCTTAAGTGCTATTCACACAGACCAGCAAAATGGAAGGGTGAAATTCTTATTCAATAGAATATATAAAAGGCAAAAAAGACCTTTGTGAGCACAGAGTTAAGGTTTCCCAGGGACAGCACATGTCCTTCCAAAATATCCAGTTCAGCAAAACTCAAACTTCAGAAAACCAGTAAATGCAGAGTTAAGGCACATGCCCATGTAACCTTGAGTCTGCCCTCTGGAGCTGGCAATAGTCACTGGGATTTATCTGCATGCACTGCAGCTGCATTCAGTTTGTGAGTTGTGGTTGTTGAATGGCTGAGACAGTAGAAGGGGCAGGTTGGTAGAGGTGTGTCTGTGAACTGCGGAGATAGGAATTAGTTTGAGGTGTCACAGAGCTGTGATTGTGTAATGGGGAGATCAGGGTTGTGCCCACCCCATGTATGAGAGCAAAGGAAAGGGGGACATATATGCCAAGGAGCTAGTCTGTATCATTTTATTTCAAAATTGTATAGGTTGTCTCACTAGTGAGGCACTGAGGGTAGAGGGGTTCTTGCCACTGGAATTGTCGGTAGTGAGGAGGGATGTGAGAGCAACCTGAGGGTTTACAGATGATTAAGGGAAAGTTTAGGTTTGGATGGTATCCTAAGACTGAGTGTGTTAAATTTCACAAGTGTGGGTATTTTGTCAGGAGAGTAGGCTAACTGTTTGAGTGAAGGGCAAGTGCAGTAACTCCTTTCCTGCACAGTGAAAAGGCAGAATGTGGGTATATGTGTTATTGGGGTTTTGGGGTATCGCTCAAAAAAAGCAGGTTTTAGGTTACATGGGCATGCATCTTAACTCTGTATTTCCTGGATTCCTGAAATTTAACTGAACTTAGTGTTCTGGAAAGACACAAGCTGTCCCTGGGAAACCTTAACTCTGTGTCAACAAAGTGTGTTGTGTGTGTGTGTGTGTTTTTGCCATATAATTCTTTAGTTTTTAACAGAAAGAAAACTTGTTGAGAGAGTTAGTGGTCATGGTGGCAGCTGTTGATAGCATGCAGACCAAGTAGACTACAAATCTCTACACCCTTCTCTCCGCCGCTGCTCATCACCACCAACCAACACTGGCCACCATCACATTATTTTGTCCAGGCTTCTTCCCACCCCAGACAGGGGTGCTTAAATGTAGGTGCATGTAGAATGTGAGGTACCATGCCTGTCTCGGAGTGTGGGTACAACCACATACCACCATCTAACCCACCTCTGTATCCGCCCAGTCTGTGAAGTGGATGTAGCAATGATATGGTGAACAACACTCAAGTCTATGTAGTCCTCCATTGTCACTACCACAATTCCCTGTCATGTGTCTTCTAACCTTTCAGCCTCCTTTGTTCCCTCCCACTTTTTCTCTGTGGACCAGAAGTTACCTGATGTTTACTTTCCCTTGAGCAGCATTGAACCCTCCCTTTTTGTGCAAGTGGATTGCTGCTCCACCTAAAAACTCGCTCCACCTAACTACTGTACCGCCATTTTAAAAACAATGTCCATCCTCCAATACGTTTCAAATTGCCCAGAGAATGACGCCAAGGTGCTGGTGTCCATCTGGTGTGACTACATACAGAGGCATGATTATGGAAGGAATTTGTGTAACATGACATGATAACAGTTTTCAAGTACATAAAAGGTTATTACAAGGAGGAGAGAGGAAAATTGTTCTCTTTAACCTCCGACAAGAAGTGATGGGCTTAAATTGTAGCAAGGGCAGTTTAGGTGGAACATTAGAAAAAACTTAAACTCTGGAATAAATTGCCCAGGGAGGTTGTGGAATCTCCATCATTGGAGATTTTTAAGAGCAGGTTAGACAAACACCTGTCAGAGATCTTCTATCAGACAGAAATGCAATGCAGGGAGAGGATTAAATACTCAAGTCCCTGTATCAAAAGACAAAGGATGCTAATGGTCAATCAGTAATGCTCCCAGAACGTGTTCCTGCTACCAAGAGCTCAACAGTGCTATGTGTTCCTGTAACCAAGAGCTCCCACCATCATCCACTATGTCCTCCTGAATGCTGAGGGTCCGACTGTGAGGCAGGAGGAAGAAGCATCCTCAGCGGAGGATGGCAGTACAGGGTACACACTTTCTCAAGTGCTGTCCACAGAGCTTGATGTCCCATGGAGGCCACCCAACAGGATGGGTTTGAGATGTTTCTGTAGGAGTCTTTCAAGATTAGTTTCAGGATGGACACATGAACCAGACTCTGGAGATGGAGTCTGAACAGAGTGTGGAGCAGAGACAGGGCAACGAGCTGCATCCAGGTCAGAGCCAAACCATCATGCATTTTATTATGTACATGAACTTCATCTTGGGTTTTTAGGGCAGGATTTGTTGGTTATGACAAGTAACTTAATTATCCTGGGAGAGAGTGTTTCATGCTGAGAGGATGTGTGTTTGTGTGTTTACACTAGATGGTGGCTGGCGCTTTCTCTCACTCCTGCTGCTACAGCTGCCATGGAGTATGGATGCCAAGCTGGGAGCAAAAATTGGATGCCAAGGTGGGAGCAAAAAAAAAAAACAACGTAATTTTTGTTTCCTTCTTGGCATCCATTTTGGAGGGGGGGGAGTGGGGAGGAAGAGTAATAGCATCATAAAAATGTAGTGAAGTGATCTCAATAAGTCATCAAGCCCAGCCCCTTGTGCCAAGGCAGGACCAAGTAAACCTAGACCATCCATGATAGGCTATTATCCAACCTGTTCTTAAAAAACTCCTATGACGGGGATTCTACAACCTCCCTTGGAAGCTTATTCTAGTGCTTAACTACCCTTGCAGTTAGAGAGATTTTTCTAATATCTAACCCAAATCACACTTGCTGCAAATGAAGCCCATTACTTGTCCTGCCTTCAGTGGACACGGAGAACAATTGATCATTATCCTCTTTACAGAAACAATGAGGAGTCCTGGTGGCACCTTAGAGACAAATATATTTATGCCCAAATAAAATTGTTAGATTCTAAGGTGCCACAAGGACTCCTTGTTGTTTTGCTTATACAGACTAACACAGCTACCACTCTGAAACGTATCCTCTTTACAACAGCCTTTAGCATATTAGAATATTATCAGGTCCCAATTCAATCTTCTTTTCTCAAGACTAAACATGACCAGTTTCTTTAACCTTTCCTTTAAGGCTTTTGAATCCTTTTATCATTTTTGTTGCTCTCCTTTGGGCTGTCTCTCTAATTTGTCCATATCTATACTAAAGTGTAGTGTCCAGACTTGGACACACTATTCCAACTGAGACTTCACCAGTGACAAGTAGACAGGGGCAATTACATTCCATGTCTTACACAGAACACTCCTGTTAATACACCCCAGAATTATATTAACTTTTTTCACAACTACATCACATTGTTAACTCATATTCAATTTGTGATCCACTATAACCCCCAAATACTTTTCTTCAATATTACCACCTAGCCAATTCTATTTTGCAATTATGCATTCGATTTTGCTTCCTAAGTGTGGCATGTAGTACTTATCTTTATTAATTAGGGGAACAGTAATGGGGGAAAAAACCTGACTAGCTTCAAGATGGTATGATGAGACTGCCCACAATGGCATGTAGCTGACCTGCAACTGCTAGCAGCAAATATACTCAATGGACAATGATGGTACACTAGATGGGGTGGATTCTGAGTTACTACAGAGAATTATTTCCTTGGTGTCTGGCTGGTGAGTCTTGTCCACATGCTCAGTGTCTAACTGAGCACCATATTTGGGGTCAGGAAGGAATTTCCCCTGGGTCAGATTGGCAGAAACCATGGGAGTTTTTCAACTTCCTCTGCATCATAGGGCATGGCTCACTTGCAGGTTTAAACTAGTGTAAATGGTGGATTCTCAGTAACCTGAAGTCTTTAACCCATGATTAGTTGACTTTGGTAACTCAGCCAGAGGTTAGAAGTCTGTTACAGGAGTGGATTTGTGAAGTTCTGTGGCCTGCAATATGGAGGAGGTCAGACTAGATGATCATGGTGGCCCTTTCTGACAGTAAAGTCTATGAGTCTATAATTTTGTTTTGTTGAATTCAGACTGATTCTCAATTTGTCAAGGTCATTTACAATTTTAATCCTATCTTACAAGTGCTTTCAGTGCCCCCCACCTTGATGTTATCCTCACATTTTATATGCATATTCTCCACTTCATTCTCCAAGTCGTTAATGAAACTATTGAATACTGCTGAATCCAAGACTGACCTCCATGGGATCTGCCGAGGTATGTCTTCCCAGTTTGACAGTGAACCATTGATAACTACTCTTTGAAGTAACATTGATAACTACTCTTTCAACCAGTTTGGCATCAACCTTACAGTAATTTAATCTATGCTGCATTTTCTTGGTTTACTTATGAAACTGCCATGTGGGACAGTGCCAAAAACCGTACTAAAATCAAGATATATCATGTCTAGTGCTTCCCCCATCCAAAAGGCTGGTAACCCTGTCAAAGAAGGATATCATTAGATTGGTTTGGTATGAGTTGTTCTTGACAAATCCATGCGGGCTATGCTTTATAATTCTATTATTATGTAGGTGCTTACAAACTGATTTTTTAATAGTTTGTTCCAGTATCTTTCCAGGTATTGAAGTTAGACTGCCTTGTCTATAATTATCCATGTCCTCTTTGTTCCCCTTTTTAAAGATGGGTACTATGTTTGCCCTTCTCCAGTTCTCTGGACCTAATTTGTCCTCCATGAATTCTCAAAGATAACTGCTAATTGTGCTGAGATTACTTCAGCTAGTTCCTTAACTACCCTAGGATGAACTTCATCAGCCTGTGCTGACTTGAATACATCCAACTTCTCTAAACTTTCTTTAACTTGTTCTTCCCATATTTTGGCTTGTGTTTCTTCCACCTCGTTAATATTGTGCCAATTAACCACAGATCCCTAATGGGAACAATTCCTCAATTCTTCCTCCACCTGCCACCAGCGAAAGTATGCATGCTACTGCACAAGTTGGACAATTTTTATCCTGATTTCATTCCACTCCTGAAGACAATATCTGAAACTTTTTCATGAGTCAGAAATTCCAGATGATTTTGCAGATTTCTGGGGAGAAAAAACTTTCTTGAACCACCTTGGTAGCTCACCATGATGTTCCACTCAATGATATGCAGTTCCAGGATCAGTTCCCTAAAAATCTTCGGTGCATAAATTGATGGGAATCCCACCATTTGTCTAAAACAAAACTTCCCTTTTTCAAGCTGGTATTTTAAAAAATATTTATGTTTTCCAGGGGTGTACCTGCCTAGAACTGTAGTAAGAGCCACCATTGGTGAGTGTCCGTTAAAAAGAATTTCATCCTTCCCTCCCAAAACAAGTTCTAGAATCCCAAATATTTTTAATAATTAAAAAAATAAATGTTACTTACCATGCTGTGTGTGCCTCATTCTCCCAGTGCCAGAAATGAGAATGTCTGCCCATGAGAAACAATGAAGGAGTGGTTTCTAAACATTATAATGTTGCCAATTGTGGCCTTGGGTGTAGGATTAAAGATTAGTTTAATGGGGTTTCTTATTATTTATTTATTCCTACAATGCAATTAACATGAAATGCAATTAACACACTGTGTGCTTCTTCCTTTGCCAGGCACTTTGACATCTGCAGAGCCAGGCTTTCTAGCCAACACAGGGGGCACTACCAGTGGCCAGCAGCGGGTCTGGAAGAAGAGGAATATGGAATAGCTATTTGGACTGATGGTCCAAAGGAGTGAGGAGCTCTTTGCCTTCCAGAGGGCCAAGGAAAAGAGGCACATATTACAAGAAGTGAGAATGCTGGAACTTTTCCTTCAAGAGAAGAGGAGAAACCACAAGCAGGACAGCCTGTTCCTGGAGTAGATCATCACTATGCAAGCCACCAGGGTGGTTCAGCAAGCTCCATTGACAGCTCCATAGCTTCCCAAAATTGGAGCTCTGTACCACCTATGTTGTGTGTTGCTGTCCAGGTTCAAGTAGTAAGTCAACTGGAGTGTCCTCCAATGTTCCCTCTAATTTTTGACAGGCCATGTGCACAAAAAATTTCTTCTGTGCACATTTTTGACAGGCCGTGTACACAAAAAATTTCTTCTGTGCAAATTGTTGTGCTTCTGTGCAAATTTTTGTGTGCGCGGTGTTTTGCAGTGTGTGCAGGGTTTAGAATCTGTGTGTGCATGTGCATGTGCACAGCTTAGAGGGAACAGTGGTCTCCTCCATCGCAGCACAACTTGGAACCAGTTCAGGGTTTGGAGAACATTTGACTCCCCATGAACCTCCTGCATGAACATCAACCCCTGCACAGTCCTGTGCAAGGAGATCCTGGCGGGGTCCTGAGGGCAAGGGGACTAGAAGTGCCACAACCAGCAACTGTTTCCACTACTGCTTCAGTGCAGTACGGTGGATGTTGCAAGTTTGGACTGTAGAAATGTTCTCCTGCCATGCTGACAGTTGCACACTTGCTTATTTCTGTTCTATCTGTGCTTCTCTATAAAAAATTCTTTGCTTTTTTGTGCTTTGAAAGCAGACTGGGTTGTCTTCCATGTGATACTAATATAATTCTCTATTAATTTGAAAATGTTGTATAGCAGAGTTGGTTATTTGTTAGTGATGTGTGTAAACTTATGTAGGCAATGAATACTGCAGTAGTGCTTGACTGTACAGTTACCTTTGATTAAGATTTTCTCTGAATTTTATATATGCTCAAGGTTTTTCATGTGGGCAGTTTTCATTTCCACACAGTGTTATTTCTGGTGTAATCCCATTCAGTGTAATGTTGAACTTCTGCTTTACAGCAAAATTATTTTTATTGGGGCCTCCTGTGTATTTTATGTCTGATGGGTTTGTTATGTGCACATTTTACAGTTCCATACTTAAAGAGGGATGAAACCATAAATAATAATGTGTGTTACTTTCAACTGTGTGCATAACCACTATAAGACATATGAAGTACAGGGTAAACCCCAATAAAAATAACTGTGCAAAACAGTACAAGTTTAAGGGTATATTGAAAGGGCAGAGAACATAAACAACAATGTAATATTGCACTTGACCTGCACTGCAAATTTAGGGTTTTTTTGGCGTGTCCCCTGTATTTTATATATCTGAAAGGGTTTTTGGTGTGCACAGTTGAAACTTCCACACTTTTTTATTTATGGTTTTATTCCTTTCAGGGTTACTTTGCACTTAAGCCTAATTGTACCATCATTCATCAGATGTTACTTTTCCCTGTCTTTCTTAGTTGCATATTTTTTCTTCTACTGTTCCAAATTTCTCTTTGTGGAATTTATTATTTGTTTTTTTCATGCTTTGTAGTGTTGGGGGTTATGTTGAGCTTGTGCTGTAAAGCACCCCTGTATATGTCTTTCCTCCCTCTCTCCATATTACAATCAATGTTTTTATTTTTCACTAACTGAATTTGTTTGTGAATTATGTTCTCTGTGACATGGACAACTAGAGTGCTAAAGGATCCGAATTAAGGGTTTTAGTATCACAGAGGAAGGAATGACATATGAAGTGCCATCCAAGGCCTCAGTCACTAGACAGCTGTACAATCCTATGTGATGACTGCATCCATAATCATGAACTTCTTAGGTGGAAGGCCCATCTGCCCACTACCCACAACACCAATGCACATTGGGATACAGTCACCCACAAAAAGAAACCCTGGTTTGTGCTGGGCTCTGGGGCTGCAATACCCCCCACACAATGGTGCCCTTTTCATCCCTCAACCCATGCAGACATGCAAGGGTTGATAGGTGACAGAGGGAACAATGAGAGCACAGCTTACTGTAGGCAATTGCTGTCCAGGGCCCCACAGGCTTTTAGTCCATGATCTGTGCTGGGCTCTGAGGTGGCAAAGACCTATTACATTACACCCATGAACAAAGGCATGCATAGGTAACTGATGTTGAAAAACTGGAAAAAGATAACATTTATTAACAGTGCACACAGAGTAAGGCAAGAACATCCTCAGATTTCACTAACTTCACCCTGACATGGAAACATGTGGACACAGAGGGCATCCCTTACTTTCCTTGCACTCCAGAAAGTGGACCCAGACAGGAAAGGTGCATTTTCTGGTTGCATGTACCTAGCCTGAAAACCAGTAGTGTCTTCATAATGTTCACCTGCATCCTCACAGATGTTGTGGAGGGCGCATCAGGCATTGGCTGCACAACCACAAGCATTGGCTGCACTGCCCAAAGTGTTCTGTAAGTTGCATCACCTTCCCTTCAGTCTGCCAAAGACACACTCCACAACCATCCTGCAACTGCTGAGCATGTAACTGAATCTTCTTCTAGCAGATGCTGTATTGTCAGAGTATGATTTCATGGACCATGCTAGCAGCAGGTATGCAGGGTCACCCAGGCACAAAAACCCTGTAGACAACAATGTTTTTAGGATATAATAACATCCCAGCTTCTCCCAAAAGGTACAGTCCAGATCTCCTGAAAACCCTCATGTCATGCACTTTTTCTGTGCTATTCAGATTGTGTTTATGAACCTACCTCTATGGTTCACCAAGGCCGGCAGAATGATAGAATAATTCCCTTTGCAGTTTACGTATTTGCTTGCTCCCTGTGGCAGACAAATTATGGGCACATGTATGGCATAAATCACCCCACTGTAGTTGGGAAATCCCATTCTCTGAAAACTGGCTATTGTTTCTGGCACGTCAAGTGTCAGCCACACGTGGGTATGTCACAGTAACAATCACCTGGCAAACCTCCACCACCACAACACTCAGAGTTGACTTGACCACACCAAATTGGTTAACCATGAATAAGTAGCAGACTGGGATAGCCAGTTTAGAGCGCAATAGCAACCCACATCTGCACTGGAAGGGCCTCCCTCAATCAAGTGTTATGGTGCATGTGGGTCAGGGCAAGCTCCACATATTGTTCCAGGAATGTCTGTTTCCTCATGTGGAAGTTCTGGATCCACTTTGAGGTCATCCCAGGTCTGCAGGACAATGTGGTCCCATCATGCTGTTCTAGTTATGCTGTACCAGAAAGTTGTTACACACATGGAAAATAAATTGCAATGGCTGCAATCAAGAGATCTCTTCAGTCTGCCACGAATGGACTAGTGCTGCCAATTTTGGTTGGACATATTCCTGGAGGTTTCATCACATGACATAATCTTTAACTAAAGATTATTTTTTAATTCCTGTAGACTCCAGGATAATCCCAGAGGGTTTATCTCTAGAATGGACCCCCCCATCCTTAGCAGTCCTCCACCTTCTTTGTCTCAGAAACTTCCCAAAATGCCATCCAGCATCTCGCCAAATATTTATTCTGGGATAATTCACTCGCAAACAGGAGCAGATGATCAGACAGATCCATATTCCGGGTTGGAATGGACAGGTTGCACAGAGAGAAGTAATTTACAATATGGCAGGCTGAAATTACAAGGTATCGGAGAAAGAGAGAAAAGTTCTAGCACTGGGGGGTGCTCTACATCATGAGAGCACTCAGGACAATGGGATATGCAACGTGCAACTGTCAGTGCAGATGTAGCTACGTGGGGTATGGCTCTGCGGTGTGGACTCTGGTGGCAGATTTAGCTAACGTATGAACCCATGCAAGCAAATCAGGACATTCCCTAAAAGCAACTTAGGAGACAACCAGTGTTCTCATGTTTGATGTTATAAATTCCAGAGCACTACCTCAGACAGGTATAACTGTGAATCTGAGAGTTATTTAAGAACTTGTGCTTTTCCTATTAATCAAAATTACAGAAACACCTGTGCTAAGTAGTTTTGTGCTGATCAGTTTGCGATACCCTAGAGGAAATCTATATACTGTGCCCAAATGGGCAGGTGTTTCTTACAAGCTGTGGGAAATCATTATTCAGTAACTATCAGAATATTTCATTCCTTACGTGCCGTGCAGAGCTTCAGTGATCTGCAGCAGCAAACACATGGAAACATTACTGAAGGTCCCTTCAAGGTGGGATTCAAAAAGATTGCTAATATCATTCTCAGGATTAGGTGAAGAATTTACAACCACCAGTTCTCTTGACAAATGTAACCCTTTTATGTGTTTGAAAACTGCCCGCCGTGGGATTTTGGTTTTGTTTTCTAAGGCCTGAATGCTTAAAAGAAGTTATGCACTAAGTCCCAGTTTTGGGACCACTGTGATGCACAAAACTCCTGTTGAACCCTATAGACGCCTTAAACTTACTCAGCACCTAAAATTTCAGGGTAAAAGGTCCCTAAGATGCCTATGCTTCTGCCTCTGAGCATGTGCACTGCTGTCTCCCTAGGCATCCAAAATTCTATCTACGGCCTAAGCCCCAGGATGATTCACGGACCGGGGAAAGATAGCCTTTTGGCTGCCTAACTCAGATGTGGAGCCCCATCTAGTAGGTGTGCTCAGAGGCTGCCTACTGGACTGGGTCCCGTTGAGAATTAGGTTGGAGAAGGAGGTGGGGGTGATGCCCAACTTACAACTTTTAGCCCAGTGGTTAGAGCATTTACCTGGGATGTGGGAAACACATGTTAAAATCCCCTTTTTATTCCAGAGGGGGAGAAAATGTTTGAAAAAGTGTGTCCCACTTCTCAGGAAAGTGCTGTACCCATCAAGTGATGGGATATTGTGATGTGGGGCTCCCGCAGTCTCTCCTTTTGAAACCATTTCGCTGTATATAATGAAAGAGTGATTGGACAGGGCCAAACATCTCCCACCTCCAGGCGGGTACACTAACTACAGGACTACAGAATCATTCTCACTCTTTCTTTGGCCCAGTGACTGCCCCAGTGTGAATAAATACTCAGTGGGCCAGAGAAATGAAGAGAGAGAGAGAGAAGATTTAAAAAGAAAGACCCGGATCCTCAAATGTACTTAGACACCTGAGGTCCAAGTTCTTACAACATGGGACTGGGCCACAGACTGTCGTGTGTCTTTGATGAGATTGCTGGCTCTATTTCTATTCATTAGTGTCCCAGCCTGATTTTATAAGGGAACAGAGATTCTTGAAGATGACCAGGCTTCCTTATGAGTCAGTGTTACTTTTCCTTGGACTTTTTAAAAGCACCCAAGGTAACACTACTGACTAAAGGGCAGTAAAAAGAACAGTAGGGACCAAATAAAAGAGGAACATTTTCGTTGAATCATCTTTTTTCCACATTCTTATTGCAGAACTACCGGTGCAGGGTTTTTTTCTATATGACTTATTCAATTGAGGCTAGGTAGCAGAAAATAGTGTACTATGAATACAGTAATCTCTTGATATTTCTATTGAGCACACAGATAATAGAAAAGATACCAAAACCATCAGAATATTAATTTGCTCACCATTTTGAATCAAGCTTAGGGTTCTACAACACTTATCACATCTTTAATTGTGTGTATTTATGGGAAATGGGTAGTGGAATTAATGGTGAATATTGCTTTGTAGGAAAATCAGATGCTGCCTGAGTATTAACTAAAGAGAAAATCAATGTCGTGTAAAGGTTGCCTTCCAGGAAAGAAAATAATGCTTATTAATATGTTTGTCTCTCTGCTTTCTGCAAATAGTATCTGCAGTCCCTGCAAACTTTGCTATATCGCCAAATACAAGACTGTAAGCTTAGTGAGTCCGATGAGATCTTGCAGGGGTACTGAAACCCATTCTGTATATTTCACACACACACCAAAGTCTTGAACCTCGTTTATTGCTCAGGAATCACAACTTTCACAATCTTCCAAACACACTGGCCAAATAACAAGCAGTAACTAAAATCGTCATGTCCTGCTTCTAAACAGTGAACCCTGCCATTATGTCTTGTCGCTCTTGATAGTTCCACTGGGAACCATGTCACAGCATCAGACAATTAACACTGCCTGACACAATGATGGACCTCTCATCAATGGTAACCAAAGGGTAACTGCTGGCAGTTGTTGTTCTAATGCCTCTCACTGAGCACAGCTGCAAGGCACCATAGGCTGACACAAGAGTAGCAGGAAAGTTGTGAGCACAGAAAAGAAGGAAATGGAGAGGAAGCAGCCATTCTATCAGATATCAGGCAAGAGAAATTACAAAGAGAAAGGGACATGGCTCCTGAATCCTTAGTTAGGAACCTAGAAGGAATTTTTTGGAGGCACCAAAGGGAGTTGGAAATTCAACTCCCATTGGCTTTCAATGGCAGTCAGGCACCTAAGTGTCTTTTTTGCCTTTTAAAATCTCTCCCCTAAATAGGCATCCAGTTTTAAATTTTTGGCCACAAAGAACTGCCTTAAAAACTGGACTAGATGCTGAGGTTTTCCTCAGGGAATCTCCCTTTGATATGAGTGGGTGTTTCCTCATTTCCTCGATAGAGGATTTTGTAGAAACTGAGGAAGGACCAGATTAAAAACTAACACACTGAAGGCAATATCACACTATTTATTTTTAACAGAATTGTCTGGCCCTGAATAAAGATCACAGAATGTTGAGATGTTTAGTCTACACCAGACAGTGTTATCAGTTTTAGAGATGTATTATGTATACTATATCCCAGGGGTCAGCAACCTTTGAGAAGTGGCGTGCCAAATCTTCATTAATTTAAGGTTTCGCGTGCCAGTAATAAATTTTACATTTACAGAGGCCCCCCGATGGAACCCCAGACTGGCAGCGGGCTGAGCGGGGCCAGCGGCCAGGACCCTGGCTGGCAAAGGCCGGCGGACGGAACCCCAGACTGGCAGGGGGCTGAGCGGCTTAGCGTGCTGCCGGGCTGGGTTTCCATCTGCCGCTTGCGCTGCTGGTCTGGGGTCCCGGCCACCGGCCCCACTCAGCCCGCTGCCAGCCTGGATGGACAGAACCCCAGTCTGGCAGAAGGCTAAGCGGGGCCGGTGTCCAGGACCCCTGCTGGCAGCAGAGTGCCACTAAAATCAGCTCACGTGCCGCCTTTGGCACGCGTGCCGCAGATTGCCGACCCCTTCTATATCCATTTTGTTTTAGAGTGTATGGATAAATGTAGAGATTCCCAGAGTGAAAGGCTGAGGGTACTAACAATTAAAACAGTCTACAAATCATGATTCAAAAACTGGCATCTGTTCATATGCTGTTAATACTTTTCACAAACTTCACAAAAACTTGAGCTTTTTTATTGCAGGTGATATATACTAGAATCCTAGAAATGGAGGGCTGGAAGGGACTTTGAGAAGTCATGAAGTCCATCCCCCTGTGCTGTGCCAGGACCAAGTAAACCTAGAACATCCCTGACAGGTGTTTGTCTAACCTGTTCTTAAAAACCTCCAGTGATGGGGATTCTACAGCCTCCCTTGGAAACCTTTTCTGGAGTTTAAGTACCTTTATAGTTAGAAAGTTTTCCCTAATCGCTAACCTAAACCTCCATTGCTCCTTTTACCACCTTACATAATTACAGGAGGCTTTAGAATAGCTCATTGATTTTGGGGAAATAAAAATTCTCTGGCAGGCTCAACATATACCGAGGTTCTAATAATTCCAGATGAGTTAACCGAATAGTACATATGTTTTAGTCTGTTTTTTAGTGTGATGTTTCTTGAAATCATTAAAGCATAATGGACTAACATGTAAGTAATATGCATTTTTTTGAAAAGGGGATTATATACATTAGATTGCCAAAATAAAAGTAAGTTAGATTTCAAATAACAGGCCAAATTCTTCTTACTTTATTAATGTAGGTAATCAATATGATCACTATTGTGAATAAAGTGAATTGCAGTAGGATAAAACGAATAAGGTAGCATTATGCGGATGAATTAAGTGCATTAAATCCAGGCTATTCAGAGACAATTCTAAAAGTCCAATTTGACAGTTAACTAATGCTAGTGAGCCCAAGAATGTCTGTTATGCAGAAGAGTTTAAAATCACAAACATGGCTAATTCTCCACTAACTTACACATGTGTAAGCAAGAACTCCATTCAAGTCAGGGGAGACACACTGATGTAAACCTGCATAAATGTGAGTAGACAGAACCACTGAATTTACTATTAGTGTCTGCCTAAATATGCCCTCTGATTGAGTTGGAATATTGTGATGGTCCCTCTTCTTAGCCTATGCTAGTGAGTAATGAGGCTATGCAAAAAACTATATTAGCTTCTAAAGGTGATTGAATTTCAAGCTCCTTTGTACCATCAGGTCCTTCTATAAAAGGCACTAAATAAATGACAAGCAAGTATTACTAATTGTTCCTATAAGGCACAATTCATTAAAACAAACAAAATCTAAAACTATGTACCTTCACTGATGTCTATGGGAACTGAGGACATTAGCACTTCCAAGAAGATGTTCACTATATACCATGAAAGATGGGACTAATAGCTACCTAGCTAGATGCTTCATAGATACAGACAGACAAACAAACTCAGTAGATATGAAGTAAGCAAGAGTTAATTAACAATGAAATTTAGCAAATTAGTTGATGGACAGAAGGGATGGAGAGAGGGAGAAGGACTGTGATTAATGAACTGATAGTGCAGAGTTACATAATTGATTAGACTCTTGTCTTCAGGAAACCCTGAATGACCCATTACAACAGCGTCCAGTCCTGAAACAGTTCAAGTTGTTCCATCCTTGCAAACAGAAGTCAAATTCAGTCTGGCTCTGAGTCTGATAAGAGCTCTTGTATCTACTTTGCAATAGGCAAAACTACATTGAATCTTCAGTTGAAACTACATTCAGGCAAAACTACATTGAATCTTCAGCTGAATCTACGTTGCAATAGGCAAAACTACATGAATTATTGCTGAAAAATCCATACCGAATTTCAGGAATAAGTCTCTTTACTGATGATGATCTAACTCAGACATTTAGGAGTTGTTGGAATATAAATGTGTAGTCATTTGCATAGGATATTTAACTGCAAATAGAGACAAGATGTAATGCTTAGAGAAAATATATTTTCAAATATATCACAATTGTTCTGCAATGTCCTCCCTTTAGGCTTTTAATGTCATATTGTCCTGGAACATGTCACCAGCACACTGATTGGACTGATTTATCAGTTGACATTAAAATGTGCCGTCATTTTTATTAGACTGGGTGTGAAAAGTAGGGGAAAAATGCCTGGTGAAGTAACCGCATGGTCATTAGCCTGGGTGGAGCTTAACTTGTTGATGCTTACTCTGTAAAGTTTTAACTAAAATGTTTTACTTATTTTCCTTGCTCTTCTGTTATAAGTCTGTGTTCCCCAGTATCTTTCAAGCCTCTACTTCTTAGAATCCATTTCTAAGCTTGTACAGATGGAGCTGGAACATATGAATTGCCAGACTAGATCAGACAGATGTTCCATCTACTCTAGCATCCTGCCTCTGACAGTGGCAAGCCCCAGATGCTGCATTGGAGGCTGCAAAACCCCCTGTAGGAGGCAGATGTGGGATAATTTGCCTCTAGGGACATCTGTTAGAAACAACTAATGGTTAGAGATTAGCTTAATCTTAAGACTTAAAGCATGATTCTTTATATCCCTTCCATTTTTTTCATATTTACTAAATATGAGTTGAGACAGAGAGAGCAGCTAGGTAGCAGCTGAAGTGGTTCCCCCAGTTCCAAATATTGGTGTATTTTTGGGTTGTTTGCATGGATTTATAAGTCAGGGTTGTAATAGTGTTTATTAAATACACTTGCATTTTCTACAACAGCAGCATTATCATCTCTTCTCAGCATGGTTGAGGTTCACTGGCATGTGCATGTCATGCTTCCATATTTCACACTGATTCTCCATTAATCCAGTACTGCATTTCCTTAATCAGTTTAAGGGAATTTATACAGAGCCATACTGAGTTCTGATTAACACCTGAGTGCAACACCATCTTTTTGGCATGTTTGATTATTAATAGAATTGTAGTTAAATGTGTCAGCCAAATGTCCCCTGTTAATGCTTAACGATTCAGTGCACTCCTAGTATTTTCAAGTTGTCCTTCTTAGACCGAAGAAAGAAAATTGCAGAGTCAAATGTTATCTGAACGAACTTTTTTTAATGTTTTTTTTTAAATTGTTATGAAAGATGACTTGTTGCAGAGAGAATATTTGCTATCTTATCATGGGGAGAAACATACATCATCTAAAATTAGATAGGTTTAGTCTTGGATTTTATTGGCAAACCCATAGCAAAGCAAAACTGATGAAACCCAATGTGACAGGACATGCCTTCTGAAAGTTGTAATAAAGTGCTTTTCATAGGACTAAAGTTAATCAAATTGTATCTTTAAAGCAATTGTGCCAATCATGAAACACATTATAACATATAGAAAAAAAGCGTCCTCTATGTGGCCATTCAATATATGCTCTTAGATGAAGTATTTATAAATGCAATATTAATACAGGAATAGACTGTGATGGTCTCATTGACATTGGGCCAGACTGTTTTATCTGCACTCATGCTGAATTGTAACTTATTCCACTATGAGTCCCATTGAAATCAACAGGAAAGAGGAGCATGTGCTTAGGCAATGCGATCCTCAATGGGGATGATTTCCTGAATCAGGTCCTTAGTGCATTATAAGCTATAGTGGTGTGACACAGAGGCCCATTTGGGCTAGCTGGCAAAGAGTTCACTATTGAGTCAGCAGCTCTTAACAGGTCTGACAAACTCACTACAGCCAACATATTGCTGTGATAGTATTTATCTGTAAAGAATGTCATGTGAAATCTTTGGGAACTGCTTAAGTGGTAATTTCTGTGTGTCCAGTGACAGTGGCTGGATACTACCAAGGGACGCTTCTGAGGAGTCTGAGGACTGGGGTACATCACGCTGTTGGAGGGGAGTTAGCTGTGTGCTCCAGGCCTGCATCACCACATAATGGTGATACTCCTGGGTGTAATACCTAGTGGCAAGATTCCAAGGGTTGATTCCTTTTGCAGTTACATTTCAGGCTAGTATCACCCATTGGCATAAATCCAAAAGCTACTTTGCCCAGTGGCTCTAGTTCGGGGTAGTATCACCCACTGGTGGTCGGGGAAACCAAGCCCACCCTATTCCACTGGCTTCTGACCCAGGACCCTTTGAAACGGTGGCCCTTGCACAGGGCTCAGGCCTTGATATTCCTAAGTGCCCTCCCTGAGTCATTTCTTACCCTTGTTCCAGTCACTCCAATATTGTCACAAGTTGGAACTGGGGTTCTTCCTGTGTTCCCCTCTGATCCATCTCCAGAGTCTCTTCCACCTCCCACAATGCGTCGTCACCCTTGACTTCTGCGATCAACAGGCTTCCAGAGGCTTGGCTATGAGGCTTGGTCCAGGAGTTGTGGAGCCCTGGCAGTTTCCAGCAGGAGGTTGCTGCACCTGACTATTCTCCTCCTCAGTCAGTCCAGACTGAGCTGAGTCATTCCCTTTTAAATGTTCCCTTCACTGGGAGCATGACCAGTGGAGGTGAGGGGGCAGGGCCTCTTGGGCCCAAAGCAGCTTTTTAACCCTTGCATCTGCAGTGTGGGGTTGGTACACCCTGTCACACAAGTGACCTGCAAGGCAAAGCAGTGGCTGGCAGACCCCTGAGGAGATTGGCAGGGGCTAATAGACAGATGGCAAGGAGATGACACCTGTAAGAATATTAGAACAGCCATACTGGCTCAAACTGATGGTCCACCTAACCCAATATCCTGTCTTCTGACAGTGTCCCATGTCAGATTTTCAGAGGAAATGAACAAAACAGGACAATTACTGAGTGATTCATCCCCTGTCATCCAATCCCAGCTTCTGGCAGGTTAGGTTTAGGACACCCAGCGCATGAGGTTGTGTCTCTGACCATGTTGGCTAATAGCCATTGATGGACCTATTCTGCATGAACTTCTCTAATTCTTTTTTTAACCCAATTTTACCCAGTTTAGCACCAGCTAATCTCGCGCTCATTGAGGAAGGAGGGTATCATAGTGATTCACAGTCCTGGGCACCCTAAGAAAGGTGTCACAAGGGGTAAAAGGATATTTTTGCTAGTATAACTTCATCTACCTTGGGGCTTTTGCTTATGTCAATTAGAGTTGTGATTTTTTTCACACCAACACAGGTATGTCAGCAAAACTTTTAAGTACATACCAGGCCTTGGCCACTCACTGAGGGAATAGAACAGATTTGATATAACAATAGACAGATCTTGATATGACACTACTTACATTTATGGGTAGCATATATAGGGCATAATTTCCACAATAAATTACCACTAGATATATATTTTATAACTGAAAATAGTGAAATATTCATGCTACAGCATCTGAGCCGATTGTCTGAAAAAAAATCAGTTCAATATCCATTAATATCACCATATCCCTTTGTCATTTCACAATATTTTGATTAAAAAACTGTGCTGTGATAGATCCATACTTCATCATAATTAAGCACAAATCACCTTTTCTATAGGGAACCCCCTCCATAAACACTGATGTTGAATAAGAATTGTATTTTCATTTTTACAGGCACAAAGAAATCCTCCTCCTCACCAAGATAACTATAACAACAAGTTTATAAAAAAGCACCGTGAGACTATGATACAGGCTATAAGGTCCATAGATAAAAACACTATCTGCCAAATAACTAGGCCCAGAATGGGAAATTCTATGAACTAAACAGAATGCAAGACAGAGCTATCAGACGTGAATCCAAGCCTCAGAAGCAACCAACATAAAATATGATGCATGTGACATCATATAAAAGCTGCATAATTCTAGAATCAGTGAAATGTGCAAATTCTAGAGGTGTTGACATTAAACAAATTGACTGAAGAGAATATAATCTCTTTGGCATTCTCATGAAAGCTGATGAAAATGTTTTACCAGATGGACAATGAGCCACTGCCCTTCAGCATAGAGAATTACTTTTTCAGTGATTTTTCAGAACTCAGCTGAGAAGCCATAATTTGAAATGCTTTAGCATTTATCTGACTTCACTCATTTCAATGATATTTTCACACAGCAATTACTACTGCAGATCCTATTAACTCTGTATGTATTGGCCACTGCATATTAATGTAATCTTCTCTTTGTTAATCAGGCTGTTTCAGCTACAATACAATACATTCTTATTTACAAACATCTCCCAATAATATAATGTGACTTCTCGGAGGAAAGTACCAAGGTGAGAAAAGTTGAGTGTTTTTTTGGTGGATTAATCATTTGGGAGTTAAACAGACAGTCAGTAAAAAAAAAATTGGGATAGAATTTCACTTTGGACACAGCTCTCAATCAGAGGTACTGCTTAAGCTGTGTGTTGCACATGGGAGTCACTGTGAACTGACTTGAAATGAAACATTTCATTGGTTCAGCTTATTGGTTGGGGTAGCTTTGGGAGGAAGTTTTACTCAGAGTCCATGCTCTTGGGTGGGAGCTATTAATGATTTGCTGTTGGCTTATAGAAACAGCAAATAATGACTCCCTTATGCTAGGGAGGTTTGGAGTTATTGGGCAGGGGAGAACAAGAATTTAATCCTACAACATGCTGAGCTCCCATTCCCAACTCAGCAATCAGGGCCCCTTGAGATGTGTCAAGCTGGGAACACAAACACTGAGGCACCCAAGATTCTCACTTTTGAAAATGGAAGCCATTGCAGGTGCAGTCAGATGACTACATATTAGAGTAAGTCGAAATTGTTCAAATGTTGAAATTTCAATGACATTTAGAATTAAAATAATCCAGGGAGGGAAAACATATGAAAAAAAATCATGAATCCTCTCTCATTTTTTGACCAGCTCTATTGTATATTCAGACATTTACAACATTATTTCTGGAACCTCTTGCAAGCTTAAATTCTGCAGAAACATACAGGGTTCCCATTAACTAGTTTGGTTTGACCATGGTTTCAGAGAAAAAATGGTTGGAAAATTGGAGCTTAAAATATATTTTATAATTAATGGTTTATTTAATAAATTAGTAGAGCTGAGCAAAAATTGGAATTTTGAAATATTTCAGTTTGAAGTCACATGATGCACCATCCAGTTTAGTCAGTTTGGAGATTGAGGGTTATTATGCAAGTTAAGCCAAGGAGATTTTCCAGAATTGCATTTTTCATCAAGAACTAATTTTGATGGAAAACTGCTGACCAGCTTCAATAATGAGTGAACTCATGGATAATTTCTTAGAATGTGGGTTTGAGCCTCATTTCCTTTTTTTACATCTCTGACATTTTCAGTGTCACACATGCTAATGATTTCATCTGAGAAGAAATCCAGCAGGATCTGAATTCTTTTGTTGTTGATATAGCTTAAGGCTCAAACCCAAGATGAGTTTGTTTATATTCTTGTTTAGATTTGCCCTATCTCACACTTCAGGTCTATGCTGCACAATCTCAATCATTTAATTACATGTAATTGAGGACGGAATACGTTATGCTGCTTATTTATTTATTTACTTATTTATTTTAAGAAATCTAAAAAGGTGTCACAAAAGGACAGCAAACTACATGTGTGTCTTATTGGCCATCTCCCATCCTCTGAATGGTTTCAGAGTAGCAGCCGTGTTAGTCTGTATTCGCAAAAAGAAAAGGAGTACTTGTGGCACCTTAGAGACTAACAAATTTATTAGAGCATAAGCTTTCGTGAGCTACAGCTCACTTCATCGGAAAATGCATCCGATGAAGTGAGCTGTAGCTCACGAAAGCTTATGCTCTAATAAATTTGTTAGTCTCTAAGGTGCCACAAGTACTCCTTTTCTTTTTGCATCCTCTGAATGGTACTCAATAGCGATCTGTCAAACAATTAACACAGATAATAAATAGTCACAAAGTAACCTAATTTGCCAGCAACTAGTAGCCACCAGTTGGAAATTAATGTACTGCAGTATTCAGCGTCACACCTGACGCATGGCCAGATGGAAAGGAAACATGACATAACAGGTGATGATTAATGGTAAAGATGACATACAGCAGTAATGATACTAATATTCTGAAAAATCTATCTCTATCTGCTAGCTAAGTATATGTAGCTAGTAAGTGTTTTGCACTGCATTGTAAAGGGAATGGTGCTGTACTTACAAGTGGAATCCCATATGAAATATACTGCATTCCATCTGCCTCTCCTTCAAAAGATAGGCCCCAAGTTTGTTTTTTGCTTACACTGAGATTTTAATTTAGTCATTTTAACAAAGAGACAATTTGTGTACAATACTGATGAAATCTCATGGAAGCCCGTGGCTATTATCAAGTCCTCACAAATTTTGCAGCTACCACTCCTGGAGTCATCGATTTTAAGGCCAGAAGGAACCATTATAATTAGCTCATCTGAACCCCTGCATAACACAGATCATAGAATTTCACCCAGTAATTCTTTCACCAAGCCAATAACTTTGATTGAGCTACAGCATATCTTTAAAAACAAAATCCAATGTTGATATAAAGACTTCAACTGATGAAGAATCCTCCACATCCTTGGGTAAATTGTCATAATGGTTAATCCTCATCATTGTTAAAAAAATGTGCATCTTATTTTCAGCCCAAATTTGTCTAGTTTCAACTTCAAGCGATTGAATCTTGTTACAGCTTTGGCTGCTAGCTTAAAAAGTTCTATTAAAAGTTATTTCTGTGTAGATATTTGAAAGCCATGATCAAGTTGCCTCTTAACCCTCTCTTTGATAAACTAACAGATTAGTAAATGTTACTGCAAGATCACTTACATTCTGAGGCTAATTTAATTTGTTCTATCTCCGCAAAACACTCTTCATTCCCAGTCCCCTCACCACACCTCCAAACACAAAGAACTGTTGTTCATAGTTCAAAATACTCATTGCTGTCAAATTCGTTCATACTTATTTTCATGAAAGATTATTTTTAACTATTTGGTTTTTAACATTGTTCTCCTGGTGTCCTTATTCCCCTCTCCCCCCCGTTGTTATTCTGACAGCTTGACTTAGAACCTTCTTCCTATCTTGTGTGCCAGGGAAGGAGAGAGTTTGTAGCCAGCTTCAGATAATCATTTTCTCAGCTCTCTAGCCCCTAACATGCTAACACCTAACATGCTGCTTTCACAGTATTTATCCAAAAAGGATAGTGTGAGGTGTCTCATAAAAACTTATGTCATACTGATCCTCACCATCACTCTGAGATGGATGGATGGATGATATTTAAGGAGTTATGTGTATGTGCTGAAAATATCTCTTAGAGTCTGTCCCAGGCAGATTTGTCAAACAGGTTTTGCCAGCAAACCTAGTAATTTCTGAGAGTGTCCAGTGGTTAAGGGCTGGACATTGCAGGGAATGCTTAAAAGGGGTTAAGGGATTGTTGTGTGCTTATTAGCAGCCTGCATAGAGAGAACAAAATCTGCAGAGTCCTGGAAGGCAGTGCTAGTGGGGCCAGTGATGGGTAGTTTCAGGTGTTGAACTAACAAGGCTGTTTCACACTAGGGGCCGGTAGTGGTGAGGTGCCCCTCAAACCTGGGTACATCTGAAGAGCATCACAATACAATAAAGACTCATTTTCTGGTTTCAGGTAGATTAGTGAGCATGACTGAGTATTGCTGAATCTACATGTGGTGTCTAATTATATTAATATTAATTATTATTTGTATTGTTGTTGTTGTTAATCTGGGTTGTGGTAGCATCAGAATGCCCACATCAGGTGTCCCCATTGTGTTAAGCACTGTGAAATACAGTGAGAGAATTCCTGCCATGAGGGGTTCACAATCTAACTAGACAAGACAGATAAAGGAAACAGAGTCTCAGAGATCAGGTTTCAAGTGACTTGCCCAAGGTCTCACCCCTCTGTCTATTTTACTCTTTGTTTGTTTCCTTCCCATGTTCAGTTTTCTCTTTATAGCATAGCAGTGGATCAGCACCTTAGAAAAGTTACTTTCTTTCATTCAGAAATTGCCCGGAGAGAATAGAAAATTGCAAGCTGCAGGGGGGAAAAACACTAACATGTATCATTTTCTCAAGCCCATGATTTTATAGCAGCCTTATTCATAATATATTTTTCCTCTTGTCAATCAAAATATGTAAATTAAGAAAAATACGTTCAGTGGGCAGAATATATGAGGTCTTTGAAAAACACCTTCAAGCAAGTAATGCTTTTGCTCATGTAAAAGACTGTCATAATTGCAAACCCTGAGCATAATAAAATAAGCTGGAGTAGAATTAAACATAAGAAAAGTGACTTAAAAAGTCAGGCTACCTAAATGGTGTCTCTCTCTCTCTCTCTCTCTCTCTCTCTCTCTCACACACACACACACACACACACACACACACACACACAGATAATTATACAGTGGGAAATTGTTATAGAATATAAAGGGAGAGAATGATAGATTGAAAATTGTGGCATGAACTTAAGAAAAGGTGCTTGTGTCTGGCAAGAGTCAAGATTATCTCCATACTCAGCATTGACCAAATATCAAAAAGAGAGTGTTTCAAAATTAAAAGAAGAAAAAAAGTGGGAAAACCCGAAGATCAACTGACATAGAGCATCAGAATGAAAGGGCATGTGTGACCTGGACCTTGGGTCCACACCCTTGCTTATGATAAAGGGGAGTGGAGCCAACAACAGAGGTGACTCCTCCTTGGCCCCATTGTGACATTCCCCAGAGTACAATCTGGATGGTTGAACAGCAGTGCCCCCCTCAGTTCTCCAACCTGGGGTGCCTTTTACACAGCTTCACCCTGAGAACAACCACTCCTGGTCTGTTTACAAAAAGCCTCTAGCATGCAAAATCACTCCCAGTTGAATTATACCAGAGCTTCTAGCCAGCCACTCCTGAATTATATTGCAGGGTGACACCAGCAAATTCCCAGTCCCATACTTGTCCCCAGAAATGTGCGTCTTCTCCTGCCAGGCTCTTTCCTTCTGGATAATACAAGGTCATAGAAAGACTGTCATTTCTTTAATAGAAAATCATATACACAGGCCCTGTTATCTCAAATGGAGGTTTCCAAACAAACACACACCTTTTTATATAAAACAATAAAACAAGTTTATTAACTACAGAAAGATAGATTTTAAGTGATTACAAATAATGAGGTATAAAAGTCAGAATTGGTTGCAAAGAAATAATTGGTAAAACACAAATTTATATCTAACTTAACAAGCTAAGTTAATTTAAAGCAAAAGGTTTCTCTCACCATCTGCTTCTAACAGTCTGGCTGTATTTTTCTGTCAGGAACCCTCCCTCAGTTCAATGATGCTCCTTTTGTCTTTCAAACATTGTTGATGCTATGAATAGAGATGAGAGGACAGAGGTGATTTATGTCCTCTGTTCTCTCTTCTTATAGCATTTCTCCCCTTTGAGAATCATCTCCAATTAGGGTTTAGGTGATAGCAAGTCTGTTTGCCAAGATGTAAATTTCTCACTTCCACCTTACTTCCTGCCAAAGAGTGGCCACTTATCCAAGTGATTATCCATTTGATTTTGTTGACACCTGGCTGAGGCATCCATTTGCATTTTATCTCTTAGGAACTGGTTTGTGATGCTTCCCCAGATTTGGAATATGCCTTAGTAGCATCATACAGTAGAATCTTATAACTTTACATACAGTGTTGCCACACATTTTACCAGGACAATAATGATAAGCAAATTATGAGTTTTCAAATGATACCACACAAGGCATACTTTATTTATCATAATTTTGTGAAAGTGGTGAACATAAGGGTACAGTCTGCCACACCTGCCCTCTCTTCTTATGAATGCTCTAATTTGCTGCTGCTAAAGGAAAGAAGAAAATTACTGAACACCCCCTTCTTCTGAGAAAACAGTGAATAGGAAAGTTATTGTGACTAAGGTCTGGTCTACAGTACAGAGTCAGGTCGATGCAAGGCAGCTTATGTAGCTCTAACTATGGAAATGTCTACACTTAAATTTCGCTTCCGCTGATATAAATGTCCCTCTACGCCAACTTAATTACTCCACCTCCATGAGCAGCATAGAGTCAAAGTCCATGTGGTTAGGTTGATGCAGTGTCAGTGTAGATACTACTTAGATTATGTCAACTGTTACTGGCTTTCAGGAGTCATACCACAATGCCCCACACTGATGGGACAATTGATACAAGCCCTCCTTGGGACAACATGCTCCAATGTGCTAGGCACTGCACACACATATATCTAAAAGATGTTATTTCTTAATGTTCATCATCAATTCTACTCACGTTTAATATTGAATTGGGTGTTCTTTGTAGACTTTCTAATTTGGTATTTTCTGACACCAGTGTAGGTGAATGTGCTTTTTTCCCCTCCATTTATGATAGCAGATACAAATGCAGCTCTCACTACTGGTCTTTACTGAACATCTCTAATTTCTTAGTATTGTTTTTCAGACAATGTATTTTAAAAAGTTAAATCTTTAATGACAACCCCGGCCAAGGAGTGGTAAGTAAGTTGCACCACCCAGGAGTGGTTCCAGGAAATATTGTGCCCTTCTTAGGCTATGTCTAAAGTACAAAGTTAAGCCAACCTAACTTACATTGTCACACAACTGCCACAATAATTACATTACTTGTCTGTGTCTGCACTTTGCTCCTTGTGTCAATAGTGCATGTTGTCCCAAGGAGGGCTTGTATCAAAGTCCTACATACATGTTTTTTGAAAAATGAAGATCAGAAAATGTAACATTATGGTGAAAGTCACAGAAAGTTCCTTTTTAAGAGATCAAAAGGGAAATATAGAGAAAAGCATTGCAGAATTAAACAATCAATATGATTTAAGAAACGGAAGATCACGCCTCACTAACATTTGTAAATTCTTCAAAAGCATGAATCCCACAGAAGCCTTAGGGGTTAGAGGCACCAAATGTTCAGCTGTTCATAAAGACATTACCAAAGGCATATCTTGGGAGTTTATGTCTACAGTGTGAAATCATAGAGTAAGAAAAATGTTAAACCGCTGCCATTTAGCTGTGTTTTCTCTTCAAACAAGGAGCAGAAGTGATGGTTGTCTTCAACAGAATGACAGCTGTCAAGAGACAAAGAAGCAATAAATGGAACTGCATGGAACTGGAATGAATGTATTAGTGAGAGATAGTATTTTCCAAGCAGAGTTAGGAAGATTCTTGAGTTATATTCTTAAATTTGCTCTTGACTTTCTGTGTAATCTTGGGCAAATTCTTAAGCTCTTTCTGCCTCAATTCTCCCATCTGTAAAATGGCTATGAAGACATATACCCACCATGCTCAGAGGCTTCCTTAACTTCAATAAATTGCCTTGAAATCCTCAGGTGACTGGGGCAGTATCATCTTTACTGTATATCAGTCTTGTCAGATCTATTTTTTTTCCTAATATTTGCCTAGATTGTAAATTCTTTGGGGCAGGAACTGTCTTTGTGTTTTGTGTTTGCAGAGCAGCTAGTACAATAGGGTTCTGGTCCATGACTGGGAGACTAGGCACTACTGGACTATAAATAACGATAATATTATTAAAGTGGCATGCACTTACAAATGCTAAGGTGAGAGGAGAGTATTTACTGAGCAATGTGATCTGATATAGAATAGCTGAGACCTATAAGAAGCTTGGTAGATAACAAAAATACATTTCAGAATAACAAATCTTAGAGTAAAGGATCAAAACAAGACACTCTCTTCAAGAAAAGTACAAAGAAATACAGGACATATTTTTGCTGTGGTGAGCCACATCACACATTGGTTCCCACACACACATATCGACACCAATGATTAAGTGCTCACCAATGTGCATAAAGGTTGCATACTCTACATTTGAGACAATAAATCCTCACCACAGTAAGGGTGATGCAATTTAACCCTTATGTATGGGTCCAGCTAGGCACTTTGCTGGACAAATAGACGTAGCACTTATACTGCCACAGCGAGCTTACAGTCTAGTTAATATTAATGGAACTACTCATGTGTGTAAAGGCTGCAGAGATCAGATCCATAGTCAGGTGTCACTCTAGTAATATCCCTGTAGGGTCTGATCATCAGCTGGTGCAAATCAGCATAGGTCCACTGAAGTCAGTAAAACTATGCTGATTTCCATCCTTTACAAATTTGGCTTGTAATCTTTAGCACAAAGTTATTCATGGGAGGGAAAAATGATGATATAAAATAAATCCTTCAGACTTGTGAACAGTTTTGGTTTAAATGGACAAAAATCTACAAACGAGGAGATGAGGTCTCAAGAGACCACGTCATAGTGGACAGCCTACTTGTTGAAGAATGAGGTCTGAACTGTAGTCAGAAGCCAAATGCCAGAGCCAATTGTTGAGACAAAGAAAGTCAAAGCCAGGAACTGAAGCCAAAGGTCAGATCCATAATCAGAGAAGGCAAAATAGAGCTAGTTCAGAAGCAGGAGCCAGGCTGGGACAGGACCAGATCAAAGTCAGATGCACAGCACAGTTTAGGCAAGTGCAGGACTTGGAGTGAGGCAAGCACAGGGAGGCAGAGAATCCACAGACATGTGCACTGAGCAGCCCACAAGCTACTGCTGCTTCTGGGCCAGGTGATCTGTCAGGCAGCCTAATTGACTCATTAGGGCATTCTGGAGACTGAGCAGGTTCAGCTGCAGGGCATCATTCCTGACACTAGGAGAGAAAGAAACTTTTAGCCAATTATGGTTTTCTCTCACAAAGAGTACAAAACATGTAAATATCACAGCAGAACAGATCATTGAAACAAACAAACAAAAAAATCCCAATCAGTGCCTAAAGGGTACACACACTTGCTATAGTTCAAGTGTTTGCCTCTCCTATGTAAAGATTTCTTTTCTTTTTTGGTAGAACCATGGAAAGGAATTTAATGATAGTTCTCAAGGCACTCAAAACTTAGAAGATTCCCGCTGTTCATCAGGTGGCCTTGCTCTTCAGTGTGAGGCTGTACAATAACTTAGAAAAAAAATCATACCACCAAATCACTGAAATGCAAACTACCCTGGGCAAGGGAACTCAAATTGTTACTAGAACTTACAGAAATATTCCAAGGGAGATCACTTCCATCACTGACTTGTGTTCCACCATTGACTTTAATGGGAGCAAGCTCAGGACCTATGTTATTTTGAATGGGACTGGTATATGCATGTGAGCTAGGGAAAACATGGGAGATTTTTTTCAGAACTCAAGGCCAGGTCATCTCCTTACTTTACTCATATGATTGGACCCATAGCATTCAATCTGCTACACACAGGTCAAGGGGCAAAATAGGTGCAAATTGCCCTGAAGATGGTATGGATGAGAAGTAGGCATGTTGTATGAAAAAAGTCTGAGCTATGATGCATCCCCAGTATGTACGGCATGGTAGGTGGCATAAGCACACAGCAAGTGCTGGAATAAGAGAGGGGCATGCCAAATAGGAGGTTTGGTCATAGAAGAATGGCCAGATATCCACATTCCTTCACTTGCATGTACCTGAAAGCTACAGAACACATGTGTAACATAAAGCAACCGAAGGTGGGTTCTCCTTAGGCTGCTGAGTGCCCACTGGGTAAAGAAATGACATGTCTTCATTGCTATTATACATGGCATACCATAGTGCAGAAGGAGGGCAGAAAATTCAAGCAGCTGCATAGAGAAGAGAACATTTGTGTATACAGCTTCTATGTTCCCCCAAAAGGTCTAGGTCTTTACTTATCTTGCTTCTCTGTAATCCTGCCCTTTGATCTCTGCAGTTTTTGTTGCCTTCGACAATGTTATAAAATTGTTTTTACATAAGAGCTGGAGAAAGTAAGGGCAAACTGGCCATATTCAGATGACATGTCTATGGTTAATTCACCATAGAAGTAATCCTGACCATATGTGACTTAACTTTTTCTTCAATTCCTGTGTGTGTCAGTATTTTGTTCCCTATATACTTTAGCTCCCTGTTCACAAGGACTGTTGTATGTCCTATATTACTTGATTGCCATCAGATCTGGCATCATGTTTGGACATCACAAGGAAAAGAGCTGGCTGCTTTCTCACATCGCTCCTAAGGTCTGTTGACAGCACAAGCCTTATCTCTGTGTGGGTTTTTGGCAGTACAGTTTCTTGCCTTTATCTGAGTATGGTGCATCCCCTGTAGCCACACTGCCTGAACATTCTACCCAAGGTGCTTTGAGATGGCTGATTGGGGCTAGTAAGGTGCACATCACACTTCTTTTCTCCATACAGATATCTTCAAAGCTTCATTCATATACCAGAGATGACAATAAGGATTCCAGTGTTTTTGTTCTCTAGTGCAGTGCCTCAGAGAATTCTCAGTCAGCATCATGTCCACACATTCAGCCAGCCACAGACAGTTTTGTCATGCTACCCTGAGGATGACTGGGTGCGGAAGGAGGGAAGCACAGACTTGCCCTCCATTTTCCCTCTGACACTTCCTATTTTAGCTCAACAGCTACTTTTTAAGGCCTTTTCTAGGTTTACTCAGTAACACCATCTGGTTCTACTGAGTTCTAATCCCAACTCATGCCCTCGATGTCACAATGTGTTGGATATTACCAGAGTAGGAACTCTTAGAATTTCCAGACCTTCTGTAGATTTTTATGTTAAAATAAAAAAACAGGTGATGTATTAACAACTTCCCTGCATACTCTATTTATGTAGCGTGTAAAAAGTTATAGGTATTTTTGTTACCTTGAATAAAATATCTTTAAATACAAAATGCATTTGGTGCAATGCAAGACAATAAAAAACTCAATGACTTTTGCAGAAATGTACCATTTTCTTTTGATACTTTTGCTTCTCCTTTTGATCTACTGCTCTATAAAATTCCATAAATTAAGATGTAAAAAGAAAAAAAAAGGCACTTGCAATAAATATTTTACAGATATTCCTCCTGAATGAAAAGCTTTTAAATCTATATGTAGTAACTGTTTAATAAACAAAGGTGAATTGATATGCTTATTTTATTTAAATATTACAAACCAGTCCAATATCCCTTGAAGTAAGTGCAAGTCTGTACTGTTGGATCAGACACTAAATGAATACATGTGAACTTAACATTTACAAAATCATAATGGAACGCCACTGATGCATATCAGCTAAGGATCTGACCCACAGATTTTTAAGGTGAACAAAAAGATACTTTATTTCTCCATTGTCAGTTGATGACAGCACAGACAACTAAGCATTTAAGGAAGCTTCAATCCTTTAGGAGCTTCTGATGTTGTTATTCCTTGTAAGGTAGACTCACAGCTTAGTTCCTTCAGGGAATGGGCGACAGGGGATGAATCACTTGATTAGCTGTTCTGTTCATTCCCTCTGGGGTACCTAACATTGGCCACTTTTGGAAGACAGGATACTGGGCTAGATGGACCTTTGGTCTGACCCTGTATGGCTGTTCTTATAGGCTGAAGCTGCAAGTTCTGGATTTTGAACACACCAAAGTACGGGGTGGGGTCTGAGGATCAGAAGTTTTGGCAGGCGCAATATAAAGATAAGAGCACTAACAAAATTTTGATACAGGTTCTGATCTGAATTTTGAGTAGTCTTTCCCAGGTTCAGGGACATTTGAAGTTTTGGCTTAGTTTCATTTCCATTTTCAATTATTTTGTTTATAAATGGATTTATTGGTATCTTTTATGTTTACTCTTGTAAAGGCCAGTTTTAACCAAGATAACTACACTGATTTCAGACTGATTTCTGTGGAGTAGTGCTTACTTGAGCCAGGTTTCAATTTCGATCAGATCATCTGGAAGATTTGATATTTTAACCTGCTTTGTTAATATTTTTTAAAGCATTTCAAATCACCTTGATTTTTGACAATGCAAGTGCACAATTGTATGTGCATATTAGGCATATACACACTTTAGAATTTGTTTCCTAACATTTAGAAAATGCTTTAAAATTTTTGTTCTCTGCCACACTGCCTTGTCACTCTTTGTAGCATGTTACATATGTTATCTCTTTAATATCAGAACTTTTCTAGGAGCACACATGTGTTTTGAAAAGAAAGTACATATGCCTGTATGCATTCCACTTTTGGTAGTTTTGGCTATATAGTACTTTAATTTTTCCTACACCTTGGTTTAATTTAGAAATAAATAATGTGCTATGCTTGTACAGAAGAAAAACTGGATTAACCGTTTGTGATTTACAGCCTTCAACATGCTAAAGTGTTAAATTATGTGCTCTTAGCTAAAACATGACATAAACTTTTAAATTTTCCAAAATGTGCATGGTTTCTTTCAGCCCCATTACTCCAAATGAATTCATTAGAGACACATAGATACAATTGTTCTTACTGCATTAGAAAAGTGACGAGATATGGTCTAATCTCACAAGTAATTTTTTTTGCCATTAAAAGTATCAGTCTAATTTTAATGCCTTGTATGCAGTGAATTAGGGGATTTTTCTCCTATACCAGTTTAAGTAATACTGTCAAGATTGAAAGCTCCTAAATTTGACCAACCCTTAATATTTAACTTAGATATGTTTACAAAGTTCATGTAATGGTCTCTAGGGTTGTTTCACAAAACAAATTCTCTCTTATGCTTAAAAAAAACGCAAATCAATGCCACCAGCACAGAATTCATGAACAAATTCATGCTAAAAACAAACATACACACCCAAACAAATCCTTTGTGCTCACATGATAGAGGAGGAAAAATTGCTAATGAAATAGGTTTCACTCTGAAGCCACTAAGGTAGCTTTATAAGCAAACAAACATATACTTTGGAAAACTATGATAATTATATTTGACACTTCTATGCAGTTTTGCATCTGAGGATCTCACAGTTCCTTGTAAGTATTATTTAAGCCTCACAATCCCATTCTGTGGATTGAATTTTGCAGTTTAATGATGACACACTGAGACTAAGGCCAAAACTTTCAATTGTGCATAACTTTGGGTGCCCAGCTGGCAGCCTGAGACACTAAGGCCTGGTTTTCAGCTCATTGATTTCTGTTGGAGTTGTAGGCATTCAGCCCCTCTAAAAATCCTCCATCAAATGCTTCAGAAGACTATGCAGAACCCCTATCAATGGATACTTGTGCTATAACAGTTCTATGAGAGAAGTTTCCTCCTAATACTACACAGTCTTTTCATCAGCTTTTGAATCAGGTTATTGATGCTTTTAACTTTGATAGAATCATCCATCCAATGATCTCAAAACACTGTGCATTCACTAAGGAAGCCCAGCAGTTCCATTCTGAGAATGAAAAATGTTATCCCCATTTGATAACATGGGGTGATTAAGTGACTTGCTCAAGTCCATGTGAGAAGTCCACCACAGATCCAAGATCGCCTAGCCTTCAGTCTTGTGCTTCAACTACAAGACCATGTATTTCTGCATTTATATCAAAGGGATTTGTGAATAACAACAACATACCCAAGAGTTGATTGTTTTCTTATTTCCATTAGTAGATACATTTACAGAAGATAGATATATCTAATTGAATGAGAAGGATTGAGTGCTTAACAGTGGTAAGGCAGGAGTAGAAAATACATAGTGACAAATGTCGCACGATCGGAACAGAAATGGTATGCTATATTGCAGCCAGGCACAAGATGTAGAAGTACATAATTGTCCAGTGAATGATAGTGAATAAAGATGAATAATCCTGGAGTACATGTGAGGAGGACTAAGTAATGTCAAATGATGATTGCTGGATATATTGGGAAGTAAAAACAAATTGAACTCAGATGATCATTTCTAATATACACAAGTGAGGCTCAGAGAAGGCTGGCTGGATGATATATAAATGAAGAAGAATGACTTTAAGCAACTATTGTTGAGGAGAAATGAAGAGAGCAAAGCTGAACAATGTCAGACAAGTTCTGTTTAGAAGATAGCCAATGAATGAAGATGAATATTGTCAGAAGAAGACTGCTGAGGAAATGTAAGTCAAACAAAGTTAAATAATAACAAAGGATTATTACAGTGACTAGATTGGTGAATGAAGACAAATAAAGTCAGACATCAAAAGCGGAACAGGCATTAGACAAACAAAACTGAATACAAGAAGATAAGAAAACTATGCAGCACAAGTGTTTTAATGTGATGCAAGTGAAAAAATTCCTTTGAATTGTAAGAAAAAAGCAAATAACCTTCCATACCTATAAACAAGAGGCTTTTCCCTCATGTTCTTCTGCATATATCTCTGCCTTGCTCCTGAACTTGCTTAGCTCTACTGATTCCTTCCTCACTCACTCCATTGGCCTGAGTTATTTCCTCATTCTTGTGTTTGGCAGTACTCAGGGTCAAATTCTGCTTCCCAAATTTGTTAGTCTCTAAGGTGCCACAAGTACTCCTTTTCTCATTACAGTGTTGTAACTGTGTTAGGATTTTTATGTAATGCTGCTGTGTTGGATTTACCCTGCTGTAAATCAGAGAAGAATTTGTCACAAAGCACTTAGGATGAAACTGATAAACCCCAAAGTATTATACTTCCTGAGTAAAAATGAAAATAATCACTGTAATTCTAAAAGCTCCAAAACAACCTAATGGAAATTACATGGTCAATCATTAAAATACAAGTTACTAACCCACTCCATCCCTCCAGACAATTAATGGTTGATTTTTAGGTTTCCTGTGGCAAAGAAAAATCTGATATCCTTTTGGGGGAAAAGAAAGTAGGTGCAAAATACAGACACATTTACATGAATTACAAAATAAATAGTCACCTGATCTATTAAAGTGTAATGAAGAATAAATCAAATAACTGATTGAAAACTAACAGAGTGTACATAAGAACTAAACACTCTCCAAAACAGAAGCATAGTTAGTAATGACTTCTCTATAAAGAGCCACTCGGATTGCTTCCAATTAACTGCATTACTGCTGCCGAAGGGTTGATTTTGCTTCCCCCGTTAAATAATATTTTACATTGTGGGGAGTCCCATTTGAGAAAATCAGATTATTTACAAATTAAGGTACCATTCAAAATGAATAGTAGTGTGTGTGTGTGTGTGTGTGTGTGTGTGTGTGTGTGTGTGTGTCTAGGAACGTGCATGCAGAATGTACCAGGTAGAGTTATGCCCTAATAGATCAAAAGGTGTAGGCTAGAACCTGAAGTGACTGGGACAATGAGAAAGGTTTGTGAGGAATGGAGCAAGATGTATTACTTTGTGGGCTCATCTGCATGAATTTGTGATGTTCCATTTTTTCAGAGGAAATTTTATGTCCCTTGCAAACAATAAGGCACGGAAACATATAGAGAAGAGGCAAGATTGCTCATTGAGACATGTGTGCAATGTACAATACCCCAAATATATAATACCAGTCATTTGCTTCAGTCTATGGGACAAGTTTTAATGCCCTTTACTTCAAAGGAGTTGCTGTGGCTTAACACGGGGGCCTAATTTTTGCTTTACTTATATTTATCAGTAGATTTTCATTGAAATTTAGCAACAATAAAAGGAATACATTTTCTAGCAAAATAAAATGGACTGTACAGTTCATCCTCTTCTACAGCATAGGGAGGGTTAAACTAAAAATGGAAATAGATATATAAATCATGGATGGGCAGGAGGAAATACTCCTTTATGCCAATATCAGGACTCATCAACAGTTCATATTTGCATGTGCATAGGAAATTATTCAATAACATATATCTAGCTGCCTTATACTACACTCTTCTTCTAAAGTACAGCAGCGACAAAAAAATATGGTCTATAAAACAACTGAAACAGAAACAAAACCAAGTAATGATTCTCATTGTCTGACCAAAAAAATGACTTGCATTTCATCCTGTTAATTCATTTCACCTTCCATTCACAGAGGGGCCTCTGAATTTTATCACTTTTGATTCATTCAAGGTCATTCAGTGGAATATTCTGCTTTTTGATAGAGGAATTAAATTCACAGATCCATAGACACAGAAATTTTAAGGCCAGAAGGGGCAATTGTGACCATCCAAACTGATCTCCTAGTCAAGGAGTTGAACTAGGGCATATCATTATGTGCCAAAAGAATATACAAGTCACCTCTTTTAATCATCCTGGTATCTCTTCACATTGATATTTAGGCTATGTCTACACTACAGCCGGGATCGACGCTCTGAGATTGATCCACTGGTGGTCATTTTAGCGGGTCTAGTGAAGACCCGCCAAATCGACAGCAGATCACTCTCCGGTTGACCCCTGCACTCTACCCCGGTGAGAAGAGTAAGGTAAGTCGATGGGAGAGTTTCTTCCATTATCTCCCGTGGTGTAGACCCTGCAGTAACTCGACCTAAGGTACGTCGACTTCAGCTAAATTATTCACGTAGCTGGAGTTACGTTGCTTAGGTACATCGACTCCAGCTACTTTATTCACGTAGCTGGAGTTGCATTGTGTAGGTTGACTTACTACAGTAGTGTAGACATAGCCTTAGAGATCAATCCATGCTTAGGGGAAGAAGTTAAAAACATGGGAGCAGGATAAGGAAATGAAGGGAGGTGGTGAGGCTGGCTTGATTGGTGGAGTGCTGGGAGTGAGGAACAACATTATAAGAAATTATATCTCAGTTGTAGGCCATGGCAGAACTGGGTAGAGCCTTAGAGGTAAGGAATGAAATATAAATTTGCTCTGGTATGCAAGGAGGAGCCAGAGGATTTTTTCCTCAACATGGGAGTAATCTCTGAGTTTTCCAACAAAAGCCACATTCTGGCCCTATTAGCTAAGAGCTTAATACAAAGATCATTTCAATTTGATTTAGATCAGGGACTAAGTTCACCATTAATTATTTATTACTGAAGACGGAAAAGTTTGAGGTACAGAGAAATTAAGTGCAAAATATTTGTCTTAAATTCTTATGTGTTATTCTGAAAAAAACACACACCCAAAACCGTCCAGATCATCAGTGTGAAATAGATCATAACATGGGAAATATAAGGATTTTCTTTTTGGCAGACAAAGATGTTTCAGTTACTTTCCTACAGTACCTGCAAATTGTAAAAGCCTGTGTCTCCCCTGAGCCCTGATTCTAATGCAGGTTCATCAAAGGGGTGCATGTCAGGGGCAGGGTGAAGACAGGCTTTAAACTTGTCAGGACTGGAAAGAGACATCCTTGTCAAGGTTTTCTTTCAGTTGCTCATTGTTATGCTATTTATCTTCTGAAGACCTTCTCCTCTCCTCTTCACTACAGCTGACATCTATAAATGGTGAACTTTTGAACCTCGGCTTCATAAAAAGTAAAAACTAAAAAGCTGAAGGCATTCTAAGCTTCACTGAAGGGAAGGGAAGATTTTTTCTTTATATGCAACCCAACTTAGGCAGAGTGAATCCTAGTGCAAGTCTACACTACATCACTACATCAGCTCAGCTGCACAGATGCAGTTGCACCACTGTAGCGCATCTGATGAAGACGTGTTATGCCGATGGGAGAAAAGTAGTGGAAATTGGGTCAGACTTGGTACTTAGTGATGTTGGAATTTGTCAAGAGTATGTCCATTAAAAGGGAAAATTCTGACTTGCTCCTGTCTTACACTGATGTAAATGAGTTAAGAATCCAGCCCATTGAGGTTATCCTGTCCACTGTCCTGTCTTCAGTCCTTGCAGTTTCTTTTTAAAAACTGATGTTTTTCTTGACTTTCACTTAGCTCAGAAATAAGGTGACTGCTCCTGAGAACCATAGCCACATACACACAAACACCAGGGTTATCAGCAAGGATCAAATCAGCAGTCTTCAGTACCAGAGCAGAAGCCATTGCCACTGGAGCTAGAAGTGAACCCTTTAGCTGTAGGTAAGGAGAAGCTGTTACAGGTGATGGTTCAGCCATTAATGGGAATCATGATCATTTCTACCAACTCATGACAAACTCTCCCTGCTAGGGTATGTCTACACTGGCCTGCATGCTCCCCATACCTGCCCCAAATTTCCATATTATGCTGTGCTTGACATAAGTATAAAGCTGTGTGTACACAATATATCTATGTCCACCCTGCCACATGTAGTTACGTGATATTAGTGCTACCATTTCAGGGATGGTATCCCAGGTATGGTATTCTGTGTACCACAGGGAGACACTTTAGGAACTATTTTGTGTTGTATTGTTGGCTGGTGCTGGCCTGCACCTTCATACTTTTGCTGATGGCAGTTTCACCTTGCCCGCTCACTATTATTCCCTGCCAAATGGGGTGGAAGACATGGAGCATCAGGGTGATGATGTGTTTCTGCCTCTGCTCCTTATTGTTGGATAAATGATTATGCAGTGGCGTAGGCAATCAGCAATCAGCGTGATGCTGGATGGAATTTGGGCAGAACTGGTGCTGGCCGCCACTTCCCGCAGACCCCATTGGCCTGGAATGGTGAACCGCAGCCAGTAGGAGCTGCGATCGGCTGCACCTGCAGACACTGCAGGTAAACAAACCAGCCCGGCCTGTCAGCAGATTTCCCTGATGGTCCGCGTGCCAAAGTTTGCCAATCCCTGTCAAGGTAGATACCTCAAAATCTAGGTTGAAATGAATGTTACTGGTGCAGATAGTACTGTGATATTTGCTTAAGTTTCTTCTCAAATCTTCCCTTGCCCAGAGGTGTATCTTAAGCTAGGAGTCAGATTTGTCTCAGTGAATGATTCTATAGAGCAGTCTTCAGGTTTTTAATATATTTGTCTCTAAATAATCATGTATTGGTTCCTTGCCACAGAGGTTAAAACCTAGGACCTGTTTTACACACTTAGATGTCTATCACTAATAACCTAGATCTGTACTTAAGTAACTAAATCCATGTTTTAGGCACAAAGGGCCTAAATCCACCCCACTGAGTTCAAAGAAAGTTATACCATTCACTTCAGGGGCCACAGGATTAACCCTTAAGGTCTGTTTCTAGTAAAGCTTTAATTTTCCTGATATCTGCTGGGAGAGCAATACAGCGGTGCATAGACAATCCAGGAAGTTTTTGGAAAGCGTAGGGGACAATTTCCTGGTGCAAGTGCTAGGGGAGCCAACTAGGGGGAGCGCTTTTCTTGACCTGCTGCTCACAAACCGGGTAGAATTAGTGGGGGAAGCAAAAGTGGATGGGAATCTGGGAGGCAGTGACCATGAGTTGGTTGAGTTCAGGATCCGGACGCAGGGAAGAAAGGTAAGCAGCAGGATACGGACCCTGGACTTCAGGAAAGCAGACTTTGACTCCCTCAGGGAACAGATGGCCAGGATCCCCTGGGGGACTAACATGAAAGGGAAGGGAGTCCAGGAGAGCTGGCTGTATTTCAAGGAATCCCTGTTGAGGTTACAGGGACAAACCATCCCGATGAGTCGAAAGAATAGTAAATATGGCAGGCGACCAGCTTGGCTTAATGGTGAAATCCTAGCGGATCTTAAACATAAAAAAGAAGCTTACAAGAAGTGGAAGGTTGGACATATGACCAGGGAAGAGTATAAAAATATTGCTCGGGCATGTAGGAAAGATATCAGGAGGGCCAAATCGCACCTGGAGCTGCAGCTAGCAAGAGATGTCAAGAGTAACAAGAAGGGTTTCTTCAGGTATGTTGGCAACAAGAAGAAAGCCAAGGAAAGTGTGGGCCCCTTACTGAATGAGGGAGGCAAGCTAGTGACAGAGGATGTGGAAAAAGCTAATGTACTCAATGCTTTTTTTGCCTCTGTTTTCACTAACAAGGTCAGCTCCCAGACTGCTGTGCTGGGCATCACAAAATGGGGAAGAGATGGCCAGCCCTCTGTAGAGATAGAGGTGGTTAGGGACTATTTAGAAAAGCTGGACGTGCACAAGTCCATGGGGCCGGACGAATTGCATCCGAGAGTGCTGAGGGAATTGGCGGCTGTGATTGCAGAGCCCTTGGCCATTATCTTTGAAAACTCGTGGTGAACGGGGGAAGTCCCGGATGACTGGAAAAAGGCTAATGTAGTGCCCATCTTTAAAAAAGGGAAGAAGGAGGATCCTGGGAACTACAGGCCGGTCAGCCTCACCTCAGTCCCTGGAAAAATCATGGAGCAGGTCCTCAAAGAATCAATCCTGAAGCACTTAGAGGAGAGGAAAGTGATCAGGAACAGTCAGCATGGATTCACCAAGGGAAGGTCATGCCTGACTAATCTAATCGCCTTTTATGATGAGATTACTGGTTCTGTGGATGAAGGGAAAGCAGTGGATGTATTGTTTCTTGACTTTAGCAAAGCTTTTGACACGGTCTCCCACAGCATTCTTGTCAGCAAGTTAAGGAAGTATGGGCTGGATGAATGCACTATAAGGTGGGTAGAAAGCTGGCTAGATTGTCGGGCTCAATGGGTAGTGATCAATGGCTCCATGTCTAGTTGGCAGCCGGTGTCAAGTGGAGTGCCCCAGGGGTCGGTCCTGGGGCCCGTTTTGTTCAATATCTTCATAAATGATCTGGAGGATGGTGTGGATTGCACTCTCAGCAAATTTGCGGATGATACTAAACTGGGAGGAGTGGTAGATACGCTGGAGGGGAGGGATAGGATACAGAAGGACCTAGACAAATTGGAAGATTGGGCCAAAAGAAATCTAATGAGGTTCAATAAGGATAAGTGCAGGGTCCTGCACTTAGGATGGAAGAATCCAATGCACCGCTACAGACTAGGGACCGAATGGCTCGGCAGCAGTTCTGCGGAAAAGGACCTAGGGGTGACAGTGGACGAGAAGCTGGATATGAGTCAGCAGTGTGCCCTTGTTGCCAAGAAGGCCAATGGCATTTTGGGATGTATAAGTAGGGGCATAGCGAGCAGATCGAGGGACGTGATCGTTCCCCTCTATTCGACACTGGTGAGGCCTCATCTGGAGTACTGTGTCCAGTTTTGGGCCCCACAATACAAGAAGGATGTGGATAAATTGGAAAGAGTACAGCGAAGGGCAACAAAAATGATTAGGGGTCTAGAGCACATGACTTATGAGGAGAGGCTGAGGGAGCTGGGATTGTTTAGTCTGCAGAAGAGAAGAATGAGGGGGGATTTGATAGCTGCTTTCAACTACCTGAAAGGGGGTTTCAAAGAGGATGGCTCTAGACTGTTCTCAATGGTAGCAGATGACAGAACGAGGAGTAATGGTCTCAAGTTGCAATGGGGGAGGTTTAGATTGGATATTAGGAAAAACTTTTTCACTAAGAGGGTGGTGAAACACTGGAATGCGTTACCTAGGGAGGTGGTAGAATCTCCTTCCTTAGAGGTTTTTAAGGTCAGGCTTGACAAAGCCCTGGCTAGGATGATTTAACTGGGACTTGGTCCTGCTTTGAGCAGGGGGTTGGACTAGATGACCTTCTGGGGTCCCTTCCAACCCTGATATTCTATGATTCTATGATTCTATGATTCTAAAGCACCTAATCACATGCTTAACTTAAGTCTCTTTGACATTAAACAAATCAATTAATCCCAGAAGTTGTTACCACAGTAAGTTTTCAAGCGGGATGTGGTGTCCACGGATGGAACAAGGATAAGGTGTTTCCTAGTTAGCTGATTATTTGCTTTGCCAAACCAAGAATGGTTGAGTATAGAGAGAAGGAGCTGGTCAATGGTTCCAGTACCAAATGGTTCCATTGCGAATACAGCCTGAATTCTGGACTTTGGACCTGATGCAGTGTTTACTTAAATCAAGGGAAAAACACCTTTTTACTTCAGTAGGTACTGAATCAGGCCTACTATCTGTGTGTGCATGCTGCCTCTCTGTCACTGGCCATGGAGTGCCTGGGTATGGGAGAGGGGAAGAGTCTGCTGCAATGCACACCCTAGATCTGCATCGATCTTGCCTATACTCGGTGTACAGTGAACCGCCACAGAGCTGGGCTCTGTGCCATGTAGCAGTCTTTGAATTCCCTGCATGGTCTCTCCCTAGTAAAGCAGAATTGCATCTATTACCAGTGGGTCCTCTGTACTTGTGGAGGAGGAAGCAGAATTAATCTCTTGGTGCACACACATTCCCATCAGCACTATCTGAAGTATGTGCACGAATACAAAAAGGAACATAGATCAGGTAGCACTAGTAGCCTTCTTCTAAAGGTGATTCTTCCTTATCATTGGTAACTCTAGAACATGGTAGCCAATGTTACAACAGTCTGATAGAAATCTTTCTTTTGATTCAGACTTTTCAGTTTGGGGTGGATAAAGGAAATGATTTATTATTCATACTGTCGACAAGTCATGCTTTGTTTTCTGCAAAGATGCCACTGAAGGATATTTGATGCAGTTACATATTTTGGCTTTAGCCTCCTAATTCTTTTTCCCCCATGTACTGTGTTCATTGTGGTAGCTTTGCCTTACAGCATGCTTTAATTGCCTGGTGCTTCTTTGTTTGCTTCTGTTTTCTATTTTTTGCTAAGTACTTTAAAGGAGGTTATACTGAGCTGAGAGTGAGACCTTGAGATTTTCCTTTTATCTGTTAAATAATCATTAGAAAAAATATTTAAACTTCCATATGGCTACTTTTATATTGTAAATGTAGCAACTATAGATGTCCTTGTCTTCCACTATTTATTTGAGATTTAATGGGTAGTAATTCAACTGACAATAAAATAGCTCTTTGGAATATGGGGTTAAATGAACCATTGGAGATTTGAAGTGCCTTATCTGAAAAAGGAAAATAAAATCTAGAATGATTTGATTTGAAGAGACATCTAGAGGTCAAGGATAGTACTAAGTTCAGCAGGGACTGAGTGTTTCATTGCTGTCATGCCTTAATTCAATTCTCAAAAAAACAGAAGCCTTTGTGTTATTCATTTTAACATTGACAAAGCACTGACACTTCATGCAATATGGGGAAGGGAAGATTTATGCAATGGATGAGACTATCAAAAACACTGTATAATTAGTGGAAGTGTATTGGGACTTATAACCCTGTGCAAGTTAACAGGTTCATTTTGAAGGCGCTATTTTCTTACCAACACCATGTGATCTTGGCAACAGCATTGATCATGTCTGTTGACAAGGAGATATGAAGCTGGGTGTGTTCAGTTCATTGGTGGTAAAGGAGACTGTGGTACTCCCACAGCCTCTCCTCAAGGTCTCATGTAAACCTTGTGAAGAAAAGGGTACAGTTCTTATGTCTGCAGGTATTTACAAAGGGGAGGACTCTGAATAATGAGGACAAACAGCTAGTCAAAATTATGTGGTACTTCTGAGAGAATTGATTAAAGCCATGTTGCATTGTCCATTTGTAAGCAGGTCAGCAGCAACTTGTGATTAACTATGCTGAAGTCTACACAGATATCAAGTACTATAAATATTGAGGTTTATTCTCTATCTCAGTCATTCATTAGTACTACACAAGATGTCTGCACCATGTTATGGTGTGAAGCTGGATTGGGAACAATCCACACAGTTGACTAACACCAAGTCTAAGCTGCTAGGGCTTGGGTGACCTACTTAATGGGTGGAGCAGGACTTTGCTGGTGGTTGTTATGGCAATTTAGGTAATGGCGAGCATAGATCCAGGAATCAGGCACCAGTCCAAAGGTGAAGTCAGGGTTGAGAAGCCAAGCCAAAGGTCAGAATCTGAGTCAGAAATCAATCCTAAACTGAAGGGTGAGATGGAGTTGTAGTCAGAAATGTAGCCCAGAGTCAGAAAACCAGAATGGAGCAAAGAGTTGAGGATGAGGCTGGAGCAGGTACAGGTTCTATCTGGTCTGAAGCAGGAACAGGGTTGGGAGCAAGGCAGAAGCAGGCCTTGGAGCAAAGATTGGTCCAGGAAGCAGAAGTAAGAGCAGGATAAACAGGCCTGGCACAGAGAGAGCAGCCACTGTGTCGCTGCTGCTACAAGGTTCACATAGCAAATCGTTGCCTCCCCTGACCAATCAGAAAGCATAACTCTTTGTAGAGGGTTCACTGGGTCCATCTGAGCTTGCCTAGTGACCAGGCTGGGAGTTAGCTGTGTTCCTCACACCATGTCTTCTTGGAGTTTTGTTGTCACTACTTTCTTGATGATTTTGCCAAGAATAGCATGGCCAGATATGGAGCGATTCTCAGTTGGGTGATTACCAGTAGGGTTAACTGAAAAGTGGAAAAAAATATACTTGAACAGTTTACAAGTTCTGAATAGAACTTACCTTTGACAATGGGAGGAGGGATAGCTCTGTAGTTTGAGCATTGGCCTGCTAAACCCAGGGGGCCATTTAGTGATTTGGGGCAAAAATTGGGGATTGGTCCTGCTTTAAGCAGGGGGTTGGACTAGATGACATCCTGAAGTCCCTTCCAACCCTGATATTCTATGTTTGAATCTTTGATTAGTCTCTCTTCACAAAGTTGTGTTTGTATAAATGTTCATTGAAAGTGAATTTCAGGCAGGTAGCCAAGATTCTTTTAATCATAAAACAAAGTTAGCTTCACGATGAAAGAAAAATGTTTCCAGGCAGCAGAAGTGATTTATGCAGTTTAGGCTATTCAATCAATAAGCTCAAATGGTGAAACAGAAATATCAAACATTCAAATGAATTTCTTCAGTGAACAGTTCACAATTAACCTACCAATTGACTGACTTTTCATCAAGCAATAATAAATAATGAAAGAATAATAAAAGTCACAGTCTGTCTGCAGACAATTTGCCAACAGAAAATGATATAATCACCAATAAGTTATTCACTCAAAATTGTACACCCTGGCAAAATATAATTAAGCTATGGTTTTCTAAGAGCAATACCTTTCAGTAGCATGGAGTGCCACATTTAGTGCTTTACTTTTTACTGAAATGGGACAAATAAATCCATTTCATTTACTCATACTTCTTATGATTATTTCCTTCTCTTCAATTGATTTGGTTGTGGTGGGAAAGCTTTGTTAAAGAGAAGCATTCCAGAAAGTGTCCAGAAGGTGGGCAGATTCTGGTTAGTCCCACTTACTCTAGATGCTCCATCCACATCTGAAACTCATTGATCAAGAACAATTTGCCTCTGATGTGACAATGATTATTACAGTCAGTGACTTCCTTTTTTACTAGATTTTTCTCTGCTTCCCTCTCCACTCCAATTCATGAATCTGCCAAGTTTTCTGAAGTGCACTTTTTCCCTATAACAGTACATTATTTCCATGTTAATTTCATTACACCAATGAATGTCACACCAATATTGTCACACCAATATCATTCCTTTCAGTTTTCTAAAGTACATTGAAAAAACAAGTAATGTGCTTGCATACAAGTTGACCAGAGTCAATCAAACTTTGCAGCTATAGACATTTATTAAATGACAGAAATTAGAAGATCAGCGAAGAAATTGGAAAGGGAGTCAAAGCAAAACTTTGGTGACCTTTGCAGCTCTTTAGAGCAGAGTTTTGAAATGAGTTTTTTAAAAAGACCTTTATAAATCTTTAGTGAACAAACAATTCAGATGATATTTGTTGGCAGAAGACTTTGAGAGAGGCAGGGATCTAAATAAGTTATCTATATTCTTGATCCAGCTTTCTTAACATGTTCAGCTAGCTCAAAAAGCAGCAACAAGATTTATTCTATTCTCCTAGACAATTACTAGCTAACAAAATATAACTGCATTGAAGTCTGCCTCATTAAAATATGGTAAAAAATTTCTTTTCTTTTTTCCAGCTCATTCAACAAGTATTGTATCATGTCCAAAAAACAAAACTCTACAGTTTTCTTTTAAATTCTTCATAAGCACACATAAAACCCACCAGGTTTTGAAGGCTGGATGGCCATAAAAGTAAAAAAAAAAAAAAAGCACGTCATTTGGGGTAGGTTTATATGCAGGTAAATTTAACTGGTCAAACATGGAAATGTAACTATTATAGCAAGAGTTGGAAACCTCCAGGGACGGAGAACAAACAGACCAAAATTTATTAACCTGGCCACTGATTTGGGATGCATCAGTTTTGGCTACCCAACTGGAGACATCTAGGACCTCATTTTTGGAGGTGCTAAACAACTATTGCTCCCATTGACGGTTTTGGGAGCTCAACACATCTGAAGATCAGGCTTACACATTCAAAATCAATGACCTTTTTGAAAATTTTAGCCATGGGGGTTGATATAGCAGTTAAATAAAAAGAATGTAGGTCATATCGGGGCAGTTTATACGTATATCACTCCATTATATTAATATCAACATAATTAAATTAAGGAGTTGGCTTATTAAGCTGTTGATTTATAATGAATAGGGCGTGTTCAATGCATTAGATAAACACCATCAATAGGAAGGCAAAGAGTTATGAAGTATTGATTGAAACCTAAAGGAATGTTATTTCATCATCTATGAATTGAGAATATGCTTTACAGTGTCTCCCTATCTCCAAGGAACCATGACTCCAGAATACTTGATAGCACTGTTAAGCAGCTGTGTAGCTCTCAAACTGAAACACAAAAGCTCATGCTGAAACACTGGAATTAACTGAAGAGAATACAAATTAGTTAAAAGATTTAGTTTTCACACTGACATAATAAACAAATATTGATGGTTTCTTGTTGTGTAATACATCCTTATTCTCTGCTTCACAACTCACTCAAGGCTTCATTATTTTCTCTTCAGTGCTTCTGAATGGGTGATTTATCCCATACTTCTCAAAATATTAGTCTGTTTATAGTCTTCAGATAGCTAACAGATTGCGCATCATTACAATTACTATGTGGAGACTAGCATTGCAGGTTGTTGTGTAATTCACCTTTAACTTTTTAAGATTTTAAAGAAGAAAATTAAACAAACAGTGTTGTAGTTAACAAAGAATGTTTTGATTGTAGATCTTTTTAATGTCTTTGTAATAACGTTTATGTTCCCAAATACATTCTGTTTTCTGAAAAAATATTAATTGTTTGGGGCATAAATCAAAATCCAAGCTCAAGTCTGTGTTCTGCATAAATAATGGATATGGACGCAGGGGCAAAGACCCACAGTTTTGCAGTTGCAAATTTTTACAGTTTGAAATTTTGAAGTTTGAAATACAGTTGAAAATTTTGTAAATAGCTCAAAAAGAAAAGGAGTACTTGTGAATACAGACTAACACGACTACTACTCTGAAACCTGTAAATAGCTCAAACACTCTCAAAATTCCAGATATTCAAACTTCAGATTGGAGTTTTGCACTTGATCACATTTCTACTTCCTAATGCCTGTGAACTTCACAGAATCTACACAGGGATAAAGGCCCCACTGTGTACACACAGCTGGCTCAGATGAGCTGACTTAGGCTCATGGGCTCAGGCAGTAGGGCTAAAAATTGCTGTGTATTCAGCCTGAGCCTGACAGTCTACCCAGCAATTTTTCAGTCCCAGAGCCTGAGCCCTGTGAGCCAAAATCAGCTGGCCCGGGCCAGCAGTGGGTCTTTTATCCCTGTGTAGACATAGCTAAAGATAGAGGGCCAAAACCTAGTGCCAGTCCTAACAATTCCATTGACTACAAGAGAATATTGGGGTTTAAAAGTATGTTATTATGGAAAGTATTATTTCTGTTCACTCTATTTCTATTCACAGAGAAAGCTAAGACCATATTTTTGAATGTTTTTGAATGTTACAATTCATGATGTCTGATTTGTGTCCATTTATTCTTTTGCATAGAGACTGTCATCACCTACAGCCCCCAACTAAAACCTCTCCAGTGCATCATCAAGAATCTACAGGCTATCCTGAGGACAATCCCTCACTCTCACAGTCCATTGGAGACAGGCCAGCCCTCACTTACAGACAGCCCCCAACCCAAAGCAAATTCTCACCAGCAACTACACATGACACAACAGAAACACTAACCCAGGAACCAACCCCTGCAACAAACCCCATTGCCAACTCGGTCCACATATCTATTCCAGGGACACCATCAAAGGACCCAACCACATCAGCCACACCATCAAGGGCTCATTCAGCTGCACATCTACCAATGTGATATATGCCATCATGTTCCAGCAATGCCGCTCTGCCAGTACATTGGCCAAACCGGACAGTCTCTATGCAAAAGAATAAATGGACACAAATCAGACATCAAGAATTGTAACATTCAAAAACCAGTAGGAGAGCACTTCAACCATCCTGGACACTCAATAACAGACTTAAAAGTCACTGTTCTTCAACAAAAAAACTTCAAAAACAGACTTCAATGAGAATCTGCAGAACTGGAATTAATTTGCAAACATGACACTATCAAATTAGGCCTGAATAAGGACTGGGAGTGGCTGGGTCACTACAAAAAAATAATTTTCCCTCTGTTGATACTCACACTTTCTCGTCAACTTCTGGGAATGGGCCACATCCACTTGAATTGAATTGGCCTCATTACCACTACAAAAAGTAATTTTCCCTCTGTTCATATTCATCTCTTTTTGTCAACTGTTGGGAATGCGCTATATACACCCCAATTGAATTGGCCTCATTAGCACTGACCCCCCACTTGGTAAAGCAACTCCCATCTTTTCATGTCCTGTATAGTTATACCTGCTTACTGTATTTTCCACTCCATGTATGTGATGAAGTGGGTTATATCCCACAAAAGCTTATGCCCAAATAAATTTGTTAGTCTCTAAGGTACAACAAGGACTCCTCGTTGTTTTTACTGATACAGACTAACACAGCTACCCCTCTGAAACTCTCTTGATTTGGAAATTATTAAATAAATAAATAGCAGCAGTTTCTACAGAGAGACCAAACAGTGTTCAAGTAAAACAAATCTCGTAGGCTTGAATTCAAATCCACTGGTAAATCAGTCGTTTGCACCCTCTTGTGTAAAATTAGTTTTATATGTCTAACTCTCAAATTAGATAAGAGCCTGTTCTGAAGCCCATAGAAGTCAATGGAAAGATTTTGGTTTGACTCAAACCCAACCTATACAGAAACAATCAAGATTTGTGCAAATTTCTTCTTGTGTAGCTTTGATGTTTCAAACATGCCTGTGAGTTAAATGCTTAGTACAGTTTTCCCGGTCTTTTATAATAAAAAAGCAGGGCTTTATATCTAATCATGTAACCTTTCATCATAATGCGCAGTTTCATGTGGGCCTGTTAAATAATGTAATGTAACATACAACATTACTCAGCAGGCCTACATAAAGTAACAGAGTTATGAAATTATGGGGTTTTGGACAACTGTTGGAAATAAAATTTTATAAAATATTATCAGAATTTATGGAACTTCCATTAAATGAAGGAAAGCTAGAGAAATCAGTCAAGAGTGAAAATATTTTGCCCTGAGTTATCAGTCTAGAGGGAAAAAAACAAACATTTCACTAAACATCTTTGTTTTGCAGCATAAACCAGAGATTTTTCTCAAATGATGATAGCTGTGAAATGATATGTTTCACTAAATGGAGTATATTTCACACACAAACTATCTATCTATCTATCTTATATTGTGTATAGTATTTGCAAAGGTCTAAAGGGATAGAGCATACTGATTTTTACTGCAGGAATAGCCCAGTTATGAAGAGGGAAGGGATGGTTGAGTCTTAGATGTAGAATTCCTATCTCTCTCTGTAATATATCTGCCCATTGAGGGCTCCATAGGTTTGAGTCCTGGGGCAAGATATTTGGCCCTCTATCTTCCTGGGTGGAAGGGATGAAACTAGGAGTAGACTCTCCTATAAGTCATCATCTGCCTCTAAACCAGAGGGGAAATACCTGCAGAATTAATTTTAACAGTGTCAACATTAATTTCCACAGGTCCTCCTTACACTCATGCAAACTCCCCCTAACATGATAAGGCAAGCAAACCATGACAGCACTGTCTTCTCCTCCTCTACCCAAATGCCCCATCCCACACTTTATGCCTTGGTAGCTATGGGAGTTCTTCATGGATTGCTTGATTTAGCATGGACATCTCCTCTTCATATTCCACTGTGGGACAAACTGGACTCTTTAATGGGATAATGGAAAGAAATTGAGTTGGAACTTTCAGATTTTCCAGGTCCTACTGTGGATTTGCCACTGAGGGCATATGATCAAAAGAGAATTGGCAAGCTATTTCCTTAACAGTATTAATATATTAAAAAACAAAACAAAACAAATAAATCTCCCTTAGAAATCACAGCTGTAGGAAATGTAGAAATGTCCGCACACTCTCCCTGCTATGATGCAAGTTAAATAAGTTTAGTGAACTATTCTCTTCTTTGGATAGTGCTCACTGGACTCAGATACCAAACTTCAAAATATATTTCTGCATCAGCAGCATCTGCCTCCCTGGGAGATGTTTCTGATAATTGCACTGGTAGCTTTCACTTTGCCTCTGGGTCTGCCGATGGGTTTTGTGACTCTACACAGCATTGCTCTCCTGGATGCTGCCTTTTCTTTTTTCCCTGAGAGAATGCAAGAGCAAGAGAGGACTATTCCTATTCCAGTCCATTTGTGGCTCTGTGTAAAGTCTTGGTGATATCGCTAATCTCTGCATAGGTTCTGCTTTAGTAATCTTGCCTTGCCATGTACAGTTTAGGCAGAAATCTGTTCTAAAGACTTTGAGTCACACATAACAGTATGATTTTCACATAAATCCGTTCACTGGCTTTTACGATCACTCACTGGCCTTAGAATCAGTCACAGTGCAGTTTGTTTCTCTATTTGATCTAAGCATTCTTTTGAAGGTCCAGATTCTTATTTGTGTGAAATAAATCACATTTTATACAGTCTCTATGTGATCCATTTATTGGAGATGCCATGTATATCTGAAGAAAACAACATTCACTTTATACGTGTTATAAGTAGGTGGAGTTATATTCCAGGCAGAAACCCTGGAGAAACATAATAGGAGTAATAAAATAATCTTTCAAGCCACCCATGTAGCAGTGACAAAGAAGTACTTTAGCTTGTAGATTCTGTTATAACCAGCAAAGTACTTAAGTTAAATTGTAATCAAACCTCAGCATTACCACACCATTGTCATAAATGGAAACACATTAGTGCTATTGTTTCAGGCTCTCTGCAGACTCAAGGACAGACTGCATCAGTTCAAACCCTTTTGTATTTTGAATTTTATTTTCAGACACTTTCGGGCTAAAGGTATTGAGCACAATCATGCATCAATTTGAAAACAACCTCCAACAATGCAGCAGTAGATGCGGCTGGGTAATCATGTTGCACCTAGGACCATGCTAATAACTAAGGATATTTCTACACCTAAAATGGTACAGTGGTACAGCTACACTGCTGCAGTGCTTCAGTGTAGACATTACCTACACCAATGGGTGGGGTTCTCCAGTTGGCAAAGGTCATCCATCCCCGCTAGAGATGGTACTAATTTGACAAAAGAATTCTTCTGTTGACCTACGACTGTCTACACTGATAGCTATGTCTTAATGTCTATGAGTCAAGGACATGGACTTTTTACATCCCTGAGACATTGCTATTTCAATGTAAGTTCCTAGTGTAGGCCAGGCCTAACTGAGCGGACAGTGACCAAATAGTTCCTATATTATGTAAATGTTTCTCAATGCTTGGTTTTGGTATGGAAACATAGTGAGCTCTCTCTCTCTCTCTCTCTCTCTCTCAGAGTAGGGGTTTCTTTATGGTCCTGTTATCTGACACTCATATCTTGTTAATGTAGATTGATCACTACAATTATCATGCATCACTGAGGGAGCATGAGTTAGATCTATCCTTGTCTGATCAAGAAGAGCCTTATTTCATGCTTTTAGAAGTTTGGGTACTCCAAGGTACCACTCACTGTGCTCCCTGACCCTGATTTGTAAATTGTACTAAAAAAAAAAAATGAGTGTTTTATTCCCGCACTTTCTCCCTTTCATTTCTATCCTACAGGAAAGCTGATCAATTTTCAAAATTGCCAATAACATGAAACTCATGCATGATCAAGTCCCTTTCTATTCCATTGAATTCAAGTTAACATTCCTTGGCATGCTTTACATGCAATAGCTGTAGATGTTTTTAAAAGTTTGCACAGAGACTAGCAGCATACTTAGTACTGCCAAGCCCAAGCATTAAAACATCAGCCTGCCAAAATCATGAGATTGACTTATAAATCATAAGGGGTTTTTTAAATATAAATGTGGGGTTCTTTTTATTTGCCTTCTGGTTGAGAGCCCTTTGAGTGCACGTGCTTCATTTTTTCAAACTTTTCTCAGCTACAAGGCCTAAGAATTTACTTTTTATTTGAAAATAAAAGTTACAAGTCTCCTGAAATGTCACGATTGCAGTGGCTCAGTCTTTAGAAAAACCACTAAACATTTTGAGACTTGTGATAAAATTGCAAGAGTTGGCAACAGTGCAACACTTCAACTGCTGTAGCTCTCTCTTTTCCAAACTCAGGAATTGACCTGAGCAGAGCTGAATGGCAAGATCAGGGTCAAAATCAAATATTGTACTTGTCAGTCTAAATCATTAACTCCTACAATTAGAGTTCATTGTCATTACAAATAAATTATTCCATGAACTGAGCTCTTTTTCTGCTCCTGACTTGCTGTGATCTGATCTTGATTTTGCAAATGTATTCATTATTCAATGAATAGTTGGGACAAGCACTCTTCCGCATATGGTTGTTTGTAACCTGTTTATTTTGATTATTCATTATTCATTATTTATAGTGTGTTATTGGTCACCCAAGTCACGTGCATTGTGTCTGATCCCTTATTAGATAGCTGACATTCTTTAACAGGAAATTAACAAATAAGCAATAGCAAATACCCTTGCTCACATGTGAATAAGTGTATTTATGGAAAGAATACCCATATTCCAAGTATTCACATATACAGAACCCCTTCTTAAGAGTGTTTGCAAATAGTGAATGTGAAGGGGAATGAACATGGTGAAAACTAAACAGGCCTTTGGAATTCAGATGAATGTCCTCAAAATACATTGGTCGTATTTAGGCAGCTCTATTTAGATGCCTTTTGAAACTGCTGAGAAGTTGTTCTGTGTGCATCACACCACTGGTAAAATTAGTTCTTACATTTGTATACTCATGCATCTCTGAGGGAAAGACTGAGTTCTAGGTGTATATCTTATATTCTCTGATTTAGTGTACTGTGACTTATGTTACACTAGTGCTACTTTTATCAGCAAGCAAGCCAATTGTTCTGTGCAAACTAACTACCACCAAATATTCCATGGGCTCCTGTAAGTTTGTACATTGCACTCCATCCAGATTGTCACTGGCGCAAATCAGCTGCTATGTCATTTTACATCAGATGGGATCTGCCCCTTTGTTTTTAAAACCCACCATATTCATTTTAATTTTTAATTCAACCAACATGTTTGCAATTATTTTTTTCCCAGTTGTGCAGCTATTCTTCTCAGCTTGGAAACTGATAATATTGTGCATTGGTCTGCCAATATGCATAGGTGCACCACATGTTAAGGACAGTTTCTGATCTCAGTTCCAGTGGCGATTTCTCCATGGATATATTGAGACTTCACTGGAGTTACCGTGGATTTATATCTGAACAGAACAGAATCTGATCCTGGGTGCATTCAGGAGCATGTGGGTTGTTGCAGCACATTTTGAATGTTGCTTCAAATTAAAAAATAAAACAAAACAGAGAACATATGCTCAATGCACACAGGGCCTTATTTAAAGACCATAGACTGTGTATCAGGTCCAGACATAATTTGTTTCATGATGTGCAGTCACTTGCATACTATACTCTGTGCAGCATATTCAGCTTGAACACTACTGGAAATGTCCGAGATACTGGAAATGTTCTTTTTCTACACACCTGTTTTTAGAAAGTGTGTAGAAAAAGAAACAATTATGTGGAGCCTTTGAGGGAGATTCTTTCCCACACACACAGAAGAGACAAGCTTTACCTAAGCTATATTCCACAAGAGACTTTCCTAGTGACAGATAGGTGAGGCCACTGGTAGCTAAATAACCCCCAACAGATAGCCTGGAGATGATCAGATATATTTCAGTCTTTGAGGCCTGTCTCAGTCTGTGACACCTTAAATTTGGATGAATCTGGTGCCAGAAGTGTTCAGTGGAGTTCCATTCCAATACATCTCGAGTCCCAGTTTCATTCATGCCCTTTTACTGTTATCAGGATGAGTTAGCCAATGATTTCTATGCAATGGTTTGTTGGATGGCCTTCCTACAATATATTGGGGGAGGGGAGGGATTTGCACCTCAGAGAAGTGTTGCTGCTGCTTCTGGAATATTAACGCACAAAGAGGGGACTTGAGGTGGTATTCCAACCCTGGAGAAGTCACAGTGGCTTTCTGCTAAATATGGAATTGATTTCAAAATCCCTTTGATGACTCATGTAGTGGTGCCCAATCCGAGAACTGTATATTTATCTGGACTATTTATTTGCATAAACACAAGCCAATATTTGGACTTATTTCACAAAAAAATATTGTCTGTTCTAAAACATAGGCCTGCATCTTCTGGGACACTAACTTTTTTGTTCAGTGGGCACCCTAAATATCACATTCACTCTGGCTTGCAGCTGAAAAGGTTTACTTAGGAGACTCATTCAAATCTGAGCTTAAGGGACACTGTTCAAGATTGTATAAGACCTAAAATTTGTCCAACCTTTTTTTTTTTTTTTTTGCATTTTCAATGACACTTTTCCCCCATGTTATTAAATACAAATTAATGTCATACAATCCAGCACTCATGAACAGCCCTAAACAGCAATGCCCTCATGCTGGAGGATGAGAAAGGTGGCAAGGAACAGATTTCAATTTCAAGATTCCAAAAGGTTAATTACAAAAAGGGAGAGGCTCAGGATGGGAGGGAGGGAGAAAAAAAAGAATGATTTTTTTCTATACTGAATTATATGCTTCAGAAACAGAAGTGATTTTTTGGGATGAAATAGAGCTGCCAGCATTATCAAGGCAAGACTTAGATATCCCTCCTGGGAGATAAGCAATAAAAAGTGCCCTACAAGCAATATTACCATGACCAGATGGATATACAGCTGAATTTCACAGAATATCCAGTGATAAATTACTTCCATAGATACTAAGGTCAGAAGGGACCATTCTGATCTCTAGTCTGACCTCCTGCACAATGCAGGCCACAGAATCTCACCCACCCATTCCTACGAAAAACCTCACCTATGTCTGAGCTATTGAAGTCCTCAAATCATGGTTTAAAGACTTCAAGGAGCAGAGAATCCTCCCTCAAGTGACCCGTGCCCCATGCTACAGAGGAAGGCGAAAAACCTCCAGGGCCTCTTCCAATCTGCCCTGGAGAAAAATTCCTTCCCGACCCCAAATATGGCAATCAGCTAAACCCTGAGCATATGGGCAAGATTCACCAGCCAGATACTACAGAAAATTCTTTCCTGGGTAACTCAGATCCCACCCATCTAATATCCCATCTCAGGGGATTAGGCCTATTTACCATGAATATTTAAAGATCAATTAATTACCAAAATCACATTATCCCATCATACCATCTCCTCCATAAACTTATCGAGTTTAATCTTAAAGCCAGATAGATCTTTTGCCCTTGGAAGGCTATTCCAAAACTTCTCTCCTCTGTTGGTTAGAAACCTTCATCTAATTTCAAGTCTAAACTTCCTGGTGGCCAGTTTATACCCATTTGTTCTTGTGTCCACATTGGTAATGAGCTTAAATAATTCTTCTCCCTCTCTGGTATTTATTCCTCTGATATATTTATAGAGAGCAATCATATCTCCCCTCAACCTTCTTTTAGTTAGGCTAAACAAGCCAAGCTCCTTGAGTCTCCTTTCATAAGACAAGTTTTCCATTCCTCGGATCATCCTAGTAGCCCTTCTCTGTACCTGCTCCAGTTTGAATTCATCCTTTTTAAACATGGGAGACCAGAACTGCACACAGTATTCCAGATGAGGTCTCACTAGTGCCTTGTATAATGGTACTAAAACCTCCTTATCCTTATTGGAAATACCTCTCCTGATGCATCCCAAAACCGCATTAGCTTTTTTCACAGCCATATCACATTGGCAGCTCATAATCATCCTATGATCAAATTTTAGATGAGCTTTATAAACATTCTTTAGAGACAAAAAAAGGTGTCATTTTAATTAGCCCATGTTCCTGTCTTCTCGAAGTAAGGTGCAAATCCTATTCTGACCCTTTAAAGTTTCACAAAAATTGCAACTATTAGTTTGGAGAAAGTCACTCTTCTGCCTTTTTACCTTGCTCAAACCAGATTTGTTCTAAGAAGATTCTTAGCAGATGGTGCCCACTATTTACTATTATGGTGCCCACTAGATACTATTTAATAAGTATGATAGACCATTACAAATGGAACACTAGATATACAGAAATAAAGATGGGATTTCTCTTTATAAACACCACATTCAGAGAATATTTTCTCAATTGCATTTAAACAGTTTACAGTAAGCAAAGGACTTGAGTTAAAACAGCCAGAGATACGGCTGTTTTTGCTCAGTATGAAACTCATTTGGGATCCCTAATATGCTTCCATTTGTTTGTTTGTTTGTTCTAGAACCACTGCCACAACAGAATTTAGAACAAACCCCCATGCCAAGTGAAGTACTCAGGCAGAAACAGAAAACTGGATATCACTCTGCATGGGGTGATGTATATATGAAAATGGGTCACCTCCTGAGGTAGAAGAAAGAAAAAATTGTGGCAAAACAAAAGATTTAAAAGCACTTTGTAGCAGAAAGCAATAAAGATGTAGCAAGCAGCACAGCAGTCAATTACAAAATGACTTCTTAGGGGCTGTAGCTGTTTGGCTCTGCCAAATTTAAAGGAACCACCCCAGAAAGGAATTCTGGGAGAAAAAAGTTCCTATAAGAAGCAACTCTTCCTACAAGGCCTAGGAAGGGGTTGTATGCTAGCTGAGGGAGCCTATTCTGCTCTAGCAAAGGGTTTACCTAGCTCCTATTTAGATTAAATAGCAGTGTAAGGCAAGCTGGGAGGAATGAGTTTTGCTGTTTAAATGTGCTTTTGGATATAGCCTATTAACAGGATTTTCCCATGCAGTCTAGATATTTGGGCATTTCTGTGTGCAGGGACATAAAACTAGATGAAAATTATTTTGACCCTACTGATATACATTAAAGAAGATACAAGAAGACTTGCATAACAACAGGTTTCAGAGTAACAGCCGTGTTAGTCTGTATTCGCAAAAAAGAATGCATCCGATGAAGTGAGCTGTAGCTCACAAAAGCTTATGCTCAAATAAATTTGTTAGTCTCTAAGGTGCCACAAGTACTCCTTGTCTTTTTTACAAGAAGACTTGATAGACTTGAATTATCATTAGTGGAGCATAGTAACATTGTACCTATCTTTGCTGCTGTTTTATAAGTCATGACGTATGAAAGAAACATATAGAACTTTAGAAAGCTACCCAAACTGAGAGTCCAATTATGTCCTTGTTGATTCTAAGGGGAATTATCATATGCTCTTCATGGCAAGAGGACATATTCCTAAAATCATTATATATAATTCTTAAAGGCTTGCTATAGTTCAAGGAAACCTCTTCGCTACTACACATTTTTCCAGATAGGATTCAATGATCAGAGCTCTAGGTTGCTGATTTGAGGAACACTGTAGCTGTTCATGATGCAAAGAGAAAAATGGGTGTGTGTGTGTGTGTGTGTGTGTGTGTGTGTGTGTGTGTGTGTGTGTGTGTGTGTGAGAGAGAGCGCCAATTGACTTCTCCTTGGTTAGAATAACACCTCAAGTCCCTTATTTGTGTGTTAACATTCCAGAAGCAGTAGTGCTTTTCTGAGGTGTAAATCCCTTCCTCCCTCAATATATTGGGATGTGTGTATGTATAATTTTCTTGAAAGGTTTTATAAAATTGTTCTGGTGTTCCTGATAAATGTTGTGAATCACCCTGGTAACCAATTATTAACTCCTAAAGTCATCTTCATATTTGATTAACACCAGAGGCTTCCTAGTCTGCTAAGGAATGATTATCAAGCACAGGATATTTTTCATTTTTCAAATTATATTTAACAGGATCAGAAAATACTGGCTTTCAAGAGTCACATAATTGCCCGATACAGTATTGTTTCTGGTATGTCAAAGAGCTAAAATATGGCAGGAAAAAAAAATCTCAGGCCAATTATATTAGCCAAAATATTTTTGCTAGCTTGCTATAGCCCAAGGCACCAAAGGAGTTTGATAAACATTCTCATCTGTTTTTTCCTCTGAACTTCTGTTCCATAAGAATTTTTTTCATGAAGAAATATAGTTACTGTGGAATGATTCAGATCACATTTTGGTAGTAAAGGGATAGAATGGAAATATCTGCTGTTTGCCTGTACCCAAGGATACTCACAGAATGCTACATATTTTCCTTTGGGCATAACAATGTTGTACCAAGGTATTATCATTTCTATTATTAGAGGCGCCAATGTGGTAGGCATTGCACAAACATATAGTAAGAGTCAGTCTCTGCTCTAAACAGCTTAATAGGCAAAGGAAGTATTATCTCTATTTTACAGATTGGGAAACTGAGTCAAAGATTAAGTGACTTTCCTGAGGTCACACAGGAAAGTAGTAGCAGAGTTAGGATTTGATCTCATGAATCCCAGGCCTGTGCCCTCATTACATGTCCATTTTTCCTTCCTAGATATGCTATGTTGAAGTGCAAACCACATAGTGTTTTGCCTGGTGCTCAGGGATACATTTCCAGGAATGCGATTAAAAACTCATTACTGACAATCTAACTGATTCAGAAGGAGTGAAGATAAATTGCAAGCAGTAACCATGGTGCTCCTTACACCCCATTATGTTATATTTTGTATTTTTCTGAACTTATTCTGGTCATTCCAGTTTTAAGCAGTTGGATTATTTTTTCTGACTACAAGATACCGTCATTTCTTTTTTTTCTTTTTTTTTCTTTTCTGCTAAATAGTTTGTATTCTGAAAAGGAAAGCATAAGGATCTGATTTTGACCTCACACCAGTGCAAATCTGAAATAACTACCCTAAAGTAAGAGTTACACTAGTATAAAGTGTGAGTAACTAATTTTAGATTTGGACCAAGGGGTCTTCTAATTTGTTTTCTTACTCTTGTGCTCCCATTTTGTTACATCTCCATAAGCATGTAACACGCTGAAAGTTTCTAACATGGTAATGAATGCTGATAAATAATATCAGTGTTTTCAAATATTTCCCCCATCGATATATACTTTCCATGGTTCCACCAAGTCTCAGTATATGCTGCATTACTTGAATCAAAGATATAAACTCTTGGAAAAACTAAATATGTGAAGTGACCATTAAATGTAATTTACTATTTTACACTGGATTTTAGAATATTGATTCAACTGAATGTGACAGGACTGAGTTTAAAATGGTGTTCTTAAACGATCATTGAACACCCGGTGAGAACATTTAAAACTCATTCACTTCCCCAGCTGCCTGTAATAGCTACAATATCTTGCTATATGAAGAAGTGTGATCTGATGCATAGAGGGCTAGACTAGAAATCTGAAGACCCAGGTTCTGTTACAGAGGTTGTTCATGAGCTACTGTGTCACCTCACCTTTTTGTAATTCATTTTCCCCTCCAGCTCTTTGTCTATCTAAATTACAAGTAAGGCTCCAGTTTTGTCATGGAGGCCGCAGAAATCACAGAATCTGTGATTTCAGCCTCAGCAGCTGGGAGCTGCAGAGTTCCCCTGCCACCCACGGCAGCCAGGAGCTCTCTGGTACCCCCACTGCTGGAGGCAGCAGGGCCCTCTGAGCTCCCAGCTGCCACTCACAGCAGTGGGGAATAGTGCAGCTCTCAACAGCTGCAGGCAGCGGGGAGACCCCACATCTCCTCCGTAGCTCTAAGCTCTGGCAGGGGCCCCCTGGAGTGCTAAGCTGTCACAGATGGCAGGCAGTGGGGGGTGGGATTCCAAGCGTCGAGCCACGGTGGGTGGTGGGAGCCCCCCAGAGCTCTTAGCACCTCTTCCCTCCTAAGCTGCCCAGCTGAAGAGAGGATTGTAGGGACCCAGCAGCTCCCCATGGATATTTTTATCCAAGTCAGGAACAGGTCACAGACTTCTGTGAATTTTTCTTTATTGCCCCTGTCCTGTACATGACTTGGACTAAAAATATCCATGACAAAATCTTACCCTTAGTTATAAGCTTTTGTGCTGGGATTTTTTCCCATTATGTGTTTTTACAATCGCTAAAACAGATAATACACATCAAGAAAAATTGATATCATGGCATTGTGGTTACTGTGGAATGGCAAATGTTGATTTTTTTTTTAATGACAACCACTATAATCTTCAAAAGATTGCTTTTTACTTAGAGCTATTAGGATAACTGTACAACACCTGAGAGATAAAGGATGTCAGTACAACCCTATATGCTATTATACAATCTAATCTTTTGACATAAAGAAATACAATTCCCATGTGGCGTGCTGCTTTAGAATCTCACATGAAAGTATTTTGGCAATGAAATTGTTTTAATCAGGTGATTGTCACTTAGTTAAAAACAGGAAACCCACAGATTTGCTTAATAACATTAGTCCTGCCTTGAGTGCAGAGGACTGAACTAGATGACCTCTCGAGGTCCCTTCCAGTTCTATGATTCTATGATTATTACTACAAGGAAGTAGCAAAAGGGATTGTCAGTAAAACTGATTACATGTTAAATGGGAGACACAAAATATAATATAGCATGGAGATTCTCTCTCTCTCTCCTTTTTTTATAATTGCAAATGATTGTCTTTGTATGAAAGAAGTCATAAAACGGATCAATACTGGTGATCACCATTAGGTTAGATTTCATTTTCTGTCTAGCTATATTTCAATGATGTTTCCTGAATTAGACTTTCCTGTAAAGATTATATATTAATGGAGAATTTGTTATTAGGCTTGGAGGAGGCTAATCAAATTAGCCCTCTCTCAACTGATCACTCAAAATTCAAACCAAAGTCCAGTGGTTCTGAACATTTTCTGAGTGTCTTAAAACTTCAGATGCCATTTCTTCACCATCATTTTTCACTTTTATACATCTCAACATTTGCTGTTTCTGAGGAAAAAAAACATGAGTCCCCCTAAAGGGCATGAAAAAGGCTTTTCCCATCACATTTCTAACCTGATTGTAAGCCAGAAATCTCATGAACCTATTTTTCACAAGGTAACCAGTTGTTTGTTTGTTTGTTTGTTTGTTTGTTTGTTTGTTTTAATGCACACTATATTGGATAGGAATCACATAGTCTCCCTTTAATTAGTTTGATACCATTGTTTTTTGAATATCATATTTGCAGAAAACACTTTTCTACTTTAGAGGAAATATCCTTCTCACAGTTATTTGTTGAGTACTCACTGTATGCTCTGAATTACCCAGGTAAAAGACAAGATATCTCCCCTACCACCAAGGTATTGATAATCTAGTGTACTGTAGTGGTGATTAGGGGTGATTATTTACAATTATAAACAATGTCTTTTATTTAATATTAGATTCCATTACTTCAATAGGACTACTCAAATATTTAAGGTTATGCCCAGGCTTAAGAGTTGTATTGCATATGGGCTAATGTGAGTAGAAAAGTGGAATGTGGCCCTGAAGATAAATTGACCGGTATCCAAATGGGAGTGCACAAATATTCCCAGTTGAACTGCTGAAAATGGATTAAAATGTGTTTGGATGTACAGGGTTATTTTGAAACTGATTTTAACGATTGTGGAGCGAGATTTGGTGGCTAGGGATTTTTTTTTTCTAATCTGATCAATTTAGGATTTCTGTGCTGTGACTGGAAGTTGGAATGCAAATATGTGTGGGGGGAAAAAAACTAGTTTAGGATCCTGAAAGCCTGTACATTTCTTAACATCTTTAGTGATGGACTGTACAAGCAAAGATGCTAGTGCTTTTCTTTAACTTGGATTTTTCATTTTAATTAAGTTTAAATAGAGAAAAATGTCTACCAGAAATATTATTATTAATAATAATAATAATAATAATAATAAATTAATGATAACAGTAAAGAAAGAAGGAAAGGTGGCTTCTAAAATGTTAACACCACAGAAGCAGTTGGTTTCCATATTCATAGGTTAACAAACTATTGCTCTAGTGATAATTCTATAGGGTTTGGTATGTAAGACCATTTGTATTTCAAGAAATACTTGAATTTACAAGCAAAGAGACAAAAGATAAATATTTCTCAAATATTGATAAGTTTAGGAATTGCAATGATCACAGGATTATAATGCATCTTCAAAATACAATGTCATTGCCAGGTTAGGTTAATGTAACTGGAAACCTTTGTTCAGCTTCATTGTTCAGATTATTAAATTACTGATATATAGTCCCTCTGTACACATGAATTTAGATGATCACCTGGAGAACACAAGGTAACATTTTCCAGAGTGCCTACTTGATTTAGGACCTTAAATCCTGAGTTGCCCACTGGAACCAGGAATGAAGACTCTGACTCATTCTATATTAGGTCAGAACTGATCATGAGAAAATTACATTCTTTTCAATACAACCCTTTTTTGTTGGAAAACATAATCCCAACTATACATATGAAATGATTGAGTCTAAATTAGCTGTTACCATTCAAAAAAGATCTTGGACTCATTGTGGATAGTTCTCCGAATCTGCAGCCGCAGTCAAAAAAGCTAACAGAATATGAGGAACTATTAGGAAGGGGATAGATAAAATAGAAAATATCATAATGCAACTATATAAATCCATGGTATGCCCATATCTTGAATATTGCATGAAGTTCTGGCCACCCCGTTGTTATATCATAAAAATAAGACAAACAGGATCTTGTAAAGGGGATAAGGTAAAATGCCATATTTATTGTAATTATAATAAAAAGATCAGAATATAAAATTCTATATCACTACTATTCCTTATTTATCCACATATCAATTTATATATTCATTCATACAAGTTCTGCATAGTTGTTATAGTTACCAGCCTACAGGTTGCTCATGACAGAGTACTGGCCAGGTAGCCTGTACACGAGGGTGGAGCCGAATCTTTGTCAGATGTGCATCCGATGCTCCTGGAGGGTGGTAGCAGAATCAGAGTCAAAAGTTCTCACTTTTTAGAGTCAGTTTTAATAGGAATTTGTTCCTATACCAGTCTATGGGAATTGCTTCATCATGCTGTTGTCATGATGGCTCCATGATGGCTATCAAGTGTTTATCTGGTTCTTCAGTTTTCTCATCCTTGGGATGGTTGAGTGGATTCCAGTTTTGCCCTCCGGGGGTCATCCAATTATCTCCACTCTGAACATTCTTCAGCCGATTGATACTGAATTCTTAGGCTGGCACTTCCCTGATCATTCATTTATTATCTAAACCAAGCATCCATCCACATACATCCTCTATCTCTATTTTAATCACAGTTGCTATTTCGCTGTCTCTTCTGACTTTAACAACTCTTGGGGTGTCACAAACATAACAAAGCGAGATTAAAAACTACAGAGGGTGGGAGACTCTGTGTACTGTTTCAAAGGGCAGTTACAAAGTATTGCTTTGAGGACAGACACAATTAGCAGCTTGCAAGTCTCAAGTAATACCCTGGAATTTAATCTATGGGGAATCAAACTCCCTTGTGATTTTAATACAGACCTTCTTTAATATGCCAACACCATCTCAAAAATATATTAGAAATGGAAAAGGTACAGAGAGAGGCAAAAAAAATCACAAAGGATATGGAACAGCTTCCTTCTGAGGACAGATAAAAAAGATTGATACTTTTCATCTTGGAAAAAAGATGACTAAGGAGGGATATGATAGAGGTCTATAAAATCATGACTGGCATGGAGAAAGTGAATAAGGATGTTATTTATTCCTTCACATATTACAAGAATGAGGGGTCACCCAGTGAAATGAATAGACAGCAGGTTTAAAACAAACAAAAGGAAGCATTTTGCACAACATACAGTCAACCTGTGGAACTTGTTGCCAGGTGATGTTCTAAAGGCCAAAACTATAATAGGGTTAAAAAAAGAATTAGACCTATCCTCCATGAACTTATCTATCAATGGCTTTTAGCCAAGATGATGTCAGGGATGCAACCCCATGCTCTGGGTGTCCCTAGTCTCTGACTGCCAGAAGTTGGGAGTGGACAAAAGGGATGGATAACTCAATTTCTTATACTGTACATTCCCTCTGAAGCATCTGACATTGGCCACTGTGAAAAGATGGGATAATGGTCTAGACAGACCATTGGTCTGACCCAGTATGTCTGTTCTTCTGTGGTATTCACCAAAGATGAAAAGCAGTTTTGGACTTTTTTCCAATTCTTCGTTTTTCATCTAGTGAAAACCATTAGAAGCACATGCTTGTTTCATATAACCCTACATGAAAATAATATAACTCCATGTGTCTGGCTATTGTTTAGGCTTCAGTTAGATTCAGAGTCAGCATGCAAGTTATGGTCACTCATTACTATCCTTTGCAAAGGGATTTAGTAGTTTTGAAAATTTTACCCAGAAAATGCATTATAATAAGGATGTTGCAGAGCTGACTGATATGTGCAGTACTAAAATGATTGATATACAGTTCAAGAGAAAATAGAAAAATAAACTATTGTTTTAATCAAATTTGAGTTGAAATAGCTAAACAGGAAAACAAGAAGTGACTTGTGTGTTCCACCCAAGGAAAAAACATAACAAAAGAAGAACCATTGTGACAAAGTATTGAAAGCATGGAATGTTTCCAAACTGTTAAAACAATGGGATGCCTCTAAGAACTGGTTCACAGAACGTGCCTTTGAGGCTTGCTATGAATTTCCTTGCTTTCATTCTCTCACTATTTTAATATCCCTTTAAATAGAGAGGGGATATTTTTTTTTAGTATTTTTTTGTGTGGATTATTTCTTCTCTGAGATTTGAAATCTAATGAGTGGTTTTAAATTGCATGCGGACTGTGAAACTAATTCAGGACTTGCCCACAAAGGAACAGCCAGGAAAGTTAATCCAAATAAACTAAATTGTGAAGTGGATTAGTTTAACTGTGTTAAACCACTGGGTGAACACTCTCATTCAGAATAAAAGTAGTCTTAGACCATGTCTAAATTGCAAACGTTGGTGAAGCAAGTTATGGTGGTGTAAAGCTGCAGCAGTTACTCTACTGTTTGTGTGTGTACATACTTGGGTGCTTTTATTGGCACTATGCATGCTCACCAGGAATGCTTGTGCTGATGCACAGCGAGGTGAACTATTGATAGGTATCCTCGTATGCCATGCAGCACCATTTGGTACACTGCCTTTTGAGAAACTCTTTTGCAATGCATTTTGGTGTAGAAACAAGTAATGCAGAGATGACTGGGAGCAAAGGATCAAGTTCCCTCAATACAACTTTCATTATTCCTTAATGCCATCTATCTGACATAAATGTTGTTCTTTTTTTAGTCCCACAAACTGTGCATTAATTTTTTGCTGTATGTGGTATCTGACAGAAGCATGGAGTTTGCAGAGCTCTGCACTAATGTCATGAGTGTTGCAAACATAGGATGAATAATACTCCATTATTTTCAGAGCTGCAGGGAAAAAACAACAATTTCATCCAGGACAGATTGCTAAGGGACATAGTGGAAAAACGATTGAAGATTGTTGGTGGCATTCATGAAGCAATTGTATACATCGGAGTGCTGCTTCTGGGGGCCAGAGAAACAAGCATTGACTGACAGGATTGCATCATAGTGTAGGTTTGGGATGATCAGCTGTGGCTGCATAACTTTGAGATGCAAAAGGCCACATTCCTGAAACTGCATGCTGAACTTCCTCCTGCACAGGGACACTGAGAGCTGCATTGCCAGTGGAGAAATGAGTGATGATAGCACAAAGGAAACTTGCAGTGTTGGCATGTGACTGGTGGGTAGGAAATTATTTTGGAATTGGAAAATGCACAGTATGCGAGTATGTAGAGCCATCAATTGTTTCCTGCTACAAGGATTGTGACTCGGCAATGTGAAGAGCATAATAGATTTGCAGCAATGCGTTTCCCAAACTGCAGAGAGGCGGCAGATGTGCACATCCCTAATTTGTCACAAGCCCATTCCCTGCCAGACAGTGGATAATGCACTCGACACTCCGGTCTATGTTTTGAATATGTGACCCAGCTGGAGCAGTTATCATCATATTAGCAGGGATTCGTAGGCACTGTTGACCTGCTGACAGTGAAATGAACAACAAAGTATCTTTTGACTTCAGTGGAAGAAGAACCAGCTTCCCTGTTTTTCCTGTGAATGAAGAGAAGTTATTATTTATAGTAATGCTTGCAGGTTCCAACTGAAACTGAGACCCCATTGTTCTAAGAGAAAAGGAGTACTTGTGGCACCTTAGAGACTAACAAATTTATTTGAGCATAAGCTTTTGTGAGCTACAGCTCACAAAAGCTTATGCTCAAATAAATTTGTTAGTCTCTAAGGTGCCACAAGTACTCCTTTTCTTTTTGCGAATACAGACTAACACAGCTGCTACTCTGAAACCCATTGTTCTAGGCACTGTATAAACACAATAAGAAAAATTCCATGCCTTAAAGTGCTTAGAGTCGAAACAGGTGAGAGAGACAAACCATGGGGGAAGAAAGCATTATTATCCTCCTTACAGAGATTGGGTACTGAGGCATGGAGACTAAAAGGTCAGATGCTCCTGGACCAAGCTTTGCTTGATACAGGACTTAGTGTGTCAGATTGCCAGCTCCTGCTTCCTGATTATTGAGGGCACAGCTGCCCTGAGTTAAAATTGCCATGAGTTTTAATTTGAACAAATGCACCTTTTAACAGTGCATTATTGCTGTGGTAGAGGAGAGCTCTGACATGCTCTTTGCACTGGGGTGTCAGAGGTGCAGGTCCCTTAGTCAGCACATTTGTGACTGCTCAGAGTTCCCCTCTGATGGGAATTTTCAGCTATCTAGTTGCAGTTCCATTTGCCCCTCCTTGGTGATGTAAGGGGACTGGAAACTGATTAGAGAATCTGTCCCTAAGTGACTTGCTGTAGGTTACACATTAAGCCTCTAGCACAGCTAAGAATTAAACCCAGTGTCACAGTTTCAGGGTAACTGCATCTGTATCCCTTTCTTCATGGTCCACCCCAGAAGTGCCTACTCTGGTCTCAGGTCTTCAGCTGTCTCCTGTCTCTGGGAATGGACCTTTGTCCCATTCCCTTCTGACCAGGGAGTTTTAAGGCTGCACAGCTTCCTGCTCTACACTGTGATATCTCCAGCAAGTGAATCTGTCTAACGACAAGTGCATGTCAGGGCCGGCTCCAGGCACCAGTTTTCCAAGCAGGTGCTTGAGGCAGCATTCAAAATGGGGTGGCAGTCTGTCCTGCAGTAGCAATTTGGTGACAGCTCCGCTGATCTTCCCACCGGGGCGGCTTTTGGGCGGCAGCTCCACCAGTCTTGCGGTGGCGGCAATTTGGCGGCGACTGCTTGGGGCAGCAAAATTGGTAGACCCTCCCCAGTGCCTGTGCATTGTTTTCTCTGTGAGCTATAAATCATCTATTGACAGCAGTTACAAGTTACTACACAGCTCTTTCTAAGCAAGCACATTTTTTCTTAAGGCAACAGCATTATAGAGAAAACGCATTAAAACAATAAATTCCTATACACATCTAAAAGCTTACCAGAAGCCACCCATCACACTTATGAGGCTCTAGCAGGCCAAAGTCTTTCCAATTCTTTTGCAAGAGTTGGGGCCTCCTTGGGCAGAAGGTCCTGTCCATTTGCTGGAGCAGAAAGAAGGCCTGAGTTAGTTTAAACAATCTTTTTTATATCCAAAGCCCTTTCTTTGTTAGTCTCTGGAAAATCCAATGTGAACCAGTATTGGAAAGCCTCCCCTGGGGGTGCTACCTCTCTGGAGGTGTTTACACCCTAAGTGATTCACCTTAATCACCCTCCACTGTTTTTTGTTCCTGGTGGAGCTGCAGTACCTCTCCTCCCCCAAGTAGCATAAAATCGCTGGTCCACAGTGATATTTACACTACTTATAAACTTAATACAACATGGTCCCCAAAGATATTGCAATTTCTGTCAGACCCAGGTTTACTGAGCCTCAGTCCATTGCTTTAATTATGAGACCACCAATTTCCTCAGCATCCAGTGTTTCCATTCCCGCACCTGGCATTCACTGTAAAGTCATTTCATTTAATTAAAAACAACCAAGATTTCTAAGATCATTACAGGTAATGGGTAACTTTTCAATCAGCTTCATTGTATCAGTTTTTTCCCCGAGACTGTATTGGGTGCCACATAGAGATATCAGAATTTATAATTCTATCCTAATTGCTGACTCCTCATGCCTTCTTCCCCATGCACAAATGTTTTGTCTATAGAGAATACAACCGTGCTATCAGTGAGCAGGTTAAAACTTTATTAGACAAGGTTAGGAATTTCTTTGATATGCCTGTGTCATAAATATAAAGGGAAGGGTAAACACCTTTAAAATCCCTCCTGGCCAGAGGAAAACCCTTTCACCTGTAAAGGGTTAAGAAACTAGGATAACCTCGCTGGCACCTGACCAAAATGACCAATAGAGGAGACAAGATACTTTCAAAGCTGGAGGGGGGAGAAACAAAGGGTCTGGGTCTGTCTGTGTGATGCTTTTTCTGGGGACAGAACAGGAATGGAGTCTTAGAATTTAGTAAGTAATCTAGCTAGATATGCCTTAGATTATGATTTCTTTAAATGGCTGAGAAAATAAGCTGTGCTGAATGGAATGGATATTCCTGTCTTTGTGTCTTTTTGTAACTTAAGGTTTTGCCTAGAGGGATTCTCTATGTTTTGAATCTAATTACCCTGTAAGGTATTTACCATCCTGATTTTACAGAGGTGCTTCTTTTTACTTTTTCTTCTATTAAAATTCTTCTTGTAAGAAACTGAATGGTTTTTTCATTGTTCTTAAGATCCAAGGGTTTGGGTCTGTGGTCACCTGTGCAAATTGGTGAGGATTTTTATCAAACCTTCCCCAGGAAGGGGGGTGCAAGGTTTTGGTGAGGATTTTTTGGGGAAAGATGTTTCCAAACGACTCTTTCCCAATAATAAACCTGGTTAGATGTTTGGTGGTGGCAGCCAAAGTCCAAGGACAAAAGATAAAATAGTTTGTACCTTGGGGAAGTTTTAACCTAAGCTGGTAAAAGTAAGTTTAGGAGATTTTCATGCAGGTCCCCACATCTGTACCCTAGAGTTCAGAGTGGGGAAGGAACCTTGATAGCCTGTGTAGCTGGAATACCAATATAGCAACATTTTTTACTGAAAGGGAAGTGGGAAGGATCACAGTAAATGTCATATCCCAACAGTTTACTCTGTATGCTGTTTAGTCTGTTTTCTTTTTATATTTCCCATTTCATTATATCTGTATTATACAATGCTGTTAGGGAGGATTGTTACGCTTGCTTTGATAGTCCCAAAGCCAGCTGAACATTTTGTGGTTGTTGAACAATTATGCAATTAATTGCTCAATAAGATTAGCAATTGTGTTGCTAGGGAGATAGTCAAAATGATTTTTTTATTATTGGTTTTGTAATTCAAAGTGGGTCCCAAAGAGTATTGTAGTTTCTGCCTTGTTTGCTGTCACTCGTGCTCTAAATGTCAATGAGAGAGAATTTTGTTCACATTGCACTCTAAGCTTAAAGGCAGTGGAACAGAGGACAATTTAGCATATTGAGATTTTTACATTTTTCCCTAAACAATTTTCTAATTTTATAAAACAAATTCTATCAATCATGTTATTTTTTATTGTTACAATAATAATAAGATTTCATATATAAATTCCCTTCCTTTATTTTGTAACATCCTTACTCAGGCCCTTTACATACATTTTTTCTCTTCTGACTTTTGCACATAAACACTGCCATAAGAATTTCTCTCAACTCCATAACAGAAAAATAATGTGATCCACACTTGCTGTAAAGTCATGTCAATTTATCTGTTGTATGTGTGTGTATGTCCAAAGCGAGAGCGAGACACCTGAAGTAGAGGTCTGTGTAAGTTTGAAAACTTTTCACCCACAGAAGTTGATCCAATAAAAGATATTACCTCACACTTGTCTCTGTCTCCACTCACACAGACTCTCACTCACACTCCATGTGTGTACATGAGTGTCTGGGTTCATGTGTGCCTGTGCAAGCTAACATTATATTCATGCCAGCTGGAAACTTCTCTGGAATTTGTGATCAAGTCCCTGATCTTCTTCATGAGAAATCCATTGGAATCTGCTCCCGCTCATCTCATTGCAGGATCAGGGCATGAGTAAAGATATTGTAAAATAAAGGAAGCAACTGGATTTGGAGAAATGTATAAAGTTGTGTCTGTGTGTGTTTGATGACATTTTTCTATTGTATTGTTTGGCTGTTTCCTTCTCATTTTAATGAAATCCTCAGCAATGAGGCATGTTGAAGAAGACTTGTAATGATTCATTTTACAATTTAATCATATTATTTGACCATCCTAATTTTTTGTTGCTGATATAATAAAGAAGTGGAACCATATGGATGAAACAAAAGGTAACAGAAATTCTACAAACAGTGATTAATGCGCACCATGTTTCACAGCATGAAGCCTCATAAAAATAAACCCTCCACAATGTTATTGACAGGATATTTTCATCTATAGTTAACAGATGAAAATTGAGAGCCTCCATCCCACAAAAGAGTGGTTATCAGCTTGGATTTCTGGCTGAGCTTTGAAAACTATGGAAAATTCAGCTTCCAAGCAAGTGCCCTTTCTATTAAACCATGCTATATTTGAAATTGCACTCTTGCAATTACAAGTGAGCCTATGGGGTGAATGGTACTTAGCTTACAAGCTTTGAGGGGCTTATTTTCCAGACATCAAAACTCTAGTGCGCAGCTTGCTGCAATTCTGTTTCTTAATGGCATGTCAGGGATTTATAGCCTGGGGCTATAGAAATCTGTGGACGTGGAAAATCGGTGAATTCTGAGGATTTAGGGTCTTCACAAAGATTTCCTGAAGATTTTATCATATTTTCCAGAATGTAAGCTTTTGTTTTCAGAAAACAAAATTTCTACAACTAGGATGAAAAGACAGAGAATGTGGACTTCAGAAAGAATAAATATCAAAGGAATGTTTTAAATGCAGTGGGTTTGAACCTGCAATTTTTACTCACTCCTCACTGAGGGAAAAACTCCCCCTAGTATTGATGGGAGTTTGCTTGAATGGTTGCTGAAAGATTTATCCCAATGGGCCAAAACCACAAATCTGACAATCATATCTGTCTCTTCCTTAAATCCATTTACTCACAAATGGCTAGAATGTGACATCAGGCACAAGCTTGAGCAAGAGGTGATATGAAGCATCAATCCAAGAGTAGTCTCTGGAGACATCATGACTCAGAATCACATTTCTTTCACAATTCTTCCCTTCCTTCCCACTTGCTCTAAGGGATTAGTACTTTGCTGATAGCCTATAGTTGCAGAAAATTACAATCCTCCTTCATCTCGGCTGCACTAGCCAGCAAGTGTGTGTGTGTGTGTGTGTGTGTGCGCATTGGGGGGAAGGGAGATAAAGGCACTGCACATTTTTTGCTTCTCCCCACACACCCCTTCCAACTCAGAGTGTAAAAGTAGCAAGTGAAAGGAGAGAATAGCACCTGTGCTGATAGCATAAAGGAATCACTAAGAGTATATGATAATCCCCCTATTGCAGAGCTGTCTGGGAAGAGGAAACACAGCCAGAAACTCAGTCAGACAGGCGACAGAGGCTAACGGACAAAGGTCAGAGTAAGAGTAAACAGCTGCAAAATGGTGAAAGGGGGAGAAAGGTGTATAAGAAATGTCCACATAACGATGGCTACCAAGCATTTTGTGAAAAATATGCATCCCAATAGAGCTGGTCGGGAATAATTTTGCATTGACCAGTGCCAATTTGTTGGCACCAAAACTGTTTGTGAAACTGGGTTGAGTTTGAGGAATTTCTCGGCTCGAAAAATGCTGAGAGTTTTTTGAAATTGTTGTAAAGTTTCATTCTGACATTTTCAAAAATGAAAAATTCCAGTTTTCTCATTCAAAACAACTTTTTGTTTAGAAATTTAAAGTCATCAGACTGAAAAACATGTTTGAATTCATGAAACGTTTAATAATCGAAACAAAATGTTTAAAAATTGTTTTTTGATTTGCCAATATTTGAGATTTTGACTTCTAATCTCAATTTCAGATGGAAAAAGTTGCTTACTCTGGACAATATGTGCAGAATGGGAAAACAGCTCTGCATTATGCCCAGTTCTACATCCCAGAATAATATTTCTGTGGGATACATTTTTTTCAGTATTACAAGAAGAGCAGCAATGCAATTATCTATTTGTACAGAAAACATGGCACTGTAGAGAAAGAAGGTGAGGAAATCTAGACCAAATTCTGTCATTGGGTAGGTCTGCACAGCTCCCTCTCACTTCAAAGGAATCTACCTGTACAGAGGGCAGAGTCTGGTCATTGGAATAGCTTTAAAAATAACCACGACATAGCACTGGAAAAGCATTTGTGAAGATTTCATTAGACCAGTGTGACGGGGCAAGGCTAGATGGCTATAGAAAAGTAGTGGGAGATAGATATATTAGCTCCAGGCTAAACAAATCTCTGGTACCAGGTTAAGTGAAATGTAAGCTGCTCCAGGTCAATTAAGACATCTGGGGCCAATTAAGAACTTTCAAGAAGGCAGGGAGAAGGCTATGTTGATTGGGACACCTGAAGCCAATCAGGGGCTGGCTGAAACTAATTAGAAGTCTTCCAGTTAGTCAGGTGGGGGTGCATGTCAGGAGCTGTGAGAGGAAGTTGCGCTGTTGGAGAGGCTGAGTAGTACACACCATATCAGGCACAAGGAAAGAGGCCCTGAGGTAAGGGTTAAGTGGAGCTTGAGGAAGTGAGGGCTGCTGTGGGGGAAGTAGCCCAGGGAATTGTTCATGTCATGTTTCTAAAAGGTCAGCTACCATAGCTGACACTATTAGGGTCCCTGGGCTGGAGCCCGGAATAGAGGGTGGCCCGGGCTCCTCCCCCACCACCTTTGCTCCCTGTTTAATCACTGAGACTGGGTGACAACAGAGACTGTGCAAAGAAGGATAACTTCTCCTCACCTCCCTTGCTGGCTTATGATGAAAATGGCTCAGTAGACTGTGACCCTTGTCTCTAGAGAAAGAAGGGTTACATGGAGGGTCACAGTGAGCCTCTGAGGCTAGCGAAATCCACCAGGAAGTGCGGGACCCACGGAGGCAAGGACAGAGCTTTGTCACACCAGCAATAGAGCACTGAAAGTGAATGGAGGTTACCGGGGATTTATGGAACTGAAGCCAGTAGAATGAAGGGGAACAGAAGAGCTGGGATGGAAGGAAGAGTATGGATATCAATAGAAGCAGCTGAAAATGTGGCGGCGGAGGAGTTGCCTTTACTTAGGGGCCACACCTTTATCCTAGGTGCCTTTACTAGGGGCCACTGCTACATAAAGGGGAAGAGGAGAGGAAACAGACTGCATGCTCTTTGGAGTGGGCAGAGTTATTTCATAATGTGTTGTACAATGTCTAGTGCAGTGGTGTCCTGATCCATGCATAGATGCTGCAACTAGGGGTTCGGGGGGTGCTGCTGCACCCCCTGCCTTGAAGTGGTTTCTCTCATATACTGGATTTACAGTTTGATTCAATGGCTCTGAGAACCCCCAATATACAAATTGTTCCAGCACCCCGGGATCCATGTGTGGGGGTTCCTGTGTGTTACATTCATAGCATACAAACAGAGAAGTTAGATTTAAAAAATGCTTTTTTTAGGTACTTTGTGCTAGGCTGGCTTTTTCCATGTTTACTCTTATCACACACTTCTCTGCAGAGTGCCCTAGCCTGCATGCAGGACCAGGAAAATCCTTGCAGATTAAAGTGATAGCCTACAATTCCCATACATCATGCTATGCACTACCACAGTACTACCACTACCGTACTACTACTACTATAAGTTGCCATTTGGAACTTGTGACACCAGTAAGGCCATAGCTGCTGAACACAACTGTGAGGGAACAGTGGAAGAGAGAGAGGCACCACGGGCAGAGGAACATGCAACAGGGAAGCATTAGCAGGACAAGAGATGGGAAGACACAACAGATGGAGAAGGGAGATGCACTCAAGAGTAAGGGGAGACAGTTTCTATTTCTCCCTGCCAAAAAAGGCCAAATACAAACATGCTACATTAAACACAGTTCAAGTACACACACTTTCCTACTATAGCACCTCCCTGTAAACAACTGCTTTGGTCTTGATAAAAAATAGCAGGGAGGAAACAGCCAGAGACCCCAACTGGTGGGAGCAGCTGCAGAGCAGCCAAAGCACAGACTGCTGGACAGGGGAGAGGGGGGTTAAATGGGACTCAGCCAAGGCCACATCACCCTCAAGCATTCCCCCACCCCTCTGGCTTTGTGGAAATTAGGACTCAGGGTGTGCTTTTTTCCCCTACCACTGAGCCTCCGCCACCTGGCCAATAACTCCAGCCAGTGGGAGCCACTGGAGAAGCAGCTAAAATTTTGGACCTTCAGAGACCTTTCTACAGTTTTGACAGGACTTTCTCTGCCCTGTGTTGACTGGCAGTTTGCTCTAACCCTTCCTCCTCCCTTGGTCTCTTTACCTTAGCTTTACTCCATTACTGTCTGTTTTACTCTCTTCTTCCCACCTCTGTCCCTCTTACATCCTCTCCCTTAAATGTCCCCTCTCCCTTCACCTTTTTTCTCATCTACCTGATCCCTCCTAACTACCCCACACGAAAAATGTGGATCTTAACATGACATTTGCGGCCATCACATCTTGTATTACATTCCTTTCTAGCATCCCATGACTCTCTCTTGTCTCTTCAGATTGTACTGTGTGTTTGGGGCCCATTTGTTTTAAGCATTCTTGGTTGGTCTCTAGGCACTGCTGTAATAAACATTATTATTATTATTATTAATAATAATAATAGTAATAATAATAATTAATAATTCGTCACAGAGATTTTGTATGCTTGTGCATGCAGACTTGATTGTGAGGTAGGGAAAATGTGGGCCAGAAGACTACTTCACTATTAATATATAATAAAAACAATAACATCTACCTCTCTATGGCCAACACTACTGAACATTTTGAGACTCCTCCAAATCTCCTCTGAAGTTTTTCCACTGCCCACAAAGGGGTTTTCCTTAAACTATGCACTTTAGGGCCTCAGTCTCCCCATTACTCATGCTAAATCCTAACTTATTCCATGGCTAATCCCATTGGGCTGAATTCTGTCCTGCTTGCATTGATTTCAGTGGGGCTATTCGTGGAATAAGATGTTACCCAGTGTGAGCGAATGTCAAGGAATCTGGTTTTCATAGATTCATAGATTCATAGATACTAAGGTCAGAAGGGACCATTCTGATCATCTAGTCCGACCTCCTGCACAGAGCAGGCCACAGAATCTCACCCACCCACTCCTATGAAAAACCTCACCCATGTCTGAGCTATTGAAGTCCTTAAATCATGGTTCAAAGACTTCAAGGAGCAGAGAAGCCTCCCTCAAGTCAACCATGCCCCATGCTACAGAGGAAGGCGAAAAACCTCCAGGGCCTCTCCAATCTGCCCTGGAGGAAAATTCCTTCCCGACCCCAAATATGGCAATCAGCTAAACCCTGAGCATATGGGAAAGATTGACCAGCCAGATACCCAGGAAAGAATTTTCTATAGTAACTCAGATCCCATCCATCTAATATCCCATCTCAGGGGATTTGGCCTATTTACCCTGAATATTTAAAGATCAATTACTTACCAAAATCCCATTATCCCATCATACCATCTCCTCCATAAACTTATCGAGTAGAATCTTAAAGCCAGATAGATCTTTTGCCCCCACTGCTTCCCTTGGAAGGCTATTCCAAAACTTCACTCCTCTGATGGTTAAAAACCTTCGTCTGATTTCAAGTCTAAACTTCCTGGTGGCCAGTTTATACCCATTTGTTCTTGTGTCCACATTGGTTCTTACTTTTGGTGTATTTTGTTACTTTAAAAGATTTCGTACAAAGAAACCTTCCAAAAATCTTTTGGAATATTTTGTTACTTTAAAAGATTTCGTACAAAGAAACCATTTTTTTTGTGAGAGAACTTGACTTCATGTCAAGCTTTCATGAAAATGGATTTGGAAGAAAAATGTGTTATGTACATCTTTATTCCGGTATCTGTTTTTATTTGGGAATTGCCTATGAGACAAAAAAGAAAGGGTTCGCTGATTGAAATGGATTAATTAGACAATATTGTATTGGACTGTATTGTTGAGGAAGCAATTTTGTTAGACCTCTGAATACTTATTGTTCTGTTCTGTAAAGTGGAGATTGCTTTTATTTTATTTTTTATGGTACCATAAAAAATAAAAAGGGAAAAAGAGTACTGATTAACAATCTTTTATTACACTCAGAGACTAATACAATGCAGCTGCTTCAAACATAAGAAAATATATTCAACCGGCAGTGGACTACTTTACCCCTGATTCCTTGTGGTAGGACTTCTTGAACTAAGAGGTTGTTGATTTGTTTATTTATATAGATCCTTTCAAGAACAATATGCACCACAGACCAAATGTTCATATGATGAGTGGGATCCTTGTATAGATGAGTTATATCTCTGCACGCTGTCTTAATGATAGATGAGTCATTCACTTTGGCTAATTGATCATGCTTTGTATATTTGTTTATTAGCATGAAACCATTTGTTTCTGTTCTTATTTTGCATCTGTAGAAAAGTAAAGCTGACAACTGGTAAATTATATAACAGATCTCCTTTGAATCATAATGATAGAGAGGAACTGTTAACATCATTTTTGAGATAAGTTGGGTTGCACTTTCAGATACTTTTGTGTTCATATAAGTAAACTACGAAACTGATTTTAAAATCATGTGCTAGATTGTAACCTGTCCTAACATAGTTGCACAAGGCAATCAGAAGAAGTAAGGCCATGGACACATTAGTGAAACTGTGCCAGTGACTGCTTTCTAACCATCAGAGGAGTGAGGTTCAGGAACAGCTTCACATTAGGAGTTGTGGGGGCAAACAACTTCATTTTTAAGAGAGAGCTGAACGCATTTATGAGTGCAGTTGTATGACAGGGTGGCTTGTGATGGTAGGGGATAGGGCTCAGAAGCCCTGAGGCTCATTTCCAGTTTGTCTTATGTTCCTAAGTCTCATGCTCCACAGTGTCAACCAGCCACTGTCAGGGATCAGGAAAGGATTTTTTCTCCCAGTGGTATTCTGGGAGGCTTTTTCCCCCATCTACTTCCTCTGAAGCATTAGGAATGGCCATGACTGGAGATGGGATACTGGGTGGGGGTTAGGCAAGGGCTCTGAGGTGGCACTGGGCATCCTCTCTCAACTGGAAAAGGAAATAATATCCTGCTTTCATGTATTTTGTGGGTCTCTATTGGCAATTAATGAAATATTTGAACACAATAACATTGTTTAGAGAAATCAATAGAAATTTATAACAAGGCTACCTGAAATAAAAGGAAAATTAAAGGGAAGTGAACTATACAAGAACAGTGAACTGTACAAATTCACTTTCAGATTGCATTGTAACATCTCTTCCCTAGAGTAGTTCAGGAATTCATGTAAATGGAGAGTTTTGTATTTCAGGTGGGAAAGTAATTGGACCAAATGAGGGATTACCCAGATAACTACAAAATGGGGCCTTTAAGGACCAGTTAAAGGAATACAGGGGGAAGAAAAGCACAAAATAAAAAGCCAGATCCTCAGCTGGTTTATAATGGCATAGCTCTACTGAAGCCAGTGAGCTGGGCTGATTTACAATAGCTAAGGATCAGGTTTATTACAGTTATTTTGCAGTAGGTACAAGTTGCTTTTTAGGAAGTTGCATAAGGATAACTTCCAGCATAAAGCAATATTCGGCAGTAAACTATATTAAGGAAAGAGCTGAAAAGAAAGATAAGGAGACAGTCTGAGGAGTCATAACTCAAGACAGGGAGAAAGTGGAATAACTCTCAAAGGAATTAGCAGGAACAGAATCCCTTGTCTTGTTTCATGCTGACCATGATCACAGTTAGAGGTGTATCTGTTCTTATCAAAAGTAATTATGGTTTTTTTGAGGCTCATTTGGCCAGACTAAAATTACCCAAGACATGATTCCTTGAAAATAAAAGGAATATCTTGACTACCACAAAATGGTTAGTGGTCAGCTGTGAATGTAGGGTGACGACCCATCCCAAAATGCAGACTTCAGGTCCCGGTCTCAGGCTGAATGACTTTGAGACAGCATTAGTCACAGATTCCTCATGGCACCACTCCACACTTACCAGCCTCTTCCCGGTGGTGGGAGGAGGGGACTTTGCCACAAGGCCCCGCCCTCTGCTCCCCTGAACCCCTTCCCCGTATCCAAACCTTAAGTCAGACCCGAGCAGTAGTAAGAGCTGCCCAGGAAGCCTGGGTCATTGTGGTGATCCCTGGACCTTCCACCTGCCCTGGGTGGCATGCCCTGGGGACGGTGGATGGTCTCGGGCTCCCTGGCCAGGGCAAATGGAGAGTCCAGGGCTCCCCAGAGTGGCCCAGGCTCCCTGGGAGCCTCCTGGGAGGCTCTTACCACTGGCCAGAGGGCAGGACCTCGTGGGAAGGTGGGGAAGAGGAAAGGAGGATCAGGTGGCAGGGCCACAGAGGACGCAGGAATCCTACATATATCTAGCTTTTGCCTTTCGAAAAGGTGGTCATCCTACATAGAAGACACTATGAATAAGAATAAGAAGTGTCTGGGGTAATACCAAGTATTTTTCTCCTCAACATTTGCCAGCTGCTGGAGTAAGAAAGGGAACTTCCACCATTGCACACATTCAAACAAGAACGTAAGAGAGGAAGGAAGTACAATGGGAAGAAATAATACTTACTCACTGTACTGCAGGCCATCTAAGGGTGCAATTCACCCATGCACAAGGCACTGGCACTTTCCTAGGCACTTTTCTCCCCTTGTGTATTTAAAACCATGAAGAGTGTTCACACTGCCCTTAATGCCCTATTGTCTACGTGTTTTCCTGGACTGAGAGCTAACACTATCACTGAACCGTTCTTCAATACTCATTTCTTTGATAGACAGTAGCCAGGAGGTAGTTTCCATCCTGCTTTAATATTGGCTTAACCACCAGAAGAATTTTACTGTTTAAAATATTAAACACATCTTCAAATATTAAATAGTTAACATTTTTTTCCTGTTCGTTAAATTTGAACTGAAACTGCCTGGAAACCATGGTGCACCCTGTATCTATGGATCTGAGGAAAGCTGGTATCAACAGCTTTCTCTGATCTCATATACATATATAAAAGCAGAAAGGGCTTGTAGCAAAGGCTTTCAGAACATTGCACAGAGCAAAATGGGGAAAGCTTTTCTTATGTGACTTTATGATTGATCCAGTGGGAAACAAATCCATGTCAATAAGCCTAAAGGGCCAAATTGATCAGCAGAATAATGGACAGATTATTTTTGCTTTTCCAATTTTAACAAATGAAAATAATTAAAAATAGGAAAGTAGATAAATGACAAAATCTACTTTTAGTGATTAGTACTGGGGGCTAAATGCTCTTATCAGTTCTCTCTGTTCACTGAAAACAAATGAATAAGTACAAGGACTATGTGCAGGAGATCTAAGAGGAGCTAATGGGGTTGGGTGTAAGGATACCACTTCTCCAATCCTCTGACATTGCCCGAATGGATGTGCAGCTGCTCAACTGAAATAATTACAAGCAATGAGTTGTAGTAGCAGTTGGTCACCCTACATCAACCAGGGAAGGTTAGGAAAGGTGTGGTTAAGATTGTGGATCCATGTAGTGATGAATCTATTGGAAAAATTCACACAATGCCTGCCCCAGTCATACCTGAAACCCCTGTCTCTGTTTGGCATGGGGAGAGGGGCTTCACAGTGTGTTGGAGGTTCAGAGTCTCTCCATAGTCTGTCCTGTCCTTTCCTTTTCTCTCGCCATGCAGTGTATCTGTGGTAGTTCACTGGGTTTAGGATCTCACACACAGACAGAAAGGGAAGAGGGGATATAGTGGCTTTGAGTGATTCCTCTCCGTCAGCCTCGAAGGGAGGGCACTCAGTCTCACTATGCCACCTAACTATCAATAATCAACTGGCAGGGGATTAGCAAGGTATAGTAGCAGTTAATGGTCTAGGGCTTGGACCCTTGGGGCAGGTCCAGCAATCACCCAAGCTCCCTCACTTGGGTAGATGGCAACCACCATCTGGCTCCAGGCCTCAGGGCAGGGCAGAGCAGTTAGCAGTTACCTTTTCTGATCCCTGACAGTGGCTGGTTGACACTGTGGAGCATGAGACTTAGGAACATAAGACAAACTGGAAGTGAGCCTCAGGGCTTCTAAGCCCTATCCTCTACCATCACAAGCAACCCTGTCATACAACTGTACTCATAAATGTGTTCAGCTCTCTCTTAAAAATGAAGTTGTTTGCCCCCGCAACTCCTATTGTGAAGCTGTTCCTGAACCTCACTCCTCTGATGGTTAGAAAGCAGTCATTGGCACAGTTTCTAATGTGTTCATGGTCCCAGCCTCCCTGGCTGGGGCAGACAGCAAACACAGTCAGGCTTTAGCCCTCTGGGTATTTTGCAGAGGGCAGCAAGGCAGGGGCATCTGCATCCTTCTCTGGCTCCAGCCCAACTGAGCTGGAGGCCCTGCCTCTTATACTTCCTTCCCCACCCCTCTGCTTCTGGCATTGGTGGCTGGCCTGGCCCGGCTCTGCCCACCAGAGGGCGGGGAGTGGTTCCTCCTGATCAGCCTTGGTGGGAGGTCACACCACCTCACTATGGGGAGGTAAACAGTTGATCCTGAATATCTGTATTTCTAAGGAAAAAATGACATTTCATAAATATTGAACTATGATGTCATTTTCAACCTATGTCCACTTTCTTATATTGGATTCATTTCTAAAATCTACTAAACCAGTTCAAAAGACTGAAATGTTAAATTAACAAATTCTGGAGTTTTATCAGCAACATGTAGCTTTTTCATTCAATATATTTGCATTTAAATGACCCCTATAGCTTCAGGGTACTAAGACAAGAATTATATCATTATATCATTCCATGAAGTACTAATAATAATTAGTGGGATGGAGTTTACTACTCTTTTAAGCAGATTGGAAGGAAACTATTGTGCTTGAGAAAGTTCTATAGATGGCACTAGAAACTGAAGTCTTCAGTATACCTATATACCATTTACTCAATGGACAGCAAAAATGTAAGGTTCCTTACAATACTCCCCCAGTTTGTGATAGCCTTGACATGGAGAGAAAGAGTCTTTGTTCTCTGTGATGACACCACCAGCATAAACAGTCAATTAGTGACAGTTTCATTGTTTGTTGTTGCTGTTGTGGTGATCATCAGTCACTTAGGAGCTGGACTGAGGCATTCAACTCGCAAGGCCACTGAATAGTCCTCAATTGTTATTAATTTTAGCTAATTTCCCTCTTGAGCCAGATTTGTGTCAGTGTTCTACAATACTGTTGATTGTATCCTTTGTATTTTCTCTAGAAAAACTGGTTTAATGTCATTATGAAAGTGTCACTGAACAGTTTCTCTGTTCTTTGGCAGAAATTCAAGATTCTTTACACTGAAAATTCTGAAAACTCCAACCAGAACTATTAATCATTTTGTTTAGCCTATCTAAACCATATAACATATTTGAAAATGGATTGATCCTTTATCCTTTGTTTTCTCTGAGCATACACTTTACTGGAACTAGTATGACGAATAATCGTGTGTCTTGAGATGGGATTTGAAGAGAAGCAGAAGGGTCCAGAAGGTGGGACAACACAGGAGAAAATGTTTCCTATTTTTGTGAGACAAGAGAACAGACTGGAAAATAGGAAAGTTTTCAGGAAAGGACCTTGACAATTATAAGGAGACATATTGTATTGGATTCTTAAATGGACTGGAAGCCATTGCAGATTTCTGAAGGCTGAGTTCTTCCATAAAGCTAAACACACAGTACTAAGCAATTTAATTTCTTTCAATTTTTAGGAATCCATAAAGAGATGAACCACCATGTTTTTATCAAATAAAAGGTTACATTTTTTTAAACTAGAATCCCTAAATCAATCTCAGGAGATAAGTTCAGAAGTACATTGGAGTCATTTTATATAAAAGTATACACACACACACAGGTAGCACTTATATAGAAAATACACTAACTATATGAAGAGTGGATGTTTCTCTTGTTTTGTTGACACTTCCATTCATATGGAAAATTCAGTGCCAAGTTTTCATCTCTTCATCTTGTGTTACCTCTTGTAAAAGTCAATATGTTACTATTTTCTGTATGTCAGTTAAGACTGATTAGACTGCTGACTTCAAAGACAGGTCAGAAAGTCGTTGGGAAATAAAACAACAATTTTTGCTAGAACACAACAATGATAAATGTCACAGAACAAAATATTTAGATGAATTTCAGACAACTGACATGCAAAATGTTTAGACTGCGGTGTTTAGGGGAATGTTCTTTTAATCATATTATTGTTTAACAAACTTTGCAATATAAACATGGATAGTGATAGCTTAACATGTCATGTTCTCTTCTAAACTGCATCAGCTTAACTGTACCTTTAAGACAGTGAGCCCTGTGTTGAGAGCCATGCAGAGCTGCACCATCCAGAGAAGCACCAACTGGCACTCTGCAGAATATCTCCCAGAACTCACAGCACACATGGGGAGCGTGTGCATTTCTATACCCATTTCTAGGACACAATCCCCCTTCATGATGGCCCATTTGCATGGGCTGGTGGAAGTGGGGACTATGCCCCTTCTCTTCCCTGCCACTTTGGGTCACTCCAAAGGGAGAATAAAGAGACTTTTAAAATAGCTATAAATGTTTTTTTCAGTAAAATGTCAGACCTGGGAATTCTGAATTCACTTCAGTTGCCTCATTTATTCCTCATTCTGTGCTATTAATAATCATTCACAGAGCACTGTAAGTATACAAAGTAATTTACAGACATAGAGTAAGACATATCCTTGACCCCAAAGAACTTTAATCTATGGGCTCAGTTGGGAAACACTTACTCACACCAGTTGTCCTCATTCACAAAATTAGTCTCACTGAAGTAAATCAAAATGTATGAATTGTGGTTGGAAGATTAGACCCTAGCAATCACTTCTTCATATCTTTCTTCAGAAGACACTATTTTAGTTCCAGTGACAGAACAAAAAGATAAGAGCACCTTAACATGCTTTTGACAAAATGGAAATTAAACTATTTGCCTATTTATAAACTAAGATCTGATCTTCTTCCTAGAGTAACTGGGTCTCAGTTTTCAAACCCACATTTTTGGGGTGGAAAATAATTAGAGGCAAATAGTGAATGCAAAAATAAAGGCCAGCTGCTAAAAACTTATTTCTTACTGTGCATCCATGCCTCACTTAATACATTCTTCATACCACTTTAAAAGCCACAAAGTCAGAATTTGAAAATATAATGACTACTGGACGTGTTTTAAATGTTTCTTTAACAGTAGAGTTAGATTCAAAAATAAAACAAAGTAGAAACTGGATGATTTCAAGGTATTGGTAATGGGATGTGTAATCTTTCAACTCTAGGTCAATGGATCACATCTGACTGAGTTTGAAAATGAAAGTCATTACCATCTGATAGTTCAGTGTGAAATGAGTTGTTAGTCTCAGTCCTGTTCCTAATAGAGACATAGCTATATCAAAAATCTACTATTACAAGTGGCATGAACTGAGAACTAGGTGACAGTCTAAGCACAGAGGGCAAAGGTTGAATGAGCCCTGAGATACTGAAACTTCTCACCTCAGAGGTGGTTGCTGAATTTTCCTGGTCTAAATGAAACTTGTGGAAGATACAAACAGATTCCTTCCTGCAAACATGCTGCAAGTGGAGCTCCTGCATGTTGGACACTTACAGTACCTGGCATGGATATTCAGTTCAAGTCTGATCAACATTTATTAACAGTTGCCATATGGCAGTATCTGACATATTTCCTTAGCTAAGTATTTTTGAAGATTTTCATTCTATCTTTGAGCTCTTAGAAATTTGGCAGCGTGCACAAACAGGTTTATCTGTTTAACATAAGCATTATTTTACTAAAGTTCCAGGTTATTACTCTATTATTTTATGATATCTTATTTATATGATATTAAAATAAAATTAAAATAAAAACAGTGTAATTGCTTACTGTGCAACACAAACTTTTAAAGATTAGTCTCTTTACATCTTTGCTTAGTTTGATCTTTCAGTGAGCTGCTCTGGCTGAGGCTCAGAGCAACCTTTGCAGACTTTGGAGAAAGCCTTTGTCACAAAGGAGAATCCCTACAATGAGGCATTTCAGGATGGAGGGAGGAAAGCAAAGAAGAAAAACAACAAGCTCCAAAGATTCCTCCCAGAAGAACAAAGAATAAAATTAATTAAATTATTTTAAAGCAGTGTTTAATCTTTTCAGATGAACTGAAACCTGTTTCCACCCTCCTGTTTCCACCTCCACTGCCTATCTCTGGTGATTTCTCTTTGATATAAAACCTCAATTAATTCTTTGTAGGCTTTTTTACCAATGCAATAAAAAGCTCTCATGAAAATGTCCAACAAGCTGATTCTGTTAATCCACTTCTCTAGATTAATATCTAAATTACATTATAGTATCTGTCTAGCACGTCTACATAACATTCTTTCTTCTATTTTCAATACACCTACATATAATCACTGGTTCCTATGAAAGGCTTAGTTTGTCATTTCCTAAAACTAATACATCTTCTTTAAAACCCTTTTCAGTAATCTCTGAAATTAAGATGATATAAATAAATGATTTAATCAACAATTTTATTTTGTCTTCTGTTTTTTTTTCTGATGTTTCTGGTACCAACATTAACCACAATTTTTAGAGATTAATCAAGTTCTCTTGCAAAGGCTTCAGTTGCTTTTAAATAGTTTAATCTCATCTATATTAAATATTTAAACTTCCAGCATTTAATAATGATGAATAAGGTTAAGATCGGGGCTAAAAGTAAATTAAGAAAAATTATTTTATTTCAGCCAGTGATGGCCTAATAGTTTTAAAGAATTATTAAAGCCGTCATTCCCATATTTCTTTTCAGGTCATAATGTTTCCACCCTTTTATATTTAAATATATTCTCTTTTTTGTGTGCTTTGTACTACTCTTCCTGTACATTAGAGTTGGTGCTTGAAAGATCTTAATCTGGTCTCGTCTATTTGCATACAGCACATTGCTTTTTATGTTGTCTTTTGGGAGACCTAAGTTTGAAAGTGACCTCAGATCTTCTGATTTTTTTTTTTTTAAAGCTCAGCAGAGGATGGAAGATGAGGGATTAATTTGCCAAGCCCTGTGCAAGTCAAACCAATGGGATTCCTTCAGTGAACAAGTGCTGAACTATCTGGCTCCAAATTATTCATTTTGGGGTGTTTTTCTTTCCCTAGCGAAGGAACCTGTTTTACCATTTCAAATACTTCTCCGCTACAGAATTCTCAAAATGCATTTTTAAGGTAGTAATACCTAATAACTTTCTAATGTTTGCATTATTGCTTTTTATTTCAGATCTCCCTTTGAAGAAATATTGAACTTCACATGCACATAGATATTGCAGGTGTCAGTTCATCCTGTTTGTGACTCTTATGTATATATATATATATATATATATATATATATATATATATTAAATATATATATATTAAAACTACTGAGAAAGATAAAAAATGAGATAAAATTAGATAAAAAGATAAAAAATATATATAGTGTAGTGCATTCATTTTTTATCTTTCTCAGTAATAATAAAACATTTTAGCTATTGAGTGTTCCATTCACCAATGTCTCTGAAGTCTAATTTTCTAAGCGACATGTGCTTTTGAGTTATTAACTTACCCTGTTTCCCCAATCCACCTTTCTTGAGGTGTAACACCCAATTACCTCCAGATGTTTCAGACTGTTAGTAATACATATTAAGTCATTTACATTCTGAAATTTCTTTTCCTGTGATGCATATTTTTGTAGTATGAAATCATGATTTAAAGCTTTAGTTGTGGTCCCTTATTAGACACTTCACCAAATTATCAGTCAAACTCTTAGTAACTGTCCTGTTTGCAGCCTTTAAAATAAGTCTTCTTTCAGGCAAGGCTCAAGTGTTAGTTTCTTATTTTACTTGTAATTTATGAAGTGTTTTTCAACTGTTATTTAATGAGTGCATTTCAGTTACATCCTCCCAACACCTTGATGAGTAGTAGTATCCCCATTTTACAGATGGGTTACTGAGGCACAGATAACCGGAATCAATGGACATTGAAGGCAATGAAATGACTCCCATTGACTTCAATGGGCAAAAAAGATTAAAGATGGGGTTTTCAAAAGCACTCAGGTCTGCTCCCATTCAAGTCAATGTAAGTTTTACCATTGACCTCATTCTGGGAGCAAGGTTAGGCCAAACACTGGACTCTTTTGAAAATCTCACACTAAGTGGGATGCACAAGTTTCAGAGTAGCAGCCGTGTTAGTTTGTATTCGCAAAAAGAAAAGGAGTACTTGTGGCACCTTAGAGACTAACAAATTTATTAGAGCATAAGCTTTCGTGAGTTACAGCTCACTTCATCGGATGCATTTGGTGGAAAAAACAGAGGGGAGATGGATATACACACACAGAGAACATGAAACAATGGGTTTTATCATACACACTGTAAGGAGAGTGCCTGCTGCTGCTGATGGCTTATTTTAAGTGATCACTCTCCTTACAGTGTGTATGATAAAACCCATTGTTTCATGTTCTCTGTGTGTGTATATCCATCTCCCCTCTGTTTTTTCCACCAAATGAATCCGATGAAGTGAGCTGTAGCTCACGAAAGCTTATGCTCTAATACGTTTGTTAGTCTCTAAGGTGCCACAAGTACTCCTTTTCTTTCGGCATGCACAAGGTGTTCAATGTGAGAGCTTGAAATAGAACTCCACTGTCTGGAGTCACAGTCCATCTGTGGGGAGGAAAATTCAATAATTTATACTATATATGCATTAGACTGTCTTTGTGAGATGAAGATGTTACTAAGACTAACCCATGAAGTCATTAAGCCAATAAAAGGATGACAACAGCTCATTTTTGAATACAGCTATCCTAAAAGAGGTGTGTCTTCCTCTTTCAGTAAAATTAAAAGAGCGGTATAAAGTCTTTCTGAAGTGAACAAGCAATGCTCTTTGCTCCCCACTGTTGTGATAATTGGACCTACAAATTTACACTTATTGTGAGCTCAACTGTAAAAAGCATGTGAAAGTTCATAAAATGTCACAGTAACTTATAGTGACAAACATTAATGGGAAAAGATACAAAAGGGAGATGGACTGAATTAGTCTAAACACAATGGCCTACTGATGTAACTCAGTGTTGATACCATGCTTGGTAAAAACAGAAGAAGTGGAACCGGAAATTAATGTACTAAAACAAATAATAAGGGCATGGGCTGTTCCACACATCACTTTCTTTTTGGGTCCTTAAAGAAAGAAACTTTAAATGATGGAAGAACAGATGGAGGCTCTGGAGCAAGCTTCACTATCCTGTCTGCCATCCCACAGTTTCCTGGGACCCTAAGCCTTCGTCTTCATAATCCTGAGAGATGTTCTGACCATACCAGGTCAGAAAGAGAGAGACAGATGGCATTGCCACTTCTACCAGCTCCAGCTAAATCCCAAACATGGCCTGAGATAAAAAGGGATTGGATTTAACAACAGCATCAATGACAACAGCCATAGGGGCAGAGTTTCTAACCTGCCAGGGGGTGCTCCCCCCAGCTCTGCCCAGGCCCTGCTCCCATTCCACCCCTTCCCGTCCCACCTCTTCCCACTCTGCCTCTTTCCCGCCCAGTTCCGCCCCCTTCCCCAAGTGTGCTGTGCCCTCGCTCCTCCCCTCTCCCCCTCCCATCGCCCCCTGATGCTGCGAAACTGCTGATCCATAGCAGGCAGTAGGTGCTAGGAGGGAGGGGAAGGTGCTGATTGTCAGGGACCATCGGCAGGCAGGAGGCGCTGTGGGGAGGGAGAGGTTCTGGTAGGGGGGCTGCCTCAACATCCACCATTTTTTCCCGGGGGTGTTCTAGCCCCAGAGCACCTACGGAGTTGGCACCTATGACGACAGCAGCTCCAGCTCATCTCAACTAACTTCTTTTACCTAAATGGACAGTTATTACCATTTTTTTTTACCATGTAAGAGACTGCCAAACAAGGGGATTTTTTTTCCTTTTAAAACTCTCTCCAGCCAAACAGAAAGGGAACAAAAAATGTTGTCAAAATGAAAGCCTTACTTAATACTTTACTTTTAAAATACTTTAACTGTTTTTATTTCTTTGTATCTTTAATAAAAGGTTAAAGGGATTTTTAAAGGTGTGTTTGATACAGTGCTAAGCAGGCTGAGGTTTCTGTGTAACAAATCCTGCACCCTGTTTAATGTTGGACAGTGACTAGGTTATGTTAACACCTTTGGCCCATTTATTCCAACTAAACCAATATAACCGCACCCTTTACAGAGCTCATCATGACTCATCCTGTTCATTTCACCTCTATAAGGAACCAGCAGCTTCAAAACTACAGCTAAGAAGAACAAACAGTCACAGAGAAGCATTATGAATAATCAACTTTCCAGTTCAGCTGACATCATCCATGTTGAAGTCATGTATCGGTGAGATGAAATTATAGAGCACTGCCAAAGAATTAGTTTAAAATATATCTTCAGTGATTTTAAATGGATGTTGAAATGCTATGGTAATTTAAGATACTAACAGCTTCTCCTATTAAACACACAGTTGTTTAGACAGTGTATTTCTGGAAAGGAGATATAATGGGATTTAATTCAGATTTAAAATTGTGAATATTCATTCATCTATGGGTCTCAAGATAGCTCCTTGTATGGCTTACTTTGACTCACAAATTCTTTCTTTGGTGTTATAGGACTTAGTGGAGACTACACAACGTTGCCCACAGACTGTTTAGGTTATCCATAATAAACCAAACAAGACTCATGTGCACTTAAATGAAATTATTTTTCCATCTTTAAAATATTTAGTCATCTATGGTTCCATAAAACAGGACTCACTCCTGATTTTGAGAACAAGGATAGACCACCTCTGAATGGTATAATCTCTGGTGAAAGTTCTCCACAGAAGCCCATAAAGAAGAAATTGTAACCAAAATAACTGTAGTTTGCTCTTTGTTCTGTTTTGTTTTGGTTTTAATTTCACCCCTTTCTTTAGCAATAAAATAGTTATAGTTAATTGTGATTGTTGTTCTTGTCTTTAATCATGGTGTCCATAAAGCCATGACAGAAACCCCCCTGTGATTAATATAGTGGGAGTTGCATCCCTGTATTGGCACTAAGAGATAGAGCTATTAAGATTTGTTTCTCTAGACTAGAAAATGTTAGTAACTTGGAGGTTGGGGGGAGAGGAGAAATTACTTGAAACCGCCCTTTTCTACTCTCCACATCCTTCCACACAAGTGCACTCCTGTAGTGGAGGACAGATTGATAACCTCTGGTATAAACCTCAGTCTTCTTTTCTTGACCTATTTTTTTAAGGAGGACTATTGAACTGTAGATTAATCTAGATCCATATGGAATATCTGAAAACAGAGCACAGTGAAATCTGCGAAGACAGGGCTGAGCTTGTTGTGATCCTTCTTTTCATCACTCTTTAAAAGCTTTTCTAAGGATAATTCTAGAAGTCAGCACACTAAGCCACTGAAACCCATTCCTAGTGCTTAATGAGTCCTACATTTCTTCAGCTCTGGGGCAAAGCAATAGACTGTGTCGCAGCTACTTACACTGTTTTAATTTATATCCCTGTTTATTCTGCTGTCTCTAAATATACAGTTACTGGGAATGTGCCAGTAGTTAATGTCTTCATTTGGTTACCTTAATTTTGTCTGTGTCCTTGAAGGGTATCTATTTTCTCTATGGTTTCCTAACCTTGCTTCATATCTTATTCAATAGCTGCCCTACAGCTGGATCCTGCTCCAGTTGGAGTCAATGGCAAAACTCTCCATGTCTTCACTGGTGCACTAGTAGGCCTTGAATGACTAGTATACTGTTGTTCATGTTATTTTGCTCTCTTCTGGCTAATCACCAGAAGTAGGCCAAGGGAATGTAGTATGGCCAAAATCCAATCAAAATGCCAAATAACACAAAAATCAGTAGGCCATATGCAGCAATGGGAAGATCATCCATGGTATGCCACTGTTCAGTTGTGGTCCTCGCCTTTCCTCAGTTCTAAGAAGCTCATGCAAAAAGATAAATTATCTAAAAAGTTCCCAAAATAAAAAGTTTGTTTCTACTTGCTTGGCAGGAGGAAGAAGCAGCTAATGTCTCCCTGCTGAAAGCATTAACTGATTGCATTGTTGCTTGAGCACAGCAGCTGTCCTTATACATTTAGACTCCTAGTGACAACAAAATTAAGGCATTCTCCCCTCCTGTCAGGCAATAAAATGATTTTATCAACTTCTTTATTTCTTATGAGAACTTCTCAGATTAGGAGGGAATCGCAGGAGAGAGAGAAGTCATGGTCTTTTCAGTGACTGACCCTCTACACCTGCACTAAGCTGGTCATATGGAATAAGTCCAAGTGATCATAATGACAGAGCCTCCTTTTTAATGTTCCCCAGGAAAGCAAAGAAAAAAAATAAACAAGAAAAAACTCAAATTCCAGTGTGCCCCGGAGAGAGATTTCCTTCCTGGTCCCAAGTTTCCCACTTAGTTTAAATTTGTTCATGTGAGTGAGTGTTTCATCTTGTTTAAGCCAAAAATACCAAAATCTACAGGCATTCCAAGTAATTGTTCATTGTTTTCTTGTATTCTATTAAGTGGATCCTGTCAGTATATCTGTGGCAGAGTACGATTATCCAGCAAGGGGAGGTAGGATGCTCCTGCATGTATTTAACTATTTCTTTTTCATTTCCTGAAGGAGTGCCCAGATGCTTTCTCATTGCTGCTAAATCTGAGAAGATCCCTACTATCCCTAAGGTGACCTTTCACTGCAGTAATGTCTGTGGTATCCCTAGGCAATCTATGGATCAAAACTCAGACCTGTAGATTTTGTGCCCCTTTTGAGGATGCCATATACAGGGGCTGATTTGGACTTTGGTTGCCTTTTGGATTGTGTAATCCTACCTTTGCCCCTTCTCCTCCTTTGGGTCCTGTCAAAGTTGATCTAACAGGACAGCTATGGATTTTCCTTGTATAGAAGAAGCTACATATGGCACAGCCAACTCTGCATCACCTTCTTTTAGCCCCCCACAGTATAGGGTACATGTTGATGGCATAATGGGGATAGAAGGGCATATGGGCAGAGTGGAATACTCTTCAGTGATTTCCCAGATGGTGAAGCAGCTGACCTAAATTAGGTTGGAGCTGAACCAGCCCCAGCAGTCCCAAGTGTGTTGTCCCAAGTATAACTGAAGCCATCATAGACCTTCCCCTTTCAGGTGCACCAATGTTCTGTTCTGGCTCACTTGATGATCTGGGCCACTATCTCTATTTCTTTCCACTGCCTTTCATGTTAGGCCATCTCTGAAATATGGCTTTGTGATCTGATAGTGTAGTGAGGAATAAGAAAATTCCAAGTAGTTTTACCCTCCAGGACTTTAACACTTTTCGGAAACAAAATTGTTAAGGAAAAAAACCAAAACACTTGATCCATTTCTGTGTCTTCAAACTCCTGTGAATGTTTTTATTTGGATGGGTATTCTACCTCCCATGCAACCAATGGAAAGAGGAAGCCTCTGTAAGAAGTCACCTGTTGCTGAATTGAATTGCATATAGTTGAAATAAATGGAAGATGAGTACAATGGAATCACAATTTCAGTGTATCCAATCGACTACAGAAGAAAAAGTTAAAACTTTTTTCAGCATTCAGCTAAATCATCCACATTTGCCACAGCAGGATACTTTACCTGTTTTCTGAAACATTTAGTTTCATTTTTTTCCCCTTTTGATCTGACCCTTGTAAGTCAGTGATAGTAATTAATGTCCTCTTTCTTATGAAACTACTAAACACTGGGAAAAAAATAAAAGTTCCCATTTTAAACATTCAGTTTTGATAAATGCAAAGTAATACACATTGGGAAACATAATCCCAACTATACAAATGAAATTAGCCTAAATTAGTGGTCTCTAAGAAATAGATCTTGGAGTCATTGTGGATAGTGAAAACATCCACTCAATGGACAACGGTACTCAAAAAAGCTAACACAATGTAAGAAACCATTAGGAAAGGGATCAATAATAAGACGTTTAATAACATAATGCCACTGTGTAAATCGACAGTACATCTTCATCTTAAATACTGTGTTCAGTTCAGGTAGCCCTATCTCAAAAAAGATATTAGAACTGGAAAAAGTAAAGGGAAGCACAACAAAAATGATTAGGGGTATGGAACAGCTTCCATCTGAACAGTGATTAAAAAGACAAACTGTTCAGTTTAGGAAGGAAATGATTAACGGGGCATATGATAGAGATCTATAAAATCATCAATGGTGTGGAGAAAGTGAATACAGAAGTGTCAGTTGCAAGTGCTTTGCAGGATAGAATTAAAATTCAAAATGATCTGAACAAACTGGAGAAATGATCTAAAGTAAATAGGATGAAATTCAGTAATGTCAAATTCAAAGTACTCCACTAAGGAAGGAATAATCAATTGCACACACACAAAATGGGAAACGACTGCCTAGGAAGGAGTACCATGAAAAGGGATCCAGGACTCATAGTGGATCACAAAATGAATATGAGTCAACAGTGTAACACTCTTGCAAAAAAGCAAGTATAATTCTGGGATGTATTAGCAGGAGTGTTGTAAGCAAGACACAAAGTAATTCTTCTGCTCTACTCCACGCTGATTAGGCCTCAACTGGAGTATTGTGTCCAGTTCTGGGACCTGCATTTCAGGAAGGATGTGGACAAATTGGAGAGAATCCAGAGAAGAGCAACAAAAATTATGAAAGCCCTAGAAAACATGAACTATGAGGGAAGATTGAAAAACTTGGGTTTGTTTAGTCTGGAGAAGAGAAGACTGAGAGAGTACATGCTAAGAGTTTTTGAGTACATAAAAAGTTGTTACAAGTAGGAGGGAGGAAAATTGTTCTCCTTAACCTCTGACGATAGGACAAGAAGCAATGGGCTTCAGTTACAGCAAGGTTGGTTTAGGTTGGACAATAGGAAAAACTTCTTGTCAAGGTAGTTAAGCACTGAAATAAATTGCCTAGGGAGGTTGTGGAATCTCCATTATGGAGGTTTTTAAGAGCAGGTTAGACAAATACTTGTCAGGGATTGTCTAGATAATACTTAGTCCTGCCTTGAGTGCATGGGACTGAATTAGATGACCTCTCAAGGTCCTTTCCAGTCCTGTGATTCTATGATTTAGCTCTTCACATAACACAACAACCAGGGGTCACCCAATGAAATTAATAGGCATCAGGTTTAAAACAAACATAAGGAAGTAATTCTTCAAACAGAGCACAGCCAACCTGTGGAACTCATTACTAGGGGATGCTGTGAAGGCCAAAAGTATAACTTAGTTCAAAAAAATAATTAGATAAATTAATGAAAGATCGGTCCATTAATGTCTATTAGGCAAGATAGTCAGGAGTACACCACCACACTGTTGGTGTCCCTAAACTCCTAACTGCTAGAAGCTGGGACTGGACAACAGGGGATAGATAGATCACTTGATAAATTGCCCTATTCTGTTCACTCCCTCTGAAGCACCGGGCACTGTTGGAAGACAGGATACTTGGCTAAATGGACTATTGGTCTTATCCAGTATGGCCATCCTTATGTTCTTAAACCATTTTTACATAGGCATTGCGATGGAATATTGGAAAATAGCACATGATATAAGAGCAATTGTTATAAAATGACACTCTTGCATTTGGATTTTAGCTTTAGAATTAAAAACACCATTTATTAAAAAAATGAGGCAATGTTGTTTCTACAATTTTTAGTCTGATTTTAGCTGTTAGAATCTCAGTGTGACATCATAACATGCTAGCATCTTTGCAAGAAAAACACTGATGTGCCATCATAGTTCATATATTAAGAAAAGTATTGTACATTTCTTTTGAAACATGCCATTTTTCTGCCCTGGCCTCCAAAATGTTGAGTCACTTTAGCAAGGATGGTGTATGAAAGGTAAGCTTTATAACCATGGTTCCTTGTGACATACAACATGAAGTACCATTACACGTTCATCTTACCATCTGCTTCCTGTCTTTCTCACTCTTTCTATCTGCTTGAGAGCGTCTCACACCAGTGACATGGCCACATACCTCCAATGATTCTGCATCAGCTCACATGCTCATTCAGTTCCTAGCTTTCTACTTACACTGGTGCCCATTGATATGGTGTCCTTTATGCTATGAAATGGACTCTTGCTCAGATGGTATGGGGGATGAGCCTTATCTAAATGCCTAGATAGACTCATATCACCATCTCTTTTCACCAGAGAGGCCTTTAAACAGTGTCCTTTTTTTTTAACAGGTAAGCTAAAACGGTGCAAAAACCTCCAAGGCACATCAGTTAGCTATGACACTCATACTCAGTTGCTTATTATAACTTTGGATTTTAAATTTAAATTTAAATCGTATTTCTCTTTCAGCAAAAAAATCAGTTTTTAGGGGATTCTAGGAAGTACATTACTGACTAAGATCCCAATCCTGCTACAACGGTGTCGCCCGTTCTCACAATTATTGTGAGCCTTATTATATTTAATTGCTGTGAAAGCTCCAACTGCTGGGGGAGGGGGAAAAAAAGATTGCATCAAAATCTCAGCTTTTGTTTTCCCCCAAAAAGTCCTTTCTAGCCCTCAGGATTGCAGACAAAAGCTGACCCGAGGGCTTTCTCAGGTTCTGAAATCAGAAGGCAAATAAAAAGAACCCCAAATTTATTATTTAGTGGGGAAAAACTCATAATTTTGTAGGGCTAACTTATGAATTTTGAATGCTTGAGTTGGCAATGCTTCAGTAAGCTCTCTGCGGGTATAGGGTCTGCCTGTGTGGAGTTCTTAGCAGAACTGAGTGGGTGGGTGGAGGGCGACTAAGTACGAAATTCACCACTGTGCAGATGGCCCCTCTGAGGACTAAGTCCTACTTAAGTGTTGTTTTGAATACTTAAGTGGGTCTTAATTAGTGTACAGGTTTTGAGCTGGCCCTCTTCAGCGGTATGAATTGCACTGTAACAGAAAACAGAAGGGTCTATCCTCTTCACTGAAGTCAGTGGCATAAGTTTCAGTGACTTCAATGAAAACAGGTTGCAGATAGGCAACATAAGCCACTCCACCCCTATCCTCCAGCTCTGTCTTCCAGAGCTACATGGTAGTTAATTTCCAAAAGAAGATTGATATGGACAGAATGCTGCTTTTTGAATTTGGTGTTTTTATTGAATTCTTCTCTCCTCACCAAAATTTTAACTGCTTAGCTGTGTTGACCTGAGCTCTTCAGTTTGTGTACTAGTTAACATGATATATTGCCGCTTCAGAAATTCCATTGAATGTGACAAACTTTTTATCTATAACACAAGATCAGGATGAAACTCCTTAATGCCATCCTGAAGAAGTTCTATTTACATTCTTTTGTGTGCCACCAGAAACACATTTTGTATTAGACCACATTTGTAAATAATGATTCTCTTTTAATTCAGTAACCTCAGTGTCTAATCTTCCACCGATGTGTATGTGCTACAAGGAAAGCTTAAAGACATAGTTGCTAAATAGATCAAAATGAGCTAAGGAAAAATGCCTTTAGCTGAAGAGAATTTGCAAATGTTATTTAAGGCACTTTATATGTTCACAACATGCATGAATGCTAATCTTTGGGAAATCTCATGTAGCAAACATGGTTTTAATTCTCATCTTTAGTTCTCTCAGTCTGGAATTGTAAATGAACTTCACCCTATAAAAAGAAATAGACATTTATTTTCTTAAGCAATCTGGCTTATTCAGCTGGAAACTAAATGTGAATTAATGGTCTTGATACACTGAATATAAAATTAGTGATAATGTGAAATGCACATAATGATAATATCAGCTGAAAGAGTTATAATGCTAGGGTATAACTTTTTTCCCATTAATACACTCCACTAGTATAAAAAATGCAATCAACTATGCTATCTAGCATTTGGGTGCTTTTTCAATAGCTTCTTTAAAAGAGTTCGTAACACCAGCCATATTAACACTGTACGTGTATACTTTGTCTTATTTGTGTGAGACCTGATTTATAACTGTTATTCACTGGGATAATATTATTATGATGGAGCTCGGGTAAAACCTTCTTGACACAGGTGGGCGTGACAGCTGCTTTTCATCCAGGATAAATGTAAGAAAAAGTTAAGCAACTTTTGGGAGTAGATAGCTAAAATAACAGGAGGCAACACAGAAAATGACTGGCGCAGGTGGTGGATTTCACTGGATATTGTTTGATGGAGATGTCTCTGATTGGGAGCGGAAGCACTCAAAAGTAGAGCTGGTCAGAATTTTTTCAGCAAAAAGTTTTTTTTTGTCAAAACTGAAACTCTTTGTGGGAAAGGGTTGGTTATAATTAAGTTCTCATTTTAAATAAAGTGGAAACAAGTTTTGAAATTGTCAAAGTGATCCAGCTTGACATTTTCAAAATGCAAAATCCCTTTCTTATCAATTTAAAATGGCTTTCTAGTTTGAAATTTAAGCTAATTATATTAAAAAAAAAGACTTTTTGCTGGAGGCGGTATTCTAAAACACTGTAACCCTGGCCAACTTCCAAATTACTTACTTACATTCTACCATTCTTCATTTCCTGCCCGAAATTGTTATGTAGTATTGCTATGCACTTTTAAACAGTTGCTGCATTTCACTGTAGTGGGGGGTACATTTCTTTGTACCTGTGTAACAACATCTTCTTTAATGATGTAAAAACAGCCCAAGTTCCAGAAAGCATGTTTGGTAGAAGTCTTGGTATGCTTTTATTAGTGAACAGATGGATGGGATCTGAGTTACCCAGGAAAGAATTTTCTGTAGTATCTGGCTGGCGAATCTTGCCCATATGCTCAGGATTTAGCTGATCGCCATATTTGGGGTCGGAAAGGAATTTTCCTCCAGGGCAGATTGGAAGAGGCCCTGGAGGTTTTTCGCCTTCCTCTGTAGCATGGGGCACAGGTCATTTGAGGGACGATTCTCTGCTCCTTGAAGTCTTTAAACCACGATTTGAGGACTTCAATAGCTCAGACATAGGTGAGTTTTTTCGTAGGAGTGGGTGGGTGAGATTCTGTGGCCTGCGTTGTGCAGGAGGTCGGACTAGATGATCAGAATGGTCCCTTCTGACCTTCGTATCTATGAACCTGTGTTAGTGAACACATGGTGACTAACGATGTAAAGTCCCATGATGACAAGACAATTTATAGTTATAACACCAGTAATTAGGCCAAAGTATACCTTATTTACAAGTTTGGTTGACAGAGATAATAATGTTGCTGTACTATACATAAATTTAAGTATGACATTCGACATGGTACCGCATGTCATTTTGATTAAGAAATAGAATGATAAAAAGTCAACAAGACACATATGAAATGAATTTAAAACTGGCTATCTGATAGGTCTCAAAATGTAATTGTAAACAGAGAATCATCACTGATGGTGTGGTATTCCACAGAGAGATTTCAGAGTAGCAGCCGTGTTAGTCTGTATTCTCAAAAAGAAAAGGAGGACTTGTGGCACCTTAGAGACTAACAAATTTATTTGAGCATAAGCTTTCGTGAGCTGAGCTGTAGCTCACGAAAGCTTATGCTCAAATAAATTTGTTAGTCTCTAAGGTGCCACAAGTACTCCTTTTCTTTCCACAGAGAGAATTATCCCAACACTATTTAATATTTTTATCAATGACCTGGAAGAAAACAAAATATCATCACTGAAAAAGTTTGAAGATGACACAAAGATTGGGGGAGTGGTAAATAATGAAAAGGACAGGTCACTGATATAGAGTGATCTGGATCACCTAATAAGCTGGGCACAAGCAAACAATCTGCATTTCAATATGGAAAATGGAAGGAACAAAGAATGCAGGCCTTACTTAAAGGAAGGGGGACTCTATTCTAGAAAGCAATGAATCTGAAAGGCTTGGAGGGCCATGTCTTGTGGGGGACACTTGATATCATGAGTGCAATGTTGTGGCTAAATGTACTTATGTGATCCTTAGATATATAAACAGGGGAGTATTGCATTGAAGTAGGGAGGTTTTATCACCTCTGTTTTTGACACTGGTGCAACCGCTCTACCCAATAACTTAATCAGTTCTAATGTCCACATTTCAAGGAGAATGTTGAAAAATTGGACAGGGTTTAAAGAAGAGCCACAAAAATGATTAAAGGATTGGAAAACATGCCTTACAGTGTGAGAGTCAATGAGCTCAATCTATTTTGTTCAGGAGTTGGCAACCTTCGGCATGTAGCGCATCAACATAATCTGCTGGCAGGCCGCAAGACATTTTGTTTACATTGACCATCCTCAGGCACAGCCCCCCGCAGCTCCCAGTGACCGCATTTCACTGTTCCCAGCCAATGGGAGCTGCAGGAAGCCGCGGCTAGCATGTCCCTGCAGCCTGCAGCTTCCTACAGCTCCCATTGGACAGGAACGGCAGACCACGGCCACTGGGAGCTGTGGGCAGTCACCGTAAACAAAATGTCTCACAGCCTGCCAGCGGATTACCCTGATGGGCCGCGTGCCGAAGTTTGTTGACCCCTGATTTAGTTCATTAAAGAAATGGTTAAGGAGTGACTTGATCACAGTTGATATGTACCTACATAAGGAACAGAAATTTGGTGATAGGAATTCAGTCTGAAAGATAAGGGTGTAGCAAGTTTCAATGGTTGAAGTTATACACATTCAAACTAGAAATAAGGCATTTTTTTAAAATCAGTGGAGGGTAATTAACTATTGGGACAACATTCCAATGGCTGTGGTGGCTCCTCTGACACTGAAAATGTTGTAACCAAGATTAGATGTTTCTCTAAAAGTTTTATGTTCTAGTTCAATCACAGCTATTGGGCATTGAGAAGGAATTAATTCAAGTAAGTCCTACAGCCTATGTTATGCAGAAAATTAAAGTAGATGACCACAGTGGTCCCTTCTGGCCTAAAAATCTTGGTTCCCCTATAGTTTTATCTCAACCCACTAACACATTTTAAAACTACAAATTGTTTTGTCTTCACTAGGATTTTACTTCATGTTAGTTACCATGTTAGCTAACATAAGTCAAGAATACAACTGTTTTCCTAGTAAAGACAAGGGTCTTTTCTGGAGTTTAGATATCAGTTTAAGTTTGTACAGTGAAATGCACAATATTAATCTTTATTAATCAGAACAGTTGCAGAATATAGACTGTGCCTGTAGCCCATTAAGCACAAAATGTTCTCTGTAAAATAAAGTCTAGTTTAATAACTGGTAATTATTAATTTCCCTTCTTTTCATACATTAATCTTTGAGAAATAAACAAATGTGTAAGATGTAGTTTAATTTAACAAAAGTTCAGTTGAATTAAAATCCACAAATAAGTCTTAAAAAATTAATCCTGCAATTTAAAGCCTCCTCAGTTTAACCTTTGTAGTGCTCAGTTAGGAACAAGAAATAAGTGGAAATAGACAAAGTGGGACTCAGAGGCCAAATATAATTGTGAAATATGGCTTGCTGTCATCTTCGTCTTTAATAGGTCTACAGAGACTATAGGTTCCAGCATTCCATACTACATCTTAATCTGAACAGAACTGCTGCAGCATCACATGCTAGGACTTTTATTATCTCTGTTTATCTTAAATTGGAATATTGAATGCTGGGACTAGAGCTGCTTGGAAAAAAACTTTGAAGTAATCATTTTCCAGTGCAAAAAATGCAGTTCTGTTAAAATCTAAAAGCTCTGTAAAATCATGTTGATTTTGTTGATTTTTTTGAGCAAAAAAGGAAAAAAATAGTTCTCCCATTGTCACAACATCCTTATTTGACGCTTTTGGAATGAACCATTTCAATGTTTCCTTTTGAAATGAGTTTTCATTTCAAAATTTGTTTATTTTAATGTAAAAGTCAAAATTGAAACAAAGTTTAGCTCGACCAAAACAATATTTCCCCCAAAATTTTCTTTCATGGATCATTTTGAAATTTTCAGGTTTTGTTTCTAATTGAAATGATTTTTTTTTTTGAAATCTTGTTCATTAAATTTTGGTTCTTCTCACAACTGTAGCTGGGACATAATTTTTTGGCAGGTGGTGGCTCTATACAAAAGACGAGAGAAGCTACAACCCTGCCTGAGAGTTTCCACCAGTTACTTGCAGCGCTTTTGGTGCCAAGTAAATTGCCTTTATGAAGTCTTTGATTGGATGATGATTGGATGTCATTGTGTAGTTAAACCCTAAAAGAAGTATCTGATAAAGCAAGTAGCTCTGATAAAGTCATACATGTCTCGCATACAAATGGAAAAAACTCTCCTCTCAGGTGCACATGGCAAATTTTGACTCCAATATTCTATTCAACTGGAATGTGCAGGGTCCATGTGATGTGAATGTGAGTTCTGTGAAATGAAGGAGAGCAAAATATTGGAGAGTCTGGGATTGGACGCCTAAGGACCAGAGAGTAGCATTTTGTCCACAGTAAGTAATGAACAATATCTTACTAAAAATCAGGGACCACATTGGAATTGTGGTTTAAAAATGACTATGTAATTGGGCTCTGGATATTTAATTTTACTAAATGCCAGACTAAATACCATAATAGCTTGGAGAACCTATGAATGAATAAGGCTTGGCAGTTTTATTTTGTTTAAAGCTGTGAACTACCACATAGTGACCAAACCATAGTTAATGTCTTTAATTTAAAATAAAAAAACCAACTGTTAGGCTGTCATAATGATAAGGAACAGACTGTGATTTTATCTCATACTTGTCATTTAGTGTTTTTATTAAAATGCTTTACAGACAAGGTTTCATAGAGCAAGGCATGTTACCATTTTTTACTTCCTCACAATGACTCGTATATCAAAGAACTAGTGATGTATTTATAGAAGAAATCTTTCAGGATCTGGGAGAAAAAGTTTAATGTTTGGAAATGATTAGGAATCCATACTTATGAGTGTAGTATCATAGATAAATTAGATAAATTATTATGGTGGGCCTTAGATACAAATGTCTGCTGCTATGCACTGCCTAATATTTCAGAATCACTTTGATTTTCCTTCTCTGGGAGAGAGGGATGAATAATAATTTACCTATCTCTTGACTATGTTCTGTTTCTAAAATACAGATTTTTAGTTACTAACTCTTTTTATTTTATTTTTCTAAGCATTCTTAATCTTTCTCTGTAGGAACAATGTAAAGATTTGTCAGCTTAGATATTTCAAACCTTAATAACAGGAAGGTCCTTTTGGAATATCCTAATCAAACCACTCTGTATTCAAATCTCTGTCTCTTAGTGAGATCAAACCTGCTGTTTTCAGGCTATATGGTTACATGAAAATGAGGTTGCAACAAAACTATTTTTTAAAGAGACAACAAATAAACCAATATAAATCTGAAATTCATACTGTTCTATTCAGAAGGGTAGGAACATTTGAAATTCATCAGTTAATGGAATAAACAGCAACTGCAAATCTTTTATGGTCAAGGTTACCGTGTGCACATGAGCAGGGTCTACATGGACCAATTAATGTGCAACACATTAGTGCTTTTAGAAATCATGAACCCCATTATGCACATTTCCCCCATTGTGTAGACACTCTTAGGTCCCTTTTGAAAAGATACTTTGGCTCCTAAATCATGTAGCTGCTTTTGAAAATTACACCCTTTCTCTAACCTTTTGCTCTTTCTCATTGAAGCATAAGTGTAATTAACGGCTCACTTCCACAGAACCAACTTCAGATTCAGTCCATCACTGCTAGACAAGTAGGATGGCAGAATTTTTAAACAATTGTATAGGCTGCAATAATTATACTGTACATGCTCCAAACACTGGGAGCATTTCAGATGTTTGTATACATATTTATAAATATAATATCCTGAAAGTTGAGGACAACACAAGACTGGCAGGAAGAAGTTGGTCCAAAAATAGAATTTCTGTCTGGAAAGAAATTCTGAGGTTTTGAAGTGTGCTTTTGTCCGAAATCCAGATGAAAAAATCAACAATTCTAAATTTAGTTTGCGATGGAAATGTCAAAACATTTTATTTCAGAACCATCACAAATACCTTATTAAAATGGTTCATTTTGACAATGTAAAATATAATGTATTCAATATTATATATTGAATATAATATCTGATATAATATTATACTAAATTAATTAAAAGTTACAAAAGTGAAAAACAAAAGTCAAAACGAAACAGGAAAATCAGAACAAAAAAAAGAAGTTGAAATGAAATACTCCGTTTTGATAGAAATTGTTTCAATTTTTTTCTGTCAAATTTCACTGAAATTGACACATTACCATAAAATGTTTCCATTTTGATTAAAACAGTTCAGACCAAAAAAAATGCCAAACATCTCTAGCAGGAATATTGCCTATTCCCATTGTGTGGGCAAGTGAAGAATATATATTATTTTAGGCTCGATTCCAGTAGTATGTAGAAAAGTGGCATCTGTAATAGCACTCTTTCAGTCAGGCAACTAGTTGTGAGGGATGCTGTAGTTAGTAATACAATAGCATCTAATATTTCTATGCACCTCTTTTGACCTTGAGTAAGAGAAAGTGTTATGAAATCCCTCTCAGTAAGACTCTATTCTTCCAGGCAAGTTCACAGAATCAAATAATGGTTGGGCTGATAAATTTCAAAATGTTCAGGTCTGATATTCACTTCCCCGCCTCTCTCTCTCTCTCTCTCTCTCTTTTAAACAAGCAGAACAAACATTAGAGGTTGCTAGCTGGATTGGAATTTTTTTACACCAAGACACATTATTCTTTGTCTTCTCCTAGGGCTTCAACAAAAGATCTGCCTCATTGGTATTTTTGTGTATTCGTTGTAACATTTTATTATATATACTGGATCTTTTGGATTTGTGCATTCCATAAAATCATTCAGGAACTGCCAGCTACTTCTCGTGGTGGCGGGGAGGATGTGTGTGCAGAAATTATGTTGTGTCTTTCAGAGCGGAATGTTGGATTTTTGAGACCTCAACATTTTTATACTTTTGCAAGTAGTTTCTTTAAGTGGTTTTCTCTCTTTGGTCTTGTCATATACAGTGCTACCGCTAAAACATATATGTTTCATTATACAATAATATAAATTCTATATGGAAATCATCATTCTATAATAGGCATCAAGCCCGGAATAAGAGAGAAAAATGCAGTGATCTAGTTGTTTTTTTAAAAAAAACATTTACACTTTTACACTTTACCTTGAGGGGTTGGGATGAAAATTTCAAATGAGATCATAGATTCATAGATACTAAGGTCAGAAGGGACCATTCTGATCATCTAGTCTGACCTCCTGCACAGCGCAGGCCACAGAATCTCACCCACCCACTCCTATGAAGGATCCTAAAAGTTTTCCCCCTAGACACTGTTAGATTTCTGCCTATACTTCTTATAGGCTGAGGTCATAGAAAATAACAGATTATTCTGACTGGGGAAAAAAAATCCAAAGAATATCTAAATGTTTTGTTCAATAGAAGCTGGTTCAATAAAATATATTACCTCACTAACCTTGCCTCTTTAATATCCTGAGAGCAACATGGTTACTACAACATTGCATAGATTTCTGAAATTAAACATTCTGATTCTTTTTATTTGCAATGACTTTTGGTCTTGAATTTTAATGTCATTTTATTTTTAAAAGGTAAAAAAAAAACCTCAAAATTAAATTAAGTATTTTGTTTTGTGACAAACTAAATGTTTCATTTAAACTAAAACTATTGTTTTAACATTTTGTTTCCCTGAAAAACTAAAAAATTGGATCAACCAAACCAACAAAAGGATTATTTGCACAGCTCTAGCACATAGTGGACCAGGTCCAGAGCTGTACATAAGAAGCACTCAACACTTCTCAGAATAAAGAGACACAAAGTTTTCATTTGGTCCTCCCTGATCTTAGAATGACTCACTGCCCAAGCACATATTAGAATGCTATGTGAAGGCTACTGTAAGGCCTGGTCTACACAAGGAAATTAGGTCAGTATAAATACGTCACTCAGGGGTATAAAAAATCAACACCCCTCAATGTCACAGTTAAGCCCTCCTAACCCTCCATGTAGAAAGCACGAACTACCTCTCCTGGGGAGGTGGATTACCTAAACTGATGGGAGAGCTAATCCCCTTGTAAGGATGTGGGGACTAGAAACCAGATCTGCAGAGCATGGGACAGCTGATGTTCCCACAATGCTACCACGAGGCCCTGGCAGGAAGCACTGTGGAGAATAGATACCTCAGTAAGTACCACCCAAAACACCCAGAGTGACAGTTCTCTGTGGCCCTTTGATTGGCCAAGCACCAATTTAACAACGGAGGGATCCTCAGGAAGCCCTTTTTAATAATTGGTGTCACATTAGCTATCCTGCAGTCATTTGGTATAGAAGCTGATTTAAATGGTAGGTTACAGACGACAGTTAGTAGTCCAGCAATTTCACATTTGAGTTCCTTCAGATCTCTTGGGTGAATACCATCTGGTCCTGGTGACTTATTACTGTTTATCTTATCATTTTGTTCCAAAACCTCCTTTAATGACACCTCAATCTGGGACAGTTCCTCAGATTGGATCAGGTTTGGGAATCTCCCTCACATCCTCAGCTGTGAAGACCGATGCAAAGAATTCATTTAGTTTCTCTGCAATGGCCTTATTGTCCTTGAGGGCTCTTTTAGCATCTGAATCATCCAGTATCCCCACCGGTTGTTTAGCAGGCTTCCTGCTTATGATATACTTAATTTTTTTTGCTTTTACTTTTTGAGTCTTTGGCTAGCTGTTCTTCATTTTTTTTAATCTTCCTAATTATATTTTTATACTTCATTTGCCAGAGTTTATGCTCCTATCTAATTTCCTCACTAGGATTTAACTTCCACTTTTTAAAGGACACCTTTTTGTGTCCTTCTTTCACTTTGTTGTTTAGCCATGGTGACACTTTTTTGGTTCTCTTACTATGTTTTTTAATTTGGTGTATACATTTAAGTTAAGCCTCTATTATGGTGTCTTTAAAAAGTTTCCATGCAGCTTGCAGGAATTTCAATTTTGGCACTGTACCTTTTTAATTTCTGTTTAACTAACTTCCTCATTTTTGTGTAGTCCCCCTTTCTGAAATTAAATGCTATAGTGTTGGGCTGCTGTGATGTTTTCCCCACCACAAGGATGTTAAATTGAATTATACTATAGTCACTATTACCAAGTGGCTTAGCTATATTCACCTCTTGGACCAGTTCCACTTAGAACTAAATCAAGAATTGCCTCTCCTCTTTTGGGTTCCAGGACTAGCTGCTCCAAGAAGTAGTCATTTAAGGTGTCAAGAAACTTTATCTCTGCATGCCTTCCTGAGATGACATGTACCCAGTCAATATGGGGATAGTTGAAACCAACCATTATTATCGAGTTTTTTATTTTTATAGCCTTTCTAATCTCCTTGAGCATTTCACAGTCACTATCACTATCCTGGTTGGGTGGTCAGTAATATATCCCTACTGCTATATTCTTATTATTAGAGCATGAAATCACTATCCATAGAGATTCTGTGGTACAGTTTGATTCATTTAAGATTTTTACTTCATTTGATTTTAAGCTTTCTTTCACGTATAATGCCACTCCCCCACCAGCATGAACTGTTCTGTCCTTCTGATATATTTAGTACCCTGATATTATGGTGTCCGATTGATTATTCTCATTCCACCTCATACTCCTCCCCACCACCCCAGAAAACCTCAAACAGTTGACCTATAGGGTTCAGTAGGTGAGTTATGAGCACGCTTGCTGGATCAGACCTCCTGGGTGAATTAGGAGGAGGAACTCCTATCTTCTTCTGGTTCTGGGGTGCAGGTGTAACCCACACACCTTTTGGGTGTGGTGCTCTGTCCCATCTAGGGGCACCAAGACCACTTGAAGTCAGAGATAAAATAAGTCTGTCTCCAGCCTTAGCTAACAGTCAGTTGTCTTTTAGCTCATGTGGTAGAGGCTCATGCACTAAACTCTAGAGGTCCCAGGTTCAGTCCCGCCTGCCAACAACTTGTGGGCATTACAAGTGGGGTCTCAACTGGGAAGTCTCTGAAGCTTGGGATGTACTTCCTCAGCTGGAGGAAGTATGTAATCCACACATCTTCCAGGTATGGTGCTCTGTACCATCTAGTGGCACCCACTAGAGAGAGAGAGAGAAAAGGAGTCTGCTCTACAGCCTTAGCTGTAGAGCAACCAGCTGGCTTTTAGTTCATGCTGAAGAGACTCATGCACTAAGCTCCACAGGTCACTGGTTCAATTCCGCCTGCCAATGACTGGGGTATATTGGCTTTACACAGGTATCTGGCTGAAACGTGCATGCTCAGAGGAGGAGATATAGGTATCTAGGGAACTTTTACTGCAAAAATGTAGGCACCAAGCAAGTTTGGGCATCTGCAGGGTTTTGTGAATCCTAGGAATCCTAGTGGGGCTGGAAGCTGGGATTTAGGTCCCTAAAGTGGCATTTAGGTGCCTACATCCTTTTGTGAATCTAGCCCTAGGTGTCCTGACTTTCACTGGTCAACACACCCTTCCAATAAACCAGTCCAAACCATACAAAGCAACACTTCTTCCCCTGTTCCTTCTGGGGACAGTAAGGCCCTCACATTTCTTTCCTTTACAAGTCTACCTGGTCTTTCCACCCTCCTGAAGATGGGGTGAAGGGTTGTAGGGAGGACAGAGCTCACCACCAGCATCAGTGAACAGCAGTAAACTCCAAGACTCACCTAGAAAAGCTTGAAGAACAAATAGTTATTTGATCCTTTAGTTCAAAATGTCCCAGTGTCCCAGCTCATACCCTACCTGAGATTATGGGCTAGTGTTAGCTCAGCCACAGTAATATTGCAGGGGTTGAGCCATGTAGAGGTGGGAGCTTCTTTTCTTGGAGTCAGCTTTCATCTAGTACTTTCTGTGCTAGAAGCAGGCATATAAAAATGGAGCACTAGCTCAGCCAGGAGGAAGACTTTCATCAGCTCATTTTTGTCAATACAGAGAGGAGTCAATCACTCTTGGAATGCAGCTCTTTCCAGTGCTATATGTACCAGGCCTGTACAATCGCAGAATAAATCAATAACCACGTTAGTCAATATGCTGTAAAATGCTGATCTCAGTGGATAAATTGTACAACTGTAAGAAGGCCTTCAGATAAATTTCAAACCCACTCAAACTTTGTAGGCTTTCAATTTACCTAGGATAGTGAGATGTGTGACAGATTCCTGTTGCACATATGCAGTCCCTTTAAAATCTCCAAAGTAGCAGTGCTGCAGAATAACACGATTAAATCACACTAGCACCACCTAAAATGTCTACTTCATGGCACACTGAATACCCCAGGAAATATCCTTTAGCTGATACCTGTCAGCACAGAAAATTATCATGAGGCAATGACTCAGGAAGAAAGGCCAGGACAAACGCAGAGGAGTGTATGTAGCTCACGAAAGCTTATGCTCTAATAAATTTGTTAGTCTCTAAGGTGCCACAAGTACTCCTTTTCTTTTTGCGAATACAGACTAACACGGCTGCTACTCTGTAACCAATAAAACAAATCCTTTTTCTTACTGAGAAGGCCATGGAGAAAATACTATTTTTAAAATCTATTTGTTATCAGAATTATTCAGTAGCTGCAGTTTAAAATTCAAGCTGTGTTTTCTTTTTGTTTCTTTGTTTTGTTTTATTAGTTAGGCCGTTAGTTAGGATGGTGTTGATTATGTTACGTGAGTGAAACTTTATTGTTTCTGATCAGGTTTCTGTCTAGGAGACAAAAGTGCTTTTGAAGTCACTTTGGGGTTCTTGGTATTTCTCAGGGTGAAATCCACTCCATCTCTCTATACATCTCAGGCACTCTGCTATCTACAGGCCAGATTTTAAAAGGCATTGAGACCTTCCTAAAGATTCAGATAGGCATCTAATCAGATTTTTAAAAGCACTAGATACCTAATACCCATTGAAATCAATGGGAGTTAGGCACCTAGTTGCTTTTGAAATTCTTCCTAGGCACCTTTAAAAATCTGGGCCTGTACACCTCAATATCTTTATATATGTGTATTCATCTTCATAACACCACTGGAAGTAGAGTAGCTGTATTATCCCCATTTTACAGATGGGGTCCTTGGGTAAAGAGGCCAAGCCACTTGCCCAGCATCACACAGAATGGTTGTGGAATAGCAGGAATTGACTCTCCCCCGCATCTCCTACAGCCCAGCCTAGGGTGCTAACCACTGGGCCATCCTTCCTATCCAACCCAATAAAGCCCTAATTGTGCTCTATCTGAGTAGAGTACAGAGATGTTGCTAGCCACCACACAATCTGGAGATAATGAGCAGAGCTGCTGTGAGCCCTCCCCCCAACTTCCTCACATCTGATATTCAGTTGTAGCCCTTTTGCCTTCGTTCACTAAGCAGAATGGACACAAAGACAGCTTCTGTGGTACAAGTAAAAAGAAAAGGAGTACTTGTGGCACCTTAGAGACTAACAAATTTATTAAAGCATAAGCTTTCGTGAGCTACAGCTCATTTCATCGGAGTGCAGTTAGTCTCTAAGCTGCCACAAGTACTCCTTTTCTTTTTACGGATACGGACTAACATGGCTGCTACTCTGAAACCTGTAGTACAAGTGTACAGGCACAAATTAGTGGCTACTGCTCTATTCTCCTTTCACAAATCTTGTGAATGACTTAAGTGTTGTGGAGGGCCTAGTGATGTTCTTTTGTACCACTGTGGATCTCAGACTTATTGCAGGGTAGATTAAGTAATGAAAAGATACATAACAATATTATAAAATTGACATTCTAATTGCTACCTCAGACATATTTTCAAATACCAAGTGCTAGGAATTTACAAAGAAAAGAAGTTCATATTAGAAAACCAAATGATTGAGGGCTGTGGAGAGGCCTTCATTTTAGCATTCTGTCAAAATGTCCAAGTGACCTTTTCTATATGGGAAATATCTCCAAGAAAAACTTTTTATGAATCATTTAATAACACTGTTTTTTTTCTCTCCTGCTTTTAGGATTAGATAATGGTCAGCGTGAGAGAAATGCCAAGTCCCTGTGTATACTCTGGAGCTGACGTGGGGAACATTTGAATTATATGCTGATGTTTTGCAACTTGTTTAAATTTTCAGAAAGAGTTCATATTTTTAATGCATCATTTGGCCATTTTCTATATTTTTTCCCATGTCAGACAAAGCTACTCTCATAAGTAGCAGAACTCCAATAATACACACTCAGTACTAGAAGGCAGGATATAGACATTATATCATTGCAATGGCAGAGAGAGGTTGAACTACTTTTTTTTAATTATGCCAAAAAGAGAGGTGCAGTGTATGTTTCCATACTATCTGCACTTTGAAAATCTCATATACATCCTTTATGAACCAATTTATAGGACATTAGTCTGATAATTTTATTATGTCAATCCACATTTACCCAAAGGCCAACATTTTCAAATCTGGTTGCATAAAATTAAGTCCTTAAATCCATTTTTAGGCACTGATGTAAAAGTGGTCTGATTTCCTGGTCAACCTCTATGGGAATTGTGGGTGCTGGACACCTCAGAAAGCCAGACCTCTGACTATGCATTCACATTTGAAAATATTGGCCCAGATAATATTAAAATATTCTCCCCAAAAGGTGTGTGCAGTAGGCCAAATACTGCTTTCGAAAACACCATTCAACCCCTACTGAAGCCAAAGGAGCTGCATGAAGCAGCTGAAAATCCATCCCACTGTGATCTTGTTTTCATGTTTGTCATCTCAGCTGATGTCAAAAACATACTAGCAGGATCAGAGTGAAGCTATAGGCTCAGCTCATTAGTTCATTAGGGAACAAGGAGTATTCTTGCCTCAGCTGTGCAGAGCAGTTGGAGTACGTCCTACTGAGCATTCATTATCAAAACACAGATCATTTTAGCTGCTGCCTGTTCCAGAAGAGGAGGGGAAGACTTGTCTGTGGGGGGAAGGAAGCCTTCTGTTGATGTGAGTGGCCAACAATCCCCCAGTATATAACACCAAAACAGTCAATCAGAGACGGTGCCCTGACAGATGGCAGATGGACAAGGAAGTCTTAAGCAAACCAGGCCCCCAGGAAAGCCAAGTGTGTCGCACATACTCAGATATGCTAACAGCAAAAGATGTTAGAAGAAACACTGTAGCATATAGGCATTGACAGAAGAGAGGCAGGGGACGGCCCAGGAAGAGTGCCAAGTTGTCTCTAAGGTGCCACAAGTACTCCTTTTCTTTTTGCGAATACAGACTAACACGGCTGCTACTCTGAAACCAGTATAAATGTGCAGCTGTATCCCACATATATTTCTGATAGCAGAGGGCAGATCAGCACAAGGAACTGATATAACTGGAACCCACAATAGCTGTGTAAGAGACAGCCCAGTATATATGTCGTGCCCAGCCAATATTTTGTACAGGCACTAGAAAAAGACAATATGGAGGGTATTATGGGGGCTTGGAGAAGTGACTTGCTCCAGATAAAGAATATGGTGAGATGAGTGGGATTCTCCAAACCCACACATTAGTGAGGGAGCAAGGAATCAAGACTCAAAAACACACACAGGCTGCTGGACCTTGCATAATTATGCTTCAGATGCATAATTCGCAAGACCTTCAAGTGAGCATGTCTACTAGCTATTGATTTCTGTCATACCTCAAACATATTCAATCCCAATCTCTGCCAACCATCACGCACTCCCACCTGTGACCATGATGTAGTCGTGATTTGTACTCTTCTGAGAGCCATCACAGAGGACTGTCTCACTATTCTCACCACTGAATTCCCAATCCCCAATGCAAATGGAAGGAAAGGATATGCATGTAAGGGATCCTTCTGAGATCTGTTGTGTTGATAACAGGGTGTTTCCTGCCCAACAAGAAATAAGATGTTAATAAAATCCTTCCTCACCATTAGAACATTGAACAGGTAAGTGTGGTTTGGGGTTTCAAATCAAGTTATTGCTGGTGACTGCTTTTGTAACAAACACGATTAAAAATCTTTGCCGTTTATTAAAGAATAAGAAGGAAAACCAGTTAAAGAATTTGAAATGTAAAGTACTAAGTAAGACCTTCATTAAATAGTGTCTCTTATACCCTTTCCCTTTGATTGTAAACAGTCTTTTATAGGGAAAACCCCTCTTTGACAGTCTTTTAGAGGTGGTTAAAGATGGTATTAACAGCCCTTTTCAGTAGAGAAGAGAACAAGTCAGTATAGGTAGTCTTGAGCAGTTGCTGACATCCAACTTTGTTTCCGTTAAAACAATGCAAAACAAATGCACAGAAGAGGGGAGGAAAAAGAGCAGCAAAGATAGAAACAGTTCCGTCTCTGTTGCTGACTTTGCAACCTTGGCGCTGGGAAACACAGACCCAGCAATTGGTCACTCCAAGATGTGGCAAGCTTTTATTAGCATTGGGCTGCTTAAGGCATTGTCTTTCATGGTACAGACTCACAGCAGTTGTTACAAAGGTTGCCTTGGCCAGCTGGGCCAGACTCTAATTAGCTAGAAGGCTGGGAAAGAAAATAAGAAAAAGGAGAAATAAAATGGGGAAGGAAAATGACAATGAGGGGTGAGAAGGGAGGCAGCAGGAACCTCAGGCTCATTTCCTAGGTGAAGCCGGGGCGGGGGTGGCAATGTAATTTGGTTCCCTCTCTGTGGCATGGTCTGGTCAGAGTGCCTTACAGGATCAGAACAACAAAGATCCAGTGGTTTTGTGTAAGATCTGGCGCCCCAGGAGATGCAGAGGATGACGACAAAGTTTCCTCCTTCCGTTCAATCAAAACACATTTTGGTGATTTAACTGTAAACATTTCCTCCCATTTCTAGAATCATTGAGCTCATTGTCATGCTATCCAATGGTTTTACAAGGATGTTTGAAAAACCCTCACTGTATTGCTAACCCCAGACTTACAAAGATCAAGAGTCAGACCCCTAACAATCATGAGTTCATCTTAAAAATCATGTTTTTTGTTTTTTGTTTTTTAATTTTAGAATTCCTTTGTCTTCTGGTTTCTGAGCCTTTAAGTTGCACTTACTGTACTTCACATGTTGAAGCTTCCCCCCCCCCAAACCATGAGGGACCAAAATTTATGTTAAAAAAAAAGAAAGCTGAAATTCTCCTAGAATCTCTTCGTTTTAGCAGATAGAGCTGCAATGAAAATGTCAAACATCAAAAGACTTGAAATAACATCGAGAGTTGGCAAAACTGCCCTTATCACTGGCCTATTAATTTAAACAATCCAGTTTGTTCCAGGTCAGTATTTCTCTAATTTTTACTAACTTTCATAAACAACTTTTTTGAACAGGCTGAGTTAGACTTTTGACAGCTTAGAGAACAGGCCTCCTCACAACAGATCCTCTCCATAGTGCTACACTGCAAAGGAAGGCCAGGGCTAAAGTGGAAAAGATAAAACCACAGTAAGACACAATATGATGGGTTGCCCATGATGTACAGTTTTCTTTGTTATTGTATTATGGTCTTGCAGTATCAAGACCATAGTTAAGCTTCCCTATCAATATTGTTTTATAGAGTCTGTAACATAGTGTCTCGCCTTTATTTGGAAACATTTTTTGTAAACATACCATAGAAAATTTGAACCAAATTTCAGCCACAAATTACTATGTGTCTGGAATGATCTCCAATGTGCATTTTGTGTTGCTATGTTGTTGATGTGTTAGGAAATTTGGGAAAACCAGAACACAGGAAAAACTTGATTTTTTCCCTCACTGTGAACATTTGCTGTTCCCTGCTGCTGACTAAGCAGTAACAATATGACATCAGACACAGTCAACCACTCATCACACCCTCCCTCCAGTTCATTTGCATACTTAGGGAGAATGACTATTGTACTGGTTGTCATGGCAGTGGTTGCTTTTGATAACTGATTTATCTCAAATGACCAGAACATTATTACTAAGAAGAGTCATGGGAGGAGCTGTAAGGAAAGTAGACTGGGTTTGAATAAGCACCTGCTGTGCTCTTTTGGGCTTGTATTGTGGTAAGTTGCACTGTTTCTTTTCAAAGGGTAAATGTATGTTACAGAGTCATAGTGTTTAAGGCCAGAAGGGCCCATCTAGTTTGATCCACAGCATATCACAGGACACCAACACCACATGCTAAACCCAACAGCCCAAAGTAGACCAAAGTATTGTAGCCCACAGAAGACTAGACTATTATGTGCCACAGGCAGAGAAAAGGAGGGACCAAGGTGCACCATTTCCCAAGGCCCCCACAGTGGCAGGGAAGTAGTTAAGAGAGCTATACACAGATAATCTTGGCAAATGACCCACAGCCACACACTGCACCCCACCCCCACCAGGTCACTGCCAATCTGACCTGGGAGAAAATTCCTTCCTGACTCCACATATGGTGATTGGTTAGATCTTGAGCATGTGAGAGAGAACCAGGCAACAAAGCACTTGAGAGAGAGAGAGAATGCTCGGTGCCACCTCAGAGCCCTGGCCCTTCCCACTTAGTGTCCTATCCCTGGACATGGCCATCCCTGATGCTTCAAAGGAAAGAGACCAAAGAAACCCAGCAGAAGCAGAATAAGTCACGGAAGTCTGTGACTGCAGTGACCTCTGTGACTAAATCGTAGCTTTATTCATGGCTAGTTTATATCCATTTATTCTTGTGCTAATGGTGTCCTTTAGCTAAATAGCTCTTCATTCTTCCTGGTGTTTACCACCCTGATGTTTTTGTAGAGAGCAACAATATCCCCTCTCAGCCTTCTTTTTGCTAGCTTACACAAGCCATTCTCTACCAGTCTCCTTTCATAAAATAGGGCCTCTATCCTAGCTAGCAGCTCTTCTCTGCACCTGTTCCAGTTAGAATTCATCTTTCTTGAACATGGGTGACCAGAACTATACACAGTATTCCAAATGATGTCTTACCAGAGCCTTGTACAATGGCACTAATACTTCTCTATCTCTGCTGGAAATGCTTCACCTAATACATCTGAGGATTGCATTTCCCTTTTTCACAGCGGTACCAATTGATGGCTCATAATGACCCACACACCCATGTCTCTCTCCTCTGTCACTTCCCGCTGATGAGCCCCCAGCTTTTAATAGAAATACTTACTTTTAGGCCTCAAGTGCATGACCCTGCACTTTGTACTTTTGAATTTTATCCCATTTCTGTTACTTCAGCTTTCAGGAAGATTGGAATGACCTTGTATGATATTCTGATCCCCTGTATTGACTATGTCTCCCAACTTTGTCTCATCAGCTAATTTCACTAACACACTCCTACTTTTTATGTCAAGGTCATCCATCAAAAAACCGTATAAGATGGTTCCAAAGACTGATCCTTGAGGAACTCCACCAGTAACCTCTCTCCAGTCCTATAATACACCTTTCAGCACAGCACTTTGCCTTTTCCCCTTTAGGCAATTCCATATCCACCTTACACTTCTGTACTAATCCCCATCTTCTCAAATGATATTCCCACATAGTACACTGTCAAATGCTTTACTTAAGTCAAAGTGTATTAAATGTACTGCATATCCAGTATCTAAAAAATCAGTTATTTTCTCAAAGAAGAAAATCAGATTAGTCTATATGATCTATTTTTGATAAACCCATATTGCATTACATCCCTTTTACTGTTTACCTCCATGAATTTGATTATTCTTTTCTTCACAATTTCTTCTAAAGCCTTCCATACTTTTGAGGTCAGACTAACAGGGCTGTAATTGCCTAGGTCATTTTTTTTTCTCTTTCTTGACTATAAGTAAGGCATTAGCTATTCTCCAGCCATATGGTACTACCCCTGAATAGATAGATGTATTAAAAATCCTTGCTACCAGTTTAACAATCTCATGTGTCAATCCTTTTAGTATTTTGGGATGAAAATTATCTGATTCCCCAAATTTGAGCACATTAAATTCTTTAAGTTTTCTTCCACCTCAGATGTGGTCATTTCCATTTCTATATGCTCACTTCCATCAGCCTTCCTGCCTTCATGTGCCTGTTCCATATTATCACCCTTACTGAAAATCAAGGCAAAGTATTCACTTAGTTTTTGGTCATACCTAGATTATCTTTAATCTCCTTCCCATGCACATTGTAATTTTTTTTTATTTGTGAATTTACTTAAAGGTTTGCTCTTTGGGACAGCTTGGTAGGTATATATATATAATACACCTTTTGTGAGCTAATACTCTCACCTATATATATATATATATATAGGTGAGAGTATTAGCTCACAAATGTTATTCCAGAATAACATCCTTTATTACCATATAAATACAGGGCAGGATACTATAAATGGCAGACTAAAGCAGTGAGCAGGTTCAATTTCAGTTCCTTTTACTCTATTAAAATTTCTTCAGGAAAGAGATTCATATATTTTGTTAAAACCAGGTGATGTGTCTATATCAGTGGAATAGTTTATTCCAGTTCTATGATACCAAAAGCCTGCGTCCTGCGGACATCTTTAGAACATAATTTAATCGAACCGTTTGAATGAACAGGAGCAACTAGCAGACTGCAGCTGGGGCTGCACAGATAAATAATGATTGTTGCTAATAAATATTTACGACATAATTATATTGGGCTAGATTGTGCCTTAGGCTCATCCCTGTGGACAGCCCCAGGCCAGAAATGTGACCCAAAGAGGCACAATTGCTTCTTTGCTTCCAGTTTGTTCTAAGGGAGTTTAAAACACAGGTAACTTTATTCACACGAGTGGTCCCACTGCCTTTGCAGGAGCTCCACACTTCAATGGGCCCACTCACATGTGTAAAGTTACACACTATGAGGAGTTTCATATGTACATTTCTCAAACAAATAATCCTATTGCAGTCAATGGGTCTAGTGGCATGAAAAAGGGTTTGTAGGATCAGGTAAATATTTGAGGCTAGAATGAGAATAGCAAGGTATGGATAGAAAAAAATGCTTCCTTTTGAAAAGTTTCTTCAAAAAGAGAGAGAGCGCAACACTGTATATCAAACTGTTCCCATGAAATGTTTCATTTTCCACTAATCTGCACTCTTTGATGGAAAACCAGTCCCTCAGAGAAATTCTGACCAGCCCTAACTGTAACTAATATCAGCTTACCTGAAACCAAACCAAAACAAAACTTTTCATTATGGCACCTTCCTGGTAACATTACACAGGCCATACATCCATGAGAGGTGAAATGGATTCTCTTCTGGCTCTGGTATCATCAATATGAGATGCAAATTTGTAACAGTGGGGTAATTAACGAGTGCAACAGTTTATCTGGAGATGTGAAAATTCCTCCATTGATTAGAATCTTTAAATCAAGATTAGATGTCTTTCTAAAAGGCAAGTGATATCAGCTTCCACGGTTTTGTCACAAGTCTCATGATATTTGGAGTATATATCTATATATCTACACATACTTTTGTGCTTTCTCCCAGGCTGCATCTCATGCTTAGCAACTCCCTGTAAATATCAACAAAACTATTTAATTGTCCTCCTTCAAATCTCTCATTTAAACTCTTCTTTGATATGATGCTTAATAAAAACACTTGACAATAGTTAAGCACCTGGAGTACTGAGATCACTCAGATCAATATTGTCTCATTTTCCTTGTGCTCACACCGGTTGCCTCTTGTCTCCAACGTAAACCGTAAGCTCTTTGGGGGCAGGGACCACCTTTTTGTCATCTGTTTGTACAATGCCTAGCATAATGGTCACTGACTGCAGTTCCTAGGCACTACCACAATACATATAATGAATAAATAAGAATGATAAATGTAAAACTGCTTGTGAATAAATTTAAGTATGTGCATAAGTGTTAGCAGGATTGGGGCCAAAGGGAATTTTGCTTCTGTAAAGGCTGCTTCCAGTTGCAGAATCTTTATGAATTATAATTTCGTACAGCCCAGAAAGAACCTGCCTAACATTTAGAGCCTGCTTAAATTGTGGAAGTTGTACAGACAGACATCATGTCTTTACTTGTGAACTGAGGAAGTTAGATGATTGATTATTGAGAGGTAATTAACATGGAAACTCCCAGCAGCACGCTGACAGAATGGCTTTCTAGAATAGAACTATACTTTTGTTTTGTGACAATCTAACAAGAGAATGTAAGGATGTTCAGCCTCCCATCCCCATGTTATTTCTTTGTCTGGTAGACACTAACAAATTCAGATTACAGAAATCTGAAATTGCTATTAGCATGGAAAGGTGCCACATGGACTGTACCCTACCTGTTGTATCTGTAAATTGATAGATACAGCACTTGCACTGACTATTCAAATTAACTGAAAATAGTTTTGCTTATCTCTATTTTTAAATGACATCTGTCATAAAATATTAAGCAATTCTAAACAATGTTCAGATGGCTTGTGGGGATGTGCATGTAGCCAGATATCTGTGTTGGGATCTTGCACTGACTGTAAGCTCTCCGCAACGCAGAAGCGTGGGAGCAACTCAGCATGTGCTTGCAAGGTTAAATGCAACGGTAACTTAATGAGACAGTCTCTTCATTTTGAAGTAGATTATAAACTGTTCTGATTTTGAAGCCCACTAGTGGATTTGATTGTCATTTCAACATAGTCTTTTTTTAAATTAATCTCACTTTGAAATTATTGGGTTTTACTCTGGTCTCACACTGATCTTCCTCTATTGACTACAATGGAATTACTCCTGATTTACTCCAATGGGTGAGAAGAATCAGAACCATCCTACTCTTAATCCATCTGTTCCTTTTTCAAAGATCATTCAACATTGCTATAACAACTAGGGTTGCCATTTGAAACACTTGAAAATATTTCAGCCTCTCCATCTACCCAGGTTATTTTGGACGTGAAATTTGTTAGCTAAGGCTGAGGTGAGCTCTGGATAGTCCTAGTGCCTTTCTTTGATTTAGAGGAAATAATTAATTATTATTCATTCTTTTCATGCTTACAGATATCCATGGCTTTCAGGAAATCTTCATGGGAAACAGAGAGACAACAGGTTTCAGCTGTAGCTCACGAAAGCTTATGCTCTAATAAATTTGTTAGTCTCTAAGGTGCCACAAGTACTCCTTTTCTTTTAGAGAGACAACAGTGTTAAAAGATTGAAATTAGAACAAATGCTGTGGATAATCTCTGGAGAAGAGACTACCTGCAGCAGGGCTAGTCAATAGGCAGACCGCAAGCCAAATCCAGACTGCCATACGCTTTTGAACAGACTTCCAAATCTTTTTATTTACTTATTATTATTATTATTATTATTATTATTGTTGTTTTTGTATTATTTTCTTTGGAGTCTGGACCTTGACTATACCTTGACCAAGAAATTGGACCTTGACAAAAGATAATTGATTATCCCTGGCCTACAGACTAAGTGTTCTGCCCCAATTTACATAGATTTTTAATATTAATACACTACACAAATCACCTTTGTGCAGTTAATACACTACACAAAGCACAAATATAATAAATATACTAACTGTAGCATAAATACTGGTTCTATATCATAGTGATGTCCCAAGTAGTGGGTATGGATTACATTAAAAAAATCACAGATGCTGTCTCTCTCTATCAAGGGTGGAATACAAGTTTTATTTGTCTTCCCTGTAGCTGGGAGAGGACATGTACCAAACAGTTCCAAATACAAAGCAATGGCCCCAAAGTAAACAATTCAGGTTCCCTAGCAGGGTTTTTCCAGGCTGCAATTCCCCTAGCATATGGAAGCAGGAAGCTAAAGCTTCCAACATTTGAATTACCCTTCTCTTATAGACAGGAAAGCTGCATTTATTTTGCTTCCTTGGCCCTGATTAGGCTTGCTGAGAATTAAACCAAGACAATTAGCCCTGTCTTGTCTGGCCAATTGTTATTAAGGCAACTCAACTGAGTCCCAGGTGTCAGGAATCTCTGAGGCTCATTTGATTCCCAAAAGAGTGAGAGAGGAATTTAAACAACAACAATTCTGCAGCATAGACAGAGCATAGTACAGAAAGAGAAAACAAGACAAGATGATCTTTCATTCTCCACTTACATCACATTTACTCACTTAATCAAGCCACATACAACACTGAGTTTTATAGGCTATAGAAACATCTATATACCCCACAAAACACCAGACCATCCTGTCACATTCCTGAATATGGACACCCTTCATGGCACGTCTTATCCCTAAGTATTACCAAACAGTGTAAAAAAGATGTGATTCATAAGTGTGCTGGTGGCACCTTAGAGACTAACAAATTTATTAGAGCATAAGTTAGTCTCTAATTTGTTAGTCTCTAAGGTGCCACAAGTACTCCTTTTCTTTTTGCGAATACAGACTAACACGGCTGCTACTCTGATAAGTGTGCTGGTAAGAGATTAATCTTTATTTCCAACTCCTGGTTCAGTCAACTGACATGAGTCCAGATTACAAAAGGCTACACTATTGTCACATGCCAGGGATCATTGTCTATTGAGTCCGGTGTTTATTGTTACCTCTTCTTTTCATTAAATCTTTTTGTTAAATGCAAGAAACCCCTAGTATCAATAAAATTAGCAACCATCAACAAGCACAGGTGATCAGTGGAATACACCAATAGAGATGGAAAACTTTTATGTTCTCAGAACGGTTCTGTGCCTGGTTTGGCTTCTGAGTTGGAGTTATTGCATATAATCATGTTGTAGATTATCTAGATATTAATTTATCATATTGGGTGCCGATTTCTGTTTGAAATTTGCCCTTCTCTCCACTTGACGTGGGGTAACTGCTTGACATTTTTCTTGTTCTCTATCCTCCATTTAAGTTTCCTAGCAGTTTCTTGTAGAGGTGGTTGGAACATTTTCTGAAAAAATTCATTTTGCTGCCATATGCTGTTTCATCAAAACTGAAACAGTTTATGGGGGTGTAGTGGTTTTGACAAAATGTACCTTGGAAAGGAGAGAGACTTTCACATAGCCTGGTGTTTAGGGCACTTGCCTTTGCGCGCGCACACACACACAATGAAAATCTCTGGTGTTTGTCTGAAAATGGACATTTCAACACAATTCCATTTTCATAAAAAACATGTGAAATGGCTTGTTTTCATGCCAATGTGGAACAAAAACAAATTCCGAAACCTCAAAAGTTGCTGTAAATTGGAATTGTCAACCCTAGTTTTTATCTACTTTAACGTCAATTTCTTTGACTCAAGAAGCATTTTAGATATTGTCATTCTGCCCATATGTCTCCACAATGGTGATCCTACTAACATATGGGAAGTGTAATCTGATATTGAAAATAATGCTTAGTATGACTCCCTTGAATTAATCGGGGATAATTTGCTATTTGCAGTGACTTTTCTGCTAATCCATTTAATGGTATTTAGTGCTTAGATATCAGAGTTCCTGAAATGAACCACATATGAATTGGGGTCACTTATCTGCTCTTAACACTTATGAACAAACTATGACTCCCAATATATGGTAATGAGCAATTACATTGCTACTCAGGGGGTTGTCCAACAGCTCAATTTCCAAACAAACTGAGTATTAGTCCACTTAAAAAAAGGTAATATTTTCTATTTAGTTTAGCTATGAAGGCCTTGCAGGAAGGGTGATTAGGTGATCTGTGATTTTTCTGCATTTTGTTGTATTTATTGCAAACTCCTCTCCCTGCAGTTCCTTCTTTTCACTTGCTCTTGAAAGTATGTCCACTATAGGAAGTTCCTCCTTGGGCCTGTATTTCACATTTAATGAAGGGTTTTTGCAAGTGCATGCTAATTTATGGAAGTGTAGGTGTCACCTCTCACAATGGTAATATGGTTTCCAGTGGTTTATAATCTCTACCGCAACAGATTTCTGCCAATATACATATGCATGAAGCTGCTCACAACCAAGCACAATTGCCAGCATTTCTTTTTCAATCTCAACATAGTTCTGTGGTGTTTTAATCAGTGCTTTAAAAGTGTATGCCAGGGGGTGACTAGTCTGCAGAATGACATCCCTCAATCTATTTGAGCTCACATCTGTTATAGGCAGCACTGGCTCTGCTGCTGATCAGGCCTTCCATGCCTAGGGATGAGCATGTTGTTTTGAGCTTTGAAAAATGTGACCCTGTTCAAAATAAATACTAATCTTAATAAGAATCTGTTCTTACTCCTCTGCTCCTTAGTATGTGAATAGATTTCTTTTCCCTTGGGACCTTTTGTGAAGGGGAATGGGTATACAATAATCATCAGTAGGAACATTCAGAACATGTAAGTATGTTTCATGAAAAGGGTTGGTGTTGGTAAATATTTTCTACATATTCATTTTTTTTAAACAAGGAAAGGGGACACAGCACAGGTCTTTATGCTGAGGGTGCACATTACACAGTATTCAGTAGTGAAGAGGGAATATAAACTAGTGTGAAATGCTGAGGAACTTTTTGGTCCCCCAAACCTAATGTGAGAGAGTCAGTCATTGATATTGGTGTTCACAAAGCTGTCAAGCTATAATAAAGTAGTGTCACTTCACATTTTGGGCCAAACTCATTTATTTTAAATGGTTTATAGTCACATACTATGGGGCTGAGTTTGACTGTCTAATAACTGAATAAATTGAAGAACTTAATCAGGTGATTTTCATCATCGTGTAGTATAAATATAAAGCATTGCTCCTTTCCTTCCCCCTCACACTTCCACCTGAAGATGAATCTACAGTTACAAACAGTGGCAAAATAAATACCAATTAATACATAGTGACAGAATCTGTCGGGAAACTAGTATTTTTTTTTAGTGACAAAGGATTTTAACAAGCTCTGATATAATATCATTGCTCTGGTAAATGTGAGAAAACAGTGGAAGTTAAACACTATGGAAGACTGAGATTTTTCCTTGTGAAGGTTGGTAAAATCTATACTGTATATAGTAACTGAGAGAAAGAAAGACAATCTGTGGAAATTATGACTAATACTCTTGCTGAATTGATTAAAGAGCAACTTTACAAAACATTAAAGACATTGGACCCTATTCTCCCACCACATGATTTCAGTATCTCCTGGTCAGATCCCTTTAAGGGTCCTTTAAGATTAGTCAGTAATGTAATATCATCAGGTGATATTCTGCCCCATTGAAGTCAATGGGAGATTTGGTATTGACTTCAATAGGGCCAGGATTTCATCTACTATGCATAGGCAGGGGACTACATAAACGTGAATACCCTGCAATTATATGCTGAGCACAAAACATTTCAGAACTTTTTCAACATTTGAGATTATTTATGTTAAATCAATATGCAGAGCTTTTTAACAAGCCTCTGTATACTTTATTAGTAATGGAAAAAAGCTCTCCTCAGATTCATCATTAATTCTTTCAGTGACTGCATTTTATTCAATACGGTAGCATTGGTATAAAAAAGATATAGTGCAAATGTGTGGTGAGTTTTCTATAAGGTCACACATCAACTTTCATTTTCTGAGTGGCACTGCTGTGTGATTGTGAATTGTATTAATGCTAAAGGAAATTATGTACACAAAGTATATCCCAAAGCAGAAAGATGAAAATATAGTCTTAAATATTTAAGTAACACTATGGTTGGATTATTCAGTTATTTATTTATTAGAAAAACAGAACTGAAGCAGATGATTTAGAAAATGAAACACAAAATTACATTGAATTTCCAAACAGTTATAAGAAAAATAGTACATCAAATATTTCACAGACCAACCGTGAAGATGTTCCTTTTTATAATAATATTAATGTAAATATTTAGCCCCCCCCGAAATGCTTGATTTATTGACCAGAATAATTTCTTTGCATGAAAGTTTTTTTTAATGTCTTTGAGAATATAGTGGTTTAGCGTATGCTGTATCATAAGAAATATTGTCTGTTTAAGGGCCTGATCCACAGCCTTTGGTATTGACGTCAATGGGATTGTTTTAACTGAGTTCAATGAGTTTCGGATTGGACTCTAATTCCTTTTGTAGAAACAGATGACTATTTCCCTTTTCAGAGAAAATAATTTGGTAAAGGTCAAAAGGTTACATTATATGTCGATTCATGTCTTGCAACATCCTAACGGTGGTAACCTGATACAAATAGGTGCAAAATGTAAACAAATATTTTTTCATTAAATTGTAAAGTTTGATTATTATTCTTTTTTATAGCTTAAAATGAGGAAGACAGGATAAATATTCACTTCACAAACACCTGCAAACTTATTCCCTCTTTGTTATCAATTCACCATTTATGAGTTGGCCCGGGTCTTTCATGTGGGTCATATAATTAAACTGGATTTGTACCATACCTCATTGTTTGCAAAATATAATAGGTGTCACTTGTTACAATCACACAGCTATATTTTGTCACCACTCCATTTAATTTATTTATATATCTTTATCCTCAGTTTTTAATATATTTTATTAATGCAATATTGATATTTACATTCTTAATAATGTACAGTGTATATTCACATCCCCCAATAGTATAGTCATCGGGCATGTTGGCTGTGGCTGGAGTATCAGGATAAAAGTCCATGACTGTCCCTGGCTTTAATCATCAAAGAGCTGAGAAAGTAAGAATGCAATTCAGAATCATAATTCCAATTGTTACCACAGGGACTACCAACTGGAATGATTTTGTTCCTCTGGAGTTTAAACCTATAAAATACAAAAATAAAACCACCTCAGGCAAGTAAATTCATATGCAAGAGTACTTTGTATCAGATCTATTTTTCACCGAATTCAGAATCATTCAAATTCTTCAACAAAAATACATATGCAAATGTTATGAATTATATTAATTCATAATCAGCTCATGCAAGGTGCTGAGTGTCCTCAGTGCCCACAGATGCTAGCACTTCATAAGATCAGGACCATGGTGCTTCGTTACTGCTAATGGATTCACATAATACTTTTTACAGCAGCATTGCCTAGGAATTACAGAAGTAAAATGACATAACTTCATCTCAACAAGAGAAAAAGAGGAACCTTTTCATGATAGCTGGCACCTTCTTTGAAGGTATTTTAGGAGGAGATGCACCCCCAAGTCTATTACCAACAAATCAGTGCTACATAATGCCTATTAGGCACACCCTTGTGTTGAATAGAGTCACTTATTCCACACGGAGTTTTGGTCCCACTCTCTAGGCCACTGCTGAGGGAGAGAAACCCTGAAAAGTTAGACCACACGCAGACTATATAAATTGCTTTCCCCTATTTGCATTAAACATAAAACTATACCAGAGATTGGTCTAGGTTTACGTAGCATTAAGCCATGCTATTGCTCATCGATGGTGGTGAAGGTCTAGTTAGCCTTCCCTTTAGAAGTGCACTAGCTTCATTTTAGACAATAATATTCAGAAAAAAAAACTTACTTGATATTTTTGGAATCCTAATTTCCTCACTACTGCTGCCATCCCCACCATCGCTGATTGTTCTTATTTCTATGAGATAATCTTCTTCAAATGGTACCAGAAGCTCAGCTGAGGTGTTGTTTGTCTCCAATATATGAGTTTTGCTTTGTCTATTTTGCCTGTACGAAATCTAAATATAAAGGGATTAGAAAAAACAGAAATAATTGGATTTTTGTAGTTGCTTTTGTTAAGGGTCTCTAAGAGAGCATTATTTCTCATATCTCACACACATGTAATTCTGCATGTTCAGAAACCTGCAGATTTATTGAGAAAAACACAGACCACTTCAGAAAGTTGCAATAATTTTCTGTGTAGACTCAGCACATGGGGCCCAATGGGTGTAGTGCTTCAATGACAATGCCAGTCCTTGTCCTATGTGCAACACAGTATTCATAAATTAAAGTGTAAGGTCATGAAAGATTGTTAAAAATGTATTATTCATGTCTCTATCTCACCCAGTGTGGAATTACTGAGGATGCACTTAAGGCCAGATTTTAATGTTTCTCATCCACAATTGAAACAATTGATTTGAAAACAGCTCAGCTCTCATTAAGGTATCCAAACGAGGGATTTATTTTCAAAAGTGCATATCGCCCAACATCTCCCCTTGTGACACTTATGGCCCCATTTTCAAAACAGCAAAGAACCCATCATGCTGAACTCCCTTGAAAATCTGCCCATTTGTTTCTGATCCGAAGTCCATCAGAATCAATACAAATACTCCCATTGACTGCAACATAATGCTTATCTGCAAATCTGAAAAAAGTAAAGCAACCTGTTGGTGTATGTATTAAAAAAGCTCAAGAGGAGACAGTAATTTGGATAGTGTCAACTAGAACTTCTTCTCTCCTAACACATAACTCACTGCATTCATGTGGTCTTTTTGTTATATCGTTGTGCCAATTTACAGATTGGTTGGACTATTTCACTGGTGCATGAGAGCTAGCCAGAGATAAATTTAGACGCAACTCCTGCTGCAAGAATGAGCTCTTCTTCAGGAAGTCTTTCTTCTTTGCCAGCACAGCAATGACAGTATATAACTCCTTGCCCTTGGCAGCTTTTTGACACTTTTATGCTAAAAAGATATAAACTGCAGAGTGAAGTGGATGGAGAAATGGTGTTAATGGGCATTTTAAAAATGGGTTTATTGCAGTGGGTACTTAGAGCTCTTAGAATGTTGAAATATAATAGAAAAGTATTGCCTAGAAGCAAATGGTTAAAGCACAAAGGAGTGAACGTAACGAAGCTCAACAGTCTAGTCTGTCCCCAAAAGTGTGCAGCTCATCACACTGTTACTCCCTCGTGAGTTATGTTCTGTATGAGCTCATCTCTCTTCCAGAAATGTTGCACAGTTTTTGTTTTTTTGGACAGGGTTTTTTTTTTTCATGGGAAATATCTGTGCATAGCCGTGGGGGGAGTAAAACAATAATGATTCAAAGGTCCTGCATACCCTTACTCATGCAAGTCTTCACTCATGTGAGTAAGAGTTTTGCAGGACTGGGTCTAAGGGCCAATGTCTAAATTCTTCACGATGGGAATGAAGAATTTTTCCTTTCTTGAACTGAATTGTGGCCACATCCCTCTTTGGTCAAAACCACCGTGAACAGACTTTATACTAAATTTACCTTTTTAAAACAATCGATTTATTTAAATGATTTTCATGTAGAGCTCCTTGACACTTTTGTTATGTAGAGGTCTATCCTGTGATCTGTGTGGAGATGCATTTAGGCATTGACAAATTACAAGAGCTGATAGCAGCCCAATTTTAATTTTTCTATTTAACTGTCTGAAGAACACTGAAGAAGTCAATATTTTTGCACTTAGTGATTAGTCTCAGGGAAAGTATGATTGCCATGAAGCATTTGCTCTACTTGTGGTGCCTCTATTATAACCAATATGTATGAATAATTAGACAAAGAAATTACTTACTTTGTAGCCTAACACCTCTGATTCATTTTCCATTGTTTTTACATGTTCCCAATTCAAGCATATTTTTGAATTTGTCAGTTTCCATGCAATGTTTGCTGGTGGTTGACTTGGTGCTTTAAAAAAGATAATCACAAGATACAACTGGATATTAATTTGCATAGTATAATTGAATGAGCTGCTGACATGAAAGTAACTAATGCACGGCTGATCCAAACCAAGAGGAGTAAAAATATTTTTAGGTCAGTCATCACTAACATGTTGGTTAGAATTGTAAAGTTCTACTCATAACACAAATTACCTACTGAGAAAAGTGCAATTTTGGAATATAGGACGAATCTGTTGCTTTTGGCCTATACTAAGTACACTGAATAGATTTTGTTAAGTTTTAGTACTATTATGAGTATTTAGATGTAATGTATTACAAAATGGTTTTCTATGTGGATATCAGAAAAAAAAACAAAATATGAGGTCACAAAGCTTGAAACAAGCTCAATGTACAAGTCTGTTTTTGATAGATCAGACTGACAGCATTTTAGGAACCCTTGTGTACAGTAGACAGAGTAGACTTTTGAAGGCACAAATAACATGCATTAGGTGCTAGATCCACAATGTTTCAGATCCTCAAAGGTATTTAGGTGACTAATTCCTGCTACAATTAACTGGAGTTATGCACCTAAATGCCTTTAAAAGTTTAGTGCCTAAATTGAACCTTTCTGCACCACTGAGATCCAATGTTGAATTTAGGCACCACTGAGATCCTCAAAACCCTGCTCATCTGCCACCTAACCCAGTAGGCACCTGGAGTCCTTAAGGAAATTAAGCTTCCACTTGTGGGCATGTGCAAAAAATGCCTAAGTCCTGACTGCCACCAAGTTGCTTGGTGCCCTAGCCATGCCAGGATTCCTAAATGAGATGTTCCCCTGCCTGCCTTGCTTGTGAGGCCCAATCTGATACATATGCTCACAATCCGCTGTCTTTTTTCACGAGAAAGGACTGACTAGGATTAGGAGACTAATTCCAGGAGAGGGTTCATGGTTCAAACAGGGGTAGGTGCCTCCCTTTTGCCTGGAGTTAGGCACCTAAATATCTTGGAGTGGAGACTGGGGGGGACTTGAGCCCCTCCCCACTCCTTGGCATTTCCTAGTGGCTAGTTTAGGGAGCTCCTCATTCAGCTTGCTGGACTAAGTCCCCTTTATGGATCTAGACCAAGTGCCTAAATGCTGTTTGTGACTTGAAAATCTACCCTAAAATGACTGGGATCAAATCCTGCAAAATTCAGAGTTCTCCACAGATGTGTGAAGTTGAAACTGCATCTTTGAAGTAAATCTGAGATTTAGAATGGTGTATTGTATCCTGCTGTATGGTGTATCCTTCTTGGTTAGGGAACACTTCTGGGAAGAAAGCATTTAGAAATTAAGGGAATGAGAAGAGATTGCCTGCATTGGCATGTGGCCCATCTGTGACTGCTAATAGAAAATATCTCCAACAGCCAGAGATGGAACACCAGATGGGGTGGGCTTTGAGTTACTACAGTGAATTCTTTCCTAGGTGTCTATCTGGTTGATCTCACTGACATGCCCAGGATCTAACTGATTGTCATATTTGGAGTTGGGAAGGAATTTCCCCCCCAGAGATTCTGGGGATTTTTTGCCTTCCCTTGATGCATGGGGCACAAGTCACTTGCTGGTCTGAACTGGAGTAAATGGTGGATTCTCTGTAACTTGAAGTCTTCAAATCACGGTGAGAGTATTTCAGTAACTCAACCAGAGGTTATAAATCTATTACAGGTTCTATGGCCTGCAACGTGCAGGAGATGATCACACTGGTTCCTTCTGGCCTTAAAGTCTATGAATGTAGACTTGGATTGAAAGGAAGAAAATGGGATTCATTAGGACCAGTAGGACTCCTATGGTTTTCATGACACAGACCTAAAATTAACTTGTTAATTTTCTGGGATCCATTTTCTCCCCTTTTAAATCTATGCACTGCCGTTCCCACATCTGACCTTGACACTTAAAGTATGTAAATTTATAAGGAACCTTTAATTTGGTAACAGTCTGTAATCTCTTTTGTTTCCTTCAGAGATGGAACAAACTAATTGTTACATAATGCAAGAAAAGTAGTGTTTTTTGTTTCATAATTGTGGAGAATTTTAATCCTTTTTATCATTAGAAAAGGAAGATGTTGGTGAACAACTGAGGTGTAACCAAAAGATGTGTGTATATTTCAGCTGCTCCCTCACTGAGAAATAGTGTGAAAGCTGGGTGAATACTGATTTCTTTTTTTAAAAAAACATTCATGAACTTGCATAAAAAGTGAATTCACTTAAATGGTGTTCACAACCTCTTATTTGCTTTCCACAAACACTTTTTCAAGCAATTACTTGTTCACAAGGATGTTCAGTGAAGGGAAAGTGTCACGAATCCTCAACCAATTGTGTATTCTCACAGGTATTTTCATGGTAGTGTTGCAAGTACTTGTGCATGGATGATCTTCACCCTTCTCCAAGAGCCACCACAAAGGTCTTTGTTGTGCCAAAATGCATCTGTTTGCATCACAGGAGAGTTATCCAAACATCCTCCTGTATCTAAAAGTTGCAGTTATCAGATCAGAGAGCATAGGTAATATTTTGTTACTGAGGTGACCAGTCATACAGCATGAATAGCAAATTACAAATAGCATAGTCATAACTCAAAGCAACAGATGCAATGAAGTGTTCACAAAGTCTAAAATGCACAGAGTGAAATATCCTCACAACTAGTGTTCATCAAATAGATTGTAATAATGAGCATGGCCTCAATTCAGCAAAGCATTTAATCATGTGCTTAACCTTAAAGCAATGGGATTGCTCGCATGCTTAATGCTAATTAATGCTAAGCATGTGCTTGGCTCTGTTGGGGTTTATGTCTCTAAAAACTGAAATCTGTCCCATATAATGTGCAAAGAAAAAGAGGGGATAAATTGATCTGTGCCAAGGACAATAAGATGGGCTTCCTTGAAGATACAATAATTTTCTCTAATTAGATTCTGGCTGCCTTTGTGCAGCAAAACTGAGGTGAAGGGGAAGGAGATTGCAGAGGGAAGTCTGGGCCATACTACTATATGTATGTAAAAGCCACCCAGAATCTAGAACTAGTGTTTGTTCCCTTCGGCACAAGAATGTAGGCTGGCCAGCCACCATGAATTTCCTAAACACCAAAGGGGTAACAGAGACCTCCAAAACATGTAGCCAAGAGCACAAATTCATGGCAGTCACATTTGCCAACCTAATAAACAATCATATGGCTCTATGTGTAATGGTGTCCTTGCTGTGATAAATATACAGCACCCTGTGATCTTAGTTGTATTTAATAATTTTTGGCTTACATAGCAGAATAAAAAATGCAGAGTGCACATTAATTTTCTTGCTTTATCAAACAATCAATTAGCTCCAAAATGGAATCTCAGCTGTGCTACCCATTCCCACTCAGTACCTTCACAGCCTCCTTTCAGGCTGCTTTCTCAGTATCTGCCCAGGTCCTTCCTTCCACACTCACTGCTGCTATCATGTCCTGGTGGGGAGGCACCACTGGACACTAATAGCACAGTGTGGACATAGACGGCATTGTGGGCTAGGGTGGTCATCAAGTGAAGAACAAAGGGAGGAGGAGCACTTTCAATTTGCCTGCTCCAGGGCTGGATTCCCAGTAAAAACGGGCTAAGAAGGGGAAACTTCGTGAATGAAATTCAGTTTCTCCTCAACCATCCCAGTGGGGTCCCCCCACCATCCCCAAAGTGGAATGAGCCAAGAGGCTCCCCTCCCCACTGCACTACCCATCAACAAGGCTCCAGTGGAGCAATATGACCAGGGATGCCCTGTGGTCTCAGCTGCCCCTTAAACTGGGATCCCACCAGTGAAGAGGGTTACAACAGGACTGGTAATATGGCCTGTGGTACTACCATCCTCTCCAGAGAATCCCTGAGGAGCTTGAGGAGGGGAGGATGCATGATTCACCAGCCTCACTACATCCTACATGGGGCTACCTACGCCTCTATTTTCCCTCCATAGCTATTGTAAGGCAGATTTCACAAATAAATAAATAAATAAAAACATAAAAGCTTGGGGCCAGATCCTTTGCCCTCCACCTGGCTGCTGCAAACCTTGTATAGCTAATGTGGTATTCTGGGATTCCTCCATGTAGCCAGCAGTACCCTGCCCACTCCTAGCCCCACCACTGTAGGGGATACATCTGGGGAGGCCTGAAGGTGTAGCTGGAGTTCACTGTGCTAATGGAACAGTCAGTGGGGCAGTCACTACCTGTGTAAATTAGAGCAGTCCTCCAAATTACTTTGGAGGCCAGATTGGCCCCCAGCCAGTCCCAGATTGGTGGACAAGAAAGGTGGCTTACAGCTATCTTTCCCATCCCTCACACCTCCTTGGGTCTGTGTAGAAAGCCATGTGACTGGACTGGGAGATCTGGCCTACAGAGAGAAAATAACGTGAATACAATATTATTCTTAAAATAAATTAAGCAAACAAACAAAAGCCTAACAATCTTTGAAATATTTGGAATTAGACTTTTTTGAGCTAGAAGCTTCATCCTATTGAATATTCTGATAGGCAGATCTCATTTTGATATATCATTCTAGTGCCATAATAATCAAAAGAAAACACAGATGCTTTACTAAACCACAAGTATTTTGGTACATACAGAGAAGTGGGTATTTGGTGGTGGAGGTGGGAACTTATCAATGAAGCTGCTAGTGAACATAGTTATAAGTGCTTAACCTTTTTGCTGTCCATCATAATAAATACTAAAGATAGGCCTAAAACACACAGATCCAAATCCCCTTGAACTGTGGGGAATTTCAGTTCTAGATCAGAACTTTATAGTTCAGGCCCATACCTACTCTACATTCTACACTGTCCTCTAGTAATAAATATTAGAGTATCTAGAGAGCTAGTACCTAGTTTCATTTATTATTACTATTACTCGATTCTTGTCACATATAAAATACCTATCTTCTGAGGAATTTAGCTTTTTTCAAATATTAGTAAACGAGACCTCATAATGTTGGAGTATAATTGCACCCATTAATAGATAGATAAATTAAGGTTCTAAGAAATTAAGAGACAGATTCTGCCATTTTCAGTCATGGTGAGTAACACCTTACTGTGTGTGTAGGTGACCAATCACACCACTTGAATAACAGATTGTAAATTTCAAATACTCTGTAACAGGGTGGCTCGCCTCTTTAAGTGCTAGCCAACCCTAGTTACTAAGCAGGCATACCCAAGCAGGGCTCAGCCCTATCTGCTATTAATGGCAGCGGAAAGCTGCAGAGATGATATTCCCTAGGAAACTAGAGTGGGGATGGAGGGAGATGACTGATTGTGGAAAGTAAATAGGCTACAGTAGAGAACACTGAGATACCAGAGTTGAGCTGAGAGAGTTATGGAGAACTTCTAAGAGAGAGATAAAAGGGTTGCTGGGAGTGAGTAGGTTCCAGCACAGAAATCTGGGACTCTGGGATTGAGATCATGAGCAGGAGGCCTCCAAGTGACCTGATGAGAAGATGTAAACAGATCAACTTGAGGAGGGATTTGAATATTTATTAATTTAATAAACCAGAAACTGAGGAGATGTGTGAATGGTCAAAAGGATTTGTGAGTTATATAAGAAGCCCCTAAAAGGCAGAAATTGAGGTAGGGGCTATTTGCAGGACTACCTTGAGGCCACAAGAAGGCACTCAGCCACACAATAACATATTCAAACTGATATATGTAGTAAGCAGCTCACAAGAAATCCATAGGCTAAAAAGTTTCACCCAAAATAATCATTTTGAAGGGTAAGTTAATCTGCATAAAGCAGTCACTTCAGAAAGGAAAAAGGGCTAAATTCACTGGATAAACTGTTTGTTACAAATTTTGTGTTCAGCTCTAATTCTGATGTACTCTTTTGAGGAATAGGCAAAATTCAGTTTTGCTGATAGTGAAGGTTACAAAAACCAGTACAAAACAAAACATACATTTTCTCTCTCCTACAAGACAATCAAAATGATACCTTTTAATTTTTCTAGCAGCAAAAGTTGTTGATCCGTTCCAGGAAGCAGTATGTAAGTTGTGGGCTGAAGCTGGGGAGATGGGACCCAAGGTTATGATGACCAAATTTATTGTGGATAAAATAAACTATATGAACTGTAACTAGAAATTTAGAGTGAGAAGGGTAGATCTTGAATTATTTGGCCTTCCCTTATGCCCTAAGTATGATTCTGTCAATGGAGCTAAGTGTCCAATTCTCATTGAATTTCAATGGGAATTGGACACCCTTTTGAACATTGCAGTCTTTTTCTAATTCATAAAAAGATATTTTGTGGCATTTTGATGTGTACTATTTAAAGGGATTATATTTCAATGCATTGTTAGTCAGCATAAAGTCCTATACCTGTGCATACATGACCACCTCTCCATATGCAAACAAGAAATATACAATCTAAAAAGGAGATGCAGTTAAACAAAAATAAGGATGGCAATACTCAATAAAATTGTCTCTTAAATTGACATTAATAGGGGACTCACCTTTTCTAAAGCCTAATATTCAGGAGGAAGGGCAGATTATTCAGGAGCAACAAGCAAATGCAAAAGATTTTGAGAACATTGAGGGCTTTTCACACAGACTCTAATTCTGGACTGAGAACTCCACTCTAACTCTAATTTTTTTTAAATAATACTTGAAATATATAAAGAGAAAAGGAAAACTGTCCTCATAAGCTGGATGTACTGAGACACTTTTGAGCTTTCATAATGTATCATAATGCTATATATTAAAAAGTCATTTTTTTCCTCTTAGTTGCCAGTATGTTTTGCTTCCAGGATATGCCATATTTCCAGGTTCTATGCCAAGTTTCTGCCTAAGTTATTTTTCACTTCCAACTCAGATACCACTGAAAATTAGGAATTTATTATGAAAATGATGCCAAAAATGTATAGCAGAGTATCCAGACAGCACTATAATAATATATTTGGCTTTATAGAGCCCCTTGTATGTGTATTTTTTCATCTCTAGAAATGATATGTAATAAAGGCAGAAAAAAAGCAGAATTATGACTGGGGTTAAGATAAATATGTGAGAGGTACTGTCATAAATATAAAAGGAAGGGTAACCATCTTTCTGTATACAGCGCTATAAAATACCTCCTGGCCAGAGGTAACATCCAGTTACCTGTAAAGGGTTAAGAAGCTCAGTTAACCTGGCTGGCACCTGACCCAAAGGACCAATAAGGGGACAAGATACTTTCAAATCTTGGTGAAAGGCTTTTGTTTGTACTCTTTGTTTACGTGGTTGTTCTCTCTTGGGACTGAGAGAGGCCAGACAGAAATCAATCTTCTCCAACCCATCCTAATCCAAATCTCCAATATTGCAACCAGTATAGTTAAGCCAGGCAAGGCGCATTAGTTTATCTTTTGTTTTATGTGAATTTTCCCTATGTTAAGAGGGAGGTTTATTTCTGCTTTCTATAACTTTAAGGTTTTGCCCAGAGGGGGATCCTCTGTGTTTTGAATCTGAATACCCTGTAAAGTATTTTCCATCCTGATTTTACAGAGATGATTTTTACCTTTCTTTTTTAATTTTTAAATAAAATCCTTCTTTTAAGAACCTGACTGATTTTTCCATTGTTCCAAGATCCAGGGGTTTGGGTCTTTGATGATTTTGTAACCCATTGGTTTGGATATTATTCTCAAGCCTCCCCAGGAAAGGGAGTGTGTAGGGCTTGGGGGATATTTTGGGGAAAGATGTCTCCATGTGATGTCTTTCCCTATTCTTTGTTTAAAATGTTTGGTGGTGGCAGCATACTGTTTAAGGAGAAGGCAAAGTTTGTACCTTGGGGAAGTTTTTAACCTAAGTTGGTAAGAATAAGCTTAGGGGGTCTTTCGTGCAGGTCCCCACATCTGTGCCCTAGAGTTCAGAGTGGGGAAGGAACCTTGACAGGTATTCTGAATATATTTGATAGCAAGGAAAAACTGAATACTGCTTAGTAACTTATATGTCTAACATTCCCATCACTGTATCTAATTAAGGATCAGCACAATTTCTAGCTGTAAATGTTATCAATCTTCACGGGGCAAAAGAAGTTTAAGTAGCTGATTTAAGCCTTTGAGAACAATATGCTTAGTTAGATCTCATCTAGACATGACATGTCTGGTTAATATTCAGATTTTGTTTTAAGAAAAGGAGTACTTGTGGCACCTTAGAGACTAACAAATTTATTTGACCATAAGCTTTCGTGAGCTACAGCTCACTTCATCGGATGCATTCAGTGCAAATTTTTTTTCTTTTTGCGAATACAGACTAACATGGCTGCTACTCCGAAACCTGTCAGATTTTGTTTTGAATCTGGATGCTCACTATTGCACAAAATTTTTCTGCAAACTCTTGCTATTTTTATCCATTTTATCCAATGCCCACTGATGTTAATGACTTCCACAGGAATTGGATCAGTCTTAAATCTTATTCTTATCATGATTCTACAAATACAGCCCTTCTTTGTAGATATGTGGCATAATGCTTTTTCTAATGAATGTTTACTGTTAACTAATAGGTTTCTCACACCACTTTAAAGACTCTATCCTGCAAGATGCTTGGTAGCTCCTGGATTGTACTTGATACTTCCAGGAGTTTTTCAGCATCTTGGAGAATCAAGCCTTAAAACACCATCAGTTATTAGCTTCATTGGACCGCATTCTAAAAAAGGAGTGACATGTTTTGTCATAATTCTGTTACTATGGGAAATTTAAATGACTAAATAATCTGCCTTTATATGAATCCAATACATATATTTGTTTCACTCTGCAGAACAGTGGAAACAATGTATCCAGTAACATTTACAAAAGAACCCACCCCAGACTCGTATTCCTGGTTCCAGATATTGTTGTTAGCCATTTGGAACAGTTTTTCTTTATTGACTCGCCATCTCTTTTGAAATCACATATGAAAACATGCAGAAATGCAGCACATAATTGCTATTCAAAAGTAAATATTTATCAATGGCTGCCACATGGCAGCATCTGAAATGCCATAGTAATTTTATGTTCTAAAAATGGGGAATTACTGGGGGAATCACCTAAAGGTAGAATAGAACAGATACAATAATCTGCAGGGGTGAAATCAGGGTCCTATTGAAATCAATGGGAGTTTTGCCATTGACATAATTAGATGAGTCTACATTGCTCGCAACTGGCCCATTTCAGCTGACTTGGGCTTGATCTAAGGGTCTGTTTAATTCGGTGTAGACATTCGGGCTCAGCCCTCTACAACCTTGAAAGGTGGGAGGGTCCCAGAGCTCAAGCTGCAGCTGGAGCCCAAATGTCTACACCGCAATTAAACAGACACTTAGCTTGAGCCTCTTATCCCCAGTCAGCTGGCACAGGCCAGACACAGGTGTCTAGTTGTAGCCTAGTCATATCTATTGTGGCCAGGATTTCACCCCAGGAGTTCCCTTTGCCTATTTACTGAATTGGCATCTCGGATATCACAGGGTAGGAAACTGTTGGTAAATGTTGTCTTTTTAATGTTGACTACTCTGTCTATTAACAGCAGAAGGAGAGATACATTAATTTATTTTATTTTGTAAATGCACCGTTTAATTCTGTGAAGCTATTTTGGATCCATTTATTAACATCACCACATAAAACAAAGATGCATTGTGATATGTTGATTTAAGGTTAGGCATTTGTTCTGCTTTTGTATCACTTATTGCGTATGAAATTAAATACTTACGTGACTTCTTAGTAGTGATGTTGACTGGAGTGCTGGTTGGTCCTGTCCCAGCTGTGTTGTAAGCTCTTATTGTTGCAAAATATATTGTGTTGGCCTTTAGTCCTGTGATGTTTTTTGCTGTTACATTTCCACTGACTCTAACTTTACCAGCTGCGGTTTCCTTGGAATCGTCTGTCCAGTATAAAACCTGAATATTAAGAGCAAAGAACAGGCAGTTCATTGTTTTCCCACCAATTACAGTCTTGATTGGAAATGAGACAAGCCAACAACTAAGGTTTCAAGAAAGACAGCATGTTTTGTAATTGAAACTGTCAGGAAATAAAATTAGCCATGAATATTTATAGTGAAGAAATAAAATTTCAGACTCTGAATACAAATTAGAAAAGCAAATGAGAAATTCTTAGCTTTATAGATGTCCAAAAGGGAAACCTTGATAAGATAAGATATTTTAAAGGCTTGTCTGATTTTATAATTTGAGCATATTTGAAAAAGACTTAAAAAGACACAGTGAGACACTTATATCAGCCATCAAGGAAGTTTTTACTTATGAGTTTTGATACAATAGCAATTATTTACTTAGACCTTTCTCTTGCTCTAATGGATGTTTGATTTAGTAAGGCTTGCATACTCTACACCCCTGCCACTTTGTTTGATACGTATGTTCATAATGATAGGACCATAGAATTTTAAATATTTCTGTTGTCTGCATTTGATTTATTCTAGGTTTATTTTATGTAGAGAAGTGGGTTTTTTTCACAGTGCACGTGAAATGGGTTGAATTTACAGCACTGGAAGCACAAATAATATTTCAGTGTTAGCATATTCATAGACCATATAGAGCACAAATAATGGTAATGTAAAAAACTTTCCCCCAACCTTCACCACTGTGCCTTCCTGAAGGCACCACCTCTTGGGATCAATTCTTTCCCAATTTACATCCCAGGAAAACCCATTGATACCAATGGGGTTGCATGTGGTGTATATCCACGTGGAGTTTGGATCAAGTCTTCATGACCATTCAATGCTAGAGACTGCCGATGACTGTGTGAAATGGGATAAATGTGCTGTTATTGTAAGCCGTTATTTTTTATGACCTGGACAGCTATTCACTAGGAGATGGACTGAGAATACCAATGTATTTCATATAAGCTACAGAACAGTCTTTTCATGGTAACTACTTTCAGTTACTCTCAATTTCAAATGGATTTGTACTGGTGACCCAATGTTAAAATACTTGCTCTAACTCATCTATATGCCTCAAAGCCACCCGATGTTGCTCAGATACTGTAGTGATGATTACGCTATAAGAACATGAATAGATGGCTAGATAGTTATGGTTTTTAGAATAAAATGCAACTCCTCTTATAGTACTCAATGCAAAAGTGTAGACCTAAGTGCTGTTCGTGAAGGTTTAATTTACTTTAGTCCATTAGGCATAGACAGAACTGCGATATAGGACTGTAAATACTTGTGATTATTTCAGGTGAAATGTTGCTAATGAGAGTTGGGTGAAGGTCTCTTATCCATTAACTCGCTGTAATGGAAGGCAAGCTAGAATATACGTGGCTTTTGGAAGAGATATGATTGTGGCGAAATCTGAATTTAACATCTTTCAACCAAATATATAATTAATGTTTTTGTGCATCACCTCATAGCCAAGTACCCTTCCTGTATGCCTGTTCCATGCAATAGCATTCCAAGATACTTCAACTTCAGAAGCTGAAAAGCTCTGCACAGAAACCCCCATTGGTGCAATCTGTGGCTCTGGGATCATAAAAAAGAAAATGCATGTCTGTAATAAATGCAATTTACAGAACATATCATTTGATTAAAAGTTAGAACATCAAATGTGCAAGAACTTAAAAGGAGTAAAAGGTATTATGGTTAAGGCACTAGTCTGTGACTCAGGAAATTTGGTTACAGTTCCTGGTTTTGCACAGACAGCATATGTGACCTTGGCTAAGTCAGTAAGGGCATGATTTTCAAAAAGGCTTAGCACCTATACCTTGAGCCAGATTTTCAGAAAAGCTCAGCTCCAACTTAAGCGACAAAATAAGTGGCCACATTTATAAAAGAGTTTGACATTTTGGATGCCAAACTCTTTAGAAAAATCTGGCAATAAGCAGCCTCATTTAGCCTTCTTCTGAATTCACTCAGTCGGGGCTGCTAGATATGGAGTGGTTTTGAAAATCTGGCCCTGAGCTCTCTTCACCTCCAGCCCCTATGTATAAAATACAGGTAATATTTTTTTCCTCTTCTACCACATTTTGCCTGTCTTGTGCATTTAGATTGTAATCTCTTTGGGGTATGGAGTGTTTCTTAGAATATCTGAACAGTGCCTAGCACAGTGTGGCCCTGATCGTGGCTGGGGATCTACAAATGCTAATAGAACACAAATAAATGTAAATAATAATAATAAATAAATAATAATAAATACTGTTTACCATCTTCTCCTGAGTAGACAATGAATATAGAGCTCAGAGTCCCTTCTCCTTCATTATTGTAGACACCCACTTTAACTTCAAAAGGAGAGAGAGGTATAATACTTTCATTTCGGTAGACATACTTTGATGCTTCTACTGAAGCCACTACTGCCTTCGTCCAGCTTGTTGAACCAAGAGGCCGAAACATAATGATGTAGCCAAAACCTTCCCCATTTTGTAGTTCTTCAGAAACTGACTGTAGATGTAGAGGAAATCAATCAATAAACATTTGAAAGTATATATGGTTTTAATTGAATCTTCATTCTATCAGTATATTTCAGTTGTATTGATCTCGTTGACTGTGCCTTAGAGAAGATAATAAAGTTTGCTCCATCAGTCAATTTAATATTGAAATAAAAATCAAAACAATATGTCCATTGAGGCAATCAATTTAGAAACAAAAGATTTGATCAGTCCCATTAAAGGCATGCTCTTGCAAGTGTGAAGTTTTTTAAAATTAAAAGCATTTCACTCAACTCAGGTTGTATCGGAATCTTTTCTCCCCACAGGGACTGAAATGCTAACTTTGGATGATTTATAAGGAGAAAAGAATTTGGAAAAGAGCAAATGTATATACATAAGTGTATGTTAATTGCATATTTATAAGCACACCACTTTTATTTCAATTTTTAGCATGAGTGCCATCCTAAGTGCATAAAAATGTCCTTATTTAAGTTTATCTTGCATAGAGATGTTATTGAAATCTCCTCTCAAGGTATCTATTAATGACTCATACCAAGCGGGCAATTTCATCAGCGTTGTTGCCAGTTTGCCCTTTTTCTTATGAGAAAAAAAATACTGCCACATTGGCATTTCAAGGAGAGAGAATATTTGTGTAATATTTTGAACAAGAAAATGAAAGGATCAGTGCTGCATGATACAAGATATACCGGATGTATTCCTTAGCAATATATCATGTCGTGCAAATATTTACATCAAATAAAGATGCACTGAAAAGCAGCCATGCAAAAGGGGTAGAAAATCTGGAGGTATACACAAAGACAGGAAGAACACCGGAAGCTTCAGTGAGCCTTAGCTTACAGTTCAAAGATCTACTGTGTGTCGGAATCACCATGACCATTAATATTGTAAAAAGGAGGAAAAAAAGCAAGAAGAGCATAACAAGTTTCTTAAGAATCATATTTTAGCTTATTTTCTTTAATCCTCCTGAGCCCAATGGCAAGCAAGACATGAAATAGTAAAGCTTAGCATCTATATTGAGCTTACCATCCTTGAAGTGCTTTACAAACATTAATCCTCAAAACCCTCCATAGTATAGTTTCCCCTTCTATTTCTTACTCAGGATTGAGAGAGTTAACTATGATAGATTACGGTGTGTGTGTGTGTGTGGGGGGGGGATATGTCAGAGTTTAAGCTATTTGCTAGAGCACTTAATTTGTTTTGAGGCTTTTGTGACCTCAGATTTAATCGGGTGCTTAGTCAGTTCATCACAGGAAGCAGAAGAGTTGTGTTCTGTTTTGTTAGCCTGGTATAATAAGCGTCTCCCATGGCGGCTCCTCAGGACAGATTGTAGAGTTCAATATGTTAGATTTCAAAACAGGGATAATTTGATGTGGGTGTTTTGGGGTTGTTGCTCTTTTCTTTCTTCATGATGGATGAACAGAGGAGAGGAAACCAAAAAGTGGAAAAAGTAGTATATTGAAAAATAAGAAAACCATCATTGAAGTGACATGGGTACACAGGTTGCCTGATATACAAGACGAGAAATACCTTTGTAGCACTATAAGAAACAAAAAGCCCAATTGTGCAATCTAAACTCTGATTCCAAGATTCCTATTTGCTCAGTAAGAAACAGTAAAATATTTTACTGGAATCACCATTTGCTCTTAGATTCTTTCCATGAGGGAAGAAAATAGCAGCAGTGTCATCTCTCAAGGCCATGGAAATCAAGAGCTGCCACTTATTTCTTGACACTGTGTAATAGAAGAAGAGTTTATCTAAGGAGGCTGAGTGAAATGTCTGTTTAACATATGATCAAACGCAGGTGAATTTTGATTAGTTGTGGCCACTAATTATGGAAATTGCACCATTTAATTGTCCTTAATCTTCTCTAGAATTACCCTATCTATGAGTTCAGGACTCTCCACTCTTTACAAAGGGAAGCAAACTCGAGGGACAGGATCAGATCACGCTCCCCGATCATCCTGAACCATGGAGGAAGTTCCGCCACTTAGAGAGGGAGCACTGTGAATTGAAGCACTTGACTCAAAGTCCATTAAAATAAATGGGAGTCTTTCCCCTTAAAACATGTTTCATTTTGTAGAATGTCATATATACTCACTCTCCCCAGCTCTTTCATACACAGGAAAGGGTGTGGTCTCCACCCTGCAATCTGGGTTGAATCTTCCTTTTATCTATCTAGATACATGTTGACATTGTCTAAGACAACTAAAATATTTAACAGTGTAACTCCCATTAATTTCAGTGAGAGCTGTGTGTGTCTAAATCCCCTAATCAGATCAGAAAATCCAAGTCACGTTTCTTATCTGTAACAAAAAACCTGAAGGGAAGTAAGTGTTTTAGGTGTCTATCACTGATTCTAGGAGTGGTGATTGGAGGTTTAGTCCAGACCGTATCTTGTGGCTTGTATATTTTAAGCAAGAGATTTCCTTTGGATGTGTGATTGGTCTTTAATTCTCTAATACTAAGTGTATGCATTGAAGACCTCATCTCTTTTAATACATGATAGATTATGCCTTGTCAGCTTTATTAGAGCATAAGCTTTTGTGGGCTACAGCTCACTTCATCGGATGTTAATGGTATCTAGTTTGCATATTAATTCAAGCTCAGCAGTTTCTCATTGCAATCTGTTTTTGAAGCTTTTCTGTTGCAAAATTATAAATGGACACAAATCTGACATCAGGAACCATAACATTCAAAAGCCGGTAGAACACTTCAACCTCTCTGGCCACTCAGTAAAAGATTTAAGGGTGGCAATTTTGCAACAGAAAAGCTTCAAAAACAGACTCCAACAAGAAACTGCTGAGCTTGAATTAATATGCAAACTAGATACCATTAACTTGGGTTTGAATAGAGACTGGGAGTGGCTGGGTCATTACACATATTGAATCTATTTTCTTAAGTTAAGTATCCTCACACCTTCTTGTTATTTGTCTAAATGGCCCATCTTGATTATCACTACAAAAGTTTTTTTTCTCCTGCTGATGATAGGTCATCTTAACTAATTAGCCTCTCAAAGTTTGTATGGTAACTTCCAACTTATATATATATATCTTACTATATGTTCCATTCTATGCATCCGATGAAGTGGGCTGTTGCCCACAAAAGCTTATGCTCAAATAAATTTGTTAGTCTCTAAGGTGCCAAAAGTACTCCTGTTCTTTTTGCGGATACAGACTAACACGGCTTCTACTCTGAAATCTGCCTTTTCAGCTTAGTATTCAAGAATAAACAACATGCAAACAAAAATGTAAAAAATGTTTAATGCAGAAAATGGCCAAGCAGATTAGCGTGTTAAGCAATTTTCTGTATAATAGAGATAACAGGGTTATAGATGTGTTCTAAATATATGTAGAGTATGCCTCTCAAACTGTTTAGTTCTATAAATTATTAATGACAAAGAAAACCTGATCTGTATCTTTCTGAGTATTTCTTTGCCAGGCAGAGGGTGAAAAGTCCTGGCTCAAATTAAATCAATGACAAAACTCCCATTGGCTTCAAGGGACCTAGGATTTCACCCACATTCTTTTAGAAAACTATTTAGATCAATTGATTTAAAAGTTACCTCCCATGCGATGATGAGCTCAGAGCGACTCCCTCCACCTCCGCTCACATTTGTAGGTGCCACTAGAGGAACTAAAGAACAAAGGACATTTGTGACTTGCGATTCACAGCAGCTGTTGTCAAATGCATGATTGCAGTCTCGCATTTCAGCTGTTTTTATATACAGCGACTCAAAATGCAATGCATGGACTCTGGTACAACAGTATACTTTAAATGAGTTTAAATTATATTTACACATTTTCAGTTTTCTAAGACCGGGGACAGAGATGTGTTTGATACATGGGTATCCTGGCTCGAAAAATTAAAGAACCTAGTGACATCAAGGATCTGACACTAATATGCATCAACTAATTGGCAAATGTTCCATTCAGACTGTAGCTACTATACTATTGATTTTCTGGCTAATTATACATTTGTGCAGTAAACATGTTGCTAGAGAAATATATATTTTTAATTAAATATAGGTTTTCCTTTTTCTTAAGAAAGTCAGCACTCAGAAAAAAAATGCCACCACATTTGTTCTTGTTCTTTGACAAGCAATCAGAAGAGGCCAATGGTACATAAATATGGGGGCTTGATTCACCATGACACTATAGTTCCGGTGTCCAACTAATGTAATGCAGTGGTGATTCAAGATGAGGAGCATACTTCATAGAACTCCCAAGTGAGGGATGAGGAAGGGAGGGAAAAAAGCCAAGGAAATTCCCTGCCTCTTGCAATAAGTTCCCAGCAAAAGAAAACTGTTTTCGATTCTTTCTGTGAACCAGATTCTGCTATTTCACAATGTGCCAGATTCTGACAGCATTACTCAGATTAAATAGCACCCCACAAGTAGCACCACTGAGAAGAATTCTCATCTCCACTAGGGCCCTTATATGTTGCCACACCATAAAATCATACCCATTGACTTCAGTGGGACAATTTGTGGACTAAGTTGATATTAAACCAGAGTACAGGTAGAGGAATCTGACCTTATGGGCCAAATTCTATCACCTTTACCGTGAGAAGTCCCTTATTCTTGTCAATCTTCTATGGGACTAATGACATAAATAAGCTACTACTCAATATCAGGAAGATAGCAGCCATATATATTGACGTGCTTTGTATTGTTGTTAACCAGATACATGACCACACACTAAATGACCACATGACCACACACTAATTACTCCAGTACAGTTCTAAACCTTTGTGAGGCTTCATCCTCTCTAGCAATTTTGTATATGAATCAAATCTCTCTCCAAGATAACATATTCTATAGCGCAAGTTTAGCCTCAAGCTCATATCTTCTGTACAACATTTCAGAGGACTGGGTGCAGACCATTTGTATAGCTTTGTTTTTCCATTTTTAGAAATTTGGAGAGAATATTGTTCAAAATGACTGTATTTGATGAAAGTAAAGTATGATCTTTTGGTGATTAAATTTTATCACTCATATCCAACGTCACTGTGTGCTTCATAGTTAAGGAATTTAAGATGGGAAGGAGGGGGATTAATCTAAGGAAGTAAATGAAGAAAAAGACTTTCAAGCCAGACTCAACTCGTGCTCCACTGTTCCATGAACCCATTGATGCTCAATTAGCACATGTGTTAAATGAGTTCAGTCTTTACTACATTCGCATGGGGAAAAATTTATACTACTGCTCAACAGAGCCTCAACTGGGTCATAGTTGAGAAACAGATGAAAATTTACGGTTGAGTGCACCAACGGATGCTCAATTAATTCTCAGCTGCATTTTAATGAAATGAGCAGTTGCTCATTTGCATCCACAAATCTACTAATGCTCAATCAGGTTTTAGCTGGCAAAATAGCTATTACAACAGGGCATTTCCAATTTACCCTTTCACTGCTAGTCTTCTGGTGCCACTCCTGTGTTCTTGCTGTGAATTCATATTCTGTTAAGAAAAGAATGCTAGGCTGTGTCTAGTATATCTCTTTGCACAGCAGTTGTATTCAGGCTGTATATACAGCAGCTGGAATGTTTTACAGCAATAAAGTGTTTAAGGCACTAAGACCTGGCCCAAAATGCAATAGAATTGATGGGAGTCTTTGCACTGGCTTCCATGGACATTCGGTCAGGCCCTAGTGAATGCATTGTGAGAAAGTTGTTCTTTTCTCTTATTTCAATTGCTCCCCAATTCCCTATTTTAAATGGTCTTACTGTTGTTGGGTCTTGGTTGTTTTTGCTGTGCAAGTGCCATCTCTTCACATCTAGTCTTGTGCAGCCCCCTAGCAGAGCTACTGAAAGCTTTTCCTGATGGAAAGGAAGCTTGAATTCCAACACACTAGTTCTCACTGAAGCATCATGTAAACAGCAGCATTGCTAATTAAGGGAGGGAATCAAAAGTCCCTGACTGCAATAGGTGCTTCTGAAACCTCATCCTGAGAAGGTATTTTGGTATTTGTATCACTCTAGGTTGGTGGGGAATTAGAACCTCCCGTGAGCTATACTGAACTTTCATGCTCAGTCCTATGTGAAGGATAGCACACAGCTGTACTGTCCCAACAGCAGTTTTAGTAAGTCACAATTCCTCTCATACTCCCCACTTGCTCCAGGGGGAGAAGGTAGCAATTTATTATACCCCTTCTGGGGCTGCAGCATACTCCCCTTGCTCTTAAGAAAAGCTAGACTGTATTTTCCCTCTATTCATCACCACCAGCTGAATGAGAAGGGATGAGTCATCCCTTCCAGCTGTGTTGGGCCCCAGTCTTTAAAAAGCACATAGGCTCCCAGGGGATGGTAAAATAAAGACAGCTGGGAGACTAAGGGCATTAGACAGTTGGTGACTATCTCTGGAGCACTTCTGACTTATTCATTAACTTGGGAGGACAAAGGAGCTCTTTTTGTACTGGGAACTTGTCATTGAGTTTGGGTGGATTCTGGGGCTTGTTTCTGTGTTTTGAAATCTAGATGTGGTGGAGGACTGTCTGGGCTAGATTGCCCTGCAGTTAGGTGAGTTAGCACCAGTTTTTTGGCAGGGCCTTTAGAAGTCTGAGCAGTTGAGTTTTTATTTGAATAGACCAGTAATTAGAGGCAGCTGAGTGAGAGGGGTTGAGTCACTCATTCCTGCTGTGTGCGGGGCCCACACTTTTAAAAGTATGTACCAGGGTATTTCTACATAATAATTAGACACCTGAGACTGGCCTGTGCCAGCTGACTCAGGTTTGCAGGGCTTGGACTAAGGGGCTATTTCACTGCAGTGTAGACATTTGGTTTTGGGCTGGAACCTGAGCTCTGGGACCCTGAGAAGGGGGTAGGGTCCCAAAACTTGGGCTCCAGCCCAAGACCAAATGTCTACACCACATTTAAACAGTCCCTTCGCCCAAGCTCCACATCAGCTGGCCATCGTCCTTTAGTTGCAGTGTAGACATTCTTCAAGTAGTTGGTAAGATGAAGGCATATGGGAGCCTAATGGAGTTTGCCAGTTGAGGAAGGTAGGTTTAAAAAAAAGTCCTTTCCCTAACTTGTAGGTACTCTACAAGGAAGAACCCACAATGGGAGGAAAATGGCATGTCACCAACACTACTGCTAGCTTTTCCTCTGTTTGCACCTATGGGGGTCCCCACCAGATAGGTGTCCTGACCCTGGCGGCTTCTGCTCAGGCTCTAGTCTTGACTTGCAGGGAATGCAGCCTGCATATCCTCACTGGAAAAAGCCAAGCAGGGGGAACCAACCAACATAAGAGGTGTTTGATGGTAGAGTCCCTCACGAAGTAGGTAAAAGAGCTGAAGGAGGAGGTGGTTAGAGAAATGTGTATGGGCTAGGCTGACTTTGTAGCAAAGGGACTGATCTTTTGGCCACTGAAATCATTGAATACAATCCTATTGGCTTTGGTGGTCTTTGGATGTTGTCCTAAGTTACTTCCTTCAATTACGCCCAGATACTGGTGGCGGAGATCTCAGACAAATTTTGAATAAAGATGTAAGATTTTGTTAGGGATTCTACTCAGGAAGATGACATTAACCATTCCATACTGATGCTTTGCTCAGTGGCTGGCATGTGCACACCATTATAACAGGCAGAAAACAAGATCTGTGATTAGTGTTTAAACAACAGAATTCATATCTTGTTATAACAGTATGGCCAACCTCAGACCCGGTGTAAGAGAGAGAATCTCCATTGATATAATTGGAGTTTCATTAAGACTGAATTCGCATATTATGAACTGAAAGATGCTGCCACAAATGTAATGCACACAGGGTGTGGACCATGGCTCATTGATATCAATGCAAAATCCTCATTGATTTCAGTGGGCTTTTGAGCAGTCCCATAGCGTGATGTAATTTCATTTTTAAATAGAACAGAGTAGTGACTAGGAGGTTTCTAAAATCATTGGAACAAATCAGGAAAACTTACCTGATGCTTTCGTTCTTAGCAGCTCTGATGGTCTGCTTGGCTCCCCAATCCCAATGCTATTGCCGGCAACCACACGGAATTCATATTCAACCCAAGGGTTTAAACCAGTCACTGTTGCTGAATAGGTTCTACCATTGAGAACTTCAGGAACTAAATACAAAAGACATGTGAATGACAATGCACCTTTGGAGTAAGTCTTGTGACATGCATGAAAGTGAACCAGAAATTTCAAATTGCTTACCGGTTGAAACTGCCTGCCATCCAACTGAAAAAGGAGTCCTTGTCTGAACACTGTAGATTTGGACTGGACTATTATTATCTGTTCCTGGTCTCCAGCATAGCAGGGCAGTAGTGCTAGAAATGTGTTCGATTCTAACATCTTGTGGGGGACCTGGAGGGCCTTATAGAAACATATATTTTAGAGTAACTGATGCGCTAGGATATTGAATTCATTGTTGGACTGGATTGTGCAACCCATATTCACTCACTGAAGTCAGTTGGCCTGTCTCATGGAAATAAGGGCTCACCCACATGAGTAAGAGTTACATAATCTAGCTCTCAAGGTTTCATGTCTTCATTAAATGCTTGAAAAAATGACATTCCTGGGGTATTTAAAACAAGATATTGAACTTAAATATCTCTATTGTTAGCATGAAGGAACCAGAACTCAGTTGAAAGAGCTTTATTATATGACTATGTAAAATAAGATTTTGGACCTCACATTCTCTGAATATCCAAAATTCCCACTGAAGTTAATGGGGGATTAGGGTGTGCAAAGGTTATGGGATGGAGCCTTATATCTAATAGAATTTTACTTTTCCTAAAGTTTGAAATGGATGCATAATTGAGCTTCAACATGATTCGTAGAGCATCTTCTTAGATTCTTAATTATATCCCTGTATTTTAGCAAGGGCCACAAAATTGGAGTCTCAGCAACCAGTAGAATGCACAGAACGTTCCATCCTAAGAACTCTAAATGGGGGGAGGAGAGAAGGCAGGATCATGACATTGCTTCTTTGCATCAACGTGAAGAATAACCTGGGCACACCTGTGGGGGAGCAGGCTGTGCCATTCTGAAGGCTGGTGCAAACTGTGGAGATAACCTCCCCATTTACTGGAATGCTTGGGGAGGATGTTTGTCACCTTACCTTAAATGGGGCTTGCTCCAATTGGAATGAGCACTTACTCACCACCCTTACTTTGGCCAGTACCTACCCAACAGAGTTTGGTCCAAAGAGAGCAATGAGTGTAGGAAACACCATCACATAGCTGCATTGTTATACCAGAGACCCACAACATTTTAAATTTCACCAACCCAGTTGCTGATGTTACATATTTCACATTCTTACATAAGTTACGTTAGAATTCTACACTTAATAGACTTACCTCTTACAATTACATCTGCTGCTGCAGATAGACTGTCTATGGTTGTTTGTACCATACAAACATATTTCCCGGAATGATTTAGCTGAATATTTCTTATCATCAAATCCCCAACAGATTCCTGGAAATAAAAGGAAGGAAAAGATAAAACTAATCACTCACAACATGTTTTCTAAACGGACATTTTTATAACTTGCTAAATATTAATAAAAATGCAGCTTTTAAATTAAAGCATTCATTGCTGTCATCAGTTTATATCAGTTTGACACTTTTGGCTGATATAAATAAACACTTTATGGCTTCACAAATAACTTGAGCATGTTTATGAAATATAAGAAAGCAAACTAAATGGATGTAACTTTTATAAAGGAGCAGTGATTTGACATGCGTATCAAAAATGGGAATTACAAAAGATGTTTATGTGGTTTAAGGACTGTTAAGAATAGCTTGATGAAGCACTAAAGAGTTTGAAGAACTTACTCCTCCAATTCTTTCAAAATGATTCACTCCTCTTTTAAAATCTATCACATCTCCATTGAATGACCATGTGAACACAACCTCAGTGGAGGGGTCATGAGATACCTGACATGGTAGGACTATACTCTCTCCAACTGTAACATCCATTTTAGAAGGTGGAACAATAATTACAGTCCTCTCTGTTGAGAAAAATCATTCTTTATTATAAACAAGTGTATAAAAATACCAGTATACGTTTGTAATAAAAAATATTTGAATGATTTTTGCAGTGATTTCTGAAATGGTTTAAAATTGATCTAATGTTCTGCTACTGTCCCTGTTAAAGAAACTGATCTTTGACATGTTGATGATTCCAGTGCATTATAAACCATTTATAGCCTCTTGCCAAGAGCACTGTGAATACAATGGGTGCTAAGTATATCTTAGAGAAGAACAGAAAATGTGCAACATACCAAATTATTCATCTCCTATAGTATGCTGATTCATAAATCCCATACTTACTCGATCTGACTTAAATTCAAACAAAACAGCAGATATTGTTGAGGCTGCTAAGACTACACAGAGATGGGGAAGAGAAATGATGATGCAGACTTTGAAAAACTGTCCTTGCAGAATATTGCAGCAAAATAAAATGTGGTCACTGTGTTTTCTTACTTCTTAAATAGAGATTTCTTGCCCTTTTTATTTCCTATTTTAATTTCCCACAGTGTCACATGCATTGCAGTATTTAGGTTCCAAAGGAGATGACTCAACAGACTGAAAAATCATTTAATCTTTTTTACCCCCATACACTGATAACGAGAGAAGCAGCTCTCATTAAAGGGAAAGATAGCTTGCTGAAGGGGAAAGACAGTGGTTTATATGGTTTTACTATTGTTGGCATGTTTGACACATAACCTTTGTGGGACAGGTTTCAGAGTAGCAGCCGTGTTAGTCTGTATTCGCAAAAAGAAAAGGAGTACTTGTGGCACTTTGGAGACTAACAGATTTATTTGAGCATAAGCTTTCGTGAGCTACAGCTCACTTCATCGGATGCATTTGGTGGAACATTTATAAAATCATGAGAATTCAGATGCATGTGAATAAAATGTGCACAGAATCCATTCAATGATAGTAATATGTTCTGAAAAACGTAAGTGTGTGTGTGTGTGTGTGTGTGGCGGTGGGGGAAAAATGGAGGTTTCAGGGACCGCATTAGTTCAGTAGGTCTATCCCATGCCAGGATTAACCCTGTGTATTGGCAAAGTATTTGAGAATTTTATTCAATATGAGGCTCTGACTTCAAAGGGATCTCTCATTTATTAAAGGTGGAAGATTCAATTCTTATTAATTTGCTATTCAGACCACACTTTTAAGCAGGTTGCCAAAACAATTGCAGTCACTGAGTGCTATGTAGGTGGGACCATTCTGTACAGTCCTGAACTTCAAGTGACTTCCTCACAGAGTTGAGTTACAATTTCTGGGACTGTCAAGACAGCGGTCAAGTGGCAATGAGGCGGAATATTGCATTTTCTGTGATCCTTCTTTTGAAATAAAACTGGGTCTCCAATTATAGTGTTTACACCTCAGTCTTTAACTGGCACTTCCCAATGAATTCAAAGAAAGATCTTTGTATTGTTAAAACAGATTAGGTGGTGCTAAAATCTTTTCTTTGCTGGACTCTCTCTTTAACATGTACACATTGCAAGGAAAGGAAAAAGAGTCTTTGAAGAACCTCAATTGCTGAAACAGAGCAGACTTTTTCTTGGTATCCATTGCATGAATTAATTGCTGTTTAGAACCCTTTCTTTTAAAGATCAGAAGAGTTTCATATCACTTGGTTTTTTGAAGATTTGCCCAAAGGTGAAGGCATGACATGACACTATTAAAGATTTTTTTTTTTAACCAGTAGAATAGAGAAAATTTTCCCTGTCTGGAAGCAAGTGTGGCAGGTGCATTACATTTCACATGGATTCAAATGCCAAATTCTCTGTTGGCAGGACTCCATTGACTACAAATACTCAAACTCTGAAAAACACCCAAAGAGAGTTTGACTCTAAAAATCTTGACAGGTTTCAGAGTAGCAGCCGTGTTAGTCTGTATTCGCAAAAAGAAAAGGAGTACTTGTGGCACCTTAGAGACTAACAAATTTATTAGAGCATAAGCTTTCGTGAGCTACAGCTCACTTCATCGGATGCATTTGGTGGAAAAAACAGAGGAGAGATTTATATACACACACACAGAGAACATGAAACAATGGGTTTATCATACACACTGTAAGGAGAGTGATCACTTAAGATAAGCCATCAGCAGCAGCAGGGGGGGGAAAGGAGGAAAACCTTTCATGGTGACAAGCAAGGTAGGCTAATTCCAGCAGTTAACAAGAATATCAGAGGAACAGTGGGGGGTGGGGTGGGAGGGAGAAATACCATGGGGAAATAAGAAAAGGAGTACTTGTGGCACCTTAGAGACTAACAAATTTATTAGAGCATAAGCTTTCGTGAGCTACAGCTCACTTCATCGGATGCATTTGGTGGAAAAAACAGAGGAGAGATTTATATACACACACACAGAGAACATGAAACAATGGGTTTATCATACACACTGTAAGGAGAGTGATCACTTAAGATAAGCCATCACCAGCAGCAGGGGGGGGGGGAAAGGAGGAAAACCTTTCATGGTGACAAGCAAGGTAGGCTAATTCCAGCAGTTAACAAGAATATCAGAGGAACAGTGGGGGGTGGGGTGGGAGGGAGAAATACCATGGGGAAATAGTTTTACTTTGTGTAATGACTCATCCATTCCCAGTCTCTATTCAAGCCTAAGTTAATTGTATCCAGTTTGCAAATTAATTCCAATTCAGCAGTCTCTCCTTGGAGTCTGTTTTTGAAGCTTTTTTGTTGAAGTATAGCCACTCTTAGGTCTGTGATCGAGTGACCAGAGAGATTGAAGTGTTCTCCAACTGGTTTTTGAATGTTATAATTCTTGACGTTTGATTTGTGTCCATTCATTCTTTTACGTAGAGACTGTCCAGTTTGGCCAATGTACATGGCAGAGGGGCATTGCTGGCACATGATGGCATATATCACATTGGTAGATGCGCAGGTGAACGAGCTTCTGATAGTGTGGCTGATGTGATTAGGCCCTATGATGGTATCCCCTGAATAGATGTGTGGACAGAGTTGGCAACGGGCTTTGTTGCAAGGATAGGTTCCTGGGTTAGTGGTTCTGTTGTGTGGTGTGTGGTTGCTGGTGAGTATTTGCTTCAGATTGGGGGGCTGTCTGTAAGCAAGGACTGGTCTGTCTCCCAAGATCTGAGAGAGCGATGGCTCGTCCTTCAGGATAGGTTGTAGATCCTTGATGATGCGTTGGAGAGGTTTTAGTTGGGGGCTGAAGGTGATGGCTAGTGGCGTTCTGTTGTTTTCTTTGTTGGGCCTGTCCTGTAGTAGGTGACTTCTGGGTACTCTTCTGGCTCTGTCAATCTGTTTCTTCACTTCAGCAGGTGGGTATTGTAGTTGTAGGAATGCATGATATTGATCTTGTAGGTGTTTGTCTCTGTCTGAGGGGTTGGAGCAAACTGGATACAATTAACTTAGGCTTGAATAGAGACTGGGAATGGATGAGTCATTACACAAAGTAAAACTATTTCCCCATGGTATTTCTCCCTCCCACCCCACCCCCCACTGTTCCTCTGATATTCTTGTTAACTGCTGGAATTAGCCTACCTGCTTGTCACCATGAAAGGTTTTCCTCCTTTTCCCCCCCTGCTGTTGGTGATGGCTTATCTTAAGTGATCACTCTCCTTACAGTGTGTATGATAAACCCATTGTTTCATGTTCTCTGTGTGTGTGTGTGTGTGTGTGTATATAAATCTCTCCTCTGTTTTTTCCACCAAATGCATCCGATGAAGTGAGCTGTAGCTCACGAAAGCTTATGCTCTAATAAATTTGTTAGTCTCTAAGGTGCCACAAGTACTCCTTTTCTTTTTGAGAAATCTTGCTGTGTCAATCTCTTCTAGGATGTTTGAACACCACCTGGTGCCTGAGCTGTTCTCCTGCAAATCTTACTCGTCTGTATTGGATGATAAATCAATGGAGCAGGTACCTTTTGCTTATTCTGTAAAGCTATGTGTAAAGTTATAGCACTCTATGAATACTAATACTATTAGTAAAAACAATTTAGCTTTATAGGAAAGTTATATAAAAAGTTAGAAATTAAACTAATAGGGTTGTGTGTAAATTAAATGGGGCTCCATAGAAATCACTCAGAAACCTATGGAATGTGATAGAAAATGATATCCTTTCTCTTGAATTTTAAACCATTGTCTAGGACAGTTTCACAATACATGGAACACCAGCCTCAGTTAGGTGACTAGAGTGCGCTGGGGATTTTTCAACATTTTTTTTAGTCAGAAACTGCCAATTCACCAAATCTAAACATTTTCATTAGAGAGGGTTGGCTTTGACAATTTTTTCAACTAAAAACATTTTGAAAGGAAAGTTGCCAAAATGAATCCTTGAAATTTTCTGAATAAAAAAATGCCAGTTTTCTGCTTCAAAAGGACTTTTCATTTTGAAATATTAGCTCAGTGGTTTGAGCATTGGCCTGCTAATAAACCCAGACTTGTGAGTTCAATCCTTGAGGGGGCCATTTAGTGATTTGGGGCAAAAATTAGGGATTGGCCCTGCTTTGAGCAGGGGGTTAGACTAGATGATCTCCTGAGGTCCCTTCCAACCCTGATATTCTATAGTTTAAAAATGGTCAAAATCAAAACAAAATGTTTCAATAATTGACCTAAGCTGATTTTTTTTAAACAAATTTCCAGTTTGCAAATTTTTTTTGTGATTTGTATGTGTCACAATGTGGAGTAGGAAAATGTTTTGAAATCTTGAAAAAAATGCAGGATGGGAAAACTGTTTTCTACCCAGCAATATCTGTGACTGGGTGGGGTCTGATGAGTCACATGTACATATGAAAGAAAAACAAAATCTGTAAAAACCTGCTAGGAGCCTGAGCACAAAGAAGGAGCAATTTATCTCTCCCTCCCTTCTGCTTTGCCTCCTACTGCCTCCAAATCCACAGCTTTGTTTCTCCCTCTCCCCTTTCCATTCTACCACAGTGCTCAGTTCACTACTCCAGATCTTAGCATTGCAAAGGCAAGCACAAAGAGAGGGAGAGGGAGAAGGGGAACCCCCCAACCATACCCATTCAAGCAGTTAGCACCCACGTCTGCAGTACATCCAACTTCCACTGTGTCTGCTTATTGCTATCTTCCCAGAACCATGTAATTGTGACCACAATGAATTGTTGGGTAAGGTCAGCTGGAAGACTATTTTTTCCGGCAATTATTTGAGTCACAGGCCCAAAGAGACTGAGAACAAACCACTATTCTAACATTTGACAGGAATACCCCTGTTATAGAATTGTATAGATAGAATTCTTAATCCAATAGACAACTTGTCATTTTCTATTGAATTCCATAGGACTTATCCATAGGGATAGGCAAACAGTTTGGAAAGTGTAGTACTAGGGCTTCCCACTACAGATCTGCTCTTTTGGAATATCAAAAAGCTTCCATTTATACACTGAGAAAGTCCATAACTACACAGTTAACCATTACCTGCAAAAGAGCCCTGCTTTCTCAAATCTGCTCAATGGCAGGCATCTTTTTATTTTTCCACAAATATATTTTTAAACTTGAATTATATAGGGTTTGTGTGTGTGTGTTCCTTTGGGTTCATAATTTTTGCTGGACCATGTCACATGACATGCCTCATGCCTAGTTGCTCACTTAGTATGATCTTTGCTGTTTCCTTTATGAAGTTGTGTTTACAGCCTCCACCTCTGATCCTTTCAAATGGCTCTCAGAAACTCTTGGTTTCCCATTATCTATCCATCTTGCTTAGTAACTGCAGAGATGTATTACATAGAATGTTTTTTTTTCCAGAGACAAACAATAGATAAGATGCTGTGTGTTGAGGTATAATAAAGACTTCTATCACAAAGAATAAACAACTCAATGAGCAGCAATAAACTTAATTTGCACATTAGATATGCTTTTCCAAGTTCTGACATTTCAGTTTAAAATAATGCTGAAGCAATGAGCCCTATAATTGAACAGCCAAAACTTCTCCAGAGGGAAAACAAAAACAAATGTTCCCTGCAAACAAGATCATTTTTATACCATGTTATTACTCTGTTTTTTTAATACACTTTGTAAATGCCAAATGAAATAATTTTGTTGCTGTTTTTAATGTGATTTTTTGCATACTGTTCCATTAGGATGTATATATGGCGGTATGTTCAATGGTATCTAACTCTCATGAAGTAAGAGCTCCTCAAACACTACACGACTCATTTTATTCACTGCTAGCGGTGCTGTAACATTTTCTCAAATTACACATCGCATTGGTACTAACTGCACTTCCAAAATTTGAATGTGAAAACTATGTTAGCCAGCTGTGGTATGGTAAGGAGGAAAGTTAAGCCTGCAAGCTAGAGAAAATGATTGTGAAGTTACTTAAAATTAGCCAAATCAGAAAAAAAGCTGAGTCACAAATTATGCTGGGTAATCTTTCATTCTTATAACTACTATCATTTCTAATGTTATCTAACAGAGAGAGTATTCTGCTCATAGCTCTGATAATTAAATTCAAAGTTACATGTTTTTAACTTACTTTTCTCCACCTTTTCATTGTTACCAGTTAATGTCACCAGGATGTTTTCATAAGAAACCAATTATATATATTGAGGATTGCAATCATGCTTAATTAACAGCAAGAGAAGTACGATATTTCCCCCAGTTTTTCCTGTGTTGGCAGCTACATTAATGTAATGATTCACCCATCCACAGATCAGCAGGGATTGAACCCAGAATCTTCAGCACCAGTCACAAGCATCCTACTACTGAGCTAAGGAAGTATCCTTATGAGCTGCTAGCAAGAGTACATTATTAACAATTAGGAGGCTCAGCCATGAAATGGAGGACAAGATACAGTTAGGTTTGTCTACGTTGCTATGTCAGCCTTCAGTGCAGTTGCACTAGTGAAAATGCTTAATATAAACATGATTTACATTGATGCAGTGCAATTTGCCTGTGTTTAAAAAAAAAAGTAATGATATTAAAGGAAAAGGTAAAATGCACCATTGTCAATCACAGATGCATTCAGGGCTTGCAGATGAAGTCCCAGTGTAGACAAGGCCTTAGTCAGTGTATCACATTCACAACAGAGAGATAAAGGTCATACAAGCATAATACATTTTAACATGCTTCCCAGAACAGCAATAGGAAGTCAGAGACATTTAAGTTGACAATCTAAAAGTTATATTATAACTACAAAATGGTCAATCTTCCCTTAAAAATACTTTTAGCTTCTCCTGTAGGGTGAAATTCCCCCTTCCAATACAAACCTAGAACCCTGTTTTAATAAGGTAAGAGGTGCATAGGTTGACCTGGCATGCTGCACAGGGGTAAATGTAACCCTTCCCTATGATGAAAGCTTGTTTGTTTTTTATTCTGTTAAGGTTCCCACCCTTTGTGGCTAAGCATTCTATGTGGTATATAAAGAGATCTGGATACTTAGAGTTAAAAAAAACCTGTCCCTTTCTTTCTTACAAATCCTTTAGGATAGGGTGGGAAGGAGCAATTGATGGGGGTCCTGAGCTCAGGGAGTCCCCGAAATATCTGTATCATCTGTGTAAATAAAGTGAAATGGGAAAACATCAGGTCCCTGAGAACATGATGTACCGTAGCCTCAAAATTTCCCTCAGTGGGCCTGTAGGTAGGCAATTACCTGTAAACAGCCCCTTCAGAAAAAATCAGGTATGGCTCATAGGTAGCAGCAATTACTATGTTGACTCCAAAAAGAAAAGGAGTACTTGTGGCACCTTAGAGACTAACAAATTTTCTTTTTGCGAATACAGACTAACACGGCTGCTACTCTGAAACCTATGTTGACTCCATAACACTTTCAATGACCATTCAGATTCTGGAAAACTTCTTTTCATATATTACCCTGGTGGGTGCATTTTGACATATCCCATCAGGTTACTTCAGTCACATTCTCTTAAAACACTTCAGACTGGATTTGTTGAACGCAACCTGACTAGGACAAGTCCATAGTGATGTCTCACAAAGTGACTTTCTTTCAAAGAAGAGGATTAGAAGTTCAACTAATATGCAGTTTGAAATAAAAAATTAAAATGAGAAGGTGTTTTTTTCCTTCACCAAAATGACTTGCTTGGTGATGTGAACATTTTTGATTAGCTGGGAGCTCAGATTACTCCCTCAAGAAGCAAATATTTTTAGCTATTGGAGCAGGTAGTGAAATCACACATATGAATCTGGGAGGTTAAGTGGTTAAAATTCAGGAAAGTAACCAGCAGTGAAGTGTAGGAGATATCACAACTGCTCCTTGTGTTCTTTGGGAGTGTGTGTGTGTGTGTGTGTAGGCGGGGAGCATTTTAATATTAAGAATAGGAAACTCTCTGAAGGGCCTGAGACCACTCCTCTTTCAGCTCTGTGTTGTTTTAGTGTCATGTGCCAAGGTGTTTAACCACAATTGTAATAGAGGGAAGCAGCTTCTTAGCGATTCTGTGTTTTATTAGAGTGAAATTTTTATTCAGCTTCTAAACCAGTCTTTTTTAAAATAGAACAAAACATTAAAACAAAAACAAAAATAATGAAACAATCCAGTTACCAGATTAATTCACTAAATCTCTTTTCCTTAATTTACAGTGGCAGAAATAATCTTTTGTAGCCTGAGATCCAATGTAAGCTATAAATGAGCAGCATTGGTTCAACCCATTGTACATAGTGGAGAACAGAAAGGTGTTCAGAGGCCCACCGCCACTATATTTCAAGTTTCTGGTACTTAGCTTGCAACCTCTTTGTGGCAGGAACTGTCTTTTTGTTCTGTGTTTGTACTGCACCTAGCACAATGGGGTCTTGGTCCAGGACAAGGGCTCCTAAGCGCTACTACGATACAAATAATAAATAATATCTGCTATATATTTGATATAAGTAATCGACTGCCAGATTTCTGTTATTTTGTCAATGTTTTTCTTAGAAGTACTGATTTAAAAATGATATTGATAACCCCGAGGGCCCCGGTGAAAGAATAAGGCTTTGTTGTTAATATCCTCTAAGAATGATACGAAAGCATAGTCACTACCTGTGGGTAGGCCAGACATTTTAACAGTTGCTGCAGCCATCTGGTAGCTCTGTTTCAGTGTAAAGATTTAGTTGAAACCCTGCATCATAACAGTATTATTATGATCTTTGACATCCCGGTATGTTTCATCAAATATGTATGTACAATTCCAATATTCATAAAGCACAAATGAAGACAATAAAATACCTTTCACAATCAGGGTTCCTGAATTCCTGGCAATTCCAAATTGATTCATTGCTATACAAGTGTACACTCCTGCATCTGTTTTGGTAATATTATATATCTTGAGACTGCCATCCTCTAGCATAAAGATCCTAAAAAATATACAGATAGATAAACTTAACAGGATATTGTGCCAACTTCCTATACAGGATCTGTAATAAAAGTAGCATTGCATTGCTAATATTTAAATACTATTATGATGATTATGCTTTCCTACAGCAAACTAAATATATTCTTCACCTCCATCTATTAACTGTCAACGTATAAGGAACATAAAAGTGACAAACCGGAATTGACCATCAATCCATCTAGTCCAATTTTCTATGTCCTTCTGTGTTCAATGTTGGATGTTTCAGAAGAAGAAATAAAACCCCAATAATGCAGCTAATTATGCTATATTATTCTAGAGGGGATTTTTTCCCTGACCCCAGATGGTAAGCCGCTTATGATGTGAAACATGAGGACTGACAGCCTGTGTAATTTTGTCAGTTTTATGAAAAGTTGTTACCAGTCTAGATGAGAGCCTGAAACACCATCTCTCAGACAATGAAAACATAAAATACACAGCTTTGTTATATTGCTCTAAGAAATCACCTTATGAGTGACTATGTTTTACCTTGCTTAGTTATGCACTGATTTGTGAGTATTGACTAGTTTATACTGACTAATATTATGAGAACCTCAAAGATAATGGTGAGATATGTGGAAAGAAAGTTGGAGAAACAGATGCCAGATGAAAGCAGTGATGGTATATCAGAACGGTCTCAAGCAATGTAAACTCGAATTCCTGCATTTTATGTTTCAAATTTTTCACTGATTTTTACCTCTTTGAGTCAACATGGCATTTCAGAGTATAATCAAATGCACATTTTGGCCTAAGTTCTTGCTAGTTAAACTTTTAGGGGGCTTGAGCAAGGACTCAACATTGTGTTACCTCCCAGATGATGAATATGGACAGATAACACTAGACTTTTGCTGTGTCATTTTATAGACATCCACACAATATGCAACCATCCAGAAGTGGGAAAATTAATTTCAAATCTGAGTTAAATGGAGCAATAAATACTGGAAATAAAAACTGAGGGAATTTTCTGGCGGGGGAAGATATAAATCTGATATAAAAACACATTTTACATTAAAAAAAATGTAAGCCTCACAGCCAGGGTGTTCAATGTTAACAACATAAATTTAGATGATTTAACATTTAAACTATTAAAGCAAATGAACAACAACTAGAGTGCAACAGGAAGTTGGCGGTAATATCAAATACATTAAACATATAAAAATTGTATTCCTACATATATTTATATCATTGTGTTTATCTGCATAACATACCATGCGCTATGTTCTACTCTGTTACATGGCTACAATTCTCATTTACTTTATGTAGTTGAGAGCCGTTCTATGTAACTGAATACAGAATCTGGCCCAAGTTTTGATGAAGTACAAATAATTAATTCATCTTGTATGATCACCACACTGTCTGATTTGCGTGGAGCTAGAGACATTATTAAGACTGTGTTCAACTAGCTGTCCAATGAAAGGGAGCTCTCACACCTATGTTTAGTGTGCTGGGTGATCAGCTGTGAGTATAAAAGTTAGCCCTGTGTGGGTATGGAGGAGGAAGGCTTTTCTGTCTGCCACTACTGCTGAATCAGCAGTTCATGTTGTTTATCTCGCACTGTTCATCTCCTAAAAATGTGAATTTTTGGGGGTGGGAGGCAGAAAAGAGGTCCAAATTCTCTGCTGGTGTAAATCGATCACAACTCCACTGAAATCAGGGACGGGAGGGATTTTCCAAGGTCCCTAACTGAATTAGGAGTCCAAGTCCCACTCCTATATCACATAAGTGCTTTAGAAAATGCCATCCATAAATTATACTATACTCAACCTAGTGAACAAAGAAGGATAATGCTAAATCAGCCTAATCTCCCCATGTCATGCTGAGGAACTTTGTAGCTAAAATGGGACCTAATCCTTTTGGAAGCCTGATAGAGGAATGACCCAATTTATTTATTGCTAAGTTGTCACTAGCCCGAGTATAGCCATACTGGGGAGAAAGACATGGCTACATTCGGATCTTACATTAGCTCAGGGGCTTTAACACCAGTGCTGCCCTCTGTGAGACAGCAGGCATCTATTCTTCTCCCCACCTCGGTTCTGGTGCTGATCAGTAAGTCACTTCCCTCCCCCTTTTTCCTGTCCCTGACAAGAGGAAGACATTGTGGGAGGTACTGTGACTGTGTTCTTCCCAGGGCTACTCTAGGGGGTGCTGCAGTTTGTGCACTGTCCATTATACAGGACTATGCCTCAGGCCACACTAGCCCATAGTAAGTAATGATGAAAAGATTACTACACTCTCAAGTCTTTGGATGTCAACACAATCATTGATACACAGCAAAGCCAGGGACAGAAAATATTCCCTTTGAAAAACCAATCAATGTTCTGTGCATCTGCTTGTTATTCCCTATACACAATGTAATTTTATACAGTAATTTTGATTGCCCCTCTATGCCAAAGTATTTGAAAATGTGACATTTGTGAAAAGCAATATGGGGTCTTTTTACAGCACAGCTTGCGTGTCTTCGCTTACAAACTGGGTCAAATGACATCCCTCAGGTTTTACAAGCCAACAGAGTTTGGCCCTAAATTGGCAAGACTTTTATTCTCTCTGCTGCAAGCTTCTCTAGCATTTAAAATGGGTCTACGCCACAGCTGCAGATGCACAGCCATTAGAAAATACGGGTGATAAAATATATTGAGGTGACTAATAAGCAAAGACTATTCATTCTGTATAGTGAAAATCAAAGAATGTTTCACCTGTGGATCACCAGATGGTCACACACTGTATGCCTGAGTTATAACTCAGACTGAGCAGGAGGTCAAGAGTTTAGAGTAATCAGATATTATGTATTTATTATTTGTATTGTGGTAGCTCCTATGAGCTCCAGTCATGGACCACTGTGCTAGGTGCTGTGCAAATACAAAACAAAAAGATAGTCTAAAGAGCATACGAGCTAATTAAATAAAGATATAAATGAATACCTACTGACAGAAAGATCAACCGCTTGGCTATATATAGAATCTTTGCATGCACCAGAGCTATTCAGCACTTTGTATATCAGGGATTGGGAAGTCAAAGGTGGCTTTCTGTTACCCCACTTGTAGGTCAGCAGAGTTCAATTCAGCTCCTGGTGTAATTTGCAGCTCTTCTAAATCACGCTAGGTTGTAATAATGGCCCCCAAACACCATTATGTGAGCACGTAGCAACAGAGCACATTGTGTTGTGAGGAGGTGGTATGAGGAGCATATGGTGTAGATCTAGCTACACCACCTCTGCATAAGCAGAGCATACCCCATGCCACGGCATTCCCCTATATAAGGCCATTTTACATTCCCTTTGTACTGCCAAAGCTGTGTAAAGCAATCTGATAGGGAATTCTAGAATACACTGACACTTATACTCGGGTCTATTCATCAGTGCTTAATTTGTGGCAGGGCTAATCCCCAGCACCTCTAGCCTTGGCAGTGCATAGCCCTGGCACCTATGGGCTTGCTGCATCATTTACGAATATAAAAAATTGCTTGACTCCCAGCACCGAATTGCTTGAGCCCAGAGACCTCTTTGATTACAAATTAAGCACTGCTATTCATTTACAATAGATGTGTTCCATACACACACAATGTTACAAAACAGTCCTCAGCATCCTGCCAACCTTTATTCTAATTAAAGTGTGTTTCAGAACATTACATGGGGACTTCTCACAGGTACTGCAAAAGGTGTAAAGATTTCATTATTAAGACATTCAACACCACATTCTGCCAAAGTGACTGGAGTTTGAAACTCACTCTAATGGAAAATTCCTCAAATTTATGAAGTTAATCCAGCTCAGAGAGAGAGAGAGAGAGATTACTGCTGATGGTCCATTTTCTGAATGTAGCTGTGCAAACTGAGATATTTTTCTATATTCTCTTCTAGAAATCTAGGCCTCCATGGGGTTGAGCACAATGATTAATGCATATTATGCATGACATCTTGGCTACACACTGTTTACCCATTAGGATTGCTCACTGTCCACTCAGATGTTGGTCAGATAATCCTTGACCTAGGCAATCGGTGCTGATACACAAATATTTAAATAATCAGCCAGTTTGAAACTGGACATGCTTTCTCTACTGAACAAAATATATGTTAGCAAAGAGAAACTGTGACAAAAGCTAATGGAAGTTTTAGTGGTTTTAGAATTTGAAGTCACATTACTTAAAAATTAGGAAGCTGGCAGTAAATGGGGGACACAGGCACAATTATTTCAAAGGGTAATGAACACATAATTAGTTAAAAGGAAAGGCAGTTAAAACAAAGAGTGTGAGTTTGTTTCTGGAGAAGGATGCGGATACAGAGCATTGCAGAAAATTAAATACATCCAGAAAAATAAGGGAGTGAAATCTTGGATTTCACTCAGGGGATTGGGCTGGTTGACTTGTTTCTTGTATTTTTTGGTATTTTTTTTATATAGTGAAATTGTGGGCCTGATGCAAAGATCATTGAAGATAATGGGAATCTTTCCACTTACTTCAATTAGCTTTGGATCAAACTCCCTCAGCAAATGATTAGCAAAAAAAGAAGCTGTGAAAAGTGACCCCATTTTGCCTTGTGAAATGCTTACTATAAAACTAACTTTTCACAAGGTTTGGACAGAATGAAGCTTGGTAATAATAATTCTTGTTTACATCAAAAGTCAAGGTAATTCCAAGTACTTGAACAAGATACTAATGTGCATTAATATTTAAAGTTCGATCTAACACAAGTAACCACGGGATACATTTTCTCGTCCAAGAAAGTCAGTAGTTGCCAGCAAATAAACTATCACGTGTCAAAGGACAAAATGAATAAAAGTTAAGGTGAATCAGTTGAAAGCATCTCCATTAAGAGATGTCATGAGACAAGAGGTCAATGAGCTTTTCAAAGATATAATTGGTTTTCTCTTTGAGGCCCTATGTCAGCAAGTTACTTGAGCGCGTGCCTAACTCTGAGCATGAACTAGTCTCAGTGAAGTCAATGGAAAGGCTCACTGGCTTAAAGGTAGTCATATGCTTACTATTTTAATCTGGGTCTGAGCTGTGCTACTGTAGTGTAGGTGAATGACACAAATAGGTGACCATTCCGTGTGGAAATGAAGCAATAAATGAAAATTCTGCTTTATAAACACATAAAATAGACACACACCCACTACAGACTTGAATTAATCCATTATTTCTAGAATTATTGCCTCATCTATGAGATAAACATAATATAAACTCCTATCTCTATAATTGGAATCCTTAGCTCTGGATGCCTATGACTTCACACGACAAAAGAAAATAAAAAGGACTCTGTAAATTTTCAGCTGAGTCCAAATTTTCTTAATGGTCTCCAGTAATAAAAATGGTTTGCCACTTTTGTGCAGAAGATGCAATTATGTGTTCATTACCCTAAGCAGCACCAAAAATGTTCATTAAAAGTAAAGTAAAAGCTTAAGAAATCAAGCTTCACCTAAGTAAAAGCAGAGACGATATGTACAACTTTTAATTAACTGTGCGAAACAAATCATCTCCCAAAGTGATATCTCCTGTGAACAAAAGATTGTTGACAGCTATTTCTCTTGATCTTGAGAGCATGAAAGAATGATATGTGTTTAACAAGGCTGATAGAAAATAAAAGCTGGAAGAGGTAGCAGATGTCAACACATTAGATTTTAAATTGTGGCAGAGGTAATGTGTACCCTGATAAATTATTCAAGGCAAGTTGTGCACTGTTATGTCATTCATTTTACCTATTTACACACTTGCACCCCTGCTTCACCATTGCTGTACTTCAGTGCACCACCAGTCTAATGCCATTGAAATCATTAGTCACACAGGTGTAAAGTTTGACTAACGCTGTAATGAATCAGACTCAATGGTCCAAGTCCTACAGTCTTTACTGTAGCCAATGGGTCTTTTTTCCTTATTAAGGGCTGCAGAATCACAGTGTGTTAATTATAAAAATTGGTGATGATTTAAATCTACTGCAATTAGGACAATGAGGGAGAGAATTGTTTAAACATTAGATCTGAAATGTTGTGTCCAATTTGTATGCACAATTAGCACAAGTGAATGCACAAGTCTGACAGTTGCATGCACAAAGAGGTCTGACTTAAGGAATAGGCACTCTAGGCGTATAACTAGGGACTACAGTACTGGAATTATATGATTAGAATGGAATCTCTGCTTTCATTTTGGGGATGGGAGAGAAGTAATTTTCTAATCCGCAGGGATGTGATAAAAAGCTTTAAACTGTGAATCAATCATAATCAACCCAGCAACATCTGCCTGAGTCTGCAGACAGGCTGGAACAACAGTTGAGACTGGTGTGCACAATCCCAGGCATTTCAATAGATTTTTAACACCAAGACCAACTGCTCTGCTCGGTCTTACCAACATCACCCAAATAGAGGACCCTGTGTGGGAGGAGGGCGCAACAGCAGCACATCCATCCAAGCAGACCAACCCTAGCTGCTGAGATAAGTGACTTTGTCCTCACCCATAACTATTTCACATTTGGGGACAATGTATACCTTCAAATCAGCAGCACTGCGATGGGTACCCGCATGGCCCCACAGTATGCCAACATTTTTATGGCTGACTTAGAACAACGTTTCCTCAGCTCTTGTTCCCTAATTCCCCTACTCTACTTGCGCTACATTGATGACATCTTCATCATCTGGACCCATGGAAAAGAAGCCCTTGAGGAATTCTACCATGATTTCAACAATTTCCATCCCACCATCAAACTCAGCCTGGAACAGTCCACACAAGAGATCCACTTCCTGGACACTACAGTGCTAATAAGCGATGGTCACATAAACACAACCCTATATCGGAAACCTACTGACCACTATTCCTACCTACATGCCTCTAGCTTTCATCCAGATCACACCACACGATCCATTGTCTACAGCCAAGCTCTACGATATAACCGCATTTGCTCCAACCCCTCAGACAGAGACAAACACCTACAAGATCTCTATCATGCATTCTTACAACTACAATACCCACCTGCTGAAGTGAAGAAACAGATTGACAGAGCCAGAAGAGTACCCAGAAGTCACCTACTACAGGACAGGCCCAACAAAGAAAATAACAGAACGCCACTAGCCATCACCTTCAGCCCCCAACTAAAACCTCTCCAACACATCATCAAGGATCTACAACCTATCCTGAAGGACGACCCATCACTCTCACAGATCTTGGGAAACAGGCCAGTCCTTGCTTACAGACAGCCCCCCAACCTGAAGCAAATACTCACCAGCAACCACACACCACACAACAGAACCACTAACCCAGGAACCTATCCTTGCAACAAAGCCCGTTGCCAACTCTGTCCACATATCTATTCAGGGGACACCATCATAGGGCCTAATCACATCAGCCACACTATCAGAGGCTCGTTCACCTGCACATCTACCAATGTGATATATGCCATCATGTGCCCGCAATGCCCCCTGCCATGTACATTGGTCAAACTGGACAGTCTCTACGTAAAAGAATAAATGGACACAAATTAGACATCAAGAATTATAACATTCAAAAACCAGTCGGAGAACACTTCAATCTCTCCGGTCACTCTATTACAGACCTGAGAGTGGCTATCCTTCAACAAAAAAACTTCAGAAACAGACTCCAGTGAGAGACTGCTGAATTGGAATTAATTTGCAAACTGGATACAATTAACCTAGGCTTGAATAGAGACTGGGAGTGGATGAGTCATTACACAAAGTAAAATTATTTCCCCATGGTATTTCTCCCCCCCCCACCAGCCCCTCACTGTTCCTAGACGTTCTTGTTAACTGCTGGAAATGACCCACCTTGCTTGTCACTGTGAAAGGTTTTCCTCCTTTCCCCCCCTCCTGCTGGTGATGGCTCATCTTAAGTGATCACTCTTTTTACAGTGTGTATGATAAAACCCATTGTTTCATGTTCTCTGTGTGTGTATATAAATCTCCCCACTGTATTTTCCACTGAATGCATCCAATGAAGTGAGCTGTAACTCACAAAAGCTTATGCTCAAATAAATTGGTTAGTCTCTACGGTGCCACAAGTACTCCTTTTCTTTTTATGAGGGAAGAGTATCCTTGTAGTCACTCTTTGTGGACAGAAAGTGCCCCCTTTACTATCATTACTCCAAGGGGGTTTGGGGTGACCTTGCTGGAACAAAACTATGCAGGGACCCATGTTGTGGTGTGCCAATAGGCCTAAATTGGTTTAATTCAGCCCTATGCACAAAGTTAGCCATTTGTGAATTTGTTAGCCATTTGTGAATTTAATTATCTGAATTGCATATACAATCAGGGTAACTACATTTACCAATTAGGCCAGGATACCAGATTTTTAAAAATAGGAGCCTAAAAGTAGGCTCAGAAATCCATATTTAGGCACCCAAATTAATAGCCTCTTTTTAAAAAATCAGGTGAATATATTCAGAAGTCAAATGAGAGATGGACTGGATTACAGTGATTTGGATATGTATAACAGAAAACAATAGAAAAATAGAAAAGTGGGCCAAATTCTCAAGTAACTTCACTAAAGCCAGTCAAATTACACTTTAGAAGGTTTAGAGTTAATTTAGAGTTAAATTTGAATGAATTGTGCCTCATGACAGCTTTGGTTTTAGTTAAAAGGTTCTACTGACTTCCATCTTAGATCCAGTTGTTTATATTATATGTTAATGATCTTTGTACTGTTTATCCCATTCAGAGTATTCATTTGTATGCTAATAGTATTGCTATTTAATAAATTATGTTTAAAAGAAGACTTTCTTTATCTGCAGGCTGATATTAATGAGCTTCAAAATCAAATGGCACAATTAACTGCAAACAAAATAAATACCATTAAAACCAACGTTTACTACTTGGATCAAAACAAAGTTACAATATCTAACTGAACAGGGTTATTAAAATATTTAAATAAATAATATTATAAAGCAAACATAATAAGCGATAACACAGCATTGTTCCTTGCTAATTAAAAAGCAAGGTCTCTTATTTTTACTATTTTTTCACATAACCTGGGATGTAGGATCTATGTACAATTTGTGAAAACAAATATTTCTTTTATGCAAATATAGACAGACATCTGAATTGAGTTTTACTGAATGATAAAGCTTCCAGGCAAAATGCAATATGGTGAGGAAACTAAGTTTCCATAAAAGATAAGTTAGTAGAGTCCCCCATTTCATCATACAGAAGAACCAAACACAACCCATAAGGTCATTTGTGTAGTGACCTGATTTAATTTTTTCTAAGGAAAAAAAAAAGTATAGTGGGGTCCATTGTTAACCAGCAACTCACTGTTCAGTACAAAATACACATGACACAAAGCACCCTGATGCACCTGGATAAATCACAGAACCATCAAAAAGTAGGACTGGAAGGGACTTCAGTAGGTCATCTAGTCCAGTCTCCTGCACTGAGGCAGGACTAAGTATCATCTGGAGCATCTCTGACAGGTGTTTGTTTAACCGGTTCTTAAAAACCTCCAATGATGGAGATTGCACAACCTTCCTAGGTAATTTGTTCCAGTGCTTAACTATCCTGACAGTTAGGCAATATTTCCTAATGTGTAGCCTAAATCTCCCTTGTTGCAATTTACGCTCATTACTTCCTCAGTGGTTAAGGATAATAATTTATCTCCCTCCTCTTTATAACAACTGTTTATATATTTGAAGACTCATTATCCTGTCTCCCCTCAGTTTTCCCTTCTTCACACTAAACAAACCCACTTTTTTCAATCTTTTCTCATAGGTCATGTTTTCTAGACCTTTCATCTTTTGAGGGGGTTCTCCTCTGGACTTTCTCCAATTTGTCCACATCTTTCTCAATCTGTGGTGCCCAGAACTGGCCACAATACTCCAGCTGCATCCTTAACAGTGCTAAGTGGAATAGAAGAATTATTTCCTGTGTCTTGCTTACAACACTCCTATAATAAATCCAGGATGACATTGCTGGAGTGTTCTCTGCTCCTTGAAGTCTTTAAACCATGATTTGAGGACTTCAATAGCTCAGACATAGGTGAGAGGTTTATCGCAGGAGTGGGTGGGTGAGATTCTGGGCCTGCATTGTGCAGGAGGTCAGACTAGATGATCATAATGGTCCCTTCTGACCTTAATATCTATGAATGTATGTTTGCTTTTTTTTTCTTTTGCATTATTGACTCATATTTAGTTTGCGATACATTATAACTTCCAAAATCTTTTTCTGAAGTACTCTCTCCTAGGCAGAGATTTTCTGTTTTGTATTTGTGCAATTGATTATTCCTTCCTAAGTGTAGTACTTTGTGTTTGTCCTCATTGAATTTCTGTCTATTTATTTCAGACCATTTCTTCAGTGTGTCAAGATTATTTTGAATTCTAATCCTGTCCTCCAAAGCACTTGCACCCCCTCCTAGCTTGGTATTGTCTGCAATCTTTATAAGTGTACGCTCTGTGTCATTATCCAAATCATATTGAAGATATTGAGAAGAAATGGACCCAGGATGGATCCCTGTGGGACCCTACTCAATATGCCCTTCCAGCTTGACTGTCAACCATTGATATCAGCTCTCTGAGTATGATTTTACAACTAGTTGTGCACCCCTCATAATAGGTTAATTTAGGATATATTTCCTTGGGTTTGCTTTCCTCTGAGACGGTCTTGTGGGCCTTATTAAATTCAAGATATATCACATCTACTGCTTCCCCCATCTCCACAATGCTTGTTACCCTGCCCCACTCCTAACACCAATTTCCTCTCTTTATGACTGCCCCAGCTCCTCCCCTATCTGGGCTTCATCAGTAAGTAGGCCTTATCAGCCATGACTCTCCTTGAGGTGCACCCTGTCACAGGGTTAGTTGGCCCTTTCCACTTGGTCAGTCCTTGTGTAGCGTAGACATCCCATCACCATACCACATAAATAACTGGTTTAAAGGCCACTGACTGAAACTCCATTAAAGGTTTAACTCAGCCTGAATAAAACCATTACTCAGCATCCCCAAATTCCTGTTGTCTCCCACTCCATTAATATTGGCTATCTATAGCATATCCTCACCCCCAATCCACTGCTCTAAACCGCAACTCCCCATCCTGGTCTTTTCCTAAGGGGGAAACTGGGCTCCATGTGAGCTCACACTATGTACACTATATACTCTGCCCCACAGTTCAGACTATGGAGGTGTGAATAAATGTGTGAACCAAAGTGCTGTGATGTAATTACAGCATGGGGATACTGTGGGTGTGAAATAAGTTTTCTAGTTCACCTTAATGTAGTCCTGTTAGAAGATGACTAATTAAGAACTAATTAAGATTAAGACTAATTGTAATTAAGATGACAACTAAGAACCTTTGTGTTTGCACATGCAACATCCACATGGAGGAGTTACAGCTCAATACTTTGCTGAGCATTGATATTCACACCCCTGTAGTCCCAACTGCAGAACAAGCTCTCAGTATTAAGGCTCATCCACACTAGTTATGTCCCCACTTTCTGTCTAGCCCCACCCTATCTTCTCATTCCAAGAGAAGACTAGGAAACTGTGCCAGGGTACTTGCCCAACGTCAAAGTTGTGACAATGTGACAATATGTACAATACTTAGCACCTCGGGTGTCTGTGAAGGATCAAATTAAACAAACTGCAAATAGAGATAACATTCCATCCTACAAATGAAAAATAACTAGCCAGTCTACTCAAAGAAAAATCAATAAATATAGAAACCACAAGCAATTCCTGCAAAAGTACACCAAGGAAGCCAACGGCTGTTCCCCCCCCCCCCCCCCCACACACACACACTCACTCACTCACTCCTTTTTCAGACAATCTGTGTAGGAAGAATAAAATACTCCCAACTACTAATTTAGCAATCAATATTACGCAGCATAGCTAATCAATGACCAATTCAAGTGTCACCAACCTGTTCAGTACCACCCACCCAGCTGACTGCCACCTTATTGAAAGCTGCAGCTACAGTGAGAAGATTACCTTCTATTAGCACCAGGGAGGAGGAATAATCCTCCCATGCTGTCAACAGTCATACACCAAAACTCATAGTCCGGCCGAGCGAGGTCAAAGGCTTCTTCAGTATGGTTATCCCATGTGAAGGGGGCACAGTGAAATATAGTCCTTACAGACCTGGGAACCTGAGCCAAGAGTCCACAGTAGGAAGAAATATAATATAGCTTTCTACTGAGAGGGAAAGAATCGGCTTCCGCTGGTTGTTGAATTCTATAGTGAAAGTAGAAGTGTAAATGTCAAATATAATTGTCAGAAGGATAGCCTGGCAATTTCCCTTATTTACTACTAAATCCTGCTGTTTTTGAAAGACATTAACAATGCAGGAGCTCCAGAGAAAATCTCACTTACCCTCTGACAGAGTGCTATTATTAGATCTAATTCCACCATTGATCATTATTTTTCATGATGTTTCAGGCATTATTATGAGTTCAGATACAGCCACTGATAAGACTAAACTCAGTCCTGATGTAAAGTTAGACCATTAATACAGGACTTAAGTGGGATTTAAATGGTGAAGTGAGCCTTATGTGACCCTTTGTGTGGGAGTGAATTCACTCCCAGAGAGATTCTTCCTTCCTCCAGGACATACTTAGAGTCAATATAAAATCGAAACTGTTGCTGTCTCACAAATATTCCATATTTACTGTCTGTACAACCAGCAAGTAACATTTATCCACATCTCAGACGTAAAAGGCCTGGACACTTACTGTCATGAATACTTTGTCTACAAACACACACAGTCAACTGCATGTGCAATTTGGTGCACTAATATCTGTTCATGCAGTTGAAAGATTCCAACACCCAAATAATGAAATATTTATAATGCAATCACACTGGTCAAAATGGAATTTGTGAATGAAAATTCTAGCATCCCTAACAGTGGGAGAGGGACAGAGGACGAGAGGCAAACAGGCAGGTCTGCATTTCTCTCTTATGAGGAACTCCTTGTTGCCATCAGTCTTCCTGCCTGATTTCAATATTTGACTCTCTCTTTCTTCCTCTCCTCACAATTTCCCACACTCATCCTTGTGATTTCAGATTGGTACTGATGACCCATTCAGCCCCTTAGTTGTACACCAGACCCTCGCCCTCACTTCTTCATTTGACCTGCAGCTCTGGTTCAACGCTCCGACTCCAACAGGGCCATTAACTTGATTTGGTCTCCCATCAAGCACTGTTCTTTCTCTGATCTCTCTGTTGCTGAATTCCCCATCTCTGACCAGCACCTAGCCTCTTTCAGCATCATTTTTCAGCCCCACACTCATCCCCTGCCATGAAGCCTTTCTATGACTTCCAACCCAACAGAACCAATGACTTCTCATCAGTGTTCAGCCCTCTATTCTGTGCCCTCTCTTCCCTTTCTTTTATTGATATGATTGTCAGTTTTCTTCATTCCTCACTTTCCTTCACTTTTTCCACTCTCTCTCATCACAAAGTCAGCCCTGCCAACCCCCAGCCCTGGCTCACCCCCAACATCTGCTTCCTCAGCTCTTGCTCTCATGCTGCAGAGCATCTCTGCTAGCAATCCCATGACAGGGCTGATTTCTTCCACTTCATATTTGTTCTTTCCTCCTTTAGTTCTACCTTCTTGCTAGCTAAACAATTCTACGTCTCCAACTTAACAGAATCCCCCACCCGCAATCTCAGCTGACTATTCACAGCATTTGACTCACTCCTCAACCTGCCCCCAACTTGTGCCTCCACTTCTTTCTCTGCACAGGATCTCACTGACTTCTTCTGAAAGAAAACTGACAAAATCTGACATGCCCTCCCCTCAGGCTTCCCTTCCTTTCCCCCTTTCCCTCTGACAACTTTTATTGTTATTATTTTTATTACTGTATCACCTAACAGCTCCAATCATGGACCAGGACAACATTGTGCTAGGCGCTGCACAAACACAGAACAAACACACAGTCCTTGCCCAACGTAGCTTGCAAATTGTGCGTAAGGCAAGATAAAACACATGGATACAGACAGACCACTGAATACAAGGAAACAAGGAGACAATATTGGTGATAGGCAGTGGTCATAAAACTCCAGCAGCCTAATTATTGTCATGTTTTTTGGAGGCATTATGGGAAGGGAGAGTTCTGAGTACTGTAGCATTGTAGCTATGCAGATATTTATAGGAAGCCTCTCCCAAGCATGAGGGGCACCTATTCTTTCTCCATAACATCGCTAATATGTAGTCTTTCCTATCCATCCGCACAGCTAATACTCTCACCCATGCTCTTGTCATCTCATGTCTCAGTTAATTCAAGATCCTTTTTTTGGACCTTAACAATTTAAATCTTTCCCCATTCAGTCCTATTCTCCATGGTTCTGCAAAGATCATTTTCCTAGCCCATTGCTTTGATCAGGTCAGGCCTCTCTTTGCATCCCTCAACTGGCTCCCCCTTCTCTGTTGCATCAAACATAAGCTAACTATTTTCACTTTCAAGGCCCTTCCTGACCTTTCTCCACCTACCTTATTATCTTATGTTGACTTCCACCTCCAATTATCCCATGATGCAAGCCTCCATTGACCATAAACATTCACAATATTAATTCATTACCCTCCTTAAAACTCTCCTTCTCCATGATGGAGAGCTCCCAATTATGGATCGGATCTAAAGCCCATCAAAGTCAATGGAAAGATTTCATTTGGCTTTGGCTCATGCCCTAAATATCAATTATATTTATATTCATGAATCAAGGGCTGAGTATGAAGCTCAGAAAGAGTGAGAGAGGGCTCATCAATGACACTCACAGGATTTGAGCTTGTTACAGCTCCATATGAAATGGTAAGAGTGACAGATTGTTTGTGACATTGTCAGGATGTACTGCATCCCCCCTTGGTATAGCTCACCTTAATAAGGCTCCCAGGGCTGAATCTGAACTTCTTTTATTTTTTTTAACAAAGACAACACACAGAAGGTAAATTGTAACATGTCAATTATTATGCAGGTTGTCAGTCTTCCTTAAGCATGAGAACATATGGTTCATTTGCCTATTTGACGTTCACACTAGCTGCTGTACTAAACACGTTACATTAAGATGTAGTGATATAAGATAAAATTAGGTTTATTGGCTTGTTCCATTATGAAGCTCTCTAAGGAGGGGGAAGGTGAAGAAAAGGCTCTTTTCTTAATGCTTTCTGTTGCACTATTATTTTAATATCAGCAGGCTGCTAACATTTCATTGGGTCAAGTAGCTATCTGGGTGCCGTTCTGCATTCTCATTAAGTTTCAGTGCAGTGGCTTCAGATGGAAAGAGCAGCAAAGGAAGAAAGGGGAACAATGAAACAAAAGTGATAGGATACGAAAAAAAGGAGGATCTTCCCCTTTCTTTTCCTATTATCTCTGCTCATTCTTCTCCTATTATCAATAAATATTTCTGTTCTATATTTGCAGGGGGAGGAATTAATGATTTAGTCATATCATATGAAAACAGTTTTTTCTGTTTATAGTATCTCAGCTGGGTGTTAAACAGCAGCTACTAATATTAGTCATTTTTAAATCAGCAGGTTCAGATAACTTGAATGCAAGAGTTTTAAAAGAGCTGACTGAGGAGCTCAATGTTGATTTTCAATAAGTCTTGGAGCACTGGAGAAATTCCAGAAGACTGGAAGAAGGGCAATGTTGTGCCAATATTTAAAAAAGAGTGAAGACGATGACTGCGGTAGTTATTGGCCTGTCAGTCTGGAATTGATGCCAGGCAAGATAATGGAGCAGCTGATATGTGATTCAATTAATAAAGAATTAAAGGGGAGGCAATATAATTAATGCCAATCAACATGGAAAATAGATCTGTCAAAGTAACCTGCTATCTTTCTTTGAGGTAATAATTCTGATGTAATATACTTAGATTTCTTTAAAGTGTTTAACTTGGTATCACATGACATTTTGATTAAAGAACTACAGCAATATAAATTCAACATGGCACACATGAAATGGATTAAAAGCTTGCTAACTCAGAGAACTCAAAATGTAATTGTACATGGGGAATTGTACATGGGAGTGTGTTTATGGTGAAGTCCTGCAGGGATTGGTTCTTGGTCCAATGTTAATTAACATTTTTATCAATGATCTAGAAAAAAACATAAAATTATTACTGATAAAGTTTGCAACTGAGACAAAAATTAGAGGCGTGGTAAATGATTGATTGATACAGAGCGATCTGGATTTCTTGGTAAAATGGGTGCAAGCAAACAATATGCCCTTTAATATGGCGAAAGATAAATGTGTATATCTAGGAACAAAGAATGTGGTCATACTTATTGTATGGGGGACTAAAAAGATTTGGGGCATGTGATGGATAATCAGCTGAACATGAGCTCCAAGCACAAAACTGTGGTCAAAAGTGCTAGTGTGATCCTTAGATGCATGAATAGGGGACACCTCAAATAGGAGTAGAGAGGTTATTCTACCTCTTAATTTGGCACTGCTGCTACCATTCCAGAGCACTGTGCAGTTCTGGTGACCACAATTTAAGATAGGTGTTGAAAAATTGGAGAAGTTTTAGAGAGGGTAATGAGAATGATTACAGTCTATAAGTATCTACATGGGGAATAAATATTTTATAATGAGCTCGTAAGTCTAGCAGGGAAGTATAACAAAATCCAATGGCTGGAAGTTGGAACGAAACAAATTCAGTCTGAAAATAAAGTATACATTTTTGACAGTTAGGGATATTAACCATTGGAACTATTTACCAGGTTCATGGTGGATTCTCCATCATTGGCAATTTTTAAAACAAGATTGGATGTTTTTCTAAAAGATAAACTCTAGAAATGTTTGAGGGAAGTTTTAAGGCCTGTGTTATAGAGGAAATCAGACTAGATGATCACAATGGTTCCTTCTGGCCTTGGGATTGATGAATCTCTCTTCTCTCTCATCATCATCACCCATTAGTGAACATAAGAACGGCAATAGTTGGTCAGACCAATGGTCCATCTAGCCCAGTATCCTGTCTTCTGACAGTGGCCAATGCCAGGTGCTTCAGAGGGAATGAATAGAACAGACAATCGTTGAGTGATCCATCCCTTGTCATCAACTCCCAGCTTCTGGCAGACAGAGTCTAGGGACATTCAGAGCATAGGGTTTCATCCCTGACCATCTTGGCTAATAGCCATTGACAGACCCATTCTCCATGAACTTATCTAATTCTTTTTTGAACCCTGTTGTATTTCTGGCCTTAGCCTTGCCTGGAGTCTTTCAGTCTCCCTCCACCCCAGCACTCAGGCAGAGCTAGTGCTCCTCCTACTGTGCAATCCTCCCTCTTATCTTAAGGGAAAGAGAAACTGATAAGGAAAGAAAAATGATTGAACCTAGAGACAAATCTTGGAATAATCTGAGCAATTTCCCAACATTCTTGTGAATGGACTTTTCAGACAACGTTTTTTGTCACAGTCTTTGGATTTGGGTGTCGGTGTCTTTGGGTTCCCTCATTCCTTGCTGTTAGACCAAAGGCCCTATTTCTGGAAACACTTCTGCAAATACTTAGTTTTTCATTTGTGAGCAGACTCACTGATTCAATGACACTATTCAGAAGTGCAAAGTTAAGCATGTGGAGAAGTATTTGTAGAATTTAGCCTAAAATTATACATAATTCACAGCAAACAGGATAACAATAGAGTCATTAACAGATAAATATATTATCAAGGTCTATAAATCCCTTCTTCTTACATATTTTTGCCACAAAACATCATTTGCCATCCTTCCATATAAAGAGAGAAGCCACTGTGCTCATACAGTGAAATATAGATTTACAACACAAATACTCATTACTGTTATCAGCATTCCCTTGAAAGAGATGTAATGATGATGTTGTCAGTTTAGCAGAGTATGTTAAATGTTTAGTGCTTTCTGCTAGAAGAAAAATCAAGGTGATTCTGTCCAGCAATCTGAGATTTTGCATGCATTTTCATACCTCAATAGGTGATTTCAGAATGAGCAATACATGGGCACTGGAAATAGGCAGGCAAATCTATGTATTTGATTTCTGTCAGTTCACTTGTTAGCTAAGAATAGAACTGAAGTGATTAATCAAATTTAGCAGATGCGGAATCAGTTCCATTGGTTCCCTAAATCAAATTAGAATGTCATGAAGAGATAAGCTTAATCTGTATTCATGTTGATTTACAGTGATACTGCCTAAGATATCTAAAAATGTTCCGACTGCTAATGCCAATACTTCAACTGCTCTCTTTAAAAACTAGAAGGGGAAATGAACTTTCTTCTTTACAAGTATACACGCACTGATAAGATCCTGGGTTAAAGGGAAGCATCAAAGCTATGAAAAATTACTAACGAAGGAGGAGCAAGGCTAAATGAGAACATACTGAAACCAGGCCCCAAAACTGAAAATACACAAACCCAAACTATTTTGTAGGTGCATATATGTTCATTGAACATTTTGTTAGAAAAACCCAAAGCCAGAAGTGCTGAAATACAGTGAGAATGGTTGTTCCTATGTAAAACTGTAAAGTCAGCACAGAAGGTCCCATCCCTCCCCACTGGTAGCAGAGGGTGCATGAGGCAATGTGGTTTATTGGCTGGGTTACTAAACTAGGTGTCAGGAGCCCTGGGGTCTATTTCTTTCTGTCACTGCTCTCATGTGTGACCTTCAGCACATCACTTTGCCTTTTCTTTGCTCCTCAAACCCTTTGTTCGATATTTCAACGTTTGTTTTCATCACAAATCAAAGCAAAACACTGATATTTTGAATTATTTTTGTGAAACAGACATTTCAAAAAGGAAATGTTGAAATGGTTTGTTTCACCATTTTCAATCAAAATGAAATATTGTGACATTTTGACATTCTGAAATCAAAATATTTCATTTCCGTTTGTTGAACTGACCGGAAATGCTTCATTTCAAGTCAGTTCAATAATAATCTGCATTTTCCCATTATGGTGCATTGCTTCTTGGGAGCTGTAGTTTAAGAGCCTGAAGCCCCTAATCTCCCCTGAAGGCCACATACCCTGGCCAGACTACATCTTGCATGATGCATCTGAAATCATGTGATTCCCATGATGTACCATGCAGCTTGGTCAGAAGGGAGTCTGCATTGCATTGTGTGAGATGTAATTCTCCAGGGAGCATAGTAGCCATTGGTGAACAGGAGAGAATGGGGGCCTGACCTACAAGAGACATAAGGCAATGTGCTGATAGGGAACTGCACTTTAATGTTTTCTTGAACTGATTCAAAACTAAATATTTTGAGTCAGTTAAACAAAATGAAATATTACACTTTGGGTCAATTCAACCAGAAACAAAACATTTTTATTTTCTCCACACACAAACACAAAAGATATGTTTCTGGCAAAACTGAAATGTTTTGATTTTGTGGAAACTGCATTTTCCCTTGGCATATATGTTCACTGAAAGTTCCTGACCAGCTCTTCTGTCTTGTCTATTTAGAATGTCTCTGTACAGTGCCTGGCACAATTGGCTCTGATTTTGGTTTGAGTCTATAGGTACTATTGTAATACATATAAATAAAGCCTTAGGGGCTGAGGGCTGGCCCAACATCAGTCTGGTTGATGACACCTGGTTGAGGTGTTCCCTGAGTTGTGCAACACACAATACTTCTGTGCTGTAGGACTGGACCTAATACTTGTAGGGTCAGGGTTAAATTTTGTTAGCAAACATGCAGGTGGTTTACACTGTTGCTGACTATCTTGTATCTGTTCTATGAACAGTGAATTTCAGCTTTGAGGTCTCTCAACACAGCATCTTCCATGAGCACTAAATTCATTAAAAAAGAAAATCTTTGCCTTAAAATGGAAACTTATGATCCCTTTCTTCCTCCTCCGTGGTATCTATGTTTGGTATTTTTTTCTAGCTAAAAAAACACCTGAAACATAGTATCTTTTCCCTCTTCCTCAAATAGCAAAAAACAACACCCCCCTTCCAAAAGAAACCTCCAAACCACCCAAAGCATCAACAGCAAACGAAAACCTAAGGAGACATGTCTACTCATCAGATGTTATACATGTTTTAACTTTTGACATGCTGGGCCTGACCGGGGTCCGAGTCACATCACTGTAAATAAGGACCAATTGCATCAAGACCAAATGTATTATTTTAGCATAAAAATGGTGTAAATGAGAACAAGGCCCTTATACTCTCACAATATTGTGCAAGCTAGATCTTTCCAGACACAGGGAATTGATAATATCTGTACATCAGAACGCAGAGCCTTGGAAGAACCCTCCTGCTTAGAAGGCTGTTGGCATAGTTCAAATGCAATACCTTGCTATAAACAGATTGAAATCCTTTACTTAATGAACTTCTGAGTCACTACACACCATGTTGGAAATGGAAGATCTCTCTGAGTTTAAGACTCCAAGGTCAGCTGTAAGATTTTAGCAATTACTGGATAACCTTTATTAGGCAGCGATAAAAGTCTGCAATGACAACATCTGTTCAGTTGTCTACATTTTCTTTAGATAGGTTATTAAAAGCCAGCATCTAATTCTTCTTTTCAAGGATTTCCACATATTCCTCCTCTCATAAATGGCAATAATGTGCATGGTAAATACTGAAAACCTTATATAAAATAATGGTGAAAGTCTATCAAGTATTGGAGCTTTGATTTTGGATAGTTAATGTCCCTCATGTCTGTAGTGATGGAACTGGAATAAAATTTTAGCTTACAAGTCAGACTGGGAACAGATATTGTAAAATAATGCTTCCCTTTGTAGATTGCTAGACTGATTTTTTGTCCAGTTGCATTGTTTCCTAAAAAATAAAATAACATAAACAAATCTGGAGTTTTAAAATTATGAATATTTTTATTACTGATTATTAATGCATTGAAGCAGCTTACAATTAATATAATCCTTCCTCTTGACTTATTAAATGATTTATATGCTTTACCTCAGCAGGCTTCCTGTAAGAGAAGGGGGAGTGATTCACACATGTATGTATGTGTTTACAGCATTTTGGGATCCATTACACTTGTATTCAGGAAATAGCATCTCTCACAGATGACCAACTGGGATAAGATTCCCATCTACCAACTTGTTTCAGCTGAAAATAACTTGTAATATATAGCAAAGTTTTCATTAGGTCCTGATCCTGCACCCTTGAGGTCAATGGCAAAGCTCCTAATGACTTGTGCAGGATCAAACTCTAGAGTTCAAAACTTGCTTTATCTGAGGTATAAATCACTCTTCCCCCCACCCCATTTCCGCATTATTCACAGTTTAATCAAACATCTATAATCAAGGTTTGAAAATACTCTTATAGACAGAACAAGAAGGTGGATCTCAGTTTATTAGTCAGTTCTGCCTAATAATCTCTTTGTTTTTATATGTAGGAGATAAAATAAATAAGAGGTAACATTTTCAGATCATGTGATATTAAAAAAGGAGCAGCTGTACATAATAATACTATGCACAGCCATCAGAAATAGATCAAATCATGAGCAAGCACACAGTGAGGGGAAAATGAGTGTCTTTTCTCCTTTAGGGCAAAATATTCTCCAAAGGTTTGGTAGCCCCATCTCCTTAACAAAGGATTTAATTTGTCTAGATCATCCTAAAGGAGCTATGTGGTTTGACTTATTTAGCAACTTGTCCATCATCGCATTCCTGTCAGAACTGTGAATTTTTTCTCAGATAATATGATGACCAGCTTTTCAGAAAGTTTAGAAATGGGGTCCGTGGAGATTATAAATGTTGCACAATAGGAAAAGAAACTCAGGTAACCTTTAGTTAAAGTAGTTCAGATTTATGTGTCCTGCTAGAATTAAAATATACATATAAAAAGCTAGAGGGGATGTTTCCCCCCTTTTTTTATAAGTAAAGATACATATGATTTTGCTAGGTGAGAAAAAAAAAAACCTGACAAGTCCTCACTTCATTTTCTGTATGCTACCTCATATGCTATGGTACTTCTGGAAGAGTTCTACTACAGAAAATTATTTCTATCATCTTTAAAATTGCGGCAATAGCTACTTTATCATTTACCAATCAAGAGAAGGAGCAATTTACAAGAGATTGTTGGTTATTATGTTACCATATGTCCAAATGATACGCTTTAACTGCATGGGAGGAATGGGGGACTGGTGAATTCAAACACCCAACTATTGCCTTTTTAATGGAAATTATACTTCTTTGGCTTATTTTAGTGAAAGTGCCTGTGTTTAGTGTTCTGGACGGATGTCCATACATGCACGATTATTATAATTATTATTAATAATTTAACATTAATAATAATTAATCTATAATTATGATAAAGATATATAAATTAAACATACATGCACACAGCCATAATATTTACTTGGACTTATATATATATAACATGTTCATGCACATGCAAATCAGATGGGACCCTCATTGCCAGTGCAGACCTTGGTGTTGTAAAGTTTAGGCTGTCTTTATCTCCTTATTACTGTACATAAGGAAGCCCAATCATTCTCGCTGCATATTATAGAAGTAGCATTTTGGCCAGGGACTTACTTACTTTTAGATTATACACTATGTTCAACCATCTGAAAGATCTGACTAAACACTAATTAAAACGATACTATGGTAAGTAATAGCTGAATGTTTTCCCCATAATTTAAAGATTGCTTCTTTGCTATTGTCTCAAAGGAAAAATAATTAGGAACTTCTGTTGTATAATAGCATCTTATATTACAGTCTCTGGGCCATGCTGTCTACTGACTTTATCGTGTGTAATGATTTGCATCTGTGCAAAGTAGATGCAAAGTGCTCTCTTTTTGATTTGGTGGTGTTTTACACTCACTTTGTACAGGTGTAAATGACTACACAATGTGCAAACAAACGGAGAATCAGGCCCTCTGTTCCTATACTTAAAGCCATTATACACAATTGCAATATTGAATATGGAGACACATCTCCACATTGCACATTTGGTTGGTGTAATGCCAATAAATTATAATGTAAAAGAGTTCCAGAGTAGCAGCCGTGTTAGTCTGTATTCGCAAAAAGAAAAGGAGTACTTGTGGCACCTTAGAGACTAACAAATTTATTAGAGCATAAGCTTTCGTGAGCTACAGCTCACTTCATCGGATGCATTTGGTGGAAAAAACAGAGGAGAGATTTATATACACACACACAGAGAACATGAAATAATGGGTTTATCATACACACTGTAAGGAGAGTGATCACTTAAGATAAGCCATCACCAGCAGCAGGGGGGGGAAAGGAGGAAAACCTTTCATGGTGACAAGCAAGGTAGGCTAATTCCAGCAGTTAACAAGAATATCAGAGGAACAGTGGGGGGTGGGGTGGGAGAGAGACGTCAAGAATTATAACATTCAAAAACCAGTTGGAGAACACTTCAATCTCTCTGGTCACTCGATCACAGACCTAAGAGTGGCTATACTTCAACAAAAAAGCTTCAAAAACAGACTCCAACGAGAGACTGCTGAATTGGAATTAATTTGCAAACTGGATACAATTAATTTAGGCTTGAATAGAGACTGGGAATGGATGAGTCATTACACAAAGTAAAACTATTTCCCCATGTTTCAGAGTAGCAGCCGTGTTAGTCTGTATTCGCAAAAAGAAAAGGAGTACCGGTGGCACCTTATAGACTAACAAATTTATTAGAGCATAAGCTTTCGTGAGCTACAGCTCTCTTCATCTGATGCATTTGGTGGAAAAAACAGAGGAGAGATTTATATACACACACACAGAGAACATGAAACAATGGGTTTATCATACACACTGTAAGGAGAGTGATCACTTAAGATAAGCCATCACCAGCAGCAGGGGGGGGAAAGGAGGAAAACCTTTCATGGTGACAAGCAAGGTAGGCTAATTCCAGCAGCTCCCACCCCACCCCCCACTGTTCCTCTGATATTCTTGTTAACTGCTGGAATTAGCCTACCTTGCTTGTCACCATGAAAGGTTTTCCTCCTTTCCCCCCCCTGCTGCTGGTGATGGCTTATCTTAAGTGATCACTCTCCTTACAGTGTGTATGATAACCCATTGTTTCATGTTCTCTGTGTGTGTGTATATAAATCTCTCCTCTGTTTTTTCCACCAAATGCATCCGATGAAGTGAGCTGTAGCTCACGAAAGCTTATGCTCTAATAAATTTGTTAGTCTCTAAGGTGCCACAAGTACTCCTTTTCTTTTTTTTTAATTTAAAAGAGTGTTATGGAAATTTAAGTATAGATAACAGGATTTATTAATGCTGAGATAGATAGCTAGATAGCTAGATAGATAGATAGATGTTTCCGTGTATGGGTGATTGAAAATCTTAGGTAGATCTCTCCTTAAAATCTTAGGGTATGTCTACACTGCAGCTGGGAGGGATGATTCCCAGAGCCAGTAATCAGACTCATGCTAAATCTGCTCAAGCTAGTGTGCTAAAAATAATAGCAGTTTAGCTGTAGCAGCACAGGCTGGTCAGCCAAGCTAGGACCCAGGGTGTCAGGCAGACATGAACATGGGTGGTTCAAGGTAAACAAAGGAGTTTGTGGTGGAGGACTTCTGCAGAAGGGCCAGCACATGGCAAGTGACTCTACTGCTTTGCTGATCCACTGGCAAAATCTCCTTGCTTAAGTATTAAAGGCACAGACAGTGGATAATGATATAGCCATGGGTCACAGTACAGCCTATAAAGCTACTGTGCAGTTGATCTGGAGCCAGGAGGTAGATTTCATCCACTCAAAGCTCCACTGAACTCCCTACCATGAAGCTGATTCAATCAGGCTTTGTATGGGATAAGAAGAGATGGCCCAGAGACTATTGCAATGCTATAGCTGTTCAAGAAAGCAAAACATGTGTCCACAGACAGAATTTACAGTTACCCAAATATATTAAACCCAGCTTTGTTGTCAATCAGCTTTTTATCTAGAATGGTATGGCTAGAGTTCATATGAATAGGCCTGCAGCATTCGAGTATTCCAGCAATGAGCTGTCAAAAATGATACTTAGTCAACCAATGTTCAGATACCAGAAAAAAAAAAACAAAAAAAAACCAAAAAAAACCCCAAACAGCTCAGCAATCAGTTTACTGAAGTACCTTTTGTTTTGTCGCAGAACATTGGTGCCCTTTTTCCAGTTGATAACTGCCCTGGGAGAAGCATTTGGTTTACATTCAATGGTAACTTCACCCCCAACTTGAGCAACTGACATTTGTTTCACAGGATTTTTGGAAAAATCCGGGGCTGAAGCTTCAAAAAAGAAAAGAAAAGGAAAAAAATGAAGAAACTCATGATATAGCTAACAAAGTAAATTAATTTTCTGAAATTTTCTCTCTGCTGAGCATAGTTGGTGAATCCAATTGCCTTTTTGCCTTTGCAGATTTGAATTCATGTTTTTTATTTGAACTCTAGGAACTTAAATCTGTTTAGAGGTTTTGTATTTATATTGCCTTTTGTGAATTTTGTCCACCTGGAAACAAAAGGATTAGACAGGTTTCAGAGTAGCAGCCATGTTAGTCTGTATTTGCAAAAAGAAAAGGAGTACTTGTGGCACCTTAGAGACTAACAAATTTATTTGAGCATTAAATAAATTTGTTGGTCTCTAAGGTGCCACAAGTACTCCTTTTTTTTTTTCTAAAAGGATTAGAATAACCCAACTTTCTGTGGTAGGCTTTGCTTAGGACAGTCTGAGGACTGGAAGGAATGTTTATTTTAGATCAGGAATGAGGTGATTTAGCAGAGCTCTAACAGGCTGCATAATGAGTGTGTACCTAGATAGGGTCAGGTAGGCGTGTGTAGCCCATGGTAAAGACCACACTGTTGCATCTTCAATTTATTTTTAGCAAGCTAGCTGGATTAAAAGCTAAAGCAGATATGTCTACATGAACTACAAATCCATATGCCCAGCGGCAGTGTAGACATACCAAAAGCTTGAGCAGAATTAACTGCATTAAGACTGAATCAAGTCCATTGTATTCATTGTGAGAGTGTAGATTATTCATTGCAAATAAATTTTTCAATTAGTTTTTTTTTCTGTTCATGATCTGATCTTGATGTACGAAATCCATTCATTATTCACAGGTATTTGTCAAATAATTTGTGGGTGAAATTCAATCTTGCTGAGAGGAGCAGCACAAGACCTACGCAACATTTAGTGCAATTGGAGATTGTGTTCTGATGGCTGAAGTGGGACCTGATTGTTGTATAGGCTGCAAAATGACTCTCTGTACAGGGATGAATTTCACCACATGTGAACAAATTTCAGCCTGTGGGTGTTGTTCAGATTCATATTGAGATTATATGCACTAATTGTGCTTAAATCACATGACATTTTTTGCTTGCTTGAAATGATGACTGATGTTTTTAAATTGAAGAATAACAAATAATAATTCCAGTAAGTAAGGAATAACACACAATAAGCACCCTTTTTCACCCACAGAAATGCTGCTCAAATGAAAATACTGATAAAGAACATCCTTTCCCACAAACATTCATGCAAACAAAACACGTTTGCCCAAATGTTTGCGAACAGTAAGGGATACAAAAATAGCTGAACTAAACAGCCTTGTGGAATTCAAATAGTCCACAAAAGCTATTTTTGAAGTATTCAGTCAGCTCTCTTCATTTCTCACTTTCAGAATTTCAAAATTAGTTTTACATTCTAGCTGACTCATTTACTTACCTATCACTCTTAACTCAGCATTTGCATAAATTGTATTGTATTTGTTTTCCGCAACACACTGATAAAGGCCAGAATCTGATACATTCAGCATAGTTATGGTAAGAGTTCCATTTTCTATTTGAATTCTCTCCTAATAAAGGAAAAACAAGTAAACATTTTGTCTGAAGAAGTTAACATAAAAGCTGGTGGTCATGAGTCAGAAGGTGAGATTTTGTTGTTTTTGAATGTTTATTAAAACACTATGAAAATAAAAAAAATAAATAAAAGAAGCCAAGTAGCTTAGCTCAAATATATACCTTAGAATAAAGGTTACATAATGGCTGTAATGATATAAGAGGAGTTAAGCAAAATTTTTCTCATTAAACTTTTTTTTGGAGAAAAATTCAGATTCAGCAACACCAACAAATTTTGCAAATTTGTGTAGATTTTGATTTAATTATTTCAGTTAAAAAACATAAAAAGAAAAACATTTTATTTTTCTACTTTAAATTACCTTTATTTTAGAAACTTTCTTTAATTTATTTTAATAAATAAACACATAAAAAAGTTTGAAAAAATTAGTCGGGGGTCAAATGTTTTGATTTCAATTTTTCATTTGCCAAACATTTTTAAATAATTGTTTTTAGCTTGACCCAAAATGAATTCTTTGGCAATTTATTAAAATTGCCAGGAAACCAAAGAATTTGTTATTCGGCCAGCTCTAGCTTTAAGGCCCCAGTTTATCCAAGCACTTAAACATATGTTTAACTATGGGCACATGCTGAAGTCTCATTGTTTAAAGGCATTGCTGCATTGAGAGCTAAAGGCTTATGATTAACACGAAGCAGAGACCAAAGCAGCTGCATCAGGGACAGATGCACCATGAGAGGAGGTGGAAAATGAGACCTCGAGGGGTTTACCCCCTTCAGCATCTGAGAGACAGAAATCTTCAGGGAGACCCCTCCCCATGTAGTCCATCCTTCCCCTCCATCCATGTGGATTTGGGGAAGAGAAAAGCTACAGAGTACAGCCAAAAACTCAGCAGGCAGGAGCAGATACAGAAGAAGAAGCTGAATTAGGGGCCTTTGGACATTTATGATATCAACAGACTGTTTCTCAGTTTTTACTTTGGACATTCTCTCCTCTCTGTTGGTTGGCTGTTTGCTCCAACCCCTCACACACCCTCTCTAACAGTCACTCACGCCCTCCTTAACAGTCACTTACCACAGCCTCACTCCACCTGCCCATAATACTCCCTTCATTTCTCCTTCTCGCCTCTCGTCCCCTCTCTTCACCTTCCTCTCTTCAATGCTTTCTCCACTTCCCTTGCTGTTTACCTAATTCCCTCCAAATAAACCTTCTCTCTCGTTTTCTTTAAATCATGGAACTAATATGATGTTTGCCAATATTCACTCTGCCTGTATGTTCTCTAGACTTTCCCTTAATGATTTAAGGATTATGATCAAGGGCTACCTTATTACAAATCATAAATATGCCACACAACCTGCAGGACACTGTGCTGTGCCACTTATCCAGCTAACACTCATATATTCCCACACAGAGAAGCAGCTGTAGAGACTAAGACAGAGAATACAGCTAGGCTAGATTACAACAGCATCACGACTGTCTTTGAAACTTGTCTCTCTCACCAACAGAAATTGGTCCAAGAAAAGATATTGCCTCACCCACCTTGTCTCTCTAATATCCTGGGAACAACACGGCTACAAAACAGCGAACAACATTATTTCTTATTGTTTGTTAAATAAATAAACTCTACTTAAGCCTTACCTCAGTCATCAGTTAAACATTTCAGGTGTCCAGCAGATTAGATAATATTGCCTAAAACATTTAAGGCATGAGTCATGTGAAAACAACCAAATCTTCACAATCAGAATAAAATTTTGGAGGGCGGTGGACTTTTTTCCATTGATAAGCACATTTAGTCCTCCAACTTTGGATCATTTAATGATATACTTAACTTGTGAAAATACCTAGTTACTGTTGAACAATTTGATCCATAACTACAGTTTGGTATCCTTGTATTCGAAGGGTAAAATATTAAGTAGTTTAGGTAGGTAGGTCCCAAGTCAATTAGGGCTTTACATGACAGTCTTAACCTTAAACTTCAGCTGGAAACCAACAGGCAGCCAGCACAGATCATCTGATGGAGGCTGGATATTCTTAGCTTGAATTTCAGCTTTTACTAGGCCAATTTAATCAACAGTGTAGTGCTGCTGAAGTAAAAACAACAACAAAACAAATAAAAAGACCACACACACACTAGGGATAAATTTGGCCCATATTTTTGTTTCTATGCTTTAAACAATTTTTTTCTTCACTTTTCCTCAACACACAATAAAACTAGCTCTGTACTACTAACATAACTTAAAACCAAATATTTCAAGTCTTACTATCACTATCCTCCAGGGACAGTAAAAGCCACACTGTAAAGTAGAATACCAAAAAGCAAGAGAGAGTACTCTCTCCAAAATGAATCAGTGAGAAAGAAACCCACAACAACAGAATATAAATTCCATCATTGAATGCAGGTCTGGAAGCAACAGATTTGTTTTATTATTATATTCCTGAGACTGGCTACACTGTCTCCATAGAATTTAGAGTGCGCCATACTGCGTTACAGTATGTAATAGAATCCTCAGCTGAAATACTGTATGCATCTAAAATAAAATATACATTTGTGAACTAGTCAATGCATTTCATGTAACTTCCTAATAGTAAAAGATAATGCTAGTTGCAGAGATTATTTGATGTCGTCTTGTTACTACATTGATGCATAGGAAAGAGTTTCAGAGTAGCAGCCGTGTTAGTCTGTATTCGCAAAAAGAAAAGGAGTACTTGTGGCACCTTAGAGACTAACAAATTTATTAGAGCATAAGCTTTCGTGAGCTACAGCTCACTTCATCGGATGCATTTGGTGGAAGTGAGCTGTAGCTCACGAAAGCTTATGCTCTAATAAATTTGTTAGTCTCTAAGGTGCCACAAGTACTCCTTTTCTTTTTATAGGAAAGAGTGCCACCTATTAAGTCAGCAAAAACAATTTCTTCAGCATCCTGCTTTTTTTCCTGCCCCTTGGAGGTCTCCCAGCCATGTACTGACCCAATCCAACCTTGATTATACTGAAAATGTGATGAGAGCATAGCCTGGGGTTATGTAGTTGGTATATTGCTAACTAATTAACAACATCACATTACTTAGCCACTTTTTTCATCAAGACTCTGACTACAGATATCTTCTGCATAGTTAGTTCTACCTGCAGGGTGTTTGCTATCCTCTCAATGTACTTTTTTCTTCTTCTTCTTCTTCTTTTTTTTTATAGCAGAAAGTCTATGAATTTAAAACCCCCTTTAAAAAATAATACAGGCAGTTCACGCAGAAGCTGAATCCCCCCTCCCCATGTTTCATCTGACTCATTTTTTGAGTTATTAAGACAAAATGAAGGATACAGCACTACATACACACAAGCAGAAATAACATAGAGGTGACCAGCTATGTGGTCAGAAAGAAGTAGTTTGTTAAACAGTGGACCTATACTATAGAATAAATCTTAGGGTGGAAAGCAGCTTTGTATGATATTTTCAGCAAGCATAGTGCTGTGAAAGAGTGAATATTTTATTACACTCACTGTACATTCACCTGCAAACTATCCATTTAGTCCATTGAGCAATAACATTCTACATTTTGTTGCCTGAAGTATTCCATTTACAATGTACTGTAACTACAGTGAAAAATATTAGTGAGACTAGAGTATTTTATCCCTCTTTTATTAAAAGAATACCATTAGAAAATGGCAGGCTTTTTAAAAAACATCTTCTTCTTCAAAGACAGACTTGATAATTCCACTTAAGAAGGGGCAACAATACTCACAAAATGATCCGGTTTTTGTTTTTTTTTTTTAGAAAAGCCAAAGTCAAACCCATCTGCTAAACAATGTAAAAAATATTGTATCTTACCTCTGGCATAAGGGGTTGGCCATTTTTTAACCAACTGTAGGAAGGACTTGGCTTTCCACTTGCTTTACATTCCCAAAACAAGCTGTCATAGAGAGACAGATAGGCATTTTGGATTTTTTTATCCCATTCAGGGAGTGCTGTATTAACAAGACAAAAAGTGCAAAGCGTTGTAAATAGAAGCTAGGCTTTTGGTTTTCTCAGAGTACAGCCTTTCACATGGACCAATATTGTCTCATTGATTCCTTGTACTCCCCAGTCTGTCTGTATCCATCTGTTGTCTTTTGTCTTATACTTGGATCATAAACTCTCTAGGTAGGGACCATCTATTTGTTCTATGTTTGTACAGCAGCTAGCACAATAGGATCCTGGAATATGACTGGGGCTCCTAAGCACTACAGTACTAATATTAGTAATAATAGGGTGACCAGATAGCAAATGTGAAAAATCCAGACGGGGTGGGGGATAATAGGAGCCCATATAAAAAAAATGTCCCAACTATTGGGACTGTCCTTATAAAATCGGGACATCTGGTCACCCTAAGTAATAATAAATAGCAAACTGCATCCTTGAGGGGTGCACTGGGAGATATCCCTCTGCGAACTCTTCAGTGAACCAGGGGACTGTGACATGATGATGACGACATCTGCTCTCTCTGGTGTGCTGATCCTGCTCCACAGACTAGCACAGAGGAGAGCAGGCACACAGTCCCTCCTATTCCTTGCTACTGTTTGCCTTCTTTGAGCTGATAGGCATCCCTGAGAGGCATACACAGGGAGCCGTCACTGTGTTCTCCTGTAAGAGACTCTTGGGCAGCGTGTTCAAAACACAGAGAGGCTCTTTGAGCACATACCATCTCACTCTCCAGTGTAAGGGCCAATCACAGTCCTACCTTAATTAACAAAGAAGATCACTGTATTTTCAGGGGATGATCAGAACGTGATACTTTGATAAAATATCCTTCAGTGTTATTCCTGATACACAGCTAGTTATTGGTAGAATCCTGACTCTGTGTCCCCAAATTGTTCATCCCTGGATGCAAACCACTCTTAGAGGCCAGTCCCTGCACTGGGAATGTACATTTGTAATAAAAGAACAAGATGGTAAAAGCTGATCATGCTTACTGTTCATTGTGAATCATATTTATTACAGCAGTGCCGGAGGACTAACCAAGAATGGAACCCCATTGTGCTAGGCACTGTACAAACACAACGTCGCAGACAGTTCCCGTCCCAAAGAACTTACAGTCTAAATAGACCAGACAGACACAGGATAGTGGGGATGGACACAACATTCTGCAACAGTGTGGGAATTAAGCATGAGGAAGTACATCACACAAATCATACCATCCTGCTTATAAAATCATGAAAAATGCTTGTGAAAATATCTGTGCTATTTATATACATTTCATGGCCTACTAACAATTATGAATGAGATTGCAAAGCACAATTAATAAGCTTGCAATCTTAATTGCATTTACTCCATTAATAATTGTATAATTAAATTTGTAGTTATTAGTCATGGCAAGGTAATCTGCGAAATGTAATCCAACCATTTGATTCACATTCCATGAAAACAACTAGACAATGAGAGCAAAACAACCCCAACCAAAGCATCACCATCAACAACAATTAAAGCAGCAGCAAATTGTTCTATTCCTGGCATAAACCTGTGCTTTGACATTAACCTGGAGATTGTTAGCCTGTCAGCTAAACCAGACTCTGTACATTAGAATGAAAGTTTGCAAAATAAAGAAAGAAGTGTCTGCTCACATAGAGCCACCTGTAGGATCAGAGAGCTTAGTTTTGAATGATCCTTTCTCATTGTCCTATTTTTTTCTTTACTCTCCTTACTTTTACATTATTTCCGGCCTATAAAGAAGAGTGCCATACTTTGCTATTTAGAGAAAGAATGTGGGTTTGTCCTGTGTACCCATGCATGAGAACAAAGGTGATAAGATGCCCCCTGATTTTCCTGTGAGGGCTACATGCATCATGGGTCATAGAATAGGAGTGGTGATTGGTTTCATAGGGCTGCTACTCTACACTTCTGTGCAGGTGGGCAAGGGGTAGTTGGAGAATGACTCTCTTCTACAACACATTGGTCAACACAGCTAAACCAGGATGGTAGGTGAAGGAATCTGCTACTGGTATAGATCAGAGGGTCACAGTTCCTTCCCTATGTTCATGAGACATCACAGCTACATGCTGCCCCCATGATATGGGCTGAGAGTAAATTCTCTATCCATCCCTAATGTTTCATGTAAATACATGAGGTTTCTTTCTGCCTTATATTAACTTTCATAGCTGCAGCATGGCACAGCCTACATTCTTCAATCTGATACTAATACACAATATCTTGTACTCGCTGAAGTTTAAATTGTAATTCAGAGGTCATTTCAAACTTTCAATCCTTTTATTAATCAGCTTAACCTGAAACTGTATTCTTCACTGATATCTCCTGGCAAGGGGCTAATGGACTTCATTATCTTAGTCGTGTACAGAATATTTTGAAATGCTAACATACTCTATGTAAAAACAATTCCATTTGCTCACCGTAGATTATTAGTTGACCTCTTGCAATGTTTCTTCCTCGAATGTTTCCTGCAATACACTCATAAAAGCCTTCATCTTCCTGCTGAAAATCTGGGATTTCAAGGACTCCTTTGGATTTGTAGTGTTTGATTTTCCTTGCCAATGGGTGTCCATCACTCCTTTTCCAGCTAATACTGGGAACTGGACTAAATAATTATACTGCATTAGATGTGGGGATAGTTCAATCAATACATCAGAGAAAAGATAAAGTGTAATCCCTTAACAATAACTCCAGGGGGAAGAGGGAAGGATTTTAAACAAGTTTTAAAAACACTTGCACATATCTAAAAGTTTTATTTAAAGTGTTCTCCAAGGATGGGATTTTCAGAAGCATCCAAGCGGCTTAGAAGCACAGATCCGATTGACCGCAATTGGAAGTGTGTTCCTAAGTCACTTAAGTGCTTTTGAAAATTCCAGCCTCAGCCAGTACTGCATCACCCAGATCTGCTCAACTTTTAGGACCAAATCCTGCCATCTGATACCTGAGAGAGAGAGAGAGAGAGAGAGAGAGAGAGGAGATTGTGGGAGGGGAGAGCTCAGAAAGCTTGAAAGGGCAACTAATCTTCATGCAAGCATCTGAATTATTGGTTGATTTTCAGAACAAAACCAACCAATCTGCACCATTTCAGATACTCCTCACTAATCAGAATGATGAAACTTCAGACAGGAACACAAAGGAGGAATGAAGAGCTGTAAATAAGGACATAAAAAGATGTAGTGAAGGGAGGGTACAAAAAAAGAGAAATGAGCAGAGAACAGGAAAAGAGGATGAGTGACTGTGTCAGGAAGAAGGTAAAGAGACAAGGGAGAATATTTCCTTGTTTCGCATTTTATAGCTTTTTTATCGTTTCCATTGACGTTTGGATCAATGTATTCTATATGATAAAAAATAGTCAAGTGTGAACAAGGCTACAAATACTTCTTGAGTTTCTGGTAATATCACAGACCATACACACTTCACCTTCATGATTTATTGTGTCACCAGAACACTTTGAAATATTAATAGTCTTGCATTTCAAGGTTGCCTTTCATGTACTGAAAAGTAAAGTAAGTTGCTTTTCCACTGTAGAAGATCTGTTACACTGGTAACAGCTTTTTGAAGAGGCTTTGACTGAATGCTGGAGGGTTTTTTTTTTTTTTTTCCCTATGGCTAGTAATGTCATCAGAAAATATTCCGTACTAAAATTTACAATGGCAACATATATATTTTGTGTAACTTGTTGTATACATGTTCCAAGGGACCAGTAAGTATATGTCCCGATCCTGCATGTTCCTCTTCATGGGCAGATCTCTGCTCCTGCATGGAGCCTCATTGTATATGTCTGTCCTGCTAATAAAACTTCACAACTGGCTGACTCAGGCTCACAGGGCTCAGGCTGTTTAACTGCGGTGTAGACGTTGGAACCTGGGCAGGGAGGACCAGAGCTTGGGCTCTGAGATTCAGGTTCACTGACCTGTATCAACTTGTAGAGTAGAAGCTATACTGTGTATGAGTCTGTGTCTACTTATATTGAGAGAGAGGTCAAATGTTATCTGTATGGAAATATAGTTATCTAAGTAGGAAAAAACAAATGTGCACAGAACAATTTACAAAAAGAAAAGGAGTACTTGTGGCACGTTAGAGACTAACAAATTTATTTGAGCATGAGCTTTCGTGGCTCACGAAAGCTTATGCTCAAATAAATTTGTTAGTCTCTAAGGTGCCACAAGTACTCCTTTTCTTTTTGCGAATACAGACTAACACGGCTGCTACTCTGAAACCAGAACAATTTACAGTTAGAGCACCATGAAATATAATGAAAGACAAAATCATGCAAACCTCACTTGGTTTGGGTACCATTGCAAACTCAAAACGAAGACCAGATGCACTGAAAACTTTGCAAATGTTTTCAGCAATCTAGTGCTGGCAGAAGTTGATAAATTGTGCAGCAGAAGGACTTCTAACCTAAGCTCCTTTCTGCTATATGAAACAGAAAGGTATAGCATCAAGACCAGAACTTTAGCTATTAGAGAACTCCGTGATCTATCCAGCTATCTTAGTATTTCATCAAAACTATGCTGCTTACACAGTCAGTGTGCGTCTATATGCAATTCACTCTGTGCCTGACTATGGCATTTAGCCACAGTCCTGAGTGTGTATATATATGATTCTAATCTGACCCCTCCAATGTAGCTAAACAAGTTACTCTAAGTGAGACTGGGAAATGGCTGAGAGCTAGCTGAAGGAGTCTTAACTGAATTAAAACTGAGGTAATGTCAGTAGCAAGGGAAGCACCTGGAGGAAGCAAGCAAGATTTTATCAGTGCCCACAATAAATGTGCTATGCCCTCTTTTGTTGTGCAGGTTTGTAACCTACAGCACTTTTTGGGCCCCAAGTCTCTTCTGGAAGGTCAGATAGCAGTGGTTGTAAACTGATTAATTTTATTACAAAGTAAAATGATTGCTTTTATTATTTGTGGTTCTGCAGGAGGTTATACTCTCTTTTTTGCTGATGAAGACCAGCTCACTGTTATCCAGGGCTCTGCTTCCATGCACTGGATTATTGCAAAACACACTGCTTCTTAAACTCATGTAAAAATTGCAGTCAGTGTGCAGAAAAGGCCTGTCCCCTCATTATTGTGATCAAGATTCGTTGGAGTGGATCTTGCTATAGATTGACTGAAACCATTGATAATAGGCAGGAGAACATGTCAGGCTTTTAAAAATGATATTGCATATTAAACAATAGGTGAATTGCTAAACTTTTAAAAACTGTGTCTTCTGGTGTGGGAGTTAGCTGGCAAAAAGATGAAGAGAAAGTAGGGGCCATTGGGGGGGAGAGGATAAAAGAAGACAAAAAAACAAAAACTATTAAGTGTTTTCACTCATACTTTGTTATCCAGAAATGATTATTTAAATATGTCTTACCCTGTTACTCGTTTGTTTTATCTGAGCAATCACACTATTCATGAATAAGGAAAGTCTTCAGCAGACACCAAGGTCAGAGGCAGGGCTCTGTGGAAAAATGCCTCTTCAGTCAATCTGTTTAGCAAGGCCTGCGCTGAAGATGTCCTCCTGTTTTCCTTATCCATACCAGATCCTTATAATTACTTCCTTGCGGATCTTTCAAGACAAAATCTCCTTTTCCCCTGCCCCCCCTCCCCTTTTCCTTTGTACCAACATGATTTGAAATGCATTTCTCCTCTCTTGTGAACTATTACAGGATGACAGAAGTAAAAATCAGCATTTGGCTCCTCAACTTTGCACTATTTAAATTAGTAATTGCAATAAATACTCAACAGTACTTCGTTCTCTCATAGTAGAGGCTTAGACCGAGTGAGTGGCCTAGTTTTATCAAAAGAGAGAGAATTCATTTGCGAGGACAGCAGTTCCAGCAGACCTTCTTCAACCCAAATTATAGGTTAAATGACTGCTGTTGCAGTCTATAGTAGGATCAGTGTTTCTGTTATGTGCCTATCATACATAAATAGAATCTGTATTATCTGGGCTGTTTGAGAAGGTTTACATTTCTCCATTGGCTTTTCTGGTAACTCATTAGCATGGACTTTCCATGTCTTCAATCACTATTTTTTGTACAATGCAGCTTTTTATCTGGTTTCTATAGATTTAAATGACATTACAAATCTTCCCCACCCTAAACAGTTACTTATTTTAGTCTAAGAACCATGAGGACAATTTTAAAATGTATTGCACTTCACAGACAGCAAAGTCTCGATCTTTTCTTCCAAAATAAGAAAACACAGTATATAAATGTGTGCATGTCTGTGAACATAAATCTATAGTTTGTCTGAAAGCTCCAGAGCACCTAGGGACATTGGGTGCAGCTACTACTTTTATTCATATTCTACAGCACAGACCGCAGAGTCACGCATCCATAAGTTACTAAATTAGATAGAAAAGAAGACAAAAAATATTTTATTTTGGGGGATAAGTCTTATCACACTGGGCCTCAATTTAATGTGTTTGTAACACCATAATCTGCACGAACAGGAAAGTTCCATCTCATCATTAAATGAAGGCACAGATAGCCTAACAGTCAGTCGATCACACTGTTTTTTTGTCGCATCTTTCATGCTGTGCATCTCAGGGCATTTCACAATAAAATTAAATTTACAGCTTAGATAATTAAGACCATGCCTGGTTAAACAAATGAGACAAAGCTGAGATTTGAAAGCTCCTATAATGTCTGCATCAAATACTGACACACGAAAGAATTAAGATCCAAAGGGCATAATAATTAAAGGGCTCAAGATTCCAATCATGCTGCTTTATTACTTGGAGAGCAGCTGAGGCTTCCATTCCTCTGCAGGAGATGTTTGGTCAGAAGTGTGACAAGAATCAAGTGATCCACCTCAAGCAGTACAACAGGGAGATGGAGATGATCCCCCTGGAGCTTGTAACTGGTGATGTAATGCTAAGGATCTGTTGTCTCTAGCAGTTAATGTGCGGAGCATCAGCGAAAATATCCATTCCCTGAATCAGGAGTGTGGGCTAGAAATTGTCCAACCGATTTGTAGCATATTGGAACTCCTGCTGGTTGGTGTCTCCCTACCAGTGCCTGCTTCCTGGTCTCCACCTCTGTACTTCAGGCCCTGCATCCCTCCCGACCCATGGTGCCCCTTCTCCTGATTACTGCCCCACAGCAGTGCTCCCACACTCGGGGTCCTCCCCTCTCTGTGGAAGCCCAATCTCCTAAGCCCACCTTGCCTCAGTGACCCACTGCCAGTCTTCATCTAGCCCCTTCCCACAAGGGCAAACTGCAGTCTGAAGTGACCACTCACCATTGACCAGGGGGTTGGACCTGCTGCCTCTTCCTTCCCTGGCTGCCTCCCCAGAGCCCTAATACCTCTTCCAGCCCTGACAGCAAGGCCTCTGACTGGGGGTTTGCCAGGCTGGAGCTCCCTCAGCTCCTCCTGCCCTTCCCCAGCACTATGCTGTCCAAGGTACCCTTTGGTCCTTCAGGCAGCCAGATCCATCTGTTTCCAAAGCTGGAGAGAGACTGGCTGCCTTCTGGCCCTGCAGCCCATTTATAGGGCCCAGCCTGGCCCTGATTGTCTGCCTCCCAGACTTTTTTGATTGGCTCTCCACCCCAGCCCTCTTCAAGGGCTAGCTTTTAACCTCTTCTGAGCTGGAGGAGGGTGACTGCCCCACTACAGGAGCTTTCTAGTGATCCTCCATGTCTTCTATTTCAGAAGCCACCAGATCTTAGCAAAGTACCAGTGTGTAGAGTTAGCTAGACCTTGTATGTTTTTTATATAGTTAGTAAGCATTTTTGGAAAGTATAGACACAATGCTGACTCTGTCCAAAAACTGTGGCAAGATGATGGGGAGCCCCCCTTGATAAGTGTTCTGGATTATGATTCAAAGGGCCTGAGCTATATGGTCCCCATGTATGTGCTTGTATGTTCTCTGATCCAGCAATGGCCTATACACAAACTCCCAAAAGTATTATTCCTGATGTTAGCAGAGATAATCTGTATGGGGAATGGCTATGAACAGGGTTACTCCCAGCCAGAATACAAGTGAACTTTGCATTTGCAGCATGTGTGCCTGTTTCGGGAACCATTTTGTTTATTTTCACAAGTAACCATGCTCCTATTCCAATTTGGCCCAAGTCAGGATGAAAAAGCATTTCTGGAAAGGTATCTCATTTTGGAAGTTCCCTCATTTTATCAAAAACATAAATATTAAAATGCTTTTTAAAACTCAAAATCAAAACAAAACTGTTTTTGACATTTAGTTTTGCTAAAAAAATTGAAACATTTTTGTTTCAGTTTGACCTGAAAAGATTTTTTTTTCGATTTGTTTTGTTCAGCCACCAAACTGAAATTAGGTGAAAGTACCTAACTATCAAAGGAGTGAAACTCTAAAAGAGGACAAGAAAAACCTAACCTGTTTTAAGACTAAGTTTGATAAGTTTATAATAGGATTGAAATGATGGGACTAATGACATACAGCCCATCCATGACCACTATTAGCAAATATCCCCTACAGTTGGAGATGGGACAATAGAGGAGGAGGGCTCTAAGTTGCTACAGAGAATTCTTTCCCAGGTATTTGGCAGATGGGTTTTGCCCACATGCCCAGGGTCTAACTGATGACCATATTTGGAGTTAAGAAGGAATTTTATCCCAGGTCAGATTGTCAGAGATCCCGGGTGCCTTCTGCCTTCCTTTGAAGCATGGGGCCAGGGTCACTGCAAATTTAAACTAGAGTAAATGGTGGATTCTCTGTAATGTGAAGTCTTCATGTCAAGATTTGAGGACTTCAGTAACTCAACCATAGCTATGGGCCTACTACAAGAGTGGGTGGGTGAAGTTCTGTGGCCTATAATGTGCAGGAGGTCAGACTAGATGATCGTGATGGTCCCTTCTGGCATTAAAGGCAATGTGTCTGATCCTTTATTGCAGTAAACCCTTTCAAAAGCATAATGAAAGTAAGAATATCTAGCACTATTGATACAGTTAATTCTAAAATGTGACCTTTAATGTCGCATGGCGGTAATGTTGTTCAGTGGAATGAACACAAGGCTGGAACTCAGAAGTTTAGATCTCAGTTCTGCCACTGAGTTACTATGTGGCCATGGGAATTTAGTCAAGTAAGTCTTCTGAATTTCAGTTTCCTTCTGTGTAAAATAATGAAACTAAAGCACATTTAAATGCTTCATTTGTCCTATTCTGTTCACCCTTCTAGTTAATCATAAATGTAACTGCTATTCCTCTGATGGAGATGCAAGATATTTGTGTCCTCCAACCCACCCAAGCATCCAACACTTTCAATATTAATTTATTTTCCATCTAAAAGTCAAAGGTTTCTTCGTGGTCTGGGGAAGCTATACACAGAGTCTTGTTATATTCTCCAGCATACAATTCACTGTCAGTAGATGATTCATGATTTTAAAATTACTTTTGAATACTGCCTGCTCCATTCACCACTAATTATGGGATCCTTCATGCTTGTTTTATAATTTGATATTAATGTTGTTTTTCAGCTTGGAGGTACATTCCTGTCCTTCAAATATTTTGTGAACAGCTAACTTACATGCAGTTTCTCCATCTACCAGGAAACCACCTCAACCGAGCAACTCTAATATTGATGCTCTGTCCACCTTCATGTTCTTGGTAATTCAACTTACTGATTTCTGAGATCTATTGTGACAAAAAAATTGCCTTCTTCTTGGCAGCCAAAGTGCCAGTGAAGCAGAGTTCTGGAAGGATTTCCCCCCCAGTATATTAATTGGTCTTTCTTCAGTCTGGTCTCTTCAGTATTGGTTATATCTATTATAGCCTAGGGCACCAACACCTTTGTAGAAGTTGCGGGGGGGAGCCAAAGTACCCCGTCTTTCTCTGAAGGTGACTGCTCTGGTAGTAAGCTAGCTGCCCGCTCTTCTAACAACACAGCAGCCTCTGCTGGGTGAAAGGTATAATAGCAACACCTCCCTGGCAGAATCTATTATTCTGCTGGATGGAAAAAAATCTGCAGGGGACAAGTTGGGGGAGGGGCAAATTCCGGCACCAGTGATTAGTCAAATAATGTAAGAGACAGAGGAAGCTAAATTTATCCTTTGACCTTCAATTTTCCAGAACCATACAACCAAAAGATAGTGGGCACAACGTTTATTTTCACTTATAACTAGAGATAGAAAAACAATTTTGATACAATAAAACCTCTTCCTAGGTTTTTTGTCATTTCTAATTCTCACTGTTACCTAATGTTTTTAATCCTGCTGTAATAAATAATAATAATCGAGACAGGCTCCAGTTACTCTCGTTTACAAGAAGAGTAAGTCCCCGGACATCATCGGACGTACCCTGCATTTACATCAACCTAACACCAATCCATCACTATCCCATTTGTTAATGTATTATCATTCCTTGTATATATAATAATAAATACTCCACCTTAATTATCTTGATCTAAACTATCATGACATTTTTTCTTGAATCACCACTACTAAGGAACACAAAATCCAATCAAGACTAATGGATTTTGAAGTCATGAATTATTAAGTCCATTAATTACAATTAATGGTAAATTATTCTTTCTAGTACTGACAATTTATTATGCAGCTGTACTTATTACCTGAACTTTTTCTTCTGTTTCTTGCTTGACATTGCATTCTGTTTCTTGCTTGACATTGTTGCTCTTCAACAAGAGACTTTACCTCTGGAGGCAGAATAATTCTAATGATCACCCCCATCCCCACCCCCAGGCTTCCCCACTAGTCCTTTAGTTTTTGAAGTCACTGGATGAATTTGATCTCTATTATTAGTTTCTGGCAGATTTCGGTAACTGAAATTTTCTACATGGTATTGTTTTCTATTCTCAATTATTATATATGTGGCACCCACTAGCGCACTAGAGTTAAGGGTCAACATTTCAGCTATAATGTCCTTTTTATGTATTTATACCTATATTCATTTTGCCATCTGTAATAGCAGATAATGATCATTTATCATTTACAGTGCCCCAAAGTGTTACCACAAAAATAGAAGGCCATAGCATAGAGGCTAAGGTCTTTATCTAACACCATTTTTCTGGCTATTTCTTAACAGCTACAGTGCTAGTATTGAAAAGCTACAAAGAAAAAAAATGAAATTAAAAATGAAGGAGATATTTATTAGCATTTTTATTGAAAATGCTTGTTCTTTACTGTTATTTGCAGCACTGTGCCATAAATATTACAGAAAAGGTAAAATTATTAATTCTTCATTGAGACGCTTCAGAATTACCTGAGGTCCCAATCATTGATATACTAGTTTACATGCTATGTCCAGGGTGTAGGAAATATTGTAGTGAGGAAAAGATATATTTAAAAGTCAATATTCTTTTAGAAAGAAATGTTAGGTCACTGCATATAAGCAAAAAGGAGAAGTCTAATCATAGAATTGCCAATAAGTCAACATCTTCATTCTTACTGTCATTTAGAATCCATTAAACTGGGGTTAATACAATGGGATGGCTAAGAACAAAAGATTCAGAAGTCAGAAAATACAAACAATGTCTACAGTTCAAACTTAACTTTGTTCTCATACTCATATATATTAGAGTGCAAATATGTGTTGCGAGCAGCAGTCAGTGGTGTGGTTTTATGTTCCAGAAAAGGAAAAGGTTGTGTTTCTCTAAACACCGTGCAAGTACTTTCATTTAAGGCTTTTGGAGTGCAAAAGTACAGCAGGTTGTCTATCACCAGCTTAGATGTGAAAGATCTCTGTAATACACAGCACAAAGACATTGACAGCTGATGGCATTGGCTGACCCAAGTGGACTAATAGTATGAATATATATGAGTGGATAATGGGAATGCAGTTCTGAATACGAAGAGAGACAATACGTCATAACAGCTGAGCTATATAAGAGGTGTATTTCAAAAAAAATGTTGAGCTGATATGTTTAGACAATATGAAATCTCACCTTGTGAGATTTTCAAAAGCACCCAGGCTCATCATAAAATATCAGGTTTGGAAGGGACCTCAGGAGGTCATTTAGTCTAACCCCCTGCTCAAAGCAGGGCCAATCCCCAATTTTTGCCCCAGATCCTGAAATGGCCCCCCTAAAGGATTGAACTCACAACCTTGGGTTTAGCAGGCCAATGCTCAAACCACTGAGCTATCCCTCCCCCCAAACAGTCACTTAGAGGTGTGCAAAGTGATTGTTCAGTTTGCTGACAGTTCCAGAAAACGAAATGCTTCAGGTTGACCTGTAATGAATTTTTTTTTTTGCAATTATTAGCAAATTAATAAGTTGAAAAAAAAATCATTCTGGATCGAACTAAATATTTTGTTAGACCTGAAATGAAATGCTTTATTTTGACTTTGAGGTTTACATATATATATCAGGGTTGGAAGGGACCTCAGGTGGTCATCTAGTCCAACCCCCTGCTCAAAGCAGGACCAATTCCCATCTAAATAATCCCAGCCAGGGCTTTGTCAAGCTTGACCTTATAAATTTCTAAAGAAGGAGATTCCACCACATCCCTAGGTAACACATTCCAGTGGTTCACCACCCTCCTAGTGAAAAAGTTTTTCCTAATATCCAACCTAAACCTCCCCCACTGCAACTTGAGACCATTACTCCTTGTTCTGTCATCTGCTGCCACTGAGAACAGTCTAGATCCATCCTCTTTGGAACCCCCTTTCAGGTAGTTGAAAGCAGCTATCAAATCCCCCCTCATTCTTCTCTTCCGCAGACTAAATAATCCCAGTTCCCTCAGCATCTCCTCATAAGTCACGTGTTCCAGTTCCCTAATCATTTTTGTTGCCCTCCGCTGGACTCTTTCCAATTTTTCCACATCCTTCTTGTAGTGTGGGGCCCAAAACTGGACACAGTACTCCAGATGAGGCCTCACCAATGTCGAATAGAGGGGAACGATCACATCCCTCGATCTGCTGGCAGTGCCCCTACTTATACATCCCAAAATGACATTGGCCTTCTTGGCAACAAGGGCACACTGTTGACTCATATCCAGCTTCTCGTCCACTGTAACGAGTCCTTTTCTGCAGAACTGCTGCCGAGCCATTCGGTGCCGGGTCTGTAGCGGTGCATGGGATTCTTCCGTCCTAAGTGCAGGACTCTGCACTTGTCCTTGTTGAACCTCATCAGATTTCTTTTGGCCCAATCCTCTAATTTGTCTAGGGCCCTCTGTATCCTATCCCTACCCTCCAGCGTATCTACCTCTCCTCCCAGTTTAGTGTCATCTGCAAACTTGCTGAAGGTGCAATCCACACCATCTTCTAGATCATTTATGAAGATATTGAACAAAACTGGCCCGAGGATTGACCCTTGGGGCACTCCACTTGATACTGGCTGCCAACTAAACATGGAGCCATTGATCGCTACCCGTTGAGCCCGACAATCTATCCAGCTTTCTATCCATCTTATAGTCCATTCATCCAGCCCATACTTCTTTAACTTGCTGGCAAGAATACTGTGGGAGAGCATGTCAAAAGTTTTGCTAAAGTCAAGGAACAACACATCCACTGCTTTCCCCTCATCCACAGAGCCAGTTATTTCATCGTAGAAGGCAATTAGATTAGTCAGGCATGACTTGCCCTTGGTGAATCCATGCTAAATATTCCTGATCACTTTCCTCTCCTCTAAGTGCTTCAGAATTGATTCCTTGAGGACCTGCTCCATGATTTTTCCAGGGACTGAGGTGAGGCTGACTGACCTGTAGTTCCCAGGATCCTCCTTCTTCCCTTTTTTAAAGATAGGCACTACATTAGCCTTTTTCCAGTCATTCGGGACTTCCCCCAATCGCCATGAGTTTTCAAAGATAATGGCCAATGGCTCTGCAATCACATCCGCCAACTCCTTTAGCACTCTCGGATGCAGCGCATCCGGCCCCATGGACTTGTGCTCGTCCAGCTTTTTAAATAGTCCCAAACCACTTCTTTCTCCACAGAGGGCTGGTCACCTCCTCCCCATGCTGTGCTGCCCAGTGCAGTTGTCTGGGAGCTGACCTTGTTCGTGAAGACAGAGGCAAAAAAATTATTGAGTACATTAGCTTTTTCCACATCCTCTGTCACTATGTTGCCTCCCTTATTCAACACTTTCCTTGACTTTCTTCTTGTTGCTAACATACCTGAAGAAACCCTTCTTGTTACTCTTAACATCTCTTGCTAGCTGCAACTCCAGGTGTGATTTGGCCTTCCTGATTTCACTCCTGCATGCCCGAGCAATATTTTTATATTCTTCCCTGGTCATTTGTCCAATCTTCCACTTCTTGTAAGCTTCTTTTTTGTGTTTAAGATCAGCAAGGATTTCACTGTTAAGCCAAGCTGGTCGCCTGCCATATTTGCTATTCTTTCTACACATCGAGATGGTTTGTCCCTGTAACCTCAATAAGGATTCTTTAAAATACAGCCAACTCTCCCAGAATCCTTTCCCCCTCAAGTTATTCTCCCAGGGGATCCTGCCCATCAGTTCCCTGAGGGAATCAAAGTCTGCTTTTCTGAAGTCCAGGGTCTGTATTCTGCTGCTCTCCTTTCTTCCTTGTGTCAGGATCTTGAACTCGACCATCTAATGGTCACTGCCTCCCAGGTTCCCATCCACTTTTGCTTCCCCTACTAATTCTTCCTGGTTTGTGAGCAGAAGGTCAAGAAGAGCTCTGCCCTTAGTTGGTTCCTCCAGCACTTGCACCAGGAAATTGTCCCCTACACTTTCCAAAAACTTCCTGGATTGTCGGTGCACCACTGTATTGCTCTCCCAGCAGATATCAGGGTAATTGAAGACTCCCATGAGAATCAGGGCCTGTGATCTAGTAACTTCCATGAGTTGCCGGAAGAAAGCCTCGTCCACCTCATCCCCCTGGTCCGGTGGTCTATAGCAGACTCCCACCACGACATCACCCTTGTTGCTCACACTTCTAAACTTAATCCAGAGACTCTCAGGTTTTTCTGCAGTTTCATACTTGAGCTCTGAGCAGTCATACTGCTCCCTTACATACAATACAACTCCCCGACCTTTTCTGCCCTGCCTGTCCTCCCTGAACAGTTTATATCCATCCATGACAGTACTCCAGCCATGTGAGTTATTCCACCAAGTCTCTGTTATTCCAGTTACATCATAATTCCTTGACTGTGCCAGGACTTCCAGTTCTCCCTGCTTGTTTCCTTGCTTCCCTTGCATTTGTGTATAGGCACTTGAGATAACTCACTAATCATCCCTCTTTCTCAGTATGAGGCAGGAGCCCTGCCCTCTCACACGTTCCTGCTCATGCTTCCTCCTGGTATCCCACTTCCCCACTTACCTCAGGACTTTGGTCTCCTTCCCCCAGTGAACCTAGTTTAAAGCCATCCTCACTAGGTTAGCCAGCCTGCTTGCGAAGATGCTCTTCCCCCTCTTCATTAGGTGGAGCCTGTCTCTGCCTAGCACTCCTCCTTATTGGAACACCATCCCATGGTCAAAGAATCCAAAGCCTTCTCTCCGACACCACCTGCGTAGCCATTCGTTGACTTCCACTATTCGACGGTCTCTACTCAGGCCTTTTCCTTCCACAGGGAGGATGGACGAGAAGACCACTTGCACCTCAAACTCCTTTATCCTTCTTCCCAGAGCCACGTAGTCTGCAGTGATCCGCTCAAAGTCATTCTTGGCAGTATCGTTGGTGCCCATGTGGAGAAGCAGGAAGGGGTAGCGATCCAAGGGCTTGATGGATCTCAGCAGTCTCTCCGTCACATCGTGAATCCTAGCTCCTGGCAAGCAGCAGACTTCTCAGTTTTCCCGGTCAGGGCAGCAGATAGATGACTCAGTCCCCCTGAAGAGAGAGTCCCCGACCATCACCACCCACCTTCTCTTGGGAGCGGTAGTTGTGGAACCCCCAACCCTAGGACAGTGCATCTCATGCCTTCCAATCGGTGGAGTCTCCTTCTGTTCCCTTCCCTTATGGCCCTATGTAACCTGCTTAAGAATGATGCGTATACTATCCTTTTTTTCCTGCTGTTCTCGTACATGCTTGTCAACTCTGGAATGGTGTCTTTTCACATATTCACATGCTGGTAGAAATGTGGTGCATGGCTGAATTCAATTTAAAAAAATCAAGGACTGCATGAAAGAAAAGAGAGTATATCTGTACTATAGCAAATGTATAATGGAAATATTCTCCTAAAATACCATTACACAGATTTGAATACCGAACAGCACCCCTCCAATACACACTTGTTCCACTAAGTACGTATTGTCAGTACGGTATCAATGATACCCATATTTATTTATTTATTATTGTACAGTAGTCACTGGTACTTACTGAATGTATCCCAAAGATACCATACCAGTACTGATATCAGCTGTGATTACATATGTGGGGTAGCAGAAGCTGCTTTGAACAGCTATAACTTGCTCCCTGTTTTAAACACAACTCGGAGAGTACCATACTGTTTAAGGGATTTAGCCTTAGCCTCACCTCCTTTTGGATAGTCAGATCGTGTTCATTTTTTTTACAAAGTGCCCAGAATGTGAGCAAGCCTCATGCACCACATTATTATGCCCTTCTTGAACTCCCTGAAATAATATGGCAACATTTTTTTAATGTATAACTTACACGCCTATGTAGCCAGTATCTCTTTCTGTCGTATATTCTCCATACATCTGATAAAACTCATACTTAAACCTTTGAAATGTAAAGCCAACACTGACTCACCCACTCTTTCTTAAATGAAGGCTTTAAATGTGCATAACTGTAAGTATATAAAGCAAAATCACAGTCTTGCAGAGGGGGAATCAGATTTGTTAAATGTAGAAGACTAATCTGGGAGAAAGTGTCATAAAAATTGTTGATTTTTTTCCTCCTATTAGTTTTGTTTGTTTGTTTGTTTTGTTAATTTATTTTATTTTTCTTCTTCTCACAGTGGTTTCTGCAGGAACATTTGATTAATTTGTCTTCTGTACAACTCAGCCTTTTAACCTCTGGAAAAGCTCTAAACATTTAAAAGCTCACAACCTTAAAACAGATTGTCAAAGTGAACGAAAACTAAATAGAAGTCAACAATCTGCGGATTTTTCTAAAGAAAATATATACTCAGGGAACATTCTGATCTTCTTAACCTACTTTACATTTATTGCATTAACTGACACAGATCCCTACAGGACATGTTGGAAATGATCTTGAGTGCTCTACTGGGATCTTTGTCTTCCTCGGACATGGAGATTAATAGAGATTAAGGGCATGTCTACACTTACCTCTGGAGTGATCGATCCAGTGGGGGTTGATTTATCGCATCCAGTGAAGATGCGATAAATCGACTGCCAAGTGCTCTCCTGTTGACTCCGGTACTCCACCAGAGCAAGAAGTTTAGGCAGAATTGGCAGGGGAGCATCAGTAGACACTGATGAAGACACTGCGGTAGGTAGATCTAAATACATCGACTTCAGCTAGCTGAAGTTGCGTAATTTAAATCAACAGTACCCTTTCCTCCGCCCAGTGTAGACCAGGACTAAGATTAGGAAAGCAAATCAACTGGAGTTTCTTGCAGTTCATAGATTTTAAGGCCAGAAAGGACCTTTAGAATATCCAGTCTGCCCTCCTGTATAACACAGGCCTTGTTAACCCTTTATTGAGCTGAATAACTTGTGTTTGATGAAAGCATATCATTATAGTGAGGTGAGCATTGGTGGCTAATCTAAGAAGAGATTCACTACAGTGTTTAGCAAGTTCCCATTACAATTTTTTTTCCAAAATGTATTTATCATAGCAGTTCCAGTCAATTCAATGCCATTTAATAAACACTGTTCTTAGAAAGACCCATGTTGTAGCTAAAAGGGCCAATCATCTCTCAGAAGAACTGTACTATATTTGACATACTATGAGAAGGGGATATAACACCTTCTGCATCTCTAAGCGTTTCAGTTTATCTGTAATTATCCTTTACAAATGTCAGTTAATTGTTTTTAATATTAAAAACAAGAACATGCTTTTTATTTGAAAACACCAATTAATCATGCAACAGGATAGCTTAGAAACTGGCCAGATCGTCAGCGGGAGTAAATTGGGACAGCACCAATTTGAATTACACCAGTTGAATTACACCAGCTGAGGATCTGGCTCACTCTATTGCTGAATGAATGTCTTACTGAACAACATGTTGTGAAGTATGAGGTAGAAAGACAAGCTACTTCAATTAGTCCTTTGGACAAGCACAACAGATTCCTATAAATACTATGCCTAGAGGATATTCCAGTCCTGATGGGTGCTGAGTACCTGTAACTCTGATGGACTATAATGTGAGGTTTGATCCTTAGCACCTCTCAAGAGATAATCAGCACATCTCAACAGTAGTTATAAAGTGGACTGCACAAACGTCAGTAGCTCCATTTTGGAAGGTTCCTTACAATACATTCAGGTTCAATCCGCATGGGTTCATCCCAAGTTTTATTTTGAGATGTGAATTTGAACACAAAATTTGGTTTCACATAGTATTTTACATGATCTTGACTGAAAACTGCAAATCAGCCCAAGATTGTTCTAAACTAAGGCTTGGGCTTTCTTCCAAGGTCTACACAGCTTGATGAACCTTTCAGTGAATGCAGTCAGAGTTCTGAGTTTGTAACAAAACCGGCCACTAAGTCAGCTTCAGATTTTTGTTTGTTTGCTGGCCTGCATCATTGTGAATATTTAATACAGAAACAATAATAAACCAAAATAAGGGTTGGTTTTTTTAAAGGACCTATCTAGGTATTTTTGATATTTGGATGACAACCAATCAAAAAATCTCCACTGTGACCCAGCATTCCAAAGATATTCACAACTCACAGTGACTATCACTGTTGAATAACAAACATTAAAACAAAACCAAAAACTCCTTACTTTCCAAGGGCAAAGCATTCCAGTTTAACAGATGAACCCTTCGCTGCATATGTTGTTTCTGGAAAACGTACTTCAATCTTTGGTTCATACTCTCCCATCACACCTGTTGAACATCAAAACAGCTAGCACTACAGTTGTGTTTGAGACCTGTCTAGTGCAGCATGATTTCAGCGTAAAAGAAAGGATGTGGTTATTTCTAAAATTAGAGCCTCATCCTGTTCCCATGGAAATCAATCAGCATTTTTCAAATGATTTCAGAGGGAGCAGGATTGCGGTTCTGCATGAATTTTACCCCATTGCAAGCAGCCACTATAAGGCCCAGGAATTATCTGAGTCTATGTGGATCTTAAGTAGTGTACAGGTTTTGCCCAGGGTAAATTTCACTTGTGGGTCAAGATATTTGAAAAAACCTGAGCAACCAGAAGCTCCCATTCAGAGCAATGACTGCTAATACACACAGTGTTAACCACAATGCTGTCAAGTATAAAAAGCAATATTCAGTATGAGATATGGGTGAAGATGAAAACAATGAAAGCAGCTGGGTACTGAGAACTTTTGAAAATCTGATCATTTAATGTAGGTACCTAAACAGGATCTGAAGGTTTTGGAAAATCTGGTTCCAATTTTCTGCACTGAGCACTTTGGAAAATCTGACTAAGGGTTTAGCATCTGCAATGTTTACTGTGAATAGGATCTGTTTGAGGGTGTTTAGCATTGCAGTGATTGCAGGCTTATATTTTTAGCCAATATGCTTAAAACTGAATTTCCTAACTATACAGGGCTGTTCAATCTGTTCAGTGTCTTCACCCATATTCCATATTGGCTATAAACCAGTGCTTCTTTTTTTATGTTTAACAAGAATTTCATTAACATTATGTGTGTTGTTCTTCACTGTCGCACAGTGCTTCAGAGATCACTGGCCTGGGGCCTGATCCAAACCCCATTGATGTTAATGGAAATACTCCCATGAATTTCAGTATGCTCTGGATCAGGCCCCTACTCTCCCTAATGTAAAGAAAGAGGGTAGAAGATAAGAAGCAGAAGAGGTATGGAAAAAATATGGATGGAGGATGGAGGGTAAAAAAAGAGCATGTTGGTAGAAAGGGGCAAAGAAGAATAGGAGCAAAACATAGGGTGTTTGTACCCATGTTTTATATAAATTAACTAATTTATGAGCTATGGAGCTATACATTCATTTGGGGGCTGTGGTATTTATGCAAACAACACAAAAATTGATATTTTGAATTAAAAGACCATCAGAACTTGCCCTATAATGCATATTTGTCTTTTATTTATTCTAGGAATATAACCTTCTGCTGTACTTTGTTAGTTTATAAGAGTACTTCGAAAGCAGTATGAAGGATTACAATTTAGGTAAACAATCCCATCAAAAAACTTTGCTAACAGGTTTCCCAGCTATATATTCCCCATTGTGAACATTTATTTAGACAGCTTCCTAAAAGGTATTTGTTTTTTTCTCACTCCAGTGACTCACTTAGTTTTGAGCTACCTCTGGATTTTATATTTGAGCAATAACTTGAATTTAAGTTTAGAAAGCTTTGTCAAATTCAAATCCAAACATAAGCCTTCCTGGGAAGAATAAAATTAGAATGGGGAACTGGCATTCTTTTGCTTTCTTTTCGTTGTATTACGTTTTATCTTGTTGTAGATGTGTTTATTAATTAACCCTAAACTTACCTTTTTCTTCATTTTACCAACTAAGACCTGATCCAAAGTCCACTAAAGGTAAAAAGGAATCTTTGGATCAGGATCCAAATAAGAAGTATGAATCTGCATGTTTGTTTACAGGGATTTGTTATTACCCCAGAATGAATAGCTAATATCAAAGTCAAATAAATGATTTTAGTAAGTTTTGTATTTTTTTCCAGATAGTCACATTAAAATAACTTACCATCACTACGGAGGATGAGTGGAGTGGGTGGGCCCCGAACACTTTGTTCTGATTTAGCATTAGTTACAATACAGGTATAATTGCCCACATCAGATGGCTCTACTTTGGCGATGTATAGATTTCCTGTCTCTTGGGATACAAATCGACGACTATCCTCCTGAACATACAAGGGGTTATCATTGAAGATCCAAGCATAGGAAAGGTCTGGAAAACATCAAATATTCATCATGCATCTTTTCCAATGTACTCTATTCCATGTTAGAGTCTAACCCAAATGTAGCCAGTTTCAAATATCCAGTCATCCTTACAGGAGAAATTTGGGATGAACTCAGATCAACTAAGAATTTGTTCAACCTAAAACATAAATCAAAGCTTTTCAGAAATTCACCAACTTTTGTGCACCATTCACCTTCTTTTTCTATTGCCAATCTTCTTGGCTTCAACAATAAGAAGAAACAAAAGTGCTGAAGTGCCACTGAAAAGCTGTTTTAGTAAGTAATTTCCATTTATAATACTGTCCTTCTAAATATCTGACAGTTCTACTGCTCTTTGCATGGCATTTTGGCTCCCACTTATCCTTATATTTATTCTGGAAGCTTACTGTGTGCATATGTGTGTAGAAAAAGCTTGTTTCTATCCCAGCTGTCCATCTAGATATTTGCAGGCTATTTGAATCCCATCTCTTCATTGAGACATTTGTAAGCTAATTCTAGGTATTTGTGGCCCCATTACCACAGTGTCTGAAAGCTTTTCAGATATTTGGGAAAAGAAACAACAATAACAATCCTGCTTTCTGTTTCTTTCCACCCCATAGGAGAAATGGTTTGATATTAGCATAAGTTTTTGTAGGATGGCTTATTTATATTTGGGTGTGTAACTTGGTGTGAATTTGTTTTTTAGTTTGGAAGATAGTTAGTTCTATGGCACTTCTCGTCTGCTCTAAGAGAGAGTTTCATAGATTCAGATCTGGTGAAATCTTCCACACAGTTTTATTCCTAACAGTTTTATTCTACTGGTGGTACATATATGTTGTGGGAGGTCACAATTATGGAGAGAGAGGTGAGTTCTCAAGTAGTTATGGCAAATCTCATCAAAGGCTTTGAGTAACAGGACAGAGACTATTAACTTATCTCCATACTGTTGCTGACATTTGGATTTAAGAAAAATACCTGGGTTCTGCTGATGGCTTCAGCTGTCTGCACAGACTGGTGTTCTGGTAATTTTGGCTGGTGTTAGGTTTTAGAATAGGGATAACACTCAAAGTGATGATCACTGTGTTGGGCAACTTAAAGTTCAGAAATCTCCTACAAATGAGAAAGGAGAACAAGAAGAAGCCTGCAGCTCTCCATGGCATCCATGAAGCAAAGGAAGAGGAACCTAGTTTTGTCAACTTCTCCTTTGTCCTCTCCAGGGAAAGAGATGGGGTTTGTGCCCCAGACCAGCCCCTCTGCCAGGGAATAAGAAAGAGAAAGAAATAGGGAGAGGTGTCACACCAACACCCAGTATTGTATACCTACTGCTTGTTTGTGTAGTGCTGCTCTTTACTGATGGAATCAAACAAGACCTAACGTGCATTTATGTCACCTTCTAGGGACAGCTCATATAAGAGATTGGCCTTAATACTACTGCATCTAAACAACTCTTTCCGTAGGGTCAGTAACAGAAAATCATGAGTTTTGTTATAATTATCACAGATATACTGTGAGGTAACTTACTCTATTTTGAAGATTACTGAATACCCAAATGGAGGCGTATACTGAATCCTGTACATCAAGTTCCATGTTCATCCCAATATTCTATTGGACCCTTCTCTTCTGTTTTAAGCAACAGGAGAAAAAATAGGGTGATTTAAGGGTATATCACTATATTCCCAAGAAGGGAGGACAAAAGGGCCTCATATGGACATACTTTATTTTTTCTATAAATTATTTTAAGACTAGGACAATGTGCATGCCCTTTGCTACCATCTACCTCTTGATCTCTTGTAACTCTCACCCCTATATGACTTACTTCTATGTCTCACTTCTCTGTGCTCCCCATGCAGCACTGAATTCCTTGCCTCCCTCTCTTCTAACCCTTTTCTTTCACCCCCTTTCCTCTTGTTTCCCTGCTGTTTCTAAGTTTTCTGTCTGTCTCTGCCACAGCTGCTCCTTTCTGCTGCCTGGAGTTTGACAGCTGACTGCAGAGTTCTTTCTATCATGTTCCAAAAGTGGCAGGACTAGTACTGAAATTCTATTTTTAATGAAACACAGCAAATCAGAAGTTTCAAAATCCAGCAGTTTAGCTTTTCTTAAATGTATAATTCATGAGCTAACAACATTCTGCCAACAGATTCATTTTTACATATACCCCCCCCATCATCAACCCCCTTTTTGAAAACATAATTTGTTTTTCAGTTATGACATCAGTACGGTGTGATAAGAAGTCTGTAAACTTCAGTAGTTTATTGGAGTTTTACATTCTCACCCTACAACATTATATGAGTATAATTAGAAATGACACATCTCTGGGGACCGATCAAGGACACTTTCCCTAAGTAGCTAAAGCCTGTCTTACTGCTAGACATTACACTACGCTATTTGGATGTACAATAAACCTAGAATAGTTGGCAATTTCTAAAATAATGTCATACTTTAAAACGATATATAGGGACAGATTTTCAGAAGTGTGCATGCCCCGCTGGTGCATGGACTTACTCTGATGCAAACTCTAGTTTACAGTCACATATAAAACTGGGCAAAACCTTTTTTGGTGAAAAATGCAGGTTTTGCAACATCAACGTTTTTGAAAATTCAGGTTGTTTTTTCATATTCTTTGTGTTAAAAATAATCCAAAAAAACCCAGAGTTTTGTTTCAGCTTTTTTGAAATGAAATGTTTAGGGTTTTTTGGTTCAAAATGACTTTGTTTTGAAATTGCCTTTATTACAAACATTAAAAATGCCCTAATAAAAGTCGAAATTGAAATGTAATGCTGCAGGTTGAATAAAATGTTTCATTCTACCCATGCCTTTTTTCTTTTCATTTGATTGAAATTTCAAAAAAATGTATTATCAAGTTGACCCAAAATGAATTTTTCCCCTGATTTTTTGGAATTGCCAGTTACTATATATATATATATATATATATATATATATATATATATATATATATCAATTAATAGCTCTGCTTACCTGTAGGTATCTGTCTGTGAAAATTAGGGATTGTATACATAAACAATTAAATATCTGGCTCATAAGACTTTAATTTTGTTATATCTGAATTAAACAGTAAATGCCCTAAGTGAAAAGAGCCAAATTTTAGGTAGATTTGTGACTCACATGAAAAGATGTTTATTGCAAGCAGTCAGCTGAGACTGTGACTTCATCAAATTTTACAAGCGTAGTGTGCATCCTATGGGGAAGGGTGAGAAGGATGAATAACCTCTTAGAATAACCTTCCAACATCTTTCAACCATTCTGTTCATATCCCCTTCACTTCAGCTGCATGACTTAAGCATTTAAACTTTTGTTTTTCCCCTACTTCAACCTTTTTTATACAGTTGCACCTTTGAGAGTCAGCCCCAGTTAGCACTGGATTTATAGTCCACTTCACGTCTCAAGATAAACCTAGGGTACTCTAGAAAGTGGTGTAGGTAGTTCAGCAGATTCAGAGGCTCTCTCTTTTGGTGCAATACTAAACCAATGCCTATAGAAAGGATCTTACTCCCTACTAAATGCTGTGTAATTTAAGAAAAACTCTACAGAATCCTATTAAATGTCTATCAATCATACTGGTTTCATAGATTCATAGATACTAAGGTCAGAAGGGACCATTCTGATCATCTAGTCCGACCTCCTGCACAGCGCAGGCCACAGAATCTCACCCACAAATGCTATATAGAGCTTTTCCATAAGGCTGATCTCAGAGCCTAATGAATCAGCAAAGAAGGGTCAGCTTACTCTCTCTCCTTCTCAGTAGTCTCCAGTCAGCCTCAGCTACTACACACTTTGCTAGGCATCTCCCCACATCCCTATCACATTATTGTATTTGGGCTTATCAATGTCAATGGGAGTTTTCCCATTAACTTACTGGGAGCAAGTGCAAGCCCTTCTCCTTCATATCTGAATCTATATTTCTCCCAGTAGAAGTAGTATTAGAGCTCCCAGTCTTCTAATTGGAAGTTCACCACCACCATCCTCTCTCCCTCCCTCCTTCCTTCCTCACAGGTCATACTTGCCTAGCAGCCAATTCAACTCCCACTGATGTCAAAGGAAGCCTTAGTTTTAACTGAGTTCAATGGGATCAAATCCCTGGAAAGCAAGATACCAAATTCTAGAGCTCTCCTGTATGGCATAACACTAGATTGCCAGGATAGCTCCATATGAAGTTGCTTCTTTTATAATGCAGCACTACATTTTATGAGCTATTTTCTCTGTAAAAGTTAAGGTACAATTACTTAGACAATGTACATGCGTGTCACTAGATTTTGGGTAAAACAGATTCAAGGCAGAGTCATTAAACTAGAGTATTACTGAAAGGAAGGTGTGCAGAGACCATACCTGTCACATGTAGGGCTTCCTTCATTTTTATTACTATCAGTAACTCAGCAAAGAGTCTGGTAAGGATAATATTGGACAAGTAGATAGGAATGGTGTAAAGATGCACTAAAAGAACAGAGAAAGTAGTGGACAGTATATCCCCAGCTAATGAGGCCTACTGAAATGAAAATGCTTGTAAACTGCAAATATGCAGGCTGTTTCACTGAAGGTCAAATAAAGGCACAATTATCTTTTTTATTTATTTTATTTTGTTTTTCATTTATCTACAGGATCTTTGTGAAAAATGCAGTTATGTGAATCACACCTCTTGCTATCAACATACCTGTGATAGTCTCAGAAGAATTACTGAATTCTGGAGACTGTTGTATAAGGACTACAGTGTTGTATGTCGGATGCACATTTTACTCACCAGCAGTGATGAGGATTTTGGGTTTTGTTTTGTTTTTCTGTTCGGAGAACAGTACCTTTGAAATTTCCCTTTGGGGTAACTACTATATGAAATTAAAATAAAACAAATTTCTGAAGTTAGGGAATAGAGGATTTTTCATACCTGATCTTACTATTAGTCAATTTATGCAATTGTTCTCTTCAACAGTAGCCAATGTCTCATACTTTAGAAATATGAATGCATTTAGCAAAATATGCAGTCTCGTACACGGTGGGCAGGATGGGTCAGGGGAATTGTAGCTCTTCTAGAATCACTGCAGGCTATAAGCTTATTTCCTGAAATATGAGATTTATTTCAAGAAATATTATAAGTAGTCATAAAATTACCTAGTCTTTTCTAGATGTGGTAAGACCACATAAAATATTAGATAGATAGATAGATAGATAGATAGATAGATAGATAGATAGATAGATAGATAGATAGATCCACATTTAACCCACAATGGATTAAAAACTAGGCAAATCATTCATTCATACTTTAAGCTAACAAAATATCTTAGAAAGATCTTGTGCTGTTCTGAAAAGAAAAACACACTCTCCAGAATATGCTGTAGACATTGAAAAGAATGAAGAATTATGATATTAGCAGATGACATTCTTTCCACTTTGGCCCAAATCCTAGTATAGCTGATTACAATGAAGCTACTGGGGCTATGAATAGACTCCATCAGAGACCCAGTGTGTAATCTATTGCTGGATGGGTCTAAATAGGAGCGAATCCTGCTTAGTGGCACATCACACATTGTCAGGCAAACAGAACCTTGGTCCCAACCACATGTATTGGGTTTTCTGCAAACTTTTGCATCAAAATCATCTACAATACCAGCTGGACTCATTCCCAGGATACTGTAGGAACAGAGTGTAATTTACCCTTAGATTGTAAAAATATTCTGCTAACCTCATGGCAATTTTACACCTGGAGAGAATCCCCTGGCTATGTATGCTTGCAAATAATGATGGAAAATCAAATTCAGAGAAGTGTGGGAAAAAAATCCACAGCAAAATGAGAATATACTCATGTAATTTTCTCCTCACATTTTTAATGTAACACTGAGGTGTCATGCTCTCAGACAAGCTTACAAAGTCTAAATGTTCCAGTTTGATTAAAATATTATGATTATATTCAGCCATTGCATAATAAGCACTGAACGACAACTCCTATGAGCAGTTACTGCTGGTTGGTCTTTGCCCAAAGCAATGTGTACCTACTAGTGCATCTGAGTTGAAAGTGCTGTCCAGAGCAGTCACAATGGAACACTCTGGGATAGCTCCCGGAGGCCAATACAGTCGAATTTCGTCCACACTACCCCAAATTCGACCCAGCGATGTCCATTTCAGTGCTAATCCCCTTGTCGGGGAGGAGTACAGAAATTGATTTTAAGAGCCCGTTAAGTGGACAAAAAAGGCTTCATTGTGTGGACGGGTGCAGGGTTAAGTCGATCTCACACTGCTAAATTCAACTTAAACTCATAGTGTAGACCAGGGCTAAGCCTGTTTGTGGATGTCAGCCCTGGTACCCAAATACACATGGAGCAAAGTCTGCCTCCACTAGTGCTCTAATATGTGCTCTAAACACATATGTGCTTAACTCTACGCCTATGAGTAATCCCACTGAAATCACAGTAGGAAAGCTAAACATGTATTTACATTCAGGGAATTAGATTCCAATCCTGCAAACACTTATGCATATGCCTAACTGTAAGCATATGAGTAGTTCCTCTGTGATCTATAGGACTACTCAGATGTTTAAAATTAAACTCTTGTGTAATAGTTTGAAGGAGCAGGACCTCAGGTTTCATATACTGGTAAAGTAAAGACGTGTGACAATAGGTCTTTGGTTCCAGTGCAACAACAAAAGAATCCAACTTTCTTAATGATCAGCTCCAACAAACTAACATCCATGTTGTCTGGTGCATTCATTTGAATTAATTAACAGCAATTTTATTTACTTCTGTTATATATTATCCATTCATGAATACACCATTACTTTATAAGGTCACAATTTCTTTTTGAACTTGTATATAACTGGAGGGAAGAAGGACAACATCCTCAGATTTGCTCTTTTATTTTTTCTTTTGTTCTACTTTTTAAAATTGCACAGAATTACCAGTTAGTAACTGATGTGGCTGACAGTTCTCACAGAGACTGCAGCAGAGATAGATTTAAAGCACCTCCCATGACAATCAGCCCTCCTGAATCTTGCTAACCAGTCCAGGTAGTTTAGCAGCTGCACCTTGCAGAGTGTTGATGAGCATAATTAGTAATAAGTGGCTGAATCTATTTGGGGCATGAGGCTGGGTATATAAATTCACATCAAAGTGGAAGCAGAAAAGAGCAAGATTGCTTGGGTATTGTGGTAGAAGTGTTATTTATGAGCCTTGTTATTTATTTTAAACCTAAATTAAATCAGCTGTGCATTATTTTGATTACTTTGAACTTGGCAGAAGAAAGCCTTCCCTTATAATTTCTTCTTTTGAGTAGGGTGACCAAAAAGCCTTGAAGAGTCAAAATATTCTTGATTGTAACATTCATTTTGCTCTAAAACTTAGTGTCTTTATCTATTAATGTGAGTAAAGGGACAGATTAAGGCTGAAAGTTTCAGGCATAGTTAGTGACTGGCAGTTTTAAGGTGGATAATTTGAGATATGTTAAGGCTTTTACTGAAAATTGTTGCCAGATCATTTAAACTCCATCAAAGTGTTCAGGGTCTCTTGCTTTCTTGCTGAAGATCTTTATCTCCTTTCCACATGACAACCTTCCTACCCAATATATAATTGACCTCTTTTTTTGAGATGGTGTCAATTTCTCCTTGCACTGCTGCGGAAATGGAAGATAACCATTATATCTTGGGTTGGGAATGAATAGTCTTAGAGGCATAGCTAACAATTTTTTATCTCATTCATGATAGCATTTACACTTTTGAGAAATCAGCTTATTTTAAAATTTAGTTTTCAACAACATTTAAAGTGCATTAAAAGAAGAGCACCTTTGTGGCTATCTCCATACTGCAAATTCAGAATTGGAAATGTACTAGTGTCCATTGCTCTGTTGTTTTTCTCTTACCAAATGTGGGACTAGTGGTAAGGCTAGTTTCAAAACATTTATAAAGAAGAAGGGCAGATCCTCAGCTGCTGTAAACCTTCAGAGCTCCAGCAGTGGGGTGGGATGTGAGGCCCAAGTGGAGCTTTTGTTCCTCCACTTCACTGCTTCTGTCAGAGGTGGGAGGAATAGACTCTTCTCTCAGGGGCTGGATCCATCCCTAGGAGTCTGATTTCCCCACACCCCTCCATCATTTCATGTTTTTATTTCTGGGTCTGATGAGCATGAGGACCTAAGATCCCAGCTGGGGCCTTATCCTGCATTCCCCTCCCCTTGCTTTTGCATTCCAATCTTCTATAGTGGAATGGGGGAGATGGGAACGAATTTCTGCTCTCAGGATTATCTGTACTTAAAATAGTAAGGAAAGATCTTCTTCTTTAGTATTCACTATCAGCATTTCCTATGTGTATATTTAGCTTCAGTTCTTTTACACTGTCTTGGGCTTGAAAGTTCCCATATTATTTTGTATATTGTCTCACATTGAACTAGACTGTGAATTCCTCAAGGCAATCTTTTCTCTGTAATATGTAGAACACAAGGAATGCATATTACATTCGGTTGTCAGTAATAATAATATAATAAATAATATGGTGGGTCCTTATTTTAAGTTTTGCATGTGGAAATCCCATTGTCATCAGTGGAATGTCATGCATGGAGCATACACGCTCTACAGTATGCATCGTAGAGTTCGACAGTACAGAGTAGAGAACATAACTATTCCTTATCTTAATCATCTTCAATAATGTGAAGAATAAGATGACAGTTTGATTTCAAAGCCTCTTGATAGCATGATACTATTCAAACAGTCTATGTTAAATGGTGGTAATTTTTATTACAAGGGTCCTTCAAGCTACATGATTCATTTGTTCATTTCAAAATATTAAACAAAATTATTAGCTGAAATCTAATGATGAGTTTGTTTGAGTGAACTAACCATATCAGGAATGAGAGTTGTGGCAAAGTAACAGAGATTTTGTGTAAAGTCTGGATCTTATTCATTTTAATATTTGTGGGAATAATGTTAGGCCTAAAAAGGATCATCACTGGCAAATTCAGGCAATCTTGGTGTAGGGACCCTTTTTCTGTGTTTTACAGTGCCTAGCACAATGGGGTCCTGGTGCATGACTGGGGCTTCTAGGTACTACTGTAATACAAATATATAATAATAACCTCATCATTAGTTCTGAGGCTAATCTTAGATTGCAACAAATGGACAGAACATGTTGTCTGCAGTAGTAAATGCAGAGAGTACAGCCTGTAGAAACTAAAGTTCTGTTTAAAGAAACAAAGATCAATTTAATATGACTTCTCTCTCTCTAATAAATGTTACAAGAATGTCCATCCTGTAATGATCCTCTTCCTTCTAATCCAGATCACCCTTTTTGTATAAAACAAGGAAATTCAATACATTTGCAACTTTTCTCTGGCATGGTGTACAGGCCAAGAAAGTAAACAGCAAACTATTTGATAGCTAACCAGTTTCCTTCTCATCTCTTTTTAAGAGCCAAATCCTGCCTGCCTTACTCATGCAGAACTTCCATTGAACTCTGTGGGAACCATGCATACTGCCACTAGGCCTTTCTCATTTAAGTGTTTAGTGTCAGGGGAGAGAGCTTCAATCAAAACACCTTTTCCACAGTAATAGAAGTGTTTCACTGTCTTAGTGCCCTAGAATAGAATACAATTTATACTGCAGTTTACACCTTATTCCTCATCCCCATGGCATATAATTTTGGAACACATACAGTGTCAATGGCTCACAGAAGGAGAGGAACTCAATTTCCATTCCCTGCAGTCTTATTCCAAATAATGTGTTTTTGTTTTCATGCCCTTTCATCAGCAGCTCACATTTCCAACCAATAAAACACTGTGGAAGAGGTTTGTTCATGACTACTCTTCTGTCAGTTCAATTAAGCTGGGATCAACTCACCTTTAACTATTTGTTTCCATTATGAACATCTTCCCCGGCTTTATGTCAGTATAATATTTTTACTTTGAGTCTAGAGAAGCCTGATAGTCTGAGGATGGTTAATTGTCCTATCCATCCCATTGATCCATCTCAGGGACTCCCTTTGGAGCTTTCTCTGCCTTTAAGGACTAGTTTTCAGTTAATCTCCCTGATTATATACCTTTTTCATAGTGCTGTAAACATTACATGAACTGACATTTCATCTCTCTATAAGATTTTCTGGGTTTAAGCTGACTGATGGACTTCTTTCCCCCTCTGATATACTGCTTTCCCTTTACAGATTGCTATTTATCTTCTTCTCTTGAGAATTTGTCTTATAACTCTGTTTCTTTAATAAGAATTGAGAAAATATTGCTGAGAGAGAAAGAGAGAGAGAGAGAGAGAGGTCAGTGCTAGCATGCAGTAAACTATTTTGAGCTCCCAAGTATGTGTGGTCACCTCCCCTGGAAGACAGAAAAAATGAATGACCAAAGAGTAGCTGCTGCTTTCAGTTTGAAAAACTGATTTGGCCATTGTGCTATTTTTATTTCTTTTTGTTATTGTTTTTAAATGAAATTTTCTATGATCTTTAAGAGGTAACAGAGGCAGCTGTTTGGGCCACATTAGAAAACTATGGGGCTGTGAGCATTTGATTGCTCATGGGCAGTTCTCAAAAGGTCTGATTTGGGTTATAACACCCAGAATTTTTGTTTGTTCATGCAAACTATTCAAGCCCACTTCAGATCTGCAAGGTTGAGCTGCAAAATCTCAAAAGCACAGGTTCTCTTGAGAGTCATGTCACTTATTTCTGGTAGGGACATAAATACTATGAGGAAAAAAATACATCTATATTAGCATAAAGGCATACACATATAAATGCATTCATATTAAAATACATATATGTGTGACACTGATGATGGAGGGCAGTAGACAAAAGGTTGTTCAGGAAGCCAACGGGAAGGGCAGGTGAGCATAATATCTAAGGTTTCCAAATAATTTAGATGTAAACAGAGGCTTGAAATGTTGTGCTACATGTACAGAAAATGTGAGAAGGTTACATGTGACCCTGCACTACAAGCAAAACCTAGATCAATGTGGATGCACCACAAGTTCCTGCAAAGGAACTGTGCTGAACCCCATACTTCACCAACCAAGAGAGGCCACCATTGCAAACACCAGCAGCTCAGGAGCACCTATGGCTCACAAGAAGCGGTAGTAGGGACAGCAGAAGCATCAAGAAACCTCTCAAGCAATTCCCCAGAAGACTCCTCCCCCACTCTTTATGGGGTTTAGTCAAAGTTTTACTGTGTGTTATGTACACAAACTGTCACAGCATCACACACACACACACACACACACAGGAAAGATGGGCTTTGCTTCAGAAGAGAATCAGAGATGTTTCAGAGAATAAAGTGAGTTTCCATGTCAGATTTTATATATAAATTATGAAATCAAAATAATGGTGACCACAAAGACAAATGGAGGCGCTTTTATAACACTCAAAGTGATTGTAATGTATAATGGAGTTCTTACTGCAGGCTGCTGTTCAGTTACTACACATAGAAAATGGAGGAATTGACATGGGATGAAGTGAGGTGGTGTTGCTTGTGGATTCACTGCATAGAGAGAGAGAGACAAAATATTTTCAACTTTCCTAGTTTCCCCATCTCACTTTTGTCCTCCAGAGACAAATAACACACTCTTTTACCCTCTGAAATAATTCTAGCATTACAAGGTGGGATGAGGAGAGATGAAATACAAACTCTAGCATTACTGAATGGAAACTAAATATGAGAATACAGTAAGACACTCCCGCATACTTAAACCAAAATATCAGTGCAACAATATTCTATTTTTTTGTGCCTTAGTAGGCCTTCCAATAGACCCTTCTCCTGATTTCCCCCATTCCCCAGCTAAAGTTGTCTTTATGGAGGGTATCACTAGTGACCAAGCATCCCTAGCTAGTGGCTTTAGTAAACCTCATATCTGCTCCCTGTTCAGCATATCTTCTTGCTTCGTTTCTCACAAGCTTAGGCAACAAGAGAAAATAGCTTCTGTTGATCCTTTCAAGCACACAGAATAGAGCTCAGCCAGTCAAGAAGCCTGAAGAAATGTCATGTGACTTCATTCACCTGTTGATACCCAAACAACCCAACTTGAGATGCTAAACACTAAACTGAAAACACTGCCATGCCTAACTTCTACTAATACTCACTGACATCCAGCATTTTCCACAGAAGCTCTTCAATCTCAGAAAGTGCGTTTAGTTTCTCAACAAATGTTTCACACAGCTCTCAAGCTGTCATAGTGCATGTGGTCAAAATTAGTGATATGGAGTATATAATTTTATCCCTATTTTTAGATTTCCCACTTTCTTTCTATTGATGAAGAGGTGTTGAATACTGATGAGGGAATATTTGCTCTAACCCAAACAGTCATTACCAGGTAGCAAACAACCAATCTGCATGTACTTAGTTGTTTAGCACAGGGATTATATTTACATCATGTGTATACAGTGACTAGTGCAATGCAGCCTTGATTCTGCATGGGGTTGCAATATGAATAATAATAAAGAAAAATTTGGGTTCTTCTATGATCTTATAAAAAAGAACTATCATCTATCTGAATTTCTTTGATCTTTGAAATTGGACTGACAATCTCATGAAACAGGGCTTTCATTCATTTTTGCTTCTGGTGGATCTGGAAATACAATGAAATCTTTATAATATACTTTGTACATTTTTTGGCAAATCCCTTTCTTAACATGCTACCACGGAATATTCTGAAGTATACCGTGTACATTTCTGCTCTACTGTTATTGGAAGACCTTACACTCTGTTAAGAAAACAATTTTTATCAGTCTTTGTTATCATACTGCATTGTATTGATAACACTTTTCCATATGTTTTTGGAACTTGTACTTCAGGCTGAAATTTGAAATGTAGAAGAACATAAAAATGAAAAATAATAGGGGTAAAAGTCCATATTTTTCTGAAACTCTAAAAGGTTTGAGTACAGTTTGATATTAGAGTGAAGATTTTCAGTGGCTCTTAGTTTACACAGTTCTAGTATGCACCCAAGTATAGATTTAGGCCACAATCCTGCAAACACTTATGCATTTGCTTAACTATATTGCCACGAGTAGTCCAATTTAGGGGTCTTAATACTGAAAATCCACATGTTGTAAGAAACCCATTTAAGAGCACAGCGTTAGTGGTTTGTATCTGAAGAATACTTACTCATATCTGGTGATTTTACAGTAGGGTAGTAAATATACTTGCCATTTCATTCTGTTTTTAGGATTGCAATGCTTTGAAACAAAAATGACCAATTTGTTGGATCCATCTTACAGTATTCTACTGTCCATCACCTTGTGAGCTGCAGGCTACCTTTTGCTGGACATGACAGTATCTGTCTAAATCAACATCAACTGCACAATTCAGAACATCATATAATACCTCCATAGTGTGGTGGAGGACCACAAAGCAAAACCACTCCTTGTCCTTCTCTGACTGAGACGATGCTTCTTGTTTTGGTTTCAAAATTTCCAAGATCTTGAACAAAAGAAAACAAAAAACAAATATTAACTGTCAGATTTATTTAGCTGTGAATTATGGTCCAATTTTGCAATCCTTACTCTCACAAAAATCTAATTGAAATTAAAAGAGCCAGGCCTTTTATTGCAATAGTATAATAAAACTTCTATCTGCATACATGCTCATATACTGTACCATGTCAGGCCAGTTCTCCCTCTAATCTAGTACCCTATTTCTGAGATTGTCCAGAACCAGATGGAGGTGCTAAAATCCTCGAGGTGCATGATTATAGAATAACTTGTTCATAGGGAAGATTTCAATGAGAGACTGCTGAATTGGAATTAATTTGAAAACTGGATACAATTAACTGAGGCTTGAATAAAGACTGGGAGTGGATGGGTCATTACACAAAGTAAAACTATTTCCCCATGTTATTCCCCCCCCCCACACACACACACTGTTCCTCAGACATTCTTGTCAACTGCTGGAAATGGCCCACCTTGATTATCACTATAAAAGGTTTTCTCCCCCCCCCCTTGCTGGTAATAGCTCATCTTAAGTGATCACTCTCCTTACAGTGTGTATGATAACACCCATTGTTTCATGTTCTCTGTGTATATAAATCTCCCCACTGTATTTTCCACTGAATGCATCTGATGAAGTGAGCTGTAGCTCACGAAAGCTTATGCCCAAATAAATTTGTTAGTCTCTAAGGTGCCACAAGTACTCCTTTTCTTTTTCCCAAGTCCTGTCATTCTGTAATACATTATATTCCCCTTTGAAAGCTCATTCAGCATTATTTGATGACTCTATAGCACCATTTTTGGATACTGAACACAAAAAAAGAAGCTTGTCTTGGACTTTTTTTTGTATATTTCAAATTTACAAGTCTTTCATGTCAATAGAGAAAAAGCCTATTTTTCTAATAATGAATGTTGTATTTGTTTAATTATTAGGTGGACAGTAACTTTAGCATTTACTCTGGTACATTGATGAGAATCTGTACTTAAATGCCTATGCAGGCAGACCTTTTTTAAAGGAATCTGATCAGTATAGTTCTGATCCAAACCCCACTGAAGTCAGGGGGAATTTCTCTGTTAATATCAATGGGCTTTGTATCTGGACCTATAAGAGCAAATGAAGAGCTTTACAGGAGACAAATAAATGGACACGAGGAGATTCATTATGGTAGTAAAGTCTCCCTTTGCCCACACACACATACACATATACCCCTAAGTGTAATTTCTATGGCTATTTATCAGTTTCTTTTAACTGAAGCTATGAATATACATCATGAGAAGAATCTACCCTTCCGTTTCATTGCTTATTAAAAAGGTGCAGATAATAAGTTTCTCAGTGTGGTTCCCCATTAATAATGTGACTCTAATGACAAAAGATACATAGCAGATGTATCTTCCAAAAAATTCCACCAAAGCCAATGGTTTTCTTTTTGTTCCAAAAGCTCTCATTTAAAATGCTGAGATTCATTACTTTTATGGCAGGGGATGTATCAAGTGCATTTTTTTTCATTCAAACTGTGTTTTAATAAAATGTAACAGGATATATCATCTCCTTCCTAGAGCTATCTATCCCATATAATTTCATATATTGTTTGCTTTATTTATCTTACCATAAGGGGTTTATGTTCATACTCTGAAACGTACCTTTAGGTCCTGGTAGGCATGGAAATTTAGTCCTGTAGATAGTCTCATGCAAATCAAACTTATAACCTACAAGAAATCAGGTAAATAATAGCTGTGTTTGCTTTTTTTCCCTATGAGCTAAACCTTTTTTAAAAAAATATTTTATTTAATGCTGCACAGGGAGATAGATGTGTCAGGGGACTGTGTTAATGGGGCTGTTAAATGTCAGGGTTAATTCAGGTCATTTGTATCCAGTGACAGAGTCAACTTTTTCTCACTGTGAGAAATAATCAGATTATTTTGTGGTTAAATTAGCTCATATTTGGCCCAGCCTGTCTGTTCCTGCTGTCACCTTTGTTTTGAATTTTTGCCAATGTCACTTGCTGATATGCTGGTGGTGATAGGAAAGTTATCTGTTATGACCTGCAAATTGAATACATGTCCTTCTTGGCTAGTGAAGGCCATCGGAAAGTTGCTGGGGATATTGTTGGAAATTATTTTCATGAGCTGTCTCTAGTAGAGGGACATACAATTTTCTTTGAAAGAGATGGTTATAAGAGCCTTCTCTGACAATCACAGTCTCTTAAAAATATCTTTTTTTTTAACCATTCTTTTCCTGAGAAGGATTATCAAGAAGGCTCTGGTGGAACTGGTCAAGAATCTAATGGAGTTCTCAGGTATATTTACTATACCCACTTTGGCTTTAAGGAATGCTATAACATGGAGATGATGCTGATTGTGGTGGTCAGCAGGCAAAGAAGATCACATGTCTGTGCTGTTCTTTTGTATTTGTCAGCTGCTTCTGATAGCTCTAACCTGGTGGAGTTCTTTGACATACTAGTGGACCTTAAAATGAGGAAGTGGAGTCACACTTGAATGGCTCCGTTCTTTTTTTTTTTTAGAGGATGTAGAAAGTAATAGGCTTCCAATCCCTTTCCATTATTGTAAATTGTAGATTCACATTTTTGCTAAGAACAAGATTCTGCAGGTAAAAGAAGCTCGGGGGGGGGGGAAGAGCAATACTGTGAAGAATGTTTTCACAAAGATTCAAAATTAACCAAGTTTTCATTGCTGTTCTTAGAGCTCTGCCAGTAATATTACACATCACTCTGGACATAGGCACCGACTCCATGGGTGTCCGGGGCTGGAGCATCCACGGGGAAAAAATGGTTGGTGCTGAGCACCCACTGGCAGCCCCGCTATCAGCTTCCCCCCCAAGCATCTCCCACCCACTGGTGGGCCCCACGGATCAGCACCTCCCACTCCCTCCCCACACCTCCTGCCCTCTGTAATCAGCTGTTTTGCAGCTTCAGAAAGCTCTGAGGTGTGAGGGGAGAGGAGCGACGGTGGAACTGGGCAGGAAGAGGCAGGGTGGGGGTGGAGCAGGGTGAGAAGAGGCGGGGCATGGGGGTGTTGGGGGAAGGGGTTGAACAGGGGTGGAGCATGGGGCAGGACCAGGGGGTCAAGTACCCCCACCCCGGCACTTTGAAGAGTCGGCGCCTGTGACTCTGGAAATTGGTGCATTTGCTAGAAAGCAGGAGACTGTAAGGAGAAACTTTTGTCTGGTGGGGCTACAGTAATCTGTCTTGCATCCACCCTCTACCTTTCCTTAAGGAATTGATTTCCCCTTGTTTTTCATTTAAAATCACAGACTCCACTTCTGATTAAAATGTCAATAGTGCAACAGTTTCCTAATTAGTAAGAGTAATTTTGATGTGGTAAGAAATTATCTTCAGTATCTGATCTACAAGTGATGTGCCAAAATCCCTGTGCAGGAATCTTGCCTATTTCACTGGCATTATTGGCAGTATACTGTAGGTCAGATTTGCCAAAGAGAGCAGCACTCACCACAGTTGGGGACAGGTTTTCAAAATAATTTAATTCCCATTTGGTTATCTAAAGGAAGTGACCAGATCATTTAGAGGTGCTCAGCACCTCCCATTAAAACCAATGGACACTTAGTGACTGCTTAATAGAATTAGTAAAAAAAAAAAATTCTGCTTCAACTCTTATCTAATGGAAAATTGGGTAAACCCCCAGAACACCTGGGAAATGAGGAGGAAATTATTGGTAAATGCCTCATCAGGGCCTCATGGGATTTGTAGCTCAGGTGCCTTATTCTTCTCTACGGGCCAGTTTTCTCAACCAGTCTATACCTCCCATGATGCACTGTGACAACAGGAGACTGGGAGGTATAGTCTAACCAGGGATCTCAGCTCATGGAAGAGAATGGTGGTATGAGGCACGTGAACAACAACTCCCATAAGGCACCACAGCTGCATTTCCTAATCCAACATTTTGGCTGAAAATGTTCAATTTTTGGCCAAAAGTTTTGTTTTTTTTAGTTTTTCACTTAAAAACAAATGTATTTTAGTTTTTGTCATTTTTTTCTGAGAATACCTCCCTCCTCAACCACTCAATTTTCCAATCAGCTCTAGAGTTGAATTGTTTTGAAAATCTGCCCAGTGAAATAAGTGAGTAAATGTAAGGTGTTCGATGCTGAACTCCTTTAAAAATCTGCCCCAACATGAACATTTACAGTATCAGCAGCAGAACCACACTGTCTTCTTTGTTATTGGGTTACCTAGCATAACTTTATAACATAACATGACATAACCTAATAAAGCATAATGTTGCCTGTCAAGAACAGTATTAAATAAGATAACAAAGATCAGGTGTTTGGCATGTATTTAGATTGCTAATATGCATTTAGGAATAGTGTGGATATGTAACAGATGGTATATTTTGCTAACTATAGAATTTCTGCAGAAATCTATAAATAAGTTATTACCTATTTCTCTGTGATTCCTTCCATTCTTTGCCTGCATTTCTCTCCCTTTGTGAATAATGAGTTGCCACAAATTGTGTTGTACATATGATCTGCCAGTCAAAAAAATAATCCCCTTTTCAGAATTGTGTGTGCTGGCAGATTACTATTGGTATGGCACAATTAATCAGTCAAATGTAATAATGAGGTCCTGTAGACAAAGAAAACACTCAGGTGAATAAGTGATTCTTCACAGTGAAATGTGGAAATATATGGACTCAGCTGTGTGTGGCAGCAAGTCATCATCTTCAGTAGGGAACATTTGCAGACCTCAGCAAGAGAGATATATGCTTAGAACAGGAAAAACATATGTTACCCAGTGGAAACCAAATTAGCAGCTGACAGGACCATTTCTGATATAGGTTGAAAAATTTGAGATAGTGGGGTTTCCAGATTTGCATGAGGTGTAAATATGGGAAGGAAGTTGGTGTAATGGGTATAAATTGTTATAGCTCTGTCAAGGTCAATGGAATTACACTGATTTACACCAACTGAGGATATGGCCTGTGATTCTTAAATATGGATATTTAGTTACAAGTAAAAGGAGAAGGTAAAATGAATTGTATTTTAGAGGAAAATGAATATCAGAGCAGTTTTGCTAAGTACTGCACTGCAGCTAGCAGAAGATATGCAAATCCATAGTGATCAGTGAAGTGTTTAGTTAAGAAGATGAATGATGAAATCTGGAGAAATGTACTAATGTAATATATACAAACATTTCCTACTCAACGTGCTCATGCTACTGCATTAAAAGGGCTGATGATCAATCACTGAAAGGAGACTATTTTCCAAAGTCTTTTTTTTTTAAGTGTTCAATGCCAACCACTCCTATGAATGCTAATTGGACCAGGAGTTTATAACTATTTTTATTTTTACCTACAGGATGCTTGATTTATTTTTTTAACGTAAACGTCTTCTAAAATAAAGTGATGGAGTAATTATTTTAAGTCACACAACAGTGTATCCTAACATGTCACAATGCAGTGGATCAGACTGGATGTGGGGAGATGATGCATTTTTGTACAGTGGGTATCAAAATCCCATCAGGAGGAGGAAATAATTTAATATTAATCTATGTATGGTAAGGTCAAAGCTACATACATCACATAATGGTAGTTGGGACACTTCCGAATCTGCAGCTTAATCGGACATCATTCTTCAGGGTGATGGAGTGTTATTCCGTTCTTTCACATGCATTTTAAAATCATAGAATATCAGAGTTGGAAGGGACCTCAGGAGATCATCTAATCCAACCCCCTGCTCAAAGTAGGACCAGTCCCCAATTTTTGCCACATATCCCTAAATGGCCCCCTCAAGGATTGAACTCACAACCGTGGGTTTAGCAGGCCAATGTTCAAACCACTGAGCTATCCCTCCCCACTTTTGCCAGAGATGGAGATGGCAGAATCCTCACCTTTCAGACAAAAGCTGATTCATAGGGAAGGGTGAACCATTTCAAGTAAAACATGAACTGGTCTGGCTCTGAGCTGATTATCCGTACCCTGATCTGAATCCAAATTTTTGTTCTAGATAAAATCCCCTCCATCTAGTCTTACTCTGAATCCCCTACTTCGCACCTCCATTTTTAGCCCACATCATACAGCTGATTTCTCTCTTTTTTTAAATATGGGGCAGAGCATATTCTTTAGTGGGCCTTGGCAACTGATACCTATATGGCCAATGCACTAGTAATAACTAATTCCCGGTCTTAAAGTGCTCTTAGGTGCTTTGAATACAGATAAATATACCAGAATCTGCCATGCTTGCTTATAGATATGTGGCGTTTTGATACCATGGTGAGGGCAATGTACAGAAAATAATAAAACTGTGTATTATTCTGTGAAGTAGAAGCAGAACAGGCATCAAGGCCATGAAGTACTGACACACACTTTGCAATAAATTAAATCCAGCGTATGACGCTCATGCCAAGTGAGTGATAAATAGTGCTATTTTCAGAGTAGCAGCCGTGTTAGTCTGTATTCGCAAAAAGAAAAGAAGTACTTGTGGCACCTTAGAAACTAACAAATTTATTAGAGCATAAGCTTTCGTGAGCTACAGCTCACTTCATCGGATGCATTTGGTGGAAAAACATCCGATGAAGTGAGCTGTAGCTCACGAAAGCTTATGCTCTAATAAATTTGTTAGTCTCTAAGGTGCCACAAGTACTCCTTTTCTTTTTGCAAATAGTGCTATTGTAACCCATGCCTGGTTGGTATGGTACTGTAGCCCCTTCTAGTGGCATATAGACCATCTAGAGCAGTGGTTCTCAAGCTATTTACCATTGTGGGCTGCACATGTGGCCTGCAGTGTGTTATATGGGCCGCATCCAATACTACCTGTATGGCTCGAGAATGTCAGATAGGCCGCAGCAGTGTGCTGATTGGGCCGCAAGCAGCCCACGGGCCGCAGGTTGAGAACCACTGATCTAGAGATTGATGAGTCTGCTACAAGCCAACCTAGAGTCATGTGGCTTGTAGCCCATGCAGTAGAGGTAAACTTCAAAGAACCCAGGTTTGATCCTGCCTGACGACAACCAGGGTCTGTTGGTGTTATACTGTCAATAGGAATTGCATGATTTAAGTTGAGACAGCTGAGCATCAGAATGCTCCTAGTTTGGGTTCAGTTGGGATGCTTATAAAAAAAACCCCAGAAATATCTAGGCCTCCTGAATTGGTAAATTTGGGTTAAAAATGTCACAGGAAGTGGTTGTTTCATGATGTTTTCTGACATTTCCATCGCTTCTGTTCCCAGTTATAGCTGGGAACATTATGAGGATAGCTTAGAGACTAACAAATTTATTTGAGCATAAGGTTTCGTGAGCTACAGCTCACTTCATCAAATGCATCCGGTGAAGTGAGCTGTAGCTCACGAAACCTTATGCTCAAATAAATTTGTTAGTCTCTAAGGTGCCACAAGTACTCCTTTTCTTTTTGCAAATACAGACTAACACGGCTGCTACTCTGAAACCTATGAGGATAGCGTTTACCATGGCAGTCCAGCATTTCTTGTTGAAATCCTGGCCAGAAACGTGAAGTAAGAAAGTAGAACTGCAGTGTTGGGAGGGAATCATCATCATCTTTTTTCAAGATATGAGGGCCAAGTCATAAAGAAAACTTTGATCCAAATACTTCACAAGTTCCAAAAACGATTTAGTTATGAATTCTAATAATGGGCCAAGGTTCAGAAAGTTTTATTTTATCCAACACTGTTGACCTTAGATTTAAGCCTAGCAATTTCTTTCACTGAGAAAAAAATATCTCTTGCATACTGGAGAAACAATGGATTTTGGATTGAGAGAAGAATGTAGATCTGGTCTTTTTGTGCATCCTTGAACCAACTTGCTAGTGCAGGACACTGTTTCAGAAAGGCAGTGCTCAGAAACCAATCTTATCAGTGCTCCAGAAAGACCCTGCATGTATTTTCACCTTATGCATGTTTCCTGACTTTCAGACTGTACAATATGTGCAGTAGCACACTGAACTTTCCATGACACCAGCCAGGACACCATGTTCTTTTTGGATCTTCTTTAATTAGTCACTGTCATTTGCACCACTGTTTGGGCAACTGACGCAGGTCATGCAGCAAGGTAGGTCTGATGCAACAGTATGTTAAGGATTCCATGCAAGGGATACTCTTGGTGTATTTATATGAAGATGATAAAACAATTGATTTGGTGCATGAGATTTGGTGATCTGGTGATAAATGATTATTGCCAATAGCTTAGTAGAAGAAAAACAATCTTCTTTTTTTATAATTAGAAAAAATAAAACTCTATTAACCTATTTTAGGAACGAATATTGAACAGCCCTGTACTACTAACGAGCAAACAAGGAAATAAGAGCATTTTAATACATGAGATTGTTACAGACAATTAAAGCAAGTCAGATTTATCACCTTGCATAATTACTAACAGTTCATCTGAATTAATGCAATTTCATGCTTTCTTGAACTTTTGATTTTTTTCCATGAATGTTTTGTCATTATATAATCCCAGATATTACTGATATAATTAAAGGCCATTATTGAATAATACTATGTATGCTAGGTCATTAGAAGTAAGAGCACTTCACAAGTTAGAAATCCTGCTGAGGAAAAATCAATAGGCTTTCTCACATGTCTGTGGAGATGTGCTGATTTGTGATACAACACGTTGGGTTCCAGTTTCTTCTTTGCTTTAGAGAGTGTGATAGATCATGACATGATGTATCACAATGTAATTTTCCTCACAGGGAAATGTGACCAAAAATTGTAAACTCAGCAGTTCTCAGAAAAAGCCCAATGTTAAAATTTGCAATAAGCAATTCTATCATCTGTGATTAGAGACTGGTTATTTGTTACCTAATTTTTTTTTCTGTGGTTCAAATTCCTCATATAACTCACTGCTGTTATAGTGTATGTTACAGGTCGCCCTTTGTGCCTGATTCACAGACGATATGAGTCTCTATTACTACACCCAGCTAAAGAACCTGGATCCTTAGCTTAAGCTGTAGCAGTTCATGCTTTTAGTTTTGGAGTTTCCTGATATGTTTTTGAAGATGGGAGCTATCATTCACACTTGAATATTTGTTATTCACATGAGTTAGCCCCAGTGCAAACAATGAGGCTACTCATATGATCAAAGCTTTGCAGGACTGGGACCTTAGACTCATGCCTATCACTGTTGCTATTTCTTAGTCATCATCTTTCCTCATGCAAGAAGGTTCATTGACTTCAGCAGGGCTACAAAAATAGTTAGGGTCAGATAGTTGTGATTGGCCCTGATGCACATCCACAAGAGTGCAGGGCACCAGGATGCTCTCCCAGAGTGCTCCAGAAGACATTGTGCCACCTAGAGGTACAATGCCTCCTAAGTGTTCCCATTTGGGCACTGTAGCTTTGAGCAATCCCAAATGCAGATTGGTTCTAAAATGCCACAACTGGCTGCAAATGCATGTATAATATCAATGTGTCTCTTGTCATCATTGCTGTACATTTGAAAACTTTTATGTATAACTATTTTAAAGAAAATCTAAAATAAAGAGTTAAACATGTTGCACCAGAGCCACCTCCCTTTGGGAATGTGGGAAATTTCATTGACGTCAGTAAGTCTATTAGCTTGAGTAAAGCAAGCAGGATGAAGCAAACAATGAAATCTAGTATTCTCACTTTAAATAGCATGAGGAAAACTCATCTAAAAAATACAGTAGAATGAGACTTCAACATAAGTCCTCAATTAATTATTACTGTTTGCAGTGTTATTGTAGCCATTTTGGTGTCAGAATATGAGAGAGAGGGAAGATCAAGTGAAGCTGGTCAAAGAAAAAATATTATCTCTTTTTCTGTCTCAATCAACCAGTAATAGAAGAGACTGGATAATTGTCAATCTAAGTGTTTGTTGTTAACTGCATCATATGGCTGATTTGTTTAAACAGAAACAAGTAAGTAATACAGCAATGTATACAATACTGTATTATTGGTACCATTATTTGTAATGTATGTCTGTTCCAATGGTCTTGATGAAAAAAGAATTCAGCACATGGAAATAAAAGCCCTGAAATAATTTATCTATACATCTATATGAACTGAATTTGAACATCAGAAAATGAGTCATTAAATCAAGATAATTTTTTAAAAAACTTGAAGATACCTAAAAAAAAGTCTTTAAGATCAGAGTCCTTAATTTTTTTTTTCTACAGAAAATAACTCTTTTTCAACATCTTGGAAAACAGATATTATGATAACAAAAACCAAACAAAAACAACAATAGAAGCTCAGGTAATCTTGGAGTATGTTAACAATCAGAGTGGAAGGGAAAAAAGTCAATTTTATCAATGGCAACCCACAGATTAGCATGTAAAAACAATTATATATGAACACATATTTTAGAAACCTCCATTGTAAGCATATTAATGTTATTTTTGAATGTTGGTCTGATGTGTTTCAGGAGTTATAGAATCTCAGGGTTGGAAGGGACCTCAGGAGGTCATCTAGTTCAAACCCCTGCTAAAAGCAATCCCCAATTTTTGCCCCACATCCCTATAATGTCCCTCTCAAGGATTGAACTCACAACCCTAGGTTTAGCAAGCTAATGCTCAAACCACTGAACTATCTCTCCTCCCTAAATGCTCAGTGTTATGCTCAGTGATCTAAATCAGAGACTTTTGACCTTTTTCATACTGTAAGCTCATTTTACAAAAGGGTCTATTTTCCATCTAGATATAAAGAGAGGAAGGATCACAACTGACTGTGGACCTGTTCATGACACCTCAAATGAGAGGGCTGTGCATTGCAATTAAAAGATTCTAAATATATAAGGCATTTTTTAATCCTAGTGACATGATCTCGTCACAAACATAAGACGATATGATAAATGATTTCCTCATGGCATTACCACCACAGGTTCCCACTGTGAAATCTGATGCCCTGCCACAAGCAGTGGAATCTGACAGACCTCACTGAAATGATTGTCAGGTGGTGATTTCACGGAGGGAGGGAGGGCCTGACTACATGTACCCAGAACCACACGCGACAATGTTTTTGCCCCATTAGGCATTGGGATCTCAACCCAGAATTCCAATGGGTGGTAGAGACTACGGGAACTGTGGGATAGCGACCCACAGTGCAACGCTCCAGAAGTTGACGCTAGCTTCGGTACTGTGGAAGCACTCCACTGAGTTAATGCACTTAATGCATTTAGAGCATTTTGTGTGGGGACACACACGATCGACTATATAAAAATGATTTCTAAAAAAACAACTTCTATAAACGTGACCTAATTTCGTAGTGTAGACATACCCTTAGAAAAACATTGGGGAGGAGAGGAGTATGTTCCAATATTCTAGAACCAGGGGTATAAAAGCCCCCACCCACCAAATGGGTTCCACCTTCACATTGCAGGGCATTTGAGCCTTTAATATGGATCTGTAAGGGCCATGTATTCATAAAAGTAGTTACCTTGGTAAGCACCCTCATTTTCTACAGATATCACTATGTAGGCGCATAGTGATCACACGTTGCTCAGAAACGTCATAGAGTCACAAAATACTTTTTTAACTCTCAAAAGTGAAGTAAACTTATCAAATAACTTCTCTAACACTTCCTATATCCTGATAATGGTGTTGAAGCTATTGATCTCTTTCTTCTTTTAACACTATCTAATCTTCAATTTTTACTTTCAATTGATTTTCCTTAAATTCATTCTTAAGATTAAGAGCAATGATATATCTAATTAAGGCAGCTGAAAGCTGCTTAGCATTAGTCACTTCCTGATTTAAATCCTTGTATTTTCCACTAAACATTTAAAGAGCCTCTCTTTACTACAATGTATCTCTTCTGTCCCCTTTGAAAATATATGTTGGGTAAGCCTTCAAATTGTCATTAATATAATCTTGTATTGTGACAATAGCCCATAGTACACTATAGAGACACAATGTTCATGGCTGAACTAACAGCCACAAAGAATGCTGAATGTCCCATTTCACTAGGCACAGGTTGAAATCCTGATGTAATATTTACTGCTCGTGTTCCATTGTCCCACTTGGGATATTCCACAGACCTACCTTACCTTCTGTTTAACAGGAAACCTTCATCCTTTTTTCCTCCTATCTCCCTTCACAAAGACACACTAGTTCTGAGCATAGTACATTATTTCTCCTTCACTCTGAGACTGAATCCCCTCTATTCTGTCCCCAGTTGTCATGGCAGAGCTGTTTGGAACAGGTGGGAGAAGAAAGTCAGTCACCAAAATTCATCCCTTTAGAGATCTATCCAATTGAATAACTTCATAGGAGGTCTCTGATTGGCATAAATTGGCTCTGGAGATTCTGATGGAGCGTTGAATTGCAATGATAGGCAGCCTATACTGAATATTAGACAACCATCATTCAGGAGTAACAGTTGGTGTAAGGTTGGCCTTGCCGTTAAGGGACTGGACTGGGACTTTGAAGATTTGTGTTAATTTTCTGATTCAATCTCAGTCTTTCTGGGTGAATTTGGACAAGTCACTTAGGACAAGATATTTTAAGGTATGTTAAGGCTATATAGGTGCCTATCTACCTCTTTTGGTGCACACGTACCTTAAAAAATCTGGTCCTCAATCTCTCTGTGCTCTAGTTCCCCTGTTGTAAAACGTGGATAGCAGCACTTTGTCTGCGTTGTAAATTAAGAAAGTAAGCTCCCCCCTCAAGATAATATCAAGCACCACAATGGAGATACAGCAAAAGACCATAATTAAATAAAACACTGAAGTAGAAAAATCCTTGACTGAGTTTATATTTGCTGTGTGCACAAAGAAATTCACTGCAAAGCATATCCTGTGATGTCCTTCTGCTGGACCACATCTTTAGTGTTAACAGCATAAAATATTAAAACTCACTTCTGAACCAAGCCACAGTGAACTGTACTGAGCAGTGAGTATTGATGGAGGCTTTCACCCTAAACTCCAGCTGGAGGCCAGAGCTACAGCCAAGAAATTTACCCTCACAAAAGGAAACAAAATATATATATATAATATTTATATTATTTACGTTTATCATAGAGTCAATTTGTCACCTGTCATCACAGAGTCACTTTACCATCTGCATGAGTTTTCCCCAGATTGGAGTGTTCTTAAAAACAGATTTCTCTCCAAAGTCTAAATCAAATGGGACAAATTAATCCTTATGTAACTCCATTGACTTCAATGCAGCTACACTCGGGATGGACTTGGCCCCTGGTGTCACACTGTATCTCAAGGCAAAGGCATTCATTCTCACCTTGAACTATTTCTATTTCTATTTCTATTTACCCATTCTCCTATTTGGATCTGTATTCTCAGTATGCATATGGGTGTATATGTATAACTAAATCATTTGTTCACTCAGACTCTGATCTTTCAATTGCCTTTGAGCATGTGTAGTCCTGAATGAACCTGCACAAAACCAGTTTCATGACAGGGGCTTTGTTCACCATAAGCCAGATCTATCTTGCAAGGTGCTGAGCACCTCCTGTGAAATACTGAGTGCCCTCATCTCCAGTTACTTATTTATTTTGATTGGCCCTGGGCACCCTCACACAATATTATGAATGATAATCCATGCCAATAAAATATAAGTAATAGAAAAAGCAGAAGATCTCACAACACATGAGCCTTCCACACAGAATATAACAAAGATCCCCATCCCACCCATTGTTGCCCTATCCAAATGCTTGTCTCGAAAGATTAACTTTGCAGTAGGTCCTTAATGGATCTTGAGCCAGTGCAGGGTTGCCCATCTGGACCCTTGACATGCCCCCACCTTCTCTCTCCCCCACACAACCTGTACCCCAGGAGGAGTGGGGGGAGTCACAGGGTCCAGTTGCTGCACAAAACACCAGCAGGGACATCCCTCTGAATTTTCTGGAATTCACCTGATTAGTGAAAAGCGGCCATAATCCTGCTTGTGAACATGACCCCAGTTCTATGGTTTTTAACTTCAACTCAAGATGTTAACATCTTAGATGTCACTATTTATAGCTCTGTGAGGTAAAAACAATGTGATTCTTCATATCAGAATTTATCCTTTTTATCCTGAATAGCTAAGTTTGGGGCCTTTCTCGCTTTTATTATTAAAAGTATTATTATTATTATTTATTATTTTATTATTATTTATTATTTATTATTATTATTATATGATGAAGACTCTTTCTGTCCCTTGAATGGAAATTGTATAATATAAAGACTAAATAATTGAGCTTTATCTTATGTCTTTGAAACTGATATTAAGCAAGATTTATTTGTGGTACAAGAATAAATAAGTAATAAAAACTGATTTAATTACTTTTTTTTCAAAGAAAACAGTCATTTATTACTGAGAATTTTATGTGGTTTTCTTATTTTTTCCAAATCTCCATCTATCTTTTTATTTTTTGTGCCAAGCCAAAAATAAAAAAGCTCATGTGGACATTGTAGATATTGCATTCCATAATTTATTGGAAGCTAAGTCATATTGTGTTCAATGAAACTCGGATAGATAAAAAGGAACTTCACCCACACCGCAAATAAAGAGACTGGTTTTACCCTTCAAAAATATTAAATTGTATCAATCAGAATCCAACAGCTCTGGGACCTATAGATTCTTTGTTACCAACAATATCTAATCACACATACTGCTTTTTCCAGGACAATTTACAACAGGCTGATTTAGGATACACCTTTCTATAGGAATAACAGAAGAGTAAATAGTATCTAACTAAAAAATAACCTTCAAATACTTATATGGTCCCTATTACCTGAGCAAATCATAATCTTTAATGCTCCTCCCAACAACTCTCTGATGTATGGAATTGCTATTATCCCCATTTTATAGACAGGGAACTTTGGCACAAGGAGAACAAGTGACATACTCAAGGTCACACAGAAAGTCTATGGCGGACATAGAAACTGAACCCAGGTCTCCCAGGGTATGCCTACACAATGTTGAGTCGAAAGACTCGGGCTAGCAGGGTTTGAACTAGCTCTCTAAAAAGAGCTGTGTAGACAGTGCTTTGTAGTTGCAACTTGGACTCTGAAACCTATGGTGGGGATGGGCTTCGGAGTGGAGGGTTCTTTGGTGATCTGTGCTCATAAACAGATGGATAGATTCATTTTGTACAAGGCAGAGCTTTTCCAGCCAATTGGGATTTGTTTCTACATAATAAGGAGTTGCATTTGTGAACACCAGGCTTATCTATTACAATTCTATACACAGCAGATTATGCCCATTCCTATTGGTCACATTCTAGCCAATCACAGCTGGGATTAGGCATTTATTGCTGCTAGCTATTTGAGTACCCAGTCATAATCAAGACTCCAACGAGGAACTCAGGTTGTGGACCCATTTAACAACCTGAAGGCACATGTCAGTCAGCAGTGGGGTATCTTCAAATAATTCCCCTCCTACTACCAACATCACTTTAGTCTTGCTTGAGTTTGGTAAAGTGGGCTGCTCTTTCCTCACTTGGGAGAAATGCTGAGGGAGGGCAGGCAGTAATTCATTGCCACTGCATGAACTCTTTGAGGGTGAATCCACACTGGGGCATATCTTGCCTTGGTGACAGAGTGAGGTGCAATGCATTCGGCTGGAAATCACACAGTTTCTAATCATCAGCGGAGTGAGGTTCTGGAAAAATCTTCCAGTAGGAGTAGTGGGCAAACAAATTAATTAGTTTTACGATGGAGCTTGATACATTTATAAATGGAATTAGATGAAGGATTTGCCTGTGATAGAGGGGGATAGTGGGGGACTGGATGACCCAGGAAATTCCTTCCAGTCCTATGTTCCTCTGTACTCTATCTGGTCCTATATGTGCATACAAGTTGAGACAAGCTTCTCCACTGATGATATGGGAACAATTTTAAGCAATGATTGTGTGTTTTAGGCGTTATTCTATTTAGGTGTCATGATAATGCCATGTAAAACAAATGACAAAACTGTGACTTGTCCTATGTGCCCCTATTGGGGAATAAGGAGGCTTCAAGTGCCCCTTTTACTTCTCTCTGTGGTGTTCCTGGTCTGAATTTGGAAGTATTACTTCCTTCCCCCCCATAGGAAGATAAAGAGTGGCCAGAGAGGGATGGAGAATAAATGGTACTTGGCTCTGTCCCACCTCCCCCAATCATTGGCCAGTGATAGAGAGTCAGTGCTGCTGGGGAAGTACTTTGTTGCTGATATGGGTCAACTGCAGATTGCTTCCATCTCTAGAAGTCACAACTCCTTCCCTGGAGTGCTCCGAGGATGGAGCAGTAATGGGCTGCTCCTTACCCAAGATGAGACACAGGGTAAATTTTTCAAAAGTGCCTAAGTGAGTTAGGAGCCAAATGCCCATTTTCAAAAGTGACTAAGTTAATGGGACTTAGACTTTTAAAGGACTAAGGCCAGATTCTCAAAGGTATTTAGGTGCCTAATTCCGTAACAGCTTTGAGGATTTGGGTCTAAGTCCCCTTTGAAGATAGGTCTTAGTCTCCTAGTTTACTTAGGAGCTTTTGAAAATCATATCCATAATTCTCAACCTTGGCAAAAATTAATAAAATGTAAACAATACTATGGAATTCATACAATTATTTGTTAAGAAGAAAAAATATTGCAATGATTTTTGTCATACAGTACAAGCAGATAAAGTCTGGCTGATCAGTATGCAAGCATTTGAAGGTAGTTAATTGGTAGTCAGTGGTGCAAATTACCTGAGAAAGCTTTTACTCCTGGGCAGTAGATACTACACCCACTACATCTTTAATCATGACATAATAATTCCAATGGGCATCTCAACACATGTACAGTAGCATACTATCAGCCTAGCTAGTAGTGTAAGAGCCATTTGGAGGGAAATTCATGCATGTTGAGACTTCATAAGTTCAGAATATCTGATCTGATTTAACTGCATTGATTTTTCTATTTTCTGTTTCAAAACATATGGTTCAAGTAAAAAGGGTTATGACATTTTGAGGCATGCTATGTTGCTTTGTGATGTTCATGTAATTTGTGTGCAGTCAAGGTAAACAACATGATGAAATAATCAGATGAAAAGCTGGATTTTATGCTTTCTGAGCATCTCATACAAAAAATGTCTAAAAGGGCTCTGCACGTACCTGATACTGTCATGATCTAGCTACAACTAAATGGATCTGAATGTTTTTAAATATCTTATCCTAAAATGGTTAGATACTAATAAAGATTTGGGGTTTTATTTTTTTTTATTTTTTCCCTATTACAAAACAGAAGATCGTGTCCTAGAGGGGCCATTTCCTCTTCCATTTGTCACTTTAACAAAGAAAATATTTTGTGTCTTCTACACGAACAACAGTCAGGCAAACACTGTGTTAGAGAATTCAGGAAATCCAGATTTCTTCCATCTATTCCAATTCCTGGTTTTACATCCAAAATTCTTGTGTGCCAGCACTGAACCTTATCTCCAGCCAAGGGCAGGGAACATGAAAATGGAACATGAGATGTTCTCTCTAACACTGATAATAACGTCCAGGTTCTGATACCTTTGCACGGAGTAGCATCTTGCTTTCTCAGTAATCCCATTGAAATCAATGGGTATCTAAATGTGGCCATAAAACGCCAAGCAAAATACAACTAAAACTCTGTTTAAAATAAAAGGGAAAGCTTTTAAAAATGTGGACAAATATGTCTGTGCTGCCTGATCCAAGAATATTGCTTTCTTTTGAAACCCATTAATCTTGTACCTGAATTTAAGTTCCTGTGAATGTTTATTGGAGTTCTCAAGTAAAAATTAAGGATTTCTGACTGTCACTTGACTTTTACATAGGAAAGGAATAGACCTGTGTTAAATAGAAATCATCATCACTTCTTCTGATTAGTAATGGAATATATGACAAAGTGATTTTATTGTATTAGAAAGAATCTCATTTCACATCCCTGACAAATTGGATGTTTTAAATATTTGGTCTGCTGTATTCACTCTCTATGAATAGTCATGAATGATATTGTTTCACATAATTTGATTCACAACATAGTCTTTTTTCCCTCAGTATGTTGTTTGACTTGTCATTTCTGGAATGTGCTTGTGTAGGTTTGGATCATTACTTGGAACTAAAAAAAATAATAATGGGCAAGGATGGACTGCTTTACTGGAACTGGTTATGGGTATTTCCCCCAAGCTCAGTTGTTTGCATGTACTTATTTTACTTAAAACTGATGAAATAATTAAAGCAAATCCCTAGTGCTGGAGTGATAAAATCCCAGCTGTTTGAACTCTGACAGTTCTTTATGACTTGTTTTTTTTTAAGGAATTGTATGTGAGTTATATAATCCTCATTTATAAAAATAGACTGGCTTTATGAAAAACAACTCCTTCATATGTATGAAGAAAATACCTCTCAACTCCAAAGTAGAAGAGAAACACTCACTGGTCAAAACTCTTCCATGAACTGGGATGCTTTTTCATCTTGTGGATTTTCTGATGTTCCTGTGCTTCCACCCTTGCTATTTCTGGCAATGAAATGACATCCCAAATGGCTGCTTTGGTTGGCTCTGTGACAATTTCTAGAAACGCCATTTTCTTGTGGCATTATCACCAAGGATCCTTTCATTCCATAGTTATCTAGGAGGATGCTGGCAGTGAACATTTTTAATGCTACGTTCATGACTGGAAAAAGCAAACTAAAACTCTCAAGTCAGGGAAGCCTGCACCCATGCTAAATGTAACATTTTTGTTTTAGAAAATACCATGCGGAATCCAAAACCAGTAGTTAGTTAATTGTCATTCAATATTTGCAGATCATCACTCAGACTATTCTATAATTATTAATCTGATTGATTTTTCAGACTTAGTGAAGTGTGGTGAAGATGGGCAAGATGGACTCCTTGGCTGCTACTCCAGCATATGAGTTTGAATAGAGCTGAAGTCCCTTTGCACCATTTGTGTTCTGTTTTAGGATCACTGGGTGCACATACACTCAGATTCCATGGCTCTAGCATTGACCTGGCCCTAGTCCTCGCCTATCACCACCCTATTTGAGGTTAGTCGCTCTGCACTGCCCAAAGGAAATGCAGAGGCATCTCTGCATGGCAGCTCTCTTGAAGGCTTCCCCCACTCAGCGGTTAACCATGCACATACCCTCATGCTAGACCTCTGCACCATGGCTAAATTTGTCACCTAGGTGATGATAAAATAGATGGCTGCTGACTCCTGACTTTGGAGGTGGAGGGGGCGATTCAGAATCTAAATCTAATTCTGGATCCATTTTTTGTGACTGCCTACAAAAGCAAGATCCAGGATCTGCTCCTTTGAAGGGGTTGGAAATCCAGATCTGGATATGGATTTGACTCATGGAGCTCCAGTTATTATCTAGATAACATTAACTGTTGAAAAGCATATTGGGCAGTGAATAATCAAAGCTTAATTGCGGCTTCTAATTTAAAAGTATATTCTTTATAGGGAATATGTACAATTTCCTTTCTATTTAGGATGACACAAATTTTCACCAAGAAGTATGAATAACCTAGGCATGGCCATGCCATGTGTCCTGCTAAAGCATCTATGTCAGAGGTGAGCAAACTATGGCCCGCGGGCCATATCTGGCCTGCGGGTCCATTCTGCCTGGCCCCGAGCTCCCAGCCGGGGAGGCTGGCCCTGGCCCCTCCCCCGCAGTCATGTCGCCGCGTGGGCAGTGCAGCTTGCGCCTGCCCACCTCCCAGGCTTTCAAATAAGCCAGTTCTGCCACTCTGAGTAGCATGGTAAGGGGGCGGGGGGAAGGGGGAGGGTTGGATAAGGGGCAGGAGGTCCCGGGGGGCAGTCAGTGGACAGGGGGTGGTTGGATAAGTTGGAGGTTCGGAGTGGGCTGGTCAGGAGACAGGGAACGGGGGGGTTGGATATTAGGGGTTGGGGTCCCGGGAGGGGGCGGTCAGGGGATGAGGAGCAGGGGGGAGAGTTGGATGGGTCGGGAGATCTGAGGGGGGCAGTCAGGGGGTGGGAAGTGGGAGGGGGTGGATAGGGGGAAGGGGCTAGGCTGTTTGGGGAGGCACAGCCTTCTCTACCCGGACCTCCATACCATTTTGCAACCCTGATGTGGCCCTCAGGCCAAAAAGTTTACCCACCCCAATCTATGTGTTCACACTGTCCTCTCTCTCGATACTGTCTTTTATTTTAATAATCTATGTCACTTCCTCCCACACAATATTCCTCCTGCATGCTTTGATTTGACAGCTGTTTTTAATGGAGTATAAGAGGGAAACTCCAGCTGAATCTGAACACCTATTTGTAATCTTATGGAGCAATTGTTTTGTTTCTCTAGGTAGAAAAAGCTCATAATTTCACAAATCTTGTTGAGGTGTGCAATGAATTTGTGGCCAACAAGTTTGAGAAGAGGGAGGAAGACATGAAGTTATTTTGAGTAACAGTAATTTACATTATAACTTATGGTTATTTACCTTGTAATAAGGAAACAAATATACTTAAAATTCCCCTTCCCAAATATATTATGAAAATTATTATTTTTACTGAGATTGTAATAGTATCTTGAGGCCCCAATCAGAGATCGGGGCCCCACTGCGCTAGGCACAGTGCATACATGTATAATAAAATAGACACATCCAGTCACAAAGGGGTTAGCATAAGATATGAAACAACAGGTGTACATAAGAAACAAATGGAGAGAGGTGCGAAGATAGGGAATGGGAGAATGTAACTGTGAAATAATCATGTTTCATATATAATAAGAAGCAGTTACTACATAATTATAATTATTTCCACTATTGCTATTTATTTATATAGGGTCTGATTATGCCACACTTAAATCTAATGAGTAATACATTACTAGGAACCTGATCTTGAAGCAGTTGGGCAGACCCCTGCACTCCCACAAAGCCCTCTTGAAGTCCCTGCAGACCAGTAGCAGGTGCAGGGCCTGGGTGAGTAGTCCACTGAAATCAGTGAGACCACTTGTATAGTAAGGTGTTGTTCTATGGGAGAGTTGTAGAATTGAGTCATTGTTTGTTTCAGGCAAAAAAAATACAAATAAAAACTTAGGACCAGATCCTACAGAACTAACTTTCAGAGTTCCCACCCAATGCACTAATGGGATCCTGAGACACCCCAAACTCCTACTGATGTTTATGGGGCCTTGGAGTGGGCAATGTATCAGCTGGCTATGAAGCAGTGCTACTCTGAAACCAAAGAAAAGTCAGTGTTTGATTTATCAAGGCCTTTCCCTTCATTTTATAAGAGCAGTTTTGTGACTCTACTTTTGCACCACAATTTTAATTCTCTTTTGATTGGACCCATAGGTGGAAACCTGATTAAAAGCTATGATGCTTTTGTATTAGGATTGGGACCAAGAGCCATGCAGGTGCCAATCATGAAAGTGACTAGACTGAATGAATTAAAATCCCTTTCTGTCTTCCTATCTTTTCACCTGTCTGTCAAGGACTTTGTACTAGACCCCTCACCCGGTGCCCTTGTGCCTTTCTCAGTGTCTCTGTCTTTTTTTTCTGTAAACCAAATTGTGAGCCATATGTTCAGAGTGACTTTTTTATTTGGTGCTTTCACTTGAGTTTCTTGCTGCATTTCTGCCATCTCCTCTGATAATGAAGCCTTCTACATGAAATTAGGATTTCATATCTGTTTGCATTCCTCTTTCTTATACGTCTGCATATTAGTACTAATGTTTGCTGTCACTTGCTGGTTCATCTAGTCCATACAAATGAAAACTAGGATCTTGTATTCCATATTGCAAAAAGAAAAGGAGTACTTGTGGCACCTTAGAGACTAACAAATTTATTAGAGCATAAGCTTTCGTGAGCTACAGCTCACTTCATCGGATAAATTTGGTGGAAAAAAAAAGTTTTTTTTCATGCATCCGATGAAGTGAGCTGTAGCTCACGAAAGCTTATGCTCTAATAAATTTGTTAGTCTCTAAGGTGCCACAAGTACTCCTTTTCTTTTTGCGAATACAGACTAACACGGCTGCTACTCTGAAACCTATTCCATATTGGTAGCACAAATAGCTGTGGGAAGTGTATCTCTGGGGATATGAAGCCTCAATAAACAAACTGCTTGATCTTTAATCTTTGGAGCTTGTGGTATATCACTAAGGGACTTTATCTCCCAGTGAATTAAGTTCTTCTGGTAGAATGCTTCACCAATGTAGAGTGCCAAAAACTGTGTATTAATAAGACAAAACCATTTAACACTATCCATATAGCCATAGTCCTTACTAGTTGTTGAATTGCTTTAGTTGCATTCAGTTATGTACTCCTTATGCAGGTTTTCTGACCAGCAGAATTGCCTGGGAAAAGTCATTTGTGTGTTCCTTTAGGTTTTGGTTAACTTCACCCCAATAACTGGTGGCCAGTTTCTGGTATGTTAATCTAGGAGTGAGAGAGTTCTCATAGTCTCCTATGTAGTATCCTTGCTTTCCACTGCTGATTATTGTATTCTTGTTTGTAGATCCTAATAATACTTGCCTGGCAAAGACAATGTCCTCAGTATTCTGAGATCTAAGTCATCCTTCTGAAAGGAGTGGACCTGCTTGTGGCCTAGCACCATGCAATAAAGTTAACTCCTACTCAGTTTGGAGATATGTATCTTTGCAGTTTGCCTCAGATTTATTCTCACCTTCAAGTTCTTTGGCCAAATAGAGGTTTGTGTTTCTACTCTATTACCTGGCAAAGTTTTCTCTTCTCTGCATCAGGGAGGTCTTCCTGTGGATGTTACTTCAAACACAAGCTCCGCATATGGAATGTGTCTCTGTCAGCCATCCTGGTTAAAACTCTTGATCATGTGATTCATGCCAAGAACTGTGTAAAAATAACATGCAACAGCAGCCTGGCAGAGAATAGTCTCCCTTCCTTCTTCCAAGTGAAAAGAGACAGAAACTCCTTCCAGTCCTTCCTGCAAGCCCCATTTCTCTTTTTTCCAGGTTCCTCTTCTACTCTTCCAATGCTCCTTTCATCTTGTAGCTCCCTCCTTCCCCTACCCAGGCTGTGAGAAGAAGAATATTTCTAGAAATGTTCAGGAAATCCTGTGAGTAGGGCCCATATGCCATTTATTTTTTCTAGAGGCTCCCTTTTCAGGTGGATGTATCTTCCTCCTGGCAGGACAATGTGCCTGCAGGTGAAGAAAAGGAGGAGTTTCCCCTCATCACATTTGGAGCTGGACTCCAATAGACACCTTGATTACAGGTATATCTGTGACATATATGCAGCCTTCAGCCTCCTCCTCTTAGGGCCTCCTGGGCATCTTCCTTTTCCTCTCTTGATCTCCTCCTCCTCCGTTCATTCCCCAGTTTACTCCCAGTAGCCTGCCCTGCTTCCTTCTTCATTCAGTCTCCACAAACAAAATTCTAAGATGGCTGTTCCACTACTTCTGCCTGACAGGGGTTTTGTTTTGTCACAAAGCATATTTCACCTTCAAGCGTGGAATTCATTTCCCATGAATGAAAGGTTACTTGCAGAAATATTTGAGAAAAGCAAATATAAAAGGGTCAGAATATGATGAATTAAAATTTAGTTTTCATTTGCCCATCTCCAGAGACCAAAGCTCTTTGCTTAAGAAATTCAGTGGGAAAACTATAAAACCCAATACAAATGATCAGCTTTACGAAAAAAATGTCTGTGAACCATCTCAACCTCTGATGTCTCCTGTGTATAACCTCTGTGACCTGAGACTTCCTATGAGAAATGGAACAGGATTAATAATGAATACATTTACTGATGTCTGAAATAGAGACATAAGGTTGGCTTTAGAAGTATGTTTTATTTATGAGGTTTGAAAACAATTGCTTTCTCACAGTAACAGACAGTGCAGACCTTTAGACTGAAAAAAATGAGTGCAAGTAAAACGTGTGGCTTCCTTCAAGTTTCTTTTGAGGGTACCAACAGCATTCACTGACCACTCAAAAATGTGCAGAAGAAATAAAGAGTTAGCATAATAATTCTCAAACTGGTTCAAATTGACATCGCACCTGTATCCAATCTGGCTGAAATATGACACATTTCAGCACAGCAGAACAGTATCCTTTTGCACAGTGTATAAGGAAGAAGGGTATCTTACTGTATGCCTGTTAATGTAACAAAATGTCGCTGAAGTAATTACCGGTGTGACATTTATGTGACTCTGTTGGATATCATTATGTTGTAGCAAATGTAAAGCCTAGTCTTCCTGCAAATTTTTGCATGCGGCTAGGTGTGGAACTAGATAACTAATGAATATCACTCCCACCAAAAAAATAAAATAAAAGACCTCTTAAAAAAACAACAAAAAACATAACAGGTTTATTGAACAAAAGTAATTGCATTCATCTTTCTTGACCTTTCAATCATCAGTGGTAATTATTGTTCTCTGAGTGCTCTAAGGAATTGGAAGTCTGTTTTTCTTGTTAATATTTTATGAGAAAATAGGGTTTTTTAATTTATAATAGAAAAGCACTGCAGAGGTAAATCCACCCCTTTTATTGTGGTCATCGTGATACTTTAATTATCAAATAAATTACATTTCACATACAGAATTACTTAGAAATGCTTTAATAAATGCAGTCTTAGCAACTTACATGCAAATTGAAGCTTTGCCTTCCTGCTCAGAATTGTTCCAAATGAATTTGTGGCCAAACACTGGTATGTTCCAATATCCTGTTTTGTATGTGGGTTATTGATTGCCAAGCTGCCTCCAACCAACCTGTAGTGATAACTCATGGTAAGATCAATATCTGTGCCATTTTGCTTCCACCTTTGAGGGGAAAAAAATCAAATTATGCTTATAATTTACAGAGCCTATTCATATTTATCAAATAGCGTGCTGTAGAATACCTGTAACAATAAAAGTATGGTTAAATATCAGAATGCTTTTTATATCAATCTTAATATTATCAATAATTCTATTGTTTAAAAATCTTTGCTGCTTTTATGTTAGTCACCAGCGTTCAACCAATATCTACAAAAAGTAATGATAACTTATTCATAAAAATTAAATTATCCATCCAATTGGGAGTGCAGAATATGCCTTGATGAGAGATACACTATTTTTATAATATAAATGGTACCTGAAAGTGTTTTATGGCCCTTGCAAGTGATGTCATAAATTTGATTATAGAAATATTTTAGAGATATAAATCAGAAAGGATTATACTTCAAAGAGGAGAAGAAAGCAGAAAGGTTTTATATAGCATGTCTGAGATTTATAATGTAATAATGAGAATGCTGCTATTTTAAAACATGATTTGTCTCTGTTAGTCTGTTAAGTAGAAAGATTGTGTCTGCAACATTTCACAGCTACTTACAAATGTCAAAATAAATATTATACTTCCCTGAAAATAAATATTTATTTTTAAAAGGGAAATGTTTCAGGGCTTTGCCATTAGTCACATTAGGATGAAATTAACATAACTCAAGTTAAAGCCCAAAGAACTAGCATTCATATCGGTTGAAGCCCCTCAATAGATTCTGCTCCAGGGGTGGTCTTGATTAACATCTGAAGCCTTCAAAAAGAACAGGAGTACTTGTGGCACCTTAGAGACTAACAAATTTATTAGAGCATAAGCTTTTGTGGGCTACAGACCACTTCATCGGATGCATAGAATGAAACATATAGTAAGAAGATAGATAGATAGATAGACAGATAGATAGATAGATAGCTATACAGAGAAATTGCAAGTTTCCATACAAACTGTAGGGGGCTAATTAGTTAAGATGAGCTATTATCAGCAGGAGAAAAAAACTTTTGTAGAGATAATCAAGATAGTCCTAGACAGTTGACAACTTCCAACTTCTCTGTATGTATACATATATATATCTTCTTACTATATGTTCCATTCTATGCATCTGATGAAGTGGGCTGTAGCCCATGAACGCTTATGCTCTAATAAATTTGTTAGTCTCTAAGATGCCACAAGTACTCCTGTTCTTTTTGCAGATACAGACTAACTGGGCTGCTACTCTGAAATCTGAAGCCTTGTCCTTGCATATACATAGCATTTTAGCACAACTGGCTCCACATGACCCTGTGGTTCTTCACCTAATCCAGTCCCCACACTCCACTCTACCCACTCCTCACACCCTGCACTGGCATGTGAAGATGGTGTAGACCCCTCTGTGGCCTGCAAAGGATGTAGACACTTCCTGGATGGCTTAAGTGGCACGGATGCCTTCTGTGAGCCCTCTGCACCGAGGGAATTTTGTTTGTTAATTATCCATAATATCACAGAGCAAAATATAGAGTACTAATTAGCTTCAGCAATAAGATTATTCACAATGATGGTAGTTTAGCTGAACAAGATTCTACAGTCAAAAACTTGAAACAAACTTTTGTACTCTCACCAACATCTTCTAAACTAAAATCATTTCCCACAAATGTAAACACTGGAAGCTAGATCTTCAGCTCTCATAAACCGGCATGGCTTCATTAAAGTCAATAGGCTATACCTGTTTACATTATCTGAGGAGCTGGCCCTGCTGTGTATTGCAAAATACTTTACATGAGCCAAACACTGTGAGGGTTTTCTCCATAGAATTTGATTGTGAGGAATATTTGTGAGTAGGAGAAGATGCTTCAAAGAATCATGGGAAATGTCACTGCATGCTGTAAGGAAAATCTTGATAAATATGTACAGAGAAAGACAAGAAACATGACCTTGGAGGAGGATATATGCTTTTAAAGATGAGAAGTGATTGATCAAATATCAAATCAATTGAATTTCATGAACAAATTCTAGTAGCTTTAAATAATTTAGCTGGATCCTCCATATCTCTGACTTCTGTTTTATGAATGCTTTAACATTACGGAGTCTAGTGGCCACTGCAGAACATCAATATTTTGCTTGCCTCCAGTTGCTGCTAATTTTGATCCTTGAATTCCTATGTCCTATTTTATCTTTCACATTGTTATCAGGACAAGCAGAGCTGTGGGTAATGGCCATCCATCAGCCTTTTACATGAAGCAGTTATCTATATCACAGTCAGGATTTCACCATTTTTCATAATTTGTGTACTGTGCATGCTCTCTGGACCTTGGTTCTCCTTTTAGATTTCTAGCACAGGAAATACTGGTATATAGTTTGCCAGCTCTCTTTAATTTGGGAATCAATCACTGAAATAACTGCTGTCATCATTACATGGCTCTCAATTAAGTTCCATAATTGTTTTTCAACACAAATGCAAAGTTGTTGGCTTAGTTGCAGCAAATGAATTTTTCACAGTATCCCCATAATCATTCTAATAACCATGGTACAATGATTATTAAACTGTGCATATAGATCAGGGGTTCAGCTCCTGGTGTGGGCTTTTTTCCTAATTAATATGTTTAAATCAATGAAGGAAGAAAATTAACGAATCCATGTGATTGCCAGCCAAGTGTTTAATCATAGCATGTGTGCCTAGTGTATTTATCTGATATTAACTAATCCATAAAGGATTATTTCAAATCATTTTTTAATATCTTTATATTAAGCCCAGTTGATCTAACAGTTTTATGAACCTTGTTGAATGCAATCATTAAAAAAATATATATTTTATCATTGTATGTGGAAAATGCATCACTGAATAATAATTTATCTTCAGCATATAAACCAAAAATATGCAAGTCACTGAGCTTGGTTTAAATATTTGCCTAGAAAGGAAATGTTCTCAAACTAGACTGACAAAACCATGACCTCCAGTGAAGTAAATACTACACCTGTTTTATAGATTCATAGAGTTTAAGGCCAGAAGTGAACAGTATGATCATCTATTCTGACCTCCTACATAATACAGGCCATAGACTGTCCCCCATAAATCCTCCATCAAGCTCATAACTTCTGGTTGAGCTACAGCATATCTTTTAGAAAGACCTGTAGTGATAACTGGGGCTTAGCAGGGCTTCCCCAGTTGTGAGCCTAAATGTAAGAAAGTGAATAACAGTTTTTAAAAAATCACAATAATCTGTAACGCTAAATATTTCTCAGAAAAAGGTACAAAAGAGAGACTCTTTCAGGCAAAATACAAAAGGCCTACAGATATAACTCAAGGACTATGTTAAGATTATGCTTTCGTAAACAACAGAAGCATGGGATTGAAAATCAAATGAACCTAAACTGGTGTGTTGGAAATTAGGACTAATTGGTGGACAAAATAATGAGGACTTGGGCTCTGTTTCCATCCACTTCTCCACTTTTGGGATCCTCAAAAAGATACTTTGGGGGGAGGAATTAGTTATCATGGATGCTGGCTGACTGATAGATGGGAGAATAAGAAGGAGTGAGCCTCTTCCCACTATCTCCTGGGACCTTGAAATCCACTGTGAACCATTGGAGATTCAACACTCTAATCTTGAGAGAGGTCCAGATGAGATTGGGCCAGAGAGGTGGACCCATAAGACATTTTCACCTCCTCTGGTTCCAACTAAATCCCAAACACTACCTGAGATGTGAGACTATGTGTCCCTCCCTCGTCAGAGATTGTTTTCCCCCTTCCCTGCCTTATTTCTTGTTTTTCCTATCCCTCTCCTTTTGCCTTCGGTTTAATAAGAGTCTGTCTTATCCCGCCAAAACTGTATACTTTTCAACACTGCTGTAAGGCTGTGACCAAAGAGGTGGCTAAAAGCAATACCCTAAAAATCTCACTGCTGCTACAAGTTTGCCCAGTCTCAGAGTGCCTAATAAGATGGTCTAATGTGCCTGTATTTTATTAGCTGAGAGACTACAAAGTGACAATAAGCACTGGAGACAGAAGCTGCATTTTCTATCTTTCCTGTACTTACCTGTACCCTCCTGTGTGTATCTTGTTTTGTCTTTTAGGAAATGAGATCAGGCAGCAAAAATAACAGCTCCAGCCCATCTCAACTAACTTTTTCTCTTCCTCCCCAAAAAAGATAGTTATTATCATCTAAGAGACAGCCAAAAAAGGGATTTTTCTTCATTAAAAAGTCTCTGTAGCTAAGGGGGAAGGAAACAGGATAGGGCTAAAATGAAAGCCTTATTTAAAACTTTCCATTTCAAATGCTTTAACTGTTTTTCCTTCTTTTCTGTATCTTTAATTTAAAAAAATTAAAAAGATTTTTAATGGTGTGTTTGCCAGGGTAGTAAGCATGCTGAGGTCTCTGCATTCCAGACTCTGAACACTGTTTAAAACTGTTTAATGCTGGACAATGACAAGGTCATGTTAACACCTTTGAGTCTCTGGGTCTATTTAATACAACAGATGTCCACTCCAGATTTAAAGACTTAAAGTGATGGAGAATCCTCCATGTCTCTTGGTAAGTTGTTCCAGTGGTCAGTTATCCTCACTGTTAAAAAACATGAGCCTAATTTCTAGTATGATTTATCTTGCTTTGTCTTCTAACCATTGGATCTTATCATGCCTTCTGTGCTAGTTTAAAGGCTTATCAGAAATATTCTCCATATGTAGACTATGATCAGGTCACTTCTTGACTTTCTTATAGATAAGAAACACCCCTAACTGATGGTTTCCCAATAAAATTACTTTTGAGATCCATCAGTTAGACACTTTTAATCCATTTAATATGTAGTACATTGATATTGTTTAGTGCTATAATTTAATCAGAATATCAAGCAATACTAAGACAAGTGCCTTACAAAAGCCTAAATATATGATGTCAACACAGTTACCTTTATGAACCAAATTTATAATATAATCCAAACATGGTATCAAGTTCATTTGACAAAATCTATTTTCCATAAAACCATGTTGACTGGCATTGATAATATTCACTTTCTTTAATTCTTTAACTTTATCTAAACTATAGGTTTCAACATTATAAAAACACAATGGTTTGATTACACTAAATAGATTTTTTTTTCCTCCTGAGTTCTCATTCCACAGGAAATGTCAAAATTTTGTCTTTTTATTCTAATATGGAATAAAAACAAATTTTGAAATGTCAGAACTTCCTGTAGAACAGAAATTCCATTTTACACCCAGCTGAAGGTTCTACACAGTGCAATAGTCTGCCTGGGTGCTACCCCCTGCAGGACTGGGGTCCTGGTTTGAAATTAAAGTAATCTCATTAGAAAACATCCTCATAGCAGCTCTTCACATATTGGGTTTCTTTCTATATGCTACCAAAAAATGCTAACCACAAGCATAGAAGGAAGGAGGGTGAGATTTGTATTACCATTTTTGTTTTAAAATATACATTGGGAGTTTGTTATAAGCATTAATTAGAGCAGCCACGTTACCTCTCTTTGATCATTGCACCTGAACAAGCACTATCTATAGATCCAAGAAATCATGGCCTTTCAAATCAGATGTGCATAGAAGCAAAATCTATGCTTTATCTCAGTGAGATAGAATGGATTCTAAGAGGCATGTTACTGCCAACTCAGGTCAATCAAATTATTATTATTGGTCCTTATTGATGCTCTTTTAAGTGGTTAAAATATTTATGTGCAGCTCAGTGACACTCACTGAGGCATGGAAGTCATTCCTGTCTTTGAAAACATTCAAGACAGCATTTCCATTCTAATTGTTACAACCAAAAGCCAAACTGATCAGTCAGTATAAGGGCAGTATAAGGGCTGGGCAAGCACACTACATTTTTTGGAAATTGGAAGTGGCTCCATACAGCACAATGAGTGCTATAAGTGGTGCTTAATTAAAAAAAAATTGCACTGTACAGACTTAAAAAAATCCTATCTGTTGTAGTAATTTTCCTTCATTTTCCAATCTAAGATGAAGTTTCTAGAATAAGCAAATGGCATCCAGATCACCAAGAGCCACCAGAATTTCACTGCCAGTAAAGAGAACAAGAAGTGGGGCAGAGACTGACCACACAAGCATGGTTTCCCCTCCACTTCCCCCATACCTTCACAGTACCTAAATGTTGGTGTAAGCATAACACATGTTCCCTAGTTAACTGGACATGGGTGGGATGGGGTGGGGACTCATTCTAAGCCCACTGCAGTCAGTACAAGACTTTCCTTTTATGTTAGCAAGCTTTGAATTAGGTCCTAAATCATCTCCTCTGACCTCCTACACCTCTCTATTGTCTCTCTGAGGTAGCAGCAGCTTCATCAGAGCCACATAAGCATTGGGCATTCATTGCTCCCACTAGACCACTTTTACACCCTCACGGTAGCATCATGTGGAGACTCATCACTAATTAGAAGACAAATGAATGCATTAGTCATGTAGCTGATTGAGGTTATATTAATAATTCAGTCATGAGATTAAAAAAGTACACTGTAAGGGCAAGATTCTCAGTTTGTATAAACTATATCTAATTATGCCAGCTGATTATGTGGCCCAATATATTTACTAACCAACACAAAATATGTGTTTTAAGAATATCTATTGTAACAACAATATCTTCTGTAGAAAAAGCATTTTCAAAGCCTTCATTATTAGAGTTCTGTTTTTGTCATACATCCTTTGGATTCAACTGGAAAATCTCCTACACAACTCTTTAGAGGAATACGGTTCTTTTTTGTGACCAATATTTATTTATAAGCCAGATAGGCTAATGTATGTGAATGATCACAGAAACGGGGGGGGGGGGGGGGGAGTCTAACGTAGTGACTAAAACAGAGGGTAAAAGGATACACAGATGATTTCCATTTCATTTTGATTTGGCATAATTCACTAATGTTTTTGATATGTTCTTAACACCATGTCCAACATATAAGTTTGATAGTTGCCTAATTGCTAAATTCATTGCCCTAGGCAGCCTACTGGAGATAGATATTTATTTTTAGAGTGATCCAGGAAACAACATGTTAGACAAGGGGAAGGCAACAGAAAGGATTGATCCATCAGTCATTCTCAGATTTTTCAACAGTATGAACAAGACCTAGAAAATGTATTCTCAGATTCATTGGGCACAGTAATGTGAACTCCTTCTATTTAAGATGCTGAGAGAAGCAAAGTACCATCAACTTCCATTGTAATCAACAGGACCTGAAGGCTCTCAGAATTTAACACCTCAGTGAACTAGTAATATGTAAAGTCTGTTGCCAGTAAAACAACAAATGCCACTAGGCGCTACACAGCATATAAGCCAGATGCCCATGTATCCTCACTTTTTTCTGTCAAATCCCTCCACAAAACCCAATCCTTAACTGTTGACTTCCACACCGGTGCTAGCTTCCCCTCCCCTCCAACCCCACTTCAGTCACAGCTTTAAAATATCAGAATTTATACAATGTTACTAATATATAACATGGGTTATATCAATTGTAGCTGTTTTACCCTTTGTTTTTGCTTTTCCCACTTTTACTTGTCTGTTACCTTTATCTGGATTTGGATTTCATTTGGGTCATTTTATCTTATCTGAAAAACATCATTACAAGTTATGGTGCAATACACACCCACATCCACACACACACACCACAAATGAGTACAATATGACATTTATTTATTTACTTACTTATTTAAACACATATCTTTTCCTGACACGTGTAATCAAAGGACGTGACTTTCAAACTCACATGAAATTTTATATTCAGTATGCAAGAGAGCTCATTTGATCTCTTGCACTCAGTGACAGGAAAAAATGCCACATGTCGCACATGAACAATCATAAGTAATCACCCACAGTTCAAAAAGGAAATATATAAATATCACAGAGAACTATTTATGAACAATTCTCTGAGTTTTTAAAAAATGAAAAGAAAAACAGAATAATGAATACATTAGAGAAAATCACAATATGCTCATAGATATTTAGCAGTCAGAAAAAGAGGCTAAGTATATTGGTAAAATTATTCATTGTGAATTATTGACTCCACTCTAATGAAAATACTCAAGTGCAATGAATTAGAAATTATCTTGTAAGCCTGTGTGACATTTTTTCCTTTCATCAATATTATATAAGCTACAATAGAAATACTGGGCCAAATATTGTTATAAACAGCCAACTTTGTTGGACATTAAAAGGCATAGTAGGGTATTAGATTGTGAGGTAATATAACTGGATATTCATGTTGTTTTACTCAGTATCTAAAGTTATATTTCTATCTTTAGTTTTGTTTTCATTGTAATCTGGTCTGCATTCTGCTATTTCTAGCACAATGTGGAATATAGTGTCTCGGTTTTTTACTTATTCCCTGTGCCCATTTCAGTGTGCACATGCGCTCTCTCTCTCCCCAATGGAGAGAGAGAGAGAGAGAGAGAGAGAGAGAGATTGGTGTGGTTGTTAAGCATTATGGGTTTTTGAAAAGAAGTTGCAAAAAATTATGACTAGAGTCAACAGATATTTTTAAATGTTATAATGAAAATCTTATAAAAAGACCTTTAGGGTACACTAAACATTATTAATTATTATTTATTATTATGTTATTTTCACATAAGCATATTTCTCTATATAGAAAAGTATCAGCTGGCAAATTATATTATATATAACTTTATTCCTATTGTAGTGCTTCTGTGTTTATGAATCAAAGAAAAACTTTGCAGTAGTCCTTGCAATCCTTAACTCCACACTCAACATAGCATATTACTACAATTTCATGCTGTTCTTGATTTATCTAGATATATGGGAACCTAACATATGTAGGCCAGATCCTCAGATGGTATAACTGATTTAGCTGCATTGAAATCAAAGGAGTTAAGCTGATTTACATGGAGGTCTTATTCCTGCTCCTAGTAAAGTCAATGCAAGCCCTGAACAGTGCAGATGAAGCCCCAGGTGAGGATCTGACCATATAAGTATAACCAGGGCTTTGCAAAATATTTTATATAATGCAAAGCTTAAAAATGTTGAAACTGATTTTGACATCACATTAGTTGTGCATCACTGTAACTCCATTTACTATAATTGAGTTACTCCTGACTTACACCAAAGGGAGTGAGAGAAAGAAAACAACACCAAATTATTTTTCCTATCTCCTGTTCATTCCATTGTATTTTGGGGTAGAATGAAAGTAGGCAGGATGTGGGGTAAAGGAGATAAGGTGCATGGAATGCGGGGGAGAGAGAAAGTGAGAAACAGAATAATTGAGAGGAGGAAGAGGGGGAAATAGGAGAGTATGGGATGAGATTGAGAAGAGTTCATATTCCAAGTGTGTGTGTTCATAGGGACATCACAGGGAAGATCCACAATGGAGCTGTGACAACTCACACAAGTTGAGGATCTGCCCCAGTGAGTCTGAGGTTCTGAAGGCTACTTCTGCTCCTGCAGAGACTGTTTGTGCATATGTGTGGAGGAGAGAGAATATACTGCAGGCCTGGGCTGGGGATTTTCACAAGCTGCCAAGGAAGCTCCCTCTTCCCTAGTTTATTGAAAGTGCATGAGTAGATGGATTGGAGAGCCTGGAACTCAGTGACCTGAACCAACTGATAGCCAGGCTAGTAAATCGCAGGGGTTCATGGGATGAGGGCTGGAAGACATATATAGTGAGCAGTATGGTAAACCCAGGACAAACAACTACAAAAGGGGGGTAGTAATTGGTCCCAGGGGTATAAAAGGCTCCTCCCTATCCACTGAGGAGAGAGAACCAGGGGGCAATAAGGTTCAGCTGGAAAAGGGGTTGCTAGGGAACCAATTAGGTTCAGCTGACTCCAACTACTTGGGACCTTTTCAAACCCTCCCCTGGGTGGTAGGAGGGGGAGAGTGAGGGGAGTAGGGAAGTTGTCAGTAGGCTGTTTGCAGCAAGACACCATACCGTCTCAGTAGGGAGGTTGCACTTGCTCCCCAGAAGGGAAGGAAGACAAGCACAAGGGTCTGACTGAGGAGAGGAGTAGCAGGACCCAGTGCCACCTATAAGGATTTGCCTTGCCCCAAACCTGAGTCTCCAAGGCTAAAAGGGACTGAGTCTACTGAGGCGAACAAGATATTTTGCCACTCTTCTAAAAAATGGAGGAAAATTTACTTCCTCATATAGAAAGCTCTGAAAAGACTTCACTGCGGTATGTTGACACTTAAGATAGAGAGAAGCCAAGTTCCCACTTGCTACTGGCAGCTTTGCAAAGAAAACCTTCTCTCAATATTTAAAAGTTATTGAACATATTCTCCAGTTCATTAGGTAACACTTGATTTCCTTCAATATCTTGCATGCATGATTTCTCATTCCTCAGTTTTCTTTTTCCAAAATCTTTGCTTTAACCCCATTTAATGAGGAATGTATAGCATCCTTTTCCAAACTTACAGCTTTTCTTTTTATTAAACTCAAGTTTCCAGAACATTGGCGCAATGGACTATGTTTAAAATAAAAGAGTCTAAGGTTATTGAAGAAACAAAAAAATGCTCTGGACCTAGATTTTATTAAGTGAGCCTATTGGGTATAGTAAGTTAGAAATCAGAACTGTGCCATGCTGTTTCTCTAAATAAACTTATAAATATATACATGAAATGTTAGAATTAGAGATAAGCAAGACTTGTGTTTTTTTGCATTCCAAGCTTTTATGATGAAAGTTTTTGCAAATACTTATGCACAGCAAGATGCTACCCTTTTCTGGTTTTCACAGCTATTCTGTGGATTTTAAGTAATGTTGTAAGTTTTTAAACACTTTATGGGAAATGTTCAGTGATGTGTTTTCTTTACGTTAAAAGCTCATGAAATTACACAAGTGAAAAATGACATTTTAATGACACATACTTCACAAAATTGATGTATTGGTCATTTTTTCACCATCTTTTTTTAAAGAAATCTGAACAACTCAGGCCTGATCCAAACCAGTGAAGTCAATAGAAAGATTTCCATTGTCTTCAGGAAGATCTGAATCCAGCTCAATGGGATGTATTATTTCCTGAGGGCCTAATTTTTTTGTTAATAATATTTTAAACAGTGGTTTCTTTGAGCAGTTTATATTGTCATTATTATGGTTTTTTAATTTAAATATCTAACAAAATTGTGACTCAAGTGAAGATATTCCATTTTTGAGGGTTAGATTGTGCCACTTTTACCCATATTGGTGAGTATCTACTCACAAAGGTAGTCCCATTGACCCCTTAATACCTTTGCGTGTGTGTGTGTGTGTGTGTGTAAGCACTCACCAATGTAAGGGATGTGCTACCAAGCTTTTGATCAACTATAGTTTAAAACATTTACAGGGAGACCACACAGCTGCAAAGCTGACTTCACCTGTAGTATGGTAATGGATATCCTTTGGCTGTACAATTCAGCAGTATTTCTGGGTCCTCTGAACCAATAGAATAAGTGATGTCATATGGCTCTTGGATAAAAACAGGAATGTGAAGAGTATCTTTCTCTGTGAAATAAAACAATAATTTAAGATTAGCCTTAATGTAGGTGATAAAAACAAACAAACCAAAAACCAGAGCTTCCAAGGTTCTTCCCTTTATTTAAAACCTAACACTATTATATTGGGCATCAGTCTGCAGGTTCTTCTGTAATGGAGCAAACATTTAAAACCAGATTCATAATAAAACCTCATTCCAGGGGATTTGTGGTTTATTTACATAATGAAAGTGAAGAGTAGCTTGTTTGCATGTTTTCTACCGAAATTATGTGGATGTCTATTACATCTACTCCCTCTCCTCTGAACATCACACTTATGCATAAAGATTATGGGTGGAAGCTGAGAAGGACAAAGAGGTGTCATTCTATCGATCTATCTTTAGTACTTCTATGGTGCTCAACACTGCAGTATCTGAAGGCCTCAAAATCTTTAATGTATTTATCCTTACAGTACCCCTGTGAGGTAGGGAAATACTATTTATCCCCATTTTACAGATGGGGAAACTGAGGCACAGGGAGACTCAATGACTTGCCCAAAGTCACACAGGAAGTCTGTGACAGAGCATAGAAATGAGCCCACATCCTAAGCTAGTGCCTTAACCACTAGACCATCCTACCTCTCTAAAATGTTTAAAGTTACTTTGATAGTGCTCAGCAATTTTCTGTATGCATTTTTTGTCTCAATATGTTTTTTTTCTTGGAAAATGATAATACATTGGTTACATGTCGTGTAACGTAAAGACTGTCAAATATTGCAACACCCTTAAGTATATATTTAGGTCCTGATCCTGCAAGTAGAACTTCATAGGGAGACCTCTGTACCTGCCCAGAGCTCCATTGATTTCAAGGGTCTATTAGCTTGCAACTTGCGGGAATGGGGCCTTATAAAGTATACTGTATACTGCATGATTGGTTTAATCCTCTTAGATACTAAGGTCAGAAGGGACCATTCTGATCATCTAGTCCGACCTCCTGCACAGCGCAGATTCTCTTGCTGTTATTAAAGCTTCTTCTAATCATAGATGAGACCAGAATTTTACAGTTTCATGGATCTAAATCCAATAATATTTGACATTTGCAATAAGTCCATTGAAAAGATATGATCAAATGAAAAGCTTGTATATTTTAACTTTATCGCTTAAAAGCTTTTAAAGGATTGCAGCTCATAGATTCATAGATACTAAGATCAGAAGGGACCATTATGATCATCTAGTCCGACCTCCTGCACAACGCAGGCCACAGAATCTCACCCACCCACTCCTGCGAAAAACCTCTCACCTATGTCTGAGCTATTGAAGTCCTCAAATCGTGGTTTAAAGACTTCAAAGAGCAGAGAATCCTCCCTCAAGTGACCCATGCCCCATGCTACAGAGGAAGGCGAAAAACCTCCAGAGCCTCTTCCAATCTGCCCTGGAGGAAAATTCCTTCCCGACCCCAAATATGGTGATCAGCTAAACCCTGAGCATATGGGCAAGATTCACCAGCCAGATACCCAGGAAAGAATTTTCTGTAGTAACTCAGATCCCACCCCATCTAACATCCCATCACAGGCCATTGGGCCTATTTACCATGAATATTTAAAGATCAATTAATTACCAAACTCATGTTATCCCATCATACCATCTCCGCCATAAATTTACCGAGTTTAATCTTAAAGCCAGATAGGTCTTTTGCCCCCACTACTTCCCTTGGAAGGCTATTCCAAAACTTCACTCCTCTGATGGTTAGAAACCTTTGTCTAATTTCAAGTGTAAACTTTCCAATGATCAGTTTATATCCATTTGTATTTGTGTCCACATTGGTACTGAGCTTAAATAATTCCTCTCCCCCTCTGGTATTTATCCCTCTGATATATTTATAGAGAGCAATCATATCTCCCCTCAACCTTCTTTTAGTTCAGCTAAACAAGCCAAGCTCCTTGAGTCTCCTGTCATAAGACAGGTTTTCCATTCCTCGGATCATCCTAGTAGCCCTTCTCTGTACCTGTTCCAGTTTGAATTCATCCTTCTTAAACATGGGAGACCAGAACTGCACACAACTGCAGCTGATCGTCAAGATAGTACTGAGGGAAAGGGATGCTCTATAAAAGGCTTTTAAACATTTTTGAAGCATTTTTAAAGACTTGTAAGAAGCAATCTCCCATTTCCTGTTCCCTGGTACTGTCTTGGCTTGTTTGTTTTATTGTTTTCCTATTTAGTGATTAATTATTGATACTGAATAATATTCTGGGGGACAGGATTGGTAACAATCTGATAAGACTATAAATATTTATGTACTAAAGTACTGTTAGATTTGTTATTTGTTTCCTTTCCTACACTGTTGGTATTGTGCTGTGCTCTTGACCAGCTTTTTGTTCAACCCCAGAAGTGCCTGCTGCTGCTTTTGTAAAAGTGTAACATCATGTTGGCTACCAATCTTTTTAATGGACAATTATATCCAAATACCAGTGGCCTTGTCAGGATTCCGCGCAAGGGTAAACACAAGTATATTCCGGTATATTATAACGTTAAAATATGCCCTTGAACAAATTCTGCCCACTAATATAAACTATATTCAGTCTACACTTCAGGAATTACATAAAAATTCACAGAACTCAACCTGACTGTGAGTGTATTTTTATGAGTAGCACTTGGTAGAAGTAGCCTTCAGGAGAGATGGAGTTAAATTGTGAGTAGTAGTTGAAAAGATTGATTTATTTTACACTGCAATAGCTATTTGGGAAGACACATCCCTTTTTTTTTTTTTAAGAGTATCTTGTATTATAAAGGAAGTGGTAGGGGTATACATACGTTAGATACACTAGAAAGATAAAATACATCCACCAAGTTTAGGATATAAAGCTAGAGCTATACAATATTTCAAGCCAGTAAAACAGCTAAGATGAGCTGGTAGTTTGAAGGTAAATCATTAAACTTCTCTGAACATTATGAGATATTATAAGTGACATAACAGACCATAAAATGAAGTAAATCATATGAAAAAACATCAATTTCCATAACTGTTTACATTCTGCTGAACTTTGCAGGCTATATCTGAACTTGAATGAGACTTCAAACATTTCTTCATTAGCCATCTCTAGTGAACATAAATTAAGCTTCTCCAATAATATAAAGCAAAACCAGTGACAGGATGCAAAAGATAGCAAAAGCAAATATATAACTGAATACAATCATTGACACCACCTCACCATTTGCCTTTAATGGGACCACTTGTGCTTTAAAATAAGTATGTACTTAAATGCCTTGCTGGATCAGGGCTTAAATTCAAAATTATTATTATTATTATCATACCACATTCTGCTAGGTTCTGTGCAAACAGAACAAAAAGACAGTCCCTTCCCCAGTCTCAGTAAATATCTAAGTAGGGCTCTCATTTATCTCTGCTTTCTATGCTGTCCAGTTTGCTTTTACTAAAACTACAGACATTTTCCATATTGTAGAATGAAATTTCCCTGATGCTAGTAATTGAGGCCTTGATAATTCCGTCCCATAAGGAAGGAATCAAATTAAGAACACTTAATTAAGAACACTTCCAACAGATTAAATATACTGTTCTTTCGCTCAACATTTCCTACAATGCTACTTTTCCCCAACTTGGCTCCGCTAGATCTTTCTCATACTACCCTTAATAGGACATTTGTCAAACTGACCACACACTGTGTAAATAAAATTTATCTAAATTCTCTTTCTTTGAGCCTGCTGCTTTCTTATTTTTACTGCCTTTCTGAAATTTCAGATTTATTATTCCAAGGGTTCAGCCAAATTATCCCTCGATTGCCTTTCCTTCGGTAAGTACAATGTTCTTTTCTTGCCTTATGTGTTAATCTACACAGCCCTTTCATCGTTTTTATCTTCCTATGGCTCATGGCTAAATTTTTCAAAAGCACCTAAGTGTTTCAGAAGCATTATTGCCGTTTTCAAACATGATTTTGGCCCTTAGAGCTCTAAGTTTCATTAAAAGTCAAGGGGACATAGACTTCCAGGGACCAGATTTACAAAGGTATTTAGGTAACTTAAGATGCAGATAGGTGCCTAGTGGGATATATAAAACCACCTATGCAGGTTAGGCACCTAACTCCCATTGAAAGTCTCTGTACTGCAGTATGATGTCAAATCAGGATACACTAATTGACACCTGATCTAAAAGGTCCTTTAAGGGAGACATGTGTTACTTACCCCTATTAGAAAGGTTACCCAGGTATTGTGCATGACTTTTTTTTTGTATATTTCTGAAGATGGCTTCTCTGACATGAACCTCTTGATGCCAACTGGCAGAGAGCACAGGGGATCAGATATATGCATATTAAGTTTACCTAAGGGTGGCATGTGAGATCTTTACCAGCAGACCACTGGTTGTCATAATGATTGTGAAATGTACATATGGAGAAAATTTAAGGAATTATGTATGTGTACTGAAAATTGTGTTCTCATGATGTGAGTTAAGGTAGGTCACCAGGAGGCAATAAACATGCTCCTGTCAGGTAAGAGAGAAGAGATGCTTTTATCTCTCTCTGGCTTGTCAAGTGTGTGTTGTGTATTGTCTGCATCATAGTGGAGACCTAGCTACAGTCTGAGACAAATGATGCACAGATAGGAGAAAAAAAAACCAGCATCCCGTTTATGAGTAAGGAGAACAATAAGGGTAAGGGGGTTTACCTGGGGGTGCAGGGAGCATCCTGAATCTTTTCCACTGAGGAGCCAAGCTGACAGTGTGGCTTGTCTCATGCATGGAAGATCATAGCCAAGCCTGGCTGTACTACACTGAAAGGATTTTAAGTGAGTTTTGTTCCATAAGGCATGACCGTAACCAGTTAAAAGAGCCTATCGCTAACCTGCAGAGAGACAGCAGGGTTTGTGTAGGCAGAGAGGGGGGTGCTCGTGTTACCCATGTCCAGTGGAGTTGGGTAGCTGACCCCTGGCAGGCACAGACAAGGCTTCCTCAGGATAAGGGCAGGCGGCAGTGAGGTACCTCACAGCCCTGGATGCCCTGGGAAGAGCCACAGCTTGCCACTGTCATCCTGTCTTCTCTCTAATATTTTTTCTGTGAGCCATGGAGAATGCCACCAAGTTTGTCAATATATTGCATTGTTGGATACCGTATGGATTAGGTTTTATCAGCATACATTTCTTCAGTAGTGTTGGGAACCCATTCCTTATTACTGTCTCTCTAGGAAAGGTCAGGCATGGTCATTTCTAATTTCTTGACTCTTCCATTTTTCCTTTCTTGTAGACGGTGGTCATATATTTTTTCCCTATATTGGCCATTTGCCCCTGTTTCTCCATAACTAGTTATGACACACAAATCTTTTTAGTATCTCTTGCTCCTGTACACATTGAATTTGGATTTTGATTTCAGTATATCAGCATAACGGCATTTGACTAAATGGATGTATTTGTCATAAACCTTGGCTGTGAATCTTCTGCTTAGTGTCTGAAAGCAAATACATACATTTTAACTTTATAAGGATGTGTTTCATAATGAGAGTTTGTATTTCTCTATGCTGTCTGATCAGTTTGAGCTCCATAAACACCATAATTATGCTAGCTTGAATTCAAATGTGGAATATGGAAATGAAATAACATTCCTTTAATCATTATGTGATATTGTCTTGAACCAATATAAAGATTAACCCGGATATGGTGGAAGCCTTTTTTTTTTCCAGAATCATAAATCAATGGAGGATTTCAATGTGTTTTCCTTTAGTGTCTGTGTAGGCAGCATATTTTCTGTTAGGTGGGCTAAAGTAGTCATTTCAGATCCAGTCAAACAGTTTTTTCAGTATGTCCCTCTAGATTTTTACTTGTTTTTACTCTGTGTGTGTCACTCACAGTAAAATCAAGTAAAACTCTAAGTATATTAGACATGCTTGGGAGCTGAAGAGCAAGGAATGACCTGCAGCTCCCCTTCTTTTGACACCCCCACTCCCTGTCACAAATAGATATATATGGGGCAGAAATATGTAGGTTTCCTTTTAATTATATTAATTCTATGTAAAATGGAATTATAGTCACTGTTATATAGAGCTATGATCACTATTATAGTGCAGCTTCTCTTCATTATAGATGAAACTGGTCCGTGCATGGAGTTTCTTTCTGCATTCTGCAGACCCCAAAAAGACTAACACAAGAGAGGACACTAGACATGGGTAGGGCCCATGCAATTCGAATTTTCCTGGACCATAAATGATGCATAAACAGAAGATCACTGGGGTACAGCGTTTCTTCTTATTTCTTCCCCTATTGCTGCCCCTTAAAATGAATGGGTGGGTATTAAGGGCAGCCTAAATATGCTGAAATATCACAACACTGAAGAGGCTAGAACAAGAAAGCACTATGTAAAGACTATGCTGCAGAAAGCTTCTAAATGCTAAGCTGCAATCATTCAGATAGGGAAACCAGATAAGGAGGAATTTATCCCAGCTATTACCTTCCAGAGACGTTATAAATTTCAAGGGTAGTGAGTCTTTAATGAATCTTTCTTACCATGCCTTAGACAGAGCCTCATATCTGATTCAAAACATTAACATGACTTTACGAACCAAAACCAGCAGATGATTAAGAGGTGTCTTTTCTAGCAACTTTATAGTGAGGACCGGGTCAATGTTCCAAAAAAGCAGAACAGGTGACTGAGTGACACTTCTGCCCTGTAGTGACACCATGAGGGGAAAAATATGGAAAACCAGAATGTCTTGAAAATCAGTTTAATTCTGGGACTAGACATACTAGAAAGTTTTTATACTCATACAATTATTGCATGGCATCAATACAGAGCAGAGTTAAGACTGTTTGGGTGCCTTGACTGTGTATTTCCATACTCAACAAGTTTGAATTTCTTTTAAGTGTATTCTTAATGCTGAATTTCCTGGTTTGTAGCTTCATGTGGGGATAATTGCAATATCCCTGTAATGTATTCCAATCTTAATTAATCATACATTTCTCAACCATAATTCTATTTTAAAGTTTTTTTGTCTTTGTTACTATCACTTATTTATATTCTGGTAGCACCTGGCCCTCCAATCAGTATAGGGGAACCACTGTGCTAGGCACTATACAAACAGGTATCTGACCCAAAAGACTTACACTTCACCTTGACTAGTCATTGGGCAAGAGAGAGTACAAATGACTCTTGAGTGCACTGGTCAGGGTACTCATGTGGGAAGTAGGAAGTCCAGGTTTCAGTCCCTGCTCTAATGAATATTAACTGTTTATACAAGGTGGAACAGCTTCAGTCAATTCACTTTCAATGGGACTTGTGCTCCTAAATCACTCATGCATTTTTGACAGTCCCACCATAGTGGGTGTTAATTAACTCTGTAAAGATGTAAGCATCTGCCTCTAAGAAAGACCTGCAAACCTGAACAAAATAAAAGACAATATTTAAAAAACAAAACCACCCCACATATACACAAAGAAGAAATGCTGTTTAGGCCCCAGAAATATTAAAACTGTGTGTGAACCTTTTGTCGCAAATAATGCTAGGGATTTTGAATCAGTCCTGTTAGAAACAGAACAGAATGGATACTTTCTTCAACCAAAAAGTGGCTCCAGGACTTTGAATAGTATGACTGATGCAAAAGAAGAGGCAGTGGATGATATGAAGTGTCAGTTCATTAGCTTGTTAACACCAGCGGTACATAAACTTAAAATAACATATTAATGCAAGGAGTCAGATATTGGCCATGGAAGAAGCTAAGCAGTGATGGGCAGAAAGGAAAGGGAATGAAAGCATCCAAGGAAAGGAATAAAACATGTGAGACATAGCAGACATATACCCAAGGAGACATATTTCCCCAGTAAATTGTTCAAATCCCAGCCTGATATTGAACAAGGAGAGTAGCATATAGAAAGTGAGATTAAAGGACATATTACAGGCTTCAGCAACAAAAACATCCTAAAGCCTGTAGGGATTTTTCCCCACAGGAGTCTTCAACTTTCATGTGCTTTCTTCCCCTCCAGACATTGATGTATAGCACTTCAGAGACACTGGGTTCCTTTCAGGTTTCAGTTTCTCTTGAAAAAGTCAACTCAGGAGCAACTGAGACCTCCCAGTTTGTCTCTTATCAGACACTAAAAATAGAAAGGAACCCAGCTTTCTGAAATGCTCTTGAATGTGCTGGTGGCCTAGGAGGTACTGGGAGTGAAATCCTAGTCTCTCTGAAGCCACCTGAGAAACTCCCATTGACTTTAATGGCACTCAGGATTTCAGACTCAGACTTTACATTTCAGACTCACCATGTATATAAATGACTTCCAACAGAGTCAGGCATTATTATGCTCCGGGTCACCACCATTCTGAAGCTACAGGGTGTTAAAGGGTTTATTCCTTCACTCACTTACTTCCCTGGTCCTTCTCACATGAACAGAGAGCCACAATAACCGAAGTCCAAAGGTGCAAACAATTCGATTGTTTATTGGGGTGAACTTCCAGCAAGCATGATTCCAGTTTCCTTCCTTAGTGTCTCCCTTCCCAGCTCTGACACCACAGAGCCTTACCTGTGTCCCTGTTCCCATTCCCCCCTTAGCAAAACATGATTCCCATTTCCCCCCTTACTTCCTGATTGACTGCAGACTACATAGTAAAACTTGAGTTTTGCTTAGCTGTACCTTAACCAATCTTTTTCCAGAAATTTAACTAACCAATCCTAACATATTGTAACATGATTATTTAACCAACTATATCCCACCACCTTAATTAGTTTACACCCAGCAAAATTAATTATACAGCAGACAGAAACAATCATAGAACCAGACAGAGATTATACAGACAAACAATAGGGAAATGGGGACTACAGTGATAGAACAACAAAGAAATGAGGATTTCACATCCCAGCTATTGATAAATGAGTTCTTGCCAGACAGGATGCTATCCAACTAAGTTTCTTTTACATTTTCTAGGCACTTCCCTTTCTCTGGAGGGGATAGGCATTATCAGGACAGGATTGTATTCCTAACAGCCCAATAGCACCTTATTTCAATGTGACTAGTTTGGAATATGAGGATGTGACCGGTCGCTTCCCAGCTTATGGCTGCCTCTACTGCTTAGCCAAGGCCTTAGCCTAAGCACAGGGCCTCAGACTGTCACAGTGAGAGAAGGCCCTTACACCGGCAGACAGTGATTTTCATTCTTTCTTTATACCTCTATAACTAGCCAAGTGATAAGAATACACCTACATTCTTAGAGTATAGGCCTTTACAGACAGGCCTGAATATCTATATTCTAACAGAGGGTTGGTACCACCTCTCAGCATATGGGATGTGGCAGGATGAAACAGGACACAGCTGTGCAGTCTGGTGATCCCCCTTGTGGCCACTGGCAGCCAGGCAGAGTATAAAGCTGAACAATTTAGAGCAAGCCATCTTTGTACATGCCTCACTCTGTCCCTCCCTTTCCTCTCCCTCCCAGAACTTGTACTGAGCTGGATCAAAAGATCAGGATCTACAGAAGGTTTTCTTATCCTTTCCCCATAGGATTGAATTCATTACTGCTAAATCATCCCTGAAAATGAGAGAGAAATCTTAAATATCTCCAGTGAGAGCAATTCTACACTCTCCAAATGCCAGTCCTTGGGAGATTGTTTCAGTATTTTTCTATTCTGATAATTTTTCCTAATTTAAACCAAAATATCTATGGTGTGTTTATTGGCCAGTGCTTTCTTTGGAGTAGTTGGAGGTGAAGTGTCCGTTTTCACACTCTCATTACATACTTCTTTCATATTCTCTGAAGTTCCTTGATGTTACAAATACAATATTGGTATACATTATTACATTATTGTGGTTACTGTTTAATCAGGAACCACATGTCAAAAGTTATCATATAGTGATGGGATACAAAATATCACAGTTCTGCCAATGATTACAAATTGAAATAGCTAATTGTACGGAACTGGTTGGAAAATAGGGCATTTTCATGAAAACAATTTCCCTCTTTCCATTGCAATTCAAATATTGATAAAATATTTTGTCAAAAATTCAATGTCCAAACATATTCAACAAATACTAGTATAGTAACTTAGAAACTACAGTCTGGCAAGAGTTGTATTTCTTTATTTATTTTTTAAATGGTGACCACTAAACTTAATTTTCCAGGAATATTCATTCAGGTTCATAATTTGAACGTGTATATGTGAATAAAAAAAGCAATGCAGATTTACACCAGTTAAGATTCTGGAAAATGTATATTAATGTGTACATCTATAGCTGTCTTTTTATTTTATAGCTGTATAAATTATAGCTCTTAATATGATTAATATTTTATTTTAAATATCAACATTTGATGAAATAATTGTTCATAAAAAGGAGCATGCTAAATTTTAGGGCCAAAATCCAACTTTGGATGTATACAGAGTACTAAGATAATTTGATACAAAGCCAAAATATTCCACATAGCATTCAGAGCTAGAAGTTCAAGCTATGGCATAGGAATATTTATGGTAACTTGCATAAAATTGTTCTCAGTCAATAAAGTTTAATCAGTTCTCCCCAGATGAGGATCTGACATTACATTATGTAGACTTGCATGCAGAAATATATGGATAAATTCATTATGTAGACATTGGTATAGATATATAGACCATAAATAGGTATGAGAATATAGACATACACATCTATGGAGTTTATTAATTGTATAATGCTACATGCAACAAAACATGCACGTTTACAACAGATGGGTCTTGCTAGAGAGGAATTACTTGCTGTACACTGCTACACTGTTTTTACAGCACATTTTTCAGAAGGCTTTTGTACTATTGTGTAAGATGCAGGAGAGATAAAGGAAGCCTTTTCATTTATGAGGGTGAATTGTTTTTGTCATGAACTTGGCCATGTCCTTTGGATATAGAAGTATTGCAGAACAGGCATCTAATTACACAGACAAATATCCACAGTGAAGTTAAAGGGATGTGTCTTTATGATGTACAGTAATCCTGACATGTATTCTTCTCAGTGAAATTTCATTAGTTTTTGTGTTACCAGACAAGACAAATAAATAATAATGAACCTTTTTCCAATCTACTGCACAAGCATTTTATTCGCTGTAATTTCAGCTATAAGTGAGACCTAGATTCAGTGACAGATATTGTTTGCTGCATTGTACTGTTGTAATATTCATTTGGCACTATTGTCAAACTGCCTGAAGGTTTAATTCAATAATTTACAATACAGGAAAAGATAACAGCTATATTATTTAATATCCTGCCAGTTAAATAAATCCAACATTTTGTTCTCATAACTTTTTTTTTCTGAATAAAATATAACTATGCTTACTACATTAAAGGGATGATGATTGATTAAGCTCAGATAATTTTTACAATTCCTAAATTGGTTTACTCTGTATTCTTGTGCAATTTACTCTATTGCATGTATTTCAGTTATATTAGTTGACATATTGCTCTCAGATTCATGTTCAGACAGGGGGAAAAGAGACTTTTTTTATGTACACTAGCATATAATATTTGTTCCATTGCAAAGTTTTATTTAGATTCAAAAACAAAATATTGCACCAAAAATATTTTTTCAACCTCTGTGCTTGAAGCAGCGTTGGAAGTATCTTAAAGACAAACATTTGCTTGTGTGTCCATGTTTACTTTATGCTAGTAGTTGATTTAAATAGATTAAGACACAATGTTTCATTGAAAAGGCTTATTTTATATATTTAGATATATATATTCTCATAAGGCTACATTGATTGAGTAACTTTCTTGAGAAAGTGTGTGGCACTTGACTGCACTGCTCAAGAGCATAGCTCAATATTTTCCATGCTTCTCCATTGCTCTGTGGAGGGAAAAAAAATTACTTCAGCTCTTTTTGTGAGACAGCAATGGCTGGATTGTCTGTGTGTATAGCTATGACTTCTCCCACTCCTTTTAGCTCCTCCCATTTCCATTTCCCCCAGGGATTGAGTAACCCCAGATCTCCCCCTTCATCCTTGCCCTGTGTCAAGAAGGACAATCAGAACAGCGTCAAGGAAGGAGGTATAGGGGTAGGAAGTGAGGGGGTGCCATATTTCTCCTTAGTCCCTTGAATGGACAAGGAGGGTTTGGGACAATCTAGATGATAATCTCTAGGGGCATTTATACTAGTCTTTAAAATCACATTTACTTCTTGTTTATCTGATTACCTTCTGGAATGGTTTATTATGGAATCTGCCAGGAAGAGAAGGAATATATACAATCAGATTTATACAGAGAATGAGAAAATATCCTCTCCCCCCCCAGCATGACTGCAGTTGCAATAAAGAAAAATATTCATAGGTGCATGATAGATGCATAATAGAATTAGCTTACATTTTTATTGCTGGCAATAAGATATAGTTTCATGTCACAAATTGAGTGCCTCATCAATTTTCTCTTTGTAAAGGTCATGAGTTAAATCCTTTTGAAGTCAAAAGAAAGTCAATGACTTCAATGGGTATTCGATCAAACCTATACTAAGAATAAAATAACAGTATATACACCACTATCTTTCAATTGTGTGCATATATATGCATGGAAATGCTGTTACCATGCAAACACTGTGCATATATACATCTATAGAAGCACACCTATACAAACACATTCTTAGTGGGAAAGAAAGATTAGAGAAGAGACTTTCTTATTGCCCTTCTGTTCAAATTTCATTTTGTGCTGATTACAGTATGTTGTGCAGGAAATAATAATCCATTTTTTAAATACTAAAGTGCCTGCCTGAAAATTCCACCAACACTGTGTGTAATAGCTAGTGAAAACCGAAGACAACTGCATTGTTGTAGAGGTGATATAAAGCAGAGCGGATATGAAGTAGTAAAACAACAACAACAAATGGATCTGAATAAAAATGGAATGATGCAAAAGGGTGTATAGTCACATTTTTGTAAATGTACTAAAATAAACTCTATTTTCCCCTTGTTTCCATAGGACATTCTTTGTTGGTCCTATTCATGTTTAGTAGGAAACATGTGATAATGGGTATTATTTTGGTCTTTACAGTGGAATGATTGCTCACAATGACCAAGTCCCTGTATGGAATTTGGTACATTTGCAATTATAGCCAAGTTAACTAGTAAGTGTCTGTATAACCCTATGTTACAATGTTATTAACATGTATTTTTACTCTGAATAGCTGGGACAAGATGACTGCTTCATATGTTTTGTAATTGTAACAGAGACTGACTGTCAATTTGGACGTGAATTCATGAACTGCCCACAAAACAACTTAACTTAGATTCAGACATGATTCTGGTTGTAGAAAGGAAGATTTAAATGTAGCAACAGCCCTTAAAACCATTAGGGACAATGAAGAGACACTGGAAATAAAACCATATGGAGAAAATTAATTTTCTAGCCAAATGTAGGGTTCAAGACAAAATCTTTAGAATGCACAAATATGTTAAAAAAATTAGACTGCCCCTTACTGCTTGCTTTCAGAAAATTGATAACTGGGAGAAGGAGGAAAAAACCTTGGAAAATAAATCAACCCAAGCAATTAGGACAATGTAAAACCAGACAACACTAAAAGGGTTGGCATTTTCTTACATATAATTAGAGAGGAAAGAAAAATATTTATAACACTTTTAAATCCAGGGAAATCCTGATTCAAGTCAGATTAATAAAACCAGAATGTTTTTGGAATATGTTTTATTTACTGATTTTCATGTGTCCATTGTCACAGCATCTAGACACTTTAAGGAAATGAAATGCAGTTTCATGTCCAGCTCAACTGCTTATGATGGACAGCACAAATCGCTACCCTTCCTATACCACCCCAACTAATAATAAAGAAAGCAGCCATTATCCATAGTCAGATTAATGGTTGGCCAAAATTATATTTTGAACTCTGAGGACCTCAGGGCTGCAGCAGGGTCTGCAGCTAATGCTTTTTGACTATTCTGGGCTTTGCTCTGCCCCCAACCCTGTCTTTGCATTGCCACTGAAAAAGCAAACATAGAGCTTTGCTACCTGGCATACAGAGGTAAGTGGAGTAGCCACTGTCCGCATGGAGTCTCTCCAAAACCTATTCCCTGGCATGTGCAGTGGAATCATTCCAGTTCAACTGTATTCAACTGTATGCACAGGAAAGGAGAAGAGTGTGGGGTAACCTAATTGTACCCAAGCTATATTTCATGTAGCCCCAAGTAGGTCTCAGTACAGTAGTGCAACTGAAATATAACAAAGGAACGTGTTCTACATTGACCCCATGCAAAATGTCATATAGGCAAAAGCCTACACAGAATAAATCCTTAGGTTAGTAAAGCGGCTATCTGAAGGCTAAGGCTATCACATTCACAACTGTGAGTGGAAATCTTAGGTCAGACTGCCAGAAAACAGGGCAGGCACCACAAACTTGTGTTATATTTGACAATTAGGCTTCACCAAGCGCGTACCAAGTGTGAACTTCTGGATGACTATACCACTCTTACCATGGAGTTACAGATAGTCCCCTTAGGCACTCCAGCCTATCTTGCCACCCAGAGAAACTGGACTTAGTGATAATGGTCACATAAACCAAAAATCACATCACATCAGGTTACTGCCAATCTCAAAGGATCAGTCACTTACTCCAGATAAACTGGTGCTTTGGATCTCACCCCAAAGACAACATTGACAGCCAATTCTCTAGTAAACTAACTAAAGATTTATTAGCTAAGAAAAAGAAATGAGAGTTATTGAGAGGTTAAAGCAAGTAAAATACATTAACAGGTGAAAAGAAAAGGAGTACTTGTGGCACCTTAGAAACTAACAAATTTATTAGAGCATAAGCTTTCGTGAGCTACAGCTCACTTCATCGGATGCGTTGGTGTTCCTCAGATATTCTTGTTAACTGCTGGAAATAGCCTACCTTGCTTGTCACCATGAAAGGTTTTCCCCCTTCCCCCCCCCGGCCTCCCCCCCACCCCCCCGCTGCTGGTGATGGCTTATCTTAAGTGATCACTCTCCTTACAATGTGTATGATAAACCCATTGTTTCATGTTCTCTGTGTGTGTATATCAATCTCCCCTCTGTTTTTTCCACCAAATGCATCCGATGAAGTGAGCTGTAGCTCACAAAACCTTATGCTTTAATAAATTTGTTAGTGTCTAAGGTGCCACAAGTACTCCTTTTCTTTTTGCAAATACAAACTAAGATGGCTGCTACTCTGAAACCTGTCATTAACAGGTGAGTGAGCCAAATGAATGAATGTAAGCAGTTGATGTAATAAAGTGCTAGTTTCCCAAAAGTCTTTTCAGGGAACCCAGATATTTCTGGGGATCTCCACATTGCATTTGGTATCTTTCCTTTAAGAGTCCAAACTGTCAGCGATAAAGGATCTTTCTTTGAATCCATATTTATATCTGCTTCTCACAGAGGACAATCTGACAGTTTCTCTAACCAAAAAGAAAAGGAGTACTTGTGGCACCTTGTCTCTAAGGTGCCACAAGTACTCCTTTTCTTTTTGCGAATACAGACTAACACGGCTGCTACTCTGAAACCTTTCTCTAACCAGTCTCTCTAACCATGTGGGTTTTCTGTTGATGTCAATGAGTAGTAAATGGAGATTGAGTGTGTGAATTCCCATTGTTAAACCATAATGACTCTTGCTCTGAAGTTAGCACTCTTCTTCATTTATATTTCCAAGGCTCCAGTTGTGTTTGATGGTAATTACAGGGATATACACTCTGTAAAAGGCAATGTAATAGCCAACAACAATTCTTCATTAGTTTTCATGAAGTATATACATCAAGTACATTCTCATCTTAACAATAACACACACTTTTGATCTAGGATTAACTAGTTGCAGGGATATACACAATGTAATGCAATAGCAATCAACAGGTTATAGATAAGTGACGACAATATCATTAACATTTCCTTTGAACTAAAGTAACACAAAAGTCAAGTGGCCTAATTACACTACAATTCCTTTTCAGACTCCTTTCATTTCTATCAGTGTATGAGTGAATGTGCCTGCAGTCCTGACCTGAGCTGGCACTAGGGTAGACAGCATCATAAAGCTTGGGGAGAAGATTGATAAAACAACAAAATGTGATAAATGCAAAACATAACACATGCAGCCTATTGGAAACAATATACAAAACATCAGAAAAGTAATCTTAGTGGAAAGTGGAAAAAACAAATGTACAGTACATAAAAAGCAGCAAAGAGTCCTATGGCAACTTATAGACTAACAGACATATTGGAGCATGAGCTTTTATGGGTGAATACCCACTTTGTTGGATGCATCATTCACCCACTAAAGCTCAGGCTCCAATATGTCTGTTAGTCTATAAGGTGCCACAGGACACTCTGCTGCTTTTACAGATCCAGACTAACATGGCTACCCCTCTGAAACCAGTACATAAAAATGCACTCAACAGACTGAACTCTGTCTGTTGTGGTTGTAATAAATGTAAACAATATTGACCTTGGGGGCTACCAATAATTATAAATGACTCTAGCATGCCCTTTAAATTACCCTCAGGGGCCCAAGTCAATCTTATTTTATTGAGACACTATATTAGTTAATGTCACAGACCTCATGTGCACTAAAATGCAAAAGAAAGTGACAAGAGGCTCTGGGGCTGAACTCACAGCTAAAGGAGAGATGAGCTACTGTACAATCATCAGCCAACAGAATGACTCATATCAGATCAAGTTCTTGACTGTATCAAAAGAAATACAGCTTGTATGAGGCCTGAGTGCATATGAATACACAAATCTGGTTAAATAGAATTCCAGTAACACTGAGGATTTGGCTTTGGTTCTTTGGCTTGAGTGTCTGGATTTATCCAAAGATGTAAGAAGCCAGGTATTCCCTGCATAGTGTCAACTGCTGTTGCTTCAGATTTGGCCCAGACTTGGAATATTCATGTTCAATTATTATTTTGGCATTCTGCCAAATTTTCCTGAGTAATGGTAGTAACAGAAGGGAAATGGTGATTTTGGCCAGTTTATATTCCAGCCAAACCTGAATGGAATTTCTTGGGACATCGTCTCAGGGCTTTCCACTTGATGAATTTCCAAGGCCTGAAGAAAACAATAGAAGTACAAGAGCTTCCCAAAAAAGGCCACAAGAATTCTTTATTGTGGAAATATATGGCAACTTACGTATTACTGTTCCTAACATAATTAGTGTTGTAGATTTTTGTTGTGTCAAGCACCTCAAGCTCATAGGCAGTTTTAAAATAAACATAAACAGAGATAAATGACTCTGAACTCAGATTTTACTTTACTAATTTAACAATCTTATTACTGGCAATTAAATGGCAAAAGTCAAAACACAAACTACCGTTATCATTCACTGATTAAAAAGCAGTTTAGTATGTTGCATTTCAAACTAACCTGCCACTTGCATGTTATGTATTTCAACGTGAGTGGCAGCACAATATTTAAAAAATAATTAAGAATGCAGCACAAGTGATCTGTGTTAATTTTCTTGAATAAAATTACCAAAGCAAATGATTATAGATAAGCAAAAACATGATTTGAGGCAATTGTCTTTTGTGAATATTTGGTATCTTGATGTTAATCTTAGTCTGTGCAAATTACTCTCACAAATAGGGATGAAGTTAAAAGCAGTTCTAATGTCACTATCCTAAATTTTAGCAGAAACATTTATTCAGCTGGGTATGTTTTTCATAGATTCATAGATACTAAGGTCAGAAGGGACCATTCTGATTATATAGTCCGACCTCCTGCACAGCGCAGGCCATAGAATCTCACCTACCCACTCCTATGAAAAACCTCACCTATGTCTGAGCTATTGAAGTCCTTAAATCATGGTTTAAAGACTTCAAGGAGCAGAGAAGCCTCCCTCAAGTCACCCATGCCCCATGCTACAGAGGAAGGCGAAATACCTCCAGGGCCTCTCCAATCTGCCCTGGAGGAAAATTCCTTCCCGACTCCAAATATGACAATCAGCTAAACCCTGAGCATATGGGAAAGATTCACCAGCCAGATACTACAGAAAATTCTTTCCTGGGTAACTCAGATCCCATCCATCTAATATCCCATCTCAGCGGATTAGGCCTATTTACCCTGAATATTTAAAGATCAATTACTTACCAAAATCCCATTATCCCATCATACCATCTCCTCCATAAACTTATCGAGTAGAATCTTAAAACCAGATAGATCTTTTGCCCCCACTGCTTCCCTTGGAAGGCTATTCCAAAAGTTCACTCCTCTGATGGTTAAAAACCTTCGTCTGATTTCAAGTCTAAACTTCCTGGTGGCCAGTTTATACCCATTTGTTCTTGTGTCCACATTGGTGCTGAGCTTAAATAATTCCTCTCCCTCTCCTGTATTTATCCCTCTGATATATTTATAGAGAGAATCATATCTCCCCTCAACCTTCTTTTAGTTAGGCTAAACAAGCCAAGCTCCTTAAGTCTCCTTTCATAAGACAAGTTTTCCATTCCTAGGATCATCCTAGTAGCCCTTTTCTGTACCTGCTCCAGTTTGAATTCATCCTTTTTAAACATGGGAGACCAGAACTGCACACAGTATTCTAGGTGAGGTCTCACCAGTGCCTTGTATAATGGTACTAAAACCTCCTTATCCCTACTGGAAATGCCACTCCTGATGCATCCCAAAACCGCATTAGCTTTTTTCACAGCCATATCACATTGGCAGCTCATAATCATCCTATGATCAACCAATACTCCAAGGTCCTTCTCCTCTTCCGTTACTTCTAATTGATGCGTCTCCAACTTATAACTAAAATTCTTGTTATTAATCCCTAAATGCATAACCTTACACTTCTCACTATTAAATTTCATCCTATTACTATTACTCCAGTTTACAAGTCATCCAGATCCTCCTGTATAATATCCCGATCCTTCTCTCCCTCCAATAAAATGATTTTCAAGTGGCGACTTTGAGTGTTTCTCTTTTTTGCAGGGAGAAAGGTGTTTGTTGGGTAGTAAAGAGAGAAGTAGGAAGGGAATGAGATTGATCAGAAAGATGGTAAGCAGGGTAGGAGAGAGAGGAATTCAGTAGAAAGGTCAGACACGTGCGTGGAAAAGAGGTCGCAGGCCAAAAAAATTCAAGTGATAATATCATTGATGAAGTCTGGAAGCAAAGTATTTGTCCCATTCTATTTTAGCAAGGCAGAAGCCTTTCATAGGTGACTTATGATGAGGACCACTTGGGTTTTCAGGTTCCTCTTCACCTTTTGGTCTGAGTGGTGGAGATCATCTGCTTCAGATCTGCCCTTATGAAAAGAGTGCTATGGTATTCCACAGTAATGATTCCAAATACTGCAGCTGACATTAGTGATACTACTACAGTGACCTAAAGTAGTAATGGGGTAGAGGAGTTAAGACTGGTCTTCACACCTCTCTATTCCTCTTGGGATGTAATTTAAAGTCCTAACTGTGCAATCCTTCACTTCAGAATCTCTGATCTTTCACCCCCCTTTCTCTCTGATTCACTGGACCATCGCTGAAATTAGCAATGGCTAATTTCTTTTCCTTTGTTTCACTCTGTACTTCCCCATGATTGTCCCACTCTTAAAACAAAATAATAAAAATAGCAAATTCTAAAACCTCTTGTGATAGGTGTTTTTGATAGCCATTATTATGGAGCTAAAATAAGTGCTGCTAACAGAATGGTTAAGCTGTCAAATGGCAAATTCTATTATAGCAAAACTGACTAGATAACTGCCCTTTTTCCTCCATGTATTTTTAGTGCTCCTGAGAGAGAGTACTTACATGAATTTTCTTTGTGTTACTTTTATAATTCATGTGAAAAATATTAGAAGGCATGGAGAAAACGGCCTTTATCTCACACTCAAATGCCTATCACCTAGACATTGTAGAATATAGAGAATATTTTGAATGGAATTTCCCTTGAAGGGAAAAGTGGTTTTGTTTTTTGTGCTTTTCAAGCATATTTTCACAAGTGAAATTACCCATTGGAAATGAATTTCACAAGCGAATCTGTGAAAAATTCCATGTCATCTCTGGTGCAGTCTCCACCAGTGATGGCAGCTTAGCCACCCTGTTTGTATGCTCTTTTCACCCCCATTTTCAACAGCACTTGTTCCAATTTTTTGTTATTTTCCCTCCAAAACACAGCTATATTGTAGAAATGAAAACGTTTGCAGAAAATGTTTATCTTCTTCTAAATGTTTTGGGGTTGTATTCAAATATTGAAATCCTGAAAACTGGAAAAATTGGCTGAAATCCAAACTCTTAGGAGGAAAATTTCAATGAAACCAAAAGAATTGTTTGAGGAAAAATGCTGATGAAACCAAAAAATATTTCATTTTTGTCAAAATTATTTTCAGGAAAAAAAAAATCAACCAGCTCTAATTTCCATGCATATTTCTATGCTGCTCTTCCAATGTCTCCCTCAGTTTAAATGCCTTTTTGACTCCCTTTTCCATGATGCCCACAAACACTAATCTGAGTCAAATGCCTTCTCCACTCTGACTGTTTTCTAAAAATAGGACAGTAATAAAATGGGAAGACAAGCATAGTCCTAATTTAACACCTGCTTATGCTTCTCTCAGGCTGTTGAGTACTGGATAATTTCTTGAGTTTCTTTGATTGCTTAGGTTCAAATGGAAACATTGAGTTGAGGTTTTATCTGCAAACTAAGAGCCTGACAGATGATTCAATACAGGGCAAAAAATAAAATGCAGGGAAAACCCGGTGTATCAAACTTCACTGCACATTTTCACTAATGAAATCCCACATGTGCCTCCCACTCCCGTGAAAATGATGACTATGCAGGAGAAAGTATATGTGCAGAGAGATGTACGAGAGGGCACTGCATTCGAGGGAAATTGGATTAGTCATCTCATCAGTGACAGTGGTGAAATTCAGGCTGAAACAGATAAAAGCATAATGAGAATAAAGAGAAGTAGGGTTCTATAGTATGCTGAGGGAAGAAATGCTCTCGGTAGGTGGACCACTTCAAATAAGAGGGAGAGAGAGTTTGACTGTAGAGATAAACTGAGCAATTAAAAGTATTCTCATCTAAAAAAGTAAATAACATAAAATAGATGCTTCCAAAAAGCCATGAGGGCATTTGGGAATTGAAATGCAAGGGCAGTAGGTCAAATAAATATGTGCTCAAAATCAGTTACAATGGAACATAAATGTCCATGAGTTGTGCCTTTGCTTTAAAGTACAGATCTTAGGGTGTACTCACCCATTCCATGAAAAGCCTGGTTCAGAAGGTAGGGAATGTACTTGTTTTACTTGCAATGGTTAGAAAAATCTTATCACGGATTGATATTCAGCATGTCTACTGTGTAGCACCATCAACAGCAATGTGACAAACTGCCATATTTTTAGGGAATGGCACAAAAATGATTGATGTGGTGATAGTACTCTGATTTAGCTATGCTGAGGGGACACAGTTTGCAAGGGAATAAAGCAGGGCAAAACTTCTGTCATTTTCTTTTTGAGTATTTGTGTCCATTTGGGGGGAGGGGGTATGGATCACAACGCATCTTCATAACTTCATAGATTCCAAGGCCAGAAGGGACTATTCTGATCAATCTTCTTGTACCAAATATTTTCCATGTGTCATTGTGTGTCAAATTGTGTCATTATCCTGAAAACTGCACCTGAATTGTAATCACAGGTTTCAGAGTAGCAGCCGTGTTAGTCTGTATTCACAAAAAGAAATGGATGCATCCGATGAAGTGAGCTGTAGCTCACGAAAGCTTATGCTCTAATAAATTTGTTAGTCTCTAAGGTGCCACAAGTACTCCTTTTCTGAATTGTAATGAAATTTCAGAGCTTTAGGACATTTTGGCTTACTGTGAAAATTCCACAAAACTATACATGTAAAAAGAATTTTTCCCCATTTTCTATATACTCGCTAATTTATATATGCAGTATTTAATCTTACATGTGTTAGCTCTAAAAACAACCTCTCCTATGTAATGCATCATCTGCCTCATATATATAATGACATGATTTATTGGCTAAAACTTGGCTCAATTGTACAGCACTTAAGACTCTGGGTCAGATTCTCAACTGGTGTAAATCCATGGAGCTATGCCGATTTACACTAGCTGAAGATCTGGCCCTTTACTGTTTACCTAGATCTCATCAATTTATTGTTAACTAGAGTTTCATAAACTCATTAACATCCTTTACCTAAGATGGTTGAGTGACCTCTTCCTTTAGCTTTGATTTGTGTTAATTCCCACGTGCTAGGTTTCACTTTCAGTGTCAGGTTAGAATGAACACAAACACTTGGTATGAAACTCAGTTAAAACTATTGTGTTTAACCCAATTTAGGGTTGACCCCAGGACAGCCATGATTTCAATGTAAACCATTAGTGAGTCTTTCAAAAACATTTTGAGTTTGTAACAAAAAACAGGGAAGAAGAATTGTCTTGAGGTTAGGGCAAAAGACTGAGAATCAGTAAATCTGGGTTCTGTTTCCCGTGCTGCCACAGATTTTCTGTCCTGTGTGACCTTAGGCAAGTCATTGAACCTTTCTGGCCCAAAGGACTATGTTAGTTTGAAATGGCGTGATATGAGATGTTGTTATTATATAAGTGTTGTTAACCAAAATTGTACAATGGAGCATGTTGTTGGCTGAAGACCAAAAGAACATATACTGTTGAATACACAGAGACACAGGGTACATCTATACTGCAAAAAAATTCCTGTGGCAGTGAGTCTCAGAGCCTTAATCTACAGATTCTGGCTTGCACGGTCCACAACAGCAATAAAAACAGCTATGTAGATGTTCCCACTTGGGCTGGAGCTCAGGCTGTGAAGTCTGGGGAGAGGGATGGATGTCAATGCTGAGCTCCAGCCCAAGGAGGAATATCTTCATGGCTATCTCAGAGCGATAGTGATCGCCCACGTCCGTAGCTCTGATACTCACTGTCTTGAGTGTTTTTCTGAAGTGTAGACATACCCCCAAAGGCTTGGATTTCTGGAAGGAAGCTCCACCTTCACTACATGTTCAGAACTTTAGGGGGATTGAATTTGAAAGAGTTGGCATCTGGCTGCAGAGGGGCAAGGGAGCAAGATCACAGAGGGAGTTAGGGAGCTAGACTGTGCTCAGGAAGAGAAGAACAGTTGGCCTCTTATAAAACTAGAGTTTCCATCTGGGAACGAGAAGTAGAAGGGCTACGGGACACTACTATTTGGTTTACTCTCGTTAAATAAAAGTTTAGTGGTTTTTGAGACCCAGAAGTTGGAAGTGTAATTGATCGGTGGTTCCCCGCTCCCCCCGCTCCCCAAGAGATCTGCAGTGCCCTTGAAATAGGATGAAGAACAGCAGCCAAGATCATCCAATATTCACAGAAAAGCATCCACAGAGGGAGATTAGAGGGGGGAAAGGGCTGAGCTAATGCCCCAAAAGACACTGTTATTAAACTGGTATGCCCAGGAAGAGCAGGTCATTACAACTGTAAAATAGAGATAATGGGTAAAAGTTTTCAAAAATGCCTAAGTGTTTTAGGACCCCGAGTCCCATTTTCAAAACTGACTTTGTCACATAGTATCCAATGTCTAATTGAAGAAAATAGTTTTTAAAGGTATTTAGGTACCTAAATAGTAGGCATTAGTAGGAGGATTGCCAGCAGATCGAGGGAAGTGATTATTCCCTTCTGTTCAGCACTGGTGAGGCCACACCTGGAGTATTGAATCCAGTTTTGGTCTCCCCACTACTGAAAGGATGTGGACAAATTAGAGAGAGTCCACTGAAGGACCACAAAAATGATCAGGGGGCTGGGGCACATGACTTACAAGAAGAGGCTGAGGGAACTGGGCTTGTTTAGTCTGCAGAAGAGAAGAGTGGGGGGGGGGGATTTGATAGCAGCCTTCAACTACCTGAAGGGGGGTTCCAAAGAGGATAGAGCTTTGCTATTCTCAGTGGTGGCAGATGACAGAGCAAGGAGCAATGGTCTCAAGTTGCAGTGGGGGAGGTCTAGGTTGTATATGAGGAAACACTCTTTCACTAGGACGGTGGTGAAGCACTGGAATGGGTTACTTAGGGAGGTGGTGGAATCTCCTTCCTTAGAGGTTTTTAAGGCCCAGCTTGACAAAGCCCTGTCTGGGATGATTTAGTTGGGGATTGGTCCTGCTTTGAGCAGGGGGTTGGACTAGATGACCTCCTGAGGTCTCTTCCAACCCTAATCTTCTATGATTCTAAAGATGCAGATAGGCACAGTCATGAGAGTTAGGCACCTCGATGCTTCTAAAAATCTTGCTAGGTACGTATTTGTCAGCACGCAAATACCTTACAAGTTTGGCTCTCAGTGACTGTCATTTTTGAAAATGGGACTTGGGCGTTCCCTATGTTTCCCTGTACCCTGCCTTTTATGTGGGAACACTAGGGCCCCTCCAGCCCCTTTTGATGTGGGGGCTGGCAGTTAACAGGTGTTAGGCATGCGCTGAGCACCCCTCCTGGATTGGGCCTCACTGGTGAGACAGGTGTTCCTAGTTTGACAGTTCTGCTTTGTGACTTCCAAGGCTTCAGTTTGAGCTAGGGCTCCAAGCAGGTTGTTAGATGTGGGGACGCATAAGTGCTTAGGTAGCTTTGCAAATGCAAGCCTTAGGTACATAGGTGAAATTTAGGTGCCTAAGGTACTTAGGCTCCTACCTGATTATGTGGTAGCTTTGAACATGTCAGTGGTCACTAAATGGTGGGCTTAGACACCTAAAGATGCAGATGGGACCAAAGGATCTTTAAGGATCTGGGCCTAGGCTTCTATATCACTTAGGCATTTTTGAATACTTACCTGGCTCACAAGAGTTTTCTGAGGATATATCTATTATTGTTTGTGAGAAGTTGAGATACTATGCCACAGAGATGAATGCAAACAAATAAACCAAAATGAACTTTGAAAACAGATGAGTTTCATATAGCTTCAGGTTTTATAATGAAAGATTCTCATTGCTTCTTTTATTAAAGGGAACATCCAGGAGTGATGATTAAGTACCTCATTGTTTGTCTTCAGCACTCTGCAAACAATTTTTTTAATACTACAGAAGTGATTTTAGTCCATAGATCTCACAGCACTTTTGTAAAGTTGAGGTATAATTACTTCTACTCTTCAAATGGGGCAGTGAAGCCAAGACAGGTGTAGTGACTTGGTCAAGGGCACATACGAAGTCAGTGGCAGAGTTGATAATAAAACCTGACCTCCAGACTCATTCCCTTTATGCTGTACCATACAGCTCTAGTCCACAATCAGCTTGATGTGATATTAAGAAGACTTACTATGGTTTGGGAAACTTTCTTCAAAACTTCCCCAAGAACTAAGGATCATCACAAACCTGACCAGTTTTCACAGTAGCAGCCATGTTAGCCTGTATTCGCAAAAAGAAAAGGAGTACTTGTGGCACCTTAGAGACTAACAAATTTATTAGAGCATAAGCTTTCGTGAGCTACAGCTCACTTCATCGGATGCATCCGATGAAGTGAGCTGTAGCTCACGAAAGCTTATGCTCTAATAAATTTGTTAGTCTCTAAGGTGCCACAAGTACTCCTTTTCTTTTTGCAAACCTGACCACTGTCCACTCCAAGAGCCAGGCCCATTACTTTGACCTTGCCTTCACTAATATAAACAAATAGCAAAAGGTATATTTAGTTAATAAAACAAACAAAGAAAACCCCTCCAAAAGCAAGCAAAGAAATAAAGAAACCAAAACAAGACACTTCACTACACATACTTTGCCTTTTGGGCAGAAGATAAGAGACATATGACAGATGTGTGTCATGTTCATTACTGGCCTACTGAAAGGCTCACCAATACTACAGTGAGCCGTGAAGTATAAAAGCTTTTACAGAACAGAATAGAAAACAAAACTGAAGAACACATATAGACCACTCTCCCAATTACAATATCACATACAATTTACACACTGTCAGCTTATGTTCTGGAAAGCCTGAGGGTTAAGTTGGCCAAAAAACCAAAGCACCTACTAATTAGAAGATGCCAAGTCATGATAGATAAGATCATTTGTCAGGCAAGTAAGAGTTCAGTGTCTCTCACTGGAAATTACTACATTTCCTCTGGCGAGCTAAATATTCTCAGTTGTAAATACACAAATGTTTACAGGGGAGAAAGATACAGGAAAAGCTCTCTTTTCATCTCTAATACATACAGCATAAAGCATAACAAATCTAATTATCAACAGCATTTAGAGTTTATATGTCAGATTCTGACCTCAGTCACAACAATGTAAATCTAGTATATCTTCAGTGGATTTACTCCAGCGTAAATTCATTATCAGTCCCATAACATTACTGTCAACAAATTCAGTTAAGGGCTAATGAGGATATTATAGAAATTTACCCCCACCCTCTTTAGTTTTTTCTTGGCAGTGCACCTACTGGTGTAAATTTCTCAATGAGCTGCATGAAAGCAAGTAATTGTCAATTGTTATTGGGTACAAGTCTTTAAAGTGGAAAGTTACTAGAGTATAAAAAAAAGTTGCATTCCATATTTTGTCTGTGTATGGATAAGCAGGTGATCTAGTCTTAGACATCAGTTCTTATATGACTTAATTTTTAACAGGTTTTACTGTTAATCTACAAAGTAATTTTCTAGACTGCATGAGGACAACCTCTATTAGATGGAGAATATGCTGCTATCTGGAGGGAAAGTCAATGTAGATGTCTGTAGATGTAATCAAATGCTATAAACAAGGAACTGTCCAAGACTATATAAGAAAGGCAAGGTGGGAGAGGTAATGTCTTTTACTGGACCAAGTTCTACTGGTGGAAGAGACAAGTTTTTGAGCTGCACGGAGCTCTTCTTCAGGTCTATTACGGGTAAAAAATGACATAGAAGTATCTGTGTTATGATTTTATAACATGTTTTTATGTTACTAGTGAATTTTCCCATAAAGTAATAGTTTGCGCCACTCCCCATTTTTAAGAAAATCCAACTGCAAATAGTATAACAATACACATAGGGTCAATGTGTAAAAAAGAAATCATACCTACAAAAATAGCATAGAACGATCCACAAATGACTTAGGATCTTTCTATCTGAGAGACTCTCTGGGACGTGCTGCTGCTGTTGAAACCAGTTGTTGGGGGGCACTCAAGCTGGACCTTCATTTGTATAAAAGTAAGGTGGGGCTACTGGCAGAGGGTAATCTGTGAGACAGAGCATCATCATCAAACATGTGTAGTCTATTGAGGACCATTGTGCCAGCCAAAGTGATCACAGTTAATGGTGTTGCACTAAGCGTCATATAGTAAAGTTCCCAGATGTGTCTCAATCCTGTGACTCCTCAAGTCTCTGGGGCAGCCCTTCACCTGACAGCAGGTTGAGTCAGGACATACATCCCTTCCTGCATCAATGGAGACTTTGAGAGCCTGGTGTGCTGGCATGTTTTTGTCCATTCTGGAGACGTGGCTGAAGAGCAGCCAACACTGCTTTTGAATATAATGAATGTTTGGAGGAAGGTCAGTTCTCTGAGAGATTGAGGTGAGCTGTAGCTCATGAAAGCTTATGCTCAAATAAATTTATTAGTCTCTAAGGTGCCACAAGTACTCCTTTTCTTTTTGAGAGATTATGACATTTTGCACAAAGTCAAACTGCTTTATGCTCAGGACTTGGCACTGACAGAGCATATGGAATGCCTCTAGCTGCTCCAGGTCTGCCTGCAAAATGATCCATGTTTCTGACCCATATAGTAATTCAGATTGTAGACAGGTTTGATAGATCCTGAACGAGATGTTTTTGCATTCATAAGTGAGACAGGAACTTCATGCAGATGGCAGTGAGACCTATTTGTTGAAGAACGTCTGGTTTGATGCACCCATTCAAATTCTACTTGCAACCTAGGTAGATGAACTTATCAACTCTCTCCATGATACTCGATCTGACCTGCACCAGGGGTTCTGGCGGCCCAGCTTCGAGCTTCTGTACCTTTGTCTTATGACCTGAGATGTTCCACATCATTCTTTAGAATGTTCTTTCCCTTCTTCCCCTCTCAGTTCAAAAGAGCCTGAATCTGTTGATCATTTGAACATCTTCAAAACCTACCTGTTTGATTAGGCATTGATGGAGGAGTAAGGCAGCTGTGGGTGGTATTTCTAACTGGTGAAATGGTGTGGTGAGGAGTGGCAATTTTAAGCATATTGATCTGCCGATTAGCAGTTAGATGAGGTATTGTTGGGTTGGGGAGGAATATGTATTGCAACTTTAGACTATTTTTGCTTTGTCATTCCAATGATATTGTGTTTTCCATTGTATATCAGGAGTGCCTTTTGATGTAGAGTGAGGTTCTGTTCATTTGATTTGTTTTTTAAGACAGAAATCCAATTAAAGAAACTAAAAAAGACCCAGAACTCAGCCTTTTTACATAGTTATGCCACTAACAAATGCACACTTGTATTGTTGTGTATGTACATATAATGCCAGGCATTATAATAAGCAGTTCTACAACATAATGTACTCATTTACAAAGACTACAGATTAGGCTCAGCATATTGATTCAAAAATATTTTCTTTATGGTGATACTTTTTATAACCAATGTCTATAAAACAATTGAACATAAACAGCACTTTATATTTTCAAAATGCTGCACAAAATGTTAACACAATATACAGAATTTACCAATGTCATATCAGTAAAAGCAAATATGCGGTTTTTCAGAGTTTTACCCAAATAAATAACCACACAATCAATACCAGTGTCAGAAATAATTTACACTAATGGCATCTTACAGATATACCTTTGTGTGGCCTCTGGTTGTTTAGGAGCAGAAGTAAATATTTATCAATTAAAAAATCATGCAAATTGGAGATGAAGACACTAGGTGGGGAAAATGCTGTCCCCAGCACACAGGCTGGATAAATGGTCTTTATTTTGGGGAAGATTCACAGCAGGCATGACAGAAAAAATTCCCAAGGGACAGAATTTCAGTGCAGCCACTCCACAACTGGTACTGCAGCCTCCTCAGGCATGGTTGCTCTGTGAGACAATCTTTGGTGGAGCCCCGTGGTAATCATTGCACCCTGACCTCACATGCCTCCCCATTCTTTCAAACACATGAAGATCTTACTAATATCAATGGGCTTCACCAGTTATGCTGAGTCCAGTAATCTCCATGACCCAAGTGGAAGGTGAATCTTTCATTGAATAAACAGCTTCATCCACTGGATTCTTTTCTCACCTATTCAAGGCAACACACACTATGGTATCACCCAGAGGGGACTCACTGGATTAAAAGAACTGGTTTATGTAAATAGAAATGAATGACTTCACCTAATTATAGCAAGTTGAAAAGCAAGAGCATGTATTTTTGAGTTCAATAGTATAACACATAGTCACTTAATTAAATAGCAGAAATGATTTAACAGACTAATACACTAATGCAGATTCAATTGCCACAACATATTAATAATAATGACAGTATAACAGAGATTCACTAACAATGATAAGTGTGCCTATTAGGGAATTAAATAATTGGACTGTAAGCAGGGAAGAACAATATAGCATATTTTCACATCGGACAAAGGGGCAAAATAAGGTATTAAGGTATTAAGTTATAACAAAAGCTATTTGTGTCAAAGTGGAATAGGATTGATACAAGAACAAAAACAACGTGACCATATAACAGTAAATGCATAGTGGTTAGTAACTAAGCACTGCAGTGGACCTTCCTGTGGTAAAATACACAGGAAGGAAATGAATTGTCCAGGCCACGAGTTTCCTCTTTATATTCCCCTCATAGCACCAGGGTTCATGGGCCTGGATGAAGCAGATTATGTAGCCCTCTTTTCAGGTAGAATCAGAAGATGAGCAAGAATGTATGGACTTCTGCACTAGTTTGAGAGTCCCCCTCAGGAATCAAGCTGCCATTGGTTTTATCCCCTGACAAAGCTGTAGAGTGTAAGGCACAGAGGGGAGCTTACCACTACTTAATGCTCATTTTAAAAGCAGTGTTGGCCCAAGCATACCCCTGTAATTTCCTGAGATTACCTCCTCCATTTTCTGATAAAGACTTCAGAAAAACTAAAGAAGAAAGATCGCCTCCAGGACTCCATCTCAGGTGTTGCATTGAACAGACTGGATAGAGCAACAGGATATTGGAACAATCAAAGGAGGATATGTAACTTAGTGTGAGTTTTATTGATCATATCTTCACTATTCAGATAGTCAATAAAACTCCAACTAAGCTATATGTCTTTCTTCCATTCAGATCTCCACACTCTCTTTAATGCAGCCCCCCTACACCTGGCTCTCCCCAGCAGTCCCAATCTAACATGATTCTGTTCTCAATATATAGATAAGGGTCTTGCTCTGAGTCATGGTTGGCTTCATGAACACACAGACCAAAAAGAAATGATTTTGGTGGCAATAGGGAGTCGGTGTTCCAGATAGTTGTTTAAAAATGCCCAGCTCCCCAAATAGATTTCCTCTCCAATCTACACATGATCATCTATGTCTGAATTTTACTTCATGTGTCCAAATTAAACTGTTAGCTCTTGAGGGCTTTCAGTATTCAGATAAATTCCAGCAGTAAACACAACAGTAACAATGAAAATAGTTTAAAAAATCCTTTTGTTATCAAGAAATTGAAGTTGAAAAAATAGCTTTCTTGAGTCCATAAACACAGTGACTGGGTTAGCCAGCATTTGCTAACAACCCTTCTTTTATAGATGTACTGTTAGATGCTAACAACCCTTCTTTTATAGATGTACTGGTAGATGCAAACATAAGGAATTCAAAGAAATGCTTGTGTTAATTTCTGCTTTACAAGAAACATGCAAATCCCAAACCAACTCAATATGTGTTAAATGAAAAGGAAGTAGCTAATCAATAACAACTAAAGAAATTTTATTTTCAAGCTTCTCCAAAAATTGAGAGTTTTTGTTTGTTAGTGTGTTTAATGACTCACTGAAAAGTAGTAGCTATTGTCCTTTTAGTTTTGGAAAGAGATATTGGGCCATATCCACAGCTGGTTTCAGTGAGCGTAGCTCTATTGTCTATGAAAATATACATCAGTTGAAGATTTGGTCTACAAGTTCTATTACTAGGTAAGCTAATCACTTTTAACATTTCAAGAAAAAAATGTTTTCAATTATCTGAGATTTATACATTTGAAAATCAACTCCCGAGAGTGCACATTAACTCATTTTTTCTTACTATCTATCATCACCATTGTTGTTGATTATTTGTATGATCATAGCATCTAGGAGTCTTGGTCTTGGACCAGGAACACATTGTGCCAGCAGAACAAAAAGATGGAACTTGCCCCAGAGAGCTTACAAATTAAATATATGAAACAAGAAACAGACAGACCAATAGGGGAGCAGTGGTCTTAGATTCTTTTCAGATCTCACATTACTTTTACACAAATGCAATATTACTGACCTAAGTAGAGTTTCTTTTCATTACAATAATGGACGAGATATCAGAAACAGACTCTGAATCTTTGACCATGCTTTGTTGGTATTGGCAGAATGTGGCTTATATACAACCCTATTAAGTTAGGGCTTGTCTACATGAGGGGGAAAACACAGTAGCTGTTGTGCCATAGCTACTCTGCACTCCTTGGGTGGACACTTTTACTATACATTAAGAGTGCCTTTCAATACATTAGTTTAATGCACTGTGGAAGTATATTATGCTAAATGGCCTGAAGGCACTCTTAGCCCTGGTCTACACTACAAGTTTAGGTCAAATTTAGCACCGTTAGATTGATTTAACCCTGCACCCATCCACATGATAAAGCCATTTTTGTCAACTTAAAGGGCTCTTAAAATCAATTTCTGTACTCCTCCCTGACGAGGGGATTAGCAATGAAATTGACATCGCCAGGTCAAATTTGGGGTACTGTGGACGCAATTCGACTGTATTGGCCTCTGGGAGCTATCCCAGAGTGCTCCATTGTGACCTCACTGGACAGCACTTTCAACTCAGATGCACTGGCCAGGTACACAGGAAAAGCACTGGGAACTTTTGAATTTCATTTCCTGTTTGGCAGCGTGGCGAGCTCATCAGCAGAGGTGACCATTCAGAGCTCATCAGCACAGGTGACCATGCAGTCCCAGAATCGCAAAAGAGCTCCAGCATGGACTGAATGGGAGGTAACTGAATCTGATCACTGTATGGGGAGATGAATCCATGCTATCAGAACTCCGTTCCAAAAGACGAAATGACAAAATATTTGAAAAAATCTCCAAGGGCATGATGGACAGAGGCTATAACAGGGACACGCAGCAGTGCCATGTGAAAATTAAGGAGCACAGGAAAGCCTACCAAAAACCAAGGAGGCAAACATGCCTCAGACATGCCGCTCCTATGATGAGCTGCATGGAATTCTAGGGATTGCCCCTACCACTATCCCAACCCTGTCCATGGATACCTGCAAGAGGGGAGTCTCACACAACAGGGATGAGGATTTTGGGGAGGAGGAAGATAATGAGGAGAAGGAGGATGAGGATAGTGCACAACAGGCAAGCGGAGAAACTGTTCTCCCCAACAGCCAGTAACTGTTCATCACCCTGGAGCCAATACCTTCCCAACCCTCCCAAGGCCGGCTCCTGGAACATGAAGCCAGAGAAGGAACCTCAGGTGAGTGTACCTTTGTAAATATAATGCATGGTTTAAAAGCAAGTGTGTTTAATGATTAATATTCCCTGAAAACTTGGGATGCATTTGCGGCCAGTACAGCTATTGGACAAGTCTGTTAACATGTCTGGGGATGGAGCGGAAATCCTCCAGGGACATTATTAAGGGGATATTCAGAGGTGGCCAATCCTGCTGGGCAGTTTGCCTGTGGCTGAAAAGAAATCATTCCCACTTTTAGCCATGCGGTGGCGGGGGTGGGAGGTGTTCACGCTGAGCTGTTCATGTTTGGCTGGCAGGGATCTTCCCTGCTACTAGTCATGCGGTGGGAGGAGGGGTGAAGTGATCATCCCAGAGAATTGGGTGGTGATGGAGGGGTTAGTTGGGTTTGTGCTGCACGTTAACCCGAAAACTGCAACCCCTCCTTCTAAATGGCCAACCCCATGGGTGCTTGGTATGGGAAAGGAGGGCGCTGCTGTTTGAAACCATTCCTACGTGTTATGAAGGTTGAAGAAGCCAAAAGACACTGGCTTACTATGGCTACCTACAAGTCAAATTCTGTATCCTGGCCCTGTGTGTGTGATCTCCAACACCAAACTGGTAGGCCCTTAATATAAGAGGCAAAATGCGACCTTGTACCAAAAGCACACTTGCAATATAATGGTAACAGCTTGGTTCACTGTGAAAGAGTCTACCCATTGTTCTCTAGAATGTGTCTCTTTAAATACTATTCTCCCTTTTTTTTTGTCCTGTAGCTGCAAATGTTTCAACACTCCCCCATCATCTCAGTCCCAGAGGCTAGTGCAGATAAGAAGGCAAAAAATCCGTACTCACAATGAAATGTTCTCGGAGCTCATACAGTCCTCCTGCACTGAAAATGTTCAGCATAATGTGTGGAGGCAAACAATGGCAGAGTCCATGAAAGCAGAAAATGAATGCGAGGACAGGAGGGATGAGCAAGATAAGAGGTTGCGGGAGCAAGAGGAGAGGTGGCAGTAGAGTGATGAGAGGAGGCAGGATGCAATGCTGAGGCTACTGGGGGATCAAACTGATATGCTCTGGAGTCTGGTGGAGCTGCAGGAAAGGCAGCAGGAGCACAGACACCACTGCAGCCCCTATGTAACTGCTCACCCTCCTCTCCAAGTTCCATAGCATCCTCATCCAGATGCCCAAGAACGCAGTGTGGCGGGGCCTCTGGGCACCCAACCATTCCACCCCAGAGGATTGCCCAAGCAACAGAAGGCTGGCATTCAATAAGTTTTGAAGTGCAGTGTGACCTGTCCTCCCCTCCTCCCCCATCCCACCTGGTGCTTCCCTCCTCCCTCACCCCTCCCAGGCTACCTTGGCAGTTATCTCCCCAATTTGTGTGATGAATTAATAAAGAATGCATGATTTTGAAACAACAATGACTTTGTTGCCTCTGCAAGTGGTGATCGAAGGGGGGAGGGCGGTTGGCTTATAGGGAAGTAGAGTGAAGCAAGGGAGCAGGTTTTCATCGAGGAGAAACAAACAGAACTGTCACACCATAACCAGCCCAGTTGTGAAATTGGTTTTCAAAGCTTCTCTGATGCACACTGTGCCTCCTGTGCTCTTCTAACTGCCCTGGTGTTTGGCTGCGCATAACCAGCGGCCAGGTGATTTGCCTCAACCTCCCACCCTACCATAAATGTCCTTCCCCCTTACTCTCACAGATATTGTGGAGCACACAGCAAGCAGTAATAACAATGGGAATATTGGTTTTGCTGAGGTCTAACTGAGTCAGTAAACTGCACCAGCGTGCTTTTAAATGTCCAAATGCACATTCTACTATCATTCTGCACTTGCTCAGCCTTATAGTTGAATAGCTCCTTACTACTGTCCCGGGTGCCCGTGAATGGCTTCATGAGCCATGGCATTAAGGGATAGGCTGAGTCCCCAAGGATAACTATAGGCATTTCAACATCGCCAACAGTTATTTTCCAGTCCGGGAAGTAGGACCCTTCCTGCAGCTGTTCAAACAGACCAGAGTTCCTGAAGATGCGAGCATCATGTACCTTTCCCAGCCATCCCATGTTAATGTTGGTGAAATGTCCCTTGTGATCCACCAGTGCTTGCAGCACCATTGAGAAATTCCCCTTGTGGTTTACGTACTGGCTGACCAGGTGGTCCGGTCCCAATATAGGAATATGCATTCCGTCTATCGCCCCACCATAGTCAGGGAATCCCATTGCAGCAAAGCTATCCACTATGACCTGCACACTTCCCAGAGTCACTACCTTTGACCGCAACAGCTCAGTGATTGCATTGGCTACTTGGATCACAGCAGTCCCCACAGTAAGATTTGCTCACTCCAAATTGATTCCCGACTAACCAATAGTTGTCTGGTGTTGCAAGCTTCCAGAGGGCTATTGCCACTCTGCTTGTGAACTGTGAGGGCTACTCTCATCTTGGTATTCTTGCGATTCAGGACAGGGGAAAGCAAGTCACAAAGTTCCATGAAAGTGCCCTTATGCATGCGAAAGTTTCCCAGCCACTGGGAATCATCCAAAACCTGCAACACTATGTGGTTCCACCAGTTTGTGCTTGTTTCCTGGCCCAGAATCAGCATTCCATGGCATAACCCTGCCCCATTGCCACCAGGATGTACAAATGTCTCAATGTCCAACTTTGAGAGAAGTCTGTGTCCATGTCCTCATCACTCTGCCGTCGCCTCCTCACCTGCTTTTGCAGGTTCTGGTTCTGCACATACTGCAGGATAATGCGCGAGGCGTTTACAATGCTCATAACTGCTGCGGTGATCTGAGGGGGCTCCATGCTTGCCGTGGTATGGCGTCTGCAGGAGAGCAGAGTTGCAGCAGAAGCGGCATGCTGATGACGGATGCTGAAGAATAGATATTTATAGAGAACGACCAGAGGACCTGCGAGGTGAATTCAGGAGAGCAGAGTTGCAGCAGAAGCAGTGGAGGATGACAGCACCGCGTACATTTCCCGAGGAAGAACACATGTAACCAAGAGACCATGACAGACAACATGGAGAAATTCGCTATTGAGACAATAACAGCAGAGCAGAATTGCAGCGGAAATGGTGGATGTCAACGGTTAGCAGTCCTACTGCACCGTCTGCTGAAAGCAGTATGGAGTCCATATGGAAAAAAGCGTGAAATGATTGTCTGCCGTTGCTTTCTGGGAGGGAGGAGCGACTGACAACTTGTAACCAAACCCACCTGTGACAATATTTTTGCCCCATAAGGCATTGGGAACTTTACCCAGAATTCCAATGGGTGGCAGAGACTGGCTGTAGCTCACGAAAGCTTATGCTCTAATAAATTTGTTAGTCTCTAAGGTGCCACCGGTACTCCTTTTCTTTTTGGGGAAACTGTGGGATAGCTACCCACAGTTCACTGCTCCATAAGTCGATGCTAGCCACGGTAGTGAGAATGCACTCCGCCAACTTAATGTGTTTAGTGTGGACATACGTAACTGACTGTCTAAAATTGATTTCTAAAAATCGACTTCTATAATAGCAACCTAATTTTGTAGTGTAGACATACCCTGCATGCATTAGTGTGCCATAAGAGCGTCTACACAGGGAATTAGTGCAGAGTAGCTAGTGCACTTTAAATTCACACACTAGCTCACTGTGGACTAAGTTCTCTATGTAGACAAGCCCTTAGATATAGTCTGGAACTAATAATGTGACTCCCGAACTCCTCTAGACTTTGGTGGGTGATAAGAGGAGAGGTTGAATCTGAAACTCATTCTCAATCCATATTTATAGCTGAGTCTTCATTTTTGGAATTTGCTGAACAGAAATCCAAATCTGAACAGCAGCCCAAACTCTGGAGGGATTCAAAATCCAGCTCTGAATTTTGCATCTGGGAACTAGTTCTCATTTTGGAAAATTACAAAGCCAAAGACTCAATCAGATAAGACAAAGGGAAGGGAAGGATTATCCACAGTCAATGAGTAAGGCTTGAAAGTCAGACCAGGATATATTTAGGTGAGATGCTAGAAACTGTTTCTTAATAGTTAGGTGAACTGAAAAATTGAAAGACCGAACTGGTGAGGTGGCTGCAGTCTTATCTTTAGAGGAGTTTACATATAAATAAAGTGAATCAAGACCATTAGATCAGAGAAAAATCCTAGGTGGTACAGTAGACTGGACAAGGTGACTTCACAGTCTTTCCATCATTCTGTGGTTATAGGAAATTAGAACAAATTTACATTTGAAAACAGTGGTTGGGTCTGATTTATTCACCCTTATTACCTACACATTTTCACATTACCTTCTCAGATTTGATTTTTTAACATTTATTTTACCACTTTAAGCAATAGAAAAATGCTCAAAAATATTTTAAATCCTTAATCAACTACAATTCTCTGCTTCTTGGCAGAGATAATGAAGTGCAATTGAATTTTCTTTGAACCTGCTACATACCAAAATGAAAACACTAAATTATTTCTAAAGTACCAAAAGAATGTTATTTTCTAGAATTAAGCCTCATAGGCAAAGATAAAATTACTTGATTTAAAATAAAAAACCACCATACAAAAATTGACTAGAGAGAATATATCATATAACAAAGTAACACATTGAAGAGATTATGAAATAATTATTTAAAGCACTAGGTGGTAGGATTTTCAGGCTATACATTTGGAGTTATATACTGGCCATATATAGTAACCTCCAGCCGAACAGATACCTCAAGTAATGATTTCTGTGCATTCTAGTAAGCATCACTTAACATTAAAAACTGTAAATAAAATCTTCCTGACACGTAAATCAATGCAACCTAAAATCTGAAAGTGAATTAACCCTCAAAGAAGCATCTGTGCTCTAACCTCTTTTGCACCGTATATTTGTGCACTACAGGGATTCACAATAGAGTCAATGTTTTTTTTGGAAATGAACTGTGAGCAAAGATTATTCACAATACTGATTGTAATATTCTTACATGATTTTAAAGGACTTCTTGTTCCTTGTGTTTAACAGGTCAGTTTGATGTACCATATTGTGTTTGGGATAAGTGAAGACACCATATTTCATTGTTCTAGTTGTCTTTTTTTTTATTTAAAAAGTAACGTTGAAATAAACCTCTGCAATTTCAAAATTGAATATATGGGATTTTCAAAAGTGTTCAGCATCAGTCAAATTCTCCTCCCCTTGAAGTTAATGGTAAAACTTCCATTGAATTCCCTGGAACACAAGATAGGTCAGCGCTGATTGGTTTTGAAAACCTTAACCAATGAGCCTCTGTTGAAATGGATTGTCAATAAAACATCATTTTTATTGGTCAGTCTACTTCTATGTCCCTTGTCACAATAGTATCTGAGCCTGGGCTAGGGTGTGCCCTGGGGAAGGAAGCCAGTGACAAGCTTGATTTCCTGTGTTTTGTGTCCCCATAATAACCTCACACCACAGTTCTTCTACAGAGACAGAGGAAAACAAACAGCATTTTAGCATTAGCTATCACTCCTAAGAGTAAGGAGTGTGGGTCAAATTTTGTGCAAACCCCATCCGAGTGTTATTGAGAGCAAAGCGTTCCCTGTATTTAATAATGGCTCATTCTCTATGTAAGACTACTTTTAGGCATTACATGGAAAACCTGTGTGATAGGTACCTCCCTTGAGTGATTTCTGCAAAGCTGGCAGTCACCAACAAATTTACATTAACAGCCTTAAGGGTACAATCTGTTAGGAATGGTTATTTTTAATTCCCTATCTGCTATGCACCACAGAGAGGATTTATTCTGCCAGCTAGTACTTCTACTGCTCTACCACTTTGTGGACAACAGTATTTTTCTGGTCAATGGAAATAAGACTTAGACTCTTGTTTATGTTTGAATGCACGTGCTGCTGTTCACTGAGGGACAAACTGTGGCTAGCACTTGCGTGGGAGCCTTCTCCCTCCCTTGTATTGCCCACCTCAAGGTTGGCCACAACAGTAATCTTTGCACTGCAGGGAAAGATCCCTCTGGGTATTCTTGAAGAGGAGGAGGAAGGTGCATTGCCTCATCTCTCCCACTCTACACCAGTCTTCGTTGTGTGCTCCAAGCATTGGGAAAAGAGGCTGCACCATCTTATGAAATACCTCCAAGTTACAGGCACCTCAACTGGTGTCAGAATGTAGACTGACATCCCATCATACACCGAAAGGTGGAGAAAAAGGCCCTCCTTTAAATATTACCAACTAACCCATCTTCTATGGCTTTGAACTCATTTTCAGAAAACTCTCATGGTCAGTATTTCCCCAGGTCATGAGAACCTACATCTCTTCAGAGAGATGCCTGATCATCAGAACTCTGACTCCTCGGTGGCCCTCCAAGTGTCATTGTGTGTTCAGATAGGCCTCTACATTTCTGGACAGGACAAGATGTCACTTGTCTTAATATATGGTCTGTTGTTCCATTCCTAAAGGTGCTGTTATGGTAAAAATAAAACTATAAGAGACTGTGGGCAGAGCCTGGGGTGTAATGTCTTCCATATTCATCATGCTACAACCTAAAAAAAATTGGGGCATTTTACGTTAGGAAATTTATCTCCCAGCTTAAACAGTTTCAAAATCCAGCCACAGAAGACATAACTACATCTCCCACTGAATGTGAAAGGAAGGTCTAGCCAGTCTTGGTCTTCAGTATATATATGATGTGTGTGATTAATTTTGGATGTTTAGGCACATCCCAACTCACAATCTCCTTTCTTTCTTTCTTTTTACACCCTGACAAAGTGAGTCCATGTGTCAACAGGGCACAGGCCAGCTGCAGAAGCAGTAACTATCTTAGAAAGCGACTGCAATTTCTTCCTTGAAGACCAGCAGCTGCAAGAAATCTGGTAGGGGAGAACTCATGTCCCAGAGTCTTGGGGAAAGGTAAGGGTGAAGGGTTCTTGGTGGAGAGGGGAGAGCAAAAAAGCAACTTTAAATCCAGAAACAATAGGTGGCAATAAAGATGTTGACTTTCTGAGTTCCCCGGGGGCACTCGACCGCTATTCATCTGCAGGCCTCCACTTCACCCCTTCCCCAAGCCCCCCACCCCTGCCCCTGCTTCTCCCCTCCCGCCCAACACCCCCTGCTCACTGCTGAATAGCCGATCATGGTGGGCGGAAGGCGGTGGGGGAAGCAGGAGGAGCTGATCCACAGGGTTGCCAGTGGATGATGAGCACCCACTACTTTTTTTTCTGTGGGGGTTCCAGCCCCGGAGCACCCACGGAATCGGCACCTATGGGTGTCGACCTTAGTGGCAAAGGTAACCCTCCCCACCCCACGCTTATTCCCAAATGGCAGAGAACTCAAAGGGGAGTTTGGGAATGAAACAGCAGACTGGCTACTGTGAAAACCAGACTAGAGCGTACAGTTCCCCTCTCCTTTCACTGCTCAACAGGCAGTCCCTGGCAGGTCTGTTTCTACTTCCCATCTAACATCATTTTGAGCTGCTTTTGGGAGGAAGTGAAGAACACATGGGACTTCTGTATCCCCTCCCTCAAGACGCAGTCTCAGAGTAGAGTTATTTCCCCCCCTGCCCGCAGCCTAATGTGGGAGGGAGAAAAGGGATGGGAGAGTCGCTGAGCTGCTTTCAATATTTTTTATTTTATATTAATAATATCATTGTTACTTGTATTTCAGTGGTGCCCAGTAGCCCCAGCAGGGGTTGGGGCCCCAATGTATTAGGCACCCCCCCACACACACACACGGAGTTTCTACTTCACTGAGCTTAGAAGGTAAAGAGAAAAGACAGAAAAAAGGTGGGAACAGAGAAGTATTATTGTCCCTATTTATAAATGGGGAACTGAAGCACAGGGAGATTAAGTGACTTGTCCAAGATCACATGGGAAGTCTGTGGCAGAACTGGGAACTGAACCTGATTCTGAGCCTCGGCATAGTGCCTAACCCACAAGCTCATCCTTCCTCTAATTTCTGAGATGACTTGTCATTATCCTTGGAAGTGACAGAGCAGATAGGGTAAAGACCGAGAGATGGTGAGAAGAAAGAATGCTTCTTCTTCACAAATAGAATGTCCACTTCTCTATTATGATCAGCTTTTTAATATTCTATCCAAGTCCTTATTCCTGAAGTTGGATTTTCTCCCTCAACATATTAATACCAAGTGATATTTGCATTTCAGCAAGAATGGGAAGAGACAGCCACTAGGCATCCTTATAACAAATATACAGAATTAAAAATAATGATCTCTGAGTTTATCTTCATCCTCCTCCTTGCCTCTGGTGCTATGTGGAGATCTGATTATCTCATTGAAATAGCAATGGGTTATTAAAGAAGAAGAAGGAGCAGAAGAAGAAGAAAAGAAAAGCCCAATCTGTTCCTTCACTGTGCCACTGTGCATGCACACATTATTGTTACTATTTTATTGCTGTAGTCTGTGGCAAAAAAAACCTTGTTGAGCCACATAAACATACTCTGCGGAAAATGAGAAATAGAAGGAATATTTGTTGCTGCATATAAGATCTGTGGTTCTCAGGAATATATATATATATGTCTTGCATGCAGTTAATTTAATTAAGATATTATTTGTAGACTTATTGGTTCCGATAATTAACTCCACTTATACCAATTCCACACCAGTGTAACTCCATGCTTTTAAGAAATCAAAGAAGTTTTGTCCTTTTACAGTGGGATTGATTATGGCCACTATGCAGACTTCAGGCCAGATCCTCAGCTGGTATAAGTCCGCATTGAAGTCAATGGAGCTATGTCGATTTATACTAGCTGAGAATATGAACATTCATATACTTGGTCAAATTGGTTCTACTCTCATTTAAGTCAATGGTAATTTTGCCATTCATATAAATTGCAGTAGGATCAAGCCAAGATTGCTGTATTATGTACCTGATTTACTAATAACACGATTATATAAGACTTTTTTGAATGCTATCTTTCTTGGACATAATATTTCTATTGTTTTCAAGTCTTTCATCTATATTTTAATAGTCTTCACAAAACTGAATATTCCAGTGTAACAGTACACTTTTTGGATCCCTTAACTCAAAAATGTCTGGCATACTGAGCTCCTTGTAAAAGACAATGTTTGCACAAGAATATGAAAATAAGTTTACATAATTACAAAATCATACACACCTTTTAAAAATAAATATTGATAAACACTAGGAAAGGGAACAGTTAGAACATAAATCAATCATGCAGGATAATAAACATCTTGGAATACTAATAAAATGAGTATATCCACTGATGCAGATTGAGAACTGAGTGTATAATGATGTAAAAAGAAAAGGAGTACTTGTGGCACCTTAGAGACTAACAAATTTATTTGAGCATAAGCTTTCGTGAGCTACAGCTCACTTCATCGGAGTGAAGCTTATGCTCAAATAAATTTGTTAGTCTTTAAGGTGCCACAAGTACTCCTTTTCTTTTTGCAAATACAGACTAACAGGGCTGCTACTCTGAAACCTATAATGATGTAAAAAGAAAAGGAGTACTTGTGGCACCTTAGAGACTAACAAATTTATTAGAGCATAAGCTTTTGTGAGCTACAGCTCACTTCATCGGATGCATTATATATATATATATATATATATATATATATATATATATATATATATATATATATAATATTATATATAATGATGTAGTGATGTCTTTGTGAGTCTCCAGGCAACCTGAATCAATAGCTTTGATAGGTGTGAAATGTCCCCATTCATCTCAAATGGGTGAAGATTTTGAAGCCTAATGATGATGATTTAAATGTCAGCACTGTTAGCTACTTCACTGTTGACAAAAGAAGGCAAGGAAGAAGAGGGACAATGCTATAATAAAACTCTGTAAATCTGGTGTGAGTGGCATCTCAAGTAGGTGGGGCTTGTGTGATCCAGGGACTTCTTGATGCCAGCCGGCATAGGGGCGCATAGGACTTTACAGGGATCCCCTTGGTTGGATATAAGCATAATAATTCACTAAAAGGTGGCATGTGAAACTTCTACCGAGAGGAAGTAGCCCATTTTTCATGATAATATTGCTAAATGTGAGGATGGATAGTATTTAAGGAGTTATGTGTCTATACTGAAAATTATGTTCTTAAGGCAGGTAACTAGGAGGTGACATGTATGAGATAGGCTCCTTTCAGGCTGTGGGTAAGAGACTTTTATCCCTCTGTCTGGCCATTGTGTATTGTGTGCTTATTTGAATACTGAGCCAGATGCTGATTAAGAAAAATCTACAAGAAAGGAGTATACAGGGAAAAAAACAATTAGCACGGGGTGTCCTGCTTATGAAGGATAATGCACTGTTCTGGTATGTCTGGGGGTGCAAAGAGACACCACAGGTCTTTCAGTAAGGACGCAAGCTGACAGTGTGACTTGTCTCATGAATACAAGATCACAACGAAGCTTGGCTGAAAAACGTTAGAAGGACTATGGGCAAGCAGTGCTGTATAAGACATGACAGTATCTAGGTAAGTAAGTCTGGGTTCTAGAATGTGTGCTATGGTTTTATTTTATGTGTAAAGATTTTTTTCCAATACTTCGACTTCCTATCGCTCGAATCTCCATACTTTATTTAAAAGATTTTACTTGTTTTCACTATAAACATATTGAAGTACTGTGTGCCAAACAGAGTGGCAATCTGAGAAGAAAATAGTAAGCCATGTGTCCTGCTTCTTTGGACGCAGAGAAACTATGAATGAAGGTCTAGGTAGAACAGGGGCTTCACACTCCGGGGAGTCATTTGATGGGCTCAGGGGTTGAAGTGTGCCTATTGCTAATCTAGAGAGAGAGAGAGAGAGAGAGAGAGAGAGCAGGCATAGTGTGGAGTGCTTGCGTTGCCTGTGACTAGTGGAGTTTGAGGAGCTGACCCCTGGAAGGCACAGCCAAGACTTCTTCATGCTAAGGGCAGGTGTAGCCCAATGCCTCATAACCCTGGGTATGCCCAGGAACAGTCACAGCTTGATTTGTGGGCATAGCTTTGGAGAGGATCAGTACATTTGTTTGCCCCCTCATCTGATCCCTGACTGGAACTGAGCTTCCAGAGCTCATGAAGGAGAGGGAAGGCAGTGTTCACACAGCATATACTTAGGGTCTTCGTGCATTCCAAGGTGTTTTGAATATAGGGATAGGCTGAGGACAAGGGCAGGGATGATGGGTCTGTGAGTACGCAGGCTGTGCAACAGGCAGAGGACTTGGTCCAGAATTAAAGCAGAGATAATAACAATGTAATTATTTTAATCGATATACTGGAATCCAGGTTGCCAAGGAAACAAACAGTCTCTTAAAATGTTTAATACCTGGCTATTTGTCATTGACACAGCTGCTGTTAAGCATTCATCTAATGACAAGATCTATATTACTGAAATACTAAAATTCTAGATTATACCTAGAGTCTATTTGATCAAATATGACCTGGTTTCATTTTAATTTTATTTTAAAATGCTACCTCAGGCTGCATACTACATTATCTTCTGTTCATTCTTCAGGTCAAATATAGCTGCTGATTCATGCATGATATAATTAATTTAAGCATCATTTGAGGTTGCTATAATTAATATAATTACATCATAAATATTTGACAAATAGACCAATTGCTTTAAAACCTTTAAAAGTCAATGCAAATTTAGGGGTTGACTTTGTAGGGAAAAAGATTGGGCCCTTAAGGCAGACAATCCAAATAAACTGCAGAAAAGAAGATGCAAATTATTTGGTTAATGGACCAAAAACATCAGAAATAGGCATGCTAATTTTCACATTTTGAGATGCACATTGAGTGAAAACTTCAGTTAACAGACAATCCTCTGAAACTTGGAAGATAGTCACACATTTCTCATGATATATATCTTTCTATTTTTCCTTTTTGAATGGCACAGCTTAGAAGTATGTTGATGCCCAATATCTTGCTTTCTTGTAGCACTTCAAACATTTTTTTTTTTTTTCTGGTTCAAAGTCAGCAGCGTATAATGCTTAACAATAAAGGATTTCCTAAAGAAAAGCTGCTTACTCACTGGTTCATGAGAATAAGTACTGTTAGTCTTGGTAATTGCCTCTCTTTTAAAAAAAAGGAATTATGATGCTGACATATTTATCAATCACAAATAGTAATAATGAACCATTTTACCTGTGTTGCAGCTCAGGAGTGGCAGCAGAATTACTAGTTTCCATAGCAACATCATCTCCACTTTCCAAGGTCAACAATCCCTCCCATCCAATCAGCAGAGAATAAAATATATCTTCCTGGAACTGTCTTTATATTCTGTTAAAAAAAAAACAAGTAAGACATGTTGAATCGTTAAAATGTAAATATAAACCAAATACACAGAGCCAGGACTTCCCTCATGGTGTTGCCACTTCCAGCTGCCCTGTGGGACAGCCTGCCTTCAAATGCAGCATAACTCGTGCAGGGAAGTAAAGGTGATTTTCAGATGCCATAGATCTGAAATATAGGCTTCTTCTAATGCCATTCCTCCTCCCAGCTATAGCAGGAAGAAGAGTATGGCCAGACGAAAGGGGTCATGGCTAGGATTCCCGAGTGGCATGGTAATCCTCAACAGCAGTTTCTGTCCCTAGAGGCCATTTGCTGCTGCTATATGTTAGGAAAGACCTCAGGCACAGAAGCATGATCCTCATGTTTATGCATGTATGGTCTCACTCATATAGCAAGAGGTTCTATGAACAGATCCCTACAGATTCTTTCTGCCACTTAATAGCTGAAAATCAGCCCTGGGGAAACAGCTCATGCAAGTCCTGTGTGTACCTTATGTTCCATTAAGCTCTCAAAATGTCACTCTAGAGGGACTTAAATAGGACATAGGCCTTTCATGGACCCTTAGCACAGGAATACATTTCCCCAGCTAAGAAGTCGGAAGAATCTCTATAGTTCTATTCAGAGAGCCATTAGCTGGATGGGGGACAGTACGTGTGCATAAATAGGCTAAATCACACCCCCAAATGCTGCCTACTCTGTAATTCTCCTAGATGGTTTTTGTCTTGGAATTGGCTGGAATACAAATGGAGTTCCTACAATCCATGCAACTTCTGCTGTCATGTACATATGCATAGCAAAAGTCAGAATTTGGCCTGTCATAAATATAAAGGGAAAGGTAACCACCTTTCTGTATTCAGTGCTATAAAATCCCTCCTGCCCAGAGGCAACATCCTATTACATGTAAAGGGTTAAGAAGCTCAGCTAACCTGGCTGGCACCTGACCCAAAGGACCAATAAGGGGACAAGATACTTTCAAATCTTGGGCGGGGTGGGGGGGAAGAAAGGCTTTTGTTTGTACTCTTTGTTTACGTGGTTGTTCTCTCTTGGGACTGAGAGAGGCCAGACAGAAATCCATCTTCTCCAACCCAACCTAATCCAAGTCTCCAGTATTGCAACCAGTATAGGTAAACCAGGCAAGGCAGATTAGTTTATCTTTTGTTTTATGTGAATTTTCCCTGTGTTAAAAGAGAGGTTTATTCCTGTTTTCTGTAACTTTAAGGTTTTCCCCGGAGGGGGATCATCTGTGTTTTGAATCTGAATACCCTCTAAAGTATTTTCCATCCTGATTTTATAGAGATGATTTTTACCTTTCTTTTTTTTTAAATAAAATCCTTCTTTTAAGAACCTGACTGATTTTTCCATTGTTCCAAGATCCAGGGGTTTGGGTCTTTGATGATTTTGTAACCAATTGGTTTGGATATTATTCTCAAGCCTCCCCAGGAAAGGGTGTGTGTAGGGTTTGGGGGGATATTTGAAGGGAAGATGTCTCCAAGTGGTGTCTTTCCGTGTTCTTTGTTTAAAATGCTTGGTGGTGGCAGCATACTGTTCAAGGACAAGGCAAAGTTTGTACCTTGGGGTAGTTTTTAACTTAAGCTGGTAATAATAAGCTTAGGGGGTCTTTCATGCGGGTCCCCACATCCGTACCCTAGAGTTCAGAGTGGGGAAGGAACCCTGACATGGCCCATATTCCAAATGCATATAGCCCCATTGTCCCACTGCAATAAATAAATGATACACTGAAATTAGGAGTTTTTCAGTTTGAGAATCCGGTGTATGTTCTTTAATATAAAACATTTTAATTTATAAAGGGAATGGATAAAAGTTAATAAATCAGATTAGAATTCTGAAAACAAGTGTTTATATTTGTGTGGATTTTCAAATTACAGATTACTAGACTCTTTAATTCTTCACTTTCTCATACTAGCAATAGGATTTCATAGAAGCTCAGTTCTGTGATCTCCTTTAAATACGTTAAATCAGATGTATTAGTCACCAAAAAAACAAAACAACCCCCCCCCAAACCTTGATAAATGTTGTAGTATTCCACATTATTCCACATGCTAAATACACTCCAGGGAAGGAAATGCCACAAATACCACCTTAATGTTAATTTTACTAGCAAATGGTGATTGCCAGTTTTAATGAGGACACTGTGGTTTTAATGAGGACCTTCTTGGTTATTCCCCTTCAATTTTTATCAGTATGATTGAAAATGCAACTATAAAAGAAATACTATCTGCTAATAACTAAAGACAGGGGGCTTATGGGAAAATATCTATGCATTCCATATGGGGCTTTGCTGGGAGACTGTGAGCATCTCACCCAAGCTATGAGCAAACTCAGAGTTTCCCCAGCACTTGAATGAATCCAGGACCCAGCAGAGAACCCTCTATGATGCCCTAGGAGCTGGGGACATAGTGCCGAAAGGAAGTGGCTCTTCCATCTTCACCATGGGCTGGAGGAGATGCATTGGCAGATCTAGGGGAATGAAGAGCATTTATACTAATAGTAGAATTGTAACTTTCATGATTAATGTTAAAGCAATATAATATCATACACATAAAAATCTTTTTTTGAAGGGTTATCCTTTAGAAATAAAACATGTTTCCCCAAGGGTTTAAATAACAATTTGTGCTAATTTCCTCTGACATTTCAGTCATTGTATGATGAATTAAATCAAGAAAAAAAAGGATCAGTTTGGCCTTTACTCCCAAATGGCAAATTAATAATTTACTGTTGGGAATCAATTCATTAAAAGGTTAAAACTGGAAAGCACTGGATAAAGTGGGTCTATCAATTTAGAAAATCATTCTGGACCTATTAAGTGCTGAAAATTGTCCAGTGACAAACTAGATTCCACATTTAGGGCCCAATTCTCCTCTCCTTTGTCCCACTTTACAGCCGTGTGGATCCACTTATTTCAGTGGAGTTACTCCTAATTTATACTGATGTAAGCAAGAAATAAGATTTAAGAGAGTGAGAGATGTTTGGTGCTCGGCACTTTTGAAAATCACCCAACTTATTCAGGTGCCTAAATATGGACTTAGCAATCTAACTTTAAGTGTTGGCCTTAATGGATTGCAGGTGGTCTCATAATAGACAAACAAGTGCCTGATTCTCCACGGTTTCTGCATTAGGTGTTATTTGCACCTGCACAAAGTGGTTGTAAAATGCTACCAAATAAGAATTCACAGAATACTTACCCTACTAATAGCACCTATCTTCCAAATGATTTCACCTAAAATATATCTCAAAAGGTGAAGTTTTAGACAGTTATGAATACGTGAAAAGAAGGGATTTTCAAGGATTTAGAAGTGGGTAAGAATATCTTGCCCAATCTGAAACTACGGTGGTAATTTTGTATAGGTCTGTCCTAAACCTTAAGGATTAAACCTGGCTGATATGCAGGTGTGCAGTGGGTGGGGGATGGAATAAAGGGCATAGCCTGTGTCAGGGCTTAGCAGAATCGCAGTCCCTCTGCACACAGGGAGTATAGTGACTGCTCTTTCCCGTCTCCCCTGAGGATGTACAGCATACTGAAGAGGGTGGGGAGCCAAGGGTGGAAAGTGAGTTGTACCTCAGCTTCACCTCCAGACGTGTCAGACAGAGGAGTTGGGTGGCCATCCTGGGGAGAGTATTTCTCACACACGCCTTCTGAAGGGGTTTCTTCAACTGCCAATGTATCAGGGAGCTGGAATCATTGTATCTCTTCAAATGACATTGGTGCCCCCACCCTCATTTGAGGTGATGCATCTCCATACTACCCCCAACAACTGGACTGTGTCTGATGCACAGTTGAGCCTTACTTTACTATTTTTAGCTTTCAGAGAGAGGCAGTTAAATATTAATCTATGAGTGTATAAATGGCTTGTGGTTTCTGGAAAAAAGAAACCTAGTAGTCAGATTGTTCTGCTGAAGCATGTAATAATACCCACTTAAACTGCATCTAAACCTGGGTCTCTTGTAACACAGAGGCACATGTTGCTGCCAATAGCAAAACTACATATCCAGTAATCATGGAATTCATATAAACTGAAGATATTTATTAATCTTCTGATTTGTAACTGCTGTCCCACTTCTAACTTCAAATCCAGAAACTATTGCACATGATAGTAATTTTTTTTTTAAAAAAAAATCTATTTTCTTTAGTTAGCCCAACTATTTTACTTGTTTAAACTCTGCCAGAAACAAGGACCTTACGGGCAAACAAGTACTTAATAATTTTTACAACAGCTTTCCAACAACAGCTTCCATGGGATTATTTACTGTCAAACTAAATCAAGAATAAATGAAAAAACCCTGAAATATTTATAGTTGGAGAAAATCTGATTCAGACTAGAACCCTGGTCTGGCATTAAATCAGGCAAACTAACATGATAAATCGTGCCGTCATACTCTTTCTTTTCTGGATGTAATGCTATCACTTATTATAATTGTTATGCCATACTTTAAACACACAGTCTACTTAGATAAAAAACACGGCATGCTAAATATGATCATGGGGGAGACATTAGATTTTTCCCATAGAAGTACTGGTTGCATGTCCATTTATTAACAGCATGTAATGTATACAAATACGTTTGTTACAAAAGTAGTCAGTACTGGTGTTTTGATGCTTTCCCATTAGAGCAAACAAATCAATGGAAAAGAATTCACCCATCAGATATTATACTCTAGTTGTCACTTCCTCTCCTTTTGACATTGGAGGGGGGAAAATGAGTAATAAGTCATATATTGGGGTGATATGGTTTTGTGCTTGGTATATATAGTTGCATGCTTCAGATGAATATATCTATATAGTCTGATGGACAAAAAGATAGCTGAAGTGGGTATAAAGGGCCAAATCGCACCTGGAGCTGCAGCTAGCAAGAGATGTCAAGAGTAACAAGAAGGGTTTCTTCAGGTATGTTGGCAACAAGAAGAAAGCCAAGGAAAGTGTGGGCCCCTTACTGAATGAGGGAGGCAAGCTAGTGACAGAGGATGTGGAAAAAGCTAATGTACTCAATGCTTTTTTTGCCTCTGTTTTCACTAACAAGGTCAGCTCCCAGACTGCTGTGCTGGGCATCACAAAATGGGGAAGAGATGGCCAGCCCTCTGTAGAGATAGAGGTGGTTAGGGACTATTTAGAAAAGCTGGACGTGCACAAGTCCATGGGGCCGGACGAATTGCATCCGAGAGTGCTGAGGGAATTGGCGGCTGTGATTGCAGAGCCCTTGGCCATTATCTTTGAAAACTCGTGGCGAACGGGGGAAGTCCCGGATGACTGGAAAAAGGCTAATGTAGTGCCCATCTTTAAAAAAGGGAAGAAGGAGGATCCTGGGAACTACAGGCCGGTCAGCCTCACCTCAGTCCCTGGAAAAATCATGGAGCAGGTCCTCAAAGAATCAATCCTGAAGCACTTAGAGGAGAGGAAAGTGATCAGGAACAGTCAGCATGGATTCACCAAGGGAAGGTCATGCCTGACTAATCTAATCGCCTTTTATGATGAGATTACTGGTTCTGTGGATGAAGGGAAAGCAGTGGATGTATTGTTTCTTGACTTTAGCAAAGCTTTTGACACGGTCTCCCACAGCATTCTTGTCAGCAAGTTAAGGAAGTATGGGCTGGATGAATGCACTATAAGGTGGGTAGAAAGCTGGCTAGATTGTCGGGCTCAACGGGTAGTGATCAATGGCTCCATGTCTAGTTGGCAGCCGGTGTCAAGTGGAGTGCCCCAGGGGTCGGTCCTGGGGCCCGTTTTGTTCAATATCTTCATAAATGATCTGGAGGATGGTGTGGATTGCACTCTCAGCAAATTTGCGGATGATACTAAACTGGGAGGAGTGGTAGATACGCTGGAGGGGAGGGATAGGATACAGAAGGACCTAGACAAATTGGAAGATTGGGCCAAAAGAAATCTAATGAGGTTCAATAAGGATAAGTGCAGGGTCCTGCACTTAGGATGGAAGAATCCAATGCACCGCTACAGACTAGGGACCGAATGGCTCGGCAGCAGTTCTGCGGAAAAGGACCTAGGGGTGACAGTGGACGAGAAGCTGGATATGAGTCAGCAGTGTGCCCTTGTTGCCAAGAAGGCCAATGGCATTTTGGGATGTATAAGTAGGGGCATAGCGAGCAGATCGAGGGACGTGATCGTTCCCCTCTATTCGACACTGGTGAGGCCTCATCTGGAGTACTGTGTCCAGTTTTGGGCCCCACACTACAAGAAGGATGTGGATAAATTGGAAAGAGTACAGCGAAGGGCAACAAAAATGATTAGGGGTCTAGAGCACATGACTTACGAGGAGAGGCTGAGGGAGCTGGGATTGTTTAGTCTGCAGAAGAGAAGAATGAGGGGGGATTTGATAGCTGCTTTCAACTACCTGAAAGGGGGTTTCAAAGAGGATGGCTCTAGACTGTTCTCAATGGTAGCAGATGACAGAACGAGGAGTAATGGTCTCAAGTTGCAATGGGGGAGGTTTAGATTGGATATTAGGAAAAACTTTTTCACTAAGAGGGTGGTGAAACACTGGAATGCGTTACCTAGGGAGGTGGTAGAATCTCCTTCCTTAGAGGTTTTTAAGGTCAGGCTTGACAAAGCCCTGGCTAGGATGATTTAACTGGGACTTGGTCCTGCTTTGAGCAGGGGGTTGGACTAGATGACCTTCTGGGGTCCCTTCCAACCCTGATATTCTATGATTCTATGATTCTATGATTCTATGATTTCTGGTGACGTAACAGATTTTCATGAAAATGTGCAACATTTCTCATGTCTGCTGTGATTGTCTGTTAGTTTTCTAAAAGTGAAAGTCACTTCAGGTGGAAAACCGACATTTTACAGAGGAGAACATTGCTGGGCAATGAAAATTACAAGATTTTACTCTTCGTTAAATACAAGCTCATTGACAGTTTTACCGATGACAAAATGTTGTGCCATGATTGCGGAAATAGTAACACTTTGACGAAAGAGGAAAAACAGAGGGTTTAACAGCAGAGGATGTAGGTCAAATTCACTAGTGATGTTAATGATGGGACCAAAATATACACCAGTGAGAGTGGGTTGGCATAATTCACATAGCAAAGAGATGGAAGTGTGGAAGCATAGCAGGAAGAGAGAAAGAAGGATATAATAGAGTGTGTGTCTAAAACTAGGGGGAGATAAGTTAGGAGTGTACTTATCTTACTCTTCTTGATAGCTGTGTTGGAGGATTTTATTCTGCAATCCCAACCTTCCCTCCCATCCACTTACACAAATATCTATGTCATGAGATCTAACAATGAATTGGCCTATAATATTATTTCTCCCTTTCATGTGCTCAGCTACCAGGAAAGAAGCTGAAGTCTGTCCCAGCCAGGCTTATACTTTTGGCTCACCCTTATTCCTGATCTCTATATTGTCTCTGAGCACCTGATTTATGGCATCTAATGTGAATTTTCTCATGAATATCAATGATATACAGATACATTTTTCTTTTCAAACTCTTCATCCCTCAGACACTCTGCATTCAGACTCCTTCCCAGGTAGTCATAACAGAATGAATAGCAGATGCTTGTAACTATATGGAGCAAAGGCAAAGGAGACCAGTTCTGCTGACTCCGGGAAGATTTACCTCCATTGTTATGTCATTTATTGCTTATTTCCAAATTATTGAATCATATCTTGTTGCAGGGGCGGGGAAGGGGGGAATTTGCCTAAGGTTTCCCTGATGCTGATGGCTCCTGTTTCCTCTCTTGTTGCAAAAGGAACTGAGTCACCATTTGTTTTACCTTCCAGACTACTACTGAAAACTGTTTCTCTGGAGCTGAAAATACTGTGGCTTATTTCTAATTCAAATTTAGTTCACAAAATCTCTGTTTTTTTTATTTTATTTTTTTTTAATACTTTCAGCCTTCAATGAACATTCCTAACTCCGAACACCTCAGTGGGATACGCACGTACCTGTTGACAGAATATATGCTGTCAGTTTTTTCAACATCCTTTGTTAAACACTAGCGACCAAGTTCTACCCCTTTTATATGTGACTGCAGCTTCTCTTGGTTCACTTTTACAACTGACTTCACAAGTATTTGCATGTGCACATCCAAAGGCAAAATCTGGTTCCCATTCACCGTATGGCTCTATGGTGCCTGTGGATAACTAAGATAGTTTCAGTATACCCCCTACCTCTAAAATGCTATAGACTTCACTTTAGAAATTCCTTTTGAGGGACTGGCAGGTCTCTTCCTCAGCTGAACCCATCTCTCCGTTGATAGTGAAGATGCATACCCAGCATTTTACCAGGCTGATCTATGGAAGCAAGATGCTGTATAAATGCAAAATTACTATTGGATAAAAGAAGAAAAAGCAAATCTTGTTATAACATAATGTTTTTGGCCTTGCTTTTTCCAGGGGCAGTGTAACTTAAAATGGGCTATGTGCAACCCTCCAGTATTTAATAGTCTAGAGCTTGGATTGTGTATGTCTCATAGCCAAACAAGGAAAGCAATATAGGTATAAATTAGCTAGTTTTGCTTTACAATGCAGGCTCTAGAGTTTCTAATCACACACTGAAGAATGTGTGTATACTTTGCATGCACAGTTATGGTGACTACACACATCATATTTAAGATATACGTGTAAATTACCAGTTGGCAATCTAGCTGATCATTTGCACATGTAGCTATTACAAGTGCAAATACAAGCAATAATAATATGCTCCCAAAATATGAATGAATGCCCACAATTATGAAGAGTTGAAACTCTGTATAAAAGAACTAAAGTTAACAGTTTGTAATAATTTGCTGCATTTAACACAATTATAGAAAATAAGAGATATAAACCCTAGCATGTTGCATTGTTCACAAATAGCATAAAAATGTCTTTTAAGAGTAAACTGCTTTACCAATAAGTCATAATGAAAATAGCTGTTATAATACAATCACAACCCTTGGGCTTAACCCAAGTCTTTGGAAAAGCACAATGAAGGTACAGTTATCTCATAAATACCATGCTTTTTGAAGCTAATTTACTAGTACTTTGAATTTTCTTTGGTTGATACACAGTATGCAATGGCCGTAATCATTCTAAAAGGGTTGTCTCGTGGGCACAAAAAAAAAGAAAAAAGAAAAAAAAATGCTTCACACACTCAGATTTCTGAGAGTTTTCCCCTATAACATAGAAGATTTAGACATATTAGCTTTCTCTCTCTCTTTTTTTTTAAGAATGTACCAACAAAGGTATAATTTAGATCAATCATCTCAACTCCAGACAACTTTTTGGACTGTAAAGTTACAGTGTTTATCATTTTCACTCTAGTTTGTTCTATGTTTGATAAATAAAGGTTGAGATTCTCTCTTGTGCTGTTCTGGTGCAAAGTTGGCCCTAAAGTTGGTGTAGTGGCTCTGAGGCCCCTGCTCCCTTATGTCAGTGCAGGGACAAGGCTGAGAGTTAAGGAGAGTGGATGGGGCTTCCCTGTACCCCACTGATCCCTCATTGGCCTTTTTAGGATTGGCAGGTGGCATAATTTATATCAGCCTTCAGGCTGCTCTAGTTTACACAATGAGATTGGCTTGGTACCTGGACAGCTTTGCAACCCCGCCCATCTAGAACTGCACTGTATGCTCACTAGCTTCAGCAAAGGATCAGCTCCAATCCATTTACATTGCCAACCTTACTCTACGAACATCATTTACATTTAAGGAATTCCTACTTTTAAAAATGAAAATATTTTATTTATTCAAAGTAATCAATAAGAAAAAGAAACTTATTGATATCAGTGAATGACAGTGTAGTGCTTAGATACCCAGATCATTCAAATCTTCTCAAAGCTGGGCTGTTAAATTTCTGTTTTAAACGTTACTGCTTTTAAATTAAATCTCCATTTTTGTTCCCCAAAATTGTGCAAGCTGCCCATTTAAATCCCATTGAATTCAGTGGAAAGACATTGATTTCAATGGGTTTTGTATTGGGCCTTATACTGTGTGCTTCTTGCTGCAGACTTTGTGGCCACTTATTTATTTTTCAGTACCTACAAAAGACAGTTTATAAGATCTAGCTTTTATATTAACACATAAGACCTGACCTAAACCCAACTGAAGATAATGGACAGGCCCAAAGTCAAGCAGCTAGCTGGCAGTAGTTTCTATTCTGAACTGTCTCTAGCATATGGTAGCTTCATTCCCATTACAGTACCTGCTGCCCAGATGTCACTCACTGAAGAGTTTGCTTAATGAGAAATGGTCAAATAATATTTGTCAATTAATGTATCTCATTTTCATGGATTTTTTTCTATTAAAATATTCACTAATTATTTCCCCGTTAATTACCCAGCTTTACCCTGAGCAGTGGCAAAAGTAATGCTTCCTATTATAACTCCCATAATACCCGGTTAGGAATGGGAGGCTGTGGCTTCCCCGTGCTCCACTGATCCCTGGCTGATTTACCTGCCCTTTTGCGCTGCTACAGGGGTTCCAGTTCCATAACCATTATCATTGTTTATTACCTACATCCTCTTGAAACTGACAATGGCCGATGCCCATTTACAAGAAGCAGCATCCTTTTTATCCCCCAATACATCTTAAGGTAACTCCACGTAGAGCAAAGCCCTTGCATAACCCAGTTGTGATTGCGCCCCAGTTTCAAACCCAGCCCCATTTGCATCTCACTGATCTGCAAACCAGTCCCTAGCTTCAGAAGCAACAGCAACTATTAAGGATATCAGTCAAACATGTTCCCTAACAAAAATTCAAAACAGGAGTAAATGTGGCAGACCTAGACCATAGGTTGTTAGCCTGCAACTCTTTTTAGAAATGAAATCAAACTGAAGTGAGACAAAGTGCAGTAATTATATGTCTTATGTTGCTTGATAGGAAAACAGAGACCACACAAATGCTTCTGGAGGCAATATGGATAATGTAAAGAAAAAACTGCAGCAGTGATAGCAGTGTTTAGTGATGTCTGCCACGCTTCCTCCAACTGAGGAAAGGCTACTCTAATTACTTTCTATAGGCAACATATACAGTGGTTCACCAACAGATTGGCTGCCGTTGACCTTCTGTCTCACTGCATTTTCAAACACACAGATCTTAGAGGCCTGCTGGAAGATGTAAACCTCACATACAATTTTCTGTCTTACTTCTCTTTTTGTTTCCAGTATATAATTTCCAGTATGATCTGAGGCACATATAAGTAAAGGAGACAGAAACTCCGAAGATCAAACTCCAGCTCTGACACTGATTAAATCCCAGTTCTGAGATATCACTTAAATAAATTTTCTCTACTTTACAGGAGAGTTCTGGAGCATTCACTGACAGCTCAATTCACTCCTTGGATTGCACTGGTGGAAACCAAGCTAGGGCCCTGGAAGTGTAAAGCCTTTCCATAGTGGGAAGACAGCAGGCTATTCCCTCTGCAGCCCTTGCTCTTCTGGGGGCCAGGAGCACAGCACATAAAATGAATAGGGCTGACCAGGAAGAGAAGAGGACCTGAGTATTTGCAATACAGACTCTTTCAGGGACCCTCTGTCACCGGGCTGTATGTAATTCTCTGTAGAGAGTTTAAAGCAGCCCTCTTCTGGCACATGGCAGAAATACCCCAACTTGCCCACTTGTTGGTGTCAGTACTGCTTCAAAGAAGATTTTTCTGAGCCACAATTCCTTCTTTTCCCTCTTCCCACCTCCTTCCCATGCTACCAGGAAGAAGTTCAGACTTTTTACTTCCCTGGTGCCCTGCCAAATCTGCTGGCTGAGATTTGGGGTTGTGGGGGCAGAACCCTGGCCCTGCAAAGTCCTTGTCCAGACCTATTCATGGGGGGAGTAGCAGCACCAAGTAGCCTGGTCCTCAGCATAGTGACCAGAATGCTAATATGGCAAGTAGCTCATAGGGCTATGTGTGAGAGGTCAGACCTGTTCTAACCCTAAATAATTTAGCTCTGAAAGGCTGACTTGCAATGTGATGTGTGTACTGAGGGTGACAGTATAGCTGAAATCGAAAGAGAGGTTGTTAGAAAGGGTATGAGTGTGTTTAGTGGCTGTGTGTCCTAGGGGCAATTGACTACTACTAGGATGTTGCTTCTATGTTAGGTGTTCACCTTGTCATAACTTATTATTGCCATGCATTTTGGGGTTTTGTTGTAGTGAGCAACCTTTGCTCCAAGTTCTCTGCTTTGATTATTATTTTATTTTGAAATTCTGATAAGCACCAGCAACATGCATGCAAAAGAAGACATGGGCCTATTTCAACAGAAATGCACTGGGAGAAACAGAGAAAGTTACAAGCCTGAAGAAAGTTTGGCTGGTTGGGTTTTTTTTTAAATAAAAATATGAATAACAATAATTAATGACAACTTTGTACTGATGTAGACTAATGTGTTGGTGCTTCATAAATGAGTGAATTGCGAGGAGGAATTTGAGAGTGAGGGGGGACCGCTCCTGGAGCATTGGGACTGAAAGGGCTGTTCATTTATAGGACGCACCATAGAAGAAGGCATACAGATGAGAGTGAGAGAAGGAGGTAAAAGGAATGTATTTAGTGGTGGATGACACGGGAGTACAGTATAGCATAACAAACCTATCTAGTCCCACTGATAACTGGGTTATTATACTTTGCCATCACCCCCATATTAACAATAGGAGCAATGTCCTCCAACAGAAAGAATGACAGGAACCAGACACATGCTATTTATTATTTTATTGTTAAGCATTTAAATAATGCAGTAAATACCCAAGGTATATTACTTATTGAAACTGTCTGAAAGTCCAACTTCTTGCTCAGAACCTTTGAATCAGAATCGTAGCAATATGCCAATGGCAATAACTAATGGCAACCTCACAAGACCTAACTTTGCATAAACGCTTGATCTGATGTTGAGCTAAAACCTCAGAGCACCTGAGGTCATTTGAGGTATCTTCTCAATATGTCATCACAAAACACTTTCAGTAGTCAATACCATGTGATGAAAAACACTGCCAGATTCAAATGAAAGCCCTGCAAATACATCATTTCAAACAAAATGCAGCAATCAGATGGAACTCTTTAAGGAAATAACCTGTATGTAATTCATCCTATGTAACTTGCTGAGGTAGAATCTTACAGACTGATTTTCATACGGTCTGAACATATTTTCAAGGGTTTCTCTCCCCCCGCCCCCATCATAAGATCTATAAGCATTGTATTTAAATTTAGATCCTGGAGTCTTCATGTGATGACAGACATTTTTCAAGAATAAAAAATTCTATGACAATAACCTTAAGGGAGATCTGTATAATAGTGTTGTAAAATCAAAAATAAGCATATGAATTAACGTAAAAAGCAGTCTGTCTTAAATTTTGCTACAGTGTAGAGCTGCATCAATTAAAAAAATAAGATATAGATATAGATATCTATATCCTATATATATAGAGAGAGAGAGAGAGAGAGAGAGAGAGCTAGATTAGATTAGATATATGAAAAGCTGTAAAGGGTTCATTTAGAATGATTATAACTCCTAATGTAATTAACAATTATTTTAAAAGTTCTCAGAAATCCCTTCTTTACTCAGATATTAAGAACTGTATGTTTAAGGAGAACACACATGTATTCATACCTAACAAAGAAACTAAATATGTGCTTTAAGTGAAAACTCAAATAAAGAACTCTGGAAAATAGCCTCCAAAATATTTTAAGCACGATAAAGATAAATAGCTTGATCTTATTTCCATTGAAATCAGTGGCAAAACTCCTCTTTATTTTAATAATCCAGGATCAAAACTGAAATGCAGTTAAACAACATGGGAGGATGTCTCTTTTAGGAGAGGGGGTTTCATAATGGAACTGCTGATAAACCATTGCAGTGGTGTCTTGAAGATCTTTTGTCTTGCAAGATCTCATGCAGAGGTTGTTACAATGTGAGCCAGATGTCACAGTAACACTTTAATTTATGCTATCAAGTCCCTTATTCAGTGTTTAAAAGGCTGACACTGGCTTCATAGTAAACATCATAGATTGTTTATTAAACACCATATTAAAACTGGTTTCAGAGTAGCAGCATGTTAGTCTCTATTCGCAAAAAGAAAAGGAGTACTTGTGGCACCTTAGAGACTAACAAATTTATTTGAGCATAAGCTTACGTGAGTTGCATCCGATGAAGTGAGCTGTAGCTCACGAAAGCTTATGCTCAAATAAATTTGTTAGTCTCTAAGGTGCCACAAGTCCTCCTTTTCATATTAAAACTATTTTGATACCTTTCCAGTGCACTCTCTTCAAGAGGAATAACATCCTTTACTAGTAAAGCACCTGATCCTGCATTCTTTGCACACCTTACTGACCTCTGTGGCAACTTTCAGTATACTAGGATTGGGATAGGCACCTGTTCCTAGTGACCGGCGCTGGACACAATCTATTAGGCAGGCCTACCTAGTGTTTTTCATAGCAGTAATTCTGCATCTTTTGATTTGTATTATATCTCCCATCTCCATTCTAGTACTTGTCTTCTAGCATAGAGCCATGCATCCAGCTGGCAGCTGAGGGGTTTTCTTACAATTACACACAAATCTCTCTCTTTTTAAAAAATCAATATGTAGCAGGAATGTATCATTTATTGAGATAGTCCCTCTTTTTTTAATTCTTGGCTTGCAGACATATTACATATTTACCTGCATAGAATCTCAGTTGCTGTTTATTGCTCTTACATCTGAAATGATCCTTCTGTTTCTTATTTCACTGTTGGTCATTTATTATTCCTTCCAAGTATAATTGGCCAGCTTGAAAATCTGGGTTCCATAATATTATCCTGGGACCTATTGCTAAGCCTTGTGGTAAATTCCTAGTAACTTTTCTTATTAAAAAAGTAGGTTATGGCTAGTTTGTTAAATGACTGTTTTTTCCCCAAACTTTCATTTTGTATTCTGGAGGGGGGAGAAAAGGAATAATGTGTTCAGCATACAAAGCATGCCAGGCGAAGCGAATAAGAGTGCATAGAGGAGGCTAGCAGATTGGAGGGAATCCAGAGTAACATGAAGTGGTACTGAACAAGTAGACATTAAAAATAACTATGGGGCATAAGTGCTGGGTCAAGTGCTCCCTTACACCCTGCATCCATTAAAGCCACTCTGTAAGAGTTTCCCCCTATACACATACCTCTGCAATAATCCTGAAACTCCTTTGAAAAGAAGTAGCAGGTTTTCTGGGCACAGAGGGCAGTTGCAGAAAAAGCTTATGGAAAGCTGTAGTATAAGGAAGGATCGTCCAGGGGTTAGGCACTGACTGAGGACTTGGGAGACCTAGGTTCAAGTCCCTGCTCTACTACAGGCTTCTTTTGTGATCTTGGGGAAGTCACTTAATCTATCTGTGCCTCAGTTCCTCATTTGTACAATGGGGATAGTAGCACTTTCCTGCCTCACAGGGATGTTGTGAAGACAAGTGCATGGAAGATTGTGAGGCAGTCTGATACTTTGGTGATGGGGCCATGTAAGTACTTAAGATAGATAACTTTTTACCAGCTTTACTAAGGGATTTAAGGAGAACAAGCTGGTCAGACATGTTCTTTCACAGCTGCAGATCCCACTGAAAGGGTCCACACTGGGGTCAATGTGAGTATACATGAGTGGGGACTGAGGGTACACATTGCACTCTGACTAATAGGGAATGAGTGGACTTAACAATGCGGATCAAAACCTGCTGGAAAGGAGTCCTGGTTTGAACACTGCATTGGGTGCCAGCCATGTCTAAAGTCTAATCCCAGCTCTAACACTGCATCACCCTATGGCCTTGGGTAAGCCACTTAATCTCTTTGACTCCATCTCTTTGTCTGTAAAATGGCAAAAAATAGTGTTGAGCTGCCTCAGAGAGTGGGGTGTAAGAATTAATTAGCATTTCAACAGTACTTTCAAGATGAAATGCACTAGGTAGCTACTAGGAAGCCACCTTCCACTCAAAAGCCAAGGGATCCAATGTAGATATGCTGCAGAACTGGGGATCTATGTGGCATCGTTTCTGGGTATATGGTTATCATTTCCGCTTTCCCTGCTTCTGTTTTAGGATCTTTCAGTCACCTAGTCTCATAGAAGTCATATACCAGGGGTCGGCAACCTGCAGCACGTGTGCCAAAGGTGGCACGCAAGCTGATTTTTATTGGCACACTGCTGCCAACCGGCATCCCGGCTACCGCCCCCACTCAGCCAGATGCCGGCCTGGGTGAATGGAACCCCAGGCCGGCAGCAGGCTGAGTGGGGCCAGCGGCTGGGACCCCGGCTGGCAGGAGTCAGCAGATGGAACCCCAATGCTACTTGCGGACCACCAGGACTGGCAGCCATAAGTAGTACACCATAAGTAGCACATTCCTACAGGGAGAAATTTAATACACTACACCAGCATAGGGAAGGCTGTGTCTCCCCAAACAGTTGGCCCTCAAAACTGCCTCCCCTCAAAACCCCTGACCCATCCAACCCCACGCCCCCAACAAACAAAAATCTGAAGGAAAGGGATCTACGGGCACTTCAAATGGCCTCCCAGTTCACTTGCATCAGTGAAATTTGTAAATCAGATTCTCCTTTTTAACTCTCTACACAAAGTGGATGGGTGGATCTGCAAAAGATCAGAAGAGTTTAGTTACTTTTATGAGTTGCTGGTGAGAGGCTCTTTTGAACCAGGCACTCTGAGAAAGTCCTTTAAAGGTGGGAGGAAAGCAAGGCCACCTATCACTCTAGGCTCATGAATGTATGTATCATAGCTTGTAACAAATTAAAAAGTGAAAACAGGGCTAATGTTACTTCTTAGGCCAGAACCTGGAATTTTGCCAGCTTAATAGCAATCAGGTCTTCAGCCTGGCAGGAAGTATTAATGCAGCATGAATATGAATTCTTAACTTCAGATTTTTCCAGAGAGCTGTCAAGAAATATTTAGATTTTGTAATAGCTAGATATTGCTGCAAAACAATAAATAAGGAGACTAGGTAAATTTCTACACTAAGCAAGGAGGCATAAATTCTTATGGGTTAGGTAAATTTGAACCATCCAGAAATGTGGCTATCTGGAATACTAAATAGTATAAATACAAACCAGGCAGTTCTATATCTCCTGCTGCTAGTCAGGGTGTATTATATTAACTGTGCAATAGATATATGATATGTTGTATTTGTTCCCCAAGAATAAATTGATAACCACTATTCACACATACATGTGTACATGCATGCCAGTAGATAAACGTTGAGGTCAGGGTTTATTGTTTAACAAGTAAGTGACTCAAGTTAAAATGCTAATCTTTGTCATTTCATTCTTCGTTAGCAGATGGAAATTGTTTCTATTTACTAGTATAATTTAGAATCTCTTTTGATAATACCGAGAAAACTGGAAGCTGCAAGTGGTTTTAGCTCAAGTCTGAATTGGGCTTAGTGAAAGTAATTTCTTAACATATAGAAAAGAAAATGTGTGAGTGGGATAATCCATTTCAGCATTTTAAAGCGATTGATTAAATTAGGTGTTCTATACAGGATTCTACCCAATCCAGTGGCAACAGAAGCTCCCAAACATAATAACCAAATCTGCAGAACAGTGGGATTAGATGGAGATGGGATCCAGAAAAAGAGAAGGATGATATTTGAGCAAGAGCCAGGGAAAAAGCCATGAGATTCAATGGTCCACAAAGGGCTTTGCTAAGGACAGTCCACGTTGTGTGGAAGGCTTTCTGATATGATGGTGATGGGCAGCAGTACAACCATAAGGTAGAGCAACATTGAAATAATTAACAAAAACTAGAATGTCTCATTACTCCAGACTCTGTGGGATTCTGCATTTGGTAGAGACATTTTCTACACATTTCTCCAATGGTAGATGTGCTATTTGACCCTCACATGGCTGAGGAACCACTCATACCCCATCTACTTCTATGCATTGCTGCACAGGGAGTTTGCACAGTGTAGTGTTCTGTGTTGCGCAACACATGCCCTGTGTATCACTCCCACCTCCATTTTCCCATCTTCAATACAGAATAGAAGCTCACCAGTGTCACTGCCAAAAGGCCCTCTGCAGCAAAGGAAGGAAGGTGCTGGATTTGCATAACAAAAAACAACAAAAAAGACAGACATGCTACGTGGATACAAAATCTTATTGCACGCAGAAGCCTTGTGTAATCCATGCAAGGGCCAATCACAACAACAGGCTGTGTCACTAGGATCTGCCCAGTAATTGCTCCATCTAGGGCAGTGGGGGAAGGACAAAGGTGGGGAGGAAGTCAGCCCCTGGCTCTGCCCCCCTCTGTACCAGCTTGTGGAGCTGTGTCAGTGCACAGCAGGGAGCAACCGTCATTGTTCCTTTTGGTTGATGAAAGGTCAAGCAGCCCGTCTTGCTTGGAGTATCATTCCACCTCTATGCTGAGCTGTGTGTAAAGCGTACCACCTAGTACAACATTGTATAATTGTGTGTATAATGCACACACCAATACAGGTCATACAGGCAGAGGGTTGAGGGTTTTGAAATTTGCAAGTGCTTATCAGAATTTGCAAACTCTGTCTGAAATGAGTATCTCAAACTGGGCTAAGGTAGTGTCCTCAGAAGGGCTGATATTTTCCACCAAAGTTCTAATAATATATGATTTATTAGTGTTTAATTAAGGATACATAGCCATGTCTTATTTTAATAGCTTGTTACAAAGTAGGCATTATATGCAGTTTTGATTTCTTAACAGGCACGCTATAGCAAGTTGCATAATCAAACATATTATAACATGTAGATTATAAGATATTGCAATTCCCCTTTAAATGGAAGATTATAAAATAAAGCATATGTTACCATAAGCCATATTATTGAACATATACAGAAAAAATGTGTTAATGTGATGTGAAGAAAGCACAACGTTAGAGAATACAGAGCATTGGCAGAATTTTAGGCAATACTAATATCTAATTTCTTTCCATCTATGAGAAAATATCCTTTTTTTTTTAAACGTAGAACTTTAAAGTCACATTCTAGTTCCTTCAAAATCAGTTCACATACCAGGTCACTATTTCTTCCTACTGCTCAGAAATTATGATGTAATTCTATTACTAAGATTAATTGATGTCTGTTTATTAATGAATTTCTTCCCAAATTCACTGTTTCCTTTAAACTACAGGTAAGCTGTTTGTGCATTCTGAAGACAGTCCATATCAACTGTCATCAAACAAGTGAAAGAAGGCGATAGAGAGAAACATGAATATGTTTTATTACATTAATTACTACTGGACTCCCATTTCGCACACGACAGATTATTTGTTTTAATTGATTCTCTTTCCTGATAATTATACTGCACTCAGTCCAAGTCACAGATGTGCGTATTAATACATTTGCATCTACTGTGTATGCAGCAGACAATTTATATAGATTCTGAATATATTAGACAGAATTTTAGCTTGAATAATAATAAGTATTTGTGAATGTTTTTTTCTTCCTGGCTACACTAAAGTGATGTGTGCTTGAGCTTATTGTTCTGAAGGAGTTCTAATTTTTTTGACAACAAATGCAATGGGAGAGATCCTCTGCTGGTGAAAATTGGCATAGCTTCCTTGAATTTGATGGAGCCATGCTTATTTATGCCAGATAAGAAACTGGTGCACATATATTTCAGGAAAAAACGTTTATATCTAGCCAAGGCAAAAATGATAAAGATGGTCTTACTTAGGATTTATTAATATATAGATATTAATTTATTAATATGTAATATTTTGGTCAAAACTTCTCTACTGAAAACAAAACAGAAGGGCCATCCATAAACTGACCTGCCTGGGGATTGAGCTAGACAAACTGGCAGGTATGTCTTGTCTCCCAGTAAACTTCTCGGGGAGGAGGGAGGCACCTTAAAGGGGCAATGATCCCCTTCCTACCAGCTTGCCAACAAATTCTATCCCTACAGTTAAATAGAATCACTTTCTCCATCCACCAGGACAAACGGCCCCATGGCTTAATACATGGTGAGGACACTTTAAGAGAGTGAATCTCCTTTTCATTTCTGCTTTCTTTTCTCATCTTTTAAACTGTACATTCAAAAAGTAATAGAACTTGAACCTGCTTTCTTATCTCATCACTTGACTGAGAAGCCTTTTTTATACCCATCTAATCAGCACTTTAATTTAGACTCTTTATACTCTAAAATATGTAGTCTGAATCATAGTGTTTAATGGAAGGGGGAAAAGCAGAACACTAAACTACCTGTTAAAGTATAAAAAACTAACAGTAAAAGATTTAACATCTACCTATCTCACTCAGGCCATTTTCTGCAAGCCTCACTTATGTCAGATAGCACTTATTCACATATGTAGTCCTACTGTCTAAATGCTAGTCATCATAACAGTTTTGTACTAAAAGTCTACCATGAAACAGCTGTAGCTCACGAAAGCTTATGCTCAAATAAATTTGTTAGTCTCTAAGGTACTACAAGTACATCTTTTCTTTTTGCCAATACAGACTAACACGGCTGCTACTCTGAAACCTGTCAGTATGAAACAAATTGAAATTGACAAGACTCAGGGGTCCATATTAATTTAAGGGAAAATTAAACTGATATTACCTGAAGCTTTGGCTATTTGAAAGACTCTTAACCCAAGTTTTTTAATCAAAATCCAGTCTAGGTAAGTCCCTTCTATCTCGCTAAATTCTCCCTGTGTTTACAATGTTCTATATTTTCTATCCTAAACAGTTGTGTATTGTGTCTGTGCACAGTTTAAATAGCTGCCACTTTTTAAGCCCATATATGGCAGCATTTCAGCAGAGGGTGGAATTAATTCAATGTTCAGGGGAAAGTTTTCTTCCAAGATCCACAGTTCTAACATTCTGTTTTTAAAGAGGAAGGAAAATCTCAGTGATGTTGATCATGGGATTCAACTCTGATGTACTGTTTTTCCTTCATTAGGAAAGGGGAGTGGAGTATTGGCATCAAAATCCTCCAAGCAGATGTAAGAGTAAAATTTTATTTGGAGTTAGTAAAGTGCATAAGGATCCTTCGGGACCATAAAATAGATACAAATGTAATCTCAAATTAATTTGAATTTATTTGGATTATTTAATAACAGTTTCTCATGCTTGCCTAGTTCATTGTATTGCTCCTATTTGAATGCATGTTCTCATTCTCTTTGTCTTAACAGAATGTTTTAAACATACCAGAACACAGATCCATTGTCCCTACATTCCCCAGTGCCTTCCAAGACTACTGGTTTATGGTTGTATGCCCACAAAGATCTGAATATACCTCTGTCAATTCAATACAGCTTCATGCATGCTCTGTATTTAGTATTTATACATGAGTCAAGGTCATATCAATTTCTAAGTGGAAACATCTTTCCCAGAAGTACCTATAAATTTCCTATATCTAAAAAGCATTATCTAAACACTTAATATATTGTCATCTTTTAGTATTCTCCAACATCAGGAAGCTTTTCAAAGGGCTCCAGTGCTCATACAGATGTAGTAGCAGCAAAGACTAGAGAGATGTTTCAAAATCCTTCCATCGATGTCACAATTACCCACCATGCATATAACAATGGTTTTATAGATTTCTTCTAGTGACTCACAACTGTGTACAATTTTATAGGACCCTAAATCAAGAAGCAATTTTTGTCTTTTGACAATGATATAGAAAGTACCTATTTTCTCCAGGATAGCATACCCGCTCTAAAATGTTCGATCATTTTAAAAATGTCCCTGCTATTGTTTAGCAGAGTTTGATATGGTTAAAGTCAATCTTATTATAAAACAGGGAATATTTAAGTGTCCTAAATCAAATGGCAATTTTTGGTTTTTGACATTACTGTGACAGTGTGTTATTTCTCCATATCTCCTTATGTTACCCTGTTTTTTAAACCTCTGCAAATACAAATATGGATAGAGCATAATAAAGCAAACATCCTGACTCAGTAAATCTTATCATATATATTTGCTTATAAGAGTTTAAATGTATTGCAGCATATAAATAAAAATAAAATAAACCAACCAGCAAAAGTTGACCTGGATTTTGTATCAAGAGAAGCAAATTACTTACAACTGTGTAGTTTGGCTGTTCATTATTGATCATTTTCTGGTGAGTACACAGCCAAAGAAACAGGATCATGGCCTTGATCCAGCAAATCATTTAACAATGTGTTTATCTGTTTAGATTGTAATGTCTTTGGAACAGGGACTGTCTCCTACTGCATATTTTTACAGTGCCTAGCACAATCAGGCCTAATCTTGGCTGGTCCCCAGACACTATTGTAATAAACATGGCTATTAATATTAATAGTAATTCATAATACTGTGTTTAATCTTAGTCAGTACCTATTAAATCAGTAAGACTACTCACATGCTAATCATTAAACACATGCTGCTAGATAGGGCACCTATACGCTAAGACAGTTCTGCAGGGGTCAGGAAAGGAACAAAGTCATTGCCTTCAGGCCATTGCGTAATATAGTTACTTTTACTGCTATTTTTCATACAGCCTGGAGGAGAGGGGGTTTGTCTGTGAGATCCAACTAGCTGCAGATTCCTTGGGCACAGCCCCACCTATGCTAAGGTATTAGGAGTCTCCATGAAACAGTGACGCGTGATGGCACTCAGAAAACAATGAACCAATAGGTGCTTGCATCCTGCCCCCTATGCACAATGGGGGACCATAATGATTGTGCTGTTTAGGGACAGTCCATGACAGGTTTTGATTGCATGTGAACTAATGACATATCAATAACTACTTCTGTTTGAGCCAGCTATTTCTTTATTTTGAGCTATTTGAAAACACGACTGTTCAAAGTTCTTTACAAACATACAGAACAAATATACTATAATATACCAGACCAGGACTAGTGCCCAAATCCATCAAACTAGGATTCATCCCAACAACCACTCAGCCCAATATAGAGCTTTACTGTCATTTAACAGTATTTGAATGGAAGTGAGGGTGGAAATATGAAAAGGAAAGGAAAGGAACAGACAGCAATGAGAAGGGGTGAGGATGGAATTCAAATTGTGGGATGGGAATTTCCTTGACAAAATCCTTCTCCTATGTAAAGCTGGACATGTAGCACACTCTACACGTATTTACAGCATGCACATACAGTGTCTATGCTCAACACTGTTCATCTAGCCATCTGTCATATTTTTATGGGGCACCTCTCACAATTGCAACAGAAAAAGAGAACGTGTAATACCTGAACCATTTTCCATCAGCCTTCAAACACTTTCTCAGACATACAGGCTACAGTATGAATGTCGTGGGTGTGTTAACACATACAATTTTAAATAATTGTAAAGCCCTCCTATCAATAAACCTCAATATGTTTATTTTAAATCCAATTTATTTAATCTTAAAATAAAGTTCACTTTCTAATGACGCTAGACTAAATTCCTGTTTGAAGAGCAGGAGCTGAGGAGGATCTCAGCATTAAAAGGGTCTGCATTTTTGCATACTAATATTATTTTCAACAGAGTTATGTTCTTAATAATGTAGATTGGTTTCAGGGATTTTACTGCTCTTCTCTGGTTTCTTATCATCCACATATTTGATTGCATTCATATATGGTATGGAGGCACTAGTAATTTCTGATGATGTTACAATGGGTGTCACTGCTATTGTTGTAACAGCCTTTTCTTCAGTCCAAGATGTTTTCTACAATGTGTGCATATTTTGCTCCATCAGACTTACTTGCTTTGGAGAGAGCTTAGGAGAAGGAATAGGAATGGGAGAAAGAATGAGAAGCCTGTGGTATGTTCATGAAAATGTCCATCCAGTGATCTTGGCCTAAATCATAGCATTGTCATTTCTTGCCTTCACATCTGAAGCAATGTTATTACTACATGACTTTGAACATAAAAGGTTTCACCAATCATGGACTCAGACAAAAAAAAAATGTATTCCTTATCTGATCACCTACCCCATGGAAAGACTTTATTCTGTTTAAGAAGACATACTGCATGTTATTAGGACTTAGATAATCCACAGTCCTTAGCTCTTATAGGTCATTAGTGGGCTTCTTAAGAATGTCAGTAAACTTCACTGGCATTAAAAAAATACTCCCTCTCTCTTTATCACAGTCAGAAGCCATGAACTTGTTGAAAAAAAACTGTTTTCGACGGACTTACTGATTGATTGACTGATTTTGAACAAAGTTCTGCTTCCTGTGCAAAAATGTGACAATTCATTGAAAAACATGGGAAACCAATACATTTGCGGAGTTTTGGTATTTTGACTAAAATCAAAATTTTCTGCAGAAAAATTAGATGAAAACTTTTTCATCAACAGTTTCTATGAATTTTTTGGGGGAAAATCCACCATTTTTCTGACCAGCTCTAGATAATACATACCCCCCTTAGACCACACAGCTCAAAATATCTCAAGCTTAATTAGGTTATGTGGGTCATAAGTCATAGAACAATGAATCACTAATGTTTGCTATATGAAGCCTGATTCAAAGCTCATGCAACTGAGCAGAAAGACTTCCATTGACTTGAGTGGGATTTGGAACAGGTCTTTAATGATTAGGATCATCAGTCAGTTTAATCTTGATTATTAAAGAGCATTCCACTTACTGTTTGCCTGTATCTCTAGGTGTGTATCTCTACAGAGACATAGCCCAGACCTAAAGAAGAAATCTGTGTATCTCAAAAGCTTGTTTCTTTCACCAACAGAAGTTGGTCCAATAAAAGACATTACCTCACCTACCTGGCCCTCTACAGATCTTTAATTGCAATTTAAAGACAGTCCTACACAGTGCAGCCATTCTGATGAAAGTTTATTTTGAATCGAGCTCGTCAGAAATTTTTCAATAAATGATCTTTTCTTCACCAGTGTGACGGTCCTCAGAGTACCCAGGACTGGAGTCTCCTTGTTACCCTCCTGCTTCTAGTGAACAGGAGTCTTTCTTGTGGCAGCTCCCTGACACCACCAGCTCTTAAGCTACTCAAACACTCTCCTCTAGGCTATGTTAGGCCTAACTTGACCTTGCAGGTTAACTTGTAGGCACACCCCAATTCCCAACCCCCTTTGAATCGTTCCCCTCTGATATCCAGCCCCTGACACTGGCTAGTCAGAGAAATTCCAGATCCCTGCAAGCAAAGGTGAAGTGTACTCTGATTTACCAGTTTTACCTTAAACCACTGCTCCTGTGAACCACACAGCATTAGTGAGCATATTTAATAATACAAAAATAGGTTTATATATAAAGAGTTAACTAGGAATAAGAGACAGTGGTGGAAGCACATGGTTACGATAAAGTGTGAATCTGTGGCCACTCATTAATAATTACTTTTCCTACATAATAAAGTAGATTTGCCACCCAAAATTCCATCTTTTGCAAAGTTGGCTGGTTTCAGACAAACCAGGATCCAGCATTCAAAAATTTCTCTCCCCATACCCCACTCTTCAAAGGGTTTCATCAATGAATAGGTGCAGTGTCCTTCCACACATACTCTGTTATGCTGAAACCAGTCTTTTGTTTCTATTCAGAGATAGGTTAAATCCTTGTCTTCCTGTAATCTTTCTTTTTTTTTTTTTACCTTTAAGTGGTTTCAATTATTTGTCCTTGCCTTCGATGGTTTCCTATTCAAAGTCGTAGCATTGTGTAAGTTTAAACAATTGAGCCTTGCATTGGCAGGGTGCATTGACAGAAACTCCCCTTTTTTGAATAGGCCATTATTGAAGCATCCTGATGACTAATCTTTACTGTTTACTCCAAGTCCATAAAACAGACTTTCAATATAAATGCATTGTTCCTTAAATGTTACCTGTACATACATCTCATGATGATACTGAATCTTGACACATTACCAGCTTTCTGTAGATATCTTATGTTACCCTTTATATGTAATTATCCTACAAGATATGTATTTGGTGTAATGAGTTTGTCAAGTCTGAGGTGAGAGTTGTTTCCAAAGAACAGGAGACCCTTTGCCAAGGGTTTTTTGTGTCACAATCAGAAAATGGAGATTCCTCAAAACCAAAACTATTAAAGTTTCTTTTTTCAGCTTGGAATGACTTTTTTGTTTAAAAATTTAACCATAATTAAAAATTAAAAAAAAAAGTTAAAAAAATTAAAATGGAAACAAAATATTTCCATTGACCCAATCAATTTACTTATTTATCTATTTATTTGTTTATTTTGGATTATTGGCTTGTGAAAAATTTTGAGATTTTGATTTTTTGTCCCATTTCATCATGGGTAATTTTTTGTAAATCTCAAAATATTCTTACTGGACTAGAAAAAACATTTCCCTTTCATCTCTACTTATGATCCCTGTATCAGGAGGGCCAAAAAAACAGAACAAAACTAAAAAAAACCCTGCATCTCTAATAATTGAAAAAGAGTTATTCATTTGTTTTTTGTTTCCAATTTGGAAAGTGTATTTGGTTTCAAAAGTTTACACTCTACTGTGAAAAAAAATCTTGCAGTTTCTCAATCATTTATTAATGAGTTATGACATGTTTAGATATGGTAGAAATAAGAAGTGAATAATTTATTTGATTCATAGTTACGTTTCATGCAGTGATGAAAAATCTCTCTTTCCTAAACAGCTGGAAACTGATTCAGATCACTGGTTGAGATGAATCACATGTATCACAAACGTATCTTTAAGAAAACACATGACAAAATGAACAAAACATCTCCAAATGAACACAAAATCTGTTTTGCTGGTTTAATCAGTTCTATTTAGGGATGCATAGAACTCAATTGGGAAGTCTGAAGAACCTCAGGAAAGACATACAGTCAGGTCCTCCAGTTTATCTGAATGGCTATGCACAGGTCCAGAAACGCAACACATTCCAAAATCCAACAAATTTAGCCTATGGAAAATTCCTCCTCCCAAGCATAACCCTCATATGTAGGGCCCTACCAAATTCATGGTTCATTTTAATCAACTTCACAGTCATAGGATTTAAAAAATTGTTAATTTCATTATTTCAGATATTTAAATCTAAAATTTCATGGTGTTGTAACTGTAGGGGTCCTGACCCAAAAGAGGGTTGTGGGGGAATCACAAAGTTATTGTAAGGGGGTCACGGTATTACCATCCTTACTTCTGCACTGCTGCTGGTGGTTGTGCTGCCTTCAGAGCTGGGCAGCCAGAGAGCAGTATATGCTGGCTGGGAGCCCAGCTCTGAAGGCAGCACTGCTGCCAGCAGCACAGAAGTAAGGATGGCATGGTATGGTATTGCCACCCTTACTTCTGCATCGCTGCCTTCGGAGCTGGGCCCTTGGCCAGCAGCTGGCGATCTCTGGCCACCCAGCTCTGAAGGCAGTGTAGAAGTAAGGGTGGCAATACCACGACCCCCTTACGACCCATCGGTGAACTTTTGGGTCAGGACCCCCAGTTTGAGAAACACTGACGTCTGTTTAGTACAGCATAAAAGTACAGAAAAGACCAGATTTCACGAGGGAGACCAGATTTCGCAAGCCATGACACATTTTTCACAGGCATGAATTTGGTAGTGCCCCACTCATGTACTCCTGTACTAGTCCCTTCCTGGCAGTGGGCATAGGGGGTTGACTATGGATAGGGTCGCCAACCCTCCAGGAGTGGCCTGGAGTCTCCAGGAATTAAAGATTCACCTTTAATTAAAAATTATTGTAATGGGTTCCCCCCTACCTTCGGAGTACCACCTGGAACTGTTATCTGTTATGGAACTGTTAACTGTTATGCATGTTATCATGCATTACCACCTGACCCATAAGCGTGGGTTCCCTTTACACTGTATTGCTGAGGCATGCCAGCCAAGCCCTCCCTCAGGCTTCAGACTGCACTTTACCAAAACACATACAAGTAGGGACATAGCCTGCTGCAGTTTTACACACAGAGGCTGACATTAGATCTGCCTGGGAAGGCCCAGCTAAGGAATTGCCCAGTACTCAAGTGCACACCCCTTCTAGAGGGTAAACACAAAATTGTACCATCTTGCCCTGCCTAGAGAATTGTACAATGTAAGCTCATGAAATTTGCCCCCATCCCCAATGTGGCAAGAGATATACACAGCTTTCTGCCCCAAGTTATGAATTCCACACACTGGGTTTTAGACAAAACAAAACAAGTTTATTAACTACAAAAGATGGATTTTAAGTGATTATAACCGATAGCAAACAGATCAAAGCAGATTACCTAGCAAATGAAACAAACACGCAATCTAAGCTTAATATACTGAAAAACCTGGTTATAAATAGCAAACTCTTATCCTAAATACTGTTTTAGGCAGATTGCAGAGATTCTTGAAGGAAAGCTGCACTTGCCTGTAGCTTAACACTCCAGATATTCCTTTCACAGGCAAGACACCCTCTAGTTTGGGCTCAGCCTTTCTCCCCTAGTCAAGTCTTTTTGTTCTCAGGTGTTTCCAGCAGTCCTCTTTCTTGGGTGGGAAGTCAATGAAGAGTGAACCATGATGATGTCACTCCCCTGCCTTAAATAGTTTTTGCATATGGCAGGAATCCTTTGTCTCCCAGTATGATTCCCATCCCCAGTTAGTGGAAAAATACTAGTATTATCATGGAGTCCAGTACCAGGTGGTCACATGTCCCTGCAACCATAACTCAGAGGCTGTTTGTAGTGTCCCCTGGAAGACTTCCTGGTGGGAGATTAGCATCTTCAAAGACCTATTGTTTTCCCTAATGGCCCTTCCCAACCAGCCATCCAGACTGATTGCATTCTGTCTAGTGGGTGTTCCGCAGGTGTAAGCACATTTGTAATAGACGTACAGACAATATTTCTATCTTAAGATACAAAAATGATACATGCATACCAATAGAATAATCATATTCAGTAAATCATAACCTTTCCAGTGATATCTCACATAACCCATCTAGCATAAAATACATCTTAGTTATGCCATAATCATATCATAACCATATCTCTATGAAGAATATGGGGCATAGTGTCACAATAATGTCATGTGATTAAATCTCCAGGAATATGTCGAACCAAAACTGGCAATCCTAGCTGTGGGGCATGACTCAGACAAGTCTGCCCCTCAGCAATCCCCAGCTTCTGGAACAGCCAATGTAAGAAAGAACAGCCCTGAGGCTGCTCTGCTTCATGTTTGAGACCACCCAGCAGCTGAAAAGCCTCAGGATCAGTGTACATAGAAAGGAGGGAAATGTATATTGGAAAAGAAAAATACCTGAGTGCTAAGTACAGCAAACTGAAATTTATTTCACAATTATGTACACAATCCTAACAGCAAGTATTAAATATTCTATCTATATCTATATATATCTATATCTATCTATCAATACATACAAGTTATTATGGGCTATATTTGACCCTTCTGTGTAGAAGAGTATTGGGGGATGAAGGATGCCCATCCTCTCTTGCATTACCATGTTACCAGAATGTTCCCTCCAGGTGATGAGCAAATGGTGGGGAATGGATCTAATGGGCCAGATATTCTCCCAGGAAGCAAATGCACAGAGGTGAAGCATAGAATAAACAAACCCCCCAGCATCATTGCAGATGGCCATGGGGGAAATAAGCAGCACCCGTCTGAAGTACCTACCAGATCACCTCCTGGGTCAGTGCAGTTATTCACTACCCACTACTCAAGACACAGAGTATTATTCCTCTTCTAGCCTTATATTATATATATATATAAATACCAACACACCATTTTGTAACTTGGGGGGAAAAATATGTGGGACCCACCTAACCAATCTATAAAACGATATGGAAAATGCTGTGATACTATAAATACAAAGTTGTCCCTTGAAGAAAAAATGTCAAGTTCTTGTCTATTTTGGTCTCATTAGGCTGTAGCTACTTGATTAATGACTTAGTTTAAGGGTAATTTAATTTATAGCATGGTATGTATGAAGGGTTATTCCTTGTTATGCCCTACTCACATAATGTCTATCTTACAAAAACAAACTTTTAATGACTCAATAAATAGAAGCCATAGATAGATTGTGTAACAAAGTATATATTGGATAACATATATAACCTGTTATTAGGTTATGAGGGTTGCATTGATTTGAATTTTACCCAAAAGCAAACATTACATTTCTGACATTGTAAAATAAAAGAACAGCAAAAATCTCCATTGTGATCTTTTTAACATGTGGCCAATTCTTCATTTTACCATTTTAAAAACAACAGTTCTCACCAATGCAGTCAAATACATCTGTCCTTGCTGGAATATTTTCTGGTTCTCATGCATGATCAAAGAAAAAACATAAAAATAGATTAAAGAATGGGATCAAATGAGGAGGTACAGCATTATGCCTAGTGGAGTTATCTTGGTGACATCCATTCCAGACTTTGACTGCAAAAGAAAGCTGTTGTCACACTTTCATTTTGGGATGCTAGTAGTTTACAATTAATTTAATCAATGCAACTGGGAGATATTGAATAAGAAAAACATCAAAAAGTTCATACTGTTCATTTTGCACAATTGTCTATTTCCAAAATTCAGGGTTTTTTTCACAATTTTGAGGGTCAGAAATTCATAGTGAATAATGTTAAGACTAGACAGACATCTTCACTTGAAAGTTTGCATTTATGAATTCTGGGGATCTAGAAAGCCTGATCTAAAGCCCATTGATTTTGGTGAAAAGACTCCCATTTATTCCAGTGTGCTTTGGTTCAGATCTTAAATGAAAAAGGAAGCCATGGATTCTGTCTGGATCTTGTTACTGACTTTAATAATACTTTGCTCTTATTTTACAGACATTAGTTACAAAGAAAGTCAGAGTTAGACTTAGAAGTGTTCAGAGATTTCTCAAGGTCAATGAACAAGTCAACGTCAGATCCAGATTAGGACCCAGATCGCTTGACCTCTACCTAATCTAATACAAATCATTCTAATCCCAGGTAAATAATGTTATCTTTCTTAGCCTTGCTTTTCCTATCTGTAAAATTAGGGCAACAATACTAACCACAGGCAAAATCAGAATATATATCAATATAGGGCCCAAATATGCAATTGGTGAGGTCATAGGAATTTCTACTGATTTAGAGGAAGATGGGAATTTCCATACTGGATCAGACCTAGGGTCACTGTAATCCAGTTTCCTGCCTCCAACAGTGTCAGGAATCAGAACTAGCAGAACAGCCAGTCTCCAGGAAAACTAATGAGTAGCAAGGTGCCTGATTGGCTACAGCACCTGAATGGTGGGAAGAGTCACCAGATCAGCTGTTAAACCCAGCAGTTTGGTATCTTCTCAAAGCATTTCCTTATGGGTGTGACAGCTCCTGTGCCTGCTTACTCTCAGCCCCTGCCCCTGTCTTGGACCCAGCCCTGCCGCTACCTTGCCTCACTCCTGGTAATCCAGTTCTGAATGTTGGTTCCTATTCCTGGCTTCTGATGCCTCTTCTAAACCCTAGGTCTGACTCCTTTGACCATTAGGCCTGACTGTCCACTAACAGGTTTCAGAGGAGCAGCTGTTTTAGTCTGTATCCGCAAAAAGAAAAGGAGTACTTGTGGCACCTTAGAGACTAGCAAATTTATTTGAGCATAAGCTTTCATGAGCTACAGCATGCATCCGATGAAGTGAGCTGTAGCTCACAAAAGCTTATGCTCAAATAAATTTGTTAGTCTCTAAGGTGCCACAAGTACTCCTTTTCTTTTTGTCCACTAACAGTGGCCAGTTCCAAAGGAAGGTGCAAAACTTTCCACAGTAGACAGATGAAGAATAATCTGCCCCTCCGTAAAGACCCTGCCCCTAATTCCTAACTGAATCATGAAGTTTTATCTCTCTCCCCAAAATTTCTATTAGCATTACCTGTTCAATATCCTTGATTTCTATATATCCAAAGTTAGAAGAGTTAATGCTTAAAAAAAATGTGGAAAGGATGTAACCTTGCTCTTCAGAGATTAAGCCAATTCTCAGAAGTAGTTCTGTTGATTTCATGTGATTTATTCAACAATGTGCCTTTCCCCACTGACATTGTCGTATGTATCATAGTCCTCTGGAAAATAGGAATGACTTTGTCTAGCAGAGTGCAGTCCCCTTCCTGTCCCCACGGGATTGCCCTGTAGATTTGCAATGCCTCTGGGCCTGCCATATGCAGCAGTAAGGAGCACCTTACCCTTTCTGATTTCTCTTCAATACCACTTGCTGCCAAGGAAAGTTTAGAAGGGCTAGTTCTTTGCCTGGTTCCCTTTCAGGGTGAGAGATTCAGCTGGCTTCATATTTGCCAAAGATATCATTTACTTCTGATGCCACGTACTAAAGGCACTACACACAGGAGTGCTGGTAATAGACTATTTTTTTTTTCATTTTCTGGACTGGTTGCCTGATATGCATCAGATAAATAGAAGGTTTTTAACCCTATCATATGGCAGGAGCCAATATTTACTGACTCTGTTACATTGCTGTGACACAATCCTGTAGCAAGAGTCATCAAGATGTCTTATTAGGAAGTTACATCTTTTTCTCTTGGGCACTCTCCTCCTTGGGCATTTCCAGGTTAAAGCGTTTGCAGGCATCTACTCTGTAAATCAACTCAGAAACTGAAGCTGGTACTCCATTTGTTCAGCAGAGCATCTCAGCCAGGACACCAGTGATCTAGAATCTGCTTGATCTCCCTGTTGGTTTTCAGGTGGTGTTAAGATATTGGATTTGATTTATAGAGCCATAAGTGACTTGGGACCTGTCTTTGTGAGAGAACGTGTCTCTCAGCTGAGGTCAGTGGAAATGCTTCAGCTGGAGTGCCCGGGGTATATAATGACTCTGTCTTCCAAGATGCACTGCTGAGTATTCGGAGCCCCAGGCCAAGTAAACACTTAAACATGTGCCTAGCTTTAAGGACTTCAGTGGGACTCTTCACACACTTAACAAACTCATGGAGGAGAATTCCCAAGTGCACAGCCTCTGCATCAGATTACTATACCCTATTGTGAGGTAAAGTTCATTTCCCTATGCATGAGGACTGGACATAGAGTAGGGGGAGGAAAGAAGAAATCACCTTGTCTCTCCCCACCTTTTTGTAGCTCTCTGTGATTCTTGAGGAGTAAGACTGGAAAAAAATGGATGAATCCCTAAGAAAACATGCAATAATTCTGCTTGACCTTATGCGAAACAGGGAATGGGGTACTTGACACCCTACCTCTTTACACACACACACACTTTATAGGCTGGGCAGAATCTGTTCTTAAATAAACAAATACATATAACGAAAAGATGTCTCTTGAAGGATTAGGTGGGAAAGGCTACTAAGGTTGTAAGTGGCAATTAACTTATTTTAGAGGAGTTTCTCTCCTGACCGTTAGAGCTGAATTTTCATTTTTAAAATAATTTTTTGACAAAAAATTCTCATGAAAAAGGAGTGGTGTGTAAATTCTCATGAAAAAAAATCCCATTTTTTAACCTACTCTTCTGAGAATGAGCAATGGTGTCATGGTCCCAATGAGGCAGTCAGGACTAAGGGTCAGAGCAGGGGCAAACCTCAGGCTCTGGACCAATTCATAATCAGGTTCCAGGCCAAGGTCAATACCAAAGGTCCAAGTTTGAGTCAGATGTCAGGGTCTGGGTTAGGAGTCCAAGGTTAGGGATCCAATCAGGAGCCATGAGGCTGCTATCTGTCAGACCCCTTGAGACAGGACTTCCCACAGTCTTTGTCTTCAGCAGGTCATGGGGCCATGTGGAAGTGCGGTACAACTGCTACTGGGTGACATTATAGTGATGTCAGCAGCCAGGCAGGCCTGAGTTTGACTCATCAGGTCTTATAAAGGGATTTGGTATCCTGTTCCAGGAGGCCTGTATCTAATGGGTATCCTGAGTCTGTCAATGTTTTTATTTGTTTCACTCTTATTTAAATTTCTTTTAGCATCTTGATAAGTTCTGAGGTCACCGACAGTACTTAGACCTCAGTCATTACCTCAAATGACTCCAGTTTATGCTCATTTGATGTACGCAAACTCTTCTTAATTTTGAATTGTATTCTCTTTTTTATTACTTTGAAATGATTTATTAAGTAATTTTTTTTGTAGAACATTTTGGAAATTCATCCAGTAATTAACATCTCCATGAGCTTTTTGTATTTTCGCTTTGTCATCTTGTAAATATGGGCTTTTCCTTCTAACTGTGATTTTAGTTTGATGCATTGAATTAATATTCTTTGGAATGGCACTGTGGAGGACAGCAGTTCTGTGGCCTGTGGGACTCTCAGGTCCTGTGAGCACGAGTTGATGGTCTGCTGAGAAATGTTAGTTCACATAGTGCTAGTTGTTTCTCCTTGTTCCCAGCTGCTTCTATGGGCTTTTCAGCTCTTCCTCATCTAATTTATGTACATTTAGTTCCTCACCCATATTATAGTCCCCAGGGTATTCTTCTTGTTGAAGCTTCAACATCATACTTTGGATTCTAGGTGGCACTGAAGACACTTGCTTAAAAATAAACTTTCGAGCAGCTTGTGTGGGGGTCTTTTCTCTTGCATTGTGTTTTTGTGGCTCTTAAGACAATCAAACACAATTGACAGCAACTCCCTTTATTATCAGGGTGATGTTTTCTGTTGCTTAAGTACTTTTCTACAAATGCACTGATTGCTTTGCTATATTCAAATGACTGCATATGACTGCCAAACAGCCCTTTTAGGGATTACTTGTCCAGAGATAGCATAAGAATTAACTTTGCTGACTAGTTTAATATCCCTCTATTCTCTGTAAATCTGTTGTACACTGTAGAATGCCGAAGACTACAGCTGGTAGGACAAGAAGCAGTGAAAGCAGGGGTGGCTGCACTGAAGGGAAGGGGTATGACTGATGGTGACCAGCTGGGACCTTCCCTCCAGACAGCATTCTCCTGAACCCAGAACTGTGCAGGCTAGACTTCCCACACATACTCCAGGGCACTAAGACCCAGAGGATACATCCTCTTCCCATTACCATGTGGTGTTGTGGCAAAACCGCAGAAAATAGTCAGTAGGGTGACCAGACATCCTGATTTTATAGGGACAGTGCCGATATTTGGGGCTTTGTCTTACATAGGCGCCTATTACCCTCTACCCTCTGTCCTGATTTTTCACACTTGCTGTCTGGTTATGCTAACAGCCAGCCAGAGACTTGAGCTTGTAGAGGCAGAAGCAGCCAAAATAGGGACCCCTGGACTTTCCAGTCAAAACTGTAGAAAATTCTCTGACTTTTTCTGCCATGCACTGATTGCATGTTTGATCTAACCACCTCACAGTCTCTTCAAACTAAACTTCACTCCACACGTCCCTTCTACTCTCTCCTCCCCAGCACTCCACCTCCCTTCTCTTTTCTTTCCGTTTAGCTTAATCCTAACTAAGTAAACCCGCCACCCAAAAAACAAAGCACAATAAAATAAAATAATTGTGAATTAACAAGTCATTTGCCATTGTCACATTATTCACTCTACTCGTGCGTTCTAACTGTTCCCTCACCTTGTCTATCTTGTCTGTTTGGACAATATTGTCTCATTGTTACCCTATGCAGCCCTATCCGGTGCTGGGTAATGAGACATTAGAAATATTATTTTTTTTAACTGAATATAGTATTCTCCTCCCAAATAGCTTACATCTTTGGAAGACATTCTAGAATCTCTTGACTTGCTTTCTGTGCTCTCTGTATGTAATTATGTACAGCACACATCTTTTTAAAGTAGCTACTGGCTTGGTATGTCTTCAGTCCTAACCTAGGTTGTACATCAGTAGCTATTCTTTGAGAAGTAATTAAGTTATATGAACCTTTAAAAAAGTTTAATATTTACTCACCTTTGGGCTGTTATTTTATGGCTCACATTTGAATCAAGCCAGAAATAGCATCAAACATGTCATGGAGAAGACATGTAAACCAGTTGGTAGGCACTCATTCAGCAAAAGGCTTTACACCAACATAGGCTCTGACTTCTATGGGCTTGTGGGTGCTCAACCCTACTCTGCCCCTGGCCCCACCCCTCCCACCCCCATTCCAACCCCTTCCCTAAAGTCCCCGCCCCAACTTTGCCCCCTCCCTGACCCAATTCGACTCCTTCCCCAAATCCCTGCCCCGGCCCCACCTCCTCCCCTGGGCACGCCACATTCCCACTCCTCCCCCGTTCCTCCCGGAGATTGCTACAACTGTTTGGTGGTGGCAAGTGCTGGGAGGTAGGCGGAGGAGCGGAGATGTGGCGCGCTCTGGGGAGGAGGTGGAGGTGAGGTGAGGCGGGGCAGGGATCTTGGCTGCTGGTGTGTGCAGAGCAACCACTAATTTTTCCCTGTGGGTGCTCCAGCCTGGGAGCACCCATGGAATTGGCACCTAAATACACCAGTGATACCTGTTGAAAATACTGAACCTACAATACAGACACAGTCAATGACTGGTAATAGTACCAGTGAGCTTCACGTCCCTGTTTCTACTACAAGTGACACTGCTGAGGAGGAAGATGTCACAGATACAGCTACACCAGAAAGTACAGACACTGTTCCAGATACTGTTGGGATGTCTATGAATCATTATCTAGAGAGAAGTCATAAACCACCTCTCAGACTTAATTTGTAGCATGTTGTATATTATTGATAGTAATATATTTGTAATTTTTGTATGCTCTTATACACTGTAGGGGGAGGAATATGTACTATATAGGAAGTGGATGGTTTCCCTTTAAATAGTTTGGAAATGTTGTACTTGGTCTTCTTCCTATCTTCTATTGCTGTAGCCATCAGAACCCTGTCAGAACACCAGGTCTTGCATGTTTGTGTATAGTTAATAAACTTGGTTATTTGGAATCCAATTGTGTCTGTTTGGCTTCCCTGTACTATTAATGTTGTGTAGAGGAAAAGGACCATAACACTGTTTCTCTCATCTTTTTGCCATTTTCCATCTCTCTTAACAAGAACTTTACAGCAGATGCTGCCAAGAATTTTAATAACACAGACTGTGTTTCTGACCATCTTCCTTCATTTGGTCTCATCTTTAGAGGCTAGAATCATATTACTCTCTCTCTCTCCCCCGAACACTCAATTTGGAGTATGTACCATGCATGCCTTCCACTTGTATCAACAAAACAAACAAAAAACCCTCCACAGAGACCACAGTGCAGTTTAACAACCTGAAAAGCTATTCCCAAAACAGGCCAGATTGTGCCCATTAGGCCAATGCACTTATGTGAGTTCCAAGAGGCATTGCACACTGCCTCCCAGAACTACCTGCCTGCTACACCACCATTGAGGGGGGTCTCCCTTCCACAATAAGCCAGCTATTTAGGCTGTGTGTGACAAAGAGCCATGGCTCAGCTTTCTCCCTGCTGTCTTTGAGGCAGCTACCACCTCAGGTGTGCTAGCAGGGAACTGTCCCTGTACTTGAGAGAATGGATGTAACCATAGGTGGCCCCTTTGTGTGAGAGTTAAAAATGTTTGTGCCCTCCTCAGCACACCCATTCAGGGACCAGCTACAATCTGGCTCAGAGGTTTGACAGACCAAGGACACTTAGATTACCCAATGCATTGGAGTTTCTGATGGGGAATGAAACAGGACAGGTTAATTCTTTCGAATGCCCAAGCCCTGCCCAGTATTCTGCATGATTCCAGTAGGCTAGGAACCCATCTTATGTGACCACTTTAAATTTTTGACAGTGAATTCCGTTCAGAACTAGATAACTCATGTGCACATCATCAAAGCTATCTTAGCTCAGGACAGTCAGTTGTTGGGTGTTCCTGGCATGGAGTCCTGCCACCACTGATTCATGTGCATTTTTGGATGTCTGCTTATACTTATTCATATGGCTGGCACTAAGCACCTGCTTTTTGATAGGGGCAGTAGCAAAAGATGTTTTAGATGGATCAGCAGAAAAACACAGCAAATACAATCTCCCCTGAAAGCCCACAGTAGCACAGGTGCTGTGTGGCAAGAGTAGGAAAAGCAGTGGGTTAGAGTGGGGTACTGCTCCCAGAACTTCTGTTCTCCACAATGTGACATTCTACAGACCAGGACCTCTCCACCCTGCACCAAAACGCCACTGGAAGAATCTTCAGCCAGAGCTGAGATCTGTAGTGGGGCACAGCAGTGAGGGCATGCTAAGACAGCAGAGGACAGGAGTCAGGCTCTACCAAAACCTGCTCCAGAACAGCAATGAGCAATTAACAAGCCATGTCTCTATGGTCACCCTGATTCCTCTGCATGAATATATTATTTATGTCTCTATACTTCCCCTCCAAGCACACCACCACACACAGCTCTGCTCCCTTCCCCCATTCTCTGTCTTTGTTTGGTTAGACTAAACTCTTCTGGCCAGCGACTACTGCTTCCTATATGTACAGCACCTAGCACATGTCTATCACTGCCATATTAATGGTAAAGCCTTGCTTCTGTACCATCCCTAAAAAAGAATGGAAGTGCACATACCTTGCTAAAGTCGATGAACATACATTGCTGCGTAAGTGACAAAAACTCAGACATGGGAATTGGATGATACTATATTCCTGGCCGCAGGTAAGAGGTTACACGACATCTAAAACCTAAAGGGTGCAGAAGGTAATGCGAGAATGCATGCAACCTGACTGCACACCATGCATATCTTTGCACAGGGTGAGGACAAATGGAACTACTGCATATACATAAAAGAGAAATCAAGAGTCATAGGCCTACTCTAGGAATTTTCCCACCTGCTGTTGCTGTCACAGGTTCAGCTCCACCAGCGTTAGTAATTTTGTGGGCCCTAGCATGGATGGATCACTGGCAATTTTAATACTGTGCCAAGTAACCCACCTCACAGCAGGGTATTAAAAACATTGGTGTCAGCCATGAACAGTAAAGATTCCAGCATTGCTAATGCCAAAGGAGCTGAACTGGTGTTAGCATCAGCAGGAAAAGTAGACAGAGCCATGTTGTAAACTTGCCCTGAAAAGAGGACAACCAGTTTGCCAAATCCCAAGTAGACAACAGGAGATTTGCAGCACCCATGCAACTGGGGCAAAAGAAAACAAGCCACAGATTTTACCAGTGAGAAATAACCCTGATTAAATGGCACACAGCTGGTGCTAGCAGTACTGAAAAGAGGTCATCTGTCTTCTGTCCGCACTGAAGTTGAAACATTCAAGAGAATGCAGACCATGAGTATATGAACAGAAAAGCAGGGGAGATCTGTTTATTTTTTTGCTGGTGACCCACAATTTTGCCCTTTTCATTCTTATGAGAGAGAAATAGACATTTGAGACTAGAAAATAAAGGGATCTTGGGAAATCATTATCTGCTGCAATGGCATCAAAGAAGCAGTTTTGTAAGGCAAAGTACTAAAAATGAAGTGAGGTGTTGAGTCTTTAATTATCATGTGACTATTGTGGGGCAATTAATTTTATAGTCCTTGAACAAATGGGTGAAAACACCTTTAGTCCTCAGGAGAAAAAGCAGAGAAACTGCTTTTTAATCTACTTAACTGTATCTAATCCACAGGGTAGGAATCCACTCTGCTAAAATACCGTAAATGAGATGATGGAGTTGGAGCATGAAGGTATAACACAAAGAAAATGGGCACCATATTCTCTCTCAACATCTCAAGGGACAGATTCTGAATCCTATTTTTGCATGTCTAAGTTTCACTGCTCCCTTTTCTAAAAAAGTGTCTTGCCAGCATTCTATTCTATTCTATTCTATTCTATTCTATTCTATTCTATTCAGGTGCTTATACCACTCACATCCCCACAGTATCTGAACACCTTCCAATAGTACATTTAGCAACTTCACGAACACCTGTCACATGTGGCTTGTCCTCCCTCTCAAGCTCAACCCAGGGAGAGAACCGTGTGTGCAGTGAAGTGTTTTGTTTTGGTAGGGTTTTGATTTTTACAGTATGAAGCAGTCCCACATTGTTTTTGGAAAACATGCTTTTTTCTGTACATCCCATTTTTATATTAAGAGTTTAGATAATGCGAATAAGTCACAGAGATTATCAAATGCTGGTCTGCCATTTTGAAAACGCAAAAGTCACCTGGACAGCTACATAACTGATGATAGACACAAATCAGATACTTTGATGACCAAGGGATAATAACTATAAATACAAAATTGTACCTGGAATTATTTAGGCCTACAACCAGCAATGAAAGGTCCAGTGAAAACTGGGCTAGAATTTTGGCCATATGTCTCTATATAATCCTCTTGGACTACAACCCTGATAGCAAAAGGGGGAACTTTTGAATCAATCTTTTTTGAATTCATTGTCTTTAAGAGAGTTTACTTGAAATTCATCTCTCAATGGCATGCCACAAAGGAACATATCACCAAGAAGGGTCTGTCTGCACCCATTGAGTTGGGAAAGAAAGAAAAGCATTTGGAGTCCTCACTCAGATCTAAGGAAATCCTAATTTTAATTCTCTTGAGTGTTCTTTTCATTAGAAGGGTAAACTGCATTCATCTGTCAGCACTGTGAGGGCAATTGGGAGAGCATCTGTGATGAGTATCTTTTATAAACTCAATGCATAATTTAAATAATAGAACACAAAATTGGGTTGTTTTGTAGTAACATGAAATAAATACAGAGTTACTGCAAAATCTTAGAAAGAAATTTAACAACGTTGGTGTATAGATAGATACACATTATTTTAATGAATAATTTCTGTTAAAATGCAAAACAAAAGATATGGTACTGCTTCATAGACACACAAAACAAACACACAATCTGAACTCTGCTCCCTTTCTGATGCCAGGCCCTTGTTACATTCTTCTTTTGGGAGTGGAAAATATTGTAATACTTGCTTATAGAAATCAATGGATTTGTTGGAACACTGCAAGTAACAACTCCAGCACACAGAGGCAGGACTACATTTCCTACAACCTCTGCCCTCTCAATTAGACATAACATAAAATCAAAGCAAGACAACAATTTAGCACTAAGATACAGTTGGTAGTGGTGCTGACTACCGTGATCAATACAAAATTTGCCTAAACTGCAAGAAACTGGTTTTAGGAAATCCCATAATTCATGGCTAGCCTCCTGAATTATGGTTGCAAAGCTGGAAACAAAAAAGAAAAGCATATCTCCAGTTTGATTTAAAGTGCCAAAGTTGTTTTGCATTATTTATAGATTTATTCTCGAGTTGAAAAACAGTGCTAGTTACTAAAAATAAAAGACCAGTATCTCACTAGCATTTTAAGAAGATTGTTATAGGTATGGGTATATTTTATTATTCTTTTTTGCACAATCTGATATACAGTAGTTGCCAGCATCACATAGATAAGAATTTGGGACTTTTTGTGTGATCATACCTTTGAAACAGAGACACAAGAAACGCAAAACACTGACTCAATACCCCTGAAGCCCCAAGGCAAAGGCTTGCTGATGAAGATATATTATTTGTGTTGCTGTGGTGCTCAGAAATGCAAGCATTGTAAGGTTTAATTTTCTTTTCCCACATAAGACTTACAGGACTTTCAAGATATTTGAAGAGGAAGCAAGTTATTTGATTTCTGTCTTCAGAAAAAAAATAAAGGTGATTCAGAAGAAGTATTCTGTATTCATCTTAGAGTATGCCCCTATAAATACTGCAAAAAAGTACAAAGGGATGAATAGACTATTATCTAAACAGTCCTATTATTTTACAAGTGTAATTATTCTATGAATGCTGTAAGAAATTCCTATCATGGAGGCTCATTATATCAGTAATACAAGAAGAGTCCCTTTAAAGATGCAACAAATGTCTGCAACAAAACAGTTCTCCAAAAAGCACAATGGAAGTATACCATGACATAAAGCAAAACTGAATGATCATCATACAGTTCCTATTTTTTGTTTCTGGACCCACAAACTTCCAAAACTTTTAATAAAGTATTGCAGTTCCTTTAAAACTGCAACATACCATATATATAACTGACAGAATCAAAATTGCAACTCATTCATAAATCTTTGGATGAAAACATCAAGTTCAGGATATGTTATCTCCTCATTTGTTTGGATTTTTTGTTTTGTTTTGTTTGTTTTGTTCCCCCCATTTAAATAAATAAAGGGAGAAACTTTCATCTAAAGACTCACTTAAATCGTCTGAAGTCGTATATTTATTGCTTTTGAACCGTCAGCTTTTAGAAAATGAGATGAGTCTCGTGTTACCTTCCCCACCTTTTAATATGCAGTATCAAGTCATATGAAAGTGCCAAAATTAGCACTGTCATTCTCTGTGTTGCCCATTAGTTTTACTGTAACAAGAGCTAGTGAAAGACTCAAAAATATACCCCGGTGGTATCTTTATAACAGAACAGTCTTCTATTATGTTTCATCCTAACCTCACTTGAATACAAATTCAATATATATTTTTCCTTAGCAAAGAATAAATACATTTTGAGGATCAGTAATACATCGAAACACAGCATAAATAAAGCTGTGATTTGTTGTTTTCTACATTTTCTACCTCTTATGCTAGTGAAAATCACCAAAAGAAAGAGAAAATGCACCTTCCCCAGCATTATTCACATTGCAGTAGACACCACAATTTTGTACTTACAGATCTTAACAGTGAAATGTCTCAGGATCTTTACAATTTTCTGCAGAACTGTTTCAAGCTCTCAGCAAGCCACACTGTTCATCCAGGCAGAACCAAGCTGTATGGAATGTCTATGCAGCTGGGAGATAATGGAACTATTTTCCCAGCTGGGACTACGAGCCTTTTATCCACTGAGTGTTGCGTATCTCTTCACTGGTACTACTCATGAAATACACTGCTTTCTTGCTGTATTCGTGACAGGACCCACACGATTTGTGTTTGAATCACATGCACACATAGCCGCTACGGCTTTTGAATATTCTTATCTGGAAATCTTGTACATATAAAAATCAGCTCTCTACTAATCATCGTTCATGCAAGCTGAGAGAGCAAAAGCACAGCTTTCACACCAGTAGCATTTGTTTGCAGTGTTGTAGTTGTGCATGAAAGATTAAATTTTTTTCATACAGATATTAGCGCCTGTCAGGTAATCAGAAAAACCCTCTTCTTGAAAACTGGGTCACTAACCAGTAGTAGATTTAGAACAGGAGTGGAAATAATTTGGTTTGTTTCCTGATCCCACAACTGCTCTGTGCACTACATAAGATTAAGGTTGTAGGAAGTCTGTCTGGACTTAGATTACATTCTAACACAAGGTGTCTTCATGAAACATTTAAATAACCCTTCTGTGCTTTGTATATTTAAAAAAAAGATAGACTTGCTTGTCTAAAGTAATGCATAACCAAATTCTATTTATTAATAAACTTCAAAACCACCCTGATTTCCACTATTCTTTTTGGGATTGTTCCAGTGGAGTGGCCAAGAGCTGAGGATGCTTCTACTTTAGTTAGTAAATTATTTGTATTCACAGGAGAGGGACATGGAAATGGCAGGTTACAGAACATTTTTGCCGGAAGAAGTGCATTGTTTCACAGCTATTGCTTCACCAAACCAGTTTAAGGTAATCCCCATGTAAATCCATTAGTTTGTAATGGGATTAATTGCACGCCTGCCTGAGCAATAAGACGTCAAAAGGAAGTGAAAGTCAGACAGCAACAGACATTCACATGCCAAAAAGACCAAAGTGACATGCTGATAAATAAAACAGAGGGAATGTTTTATTTTGTTTAGATCATTTGGATTGATTCCAGTAATTAACATAAAACATACATGAAAAGACCAGTTCAAGCTTCTAGCATAACTCTACTGACTTTGGTGAATTTACAGCAAATTTAATTTGTCCCTTTTTTAGTGTAGTCAACTCGATGGTGCCATATAGGTGAACTTAGGATCACTTTGACAGCAGGTATCTCACAATTATGTGTCATGCACACTGAAATCTACATAATAGCTGGTGTTGCTGTGGACCATTGCCGTCTACAGAATGGAATGCCACACCAGGCAGCGACAAGCCCTTAGTCTACATAAACCTTTATATGACAGTACTGTGGCTAACATCAATTCAGCTCAGCTGGCCATATCATGGGGTTTTGAAGATGTTCCTGGGTAAGGACTGAAGTAAGGGGATCACATTGGTGGGGGAAGGGTGATGGAAGCAGCATCCCCAAAAGGAGAAGAGATTCACCTACTCTTTCTGGTTTGAAGAAGCCCTCTGCCACACATGCAGGGAGGAAGACTGGTTCTGTGGTTAAAGCTTTAGCCTACTACTCTGGTGAACCAAGTTCCATTCTTTTCTCTCCCACAGACTTCTTGTGTGACCTTGTGCAAATCCCTTAGTCTCTGTGCCTGTAAAATGTGGATAATTGTACTCTCTTAGCTCATTGGGGGTGCTGTAAGACTACAACCACTAAATATAGTTAATCACTCAGGTACCATGGGGCTTGTATAAATACCATAGACACAGTAGGGTGTGTCCACCATTGTCCAATGTGGTGATAACTCCATCTCCTATTTCAATATCCTTTTAACTACTCTTCCTAATTTCTAACACAATATTTTGCAGTTCTACCATACCTTCCATTTGAGGATCTCAAATTTATTTTCACACAGTTAATTAAACCTTTCAATACCCAGTGAATTAGGTAAATAATATTATTAATAGTGCTATATTTAATTAGGGAGGAAATTCTAATGGATTTTTTGTAATTTATCACCAAAATTCTTCTTCTAAAGAATGTGGGTATCTTTTCTAAGTTATATAAAAAAGAAAAATCAAAATGCAGAAGCAAATACCTGCAATGTAGTAAGTTGGTCATCTTGCTACAAAACAAAAATTAAAAATGAAATCGTTTCTGTGGTTTGAGATAAGTCCCCTCAAAACAAATGGTGTTGTCTAGTAAGTGGTCTATATTGCTGGACAGGAACCGGATATTTCATTTAATGGAAAAACTGGGGATTTCTCTTTTTTTTCCTGCATTTTTCAGCAGAAAAGAACTTCCTTCAGAAAATTTCCAACCAGATCTAATTGTGTGTTAAAAATGTCAATAGAAAAAAAACACAAAAATCCATTATATTCTCCTACCCATGCTATACTTTCAGAAATCTAAAACCCTTGCAAGAAGTTTCTCAGAAAATGAAAATGCACCTATTATATTTATAAACTACTTTTCACTTCTGTTAACATGTTGTATAATACTCACTGCATTACAAAATAACCAAGAAAAGTGAACTCAAAAAAGGATTTCAATGGGATTTCTCCAGCAAATCACGGGAGACAGCAAATCACTAGTGTGTGTATATATATATATACAGGGAAGAGTTTTATCAGCTTAAATCTAGTAGAATGCCGATATGACTAAAAATGTCACAGTGAAATCTAGCGTATGAATTGAAAGATAGGAATTAGAAGGTTTTAGTCTGATGAGTTCGTTGAGAAAACTTTTGAATGTCTGGAAGATAGTCTCTGCTGCCCCATTTTCTTTGTAAAAAGAAGAGATTTCTCAGTCTCAGATTGCTGGAACACATGAAATGGTCAACACAAACCCATGTAACTGATCCAGCCTATCTATATTAGTTCGGGAATCTTTAACCAGTCAGGTTTATTGAAATTAACTGCAGATGACTCCAGTGTTTTTATCACAAAATAAAGAAAAGGATAAAGAGAAAGAAGGAGAAAGTGTTGTCCAGTACCAAGAATCTGAGTTAGGAACCAGAGGCAGAACTGAGAAAAAAACTCAGAATTCCCCTTGGGCAGCATCATGGCCTTTCTATAATTGATGTTTTCCCCTCAGTAAAAAAGTGAATTATAGAAAAGCTGTGATGCTGCCAAAGGTATACATATCACAGCCAATACACCGGCAAAAAGGAATAACTTTTTCATTCTTACTTCTGATGTTTTTTTTTTTAAGGGTTGGGCTTTCAGTTTTTCCATCTCCTCTTCAATATGTCAGATAGAAACATATAATATTTGTATCTTAAAATAATGTACTAAATCACTCAAAATGTGAGATGCAGACTGTCATATCAAATCTAAAGATGTTTCAGGCAAGTTCATAAAGTGTATTAGATCAAGGATTTTATATCAGCTATACTTATTTCTGATGGAATCCTGCAATGTAGCATTCAAGCCAGTTCCGTGGCTTGAAACTAGTGGTTTGACTGCCAAGCGGCAGTGAATAATAAGGGCAAGATTCTTTTTGCTGTACTCACTTTGAATAATACCAATCATTTCAAAAGCACAACTCATATAGAAAATTTCTATTCCCTGTGAACAAAGGCATCAGAATCTGGGCCAGGATATGTTTTTTTGTTTTCGTTTTGGCAGTGCCATCTACTGGTTGGAAGCTGAATTATTAAACTACCAATTACTATTTAGGAGTTATACTGTCTGTATGGTTTTTATTATTGTAAGGTTCTTGTTGATCCTAAACTAGTTACTTGGGCAACACTGAAAGTGGGTTCTACAGGTCCTGTCCTGTACTCCTTACACAGGCAAAACTCAGTTCAAGCATAGCTTTTAGTAAAATTAGACTCCATCGCTGCCAGTTAACAAGACTGAGTTTACAGAAAACATATTTTAAAACAATGTTTTTTAAAAAAAAATTCCTAACACATGAGAAGCATAAGTGCAGAAAGAGCCACAGGGTCAATGAATGGGAAATTGGTTTTCTTGCAATCATAGTACCTTTCCTAGAATCTAAAATGGGAACTATTTTTACAGAATTAACAGCTATGGTTAAACTAGATTTGTGATTTTCATCAACAGTTTTGACAGACAGAGATAAAAACCATTTAATAATTACGGTGGACATATGGTTGTTCTGTTTACTAATATAATTTCTAATCAGTTTCCCGTTTGTAATAATAATATTCCTTTTTTAAAATTAAAGTTCTATGGTGTGTGTTATGCAGGAGGTCAGAATATCTTCATGGTTCCTTCTAGCCTTCATATCTATGAAAAAATACCTTTCAGAATGAAATGCAGTGCTCACCAGTAAAAAGTTATTATTTTCCTATAGATATCACATAGTGGTTTCTGAAACTTTATAACCTTTCTCTGTGCTTTTTAAATCCTTGACTTAATTTGTCCTGAGTCCTGGTAAGTGTATATGGAGTGAATAGGAACAGAAAATGGTTGAAATATGAACATTATGTCAGTGAGACTTGACAGTCTTTTTATCATCAAAAATGGAAGCTGGACTTTTGAAATTAATGAGATTTCATGGTCTTTTTTATGCCTATATTGTAAAAGTCCCTCTTTATACAGAGCTTTATATTGGTGAATATGTGGACAACATACACAATTTACAGTAAATATTTATAAATTGTGTATTCTTATAAAGTGAAAACTAATAGTAATATGAAGTCAATGGATCTATGCCAATTTACAACAGATAAGGATCTGGTGCAAAGGCTTAACAAGTTAAATAAAAAATAAAAAATATATATAAGTGATTTAATTTATTAGTGAAAAATGTAACATAGCTTGTCAGAAGAGCTAAAAAGGAGAACAAAAATAGTTTAGATGATTCCAACGCAAAAGAAATCAGATGCAGAATGAACAATAACTTGTTCAATTTTCTTCAGGTCATTATGCTGTCAAGTAATGGTGGTTCATTTCTGCTTGGTTTGGCATAACAATTAAATGTCTTGCATGTTAGTTTTAATTTAAATGTCCTATGTGCAGCTCATCTATATAGTTCAAATCTTTGATGAGTTTGTGTGTGGGGGAAGTATAGAGTATTCATTAATATGCATTCTATTTCAAATACCACATTAAGTTTCAGAAAATAAAACCTCAGAATTCAATAAATGCAATATGATTCAAAGTTCAACCTTAACTCTGTCCACTTGTGTTTCTGTCCTAAAACAGTCTTACTTTTTATCAAACTATTTGCCAGTTAATATAATGTGTCAGTTATTCTTAGAGTGTTTTATGTTAAAGTTGGTTGGCATCTTTCAAAATTTAAATGAAAATCTGACAAAAACATTTTAAATTATATTTTTTGTGAGTGCCATGTAAAAGATGGGGGGAACAGTCTCTTGTAATGCTAAATTGTGACAGGTTACTGCAGCCAGGAAATGAAGATCAGTCTTTTGCCAGCACCTGTGCATATTACACTCTGATCAAATCCCAGAGTTTATTACATTCAGATTGTTCTGTTTAAAGAGATGTGGAGCAGGTTTACAGATGGCTTGGCCCTTCTAACGTGCACATTCACTGATATCTACAGGGAAATCGCATGAGTCAGACAGCTGCAGTGGCACAGGAGCTAGCAAACAGAGCTCTAAACAGGGGAGTTTGAGTGGGAGTTCTGTTGGAGGAGAAGGTATTTGTACTTGGTTTTGTATTTGTAGTATTTGTATGTGTAGAGGCTTGTAGGGGCTTTGTGCTGGGAGAGAAGCTGAGCCCTGATTAGGGGGCAGGGCTTCTCTAATTAGGGGTCCTATAAAGGTATCCAGCCTCTCAGGCAGCAGCATAGGAGCCAGCAAATGGAGCTGTAAACAGGGGAGTTTGAGCAGGAGTTTGTATTGCGGTGCTTGTTTTTGCTGTGGGGGGTGGTCTTTTGGTGTGCCTTGTGTTTCCCAGATTAACAGGATTTAGGTGGGAAGGCTATGACAGATCATAGAATCATAGAATCATAGAATATCAGGGTTGGAAGGGACCCCAGAAGGTCATCTAGTCCAACCCCCTGCTCAAAGCAGGACCAAGTCCCAGTTAAATCATCCCAGCCAGGGCTTTGTCAAGCCTGACCTTAAAAACCTCTAAGGAAGGAGATTCTACCACCTCCCTAGGTAACGCATTCCAGTGTTTCACCACCCTCTTAGTGAAAAAGTTTTTCCTAATATCCAATCTAAACCTCCCCCATTGCAACTTGAGACCATTACTCCTCGTTCTGTCATCTGCTACCATTGAGAACAGTCTAGAGCCATCCTCTTTGAAACCCCCTTTCAGGTAGTTGAAAGCAGCTATCAAATCCCCCCTCATTCTTCTCTTCTGCAGACTAAACAATCCCAGCTCCCTCAGCCTCTCCTCATAAGTCATGTGCTCTAGACCCCTAATCATTTTCGTTGCCCTTCGTTGTACTCTTTCCAATTTATCCACATCCTTCCTGTAGTGTGGGGCCCAAAACTGGACACAGTACTCCAGATGAGGCCTCACCAGTGTCGAATAGAGGGGAACGATCACGTCCCTCGATCTGCTCGCTATGCCCCTACTTATACATCCCAAAATGCCATTGGCCTTCTTGGCAACAAGGGCACACTGCTGACTCATATCCAGCTTCTCGTCCACTGTCACCCCTAGGTCCTTTTCCGCAGAACTGCTGCCGAGCCATTCGGTCCCTAGTCTGTAGCGGTGCATTGGATTCTTCCATCCTAAGTGCAGGACCCTGCACTTATCCTTATTGAACCTCATTAGATTTCTTTTGGCCCAATCCTCCAATTTGTCTAGGTCCTTCTGTATCCTATCCCTCCCCTCCAGCGTATCTACCACTCCTCCCAGTTTAGTATCATCCGCAAATTTGCTGAGAGTGCAATCCACACCATCCTCCAGATCATTTATGAAGATATTGAACAAAACGGGCCCCAGGACCGACCCCTGGGGCACTCCACTTGACACCGGCTGCCAACTAGACATGGAGCCATTGATCACTACCCGTTGAGCCCGACAATCTAGCCAGCTTTCTACCCACCTTATAGTGCATTCATCCAGCCCATACTTCCTTAACTTGCTGACAAGAATGCTGTGGGAGACCGTGTCAAAAGCTTTGCTAAAGTCAAGAAACAATACATCCACTGCTTTCCCTTCATCCACAGAACCAGTAATCTCATCATAAAAGGCGATTAGATTAGTCAGGCATGACCTTCCCTTGGTGAATCCATGCTGACTGTTCCTGATCACTTTCCTCTCCTCTAAGTGCTTCAGGATTGATTCTTTGAGGACCTGCTCCATGATTTTTCCAGGGACTGAGGTGAGGCTGACCGGCCTGTAGTTCCCAGGATCCTCCTTCTTCCCTTTTTTAAAGATGGGCACTACATTAGCCTTTTTCCAGTCATCCGGGACTTCCCCCGTTCGCCACGAGTTTTCAAAGATAATGGCCAAGGGCTCTGCAATCACAGCCGCCAATTCCTTCAGCACTCTCGGATGCAATTCGTCCGGCCCCATGGACTTGTGCACGTCCAGCTTTTCTAAATAGTCCCTAACCACCTCTATCTCTACAGAGGGCTGGCCATCTCTTCCCCATTTTGTGATGCCCAGCACAGCAGTCTGGGAGCTGACCTTGTTAGTGAAAACAGAGGCAAAAAAAGCATTGAGTACATTAGCTTTTTCCACATCCTCTGTCACTAGCTTGCCTCCCTCATTCAGTAAGGGGCCCACACTTTCCTTGGCTTTCTTCTTGTTGCCAACATACCTGAAGAAACCCTTCTTGTTACTCTTGACATCTCTTGCTAGCTGCAGCTCCAGGTGCGATTTGGCCCTCCTGATATCTTTCCTACATGCCCGAGCAATATTTTTATACTCTTCCCTGGTCATATGTCCAACCTTCCACTTCTTGTAAGCTTCTTTTTTATGTTTAAGATCCGCTAGGATTTCACCATTAAGCCAAGCTGGTCGCCTGCCACATTTACTATTCTTTCGACTCATCGGGATGGTTTGTCCCTGTAACCTCAACAGGGATTCCTTGAAATACAGCCAGCTCTCCTGGACTCCCTTCCCTTTCATGTTAGTCCCCCAGGGGATCCTGGCCATCTGTTCCCTGAGGGAGTCAAAGTCTGCTTTCCTGAAGTCCAGGGTCCGTATCCTGCTGCAGATACGGAGGCAGCTGTGGGAGTGACTCGTGTAGTGGAAGGGAAGTGTGGTATGTACATGATCCTGGAGGGGGGACCTGGTAAGAGTTTTTTCAGCATGAAATGCCATCTGATAGAGCTGTTGGAGGAAAAGATCCAAGGTTTGGAGATGCAGGTGGAAAGTCTCGTTGAGTTTAGGAAGGGGTTTGAGCAGATGATGGAGCAAAGATATGAGGTATCTGAAGGGAAAAGCTCAGACTCACGGATGGAAGCAGGGCTGGGGAATTTTGAGGGGAGACTGGGTGAGGAAAGTGGTCAGTGGAAACATGTGACTAAAAGAATCAGGCAGAGGAAAAGATGGGCTAGTGAAGGAGAAATAGAGCTTAGGAACAGGTTTGCAGAGTTGGAAAACAAAGAAGGGGCTCAGCAGGTAGTCACTGAAGGTGGAAGGACAAGGAAGAAGAAAAGAGCAGCTAGTCCTATAGGAAAAGGGGAAGAGTCAAGGGAGACTACACCAAATATGAGCCCCAGGAGGATACAGGATGGGTTGAAGAGGATTATAAAGGAGAATAGGAATGGAAAGAACTTGCAGCCAGAGGGAACAGGGGAGAGCCTGGAGAATAGCACCGTCACCAGGAAAAGGCAGGTCTATGTGATCGGGGACTCTTTATTGAGAAGAATAGACAGGCCTGTAACTAGAGCTGATCCAGAGAATAGAAGGGTGTGCTGTCTTCCAGGTGCTAAGATACGGGATGTAGACCTGAGGTTGAAAAGGATCCTAAAGGGAGCGGGAAAGAATCCCCTAATTATCCTTCATGTGGGAACAAATGATACGGCTAGATTCTCGCTGGAAAGTATTAAGGGAGACTATGCTAGGCTGGGGAAGATGCTTTAGGAAATCAAGGCTCAGGTGATCTTTAGTGGGATTCTGCCTCTTCCTAGAGAAGGGCAAGAAAGGTGTGACAAGATTATGATGCTCAACAGATGGCTTAGGCAGTGGTGCTATAAGGAGGGCTTTGGGATGTATGGCCACTGGGAGGCATTCATGGACAGAGGACAGTTTTCTCGGGATGGACTTCATCTGAGTAGGGAAGGAAATAGACTTCTAGGATGGAGGCTGGCACAACTGATAAAGAGAGCTTTAAATGAGGAATTTTGGGGAGATGGTTGGGAGATGTCCAGGTAATCTCCACGCCGGATTTTAGCACTGAGAGGGAAGAAAACGAAGTAGGAAAGGATACAGCCGTGGGTAAGAGAATGTATATAAGGAGGAAGGGCAGTGTGGATACCAGTCTAATAGGTTATACTGTAGAATGACTGTGCCTAATAGGGTACAAAATGTGAGTGAGGCCAAACAGCAAAAATTAAGATGTGTGTACACCAATGCGAGGAGCGTAGGTAACAAAATGGAGGAACAAGAGCTACTGGTGCAGGAAGTGAATCCAGATGTTATAGGAATAACAGAAAAATGGTGGAATAATAGTCATGACCGGACTACAGGTATTGAAGGGTATGTGCTGTTTAGGAAAGACAGAAATAAAGGTAAAGGTGGTGGAGTAGCATTGTATATCAATGATGAGGTAGAATGTAAAGAAATAAGAAGGTATACAATGGATAAGACAGAGTCCATCTGGGCAAAAATTACGTTGGAGAAGAAAACTAGTAGAGCCTCCCTATGATAGTGCTTGGGGTGTGCTATAGACCACCGAGATCTAATCTGGATATGGATAGAGCCCTTTTTAATGTTTGTAATAAAGTAAATACTAATGGAAACTGCGTGATCATGGGAGACTTTAACTTCCCAGATATAGACTGGAGGACCAGTGCTAGTAATAATAATAGGGCTCAGATTTTCCTAGATGCGATAGCTAATGGATTCCTTCATCAAGTAATTGCTGAACCGACTAGAGGGGATGCCATTTTAGATTTGGTTTTGGTGAGTAATGAGGACCTCATAGAAGAAATGGTTGTAGGGGATAATCTTGGTTCAAGTGATCATGAGCTAATTCAGTTCAAACTGAATGGAAGGATTAACAAAAATAAATCTGCAACTAGGTTTTTTGATTTCAAAAGGGCTGCCTTTCAAAAATTAAGGAAATTAGTTAGGGAAGTGGATTGGACTGAATAATTTATGGATCTAAAGGTAGAGGAGGCCTGAGATTACTTTAAATCAAAGCTGCAGAAACTATTGGAAGCCTTTATCCCAAGAAAGGGGAAAAAATTCATAGGCAGGACTTGTAGACCAAGCTGGATGAGCAAGCATCTTAGAGAGGTGATTAAGAAGAAGCAGAAAGCATACAGGGAGTGGAAGATGGGAGGGATCAGCAAGGAAAGCTATCTTATTGAGGTCAGAACATGTAGGGATAAAGTGAGACAGGCTAAAAGTCAGGTAGAGTTGGACCTTGCAAATGGAATTAAAACCAATAGCAAAAGGTTCTATAGCCATATAAATAAGAAGAAGTGGGGCCGCTAAACACTGAGGATGGAGTGGAGGTTAAGGATAATCTAGGCATGGCCCAATATCTAACAAATACTTTTCCTCAGTCTTTAATAAGGCTAAAGAGGATCTTGGGGATAATGGTAGCATGACAAATGGGAATGAGGATACGGAGGTAGATATTACCATATCTGAGGTAGAAGTGAAATTCAAACAGCTTAATGGGACTAAATCGGGGGGCCCACATAATCTTCATCCAAGAATATTAATATTAATATTTGGCACCTGAAATTGCAAGCCCATTAGCAAGAATTTTTAATGAATCTGTAAACTCAGGAGTTGTACCGTATGATTGGAGAATTGCTAATATAGTTCCTATTTTTAAGAAAGGGAAAAAAAGTGATCCGAGTAACTACAGGCCTGTTAGTTTGACATCTGTAGTATGCAAGGTCCTGGAAAAAATTTTGAAGGAGAAAATAGTTAAGGACATTGAAGTCAATGGTAAATGGGACAAAATACAACATGGTTTTACAAAAGGTAGATCGTGCCAAACCAACTTGATCTCCTTTTTTGAGAAAGTAACAGATTTTTTACACAAAGGAAACGCAGTGGATCTAATTTACCTAGATTTCAGTAAGGTGTTTGATACCGTGCCACATGGGGAATTATTAGTTAAATTGGAAAAGATGGGGATCAATATGAACGTTGAAAGGTGTATAAGGAATTGGTTAAAGGGGAGACTACAACGAGTCCTACTGAAAGGTGAACTGTCAGGCTGGAGGGAGGTTACTAGTGGAGTTCCTCAGGGATCAGTTTTGGGACCAATCTTATTTGATCTTTTTATTACTGACCTCAGCACAAAAAGTGGGAGTGTGCTAATAAAGTTTGCAGATGATACAAAGCTGGGAGGTATTGCCAATTCAGAGAAGGATTGGGATATAATACGGGAGGATCTGGATGACCTTGTAAACTGGAGTAATAGTAATAGGATGAAATTTAATAGTGAGAAGTGTAAGGTTATGCATTTAGGGATTAATAACAAGAATTTTAGTTATAAGCTGGGGACACATCAATTAGAAATAATGGAGGAGGAGAAGGACCTTGGAGTATCGGTTGATCATAGGATGACTATGAGCTGCCAATGTGATATGGCTGTGAAAAAAGCTAATGAGTTTTTGGGATGCATCAGGAGAGGTATTTCCAGTAGGGATAAGGAGGTTTTAGTACCGTTATACAAGGCACTAGTGAGACCTCACCTGGAATACTGTGTGCAGTTCTGGTCTCCCATGTTTAAAAAGGATGAATTCAAACTGGAACAGGTACAGAGAAGGGCTACTAGGATGATCCGAGGAATGGAAAACTTGTCTTATGAAAGGAGACTCAAGCAGCTTGGCTTGTTTAGCCTAACTAAAAGAAGGTTGAGGGGAGATATGATTGCTCTCTATAAATATATCAGAGGGATAAATACAGGAGAGAGAGAGGAATTATTTAAGCTCAGTACCAATGTGGACACAAGAACAAATGGGTATAAACTGGCCACCAGGAAGTTTAGACTTGAAATTAGATGAAGGTTTCTAACCATCAGAGGAGTGAAGTTTTGGAATAGCCTTCCAAGGGAAGCAGTGGAGGACAAAAGATCTTTCTGGCTTTAAGATTAAACTTGATAAGTTTATGGAGGAGATGATATGATGAGATAATGTGATTTTGGTAATTAATTGATCTTTAAATATTCATGGTAAATAGACCTAGTCCCCTGAGATGGGATATTAGATGGGTGGGATCTGAGTTACGCAGGAAAGAATTTTCTGTAGTATCTGGCTGGTGAATCTTTCCCATATGCTCAGGGTTTAGCTGATTGCCATATTTGGGGTTGGGAAGGAATTTTCCTCCAGGGCAGATTGGAAGAGGCCCTGGAGATTTTTTGCCTTCCTCTGTAGCATGGGGCATGGGTCACTTGAGGGAGGATTCTCTGCTTCTTGAAGTCTTTAAACCACGATTTGAGGACTTCAATAGCTCAGACATAGGTGAGGTTTTTCGTAGGAGTGGGTGGGTGAGATTCTGTGGCCTGCATTGTGCAGGAGGTCAGACTAGATGATCAGAATGGTCCCTTCTGACCTTAGTATCTATAAATCTATGAGTCGAAGGCATGTCTGGAGGGCTGTGTTATTTGTATGTTAGATCAATACCTCTGCACTAACCCTTCCCACCGTCCACCCCCTCCACACACATGCTTCATGGCAAAATGATTCCCTGACAGCAACTATCCCAAAATAGCCCCTCCTTTAAGATTCTGTTATGCAGAGGCAGAAATCAATATAAGGCAATACTTACAAGGCTCAACATCAACTCACACTGCATATTCTCCACCAACTACAGAGAGGGTGATCCTGTGAGAAAATGCTTTGTCTTCACTCCATCATTCCAGCCACATCCCAGTGTCACAGTGCCCTGATCACTTAGGGATCCTGAGGTGTTATTTCCATGATTATCCAGGAAGAAGGGTGGTGCATGTGGTGAAGCTGATGATCACCCATTTCTCACAAGCCTTTGTGCTCTTTTGTAACTTACTTTCTCTCCTGTCCAGCTGAAGAAAACATAGAGCTGCATCACATCCATTTTAAACTATTTTTCTCATCTCTATAAAGTCTAAATATTGGTACTCTGTGGCAATTCTCAGAACTGGGAGGCACCTCATCAGTTTTGTCTGTGGATAAGCTCCCTCAAACCACCATCATCTGGCAGCACAAGCAACATCTTCCAGCCTCCTCAAATCTCGCTCTTTCTGTACAGATTAGCAACAGGTACATACCATTCCCCAGGTCTTCCAAGTGCCCCTCTGGAGTGCTCAGTCCCTGTTCCACCGAACACTCACAGTACTCTTAGATTATCTGTTCCCAAAGGAATAGTACACACCAGCTAGTAAGATTAAACTCAGGATCACCCTTGCTTAACACAGACACACGCACACATATATATGGGTGATAACAAGAATAAGTTTATTATCAAAGAACAGAGATTCAAATGATAGAGCCTAAGAATATTGGAAACAAGTGGTTACATATAAAACAAAATTATAACATGCTTTCTAGAGACCACACTTAACTAACAAGGCATTCCCCTATCTCCCACAAAATAGCTTATCCCAAGTTCTTTCCCTGGCATTTTCAACCAGGTTGATTGAGATCACTTCTCATAAGATCAACCCTACTGGCAGCTTCTTATCACAGATTGAAGGAATACCTGGCTGAGGACTTTACCTTTCTGTTTGAAACACTGCACTGAGATGGTTGAGTAATAAAACAAGATCAAGTTTATTAACAAAGAACAAGAGATACTAAGCAGTAGGAATTGGGATAGAAATGGTTAGAAACCCACAAAAAAGAAAATAAATAATGTATAAGATGAAAACCTAATTTAACAAACTAGAGTATTTTGTTCAAAGTAGATTTTCTCATCACAGTTGTTCTTCCAGCACGGCTGGCCAGTTCTTAACCAGGATACAATAGTGGCGGTGCCCCCCATAAAGCTTTATGGAAATATGCTTGTGGATGACATAACTGGAGTATGTTTTATGCTACATATGCCAGGTAACATATCTCTGTAAAGGTTATGATCTACTGAATACATTTCTCCTATTTGTATGCATGTATCATTTTTGTACTTGAAGTTATGAATATTGGCTGCATACTTGCTTGATTTCTAAGTAAGCTTTATAGGGCATTTGGTTAGCTTCTTTAGAAAGCAATTTGCAAAGTTAAGTGCCCAGTCAAGAAGCACTTAAGGAACAATGGATCTTGGAATGCTCCAACACACATAAAAAGTCTACTAGAGGACGTTCAAGGTAGCATGTGAACTATGGCTGCTACCTGTAGTTCTGAGTCATTCAGGGACATCTGACTGTCCCATGTGACTCCAAAACTCCACATTGTAGCTGGGATTCTACACAGGGGGAGGGAAGGGTGTCCATCCACAAAAGAAAGTCTATTTAAACTCTGGGGAGAGCCCTCCATTTTGTCTTCAGCTGGTTAAAGAGAGAGCCTCTCTACTCCCAAGGATACCTGAAAAAAACTGGAACAAAGGACAGTAACTACAGGGGGTATGAGTGATTGCTGGACCCAGACTAGAAGGAAACTAGTCTGTAAAAGGAAGCTTATTGGAACTGGTGAGATTTTTATCTTTATTCAGTTTTCTTAGACACAAACTTGCGTGTTCTATTTTATTTTTCTTTGTAATTCACTTTTTTTTCTGTCTATTACTACTTGGAATCACTTAAATCCTACTTTCTGTATTTAATAAAATCACTTTTTACTTATTAATTAACCTAGGGTATGTATTAGTACCTGGGGAGTGGAGGGGCAAACAGCTGTTCATATCTCTATATCGATGTTATAGAGGGTGAACAATTTATGAGTTTATCCTGTATAAGCTTTATTTATTTGGGGTTTGGACCCCATTGGTAGTTCGGCATCTGAGTGTTAAAGACAGGCACACTTCTGTAAGCTGCTCTCAGTTAAGCTTACAGTTTGTGGGACGTGGTTCAGACCTAGGTCTGTGTTTGTGGCTGGCAAGCATGTCTAGCACAGCCAGGCAGGGTTCTGGAGTCCCGAGCTGGCAAGGAGGGCAGGGGCAGAAGTAGTCTTGGCACATCAGGTGGTAGCCGCAAGGGGGTTTCTGTGATATAACCTGTCACACCAATCTCAGAGCCCAAAGTTCTTGGTTTCTTGACTCTTCAGGTGAAGCATGCCAGCTCTCTGGGGGGGAGAGGTAGATACACTGGAGGGTAGAGATAAGTCCAGAGTTACCTAGACAAATTGGAGGATTGGGCCAAAAGAAATCTGATGAAATTCAGCAAGGACAAGTGCAGAGTCCTGCACTTAGGACAGAAGAATCCCATGCACTGCTACAGGCTGGGGACCAACTGGCTAAGGGGCAGTTCTACAGAAAAGGACCTGGGGATTAGAGTGGATGAAAAGCTGGATAATGAGTCAACAGTGTGGCCCTGTTGCCAAGAAGGCTAATGGCATATTGGGCTGCATTAGTAGGAGCATTGCCAGCGGATCAAAGGAAGGGATTATTCCCCTCTATTTGGCACTGGTGTGGCCACAACTGGAGTATTGCATCCAATTTTGGGTCCACCGCTACAGAAAGGATGTGGACAAATTGAAGAGAGTCCAGCGGAGGGCAACAGAAATTATTAGGGGTCTGGAGCACAAGACTTATGAGGAGAGGCTGAGGGAACTGGGCTTATTAAGTCTGCAGAAGAGAAGAGTGAGGGGTGATTTGATAGCAGCCTTCAACTACCTGAAGGTGGTTTCCAAAGAGGATGGAGCTAGGCTGTTCTCACTGATGGCAGATGACAGAACAAGGAGCAATGGTCTCAAGTTGCAGTGGGGGAGGTCTAGGTTGGATATTAAAAATATATATATTTCACTAGAAGTGTGGTGAAGCACTGGAATGGGTTATGTAGGGAGGTGGTGGAATTTGCATCCTTAGATGTTTTTAAGGCCAGGCTTGACAAAGCCCTGGCTGGGATGATTTAGTTGGGGATTGGTCCTGCTTTGAGCAGAGGTTGGATTAGATGACCTCCTGAGTCTCTTCCAACCCTAATCTTGTATGATTCTATGAAAATAGCTTTATGTCTCTGCTTATATCTTCCAAAGTTCAATGACATTGCTTTAAGAGATAGGAAGGTTTCCTGGAGCTGCAGCCTTCATCCCCCACAAACATTGTTAAATGGCCATCCTCCACACTGGTTTGTCTGATGGCTTTGTTTATCTGGCATGTAAATGTAATTTTATTGTCTTTCTTTGCTCAGTTTATATTGGAGACATACTCCAGCAGGAGGAACTACATTCTTTTTGTCTAGAACAGGGTGACTTAAGCCCTGCCTGCCAAACACAATCTGGGTTACACTGAGCTGGTGAGGCCAGCGGACACTCATTGCTACACGTCGGGAAGCCCTGGCCTTCTGGCATTGGGATGCTCTTAGTGTTTTATCTTGGTTTAACACTTGGTTTTATCTAAATGAACCATTCAGTGAAATCAACATGAATTTGTGAAATATTTCAGTGACACTGGAATTTGTCTTTTTTTTCCAAAAAAATATTTTGGTAGAACAAGTTCACCCAGCTCGAGTTTCAGTAGCAAACCATTATACATACAGTATATTTTTAGCTTCTTTTTTGCTGCACATAAAAAAGAAAATGTCCTAGATGTTTTCAAATCCATCAAAAAGTCAAACTGCACTAGTTTATTAATTATTGCTTATTAATTATTATTTGTAGCTGCGAATTCCACACAGATCTTTTCTCAACTTTATCTGCTATCTACTTGCTCTTTGCTTTACTGTGGGTATGATCCTAATTTTACTGGTTGGGAGGTAATGACAAATTAGATATGGGACAAGATATAATCACTAATATGGAAGTGCAACAGTTAGTCATGCTTTAATTGCACATAGGCAGAAATTAGCCACCAGATGAACTCATAATTAATAATAATATGAACTCATAAATAATTTAAAACAAGACCTTTGAACCTGAGAATCTATTACATGATAAAGGAAAGGGAGAGCTTATACTGATGAAGTTAGTCCCTATGTTAAGGTTCAATGATCGCTCTCAATCTTCCGGATAAGGAGAAGGGTTGGGTTGGAGTTAATTCATGCAAAATGCATTGTTTGTTAAAGACAATTTTTGTGGAGGTAGGGGAGATGGGTGATTACCTTTGAAACTGCATGAATAATGCAAGGAACCAACGTTTACAATAAACTGGTTTCTACATTTCATTTAATCGACATTACTCTCTCTTCACCATTGCACTTCTGCCACATAGCAAAGGATTTGAAAACTTCTGTCCTCCACAGATATTTAGTTCCAAATGAAAAAAAAAAAGGCTCAAATCAATACCTGAGAGCTTATCTATAATGGGACTGGAAGCTCTGTAACCCTAGAACTGAACTGTCAGGCCTGATTGGAGATAATTGGACAATGAAGCTCTAAAACTATAAAATAAACACAAAAGCTTTTATTGAAGATATTTTTTAAATAGCTGCTGGTGTTGTATTGAATGTGCTTTCCATTCCAAATACCCGTCCAAGTACAATTCATCATTAAAAGCTTTAGACATCAAGACAATTATAACATTCTTAGTGATGCTTTTTAGTACCCTCACAATGGCTTTGTAGCTTTATTTTTTTATTCATAGCATGTACCTTAAGAAACAAATTGTTTTTGTTGTTTGTTGTTGTTGCTTTAGCAATCAACAGGCTGACAAAGCATCAATTGTGTTTCCCAATTTTTAGGTTTTATTTGTGGCTGCTGCTTCCTGGATGTGAAGTATCAGATAAGTGGGTCACATCTCAAATTGATTTTCCTTAAGGAATAGAAAACTAGAAGAATGGAGGCTGGAACTTGCAATGGTGCACTTCTTGAGCTTGCTAAATGGTCGTTGGATCAATGTACACCCTCTGTGCTCTGCTGAAGCCTACAAAGAAATTGGTGACTATAAATGTAGGGTACTAGACATCATGCAACTGGTGTCTGCTGGAAGTAGCCAGGTAGCTGTGAGAACAAAACTTGGAACACTAGACTCAAATGAATTTAGTTAGAAAAGTTCTTTGCCATAAGAGCTTATTGTGGACTTCGCAAGTTTCCCCTATCCAATAAACTGTGCTTAACTGTTACTAATGCTCTTAATTTATGTGGACACATCAGTTAAAACAGAAAACACTGTGGCTCAAATAGAAAATGCCTTTCATTTTGAAGTAGAATGAAAGTCCAAATTGTTTCAGTGTACTGAAATGTGGAAATTGCAGTTCAGTTTATAGTGAACCCTGATTTACAGTTAAACTATTGTGTGTGCACAGCGGGAGGCAGGGGGTTTCATTGGAAAAAACAAAAAACAAAAAAATTAAAAAAAATGGACTTTGATTGTAGGCTGTGGGAAAGGGAATGCTGGTATATTGCCATTCTGTAAATCCCTGCCTGTGGCCTCCCTAAGTGTGTGACTGTTCTGTAACATTACATGTTACTGATCAAATATGAATGTTATGAAATTACAAAAAGACCACATTAAAGTAACTTTAATACCCTCTCTTAAATCCAAAGAAGCAGAGAAACTCAGAGTTAAAGCTGATATCCTGGCTGTCACTTCTCTCCTAGTAGATATCACTGTGGAAATGAAAGAAAAAAGCACCACTGAGGGACTCAATTTTGCTGTTTTGTCTCAGACTCTTATTATTATTATTTTATTATTATTATTATTATTATTATTATTACTCATTTGTCTCCAGAGGTGTCTATAAATATCTAGTCTTTGTAGAATTTGGACTTCTTGGTTCAGGGAGGGGGCTCCAGCTTTGGGGGTATAGCATACACCTCAACAGGTTTCCAGACTAATCTACTGGTGTGTGACTGAGATGGGGTCTTTGCCGAACCTCCCCTTCCCCCCATATTTGGAGTGTGAGGTCTTACTTGCCAGGGCATGCATGAGAAGACTATATTTTACTGGAATACTATGTCAGCACAAAATGTGGGGCTCTCTTTCTCTTCCTCTCCACACATTTTGTGCACTCATCATTCAGCCACGTAAAAACTGGTCCTCAGGGATTTATAGACTAGAGGTAGGTGCAAACTGGATTTTACATGACATGGGAAATTCAGCTATTTTGATATTTTTTTCCCATTGCAAATTAGAAAAAAAAATATTTTTTCAGTTTCCCTAAATTCCCCTTCCCTCAAAATCATTTTGGGTCTATTGAAATATTTTGTTTTGATAAAATAAAATTAAAAATTCCTTTCAATTCCAGCATTAAATCTTTAAAAAAAATTGAAAAAAAAAGAATTTTGTTTTGAAAAATCATTTCAAAACTAAAATATTGAAATGTTTTCTTCTGGAAAATATAGAAATGGGGCATTTCTATGTTATTGAAATGCTTGTTTTTGTTTTTGATTTTGTTTTTGTATTTTCTAAATGAAATATTGTCACTTTTTTCAAAAGGTGTCAATTTTGACAAAAGCAGCATTTTTCATTGAAAAACTGTGTTGATGAAAAAATTCTGACCAGCTCTAGTAAGGACAAAGTTTTAGCTGGATTTCTAAGCTATAATAATGTATTCAAGGAGTCTTTCCATTGACTTCTATTGGTTTTGGATTGGGCTCATAATTCCTGGCCTTTCAATGCCCACCCAGAAATATAACATATTATTGAATATGGGGGTAGATGTTATAGTGAAATCTATAACTTTTTGTACTTTCGTTGCATGTGCGTGTGAGAGCGAGAGAGAGAATAAGTATTGTTTACAGTTCATGGAAGTTAATCTCAGAATGTGCAAACTTGGATGTCTTATGCAAGACACCTAAATCCATATTTAAGCACCTAAATAAAAGCAACCTGATCTTCAGTTGTGCTGAACACCTGCAGCTCTCTTTGAAAAGTTTGGCCTTTTTTTCCCTTTGCCTTGAAGATGCAATTGCAATTTCACTCTAAGGCCAAGTCAATCTCACCATCTCACACCATAGGGGTCTGATTGGCCCATTTAGTGGAAATAACCATGCAAAAGGAAAAGATGTACAAAGAAATTTGCTGCAGCAGGGTAGCACTTACTGATATTTGTTCAGTGACCCAGGTGCAGCTGGACTTGGCTATCAGCATCACTATGACCAAAAAAAGAATAAAGGACAGTATCAGAGCCACTGTAAAGTCCTTGTACTTACAGGTGGCCAAAGGATAACAAAGCAAAAGGGGGACATCAACTGGGCACTACTGTTAGAAAGGGAACATGCCACATTAATAAGTCCTTTGAATGTGATTGTGGAGGAACTATACTGAGAATGCTCCAAATAGAAGGGTATCAATGCATCAGGTTGATGACAGCTTACTACAGGCAACTATTTCTCTTGACCACAATGAACTAAATACTAGTATTTGCAGCTATGGAAATAATTAACATTACTGGTGCCAAGGCATGGTCCTAGACCTCCCTTAACAGGTACGGGAATTAGGGCACCTGCTATGTCACAGTTCCAAACATTGGTGCATACATAAAGCATATGTTCTTTAATGTCCTTCAGTGGCTCAATCAAATTTTTTCTCTCTAAAGGGGGGCAGGAGGCTAACATGATGCTTTTACTTGTGTTCTGAATATACATTTGCCACTTTACCCTTGTGTGGGATCCCCACTAACTATACAGGCCCTTGCGGTCTTGCTTTACCACATCTTCATTCCTTGCTGTCCTTTACAATACAAGACCATACTGAACATATTTCCTTCATATGTTCTGTGCACATATCCACTTTCCCTTGGCACTGTGTTTCCTGTAGATCATTCTGGGAGTTGCAATTCTAAGTCTCACTGATAGTATGTGCCAGACAGTGAGCTCTCTGCAACAGCTTTAGTGAATTTCCAAATCACTGCTATATAGAAGGTCCCATTGGTGCTCCATATGGAACTCCCCTTATTTAAAGCTGACATTTGGGGAAAGCTTTCGAGACAGTTTCCAAGATCCATGCTGGGCTGTGGACTCTGGTAAGGACGTGGCTCTTAAATGCTTTCATTCTTCAGAACACTTCATAAGGAAAAGGCCCAACTCCCCTCCCACTGTCTGCACTGCATGCTTCTCAACTGGGATTGGCAGGATCAAACTCTACATGGCTTAGTTTTCTGACGTTGAACTACACATACATTCATGAGGCCATTGTGTTGGGAATAAAGAGAGGATGGACCAAGGAAGATGGGATTTGGTTTTGCCAAACCTCATCAGTTCGGCTTGGTTTTGTAGAGCCAGCATCAGGGATGATTTGGAATCTGGGTCCATTTAATGAGAACCCCAAAGTCTGGGAAAGGAAAGTGCTCAGGTAAGGTTTTGGTTCTCATCCCAGTAACAGACAAACAGATGGTTAATTTTTGTTTTGCAAATCTCAGATCAGTGGTGATTTGGGTCTAAACGCCTTTTATATCTAAAGCACCAGAGATCAAAGAGGTTTGCATGATAGAGTCTGGCTTGGGCCCATCTCTAAAAGGGGTTGGCTTTTTCTTCCAGAAGGCTTATGGATTGCAACTTATTAACCTCGATTCCTTGGGAAGGGATAAGGCCATGTGGTTCCCTAAGATTATATACTATGTGCAAATACTTGCTGTAGAAGAACCAGATGTCTACTGTGGATCTTTGCCTTTCAGAAGTTTTGTCACTAAACTGGCAAACAGAGGGGGGCTACCACATATGGATCTATGATGGGGCTACCTGGGATTGCTACTTACAATACTACCAAGAAGGTGAGGAGCTGATCCAAGAACCACCCTGACTCCCAAAACCCTGCAAAATCCTTAGTGCTATGATAAGCAAGTCTTGCTCAACCTAATCTGATCTATTTTGCAGGATGATCCATTAGGTGATGGAACTGTCTGAACAATTGAGAACCAGAGCTAAAATGTGATAGTCTACATAGGATGGGGTAACATAGATTGGCGGACACATATATGTACCATCAGGGCAACCCTCATTGGAAGTGCTTTATGTCTGCCATAACTCTCCATTGGCAGGCCATTTTGGCCACCTTCAGACTCTCCGTGTGGCTTCCTGTGTCTTTTGGTGGCCCCATATGTGAGCTGAAGTCCAGAGTTATGTTGACTCTTGTGACATGTGTGCATGCAGTAAGACATCCTGTGTTAAGCCCCTTGGCACTTTAGTACCTCTGAAGATCCCACCTAGACCCTGGGCCTCAATCACCCTGAAATTCATAGCGGAACTCCTCGATTCTGATGGCTACATGGTGATCTTGACCACTGCAGACCAATTGATCAAAATGGCACACTTCATTCCTACCCTCTGTGGAAACTACAGTTCAACTGCTAGTGGTGCATGTTGTCTGTCTCATTGGTCTTCTGGACCATATCACTTCATACCAAGGCCTTCAGTTTGTCTCATGCTTTTGGTGTTATTCAAGTTATTGAACATTTGTGCTTTTACCTCCTCCAAATACCACCCCACAGACATGAGCAGACAGAAACAGTGACCCAAGTACTAGAGCAATACCTAAGGTGCTTTGTCAGCTATCACCAAGATAACAGTTCTACCTCCTCCCCTATGCTGAGTTCTCATACAACAATGCTGACCACCCCTCCATGGGACAGTGTCCACTTTTTTGCAAATTATGTATTCCACCCTTCCTTCCACCTGGCCTTGCAGGCAGCCTCTCTGAACCCAATAGTCACCAACGGGATCTAATATTAATTATGCATACAAGGAGCTTAAGGACCACCTTGAAAATAAGGAAAAGGACTACACATGGTTTGTGCACCATCAACCTCAGGAAAGCTCAGCTCTCACTGTGGGCCAAAAAAGGTTGGTTCACTGCAAAACACCTTTGCATGATGAATAGATCATCCTTCGAGCTATACCACCAGCTCTTTGGAGCATTCTGGACTGTCAACAAATCAACTCCATCACCTTCAAGTTGTAGATCCCCTGGTCCCTTAAGATACACCTTGTTTTCCATGAATCCCTCTTGAAGTTTTACCCTGGAGGTCTCCTTTCCTGACCAGTCACAATGGATTCCCCTGCTGGTCAAGGTCCAAGAGCATGAGGAATATGCAATCTGCACTATCCTGACTCTAGACTGCAGAGAGAGAGAATGTACTGCCTTATAGATTGCAAACCTAGTCCTCCCAAAAAGTGCTCCTGAGAACCTGCTGCTCATGTCTACGCCCCTGACTTGGTAAAAAAGTTTCAAGACCATCCAGACCTAGCACCAACATGGAGGAAGGGTGACCCTGAAGGGAGTGGGTAATATAAGGATCTGGAGGACTACAACTGAGGTTTGGGGAGCAGCTGATGTTCCCACGTTGTCTCTGGGAGACCACACAGCTATCTCCAGGAGCAATGTAGAGATTAGGCACAGCAGGAAGTACTGCCCAAAAGAGGCAGAGTGACAGCACCGGTGGCTCTCTGATTGCCCCACATCTCTTATTTAACCCTGGAGGTTTCCCAGGATGTATTTTGGGCAACCACAGAAACTTCTGGTTTGCTGTGGCTCCAGACCTTACCTTGCTTTCTGACCCTGGTCTGACTCTACCCCTGCCCCCGTACCTGCCTCTTGACGTCAGACTGATATCTACTCCTGGGCACTGGTCTCTGATCCCAACCTGACACTGATTCTTGCCTATTTTTTCTGGAGCTAGCAATTAATCTGGTTCCTGTTCAGTGACTACTGCTTCATGGACAGCCTTGATTCTGTGACACCAGCCCAGCAGCGACCACTAGGCAAGACCACCTGTGCCCCAGTCTTTTATAGAAACTCTATTCATGGACTTATGTCCCCCGTCTCAATCCAAGTAAAAATGAATTCTCTTAAAGATGAAATTTCTCCAATAAGCCTTCCACCTTCACCCCTTGCTTCCTCATCTAGTGAAAACAGCACCTGGGGCCTTCTAGGCCTTTTAAGCATTATTCATTTGGGGCTGAACCAACATTTTCAAAGATGATTTCCTAAAATTAGGTACTTAATACACAATCAGGCACCTAAATAAGTGGCCTATTTTTTAGAGTTACTGATCATTCACAGCTCATATTGGCTTTGAACAACAATTTTCCTACCTGTAAAAGGAAAAGTGGGGAGGAAAATAACATTTACAATGAGTGAAAATTTAAAATATTTAAGATGTCCATGTCAGATAGGTAGCATAGTGAATATTAGCTTCCTTATTCCAATGGTCGCATTATTTAGCAAGAAGTTTTGTGAACTTTTGAGGGCTTTTCTTCCACACTATAGGAACAATTTTCACATTTAACAAAATTCAACCTCCTCAAATATTGGCTATTTCCTATTTATACATCTTTAGATCTGAGTGACTGATATGTGAAATTCCAGAGTAGCAGTCATGTTAGTCTCTATTCGCAAAAAGAAAAGGAGTACTTGTGGCACCTTAGAGACTAACAAATTTATTTGAGCATAAGCTTTCGTGGCTTAGGGGGAGGGAGTGATTAGTAAAACATGGAGAGACTTCCACTTCTAGGCTCCTGGATTTTAGTGACTGAAAGTTTTCACTGTTTGCTTCCTCAGGGCTAAAATGGTCCTAAGAAAAAGGATCCTCCATGATGACCTTAATCTACACAATTTGATACTCTTTTTGCCTAAAAAGAGCCCAATGACCAAATGTGTCTGGCAATGGACCAGTTCTCTCTTAAAAGTGATCCCTGCAGAAGAAAACTGATATAATTTTCAGGTCAGTGAAGGCAAAAGCTCAGTAGCTTATATAGAAGCTTTCAATTTCCAGAGCTGCCAATCCAGCATATTTCATCAACATTAAATTTGTTTACACAAAACTTAAGGAAAAGAGAATGGAATGCAAGCTAAGTCGGAAAAATGACTGTATTTTGTTAGATTAGAGGGGCATTTTTAAAAATATGTATATGAAGTGAGTTGGAGCCCATTGTGCGTGGTGTTATACAAATGTACAGTATATAACCACTACATTATCATTATCTGTATATTACCAGAATATTACTCCAGTTAAATGCTAGTATAGCTCTCAGTTTAGGGTGATTTCAAGGGTGTAACACCAATGTAAAATTAGGGCTTAATTCACCCTTGCATTGCTCTATCGATCTATTCATAAACTTCTCAGCAGTGTAGTATCGGAGCACCTCCAGCCTCCATCACCATCGGAGTCTAGTCTAAAATAAAAATTAACAAGAGTTTATTTTATATTGCTTACTGTTATGCCTGGTTTTCATCCAGGTAAGTAGTACATAAAATCAATTTATTAATGACATATACGTGGTAACAGCATATGGAATTTTATAGATCTGATTTTACTACAGAAAATGTAGTTATTGTGTGATCTCAACAGCTATACATCTGTACATAGATTTTTTGTTTTTACAGCACTGAATTAGCTTGGATAAAATTAAAACATAAAATTTCTCTGGATTCTTCTTTGGTTTATCGTTGGAGGCATTTTTCATTTGGATTTTTTTCCCAAATGGCAAACATGCAAAAATATTATTTTTATTTCTAGATGTAGCTAAAATTAATGAAACTAATGTAATATGCAGACAGGAATCATCTGTGTTAAGTCACTTGCTAGATGCTTTGCCTAGAAATATCCTTGTGTTTTGACAACCTGATTTCTTGTTTTCTGACAGTGATATAATTTGCTTTAAGAATTGTTTTAATCAATTCCTAAATATTTCTTATTCACCATTGGCTAGTAATAATTGAATTTTGTAAAATTGTATTAAGCTTCATTATGGGGAAAAACTTTATGTATAATTCTATCAATCTTCTCCTCAGAGATACATATATTTAAATTAATGCCTCTGAAAACTGAGCATCAGTTATGAGTTATAATGAAGCTGTACAGGCTAGTTTTTTTATTACACACAGTAATGTTTTTCTTCTTGTGGTTGGCTCATAGTATTATGCCAGGAGGTGGGATATTGTAAATAAGGATCATTCTGGCTTTCCATTTAAAACGCCTGTATTCAGAGGAGTTATACATTTTTAAAAGCCAGAGCTTGGTACAAATCTCAACTCAGGAAGGGTTTAATTTTTTAATGAATTACAGCTGTGGGCCCCACTCACTTCCCAAAAAGAATAGACTGCCAGGATGAGATCCTGGCTCCACTGAATTCAGTGAGACTGGGATTTCATTTATCGTTTTTAAGATGGTACAGAATCAATTTACCTGATGTGAAAAAAGATATAATTTTCTTTGAAAAAAATAGACTTGTGTTGTTTAAATAGGCCAGATTCCTTCCTGATATAACGTCCATTTAATTTAATGGAGTAATTCCAAAGAAACATTTGGCCCATTGACTATTTTCTGCCTTTAATCCCTCCTTTTCCAAATGCAATCCTTCCTTTAATTTTCCATTTGACATGGATTTATTTTTCTTTCCTTGATCTTATTTCTCTCTGTCTTTTTTTTTCTTTGAATGAAAGAGAGAAACAGTTGTGAGTGCAAAACTAATAACTTGGGATCCATGACTGATTTTTATAACATTCCCTAAAGTCTGTGGGAAATTTAGGAATCCTATTCTAGTTCACTTCAGCGTAGTCTAGTCTAATCTATTAGAGTCTATTCTGTTCTGTGTCAGATTCCTATATTGCACTCATCACCATGTTTTCTGATAACCCGTGTTTTCTCATAGGGGATTTAGAACATAACATATTAATTACTAGGGTCTATGAATTTAGGTTTCACAGAGATCCTTCAATAAAGGGAAAGGATCAGATTGTCATTCACTTACTTACTTTGAATAGCACCTTACTCCACAAGTAATCCCATTGAAACTTTTTTATGGCAGTTTATTGGAGTTGCCTCTCTATAACCCAGCTTCAAAACTACATTTGTGACACTGGCGGATCTGCTGTCAGCTTGCGCCAAGGCCCCTAGGTCTCACTGAACACTGACAAATGCGTAGCTGGAAACCAGTCTGGCTCACCTGTGTGTTAGTATCATTAAAATAGGTATTACATTTATAAAAATACGTTCAGTGTTCAGACTTTATGAAACACTTATGAGTTGCTGCATATATTCATGTCACTTATAATATCTGTATCCCTTGTTATAAGGTAATCTTTAAGTGTTTGCTCAGTAACTATGAAAATATTTTCTCGGAATCTGTAAACCCAGCCAGGAGAGAAGCATTATCAAGTGAGCAATACTTGTTTACCAAAAGAGGCGTCATCTCCTCTACAACAAAAGAAGGGCTGTACTTACCAGCCAAGCCATTGTGGAACATCAGTGGACAAAAGACATTGTTGGTTGCTCTCCCCACACCCATAAAGGGGAGACCTGCACAAGCACTGGTCCCATCAGCTTGAACTCTGGGGGAAGGGAAAATCCTTGTCATGAAAAAATTATCTCTATGCTGCTTGAAATCTGAGGGGTGAAGATTTCTAAGCCAAAGCAAGAGATCGCCAGCTGTTTGGCCTGGATTAGCCCTAGAAGACTTATAGAGCTTGCATATTACAGCAGCTTCTATTACATTTTGAAACCTAAGACTGTAACTCATTTGAGTGTGTTTGTTTACTTGCCATAACCTTGTAAATAACTCTCTTATTTTTTTTTCTTAGGTAATAAATCTTTAGATAGTTTATTATAGGATTGGCTACAAGTGTTGTCTTTGGTGAGAGATCTACTGTGTAGTTGCCCCAGGCTAAGTGACTGATCCTTTGGGACTGGGACTAACCTGAATACTATTATATTATTCTCCTGTTTTGAGTGCAGGAGACTGGATTAGATGACCTGTTGAGGTTGAGACATTGCACTCCATATGATTTTATGAAAATATGCTAATGAGTGTGAATATAATGTAATTGGGATATGCTTCATGCAACAGGTCTCTTGTATGGTATCATTACAAAGCTTCAGAAGAGTAGCCGTGTTAGTCTGGATCTGTAAAAGCAGCAAAGAGTCCTGTGGCACCTTATAGACTAACGGACGTATTGGAGCATAAGCTTTTGTGGTGAATATCCACTTTGTTGGATGCATGTAGTGGAAATTTCCAGAGGCAGGTATAAATATGCAAGCAAAGCTTATTTACAAAATTTATAATCTACTGAGTGTGGTCATCCTATTTCTATAAATGTATCATTCTCGTATCTGAAACTAAAAATATGAAATATAACTCTGAGGTCCTATTGTAACTATGCAAAGTGTTGGCCATTAATGGTGGTTTGAAATCTTGATGGCTCCCATCAACTAGGACAATTGGTTGTAAATGTCTCTGTTTATTTGCAAGCCTTTCTGTGAGTCAGGCCAAGAAGAATGAAGGCTTGGGGTCTCACAGGACATGTGACCATGTCACCTGGTACTGGAATCCATCTCAAACCTGGTACTTTTTCATTTAGAAGGAGGGGTGGGGACCCAGAGAGACAAAAGATTCCCGCCTTATGCCAAAGCTACATAAGGGGGTGGAACAGAAAAAAGAGATTCCAGTCATGAGAAATCTCCTAGTTACCACCTGAGCTGGAGCTAACAAGAACTGTACCGGGGAAAGGACTGAGCCCAGACTAGGAAGGAGTCCAGTCTGTGAAAGAGGCTTATTGGATCGTCTCTGAGGGTGAGATTTTGCCTGTAATAAGTTTCTTAATGTATTAGGCTTAGACTTGTGTGTTTTGTTTTATTTTGCTAGGTAACTTACTTCGTTCTATCTGTTATTACTTGGAACCACTTAAATCCTACTTTTTATATTTAATAAAATCACTTTTGTTTATTAATTAACCCAGAGTAAGTAATTAATACCTGGGGGAGCAAACAGCTGTGCATCTATCTCTATCAGTGTTATAGAGGGCGGACAATTTATGCGTTTACCCTGTATAAACTTTATACAGACTCAAACAGATTTATTTGGGGTTTAGACTCCCAGAAAGACTGAATACTGGGTGCTGGGAAAGTCTCTGTTAACTAAGAAGCCTCTGAGATGAGTGGATCTCAGTTTCAGTGAACTGCGGGGGGCGTGGCAAAACCTTTTGGTCTGTGTTGTAGTTGACTGGAGTGTCTTACTCAGCAAGACAGGAGTGGAGGGAAGCCTTCTCAGGCAGGGGGGTTTGTTTTCAGTGGTATCTCAGCACATCTAGTGAACATCTTGAGGGAATTTCTGTGACGAAATCCACCACAGAGGTCTCTTCCAGTCCAACATTTCTATGATGGTTGTGATTTTTGGTGTAAGGGATCATCTATCAAAAAAGGCAAGCTTGCCTGAATGGCAAGCTTAACCATAGTACCCAAGGGCACTGTCTGTGACTCCATGTTATAGTGCTTGAGGAGTCCACACTTGGCACTTGGTTGGGGAAATCTAAGTATAGAACTCACAACCAGTTTGGGGTTTGTGCCCTGCTTCTTCACAGTTTGCCCTGAGGTTGTTACTCATGATTATGAGCCACTCCAGACAGCTTGGCATATTAATCTCCTAAACCATTACTAATACAATCCACAGTAATGGTCCACTGCACTATTGCATCCTGAAGTATTTCAGTTTATCAATGTCAAATATTATTGCACTTTTATAAAGGATGGCACCACAGCTACCTGATTTTCTTAGACTACCAAAACCTACTTATTCTCATAATGAGCTCATATACAACTAATTCCTAACAGTTTAATAGCCCCTGTAATTATCCTCTTGTAAAAAACCTGATGTTTTCCCCATATCATCTTCTGCATAAATCTCTGTATAGTCTCCTTTCCACTGCTCAAATTGCTATGTACATTTCAACAGCACAATGAATTTTATCAGACTATTAAAAATAAACTATGCAGTTCCATGCCACCCAGTCAAAAACAAACAACACACACAAAAAAACCCCCCAGATTGTTAAACATTTATTGTCAGTGATCAAAGACCCTAAATTTCTGAAAGGTTATAGCATAACTGTTACTGAAGTGAAATAAAAGCATGTCTTGGGGTAATTGTGTGCACTTCTATGTGATCTGAAAATCATTTTCAATAACATTTCCATACACACCTTCTGATTCTGCTTCCACAAAACTGCATGCAGAACTACTAAACAAAATGCATAAACAGTCATTTGTTCATTTTAGAGGTAGGGTTAGATTAATGTCCCTGAATGTGAAACCTTCAATTCTAGGTTGTGTGCAAAACTTAAAGAGGCTTATTTTCTGGTTCTTATTCACCTACAGCCTCAATCACAGGAGAATAACCATTCTGGAGAGAGTCTCTCTTGATCTTCTGAGATTTCTTTTACTGTTGAAGATAGTGGAGTTTTCATGCAGTCAACTAATAACAAAACCCAGTGATTTGGGGATGAAAAATCACAGGAGAAGAGATAAGATTTTGATGCTCTCCTCATTCCCCATCCTTTATTTGGCTTCATACCAAAATTACTTCATGCATCTAATTCAGCAGTTCTCAAACTGTGGGCTGGGATCCCAGAGAGGGTTGGGATCCTGTTTTAATGGGGTCGCCAGAGCTGGCATTAAACTTGCTGGGTCCCAGGGATGAAGCCAAAGCCCAAGGGCTTCAGCCCTGGGTGCTGGGGATCAGGCTTCATCTTTGGCTCTGGGTGGAAGTGCTCAGGCTACAGTGTCTCTGCCCATGGCTGAAGCCCTTGGGCTTTGGCTTTGCCCCTCCCTCCCCCACCTTGGGGCAGTGGAGCTCAGGCAGGCTCAGGCTTTGGTCCCACCTCCAGGGGTCATCTAGTAGTTTTTGTTGTCAGAAGGGGGTCACATTGCAACGAAGTTTGAGAACTCCAGATGTAATCCATACTCAAAACCAATTATCTCCTCAGTCCACCAATATAGGAAAAAATGGGAGTGAGTTATTGAGAGAAATTTCCAAACAAAGGTAGATAGTACTTGCAGTTGATCCCATGTCTCTGATATCATTTGTTCAAACTTGCTCAAGGCAATTCTTGCACTATTTCATTCTATTTTGGCTCCTAAGCTTTACTGAAAAAGCAACTGTCTCAAAAGAAATTCCTAGTAGCTCATTTTAATTTTGCTTTGTGCTGCCTGAGTGCTGATAACCTAAATCAAATTGATGGCTGTTTCAACCAGTAAACAGCATATATTACCCAATACATATTGCTGCTAATAGCTTGTACATAATCCTTGAGGCTATGTGTATTCTTCCAATAAGTAATGTATTAATACTATCCCTACTAGGGCAGCTGTGGATGTCTAAAGCTTCTGGAAAAAGTTGAAACAAGAGCAGGTTTTCTGCATCCTGTGTATTCAGATCCTTAATTATAAACACATCAGATTCTTATAATTGAACTTGGGGGGTGGAGGAGGCAGGAAGGAGGGGAAATGATTGCTCAAGTTAGCACTGCAGAAACTTCCTAACTTAATCTCCTCATCTTCCTTTGCACTTCCTATGCCGTGTGAATAATGCAATTAACAAGTGTGACTTGGACAAGCAATAATAGCTGGTGAAGAGGAGAACTGTATATTAGAAAAGAGTGTAGTTATGACCAAAATAGCTCACACTAAGATGGATCCTCAACAGAAATTCATTGTGTTTAAACAGAGTTGTTGGTACCATGGTTTCAAACACTGTGTGAAAAGGACAATAGACCATATTTATATATTGCATAAATCAGAGCCAGAACAAGGAGAAAATGAGATTTTCAATTTATGTAAATACAAAGAACTGTTAACAAATAGCAGCCAACATTCTATCTTTTGATTTCCTGATCTAATCACTAGACCACACTCTCCTCCTAGAACCAAGAACAAAACCCATTAATCATGATAATCACATTCTGCCTAGGTCTATCAAATAGCTGTTTAACTCAGGGCTTGTCTGACACAAAGACAAGTTTGCAGCAACCTGGGGTGTAAACCTGCCCTATAATAGCCTGAAGAGCAATCAGTGTTAGAGTGGAGCCTGCTGCTGCACACTAGAAGTTCCCTATGGAACTTTTAGTTCACAGTGGTAGGGTCCATGCAGATACATTCAGCAAAGTAATGAGAAGTAGATTTACGTCTCAGACTGCTGTGAGCTAGGTGTCTGTAAACAAGACCTCACTGGCAAAGTCTGTCAAAAGGCAAACCCTTTTTAACGTCTAGTGTATATAAAAGATATCTGATTACTAGAGCTACCAGTTGCCTAGTTATTCCTTTAACTCAACACCTTTACTATGGGCCTGTAGTTCAAACCCTGCTCTCGATCCATCAGGAAGTCATTACAGTTGCAACTAATGGACAGTATGATGCCCATCTGCCCACAGTTACATGAATGACGTTATTGGAGCAACTACAAATTTGCACTGGTGTAGAACAGAACTTAGCTCACTGAAAACAGTATTTCCCTCATCTAGGAGTTAGAGCCATGTAGCTGAGAGTAGATTTGAGTCTATTGTTTCAATATTATTGAAAACAGAAATAATTATATTGCCATTGTATAATGTTTGGGGGGGGGGGGAATCATGAATTTAAGGCCCAGCTTGATAGACAGTAATGATGGGATAGAAAACAATTAACTCTGTTTGAGGGAATCAAAAAATTGCAAACCTTAGCGAACTGACAACATTGGTTTATAAATTTTTGGGGTTTTGATAAAACCTAGAATCCAGAAAATCAAGAAGGAGGGTGGAAATGTGTCATTGTCATTCCTGTGTTCATGAAATTAGATTAATTATACTCACCTAATTACTCAGAAACAAGTCTTTTTAAATATCAAACCTGCATCCAGGTCAGTGATTAATACATTGTGGCAGTGAAAGATTGTATAGAATTCCATTACGGACGCATAATATTGTCTTTTGTGAGCACAGTGTATGACAGAGCGGCAGCTGCAACCTAACAAAGAGGAAGTTTACATGTGGAATCATATTGTTGATGAAAATTTCCTTTTGAACAGCTCTAATCATTCTTACTCCCATGGAAAAAAGCCAAAAAATGTGTCTGTGGGTGCTGGATTGAAAAGTGCACTGCTTGAAACCAAATATGTTTGGCCAGATTCTCAGCTAAATTGTACTCATCACAGGACCAGCCCTTTATGAGCTCCCTGATGTCAGGCTGTCATTTGCTGGCCTGGTCCCCAACGGAAAAAATAGTAGTCTTGGGGTGGTCTATTCTATGGCCCCCAGGAAATGTTCTGGCAGTGGAACTCAGATGAATGCACCAGAAACCTTGCAATCCCCATTTCCCCATGGGCACTGCACTTGTGGGCCAGGGAGGGCACAATATGAAAGCACTGCTACAGTGGTCATACACAAAAGAAAGATTCCACCATACTGGGGAATTCCTCAGGGGACAGCTCTGCTGGGTTTATAGTAGACTGGCACACCGTGGTCGCTGTGATGGTCACAGGACAAGCTACATCTTGGACCCCTTCTCACATCTCTCTGAGTGCACCCCACCAGGTCTCAGCCTTTGTGCCTTTGCCTGGCTCAGGGTGGAATCCCACAGTTCTCTCACTCTTATGCCGTGCTTACCCAAGCAAGGCTGACTGTGTTTGGTATCTGCAGTTCCTGCTTTTGGACCAATGATTCATGCCATGATCCAAGAGAGCCTTCTTAAAACAAAAGCAATGCTTAGTTAACCATAGGAACAAAGCACAACATACAAGAAAAAGGCATTTAAAACAAACAAAAAAAGGTCTATATGCATGTCTGTCTTACCTAGGGTCTAACCATCCTCCTGCTGGGGACCCAAGTAGGTGTGACTTCCCAGACACCCCAACCACTGAAGTATGGGTTCATCTTAGCTGTCAAAAACACATGCCTCTCCTTGAAGGAGCATGAGTCTCTTTTAAACCCTCCCAAGTCTTTTGATTCACACCCATCCCCAGGGATTAGTCATTCCTAGGAAAACCTATACAGGATGCCCAGCATGGGGGCTGAGCCAGGGCTTCAGAATGAATGGCTGTTGTGCTGTCTTGTAAATTTGCAGAGAAATCTATATCAGGATCCCACCCCTCACCTCCCTATCTGTATTTCCTGACCATCCTGCTACTGCATTACCTCGGTATATGCATACAGTAAACATCACAATAACCCAGTCAAGATACAATTTTCATAAGTTATTACAGGTGGTGCCAACTCTGTCCCAGTCATCATATAGCCATAAATCTGGCCCATTTTTATTAGAAGAGAAAAATTTGTTATTTTAGCATCCAAGTGAACAGAGAAACATTTCAAGAATTTACTTAATTGACCTCATTTCTTCATGTGTGTCACCTGTGGATGGCTAAGTTACCAACAGCTTGACCAAAAATTATTCTCCCAGTCTCTAAGATGATATTTTGAATCTACTTTCCTCTACAATGATGATAATTGCTTCTGACTACTAAAAACCATTCCTGGATAGAGGCAATGAAACGAATCTCCAAGAGTTGTCAGATTCACAAGCCTTGACCTCATTTATGTCACTGACATGTTTTCTGAATTAAGAGGTTTTCAAGGTCAAAGTATTGAAGAAATGCCTAAATATATGTCTCAAAATACTCAGGATAGACTTGTCAAGCCTCTGGAACTTTGAATCAACACAGGTGTGATTTTATAGAGAGCAATTATATTGAGAACAATTGATCAATACATTGATTAGTTAGTTGATTAGATGTGGGGCTTAGTTCTTGATTATATCTCATTTACTTAAGTGTACGGGATATTTATAATATCTTAAGTATATTAAGTATATAGTATCTCATAATTCTTCACCAAGAGAAAATATCTGTTTCAGGTATTAATCTACCCTACAATAACAAAATTCAAATTAAAAAAATAAAGTCTCTCTTTTTGCTAACCGGATTCATTTTTTTACCCTCTGCAAATAAATAAATAAATGCATACACAAACAGAATTGCAGGAAAAAATATAAAGATTCAAAGAAAACTATAAAACACCTTCTCTTTAATTATCAGTGAAATCATCTAGAGCCTTCCACAAAAAGTTAGCAACTGTTTTTCATATACAGGAAAGAAAATAAAACATACATATTTCTAGGAATTCAAAGCAACTCTCTTTTTTTCCATTCTATTTTAGGTACTTATATGTACTCCATTGCCATAATATTTGACTCTGTCACAATCTTTTTTGTTAATGCATTTATCCTCACAACACCCCTGTGAAGTGGGGAAGTGCTATTGACCTCAATTTGCAGATGAGGAACCACAGCACAGAGCGGCTAAGAGACTTGCCCAAGGTCACACAATAAGAGGAGAGAAATGAATCCAAGTCTTCCTAATAGTAGACTAGAACACTAGCCACTGGCCATCCTTCCTCTCCTCTAGTTTTAATGGAATTTGGATTATGCTTTTAATAAAAGTATCCCTTGATGAACCTCTAGCCTTAGTAAAAATGACAGAGTAAAATACCTATAAAATCAATGGATTTTTTGCCTATATAAGGACCACAGGACTTGAGGAGACGTTATTGAAAATGACAAGGGCAAATCATAACTGGGCAGTGAACCATAACATTCATTCTCCTGTCTTTCCCCCCCAGAGTTCTATGGCAAATATAATCATGATAGATAATGCATATACCTGAGGTCACTATTTCATCCTACAGAAAGATAAGGTACTGTTTAAAATAGTTGATGAATATTTAACAAAATGTGCAAGCAAATTTATGAACGATTGCCAGAAAAAATGATCCTACAGATGTTCAAGAGTTGATTTAGATACATTCATGTTTCTACTACAGCTAAGCATCATCCCCTTTAAATAATGTATGTGTACATCAAAATGTCTATTGTAATGTGGAAAAAGGTATAGAGTCACTCAAGAATCACCATTTTGTTACTGCAAATGGTGCACAGTGCAGCTTCATGAATACTCTGGTGGACTGGAATCAATTTCATTTCTTTTATTGCAGATCTAAATCTACATTTTTAATGTTGCAGTATCGTATAACATTGTCACTTACCACTAAGTGCTACAGTACATGGTCAGGCATACACTGTTCCTGTATCTGAGATTATAGATGATAGCAATGATCTTTTCTTCTGTTACAGGTCTTTTTCACATCCATAATTCATGGATTCACATACACTTACAGAAAGATTCTACAATAGTATATCATCTCCTTTATATCTTATAGGAGAATGGTGTGATTCATAAATAAAGGTACAAGAAATGTGGTCTTTAAAAGAATTTTTTCTTTAAAGATTAACAGCAGAATGTAATGATTTCAATTTTTAAATCAATTGAACTTCATAGACAATTTTGTTGTTGTTAATCCCAGTGGATTTACTCCGAATTGAGAGAAAGTAGTGTAGGCTGGTGAGGAGAGACTGAAATACCTGAGTTTTAATACTTGCTCTTAATGTTTTCTGTACCCTTCGTTAAGCTCTTTAATCATTTTGTCTCCATTTCTCTATCTGTAAAATTGCGATATTATTTAGCTGTGCTATAGTGATTTTATGCATGAAAAGTTATATAGAAGCCATGCACACAACTATGTGCATGATTGAAATAAGAAAAGGAGTACTTGTGGCACCTTAGAGACTAACAAATTTATTTGAGCATAAGCTTTCGTGAGCTACAGCTCACTTCATCGAATGCAATTAGCTCACGAAAGCTTATGCTCAAATAAATTTGTTAGTCTCTAAGGTGCCACAAGTATTCCTTTTTTTTTTTGCGAATACAGACTAACATGGCTGCTACTCTGAAACCTGTCATTATGAAATGATTGAAATGTAACTGAACTGGCAATCTGTGCAACAAGATATTCACTGTGCAATGATAATTGCATGTTGAAATTAATCATACAATTGCACTTGCAAATTAGGTGTGCAACGACTCTCAATTTTGCACATGCAACTGTATACCTTATTTTGAAACCAGGCCCTCACTGGTTTCTTTAAATTAAATATTGGGTCCATTGAAATAGGAATCTTGTCATTTACATCAGTGGGCCAGGACTTTACCCTTTCTGTTTATGTGACAATATTTGGAGTGAAACCCTGGCCCCATTGAAATCACAATACTCATTGATTTCAATGAGGCCAGAATAACACACTCCATTTTGAAAATCATTTCTTCTTTTCCTTAAAGCATTAATAATACAGTGATTGCATTTGGAATTATGCAATATAATGCATAGGGGATTGTATGCATAGGGGAGCATACAATAATATGTGATTTAGGTTGAATTTAGAGTACTCCTTTCTTTCTCTTAATGACTCATTCTTTTTTTTTATTTTTCCTAGTAATTTTCAGATAGCTATTGAAAATATAAAGAGTTATAATAAATGTAAAACATTAGATTCTGTAGATCTCAAAAACAGCTGTTTTTGCTGCTCTTTTAATCTTTTTTTCTAGATAAACTTTTCAAAAAGCTATTTAAAGATACCAGCAAACAAGTAGCATTAAATTAAAGCAGAGAAAGAACAGAACCACATGGCAAAAGTTTGTATTTTCCTGGGTTCCTGCTCTTCTTTTGTTTTGCTTTAGCTCTGTAAATTATACTTCTCCTGAAAGGGGGAAAAATAAAAAGGCCCAACGGTACTTCCATCAAAATCAGTGACAAAACTCAAGTCCTATAGATTCACATAGGAGCAGGATCAAGTTAGACATATTAGTTCATTTATTGATCACTCTTGGGGATATGTCTTTTCTCTGAGCTGATAATCTACTGTAGGTTTCTCATCAGGTGATTCCTCCTTGCTGAAAGTTGGATGATGGTGAGAGATTGCTGCTTTTTGTCTATGTAATTGCTTTGAAGATTTAGGGACAGATTTTAATCTCAGAAGAGCATTATATATTTCTGTGCATCTCACAAGAAAGAAAAAGACCTGCTAATGGGGATGCAAGCACAATCACAGTATCAGATTTTTCCACACAGTAAACAATGTGTGGCACATACCTGAGATAGAATCTGGAACTCATTAAATTTATAAAAATTAAACAAAGAGGGTTCTTGTTAATTTCACAGCAGACTTGCTGTTGGTTGTGATCTCTGTCTCTTCTAATAATATTCATTGCTTTCATAGCACCTTCTGTTCAGGGATCTGTGAACTCTTTTACAAACATTAATGAGTTTAGTCTTATGAACCCTCAGAGAAGGTATATAAATGTTATGCCCATTTTACGGATGAAGAAACTGAAGCGCAGAAATCACAGCACTAAGGTGACACAGTGATAGCATCTGTATAAGAACTTGAATAAAACAGAGACATTGACTTGTCCAGTGTCTTAGAAAAAGTCTGTTGGAAAGCCAAGAAAGGAACCCAGCTCTCTGACTTCAAGTCTGGTGTTTAAACTTCTTCCTTTCTCTTCAGCTTAGGTAGTGTCAACAGTATTTATTCATATTTTCATTAGAGTGGTCCTAGTAACTGTATTATAGGACCTGATGAAATTCATCCTCGGGAATTTAAGGAACTAGCTGAAGCAATTAATTATTTTCAAGAACTCATGGAAGACAAGTGCGGTCCCAGAGATCTGGAGAAGCACACACATAAAAAAGGGAAGAAAGAGGACGAAGAGAATTATAGACCAGTCATCTTAACATTGATGCTGGAAAGATACTGGAACAAATTATTAAACCATCAATATGTAAGCACCTAAAGGATAATAGGGTTATAAGGAATAGCCAGCATAGATTTGTTAAGAATAAATCCTGCCAAATCAAAACTAATTTACTTCTTTGACATGATTACTGGCCTACAGGATGTGTGTGTGTGTGTGGGAGGGGGAACAGTAGGTGCAATATAGCTTGATTTTAGTAAGACTTTTGACACAGTCCCACATGACATTCTCATAAACAAACTGGGGAAATGTGGTCTAGATGAAATTACTATAAAGTTAGGTGTGCTACTGGCTGAAATATCTTACTCAAAGAGTAGTGATCAATGGTTCACTGTGAAAATTGGCTGGCATATGTAGTGGGTCCCACAGCGGTCATTTGTGGGTCTGGTGTTATTCCATTTTCATTAATGACTTGGATAATGGAATGGGTATTGCAGGGTGGGACCGGAGCAGGATTAGGAAAATAGTCCTCCCGTGCCACAAACAACATGAATGCCCTGGCCAACAGCTGCCGCTCTCCGGCTGCCCAGCTCTTAAGGCAGAGCTGCTGCCAGCAGCAGACCAGAAGTAAGTGACGGGGCGAGTGGTATGGGGGGATCACAAATTCCATGATTGGTAAGGAGGAATGACTGGAAAGATTTACTCACTGTTGGGCTAGGTGATAGTACTGTTGAAAAGGATCTGGGCATTGCAGTGGATTAGAAATTGAATATGAGTCAACAATGTGATGCAGTTGCAAAAAAAGGTGAATATCATTCTGGAGTGTCTTAACAGGAGTGTGATATATAACAGTGGTTCTCAAAGCTGGTCCACTGCTTATTCAGGGAAAGCCCCTGGCGCGCTGACTGGTTTGTTTACCTGCTGCGTCCACAGGTTTGGCCGATCGCGGCTCCCACTGGCTGCGGTTCACCACTCCAGGCCAATGGGGGCTGTGGGAAGCAGCAGCCAGCACGTCCCTTGGCCCGTGCCACTTCCTGCAGCCCCCATTGGCCTCGAGCGGTGAACCGCGGCCAGTGGGAGCCACAATCGGCTGAACCTGCAGACAGGACAGGGAAACAAACCGGTCCAGCATGCCAGGGGCTTTCCTTGAACAAGTGACGGACCAGCTTTGAGAACCATTGATGTATAAAACAAAGGAGGCAATTGTTCTGCTCTACTCAGCACTGGTGAGGCATCAGTTCTGGGCACAACACTTCAGGAAAGATGTGGACAAATTAAAGAGAATCCAGAGGAGAATAACAAAAATGATAAAAGGTTTAGAAAAAGTGACCTATGAGGAAAGGTTAAAATATTTGGTTATGTTTAATTCTAAGAAAAAATAGACTGAACGGATACCTGCTAACAGTCTCCAAAATGTTAAGAGCTGTTATAAAGAGGACTGTGACCAGTTGTTCTCCATGTCCACTGAAGGTAGGACAAGAATTAATGGACTTAATATGCAACAAGGAAGATTTAGGTTTGATAATAGGAAAAAACTCTCTAACTATATGGATAATTAAGCACTGGAATAGGTTTCCAAGGAGAATCTTCATCACTGGAGGTTTTGAAGAACAGGTTGGACAAACATCTGTCTGGGATAGTCTAGAATTATTTAACTTGTCTCAATGCAGGCAGCTGGACTTGATGACTTCTCAAGGTCCTTTCCAGCCCTATGTTCTATCACTCTTTGATTAGTACCTATATATAGTACCTTAGTCCTGCCATGAGTGCAGGGGACTGGACTAGATGACCTGTCAAGGTCCCTTCCAGTCCTAAGATTTTATTATTCTATATGCCTGGACCAAGATTAGGGCCCTATTGGGCTAAGTGCTACAGTTAGAGAGAGTCCCTGGCCTCAAAAGATCTTTCAAATACCCAGGGGAGAAAAATGGTGGGGGAAGGAAAATGTATCCCAAATTATGTAGGGCAGCTGAGGCAAAGAGAATTTAAATGACTTACCAGACTAGGCTCAAGTGGAAGAAGTGTGATAGAGCCAAGAATTGAACTCATTTCTCCTGCGTCCCAGCTTAGTACATTAGCCTCTGTTTCTTTCTCTTTGTCTTATGTTTTAGGTGAATATACCCTTTGTCAAAATGTTTCTTTTCTTTTTTGATTCTTCTGTACAGAACACAAAACACTTGATTGGCATTATGTAGTCTGAGCTATTGTTAAAAGGTTAGGGTTACTAGTGACTCACAGTGGGATTCCAACGAAAAAAATTATTCATGTTGGGTAAATTAGGCCTTTTCTAGAATGATGACAGTGATTCCACAGGTACACACAGCTGAACATCCACACTCAAATTTGTCTAATAGTGTATTCATTAACTCCCTTTGAAGTCATCATAAGCCTTTGGAAACCCAGTTGTTTGACAATGGTCTCAATTTGCAGTTTCAATCCAGGTTTCCCTTCCACCAGCCCCTTTTAGTCACTGTACAGAAAATGATTTTCTTTGGATAAACTATTATATCAGCCTGTCAACAAATCAAGGTGCCTCATCTCCTTCACTGATCCTTGATTGACTCCTTGTTTTCTGCATTGTGGGTTATGGGGCTAGTGTCCTGGCAGGGCTGAGCTGTTGCTTGGCTTAAATCTTGTCACTTTGTGAATATGAGCAATTGTAGTTCTTGTCCTAATGTACTGTAATGTATTACAACATGATTTCATCTTCAAAACTCTTCTTTATCTCCAACTAGCATACTATATGTGCCATTTTAAACTAGCATAGTCTTGTCCCTAACTTTATTTAATAGCTAGGTATTATTATGTATGTATTTGTCTATTTTTGCACTGGGAGATCTGAGGAATAAGTTAGACTGGTAGATACCTCTTCCCCCACAAGAGCTAAAAATATTTTGGAGAAACCTACCAATACACTTCTCCAGTAGCCTTGCTACTTGTTAAAGAGGCCACTAACGTTTCCACTCCTTTGACTAGGCTCTTCTCAAGAGCATGGAACAGCTGCTTACTCTTTATTTTCTAGGTAGGTAAGCCACACTTTTGTTTGTATTTGTGGCCCTGGCTGTACATTCATCCACGATGTCATATTATATGCAAAGTTGGGCACCAAGTAAACCTTGGACCTTAACGGGCCTAAATAGGAGTCATATCTCAATTCTGTGGCTCCTGAGTTATAAAGATATACATCATATATGAATATCCTGTACATTGTATGCTAAAAAATGGGGATCATTTGTCAGTTGTTATAACTGAATGTACGGTTTGTTTAAAGAACTGGAATTGATTTGAGGGAAAAGTTGGCTTTTTGTTCTGTTGCTCATGCTGTGTTGACATGTTTTTGTCAGCTAAATAGTGTTATCTCTTCTATATTAAAGGTTAATCACAGATCTGGAGTCTGCAGTTACAACCTACAAATAGAAAAATTTCTCTAAACCAGACTATAACATTTCTCGAACAATTTTCCAACTTCATAACATTTTTTCCTTACCATCTGCCTTGCAATTAAGTTATTTTAAAGCCCCACATCAAAGCAGTGTTCTAGCTCCCTACAAGTAGACTGCACTACTATACTCTAAGTGGTGACAAAAATAGATGCTTATCCGCTTACATAGCTCTTAGCAAAGAAACAAGCAACTTTTCCTTTAGTATTTCTTAATGACTGTGTGATGGGGCTTAACCCATATCACTTGAAAGGCAGGGGTAAGAAATCATGCCCTCCACCTGGGGTAGGGAAAGGGGTGATTAACTAATTGCCTCCTGGCCAGAGAAGACAGAGCTAGGCTGTGAGAGAGACTGTACAGAAGACAGGCCTCACTGGCAGAGACAAGTCCTCAGGTAAGATTTAATAGACAAGACTTTTAATAGACAGGCTTTGCTCCTGCAGGGGAAGCCCTGACATAGATCTAACAAGAGAGCTCTAGTGAAGCCTAAGAGGAATGGAAAGGATATTTTTATGAAGAGTTGTTCGGACTTTCATTTAAACTTGTTTGTGTTACCTCAGAAGGGGTTGTGATGACTTGGCCAGAGGGCTAAGCTACAGAACACCCAGGGGAGGAAGTGGGAGTAAATGCAATCTGAGAAAGATCATTGTGGTTCCGAAGGAGAGTCCAGCAGAGGGCCACAAGTGATAAGCAACCAGAGATGATGGGGTGCCCACAAAGTGAGGACATGCTACTATAGACTGTTATAAAACCAAATAAAGATAACTTGAAAATAGGTTTATAAATGAAACAATTCCTGCTAACATAAAATCCAGTCAGACAATGCAGATCAGTAGTATATATCTTTAATATAAGCCTTTTCATGGATTCTCAAATTGCATCATAAAATCAATTAAAACTTTTATTCTACATCAGGTTTTTAGACCTTCTGTAGCAATTGATTCATTAAATAAGGAGCATAAAGATATGATTCACTGTATATATTTATTATATAAGGGCAATTTATATTTTGCTTTCAATCTTCTAGCAAATTTCTAACACAATCCTCATTGTGGAAAAGAAAGAAATCTCTTGTTTAAGATATGTTCATTTGGTGGTCATTTTATCATATGGGCAACTGAAATTGGGAAGAGTTAAAGAAAGGAACTAGAGACTGGAGAAGTGAAAGAATTAATTCAGGAACCGGTGAGCTTCATAGAGTTTCCTATTAATTGCAATTCTTTAACTGTACCATGGGGGGATGAACCTGTTATAAAAAGTTACAGTATCTTAAAATACTGTTGTAGGCTGGGTGAAACATGTTAGGGGTTGAGTTAAAACCTCACTGAGAGTTGATATGAATGCACTCTCCAATTAGCATAACTTTCACAGGATGTATTAACCAGAAGCCCCTCCCCACGCGCACACACACCCCTAAGGCAAAAGGGGCAGAATAAATCAGCCCAAAATTTTGAATGACTGAGCAGAGGACTTTTGGTGAGTTGTATGTGAGCGAAGCAGAACATGCAGTCATTGAGACCATACCATAAACAGAGAGAGGCAAGGCACAAAGCAAGAAATCCAAGCAGTAGCCTGTGAGCATAGTGGGACTTTGGAAAAAGCTAGAGAGTGAGCTTTTGGGTCTGGTATTTGCTAAAGAGACGTGGTGCTGTAAGCTGAGAAGCTGCTCTTTTTGTTCTTGGTTTGTCCTGTCTTCCGAGAAGCAGGACCTTGTACATTCCTTACAAATAAACAAGATTGCATCAAAGAAAATGCTAGACTCAATTAACTTTTTTACTTCCAACTGGAACATCCCAGGGCCCTGAACTATGACCAACTTCTCAGCTTAGAAAGGGACAATGCTAAAAAAAAAATGGATTTGAGACATTAAATAAAAAGTCAACACTTTGGTATTTTCTTCTGGTGAAGTTATAAATCCTCTATCCAATCATACCTGTAAAGAAAAAAAGAAAGTTAAAACCTTTTTTTAAAAAAAGGGACTTATGTATCTGAAATGGTATAAGAAGGCATTGAGAAAAATCAGAATAAAAACTTGTGATTTTTAGTGTCAAAGTTATATTTCTCTTAGAAATTCCACTCTCACAGGGGCAATTTAGGACATGAAAAATTGGCCAATGTTATTTATGACTTAGCAAAGAAGAACATTTACAGGAAGTGGTTGGATCCCAGAAATAATTGGAAGCTAGGGCTTCATTTGCCCTAATAGATATTCACATTTGTTTCACTAGAGAGGTCTCTAAATGACTTGAAACATAAGAAAGATAATGAGTAGGTTTTGTTTATTTGTTTTCTCTATCATGATCACTATCTTTCTTGTGCCAGGACAAGAAGAAAGTAGATCCTTCTGGGTGACTTCACAAACAGCCAAATTTTGCCCTCCACCTCAGTGACTTCAATTTCATTAATTCATTTGAGTTACATAGATTTAAGGAGCTTTATATGATTTTCCTGTTGCACTGTCCTGCAGGGCATATCATATCTAGTATGAGATGATTTCTTCCATTTATTTTATTGGTATTTCTAAATGACCAGAAAGTGTAGACCAGGGATTTTAGCAAATTTAGAGCCAATGTTCTAAAAACTCTTTTTGTAAAAATATATATTTCCAGTAGGTAGGTGTACAGTCAGCATAGCTGGTTGCTCTTCCTCCAACCCTTTAGCCCTGGTGTAGGGTATGAGCAAAATGTGGAGAGGAGGACTGACCAGAAGATGATGCATTCCAGCTATCCACAGCTGATGGATAGCCCCTTGGAAACCTATGAAAGATGGTGTAATTTAGAGCAACCTTTAGTGTGTTCTAAAAACACTGTAGCCAGGACTGGATCAGAAAATCAGGGTATTCTAACTGGATTCCTGGCAGCCTATCCCTCTGATTCACTCAGCAGAAGCTGAGTGCAATATACGATTTTACTCATTATATTCAGACAATAGCAGACTCCAGATTCCCATATTATATTAGGTTTGATTCTTTGTTCCTAATGATTAAAGTCTTTCTCCACTTCCAAGTAGCCAAGGATTTGGATTTGTTTTTCAAGTTTCAAGGGAATTAGGCTAATTGTTTTCAAAGCAATGTCAAAAGTTAATGTCTTAATTTTGACAATCACCTTGTTGGTACTTGTGGTGATTGTCTTAGACACTTCTTTGCCGCTGTCCCCAGCCTCTGTTTGCCAGAAGCTGGGAATGGGTGACAGGGGATGGATCACCTGATGATTACCTGCTCTGTTAGTTCTCTCTGGGGCACCTGGCATTGGTCACTGTCAGAAGACAGGATACTGGGCTAGATGGACCTTTGGTCTGACCAAGTATGGCCGTTCTTATGTTTGTATGAAATTAAACTTTCAAGAAAAATGAAGGATCTTTGTTGTTGAAGAGCTCCATAAAAATAAAGATCACGGGTGTTAGTTCTTACCTAATGTCACTTTACCATAACTTTGACTTCACATCTACATTTTTAAATTTATAATTTGTACTATGAACCTAATCCAAAGCCAACCATCAATGGAAAGACTCAAGTGATTTAATGGGCTTTGGATCAGTCCCTAAATACCTTAATCACCTCTTGCCTTGGCTACTGTAACTTTGCCCTGTATGACCTCAACAAATTCCTGTAATATAGGCTCCAGCATATGACAAACACTGTTCCCTGTCTTCACATCTTTTCCATCCTCCAACAACTACACTGACTTCATTCATTCAGAATGCACTTTAAAACTATTCTGTAGTTAGAACCATCTCTGGTTTTGTTCTAACCTAATTTATGTAACTTGTCTCACTGGGTTTGCCTCTCTTCTTCCTTGATCTTGCCACAGTCTGTAAGGGCTTTTTCCTCTGCTGTTCCCGCCATCAAAAATAATCTTCTTGTGTATCTCAGCTGCATTGATTCTCCATCCTTTCTAAAATCTCATCTAAAAATGTGTCTATTCACCATTTTCTGCATCACTTAAGTAACAGCTGAGGGAAAGAAATGACTCCTGTAACTGTACTCCATATCTATTAAAAAATGCAGTTTCTATAAGATATTATACATAATAAACTTGTATTTTAATTTATATATTAGACTTCTAAAGTCAATGGGGTTCAAATCAGTGCTGTAAAACAATGGTATTGAGCTCAGAATTTGGCCCACTGACTTATTTGCCTAGGACCAAATCTTCCACTTGTTATTCAGGAAAAGCTCCCATTGGCATCAAAGAGGGTATTTTTTGCCCAAATAAGGGATGAGTAAAGATGGCAGGATTTGGACCTTAATATTTAGCAGTACAGATGGTAATAAAATGAAGAATCTTGTATTCCAAACAGCCAAGGTTTCTTCCAAAGGGCTCTGTCTTGGCCTTATCATATTCTTCTCAAGTGTTAATGAAGAGGCTTTTCTTTAGGGCAAGAACTCCAGGGTTGCTTTTATTAAGATCAGCAGTAGGAGTTCAAAGCAGAAGCACTGTAAGCAGCTCTGCTATAAAGCAGAAAAATCCCCTGAAGGAAATGAGAGTACATACTTAGAGTGAGCCCTGTGGTGGCTCTAAATTAATATCTGGAATAAAATATTCACTTTAATAGACAGGTGTTAATGAGCAAGAGCTTAGAGGCTTATGTATTCTCTCTCTATAATGATTGTTTCGGAGAAAAAACTAACCTGAACAGAGCAAGAAAACTTAAATAAAAGCACCTGCAGCTGCAGCCTGACAAGCAAGAAATAAACACACTGGGCAGACCACTGAAGAAAACATAACAGATTTATACAATGCAGACACCAGGGTGTTATTTGGAGGATTAACATCAAATTCCCATTGAAATTTATAATGAATCATGTTTTTTTTTTATCAAGTGAACTCAGAAAATCAGAACGGTGATAGGTGACGTGACGCACACAGCTTCTGCTACTTCACTTTTTCTTTCAATAGCACTTTTGCTTCAAATATGTAAAGATAATTTGCATGTAGCTCCTTTTAAAAAATGAATTACTCAAAATCCCACATGCATTTCATGCCAGCAGAGCACACACAGACAGGGCAACTGTCACAATCAGCGTGAAAAGCATATGTGTAAGGCAGAGGAAGAAAATAATTAGGCTGAAAAATGACCAAGGTTAGTGAACAAAAATGTTGTCACACATTTAATCAAAGTGCTACAATTTTTTTAGCTTGGTGTCTTTATGTCCCCAATTATTAATCTCAGTTTTCAGAAGAAATCCAGAATTCATTCCTTAGTAATAGATATAAAAATAGAGTATATTTATATAGCACCATTCATCCTGAGATTTACAAGCTATATAAATGAGTCATATATAAATGATGTTTGCGCAGGCCATTTTGAAAGGGCAGAGTTTCTTTGTTTTTTAAAAAAATGCCTGAGTATATAGGCTGTTCCCTAAGAAAAGGGTTAATGAAATATGTTACATGCTAGAAGCAGAAAAGAACATTAGAGGCAATGTTCTGAGTACAAATCTGTCTTCTTTCATGATGATAAAGCAAACAAGGAGATTTCAGGATAGCTAATTGTCAGAGATAAGATAAGATATGAATGTCAGGAATGAACCTATACTTCAGAGTTCTGCCCTGACTACAACATCCAATAAATGTTAAACACTGTACCTGTATTAGCAGTTTAACTGATCCTTAGCACACGTGAGATCAGAACAAGATTAAGTCTGTCATTTGCTTCAGAAAGAATTGTAGCTGTGGTTCGTGCCTGAAATAATCTATGTTAAAAATACACTTTAATAATGGGCAAAAATAGTTCAATACAGATTCCCTGCAGGGTTTGCTTTTTCTAGAAGGAGACTCTTATGGCACTCCAGAAACAAAAGGGAAAGTTGTGTAAATAAAACATTTATAAGTCTGTTTTCTATCATTACCCAAACTACTCATTGTTATAAGTATTCCTCGGAGTGTCATTTTATCATAGCCTAAGCAACATATTTGTACTAAAGAAGCCTACAATAAGTACCTACTCAAAGTATTAAGTGGAAGCCATTTAAAAATATAATCTGAGAGTTAAATGTGATTAGTCATTCTAATAAGAGGCTCTATCAATACTTTCAGAATGACTAGAGATATCACTTACCCAATCACTTACTGAGGAACAACAGAGTGTGATGAGTAAGCCATATGGAATTAGCACAGTTATGTTTAGTAAAAGCTTTATTGTAATGCAGAATTTGTCTAGGCCACAGTTGATAGGTTCTGGTTCACTTATATTTACAATATGTGTATTGTTAAACACACATGCATACACATACTCACATTCAGGTATAGATGTGATTTAAGTATCAAGATTATAGCATGTTGCTCCACATTGTATACCAAGCAGGCAACTGATATGGTGTCTAGTTAAGTACGTGGATTCTCTTGTATACTAAGGCCTCTTTACACTACTGACAGTGAAGGGGGGCCTTAGAGTGGATTAGAATTGCATTTACACTGATTCTAAGGCTTCTTTATACTGTGAAAATGCTCTTTCCTTCAAGAACCATGTCAAATATAAAGGGAAGGGTAACCACATTTCTGTATACAGTGCTATCAAATCCCTCCTGGCCAGAGGCAAAACCCTTTCACCTGTAAAGGGTTAAGAAGCTAAGAACCTCACTGGCACCTGATTCAAAATGACCAATGAAGGGACAAGATACTTCTCCCCCCCCCCAGATTTGAAACAAAGGATTTGTCTGTCTGTGTGATGCTTTTGCTGGGAACAGGTCAGAAATGCCGCCTTAAAACTCCTGTTAATTAGTAAGTAATCTAGCTAGAAATGCATTAGATTTCCTTTTGTTTAATGGCTGGTAAAATAAGCTGTGCTGGATGGAATGTATATTCCTGTTTGTATCTTCTTGTAACTTAAAGGTTTTCCCTAGAGGAATTCTCTAGATTTTGAATCTGATTACCCTGTAAAGTATTTACCATCCTGATTTTATAGAGGTGATTCTTTTACCTTTTCTTTAATTAAAATTCTTATTTTAAGAACCTGATTGCTTTTTCATTGTTCTTAAGATCCAAGGGTTTGGGTCTGTGTTCGTCTGTACAAATTGGTGAGGATTCTTATCAAGCCTTCCCCAGGAAAGGAGATGTAGGACTTGGGGGAAGATGTCTCCAAGTGGGCTCTTTCCCTGTTCTTTGTTTAAAACGCTTGGTGGTGGCAGCATATGGTTCAAGGACAAAGCAAAGTTTGTACCTTGGGGAAGTTTTTAACCTAAGCTGGTAAGAATAAGCTTAGGGGGTCTTTCATGCAGTCCCCACATCTGTACCTCAGAGCTCAGAGTGGGGAAGGAACCTTGACAAACCAATATCAGCCACAATTCTCACAGATGGTATATAACACAAGAGGGAGTTCTCAGACTCTTTAGCTGTGAGCACAAAACTAAAAAGAAATAGATCAGAAGACTCCCCCTCCCATCTACACCCTGGAGAAGATACTTTTATTATTTAAACTGGCCTTGTGGTAACTGAGGTATAAACTGTAGAATAATTCTTATTTTTTAAAATGATGACTGTCTCTTCCAAAACCTGCCGCCGTCAATTATTATGAAGCACTATGTGAAAGACCAGCCAGTTGCATGCTTTTGAACTTCACCTGAACAACATATCGCCCCTGGGGATTTTTTCTTGAAAGGCAATGAAAAGGAAGAGAAGGTTAAAATAAAAAACTTAAAATAAAAGCATAGCAAAGCCACAAGGAACAGGGCAGGAAACAGCAATTCCCTACAGACGATTAAATGAAAAAGGCTTGCTAATTCATAAACTAAAGGTGTCTGGGGCTTAAAAGCCAAATCTTGCTGTAGCTGTGCTTCCATTTGTCCAGTTTTATTAACCGTATGAGGTGCTGTAGGCATTTAATTTCTTAAGTTTGAAACCTACCCAATGCCTCAGGTCTGGTTTGAGATACCTGCTGCTAACTCCTTGAAATAGGATTATATTGTGATAGTGTCCTCTGGCAAGGGCTCATTTCTGCTCTGTGAAAATCCATCTAGTGTCTAGAAGTTTGGAGGAGAGAAAAGAGACTCAACAGAGCAAATGGAAAGAAATGAAAGTCTCCTCCCCCCCAATTAGCCTCCCTTTAAAAAAAGGGAATTGTGACTTGTATTATAACAGCACCTGGAGACCCCATTGTACTAGGTGATATTTGTTCCTTTATTCTCTGTACCGTATGCAGAGAAGGGGGCTTAAGACAGCCCCATCCCAAAGATCATAGAATCTTCTTGGATGAAGAGTGGAATATAGGAAGTATTATTTGCCCAAGGTCACACAGGAAGTCTGTGGTGAGCCAGAAATTGATACCAGATCTCCTGAGTCCTAGCTCAGTGCTTTAACCAGATAGGATCGCAACAGATCTGGATTCAAAAGGTTCAGCACGTTGGTTAAATCAGCTTTGAAACAAAATTTCCCTCGGCCTGAACTTATGCCTATTTTTAGAACGTGACTTACAGGGAACCTGAAAGTGAGGTTCTGAAATGTTTACATTTATTTTTATTTCCAGTTGGAAAAAAATGTCAAGTTATTGCTGGAAAGGCCATTGCATGGTATGAGACTGGGAAGCTTTACAGGTGCTGTCTGGATGCTTCCTAGAATGTGATTTACTGAATCTTATAGGCAAAGGGATAATGGTAGTTTTGAGCTTTCAGAGTAGCAGCCGTGTTAGTCTGTATTCGCAAAAAGAAAAGGAGTACTTGTGGCACCTTAGAGACTAACAAATTTATTAGAGCATAAGCTTTCGTGAGTTACAGCTCACTTCATCGGATGCATTTGGTGGAAAAAACAGAGGAGAGATTTATATACACACACACAGAGAACATGAAACAATGGGTTTATCATACACACTGTAAGGAGAGTGATCACTTAAGATAAGCCATCACCAACAGCAGGGGGGGGAAGGAGGCAAACCTTTCATGGTGACAAGCAGGTAGGCTAATTCCAGCAGTTAACAAGAATAGAAAATAGAAAAGCAGTACGTAGAAAAGCCAACGTGCACGAGCTGAAATTGTGGAAAAGCAGCATCGCTTACCCCATAACCTCAGCCATGCAGAACACAGTGCCATCCACAGCCTCAGAAACAACTCTGACATCATAATCAAAAAGGCTGACAAAGGAGGTGCTGTCGTCATCATGAATAGGTCAGAGTATGAACAAGAGGCTACTAGGCAGCTCTCCAACACCACTTTCTACAAGCCATTACCCTCTGATCCCACTGAGAGTTACCAAAAGAAACTACAGCATTTGCTCAAGAAACTCCCTGAAAAAGCACAAGAACAAATCCGCACAGACACACCCCTGGAGCCAGGACCTGGGGTATTCTATCTGCTACCCAAGATCCATAAACCTGGAAATCCTGGACGCCCCATCATCTCAGGCATTGGCACCCTGACAGCAGGATTGTCTGGCTATGTAGACTCCCTCCTCAGGCCCTTCGTTACCAGCACTCCCAGCTATCTTCGAGACACCACCGATTTCCTGAGGAAACTACAGTCCATTGGTGATCTTCCTAAAAACACCATCCTAGCCACTATGGATGTAGAAGCCCTCTACACCAACATTCCACACAAAGATGGACTACAAGCCGTCAGGAACAGTATCCCCGATACTGTCACGGCTAACCTGGTGGCAGAACTTTGTGACTTTGTCCTGACCCATAACTATTTCACATTTGGGGACAATGTATACCTTCAAATCAGCGGCACTGCGATGGGTACCCGCATGGCCCCACAGTATGCCAACATTTTTATGGCTGACTTAGAACAACGCTTCCTCAGCTCTCGTTCCCTAATGCCCCTACTCTACTTGCGCTACATTGATGACATCTTCATCATCTGGACCCATGGAAAAGAAGCTCTTGAGGAATTCCACCATGATTTCAACAATTTCCATCCCACCATCAACCTCAGCCTGGACCAGTCCACACAAGAGATCCACTTCCTGGACACTACGGTGCTAATAAGCGATGGTCACATAAACACCACCCTATATCGGAAACCTACTGACCGCTATTCCTACCTACATGCCTCTAGTTTTCATCCAGATCATACCACTCGATCCATTGTCTACAGCCAAGCGCTACGATATAACCGCATTTGCTCCAACCCCTCAGACAGAGACAAACACCTACAAGATCTCTATCATGCATTCCTACAACTACAGTACCCACCTGCTGAAGTGAAGAAACAGATTGACAGAGCCAGAAGAGTACCCAGAAGTCACCTACTACAGGACAGGCCCAACAAAGAAAACAACAGAACGCCACTAGCCATCACCTTCAGCCCCCAACTAAAGTCTCTCCAACGCATCATCAAGGATCTACAACCTATCCTGAAGGACGAGCCATCGCTCTCTCAGATCTTGGGAGACAGACCAGTCCTTGCTTACAGACAGCCCCCCAATCTGAAGCAAATACTCACCAGCAACCACACACCACACAACAGAACCACTAACCCAGGAACCTATCCTTGCAACAAAGCCCGTTGCCAACTCTGTCCACATATCTATTCAGGGGATACCATCATAGGGCCTAATCACATCAGCCACACCATCAGAGGCTCGTTCACCTGTGCATCTACCAATGTGATATATGCCATCATGTGCCAGCAATGCCCCTCTGCCATGTACATTGGCCAAACTGGACAGTCTCTACGTAAAAGAATGAATGGACACAAATCAGACGTCAAGAATTATAACATTCAAAAACCAGTTGGAGAACACTTCAATCTCTCTGGTCACTCGATCACAGACCTAAGAGTGGCTATCCTTCAACAAAAAAGCTTCAAAAACAGACTCCAACGAGAGACTGCTGAATTGGAATTAATTTGCAAACTGGATACAATTAACTTAGGCTTGAATAGAGACTGGGAATGGATGAGTCATTACATAAAGTAAAACTATTTCCCCATGGTATTTCTCCCTCCCACCCCACCCCCCACTGTTCCTCTGATATTCTTGTTAACTGCTGGAATTAGCCTACCTGCTTGTCACCATGAAAGGTTTTCCTCCTTCCCCCCCCTGCTGTTGGTGATCGCTTATCTTAAGTGATCACTCTCCTTACAGTGTGTATGATAAACCCATTGTTTCATGTTCTCTGTGTGTGTGTATATAAATCTCTCCTCTGTTTTTTCCACCAAATGCATCCGATGAAGTGAGCTGTAGCTCACGAAAGCTTATGCTCTAATAAATTTGTTAGTCTCTAAGGTGCCACAAGTACTCCTTTTCTTTTTGGTAGTTTTGAGAACATTTCAAGGGAAGAGTAATAAAACAAGGCAGGCAATGTGGGGAAGACTATTTACCCCAAATGTGCCTCTCATTTCAAGGCACAGTTCCCCTCATTGTAAGGTAGGGTGTTCCCTACCTTGCACCACTGGGAGAGATGGACACACATTGCATTTACTCTTTCCTGTGGATATTTCTTTCAAGGGAAAAAAATAAAGGTATGGGGTTTTATTTATCATTGATCCTGCAAGGAAACTGCCCTGGCTGCATAAAAGGAAATTTATATCTTTAGCCAGATAATATGTAAGTACTTACATAGGTAGAAGATTTCTGATAGCAGAGGACTCTTTAATTTAAAAGACAAAGGTATAACAAGATCTAATGGCTGGAAGCTACAGCTACATACGTTCAGACTAAAAATAAAGTATACGTTCTAACTGTGAGGGTTAACCACCATTGGAATTTACCAAGGGATGTGGTGTATTAATCTCCACCGCTTGAACTCTTTAAATCTAGGTTATATGTCTTTATTTTTATAGACATAGTATGTGATTGATGCAGGGATTACAGGTGAAATTATTTGATTTGTGTTATACCGGAGAATAGACTAGATCATAATGAAAAGGAGTACTTGTGGCACTTCAGAGACTAACATTTATTTGAGCATAAGCTTTTTGTGAGCTACAGCTCACTTCATCAGATGCATACAGTGGAAAATACAGTGGGGAGATTTTATATACACTCAGAGAACATGAAACAATGGGTGTTACAATGCACACTAATGAGAGTGATCAGGTAAGGTGAGCTATTACCAGCAGGAGAGGAAAATACATGGGGAAATATTTTTACTTTGTGTAATGACACATTCACTCCCAATCTTTATTCAAGCCTAATGTAATGGTGTCCAGTTTGCATTTCCCCATGTTTATTCCCCATATTGTTCCTCACACATTCTTGACAACTGCTGGAAATGGTCCACCTTGATCATCACTACAAAAGGGTTTCCCCCCCCTCTCCTGCTGGTAATAGCTCACCTTACCTGATCACTCTTGTTACAGTGTGCATTGTAACACCCATTGTTTCATGTTCTCTGAGTGTATATAAAATCTCCCCACTATATTTTCCACTGCATGCATCTGATGAAGTGATCTGTAGCTCACGAAAGCTTATGCTCAAATAAATTTGTTAGTCTGACGTGTCACAAGTACTCCTTTTCTTTTTGCAGATATAGACTAACATGGCTGCTACTCTGAAATAGATCATAATGGTCCCTTCTGGTCTTAAAAATCTATGCATATGTGTAAAATTGAAATCGCTGTCATATGAAAGAATCCTAAACTCTTTAATGTAAGTCTTTATTTTAGCTCCAATATCTTCAGATTAAGGAAAGCATTCCACAAAATAAGGATTTTTTGGTGCTTACCAAATACAATTTAGAACTCCTATTTCAGAACTCACTCGCTTTATATAATATATAGTTTTGATATTCAGACAAGATATGGGGGGAAACTTTTATTCATTCATATGAACAACTTCACAAATAAATCCTGTTTAAATCGCATATGGTCAGTAGGTGGGTGTAACTGTGGGTGTATGGGTGTAACTGTGTGTGAAATCCTGCCACATTTAAGACAATGATATTGTGCTATTGACTTCAGTGAGGCCAGGATTTCACCCTCCATCTGTAAGGCTGCATTAAGTTAATGGACAGCCATGCAGCAGCTTGTTTGGTGAGTGTCTGGGAACTCTGGGAGATATCTGGGGAATGCACCCTGCTGAACAGTCCCACATGTTCCCCAACATATGGTTGTGCCTAAAATGTCACAGTAAATTCCTCAATATTTTTCAAACTCAGGACCAATATTTCCACCTGGCTAACTTTTGGCTAGACTCTGATTTTCACTACATAGTAACATATTCAGCAACTGTTCCCACAGAAATCTATGGAGTAAAGTACAGCTCACCCTGAGTAAATGAATCAGAATCTGTTTGTTATCTTGCAGAATTCATTCTTTAAAATTTTCTTACACAATTGTGGCAATTTGGGGACTCTGTCCATACAATTTATGACTTATGTGAGAGATTATGAAGCCTCTGCATGTATCTTTATCTAGCTGCAAACTCCATATTCAGCCCTTTGCTTTTCTCCATTGTCCTTTTAACTGCATGTTGGACTGAAATTTCATTGGGTAGTGATACAGGGCTTGCAATAGATGGTCACTGAATCGGGATGGTCCTCTGTTCAAATACAAACATCCTTGACAAAATGCTGTCTCCCACTCAAGAAAACTCGTTTGTCTATGGAGAAGTCACCTGACAATGAAGTAAGTTGGTAGGGGTCTGGGACTGCCTGAGGAGGCTGATCTAAGGAGTTCCCTGACAGAGGAGTCCAGAGGTTATAAAAGTGCAGAACTGCTCTACTAATGATCTTGGGCCATTTTCCTCAATCCAAAGGAAGCTGCTGCAGCAGTCTGGATGAGACAGGGGGGACCCTGCCTATTTGAACACAGATAGTACCCAAGGATTCCCAAGAGAAAGGCGAATTACAGAGAGGTGCTTTGCGCTTAGGGAATTTGTTGTTTTCTAAATGATTTGGGCTGTCCTGTTCTCTCTCTTGTAAATAGGAATAGTTTTTAGACACGTGTGCAAAGTCTACACACATTAGGTGTCCCTGAAGAGTTATCCTGTGAACCCAGAGCAGCCATGGGTTCAGAGCAGAATGGGTGGAGTTCTGTGAAGGGGTGCACATTAGCTGGTGATGATGGGACTAGTTTCAGGATCTGTACAATTGAGTCACAGGGATAGAAGGGATCCACTGTCAAGACAGGTGTCAGGCACAAAGTCTGTACCTGGGGTGTGTTGCCTGAGGCCCACAGCCAGAGAGAACGTCAAAACTCTGCCTAGACTCCGCAAGCCGTAAGCAAATGGGATTCAGCCACTGGACCCTCTCAGGGTAGTTTGAGGAGTGTTCAAGAGTGGGAGCTCAATTAGGTCTGTGACACACCTCATTTAAATTTTACTGTTGTGTGAAATACATAAAATGTAGACCTCAGAAATATATAGTAAAGCTGGATGTGAAGCAGTTTTCCCCATCCTGCAAATATTTGGGAAAGTTCAATGTTTTTCCCCATTCCAAATCAGGACCAAAAAAAATTTATGAACCAAAATGTAGTTAGGTTTGGGATAATCAGAATGATTTGTTACAATAATTTGATTCCAACCTCTTTTTAAATTTAATTAGGTGAAAGTTCTATATTTTGAACAGGAAAAGTGAAACTATCAATTTGAAAATGTCTGAATGAAATGTTTCAACAATTTCAAAACTTTTTAAAAAATATTCTGAGTTGGGAGATTTGTTAAAACCAGTCCTGTTTCACATTCAGTTTTTGTTTTGATGAATTTGCATTTTTTATAAATACATTTTGTTGAAAAATTCTCAGCTTTAATATACAGTGACAGAAAACAAAATTTCATTGCCAATTAAGAATATTTTGAAGTATTTTATGCATTGTATTGCATAATTAAATGTTGCTGACACATTTATTGCTCTTAATGTGCTTGTAAGAGTTTGATAGTTAAATGCAAATTGGATCCTTCAGGCTCAATTGTAACTAATTATTCAAAATATTACCATTAGTAGGAGAGAGTAAATTATATTACATTGTGGATCTGATATCTAAATTTAATGCTGAATGGGTATGTCTGACAGTTTTCTCTGTACATAGTTTTTCAGCAATGAATATTGCTACATATATTGTAATTACATAGTGATAATTTTGCAATATTAATGCTATATTCTAAATACTAATAGTAGAAATAATAATAATGATGGTGATAAAAATAGATATACTGCTGCTAACTGGATCTGAAAAATATAATGCTATCTTCTAGTGTATAAGGAACAAATACTGCAAAGTACTGGGAGGGATTGAGGGCTAGTGTTTCCATTGACTCGACTGGCAGTTGGATCATTTCCATCAATTCCCATTGAAATCCATGGATCCTTAAAACTTTCAGCACCTTTAAAGACTGGGCCCCAAGTCTGTGAGGCCTGGATTTAGAAAGCATCAAATTCTGGAAAGCATTTTAAAAATCTGCTTAACTTTAAAGTAATTTATGTGCTGTCCTGTCAAAATCCTTGAGGTTTGGTGGACTTCTGAGCTTTGCACCGTTTCCCTTAACGTGTACCGAATTATTTTGTGGTGATGATTTTGTCAGTTGGTAAACTGAGACCAGCTGCAGGATCTGAGTTTGTATGAGACCTCATGATGCATAAAAAAAGTGTATTTACCATTTAATTAAATAAATCAATCATTCTCTTCCTTGGAGCCACGTAAAACCATCATTTGGCCCTCACAAATGAAAGGAAAGGTCTCTGCTGTAATAAACAAATATGTAAAATTGAAACCCTCATCTATGTTTTTTTGTCTCTATAACAATACCTGTAGAAATGGGGCTGGACTAAAATGACATCTGATGCTTAGTGAAATTTAGCTGAATGTTGTCAGGAAATAATGGAAAAGTAATATTCAGAAAGCCCTTAAAATGTCTCCTTCCACTAACTGAAAAGACAATTGGAAATTAATTTAAAATGAGCCTATCAAATATTCAACAGGCTAGGTCAATGTTTAACTGTATACAGGTTAGTTAAAAAATTCAACAATTATTTCACTTGTCAGTTTTCTGTATTATTGTATGTTTTTTCTTTTTCAATACATAAACAAAACTGAAAAGAGATGATTGTATAACAGAGACACAAAAAGTAGATCTTTACACTTTAGCACCAAATGCAGGTTAGATATACATGCACAGCAAATTTACAACACTTTTAGTGAATTTCATATCTTCAGATCTGTAATAGAGCCGGACTCACCTGGCGGCACCTCCTGCTGGCTGTCCTTGGGAATTAACTCGTCAGCCTCTGATGCACCCTCTGCAGATCCACCTTACCTCCGGCCCCAGTCCCTCCAGGACCTGGTGCCTCCTCCCACTGGAGTGCTGCCCCCTGGCAGTAAACCCCAACAATCCTTGAGGGTCTCCCCTCCCCAGGGAACCCCCACCCACTACCGCCACCTCACCTCAGTCTTGGCTACTACCAGTCATCGCTTAGCCCTGTTCCCTGGGGCAGACTGCAGTGTATCAGCCACTCACCACAGGCAAGGGGGTTTGGACCTGCTGCCTCTGTCTACCCATGGGCTGCCCCCTTGGAACCATAGTACCTAATAGGCCCTAATCTAGGCCTCGCAGCCTGGGGGTTTCCAGGCTGGAGCTCCCCGATCAATCGATCCTGATCCCCTCCCCCAGGTTCCTGCAGCCAGGCCTTTCTCTCTCTGAACACAGAGCAAGAGACTGGCTAAGCTTCAGCCTAGCAGCCCCTTTATAGGCCCATCCGCAGCCTGTTTGGGGCGTGGCCCAGCTACAGCCATTTCCCCAATCAGCCTATCTTTTCTTGCCCTCAGCCCTGGCTCTCTCCCAGGGCTGGTTTTTAAGCCCCATAAGGCAGGAGCAGGTAACCACCCTGCTACAAGATCAAATTATTGTTTTTCACTATATTGCAAATACAGTGGGAAAAAATGAATTGACATAATCAAGTTTTGGATCAGGAACTGTCATATTAGTGAAATAGCATTTATTAATTGGTCAAGTCACTGATATAAGCATTACGCTTAATATGATAAAATTTAATTTTGTATTAAATATTTTCCTATCACATCAGGGAATTCCAATCTCACTAATATTCTCGGAATATCTTACAATTGTAATTAGTTTAGGTTAAGAAAAACAAAATATGCTGAATGATTTTACAGCACTTTGGATATTTCCACATGAAGGTTATCCACCAATCCAATAGTAACAGGTAACTTACTCAGCTGATTCATAGCTCCTGAATATGCACCGAGTATTTCTGTCTAAAGACTTGTGAAACTTTCATTACAAAACCAGAGGTCACATGAAACTCACCTTATTTTTGGCTTCCTTTCAAACTTGGAAGTCGACTGAATGGTTTGCTGTGGGTCACAACCCTTTTAGGTAAATTTGGACCTAATTTAAAATAAAGGCAGTTTGTTTATAAGTGAACTTGGGTGTTTCAATATGTGTTTAATGCAAATCTAGATAAACGTTGGGCAGCTGACTGAGTTTCCCTTGGAGTTTTTGGTTTATTTCAATCTAAAACCAGTGCTGTGAGGCCAAGATATAAATAAGTGACTCATAATAAAATTTCCTTCTTAGTTTGTAATAAATCATATATATTAGTGGTATTATTAGTTGTATTACCATAGTACCTAGGGACTCTCATCCTAAGCCAGGATCCCATTGTACTAGGAGCTATACAAAAGCTATACAGCTTCTGTTTTTTCCAATGACAAGTTTGGGTAGGGCCAAGGTTTTGAGCGGAGTCCACTCACATCTATCTGAACCACCATCTGAGTCTATCTGGATGGTTTATATACCGTGTTATACCATTGTTTCCTTGGACATCCACAGCCTGTCACCATGCACTCTTCCATGGAGAACAATTTCAGGCAGATGGTATGTGGTCATTCTAGTAACATGGCCAGACCATTTCAGCTCATGCCTTTTGGATGATTGTATTCACGCACTACACTTTTAGTCTTCTATGGATGTCAACATTTTGTAATCAATCTAGCCTTGTCACACGAAGGATACAGTGCAGGCTCCTCATTTTAAATGGTTGCGGCTTTTGCTCCAGACACTTTGTCAGTACCCATGTTTCACAACCATAAAGAAATGTGGATACAATGAGAATTGTATATAATCTAGTTTTAATTGTTATGGACACTGATATAAGATTCCAAATAGTTGGAATCAGGCATGCAAACATTCTGCTGGCAGTAGCTATCCTCTTGTCAATGTCATCTCTATAGTTGTTGTCACGTGGTAAGATGCAACCAAAGTAGCAAAAGCTGTCTAACTTATTCAATATCTATACTGTACTACAAATGACTTGTTTAGCCTATTTCTTTTTTTTTCCTTTTGGGGGGTGGTGGTGTTATCATTAGTCTGGTCTCTTGTTCATTCATTTTTATTCACCATTCTTTGTCTGTTGCGTGCAGGTTAGTTGCTGCTTCTTGGCTGTATTTCTCTGTCAGCATTATCACTATGATATTGTCTGCAAAGCCAAGTTGATTGATGATTTGCCCCCAATATTTTGCAGTTCCATCAATGTTACTAAGGGAGTTGGACAAAATGTTTTCTATGTAGAGAACAAAAATTATTGGATTGAATATACATACCTGTTTGACTCCAGTTTTTACTTCAAAACACTCTGTCAGTTTGCTGCTGACTCATGCTGCATGCCAAGCGATATTACACGGACTCTGCAGTGTTTGAATCAGCTTGCTGCTAAAACAGTACAACTTGAGCACTTTACACAGAGCGTCTCATTTAATGGAGTCAAATGCTTTCTTAAAATCAATTAATGTGAAAAACAGGGTTTTTTCAGACTCTGTGTGTTTCCTAGATTTGACAAAAAGCAAATTCTTATGTACAAATGCAGAAGACAAAGACAGTCCCTGCCCTTAGGAGCTTACAATCTAAGTATAGAACAAGAGACAACAGAAGGATATTGATAGACCGGGAAGTATAGGGTAACAATGAGACAATATTAGCAATGATAGATTGTGGTCTCAGTGCATCAGCAACTTAACCGTTATCAAGTTTTATATATATATATATATATATATATATATATATATATATATATACTCACAGACCATAAGGATGAGGGACAGGTGAATCTATATTAATTTATTTTCTTGTTTAAAGATAGGAACACAAGAATTGCCATACCGGATCAGACCCATCATCTATCTAGTGCCATAGATAGTGTCTCTGGTAATGGCCAGTACCCGATACTTTAGAGAAAGGTGGAAGAAACCCCTCAATAAGCAGATGAGAGATAGTCTTCACACCATCTTTATCTATTATAGTTTTAGAAAGTGGTTTAAACCCCGAAGCCTGATGTTTTATACTCTGAATATTTTATACCATTATAACTCTGGATATTTTTGTTATCACTTTAAATGTTCAATCTCTTTTTTAATCTACCTATGTTGTTGATGTCAATGACATCCTGTGATAATGAGGTCCACAATCATAGATGGATAGATTCTAAGACCAAAGACTGTGATCTTCTACTCTGACTTTTTGTATAAGACAAGTATGATAGTCTATTTTACTATGCAAAAAGAAAAGGAGTACTTGTGGCACCTTAGAGACTAACAAATTTATTTGAGCATAAGCTTTCGTGAGCTACAGCTCACTTCATCGATGAATCACTGCATCCGATGAAGTGAGCTGTAGCTCATGAAGCTTATGCTTAAATAGATTTGTTAGTCTCTAAGGTGCCACAAGTACTCCTTTTCTTTTTGCGGATACAGACTAACACAGCTGATACTCTGAAACCTATTTTATTATGGTTATCACTTTTACAAGACTATGATAAATTTTGTACAAAGTGTGCTTTGTGGGATATCATTTGAAAAGTCACAATCTGCTGAATACTGTTATCCTGTTAAATATATATAGCAACATTATATGCTAGGTTATACCATTCTACTGTATGCTTGTTATTGAAATATGTTCTAATTCTGAGTAACACTCACAAACCAGTTTCTCAGACACAGACACTAGTACCCGAGACAGGTGTTTAAAGGGCCATCACCTACTTAAGTAGACATCCTCCAGCAGACAGGGAAGGTGTAAACAAGAAATTTACATTTAATTACAGGGACAATTCAAATCTCACATCCACAATGGACTGCATGTCACCATGATTCAGCAAGGATGTTTCTAGCACAAGAGATTGAATTATAAAGAAAGAGGAAAACATTTGACTATACATCGCCTCCTCCCATCTGTCTGCTCATGACTCTTAAAAAACTGAACTCTTTTGTAACCAGTCCTGACTTTTATGCAACATCATTGTAATCATTTAAGTTTATTAATTACAGAAAAATAAATTTTTATCTTATTGTTTTATCTTAACCAGTGCATTTTGATTAGAGTGTGTGGGAAACTCCATCTTGGATAACAAAGCTGGTGAATATATTATTTTCCTTTGATGAAATAACAGACCTTCCATGAGCTTGCATTGTTCAGTAGTGCGTTGGACAGTACAAGATGCACATTTCTGGGGGAACAAGGCTGGGACTAAGAATTTGTGGATGTCGTTTAGAAGTTTATTCATGAGTGACTGGTCAGAGTGCTCATATATTTAGCTGGCTGTGCATTTTCATGCTGAAGGCTGTGTGAGCAGGCATGTATTGGATGTTCTGACAGCAAAGCAGTGTAAAAGGCAACTCAGGTTAAAGAATTAAGGAGATGCAGCTGGTCAACAGTCCAGATTGTACCTGGGGTAATGTCACAACAAAGCCTGAATTAATTCCTGCTTCATCTTTTAGGTAAACACCCAATCTTGATTTAAAAATTGGTAGGGATGGAGAATCAATGCAACCCTCGATAAGTTGTTCCATTGGTTAATAACCTCACTGTTAAAAATGTGGGCCTTATTTCCAAGTCTGAATTCATGTTGCTTCAGCTTCCAGACAATTATACTTTGTGCAAAAAAGTGTTTTCTTTTATCAGTTTTGTATTTGTCCTCTTGTTCTTGTGTCATTAAGAAGGGAGACACTATCGACCTTTACGATAGGATTATAATTTGATATAGTTTTATCATGTCCCATTTTATTCTTCTCCTTTCTAAGGCAAGCAATCCCAATATTTTCAATCTCTTATTATATGAGTTTTTTTCCCATGCCTCTAATCATTCTTTTGACCTTTTTCTGAACTCTCTCTAAACTTAAATGTTTGTCTGTAACCAAAGAAGGAAACAAAACCAGATAGCAAATGAACTTCAATTAACTGTACTTGCTGGAAGTGTTTTTCCACCTTAAAATATATATTGTGTACATTGCTAATACAGTCTAGTGTCTACCTTATATATATTTAAATGATGGTGGTAGTAAAGACCTTGTCATAAGGCCAAAGGAATCCATCCACCTGGAAAAAAAAATCCCTTTCTTTCAAACCATTCCAAAGGTAAAGAATGCATTTTTCAGAGGTACCTCAATGACCCTCAAAGTTAAATCTTCTCTGGCAAGGAAAGCCCTCTGTGTTTTGGGAAGGAGAGAACAGGCATGATGCAGTGAGCTCTGGCCATGCCTCATACCAGCCTTTAGACTGGGGTCTGGGAACAGAGCTGATATACCATATTAACTCCCGTGGGAAGTCCCGCAGCACAGGGGTTATTCTCAGAGGGGAGGGCATTTCTGTCTCTTTTAAGACCCCTTTATATTTTTTACCAGAGCAGCCTTTCTGTAAAAAGGAACTAGACCCCATTTGTACAAACCCACAGGGACCAAAACAAAATAAACAAACAAGTTTATGTAAACTCCTAAAAGGATGGAGCTAGATTTCATACAGCTATGGCTGTGACACATTTCGCTTTGTAGGTAGCTGTCAGCCAAAGCCACTGAGAATTTTTGTGGGTTGTGATAGATTACAAATACCAGATGGGAGGTAGTGATAGCTCTGTCAGCTGAAATAAGTCATAATTCCTACAGTAGCAAGGACTCTAAGAATATCTGAGCCTAGAAGCAGAAATACTAATCAGTTTACAAAAAAGCTGATTTGAATGCAAAAATCGCAATTGATTCTTAAGTGTTAGCTTTATAAACTATACCATAACCTCTCTGAGACATCAGTATTTGTAAAGTCATGTTTTTAGTGTTGGTAAAAGATGCTGAATTGACAACCCCGGAGTCTAAAATATTCTGTTTATAAAGAGAACAGATACATCTCTGCAGCAGCCCTGTGAAACGGTTCCATGACTCTGCAACGCTTGCAATAGACACCTTTGAGTTTTGTGGTGATTGCCTCCATATGTACTACAACCAAATCTGGTCTCTTCCATTTGTTTACCCTTGTAGTCTCTCTTTCTTCCTTTTTAATTGGCTACATTTCAGTTCTTTTGCTGCTTGCTAACACTTGAATTTGGGCAGCACAGTTTATTAGCTTTGCAAATATCCACTGTTCTTTGCAAAGCCAAGTCCGTTACTTCCAATAAAATATGCTTAGGCCTGGTTATCAGTTCTACTAGTAATAGTGTGGTCTCTAATGATATTTCTACACTGCAACGTAAGCTCAGGTTTAGTAGAACTCGAGTTAGCAGGCTCTAGGTTTGTTAACCTAGGATTTGAGCATCTACGCTTGTTCATAAACCCAGGTTAAGAATTGTTGACCCTGAATCCCAATCTGGGGCTCCAGTGTCTACAGTGAATTATGCAGGCCCGAGTATAACAACCCATATCCCAGAGTTCCTAGCAACCTCCCAAAATATGGACACTATAGCCCTTTGTTTGTGGTGCAGTGTGGAGAAAGTTGTCTCTGTACCAAACTTCAATGTCCAGGGGACAAAGAGTCTGCCTGTGCGATTGTGGAATACTTTTGGCTAAATCCCAGAGCATACATCTAGTGGGGCTATGTCTACATTACTAAGCAATAGGTCTTGAACCTGGGTTCAGGCTTGACTTTGTACCCTCCAGCCCTAGACCCTGGGTCTGAGCCCTGGGTTAGCACGATTTGTGTGTAGACAGAAGGAGGGTTAGGCTTGAGCCCGGGCTTACACTGCAGTGAAGACATACTCTATTGAAGTGAAAACATACATCTTTTAACTATTCAAATTCACATGACTTAGAGACTGGTCTGTAACATAATGATTAATGGTCTCACAGGCAGCTATTTTCTTATGAAGAAAGTCTGTTTTTTCTTGAGCAACAGTGGACATCACAGAATTCTTGACATTTCTGAATGATTATGTCTAGCAGTTTGCAGTCTTCTTCATATTCCCACTAGAATGCACTGCACATTTCTAAAGCTACTAACCCTGCCACATGGAGCAGATGGAGGATTTTGAATTCACCAATGTCTGAAAAACTAGTTGCTTCCAGTAAAAGTGCTGCAATCATGTCCTCCAGTTCTCTGCCATGTTCCATTTCTGATTTTGGGATTCAGGAAGCTTCATTTTGGCAAAGGTTTTGTTCACTTTCCACACCACGCAAGTTTGTTTGCCACCTGCTGTTGTTTCCTTCCTTGCTTATGGAAACCAATTAAGTTTAGAGGGGGTTCAGAAAAAGTGACAAGAGTGATTAGAGGCATGGGGAGAAAAACAACTTCTCATTTAAAAAGAGATTGAAAAGACTGGGATTGCTTACCTAAAGAAGAAGAACAAGAAGAGCAGATGTGATAAAAGTACATCAAATAATGAATTTTATAGAAAAGGTAGAATGTTGGTAAGACACTGGTCTTTATTTTTCCTGGTCCCAATAGGCTAACATGGGTCAGGATTACAAAAAAGAGAATACTTCTGTCATATGACAGGAGTCAGTATCCATTGTAGTTATTATCACCACAGCTACAAAGCAGGTTTATGACATACATCCCACTTCATTGACATGCATGCAAGAAGCTAAAATGCCAAAAAAAAAGCCCCTCCTGCTGCACCTTTTGGATAAAAGTAAACATGACCTTTTGGATAACAATAAACATGATCCAGCAGAGACCATACACAATTTTAGGCTTTTATTGGTTATTTAACATTTTTGTAGAATATTATTTGGAATCAATCTTTTGCATTAGTTATTGCATCCCTGACCTTCAAGCAAAAGTATAATGTCCCTTGGACAACATTGTTCCCACTCAGAGTAAGGAATGAGGTTGGAGGTTTGTGATGGTGCCCCCCAAAAGGCTTTATGGAAATACACTTATGAATATATATGACATAACTGGAATATGTTCTATGCTACATATGCCATATAATGTATCATGTAAAGGTTATCATCTACTGAATCTACTAATCCTATTTGTGTGCATGTATCATTTTTGTATTCGAAGTTATGACTTGATTTCTAAATCAATTTCTAAATATGGCTTGATTTCTAAATAACCTTAGTAGAGCATTTGGTCAGTTCCTGGAGAAAGGAATTCGCAAAATTAAGTGCCCAATCAAGAAGCACTTAAGGAACAATGCATCTTGGAAGGCTCCAATCCACATAAGAAGTCTTCCTGAAGACATTCAAGGTACCATGTGGGCAATGGCTTCTGCCTGTAAAAACTGTGAGTCATGCATGGACATATGACTTGCCCAGATGGCTACAGAACTCCATCTTAGAGCTGGACTTTGCATAGGAGAGAGGAGGGGGTCTCCACCCACAAGAGAAAGTCTATTTAAGCCCATGGGAGACCCCTCCATTTTGTCTTCAGCTGGCTAAGGAGATAGCCTTGCCCACTCCAAAGGAAATCTGAAAGAAACTGGAACAAAGGACAGTAACTACAGGGGGTGTGAGTGCTTGCTGGATCCAGACTAGAAGGAGACTAGTCTGTAAAAGGAAGCTTACTGGAACTGGTGAGGTTTTTATCTGTATTCAGTTTGATTAGACATAGATTTGCGTGTTTTATTTTATTTTGCTTGGTAATACACTTTGTTCTGTCTGTTACTACTTGGAACCACTTAAATCCTACTTTCTGTATTTAATAAAATCACTTTTTACTTATTAATTAACCCAGAGTATGTATTAATGCTGGGGGGTGGGGAGGGACAGCTGTGCATATCTCTCTATCAGTGTTATAGAGGGTGAACAATTTATGAGTTTACCCTGTATAAGCTTTCTATAGGGTAAAATGGATTTATTTGGGGTTTGGATCCCATTGGGAGTGGGGCATCTAAGTGTTAAAGACAGGCACACTTCTGTAAGCTGCTTTCAGTTAAGCCCACAGCTGTCAGGGGATGTGGTTCAGACGTGGATCTGGGTTTGTAGCAGACTAGCGGGTCTGGCTCAAACCAGGCAGGGTGCTGGAGTTCTAAGTTGACTGGGCAGGAAAGCAGAGGCAGAAGTAGTCTTGGCACATCAGTTGGCAACCCCCAGGGGGTTTCTGTGATCCAACCCATCACAAGGATGATGAAGGAATTCATTTCTCAGCAGCAATTGGAGTAAGGAAGGTTAGATTCTCATATCCTTCCACTCATCCAATAGTACCTTACTCTGCAAGTAGGCCCATTGATTTTGGTAGTACCCAGTCACAAAACAAGGAACACTGTGAGCATACATATCAGCATATGACCTTAACTAACTAAAACTCATATAAATGAAGGCACAAATATGGAGTTAGATGTTGTTTGAAGTAGGACCATGTGCTTGAGCTGTGTAAGTCTGGAACCCCCTAATACTGCCATATCCAGCCTCTAGACAAAGAAATAAATGAAGTCATAGATTTAGAGATTATAAATCCAGCACAGACCATTGTGATCTTCTAGTCTGACTACTGTATACCATAAACCATAGGACTCCCCTGAATTAATAAATACTTGAAGCAGAACATATCTTTTTGAAAAACATCTAATCTTGATTTTAAAATGTCCAGTGATGTAGCATCCACCACAACCCTTGATAAAGTTATTCCAATGGCTACTAAGCATCACTTTTAAAAAGGAGGGGCTTATTTATACTCTGAATTTCTCTAGCTTCAACTTCCTGCCATTGGATTTTGTTATATTTTTGCCTGCTAGACCGAAGAGCCCATTATCCAATTTTTGTTCCTCATGGAAGTAGTTATAGACTGTGACCCCTTAACCTTCTCTATGTTAAGTGAGATAGATTGCACTCCTGGCATTTATCACTATAAAGCATGTTCCCAAATTATTCTCATGGCTCTTCTCTGAACCCTCTCCAATTTATCATCATCCTTTTTTAATATGGGAACCACAACTGGACACAGTATTCCAGTAGCTGTCACACATGTAGAAAATATATAAGTAATATAGTCTCCCTACTCTTAGTCCCCTGTTTATACATCTAAGGATCTCATTACCTCTGTACCAAGAACAGAGCCCTGTGGAACCCCTGATAGAAAATAAGAAGGATCCTCTGAAGCTGAAGGAGTGATTACAGAGGTAAAAGCATAACAGCCAATTGAGAACAGGATTTCAAGAGCATGGTAGACTGTGTAAAAAGTGGCTGACAGGTCAGGGAGGATGAGGCTGAAGTATGGTTCTGAGTTTAGCTAGGAAGAGGTCATCAGAGACTTCAGTGAGAGCAGTTTCAGTGGCGTGGAAGGTGGATGGGAGACGGTCTGCCACAAACGTAGTAAAAACCAGTCCTGGCCTCAAAGGGCTTACAATCTAAATAGGCAAGAAAGATGTCAGATGGGAAACAGGAAATAATATTCTCTCTATTTTGTTATGGAGAAGACAGAGAGATGAAGTGACTTTGCCCATCGTCAGGCAGGAAGTCTGTGGCACAACCAGGAACAGACTTGAGATCTCCTGAGTTCCAGGACATATCCTTGAGCACAAGGCTATCCTTCTTGTAATCTTTCTGAGTGTTTGAATTTTGGTCAGTGATATCAAGGACTGGAGAAAAGGGCAGTGTGTCTAACTGCAAAGACAATTACATTGGAAATAGACACAGTGAAACCAAAACAGTCTAATCTTTGTGTCTAGAGTGCTTTCAACAGCTGCTCACTTCTTCTCTCTCTCAAATAAATGAGTGGAAGGGTAAATGTTGTTAGAATAATTTACTTTTTCATCAGAAATGATAAATGAATACAATATTTTACTCTTCACACATCTCTTATGATATTGTACTAAATGTGCCAGATGAAAAATGCCTAATGTCCTAGATGTGGTGTGCCCTGCCTCCAAAATTTCCAGATCAGCTTTCCAACACCAATAAGGTCAGATAGTTTATGTACATTTTGGATAAGCTTCCAAATAACCCCCCTAAACAGAACCTTGTTTTGGCTTGCACATCACTATTTTGCAGTAAGAAGACATCCCTGAAGACCATGAATATAAAGTACTTAAGTACAAGCTTAACTTTAAGCAGGTGAAAAAGTCCCATTGAATTAATTGAAGTGCTGGAAGTTAAACATGTGCTGTGCTGGACTGGAGCTTAAAGCATGCAGCCTGCATTGTTTGGCTGCAGGGTTTGGGGAGAGGGATATTGACTAGTGCTCCAGGCGATGCTATTGGACTCACAGTTGTCCAGTCAGGGTGATGGGCTATGCATCAATACAACATAGCGCAACAGAGTGAGCACAGGAAAGAATAAAGGTTACATCTTTTTTTCAGATGTAGCACATCATTCATCCCCCTGGAAAAGCATAATCACTCCAGGAACAAACTGTTTTTCAACCTATGGAATGTTTATGGCCCCCATTACGCCAGAATGTGAGCATCTTGCAATCATTGCTGTATTTATCATCATTTAACATCATCATTTAACAACACCCCTGAGAGATAGGAAAGTGTAATTATCCCCATTTTACAGAAGGGGACCTGAGGCACAGAGAAAGTAAGTGACTTGCCCCAGGTTACACACGGAATCTGTGGCAGGGTAGGGAATAGATACTTAATCTCTCTATTCCCAGATTAGCACCCTATCTACCAGACAATCCTTTTGTCTGTGTTTCCCCACCTTTTCCCAAGCCCAGTTCTGCTTCTGCAAAAGCATAAATACCACAAAACTTTTTTCTGACATTCCCGTTCTAACCATTACCACAATGATTTCAAGCTTCATTCACTACCGGAGGACCAAGATTTTGTGGCATGTCATCTTTATACTTTTGGTGTAAAATGTCCTGCACGTCTGATATTGAACTAGATGTTGGTGTTGCAATGACTTTAACAAACTTTTATCTCTAATATATATTTTTTTCATCATTTCATGAAGAAAAAGCAAAAACTAGAAAAACTTAAATGTGTAAGTTGACATGTCTGTCATTCATTAATGAAAACAACAAAGCAGCACTGCAGGCAAAAACGGTAGCCCTTTTACATTACACAGTATGTGAAGAGAGCCAAATTATGGACATTCCAGCATAGGGCTGCTCTGTGCACCTGCAAGAGTTAGTCATAGTTGGCTCCAGGTACAAAGAAATATAAGGAGCCCTGGTTAGCAAAGCCAACCATGCTGGTGGTGACCTGAGCAGTGTGAGGGCAAGACTTTTTGAAAAGGTTTCCAGTCATTCCTGGCAATACCCATCTACTCATTAAAATAAGATACCTTTGTTTTACCAAAGTGCTAAAAGTATCCTAAAAAGCAGGGACACATTCCTTGTGTAATATAGTGTGGCATTTTGTTAGTCACCCCCCACAAAAAACCACAAAGGTTATCTTGTGTTGGCTTGCTAAAAGCTAATTGTGTTTTCTCCAGATAATCTGAGAGAAAAAGACTTGTGACTACTGCATCATGTTAATTTAATACATTTATCCTTTCCTTATACATATCCTTGTATATAGCTTCAGACATATAGAGTAGCGATGATGATAAACAGATGTATTATAGTGTCCACCTTAGTATGCTGGGAAGACAGATAGATACAGTAGATGGATTCAGAACTGAAAGCTGAGAGGCTCTGAATGTCCTTGCTTCAGCAGTGTGGTGCTTTATTACCCGCGGCACTGTAGATAGACTCTATTTACCTATAAAAGATGGTGTACAATGCTGATCTGACAACTCTTTACTTGAATACTTAAGGAAATATTTGATGGAAAAAAACACCTTAGTCTTTTGCGTCCATCAGCCTGAAAGAAGTTGCCATGAGACTTATTTTTCTCTAGGTAATTTTCTTTTCACTCCCCTAAAGGCAGAACTATTAACAAGACATAAGATCTTTATTGTTTTTGTTTCAGTGCTGGAAGGAAAGACTCTGACACAATCTGTTTATTAAGATGTAGTCTTGTCTCACATTGGTGTATTTTTCCCCCTTAAATGGAGACTTTGTAGATCACAGCCCTGAAATTTTTTCCCCCTTTCATCTGGTAAAATGGAATTGTTGTCCACTATAGGTTCAATGGAAAAACTTCTAGTCTGTGTCTTAACTCACTTCAAGCTGCGCTCTGATACCCTTGCTCACATCGAGTAAGAAAAGGAGTACTTGTGGCACCTTAGAGACTAACAAATTTATTAGAGCATAAGCTTTCATGAGCTACAGCTCACTTCATCGGAAGTGAGCTATAGCTCATGAAAGCTTATGCTCTAATAAATTTGTTAGTCTCTAAGGTGCCACAAGTACTCCTTTTCTTTTTGCGAATACAGACTAACACGGCTGCTACTCTGAAACATCACATCGAGTAGTATCTTATTCCATATCTGGGGCACTGCTTGCTGAGTAAGGTGTTACTTAGTATGAGTAGGGGTATCAACATTTGTCCCTTATTAGCTGAATGATAGCACAGTAAGCAGGAGGAATGGGCCAAAATCAGTACCAATAATACAAGCCAGTTTGCATGTGGAAGATTCAGATACAATGGGACTCAAAGTCAAACTGTCCCTGATTTTGCTTTTACAAAAAACATCACCAATGAGGTTTTGCAACCCTTTACCATCCCCTTTTTCTGCCCCTCTGCAGTATTTGTATCTAGCAAAATAGCTAATTGTAAAAGATGAGGGGTCTTACTAGAGATATTTTGCAACCTAGAAGAGAGAACAGAAGGTTCTTCTTGTGGAAATGAATTATCTCTTCAGGTCCTTAACAAAAGCCCATTGATTCCTGCTGACTTCTTTCCTCTGACTTTAGTGGGCTTTAGAATAGTCCCTCAATTATATATTCATCCACACAACTTTTAGTAGCCACCACAATCCAATGAAGTGAGCTGTAGCTCATGAAAGCTTATGTTCAAATAAATTTGTTAGTCTCTAAGGTGCCACAAGTTCTCCTTTTCTTTTTGCGAATACAGACTAACACAGCTGCTACTCTGAAACCTGTGATTATGTCACAGTTTCTGTTGTTTTTTAGTAACTGCCTTCCATGTACCCCCTCGTGGCCTAAGGTCACATGACAGACAGCCTGCCTCAGTTTCCCCCTTGGACTTTTCAAAAACTAAAAATACCCCAAACCAAAACCCTTTTGTCCATTTCCATCCCTTCTCTGGTTGTACTTTTATACATTTAACAAACATTCATAATACAATTTACAAGTCAATCCAAAAGTCCACACAAACAAAAGTTTTTCTTCCTCCTTCCTGGTCTTCCTGCCTAGGGCCTTTCCTGCTCTGGCTGGAATTTGAGTCCTAACTCCCAGGATCTTTTTCTAGATCCTGCTCACTCCAATCAGTCTCTATTGATGAACTTTCCTCCTTCATCCAGGCAACCCCCTGATGCTCATTAAAGAGCAGTCACTGTAATCTCTCTAAGGTGTAGCTCATTCTTTACTCAGGATTGGCTAGTTCGAACCTTCCAGCCCTTAAGGCGAGAGCCATGCTGGTACATTCCTCATAAGTGCTTTGAAGTCAGTTTAGTGCCAAAGAAAGGCACCAGTTTGATAGCACTAGAAAATGGAGTCATTTCTCCCCCAAACAAGTACACTATAGAGAGTAAAAAGAAAAGGAGTACTTGTGGCACCTTAGAGACTAACAAATTTATTAGAGCATAAGCTTTCGTGAGCTACAGCTCACTTCATCGGATGCATTTGCTATAGAGAGTAATAGTTCAAGCCCTGCTCTTCTGCCTCAACAACCTCAAAGAGTAGCTGGTCTGCCCACAGTGGCAACAGGATAATTCAGTCCCTGTTCAGTTGGTTGATGTTCATTTCCTTATGCTCAGAACTTCCACTGGAACTCTCTGTGCTTGAAGTTGAATGATAAAAGACCACCGAGTTGGTATCTGAGCAAGACTTTTCAGGGGGCAGTTTTTCTCTCTCGAGCAGTGACTGCACGTTTCCTTTGTTCAGTTCCACCATGTGCAAATGGCAGGAGAGAAGGAGATGCATTTTTCCACTGCCAGGAAGAAAAGTCACTGAGTGGCTGCACAGGTGCATAGAATCCAAAAGACGTAATAAGATCACGTTAGCCATCCTAGCCCAAGACTCGCAGGAGATTGATGGCACCCTCCTCTGCTCCCTTTGGCCTTGTCTACACCAGGAAAACAATTTTCCACTTTTCAACACCAGTACTGCTCTACTCTTATTACCAATAAAGGGCATACATTTGATGCTGGCTTCCGTATAAGGAACATGCAACTAATATGAGGGGATTGGCAGTTAACATTAGAAAATGTATTCTATGGATATTTTCACCTTTTATTTGATCTTATAACACAACTGGCACCACCTAAATGAATAAACACAAGAGAAGTTTTTGCATTTGCTGTGCTAATAGAGTGTAGCAGCTTCTATGCTAAATTATAAAGAAAAGGAGTACTTGTGGCACCTTAGAGACTAACAAATTTATTAGAGCATAAGCTTTCGTGAGCTACAGCTCACTTCATCGGATGCATTTTGATGAAGTGAGCTGCAGCTCACGAAAGCTTATGCTCTAATAAATTTGTTAGTCTCTAAGGTGCCACAAGTACTCCTTTTCTTTTTGCGAATACAGACTAACACGGCTGCTTCTCTGAAACCTATGCTAAAGTATATATGCCCACTCTTATGAAAATATATATGCCCACTCCAGCAGCTTCTGTGCTAAAATATATATTCCCACAGATCTATTTTTTGTTTTATATTGCTCAAATGGCTCAAATGACAGGGATTGGAATGCTAATTATTCATTAAAAATACCCCCTAGAATTGGTCAGAAAATGGGAAACTTTTTCACACACAAAATAAACCATGAAGAATGTATCCCTTTTTTGGGGTTCATAAACGTTGAGTTTTGAAATTTTCTGATCAACTTTTTAACTGGTAAAAAAAAAACCCTGGATGAATCCCACAAAATATTGTGTGAACATTTTGTCCCACTTTTTATAGAAAAAAATTCAAAACCTTTTTTTGTCCCTTTGATGAATCAGATGTACCTGGTATCACCTGTCCGCTTTCCAGGTAGAAAAGCAAAACCTGAAAACCATCCCTTGCTCCATTTTGGTTTTGTTTTCAATTTTTTATTTAAAATAGTGATTGGCCAAAACAGCCTTCATAAAGGCATTGATGATTGATATTGCCTCATTTCATCATAATACAAACCAGTATGGGAGTCAAAAGTCAGTCTTTCACCCCCATTAAGAATTTGATTTACTTTGAGTTGGTGATAAATGAATACATTAGAGCCTGAAATTAATCCATACACTTGCATGGGACATCAACTTCAATGAGGGGACTCTGTGTGTTTAAAGGTCAGCCCTGTTGTAGAATCAGGTCCTATATTTAGATTCCGATTATACTTGCATTTGGAGTTTCTATTATTTTGGTGAGATTCAGCCCCCAAATAAGATTCTGAATATCAATCTCCTCCCTCTCCCAGTGGTTCTCAGGCTCTCCCTTCTTACCTTGATATGTCTTTTGTATGAGTCGCTAAATAGTCTTATTCATCTTTGCTCTGTCTTCAGGGAATGGCTGTGTGTCCTCTTGTTCTTCTTCCAACTCACTTTCCTGGTTACATTATGTTAATTCATTTTCTACCCTTCCATCTCCATACTTCCAAGACAAGGCTTTTCAGAGGATCAAGTAGCAATGGGACTAAAAATATTTCTCCCAGTTACATTGCATAACCCACACACCTCCTGAGTGTGGTGTTCTGTCCCATCTAGTGGCAGTAACACCACTGAGAGAGAGAGATTAATGAGTCTGCTCTACAGCCTTAGCTAAAAGTCAGTTGGCTTTTAGCTCATGCAGTAGAGGCTCATGCACTAAGCTCCAGAGGCCCCAGATTCAATCCCGCCTGCCAATGACCGGGGTCTGCTGGTGTTACGATTGCACTGGCAATTTATTATGAAGATCTAGATTCTCACCTGACTACACTAGATTAAGTAGAAATCACATTTAATTGCCCAATGGAATCTGGGGTACACTAGCCCCAGAATACTAAAGAGGCAGAGAAGCAGAGCTGTGCATTACCCTGTGAGACTGAGGAGCACATGGATGTGATAGCACCTCCTTTCTCACTGAGACCAGAGGAGAGGAAATTTGTGGAACCTCCTAAATGAGAGCAGGAGAGGGTCCTGCCCATGGTCTCCTAGCACACAGGCTCTTCTAATTCTCCAGCCTCTTCTTCCTAGATCTCTTTGGTCTCCTTCATGTTCTGTTGTCCTGTGCATGCCCTGGCAGAGGAAGGAAACTCAATGCTCTAGTGTATGCTCCATCTTCACTGGGTAGAAAAGAAATAATGTTGAAGTAAATAGCAGATGTTAAAACATGCCGTGCTGTTATTTGGAGAGGATAAATGTACAACTGTCTGGACAGTTTACAGTTACACAAGTGGGAAAGTAATGAAGGGTAAGTATTGCTAATCAGACTTACTTAGTAATAGAGCAATGAATAAGCTGATGAATATAAGCCCAGCAAAGGTATATGATTCAGTCTATTACCTGCAGATCTCTAGAAAAGCTCCTTGTATATGTGCATTTCTCATCTGCCACCCTGACATAACAAAATGATGTGTGCAGATGCTGCCAGTCAATAAGTTTGAATTAAAGATGTGCCCAACCCAACTATGGAGAGCACATAGATTCAGGGTTTTGATTCAGACCCAACTTTAGTCTGTATTATAAGCACTACTGTTTGGAGAGGGTTGATTCTGAGTTTCTTGTGATCATTAACCAATGAGAGCAGGAAAGGCTTGAGAGGGAAGATTGCAATTAAGGCACTGCCTTGGTATCGAGGAGATCTGGGTTTATTCCCTGGCTTTGTCCCAGACTTCCTATATATCTTTGAGCAAGTTACCTAATCTCCCTGTGCTCAGTTTCTCTTTCTGTAATATATGCATAATATCTTTCCTTTCTCTCTTCTTTGTCTATTTAAAATGCAAGTTCTTTGGGGCAAGAACTGCTTTTTATTATGTGAATGTACAGGGCCTATCACAATGGGTGCTCTACACAATATGAGCTAGATTTTTAAAGGTCTTTAGGTGTCTAAAGATTCAGATGGGTGCCTTGTGGGATTTTCAAAAGCATCTGGGCATGTTTGAAAATCCATCTAGATGCCTGTATGCATATTTCAATGCCTAAGTACCTTTAAAAATCTGTATCACATGGAGTGTTGAGATGATGCACATAGCAACTGATGATGGAGTGTAACTCTTAAGTAGAGCTGGGTGAATATTGAAAAAACAAATTATACATATATTTGTATAAAAATATCATGAATGCTTTTGATTTGAATGACTTTATGCCCATTTCCTATAAATATTCCAGCAAAGGGATTCTCTAGCAGAAATTTTCACCAAAATAGCAAAGCTTCAAGGAAATATTCTAGAACATTCACAAAAACATTCTGAATTCATAAATGCCAGCATTTGCACTTGAAGCTTAATTATTGGAATCTTAGTCCTCATCCAGCCGGGGACAGTAAAATGCCATATGACTTATATGTCCAATCAAACCTGTTTAAATTTCAGTTACAATAAATTCTCCATAAATAAGCTGCAGATGATAAATTATTCACATAGATTAATACATTCCTCAAGAAAATCACAATCTGTTCATGGATAATTTGTTAACAGAAAAAGAGTTGACATTTGTTGTATAAATAATTAATTATGGATGATTCCTTCAGCCTTCAACCTGGGGCTGATAATCTGCTGCCTTTGTATTGTTTCCAATCCAATCTCTGCCTGCTCAAGTTATTGAACCCAAACCTTTCGTGCAGCAAGTAGCACAAAGAGCTTTTAATGGGTCACCACACTGATTCAGTCTGTTCCATAACCTTGAACACAATACACTTTAGAAGCCTGCCAAAGGACCAGGGTGGCTAATATACTTTACATTGCCCTGTATTCTATGTCATAAGGAAAAAAAACCTTTGGTCTTTTAGCTGAAAGTTTAGCAGTATTATAGTGGTCAATAAGAAACTTCAATGATATGACATCAAAGATCATCAAATAATGACTTCACCTCAGTAAGAAAGATCTGAGAGTTTGCACTGCACGCAGTAGTTAATTGATTGTCACCAGATTTAATAGCCTCTGACTCAGAGACTTCAATTAAATGAAAAAAGCTAACAAGTAATAGCACCATACTCAGAAGAGTTAACATGAAACAATTAGTGGCTAGGCTGCCTTGCACTTTAAATACAGAAGGTACTTGAAGAGTCAGGAAAATCTTTGAGCCAAGAACCTGACCCAAAGCCCACTGAAATCAATGGGGAGTCTTTCTATTGACTTCAATGAGCTTTGACTTCAATGAGCTATCTTTTAGACTGGAATAAGGCAAAAACTCAATGGAATTTTGCCAGAGTAAGGACTGCAATGCCCCAAATGAGCCATAAAGAAAGGTAGACTGCAAGGTAGCTTGAGTAAAAATAAAAAAAAAATCACACTGCAGGAAACAGGCATAAATTTCATGTATTGTTCCTGGGAAGGTTTTGGTTATTTTTTTCCTTAGAAAAGGGTTTCATGATTCAGTGACAGATAGTTATTGTATTCTCAGATAACCACAGGCATCCCAGTAACTCAAGCATCCTTCAACCTGCTGTGAGTTGACATCATTCCCAGAAGGTATGGTCCTGATGTACGGTGTACAGTTCCACCAAATCAGCATTTTCAGTACAGGAAAGCAATGTTCCTTTCAAAGCTCCACAAATTATATCTAAAACACATTAGTATCCCTATGGGAAGGGTAGAAATAAGGATAAGAAAGTATCTCCATAAACACAAAACAGCAGAATCTTTGTAGGGGGTATTTGAACCATCTCTAGCATTTGTTGTCTATTTCCTCTGCACAGTTATTCATAACCCCCCACACCTTAACTACAACACAACGTTGCTTTTAAAGCCCCAAACACAAAGTCTTACCAAATGATGGGCGATAATATAAATAATAAATCTTTATTTTGATTTCCCTTCCATTTGTATGTGATTTAAGGGTTAATATCATTAATTTAGAGCACTATAGGAATGCATAGCGCTCTACAGAAGAGGAAGTTACAATCTAAATAGGTTGGACAGCTCATGGATAAAATTGCATACTGCAGAGAAATGTGCAAAATATTCAGATTTTAAAAAAGATGAAACCTGCACTCTAGGTAGATCCTCTTTCCCACTGGAATGTTCTTTATGTTGAGGACTTGTGGGGGAGTGACATAGAGATGCTACAAAGTGTCACTCAGTTTCAACAGAACATCAAAAGTCCAGGGTCTCAGTGCTTGTATTTAAGGTATTCAAGGGTCAGGCATAATGGAGCTGGCTACTGCAAAGGTAAAACTCCTCGGTGCAGAAGGAAAAGTCTTCTTGAAATGCTCCCAGGCTGTGGAATGAACTCCCATAGGCATTAAAAACCACCTCACTGTGTTCCACTTTAAGTACAAGGTGCACTCCTGTGACCTTGCTTTTGATAAAATAAACATATGTATGCATAATTTTGTTTAAAAAACACACTATAATGCACACACAATTTTCTTCTTGGGGGGAGGATGAGAAAAATAATGAACCACACATGACAGATATTAATCATGACAATTAATGCACTGCTGGAGGTGTACAGATGCTATAGTGATGAGGATAGTAAAATATCTAGAATAGAATGCCATCTGAGGGATTTCTCTTCCTCAGGAAGAATTCCCAGGTAGCCAGCTAAATAGTTTTCCAGCTATGTTCCACTTTTGCAGTAGTGCAAAACAGCTGGATAACAGTGAAGGATCTGACTGTTAAATTTTAATTGACCACATAATTGTTTCATGAGCCAAGAGTTAAAAATTACTTAAATCCTTATTGGGGCCATTGGGTGCTACTATAGTCTGGATAATAAATCATTAGGGGTGTGACTTTCAAAAGCTCCTGTTGATTTTCTCTGGGAATTGTGCTTTTGAAAATTCCACCTTATAATAAAAAACTATTAATAAAATAATATTAATAATTAATACTTAATTAACAGCACTTCCTGTAGCTTGCCATATTTCTTCACCAAATATATATTGCATATTCAGATTCGGTATAGACACAGAACAAGCGATTAAACTAAGCTGAGAGAAACAACAATGTGGTCTGTGTGTGTGGGATGGTTTCCAGTTGGGATAGATTTAATAAGTTCTTTGAAAGATATTCAGCCACATGACTCTTTAGATGCCTCCCCACAGAAGCAGTTCAATTATTCATTCAGAATAGAAACTGTTTTCTTACATGTCTTATTGTTTGAATGATTAGCTTGAAATGTGGGAAATGTGTACTCGCAACAAGGTGCTGAGGCTCACATTTGTACTTGCACTTTTCCTGCAGAGTACTAAAAGAGTTTGCAGCGCCAGCTGGGAGATAGGAATATCATTATCACATTTTGGTTTTTATCTTCATGGTTAGTAAGAATCAAAAATCTCTGCAGCTGAAAGTGAGAAAAGCAGCAAAATGCTGGAGTGAAAACATTTTTTTCAAATGTGTCTTTTAGAACCAATTTTAAAGTTTTATGGTTAGACTGAAAGTTTATTATCAGCCTTGAGTAATGGTGGGGCTTATTGGCACCATCGCCATGGGAAATTCTGTCTGAGAGAGTCAGTCCAACCTTGCTTCCCCCTGATCTGCAATGCCTTCCTTCCTGTAGTCCTGAAAAAGGCACAGCTGACTCCTGCTCTGCCAAGCTCACAGGCCAGAAAGTAACAGGGGAAACACAGACAAGGCTCTGCCTACTCCCTGCACCTCTCTGAGCCCTCTCTACCTTTTTACTTACAAGGTGGGGAATATCTGAGGCACAGTGACACTACACCAGGCCCCAGGAAGGTGTTAGTTGGCAGGGAAAAGGTGCTTACTCTCCTGCATGCCTGAAGAGACTGCGGCACAAAATAGCTGTTATTAAGAATCTGAGGTGATTTTTTAAAATTGGTTCTGGCTGGCAAAATCTATAACACATTTCAGAATGTATGGGATAAAGTTATGTTAGCTAGCCTTAATATCTGACGCTAATTAACGACTGTTCAGCATGCCACTGTGCCAGTGAGGAAGATGGTTGAACTGGACGTGGCGCAGTGTCACAATCTGTGCCTAAAATAGCGGCACATGGTTTTAAAAGAATTTCCTTGAACTAACATTGACGTATCTGTGTAAGATATTATATATAACCATGTGTAAACATTACTTAGGCACTTGATTATTTTCTAATTTAAATTTCTCCTGCCATTCTCTAAAGGGCACTAATACAGTATCCCTGTAAAAATAAGAGTTACTTACCACCACAATTCTTGCCTGTAACCACTGAGCTGAGCAAAATATCTTCCCATGTATTCATAACTTTATATTTCCCCAAAGCCAAGAATGCCTAGTTAATTCTGGTCAGTGTTTAGCCAGTAAATGAGCATGATTTCAAATTGCTCTGTTTTATTTTAAAATTGGATTAGTAATAATTCTTCACATTTGGCTGCTCTCACTTCCTAGGCACTCCAGAGAGAACCATATTGGCAAATGTGTCATCTAATCAAACAAGTGAGTTAACTTCACCACTCCATTAGCTGCATAATCTCTCACTTCATTCAGATGTCCTAACTCTGCCTTCCTCTTATGAGCTTTAAGTCAAGTAAGCAGACTACCCCTGCAACCCTCATTCACAAGGGATTAGAATGAACTAGGAGATGTCCTGGGATTGGATTGACTTTCAAAGGACCAGCTCCTCAGTGGGTATAAATTAATGTAATACAGTGGAGCCATGCCGATTTACATTAGCTGAGGTTCTAGCCAAGACAGACATGATTCCTTCTCTACTTACCATTCTTCTTCCTGGCCGGAAGTAAGTTATTGCAGCTTTAAAAAGGGAATATCTTACTTCCCCCCTAACACTTGGCCAGCCATTGCAGCCAGAGATTATGGAGCCAAGGCCCAACCCTCCCTATCCACTTGTCGCAGGGGGAGTATCCCTAGAGCAGGAGCTATATTCTGTACCAGCTCTGGACCCAAGACTTAGATAGGCCAAGCGGGGGATGGACTTTTACTTCACCACTTAGCCAAGTAAGACATTCTGGTCGATGGGGTTATACTGGTCCTAAATAAAGACCCAATGTTGCAGTAATATGAATGCACTGTTTTTTGTTATTGGTTTCAGTGAGAGCAGAGTCAGATCCAAATTTCGTAAAGTGTGATTTTACTCTGAAAAGTGACTATGTAAATCTAGCTCCTTACTATGAATGAATCTTTTCATTGCACGTATTAAGAGTCGTAGACTGCTTACTTTGGAGACACGAAGACGTTCCTCTAAATATGTATGTACGTGTATGCACACTCATAATTATACTGCTACTAAGAGAGAGATATATAGCTGCATGTGTGTGCACACTGAGTAACCATTAATACTGAGAATAGCTATGTGCACATATAAAAAGAATAAATCTCAAATGTTGGGAGGTTGTTTCCAAAGGATATGTAATAGGATAAACCATACTTCAGATAAAGTTAATGTTTCATTAGTCAGGACACACACTCCAATCTGTGTTTAAAAAATTGACTGTGGGTTGAATCAGGTTTCTTATTAGCAAGGCTAATTAAAGAAAATTTCTCTGCAGGTAAGGGATTTAACTAAGGATTGCGCTAGTCTGTGTAAGATTCAGGCTATATCTATTCTATGCACCAACGGTGGCGGCATGTAAGGTATGTGTAGCTACACACTGCAGTGAAAACCCTGCTGTGTCTACAGCATTGTGTGTAGATATACATGGCGGTGAAAGACTCTGGCAGAGGGGACCTTTCACTGCGGTGAGGAAATGCTGTGGCAGGGAGGAGGCTGAGCTTTGCCCACTGCCTCTCCGCCTGAACCTTTCCCCTCTGCTGGAGTCTTTCACTGCAGCAGGGAAGGGCTCCAGCAGTGGGGAGCTGCTGGAGGTTTTCCGCATTGTCTCCCTCCCCACCCTGCCAGAGCCTTTCTCTGCTTCTAGAGTCTTTTCCTGTGATAAGGAAGACTCTGTTGGGGCAAGGCAGTGGGGAAAGATGAAGCCTTTCCCAGCTGTCTCCATAGAGTGGAAATGCTCCAGCAGCAGGCAGCTGTCAGAGCCTTTTTCTGCTGCCAGAGTCTTTCTCTACAGTGGGGAAAGACTCCAGTGGTGGGGAGCTGACAGCTTTCCCCTGCTGCCTTCCCACCCCTCTAGGGAGTCTATTCCGGTGGCAGGGAAAGGCCCCAGCAGCAGGACCCTACACTGCTCAAAATAGCAGTGAGGACAGAAAGTCACAGCTTGGAAAAGTGGCGAGGGCATAGGGGAGGTACTCGCATACATACCAACAACCTTCAGGTATGTCTTTCCTCTACTTGCTTAAGCTCTGCCTGACCAGTTACACTGCTATTTATACCTGGGCTGAGGATGCTAAGTGAGTGTGTACTCTACACACTGTTTAAAAAAAAGCATGCAGCTCAGACCATACCCTCAGAAGGATTTATCCACCTTAATCATAGAAATGTAGGGCTGGAAGGGACCTTGAGAGCTCATTTAGTCCACCCCTCTGTACTGAGGCAGGACCAAGTATATAGACCATCCCTGACAGGTGTTTGTCTAACCTGCTCTTAGAATTCTCCAGTGACGGGGATTCCACAAACCTTCCTTGCCCTATTATTTCAGGATATTGTTTCTCCTCTGATGTTTGCCAATGGCAAGGGCTATGATACAGGAAATCAGCAATGCCGCCACAGGAATGAGCAAATAGGAGATTAATCTGAGTGAAATATATTGTGGTCTGTTCTTAGAAACTGAAAACATCACCTCATAAACCTACTGAGATGCTCTGTCTCAATTTACATGTATGCACACTCGCACACACATGAATTTAGACCAGCAAAGCAGTCTGAAACTTGTCAGCCATGCTTCTTCATGATTTGTATGAACATTTGCTTCTGTTTTGATCCACCAGAGATTATGTTCCTTTCACTTCCAATGAAGTGAGCTGTAGCTCACGAAAGCTTATGCTCAAATAAATTTGTTAGTCTCTAAGGTGCCACAAGTCCTACTTTTATTTTTGCGAATACAGACTAACACGGCTGCTACTCTGAAACCTGCTCCTTTCACTGAGTTTCACATTCAGATTTTGGAGTTAGATGACTTCAAAATTTCAATGTAAAATTCTGCTGGAACAGGTGAGTTCTCCCTTGTTCTATGTAGAAATTGATGTGGAATTATACATCCTGAATGATTTTGATGAACAACAATAAAAAATGAGCCCAGGTTCACCCCAAAGTTTTGTGAACTTTAGCAAACTTCTCAGTGAAACTGGTCTGAGTTTCTAATTTATAATTTAATCTGAAACCCATGGAAATCTCAGCCTCACAATTTTCATGCACAGCTTGAGAGTATAGTAATTCACATGCACACTACAATGTATTTAATCAGTATACTCATAGGTAAGTTAAAGATTGGAAAGCCATGGCTGAAGTGACAGGTTTTAGAGTAGCAGCCATGTTAGTCTGTATCCACAAAAAGAAAAGGAGAACTTGTGGCACTTTAGAGACTAACAAATTTATTTGAGCATAAGCTTTCATGAGCTACATCTTCCTATGGCTGAAATGCAATATTCTCAGAACTTAGATTCCCCCTCAATAATCATCACATAGAAAAATATTGAGTTAAAATTTTCCATGAATTTACAGTAATTTTTTCCAATTACTAAACAGAAGTATGTATCATTCTTCTCTGCATAGAAATATCACCATAAAAAAGTAAAAATGAATTCCATGTAGTTAGCAAATCTAAAAATCTTTGAGAAATTTCAGCTCCAAATTCAAACTTTTTGGCTGTCCCCATATACCTGCTATGAGCTGAGCTCCATTTTTAGGTCTGTACACTCTAGAACTTTGAAAATAGTTCTCATCTAGATCTCTGTGACTGTAGTAATTTGATAAGCAAAACAAAAACCTAATTTAATTTTATGGATCAGATCTCTGGTTGTGTTCAGAATTCTGCTGTTTCCATCCTCTGCAATCATTTGCTTGAGGCAACCTGTCAGCAAAGTAATACACGGAACATGTGTCCAGTGAAAATTACACATTTATGAATTTGTAGTTATTGTTGTTTTGCAGGAGAAACCAATATCTATCTGAAACAATGTATAGGTTTCTGTATGACACAGACATATCTATCTGTGCACCTTTTCTGTACTCACTTTGTTCCTTTTCTGTAAGAGGACATGTTCTTGCTTCTGGTTCTTCTAATGCTGTAAGATTTGCCACATACTATACACTGAAATTTTACAGAATGAAAAGACTAATGTCTGACTGTACTCCCAAACAAATTAAGAGTGCTCTCTTTCTCAGAAGCTAATTAAATCAAGCTTCTTAAAAGAGTTCTCTTTTTATGATACAACGATTCTGAGCTCGATTGGCTCTGAGTTTAAATACAACAAGCAAAATATTAGTTTTTGGTCTGTAGTGCATTTATAGCCCTTGGTTTCTGAAATGAGCTTATCTGGAGGATTCTGTTTATCTGAAAGAAATTGCTATGATCAATCACTGTGTAGTAAGGGATCAAAGTGCTGAATCAAAATTGCTTTTCATTGCACCCGTTCAGCAAAAGACAGGGAACGATGCAAGTGAGTGGTTAAATATTCTGCAAAGAAGCTACAGTTCATGTAAGTTTTTTGCCATCATCTGATGTGAAACCATACGTTCATATGTCTGAGACTCACCTCCCCCCTGCACATACTCCCCCCCTCCCCACCCCAATCAAATCTTTGGTTCCCATGGATGAGCAGAGAATGTTGGTTGCCCAGACTGAATGTGTGTTTTTGTTAGTGTCAAAGCAAATAACAGCCAAAGTGATTTTACTTTTGCTCTGCAGTTTTGGGAAAGTGCTGTCCTTTTATTAGCACCTTAGTTGTTGGAAAGCTGGCCAAACTCCAAAAGGGATGTTTTGTGGTGTCCCACTGCAACTTTCTTTCCTAGGCAAGTAAGCTTTGTTTTCCTTTCCCCTCCAAGTCTCAGATGATTGTAATGGTTTTGAAAAGGCTACGATATATATCTAAGCTCAACAAAGAGTCCTCTAGAAGAGTCTGTGAAGTACCCAGCACCTTCCACTTCCTCTTCCAGCTCATTCTCTTATAAGCTGGATGAACTGCCTTTCTTCCTACATGACTCTTTGGGAGCACATGTTAACCAGTGCTTTTGGAGAGGGCTGCTTGGTGAGATTCTTAACCCACAATCCCTCAAAGACTTGATCAATCCCCACTCCTTTCTGTAGCAGGGGGACAATTATACCCTGCTTCTTCAGCTCTGTGGATGACAGATATTCAAGAACCTCTTCCATTGGCACTGTGGCTAGCCCAGGTGCTTCCCCACTAGAGCTCGGTGGAACAATTTCAACAAATGACATTTAGTCAAAATACATTTTGGTTTTGACAAAGTCTTCATCAATTTTTTTGGGGGGGGGGGACCAAAAAGAGACTCCCCCACTACAGGATGGTGGTCAGGGCATGCGCTTGAGATGTTGGAGACTCAGCTTCCTCCTCTTCCAGAATCAGAGTGATCTGGGATGAAAAACTCTTCTTTGAATGAGCCATATCAGAGACATGAAGCTGAGTCTTCCATATCCCAGGCCAGTGTCCTAAACTCCTGGCCTCAGAGACACTCACTCTTGGACATTTTGACACATTCTGTTTTTTGCATAATCTTTTGAAAGTTTTTGTTCCTCTGTGAATTGAAAACACATTTTGATACCCTGAAAGTTGCCACCAAACAGAATTGTCACTTCCAGTAAGCTCTGTCCCGCACCACAAACCTTCACTACAACACCATCCCTTGAAGAGGATCTTCCCAGACTGGAAAAGAGTGGAGGAGGAGGAGGGAAGAGAGAGCAGGAGTGGGAGCCACAGAACACTTAGCATACTGAATTTGCTTCAGAGTTTCAGATGTATGTGAACCCACAAAATGAAGCAATCCTGAAGGGTTAATCTCTGAGAAACCCTATGAACCAAATTCACATTTTATGATTTGCAAAATCCATATAAGCCAAAATCTTCAAGTTTTACAAGGCTCAGCTGGACTTAAAACTACCTGTAGATTCAGTTGGATAAAGTCCTAGTCACCTTCTGTCCTAGAGATTTATGCCGCGTTGCTATGCACTGCAAAACAGCTACAATTTTCCATCCCAAAAGTGGCTGCACTTCAGTGGTAGATGAAGCAAAGAGGAAACTACATTTCTCTTTCTCTCACATACACACACTGGTACAAAATGACAAGACTCATGCATTTTTCTCTCCTGGCCTGGTAGAAGAGCCAGGAGAGAAAAATGCACAAGTCCTGTCGCTTTGTTGAGTCAGACAGCTTCCTGATAGTACAAGAGTGGGTTTTAAATCTCTCTAACCCACTAAAGACATATGGGGTGAAGTGATCAGTGTATATCAATTGAAGTTTGTACAGCATTTTGGGATGAGAGGTGCTGTATCTTGGGTGTCAGTCTTGCAGGACAGATGCAGAGTGAGGGATGTATTATCCAGCCCTCAAGTCTGTTTAAGACTACAATGCAAGTTGGCTTGCTCCCAACAGGAGCTGCCACCATCAAAAGAGCATTCTGCAGTTTTGCATACAGAGCTGGCTACAAAGGAATACTAAGATCGTATCATTGTTGTAACTGTGTCAATCCCAGGATATTAGAAAGACAAGGTGCGTGAGGTAATATCTTTTACTGGATCAATTTCTGTTGGTGAAAGAGTCAAGTTTACAAGCTTATATAGAGCTCTTCTTCAAGTCACTCTGTGTAAGCTGGAAACCTTGTCTTTCTCACCAATTATACCCTGAAGTTGGTCCAATAAAAGACATTACCTCTCCCACCTTGTCTCTCTAAGATCAGACAGTAAGTTTCCCATTGCATCAGGCTCTGTGTTTAAAGAGTATTTGCATTTGAAAAGAAGGATGAGAATTAGTCTCCCAGGGAGAAAGGGCTGCATGATGTTGACTTCTTCTAGCCACTTTACCTTTGTTAATATGCACAGCTTTTCTGCCATCCTGTGGAAAGCGAAGAAGCTGAAAGGCACAAATTGGAGGAAGGGGACAGAATTATATTGAGGAAGGGGCAGGACAACTCATCCTGTGAATCTTTTTATGATGAGTAGGAGAGGATATTCTTCTTGAGCCTGGTTAAATAGTTCCCCATAATGGAATGTACATGTGTTCTTGTCAAGTTTCTTGCAGATCAGCAGAACTTTGAGGTTGTAGAGTAAAACTCTTTTTCATAAGTTTCTTCCCTCTACAGTCTTAAATTACATGATCACATACTATTTCTCAGATAGGTTATCGTAATATATCATATTTTCTAAATGCTTAGTTATTACCGAATGTCATTTTCCACTCTGTATTCCAAATGGAGTCCAGGAGAGTCATGCATGAAAGAAGTGCATAGCAACCTCTATATTAGATGTATAACAGTAATATTGAGAATTTGCTGACCCACCTAAAGCCTTGTCTACACTAGGTATTTAATTTAGCCACTGATGTAGCTAATATCGGTCCATCTTACCTACAGACAGGTAACTTAATTTTAAAGCCACAATATAAGCAAGGGCTATGTTTATAACTATGTTAACTTAACCTTTCCATAAATTCCTCAGGAAAGGAAGGATAGTCCAGTGATTAGGCTCTTTGCCCAGCCTTCAGATGACCTGGGTTCAATTTCCTGTTCTTCCACATGTTTTCTTTGTGACCCAGAGCAAGTAAATTATGCTTAAATCCTCAAAGGTATTTAGTTTCTCCGTGTCACAATTCCCCAGCTGTAAAATGGGAATTGTAGCACTTCCCTACATTACAGGTGTGTTGTGAGAATAAACATATAAGAGATTGTGAGATGCTCATGAATACCTTTGTCAAGACATGAAGGCTGTACCACAGGTTAAAAAGAAAGGGCCCAATCCTCCACTGTGTCACCTCTTGTCATAATTTACTCTATTAAATCAAAATTTTACATCCAGTTTGCACAGCTGCACGTGACTTCACAAGATGTGAGGCAGTGGCACATCAGGCCCAAATGTATAGTATAGGAGTGCTGATGACCAGAATATAGACCTTACTAAGAATAGAATTAATTCCATAAAAATATCTGTCAATACAAATACACTAATTTAATGGTCATAATGGTCCAGCTCATGTATAAAAGAATGTAAGAAGGCATATGTATATAAGGGTGTAGAAGATACTGTATGCTATTATTTTGCATTTGAGAAATAGCATATAATCCTATAGTTAAAGAGGACAAACTTAACTATGGCATTTCCATACAACAAATATGTAAAGGGAGTCACATGGTAAATCATCCCAAAGTTAGGAACACCTTTCCTTTATTCATTTAAAAAAAAAACATTTCCCTTCTGCTCAGATTGTGAAAACTGAAGCTTGTATTTTTGTGACTGAAATAAGCTTACTACAGGATTTAAATCAAGACACTCTTTGGAGACCAAATGTGAGGGTGAATTTAATTTTTCATTCTCTGAATGCTTTATACAAAGCTATATGCATTTAGAAAAATGTAGACACACTGAGGTAACAAAAGCAAGGGCCCATGAATAAAATGGATAAAAAGCTCAGTCCCAAACATATGTCTGAATTTGTTTACATACATTTTCTTCCTTACTTGGAAAAAAACGAAAGAAGACTCTACCCAGCTTGGCATCTTATTAGCTTACACTCGTCTTCAGAAATGAAACCAGTACAACCTTGCTAAGTAATAGTTCAACCTAAGGTGAAAGAATTGTTGAGAAACATATAAAAAAAACAATCAAGAGAACTTCATACATACTAATAAACTTACCAGAGACCATCCTCTTCACCCCACGACTCCAGCAGGGGCCTGGCAAAAATCACAGAGATTGCCTCTCCTTCCTCCACTTGGTCAGAAGGTCTTGTTCATTTGCTGTAGCAGGGAAAAAGCCCTGAGTCAGTTTAAACTCAGGCTATTTGTCCCAAAGTCCTCTCTTTATCCTTTGGTCTCTGGGGAATCCAGTTTAAATTAATATATGCGAGCCTCTCCTGGTGGTGATACGTCTCAGAAAATGTTACAATGCTGAGTGATTCTTCCTAATCACCCCCACTGTTCTTAGTTCCTGGATTGGCTGTGGTCATATTCCCCCATGTAATTACATATAGTCCTTGGCCCACAATGATACATAAGTTTAATACAGTAAGATCTCCAAAAGATAGTGCCATATCCATTACATTCACTACCTGTGTCATTTCCAAGTTAACTCCAGTTACCTCTTCATATATCACCACAGAGTAATAGATCAGTTTATTATTACCACTCTCAGAGGCCCTGCTTTGTCTTGTATGTACAGTACCTAGCACTGTGCCTACCTCCAAGAGCTACTCATAATAGGGCTCTAAGTTCCAGAGAACTGATTCTGTGATTGGGAAAACAATGCTGGTGAACTTCTGATAGAACTTCAGATTTACACAGGATGCCTATATTAAGACACCAAACTGAAGACACTACTTTTTTTTCAGAAAGTATCTGATTTTCCTTACTAGCAAGCTGGTTCTCATGATAGTAATATAATGGACAAGAACAAAGAAGTGAGAAAAGAAAAGGAGTACTTGTGGCACCTTAGAGACTAACAAATTTATTAGAGCATAAGCTTTCATGAGCTACAGCTCACTGTGAGAAGGAATTCCTTTGAGACTCTGCTGTTTATAGCTTTTTCCCCATTGAGACGCTCCCTTGTGATGTTAAGAGGACCTAGGAGATGAATCTGTCAGTGTGGCTATGTAGATATGTAGAATTAAGACATTTCCCAGTAGCTGATCATAGTTCTAATGAGTATTCAACAGGAAATTTCTGGAAGAGATCTTTGGAGGTAAAGAACTATAGGATTAACTGTTTTGTTACTAAGTTTTCTTTTAAATGGAAGATAAAATTGTGACCAGAAGAGTGGATGTTTAATACAGATTAATTTAGTGACCCTGTCTTAAAAAAGAGTAGTTGTAACCAAGAAAATATATTAACTCTCTTCCTCTAAAAAGCTTTTTAACTGACCTTTCCCTAATGTGAGGTAATTAATAAGCTGTGACAGAGACCAAGCAAATCCTCTTTCTACAATAAGCAGGCCATTTCAGAAGTAGGAGAACAAGTAAATAGGGGCTAGACTGCTGCCTTTGAAATCCATGGACTGCAAGCAGAGTAAGTTACTATTCCACATGGATGAAGGAATTGGAATCTGATCCTAAATAAACAAATCTCTGATTCTGATATACTAGGGTATTTCAGCTGTTTACTACAGAATCAGAAATTTTCACTGTCAGACATTTTCAGCCTACTGGTTTATAAAGGAGATTTACCCAATATAAGACATTGCACTGTGGTTCTGTCAATTTGTGAATAAGTATCTTCAGTCAAACTGTATTTCTATGTAATATAGAAAAACAGAAATTATGAGCTATTGTCCCCTTCTCCACTCTTTTCTTCAAGGACATGTACATTGCAAAATACAGTCTATGTTTCAAGGTCTTTTGTGTACAGTCAAAGTACAGCATGGGAGATATGGGATGCAGGCTCTTGAAAAAGTGAAGTCAAGAGTCAGTCAAAGATAGCAACAATAAGACTAATTGCCTCCCCCCCGTGGTAGCTTTCTCTTTCGGGGGAAACATGAAAGATGGTAACCCTACCTTGCTCCTACTTCTAATTTTATTTTAACTAATTAGCCTCCTCCAACTCTGTGTAGTTTCAACCAGAAGCAGTAAGGTTTCCTTTTTTTGCAATATTGCACTCCTAACAAGAGATGGTGCTGTATAAAGGTATAAATAATAGCACTTATAAGCCTAGCAATCTTACCACTTCACATGACCCAAAATGGAATCCAAAAGCTACTAGCATAGACTGTGGCTTCTCCTGCCTTCAGAGAATGCTGTGTTGACAACATTACCCTGAGATAAAAATGTTCAAGTCTCTCCTTCTTAAAATAAGGGCTATTGGAAGAAGCGTCTCTCTAGTTGAGATCTCCTTTCCTATCTCTTCCTTGAAACTTTACAGCAGGACTCAGTAAGGGGTTTCACTACAAATAACTTGTGTTGTTGAATTAACCCTTTCACAGATCTATCTGTGAGGTTTCCACATTCTCAGTGGTAGTGAGGTATGTCACATCTATGAAAAATTTTTCCCCATAAACTTTCCCAGTGTTACTAACAGTGGCTGCAGCTTCACAGTGATGGCCCTGATGTTTTTACCACTGTGTTATCCAGATTCCCTCAGGAGAGCGCTCCAGGAAACAGTGATCAAAGTGGTGGGAGCTAGGGGTACCTTGTCTGCTTTAGAGCTCCCATTATTACTGTCACTGGTGAAAGTGACCTGGCGTTTGCAATGGTGGGAAATCTTAGGGGGCAAAAGTCTAGTGTGAACACAAAGAATACTTCAAGAGTGTAGATACTCTTCTTTTAAAAGTATCCAGTAGTAAACACTAAAGCTTCTTTCTAAGAAGGTTTTTTTCTTGAGCCAAGCAAAACTCAGCAGCTAACATTGATATTGCATGAAAGGATTTGTATAAATCCTTATGTTTAGATTCATGCCTTTAATGAAACCTGAAATTGAAAGCAAAACTACCAAGTTTCAGCTGAAGTCCTTCACCTCCATCACATGACCTGAAATGGAGACTATCAGTATGGAACCATGAGCTTTATAAACATAAATGGTTACAAGTTTGTGCTGATGGTCAGAGAACCTCATTGAACCTTTCTGTGCCCCTCAGCTCAATTTCAAATTTGCAATAAGAGCCTAGATTTCTGTAGCTTCAGGTTCCCCAGTGAATATTTTCCTGAGCTCTAAGCCATACCCACTAATGATCCTTTTTGCAAGTTGGTAGTTTATTTAGTAAAACTTCATATGAGAGTTTTCAACACAAAAAAACCCTCAAAGCCCAGATAAATTTTAGTATGTTAGAAAATATTTCCTATTTTCCAGGCCCACTTTTAATTCCTGAATGAAGGCAGTATAGGTGGGAGCACCATTCTGAGGACCTGTGGAGTAGAGGCAGAGCAGTGTGTCAGGATCTGGCACATGGTGTTTCCCCGCAGAAGCTTAAGACTGGATGTGATTTTACAGGTTAATCATGTTTACCTCTCTACAAGGCAGTATGGGATGCAGGGTGAAAGGAAGATCCAGCCTTTTTGGTCTGAAAGAAGAATAGGTGAGTGCAAAGCAAATGAGCTGGTGATCACTACCGATAACAAGAGGGCAGGCAAAGAACTGTTGATAGGCCAGGTAGCTGTCTTTAAAGTTTCTCCCAGCATTTTGTGGTTCTTCAGTTTCCTGCCTGACCTCTGTACCACTATCAGCAGCTGATTCTTTCTCCTGTCTTCTGACAGTGACAGTGCTTTTCCTACTATCCTATTGACTTGACTGAGGTTGCATTTGTGTAGCAGAGAGCAAAATGTGATTTTAACTGATCTCAAACAATGTAACCAGAAATCAATTGCAGCATTTAATTTTTATAAATTGTCCATATATATCTATAGATTTATTTTTTGTTCGTTTGTTTCACAGATGACTCTATTCACCTATGTTACTATTCAAGCTCTTGAGGAGAGGAGAACTGACCAGAAGACATAATTAATAGGTTGTGGGATAACTGCTAAATTAAAGGTTTCAGAGTAGCAATTTAGCATATAGTCTCAATCCAAGCACACAGTTTAGCAGCCATTTAAAGAGCAGTAATATCTTCAAAGGGAAATGTAGCCTCTTGCTTTTCAAAGGCCTGTTCTGCTTCACATACAATAGTTGGTGGCACTAAGGTCAGCATTATTTAGTTTCCCGGCTTCTGTTAAGATGATGCCTTAGTAAATCTCACTTTGTATACAATATAATTCTAGGGAACAATTTCCGATATGTTCTGTGTCTTGACAAGGGAAGGTTTATCATCTCTGATTTTAGTTTCTGCTCTTAGTTTTCTAATCAAATTCATATTTTTATTTATAATTTTTTTTTACACAATGAAATTACTTATTTCCGTGACATTGAACATTCCCTATCTAAATTCCACCTGCACTACCAATTATTGATTATAGTTTTCTTCTTTACCTAAACCTAAACTATCCAATCAGGAGTGGGGCCTCTTTGTGCTAAGCAGACCTGTGTGTATAATGGATTTTTCAGTTTTCTGGCATAAATAAATAAATATTCAGTTTCAATAAATAAATAAAAAATAAATAAAAAACAAGGGGTCAACTCTAAACCTCATTTTTTGGTCTTTTTTTGGGGGGGGAGTTAAAATAAAGAAATATTTCAGGTTGAATTAAACATTTCATTTGATCCCAAAATGAAATGAATGAACTGTTTCATTTTCAATTTGATCATTTTTGCCTTTTGTAAAAATAAAATTGAAGGTAATTCCAACATAAAAAGTCATTTCAACCTGAATAATTGAAACATTTTGTTTTGAAAATGTCAAAATGAAAAGTTTAGACTTTTCTAGAATTTTTGTTTTAGGGTTGGGGTTTTTTGTTGTTATTGTTTTTGTTTTTGCAAAACATTTTGGTATCACCAAATCTTCAATTTTCATCAACAAAATTTCAGCTAGCTCTAGTGCTGAATATTATATAAACACAAATAAAAAGACAGCACTTGTTCTGGAGAGATAAAGCATTCTATACTACATCATAAACCAGGGTCTGTGGAACCCAGGCTTGTGGACTTGGTGTTTCCACACTTCATTGTAAACCTGGGTTTAAAATTGCTGGATCCGGGTCTCTCGGCTGTGATAATACATCTATACTGTGCTATGCAGACCTTCAGAGTTAGCTCAGCAGCTTGAGCTGCATGCACCTGCAGAATGACAGGAAACTAAGCCACAGTGGAGCTCGGGCACTGACACACCTCTCCAGCAGAATCCTAGGACCTGCATCCTGAGTGTTTGCTGACCTGAGTCAGAGTGATTTGCATGTGAATGAAAGTGGGGATTGGGCTCCCATCTGAGTCACAGCCCAATCTTTATGGTGTGCAGTATAGAAGCATCCAAATGCATAGTTAACGTGATTCTTGTTTTTCAAGGAAGATGTGCTCCTGCAGGTTTTCTGGCTGATTCTGGAACTCTAGCTTCAGTGAAACTATGCCAATTTACTAGATGAAGATCTGGTTGTGAGAGCCAGAGAAAGTTCTGAATCTTATACTATCACATCATTCCTGGCTGAGATGTCATTCTGTTTCAAGGGTAAAGACACCCTGACTTTTGCCTCCACCTTTGATAAATGTGAGTGAGGCTGCATGTGGGAGAATGGATGGAAAAGGTGCCATCCCAATTAAGCTGTTTCAATCACAATGATAGTTTTGAAATAATTTGTTTCAGTTTTATAAATTTAACGCATTTGTAATTTTTTTTCCTCACTGCAACACAAGTTTAACCAATGACAATGACCCACATAACATCCTCACGTAACTTGGACCACAACAGGATCAAGTGATCTTAAACAAGCAACTCTCATGTAGCAAGTATAGCAGGTTGTTGAAGCTATGACACTGTCTGGGCTGGTCCTGTGAAGGTAGTGAAACACTGTTGCAGTAAACATATTAGCAAGCATGAGCTTGGAAGGGGAAATGAAGGTCTAACAATATGTAATCAACAGTTTTCCATACTTTAATGCATAAAATAGCCCTTCTTTTGTGCAAGGAATAAAGCTATAAAGAACTTTGCGTATACACACAAGGAACATTTTCAAACATACTGTTATAACAAATATTAAAATAAATGATTCATAAAATAAAATGCCTTCATGGCAAAATATTGCCCTGCGTATACGTGGTGAAGGCCAGGCTGGACTATGTGTAATAATAGGATTTTCTTTATGAAATGCCTTTCAGAGCTTAGCTAGACGATTAAGAGCCTCTATTGAGTCAGTAACTGACAAAAAATTCATCTCAAAGATTCATACTCTTCAAAGGTGTTTAATAAATAGTTGTTAAGAAGTTTGATGAGTCATTAACTGTCTACTTCGTGGTGTCTTTATTTGATCTGGTCACAGTCTGAGATGACAGCAGGCCAGTATTCTTATTGTCTGCTTACCTGATTCATTTACAACAGTAGTTAAATTAATGTGGTCAGTATAAAGGCAGTTTTTCTAGCAATCACAACAGAAGCTCTAATTCGTATCTTAATTACTCATCCTGATGGAAAGAAGCACTGACAGTTTAAGACTTTTCTAATACAAGCTGGATGTCCTTACATTGGCCTTATCCAGTGCTAACACCCAGTCTGGTCTCTCATCTATCCCTCTTAATGTTTGGATAACAGCAAAAATAGAATTGTGGTAAACTAAACCTTTGCTTTTATAAATCATTTTTGTTCCAAATACCTCTAATTTTTTTGCAAATATTAACTAATTGAACACCACTGTGAGGTAGACAGATGTCCCATTACTATTCCTACAGTGAAGTTAACAGACTTGCCCAAAGTCACAAACAAGTGACAGAGCTGGGATTATAAGCAAGCAGCCCTGACTGTGTCATTTGCTAACACAATGCTATTTCTCTAAGGCATTGGTGTTTTGAATTGCATTACTGCAAATCATGCAGCCCTGGTGCAATTCATATTTAAGTTAGGAGTTTGCCCTAGTGCAGCTATATCAGTGAGTGAAATCCCAGGGTAGGCAAGACCTTGCAATCATATCCTTTGAAAGAACTAGTTGTGTTATCCATGAAAATGTCTTGTTTCTAGATTATTTTAATAATCCACATTTTCAATAAAACCTGTCATGATGCACCTTTATTATTAATTATTATTGTTATTATTTTATTATTATTTTAAAGAATGATTTATACTAAAGCTAATTTTGAGCAAGGCAAAACTGAACAGGCTGACTGTCTGCTTTGTCCAAAAGAGATTTTAATTCTGATCAACCGCAGGATGCGAAGTCTAATTTAATGAATGAGCGAGTGCAAAAACAAAAAAGTCAGCCTGTAGCTCAACCAGAAGAGACATAATCTAGATGAATGGAAGACAGAGTCTCAAGAAACAAAGGCTGTCCTGCAACACTATCCAATGCCACAGGAATAGGAAAATTGCTGCTGGTTGGGAAGGAGAGCTCATTCTGTTCCTAGCTGAAAGATCTTTGTCTTACAGTAGCTTTGCAGAAAGCCCTGTGACAGTGGAGGGGCTATCACACCAGTGCATAGGCTGAGGTGAAAAGATAGCAGAGATCAAACTACTTAGCTCATGAATTTCTGAACAAAAAGAATATGATGAATCTGGGAGGAACAGATAATACGGTTGTTTCTGTTGACTAAAAGTTATAGCCAATTGTTTGACTACACTCTTGTTTTGTTCTTAAAAGTGTTCAAGAGACCAAAATAGCAATGTATTGTCTAAAGACAAAGCAGTACAATACAAAGGAGGCCTACATAATCCTCTTCTGGGAAGCAATTCTTATCTCACAGCAAGTTCACCTTACACAGAAGATATACTTCAAAGATACACCTTTCAACGAGTAGTATTTATAGAATGATTTTGCAAGCTACAACACTATTTATATACCACTCAAAGTTTAAGTTTTACCCGCCAGTTTTGTCTTTAGTATCTCCCTGTGCTTTCCCATATCTCATTTTCAATACTACATTTCATGAATGATTCACCATCAGAGTACTCCCTAACTGAACTTGGTACAAACTATTCATGCATCTTTGCTTTGAAAAGTTTCCTATTTTCTAATGCCAAAGCTTGTTTCAGCTTTGCAAAGTGTTGTGGATTGCCTGACATGGGTGAACTGAATTCTGGGAAGAGCATAATACATTCAGTTAACATAACTTTACAGCATCCATGTATGAAATGTATATTATAGCAATATTTATTAATGTGGTGTATGCTATGCCTAGCATATATGTTTTGGCTAACACTATATTTCCTAACAGTATGATTAAAAATGTCCTTTCAGAACCATTTTCCCCATCCTAGCAAAAAATGATTGTTTCCTGTTTCATTTGCATTAACAACCTGCAATATGCCAATGTGTAATTGGATAAGTGATGCTTCATTCATGCCAGTATCGAAAGCCAACCAACAGGCAGGATTAAAACAGATTGGCCAATGTGACCACGTTTTGGTTTTGAAAAAAGCCTCTGTTGTCAAGGATGTGTTTTGCAGGCACTATGCCAAAACTGTTCTGGGCTTTGGTTTCAGATTTGAAACCCATTTACATGGTGCATGTTTCCCCTGTGCCAGATTCAATTTTTTTTGTACCAGTGATACATTTGGGAGGAATAAACCACAGAACATGCAAACCCTAGTGCCTGCATTGACAGCACACACACAAATGCAAACAGCAATCTTGGTCCCATGTTATTTTTGTGGGAAACTAGCAGCAACACATAGCTTCACGTGGTATTCAAGGCAAAGCCTTGCAATGTTTTTTCTCGGTTAAGGCTTAGATCATGCAAATGCTTATGCAAGTGCTGAATTGTCCTACACATTGTCTCATTTAAATTAATTGAGCTACTCATGATAGCAAAGTTACACATGTATAAGTGGTTGAAGGATTGGGGCTTAATAGAAGTGGTTGGTTTTTTCATGATGCACATTATCTATCTTTTTACCTGCACACATGCAATCAGAGCACACATACAACTAAGACTTGATCCTGCAACTGGCTATGCATAGATGCCCTGTGCCTTCATGTAACCCAGGCAAAGTCAGTTGGCTCTGTGTAGGTGCACGGGTCCATCCATGCAGAGTAACTTGCAGTAACAGGGCAGTATTTTTTTTTAATTGTGAGATACTACTTTGGCCAAACTTGTACAATTCATCATTTTTTAATGTAAATGGATAAATAAAAAGTGTCCTCTGTAATTCTTAATTTCCCCAGAATTTTGGTTTCTTTCTTGATTTCTTTAAAAAAAAAATATCTAGCCTTTCCACTGGTGAAGGTTTTTTACGTACAAAGAGGAGGATGTTCTTTTGCCATTAGCCTAACTTTGCAGAAAACTATCTCTTGCTAAACAATAGCAACAGCCAAGGGGGACCTGTACTCCACTATTCACCTCAGTAAGATATTAACTTCAAAGTCTAGCTGCACCTATTTAAATGATAATAGCAACCTTTAAGGAAATCATTCAACTGAAGCCACGGCACTTTAAAAAATTGTCTTTATTTCTCCTTTTTCTCTAACCCCAATTTTTTTCCATATTGACTCTTGGCTGTGACACTGTCTATGTTGGAAGGCAATAGTGATTTCCCTATCTTGTTTTAATTTTCCAATTTGCCTTTCTTTGCAGAAATTGCAATGTAGCACTTTAGTTCTGAATCAGACCACAGGTATTGGGCTATTTTGTTTAAAAGGAGAACTACAAAGGAGAGAACATCATAGAAGTTCTGAGACACTCAAGTGTGAAAATATAATGTAAAAAATGCACCTGAACCTTTGGGAACCTCAATTTTCTTTTCATCTGGAGAAAGCGTGTCTGGTCAGATCTTACTTTCTTTCTCCACCTATCCCCAGTATACAATAATATCCTAAATACAACATTAATGAATCAGTAACACTTAAACAGTATTTCTGGGGTGACTTGCTCTCAAACATTGCTAGATTTAGCAAGCTAATCACAATTGAGTTTGATCATTCTGAGATGGAAGTTCTCTAAAGAACATTTGATGCACAGATAATTATAGCTATAAAGTCCTTGTCAGGATCAATTAGATATGATCATGTTCTTGTCTAAAAGCTATATTTTCATGGCAAAAAAGAAAGTGTTTTCATATCAAGATTGAGATCAATAAGTGAAGAAAACTGAGTAAAATCCTAATGGAGACAAGGCACAAGTAGTTTTTATTTTGATGACTCTAGTGGTCAACACTCCCCTCCACCTCAGCTCCACCTCAGCTAGCTACATGAAGGTAAAATCAACCTGTCTCATAGGATTTTACAACTAGATACCTATCTTCATGTAAAATCACTCCTTTTTGCTCTGAGGACAGAGCAAGCCCACAAAGCAATCTTCAGTGGGCAGGATTTTATACCCATACGAAGTAGCACTGAATTTCTTGGAGGACTGGGGTCATAAAGTTTTGTGTAGCATTGTTTCATGCTTGTGGAGCACTTGCTTTGCTCATCTGAGAGATAGCTGTATTTAAATAGTGGATTAAATGTGACTCTTTCAGGATGAAAGGTGATGCCTACTCAATAACATGTATTCTGCAGCAAACTGGATGTGAATGTTCTGCAAAGGCCCATCCTTTCTCCAGCTCTCAATGATGGAATTTTTCAGCGGACTATATGCCCTGTGACTGGTTCCAAAAGTTTCAAAATCAGAATGTTAATTGTTACATCAAAAATGACAATAGATTATACAATCAATTCAATGTGTCTTGTATTCTTTAATACTAAATATAACATATTTTATACTATTCCCAGATTTGCAATTTCCACTCTGCTGCGGATTGGTATATTGAGAACACTGAACTGCATTGTAGAAGAGTGGAAGCTGCTGGTTTTGACAGCTGAATACAGGACCTTTACAGCTTATGACACACAGGAAGATGGTTGAGGCATCAAGTTGAAGACAAGTATGACTTGATGCCTCCCTCCCCCACCACCTCCTCAGTCAACTCTTGATCAAACCTAGGTACCTCATTGCCTTCAGTACCCCCCCCCCACCAACTTTGAGGAATAATAAGCATATTAGCTAGATGTTTATGTTAAAGTGATCAGCAGCAAAGAGTTAAGAATACTGAGTCATTCAAAAACATAGCTTTATGTTTCAGAATGAACAACCAATTGAGATAGGGAAAACAATACTGTATCTGTTTTTTCTCAGTTTGTGTTCAGAAGGTTTGTTTTGCAACAATAAGGACAAGAAAGGGATTTTCTTCCCCCCTCCTCTTCCAGCCTCCAAAAGCTTAGAATCTGCTGATGATTCTATGACAGGGTTAATTCAGTGGCATATTACTTGACTCCAAAACTCAAAAATATATAGAATCATAGAAACGTAGGGCTAGAAGGGATTTCAGGAGGTCATCTAATACAGTGCCCCTTATGCTGAGTTAGGACCAAGTATGCCTAGACCATCCAAGAAAGGTGTTTGTCTATGTGTTCCTAAAAAACCTCCAGTGATGGGGATTCCATAACCTCCCTTGGAAGTCTATCCAATACTTAAATATTCATTTTGCTCGAAAGCTTTTCCTAATATCTAACCTCAGTTTCCCTTAGCTGATTACTTCTCACCCTACCTTCAGTGGAAATGGAGAACAATTGATCACCACACTCTTTAACACAGCCCTTAAATATTCTCAATTTTTTAACCTTTCCACAGAAGTCAGGTTCTCTAAAACTTTTTATCATTTCCGTTGCTTTCCTCTGGACTCTCTCCAACTTGTCCATATATTTTCTAAAATGCGGGGCTCAAAACTGAGCACAGTAACTGAGGCCTCACCTGTGCCATGTAGAGCAGGACAATCACCTCCATGTTTTATATATGACATTCCTGTTACTTAGAGCCATCCCTAGGGTACGGCAAATTGGGGTGACTGCCCCGGGCCCCATGCTTTGGGGGGGCCCTGTGCTTCATGAGGAGGTGGGCAGGGAGGTGAGGTGGGAGACGGGGTGGGTGAGCAGGGGTGGGGAGTGAGGAGGAGACTCCCACCAGTGCTTCCTGCCTGCCTGCAGGCCCTGCCGATCAGCACCTCCCCCTCCCTCCGAGCACCAACTACCGATCAGCTGTTTCACGGCATCTGAAAGCGCTGGGGTGGAGGAGGGAGGAGCGAGGGCCCAACATGCTCAGGGGAGGGGGTGGAACTGGGCGGGAAAGAAGTGGGGTGGGCGGAGTTGGTGCCCTGAGGGAAGGGGTGGAGTGGGGGCGGGGCCTAGGCGGAACCAGGGAGGAGCTCCCCATGGCAGATAGAAACTCAGCATCTATATCCCGGGCCCCATACACCCCATACACCCCCTAGGGACAGCCCTGCTGTTAATACACCCCAGCTGATATGAGCTGTTTTCTGGACTGCACCATATTGTTGGCTCATATTCAATTTGTGATCCTCTAACCTGCAGATCCCCCAGATATAACTACACAAAGACTTGAATGTAATGTAAGAAGATCATTAGTATTACAAATGTCCATGCTTTATTTTGAGATGCACTCTTTCAATCCTTTGTCAATAAATTCTACTTAGCTATTATAATAAATTAAAATGTCATCATATTATAAAACTGTTCTTCTTTGTCAGTTTTCAGTTTAATTATTGTTGAATTACATAAGCAGTGGCAGTTTGGAAGCTTTGTTTACACAATTGGGCTGCCTTGACTGACCTCCAATTTGCAAGATGAGTCAAAAGTGAATAGCTAAAAAGGGACAATGACTCATGCTATTAATCTAAAGTAAACAAAACCACTTTTCAATCTAAATAGTATTGGTTAAAAGAAATCTGCATCATCTTGCTAACTGTCTCTGCCACTGTTATTGTGAGTCTGATTCAAATGTGCTTTACCAAAATATGGTAAGAAATATTTTAGCACTGCTTTGCCAGATATTGGCCTTTTAATTTCTGTTTTTGCATTTCCTACATAATGATGTGATTTATGGCTGAAATATAATCTAGGTAAATCAAAACTACAAACATCTATCTGTTCTCTCATAATATGATATAATATTTTAATCAGTATTTTATCTATTTTTAAAGTTGCTAAGAGAGAATTGATTCCAACAGTGCTGTTGATAATGCCAGAGTGAACAATCTACTGGCCTAAATATAAAGGGCCTTACTTCACTCCCGCTTATAGAGGTGCAACTCTCATAGATTGCAATGGGAGTTGCATGCATAATCGAAATTAGGTCCTAGATTTGGAATACCTTGACTTGCTTAACTCACGCCTTTATTTAGCTGAAGTAGATAAAGTGAACATCAGGGAGTTTACTGGATTGAGGGCCATTCAGTTGAAACAAAAAATAGAACTAATGTATAGCTCTTCTCTTTAGAAGAGTTTTAAAAATGACCTCATGGGATTCCATATTTCATGTGCCTCAGTAACTTTCAGAAATAGCTCACATTATATATTCACAATTTTTTTCTCACTCAACTCCCATTAATGACAATCCTTTAAATTTTCTTTGGGGGAAAATATAACCTTTCAATCTCTATTTAAATTAAATGCTTCACTATCCTCAATTTTGTTGGCAATTTCAGTGTCTTACCTATATAAAGACATATACGCTCTCTTATATTCGGTAGTGGATTTCACCACTGGGCAATTTTATTTATGGTACACTCCTAGTTCTTAACTAGAAATATCTATGGCATATTGCAAATGATTTCAGATATTCTTCTTGCCTTATTATGTTTTTGTTCTTTCACACAGCAGTAGGGAGGCTTAAGGCCAACATATTCAGTTTCATTAGTAGACTCTGTCATCTCTTGTTTTGAAAAAATCCATTATTAAAGGCAGGCTGCTGAAGATGTATCTATTTATGGCAATGAAGACCTCTTATGACAATCTGGATTCATTTATAATTACATTCTCCAAGGTCCTGTTTCTATAGAACATGTTAAATATTGCAATAATTTATTGCATGCATTGTAAGAAAACGAAATAAACCAAACTGGAGATGGTCAAATAATACAAACAATGATTCACAAATAAAAATATTGAATTCAATTCACTGTTATTTGTGGTGGTCAAGTTATTCACTGTTCAATAATTGAGATTGTTGCTGGGTATTCATGAATGGAGTTGGTTAGAAAATGGGGAAAATGCAAATGTTTTCATGATTTTTTTTCATTTTTGATCAAAATTTCATCTTTGTTGAAATTTTGCATCCTTCTCTTTTCTCAAAATATTTTCAAATCTAAAAACTTTTCAGAAGTTTTATTAAGAATGGCTATGCCTCCAAATATTTGTGCCAGAGTTGTGTTCTTTGTCATTCAGTGTTCTCCAGTGTTTGCTTTTTCTTTTCTTTTTTCTTTTTTTAAAAAGTTTTAGTGATCCATGTTAGGAGCAGAAACAACATTAGATATCTAATTCTTAGATTACCAATCACCCACCAGAAATAATGCAAAGCAACCAGTTTAAGTAAACAAACAATGAATGAAATGTGTTTACATGAACATTTGATGGCTAGTTAAAAATAATAAATATCCCTGTTTCAATGGAAAGATAGTGAAATTCATATAACAGGTATTTAAAATAAATTATTAGGATGGGTCTGCTCCTATCCAGATTCTTATTGTAGCTATGCCTAATTGTATTACATTCAGGGAAAGTTGGGTGAGAATTTCATAAAATGCGAGTCATAAGAACTGAGATATCAGTTGCTCTCAAGAGCTTCTCCAAAAGGTTTCCAAACAGCCTGCTCCTAGTGGTCCGATTCTCTGTTTTCTTAGGAACAGTATTATTGGGCCACATGGCACATTCCTTGGGGAGTAAAATCCAGTTCAGATTCAACATCTGTTTTCTAAAGTGATCATGAGTTTCCGCCTGTTTCGCAGGTGTATGAAAAAGTTATGTGACTTCTCCATGGTTATGCAAAAAGTCAGTGGCTCAGATAGAGTTAGAATCAGGTTTCTGTTAGTCTGTGGTCCTTTCCTCTAATTGCTAGTCCATGTGACATCCCTTCACAAGTATGTGTGCATGGGTCTCCGTCACAGAAAAATAGTTATCAATCAATTCAGGTATGTGGTTAATAGCCCAGCTTGATGGTATGGTGTGTGTGTTATCTCAATAAAAAAGGTTTCAGAGTAGCAGCTGTGTTAGTCTGTATTCGCAAAAAGAAAAGGAGTACTTTTGGCACCTTAGAGACTAACAAATTTATTAGAGCATAAGCTTATGCTCTAATAAATTTGTTAGTCTCTAAGGTGCCAAAAGTACTCCTTTTCTTTTCTCAATAAAAAAGATGTTTGTGTTTGATTGAGAATTTGATTAGACTGAATTGCTGTGATTAATAAGAATGGGGCAAATCAGGAAAGAAGTCAGGATTCCTCAGTTCTATTTTCAGCTCCAGCACCAACTCACAGCATGATGTCGCTTAACTCAAATAATTTCAGTGTTTTAGAAAAAGGTGAGAAGGAGTAAGGGTCTGTACTTATTAAAGCAGAAATCCTATCTGCTTAACTCTATGATCACTGGTGTCCTATGACTGGTGTCCACTGAATTACATATTCTCTCTGTTTTACTATTTAGACTTCCTGTGTGTGTGTGTGTTTTTGTTTCTAGGTTTATTGTTAAATGGCTCTTACTATGACTGATAAGCTTGTACTGATTGATTTTCTCTGTTCAATGCAACCCCCTTTAATAACTGACAGCTGAAAATATATTTAGGTTTCTAATGAGATGACCCTCATCCCAGCTTAAAAATCCACTTGGCAGAGATAATTTATTCTAACAGGAATGAAACAGAAGTGGGACAGAATATGGTATACTGCATTCTAGAAAACATGACCTATGAGGGAAGGTTGAAAAAATTGGGTTTGTTTAGTCTGGAAAAGAAAAGACTGAGAGGGGACATGGTAACGGTTTTCAAGTATGTAAAAGGTTGTTACAAGGAGGAGGAAGAAAAATTGTTTTTCTTAACCTCTGAGGACAGGACAAGAAGAAGTGGGCTTAAATTGTAGCAAAGGAGGTTTAGGTTTGACATTAGGAAAAACTTCCTAATTGTCAGGGTGGTTAAGCACTGGAATAAATTACCTAGGGAGGCTGTGGAATCTCCATCATTGGAGATTTTTAAGAGCAGGTTAGACAAACACCTGTCAGGGATGATTCTAGATAATACTTAGTCCTGCCACGAGTGCAGGGGATTGGACTAGATGACCTGACAAGGTACCTTCCACTTCTACGATTCTATGATTTAAAATTAGAAAAACCAACTCAGAGCCTAAGAAAATATTATGAATAAAGTAAGGGCTCCTTCACTCATTGAAATATTCTGAAGGTAAAGATTTATATAAGATGTACATCAATCGCAATGTAGAGAATTATGAGATTATAGGGCATTGACTTGCTGTCCTGTATTTTTTAGTTACTGATTAAGGTCCCATTTCAGACAAGTGAACAACATAGCAGACCCCTTGCACTCATCTGGCATCCCATTGAAGTTAAGTTTTCACTTTGCAGGACTTCAGCCTAAAAGAGTTATTTTAAATGGGTTTTTAGGACTGTCATTTCTTATATTAGTCCTTATTCTAGTTCAATGTATATTAGTAGTGATACAGTTGTAGTGGCATTTTAGTTCTTATCATAGCCCTACATTCAGCTTGTTTGTGTATGTTTCTGTCTCAAGCCTTTTAAAGACTCAGTCTTGCAGTCCTTGCAGAGAACTCCCACTGAATTCAACATAACTTATGGAGTAAATAAGTAATTGAACCATATAAGGATAGATTGTGCTATTTGGAAGCTTCCCATAGTAACAAGTACATTATGTCTCAAAACTTCCCATCTGTTGCTCTGTTGTACTCTCCTATGGCACTGGCTAGCATATTTGAGGGATCAAGACTGAGCTTGATAAAAGTATGGATGGTATGGTATGATGAGATTGCCTACCATGGCACATGGCCCATTTACAGCTGATAGCAGCAAATATCTCCAACAGCAAGAGCTGGGACACCAGAAGTGTAGGGCTATGAGTGACTACAGCAAATTCTTTCCCTGGTCTCTGGCTGGTGGGTCTCACCCACATGCTCAGGGTCCAACTGATCGCCATTTTGGGGGTTGGGAAGGAATTTCCCCCCATGTCATACTGGCAGAGACCTGGGGAGGTGATGGTGGTGGTGGTGGTGGGGAGTTTGCCTTTCTCTGCAGCATGAGGTATGGGTCACTTGCAGGTTTAAACTAGAGTAAATGGTGGGTTCTCGTAACTTGAAGGCTTTAAATCATTATTTGAGGACTTCAGTAACTCAGCCAGAGGTTAGGGGTCTGTTACAGGCGTGGGTAGGTGAGATTCTGTGACAGGAGGTCAGACTAGATGATCATGATGGTCCCCTCTGGCCTTGAAGTCTGTGACTTCCAGCTGAGCGGGAAAGTGCCCCCAATCATTTGAAGCTGCAATGCAGATAGACTACCTCATACCTCTTTACAGACCATATTAGGGCTTGTGAAGAGAGGTATGTGGTGACCGCTCTTTCCTATAATGCTACAGGCCCTTTATGGTCAGAGCATAATCTGGTCCTTAGAAAACTATTGTTTTTCAAACAATACCACTTACTTTTAGCATGGATGAGATCTAAATTTAGAGTGAAGCACCCAGGCAGTAGGCTAAGAAGCCAGTGGGAGTTAATGCAAGTTTTGCCTGAATGAAAGCCTCAGGATTGTGTTCTAAGTAGTAAAAAATGAAATAGAATCGCTTATTTTGTCTCATGCTATCTTGGACAATTGAGTGTTTCAATGGGTTTCAATAACCCTGTCCTTACTCTAATCTCTGAACAAGAGCAAACAGAAGAATTCCCTATTTTAACATGGATCCTTGAAAATATTCTTTAGTCTAGCAACAGAAGCCTTTAACAAACCAGAGAAGAAAAAATATTTCTTTATGGTCTTAGCCTTAACAAAAATAGCTGTGACAATGAGACTCACTTATATTTCTCAAGCCAGAATAGTAAAAGCACTGATAGGTCTGATGCCTGATATAATTACAATGCAATGGGTATTGAGAAACCTCAGCTTAATTCTAGTTTAAAGTACTGAAGAAATGCTTTATTGTTGTCAGGCTATTACAGTGGCTTTTCAAAAGTCAACAAACAGTAACTTGATTGATAGTAATTACAATTTTGTGTAATTATTAGAGCTTTGAAAGAAAGTTGGGAAATACACAGTTGTGATGTAACTTTTCCCATTTTCTTAAAAATAACGTACAATGTACTCTCTAAAATTGCAAGCCTGAGGAAAGCATAATCAATTCCATGCACTATAGACATTTGACATACGTCTAGAAAAATGGCATCAGTATGTGTCAGGGGGCATATAATCTTACACCTCTTGTTTCTTTGAAGTTTAGCAGTGGCACATTAAAACAAGTTTGCTTCAGAATACGCAGGTTTCCCTAGTAATACTAAGATTTATCATGTATAAAGTCAGTGGAGAAATCTCTAGGGAAAAGATTTAATAGTTGAAACAGGCTAATTTGTTTTGGACTCATAACACCTTCTCTTTCCCTGCCTGGTCTAACCCACAGACACTGCAAAGATGTAGGGTGAAATCCTGGCCACATTGAAGAAATGGCAAAACTCCATTAACTTCAGTGGAGCCACGATTTAATCCCTGAAGTAGAAATTAACTTGTCTTTTATATTTTGCAGGTTTACAGGTACTTTACACAATTGCATGCCAAGAGCAAATGTCCTATTGAAATTACTTCCGTGCTTAAAGTAAGCACATGCTTAAGTGCTGTGCTAGATTGAGGCATATATGTAGAACATTGTATGTATTGGGATCACATTCTATATCACTAGCAATGGTTGGTTAACACTACACAGTATTTTGGGGAAAGGGGACTCTAGCAGACTGCTATAAAGAGAAAACCTTCACCTTAATTTTACAATGATAATTTATTTTCTATTCACTTCCAATATGATATCACAGGGATAACTCCTGGAGTTCCTTTACTTAATCCTTGCTCAAGCAAATACCCATTGAAGCCAATTGGTGTTTGACTGAGTTAGAGTAAAAATTGAATTAGGACGTCTGGGTTTTTCTGTTTGAGGTATTTATATTGCAATGAGGTAGATGTTTGATTTCTTTTAAGTCATTCAATATACCTTATCCAAGTCAAGCAACATGGTTATTTAAGATGGCAGAATAATTATCCATAATGAAATCTGGCCAGATCACATCTCTGCTCTTGTAAAAATTTCCAAAGGCAATTAGTGAACTGGAAATTGTAAAATTTTACATTTCATTTAAAAGGCAGTGCTCCCAGAAGTTCGGTGCCCCCAACGCCATGTTAATGTGCCGATTTACTTCAAAGTCAAAAAAAGAATGCCACCTATTTGCTCACCAATATCATCATCTTTCAGGCTTCCTCTGCCTTAAAGGTCAAATTTTCAAACTAGTGAGCATCCATGTGAGTGCAGTCTTTTGCCCAGTTTAAGTTCATTAAGCCTGATGTAAACACACAAGTCAGAGTGGTGTGTGCATGACTAATTCTGCATGACTACAAGTCCATCCTCTGAATGTGCATTAGGGTGACTGTGCATGTCTAAGAGGCTGAGTATGACATTGTTATGGTATACTGGTAGTTATGGTAGAATATTATGGTAGTTGGTGTTGGTTAGAATGTTCTGGTAGTTGGTGTTGGTCCTGCTTTGAGCAGGGGATTGGATAGATCACCTCCTGAGGTCTCTTCCAACCCTAATATTCTATGATTCTATGATTCTATTCTATATAAAAGTTATTTTTCTTTGTTCTGCTCATATTTGTATAAAGAAACATATGAAACCATTGACATCTTTCTGTATCTGTCTGAAATATATAATTTAAGAATTGGGTGAAAGCTTGATATATTTTGTACATATATTTGGGCATGCAGCAGTGTATACTCATGCTCAGATCCTCTGTTGCAGTGACTACTTTGCCAGCACAAGTTCTAATGCTAGCACATCAGTCATGGGAAAAGAACTCAGTATAAAGACATTGTTTGGACGTGTAGAACTGATATAGCAACTCCTGTGCCAGCCTCCTTCCTGATGTCAGCAATGGGGGGTGGTGGGGTTGGGTATCACCAAGGAAAAAAGGAGCATAGTCTAGGTTTCCTTGTCTATACATGGCTGCTCTTTCAGCCTTTTGGGACCATTATAACTTACAGCAGCCTTTAGAGAGCTCTAAATTGTGCTCGAGATTAGCCAGCACACAGCCATCCTATGGTTGGATGAGTGCATCCTCAGTCCTGAGCTACACTCTGTGCTCCTCAGTCGTACCTGAGGATCTGGGCCTTAGAAGAGGCCAGCAGATGTATAACACTCCATATTAATATTCTCCCATTATCTGCTTTGAAAGCCACTTCTGAGAATCGTAGCCTGTTAGTTTAAAGGGCTGAATCCAAGACATTAAGCAGTAACCAAAGGGCTGAATCTTGCAATCTTCACCAAAGCAAAATTCTTGTTTGATTAAATTAATTCTACGTAAAAGAAAGAGAATTTGGTTTAAAGAATATTTTTTCTGTAAAGAAATTAAATGAAATAAACCAAAACAGTCAATAAAATATGTTCATAAGAAACACTTTAGAACTGCTCACAATTTAAAAGACTCCATAAAAATAAAATCTAATGGAAGTTTAACAATATGTAAATGTATTATGTTAGAACACTTGCAACATTTAAAAAGGCTTCCTAGGTGCTTTGAATGCCAGACTGCCTTGACAGTTTGACAGTGATTTGTAAACTAAGGTTGTTGACATGGCATGCTCCACTGCCAGAGAAGATACCAAAGTTCAGATACCAGACCATTCACCACTTGAACATAAAGACAGTATCCTTCCTTCTGATAGATATTTTCATTGTGGAGGAAACAAGCTTCGGTTCTTGAATACATCAAGGATCTGATCTAAATCCCATTCAAGTCAATAGAAAGACTCCCAATTGACTTCAATGGGCTTTCGTGGGATCAAATCCTAGTTCAATAGCATCCCTTTCTACAACATATATAATGTGCATTATGCATCAGAGGGTAGGGTGGAGCTACATAATTTGAAACCACATATAAAAGAGGGTTTCCATCAAGGTTAGAGAGAAATAAGTAAAACCTAGCAAGATGGTAATGTAAATGAAGACATATTAGAAATGGTTTTACTGTCAAAGATGATGTTGTCTATTGGGATGTTAACAATCATACAAATGCTTAACTGATGTGAGTGAACATGAAGCACCACACCTGCAAAGTTTGTTAGCCATGAAGAACTACAGTTGTTTCCATCGCAGTGCTATATATTACACATTAAATTGTACTGTATTACATTATTAAACTCTAAATTTCCATGGCTAACAAACTTTGCACAGGTGGTGGTAAATGCTCAGTTGCACCAGTTAATTCAGATGATCTTTTCTTGGCATCCTTATAGGAAATTTTGAAACAGCTCATGTGGACAATTTTGAAACAGCATATTGGTGGAAAAAAGGTCAAATACTCAAATATTTTTAATTTGAATTAGGTTTTCATAGTGCTATTTTTTATGCAAGTCACAGAGCAGAAATGCTGTGTGACAGAGATTTTCAGGTATATGGACAAAGAACATTAATATTTAGGGGAACAATGTTCTGGAACAAAATTGCATACCAACATTTGCATGTGACCTTAATAGGATTGCATACATAGATACACATTTTGACATCTAATCACCCATTTGGTTATGCAATTGCTGTAATTATGAATGAAGTCATGATAACTGCAGGTGGAAATGTGGTCTACAATTGCATGCAGATTTTTTCTTGTAGAACTCTGGCTTCTTTTCCAAACAATTCTGGGACAGCAATGTCAAGTACTGTCAATCATGTACTATCTATAGATCTCAGAACGCTTTATAAAGTAAGCATCATTCATTATTTCCATTTTTATGGGCTGGGAAACTGAGGCACAGGTAATGCTCTATGCCTGCTCTCATTTGCATGAGTGGCAAAATTTCAACTGAAAATTACTGGCACAAGTGGATATAGAATCAAGGTCTAATGATCCCCAGCCCCAATCTTTACCCACACAGTGCAAGTATCCAAAAAAAGCACATTAATTCATATAGCAGATGACCATTTTTAACGCATACTACTTGAGAAATGGAGTACTTGTGGCACCTTAGAGACTAACAAATTTATTTGAGCATAAGCTTTCGTGAGCTACAGCTCACTTCATCGGATGCATTCGATGAAGTGAGCTGTAGCTCACAAAAGCTTATGCTCAAATAAATTTGTTAGTCTCTAAGGTGCCACAAGTACTCCTTTTCTTTTTGCAAATACAGATTAACACAGCTGCTACTCTGATACTTGAGAAATGTAGGCAAGTTTTTGTTGCAATACTGGAAATTACTAACTTTATGGTAATTAAAATGAAGAAGGTAATTTGAAATCTACCATATGTAAAATGCATTCTGTTTGCATGCTCATTTCCACTGCATGACACATTACTTAGTTATACATTAGGTTAATGTAGAACATTATTAATGAGGAAACGAAGGTGTAATGTTCTTGCAAGAATGCGGACAGAAGTGAGTCTGTGTTTTAAATAGGGATTTCTTGCTTTAGCATTATCACTATTGTAGTTGAACATGTTCTACATTTTCAGGACAAATATTACTTGGAATTAATTGAATGTAAAGATGGATGTTCAGAAATGCATCGTTAGAGTAGGTGAAGTATGACTTTTTAATCAAACTGAGTCATTGTAAACATAAATTAGATCTTGTTCTTCCTGCTGACTGAAATACAGAACAATGTGAACCTCTTTTAGGTGTGAATCTTTTCCTCGTGAATCTGTAGTTTCAATTTTACAGATGTCTAGTAGAACTGTTATTTAATGACCATTATGTGAAAGTACAGACCTACCTTTGTGCATTTAATACTTCTCAAGTATCAAAACTTCCCATTATTCTACACATTCCCACTATGTCTTCCTAAAGCAAAAGTATTTCTGAATTTTTTGGTAACACACAGTATATAACAAACATCCCAATGTCTCTTAAATTTATAGGGTGACAGATCTCTTTCTATACACAGTAACAACAAAACGAGAAAGAACAAAAGTAAGGTCTTCAGGAGAGAAACCATGCAGTTTGTTTGCCTCCTCAGTAATGGCCTGAGTTTCAAAGATGCTGCAAGACTTAAGGTCCCATGGGAAGTCCATAGAATTTTCAGGTGTTCAGCACATGTGAATATCACGTCATACTGTTAAACTGGCTATCTATAACTACAAATGGCTTTTGGAAAAGGGAATGGCATAGTACATAGAAAAGACATAAGACAGATACAAAGTACAATCACAGATACTTATGTTAACATCAAGATACAAAGAGGACTCAAACAAGGATATTGCCGACAGCCCTGGAACAATTCCCTTCTGGAAATTAAAATTGTTCCAGGTATGGATGGAGAGTTAAGTACCCAATAAACAACCTGCTGACCAAAAATCTGAATATTTGTACCCCCCTTAGCTCCCCGATCCTTCAGAATATATTTTCAGACTGATGCCTAATGAAGACAGAGAAACCATATGACTAGAACCATGCAAACCTCAAACCAGAAGAAACTTTATAATTGTGAAATAGCCTCTCAATTCTGTCATGCTTTTTATATTCATGCATATTTTCTTTAGTCTGGATTCTTATAGATTACAGACTTTTAAAAGGAAATCAAAATGTTTTAAATATGCTATTAGTAAATTCATAGGAGCACAGAGATGCTATCAGAAGGAGTATTGCTAAACAAATTCAAACACCCATATAAGGGAAAAGACTGGTTTTGAACCTGAGAATTTGGTCTCTATTGTAGTATAAAAAAGTGAGAGGTAACAGGTGTCCTTTGTGGGCCGCTGCAACTCTGATATTGTATTGCATGTCATTCTGTATGTCGGGCTTCCATAGGGGGGAACAACTGTACAATATGAATTTTGCCTGTGACTTTTAGTGCTTTATACAGATAGATAGATAGATAGATAGATAGATAGATAGATTCATTCTAAAGTCAAATTGTATATCGGTTCTATATTTACAGTGTGTTTTTTATTTTGTTTTATTTGGGTGTTTTTGCTTTAGATGGTTTATTTAGAGAGATGTTTGAGCAGGTGGAGATTTCTAGATGTAACATACTATAAAACTGTAGGCTAATATAGTCCTGGAAGAGTAAGTTAAATCTCAATTAAAGGGGAGCTAAAAAAGGAGATCTTCATATTGTTTGTTAAAGGGGATAGATACTCACTAGTGTAAATCAACAGATCTCCACTAATTTCAATGGAGAAGTCAAACCAGAATGAACTGCTTAGCAGATGTGATCTACAAAATACTTGACAATGGTGAAACAGCGGTTGTGCTATGACTTCTGTTTACTTCTTTCTTTTGTTTCTGTTTATATACTTAGATTGTAAGCTGTCTGGGACAGACATCATCTTTTTGTAATGCATGTGTGCAGTACCCAGCACACAGTGCCTAAACAGGGCCTCCAAGTTAGAGCCGATTGGAAATTTTTCACTGAAACAGTATTCCAGATTTGTGTGTGTGTGTGAGAGAGAAATTATGTCGAATTCAACAAAATTTTCTGAAAAATATTTTTTTTCCTGAAACAGACATAAATAGAATATTTTTACAATTGTCAATATAGGACATGCCACATTACATTAATACCTCCCACAACACACCTTTCAAGATTAATGGGTCCTACAAATGCCCGTCACAACATGTGCTATACCTCATCCAGTCCATAAAATGGCCCCAAAACAACTTTATGTGGGAAACCAGACAGACATGACACTGTTGACTGAACTAACGGAGCAAATTAGAAAAGACACACATTCAGTCATCACTCAGTTAGTCCCACTGAAGTACATGGGAGTACTCAGTTGAATAAGTACTACTGATTTTTACCAGAACCTCAGCTAGAGTTGAACTCACTTGAGATATGACAATTTCCTCCCACTGAAGATTTGGTCATAAAGTATGTAAGATGTTGCCCTAATTAATTGAAATACTTGGATGAAGGATGCTATCTAAGTGCAAAGTTAATGTTATTTATTTTGATTTTCCACCTCTTTTTCTTCAACCTCCCATTATGGTGATTCTCAGGTTGTCAAGCACTTTATCAGCAACTGGCAAATTGCAAAAGGTAAATCAAAGCCCTTTTGAGATTTTTAATACTAGTTTTATCAGTGGAGGTCATCTTATTCAGATCTCTTGCAAACCAAGAAGTTGCATAGAATCATAGAATATCAGGGTTGGAAGGGACTCAGGAGGTCATCGAGTCCAACCCCCTGCTTAAAGCAGGACCAATCCCCAACTAAATGCATATGGCATTTTAAACCAAAACTTGCTTTCTCATATGCCAACTCTCATCAAACAATAAAGATATCTATTAGATATCTATTAGAGATACAGTCAGTTAAAGTATTGAGTCTAAATTATTTTGTTTGTCCAGGTAACTAAATTACATGCATAAGTGATATTAAGTAGCAGGATGCACTGCTTGCAGAAAAGCAAAAATGTTATTTTTGTCTTCAGCAAAATCAGCGTCATCTCTTGGGTGCTGTCCCAGATACAAACAGAACAGAAAATCATTCAGTGTCTTTCATAGAAATTGCCAGCAGGTACAATGGATAAACTTTTAAGATAAATGCTGGTATTATCCTTTGAAAAATACAGGTGCAAGCTGCCAAGCTTACCATACAAGGATATACAATGTAGCACCATGGAACAGAATTCAAGACAATTTATCCTGTATTCATATAGTGTCATCTGTCTAAAGTTATCCAGGACTTTAATAATGAGAGATATAGAAGGACATCACAGAATAGTACAGTCTGAGCAAATGACGTTTTAATTTTAGCTTAAAAAAGAGAAGCTGATTTCACCAATTAATATATTTTCAAAATGTGTATGTAGAAAACTAAGATACTCAACTTACTCCACAGGGCTTAAGCAGTACAAATCACATTAATTATAATGGGAGTTGCTTGGCTAACACTCTGCACCCCCATTTCAAGGCAAGATGATATGCTTAAATACCTTTTCTCTATTTGAATGAAACATAACAAGAACAAATGTATCAAAGCTGCAGTTAGTGGAGAACATGCAGCCATATAAATAAGAAATTATTTACCAGTGGCTAAGACTCCTTACAGCGTGGAGATATTTGGAAGCTTGGGGGAGAGATTATGTTTTGTGCCTATTTTCAGTGTCTAGCATGCTGATGACACTGATCCAAAGCCCAATGAGTTCAGTTGGTCATGGCTTCATTTGGGCTTTAGCTCAGGCCCTATATACATGATACAGAATAATTTAAAATATCCACATGTACCAAACTGCATACAAATGTCACCTTTGCTATTATATATCTATGTAAAACTCCACCATAGTGGTACTTACAGAAATGACATCTGCTAATACTGAGAGGCCAGCAGCATGCACCACACTCCTAAAGTGTTGCACTGCAAAGGCATAGCTTCTCAGGATTAAATAGAAAGGCATCTGACCACGTGTTTGAATTATCCATAAGAAAGAAGAAACTGTTTAAGGGTACTCATAGGTAGTAGGACGAATCAGGTATTGGGACCAGAGGGAGGTCCTACACCTGTCATCTGCTTTAGCTACACAGACTATCTGGTGACCTTCGGTTGTTAAACACCACCATGTAGTTTATTTACATTGCTCTTCCCAACACCATACTGATCCATACTCCACCAAATTTGCGGCATCAGGTTTCTCCTCAGTTCTCAGCTCAGATGAAAGATGAGATCTCTGTACTCAGAGATCCTTCTTGGGGCTGGCTCCATTAGCCTGCCTCTCCTTCCAGCATTTCCTTTCTGTGCCTTCTTCTACACTCTGTGCACATGGGCTAATTAGCTCTTTTCTCTTCCCTACCCCATTCTAATCCACTAAATAAGCACAGACAGGTCCTTCTGGGGTTGGAAATAATTGTTATTTAAGTGATCAGAGTGCTGGCTCAGCACTACCACTCTGCCACAGGTATCTTGGTCATGTTCCATGTCTCCTAAAAATGTCATAATTATCTGGAATACAATGAAAAGTCACCAATGTGTAAAACACACTTTTTTGTTTTCTATTTTTATTTTGGTAGCTCAGGTACTACAGATGAGCTCAGGTATTTTGATGATTGGGGCTACAAGAGCTTCCAAAGAGAAAGAGAGAAATGAAGGGAGTGATTTGCCACTGCATTGAAACCAATAGAGTTTCATCAGTTAACTGGAGTAATGCAGTTGTGGTGAACAGATCAAGTCAGCCTTAGCTTACAACAAAGTAACAAACCTTGAGAAATCCAATCAAACCCCAGTTACAGAAACGGTCTTAAAATTCATTCCTAATTTCATTGTTCTTGTAAATAATTTAGATTGTTTCAAATTCAGATCATGAGTTTACTTTCAACCAGTCAAAGAATATGCTAGTTAGGTTTTGCTTTTGATAAGGAAAAATCATAACTTATCCACTGGACTGTTAATGTCACATAACTAATCAGATACATAATCATGCATGATGTATTATATTCCTCATTCATTGGAATAATGTTAATTATAAGGATTCCATTTATTATTAATGTGGAAATATATAGACCTACTGTATAACAGGAATTGATGGACTACAATTTTCAAGTGTTATTAATTTGATGTTAAGTGTTTCCTGATTATCCACGTGCTCTTTTTTATTTTTGCAAGGAAAGATTATGCTATGTGCAGAATCACAAATTTTTTATTACTGGAAATCAAGGATGGATGGTTAATAGATAAGATTTGAGGACAGGATTAATTTGTTATGAATGCATCTTCTACTTTTATTTGAAAAGCATTCAGGAACAAACAGTGCTAGTATACTAACATGAGTTGTCCCACTGAAGCTAACAGATGTAAGAAGAGCAGGATTTGATCCATAACTACAGTATTTTATTATTATTATCTTGTGCAATAAAGTCTCACAAAACCACAGCCTGCTGTCACAAATGACCAAGGCTGGACTGATAAATAAGGACAAAGTTAAAAATAGTGTTATCAGTGCAATGAAGTATCATTTCTGAATCATCTGTGTCAAAAGATCTCGGCTGTGTAGCACTGCTAAACAAAGGAAAAGTGACCAATGTAATAAAATTTTCTCATTGACTTAAAACAGGACCTATCTCCTCTTTTGCCTATGTCGTGAACAAGGAAATCAGAATTAGGTAGGAAACAATTTTCCCATCCTGCAGAGATTTGAGATTTCAAAATTTTTGTCCCAAAAAGTCAAAATCTCAAAATTTTTCCCAAGCTGAACATCTGATTCTTTTGTTTGTTTGTTTAGTTGAGTAAATTAAAGTTTTGTTTTGATAATTTCAAAATGTTCCTTTTGATTATGACTTATTTTTTGACTGTAATTAGCTCATATTTTGAAATTAAAATTATTTGGAACCATAAACCAGAAATTTTCATTTAGAAAATGTCAAAACAAAACTTTTTTTCAATTTTGTTTTCAAAATTATTTTGAATTGAAAAATGTGTCAAAAACCAACTCTTTGTGTTTTATCAAAAACTTCCTGACCTGCTCTAGAGGATATGTTTTCAACTATGATTGATAGGACATCAGGAAATGTTGGTGATAGCAATGTCTGTCACTTTTAATACTTTATTTTGTTATAATTCTTTGCCCTTGACTCCCATCATCAGGAACAATGGACCAGATTTTACTCACTTACATGGCTATGTAAAAGGAAAATCAGAACCAGCAAGTATAGGAATGGATAGGTCTGGTAATCTGTTATGGTATTTTAGCAGTGTTGAGAAGCACCAACACAAATCGGCACCCCACTTTACAAGGCATAGTGCAACACATAGAGAAAGACCTAAAGAGCTCACAATTTAAAAAGACAAGAACAAATGAAGTAATATTAACTTAACTTTACAGATGGGAGAGTGAGAAACAGAGATTAAGGGCTTGCTGTCAACCCAATTAAAGTCCATGGGAGCCTTTCCATTGAGTACAAGCTTTGAATCAGACACTAAGGGTCAGATTTTTCAGAAATATTTAGGCACCAAATGATGTAGTAGGCGCCTAGTGGGATTTTCAAAGATGCCTAAAGCAGGAGATCAATGGGAGTTATATGCCTAACTTGCTTAAGTACTTTTGAAAATTCTGTAGGCACCTATCTGCATCTTTAGATGCCTAAATACCTTTAAAAATGTGGCCCTAAATGACTTGGCTGAGGACACACACAACATTTCTGACATAGTTGAATCTAGATGATCTAGATCCCAACTTGGTGTCTGAACCATAAGATCATGAATTGAATGGTGCTCCAACTGTCAGTAACTTCATAGCTCTGAACTGAATATTATGGGCCTGATGTTCAGAAGTACCAAAAACCTGCAGCTCCCACTGACTTCAGTTAGAGTTGTGGGTGCTCAGAACCTCTGAAGATCAGGCCCTATTGGGTACTTTGTTCAATGTATGAATGTATTTGGAACTTTTCTTTAAAGGGTAGAAATATTATAGCACATTTGAAGACAGAATAATAGTATAAAAATAGAAAAGGAGTACTTGTGGCACCTTAGAGACTAACAAATTTATTAGAGCATAAGCTTTCGTGAGCTACAGCTCACTTCATCGGATGCATTTGGTGGAAAAAACAGAGGAGAGATTTATATACACACACACAGAGAACATGAAACAATGGGTTTATCATACACACTGTAAGGAGAGTGATCACTTAAGATAAGCCATCACCAACAGCAGGGGGGGGAAGGAGGAAAACCTTTCATGGTGACAAGCAGGTAGGCTAATTCCAGCAGTTAACAAGAATATCAGAGGAACAGTGGGGGGTGGGGTGGGAGGGAGAAATACCATGGGGAAATAGTTTTACTTTGTGTAATGACTCATCCATTCCCAGTCTCTATTCAAGCCTAAGTTAATTGTATCCAGTTTGCAAATTAATTCCAATTCAGCAGTCTCTCGTTGGAGTCTGTTTTGAAGCTTTTTTGTTGAAGTATAGCCACTCTTAGGTCTGTGATCGAGTGACCAGAGAGATTGAAGTGTTCTCCAACTGGTTTTTGAATGTTATAATTCTGACGTCTGATTTGTGTCCATTCATTCTTTTACGTAGAGACTGTCCAGTTTGGCCAATGTACATGGCAGAGGGGCATTGCTGGCACATGATGGCATATATCACATTGGTAGATGCGCAGGTGAACGAGCCTCTGATAGTGTGGCTGATGTGATTAGGCCCTATGATGGTATCCCCTGAATAGATATGTGGACAGAGTTGGCAACGGGCTTTGTTGCAAGGATAGGTTCCTGGGTTAGTGGTTCTGTTGTGTGGTGTGTGGTTGCTGGTGAGTATTTGCTTCAGATTGGGGGGCTGTCTGTAAGCAAGGACTGGTCTGTCTCCCAAGATCTGAGAGAGCGATGGCTCGTCCTTCAGGATAGGTTGTAGATCCTTGATGATGCGTTGGAGGGGTTTTAGTTGGGGGCTGAAGGTGATGGCTAGTGGCGTTCTGTTGTTTTCTTTGTTGGGCCTGTCCTGTAGTAGGTGACTTCTGGGTACTCTTCTGGCTCTGTCAATCTGTTTCTTCACTTCAGCAGGTGGGTACTGTAGTTGTAGGAATGCATGATAGAGATCTTGTAGGTGTTTGTCTCTGTCTGAGGGGTTGGAGCAAATGCGGTTATATCATAGCGCTTGGCTGTAGACAATGGATCGAGTGGTATGATCTGGATGAAAGCTAGAGGCATGTAGGTAGGAATAGCGGTCAGTAGGTTTCCGATATAGGGTGGTGTTTATGTGACCATCGCTTATTAGCACCGTAGTGTCCAGGAAGTGGATCTCTTGTGTGGACTGGTCCAGGCTGAGGTTGATGGTGGGATGGAAATTGTTGAAATCATGGTGGAATTCCTCAAGAGCTTCTTTTCCATGGGTCCAGATGATGAAGATGTCATCAATGTAGCGCAAGTAGAGTAGGGGCATTAGGGAACGAGAGCTGAGGAAGCGTTGTTCTAAGTCAGCCATAAAAATGTTGGCATACTGTGGGGCCATGCGAGTACCCATCGCAGTGCCGCTGATTTCATAGAATCATAGAATATCAGGGTTGGAAGGGACCCCAGAAGGTCATCTAGTCCAACCCCCTGCTCAAAGCAGGACCAAGTCCCAGTTAAATCATCCTAGCCAGGGCTTTGTCAAGCCTGACCTTAAAAACCTCTAAGGAAGGAGATTCTACCACCTCCCTAGGTAACGCATTCCAGTGTTTCACCACCCTCTTAGTGAAAAAGTTTTTCCTAATATCCAATCTAAACCTCCCCCATTGCAACTTGAGACCATTACTCCTCGTTCTGTCATCTGCTACCATTGAGAACAGTCTAGAGCCATCCTCTTTGAAACCCCCTTTCAGGTAGTTGAAAGCAGCTATCAAATCCCCCCTCATTCTTCTCTTCTGCAGACTAAACAATCCCAGCTCCCTCAGCCTCTCCTCGTAAGTCATGTGCTCTAGACCCCTAATTATTTTTGTTGCCCTTCGCTGTACTCTTTCCAATTTATCCACATCCTTCTTGTAGTGTGGGGCCCAAAACTGGACACAGTACTCCAGATGAGGCCTCACCAGTGTCGAATAGAGGGGAACGATCACGTCCCTCGATCTGCTCGCTATGCCCCTACTTATACATCCCAAAATGCCATTGGCCTTCTTGGCAACAAGGGCACACTGCTGACTCATATCCAGCTTCTCGTCCACTGTCACCCCTAGGTCCTTTTCCGCAGAACTGCTGCCGAGCCATTCGGTCCCTAGTCTGTAGCGGTGCATTGGATTCTTCCATCCTAAGTGCAGGACCCTGCACTTATCCTTATTGAACCTCATTAGATTTCTTTTGGCCCAATCCTCCAATTTGTCTAGGTCCTTCTGTATCCTATCCCTCCCCTCCAGCGTATCTACCACTCCTCCCAGTTTAGTATCATCCGCAAATTTGCTGAGAGTGCAATCCACACCATCCTCCAGATCATTTATGAAGATATTGAACAAAACGGGCCCCAGGACCGACCCCTGGGGCACTCCACTTGACACCGGCTGCCAACTAGACATGGAGCCATTGATCACTACCCGTTGAGCCCGACAATCTAGCCAGCTTTCTACCCACCTTATAGTGCATTCATCCAGCCCATACTTCCTTAACTTGCTGACAAGAATGCTGTGGGAGACCGTGTCAAAAGCTTTGCTAAAGTCAGAAACAATACTTCCACTGCTTTCCCTTCATCCACAGAACCAGTAATCTCATCATAAAAGGCGATTAGATTAGTCAGGCATGACCTTCCCTTGGTGAATCCATGCTGACTGTTCCTGATCACTTTCCTCTCCTCTAAGTGCTTCAGGATTGATTCTTTGAGGACCTGCTCCATGATTTTTCCAGGGACTGAGGTGAGGCTGACCGGCCTGTAGTTCCCAGGATCCTCCTTCTTCCCTTTTTTAAAGATGGGCACTACATTAGCCTTTTTCCAGTCATCCGGGACTTCCCCCGTTCGCCACGAGTTTTCAAAGATAATGGCCAAGGGCTCTGCAATCACAGCCGCCAATTCCCTCAGCACTCTCGGATGCAATTCGTCCGGCCCCATGGACTTGTGCACGTCCAGCTTTTCTAAATAGTCCCTAACCACCTCTATCTCTACAGAGGGCTGGCCATCTCTTCCCCATTTTGTGATGCCCAGCACAGCAGTCTGGGAGCTGACCTTGTTAGTGAAAACAGAGGCAAAAAAAGCATTGAGTACATTAGCTTTTTCCACATCCTCTGTCACTAGCTTGCCTCCCTCATTCAGTAAGGGGCCCACACTTTCCTTGGCTTTCTTCTTGTTGCCAACATACCTGAAGAAACCCTTCTTGTTACTCTTGACATCTCTTGCTAGCTGCAGCTCCAGGTGCGATTTGGCCCTCCTGATATCTTTCCTACATGCCCGAGCAATATTTTTATACTCTTCCCTGGTCATATGTCCAACCTTCCACTTCTTGTAAGCTTCTTTTTTATGTTTAAGATCCGCTAGGATTTCACCATTAAGCCAAGCTGGTCGCCTGCCATATTTACTATTCTTTCGACTCATCGGGATGGTTTGTCCCTGTAACCTCAACAGGGATTCCTTGAAATACAGCCAGCTCTCCTGGACTCCCTTCCCTTTCATGTTAGTCCCCCAGGGGATCCTGGCCATCTGTTCCCTGAGGGAGTCAAAGTCTGCTTTCCTGAAGTCCAGGGTCCGTATCCTGCTGCTTACCTTTCTTCCCTGCGTCAGGATCCTGAACTCAACCAACTCATGGTCACTGCCTCCCAGATTCCCATCCACTTTTGCTTCCCCCACTAATTCTACCCGGTTTGTGAGCAGCAGGTCAAGAAAAGCGCTCCCCCTAGTTGGCTCCCCTAGCACTTGCACCAGGAAATTGTCCCCTACGCTTTCCAAAAACTTCCTGGATTGTCTATGCACCGCTGTATTGCTCTCCCAGCAGATATCAGGAAAATTAAAGTCACCCATGAGAATCAGGGCATGCGATCTAGTAGCTTCCGTGAGTTGCCGGAAGAAAGCCTCATCCACCTCATCCCCCTGGTCCGGTGGTCTATAGCAGACTCCCACCATGACATCACTCTTGTTGCACACACTTCTAAACTTAATCCAGAGACACTCAGGTTTTTCCACAGTTTCGTACTGGAGCTCTGAGCAGTCATACTGCTCCCTTACATACAGTGCTACTCCCCCACCTTTTCTGCCCTGCCTGTCCTTCCTGAACAGTTTATAACCATCCATGACTGTACTCCAGTCATGTGAGTTATCCCACCAAGTCTCTGTTATTCCAATCACGTCATAATTCCTTGACATCACCAGGACCTCCAGTTCTCCCTGCTTGTTTCCAAGGCTTTGTGCATTTGTATATAAGCACTTGAGATAACCTGTTGATCGCCCCTCATTCCCAGTATGAGGCAGGAGCCCTCCCCTCACAGACATTCCTGCCTGTGCTTCCTCCCGGTATCCCGCTTTCCCACTTACATCAGGGCTTTGGTCTCCTTCCCCCGGTGAACCTAGTTTAAAGCCCTCCTCACTAGGTTAGCCAGCCTGCTGGCAAAGATGTTCTTCCCTCTCTTCGTAAGATGGAGCCCGTCTCTGCCCAGCACTCCTCCTTCATGGAACACCATCCCATGGTCAAAGAATCCAAAGCCTTCTCTCCGACACCACCTGCGTAGCCATTCGTTGACCTCCACGATTCGACGGTCCCTACCCAGGCCTTTTCCTTCCACGGGGAGGATGGACGAGAACACCACTTGCGCCTCCAACTCCTTTATCCTTCTTCCCAGAGCCACGTAGTCCGCAGTGATCCGCTCAAGGTCATTCTTGGCAGTATCATTGGTGCCCACGTGGAGAAGCAGGAAGGGGTAGCGATCCGAGGGCTTGATGAGTCTCGGCAGTCTCTCCGTCACATCACGAATCTTAGCCCCTGGCAAGCAGCAGACTTCTCGGTTTTCCCGGTCAGGGCGGCAGATAGATGACTCAGTCCCCCGGAGGAGAGAGTCCCCGACCACCACCACCCGCCTTCTCCTCTTGGGAGTGGTGGTCGTGGAACCCCCAACCTCAGGACATCGCATCTCATGCCTCCCAACCAGCGGAGTCTCCTTCTGCTTTCTCCCCCCAGACATATCATCTGGTCCACTCTCCGCATTGGTACCTGTGGAGAGAACATGAAAGCGGTTAGTTACCTGTGTCTGTGTTACTGGAACCCGGACATTCCGCTTACCTCTTCTGGAGGTCACATGTTGCCAAGCTTCTTCACTGGCCTCTTGGCTCCTCTGTGCAACCTGCTCTATATCTTTAGAGCTTTGTGCCCCTAGAAGGCTATCCTGAGTTTGGTCCAGAAAATCCTCAGTCTCTCGTATACAACGCAGGGTCGTTACCTGTTGCTCCAGACCTTCAATCTTCTCTTCCAATATGGAGACCAGCTTGCACTTTGTACAGACAAAGTCGCTTCTGTCCTGTGGAAGAAAGACAAACATGGCACATCCAGTGCAGGTCACAACAGCTGAACCCCCCCCTTCCATATCACCTACCTACTATGAGCTTCCTCAGAGACGTTGGCAAGATGTAAGCCTCACTGGGCTCACTCCAGGCGAACTCCCAGGCAAACTCCTGCTGTGAGCTGCTCTGCTGTCCCCGCTGCTCCGCTGCTCCGCTGCCGCTCAGCTGGTTCGCGAAGCTCTGGCTATTTTTAAACAGCCAGGCTTCCCTGACGCAAACACACAGACACCCTAATGCCCGCCCCCTGCAGGCTAGCAGCCAATCAGACACTCACTCAGGCTCTCTCCCTGCCCTCCCAGCAAACACACGCTCGGATACTTCCTCAGCAAGCAAACACACACACTCGGATACTTACCAGTCCCAGGCAAACTCCTGCTGTGAGCTGCTCTGCTGTCCCCGCTGCTCCGCTGGTTCGCTGCCGCTCCGTATTTGAAGGTATACATTGTCACCAAATGTGAAATAGTTATGGGTCAGGACAAAGTCACAAAGTTCTGCCACCAGGTTAGCCGTGACAGTATCGGGGATACTGTTCCTGACGGCTTGTAGTCCATCTTTGTGTGGAATGTTGGTGTAGAGGGCTTCTACATCCATAGTGGCTAGGATGGTGTTTTTAGGAAGATCACCAATGGACTGTAGTTTCCTCAGGAAATCGGTGGTGTCTCGAAGATAGCTGGGAGTGCTGGTAACGAAGGGCCTGAGGAGGGAGTCTACATAGCCAGACAATCCTGCTGTCAGGGTGCCAATGCCTGAGATGATGGGGCGTCCAGGATTTCCAGGTTTATGGATCTTGGGTAGCAGATAGAATACCCCAGGTCCTGGCTCCAGGGGTGTGTCTGTGCGGATTTGTTCTTGTGCTTTTTCAGGGAGTTTCTTGAGCAAATGCTGTAGTTTCTTTTGGTAACTCTCAGTGGGATCAGAGGGTAATGGCTTGTAGAAAGTGGTGTTGGAGAGCTGCCTAGTAGCCTCTTGTTCATACTCTGACCTATTCATGATGACGACAGCACCTCCTTTGTCAGCCTTTTTGATTATGATGTCAGAGTTGTTTCTGAGGCTGTGGATGGCACTGTGTTCTGCATGGCTGAGGTTATGGGGTAAGCGATGCTGCTTTTCCACAATTTCAGCTCGTGCACGTCGGCGGAAGCAGTCTATGTAGAAATCCAGGCTGCTGTTTCGACCTTCAGGAGGAGTCCACCTAGAATCCTTCTTTTTGTAGTGTTGGCAGGAAGGTCTCTGTGGGTTAATATGTTGGTCAGAGGTGTAGTGGAAATATTCCTTGAGTCTGAGACGTCGAAAATAGGATTCTAGGTCACCACAGAACTGTATCATGTTCGTGGGGGTGGAGGGGCAAAAGGAGAGGCCCCGAGATAGGACAGATTCTTCCGCTGGGCTAAGAGTATAGTTGGATAGATTAACAATATTGCTGGGTGGGTTACGGGAACCATTGTTGTGGCCCCTTGTGGCATATAGTAGTTTAGATAGCTTAGTGTCCTTTTTCTTTTGTAGAGAATCAAAGTGTGTTTTGTAAATGGCTTGTCTAGTTTTTGTAAAGTCCAGCCACGAGGAAGTTTGTGTGGAAGGTTGGTTCTTTATGAGAGTATCCAGTTTTGAGAGCTCATTCTTAATCTTTCCCTGTTTGCTGTAGAGGATGTTGATCAGGTGGTTCCGCAGTTTCCTTGAGAGTGTGTGGCACAAGCTGTCAGCATAGTCTGTGTGGTATGTAGATTGTAATGGATTTTTTACCTTCAGTCCTTTCGGTATGATGTCCATCTGTTTGCATTTGGAGAGGAAGATGATGTCTGTCTGTATCTGTGCGAGTTTTTTCATGAAGTTGACAGATTTCCACTCTATACGGCTAAATTCAGTGCCTTGCATAATCACAGGTTTCAGAGTAGCAGCCGTGTTAGTCTGTATTCGCAAAAAGAAAAGGAGTACTTGTGGCACCTTAGAGACTAACAAATTTATTAGAGCATAAGCTTTCGTGAGCTACAGCTCACTTCATCGGATGCATTTGGTGGAAAAAACAGAGGAGAGATTTATATACACACACACAGAGAATATGAAACAATGGGTTTATCATACACACTGTAAGGAGAGTGATCACTTAAGCTCTTGAGGAATTCCACCATGATTTCAACAATTTCCATCCCACCATCAACCTCAGCCTGGACCAGTCCACACAAGAGATCCACTTCCTGGACACTACGGTGCTAATAAGCGATGGTCACATAAACACCACCCTATATCGGAAACCTACTGACCGCTATTCCTACCTACATGCCTCTAGCTTTCATCCAGATCATACCACTCGATCCATTGTCTACAGCCAAGCGCTATGATATAACCGCATTTGCTCCAACCCCTCAGACAGAGACAAACACCTACAAGATCTCTATCATGCATTCCTACAACTACAGTACCCACCTGCTGAAGTGAAGAAACAGATTGACAGAGCCAGAAGAGTACCCAGAAGTCACCTACTACAGGACAGGCCCAACAAAGAAAACAACAGAACGCCACTAGCCATCACCTTCAGCCCCCAACTAAAACCCCTCCAACGCATCATCAAGGATCTACAACCTATCCTGAAGGACGAGCCATCGCTCTCTCAGATCTTGGGAGACAGACCAGTCCTTGCTTACAGACAGCCCCCCAATCTGAAGCAAATACTCACCAGCAACCACACACCACACAACAGAACCACTAACCCAGGAACCTATCCTTGCAACAAAGCCCGTTGCCAACTCTGTCCACATATCTATTCAGGGGATACCATCATAGGGCCTAATCACATCAGCCACACTATCAGAGGCTCGTTCACCTGCGCATCTACCAATGTGATATATGCCATCATGTGCCAGCAATGCCCCTCTGCCATGTACATTGGCCAAACTGGACAGTCTCTACATAAAAGAATGAATGGACACAAATCAGACGTCAAGAATTATAACATTCAAAAACCAGTTGGAGAACACTTCAATCTCTCTGGTCACTCGATCACAGACCTAAGAGTGGCTATACTTCAACAAAAAAGCTTCAAAAACAGACTCCAACGAGAGACTGCTGAATTGGAATTAATTTGCAAACTGGATACAATTAACTTAGGCTTGAATAGAGACTGGGAATGGATGAGTCATTACACAAAGTAAAACTATTTCCCCATGGTATTTCTCCCTCCCACCCCACCCCCCACTGTTCCTCTGATATTCTTGTTAACTGCTGGAATTAGCCTACCTGCTTGTCACCATGAAAGGTTTTCCTCCTTCCCCCCCTACTGTTGGTGATGACTTATCTTAAGTGATCACTCTCCTTACAGTGTGTATGATAAACCCATTGTTTCATGTTCTCTGTGTGTGTGTATATAAATCTCTCCTCTGTTTTTTCCACCAAATGCATCCGATGAAGTGAGCTGTAGCTCACGAAAGCTTATGCTCTAATAAATTTGTTAGTCTCTAAGGTGCCACAAGTACTCCTTTTCTTTTTGCGAATACAGACTAACACGGCTGCTACTCTGAAACCAGTATAAAAATAATTTACTTGGACAGTCACATTCTCTAATCCTGATATTTGAGTGTGAACACGTGTTTTCCTTTTCACAAATCTTTGTCAGCTTGAACTGCAATGAACTCGGAGCCTTATTTTCAGCCCAGACCTTAGAAGGCCTCTATTTTTGCACCTGCAGACTTACAAGTTCAAATAATTGTGGGCACCTATCATTATTTTCATATAGCCTTAGGCAACATAGGGATATCCAAAAGAAGGACACATTGAAGCCAAATGCAACAGAAGAATTCTACTTGAGAGGGGAACTGGGCACATTTATGAGTAATAACAAAATTACCAGGGTGATGATGTTACAGAATTTGAACCCATCCAGGTCTCTGCCAGTTGTTATCACCCAGTGTTCCCAATATGCTGAATAAACTCCACATATTTAATGCTGTAAACCACCCAAACTGGATTAGCAGAGAAAATAAACATTGGTGAAAGGAAAGGAGAAGGTCATTACAAACATCCAACAGAGAAATCTCCACCATGCTGCTTGACCTGATGCCAAGCATAAAGTTTCTTGCAAAATATAGTTTTTGTATATACTGGAATTACAGCTGCAATGCAGCAAACCTTTGGGAAACACTTGCCAAAAACAAGAAAAATTTCAATGCACTAATAAAATGGTTCTAAGGGAACAGCAGAAAAGTTTCCAGTGTGTTCAATAAATCTGTACATTGATGCTTCCTGGAGGATTCAAATATCCCTCTCAGGGCTTGTCTACACTTAGCCCTGGTCTACACTATGAGTTTAGGTTGAATTTAGCAGTGTTCAATCGATTTAACCCTGCACCCATCCACACAATGAAGCCATTTTTGTTGAATTAATGGGCTCTTAAAATTGATTTCTGTACTCCTCCCCAATGAGAGGATTAGTGCTGAAATTGACATTGCTGGGTCGAATTGGGGTAGTGTGGATGCAATTCAATGGTATTTGCTTCTGGGAGCAATCCCACAATGTTCCATTGTGACCGCTCTGGACAGCACTCCCAACTTGGATGCACTGGCCAGGTACACAAGAAAAGCACCGGGAACTTTTGAATTTCATGTCCTGTTTGGCCACCGTGGCGTGACCACACAGAGCTCATCAGCAGAGATGACCATGGAGTCCCAGAATTGCAAAAGAGCTCCAGCATGGACCAAACGGGAGGTACTGGATCTGATCGGTGTATGGGGAGACAAATCCGTGCTATCAGAACTCCTTTCCAAAAGATGAAATGCTAAAATATTTGAAAAAATCTCCAAGGTTATGAAGGACAGAGATTATCACAGGGACATGCAGCAGTGCCGTGTGAAACTTAAGAAGCTCAGGCAAGCCTACCAAAAAACCCAAGAGGCAAATGGCCACTCCAGGTCACAGCCCCAGACATGCCGCTTCTATGATGAGTTGCAGGCAATTCTGGGGTGCCCCTACAACTACCCCACACCTGTACATGGACTCCTGCAAGGGAGTCTCGCGCAACAGGGATGAGGATTTTGGAGATGAGGAAGATGAGGAGGAGGGGAAGGTTGAAGATTGTGCACACCAGGCAAGCGAAGAAACCGTTCTTCTCGACAGCCAGGAACTGTTTATCACCCTGGAGACAATACCATCCCAACCCGGGCTCCCGAACCTTGAAGGCGGAGAAAGGCACCTCTGGTGAGTGTACCTTTGTAAATATAATACACAGTTTAAAAGCAAGCATGTTTAATGATTAATTTGCCCTGAAGACTTGGGATGCATTCGCGGCCAGTACAGTTACTGGAAAAGTCTATTAACATGTCTGGGGATGGAGCGGAAATCCTCCAGGGACATCTCAATGAAGCTCTCCTGGAGGTACTATCAAAGCCTTTGCAAAAGGTTTCTGGGGAGGACAGCCTTATTGCATCCTCCATGGTAGGACACTTTACCACGGCAAGCCAGTAGCACGTAGTGTGGAATCATTGCATAAGAACATGGCATCGTGTAGTCCTGGTTTGCTGGCATTCAAGCAACATCCATTCTTTATCTCTGTGTTATCATCAGGAGAGCGATATTATTCATGGTCACCTGACTGAAATAGGGGAATTTTATTAAGGGGACATTAGAGGTGGCCGTTCCTGCTGGCTTGTTTGCCTGTGGCTGAAAGGAAATCATCCCCGCTGTTAGCGGCATGGTGGGGGGAGGGGTGAAGTGATCATCCCAGAGAATTGGGGGGAAGGGGGTTAGTTGGGTTTGTGCTGCTTGTTAACCCGAAACATCAGCCCCTCCTTTTAAATGGCCAGTGTGTCTTTTTCAGTTTTAATCTCCCTTTTTTTCCTACCACAGCTGCAAATGTTTCAACACTGTGATTAGCATCTCCATCCCAGAGGCTAGCGCTGATAAGGCCAAAAAAACACACTTGCAATGAAATGTTCTCTGAGCTCATGCAGTCCACCCAAACTGAAAGAGCCCAGCAGAATGCATGGAGGCAGACAATGGCAGAGTGCAGGAAAGCACAAAATGAACGCGAAGACAGGAGGGACACGTGAGAGGACAAGTGGCAGGAGCAACAGGAGAGATGGATCAAGAGGAGATGTGACGGCCGTTTAATGAGAGGAGACAGGATGCAATGCTGAGGCTACTGGGGGAATCAAACTGATATGCTCTGGCATCTGGTGGAGCTACAGGAAAAGGTAGCAAGAGCACAGACTGCTCCACCCACTCTTCTCCCCAAATTCCATAGCCTCCTCACCCAGACACCCAAGAATGTGGGGGGGGCCCTCCAGGAACCCAACCACTCCACCCCAGAGGACTGTGCAAGCAACAGAAGGCTGGCATTCAATAAGTTTTGAAGTGGCCTTGTCCTTCCCTCCTTCCCCACCCCTCCTGGGCTACCTTGGCAGTTATCCCCCTATTTGTGCGATGAATTAATAAAGAATGCATGATTTTGAAACAACAATGACTTTATTGCCTCTGCAAGTGGTGATCGAAGGGGGGAGGGCTGTTGGCTTGCAGGGTAGTAGAATGAACCAAGGGGGCAGGTTTTCATTGAGGAGAAACAAACAGAACTGTCACACTGTAGCCCGGTCAGCCATGAAACTGGTTTTCAAAGCTTCTCTGATGCGCAGCGATCCCTGCTGTGCTCTTCTAACCACCCTCGTGTCTGGCTGCATGTAATCAGAGGCCAGGCAATTTGCCTCCACTTCCCACCCCACCATAAATGTCTCCCCTTACTCTCACAGATATTGTGGAGCACAAAGCAAGCAGTAATAACAATGGGAGTATTGGTTTTGCTGAGGTCTAACTGAGTCAGTAAACTGCACCAGCGCGCTTTTAAATGTCCAAATTCTACCACCATTCTGCACTTGCTCAGCCTATAGTTGAACAGCTCCTGACTACTGTCCAGGGTGCCTGTGTATGGCTTCATGAGCCATGAAATTAAGGGGTAGGATGGGTCCCCAAGGATAATTATAGGCATTTCAACATCTCCAATGGTTATTTTCTGGTCTGGAAAGTAAGTCCCTTTCATACAGACCAGAGTTCCTGAAGATGGAAGCATCATGTACCTTTCCCAGTCATCCCACATTGCTATTGGTGAAATGTCCCTTGTGATCCACCAGTACTTGCAGCACTATTGAAAAGTACCCCTTTCAGTTTATTTACTGGCTGCCTTGGTGCTCCGGTGCCAAGATAGGGATATGCATTCCATCTAACACCCCACTACAGTTAGGGAATCCCATTGCAACAAAGCCATCCACTATGGCCTGCACATTTCCCAGAGTCACTACCCTTGATAGCAGCAGCTCAGTGATCACGTTGGCTACTTGGATCACAGCAGCCCCTACAGTAGATTTGCCCACTCCAAATTGATTCCTGACTGACCAGTAGCTGTCTGGCATTGCAAACTTCCAGAGGGCTATTGCCACTCACTTGTGAACTGTGAGGGCTGCTCTCATCCTGGTATTCTTGCACTTCAGGGCAGGGGAAAGCAAGTCACAAAGTTCCATGAAAGTGCCCTTGTGCATGCAAAAGTTTCCCAACCACTGGGAATCATTCCAGACCTGCAACACTATGTGGTCCCACCAGTTTGTGCTTGTTTCCTGGGCCCAGAATTGGTGCTCAATGGCATGAGCCTGCCCCATTGCCACCAGGATGTCCAAATTGCCTGGGCCCGTGCTTTGAGAGAAGTCTGTGTCCATGTCCTCATCACTCTCGTCACCACGCTGCCATCACCTCCTCGCCTGCTTTTGCAGGTTCTGGTTCTGCATATACAGCATGATAATGTGTGAGGTGTTTACAATGCTCATAACTGCCACGGTGATCTGAGCGGGTTCCATGCTTGTCATGGTATGGTGTCTGTAGGAGAGCAGGAGAGCAGAATTGCAGAGGAAGCAGTGGTTGAATGACCAGTTTTGAAGACCTACTGTACCATCTGCTGCCAGGACACAACAGCTGAGTGGGTTGCATACTTGCCATGGTATGGCGAGAGAAGAGCAGCTGAGCAGAGTTGTAGTGGAAGCAGCCCTGCGAGACCACCAGGAGAGCAGGAGAGCAGAGTGGCAGCGGAAGTGGTGGATGACAACAGTCATATAGAGGACCTGCAAGGTAGATTCATAGCATCAGGAGAGCAGGACAGCAGAGTTGCAGTGGAAGTGGTGGTTCGATGATGACTGTTAGCAGTCCTATTGCACCGTCTGCTGAAAGCAGTATGGCGCCGACACGGAAAAAAGGCACAAAACGATTGTCTGTCATTGCTTTCACGGAGGGAGGGACAACTGATGACATCAAAAACCACCCGCAACAATGTTTTTGTCCCACCAGGCATTGGGAGCTTAACCCAGAATTCCAATGGGTGGCAGAGACTGCGGGAACTGTGGAATAGCTACCCACAGTGCAATGCTCCAAAAGTTGACGCTAGCTCAGGACTGTGGATGCACTCCACCAACTTAATGTGCTTAGTGGGGACACACACAATCGACTGCATAAAATCGCTTTCTAAAAAATCGATTTCTATAAATTCGACCTAATTTCGTAGTGTAGACATACCCTTATAGTGCTACAGCTGAATCACTGTTGCACCGTATTTGGGGTCGGGAAGGAATTTTCCTCCAGGGCAGATTGGAGAGGCTCTGGAGGTTTTTCGCCTTCCTCTGTAGCATGGGGCATGGGTGACTTGAGGGAGGCTTCTCTGCTCCTTGAAGTCTTTAAACCATGATTTGAGGACTTCAATAGCTCAGACATAGGTGAGGTTTTTCGTAAGAGTGGGTGGGTGAGATTCTGTGGCCTACGTTGTGCAGGAGGTCGGACTAGATGATCAGAATGGTCCCTTCTGACCTTAGTATCTATGGACCAGATGGTGACACCAGCTGAGTCTTAGAGTTTGGTCTGAATGGTGGCTGGGCATTTGATGATGGCCGTAGGCCAAATTTAGAGTTCGGGATAGATTGGAGACCCAGGATTAGGGTTATTCTGGGCTAAGGCTTGGTTTGGGGCTGAATAGTGTCCTGGGACCAGAGTTAGAGTGAAGACTGGATTCAGATGTTGTGTCAGGGTTAGGGTTGGGGAATTTGGTAGTAGGATAAGGGTTAGCATTGTGACCTGATGATGGTCCTGGGCCAGGGTTAGGTTCTGATGCTTCCCTTGGGCTAGGATTGGGCTGGATGATCACCTAGAGTGACAGCTAGGGATGGGACAAGTTGGTTACCCTGGGCTCGGGAAAAGGTGGCTGACTGATCCAGGCCTTGGGCTGCTGTTACTGGCTCCAGGCTAGGTTTAGGATTGGATCATAGGGCAGGATTAAGGTTACTATTGGATGATTGCCTGAGGTAAGGGTTAGGGTTGAGCATGGGCAGTGATCCTAATGTAGGGTTAAGGTTAGATCTGGAGGGTTACCCTGACTAGCGGTAGAGTTGAGCCCCAATAGTTGTCTTGGGCAAGGTTTATAGATGGGACAGATGGTGGCCCTGGCCCTAGATTTATGATTGGTGTCGGATAGTAGACCCAGGTTGAGATCTGGTAGGGGCTGGTTGCTGGGCCACTGGCTGAAGCTAGGGTTGAGTATGTAGGGTGGCCGTGGCCTAGCATTAAGCTTTAGGGTGGATGGCAGCTCTTGACTAGGATAAGGACTGCAGCTGAATCACTTCTCCAGGAAAGGCCACGGTAGAGATTTGTATGAAGAAAAACAAAATCCTTCTGTTTACATTACATGCATATCCTATTATGCTTTAATTATATTATATCATTCATAGGACATTCACTTTTTAAAAGGATCCTTGAGTTCACCTCAGCCATGCCAATGAGTGATCTGTTTAAATTAGAACCACATAAGTGAATATCCCTGAACTTTGGGAAACTTTGTACCCAGACATGGTTCCAATTTATGATGTTTCCACCATGTTTATATCAAAGGAAACAGCAAATCATTTTCAATTTATGTCTGGGCAGGAACCCAATGTTTTATGAATATTTTTATGTCACATTATTTTAAAATCATTTTCAGTATCTTTTGTTCATGGGTCTGGCATGCATGAACCCAGAAAAAAAAGATTTGACTTGTCAAAAGGCTACACATATATTCCTGATTTTTATCAGTCTCCAGATTCATTTATTATCTTTTATACTTCAACATCATAAACAGTAACATTTAATCACAGGTACTATGCATGGAAGCCTGTAATAGGATTATCATTGCTGGCTCCCAGTGTTCTGTACTTTCCGTCAGACAGGAAAGTGTATAATATGTTACTGAAATCTCAGCAGAAGACCATAATAAATGCAAAATAAAAATAATAGAAAGAAACTTTAAATGTAAGTTTTTGAAATAGAGAAAGTAGTTATTTTTTTCTCTTTGCTTCAAATGGCTACTACACCCTCTAGTGGAATTTAGCAGGTTTGTAGTAGCACCATAGACATTAAGCAGAACAAGAAATCTACAAATAAAGTATTTTTTTGTTTGTTTTGAATGCCCAATATTAACTACTGTACTCACGAGCTGCAGGCCATAGAATTGCAAAAGTGGGTTTCAAAAGAACAATGGCTGCTGTAGAACAGAGCATCTGGTGTAAAGATGCAATCAAGTTGGGGTTGGTGTCATTAGAAGGAAAGGACAGCCTGTAAGAGGAGGGCGAGCAGATGTAGCTGCTACTGGGGAAAGTATGGGTATGACATCTGGGAGGCTCCGTAATGTTTTGAGAATCAGACTGAGAGAATTACCACTGGAGTTAAGAGGGGGCTTAAAAAGAGCAGCAAGTTTGAGAATGAATTAGATAAAGGTTCCAATTTTTCAGAATCTCAGAATTTCTTTTACTCATAGTACTTGTAGTTTTTGAAAAGGAGTTCAGTCCTGCATTTCTGCTCAGGCAAAACTCACAATGACTTGAATGGAATTTTTACTTGAGTAAGGAAGTCTGAAATAACCAGTCACAGCTGCCTGACTTTTTGTACAAGACCCAGTTTGTTGATAGCAATAGATCTCTTAGTAATAAGAACCGACTGCAGACAGTTGGGATGCAGGACAATTGTTCATTAGATATTACAACTACAGGGGAAGTAGACACCCACAGCTGTTTAATTGCAGTAGAGAGAGACAATGTGAGAGAGGTAATATCTTGGACCAATTTCTATTGGTGAGAGATACATAGGGGGGAGGGATAGCTCAGTGGTTTGAGCATTAGCTTGCTAAACCCAGGGTTGTGAGTTCAATCCCTGAGGGGGCCATTTGGGGCAAAAATTGGGGATTGGTCCTGCTTTGAGCAGGGGGTTGGACTAGATGATCTCCTGAGGTCCCTTCCAACTCTGATATTCTATGATTCTATGATTCTATGTTTCAAGCCAGGATTCTAGGACCCTATGAGATGGGAGGGTCCCAGAGCTCAGGCTGAAACCTGAGCCCAAATGTCTATGCCATAATTAAGCAGCCACTAGCCTGAGTCCTGTGAGCCCATCGGGCCAGCTGAGGGTGTCTAATTGCAGTGTAACTATACACTTAGACTCTCAGGACCAAATATGACATATCACTGGTGTATCATCATCAGGCAAAGCAATCTCACACACTCTAGCTTACTAAAGATATCACTGGCTCTGTGGCTATGGGGAAAGCGATGGATGTGCTATTTAGAAAAGTTTTTGATATGGTCTCCCACAGTATTCTTCTCAGCAAGTTAAAAAATATGGATTGGATGAATGGAAAGAAATTGAAAGAAAGCTGGCTAGATCGTCGGGCTCAAAGAGTAGATCAACGGCTCAATGTCTAGTTGATAGCCGGTAACAAGCAGAGAGCCCCAGGGGTCAATCCTGGGGCCGGTTTTGTTCAACATCTGCATTAATGATCTGGATGATGGGATGGATTGCACCCTCAGCAAATTCGTGGATGACACTAAGTTGGGGGGAGAGATAGATATATTGGAATGTAGGAATAGAGTCCAGAGTGACCTAGACAAATTGGATGACTGGGCCAAAAGAAATCTGATGAGGTTCAACAAGGACAAATACAGAGTCCTGCACTTTGGATGGAAGAATCCCATGCACTGTACAGGCTGGGGATTGTTTGGCAGTTCTGCAGAAAAGGACCTGAGGATTACAGTGGAAGAGAAGCTGGATATGAGTCAAGAGTGTGCCCTTGTTGCCAAGAAGGCTAGCAGCATATTGGGCTGCATTAGTAGGAGCATTGCTGGCAGATCAAGGAAAGTGACTAGTCCACTCTTTTTGGCACTGGTGAGGCCATATATGGAGTATTGTGTCCAGTTTTGGGCCCCACTTCAGAAAGGATGTAGACAAATTGGAGAGAGTCCAGCGGAGGGCAATGAAAATTATTAGGGGGCTGTGGCAAATGACTTACAAGGAGAGGCTGAGGGAACTGGGCTTATTTAGTCTTCAGTAAAGAAAAGTGATGGGGGATTTGATAGCAGACTTCAACTACCTGAAGGGGGGTTCCAAAGAGGATGGAGCTAGTCTGTTCTTAGTGGTGGCAGATGACAGAACAAGAAGCAATGGTCTCAGGTTTCAGTGTGGGAGGTCTAGGTTGGGAATTAGGAAAAACTATTTCACTAGGAGGGTGGTGAAGCACAGGAATGGGTTACTTAGGGAGGTGGTGGAATCTCCATCCTTATAGGTTTTTAGGACCTGGCTTGATAAAGTCCTGGCTGGGATGATTTAGTTGGGATTGGTCCTGCTTTGAGCAGGGTGTGACGGGTTGGATCACAGAAACCCTCTTGGGACTGCCACCTGATGTGCCAGGACTACTTCTGCCCCTGCTTTTCTGCCCTGTCAGCTTAGGACTTCAGTGCCCTCCCTGGTTTGAGCCAGACCCGCTAGCCTGCTGCAAACCCAGACCCAGGTCTGAACCACGTCCCCTAAGAGCTGTAGGCTCAATTGAAAGCAGCTTACAGAAGTGTTCCTGTCTTTAACACTCAGATGCCCAACTCCCAATGGGGTCCAAATCCCAAATAAATCTGTTTTACCCTGTATAAAGTGATCTCCCAAGAGTTTAAGTAGTGTTTCTCTTGTGGTTGGAGACCCCCTCCTCTCTCCAATGCAAAGTCCAGCTACAAAATGGAGTTCTGGAGTCACCTGGGCAAGTCTCATGTCCATGCATGACTGAGTTCCTTACCAGCCAAGCCTCTGATAGCGTGGCTGATGTGATTAGGCCCTATGATGGTGTCCCCTGAATAGATATGTGGACACAGTTGGCAACAGGCCACACTATCAGTGGCTCATTCACCTGCACATCTACCAGTGTGATATATGCCATCATGTGCCAGCAATGCCCCTCTGCCATGTACATTGGCCAAACTGGACAGTCTCTACGTAAAAGAAAAAATGGACACAAATCAGACATCAGGAATTATAACATTCAAAAACCAGTTGGAGAACACTTCAATCTCTTTGGTCACTCGATTACAGACCTAAAAGTTGCAATTCTTCAACAAAAAATCTTCAAAACCAGACTCCAACGAGAGACTGCTGAATTGGAATTAATTTGCAAACTGGATACAATTAATTTAGGCTTGAATAGAGACTGGGAGTGGATGGGTCATTACACAAAGGAAAACTATTTCCCCATGTTTATTCCCCCCCACACACCTCCCACTGTTCCTCAGACATTCTTGTCAACTGCTTGAAATGGCCCACCTTGATTATCACTACAAAAGGTTCCCCACTCCCATCCCCGCTCTCCTGCTGGTAATAGCTCACCTTAAGTGATCACTCTCATTACGGTGTGTATAGTAACACCCATTGTTTCATGTTCTCTATGTATATAAATCTCCCACTGTATTTTCCGCTGAATGCATCCGATGAAGTGAGCTGTAGCTCACGAAAGCTTATGATCAAATAAATTTGTTAGTCTCTAAGGTGCCACAAGTACTCATTTTCTTTTTACTGAGAATAGTCTTTTCTCAGGAAGCTGAACAACTGCTTCACTAAAACCTACTTAGATTCAGACAAGTGTACAGCCAATATTCATAAGTTCGAATACAAAAATGATACATGCCTACAAATAGGATTAATAGATTCAGTAGATCATAATCTCTACAGAGATATGTTACATGGCATATGTAGCATAAAACATATTCCAGTTACATCATATATATATATATATATATATATACACACATTCATAAGCATATTTCCATAAAGCCTTATGGGGGGCATCGTCACACAAGGGGTTGGACTAGATGACCCCCTGAGGTCTCTTCCAGCTCTAATCTTCTATGATTCTATGAAACAAATAGTTAGCTGCTGAATCATCATTACAGATGTTCTGAGCTCAGGAAGACCCAGCTGGTAAACAGGAGCTCTTTACCACTTTACTTTTCCTTTAACTCTTCAAGATACTCAAAATCTCCTTCCAGTTCTAATCTTTACTGTACCTCCCCACTCCCATCTTCCTTCTCCCCACATTAAAACTGAACTACGCTGTACTATATAATGTACACCAAAAATACATTTAAAATGTTAATTTTTCATAGCCAAGCACTTAAAAGCTAGGAAATGTCAGAATTAAGGTTGCCTCAATTTAATCCCTTTGGGTGTATGCATTACTGCACAGTGTTTAATTAAATGATCACATTTTTTCCACAGGCCTTTTCCCTCATTCAGTGCACAGGATGAGTGGTGCTCACTGAATGAGTTGCTATTCAGTATTTAGCATCATTGTTCCATGTCTGGCCATAAACCTTATTTACCGCACTCTGTTGAAACCCTGCTTTGAATACAAAATTGTTCATTTCTTCATGCTCTTTTTTATGGAGCTCATCTCTGCAGCATTGGAGTACTTCACAAACATTAGTTAATTTTTATTCACAATACCCCCAGAGATGTGAGGAGGCATTATTAATCCCATTTTACGGATGTGGAATTGAGACACAGAGAGATTATTGTCAAAAGTGTACACTAATTTGGGGGGCACAATAGAGATGCCTATGTTTCAGAGTAGTTCGCATTTGATAGCACTTTATTTGTTTCCCTCATGCTCCCATTGACTTCAGTTGCAGATGTGAGTGCTCAGACCCCTGGTGTCTCAAGATAGGCACCCATAAATCGAAGAACATACAGTTTGTGGCCACCAGTGAAAAGCTTCATTTTGGGGATTTGCCTACCATCTCACAGGGGCTCTGTGGCAGAGGCAGGGATTGTCATTCAACTGACTTAACCAGGAAAACATTCTCCCTCTTTCTGCAATCCTCTGCCTCATTCACAATACACCTTCCAACTGCTCTTCCATGGAGCCATGAGCACAGGCATGTACCTTGCATGGTTCATGAACTCCCGTGAAACCTGTCCTCTCTGTGGTGAGAGGGAGACCTGGTTCACATCTATGCAGGTTGCAGCCCCTCTTCCAGCCCCTACAAATTTCTTACTCAGGTTCTGGCTGCACTTTCCCCCACAACTCCTGTTTTTCACACACTGCATCTGTGTCCCAACAAAGTTGCAATACCTCCTTAACAACCTTCTCCTGGCACTGACCAAGATGGCCATCCATCATACCTGAAGGAGGAAGTTGGAGGAGGCAACTGAATATGGGGCCTATTCCAGTCCCTCGTCTGATCATGCCTCCAGGCAGAGTTCTGTTAGGTGGTGTCCACTAACCCCTTAGCCTTTGAGGAGCAGTGGATACTGTTGGGAGTTTTCTGCTTGGTTTTCCCCTCTGAAACCCTGATTTTTAACCTTTAATCATCACTTCCATCCCTGTTTTTTCATTTGCTATCTCCAGTATTGATCTGTGGCCCGGGACCCTGGTTTCTATCGCTCGGTTGAGGGGGCAGGCCTTTAGCTTTGGGCAAGCTTTGGGACTCCAACTCCTGGTAACCATAACAACCCTCCAACTTCTGCAATATATGAAGTAAGGGATTTACAGCCAACAGTCTTGATTCATTCCAAGAACACCATCCATCCTTCATGCTGAATGAGGCAGGGGCCTTTGGAAAAACAGTATATGGTCATGTAATTGAAGACTGTATCATAACGCATATGCACAAAGGGGCGAAATGAAGGTTGCACAACCTGATTTTGTGTCAGTTATTTTCAGCTGAGAATGGGCTGTACGATATATTTCTGCAGGGTAAGTCACACGCTTTCTTCATCAAAAGGACAGTCTTTCAGATCAGTCAGTTTTGTGATTCAGTCATTCCCTCAGCATTCCCTACAGAGAAAACTTTAAATAACACATAAGGTTTCCAGCTTTCAGTGTGCTGTTGCTTTTAGTTTTAGAGAAAGAAAGCTGGAGGAGTGGTAATGCTTTCTTTTCTTAGAGTGCTAAATTTCTAGAACAAGAGATGATTCTTTGACCAGTTCCATAGCTCCACTTCACAATTATCCTCTCTCCAGCCCTCCACCACTTTCAAGCCCTGGATCCTCAGCCCCTTTATTTATATATTCATAAACACATACACATCTAAGAAATGCCCAAAACCAAAAGTTCATTAACTTAGAGTAAAAGTTCATTAAGTGTATTGCCGCATAACAAACACTAAAATTTAACAATGCTGTTGCTATAGGTTAGGGATCTGCAACCTTTGGCACGCAACCCGCCAGGTAAGCCCCCTGGTGGACTGGGCCAGTTTGTTTATCTGCTGCGTCTGCAGGTTCAGCCGATCGCTGCTTCCCGTGGCTGCGGTTTGCTGCTCCAGGCCAGTGGGGGCTGTAGTAAGTGGCGTGGGCCGAGGGATGTGCTGGCCGCCACTTCCCACAGCCCCCTTTGGCCTGGGATGGCAAACTGCAGCCAGTGGGAGCTGCGATTGGCCAAACCTGCGGATGCGGTAGGTAAACAAACCGGCCTGGCCTGCGAGGGGATTTACTCTGGCAGGCCACGGGCCAAAGGTTGCCGATCCCTGCTGTAGGTGAACAAATCAAGAAATGTATAATTATATTTTGTCACACATCCTTGATTCCATCCCATTAATATGTTTCATTCTATAATGTGTTATGCAGAGCTGGTTGAAAAATGGTAAATGCTTTTTTTTAAAAAGTATGAAAAGTGTTTAACATTCTGAAATTTTCATGCAAAGAAATGTTCCAACTTGTGCTGAAAAATGAGAAGTGTGTTTTGTTTTTCACTGAAAAATCAGAAATTTTTGAAATTTTCAACAACATTTCAAAATACTTTTGGGGGGGATATTTATTTTTATTATTTGAAGTTTTTCTCCCTTTTCTCCTTTCCTTTCCATCTTTTCACCTGCTACTCACCCACACTTTTCAGTGGGAAAATTAAAAAGAAAATAGGGGAAAGTTTAAAAAAAAGACAGAAAAAGCAAACACCTAAGAAGTGGAACAAATCTTGGTTTTTATTTTTTGTAAAAAGAATTGGAAAATTTCAAAAACAAATAAAGATTTCCATGAAAGTTTGTTTTTGAAAAAAGGCCATCTTTTGTCAAAATAAAGTTTTGAATGAAATATTTCAACCAGCACAAATATTACAGAACATGAAATATATATTTCAATGTGGTTTTCTTTGGAGATATGAATTGAAGAGGTTGATCTGATTTTCATGGAATAAGTTAATATAGATATAATAGATTATTTGGTGTTTTTGATAAATGAAGACATTTTGAGTATGTAATCGGTTTTGCATTCCTTTATATTGTGGTGTACGCAATGTGAAGATGTTTGAATTTTAAAGAGGCTAATTATCATTAGATTATTAAATAACTTAAAATTTCAAGTTACAGCTGTGTATTGCAGTGTGATTTTCATTTCTCTGGTGTTTGAACTAATTGTAATGCCTTGTGTACACTTAAAAGTATTGCTGCTTTACAGAGATGGATTAAGCTTTTACGGGGCCCTGGGCCAGATCAAGTGGGGCCCCCCTTCCGCCTGCAGCTCCCCGCCCCTTCCGAGTGCTCCTGCCTGGAAAATGGGGTCAGGGTGCAGGGGCTTGCCCCACCCTGGCCTCCCACCCTCATTCCTGACAGGGAGCGGGGTTGGGGCACAGGGGCTTGCCCCGTTCCCTAGCAGGAGCATTGGGTGGGCGGAGCAGGGCAAGCCCCTGTGCCCTGACCCCACTCCCTGGTGGGAGCGTCGAACAGGCAGAGTAGGTCAGGGCACGGGGTGCCCATTTTTCTGCCCCCCCCCATTGGTTGGGGCCCCTGATCACGGGCCCAGTTGGCTAATCCGCCACTTCTACTTTGCTATGCATGTATAATTAAAGTGGCAACACACAAACATACAGAGTAGATGCAGTTATACAGGTGATGTATATGCCAGTATGTCTTATTCTGATTCAGTGAAGTGAAAGAGCTGTACCAATCTAAAGTGCCTTATACTGCTATAACTGCATCTATGCTACAATGCTAGGGCTTTTATTGGCATAATTAAGTCCTGAGATGCACCCCTTATCAATATAATAGTGCTGGTGTAACTTTTGAGGTGTAGACCAGGCCTAATGATATTATTGAATTGAAAGGGAGAGTGTTAAAGAAGGTTTTAGTCTCTCAGCACATTAATGTCATTATGCTAGGGGGCTATGGTTGGAGACTTGCATTATATTGTTCATGAAAGATACAATTGATTTCCTTGCTTTTTAATACATCAGGAAATACACGTGAGCAACCATAATCCTATTTTATTTATTAATTTATTTCAGTGGCAGGAACTTTAAGGGCCTAATTTATCACTTTGTAAAGTTAAAGCAAGCTGTTCCATCGCTGGCAGTTGGATCCAACCCTTGGTGAGCACTCATGTCTCAGGTTGGCTGGAGAAAAGGCACAACACTTTGGGTTGGTTTGTTTTTAACTAACTGCATTAACATTCAGCTCATTTTGAGCGGGCTGAGGCTTCAGGAACAATTTAGTACACAATAGGCTTGTTCAGATTCTTAATACAGTTATTCCCATACTCAATAAAGAGCCATTTCATTTGCATCACCCTTCCCATACTCATGATATGGTATCTATACTCTTCTAGATTAAGTTGAAAGTATGTGTATGTATAGATATCCCATATATATATCCCATGAAAAACTCTTGCATGCTGATGGGGACATAAAAAATTTATTGTAATAAAAATATTGCTTTGCTGTGAAAAGATAATGATATGAAAAGCCTCAATTTTTGTCACCGTTGCCAGTAGTAAATTTCTTAACTGGATCATATTATAACCAATAAACAAATATTCCCTAACACACTAGCAATAGTGAGCTGTATGAAATGGATTTGTTCTGGGTATAAACCAAAGAGAACAGAATATGTATTTCTTGGCCCTTGTGGATATATATGATAGAGTTGTGTTAAATGTTTCAATTTAAGATGGAGAGTATGTATTACAGGTATCCCCTGGACACAAATGTTTATACATTTCCTTCCTCTTCCAAACTGCAGCATATTATGGCTTTCCACCCTACTGATAAACTGAATTTTAAAGTTATATTGCATTTTTCACAATGCCAGATGAATGTGCATAATACATCTCTCATGAAAAGTAACTATGTAAATGGGACTGTGAAAACTTTTGCAGTTTATGGATCTATCATTAGTAATATCCATCACTTATGAATAAAAAAAGGAAGTGGCCACTGGCAAATGTTAGTGTTTTGTTTTGCTTGTTTTATTTGTTTTGTTTGTTTTGTGGAAATCCTTAAAGAGAAGAGAAGAAATCAAATGATCAAATATTGTTATATGAAAAAACCCCAGGTGCTGCCACATATACCCAGCATGATTTGCATTGGCAATGCTCATTGCAAATGCAGTAAAATCCATTTTATTGTCTTCTTTTTTGTCACTATGATTGTACTAACAGGAAAATTTCAGTCAAAATCAGTTCTCCTTATAAGCTGTATTTTCAGTAAGCAAATAACGATGGGTTTGGTTTGTTATTTTATTATTGTTATTGATGTGCTGTAGATATTAATGTAGCTTCAGGATGGAAAATAAAAGAAGATATTACTAATACATAAAAAATAAACACACTTGGTAATGAAACGTGGCATAAAATTGGCCAAAGGAAGAAGTGGAGATGATGAAAATCTACCTTTTCAGTTTACTGGACAATAAATGGTGGTGAAGTGTGACAATGGCCACTGTAAGTTACAAGCCAAGGGCACAGAACAAGCTGTTGTAGCAGGAAAAATGCCCAACAATAGGTTTTAAGAATGTATAAAATAATCATAGAATCATAAAATATCAGGGTTGGAAGGGACCTCAGGAGGTCATCTAGTCCAACTCCCTGCTCAAAGCAGGACCAATCCCCATTTTTGCCCCAAATAATGAATATCCCCTTGATTTATCTCACACTATATTAACCTCCCCCCCCACCGCCACCCGTTTGGTCTGTTTTCATGCTACACTTTCCCCATCACTCTTTTGTGATATTTGGGGCCCATCCAGATTGGTAAGGGGTTCTATCACTGCCTGCCCTATACACTGAGGTCTTTATGCTGTGCAGCCATGGTTCAGCAGCCTTCCCACAGCATAAGGTTCTACCAGCTTAGTCACTCTTTGTAGGGTGGCCAACAGGCCTTCTACTCCTGAGTCTCCCCAAATCCATCCTCCCCAAGTTCTTAAGTACCAAACACCCAGACAATTGCCTGGTTCCTCACCTCTGAAGGCATGGAATCAGCCCCCAGTTCTTCACTTTGGCACACACTGTCCACACAGTTTGTACCAGAGACCCACTTGGGGTAGAAATACACAAAAAGCAATAGTAAGGAAGCAAAAGAAAGGGAAGGGAAGCAAATGTACACAAGTTATCCAGGAAATTAATATAAAAACACAACCTCAGGCTTAACACTTTTATATTAGATAAAATCCCTTTTGTAATGCAAGTTACTTATTGATTTTTACCAGGTATAGGAAGGATCCACCTTTAACAGACAGCTTCTCCACTGGAGGCTGTCCCTCAGTTTCTAGATTAAAACCTCAGCTACAAGCCTCTGTTAAAAAGGCTTTTTTCTTTTTTTCTTTTTCTCTTCTGGCACGGTGATTCCTGGTTACTCAGAATGGGGAAATTTCTAGCTGGGATGTCTCAGTATCTTCCAATTAACTCTAAAAAGAATGACAAGGTGGGTGAGGTAATATCTTTTCTTGAACCAACTTCTGTTGATGAAAGAGACAAGCTTTAGAGCTCCAAAGAGCTCTTCTTCAGGTCTGGTCTGGTGTCACCATGAGTTGTAGTTGTTTGATGAGCATGAGTTGTAGTTGTTTGATGATACCTCATATTGGTTCCAGTATGGCTGATGAAAACTAGGTGTATGTGGTCAGAGGTATTTTATTTCGTATTGAAACAGGCTCCCTTGGGGTATTTGGGTGACCTGTTCCATGATGTGATTTACTTCTCTGGTGGAGTGTTCTTGTTTGGTGAAGGTGGTTGTGAGTATGTTAAGGTGCATATAATCCAAGGAGAAAGTCCAGGATATACACCTTCCCAGACCTGACGAAGAGCTCTGTGTAGCTCAAAAACTTATCTCTCTCACTAAGAGAAGTTGGTCAAATTAAAGATAAAAGATATTATCTCATAGATTTTGTCTTTCTAATTAACTTTGATAGTCCATCTTTGTCTTTTCCTGGACTGGAAAATGGATAGGCATTTGAAGTTTGTTTTGTACAAACAACTGGCTTGGGAGGTGCATCACCCTACCAGACTGTTCACTGCCCTCTTATGAAGTGGAGTGGAAGTTTATGAACACAGTTTTCTGTATGCACGAACACATAAATTCAGAACCACGGTGTGTATACATGACTATCAAGTTGAGAACATTACTAGCTTTCATAAAATATCTTACTCAATACAGTTTTGTAGCACAATAATACATTATGCAATAAGATGGTTTATCTTCTCATGGGGGGGGTAAACCTTCTTGGAATGACTGAACCTTGATTGTCACAACACCAGCTTATACCAGTTTACACTCATGCTAATTAAGAAGTGAATCCTGCTCCCATTCTCAAGTTTGTGGAGGTTTCCTAGAGTGTGGGACTGGTGTGGTTGTGCCATTCCAAAGGGCAGGGAAGCGTACCTGGGTGTCATGCACATCCCTGTGTGCCACTCTGCAGGGCAAGAGCTTGGATGGAATGGGAGAGAGGGGAGGTAAAGGAGTCATGATGATTCTCTTATCTTCATCTGTTCCTTGGAGGGGTGTATTGGAGCCATGCAATCTACTTCCAACTCGCATGGAGCAGAATTGCAATTTGGTGTTTAGTGTACATGCATACATACTTACACAAATGAACCCAGTGGGTTTAGGGCAAAGTTACAGCTATATGTTTTGCTGTTTGCTTATGTTCCTTCACAGAAATGGGTTGTATTGCTCAGTGGCACTCCTTTTCTTCAAGGTAGCCCCATTGGGTTATTTGGAGCAATAGCTCATTTGCTTCAAGGAGGCTTTATTATGCTGGGTACATGCACAATTCTATCTTATCACTGCACCTGCTCAACATAGATATGAGGCTTTGGGGGAAAGTGGGAGGTGAGTTTAGTATGACACATGGTCTGCTGTGTCTGATGTCTTGAAGTGGCTCGGTTCTAAAGCCCTCTCTTGTCTGACCCATCCAGTGCAGTGGAATGTTGATCCTGTGTTTGCATGAGTTGGGTATTTGGAGGAGAGCTAGCTGGCTGAAGTTCAGACTAGACAAGACTGAGAAAGTGTTGATAAGATGGGAGAAACAACGGGAAGAGTTTCTGGAGCCAATATCAGCACCCCTGATTGAGGGAGAGAATCTACAGTCTGTGAGAAAGAATGCTTTAGATTTTATGGGGCTCGTTCATATTGGATTAGTAGAGGGATCCAAGAGCACTCTGCCTCATCTGTGCCTGGTGAGATGAGTAAGACCTTTTCTTTTGGATGTGAAACTTGCTATATTTTGCCATGTCTTTGTTACCATATTAGACACTGATGCACTCCATATGGGGCTCTATCAGTATTTATTTATAATACATTCAAGGGCATTGGTAAGTAGCAAGAATTCCTCTGGTGGCACATCCCTAGGTATCAATGAAAACACCAAAGAAGAACTTCCCACAGTCAGTAAAAAATTAGAACGAAGAGAAATTGATGAAGTCCACTGATGAAAGATTCAATAAATAAAACACACACACACACACACGCAATGTTAACATAGTGCATGTAAAGGCACAAATGAGCAAAATATCCTGGGGTTTCAAAAATGAATGATAATGTTTCAATAGGGAAGGTGGTGAGGAAATAATTAAGGTTTGCAGCATTATTGGCTCAATGTGTAATTCTCAGGAATGAAAATGATGAAAGGGAATGTGTACAAAAAATGATTAGACTTGTTGTTGCCTCAGATGTGGGATTCCCAAGATCCACCACATAGTGTGGAGATATAAACAGGTTCAGGATTTGACCCTTCTCTTCGATTTCTGAAAGAATAATACACGCTTCATCCTGCCTTTGAGAGTGCATGAAGTTGCTTTCATTCCTGTTTTGATTTACAGAGCTAGTCTCTATCAGACATCTGTTGCTGGATAGATTAACAACACACTGTATTTATCTCTCTGCACAGCTATGCAAACTTCTCAATAAAAATGAGTAAAAATATTAGTGACTATAAAGGAATGCAGTATTTTAAATTAAAAAAAACTCTTCAATCCATTAGTCATATGGTAAATTATTATAACATTGTCACCATCATTTGTCATAACTGTATCAAGGGACGAGAGGCAGAGTAATAAATATTTAAAATGTTTCTTAGGTATATTGGTGAATATAATATGTTTCAGCTTCTATTTTACATTGTACAGTGATTAGATCTATGAAAACACTATGCCCTGTCAGGGTGACTGGTCCCATCGTGGAGAGATGCAGCCAGCCACCCCTGTACCATAATTAATTATGGGCTCTCCAGGCTGAGGGGGCTGAGGTAAGGGGTCAGACGATAGCTTAATGGACACGTGAGCTTGATAAAAGGACTGATAGAGCTCAGTCTGGGAATTGGAAGAACAGTGAATGGGACGGCTTCTGTGGAATACCCTGAGCCATGCTCTGCAGGAGGCTGGGTACTCCAGAAGAACCAGTCTGGGGTCCCAGGTTGTATATGGGAGCAGGGAAGGACACAAGGTCACAGGGGAACCCACTGGGAGGCTGAGTGCTCTATCCCAGAGCCAGAAAGAGGCTGAGAACAGAGATCAAAAGACAGGGTGAAGATAAATCCTGAAGGGGAGAAGGACCTTTTGCTTGTGGGGACTTTTTAGTGGGACTTTTTGCTACCCTGGAAGGGGTTGCATTTTATTTGTGACTTGGCTGGAGGGGTAAACCACATCTCCAGCATAGGTGGTGTCTGCAAACCTGAGGAGAGGAAAAGTGACGCAGGGAGCACAAGCAGCACCACACTCAGCCAGAAGGGGTTGCAGGGAAGCCATGCTCTACAACATGCCCAAATTCTCCAGAGGTTACACACATGCTGTGACTGAGTGCCTGGGATGGACCACACTGAGAATGCCACACTCAGGGCAGACTTCAAGAATTAGGCAGACAATCCCCCCAAACTGGTGGTTTATTTTATAATTAGGTTCACCAAGTAACAAAAGAGCTTCCATGGCATCACCCTGTTTAACCAGAAGCCAAATACAGTCCCCTTTAGGCATTTCAGCCCCTGGTTCCCATCCAAACTGGTTTAATACAGCGAGAAGTTATTGAAAACCTAATTCAACATATGTGAGGTTCTACTAATTCCAAAGGATCAGACATTTACCCCCAGGTCAATATGTAACTCAGATCTTATCCAAATGCCATGCTGTCAGCCAATCATTAGTAAACTAACTAGAGATTTATTAATAAAAGAAAAGAAGAGAGTTAAAATGGTGAATAAATTATATATGTACAGGTGATTGAAAAGTTCTTATGTCATGTTTGGAGCAGTGGTGAAGTAGACTGCTGGTTTGCAAAAGTCTTTCTGGTAACTTCCAAAAGATTGGAAGATTCACAGTTCAAAATACTCCTTTTAGTTGTAAGTCCACCATCCAGAGAAGTTGGAGCAGGGAAGAGGCAAAATGGAGATTCTTAGGTGTCTTTTATATGTTCTGCCATGTTCACGGAAAGTTACTGTCCTAAACAAGGCCCGCAGTCTCTGAATATGGAAAATTACTGACAAAGATGGAGTCTGAGATCACATATCCACAGCATATGTCCCCATATGTTTTGGTGAATCACAGAGGGTGGCCACTGGCTCCTTGGTGTCTGAGGCAACCACAGGAAAAGTCTACTGGGTGGGATGAGTTTCTTCAATGGCCCATTGTGAGAGTGGAGTGTCCTTACTGGGCCATGAACACATAGTTGTCTATTCCTGATGTAAATCTATCCGGGTTATCACCCAAGAATACAACCCATGTTTGAGATTCAAGAATGTAGCCAATATACATAACTTTAGATGCAAAGATGATACATCATCAAAATAACAACAAAATATCAAATAGCTGCTCATTAATTGTGCACCATCCATTCTGTGCATTGAATAAGATAGGGGTCTTGTGGAAAAAATAGTATGTTATCATGCAATTAAAAATAGTATCATAATGCAGACACAAAAGGTGGTGGAATTACGGTTGCACAGGCAACCTTAATTCTGGCATTTTCTAACTTTTCAGTGCTTGACTTTGCAACCTTAATAATGATATTTTAATGTTGTTTCTCTGAGTCACATATAGAATAATGTGAAAAAAAACATTAACTTCCTGTGGCAATCTATACCATTATGGTCACCGCTTTTACAAGACTATCATAAATTTTGTACAAAGTATGCCTGGTAAAATATCATTTGAAAAACTCATAATATGCTGAACATTATTGTCCTGATAAATATGTGTATCAACATTGTATGTAAAGTTATAGGGTTCTACTCTATGATTGTTACTGACGTGTTCTAATTCTGGACAACACCCACAAACCAGTTTTTCAGAGACAAAGACACACAAGCATCACAGTCAGGTGTTAAAGGGCCATCATCTACAGACATCCTCCAGCAGTGGGGGAAGTTGTAATCAAGAAATTTACATTTCATCACAGGGGTGATTCAAACCTCATGTCCGCAATGTCACTATGAATCAGCAAGGATGTTTCTAGTACAAGAGGTTGAATTATAAAAAGGGAGGAAAACACTTGATTTCATATCTCCTCCTCTGATCTCTCTGCTGATGACATCAATGACTCTCAAAGAACTCAACTAAGGGAGAGTGCTCGCAGGCTGAAAGAAGACCCATCCTGTGAAATTTACTACATTGCATGGTGAGACAACACCTTTTGCTTTTATGTTCACTTAGCTTGTTAAATTAGGTATTAGCTTGCATATTACTCTTTTTTTTCTTTTGTAATCAGTCCTGACTTTTATGCATCATCACTTGTAATCACTTAAAATCTATATTTCTGTAGTTAATAAATTTGTCTTATTGTTTTACCTTAACCAGTGCATTTGGATTACAATGTGTGGGGAAACTCCATTTGGGATAACAAGGTTGGTGCATATATCATTTTCCTTCGATGAAATGACAGACATTCTATGAGCTTGCATTGTTCAGTAGTGTGCTGGACAGTACAAGACACATATTTCTGGGGGAACAAGGCTGGGACTAAGAATTTACTGGTGTTGCCCAGCAGTTTAATTCATAAGTGGCTTGTCAGAGTGCTCATGTATTTAGCTGGGATTAAATTAGCATGCTGAAGGCTGTATGAGCAGTCCAAGATCGGATGTTCTGACAGAATAGAAGTGTAAAAACCATGCCAGGCTAAAGAATTAAGGGGACAGAGTTGTTCAATGGTCAAGACTGTACCCTGCATAATGTGACACTCACACACACACACCAATATATATATATTTTTCAATTGGAGCCCAGGCATAAGATTTTAATTATAAAGGAAGTTTGAAGTGACATCATTATTCCATTAAGATGAACAGTCTGACTCTGGTTGCTCAATGTTTTAAGTCATAAACTAATTTATAAATTTCTTTATAAATTCTCAGAAAATTCATCCTGCACTCAGAGTAAGAGCTGCAATTTTGGGGAAAATACACTGTATGATTCATACATGAGAAAATGTTTGAATCTTTGCTTTACCTGGAAAATCCAGATGGTTGTATATATGAGGTCTGAAAGGATTTATTTTTCCCGATGTACAATTGGCCAGATATATTCTGGTTTTGGTGTGTTTTCACCTTCCTCTGAAGTATCCCGAGATTGGCCACAGCTGGAGATAGGACAGCAGATGGGATAAACTAGTGGTCTGAGGAGTTACAGTGAATCCTCTTTCTTTGATGTCTGGTCGGTATGTCGTACACACATGCTCAGGGTCTAACTGATCACTAGATTTGGGGTTGGGAAAGAATTTTCCCCAGGTTAGATTGGCAGGGACCTTGGAAGTTTTTCACCTTTATCTGAAGCATGGGACATGGCTCACTGCTAGAATCATCTGGACACATCTGAGTTCATCAACTCCCTTCCATTGCAGAGGCTTCAGTCATTGATGGCACACCGGTTTAAACATTTCATCATAAAATATACAGATAAGGCACATCTTCAGTGAGTTTAAATATAAACTCCCACCCTGATAAAAGGAAGTGCTTCTAAAATACTGTATATGAAGTTTTAATATTTAATCTATTATTTGACCTTGTCTGTCAAGGATGATTCATAAATTCATCATCATGGTGTCTCATTTTGATGATGTATTAAATTTACTGTCTTGGAGAGATAATTTGCTTTGATAATGTACTATTTATTCACTATCATACTAGAAAGAGGGAAAACAAGAAGTCCAGAGGGGTTCTCTAGATTTTTATAAATCAAGAGAAGATGCTGTTCACAAAATTGGGCATAAATTTGAATTAGCACAGCAAATATATGTTGGCCTTAGAATACTGGTAATTTTCCTCACTGCAATGATAAAATTTAGATCTGATCTCAGGCTACATTTTGAACATCACAAATTTCAGATGGGTTCAGATCTGGGATTTTTTTTTATTAAAAAGGTTTTCTGCCATGGTATTAATTAGGCATAGTTTACATGAGTTTATCAACCAAATACATACAATTATCTTATCATGTGATCTAGACCTTTGACAGATCTTTAAAAACTCTATCAGTGCAAATGGCAGATCCAGTAGCACAACTTCACCTACATAGCTAAACTAAAGCAACTGAAAAAACTGATCCTAACAGAGGAAATAATTCTTCCTCACTATTCCAGCTCCCTTCTCTCACAAAATCCAAGCTAGTAGATGACGTCTGCAGATGATGTACTGAAGGTGACAGATTCAGAGTATTTAGGATCTTGGTAACTAATGAGTTCCAGAGTCAGTTGGATGAATGTGTGATATCAAAGGGCTAGACTGTAGTCCAAATTCTCTAATGGCATAATTTCATTGAAGACAACGGAGTTATGCTGTCAGATAACTAGCCCTGAGTCATCTTGCTTTGTATAAGGGACAGCATATAGCTAAGGTACCCCACAAGTAGTCAAAGAAAGCAGTCACACTTTTTCTTGTTCCCTTTCTTGTTCCTAAGGGGTTAGTGTTTTCCTACAGCCCTTTACAGTTCAGAAATACTCCCTAGCTTGCACTTTCTCGACCCTATTGGCTGGTGCATGGTAGGGGCAGAATCAAGACTCATTGACAGCTCACATGATTTTATCGCTAGTGTCACAATTTTCTTAACGTTCCAGCAGCTGGTGTCAAGAAACTCATCTTTTATTTTAAAAAAGCAAGATTCTAGCCCCGCATGGTTGATGAGAGAAGCTTGAAAATGTGAAGCATATGCACCCTACAGATCAGAAGACAAAGAAATGGAACTGAAGATAGATAGATAGATAGATAGATAGATAGATAGATTTTGGCTGACTCATGATTTTTCAATGCTTGATATTAGCAATATTGAAGATTCTAGTCACTATCTTCTCCTCTCCATTCACTAGAGTGTGCAGCAGCATCCGCTCCATAGAACAATGATTCAGGTAGGCTGTGGGAAGGGGGAGGGAAGCATTTAAATACCCTTCCTACCTTCATAAGGCCAGTTACAATCAAGCTTATAATATTTAGGTCAAATTACCTAAATTGATTTCAGCAGGTATTTGTAGAGTAACATTCTACTCAGTGAATAGTATGGGGAGCAAGTGAGCATGAAGGAAATTGCCTGATCAAACCCCTTGTGTTTTCATAAGCATTTATTTAATTTTTAGTAGATAAAAGTGGCTTCATTTCTTCAAAGTTCTGTCTCCAACAGTACAGATGATTGACAGCTCTTAAGTGCACTATCTGTCACAACAAACATAACTCACAGCCTTTAAGTGGATAAGATGAGACATACAAGTGGAATAAAGTAGGTCACATTCTTTCATTGAGTAAAAATATAGCTGATGTATAGCATAAAGTATGTATTAATAAGCATGTCAGGCCAGTAGCTTCAAATTAGAAAATGGCCAAAAAGCAAGTTGGGGTTCAGTTACTAGTAGAAGGCATCTCAGGTCTTTTTCCTTTAAGTAAATATTTACTTCAAAATATATATATATATTTACTGAACAATTTATTCTTTGTGTGGAGGTTGCACACAAAGAAAACATAAGGAGTGTGTGGCAGAAAGTGTTTTGGGGATGGCCACACTACAGCTGGAGGATGAAACCATGGATAAATTAGGCAGGTTAAACATGCATACAATCAGATGTTCTGTATGTGCCACACATTTTATTGTACGCTTTCGTGAAGTAAGGATGATTTGGGGTGAAGGCACTCAACTACGATTTAGGAGGCCTGGGTGTGTCCGTTCAGGGCAACTGTACTATATTCCCCCTCTATCGTTCATCATGGGCACCCACTTTAGGCTCCAGGCGCCTCAGCCATAACCTCTCTTGGATGGAGACACACATCTCTCTCCCTTCTGAGGTATTCCTAAGTTGCACAGTTTCCTGACTACAGTGTGAATTCCCCAGCAAAACACATGCTGCATGAGCAGGTTTATTTTGCCTTCATTTCAGAGATGGCTAGCAGTGTAATTGACACAGCAAATCTACCACACTGCTCTTTCTAAGCAAGCATATTTTATTCTAAAGGTAAAACCAGTACAGAGGAAACATATTAAAAACAATAAAAAACCCAACACGCATGCTAGTCAGAGTCCATCCCAACTTCAGTATGGGTTCTGGCAAGTGAGCAGTCCTTCAAACCCCACCAAGGAGTTTTCCTGTGGTTTCAAGTTCATAAGAATCTTTGTACAGAACAAGAACACAATCTGTGGGGCTTCAGTAGGCCAAATCCTGACAACCCTTCCTTGAAGATTGGGGCCCTCCATGGACCGGAGTTCCTGTCTATTTGTTGGATCAGCAAGGACATAAGTCAGTTTACCATCAGGCTGTTTAATCAAAAACCTTTCCTTTTTTTATGAACTAAATTATGCAAACTTTTCCAGAGGATGGTGCTTCTCTGGAGATGTTACAACCTGAGTGACTTTGACTAGTCACCCCTACTGTTCTCATTTCCTGGAAGAGCTGTATTCATCCTTCTCCTGGTAATACATACAATCCCTGGCCCACAATAACACATAAACAAATGCATTTTTAATAAAATGGACCCCAAAGGTATTAAAATGAATTAGATAAGGTTTAAATTAATTCAGTAAAGTTCATTCAAGATATTACAAGAGATTTCTATATTTATCACACTCGAGGCAAACTTGCAGTGTGACTCTGGTTGAGTTACCAATTTGTAAAGGTATGTACGCACCCCAAGATGCATGTGGGCACCAACTGGGATTTTCAGATGTACCTGAATACCTAAATACCATTGATTTCAATGAGAGTTATGTACCTGGGTGCTTCTGAAAATTCCACTCAAAACCTACCTGCATCTTTAGGTGCCTAAGTACCTTTAAAAATATGGCCCTTAATCTCTCCATACCACAGCTCCTCGTCTATATAATGGGAATCAGAATAATGCCCACCCTTTGTCTTTCATGTCTATTTAGATTGTAAACTCTGGGGCAGGGGCTGCATCTTATTTTAAGTATGTATAAAGTCTACCACAAACAAACAATGTGACCCAGATTTCAGTTGCAGTTTCTAGGCACTATAATAATGCAAATAATAAATAATATTAAGGAGAAGAAGAAGAAGAAGAAGAAGAATGTTTTGGAGACTTAAAAACTATTCATTGGGTCTATATTTCATCCATGCAACTGTAAAATCAGGCACCTTTATTTCTTATGAGTTCCGTCAAACACTGAAATAAATTTATGGATGGAAAATTCAGTTTCTATGGGAAAATGTGTTGTGGAGTTTCATGAGAGTTGTACATTAGGTGTTTTATGCTCCCATTATCCTCTATGGGCTGGGCTCCTAGGTGAATTACATCTTCCATGATGCACCACCATTTCCATTATAGATGAACCATTGCAGTGCATCATGGGAATACTATGATCATCATAATGCATCATGGAGGATGCAGTCTGGCCATGGAGCCAGACCCAGAGAGGAGAACAGGGTCACAAGACACTCATAATGCAACTTCCATGAGCCACCATGATGTCTCAGATGGATGAAGTTCAATGTCCAACGAGGTTGTGTTATTTCAATATTTTGTCTCAATATGGGATGAAAACAAATGTGGAAATATTGGAATTTCCTGCCAGATGAAAATTCTGATTTTCAACTCGCTCTAATAAATATACCTCTGCAAGTTACCTAAAGTAGCTTTTCTCCAAGTAAAAGTGCTGCAACTTTAACATCCATTATTTTAGGACCTTCCAAGTCTAGAAGCAAGTGCTATGTATCTCATTGGGAGAGTGTCTCCTTTCCAACTGCATTAGGCTTCCATTTTTAGCCATTTTTCACTGGTGTTATTTCATTGACTTAAGTAGATTTATTTCTGATTTGTATCAGAGTATATCAGAAAAGAATCAAGCTCTATACCTGCACTATTCTACCAGGGCATAAAATGTTGAATATTAAACCCATTGCTAGTCCAAGACTGCTTATTGCTTCATCTCAGTCTTGGGCTAGTGTAATTTTGAGAGAAATTTAAAACTTCAGTATCCATTGACCCAGTGTAATCTGCACTGCTTGATTATGTATTTTTACCATTTTATACAGGTGTGCCTATTCCAGTGAACTAGGGAGCTCTCCTTTGACCTGAATGGATTCCCTTTATTCTGTCTCAGATGCAGTACAGAGCAAGAGGAACACTTATGAGACCCAGTGACTTTGCAATACCCGCTTTTATAACATGAAAGGTTTCAAACGCCAAACAACTGGCCTTCATGCAAGGTGCTAAAAATAGTACTGTTCCAGCCTTTTCACTGGTGGACACGTCTAAATGCTTCATCATTAATATTATAAGCATGTGTATTTGAATTATGAAAACCTATAAAGTGGCTCTTGGAAAGATAATAAGGCTTTTAGGCAGGATTTAATGTTTGCTTTTTGTTGAATAATAAATTAGTTTGGCTGTTGTTTCAAACTTTAAAATATGCTCAACTAACCCTTCTCCTCACACAGTCAGAGACAATAGAACTGAATTCTCCTTTCATTTATATCAGTGTTACACTGGTGTAACTCCATTGACTTAAACAGATTTATTTCTCATTTACATCAGAGTACTTGAGAAAAGAATCAAACTTCACACCTACACCATTCTACCAAGCCTGTTCTCTGCCAAATCTGACCTTTAGCTTAATTTGTCCCAGTTCTAATATTTCTATTTTGAATGACAGTTATATGATTAGGGGACAAGAGAAGTTGTTAGGGAAATAAATGTAAGAATCGGTCCCAAACTTTGTCATCCATGAAACTAGAGGTTTTTGGTGGTTCCGATGTTTCTCTAGCCTACTTGTGAAGGAAACTGTCACAAAAAGTTGTAATAAAGCTTGGACAATTTTTGGAGTAGAACAAAACAAAATGTCTGTACCTTTGGAGATCCTCTCATCTGTAATTGTGAGTCAGTAGTTCCTTCACTGTCAAATACGTGATAAATGCCAATGCGGCAAAAGCACATTCTGTTCAGTATGAAATTAAAGCCATGTTTATCTTGAGACCTGTGAATTTAATATACAACATGTTTCTAAGAGAGTCACTGTTCTTTTTATCTTAACAGCTAGTTTGAGTGAAAAAATTAAAGCTTTTTTATACACCATTAGCTTGTCTACTGGGAACAAAGACACAGCATCTACATGGGGGAAAAAGATTTTCTTATTTTGCTTGCCAAAAGTACTTTTTTAAAACTATGGGGTGTTTAAAATTCAATGACAGTGTCACGTATTCTTACAATGCTCATGAATTCAAAAACAAAAATATTTAATCTATTTGCATATGTAACTGACAAAATTTCATTTTATCTGTCCTAACAAAGGAAATGGAAGATTTGAACATTAGTTTGTATTTTTCTGAAAACGAAAGGTCTTCCATGGCATTGTGATTAAGCATAAGATATTAAGAGCTCAGATATCTGAGGTTTAGCAAGCCTTTTATGCATCCTTTTCCCTTCTTTTAAAAATCAAGAAATATTGTGAAGATAAAATGACAACATTAAGGGCTTTCTCCAGATATTTAAACGTGTGTTATCTCTTGCCAACTGAAGGAGGGGGTGATAAGGTGGGGAGCAAGAGAAAGACAGAGAGAGAGTTTATCATGGTGCTCATTCCTTATCAGCAGTAGATCTGGTCAATAATTTTTTGACAAAATCCTTTTTTAATTAGAAAATGCTGATTTGTCAAAACCAAAGCTCTTGATGGAAATACTTCAGTTTCATCAAAGCTTTCTCAGGCCCAGGATGGAATTTATGATTACAGAGAGAGAGACAGCCCAAAATAGCCAATAGTCTGGAGACTGACTGTGATGCAGGAAACATAAGTTCAGGTTCCTCTTCTGAATCAGGTAGAGTAGGGAATTGAGCCTGTGTCTTAAGTGAGTGCCCTAACTGCTATTCTATTGGTCTGCAGTCGGTCTCTCTCTCAAGAGGTGTGTGTGAATAATTTTAAAACATCTCATTTTAATTCCCATACAGAAATAAAACAAATTTTGAAGCCTTCAATTTTTTTTTGTGAAATGGAATTTCCATCCAGCCTATCGAATAGTTCTTTGTAAACCTTGAAAGTTGCAGAAGTTTGGTTTGATAAACTCTGGAAAAGATGCTTATAACTTATCTATAGCTCTTTGGTTTGAAATTCTCATTAGCTCAGTCTTCTTATGAGATTTCCTGTATTGCCTATTTTTGGTATCGGCTGAACATAATTTATAACTATCCTTCCCCTATACTACCCTGTTGTATAATCCCAGAAGAACACATAAAGTCAAACTAGGAGGGGAGACCTCAACTGTGCAACTTCCCCAGCATAGTGTTAGGAAAAGTATGCTGCTATCAATCTTTCAAATAAGAGCAAAGCAAAGACTGACTCCTAAATATTCATGACCATTTAAATATAACATGGTGTTGGGCCTGATCCAAAATCCATTTTAATCAATGGCCGTTGTTCCATTAACAGGCCTGTTCGGCTTAGAAAAGAGACAACTAAAGGGGGATATGATAGAGATCTATAAAATCATGAATGGTGTGGAGAAAATAAATAAGGAAGTGTTATTTACACCTTTACATAACACAAGAACCGGGGCTCACCCAATGAAATTAATAGCCTGCGGGTTTAAAAACAAACATAAGTAAAAATTTCTTCCCAAAAAGCACAGTCAACCAGTGCAATTCATTGCCAGGGGATGTAGTGAAGGCTAAAATTATAATTAGGTTAACAAAATAATCAGAAAAATTCATGGAGGATAGGTCTGTCAATGGCTATTAGCCAAGTTGGTCAGGGATGCAACCCCATGCCCTGGGTGTCCCTAAGTCTTTAACTGCCAGAAGCTGAGACTAGAAAACAGGGAACGGATCTCTTGATAAGCTGTCATGGGATAAGAGGAAAGGTCCTCTCATGGATTGGTAACTGGTTAAAAGATAGGAAACAAAGGGTAGGAATAATGGTCAGTTTTCAGAATGGAGAGAGGTAAATAGTGGTGTCCCCCAGTGGTCCGTACTGGGCTCAATCCTATTCAACATATTCATAAATAATCTGGGAAAAAGGGTAAACAGTGAGGTGGCAAAATTTGCAGATGATACAAAACTACTCAAGATAGTTAAGTACCAGGCACACTGCAAAGAGCTACAAATGGATCTCTCAGAACTTGGTGACTGGGCAACAAAATGGAAGATGAAATTCAATGTTGATAAATACAAACATTGGAAAACATAATCCCAACTATACATATAAAACATGGGGTCTAAAATTAGCAGTTACCACTCAAGAAAGACATCTTGGAGTCATTGTGCATAGTTCTCTGAAAACATCCCTCAATGTGCAGTGGCAGTCAAAAAAACGAATAGAATGTTGGGCATCATTAAGAAAGGGATTGATAATAAGACAGAAAATATCATATTGCCTCTATATAAATCCATGGTAAGCCCATATCTTGAATACCGTGTGCAGATGTGGTCACCCTATCCCCCCCAAAAAACATATTGGAACTGGAAAAGGTTCAGAAAAGAGCCACAAAAATGATTAGAGGTATGGAACGGCTTCCGTATGAGAAGAGATTAATGATACTGGGATTTTCTTGGAAAAGAGACAACTAAGGGGGAATATGATAGACGTCTATAAAATCATGACTGGTGTGGAGAAAGTAAATAAGGAAGTGTTATTTACTCCTGATAACACAAGAACTAGGGGTCACCAAATGAAATTAATAGGCAGCAGGTTTAAAACAAACAAAAGGAAGTATTTCTTCACAAAACGCACAGTCAACCTGTGGAACTCTTTGCCAGAAGATGTTGTGAAGGACAAGAATATAACGGGTTCAAAAAAGAACTAGATAAATTCATGGAGGATAGGTCCATCAATGGCTATTAGCCAGGATGGGCAGAGATGGTGTCCCTAGCTTCTGTTTGCCAGAAGCTGAGAATGAATGACAGGGAATGAATCACTTGATGATTTCCTGTTCTGTTCATTCCCTCTGGGGCACCTGGCATTGGCCACTGTCAGAAGACAGGATACTAGATGAACGTTTTTTCTGACCCAATATGGCCATTCTTACGTTCCTGATAATTACCCCATTCTATTCATTCCCTCCAAAGTCTCTGGCACTGGCCACTGTCGGAGGACAAGTTACTGGGCTAGATGGATCATTGGTCTGACCCAACATGGCCATTATTATGTGAGCTGTCTTTAGATTAGGCCCCATGAAATTAGGAACTGTTAACCCTCATATCCTGGCTAAATTTTAACTATGGTGCTTGTTATCTTCCTACTTAAATTTGCCATAGGGTTTAAACTGGGAAAGTTTGTCTTAACTTTCTCTTCTGAATTGTGGTGTTATATGGTTGACTATTATATGGAGACTGTTAAAATATTTGTGCATTTCACCCCTGAGGTGGTTGTCTTTCAGTGAATTTATCTCTGAGTACAGTTGGTACATTGGTTTGTAAGGTATAAGGAGAAAAAAATAGTTCAGTTGCTAATTATCTGTCTCAACATTTGGGTAAGTGACTTGAGTCCTCAGTGAAAAACAACTATAAAGATCATTCCAAAAATTGCCTTGCAGGTGGGCTGTATATAATCTTTTTCCATTTGCCTTTTTATTTGAAAATAATGAGGAAATTTACTGATTGAAATTAAGTTGTTACTGTGAATGAGATTCAAACTACATTAAATGGTTTATATATATGCAGAATTACTTTTTTTAAAACAAGTTTCTTTCTTTTTTCACCCTGATATTTTCTTCTGGGATTTGCAAAAAAAAATTGTATTGATTGATTGATTGATTGATTAAATGTAATTTTTGTTTTTGGCGCAGGGCTGCATTTTGGGTTACATCAGATGTGTCACATATATCCTGACAAGTTGCATGATGTTTTGATCTAACGTGATTAATGGGTCTGTAGCTGACAGGCGGCACCTGCCCCAAAAACTGGCCCCAAGGAAATTTGTAAGTCCTGACCCTGCCTGGATTTTCTAGCTTGTGAGTTTTCCTCCAAGATTTTATTTATTTAAGTTCCAGAAAAGTTTATGTGCCTGCCTGTGCTGTCTCCTTGGAAGCTTCATCTATCTGCAGGCTAAAGTCTATTCAGATATACAATAAGATAGCATGGACCATTTGACAAACAGGCACCTTCTTGGATGTGAGCTCAAAGAGTCTTAAAGAACTAGACTTTTTTCCCTGCTTCTACCACGTATGGTGTAAGAGCTAAAAAGTTAAAGCAGACAAAGAGGGAGTCATTAATAAGAAGAGCTCAATAGAAATGTGCATTGTTAAGCATATTGCTAGAGAAAGAGAGGGAACGGGCAGCAAAGGGAAATTTACAGTGCAGACACAGGTCTGTCCTGAAATGTGTTTGATAGAGTAAGAGGGGGCCTGGCACTTATGTTCCACTCTCACACTGAAAAAGCATAGAAGAGGAAATGCTTGTCAAATAAATTACATGACATTTGGGGAAGTTCATCAAAGAACTCAATGAAGGGCTGATGGAGATAGGGTTGGCAACGGTCTGGTAGGCTAGAGATCCACTGGAAACCCAGTTCCCGTCTTTCCCTGGCATAGTCATACCCGTCATGAGTAGCTCATCTAGCTGATTGCCCTGTTGCCATGGGATGCCTCTACCACTTCCCTACTTTTCATTCACACATATGCACACACCCTTGCCCTATGCTGGGCTTTGTGGGGGCTTTAACACAGAAACGTCTACATTAACTTGAGGCAATTACCTGCATAACTGAAGGCGCTCTTCCATGTGAGCATATGGCACAGATCAGCAGCTCTTTGACTCTGAGCCATCTTCTGCTGGCCTTGTTCCCATCACGTGGACTTGCGCTCAATATATTGATCTGCAATATACAGAGGAACTGCAGTTAGTGAATAGAAATGCTGCTGTTGCATCTGGGATTCTCTGTACTCCATACAGAGCCTTTCTTCTTACAGGATGGGCTGGATAGCTTACACTCCTTATAGCAATAAAAAGTTAATTAATAACCCAATTATTATCATTTAAACATTTCTGCTGCCAAAGTACGGCTTTCTATTTCCACACTACTGAAGACAGGTGCTTTGTTGTTCACTTTAGAGGTTGCTGTGTTCCATCAGATGATTGATTGCATGGATGCAGGGGTTGTGCTTTTTGCATAAGCTGAGACAATGGCTCATTGTTGACTTGTATTTGCAATACATTGATTTTCTGGGTTATTCTTTGGGACATCAGAGAGAAATCACACCTCTGAAGGAAAAAAACAAACAAACAAACACAGTTAGCTCACAGACTGGTGCTGCTAGGGCTCACAGACTGGTGCTGATAGGATTCTGTCAGATGCTGCAACACAACTGACCACAATGGAAGTTCAGGGTGCTCAGCACCTCCCAAGAGTGCTAGGTACCTTACAGGACCAAACCCCTCATGGGCAAAAATGGAATTTACTGCACTAGTCTGTCAAATATGAGAGTGAATGAGAGGAGGGAAGGAGCTGCTTGTACCCTAGAAAAATGAAAGACATCCATGCCGGCGGCACACTAGGTTGGCCGTGCCTAGGGAGCACTGTATATTGCAGTACAATCAGTTCTCCTTTCGATTTCCACCAGTACCCTCTGGCTCAACCCTCTTTATTGTTTTCTCCCTTCTTGGCTCTCGGCTGCTGCCCAAGGTAAATTCCCAAGCCTCTGAGTTCATTACCAGATAAAATGGAGCTGGTTTTACTTTAGCTTTAAAACAAAGTGCCTCCAGTGCTGTTTCTGCTGCACACAAAATTGCTTAGATCCTGTCGAAACGCTAGATGGGCAAAGAGTATTTGGAACCTCATACTCTGGGCCTCCCTAGAAGCAGGGAATGGTGGGAAGGCACCAAACTGATGCACAAAGATATGCCGGCCCTTGCAGATTTAGATTTGGATCTGCATAACAGGGTGTATGTACCCCTCTCTCTCCCCCCACCCAGCAAGGGGAAGACAGGATTAATCAGTTCCCAAGAAGGGAAAATCCCTGCCACACCTCAAAGGCTATGTGCAGCTGTCAATCAAAGAGGAAGTTGCAGGCATCTGAACCTCATTAATGCAGATTATAAAAGGAGGAAGGACATTTCTATAGCAAGATTTTCATTGACAGCTGGAATCTTGGCTGGAGAGGAGCTATTTCTGTGGGCTATAGCAAAGGGTTGCTTTGTTTTTGTTTTAGCTTATAGATTCATAGATTCATAGATACTAAGGTCAGAAGGGACCATTCTGATCATCTAGTCCGACCTCCTGCACAGCGCAGGCCCCAGAATCTCACCCACCCACTCCTACGAAAAACCTCACCTATGTCTGAGCTATTGAAGTCCTTAAATTATGGTTTAAAGACTTCAAGGAGCAGAGAAGCCTCCCTCAAGTCACCCATGCCCCATGCTACAGAGGAAGGCGAAAAACCTCCAGGGCCTCTCCAATCTGCCCTGGAGGAAAATTCCTTCCCGACCCCAAATATGACAATCAGCTAAACCCTGAGCATATGGGCAAGATTCACCAGCCAGATACTACAGAAAATTCTTTCCTGGGTAACTTAGATCCCATCCATCTAATATCCCATCTCAGGGGATTAGTCCTATTTACCCTGAATATTTAAAGATCAATTACTTACCAAAATCTCATACCATCTCCTCCATAAACTTATCGAGTAGAATCTTAAAACCAGATAGATCTTTTGCCCCCACTGCTTCCCTTGGAAGGCTATTCCAAAACTTCACTCCTCTGATGGTTAGAAACCTTCGTCTAATTTCAAGTCTAAACTTCCTGGCAGCCTTATTGTAGACGGTAACTAGATGTGATTTTTGCCTGCTCTTGCTATTCCAATAAGACTGAGATTTATTGCTGGGAGCAAATGATCAGCCATCCCATGTGGAGAGCAGAGTCAAACTATAAGCCAAATCCTGTTTGCCATTGAATCCATAGGCTGTAGCACATTTTGTGTATTTAACCGCCATTGACATGCTGAAGGAGAGTTCTATGGCTCAAAAGCTTGTCTCTCTTACCAACAGAAGTTGGTCCAATAAAAGATATTTCCTCAGTCACCTTGTCTCTCTTTCTATAAATGACTGACTTGTAATTCTGATTCCTAGGTAAGGTATTGTAAAGATCCCCTTTGCAGGATAATGAGAGAAGGAATATGACCTTAGGTATAGAACCATGGGTTAATTGTTCTTTGGGACAAGTGACTTCAGTGGGAATAAATAAGACAGGGAGCATTTAGCCCTGCCTATGTTTGGGCATATTCACTCACATACTTTTTATGCAACCAACTCTCCTCTCTCTTAACTGTACATCGTCACTAATAGTTTTTATTATTTGATCTGTGTATGCGCTCCCATACAGAAGAAAAGAAGATATGGTCACAGCCCTAAGGAGCTTGCATTAAAAATGACTCAACAGACAAAGGACCTCATTCTCCACTGCCTTGTACCATCTGTAATCATTTACACATATGCAAACTAGGGAAAAATGCTGCCAACTCAGGATTCTCTACTTGCTTATATTGGTAGTAGCGTTTTAAACCCGCAATATATGGGTATAAATGACTATGCCAGGGCAAGGCAGTGAAGAATCAGACTCTTGCTGATCAGAAGATGGCTTATTTTAAAGTACTGCAAAAAAAGGTACAATGAAAGTATATAAAGAACTGCATTCTTTTTGCTGGATTTACAGTAAGAACAGTAAGTAAGAACATCTTAACTCTGTTCTCTTTGGCCAACATTATCAAACTTGGATGCCTAGCTTTAAGGACCTTAGGGTGAAATTCTGTCCCATTGACTTCAATGGCGTTAGGATTTCACCTTTGAAATTGAAAATATTGGCTGACTAGGACAGCAAGCAGGGACAGCTTCTTCTTCGGCAAGATTAGAATCTCCCTGTTTCAGCATTCCTATGACAGCAGTAACTAATTTACTTGAATATCTGCCATTTTGGGTTCTGAAAATTCACAATATATGTAATCAATATGATGCTATCATGCTAGATTAAATTTATTAATTGCGTGTGACACTATTCACCTGTGGGCTCAGAGCCTACAAAGGATCCTAATGGGTGAGCCTCTGGTCTATGATGAGCTTCTCTTATTTATACTTCTTTAGGGAATAGTGCTCTAAATAATGGTAAAGCTGAATTGTCTGTTTTATAGGACATGCTGACATTTAGCAACTGCCTACTTGCTCTGATTGGTGCTAGCAAGAGTCCTGTGACAAATGTGGCACTTTCTGATTGAAGAGGTCTAGTTTGGTTTCATAGGGATTTTCACATTTTGCTTGTATCTAGACATTCATGTGGCAACCACTACTCTGCAATCTGGGTGGAAGAGGAATTGTGTGCAGCAAAAGTCATTCAAAAGGATTTTCTGTTTATTTCCAGGGGAGTATTACCAGGCTGTTCTAATGTCATTGTGGGAAGATGATCCAAAACCAGACAGGTCACCTTTACTTTGAAGTGGTAATCTCAGGGCATGTCTATACTACAGCTGCTATAGTAGCATAGCTATGGCACTGCAGCTGTGCCACTGTAGCATTGAAGTATAGATGCTTCCTACATTGACAGAGGACGCTGCCTATATTGTCATCCTAGCTGCATCTACACTGGGGGCTAGACTGACCTGATGATGGTGCTCGGAACCCCAATTTTTTTCACAGCCCATAACTAGGTCAGTCTAATTTTTATGTGTAGATCAGGTCTTATTCTGAATCCTTTGGTGGGGGCAAGGTATTGCTAATAAAGCCTTTAGAGTTTCACTCACAGCATCCCTGTGGATTGTAGCTGCCATAGAGGGTCATAGGACAAGCTGTCTTAAGTTAGTCCAGGCTGCTCCACTGAAAGGTATATACCTAAAGGGTGCACAGAGGGCTAGCATACTGAGTAAACCACTGGAGTATTATATTGTGAATTCTACCTGAATGACCTGGGTTCCCTGCAAACTCAGTGCAGTTTTGCTCAAAGGTCTGCAAACCTCAATGGCCTTCTTATGAACGTGGACTGAGTTTCAGGTTATAAAGAAATCTGCAGTGAGTTGAATCTTACCTTGTTTCATATTCTGTTTGGAAGATTTTCCAGACCAGCATTTTCAAAAGCACCAGACTTCATAAGCAACAAATAATTAGATTAAACAAAACTAACCTACATGTAAAAAAAAAATCTCCCTAGGCCATCTTAATTTAGCATTGTGAATCAGAATCTAATTTTGCACATGCTTTAAGTTCTCCCTGAAAATCCACATTTTCCTTTCACGTATTGCAAATTCTTCAGAGTGTTCAGGTTCTTTTCAGCACATCTTAAAAGAAAATTAGACTCATGCTCTAATGAAATCTCTTCCTAATTAGTGATCAACTCAACAACGATATGCAGATTTTCCTTGTAACCTCTATTTAACTCAGTTGCTGTCAAAATAATAGTGTCTGTTCCTTGTGTGCCTCCAATTTACTCTAGTTAATGGTGCCGTAGTTGTTTCTGAAATCATCCTTCAAAGATGATTTTTAGTGGCATCTGTATAGGCCTAAAGACCTGAGTTGCCTTCTAAATTATATCCACTTGTGCCCAGGGATTTAATTAGGAATTTCAAATTCAGAAATAGGAAGAAAAGCTTTAGAAGATTCAGCTCAAGGATTCTTTATTTTTCTTTTTTAGCTCAAGTAGCCAGGTTAGTAGAGAAAACAAGAGACCAATCATTAATAATAATAATCTAAATGGGTTAATTAGGTTCCACATGATGTGATTTTTGAAGGCAAATGAGGATGAGGGTGATGGTTAATGTGGTTCAACTGGAGTGTCCATTACAATTACAAACTTCTATTTTAGGATCCTTTTAAATCCAAAGCCTAAACATGATTAAAGATTGAAATAGGCAGAAATACTTATCCCTGAGCTTTTAGTTTTCCATTTGTAATTGGAAACAGACAGCACACACACAGATACCAGGTTTCACCACAGATACCAGATAACGGGTTTTGACAAAGAATCACTTTAGCCAGGTTTATCCCACTTAAACAATGTAAACTTCCCTATGGGAAATTCATCTGACACAAGGGGATTACAGAGGAGTAGCTGGATTTAGGGCTCTGGGAGAATAACTCAAACAACAAAATTTTGGACATCGTTATGCATTTAAACTAGCCTAAACTGTTATCGTCCTATACATACAGCTAAAACTATTGGCCAAATTCTGACGTCTTTAAGTGGCTGCAATTTTATTAGAGTAGGACTGGGTCATAAATAAGTACAGTACTTTTGCATTTAAAAAACATCCCTATAAATCTCATAAGAATAAATCAGTTCAAATACTGGGCATACACTCTAGGGTTATCTGACAACATCATAGGTTATGCAGCTGCTTTAATGCCTCTCCTCCCCATCTCCCCATACACACATACTCCCATAATAAAAATTCAGACTACACACTGTCTGGAACTGTTAAAAAGTTCCAGGATTGAGGGGAGAAAATTCTTAAAATCTTTCATTAGGTCATTTTTGCTAGAGAAACTGCTACCTTGGTATTTGCCTGATGAGATCATCTCTCTCTTTGTATCTGAGCAATGGAAGTTGGGGAGCACTTATCCTGGTGGGAAGGTTTTATTTATTACCACAACGGTTTGTGATTAAATGACAACAGTTGTTTGAAGGAATCTAGTTTGTCAAGGTGGTCTGCGTGGGAGGGGGAGGGTTGATTTGTGTCAGTTGATTCCACAAGTCTAGGTGTTATTGTAGCACTATTTTCACATATAACAACCCTTTGTTTTTCATCTGAACAATACTATACAGGTCAACCTGAAGGAAATGATGGTTGTTCCATGGCTACTTTATAGCTCCTGTTATACCAGTTTGGGACTACATTGGGAGTTAGCTTTGGGTAACTTGAAATCACCTCTGATCCCTTCATGTACAAACCTATTGTTTATTTTGACTCACCACATGAACCACTTCTGTCACAGGACATCACACATTTGATTTAGTGACTCTCACCATAGCAAATTTAATACTACCCAGAATGACAGAAGTCATTTGATTTATTTCACCTTCAGGATACTGCTCCCTTCCACCACTGTAAATCTGATTCCTAATACCTGCTATGTAAGAAGGGTAGCTTCTTTTAGTGTGCTTGTAGTTATCTGACTGTGTACAACAAAGCACTTGGAGAAATCAGTGTATTTTTTAGTTCTAGATTTCAAAGGATTTGTCTACATGGTGTGGCAATGCACACTAGAGGGGAGTGAATTCTAAAGTACACTAACAAACCTGCTGGTGTGCACTAAATATTCCCTATTGTCCATATGTTAATGCACATTAGGGTATTGTTAGTGCACACCAGCAAGGTCTATGTGACTCAGTTACTACGCAACACATTAATATGCTTTAGAATTCACACCCCTCCAGTGCACTTTGCAGCACCCTGTAGACAAGCTCAAAGTATTCAGTTACTCTAGCTGATAACTGATTTTTAATAAAGATAGATTAAAATTTATGGTGGAAAATACAACTAATACTAATAATTTTGGGTACTTCTTCAGGGGAGGGGAAAGAAAGAGGATAAAAACTCAAACAGCTTAAAGGGTCCTGACTTCCAGAAAATGCTGGATACATACCCACAGAAAACCTGGGTCTGTTAATGTGTCTCAAATTAGGCATCCAGAATTGCTAGCCACTCTTGGAAAAAATGGACCCCAAACGTTAGAGCTTTCCAGTGGGCCAGAGTGGATGAAAGTAAGCTAATCTTCCCAAGTCAATTAAGTTCCATTTGCTTACACTGGGTCTGCATTTGACCCAAATGCTTTATTTTAACGAAGTGTAATTTAACTTTGCCAAAGCCAAATTCCCTCTGATCCTCTAGTTTAATTTGGGTCTGATTCATTTGGAAAAAGCAGCATAAAAAAAACAAACAAAAAACATTACTTTGAATATGTGCCTGTAGTTTCTATTCCCCCATCTCTTGTTTCTGCTTGCCTATTCCTTAATTGAAAGTTAAGACAGCTATGTCCCTGGCAACATGGTTATGTATACAGTATTATGTATGGAATCGAATGGTGTATGTGATATGCAGGTTTCAGAGTAGCAGCCGTGTTAGTCTGTATTTGCAAAAAGAAAAGGAGTACTTGTGGCACCTTAGAGACTAACAAATTTATTAGAGCATAAGCTTTCGTGAGCTACAGCTCACTGTAATGCACCCGATGAAGTGAGCTGTAGCTCACGAAAGCTTATGCTCTAATAAATTTGTTAGTCTCTAAGGTGCCACAAGTACTCCTTTTCTTTTTGTGATATGCAGGTGTTTGAGAGATTATAATGGAAGAGTAACATACTATAGCTTAAAGAAAAAATTGCTTTGGATTTTCAGAACTTCAGCTTAACAAAATTTTGCCTAATTCGATTGAACCCTGCTCTGTAACATGAAGTATGAGTTTCACCCATGCAAGTGAAAGCAGAGATAAGTCCTATGGCCCTAATCTAATGTCACTTAGAATAAGTGGAAAGAAAAGGAGTACTTGTGGCTCCTTAGAGACTAACAAATTTATTTAAGCATAAGCTTTCGTGAGCTACAGCTCACTTCATCAGATGCAATCCACTGAATGCATCTGATGAAGTGAGCTGTAGCTCACGAAAGCTTATGCTCAAATAAATTTGTTAGTCTCTAAGGTGCCACAAGTACTCCTTTTCTTTTTGCGAATACAGACTAACACAGCTGCTACTCTGAAGTAAGTGGAAAGTTTCTCATTGACTGCAGTGAGTGCTGGATAGGGCAATATACATTCAAGATAATGCAGCTTTTACTCCTGAAAGTATTCCCATTGAACAAAAGATATGCAGGATTGGTCCCATAATGTAAATATCCAATATAGAATAATAGAATCATAGAATATCAGGATTGAAAGGGACCTCAGGGGGTCATCTAGTCCAACCCCCTGCTCAACACAGGAGCAATCCCCAACTAAATCAAAATAGATCTTGAATCTTTGACAAACAGGCACATGTTAATGTTTTATGTGCTATTGATTTGAAATAATAATACATTATATTGTCTTAACTATATATTTTTCTCAGGTGAGATACTTTACTGAAGGGACACTGTCTTTTAAATAATATGTGACAGAGTTTTAAATTTAGGTCCAAATTTATACATGCAGTGGCCATGATTGTGCATTCAAATGGGATAACTGTGCATTTAAATGAATGAAACTACTCCAATTTGCAATTGGACATACAAATTAGAAACCCAAATGCCTGCCTAAGTTGTGTGAAAACCTAGTCCATGTGCAAACACAAACATTTTATTTATCTATGTTCCTCAGTGGGGGGGGGTGTGGATATGACTGTGAGCAAAATCTGACATGCTGTGCTATGTCTATTGAAAGCCTGCTAATAGAGAAGCAGGCTATATGATTTGTTTAGCAGCAATCTGTACAGCTGGCCTTTTCCTCACAACACTTTATTAATCATTAGAGCCTGTAAAATGTAATACTGATTCTTAGAATTAACTGCATTTACCAAGTCTTTTATCATCCAAGGAGCATTACATAGTTTATATGTGGAGCTGTAATCCAGCAAAGAAAGCTGAGCTAAGGATTCAAGCAATAATAGATGACCTGGATTACTCATATCCGTGGCAATTCAGTTGCTTACCCACTCTATACTTCTGTGTATAATGTTCAGATAAGTCAGCATCTTGATTACTTCCCTCAAAACAGACCTGGACTGCAGCCACCTAATGTCACATTGTGTTGACAGAGTGTGCATTATTTCTCAAGAAAGGCACATTGGATGGGGAGCATGTTACTGTCCAGCTAAAAATATTGGCAGTTTGTTTTGTCATATTTCCATTATTTCTTCTGGAAAGCCTTCAAATGATGCTATGGGCCAACAACTGAGAGGAAGAACACCAGCCAATGATGCTCAAAACATCCATTTAAACATCTGGAGCTACAACTAAGTGATAGAATTGGCCTGTCAGGAGGCTTATCTCTTTGCTCCTCGAGGACCTGAAAGAACTTAACAGGTGGTAGAACTTGGAAAATGGGCTGTAGAAAAGTCACATGAGCCAAATCTTATGTAGTATGAGCAGTCTGGAATAATTCCACATAATAGTAATGCTACTGCAAACATTAATGTGTGTTGGCAAAAATTAAGAAGAAATAACCATTAAGAAACAGTGCAAATAGTCCTGAATGTTGTCAATGTTCTTGCCTTTTGTGGCAGATACATAATGGATTTTACTTTTTTTTTTAAAGCGCGTGGGGGAGGATAATGTGCAGGTGGTGGTCGTGGCACCAGTCTGAGACACACACCCTCTCTCCACCCACATTGAAAGGTTACTTCCAAAAATCTACTGGTGCTCATACTTTACATCATCTGAGTGACTGGGTATCAGGAAGTAATAATTCCCTCAAGGTGCTTGCAATGTGGTTACTGTTATGCACAATGAGCTAAGTGCATCACAAAGGAACTTCCCTTTCCTTCCTTGAAAGCACATGGTACAAACTACACCAGAAGCAGGCATTTAAAAAACAAAGCAACCCCCCCGCAAAAAAAAAAACTCTTTGTCAAAGCCAGCCTGCTATTTTGCATGTACAATTGAAGCAAAAAGGGAGGTTGAGTTAAGGCACAGTGAAAATCAAACCTTTTGTTTGCTCTGCTCTGGCATTTGTTATGTGTCTAAGATTTAAATCACTCAGTTGGAAGATAACAGTGTTTTCCACAAAGAGCTAAAGATTTAAAAAGCTGTGACTGACTTTGGAAAACTTGATGCAGCCTTTAACAGTTTTCTTTCATACTCTTAGTTGTATTTTGAGTTATTTAAGCAAACCCTGGTCCAAATTTCTGAAATTTTGTTTAACTGTGTTTTCCAGGCACTACTTAAACAAAATAATTCACTGAAGTCATCAAAGGGTGCCATCTTCCCAGAAGATTTCTTTAAATCCATATTAGAGATTATGATTAAATTAATTTTAAAAAGGTGTTTTTTTTTAAACAGTCCCTCTGCTAAGAGGAAAATCCAAAGACTAAAAGATTCAAGCTTAAAGTGATGGATATTTTTTTTTGTAAAATATATTACACAAAGAAGGTTATTAATTTTAACTTTTTACACTCTCTTCCTTTCCTTCTCTCTAATTTCTACTGTATCACTCATTTCTTTTAAACATAATACTCTGTGTTGCACTTTTAGCATCAAATAGCACATAGCTGCAAAAAAAATCTTAACTCTCAGATTCTTGCTTTTCAGCAGAATAATGCTAGGAGACAAAGAACAGAGTAAAGAGAGTCTAAGAATGTAAAAAGAAAAGGAGTACTTGTGGCACCTTAAAGACTAACAAATTTATTAGAGCATAAGCTTTCGTGAGCTACAGCTCACTTCATCGGATGCATTTGGTGGAAAAAACAGAGGAGAGATTTATATACACACACACAGAGAACATGAAACAATGGGTTTATCATACACACTGTAAGGAGAGTGATCACTTAAGATAAGCCATCACCAACAGCAGGGGGGGGAAAGGAGGAAAACCTTTCATGGTGACAAGCAGGTAGGCTAATTCCAGCAGTTAACAAGAATATCAGAGGAACAGTGGGGGGTGGGGTGGGAGGGAGAAATACCATGGGGAAAGAGTTTTACTTTGTGTAATGACTCATCCATTCCCAGTCTCTATTCAAGCCTAAGTTAATTGTATCCAGTTTGCAAATTAATTCCAATTCAGCAGTCTCTCGTTGGAGTTTGTTTTTGAAGCTTTTTTGTTGAAGTATAGCCACTCTTAGGTCTGTGATCGAGTGACCAGAGAGATTGAAGTGTTCTCCAACTGGTTTTTGAATGTTATAATTCTTGACGTCTGATTTGTGTCCATTCATTCTTTTACGTAGAGACTGTCCAGTTTGGCCAATGTACATGGCAGAGGGGCATTGCTGGCACATGATGGCATATATCACATTGGTAGATGCGCAGGTGAACGAGCCTTTGATAGTGTGGCTGATGTGATTAGGCCCTATGATGGTATCCCCTGAATAGATATGTGGACAGAGTTGGCAACGGGCTTTGTTGCAAGGATAGGTTCCTGGGTTAGTGGTTCTGTTGTGTGGTGTGTGGTTGCTGGTGAGTATTTGCTTCAGATTGGGGGGCTGTCTGTAAGCAAGGACTGGTCTGTCTCCCAAGATCTGAGAGAGCGATGGCTCGTCCTTCAGGATAGGTTGTAGATCCTTGATGATGCGTTGGAGGGGTTTTAGTTGGGGGCTGAAGGTGATGGCTAGTGGCGTTCTGTTGTTTTCTTTGTTGGGCCTGTCCTGTAGTAGGTGACTTCTGGGTACTCTTCTGGCTCTGTCAATCTGTTTCTTCACTTCAGCAGGTGGGTACTGTAGTTGTAGGAATGCATGATAGAGATCTTGTAGGTGTTTGTCTCTGTCTGAGGGGTTGGAGCAAATGCGGTTATATCGTAGCGCTTGGCTGTAGACAATGGATCGAGTGGTATGATCTGGATGAAAGCTAGAGGCATGTAGGTAGGAATAGCGGTCAGTAGGTTTCCGATATAGGGTGGTGTTTATGTGACCATCGCTTATTAGCACCGTAGTGTCCAGGAAGTGGATCTCTTGTGTGGACTGGTCCAGGCTGAGGTTGATGGTGGGATGGAAATTGTTGAAATCATGGTGGAATTCCTCAAGAGCTTCTTTTCCATGGGTCCAGATGATGAAGATGTCATCAATGTAGCGCAAGTAGAGTAGGGGCATTAGGGAACGAGAGCTGAGGAAGCGTTGTTCTAAGTCAGCCATAAAAATGTTGGCATACTGTGGGGCCATGCGGGTACCCATCGCAGTGCCGCTGATTTGAAGGTATACATTGTCACCAAATGTGAAATAGTTATGGGTCAGGACAAAGTCACAAAGTTCTGCCACCAGGTTAGCCGTGACAGTATCGGGGATACTGTTCCTGACGGCTTGTAGTCCATCTTTGTGTGGAATGTTGGTGTAGAGGGCTTCTACATCCATAGTGGCTAGGATGGTGTTTTTAGGAAGATCACCAATGGACTGTAGTTTCCTCAGGAAATCGGTGGTGTCTCGAAGATAGCTGGGAGTGCTGGTAACGAAGGGCCTGAGGAGGGAGTCTACATAGCCAGACAATCCTGCTGTCACGGTGCCAATGCCTGAGATGATGGGGCGTCCAGGATTTCCAGGTTTATGGATCTTGGGTAGCAGATAGAATACCCCAGGTCCTGGCTCCAGGGGTGTGTCTGTGCGGATTTGTTCTTGTGCTTTTTCAGGGAGTTTCTTGAGCAAATGTTGTAGTTTCTTTTGGTAACTCTCAGTGGGATCAGAGGGTAATGGCTTGTAGAAAGTGGTGTTGGAGAGCTGCCTAGTAGCCTCTTGTTCATACTCTGACCTATTCATGATGACGACAGCACCTCCTTTGTCAGCCTTTTTGATTATGATGTCAGAGTTGTTTCTGAGGCTGTGGATGGCACTGTGTTCTGCATGGCTGAGGTTATGGGGTAAGCGATGCTGCTTTTCCACAATTTCAGCTCGTGCACGTCGGCGGAAGCAGTCTATGTAGAAATCCAGGCTGCTGTTTCGACCTTCAGGAGGAGTCCACCTAGAATCCTTCTTTTTGTAGTGTTGGCAGGAAGGTCTCTGTGGGTTAATATGTTGGTCAGAGGTGTGTTGGAAATATTCTTTGAGTCTGAGACGTCGAAAATAGGATTCTAGGTCACCACAGAACTGTATCATGTTCGTGGGGGTGGAGGGGCAAAAGGAGAGGCCCCGAGATAGGACAGATTCTTCCGCTGGGCTAAGAGTATAGTTGGATAGATTAACAATATTGCTGGGTGGGTTACGGGAACCATTGTTGTGGCCCCTTGTGGCATATAGTAGTTTAGATAGCTTAGTGTCCTTTTTCTTTTGTAAAGAATCAAAGTGTGTTTTGTAAATGGCTTGTCTAGTTTTGTAAAGTCCAGCCACGAGGAAGTCTGTGTGGAAGGTTGGTTCTTTATGAGAGTATCCAGTTTTGAGAGCTCATTCTTAATCTTTCCCTGTTTGCTGTAGAGGATGTTGATCAGGTGGTTCCGCAGTTTCCTTGAGAGTGTGTGGCACAAGCTGTCAGCATAGTCTGTGTGGTATGTAGATTGTAATGGATTTTTTACCTTCAGTCCTTTCGGTATGATGTCCATCTGTTTGCATTTGGAGAGGAAGATGATGTCTGTCTGTATCTGTGCGAGTTTTTTCATGAAGTTGACAGATTTCCACTCTATACGGCTAAATTCAGTGCCTTGCATAATCACAGGTTTCAGAGTAGCAGCCGTGTTAGTCTGTATTCGCAAAAAGAAAAGGAGTACTTGTGGCACCTTAAAGACTAACAAATTTATTAGAGCATAAGCTTTCGTGAGCTACAGCTCACTTCATCGGATGCATTTGGTGGAAAAAACAGAGGAGAGATTTATATACACACACACAGAGAACATGAAACAATGGGTTTATCATACACACTGTAAGGAGAGTGATCACTTAAGATAAGCCATCACCAACAGCAGGGGGGGGAAAGGAGGAAAACCTTTCATGGTGACAAGCAGGTAGGCTAATTCCAGCAGTTAACAAGAATATCAGAGGAACAGTGGGGGGTGGGGTGGGAGGGAGAAATACCATGGGGAAATAGTTTTACTTTGTGTAATGACTCATCCATTCCCAGTCTCTATTCAAGCCTAAGTTAATTGTATCCAGTTTGCAAATTAATTCCAATTCAGCAGTCTCTCGTTGGAGTTTGTTTTTGAAGCTTTTTTGTTGAAGTATAGCCACTCTTAGGTCTGTGATCGAGTGACCAGAGAGATTGAAGTGTTCTCCAACTGGTTTTTGAATGTTATAATTCTTGACGTCTGATTTGTGTCCATTCATTCTTTTACGTAGAGACTGTCCAGTTTGGCCAATGTACATGGCAGAGGGGCATTGCTGGCACATGATGGCATATATCACATTGGTAGATGCGCAGGTGAACGAGCCTTTGATAGTGTGGCTGATGTGATTAGGCCCTATGATGGTATCCCCTGAATAGATATGTGGACAGAGTTGGCAACGGGCTTTGTTGCAAGGATAGGTTCCTGGGTTAGTGGTTCTGTTGTGTGGTGTGTGGTTGCTGGTGAGTATTTGCTTCAGATTGGGGGGCTGTCTGTAAGCAAGGACTGGTCTGTCTCCCAAGATCTGAGAGAGCGATGGCTCGTCCTTCAGGATAGGTTGTAGATCCTTGATGATGCGTTGGAGGGGTTTTAGTTGGGGGCTGAAGGTGATGGCTAGTGGCGTTCTGTTGTTTTCTTTGTTGGGCCTGTCCTGTAGTAGGTGACTTCTGGGTACTCTTCTGGCTCTGTCAATCTGTTTCTTCACTTCAGCAGGTGGGTACTGTAGTTGTAGGAATGCATGATAGAGATCTTGTAGGTGTTTGTCTCTGTCTGAGGGGTTGGAGCAAATGCGGTTATATCGTAGCGCTTGGCTGTAGACAATGGATCGAGTGGTATGATCTGGATGAAAGCTAGAGGCATGTAGGTAGGAATAGCGGTCAGTAGGTTTCCGATATAGGGTGGTGTTTATGTGACCATCGCTTATTAGCACCGTAGTGTCCAGGAAGTGGATCTCTTGTGTGGACTGGTCCAGGCTGAGGTTGATGGTGGGATGGAAATTGTTGAAATCATGGTGGAATTCCTCAAGAGCTTCTTTTCCATGGGTCCAGATGATGAAGATGTCATCAATGTAGCGCAAGTAGAGTAGGGGCATTAGGGAACGAGAGCTGAGGAAGCGTTGTTCTAAGTCAGCCATAAAAATGTTGGCATACTGTGGGGCCATGCGGGTACCCATCGCAGTGCCGCTGATTTGAAGGTATACATTGTCACCAAATGTGAAATAGTTATGGGTCAGGACAAAGTCACAAAGTTCTGCCACCAGGTTAGCCGTGACAGTATCGGGGATACTGTTCCTGACGGCTTGTAGTCCATCTTTGTGTGGAATGTTGGTGTAGAGGGCTTCTACATCCATAGTGGCTAGGATGGTGTTTTTAGGAAGATCACCAATGGACTGTAGTTTCCTCAGGAAATCGGTGGTGTCTCGAAGATAGCTGGGAGTGCTGGTAACGAAGGGCCTGAGGAGGGAGTCTACATAGCCAGACAATCCTGCTGTCACGGTGCCAATGCCTGAGATGATGGGGCGTCCAGGATTTCCAGGTTTATGGATCTTGGGTAGCAGATAGAATACCCCAGGTCCTGGCTCCAGGGGTGTGTCTGTGCGGATTTGTTCTTGTGCTTTTTCAGGGAGTTTCTTGAGCAAATGTTGTAGTTTCTTTTGGTAACTCTCAGTGGGATCAGAGGGTAATGGCTTGTAGAAAGTGGTGTTGGAGAGCTGCCTAGTAGCCTCTTGTTCATACTCTGACCTATTCATGATGACGACAGCACCTCCTTTGTCAGCCTTTTTGATTATGATGTCAGAGTTGTTTCTGAGGCTGTGGATGGCACTGTGTTCTGCATGGCTGAGGTTATGGGGTAAGCGATGCTGCTTTTCCACAATTTCAGCTCGTGCACGTCGGCGGAAGCAGTCTATGTAGAAATCCAGGCTGCTGTTTCGACCTTCAGGAGGAGTCCACCTAGAATCCTTCTTTTTGTAGTGTTGGCAGGAAGGTCTCTGTGGGTTAATATGTTGGTCAGAGGTGTGTTGGAAATATTCTTTGAGTCTGAGACGTCGAAAATAGGATTCTAGGTCACCACAGAACTGTATCATGTTCGTGGGGGTGGAGGGGCAAAAGGAGAGGCCCCGAGATAGGACAGATTCTTCCGCTGGGCTAAGAGTATAGTTGGATAGATTAACAATATTGCTGGGTGGGTTACGGGAACCATTGTTGTGGCCCCTTGTGGCATATAGTAGTTTAGATAGCTTAGTGTCCTTTTTCTTTTGTAAAGAATCAAAGTGTGTTTTGTAAATGGCTTGTCTAGTTTTTGTAAAGTCCAGCCACGAGGAAGTCTGTGTGGAAGGTTGGTTCTTTATGAGAGTATCCAGTTTTGAGAGCTCATTCTTAATCTTTCCCTGTTTGCTGTAGAGGATGTTGATCAGGTGGTTCCGCAGTTTCCTTGAGAGTGTGTGGCACAAGCTGTCAGCATAGTCTGTGTGGTATGTAGATTGTAATGGATTTTTTACCTTCAGTCCTTTCGGTATGATGTCCATCTGTTTGCATTTGGAGAGGAAGATGATGTCTGTCTGTATCTGTGCGAGTTTTTTCATGAAGTTGACAGATTTCCACTCTATACGGCTAAATTCAGTGCCTTGCATAATCACAGGTTTCAGAGTAGCAGCCGTGTTAGTCTGTATTCGCAAAAAGAAAAGGAGTACTTGTGGCACCTTAAAGACTAACAAATTTATTAGAGCATAAGCTTTCGTGAGCTACAGCTCACTTCATCGGATGCATTTGGTGGAAAAAACAGAGGAGAGATTTATATACACACACACAGAGAACATGAAACAATGGGTTTATCATACACACTGTAAGGAGAGTGATCACTTAAGATAAGCCATCACCAACAGCAGGGGGGGGAAAGGAGGAAAACCTTTCATGGTGACAAGCAGGTAGGCTAATTCCAGCAGTTAACAAGAATATCAGAGGAACAGTGGGGGGTGGGGTGGGAGGGAGAAATACCATGGGGAAATAGTTTTACTTTGTGTAATGACTCATCCATTCCCAGTCTCTATTCAAGCCTAAGTTAATTGTATCCAGTTTGCAAATTAATTCCAATTCAGCAGTCTCTCGTTGGAGTTTGTTTTTGAAGCTTTTTTGTTGAAGTATAGCCACTCTTAGGTCTGTGATCGAGTGACCAGAGAGATTGAAGTGTTCTCCAACTGGTTTTTGAATGTTATAATTCTTGACGTCTGATTTGTGTCCATTCATTCTTTTACGTAGAGACTGTCCAGTTTGGCCAATGTACATGGCAGAGGGGCATTGCTGGCACATGATGGCATATATCACATTGGTAGATGCGCAGGTGAACGAGCCTTTGATAGTGTGGCTGATGTGATTAGGCCCTATGATGGTATCCCCTGAATAGATATGTGGACAGAGTTGGCAACGGGCTTTGTTGCAAGGATAGGTTCCTGGGTTAGTGGTTCTGTTGTGTGGTGTGTGGTTGCTGGTGAGTATTTGCTTCAGATTGGGGGGCTGTCTGTAAGCAAGGACTGGTCTGTCTCCCAAGATCTGAGAGAGCGATGGCTCGTCCTTCAGGATAGGTTGTAGATCCTTGATGATGCGTTGGAGGGGTTTTAGTTGGGGGCTGAAGGTGATGGCTAGTGGCGTTCTGTTGTTTTCTTTGTTGGGCCTGTCCTGTAGTAGGTGACTTCTGGGTACTCTTCTGGCTCTGTCAATCTGTTTCTTCACTTCAGCAGGTGGGTACTGTAGTTGTAGGAATGCATGATAGAGATCTTGTAGGTGTTTGTCTCTGTCTGAGGGGTTGGAGCAAATGCGGTTATATCGTAGCGCTTGGCTGTAGACAATGGATCGAGTGGTATGATCTGGATGAAAGCTAGAGGCATGTAGGTAGGAATAGCGGTCAGTAGGTTTCCGATATAGGGTGGTGTTTATGTGACCATCGCTTATTAGCACCGTAGTGTCCAGGAAGTGGATCTCTTGTGTGGACTGGTCCAGGCTGAGGTTGATGGTGGGATGGAAATTGTTGAAATCATGGTGGAATTCCTCAAGAGCTTCTTTTCCATGGGTCCAGATGATGAAGATGTCATCAATGTAGCGCAAGTAGAGTAGGGGCATTAGGGAACGAGAGCTGAGGAAGCGTTGTTCTAAGTCAGCCATAAAAATGTTGGCATACTGTGGGGCCATGCGGGTACCCATCGCAGTGCCGCTGATTTGAAGGTATACATTGTCACCAAATGTGAAATAGTTATGGGTCAGGACAAAGTCACAAAGTTCTGCCACCAGGTTAGCCGTGACAGTATCGGGGATACTGTTCCTGACGGCTTGTAGTCCATCTTTGTGTGGAATGTTGGTGTAGAGGGCTTCTACATCCATAGTGGCTAGGATGGTGTTTTTAGGAAGATCACCAATGGACTGTAGTTTCCTCAGGAAATCGGTGGTGTCTCGAAGATAGCTGGGAGTGCTGGTAACGAAGGGCCTGAGGAGGGAGTCTACATAGCCAGACAATCCTGCTGTCAGGGTGCCAATGCCTGAGATGATGGGGCGTCCAGGATTTCCAGGTTTATGGATCTTGGGTAGCAGATAGAATACCCCAGGTCCTGGCTCCAGGGGTGTGTCTGTGCGGCAGAGACAAACACCTACAAGATCTCTATCATGCATTCCTACAACTACAGTACCCACCTGCTGAAGTGAAGAAACAGATTGACAGAGCCAGAAGAGTACCCAGAAGTCACCTACTACAGGACAGGCCCAACAAAGAAAACAACAGAACGCCACTAGCCATCACCTTCAGCCCCCAACATAAACCCCTCCAACGCATCATCAAGGATCTACAACCTATCCTGAAGGACGAGCCATCGCTCTCTCAGATCTTGGGAGACAGACCAGTCCTTGCTTACAGACAGCCCCCCAATCTGAAGCAAATACTCACCAGCAACCACACACCACACAACAGAACCACTAACCCAGGAACCTATCCTTGCAACAGAGCCCGTTGCCAACTCTGTCCACATATCTATTCAGGGGATACCATCATAGGGCCTAATCACATCAGCCACACTATCAGAGGCTCGTTCACCTGCGCATCTACCAATGTGATATATGAGATCATGTGCCAGCAATGCCCCTCTGCCATGTACATTGGCCAAACTGGACAGTCTCTACGTAAAAGAATGAATGGACACAAATCAGACGTCAAGAATTATAACATTCAAAAACCAGTTGGAGAACACTTCAATCTCTCTGGTCACTTGATCACAGACCTAAGAGTGGCTATACTTCAACAAAAAAGCTTCAAAAACAAACTCCAACGAGAGACTGCTGAATTGGAATTAATTTGCAAACTGGATACAATTAACTTAGGCTTGAATAGAGACTGGGAATGGATGAGTCATTACACAAAGTAAAACTATTTCCCCATGGTATTTCTCCCTCCCACCCCACCCCCCACTGTTCCTCTGATATTCTTGTTAACTGCTGGAATTAGCCTACCTGCTTGTCACCATGAAAGGTTTTCCTCCTTTCCCCCCCCTGCTGTTGGTGATGGCTTATCTTAAGTGATCACTCTCCTTACAGTGTGTATGATAAACCCATTGTTTCATGTTCTCTGTGTGTGTGTATATAAATCTCTCCTCTGTTTTTTCCACCAAATGCATCCGATGAAGTGAGCTGTAGCTCACGAAAGCTTATGCTCTAATAAATTTGTTAGTCTTTAAGGTGCCACAAGTACTCCTTTTCTTTTTGCGAATACAGACTAACACGGCTGCTACTCTGAAACCTGTAAGAATGTAAAGAAAGTGTGGTTTTTCTGTGTGTGTGTGTGTGTCTGGCTGTCTGCGGGTGGGTGTGTGAAGTCTGAGGGGAAAAAAAGAAGCTCAAGTGAGAAGGATGGTGAAGGTCTAGTGGCCACCATTTAAAAAAATAAATAAAAGCCACACAACTTTATCTGAGATACAGTAGTTACTATTCTGAGTATCTCTGGTATCACACAGTGGTAGCCAGTGAGGTTAGAGAGCGGCTTACCTAGCACACCACAGTCAATGGTGGATGACTGCTGTTTTGAAAGCTTTATGATGTTCTCCTATGCCAACCCCATAGACTCTTGCTTGGTAAAAGTCCAGGCTAAATTTCCCTGAAAGGCTATCTCATAGTCACAGTCCTGAGTGAGTCTGGACCGGATCTTGAGCCAATATGGGCTAAAGGAATGGAAGCTCATGAAAAATTCAAGTGGTCTTTTGTGCTGTGATTTGAAACCAAATGAAATTCATCATCCAAGTTTGGCTTTGAAGCTGTGGCCACAATCCTGGTGTGCATCCAAGCTGTGGTGAGTGCAGTTCAATATGGGGTGGTGGGAGAGGCAAAGGATATTTTAAGTCACCTTTATGCCCCCCTCATCCTGCAGCTAGTTTGGTCCCTATGTTAAATGAAAGGAACATTATGGCTCCTTTATTTTACTCCCCGTTCCCTATAACTGCAGGGAGCCATCCCAGCACCTGGAGAGTAGGAGTGCAATGACCACACCCCCTTTCTCTTATTCTTCCCTCCATGTTCCAAGACAAGTGGGGTAGAACTTCCAAGACAAGTGGGGTGCTGTCACTTGGTATCTCCTCTTTGAGGAGAATGTTGCGGGCTATGGCTACTTTGCACTAGCACCAAAATGCAAAGCAGCCAAAGCATAGCTGTGAAAGACCCCTCTCTGAGTCCTGGTCTACCCCGAGGGGGGGAGGGGAGATCATCTAAGTTATGCAACTTCAACTACGTGAATAACGTAGCTGAAGTTGACATACTTTGATCTACTTACCGCAGTGTCTTCACTGCGGTAGGTTGACTGCTGATGTTTCCCCTTCGATTCCGCCTTTGCTTCTCGCTCTGGTGGAGTATCAGAGTCGACGGGAGAGCACTCAGCAGTCAATTTATAGCGTCTTCACTAGACGCGATAAATCGACCCCTGCTGGATTGATCACTCCAGAGGTAAGTGTAGTCATGCCTCAGTTAACTCAAAATGAAACTCAGGGTGTATGAAACCCAGAGCTCAAAACAGAAGAAAAATGTCCATATGAATCCCTACAAAACAGCTCTTTCCTCAATGGAAATTTCATCTTTATGATGTGTATCTTAAACCATCTTAATGCTCAAATATCAAAACATCATAAACATGTCTCATGTTTGCTAATTTAATAACTAAAGCAGTTGTTGGTAATCTCTGTTCTAAATTAAACATCTTCATCTATTAAGAGGAAAATCTGAACTATATCTTGCAAATAATCCTAGATAAAAAGCCAGGAACCAAATTAATACTTTAGGAAATTATTATTTAGAGATCGAATTATTGCACAAAAGGAAAGATTAGTCATCTGGATTATAAAGTTGAACACGTAACTAGGAGCTCCAAGATAAAAATATCAATTGAGGGAACTAGAATTTTTAATTGTGCCTTTTATCACCCTGAAGGCTCATTAAAGAAACCTTGCAGCAATCATGCAAATTTAAAAAAAAAAACTATTTTGGAGACATTTACTTATAAAACACTGCAACAAACCAGCAAAGGATTAATTTTCTTCTATGGTGTAGTGAATATGCATAGGTAAATATCTCACTGGATTTATATCACGTTTAGTTCTTAATATCTTTTCAAGCCTAAATGTATCACAAAGAGAGAAAATGCAGGATGTATTTTGTGACAAAATGTCACTGGGTTTTTGCACCTGGAGTGAGAATTTGTCCACAAACTGGAGGAATTTTCAAACAGTTGTATTAAAGCTGACACCAAAATTGCCTTGCTAGGAAAAATGTGTCAAGAACAATCATGGTAATAGGAAGGTATTGCAATAACACATACATACATTAAAGAAATAGTGCATGAAGCAAAAAAGAACAAAGGAGATTTTGCTCCTTCTGGAATTAAGAATGTGCTTAAATTAGGAAGCCACTAAAAAGCATGGGTTTGACAGACAGTTGTTCTTACAGAAAGTGGAGTTTCTTTGAGAATAGTTTTCTCTTAAAGGAAATAAGTTTAGAACACCAGGAATAGACTCTGAGTAAGTTGCAACAGGAGAGACAAACATTGATTCTGAAAAATGCTTCATCCTGCCTGTTGCTGAAGTGCTGACTGTCTTCAACTCCTACCAGCTTCAATGGGAAATAAAGTAACCGGGGGAGGCCTTGCAGAAATGCTCAGAACCTTTTATTGGGGGAGCCATGCTTTCAATGAGCTAAGGAACTGGCCATAAACCATTAGGCCAAAGGTTCCCCAAACTATTTTTGTGGCACCCCCATTTGGAGATCCATGTCCCAGGTAGCCTCCCACTTTCTTAGAAATACTGTGTTTGAGGAGCTGGAGGGGGGCTATGAGCCATGTGACAGTTGAGGAAGGCTACCTGTCCCTGCAGTGGCCAGGTGGTCTGGGCTGCAAGGACCTTGCTGTCTGCCTCTCTCATTCCCCATACCCCATCCTCCTTCACCTGGTGGTGGAATAGGGCTATTGATAGACAAATGGAATTTTCAACTGGGCAGGCTTAGACCCACATCCTAACTTCATTTCTAAACCAATCTCTTAAAAATAAACCACCACAGAGGGACCTTTGAAGCTCATCAAAGCCTACTGCATCCCCAGCCTGAGCTTTCAGGCTTCACTGGCTTTTTAAATTAGCCCTACACAAATTGTGGCCAAAATTTCTTATGCATATGAATGATTTTTTTTAACGATTGTATAACTAAAAATGGCTGAAATGATCAAATACTCCAAAAGGAGGGGGAATGTTTAGTTAAGGGCAAGCATGTAAAACTCATCCCCAACAGGGAATGCTCCAGAAAGTCATGAACATTTGAAAATAGGCTGGCACTACAGAAATTGACTTGTTGCCTTATAGAGACACTATCAATTTAAAATCTGGTCAATTTCAAAAATATTAAATAGTTTCAGCTACTTGTAAAGCTGTCTGAAAAAAATAGGAGGAAGGGAACTTCATCATTTCCTTTTTTTATTTTGTTGTTGAAATTAAAAATTTCAGTGAAAAATATCATTGTTGAAAAATCTCTAACAGCTCTTCTCTGAATAAAATAATGCTTGTACGATAGCTTCCAAATTTATAAAATGTGGTGCTTTTCTCCCCCTTTCCATCTCCCTGTTGCTGTTTGAATGATTGACACAGATGACAGAAAAGACTTTAATCCTGGAAGTGGGTTCAGAAAGGTAGATTCTTGATCCTGCATGGGAGCTCCAATCTACTTCAACGTGATTCCATCTGGGTACAGTCATCTGCTTTTCTGGCTTCATTAGCTGGATCAGAGATTAACTTCGATACAAAGGAACCAAAGGAAATGATTCTATACAATGTATTGTCAAATATATAATGTAACTTGTGAATGTAGAGGAAAAATATTTTCTTCTAATCTCTCTTATAGTAATCTTGTTACTTACAATAACAATAGAAAACAATCTCCAGGGAGAAGGCTGACACTTGCTTTCAAAGTTAATTGTGTCCCTTGGCATCATTTTAGCTATTCTGCTGACTTGAATGGAGGCAAACATGAAGACATTTCAAAAGTTTTGCATTCCTGAATAGATTGTCCATTCCATACTTGCTATGCTTCATTTTTTTTAATTTGCTGCATGGGATGTTAAAGTTCAGCAAAGTTTCTCTCTGAGTCCTTCCATTCTTGTTTATATTGATATTCTAGTATCAGCCACTGTATCCTCAAATGCATACACAGCTTCTAACCCCAAAGCTATCCCAGAAATACCCTTGCTCAGCTACAGAGGTATATTGATTCTTTGTGACTAATATTACCATGCTCTCCTCATTCCAGGACTAGGCTAGACCTACTCTGCGAAATTGATGCTGCTGCTGTTCAGTGTCCCCAGAGTCTCCCCAGGTCCATCCCATCTATAGAGATGTGCCAAGATATCTTGAGATTGAGCTGACTGGTAGCACATAGCATCAGCATTTGGCTCTATATACAAAGTGAGGAAGCTTGCTTTCCAGTATTATATGACCATTGCTTTTCCACCTCTCACATATCAGAATGCCAGGTACCTGTAAGAAACAAAGGTGTTTCAGAACTATAGTTTAAGACAGCAAAGAAGAGGATCTCTATCTAGCAGCACTCTCTCCTTTGTCAACAAATTGTTTGGCTGCCCTGGCTTGGTGCAAAAGTGCATTTTCAGTACAGACTTTCAAATATGGAAAGCAATCACGTTAAACAAGTGGTGAACAAACTGGGCATCATGGCTAGTTCATCCATAAACAGGCATTCAAACCCTCTTTCACTGGTTTCTAATTGTTCTCAAATAGCTCTGAAAAGCCAATGGGAAGGAGAAGAGAGAAGGTCTTGCGGAAGCTCATGTGCCAAAATGGTGTGAAGGAAAAGTCACAGGGGCCAATTTCTACCCTCACACCTGTAGAAACTCACAGAATACCAGTGGGGCTTGTATTCATCTAAATAAGGACAGTGTGAAGCCCTGAAGCACCTAGTCTAGAAAACAAACAAGAATACTCAGTTGAAATTAGGATAATTCATTAATTTACGCCCTGCTTTCTGGGTGAGCTTATTGCTGTGAATCAGACAGGTACATGGTTAATCAGTATTTAGAGTTGAGTGACACTGAAAATGGTAATTTTGTATTGTAGACAGATGTGGCAGAGTTTGTTTCAGGCTTAGATGCTGTAAAACTAATACCAGAATCATCATATTTCATCAGGTCTTGATCTAGAATAGCACTTATGTATGAGCTTCACTTTAAACCCATGTATAGTCTATTTGATTTTCAGTGGACAACTCACATGCAGCTTCTATTTATAGAAATGGGTTTGTCCACAAATGCTAATTTCAGATGGCAGTGGACAGTTGGGCCCAGGCTTCTAGGATACTTTGTACCTCAGAGAATATACCATGTGTGGAGTATAAAGGATCCAATATACACTTAATTAAAAAAAAAATCAAACAAATGAAAGTTCTGTGTTCAACAGATAAAATTAGAGACTTATATTCTGAACTCAGTACTTACGACAACGAAGTATCTTCCAACCATTGAGGATGCCAATAGAAGGAGTTGCACAATGTATCATCCACTGCACTTGTTATGTAGTCATTTCTACGTCTGGCTGAAAGAAGAAAAACCTGGCAGCCCTGGTGATCTAGATATAAAAGACCTAAAAGATATAAAAGATGCTTTAGTAAATGGGATTATTTGCACAGGTAATATATGGCTTACTTTAAAAAATGTATCTCCCCTCTTCAGAGACATGGTTCCGACTGTATTCAGGAAAAGTATAATATTTCTATACAATAAACCTCCTCTTCTTATATATCTGAGTAGGGTTTTTTTTTAATCTAAAAAGGATAGGCCTGAGTCCTGGAATCCTGTCTTTGCAGGTGCAATAAGAACATGCAAAATATGCACCTACAATGCTATTCCAGGTGCCTAAATTGGCATACTTGCACATCTCAGGTTTGTCTGAGAAATGGAAATATTCCCTTTGGATAATCTGGCCTGATTATGTTACATTCTCATAGGCAAATATGAGATATTCATCATTTAATAAAGAAATTGCAGGAACATTTAATTGATGTACAGTAGAACCTCAGAGTTACTAACACCAGAATTACAAACCGACCAGTCAACCACACACCTCATTTGGAACCAGAAGTACACAATCAGGCAGCAGCAGAAACACACACACACACACACACAAAAGCAAACACAGTACAGTACTGTGTTAAATGTAAACTACTAAATAAATAAAGGGAAAATAACATTTTTCTTCTACATAGTAAAGTTTCAAAGCTGTATTAAGTCATTATTAGTATTACAGTTGTATTAGTTGTAAAGTTTTGAAAAAAACAACCATAACATTTTATTGAGACCTAAGAACATTTCAGAGTTACAAACTACTTCCATTCCTGAGGTGTTTGTAATGTTGAGGTTCTACTGTAACAGTAGTTGAATATTCTTCTTGAGTTTCTTTTCCCATAGTATGGACCACTAAGTTCCCTTATGGAATAGAATGTCATTTTGTTCAGGAAAAAGAATGCATACCTTTATTGATCAAATTTCCAGGTACAGTTGCTATAAGAATGCTCTTAGCTGGCCTCTGGGCCTTGACATCGACAACTATGCTCCATATGTTTTACAGTTTTACAATAGGGAAGAACTTCGAAAAAGTGAAAGAACAAACCACCCATCAACTATAAATACCATCCCCCTCCCCCAAAATGAAATCAATTAATACTATATTAAAGCCATGTTCCTGCTCCCATTGAGTATTTTTCTGATAATTTTTTCCACTGGCTTGAATGGGAGTAGGACAGAGGCCTAAGTGTGATATATCTGTGCAAAACTGTTGAAATTTTGCAAGAATAAAGTGTAGGAAAACATTTTCAAGCCATAAGATAGAAATTTATAAATGAATGTATTGGAGTTAAATGAATGAAATACAGTAATGCATACACGGCATAAGTTAAATAACATTAACACCTACTCATTGCATTTAGTGAGGCAGTTCTCATTATCTTACTTCAGCTGATGCTTTCAATGACAAGTAGTTTTATTTATAAGCCACTCTTGCATTCCCACTGTTACTGAGGCCAGCTACATTCCAGGGCAGGTCCCAGTGTAATTTGGGGCTGCTCTAATTTACACCTGGCTAGCCACAGTTTCAACAGGCCATTCCAGCAGTGAGGAACCAAGAGGATATGGGGTAAGCCGGTAGCATCCCACCTTTAGCTGGAAACTCTGAATAACGAGGAGTTAGGTGAGAATATGTACAGTGACACCAATCGTATGTGGGCTTAGAAGTATTAGATTTTTATTGGTAAATGTTGATAAACATCAATTTCACTGCACATACACTAACAGACAAAAATTATTTCCATCGATAATAACCAGAATTTACAGATAGGCAAGGTAAGAAAAATGCTGCTTGAGAACTCATTTGAGTTCGCTTTAAGGCTAACATGTTGTCATATAATATTGACAGTTTGTGTTTTAACCATTATAAAGCTTTAACTATTTGAATCTCAGTGTTTACTGTCATTAAATAATTATTGACTGATCTACTCCCCATTGTCTGAGCTTCCATGATTTTGCACAACTGTGAATATTTAAATGGATAAACACTGAAAAATACTTTAAAATAGACACTGATATTATGTGTTAAAATTATATTAAAAAAGTCAAATTCTGTCAAGCCTAATTATATGTCACTTTGGGATTACCCGTACACAAGGACAAGCCTCAATATGACAGTTAAACAGTAATTTCCATTTGCTTTGCAGTGGTGGAGCACACCCAGGATTACAGCTGAGCATATCTTTTGTAAGAATGTCTGCAAAGAATTTCTCTAGAGATTCATTGAATCCAGCTCCCTGCAAGCCCTCATTTGTCCTGAGATAAGTTCTGATGCAATAAGTGAATTGACTAAACTTCAGCTTCCTCCTTGCTGTTCTGCTATTTTAATATTTTACAACAGTAGCCTTTGTCTTTTCAAAGTTCATTCCACCCCAAAACCAATTCATGCTAGAGCAGGTTTATAGCCGAAAAGTTTCCAGCTGACTAGACAGTCATACCTCTGACAGTCTGAAGGAAATAACATGTATTTGTGCGAATGGCAGTTACACCAGTCCCCCCCCCCCCCGTCCATTTGGAGCTAATTGGAAATCCTATCTTCCTAGGTCTCCGGCCTCATCAATAGCCAGTGCACACAGGATAGTTCCTGTCTAGGCTTGCCCAGTGAAACTGCTATCAGCTTTTGATCAACTCCAGTTGCATGTGTGCTCTAGCCCTTTCTCTCTACCCATTAAATCAAATGACAAGGAATATATTTGATTGTGTTTATAGAGTAAACCCTTGCAAAGCACTTGGGTTATTGTGCAGTCAGAGAAAAGCAGAGTGCAATAAAACAAAATAATACAACAAAACTCTTCACACAAATTCCAAAAGAAAAGAAGAATCCAATTTTTCAGACAGCGCTTGAAAGGGAAAGTAATGAATGAAGGGATAGCAGTGCCCATTCTATACATATCAGTAACCTTATGGGTTAAATCCTCAGCTGGTGTAAAGAGACATAGTGCTGTGATTCACATCATTTTAGATCTGCCCCTGTAATAGATGTAAGATTATGATCTAGCCTTTAACAAAGAATCTGTCCTGAGTGGCACATGGCTCTACGTTCCCAGGAATAACCAAGGAGTAAATTGTGACACTGAAAGTCACAATTGCCTTTTTGATTCCACCCCACCTGAGCCAGAAGCAAAGTGCTTTCCTTTCAGCACGGGCTCACAGTCATTGGATGGAGTCAAAGCTCCATTCATTTCCCATTCCTGTTTGCCCACTGCCTACCCACCTGCACAGGGCGAATAGCAGCCCTGTTCCAGAATAACAGTAGTGCCTACTATCCCCCAGTCCTTCCTTTTCATCACTTGTAGTAAAGACATTCTTTAAACCCCCATGTGTTCCTTCATACTTTTGCTCTCAATATCACCATAGAGGAGGGCAAACTCTGACCACTGGTCTGTTTGCAAGAACACTCTTTGTAAGGTAAGCAAGACTGTAATCTACCTATGTCACTTGTACAGTTTACATGAAAAACCTTTTGTCCGGTGGGATCTGCACCAAATCACAGTTCCTATGGGTACCTAGTGTGAAGTGTTTTTGTAGCAAGAAACTCTCCTGAAGTAAGAGAGAATGGTTTGTGGTTGAGGTGGTGGGTAGGACTCAGGAGATATGGACTGAGTTCTTGCTGCTACCACAGATTTCTTGTATGGCCTTGAACAACTCACGTAAATTCTGTGGTTAAAATATTCAAAAGCATCCAAGTCCCACTGACTGTTAATAAATCTTTGGGACTTAGGCACCTAGATTCTTTTGAAAATTCCACTAGGCACCTATCTGTATCAATCAATACCTTTTCAAATCTGGACCTGATCACTTTGGAAATTGATTTAACTTAGGTAATTTTGGAAGCCTACCTTCTGTGCCTCTGTTGCCTGTCTGTAAAATGGGCTAATGCTTTCCCCCCCACACACATTGCCTGCCTTCTACACTTAGGGTATGTCTACACTACAACTAACCACCTCTGGCTGGCCCATGTCAGATGACTCAAGCTCTCAGAACTCAAGCTAAAAGTCTGTTTAATTGTGGTGTAGACATTTGGGCTTCGGTCAAGCCTGAATTCTGGGACCCACCCCACTCATGGGGTCCCAGAGTCCAGGCTCCAGCCCAAGCCCTAAATGTCTACACCACAATTAAACAGTACCTGAGCCTGAGTCCCGTGAGTCCAAGCCAACTGGCATGGGCCAGCCGCACATGTTAAATTGCAGTGTAGACATACCCTAAAGGCCAAATTTTCTAAGGTATTTAGGTACAAAAGATGGATAGAGAGAGTTAGGTGCCTACCCTGTTTAGGTGCTCTTAAAAATCCCACTAAACATCTATTTACTTCTGTAGCGACTGAAATACTTTTAAAATCTGGTCCTTAGTCCTTGTCCTGACACGCTCATATGCTATCTCAATATGCACAGGGCCCAGCACAACTGGTCTCTGATCTTGGTTCAGTTCTTAAGGCCCTACTGTAATATAAATGTCATTCAGACAACCTAGGTAACTTTGCCAGAATATCTGTCAGCAGGAGCAATTCTGTAGTTTGACAGGTTTCAGAGTAGCAGCCGTGTTAGTCTGTATTCGCAAAAAGAAAAGGAGTACTTGTGGCACCTTAGAGACTAACAAATTTATTAGAGCATAAGCTTTCGTGAGCTACAGCTCACTTCATCGGATGCATTTGGTGGAAAAAACAGAGGGGAGATTGATATGCACACACAGAGAACATGAAACAATGGGTTTATCATACACACTGTAAGGAGAGTGATCACTTAAGATAAGCCATCACCATCAGCAGGGGGGGGGAAAGGAGGAAAACCTTTCATGGTGACAAGCAAGGTAGGCTAATTCCAGCAGTTAACAAGAATATCAGAGGAACAGTGGGGGGTGGGGTGGGAGGGAGAAATACCATGGGGAAATAGTTTTACTTTGTGTAATGACTCATCCATTCCCAGTCTCTATTCAAGCCTAAGTTAATTGTATCCAGTTTACAAATTAATTCCAATTCAGCAGTCTCTCCTTGGAGTCTGTTTTTGAAGCTTTTTTGTTGAAGTATAGCCACTCTTAGGTCTGTGATCAAGTGACCAGAGAGATTGAAGTGTTCTCCAACTGGTTTTTGAATGTTATAATTCTTGACGTCTGATTTGTGTCCATTCATTCTTTTACGTAGAGACTGTCCAGTTTGGCCAATGTACATGGCAGAGGGGCATTGCTGGCACATGATCTCATATATCACATTGGTAGATTCGCAGGTGAACGAGCCTCTGATAGTGTGGCTGATGTGATTAGGCCCTATGATGGTATCCCCTGAATAGATATGTGGACAGAGTTGGCAACGGGCTCTGTTGCAAGGATAGGTTCCTGGGTTAGTGGTTCTGTTGTGTGGTGTGTGGTTGCTGGTGAGTATTTGCTTCAGATTGGGGGGCTGTCTGTAAGCAAGGACTGGTCTGTCTCCCAAGATCTGTGAGAGTGATGGGTCGTCCTTCAGGATAGGTTGTAGATCCTTGATGATGCGTTGGAGAGGTTTTAGTTGGGGGCTGAAGGTGATGGCTAGTGGCGTTCTGTTGTTTTCTTTGTTGGGCCTGTCCTGTAGTAGGTGACTTCTGGGTACTCTTCTGGCTCTGTCAATCTGTTTCTTCACTTCAGCAGGTGGGTATTGTAGTTGTAGGAATGCATGATAGAGATCTTGTAGGTGTTTGTCTCTGTCTGAGGGGTTGGAGCAAATGCGGTTATATCGTAGCGCTTGGCTGTAGACAATGGATCGAGTGGTATGATCTGGATGAAAGCTAGAGGCATGTAGGTAGGAATAGCGGTCAGTAGGTTTCCGATATAGGGTGGTGTTTATGTGACCATCGCTTATTAGCACCGTAGTGTCCAGGAAGTGGATCTCTTGTGTGGACTGGTCCAGGCTGAGGTTGATGGTGGGATGGAAATCGTTGAAATCATGGTGGAATTCCTCAAGAGCTTCTTTTCCATGGGTCCAGATGATGAAACAAAACACACTTTGCTTCTCTACAAAAGAAAAAGGACACTAAGCTATCTAAACTACTATATGCCACAAGGGGCCACAACAATGGTTCCCGTAACCCACCCAGCAATATTGTTAATCTATCCAACTATACTCTTAGCCCAGCAGAAGAATCTGTCCTATCTCGGGGCCTCTCCTTTTGCCCCTCCACCCCCACGAACATGATACAGTTCTGTGGTGACCTAGAATCCTATTTTCGACGTCTCAGACTCAAGGAATATTTCCAACACACCTCTGACCAACATATTAACCCACAGAGACCTTCCTGCCAACACTACAAAAAGAAGGATTCTGGGTGGACTCCTCCTGAAGGTCGAAACAGCAGCCTGGATTTCTACATAGACTGCTTCCGCCGACGTGCACGAGCTGAAATTGTGGAAAAGCAGCATCGCTTACCCCATAACCTCAGCCATGCAGAACACAGTGCCATCCACAGCCTCAGAAACAACTCTGACATCATAATCAAAAAGGCTGACAAAGGAGGTGCTGTCGTCATCATGAATAGGTCGGAGTATGGACAAGAGGCTACTAGGCAGCTCTCCAACACCACTTTCTACAAGCCATTACCCTCTGATCCCACTGAGAGTTACCAAAAGAAACTACAGCATTTGCTCAAGAAACTCCCTGAAAAAGCACAAGAACAAATCCGCACAGACACACCCCTAGAACCCCGACCTGGGGTATTCTATCTGCTACCCAAAATCCATAAACCTGGAAATCCTGGATGCCCCATCATCTCAGGCATTGGCACCCTGACAGCAGGATTGTCTGGCTATGTAGACTCCCTCCTCAGGCCCTTCGTTACCAGCACTCCCAGCTATCTTCGAGACACCACTGACTTCCTGAGGAAACTACAGTCCATTGGTGATCTTCCTAAAAACACCATCCTAGCCACTATGGATGTAGAAGCCCTCTACACCAACATTGCACACAAAGATGGACTACAAGCCGTCAGGAACAGTATCCCCGATACTGTCACGGCTAACCTGGTGGCTGAACTTTGTGACTTTGTCCTGACCCATAACTATTTCACATTTGGTGACAATGTATACCTTCAAGTCAGCGGCACTGCGATGGGTACCCGCATGGCCCCACAGTATGCCAACATTTTTATGGCTGACTTAGAACAACGCTTCCTCAGCTCTCGTCCCCTAATGCCCCTACTCTACTTGCGCTACATTGATGACATCTTCATCATCTGGACCCATGGAAAAGAAGCTCTTGAGGAATTCCACCATGATTTCAATGATTTCCATCCCACCATCAACCTCAGCCTGGACCAGTCCACACAAAAGATCCACTTCCTGGACACTACGGTGCTAATAAGCGATGGTCACATAAACACCACCCTATATCGTAAACCTACTGACCGCTATTCCTACCTACATGCCTCTAGCTTTCATCCAGATCATACCGCTCGATCCATTGTCTACAGCCAAGCGCTACGATATAACCGCATTTGCTCCAACCCCTCAGACAGAGACAAACACCTACAAGATCTCTATCATGCATTCCTACAACTACAATACCCACCTGCTGAAGTGAAGAAACAGATTGACAGAGCCAGAAGAGTACCCAGAAGTCACCTACTACAGGACAGGCCCAACAAAGAAAACAACAGAACGCCACTAGCCATCACCTTCAGCCCCCAACTAAAATCTCTCCAACGCATCATCAAGGATCTACAACCTATCCTGAAGGACGACCCATCACTCTCACAGATCTTGGGAGACAGACCAGTCCTTGCTTACAGACAGCCCCCCAATCTGAAGCAAATACTCACCAGCAACCACACACCACACAACAGAACCACTAACCCAGGAACCTATCCTTGCAACAAAGCCCGTTGCCAACTCTGTCCACATATCTATTCAGGGGATACCATCATAGGGCCTAATCACATCAGCCACACTATCAGAGGCTCGTTCACCTGCGCATCTACCAATGTGATATATGCCATCATGTGCCAGCAATGCCCCTCTGCCATGTACATTGGCCAAACTGGACAGTCTCTACGTAAAAGAATGAATGGACACAAATCAGACGTCAAGAATTATAACATTCAAAAACCAGTTGGAGAACACTTCAATCTCTCTGGTCACTTGATCACAGACCTAAGAGTGGCTATACTTCAACAAAAAAGCTTCAAAAACAGACTCCAAGGAGAGACTGCTGAATTGGAATTAATTTGCAAACTGGATACAATTAACTTAGGCTTGAATAGAGACTGGGAATGGATGAGTCATTACACAAAGTAAAACTATTTCCCCATGGTATTTCTCCCTCCCACCCCATCCCCCACTGTTTCTCTGATATTCTTGTTAACTGCTGGAATTAGCCTACCTTGCTTGTCACCATGAAAGGTTTTCCTCCTTTCCCCCCCCTGCTGCTGGTGATGGCTTATCTTAAGAGATCACTCTCCTTACAGTGTGTATGATAAACCCATTGTTTCATGTTCTCTGTGTGTGTATATCAATCTCCCCTCTGTTTTTTCCACCAAATGCATCCGATGAAGTGAGCTGTAGCTCACGAAAGCTTATGCTCTAATAAATTTGTTAGTCTCTAAGGTGCCACAAGTACTCCTTTTCTTTCTGTAGTTTGAGTCTCTGAACAAACAAACAAAAACCACCAACCACACAACACAATATAATAAATAAAATTAGGTGAAAACAATTTATTTTATTTTTATTTCACATAGGAAATGTATATCAAAACAGAGCCTGACATAGTGTCAAAATTAAAAAAAACAGAATTGTAACAGGTATATTTTATGTGAGTATGAACGTTTAGTTCCCCATCTCCATAATATTTTAATAGTAGGAGATATGAGGATTAAAATAAGCCTCTCTGACAGGGACAATCCACCAATCCACGCCCCTCCCCTCCAGCAAAAAAATATTAAAAGCACTTTATTATGAGCTGTTGGGGTTTTATCTTTAGCCTCTCTTCAAGAGCTAATGCGTGACAATTAGATCACATAGAGAAGAAATCTATAACTAGAATATAAGGATTATATCACTTTCTTATCCCATTGTAATTAAAATAGAAAGTGACTGTGTTGTGAACCATCCAGGATAGCCATGCAGAGAAAGCATGACAGCTTTTGCCACCCCCCACTTAGCTTTTGAAAATTATGTTCTGGTCTTTGTTAGTGAAATCCTGAAATTCGCCAGCTTTTTGATCTTTTCTAAGCCAAGCAACAAATTAACGTTGGAAAATGAGAAGTAATGTGATAGTAAATCAGAATGGTCAGTATCCATTATGTGTGTGTTCACTTCTCTTGACTCCTTTTAACACATTTCAGAAGAAACAGCCACACTTCTAAGCATCTACTGTACCTGTTTTGATCTGATCTAGTGCATTAAGTTAACTGATAATGTGTTATATTGTTCTGCCTGCAAAAATGTTTACTATTTTGATAGATGACAAAACACAGTTTCAAGCACCTCAGTTAAATAACCCACTTCAAATACCAGAAAGAGAGCATTATTTTACAAGAATATTTTTTTTTCTGTAATTGGTGATAACTGAGTAATGATGTGGTAAGCATGCAATTAGATCTAATTTGCTTATGTAAGAAAGCTGAATAAAAAGATCAATATTCAATCTACAACTAGTTTAAAAAGCAATTAGTTTAATTGATGAAAAAACTCTGCACCAGCTAATTACTATAAAATGACCTAATATACTCATGTAAATTAGGATTATTCATAATACATGAGTATTTTAATTACATAAATCATTTTTACCTTTTACCAATATTTTTTATATTATTTACTTATGGATTTAATTTTCAGGAAAATGGCATCATTTTCTTTTACACACAATATTTTATGTTATTTCCTATTACAGAAAAAGCCAGTTATTTTCAGGCTTAAAATCCTCTTGGAAAACTGGAACCTCAAATCACATTGTTCTGATTCTCTGAGTAGTAATTATTTGACAGAAGCCAAATGCTAAATTAACACTAAACATACAACAGCCAGGTACAATTCATGTGTACAAGGGAACAATGGAACTGAAATCAGAGAGAGGTTGAATGCAGGGGCTAAAACTTTATTTTAATCTATTACCTAACTGGGGTAATCATCTACAGGTTGTTCCAAATGGCATCTCAAATGGCACCAAAGACCATGGAGAACTATAAACCTGAGGGTGGCTGTGAAGCCCATATTCCCTTCTCCACCTCCAGGACTGCAAAGGAACCCTAACTTCTCTCCTTCTCACTGGAGGTAGAAGAGATGAGATGGGGGGAAGCCACAAGCTGTGTGAGACATGGAGGAGAAATGTGGGATTCATAAATTCATTTAGGTGTCTAACTCCCATTGGTTTCAAGGAGAGTTAGGCACCTACATACCTTTGAGTCCCACCCAACCCCCCTCACCATGCATTGCTTTCCTCAGGATCAAGTTGCAACAGCTGAACCTAAACCGCTCAAATCAGCCCTTCTGGAAAGGTGAAAAAACCCGCACAGCAATTTGCCAATTTTGCCTAATTGGAAATCTCTCTTCCAGAACCAAAAGGGGTGATCAGCCTAGCCCCTGGCATCACCAGAAATGCAGCAATTAGAGTAAGGGTGGAGCTGAAACAAGTTTTCTACAATGCCTACCACACCTGGGCAGCAAACTGTAACAATCCTCTACCATCACCAGACAGAAACCAATCAGCAGGCACCAGTACCACTCCCAGTGACAGTAACAGTGGGTGGCTCAGGCCTTAGGCTTAGATGCAGCATATGATCTTCCCGACCCCACTTCTTACACCCTGAAGTAGGACATAGGAATTGGACGTGGTTGGGGTACAAGAGAGAAGAAGCAGCTGAAGGTAAAGCAGGAGAAAGGCAAGGAAGGCAGGTGTATGGAACATTGCCTCAGCTGTTTCCAGTTGAGATCTCCACCCACAGAAGATGTCTCCATTGCTTCTGACCCCATCAAAGGCCTGGCAAGCAAAGTGAGCATTTTCAAAGCTAAAATGTCCAAAACTAAGGTGTGGTGTGAAAAAAGCACAGTAGCAATTAAACCCTTTGTAGTGGTCCTTTATCAGTCCAATAAAAGATAGTAGGGATATGAAATACTCACTATGAGACCTTCACTATCTAAGTTAATTGCCACTGGACTTATCAATGTGTTGGATCAGGCCCTTAATTAGTTTGGTCTTTATATTAAAATTTAATTGATGAAGTCTAATTGTCATGAGCTGGGTGGACTTGGCATATGTGTTAGTTGAAGGCACGTTGGATTCTCAAAGGAGGTGCTCAGAATTGGCCCCATACAGATATAGAACAGCACAGATGTATATCGTTTTTTACGACTTTTTCCCCTCTTAAAATTCATTAACAGACCAATATGCAAAAATCTATTCACTGCATTTGAGGCTTCCTGTTAAACAATTAAAAATATATCATAGATTCATTTATACTAATCTGATTTACATAGCGGTCTGCATTCAAGATTGTGCCTGCCATGCAGTAAAGGAGTGTATTTTTATCCAGGTCTGAGTGCAATTTAACAGATTTTACCCTGAAAAGTATGAAATCCTCTGCAGAACAGGTAGCATTTTCTGGCTTCATACTGCAAGTTAACTTAAATGTCAGGATGGCATAAGATAATTATTAGGAGATCATATTTTGCCATTTAAAAGAACCAAAAGGCTTCTAAAATGTAAATAAAGCTTGTCTTCTCAGCTTGTAAGTTCTCCTGGGCAGAGACTCTGTCTTCTAATGTCTTTGGACTGTATTTACTGCTTCCAGAATACAGCTAATGAATAAAATAATAATACCATGGATCATAGATTTACTAAAAAAACAAGGAGTCTGGTGTCACCTTAAAGAGTAAAAGATTTATTTGGGCATAAGCTTTTGTGAGTAAAAAACCCACTTCTTCAGATAAAGAAGTGGATTTTTACCCACTAAAGCTTATGCCCAAATAAATCTTTTAGCCTTTAAGGTGCCACCAGACTCCTCGTCGTTTTTGTGGATGCAGACTAACATGGCTACCCTCCGATACATAGATTTACTGTTATGATAGGCCAATTCAGTGAATCACAGCTGGCAGAACAAAATATTAGTGAACTAGCTGGCTCTTACTCATGAGTAGAGTTCCAGTTAGTCAAGTTACTGTGGGCTCCAGAAGTTCCAGAGTCAAGAGGTTCGTTAAAATTAAGCAAGTTTCTCTTTGTACATGAGGACATTACATGTCTCATTACATACCTTTATGCCTGCAGTGCATTGCACAAACAACCAGGTGCACCCCTCTGACATAGATAAGTGTGTAATATGATCACTGTTTTCAAATCAGGAAATTAGATGCAGATATTAGGTGATTTGCCTGAGTCCACACAAATCAGGCAAAGCTGAGCTGGAGTTAGAACTGCTGCAGACACGGTTTTGGGAACAATTTGTATAGTGGGGGTGCTGAGAGCCATTGACTCAAACTGTAAACTCTGTATGAAATGGAAACCACTTCAAGCCCAGGGGTGCGGCAGCACCTCCCACACCCCTAGTTCCAGCACCTCTAACTTCAGAGTCCCTGGTTCCCTGTTTCATAAAAGTCCAATAAAGTACACTGGCTGCCTTTCAGCCACCCCTTCTGCTCTCCTCTGCTTCTTCCACAAAATGCAGCCTTTGTGCCAGGATTGTCCCTGGGATTGCACGAGGTATATGTCAGAGAAGACCCAGCATCACTGTGTTCCTTAATATTTTTGTGATCACAGGTGATGTGGCAGAGTTTTACCTGGGTCTTTGCTATTCACTCTTCATCCTTGCCTTCCAAAATGTTTTAATACAACCCTGCTCTTTTGCACAACTACATAATACAGCATTAGTATGCAGTGGAGACTTCATACATATTCCTGCAAATTATATAAAGGTGTTAAGCATGAATCTTCACAATGCCCAAGTGCCTTTTACAACAGCTCTGGTGACACTGTGAGCTCTATTACATTTTTGTTCTGAAGTGGTGTTCCTCAGAGAGGGGGAAGGAAGTTATGTGCTATCAAAGAGTCTTGATGTGTTTCCAGTAAGTTTCATACTTGAAAAACAGAACAAGGGTTTTGGATGGAATGCCCTGACCTTGGACTGGAGATGGAATGGGCATGCATAAAAATAATGGTTAGCATGGTAGTCGGCCCCTGGTTTGGCAACATAGTTGCTGTGGAGAGAAGAGCAAAATATTGCTAGAGGGAGATGTTTTACTAATTAATTATATGCTGTACCCCATCAAGTGCTCAGACTCTCTACTCATGCTGAGCACAGCTCATTACCAACTGCCTAATTGCTGCTTCACTTTTTTTCCTCTCCTTTTGTATGGCAAATTGTTACTCTTTTAATAACAATGCATAATCAGTGCACCTTGTCTTGGCAGTGGTAGTGATCTGTCAGCCAGATGTGGCATTAGTGTTTCTATCGGCCATATGTGGATATTGTGATGATTAATAAAGTGGCTAGTATGTATGCAAACAACTACCCTCAACTAAGTAGAATCAGAATGGCTCAACTTCTTGTCATTGTCCCTAAACTGTTAAAAGCTAACCGATTCTCCTTCAGCTTGAGTGGTAGAAATCCTTGATCTTGGGCTGCTCCTAAACAATACATTGTTTTATAGATGAAAGTTAACATCTTGAATAGCTCTGAGAAGCAGATGTATGTGCAATTCATGTGGCACAGGTATAATGTGACATAATTTAAAACATGTGTCCAATAAACCTAAATGTCATGACATATACATATCTCTAATAGTAGAAACATATATTAATTAAGACTCTAAGACTTTGGGTAAATAACCGATTTTAATTATCAGGTTCTGCGACTTTTGGCACCTCCAAATAAATCTTTGTGCCATTTTTTTTTCTGGGTAGATGTCATAGACATTGAATGTACCAGGGAATCTTGCATCACACTGGAAGTAGCTATGTTGTTCATGTGGGGATGAAAATAAAAGTGGAATATATGCTTTCATATATTACCCTGTTCATGGTCTACAGAAACTCTTCAGAAACACAGAACAGCAGCTGATCATATTACTTACCTCTTTATTTATAGAAGAATGCTTAAGCAGGCTTATGGACTTGGTTACTTTTTTGTTGGACCTGAACCAGGCCCATCTGATGGAAAACAGTCCACATAGTCCACTTTAAGCTAATGTTCATTCATTATGAGACTCAGTCTCATGTTACAAGACCATCTGAGTTTTCCCAGCAAATTCAATTGGGCTATTTGCATGAATAAGAGTTCCAGGATAAAGCCTGTATTTCTGAAGGTGAACCAAAGGACCGAATTCATCCTTAGAATAGCTCCAATATGTTGATTTACACCAAAGATTAATTTGGCCCAGGTGCCCCTTTAATTTTCTGCCATCTCTCTCTCTGCTCAACATGACTGGAGAAGATAAGGTTTGTGTGTAACAGCAAATAGATAACCTAGAGGCAACACGGAAAGTACAGACAATTATTCCTGTGATTCTCCTCTTGCATCTAATTATGGGACTGTGTATGCAGCCCTTTGCTTCTTGGATCCCCTTCTAAAATCTCTGAAAGTTCAAATGTGTGTTCATGCATTGACTAATGGGTGAATGCATTCCCAGATGATATATTGTGTTTTCTTCAGTATCTGTCACTATTCTATTTGACTTTACTGACTTTATCAGTGTTCTCAGGTGATATGCCCATGATAAATGAGGGATTTGTTCACAACAAATAAAGCAGTTAGGAAACACTGTTTCTCTTAATGATATGCATAAATGAATTAAGTAATGTCAATCTAGTTTATCTCATGGTGGGCTTGGAGTCTTATTGCTGCTGTTTTACTGACGTTGTTTTCCTCATTCAGGCTATAATTTATTCATATCTTACAAGCTAAGGAAAGCCAAGGCCTGGTCAGTAGCTGGATATAAAGTCTCCAAGATATGCTCATGGTGCTTCTGGAAATGGCATTAGTGATTCTGCAGGTGATGCTCTTTCCTCTGGATCAGTTACAGAACAGATGCCAGAGAGGTGAGGGGGAGGTTGAAGATGCTACCCTTTGAACAATGTGCAAAGCTGAGGTCCCGACCACTGGCACTTACAAGTGTAAGGGTGTTATCTCTGATATGCTGGCCAAATTCCAAACTGTGTAATTAATTGCATCCTGCTTACTTTACAGATATCCCCTTAGCAGTTTCAGCAGGACCTGGTGTTCACATATTGTCCTTTATAGCTAGAGACGGATCCTGAGCCACTGTGTTCGGATTCAGATCTGGAAATGGACGTTTGCAGAGGTAAGAGACAATCAGGTCTGGTTTGGTGGTCTGGAGTGCTTGCAGTTTATTCTGTTGTGTACTGCTGCTGTGCACCATTAAATAGCCGCTAGGTTTCATGCCAACAGCAACTACATAACATTGAAAGCTGAAAAGGGAGATGCATATTACTGTTGTGTATAATGCAGTATTATTATTTGGTACACCAGAATTATTATTGTTTTAAACAGTGCTGTATATTTTTTAAAAATAACCGTCTCTGGTCATCTGTAACTCTCATCATTTTTGCCTTGTAAGATAAGAAAAAAAGCATAATCTTTAACCTTGAATTCTCAGCTTTTGCTGGTTTTGTGTTGCAATCCTAATTCTAAACATAGTGTTGGTACCTATATTTCTATACATATGCTTTCAAGTTCCTTCAAGTTGTAACATAATTGGACAAACCTTTCACCCACTGGTTTGAAAAAGCCTAATTTAATGGTGCGCATTGAATACTTTCAAGTGTTAAACAAGAAGAGTTCAAAGCCATGAACTATATCTTCTGTCACAGGATTGAAAATATTGCTAGCTGGATATTGGCCAAGGGCAGAACAGATAACATGAGAATCATAATTAGAGTTTTGTCAAGACAAACCTTTATTTATATGTATTTTAAAGTTTGAACTACTTAAAATCTGCAGGGGTGGTCAATCAGATTAATGTTACCTCTTTTTGATTTTGAGCTGCTGCTTGTATCTTCTAATGCCTGTAAATAAGAACAGATGTGTTGTTTCTCAAAAAGGTTTTGATTAGAGTTTTTCCAAACACCGTCTAGCTTTGTGTCTATTTTGCAGTTTTGAGAAGGCAGAATCTTTGTTACCTTGTCCAAGTATTATCAGAAATATAAACCTACTTCCATACCATAAAAAATACAGCTCTAATGTTGGTTTAAAAAGAAAATCAAGACGGCTTATAAAACAGATGTTCAAATGACTAGTAAGAAAAGCACCTAGCTTTTTTCAGCCAATATGAAGTGTTTAGACAAACAAATGAATGACCACAAATGGTTTATAAACATCCCAGTTACAGTTTCCACTGTCACTGACACAAGATTCTTAAGCAAGCATGAGCATTTATAAAAAAATAAGGGATAAGGATAGTAGGGGTATAGTCATATTGAATTTATTTTTTATCCACTGATAAGTGCAATGGCAGTGCACTGGCATTTCACTCTTGCAGTTACCTCATTTGTATCTACGTTGAATTTATCTTTCATTTGAATGCGGTTGATTTAAGATCTTTTAAAAAATCCCTAGTTTTCTGGCATGTCTGATCTTTTAGTGCTCAATTTCAATTCTATAATTTAGTATTTTTCATTATTGTTGATACATTTGCAACCATATTCTAATTTCACATGTTTACTTACACAATCTTCTAAACCCTGCCCCTTACTTTTATTAATGTTCGCAGGGCTATGTAAGCAATAATTTGTCATTATATAAAGCCTGACCCAAAGACTACTGAGCCCCCCCGGGAAGTTTTACAGTAATTTCAATGGGTCTTAGATCAGGTGCATGGGGCCAACATCTCAAGGGTTCGGCACCCATAATTGGGGTCAAATTTTTAAGCCCTCGTTTCTCACTTAGCACTTTTGGCCCTTATTTAAATGCCTACACACATTGTAATACTCATGAATATTTCAAAGGTTAAATTATTTCTGCATTCTTGGACCAATGAACCATCCCCCCGATCTATCAATATTTAAACAATGGCATTTTCCATCTTGTACCCTGGCCATTCTTTACAACTGCAAAATGAATACAGCTTCCCACAACATTTGACCTGTACATATGAAGAGATCAAGAACTAAACATAGCCAACTGAAGGAAGTTACATTCTGAAGACATGCAGTGATGCTTAAGATACACACTTTAGAGATTTCAGAGTAGCAGCCGTGTTAGTCTGTATTCGCAAAAAGAAAAGGAGTACTTGTGGCACCTTATAGACTAACAAATTTATTAGAGCATAAGCTTTCGTGAGCTACAGCTCACTTCATTGGAGCAGTCAGTATAGATAACATTAACTGTGTAGGAGAGCAAGCACTAGCACAGGGCCAGTAAGAACCCAGGAAAGAAAGACATTTGAGAGAAATCAATTACTGGTACAGAGCTAGGAGCCAACTATGAAAGACACATCATCAAGAGTGATCGGGCACTGATGGTATACACACCGTCTGTTGGGTCTCAGGGGGAAGTTTTACTAGTGTAAATTAATTTCTTTGTTTCTTGTGATAAATAAGTGGGTAATCTATAGGGTGGAGACAGCATGACAGCGAACATTCTAAAAACCTTCCTGGTAGTTGAAATAATAGAATCATAGGAATGTAGTACTAGGAAAGACCTCAAGAGGTAATCTAGTCCAGCCCCTTGCTCTGAGGCAAGATCTAATATACCGAGACCATCCATAACAGGTATTTGCCCAATCTATTCTTAAAAGCCTCCAATGGTGGGAATTCCCCAACCTCCCCTGGAAGCCTGTTCCAGAGTTTAACTATTCTTGTAGTTAGAAAGCTTTTCCTAATATCTAACGTAAATTTATCTTTCTGCCGATTACACCAATTACTTCTTGTTCTACTTTCAGTGGACTTGGAGAGCAATTGGTCATCAACTGCTCTATAACAGTCCTTAATTTATTGAAAACTGTTAACAGGTCCTCCTTTAGTCTTCTTTTCTGTAGACTAAACATGCCCAATTTTTTTAACCTTTTCTCATACATCAGGTTTTTCTAAATCTTTTATCATTTTTGTGGCTCTCCTCTGGACTCTTCCCAATTTGCCCATATCTTTCCTAGTGTGCGGCACCCGGCACTTGGCACTCTACGCTAGCTGAAGCCTCACTAATCCTGAGTAGAATGGGACAATTACCTCCCATGTCTTACATACGACACTCCTGTTAATAATTGCAGAATATTAGCCTATTTCACAACTATATCACATTCAATTTGTGATCCACTATAATGCCCAAATCCTTTTCTGCAGTTGTACTACCTAGCCAGTTATTCCATTTTATAATTGTGCATTTGATTTTTGCTTCCTTACTGTAGTACTTTGCACTTATCTTTATTGAAGTGGTCAGAGTCTGTCAAGGTTGTTTTCAATTCTAAGTTTGTCCTCCAAAGTGCTAGCAACCCCTCCCAACTTGGTGTCATAATCAACTTTTATAAGCATACTCTCCACCCGGTTGTCCAAGTCATTAATGAAAATATTAAATAGTATCAGACCCAGCATAGACCCCTGCGGGCCCCCATGAGATAGTTTCCCAGTTTGATAGCAAGTCATTGATAACTGTTCTTCAAGTATGATCTTCAAGCAATTATGCATCCATCTTATAGAAATTTTATCTAGACCACATTTTCCTAGTTTTCTTATGAGAATGTTAGGTGGTACATACTAAAGTCTTACTAAAATCAAGATATACCATGTCTACTGCTTCATTGCCTATCCACTAGGCTAGTAATTCTGTCAAAGTATGAAATAAGGTTGGTTTGGCATGACTTGTTCTTGACAATTCCATGCTGCCTATTCTTTATAGCCCTATTATCCTCTAGGTACTTACAAATTGAATGTTTAATAATTTGTTTCAGTATCTTTCCAGGTCTCAAAATTAGGCTGTCTGGTCTATAGCTCTCCACATCCTCTATTGTTCCTTTTTTAAAGAAACGTGCTACTTTTGCCTTCTCCAGTTCTCTGGTTCTCCACCTGTTCTCTATGATTTCTCAAAGATAATCGCAAACGGTTCCGCTATTACTTCAGCTCAATCACTCAATACCATAGGATGAATTTTATCACAAAGTAAAGGACCTACATCTTCCTTCATCTTTCTCTTACTCCTGATGTATTTAAAGAGACTCATTGCCTTTTATGCCCCTTATTAGGTGTAACTCATTTTGTGCTTTTAGCCTTCTGATTTTGTCCCAACATGTTTTTGCTATTCTTTGTACTCATCCTTAGCAATTTGTCCATGTTTCCATGTTTTCTAGGATTCCTTTTAAATTTTCACCTCACTAATGAGCTCCTAATGAATCCATATTGGACTTTTACTAGATGTCCTATCTTTTCCTAGCATCAGAATAGTTTGCTGTATCCTTGAGAAACTGCCAGCTCTTCTGAAGTCCTTTTTCCCTTACATTTTCTTCCCATGAAACTTTATCTGCAGTTATCTGAGTTTGTAAAGGCCGCATTTTTGAAGTCCATTGTCCTTATTCTGCTGTTTTCTTCTCATTTTACTCTGCCATTCTGCTGCTCTTATTCTATTGTTTTATGATTCCTTAGAATCATAAAATCTATCATTTCATGATCACTTTAACCCAAATCATCTTAAACTTTCAGATTCACATCAACTCTTCCCTGTAGTCAGAATCAAGTATAAAATGGCTGTTCCCCAGGTTACCTCCTCCACCTTCTGAAACAAGCGGTCACTGGTAGATTTGAAGAACTTATTGGACAATTTGTGTTTTGCCTTATTAATTTTCCAACAGATATTTAGGTAGTTAAAATTCCCCCATTACTACCTGATCTTGTGTTTTGGATATTTCTGTTATTTGTTCTAGAAATGTGTCATCCACCTCCATGGGCGGCGGATGAACCCCAGGCTTGGGGAGGCTAGCCTCTGGCCCAGACTACTCCTTCTTCCCAGGGCTGCACCCCTCCCCCCCGGAGCCCAGAGTCCCCCCCATCCCAGCAGCCAGCTCTCCCACATATTCACAGGCCAACTGAGTGCTCCCAGCCCTGGAACACCAGGCAGGTGAACGAGCATCATGCTCCCCCCACAGTCCCAGAGAAGCAGGCGGGTAAGTGGGAGGTACTTAAGTGGAGTCTCAGAGCACCGGGTGGGTGAGCGGATGGTACAACCTAGCTCCACATGGGTGGCACCCAGCCCCAGAGAGCTGGGACAGCAGGCAGTGTGGCCTCACTTCCGCAGCTCCGGAGCAAAGGCCAGCCCCTATTAGCTCCCCAGCCCTAGCCTGGAGCTCTGGCCACAGGGAGAAGAGCTCCCCACACCACAGCCCAGGAAACAGAAAAGGGCCTGAGGGCAGAGCCTGGGTGAAGCCATGCAAGGCTGTTTGAGGAGGTACAGCCTCCCTCTTCCTTCAACACCTGCTGCCCATATCCACCCCCTTATCCTGATTTGGTGGTCTAGGGTAGACCCCCTACCATAACATCATCCCCATTTCCCCCCTTTTATCTTCACACACTAAGTGTTTTTGTATTTTTCAAAAGTTGGGTGAAAAGAAGAAAAAATCACCACCAGGGGACAATCAAAGCAGTCCCTTCCTCTTTGGTTATGATTAACTGTCTCCATTTTATTCAGGATTCATGAAGTGTAGTTATTCTTGGAGTATCATTGATTTTATACTTCAGTTTTACTCAAGAGATATATTTTGCACTTTCTGCATTTATCACTAAAAATGAATTTGTGAACAGACAAAATAAAAATTAGTTTTAGCTATTTAAAGGACACTTTTAAAATTGGGCCATATCCTCAGCCATTGACTAGACGGGTCATACCAATTTACATCAGTTGAATAGCTGCCACCGAGGGCTCCATCTCAGATTCCAGACCTCATCCCCTAACTCAATTCCAGAAGTAAATGGTACTACCTGAGTGACAGGTGCTACTCAGTGTGAGTAAGGGTAGCAGAAATGGGACTTTAGTACTTTATGGGATGTTCAGAACAGAAGAAGGAAGAAGATAAGCTGTTTCACTCAAGTTGCCACAGCATATTTTGCTGCTAAATGTTAAAATGCCATAAAGATTCTTTATTTTCATTTAGTTTATTTAAGTTTATTGAATGGGGAAGGTCTGGTTTTATGATGAAAAAAGGCTGCAAATTGATAGAAATAGTTTTACCTACAGTTTTAATAAATGGCAGGGGATTTTTTTACTGAGACTAGAGGATGCAACGCTCTTACTTTTGCTTGATCTTCTATTTTTAACACCAGAAGCTTCCTTCCACTGATTACATGGAGTATATAGATATATATATATTTGCTTTAAATTTTGCAGAGCAAGGGCTTCTACTACCCAAGCTAAAGAATCAATTACCTTTTAATAGTTGGGGACTATGACAAGCCGTTCTGGTTCATTCAGTAGAGGGTAGTATGCATACATACTAGCCAGTTCATTAATATCACGATAGCCATACATGACCTATGGAAGCACGAGTGAAAAATGTCCCTTGTTGTCTGATACATCTGATCTTTTACTGGCCAATTTCAATTCTAGCTTTGAGTATTATTGTTTATACATTTGCTACCACAGTGTAATTTTTCATGTCTTCTTACACCATTTCTAAACCCAGCCCTCCACTTTTTTAACATTCACTGGAGTCCAGTGAATCAAATCAAATGAAGATATTTTTATTTGTTTGAGCATGCTGGTCACATAACTGGTCACAACTCCCTTAGTTGCTGTATGCAGGAAAGGCAGCTGTTAATGAAAATTGTCAAAGTGAGAAAAGAGACTTCTTGTGAGCACATTCCTGGGGAGCACACAGTGTGATTATAAAGGAGCAAAGCATGTACTTGTGGGCTGTTAAATGGTAAATACAAGCTTTTAAACCTATGTAACAGATTATTGTTTACAATCAGCCTTTTTGCTGTAGATAAATTGTAAATCTCTTCACCTTAAGTGCCTGTTTGAACTGTTCTCCCATCACATAGTTGTGCATTTGATGTTTGCCTTTTCGCATGTTCAAAGTAGAGATGGACTTCTTAAGAAAATAAGATCCCAAAACCCTCATATTTGGGGAATGTTTGGATCAGGAGCCAAAGCTGAACATGAGCACTGGAACCCATCTCTACTTGCCTTACTACACACATAGACTATAACTATACAAAATAAAAGTGTGTGTGTGTGTGTGTAACTTCACACAGCACCGTTCTTGTATTTCACTGTTCATGTATTTTGACATAATGGTTATATCTACATACCTTGCATAGTATAATTTGCATAAACCACTGTACATTTTCCTTTAACACAGTTACTCAACTACCAATTCAGCCAACGCATAAGACTTTGGGGTCTTTGAGTCTGGCCATCCTTGTTAATGTTCAAAACACTGTGCATACATACTTAAGTCCTGGCACTGGAACAAGGGGAGACAAGGGAGTCCCCAGCCCAGCTCTGGCTTCGCTGGGGGGCAGCGCCTCAGGGTGGAAGAAGAGAGGCAGGAGTGTGGCCATGGAGGGGGCGGGGCCTTGTGGCTCCCCACCTTTAGAAAGAATCTATTGTCCCTGACTTAAGTGTAGTATGTGTAATGATCTTGGGGTTCATTAAATAACAAAGTAGTGAATGAGAAAGGAATAACATTTTAATAAAACAAACTGGATGAACTGCTGCACAGGACCATGCAGTGTTCCCAACCCCCGCCTGCAGGGCACATCTCCAAATTCCTACACTCACAACACTGTGCCTTATGAGAGAGCATCTCCAAATCCAATCTTTCATAGATGTATCTCTACAGTATGCAGGGGAAGAAGAGGCTTTTAGTGCCTGTACATGCACTAAGTAGTTTATCACTTGTGTATGTGTTCGTGTGCATTTGCAAAATCATTGTAGAAAAATGATTTTATGGATGGAAGTGTTACATGTTTATAGCACATGCATTGCTTTTTGCACCAGAACTACATGCACAATAGACATGCAGACTTGAAAATGCTCACGTTAAGGCTGCATAGGGCCTACTCAATACTAGGTTTCTTAACCATGCTTATATTAAGGAAATAGTGTCTATATGAGTTAAACCTTATGAATCAGACATTTTTCTGACAAAACTGTTTTCGCAGGGAAAAGGTCTAGTGTTTGATTTCTTTCTTTCTTTCTTCCTTTCAATTGCAAATCTGTTTTTCATAATTTTTCATCTTTTTTTTTATTTTTTAAAAACATTTCTCCCCCAAACTGAAGCATTTTAACTAACCATATTCATGTTTGTTTGTTTCATAAAAAGAAAAATATTTTTGAAGGAAATTAAAAAAAACCAAAACCAACTGTCATTTTTCAACTACCTTTACATCCGAATCATTCAGATACTATGGTGATGGACACCATATAAGACAGAAACTTTTCATCAGTGGTAAATACACAAAGACTGTAACACAGACTTTGAAAACAAATGAATGGATTTAGATAAGGAAATCTAAAACACTTCTAATATGAAATTGGGATCTGTGATTTTAAAGAGACTAGAAACTGGTCACTAGATTATGCCTTATGGGAAAGTCTGAAAACAATTCTATTTAGAAAGAATTCTGCTCATATAGCATATTGCTTATCTGAGAAGGTCAGGGGCTAAAGTGTTCTTCCTTCATTTTTATTACCAGGGTGATCTGCATGAAAACAGGATCTGTATTCCTTAGGGATTTATTGATTCCATATGATTGATCTCTATGTAAAGTCTAATCTTCTGTATGTGACATTGTAGTTGGTTGCTGTGACGATGATGATAATGATGGGGGAGACAGAGGATTATGACTTTGTCTTGTAGGAATCCATCAGTTCCAGGTGCTTATTCCCAGCACAAAGAGCTTTTTTTCATGCAACTTGTCTTATAAAAAAAATACAGTATTTATTGTAAGAATAAAAAAAAATTCTACATCCTGTATTTGTTGTTTGAAGAGGCAGAGTGGATGTGGGAAGTGGAGCTGGGTGGGCCATGAGTAAGAGCAGAGCAGCAGCAGCAGAAGTGTGTCAGCACAAGACAGTATGGCTCAGGCCAGACCAGGAAGGGGAAATGTGTGCTGGGAAGCCCTTTAAAAGTTGCAGTAGCCAACCCCCTCACTGATCATCTTCCTGGTCTATTGAGCAGTAGATGGGTTGTTCAAGGGTACTGTAAGTGGGTAGGCATGTAGATGTTCCCCATAGCCTCACCTCAGGGCACTTGCACAAACTGAGACAAGTTGATAAGTTGTGACAAAAATGGAATGCTTTAATCAAGATGAGGCTGTATGAGATTTATATAATGTCATTAACCCTGTATTAGTCTCTAATTCTTTCTTTCCACAGCCCCACAACTCCTCTGGACTTCTTCTGCCAGTCATATGAAGCAAACATGTCTTTTTGGCTGATCACCATGAGTCTAAGTTCTTCGTGAGAGGCTAGAACTAGTTCAGAATACTGTGTCTACAAGTATTTGAAACTACTTCTTGTAGTATGCATTCTTGGCACTTTTCTATACTGAATTTCACTACTTTTGCATGGCTCTTTATTTTACCTGGTTTTGTTAGGTCTTTTGAGTTCTTCACAGTCTACCTTACTATTGAATGAGATCCAAATTTTGTGTAACCAGGTGGCAGTGTTTGCTCATTCACTCCCAGCCTCCACCTCATTACTAACGTGTCCAAGAACTGATTTCTGATGCACCCCACAATATTAACCCCTTTTTAATGTTGTGAACTGACTAAATCTAGCATACTCCAGTATTTAAAATGACCAGAAACATAAGCCTGTTTACCTGGTAGCTTTTAGACCCTTGTATAGTGGCACTTGAGCCAACTGCTATTGTAGGCATGAACAATTGTAAACCATGGTGTACGCAACCGTGCTGCATCTCTACCAGAAATTTGCATTGGTGCAGCTATATCAGTGTAGCTACATTACGGGTAATACTGAGGCTAGACAAGGCTGTAGTCCAGATTGTAATGAAAGCTCATCCATTTTCTTTAATTTAGCATCTCCACATGTTTTGTTTAATTAAAAATTAGGTCTAATGTGAAATCTAGTTAGCCTTATTTATCTGTAACCTATCAACACATCAAAAATATATATCTACTCCATGCTTTGGGCTGCATATTAATTTTGTTTATACATTTCACTGTTAATTGTTACAAAAAAGGCTTCAGAATACAAAATATGAGAGCATATGCTACAGCATGTTTGAAGGAGTATGAGAACCATGCATATGAGTTACAATGAATAATAAAATTTGGCTAATAATATTTTTCACACTAGCATCTTATTTCTTTTTGCTAGACTGTGTCTTAAGGTTTGGGTTTGTTTGTTTTTTTAATTTTGAAATAACAAACTAGAAAGTGTATTATTATTAAACATATTTATTATAGTTTCACTTAGGGACTAACTAATATCGGGGCCCCGTTGCACAGGTACTGCTAAACACAGAGTAGAAGAAAGTCCCTGACCTGAAGGGTTTATAATCTAATAGGCAAGACGGACACAGGAAGGAGGAAAAATCATACAAGCAGTGTGAACAACACAATGGTAGTAAATGTTATGTTCTGCAATATTTTACATGTAACAGCCTGGGGAAGCAAAATATCTTTGCTAGTTAACTTCTTAAAGCTTCACGAAAAATCAGAGTAAGTATGACAATAAAGGAAAATTTTTGTGTGAATGGAATTTTACGTTTGGTGTAGGTATGGGGCCTAATCCTGCAAATGCTGAATCATGTGAGTCGTTCCAGTGAATCCAGTAGGACTTCATAAAGGCTACTTGTATGTGAAAAAGTAGGCATGAACAGACCCTCAAGGGGCTGCCTCTCTGTTTTTATTTGGCTCACACTTTGTTTTTTAGAGATGGATAAAACTGTGCTAAGCATAATCATAAACACAGTATGATCTTTGTTTTATATTAACAGAACAACATCAAAAAACAAACTCAAAGTAAAGTCTTTATGAAATAACATGTGCTTCATCTGTGGTGGGTACAACAACTCTGGCGGCCTTTGCAGAATGCGGGAGTTGTTTAAAAGTGCAGCATGAAGAACACAGGTTATAACATCTACATCCAAGGGAGGGCTAAATACTGTTTAATTCAATTGGTGCAAACCCCGGCTTGCCCATCTCAACCTTTAGGGGTCAGCACCAGTGCAGTTACTCTCACTGCCAGCCACCAATTGCAGAATCAGAACTATGCTTGAGTGTAGACAAGGCTTAAAGAAGAACCTTTTCCCTGGAAATGCATTCTAGATTGTGAAGTGTAATTTACTTTGTTCCAATATTGCCAGCTCTATTTTATTGTGATTCTAGCAATTTTGGGGTGTTTTTAAGGAGCTCAGGAGAACAAGGTGAAAGGTGCCAACTCATGATTTATTCCTTATTCAAAATGTCTGCCATCTCCTATTACTGCCAATGGGGCTGAATCCAGAAAGATGGCTGCCATTACCCTACAGTCTACCTTCATTTGGAAGAGAAGCTGCCCTTAATAAAGTTGACTGCCGCATCTCATTGTTTTCAGTGAAACTGAAGCCATGCCGACAGACAAAATGACTGCCACTTTATGGTTCAAGGGTCTAGACAGGACTCAGGAATTATGAGGAGCAGCAGACACACCATGGAAAGTGAATAGGAAGAATGAGGAGCAGGAAGCTGCGGGAGTAGGAAGCAGATTTAAGAGTTGATGGGGAATGGGGTGCAGGGAGAGGTGGAAGGCTGAGGGGAGTGCAGAGAACAGTGATAACATGGAAGATGGAGGGGATAGGATGGCAGTTTCCACAGTACGGTGGGTAATGGGAGTCCATTCAGAGCAGCTGCAGTGTTGCCAACTCTCATGAATTGAATATGAGTCACAGGATTTTGGAGCCCACAGAAGCTGTCACGATGACGTGAGAAGCTCCTCCAATACTAGGATTTTTTTCAGTGCTGGGCACCTGGGCAGAGCTGTGTGCAAGAGCCTTGGGTCTAGGGACACAGATCTGAATTGCCACTGAGCCTTGCCTTCATGTATGCAGAAGAGAGGATCCTGGGCAACATGAGGTGGGGCAGTGGGGAGTAGTGGAAATGTTTCTACTGGGTCTCCTGAGAATATTAGAGAGTTTGAAAAAAATTCCTTGAACTGGGACAAAAGTCAATCTTGAACATTTTTGCAAACCCGCTTTTGTTGTTTTGGTTCAAATACCTCCTCGCCTTCCCAAGTTGGGCAGTCATAGGCAAAGAGGAATAGTTGCCCAGTGGAACCTGTTTTCCCCCACTATGCTGACTGGCACTCCAGCAAGGCTGGCACAAACAGTTTAGTGACTGTACTACCTTACCTGCTTCCTCCTCTCTCCCCCAGCTCCCTACCCTTAGTCCTCTGCCTTGCCACATAGGTCAAATCATTCTTACCCTTAGGTTACTATCCTGAACTACTTGTCCTGTCTTTACACACTGCAACTTCATGCTTCCTTAGAAACTCTCTGAGAGGATACTGAGGTCATCTGTTACATCATATACAATCCAGTCACCTTTCTGCTAATAGGATCAGTTTAGATCCCAGATCCTTTTATTTAGGAGACTGGACCAGTTGTCAATGGCCAAGCACATTCCTCCCATTTGACATCAACTCCCCTTTATTCTGAAAAGAGACAAGTGCCTTTAATTCCGCGAGACATTTAGCTACAGCCTTAACTTGGGGTTTGTCTCTCAGAAGTGAAAGTGCTTCAAAAGCACATGGCCGGGTGCTGCTTTTATCAGAGCTATTTTGAAGTTGAACATAAATTAATTAAACTGCATTGATAATCTGTAGCTGTCACGAATCCAACAGTAAGTAAATGTATTGAGCCTTCAGCACTCAGAAATAAACCATAGCTCACTTCATGCCAGTAAAACAATCAGCATGTTTCTAGGATGCTAACAAATGTTTTATGATGTTATTCATGACTGGTGCACCAGCAAGAGCGGTCCAACATTTCCTCCTAAATGGCCCACTCTCATTGCTTCATCACAGCCAAGCTTTTAAAGTGGTGGATTTGTAATTACAGCCTGTCTTTCTCTAGCGCTTTCCATCTGACTATTTCAAAATGCTTTAAAAATATTAAATCTCCCAATGCCTGTGTGGGGCAGGCGAGTATTTGAATTCCTGGGAAAACTCAAGAGGCACAATCCCGCTCCAAAATCCTGGCTGCACAGATGGAGCAAGTAAGTGTATGTGCCTTGAGATGGCACAGCCTGCTTTCCTCTCTGTGCCCAGCCAGCTCCACCGGCAAAGCCCTACTTCCTCCCCTCAGTGTTGGGATGGATTGTGCCTCCTGGAGCTCATGAATGGAGCAGTCCTAGCGCACAGGGGCTATGATTGTCCCTGGTCATTGTGCAGGGAAAAGTGAAAAGCTTCTGCCATCCTCTCCCTTTCCTCTATTCCCAATGCTAGCGCTAGGGACAACTTGGCCCAAAGAGTAACAGCTCATAGGGAAAGTATCCTGGTGCTAATGAATAGAGTCAAGCAGCAGAGAGAAGAGTGACTGCCCATAGGGAGGGAACAAAGCCATCATCAGGGATGTGGAAGAAGAGGTTAATTATACATTTGTAATAATTCCCAGATAAGTGTTTTAAATTAAACAAAAGGCACAATTCAAAATCACAGTGAGTCTATTATGCTAAAACCTGCAACTCTGCTTTGTTATGGGGCAGGGGAGGAGAGGTTCTGCCATTAACATGCTGAAGATGCCTATTTGCTTCAAACAGTGCGACACAAGGAGTGAAACTGGAGATAGTGTTTGCTTGTTGCTCACTCTTCCATTAGACCAGGAGGGCAACATTAGACTAACGTACAGGGGGAGGATGCAAGTCACAGAACTGAAAGGAAACAAGAGGACCAAGATATATGGTTCCCTTATTCTATTTTTCTAACCAAACTCGCTCATGCCAGATGAGTGAAACTGCCATGCCAGTGCAGGTTTCTAGTGATGTTGTGGATGTTTCCATGGTGTAAAACATCACCATATACATTAAGAACGTGATGCTTTTTTCCACTTGTGATAAAGCCCCATTTATTAGGATTTATTTTAAAAAATACTCCTGTTTTTTTTGTCTTTCTTTTCAGTAGCTGTCCTATGATTTTACATGGTTGTGAAAAGCCTTGAGACATCATGAGACATACAGTACATGCTGTGCTATCTCAATGCAAATCATTATTGGCCCCCATGCCTTTCATGTTGGATGGTCTGGCACTATAATTGCTTGGTTCCAATATTATCTGTCCCAGGGCTATCAATTCATTTTCAATTTCTCTACCTGTTGGGATAGCTCAGGTATCCCACCGAGTTTTGTCCTAGGCATCTACTACTTAATTTATTATGCTTCTAGCTGTGGAACACAGGCACCCTGAAGCATTTCTACAACCAGGGTTGTATTTGAGGGTTGCTTTTGTTTTCAGCTATTTTGGCTGGAAAATAGCTGAGTTTCCTTCCCCCCCCATGTAAACCTTATTGGGAGGCTAGTTGTTGTTGCACTGCATACATCTAAATTCTTTTAACTATTAGTTGGCCAGTAATAACTGCTGTGTTGGCCTATTGCCACTCTCCCATCTTTTTGTTCATTCGCTTAGCATGCAAAGAGCACCTGACAGAAAACCTTACAACGATTGCTTCCGAATAAATTCACCAACCTTTCCTGTTGCTAAGCTTGAAAATGACATTTCTGGTATGATAGAACTAAATGAGTTAAAGAATCCAATTTCTGCCTTCTGTTATATTTGCACAGCTCCCGTTGATTTCAAATGGCAGAAATTTATTCCCAAACAGAAAGGGAGAAAAACAAGATGGAATGGTAAGGAAACCAAAGTGAAAGAATACTCTCCCCTCCCTCGAAAGACCAAGGTCTGGCTCCTGAGCTCATGTTCTATGCACCATGGAATGGGGAATGGAGCAACGGCGGTACTGAACCACCTCTGATTCTGAGGACAGCCAGGAACTTGTTTGTACTCCAGCATAAGATGGGCCATTCCAAAAATTGCTCTTTTGTATTCCTGCCAATGAGCACAAAAGGCCTTCTAATAGTTAGGAATAGGTGAAGTTCAGAGGTATCCAGGCTACACTACTTTCCCCTCTGCCATGTCCCTTTTCTGCTGGTGATGTACACCTAGTATGAGACTGAGCAGACTTCCTTTATACAAGGGGAATCCCCAGGTAAAAAGGTTAAGGAGGGAGGGCAGTGTGTCTGATTGTGCACCACTGGAGCAATGCAAAACAGTCAGAGCAAGGCCAGAATCTGGTTTCTATTTCCTGCCTAGGAGCTAATCAGCCATGCATGGAGTGCGTACCAGTATGTTGTATAGGATGATTGCATTTTCTCATAAATTAAGTTGTAGGGTAATTACAACACAGATATTTAAATACAATTAAAGATGGGCAATATTTCCAACTGCACAAATTGCCTGAGAATATTTTGAATGGAAAGCAAACACATTGAAGTTTGACTCACTCTGGACTCACTCTATGAAGTCTGCCATAAATTGACAAAATACCTTTTGATATCTCCTCTAATATAAACTATTTTAGCAACACTGGATATAAATATCATGTCAAAATAGGATTTTTGTTTAATTTTTGGTGAGGGTGCGGGGAAGAGTAGATGCAGGATAAATGGTTTTGGGATTGGGTGTTCGGTACAGGATCAGGGAAATGGGAGCATGTTTTTCAAAAACACCAAGTAAGTAAACAAACAAACATAAACACCAATGCTTTGCAGATATGCCATAGTATCCAGGAAAGAAGAAAAACGTGTGACATCATGTTTAGGCCACCTGGAATTGTGAATCATTGTGTTACACCAGGTGTCTGCTAACTTGGTGTCATCTTTTATGCAGAGGCTAATGGAAGGAGAAATCATGTCTCATCCTACAAAAATCAAAGATTAAAGATGTATGAACACTATGTTCTTGGTGACATCTTCTCACCTCAGGCTGATGACATTACACCATTTTCTTTCTGGCAACTGCTGGCTCAGAAATGCATAATAAACTTGGGCATATGTGGAACATACTCTACCCCTGATTATATATGCACTCCTTAAAACTTATGGCATCTTTGTGTGTTCAGGACCAAACAATTCTGGTTAAGGTTCATTATTCAGGGTGAAATGAGTTGTTGGTCTCCTTGTGGGACTGTTATCTCTCACAGTTGCCATCTTTTTTGGCTATTTACACAGTGAATCAAAAGACTGAATGAGCCATGCAATTTGAATCCTCCCCCTCCCCCCATCCCTAGAGCTGGATACCTAGAGATGGGACATTCACAAGTGCCTAAGGAGCAAAATCACATTGAAAATCGATGGATTAATACTAACACCTAATACTTTGGGATCCACTGATGAAAAGCCCTACCTAACACTTTCCAAAGGAGGTCAATATCATTATCCTCATTTTAGAGTGGGGGGAAACTGAGGCACAAAGCGGGGACATGATCTGCCGAAGGTCACCCAACAGACCAGCCGCAGAGCCAGCAAAAGAACCCAGGTCTCCCATGTCCCATTTCAGTACTCTAGTTGTTAGGATGTTGGTGTTTCTAAGATTTCTTGTCTGTGGACAAAGAAAGTAAAATTAGCTTTAGCAGCAGGTCTCCTGTTTTTGAAATGCTTTAGTCAATTTTGTTTTTGATTTGTGTGATCTGAGATTGTTTGGGGTGGAAGGTCTAAGTGAGAGACAGAGTGAAAGCAGAGTTTAAATCTTTTAGTAAACTGCTTGTTCTGCTTTTTTCTGCTGGGGGGAAAAACAAAACAGAAAGATAAACGGCACAGCCATTACAGCTTGGCCTGAATCCAATCCCTGAGTTACATCTAGGCCTTTAACGCTGCCTAAGAAAGCCATTTTAAAGAAATACAGTTATTACATACATTAGTCCTTACATCCTTGGAGGTACATCCGTACTCTTCAGTCTTTCTGGATTACTTCAAATCTTTCCTGAAGGCTTTTAAATCCAGTGAAGACTGATCTAAGAGAATTCTTTAGGCAATCCTTCTCTTTCACTTGTTACATAATCAGAAAAGTTTTAAAAATAGGCAACAAATTAAAAACAAAAACTCTCCACACATTTAAGAACTGATCTTCAAAGCTACCATGAAGAAGGAATCTTACATAAGCAGAACATGCTGCTAGAATGTAGTAAGATTAACGTTTCAGATTCTATTCTCAAATAATTGATTTCTGAGCCCATGGGACCGATTTTCATCGGGTCTAAATTGGTGCAGCTCCATTGACTTCAGTGAAACTAGGGCAATTTTCACCAGCTGAGGTTATCACCTTATGTCTTGTTCTCAGCTGATGGTTTACCCAGCAAGATAGGTGTGCATGTCTTCAGTATGAAATTCCAAATTGTGGGTCTGGTACTGATCACATTTATACTAGTTTTTCACAATATACCTCAGCAGAATTGCTTCTGATGTGCATTGGTGTAACCTGAAAGCGACCTGTGCCCCTAAATTTGGAATTATTTGGGTTAGGATACTGTAACTCTGTCCATGAGGACAGATCTGAAATATGGTCAGAGATACTGTCCGCTATTTGATGATCTGAGGCGATGATGTGCCAAAACAGAACTCTTTATTCAATATTCTACAGCACGGTAAACATTGCCAAATTTGGTTAAAGCAAAAACCAATTCACAGCAATATTATGTAAGAGGATTACCCCAACAGACACTAAAACTGCTGTTCCCCAAATGATGACACTTGTAATGCCAACAAAACTGTTGCATTCCTCGTCCCCTGCTGTTGGAGCCACTGTGCATTTGACTTCTGAATCCTGGCCACTGTGTATTTGCCAGCTGTATAGCTTCTGTGCTTTGGCTTCTATATTTGATGTCCTTGTCAAGGGAGAAAGACAGTGAGAATGCCTGATGTTAACCTACTAAACCTATATAGTATGTGGTTAAAACAAGTGGTTCAAGACCAGTTCATTATGTTCACTCAGTTGAAGTGATAGATATAAACCATGCAGATAGCTCTTGGCATCTCTGTTGCATAATGCAGATTGTATACTTTAAAACTTGGGGCAGCTTGAGTGTGAACCACAACCCTTTTCTCAGTTTTTCCATTTATAATGAGCTGATCTCACCCCCAAAAAAGTCCATTGTTTTAAACATTAAATTTCAATTGGGTATAGTATTTTCTTTGCACATCTCCTGCTACAGACCCAATGAAAAAGATTTTCTCTCACCTGAAAGCTCTTCCCTTTTGCAGGAGGTATCACCTTAGTCATACTGGCACGTAGGAACTTGCTGTTGTGAAAAGAGTTTTCTTATTTGGGTGATTCCCACAGGAGGATTCTTGAAGCTGCATCTCTACTTGCAGGGGACAGGCCGTGGTCCTTCAATAAGATCAATGGAGGGACTCTGCATACTATGTACACCACACCGGCAAGTTATTCCCTAATTATTTAGGCCACAGATTGCTGCATCCATGCAAAGTTGAGAATTGAGGTTAATTGTGGAATAAAGGAACTGGCCTAGCAATCAATTTGGTTTCTAGATTATTATCAGAGAAAACATGCACCATAGTAACTTGACTTTTACTAGTTTTTACAGATAATGTTTAACTGTGTTAGTGTGAAGCTTTTCCCATAGTGGTTTATTTCACATGCAGTACAAAATAAACTGTTTTCCCCCCACTTCTGATAAATTACACAGCCCAAAGGTCAATAATAGTATCATGTATCACTAGTCACTTTCACTAGTCCAGTGCCTAAGGGCACATGTTTTAATGCAATCTGTCAACTCCTACTTAACAGATTTAGTACTTTTTTGTAATCCATTAATAGTTCAATTTTTAGATTTAGCTTGCTACCCAAATAACAGTGGGAAATTGATTGCCAGCTTAGTGGTTTGAGACTCGAACCAGATTGCTGAGCATGAATTACAGCCACAAAAATGGTAGTAAGATGCTGGAACTCAAGGTGATAAACAGGAAATGCTTTCTTCAGGTAAATTCAGGAGGAGGAGTTGTCATGCTCTGCAGACCTGACAAAGCCCTACCTGGCATGTCTGGAGTTCCACTACTGCAACATTACCAGAAAACATTGTTTAAAATGAAAGGGATAAGAAACAGAAGGCAGCAAAAAAGAAAATGGACAACTTTATTTAGCTGTGGATTTAAAAAACAAAAACAAATCCTTGAAGGGCCTGTTCCTGCATTCACTCAGGCCAAACTCCCACTGAACACATATAAATTAAACCTAGGTCGGGTGTGTGTAGTGCTATGCCCCTCAGAGGAGCTCTTCTCATTCCCCTCAGGTGATAACAAAACACAGCTCCAGCAGCAAGTCCTTCCCTTCTGAGGTAAAGCAGTTCCACCATAACCAGAAGCTGCATCATTCTGAGCTTCTGAGCAACCCAGATGGTTTTATCTTGTTTTTGGGATACCGACTATCCTTTCCCCATGTTTTATAGAAAACAACTGGGCCTGATTAGTTGATGAACATTAGCTGGCTTGACTGCTCAGACCCTCAGGATGAAATTCTGACCCCTTTAAAGTCAACAGCAAAACTCTCGACTTTAAAGGGAACAGGATTCCACTCTTAATTTTGTCATGCCTGTTTCTTAAATATTAAAGACAAGCAAGAAAAGGTGAATTTGTTCTTGAGTCTGACCCTTCTCTGGTGTCCTTACCTTCTGGTCCAAGGTCATCCTGAGACTTGTATGGTCAATACCCTCTGTCACAGAGCCTTAAATAAAAGGCATATAGTTGGTTTAGTAAGCCACTGGACTTTTTAACTTTGCTTCACAATTCAAAATTATTTCTAGATGTCAAGCACACCATTGGCAGTTAAATAGTAAACTAATTCATTAATGATATATAATACATATCGTACCCATCTCAAAGTAGTTATTCATGGTGAGTTTTGCATCCTGAGGAATAATAAATTATGGGTCTAAATAATTTACATTAGCCAATCAGAATGCCATCACTGACATATTTACTAGAATAAGGAATCTTCAAATTGGTCAATTGTTTATCCATTAAAGTGCTGTCATATATTTCAACTACTCTTACGAATAGCTGGGTTCAGGTGACAAATCCAATTTGCTCCCTAAATCTATAAAAATTTTGATATTCAGTAAAAGTATAGAAACTGAAAAGCCTTTGCATTCAGCACACAAATTACATCTGCAATTATCTGACATAACCAAAATAAAGTCACTGGTGAAAGAAAGTTGTCAGAGCATAAATATCTTGCTCTTAATGAATGTTACAACATTGCAACCATTTTTGTGGCTGATGAATAGCTTTACAATACTTTAAATTCTCTAGTGGTGGCAGACCATTATCCTGTAACAAACTTCTATTCTCACAGAAGACCTCTTAATTAGGCTATTATTTCAAAGTGTTACCTGACTATTAAAGGAAAGCTTACTTCATGTACATGTCTTTTGATAGTTGTTTGTTCATATGAAGTAGCTCCTCATCTTCATTTATTGTATTTTGCTACACCAAAGAACCCCATATTCAGAAAAGAGTCCTAAACTAAATTCAACATGTACAACTATAAACATCATAAGATATAAACATGGAGAGCCCTGTATATTTTGAATAAATTTACCGTTCTGTTGTCTGTGCCTATTTTAAAATATCCCCCCTCCCTGATTAAATCTGAGAAATTCTGAAGAATTCCTCTTTGGGTACTTAGCTTTAGAGAAATATTCTTTTCATTTTATTTAGTTTCTGGTCCTTGCCTGTTTATGGATTGCAAAGGGTAATTATGATCTGAAATGAAGTTCCTCCCAAGGGAAGGTAGTGCTGAAACAGATCTAAGAAAATTTTACCAGCTGTACAATTATTTTTTAATTTAGATATTGGGCCAGATCATCTGCTGGTATGAACCAGCATACCTCCATTGACAACTACTGTTATGATTTTCTTAGATCTGCTGCCATATTGCTGGACACTTTTTTATAGGGCAAGAAACCAAATATAGGGTCTATAATGAAACCAGTGTACAGTTTTAACTAGGGGGTCTTCATAGCAAGTGGGAGAGAGATTTGACAGATTTTAAAACTTCTTTTAAATGCCTTTGTTCATTCCTCTTATAATGGTCAGTATTTGTTGTTCTCTTTCTTTTCTCTTTCTGAGACAATAACAGGTATATTTTTTTAAGTAAATTGGTGAAAGAAGTTGTTTTCCAGTAATTGTGACATTTTATATACCAAAATAACTTTTCAGTTTGGGGTTTTTCTCCCCTCCTTTTGTGTTTCACAAGGTCACAGGAGCTCTTGTAGATTTCTTTTTTTTGTGAATCAATAAAAAAATAAAAGAGAGCTATTTACAGTAAAAATTGCTGCAATGAATGTCATTTGCCACTTATTTTATGCAATTGTGTGTTTTGTTCATTTAACTATTTTTCAGCTATTTCAGTGATTCACAGAGTCAGGTTTAAAATGTCTCTTGTGAGCTAATGGATTGGAGACTGCTGAAATTTAAGCTCTAACTACCACAATAGATGCGTAAAGCCAACATTTAGGTGCCCCAGGCATTCACAAAACCCCTGCTAAGCTTCCCTCTAAACTAAAATTCCTAGGCACCTGTTTCTGCCATTAGTCCCAAGGTGTCCTAATTTCTGGGTATGCCTAAAATTGCCTCAGTCCTGATACTGCCCAACAGCTCAGAGCCAAACTCATGTCTAAACCACGCAGGATTTAGAAACTGAATGTTCTTCTGCCTGCCTCGCTTTTGGGTCCAGTTCAGTAGCATGCCTAAAACCCCACAAGACAGCCACAGGAGATGGACATGCCCCACCACCCTTATAACCTTTAGCCCAGCGAGTAGGGCACTCACCCACAAGTGGGAGGCCTGGGTTCAGGCTCACCTCTGACCTGATGTGGAGAAGGGATTTGAACTTGGGTCTCCAACCTTTTAGATTGGGAGCTGCCAACATTTCCTCCTCAGTTTTCTGCCTCAGGCCCCTTTGTGAATCCCACCTATTGACTTCTCTTTGCACGATTGGGGCCTTAATCCATTATCTACAACCGTGGGTTTAACACCCCACAAAGTACTAATGTGACTCCACTGGGATAAAGATTTTTTTTCTTACACCTAGAAAATTCCAATGCACTAAATACTTCACAAACACCTAGTCAAATAAAGAATTGTTTTATCCCAAATCATAGGCACCCAACTCTGTGGGTGCTCCAGGCCTCAAGAACCCACAGAAAAAAATAGTAGATGCTCAGCACCCACCAGGCACAGCTGCTTGGCGGCGCCGATCAGCTGTGTGGTGGCTGGGGGAGGGGCTTGGGAGAGGGCGAAGAGCAGGCCTTGAAACATTTTAGGACCTTACTCCTTTCAGCTCTGAGTCATGGAAAACGTAACAATAATTTGCTTTGGAAATATCCCCAGTACAGCAGACATTGGGCAGCGAAGCCAATAAAACATGTCTCCTATGCCAGGAGATCTGGAGAACCCTGGAACCAGCTGCACTTGTGGCATCTTTAGGGTTGGGGCATAGCAGCTTGGTGAGATGCACGCACGCAGAGAGTCCTGAATTAATTTTATTAACACACACTGCCCAAAACCATGCAGTGACTTGCTGTAGCTAGAGAAGTGCTATTGGGAGGGGAGAACTCTGTTACTTATTCCAGTACATTACATCACCCAATCAGATGTCCAGCAGCTTTGAGAGAAAGAAAGGATATGTATCAAATTGGGGAAACATCAGGGCTAAGGAGCAGTCATTTTACACCATATGTTCCACTCAAAAACTAGGAGGAAATTCTATCCACATAACCAGTGATGTTAATAACACCGACTTTGCATTGCTCCTTCCACGTGGCACAGTAGCAGCTAATGACACTGTAATTTCTCAAAATCCATGCTGCCAGAGATATATAGAGGGACACCCTTCTACAAGGTTGTTGCTTTCATTTACATGGTATATGTAGTACCTTGCAGGGAATGTGGAGAGAGGACCACAGGTTCCAAGAAGGAAGCATTTGGAGGGGACAACAGGAAGATAGAGTCTATATGCACTTGGCTTGAATACCAGCTACAGCTGCACCAATTCTGTAAATAGCTCTCTTAATAGAGAGCCAGTTTAGTTTGGGAAACTTATTACACAGCATGTGGTAATGAAACAGTATGTTTTAGTTCCCTGACTGGAGGAGATTAAACTCCTCATTTCAGGTTAGCTCCGAGACTCTGAAGTAGAAATTGACTCTCCATGAATACCCTACAATGTTTGCATAAACCTGGCTGCTTCACTGAACATTCCTCCTGGCAAGCGTACTTGTTAGAATATTTTCAGGGAGTAAATACAAGCGAGCTTGAACACCCTAGAAGCAAGTTTGTTTAAAAATGCAAACAAATAATCCACAAAAGCCTTAATAATCCACCCAACTCTATCAGGGAGGACAAAATCTTGCTCTTCCAAGCTCGTAGGGTTGCCTAAAGGGTTCCTGAGCCAATCTGCCAGTACATTTCAGGATGGCTCATAGGTACTGAGGCAAAATGCTTAAAGTGCCTTACCAAAGGACAAAACCAGCAAACTCTCCTCAGTAGTCCCAGTTGCCAAAGGAAGTATATGAGTAGGAGGAGCAGAGACTTCTTCATACAGGCTGCCCTAGGGCTCTTCAACTACCATAGGATGTTGCCTAGGGGATGAGGCATATTAGCTAGTCCCCTAGTCAGCTTGGAATCCTGCTGTGCTTGTGCACTAGGAAGAGACATCCAAATGCACAAAGGAATTATATATTATGATGCAGAGCACAGAGAGAGACAGACAATGACACTGTAGCCTGGTGATTAGAGCTCTCCCCCAGGAGCTGGGAGACCCAGGATCCAGTCCTCCTGCTTCAATGACTTTTTCATTATTCCTACACAGTTCATAGGAGAAACTGAGGAAGCCTCCACATCAGAGTTTCCCAATGATTAGCACATTCATCTGAGAGGTGGAAGACCTCTGTTCAAATCTCTTCTCCTCCCAGGCAGTGGGGGTGCCTGAATCAGGTGTGTCTGTGTGTCTCCAGGTGAGTACCGTAATCACTGGGCAAAAGGTTCTGAGTGAGATCATTCCCCCTCACAGCAGTTCTGCATGAACTCACCTGAGGATCCCAATGTGGTCAGCATGCCCACCCATGAGTGCTATCTTCCCTGCTTTGTAAATCACTCTGAGGCTTAGGTGGGAGATCGGCATTTGGACACCTAGAGAGAGGCAACAGTGCACAAGCTCAGAGGCAGAAACATAGGTTTCTAGGGAACCTTTACCTCAAAAGCTTGGGAACCTCCATGGCTCTGCAAACATTCTGTGACTATGAGTGCTCCTGAAACTGGGACTTAGGCACCTAACTCCCTTTGTGCATCTAGGTCAGAGCCTTTTGCCTTCCTCTTCACAGCACACTCATGTGACTCAGGACATGATTTTGCCCTAAGACTGTAGATCTGTGCTCAGTGAATGAAGTTTTCCTTAAACTGTTATGGCCCTGCTCCAAATCCCACTGAAATCAATGAATCTTTTCACTGACATCAGTGAGCTTTGGATCAGACCTTAAAGGCTCTTGTGTCTACCCAGTAGGTATGATCTCATCATCCTCTCAAACCCAGGATTTTTGTTATTGTTTTGTAAAATAAGCAATACAGTGCAATTGTTTTGAAAACCATATTATTTTTACAGACACTTACAGCTATGGTTTTCTTCTTTGGGAAAACATAAGCCCTATTACAGAGACACAAATGCAGATATATGATTTAGTTGCATTTTGTCAAATTAAAAAGGCTCCTGACTACATTTACAAAGAGGAACTTTCCCTTCAGGAGAGAGACACTTGTGCCAAGCAATTCTTCACAGTTTAGCTTCAATTTATGTTTCATCATCTGCATTCGGTTTGCTGCTGCTGGTTTCCCTTTGTACTGTCACTTCCTTCTCTTTCATGAGATGGTGGTAAGGCTTGGGATTCTTGAGAGGGACATAAACTCCTGCCTCAATTGTCAGCAATAAAATGTTATTTGTTTATTTAAAATCCGACAACATGAGCCAATATCTCACTGGTGAATCTTGCCCACATGCTCAGGGTTCAGCTGATTGCCATATTTGGGGTTGGAAAGGAATTTTCCTCCAGGGCAGATTGGAAGATGCCCTGGGGGTTTTTCGCCTTCCTCTGTAGCATGGGGCACAGGTCACTGGCTGGAGGATTCTCTGCACCTTGAAGTCTTTAAACATGATTTGAGGACTTCAATTGCTCAGCATAGGTGAGAGGTTTATCGCAGGAGTGGGTGGGTGAGATTCTGTGGCCTGCATTGTGCAGGAGGTCAGACTAGATGATCATAATGGTCCCTTCTGACCTTAATATCTATGAATCTATGGATACAACAGCAACACACTCTGGCAGTTTTTAAAGAGCATTACCCTTTATCAGTTTTAGACACTGGATCTTTTTTTTTTTAAAATGCATCAATGAGAATAACTTAAGAAGTAAACAGATGAGAAGGCATCATTCTCTGAATGCAGACGATCTATACAGAACTTTTTTGATTCTGCAGTGCTAAACTGCGTAGCACTGAAAAATTAAATGTCTTACAGTAGGCCCAGGTCTACAAAGGTATTTAGGCTCCAAACATACATTGACAATCAACTTCAATTGTAATTAATGGAAGTTAGGAGCCTAAAACCTTTGGGGATCTGAGCCTTAGTTCCTGCAAGACCTTCATTTGTACCACTCCTGTTGGCATCATTTAACTTGCAGGATTGGGCCCATAAGATCACTCAGCAGAAACTATTTTAACCGTCAAAGGTTCCAGTCCTACAGTGAGCTCTGAATGGGTGCATCCCTCATTGTATGCTTGAGGTGTAAAAGAGCCAAATTCTTCCCTCACATGCATGTTTGGTTCCCACTGATTTCAATGGGATCCATGTCATAGTATCTAATTGTGTGAATTGTGCTCCTCTGATATTTTCATATAGCAGTATATTAGTAGAGGACACTCATTAGGCCTAGCCTATATTTATGGAATATAACCTCAAGCATATTAATCAACCAGAGGAAGAGGAAATGAGCAATAAATGACTAATACATGGTAGCCTTCCCAAAACCTTGGATGACAATTTTCATGCACCAAATGTTATTAATACATGCTAGAGCTGGTTGCTCAAAATATAGCAAAGCTATTTCAAAAGAGGCCCTTTTTCTTTAATTGAAGTGCAGGATAGGTGCTAAATTCATATTTTACATCTTATAGTGTTTCACTGAAAGTATCTTTGATTGAGCCAATTCCTTTAGTTCCTATTCTCAAGATGAAGAATCTTGCCAATTATTCTGCACATACCCAAGACTGGATTGACTTTAAATTTAATAGCTGCAAAATATCTCACTATTGACTACTGAACTATTTTTTTCTTCTAAATGTATTTAGAAAGGAGAATAAAAAGTAAAATTGCTTCAGAAAAGATTAACTGTGCCTCAAAGAGTAATAGGAATCTTAAGAGAGATTCTTAACTTGAGGGTAGTAAGAAATTGCACCTTTGCCACTAGACCCCTCACTTGTGGAATCCCACAAAAATCAACTTCCACTCTTTCTTCTACATCTATATGCAGCTACTTAGTGACCTGGTCAGATGACATGGACTCCATTGCTGACAATATGCAGATAACACACAGCTTCCCTCACTCAGTCTCATAAAATTGGCTACAAGACTCATTCCCATCCTGGCATCACCTCATCTGATTGATAGCAATGCCAATATATGTAAACACAAAACCATCAACTTTTAGAAAACTTCAACTGCAAATACTGCAAAACGTCTCTTTTGCAACACAGGCTACTGGAAGCACAACAAATCTGTCCTCTACTTTATACACTGGCTTCCCAGGCATTGAGTCAAGTTCAAAGTCCTTATCTTCAAGGTACTAAATGGCCTGGGTCCATGTTATCTGAAAGCTCATCTAACGTTCTGTGATGAAGACCGTAACTGACAACTCCACTCCTTGGACATAATGGAACTTTTTACCAGAGGGATAAAGTTCATCTTTGAAGGAGACAATAATAATTCTCTGTACTAACTCAGAGCCCTCCCCATCTAGTGTCCCATCACCAGCCATTTGAGATATTTGATGCTAGCAGTCGCAAATTGGCTACATGCCATTGTAGGCAGTCACATCATAACATCCCCTCCATAAACTTATCAAGCTCAGTCTTGAAGCCAGTTAGGGTTTTTTTTTCTCCACTGCCCCTAGAAGGCTGATCCAGAACTTCACTCCTCTGATTGTTAGAAACCTTCTTCTAATTTCAAGCCTAAACTTGTTGATGGACAGTTTATATCCATTTGTTCTTGTATCCACATTGGTGCTTAACTTAAATACAGGGAGGGAGAGGAATTATTTATCTCTCTGATGTATTTATAGAGAACAATCATATCTCCCCTCAGCCTTCTTTTGGTTAGGATAAACAAGCCCAGCTCTTTGAATCTCCTCTTATAAGTTAGGTTTTCCATTCCTCTGATCATCCTAATAGCCCTTCTCTGCACCAGTTCCAGTTTGAACTCATCTTAAACATGGGAGACCAGAATGGCACACATTATTCCAGATGAGGTATCACCTGTGCCTTTCCTTGTCTCTACCGGAAATACCTTGCCTCATGCATCCTGGGAGTGCACTAACATTTTTCACGGCCACATCACATTGGCAACTCATAGTCATCCTATGATCAGCCAATACACAAAGGTCTTTTTCCTCCTCTGTCCAGTTCAGGTGCCTAGAATTTCAAGAAGAATGTTGACAAATTGGAAAGAGGTCAGAGAAGCATCACAAGAGTTATTAAAGGACAAGAAAACATGCTTTATAATGCTAGACTCAAAGAGCTCAATCTATTTAGCGTAACAAGGTTAAGGGGTTACTTGACTACAGTCTATAAGTATCTATATGAGGAACAAATAATTAATAAGGGGCTCTTCTAGCAGAGGGACGTATAACACAATCCAACAGCTGGAAGTTAAAGCAAGACAAATTCAGACTGGCATAACATTTTTGGCCGTCAGAGTAAATAACCACTGGAACAAATTACTAAATCTCATGGTGGATTCTTCATCACTGACCATTTTTAAATCAAGATTAGATGTTTTCTTGGGGAAACATTAGGACCTGTATTATACAGGAGGTCTGCCTAGATGATCACAATGATCCCTTCTGGCCTTGGAATCTATGAATCTGTGGAATCATATTGCTTAACACACTTCTGGAAGCACTCAGGTACGATGAGGATGGTATAAGATTCAATAGAGAATGCAAAATAATAGAAAAGGAGCACTTGTGGCTAAGTAGTACTAAGGAGTACTTAGAGACTAATTGGAATTAATTTGCAAACTGGATACAATTAATTTAGGCTTGAATAGAGACTGGGAATGGATGGGTCATTACACAAAGTAAAACTATTTCCCTGTGTTATTGCCCCCTCCCCCCCCCCCCCCCCGTTCCTCAGACATTCTTGTCAACTGCTGGAAATCAACTTGATTATCACCACAAAAGGTTTTCTTCCTCCCCCGCCTTCCTGCTAATAGCTCATCTTAAGTGATCACTCTCCTTACAGTGTGTATGATAAAACCCATTGTTTCATGTTCTCTGTGTGTGTATATAAATCTCCCCACTGTATTTTCCACTGAATGCATCCGATGAAGTGAGCTATAGCTCATGAAAGCTTATGCTCAAATAAATTTGTTAGTCTCTAAGGTGCCACAAGTACTCCTTTTTTTTTTTTTTTTTTTTGCAAATACAGACTAACACGGCTGCTACTCTGAAACCTGTCAAAATAATAAATTGGATCTTAACTTAAAATTAAAAACAAGGACATGGGCCCAATGCATATCAGTGTGCTCCAGTGAAGTGAATCAGATTTTATCAGATGTGTTTAGTAGGCCATATACGACTAATGACTAAAGGAGATTTTTTAATTGGCTCAAGTGGCAGAAGAACCCACATCCTTCTTCTCCAAAACTGAAAGCTTCAATCACCATTGATCCAAAGAGTTATGAGTAGTTATGGTGTCTACCACCATGAAATCCTTGGTAGCCATATAATAATTGCTCTTATCTTTGGAAATCCAAATGTCTTTTCAGGGTGAGGAACAATAATTTAATCCTGATCCAAATTTCACGTTACAGGTCTTTTCCTCTAGTGAGCAGATATGGTACATCCTGAAAACCGGGGATGCTTGGATTTGGATCTATGTTTGGGACTGAACTATATAGATCAGGCCTATCGCTAATTTAAACTGAGATCAATGGGAATTTCATGCACATATGCTAGCGATGAATTTAGCCAAGGATCTGTATCTCTCTCTATGCCAGGATGGGATATATTTTTCTAGCAAAAAATAAAATGAAACAGTTAATGGATAGATAAGAATGCTTTCAAAATAACTTGTGACAGCCTGGTCAATGTACAACAGAGACAGAAAAACAAAGCTTAGCAGAGCCATATACAAGGACAGAGTTAAACAAGCCTGATCGTCTCCTGTGCCCTTGTTCTCTCATTGTTGCCTCTTTCAGACATTCCCCTTTAATTCTCAGTTAAAGCAGAAAGCAAATGAAAATCTCACTAAACTGTTTTTGCTGAGCCTTTGGAAAAATTAAGGAAGATACTCAAGAGCTCTTTATTTAAGAAAGTGTTTCATTTAGAAAGTGACAGTTCACCTCCAAAAGTATATAGATAATACACTGAGTGAGACTGGCTCATGTGGCTACCAATGAAAGTGCTATTAATTACATTTCTCTCTGCCTTCTTGCAATGGTTTCCTCCTTTCATTCATTATTCTTTGTAAGTACAGTGAGCTTGATTTCAATGAGAATTTTTCCTACATGTAGCCTGTAGGATCACACTTTTTATACAGTAGATGTACCTTTCATTATAATGAGCATAACAAAAGAGTCAATATAAGATACTGCTGATATTCTGAACATGGTTCACTTCAGAAATCTTTGCAAAGCTTGCCTGGGTTTGCATTTGGAGATCAGTCCTAAAATCTTCAAGACCAAGAAATCAAACTCAAACTGCTGAAGAATACCACATGAAAAAAGGAAAGCACAAAGAGGGAAGATTAGCTTCAATGGGAATTTTGCACAAGTAGGGAGCACAGGGTCAGGATTTGAAGGGTCCTTTCATTGTATTAAATAAACCCAAGAATCATCGACTTTGCAACCCATCTAATCTATACACCTTACTATGAACAGCAGCTTAAAAAACAATGTGAATAATAATGTTTTATATGAAGATTATATAAGATTTTGGTGTAACCATATATATGAACTGAAACTACTAGCATTCCAGTTTCTACTAGACCCACTATTGTAAATTGTTGGCCAGATCCTCAGCTGGTATAAATGAGCATTGTTCCTTTGAGTGAAATGGGGCTACTCTAGTTGACAACAGATAAGGATCTGGTCCATAGCACTGAAGCACTTTGTTTAAGTCCTAACAGTGGGGGGGTGAATTCAGCTCCTAAATTAAGATTCTTTAAAGATCAAAGGTTATAGTTTGTGCAGTTAGTTTGAGGCACTGATCTAGATGGCACTTTGATGCTTTTTTTCTCTCATAAACACCATTTACTATCGAGTGCCAGTAACATTAAGATTATAAGACAATGTGTCATATAAAGATATTTACTGGGCCTCTGTCTTAAGCTTTCTTCTGAGTTTTCTGGTGGAGGAAACAAACATTAAAACAGACCCACAACTCCATAAATTCTAAAGCTTTTGATTTTATTTTTAGTAGCCTATTAATATCTTCCCCACAGCAACTGCTTTGACATAAATTAAGAAAAAGAGGTCCCCTATTAGTAAAACAAGATACAGTCACAAGGGTTCAGGTCTGCACTTATATATATTGTAAGCATGATGCATATAAAATAGATCTGCACAGGCTCTGTTAAAGCAAATTCTTCCAAGTCCTTCCAGCAGGGTAGGAATTAAAGACTCAATCCTGCAAAGTGCTCAACACTCCTGTAAAATCAATGGGTTCTCCTTATGCACAGCATCTTGCAGGATTGCACCCTAATAAGTAATTTTCCTCCCTTTCAAGTGAAGACAATTCTAATCAGTTGTCACTGAATTAAGAGACTTTTACAGATGATTTGTGTCTGGTTAATTCTTTAAGTGTCAGATACAAGCACATCTAACTCATTGTCAAAGTATAAAGGCCATTAAATGTTATCAATAAAAAAGGGCTCAAGGGTAGTACTGCCTAGCATGACATCATTTTAGTATGTCTCTGTACCCTATGAGCTTTGTTATATAATATTAGTATAGGACAATTAATGCAGTGCTCCTAGAAAAGGCTCATAAATTATGACAAACCATAGACTGCAGGGTTTTTAATTGTGCATTAAATTCATTTCATGTCTCATCCATCAAAAAAGAAGTACATTCTAACAAACTTGATTATGAATTTTAAGTTTGAAAGTCACCAAATGGAATGGTAACAATGGGATGCTTGAGTCGGGGTCCTCAAGGTGCTAGCCACCAAATTTCAGGAGGAGCTATTGTGTAAATGGCTGAGATTTTAAAAAAATGATTCCTAAAGTTAGGCTCCCAAATCCAAATTTAGACATGTAAATAATTGGTATGTGATTTTCAAAAGAGCTGTGCTCGTAGTCTCTCCTCCTGCTGGTCGCTCAGGATTTTTGAAAATCTGGCCACTTCATTTAGGGAGAGAAATGCGTATCCTATGGAAATCAATGGCAAAATTCCCCATTGACTTCAGTGGGCCAGGATTTCACCCAGGTAGTCTAAATATTGACAAAGGAGTTTGGGAAGCTAAAGGTCAACATTGAATTTTCCCTTGGGGTGTTCCACCAATTCTTAGATGCAGCATTACATGTGTTCAGCAGAGCAAGATGTGAAGGCTGAGATGATTGCAGGGAAAGTGTAGTGGCTCTATGGTGCACATTTATACCCAATGCAGAGGAGGAACCAGTGGAACTGGATTACTGTAGCAATGTTGATGACATAGCTTGTGGACATATTTCAGGGTATGCTGGTTCTGAAGTTATGAATTGCCTTCAGTGTCAGCATCACTGGGCATCTCTCAGGTAGCAAGACCTCAAATCACGTATAGTGGGACTTTCAAAAGGGCCTAGGGCCTAACTCCCACTGAAATCAGTGGGAGTTAGGTGATTAGGTGCTTTAGAAAACCCACGATTAGCACTTTGTAGATCAAAATGGGCACCCTGAACTCCCCCTAGATTTAGGGATTTGTATTCTCCTGTTACAAAGGGGTGAAGGAAAAAAAAACAGCATTTAGAATTTAAGCGATGGATTGTTCTGAAGCTGGCTAATTCTCCTCCATTTTTGCTTGCACAAATACATTTGGTTCTGAAAATGTTAAAAATGATGACTGAAGCTTCAAAAGGCCCAACTTCTCTGCTCCTTTTGTAAAACTATTACATGGGAAAAAACCCATACCCATTTATTTGAATCTTGAATGGCAAACAATAAAATCTTCCTACATCCATGCAGTGACAAAGATATAAAATCTAATCTGATATAAATGGTGAAATATACCGTGTAAATGTGCATTACTTTATGGTACAGCTGTGCATTTAGTGAAATATAGATAAGTTCCTAATAAAAAATTCAAATTATAGTGAAAAAAATACTCAGACATGACCATCAATCCACCAGTTTTTTAGGTAATCCTGAAATTTGGAGGTAGCTTCTCCTTTGTCTCCCTCTGTAACTTAATTTTGTTGTTGTTGGTGGTGGTGGTGGTGTTTGTTTGTTTGTTTGGTGTTTTTTAGGGTCAACTTAGAAAATAGCCTGATGAACTTAATGAAGAATTCTGCTTTGTATCATTTGACAAAATTGATCTGTGGTCCTGATAACTGTTCCTGTTAATTCTCTTAGCTTAGAAACCCAATTGGAAACTTTTTCATGCTGTCTTTATTACTTTTTAATGATCTGGGACAAAAAAGGTTGGGAGAGCACTAAACTGCGTAAACCAAAACTACTTGTTTTGCCTCTGAAATATCATATGTGACTGTAGAAGAGCATCTGTAATAATGGAGATTTGGTTTGGCTTGACAATTTCATCAATATGTTATTTATTTGTATTAACATAGTGCCTAGGAGCTAGGTGATGTACAAACACAGAACAAAAAGAAGGTTCCTGCCCCAAGTTACCTACAATGTAAGTATGTTGACTTATAAACAACTAAGGACTTGTCAATAGGGCAAGTATTGGTGCAGCAAGCCAGGGAGTGAAACTACAGCTCATTTGCTTACTATACTGTAAAGTCTCATGGGAACCCTGCTACAGGTCACTGAAAGTCCCGGAGTGCAGTTTGGCATACCATGATGTCAAGCAATGGTTCATCAAGCCACATTCTGGGATATTCAGTGAATTGTAGCAGTGTCCACATGAGACATTATTGTGCAATAAGCTGGTGTGCTGTAATTTCCCACCATGGCTTGAGGCATAGTAACTTGCCCTGTAGACAAGTCCTACGTTAAGGCGCCTTTTGCACATATGATGTTATGATATGAGTTTCCATATTATAATTAAAGGAGGGGAAATTTTACTGGTAAAGATATCTAAGAATGTGAAATATTTGTGGATGAACATAGAAAACACTATGATTGTCTATGATAATAAAATCTGAATATAAACCTTTCTTACTGGCTGAGCTAATAATATTAATTTCCTTGCAGTTTTGTTGTAATACATTATTTAATCTGGACATGGCTTTTCACTGAAACACTTTTGTTTCATCTCTATTGCATTTAACATAACTGAGTGAATTTTTAGGTAAGATTAATTTGATTTGACAGAGTAAATTAGCAACCAGTTCAGCACCAAACTCTATAAAAGCACCCAACAAGGTAACATTTTTAAAGTAGAATAAATGTAACCACTCTTCCAGTTTGCCAACAGCAAAGATACCATTCTCCTTGTTAAATATAAATTGCTTTATTCACTTAGGAAGAGGATAGAAGAGTAAAAGCTCTGTATTAAAAGATATAATGAGATTGATTCTGCATTCTGGGAATGAAAACATATGACATTTAAAAGTTGGCTATATCAAGGATAATGAGTGATTAAGATGAACACCAACAAAAATAGAACAAGTTGGATTAATGGCAAGAAATATGTGAATCATGTAAAAATTAATGCATTGTCAGAGGGCTGGGGAAATCCACTGGTTTATGAGGTGTCTGTCTATCATTAGTTGTAGTTTTGGGCCTGATCCATCATGGAGTTTTACTCTTCATATTAAGCTAACCGCTAGAAGATCAGGCAAGCCAGATAAACACTAAGAGCTCTGGCATGGTTACAATCTCCTTCTCACTGATATGTAGAATCTTAAGCAATTTTAGTACAACCGTATAGAAACTCAGTCTCAATAACTGTCAAAAATATATTAGATTTTCTTAAATACTAGAGTAAATCTGACAGTATCTCTATTTTTCAGATCTGAGTGACCAATGGATAATTTAATGGCTGGCAAGGAAAGGACATTTAGTTGGAGCTAAGGCAAATATTCTAATTTTTTTACCAAACTGGCAAAAACCTTTATAAAACTCATTATTTTCTTTTGAAAAAATGGCATCTTGTTGCAAGATAGCTATACAACTAAATTTTCATTCCGCAAGGTACTTAAGCACATGCCTACATTTATGGATTTCAGTGGAACTGTCCCCATGCTTAAAGTGAGACACATATTTAGTCCCAATCAAAAATATTTAAGTGATTAAAAGTGTTTTATTCCATTTTGAGAAAAACTGATTTGATCTGTCTCTGATCTTTCTAAAGGGAATGTCATCAAAGAATGCAAGCAATGATTCTGATAATGTCAAATCATGTTAGTGACATTTTTGGCAGATTTAAAAATGTTGCTGACTTTTAAAAAGGGTAAAGTTCACAATACCACAAAACAACACCAAATACAAGCACCACATTTGCTTTCTATTAGTCATGGGGAAAACAATTTGAACAAAATAGGAACCAACCTGAACTGATTCGCAAAAGTTTGAAATGGTTCTGAATTGAACTTTCCTGGATTCCAAATGTTCAGAAATTGTATTTCATTGTTCATCTTCATACACAATTGAACTTCTTGGTTGCAACCAGAAGCTTAAGTGCCAAAATGCTTTGAGAGTTCATACTGGGAGTTGTGCCAACCAAACTAGAAGCAGAGAATGTTAGTAATCACATAAGAGTCTACTCTCATGAGATTTCCTACCTCTTTCACAGACCCAAAAACTCTGGAGATTTCAGACAGCATTTACATAGGTATTCTTACTTTAGTTGCTTACCTGAAGTGAACTTCCAAATCATGCGAATTAGCCCTTCACTACTTTCCATGAGTCATTTCCCAAAACCGCCAGAGATGTTTCAACTTACAGTATCAACTTGTATACGAGTGGCATTGATATCACACTTTAACAGTCTACAAGGGCTGGTACAGATTCCCTTAAAAATAATATTTTGCAATTTCACAATACAGCTTGGTAACAAAAAAATTCTTGCCTTCAGAGAAACTAATGTATTTACAACATTTATTGAAATTAGTCTACCACAAAACACCAAATGAATTGCAGCAGCTTGATTTCACTGGGTCCTAATTTTAATCTAATTTTCTGGCTGGGTGTGATTGAGAAATAAGGTCAAGTAACTGCCTCAATCTCACCAAATGTGTATTTGATGTTACATATACATAGACATGTACAGAGAAATATAAATTATAAACCTGTGTTTCAAACATTTGTCAAACTTCCTCAACCAAGTCTTTTGGCTGCTTTCTCGAGCCTATTAACATCACCTCCACCCCAACACCACCACATACCATGAAGTCAGGGAGCTTTCCATTCTTAGGGTCTCTGTGCTTTTTGGGATGAGGTAGTGAAGCCTTAAGAAAACTCACTGATATTGAGGCCACCAGAAAAGTATCAAAGTAAAACCTCCCTCTCTGTTCCTGTGTCAGTTGGCAGGATTCAGGGAATAGGTAATAATAAATAACATGCCCAGGAGGTCAGAAGCAACTGGAGATCATCAGGCAGACTAGTCAGATGGTGAACAGCCCACTTTCCATTTAGGGCATGTGAGGAGCTCTATAAGCTTGTTCACCGGTGTCACTAATGTCACTCTCAAGAACTTGCTCATGTGATGAGAATTCTGATCCTGATGAATCATCTCTGAGCCTGAGGAATCATTTGAAGTAATTATCTGTGAGTTCTAAATGTCCAGCCAATCACAAGCAAGAGTCTAGCCAGGTGACCCCCCCCCCCAAGTCAGGTATATGATCTCCTAATGAAAGCAGCTACACCAGTCTGCTCAACATTGCTACCTTGTTGGGGATTCTCCCTGCTATCTGGCAGTTCTGACAGACTGTTCTTAATCCTGCTCCAGCTCCCGCTCAAAATACTGCTGATTACCTGGCTGTCCAGGCAGCTCACTACATACTGTCAGTGGGAAGGACAGAGTCAAAGAATGAAGTAATTTAAAAAAAAAGTCGTAAAAAGAGGTTGCTCTAGAAAAGACAATGACACAAAGATGTGATGATCAATAGTAAAGGGGGAATTCAGTTTTCCAAGAACAATGCAGAATTTTAAAAAAATCCTATGCTGATGTCTTCATAAATAAAACCTTGAACAGTCAAAGAAAAACTAAAAACATGTTTATGGACAATTCTCAGGGTATTTTTTCTCCTTCAAAAAATAACTAAGCAGATGAGGAGAATATATTGCTAATTAATTACCCAAGAGGTCATCATTACATTTTGGTCTTGCAGTGAGATAGACTTCACTCATTAACCTGTCATGATGATAAAAGGCCATTCATCACAATTTCTACCGTTGTGTCAAGAATCAGGTCCTACCAAGAAGATATATGTCCATCAGTGTCATGATCTTCTAGTTAGACAATCCATCATTTTGAATGGCACAAAAAATAGTCTTATCACTGTCTGTTGCTTCACAAAATAGGTACCTAATTCCATGAAAGGATACGTAAAGAAGAGACCTATTTTCAGACCAAGTAGTAAGTGAACCTCTAAAAGACTACGGCATAATTAAAATAAAGAATATGGATTTGTAATCTGAGATGATTACTAATTTCGCTGAAGACTTGAGAAAGTAATAGAGTTGGTGGGCCAAACTGAGTGGCTTTCCTTCATGGATTTATTGTGCTCAGATTAAGGAAAGTCTGAGGTACAGTTACACACACACACACACACACACACACACACACACACACACACTTTTAATCTAATTTACCAAAGCATCTAGTAAAATATATTATTAAAGTTGAAAAAATAAAGGCCCAGAACCTCTTCTTCATTCTAATAGCATACCTATCATAGCATACATATAAGCAAGACACAAGAAGTAATTCTTCTGCTCTACTCTGTGCTGATTAGGTCTCCGCTAGAGTATTGTGTCGAGTTCTGGGCACTACATTTCAGGAAGGATGTGTACAAATTGGAGAAAATCCGGAGAAGAGCCATAAAAATGATTAAAGGTCTAGAAAACATGATCTATGAGGAAAGACTGAAAAAATTGGGTTTGTTTAGTCTGGAAAAGAGAAGACTGAGGGGGGACATAATAACAGTTTTCAAGTATGTAAAAGATTGTTACAAGGAGGAGGGAGAAAAATTGTTTTTCTTAATCTCTGAGGACAGGACAAGAAGTATGGTTTTACATTGCAGCAAGGGAAGTTTAAGTTGGACATTAGGAAAAACTTCCTGTCAGGGTGGTTAAGCACTGGAATAAATTGCCTAGGGAGGTTTTTGAATCTCCATCATCGCAGATTTTTAAGAGCAGACACCTGTCAGGAATGGTCTAGATCAGTGGTGGGCAACCTGCGGCATGCGGCCCATCAGGATAATCCGCTGGCGGGCTGCCAGACAGTTTGTTTACATTTTCACAGCTGTTCGCAGCTCCCAGTGGCCACAGTTCGCCTTTCCCAGACAATGGGAGTGGCGGGAAGCGGTGGCCAGAACATCCCAGTGGCAAATGTCTGATCATAAAAATGCATTTAAGGTAATAAGGTGTATGATATTTGCTCCCAAAGCAGACCAATCTGCCAAATCTTCAGCTGGTTTAAATTGGCATAGCTCTATGGACATCAGAGGAGCTATAGTAGAGTCAGAAAACTGAGAGTACTTATAGAGGCAATAAAACATTCTAGGAGAAGTAATGAAAATATACTAGACTTTAATGCATCAATTATAAATTGGTTGAATGGTGCATTGGGGTATTATTATTGCTAATCTACATGATTTCTTATTAGAACAACTCATTTTTGAATACAGAAGTCCGTCCTGGAATGTGTTTGTGAAAATTCTACAGAACTACAATATTCCCAGGTAAAAGAGCTATTGGTGTGAACACAGTCTGATGTGAGTAATTTATCTTTATTTATGAAGTAAGTTTTTAATCTAAAAAACAAAACAAATTGAAATTACATCCTGACTATGGAGCTACCATAATTATATTGATTTATTTTAATGTATGAAGAGTAGAAATAGTGATAAAATCCAGCAATATCATGCTAGTAATATTTTTTTACTTTTATTTACCCAGCTGACCGGTGTGAATCCTTCCAGCAGAGGTTTTGGTTTTTAATCCACAGTCAATTAGGCAGAAATCAACAAATAAAAACACTGCAGCTAAACATGGAACGATAGTTATAAAGTGAGTTACCTTTCCATTTTCCTTCTTTCCTATGACTTCCAGAATGGTTTTCAAAATTGGGCTTTTTGCATAGAAAAAAAGAACTATAGTAAGAAGATGATTTGAGAATGAATTTTATTAAACATGTTTGTTTGCAAATGTTAATATCACATGCTTTCATTGTTCTTTATTGCCAGTGAAGGCAAATCATATTGAAGAAAAACACTTGTGAAGTTAGAGATGTACAGATTTTAAGAGAAAATTCTATCAGATACAGTTAGAATCAATAACAGTGGAAGCTGAAAGTGTGTAGACAAAACTGACACATATATACTCTCAGAACCAAAATACCCAACCAGCAATGGGTAAAAATTCATTGCATAGCTAATTCAACAGGGTAGGCCAGCTCTGCCCTCACAGAGGAACCTCCTTCCAATAACCAGTGAAATTAAAACTAGGCACTATCTATTGAAGTGCATTCAAAATTGGATCTGGAATATAGCAGCAATAGTGATGAAGATGTGTTAAGGTAGTTACAATAACAAATTCATGAAAGGTCTAATGAAGATGGATTGTGTTGTCTTTTCAGTAGCTGTACTGTGACATTGTTGCTGCAGAACTTCAGTGAATTACATTCCAGTGTTACCCTTTTAGTTCAGGTTTCAGAGTAGCAGCCGTGTTAGTCTGTATCTGCAAAAAGAAAAGGAGGACTTGTGGCACCTTAGAGACTAACACATTTAGTTGAGCATAAGCTTTCGTGAGCTACAGCTGACTTCATTGGATGCATTCAGCGGAAAATGCAGTGGGGGGATTTTATATACACGGAGAACATGAAACAATGGGTGTTACCATACAGACTGTAACAAGAGTGATCAGGAAAGGTGAGCTATTACCAGCAGGAGAGCGGCGGTGGGGGGGGACCTTTTGTAGTGATAATCAAGGTGGGCCATTTCCAGCAGTTGACAAAAACAGTAGGGGGGGAATAAACAAGGGAAAATAGTTTTACTTTGTGTAATGATACATCCACTCCCAGTCTTTATTCAAGTCTAAGTTAATTGTATTTTGCAAATTAATTCCAATTCAGCAGTCTCTCATTGGAGTCTGTTTTTGAAGTTTTTTTGTTGAAGAATTGCCACTTTTAGGTCTGTAATTGAGTGACCAAAGAGATTGAAGTGTTCTTCGACTGGTTTTTGAATGTTATAATTCTTGATGTCTGATTTGTGTCCGTTTATTCTTTTACATAAAATCTCCCCACTGTATTTTCCACTGTATGCATCCAATGAAGTGAGCTGTAGCTCACAAAAGCTTATGTTCAAATAAATTTGTTATTCTCTAAGGTGCCACAAGTACTCCTTTCCTTTTAGTTCAAGATCTATAATGTAATGGAAAACAAGTGACTTTGTGTGTGAGGGCGAAATTTCAGGATGGTACCAGCTCCCATAAGGCTCAAATTTTTCTGCGAATAATCAGATATCCACCCAACAAAACCCCACTAGGTACTGCGAAGTTTGGAAGTAACTGAAATCTGTCTCACCCCGGAGCCAAATCCTGCTTACTTTACGCACACAAATAATTCCTATTGTTCAAAAGGGACTTCACTGTAATTACTTGTATGAATGAAAGAAACAGGATTTGTCCCACTGCTCAGCCCATCTGGACAGCACGCTTCTCAAAGTATACAAACAAAATTTAAATTTGGTAGTAGTCCCATCTCTTATCCTTAGCATTGCACTCAGGCCAGTGTATAAAATGAAATAAAAACAGTGCACCTTTACCAGAGTTTAAAAGCAGAATTTCTAGCCAATTGCTACATGTTTGGCAGGAAAACAGGCAGTTAAATGGAACCCATTACTCTTTTATTTATTTATTTAATTTTACTTTCTTTCCGCTAAGACTGGGAGAGAGGGCGTAACAATAAAACTAAAAAGCAGTGTCATTCATTTTGTGTTCTGCTTGGAGATAAACAGCGAAATTCCCCCATGCTGACCAGAGTTTTTAATTAATTTAAAAACAAACAAACAAACAAAAAAACAGCTGTTTAGGCTGAAAATGAGTCCTTTTCTACCCATAAAAGGATAACAGAGATCAGTAATATGAAAAATGCAGATGATATGGTTCTTATCTCTGCTGTGTGGAACTGGCCAACATAATCAAGTGGAAAAAATAATTTCTACAAGTATCTATTTTGATTTTCTTTGAATATCCATAAAGAAGGAAGCCAAGTATCATTGCAGAAGTGGGTGCAGGGTTGTTGGATTTTTATTTACTCCTCATAATAAGGAGCTCTCCTATGACAATCTCTGAGCCACAATAAATAACTCTATAATTAATTATTTTTATCAAAAAGAAAAGGAGTACTTGTGGCATCTTAGAGATTTCTTTTTGCAAATACAGAATAACACGGCTACTACTCTGAAACCTATTTTTATCAAAGTACTCAAAGTGCCTGATGCTGAAGCACAATGTAGTAAAGAAGTTAGAATATATCTTGGGACAGTAACAAGCTGCTTATAGCACCTTGATCTGTCAGGTAGGGGAAAGGAATATAAGCTGGTACGTGCTCAAACAATCATCACTGTTAAGTTTCACTGCTAAGTGATCCTGTAAACTATTCCTGGCAGGGCAGACCCCTCCTTACCCCGGAAGTCTCACTGACTTCAGTGGGACTATGCATGGATCTGCCTGCATGGAACAGTTTTGCAGGATTGGAGTGTAAATATAATGAATTTATTTTCATGGCAGAGAGAATGAAAACATGACATTTTGTTATTGGGACTGAACAAAAATTGCCTGGCAACACTCAAATTTAACTTCCAAGAAATAAGCATGACTGTTACCAGATATCCAAGGCCTGAAATCCATTCTCCCATTTTATGTGCTACTAGGGACTTATGTTTTTGCACAGCTGTTTTTTGGGCATCGAGGTGCAGCTCATAATGATCATTTGCCTGGGAATACTGCTTTGTTATGAATGTCCTACAGTTCAGCACCTCCTGGAACTGGTTTCCAAAACTACAGCAAATTCTTACTGATAGTTCTTATATACATACACACAGTATAACACATAGTTTGGGACACCCACAAAACCTAGAGAGAAGTATATTGACAACTTCAGCAGTTACCTAAAATCTATATACCTGAAGACGTTTAAACTTACTGAGGTTAACTACCTCCTTTGAAGGATAGTTGCTGATTTTCCTAAGAGGAAAAATAATAAATGGACCCTTATCTATTCAGCCCTATAGTTAGGACATTTATTGAAGGATCTAGATTTACTGTAATCATTTAAGGTATAAAGGAATGGTAAAATATAGTGCCCAGATCCTCAGGGAAATATTTAAAATTTTATCTTGAAAAAGAGTGAAAACCCATTTTTAAAGCTTTGACAAGACTTGTCACATGATACAAATTATGCTTTATCCTCAAAGCACTGTAACTCTACAAGTCCACTGGGGTAAGACTCAGTCATCATTTTCAAAGGAGAAGTGACAAACAAAAATGTCCATCTCACTTTGTGTTTCCTTTAATATTTCTTTCTCTCTGTTTCTCTCTGTTTCCTTCAACTTTCTTCTTTATATTAGTGAACATCAGTCTCATCTCTAATATTAATAAAGAACAAGGTTTGGAGTCCAGGTTCATATTAGATCAACATCCATACATTTCCAATGGAGATATGAAGCTGCTTGGTACGAACATCACTTCTAAAACCAAGAGAGTGTATTAGCAGTACACTGAGGATACAAAATTGTATATCCTTTTCCCTGTATACTTTTGTTCATGCACTTAACTTTCCAAACATGTCAATAGTTAAGTGAATCACTCTCATAAATGTGTGCAAGTACAGGGCCCAAGTTTATGTTACAAGGAATGTTTCTTTTACACTACCAGCTACATTAATTGGCACTAGCATTTCTTCAATGCCGGGAAAACCGAATTCTTGCTGTTGAATAAAGGTCAACTAAATCAGAAGGGCCCCTTCTCTCTCATGCTTCTTAAGGAAATTTATTCATAGAAAGTTAAGAATTATGCTATCACAGGTGACCTGCCTCATTCCAGCCGTAATGATACGAAGTAATGATTTTGCCTATTGAATCTTATCTAATTATTGTTTACTTCTCTATAGCCTGCTTACTTTGTGTGGTCAGTAAAGACCTCAGAAGAAGAGACTGTGAATATTGGCTCAAATTTTAAAAAATTAATTCACATTCCTTTTTAGGTCACTTTTTTGTGACTATCCCAACATTCACGCTCATCAGCAGACATATTCATGGAAAGATCATATTTTTCTCTAATCTTATCAAATACTCAGGGAGAGCAAACTTTAGACTAGAAATTCAAATGTTCACACCAGGAACACGATTCTAGGAGTTATGATAATGCATGTCTCAGTTTAGCACTCATAATGTTAACTATATGAGTAGTCCAATTGATTGTAATGCCTGTATAATGTACTTAAAATTAAGAGCATGCCTAAGTACTTTGATAAACTGGGGCCATAGTCAGGTAACAGAAACAATACCATGTGACTTAGGTGTCCAATGAAAGCTACCCATCGCTCACAATTTTGAATATTCACAATAGACTTCTTATGAACAATCCACTGACCTAGAATTATCCACCAAAATTATTTGGTAAATGATGAATAAACTGGCACAAGCTGTATTTGTACAGCATCTAGAACAATGGGATGATAAGGGCACCTAGGTACTACTGGAATACAAATAGTTAATAATCTTCTTCTTCCTTGTATTAATCCCATCAAATGGGGTCCACTCTACGAGTCCTCTTCCTCAAAAGTCCTCTGTTCAATGCCATGTCCTCTATTGCACCACATCTTCCTTTATGACATCCCACCACTTCTTCTGGGGATCAGCCTCTCTGTCTTTTCTAATTCAGTCTTTATCTGTTGGACTTTCTTACCGACATAATAGTCGGGTCTGCACTTTACATGACCAAACAACCTTTCCCTCTTTTTTTTTCTTTTTATGGATTGAGCATATCTCTAACATACCAATTCCTCGTCTGGTTTTCTCTTGCTTGTGCCACTCATCCATCTCAACATTCGCATTTCTGTGGAACAGAGCCATTCCTCATGTATCATCTTTGTTTCCCAAATTAATAACAAAAACCATAATAATAAAAGACAAAATTAATAGAAACAGCTATTGACTGTGAATGATTTGCTCACCTCAAATAGAACAGAATAGTCAGACTGAATGCCCAGAAAGAAGAGCAACACTAGAGGCAGTACAGTAAATTATACATATATCCACTATTATGTAAAAAGAAAAGGAGGACTTGTGGCACCTTAGAGACTAACAAATTTATTTGAGCATAAGCTTTCATGAGCTACAGCTCACTTCATCGGATGCATCGATGGACGTATGTGCACTAGTGTAACTAGTATGGATTGTTATTTTTTATATTAGAAAGTGTGAGTTTGCTGTTAAGATTGTTCATTGAGAGTGCTGTGGAGGAATTAGATGGAGGAATTGTAGTCCATGTCAGAAGAGCAAGGAAACCTCTTGAGGTGAGTGTGTAACTTGTTTTGGTTATTCTGAGGTATGTTAATAAGGCGTGCAAACTAAGGTTGCCTTAATTGGTGATTTCCTTGATTTTCAGTTATTGTTGGTGGGGTTTGGAACCCACCTACAGTAACTCCTGTACTGTGTGCAGGCCCCAACAGGACTACTCACAACATTCTAATTAGGAACAGGGTCTCTGATCTCTGTTTGGAGTCGCTATGCACTACCACAATGCAGATAATTAATATATAAAAATAATGATTGCATGTTTTGCTGGATCAGGGCTATAGTTTGTAAATCCTCTTGCAAACTTTGCAAAATGCTTTGGGATCATAGCATAAAAGGCACTGTATAAATACCAGTCATTTATTTATTAGGAGCTTGGCCCTTTGCTTTCCAAAGCCTGTGTTACTTATAAACAGCTCATCTACCATGAGCTAGAGGTGGTGCAGTGACTAAAGCTGCCTCAGAAGGAACAAAATTGATCAATAATATACCCCCAAATAAGCAAAAGCAATCACTTTCATTGACTTTAGTGGGCAATTTGTGTTCATCTTACAGTGCAGCTTGCATAAGAACCAGGAGAGCAGGAAAAATGTAAAAGTGGCAGCATGTCAATTGATGCTGGTGGTTGTGGCCAATTACTGGAATTAAAAAAACCTTGTTCAGAATATAGCAGGGTTAGCTGTTGACCCTGTTGGCCTAATACAATTGCTATTATACTTATTTTCAACAGTTCTTCTTCCGTAACACAACTGATTACGCTATAATTGAAAGCATCCGCTGCAGTGTGTATTGATGCCACTTCTAAATTCAGAACTCATGGATCTGAAAGGCTTTTAGGTATTCAGTTAATGGATATAGGGAAATATTGAAGTAAGATTTTGGTAGTTAGAGCAAGAGCGACTTAAAACAAATAATTGAGTAGCTATTGTTTGAGTGAAGAAGGCTACTGAAAGCTGCCCTTCTCTAACAGTTGTATGGAAGCTACAAAAATCAGTCTTGGTTAGTTTTGTCGTATCTTTATGTAACTTTCTAAAAAAACCTAGAAATATGTTTGTTCTACTCCCTCCTTTCAAAGATGCATAGTATTTATTATTTGATCTTATTCATGGTTAGTGAAGAGTGTGATAGGAAATTGGGAAACCTAAGGAAATGGGTGTTATTACCTTTTACTACCTTTTTAGGACTTGACTGTGCAATTGCTATACTCATTAGCCTTCACTCAAACATTGTGATGGGAATGCTTGCGTGTTTGAGTAAGGGCTCACCAGCATAAGGAGGAGTTGATTTTAGGGATCAGTCCCATGTCCACTGAAGCCAGTAGGAGTAAATAGTTCTATTGACTTTAGTTGAAGTGGACTAACACCCAGATTCTCCAAAGAATTTAGGAACATAACTCCCATTGAAATCAGCCTTTAATGAATGTAAAGGTATGAGTTTTAAAATATAATACACACCTCTATTTTAAACTATATCTAATTGGTTTAATTTGTTTTTTTGTAAGTTACACACAGCACAATTTCAGAGATGTGTATTACACATTAAGCCTGCTTCTGATTGACCACAGTTATAGCCACATCCAAAACTAAACTGTTTTGATTACATATGAATAGCCACACATGACTGGACTGAATGGTTATGCAACCTCAACAAGGTTGAAATATCTTATTTTAGATGCTGCCAGTCTGCTGTGTGGTGTGACTAACTGCAAACTAGATGCTTCCGAGCATGAACAGAAACAGGTAGCTAAGTAGTCTAAGTGAGATGTCCATTAACTGCTAGATGAAATGTATTAAATTTTCCCATGATAGAGAATGTCACATAGAATCAGATCTGATCCCAACAACATACACATTGAGAGAAGAAAGGCAAAATTCACCCTCTACGAAGTCCCAGCTCTGTTCAAGCATAAAGAGGTCCTTTCCTCCTAAACTACTAAGCTATCATGTATAACAAGAACCTTCTATAACAACAAGGCCAACTGGGAAGTTGTCTTGCTTGAAGAAGATTTTATATCAGTTCATCTAGTTGTCCATTGTGCAGAGAAACAGAAAGAAACAAGAAGTACAGGAGCATCTACTTTTTATGAAGATGATCCATCTTACATATAGATGAAGTAGCCTCCTGATAGGGCCAGGATGGGGAGGGGAGGGAGGACAAAACAGACGCTGTGGGTGGGATCCAGATCTTTCAGGGAGTGACTTTTCAGTCATGAAGAAATGATGCCAAGTGTGAGGAGAGCATCTGCAGTAGAAATAAGACATCTTGAGCTACCCCTTTACAAATTGCACATCTGTTGACTTGGTTATTTTATTCACAAGTTTCCTTGTGTTACTTGATTCTCTCCCTCTTCACTAACAACCAATGAATGGGATCTGTGACCTCCTGACCCAGACAGTGGATTTGTTGAGGCGGCAGATTAGATGACATCACAAGGGGAATTAAATCTCCATTCAGACTTCCCTGCTTCAGGAACACAAAATACTATACTTCTGTATGCTCAGATGAACTGTCTTTGATAGGATCTGATGAAAGTAAGACTAAGGAAAGTAGAATGGAGATATGGGCTGTGTCTTGTGTTTGCAAGAATACAGTGCTGGAGAGAGGGATGTTCACAGTAGGAGTTCAAAAGCCTTGCAGAAAAAGTAACTTTTTTTCTCACTTGAATATAACTCTTGCTGTTAGATGCCACCTGTTCAAAAAAAAAACACATTTAGCTGAATATGGGGGTGGTTATAATTGTTTTCAACAAACAAATGCCATTGTGATTTATGAAACATGGGCATAAATGTATATGAAATCTACCCCCAAATACCAGATTGTTATTTCACTTACTGAACCAACTCATGAGTGAAGAGTACATTTAGCTATAGGGGGCTGTGTTAATTTGTACTCATCCTTTGATTCAGGCATGAACAAGCATTATTGACTCAAATATTATGCTTACACAGATTATTTGGCTGAACAGTTATTGAAAGCAAATAAAGATGATAAGCTATTCAGAATGAGCAGACAAGGGTAAAAATACAAAGTCATAGTTTGCAAAATTAACTGAAGTCTGGGATACTAAAAAAACGGAATGAACTATAGTGCATACAGATGATTTGAAGGAACTGAATGTTTGAGGAAGGCCTGGATCTGTGCTAAGCAGAAAGCCAAAGAACTCAGTTACTCCAGCTTCCTTCTTTACAGATACAAAAGTAGTTTACTTACTCATTAGTCATTCCTTACAGAATTATAATCTATCATAGCCTCATCTTTTCCGTACTTCCTTGGGAATATAGAGAGGAAAACAAATCTATAAATAAACAAACAAATAAAAACTAAGACAGCTATAAAATGTTGCTCATCCATCAGAAAGGCAATCAATATTAAACATCTTTTACTTTGCCAAAGATAGATTGTTCCTCTCCCACCAATACCTGGACACCTAAAAAAAAATACTTTCCCAAAATTTCAGAAATTTGCTCTCTTACATCACTTTGTTTAATCTCAGTGAGCAGACATCCCCCCAAAATGAAAGAACCTAATTTAAGGCTTGTGATCCAAAGCTCATTGAAGTCAAAGGCTAAACACTGAGGGTGAAATTTTAAACCCACTGAAGTCAATGGCAAAACTCCCCTTCAGTAAGAGAAAGATTTCCCCCTGAATATATTTGGGAACCCATACACTGTAGAATAACTAGATTTATTCTTTCGTGAGCTACAGCTCACTTCTTTGGCACTGCGATGGGTACCCGCATGGCCCCACGGTATGCCAACATTTTTATGGCTGACTTAGAACAATGCTTCCTCAGCTCTCGTCTCCTACTGCCCCTACTCTACTTGCGCTACATTGATGACATCTTCATCATCTGGACCCATGGAAAAGAAGCCCTTCAGGAATTCCACCAGGATTTCAACAATTTCCATCCCACCATCAACCTCAGCCTGGACCAGTCCACACAAGAGATCCACTTCCTGGACGCCATGGTGTTAATACGCAATGGTCACATAAACACCACCCTATATCGGAAACCTACTGACTGCTATTCCTACCTACATGCCTCTAACTTTCATCCAGATCACACCACACGATCCATTGTCTACAGTCAAGCTCTACGATATAACCGCATTTGCTCCAACCCCTCAGACAGAGACAAACACCTACAAGATCTCTATCATGCATTCTTACAACTACAATATCCACCTGCTGAAGTGAAGAAACAGATTGACAGAGCCAGAAGAATACCCAGAAGTCACCTACTACAGGCAGGCCCAACAAAGAAAATAACAGAATGCCACTAGCCGTCACCTTCAGCCCCCAACTAAAACCTCTCCAATGAATCATCAAGGATCTACAACTTATCCTGAAGGACGACCCATCACTCTCACAGATCTTGGAAGACAGGCCAGTCCTTGCTTACAGACAGCCCCCCAACCTGAATCAAATACTCACCAGCAACCACACACCACACAACAGAACCACTAATCCAGGAACCTATCCTTGCAACAAAGCCTGTTGCCAACTGTATCCACATATCTATTCAGGGGACACCATCATAGGGCCTAATCACATCAGCCATACTATCATAGGCTCAGAATAGCAGCCGTGTTAGTCTGTATTCGCAAAAAGAAAAGGAGTACTTGTGGCACCTTAGAGACTAACAAATTTATTAGAGCATAAGTTTTCGTGAGCTACAACTCACTTCATCGGATGCATTTGGTGGAAAAAACAGAGGAGAGATTTATATACACACACAGAGAACATGAAACAATGGGTTTATCATACACACTGTAAGGAGAGTGATCACTTAAGATAAGCCATCACCAGCAGCAGGGGGGGAAGGAGGAAAACCTTTCATGGTGACAAGCAAGGTAGGCTAATTCCAGCAGTTAACAAGAATATCAGAGGAACAGTGGGGGGTGGGGTGCGGGGGAGAAATACCATGGGGAAATAGTTTTACTTTGTGTAATGACTCATCCATTCCCAGTCTCTATTCAAGCCTAAGTTAATTGTATCCAGTTTGCAAATTAATTCCAATTCAGCAGTCTCTCCTTTGAGTCTGTTTTTGAAGCTTTTTTGCTGAAGGTTAGCCACTCTTAGGTCTGTAACTGAGTGACCAGAGAGATTTAAGTGTTCTCCAACTGGTTTTTGAATGTTATAATTCTTGATGTCTGATTTGTGTCCATTCATTCTTTTACGTAGAGACTGTCCAGTTTGGCCAATGTACATGGCAGAGGGGCATTGCTGGCACATGATGGCATATATCACATTGGTAGATGCGCAGGTGAACGAGCCTCTGATAGTGTGGCTGATGTGATTAGGCCCTATGATGGTATCCCCTGAATAGATATGTGGACAGAGTTGGCAACGGGCTTTGTTGCAAGGATAGGTTCCTGGGTTAGTGGTTCTGTTGTGTGGTGTGTGGTTGCTGGTGAGTATTTGCTTCAGATTGGGGTGCTGTCTGTAAGCAAGGTCTGGCCTGTGTCCCAAGATCTGTGAGAGTGATGGGTCGTCCTTCAGGATAGGTTGTAGATCCTTGATGATGCGTTGGAGAGGTTTTAGTTGGGGGCTGAAGGTGATGGCTAGTGGCGTTCTGTTATTTTCTTTGTTGGGCCTGTCCTGTAGTAGGTGACTTCTGGGTACTCTTCTGGCTCTGTCAATCTGTTTCTTCACTTCAGCAGGTGGGTATTGTAGTTGTAGGAATGCATGATAGAGATCTTGTAGGTGTTTGCCTCTGTCTGAGGGGTTGGAGCAAATGCGATTATATCGTAGAGCTTGGTTGTAGAAAATGGATCGAGTGGTATGATCTAGATGAAAGCTAGAGGCATGTAGGTAGGAATAGCGGTCAGTAGGTTTCTGGTCTAGGGTGGTGTTTATGTGACCATCGCTTATTAGCACCATAGTGTCCAGGAAGTGGATCTCTTGTGTGGACTGGTCCAGGCTGAGGTTGATGGTGGGATGGAAATTGTTGAAATACTGGTGGAATTCCTCAAGAGCTTCTTTTCCATGGGTCCAGATGATGAAGATGTCATCAATGTAGCGCAAGTAGAGTAGGGGCATTAGGGGACGAGAGCTGAGGAAGCGTTGTTCTAAGTCAGCCATAAAAATGTTGGCATACTGTGGGGCCATGCGGGTACCCATCACAGTGCCGCTGATATGAAGGTATACATTGTCCCCAAATGTGAAATAGTTATGGGTGAGGACAAAGTCACAAAGTTCAGCCACCAGGTTAGCCGTGACAGTATCGGGGATACTGTTCCTGACGGCTTGTAGTCCATCTTTGTGTGGAATGTTGGTGTAGAGGGCTTCTACATCCATAGTGGCTAGGATGGTGTTTTTAGGAAGATCACCAATGGACTGTAGTTTCCTCAGGAATTCAGTGGTGTCTCGAAGATAGCTGGGAGTGCTGGTAACGAAGGGCCTGAGGAGGGAGTCTACATAGCCAGACAATCCTGCTGTCAGGGTGCCAATGCCTGAGATGATGGGGCGTCCAGGATTTCCAGGTTTATGGATCTTGGGTAGACAGACACACCCCTAGAACCCCGACCTGGGGTATTCTATCTGCTACCCAAGATCCATAAACCTGGAAATCCTGGACGCCCCATCATGCAAACTGGATACAATTAACTTAGGCTTGAATAGAGACTGGGAATGGATGAGTCATTACACAAAGTAAAACTATTTCCCCATGGTATTTCTCCCCCCCACCCCACCCCCCACTGTTCCTCTGATATTCTTGTTAACTGCTCGAATTAGCCTACCTTGCTTGTCACCATGAAAGGTTTTCCTCCTTCCCCCCCCCCCCGCTGCTGGTGATGGCTTATCTTAAGTGATCACTCTCCTTACAGTGTGTATGATAAACCCATTGTTTCATGTTCTCTGTGTGTGTATATAAATCTCTCCTCTGTTTTTTCCACCAAATGCATCCGATGAAGTGAGCTGTAGCTCACGAAAGCTTATGCTCTAATAAATTTGTTAGTCTCTAAGGTACCACAAGTACTCCTTTTCTTTTTATCAGAGGCTCGTTCACCTGTGCATCTACCAATGTGATATATGCCATCATGTGCCAGCAATGCCCCTCTGCCATGTACATTGGACAAACTGGACAGTCTCTACATAAAAGAATAAATGGACACAAATCAGAGGTCAAGAATTATAACATTCAAAAACCAGTCAGAGAACACTTCAATCTCTCCGATCACTCGATTACAGAACTGAGAGTGGCTATCCTTCAACAAAAAAAACTTCAAAATCAGACTCCAACAAGAGACTGCTGAAATGGAATTAATTTGCAAACTGGATACAATTAATTTAGGCTTGAATAGAGACTGGGAATGGATGAGTCATTACACAAAGTAAAACTATTTCCCCATGTTATTTATCCCCCCCCCACCCCACCCTCCACTGTTCCTCAGATGCTCTTGTTAACTGCTAGAAATAGCCTACCTTGTTTGTCATCATGAAAGGTTTTCCTCCTTTCCCACCCCCCTGCTGCTGGTGATGGCTCATCTTAAAGTTATCACTCTCCTTACAGTGTGTATGATAAAATCCATTGTTTCATGTTTTCTGTGTGTGTGTATATATAAATCTCCCCACTGTATTTTCCACCAAATGCATCCGATGAAGTGAGCTGTAGCTCACGAAAGCTTATGTTCAAATAAATGTGTTAGTTTCTAAGGTGCCACAAGTACTCCTTTTCTTTATGCGAATACAGACTAACACGTCTGCTACTCTGAAACCTAGGTTTATTCTGCCTCTCACACGTGGTTTTCCACCACTAACACTAACTATTCTAACAGGGCAACAAAAATCTCCACTCCAGAAACTATGCGGTGTCTTTTTTTTCTTGGAAATTTTATGGACGCTTCCTATCACTACTGCTGACTGTGTAAAACAATACAATGTTTCAGTTTCTGTTCTTAAATATTTAGGTGCTACGAATACTTGTCGTTACTTCTTGCCATTGGAAAATAAAGTAGGAAATTCCTGCAAATCAAATACTGCAGGACAACTTTAGATATTTTCTTAATTGTTTTTACTTTAAATATATATTTTTGGGATTCATATAATAATCATCAGTGAGAATGATTTCACATTGCAGTATTCGTATGGAGACTGAGACACCTAAAAATGTGAGCTGGTCAGAAAGCTGGGGGGAAAAAAGTTTCCCTCTTTTCAAGGAAATTTTTCCAAACTGTACTATGTTTGGAACCTAAATGCTGACTTGATTTGAATACTGAGGGCCTAATCACTGACATTAATGGAATGTAAGTGCTCAGCATCTAACACTATCAGACCCCATATATAGAAAGACTCTCCATACATGAAAAGAAAAGGAGTACTTGTGGCACCTTAGAGACTAACAAATTTATTAGAGCATAAGCTTTCGTGAGCTACAGCTCACTTCATCGGATGCATTTGGTGGAAAAAACAGAGGAGAGATTTATATACACACACACAGAGAACATGAAACAATGGGTTTATCATACACACTGTAAGGAGAGTGATCACTTAAGATAAGCCATCACCAACAGCAGGGGGGGGAAGGAGGAAAACCTTTCATGGTGACAAGCAGGTAAGCTAATTCCAGCAGTTAACAAGAATATCAGAGGAACAGTGGGGGGTGGGGTGGGAGGGAGAAATACCATGGGGAAATAGTTTTACTTTGTGTAATGACTCATCCATTCCCAGTCTCTATTCAAGCCTAAGTTAATTGTGTCCAGTTTGCAAATTAATTCCAATTCAGCAGTCTCTCGTTGGAGTCTGTTTTTGAAGCTTTTTTGTTGAAGTATAGCCACTCTTAGGTCTGTGATCGAGTGACCAGAGAGATTGAAGTGTTCTCCAACTGGTTTCTGAATGTTATAATTCTTGACGTCTGATTTGTGTCCATTCATTCTTTTACGTAGAGACTGTCCAGTTTGGCCAATGTACATGGCAGAGGGGCATTGCTGGCACATGATGGCATATATCACATTGGTAGATGCGCAGGTGAACGAGCCTCTGATAGTGTGGCTGATGTGATTAGGCCCTATGATGGTATCCCCTGAATAGATATGTGGACAGAGTTGGCAACGGGCTTTGTTGCAAGGATAGGTTCCTGGGTTAGTGGTTCTGTTGTGTGGTGTGTGGTTGCTGGTGAGTATTTGCTTCAGATTGGGGGGCTGTCTGTAAGCAAGGACTGGTCTGTCTCCCAAGATCTGAGAGAGCGATGGCTCGTCCTTCAGGATAGGTTGTAGATCCTTGATGATGCGTTGGAGGGGTTTTAGTTGGGGGCTGAAGGTGATGGCTAGTGGCGTTCTGTTGTTTTCTTTGTTGGGCCTGTCCTGTAGTAGGTGACTTCTGGGTACTCTTCTGGCTCTGTCAATCTGTTTCTTCACTTCAGCAGGTGGGTACTGTAGTTGTAGGAATGCATGATAGAGATCTTGTAGGTGTTTGTCTCTGTCTGAGGGGTTGGAGCAAATGCGGTTATATCGTAGCGCTTGGCTGTAGACAATGGATCGAGTGGTATGATCTGGATGAAAGCTAGAGGCATGTAGGTAGGAATAGCGGTCAGTAGGTTTCCGATATAGGGTGGTGTTTATGTGACCATCGCTTATTAGCACCGTAGTGTCCAGGAAGTGGATCTCTTGTGTGGACTGGTCCAGGCTGAGGTTGATGGTGGGATGGAAATTGTTGAAATCATGGTGGAATTCCTCAAGAGCTTCTTTTCCATGGGTCCAGATGATGAAGATGTCATCAATGTAGCGCAAGTAGAGTAGGGGCATTAGGGAACGAGAGCTGAGGAAGCGTTGTTCTAAGTCAGCCATAAAATGTTGGCATACTGTGGGGCCATGCGGGTACCCATCGCAGTGCCGCTGATTTGAAGGTATACATTGTCACCAAATGTGAAATAGTTATGGGTCAGGACAAAGTCACAAAGTTCTGCCACCAGGTTAGCCGTGACAGTATCGGGGATACTGTTCCTGACGGCTTGTAGTCCATCTTTGTGTGGAATGTTGGTGTAGAGGGCTTCTACATCCATAGTGGCTAGGATGGTGTTTTTAGGAAGATCACCAATGGACTGTAGTTTCCTCAGGAAATCGGTGGTGTCTCGAAGATAGCTTGGAGTGCTGGTAACGAAGGGCCTGAGGAGGGAGTCTACATAGCCAGACAATCCTGCTGTCAGGGTGCCAATGCCTGAGATGATGGGGCGTCCAGGATTTCCAGGTTTATGGATCTTGGGTAGCAGATAGAATACCCCAGGTCCTGGCTCCAGGGGTGTGTCTGTGCGGATTTGTTCTTGTGCTTTTTCAGGGAGTTTCTTGAGCAAATGCTGTAGTTTCTTTTGGTAACTCTCAGTGGGATCAGAGGGTAATGGCTTGTAGAAAGTGGTGTTGGAGAGCTGCCTAGTAGCCTCTTGTTCATACTCTGACCTATTCATGATGACGACAGCACCTCCTTTGTCAGCCTTTTTGATTATGATGTCAGAGTTGTTTCTGAGGCTGTGGATGGCACTGTGTTCTGCATGGCTGAGGTTATGGGGTAAGCGATGCTGCTTTTCCACAATTTCAGCTCGTGCACGTCGGCGGAAGCAGTCTATGTAGAAATCCAGGCTGCTGTTTCGACCTTCAGGAGGAGTCCACCTAGAATCCTTCTTTTTGTAGTGTTGGCAGGAAGGTCTCTGTGGGTTAATATGTTGGTCAGAGGTGTGTTGGAAATATTCCTTGAGTCTGAGACGTCGAAAATAGGATTCTAGGTCACCACAGAACTGTATCATGTTCGTGGGGGTGGAGGGGCAAAAGGAGAGGCCCCGAGATAGGACAGATTCTTCCGCTGGGCTAAGAGTATAGTTGGATACATTAACATAATTGCTGGGTGGGTTACGGGAACCATTGTTGTGGCCCCTTGTGGCATATAGTAGTTTAGATAGCTTAGTGTCCTTTTTCTTTTGTAGAGAATCAAAGTGTGTTTTGTAAATGGCTTGTCTAGTTTTTGTAAAGTCCAGCCACGAGGAAGTTTGTGTGGAAGGTTGGTTCTTTATGAGAGTATCCAGTTTTGAGAGCTCATTCTTAATCTTTCCCTGTTTGCTGTAGAGGATGTTGATCAGGTGGTTCCGCAGTTTCCTTGAGAGTGTGTGGCACAAGCTGTCAGCATAGTCTGTGTGGTATGTAGATTGTAATGGATTTTTTACCTTCAGTCCTTTCGGTATGATGTCCATCTGTTTGCATTTGGAGAGGAAGATGATGTCTGTCTGTATCTGTGCGAGTTTTTTCATGAAGTTGACAGATTTCCACTCTATACGGCTAATTCAGTGCCTTGCATAATCACAGGTTTCAGAGTAGCAGCCGTGTTAGTCTGTATTCGCAAAAAGAAAAGGAGTACTTGTGGCACCTTAGAGACTAACAAATTTATTAGAGCATAAGCTTTCGTGAGCTACAGCTCACTTCATCGGATGCATTTGGTGGAAAAAACAGAGGAGAGATTTATATACACACACACAGAGAACATGAAACAATGGGTTTATCATACACACTGTAAGGAGAGTGATCACTTAAGATAAGCCATCACCAACAGCAGGGGGGGGAAGGAGGAAAACCTTTCATGGTGACAAGCAGGTAAGCTAATTCCAGCAGTTAACAAGAATATCAGAGGAACAGTGGGGGGTGAGTCCATTGGTGATCTTCCTAAAAACACCATCCTAGCCACTATGGATGTAGAAGCCCTCTACACCAACATTCCACACAAAGATGGACTACAAGCCGTCAGGAACAGTATCCCCGATACTGTCACGGCTAACCTGGTGGCAGAACTTTGTGACTTTGTCCTGACCCATAACTATTTCACATTTGGTGACAATGTATACCTTCAAATCAGCGGCACTGCGATGGGTACCCGCATGGCCCCACAGTATGCCAACATTTTATGGCTGACTTAGAACAACGCTTCCTCAGCTCTCGTTCCCTAATGCCCCTACTCTACTTGCGCTACATTGATGACATCTTCATCATCTGGACCCATGGAAAGAAGCTCTTGAGGAATTCCACCATGATTTCAACAATTTCCATCCACCATCAACCTCAGCCTGGACCAGTCCACACAAGAGATCCACTTCCTGGACACTACGGTGCTAATAAGCGATGGTCACATAAACACCACCCTATATCGGAAACCTACTGACCGCTATTCCTACCTACATGCCTCTAGCTTTCATCCAGATCATACCACTCGATCCATTGTCTACAGCCAAGCGCTACGATATAACCGCATTTGCTCCAACCCCTCAGACAGAGACAAACACCTACAAGATCTCTATCATGCATTCCTACAACTACAGTACCCACCTGCTGAAGTGAAGAAACAGATTGACAGAGCCAGAAGAGTACCCAGAAGTCACCTACTACAGGACAGGCCCAACAAAGAAAACAACAGAACGCCACTAGCCATCACCTTCAGCCCCCAACTAAAACCCCTCCAACGCATCATCAAGGATCTACAACCTATCCTGAAGGACGAGCCATCGCTCTCTCAGATCTTGGGAGACAGACCAGTCCTTGCTTACAGACAGCCCCCCAATCTGAAGCAAATACTCACCAGCAACCACACACCACACAACAGAACCACTAACCCAGGAACCTATCCTTGCAACAAAGCCCGTTGCCAACTCTGTCCACATATCTATTCAGGGGATACCATCATAGGGCCTAATCACATCAGCCACACTATCAGAGGCTCGTTCACCTGCGCATCTACCAATGTGATATATGCCATCATGTGCCAGCAATGCCCCTCTGCCATGTACATTGGCCAAACTGGACAGTCTCTACGTAAAAGAATGAATGGACACAAATCAGACGTCAAGAATTATAACATTCAGAAACCAGTTGGAGAACACTTCAATCTCTCTGGTCACTCGATCACAGACCTAAGAGTGGCTATACTTCAACAAAAAAGCTTCAAAAACAGACTCCAACGAGAGACTGCTGAATTGGAATTAATTTGCAAACTGGATACAATTAACTTAGGCTTGAATAGAGACTGGGAATGGATGAGTCATTACACAAAGTAAAACTATTTCCCCATGGTATTTCTCCCTCCCACCCCACCCCCCACTGTTCCTCTGATATTCTTGTTAACTGCTGGAATTAGCTTACCTGCTTGTCACCATGAAAGGTTTCCTCCTTCCCCCCCCTGCTGTTGGTGATGGCTTATCTTAAGTGATCACTCTCCTTACAGTGTGTATGATAAACCCATTGTTTCATGTTCTCTGTGTGTGTGTATATAAATCTCTCCTCTGTTTTTTCCACCAAATGCATCCGATGAAGTGAGCTGTAGCTCACGAAAGCTTATGCTCTAATAAATTTGTTAGTCTCTAAGGTGCCACAAGTACTCCTTTTCTTTTTGCGAATACAGACTAACACGGCTGCTACTCTGAAATCTCCATACATGGCAACCCAAGTTTGAAAACTGTACTTCCCAGTTAATAAAGAAGAATCCTCAGGCAACCTCCCCTACCTTAAACAGGCCAGCTTCAAAAGTATTTACTAAGGATCTTTTATTGACATCTTTCCCTCTCTGTTGGTTCTTCTGACTATATAAAAAAAGTTAGAAGACAGAGTCTAGAGCATTTTATTGGGGATTCTCATTAACCCTACAGAGCTTTTTATGATAGTTAATCCATTCTGAATATATCAATACTGCAGTGGCCATATCAAGATTTTCTTTTGTTTTGTTGAGCCACACAGACCCATGCTGATGTCTGAATAAACTAATTTAAAATTAGATTAGAGAGAATAATGTTTCCATCCATTTAGAACGCGTGTAGTGAAGAAAGAAAGGAAACTCCATAATTTTTTTAAAAAAGGAGTACTTGTGGCACCTTAGAGACTCTACGGTGCCACAAGTACTCCTTTTCTTTTTGCGAATACAGACTAACACAGCTGCTACTCTGAAACCTGTCCATAATTTTAGTTCTTCACTGAATGCACACTGGGAACAGTGTCTTCAACTTCCTAGCTAGGCTTTTATACAATCTCTCAGCCAGATTCACACCCACATGAATGGAAACTATTTGTGGCAAAAAGAATATTTAATTAAGCCATTGAGAATCCTTACAATTAGTTTATGAAAACAATCTAAGAGCCCATCGATATCCTATAGTATTTTGAGGAACTAAAGTTTTCAGGTGATAGAAATATTGTCTAGTTTGTAGATAATACTGTTGATATTTCTGTAAAATTAAGATATGAACTATCCACACTTTCCTTGCAGGTATAGCATGTAATCATATATGGACACATTCAAGTAACTATATATGATATGAAGAAAAGATTATCATGAAATGCATACCAAAAGATATGCCAGTTATCAGACTTTAAAGAACTGAGAGCCATTTTACTGACCGGACATTAAGACACGTATTATATAATGGCAGCAGCAGAGATTTAGGATTCAGACCTGGAGTTTATTTATTTCAGTGGTCTTTGTGATAATTCTCTACAAATTATGTATTATTATTTCAATTAGCTGATTGACAGGCCTTGAGGTAAATTTAATAACAATATAAATATTATACAAATACCTTCTGGTAAAGGATATTATTTACAGAAGAAAAGAAGGAAATCCTTTCCAAGTTACAGCAGTGATAGATATTTAAAATTCCCATCCTCAGTAATGGTGAGATTCAGAACACAGAACCTACATAGTTTCACAAAAGCCATCAAAATAGGGCCCTACGAGGACTTCAGCTGCAGATAAGCCGTCTGTAGAGGGGTGAATTTAGCCCTGAATGGAAATATAGGCAGTTTTCACATAGCATCAACCACTTACTTTAATATCATCAATAATTTTTTGCTTGTGTTCCACCACTGTGCCCTTTTGGAATCATACAACTTCCCTGTGCCAACTACAATGGCTTGCATGGAACTACTGTATTGTTAAAGTATTTGATTTATTTTTAGATATCTACTAGTCCAATTTAGCATCTGGAAGTAAGTAGTAGAAGTCAGCACCATCAGATCAGCTAGACCACCACCAGTCACCAGCAAGTATGCTGTAGATTACCACTGTTTCTACATACCACAGTCTGGCAGCTTCTAAAAATACCAGAAGGTGCCTAGCTACATCTTTAGGCACTTAAATAACTTTGCAAATCGGGTCATTAGGAGTCTAAATCTCATTGAAAGTCAGTGGGACATAGAATCCTAAGGCCCAGATCCTCGAAAGTATTAGGTGCCTAACTCTCCTTGTGCCTCTGAGGATCTGGACCTAAGTGTCTCTTAAAAATAAAAATATGTAGGGTAAAATTATAGCCACATTGTAGTCAATGCCAAAACTACCACTCCCATGGAACTCTCCCTCAGGGAATTAATTTTATTTCTGGGACAAATTCTGCCACATCTTTGGACCAGAAAGGCACCCAAAGCCATGCAGTTCCACAACACAGAACAAAATAGGCTGCAGACAATTCACCGAAGGAAGTGAGTTCTGTTGTACATCATGAAACACTGCCCCCTGTGGACTCAAATTCTGTCACCATGCTGGGATGCTTCAGGGTAGATGGGGCAGGGACAGGTCAGGGAGAAAGGGTGCATGAAGACTATGCAAACCCACTGTGCAACCCTCACACTGCCTCTATATATGGAAGATGGCTGCATGCATTTATCTAGCCAACTGACTTCCCACATCCATTGAAGTGGAGCTGTTGCATGAGTGTTTGTGGCCTTGTTGGATATGATCCTCCCGCCCAATCCCATGTTATTCCCCAATGCAAAGGCCATTTGCTTGGCCTTGGTAGAAATTAAAAGCATTTGGCCTCCTTTTTTGATGTCTAAAGTCCAAGAAATCTTGCTCCATAGCTTCACATTCCTGTTTAAATACTTTGTAATTCTATATGCTAGGTGACTATCAGAGATAGAATCAATAATATACTACATATGGTTCCATCTCTTGTTTTCCCACATATATGTTTTTAAATTGCAGTAGCATTATGAAAGCTGTGGGTTTTTTTCAGATTCTTGATTGGTATAAGTCATTGTAATACCACTGACTCTAAAAGAGCTATCCCAGCTGAAGATTTGGCCCTATATCTTTAATATACAGTACACATCTTTCACTTAACACTGAACAGTTTTGTTTGTTTGGTCTCTGTAGCTATCCTCAGACTATTCTTCAAGCAAAATAAAATGATTTTTTATAGACAGCAATATATTGAAGAAGATATTAAAGAAATGCTAAGACTCCTAAGGCCACAACACAATATGTCCACAATTAAACCTTGGAAAACTACTTGTAAAGGTTGCCTTTTATATCAAATGGGTTTTGGAATTAAAATTGAATCTTATTTAATATAACATATTTTAATAGATTTTTTTAAAAAGACGGTCTATTTTGTTTCATTGTTGTAACAGCAGTACATCTATTCTCTAATTTGATACTATATTTGTTAGTTTGCTAATTCTGTGAGTCAGTATCTTTTGAGAAAACCTGATGTTTCATTTGACTGAGTGATGTCCTACTGGAGGGAGTGGTTATTGAGCCATAGGTTCCATTTTCATGTTCATAGTTTCCTGTAAAAATGCAAGAGAAGCTACCAGACATAGATTAATAGAGTATAAGGCCAAAAGGGACCACTGTGATCATCTCAACACACCTCCCACATGATACTGTTCCAAAGAGCTTTCCAGAAATAATTTCTGGTTTAGACTAGACAGAGTGTATCTTTTAGAAAAAAAATCCAATCTTGATTTTAAAATTGCCAGAGATGGAGAATCCCCCACAGCCTTTCATGAACTCTTCCAATGGTTAATTACCATCACTATTTTAAAAAGGGCACCTTTTTTCCAATCTGAATTTATCTAGCTTCAACTTCCAGTGTCACTGGATCTTGTTATGTCTTTGTCTGCCAGACTGAAGAAGCCATTACCAATTTTTCCTCCATGTAAGTACTTATAGACCAATCAGTTGCTACCATCTTTCTAGTTGTCTCATGCTGCTTTTTTTTTCAGAAGGGGGAAGTACACCAGCATTGTCTGTTTCAGTAATGTTTGTCATACTAGTGCCAAACTCCTGCCACTATGCCACCCCCAGCTGCGTAGGTTACACTGGAACAGAGTGACCCAAAATGCAGGACAGAAGAAAAATAATAATGCTTGTCACATGACACCGAAAGCAATAAAGGGTAAAATTGTTTAGCATAGATTACTTTCCTCAAGACTTCAGTTTCATTATTCATCATTTTAGATGCAAATAATTTACAAAAACCTCAATGAGAAGTGAAGGGTTTATTCTCAAATTTGTGGTTTACATGGCTGTATTTTCTTTCAGCTATTTCTAATCCATCATTCCATAGCTTGGTTTGGTTTACTCAAGGATGTGAGATCAGATTCTTCTTTTCCCATTGTGCAATCAGCAGTATGGCTCTAATGCGGTGGGTTTAATAGGGTGAACACACATTCTGTAATAGAGAATGAAACAGGTTAGATCTGCTAACACATTTGTCTGCTTTATCAAGCAGAGCATATGATTCCCTGTGTATGGCAACAAATTTGACTTTGATCATTTTAGTATGTAATAAAGATAAAGTTTGTGTATCCACTCTGCAAACTTCTCGCCTTCTCTCTGAGGCTAATGGAGCCTATAAGAAATTAGTTCATGGATGAAGAAAATCTGGCTCAAGCTGATTTCAAGCAAGACCAAAGTGATGCTGATCAGAAAGGGGAGACACTCTGAAGAACTAGCCAAGGCATTGTCTTCAGCTTCCACCAAAGGCATACAGTCTCCATTCATCAAAGTGGTGTGAAGCCTTGGAGTTCTGTTTTACTCCTCACTAAGTTTGGATACCAGGTAGAAGTGCTGTACTAAAATGTCTTCCTTCACATTCAGCTTACTAACAAACTTCATCCCTTTCTCCCAGACCTAGCTATAGCAATCCATGCATTTGGCAACTCTAGGCTGCATTTCTGTAACTAATGAACAGGACCCTACTGGACCATTGACAGAATTTTAGGCATACAAACCACATTCAAAAAAAGCTTTTTGGATTACTTTAACTCATTGAATGGAAGGAAGAAATAAGTATTCCTTGGAGAGCTTACCTGCAGGTTGGATTTCTCCTCTTTCCTGAAAAGCTAAGGGGTAGAAGCCAGAAAATTCCACAAAGTACCAGTGACACATGGAGAGGCTGCTTTATAGGTGACCATCATTCTGGATTAGAAAGACATCTGATGGCAAGAAAATCCATTTTAAAATTACAATTTGTTGATCAAACTTAAATAAAACTTCCATTAAGTCTTTATACCGCAAGGATATCAGAACTTGACCCAATGTGTAAAAACTTCCAACATGCTCTTATTACATTTTGGGGGTCTGAAAAATATGGCCATAATAATGATCTGAGGGGGTGTATGTTTGATAAATCATGTCCAACCAACCTGATAGCTTTTTTTGATAGGGTAACAAGCCTTGTGGATGGAGGGAAATCGGTAGACAAGGTATATCATGACTTTAGTAAAGCTTTTGATATGGTCTCGCATGACCTTCTCATAAACAAACTAGGGAAATTCAACCTCGATGGAGCTACTATAAGGTGGGTTTTCCAAAACTGATTGGAAAACCATTCCCAGAAAGAGTTATCAATGGTTCACAGTCATGCTGTAAGGGCATATCAAGTGGAGTCCAGGCGGGATCAGTTCTGGGTCCGGTTCTGTTTAACATCTTGGCCAACGATTTAGATAATGGCATGCATAATACACTTATAAAGTTTGTGGATGATACCAAGCTGGTAGGCATTGCAAGTGCTTTGGAGGATAGGAGTACAATTCAAAATGATCTGAACAAACTAGAGAGATGAAATAAATAGGATGAAATTCAATAAGGACAAATGCAAAGTACTCCACTTAGGAAGGAACAATCAGTTGCACACATAAAAAATGGGAAGTGACTGCCTGGGAAGGAGTACTGCGGAAAGGGATCTGGGGGTCATAGTGGACCACAAGCTAAATATGAGTCAACAGTGTAACTCTGTTGCAAAACAAGCGAACATCATTCTGGGATGTTTTGGCAGGAGCTTTGTAAGCAAGACACACAAAGTAATTCTTCCACTCTATTCCGCTCTAATTCGGCCTCAACTGGAGTATTGTGTCCAGTTCTGGGCACCACATTTCAGGAAAGATGTGGACAAATTGGAGAGAGTCCAGAGAAGAGCAACAAAAATGATTAAAGGTCTAGAAAACATGACCTATGAGGGAAGATTGAAAAAAATTGGTTTGTTTAGTCTGGAAAAGAGAAGACTGAGGGGGGCCTGGTAACAGTTTTCAAGTATGTAAAAGGTTGTTACAAGGAGGAGGGAGAAAAATTGTTTTTCTTAACCTCTAAACATAGGACAAGAAGCAATGGGTTTAAATTGCAGCAAGGGAGGTTTAGGTTGGACTTTAGGGAAAACTTCCTAACTGTCAGGGTGGTTAAGCACTGGAATAAATTGCCTAGGGAGGTTATGGAATCTCCATTATTGGGGATTTTTAAGAGCATGTTAAACACCGGTCAGGAATGGTCTAGATAATTAGTCCTGCCAAGAGTGCAGGGGACTGGACTAGATGACCTCTCGAGGTCCCTTCCAGTTCTGTGATTCAATGGTGTGGCAGGCAGATTTCTTACGATGTTTTTTGAGCCTAGTCAGAAGTACTGAATTAATTTTACTATACATTTTGTCCCACATCCATAATCTGGTAGTTTGGCCGGATACTACACATTAAGTAAATCAAAAATAAAAAGTGCAGTGTTAACATGTACATTCCCCATTATTTTCCCCATCCAGAAAGCTAAGGCAAATATCAACATCAATATGGATCATCAGGGAATACATATGGAAGATTTGAACATAATTAGAGCTTTGCACATGGTTTTACTGAAGCAGTATTAGAAAAGACCCTCATTATAATACATGGATAGTGTGAAGCAGGTTGACAAAATTTCAGATACAGGTGTGAGAGAAATAACTGAAATGCTATTTAAAAAAAAAGGAAGAAAAACAGAAGACTAGGAAGAAGCCATAAGCAATAGAATTTCAAATCTTGCCTGAGGCAGAAAACTGTCAAAGTGATGCCACAAGTGTAACTCAGGAAAAAACAGGTTGGCATGTATACTATTTGCATTTTTTTAAGCTTCTGAAAAGTTTTGTGAGTGATTAGTTGTATGCGTTAGTATTTCTACACTTTTGGAACCTAATTCCACTCTAACATACCCTTGGAAGTCCACTGACTTCATCTCTATGGAACTATAATTTGTCTCTGTAGAATTATCAAACTGCATATTGTATGCCAGGTAAAACTGCTTCCAGATTGGATTACTGCAGCTCTCTGTATTCAGTGAACTGAAGGATAGAGCAGCATGGTGATTCTAGCTTGCCAATGGAATGCAGCAGTTTGGCCCATCAATGGAATAGACCACTCTGTCTTCTCATCCAACCATCTGTTCTCTTTCTGCTTGTGTTGTCAATTCTAAACCGTGATCATTTTTCTTCAAAGCCATCATTTGGTCAAGACCTAGATATATCAACAGTTCTGTTTCCATCCATGACCTACCTAAACAGGTGCACTTCTCTGGGACAATTCTGCTCACAAATCACAGGGCAAAGCTCATGAGAGCTGGATTCTTTGAATACTTCCAGGTATGAAAAGAATCCAAATCTTGCCATTTCTTAAACCAAAGACATGATTTGTTAGTTGGCTGAATTCACCCCCTCCTCCCCCCCGAGGTGCAGGAAATTCAGTTTGCAATTAGCAACATCTGTGGGGGTATCTGCACTGGTAGTAGGGTTCACCCTACCTCTCCCTTTGAGAGGCTTTTCCAGAGGAAGCCTGCTAGCAGAAGTTGCCCAAAAGAGAAGGTTATATTAGCATATCTCCTGGATGTCTTGACACTGCCCCTTCCCACATCAACCTTACCATTTGGAGCTTTATTGACTGGCTCAGCTATTCAGAATAGCAGGGATTGGAAATGACTAGATTTCAGAGTAGCAGCCGTGTTAGTCTGTATTCGCAAAAAGAAAAGGAGTACTTGTGGCACCTTAGAGACTAACAAATTTATTAGAGCATAAGCTTTCGTGAGCTACAGCTCACTTCATCGGATGCATCCGATGAAGTGAGCTGTAGCTCACGAAAGCTTATGCTCTAATAAATTTGTTAGTCTCTAAGGTGCCACAAGTACTCCTTTTCTTTTTGCGAAATGACTAGAGTCACTTTAAAACTGCTCCAGAAGGACTTCTGCCTTCAGTGGTTTGCAACCTTAGTTGTAATGGCTTCTACTGGAGCAAATCCAGCCTTGTGACTTTTCCTCAATCTTAAAGTATAAACACCATGACATGTAATAAGATTTCTGCATGTTTTACTAAAACAAAACCACAACAACAGCTGATAAAATAATTAACATTTAGTAATATTGAAAGAATCATGATGTCAGGCTGCTAATTCTGCTTTAACATCTTATCTCTAATCTAATCCAAATTTGACAGAATTATATGTGTCCCCAGAGATTAAACCAGTTTTTCTTAGTCAATTAAAAAAAGTGTGTTCAGTTGTTCATTTCCTTATCACCGCTGAACTATACCTATTCTTCAGAACTAAAAAAAGGGTTATTATATGTTTCTGGTTGATGTTTTTATTTACTTTTTGTACAACACATTACATAGAATATTGTATTTCTTTTGTAATTTAAAAATGCTACGGACCAAGGCTAGGGTTTTCAAAGGTTCCTAAGGGAGTTAGGCATCCAATTACCAGTGAAATTCAGTTGGTTTTGGATAGCTAAGGGTATGTCTTCACTGCATTGTAAACCTGGGCTCTGACTCAGGTTTGAGTCCAACCACAGCTACCACCCACACACAAATCTGTCTGACTCAGGTCAGTAAGCATTCAGGACCCAAGTCCTAGGACCCACCTGGAGGAATGGATCTGAGTCTAAGTCCTGCTGAGACTCGCGTACAAGCCCTGTCATTTTACATGGTGGACACAGCTCATTCCTCAGATCTGAATCAGAAGGTCTGCATAGTGCAATGTAGATGCACTGGCATGGTTTTAAGACCTGGGTCAAGCAATTGTATGATGGGTTAGCAACAATACACTGATTTAACTCAAAGACTCCCACATTGGCAAATGGGCTATTTAAATACATGAATCCCAATTTGCATAGGCAAATGCAGGTTTGCAAATGAATATTTGGCTGTCCAAGGATGCGGTTTCTGTTAGCAAATGCACATATACAGGTTTATGGACAAGCAATGATTGTGCGTGAATGTTTCAGAAATGTGCTGTGCTCTCCATTGACAACTAATCTCTCAAAGCTATTTAGTGAAAAGTAACTGATGGCATCATCATGAGGTTTGAAAATAATTTACTTTCCATGTAACTCATATTCTGCTGTTTGTTCTACAAACAAAGAGAAGATGAGCTAGAAGTGAACAAGGATAAAAATATAATCCATTATTTTTGGAGAGCGTTCAGTTAACTATTCCATTGTCTTATCTGACAAACCAAAAGGATATTTAAAAGAGAGGCAAGACAGAAGTAATGGTTGTTAATTTAATGGTAATGAACTAATTCTTGAAGAAATATGATCACTGAAAAATGGTGTGAAGACATGTATGTGCTGAAGCTACATTGATTTACATTAGCTGAGGATCTGTACCCATTATTTAAAAAGTAATATATGGTTAATAATGCAATTTTTCCTCTCCACACAACTGCATACATATTTTTGACAACTCAGAAATCTATGAAATTCAAAATACGTGGTTGTGTAATTATGATCCATTAATTTGTTTATCTCTTCACACAAATCCAAGCTTTTTCAGGCATCTGTAAACAACACACGTCATATGTCTGGATGAATTCAAATTGTAATTATGAATATAACTACATATACCATTTCCACAGAAAGCTCAGTCTTGAAAATATCACATTTCAGCATTTAATGAAGTTGCAGCAGATGGAAAACTTTTTCTTCTTGTTGTTTAAAAGACATCCTTATGAAATGTACTACCCCATCCCCATCTCCTTTTCTTCTTCTCCCCCTTCATCCCTTCTTTAATAGATAAACAGCAAAATGTGCTTACAGGAAACCAAAACCACTATTATTTCAGTTTATAGCAGTAAGTCTTAAAATGAAATTCAATCAGACTTTTCACAGATGTTCTTCCTGAAGGGAAATAATAATAGTAGATTTTGAGCAACTTTCATACCTAGGAGCTTAAAATGTCCTTAGAGAAAATCTCCTCAGCAGTAGCACATATTGTGCTGCCCCTCTGCCAAATGGGAAGCATAAAAGAAAAGATGTGAATACAAGGAAGAATATCTCCCAATACTTTCTAAAATATTTAATAATATTATACTGTATATTCAGCTAGAGCCCAATTCAGTATGCCTAGCTTATTCTGTACACTAGTAAACCTCTCAGTGAAGTAAAGGGAGCAAGGATTTCAGAATGTGGCCCTTAGATTAGTATGCAGACAGTGGTGATGCAAACCAGGCAGGGAGATGTACTATCAGCTACTGTAAATAGTGAACAAGCTTTGTTTGTAAAGTTCTCTATTGTTGCTGGGCTTGCCACCCTCTGGTTAGCTTAATTAAAAGAAGTAGATTTTTTTTAAGTGAGTGGGATAAGTAGGACACGTTTCATATCTTCTCTGCAGACTTTCTCTCTAAAGGATTCGCTTCTCCAAACAACCCTCAGAAAGGCAAACGGCACATGAGTGTTTTGCACAGGCACAAATTCAATCCTGTGCATTTGGCACATACAGTAATTACCTTATTTCCCATTTTCTATAAAGTAGCAAGCCAACAATATCCAGGTTTTTTTGGAGGGGGTAGATTACCCACCGTTGTTGCAATTTCCCAGGCAGTCCAATTACTAATACATATTCCCAACAAAAAGCTCAGCACCTGAGCTAGAGTCACTGCTTTCACCTTCCCTTAGGCTGCATCACTGTACTCTCCTCGTTTCCAGAAGTGAGGTCATTTGCAAGGATGTTGTTTTTGCTAGAATTAGACAAATACAGGTGGTAAGGAGAGATAATAATATAGCAGTACGAGTGTGTGATAGCCTAGAGAATGATGCAGACCTTCCACTGATTGTTTTCCATGGGGGAACAAATTTCACCAGTGAAGAAGTATTTCCAAAGAGAAAATAACTTAAGATGAGATCAACACAGGTCCTTTTTTCATGGTTCCTGGTGGGACCAAGTTCAAGCAAAGAAACAGGGATGAGAGCAAGGCAAAGACCGCAAAGAAATATTCAGCCTGGAAAAATGTAAATTAATATGTCTGGAACAAAATAATCCAGCACACCTACACCCAATGGGAAAAGGAAGTGGTCTGTAGAAAGACCTAAGGATGCATCTGATGAAGTGAGCTGAATGCACCCGATGCAGTGAGCTGTAGCTCACAAAAGCTTATGCTCAAATAAATTTGTTAGTCTCTAAGTTGCCACAAGTCCTACTTTTCTTTTTGCAAATACCGACTAACACGGCTGCTACTCTGAAACTTGTCATTATGCAAGGCACTGAATTTAGCCATATGGAGTGGAAATCTATCAACTTCATGAAAAAACTCATACAGATACAGATAGACATCATCTTCCTTTCCAAATGCAAACAGATGGACATCATACCAAAAGGACTGAAAGTAAAAAATCCATTACAATCTACATACCACACAGACTATGCTGACAGCTTGTGCCACATGCTCTCAAAAAAACTGCGGAACCACCTGATCAACATCCTCTACAGTAAACAGGGAAAGATTAAGAATGAGCTCTCAAAACTGGATACTCTCATAAAAAAACAACCTTCCACACAAAATTCCTCGTGGCTGGACTTTACAAAAACTAGACAAGCCATTTACAACACACACTTTACTTCTCTACAAAAGAAAAAGGACACTAAACTCTCTAAACTACTACATGCCACAAGGGGCCAAAACAGTGGCCCTTAACCCACCCAACAATATTGTTAATCTATCCAACTATACTCTTAGCCCAGCAGAAGAATCTGTCCTATCTCGGGGCCTCTCCTTCTGCCCCTCCATTCCCATGAACATGATACAGTTCTGTGGTGACCTAGAATCCTATTTTTGACTCCTCCGACTCAAGGAATATTTCCAACACACCTCTGAACAACATACTAACCCACACAGAGCTTCTTACCAACACTACAAAAAGAAGGATTCTGGGTGGAGTCCTCCTGACGGTCAAAACAACAGATTGGACTTCTACATAGAGTGCTTCCGCCGACGTGCACGGGCCAAAATTGTGGAAAATCAGCATCACTTGCCTCAGCCGTGCAGAACACAATGCCATCCACAACCTCAGAAACAACTCTGACATCATAATCAAAAAGGCTGAAAAAGGAGGTGCTCTCGTCATCATGAATAGGTTGGAATATAAACAAGAGGCTGCTAGGCAACTCTCCAATACCACTTTCTACAAGCCATTACCCTCTGATCCCACTGAGGATTACCAAAAGAAACTACACCATTTGCTCAAGAAACTCCCTGAAGAAGCACAAGAACAAATCTGCACAGACACACCCCTGAAACTCCAACCTGGGGTATTCTATCTGCTACCCAAAATCCATAAACCTGGAAATCCTGGATGCCTCATTATTTCAGGCATTGGCACCTTGACAGCAGGATTGTCTGGCTATGTAGACTCCCTCCTCAAGCCCTATGCTACCAGCACTCCCAGCTATCTTTGAGACACCACTGACTTCCTGAGGAAACTACAAACACCATCCTGGCCACTATGGATGTAGAAGCCCTCTACACCAACATTCCACACAAAGATGGACTACAAGCCGTCAGGAACAGTATCCCCGATAATGCCACGGCAAACCTGGTGGCTGAATTTTGTGACTTTGTCCTCATCCATAACTATTTCACATTTGGGGACAATGTATACCTTCATATCAGCGGCACTGCGATGGGTACCCGCATGGCCCCACAGTATGCCAACATTTTTATGGCTGACTTAGAACAACGCTTCCTCAGCTCTCGTCCCCTAATGCCCCTACTCTACTTGCACTACATTGATGACATCTTCATCATCTGGACCCATGGAAAAGAAGCCCTTGAGGAATTCCACCAGTATTTCAACAATTTCCATCCCACCATCAACCTCAGCCTGGACCAGTCCACACAAGAGACCCACTTCCTAGACACTACGGTCCTAATAAGTGATTTTCACATAAACACCACCCTAGACCAGAAACCTACTGACTGCTATTCCTACCTACATGCCTCCAGATTTCATCCAGACCACACCACACAATCCATTATCTACAACCAATATTCTACGATATAACCGCATTTGCTCCAACCCCTCAGACAGAGACAAACACCTACAAGATCTCTATCAAGCATTCTTACAATTACAATACCCACCTGCTAAAGTGAAGAAACAGATTGGCAGAGCCAGAAGAGTACCCAGAAGTCACCTACTACAGGACAGGCCCAACAAAGAAAATAACAGAACGCCACTAGCCATCACCTTCAGCCTCCAACTAAAACCTCTCCAACGCATCATCAAGGATCTATAACCTATCCTGAAGGATGACCCATCACTCTCACAGATCTTAGGAGACAGGCCAGTCTTTGCTTACAGACAGCCTTCTAACCTGAAGCAAATACTCACCAGCAACCACACGCCACACAACAGAACCACTAACCCAGGAACCTATCCTTGCAACAAAGCCCGTTGCCAACTGTATCTACATATCTATTCAGGGGACACCATCAAAGGGCCTAATCACATCAGCAACACCATCAGAGGCTCGTTCACCTGCACATCTACCAATGTGATATATGCCATCATGTGCCAGCAATGCCCCTCTGCCATGTACATTGGTCAAACTGGACAGTCTCTACATAAAAGAATAAATGGACACAAATCAAATGTCAAGAATTATAACATTCAAAAACCAGTTGGAGAACACTTCAATCTCTCTGGTCACTCGATTACAGACCTAAAAGTGGCAATACTTCAAAAAAAAACTTCAAAAACAGACTCCAACGAGAGACTGCTGAATTGGAACTAATTTGCAAACTGGATACAATTAATTTAGGCTTGAATAGAGACTGGGAGTGGATGGGTCATTACATAAAGTAAAACTATTTCCCCATTTTTATCCCCACCCCCACCCCCCACGATTCCTCAGACGTTCTTGTCAACTGCTGGAAATGGCCCACTTTGATTATCATTACAAAAGGATTCTTCCCCCCCCCCTGCTCTCCTGCTGGTAATAGCTCACCTTAAGAGGTCACTCTTCTTACAGTTTGTATGGTAATACCCATTGTTTCATGTTCTCTGTGTGTATAAATCTCCCCACTATATTTTCCACTGAATGCATCCGACCAAGTGAGCTGTAGCTCACGAAAGCTTATGCTCAAATTTGTTAGTCTCTAAGGTGCCACAAGTCCTCCTTTTCTTTCTAAGAATGATAGTAAGCAGCAAATTGGACATGAGTGTTGAATGAAATATGGCTGACAAAAAAGACCAATGCAATTTTCAGTTTCATCAACAAACGAATCTCATCATGGATTACAGAGGCAATTGTCCCTTCTTATGTGGGTTGGGGCAACTACAGCTGGAATACGGTGTTCAGCTCTGGACACCACATTGTCTGAAATATTGGCACACTGCAGAAAGATTTGAGGAGAGGAACCATAATGATCAGGAGTGTGGAGAAACTTCCTTGTCTCCTCCTCTCCCCATCCCCATCAGTCTGCTTGTATCCACCGGTTGTCTTATATTTAGATTGTAAGCTCTTTGTGGCAGGGGACTTTTTGTTCTGTGTTTGTGCAGTGCCTAGCACAATGGGATTCTGGTCCATGATACTAATAATAGCAATAATTAATAATAAAGAGTTGAATGTATATAGCTTCGCTAAGCAAGAGCCAAGGTGGGAAATGGTGAAACATGTCAAGAATCTATAAATACCTGAAGGTGTAAAACACTGAAGAAAGACGGAGAGGAATTTTAGTGGTATAGTTGTTGACCATCAGGTCTATGCAATTTATATGAAGATGGAGGGAGACTGAGCAGAGAGGAATGAATCTTTCAGTTGAGTCCTTAAAATTCAATGTCCTATTTTCTCTGTATTGATGTTAAAGTTCTCCTGGCACTTTTTCAGAAGGGTAAAGTTTTGCTATGGTGTCATTGCCTAAAGAATATGTTTCCTGCACAAACCATTGTATAATGTTCTATAGTTGACACACTGTACCTCATTGCACAGGTATAGTAGTATATAATTTATAAAGTGATTTGGCATGTTCTATGGGCTAGACTCTGTAACTGGGTCCACTGGGTTGCACCCGACTAACTTCACTTGGGTTTCACATGGACTCAGAGTTGTTTCTGACTGGATGCTAGATCTAGCCTTGTGAAAGCAGCCAAGCACAAATAGGCATTTGTTTTGTATCAATCCTAGTAACTCCATCTGCTTACTGGTTAGAGAACTACCACAAGATGTTATAGACACCTGCCCTCTCCAGGCAAAAGGACAGAGTAGCACAATGAAATTGATATCTTAAGCATCTCATCCAAGGCATTTGGCAGGAACCCAGATACCTGAACTGCATAAATTCACAAGACAGATACTGTTCATAGTTCAAAGACTGTAGGTAGGCTTGGAAGGATTTGATTTTTATCCGGAAATGTGTATAAATTAAAAATGGTGGGCAATCTGCTGCCCATCAGGGTAATCCTCTGGTGGGCCACCAGACCATTTGTTTACATTTGCGAGGCCACCCGCAGCTCTCAGTGGCCGCGGTTCACCGTTCCTGGCCAATGGGAGCTGCGGGATGCTTTTACAGACAGGCAAATAAGAAAAGGCTGTCTGAGGACTTATTAGAGTTTGCTTTAAGGCTATTTACTTTTTATATTTTGACATATGATGTTGATAATTTGTGTTTTAATGGTTATAAAGCTTTACTTTTTTTGAATCTCAGTGTCCTCTATCATTAAATTAACATAGTCTGACATGCCCCAGATAATTTCCCACAACTGTGAAACCTTAAATTGATAAAAATAGGAAAAAAAACTTCACCACAATTTTTGGGTTTTTGAATATTTAAATAGAAGAAACTAAAAAATGCTTAAAAATAAACTTTGATATTATCCATAAAATTTAGAAAAAAATAAAATGGTTGCATTCTGCCGAATCTAAGTATAGCTAACACTCTGCACATCTGGTAACTATTTGTTCACGTCAAACGTCAAATAAGACTGTGTTGGTTTCTTAAATATATTTTTCATAAGGTAATTGGCTGGTTCCTACACTGGCAATACTTAATAATGAAGAAAAGATGAAAATTTAAACGTATTTTTCATGCTTTATACATTGAGAAAGGAAAAGTATAGTTTAAATTCCTGTGGTCTTTAAATGAGTAATGAGGCATATTAATTAGCTGTTGATTTGAAAAAAGGAACATTTCTAGGGGGAAAAGAGAAGTCCCCAGGGAGTTGATTGTAACCTTGTTTTGTACAAAAGCATTTTAAATGTTACATTCTATTAAATGACAGTATAATTAAAGGTTGAAATAAAAGTACTGACACCTGTGTGGTGATTCAAACAAACAGCCAAGATAGATAGCATTATAGATTCAAACAAACCCAGACTGAGACTGAAAATGTTATAACATCTACGTTACCACACTTCAAAATAGTTCATGAATATTCATGAAGCTTTCATAAATTCTAAGGCCAGAATGGACCACTGTAATCATCTAGTCTGTCCTCCTGCATAACACAGGCAAAGAATTTCCCAAAAATAATTCCCAGAGTATATCTTTTAGAAAAGCAAAATCATCATCAATGATGGAGAATCCATCACAACCCATGGCAAATAGTTCCAATGGTTAACCACTGTCACTGTTAAAAAATTATGCCTTATTTCCAGTCAAGCTTCAAATTCCAGCCATTGGATCGTGTTAAACACTTCTCTGCTAGATTGAAGAGCCCTTATTAATAATTGTTCCTCATGTAGTTACTTACAGACTGTAATCAAGTCACCCCTTAACCTTCTCTTTGTTAAGCTAAATTAATTGAGCTCTTTGAGTCTAGCAGTATAAGGCATGTTTTCTTGTCCATTAATCATTCTCGTGGTTATTTTCTGAACCTCTCCAATTTATCAGCATCCTTCTTGAATTGTGGGCACCAGAAATGGACACACTATTCCAGCAGTGGTTGCACCAGTGCCAAATAGAGAGGTAAAATAACTTGTCTATTCCTACTGAGATCCCCTGGTTAATCATCCCAAGGTTGCATTGACTCTTTTGGCCACATGACCACAATGGGAGCTCATGTTTAGCTGATGATCCACAACAAATCCCAAATCTTTTTCAGAGTCACTACTTCCCATGATAGAGTTCCCCATCCTGTAAGTATGACCTACATTCTTTGTTCCTAGATATATAAGTTTACATTTAACTATATTAAAACCCAGGTTGCTTGTTTTTGCCCAGCTTACCAAGTGATCCAAATTGCTCTGAATCACTGACCTGTTGTTTTCAATATTTACCACTTCCCCAATTTCTGTGTCCTCTTCAAACTTTACCAGTCATGTTTTTTTTTCAGGTCATTGATAAAAATGTTAAATAGCATAGGTCCAAGAACCAATCCTTATGGGACCTCACTGGAAATACACCCCATAATCATGATTCCCCATTTACTATTGAATTTTGAAATCTAACAGCTGTTGGTTTCATCCACTTTGCTGGTCATCTATTTTTCAAAGGTTGCGTGTTAAAATATCCAATAGGGCCAAGTACAATGTCACTTGAGAGATCCAGGAAAGGATCTGAGCTCTTTTGGTTTAACATTCTTATGGAAGTAGTCTCAGAACATTATGGGGGTTAATGGAAGAGGTTGTGTAGCCCATTGGTGTTCTGCCATACATATCTGCAATGGACTTCTAAAGGGAGGGACAGTCTAGGTGTTGCTGCCATCATGTGGGAGCTGGAGGGTAAATGGAAGTATGAAGTGGACACAGCCCAGAATAAGATAATGAGATGAAAATACTCAGATCTTCAGAAGAAAAACAAAAACAAATGATCCAACCCTGGAAATCCCTTCTCTGGTAAGTAGTGCACGTGTGTGTGTGTGTGTGTGTGTGTGTGTGTGTGTGTGTGTGTGTGTGTGTGTGTGAAAATTATGTAGTCCCACCTGAGGTCAATGGAAGGACCCAGATGAACATGATTGTGCAGAACTGGACAGCCACAAATTGGAACCTTTTCCTGATTCTCAATATGTTTTTTATTTTTTCTAAATAGAAAGTGAGTTAAAGTGTCGAATGCACCACAAATGATTGCTGAAGGATCAGCCAGGCATTGTGGTGACAGAGGGAAGGAGAGGGGTCCAGATTGGCCTGGGAACCTTTAAAACAGAAAGCGAGAAAATCAGAACAAATGTATCAACAACACAATATAGCATGGAAAAGTTATTGTCATACTGCTATTTTCACATATCTTTCCAAGAGGAACTCTTTTTCTCACTGGAAAGATACATTTTTATTTTCCCCTAATGTAGAACATAAAGATATTCTAAAGAGTCTTCTCCAATTTAGGCTCCTGAATAAAGTAGACATATAAGAGTTCCCAATGTTTTCTAAATGCCTGATCCAAACCATTGAAGTCAATGGGAGTCTTTCTATTGTCATCATTGGACTTTGGATCAGGCCCATAATAATGCTTAAATTTACTTGGTTTTTGGCATCATGTTTCACAATGCACTTGAAATTCTGTAAGATAAAAATAATTCAAGGGTGGTTAATTTCTAAAGACTCTACTACCCTTTCCAGACTCTCAATTTTTGGGGAGTAAGAAGTAAAAATGGAGGTGCTGATAGGCTCATTTACTACACAATCTGTCAAATGCTATCAATCTCAATCTCATTATATTACACGACTCTTAACATGACACAACTGATGCAAGTAGACATAGCATGTTCTCCATGAAACCTTGACTGCAATGGGCAGAAAAAAGGGATTTCTAAGTCTTTTTGTACTTTTTAAAAATGCATCAATGTAAACATATATATTAGAGATTAAATAATTAATCCAGTGTGAATAAATGGTCATGCAAATTGTGGGCCTTAAACCACAACCCTAAACCACTCAAAGATGTGGGAGGTGGGGGTGGGACAACATCAATTCTAATAAGTAAATACACTCAAGTTTCTTTGCTGAATTGTAATTTAGTTTTTCCCAAAAGATGAAATTCACTCTTTTGTGGAAGGTGAACAAAAGGCTCTGTTTGCACCAAAAAACCAGCACCCATGTGCAAGGGAAGCCAGAGAGGAGGGTGTTATGGAAGAGGGTTTTACAATGACTCTGAGTAGGCTGATCCAATGGGATGCACTTCACTTCAAATGGATCCAGTGACTAGGAACTTCCACATCTACGGAGTGGAGGAACAGCTGCACAAGGGTTGTGCAGGATCCTAGAAGTCTGCCCAGAAACTGTGTTCCACAGAGTTGTTCCCAAAGCTGTTTATCTATGAGTGGTGGCATGAAAGGGGTCTTTATCTTAATGAAATCAGAAGGCTGAAAAGTAGGTCAGCTCCAAATGTGTTGCTGCATCATGATGGGGACCTTCAGTATATCCTGAGTGCTATCCCAAGACTTAACCTGAAAACAATACCTTGCCTACGCACATAGAACCACCAGCATGTCTTCCAGACCTGTCCCAGTGAAGAGATAGCCTGCTAGAGACAGTTTGGTTCCTACATTCCTAGACAATTAGTTAAGATCTTGAGAATTCAAGAAAGTCAAAGGACTAGTAGACCAATGTCTTTAAAGGACAGAATAAATCCTGACGGTTCAAGCATTCATCCCAACCATGGTGTCTCTGTCATCACAAACAAGAATGAAACCATTCACACAAGAATGAAACCAAACCTTTCATTTTTCGTTACTCAGGGATTCACTTTACATCATTGCGAGAAATTTCACAACATTTAAGGATGCAAGATTGTTCACAACCTTAGTTCTTTTGGTTGGACTGGAAGCTCTTCAAGACACTATTGAAAAATGAATAGTGCTGAATAGGAGGAAAGCTCTTGTGGAGTGTTTATAGAATGTGAGGTCAGCCCTCTGAACAAATCATGTTATAAAATTAGGGAAAAAAAAAACCTTCTTACAGTTGCATAATATTGAAAGGGTTAGAAATAAATGTAAAGCAATGCTTCCAGCTGGAAGATAATGTGTATCACACAATTGTATTTCATGAATTAAATAAAGAGATGTTAACTACCATCCCATGGAGACATTTTATTTATGTGCCTCCTTTCTTTCAAAGACTTTGTAAACACAGAAATGCAATACTTACAGAGATACTTAAAAACTGTTTTGGAGTAGCTGGCTTTTAAGTCAATTTTACTTATTTAAAATGAAAAATAACTCTTAAGTGATCATAAATTAGGAATTGCTCATCTATATGATTAGTTTAAAGGCATTTAATAACATGGTGGAGATAGAGACATCATAGGAGGTTCTTTAAAAAAATTATAATGCAAGAAAATCAACAAAACTGGCACCGGATGTGATGCTATTGTCACTTACCATTTTGCAGCAATCTAACTCCATCTACTTCAATGGAGTTACTCCTGATTTACGTCAGTGTAATTGAAAACAGGCTCAGACCCATTGTATTTTGTGCAGAGGGAGTTGCATATCTAAAAGCAACAATGTTTAGCATCCATCGCTGTACATGAGAGGGCATATGGGGCATGAACATGTTCACTTGTGCATGAACATTACAATGGTTATTACTATATATAGACAAACATAGCAGGAACATTATTCACACCTAAATATAAGCCACAAGTGGTCACCTACCTTTGAATATTTGGTAGAGAGGGTGATGTGAAGCAGGGACAGACTAGGAGAGTGTTTAGAGGGAGATTCCCAAAGGCCCAAAGAGTAGTTAGGTGCTTACCTATCATTGAAAGCCAGCCCTCCAATGAAAGGGGGGAAGTGGCTCATCCAGCACCCCTCGGAAGACCTGGTAAAGTAGGGTCAGGAGAAGAGAATGCAGGTGTGACAGAGAATGGGGAAATGATTAGCATCCTCAGAAGGCAATGTAAAACGGTGTGTGAGCAGGGAGTGTCCTGGAGGGAGGAAGTATCTGAGGATGTAAAAGGGAAAGCTGGTTGAAGTATGGTTCTGTGTAACACTAATCTTCAACAAAACTGCATGTTCAGTAATCTTATTGCAGAGAGAGAGAGAGAGAGAGATGCACACACACACGCCCTGCTCAGTATTCCTATAGCTTGCAAATTGGAAAATGCCTGTATTCTTTGGGTTAATATGACATGCCTGAAATTATTAGAGAGCTTTAGAGTAGCAGCCATGTTAATCTGTATCCGCAAAAAGAACAGGAGTACTTGTGGCACCTTAGAGACTAACAAATTTATTTGAGCGTAAACTTTCGTAGGCTACAGCCCACTTCATCGGATGCATAGAAGGGAACATATAGTAAGAAACTATATATATATATATATATACACACAGAGAGAAGGAGAAGGTGGAAGTTGCCACACAAACTGTAAGAGGCTAATTAATTAAGATGAGCTATTATCAGCAGGAGAAAAAAACTTCTGTAGTGATAATCAAGATGGCCCATTTACACAGTTGACAAGAAGGTGTGGGGATACTTAACATAGGGAAATAGATTCAATATGTGTAATGACCCAGCCACTCCCAGTCTATTCAAACCCAATTTAATGGTACCTACTTTGCATATTAATTCAAGCTCAGCAGTTTATCACTGGAGTCTGGTTTTGAAGCTTTTCTGTTGCAAAATTACCACCCTTAAATCTTTTACTGAGTGGCCAGAGAGGTTGAACCAGAGAGGTAAAATTGTCTACCCTGCTTACACAGACATTTTTCTTCCTATCCCTTAGCCTAGCATGTTCTACTATTTCTCACTCCCTTTGACATTTTTTTTATTGCTCTCTGGAGAACTGGCTCATACTTACACATGTTTAAAAGTCACATCTTTCTGTAGTACTTTTAAAATTAGTCTGTGCATTCTCTCTGGGATCTCCGTTTGCTCTAAAGCTTTCTGCAGGTGCCAATTTCATACCATATATGACACTATGTTACCTGAACACTATATAACCTCCTTGCCAGTATTTTGTAGCAATCATTTAACTTTTAGGTTGTCATCCATTCTTCTTCTCCAGGTCTTGCTCTCCATGGGCCAGGTAAGTTACTGGAGGCATGGAAAGAATTTCTGTATGAGGAGAGACTGGAAAGATTAGGACAGAGATTTTCAAAGCCACTTCTGAGATTTGGACATCCAGTGTCCATTAGTTTTAATGGGAATTTGACATGCTAATCCTTTCCAAAAATGCTGCCCAATGCAATAAGTTTAGAATGGAAATGAGAACATGAGAAAGTTATACAAAACAATGAGTGATACAGATAGAGAAATTATTTATCTTTTTTCCATAGGTCTTTTCTGCCTATCGAGAAATATCACTGGACTCAATGGGAACCCACTGCTACTATTTATGTGACTAAGGATTGCAGGATTGATCCTTAAGTCTGCTATATTCCTTCTACTGCATAGAGTATCAAATATTTCTACAGTGATGATCAGTTAAGTCCCCTCTATTCAGCAGTTTGTTCTCCATCCATTTGTACTTCGGCCTTCCTTTAATAGTTATTTTTAACATTGTACATGGTGTACCTATATGATCTTTGCTCATTTGAACCCAATACATCATGATAATCTCAGCATGTTTTATAAAACATGTTGTTTTCATATATCAGTTCATCAGAGATTTTGTTTTCTCTTATTTGTAGAACATCAAAATGGCGGTCACTCAAACCTGGCAATTCTTTCCCTAAGATTTTTCAAAAAGAAAAGGAGTACTTGTGGCGCCTTAGAGACTAACAAATTTATTTGAGCATAAGCTTTTGTGTGCTACAGCTCACTTCATCGGATGCATTCAGTGGAAAATACAGTGGGGAGATTTATATACATAGAGAACATGAAACAATGGGTGTTACCGTACACACTATAACCAGTGTGATCACTTAAGGTGAGCTATTACCAGCAGGAGAGCTGGGGTGGGGGGGAACCTTTTGTAGTGATAATCAAGGTAGGCCATTTCCAGAAGTTGACAAGAACGTCTGAGGAACCATAGGGGTGGGGTTGGGGATAAACATGGGGAAATAGTTTTACTTTGTGTAATGACACATCCACTCCCAGTCTCTATTCAAGCCTAAATTAATTGTATCCAGTTTACAAATTAATTCCAATTCAGCAGTCTCACATTGGAGTCTGTTTTTGAAGTTTTTTTGTTGAAGTATTGCCACTTTTAGGTCTGTAATCGAGTGACCAGAGAGATTGAAGTGTTCTCCAACTGGTTTTTGAATGTTATAATTCTTGACGTCTGATTTGTGTCCGTTTATTCTTTTACGTAGAGACTGTCCAGTTTGACCAATGTACATGGCAGATGGGCATTGCTGGCACATGATGGCATATATCACATTGGTAGATGCGCAGGTGAATGAGCCTCTGATAGTGTGGCTGATGTGATTAGGCCCTATGATGGTGTCCCCTGAATAGATATGTGGATACAGTTGGCAACGGGCTTTGTTGCAAGGATAGGTTCCTGGGTTAGTGGTTCTGTTGTGTGGTGTGTGGTTGCTGGTGAGTATTTGCTTCAGATTGGGGGGCTGTCTGTAGGCAAGGACTGGCCTGTCTCCCAAGATCTGGGTCATCCTTCAGGATAGGTTGTAGATCCTTGATGATGCGTTGGAGAGGTTTTAGTTGGGGGCTGAAGGTGATGGCTCGTGGCGTTCTGTTATTTTCTTTGTTGGGCCTGTCCTGTAGTAGGTGACTTCTGGGTACTCTTCTGGCTCTGTCAATCTGTTTCTTCACTTCAGCAGGTGGGTATTGTAGTTGTAAGAATGCTTGATAGAGATCTTGTAGATGTTTGTCTCTGTCTGAGGGGTTGGAGCAAATGCGGTTGTATCGTAGAGCTTGGCTGTAGACAATGGATCATGTGGTTTGGTCTGGATGAAAGCTGGAGGCATGTAGGTAGGAATAGCGGTCAGTAGGTTTCCGGTCTAGGGTGATGTTTATGTGATCATCGTTTATTAGCATCATAGTGTCCAGGAAGTGGAACTCTTGTGTGGACTGGTGCAGGCTGAGGTTGATGGTGGGATGGAAATTGTTGAAATCATGGTGGAATTCCTCAAGGGATTCTTTTCCATGGATCCAGATGATGAAGATGTCATCAATGTAGCACAAGTAGAGTAGGGGTATTAGGGGACGAGAGCGAGGAAGCATTGTTCTAAGTCGCCATAAAAATGTTGGCATACTATGGGGCCATGCGGGTACCCGTAGCAGTGCCGCTGATTTGAAGGTTTTGGTTTACCTTCTAATACATGATGTCTTGAGTTTGCTTATGTGAGGTGTATTTTGGCCTATTTAATTACAATATTTCCTTTTGTCTGCTGTAGCTGACAATTTAGTAGTATTCAGAGGAGTTATTGTAATGTTATCCGTGTATCATAGTTCTATAGATGATCTATACTGCTATAGATTTCTCTACTAAAATAATTATTACAAGATCACTGATAAGATATAGCAGTTGGGATAAATTTCTGCAGCCCTTACTTGGGCCAAACTCCCATTAGTACTTCAGTCCCTCTGGACTTTTAGTGGGAGTTTTGCCTGAGTAAGGTCTAGGTAAAGATTGCAACATCCTCTTCTCTGGCCTTGAGAAATTCCGTCTTGTCCTGCTCATATGCATTCAGAATGTTGCTGAAAAGATCATTTTCCTAGCTCATTACTTGGGCCATATCATCCCTCTCTTTGCATTGCCTCCACTAATTTCTCTTTCTTCATTAAGCTACCTGTCTTCACTATCAAGACCCTTCACAGCCCATCCCTACTCTACTTCTCATCTCTTATGCACTGTTGAAATATCAGCTCCATGAAACCAGTCTTCATTGCCTACTTGTTAAATTTTCAAACAAGTACCCTCAGGCTTTTTCCGCACGCTGCCCCCTCCTCGCTGCCCCCTCCTCCCTATGTGAAATCTATAAGCATCTGTGAAATCTCATTTTCTTTCAGTGAACCTTTAAAACTCTTTTTCATGATGCCCTCACAAAACTTGACAATGGTTAGAAAGCAGGAGTGATGAGACAGCTGCCTATCTTGCTGACCAAAATTATCTCAGTTTCCTCTCATTGTGCTCCCCAGTTGGTCTGTATCATCTGATATCTATATTGAAAGCTTTTTTGTCTTCTTGTTCTATATTTGTGCAGGGATTCTGGTTGTTGACTGAGGATCTTGGCACTACATTAATATGAATAATAATTAATTGCTGTTATACTGCATGCTTTACAAAAACATTTTCTTCAATAATCTGCTCCACTTGGCCTTGATCTAACCTGTATATTGACAAAAAAAAATCTCTGCCTTTTGTGACACAGCCCTGTGTCCACTACCAGCTTCAGCCACATGCAGCTTGGCTTTTTTTTTTTTTTTTTTCATTTGCTGACTTAATGAGCTGGAAAATCATTCTTGTGTTCTCCATATGAGTGGAGAAGATAGACTTATTCTTAATTAGCTGATGTATCTATTTACGCATTTCTTAGCACATTAAGATTAATCAATTATCCTTATTGCTGGCGTGGGTAAAAAACAGCTTAGCTGCCCGAATCATTAAATACTGAAAAATATTGTTTGGATAAAATAAGTGACTTGATCCCACACAGTGGTGAGTTCCACAAAAGGCTGAAGGTGAAATTGATCCAGTCTATACAGCAGGTCTATACAGCTTAAGTCCCACTTATGCTCTGTTTCGGGGATTTAGGTGGGATTCATGTTATGCATAGATCTTGTGCTGGACCTGCTCAGAGGAGTGAATTCATCCTGAATCTCTTCAATGCCCATTTTATATATCCTTTTTCAGATTGCCTTTATTACTTGCACACTTGTGCAGCTGGGTCCGTTTGCATCAATGGAGCACTAAACATATTAGTAAAGGTTTGCGGGACTGGCCTTACATATGGATATAAGCACCCAGGTTTGAAAAATTTGGCCATTATGTTTAATGGGCACAAAGAGATTAAAATTTTGATAGTTTTTAATGGATTAAAGCAAAGGCAAAAAACAGAGAAAAATGTTGCATACTATTGATTTTGTTTTCTTCATCAAGATGAATGATTATTTGAGGTTTTACACAGTAATACAGTACTGACTTATTTTAGATATTAATTCATATTTTTACTATTCTTGACTGCGAGTGTAACAACTCCATGTTATTTGTGAGAAAAGCAGATACAAAATTGAAACCTTAGTTTCAATCATTTACCTTCGCTCCTTTTCAGCATCATCCATCACTTTAATTATTATTTTTTCAAGAAGGAGATTAAAAAGGCTGAACAACAATGAATAAATAAATTAAACAAAGGCAAAAGGCAAACATGTCTGCCTATGTTTTCAGACCTAACACAGTGCACAGATTTTCTGGAGAGCAGGTCAGTTTATCAAGCTGTCGGGGTGGGGGGGGGGAGATTTGGGTTGATAGCAATAAGCAATTTTGAGAACCATTTGTAATCTTGATAATCACAAGTTTAGTTATAAAGAATTGAAAAGGAAGTAGCCTCCAGGCCAATTTCTGCTGTGACACCGGTGTTGAAAACCATTTTCAAAAATAAATGTGGGCAAACCAGAACCTGTATACAAATGTCAAGGGCAAGCACTTTCCAGAGTACACTGAGCCCAGTGCACAGATTGAAGTCAATGGGAGTTTGGATCTTGACTTCAATGGGAGCTAGTGCTTAATTTTCCACTGTTGTGCATTATATTTATGTAAATGATAGGTCTAAAAGGGTATATACTGATTGGGGACAAGCTTCTCATACTTGGATATACTCTCATTTTTAAGCAATCAATTGTACTGCATTTTTGTTTATGCAACACATAAAATCTGAACATTAAATTGATCCATGAGTTATACAAATGTTAATTTTCTACAGAAGGGAAAAGACTAGTAAATATGTTTGTCAGAAAAATTTTATTTGACTGAAGTAGCAATTTGGAGCCCTGCTACCTATCAAAGAGTTGTTTCTGATTCTGTATTTTCGAACATGTTAATTGCATAAGTTTAACTATGGCCTGATCACAATGGAAAGAATCCCACTGACTTCATTGGTGATTGTATTAGGCCCTAAATAGTTTAATTGGATATCAGGAGAAATACTTTTTCTACAACCAAATTCTAAATGACCAAATTCTTCTATCCTCATTCAGATTGGGTAGTATGCTGCCTCATCAATTCTCTCACTGATTTAAATGGGATGACTTGCAGACTAAAGTACTACTCTAGTAAACAGGATACCAGCATCTGGCGCAAACTATATGTAACTACTTACAATAAGACTCTTGTACACATGCAACAGAAAAAAAGATGAGAAGCAAATGGTGGCTGCCATTAAAACATCAATATTTCCAGTCGGTATTTTGGCAAGTATTCATTCTCCAGTGGTGATCACGATATTTGCTCTTGGTCACGTAGCCATTTCTGTAAGCTTCTCACAAAGTATCTCCCTCTCACTCCAGTCACATTCCCTCTGCTTCATGACCTGCTCTCCAAAACACTGCAAGTATTGTCACATTCTGCAAAACACAAAGTAATGGAGTGGAAAATGGAGTCATCTTAGTCTGACTCTTGGAAAAGGCTAACATTTGCAACAGTTCCATGTGGAGTTAGAATCATACTGTACTGTCTAGTAAGAAAACACTCCCAAACTTAGGGTATGTCTTCACTGTAAAAGTTAATCTGGGCTCTTCATAGGTTTTAGCCCAATCCCTCCCCCCATCCCCATTAAGTCCGGGGTGTAGTGCTTTACCCAGTTGGGGGTGTAGGTTATAGCCTGTATGCTGTTTTCACTCAGGCTGGAACCTGTCCACTTTTCAGTGAAGATGCAGGCAAAGTTACTTGAGTAATTTTCCTTCAATGCCCTTCCCATAATTCTCACTGAAGGACAGAAAAGTTCTACTGGATTCAACACAATGTATTGGGAATAATCCTAGAACATTCCAGCACAAAGATGCATTGGATATACCCACAAATACACACACAGATGAGTACAGAAACAATGAGAACATAATAATGCAGGTAGGATTTTGCTGTGGGAATGCTCACACCTAGGCTAGGCTCGGATGCTCAGACCCAGCTGACAATCACCTGCGCTAACTTTGCAGAGAAGACATAACATTAGAGGTAACTCAACCTTTTCAGTTTGGCCCTTCACTATAATTGGAACTGGAGAGAATCTAGTATTAAAAAACACTGTATTTGGGGACTACCAGGCCTAGCCAGCTCACAGTGCAAGCAGCTCTTTCTCTTTAATAAATACACTAAACAGGCTCTGTTATGGAAATAAACAAGGCTTTTAATTGTTTTCTCTGATGAGAATCAATGAGTTTATCTTTAGTTACAAAGTACACACAGCATTTTTTCATGCAGACAATTAAACACTAATTTGCAAGGACAAAATTGCAGACAAAGGAATTAGTTCATGCATCAGTGACTCTTCATTAATAAATGCAGCTGGTATTGCTCTATGAGAGATTTAAGATGCAAAATGCTAAAATGTTCCCTTCATCAGGAACATTGCTTTTGCCTTTCTAAGGGCTTGTCTATACTACACGGTTTTGTCAACGTAAGTTAGGCCGACGATCAAAAACCAGTATAATTACATCATTTGTGCACATTCACACAACGCTCCCTCTGTCATGTCCACAGTTGGTGCTCTAGCATTGACAGTGAGAGCAGTGCACTTTGGGTAGCTATCCCACTGTGCTACTTGCCACCTTCTGCAGCTAGGAGTTGTGGGAACTCGCAATCTGAACAGGAATCAGAGTTGCCTGACTTACTGCGTGCCCTGGAGAGAAACAACATCAGAATACTTAGGCATTCATGGAGCAGGTGGACCGTCATTTTGGGGGCAAATGTCAGTATAGTTGTGTCATGGCTGATTCACATATCCCCTTGTGCATGCTCCAAAGATGGTACCTCCCTGCATGGTGGAATCAAACAAGTCCACTCCAGCTGTGGAGGAGGGATCCTCCATGGGATGTGCTCTATAGTGAATTTACGATACAGAGATGAAAAAACAGGCTTGATGGGAAATAAGCTATTTCTTAGCTCCTTTTCTTACTGAAATATGCAGCTCTTTAAGTCCTCTCCACCAGTGAGCAGCTGTCATAAAGAATCTGATCAGAGTTCTGTATCAATAATACATTCCTCCAAAGACATGCCTGTTCACTCATAATTAGTGCGATATAGATTTCAACAGTAATTTTAGAGAGCGTTCAGCTGGTGCATAACTCAAGCTAAAGACCAGAGAGAGGGTGAGGTGACATAATGGTGAAATATACTCAGCATTAAGAAAAAGGATGGTTACTACTGGACATACAAACAACTTCACATCCATTTGAAAAGTCATGACCTACCTCTAATTCTCTCTGTGGGTGTTTGATTTAAAGATACTAAACACATAAAATTGACTACCTGTGGTTTCTGTTTTTAACTCAGACCAATCTCTAGAGCGGATAACTTTTGTTTCTAAAACAGGTCATGTGTGACCTGAAAAAAATTGATCCAGAAATGACAAACGATTTCCTGGTGGCTTTGCAATTTTCTTTGCTGTGTTGCAGCAGCCTGGGTCCATACTAACCTGCTGTTTTCATAGACGAGATTATGCCAGCCAGGAGTAACAACTTCTGCAGGCCTACAGGAGTCAAACTGCATAATCTCCAATCATACAGGAGAAGTAGGTTAACTACTTTGTAGCATCACTCCACCAACTTTAATGGAGACATTTTACCCTTAAAGTTTGTGATCTATGGTGAGTGTAAAATCAAAACACATAATAGCCACAGAGAGACATTTCACACTGAATATTTTAATTAAAGTTTTATTTATGAGATTTGACGACAGCTTTATATTTCATTAAATATTTATAGATAATGCAATTTGCTGTGCAACTGAGATACTGACAAGGAAACTGGTTATTTTACATTTTAAGTGTTTCATGGCATGTGCAAACAGAGACTGAATTCTGGATTTTTTTTAAACTAATCTGAATAGGGCACAGTTAGAAAAGCAATAACCATTGCTCTTAATAGTTCAGTTCATTAAAATAACAAATGTGGCTATTAAAAGAGAACATTTATTCATACTAAGTATAGAGAGCTCAGACCAATAAGTTCAAACTTGAAAACCTAAAGTTAAGCATCTAAGTCTATACCTCAATACCAAATAATCATAATTTTCAAAGGTGCCGGACACCATTAGGTCCTCATCAACTCTACTTCAGTGGGTGCTCAGCACTTTTTTGGGCCACTTTCATTTACATACAGGCTGATGTACCTGATGTTCAGATATGATGACAGTTTTAACTGGCTCTATGGGGAGTTGCAGGTGCCCATTGTGACAGAAGTGGAGGTGATAGGGAGTAATGTCATGAATATTTTAGGAGTTGCTGTGTAAGAAGGTAAGAATGGATATGTAACCTAATTATTCAGAAAGACTGTCATTTATATTGTTCATTATATGCCAACTTGCTGCAATGGAATAGGAGATGTGGGAAGAACAAACAGGGAAACAATACAGTGGTATCCCAGATACGAACATGAGGAACAAGAACCAGACAATTAGCTTTGGAGATCCTGTCTCCTGTGCCTCCAGGGGTTTGCAAATCTTGTTTTGCCAAAGCTAGGAACCTGGAGATCAAAGGGAGACTTTGTGAGGGGGAGAAAGGGACTCATTTGTCAATAAGCTGTCTAAAGAGCCCAGATGACACAGGCTGTGGAAGAACCTGAAGGAACTTCCCCAGATCCAGGGAATGGTCAACCTTAGGAAGAAACTAGACATGCATTCTCTGATTGATTGTTTTAAAGATTTTTTTCTCTGAAATGCTTGTGCTCTAAAATATAATATTTGGCTTTAAGGGTGCTGACTGGTCACAGGTTACCACTGCCCTTACCCCAGAGAGAACAGAGTTTAAGGGTCTGGATATAAGTCAGATCTCCTGAAGTAAATCGTGGGTGACACACAGAAGACTGCAAACCAGGGCCCTGTCTCAGAATGGAAAAAACGTGTAATTCTACTTGGAAACAAGGTGATAGTTAGAGGCCTGAGAACTTGGTAGGGAGAACAAAACTAAGAGGGGGGTCAGTGGTTCAGTTCACCCTGTAAACATGATATCCTCCACCACTAAAAATTTGGCCCTTAATTTATAATAGACAAGGCTAAAATTATGCAAGAATAAACTACTTTTGATAAAATAAGAACTAGGGACTTTGACTATCCCTTCAATCACTTTCATTGAAGCTCAGAATATTTATTAGAATTCCTAGTAAACCTCACCAACTTGGTGGCTACTTCCTCCTGCAAATCATAGTTAAATGAATCTTAGTAGACAAATATACATAAAACAGTATTGGTCCCAGTGCCAGTTCCTGAACTTGCTATCTTCCCTCCACTCTTTGTTTCTTATCATTCATTCATCTAAATCTAGATGACTTCTGTCTTCTTTTATAGATACTTATAAATTATCCTATCAGAAGCATTTTGAGAATCCAACCAAGTCACAAATACCCAAGTTCACTTTTATCAACTATTGAAGTTTTTCAAATAATTAGTAAAGCTCTGAAATGTTGTTCACATGTTATGTGCCTCTGCTGGGTAATCCTTAACCAAATATTATCCGTTTCTGTCCGTAGACCTTCAGTCATTTCCCCAGGAATTGAACTGGTTTTTTCAATCTATAATTCCTAGGTTCTCACTTAACTGCTTTCATTTAATTTAAAATAGTACCATGTTGATGATGGAACAATGTCATGCTATGCTTCCACTATTTCACACTTCATTTCCTTAAGGCCTCCTGTATACATACATCTGTTCCTGATGATTAAGGGTTTAATGCTCTGAGATCTTGAGTCCTATCAGGCTCCACTGACTCTATTAGAGTTAAAGATACTCAGGATCTCACAAGATTGCTGCATTATTGTTTCTCAATCGGCTCCTTAGCTTTCTCTTTAGAAATGTAATTCTCTTAAGCTCAGACACTTGTTTCTTTTGAAAAGTGTAATAGGAATTTTCCATTTCCCTCAACTCTTTGGACCAATGTAAATAATAATACTAATTTATTTCTTCCTCTACTTCACCATCTTCTTTAATTGCATTTCTTGGAGGTATAAGGCTTAATCCTATAGGATGCCAAGAGAAGTGAAGATAGTCAAAGCACCAGTACTGAGCCCTCAGCGGTTACTGAGCACTTGTACAATTAGAGGTTTCTGCATAATATGGATAAATATGCAGAGACAGACAGTGCTCAGTAATATGAAAGTCACTTTACTTCTTCACTCAACGCAGAACTATTTAGTAGTAAATATAGGTAATATGATGCCAGGGGAATACATGGCATTTCCAGGGCACAGATATATACGCACAAACCGGTGTGTAGAAAATGCGTGTTTAGTATCAATCTTTAGGATTTTCAGTTACTCCTTTTACCTGCTAGGAATTGTAGCTCGGTTGAGTGTGCTTAAGAGCTGCACTCAGAATGAAATTAATCCAGAGGCAGTCATGGAGCTAGCCACTTACACAAATGCTTCTGGTGACTCCCATGAAAAATAATCACTTTTAGGCAGCTGCTCAATGTATTCTGGCCACAGTGTTCTTGCCAACCCACCAGCCTGCAGCACCTGCTCCCCTCACATTACATATTGGAATATGAGTTGTGAATCATCATGCTCATCTGTGCAACTGCCCAGAGTGGATGTCCCACATATTGATTGGTTCCTTGATGTGGGACATGAAACTTCCATTAACAGAGAGAAGAAAGAAGCACCCAACACAGGAAAAATATTATGGTCATATGGGCTTCATTCATTATTTGGTTACAATAGCTACAGCATGTAATAGGGACATGGACAGGTCTGTTATAACCAGCATTCACTGTTTATATATTTTTAAAATCAAATATTTTTTCAGACACACTCAGATCACCCACTTTGAATTTCAATACAACATTTATTGCCATTTGTATTCTGTGAAATATTGTTAGTGTTGAAGATTATGCTGTAACTCACTAGAATAAAAGTGTGTTAATTCCCATTGGAATTTCATGCTTCTTGAAAATTTATGAATTTGATTTTCAAAGGACAAAACTAAGCTCAAATCAATTTTCAAAGGGGTAGGCACTTTCAACACTTTGAAAATAAATTGTAGCTTTTCTACATTAGGAAGATTTGTGATGTTGGTTACATGAACATTATTATAATTATTCATTGGTTATTTTTTCTGGTACTTTTAAAGTAATCAGAAATAAAAATATTGCATATTACACTTGTCATTTCTACTACCTATTGGGATTCCCTCTGTGACCTTTTCCTCTCAGCTTATCCAGAACACCTTGTTCGGTTCTGGGAGAACACTTTATTCACCTCTCTGGAATCCAAAAATTTAGTTGAAATCCAAACTCATCACTAAGGTTTCTTTATTGGCATTTCATAAAAGGACACATGAGGTAATCAGGCTTAAGTGTAAAGAGGTGTGCTAGGGTGCTCCATAATGCCAAAGTACATAATTATAAATCAGATCATATATATATTCTAAAACAGACTAATACATGCACATTACATTCTACATTGTACCACATGCTTTATGATTAGCTTAATCATTTTGTGAGCCAATCCCTGTACAGATTATGAGCTATACCTGAGCTATAAAGCATGTTAGTAAGCAAAACAGTAGCTGCAAGCTTATCACATTACTCTTCTTCTTGCTATTTCTTTATTTACTAGCTACATATTATTTAAAAGGCCACTTGTGAATTAATGTTTTGACCATTGTTAACTTCTGTTTCCCTTACTTCTGTTTTCTTTCGTTGTTCATGCAAGGCCTATGTTACCAGCCCTCTAAATCATCCATTACTATTCATTATATAGAACATGATGACTAATTTGTACCAAAACACTTAATATTCTTTGTGCTTCCATTTGTAGATCCAAAGAGGTCCAAGATCCAAAGAGGTCAATAATAAATATAATCTGGGCTACCACAGGGCATATGAAGATTTAACAGATGAAAGGTTTCTCCTTGTGGTTTTTATTGGAAGAAGGGTTGGGCTAGTTGACCTGTTTTGTGAGTTATTTGGCTGAAGGAAATTTTTTTAAAAAGTGGATTATTTATTTTCTTTTTTAGCCAAACAAAAGCAAAGTTTTTAACAGTGGAATCTTAGTGGGCACATAGGTGTCCAAATTCAATTGATTTCCAAAAGGAGTTGGTACCTAGCTGCCCTCGGAGTCTTTGACAATCTCTTCCTAAATCCCCTTTGAAAATCTCCCCCAAGGGTGTGTCTGCACCAGGAGCTTGGAGATATGATTTCCAGCCTAGGTAGTCAGACATGGGCTAGCTCAAGCACACTAAAAGTAGCTGTGTGGACACTGCAGTGTGGGTGGTGGTTTGGGCTAGCTGCCTGAGCTCAGATCTAGACGATCCAGCATGGTCGGCCTCAGATGGCTATCCCAAGCCATGCCTGTACCACAATATCCACTCTTCTAGTTTTAGTGTGCTAGCTTAAGGTGAGCTAGCATGAGTCTATTTACCAGTGCCTCCAGCTGCAGAAATACCCACTGGTTAAAAAATAATACTGTAGAAATACCCACAGTAAACTATACTGACATGTATTGGGCCTATTATATGCAGCCTATGTTGCATTTGGTGCAGGGCTCCAATGTGACACAGAGGTCCTTTGATGGTTCACTACTCCTTTTCAGCAATTCTTGACTACACCTAACATGCTGTTGTCATGATGTATACCCCAGAACTGGCATGTAATATATCATTGCAAATCTAATAACTCACTAATCATTAATATTTTTGTGTGATGTAGAATCCTAGAAGATTAGGGATGGAAGAGACCTCAGGAAGTCATGTAGTCCAACCCCCTGCTCAAAGCAGGACCAACCCTAACTAAATGTATGTACGGGGTATGTACAAGATTTATGGTTATGTACTATAATTATGTTTGACATGCAATGCATAAATCCAGTTCACTCTAGAGAAAAGAATGTGTATTTGCTTGTTGTCAGGCAGAGACAATGTAGGCACATTTACATAAAAGGTAAATAAAGCTATCAACCTAGAGAGTGGGGGACTGAACCTCAAATGATAAGTAATTTAATCAACTGATTGCATACAATATCACTGTATTATAAAAGTCTATCAAGTAAGGTCTTTTCTGAAAGCTAACAACACTCTGGTGATTTATTATATTGGGAAATGTATCTATTGAAACTGCATGAGAAAATATGGATATTTAATGATATTATGCTCTAAAGACTGTGACCAAATACAGGGAGAAACAGGCTCCCTCTCAGACAGGAGGGAAGGCAGCTATCTGCCTGTCTCCAATGAAATGAAGGGAGGTGTGACCAAAAAAATGGAAGCCCCATTTGCACACAGGGGGATGAGAAGCCCATAGGCAGAAAGAAGAGCATGGGCTCATACTATGTCTAGGGACATTGGGATGATTATAAAGAGAGATAAGAAACCATCTTGGCATCCATCGCTGGACAAAAGGGGCCAGAAATATGGGCTCTTCAACCAAAAGCGTTGAAGTCTCTTGGAACTGAATATAGGTGAGAAACCTATTTGGCCAAAGATATTTCACCTAGGAAGACATGGAAAAACCACACTTTGTACTTCTGTGGAAGGTCCTGACTGAGAAAAAGTCAACCTTGGCTGGAAAGAAGAAAGGCTGGTTAGAAAAAAATATACCTTGAGCCAAGGCTGTAGCTTGTTAAGTCTTAGCCACTCAAATTTTTTTTTGTCTTTTACTCTTAAAACCTCTATTTTTGCTATTAAACTAGTTTTATTTTTCAATCTAAACCAACCCAGTGCTGTGTTTGAAGTTAAAGTGATTCTTAATCTCAGTTAAAGTAATAATCTCTGATTTTGTCTCTTTAACGGAGCAACAATCCTTATTCATTTTTTGAGAGTTTCAGGAGAGGGCTGGAACATCAGGGCAGATGGCTTTAGGGAAATTTGGGACTGGGAGTGGGTTGGGGTCACCCTGCAAGAAGTAACCAAGGCTGATGGAGACAAGGGTGGGATTGTTGTGTTGTAAGCAGGCTGCTAGGACCAGAGTGCTGATCCAGGGCTGCACAGCACACACTCACTCAAGAAACTGCATGCTTGTCTGCTGGTGTCCAACAGTGAGCTCCAGCAGCAGAACATTTAAGGCACCCAGGGTTAAAGGGCAGGGGATGACAATCTCTCATCCTACATTTTGGGGTGGTCTGAATTGCACCCCAAAACGTGACACGCAGTGACTCAGACTCAGCTTGGGGAACAAAAAAACCCACCCTAAGCTACAAATATGCCTGGCCCATTCTGCAGACCAGAGTGTGCACAAGAGCACTGGATCATAGCCCTGGCTCCTCCCACTCTCTGCAGTGGTCAGTGATCACTAAGGCTGCGAGTCGGTCATGAAGGTCACGGAAAGTCATGGCATCTGTCACGGAGGTGATGGAAAGTCATCCAGGATCTCCGTGACTTCCGCAGCTGCAGCAGTCAGTGTGGCTGACCCCAGGGCTGCCTGAGATGCTGGGGTGGCCTTGGAGCCAGTCACACCTCCCGCTGCTGGAGCAGCCCCGAGACCAGTTGCACTGGCTCTTGGTGGGATGGCCCCAGGTCAGCCACTACTGGAGTGGCCCCAGGGCCAGCTGCTCCAGCTGCTGCTCAGGTGCCCCGGTGCAGCTGGCCCTGGGGGCCATCAGAGCAGCAGTGGTCCCAGAGGCTGCCCTGGAGGCCATCAGAGCAGCGGTTCCCGGGGGCCTCAGAGCAGTGGGTGCCTGGGGGGATGTCAGGCCCCCACTGCTGGAGCAAGGGCCGGCTGTCAGGCCCTGGGGCCCCCCACAGAAACTAAGATTTAGTTATGGGTATTCATAGTAAAAGTCCTGGACAGGTCATGGGCCATGAATTTTTGTTTATTGCCTATGATCTGACTATGACTTTTACCCCTAAAAATACCCATGACCAAAACTTAGCTTTAGTGATCACTCACTGAACTTGCTGTGCACAACAAGAGCTTTGTACTGCCCCACGTACACCCTTGGTCTTCGAAAAATCAGCATTTAACATGATCCCCAACATGACATTCCCCATCTATTGCTGTCCTCAGGGGGTGACGTATTATCCTAGGATTGAATGGAGATAGCAACCCCTGCACTTCCCTGAATTTAGGGATTAAGACTGTCCTTCAATCTTCCATAATAGTGCATGTGTCAGTGAACAGAAGACTCTGTGTACTCACCATTATTCCTTCATACAATAACAGCCAATTAAAAATATATACGTGCCAGGAGGTTAGGAAGGAGGGAGGGGAAGTGTCAGAAAATCCATGTCTGATCTTTTATCAAGACCCCTGGAGACTCAGCCTTGCTTGGGGATCCTGTCAGTTTTAAAGTTTGACTTGCAAGTTTCACTGTTTACCAGCTGCAAATTTTGTTCCATAAGGTCATGTCACAATATCACACAGTATAAAAATAAAGATAGAAAGAGAGCATTGACAAATGGGCAGGCCTATTTTTGCTTACAGTGATCCTTTAAATGCTCATAGTTCACCACCTGAACATGTTCTCTACCATTAGGCCTAAACTGGGTCTATCATACTGGTCCTTGTCCCTCAGCTGTGTACCTATATGTTCTAACTAGGAAGCCACTATGTTGTTTCCCTCTTTGTCCTTCCCACAGCTCCTATTGAATTCAGGTATTCTGGCACCTAATAAACATTTTACTACTCCAATATAAATTATATGGTCTTGCTCAATAACTAAGTTATTAGGTTCTTAGATTATTACATAGCAGCTCCTAAAATATTGTGTACTGTGTGGAGATGAACTAATTGGTCCTCTTGACCAAGACAATGTGGTCAATGTGTCCTGTGGTAATAGGAAATCATTGTTTTCCAAACAAGGACAATCACATTCTTATTTCCCACATTGTCATACAAAGAAAATCATGTTATCTTGTGATGCACGAGAAATCAACACCTCACTAATGCACAGAGCATACAAGTATGTGATTTTTTGTGATACAACAGTGATTTCATCTGAAACAATACTTTCTAAAAATGAGAGATGCACAGCTGAAAATCAGGTAATTCCTATGCAAATTTGCTTCTTGATTTTATTTCTCTGAATAGAATCCAATGGAATTTAAGAGCATGCTGGCTGGAGAGCTCTTTCAAAATATGAGGAGAGAAAAATAGCTACTATTATGTTATTTCCCAGTTCATTTTAGCAGTTTCTGTCTTTCCAGTTGAGACTTCCTGAAGTAAGATACATCAGCTGTTCCTCCAGAGAGGAAAAAAGGCTGCTGGAAATACAAAAACATAAATCATTGTATTTCACTATAAAGCAGCAATATATATTAAGAGAATGTCTTTTGAAACATTATATTGCAGTCTTTGGCCTAGCAGGCTAATAATACAAGAGGTTAATTTAAGTGTGGGTTTTCCAGCAAATTTGCACATAAACATTGTCATGCATAGCTACTTATTTTCTACATGCAGCTGAAGGCTCAAGATTGTTTTGCAGAACAGGGACATACCTTTCACATTTATTTCCTACTTCATGCACTTTAGTCAAGGTGAACTTTTTTCTTATGCATAGTGAATTACAAGAAAAATAATCTATTACTGATTGTGAGTGCTATGGTTAATTAAAAAAAACCCATCAGGTTGTATTTATCATTTATTTTGTTTAAGGAGTATTTAAGGCAACATTTCCTTCAAATACATATTTTGTGAGTCAGCCTTCCTTAAGTAGAAGTCAGGCAATGATACACTTAAATATAAAGTTCATTTTGCTTTGAATTTAGATGGCCTATATATGCTCCCAAATTTGTACTACAGCCTATGTTTGTACTTAGGTAGTATGCAGTGTGAGTAAGCTGTACTGTGTCCTTTTCATATGACTTTTATGGACTCACAGTACAACCAAGCACTTTGTCTCAAACCCACTTGTTTTCTCATCCACCTGTTACATCTTGTCTTTTAGACTGTAAGCTCTTTGAGGCAGGGACTATCATTTACTGCGTGTTTGTACATCATCCAGCACTGTATAGCCTTGACTAGCTTAGCCTCCAGATCCACTGTGATATTTATGGTAAACAACAATAATCAGGGACGACATCAGTATCTAAAGAGGTAGGCGCTATTGTGTGATATTTTACAGTATGTGCTCATGTAATTAAAGGCTATAATGCACACTCACAAAAGGGTAGAGTCGAGGCTAAATTAACTGTATTTTATTTCATGTGCAGCCCAAACTTTTAACTGTACTTTTCACAAACCTACAAACAAAAAACATTCAAACTGTACTATACTTGTACTATACATAGCAAATTTCAACTTTCCACCTCCATTAAATTCTGCTGAGGAGCTGTTGGAAATAAGTTGCAAATATTTGATATATATATAAACATATATAATAAAAATGACAAAAGAAAATGATGTTACTCCTCTCACATGCAAGAGCTGCAGAATCATTTTTGCTCAGCCTTGTCAAAAAAGAAGGAAAAAAACTGCTCACCCTCAAAGAGACCACATCCAGAATATTTTAGCCCAAAAGCTGAAAGCATCAGAAAGTTAACTGTGACTGAAAATGGGCAGTTAGACTGAAAACCCTCATGTAACATTAACTCCAGCTGTTGGTTGTCTTTTCTGACATGGGACTATAACATATTTAAAGATAACCATATGTAAGTATTTTGCTGGACTAGGTACAGAGAACCCCAGCACCTTACAAAATCAAGCCCATAATGAACACTACTGTGTTATGGGCTTGATTTTATTTACATATATGTGTGTGTGTGTGTACCCCAAATGAAAAAAACATAGCAAGAGGTCCACAAAACTGCCAGTGTGGTTAAACAACAAAGTAAAAGAAGCAGTTAGAAGCAAAAAGGCATCTTTTAAAAACTTGAAATTAAATCCTATTGAAGAAAATAGAAAGGAGATTAAATCTGGCAAATCAAGTGTAAAAGTATAATTAGGCAGTCCAAAAAAAAAAAAAGAATTTACAGAGCAACTAGCAAAAGACAAAAACCAACAGCATTTTTTTTAAGTACACCAGAAGCCGAAAGACTACTAAACAATGAGCGGGGCCACTGGATGATCAAGGTGCTAAAGGAGCACTCAAGGAAGATAAAGTCATTGTGGAGAAAATGAATTAATTATTAACATTAGTCTTCAGTGCAGAGGTCTTGAGGGAGAATCCCACACCTGAGCTATTCCTTTTAGGTGACAAATCTGCAGAACTGTACTAGATTGAGTTGTCAGAAGAAGAGGTTTTGGAACAAATAGATAAATTAAGAAGTAATAAGTCACCAGGGTCACATGGTATTTACCCAAGAGTTTTGAAGGAACTCAAATGTGAAATTGCAGAACTACTAACTGTGATATGTAACATATCTCTTAAATCAGTCTCTGTACCAGGTGACTGGAGGAGAGCTAATGTGACACCAATTTTTTAAAAAGGCTCAAGAAGTGATCGTGGCAATTACAGGCCAGTAAGCCTAACTTCAATGCCAGACAAATTGGCTGAAACTATAATAAAGTACAGAATGATCAGATACATAGATGAACACAAGAGTCAACATGGCTTTTGTAAAGGGAAACCATGCCTCACCAATCCTTTAGAATTCTTCAAGGGGGTCAATAAACGTGGACCAGGGTGATCCACTGGATACAGTGTAGCTGGACTTTCAGAAAGCCATAGTCAAGGTTCCTCACCAAAGGCTCTTAAGCAAAGAAAGCCAACACGGGATTAAAGGGAAGGTCCTCTCATGTATCAGTAACTGGTTGAAAGACAGGAAACAAAGCGTATGAATAGGTGGTTAGTTTTCGCAGTGGAGAGAGGTAAATAACAGGGTCCCCCAACGATCTGTAATAAGACCAGTGCTGTTCAACATATTCATAAATGATCTGGAAAAAGGGATAAACAGTGAGCCAGAAAAGCCTACAGAAGATGCCAAATTATTCAAGAAAGTTAAGTCCAAAGCTGACTGCAAAGAGTTATGAAACGATCTCACAAAATTGGGTGACTGGGCAAGATAATAGCAGATGAAATTAAATATTGATAAATGCAAAGTAATGCACATTGGAAAACATATTCCTAACGATACATACACAATGATGGGGTCTATGATAGGATGTTCACTCCAGCCCTCACCAGATAGGGACTAATTAACCTTTTAGTCTATACCTGGGGGAGAATTAGGCTGGGCAGGCACACACTAATGGATGATGAAGCCCATTTGTGAAGAGACAGGCAGCACTCATATAAAGACAGGAAGCTGTCAGCAGAAGAGGGTGGCAGTGTGGATGTCTGCAGTCTCTCTCTAACCTTACAGAAGGAAAGGAGGAAATGAGGGGGAGAATAGAAGCCCTGATATCCTGGCCCTTAGGGAAGGGCATATCCAGAAGAAAAAGGAGAAAGAGCCAGAAAGAAGTGAAGAGCCTGACAGAGGTGAAATAGAAGCAGCCCAGGGAAACAGCAGTAAGGTTTGAGACAGAGCAGATCTTGGATCCTGGTTGTAGGGTCTCTGGGCTGGAACCTGGAGTAGTGGGTGGGCCTAGGTTCCCCTACCAGCCACTAGGGAAGTGGCACAGACCAGGCAGTGGGAAAGATGATTGTCTAGGACAGTCATCTTCTAGTGGGACTTTGATACCCCAGAAAGGGAAATCAGACAGTGACCTGACTAGAGGGCCAAGCCACAAAGGGGGTGCACACAGAGTTGCATAGAGAGTAATCGCAAAAAGAAAAGGAGTACTTGTGGCACCTTAGAGACTAACAAATTTATTAGAGCATAAGCTTTCGTGAGCTACAGCTCACTTCATCGGATGCATTTGTAATGAAGTGAGCTGTAGCTCACGAAAGCTTATGCTCTAATAAATTTGTTAGTCTCTAAGGTGCCACAAGTACTCCTTTTCTTTTTGCGAATACAGACTAACACAGCTGCTATTCTGAAATAGAGAGTAATGTATGCGAACAAGCAGCAGAAGGGGATATTGGACCTAGAAAGAGCTAATCCCCAGAGCAGCCAGCAGGAAGTGCCCTAGTGGTAAATGGACACTATGTCAGGTCTAAATTAGCTGTTACCACTCAAAGAAATCTTGGTGTCACCATGGATAATTCTCTGAAAACATTTACTCAATATGCAGTGGCAATCAAAAAAGAAAAATGAATTTTAGGAACCGAAAATATCATAATGCCACTATATAAATTGATGGTATGCCCCCACTTTAAATACTGCCTGTAGTTCTGGTCACTCCATCTCAAAAAATATATATATTAAAACTGGAGAAAGTACAGTGAAGGGCAACAAAAATGATTACCAGTGTGGAACAGCTTCAATCTAAGGAGAGATTAAAAAGACTGGGACTGTTCATCTTAGAAAAGAGACGAGTAAGGGGTATATGACAGAGGTTTATAAAATGGTGCGGAGAAAGTAAATACAGAAGTATTGTTTACCCCTTCACATAATGGAAGAGGCAGGTTCACCCAGTGAAATTAATAGGTACCAAGTTTAAAACAAACACAAGGAAGTACTTCTTCACACAATACACCACCAACCAGTGTAATTTGTTGCCAAGGGATGATATGAAGGACAAAAGTATAACTGGATTTTTTAAAAAAAGTACTAGATAAGTTAGTGGAGAGCTGATGCATCAACAGTGATTAGCAGAGATAGTCCTGGGTACAACCCCATGCTCTGGGTGTCCCTAAACCTCTGACTGCCAAATGCTGGAACTGAGTGGATTGATCAATAAAAGCCCTGTTCTGTTCATTCCCTCTAGTGCATCTGGCACTGGCCACTGTTGGAAGACATGATACTGGGCTAGATGGACCATTGGTCTGATCCAGTATGACCATTTTGATGTTCTTAATGTAACTCAGTTATCTGCACCTTACAGATCACCTCTCCAATGGGAGCGTGTCAAGGAGCAGGAAAATTCCATGGAGGAGGCTATCCTTTTGGTGCTTTCCTTAGATTGTTCTGTGAGAGGAGTGGCATTTACTTTGAAAACTATGAATGGGAAGTTTACTGGTGGCCAGAGCTATATAAACACAGCCTGTGGCTGAAATTCTGGCTCCACTGAATGACAATGGCAAAACTCTGTCTGACTTCAGTGGGGCCAGATTTTCACCTCCATGGCCCCCACATCATCTTGGAGTATTCTATTTCTCTTCTGGTTTGATGCCAGATAAGTGGTCCCAGCCCAAGGGCAATTCCACAGCAGGGATGAGTCCCACAGAAGAGTTAATACGCCTCAAACCACTCTCCTCTGTGAGGATTATTCTGATAAATCTCTCCCCCTGTATTCACGAGAGGCAGTAAATCAAAAAGTAATTGCATACTCATACTGTATATTTTGTTCGGAGACTTTTGTGTGCAATAAAGTACTACCCATCTCCAGAGTTTGTCAGGACCAAAGCAGCTGTTAATCTTATAGTGATAATATACCATTGTTCTTGAGTACCCACTTCTAAGGCTGAAAGCATATTCAGAATTCTAATCTGAAGCAACTCAGGTAAATTAAAGCGATGAAGGATTTTTAATGTACTTAAATTAAATGCAAGATAAATTTCTCTTCTGGAAAGGAGAATTGAATGAACTCCTTTTGATAGCATTATAAAATATTTTGAGTTCCCTTTCCAGCAGCCATCTTTTAATTACATACAGTTCAATACAGTTGTCTGTATCAGACACCATGTACGATTGTTCTTTAATCCAATAAATTGGGTGAAAATATTGTATTTTTATTACTAGTTTGATAGCTTAAACTGCACTGATCATTTAATTATTAACCTGACATGAAAATGAAAGACTCCTCAATGATTTAAGAATTCAAATGGAGTCATCTTTTGAATGAAGTTCACAGGCTTGGTTTAAAATCAGTGTACGCTAACTTTACAGGAACTGATACAATTTCCTTTAAGAAAAAGGAAAACCAGCATTAACTGCAATATTCTTTGTGGATATAAATGGCAGCATTTCAATAGGGTTGTATCCTTTCACAGTCAAATTGTGTTGCTATATACTGTAGATACAAGCTCATATGATGATTAATTATTCAGACTTGTTAGTACACATAGGGCACTACTTCTGCTACTTTTAGTAGACATGGAGATATTTTGGTTTGTAATTAAGAGATTTTTGTGGGAGTTTATAAATGAGCTAAATTATTTCCTGTGATGTCTGCATTTTTTATTGAGGAATATTATTGCTGTCAATCACACTTGTTATCTGACATGATAATTTTAAAAGCATTTCATCTTATTTGCCTCTCTTTTCCGCTTGTGTGATAAAGATGAATCTGTGCTACAAATAGAGCATATATAATCCATGCAGCTTTCTCCCTTCAGTCATTTTTCTATTGTTAAACATTGCTGATGCTACATGTTTTGCAGTTCTACTACTGTATCTGTGCAATATACATTCATTCGCCTCAATTTGTCTGTCATTTTTAGACTAAACTTGTTTTCCCAACTTGGCTAGGTTAATTTTTACTGTCAGCATACTGGTCATATCATGCTCCATAGCTTTGCAGGGGTGCTAGAACAATTTGTATAGCAGGGGTGCTGAGAGCCATTGAACCAAGCTGTAAACACTATATACAATGGAAACCACTTCAAGCCAAGGGGTGTATTTTTTGATGGGTTTTTTTGTTTTTTTTTCCCCTCAGAGTACTGTTAAGTTCTAGTCTTGGCAAAGTCTAGTCTAGTCTATTTCATGGCAAAAATGCAATCCATCCACATTTTCTCTGTTAATTATCCACAGGAGCTTCTTCAGCTATCATTTGCTGAAATGAATCTCTTTTCCTCCCCACTCCCATTTCAGTGTATAGTTTTGTTGATTTTAGTTGTTTACTAAGGTAAAATTCACCCTATTGTGGGGCACTTTCCCTGTCCCACCTCTTGAGGTTTGTTGATATCCTTCATGGGTCTCAGGGACAGGACAAAGCAGCCTGTTAATTACAGCAGCAGCCCCAGGATGGCTCTAAAGAGAGGATATAGATGAGGTTATTGGGGTGGACCGGAGAGGTCCTAATAGATCCTCACATATGCAGGTCCCATGGCTCAAACATTGCAGAGCAACAGCAACCACTGCTGAGCAGAAATGGGTGAAATTTTTCAATTGAATAGTAAAATTGTCCCAAAAATGTAGTTTTGGAGCAACTGAAACTTTTCATGAATGCAGCTTGAATTTGGCAAATTGTTTCATACAAATAAAAATGGGGGGAATTCAGCGTTTCATTTTGCCATTTTTGAAACAAAATATTTTGATTTCATCTTTCAAAACTAAGTCATTTCAAGATTTAGCTTATTTATTTATTTTTAAAAGAATGAAAAACACCCCAACATGTAACAATGAGAAGAAAAAAAAACAAATATTTTGTTTGATGAAAACCTTTTGTTTGGCACAAATCTGAAACATTTGTTTTGTCTTTTCGTGGCTAGAAAATGCTCTCCCCAAAAACATCAGTTTTGTTTTGAAACAAACTTTTTTTTTTTGGTTGCAGCTGCCAAATGGAAAAATCAATTATTCACTTAACTATACTGCTATACTATACTGCTAAGTATATCTTTGACAGAGACTTTGAATTCCTTCCTCTCTCACTGCCATGGTGCTTCCACCACAAAGCCCTGTCACTCAGGCTTTGTGCAGAGAAGTGAATTTCACCTGTTATGCATACCTGAACTTGTGTTTTATATTGCCATGGTATATATATCTTTGGCTACGTATTTACAGAAGCCCAGGAGTCAATTGCAAAAAGTCACCCCTTCTGATGCCTTTCTAGTTCATTTGTGTTGCTTTAACACAGCCAGACTGTAAGCAGAGATAGCAACTGGGCCTTCTTATTGTCTTTACCGCTATAGGTAGACATGGCACTTTATAGACATGAATAATCATAGTAATAGTACACCTTTCCTCTTCCTATAATCAATGAAGATTTAAGAGCAATAGGAGCTTTCGGACAATAGTGTTTATTTTGTAGTTCTAATAAAATACAAATATATCATCGTTTGGGTCAGAAAGGCTGACAAATGCCAGTGTTCCACAACCCCACAATATACCATTAGGGCTCATGGAAATCAATGGGCGTTATGAAACTGCCTTTGATGATATGGCTCCAGATAAGTGATGATTCATGGATCCACTTATGTGGTAAATGTGAAAAATGAAAATGACCTACACAGGACCTTAATCCATTCCCTCTATAGCCTTTCGAGGCAGAAAAAAGCACTAAGTTGAGGCAGATAATGTTGTAATTGAGATTTTTTTCTTATATGAAGGAACCAGTTTCTAAAGGTCGTTGATGGACTCCAATGGAAGTAAGCCTTTATATTATGAATGTAGCTGAATAAAGTGAGTCTTTGGAGAAAAGCTCATGCAAAAGAATCACCACTGCATTTAGAAAAGTCTGGCCAAATTCTGCTCTCATTCACACCCTATGGGAGGGTGAGTAGAAGTTCACAATTGAGCCTTAAGTATATTATAAGCATCTCACTTAGAAGAAAACCAAACAGATTTCCTGAAGCATTGACATCTGTGAGGATGTTAAGATTGGAAAGGAGAGAGAGAAGAGTAACAGTTTAGTTATTTTTGTTCTCCTGTATTCTTATGCCCAGCTCACATTGGGAACAATTGCTTTAATTCTTCCACTTCTATTGTCAGAGCTAGTCTACGCTGCCCCACAATTTGGACTAAGGAGGTGTAAATAGCAACGCATACCAAAGTGCTGTGTTGTAATTCCCCAATGTGGACATGGTGGCCATGTCCTTTAAAGGTCCAGAGTTCACATTAATGTAGTCCTATTTCAGTCTTGGGTGCAATGCCAACATACCTGGATTTTTCTCTGAGCATACTATCCTTACCTTTATTCTACAAGAGTGGTGGCAAAAGCAACTTGAGACTAATTAAAAAAGTTTGTTTTTGCAAGTTTGGAAGCAGATTTATAAGCCTCCACTAACTGTTGTTTCAGGATTTTGGTTTCTTTTAATGACTAAGGACTAATTACTTACTTACTAAATGCAATGTTTATATCTCAAATGTGGTTTTACAAAAGTATAACCTCCAACTACTATGTTATCTCCTATCCTGATGAAATAGTCAGTCATGTTTAACCAAAAAAATTGTTAAAATAATAAAAATTCTTTCTTTTGCAAAGACCTTGTATGCCAACTTTTAGAACAAATGTTTATAGCCATTATAAACATTTGAAGAATGAGTTTTGTAATGCTTCTGCTGACACCAACCTTAACTATCATGGCACAAACAGTCCTGCTAACATACATCTCCCTTGGACAGCTGGTATGGTTTGATATCCAGCAGATAAAAGAAATCAAGGAGAAAGACCAGTATAGGCTAGAATACAAGAGGGAGATAAAAGACTTTGTGAGCCACAGTCTCATTCTTAGCACACACACAAAAAGTCAAACAAGTTCATATTTCTGAGAATGACATATAGCTCAAATGCACAGTCCCTCTGTAGACAAATGGAAGATAAATTTTCCGAAGTCTAAGGGAAAAGGGATGGATCGATGATGAGAATTATGTTACATGATAGCAGACTGTAGCACCAAGTAGAATACGAGAATAAAGTAATAGATAATGTTTGAGTACGAAAATCAGAGGAGACGTTGTCAAGAGACAGGAATGTCACCATAAGGACAGACAATGGATACAGAGAGAAAGTGGCAGAGGATGCTAACAACTGGTCATCATGCCTGAGAAAGGTAAAGGAAAAAAAATAACTATACAGTGGGATCTGTATAAAAGCAACAGGAATGTAGAGGGAGAAAAGTATGTGGGAAGAGAGGGTTTATCCAACATGGTGCAGAAGACAAGGGAGAAAAACTGTCTAAAAGTTGTATATAATCTGAAACCCAACTAATTGATCACCTCCACCAGATCTGCATCTCCTGGCATATAGTAGGGCACAAGATTGTAGAACCAGCTCTGGCCAATTTAGGGAAGCTCCTCAAAGCAGAGCTTTAAGTGGGTATTGTTTCCAAGATCGTTACCAAGCAGAATAGACCCTGATTTGGTGGTAGCCATATGCTACTACTCTTTGTGCCAAATGCCAACCAAGGAGGACATAAAACAAACATGACAAAATTTTGTATATTTGTAACAATGGCTAGTATAAAGACCAGTTTCTTATTAAAATTGTTGTATGTTTCACCTAATTACGACAGCAGTTATACAGCTAAGAGCTATGCATTACATCTGCACTAGAATTGTGCAAACAGTTGTACAACCAATGCAAAACTAGTGATTGATTTGGCCTTTTGCTAGTCTTACTAAGGTTAGAAAATATCTGTCACTTCACCAGGAATGTTTTCATTTTTGGAAAAATCAGTTGTCATGATTATAAACTCCATTTCCAAATAGCAAATAGCCTTTTATGAATGGAGGAATAGACAAGGATTATATAAATTCTAAGTTTCGGCTGAAATAATTTTATTTAAATGGGTCTCAGGGGAGAGGCTAGGCTTTATATCCATCTTTTTAGGAAATTTGCCTATTTTGTACCTAAATATATTAAAAATAAACCCTTTGTTTTAGGTAATGAAGCACCCTTTTAGACTACCAGTGCATTGGAGATCTACAGACCCAAGCAGTAACTGTGTCCAGAGGGGCTCACAATTGAGAGTGCCAATCTCAAGTCGACTGTCAGAAAACAGGGCAGACACCTTACACTGGTAGTGTGTTCAATAATTAGATTCACCAAGCCAGTTACAAATGCACACTCCTGGATTACTATATTCATCTCACCATTGAGCCACAAGCAGTCCCCTTAGGAGTTCCAGCCAAACTTACCACCCAGAAAAAACTGGACTTAATGATATGGTCACATAAACCAAAAATCACACTGTACTAGGATCTTCCAGCCCCAAAGGGCCAGTCACTTACCCCAGGTTGAGATATACTCCAGATCTCACCAAAGGCAATATTATAGCCAATTTCTCTAGTAAACTAAGTATTGATGTATTAGCTAAGAAAAAAGAAATGAATTATTGAGAAGTTAAAACAGGTAAAATACATTACAGGTGAAACAAAGTTTGTAAATCCAATATGATAGCAGAGGTGTAGTAATTTGCTGGTTCTCCATGAATTTCTCAGGGTTCCCTAGAATGGCTCTAGAGATCTCTGTCCAATTGCTCAGAACTCAACCCTGTCGAAATTCATTAGTTCGGAGATGAAGGATCGTTCCCAGAGCACACATTTATAAATGACTTCCAGGAAAAGCAGCCAAGTAAATACTTGCTGACACAGACAAAGAATGCATTCTGAGTCTTTGATCTCAGGCCACCACATTGTATTTCTTATGTATACACAAATAATCCAGTTACAGTAAAAAGAAAAGGAGTACTTGTGGCACCTTAGAGACTAACAAATTTATTTGAGCGTAAGCTTTCGTGAGCTACAGCTCACTTCATCAGATGCATGCAGTGGAAAATACAGTGGGGAGATTTTATATATACAGACAACATGAAACAATGGATGTTACCATACACACTGTAACAAGAGTGATCAGGTAAGGTGAGCTATAACCAGCAGGAGAGAGAAAAAACCTTTTGTAGTGATAATCAATGTGGGCCATTTCCAGCACTTGTCAAGAACCTGTGAGGAACAGTGGGGGGGGAGGAGGAATAAACATGGGGAAATAGTTTTACTTTGTGTAATGACACATCCACTCCCAGTCTTTATTCAAGCCTAATGTAATGGTGTCCAGTTTTCAAATTAATTCCAATTCAGCAGTCTCTCATTGGAGTCTGTTTTTGAAGTATTTTGTTGAAGAATTGCCACTTTTAGGTCTGTAATCGAGTGACCAGAGAGATTGAAGTGTTCTCCGACTGGTTTTTTAACATTATAATTCCTGACATCTGATTTGTGTCCATTTATTCTTTTAATTAGAGACTGTCCGGTTTGGCCCAGCAGAAGAATCTGTCCTATCTCGGGATCTCTCCTTCTGCCCCTCCACCCCACGAACATGATACAGTTCTGTGGTGACCTAGAATCCTATTTTCTACGTCTCTGACTCAAGGAGTATTTCCAACACACCTCTGAAGAGCATACTAACCCACAGATTCCCTCCTACCAACACTACAAAAAAAGGATTCTGGGTATACTCCTCCTGACGGTCGAAACAACAGACTGGACTTCTACAGAGAGTGCTTCCACCAATGTGCATGGACTGAAATTGTGAAAAAGCAGCACCACTTGCCCCCTAACCTCAGCTGTGCAGAACACAATGTCATCCAGAGCCTCAGAAACAACTCTGACATCATAATCAAAAAGGCTGACAAAGGAGGTGCTGTCATCATCATGAATAGGTCGGAATATGCACAAGAGGAGCTCACCTTACCTGATCACTCTCGTTACAGTGTGTATGATAACACCCATTGTTTCATGTTCTCTGTGTATATAAAATCTCCCCACTGTATTTTCCACTGCATGCATCTGATGAAGTGAGCTGAAGCTCACAGAAGCTTATGCTCAAATAAATTTTTTAGTTTCTAAGGTGCCACAAGTACTCCTTTTCTTTTTGCAGATACAGACTAACAGGGCTGCTACTCTGAAACCAGTTACAGTGATATACAGTTTGTACATTGGTCAAACTGGACAGTCTCTACATAAAAGAATGAATGGACACAAATCAGACGTCAAGAATTATAACATTCAAAAAACAGTTGGAGAACACTTCAATCTCTCTGGTCACTCGATTACAGACCTAAGAGTGGCTATCCTTCAGCAAAAAAAGCTTCAAAAACAGACTCCAAAGAGAGACTGCTGAATTGGAATTAATTTGCAAACTGGATACAATTAATTTAGGCTTGAATAGAGACTGGGAATCAGAGTAGCAGCCGTGTTAGTCTGTATTTGCAAAAAGAAAAGGAGTACTTGTGGCACCTTAGAATGGATGAGTCATTACACAAAGTAAAACTATTTCCCATGGTATTTCTCCACCCCACCCCACCCCCCACTGTTCCTCAGATATTCTTGTTAACTGCTGGAAATAGCCTACCTTGCTTGTCACCATGAAAGGTTTTCCTCCTCTCCCCCCCCCCCCCCCCCCCCGCTGCTGGTGATGGCTTATCTTAAGTGATCACTCTCCTTACAGTGTGTATGATAAACCCATTGTTTCATGTTCTCTGTGTGTGTATATCAATCTCCCCTCTGTTTTTTCCACCAAATGCATTCGATGAAGTGAGCTGTAGCTCACGAAAGCTTATGCTCTAATAAATTTGTTAGTCTCTAAGGTGCCACAAGTACTCCTTTTCTTTTTGCGAATACAGACTAACAGGGCTGCTACTCTGAAACCAGTGATATACATAACGCAATTGCTGGCTCTTCATTATAATGGGATGATAAGTGAAAACAATACAGGTAACATTCATTGGTTTTCAGTAAGTTTGCACATCAAGTAGGTTCCTATCTCAATACTAATACCATTCTTTGAGCTAAGATTAATTAAATATGGGGCATGCATACTAGTAAATAAACGAGTTACAGATAAGTGAAGACAATATCATCACATTTCCTTTGAATTATGCACACAAACAAGTAAATTGGCCTTATCACAATACAATGCCTTTTGACACTCCTTTGATGTCTATTAGAATGCAAGTGAATTAGCCTGCTGGCAGCTTGCTAGATAGCATCATACAAGCAAAGTGATCTCTATAGGATTTCCACAAAGACCTACAGGGCTATGGCTCCACCATGCCTTTACTTCTCCTCAGTATTCCCAGACATCCTCCCCCACAGCTTTGAAAAACCCATTCAATTCAGGTTGCACAAGGCTTTCGGAAGGCCCATTTACTGTTTCACAAGTCTCTAATTTCATTTGAGGTTCAGGTTCATATGAAGCCAAATCTCAATGCAAAACTATGACAAAGTACAAAGTTCTTTTGGATGTTTCTCAAGTTTTCCTGGTTGCAGTCCAAAATTCAATAACCACTTTCATAATGTAAGCTCAGTGACAAAACTCACTGGTTTCTGGAAAACCTTTCACCAAGTCTATTCTTTTCTACAGAGATTAAATTTTCCCAAGATGTGCATAGTCAGAAAGGCCTAAGCACTCCCTGGTTCCTCTAAAACTCAATATTTGCTTACATAAAAGAAGTAATCACATGCATAAATGCCCATTTTATGTGTACACATTCTCCCTTTCTGCAGCCAAATGGTGCATTTTTAGAAGCATCAGAAACCCGTGTATTTTTGTGTACAAGTTAAATATTGTTATTGGATAAAATGGAATGCCGGATTGATTCCCCAGTTTCATGGTTCTAAACCTGGAATAATCAGAAGGCACCAACTCAACTCCTTTGCTTTGTTTGAGACAGCAATCATCTCTTGACACCCTCTTTGTGCACATATGTGTCTCCTTGCTGATCAATTTGGAAACATTCTAGTTTATTTTTCCCAATAGATTCAATATCTTATTACAAGCCAGCACAACTAGCAAGACAGGGTCTTTGACTTTATCAGGGGAGAGACATGGTCACAAACATGAGGATAGATTCTCAGTTGTTTTAAGTTGTCATTGACCCATTGAAATTAAGACACAACAATTTACACCAGCTAAGAATCTGCCCCATGGACTTCTTGAATATCCAAGAGTGATGTCCCAAACCCACCAGAGTGGATACTTCTTTTACTGAGCAATGAGTTTCTTCTGCAACAGTTGAGGACAGAAAATTCAGTGGAAAAGAAGAGGATGATCTCTAATAGTAGCAATATTTTTCTGAGTGCTCAAAAATGTGATAAGGGCTTATAGAAATACTGCTATGACCCCTGTGCAGAGAAGCAAATACTCTAAATGTGATGTGATGCAACCAAAATGAATGGGACGCAAACAATGCATGGGGAAGATTAAAGAGAAGGGACAGGGGTGACGGCAATATGATTGCCCAGTGATTAAGGTCTATGAGGCACACAGGCATTTAGATGGTTACTTTTAGGTATTTTCCAATGGAAATTTTTACATAGATGTAAATTAAAATATCCAACATTAAAACAGCTATCCAAACCCTGTGATTTCACGAGCATTGGAGGAAATATTAAAAGTTGTCCATTATGCCATCATTTCCCACAGCTCTCCCAGTCTGTCCTTAACACCTAAGCCATCTGCCTGTCATTTGTTGGCTCTCCCCATACCTCATCATAAACAAACCATCTGTTCAGTGCCTTCAAATTTCTATTTACAATGCATTCTTTTTTATCTATTTTACAACTCTTTGTAGATGTCAAAATTTTAATTACACCGTCACATATTAGGATGTCAGCTACTCTGGGTGCTTTTTCTAACAACAGTGTCTGTGATGGTCTAGGAGGCATTTGAAATGCATTTTATGGCTCAGTGATATATGGTATTTATGAAACAACAAATTTTAAAGTGAAGAAAGAAGATGATGTATGAAGTCAATAATTGTTCCAAGACAGCCCCAAATGATTGATGTCTACATAATTCCACAAATGCTGTCGCTTTATTAAAATACAATAACAATATTAATTTATATGAAAATTCAGTTCAGCTAACAGCTAATGCATTTAAATTTCATATAATCTAACAATACAATCTTCCTTCTGTCTATTGTCAGGTTGGAAAAAGGAGAACGTTACTTCTTGATTACCCACTGTATAAACCCCCTTCATATAAAATGTAAGTAGTTGTAGTTTTATAAATACTAAAATATGATTATGAAATCAAACTCTGAGAATATGGGTGAAACTGATCTAGTAAACAGACTTGACTGAAAATGTCTGCACTGAAAGCCCAAAAGACAGCTTTAATATCAGTGACAAAATTAAAATGTACACAAAGTTACAGCTTCATTCCTTCCTCCAACCTAGAATTGGAACTGGGAAACATGGATAAAAACGTTCCCAAATCATTCATGATGATTTTTAATCCCTGGTATTTTGCTTTGTTTGTATAATCTCAGGAGACTGAATATTTTACACAGACACATGAAAAAGACTCAAAATGACCCTTTCCACTAAATTTTTGCCAGGAGGATTTGTAGGATTGGTACAAAAATTAGAGGAGGTTGAGGTGATATGGTGTGTTCCTAGAGACTACATAGCCCAGAGAAAGAAACACAAGCCTAGGAATCCAGTACTCTGAAATTCTGTTCTCATCTCTGCTCCTGCCTTGCCTTCATTATACTTTTTCATCATATAGCAGTTTATACCATTAACTAGGTAGACACTTTAGGTGCTCTATGACGTAGACAAATATCACTGCTCAAATTTAAAGCTCAGGACTGGATCCTGCAAGGCGCTGAGTGCCCTCAGCTCCCAATAATTTCATTAAAAAGTAACTAAATTCAGCACCTTGCAGGAGTCCTTGGTGCCTTGTAGTATTGAGCTCCTTGAGATATCATTGACTTTTCTAATGTTGAACAGCAAATTTGTGTCATAACCACAATTAGACTTCCTGTTGTCAGACACCTAGGCCCATAGCCTTGTCCATGAGACCACATCTAGTCTTTCTGACCATCCACTTTTTCTTTGAGTTGGTTGCCTCCTCTGTAATAACCATATTTACCATAGTGGAAATTAATAATATGCAAGGTTTAGAATATTCACAGCTCCACATCAGTATGGAAGTATCACACCCAATTTGAAAAAGAGAAATTAGGGACACATTTAACACTAGCAAAGGAAGTTGTAATTCCCACTGAAGTAAGCACATGTTGCACCTAGTTGCACAAGGGCTGAAATCAGTCAAAGCAGTACATCACTTATCTGGAATGGTCTGTGGACTTCTTGGTTAGAGATGGGCTGGATGTTAGGAGGCCTGGGTTCTCATTCTAGTTCTGCCACTGACTTCTAGTTCTAACCTTGAGCAAGTTACATAAGCCTCTGCTTTCCTCTCTGTAAAATGGAGCAGTGATGCTTGCTTGTTCATTGGGAGGCCTAAGTGCTATGCAAAAGTGGATAGTGGATCCTAACTATAACAGGATCAATTAAGCACAGATACACTTGGTTGTGTCTAAATAAAACATCTTTCAAATGACCTTAATTAAGTACAATTCAAGGAAACAGACATTAGAAATCCAGCTGATAAGAGTTAATAACAACTGACTCCAAAGTACACCAGATAACCGTCTCAAATTACTTGATAGCAAATTGATATGTAAATGTACTGCAGGTGGATTATCCATGGCAGATAGCTGTGAATGAGTAAGCAGCATATAAACAGACAGATATTTATGTGGTTATCCCACAGTTGTCTCTCTCTACACACACACACACACGTACGTATGTACGTACGTACGTTAATCCTTCACTCAAATAAGCTTGAGCTAGCAAAGCTCCGCCAGGACGATGAACCTGTAGTGGCATCTACAATTGTGTCCCAGATATAAATACATACAGCTGAACCATTTGCACTTCAGTGGCTTGATTCAAGGTGGTTTGGAAGATGGAGCCCTGTAGAAAGAAAGTCAACAACACAATTAAACCTCTCTCCACCTCACAGATCTCCTTGTGTATCTCCCCTCTCAGCTCCTTTTTTTTTTTTTAATTTCCTTGCCAACATACCAGAGCATCACACTGATTGCTACAATCCATCGCAGTCATTTCCAGGGAAGGATCTTTGGTACTGAATACCCACAAGGTTTCTCAGTACAGGTCGGTTGTGCTGCTCTGTTACTAAGGGCTTGTCTACACTGAGAAGTTTCTGCAGGGGAAGGCAGCTTTTTGCACTCAAACTGCAGCCATGTACACACTGCCAAGCTACCTTGCAGCCTCAGATGCAGCGCTGGAAAAAAACTCCAACCTCGACTAGAGTCGTCAGGCTATTTGCGGAGAGTCTCCAGCGCTCTATTGCCAGTGTAGATACTTGATTGTTTTCTGTGCTGTAATTGGCCGCTGGAGCTGTCCCATAATGCCTCAAGTGATTGCTCTGCTCATTGTTTTGAACTCAGTTGCCCTGGAGACATGCGTCCCTCCCCTTTCAAAGCACGGTTTCTGACAGCCATTGCGTGCTGTGCTGATCTGCTCCGGGACACAAAGCAAACCATTAATGTGGAACGCTCCTGCTGTTGAACACAGAGGCAGATGTCTCTGTGTGTGTGTGTGAGCGAGTGAACAAGAGAGAGAGGGAGAGAGAGAGATTGCTGTGCAGAGAGCCCACGGAGGGAGATGGGGGCTGATGTTGGGATTTCCCCTTCCCCTGGCTCAGGACTGGTTGGTTCCTGCCACTGTCTGAACTTACAAGACAGCATGCTGACACACTCTCTGTCCCTCAGAACACAGTCTCTCCCCCCCCTCCATACACACACACTCCCTGTCACACACTCTCCCGCCCCAACTTCAGCTGAAAAGCAGCTGGCAATGTAGTAGGATGCCCATAGAACAATGTGCTTGGGAAACCTGCATCATGTGAGGCTGTGCCTGCCCCATGAGGCATTGCAAACCCTTCCCAAAGCACCCTGCGGCCAGCTGCACCGTGGGATAGCTACCACAATGCACTGCAGTCTTTGCTGTTGCAAGAGCTGCTAATGTGGATGCGCTCCAGCCTCACAAGAAGCAGAGTTTGGACACGCAACATTGGTTTCATTCCCGTGTTTTAATAAAAGTGGTATAACTTGTGGTGCAGAAACTTGCCAGTGTAGACATACCTAGAGATCATTGGATGATTTTAATCCCTCTTTGTCACCATCTAACGCCACACGTACAATGAGTTTTGGTTTTGTGCATGCTCATGTGAAGGTTTGTGTATGAAATTTTATGAGCTTTACTAGAGCGAGCAGATAGCCTACTTCTAAAATTACTTGGTGGAATGGAATTATTCCAAAAGAGCTATTTCAGCCATGCCAATGGAGTAGTAAACCTCACTCCCTCTTTTTTTTGTATCTGCTTGATTAAGGTAAGTAAATAAAGACTTGGATGTCTTTAAAGGAGCCACTATAATATGCGAATAATGTTCCTTTGCCTTTAATTAGTCTTTCTCCTTTATTGGTTTAGCAGTTTTTGTTATAATTCTAATCTCAGATACACAGATGCACATCTCTTGGATACACACACAATGCCAGGCTTTTAAAATAAATGCAGCAGCACATGTTCTTAATGTTATTTAAGAATAATTTCTTTTAAAAAATTCAAAATGAGCACTTTCCAGCTGTTTTCTTGCTTCATAACTATTTCCACCTGCATGATAACAATGCACCAGTGTTGAAGGAATGTGGATTATTTTTCTTTTTCTAAGTCTTATAACAGTGATTGCTTTAATTCTGCTCTCAGTTGGTAGTGCCTGGGATATTTTTTGATGATGGAAAAGGATAAGGCAGAACTTCATACACCCTGGGGTAAACAAAAGTGCAGAGTAAAGATCTTTTGTGTTGTACCTATTCCAAATCACTTCTTTTCCCATGCAGTCAAAAACACTTTCTACTGCTAATCAGGGCCAGATTAAGTTTTTTGTGGGACTGGCGTCAAATATATTTGTAGGCCCCCACGGAGGTAATGGAGCATGGCTTGGGGAGGTTGGTCCCCGGAGTGAGCGGCCGGCCAGTGGCAATGGGGCAGGGCATGGCATGGTGAGGGCGTCCCCGCTCCGCCCAGCCCAGTGTGAGGGCAAACTGGCAGTTGCCAGATGCATATTTGCCCGCCTAGCCCTGTGCTGCCAGCATGCCCCTTACCCTTGAGGTGGGCCCTTGCCACGCCTCACAGCCTCCTCATCCACCCCCCGGCTCCCTATTGCCAGTGCCCCCCTCAGACCCTCTCACAAATGCATGGCACCCTGCACAACACCACCCCTGCCCAGCGCCCCCCTGCCCACAGCCCCAACACAACTGTCCAGCACCCCAAACAGAACCCCCCACTCCCTACTGCCTAAACACACACAGATCTTCCCCACCCCCTCACAGCCCAGAACCCCCTCAGGTCCCCCAGAGACCTAGTCCCCCATGCCCTGCTTCCTGGCCGCATTCACCAGCTCTGCTGGGAGGCAATTGTATCTGCTGGGCAGAGCCAGCAGCGCAGCCAGGGCTGGTTCCAGGCCAGGGTGGGGAATTGCTCCGGCGCCTCAGGAGTGGCAAGATCAGCCAGGCCAGGGCTTGCCCCGGCTGGGCTCCCTCACTTGTCTGTCCCCCACTTGTCTGGAGGGGCCCATCAAACCCCCCTACACTGTCCACCCCCCCTTTTCCTCCCCAGTGACTGGCAAAACGCACCCATCCGAGGTGGCTCAGCTCGGTGGAGACAGGCGGGGCCCCACAGTTGATGGGAAGCAGAAACTGCCTGGAGCCACCGGTGCGCTGGGGTTTGGCTGGGGGGCAGAGAGGAGCTGGCGGGTGGGGCAAGGGAGCAAAGAGCAGGCCAAGAAGAGCAAGCGGTGGACGGGGGTCTGGCGGGGTCTCGGGGAGCAGTGCAAGCGGAGCAGGCCGGGGCCCGGATGAGCATGGACCCAGTTCCATGGCACCACTGGTGCCATTATAAACCTGTCACTGCTGCTAATCCCATAGGACCAGATTCTGGCACCTTTATTTAAGCTGAGTGATTGCTTACTTGACAAGTAGCCATTAGGAGTCCATTAGGTTCTGATTGCAAAGGCACTTCTCATAAAAGAAGACAATAATCGACCTGGAAAGGGGGTATCTAAAGCTGTGCAAAATGCATCTGTTTGGGGGTTTTGCTGTTGACTTGAAACTCAGGCCATGTTCAGCAAAAGTCCGCCTGTCTGTGGACCAGCTGCCTCCTGAGTGCCCCCTCATGGCCAGTCAGCCAGAGGATGCTTTGCAGTGGCCTTCTGAATTTGCCCCCCTTCTGGGGGGAGGGGCTTATTGGAAAACTCCATACAGACTTCCATGGGTCCAATGACAACAGCCCTCCTTACAGTCTGCTTTATTAACTTAAAGTTCAAAAATAAACACAGAAATATCACCCCGCTCCCCACTTTAAGCTGGGCACAGTGCAAAAGTCCCCTGGGGTCTCAGGGTCCTTCCTGCCAGACCAGGGTTACTCCCAGTCCTTCCGAGCTGGAGCCACTCCACTGGTCTCAGTCTATTTCCTTCTCTCATGTTCTGCAGCCTCTCTACAACTTCCTGAGCATTCTCTCTTCTGGGCAGCTTCCTGCTGCTCTTCATAGGAAAATCAGCTTCTCCCAACCCAGCTGCGGCGCATTCCACTTGTTCCACTGCAAGGTTCCTGCTCTGCAGGGTGAATGCTGTGGAATAACACTGAGTTTCAGTACAAATAAATAAAACAAAACTCCATTCAAGTTGGAATTTCAAGGCTCCAGAAGGGCATTGCATTTAGAAGATAAATCTGATTTCTATCTAAAGTAAATTTGTTAGTGATAACAGTAAAAGACAACATAAGAGTCTCAGAAATTACAATAAAAAAGTGTCAACCATGGGCCTGATACTGACATTCCAGTGCACGCAAAACTCCCAACACAAGCAAAACAGGCTCATCAGTTGCAACTTTTTGCAAAGAAAAAGTTGACTCGTAGAATTCATAGGCAGAACTGTAGTGCTGCCTACGGTTAAGGTTGCTTGTCACTTCCCATGATAAGAACCTGTTTTCAGGCATTCATAACAGTGCCAAACTTTAATTAGTCAGACTGAAATTTCACAGAGTAGGTATCTGCTTCAGGATGATTCTGGGGGGGGAAGTTTCAGCCAAAGAGGTTTCCCCATTTCCAAGGAAAAGATTAGGGACAAATACATTGTTTCATCTATGTTAAAAAAGTTCTTAGAGATATTTCATAGAGAAGGGCTAATGCCTCTATGCTTTGGAACAAGAACTTGAAATGTAGCAGAGTGGCCAGAGATGTGCCTTTTGCTGTCCCATGAAAAACCACTCAATTTTGGCCAAGTGATAAGTTAGTGAAAAAGATACTCGTTAGACTTTGGCCGTTAAATTCTCTGCATATTCCACTTGCACTGGGCAAGTTCAGGCCCAGGGCTTTAGGGGCTGAGCAGGACTTTCCCTGTAATTGCTCCTCATAGCCAACAGGCACCACTGTGGCACCAGCACAAGAACTAAAATCAGAGGAGTGAGAAGTGAGGTGGGTTGCAGAAACAAAGGGGGGGCAGTAATGGGAAGAAGGAGGCAAACAGAGGAAGACAGGAGGCAGTGGAGTGGAATGGGGGGCAAATAGAGAGGGAGCAGGAGCCAGGGAGAGAGAGAGAGAGAGAGAGAAAGAGAGAGAGAGAGAGTAGAACAGAACAGGAGCAGAGAAGAAAGAGAGCAGGAGCCAGGGAATGCGGGGAATTAGGTAGGAGTGGAGGGGAGGGCCAGAGCCAGGGGAATACAACTGAATAAATCTAGTTACATAATTACACTAGTTTAAAACCAGTGTAAGTGAGAAGAGAATCAGGCCCTTTTTATCCAAATCATCTGAAAGCAAATGCATGTCGGATTTATTTTTCCTGTGTTGATTCATTGTAGTGTACATCCAGAAGTATATGTAAGGAGTAGGAGGATCCAAAGGGTAAGGGGAGCAAGGAGCCAGTAAGAGCAGCATGCTGTTGATGTGACCAGAAGCTGGGTAAGATGTCTGGGTTCAAATTTGTCCTCCTTGTTCTCTGAAAACTTCTGGTTAAGCAACCCAGAACCCAGCCTTTCAATAGTTCCTCTGTAAATTTAGTGTGCCCCACGTGTCAGTTCACCACAGGAGTGATCCTCATCTGCCTCTTACATCTCAATCCATGGAGAAAGCAGAGGGGGCATTTGGTTCTCACCCTTGCCGATGTTCCAGCATGGCCTCTTCTACGACACTATCAGTGGTTGCTGGGACACTTTGGTGTTGATAACACCAAATTGATCCTCAGACTCTGACCTCAACCAATAAGTGAGGGAAGGGAATGGGAAATAACCAGTATCAGCCTAAGACCACAGCATGAATTTCCATTTTAAAACATTCCATTTTTGTGGTTTTACTCTGAATATTCTTATTCTATTTTCATCAGTTTAATGTTCCTCACACACAGATGGGTCCTCAACCATTTAGTATCATCACTCTTCCCATAAATTCCAGTTGCCACAGTAGCAGCTTCTTCCACTGACATACAGTATGAACAATTAGATCATGACTGATTAAGCTTGTACAAGCACCAAAACAGTGCAGCTGTACAAAACCAAATAGTTTTATTGATTTTTTTTAATCACAGATTTGAAATATAGCCTGTAAAGTCTGCATAGATGCATTAGAGACATGAATGACACCCTGGGATTGAGTCTCAGCCCTAGCTCCCTACCATTTGCCCTTTTTGAGGTTTCAACCCCTGAATGGTGTAAAAGGACCATGGTGTAAAAGGACCATAATCTGCCTGCAGTTGGGAAGCAGGGATGGGGATGAGGGGAGAGGGGGTTGCAGATTTTCTATTGGCATAAAAGCAGTATAGCTGGCTTCTGAACTAGCCTCCACTCTCCCATGGCATAGGGGGAGTGTTGAGGAAATGAAATAGTCTGATGATGGAGACCAAGGGGGAAGTACAGATTTTCTAGCAATTTAACATATAATTATTCAGTATTTGCTGCTCAGACATGTTATGGATAAGATGCCTCTGTTTATGTTAAGATTTTGTAGCCTGTAGTTAAACAAACTTTACCTATATATTTTTAAAGTATATACTTTGTGAGAAGAAGATACAGTCTAGGAATCATAACTTTTCACCTATATTTCTGGGGATTTCCTTTTGCCAACAGTGTGGATTTCACTGCCTAACACTGAGTTCCTGTTTTTTCCATTTAAAAACTCTCTCTTCCATAAGGGCAGGGGGAACTTTATAGTCTGAGGTCTGTAACTATGATTTCTTAGTTGCTTCACAAAAAAGTATTAACCCTCCAGCCAATGTGCAGACATAATGAAGCAGAAAGCAAACAAGTCAGTAAATCATTTCAATAAAAATACCACTGAGCACCTCCACTGCAGTCTGCACAGCTACGCTGATTTACTGTAGCTGACAATCTAGTCCCACTTGCTGAGAAGGCTCTTGTTTACTGTTATGTAAACACACTGTGCTGATATCCATTCAGAGTATTATATCTTGGATTTTGTTGTCCTGTTTTTAGAAAGGTTATATAACCATAAAGAGAAGCAAAACAAGCAGAACCCTGTCAAATTAGTCAGTTCCAAAGACAACTTCATGTACATGAATTTCTGACAAAGGAGACAGGTGAATACTTGATTTTTGTAAGTTACAAAACAGAATTGGCCATTGTTTATTCCTGCAGCAATCTGGATGTTTTGTATTCCTATTGTTAATTTTTTAAAAAAAAAGCAATCTGGGCCACATTCTGCCCAGTAACAACTCACTCCTCAAATAGCAATTGACTTCAGAAGAGTTATATGTGGTACAAGGTATTAGGCAACCTAAGTGAGTCAAAAGCTAACCCTATGGCTGGTTTAAAAGGATCTCCAATCCCAGTTACAAATCCTGCTTGTACCTCTCATTTCGTCAAAAAAACTTTTGAAGGCTGCCCTGTCTCGCAGTCAAAACATGCTATGCACACACTCGCCCTCAGAAAGGGAAGGCTGTAAAACCTATCTTGGAGCATGTTTGATTTCCTGGCTGCCTTATTTGTTTACAACAATGTTCTTAAAATTGTCTCTACCATCTGTGTGGCTTCTAGTTGTTTGAATGAGAATGAGATATTAAAATGCCATCCAGATGTCTAGATGCATATCAGTATTAACATATTATGCAAATTGTCAAAAAGATGGGAAAAAATCTTTTCTTTAACAAAAAAATACTTATTTTCAGATAGAATGGAAAGAAATAAATCTCTTAAGGCTGACCAAAAAACAAAAAAGAGAAAGCAAGAAAGCAAGAAAGAGAAAGCAAGAAAGAAAGATGCACTGACTATACACAACAGGTACAAAGTGTTTTTGGTAGTTTCTACTATAAATCTGTATGAGGAAAATTGTATGAAAAGACAAATTTAAAATAAAATATCAACATTGAAGAGGGGAAACATCACTTGGCTTGAAGATCTGGCAAAGTGAACCTGAAAAAGTTAAATTTTAAAGTCGTCTACCATATATTTTTTCTTGGATGTAGCTCTTCACACAGAGAAGAAATCTGCTAGCTGTTGAACATCTGATTTAAAAGGAATCTTAGGCCCCCTGCCTGAATTTATGCTTAGGATTAGGCCCACTGAACTCAGTTATGCAGGATCAGGCCTTCTCTCAATGGAATTATTTTTGCATAGGGTTATTGTCATACATAGTACCAGAGAATTAAGGCTAATCTGTTATCTCTAGGTTGTTATAATTAGAGATCTTGAGTCCTACAATAGATATATGTTTGATTTGTTTTTAAAGATTCTTAAAAACTAAGTTCTAATAATGGAAATATGTACTGAAGTGCTAAAAAATGCCGGAATGTACAAACAAGAATTTGTGTTGTAATTCCTTACAGTCAGTCTCAGAGCCAGGAAGTGAGGGAGAAAAGGTGGGCATCCATGGCAGCTTATGGTAGGTGGTTAGATAATATGGTGATAAATGCATTAAAAATATTTATGTTCGATAGTACCTTATTCGTTGAGTAATTCCATTGGTTGCAAGGGCAAAAATACTCCTTAGAATGAGTAAAGGTATGACAATCTCACCCTGTGAGTCATTCCATAGGGTGAGGATATTAGCTGCTTATTAATATTGGGGTGAAAATCACCACATGCTGAGGAACAGCACAAGAACTATATGCCATTTAAGTCTCAAAAAATAGTCCCACTTTAAGCCAAATGTTATCGGATTTAAGCGGTGCTCAGGTCTTAGCTATCTCTGTGTGTGTGGTGAATTTTACCCTGGGTAGTAGAAGTATATGCTAGCACTTTTCATCAGCAGCACAGGGGTGAGCAGTTTCCTCTCTTTGTTTTGGCGAAATCATTTTATGAATCCATTTTTCTCCTCGCAGGTTCTAGCTTTCAGATACGTGAATTGAGCTGGACGTTTTGCTTAAACATACATTGCTTACAGAACAGCTTTTTCTCCTAAATCAATTATACTGAAATCAATATGTGGTGTGCAGCAACAGCACTTTTATGATAGCTTGAGTGACACTCTTCAGGGAGAAATAAACTAACCGTCATTGCTTCAGTACATTTTCCCTTACAATTATGCTCTATAAGCTACCTGAATGACTGTCTTTAAAATTGCATTTGTTTATTACAGAGAGTGTTGATTTAAAAAATATATATATATAAAAGTGTCTGCAGTTCAGCACCTAAATCTATTACATTTAGGCCTCTAAGCGGTTTGACTTTTAGAGGCACGGAGCCTCTAAAAAACTGCTACTATGAAGGCTCATAGCAAATCTTTGTATTATAACCAAAAATACTTGCTTTAAGTGGAAAAGGAGAGACACTTACCATTGATAAGATACATCACATCTGTGGGGATAACATTGTGTAACCCCCACTTCCACAAGACGGCTTTCTGTCCCCTTCCTGTGGCTGGACCACATCGAGGGTTATGAGCCTTTGAACACAGGTATCTGACTCTGACGTTCAAACAGACTAGGTTTATACTTTTAGATCCAGAGGTTTGATATCCACTGCTGAAATCCCACCCAGGGGTTGTGCCTTCTCACTGAAATACAAGTTTAACAGTAGAAGTGGTTGTAAGAAGGAAAAACAGTTTTGTGGGGGAGGGAGAAATTGATGTTTCAAAATACTGCTGTTTTGAAATTTTAATATTATGAAATTTCTGGGGGGGTTCCCTCTTTTCTGCCACATCCCCCCCATCTCCACACACACACACACACACCTATTTCCCACTGAATGCAACAGAATGAATGATTTATTTTCACTTTTGCACTTTCTTTCTTTCCCAGCATTCATCACAGGGCCAGGGGTTGTGATAATCCCCATCTGCCAGAATGGCTCCTTAGTAGATGTGGGTGCTAGCATAATGAGGAATGGCCTCAAGGCTACTCTTTATAAAGCCAGGAAGGGAAGAGGGATGCAAAGATGGCTTATAAAAGCCAAACTCCAGGATGTGATCCTTTATTACCACCACATACACCAAATCACGCAAATTATTTTCAATTTGTTCCATTTACCTGTGTTGACTCTATCGCCCCATCAATTTAAAACATACTTGAAATTTGTGATTTTGATAATTCCAGAATTATGCATCCACTGCCTTAAAAACATTTTCAGCATGGCGGGGGTGGCGAGGGGTGAGGGTGGGCAGGGAGAGGAAATAAAAAAAGAAGTTTTACTCCTGTTAGCAGGATAATTTGTGAAGATAGATTTTCTAACTATAATTATGCCCAAATTGCCAAAATAGCTACTTTTTGAGTACTGTACTATTAGCAACAGTATCACAGCAATAGGCTGTGGAGAACAGTTAGAAAGCATTTAAAAAATTACATAATGATGTAAAAAAAATGGGTTGATGTATTTCAACTGAATTCAATTCAGGGGCATATGGTACATTAGTTAGAATGGGGCCTTAGTGCAAAAAGACATTTCAAAAACAGTAGCAGTTCCCCTACAACTGACAGGGAAAATAATGTTTTTTTGTTTTTTAAAAAAAAGGTACTGCACTTGGTACAGAGCAGGAGAAAAGATTTTAAAAGAGGTTTTCTGAAGAGGCTGCAAGTCACCATGGATAGATTGTTGTAGATGCAGGGAAACTAAAGTGTGATTGTAAAGGGATGAATAGAGATTTCATGCTGGGCATGATCAGTGTAAACAATAAAGAGAGAGTCCACAGGCTCTCCCATGGATGCATTTTAAACAAAGTGGTGCAAAGTGCTGCACTTTAGGAGTACCTTCTACAACATAAACAGCCCAACAGACTTGCTACTTGACCAGCGTGAAGGGTGTGCACTGAAGCCTGAAATTGTATGTATAAATGTTACCTGGTTTCGGGGTTTGTTATAAAGTCTAGACTCAAGACAGATTTTGAACAAACATGGCACAATTTTATTGTCTAGCACCAACATCATGCAATATTCTTGAAAAGACTGAGTGTTATATGTCCTGTTCTGTGCCCCATGTATAGACAAGGTAAGTCCAGTAGCATGGACTTTTTTAGCTCAGACTGTTGCTGCTCTTGTCTGAGTTCTGGGTTCAATCTCCAGACCAAAATGATGGTTGTTACATAAGTAGATTTCACTTTGAGATGTTGGGTATCTTCCAATGGAGAGTGACATTTTGGCTGTAAGACCAAAAACAAATATTTGCACAGCCTAACTGCTTAGCAAAACTTCCAAAGTTTATATAATTCCATTTGTGCACTTTTTGACCCTAGAAACAGGATAGAATTTTAATGGCCACCTCCTGTCAACCTAACATCACAGGATAAAAAAGAAACCTAACTGCTTATTTCAATTTCTTCTGTAATTAAAATAGGAATCCTATCCTGGGAGACAAAAGATTGCTGCTGGGGGGACAGTTAACCGCTTGTGGGATAAATATATTTGTGGATTATTAATTGCAAAGTAAAAGCCTATTTACTGCTCTTTATGTGGGTTTGATCTCTGCAGCTAGAGATACATTCATTTGCAAAAAAAAAAATGTTTTACTCTTCCCTCATGCAGTGCACACAGCTTCATTTAGAGTTCATAGGAATTATGAACTGCCATCAAAGGGATAATAAATACACCCTCACACATTTGTAACTTTTTTTCTATCTTGTTATCTTTGATGTTTTAGCACATAGAGTTTAGCATATAGAGTTCAATTAATGACTCTTAAAACAACTGGTTTCTACTTTAAAAGTTGTTATAAATAAATAAATAATGTAAGGCATCTTGTCAGCAAAGTCTTCTGAACAATAAAAGCAGAACCTCTCAGCAAACCAATGCAATCAAAGGATAGAGCTCAGTAAACCTGAGATTTATGTACTACAAAATATCTCAGAGGGACAAACAGAAATACAGTAAATCTCTACTTACAAAGAATACAGTAGCAATCAATTTTGTTTTGTTTAGATTCTCATCTGCTATGAAAATCTTCCTGAAGGTAGCCAGACCTTATTTACAGCATGATATTTTTAATATTACCCCTAAACTTCATAAAGCTCTAATTATAAGATCCCTGAACGTCCATTATAAAGGTGGAGCAGAAGATGAGTGATGAGTTTTTATTCCCTGTTACCAGCAAAGTGAATCTCTGCTGCTTATACAAGCCCCGAAAATATGCATGACAACAAATGTAAATCGGTTCTAACACACATTGTCCAAGTCCTTAAAGCTTCATCTTTCATAGTCTAAAAATTGACAGATTATCTTGTTTTTAAGTGGTGTGAGGAGAATTTTGGTTGGATTTTAATTGTTTTCACTCTCTCTGCTTTTATATTTCAGTGTTGTATAAGCTGGTCAGCTTGCATTTTATCTAGGCATTAGCAGTGCCCATAAGATTTAGGCTTTTCACACACTTGAAAATGAAAATCCTTTAACTGTTTCTGACATTTTCAAAAATGGTCAGTTGTGACTGTTGGATCCCTCACTCAAGGCCTGATTCAAAGACTACTGGCATCAATGTATCTCTCTGACTTCAATAACTTTGGATCAGACTGTCAGTGCCTTTATTCCATGTTTGATCCAGGTTGGTTACCGACAATGCAGCCTCATTTTCATGTGAGTAGCCTTTCGCATTGTTTCACCCAGATGACCTCCATTGTTATTTTTCACTCATCTGACCTGCTCTGTACAGAATTACACCACAGGAAGTAGTGGATTGTCCATCTCTTGAGGTATTAAGATCAAGACTTGGATACCTTTATTGAAAATATACTTTAGTCAAACACAAGTTATTGGACTCAATGCAGCGGTAACTGGGTGAAATTTTATGGCTTATGTCAAGGTTCCTTCCCCACTCTGAACTCTAGCATACAGATGTGGGGACCTGCATGAAAGACCCCCTAAGCTTATTCTTACCAGCGTAGGTTAAAAGCTGCCACCACCAAAGTGTTACACAAAGAACAGGAAAAGAGCCCACTTGGAAACATCTCCCCCCCAAAATATCCCCCCAAGCACTACACCCCCTTTCCTGGGGAAGGCTTGATAAAAATCCTCACCAATTTGCATAGGTGAACACATACCCAAACCTTTGGATCTTAAGAACAATGAAAAAGCAATCAGGTTCTTAAAAGAGAATTTTAATTAAAAAAAAAGTAAAAGTAAAACCTCTGTAAAATCAGGAAGGGAAATACCTTACAGAGTAGTCAGATTCAAAACATAGAGAATCCCTCTAGGCAAAACCTTAAGTTACAAAAAGACACAAAAACAGGAATATACATCCCATTCAGCACAACTTATTTTATCAGCCATTTAAAAAAATCATAATCTAACGCATATCTAACTAACTATCATAATCTAACTTGCTTACTAACTCTTTACAGGAGTTCTGACCTGCATTCCTGCTCTGGTCCCAGCAAAAGCATCGCACAGAGAGACCCTTTGTTCCCGCCCCCCATCCAGATTTTAAAGTATCTTGTCTCCTCATTGGTCATTTTGGTCAGGTGCCAGGGAGGTTATCTTAGCTTCTTAACCCTTTACAGGTGAAAGGGTTTTGCCTCTGGCCAGGAGGGATTTTATAGTTCTGTATACAGAAAGGTGGTTATCCTTCCCTTTATATTTATGACAGCTTGTGTTATACAGGAGGTTAGACTAGATGATCTATTGGTCCCTTCTGAAAAGCTATGAATCTATGAATTAAAGTTGGCCAAATAACAGCAATAGTATTGCAGGAATATTCAAAAATGAATTTTGATTTGATGTTCATGAGTCCTTCATATTGGCTTTCTTCAAACACTCACAAGGTCCAGTATCAATAGCACCAATGCTCACAAAAAAGCAAATTTTAAGCATGAATATTTGCTTTGAAGCTAATTTAATATTCCATACTGTCATACTGTATGTTCTCAATCTATTGCATTTGTTGTTCACATAAAACATCTGATTAAGAACAAACAAAATGCCAGGTACATTGCTTTGAAGAAATTCACCAATGATTTTTAATAATGAATACTTAAGTATTATTCAATCTGCTCATGAACATTTCACAAAGAGAAAAGTGGTGATAATATTAATATTGAATTACTTGATCAGTACATACAAGAAGAACATTTTAAACCAATTAGATTGCAGCTCTATGGGGTAGGAGTAAAAGCGTATATTTATTTTTTTCTCACCGTGTTAGGCATTATGGATAAAAATAGATCTTTACTTCTGAGTCCTTAACTCATCAAGTTATCCTCTTGAACATGAAGAAATATCTGTGCCTGAGGAGAACCACAGAGCCCACTTTGAAAGGGGATTGTTGGAACGTGAGATGGATCCAAATTGCATCAGATTTGAACTCTCAGAAGTTCAAATCAAGATCTGAACTTCATGGCTCATCACCATCTAAAAAGGTCCTGAACCAGATCACCCTATCTGAACAATCCAGCACCTTGGAAAAGTATAGATTCAGATTCAGAACTGCAATTAAACTCCATAGTTTGGGTCCATCTCTAACTGGAATTAACAATCATCTCACTATTCACTGATTATATATTGGCTAGATTGAACCTTTGTAGGCACAGCTCTGTTTGGGGGACAATGAGGAATCACCCAGCCCCAATGCCTCCTGGAACTGCCCAGTGTGCACTGTGGGCACAAACTGCTAAACTCCCACAGCATGGCTGGCTATTTCAAGTGGACAGTGCATAGGACGAGTGGTATCATGTCTCTGCTTACTTTGCTCCTATGTAACTACTCTCCAATTTGAGGTGATGTGCATCCCTTCAAGAGTAAGTTGTGCAGGAACTGCAGTTCTGATTGACTGGTGAACAGGGTGTACAAGGCTACAAAGGGAAGGCTTTTACTGTCTCCCCATAACTGTGCACCGGCATAAGGACTGGGCAGAACCTAGCCCTGCAGATCTCTGCTGTCAAGGTGACCTCAGGTGGGTTTTGTTGGCTTGCTCTGATTAGTCTATTGATTTTGATTTATTACTAGCCTTTTGAGAAACAATGATATCAATATGTCTCAGTTGGGTTTCCATTGATTTTAGTCACCGTAAGCAAGCTGACCTCTGCTTCTGAAAAAAAAAAGTGGATGAACTGTTAGGTTTATTAATATAATGTAACCTTGATGGAGGGGGAGGGGAAGAGGGGAACATGGCACCAATATTATTCTTTTTGGTTGCTGGCCAGAATGAAAATAACATCAAGCTACCCTGAGAGAGAGTATAATCTATGCCCAGTGATTTTCCCAGATGATGTTTTCTCTGCTGGAAATAGGAACAGAATTTTTTTTTATTGTTGAATGTTAGGGACTTGAACCTTCAACGCTTACAGGCATATATCTCATGTTGGAGCATATAGAACTTTTGAGCATGCAAGGTCTGTAGAACTGGGCATAGCATTTATATCTGATATTATGTTTCTTTATTTAAACCTAATGGATAACTGTATCTTTTGCTTTTACTTTTTACTCTTCCTGTTTTATTATTTTATTGGCTTTTAAACATGATTCTAATAAAAACATTATCAACTAGAGAAGGAATATGGTAGAGAGTGGGGAAATTAATTTGTGCTATTAATTTTTCAGTGAGGTGTAGCCAAAAGACTAACTTCCTCCTTGCACATAGACTTCAGGATTGATTAGCAGGAAGATTGTATTGCCATCCCTACAATATAATAAGTAAGTACAGATGTAAAAGGGATTCATCTTCAGGGAATTATTTAGGCTTAAATTATGTTGATAATATGAACAATTAAATGTGAGCTATATAAAATATCAAAGGCAAAAATCATAAAAGATATCAGAAAGCAATTTTTCAAATCCAAAAATACTAAAGCAAAAAATAAAAATGACCTGGTAACCAATTTATTAACCAAGATTTCGAGGGAAAACACTTCAATCCCACAAGAAACAATTAGAAGATCCTGTGGAAATAGTGCATTAAAAAAGATGAGTCTCAAAAGGACTGAATTGCTTTTCCCTCATACTCTTGTTTTTTTATGGAATTCATCGAACTGCATGTTCTCTCCTGTTTTTGAATTTTGCTTTTCCCATACAGTATGATTATCTGCCCTCCATTGTAAGGAGATATGAATAAGATAATACTTTCAAGGCTGCTGAAAGGTATACAGTTCTTTTATTTATTTGTCTTTGTGGAATACAAAAAATGTAGGAGGGAGATAGCAAAATGTAGCCCTTCTCCAACACGCTTTAGAAACTTACATGGCTGATTTACTGCCAGCACAAACATACAGCACAAAATAAACCACGGATTCATTTAAATAAACAACCTTATGCTACAGAACTAAATCCTGTGCCAGGGCAATGGTTGAAAAGGGCAATTCCGCTGTGCAGCTAGGATATAGGTCAAGAATTTATGAGGAAAATTCACCCCTATGTAGCAGTTAGCTCAAGGCCTATGTACCTTTTGCATTTTACTTAAGTCATTTTTGGAGGGCTTAGTGAGACTTGAGTGGGGCATAGGTTTTATGCAACTCCTCTGCATATGGATGAAATTCATTCCTATCTGTGCATCACATACCTCAGAGTGCTCAGTCTATGATTTAGCGGGTTTGACCAGACCACTGGCCAGCTAGCACATGTGGTTTCAAAATGTATTTATCATTGGGATTCTCCAATCCCAGTTACACATGGAAGCAGAAAGGCAGCTGTTAGATCATTGCATCCATCTTCTCTTATGTAGGTGTTATTTACTGTTCTTTTGTAATGCAGGTAAGGAGATAGCAAAGTGTTGCTCTTCTCCAACACATGAAACATATTATGAATAAAGGTTAGAGGATTCTGTGATCCATCAGCTCTAAATTGTTTGCCTTTTCTAGAAATAAGGAAAGCATGTTGAGACTATTGAGATAAAATTAGTAATTTATGGAATACAAATCAGCCATAAATGTACATGTTTCATCTGAGTAAATCATTCATTACCCTTGATACTGCCTAGATTGTAGAGTAATGTATTGGAATGAAAGCCTGCTTGAATTGATTGGAATACTTTATCCACGTGCACTGTGTTTTCACAATATAAAAATCTTTTCCCTTGATTAAAATAACAATATAAAGCACATTTACTGATGTTAATGACTAATCCTAGTTAGGAATCTTAGTCATCCACATTTTCCTAGTAGAGTGTTACCCTCACTTGTCTCTTCCCAAATACATTGATTGTTTTGACAGTGTTGAACCCTAATCCAAAGCATCCTGAATTTTGATTACAAAACTAACTTGAGGTCTTGCATACATACAAAACCAGTATATGAGTGGGCACATCCTGATGTACAAGGTTTTTGAGGGAGGGAGGGAGGGAGGAACAGGCAGAGTGAAAGGGCATCACATTTTCTTGTGTGCACTTTTGAAAATTGAGCCCTCGTGTGAAAAGCCACACCATTACATTCAGTTTAATATAACAGGACCAGCTACTAAGGAACGCAGCTTAGATCAAACACAAGTCACATCTAAAGACAAATATGAGAGATATTTCTAAGAGTAAAAGAGAGAACCACATGTTATACATACTGGTTAGGTTGCTTAATGCACTTCTGGAAGGCACTCTGATACCATGGTGATGAGGGCCATATATGAACACAAATCAATTAGAATAGTTGTGCAAATACAGAAGTTAAGTATTATTAGACTCCTACGTTCTTGAAACAGATGTACACAGGTCAACCTGTTATAAAACAAACATTATGATACAATTATAATTTTCTGTATATCTCTATATCTATTGTTTCACTTCAGAAGAAAGAAACCAAATATTATTTTAAATTATGTTATAGCTTTAAAATTTCAATGATTGTTGTTTTGGACATTGGGAAAATAATGCAAAACTGTGTTTTGGACTTCTCAATGTGCATGAGCAACAATTTCCTGAGTAGACCCCGATATACTAATAATTCACATGACTTAATAATATGGGCCTTATCCTTCTCACTTTACTTTTGTAAGACCTGATTCAAAGCTTCTTTTTGTTGACTTCACTGGGTATTAATTAAGGCCCATAAGAAGTGTCACTGAAGTCAATGGGACTATATTAAGTAGAAATTTACACTAAAACTTTTTATGGAAATCAGGATATTTTATCTATATTGTAACCCTTCTACCTTGAAAGGTTATTTCCTTGCCTAACGTTAAAAGGTGCTACTATTAGTGCTAGAATCTCATCTTCCAGAAAACACACATTCTTGATCTGCCCACAGCTACTCATCGTTCCCTTTCAATGGTCTATGAGGCAGGCAAACAACTTTCTTTCAGGAAGATGCACAGACAGTACCCCTGCATAGCCAAAATGACAATTCCATTGCTCGCATTAATGATTTAATCTACCTACCATGATAGAAACATTCCCATTTGTCCATAAAGGACATATACACACACATCTGTGTGCTCCAAAAGTGTCATAATGAATAAAACAAAACTCTTTCTGCCACGGAAACAAATAATTTGTGTGTGAACACATGCATGTGCATGCAGTACTATTAGTTGGCAACAAGTCCTTATAGCTTTATCCCTAAGAGAATAGAAATGCCTTTCCAGTACATTAAAAAAAGGAACCTCCATCTTTGAGTATCACCTGGCATTCTTGTTCATTTCCTCAACTTTTTTTCATTCCATAATTTTTCAAGTTTGTGCTCAAATGATCTCACCCTGCATTTGTTTGATGAAGGTTACCAAAATGGAAAAGCCAGAAATGTCCCTGCCATATTTTATATGCCATCAACTTTCCAAGTGTGCTATGTTAAGTCAGAGCTTGTTCAACATATTGAACCTGGTCAGATTTCTTCCCTATTAAAGTTCAAAATGTCATCTGTTGTTTCACCACCTGTTAATCCATCTGTGCTCAGAGTATTAGCCGTGTTAGTCTGTATCAGCAAAAAGAAAAGGAGTACTTGTGGCACCTTAGAGACGAACAAATGTATATGAGCATAAGCTTTCATGAGCTACAGCTCACTTCTTCGGATGCATTCAGTAGAAAATACAGTGGGGAGATTTTATATACACAGAGAACATGAAACAAGGGGTGTTACCATACAGACTGTAACAAGAGACTGATCAGGAAAGGTGAGCTATTACCAGCAGGAGAGCAGGGGCAGGGAACCTTTTGTAGTGATAATCAAGGTGGGGCATTTCCAGCAGTTGACAAGAATGTGTGAGGAACAGTGTGTGGGGGGGAATAAACAAGGGGAAATTGTTTTAGTTTGTGTAATGACACATCCACTTCCAGTCTTTATTCAAGCCTAAGTAAATTGTATCCAGTTTGCAAATTAATTCCAATTCAGCAGTCTCTCATTGGAGTCTGGTTTTGAAGTTTTTTTGTTGAAGAATTGCCACTTTTAGGTCTGTAATCGAGTGACCAAAGAGACTGAAGTGTTCTCCAAATGGTTTTTGAATGTTATAATTCTTGACGTCTGATTTGTGTCCATTTATTCTTTTACATAGAGACTGTCCAGTTTGACCAATGTACAAGGCAGAGGAGCATTGCTAGCACATGATGGCATATATCACATTGGTAGATGTGCAGGTGAATGAGCCTCTGATAGTGTGGCTGATGTGATTAGGCCCTATGATGGTGTCCCCTGAATAGATATGTGGACAGAGTTGACAACGGGCTTTGTTGCAAGGATAGGTTCCTGGGTTAGTGGTTTCGTTGTATGGTGTGTGGTTGCTGGTGAGTATTTGCGTCAGGTTGGGGGGCTGTCTGTAAGCAAGGACTGGCCTGTCTCCCAAGATCTGTGAGATTGATGGGTCATCCTTCAGGATAGGTTGTAGATCTTTGATGATGTGTTGGAGAGGTTTTAGTTGGGGGCTGAAGGTGATGGCTAGTGATATTCTGTTATTTTCTTTGTTGGGGCCTGTCCTGTATTAGGTAACTTCTGGGTACTCTTCTGGCTCTGTCAATCTGTTTCTTCACTTCAGCAGGTGGATATTGTAGTTGTAAGAACTCTTGATAGAGATCTTGTAGGTGTTTGCCTCTGTCTGAGAGGTTGGAGCAAATGCGGTTGTGTCGTAGAGCTTGGCTGTAGACAATGGATTGTGTGGTGTGGTCTGGATGAAAGCTGAGAGCATGTAGATAAGTATAGCAGTCAGTAGGTTTCTGGTCCAGGGTGGTGTTTATGTGACCATCGCTTATTAGCACCGTAGTGTCCAGGAAGTGGATCTCTTGTGTGGACTGGTCCAGGCTGAGAGTGATGGTGGGATGGAAATTGTTGAAATCATGGTGGAATTCCTCAAGGGCTTCTTTTCCATGGGTCCAGATGATGAAGAGGACATCAATGTAGTGCAAGTAGAGTAGGGGCATTAGGGGACGAGAGCTGAGGAAGCGTTGTTCTAAGTCAGCCATAAAAATGTTGACATACTGTGGGGCCATGCGGGTACCCATAGCAGTGCCGCTGATTAGAAGGTATACATTGTCCCCAAATGTGAAATAGTTATGGGTGAGGACAAAGTCACAAAGTTCAGCCACCAGGTTTGCCGTGGCATTATCAGGGATACTGTTCCTGACGGCTTGTAGTCCATCTCTGTGTGGAATGTTGGTGTAGAGGGCTTCTACATCCATAGTGGCTAGGATGGTGGGTTTTTTTGGAAGATCTCCGATGGATTGTAGTTTCCTCAGGAAGTCAGTGGTGTCTCAAAGATAGCTGGTAGTGCTGGTAGTGTAGGGCCTGAGGAGGGAGTCTACATAGCCAGGCAATCCTGCTGTCAGGGTGCCAATGCCTGAGATGATGGGGTGTCCAGGATTTCCAGGTTTATGGATCTTGGGTAGCAGATAGAATACCCCTAGTCTCTAATGAGAGACTGCTGAATTGAAATTAATTTGCAAACTGGATACAATTAACTGTGGCTTGAATAAAGACTGGGAGTGGATGTATCATTACACAAAGTAAAACTATTTCCCCATGTTTATTCCCTCCCCCCACTGTTCCTCACACGTTCTTGTCAACTGCTGGAAATGGCCCACCTTGATTATCACTATAAAAGGTTCCCCCCGGCCCCGGTCTCCTGCTGGTAACAGCTGACCTTTCCTGTTCACTTTTGTTACAGTCTGAATGGTAATACCCATTGTTTCACGTTCTCTGTGTATATAAGATCTCCCCACTGTATTTTCCACTGTATGCATCCGATGAAGCGAGCTGTAGCTCACAAAAGCTTATGCTCAAATAAATTTGTTAGTCCCTAAGGTGCCACGAGTACTCCTTTTCTTTTTCCATCTGTGGTGTAGCTGTTGTCTTGATTTATAAACATGCCTATATCTTACTAATACTATACATGCAACCATTTTCCAGCACTATTTGTCTTTTCAAAATAATATACCCCACCTACTTTTTTTAAATTCCAGAAGGTAAAAATATGAATAATTCTATTCCAATAAAATTATACAATAACAAGTGATTAGATTTGTTTTCCTTTTCTTCCTGTGGTCCTGAAATTATATAGACAAGGTAGGACACTGCTGCAATATAAATTTTGATCCATGATTTTTACAGCCTTTAATTCATTAGTTTCAAAAATGAATTATTCACACTGTGTAATATATAGAAACATTCTAAACATGTGTTCTAAACAGCTGGGGTTATAAACAATTCCCTGTTGAGTTTAACTAATGCAAAATATATATGGGGGGGTACTTTACTTATAATCTGCAACAGTTTTAACAGTGCTATTTCTACCCTATTTGAAGTTATGGGAAACATTATCATACTCAGGTAACTGATGCCTTTTTCTTATCAAGTATGTTTTCTTTTGCAAACCCCAGCTTTGTGCCTTGAGGCATCTACTCTGCTCAATTTTTCTACTTCCTAAATTACAAAATGTTAGGAATATAGTTTTCTTCTACTGTATCATTGGACCTATACAATTAAAATGCTTGTTATATCACAGGGTTGAATTTCCCTTAGAACATGCCATAGCAGTTTGCATTAAACCAGGCATTCTTATTGATTTTGAATTGCTAGGCGTGGGTCTATTTTAGACCTTCATGGAAGATTCATTGCTGTATTTTTTGATGACCGAACATTATCTTGACCCACTATTCCTATTCCCTATATGCCCTGAGCCCTTCACTAGTTTTACGCTTTTCTTTTGCTTCTTATAATTAGTTCATACAGGACTGGAAAACATAGCAGTTAATAACAAAGGCTGACTACATTTATCAAATGCCTCGCTGTTGGTTTATCTCATATGACTGAGAAATCATAGCAATGAGAAAAAATATTATAGTGATTGTGAGCCATCTGCCCTCACTTTCAGCTAGGATGATCTTTTTGGCTGTGGTTGCTGAAATCTTCTTCCATCAAGGCTTTTCCTTTCAGTTCTTTAGGATGATTCATCTTCACTTGACATTGACTAAGTCAAGGAGGAAACAAACATTCACTGGCCTTTGCAGTGTTGTCACCATGTCAGTTCCAGTGAATGAGAGACAAGGTGGGTGAGGTAATATCATTTACTGTATTTAGCTGTGACACTCCGAGTAAGGTTTCCAGACCTGAAAACGAGTTCTAAGTAAACTCTAAAAGCTTGTCTCTCTCACCACCAAAAGTTGGTCCAAAACCAGATGTTATCTCGCTCACTTTGTCTCTCATTCACTGGCCTGTTTTTTTTAAAACGATGAAGTTAAATGGCTCCAGCTCACTTTAGCTATTTCTTATCCACAAGTGGCTCTTATTATATATGTTTTATGTAAAAGGCTACACTGTTTCAGGCCCTTATTCAATCTGATGAGAGGTGGTCACAAGGAGTCTTTTCCTCCTTGTATCCTTACTAACTTAGAAAAGGTAGGGACACTTGGAGTCTGTGGTCTTCTGGGAGCACAGAGACTGCTCTCTCCGAGCACACACAACTCCATCCATCTTTCCTCTACCCACACTGGTTACCAAAGCTGGCAGGGCATAGAAAGGAGGACCTGATGCACCAGCCTAAGCAATGAATTAGTATGCACAATGCCTTTCTGTGTACTCCAGGCAGATAGGGTAATCTCTCTCTTAGTTCTTTCCTGGGAAGAAACAGCACTGCACCAAACCCAGCTCAGAGCTAGCCCTTTAAGACATAATTGGACGGAAGGAAAATAAGACAAATATGGATATAGCTTATGTATTTAAAGATGGAGAAAAATATATAGTTACAGTTTCAGAAGGGCCCGAGTGACTTAGGACCCTATGTTCCATTTAAAAACAGTGACTTAGGAGGCCCTTAGGCACCTACGTATTTTTGAAGTTCTGAACCTAAGTACCTAAATGACAATAAAAATGGGACTTTGAGTCTTAAAATTTTCCCCTATGACTCAAATTCTTGTCTCTAAATAGCACATGGAAACACCTAGTCCAGTAGAAAATCTGAGGGTAGAAAGGGTGTCAGAGGCTACTTTACTAGGTTAATTCATTTATTATCTAAGTCATGCTGCAAGCTATAGGCTGATATTTTCCAGAATCCATTAATTGTTAATGAACATTTTAGGTACCAAATTAAATTAAACCCATTTGATCATTCAGAGTTAATGATTTCCTGCTGGGTCCTTTTTAATGTTCAGAACTGGCCTTCTGTGAAATACTATTGGCAATTTTGTCCTTTTAGGGGCCTATGCTGAAGGTTACTTTGAAATTTTCACCTTTTCCTTTCAAACATTTATATTTATAATGTGAGCAACTGTTCCCTATTATCGTGCTTTGAATTCAAGATGCTACATGAACATTATAAGTCCCAGAGCTCTGTAACAGTTGAAAAGCAAACCCCGAGTTTAAAAACCCAGGTAAAATTAACTTGCTGATTAACTGTGTGAACTGAAATCAGTGGTTTGGGCCATGTCTACACTACCTGCCCGATCGGCGGATAGTGATCGATCTATTGGGAATCGATTTATTGCATTTAGTGTAGACACGATAAATCAATCCCTGATCGCTCTGCCGTCTACTCCGGAACTCCACCAGGGCGAGAGGCAGAAGCAGACTCGACGGGGGAGCAGCGGCCGTCGATCCCGCGCCGCGAGGATGCGAAGTGATTCTAAGACGATCTAAGATATGTTGACTTCAGCTACGCTATTCTTGTAGCTGAAGTTGCGTATCTTAGATCGATCCCCCCTCCCCCCCAGTGTAGACCAGACCTTAGTAATCACTATAATAAAAGCACATGGCATATTGTCTAAGGCCATAGCATAAACAATAGAATTGCATGGTGTGACACACTGAAAATACTCTGCCATATCCTGGACAAACCTTATGGAATAGGATAAACTTTACTGAATTAAGTTAACCCTTATTAAATTAGATTTAATACCTTTGGGGTCCATTGTATTAATAATGCAATTGTGTATGTGTTATTGTAAGTCCTCTAGCAAAAGGCAGATGCTAATGTAATTCTTCCTTTATTAGCCCTTTGAAGCCAACCCCTGGAGAGGTGTCCATATACTAGTTCAAACTGGATTCTCTAAGGAGCAACTGACAAACAAAGGATTTGTGGATAAATAGCCTGACTCAGAGCCTTCTATGTGATCCAGCAAACAGACTGGACCCTGGTCCATGGAAAGACCTGATCCTTAGGGAAGGTTTGGAAGGTTGTGGTCTACTGAGGCTCCAAAAGACTGGATGCTTGTTCTAAGAAGAAGCTGTGATGAGCTTGAAACCACAAGGAAAACCCTTGGGTGGGGTTTTGAAGGACTGCTCCTATGTTAGGGTAGGAAGCTTATTAGCATGTGTGCAGGTTCTTTTATTGTTTTTAATATGTTTTTTTTGTGTGGTGCTTTTACCTTAAGAATAAAATATGTTTGCACAAAAAGAGCTGTGTGGTATCTATAACTGTGGGCAAAGACACTTAGCTGTGTCTGAAGAGAAAGCAGCCTGTCTCTGCTGGGAATAACAGTGAAAGCAGGGAACTGTGCAGCCTGGGAATACCCCGATCAGGAGGGAGAGTGAGGTGGGTCTCCACCCAAGAAAGATAATGGCTGAGGAGCTGCAAGCCTGAGTGGATGCACTTGCTGAGCCACTAAGAGGAAATACAGGTGCACTTGCCCTGAACTATAATATATAGTACCTTGTGAGAGATTAGATTCCCCTTCAACTTTACTGTTATTCTTCTTTGAATCTCCCCCAGTGCCCTTTTCTCTTTCTGGGAGGCACAGCAGCAGTAGATATAGATATTACAGTGATGATGATAGTGCTGTACTATCAGTATTCAACTACTCAGTGCTAATGACAGCAATAAGGGAGTTAGCATTCCAATAGCAATTTCCAGGGTATCAAAGAGCTCTGCAAACATTAAGCTTGAACACTCCAATGAGATATAATTATACAATTTACCAGAGAGATTAGGAGCCTTATTGAATGCCCACTGAAGTCAATGGGAGTTATTTCATTGCTTCACTGGCCTGTGTGATATGCAAAGGTCACACAAGATGTCTTTGGCAGTGTTGGGACAGGGACCTAGATAATTTGGCTCCTTGTTCAATGTCAAAAGCACAAGACTAATTTTCAAAATAATATTGCGCCTATATACTGGTAAACTTCACTTAACATAACTTGGTTCAGGGATATTCCTATACGTCTATATTTTCTGTGCCTAGATTCTCCACATCAGCTGAGCTGTGTTTGGCACAAATATGGAGGTGTGGGGCATAGATGGCATTAAGACACCTTTATTTTCCCCTAACTCTAGAGTCATTCCCCCTGGAGCAAATTATACTCAGCTGAAAGTGGCCTTATAATCTACTGACTACCAAAAGCTCTAAGTCGTTCTGGATGCAGGGTCACACTGGTCACATCCCCTCTACATAAGGAACACAAAGCTGCCCTATTGTGCCAAACAATCAGCTCCTCTATATCACTTTGCATAGCTTCTCCCATGCCCATGCAAATTGTATGGTGCACCTTTGTGAAATGTTAAGCCTTTTTCCATTTAAATATATCTCCTCAGACTGTCATAAATAATTAAAATAAAAAACAACAACAAAGCAAACACTTCCTTTCTGTGCAATCTTTTATTAATTCAAAGTATCCAGTTTTAAGGTCCTTCCACTGGTATGGAAGCATAAGCACAAGTAATGTCAGTTTGGCTTGCTATTTGAAATGCTGTATTCACCCAAAGCCCAAGGAAGGCAATAAGAGTCTTTCTGGACTCAGGTCTCATGCAAGGTTTTCCAAGTTCCTAAATCTCTAGTAATATTTCAAACAGTTTACTACATAGCTTCATAACACAGTATGCATTGCCTGTGTGGTTGGGAACTTCAATATCAGAAGAGTTGAAACACCAATGCTGCTATCACAATACATTTCAACAGAGGTAAGAAATATAGCCTTGTATTTAAAAGATTTGATCCATTCACAGATGAGGGCTGTAATAACTTAGACACTGGATCTTTTGAGCACAAAACTGCTGGAGCATATACTTGATTATTTATCAAGACAGTGTATGTGTAGTGCTAGTATTATGCATTAGCACTTATTTGATATAACAGGAATAAACATTCCATGAAAGAGCACAGAGCTCACTGAAAATATATATATCACAAACACGTTATTGTAATGAAACAATGGACTATTTATATGACAGCTTTCACACAGGACACGAGAATGCTAGCCATATACAAACAAAAAAACCCAAGTGAACAATAAAATTTTATTATGGTGATATAACTAAAAGGATCTTTTTAGATTTTAAGAGTGAACTATAAATTTGCTAGAGGTATCAGTTCATCTTATTACGTGACACCTGGAGGTCATTCCAAAATCACAGAATGGTAAAGAAGAATTAGGTACTTCTGCAGTATGCAGAATGGACTTAGATATTTGTTCTAAACTGGTCCCAGCAAAGTGCACTGTGCAATAATGAGTAAATGGAATTAATTATTCCAAATTCCCATATAAAGTGCTTCAAAGATTCTTATTAATGCAGCTAATTATTAAAGGTTACAATAGAATAATATGTAAAGGAACCCTACTGCTCCTTGGAATGATATTGGCATTACAGATGTTGAAAAACTGACGAATACTGTAGTCTTGAAATTCAAAGAATAACAGCAATCAATTCTGGTCTGAGAATATTCCTCAAATGATAGAAAGCAGATTTCATCAAGCCCCTAATATGTTTCCTGAAGGTTAAAATATGATGCAGGATCTTGCCATGATTTTTACGGCACATGATGATTACATGGTATCAAGAACACTATCTTCAAAAAAAAATGAGAGCAGACCCTGTGGATCAATCAATATTATCTTAAGTTAAAAAAGAAGAAGAAAGACTAAACATAAAGTTTCTGTTTTGTAGAATGAATAGATTTGGAATTGTCATTTCTAGCCTTGAAATGTGGCAAGATAAAAATATCACCTGCCCAATCCCACCTGCCTTTAGTGGTATTTACACTGAATTATTATAGGTTATTAGCTTTCCTCAAATCATTTTCTGTGAAGTGTTTTTGAGCTGTTATCTCATCTCCTGTGCATCTCCACAAGTTCCTCATATTATCACACACCTGGTCTGTCTAAAAAAGCCCTCTCAGAAAGAGGAACTTCTTGAATATTGGCAAAGTTTAGCTCAGTCATAGGAACCAGTTAGTGCTAACTCAAGAAAAGGTAACTTTTAATTAGCAATGACAAAACAAATGATGGCACATACTAGTTATGTACCACCGGTCAGAGATTTATACTATCATGTTCCACTGGTTTGGGACTCCACAATATTTCTTCTGTTCCTTTTCTTATCATGACCCAAACCCATAAAAATATTTCAAAGACCAGTTAAGCTTACAACATTGCATTTATCTATCCCAATATTAACAAAACCCATGCACCTAAAAGACAGGACATCACAAGCACTGCCCCTCTAATAAACCATTTTCCTCATTATCAGAAAGAAGTTCATACTTCAGCACAATGTAACGTCAACTTTGACCGAGAGATTAGAGATTTATGCCTTGTAGTTATCAGCCGTGAGCCATGGAACAAGCTAGCTGCCTTGAGTATAAACCTGCCTGGAGGGTCCATATTTGGGGCAGCTAACCCATGATTGCACTCGCAGCCCATGCCACTCTGGCTACACTATATTTTTAAACACACTAGCTTGATGAGAGCTAGTGAAAATATGTCTATTGGAGCTGGGAATCACACCCCCAGCTCCAAATATAGATGTAGCCGCAGAGTCAGCTATGCTCTGCCCCCATTCAAGGCAGACTGTAAGGTTACAATCTAGCCCATAATAAGAAGAACTATCATGTGTACACTTGAAGAAAAAACTAAAAATAATCAACAAGCTTTAGGTTTATTTTAGAAGAAAATGGTCCAGCTGTGAGGATGTGGGCATCAAGGGGTCGGGCTGCTGTATCGCAGATCCTTCCCCAGTATAAATAAATAAATACATGTAAGAGGTGTTACTTTCTAAAGAAGAAAACACCACTGATCCTAGGCGAGAGAGAGAAAAAATGAGGTGCTGTCACAATTCTGACAATGCAGAATGGAAATTCAACGTTTCTTCTTGAGTTTGTGCTCTGCTTTACTTTAGGGGAATGGGAAATTTTTGATTAAAAAGGCACCATGCACATGGGGTGCATTATTCATCCTAAAGTTCAGTCTTGTACAGTAGAATTGTCAGATACATACTTTACCCCCTGAATCTGTCTGCTGCCTCAGTATTGCTGGAACTTCACACATTATTTGGAATCAAACATTCAAGGGAGATACTGCAGTTAAGTATTAAACCTGACATCTTTTATGTCCTGTACAATAATTGACTTCAGATTATGCTAACCTACTCTGCAGATTAAAGTAGTGAGGGCAGTTTCATGTCATATAGATGGCACTGGTCTCTTTATTTTATTTGTGCATTTGAGATTTTAAAGGAGCACAGAGGCAATTTACATTTGTATTTTATTTTTAGGAATATTTACATGGATGGAGAATATAAGGAACAATCTTGCATTGACAAGAGGACCAATTCAATCTTGTAATGTCCTCTGAAATGGAAATATTAAGGTCATACTTGCCATATTTCTAATACAGCTATTTAACATGCTTTGTCCACTTTGTTTTGGTGACAAGATTTGCTTTCATGAGATTAGTAATTTTTTTCCACATTTTCATCTTTTAATTGGCACTTGTATTGATTTTTATTTACAGAATTTGCTCTTGATAGTTGATCAGTTGACAGTGATAGTTAGCCAGAGGACACCGCTTGATATTATGGGCTATTTGTTTGTATGTTTATTGGCTTTCTTTTTATTGGTCCATCTGGTATATATTGTTTCTCGTGAGACTATGTTCCTCTCAGCCTGTTTGCACATATTACACAGTCTGGTTGATTTTTTTTTCCTTTTTATGTCAGGGCTTAGAAACAACAACCCTGTTACAAGCCAAACCTCAGCAGGAATAAATTGGCACAACTTCCTCAATGGATATTTGTGCGCGCCACTGATGAAGACACCCCAACTGTGTTTCGCACCCTTAGATTCTATTTCTTCACTAAGACTATTCCAGTTAGAGACTATGCTTAACCTCCAAGTCTTAGGAGGGGTATTTATGTCCACTATCCACCTCCTCCCCCATTATTCTTTGAGAGCCCTTGCTGCGATTCTTGCTTTGGATATAGACTTGTTATTTAAAAATACAATATGCAATGTTAGGGAATGGAAAAAGAATATGGAGTCTGATTCTCCACTGCCTTGCACCTTTTATAATCATTTACACCTGAGCAAAATGTGACATGACTGCAAATCAGAATGTCAACATTATATAGTCACTCTACACAGGTGTAAATCACTACACAAGATGCAGGGAAGAGAGACCTATCTTACATATCCACACATACTTGTGGCAAAACTTTAGGAATCTTCTTTTTTAAAGGTATTTAGGGATTTCAGTGTGAGACACTTAGATTAGGTACTAAACTCAGATTCACACAGGGAGTTAGGCACCTAACTGTAATTTCCATATCCCGAAATTCTGGCAATTAGTTATCTATGTCCAGATCAACTCTGCTTGCATTAGTATTGGCCATGGCAGCAGGTGAAGTGTACAATACAGAGGTTTAACAGCTATGTTACTGGACAACACAAGTTTCTTGCATCTTCAAGACATTGTGCTTTCATACAGCAAATTATGTTGAACTACTTAGGTATATGTACCCTACTCATCACTTTGGAATTTGAGAGTCTTATGAACTTGATATGAGGGTATTTTCTCTGGAAATAAGGCAATTATCAATAATGAACCTGAATCAATACCCATTGGATTCAATGGCAGTTCATTTCCAATGGGCATTAAATCAGACCCAATATGGCTAGACAGGCCAACAGTAACTACACACTTCCTTTTCGGGTAGTTTTCACGAGCTATTTATAGTGATAAATGAGTGCAGCTTTCTTTTTTGCACATCCAAACTACTGGGCTGAAGAAAATGGTTATAACTTTTCTTTTAATTCTATAATCTTATTATCCTAGCTCCACTAAAAACTGATTATGAAATCTGAGGATACTGAGAACCTGGATTTTTTTCCATTAAATTTAACTTGATATTTTTTTCAAGCAATGTGTTACTTACTATAGTCCAAATCCTTTTAACACTATCCAGGGAAACATAAACCTATGCAGTGAGCTATTTTCTGTCAAAATTACATCTGACCTGCATATTTTTGCAATTCTCAGATGTATTATACAGTCAGATCAGGTTGTTCCTTGACCAGTTGTTCACCCCTATCAATTGCATTAGCATTTAACCTGTCAGTTTAAATTACAAAGGTACCAAAAGGTTTAGGAAGGTTACAATAGATTCAATCTCTCACAAAAGTGGGAAAGAATAATCTTAAATCATCCATCAATGTGTGTTATTTTTTCTAGTGACATACATATACTCACCTTCTAGAAACTTCACTGTTACTGTGTGTAGCATTCTTATTGGGTAGACCATATGCAATGCAGAAAAGTGCTGGAGAAGTAATAGAAACAAGAGCACTATGTAGGTGCTATTTAAACTTAGACTGCGTCTTTATCTTGGTATCATTCTCCCCTCTTCTCTGCCTCTTCTTTCTATGCTAAATGTTCTCATAATTTTTCTATATAGATTTTTATTGCAACAGCAAAGTGATACTTCTACTCTATATTACCAGTAGGACCCGTCCTGGAGCACCCAGAGAGGGGATGGAGTCCCAATGAATCCTATTGAAATAGAGGACACTAACCCCCCACCATACACACACACACTGGAGGCACCCAGCCTCTTGCAGGATCAAGCCAATCTAGTAGTTTTATGCATATGTATACACCTGCATAGTTTAGGAATAGTCAATACATATTGTTTGTATATGTTTCACTATAAAAACATGATCAAATATACATAATGTAAGAATGCACCATTTGGCCTCTCAATATTTCAGTGATAATTTAATAGCTAGAGTCAAAGTAACGAATGGCCAGCCAAATCCCCTAAATTTTCCTCAGGCAGTCAGATGCTAACTTTCTACTCTTTTTTACTGATGCAAGTAATTCCAGGACTAATGAAACAGTTCTATTCATTTTTGTTATTGATTGTTTAATAGACACGGTTAAAGGTCAGATGGTCACTGATCCGGTATGAGTGTGTAAGGACTGGGACAAGAACATGTACAGTGCCCTCCCATTCTTTGCAGCCCTGGCTATGGACCAACCACAAAGTGTCTGAAAAGTGAGGGAATTATGACTTTAGCACCAATTCTAGCCTGACCATAAAGAGCAGGGTGAGCACTTGCTGCATCCACTGAAAATCACAGCAGAATTCTCATTACAGGTTGCCCAAATTCCAAGTCAGAAACAATTCCTCCTGGAACTACCCCAGAAGCATCACCTCCTTCATGCTCCATTGCTCCCCGAACACAGGGGTGTATGTTAAAGGCACAATCTAGTCTTACATATCCAATAGACAATATCTCATGCCATGATGCCACAATACCATCGAATCAACAAGAAAAGTCAAGTTCATCCTAAGCTATGAATGTGTAAAAGGGAGCAACATTTCCTTCAAAGCCTTTTCCCATAGAAATGCTTTCCCAAATTTCTATATGATTACACTTAGGGCCTCATCCTCCCATTCCAACACAAAGTGCCCACTGATGGCAATATGAGTGTTGCTTGCTTAGAAGCTGTGGGATCAGAATATTCGAGAGGCAGAGCCTTTTGTTGGTACACTGGGGAGGAATGTGCTATTACTGAGCTTAGGAAACCCAGTTTGCCTACACCCTGCTATGGCAATAGAGATAAATAATGTATTGTTATAATTATAATAATATTGTTATAATAATATGTATTCTGAGAACAGTGAAGAGCACAAATAAAAACAGGATCTGGAAACATGAATGCATGAATATAGATTGAGTTTTAGCAACAGACAAGTGCTGAAAGGAATATGTCAGTGGATAAATATTTCATCTTATATATTCTTGTGTATTTACAAGAATATATTAACTGCATCTTGTTAGCTGTGCCATGGTGAATATTGTTTAATAAGCAAAGGAAAAGCTTAAATATAGATTTAGATAGCCTGAGCTTGGTTCATCCCTGACAGAGTAAGGACATGCCGGCTGCACCTCCCTGATTTCACAGGGGCTGCTGTCCCCTGGAGTAGGGAATTCATGCTAGGGAGAGGCTGGGCAGTGTTTGCAGTCAAGCCGTCTAACCTGGGGATTCTCTGAGCGGTGGTCACTACTGACATGTATTGTGGCCATCCTTGCAGAGCAAATGTTTTGCAGCAAACAGCTCCACCTTGTTCCAGTGAAACCAGACATGCCGGTCTACATAAACACCCATTTAGGGAACCAAGCAGAGTATTTTTATTTAAATCCTCATAACAAAAATTTACATTCATATCTTCATAAATGGATAAGGATCATAATCAGATCTGCTGTCTATTCTCACAGGAAGTAAATCTCAATATCAGTCAGTGTGAATTCCTACTGAACCTTTACAGCCGTGCAGATGTCAGGAAGATAATCTTTACAGTGACAAGAACCATTCAGGCCTTATTGATGTAAACCATGATATTACCACTCTAAAGCAAAGACAGATTGCTCTTGAAGTTACATGCCAGGCTTTATTAAAAAGGGCAATGGGAATTGTCAAATTTCAAAGTCTGCTATAATATTCTGAAATTCAGAAGTTTTGTCTACACCATGGGGAAATGCACCCTAGGGAGATGTGATTTCTAAAGTGCACTAACATGCTGCACATTGATTGATCTGGGTAGACCCTGCTGGTGTGCACTAAAGGTTCTTTAGTGCTCTTTAACATCATACTGTTTCAAAGAGAAACATGTGAAAGCTCACTAGGGAACTTCTAGTGTGCACCAGCACAGTCTACATGAACAAATTAACTTGCAATGTGCTAGTGCACTTTAGGAATCACAGCCCCACAATGTGCATTGCCCCACTGTGTAGAAAAGATCTTAGTTTGTTTTCAGTGCACATGGAATATGGTTAAAAGAAAGGAACAAGAGATGAAGTGACTTTCATTTTCACTACATTGTTTCAGCTCAATATATTTCAGTGGGAGATATTGCTATCACATGAAAAAAGGTGGAGGATTTAGTTTCTTGACCCTGTAGTGTTTGCTTTGTGCAGCAGTACTTAAAACTGTCTTAAATGTGCAGCTGAGGATCTCACTAGGATAGGGAATCCTTCAATAGCATAGTGCCCATCTCTCAGTTCATCTCAGGGTTATAGCTAGGAGAAAGGTATGTGACTGAAGTACCATTGCACTCATGTAATCATCAGTTTCCCAAACAGCCTTTGGGGTTCATTGCCACTTAGTGCAAATTTCTGCTGCTGTGAGGTTGGTCTAATTTGAACTATGGGCTTTACAATTCCACCTCTCTTTGGAGAATTGCTGTAGAGTGAATTTCATTTGATAACAGTGAGTACCTTTAAAAATAAAAGTAATTGACTTGTTATACACTTGTTGAAAGTATAAAGCTTCAGGACTGAACTGGGCCAAAATCTGTTCTTTATTGCACCCTTGAGCCTCAGTGTATCTAAGCACATTTTGACACACTGTAATTTTCCATCCTGAAAAGTGAATAAGCAAACATTCTTTTTATGTGAAATAGATAATCCACTGTCATCACAAGTGTTGTGAGGATTGTAAAGGAACCAAAAAACTAGGTCAATAAGATGAGAAGTTGAACAAATAAGAGAGAACCACAGAGACATTTTCCTGACAACACGTGTGTGTAATTTCTGTGGTCACAAAATCAGAGGCTATTGCTGAGGATAGCTAAAGCCTTGGCCATGAAATCATATTTTCTAAAAGGAACATCATAAAACAATACAGACATTTCTGTGCGCTCACATATTGCATGGTTTTTGGCCTAGATTCTTGGCTGAATTCCATTCCAGTTATGCTGCTTCAATGGCATCGCCCAATTCACCCCTCAGAGAAAGGGAGTCTTGCTGAAGATTTTTTTGTTTTTTTGGGGGGGGAAGCAAGGGGGGAGAACATAATCACAACTTAATTGTAAATTTTAAATGCCCTAGATCCTGTTATCCCCATTTAATTCATTTTTCTATTTATTACAAATTCTGAAATCCTGTAATCCTGCGGGTGTTTGCTATTGATATTCAAATTTAATAAAGGCAATTGGATGAGATCCTGTAATAGGTATGCATATGCACTGTTCATTCACATTCAAATTTATTAGAGGCAATTGCCTGAAATAATAATCACAGGCTCTTATATTTATTAGAGGCAGCCACCTGAGATAGCACTGTTTTGTCACACAGTCCAATATTTCTTTACTATCTATCGTCAACTGCTTTCTGCCAATTGTCATACACAGGGGAAAAAAATCATACTAGAGAACTTCATAGCAGTGTCCTGTCATATTACAGATTGACAAGAAAAGACATAGTCCAAGACCTGCATGCACAGATGTGCACTCATAATGTAGGATTTGTCAGTCCCCAAGCCTTCTTTTTTAAGGTTAGGTCTTAAAAAGCACAACCAACATTTCTGAGACATTCTCATGCAGTTTATCTACTATCCTGTTTGTTTCTTGGTGAACTCTGGGATGCCTCAGAATTTTCATCTATTTGTTCTGAAATTAACATTTGCCTTTCCAGGAAGGTAATCATTCTATGGCCCGTGCAATTCAGACCATAGAAGGTGGAACTGGGTGAAAGAGGTTATGAGCTCCCTACCCTCCAGGCATAAAGCAGCACCCTGTGGGGAAAAGGGTACAACTGCCTAACCACGTTCTCTGGGGGCCCCATCCTGTGATATACTCTGCTTTGCCACCCTGGCCCTAGATTGACCACAGCATACCTGTAAGTGCAGGAATTATGTGAGTTTATCACTGTTTTATGAACAAAGCTCCCACTGAAGTCAATTTGAGTTTTTCCTGTTTAGAGGCTGCAGGATCAGGATATAAGAGAAGCAGATGATTTTCTTGGTGCACTGGGGAGGAAGGTTTCTACTACTGAGTTTAGGAAATCTTGTTTGCATACAGCCTGCTGTGCCACTAGAGAAAAATAATACATTATTTTGATATGTGTTTGAATACAGTGAAGAGAACAAATAAACAGGATCTAGAAATACGAATGCATGCATATATATTGAGGTTTAGCAGTAGATAAATGCTGAAAGGAATTTGTCACTGGAGAAATATTTCAACTCTTGTCTATTTACAAGAATACATGAACTTTTCCTTTGCTTACTAAACAATGGTCTTCATAGTGCAGACAACATGGTAAAGACTTTCATCTTGATTCAGATATACAGGACTTGAGAATGTGGGATTGTGAAATTTCACCTACCTGAACCAACAGTAACTGCTGTACCGTGGAATGAGGAATTCTCCCTGAGGTGGGTCAGAAAGTATAGTCCTAGAGCTTCTGCAGGAGAGGGCAATGTTGAAATGTAGCCTAGGTACCGTGGAGGACTCTTCAAGAGAACCTGTACATGTGATGCTCTAGATCAGTGGCTCCATTTCCATGTGAACCATCACCCTTCATAATCCCATCAACTTTTTAGGTAGTATTGATTTTTTATGACCAGCTGGGGGAAGGGAGTTTGTGGTCAATATGTGCAACCATAATGTCCCCTTTAGACCCTTGGACCACCAGGGTCATCTACCATCAAGACTGTCTGAAGAACTCCCTCTCTCATCTAGAGATGTATCTTTTATTATTATTTCTGAAATCATTCCAGCCTGCACTAATAGGTCCATAAAATGTATTGTTCTTCCTAATACCATCTAATAGCCCAAGAAATAAATCTCAGTGTCAGTCAGTGTGAATTCCCAATGAGTGTTTATAGTGGTATACGTGTCAGAGAAAGAATCTTTACAGTGACAAGAACCATTCAGGCCTTATTGATGTAACCTACAGTATTACTTCTCTTGAGCAAAGTCAGATTATAGTAAAGTTATATGGCAGGCTTTATTAAAGAATGCAATGGAACTGTGATACTTCTGAAGTCTGCTATAATATCTGGGCACCCAGAAGGCACTTGTGGCTTCATACTGCAACTTTTTTTTCTGTTTTCAATACATATAGGTTAGGAAAAGGAACAAGAGGTGACATGACTTTCCTTTTCACTACATCGTTTCAGCTCAACACTAATTCAATTCAGCAGAAGGACAAGCTATCTCCCACACAAAGACTGAGGAGGCCTAAGGTGACAGGTGGGCACCACTGAAGTCAATGAAAAAATTGTCAGTCATTTCAATGGGGCTAGGCTTTCACCCCTGATTTTCATTTACATGAAAGCTTTTTTGCAACACTCTGGAAGTCTAAATAGGCCATAAGGTGAGCATCAATGTAATTTAGACCCATTTTAAGGCCTGAGTGCGGACCCACACTTGTAAGAAGGGGTTAATGAGGGCTTGTGGATCCAACTGGCCTGGGCCTGCTACACCTGTAACAGATGTCAGGAGTATAGAGGGGAGTTAAAAGAGGAGATTCAGCTCAGGTTGGGGGCTGACCAGGGAGGAAAACAGAGCTCTGATTTTCTTTTGGTGAGGGAAGCCTGGTTTCAGCTAAAAGTCTGAGACAACTTGCTGGATGAGCCTCTTGGTGGATGGTATGACCAGACCTCGGAAGGCAATCTAAAAGGACTGGATACAAGAAGAGAAGCCCTGAATAGACAGGCAGGGTCCCGTCGAAGACTTCTCAAATAACCTTAGTTTTGAATTCATAGTATCCTCTTTTTTGGACTTTAGTACCCCAGAAGGGGTGGACTTAAATTGTGACCAAGTTGGAGGGGCAACTCATGGCGCAACTCATGGGAACAGGCAGACCAGAGGGCTACCGTAGCTATCAGGGGGTGCCAGTTGGGGAGAGAGTCACTATGTCATACCCAGCCACAAGGAGGCAGTCCAGTGGTTAGTCCACTCTTTCACAGGCCCCTTTGAACTCCCAGAGGTAAAGGGGTAGGAAAATAAATGAGAATCAGGCAGTAGATAGCACGTCATGCATACATTGTATGACACATTATCAGCTTATGGAATTCAAAACAACAACCAGGCATAATGTCAAACCCTCTGGTTAAATAATTTCATGACCCCAGAGTTGTAAGGACTGTATGTAAAATAAGCTAATATTGAATCTCATGCTTCAAGGTATAAATTCATCAGCTGAAGACCCAATGTACAGTAATGTATAATTGGCTAGATTTAGTGTGATGGATCTGGTTCACCTTCCTTTGAAGTATTGCTATTGGGTCACTGCCAGAGGCTTGATGATACTAGACAAGACTACCATCCTAGATGAGTCTGGTACAATATTGCAAATCAAATGACCCTGTGTTAATCTAATTGGGCTGTTAATCAAATGGACTGTTACAATCTAAAATAAAATATAATAAAGTCTCAGAACCAGATTATCAGCAGCCATGGGGATGTTTTGTATCACATTAATAAGTCAACATGCCATAGCATGACTTCCTTATGCTGATCCCAGCTGCAGTGTTAGCCTCTTTGGGCTGCTGGTAATCTACACAAATTAGAGGCTGCTCTAATTTACTCTGGGTGATGGCCTGTGACTGGGACTGTGTGTGTGGGAGGGTGATGGGCGGGAGGAAAGAGGAGCAGGAAGCTCCCTGCACTTCTTTGTCAAAGCTTTTGACATGGTCTTCCACAGTATTCTTGCCAGCAAGTTAAAGAATTATGGGCTGGATGAATGGACTATGAGGTGGATAGATCATTGGGATCAACAGGTAGTGATCAATGGCTTCATGTCTAGTTGGCAGCCCATATCAAGCGGAGTACCCCAGGGGTCGGTCCTGGGCTGATTTTGTTCAATATCTTCATAAATGATCTGGAGGATGGTGTGGATTTCACCCTCAGCAACTTTGCAGATGACACTAAACTGGGAGGATATGCTGGAGGGTACAGATATGCTGGATAGGATACAGAGGACCCTAGACAAATTAGAGGTTTGGGCCAAAAGAAATCTGATGAGGTTCAACAAGGACAAGTGCAGAGTCCTGCACTTAGGATGGAAGAATCCCATGCATCGCTACAGACTAGGGACCAAGCAGTTAGGAATTAGTTCTGCAGAAAAGGACCTAGAGGTTACAGTGGACGAGAAGCTGGATATGAGTCAATAGTGTGCCCTTGTTACCAAGAAGGCTAACAGCATTTTGGGCTGTATAAGTAGGAGCACTGCCAGCAGATTGAGGGACGTGATCATTCCCCTCTATTCGGCATTGGTGAGGCCTCATCTGGAATACCGTGTCCAGTTTTGGGCCCCGCACTACAAGAAGGATGTGGAAAAATTTGAAATAGTCCAGCGGAGGGCAACAAAAATGATTAGGGGGCTGGAGCAAATGATTTATGAGGAGAGGCTGAGGGAACTAGGATTATTTAGTCTGCAGAAGAGAAGAATGAGGGGGGATTTGATAGCTGCTTTCAACTACCTGAAAAGAGGTTCCAAAAAGGATGGATCTAGACTGTTCTCAGTGGTACCAGATGACAGAATGAGGAGTAATAGTCTCAAGATGCAGTGGGGGAGGTTTAGGATGGATATTAGGAAAAACTTTTTCACTAGGACGGTGGTGAAGCACTGGAATGGGTTACCTAGGCAAGTGGTGGAATCTCCTTCCTTAGAAGTTTTTAAGGTCAGGCTTGACAAAGCCCTGACTGGGATGATTTAGTTGTGGATTGGTCCTGCTTTGAGCAGGGGGTTGGACTAGATGACCTCCTGAGGTCCCTTCCAACCCTGATGTTCTATGATACTCATCACTGGCAATTTCAAAATCAAGATTGGCTGTTTTTCTAATAAAAATATGCTCTAGTTCAACCAAGTTAATTCAGAGAAGTCCTCTGTTATACAAGAGGTCAAACTAGATTATCACAATGGACCCTGCTGGCTTGATAATCTCTCTTTTACAATCCTCAATAGCAGCTGAGAATCTGGACTTTGTCAAGTATTTACTGCAAACACTGTCAGTAACAAAATGGCCTGGACACCTCTGTTTAGTTCATGGGTGATCCTATAATCCTGTGAGTTTGATCTAATGGGTTTCAAATTTAATCAAGACAATTGGCTGAGACTATATGTAACATGTTTAAAAATATTTGAGTTACTCCTATCGCATTAAGGGAGCAGATACTTCTTGCGGGGACACAGCTGCTATCTAAACATGCACTTTGAATGTTGAAAAAAAATGTTTTTGAAGTACATTTGTGACCTTTTTAGGTACCTTGTAACCCGTGTATAAGGTGATGTTATTAACATTTTGAAATTTCATTTTTATTAAAATATTGACATAAATATTTGAATAAATATTGGAAGTTTTTCAAAGCCCTCCCATCCTTATATTTTCAGCCAGCTCCAACCATAATAAAAGTATTAGCTTGTATGGTGTCCCCCTGCCCTTTAAAGGAGAGAACAGAACAGCTCATCTTTGTTATAGACCCATTATGGCTAACAGTGTTGTTGCATCTTATCAGCTGAAGTTCCAATTAGCCATTGTGTTCAACACAATGACAATTATGAAGGCCTTGTTGATCACAGATTTATTACAGAATAAAAGGTACACATATCACAGAAATAAAGCATCCCTGATAGAACAACCCAACTATTGTCACAGTTCTTATTATCTTTCTGGTGTGCTTGTTGTATAAACATGACAACAACAGACTACCCCAACACCACGTCTTTGAAGTAGCCTCTTGTATCATTTATGTACACACAATACAAGTACATGGCAACAACAGCAGATATACCCAGCACTGGTATAATTGTTATGCTGAGATCATTGAAGAAAGCTGGGTTTATTTCATTCAGGATACTTCATTAAAATGGTAGCCCAGGCTTCATATCCCCTTTGGACAAGAAACTGGAGAGATGCTAAGCAATAAATATGCTTTTCCCAAGCCAAAGAGACGACAAGAAAAAATAATTGCAACTGAACTGATTAATATTTATAGTATCACAATTTTTGTTATCTGTCACTGTAGAAATCAGACTCTATAAACTATGCTAAATCTTTGAATGAAATCCTGACCCCAGTGAAGTCAAAAGCAAACCTCCTATTGACATCAGTGGGGCCAGGATTTCATTCTGTCTCATGAGGGGTGTGCGTATATATATATATATATATATATATATATATATATATATATATATATATATATATATATATGGTGACAAAGTTCCTCCTCTGCCTTGGTGGGTCCTGTGTTTTTTGGAAGATTTGCTCACCTCAGAGTTTCACGGCAGCCCTCAATTTGGCCGCTTCTGCTAGAGGCTCAAACCTGCCATTCACTCAAACCTCATCACTGGTCAGCATGGGGGGAATGGAGAACAATCTCTGCAGTCTCTGTTGTCCCACCTAGTGGATCAGGCCAGATCCCTTTCCAAATTAGGCCTGCCCTTCTGGTGTTGCTCACAGACCAGGTCAACTTCTCCTGTGTCCGATCAGGAGTTGGGGGAATGGGGGGAACCGGGGTCCACCCTCTACAACAGGTTCCAGCCCAGAGCCCTGTGGATAGCAGCTGGCTACGTTGCCTATATCCATTACAATCTACATACCACACAGACTATGCTGACAGCTTGTGCCACATGCTCTCAAAGAAATTGTGGAACCACCTGATCAACATCCTCTACAGCAAATAGGGAAAGATTAAGAATGAGCTCTCAAAACTGGACACTCTCATAAAAAACAACCTTCCACACAAACTTCCTCATGGCTGGACTTTACAAAAACTAGACAAGCCATTTACAATACACACTTTGCTTCTCTACAAAAGAAAAAGGACACTAAACTCTCTAATCTACTACATACCACAAGGGGCCACAACAGTGGTTCCCTTAACCCACCCAGCAATATTGTTAATCTATCCAACTATACTCTTAGCCTAGCAGAAGAATCTGTCCCCTATCTCGGGGCCTCTCTTTCTGCTCCTCCACCCCCACGAACATGATACAGCTCTGTCGTGACCTAGAATCCTATTTTCGATGTCTCCGACTCAAGAAATATTTCCAGCACACCTCTGAACAACATACTAATCCACGGAGAGCTTCCTACCAACATTACAAAAAGAAGGATTCTGGGTGGACTCCTCCTGAAGGTTGAAACAACAGACTGGACTTCTACATAGAGTGCTTCCATGGACATGCATGGGCTGAAATTGTAGAAAAGCAGCATCACTTGCCCTATAACCTCAGCCGTGCAGAACACAATGCCATCCACAGCCTCAGAAACAACTCTGACATCATAATCAAAAAGGCTGACAAAGGAGGTGCTCTCGTCATCATGAATAGGTCGGAATATGAACAAGAAGCTGCTAGGCAGCTCTCCAACACCACTTTTTACAAGCCATTACCCTCTGATCCCACTGAGGGTTACCAAAAGAAACTACACCATTTGTTCAAGAAACTCCCTGAAAAAGCACAAGAACAAATCTGCACAGACACACCCCTGAAACCCCAACCTGGGGTATTTTATCTGCTACTCAAGATCCATAAACCTGGAAATCCTGGACGCCACATCATCTCAGGCATTGGCACCTGACAGCAGGATTGTTTGGCTATGTAGACTCTCTCCTCAGGCCCTACGCTACCAGCACTCCCAGCTATCTTCGAGACACCACTGACTTCCTGAGGAAACTACAATCCATCAGTGATCTTCCTGAAAACACCATCTATGGATGTAGAAGCCCTCTACGCCAACATTCCACACAAAGATGGACTACAAGCCGCCAGGAACAGTATTCCCGATAATGTCACGGCAAACCTGGTGGCTGAATTTTGTGACTTTGTCCTCACCCATAACTATTTCACATTGGGGGACAATGTATACCTTCAAATCAGTGGCACTGCTATGGGTACCCGCATGGCCCCACAGTATGCCAACATTTTTATGGCTGACTTAGGTCAAGGCTTCCTCAGCTCTCATCCCCTAATGCCCCTACTCTACTTGCACTACATTGACGACATCTTCATCATCTGGACCCATGGAAAAGAAGCCCTTGAGGAATTCCACCATGATTTCAACAATTTCCATCCCACCATCAACCTCAGCCTGGACCTGTCCACACAAGAGATCCACTTCCTGGACACTACGGTGCTAATAAGCGATGGTCACATAAACACCACCCTAGAACAGAAACCTACTGACCGCTATTCCTACCTACATACCTCTAGCGTTCATCCAGATCACACCACACAATCCATTGTCTACAGCCAAGCTCTACGATACAACCGCATTTGCTCCAACCCCTCAGACAGAGGCAAACACCTACAAGATCTCTATCAAGTATTCTTACAACTACAATACCCACCTGCTGAAGTGAAGAAACAGATTGACAGAGCCAGAAGAGTAACCAGAAGTTACCTACTACAGGACAGGCCCAACAAAGAAAATAACAGAACGCCACTAGCCATCACCTTCAGCCCCCAACTAAAACCCTCTCCAATGCATCATCAAGGATCTACAACCTATCCTGAAGGACAACCATCACTCTTATAGATCTTGGGAGACAGGCCAGTCCTTGCTTACAGACAGCCCCCCAACCTGAAGTAAATATTCACCAGCAACCACACACCACACAACAGAACCACTAACCCAGGAACCTATCCTTGCAACAAAGCCTGTTGCCAACTGTATCCACATATCTATTCAGGGGACACCATCATAGGGCCTAATCACATCAGCCACACTATCAGAGGCTCATTCACCTGCACATCTACCAATGTGATATATGCTGTCATGTGCCAGCAATGCCCCTTTGCCTTGTACATTGGCCAAACTGGACAGTCTCTACGTAAAAGAGTAAATGGACACAAATCAGAAGTCAAGAATTATAACATTCAAAAACTATTCAGAGAACACTTCAATCTCTTTGGTCACTTGATTACAGACCTAAAAGTAGCAATTCTTCAACAAAAAAACTTCAAAAACAGACTCCAACGAGAGACTGCTGAATTGGAATTAATTTGCAAACTGGATACAATTAACTTAGGTTTGAATAAAGACTGGAAATGGATGAGTCACTACACAAAGTAAAACTATTTCCCCATGTTTATTCCCCCTAAATCCCCCCACTGTTGCTCAGATGTTCTTGTCAACTGCTGGAAATGGCCCACCTTGATTATCACTACAAAAGGTTTTTTCCACCCCCGCTCTCCTGCTGGTAATAGCACACCTTAAGTGATCACTCTCTTGTTATAGTGTGTATGGTAACACCCATTGTTTCATGTTCTCTATGTATATAAATCTCCCCACTGTATTTTCCACAGAATGCATCCAATGAAGTGAACTGTAGCTCATGAAAGGTTATGCTCAAATAAATTTGTTAGTCTCTAAGGTGCCACAAGTACTCCTTTTTTTTTTGGTACCAGCTGAGTGACAGTTACAATTCCCTGGACTACTTCCCCATGGCCTCCCCCCAGCACCTTCTTTATCCTCACTGCATGATCTTCCTCCTGAAGCCTGATCACTCTTGAACTCTTCAGTCCTCCAGCAGCATACCTTCTCACTCCCTGCTCCTTGCACACCCTCCATTAAGTCATGGGAGGTCCTTTTTAAATCATGTGTTCTGATTAGTCTATCTGCCATGATTGATTCTGGTATGTTCTTAATTGGCTCCAGGTGTCTTAATTAGTATGCCTGTCTTAATTGGTTCTAGCAGGTTCCTGATTGCTCTGGGGCAGCCCCTGCTCTGGTGACTCAGTAAACAGAAAACTATTAATCCAGTGGCCAGTATATTTGCCTTCTACCAGACTCCTGTACCCCACTGGTCTGAGTCTGTCACAATATATATATCATCTTTTTTTCCTTACCTGCATCGCACTAGTCCTTCTTAAGTGAACAGCCTACCTTTTCTTTCACACACAGCCTGCTCATATTTTCCTCCAAGCTGCCAAACTAAACTCCTGAAAAACTTGGGTCTGTCAATGTGGACTCTAATATTCCAAACAGAAATAACACATTTTATTATATAGTCTGGGTTTGGATTCATCCACCCAACCATTCAACCTGTTTTGTAAGCCCTTTGGACCAATACTGTGTCTTCCTCTGAGTTTGTAGAGCACCTTGCACAACAATATAAACATTAAATAATATATATCATTAATCAGAGTAATATTAGTCAAGGCTCAGTCATAAAAGGTTCTGAATGCCCTCACCTCTCATTGGCTTTACTATTAAAATGAAGTTATGGAAGCCACTGTAGTGAGTGGATGGTTAATGTTCTGTTCTATCTTAAGATCGAGTTTGTTGCTAAAGGCCTGATCTTTCAACATATCTTCAAATTCCATTAGAGCTACAAAAGTTAGGGCACTCAGCTCCTCAAAAGGAATTCTCTCATAACACTCTGAAATGATGTTTTTGATTATCTAGCATTCACAGGTTTATGATGAAGCCACTGTGACAGATATGGCAATTTCATGCAATATCCTGGACAAGCCTTATTGAAATAAGTTTAACCTTACTGAATTACTTTGAGTATCTTAGGCATTCATTGTATTAAACAGGAAATTTGAGGGTGTTTCCTAGAAAATACTTGGGAGGAGGGGACTGCAAATATTCATCTCCATATCCAATCTTTTGAAGCTATGCCCCGAGGAGAAATCCATTGTCTATGAATTGCCTATTCCCAAATCAAAGAACCAGGCTCTGTAAAAGGGGGACTACATTTTTCATTAATATTTTTCTTCTGAGTAAAAGCTGTTGTGATATTGTAACCACATAGCCATCCCCCAACCCCCATCCATGATGGCTTTGAAGGGCTATTCACTTGGCAGAGTCCTTGGCAGAGTTTCAGAGTAGCAGCCGTGTTAATCTGTATCCGCAAAAGAAAAGGAGTATTTGTGGCACCTTAGAGACTAACAAATTTATTTTAGCATAAGCTTTCATGAGCTACAGCTCACTTCATCGGATGCATGCAGTGGAAAATACAGTGGGGAGATTTTATATTCACAGAGAACATGAAAAAATGGGTGTTACCATCCACACTCATGATCTCTGATAAGCGTATTAACATGTGTGTAAATTTTCATATGTTTTCTCTGTAATGCTTTCACCATAAGAATAAATGTGCTGGTTTAGAAAGAGCTATGTGACAGCTTAACTATGTGTGATTTTGCTGTTTATAACCTCTGAGGAGGGAAGGCAAAGCCAGAGTGCTGAGGCAGTTCGACTTGCTGGAGAATTCACAGTGTAATCAGGGAACTGTGCAGCCTGGAAATACTCTGGTCAGAAGGGAGAGAGACACATGTCTTCTCCCAAGAGAGGTGACAGCCATGAATCCTGAAGCCTAACAGTGGGTGCCCTTGCTCAGTCACAGAGAGATAATACAGGTACAGTTGCCCTTAACTGTGACCACGACATCTACACCTTCTGAGATATGTGTTGAGGGCACATTCTTGGAAGTGATTTTGAAATTTTCACTTTGTATGGCAGTAGAAACCTAGGGCCCAATTTTAATGGTATGTAGTTGCCTAAGAAGCAGATTTTATTTATTTAGTGATCAAGAGAGGAATGAAACACGGTTGTATAATCCCTCTAACTTTATTCAACATTGATAGAGGATTATTTGATTAAATTAATTGAAGAAACAGCAAAAGGTATTAAGATGATTGGAAAAATGGGTAAATAACCTTTAGCATGCAGATGAAAGTGATATTGACACATTTAGAAGGTCTGTTAAAGTTAATGGAGATTATATACGAGTATGACAAATAATGTAGTCTAGAGTAGAATGTAGACAAGACAAAAATTATGGTGGTATGCAAGGACCCTGGGAAAACATTCCAGATTCCAGCAAATGATGCAGCCGTACAGCAAGTGAAAAAATTACTACTACTTAGGAAGCATAATTACCGAAAATGGAAGATCAGATACTGAAGTTAGTATCAGAATAGCAAGAACCAAAGACAGACAAGGTAAGTGAGGCAATATCTTTTTATTGAACCCACTTCTGTTGTTGAGAGACACTTTTGATCTTACACAGAACCCTTCCTCAGGCCCTGAAAACTTGTCTCTCTCACCAATGGGAGCTGGTCCAGTAAAATATTGTCTCACCTACTTGTCTCTCCAGTATCCTGGGACCAGCAAGCCTACAAGAGTAGACAAAGAGACATTCTGGAAAAATAAACAACTGCTGAGAAGAGACACAAATATCAAGACAAAATTCCAGTTCTTAAAAACTTACATTTGGACTGCATTAAAGTGGATGTGAAACATGGATGATGTTTAAACAATCGATAAAAAACCTACAATCCTTCAAAATATGGTATTATAGAAGAACTCTTAAAATATCATGAATAGGCCACATAAACAACAACAAAATTTGGAGGAGATGATCAATTTCAGTGGTACTTAAGCACCTGGGAACTTTTAAAAATCCCAGTAGGTGCCTATCTACATCTTTAGGTGCCTAAATACCTTTAAAAATCTGGGCCAGAGTCCACTACACACTTGATATACTTAGGTGTTCATTTCAGTTTATATTGGTTACTGTATAATGTGTCATTCTTTTGACAGAGATCATATGCTTTGCTAACCTGTGGGAATTAACACACCGAAATATTGTTTCACTGGGTGAAAATGTAGGAAACCCTAGCATGGGAAAAAAGCAAAGCTACAATTGGAATAGTGGGTGAAAAATTCTGCACTTAGTCCATACCTATCAGGATTGAAGCAGATAAAACACACGTTGATGCCTTAATGTTTAGGAATGTTTGGTCTTTCTTTTCCTTTCTTCTCTCTTTTTTTAATCATAAAAAACAAGAAAGTTAATTTTATTTGTATTCTTTCATCTATCACTCAGCCAACAGATCACTACAGCTATCTCTGAAAAATAATAATATTTCCAAAGCAATACAAATTCTTGCAGAACTACCGGTATGTTTGCTAGATAAATTTTCTTCATTCCTATATTCATACAAAGCTTATGTATTTTCATGTTCTATAAGAAAGCTATTATTATGTTCTTCTTTTTACTGAAGTGATGATTGCTATGACTTTTCAAAGCACAAAGTCAAAATTTCAGTAATCCTCTCATGAGCCATAATGAGTAAGGACTCCAAATTAATTTTAAAAATGATATGCTATTAATTGGAGACATTTGCATATTTTATTTTTAATAGACTGAAATGTAATCACTGAAGATGTTTTTTAAACTCTTAACATGTCTCTCTAGGCCAGATTCTGATGTCAGTAACATTGGTGTAAGTCTGATGTAAATACATTATATCAGTGGATTTGCACCAGCATATCTAAGACCAGAATCTGCTCCTATTTCTCCAAAGTCTTAGCCACAGCAGTACCTTTCTTCTTATTCCATGAAATTCCCTCACAGCCTTAGATGTAGCGAGGCTTTTGTCTGGGCCAGCAAGGGGAGAAAACACTTTGGCTCCTTTAATTCCCTTATTTTTACACTCCTCATTATGCGTGTTCAGCCGCCAGTGGGCTTTGAGATGGGAGGAGGGGGGTTCCTAGACTGGTTGTGTGTATAGAAAAATGTAGTGGAAGCCCATTGTCTCTTGCAGATTCAAGAAGAGCATTTATAATACAGCAGAGTGAATAATTGACTTTTTCTGGTTCAGAGGCTGAACTGAAAAATAAACAAAAAGAACAGAATAGCTTTGAGGTCAACTCAGATGAAAAATGTTTCAGCTTTATCTCTACAAAACCAACCATTTGCTTTGGGTTTACCTTTTTCAAGTTAAATCTAGCTAGATTTCAAAACAAAAATAATTTCAAAATAAAAAAAAAATGTTTCATTTAGAAAATGTCACCATGAAATGTTTTGACTTCTTTGGAAATGTTTCTCCCTTTCGTTTTGGCCAAAAATAGTCACCAAATTGCACCCAAACTCATGAACAGTTTTGGTCCAACTGAAACAGCATATGTTTAGAGAATAAGCTATTCACCAGTTTGTTCTCCACCCTGCTCTAGTTTATGTGCCCTTTGCCTTGTGTAGAGGGCCATTCTGCCCCCTGGGGCAACAGCGGCTGCAAGGAAGCAAGGCAGCAGAGGAGGAGCATACCACAGTTCCAACTGCAGCTGTGGCCACCCCTTTGGAGTTAGGAGATCCCAGTAACATCAAGATGACCAATGGGAGTCCCAGAAAGGACTGGCTAGAAATCATCCAGAGGGGCCCAGGCGAGGCAACAGCAGAAAGCATGTGCAGAAGGATGAAAATCGCAGTGGATAGGCTCCTTATCCACTGCAGGACCCAGAGTTTTATTTCCTGGAAGTGGATGATCCAAAACCTGCTTGCCGCAGGGAGAAGCAGGAAGACAGTAATAAGTGTGGCTCTCCTCTCTCTCCTCCCTCCTCCTTGGCTAGGGGCAGTTGGATGCCTTGGCTCAACTCTTTCCCCGCTATAATTTCACTGGACCAGGGTTTGGAGCTCAGAAGACCAGTGGGAGAAGACTCAGAGACTTTCCTGGGGGCTGAAATCACTGACTGTGAAGGCCAGACGGTCCTTCCACAGGAACTTTGGAGGTAGGGGGAAACCTAAATGCATGATGTCCATAAGGTTTTCTTTGGGCAGGGGTTTAGAGGCTCCTCCACACAAAGATTGGGTGCTGGAGGGGTTGCCTTTTCCCCCTAGGTTCTCCAGGAGCTATTAGCAGCCGGGAGTATTGACTTCAGGTGCCAGCACTCCTATAGTTGTGCTACCAGACCGTGATGGGATGGTGGATTCCCTGGTTCCTATTGCTCAGAGATTAGGAGGTAGGCAAAGCAACCCCTACAGAGGAATCTGGTTTAATTAGAACACTTCTATTAGAGATTTCAGAGTAGCAGCCGTGTTAGTCTGTATTCGCAAAAAGAAAAGGAGTACTTGTGGCACCTTAGAGACTAACAAATTTATTAGAGCATAAGCTTTCGTGAGCTACAGCTCACTTCATCGTGAGCTGTAGCTCACGAAAGCTTATGCTCTAATAAATTTGTTAGTCTCTAAGGTGCCACAAGTACTCCTTTTCTATTAGAGATGTGGCTAATAGAAGGCTGTTAGATGATAAGCAATGGAGTGGTGAGTTAGGGCTTTGGAGTTTAGGGATCTGCAAGAGGGATTAGACATCCTGACTCGATGTCAAAAATTGATTAGGGGATGACGAGGTGAATCAGAGAACTACAAGTAGGCTAAGGCAAGGGGAGGCTAAGGCAAGGATTTTCCCAGTCAAAGTATTAGGCTTGACTAGTGCAGACACCTGCTGATGACAGACAGCTTTTTTCTTCATGAGGAAGGGAGTTGCTTCACAAAATTTCAGCTCATTGTTAAGGTAAATTTGGTTCCCTTTCATTAGGATTGGGGTGACTACATCCAAAGCACAGCTGGGAACAGGGGTGAAAGGGGTATAGGCTATTAGAGTGGGCATTCAAATTCATAGTCTGTATGAGGGTGTACGTTAAGGACAATAATTCAATGATATAAATGTGCTGAACTCTTGCTGTTATGCCTTCTTTCAGGATCATGAGAATGGGCCATAATAGTTTGTGTTTGGAAGCATGGAAACAGTACCATGCATTGGGCCCCCTAGAAGGTAGACAGTTCCCCCTGGGAGTTCATAGCTGGGTCTCAGCAATGAGGGAGTTCTGAGATGGCATGTAAGAAGGGGCACACTTTCGAGTCAGCAGATGCCCCTCTTACATTTTTTGGCCGGGGAGGGAATTAATAACTGTGCATCTGGATGGAAACAATTTGGGAACTTTATAAAAGGGTTGAGTTCATGATTAGGGGAAAGAGATTGGGGTGAATCCAGGTCCTTTTCCCTGTCCTCAAATGCCACATTGATGGGTCTTGCTGGAGAGTTTCCAGGTCTTCACAGATGGACCAATCCGCTCAGGAGATGTGTAAATTGGTTGGTAGCTAAATTATGTGAGTAGGAAAGCTTGATGATTGCCCATATTGAAACTGCATATTTAATACCTGAGTTATTCAGGGAGATGGAAATATACACCTGTCTGTGGACCAGATAGGATTCTGTCTTATGCTATGAGAGGAATTAACAGACTAGGGATCTAGGTAGGAGTGATGCTAGTCAGGTGCCCAGTGCACGTTCTTCTTTAACAGGGAGACTGGTTCCTTGAAAAATGGAATTGCAATCAGAATTAGGGGAAAACATCACTTAAAGAAGGTGGGAACCATGCTGGGGATTCTAATGTCTGGTACAGTGAGAGGCCAACTCCTTTTCCCGATACCCTCAAACCTTCTAGGGGAGGGTGTTGGGGTCCTAGCAACAGGGCTAGGACATGTGGGAAAGATTGGAAAGGGTGGGGCTGAAGGCATCCCATCTGAGGTGGTACAGGTCAAGGAAGAAAGGATGACTTGCACTGGACAAGTCATTTCCAGATAACTTATTACATCTGGGAAAAGAATAAAGTTGCAACCTAGTTAAACTATATTCCTGGTGTCTTGTCTGTCTTCCTGCAGTGACTGGGGACTATTAATCACCACTTTCTCTCACTAAACAGAATGTGATCCTACAGGGATCAGCACAGTACCTGTAAAGATTTGACACATGTATGTATTTGGAGAAAACAATTAAAACAAACAACCTCAGGCCCAGCAAGAATTTAACACAAACATCTGAGGGGTGTGTTTGTGTACATATGTGACAGTTTCATTAGAGCTGTAAAAAAACAAATGCTGTCAAAGGAAGGGAGAAACTATGAATTTAGTAAGTAATGATTAATATACAATAAATATCAGTTATAGGCAAGTTACCAATAACCAATCAAAGTACACACAGCTTTTCTAATGACTCAAAAAAATTCTGGAGTCCCTCTTTGACTGGTTGCTGATGATTTTTAATCTTCAGCCTGTTTTCTAAAAAATCAATATGACATCACACAGCAAACCATCATTCTTCGCACTAATAGATTTATCCTGCATTCCTTGCACACACAAAACTCCAGTTATCACATTGGGATGTTTGAGCATCAGACTCTAACAGGATAACAATGGTACTGAATACCGAAAACACCCACAATTATATTGTCTCCATACTGTACCAATACTAATACTACTAGTATTTGTAAAGACTTCACAGACAGTGCATAATTAAAATTTCTTCAGCCTTTTCAAATGATCAAGCATTATGAAAATAGACAAGGGCATTGTTTTATCTGCAATAAGGTCACAGGAATTGCCATAGGTATAGCAATAGTATTACACATATAATTACCATCCTGGTAATTTATTCAATAAAGCTCTCATTTAATTACAGGAACCCATTACACTGAATGATATGTTAAGCATAATTTATATCTTGGTTGTAAATATTCAGAAATAGTTCCCTTTATAATGAAAGCAACTCTTCTCTATTCTCCATTTGCATTAGACTTCAGAGTGCTGATACAACAGAAAGGTGCCATCGGTGGATCACATAGCTACTGAATATTCTATGTGACCTGTGATTTAGAGACACGAAGGGGATAACTCAAACATGGCTGGCTAGAATAGCATTATACGCTTAATAATTGCCCACATGTTCACAGTTTGAGGAGACAGAAAACATCAGTATATTCAAAGGAGACTAAATCAACACCCTAAACTATCATCAGTCTGAAAATGCTTGTTCCAAGATTTCAAGAGAATATTTCCATGTGATTGTTATAGATTGGAAGAAATACAAGAGGCTCATAGAGGAGCAAACCCTTTGCACCCAGTGAGGATTCCCCCTTGTGAAGAGCAGGTTGCATTCCTGTTCATCACTGGTTCCCACAAGGGGAGGAGGGAAGGGAGTGCAGCTTTACCTCCACAGGTGCTCTGCTACCAGGACCTCCTGAGGGAGACCACTGAAGATAGGGCTTTGCTGCCCACTTGTGTTCCCTGTACATGAAGTTGCAACCACTTTGCATTAGTGCCATTTGGGCCACCACATATACTCTGTAATACAGGGGTCTCAAACTCAAATGACCATGAGGGCCACATGAGGACTAGTACATTGGCCCAAGGGCCACACCACTGACCACCCCCCTACTGCCCTAGCCCCGTCCCCACTCCACCCCTTCCATGATGCCCCGTCCCTTCCCGCCTCTTCCCACCACTTCCCTCCCCATTCCAACCCCTTCCCTGAGTTGCAGGTAAAATGACTTGATCATTACATCGTCTCAATGCTGACCTTGTTTGACCTAGAAAGCCAAAGATTTCCCATTAAGAATGTAAGTTTTCCCATCAACTAACTGTTATTTTATGGTAGTGGACATGGTTCATGACACTTACATTACATCATAATCCTGTTAACCTGTATGCCACATAAATCTTCCCCGGACTATAGTATTATATATGTACCTGTCTTATGACTTGGAACACCAAAAAAACATACCTCTTTCGGATAAATGTTTTGTGAGAACTAATTTTTTTAACTAATTTGACCAACCCTCCTCCCAATCCATATTCTAATAATGTATGAGTTGAGACCAACTGACACTCCCCACAACAGTCTATTTAATCAACTGTTACCAAACTTCAAGATTATCCCTCCCACTCCAAGCACTAGGACACACACACCACTCCTGAGGATAGTCTTCTTCAAGTGCAGTACTCAAACTAACTTATAAGGCAAGATCCTTCCCAAGGTTTTCACATCCTGCTGGGAGAAAAAAGAAAAAAGAAGCTCACTCCCAATCAAATTTGCAATCTCCATTCTAAGAGATTCCTACAGTAAATCACAAAGACCACAGAATCCCAACACCCTATGTAAGAACTTTTATTTCCATCCTCCACTTTTTTTTTTTTTTTTTTTACATTTTGCCCTTCAGGAGAGTCTTCTTCCTATACTCCAGATATAATATCATTTTATCATAAATTAGCTTTGCTAATTCATAGTAATGAAAAATAAAGTTAAGAATAAACTCATCCTCAACCATTATAAAAAGATTGCTTTCCTATAAAACTAATAGCCACTGATAGATCAACCAACATTTACCAGAGTACTTCTGAAAACTACTAAATCAGTAGTTTGTAATAGGTTACTTTGTGTTAGTATCTAACAAAGATATCTGCAGATCAACACATAACATGGAACAGTTAATGGTCAGTAGGTAATATGACAAACCTTAAAAATGGATATATGGAATTAATAGGATGTCTGTCACTTTAAGGTATCATTGAAGTAACCTCAGCCATTTGACATCAAAGCCAGTAAAATAACACTACTGAGATCAAAGACATTCAACAAAACTACACTTTTTGAAGTTTGCAAGTCGTAAGTTGGAGACATGTTAGTCCATTTGACCTTGCAATTTGCTGAATTCCTGAATGGTGGAGTCATTACAGGAACATCTGATGTTTTGATACACAAAGATCTGAAAGATGCAGAGAGTATCCAGGTTAATCCACACTGACAGGTAGGTCGGTTTTAGAATCCCATTGATTGTGCTCCTCAGATTTTGCTTGTGGAATTAACTTGGCTTTGCCCTCTAAAACAAAGTTTGCTCTTCTACATGTTATGATGAAGAAGGTTCATGATATTAGCTGTGTGGGGCATGGAATGTCTTTTGTTTTATATTTATGTAGAATCCAGAAGAATGGGAACAATTCCTGATGGGACCTTCTGAGTGCAAAGCTGATTGATATGTTTAATAAATACATTCAAGTAATCCTGGGGAAATTATTTGAAAGCTGATTGTGATTTGCATCAATATCATATGAAATAAACATTTCAATATTGTTTAATCTGACCTTGCTCCTTTTGTTTGTGCATACTCTGATTTGTTTAGATAGCACTGAGCCCATTTTTTTTCTTTTATGTTACAGTTTATGGACCTAAACCTGCAACCCTTATTGGCACGTGTTCAGTTTAAGTGAAAATCATATTAAGAAACAAAGGCACTCCATACTGGCTACTCAATGCAGGGTTCTTTGATCTGCCACTATACCCCCAGAAGTAGCATTGAGAACACATGCAAGTACACAGGCCACATTTTACTTCTTCCATTGAGTTCAATAAGTTTTGGATCAGATGCTAAATGTAATAAGACTAAAGAGTACTGTAGTCAATAGGAATAGGATCTGACCTTTAATGTTCTTTGTTGACATCTATTGTACTTTTATAAAGCAGGCACTATTCCGCTAATATCTCTCCAGTTTGGCTGATCAGTGATGTCCCACTCTGTCCTGATGACGAATGCCTCAAGCTAACCCAGAAATTGATAAGAAATAGAAAAGGAAAAAAAATAATTATTCTTTTTGTGTGTGCACCCTCTTGAGGGTGTAACTGCAGAAAAACTGTTTTCTTAAACTCCTCGGTGATCTGATTTTCTGGTATACCAGGATACTTTTTACAGACATACTGCATCTGCACATAGGATCTGAGCACAAAGAAGGGTGTACAACAGTATGGCTTGCAGCACTTTGGCTGAGAGAACACCCTTCCAGTAATACACATTTGTATGAGATGGAAGTATGGTTTTGATGCTGCTCTGAGAACCGCAGTAATATTTCTTGTCAGCATTTGTTTTACAGATGGCAGGTCAGGCATGTATAAATGTATGCTTTCCTGATGCATTGTGACAGATAAATAGTTGCTTATTTACTGGTGTGTATATCTATGGACAATCAAGTATAATATCTCTTCCTCTTCTCCATTTCACTAATCCTTCCTCTTTTTCATTGTGTTCCATCCACTTAGCCTTCTCAATCTGGTTTTCCACCCTGACTTCCTCTGATTTAGACTCATTACACTATTCCACACCTGGATGGCAGACCCATTTGAGTAGAATTAGTCAGATTTGTATTTTATGACATTTTTCTGTGGAAAGTAACTTTACTACAAACTTCATTTTTCCCCTCTAACTGCCAGCGAAGGTAAAGCAACCAGAACACACACAAGCAAACCTTAAGAAAATCTGTGCCTTCTGACATGCAACATCTCTGCTATCCCAAAGCCACGGGAACACAAAGAATGTTACATAGCAAAGTCTTAGAATGTCTCCCCCCCGAATGCACACACCTCCTTTAGAATCAAGTCATCTGTTTGCAATATTTTTAACCTATTGCTATGGCACATGCTGTTAATCCTTTTCGGTCAGATAGAAGGCAAAATAATTGTTAGGGTACAATGAAAAAAATAAGTAATGTGTTTATGTGTGTTGGGGAGGGAGTGCCAGAAATCTTTCCCAACCACTTTTGTGATACCCTGCTGACACCTTGTTCTCTTCTGAATCTCTATTCAAAATTTTTGTTTAAAAAAAATGCTAGAAACTAGGTGGGATGTATTTTGACGGTGTTCCAGGAGGCATATTTGTGAGTGCTATGTATTAACACATGGTAGAGTCAGTGCAAGTTAGCCATAGAGGCTACACATCCTAGCCAATCAACATCAGAAAACACGATTGGGACAGAACTTCTGAAAGCAGTGAAATATAAATGTTATCAGATTATTTTGACAGTCATGCAGAGGTGCACAGCACACCTCTTCTATATTGGGAGACCTGTAAATCATCCCATATCACAAACAAGTATAGGTCTTGAACTTGCAAACCAAATTGCTTATCCTTTATATGAGAGAAAACCTTTGATTGTAACAAAGCACCATGTTAATCTTGTGCCTAGAAAATTGTCCTATGCAGATAAAACGATAAAAAAACTTAGCATTATTCTGTATATCTGGGGATAACATCCTATTTCTGCACCAAAGTCCTTGTAAAACATCCTATACATAGCAATACATCTGTTTATTTTTGTTATGGCTTCTCAATCACTTTCCAACTGCTTTTGTTTTCTGTTTGAAAGCACTTGATTGTGCCATTCTCTGTCTGTTTTCAGCATCATAAAATGAAATTCACCTCATTGATCAAAAGATGACCTCTATCCAGTGTGTCTTAGATTAGAGATAACAGCAGGCTGCTGTCTAACTGAGAAATAATTTCATTCACTCTTTCACTAATCCTTTTTTATTATGACTGCTTACTAAAATGTCACTTAAAGTAGTGAGTGGAAAACAAATAAGAATGTATTCATCCAAATATTTGTGTTGGAATTTACCAAAAAAAAAAAGAGTGTTAGCACATATTGCTTTAGAACTATTTTATTTTATCCTTCACTGACCAAAGTAGTGTTTAGATTCACATAATCAATAAAAATAAAAATGAAGAAAAACATGGGAAACAGTTTTGTGTATATGGTTTGATGCTGAAAATCAGAAAAATATGTCTGATGCATGCAGACATGGAATTTCAACTCTGCGTATTTAGGAACAGATTTTTAAATATCAGTGTTAAAGATCACTTTAGAATATATTATCACATTCTACACTGTAACATTTATTACAGATCTATAAAAAGGGAAGCATAGATGAACAATCATACTCTATGACTAATCATGTTCTACAGTGAGATTTTTCAAAGCATCATTCCAGATGTTTATTCATGCTAAGTGGAAAAACTTGGCAGTGTCCTATATGTCCTACCAAATAGATTTTTTTTCTGGATGGTCCTAATTTGAAAGGATCATGGTCACTGTGATATTTACCTTAACATGGCATAAATACTGCACATATTTTAGTTATATAAGGCCTAATGATCGACATCAGTGGAAATTTCAGCTTACAGCTAATATTGGACTTAGCTTCCACTGCCCTGGGCACTGCCATTTTGGCTATAATGAGTTTTTTAAATGACTTGCCAGACCCTGTATGGTTTATCAGCGTCAGTCTTATCCTTCCCTTCGCTATATTGAAAAATGTATTCTTTAGGAATAGAAGGGACTCTTCTCCTCTCTCCCCCACCCCCAACAAAACTTTCAGAGCCTCAGTCATTAGAATGGGTTTTTGACAGCTGACCTTATTTTACCAAATAATACATCATCAAAGCAACGCAGGTGTGATGGTATATTACACTAGTAGAGATGAAGTATTGTTGCACTAATGGATCATCAGAGAACATCACTTTGTTGATATATTTGCACTAATATGAGCTAGAGAAACTTTTTCTTGTGGCATGTGCCTTTCAAGGTTTATTTAAAAGAAATTTATATTGTGGATCCTTTTAGGACAAGCCTAGGAGAGAAAATATGTTTATACTGTAACTAGTAGGGAGTTTGCTAAGTTCTCTCAGGGCAGGGTGGTCAAATATTTTGAGGCTAGTCAAAGCCCTCCCCTTCCTTGTTTTGAGGAGGAATAAATAAGTCCCCTTCTCATCATCTCCCACTCAAGATACATTGCTTCAGATGAGGACAATTGTCTTCCCTTCGATGAGCCTTCCCTTGATGCCTGAACAAAAGTAGCTGAGCTTGATGCAGGAGGGATCTTGGGTGGATTCAGTAGAAGGGCAGAATCTTTACAGACCACTATTGCAGTCCTGAGTGGAGAACTGATTTGTGATCCACCTAATGATGGAACCCATCAGCCATTCTCATCAGACTATCCTATCTCCATACCTCCCTGTTCCAAGGTTTGCTGCCTTTGGCCACAGATGTTGAAAGTCTGCATCTAAGCTGCGGGTAGAGAGTATCAGCAAAACAAAAAAACCCTCAGTTCCTGGAATTTAAACACAGACCAGTACTTGTCTGTCAGAAATTTGGTCTGAGGTTACAGCAATGGACAAGAAAAGAAAGGCGCATACCAGTTCTTAGAATGGGAAATCTCTTTAAAAAGAGAGGGGACCAAATACAGTGGAATTAGACTGGGTGAGAATTAGGACCATAATATTCATTACTTATATCTAAGCATTCCAAACCAATAGGAGGAGGATAGATATCAAATGACTAAAACAAGGCTATGTATGGTCAATTGTAATGCCTAAACAATTTAAAATTCAGACAACAAAATGCCTTGAAAACTCAGAGCACATTCCCAACAGAAGATGGTAATAGTTTCTTAGGGTTTGGCTACACTTGAAGTTAGAGCTCATGAAAGCAGCCCCGGGCGCCCTAACTCCCGATGTGTCCTGTAGCGGGGCAGACACCCACTCCTGCCCTGAGGGGCTTAGAACAGCCCCAGAGAGGGCTATGGATGGGAACAAGAAGTCTGGGCTGATTGGGGAAGGCAGCAACAGCTGGGGCCATTCCCCAGTCAGGCCCAGCTGGCCCCTATAAGAGGCTGCGAGCCCGGAGTCCAAACAGACTCTCTCTGGCTGTAGAGAGAGAAGGGCCTGGCTGCTAGGTAGCCTAAACCAAGTGCCTAGAGTGGAGCAGGGCTGGGGGAAGGCCAAGGGAGCTGAGGAGCTCCAGCCTGGAAACCCCCCAGGCTGCGGCCTAGTCGAAGGCCAGTTAGGTACTGAGGTTGCAGGGGGCAGCCTGTGGTTAGGCAGAGGCAGAAAGTCCAAACCCCCTTTGCCTGTGATGAGTGGCTTATATACTGCAGTCAGCCACAGTAAACGGGGGTTAGTTAGTGACTGGGCAGTAGCCAAAGACTGAGGCGAGGTGGGGATAGGGGGTTCCCCTGGGTGGGGAGACCCTGCAAGTGAGGGGCTACTGCCAGGGGGCAGCACCCCAGTGGACAAGGGGCATTGGGTCTGGGAGGGACAGAGGAGCCTAGTGTAAGTGGGACACCGGCCTGCAGAGGGCTCTCCAAGGCTGGAAGTAGAGCTAATTCCCAGGACACCAGCAAGAGGTGCTGCGGGGTGAGTCCTACGTCCACATTGGCAAGGCACATAGAGCACCTGGACTCGGCAGCTGGAGCACTCCTGATAATCCAGTGTAGCCACCACTTAAAGTCAGTTCCTTTTGTAGAGTCACAAAATAAAAAGATGTAAGCATCCAACCATCAGGTATACATCATCCAAGGATTACGTATTTCTATTCAGGGGACGTATAGCACTGTGTGTACCACAAAGGAGTGGAATTTGAGAGATCTTGGTTTAACCCTGGCTCTATCAAAGACTTCCTAATGACTGCAAGTAAATTACTAAGCAGCTCCCTGCCACAGCTGAAAAATTGGGATAATGATACTTCCCTACCTCATCTGTTGTTGTAAACCATAATTCATTCAGGTATGAAAATGCTTTGAGATCAGCAGATGGTTGAGTCAAGCTGACATGCAAAGTATTATTACAGATATCCTCCTTTTACTTCAGTAGATTTTATACACTTTGACTAGTGAATTTTGAAACCACAAAAATATTACAGACAGGTTGACAAATAAACATAGGCCTTTCCCCACCATAATGCTACTATTGGTCATCACATTTCACATAACAAAAGTTACTGTTATTTTTAAGGTTTCAGAGTAGCAGCCGTGTTAGTCTGTATTCGCAAAAAGAAAAGGAGTACTTGTGGCACCTTAGAGACTAACAAATTTATTAGAGCATAAGCTTTCGTGAGCTACAGCTCACTTCATCGGATGCATCAGATGAAGTGAGCTGTAGCTCACGAAAGCTTATGCTCTAATAAATTTGTTAGTCTCTAAGGTGCCACAAGTACTCCTTTTCTTTTTGTTATTTTTAAGTTATTCGATAAAATGGGAATTTTAAAACAGTGATTCCATTTTCCTCACTGAAAGCTCATGGTGCATCAAGAGATAGCGTAGACGATAAATTGTGTCACTGTTTATTTACAGTTTACATTCCTACAGTTAATGCATGTCATACAGAAATTGATCTTTACAAGAACTATTGCGGCACGTTACTTTTGCAGCAGTAAAATTTATGGAAATTGATGATGCCTGAAAAACATACAATTATAGTGTCTTGATTAAAAATGGAGCACATTTCAACTAACTTTTTTCTTCTTTGTATGATTATGATACACAAGTACTAATATTAATGGTATTATATATATATATATATATATATATATATATATATATATCAAATGAACCATAAAATTACAATTGGCAGTCAAGAGCACTCTAGCAGATAAGTAAGGCAATTTTCCTCATAATTTTTCCCTTTGTTGTCAATCTTGTTGCATAGCCCATTGCCTTTTCAATGAGCTGTAATGTAAATATTCAAGATCTTGCTTTTCCCTGGTGTATACATTTTGGTTGAAACAGTTCAGTTTAATGCCATCCATTTAAATAGGTTTTTATCAAGTAAACTTTTTTTTAGGGTTTCCGCTAGTGATATACTAGAATTTGATTCCATACTGAGGGGGAAAAAAAGTAATGACATTTCAATTGTCTCCAGGTTAAGCAATCAGAAAAAGTGGTTATGGAGCTTGCTGTATAAAAATACTTTGTTTGCTTTTGTTTTAGAAAACCCAACTTACTGATACAGTCTTCTTGGTATTTCCACACAGTTCAACATCTTTTATGAATTTTAGACATATTTGAACACCTACACATGTAATATATGACAACCCAATGAGCTATCATTTTAGACTGAACTGACGTTACCATGAGCATTTATTATAGTTATTAGCTTTCATACAAAGTATTTAAGTAGCAGTTGGCTAATGAGGATAATGATACCTACTTGCTTTGTACACCCCTTTGAGATCTGCTGATGAAGAGTGCTAGAAAAAGGGATTATCATTGGGTTTTATTTCCGGTGGTTCAGCAATTTACAACTCTCAACAACTTTCATTTTGGTAGATGAGAGGTTTTAATGTTATGTGATTTCTTCCTATGTATGATGTGAAATAACCATAGGGATAAATTTCAGAGTAGCAGCCGTGTTAGTCTGTATTTGCAAAAAGAAAAGGAGTACTTGTGGCACCTTAGAGACTAACAAATTTATTTGAGCATAAGCTTTCGTGAGCTACAGCTCACTTCATCGGATGCAACAATTGGAATGTTATTCACGTTTGATGATGATAGGAGGAGGTACATAGGTGGAATCTGGTGAGTGTATACCAGTCCCACAACTCAATCACAGGTAGATAAAATCACTAAAAAAAATGGTATAAGGGGCCAGTACCAGCAAAACTCAAACATCAAACCGGATAAATTGTTGTTAACACTGAATAGCACTAACATAAACACCATGTTTGTGGCCAGTCAGTAACAAATTTAAAGTTGGCAATTTTGCAACAGAAAAGCTTCAAAAACAGACTCCAAGGAGAAACTGCTGAGCTTGAATTAATATGCAAACTAGATACCATTAACTTGGGTTTGAATGCAGACTGGGAGTGGCTGGGTCATTTCACATATTGAATCTATTTCCCCATGTTAAGTATCCTCACACCTTCTTGTCAACTATCTAAATGGGCCATCTTGATTATCACTGCAACAGTTTTTTTCTCCTGCTGATAATAGGTCATCTTAATTAATTAGCCTCTTACTCCACCTTTTCATGTTCTCTGTATGCATGTGTGTGTGTATGTGCGTGTGTGTGTGTGTGTGTATCTTCTTATGGTTTCAGACTAGCAGCCATGATAGTCTGTATTCACAAAAAGAAAAGGAGTACTTGTGGCACCTTAGAGACTAACAAATTTATTTGAGCATAAGCTTTCGTGAGCTACAGCTCACTTCCACGAAAGCTTATGCTCAAATACAATTGTTAGTATCTAAGGTGCCACAAGTACTCCTATTCTTTTCATGTTTGTCCACTAAATCCACGTCCACTAAATTCTGGATTTTGCTGCAGGAACTCTAATGAAATTAGATATAGTGTCAGAATCAAAATTGCATCTACTCAAACATAGTTAACATCGCCCAAGTAAAAATGCAGGAGACTGTTCTCTTCCAATCCAGAATCCCTGCAGTTGATGTGGTGGTAGCAGAATTATTATCAGGGCGGTTCCCCTAATGCAGTCCTCATCCTACTCAGAATTTTTGCAAGCGTGCAATGATCTGGTGGTAATAGAACTGTTACCAGTGCTGTTTCGGAATAAAAACTGTGTGCATCATATAATGGGGAATTGAGGGTTGCTCTGAACTTGACAGGAGGCACTAAAGGTGAAATCCTGTGCCCACTGAAATCAATAGGAGTTTTGCTACTGACCTCAATGAGTCCCAGATTTCAATCTCTGAAGTTTAAAGGAATGTTGAGCCCTTCGTTCAGCTCCAGAGAGGGTCTCTACCACATTCTGCTTCCAGCTCTCTCTCCTTGTAAGATTCTCCTCTATAATGCAGCTTTCAAAAGTCCTCATCTTCACAGTCACACACTGTAAAAAGGCAAACCAGCAGCCATTAAAATGGGCCACTCATGGGGCTTCACATAATTCAGTATTACCTTCTATATTGGGATGGCCAACCTGTGGCTCTATAGCCACGTGCAGCTCTTCAGAAGTTAATATTAGGCTCCTTGTATAGGCACCGACTCCGGGGCTGGAGCTATAGGCACCAACTTTCCAATGTGCCAGGGGATGCTCACTGCTCAACCCTTGGCTGTGCTGCAGGCCCTTCCCCCACTCCACCCCTTCCCGCCCCCTCCCCTGAGCCTGCCATGCCCTTGCTTCTCCCCCTCCCACTGAGCCTCCTGCATGCCATTAAACAGCTGATCGGGATATGTGGGAAGAGATGGGGAGGCGCTGATCTGCGGGTCTGCCAGTGGGCGGGAGATGCTGGGAGCGGGGCAGGGGGGGAACTGATGAGGGGCTGCTGACATTTTACTTTGGCTCTTTGGCAATGCACATTGATAAATTCTGGCTCCTTCTCAGGCTCAGGTTGGCCACCCCTGTTCTATATTCTAATAAAACAACAAGAAAAGATTTTAAAATTTTCTCTTAAAAAACATAACTCTCAGAAAAGGCAAAGACAGCAATAGCAAAACACAAAGGTGTATTCATAAATGTGATGAATGCATGTCTGTCTAGGTAGGCATTCTGAACATCTTAAGAATTCTAAAGTTATTAAATAGTAGAGCCAGATTTCCAAAAGAGTTCATCTGGGTACACTAGAAAAAAATTAGCCTTAACTTAAGCGTCAAGATGATAGCTCAACACTCTTGAAAATCCAGCCTCTTGAATCTTTGTATTTTTCTCTCCAACATGCTTCTGTTGTTTTAGTAAAAAAAAAAAAAGTAAGGAGGGAAGCCAAATGAAGGAAGTAGATTTTAAATTTCAACTAGAAAGCAATTAGATTTGAGGTGCTTCCAATTTCTTCCAGAGTTCCACAGTTGTGGGCTAGCTTCTGAGAAAGTTCTGCCTCTTATGCATGGAGCTGCACTGTTGCTGTTCCAGCAGAATAGATGTTGTGGGAGGGACTTGACTGCACAGGGGGAGGAGGTGCCCTGTGTAGCTTAGGTGAGTATCATGGAGAACTTGTAGCTGTATGGCTTTCGTAGGGATGTGTGAAATTCCTTGCTTTTGGTTTGTATTGATGTTGTGCCATCTGAATTTCAGTCTGAGTTCAGGGTTTGAACAAACTTCAGTTTTTTTCTGATTTCTACTCAAAACTTCAAATCCTTCCTGGCAAATGCTCCTGGCAAAATATTACTTTATTATTTGGAAAATGTGAATTCTGTGTTAGGAAGATCAAAGACGTGATTCCCTGCTTTACCTAAAGTTCTAGGTTTTGGCAATGAGTTTTAAGCATTTAGCAATCCCTGAGAATAACAGTTATAGACAGAATACCCTGAAAGTGACAACTTTCAGCTCACAGATATTTGACCTACTATAGATTCAGCTGTCAAGCACAATGTTCAAGTTCCTTTCTGAGTAATCCTGCCAACTACATATTTATTCATACTCACTCTTTTAAATTTCACTCATTCTCAACCTATATATTTTCATCTGTTTCACACCCTGCAACAAAATTAAGAAAAAACCCAACAATAATCGCCACCTCTCAAAGAACGCAACACCAATATTGGTGACATACACAAGGCTGTGTAATACCAGCCTTCATTAAAAAGGTTGTTTCCTCTTTTGAACTTTACTTTCAGAAAAAACTAAAATCTGCAAGATGGTGTGGGTTAAGAGAGCTGTCACATGAATCAAAATTTAAGTAATTAATTAAAAGCTGATTTTGCTCCCCTGTATGCTTTTGTCAGTGAAGATAAGTTATCGTTATGTCTTGTTACCTTTTGTCAGATCAGCATACAATAAGAAATAATGCATCATAAAGGGAAATGATTTATGAAAACGCAGTTCAAGTTAAAGGAGATTACCCTGATTTTCATTTTGGATGTCCATCACTATATCAAGCATAGTGCTGACCACTAGAAAAATATTCCTTCAGGGCCAATTTTTAAGTTTCCAGCAAGTTCCCAATTTAATTAATTTAGGGCCACATTCTGTGCTATTTAAATCACACTAACTTCAGATTGACTTCAATAGGAGTTTTGCTCATTTAAGGAACAAATACTTTGACCTTAAATTATTACTGAATACGATTTGAAAAACCACAGAGATCATATCAGTTCACCCACAAAGATTTGCTTGCAAACAAACCAGGAAAAAACCCCAACCTTTAAGATTTATTTTCTATAAAATGAAGATGAGATATTCTCATCAGCATAAGATTATATTTGATTTATTTACTTAAACATTAGTCTGTTATACATCTAGAGGCAGTACACCAGATATCTAAGAGGAATGCAAGCATTTCTCTCTTATTTTGTTTTTTCTCTAGAAAGTTATAAACTAATGTCTTCAGTGTGGATTTTCCTGTTACATGAGAAAAGTAGAAATGAGTGAGAATGTAAACCTTGAATCAAGAAACTGGTTACATTTCAAGGGGGGTATGAGTTATACTTGAGTTTCCTGAGCTGAAGTCACCTCTATGATTTTGGTTCTGGTTGGGACTAAAATCAGAGATCCAATGCTTAATCTTTCAATTTCTAGAGGCAAGCTAACCTCCATTTTTACTGGAATTGGTTGCAATCTTGTGAAACCAGCTCGTGAGATTTTGACACTGTCAAATTAAATCTTAGCTGAAACTAAGTCTGGATATAGAGCCGAACAATGACTTTTCAGTCCATTTTTCAAGAAAAACAACCAGTATGCTATACAATGTAGCCTCAGTCTAATAGTTAATCAGCAATTGCCATCAAGTTACTATTAATTACAATAGGACATATCCAAGGATAGGCTGCTATATTGTATAAGCACCACCAAATAATAAATAATAAATTGCACAGAAGCCTAGAAAATAAATTACTGCTAAGATGGCAATCAAATGTCATTAGTGTGATTAACTGCTGTAAATGATGGTACACTTTCCTGCTATGGATTTTAATGTACACAAGAAAAGCAAAATATTGGTTAATCAATGTTATGAGCAGTCCAGTTAAAGGACAGGTTATTGAATAAGGGATCCGATTGTAAGGAATACAACACTGTATATCAGCTTTTGATACCAGTTCATATCTCTCTCATACAAACAGAAGTACCTCATCTTGGCTCAGAGAACTCTGGAAAAAAAATGAAGGGCTGAGAAATGAAGAGGGTCAGGTTTGCCAAGAGCTAATATGGCAGAAGGTCAAGGTTGACAAATCTGAAGAAGGCTAATGCCTTGAACATGTTCACCACAGTGTTAGCACAGGGAAGATAAATGAACAAACTCCAGTCTACACAAAGGAACAATTTAAAGTGGAGGGAATCATAATCTGAAGCAATTTGTTTCATAGTGCACAATCATTATAAAGAAGTCTCAGTTTTTCTCCATCTTAGTGAGGTGTAAGAGTGGTTTCAGCAAAAGTTGCAATACAGCTCTCTCCTTCATACAAGAAAAATCACAAATGTAAGCAATATTTAAGGATAATGCCCAGTTGTCACCTCAGTTACACAGGTGCAAGTGAGGGCAAATTTGGGCTCATATTTGAAAAATAAATAAATGATATAATACCAGTTGCCATGTTAGCATCCAAATACACAATTGTGGGTAGTTCAAACATATATTGGGGGAAGTTGTGGTTGGTATCAAGTCAGAAAACCATGTTAGTTCTAGGAAACACACCCACATTGTTACCAATGTAATGTGCCATCTACCTCCCGGATGAATTGTTTTTGGAGACAGTACTATCCCCATACTGATATTGAAATTGTTAAATGCCCAGACTAATCCTAAACAAGTACTCTTCCAAATCACAAGTTTAGATTTTTCTGCCCTTTAAAACAAGTATAACTAAAAGGAAAATCTTTAATAAGGTACAAGACCAGAATTGGTAGATCTATGAGAAATAGTCATTATGAGTGTCTACTTGTTTAACACATACTATATTGTGTGAAAGTAAAATAATAGAAAAACGATTTGGGTTGTAACATATGTTTCACCACATAAAAATGTAATTCTTAGCAGGTATTAAGATGATAAAATTAAGGAAATTGAAATTTAAAGCTCTCACTCATTCACTCTGTAACTTACTCAGTGGTTATGGGTTGCTATTGAAGAGGTTTAAGGAATCCATAACCTTACGTTGGATGTTTTTGATTTGTCTTCCAGAGTCCATCACAGCACTAGGACAGAGCTTTACAAAAAATTACCCTGATACAAAATTTTTATTTTTGTCTATCGTTTGTTTCTCTGTAGCCAAATATGGAACATTAGTACCGCTTCAGACTTCTCATCTTACACATTGGCTAGAATCAAATACCTAGGTTGTAATTATTTTTTGCTGTGGATGGTTCTGGGCCCTGTCCACTCCCACTGATCCCAATGGTTCTACACTACATGGTCCGTTGCAGCTTAGAAAGAATTCAAAGATTCTTTTTATAGCTAGAGATCTTCCATTAGCTCAATTGGGAGAGAACTATATTTGTTCAGTTCTAGGAATAGGGTCTTTTTAATTTGGGGGATATAAATATGTCCCAAGTAAATATATATGCCCTACAATAGATGTCTGACACTACCTAGACCCTAGGCACACCATAGACTTATGCATGTAAGTAACTTTGCAAATGTGAATAGTCAGTCCAACTGAGTGCATAACTACTTGCAAGATTAGTGCCCAAAGCAGCTCTGTGTAAAGGAATGCCTTCCTGTTTATTTATTATAGATGTAAGTTAAATCCTTAACGTCAAAATAACTTAAAGCTGGGTATGCATCCAATGAAGTGAACTGTTGCTCACGAAAGCTGATGCTCAAATAAATTTGTTAGTCTCTAAGGTGCCACAAGTACTCCTTTTCTTTAAAGCTGGGTATGTCTCTACTGCATTTGGGTGGTGTGACTGCAGCATGTGTGAACATATCCAAGCTAGTCTAGATAGCTTGAATACCTATAGCAGAGAAGCTGTGGCAGCACGGGAGCCTGCCTGAGTCCCTAAGTTCTTTCTTGGCAGCTAGCCCATGGTGAAGTCCATGCTACTCACTGCTATAGGTACCTGAGCTAGCTAGATTAAAGCTAGTTTGGCTGTCCATATCTACATGTGTTGCAATCACACCTCCAGTTGCAGGGTAGACATGCCCGTTTTTCCTTGTGTTCTAATTCCCTTCTGTAATGTTACTGGGGGGGGGGGGTGAGTTTGACATTAACATTTGTCTTCTTTCGACAATTTGTTGATATTTCTTCTCTAGCACCATCGTGATGTGGCCAGAAGTACATTTGATACTACAATTGAAATCATACTTGTGCTTTACACCCTGCAATGTTTTATTAGAATGATTTAAGACCCTTTGAGATTGCCTGGACTGCTGTGGAGTCAACATCTTAATAGAAAGAGTCACACTGAGATCAAAATGGCTTCCTCAAAGAAATGATGATCATAATGGAAGTGAATGATTCCACTTTCATATGTTACTATAGCCCATTGTGTTAATGGATACTGTGCAGTTAGATGTTTTCATTCCCCAGTTCACATATGCTCACTAGTTCTGTTAACTCCTTGCATGGAGTAGCTGTATTTCTAAGTGAAGTTACTAGGGATTTACATTTAAAAAATAATAATCCATGTTCTACCACACAAGCCTCCAGAATCTCATGTTTAAAAATCCATCTCTCAAATGAAAATCCATCTCTCAAATATTATTTTAAATAATATCTTTCATCCCAGAATTACAGTTTTTGAGTTCAAGGATTTGGTGTATGTAACAGGAATCTGTATGTTAAGATCTGAGTAAGTTATTGAAATCCTAAAAGACACCAACATTTCAATTATATGTTCCCTTCTAAAATGTAAGGATAGCTAAAATGATGGAAAACATAGTCTGTTCACATATAGATCAGAGGCGATATTTATGATGGAGAAATACTTGGAGGATCTTGAGCTCCTAACCAAAATTGGAGCCCTATTATGCTATTCAGTGTATATATTCATAGTAAAATATAATCTCTATCCTGATGACAAGATAGACAAATGATCAGATAAAGGAAATATTATGCCCATTGTACAGGTGGGAAATGGAGAGACAAATCATTTAAGTGACTTGCCCAAGGTCAACCAGGAAGCTTACGAGGAGCAGTGATTTGAATAGGAGATATAGGGATGCATAATGGCAAAAACTGTTTCCCTCCATAACAACTGTATTCTTCTTCTGCTTTTAGTTCATTTGCAATATGGTACAACAAAAATTCAATAGGAATATTTGTGTAAGTTAGGCCTACTCTTGTAAGTAAGGCTTATAGAATCAAACCGCTTGCTTGAACCACTGTTGATACTTTATTGTGTGACTGGTGAGCCTAAGTTTCCAATACTGTCAGGTTATCAAAATCAGAACATCATTAGAACTTGAGCTAAATAATAATTAAAAAGATAAATCAAGCTTCAGAGTGTTAATTTTAGTAAAACAATAAAAAAGTATGAAATAGACAATTACAACAGTATCACAGGTTTCAGAGTAGCAGCCGTGTTAGTCTGTATTCGCAAAAAGAAAAGGAGTACTTGTGGCACCTTAGAGACTAACAAGTGAGCTGTAGCTCACGAAAGCTTATGCTCTAATAAATTTGTTAGTCTCTAAGGTGCCACAAGTACTCCTTTTCTTTTTGCGAACAGTATCACAGAGCCTCTAACTATTATGATGATGAGTAATTGCATTAAAGTCTTTATTGAAGATTTTTATTTCATGACCCCAGTGAAGTCAACAAATCTCCTCGCATGCTTAAAGTTATGCATGTGCTTTAAATACTTTTTTGGATTGGGGCTTTAGGGCTAGGTTGTAAAGGTATTTAAAGGTCTAAAGATGCAGCTAGGCATTTGGTGGGATTTTCAACAGTATCTGGAACGACAACAAATCTCATAAATGGAATTAGACATCTAGGCACTTTTGAAAATCACACTAGCAATCTATCTGCATCTTTAGGCACCTCAATATCTTTAAACATTTGGGTCTTAGAGGCTAAATTTTATCTCTGATTTATATAATTTATAGCTTAGTTGAGTTTCACTTCAGGAAAGCTATATGCAGAATCAAAATCCTTTGACATTCAGCAAGAGTTGAAGCAATGAAGGAAACAAGGTGAAGACAAAACTATTCTTAAAACTAGGCTACTTTTCTACCATGACATAAATAAGACTGAAAACACTGGGCTAAATCCTCCACTGGTGTAAACTGGAATACCTCTATTGACTTCAATGGAGCTGTATTGATTTGCACCAGCTAAGGATCTACCCCACTGTATATAACACATTTCTCAATGGAATTTAAGACCTTTAGGGTTACAGAAAATGGATTCTATAAAACTAAACCTAAAAGGTGTATTTTTGTCTCAGAGGATACAACTGTAACAAGCTTTACCTGATGGCAAAAATCCAATTATCGTAGTAAAGGTTGTGTACAGTTATTTCTTGCTTTGTGTCAAGGCAAACTGTAAAATGAGGTGTATAAGAAGTCTGTTATTCTACCTTTAACAATACACATTTTGTATCAATTTTTGTTAGAAAACAAAAACCAAAATAAAAAAGGAAGGATAACAGCATCAAGTTCTACTAAAGAACTTTGATTATAGGTGGGTTTTTTTCAATATATTTTTCAAGAATAGAAAAGAAAAACTTAGCACAGATGGATCAAATATATATTTTTTTTATTTCAGGGCAGAAATAAAGACATCTATCTCTATTGAATTTATTTTCTTCTTTTCAGATAGCTCGGTCTAGTTTTACATAAGCTACTATAGAAAAGGAGTACTTGTAACCTTAGAAACTAACAAATTTATTTGAGCATCCGATGAAGTGAGCTGTAGCTCACAAGAGCTTATGCTCAAATAAATTTGTTAGTCTCTAAGGTGCCACAAGTACTCCTTTTCTTTTTGAGAATACAGACTAACACGGCTGCTACTCTGAAACCTGTCATAAGATACTATGGACACAAATCAGACGTCAAGAATTATAACATTCAAAAACCAGTTGGAGAACACTTCAATCTCTCTGGTCACTCGATCACAGACCTAAGAGTGGCTATCCTTCAACAAAAAAGCTTCAAAAACAGACTCGAACGAGAGACTGCTGAATTGGAATTAATTTGCAAACTGGATACAATTAACTTAGGCTTGAATAGAGACTGGGAATGGATGAGTCATTACACAAAGTAAAACTATTTCCCCATGGTATTTCTCCCTCTCACCCCACCCCCCACTGTTCCTCTGATATTCTTGTTAACTGCTGGAATTAGCCTACCTTGCTTGTCACCATGAAAGGTTTTCCTCCTTTCCCCCCCCTGCTGCTGGTGATGGCTTATCTTAAGTGATCACTCTCCTTACAGTGTGTATGATAAACCCATTGTTTCATGTTCTCTGTGTTTGTGTGTGTATATAAATCTCTCCTCTGCTTTTTCCACCAAATGCATCCGATGAAGTGAGCTGTAGCTCACGAAAGCTTATGCTCTAATAAATTTGTTAGTCTCTAAGGTGCCACAAGTACTCCTTTTCTTTATAAGATACTATGTTGCTGTTTGCTTGGCTCATTTAAATCCCGGGGGGAAAAAACCTCTATTCAGAACTAAAGGCTAAAGCAATTATTTTTTTAGCACTTCTTCACTTTCAGCAATAGAACGGTAGGGGTGGTAAAGAAAGATGACTTTTCCATTCCAAAGAATCCAGTTGTATCAAAAATGATACTGAGTAGAATTGCAGCACGTTGATAAGCTATAGTTTCCCTTTCTTTTGCACATTCCTTGTTTAAGTTCTTCCTGCAGGGATACCCCCACGGAGTAGTAATTGTAAACTGTGCATCCACCACTAGACTCTTTGCTTTGGTGTCCCACAAAGATCAATTCTGTATAGGTTTATTTTCTACATGCAGCCATTAAGGAAACTGATAAATAGCACAGACCCAATTTGCCAGTAGTATGCAAATAACACACAGCTCTATTTACCGTTCACTATATATGACCATTCCATACCATCAAGATAGTCCAGTGACAGAATCAGTTTATGGATGAAGAACAGATCATTGAAGCTGAATTTAAGTGGGACCAAGGTTACACTGGTGGGCAGAAGAATGCACTTTGAAGAGTTTATAGCCACAGTGCAGCCTTCTTTGCTTCAAGCTACAACACTAGTGCTTGTCGGGATTTTTCTTTTCATCTGAAAATGCTAATTCATCTAAATGTTTTGGTTTGGTTTCAATTAACTTCCCTGGAAACACAGGGAGGGTTCCAATGGAAATCTGCTTGGTTTTCTGTAAGCCTGCCTGGCAGGCTGCTGGAGCCTCCAGAGCTTCCAGAGTCCATTACTCTGGGGTAGCCCACCATATGGACTCGGTCAGAGTCAGGGATTCCAGGCCTTCCAGGCTCTCTGCCACAGAGGCAGGAGCACAGAAGCTGTGGCACCAGCAGGGGATCTCAGGGTCTAGACTCCCTGCTCTGCAGTGGAGATCCTGGAAGCCCTGGATTGAGTCCCCCAGAGTCTAGGGCAGTAACTGCTCCATTTCATTTCTGAAATATCTAAACAAAATGGTCATTTTTTTCTGAAATAAAAACCTTTTAGAATTTCCATTCCACAGGAAATTTCAATTTTTTTTAGTTTTTGTTCCAAATCAGAATGAAAACCTGAAATATTGGAATTTCCTATAGAATGGAAATTCAGAGTTTCAACCAATTCACACCCAGAACTGGCCAATTCAGTCTGTTATTTAGCAGGGCACTTGGATTCCTCACTTTAACTAACCTCTCATACAGCAGCATCTGTGAATAATATTTTCTATCATCTCCATTTTTCTAAGACACTGTCCCATCTTGGTGAAAGATGACCTGGCCTCTGTTATACATGTTGTGTTACCTCTCATCTGGTCAACAGCAAGGCTCAATACCTGGAATCAGAGCCATCAGCTCTTAGGCAGGGGTGAAAGTAAGTTAGAGGACTTAATGGTACTCCGGAGTCCTAAGCAGGGGACATAGCCTCAACCAGAAGAGGCATGGCCTTAACCAGAAGAGGCAGGGCCTTAAATCCCTGGGCCCTTTAAATCTTGATTTAAAGGTCCCAGGGCTCCAGCTGCGGTAGTGGCAGCTGGGAGCCTGGGGCCCTTTAAATCACCCCCGAGTTACCAGCTGCAGAGGTGGCTGGGAGCCCCGGGGCTCAGGGGAGATTTAAAGGGCCCAGGGCTCCAGCTGCCACTATCGCAATGGAGCCCCGGGGCCCTTTAAATCACTGAGGAGCCCTGGGGGCTCCCGGCTGCCATCGCTATCCCGGGGCTCTGGGCTCTGGCAGAGCTTTAAAGGTCCTGGGACCTGAGCTCTTTAAATCCCCACCTGAGCCCTGCTGCCTGAGCCCTGGGGTAGCTGCAGCCAGGCTCCGGCGGGGATTTAAAGGGCCCCGGGGCTCCAGCTGCTGTGACCACCCTGGCCCTTTAAATCCCCTCCGAGCCCCACTGCCTCTACCCCAGGGCTCGGGCAGCAGGGCTCTTGAAGGGATTTAGGGGCAGTAGCAGGGACTGGAGCTCCAGGGCCCTTTAAATCCCCACCAAAGCCCCACCACCACTACCCCAGGGCTTTAAATTGCCATCTGGGAAAGTCGGTCCCGGTACACCTTACGGGGCATACCGGCTTACTTTCACCTCTGCTCTTAGGTAACGCCAACGAGAACAGAATGAGGCAACACATTTCCTCAATAACACAGGCTGCTGCGAGCACATCAACCCTGTCCTCCACTCTGCACTTGCTTCTGGTATATCAGATTAAACATTTCAGTCCTTATCTTCAAGGCATTCGGTGGCCTGGGCCCAGAACATCTAAAAGATCACAAAAGTTCTGTGATTAGGATGGTGATCCACAATTCAATTTCTCAGATTCAATGGAGCTTTCTACTATAAGGGTAAAGGGGATCTGTGTGCAGGACACAGAGTTTTCTCAGGGGCCAGCCAACCTGTAGAACCAATACAAACCTCACCATCTTTTGCCCCAAGTGTGAAGTGTGCTTCTGCAACCTGCCTTCTCTATTATAAACTCAAAGGGTGATCAGATATCAAGTATGAAAAATCGGCACACATTTTTTTCTCATGTGTGTTTTGTCTCTACAAAAACAAAACCTGATCAGAGTAACACATTCCATGACTCACACAATTCTCCCCCTGGAGAAAGGATCTGGGAAAAGAACAAATTTCACATGACAGATGTTAGTCACATTGCTTAATACACAACTAGAAAGCACTGAGATATGATAATGAGGACTGTATGAAAAGGACAATATAAGAACCTAGACAGAACAGAATTCCATCCTATTTTCTAGTTTCATTTCTTCAGCAGAATATCCACAGGGAACCACAATATTCTAGTGGCATGACACCCACTGTATGCTTTTATTTTTATAGAGAAGATTTTCAGTTAGATATTATGAAAATAGTCCACTTTTCACAATATTTGCTGTGTATTTACTCTCCCACCCAATCTCTTCATTGGAAGTTCTGTCTTATCTGAAATACCTGGGATCCATGGAAACAGAGATACAAATCCCACCAGAACAGAGAAGCCCTTCATGCCTCTATGTTAACTAAGTATGGTAGCATGAAATTGAAATCTGTCTTTAGATAAGTCCTTAAAAACTAGGAAACTATCATAGAACCATAGCCATTTTCTGCTCTACCTACCAGAAGCTTTAGGCAGCAATCTGGTCCACGTTCCCTTTCCCATTAATAGGAAGTGTTTGAAAGTAGACACTCAGTTGAGCAACCAGCTTTGACTGATATCACTTCAGATGACCTAATGAAGTTGATTTGAGGTTGATTGAATCAGAATTAAAATAAAAAGTAAAATAAAATAAAATAAGACACCCACCAAATAAGTCCTGTCCACTTCTGATTTGAATTGAAGTCAGATGATCGTTAACATGCACCGTTATAAATGATCGTATTCAATTAGAAGGGCATTGGTGGATCAAGTACATAACCTAATTAAACACAAAAGGACCACTTTTGCCAGGCATATTCATACTCATGGAGTAAGATACAATTTAGTGTGAAAACAGTTAACAGAAGTGGGACCAAGGTAAAGGTGCATCCTGTTTTCTACAGCTGGATCGGAGATCTACAAAAAGAGGACCAAGCACTCAAAGTCCTCTTCACAGCATGCACCTAATAGGTTCTGCAGATAGGTTCTTTAAGGGCTGTGTCCACTTTAATTTCTCATTGTCCTGATCAGGAGCATAGAGGCAATCATTTCTGGGAATTACAAGAGCATGTATTAGGAGGTGAACAAGCCATAATAAGCTAGGCTTGAGGTTCAGGTTCTTCTTCTGCTCAGTGACTATGCAGAACCATAAATACTGCTTCCTACTACTGATGCTCCAGTAACAGATTCCTGAAAGGGTTGATCTCCTAATGTGGGATTTTTTGGTGCTGACAACAGTGAACTAGCCAACATCTTCTAATGCAGGAGAATGTAATTATGTTTGCACTATAATGCATTTCATGATGCAAACACAAAGACAACGGGAGCCTCTTGTCTAACAAGCCAATGTTTGCTTTCAGTACCAGACTCAGATATCTACTGAACACTAATTCTTTTGGGCAATAACCTTAATACTTTTAAAGGTATGACAGTGAGACTGTTGGGACAGGACTGATATTTATTTCCTGAACCCAATCATCTGACCTAAGTCAGGGCTATAAAGGGTTATACTCCATCACATGAAAGAGGTCCTTCCAAAAACTAGTGGCTACTATTAGGGTCCTGACATACACCTATTTTCCATTCACCCTAGTGGGAAATTCATTCACATAATGGTGGCAGAGTTTTGCTTTAGAAGTTTAGAACACATTCATTCCTCAGATTGGAATTTTATAGACCCCTTGTTGTCAATCCACTTTCCAGACCCATGCGCCTTAATTACTTTTACTGACTAGATTATCTTACTCTCTGTAGCTGTGACTATTCCATGCTCCAGTTCCAAAGATTTGTTACCTAGATGTAATGCAAGTAAAGGCTAGTAATGAAACACAATAGTTTATGCTCAATATTTGCCTCTTTAGCCCCAATCTTTTCAACTAGGCCATTTATCTTCCTCTCCATCCAGTTTACCCTGTTCTTTTATAGGTCTCTGTCACACAGCCCTGGTAAAGCTCAGTCTGCTGGTTCTCACCAGGATGCTATGTTTGTGTCCCACCATACTGGACCCATTTGCTCTTAAGTTTCCCTTGGTCTATGTATGCTGCAGCATTCTGGTTTTCCTTGGCCTTTCCGGCACAATTCCTAAGCACAGGATGGCTGGCTGTTACCCCTTCACAGAACTGGGGTCTCACAGCCCAGCCCTAGACCCCCAGAACAAGTGCTGACCTCCCATATGCATGAGTAACTTAAGCACACCCTCTCCCGAGACCTCCAACCTCCAGACTCATGGGCAGTCTGAGATTACAGTTCACCTCTTCAGGGACATGATAGGTGCATCACATCACATACCACATGCACTACAGGCATTGCAAGGTTTCTAAATACATTTACTCTTTACTTTCAATAGCACAAAGGGCACAGTTCCAGACAAAAATAATAAGACACCTATATGCATTTCCCTGCCGGCTTCCTCACCACTCTGGCGGATTCTTTTGGCTTAGGTCAGAATCTTCTGGAATATCCTGCATTCCCTCCTCATGGGTTATCCTCTAAATCGGGGAGTCTCTCTACCCCTGCAGCCAATACCCTTCTGCTCTCTCCCCCAAAATGGCAGATAAGAGCACCTCTGTTTTATAATCTCCCATCCCCTTTGTCAGGTGACCCTTTGGTCAGCCTTGGCAGGTGACCAAGTCCCTCCCAGGTTATCTGTTGCTTAACTATCTCCCTTCCGCCAGGCAGCTCAGACTTGAAAAACTCCTTTACTCTGGGTGGTAATTATCTTTTTGTCTAAGGCTGCTTTATTTGAATGGACAATTGTTGAAGTTTAATAACCCTCCATTGTTAGTCCTATGTCAGATGCAAGAATGTCTCCTGTGGGCTTTACCTCACTGTGGAGGCAGAAGACAACAGGGGAGACAAAAAAGCTCCATATTTCAGAGGGGCATCTGTGTTAGTCTGTATCAGCAAAAACAACGAGGCGCCCTTGTGGCACCTTAGAGACTACCACATTTATTTGGGCATAGGCTTTCATGGTCTAGAACCCATTTCATGGAGTGAAATAGTCAAAAATCTTCAAAATGGAGTTTGCAGTCTGACACAAACACACAGTGGTCCCACTATCAACCAGAATTCAGGAGCACTGCATAGTCATTCCCCCACACCATGGCAGGCTCAGTTTGTGATTGCTACCTCTGCTGAGACTCAAACATCATTTTATTTTATAGGCTTCTTACCAGCTGGTTTAAACACATGTAAGTATAGTGCTAACACTTCCTGATTTTCTTTAACTAAAACCCTTGGGAGAAAACACCTTTGGCAGGAAAACAAAGAGAGTGGAGAACCTATATTAAAAGCAAAACTCCATATGAAAAAGGAGAGTAGATATTACTGACAACTGACCTCTCCAGCTCCCTGTGTTTTCAGTATACAAACTATTGTAAATTGTATGTAGTCTAGGTTAAATTGTAGCTTGCACCCACACAGTATGTATATATTTTCCTATTCAACATTATGAACTCTTGAGTTTCTTGTGGGTTTTTTTAATTAATTTGCCCATAACTACATCAGTGCTGCTGACTGCCAGTATAATGTACTGGAAAAATTGTCACTGCTTTGGCAATTAATGTTGACAGAGAGAGACAAAAATGTGAGGATATTAACAGATTAATCTAGGATCCTTTTCGACAACATTGTAGGTAAGATGACATGCTGAGTTTATTCCATCCAATGTTAGATCAGTGCCCCCTACTGATCATTTGTTAGATTAAACTATACACAAGGTCTCTGTGCTCATTTAATACAGCAACTGCTTCACAATCCCAAATGCAGTCTGAGCGGGCACAACTTGAATGTTAGGGAAAGAAACATATTCCTTTTTAACCCTGAATCCCCCTTTCTTTGGCAGAAATAACCGAGAAGTTTGGGGCCAACGCTATATACGAAGATTGTTAATTAAGAAGAAAGAAACCAGCTTGTTACACATTACACATGTTATGGCTGAAATTTATGGCAGCAGCAAAGGCTCTTCTGCTTGCTGCTTCATTGTTAGAAATTTTTTGTTTTTCTCTCTGTGGATAATCAAAGAGAAAGATGCAATCTTAGCAGTTTAGGAGTACATATGGGGAAATGAAATCAAAGCTAAAAGGTCAGCTTCTGATACCCTTGCTCACCATGAGGTGTTCCTTACTTTGCAAACAGTCCTATTTGATTACAGTCAGATTACTCATGGAATAAGGTACCACTCAAGGTGAGTATGACTGGCAGATTGAAGCCCTAAGCGAATAAATTAAAGAATAAATTAAATAAATTAATACCAGAGTCCCATATATAGGAATAAATGATCAAGAACTCAGTTAGAAGGTAGTTGCATATCTCCTTTTATTCTTGACTGAAGCAAAATGTAAATTAATTGCAGGGCACTTTACAGCAGTGTTTCACAAACAGTGGGTCATGAACCAACCAATGGGTCATGGGCATGTTGTAGATAGGTTACGGGAAGTGGTTGGGGACTGGTGAGCTAGCCTGCCCTTCAATCACCCCACAGCAGTGGCTTCTATCCCATGGGACTGGGCCCAGCTCCCTGCTCCAGGTGTTTTGACCTGGCTCACAGGATTGCAGCTCCACTCACTCCATTTTTGCCAAGCCACACCTTTCTTATGACAAAAGGGTGACCAAGTCAAACCTGCAGCCCTGAGCAACACCCAAAGCAGGGAGATGGGTCCTGCCCTATACGAGAGTTGCTGTTGCAGGGTGAGTTTGCTCTCTAAAGTTACACCCCTCTGCACCAGGTCAAGATTCTGGTTGCGCTGCTGGAGTAAGGGTTCTGCTGTGGATGGTCTGTGTCCCCTTTGGCATAGGGTGATAAGGAGGAGGCAACAGTCATTAGAGGAGGATGCTGGCCTATGATTTTGTGGCCCTGGCCACAAATTTGGACCCAGAGGGGGTTGCAAAACAAGACAAAATGAAGCTGTGGGGGGTTGTTTTATTAAAAAGTTTGGGAACCACTGCTTTACAGGATTGGTTCGTCTACGTTTATAACTTTGTACCCATCAAGTATTATACAGTTGATATTGTTTGGCTTAAACATAGTGGTAACATTAGTGGAAGAAAGAAAAGGAGTACTTGTGGCACCTTAGAGACTAACAAATTTATTTGAGCATAAGCTTTCGTGAGCTACAGCTCACTTCATCCAATGAAGTGAGCTGTAGCTCACAAAGCTTATGCTCAAATAAATTTGTTAGGAATGCATCCGATGAAGTGAGCTGTAGCTCACAAAAGCTTATGCTTTAATAAATTTGTTAGTCTCTAAGGTGCCACAAGTACTCCTTTTCTTTTTTGCGAATACAGACTAACACGGCTGCTACTCTGAAACCTGTTATTGGTAGAAGATTTTCTGTAGATGACATTCAGGTATCTTTACATGCTACATCATCTAATATTTTAGATGCAGCCTGACAATATCTCAGCTAAAAGGTAATGTAATGCTAGGGGATGCCTGCACAAGTTGGTCCCAGTCCTGCAAGTGACAGCACATGCTGAGACCACACAGAGCCCCAGTGAAGCCAGCTGTAGGAGCAAGGCTTTATTATCCAAAAATGGAAAGAGATGCAAGAAACCAGGAGAGTTAAGAGAGGAAAAATTGGAACTATAGAACGAGAAGGGCAATAGCATATGCTCAGATATTGCCTGCAAGGAACAGGCAATTGCACCACAAAGATTTTTAAAACTAGGGGTAGCAGGTTGATGTTGTTGTTTTTGTTTTTAAAAAAGGTTGTTTTAGGATCTTTTTATGTGATTTAATTTCTATTTATCATTAGTTTAAACTTCCAGCCTGGCAGACCACATGGAACATACAAATGTGACCAGCACATTCAAATGTGACATGGATGACAGCAAAGAGAGATCATTATTATTTTTCAGGGAGAAAGTTTTTAAAATAAATACTGGAGGCTGTATTGCTGAATTCAGCTCAGACTTTCAACTCTCCATATTTTCTATGGATATTAGCGATAAAACATTTTCAAAATGGTTGTGTATGTATTTTATATATATAATTCTTCTAGTCCTAGTTAGTAATCTGGGCTCTTGATGAGTGTTTAGGGGTATGATACATCATTTCATTTTAGAGTGTTCCAAAGCCCGGTAGCATGAAGCTACATAATCCATTTTGCCATGATATCAGTAACATATTACAATGTTCAAAGCAGAGTTCTTTATACACAGTCTGTTGAATATCCCTGGCTATCCTCAAAGGTATGTAATCTTAAAATTTAGCTAGAAGATGGAGAGTGGGCTCATGTTCATATTATTCATGAATATTTCCATTCTCCAGCTAGCCACACTTGTACAGTATTTCTAGCAGGTCAGTTGGCACAATTCTACATTCTGCATTATTAAACTCCAGATGCATATATCATAAATAAATATTTGCAGTGCTCATCCAATAATCAAAAAATGAATGATGGCTTGGTTAAGGAACAGAGGCAGACAGCTGATAATTACATAGTCTGATTATAATAATTTAAAATAGCATACAAATATACAAAAAAATGTGCAAAGCATGATTATAAGGTGTTTAGGGCAGTACCTTGTCTTTCTCAGCATTCGTGTGACACCTAGCACAGCCTCTGAAACTTCATGGGGCCTCTCAACATTAATGCAATATAATACAAATAGTTCCCAGAGATAATGTTTAGTGAAGAATCCTAATTGTTGATGCATGTGAGGCAGAATGGGAACCGATGCTTTCAGCAATAAGCAGAAGATATTGTTAATGCCACTCCATTAATTTTCTCCAAATCTTGTCCCTGAACTAGTTATAATTTTGAAGCTGGTACAAGAAAGTTTCTTTTTAAATTAAAATTATTGATAGCTGAAAATTGCATTGAGTTTTGCCTTATTGGCCCAAAGAGACAAACTGAGCTGTGCAGCAGTGTGCTGGGATGAAATGGCTAGTGTCTTTATCAGGTTAGAAGAGATATTGTGAATCCCCAGGGAGATTCACTTACCTGTGAACATGGAGGTAAGATCTCATCTTCTCTTAGCCACATCCTTTTCTTACTCCACTGTCATTGGGCTGACGGGCACTTCTAAAATGACGCCCTCCTCGCAAGTCTTCCTACTTCCCTAAATGAAATGACTGATTCAGTGGTATTGAAAGTCTCTCCTCTGAAAGTGTTGACTTTGGGAGTTAATATTTAAACACAATAGTACTGCTGGCAAGGTACCTCTGCCAGAAAGAGAGAAAGAAGTTTTCAAGCCAGGGGTAGATGTAGGTAGTAGATATTCTTAGTACCGGCATCTCCCTAATGGATGGCAGCCCTCTTTTGTGCTGCGCTGCTGTTTTACAATCTGCTATGTTGGGCTCAGTCCAGGAGCACATAAATCCTACCAGTTGTTAACAAAATTTGCAGACAAGCTCCTATGCTCTATTTAAAAACGTGTGGGGTGTAATCTAATTTCTATTTCTATTAATAATTAGGGCTGATCAGTTAGAAAAACTTCCATTTTGTTACAAATTTTGAGCTTTCAACATTTTTTTCCATTCTGATTTAGGATAAGAAAAATGATCTTTCGAGGTTTTTTTGTTAAAAAATAAAACCAAGAGAGTGGGAGACCTACCTCAGAACAGCTAACAGTTTGGTGTACTACTGGGGGACTCGCATCGGAGACCCAGATTCAAGTCCTTTCTCTACCTGATCCCTATCTCTGTGTTGTGGTTCTGGAGTGGGGCAGATTTGGAGAGCCTATATACATGTCACAGAGCCCAGGTCCTAGGATTGTGCTCGTATAACATTGGAGGGTTAGCACATATACCCAAAGCTCCTGTGCCGCTGCGGGTATGGTAGTGGCTGTGATGTGGCTTCATTGCTGTAGATTCCCTCACATCCTCAAAGAAAATCTCTAGTGTTTAAACAAGTTGCTTGGGTCACGTGGGCTCTCTGGGAATTATATGGGCCTAAGAGCATCATTTTGGGGGAGTCTTCCACCTCTTAGGCTATATCTATGCTACAAGGTGGGAGCGTATTCACACTAAGTATAGAGAGCAGTATAGCTGTGGCAGCATGGGTAATGGTAGCAGAAGCACAGCAGAGGCTTGCCAAGTACAATGAGAGCTAGTGTAAATGAGCAAGGGAAAAATCACACCCCCACCACATAGTGTAGACATAGCCTTAGTCAAAGCAGCTGTCCTTTATCTCTTTACCTTCCCTTTGTTGCACACCTCTTTCCTCCATCCCCTGACCTTTCTCTATTACTCTTTCCTTCCAGCCTCCCAGTCCCACTCCCTTACTAGTGCAGGAATTTGTAAAACAACCAGCTAGTTTACCATATGGTCCTGAGTATGGGATCCTGGAATATATGGTCCTCTAACCAAGAGCTTCTTCTTATAGAGAAATTCATCCCCAAAAATCACAATCCATACCCCAGTGCAAAATAAATATGGTGGTTACATAACCAGCAATAAGCAGGTCTCAGAATTCAGAATTAATGTAGCCAAAAACAATCCTTTTGGGGGGAGAGAACTACAGTAGTAATGAGTGAAGGTATTTAGATGATGTTACATATTGTTCTATTACTAAGGTTTGTGATACATCTCGGGCAATCCCACTCTCAAAATGAAGCCTCTACCTGGGCTGGAGAGGGAGTGGGCACTGAGGGAGCAAATGTGACACCTACACAAGAAGGTGTCAGGATGGGGTCTGGAGTAGAGCTGGGTGAAATTTTTGGGTGAAGCATTTTTTCCCCTCCCTCCCCTCCCAAAGTGCATATCCTGGTCAAATAAAACATTCTGCAACTTCAAGATGATTTCAGCAAATTATTTCGGTCCAAACAAAAATCAGAAATGTGAGGCTACATTCACAAAACTGAGGAGGAGCCCTCCTTTACACCCAATAGTTCAGTGGTTAGGATAGTCAATTAAGATGTGGGAGATGCAGGTTTGAATCCCCTCCACTAAAGCAGAGAATTGAATGCAAGTTTCCTGTATCCCCATGAATGCTGTATTCACCAAGCTATTGAGTATTCTGGGGTTGGTGTCCTTCAATCTCTCCTCTTGCAACTGTTCCACTTTGTATGACATATTTAAATATTCATTGGGTGACAGAACGAGCAAGAATGTCTCTATAGGCTGGTACTCAGGGGACTCATCTTGGAAGAGGGTTCCAGACCCTGCTCCAATGACTATACTCAGGAACAGTGTCACCTGAAGAGATTGAGTTTAGCTCCACTGCAGAACACCCCATATCTTGGTGATTAGGACACTTGCCTCAGCTATGAAAAACCTGGGTTAAAGTTTCTTCCCCAGAGCAGGGATTTGAACCTGTGTCTTCAGCATCCCACGTAAGTGAACTGAGCTAATGAGTATAAGGGAGAAACAGATCCTCCTCCTCCTGGGTTTTGTGAAGCTAGCCCTTTGTCCGTTTGTTTGTTTTTTAAATAAAAACAAATGAAATTTGAAAGCATTTAAAAAGGCCTGATATCAAAACCCAATTTTTTTTTCAGTTCAAGCAAAACATTTTGATTGCCCCCAAATGAATATTTCAACTTTTCAATTCACCAACAATTTCAAACAATTTTTGGTCTTCGGTCATTTTGTTTTTCAATTCAGAATTGGCAGTGAACCAGAAAATCTGTTATTCAAACAGCTCTAGTCTTGAGTGAGAAGTTGGGGCTAGAGTGATTTGATCCTACTACTGGTGCCAAGAAAATGCCACAGTGAGCTATTATGCCTTCAAGCCTCCTATGCCATCTTGTAGGCATCACAGGGGTTATCAATGTGTGGGTGCTTCATAGGGACTTGCAGGGAACTGAACTGTAGGAGGGTTTCTGTGGTCTCTGTAAACTGGGATATTTTGGAGAAGATTCTGAGAGGCAGTTCTTTAACTGAATGACAGTCTAAACACTAGGGCTTGGTCTACATTACAGAGTTAGGTCAAGGTAAGGCAGCTTACATCAACCTAAGTATGTCAGTGTACACACTACAACCTTGCTTCTGCCAATGTAAGTGCCCTACTACACCAACATAATAACTCAACCTCCACAAGAGGTGTGGGGCTTATGTTAGTGTATATAGGTTGACACAGTGTCCATGTAGACACTGTGTTGCTTAGATCGGCTGTTATTCTTGTCAATTTCACAGCTCTGTGCTGGAGCCGTGAAATTGACAGGAAAGCCGGGCTTTTGTTATGGGGCAGGTGGGAGCTCCAGATCCTGGCTGTCCCCCAGGCTCCCTGCTCAGAGCCAGGCTGTCCCCCACATCCCAGCTCCCAACTTTCAGCCAGGCTGCTGCTGGGAGGCTCCCCACTTTCTATGGAGTGAAATCCTCGGTGCACCAAAATCAAATAGTTTTATCATTGACTTCAATGGGGCCGGAAGGTCATCCTAAAATAGTTAGTATGTATTTCTGCTGGTTTGCAGCTGGTTTTCTGCATGCTCTCATTCAACCTAGAGATCTGGGACCCACATTTTACTCAGGTGAGAGATCTTACTGAAGAGTTAGTATGGATTTTCGAAATCAGGCCACAGCTTCCCATCATAAGCTGAAAAGTAGCCACTTCACTCCAATTGAGAACTAAAAATAGTTTGGGGGAAGGGGAAGAAATAAAATTCACATTTTGGAACTGGCCTGATTTCCAAATGTTTATAACCTAGAAAGCAACTAGCAATCTAGCAATGCTTGAATAAATGCAATGTTCAGAATGAGCAGGTTGTTTCAAGGAGAGCTGGAATGTGAATTTTGCTTGCTGTAGGAACCTGTGAGGTGAGCCTGGGGCAAGTCTGGCAATAATCAGACTCTGTATTACAGCTGTGGAAGGCAGAAGCACTGAGAGAATGAGAAAAGTGGTGGGGGAGGGAAGAGGAGTTAGATTGAGAATCCAAATCTGCATAAAACAAACCTGAAAACATAAGGACAGTTTGGAATAAGTGGGGGGAGCTCAACAACAGGATCTGGCCCAAATTAGTTCACATTTCAGGTTTTCTGTTGTCCCTCCAAAATACCTTTTTTAAACACAGGAATTTAAAATGAAGTGCATGACCTGGGAAAGTTGGAGATCACATTATTGTATTAATTTATTTATTTTGAATATTGGATAGCAAGTTTGCTCACATGAAGGGAAGGAGACTGGGGAGGAAAATACACATTAGCCAAGAGAGGAGTGTGACAGTCTGTATCCCTATGTTCACCCTTTTTACAAAACTATAATGGATTTTGTACAAAGTAAGCCTTGTGAGGTATCATTTGAAAACTCATAATTTGCTGATCATTATTGTCCTGGTAAAATATGTGTGGCAAATTGTATTTTAAGTTATAAGAGTCTACTGTATGACATTACTGAGATGTGTTCCAAGTTTAGAAAAGCAGGTACAAACCAGTTCCTCAAAAACAAAAGGCAAACCGATCCCTCAGCCAGGTGTCCAAAAAATCAAGTGGACTATCACTTCATTAAGTGGCCCTTCTTCAGAAGGAAAAGAAGCATGAATGAGACATTTTGGAAAAGAAATAGCTGGAAATTTCCCTCCCCCTCCCAGACCTTCTGTCTCCTAAACCTCAGCTGGGGGTGATTTTCAAAGAAAAAGAGAACTGTAAGAAAGGAGAACAGATGCTCCAAAATACTGCTTCTTTTCTCTCTTCTCACATCATCAACAACACCTGAAGAACAAGGAAGTAACAACGAACTGGGGGAGGGGTCTTGGCGGAAACAAATCCAGCCAGTGAGCATGTGGTGATAGAAACCTTTGCTTTGAATTCATTTAGCTTGTTAAGTTATTATTTATGTTTTCCCTTTTACCAATTCTGACATATAAACCTCATTACTTGTAATCACTTCAAATCTATCTTTTTATAATTAATAAACTTATTTTATCTAAATGTGTGTTTGGGAAACTTCATTTTGGGTAATAGGCTTTGTACATATCATTTTCTATTAATGAAATGACTGTCTATATATGAACTGGTATTGCCTAGGAGGGTGCTGGGCAGTATAAGATACACATTTCTAGAGAAAATTCTGGGAATGAGAATATGCTGGTATTGCCCTGCAGTGTAATTCATGAGTGGCTGGCTATAGCTCTTATACAATATAGCTGGGAATGATTTACACACTGGGGGCTGTATATAAGCAGACCAGGAGTGGTTCCTTTCACAGTGAAACAGTGTAGGAGGCATCCCAGACTGGAGAATTGAGGGGACACACCTGTCCAGATTGTACCCCAGGTAATGTCACAAAGGGCTCCTGCAGCAAACCCCAATTATAATATATTTTTCTCTAAAATTTAAAATAGATTGTTATAAGTGTCAGATTTTTGAGGACCTGTCAGAATATTTCTCTCAATATTTTATTTGAATTTTCAAATTCACCCATCAGTAATGAGAGTTCTGATGAAAAATGGAAGAGAACATTTTTGGCTAGATTAATAGTCACTTTAGGGATAGATCCTTAGCTGAAATCCATGTTGCTTTATTGATTTTATTGCAGCAAGGCTGATTGACACTGGCTGAGGATCTCGCATTTTTGAGGGGGGTTTATTCTTAACTATTAGGCTCAGGACCTGAAATGTTATGGTCAAAGTTCTTCTGAGAAGTTTTAGTTCTGTTTTATTTCTAGGGGGCCATGTGTTGTCCGTTAGAGATGGTATATGAAAATTGGAAGGCTGTTTGCAAAGAAAAAGGTGAAATCTGCCAAAGAAGTCAAAACCCATAATACTGCCTATTATAGCAATCTCCAAGACAGAATCCCCTGAAGGAAGAGACTGAATGAAATCAGGAGTTGTTTCTCTGTCTGACAGAGAAAGGATTGACATATACCATCTTTATTAAAAAGGCCTAACTAAGCAGCATTAGTCACCCATCATCCATATTTCTTGCCATAAATGAGACTGCATGGAGTTATAGCGTCTCTGGAGAAAGCAGTTACAATATTAATTTAATCTAAATGACAAGTGGAAAAACACTAACTAGTTTAAGGAGTTGAGCTCTCAGAATCAGACTGTGAAAACTACTGCACATACATAGCACACCACGGCACCCCTGCTATAATCTTAAATGAGCTCCCTGGAAGACACTGTAGAGAGCAATAGTGGTAAAGGAAGACATTTCAGCAGTAATGAATGTCAGAGTCTTCAACTCTGTCAAGACACAATTTTGTAAATAGGCCAGATCCCCAAGGATGGCAAGAAAAACACACATGGCCATCCTCTGCTGGCTTTAATAAGCAGAGCTTCATTGAAGTCTATGGAGCCTAGGTGGTGGACACCACCTAAGGATCTGGCCTGTATAATGCAAGCCAAAGGATGCTGTGCAAAGTTTTTTAAAAAAAACCTCATTTTTGCAATGCCATAATATTGGTACTGATCTGGCCATGGCAGCTTCCCCGGGTTGAGTTACAGCAGCCCCCAGACCACTCTAATTCACACCAGCCTTGAATGACATCCGGTAGCAAAAGACAACAGCATAGAGTTCACATGGTGTAGTGGTGCTCTGGCCAGGCCTCCTTATCCACATGATTGTCTTACCTGCTGCTGCTATTAACCCACAAACTCCTATGTCAGCTTCACACTACTGCATGATCGCATGTGTGCTGGGTTGATCCTCCCTGGGCTAGTTAATTTAAATTTAGGGCCAAATTTTGCCAATGGAGTGGCAAAAAGTGCCAAACTACACCAAGGTTTTGTCCCAGTGTGTCCAATAACAATGACAGGAATAAAGTATTTACCAAAATATATTCTTGTGCGACACTCTTCATATCAAATAAACCTACTGCAGACAGTCTCTTCTCCCTAAGACTTGTGCAGAGCATTTGTAGATCCAATTATGCAGTTGCCAATTTCACTCTGAGAAGTGCTCCTGGGAACCTCATCTAGGTCAATGAAACACTCCACCTTACTATATTGACTGTTTTTGGTTTTTATTGGGAAAGAGCTATCCGCCAAGAAGTGTGGTGGTCCTAAAAGAAAAGCTTAAAAGAAACACCAACCAACCAATCAAAAAAACAAAGCAACACACACAACACCTGCATTGTCCTGAGAGACTTCCTGTTCCCAGCCACCATCTTGGATTCCCTCAGAGATGGGGGAATCACAAACAGCCTCTGCAGAAGCATTAAAAACTTCCTTTTAACAGGAACAACCCTCCGTGTAGGTTTTATACGCTCATCAATCTTTGAAAGCTGTCAAGAGATCTCTGTCTCTCTTTAGAGTGAGTCTCGGAGTGGAACTACATGAAGCATGCATGGGGTTGTGAATCTCACGGGGCAAAAAAATGACTGGGACCCCCTACGTGTGGGAAACGTTAAGAGCGACACCATTTTACTGGAGTTTTGTAGCATTTTCAATACTTCAACAGGATTGAAAAAAAAGTGGAAATGGTGCTTCTTTGTCTGCTGTCTTTTTTCCATTGCCACTTAGTATAATACAAAAGATTATATCAGCAAAAGAAGACAAATAAGATTTGTACATAGTTTCTTGAACTTCTACCTACATCTTCAAATCTGACAGATCCAAGATTCTGACCCCAATTAAGAAGCCTCATCACTATACTTTAGCCAAACAAACAAATAGCTAGAATGGTCTACCATATGTTTTGATTTTCAATTAATTAAATCCTTCATTGCACAAAACTTTTCAACAGAGAGATAGTACCAAAGACAGGCAAAGCTTTTTTTTGTAATTGTTTGGAAGAATCTTATTAAACACTTTCTCCAAAGAGAAGCAGCATGACTGTTAAATTAATGATTCATGCAAGGCCCTGCAAGATAGGCAAGTTTCCTGCAAGACTAGCTCAGCAAGGGGTGTTATAAAACTGAAATTGGTATATGTGGAGAATGGATGGAGAAGATTTTAAAAGATGATATCTGTGGAAAAACTTCAGACCTTTAAATTTGCTTCCCCACAGCAGAGGGCTTCCTAAAATGTCCTGCTTCCCTGCCTGACCTCAATTCCTTCAGTTCTTACACATGTTTATAAAACAATATGCTCTTTTAAAATTAGGTCATTTAGTGATAAATGCAAATTGAAAGAATTGCTGCTAAAAACATTTTTTTTATGATCCTCACTCTCAGGTTTTCCTTCATGAAACTAATGGAAAGAAGTTTTAAACTGCTGTAATTCCACTTAAGTCAATGGAGTTACTCCTGATTTACACTGGTGTAATCAATCAGGATTTGGCCCAGTGTTTTTAAAATCTTGAGCAGTATGTGCAGTCATCAGCACATCTCGAGAAAACAAACAACCAACTCTGTGAGCAGCACTTGCAAGATTTGTATGTTGAGTCTCATTGCACCATTGCCATCTGGCAGTAACACAATGAAAACTGACAGTTCAAGGATTAAAGCCTTTAAATTTTACCCATATTTGCAGGACTTGATACATTGAGGCAGCACTCTGCATCAGTAAATGAATAAGGCTTATGTCATTGATGGTTCATCCCACTAGGCAGGAATAAAAAGATTGTGGCTAAGATAAAAAGGAGCAAGACACTAAATATATACACATAAGAATAAATAAATAGAAGAAAGTACAGATATTATGTATCTGTTCATATACTGTAGCCCCCCCCCCCAAGTTATTTGATGCCAAAACACTCATGAAAAAGACATCATAAATATTGTAAAAGGCACAAGGAGAGATGCAGTCATTAATGCAAAGTTACTCAACACCACAGAAAATTGCTTTGGTGACATTTGTGCTAAAATAATTATAAACATAACAAATTAACAATGTATTGTTGAGTGCATTTTAAAATTAATTCATCAATTAATTTAAATCTATTTTAATTTCACCTCAGAGAATCAATTTTTCAGCACTCCTTCTTTTTCCCTCCTCAGTGAAGTGCTAGGTTCCTTTTGTTATTGAGCACTGACCCTTTGGAAACATTACCAAAGCAGCAGGAAAATAATGAAAAACACAGAGAGTGCTGAGATTTCCAAGCTATCCAAAGGGCTCTTAAAAATCGTGCAGATAATCTTTAGAGAATATGCCAAACAGCTCATATAAAGTTGCATTAAAGTCTGTACTTCATGCTGGGTCTGAAAAGTCATGCCCAAAAAACCATGATCAGCTTGATTAGATATGCATTCACTGTCAGCTACTAGGAAAGTTCAGTAAAGAAGATCTAAATGGAAAAAAAATCAGCAGGGTGATCATCTTTTTGTATTTCAAGCTGAAAGAGACGTAGTTAGCTGTGAAAGAATAAAAGGAAAGAGTAAAAGGATCAGAAATGAAGGATCAGAAATATATTTTGGAACCTGTGTCCCTTTTGAGCTAAGCTATACTGTCCTGGCTTTCACTTCTCAGTAATATCATTCTTGAGACTAGCATGCATCTCCATGACCAAAATTGTTCTGCCAGCCCCAGAGACATGCTCATAACTTGGGGAAGGACGCACCCATTGTGACATTATATGATAAAATATGACCATGTAGATCATTGTTGCTACCACTGTTAGATAATTGCAACAAATCTTGTACATGGGTTGTCAAGTAAGGTGTCTATGGAAAGGTTATGATTTGCTGAATATAATTTTGCTATTTGTATACAGGTATCGTTTTTGTATTTGAAATACAGGCAATGCTCATAACTTCAAATAGGTTTTCTCTTGTGGTAAGGCCCACAAGGTAGTTAGCCTCCACATCCTGAAGGGACTATTCAAGTTAAGTGGCCCATCAAAAGAACACTTAACACAATGGAAGACGCCCATCTACACTAAATGGACTGTCCTGTGAATGTTCTTTCTGGGGTATAAGTAATGATTTCCTGCTATTACTAAGCAAAGTCATGCATGGACATATGACTTACTCATGTAACTCCAAACTCCATCTTTTACCTGTAATTTTCCACTAGCTATGCTGAGGGCTTTGTTTGAAATAATGGATTTCCATCCACATGGCAGAAGCTATAAAAGGCACTGGAAACATCTCCATTTTGCCTCTTTCCTGCTCAAGCCTCTGGACAATGGATTTATTCTAATGGGAGCATCCGATGAAGTGAGCTGTAGCTCACGAAAGCTTATGCTCAAATAAATTTGTTAGTCTCTAAGGTGCCACAAGTACTCCTTTTCTTTTTGCATCTTAATCAAGGGATTAAGGACCTTCCAAGGATTTGGAAGCAACCAGAGTCTTGACTTAAGACAGCAGTTTATTCCATCACTGCTACAAGACTGAACCAAGAACTTTGTAATTATTGTATGTATTTAATTCATTTAACCAATTTTAACTCTCACCTTTCTTTCCTTATTTTTATAAATAAACCTTTAAATTTTAGATACTAAAGGATTGGCACCAGCATGATTATTGGGTAAGATCTGAGTGATATATTGACCTGGGTGTGTGGCTGGTCCTTTGGGATCAGAAGAATCCTTTGTTTGATTAAAATGTTTTTAAAGAAACTACTCATCTGTAAGTCAAGTGTTTTGGTGGTGATTCAAGAACTGGAATACCTAAGGAAACTGCTTTTCTGACTTCTTGGTAGACAGTGTGATGAAACAGAAGCCACCAACATTGGGGTGTATCTGCCCTATTTCTCAGCAGTTTATCCTGAATTTAGTATTCTCAGTTGTGACCCACTGAGGCATGGTTACTAAAAGAAATGGGTAGAGAGCTATTCAGATGAGATATCAAACAGATCTCTCAAGCTCAAGTAGTCAATCCAGATGTCAAGGCACTTTTTTCACAAAAAGCATGGATATGAATCTCGGTGACTTCCTCAGTTATAAATTTGGGGGTGAAATCCTGGGCCTATCGATGTCAACAGAAGTTTTGGCCTTTACTTCACTGGGGTCAAGATTTCACCTGGGAGTGATTCCATTCTTCTTAGCCTCCTCATGTTGTTTTAATATTGTCTAAAATGATGTATAGCAGGGATCGGCAACCTCTGGCCCGCGGCCCGCCAGGGAAGCCCCCTGGTGGGCCGGGCCAGTTTGTTTACCTGCCACACCCACAGGCCAATGGGGGCTGTAGGAAGAGGCGGCCAGCACATCCCTCGGTGCACACCGCTTCCTGTAGCCCCCACTGGCCCGGAGTGGCAAACCGTGACCAGTGGGAGTTGCGATTGGCCGAACCTGCGGATGCAGCAGGTAAACAAACCAGCCCAGCCCACCAGGGGGCTCACCCTGGCAGGCTGAGGGCCAAAGATTGCCAATCCCTGTTGTATAGGAACCAAGTCTTACTTTAAAAAAATAGTTCCACTTTACTAGACAATTTCTTGTCTTGAGAGTAGAGAAGGTGAAAGACTGGAGAAACATTGAAAATATTCATAAGTACTAGTTCTGCACTTTCATGCACTGATGTTTAGGCCCTTTAGTACCTGTGAATATGTGAGACTTCAAAACTGGTTAGCATGTTTATGACAGAGATATTCAATTATATCTATACATGCTCTTGATCCTGAATATGTGTATTCAATAATAGATATTAATTCAGCATCAAGTATGGATGCTATACCCACAAGGAGACTTCTGGGATCAATTTTGGAGCTCAAGTACTGAATATTGAGTGTAGTCATTGTAAATAATCTGTGGACCACCACTGATTTGCTTGTGATACTGTGAATATACGGGTTTCAGAGTAGCAGCAGTGTTAGTCTGTATTCGCAAAAAGAAAAGGAGTACTTGTGGCACCTTAGAGACTAACAAATTTATTTGAGCATAAGCTTTCGTGAGCTACAGCTCACTTCAGCTCACGAAAGCTTATGCTCAAATAAATTTGTTAGTCTCTAAGGTGCCACAAGTACTCCTTTTCTTTTTGTGAATATACGGAATGCTAAACTAATATCCAAATAATTGGATGGATTTGCAAATACTTTGTGAATCCAAAAATAAAACATTTGCTGAAAATTTTATTTAGCAAACTACTTAACAGATCACCCCAGCTGTCCCCAAATGATTTGAATTCAATTTCACTCCAGCTTTATAAACAGATTTTCTTCATTAAGCAAATAATTTTTGTCAGCCCCTGAGATTTCTTTTGTTAGGACAAAAAATAGATGTGCACATGCAGTATAAATGTTTCTCTTTGATTTCAAATCACTTTATCATATATCATGAAAAGTTAAATTTGGGATTTATGTATGGCAACAGGATTTATTATTGGTCTGTTTTTTGTAGTTAATTCATTATTTGAATTTGAAAAGTTATGCACATATTGACTTTCTCCAGAATGAATTGTGGTCTAATAAGCCATATGGAACACTTTTCTGGTTTTGGAAAACAAACATTAAAAGGGAGAACTTGCATGTTTGGCCCACTTCTCAGCTAGCATATGCTCTTTTAGTTGACCATTATTTTCAGTAATTTGTGGACATAATTAATAATGTTTGTCCACACACACAAAAAACAAAAGGTAAATTTAGTTATATAGGCTTGGGCTCAAAATGAAATAGTTTAAAAAAAACATTTGCCAAGAACAAAGTGACACAATTGGTAAGGAAATATTCTGAGCCTGATTCTCCAATGCATTACACTATGTGACAAAATTCCTGCTCTACCTTGGTGTGTCTTGCACTTATTGGCGGATTTGCTCACCTTGAAGCTTCACGGCAGCCCTCAGCTTGGCCGTTTTTCTGAATTCACAGTCCAGGTCGACTCCTCCTGTGTCTAACCAGGAGTTTGGAGGATTTGGGGGGAACTTAGGCCCACCCTCTACTCCGGGTTCCAGCCCAGGGCCCTGTGGAATGCAGCTGTCTAGAGAGCCTCCTGGAACAGTTGTGCGACAGCTACAACTCCCTGAGCTACTTCCCCATGACCTCCTCCCAACACCTTCTTTATCCTCACCATAGGACCTTCCTCCTGGTGTCTGATAATGCTTGTACTCCTCAGTCCTCCAACAGTCCGCATTCTCACTCTCAGCTCCTAGTGCCTCTTGCTCCCAGCTCCTCACACACACACCACAAACTGAAGTGAACTCCTTTTTAAAACCTAGGTGCCCTGAATAGCCTGCCTTACTTGATTCTAGCAGCTTCTTGATTGGCTGCAGGTGTTCTAATCAGCCTGTCTTAATTGTCTCCAGAAGGTTCCTGATTGTTCTGGAACCTTCCCTGTTACCTTACCCAGGGAAAAGGGATCTACTTAGCCTGGGGCTAATATATCTGCCTTCTATTACTCTCCTATAACCATCTGGCCCGACCCTGTCACAACTAGTTTTATCAATATTATATTTATTATTTGCATTACCATAGTGTCTAGGAGTTCTAGTCATGGATTTGGACACCAGTGTGCTAGGTGATATACCAAAAGATTGTCTCTGTCCCATAGAACGTATAGAATTCCACCATTAGAACACTGGTATAATGGGTAGGAAATTAGGCTCATTCAGTTTAAAGGTTCTAGTAGAATATTTGAAGTATTAAGGGTTTTTTGGTGGGTTTCTTTAAATGTCTACTTGATCGTGTCCATGTGGCAAAACCTTTAATGTGATATTTAGTGATATTGACAAAGTTGCTAATATGTATCACAGAGGATGTACACAACAATAAATAAAGTACAACCTTTTGTATTGTCTTCTGGAAAGCTCAACTCTTGCCTTTTCTCATCAAAATTCATATAGCATCCCTGATATATGTTTTCTCCAATAAGAAATGCCATAAAGTTCCCTTAAATCTGAGGCAAGCATGGCAAAAAGAAATGTGGGAACAATATAGCTGAGATGATTGACTTAATATACTGTTTGTAATGTTGCTGTGGCTGTGTTGGTCCCAGGATATTAGAGACAAATTCAATGAGGTAATATATTTTATTGGACCAACTTCTGTTGACAAAGAGACAAGCTGTCGAATTTACACAGAACTCTATCCTAAAGAACTGTATCCTGAAGATCTCTGTGTTCAAAGCCCATATAGGTGATAAACAGGCCTTTGATCCTACAGACACCAATTTATATGTATATAATAATGCTTCAGATTTTGCAATTACAAAATTGGCAATTTTCAAGTATTTTGCATAGAAGAATACTTCTAAGCTTTTGGTAGCCAAATGTGTTGTTCACAGACTAAGACCTTGCCATCACACTCTGAAAAGACACAGTATTTAGCCTGAAAAGTATCTTATTATAGAATAATTTGTAGATTTTGTAGATTTGTAGAATAATTTGAAGATTTTAAAGGGTTGGTGCTTCCATAACCACCTCAGTGCCATGTAGGACAAACTAAATATAGCATGAGCAAGTTTTTAGTTCCTTCCAGTGATATTGCATTTTCCTATGATTAAATATCCATATAAAATCCAGAGTAAACATGCATAGTGTTCTAAAAGCCATAGAATAAGACAAAATCATGTCCTGAGAAAACAATGGCCTAGGAACTCAAAGCCTGAACTTGCTCTCACTGAAGTTCATGGAAGTTTTGCAATTGATTGACCCTGATTTTGAAATCTTATTCACGAGTAATTTTTTCTCCATGCAAATAATCAGCAGGACAACTTGTAAAGCATGAATTTGTAGATCAAGCCCTTACAGACAAACTAAAATAGAGGGCCAAAGTTCTGGAAAAGGAAGCAGTGAGGAAATCATAGGTGAGGAGATCAACATAGAAAGAATTTGTGAAAAATGGATTTGATAGCGATTAAGTGCACAAAATCCTCTCATGACGGCACACAAGAAAGCCCAGAGCTACTGGTTTCTGGAGGATAAGATGGTTTGTTCTATATTGTTATAATAGTTACTAACTAGCAGTCTGATCCTCTGAGCACATTCTGCAAGAGCTCAAACACATGCAGCTCTCCTGCACTTTGACAGAAGTTGAGGTCACTCAGCACCAATCTAGGTTAAAGTGTGGGTTACAAGTTGCACAATAATAAATTGCAGCCTATTGAAGGTTGGTGCAAAATGCCACAAATTTCACGCTTTAAAACCTCATTTTAAGGCTAAGCTAATAATGAAGGATCACTAAAGGGAAACATGTTTCAGAGTGCAGTTTCGATGGCAAGTGATTTCACACATTTTTTTTCACGCTTTGTATTTCTCCCTGTGAGCGATACTCAATTGAATAAACTGTCCCTCAGACCAGTGTAAAACATGTTATATGATAATAATACATATGGGAAATTTGCAGTGGATATCAGTCAGCTATAAGACTCAAATGTTAATCTCTTGGGTGTGCCACAGTGCTTTATTACTGAATCTTTATGTTACTGCATAAATATAAAAGCTAATGAAGGTCATTATCTCAGATTAGAGGATATGCCTAACTTATTTGTATGTTATCTATCATTAAAACATTTAGTCAATATACAATGCTGCTGAACATGTCTATAACAAACACACCTACTTTTTTACAGTGAAAGCTAATCAATAACATTTCTAGAAGCATAATTCAATTTGCCTTTTAGAGATGAGGTAGTTTATGAACCATGTGCTACCTGACCCATCCCCTGTTAAACTAAACCCCATGCTCGGATTCTTGCTGGATATCATATTGTACTTTAATATCATGCAGGAGGCAGTTATTCTGAAAATGGCATCTGTCAACAGTCTGATTCCCCCCCCCCCCCCGTGCTAGATGACTTCAACTACTGAGAATCACAGAAGGCAATTTAGATCAGCACTATTGACAAGGTAAATGACCAAAAAAACTATCTTGCTGTCACCATGGTAACAGGGCCCTAGTCTCAGTTTCCCTCTCACAAATGAAATAGATCATGCTCTACAAAAAGAACTCCACCCTGCCCATGGTAAGAAATGTTTGCAGTCCAGTTTAAACAGACAAAATGTGCTCCTAGTCTTCTGGGTCACAGGCTCTCCACTGAGGTCTGTGTAAATATGCACTCAACCCTCTCCTAGAAGCTCCAGGCACAAGCCCCTCAAAAAAAGCGGATGTCCAATCCAGGCCTCAAGCCCACTCTGCTTTCTTGCCCTAGGTGTCTTCCTTCATTTATTCCCATCATGTCTCACCTTCTCTGGGATTCCTAAACAAAAAGCTTAAATAACTCTTCTCCTGGGTTTCTTCTTGAGCCTGCCTAGCTCTCTTAATAATTAATGCCTAGGATCTTGCACTGGACTTCTCTCACTGAAGAGACCAATGGATCCTGTCTTTTCCAGTCTCCTACTCTATAATTGGGTGACCAGAAGTCCCAATTTTATAGGGACAGTCCTGATATTTGGGGCTTTTTCTTATATAGGCTCCTATTACCCCCCAACCCCTGTCCTGATTTTTCACACTTGCTGTCTGGTCATCCTACTTTGAAGAGACCCATAACTTGCACTTACAAGGAGCAGGAGAGACCCACAACCTTCCTTCCCAAGCACTCTCTATACAAGCAAACGGAATTTTATATACAAATGTCCTTTTTCCTATCATTTCTTGCAATTCTCTGCTGCTTCTGGTTTCTCTCAACTGCAAGTTTTCAAATGCTACTGTTCTGGTCTGAACCAAAACCAGAGCTATGCTGGGGCCTGTAGTCTGTCTTAAAGGGCTAGCAGGGTTTGGCTACATTCCTGTTATTTACATACCTCTGAAAATTATTTGCTGATAGTAACATAATTTTCTACCAACACATTTCTGTTGTAATTGTTTGCTTGGGATGCAGTTCCTCATGTCTATTCCAATAAACAAAATATGAGGAAACTTTTGAGTTATGAGATCAAATTCCACATCAGGATTCTGGTGTTTTGCTCACAACTGATTCATGTAGGCACCAGAACTCTGAAATGAAATTTTAGCTCCATATAACTCATAGTCACATGCTAACTAATGTATATTAGTGATAACACCAATGGAAGACAACATGCTGTACACTCAAAACATGTACTTTGTAATAATGAAGCCTGCATTAGAGACCCTATAAAAAGTAACATCCATATGTTCAGCCAAAATTGAATGTTATCTTCTCATTGATTTTTTTCTCAATTGTGAAAAGCACATTTACAAACGTTAAGACAGCAAAACAACATTTTATCTTTCTCAGAAATTGCAGAGGCAGCAGACAAGATAAATGTCAGATGGTGAACAGGACTTAAAATGTCTACCTTCATAAATCAAATTTGGCTATTACTTGGCTTAAACTCTGTCTATACATTCTTGTCTAATTGTTAAGAATGTGGTTGATCTCATTAAACAAATTCTGCACTTGCTAATGGAACAGACCTAGTAAAAGAATAGATTTTTAAGGCATAAAGGCAATCATATACAGAAATACCATGAAACAGGCTACCAAACAATCCTAGAAATAATAGTGCAAATGTTAGAGACCTTAAAAAGGTAACATTGATGGTTAACAGATGAAAAAAATGGGCCAGATATTTTTTTCTGAAAAACATTCACAAGTCCTCTTGATCTTAGTACCTCTTGAAATATTGTTTACACAGACAAAGGATCGCTTTATTACTGTTATAGTGCTGGCAGTGATTTTTTTCTCGCCTTACCAGTTTTACCCTCTGGGGCTTGATTATGCTATCACACCAATGTAAGCCAGGAGTGACTCCACTGAAGTCAATGACATTTCACTGGTGTAATACCAGTATAAATGACCTTAGAAGCAGGGACATTGACTTTGTTTGCATGGCAACTGATTTAATAGGTGTAAAGGAGAACAAAATCAGGCCCCATATATATTTGCTGATGTCCTTTCTCATAAAAATCTTGTTATGGATATGTATTACTTGCAGGTTCTTAAAGAAGCAATTCCAATAACCTCTGTTATATCTTTAGAAACATCCCAGCTAAATAAGAAAGGTTCACGGGCTAATCAGAAAAGATCAATACAAATATATGTTGGGGAAGGAAAAGAAAATCATAGGAAAAGCTGAAGAAATGAAAGTTTCTGGAAGCAAATATATTCTAGGGGCAGGAGTAAAAAGTAAACTGGGGCATAGCAGGGGTTAGAAAATGAGTTTTCAAAATTGTCAGAGGATGCACATTACAAGCATAAAACTGTGTACAAGCATGACTGTCTGATATGCTTAGGGATCTTAGTGTACTAACATGCTTTTAATGGTAGTACAGTTTTATAAGTCACAGGGCATCGTGTTGTAGCTTAGGGTGAAGACATCATTGGTCTATTGAAACTCAGCAGGAGACCTTTATATTGAACAACAGCATATAAAAATCCCTCATCATAAAATTCAGAGAACTTAGATTGCTCCTCTTACCCTACCTCAACTAATTTTATATGTGAAGCATGCTTTCACAGCAGCTTGGTTTTTCCCATGGAATCTAGATGTCATCCTATAGAATGGGCTTATGGGACCGGTTTAGCTTTTGCTTCTCTCTTCTCCATGGTACAGAAGTACTTTATTCATGTGGGCACTCATTATATTCTCCCCCATGCTATAAGTTCGCTTTTCAATAAGTGTCCCTTACTGTGAACCAATGTTCTTCAGCTTTCATTTTACACCTCACCCATCTGCTTCACCTTTCTCTAGGAAGTATAGTGACATTGGTACTATAATTTGTGTGCCAGTGTAGACTGATGCTACTGCTTGATGCTGGTACATTTACAATGGGTGGAAAGTGAATGACTGACATGACTCAACTCTACTTTTCTTGCAGAGAGATTTCAAAATGGCATTGACTATCAAACCTATCCTACTGTCAGCAGCCACTTGCTAGCATGTTATTTTTATTTCTAATACCGATCAGTCTGTTTACAGTGTGTGCACTTACATATTACAAACAGAAATGGATTTCTCAGAGAAAAGAATTGATGTGACTAAATAGAGAAATTGTCGTTTGTATCCTGCAGCATAATTAGTGGTAGCATAGCTGTTATTAGAGTTGGCTAAATAATTAGTAAAAATAATAAATAAAATCTTCATTTGTGACTATTTCGGTATATAAAAGTTCCAAGTTCAGCTTGCTCTGATTTGAGCCATCAGTTTATTCACTGAGTATTTGGATGGTCAACATTTATTCAAGAAAAGGACAGAGGCCTCTGGGATTCCCACAGATGGTGGAGAGGAGAGGAGAGAACACGGAAGGAAACAGAATCACCAGAGAGGCAGGTAAAAAAATCAAAAGGACGATGTCATGAAAGCTAAGGGAGATCAAGATTACATTAATGGAGCATGATCTAAGTGTCGAAAGCACTAGAGATGTGATCAGGGATGGTCGTGGTTAGAGACAGGACATTGGGCAGGAAAGGCCAGGGCTCTGAGGTGCACAGACATTCTCTCTAGCAGGTGCTTGGTTGACTGTTCTTGCTCTTGTGCTCGGGGTCTAACTGATCACCATATGAGGAGTCAGGAAGGAATTTTCCCTCAGTCAGATTGGGAGTGACCTTGGTGGTGGGTTTTGTTTTTTGCCTTCCTTGGCAGCATGTGGGTGTAGTTACTTGCCAGGATTATCTGAGTATATCTGACAATTTCCCTGCCATTGCAAGGTCTTGGGCACCGATACACCTTAGTCCCTCCTATTCTCTACCTCTGGCATGTACTGGGTCTGAAAATCCAGTTTACATGGGATTGATTCTACCTGGGCCGGTTACACTGACTTTAGAGTAGAATAAGCCAAATGTAGGGCTCAGAACAACCAAACAGGAGATTGTGGCCCTGTTCCTCTTACTTCCCACAGAGGGATTCAGGCAGAGACTCATCAAACGCTAATGTGTTTCCCACTTCTCCTCCCCACTTATTGTTAAGTTGTTGAGAAGTTATCATCTAGGAGCACTGTTTAAACATATGTTTTCTGTATAAAAGCTTGTTTCGAAGCTCTGATCCATGCCTTTAAAATAGAGCATGTGAAGTGTGGGCTAAGCTATCCAGGGAGGAAAAACTGCAATAAATAAATAAATCCAATCAATCAATCAACCAAATCCTTATATGGTCTGGAAGCAAAAATGTCAAGACAGTGAAAATAGATGTTGAGGTACAGTTAAAAACCCAACAACCAGAGACTAGAGAGTTAGAACACATTTTATTATGGATGGGAAACATTGTAATTTAACCCAGGGGGAGAAAACACAGGAAAATAATAATGCTCAGGTGATTTCTTACAATCAATATGCCCTTAAATATTTGTAGAGGACATAGCCAAAGAGATCATACAAGTTGTTGTTACATAAAATGGCACAGGAACAAGCAATATACCTGACACAATCAATAGTTGTAATTATCTTGAAGCATTTTCCAGAAGAGTCACACACATGACTATTTGCCCCGTGTAACTAAAGTAACTCTCTTTTCCACTGTACATGGCAAAAGAGTAGAAGGGGTTTGGAATGGCTGGAAATAAATTTGTGGGAACTGAAAATGACTATGAGGGAATTGGAAGGTATCAAATCATAGTTTGTTTGCATTTCTCTCTCCTTTATAGTAGAAAACCTGTTAGTGCATCAGAAATTAAGAAGCTAAAAGAGATTGCTGTTTGCATCATGAGGAAATGCTTTGTTTTGCAGATATCTAAGTGGAAGATAGACATATGCCACATTATGCTCATTATTTGCCTTCAGAAAGATTTGAGTTTAAAAATATAACCTGACAATGCTTCAGGATTAAATCCTGAAAAAGGCAAGATAAATGGCAGGACTTGATGACAAAGTCTGATTTAAAGAACTATTTTAAAAATATGACAGTGTCAAGGTATCTGTTCCATGCTAGGGTTTTCTTTTAATTATTTTCTCTCCCATGTAGAATTAATCCTATGGTAAAAGCTGAAAACAAATGTGTTCATTCTACCCATTTTGTTTCCTCCATTGTGTATGCACACACATGCGGACACATAAAATGGAGGACAAAAAAGTTGAATCTGATAAATGCTGGGCCTGATCTTGTGAGGGAGAGTACACAATCAAGTAGTACTAAGAACCATCACACTCACACTCTCACTCTCTCTCTCTCTCACACACACACACACACAGAGTTTGAATCAGTGATAGCTGATAGCACTTAGCAGCACTTGATTGGGCCTGATTTCTCAGGCAGAGAGCCAATGTTGACCAGACTCAAGGGTGATTTATTTTTCTTCTTTCATCAGTTTACTATTAAGTCTTTGTGACTAAAATATACTCCTTAATTAAGGTCTAAGAACACTCTGAAAACACTTATGCACATGATGATAGGTTTCAGAGTGGTAGCCGTGTTAGTCTGTATCAGCAAAAAAAACAAGGAATACTTGTGGCACCTTAGAGACTAACAAATTTATTTGTGCATAAGCTTTCGTGGGCTAAAACCCACTTCATCGGATACATGCAGTGGAAAATATAGTAGGAAGATATATATATATATACACACACAGAGACCATGAAAAAATGGGTGTTGCCATATCAACTGTAAATGGGTCATTACACAAAGTAAAAACTATTTCCCCATGCTAATTTCCCCCCTACTGTTACTCACACCTTCTTGACAACTGTTTGAAATGGGCCATCCTGATTATCACTACAAAAGTTTTTTTTTTCTCCTGCTGATAATAGCCCACCTTAAGTGATTAGTTTCATTACAGTTGGTATGGCAACACCCATCTTTTCATGTTCTCTGTGTATATATATCTTCCTACTGTATTTTCCACTGCATGCATCCAATGAAGTGGGTTTTAGCCCATGAAAGCTTATGCACAAATAAATGTTGTTGTCTCTAAGGTGCCACAAATACTCCTCATTTTTTATGCTCATGAGCAACTTTACCCACATCAGCGAATTCTGTGGGACTCTTCATTGTATGTACAAGGTTACTTTCATGTGTAAGTGCCTACAATACCAGAGCCAAGAGCCAGTCTCTGAATAGGGACTTGGAGCTGGATATTTAAGCCAGAGTTCAGCACAGCATGTATGCACGTACTGAGTGCTTTGACAAACTGGATTCTTTGCTGTGCAAAAAGATTATATAAATATATATATATAAATGGAAAATGTCACATCTAGGAAGTGCTTTCATATAGTAAGACTGCAATTAAAGTGGGATATAATTTTTAAAAATTCACATGATTGTGTCAGCAGTAAGCCTTGCTGTAAAAAGCTAACAGGCTCTTTTTCTTAAGGAAAGTTTCATTAAAGGAAGAAAGATGGGTAAATAACCTAAGAAGCAGCATAAAGCTTGTCAATACTCGCATCAAAAACCTCATCAAGACAAATATTAAATCAGTTAAAAATCAAACTATCAAGCAGTCTAAGAAAATGAGCATCATTTAACAGTGTTCATGGTAACTTCCCTGACCACCTGGGAGACTAAAATGTCTTTAAAAGAAAAGGAATGGTGCTTTTAGGCTAATTGAACCAATAATCAAAGTTTGTCTTTCTAACTCCTGGACTATGCAGTCAATTACTAAAATAAATTTGACAGCAGACAGATAATTGTATGCAATTACTCTGTAAAGACTTGATAATTTTGGCAAGAATTAATCTGCATTTTCCATTGAAGTGAAATATACCAATTTTTAGTGGGTTATCATCTTGATTATAAGAAGAAAGATTCAACTATGTCTTGTCAAGCTGTCTAGAACCTGAAAATACAGTGTGGGTTGAAAACGGGCTGATGAAATGAGACAAAGTTTAAAGTTTCTTTTCCTTGGCTGGGAAGTTAAATTAGAGATGTGAGAGCCTTTTAGCATTCAGCAAGCACTGCTGTCTGAGAGCAGAGCTGTTCAAAAGCTATTTAAATATGTAGAGACACTAGCAAAAGTATATATATTTAATGTGTTTTGCAAAATTTGAGTCATATTGTGTACCCCTCGCTATCATTGGCAATATTTTCTAGCCCAAGCATTCAGCAATCATGAGTCAGGCCCCTCTAAATCATGAGATTTTTAAAAAAAAAATTAGTTTTGGGTTCTTTCATATGCCTTCCAGTTTGAGCCTTTAGAGTTCATACTTTCAGTGTTTTCTCTGAAGTCATGAGGGAGATTTTTTTTTCTTTTTAGTATGAAATCTGAAAGTCTCATGAAATCATAAGACTCAAGAAGCTGGGGATTTATGGAAACCAATGAATATTGCAATATTTGTGATAAAACTCTGAGTATTGGCAACAATGCACTGGTGAACCATTACTCACATGAGTAGTGCCACTGACGTAAGTTTAAGGGAGAATAAAGGTATACATTGGTCTAAGATGCACTTTGAGGGGGCCAGAAAAAGATGTAAGCCACAGAAAATTAAAGTCCCTTTAGAAGCAATAGTGACAGTGTCAGGGCTAGGAGTTGTACCGTGATTGCAAGTAACCAGCGATAGAGGAGGGGAAAGCTGTTAAATCAATTTTTGCCAGTGTTTCTATGTTGTTACACATTATATGAAATAGTGTGTAAAATTATGTGATTTCACTGCACTTTAGGTTGATTTACTTACTTAATGGCATCTCAGTTCCATGCTGAGTTTCACTGAATTTAATGTGTTTATTAGAAAATTAGCTAACACTCATGCTTTTTTGTAAATTACTACCACATTGTCAGTTTAAATAGCTTAGTGATTTTTATATATTACACACAGTTTTATAAACTGCTGGTCAGAGAAAAATAAATGCACAGAATGACTATCTGAAGTAACTTCCCCAAAAAGGATCAAGCAATTGTTATACAATTGTTTATTTGACACTGTATTAGCACTTATTTAACAAATCATCATAAAAATAATTCACTCTAAAACAGAAGTAACATCTTTAGATACCATGTGCCCAACCAGAGATGCAGTGTGATGCATGTTCCAATGAATTTAATTGTGCAACAGAGAGTGCTACAAACAATTAAAAGGGTATCCATGAGCCCTGCAATAGCACCAGGTCCCACAGAGAGACAATTCTTTGTGATGAGTGGGAATAAAGAAGGACTGCATCTAATGGAGGTTGCCACCAGAGCCACATCTTTCATCCTAGATTCTGTAGAACTTTTAAGTACCAGAGCATTAAGATGGGTTTCAGAGTAGCAGCCGTGTTAGTCTGTATCTGCAAAAAGAAAAGGAGTACTTGTGGCACCTTAGAGACTAACAAATTTATTTGAGCATAAGCTTTCGTGAGCTACAACTCACTTCATCGGATGCATTCAGTGGAAAATACAGTGGGGAGATTTATATACACAGAGAACATGAAACAATGGGTGTTACCATACACACTATAACAAGAGTGATCAGGTAAGGTGAGCTATTACCAGCAGGAGAGCAGGGGTGGGGGAAAGCTTTTGTAGTGATAATCAAGGTGGGCCATTTCCAGCAGTTGACAAGAACCTCTGAGGAACAGCGCAGGGGAGGGGTGGGAATAAACATGGGGAAATAGTTTTACTTTGTGTAATGACCCATCCACTCCCAGTCTTTATTCAAGCCTAAATTAATTGTATCCAGTTTTCAAATTAATTCCAATTCAGCAGTCTCTCATTGGAGTCTGTTTCTGAAGATTTTTGTTGAAGAATTGCCACTTCTAGGTCTGTAATCGAGTGACCAAAGAGATTGAAGCGTTCTCCGACTCATTTTTGAATGTTATAATTCTTGACGTCTGATTTGTGTCCATTTATTCTTTTACGTAGAGACTGTCCAGTTTGGCCAATGTACATGGCAAAGGGGCATTGCTGATACATGACGGCATATATCACATTGGTAGATGTGCGGGTGAACGAGCCTCTGATAGTGCGGATGATGTGATTAGGCCCTATGATGGTGTGTCCTAATAGATATGTGGACACAGTTGGCAATGGGCTTTGTTGCAAGGATAGGTTCCTGGGTTAGTGGTTCTGTTGTGTAGTGTGTGGTTGCTGGTGAGTATTTGCTTCAGGTTGGGGGACTGTCTGTAAGCAAGGACTGGCCTGTCTCCCAAGATCTGTGAGAGTGATGGGTCGTCCTTCAGGATAGGTTGTAGATCCTTGATGATGTGTTGGAGAGGTTTTAGTTGAGGGCTGAAGGTGATGGCTAGTGGCGTTCTGTTATTTTCTTTGTTGGGCCTTTGTAGATAACTTTTGGGTACTCTTCTGGCTCTGTCAATCTGTTTCTTCACTTCAGCAGGTGGGTATTGTAGTTGTAAGAACACTTGATAGAGATCTTGTAGGTGTTTGTCTCTGTCTGAGAGGTTGGAACAAATGCGGTTGTATTGTAGGGCTTGAGATGGTTCACAACTTAGTGTAGAAGGAAGGTTATCATGGCCCAGCCACTATTTCTTGACTAAAGAGACAGGGAGAATAGATCCAACTATTCAAATAGATAAAAACTCACTTGGGATCTCCTCTATTATTTTGGATGAAGTTTAAATGTATGAGGTTCAGCTTCTTCAAAAACAAAAAATCACACACTCCACCAGAAGAAAAGGTGGAGAGGTAATTAACCATGGTTATTCTTGCTCACATGCATAGGATTAAACTGATCACCAAATCAGGACTCAGGAGGGAATCTCCTGCATTGGCAGGGCCAGTGGTGGTGGGGATTCTTCTCAACTTCCCTGGAAGAATGAGCTCGAGTTAGAGTTGTGCCAAATATTCAGCCTTGAGCTGAAGAGTCTGAAGTGGCTCTTTATTTGTGGATGTTCTCTCAAAGCGAGGTCACATGAAGCGTCTCCTGTGTTCCTGTTAGGCTTGTCTCCCACCATGGAGACAAGAGTTTGGGTTTGATAGAGGGCATTTTGCTTAGGTAAGTTCTCCCATTCAGATAGACATTTTATCCCAGTCTGTCTCCCTCTTCTGAAACTATTTTTACTTGTACATATTCATTATCCCAAAGTTGAATTAGCAACCGATTCTATCACCTTAACCGGACAGTAGATGCACAAACTCTGGACGGACAGCCCATTCCCTGCTGGGAGTCATGTCCTGAACACCTGCATTGAATGGTGAGTGGTTTAGAGTGGCCACTCCAGAACTGGTCAGGACCCAGCATATCTAGCAATAATGGGTTTAGCTAGGCAGCCTATATTGTAAATAGCAATGTAACAGGTTATTCCAACAGCAGCAAATCCTTTTGGTGCATTTAGCACTGGCAATTTCTCCACTCCTGGTTATACCCTAAGCAGCAAAGAAAATGAAGACAAAGAAGAAAGGTACTTTCAGTGGCACTTCTGGCTTAGACATCTCAAAAATTCAGGTAAACCACTTAATGTGTCAGTCAAGAACAACCCACATGAATTCTGCATGCAGACAATCTAGTGGTACACAGCACACCAGGAGACAGCAATGATACGCAGCATGCTAGGAAAAAACTTAATTTGTTTATTCAGTTTATTGTGAATTTGTTTATTCAGTTAATTTTAACCAAGCAATGGATAGCTAAAGTAGGTAACAGCTCAGTTAATTGTCAGCAAAGAAGGGTAAGATGGTGATTGTAAAATGTCCCTTTAAAAAACTAGCAAAGTACAGTATATTCCCTACCGCCGTGTCTGTTCAGTGCACCAACGAATAGATGTGTTTGAAATGTTGATTTATAAACTGATTTTGCTTTATCATAATCTCAGCTTGTGAGACTGGAGCAGGTGATGTGGTCTAAACCATAAAACATAAATAATTAGGATTTACTGTTTACATTGCGGTAGTGCCCACTGTGCTGAGCGCTACACAGACATAAGGGAAGACACACAGGAGGAGGAGGAGGAGAAGAAAGGATATGAAGTGCAGAAAACAAAGTGGCCTGGATGGTGATAGGCACAAATCTTGATACTTCTTATTCAATATATATGACTTTTGTGGGATGGGGTAAGTAGCACTCATATAGTTCTGACATGGGAGAGAGGAATGATAGGAAGGAGATTCTAGAGTAAGTCACAAAAAAGAACAGGGAAGATGTTGGGGAGGGAGGTAAGCACTGTATAGATGGGGAAGAACCAAAATAGACTGAGAGAATGAGGCTGGACAACTGAAGGGGTGTGGTGGTGGTAAAGCAGTGGGATGGAATGGGACAAGCCACCAATGACAATTCAGCAAATGAGGAAAAACTTATTGAGAACTTCAGTTTCAGAATAAAGGGGAAGGGGAGCATTATTCAGGTTTTCCATAAGGGAGAGGGAGAAGGAAGGGCTGGACAGCCCTGACTCACTGGGGCTGCTGCATCTCGAAAGTAACAGACACTTCATTTAAGTTGTGAATCTGGAGATAACGTGAAGTATATGGGATCTCAGTTAGCAACTATAGAAATATCTTTACTTCAGAATAGCTAATGATTTTGACTCCACAGCACCTTCTAAAACTATGAAGAATTTGTGAGCCAGTGAGCTCAGTATGTAATGAAGAGGAGGAAGTGGAGGTTACAAGCAACAGAGGGAGGGGACTTATCATTGAGGGTCCCTGTTAACTCAGACAGTGCCCCACTGAGTACAGTGGAACTGGCAGCTAAAGAATCAGCCAAGAGGAGAACTCCTGATGTGCAGTCAATAGGAGAGAACAGAAATTCATCAGCAGTGTGGAGGAGGCATTAAGGGCTATTTTGGTGATACAGAGGTGTGGGATGGAATAAGAAGTGATTGGAGGTATTGTTTCAAAGGGGAGGTGATTCAAGAGACACAGAACTTCCAATTATACTCAGTGGGTTCTAGAGACAGACAATAAGCACATCATTATGGACTTCCTTAACTGAACAGCAGATTAGTATCCAGCAGAAGCAAAACTGATTTGGAATCATTTGTAGTAAAGGCCCATTTGCCATCATAGGAGTCCTGGGAAAATTGGCTGTTATTGTTCGATAAATGGTTCTCTGCGAAAATCTCTAAGAAAAGATGTTTTTGTTTTTCTTTATGCACAATTAAAAACAATGCACAATACAAACTCTACAAATCTCTGACCACCAGAAAACATTGATGGTCCTGGAATAGTCTTCTAATTGCCTTTCCTTATTAAGAACTAAATTAGATACCTGAGGGATGCATAGTTTTTTCTCTTTGTATGAAGTGAATAATCTCTAACCACAGTGAATTAAATTTAATTTCTCCATAATTTGGAATACCAGCTGCTAATGAAAAGCTGTTTCAGCCATCTCTAAATTAAACTCTGATTACCAGTGCAATCCTATATCTTCATCTCTTCAAAATCAGCATAGTAAGAGTGAAACATGAGAGAATGTTTTTGTCTCCAATCCAACTCTGCAACTATGTAAAACTCCATTGATTTCAACGGGGCCTGTTTTCCTGGAGACACCAACAGAATCAGGGCCTTCCTTTCAATGACATGGATTTATATTTCTTGGGGGGTGAGGGGGTAAATGGGATTAGGTACAGATTTATTTAATTGGAACCAGAGTCTGGGTTAGTTCTACTGAGAATTTTTCCCCACCCAAGGTTTGGAGAGACCTGAATATGGGTTATTACATATATGCTTGAGTGAATATTTCTGTGTTACATCACTTTAGAAAGGTGAGAATTAGCCTTATTATCCCATATTCACATGTGGGGAAACTGGGGCACAAAGAGGCAAAGTAATTTGCAAGGCAACAGCAGAGCAGGGAATAGAACCCAGGTCTCCTACCACCTCGTGTTCTAGCCTACTGAATTGCAGTTTCCAAATGGGAGGAGGGAAGTGTATTTGGAAGCCAGTTCTGGAATACTATTACCATTTTTTTTTCTGTGAAGCGAATAATAAGGTAGATTTATTCTAGAACATTTAGCAATCCACTACTGATAATTAGGACCAAATCCTGCACTCCTTATTCAGACCTTACTCCACCATGGGTTTTGGCCCATACGGGATTTGGCCCCTAGAAATCAGCTGATAATTACATGACTACTGTTCCATATGCACTGCATGATTTCACTGATGGCTGATGCAACATGTCCTATGGAATGATAGAAAGTAGTTGCCGCTATGGCAATTTATACCATAGTGGGATGTGTGACATCACAGTGTCCTTATCCACTCTTGTTTCTTACTACATCACTTCACTTCCTTCCATGCTGGTAATGATGCCAACCTCAACCACACATTTGTCCCTTTCTCCGTCTTACACTTTCTCCTCTGCTCTGCCTGTCACCTACGGAATGACCACCCTCAAATAGTCATCCTTTCCTCTTTCAGATCCCTTCTCAAGACCCACTTCTGCTGTGATTCTACAAGAAACCAACTACCTAGTGAGTATTTGGTTTGTGGGGCAAGGGTGAGAAAGTCAGTGTCAGCTGATATGAATTTTAAATGATTAAGAACTATCAGGTTCTTCTTCTATTATTATTGTTACCCTTGTCCTCCGTCCCCTGCTCCTCCTATTGTTAGTTAAACCAACTTGCAGTATCTTGTTTTTGGTTGTAAGTTCTTTGGGACAGAGACTGTATATTTCTATATCAACTAGCACAACAGGGCTATGATCCTGATTGAGGACTTGGGGAGTTACCACAACAGCCATAAATGATAAAACAGCAATAATGTTTTTCGTGAAATGTTACATGGTGCAGTAGTTCAACCTAACCACAATGGAAGCACTAGTAATTCTCCTTACTGACCCTGTATTAGTTCCTGTTATGTAAGTTACAGGAGTCATCACTGCACATATGAAGAGACAAGGTAAAATTTTCAAAAGCCTCCAACTGACTTAGCAGTCTAAGTCCCTGTGATGGGGGACAACCATCTCCTGAGTGCCTCATAGCAGCTGGGTGTGGTGCTGCAATCTTTCTCCTGTTCCTGGCACCCCTGTAGTTGCCAACATCAATAGGCAGGTTTTCAGTGGCTCAACCCTCCAGCCAAGTCACAGAGTCAATATGAACTACTTCCAGGGTAGCAAAGAAGTCACCAAACTGTCCAAATCAGCATCTTCAGCCCCGTGTCTGGGCCCTTCAAATCTAGCCCTTCACTAAGGCCTGTAAAGGAGCCTTGTTTTCTAATTTGAGCTTAGGCCACATCACCAGTGGGAGACCCACTTCCCCAGGTCCACTCAGTAATCTAGGTTCCACGCGAGAGACCCTATATACAGTAGCCAATATTGCTTCCTTTAATTAGTTGCTGCTGTTTTCCCTGGGCTTCTTTCTATTTGGTCCTTTTATCTCCTCACATCAGCTGAGGATTACAGTTCTCAGGTCCTCTCTCCCAGGTCCAGTAAATGCAGCCTTTCTAGGCAGCCTGGGGGATTCACCTTTGCCACTCTGGGTCACAAAGGCCTGGTACATCCCATCACAGGTCCACTCACTTTTAATTGGCCTAAGATCTCCTGGGTCACGTAAGGGGTTTTCGCAAAAAGAAAAGGAGTACGTGTGGCACCTTAGAGACTAACAAATTTATTAGAGCATAAGCTTTCGTGAGCTACAGCTCACTTCATCGGATGCATCCGATGAAGTGAGCTGTAGCTCACGAAAGCTTATGCTCTAATAAATTTGTTAGTCTCTAAGGTGCCACACGTACTCCTTTTCTTTTTGCGAATACAGACTAACACGGCTGCTACTCTGAAACCTGTAAGGGGTTTTGAAATTCTTACTCGTACCTCTTATACTATAGGCACTATTATGAATCAAACCAGTCCCAAAATAGAAACATCACATAATAAAGCACACTTTAAACCAGCCTCAACATTTACTCCAGGGAGCATTCTGTGCCAAAAAATTAAAAATTCTGCACATATTTTAAAATTTTGCAAAATTCTGCAAATTTTGTTGAAATAACACTGCATAATCACACCAGTTTCAATTATTTTGGTAAATTATTTCAAAATACTTGTCAGCAAGTATGTCTGTAACAATACAGACACACACAAAAATTCCCCCAGGAGTAGTGAGTTAAAGAAACCCCTGTGACAACCCTGTTCCTATTTCTCTGCCCCCTTCACACACACCCCTGAGCCCAGCCGGGAAGCCAGACACCCACAACCCCTCTCCTCCAGAGCCCAGCCACGCCCCCACCAGCCCAGATAACCTGCCCCAGCCCCAGAGTCCAGCTATGGGACTCCCCCTTGCTCAGACCCTCCCCTCATCCCCCAGAGTCCTGGGATCCAGAGGAAGAAACAGCCTGCTGCTCAGTCCCATGGAGTTTTCTATGCACCACCCTCTTCTTCCCTCAGTGCATGCTGGGAACTGCAGCTGCCAGAAACCCTATAGATCCCTCTCCCTCCCCCAACAGTGTCTTCTATGTGCAAGCTGGGCTCTGCTGGGTCCAGTGGCCCCTAGTGGTGGCTAGCAGGCCTGCAGATCATTTCTGTGGGGGAAAGGAAATTCTGTGTGCATGTTAATTTCTGCAAAATTCTGCATTGCACAGTGGCGCAGAACTCCCCAGGAGTTAACATTACAGATCTCCATTTAAATCGATTGATGGAGGCAGGGTGAGTTTAAAAGCTTATGCAAACTATCTGAACCTAGCACGCCACTAATCCACACTTTCCTCTGCCCCACACAATTTTCCTTCCCCCTTATCTGGCATTGTTTCTTGCTGGGAAGGATAGAGTGACCTACTACACCCCTCTTGTTGTTGGCAGCTCCTCCGTGGAGCCATAAGGATGGATGTGTATTTGGCACAGTTCATGGAATCCTCTGACACCTGTACCCTCTGCAATGAGAGGGAGACCCTGGCACAGATCTATGTAGAGTATACAAGGCTGCAGCCCTCTTTCTGGCTCCTCTAGACCCTCTTATTGAAGTTCCATCTGCACTTCTCCCTGAACCTTTCCATTTAAACACATCTGTGGCCCCCACAAAGTCACAAAACCTCCACATCAGCCTCCTCTGGAGCTGGTTAAGACAATCATACACCACACCAGGAGGAGGAAGCTAGACAGGGGGGTGCTCTGTGACTGTGGGGCCTCTTTCCTGTCCCACATTAAATCACTCCCAAGCAGCGTTCCCCAGGGTGCTGTCCACTGACACCTTGGACGCCTTTGAGGAATATGGATGCTATGAGGGATTCTTTGCTCAGGTCCCAATCTAGTTCCCTGATGTTTAACCTTTGACCTCACACGTGTTCCTATTTTTTTCATTTGTTACCCCAAGTATTCATTTTGGGCCTGGATTCAGTGGTTCCTTCCTATCAGTTGAGAAGGCCTAGACCTACCCCTCCCAGTATATGCATTAGGTAAACCCTGCTGCTATCTTTGGTGTATCTTGCTGTCATAAATGTACAGGGAAGGGTAACCACCTTCCTGTATACAGTACTATAAAATCCCTCCTGGCTTGAGGCAAAATCCTCTTACCTGTAAAGAGTTAAGAAGTTCAAGTAACCTGGCTGGCACCTGACCCAAACGACCAATAAGGGGACAAGATACTTTCAAATTTGGGTGGGGGTGGGTGGGGGAGAAAGGCTTTGTTTGTCTGTTCCATGTGGCTTTTTCCGGAGACAGAACAAGGAAGCAAGCAATCCAACTCCTATAGAGTTAGTAAGTATTTAGCAAGAAAATGCATTAGATTATCTTTTGTTTTGGCTTGTGTTTCTCTCTGTGCTGAGGGGAATGTGTATTCCTGTTTTTTTTCTTTTTGTAACTTTAAGGTTTTGCCTAAAGGGAAATTCTCTGTGTTTTGAATCTAATTGCCCTGTGAGATTATCTCCCATTCTAATTTCACAGAGGTGCTTCTTTTGCCCTTTTTTCCTTCTAATAAAGTTCTGGGATTTTTTTAAGAATCTGATTGGGTTTTTTTTAGTGTCCTGAAAAACCCAAGGCTGGTCTGTGCTCATCTTGTTTATTCTCAAGCCTCCCCAGAAAAGGGGGGGTTAGGGCTTGGGGGGATATTTTGGGGGAATAGGACTCCAAGTGGTCCTTTCCCTGATTCTTTGTTAAATCACTTGGTGGTGGCAGCATTTACCTAATCCAAGGTACAAGGGAGAATTTGAGCCTGGGGGAAGTTTTAACCTAAGCTGGTAGAAATAAGCTTAGGGGGTCTTCCAGGTGGGTCCGCACATCTGTACCCTAAAGTTCAGAGTAGGGAGGGAACCCTGACACTTGCCCATCTCCAGTATTTCTTGGGAGCTGCCAAGGAAAACCTCTCAAATCTGAATGGTCTTTAAGAGGCTGAAGGGAATGGACCCCATCCTGACAGAGAAGCAAGGAACAGCATTGAGTCCATGTATTGATTATAGAGCAGCTCCTAGATAGCACACAATGTGCATCTGCAAAAATGAGTCAAAATGACTTCTGCTGGCTTTCCTGATCACATGGGTTGGGCTCAACCAATAAGGGAATCAGGACCAACACAACCTCATTTGATTCATGTGACCAAGAGCAACTGACCCAGCTTGAAATTCAGGAGTAGCCCCAAAGTTTGTTAAAATAAGTATTGCACATGCACTCTTCCTAACAGCTGAAGCAGGAAGAATGTCCCAGTGGCTAGGGACCTAGTCTAGCACTCAGGAGAGCCAGGTGCAACTTTCTGCTCTGCCACAGCCTTCCTGTTTGACTTTAGATGAGTCACACAGGGTGAGATACACAACAGCACCTCTCAGCCTAGAAAACTACTGGGATTCACAAAGCCTGAGTTAGATACCTAGGCTCTCTTCAACAAATGGAGGGTGCATAAAATGGATTCACAAAAGCCAGCACACTTGGCCACTCCCCACCTAGGCTAGCCAATAGGACAGGTTTTTCCTACATCTTGTCCCTTTCAGAGAGTTTGGCACCTATCTCTGCTTGGATTTTCAGCTGTGAATGCTCCAGTGGATACCAGTAACTAAGGTGTTTATTACAAGAAGCTTGAAAAGGGGATAGAGGAGGATCTCCCTAATAACATTTAGACCAGTAGTTGGTCAAGTCCCATCCTCCACCTGATGGGTAGAAGAGATCTGAATAGGGCTTGGACACTTCTCAGGGTAGTAACTTAATCACTGAGCAATAGGATAGTCTGATGTGGGGTTCCCTCAGTCTCTCCTGTTGAATCTGTTCTACTTTGGATTAAAAAATTAAAGAGTTATTGGGTCAGACAGAAAGCAAACATGAGAATGACTCGTCTGGTGGTTACATCATTTACCCAGGTTGTGGGAGCCCCAAGATCCAGTCCTCCTGCTCCAATGAAACTTTCATTATTAATCCAAAATGAAACAGCTTCAACTGGAGAAATTGAAGTTGCCCCACTTGAGAATAGCTCAGTGCTTGTGGCACTCATCTGAGAGGTGACAGATTCCTGTTCAACTCCCTTATCCCCCACAAATTATAAAATAGCTCCCTTTTGGTTATAACAAATTGTTTCACATATTCTGCCCCACTCTGCTGTCACTGCCTGCCTTGTCACCATCATCTTCTGAGGTACCGGGTAGGTAGACAACATAAATACAATGGTGCAACAATTGTATAATGATTGCTGTGTAACATAATGCAATGCAAGAAATGTAAACTTTACAGACTAGTTTTTAACAAAAGTGAAAACTTTCCCAGTCCTGTGGCTAGACAGTGACAGTACATCCTGTGAGCCTGTGCTTTCATCTCAGCAATAAAAAAAGGGGGGGGGGAATAACAGGAGTTAAAAGCTAGAAGACAGGAAGATACTACAACCAGTTACAAAATGGCCACTAGAGGACTGCTGGGCTCTAAAACTTTAAAATGCCATCTCCAGAAAGGCACACTGGGGAAAAAAAAGTTTCTATATGAAGGATACTGGGGAGAGCTAGTAAAGGTAAGCAAGTCCCTGTGGGAGGTACAGATTGCTTCTGTGTTCTGCATATCAGCACTATATCACACCATCTGCATTATAGAACAGCCACTCTGAATACATGATAATGGCATCAAAGGGAGAACAATAAAGCTCTTTTTGTCTGACTGCGTCACTGCAGAGCTAACAGGTTAACATTTTCTATGGTGTTGTGAGAGTGACATGTAATCCATCTCATGAGCACTGGTCCATGTCTCTGCAGTGATATGAACATGACCTCCTTCAACTTGCTTTAGATCTCACATTGCTCTCCTGAGAGAACACACTTAAGGAAAGTTTAGTGCACTATGGTGTGGACAGGCAGAACTAGCCTTCATCATAGTGGAGTTTGCTCCCTTCTCAGTGTGGGGGCAAGAAGGTGAGGCCATTACCCAACCTAATTCCATTCCACCCTGTCCTCTTTATCATGATGTATGACCCGTAGTGGTACTTGGAGGGGACAGTTCCTCTATTCCCTTCAGTGCCTGGACTGCAGATGTGACCTGTCTTTGCACAGGTGTGCCAAGAGGACATATCTGTGTGCCCTCACCTTCCTCCATTCTGGCACACACAAGGGTCAGTCACAATCTGGCCCTTCTTCATTGCCTGAGACCCACACTAAAAGAGAACATCAATCCACAAAAGCATCTGATATGGATGAATGTTTGTTTACTTGAGAGACAAGGTGGGTGAAGTAGTATCTTTTATTGGACTAACTTCTGTTGGTGAAAGAGCAAAGCCTTTGAGCTACACAGAGCTCTTCCTCAGAGCTTACTTGGTTTTCATTGTTACTCTTTACTGAAAAGTCATTTGATTTGGTCTCTCACCTCCCTCCAGTCACCTATCCCCTCTTCCCACCATGACCTACAGAAACCAATGTGACTCTACAAAATAAAATAAAATAAATATAAACAGCTGTTAACTGTCCAGACTCATACCATCCATATGTAAAGTGTGATTAAGCTTTGGGAGAACACACAGAAAAACTCCAGGCTTTTTATTTCGAGTAAGATTGTGAGCTCTTACACCTAATAGGGATAAATTAGACACACAAGCAATCTCACTGACTTCAATGTGCTGCTTGTATGAATAACTACTTACCAGAATAAGAGGTTCACTGGGCCCTTAACTTGAATCTTCCTACTTCCATCTCCAGCTTCTTTTCCACACAAATTTGTTGTTTCCATAACTTTGCTAACATTGACTTGTATGTCCCTTCACAATGATATTTCAGCACTGATGTGCATGGTCCTTTCCTGGCTTTAAATCTACATAGTAAGTTAGGAAAATGATGAACCCTAAACAGTTTATGCTGGATCAGTGTTTAAAAAACAACAAAGAAGAGAATCCTGGCATAGGCCTCAATCCTGCGAACACGCATGTGAGAAGTTCCAATGAAGTTAATGAGACAACTCACTTGAATACAGTTAAGAACACAAGTAAGTGCTTGCATGGTTAGCATCTTATTTAGCGTTGTGCTTTGTTTTTATTCTTTCTATAGTTATTTTGCATTGCTTTGCTTCTTGATATATGCTCTATTTACAGCACAAATTCAGGAGAGTTACTTCCAGAATTTATTTCCTCAGTGGCTGTTTTCTTCTCTTCCTATCTTTCTTATAACTGAGATCTGGCTCTGGCAAGCCTTTCCTGACTTTGAATAGCTGTCCACAACTGAATGCATGATGTTTTTTGCCTGGAGTTGAAATGGAATGGGTGCAACAACAAACAACAACATTGCATGCAACTTTTATAATTCTTGTAATGGATTTCTACAGTAGACCTTGGTCTTCCCTGATGGGTATTTAGCACAGGGAGATGAAGGAGACAGTGTGTGCTGTTCACAATTCTGTCTTTTATCAGATTCACAGCAAACACTGATACCATACTGTGTATACTAAGTGGACATATTTAATAATATTTAATTATATAGCACATGTCTATTAATCAAATAGAACACATTTAATCGTTTCAATAAGTATACATACTTTCATGTGGATGCTCATTGAACTAGATCCTTAGTGAGCGTAAATTTGTGTAGGTCCATTTATACCAGCTCTGGTTCTGGCTGTTGATACAGAGCAGGACCAGCACAGGACTAACTGAAGTTTAATTTAAAAACCTGAGGTGCTTGCATATTCAGTGAAACTGGGATCCATCACAATGACTTGGTGACATTTTTATCTTATGATTGACCTTTTTCAGATTGAGCTTCATTGCAAGACTATTAGCAAATGGCAGTGGTCAGGAGAGGTGAGATTTTATAGAAATATTGACCATACAGAGCAATAGAAAGAATAAGCTGATCAGAAATAAGATTGTTGGGATCCTTTTAGCCTGGCTATACAGGACATTGAAGGAATTGAGGTATCACGCTCTAATTTAATAGGTTGCCACTTTATCTACTCTGAACCTTAAAAAAATCTAATAAAAATAGTTTCTCCTCCTTTTTCTCCTTTAATTTGTGCTAAGGATCTGCAGGTTTGGCATCAGTGCATTGAAGTGAATCGAAATCTGCAGCTTATACATTGAGGGTGGCAGTTGCATCTTTATTCTCACTCCAGTGGAGCACACGATTGTAAGACTTTTCCTCTCCATTATGTTACTGAAAAAAAGTGTAACTCTCATTATATTGGAATATGAATAACAACAACAAAACTTTGAATGTCCTTGATACCTTCCTGAAAGGTTAATACTAGTTATTATATTCCTAGCTGTATTCATATTTGCATTGAAAGCTGAGATTATGCAGCTGGAAAATGTGTTAAACTCCTGAATTTCTCCTCTTAAAGTGAAATAGCTGAAAACCCAATGGGGAGAAAACAAGTGAGAATTTTGCTTTCACTGAACCAATAAATCAATAACACAGATTAATGTGTAGAATATTATCTTAAAATAGTACGATGAATATCCTGGAGACTAGAGCCAGTGACTATTTGTGGCAAGCAATTTATTAATCAAATTTGGCCATTAAATCTGTCATTGTTCATGAACAGATTTATTTTAATTAATTGGTTTATTATTTATAATTGTTTGACAAATAAGTTTTACATTCATATTAGTCAATGAGTTTTTTGCCAGCTGTTAGTAATTAGTACTCTTTTGCGTATCTGCTATTTGGAATTTGCTATTTAAGGTGTGTAATTGTCTAACTCAGGTCATATAGTACATTTTTTGTCCTCAGATTGGATGACCTATCCTCTTTGAGGAGGAATATCTGAAGAAACCACTTGGCACTGAATCTTTAAAAAAGGGGTAGGGATAACTTTATGGAGTGATTCAGAATAGGAGAGGAAAAGGCCTGGGAAATTTTACAATACTTTTAGTCTTTTCTGCCCAGATCCCCAAAGGTATTCAGGCTCTTGTTAGGAGCCTGAATACCTTTGAGGATCTGGATCTTCCTGTCCTCTTTTGCAAAGAAAGAGTATTCATTTTAGTTGGCTTTGTATAGGGAACTCAGACTTTAAAATATCTAGGTTTCTTCCTGAGTAAAGGATACAAAGATGAAGGTAAGAATTATTGGGTGTCTGGTGGACTTTACATTCAAATTTATTTTGAAACATTTAAGGAAATATTTGTGTATGTGCATGGTCCTAATGAACTTTGTTTAAGCACTGTCTAATGCTTTTCTGCCCATTTTGCCTATCTCTATTCCACCAATTCTGGAAGGATAACGTATTCTTTTCTTCCTTGTGTAGGTCTGATATGTTCTGTTAAACAGATATATCGTGCCATACTAGAGATGAATGCATTTCTGTGCTGGATAAAATGACATTTTTGAATAGTTTGCCCACCACTTGGTTAAGTTTATAAGTGCTTTGGGGGACATGTAACTTTGGTTATATGATACATGAAAATTATTAAGATATATTATTTATATGTGCTAGGTTTAGGTGTGACAATTGATTTCTCGATACTTTGCCTGTGGACACCATTCCTGAACTTGCATTATGAATTAAAAGAGTCCACTGAAGTTCAGGAATTAATAGATATGCTTTTTTCTGGTTCAGGTTCATCTCCAGTTTTGAGTAGCTCACCTCTGAAATCAACGGAAGATGCAGCTATTAAACACCTCAAGAAATTAGGCCCAAGATGAGAAGACAGAAAAGTTGCCCTGTGTGCTGGAAGCTAGGAATTAATGGCTTTATCTTCCCACACCACATGCCCCTTCATGCTCTTGATGTTCAGTTCTTCTGAAAACATTGACCACATTTTCTTGTACCTAATCCTAACAACTTACAGTGCATTTATAATACTGTATAATGTACTACTATGTACAATAGAAATAAGGCACAGTTATGACTTTGAATTTGCCTCTTGTTGAGACATGCATTGTTTTCCCTGGCTTGCATGCATATGTTCAAATGTGGAAATTCAATAGATTTTTTAGGGTCTGATCCTCAGCTAGTATATTTGCTTCTCTGAAGCCAATAAAACTACACCATTTTACACGAGCTGAAGATCTGGCCTTAATTTAAAATCAAAACAAAATTCCTGACAAAAAAACATGAGCAAAAAAATAAATGTGCTGATCACAAGTTAGGCATTTGAAGAATACATCAAGTCAAACTTTTATTAGCAAAGTTGAATTCCATGTGTAATGAAAATATCTTTTAAAACCATACATGTACATAGGCATGATACAAACAGCAACTACAGTACAAACACATTTTTCTAAAGCTTAATACATTTACATTAACATTCATCTAATAAAAAAAATGATGTGAACTTAGTACCACATTTGTCTTGATCTTTTTACATGAAGTAACAAAATATCTCATGTAAAATAAAAAATACAGTATGCTTTGGCTCATACCCATATATTGGTTCCCGCATGAAAACTGAATTACTGCAGATAACAAAGCTTGATCTGATAGTCAAAACTTTTACATGAAAGATATGGTGCTGAAGTGTAAACATGTACCAATAGTCAGAAGATCAAATGGCAAACATTATGTATATGCTTTATTCAGAAATACTAAACATTAAAAAAGATGCTTTTGAGGGCATGATCTTTTGTCCAGTTAATGGAATTTCTGCCAGCAAGCCCTAACAATGATTTTCCTTCAATTTCTCTCTCCTTACATGGTTGTTGTTTAAAATAATTGAGATACACTATAGACAGCATGTCTAAATATCCTTTTCATTTGTGTAACTATGACTGCATGATTGCAGTTACAATGAAATGCCTCTTCAGATGTATACAAGGCTTAAAATAAAAGTACCCAATTACCTAACATTGTTTTCCAAAGCTACGTGTGAAATTATTGTCAAAAGCCTGGAACGATGCAACCTGCTCATTTTTATTTAATTCACTTGGGGAAAAAATTCTGATCCTGCAAACTTTTATTTACACAAGAATCATTGGCTCATATGGTTTGTTCCATTAGCTCAATGGGAGTACTCATCTGAATAAGGGGTACTCATAAGATTTTGTATGATCAGGCCAAAACAAAGTGACAAATCCTTGAACCATTGCATCATGTTGAAAGCTGACCTGCAGAAGATATGATTTCCTATTAATTATATATACTAAACAATCTAACTATTGTAATATTAATAAATTTATTAATGGAGTTATATGATGGGGTTGCTGAACTGAACTCCACGACCCAGGAGGCCCCTTCCAATCCCGTAATCTATGTTCCAATATATATATTGATTTATTCATAGGGGAAAATAACTTGTCTATTGTCTTAATTGGAAGCAGATAAATGGCCAAGACACTTATCCGGTATTGGAATCCAGTAGCAAAGCCTCCTGGGGAATCCCACTGATGTAAATAGGAGAATGCACAGAGATGGAAATATGGTTTTTAAAATGCATAAACTCCTTTGAACTTTGTGCCCTTGAGCTCACAGATACCACCAGAGACTAAACTGGAGATGGAGGCCATTACTAAGAATACAATATTATGCAAAAAGAAAAGGAGTACTTGTGGCATCTTAAAGACTAACAAATTTATTTGAGCATAAACTTTTGTGAGCTACAGCTCACTTCATCAGATGCATTCATTGTAGCTCACAAAAGCTTATGCTCAAATAAATTTGTTAGTCTGTACGGTACCACAAGTACTCCTTTTCTTTTTGTGAATACAGACTAACACGGCTGCTACTCTGTCACCAAATATTATGCAAGCTTTCTTTCTTGGGTGGATTGTGCATATTTTAAAATGTAATGCTCTGATATACGAGGGCCAGATTCTAATGTCCTTACCCATGTTGAATAGGCCATACTCCATGAGTATGTAGTATTAGAGTAAATGGGAATACTAGTGGAGGCTAGGATTATCCAACATGAGTAAAGTGTTTGGTCCTTATTACCAGGGAGGAGTAACCCCCTGTATTTTGCTTACCTAAGACTTTTCATTATAAATGATTTTTGCAACCTTTTCTTTGAGTAGCTCTATTACCTCCATTGTTTAAAGTGGGCCTTTGAAATTCATCAGGGAGAAATCCCTGAGACCAGAGAAGTGCCTTTTCTTTGACAGATGAAATTCCATTCAGGTGTGGATGAGATATAAGCTTCTGAAAATCACCTTTACTCTTCTGTGACTTGTGTTGCCAGTAAAATGTTGGCAGCATGCCAAAATAATAATAGAATTAACATTCTAATCTAAGCTTGATCCCATGCCACCATCAAAGCAGCAACAGACAGAACAGGTGTGAGGGGAGAGAGAGCCAAGCTTTTCTCCTTTCTAAAAGCCCTTCCCTCTGCTTCCTGCAGGAGTACCAAATAGGGAAGGAGCTTCCCTCACCTCCAGAAGGTTGAAAAGAGGAGAGCTGTTCCACACTCATAGTAATCTCTTCATTTTCCTTAGACCCAGCACGTGACTCCATAACCTAGTCACACCTTCTATGGAATATCAATTTTTCTCTTACTGCTAACTAAAATGGTTACTGTAATTAAGTCCTCAAGCTGTGCTGGAGGTTTAGGATTCAAACTGACTGATGATGTATGATAGGGGGAGCTGTTGTATTTCCATATAATTAAAATTTGTTTTTACTTTTTCCTTTAAAAGAAACCTAAGAAATTACAGACAAAAATCTATGTTTAAAAATATTAGTTACAGTTGTAAAGTCCAAATCAAAAAAATTAGGAAAGGTCAGAATTAAGATTTCATATGCAACCTTAATTCAGCTTTCGTGTGTGTATGTATTATGAGATATACTACATGATCACATGGCATTTTTTTTCATAAGACCCTTGTCTCATTCAGTGTATGCAGTTTTAATAAGCAGTTAAGATAGGAGGAGTTTTTTTTATGTAACAAATGAAATGAAAAATCATTACAGATTTCCAAAATGTTATTTTATTAAGAGGATTTCAAGCACTTCTGAAAAATACCAGAAATACCTGTTCTCTTAATTGTGGTACTACATTTATGGTGCTAAAACTTTAAATGCAATGCAAGTGTCAAAATGTCCCCTTCTTCACACCAAACCCCACTGAAATGAATGGAACTGGCCTGTTTGAATGAAAGGAAAAATTGGTTCCAAAAGTATAAACTGTTTTGCTTTTTTGTTTTTAAAATGACATCTCTTTTGGAAGCATATTTTAATCTTCTGCACATTCCAGGATATAAAGTAGATATAGTGGTGCCTTTAAAAAAAATCCCTGCTGAAAAAGAATTACTCAAGAAAGAGAATGGAGCTAGACAGACACAAGAATCTCTGGGAATTTCAGACGTTTGTTTAATATTCATTGGGCAGAATCCTAAAAAGTCAGTGCACATGTAAAAAATTTCATTGCACATCTTTTTATCACAGTGTGATTTTTAGGCCCTGAGGAGTAATGAATCATGAACATTAAGATTTAAGAGTCTGAATAAAAAAAAATAATAGAAAAAGTACTCATACCGAAACAGATGAATAGCACATCACAGGAATGTCATCAGCAACTTTAAGCTACAAATGAGCAAGTCATAGCACAGGATGCTTATTCATTATTTGATAAGAGGCTGTCCCACTAATGTGGTCTGAAATTTGTGTCTGTTTAACATAGATGTTTCTGGGACAATGACTCCAGTTAAACCGAACATCCTGTAAGTGCAAGAAAAATGCATACCTTTGCTGACTTTTAATGGCTCATATCGTACCTAATGTGTGAGTGTGAGCAGCCATCCAAACTTGCAGATGGCAGTGTCCCACAATCCTAAAAGCTTTGCCCCTATCAGAGGTCCAAACCCTTTTCACAGAGGAGTTGTTTAGTAGCTATGGGGAATAGAAGAAGGCAGACTTCTGTAATTGAGCTCTTATGAGCTGTAGCTCACGAAAGCTTATGCTCAAATAAATTTGTTAGTCTCTAAGGTGCCACAAGTACTCCTTTTCTTTTTGCTAATACACTCTAACACCCTAGTCTGGACCTTTCCCTCCTCCACAATCAGATTTCTCTCTGAGGATTCTGTGCCACCTACAGAAGTTGGCACAGCAGTAGGGGAGAAGAGGAGAGGCTCTGGCTACTCAATGGACCATTAAAAACAAACTAGAAAGGCCAGTAATTTGTGGATGGGAGCAGTGGTGGTTGGGGACTTAATACTCCATCTTCCTGGATAAGGCTAACTAGGGGCTCACCCTGTCCTATTAAGAGTTTCTTTAGAGGATAGGAAGGGAAAAGATGAAGAGGTAAAATTTAATGTTTACAAAATCCAAGGCAATCAAAACATTTCAATTAAAAAAAAAGAATATTCAGTGGAAATAATTAAGAAGGCAAGGAAACTTTCCTCTGCTAGCCAAACATTGCTCCCCTATGCTAGTGCAGAGTCCCTAAAAGTGAAATGGATTAGGAATAGACTAGCAACAAATTGAAAATTGAAAAGGAGTACTTGTGGCACCTTAGAGACTAACAAATTTATTAGAGCATAAGCTTTCGTGAGCTACAGCTCACTTCATCGGATCCGATGAAGTGAGCTGTAGCTCACGAAAGCTTATGCTCTAATAAATTTGTTAGTCTCTAAGGTGCCACAAGTACTCCTTTTCTTTTTGCGAATACAGACTAACACTGCTGCTACTCTGAAACCTGTGATTATGCAAAAAATTGAAAATTGTAACACAAGTCTGGTCCATTCCCAGTTTCTTTCAGTTTCAGGTTCTCATGCACTAGTGTCAGTGGACACTCATCCTGTCGGTTAATTTGTCTGGAGTCCTGAAAAAAGTCACCCTGTGTGACTTGGGACAGGATGTAAGGTTTCAGTTTCTTGCCAGAACTTCTGTGTGTGAGACCCTTCCCTTCCCTCTCCCCCTCCCAAGCTGACCAGTCCCTTTTCAGTGATCAAGTTGAATTAACTGTAAAAAATATACAGTGCAAAGAGTGAGACATTTGTCAAATTCTCCCAGTTTTAGGGATCTGAGGTACTAATAATACAGGATAGTGTGCTAGCTATTTTATCCTATGACCATATCATACTCTTACAAGCTACCTATAAGTAGTCCCATTGGCCTTTATTCCAAATAGATGGTAGATTTAGGGCCAGCACCCAACAGCTACCATTGTTTTCAATTGTTGTTGAGAACTTTTGAAACTCAAGCCACTTCATTTAAGTACATGAATGGGAGCTGGTCCCTTAGGTATTGTATAAAATTAAAACCAGTGTTATAATTATTTTATAATGTGCATCGTGAAGCTCATAAAGTTGTAATTCTGGATCTGATTCTGCAAACCCTTATTCATGGGAGTAGTCTTTACTTACACTATTATTTCCACTGAAGTACTTGCGATGAAATTAATAGAGCTATTTGCCTAAGGACTACTCGTGTATAAAAGATTTTGCAGGAATTAGCTTGTATATAGTAAAATTTCTCCTTCTAACAATGGCTAAATTGTAATTATGCAGATACAATCATTTTAAAAGAACAACATAGAACTACAAGGAACATTTGCACTGTACCAAAGTTAACAAAATATAAAAGAAAAAAAACCCAACAAACTTTTAAAAATAACTGGAAGACCAAATATAAAAAGGAATGAGTAGTAAAGAAAGGAACAGCTCCATTGGGAATTTTAAACCTTATTCAGTAAACCATATAGAAAAGAAACTCCAGTGTAATCCATTTTTAAAAAAAGTAACAATGCAGGATGTGAAAATAATTTTTTTAAAAAAATCCCTAATTATTCAGGGTTTATTTTTTGGAGAGAAACAATTATTTTAAGTATTATCCAAAAGAAAGAGGAAAAGCTAATATATGACTCTTTCATACCCAACTAGTCCCTCTATTTCTACATAGCAATACAGAGTCGTGCTAGGATAATTTTCTCACTTCAAATTAAAACCAGTCTGTGTTTTCAGTTATGTAAATATTAACATAATATGTACAAGAGAGACAAGGTGGATGTCTTTTATTGGACCAACGTCTTCTTCTGAAGAACTCTGTGTAGCTCAAGAACTCTGTGTAGCTCTTTCCCCAACAGAAACTGGTACAAAAAAAAGATATTACCTCACCCACCATGTCTCTCTGGTATCCTGGGACCAACATTACTACAGCAACACTGTAAATAATATGCACAATGCATTCCTGAAATGTATGCTCACATACAAATATACAGACAGAAGGCAGACAAAACACAGTTGCTTAGAAATGCAGCTTTCAAGGATCTTGGGTGGCAGATTCAGGTGGCCTTTTTAGTTGTCTAAAGACCTGATCCTGCTTCCTTGACACATCGAACAGATGTGGGATGAGCCTCGTTATCCTCTGCCAAAGGAAAACTAGTGTAACTAAACTTGTTTAAGGAAAGAGTGACAGCTACTGGAGAGAAGATCGGAACCTGTTTCTTTTGAGAGCAAGTTTGAGATCAAATTACTTTTGGATAAAGCTATGTCTCTAAGTAATTGCAATCAGCTCTAGATCCACTAATTCTAGAATTACTTAAACAGACTTTCTTTTTCTTTGTGAACATTAAATAATTTATGGAATGCATTTCTATAGTGTTTTCAATTATTTTTTTCTTGGTGTTAACTTTTAAAGTAATCTCCCTTCTCCCACTCCCACTATCTTCTGACCTCCACCATGCTAAGGTCATTATATATTAGGGAATACTGGATTTAAATGTACATACAAAGTGACAAAGCATACAGGAAATAGAAAGTTATATAGAGAAACATGTAGGGTAAGAAGTATCTATATACATATGTAACACTGAGAAGCTATGGTTTTCATCAGACTGAGTGGTATATATTGTATGTGAGAGTATTATTCACCTGTTTTTTATGAATGAAAACACCTGAACAATCAGGACTGAAAAGTCTCAAAAGTCATGTTTTGATAGCAGCGACTAATTCCCATATTACCTGGAGGTTGGGGTTCTGATTGATTCATTCTGCAATCTACTTCTGATCACATATGGTAATAGTTGATTACTAGTCAAGATAAATATGGAAATTTGAAATGAATCATTTATGTTAATATTTTATGCATGGAGAGGAAAAGTTGCTGTAGAACTTCCAGTGCTTTCGATTGATCCTTTTTCCTTAGATCCAGCGTAAACGCCAATAAATGAACCATCTTCATTAAACATCCTTTGGTCCCCTTCTCCATAATCTACCAAACTATCAGCACTTTCTGTAGCTTTAATGTCCCCGTTAAGTGACTGGAGGCTGCCTTTGAGTGGCTTCTCATCGCTGTCACTATGAAATAAAGAAAAATCTTCCCAAAATCTAGCTTTGTATTACAATTACAAAAGCAATTGTTCATTTCCTTTTCAAAATAGACAGACATATTGAGGGAAGAGGGAATCATTTTGATTGGGATACATTTTCAAAATATGCACACAACACATTATTCACTTGATTCCAAGTCAAGTCAATGGATGTGGTGCCGCTAATACACCCTGCTCTGTGCTTTGTTTGCATTTTGCATTTTTTGTAATTTTGAATTTAATGGAATAGGTCAAAAAACAAAACAAAACAAAAAATGCAAACATTACTGAAAAGAATGGATTGTGGACAGTTTTTTTTCCCTTTTTTGACCCCTTTCCTTCTTTTGCCATTGAAAATGGAGGGAGGAGGAAGGGGAAAAGACAAAAAAGCTGAAAACCCGCTCTATTGATTCATTATTGTATCTTATTTTGTATCTTAAAGAGAGGCATAAAGAGTCTGATTTTACAAAGCAAAGAGCCATTTGTATTGCCCATTGCAGGGTCCATTTGTTTCGCCTAGCCTTTGAAGTGGAGTAGGTGGATTGAGGTAAAGGCTGATGTTTGAGGGTACTGGTATTTTATTGTGTCCTGCTGCTTGGTGGAAGGGGTGAGCACTTCGCTTCTGTAACTTTAAATGACTGGCATGGTGTTGGGTGGGCACTTTTATTTATTCTGAGTAATAAATAAAAATATATTTTGCATCTCTATCTATTTCGCAACTGCACAGTCATAATCCACATTCACTCAGTGTGACACCCTGTTCCTGTCTCGGGACAACTGAGCCACACTATTAAGGCTGATGAGCCTGCTACAGCCTTGGGTAAGAGAGCTGGATCTTTTTTGCTTTCAGATGCAGAGGTGCCAGGTTTGAGTTCAGTGCTGAAGACCCATCCAGGGACACAGAATTAAATAAAGTGGGTAATTTATATGCACAAACAGGTAGGCCCCTAAACAGCTGTGTACCCCAAATACCAATCTGAACATACAATTGCAGTTACTGCACATGCCTTAATCTTGACTCATCTCTGAAATATCAGGCCCAAACCTCACTTCTTCATACCACTTGTATTCAGTACAAAGAGCCCATCATTTCATATGCTCTAGAATTACTTGGGAAGAGTCTCCAAATCTGTTTTGGGCTGCTCTGGCTTTGCATTTAATTCCTCATTCACCATTGAGCCTTCCCCAGTCCTATGCAGGGTTTGTGGCTGGATTACACCTGTATATGGCTAATCCTCCAATTGCTGGAATGACCCTTGTGTTGGCAGGCTGTGCTCTCTTCAGCTATACCTAAGGATTAGAGTAGCAGCCTTGTTAGTCTGTATTCGCAAAAAGAAAAGGAGTACTTGTGGTCTCTAAGGTGCCACAAGTACTCCTTTTCTTTTTACCTAAGGATTAGGGAGCCACAAAGGTCCCAGACTCTGGATTTGTGCCAAATACACCCTGAGCAGCCCAGAGCTCTGGGCCATTCCCTTTGCAGCAGAGCTGGTTGAAAGATATCCCAGTTTTTCCGTGACAAAGGGGAAAGTTATTTTGCAACATTTTTCACAAAGGATCTGTTCCATTTTTCAGTTAACTCTATGGAACCTATCAGCATCACAGCTTAGTTGCACATTGGTTACATCATTACATCTCCAGCCTCAAACTCTGAATTTACATATGTATATGAAGGAATGATTCAATGAAGTGTTAAAAGACACCTAGTGTTATTTGGCAAAGCTATTTTTAACAAATTTATGCTAATCTATATTAATTCAAATCCTTTTTTATTAGGCATGGCAAAAATAGCAAAGAAGACACAACACCTAATTACTAAGAAGGAGTCAAAAGAGGCAATTTACAATGTAAGGCTGCTACGAAAAAATGTATTGGAAACAGTGAAGTCTAAAGGAAACTGTATCTTCTGACTAAGGTACTCCAGTGGAAATGGCATGGGAAATCCCATGAGATCTTGCAATGAGCTTGTTATTGTATATTCTGGAAAGCCCAGCATTTCCTGTCTAAACAAAGGTGGGAGAGTTTGTCACAGACGTTTCCCAACTGCCACAAGATACAAGTAATATTACTAGAAATTCTTATACTAATAAAAATGGGCAAAGAAGCAATAGCATTTTTTAGTCAAAGACATGATGTTACAAGTTTAACTGGAATCCCTAAAATATTAGGCAACTGGGCCATATTCTTGCTCTCATTTATCCCAAAGTATGCCTAGTAACTCCACTGAAATCAGTGGAGTTCCACTGGCTTTACAATGAAGAAAGTGACAGCAGAGTACATCCATGTGTATCTCTAGGATATCTATGTCTCCTAGAAAGAAGCTCATGGACAATGATGATCTGAAGTAAATCATCTTACGTACATATCCAAACAGAAAATGGTCAAGACTGAGAGAATCCAATTAGATGGTTCTATTAAAGTGATTTCAGGAGAACCAACAAATTAATTCAACTTACCGTAGTTGCACATAAAAATTGAATAACTTGTGCACAACTTCACCGCACGACCTCTCAAGATGTGAATGCAATGGCACTGCCTGCTGGCTACCCCCTCACACTGCAGCTCTAGGAGCCCAGGCAGCCTCAACAACCCAGCTGTCTTCTCACTCTTGCTCCATATAAATGGTATAGAGACACTGTCATACATTGGACTGTTCCAAGACCAGATATTCAGGATAGGCATTAGACCACACATTTTCCCCTCTCAGACCAGCGCTTTGAAATCTTAAGCATCTCCTCCAAGTTGTAATCAGCACTTTTGACTGCAATTGACTTCAGTGGGAGTTGAAATTGGTCGGCACCTCATAGGAGGTGCTCATACTGTCATAGGATCACCTGCCATTTTGTTGGCTGGTCAAAAGATACTCGCCTGTTAGTTTACATTAATCAGTCACACTCTATTGACTTCAGTGGGACTGAAGGTCATTAGAATCAGGAGATATAAAGATATCTCAAGTATGTTTTCATCTATCATGAAAAGAAATAACCAACGTAAAATGGAAAGTAGATGTAGATGCTAGAAAAATCTTCCAAATTGTTGGGCCCAAGATTGGGTTTCTAAGCTAGTAACATAAAAGTTCAATTCTGCCATCCTCACTTAAACTATTACTGAAGTTATTAGTAATGTTGACTGAATAAGGATGTCAGTAACTGGCCCCAAAATTTGTCTCTTCATAATCAATATACAAAATATTTCTTGCTTATTTTACCATATATAGTATTTGTATTTCTAGAAAATACAAGCTGGAGTTGGGGGTGAAAATTACTAACCTCATGACATTCTTACCTTTCTAAATATCTGTCCCATTAGAAGGCATTAAAAATTAAATAAAGATGAAATTATGCATGAAAAAAACCTTATCCTTGGTAAATAACCTAGTATACATACCGGATTTAGCCAGCAATGTTTGTGTTTTAAAAGCTAGTTAACCAGTATTCAAATATGGCTCATACAACGATGTATTTTCATATGTAATGTAAATATATAATGTAATTAATTAGCCTCATTAATCTTGAATGCAGCCAAGTGTAACTATTTTACTTCTTATACAGAAACTACTGTACTGATATTTATTTGCCATTTTCTGTCTTTTTAATTTTTCTCTCTTCTTTTGCAGAATGAACAACCCCCATGCTACTAAGGGCCCAATCAAAACCGATTGGAATCAATGAGAGTCTTTCCATTGACTTCAATGGATTTTGGATAAGGCCCAATATAAACATTATATAACAATATATATAAAAGGTGCTAAATAAGAAACAGATGGAAAAATAGGGCTACTCCATCAAAAATTACCTATATCATAACTTGGGTGGATTAAAGTGTTCTGGATATATCTTTACATTCATATTATCATCCACTCCCATGGGGTTTGCTTTGAAAATGAAAAAATAGTGTTACTTGCATGCTATAATAAAAACACATTAAATAAATACTTGTGAAGATATTGGGGGGAAAAACATTTGATATAGTAGATCATATTTACCTATATTCCCCAAAGATCTCATCTTTAATTGATTGAGCTTCAGGATCTGGATGCAAATCCTCTTTTTCTTTCACTGTACAAATGAAAAAAAAATAGATCTGTTCACCATGCTGTTTCATGTATCATTTTTATTTTTGGCAGATTCTATGAGAAAACTGTCAATCATTATCTACAGCTGGAGGGCAACGATTTCAATTAAGTGTTTTGCATTGCACAGAGGAGTATGTTTTCAAGAGGTGTAGAATAGGGTAGATGCCTAATTCCCAAGGACTCTAGTCAGAGTTTTGCAGCTAAATCCTTGTACACTGCTTTGAAAATGCAGCCCCTATAATTTCTTTTACTAAGACACATTTCTTTCCTGTGTAATTCAGACTATATCTGGAACCATAATGCATATGTCATTATAATACTATTTAGTTGGAATATGAATTTAAAAATTGCCATGCTGGAAAAAAGATTTACAGGTGCATCTAGTTAAGTATCCTGTCTCTATCAGTTGGTAATTCAGGATGTTTCCAAAGAAGGTGTAAAATTAGGGTGACCAGATGTCCTGATTTTATAGGGACAGTCCCAATATTTGGGGCTTTTTCTTATATAGAGCCCTATTACCCCCACCCCATCTCAATTTTTCATAGTTGCTGTCTGGTCACCCTATGTAAATCCATGTAATTTGTTTACAAACCTAATTGTGCAGTACCACATCGGAAATTTCTTCCTGGTTTCTGCTGACGATCAACATGTACTACAGCCACTATTACTTTTATCCTAGCTAGTTTAATTGTGATTAGATTTAGGAAAAAAAAACCATTGTGGGAACACAGTTATTGTAACTGGGTATATAAAATAGGTAACTGTACATGCCAAAAAAAGGCAAATTGGAAGACTTTAGTCTAATAAACACATGCAGCTCTAGTGAATATGGACAAGATCTTAAGAAATGTTGGTCCCAAACCCTCTCTGAAATCAATCGGAATTAGGCACCTTAAGTACCTTTATAAAAATCTGGCCCTTTGTGTACAAGTTAGGGTCCTAGTTCTGCAACTGGATCCCCCAGCACGGCCCCTGTGTTTGTATAGTGCTCAATTAAATAAAAAACATATTAGCACAACCACTGTGAAACAATAACATATAGAGCTGGATTGTAACCCTACCTGAGTAAGGGGCAATATATAGCATTTTAACATTATAGCCTGTAGGTATAATGAAAATTATTGTAGTGTCTAATACAGTGGTGGGCAAACTGTGGCCCATGGGCCGCATGCAGCCCATCAGGGTAATCCTCCGCTTCCGTAGCTCCCAATGGCTGGGAACGGTGAGCTGTGGCCACCGGGAGCTGCGCATGGTGGCGCCTGCAGATGGTCAACCCCAGCACAATGTCTCGCGGCCGGCAATCAGATTACCCTGATGGGCCACATGTGGCCCGCAGGCCGCAGGTTGCCCACCACTGGTCTAATACTACCAAACTCCCACAGCCTTTAATTTTCACTTCCATATCTCTTATCATATGTCGAATATTCCCATTTTTTAATTTGGAATACAAAATCTGGAGAAAAATAGAAGAGAGATTTCTAATTGTGCATCTCAAAAAACCCAAGTAATGCAATGACTAGATCTAGTCAGACGACATTGAAGGAGTTACAGTTCATATCAAATCACTGACAACTGGGTGGACCTGCCAGGGCATAATTTTAAAATTTCCATGTGTGAGACCTTGAATGAAAAATGACTGTCTATCAATATGATGATCAGCTTGGTGTCCCTACTCACTTTAGTGATACAGGATCAGGGCCTAAACCTTCCCTGTTAGAAGTTGCTTCCTGAATTACATGTAAAATACCCTCACTAAGGAAAACAATGAAACCCGTAAGGTCACTCTGGGGCATAAGCAGATGTTAACCAGTGACAAGATTGCTAGTGGCACCAAGACCACTTAGAGAGAGATTAATGAGTCTGCTCTACAACCTTAGCTAAGAGCCATGTGGCTTTTAGCTCATGCAGTGGAGGCTCATGCATTTAGCTCCAGAGATTCCAGGTTTGATCCCACCCACCAACATCCGGGGTCTGTCAGTGTTACACTGGAAGTACAGAGAGCAGCCATCAGTATGTCTCCTAATGAACCCCTCACAAGCCATGGAGCATTCTGGGACCAGAACTAGGAGTGGGGCTGTATCACAGCCCCATGGAGATTCTGAGCAGTGCAGCAGCACACAAAGCAACAGGGGGAGGATGTTGTAACTTACACAGGACCCCATGGCTGTCTCAATTACACCGAGGAGTCCCGGAGCAGCCCAGGATCAGGAAGGTTCAAAGGTGGCTTAAAGCCATCAAAGTGCCTCCTCCTCTGGGTGAGTGTTCTGTGCTGCACCTCTTACAAATGGAGCACAGGATCTCATCAGCTGAGTATAATGTTTATTTATTAAAAGTCACAAATACAAAATTTGTATTTCAGTTGGTATAAGTTCAACCTTTAGGGGACTGAAGGCAAAATATTGAGGCATTTCCACTTAAATAAGAAGTTATTTGGTATGAAGAACGACTGCTATTATATACATATCTGAAAAAGGACAACAGCGTCATTTACCTGAGTATTTTCCTCCTTTATTTCTTTTGATAAAGCACATAGTTAGCAGCAATAAGGTAAGCAAAGCGATGGCACACATCAGTCCAATAAACCAGCCTTGGGTGGAAACTCCCTCATAAATGCCAGCATAAGCTTTGTAAAAGGAGAGAAGTAAAAACATTTAACAAGAGGAAAATAGACTATCGTAACCAAAAAACCCACCATTTAATATTTTCTGAACTAAACCTGAATCACACCAAACTATTGCTATTTGCTGCTTTACTGATTTCAGTCTAACATTTTCAATGTAAAAACGAAAAAATACAGGACAGAAATAATAGGTATGAGGAATAATGTTCACATTTAAGTAAATGAAGTGTCTGCAACATAATATACATAAGTAATTCCAAAGGAGTATTTGATTCAGAGGATTAATGCCAAATAGGAAAGTTGGACAGAAAATTGATAGCCTCTCATGCAAGCAGTTTTGCGACAGAAATAGTGTTAAAAGTGTTTAGGGTACATGCAAACTGCTCAGCTAGTTGCATTGAAGATGTAAAACGTAACAGCACCTACCCTATTAAAATGGCATAGTAGCTAAAACCTGTAAATAATATATATTGGAAATTATTTACGTGTCATTATTTACTACTGGGAAGACAAAATACAAGGCTGAATTGAAAAAGATGGACTCATTCGTGCTCCTATTGAAGTAAATGGCAAGAAGAGGCTAAGATTTCATTATTTAACTGTTACACTTTCATTGCACAACATAATATGTAATGTCAGTATTTCTTGAAATATTAAAAATAAAATAATCTTGTTTTATCACAATGGATTTTTCACCCTAAACAGTTTCATTTCTCACCTCTCTCCCTCGTCTCAATTACATCTTCAAAAATGCTATTGTTATCAACCCAATTCTTAGTCACTAGACGAACTGTATATTCAGTACCAGGCTCAAGTGCCTCAATGGGGTGAAACTTTTGGGTGGGATTTACTGCTTCTGAAATCTTCCCGATCCCTTTACCTATGAAATGTACATAGTCAAGTCACATTGATTAATTCTATTAATTCAATAGCAGGACTCTGAAATGCACAGTTACAAATGATTTAAATAACAAGTGATAATAAAACAGCATACATGGATATGTTTAACATTTGCCTTTGGATAGTTTATCTTATTTTTTAAGGTAGACAAGAAAATAAAGTAGAAAAGCATTTTCTGTATTTGCTCTTTGATATTCTGCAGGATAAAATCAGTGTCAAACTGAAATAATCCTGAAATTTATGAAGGGCTTGTTTTAAATTTGCAGGATGAAAGTAAATATTGAAGGAATGACATATAGGACTATAGATCTGCTTTAACTAATGAATGCTTAATTTAAAAAAAAACCCTGAATATGGCCTGGATTTATTTACACAATCTGTGGCTTGATCCATTTCCCATGGAACTGAAGTAAATGGGACAGGACTGAGGCCCATATTATTCTGAAATATTATTACATCTCTCATAGGAACAATTACACTGGGATTTATACTCAAATTTTCCTTAGACAATAAATCTCCTTGTCCCCATTTATTTCACATTTGTACTGAAGCTATAAGCAAAGCTCTCTTTTAGATATACCTGAAGTTTTCTTTCAAATGGATTTTCATATACAATCTTTACATGTTCCAACTGATATTTATTTATGTGAAAAGTATTTGCAATCAATTTTTTTCTATGGTTTTCAAACTAAGTCAGTCTTGCACTCCTTTTGCTTTCAAAACTCTCCTTGACATGAATAGATGTTTTACCTGAATCCAGTACTGCAGGATAAGTGATTTATTATGTATGTTTAAAAAAAAAAGTATTTCATGCTAATTGCAAAAGGAAGCAACTGTTATTCACTGCAGTGAAGATAGTAGGATTTGCCCTCATCCTGGATTCAGTGTAGTACAAATCATACGAATGAATCATAACTGTTCCTCTCTTTCAGGATTTTAAACAGTAACTTTTGCTAAAAATTACACAGGAATATAAAACAGCATCCACATTTAGGGCCTGATCCAAAGTCCATTAAAGTCTATAGAAAGACTAAGAATCATTGATGTCAATGGGCTTTCAAATCAGGCCTCAGTAGACCTGTGCCCAGGTCTAGTCTTAGGTACTAAAGTTTGGAGGACAGCTTTAAAACATTTGCCTTTTTACTTCTGTTCAGTTTCTTCATTTGCTTAATTTATCTGGTGAACATTCTAAAGTTAACTAATGAAAAGGATCTTATGGTTACTCATACATACATCATAGCTCAAAAACTGCTCAATCAATTTGCACTTATAACACAGACAGTAAAGCAATGCTGATTACTACTGAAACTGGTAAGCAAGCAAACAAAAAAGCTTTGAGTGATTAGCCCTTCTTGATAGCTGAAGGAAAAGAAAAAGAGATTAAGAGTGGAATAGACATGGTTAAAGGAGCTGTACATAATACGTTTTCCAAGGCAAGTATACATATATTACAATAAGTAGCTAAATTAGTAGACCACTGGGAATCAGACAGAACATGTCCAATTAGAATAATCCATCTAGAGGTATGTTTTACAAAATGAACTACATGAAGCTGAGCTATAATTTTTAAATCAAACTGCAAATTCAGCAACAGGACATTACAGGTACATTTTAATTACATTTTGTAAAATCAGGATGTCAGAACAAAATGTTTCATAAAAAAGCTACCCATAAAATAACAAAAAATAAAGCTTGCTATATGAACTTTAATCCTGTTGGGCAATATACGCCATCAAACATTTAAAGATGTCAGCCAGACAAAGCAGTCATATTTTCCAGTCCATATGCAGCATAGGTCTGATCTTGTAGCTCTACTCACTGAGATCGTAAGCCAGCAAAGCACTTATATTTGTCCTTAACTTTAAACATGTGAGTTGTCCCATTGAAGTTATTTTTTTAATGCCATGACTCACTTATTTAAAGTTAAGTGAGTTCAATCCTTGAGGGGGGCATTTAGGGATCTGGGACAAAAATTGGGGATTGGTCCTGCTTTGAGTAGGGGGTTGAACTAGATTATCTCCCTTCCAACCCTGATATTCTATGATTCTATGTGCTTAAGTGCTCTGCGGGATCAGGGATTGGGAGTTTTCCCTGATTGGGAACTAAGTTTTATACCATGAGTTGTGCAGGGCTTTTGATATTTGGCACCACAATGTTGTATAAAGGATTTTCTGTATCCTAAAATGTAAGATAGGAGTCGAGTGGAGATTGTCTGTGTGTGATTTCTTTCCATATGAATCTGGTTGGCATTATAAAACTAAACACTGTACAATACCCATAGAAAAGAAATAATGGGTAACTGGGGAAGGGTTGGTAGAGGGAATAGAAAAAATAGTTTAGAATCCTGAGGGGGGAAAACAAAGACGCACTGGTAAGGAAATGTTTACTCAATATACTGAAAAGTCAGTGCGCTGCAGAAATTAGCTTCAGAAAACTGAAAGCAGTTAGGTTAGGTTTTTAATCTACAGTACAGGAAATAAGCTTTAGTAATATATTTAAGCTTTAATAATATATATACCACCAGCATTTGTCATCTCCCCACGACTATTTATCAGCCATACCATGGGATTCACATGAACATTAAACACTGAACTGCAATTTTCCAATATTCCTATTGGGTTTAGAGATTTATGAGAACAATGGAACATACTTTTTTTTTAAATTGAAGCCTATGGAATAATGGGAAAACAAGATAAACCTCCCCTAAAGACATACTATAGTGCTAGTTCTCCAAAAGTTAGCACATCTGTTATGAAACTCATTTATTAAAAAAAAAAAAGATTGGCACTTTTACAGTTGAAATATAATTGTAGGTAATATTTTAATTTATAACAGCACCTGTCTAAATACATCTGCCTGGAATAAATGGAAAGTTACACTTTCATCAGTTTTCCTCCACTGAATGGCTATTAAAAGCTTATAAATATGCATCATAATTACACTCTACCTTCTGGGGTTTTGTATTCTACGAGGTAGTTCATGCTGATTGGGAGGGATCTTTTTTTACTGGTAATTTACAATCCTTAGAATCCATTAGATGAAAATTAGTAAGCCATCCTGCTTAGCTTGACACCTAGACCATCCACCTTGACTTTTGGGTTGTTGGACTTTTGGACAAAGCACAGAAGAGAGGCTAGCTCATTTTATCTTACCACCATTTCTATTTATCTTTTGCTCCTGGCCACAGTTTTACTGGCTGTAATAGGTGGGATAGATGTGATTGTATTTAACTATAGAAATGATTCAGTAGGTAATACTTGTGATGGTCAAAATAGCAGCAGATGATCACCAGTGCCCTGGTTCAGGAAAAGTTCGTATGTACACTAGGGCTTGCAGTTACTCCCAGTACATGTTCAGATCAGCAGTGTGGCTTGGGAGGACAGAAGGCTGCCTGAGGAGTTGTATAAATGATGCGGTAGTGGTGGAGGCCGGTCAATCAGTTGGTCATAGTTCAAGAAATAATTCCATTAGGATGTTATTCTATATGGCTAAGAAAACTGTGTTTTTAGTCTGTCAGAATGTTGGGTGGCAAAAGAGAATTGAGTTGGATCATACCTTATGTTATGAGAGGCTACTATCATGATCTTGAGAGATGTAATAAAGGTTAGTATTCTAAGGCTGGGATTTTAAATGAAGCCCAAGGGAAGTAGGTGCCCAATTGTCACTGACAGGTTTCAGAGTAGCAGCCGTGTTAGTCTGTATCCGCAAAAGAAAAGGATGATTTATGGCACCTTAGAGACTAACAAATTTAGTTGAGCATAAGCTTTCATGAGCTACAGCTCACTTCATCAGATGCACTCAGTGGAAAATACAGTGGGGAGATTTATATACACACAGAGAACATGAAACAATGGGTGTTACCATACACACTGTAACGAGAATGATTAGGTAAGGTGAGCTATTACCAGCAGGAGAGTGGGGGGGAAAAAACCTTTTGTAGTGATAATCAAGGCAGGCCATTTCCAGCAGTTGACAAGAACGTCTGAGGAACAGCAGGGAGGCAAGGGGGGAGCAAATAAACGTGGGGAAATAGTTTTACTTTGTGTAATGACCCATCCACTCCCAGTCTTTATTCAAGCCTAAGTTAATTGTATCCAGTTTGCAAATTAATTCCAATTCAGCAGTCTCTCGTTGGAGTCTGTTTTTGAAGTTTTTTTGTTTAAGAATTGCAACTTTTAGGTCTGTAATTGAGTGACCAAAGAGATTGAAGTGTTCTCTGACTGGTTTTTGAATGTTATAATTCTTGACGTCTGATTTGTGTCCATTTATTCTTTTACATAGACACTGTCCAGTTTGGCCAATGTATATGGCAGAAGGGCATTGCTGGCATATGATGGCATATATCACATTGGTAGATGTGCAGGTGAATGAGCCTTTGATAGTGTGGCTGATGTGATTAGGCCCTATGATGGTGTCCCCTGAATAGATATGTGGACAGAGTTGGCAACGGGCTTTGTTGCAAGGATAGGTTCCTGGGTTAGTGGTTCTGTTGTGTGGTGTGTGGTTGCTGGTGAGTATTTGCTTCAGGTTGGGGGACTGTCTGTAAGCAAGGACTGGCCTGTCTCCCAAGATCTGTGAGAGTGATGGGTTGTCCTTCAGGGTCGGTTGTAGATCCTTGATGATGCGTTGGAGAGGTTTTAGTTGGGGGCTGAAGGTGATGGCTAGTGGCGTTCGGTTATTTTCTTTGTTGGGCCTGTTCTGTAGTAGGTAACTTCTGGGAACTCTTCTGGCTCTGTCAATCTGTTTCTTCACTTTAGCAGGTGGGTATTGTAGTTGTAAGAGGGCTTGATAGAGATCTTGTAGGTGTTTGTCTCTGTCTGAGGGGTTGGAACATGTAATGAAATTGGAACATGTAACTTCCTTAGGCTCCTTTGAAAATTCTAGTGGCAGTTATTGTTTCATATGCATGGATTTTTCATTAACACTTGGATTTTTGTATGTACAGTAATCGTTGTAACATACATAATTCTGTATTTTGTCAATGCTGCAACTCACTGGTAGCTCTAGATAGTTTGAAATTTGGCAACAAAGATTGTTGAGTCAGATGACAATATATCAGAGGGGGATTTAGTTCTTTTTTTTGTTTGTTTTTTTAGGAGTTTCTCTTTCCATTTAATATATATATTAATGTTATGTTGTATATCATTTCAGGTGGCTAATTACATGTATAGCAATATTGATCATCAGGTTTTCTTATGTCAATGTTTTGGGGGCAGTTTAAGAAATGCTACCTGAATAAAAAAGGTAGAAGTAATAATCATTTTCTAAACAGAGACAGCACATTTTTTCATGGAGTTAAGCCTGAGATAAGCCCATAATATTTAATCAGCTCTCTCTAAAGCTACAAAAAAAGACTAAAAGATAAACAATGTTAAAGCTATAAATTCCAGGGTTCATAATTCTCAGAGCAGAGGAAACACTGCTGATCCTTAATAACAACTTGCTAATCTCCAATCATTTATTTTAACATCAAACTGAAAATATAATTTAACTTTGAAACTATATTTTTTTAAAATTTATTTTGCAATGTAATGCAAATGTTACAGAGCGGCAATCATTTCCACCATTAGCAAAAATTCTCCAACCAAAATTATCCCTGTTTTACATCTAACCTCCCTCCCACCTTGCCCCCCCGGCCCCTCCTCCCCCACAAAACAAACCCCTCTAACTCTACTCAACTCAGTAGGCACAAGTTCTGCACAGTGTTTTATCAACCCACCTCTGCAAAATCCACTGTTGTGCCTCAGCATCTCAGCTGGGCTTTGCCACTAAATATTCACTTCCATTAGAATGCTGATTTAAGAAATCTTCCCCTCTAATGACTGTTCATTACATACTGGATTTAGTTATTAGTGCTGTTGGTGTTAGGGTAGTGACATGCAGGGTAACATGGGGGATTACATGTGGGGCCTGCTCCTTATAGACCAGGTGCGAGCAAACTTTTTGGCCTGAGGGCTGCATCGGGTTTCGGAAATTGTATGGAGGGCAGGATAGGGGAGAGGGTCGTGGCCTGGCCCCCACCTCCTATCTGTGTCCCCCCCCCATATTCAACTCCCTTTGTTGCCTGATGGCCCCCCGGGACCCCTGCCCCATCTACACCCCCCTCCGCTCCCTGTCCCCTGACCGCCCCCAGTCCCCCGCTGCCCCATCCAACCCCTCCTCTCATTCCTGACTACCGCCGCAAGGACAACTGCCCTAACCAACCACCCCTTCTCACTGACGACCCCCGGAACCCCCACTCTTGACTACCCCCTGCCACCCCATTCAACCCCCCACTCCTTCCTGACTGCACCCTCGGGACCCCTGTCCCCATTCACCCCCCATTTTTCCTGTCCCGACTGCCCCCTACCGCCCCATCCAAACCCTCCTTCCTGACTGCCCCCCCAGGACCCCTTCTCCCATTCAACCCCCCTGTTCCCCGTCCACTGACCGTCCCAACCCCTGTCCATACATTCCCCACCCGAACTCCCCTGCCCCCTAACCACGCTGCCTGGAGCATTGGTGGCTGGCGGCGCTACAGCCGTGCCACCCGGCTGGAGCTGGGCCACACCACCGCCGCCACCACGCAGCACAGAGCACCAGGTCAGGCTGGGCTCTGGAGCTGCACTGCACCAGGAGCTCACCCCGCTGCCCAGAGCATGGCGCCGGTGGCGTGGCGAGGTGAGGCTGCAGGGGAGGGGCCGGGGCCTAGCCTTCCCGGCCAGGAGCTCAGGGGCCGGACAGGAGGGTCCCGCGGGCCGTAGTTTGCCCACCCCTGTTATAGACCATTGGTTAATAGTACTGGATTTGATCCTACACACACACATTGCAGAGGAGAACCATGTTTTAAAGGAACTATGGAGAAATGGCTCCTTCTGACTCAAGCAAGGGCCTGGGCTGATGGGGAATTCCCTCCACACCAGGACATGCAATGACTGCAGAAAGCTGCTCTAGCCCATTGAGTGAAAACACAGAAGATTTTCCTGCCCCTAGCCCAGCCTGTTCATTTCCCACTTCCCCATGTGCTGTGATGCAGAAGTCCACCATGTCATTGTGGTATGAAGCAGCTTTGGGACCTGCCACTCTTTACAGGACAACCTGCACAACCTACTCCCCTGCTGCTGTGGGGGAAGTAGCCCAGGGAATTGTACAGGTCATGTTTCTAAAAGGTCAGCTACCATAGCTGATACTATTAGGGTCCCTGGGCTGGAGCCTGGAGTAGAGGGTGGGCCTGGGCTCCCCCCCCCCACCATTGCCCCCTGATTAAAATGCATAAATTCAATGATCTTCAGCTATAATGGAAAACAAACGACTATTTACTTTAATATAGCTATTATAAAATCAGGTCAAATATGCCAGGAGCCAAACATGACTGAATACATATCCACAACATATCCATGTCTTCTCTGGGACAGTTTATTTTACAAAGCCCACAATGTAGCCTCTGACAGCTGGATATACGAGAGTAATGGGAGCTATAGAAGGCCTAAAATAGATAAGGGAGGTAGATCTTTTTTCTTTGAAAATGGAGCACATTGAATATGAGAATCACAGAGACAAAATAAAAAACAGAGCCTATAATGTTATTTTATAGAGTCTCATTCCACAGTAGAACCACACTTTCAATCTACCACTTTAAATCTGGGCAACTTTAACTGATATGCCTTGACTTTTGAAAACACTCCATTTTTTGAGAGACTGTGTAACTTGTTTAATTGAGATAGTTACATATTTTATCACCCTTTTTGTATTTTGCATGCCCTCCATTCCTCATCTCAAAAAAATGAGAAAGTCACAGAAATGTGTATGATTTCCTCAGCCAAATGGCACAGATTTTGCACACTTTAAATGAGTCTGGACCAAATTTAGCTTTCAGATAATTACAAAAAACTCCTCTGGGATTTCAATGTAAGCTGGAGAGCTGTATCTAGGGATGGACATTGGTACTGTCAGGTGGCTCTCATTTAAATTACTTGAAAAATTTGTGTAATAGGGCACAAAAGTAACAGCAGAATAGGACCCTTAGAATTTACAGAGATTATGCTGTTCTATTTGATGTGCAATCTGCCACTCTGACTTTCAGTAGAATCCCTTGCTGCCATTGCCAACAAAATCTTTTGAAAGAAAAGAAAGAAAACACGGGGAAAATTAAAATGTCAAAATTCCAATTTTGCATGTTTCTTAGCCATATGTTACTGACAGCGTTACCAACAAAGATCCTTTTAAAAGCTAGAGTATTACAGAGGGTTGTGCAATTTAATAACAACATCCTAAATGACCAAATGTAGGACTCCTGATCTCAGCTAAGAATACAAGAATAAATGGCTAATGAAATAGCACTGTATTTTTCTGGGATCAAATTAAAATAAAATAAAATATATATATAATGTGATGGGGCAAGGCCAGATGGCAAGGCCAGATGGCTATGGAAGAGTAGTGGGAGATAGATATATTAGCTCCAGGCTAAACAAATCCCTGGTACCAGGATAAGTGAAATGGCAGCTGCTCCAGGTCAATTAAGACACCTGGGGCCAATTAAGAACTTTCCAGAAGGCAGGGAGAAGGCTAGGTTGATTGGGACACCTGAAGGCAATCAGGGGCTGGCTGAAACTAATTAAAAGCCTCCCAGTTAGTCAGGTGGGAGTGCATGTCAGGAGCTGTGGGAAGAAGTTGTGCGGTTGGAAAGGCTGAGTAGTACCCACCATATCAGGCACAAGGAAGGAGGCCCTGAGGTAAGGGTGAAGTGGAGCTTGAGGAAGTGAGGGCTGCTGGGGGGGGAGTAGCCCAGGGAATGGTACATGTCATGTTTCTAAAAGGTCAGCTACCATAGCTGATACTATTAGGGTCCCTGGGCTGGAGCCCGAAGTAGAGGGTGGGCCTGGGCTTCCCCCCCCCACACCTTTGCCCCCTGATTAATCACTGAGACTGGGAAACAACAGGGACTGTGCAAGGAAGGATAACTTCTCCTCACCTCCCTCGCTGGTTTATGATGAAAATGGCTCAGTAGACTGTGACCCTCGTCTCTAGAGAAAGAAGGGTTACGTGGAGGGTCACAGTGAGCCTCTGAGGCTAGCGAAATCTGCCAGGAAACACGGGACCCATGGAGGCAAGCACAGAGCTTTGTCACTATATATATATATAAAAATTATGTTGTCAAAGACAAAGCTCTAACCCATTTTAATCTGATTTCTTAAATTATCTTTTTCAATTTAGCCATTAATCTCATCTATCAGCAAAAATGTCACACTTCGCTTAATAAAGGGGAACGAAAAGGATGCTGGAAGTAAAGGCCATTTATTAATATAGCACCAGATTCTGCATGGCCCTGAAATAGCTGCACAGTACAGTGGTTTTGGAGGACATATGCAGTGTATGGGTGGGCTTGACTTAGATCAGTGAAAAGGCATCAGTTCAGCCTTATGATCAATATAGTAATACAACCACAGCCAGTTACCTAAGGGGAAGAAGGTGGCAGAATAACCCAGCCTAGGGTGAGTCTGGTCGCTTAAATGAAATAACAACTGTTCTGTGATAGAAAACCTTACCTATCAGGTATTGGGTCTGGGAGGGCAGCATTATCATTCAAGCAGTTTTGATGATGGGAGTCCACATGAACTACAAAGGGAGAATAATAGAATATTTTGCACCTTGTTATCTGCTGGTATCGTAAGAACTGTCCTGAATCATTTCATGAGCAAGGGAATATGTTTATGTGTGGAATTAAAGATGGAATCCTGGACCCAGATTTGGATGCGGTACTCTGGTCTGGGTAGGTTGATTCATGGAAATAATTTCTCACAGACTGCAGGTATGATGGAGATTTTCTGAAGCCCAAGGAGAGCACGAGCGAGAAAGAGAGAGAGAGAGAGTGAGTGTGTGTGTGTGTGTGTGTGTGCGCGTGCGAGAGATGTAAATGAGCTGCTGATTTCATCATTAGGTAGGCAATCTTTGGACATTCTGTGTGGGATGCAAAAGTGGGAAATTTGTCTTTAAATCCATGCATGGATTCGGAAGGATACTGAGAGGCATCACATGCACAGCCAGGTCTTTATGCACAAAAATTCATTAAGGATTAAATCATGTGGAAGAAGGCAAAAGGCAATGGGGTGTCTCTGTTTCACAGATGGGGCCTTAAATGCTTCTTAGTAACTGGATCCTGAAATCAGGCTTGCTACATTCACTGGATTAAGAATAATTTTTTGCCAGGAATTGTGTTTTGACTTCAGCACTTGAAGAGACTATGCAGGCTGACAGTCAGCTAAGATATTAAATTTCAAGATTACAATGTTATCAGTGTTAAAAATGATGAAGCCAGGCCATTTCTGCTTATCACATTCTCTTTGTCCTTTGATGTGGTATGTCAAAAGCAATTATTATTGATTAATATCTAGGAACTTGTTCATTGGTACAGTAGAACTTTCAGAGTTCCTGAGCAGAGTGTATTTGATTTCAGCTGAATGAGACAGACTGGCTTGTTTTAATTTTCTTGTAAATCTACAAACTTAGAGCTTTAGGAGGACAGCAAGTAGCCTACAAATGTATTTCACTGTGTTACTTTATGGGAAAATAATACTATGTATGGAGCAAGTGCAACTACTGTTAGCCTTATGTTAATCTTGATTTGTGGGATTCCCAAATTCTGCCCTCAAATGACAACACATGGCTTCCATTAATATTTCTTGGAATCCAAAATGTCCATTTAAGGGAAGAATATGGCCGTATAATATTATTGAAAACAGGTTTTTGATGTTCTCCAACTTCCTGTTAGTGGTTACTAAAAGCTAATTGCTAGTTTTGATAAAAATCAGCTGAGTTGATTGGTTGGTTGAAGCTGCTGTATAGTGAGACACAATAGCCAAACCTTTTTTGTGTGTTTGGAGTATCTGGGTTCCTACATTTAAAAGTTCACTGATTGTGCTAAGGCAAAGCAAATTTAAAAGCAAACGATTTCCTCTAATTAGAGAGGACAATGTCAAAGCTGAAGTATTCTCAATGGACTTTTCATTATCATTAAAACTCCTCATCATTAAATGATACCCCCATCAACTTACTCCCTTCTGTCATTGTTAGTCCTTCTTCTGTGATTGGTTTCCCACAGCCTTTTATAGTACAGGCCCTCACATAGAATTTATACTTGGTGCTGGAGATCAGATTTGAAATCCTCCAGCTGAAAGTCGAAGGGTTTGTAATATTGGCATCATTCAATGCTCCAATCTCATCTGTCTCATTTACTGAAAGAGAAACAATAGAGTTCAGTCAGGCATGGCAGCTAAATGTTACCAAAATGCGAATGTGTCAAGAAAGCTGATGGAGAAGATGCAGTTTACAGTAAGTAGAAAGGATGGCACTTTAAATAAATGTATATCTTACTACGCTGATACATTTGTGAGTCTTCAAATGGGATTTACCATGTCTAAATCAATCAACTACACAATTGGGTATTATGATAGTTGAAAAGGCTCTATGATTCTAGAGATCTAGTTACTGAAAAAGAGAAAGGCCTGAGTTTTAGAGCTATGCAAAATGTTTGTCTAGAACCCTAAATGCACATTAATTGAGACTGTTCTTGGATTTTCATTTTGCTTCCAAACATCTGCCCATGTCCTTAAACTTTGGCAGGCCTGCAGTCATGATGCAAGATTATGGGGTGCTTCCAGAAAGCATAATAGCTGGCTGCTATATAAGGATATATATACATTGAATTAGTATCCAAAGTTATCCCCAGTGTTTGGCTGTACTGGTAACTCATAATCAATAATTCAACATAAACTTTCCTCCCTAAGCTTGGCTGCTCCAGAACCATATCTGTTCTATCTCCTTAGCTCCTTCTGGCCCCAAAGAAACATTTCTATGTCCTTGATATCCTGGTTACATATCATTGGATCCACCTGATCATGACTCAGCAGTAATTACCCTGACTCTAAATGTAGGGTTTTTACAAACAGGGGGAGAGAATTTGCTGAAGAGAAATCATTAAAAAATCTGAATAAATATTCACCAAAAAAAGTTTGCATTATTTGCCCAGCTGTACCAAGTATGTGTGTTTAAAGATTCCAAGCCTATGCAAATGACTCATGAATTATCATCACAAATTATTTCTTCTTTGAAAAGTCAGGTGCATTTCTAAAAACAGCTATAAATATTCTATGTGCTGGTTAACTATTGGGTTAACTGTCTGTGAATTTGAAAACATGTATTACACGATTTGATTAGTCTAAGAGTCTTCGAATGTACCATGATTGCACTTTGAGCTTATCTAGACAGAAAAAGAACATGCTGAAATCCTTTTTCCCTGGAAAATGGAATTCACCTGCCCCCAGCAGGCTAAACTAAAATCTGTAATTTTGGAACATTTTTTCTGTGATGAACAAGTTGTTACTTAAAATTTAAAAGAATTAGTTTTAAGTTATTGTCTATTTTAAATAACTTTATATTAAAATAATGTTTGATTTAAATATGATCTATTTGCTAAAAGTCTACATCAAGGTAGAACATGTACTTACTTATCTGATATTGCAAAATGTAGCCAGTAAGGAAGCCATTTGGTTTTCTGGGAAGTCCCCATGACAAAGTGACAGAATCCTTATCTTTGTTTAGTAATCTTAGAAAATGTGGCTGTTCAGGGACTGGAAAACATAGGAATTAGCTTAGTTTCACTGAATATAGATCATATCTTAGCAGCTCAGTCTCCATACATTCCTGTTAGTATGGCATATAACTGCATCCAATATGTACAATTCTCCATTCTCAGTCAACATATGCTAGATGCTTAAGGTCTGATCCAGCAAGATGCTTGCTAAACACCTTTTGAGAGTCCTCAGCCTTGTTAACTGCCATTTACTGCATAGACTTGGACCCTCTTATTGGATAATCATATTAAATACTTTTTTATGCCAGCATAATAATATAGAGTCACACAGAGTTCTTAGTAGAATTAATTGGTCTCGTTTCAAGGAAGACATTAGTTTAATTTCTTCCATCCCCATATTTTAATTTTTCTTACCTCCTTCTGGAGTTTGGAATACAGTTGGAGAGCTTTCAGGTCCAGCTCCTTTTGCATTGAAAGCCGAAACAGTTAAGTGAAATTCACTAAATGGCTCTAGACCAGGAATCATGCCATAGTTTCTGTCTCCTGTAAATGTTAGGAAGTGTTTATCTGGGTGATGTTGTTTCCCATCCAGCAAACTCCTTGTTTTCCACCAAATGACCTGTATTGAGAAGGGCAATTCTGTAACAGATTAAGTTCTATGGGAATGAACACTGCATTGATTTCCCCCAACCTCAGAGCAATTGCTTTAAACTTAGACAGGATTCACCTAACACAGCTGATTATTTAAAGAATAAATGATGATAACCTTATATCCTTTTAAGTGTCCACGAACTCGGTCTCTTGGAATGCCGGACCAGATCGCTTTAACCAGCGTACTATTCATCACTTCCACAATTACACTTGAAGGAGCAGCATCTGGAACTGTAAATATGTAGGTGTTACATACTAAGGATACTCCCTAGGATTTATTTTCAAAGAATAGCTCTACACTTATGCTGGCGTGTAGAGTACGGACATTGCATGCCCAGCTAGCATGGGTAGAAACAACAGCACAGATGGTGAGGCACTGCTCAGGTGACTAGAGTGCCCTACATGCCTGAAATCTAGGGTGTGTGCCCTATACATGGGTCTCTACATGCCAAAGCAGCGTCTCTGATGTCTACTCTGCTATATTTAGCCGTGTAGTGTCCCACAGCCTCCCTGTTGTCAGAGCCTTTCCCCACCACAGAAAAAAGCTTCAGCTGCAGGGACTGCTGGAATCTTTCCCTGCCACAGTGAAAGTCTCTGGCAGAGGGAAAAGTCTTTAGCAGCTCCCCAGAGTCTTTCCACACTGCCTCCCCACTGTCAGTGTTTTTCACTGTCACGTGTAGCTACACACTGCAGGCAGTATGGATGTAGCCTTCCTTTCGTTGTGCCGTGTAGTTACATGTATCCTACACGCAACAGCAAAGGTAGGCAAGTGTAGACAAGATCATCGCGTTCCACAGCTACCCAGCCTGGCTCAAGTTGTAGAGACTCATGCTTTTAAGTCTGAAGATTCCCCCAGTTCAGTTCCAAATGGGGGCCATCACATCTGTATCAGTGAGGATAAAAAAAAATTGTGATTAATGCCTCATTCAAAAAAGCAATCTTAGAGTTCTTTCTGTAAGCGATTTTCTTTTAACTAAATCAACTGGTGAAAGAATAGGGTTTTAATCACCACAGAACATCAAGAAATCTACTCCAGCACCTGAAATAACTAGACCCAGAGTCAATGCCACATCAGTGGATACAGGATCGGGTCCATAGAAAGCATATTGCAAGTGAAACTGAACACATGCAGAGAAATCTCCCTTTTTACTTACTTTCACTATCTACCAGATGACATGATGTTCGGTGTTAATACTGTGACCGTGAAAAGCCATATGTCCCTAACCCCGCACTCACTACCAGGGAATAGGAGATGGGTATTGTTTACTACCATAAACAATCTCATTTAGACTCCCAGTAGTAAGTGTTCACAGGGTCAGGGCTTAAATTAACAAACTATCAGAAAAATGAAATATGACAAAAATTGCAGGCCATGTAAAAGAGCTACTTTGCAAACATTAATAACTCATCTACTTAGAACAGGTCATTCAGTGGAATCTGTAAACAAAACCTAATTGAGGGTTAGTTTCTTTGTATAATGTCCATAAGAGTTTCCTCTTTGAGCCAATTTTTGATGTTAGGATGATGATAATGATAGCTTTTATAGCACCTATTGGGGCTAGGCACAGACTAAGTTCATTTCAAGAGGGAGTCAGAGTAGAGAGGCTGGAGGAACAGTAACATCTATAAAATCATTCAGTTCAGCAGTTGCTAGTGCACAGCATGATGGATTAAAGAAGGATTTTGGTTGTTTGTCCATCTGAATAAGTAATAAAGTAAACAGTTGTCTCAGTTGGCTAATCTCTTGCAGGCTTTTGTGTAGACCATTCAAGCTGGTCATCTATTTTTCTGTTAGGAAAACAACTTGAAGGTTTCAGACATGGGATGAAAACTGCCCAACTTTACATAATAAAATTAATCTGCAAAATCTGAAAGATGTACAATTTGTAGACACTTCTGACCCTTATTTGACAGTAGTCCTCACCCCTGCTGCTAATGACTAATGCATTGGGCATTTGTTATTTGTATCAGGGAATCCTGGCTCCCTATGCTAGCTGGCTACACTGGTGTTTACTCCCTTATTGATTTCAATCCCTAAATCCTAAAAAGATTTTTTTGCTTCTCTTGCTTAACTGGCTTGTCTACTGAAGGAAATCTTGGCTTTTCATCACTGCAGCTGGGGAACATATCATCCTCCCAATGTCTTTTATACATTGATTCTCTAAGCAACAGAAGGGAGAAAAAATTATGATATAGTGTTAGGGGGGATTGGAGGGACTATTGTCCGATAGTCTAGATATTATAGCAGGGATTTCTACAATCTTACAGTAGCCAGAAGCATGTTTGTATTAACTCCACCAGCTTTGACCCAGCACTAGTGTTGTCATTTTTGCATTAGTGTTCATTGGAGGAACATGATTACTAAAGAGCACTGTGGTGCAAGGGATTGGCAGGTACAGGTAGATTGTTGGTATCACAGCTGATGCTGATATTACAAAAGAGTATGAAATATGCTTATGTGGGAAACTGGGGAAAACATCATAACAGACCCTTAGGGGCTTCAAATCTATGAACAGATGTTTGTGGCACAAATGCTGATTGCTTGTATCAAGGCAGTCATTTAAGAAGAAAGACACAGTACAGACATTGGAAAGAACATTTTTATCAGTGGTGGACCTCACTTTGAGAAGTGGCCTCCAGCTATGACAGGAACAAAACTGGATCCTCAGTTATTTGAAAGATCAAAGTTGCACTTGCAAAATTAGAGACCTGTTTGGGATCCCTTTAAAAATCGGGGACTCCCGTGTCTCACAATTGTAAGAGTAGTTTCTATAAAAAGCAATAATATTGAGTGGAATATTGGTGTGGCTGCAAACTGTACGAATTAGAAGCAGTACAAATAGATCCAGTTTGAAAGGGATGATTGTGAAGGTCATTTCATGAGAAAGTACTCTGTTTCTTGCATGATGCAGAAAGGATAGGTGTGTTGGTATCATGGACAAAAATGTGCTCATGATATGGAATGTAAAATATACTAAGGTGTCTACTGCACATGCAGGGCTGTGATATTACTTGGAAAACACTGCAACTCTAGTGTTGACACATTCCTCAATGTTCAGTGGGGATCCTTAAAGATAGTGCCACCTGCTTTCCTCAGTGTGGCTGGCCCATTCTGTGTCAAGAAGCCATAGTCATCCTCTTTCTTGCTGCCTTTGGATACCCTGCACCCCAGGCGTGCACTGAAGGGGCATACATACTACTTTTTGCAATTTCCTGCATTCTTTTTGGCATACAAAAGCTGAATAGTCTGTATACTCTGTTTTAATTCTAAAATGCCCACAAACTGCATATGTGCATCTACCTGTAGAGTATTTTACTCCCTGTAGTTTGAGATGAATGGGTTAGGCCCCAGTCCAGCAAAGTACATAAGCACATACTTAATTTGAAGCATGTAGATAGTCCTTCTGAAGTCAATGGGGCTATTAAACTTAACATTAACATTAAACTTAACATTAAACATGTTTTGATGGATTGGAGCCATGATTAGGTGCACAACTTAATCAAGCAATTGTACATTTTGGTATATGCAAGCATAACTGACCTTTTTGAAAATGAAGCCCTTGATAGCTAAAATTCATAGTAAGGAAACTGACACATAATACTTCTGTTTCTTTTAGTATTCCAACATGCTGATCACTAGTGAGTGACATTTAAGCATTTTTAATTGCGAGCTGGTCAAATAATACTTGTTATCCATTTATATTGCAATGCAAGAATCATCTACATCATATATTTTTACAAAAATGTTTCTGTTACTTACTGTCCTCTCCTGAATATCCAGTGGTAACATTTGGTTCAGGACCAGATCCAAAATTGTTTACAGCTTGGACTTTGATATCATAAGGCACAAAGGTAGGAGTATTCCTCAATGTCAAGGAATGTTTTTTTACAGTTTCCTCATTCCAGTCCGTCTCTACTCCCTGCTGTCGCCAGCTGACTTTGTACTCCAGTCCCGGTCCATTTTGCTCCATGGGTTTCAATGGCTACAAAAGAAGTTAAAGGGATACTGAGCTGCCTTTGTTGCTATAATCATAAAATGGCAGATTAAGTGGAGAATAATTTTGAAGCAGTACACTGTAATATTTTGCAAGAAAAAAATAACCTTCCCCATCATGTTATTTTTAAGATGGCTATAAGAAAAGTGTTATGATTTTTAGAATAGCATGCAGGAATAACAGCTGGATTTAAAACAGGTTAATTATTAAAGCATATCTTTCTACATATAGAATACACTAACTGGTTTTGCTACAATTTTTCTTAGTTTTATGGTAATATAAATATATGTAATCTTCATTAAAAGTAAAAGACAAATTATCCAAATTTTTATATGGCACAGCAAGGTGGGTCATTAAAATTTAGATTATCTGGTAAGATCTTAAATATGCACCAACCTCCCCGACTCTCACTCCTCCCCCCCCAACACACACACACACACACACACACACACACTCACTCACTCACTCACTCACTCACTCACTCCACCCAACTAGATTTAGACACTTAATGGGTAATAAATAGTTGTACTCCAATTTTTTTTTTTTTTTACTGCTTAGTTGAGGAAACTCTTTGTGATATAAGGCAAGAATGAATCTATGAAATGGTGTCAGCTGGGGCTGGTTGGAAAATGGTATGGCTTTTCTGTAGAAATTTTAGAAAGAAACGGTTTGTTTTGTTTTTCATAAAATCTTTTCAATTTTATAGCTTTTTTTTCAGTTGACAGTTTTTTAGATGAAAAATCAGAAAATTTAGGAAGAGATGAAAAGTTTCACAGAATGTTTTCATTTACAAAAAACAAGCTATTTTTCATCAAAAAACTGAGGTGTTAGCCCTTTTTGATAGAATAATTCAGTCACCAGGCCCTATAGGGTCTGATCTAGCAGCCTTTGAAGTCAATGAAAAGGCTGCCATTTACTTCAGTTGTTGTGGGGGAGTGTACCTGAGGAGATGAATAAATGATGGGGCAGTGGTAGAGGCCTGATAATCAGATTGGTCATAGCTGTTCATTGTTAAGATTGCCAATAAGGCTACCAGTTGTGAGTCTTATGATGTGCATACCTGCAAACTGGATTTAATCACAACTTACTAGACCAATGGTGGGCAACCTGTGGCCCATTAGGGTAATCCACTGGCGGGCCGCCAGACCATTTGTTTGTATTTTCACAGCCTCACACGACTCCCAGTGGCTGTGATTCGCCGTTTGAGGCCAATCGGAGCTGCGGGAAGTGTTGGCCAGGCTTTCTGCAGCTCTCATTGGCCGGGAATGGTGAACCGCAGCCACTGACAGTTGTGAGAGGCCGTGCAAATGTAAACAAATGGTCTGGCGGCCCACGAGTGGATTACCCTGACGGGCTGCGTGCGGCCCATGGGCTGCAGGTTGCTCACCACTGCACTAGACTCATTTCTCATAGACCATCACCTAGCCATCACATGGTGACAAACCAATATGGGTTGCATTTGAATAGAGTTGGGAAAATAACATTGATGGTTTATTTTGGTTCACTGGCATTTCCAAAAAACTTTTTAAACAATGTTTGTGGTGGAACCAATAACAATTTTTGGTTGAAATTTTGGGCAAATCGGAAAGTCAAAACAGGTTGAACAAAAAATATTTAATTCAATTCAAATATTTCAGTTTTGACTATTTTAAAATGTTTTTGAAAGGAAAATTCATTTTGACCTAAAAAATCAAAATGTTCCCTTTTTAAAAACTAGAAATCAAAACATTAACTTTTTTTTCAGAATTTTTTTAGGTTATCCTTTCGACCAAAACAATTTGGCAAAATTAACAGGAATTCATTAAATGTTTCAATGTCGCCAAATTTGTATTTTTCATCAAAAAAAGTTTTGTGCAAAAAATTTTGCTCAGATCTAGACCTGAACAATGTGTTTTTATAAGTCAAACTACTTTTAGAATTTAATTGTAATGTATATAAGCAAAAAATAAAATGTTAATAATTCAAACAACATTTTTCCATACACAAGAAGCATTCAAAAATACACTATAGCTCCAATCCAACAAATCACATATACTCTATATTTAAAGTATTTGCTGGATAACATCTTAAATTGACTTAATTTGAATTACTGTTTAATTAACTGCATTAATAATGCAATTAATTGAATTATCATTTATTAACAATTTTGCATAACATTTAGGAGTACATGACTGATGAAAATGATCATCATTATTTAAACTCTGACTTCTTCATTGCATTGCCAAAGCATTACACAGGGATTTAATTTTGTAAATCCCCTTGACTAAAACCTGAACGGTACTTTGAAAATTGATCGTTTACGAATGCACTAAAAGGAAAATAAGAAAATAAAATTTAATGCTGGAAAATAAATTCCAGTTTAGGGTTAAGTTTCAGCCCCACTTGACTATTATTTTGATCTTGCTTAATGCAGCAAAGCCTTGGCTGAAAATCCTGTTGCTAATGCTCATCTGATCTGTTAATCCAAACTAGGCAGATTAACATCATTTTGCAAAATCAGTGTGTGTACATATCCGGCCCTTGTCTGCTGGAAATAAAGCATTCAGTATGCATCAGGCATAGAATATCTGCTGCAAAGCCTACAAGAAGCAAACTAAAAAAAAAAAATTTGTTCCCCAAATAGTCTAAATGAACCCAGAATCACTGTCTGTTCTTATTTATCTAAACCTATCCAATCTCACTCCATTCTCCTTTAATTGTTGTGTTACAACTGAATTGTAGATTGTAAGATTTTTGGGCAGAGAATATGTCTAGCTAGCAGTACAAATAATTAACAACAACATATGCTGTCTGTGTTGGTAGCTGCCTCTGTGTAACTGCTTATAAAAATAAAATTGTTCTCACTGACTATGGAATAATTTGCAGAATGAAGTTTCACAATAAAGTAATGGTCAATAGACTTAGAGGGTCACATTCACTTCTGGGCTACACCCTACCTAAAATGAAAATTCAGGTTGAGGAAATTTTTATGGTTCTTTTCTGCTAGAACCAGGGTGGGAAATAATCTTTTCAAATCCAATGCAAAATATGTTTTATTCCAGTTACACAAAATACATTCCTTCTCAATTATTAAAACTTGTTTGGAATTGAAGAGAAAATATATCCCTCTGAACAGATGGCACCTAAATTACAGACAAATAGTCTGGAAATCTGAAGGCTGTAATTCTGTCCTCAACACTTCTACAGATTCCTTTGACACTTGTGCTAATGACCTTCTCCAGCTCTTGCTATATGTGCTATATATGGGATTTCTTCTCCCACTACACACTTGTGTATTTCAGGCCTTCTTACATTTTTCCTTAGCATTTGTCACACAGGTGTCAAAAATATATTTTTGAATGGGAGAGGAAGGAAAGAAATCCTTTCCCCATTGAAGTGAATGGGGGCTTTGCCTTTGACTTCAGTGGTCCTTGGATTTCACCCATGGAGTCTACTAATGGTGGCTACAACAGATAGCAGGAAGAAACCCATATTGAAAATGTGAGTACTGTCTTAACATGATCCTGATAACTTCAGTAATGCTTCAGGATCTTCAGCTTGAAAGAAGAAACCATTTCACATACAGTTTCACTGATAGGAAGTTTTAAATTACCTCCCATTTCATAACCATTTCATTTGGTTCAGAAGCTTCAACTCGGATGTTTTCTGGGTTCTTGTCTGGAGCTATAACAGTAGAATGAATAAAATTAGTTTACGTCATCCGTACTTTATTAATCCTGTCTTTTTTCCTCTCTTCCCCTATGCCCTACATCTTCACAAAACAACCAGGTAGATGTGAAAAGCACCAGGCTAATTTCCTTATTTGAAATGATTTGGCTTTGTTGCAACTAACCAACATGTAAATAAAGAACCCATTATTAAACATAATTACTTGACACAACAGAGGGTTAATGAACAAATCTGTAGTTTATATGGTTTGATCTTGAGCAGCCTTCTTGGTTAGTTTTAGTCGATATCTCTAAGATGATTTTTTGGATTTCAGAGTACCAGATGTAGGGGGATTATGCTGAAGAGACATTTCCCCTGTTGGGAATGGAAAAACAGAAGGTGTATCATTAGTGTGTGACACAGAGCTGAAAAGCTGTTGAAGAAGCTGAGACAATATATGTAAAAAACAAACAAACAAAAAAACCAAAAAACCCTAAAGCAAAAATAAAGCTGGGGCAATGCAAATTACTATGCAATGCTGAACAGCTGGCCTCCGCAAGTACTTTCAGGAACAGGACAGGCCAGTCCTTGCTTACAGACAGCCCCCCAACCTGAAGCAAATACTCACCAGCAACCACATACCACACAACAGAACCACTAACCCAGGAACCTATCCCTGCAACAAAGCCCGTTGCCAACTCTGTCCACATAGCTATTCAGGGGACACCATCATAGGGCCTAATCACATCAGCCACACTATCAGAGGCTCATTCACCTGCGCATCTACCAATGTGATATATGCCATCATGTGCCAGCAATGCCCCTCTGCCATGTACATTGGTCAAACTGGACAGTCTCTACGTAAAAGAATAAATGGACACAAGTCAGACATCAAGAATTATAACATTCAAAAACCAGTCGGAGAACACTTCAGTCTCTCCGATCACTCGATTACAGACCTGAGAGTGGCTATCCTTCAACAAAAAAACTTCAAAAACAGACTCCAACGAGAGACTGCTGAATTGGAATTAATTTGCAAACTGGATACAATTAACTTAGGCTTGAATAGAGACTGGGAGTGGATGGGTCATTACACAAAGTAAAACTATTTCCCCATGTTATTTCCCCCCCACACTCCACCCCCCACTGTTCCTCAGACGTTCTTGTTAACTGCTGGAAATGGCCCTCCTTGATTATCATCACAAAAGGTTTTCCTCCTCCCCCCCCTTTCTGCTGATAATAGCTCATCTTAAGTGATCACTCTCCTTACAGTGTATATGATAAAACCCATTGTTTCATGTTCTCTGTGTGTATATAAATCTCCCCACTGTATTTTCCACTGAATGCATCCGATGAAGTGAGCTGTAGCTCCCGAAAGCTTATGCTCAAATAAATTTGTTAGTCTCTAAGGTGCCACAAGTACTCCTTTTCTTTTTGTGAATACAGACTAACACGGCTGCTACTCTGAAACCTTTAGGAACCAGTCATTCTGTGCTACAATGAGAAATGTGTTATGAATGGAGATTTGTGACAAGTTCAGAGGTGCTGGGAGACTCACCATAAATCTTGAGAAAGATCCATTCTAGCAACTGATTTGTATGTAAAAGGGCTATATTGGGGCTTTAAGCAACAGAACCAACTGGAGCCCCTGGACCATTGTACCTAACTTAGTATGCTGTCCTCCAGAGCTTCAGAGCGTGCAGGAGAGCATTGCTGCTGTGCCAACCTTGGCAAATGTGTGGCATATGCTCCCCTTTGCAGGGTACCAGCTCTTCTGGCTGTTGTGGGTCAAGCTCTAGCCTCTCCTTTCAGAGACTATTGAGTATAACTACATCTTCATAGAGCCCCATTGGCTTCAGTGGGACGAATCATGGAATAAGGTGTTGTTCAGGTTTGCAAGAGTATAAAAATCTGGTCCCAGATGATTTAAACTGGGCTGAAAGCAACCCTGCTGGATTTCAAACTCTCATGGAACAAATAGGATTAAACGTTATTCTAGAAAATATATAGCTAGGAAATGAGATGACAGTATGTACCAGTGGGAGGTGTTTCATAGCGTGCTGATGAAGCGCTAGCCTTGCTTCTTCCAACACCATTAACGGATATAACACGGAACTGGTAATTCATATAAGGAGCCAACGATAAAACAACGGCTGTGTTGTTCCCTGGGATTCTTGTGAGTTCCTGCCACTTCCCAGGCTCCCAACGATTCACTTCAAATTCTACAATGGACTCTGGACGGGGAAAAATAAAAATGAGAGAGAGAATACCAAAAGCATAACTCTGCACTAAAGCCCATATAAATACAATGGCAAGCACAGAAGAAAACAACTTTACAACAAAGGTGTTTAAAAAATAAAAACAATTAAGTATGTCTATGAACCTTGTCTGTTTATTCTAGTGGTAATGACACACTGTAACTCTAAAAAATAAATGTAAGACTATGGTACTAGAATCCTTCATACCATAAATGGGACTGTTGTGACTGCCTCCTGCTTTCCAGGATAATCTAACACTTCTGTTCTGTTTTTCTGAGAGAAGAAGCTCTTCTGGTGGGTCAGGAACATCTAAGAAATAAAGAAGAAATAGCAGAAAGGTGGTGAGTTGAATGTATTTAGGGTAAAATTTCAACAGTGCTGTGCATTGGCCCTAACTGCTCCAACTGAAGGCTATGGAAAAACTCCCACTGACTTCAATGGTGACTTGGTTAGGCCAGCAACAATCACTTTTAAAAATCCCACCCTTATTATACAAACACAAAGTGAATCCTCTGATTTTATGAATGGCTATATTCATTTTTCAGGGAAATCTCATGTCCTCTTATTGTAATAACTAATGCAATCGATTTATTTTTTCTTCATCAATATAAAGTCTATATAACAATTAATATATCTCAGTTCTCTTTTTAATAGAAAGCTGCATTTGCTTCACTTGGATTTACTGTGGTCCAAACCACAGTGATGGGGAAAGAAGAGTGAACTTCCCCAGATATTAAACCTACGCCCCTATAATGTTAGTGAGAGGAGAAAATGCATTATCCCTGGTGGATCCCAGTTTAACCCTATACTATGTGAGTGGAGAAGAAAGTTCATGACCCAGCTTCTCAGTTCATCATCTGTCTAAAGGCTAGGACAAAAGCCAATTGGATGCTCAGATGCCATGATGGTGAGTATGATATAACAACCTGGCTAGATCTCTCATCTCGGTGCCACGAAGGTGACTTTTAATCTCTCAGCAGGGTCATTCCAACCCCAGCTACTACTCCATCATATGCACTGTCTGTGTCAGAGCCAATTTTCAGAGCTACATATGAGGTCTGACAATACAGGACTTTAGAATCTGACTTGTAAAGCTTGAATACGGCATATACAGAGATGGATTAACCAGCAGGAGAGCAAGAAAACAGCATGGGTGGACAGACATGTTTGCAGAATGACCTTGAGTTTCTCAAAAGTTTATAAGAGGCACTAGAGACGATCTATGGTTTGGGATAACATATGTTTGTGAAAATCCTACAGATGCATCTGATGAAGTGAGCTGTAGCTCATGAAAGCTTATGCTCAAATAAATTTGTTAGTCTCTAAGGTGCCACAAGTACTCCTTTTCTTTTTGCGAATACAGACTAAGATGGCTGCTACTCTGAAATATATCCTACAGTGAATGCCTTTAATACAGGCACATTCAGACTGACAGATGTTTATCTTCATCAGATATTGAGACTTGTTTTGTCAATTTTGCCATCCGTTTTATGAAATTGATATGGTCTGAGGAAAAAACAGTTTCTCATAACAATAGTATTTTGGAGCAGTATGTTTGTTGAAATAACATCTAAATACAAAAAAAAACCATGAAAGAAATAAAAAAATCATGTTAAAAATAAAATTATTTTCATTATGAACATGTTCTTCAAACCTCAAAGTGGAAATGGTTCCATCTCCTGGAGTCACTTTAATCTAAGGCAATGTGACATAGTAATTAAACAGATTAAGGAGTAGGTCTTTGAGGCCTTGAGGAAGTCTTCATCCTCTTTGTGCCTCAATCAAGTCACCTGTATTATTGGATAAAACTAGGACTGACATTTAGTTTAGCATGCAAACTAAATTAAAGGTAAACGCACAGGATTTTTTAAAAAGTGAGCTTGTGCCTTCTTACCGTGTTTATGATGTGTAAAGAATGTTCGAAAGATTCTTCGCCTCACCCTACCTCTTCTCTCTTCCTCAATTGTATTACACCTTTGAAATATCAGAAATACCCAGTATGGTCTCCCTAAGTTTTGCTAGTGGCCCTCTTGAGGTCTCAGAGTATGTCTGTTGTTAGTTCTTAGATCTTATTTGGAGAGACAGCGGTCCTCTATTTTAACAGAGATGTCTCCAATATGTCCTTTAGTCACTGATGGGTGTTAACAAAGCCAAACAGTTTTAAACAGTCCAACGAAAAATTCCTTCATGCTCAAATTGTGGTGTCTTGCTTTTATCAAAATTAGTTCTCTAGTCACCACCATAGAGTTTTCAAGGACAGAAAAGGCTTGAATTTTTAGTTTGAAAAACACAGATTTTTTTAAACCCCCATCTGGCTTATACATTATGTGACAAAGCTCTGTCCTTGCCTCCGTGGGTCCCATGTTTCCTGGTGGATTTCGCTAGCCTCAGAGGCTCACTGTGACCCTCCACGTAACCCTTCTTTCTCTAGAGACGAGGGTCACAGTCTACTGAGCCATTTTCATCATAAACCAGCGAGGGAGGTGAGGAGAAGTTATCCTTCCTTGCACAGTCCCTGTTGTCTCCCAGTCTCAGTGATTAATCAGGGGGCAAAGGCGGGGGGGGGGGGGAAGCCCAGGCCCACCCTCTACTCCGGGCTCCAGCCCAGGGACCCTAATTGTATCAGCTATGGTAGCTGACCTTTTAGAAACATGATGTGCAATTCCCTGGGCTACTTCCCGCACAGCAGCCCTCACTTCCTCAAGCTCCAATTCACCCTTACCTCAGGGCCTCCTTCCTTGTGCCTGATATGGTGTTTACTACTCAGCCTTTCCAACCGTGCAACTTCTTCCCACAGCTCCTGACATGCACTCCCACCTGACTGACTGGGAGGCTTTTAACTAGTTTCAGCCAGCCCCTGATTGGCTTCAGGTATCCCAATCAACCTAGACTTCTCCCTGTCTTCTGGAAAGTTCTTAATTGGCCCCAGGTGTCTTAATTGACATGGAGCAGCTGCCATTTCACTTATCCTGGTACCAGGGATTTGTTTAGCCTGGAGCTAATATATCCATCTCCCACTACTCTTCCATAGCCATCTGACCTTGCCCCGTCACATATCCCCCCACCTCCCCCCCGCTCAACACCATAGAGTTGGGCAACTTGGGACGCCAGGCAGTACGCTCGTGACAGACCATCAGCGTTGCCATGGTGGCATCCAGCCTTGTGCCGTATGCGGAACTGGAATGGTTGGAGGGATAAGAACCACCTGGTGACTCTTGCATTCTTTTCCTTATTCCGCTGCATCCACTGGAGGGGTGCATGGTCCGTTACAAGAGAAAATCGCCAGCCTAAGAGGTAATAATGCAGTGTCTCCATAGCCCATTTGACAGCAAGGCATTCTCTTTCGACTACTGCATATTTCTGTTCTCTTGGGAGAAGCTTTCTGCTTAGGGTAGAGGATTAGGTGTTCCTTGTCTCCCACCATTTGCGACAGAACTGCCCCCAACCCCACCTCGGAAGCATCTGTTTGTAAAACAAATTTCCTGTTAAAGTCCGGGGCTATGAGTACAGGGTCATTACAGAGGGCTGTCCGAAGGTCTGTAAATGCCCCCTCTGCTGCGTCGGTCCACTTTACTATGTCTGGACCTTGGGCCTTCACCAGGTCCGTTAGGGGACTTGCCCTAGTGGCGAAGTGGGGAATAAACCGTCGGTAGTAGCCTACCACGCCTAGGAACGCACGGACCTGCTTCTGTCGGGTCGGCCGGGGCCAGTTTTGAATTGTCTCTAGCTTATTCATTTGGGGCTTCACTATGCCCCTTCCCACAATATATCCCAGGTACCTAGCCTCTGCTAGCCTGGCGCATTTAGCGGGATTAGCAGTGAGGCCAGCCCGCCTTAAGGTGCGCAGTACTGCCTCAACTTTCTCCAAGTGGGTTCCCCAGTCTGGCGTATGGATGATGACATCATCTAGGTATGCAGCTGCATAACTAGTATGGGGGCACAGCAACTTATCCATGAGGTGCTGGAATGTGGCTGGGGCCCCATCTAGCCCAAAAGGGAGGACGGTGTACTGGAATAGCCCATCCGGGGTGGAGAATGCTATCTTTTCTTTAGCTTCTTTGGTCAGAGGAATCTGCCAGTACCCTTTTGTCAGACCCAGTGTAGTCAAGAATCGGGCACTACCCAGTCGATCAACCAGTTCATCAATGCGTAGTGTGGGGTATGCATCAAACTGGGATATTTCATTCAGTTGGCGAAAGTCATTACAGAATCTCACGGTACCGTCAGGTTTAGGCACTTGAACAATTGGACTGGACCACTGACTGTAAGAATCTTCAATAACCCCTAATTCTAACATTTTCTTTACTTCGGCCTTGATTTCCTCTCTTTTGGCTACTGGGATTTGGTAGGGTCTCAATGTTACCTTGACTCCGGGGATCATGCAGATATGGTGATAGGTTTCAGTTGTCCGCCCTGGTTTTGCGATTAATCACGTCGGCTGCCTCGATCTTTTGGATTGGCGTCAAGTTGGATGATATCCTCACTTGCTCATGTAAGTTATGCTCCTGGGGAAGGGTCTCCTGCATGACTAAGCATGTCTCTTGATCATGCCAAGGTTTTAGAAGATTGATGTGGTAAATTTGCTCTGATTTCTGGCGGCCTGGCTGCCATACCTTATAGTTCACCTCTCCCACGGCTTTGATTATTTTGTAGGGTCTCTGCCACTGGGTCAACAGTTTACTTTCTGCTGTGGGCACCAGTACCATCACCCGATCCCCTGGTTGGAACCGTCGAAGCTTCACTTGGTAGTTATAATGGGTTCGTTGGGTCTCCTGTGCTCTCTCCAAGTGTTCCTGTACAATGGGTGTAACTCAGGCTATCCGATCTCTCATCTGCAGTACATGCTCAACTATGTTCCTTCCGGGATTTGGCTCCTCTTCCCCGACTTCTCTGGCTATATCCAATATGCCCCGAGGGTGGCGCCCATATAGTAGTTCGAATGGAGAAAAACCCGTGGAGGCTTGCAGAACCTCCCGGATGGCGAACATGATGTAAGGCAATAGGGTATCCCAATCTTTCCCATCCTGGCTCACCACTTACCTGATCATGGTCTTGAGGGTCCTATTGAACTTTTCCACAAGGCCATCTGTTTGCGAGTGGTATACAGAGGTCCGCAGGGCTTGTACATGGAGCAATGAACAGAGATCTTTCATCATCTTGGACATGAAAGGTGTCCCTTGATCAGTCAACATCTCCTTGGGTAGCCCAACCCAGGCAAAGATCCGTACTAGTTCCTTAGCTATTGTCTTGGAAGCTGTGTTGCACAGGAGAACAGCTTTCGGGTACTGGGTTGCATAGTCCAGTACAACAAGCACATGTTGGTGGCCCCAAGCTGTCTTCTCTAGGGGCCCTACCAGATCCATGGCTATCAGTTCAAAAGGAACCTCTATTATTGGAAGAGGTATCAAAGTAGCCCGCAAGTGTGGGTGAGGGCTATGTAACTGACACTCCGGACAAGAGGTGCAGTATCACCGGACATCTTCATGTACTCCTGGGTTTTCTCTACCCCTAGGTATCCTCCAAACAGGTGACTGTGGGAGAGACTCAATATGGCTTTTTGATGTTTTTGTGGCACCAGAAGTTGTATCTCTTGCTCCTGCATTTGCACCATGAGGTACAGGAGATCTTTCTTCACTATAAAGTAAGGTCCGGGACCCCGGACCTTCCCATCCACAGGTATCCCATCAATCTCGGCCACCTCTTTCCTGGCATTATCATATCTGGGGTCCTTCACCTGGTCCGCCCAAAAGTCTCTCTCCCGGGACTAACTGCCCAAGCTCCCAGGGGCCGGCTTCTGCTTCTTCCAACAGCTCGCCGCCGTCATGGCTGGGGGCAGCTTCTGGCTCACCTTCTGTGGTGGAAGTTTCTCTGTTGGCTGCTCATGTCCATCTGCCTACTAGGGAGGTCTTCTGGCGCTGGGTCAGGATCCGGGTTCCCAAGGCCTTTGCGGCCTTTCTCTCCTTTTTTGTTTTCCAGGTCTTTTGGGGGGCAGAGAACAAATCCTGAGAAATCTCAGCGAACATCGGGGGTTGACATTCCCCCGGTGACAAGTCGCTGTCCTCAGGGTCCCCACCTCCCTCCTGCCTCTCTGGGGGGAGTAAATTATCAAACCCTGGATAGTCCCTCCCAATGACTACAGGATATGGGAGTTTAGGAACTATGCCCACAGTCACCTCAATGGGGTTTCCCTGAACCTCTATCTCCACTGGGATGGTGGGGTAATGGCTCACGGCCCCATGCACGCATGTCATTGCTATGCGTTTGGCTTGTAGCAGCTGACTTTTTTTTTACCAGCTTATCCGATATGAGGGTGATAGCACTCCCAGAGTCCACAAGCGCTGTAGTCTCTGCTCCATTTATCCTCACTGGCCTGGTGTAATTATGCGGGGCTAATGCGACCCCCGCGAGGTGGATAAGGGAGCATGGGACCTGCCAATCCACCAAATTACATTGCAAAGGCTCCTCGGTGCTGGGACACTGTGCTGCTATGTGTCCCCACTCCCCACATACATAACATCTATAATTGCTTTTAATCACTCCCCTATCCCGGGGGTTAGGGGGTTTAGTCCCGGGGCTCCCCCCACTCAGGCCAATCCCTTCCTTCTGGGATCCCTGCTGGTTTTCGGCCGCTCCTTCTTCCACCTAGGACTCCCCGGGGGTTTGGCTGCCCAACCTTCCAGGGTTGAGGTCGGGTGCTTGCTTCGAAAGGGGCCTTCCTTGGGTAGTCAGGTCAGTCCCCTGCCTGTCATCTGTCTTTCTACCAGTGTTATCATCTCATCGTATGTGGACGGATCATTCTGGCCTACCCATTTGCGGAGATCTGGCAGCAGTCCCCGCATGTAATGGTCTTTGACCAGGGTTTCCAAAATCTCCTCCAGCCTGCACACCTCGGGCTGTAACCACTTCCCTGCAAGGTGTATGAGGTCGAATAGCTGGGACCTCGGGGGTTTGTTCTCCTGGTATTTCCACTCATGGAACCTCTGGGCCTTACCGCTGCCATTACCCCTGCTCGTGCTAGGATCTCTGCCTTCAGACGGGTATAGTCAGTGGCATCTGTGGTAGGCAAGTCAAAGTAGGCCTTCTGGGCCTCTCCACACAAAAAAGGGGTGAGGATGCTGGTCCACTGCTCCTGGGGCCACGCCTCTCGCTGTGCAGTCCTTTTGAATGAGAGGAGATATGCCTCTACGACATCTCTTGACGTCATCTTTGGCAGACAACCAGTGGCCCTCAGGGTTTGCGTCCCGTCGGACCCTGGGCCTGGGTGGTGAGGATCTTCAGCTGGTCCACCACCTCTCTCAAGAGAGCATGATCTTGGGTTGCCTGGCTCATCAATAATTAATTGGTTTCCTGCTGTAGCCGCATAGACTTCTGTTGTGCCATTGCCTGAACCCGGGTGGCCTCTTGTTGGGCTGCCATGGCTTGTACCAGAGCTCTTACCACCTCCTCCATTGTGGTACAAAGCAAACAAAAAAAATCAAAACAAAAAAAATATCCAAACCCCCAGTGCACTTTTTTTTTTTAAAAAAAAAACCTCTTTCTTTCGCCACACTGTGAACGAAATCCCACTTCTGACACCAGTTGTGACAAAGCTCTGGTCTTGCCTCCGTGGGTCCTGTGTTTCCTGGTGGATTTTGCTAGCCTCAGAGGCTCACTGTGACCTTCCACCTAACCCTTCTTTCTCTAGAGATAAGGGTCACAGTCTACTGAGCCATTTTCATCATAAGCCAGCGAGGGAGGTGAGGAGAAGTTATCCTTCCTTGCACAGTCCCTGTTGTCTCCCAGTCTCAGTGATTAATCAGGGGGCAAAGGCGGGGGGGGGGGGAAGCCCAGGCCCACCCTCTACTCCGGGCTCCAGCCCAGGGACCCTAATTGTATCAGCTATGGTAGCTGACCTTTTAGAAACATGATGTGCAATTCCCTGGGCTACTTCCCGCACAGCAGCCCTCACTTCCTCAAGCTCCAATTCACCCTTACCTCAGGGCCTCCTTCCTTGTGCCTGATATGGTGTGTACTACTCAGCCTCTCCAACCGCGCAACTTCCTCCCACAGCTCCTGACATGCACCCCCACCTGACTAACTGGGAGGCTTTTAACTAGTTTCAGCCTGCCCCTGACTGGCTTCAGATGTCTCAATCAACCTAGCCTTCTCCCTGCCTTCTGGAAAGTTCTTAATTAGCCCCAGGTGTCTTAATTGACCTGGAGCAGCTGCCATTTCACTTATCCTGGTACCAAGGATTTGTTTAGCCTGGAGCTAATATATCTATCTCCCACTACTCTTCCATATCTTTAGATCATATAAATCTTTCACCTTTTACTAAAGATTTCCGTGGAGAGGAACATTTATGAGTTTCTAGTACTCTTCCATAGCCATCTGGCCTTGCCCCGTCACAATTATAATAAAAACAAAAAAGGATCAAGACCATTCTTCCCCCCAAGCAGGTCAACTTTTAAAAGGGAATATAGCCCTTTATGGAATTTTCATAAGTAGTTCAACAAATAGTCAACAAACATCTTGAATTACACAGTAGTATAAATGTACAATAGTGTAAATAAAAGGCATGTCATGTTGTTAATTTACTTTTTATTGAAAACCAGCATTTATCAATGAAGCATGAAGTAAATACAAAACTCTCAAGGGTGAGTGATTTAAGTCCTGTTGCAGCCTCTGCCAAGAATATAAATGGATTGAATTAAAACAAAAACTTGCCCATAAAACAGGGGTGGGCAACTTTTTGTCCCAAGGGCCACATTGGGTTTGCAAAACTATATGGAGGGCCAGGTAGGGAAGGCTGTGTCTCCCCAAACAGCCTGGCCCCCACTCAGTATCTGCCCCCTCCCACTTCCCGCCCCCTGACTGCCCCCTCAGAACCCCTGACCCATCCAAACTCCCTGCTCCTTGTCCCCTGACCGCCCCCTCCCAGGACCCACGCCCCTAACCGCCCCCGGGGACCTCACCCCTTATCCAATCCCCACCATGCTCCCTATCCCCTGACTGCCTCCCGGAACCCTCTGCTTCCTGCTCTCTTACCATGCTGGAGCCAGCCGCGCTGCCCGGCAGGAGCGGTGGGCCAGAGCATTGGTGGCACAGCTCGCTGAGGCTGCGGGGGAGGGGAACAGCAGGAGAGGAGCTGGGGGCTAGTCTCCCCGGCCGGGAGATCACAGGCCGGGCAGGACAGTTGCGCGGGCCAGATGTGGCTCGCGGGTTGTAGTTTGCCCACCTCTGCCTAAAATAACATTCCTGTTAATATCCAATTCCCTTGGATAGGTACTTAGGCTCTGATTCTGCAATGGATTGCATGTCAGTGCATCAGTTCACCCACCCTTGACTTCAATAGGGCTTCACGTGGGCAGAGCTGCAGGCAGTCCATAGCAGTGTCAAGAGAAAAGGAGGCTTGTCCAGTGGCTATGGTGCCAGCGTGGGACTTGGGAGAGCTGGGTTTCAAGTCTCAGTTCTGCCACTAGCTTCCTGTGTGTCGTTAGGTAAATCGCTTAGTCTCCCTGTGCCTTAGGCCCAATCTACACTAAAATGTTAGGTCAATCTAGCTATGTCACTAAGGGATGTGAAAAACTCACCTAATTGACCTAGCTACCACCTCTCAGGGAGGTGGACTACCTACACTGATGTGGGAGAACCTCTCCCATTGGCATAAGTTGTGTTACGGTAGCCTTTCAAGTGTAGAAAAGCCCTTAGTTCCCTTTCTGTAAAATAGGGGTGTAACTGCACCCATTCTGTGTGATTCTCTGTCCCCGTCTCGTGATGGCTGTGCCACATATAGAGATTGATGAGCCCGAAGCTGTCAGATACAAGGATTGAACCTGGGACCTCAGGATCTTAAAGCATGAGCCTCAAATGCTTGAACTAAAAGACTCTGTTAGCCATAGAAAATACGACAATAGCCCTTAGTAATTGACTAGTACATAGATACTAGTACAGCTCTACCTCACAGGGGATTTTGTGAGGACAACTACATTAAAGATTGTAAGGCACTCAGTTACTATGGTAGTGGGGGACATAAGTACTTTAGCTTCAGGACTTTAGATAACAAAATAAAAATGCCTCACTATTTTTGCAGGAAAGATATTCCCAATCATAATTGAAGGGGTGCTTAGGGTGTATTCAAATAGCAAGGTAGACTTATGTATATAGCTAAGTCAAAACTGATAAATTCTCATGGGCGGCCCCAGTAATACCATATTCTGGAACCAAGACAGTCCAAGCAGCTAGGCTGCATGCCAGAGACCTCTGTGGAAGCTGGGATAGAGGAATCCTCCCCCTGAGGTTGCAAAGTGACAGCATAACTTTTGCACCAATGCAATTAGAGCTTCCAGCCTTCAACAGCTCCTACAGCTGGTGTGATTGCCTCTTGCACAAGAGAAAATGATGAATGGCGCTCAACAAGGACATTATTATATGTGTTGTTGTATCAGAATATTGTGCTCTGGGGCCCAGTTTTCACAGATGTTGGAAAGCATAATCCTAACTGAAATTAAAAGATGCTGCAGGTGCTCTGCATCTCTGAAAACCAGGCCACTGATGTTCTATAAATTGAACTGAGTGTGTAGAAAAACTGGTCTGAATCACAACATTGTTTAACTTTTTGGATGTAGGCTGCAAACCAGGTGGAAAAAATTACTTACCAAGGACAAGTAATTGGGATTCGGCTGTGACACTGTCCAGAGATGTACTAGCTACACAGGTGTAAATGCCTTGATCCTCTAATGTCACACTTGATATGAACAACGTATCCATTTCAGGAATTATCCTTCAGGACAAAAAAGAAATTACATAAGCATGAGAGAGAAAATTGGAAGAGAAGCACATTACTGATAGATATTTTTTTCCTGTAGGCCTGTTCATGCATGCCTTTGATAACAGACACATTTGGAGTAATACAGTGGTGGTGTATGTCTGTTATTTAAAATTGTGTCTTAGCTGCAGATATATTACACATTGTACTTTAGAATATTACTTTTGTAGCAATTTAGAGCTCAGAGTTAGATCCTCAGCTGGTGTAAATGGCATGGCTTCATTGTCTTGAATGGAACTATGCTGATTTACCTCTCAGTGAGGATCTGGCCCTCAGTCTTTATGCATGTGCTCAGTCATATTATGTGGTGGAGCGTGGGGGGCTGTACTTCTTCCGTGACTAAAAAATAAAGGAGTTGTCCATTCCGGACACTTCATAGGATTAGGGGCCCAATCCTAGTCATATCAAATTCAACGGCAAAACTATACAGAGAGCAAAATTCAGCCCTCATTTCATTCATTCCTATGCTTACGACACAACCACTCAGAAACACACTGCTTTTAATGTATACTATTTAAACTTATTTTCTAGCTCTCGTTAAGCATTAGCACCCCAGTGTTGAACAACTGGGGTGAAATGCTGGCTCCGCTGATGTCAATGATAAAACTCCCAGTGCTGCAGTGGAGCCAGTATTTCACACTTGGATGAAGGGTAGGCAGCCAAGTTTGATACTTCATTGTGTAGGGTGCCTGCCAAATGAGACATACTGCACCACTGGATAGCAAGTATACGTGAACCTACCTGTGAAGCTTAGTTCAAAAAAAAAATCAAAGCTTTAAAATATTTGAAAGAACACAGGTACATTCACAAAAAGAAATGTACTGTATGAACAGCTATGATATGCACAGACTTGGCTTAAAGCTATAAAAACATCCTATCCGTAGGGAACAAAATTAACCATGCTACACATAACACAGTATTGTTTCAGAGTCAAAACAAGGAGAGGTTTTTTCTCAAGATTACCTGCCATCTTCTGTGCTGTTGATTTGCAACTCATCTCCATCTTTCCTCCAGGATAATTTAAAACTTTGTTTCAAGTGCGAGTCATATTCAGACTGACATTTCAATAAAACTGAATGTGATTTCAACACTTGTGGGTTTTCAGGAGTAACAAGAAGTTTTGTAGCATCTGGTTGATCACAGAAAGATACTCTGATTAGCAATATACAGGTGATTGTCCTACATTTTCACCAAGAAGTTCAAATGCAGAAAAAAAACCATAGGAGCAATATGCTGTAGTTTTTCTACATAGTAGTCAAATTAAGGAGGAATGTTTTTGATTTGAGGTTGGGCTAACATTTAGTGTACTATAAAAAAATTTTCCTTTCAGTTCAATTCATATCAAAGAGGATCATACAGCCAATCAGGAGTTTATAGGAAAATATCACAGGTGAACATCCTAGCTAATGGTCTGTTACAATATATGACAAAATAAATGAGACAGAAAAACTTGACTATAATTTTTATGCCCAATCCTATTTCAAATAGACTTTGGCAATGACCCAGAGAAAATTACAAACGAATTAAAGTCAAGTGGGGAAAAATATCACAATCAAGTTCGTTATTTTAAAATCAATCTAAATAAAGAAACAGAAGAATAAGTAATGGAAAGCAATTGGCTACATTGCCATACAGTGAAAAGTAGTTTTGTGAACATTTCATTGTGTGTTCTCATATTTATAGTCTCTCATTAATTTCTAAACAATTGTGTCCAGCTGACAAGTAAAAAGAAAAGGAAGAAAACAAAACAAAACAAAACCGAACTACAAAACCTGCAAAATCATCTTTGGCTCAGAGTCAAACTGCAGTCTTTCCTACTCATGCATCATTAGTAGTTCTTCAGGCTACACTAAACTCTCTATAACATGTGCAATCCATTGACTTTAGATTATGTTCTCAACTGTACCTGTCCAACCCCATCTTCCATTTCAACACACACACACACACACAAAACTCCAAAACCTGTGTTGAAATGGAGTTAAAGATGAGAGTGCATATCAGTAATTTAAAAGTAACACACACTACAGGAATGCTATAATTATTCCAAAAGCCAAACATTACAAATCCAGCATATCCACTGAGTCTCGGGGCTGATGAGAGGAAGCAAACCCTCCCCTCGACAGTACTCGGGCCAATATAGGAATATGGAAAAAAACTCCTTCCCAGTCTCAAAAAGGCTACTAGTATAATGCCCACAGCAAGTACCCCAAACCCAGATCCTGCTCTAACCTGAGAGAGTAGAGGGGATTATCATTCATGTTGTTGCAACTTGGCAGGTGCCCAGTGAAGGTACTCATGCACTAGGAGGTCCAATCCTCTGACAAATTGCAACTGGTGGTAGAGTTTGGAGAAGACAACCCCTAAAGAAGTGGGGAATGGGGTGGGAGGTTCTTAATGTCTGGTACAGTAAGGGCCTAATACCCATGCCCTCAACAATCAAAAGAGGGGAATGGCAGTGGGGTTGCAGCAATGCTGCTGGAACCAGGTTAATGATATGGAAGTGGATGGGATGAGGGCCGTGCTCCCCAAGGTGGTATGGATTACAGAAGGAAGTTTGATCTGCACTGGACAAGTTATTGCCAGATAGTTCCCAGATGTGTTAGTTAACAAAGCCGTGACCCAGTTAAGCCGCATTCCTTGTGCCTTGTCATTCTTTTTGCAGAGCCCAGGACAATGTGAGGGTCATCCATTCATGGGGGAAGAACCATGCACAAAATATGTAAGAGTGCATACCTTGTCTTGATTCTTGGATATTCCTTTCATTAAACCTTGCATAGTTGTCCCTTGCATCATCCATACATGATGCTGCTTCTTTTGCTGGACTGGGTCCTTCTGAATCAAGTATTGTTCATAAACCATGTGATAATTTTTGATGCAATTACAAGAAGCAGAATATACCTCTGTTTTGGAATACATTTTCTCTAAAGCTTTAACATGTTTCAAAGATGTGTCTATTCATAAAATGAGAAGTTACCTCTGATACCCAGATTGGCAGTGATTGCACTTTTTCCAACCAAATTTGTCACCCAACAAGTGTACGACCCAGAATCTTCTTTCTGTGTCTCTCTGATCTCCAAGGTGCCATTTTCATATACAGTGTACCGCAGACCTTCAAGTGGCATTGTGCTGTCATCCCTCATCCTAACAGTATAATAATGGTTACCAATTATTTTCAAGTCTTGGAACCAGGCTTTCACACCAGGAGGAATTTAGGTTTAGTGATTATTGCAAAGGAATAAGAAGAAGATTTCTGGATTCTGTTCCCAGCTATGTCACGGAGTGGCTGAATATCTCTGAACAAGTCACTTTAGCCACACCATGTCTCAGTTTACCAGCCTATTGGATATTACAATACCTTCCTCAAACAGATGTTGTGGAGTTTTCTAATCTTTGTACAGCATCATGCCTTGAGATCCTTGGATAAAAAGCTTGTTTAAGTCTACCATACTGATATTATCTTATTCATTATTAAATTTAACTCAAACATGATGACTGAAAAGTTTCAATGTGTTTGTACAGCTAAATAACATGTTCAATATAAAACCAGAGATTTAAAACAAGCAGCAGGCAAACAGTTATCAATGGCTTACCAAGTAATGACAGCGGAAGGTGAAGCAAAAACTTGACAGTGCAAGAAAGCATTGAAACCAGCAACTGTGGCATAGTCTTCACTGTCTGAGGTTAGCACTAATGGAGCAATATCTGCAAAACAGAATGTAAATCAGTTATGTTATGATTTGGAGTTAGAATCAAACATGTTATTTCTTAGATCCTCTTTCCAGTGCCCTCCCTGCCACTAGCCCCACAACAAGTACAAGTAACTGGGCTGGTGCAAGAGGGACCTGCACAATGAGGAATCATTCCATCTCTGGACCCTCCAGCTGTCCTACCACTGCTCAGTACAACTGCAGCTCAGATGCTTTGGCAGCTACTGCCACCAGCTCATAAGGGTCGATCGCTGGTGCATCTACTTAATGAGAAATTCATTGCCATACTCTCTCTTTATACTGTGCTCCTTCTCTGTAGCTAGTCCCTGGGTAATAGCTCATCTTAAGTGATCACTCTCCTTACAGTGTGTATGATAACACCCATTGTTTCATGTTCTCTGTGTATATAAATCATCTCCCCACTGTATTTTCCACTGAATGCATCCGATGAAGTGAGCTGTAGCTCACGAAAGCTTATGCTCAAATAAATTTGTTAGTCTCTAAGGTGCCACAAGTACTCCTTTTCTTTAAGCACCACTGTGTAAACATAACAGGAGGTTGGTTCTATGACATGCCGGGGCTGTAGGGCCCAGGACATGCTCCAGAAATCTTGGTCTGGATGCGGAAACTACATTAGTTCTGCTGCCTATGGAGACCGCTTCCACTAAGTCAATTCCCAGCATTATGATTGTTTCTTAAATGAACAAATTGATAATAAAAATTGAAGTTCCAGATTAATGATCTGTGTAATAATATAATTGTACAGTTAAGGGCACAATCCCCGTTCCACATCATCGGTCTCAACTCAACTATCAGTTATTGTTTTATTTAATAGAAGTCTTTGAGCGAGGCACAATTCTTAAACTAGAGTGTACACATGAGTCATTCTGTGCTTCCACTAAACATATAATATCGTGCATGTGACACAAGGCTCTTTGAATCAGATTACATAATAAATTGCATCTCTTCACTTTTTGGACCAATGCAAAGTTAAAATGAACTTGTTAGAATCCTGAGGCTAATGATGAAAGCCATAGAACAACAGCCAGCTTTGGTAAAGCATTAACAACTATGGGCCTGATCGTACAAACTTTTACTCCCATGATTTATCCTCAAGCAGTGATGGGTGAACAGGATTGGGTCCCTTGGCAAAAGCATCCTTTCCATAAATAATCTAATGTTGTGGGATACTTACTTAAAACATTCACATTGGCAGTGGCAAGGATGGCACCATGCTTGTTAGTTGCCTCACACTGATATACTGCACTGTCCTGCAGTTGTAGGTTGGTAATGCTGATCTCCCCAGCGGAGACTCTGCCCCTATAGGTCCGTTCTTGAAAGGAATCAAATGATGTCAGTAGGATGAGGAATGATCAGCACTTTGAGTTCACAGAGCATCTCTGAACGGCTTCCATTTCAGATGCATGTTAAAAGGGCAAGTTGCATTTTCAGGATTAGGCTAACAGTTCCCCAACCACCAGAAAGCTGCTCTAAAGCATTGCATATGTCATCATTCCCATGGAGAAAAAGAAGTGGATAACTTGGCTTGCAGTAACATGTTTATCTACAGAGACATTTTACCTATGACAGAAATAGCATGGTTTATATTTTGTATGTGTGTGTGCAGATTTCCAGAAGCACCTAAGGCATCCGACTACCCAGTTCTCATTAAAAAGAATGTCCAAATCACCTAAAAAACTTTGAATTTCAGCCATACTGTATGTTCTTTATACCTATATACACAGTATGATGGGATAGACCAGGGATTAGCAACCTCTGGCGCGTGGCCCGTCAGGGAATTCCGCTGGCAGGCTGGGACGGTTTGTTTACCTTCAGCGTCTGCAGATTTGGCCGATCATTCCAGGCCAATGGGTACTGCAGAAAGCGGCGTGGGCCGAGGGACATGCTGGCCTCCGCTTCCCGCAGCCCCTATTGGCCTGGAAGAGCAAACAGACATTGCAGGTAAACAAACATCCCGGCAGATTTCCCTGATGGGCTGCGTGCCAAAGGTTGCCGATCCCTAGGGTAGACAGTGTCCTGGGTAACTTGGAGTGAGAATGGATGGACCACGCTGCAGATTGGGTCCCTAAGAGGAATTCTGATTTTCTCAGCTAGAATGCATTAGAGGGGTTCAGCATGCAGCATGCTATGCTGGCTAGTTCAGGTGTGTCTGTGACAGAGAGAGAGAGAGACAGACGCATGGCCTAACCCTTCCCCACTCTCATTCAAGCAGATAGTGCCAGGGGAGGAACAAGAAGGGAGCAGGGCCTTTACTCTTCAGACACTTTGTGGCTTATCTCTGTGCTAGTCTATGAGTCCTAGTGGGGCCCTAGTATTGTAAGAGTCTGATCCATGTTCCTAAAGATGAGAAACATACGCTGACTGGACATGGGCTTTAAATTACAGTTGTAGCTTCCATATTATTGTTGCTTTAATTCTACTCTCTTCATTATCACCATGAAGTATTCACTTTGGCTAAACCAGACAAATCAACTGTCATATGATGCATTTGGATTTATGCACCAACTTTGGTGCTGGGAGTATAGTATATGCTAATATTGTCCAGCTGTCTGAGTGTAACCTACACACCTTCTGGGTGTGGTGTTCTGTTCCATCTAGTGGCACTGAGACCACTTAGAGAGAGAGTTAAATGAGTCTGCTCTACAGCCTTAGCTAACAAGCATTTGGCTTTTAGCTTATGCAGTAGAGGCTCATGCACTAAGCACCAGAGGCCCCTAGTTTGATCCCACCCGCCAACAACCGGTGTTTGTCGGCGTTGTATGAGCACACTATTTTGTATCCTTACTTACTATCAATAGGCATCCCATTACGTTTCCACTTTATAGTTGGCTCAGGTTTGCCAGTAGCTTCACACAATAGCAAAGCAGTTGACTCTATGCTGTAAACATCACTTGTGGGTTTCTTTATCCACCGAGGAGGTTCTGTTAAGAAAGAAAATAACATTTCAGCAGATTTTACAACGAGTAGGAATAAAAGTTCATGAAGATGCTGCTATCACTAATGTCTTCCAGAAGATGGCACACACGATCAACTATTGCAGAGCAGATTCTCTCTTAAAGGATAAATATATTGTCTTATTTTATTTTGATTTATAAAATGATTCTACCAGAGAAATTAAAATAATATATACACCATTCTCATACTCCTCTGTTTAGATGTTGTTTGTTGAAATTAAATGCCATGGAGAGGCTGTTGGAAGTGGACAGTGTTTGAGTGAAAATGCCAAGCTGTAAGTGCAAAGCTAAATGTTTGTGCACAGGAAGGCTGGTGAAAATGGCAAGGTTGCTTGGTTTGATATTTTCAGAAACACCCTCAATATGGAACTCTTAACAACAGACATGCAATGTAACCAATGTAATGAAAATGCAAATATCTATTCAACCCAAATCCTCCCCTTGGATGTAATCATGTGGATTCCATTGACTTCAATGGGACCTGGATATAGGTCTCTGATGGAAGAACCTGCAGTGTTAAGAATATTTTGGTGACTCAGGGAATGCAGGGGCTGAACCCAAGCTTATCTCTTTGCATGGACCAGAGAGGTTTCCTGGGATTTCTGACACCTTTGCATCATCCTCACAATAGCCAGACAACTGGAATCCTAGGGGTCTGATCCAAAGATCACTGAAGTAAAAGGGAGTCTTTCTATTGACTTCAATTGGCTTTGAAACAGGCCCTAAATGTTCAAGATAGAGCAGTCACCACTCAAAAGTCAACTGTGCTAAAAGTTGTCCACATGATGGTGCCAGAGATGCAGTGCTGTACTGACATATTTCCTTGTTCTTAGAACAGGAAGTAAAAACACTATGTTTATGTTAATGAGGAGAATTGAGTGTGTAGTGTGGTGTTTGTTTTGGTAGGTTTTCCTTTTCTTTCTTAAATATGTAAAGAGTAAACACTGCTATGTATTCACATTAGAGAAGGTCAAAGCAGCAGGTCTTGCACCTGGAGCAGAAGATGGGGAGATCCTTGGTTCTTATGGGAGTTTGTTCACAGTATGGAATCAGTCAAAGGTCTGTCTCTTGCATAGACCAGCAGTATTGAGAACTGGAGTTGTTAACCACAGTCCTCATCCTAGAGCTTTAGGCAATCTTTTAGATATTCAGGTCATTAAAGGTCTTGAAGATAAGGACCAAGACAGAAATGAGATGGTGACAATACGCTAATACAAAGGTTCCTAAAATGTACCCCAAGATCACTGGTTCTCGATGGAGAACTGCTGATAGTCCAAAAGAGGCTGTCTGCCACATGATGCTAGCTACTCGTCTCTTGCTGCTCCGTTGAATTAAAGGAGAGCTAAAAATACACAGCCTAAGTACTTTCCTAATGTTTTTTCAAGTAAGAAACTGCTAGAGTTGCCTCATCGATGTTATGCAGTTGTGAGTCTATCGGTGTCCATTAGACAATTTCAGTATTAAAATGTAGTCCACACCATGAAGACACTAGAGAAGCCCTTCTCTATTAGGAAGCGGCGCCATGCTGCCTATTAATATATCAAATGCAATGGATGCAGCATCAAATATGAACGTGCACCACTTGCATCTGCAAAATGCCACATTTATGCCAGCAAGTTGCTGATTTGTGCGAGCAAGATGAGTAAAGGCAGCCACCTCCATGGGCAATTCACCCCTCTTAAAACAGCTGCGAATGTGGGGGCTGTGATTACAATTGGCATGTGTGTTTTTTTTTAAATGATGCCCCTAATTATATTATATTATTACTATTATTAATTACTATTATTCTGACAATAAAGACTAGACACCCCAACCAAGATCAGGGTTATGATGCCAGGCATTGTGCTAGTTAAAAGCTTCAGAGGTTATAAGCATTTTAAATTTGGGGGGAATATATTCATAAATAAAAGTGTTTGAAATCATGACAATTTGTGGGGGGTTTTTTAAGAACCTCTCTCTGCTCAAACAGCAACAACAGGCTTTTTCTGTCACCATTCTAATTTTCCAGGCTCCATCGCTTTTCTAAAAGAGAGATTAAAATGTTCAAGCAGTCAAACAATTTTCTGGCTGAACATTTCCATATGCTTTGTCATAATTGCCTGAATCTTGGCCCTCAAACTATTGTAGGATTAGTAAATAGGCTGCCTGCAAATGCCATTGCTTGAGAATGCTGTTATGAAGACTGGGGTTTTGTTTGGGCATGCTTAAGTATCAGCAAGAGGACACAACGTGGAAATGAGAGCTAGATTCTGATTTATACTCTAGCAATAGGAGAGAGAATGGGCAGAAGAGCAGTGCTAGTTGTTGACATAACACTAGTTAATGGCATGGAGAGTAATTTTTCTTACTTGTTTAATTTTCTCTCCCTATACACATTCATAGAGGAAAAACTGTCACATCCTCAGATGTGGCATAACTCCACCAATGTCAATAGAACTACACTCATTTACACCAGTTGAGGAGCTGACCCTGTCATGTGCGCAGAGAGAGAATGAGACTGAATATGTGGCTCTGTGATGGATGTTAGTGACATTTATTGGTTTGAAACTCTAGAAAAGGAGAATACTTGGGTTCAGTTGTGCCTAACGTGTTGCATGGGAGGAGACTCCTAATAGATCTAAATCCTATTAGTGGCATCAATAGACATTGGTTCTAAGCAGGGGAGAGGGGTTTAATAGCTCTCATAAAAAGCATTGTTTACATGGAAATAGCGGTTTTAGGTTTTTGGGGACTTGCTGGTTAATGAACAGAAACAATAATTCATCACAAAGCTTTTATCCCTGTAGAGATCTGTGGTCAACATACTGAACAACTTAGTTAATGTTTTTTCCCTTGTATTTTACTTTTTGAAGCTCCTACAATTGCTTTGAGGGCTTCAGTTTTTACAGTTGAGAAAACCACAACCAGATTGTTAAAATATTCAGCTACTGTAGAGACGTTCCAAATCATCTGGAATGATTTTTAAGAGTCAGCAACTTCCATGACAGGAGCATGTGAAACTTCTCCAGGCCGTGGTGTCCTATTCCTCCCCACTTTCAGGAAGAGAAATAAATATTATACAAAACAGGGTTGTGTCAAATGACAGGGCGTGATCAGTCACATCATATGACAAAATGCTGTGTAGATACCTGAAAGGCTGTTCTTCCTCTCTGGTTGCCTGCCTATGGAGAAGTGAGGAGAGACGGGGAAGTGAAGATTAAAATCGAGCAGCTGGCAGAAGTGGATGGCTTAATAGCGTAGGAGCACATTTCTCTCAGCAAAGCGGAGTCTCTTTTTTATCATGGCAAGTGAAAAATGTTTTTGCTGAGTCTTTCAATTATGTTTCAGTATCTTCCTTCCAGAGCTATTTTGGGTGTCTTACCCAAAATAGCAGCTATATTAGCATGGCCAATAGTAACATTACAAAATGATAATATCACTAAATGTTGTACTCTGCTCTATGGGGGGAACTGTGAGCCCTGCTGTGTGCCTGGACACAGCAATACGGGGGAGTAAGGAGTCACCACATGGTCCTGCATGGGCTACCCACATCCCTGGAGCTTTCTTAGTGATGGAGGGAGGAAGAGCATCTGCCAGTAGGCTGATAGTCCCCCTGTGAGCAGGTGATGGGTGAGTGGGTCACCCAATGCACACATGGAGCAATAACCTGCTACAGAAAGGGGAATGGTCCACATCCCTGTGCCCTGGAACAATGGGAAGCAAAAAATCACATTGTGACTTTCACATTCTGTTGCTACTCTATTCCTGAAGCAGCAACGTTACACGTTGCCCTGTCCTGGGGCTGGATTGCCCTATTAACTCTGAAAAAGAGGCATTTATCTGCAAACTCATTCTGTTACTCATCTTCTGTGTAAATATGGGGCAATGCTTTTCTAGACTTTATTTTGACCCTAGATTGTTTCTCACTTTTGATTTACAATGGAAGTGTTTTGCATTGTTACCTAACCCAACCAGTTTGCTTGATGCCTATTGTAAGATACTACACTGGCTGGTTTTATTACTCAGTTTCACCTTCGCCAGCAAATAAATAAATAAATAATAACGGATAGGAAAATGCACACATCCGATTTCAAAAGAGTTACACTGGAGTAACTATGTGCTTTGTTATGCTATTATGTGATATGATACAAGTCACTATTTTAAGACTGAATCTCTGCCATGATGCCTATGAAGAAGTGCTAGCTGCCAATTGCTAGGTACACAGTGAGCTGAGACTTCTGTTTATTGTGTCATAGTTTGCTCCATCAACTTGTGCTCCACCCACCACCATTTGTTTGTTTCATCCACATGGTACGTCTTGTCATAGCATAGACTGCAAGCTAAACTGGGTGTCAGGGAACTTCAAAGAAGCCACAAGCCTCTAGTTCTTGGTTTGTACTGGACAAGTAAGTTCCTGAGCTTTCTGACTTTCCTGGGTATGCACCATGCTTTATACTGTGGTGCCCTAATTCTTGAGCTGTGTACCTAGGTACTATCATCATATTATTATTTGCCTTGCAAAAGCAAAGAAAGGCATTGTGCTTTATTATTAATCATGGTTTGTTAAGAGTTGACAGTGTCCTTGGCCTATGGAGTTTACTACCTAAGTAAATCCAGAAAATACACTGGGAAACTTCAAATGTGATGCTCATGTAAAATGATTCACGTGGGCAGGAAGGGGGGTGTTGCTGTCCCTGGAGATAGAACCCTGGGCATGTTGGCCACTCAATGGCCTGCGTGGAAAGAACCAGAATGCTGCAGCAGACTCATAAAACCCTTTATGTGGTTCAGCCACTACAGGTCAACAAAGCTATCCAGAGTCAGCAAGGGCGCCGCTAATAGAGCAATTGATCAACAATGTATTATTTTAGTGAAGGGCTGTAGACAGCTGTTTGTGGAGGCATCTTACTGGTAGGAGCTGGCCTCTCTAGCCTTTGTGGAATCAGAGATACAGTTTGCAGATCTAAAGTTAGACAGGCCCCCATGCTAACGTACACAGATAGTACAGGAGTAACGATAACATTAATGAGTGAGGATATAAAAAACTGCTGGGAGACAGATTAGTAAGGATTACAAAACAGAGCAAGTGGGGAAAAGTAAGTAGATAATGAGTTCCTTAGCTCCTGGGGAAGACTGTTTGCTTTTGCAGTCAGAGTTACAGTCACTTAAATTGTCCTGTTATGTAAACTTTGTGAGTATTTTATTAATATTACAAGTTGTGAAGGTTTGTCATGTGAGACACTGGCTCATGTCACGTCCCCTTCAGCTACTTCTACCAGCTAATGAAATTACTCCTTCATGCCTGTGCTTTTGACACTGAAGATCATGGACACTCCATCCCTTTTGATGAGCCAAGGTAAGTTCATTTGGGGATGAGAATGTCACAGGGAAGTGCTCTAGTGAAGATCAGCAATGGCAGGAAAAAAGTAGGCATGGGTAGGGATTAAAAGAAGAATGATATCACCAGGTGCACTGGAGAGGAAGGAGTGGTTCCAGATGTGTGGGGTAGTGTGACAGTAGAATTTGGGTTCTGAAGAAGATGTGGCCAAGGGATCATAAAGATAAGCAAAATCAGCAGAGTAAAAAATGAGTACTGGAGTGTACCACTGTGGCAGAAATATAGGTAGCAGCAGAGTCCTGCAAATGAGGCTGATACATTTCAATACAATGTGGTAGGAAATGAAGCAGATTGTTCAGCTGTGATATTTTGAGAAACCTGGAGGGGAGTGAGGAAAGAAAACTGCAGTAATCTAGCTGAGACATCACTGACACCTTTCAAATGGTGGCAAATATCATTAAAAACACAGAGATTATTCTTTGTGACTACGTTATGTTCCCATTATTGAGGCCAGCATGGTTTCCTCTAATTTTTCCTTTCTATGCAAATGCTTTGGATTTATCAGACAGACCTTACTCTAAGGATTAGGAGTTATATTTGAATAAAGTGTGTAAGAGCCAGTCAAAGTTACTATATTAAAAAAAAAGTAAATTATACCTCTGATAGTTTCATAGATTTTAAGGCCAAAAGTGAACATTAGATTGCCTAGCCTGAGTTCTGCATAACACGTCACAGAATTTAATCCAATAACCTGTGCTTGACTAAAGCACATCTTTATATTTTAGATTACTGAAAAAAAATCATTTTACATGAAATGTAATGCTACACTGTGCAAATATAAAATCTTAGGGCCAGATCCTCAGCTGGTATAAATCAATAAATCAAATCCACAGACTTCAATGAATTGTGCTGATTTACACCAGCAGAGATTCTGACACCCCTGTTTATTATTCAAAATCTAAAACCCATTAAAATATAAATGGCACCTTCCACATGAACTTGAAACTCATGTTTCACTCTCCCCATAGAATTGCTTGCTGTGCACTCATAAGTTCCTTCATCTGCTGCAGATACTTGTTCTATCTTCAAAACCTTTCCAAAACTTTCTGTCACTGCTCTGTCCTTGGGCAAATCTCTACCAGCCATGATCCAGTTAAGATGTGGAGTTGGGCTAGCAGAAAAAGAAAGAAGATGTTGAGTTTAATTTAAAAAAAAAAGTTGTAACATTTCACATCAGTATAACTACTGAATGTTGAAGTTTATACATTTCCCTTTGTTAGATCATGATTTCAGAATTCTCCAAATGGCACTCCTTTGTGTGCAGAGCTATCCATTTTACTCATTGAAACATCCTGGCTGGAGGTTTGATATGGTCCATAGCTACTGCCTGTTGTTTAAAAGGGACCTGTGTACAACAAATCCTTTGCAGCTGACAGTGGGTCACAAAACAGGTTTGCATCCCTTGTAAACATATTGGCATGAACTGTAGTAGAGGCACTGAAGCTTGTTTTGTCCTGTTCCATAGGGACTTCTTGCAGACAGACAAGGGGGTAAAGACTTAATTAAAATAACTCCGCTCTGTACTCTGCCTGATTAGACAGGGCTAACCGCATGTCACAGATGGCTGAAAAAGCTACTTTATATTTTTAGAAAGTTAGGAGCGTGCTCAGAACCAGAGACACTGAAGAACAGGACAGATTGCTGTCTGAACATTCCCAGCTGGGTTTCCTGACCCCAGCACCACACATGATACATATACCCAGTGTCATATCTGCTTACTCTTGTGTCCATCTGTTAAGATGGCAAAATGCCCAGGCACAAGTTACTCAAAGCCCCAAGTACCGAGAAATTATGTTCTTTTATGAACAGCATGGATAATAGTTCAAGTGTCATATTTTCTGCAAGAGAGTTCATCCCTGATATAGTAGTGAAACACTGACACTATGAAACCCCTTACATTTCATCAACACCAGTTTAGATCTTTGTACCATCTAGAGGAGGTTGCCTGCCATTTTCTAGATCAGGGTAAAATCCTCCGAGATCACAAAGTGGTCATATATTTATTGCCATTAATTATTTTTCGATTTACTGGTCCTCATTTTCTGAGTTTGAAACTTGTCTCAATCTAGCCAAACTAGTTCCTCATTGACATTTGCTCTCCGCATAGAACAGGGATTAACTGCAGGGATGAACTGCAAGGGGAGGTAGGTTGGGGGAATATACTTAGAGTCCATCGAAAATTTGTCATTTTTTTTTCCAAAGAAAAGTACCTTTTCGACTACAAGATTTTTTTTTTCCATCTTGGCCTAATTTGTTCATGCTTTGATGTAAATTTGTTTTGTAATTCATCCCCAACCCAACTTTTTTTGTATACTTGAAAGAGGAAATACTTTTTTCTCCCATGTCATGGGAAATTTTGAATGAAATGTAAATGTAAAGTGTTGGTTCCTTTTTAAAATTTTTATGAAGTATACTTTCCTTTTCTCCTACCTGCTTTAATTATTATACGGGGAAAGTTTTATGAGGAAATTTGCAGAACAAGTCCCCATACTGTCCTTGTTTCAACCAAAGTGATCGGTTCCTTACATTCCTGAGCATAAAATTTACACACATATTTTTTTAAAGAATCCATCAACTGGATAAAAAGGAAGTTCACAGGCACAGGTGGCAGTGAACTAGACATGGATGTATTGCAAAAAGGAACAAGAACCCATTACAGTTACTTGGAATGAATCCAACAGAGATGAGTTGTTCACATGCTCTCAGAAAATGGCAACCAATTGCAAAGTCATAATCTTGTCTAGTCAAAGAGTGAGTGATGCCCTTTCAAACAAGCATGGACAAACAAGATGCCCCAAACATGTTTGCTCAGGCAGATAAACACCCTGATTTTGAGGTTTATAGTGGGAGATAATTGCACATGCTTTAATATGGATCATTTATCTGCCAACCACAGTGAGCACACAAGGATGTGGAGTTCAACAATACAGGTTGTAAACATGATGATTTAAACACCCCTTCAACAGAGAGCTCTATCACACATCAACCAGGAGCAAATGTGTTTTCCCTGTTAGGTTTAATGGCTGTGGAGGGCTTTTAAGCTTTACCTAGTTTTCCTCCCGCAACTCTTTTTGGGTAGAAAGTTGCACACATAAGTACAAGGTAAAAAGTGGTGATCAGGACGGAGGGCATAGGTAAACCTGATCCCATGCTGATGAAAGTACTGCTGTACGGCGGCCAAGTTACCCCTGCCCACTTGGAGGAATCAGGGCTTAGAGGAGTATTCACAGCTAAACGCCACATCATCATCATAAGGATTGCACTTCAATCATGTCTGCTTAGACTTTCCGATTCCCCACTCATTTTCCATCCTGCGCAATAAGAAAGATGGCATACCACTGCCGGTCTGTATCTATTTGTTGCATCTTGTCTTAGATTATAGATTCTTTGTGGCAGGCATGGTCTTTTTGTACAGTGACAAGCACAATGGGGTACTGGGCCAGGACTAGGGCTCCTTGGCACTATGGTATTACCAATACTAATAATAATGGGGTTTGAGATTTCCATTCAATGCAGAGGGCTACGCCTAGGCCTAAGGATTAGTTATACCTGCATCCATGCATTGAAATTGGCCCAAATTAAACTTGAACACTCCCAAATATGAATCTATATCTAGTTTTGCAGATGCTCCTTATCTTTATCATGGGCCAAACCGAAAGCCCTGAATCAAAATGCCCCTAGTCTTTTACTCCGTTGTTGGGTTTGTTTCTGAATGGGCATCATGGAAGGCATGAATCCTTGTACGATGGTGCTCAAGAAATTGAAATCTCATTGAAGGTGGAAAAGCTCAGGAATTTATTGATACTTAATCAATACTCTGAATTGGCCATGCTAGAAAAGAAAAAAAGGGTGGGTTTTTTTGGAGTCCAAACTGTGGAAGCTGAATCAATTCCTAATACACTCAAAAGAATAATCCAATGCAGTGAGCTGTAGCTCACGAAAGCTTATGCTCAAATAAATTTGTTAGTCTCTAAGGTGCCACAAGTACTCCTTTTCTTTTTGCGAATAGACTAACACAGCTGCTACTCTGAAACCTTTCAAAAGAATAATAATTTTCAGTGGTCACCATACTGGAACATCTGCGAAACCAGTGATCACAGGATGAATAAACAACTGTGATATGCCAGTTACTATGGTAAATGATGATTCTTTAGTTATAGTTGTCTATAACCTGTACATTACTCACTCGCCAACAGGAAACTTTCTCCATTGTAACTCTATTCCAGTTTTCAAAAAGTACAATTTATGTAAAGAGAAATTTGGTTTAAAATTATATACTCTGTGGAGAATGTATAAAGGTCCTTCCTTTTGCTCTAACTTTATTTCAGAAGGTTGTTAAGTGGGTGCAGTACTCACAGCCCTTCAGCAATGCATTCAAGTAGTAGAACTCCCCCTTTGATGACAGTAACTGATGAGCTGCTACCAAAAGATTCGGGTGGTATCAGTATTTTGGGTTTTCTTTCCTTGATGAAATTAGCTAAAAAAGAGAAAAGAAAAGGGTCAGACCTTGTGAAGTAAGGTGATTACATATGCCCCTGAATCATTCTGTACCCTCTAACCAGTGCTAAAAATATTGCTTTGGTCAGAAGATTTCTGGAATATTCATTCATTCATTCATTTTATTTATATTTGTGGTATTTTTCTAAAAGACCTACCTAGGGCTCTGTTTTTTACTTACATTCAAAACACAACTATAGTAACAGGAATAAAATTAGAACCTTCTCTTCCTCAAAACCAGAGCCCTGAACCTGCAAACCCTTAAACGAATACACAACTTTACACTCATGAGGAGTTTCTTTCCATCAGGCTTCCAGGGCTGGGCAGTGGCTAGGCTAGAATCATACAACCGTGGGGGATTCTTTCTCTGGCTGCTACTGTTGATGTCTTAAAGAGGCAGACCAACCCAGAAGATGTTCGGGGGAGGCTAGTCCTGAATTATGCTGGTACAAGAGATCCTGGTTGCTGACGATGTTGGTTGGGAGATGGCATTCTTAAAAGAGCCAGAGTTGCAGCTGCACTAGTATGACTCCCAAATGGTATAGGGTGAAGGGGTGTGTCACAAGGGAGCTGGTCCCTCTGAGCAGAACTGGGCCCAACTCCCCTGGGTCAGAGCAGGTAAGCCAATTAAAGGAACCTGAGCTATCCCTGTGCCTATTAAGGGTTACCAGAGGGGAGGAAATGGGAGATGGAAGGGAATGACTGGGACAGGCCATGCCTAGGAAAAGGAAGGAAAACCATGGTGGAGTGCAGCTAACTCCTGTGATGGGTCCCTGGAGCAAGGGTCTCAGGGCAGCAGCCATGGGGCTATTGCTCCAGGAAGGGAGCAGAGCTGACTAGAACCGGGATGCTGCCAGGAACAGAAGTACCAGAGACTCCAACGAGAGCCTGAGAGAAAAAGAGAGTTAAAAGGCTGTTCTCTGTTGTTTTACTTGACTATGGTAAGAGGCTAAACCATCCTAAAGGAGACTGGGTGTGGCAGCGAGTTTTTGGAAGCTGGGAAGAAGCCGGGTGACAGGGTGGCTGGGCCAGATGCTCTGTTCCAACTCTGCTGAAATCTCTTCTAATCCCTCCAAACTAAGATCCAAGTCCCATCTCTCTAGCTGACAGCCTAAGAAGAATTCGGCTTCCCACCTCACATGCCCTAAGAAGTGTGCTTCATCCTCAGACAACCTCCCTGGTTCCCAGTCAATTTTAAGAACCAGTTCAGAATTTCCTGCCATGCCTTGAAAAAACTCTATTTTGGATTTGCTCTAGCCTCTCTCATGAATCTTTCTTCTATTCTCATGCCTGCTCAGCTAGTATTTGCCTCCTCTCTGCTTTCTTATTTCTCCCCTCACCCACACACTCTGACCAATGATGGTGAATGAGTGTTTCCCTTGTCTGTTCTTGCCATCTGGAACAGTCTTCCTAATGTCTTTCCCCTTCACTAACTTTACATCGTCTTCTAAATCTCAGGCATTATCATATCTTTTGTCCTTTGCCAGCAACTTAGAATTCATCTTCCTTCTACAGTTGCAGAATTTACAAAAACTCACGAATGCATTTGGGAATACACTGTTCATAACAAAACTCCTTTTTACTGTCATGGATTTCAGACAACCATTTACTCTAGACTGCCAACAAAAAATCAATTGTTTCTTTGACAATACATTTTAACCATTTATGTTGTTAAATGGCTATTCAGTAATAATTAATAGCCAATATGTCATTCAAATGTTTACTGATTCTTCAATAAAAGCGATTTATTGATAATTTGGTAATAGATCATTTCTATCTTACAAGCCAGTGTTCTTCTCCCCTTCTTTAATTGCTTTGGGTCTCTTTGTACAGTATGCACTACACAGACCAGTGACTACATGTGCTGTACACAAATGTTCGCCCACATATGCCTAGATTTTCAGACATGAATAGCATTCTTGGGTGTCTACCATGAAACATCTGAAAAGGGCCTGATTTTCAGAAACTGTTCAGCATTAGTCCTCTGAAAAATCAAGTCCCTCTCAGGTGTTCTTAGGTGGGCACTCCAGAAACTGAGGCACTCAAAATCACTAGTTAGTTTTGGAAATGATGGACTTAATTTTAAAATATATTCTCTCTTGATAACCATGTTTGGGGAAAAATAAGGTATTTGGTAGAACGGGGTAGAAAATAGATTTTCTATCTCATGAAAAGTTTTTGTTTTGTACCCGAATTGGAACAAAAAGCCACAATTTCGATTTTTTTCATAAAATGAAATAACTCCCAAAAATATCATTTTGAATCACTTGAAACATTTTGTTTCACTAAACTGACCCCCCCCCCTTTTTTTATATTGACTCTTTATGGTTCAATTTGAAAAAAATTAAGTAAATTTAGAGGAAAAAAGCTTATAATACATAAAAAAAATCAAAACTTTGAGATTGAAAACTATGAAACAGGACATTTAAACATTTTAATAGCTTTTTCCTTTAAAAAACAAACAACATTTCCTCAAAATCAATTGATTTTGTGAAAATGTTCAGTTTTGTCAAAACAGCATTTTCCAGTAGAAAACTTTCATTTAAAATCTTCCAACAAGCTCTAGTATTTGGGTTGAGAATCCAGATATATTCTGTTAGCTACACACCCTTATCAATTCTATCCATATTTTCTGCTATTGTTACATGAAACATCACAGCATATTCTAACACTATCTGGTCATCATAGTTCCTGCGTGATTTTTTTATTCATCTAGCTTGAAGCTCCTTCCCTTGAAATCACTTTTTTGATCAGCAAAACTGCCAATTCTGAAAAATAGTTTCTATTTGTCAGGACCACTTCTCTGAACGCTTTATTTCACATGGAAGAGAGATGCAGTAATGTTAAAAATCCTGCAGACCTCAGTCAAGATAGTAAAGACTGAGTCAATACTGATGCATGTATTCCTTATACCCAGCAAACATGTTAAAAGTATTTCCTCAGCAGTAACAGTATTTCATCTAAATTGATACAATATTTCATTTTCTAAAATTGCAGATTACCCAACACATTAAATAGCTCTTAAGTATTCTCATTGTAAATTCAAAGGCAAAGAAACAAACAGGTACATTCAACTCACCCTTAGTAACAGCAGCATTAGGTGAGCTTGAGTCATTAGTATGTTTAACTGAAATAAACAAAAAATGAAAACTAAATGCAAATGGAATAGTTGATACAGATTAAAAGGTCAAAAAACAAACAAAACATCAACCAAACAAAAAAAAACCTACACAAAATGTTTTCTTAAAGGAAATGTAAATATATTTTATATAAAACCACCAAAAGAATATAATGCAAATTAACACAGACAATGAATTTCTGTATGTATAAAGAAAACAATAAAAAGATGTAGAACTCAGGAAAAGATTCACTAGAAAGTGATTTTATCAGAGTTATGTCAAATAAGATTGATAGGTTCCTAGCATTCATTAAAAGATTCTATCCTTAATTCTTTCTTCTTTGTTATTTATCTGTTTTTTCTTGCTCTCAGACACAATACCTCAGTAGGGGCAATCTGGCCCCGATCCCACAAAGCACTTATGCATGTGCTTCACTTTAAGTACATACATAGTCCCATTGACTTCAACAGTAATGTGCATGTATTTAAGTGGTTTGCTGCCCTGAGGCCAGAGTGTTCCAAAGCCTGCAGGATGAAGTCCTCTAACGTGTGTGTGACTGGAGACATTTAAACATCTATAGAATGCAATATCTACTTCTGATATTTTACTTACAATTAATATCCTAAAACATAGCACCATAGAAAAGTAGGTTTGGAAGGGAACTTGTAAGGTCATTTAGTGCAGCCCCCGTTGCTGAGGCAGGATCAAGTATACCTAGATCAGTGGCTCTCAAACTTTCCAGACTACAGTACCCCTTTTAGGAATCTGATTTGTCTTGCATCCCCCTCAAGTTTAATCTCATTTAAAAACTACTTGCTTCTAAAATCAGACACAAAAATACAAAAGTGTCACAGCACACTATTACTGAAAAATTGCTTCCTTTCTCATTATTATTATTATTACCATATTATTATAAAATAAATCAATTGGACTATAACTATTACATTTTAGTGTATAGTATATAGAGTAGTATAAACAAGTCATTGTCTGTATGAAATTTTAGTTTCTCCTGACTTCGTTAGTGCTTTTTACGTAGCCTGTTTTAAAACTAGGCAAATCTCTAGATGGGTATCTGCAAACCCCGACTGAACTACACACCCCTCACAGGTTTTTGTCTCATTTATTATTCAAAATCTCCAATGACAGGGATTCTACAACCTCCATTGAAAGTCTATTTCAGTATTTAACTATCATTACAGTTAGAGAGTTTTTCCTAATATCTAATCTAAGTCTCCTGTGCTTCAGATTAAGCTGATTACCATTGTCCAACGTTTAATGGATATGGAGAAAAAATTATCACCATCTTCTCTATAAAAGCCCTTAACATATTTGAACACTGTTATCAAGTCCCCACTCAGTCTTCTTTTCTCAGGACTTAACATGCCTAGGTTGTCTTTTTTTTTTTTAATTTTCCTCACCATTCAGGTTTTTCTAAACCTTTTATAGTTTTTGTTGCTCTCCTCTGCACTCTCTCTAATTTGTCCACAACATTTTTCAAGTGTGGCACCCGGAACTGGACATAGTACTCCATCTGAGGCCTCAAGATGGATTAACCAAGTATTAAGGTATTTGAACTTAGTATTATTAATTATTTATCTGTTTACCCCAACAAGAAAATATACCACTTGTAAATTAAATATTGAGGCGTTCATTTGGGAAGAAAATATCCCTGATTTTTTAGGAAACATAAATCCCACAAAGTCAGATATTATTGAAACCAGAAGGTGTCTTAAAGGGCACAGCCAGCTTAAAATAATATATATTCTGAATTGATTTTTAACATATTTATTCTTGCAAGTGACACTTAAAATTACTGCAACTGAATGAGTCAAGCAAAACGGGAAAGATCTTCAGCTGGTGTAAACTGTCATAGCTCCACTGAGTTTAATGAAGCTTTGATTTCCACAGCCTGCGAACGTGGCCTACCATATTTTCTCTGATTTTCTTTTTGTTTGTTTGACTTCTTTCAAAAGCACAATCTCACTGTTTCCTGTAAATTCTGTATATAGAGTCACTTTGTTTCCTTTGTTGTTTGAACTTTGATACACAAAAAGAGTAAGAAAAAATAAATATATAGGAAAATGTAATTGTAAAACCATGAAATTGGCAGTGGGACTTAGGTGCAGGTACAGTCTGAAACTACCTTTTTCTCACTTTCGGAAACCGAATAGATTTGAAGTATCTGGTGTTCTTTTAATCTGCAAAAAACTGGGTAGCTACAATGCCCACGAGTCAGAAAACGAACAGCTCCATGTCTCCTACTCACCCTTTCAGTCAGGAAATGGAAAGCTCCTTTCATGCCATATTATACTCAATTCCTTTGTGCTTTTTACTTCTTACTAGAGACAGCCATGCAAACAAGTTTTCCTCTTGCTCTAGAGTAGGAATACATTTCCTATGATTGGGAAAGCATTGAAACCCAGTTCTCCACTCTCAAGATCATGAAAGTTGATGCTTTTGTACCTTATAAAATAATGGGGTTTATGAGGCTTTTTTCTAAACAACAGGTGATTTTGTGCATTTAGAGACAGAGGGACCATTCATAACTTCTGTTGATTTCTACCTTCTCTTGAGCACTATCAAAAATGGGCAGGGATAATCTTCTACTGTTTGTTCAGTTCCTCTCACAAATGGGCACCATCCTTGGCTGGTGCTTGGGCACTACTGTAATATACTGATTACTATTAATAGAAGTGAAGACAAATGGTACCATTGGCTCTCCATGGCTGAGCTCAGGAACAGACTTGTCAGATACAAACCAAGAACTCTATGCTATGGCCATTTTGAAGTTCTCTAATATCCAGTCAGCCAAGCAAGAACCTTGTTGCATAACAGGACACCTAGAGTACTCCCTGATCATGTTAACTGCAGCTCCCTAATGTCATTCTCCAGAGCCCAATTGCCATATCCAGGCAAACCCATGCCCAGGGGAAGAGGCAGTATGGAATGCCTAATCATCCACTCAGTGGCTGAGAAGGGAGTTGATTTCCTGGATGCATCATGATTAGATTTCATAGCTGTGGAGAATAGGAGGAAGACAATAGCGCTTTTGCAGCCCAGCAACTGCAGAAGCTTTTTATCAGTTAGATCTAGCTCTCAGAGTAAGGCTTATAATATAGGGATAAGCATATTAACATGTATTTTGTTCAGAGAGAAGAATCATGTTAGACTCATGGCATACATTTTCATTCAGTGACAAGGGGGAATTAAAACAATTTTTAAAAGACTTACTACGTGTAACCATCAGTGTCATTGGCATTTTCTGTACGATTGTCCGCAGCCTGGGAAATGCTGCAAAGCAACAATAATCACTTCGACTGTCATTTTCTTCCACATTTGCGAAGTATAAATCTCCCTTAAGGCTCATGGAGACCCTTTCATCTTGTGGAATGTGTTGTAAATCTAGCAAGAAAAAAAATATTATAATATGGTTATGATATCCTGCCATCCCCCAATATGACTATTTACACTTCCTGTCATGTGTTTGCTTTCAGGTGCAGAATAGAACTTTGATTCAAAAGAGGAAGGAGGTGCAACATAACCATAATCTCTGTGTCCTTTTACAGTCATGGGAATGGGAGTTTATGAAACAAGAACCTAGGTAAACTTTCTACAGAAACAGCATGAATTCTCTGGAAAGTCAGTTTTGTTCATTTACTTTAATTCTGTAATTACTAGGGGATGATGCAGTGAAAATCCCAGCAAGTTTCAGTGCTACAAAGGCTTATAATACTGCCATGGATGCCTTGATTTCTAGGTTTCCACTGTGCAGAACCCAATCTTATCTGTAACTACACCTTATAGAAGTAACTACTAGACCATGTAAAGATTGTGTTGTCTCATTGTCAAACCAGCCAAATGTAGAATTCTAGTCTGGAATCCTGTCTCTGATAGTGATAACTCCTAGGGGTGAAATCTGAGTCCCACCAAAGTCAACGGGAGTTTGCCATTGACGTCTACGTGGCCAAGATTTCACCCTAGACATTTAAAGAAGAATGTGACAGAATCCCCTAACATAGCCAATTATGCAATAACCAGACAACAGAAGAAGGTTATTCCTAATCTTGTCAGTTAATGGTTGGCTTACCTTCTGAAGCAGGATGGTTTATATTACTGGTATATTTTATCCACTTTACTGTAACTGAACATTCTGATTATCTGTGTGTGTCTAACCCTTTCTAAAACCCTGTTGAGCTCTTGCACTCAGTATTATCTTGTGGCAACGAGTTTCACAGGTTAATTAAGTGTTATGTTAAAAGGCATTTTATTTCATCAACTTCAATGTTTTGCCTTTCAGTTTCATTGTATGTATATTATGAAAGGTACAGAAGACGACCTGATTCACCTTTCTTTACCATTATTACCAGTACCTTTCCATGTGTCTAACCATTCTTATTACCTATCTCTTAAATCTCTCTGCTATATCCTTTTTTGATATGTAATGACCAGAACTAAACAAAATATTCATATTGAAGGTAAACCTTTGATTTATGTAATGGCATTACTACATTTTAAATATTGATTTATATCCCATTCTTTAAAAAACTCTGGCAAAAGTCCCATGTGACTTCATGGGGTCTGAATTTCAATCCTTATAATACTGCTTGTTCTTTTGATTGCTGTTGCACATTAAATAGAGGCTTTCACTGAGTTGCCTACAATGCCATCCATATATTTTTCCTTAGTGCTTATACTTTTAATTTTCATCAGTTATGAATTTGTAATGAAACTGATCTTGATAGGCATTTTAAGAAAGGCCTGTTATGTGTTGTGTCATCAAATGTTACTTACCAATATTCATCCAATAGATATGCAAAGGTGGAATTCCTCTGGGAGGATTACAGTGCAAAACAACAGCATCACCATACTCTACCTCAATTGGCTCAATCTTTTCTTTTGGGAATTTTGGTACACCTATGACAAACACAAACAGTTTCCTTCATTTTCTTATCCTTAGTCCCCTTTTATACAAACAGCACATCTACCCCATATCCTTCCTTTTGTTCTCTGTATTAAGTACTATTATTATGTGCATAAAAGCAAAAATTGGCTAGGCATTTTTTGAAAAAAGAGCAAGACGACAAGATTCCAGCAAAAGAGTTTGTAATACACAAAGAACAAAGGAATTGGTGTAATGGAAAGGAAAGTAATGGTGATGTTAAGGGGAAGTCTGGCATAAAATCTGCATGTATGACTCTACATCAGCCCATCTTGGTACACATTTTTCCTCTATCCTCCACTAGTCAGGGGGCATGCTGGAGGCTAGCAAGGGCAGGACTGTGGTTTGATGATCCTCGCTGGCATAATAGCTCCCAGGGAACTATAAGGCAATGCAACTTAGAGCAGCCTTTAGGCAGCTGCTATAACTTGTGCAAGGGGCTGGCTTGGTGCTCAGTCAGCCACAGAATCAGAAGAGGCAGAAAGGTAACTTAGGGTGATCTTTGCTTCCCCCTTTCTCAGGTGTGCAAGCTTTGCTGTGGCACAGCTGCAGACTGACCCTACATAATCTTTAGGGTCTGATCTTGCTATCCTTGTACATGTAAGCAGTCCTTTTGACTCACATGCACAAGGGCTAATGGATCTAGCTCTTAAATACAGACCAGTTGATCCAATAGTTTAGGACCTGACTCAATTGCCAAAATTCACTGAAGTCAATGGAAACCCACAAGGACTGCATATAAAAGATGGGAACAGCAACCAGCCCAGTTGCAAACAGCCAGCTGCAAACAGAAACAAAGAATTGTATCTTGTTTGTCAGTCTCATGCGAGCACCCCCACTGAAGGCACTGGTGCTACATCCACAAGTAAGGTGAGTAAGATTTGATCCTGGAATGAGCATAGAGAAGCCACAACTCAACAAACAAATTCATTTGTTAAATGTAATCACTCTTTAAGCAAACCAAGTTGAGACTGTTTCAGGGCAGACACTGAATCCTGCTTACATTTGAGGCAAGTTAAAACTGGTAGAAGGTGCAATTCGTAATTAAGCAATAGTAAAAGAATGAAATAATCATGGCTATCAAGAGCCAAAGGGAAATATTAAAAAGTGCCAGCTTTGCATACCAGTTATTAATGTGAACTCCAGTGCAATGCAACTGCATATTATAACATGTTTAAATGTCAAAGCTCATCTGTGCCAGATCCTCAGCTGATGTAAATCAGTATAACTCCACCAAATTCAATGGGCTGTGGTGATTTACACCTTCTGAGATCTGGCCCATGGTCTAGGAATAGGTTACAAGTAAGGAACTGAATGATTATTGGGGATTTTACATACAAATATTACGAGATAGATTGAGACTGTGGTCTGTGTAGTTCCATAACGAAGCAGGATCTACCTGCATCTTAAGTTTGGATGCAGAAGAGAAAGCAGAGGCTGTGTGCCTGATACTTCCTGCCCCACTCTGAGTAAGTAGCTGGGAGGAATTAGGGGAGAGAAGCATGTGGGTCATGTGGGGCTACCTCCCTACAACATGTATGCCAGCAGATCTGGCATGCTGTGACTCCAAGAAGTGTTCCTGAATTACAGTTTCTTCTTAAATTTCCTTCTGTGGTAACACTAGCTAGTCTGAACTGGAACAATTACAACATGATGTTGATTGCTTGAGTAAGAATTGTGTATGGATATTACTGGCCGAAAGAAAGGCATCACTCTGCCATAAGATAAAATGGAAAGAATGTTCTCACACCTACCATGGATGATGAGAAATTATATCTACCAGTCTTCTATTGGCAGAGAGATTAACAATTTAAAAAAATCTCCAGTTTATAAACAGAGTAGGGGTCCCTAACAAGCGGTAAAATGGAGATCCCATGAATCTCACCCACTTCATTCTCGCTATTGTCCTTCATACTACAGCTAGCTTCCTTCCAGTAGCTTCTTCACTCCTTAAGTCCTGCAAGGTACACCCAGTGACAATTCCAGTTCCTGCCAGGTACACATATTAGGCTGAAATTTAGGTCAGCTTCCAACCAATTCTCTTGCTGAAGCCCACTCTGTCTAATCAGCTGGAAGGCAAAATTCTCCTACATTCTGTGTTCGGGGAGTTATTAAAAACCAAAAAAGCTGATAATATTGTTACCCCTTTGTGACCCAACCAGCTACTCAAATTTGGGACCCTGTGGGTTGTTTTATTAAGAGAAACTGTTGATAGTCCGTTATTTCTTTGATGCAATCCTGACACAAGAAGAAAACAACAGGAGATAGACTTGGAATGGTGAGCCAAGAAACTCTTTCAGCCAGCACTTAAGCCAGAAGCTCTCTTTTATCTTTTTCTCAGGGACACACTATCAGAGCTTTTCTGTCTGGTGCATGCACACATGCACAACCCAACCCCAGTCACTGTCCTGTCCCTGTGTTTGTTATCAGCTTTAGTCAGCCTGGCCAGACCACTGCCTAGGCTTGTCATGCTGGTGCAGACCCTGGGCATTGGTTTCCATTATTTCAGTTATCAGTATACCCTGGGTATTGAATGGTTCACACATTTAGCCTGAATAGACGTTGCTTAGTACACCCATCAACCCAATCAACTCCGTGATCTATGCAGCCACCAGCACCTCTGCACATAACATTATCTTAAGAACTGGCTGTGCTATATCATTCCTAAGTGCATATAGGTGTGTAACCTTTTTGCAGAATTTATCATTTTAATTCTTGGGTATTATGTAATCGATTGCTACTAATTTGTGTCTCATCACAGAATCTATAATTGAGCTAAGCTGGTAAGTGGTTCTGATCTCTATGCAAGATGTACTGCTTGATGATAGATTTTGAAATTGCACAGAGTTATCCATAAGCACATGGATAATGTGAAATTGGAAATCAATCAATCAGTTTGCCATGATATCTACCGAAAAGGTCATGTCAATATTACAGGCAACTGCCTACACACGGACATAAAGAGCAGGGCCAGACAATCTTTCATAGCTCAAGGTACTCCATCACATATTTTCATTACCCAGGGGGAGAACACACTTATATAATGGGCCTCCGAATGACCTGTTGAAATGCCAGCAGGTGGATCCTATCAAGGCTCAGACAAACCATTGGCAGGAGAAAAAAAAAAGAGCCACATGATGAAAAATTATCCACCTGCATTCTGCCTCTTATGGAAACATTTCCCAAAGCACACTGTGATATTTAACACACTCAGAACTGTCTTGGGAATGGTTCTTCATGCCACATTTTAATTTCTGCCGAAGTAATATCTTGAGTTCTCCAATACCACAGTGTCATTAAACTGTGAGACATATAAGGATCAAAATTATATTTGTCTGTGCCCAAGTTCTCTGCTTGTGACTGACGGTGACCCAAGCAGTGACAAATTGTTGTTTTCAGTGCCCTCTCACTGTTGTGAACCTGGGTATATCCAATCCCTAGAAAAAAGAAAAGGAGTACTTGTGGCACCTTAGAGACTAACAAATTTATTTGAGCATAAGCTTTCGTGAGCTACAGCTCACTTCATCGGATGCATTTGGTAGAAAATACAGTGTGGAGATTTATATACACACACAGAGAACATGAAACGATGGGTTTTATCATACACACTGTAAGGAGAGTGATCCTCACTTAAGATGAGCCATCACCAGCGGGGGGGGGGGAGGGAGAAAGGAGGAAAACCTTTCATGGTGACAAGCAAGGTAGGCTATTTCCAGCAGTTAACAAGAACATCTGAGGAACAGTGGGGGGTTGGGGGGGAGAAATGTTATTTCACACACACACACACACACACACACACACACACACACACACTGTTGTTGCCCAGTCTTGAATAAGCTGCTAAGGGGACAATGGGCAGAAGATCTCTATTCTCTGGTAATCCCCAATACCCAGAGCATTCCTTGGCCATTGATAATCAGCAGTAATTAGAGCAGCCCTAAGGTTGATCTTCTTTATGCCAGGGATCAACCCAGTGGCCAGCAAACCAGAGGGACATAAATATGACTTATGACTTCTTTCTACTTGCACTGTGCTGAGCACAGCTTGGACACAGCCTGAGATCTGTCTCAGTGTATAATTTCAGTCCTGGCACAGTGCAATTTGGAGTTAAATTAGTAATTCTCATTACAGTCTTTGAACTGTTTACAAAGGATGATTCTCCTAATTTATGGAAAGATTCTAATTTCCACACTAAACTGACTTATGTAATGGCTGGCTGTCAATCTAGGAAGGTATCTTACTATGGGATAGATGCTAGTCCTTGCCTACATGGAAGGTTTTCACTATTACCCTTTCCCAAGAAGAAGAGTGTTTATCCCCATAAATGACTTGGCGACTGTCAGAATAATCACAGTGAATTAATTGGTTAATTGGGTGGTCAACAGGACTGGGTTCTATTCCCGGCTCGTGCACAAACTGCTGTGTGACTTTGCTCCATTACTTAACCACTCTGTTTTCTCATTTGTAAAATGGGGATAATATCGATCATTCACCTTTGTAAAGTGCTCTAAGGCCAATTGTTATTTTAGCTCAACTCAAGAATCCTTTTGGTCTCTTCACTACAGAATTCGGTATGCTGTTTCAAATTTTAGATACAGGCTTTGCCTTCTAGGTGGACTGTGCAATCGATAACGTGAGATACTGTTCGTGAATTTATTTCTTGGTTGATTTATTTTCATGCTATGCTTTCATTCTATAGTTTTAAGTGTTTTAAGGAAAGTAACTATAAATATACTTTAAATGAATCTTGTATACATTTCACCAAGGAGGCAGGTACCTTGTGATCAATTAAATACAAGATTTAAATTTCTAGTCCTAATTCAATTTCTCCTTCTGACATTAGGCACATTCAATAATTAAAGTAACAGAATTATAAGTTCAGTAGTACAGTGGTTGTTGTCTGCATCCTTGTCTTTTTATGGCATTTAACATGTGTCACACTATATAATCTGCACTGCCTGTTTTTTCACTTAATTGTATATGGACACTAAACATACACATATGCTTAGATAAACATGCATTGCGATTCTACTATAGTTCTTGGTCAATTCAGTTAAATACAATAAAGGGAATGGAAATCTACTTCTAATATAAGCACCCTTATTGCAGTGAAGGAAGTCTTGTCCAGCACATATCAAGCTATCCACATGTCCTGCCTCAACTACAGGTTCCAAAATTCAAGAAACAGGCATCAATTAAGAAAAGTGTTCTGTTTTTGTATATTTAAGTAGCTCTTCTTTTGGAATCAGAGTCAATGGATCACCAGAATATCAGAAGACTTTGTACTGCTGGAGGTGACATACTTTAGAAGGGACATAAAACTGACGTCCTCACCATTTGGGAAACTAAAGGGCCCCCGGCACTCTTCTTATGAGTAGTGGTATCACCCCAGAGCCCTGGCTAGATTCCAAAGTGAATAATTGTGTTCTGCTTAGAGCTTTGAATGGCAATGTTGCTCTTTTCACTCTGCCCAAAATTATTGGGTAATATTAAACAACTACTGTGTCCCCTCCAGTAATGACTAATCATTTTAACTCACACTATGACATTCAGTTCAGTTCAACTGAAAATACAATTTGGAGTCAAACTGTTGTGCAGTGCTGATGAGTTACACCCCTACAGGCAGCTGAAATTTAGTGATGAGTGAAGTAATTCCTATATATACACACACCTGACCTTTGTGGCCAGGGTGTCATGAGGCTTAACTGGATAGCTAGTGTATAGAGCACACCTCTCAAGAAAAAAAGTATCCATAAAAACTGGTCAGTAAAAAGGAAACCCTGGGAGACTCCTCTCATAGATTTCATTTCAGAGTACTCAGTCAGGAAAGAATCTCCCTGAAAAGGAAGAAGTTCCATAGACTCCATGAAGTCCATCAAGGACTTCACTTTATTTCTGATTTTATGCAGAAGGTGCTCAGGTACTATGGGTAAAAGCAGCAGTATAAAACCAGAGAGAGAGAGAGAGAGAGAGAGAGAGAGAAATGTTTTGTCCCCACAGAAAGATCAAGAGGTTCTGCTCCCTGTGTAACTTGGGGGATCTGCCCCAATACAGAACAGTTTATGTGGACTCTCTGTCCTGGCTCTGGCTCTCCTTCCCAGACTCTTCTAAGCTTCTGTGACAGCACAGTTCCCATGAAGCCATGTTGCCAGGCTTTCCCCTATTTATAGCTGCCTTTAGATCACTTCTCAGATGTTCCATGGCACAGAAGGAGGATGCCAGAAAAATAAATAGCTTTAGGCTGCATAAACTTTTCTACAGGGCTGGTGGAGGGATGATGCATGTTCCTTATTGTCTTCTACCTCTGCACTCAAATGGCCAGAGATACTGCCAAGGAGATAGGTGACCACTCCCTTCCATGGCAAAGGCTGAAATCAGCATGTGGAGGGCCTCCATCACATGCAGATCTCAGCGGGACCATTGGCCCTATGTCTGTCAAGTGCTTTGGGATCTTTTGATAGAGGAAGCTGTAGAAATGCGAAGTACTAGGACTGGTGGCATTGAATGAGCAAAACTGCTGTTTTAAACACAACAAAAAAACTGCTATGACTTGTGAAAAATAAAAAGAGAAGGCATTAAAAAGGTGTTTATTTTCATAGCCTCAGTAGAGAAAAAATAATCAAGTCAAAGCAAATCATTTTCTGCCACCAAACACTCAATTCTCCTGAGGATGCCATTAAAAAAGCCTGTACTAACAGCCCTGCTGGCTTATTCTCTAGAGATAAAGCATGGTGAATTCTATTCAGCAAGTATCAGTGAATAATAAATGCTCTCCAAATTAATATAGCTGTGAAAATATGTACATAATTTACCCAGTTCCTTGTAAATTAAAGTATTTGGGGGATGTTTTTAGTATTTGTACTAGGAAACTTAGAAGGTACTGATGGTTCCGTGGTAATATCTTGAACTCCCTTGCTATTTACTCAGATTTGGTCATTAATTCCTAGCAAACAGGAGTTGAGAATGCTGTGGAATAAACTTAGTGAGTTAGTGGGGGGAATAGAAGTGCCTCATACCACTCAATAGCAAGTGGTTGGAGTGATTACGAAGAAGTTAGGGATATGCGGGACTACCACGGGACTACCACATCAGGATTCCCAGATTACAGGTGGTTTTTTTGAGGTGACCCGCTATTCAAAAAGTCTGAAATCAGTTCTGAGGCCTGTGAAAAGTCATCACATTGGGACATTACATCTCAAGAGGGATGGTTTGACACGATGTCCTTATGTTGCACCATGGTGGTGCTTGGGCACAACATGATGACAGCACTTTAAAATGTCAGAATGCTGCATTGCAAGGGCCTGTCAAACTGATTCACAAGTGTGGCAAACTTAGCTCCACAGGAAGTCTTGGTTAGGAAGTCTTGTGGTTAAACAAAGAAAAACTCTGAATGTTTCTTAGGGCTCCCTAAGAGATATGGAGGACAGTAGGGGAAATATGAGACATTCTGAATATTAATAACTATAGCTTTCAGTTTCACTTTTTAGGCTGCTATGACCATGGCACACTAGAATAAATAAATATCATAGCATGCCATATATGACAACCACCTTCACTGTTATCCAGAGATAGCATCTAATATTCTCTCCCTTCATTAAAATTTTGACTAATATATGCTGGTAATCAATCAATCAAATCAATCAAATGCATTAAGCCCCAATAATATTAACCACAAATATTGTAATAGTGATATAGCCTAAACCAGCCTGTACCATAATCCTATTCACTTATGCTAAGTATCCCATAACACCTTGTATTTGCTGAAGTAAACATTTGGCACAAGCAGCTAGGAAACTTGTCAAAATCAAGATACATCTGTTCTGTGTCCTAGTACAAGCTAGGGATATACCTTCACAGATTATTACCTGGAATGCTAGTATCCAAAACAAAGATAACGAAGGAACAGAAGAAAAGGTTAGGGAACTGGAACAAACTGATGAATTGGATTTTAGTGCTGTAATTTATAAAATCATATAAATAATATCAGCTGAAATGTGTAACTTGGGGAGTACACCTTCTGCATAAGGTGAATGCAACATCACTGCATGGGACTGTTCTTTGGAGACTGATATAATATCAAACCTTTCTCCTGTACCATATTAATAAATCTGACTGACATTGGTTATTTGGTCTTGATTATATTTCATGAAGAAATAATGAACCAAAGTGTGGTCAAGCAATTGACTATGCAATTTATCAATAAAAAGAAACACAGCATTTCATCTGAGAAACTTACTTGGAACTATTATTTCGATTTCTTCTGACATGGCAGTGCCCAGTTCATTTGAAGCATAACAACGGTATTTCCCTTGAAAATCAGCTATCATCCCCTGATTTTGGATCACAAAGGTTCCTGAATTTCTGGATGCAATTATCCTGGGGTCAGATAGTAGATTGAATGGTTTCTCATCTTTAGTCCAATTAAAACTGAAAGGTAATACAAACATTAAACATAAGGCCTTGGAAAATAATGTGCTGTAGTATAAGCATAATGGTAATCAGGGACCCAATCCTGACTCATTACAGTGAATGGCAAAATTCCCTTTGACTTTTACGGTGCTGGATCAGGCCCCAAGGGAAATGTAGCTAACATTAGCTATGGGGCACATCTCTCCTATTGAGCACGCTACTTTGAGATACACTGACTGTGACATGAAATATTAATCCAGGACTGAAGGCAAGGACAATAAATGAAAGTCACAGTCTCAAAATAAGAAAAGGAGTACTTGTGGCACCTTAGAGACTAACAAATTTATTAGAGCATAAGCTTTCGTGAGCTACAGCTCACTTCATCGGAAGTGAGCTGTAGCTCACGAAAGCTTATGCTCTAATAAATTTGTTAGTCTCTAAGGTGCCACAAGTACTCCTTTTCTTTTTGCGAATACAGACTAACACGGCTGCTACTCTGAAAGTCTCAAAATACTGGCCACAATGAAAGGAACTACAGAATTTGGATTAGAACCAAAGCTATAGGAAACTTGGTGCTTTTCGTTGGGAGTGGTCCATGCAAACAAACAATTTCACTGGTTCTGGCTTATGTATATTTGAAAACTAAACACTTATCTTATCAAAATGAAATGTTTCATTTAGACTTTTATATAATACTATGTGTAGAGATATATCTATCTCTCTATATAAATTTTATACTGTGTTTTGATATTATCGAAACAAAAAGTTTTGATGGTCCCAAATAAAAATTTTGTGGGAAATTTTGACTTTTTACTCCAATGCAGAATGAGAAATAAAAAGTCAGAATGTCTCAGTGAATGGACATTCGGTTTTCTGACCTGCCCTTTTCAGAATGTTAGGAAACCTTGGCAACAATTGACGTAGGCTGACCTTTCAATTCGTAATCAAACACGAAACAGGGCAAGTTAGTTGTTAACATGCTGCAGAGCTTCAGTAAGAGCCATCTTGAAAATGACTGTGTCTTATTTAGTATTAAGATGACAGTTGTCTTTTTTAAAAAAAAAAATCCACCAAGTTTTAAACTTTGTTCACTTTGTGGAGTAATGAATATCAGTACTGTACAATCACAATCACACATACACAGAGCTCCAGCGAGTTAATAAATAATTTAATCAATTTGAACAAACAACCTGACTGGTAAAATTTCACAGAATATTTTATCACAAAACCCATAAATTTATATTAAGAATATTTGATGCAAAATATTATCCTGTGCTTATATTTGAGATAACTATTGTGATATTAGGCACATACAAAATATCAAATTAAATGTAAATGTGAATACTTGGCACTTGGTTTAATGAGTTTGGTATTTTCATGGGGGAGGGAAGGCTAAGCAGTGTGAAAAGTAAGTGGACAGCTGGTACCCTTTGATTGACATTACACACCACATATCTCTTTTAATACTGCGGAGTCAGCCTTGTGTGAACCTGGGGGTAAATTTAGCACATACTTGAGAAATGAAACATTTCCAAACAGGAAAAGGCATGTTAATCCCTATTCATGGAGCTAGTGGAAGAGATCAAGCAATAAAAGTTGGGTGGCCTAACGGAACACAAAACTTAACCTATCCCCCAGATTCTAAGCTGATTAGTGTGCATCAATTCTCCCTTTCCCTGCCAAGTAAGAACAATTTTTAGGCAACAGTTAACAGGTAGAAAAGGAAAACGAACTTTTGATTACTCCTCTAGTTTAAAGAAACACTTACGTGGGTTGTGGATTTCCTTTAGCTTCACATTTAATTGTAAAGTCTTCATCAAAAGGGTATGCAACTTGGGTCATGGATTGGTCTGTAATTGTTGGAACTTGTGCAACTGAAGAGAGGACATTTGATTAGATCAAGTACTATTCAAACAAAACTAAACACAGTTCAGATTATTTAAAGGGATCAAGGTTGCCAGACCCCATTACATTATCCCAGCAAACATTTCAGATGCACATTTATACATATTCTCCTGATGATGAAAACACTGTCAGTATTCTGAAGTAAGTGCTTCAAGTGTCTCAGCACCAAACGGGAGGTTGAACAGTGCTTGGCTGCAGCACTCCATGATATGGAGGGAATATAATGGGATGGAGTAATTATATGGCTCTTGTTCTTCCCTCCTCAGACATTGATCTTCACTTGAAAGATCCAAAGTCCACTCACGTCAGTGTTTTTCCATTGATCTCAATGGGCTTTGGACCTGTAGAACAATGATGGGGGCTGCATGAGCAGAAAAATTCTGCTCTGCCATTGCTATGTTCTTTCCTCTAAGGCATCATAACTTGTTCTCCTGTCTGAAAGCATAACACATCGAGAGGTTGCAACATAGCTGGTGTTCTGCTTCCACGTCCCTGCATGGCTCCAGCTCATAAAGCCATAATAGAGACCACAGTCTCTTCCAACATAAGCTAAAGATAGCAAATGTGGAGGCTAACTTTCTAATGCTCATGACTGTACTGAGCTCTGATATGTCTTCTGAGAGTTTGTGAGTGATTTTTTTAAAGCCAGGTGACTAAAAGAAAATACTTTCCCCCTGCTCACTCCTAATGAATCAAGCAGGTGGCAAATCTGCAGATAAATCAAATATGTGCAAAATACATGCAGGTTTCAATAAACTGGAATATGGATGAGTATACACTTCCTAGAGCATGCCTTCCATTTCATTAGTGATATTTCTGAACATAGCCATTAATATTACATACATTTTATTGCCATTAGAAATGATGAGCTCTGACTCAGAATAGAAATATTCCCACAGAAGTCAGTCAATACTTACACCTTGCTTGTGAGAGCATTAATGTTTCATGTTTTCCCAAATTTATTAAGTTTAAGGAGGAGAGTAAATTAATAGACTGGCGTGTTTTAAACTACACATAGATACACTACATGGTACATCATTGGATCCATTATGGATACATACTGTTTTCATTCATCTGTGGCATGAGTGCGCATCGTTACTATGCATACAGCAAATCAATGATGTTTCATTGACTTTTCTTCTACGGGAATTAAAGTGTTGAATAAGAGACACACAACAGAGAATGTGCTCTGAACTGTAAGCTGGGATAACAGATCATCACATTGTTATACACAACAAGAAAATTAGCATGTTCTCTGGTTTCACTTTTAAGTCGAACAGGCCATGAAGCTCAAAGCTCAAACAAAATGTAGTATCTTGCTGCACCATGTCATGTCGAATCCCTTGCATCTCTATTATGTCCACCCTTTCCCTCTAGCTTATAAATATTCAGACAGAATTCTTTTTTATTAAAATATAAAATGCTCTATTCAAATAAATTAAGGCACAGATGGTTCCCAGAGTTGGTGCTTACATTTAGGTGAATGCACAAGGAACCTGTCCCATCCTTGGCTTCAAATGCAGTCTTGTACACAGCTGAGTGCAAGGATTCCTCTGGGCTATCCACTGGGGCTAGCCACTTCCGAAGGAAGGAGGGGTACTGCCTTCCTGCACTGGTATGTAGAGCTAGCCAGCCATGGAAGGGAGTGTATGTTGAAACTCCTAGTAAGTGTAGTCTTCCAGAGCAGCTGGGATTGCTGGGAGGCACGGGGTCATTCAGAGTTCTTTCTGGGGCCTGGCGGGGGGTGCCCTAAAGTGGGCCAGTGCCTTAAAGTTATAGCTGAGCCCTAACATGTTTTGAAACTACTTATAGGACCCTTCTGGCTGCAGTGTCTGAGGCACAGATCCCCAAAAGGAGTTTAGGGGCCTTTGAGGTCAATGGGAGTTAGGCCCCTAACTATGTTTGAGGATCGGGCCCCGCATGCCTAGGAAAAAAAAGGCCAGGTTTGTTTTTTTTTTTTATGAATAATTGGTGAGACAATTCATCTAACAAAAATATTAATGAGATAAGATTTTTTCCAAAAGAAAACTGTAGTGTGTAATCAGCCTTATTTATTTGCCTACGATGAAATGTAGTTTGGGGGCTAAATCTTCCACCCCTTGCTCCTTTAGTCAGCTCCACTGACCTCAATGGGATTGGCCTTTTATGAGGTTCATTACATATTGTACACATGCACTGAAGAAGAACCAGCTATGTAAAATATGCCATTTGATGAGTACCGTGGCCAGACACAGGTAAAGTAAGTGCTCCTGCAAGCGGCATTCAAATGATGGGAAATATTCTTGTGGGATGAAACTATTCTGACAGATCCACATATGTTCCCTTTTGAAAATGAAACAGCAGGCTGCATATAAATAAATAAATGGATATGTATATCAGACCAACTGCAGAAAGAACAGCAGCCAAAATGAGAGATTTATGCAAAGGACAGAATTGAAACTTCTGAGCAGAACAGAGGGTAGGATCTCAAAGATCAGTGATGTGCTAAGTTCACTGCAGCATCTAAATGGGTCTGAAGAATGTAAATTACAATTGTATATGTATAAACTCCCAAAAGACCATGTTAAGACAGAATAAAATTCATAACGGAACACCTGAAACAGGGGAGAAAGCAAAGTGTTTTTCAGGGGGGAAGAAAGCAGTGTGTTCAGTAAATAGCTACAACTCACCTGATAATGGTATTTCAATACCTTCTGCCAAATTTAATACAAAGAAAAGCAGACATATGTTGATCCTTTTTGTGCTTAACAGTATCTCCATCTCTCTTCTGTAAACAGGGATTCCAAACAGAATGAAAGAATGTTTTTCTCCCACCTTCCGTTCAACTGAGACGTAAGGATGTGCACTTGCAAATCTAGTAAAGAGGAGAAAGCCATATTAGCTCACAATATTAACTTGGCTTTAATGAGATTAGTAAATTAAAGCAACGCTCAAGGGTTCAGAGCTAAAGCAAAAATGTAAACATATTAAAGGTGTATTAAATTGTACAGTTCCCCGCTTTGCTTCTGAAAGGTACTATAATAAAACTATAGCAACAGAAAAAATAAAGCACATTAATTATACCATCAAATATAATTATACCAAATCAAGAAATTTGATTACTTTTTGCTTTGATTTTGAGAGCAGGGATGGGTATATTTGTAATCATTCCAGTTCATAATTTTTTCTAATTGAGAATAGTGCTAGTTGAAAAGCAGTGTAACACATCTAATGAGAGAGATTCTGTACTCCAATGAACCTATTCATAAATCTTATATGTTCTTTATCTTTCATTTATGCTTAAAACAGGACATTTAAACAAACCTGATTCACTACTAAGGACCATCCTATGAAACCTTTGCTTTTCTTCCATAATCCCAATATTACTATATACAAGCTTTACACACACACCCCACCATTATCCATCCTAGGTTTATATGTTAAAAGGCAAAAATGTCAGGAGTCTGCCAAAAGGAGAAAATTTTCATCTCTAATTAGCATTTAACTGCTATTCACGGAGGAGTAAAAAGAGACAGTTCTGAAAATGCAGGTATATAGACAATTCTGATTGTCAGTAGTGCTTGTCGTACCTCAGTTAAATATTAACCAACACAAGACTGATATGTTTTTTAGCTATCTATGTATCTTTATCTGTGGTATTTATAGGGTACCAATCACCACTATATACCAGATATCAAATGTCAACATTACTTAGACAGGACAATTATCAGGCAAGAAATGACCTAGAATGAGGTAAAAGTCAGCTCAGGAACCAACAGCAGCTGACTGCCAAATGGCAGGAAAGAGAGACAGCCTATTTCCCCTGCAGAGGTTTCCCCTACATGGAAGAAGCTGATAATCTGTTTCCGCTCTTACCCAAAGAGAGACGATAGTGAAGAAAGCCAACCAGCCAGCCTTAAAGAGCCCAAGAGGGAAAAGGGGCATAGCTGACTGACCTGCAACGCCTGTGGGCAGGTGTCATAAGCCACTGGTTTATAACAGGGTGGGAATTGTGGCGAATTCAGCATCTTTGTAAGGTTCTGATTGAAAGCTAGGTGGGAAATAGAGATTTTGACTGAGTTCTATTTAGAGGGAGGAAGATAATCTGGAAGTGAAAGTCAGGGAGTTTGAACGCTAGTAAAATGAAAGTGGAAACAAAATTTACAAGATCCCTGAAAATCAGAATTGCTGTTTCACATTTCAAATAATCTTTGAGAATTCCCGGGTTTATCAGCAGCATGAGAGAGACAAAGGAAGAGGCTGACTGATAAACCTCATGCCAAAATCCTCCAGTCTCACTCTTCCGCAGGAGAGATCCACTATTCAGAGGATGTGCTGAATTCAAGAAGTGCCAAAACCCGAGTACCAGAATAGTTGTAAAACAAGTACCAGAATAGTTGCAAGATGCCCAAAAAAGGTCCAGAACAGTGTCCCAGAGAATTCCAGTAGGACTTGAACACTGCCACTTTTAAATATTTATATGACAAGGGTTTATATTACATCCACTAACTGGTCTTTCCAGGGAATTATTCTAACAATCCAAACCATTGAGAAGCTTCAACAAGCCACCATATTTTAAATCAACATGCCATCAAAATCTCTATTTCTTCTCTCAAATTTGAAAATTTACTTCAGATTACAGGGGTTTACAGATTACAGCATGAGCAGTATTAAGTCTTGTGTTAACAGCTAGAAGATCTGATTGTCCATTGCAGCTAGAAATGGAAGCTTTAGATCAGTGGAAAAAGGAGATTACCATCTTTCCTGTAGGACCTACAGCACCAGTCTTTAGGCCTGGAAGACTCAAACATATTGAATGTTGAAGTTTGACACTTTTATGCACAAAGTTATTTTAGCTATATTTTAGAGGTATATTAAATGTGTTATTTCTGGTTTTCATCTCACTTACACTGGTTTTACACCAGTGTAATTTCTTTGACTTCAAATGAGTTACTCTTCACCTACAGGTTTCAGAGTAGCAGCCGTGTTAGTCTGTATTTGCAAAAAAGAAAAGGAGTACTTGTGGCACCTTAGAGACTAACAAATTTATTTGAGCATAAGCTTTCGTGAGCTACAACTCACTTCATCGGATCCACCTACACTTGAGTAAACGTGAGGAAAGTCAGGGTCATTATTTTCCATCTCTCTTCCTACTACAGTTGGACTTGCTGAAGTAAGGGTGCCTGTCTTTACAGGTGAAGAAATTATTTAAGAAATAATATTAAGAAAAATATTTAAAGGGAAAAAACCCTAGAATTTTCTATACAGATTCTCCTCTTGGACCTTGCATGATGACAATAAAACAAGTGGTGGTGTGAAGCATAAAGGCTTTATCAACACTTGTCTGAGGTAACCTGCACAGTTAATTCCAAGTTTACCATCTGTAAGTAATACAGTCATCCGACAATCAGTGCGATCAACCCTTTTATACGTCACCACATCAATCATCATATATTCTATATATACAAGATACATAGTCCTTTCTTAGATGACAGTCTCTCGGTGGCTGCCTAACACTTACTTACGCAGTGTCAGGTTCTCTTATGTTCCCTGCCCTGCTCATCATTGTCTGACTTGCGTTTACAGGCAATAAAATCAAGACCTTTATAAATGCTATTTATAACTAATGTACGCCCTGCATACAACTTTGGTGGTCAGAGGAACTGCAGTTTACACTGTGACAAGGCACCTCCTTTGCCTCCTGGGACTCACCAATAGGGGAGAGGGGGCTGGAGTAAATCAGTCCCACTCTAGAGAGCTTTTGTTCCTCATTCAAGTTTATTTTTCAATATTTACAAGGTTGGCCTGGGGTAGGCCCACGGAGTACTCTTCAGCCAAACAAAAGGAAACACGTTCTTAATACAAAAAAGAAATATCTTTCCTTGTCCCCTCTTTGGGGTGTTGCCTTCTTATGCTGGCCTCTGGATTCCAATCCTCCCCCAAACTGTCCATTAGCTCAGTTGATTCCTCCCATAGGGAGGAAAGCAGCCTTCCACCCAAGAGAAGCCTTTTCTCCCAGCTGCCACTAGCTCTTCTACAGCTTTTCTCTTATTTCTTTTCCCTCTCTCTCACACCAGAAAAAAAAGGGGGGGGCTGTTTAAAGGTCACAGACAGCCCTTAATTGAGGTAACTTCTTTTCAGCTCATGAGGAAGAGGGCCTTTACCATTCTAGGGCTGATATATCTGCCTTCCACCACACAATGCTCACAAACATCTAACCAGAGAGTAGCTTGCCAGTTGTACGTTACTGGTAACAAACCCCTACTTTTGCATATAGTGCTCTCAGGGTCCAGTATCAATAATGACAAACTCATTGACATCTGGGAGAACGTCCAAAGTAGAGGAGCCAGAGTTGCAGAAGCATACTGAGGTAGCATGTTGGAAGGGAGACATGAAAAGGAGGTGTCCCTTTATCTGAACTGTATCAAATCTAATCGAGTTTCAGGTTAAATCCAAGGAAGATGCTAAGGTTTAGGTGGCTTCCATTAGCCCATTAGCTCACCATACTACTTTTTATAGAGAGACAGACAGAAATGTTTAGAGTGGAGACAGATCTTTTATCACATGACTTGTCTCTCTTCAGACCACTATAATTAGTTGGTTCATCTAGCTCTCTCTTTTTCTCTCTTCCCCTGTTTTGAATGCAGAATGCTGCCTGCACCAGCACTGGGAACTAGTGAACACATTGAGATGGATGATGTTACATTTTCCTGAGGCAATACCCAATTGCAGCTGTGTTGAGCCCATTGTCATTTTTGTTTTTTGTTTTGTTGTATGAGGTAAAACCCAGCTGAGCTGTGAATTAAGCAACAGCATCTTTCAGGCGTATTTGCCTAGTGATAAGTATCTGGCAAGATACTCGAGAGGCAATAAGTGTAACCCATCAACAGGCAGAGTAACAGCGACATTATTTTAGGTGTGCTATGTGTGTGGTTTCTCTCAAACTATTTTCAGAGTAGCAGCCGTGTTAGTCTGTATTCGCAAAAAGAAAAGGAGTACTTGTGGCACCTTAGAGACTAACAAATTTATTAGAGCATAAGCTTTCGTGAGCTACAGCTCACTTCATTGGATGCATTCGGTGGAAAATACACTCCACCGAATGTATCCGATGAAGTGAGCTGTAGCTCACGAAAGCTTATGCTCAAATAAATTTGTTAGTCTCTAAGGTGCCACAAGTACTCCTTTTCTTTTTATCAAATTATTATGACCAAACTGCTTCCCATCCTTGTAAACTCAATTCTGATTTCAGTCTGGGAGTGTGTCTGATTCTCAAGGCTTATCTCACCTTCACATATTGGAAGAAGTACACTAAGCTAGACTGTCACTATCTTTATACACTCACACAAGGAAGTAAAGGAGCATAGAGTGTTCCCTGCCACTTTTTCAGGGGAGCTACCCACACCAAAGGGTGAAGGGAAGGAGACGTAACGATGCCACTTCCTCACATCCCTGCACAGATTGGGTGGGGAGGGATCAGAGGAGCTTAGGAATGGGCACAGCCTTAGCTCCATCACCTCTCCAGTGTGCTGGCTCACGTATCTGAGGTGACACGCTGGGTGCAGGCCTAGAGCAGGTTCCTTCTTCCCCAGAGCAGGTGGGGGAAGATGGGGAGGCAGGTTGTGACTCTCCAAGTAACAGTAGGCTTCCTGGGCTGCTCCTGGGGCAATGTAATTGACTTGCCCCTTGCTTAAGGCAGATTTCAAAGCGATGACCTAGTCCTGGGCTAGGTTCTCCTTAGGGGTGAAGAATTTGACTTTGTTCCACTGCCTATTTGCAGCCACTCTTGCACAGTAGCAGGTGTCAAGTCTAAGAAAGGATCAAGAGCTAAGTATCTCAGTGTGACAGGGCTAGCTCTTAAAAGCATGTCTTCTCAGATCCTTCTCCATCTTTGCCAGGCCCAATTCTGCACTGAGCTCTGAACAGTAAGATAGTGGTCAAGCAGGGAGGATAGGACATATGTCTGCTCAGCGAGGGGGCAAATGATTCACCTTACTAAAGCTGCCAAGTAGACCAGGCTGCCAAGTATTAGGCAATTTGCATGGATGTCATGCAGTAAGCAGCCCTATCATGTTTCAGGCACACTGCTAAGCTAGATATCATCAGCCCCTCCCCACCTACCTTTTAGCATCCACCAGCCCGAACACTCCAGTATCCATCTGCCTAACCTAACAATCCCTGAACACCCATAGAAACCCTCCAGCTTACCCACAAGTTTTGTGCAGCACAGTGTCTGACCCCCACCATAATTTGTCATATGCAAATTATTTGTAAATGTGAAGATTAGCTGATTAAATAATTTGCATAATATATCACACATACAGCTGCACAAAACTGACAGCTATGTGCATGGTTTTGGTCATTCTTGTGCTAAAGTACAACAATCTCATGCTGTTTGCAATGTGCCAAGCAAGGATTTGCAAAATCTAGGACTTGGTAAAATTAACAGTTCAATTCACCAAGCTTTCAGAGCAGCTCCAAAGTGCTTGCCTTGGAAATGTGTTTTTCATCTCAAAGTGGTGTCATGCTACCCTTTTTCCTTGCGATGAGTTTTATGCAGGATTCTGCAATGAAGGGGCTGAGGAATCCATTGAGGGAAGAGGAATCCATTTTGTTACAACAGAAAAAAGGACTAAATCCATTATAGCAGATGTCGCCAAACTGTGACTCCATTAACTCTTCAGAAGTTAATATGCAGCTCCTTGTATAGGCACCGACTGTAGGGCTGGAGCTACAGTCACCAACTTTCCAATATGCCGGGGAGTGCACACTGCTCAACCCCAGGCTCTGCCACAGGCCTGCCCCCCACTCCACCCCTTCCCGCCCCCTCCCCGAGCGTGCTGTGCCCTCACTCCTCTCCCCGCACCCCCAGCCTCCTGCACACCATAAAACAGCTGATTGGGAGGTGCGGGGAGTGAGGGGGAGGTGCTGATCGTCAGGGCTGCTGGTGGGGAGCAGACGTTGGGAGAGGGAGCTGATGGGGGGCAGCTGACATATTACTGTGGCTCTTTGGCAATGTACATTGGTAAATTCTGGCTCCTTCTCAGGCTCAGGTTGGCCACCCCTGCACTAGAGCTACTTTTCTTCACAACAAAATACAATATGAATGCTCTGTATAGGAATTATATATATTCTATGACTTATGCTCTTTTCTGTCTCTCTCTATTTTCTCTTTTCTCGGCCTGAGGCTTAAAGCAGGTAATTTGAATTCACTTCCGATAATTATCCATAGTTCTTTACCTGCAAATCATTATTTATTATGCTATTCAGTTAATAGTAAATACTGATTGCTTTAAGGACAGCTCGTTTGTTTGGTTAATGAGATGTCCTTAACTTAGAGTGAACAAATCTTTCAACATAACCAATTTTATTCAGGAACCATGCAGACTGTCAGACTCCTGTATTGTGTATGACCCTTTCCAAGAGCATGTACTAAAAATATTGGGCAATCAAATAGGAGAGAAAATATTAAATTTCCATTTGTCTCCTAAACATAGGGAACAATTTTCACGACATGGAATTACTGTATCAAAATAGTTCAGAAATACGAAGAGTGACCACCAAAAAACTCAGATTACTGCTCTATAGCTACCAAATGAAATTATACTGTGCAGCTAAATACATCATCAGCCCAGCAATTTTGTGTCCTCTTAAAATGCTTGAGTTTCCATTTCTGAGTAAGTTCTGTACAGTACAGCCAATATTAATGAAACTACTGGATTCCCAAAGCCTAGTAATGGTTAATTTCAGAGATGACCTTTTTGTTAGCCAGCTTCAGATTTAATTTACCAGTAACTTATATGTTAAAAGGTTTATACATAAAAGTCATTGGTAATTAGAAAGTACAGCCTTCGGGCATGGCCCCAGATACGATTTGGGAGAGTAACTCTCTCACTCTCTCTCACACACTCACACACACACACAAAGCAGCTTTTGGGTTTTAGAAAGGAAGGAAGTTGATGATTTAGTTATACAATATGTGGAAAGATACAGGGACTATATACAACAGGAGCTTAATGAGCTACTGTTGCTCTTTCTTAGGCATGACCATAGACAGAAGAGATAAAAATGTTGCTTCAGCCAACATTTGTCCACACCACAAAACAGTAGCATTCTCTGCTCGAAAGAAAACTAGTGCTGAATTTCAGTTATGGCAAATACAGTGGCACAGCTGTGCTGGGAAATCACACATAGACCCTGCCTACACCGTGGCTAGTTTTAGAAGATATTTTTATATAGAGTCTCCTTCTCATATCTTTTGGGTATCTCTTTGGGACCCCACCAATGTTGGGATCCCCTCTATGGGACCCTGACTACCATTTACCTCAAATCTCATGTGCTTAAGGAGAATAGTCCCAGAGCACACTAGATTTGAACAACCTCTTAGAATGAATTAAGGACAAATGTTCCCCCTCCATGGCTTGCATCCTCAAACAGTCACCCCCCACCTCCAGCCTTCTAGCTCTTGTTCTATTTCTCACTTTAACAAAAGAGCTCCTCCATTCCCTCGACAATTCCCCTCATGAAGTGCCTGAAGTATCCTTCTGCTCCACTCCACCCATCAAAATGATCCAATTGTCCCACATTCCCTGCACTTTGCACTGCCACTTATTCTGCCTCTCAACTGACCTCTGCCACACACTATACAATGTTGGTCCTGCCCCAATCACTTTTTCCCCTTCTCTGCATGATTCCTGGCCCGAGGTTAGCTGAGAACTAATAACAGGGGGAGTGGGTCATGTTTGGTGAACAGGCTGGGGGAGGAGGGAAAAAAGGACTCATGGATGAAGCCTATTGTGTGAAAGGTGGTGGCGGGAAGGATAAATCTGGTCTTGAAGACAATCCAAGTGGTTTGGATCATTTCAATAAGTCAAGAAGTTTGGATATTTACACTGGGCAAGATTTTCCCCTCACTGGTTCACAAACTAGCTGCTCAGAACAAGTATATTTAAAGCCTATGATTCGGGGGACACAGAGCTTAATTCTACTGATAATGACCCCTATTCAAAAATAGTCTCCACAGCAGTTGCTCCATAGACCTACTTCTCTCCTCCACTGCCAACCCTTCTAGTGAGTCTGAGTAATTAAAAATGAAATGTTAGACTTTCTGCCCAACGACTACTCCCCTTGACTGGGGATTGGGCCTTTTGGAAAAGAGAATTCCATTGAGCATATGTAGGTCATTAACCTGGCATTTTTTCCATACAGTGAGTAGGTGAGATTTCATGTGTTCACCTGTGAGCTCCCATTAGCTCAGAGAGAGAGAGAGAGAGTGTGATTTATGCTAACGAGGCACTGGCTGTATTGTAATGCAACAGCTGAAAGGATTTTACTGTATTCTGTAGCTGTAATATTTTAAAAAAATATTTAAAAAAACCAAACATTTGGCAAAGGTGGAAGGTGAGCTCCATACAGACTCTTTTTCTTCAGCTGTCAATATAATAGGGACCATTTCCCCTGAAAGCTTTCAGACATCCCAATGTCAATATTAGGGAAAAATAACCTTCCCTTGACACTATATCCAATGCCTATTTTGGCTACTGCCAGTCTTCTGAAAACAATTGACAGTGCAAATGCTCGAGGAGGTTAAAATATTCCTCTAAAGCAGAAGTATAGTCCAGTGTGTGAGGCAGAGAACATATTTCCATAAGCACCAAGGATCCTCTCTGTCATTCCTGGAATTAAGTATTTAGTGACATTTTTTTCTTTTGGCCACTGATTTCTCACTAGATTTGGACCATAGAGTCAATGCATGACTTAACCCTTAGAAAACTGTTTTGCCAGGTGGCCCTATAAACTCCATTTATCTCCGCCTACATCACAGCAGTTTTCAGAACAATTACCCAAACAACATTTTTTTAAGATTTAACAAAATTGGCACAATAAATTTAGAATATATAAAGATATTATGTTTTCTATATTTAAACAAAAAATTACCACCCTTTCTTATTAATAAATTAATAAATTTATTATTTATTATTTATTTATATTTATATATATTTATTTAATTTATTATTTATAAATAGATTAATAAATTCCAAGGCCAGAAGGAACCATTCTGATCATCTAGTCCAGAGGTGGGCAAACTACAGCCCGCGGGACCATCCTGCCCGGCCCTTGAGTTCCCGGCTGGGGTGGCTAGCCCCCGGCCCCTCCCCTGCTGTCCCCCCTCCCCCGCGAGGGTAGCACGGCTTGCATCCGCCCACCTCCCAGGCTTTCCAATAAGCCAGTCCTGCCGCTCTGAGTGGTCAGGGGATGCAGGATAGGGGGTGGGAGTCCCAGGGGGCATGTCAGGGGTCGGGGGTGTGGATAGGTGTCGGGGAAGTCAGGGGGTAGGGGGTTGGATAGGGAGTGGGATCCGGGGGGGGCAGTTAGTGGTGAGGGGATCCTGGAAGGGGGTGGTCAGGGGACAAGGAGCAGGGGGGTTGGATGGGTCGGGGATTCTGAGGGGGACAGTCGGGAGGGAGGAACTGAGGGGGGGCAGATAGGGGTGGGAGCCAGGCTGTTTGGGGAGGCACAGCCTTCCCTACCCAGCCCTACATACAGTTTTGCAACCCTGATGTGGCCCTTGGGCCAAAAAGTTTGCTCACCCCTAATCTAGTCTGACTTTCCATAGTTCAAGCAGTAGAATTTACACAGATTAATTCATAGAATTTATATCTTTAGGAAAAACATGCAGTCTTGATTTAAAACTTTTCAGTGATGGAGAATCCACCCTGAAAGTTGTTTCAATGGTTAACTCCTCTATTAAAAATGTACACCTTATTTCTAGTCTGAATTTGTTTAACTTCAACTTCCAGCCATTGGATCATGTTATACCTTTTTCTGCTGCACTGAAGAACACACTATTAAATATTTGTTCTTCATGAAGGTACGTATGGACTATAATAAAGTCATCCCTTAACCTTCTCTTTGTTATGATAACTAGATTTAGCTCCTTAAGCCTATCACCATAAGGCATGTTTTCTAATCCTTTAATCATTCTCATAGCTCTTCTTTGAACTCTCTCCAATTTATGAACATCCTTTTTGAATTGTAGACACCAGACCAGGACACGGTATTCTAGCAATGGTTACACCAGTGCTGAATATATAAGCAAAGTAACCTCTCTACTCCTACTCAAGATTATCCAGTTTATGCATATGAGGATTGCACTAGCCATTTTGGTCATTGCGTCACACGGGGAGTTTATGTTCAGCTGACTAACCCCCCACAACCTCCAAATCTTTTTCAGAGTCACTGCTTCTTAAGATAGAGTACCCCATCTAAGTATGGCCGACTTTCTTGGTTCCTAGATTTATACATTTACAGCTAGCCATAATAGAATATATTCTTTGCTTGCACCCAGCTTACCAAGCAAACCAGACTGCTCTGTGTCAGTGACCACTCCCCCTATTTTTGTGTTGTTTGCAGACTATCAATGATTATTCCCCCCCCCAGGTAATTTATACAAATGTTAAATTAGCATAGGGCCAAGAGCCAATCCCTGCAAAACCCCATTAGAAACACACCAGCTGAACGATGATTTCCTGTTTACAATTACATTTTGAAACCTATTGTTTAGCCATCTTTTAATCCATGTAACGTATGCCATGTTAATTTTATATCTTTCTGTTTCTTTAATCAATATATTATGTGGTACCAAATCAAATGTCTTACAGAAGTCTAGATATATTACATTAACACTATTACCGTTATAAACCAAACTTTTAATATCATACAAAAAGTTTCAGAGTAGCAGCCGTGTTAGTCTGTATTCGCAAAAAGAAAAGGAGTACTTGTGGCACCTTAGAGACTAACAAATTTATTAGAGCATAAGCTTTCGTGAGCTACAGCTCACCTCATCGGATGCATTTACAAAAAGTTATTTTCCATAAACCCATGTTGATTGGTATAAATTATATTACCCTACTTTAATTATTTACTAATCGAGTCCCATATCAACTGTTCTATTAATTTCCTGGGATTAATGTCAGACTGGCATGCCTGTAATTACCCAGGCCATCCCATTTACTATCTTTAAGTATTGGCACAACATGAGCTTTTCTCCAGTCATCTGGCATTTCCCCAGTGTTCCAAGTTTTATTGGAAATGAAGATTAACAGTCTAGCAAACTCCTTATCCAGCTCTTTCATAATTTATGCATTTAAAGTACAATTGAGGAGCTAGACAAATACTGGGAAAGATATGCAAAAGATGGATAAATATAACTGAAGATGTGTACAGAGGAGCAGAACATTTGCTTTAATTTAAAGGAGGAGGTAATTTAATTTCCTTATGTAGGCCAAGGTTTTCAAAAATGACTAGTGATTCTCAGTGGCCAGTTTGAGATGTCATAAAGGGGACTGGTTTTTACAGAGTGGATGCTCAGAATTTAATGGAAAATTTGAGTTGTGTCTAATTCAGCATTAAAAAATTAGAGGCACCGCTATTGTCTTTTGAAAATCTTGGCCTTAAATTGCCATTCACCAGACCTGTATGACTTAAAACATTCACCCTCACCACAAATTCCCATTTGAGACAAATCCCACAATCAGAGGCCTTTGCCCTCCCTCCACCTATGCCCCCTCAGACAGACAGGCTTTGCAACATACCCAGACAATCAATGACTTTGGGATCTTTCGGACCAAGGAGAGACAGCATTCCAAAAGGAAGGGACTCGCTTGCAGAGCATTATCTAAGAAACCTTCTCTCTTTTATGCCAGCGGCATCCCAGCCCAAGTCACCTTGTTGATCTTAGCTCCAGTAGAGTGCCATAGAGAGAGAGAGAAGGTCTCTGAGGTATGAAGGTCCTAAGCTATTGGGGGCTTTATAAATCAAAACTAACATTTTATCCTCTACCAGCAGCCAAAAGGCATAGCCCCATGCAGATCCCAGAACACCACTGCCACACGTTTACAGCAAAAAACACTGCTTACAAAGATGGCTGCCACATTCCTCACTAGTTTCAGCTTCCAGATGGATTTAGGTGTAGCCCCATCTAAGTCTGATCCAAAGCTCTTTTAAGTAAATGAGAGTTTCCCATTTAAGAGTGGCCAATCCCCAAAGAGCTTACAATGTACATAGACAAAGAGTGAGAGAAAGGAGGTATTACTATCTCCATTTGACACATGGCAAACAGAGGTACAGACAGATTAAGAGACATGTCCAGAGTCACACAGGAAGTTTGCAGTAGAGCTGAGAATTGAACAAAGATCTCCTAAATCCCTATTGGGTATCTTCTCCCCAAAGCTATCCTACCTCTCTGTAAATTCTTGATGACTCATTGTGGCAAGTGTGACTTGTTAACTCCAACAGGATACTTGAGTTGTACATAATGGCCTCTTAGCAGAGGGAGGGAGATCATGCAGGAAATCTTAGGAACAGTCAGGTTGGAGAAAAAGCTTAAGCTATTCTATTTAATTTTATTCCATCTAGGCTCTTGAACCATGCTTGTTACCATAGTAGCTAAGAACTTTCCAATAGTATATTGGGGGACTAACGTCTATCATGAGTTGTTTGTTCTCTCATTCTCTCTCGAAGAAGTATGTTCACTGGAGTAGTTTGTTTTTTGTTTATTTTTAAAATAAATATATATAATGTTACTATATGTTTATTAAAAAGGCAAACACAAAATGCGCCTTGCATTTGGAATGGAAGGTGGTGAGTTTTGAGATGGCTATTTATTAATTATTACATGGGTTACCAGTAAAGTCAAACCACATGTAAAGAGTAAGTTTGACCTCGTACAGCACATGCAGACTTTAATTGTGCCATTTTACTATGGACACTTTTCAGAGCAGAACTACGTTTTAAATTCAATTAAATTAAATTAAATTCAGACACAGTGTACTGTAACTGTGAGATATTTTAAATTATAGTATGGAAGCACAATATACATTTTACTTGTACTTACACAACTTATTATAAAAAACTACTCCATGCCATATATATATATGATTACAAATATAATTCTTATCAGTAAATTAATGATACTATACACAGCATATCTGTTGTATCACATTGTTTTAAAGATATTGAGATAAGTTCATTTTTGGTGTAACTCTGTCAAAATCAGTGAAACTCACCGGAGAAGAATTTGGCCCATTGAATTTAAATGTACAAGCATGGAATTTTTAATTCTGTTTGACAAATACAGCAGGTGATTGGAGAATATTTTTAAAAAAGGAATATCATCAACCTGGTGTGACGTTCTATACCTTATGGGAGCACCCTGTGACTCCCATATTCCTCATTTACATAAAATTGTGATATTGAATATAAAGCATGACAAGTAAAGTATCATGGGAAAGGTTATGATCTGCTGAAACCCACTGTTCCATCTAAATATGTATATCATCAATGAATATGAAGTTATGAGAATGTGTTTTATGGTTGTCACTGAAATATGCTGTGGATTTGGGAAGAGCCAAGACTCTAACTCTCCAGAGACAATACCAAGGAAAGTAACCAACGCCTGGGCGCATATCAAACAACCATCAACAGACATTGTCCAGCAAGGGAGATACAATTCAATGACTCACCTGCACAAGGCCACACCAGAGGAATTGCCCAACCTTGCCTGGGGACTCAGCAATACCCACCAGACATGCCTGGACTTGTGATCTCCAAGCACATGTACTAAGGGTATAAAACAGAACACAGCAGCCACATGCTTGGCCTTTCTCCTTCCCCCACCTATGCTGCAAGCAACATAGACACTCTGAAGACTCCAACAGAAGGGACTGGTCCAGATTTCAAGGGTGAAACCTGTGTACTATGAACTGCAGTATCGAGTGGGGTGAGAAAAACTGCTTAATCTAGATGTGGTCCAGCCTAATAAGGTTGAGAGTTTAGACTGCGTGCTTATTTTTTATTTTATTTTGGTAACCACTCTGAGTTTTTGCCTATCACTTAAAATCTATCTTTTGTAGTCAATAAACTTATTTTACTGTTTATCTTTACCTGTGAGTTTACCTGAAGAGTTTGGTAAAACTGCTCAGGTTTGCAAAGGCTGGTGTACATCCACTTCCCATTGATGCAGTGGTGAACAAATGAATAAATTTGCACTGCTCATCCTGAGCAGTTCAAGATGGTATATTCCTGAGGAACAAGGCTGGAAACTGGGGGGATTTGGCTAGTGCCTTTCTCTGTGATATTCATGCGTGGCTCTGGGAGCATTCATGCAATCCAGCTGGGTGTGGGGCTCCACATGCTGTTGTGCTCAGTGATAACAGCACCTGCCACTTGTCACTAGCAAAGCATTGTGAGAGACAGCCCAGGCTGGAGAGTTAAGGGGGCACAGTGGTCCCACAGTCCCAGGCTGCACCCCAGAGATCCTGTTAGGGACCTCATCATAATTGGCTTTTTCACAAGCCTACAAATAATGGACGGTCAGATTGTGTCTGCCTGCAGTGATACCACCGCAGCCTTAATTGTCGCTTTGTGTGTATAACTGAGAGCACATTACACCTTTAAAAATATACATATATTCCATTACTCTCTTGCTATTACTTTTTGACTTATTATATGACATCAAGGAAGTGAGCTGACAACATTTCTGGCTGAAACTAGTTTTATGTTAATTGAAATTTTCAACAGCCATTAGCATTTTATCTCATAGGTCAACCGTGAAATGTAATACAAAGTAAAGTATCAACAGGACATGATGACTAGAAATGATGGAATGTCAACAGCACACAGACAATAAAAGCAGTTTGCAATTTGTTTGTTTTCCAATGGACATTGTTAACAACAGATTTTCCAAATAAAATTGATGCAAATTATCATGATCGGAAAATAAATGTATGTCAAGGGTGTTAGGATATAGATATTCAGTCCTGTCTGTAAAGGTCTATACTTTAAGAATTTAGGTATATGTTTATCATTTAGCTAATTATAGAGGTATAAAAGAAAGAATCTATGTAAGGGCCTTCTCTTACTGTGACAGTCTGAGGCCCTGTTCTTAGGCTGATGCCTTTGGCCAAGCAGCAGAGGCAGCCATAAGCTGGGAAGCGAACGGTCACATCCCAAACTAGTCATATTGAAATAAGGCAATCTGGAGCTTAGAAAGGTGATCCAATCTATCACCTCCAGAGAAAGGGAAGAGCCTAGAAGATGTAAAAGGAAATTTAGTTTGATAGTTTTCTGTTTGCTAAGAACTCACTTATCAATAGACACAGCTGGGAAACCCTTATGTCTTTATAGCTGCAGTTGTGAAATCCTCACTTCTATATTGTTTTATCATTATAGTTCCCTCTTTACTATTATTTATTTGCCTGGTCTCTGTCCGGTTCTGTGATTGTTTCTGTCTGCGGTATAATTAATTTTGCTGGGTGTAAACTAATTAGGATGGTGGGATATAATTGGTTAGCTAATCATGTTACAATATGTTAGGATTGGTTAGGTAAATTTCAGTAGAATGATTGGTTAAGGTATAGACTATATAAATTAGGGGGAAACAGGAAGGAAATTGGGATTCGAAAATAAGGAAAAAGGAACTTGGATTTAAGCTTGCTGGAAGTTCACCCCAATAAACATCGAATTGTTTGCATCTTCAGACTTTGGGTATTGTTGCTCTCTGTTCATGCGAGAAGGACCAGGGAAGTGGAAGAGTGAAGGAATAAGCTCTCTAACAAAGGGCATTTTCTCTTATTGTCCCCTCCTACTCCCCAATCTCTCTGCTTTTTAAAACACAGTACATTTAATTGCACTGAATTATGACAATGCAACCTTTCTATGGTTAAAAATAAATATATTACACTGAAGTAACATGCTGCTTTATTTGGAGTTGTGCATGAGTCAGAGGAGCAGGGTTTAAGCTACCACAGTTTGTTTTAGCCATTAAGACCCATACCCCATGAGATGTTCACTAGGCAGACAGACATGAAGTGCTCCAGTGTCTTCAAAATGTAGCACAAAGCATAAGTGCTGACTCTGTGGGTGCTCCGGGGCTGGAGCACCCACAGGAAAAAATGGTGAGTGCTCAGCACTCACTGGCTGCCCCCTGATCAGCCGGTCAGCGGGCCCCACCAATCAACACCTCCCCCTTCTTCTCAGCCCATCCTGCCTGCAGCGGATCAGCTGTTTAGTGGCATGCAGGAGGCACTGGGGGGAGGGGGAGAAACAGGGTGCACTCAGGGAAGGGGGAAGAACAGGGCAGGAAAAGGCAGGGCAGGGGCAGGAAGAGGAGGAGTGAAAAGGGGAGGGGGCGGGGTTGGGGCGAGACCTGGGGCAGAGCAGGAATCAAGCACCCCCCAGGAAAGGACTAAATTGGTGCCTGTGGTGAAAAGGGTCTACCTGTGCATAACTCCTTGCAGGCTTGGAGCCAGATTTAATTGTTCATTCAGTGTAAAGTTTGGTTTAAAATAGCATACTTTCTCCTCTCATATGCATATATGTTATGAATTGTAAGTTCATCACAAGACAAACATTGTACTTTATCAGGTAATAAATGAGAAAAATAAAATAGCAAAGCACAATACATATGCTCTCCATTTAAAATACATAGCAGCTCACAGTATGGAAACAATTCCGATGCCATGAAAACCATTTGACTTCAGTGGTGGTAACCACTGTACAGCAATGAGGTTTCCATTCTGTGTAGTGATTTTCACAGAATGGGGCTTGTGTTCACGCCAGAGTTCCCGGCACTTACAACTAGATGACATTGACTATAGGTGAAAAAGGTATTTAATTTCAAATGAATTACCTCTATAAACCATAGAAAATAGCTATTATTCCCATGTGATCCATTAGATATTAGTTGTTTCTGATGTAATTCAGGAAGGCAGATTCATCTGCAAAGTGCATTGCTCTGGTGGCAGCAGGTTTTGTTTGTTGCCTTTTATATCAGAGTCTTGAGTCTGAATTTATTGTCTTGGAATATGAAAGTAGCTTTCACAACATTTCTCTCCCATTCCCACCAACGAAATATATTTATAGGCAAGCTCAGCACATTCCCCGAGGATTTTGAGAGGAAAATGCTGGCTGTTTCTGGTTATGAAATCTTAAAACAAAGCAGATCTTAACATCAGAAGCAGCACAAATATCTGCTCATACGGATACCACTCTTATATCCAAAGATAATCCTGTTACTGGAAAGTGAAATCCACCAAGACACCATGTGGATCTAATTGAAACTGCATTCACTCACTCATAACAATGGACCGTTTCATGACAACAGTCTTGTGTCTTTACTTCTTTCCTCTGATTTTTCCCCTTCCCTATGTAATGAAAGATTAGCTTTTCCAGCTTCATAAAGGTTTTTAAAGTGCTTGCATTTCCTGAGCAGTCAAACCCATCAAGCTTCCATCATTTCTTACACTACAAGAGATATGAGGGATTAACTCAACAAAATAAGGTGGAAATTAAATATTTAACCATATAAATAATATGAAAAATATTTTAAGGGTGTAGGTTAAATTTCAGATTCATCACATTAAGCCAAATACTGCAGTCCTTATTCATTCCTTATTTAGGTTAATCCCAGTGAATTTTGTCTGAATGAGGAGCAACGCCAAACCAGCATCCCGTTCCCCATAAACACTTCCGCCAGCTTCAAATAGTATGTCAGAGCCCAACTAAGAGATTCTTGTTCTCTTTTATTAGTGGATCTCCCGTTCGTCTCAATGGAGCTGCAATATACAGAAATATAAGGAATTTTACCTTGGGTAAAAAATGCAGAATTTGGGCAAGTTTGCCCAGGTGGTTTCAACTTCTTAGGTAAGAAATCTTTAATACCTACATGTAATATTGTACTGAATGAAGGATGGATTCTCAGCTTTAGCATTTTCTTGCTTGTGATTGTAAGTTAGATGCTTAAGTTATTTTTCTAAATCATGGAGCAGCTTTAAAACTTAAAAATAAAGGATGAGGAAGAAAAATAACCATACATAATGGGAGTGCATGACACTAATATATCACATTTATCTTCTTTTAGAGCCATTATGATCTCAGAGGAGGTATATGAGCAAGTGTTATGGTACAACAGACATCTCAGCAGAGTACAGTGTATACAGTCTTCATGGAAGAGTCTGAGATATTAGATTAAGTAGTATAATATTACAATTTATCAGGTCATCATCTTGTTTCAATAGCTGGTGTTAATGGAAATCTTTTGTTCCGAGGCTTTCAGGGGAATTGAATAATTGATAAGATGAAAATTAATTCTGAACATCAGCAGTAGTAACTATTTGTTTAGGCTTATTTTATTTTATTTGTTTAACACTTTAATGATGAGGGTGTCTTCCAAAACTTACTCTGATTTACCCACTACCACCAACATTGCTCTGCATTAATGCCTTTGCCCTCAGAGTACTGTATCAGATATCAACCAGTTAAGCTGAAGAAATCCGGTGGATTTCCATGAAATATGAACACAGTAACTTTAAAAGAAAGGAAAAGGACTTGCTCAAAGTTCTGCTTCTCTAAATAAATAATTTGACTGGATCACTATTCATTCGCCCTTTTCCACTAAGAGTTGGAAGTGAAATGTTTTCAGTGACTGATTTGTTTTCAGGTGCTGTTATCCTGTATATGTGTGTGTATGTATGAATATTCACATACAAGGTATTTTATGCTATTTATTAAATTTACTATTAGATTCTGACTCATACTACTTGCGCTCACAAAGGATTAAGAGGAAGTCAAATGCACTATACAGACTACCCAGTTATTGAGTCCAGAAGCTTTCTGAAATACACAGGGCTACATACATGGCTGCATGGTTCAGATGGGTAGGGAAGGGAAGACAATGGGAGGGGACTTGACAGAGCCTTAACTCTACTCCCCTGTTGGTTGGCATGGAGATTGGTGCTGCTAGGGGCAAGAGTAAACCCTTGGCTCCTAGGAGAAAGCAGGAATGGAACTGAAAGTCAGACTACTCCTAAAACTTAAGTTGACCTAGCTATGTCACTCAGGGATGTGAAAAGGTAAGCCATCCTAAGCCCTGGCAGAGACACTGCTAGGTCAATGGAAAACTTCTTCTAGCTATTGCCTCTCAAGGGGGTGCATTTATTACAGCAGTGGGAAAACCCCCACCTTCACTGTTGTAGTAAGTGTCTACACTACTGCACTACAGTGACGTAGTGCAGAACTGCAGTTATGCCACTATACCGCTTGTAATGTAGACATATCCTAGGAAGGGACTCAGGGACTACTCCACAGTTGGTGTAGCTTTCACATCCCCGTCCTCAGTACTTTTCCAAAAGTCTGAATCTAGTCCTTAGGTTGTATCCTATTCTAACGTTACATGGATGTTACCAGGAGCTTATATTTGCATGATGGTGTTCTTAATATGCAGCGTGCACTGAAATGGAAGGAGGGAGAGTAAATGGAAAAACTCTGGAGTATTGTCAGTGTCAGGACAGCTGGCCTGCATTAGGCAGCCTGATTGGTGGGAAGAGTCAGCAGACCAGCAAATCAGATCAGTATTTGCCCCTCGCTGCAATAGCTCTTGTGCCTGCTTATTTCTAGCCCTGCTCCTGCCTTGATTCACTCCCAATAATCCAGCTCCTAACCATAATGCCATCAGACCACCGGTCATTGGTGGGTGGGATCAAACCTGGGACCTCTGAAGCTAAATGCATGAGCCTCTACTGCATGAGCTAAAAGCCATATGGCTCTTAGCAAGGCTGTAAAGCAGACTCATTAATCTCTCTCTACGTGGTGTCAGTGCCACTAGATGAGACACAACACTACCAGGAGGTGTGTGGGTTACATAACCTTGGCTCCAATTCCTGACATCCGACTCTTAAATATGGCTTCCGACTCTGGTTTGGAACTTCGGCTCAGATTCCTGACCTCTGACTCCAGCTCTGATCCTAGGCACCAATTCCTGTCTACCTGATTCCACTTGTAACCCCTAGGCATCACAGGCGCAACCATGGGTGCTCGCGCCTCCCCCTGCCCCACCCGAAAGTCCCTGTCCTAACTCCGCCCCTCCCTGCCCCTATTGGATCCCCGCCCCAGCCCTGCCTCCTCCCCCAAGCACACTGCATTTCTCCTCCTCCCCCCTCCCTTCCAGGCTTGCCACGCGAAAGAGCTGTTTCACAGCGCAAGCACTGGGGGGGAAGGGGGAGAAGCGGGAAGCAGCGGCACGCTCAGGGGAGGAGGCAGAGTAGAGGCGGAGGTGAGCTGGGGCCAGGGGGTGGGGCGGGGAGCTGCCGGTGGGAGCAGAACACCCACCAATTTTTCCCCAGGGGTGCTGCAGCCCCAGAGCACCCACGGAATCGGCGCCTATGGTAGGCATAACTCGTGTGTCATGACTGCCCAAGTCTGAATGTCAGACATTCAGAGAACCTCCCTAAAAAAACATGATAAAAAAAGCCTTGAGACAAATAGACCTTTAATTTATCTCTGATCTTAAGAGATGTTGAATGCCAACAACTTCATTGTCTTCAAAGGTGCTGCCTGGGCTCAGTTCCTCAAAGCATCAGGCTGCAAGTTTGCACATTTACATCCCAACCATATCCTACAAGGTGATTAGATACCAACCACACACTCTTCTATTTGGATTCAAAGGAAGTTAACAGGAAGGGATACACTTCCAGGAGGTGTTGAACAGTTTGGAGGGTCTGGCCCAGAAACACTCTGAGCATCCGGTAAATTGAGCAGTGTTGCCAACCCCAAATGTTCAAAAATCATGAGTCAGGCTAACAAAAATCATGAGATTGGCTTTAAAATCATGAGATTATGTACAAAAAATAATAGATTGGTGTTCTTTTTATTTGCTTTCTGCTTTTTGAGTCTTTAAAGTGGACTGGGTAACATTTTGAAGCTATCTCCACAGCCACAAGGGCTAAAAACTTACTTTTTCTTTAAGAATGAAGGCTGAAATCATCACATAATCCACTTGACTCCAGGAGTTGGGGCTTCAGGGAAGGCAATAATGATCAGGTATCGGGGGTAACCATAGTAGTCTGTATTCACAAAAGCAACAAGAAGTCTGGTGGCACCTTAAAGACTAACAGATTTATTTGGGCATAAGCTTTCGTGGGCTAGAACCCACTTTATCGGATGCCATAATTATCATGAGACTCATAGCAACACTGGTGAGTTATAAGTAGCCATAGAAGTATGTTGTCCACAGGAGCTTTTACTTAACAAATGGATTCTTTTTATGTAAAGATTACACAACAGAGAACACAGCCTGCAGTTCACCACAGCATGTAGCTCACTCTCCCTGCAGCCCAGGGCCACGCCTTCCAGAACAGAATGAAAGCAGTTGGGGAAAAAAGGAGCAATTGACTGCTAGAGCTAGTGCCACATGGGCATGAAGGACAGGCTCCTCCATTACAGCACACATCCTTTGAGCTTTTCTATCTATAGTCCTTTTTTTCTTCTTTTATTTAACTGAAGTTATTTAAAGGACAAATCTCTGTTTAAGCAGCTGCTGCCATGACTTGTCAGCCCAGGCAGCAATTTTAATTAAATATTTGCTGCTGTGCATGGTGCTCTCACTCTCTCACCCTCCCTCTCCCACACATCCCCATCTTCCTTGCAAACAGCATTTGTTCTTGTGAAGATAACAGGTCTGTCAAGTATCCTCTAGCTTTGCCTTAAAGGCCTCTCTCTTATGATATGCAGTACATCAATTGCTACCAGAGAAATCTATCAACACAAAGGACAAGAAACAAAACTTGTCTGAATTTAATAATGATAAATGCCATTCCATAATTAAATTTTGCTAATTATTATTACAAATCATTTCTACAACACTGTACCTTTTCACAACCCTTCACAGAGTAAAATGTGCTCCTTCTCCCCAGTAACTTACAATATAAACTAGACTAGACAAACAATTCAAGAGAATACATGGAGACACGACAGTTTAGGGAGTGGGATGGTGTGGAAAGAAGCATAGAGATGTGACAGGAACAAGAGAGGAAGCATTCCTGTGAGAAGTGGATTTCAAACATGGTTCTACTCCTGAAAAGTGGCTAAGCAGAAATAGCTCACTCTTACTCAGCAGATTGGTGCCCTGTGTATATTTAAAATCACATCTGTTTAAATTATAGACAAACAGGTTTGCACTTTCTTAGCTCCTGTGAGGCCTGCAGAGATACCCAGCTACAAATTACTGAGCTGACTACCACATGCATCAGCAGAATTGCTTACTATGTTCCAGTCAGCTATACCTCTGAAGGCAACTGGATTGACTAGGTATCGATCAGGTCCTAATTTGGCCTGCAGAGCCTTCATTCCTGCTGATGGCATGGGAGAAAGAAGGAAGGACCCTGTCTTGTCTCTTAAAGAGACTGTGTGCAAGATGGACAGTTTGGATGTTTTCTTGTGTTTTGCTTTGGGGGTTTTTTTTGTCTTTTTGCTGGTAAAATGACTGGTTATGGACCCTGAGAGACAACTAACAACCCATGATGTCATTTAATGGAGAAATCAGAAAGTAGGAAAGAGGATGTGTGGCACACTGAAGTATGGAAGGTATTCCCAAGCTGTCATAAATATAAAGGGAAGGGTAAACACCTTTAAATCCCTCTTGGCCAGAGGAAAAATGCTTTCACCATGTCAAGGTTCCTTCCCCACTCTGAACTCTAGGGTACAGATGTGGGGACCTGCATGAAAACCCCCTAAGCTTATTTTTAATAAAGCAATATTAATGAGTGCATGATTCAGAATGGGAAAAGGAGGTGAAGGTAAAGAAGAAGCCAGATGGCACGTAGGAGGAAATGAGAGCAGAGACCACAGAGGTGGCTTCTAATCTGTAGGGCTTTGAAGCAGCCTTAATTAGATGTGGAAAGACAGGGAGCTGGTGAACAGGTCCCAGAAGCTGGCTGAAGTGGTCAAAATGGCAGGAGAGGCAAATTCATTTAGAAGCATGGGGCTGTACAGACTGAGTGGGAGAAGAGGAAAAGCAGTAAGGTCAGAACAGCAGGTAAGTCACTTGGAGGGAAAGGGGCAATGAGAGTCATTTGGAGTTGAACTAAAAGGAAATTAAGAAGCAGAGAGAAGTGAGAGGCTCAAAGTAACCATGTTCCCAGCACAGCTGCAGAAGTCTTCCAGGAGCCAAAGAGAAGGAGAGTTCATTGAAGCAGAGCACAGCAGCAGATTGTTTATTACAGCTGAGCATTCTGCAAGGGGTTAAAGCTCTCCAAATTGACAGAAATATTATATAATCATTTTTGCAAGAAAGGCTGAGTTGTAGCAAGCTGTTCTATGCATGTGTATATATAAGCAGGCTACATGAAAAATACAAATGTATACAAAATCCACGCACAGACAGAATAGATTCTGTTCTCAACTACTCTAAGTTTATATCAGCCCATTTCCTTTGATTTCAGAGTAGATACTCCTGATTGACACCATTGTGAGAGGAGAGTCTGATCCAGAGCTTCCATGGGATACCTGTATTATTGTACCAAACAGCTACCATCTCCACCCAGTAATTAGGTGTCAAACTATGTTTCGAAATGACGATAGCATAAGCAAGTAATGAAAATAATATATTGTTCCATTTATTTAAATTATTTCACATTGAAACTAGGCTTTGTGCATTTAACACTAATTTAGACAAATATTTACACTTTTTAGACTTACTGGACTTGCTATAGAAATAATAATAAAATTGTAGATCGCTTTTCATTGTAAAGGAGGCTAGCACATGTTAAAAACTTGCACTTAAACTATGCACAGGGAATTGCATCATCAAGGAATAAAATATAAACATGACAGCTGGTTAGCAGCACACGGAAATGCTTCACAAAACAGGAGAAAGAGAGAAGAACATTGTAGCCAACCGATACTGACCTGTGCTGGAATTTGGCCAGAATTCTCATTAACCACCATACTTACAAAGAATGGCATGTGTTCCTTAATTACAACTAGACAGGACCTTGATTTTAAGTTTCCTCAGAAAGATAGTCTTGTCTTTGCCCCCAAATGTCTCACTGGAGCACTGGTTCAAAAATGACTCACAGGAAAGAATGCCACCTAGTGAATCACAAAACCACTTTATGAAACCCCTAGGTTTGGCCTTCTAGATCTGCCATCCAGGTATCAAGCCCAAGGTCACTTAGTTCCTAAAGCTGAGACGATCACAGCATGAAGTGGTATGGCTGCAAGCCTGAATACTATTCATTTGAACAGATTTTCCAGTTAATGTTTTACTAATCCTAAGGCACAAAAAAGGCTTAAAATATGTGTCAATCATGCCATCCTCCTCCCAGCATACTCAACTGCGTCGGGAGAATTGCTATTCAAACTGCTGACGCACTGACTGTAACACTGTCAGTGTTTGGAGAAAGAGAATTAAATTGCATGTGTGAAACAACTACTACAAAACAAAGAATCAGTGGGAGATAGAAAATGTCAAGAAAAACCACATTAGCATAGCTTTCCATTTGTTATGGATTAAAATGCTTATTTTTGCAGGGAGAACATTAATGTTTTGATGCTTTGCAGTTTTCTTCTGTAACCACTGCACCATTACCTTATTTTAGCAGGTTCAAATATCTATGCAGTGTCATACTAGATGGGGCACTAATACTATGTGGTAAAGTCAAGTAAGAGTTTAAGTGATTACATGCCAAGGAGATTTAATAATTTTCTAGAATTATCAAGTAGCTCACAAAATTATATATCATTTAATCTGCAATTACTACATCTCAGGAAAACAATCCATTTTACATTACAACAGTGACCACATAGCACATTACTGAATATTGCAAACTTGTAGACTAATTGTTCTGCCTTGAAATTAGTTACCATGTAATCTACTAATTATTCTTTGTGAAAGATGCAAGGAGCAGGAAAGCATTTTCATGAGTTTTTAAAGTGCAGTTTTCAAAATTCTGACTTCAGTATCTGCTAATTTAAGGGAATTTGTTAATGAATGCAAGAAAAGACCATTCAAATTAGTAAAAAAGAGGCAGTTTACTCTCATCAAGCAATTTGCATTAGAAATCACTTCCAATTTTTCTTCAGTACAGAACAGTTTTTTAATGGACTGGCTTGACTCAAGGGTGATTAAGTCCTAGCTTGCCATAGGTAGCTTGAAACATTTAAAGGTTAAATTTATAAGCTAAGCAAGGAGATACTGCTTTCCTGCTGAGAAGTACTATATGGCCAGCCAGCATGAGTTAAGATTTTTTTTTTTCTGGAGACATGTGTTACTAAAGCTATTGGTCTGGCATAAAACTCATTAAGCTCCCTGACAATCATTTTGACAAAGCATAAGCCAAAAGCTACTGCATGTTCTTCATCTGCTGTCAAAATTTTAAGCAAACAGAATGGGTTGAAAGAAAAGGAGTACTTGTGGCACCTTAGAGACTAACAAATTTATTAGAGCATAAGCTTTCGTGAGCTACAGCTCACTTCATCGGATGCATCCGATGAAGTGAGCTGTAGCTCACGAAAGCTTATGCTCTAATAAATTTGTTAGTCTCTAAGGTGCCACAAGTACTCCTTTTCTTTTTGCGAATACAGACTAACACGGCTGCTACTCTGAAACCTGTGAGAATGGGTTGAGAAGGTTTTATATGCAGCAAATTTGGTTTTAGAAGTATTACTCTAAAGAATAGCTTCATGAATCCAATGTAATCAGGAGGATCTCTTATTAATGATCTATTTGATTAGATCTATAGGCACTACAAAGTGCTGTTAAAGCACCTACTGCATTTCACCTCAGAGGTGGCTGCACTTCAGTATTGGGTAAAGTGATTGAGACAGGTTTGCATAGAGACTGGGAGTGGATGGGTCATTACACAAAGTAAAACTATTTCCCCATCCCACCTCACCCCCCACTGTTCCTCAGACATTCTTGTTAACTGCTGGAAATGGCCCACCTTGATTATCACCATAAAAGGTTTTCCTCCTCCCACCCCCTTCCTGCTGGTAATAGCTCATCTTAAGTGATCACTCTCCTTACAGTGTGTATGATAAAACCCATTGTTTCATGTTCTCTCTGTGTATATAAATCTCCCCACTGTATTTTCCACTGAATGCATCCGATGAAGTAAGCTGTAGCTCACGAAAGCTTATGCTCAAATAAATTTGTTAGTCTCTAAGGTGCCACAAGTACTCCTTTCCTTTTTGCGAATACAGACTAACACAGCTGCTACTCTGAAACCTGTCAGAAACCCCCTTGGGACTGCCATCTGATGCGCTGAGACTACCTCTGTGCCCATTTTCCCTGGCAGCTTGGGACTTGAGTACCCTGCCTGGCTGTTCCAGACACGCTAGCCTGCTACAAACACAGATCTAGGTCTGAACCACGTCCCCCAAAAGCTTCAGGTTTAACTGAAAATAGCTTAAGAAGTTCTCCTGTCTCCAACACCCAGATACCCGGTTCCCAATGGGATCCAAACCCCAAATAAATCCATTTTACTCTGTTTAATGCTTGTACAGGGTAAGCTCAAATTGTTCGCCCTCTATAACACTGATAGAGAGATATGCACAGCTGTTTGCTCCCCCAGGAATTAATTACTTGTTCTGGATTAATTAATAAGTAATAACAGACGGAATGAAGTAAGTTACCAAGCAAAATAAAATAAAACACGCAAGTCTAAGCCTAATACAGTAGGAAACTAAATGCAGGTAAATCTCACCCTCAGAGATGTTCCAATAAGCTTCTTTGACAGACTATACTCCATCCTAGTCTGGGTCCAGCAGTCTTCACACCCCCATAGTTACGGTCATTTGTTCCAGTTTCTTTCAGGCATTTCTTTGGGGTGGAGAGGCTATCTCTTGAGCCAGCTGAAGACAAAATTGAGGGGTTTCCCAGGACCTTATATAGTCTTTCTTTTATGGGTGAAAACCTGTGTTCTCCTGTGCAGAATCACAGCTACAAGATGGAATTTTAGAGTCACATAGGCAAGTCACATGTCCATGCATGACTCAGGTCTTTACAGGCCGACGCCATTGTTTATGTGTCAATTTGAATGTCCCCAGAAAAGCTCAGATGTGGATTGGCATCTCTCAAGGTCCATTGTTAGCGAAGTACTCCCAATTACTTGAATAACCCCTTCACACTATGTTGACCAAAACTTCCTTATGTGCTTCCTACAGCAATCACTTTTAAATACAAGCATAGGGCCAGCGTTCATGACTTCACTTATAAAAATGATACATGCATATGAATAGGATGAATACATTCAGTATAACATAACATTCAGTATAACATAACCTTTGCAAAGATATGTTACATGGCATATTTAGCAGAAAATATGTTCTAGTTGTGTCATATTTACACTCCTAAGCATAATTCTATAAAGCATTATGGGGTGCAATGTCACAGTGACTTCCTACAAACTGTATGTAATTTGTCAAGTCAGTTGATAAAGCATTTTGGGGTCTCTGACACTAACCATGCAGTAAAGGACATCTAAAATGAGACAGAAAGAAATGTATTCCAGATTTAAGATAGAGATTTTGGGGCAGATTGTCTGCTGCACTAGAATGCCATTGGCACAGAGGGATGGCCCGAGCATCAGGGAGCAGTTTCTCAGAGCCAGGTTGTTCATGATGTGACCCAGAGCAGCTGCTGGACTGCTCTAAGTTGCACTTGTTCTTTAATGTCCATTAAGGAGTTCTGCCACATCCCTATCCCCACCCCACCTCAAACAGAAGAAAGGGGCAAGGCAGAGATATAGACCTGGAGAGTGGCACAGATACACCAGGAGGGAGGTTCCTTTCTGGCAAGGGAATTTTTTGCTCGTAATTTTCAGCTGCAATCAAGCTTTTATGCCAGCTGAGTGATGAACAGGAGCTGGATCTCAGAAGAGAATCTTCAGTTATCTGTGGTTTCTTTTTACCTAAATTAATTTAATTTCCTGGTTTTATACAAAGCTAGAATACTAATAGAGTGTGCAATAATTTCCAATGACATAAGTCTACGATACAGTATACAAACAATGTGTTGTAACTTAGTGCATTACCAGTCTCACTACAACTGACTTGGACAACCAGCAAGTAGGGAAATTACACCTATCGTAATTTAAAACCTTCACCTAAGCATATGATACTAACCAGATCACTCTGAGATCCTGATTTAAACCTTTACAGGTTTCAAGGTAACCTTTTGGGGCTAAGACTTGATCTGGTCTTTTAAGAGATCAGTTCCGAAGCAAAGAAAAATGAAATAGTGAAAATAAAATGAACATTCTCCAAGGTAAAAATTCGGCAGGAAATAGCACAAACGTGCGTCGCCCCATTACAAAACACCCCCTGTATTGATCAAAAGACCAACAGGACGTGTGACATAAAACTGTACAAAAAAGGCACTGATGCCCTAGTGTATAACAGTCTGGAATAGTTTATGCCAGATCAAGTATATTAAAACATACAGATAGTGAAATATTCAGATGGAATATGTAAGGAGACCTTTGGAGAGCGGCAAAGCACCTAATGTTATTAGTGTCAAGTGACAGAAAGGTGGAACAGATGTCAAGACTCTAATCTATTTGGCTAATATAGTGCTTCCTTTTGCAGGGTTCAGAGATGGTTCCCATATTTAGTTCAAAGTCTTGGGCATTTGGTTGGTTCTAGGACCCCAACTCAGCAAGATTTATAGTACGTTTAAGTATCTTGTTGAATCAGATCATAGAGGATTCTTCTTCCATTAAAATCAAGAGCAAAACTCCTGTTGACTTCAATGGGAGCAGTAGCAGGCTCTAAAGGACTTTTTTAAGGGTGGCCAAGTCCCCCAGATGTGTGATGAGGGAGCTTATCAATTTTTAAATGGAAGAATATTAGGCCTGATATTGATGGGATTTGGATACCCAGTTCCCATTAAAATAAATGGGAGTTTGGGCACCCGAATTGAGTAGATGCTTTTGAAAATCTCAGCTTATTTGTTTTGTCCTCTGTATTTTGTCTGTGATGTGTGGAAGCAGAACCATGAAATAAGGCACTTGCCATACTTTCTCCATGCTCCCAACAACAGTTTCCTGCTCAGCTCTTTATCGTATAAAGATCAGAGAGATTGATGGAAACCCCCCCTCCCAAATGCAAAACTGCATTAAAAACAGTTTTCAGTAACAAACTTTTAAGAGCCATCCTATTTCTTCTGAAATGAGAACACGCTATGTAACTTTAACTATCTCACATACTCACATTGAGCCTCTCAGAGTCTTTAATATATTTATCCTTATAAACAACCTTGTGAGATAGGGAAGTGCTAGTATCCCCATTGTACATATAACACAGGGACTAAGGGCCTGTTATACAGAGCAGCAATGGGCAAAACTACTGTAAGAAAGAGGCAACTAAACACAATGCCCTAAACAGCCCAATGCTGGCACAAGTTTGCCAGGTTTTGGAGTGGCTGGTAAGACCATGTGCGGTGTCTATGTTTTTCCAGCAATAAATGCAAGTGAAAGTCAACACTAAAAACAGAAGCTGCATTTCCTCTTTGCTGCTCTTTTCTTCCTCCTTCCGAGTATATTTGTCCTGTTTTTCCTCCTAGAAAAAGGAATTGGTCTGTAACAACAACAGCAACAACAACTGTGCCCGCCCACCTGAACTAACTTCTTCTCTGTTTCACAGAAGGACAAATATTACCATCTTTTATATACCATTTTAACAGATTATATACAATTTTAACAGATAAAAAAATCTCTCCAGCTGAAGGGAAAGGGAACAAAAGATGTTGTCAAAATGAAAGCCTTACTTGATATTTTACATTTTAAATGCTTTAACTGTTTTTCCTTGTTCTGTATCTTTAATAAAAGGTTAAAAAGATGTTTGAATGGTGTGTTTGCCATAGTACCACAGAGGCTGAGATCTCTATATCCAACCTAGAACCTCATTTAACACTATTTAAAGCTGGACAGTGAAAGGCTCACATTAACACCTCTGCCACTTGGGGCCCATATATTCCCTCTGAATTAATACCCACCTTAACCGCTAGATCATCCTTTTCCCCCCTTTTCAATTAAACTCATTTTATTAACATCTCTGTTATTCTTCGGATTCTCTACCAGTATCCATCACTATAGTACCCATGTGCTTGCTCTGATAACTAGAAAAAGCTCCATATTGGAGACTCGTGCCAGAAATGGATAGCACAGGAGCCAGTCTTCCCTGTGAACAGAATGTTTGATCAGTGTGTCCAGTAAGCTGGTTTAAGTGGATGTTTACACATTAAAGTTAATCTTGTTTCACACAGCGATTAGCAATTAGACTGCATAGGGTGGATATTTTAGTGGCTTGGGGCCCAATTCCTGCAAGTGCACCCCAATGTTGACCTCTCATTGGAGTAAAACATGGGGTAGGGAGAGATTCCTGCTGGCAGAGTGTTCAAAATGGGGTTCCCCCCCACACATCTGCTGACTAGCAAGGTGATGCTAGCCACAAAACTACATTATTGATAAAGAAAAGTTAATTCCCCTGCAGAAACAATGATCCTGAGACTGGCTGGCTGCTGTAAAGGGGAGCTAATATCTAACAGAATTACATAACCAAAGGTCAAATTCTGCCCTGCTTTAAGATCTTGCGACTACATTGAAGTCATGTGGGGATTGGGGGGAAGGGGATGCAGCGCACAACATAGCCTAAGATGTTTCTGACTCAAGCCAGTCTTAACATATGCACTCTTCAATTTGCAACTACCCTAACTTTTGCCATGGGATATGAATACTTATTGTTCTTTAGTGCACACCTACACCTATTTTTCTCCAAGCTCTTTTTGGCTTGTGCACTGGCTGACTTCATAAAGAAGATACTACTCTTTTTATTAGGAAGTCCTGTATTATTCCAAAGTCAAACTCTCTAGAAAACATATTCTTTAGGAAGAAATCTCTGTGTTTTTGCGCTGCCCAATTACAAAGACTGTCTTACTCCCTACTGATACAAAACTCTAACTAGCTTTAGTGGGAGAGTGACCAAGAAAAGTCTTGGTGTTTTACAATCAGTGATACAATATAAATCCATCTTTGGAAAAAAATGTTGGCTACAATATATGCTTAGCCAGCTAATGTAGGATGCACCATTACAAGGCATATTTAATTCAGAATGTGCATCAAATCTAACTAATGCCAAGTTATAGAAAGCACACAATTTTATTTTTATTTCTTAATTTGGTAAGTAAATGTACTGCTTACTAAAGCGAGAGGACTAATTTAGGCACACACACAAAGTCATTGTACAGGCTCACTAGCACAGCTCTAGGCTACTAGAACTGGCAATCAAGTCAAATTTGTGTGTATGTGTGATTGAAATAACCAGTTTCATTTTCATTTGTGAACAAAATTTAGGATTGATCTCAACTTTCAAAAGATAGAAGAGGTAGGGCACTAATGTGTTTTGCCACCTAGCCCTGGCCCTCATGTAATAAGCAACTGCTTTGATGGAGATAAACTAAACTACATCTGAAAAGATCAAATCAATATATGAAAGTTCAAAGAAATTGAAAAAAGAAAAGGAGTACTTGTGGCACCTTAGAGACTAACAAATTTATTTGAGCATAAGCTTTTGTAAGCTACAGCTCACTTCATCAGATGCATTCAGTGGAAAATACAATGGGAGATTTATATACACAGAGAACATGAAACAATGGGTGTTATCATACACACTGTAAGGAGAGTGATCACTTAAGATGAGCTATTACCAGTGGGAGGTGGGGAGGAGAAGGAAGAAAACCTTTAGTAGTGATAATCAAGGTGGGCCATTTCCAGCAGTTGACAAGAATATCTGAGGAACAGTGGCAGTGGGGGAAACATGGGGAATTAGTTTTATTTTGTGTAATGACCCATCCACTCCCAGTCTCTATTCAAGCCCAAGTTAATTGTATCAAGTTTGCAAATTAATTCCAATTCAGCAGTCTCTCGTTGGAGTCTGTTTTTGAAGTTTTTTTTGTTGAAAAAAAAATAGCCACTCTTAGGTCTGTAATCGAGTGACCAGAGAGATTGAAGTGTTCTCCAACTGGTTTTTGAATGTTATAATTCTTGACGTCTGATTTGTGTCCGTTTATTCTTTTACATAGACACTGTCCAGTTTGACCAATGTACATGGCAGAGGGGCATTTCTGGCACATGATGGCATATATCACATTGGTAGATGCGCAGGTGAACAAGCCTCTGATAGTGTGGCTGACGTGATTAGGCCCATCACTCTCACAGATCTTGGGAGACAGGCCAGTCCTTGCTTACAGACAGCCCCCCAACCTGAAGCAAATACTCACCAGCAACCACACACCACACAACAGAACCACTAACCCAGGAAACTATCCATGCAACAAAGCCTGTTGCCAACTGTGTCACATATCTATTCTGGGGACACCATCATAGGGCCTAATCACATCAGCCGACAAAACCAGTCAGAGAACATTTCAATCTCTCTGGTCACTCAATTACAGACATAAGAGTGGCTATTCTTCAACAAGAAAACTTCAAAAACAGGCTCCAACGAGAGACTGCTGAATTGGAATTAATTTGCAAACTGGATACAATTAACTTAGGCTTGAATAGAGACTGGGAGTGGATGGGTCATTACACAAAGTAAAACTATTTCCCCAAGTTATTCCCTCCCCCCCCCACACCACCCACTGTTGCTCAGATGTTCTTGTCAACTGCTGGAAATGGCCCACCTTGATTATCACTACTAAAGGTTTTCTTCCTTCTCCCTCCCTCCCCTTGCTGGTAATAGCTCATCTTAAGTGATCACTCTCCTTACAGTGTGTATGATAAACCCATTGTTTCATGTTCTCTGTGTATATAAATCTCCCCACTGTGTTGTCCACTGAATGCATCCGATGAAGTGAGCTGTAGCTCACGAAAGCTTATGCTCAAATAAATTTGTTAGTCTTTAAGGTGCCACAAGTACTCCTTTTCTTTTTGCGAATACAGACTAACACGGCTGCTACTCTGAAAGAAACTGAAGACTCTATAAACAGGCACATCTCAGCACACGTGTCATGGCCTGTTCAAGGGAGAAGACTGTTCATAAAAATGGAAGCATTTTTTTTCTCCCACCAAAGAACAAAAATTTAAGGTGAAATAAAGGACTATTTTCTATGAGTTTGCCTATCAACAGCTTACTGCTCTTTTTCTGATTAGCAGCTCCTGCTGTAGCACCACCATATTATGGACTCCTTAAACTGTTCTATCCTGATAAAACCATATTTCACTGATCTCCTCCTATCTAAATGTCAAATATGAATGTCCCTTTAACATTTTGGGTACATTCAGAAAACACTCTGACATGTCAGGGAAAAGCACAGCCTGCTTTCTTTATAAAACAAAACCCAAACCCAAAAAGAGATACACACTTCAATGCATAACTGTCCTCAGAATAACCTTGTATGGTTTTCAAAATGTCAAAACTTTCTTTGATGAAATTCCAAGTTCCTGACATTCCAGACCAAAAAGAAGGCAATTTTGACAAGGAAAACAAACTACAACAACACATAAGGATATCTTCACCAAAGACTCAACAGCAAATTCATTGGGAGTTTGCAGGACTGGATGAAGATTTCTCTTGACTAATAAAGGACTTACTATTATATTACTATCTTATGTTTGAAATAGGTGATTCTTGATGGTTTATTCATTTATTATGATTTGTCTCATCATTGAGTAAGCTGCCTATCCAGCCCCCTTCCACCTATGCCATATATTAAATATACAGAAATAAACAGCTGCACTCATCTAAAGAAAGAGAAAATAACTCCTCAACTAATCCCTGCTGTCAGCTCACCCCTGCAGAGCTACTGAAATCTTGTCTCTTTGCAGTGCTGTTTAAATGACTAATTACTTTCCTGTGCACCAGTGCTCCATTTGCTCAAAGGGGATTGGGAAATTTGCTTCACTTCTGTTTCCTCCTTAGAAGGAAACTTGATTAGGACTAGATATGTTTTTACATGGGGGGTAGGGAGGCAAACATTCCACTGTTTCATGCCATTGGCTACTTGTGACTCTCTCTCTGTCTCTCTAACTAGATCTAGTGAGCAGTGGCATAAAAATTGGGAATTATTTGTTTTCAATATTCCAATTATAAAGAGACTTTTGCATTCTAATACTGTGGTGTGCACAGACAGACACAAAACAACAACAAAATCCACAATCTTTGGGGCTATGCCACTAGTCTCTAGTCCAGTCCCTTAAAAGCAGAAGAGATAAGAATGTTTTTTGGTTTTTTTTCTATTTTGACTGTAATAAATCCGTCTCTTGTTTTCACCACTATCTCAACATGATCTGTAATGAGAGCTGTTGCCTGGTTTTGAGATTCTTCAAAATGCAAAGCATAAACTTTAATAAATGACAGAAGTGATCATGAGATTTTATTAATCTAATTGCCATTTAAACCTAATTCTTCATATTATACATCTAATTCTTCATATCTTATTGTACACTATTCCATTAATGTTTCCAGCATGTAAGCCCATTACAAATCAAAGATATGAGAAATTCCTTATCTTTATCTACTGTTTATGTATGCATAGGCATGTAATTTCAGAACAAATTAACTTGTCTGATAGCCAGTTATGTTAATACTGCATTGCATCCAAGTACTCTACCTCTACACTACGAGCTGGGGTGTGATTCCTTTGCTCATGTACACACACATATGCTAGTTCTCACTGAGCTAGTGAAAGTATAAATAGCAGTGTACTGCCATAACACAGGTGCCAAGTACAAGCTCGCCTGAAACCAGTGGGCATGTACTTGGCATGGCTCAGCCATGTGTCCACTGCTGCTACCAGCTAGCACAAGAATGTGTACACAAGCAGGGGAATCACACCCCTATCATAGTGTACACATGCCTTACTGTGCTTTATCAGGCTACATGATTCCACTTTACCTATCATTCACAGTTTCAAAAAAGTCCTTTCCTTACAGGACTCTTATGCAAGAAAACCCTGACCAAAAAGTCACTTTCCTCTAACACTGAACAAGGAACATTATTATAATAAGGAAAACAGTATTATCCCCCAAAGCCATCTCTGTGTTTCTCTGCATTTTCTCCCTCAAACTGTCTCCACTTCCCAATGTCCTGATATCCTGCTACAGTAAAAGAAATAGTATTTACAACTTCAGATCAAAAAGGTCTTAATTCTAGATGATGGAATGTTAGATGTGAGTATTTAGAGTTACAGTGATTCAATGTGCGTTTTGCAAATGATATATGATAACTCATTGCAACACGAGCCATAACAAATGACATACCCATCATGTGCCCCCATGACCAAGCTACAATAGAAAATGCAGATAATATAAGGCATGAAACATTTGATGCCAGAAATCAGTGGCATCTGAGTACAAGCAAAACACTGCAGTCTCTTTGGATCTTCTCACAAGTCCGAATTTTCTTCCTGGCCTGTTTTCAGGCATGTTAGCGGAATTGCTGAATAAAAGACTCAGTTTTATGTCTACAATGTTGCAGTTCTTCTTTAGAGATGAAATAAAGTAGTAGTGGACATGAGCACTGGAAGGGGAAAAAGTCTTTCTGAAGGCTTGAGGCATAAAAGTCATGTTTTTAAAACTGAAGTATTTTCACTGATAGGAAGATGGATTTAAAGGGAAAGAGTAGAAATATCTGATAAATTGATACATGTTCAGCAGTCTGGCTCATATATAAAAGGGGGTTCCCTCTGCATTTATTACCTTATTATTACATTGCCATGCAAACAGGATAACTAGGACAGTATGAACATCTATCATGGTGACTTATCCCCAGAGATGTGTTAATCATATAGGAAATTTACCAAAAGAAATAAGATATTATTTCTACTTAGTCAGCCAAATATCACTTTAGGATATTCCCCATCTAGGAGTTCTGGAATGCCTAAGCTGCATAAATTGGGGAATCTCAAATAGGAGTACCAAAGTTATTTTACCTATATATTTGACACCCGTGCAACTGGTTCTGGAATACTGAGTCCAGTTCCAGTGACCACAATTCAAGAAGGATGTGGATAAATTGGAGCGGGTTTAGAGTAGAGACATGGGAATAATTAGAGTATTAGAAAACACATGACAGCCTCCAAGAACTCAATCTATTTAGCTTAAAAAAAGAGAAGGTTAAGGGGTGACTTGATTATAGTTTGTAAGTACCTACATGGGGAACAAATATTTAATAATGAGCTCTTCAATCTAGGAGAGAAAGCTAGAACACGATCCAAAAGCTGGAAGTTAAAGCTAGACAAGTTCAGACTGGAAATAAGGTGAACATTTTTCACAATGAAAGTAAATAAGAATTGGAGCAACTTCCAAGGGTCATGGTGGACTCCCCATCACTGAAAATTTTTAAATCAAGATTGGAAGTTTTTCTGAAAGACATGCTCTAGGAATGATGTTGGGGAAGTTCATGGCTTTTGTTATACAGGAGGTCAGACTAAATGATATAAGTGAGATGAGTTAAAAAACTTCCAAACAAAAATGCTAGACTCAGACTTAACTGTGGAGCTGCTATCATGCCTCCATAGTATATATGTAATAACATGATTAATTTTATTAATGTCACAATAAATTATTTAATATTAATTCTCCATCTCTGAGAACCCTTAATAGTTGATTATTTATTGTATTTTTCATCAAATGATATAACTTATTTCAAGAAGTACTGTTATTATGGTTTACTACCAGCCATAATGCTTACTACCACGAATAGTTCCACTGAAGCCAACTTAATTTGTCAATAGCACTACTTGTGGTAGTAAACGTCAAGCTGGATAGTACGTATTTGCTGCTTCTGGTCTATATTAAAAATGTAGACTTCTGTGGATGGTCAATTTACTTGGAAAGAATATATCCTCCATTCTACATAAAAGAAAAGTCTAAGGATATATCAATAGTGACAAGTTAATTAATTTTACCACTTGATATACTAGTATGCAGAGAAACAAATCAGACCATTGGAATAAAGGAATCAACTGCCTAGTTAAGTGTCTGCAGTACTGCAGTTAAGCCATTGTACAAAACTTAATTGTTAGCTTGCTCTACAGGAGTGAAATATTTCACTGCAGAAACCAATATGTGCAATCTCCCTACATGGAGATCAAAAAATGAATAAGAAATTCTTTTTTACTTTGACATGAGGAAAGTGAAGCTCAGATATGCTTAGAAACAGGGTGGCATGAAAAAAAATGTTGTAAGACCAATGCTTATAATGTTATAGTTCCAGGCCAACAAGTTGCATTTAGATTGATCATTTGAAAGTTAATGTGACCTTTGTTTATTCAGGGCCACACCCTCAGATCCAGTGCACCCAGCCGTGCAAAACGGATGGAAAGCTGACCTAAAGAGACATTATTGTTCTCCCCTAGCAAAAGGGAATTACACAGATGGTGTAAAGCTAGAATAGGGGGCTCACCCCAATCCCTTCCATAAAAGTGTGTTTGGAGGCCAGAGATAGGAAGGGAGGAGATATGTTGTGACAGCAGAGCTAGAGTGCATGGTGCTCCGGCCAATCTTTGGCCAGCCTCAGGGTTGTGGGGATGGAGAGGTGACATGATGCTAACTTTACTTATTCCTCTCTTCAGCTTGCTACAGCTGAAGTTCCAAGTTCCAAAATGTATATCTTGTATGATAAGCAGTCTTGAATACAAAAGAGAATCCTAACATTGTATCAAAATTTAAATAAAAATATAGCATGTAAATCAAATCTTCAGGCATTAATGTTTAATTATTTCTTGCATAGTATCAATGGACAATATTTTTCCCTAACCGTTCATCTTTGGATCAAATCATGAAGTCTTTACTCAATTTTTATTCAGCCCTTTCTCTAGGAAAATTCCCACTGAACTAATGCTGGAGAAAGGGTTTAAAAAAAACTGAACAAGAATTTCAAGATCTCACCCTTTATTTGACTATATTGAAAATGGTCCTCTGTTTATGCACCTGATTGTCCTCTCATGAACACAGGGTTTACTTCAATGTAATGTCACTGATTTCAGTGGAGTTGTTGCTAATTTACACCAGTATAACTAAAAACATATATAAACACAGGATGTGAAAGCTCAGGAAATGAACAATCATGCTATTCTACTCTCAAATAGCCAAGAACTAGTTATGACTGGATTCTGAGCAAGGCTATTACAGAACTGACTAAGACTGTGATGCATGTGATTATATGGTTGTGACTTACATCTTGTGGAAACATGCCTCAAAACTGTAGGTGGCATTTGACTATACTTTGTAGTCCAAGTCACTTTGTACAGATGTTTACTGTGTCATATCTGACACAATAGGACAGTCTGTTCCCCTGCACTCACATATAGACAAACATGAATACCTCATATCAAACAACCTTCACAATCTGATGGGAAGGATTTAAGAGGAAAAGTTAAATGAAATATGGCTGTGAAGAAATGCAGGACTGAGATAACTGTCCATAGATAATTAAAGGGTGTGAACACCAGGACTGGAGAGTCATTATGGCACTGCACTGTCCTCCCCATCCAATGCCATTAACACTCCTATCCCATCTATCTATCTATCTATCTATATTTTAACCCACTGGTTAATACGCAGCATGGCCCTCTCATGTAAGACAAACTGATGAACTGATTACATATGCACATAGAAACTAGGTTATGTTCCGCTATGCCAAGTTGTCTATTCACATTCCGATGTCACCAGACTTGTTGCTAGAAGCCCCATCACATAAGCCATTTACATTTATACTGGGCATAGTTCTCAAAGATATATTGTAGGGGAAAGCCCTACAGTTGGAGGAGGTTTGATCTAAGTGACCACATAACATAGTCTTCTCCATCTAGAACTCTAATTGTATGCACAAAATATGTAATCATGCACAAGCCTTTACATGTCTATGTATGACTTCATTGAGAAAGTAGGGGACTGAATGGACCAGAATTGAAACTCATCATACTTTTAACTTGTAAATCAAAGTCAGAGAAACGTGGAGCAGAAAGAGGATTTTTCAAGATACTGCATATTAATAGCTTACTGATATTAATAGGAATTTTAATATAACATAGGAAGTTGAATATTCATGATTTCCAATTTATTTAATGTTTTATTGCACAGGCTATAATGAAACAGGAAATTGGTCCAATAATTCCTAATCACATAAGTGGTGTGCAAGCAGAAAGGCTGTACATTGGACCAAAACAAATGCTCTTCTTGGATTGGGTAACTGTATGTGTAAGCATCCAGCTGTGGTCATTCGCAAGTGCAATTATACAATATACATGGGTGAAATTTGTTTGTGTGCTCAAGACTACTACAGAAAAGGATGATCTTGGGTAAAATTTTCAAAAATGCCCAAATGATTTAGGAGTCTAAGTCCCATTTAGATTCCTAAGTCACTTGGATGCTTTTGAAGATTTTACCTCTTGTGTCTAAGGCATAGTCTGTTATTAGGAAGGTTGAATTCAGTTACCTGCTCTTACCCAGACTTCCTATGTGATCTTTTAATCTCCTAATGCCTCAGTTTCTCATCTTCTGCTTGTTGTCATGGACCTTTCTCCCACCCTTTGCTTGTCTTATCTATTTGGATTGGTCACTCTGCAGGACATGGCCTGTCTCTTACTATGGGTACGTCTACACTGAAGCGAGGAGGTATAATTCCTAGCTTGGGTAAATGTACACATGCTAGCTATGATCAAGGTAGCACTTTAAAAATAGCAGTGTGGCCAACTGATGCTAGATACGTACTTGAGCAGCTAGCCTGAACTGCTGTGATCATGCCACTGATTGAACTAACATATATGCGTCTAATTAAGCTGTGAATTACACCTTTCAGCTGCAGGGTAGACAACCTTATGTGTATGTAGAGTGCCCAGTACAATGAGGTCATAATTTCAATGGAACACTTAGGGGCCATTGTAAATAATAATAATACATAATAATGACAGAAGTCCCACTTCATCCTTATTTGATTAATTAAATGGGACTTAAGTGGTGTATAAACCTCATTAATTTCATCCTGAGCCTACCATTTCTGAAAATCTGGCCCTTTAATGTTCAAATAAAAGGATGACATTTTATACATTTGTTAAAATATTGGCATATGTACATCATGACATCATCCTTGCCACAGGCTGTTAACACTACAAGGAGATTTAAAGAAAGGATGATTGATGTCTGTGTTTCTTTTGTGACCTGTAAACAGATGGATCTGTAGAAGAAAGTACTGACTTGGAAGCAAGAAGAAGAAGAATTAAGAATATTCAGTAATGTGAATTTTCCTGAAAAAAAGAGCAATACAGCTTACCATTTATTTCCAGCATGTGAAGTGGTACCTCAGTCTCATTCCCACTTCCCCAGAGACCAGCTTCCATCCATATGAGTGAAGATTGTATACTATTGGCAAAGAAGCAACTGTGGAATGACTATAATGCAGCATTATGTGGGTACTAAACAAGGAGTAGCTTCTGAAACTTCATCACTTTCATGGGCCAGGAGCCTTTAATTTGTACTGGGCCTCTCTTACAGCAAGTGTGACTGGAAGTGTTTATCAAAAATCATTTTAAAACTAGATATACTTGACCATCCACTCAGGCTCCTAATACTTATTGCTGCTAAAAGATGACTATGAATCCACATGTAGCAGGACACTGCTTAGCTGAAAGTCTAGGGGGTTCTGATTTCTGAAGGAGCCACTGCTGCTGAGGAGACAGGAGGGAAGTACAGAAAATCAGGGGGGATGGCAGGAGCTTCTCTCTTCCCTATCTCGCATGTTTTTCCTCAGAGCCACATGGTGGCACTCATGTTGGCCTGCAGCTTACTCACTGTTAAGTCCCATTCATATCAATAGGCCTGTTCATGGAGTAAGGTACTACCAGAAATGAGTAAGGGTATCATTCTCTGGCCCTCAGTGAATAGCTTTCTGGGAACCTGGATAACATAGCAACTCCTCACTCTCTCTTTCACCTTCTGCTCTGACAATCAAGCAGAGTGAAGATTTTTGCTGTTCCTCAGTTTTTGAGACTTTTCTCTGACCTCCCCTTCCTGCCCAGGCCCCCAGGAACAAAAATTACATGGAACCTGATCCAAAGAGCAATTCAAAAAGCAGAGGCTATGCTGATAAGCAAGCCTTGTGGGATGTAAATGAATTTCAGATTAGCAAGAATTTCAGTAACTTTGTTTCAGGTAATCAAGGTTTTATGGTACTGTACTTCTGTTCAATTATAGTTCTTGATAATTTATTATGTGGCACAAGCTGGGAGTGCAGATCTATTTTGCATATACCATTAAATGCAAAAGCATTTAGTAATAAGACCCTCTAGAGAGAATATTACCAGAGATTATGGACTAATTTGGCCAAAGATGTCCCTTGATAATCTCATTGCTTCAACAGAGGAGACAGGCTTGATGACGGTAAGACATAATAATAATAGAATTCAAGAAAGCTTTCTACATTCGGATTCTATATTTACTAAACTGGTTTCTAATCCCTAATAATTTATTTTATTTGTATTATCAGACTATTCAATCAATGTTTGGTTTTTTGGCTGTTGCATACCATTTCCTTAATGTTTCTTTTAAATTTGGTTACATTGTATTTCTTAATGCTTAAATCTCTATTTTTCTCTGAGAAATACTTCTTAATACACTAATAGCCTAATTAACATTTTTATGCTAATTAAACCCAGTCCTGCAGTTCTTACACCAATAAAACTATGAAAGGTCACATAGGTTTGAGTCCTTAATCTCTCTTTTAAATATAGATACATAGATCATATTTCATTTAATCGTATGAATATTTATGTTTCAGTGCTTTGAAAATTTACTATCAAATTGAAAAGCAGCATACTTTAGAGAAAATTCTGCACTGTCTCTGAAAAGTAGGTCTGTAATTATACCTTATAAAAAAAAGCCAAAGGAAGTAAACTTCTAGTTTACAAAACCACTAATAGGAAAAAAAAGGAATTTATTAATGCATAATAAAGCCTTTGGTAGAGCAATGTTACAAATCCAGTTGACACACACCCATTTAATACAGAAGAAATAATATATTACATATATTGTTTTAAATGGACGTGTGTCTAGCTAGATTTGTAACATAACTCTACCAAGGTCTTTATTATACGTTAATATTTTTTTTCTATTTTCCTCAGGGAGGAATATTTCTGGAAATGGAGGCTCAAGCCAAATCCTCACAAAACAACAGTCACTGCATTCCATCTTGAGAACAGGAATCATAGAATATCAGGATTGGAAGGGACCTCAGGAGGTCATCAACCCCCTTGCTGAAAGCAGGACCAATCCCCAACTAAATCATCCAAGCCAAATTACTAAGCGCATCCTAAAAGTGACCTTCTGTGGCAACAATGTGTGACACGACTCCACTCCTACCTATCTCGGTGTGAAGCTGGTTTGCATGCTAACCTTCCATGACCATCTGAAGAAGGTAGCTGCCAAGACGAAGACAAGGGTCAACCTGGTCCAGAAACTGGCAAGCACAATCTGAGGAGCATCAGTATCATTGTTACGGACATAGTGGTGACCCTTGTGTATTTTAGCCAAATATTGTGCACCAATATGGATGAGAAATAGCCATACTCACCATACTGCAATGTGGTGCATCACTGGAACCCTCAAGTCAACCCCAACACCTTTGTTGCAAGTGCTGTCACACATTACTCCAGAGGATTTCCAGAGGAAATTCCAGAGGATTGTGGAAAATGAACATCTTCCCATCCACCACGGCCTTAACAATGGTCTTCACCACCACCTGAAGTCACATAAGCTCTTTTGGACCCATGCATTTAACCTGATGAAGTTTGGAAAGCCGAATGGAGTTCACAAGAAGTCACAAACACCTCTTAAAAGACCTGATGCAGAAGTTCCCTGGCTTCAATCTCCCACAAAGTTCATAGGCACCCCTAAACCATATCCACACAATTTTATATTACACAACAGTCAAAGAGAAAAAAATTGCAGTCAAGCAATGTTAAATTTATAACAAAAGATGCAAATGCCCAAAGGGGAATTTTTACTTTTTTTAAAAAAAAATCTAGATTTGGATTGCATTAGCTATGTCCAGATCTGTTCTAATCCAGGAATTAACTCAGAAAACCAACCTGAATATATAAATATATTTTTACATTATTGTTCTGTACATCATTAAGTTACTGTGCTTGCTTAGCGTGTAAAAAAGTGTGAGGATTCTATGTTATTGTAACTTCTCTGTTTAAATGAAACTATATGTTTAAAAGACTTTGTGCATAGGTTTCTGGTGGGGAGCTGAGAACCCTGTTGTGTCAAGCATTGTCCCCATGCCATATAAAATATACCAAGTGTGAATACCCCCACACGCGAGCTTAAATTTGCTTTCTACAAGCGGTCATGTGAAGAAAATCGTCCCAATGTTCATGGAAAGTGAAGCAAAGTTATTTAAGAAAATCAACTAAGTAGTCATGGCATTTTTTGTGGTATTTCCTTAGCCATACGACCTCATCCTACTTTCATGGAAGTAAATCAAAAGACTCCTATTAGTCCAATGGTACAGGATCAGGCCATTAGCGTGCACACATATATGTGCTTAGGCATAGGATTTTAAAAAAGCTTCTCACCATTTGCATCTTGTTGTCTCGGTGGAGAATTGTCAGCATAGTATTAAACTTATAGGAATAATAGAAAACTGACTGAACTATTTTTCCACTGAGAAATATGCACAATTCAGTGTTTTCTAGAAGTGCTATTACAATAAAAAGCAATTATGGAATATAGGTTTAGACATGTTGTCCAATTTCATAAGAATTCAAGTCAGATTTTTCAGGCAAAGAAAGGAAAAAAATAAAAAATATATATATTTAGTGTCAAAGTGGTCTCTGTATTATTCATCATCATATGTGCACTGACAGATCCAAAATAATTAGTATTACTCACATTAATTAAGTTATGCAATTCCCCTGCCTAAAAGAGAAACACAAAGAAATGCAAGCTAATTATACATTGATCACATGCTCTTCTGTAGATCTGTATCTGTAACAATTTTTTTCTCTCTGTGAATGTTGCATAAGAAAAATTAATGTCATCCAGGTTCCTAGTTGTGCTAGAATGCTGTATTATGCCTTACATCTAGTAAGTTTGACTTCACAGAGATCCTGTATATCAAAATATTAATGCAGAGAAAGAGGTGATTATTCTCCTAGATAGGATGCGAGGCTGCCCGCTGAAAATGTCACGGAAATGTGCAATCCATAGCTCACAGGAACAAGGACTCCCCCGAATAATGCTAGAGACATACTAAGCGAACTAAGCGATGAACTAAGCGAGAAGATCAAAGGTAATTTATAGTGGATAGAGATTAAAATTGGGGCTGACAAATTAAAAGAAAAAGATGAAATTTTTGGTTGATTATTTACAGCTTAGCCAAACCTCAGAACCTGCAGAAACCACTTAACATAAGAACATATGAATGGCCCTACTGGGTCAGACCAAAGGTCCATCTAGCCCAGGATCTTGTCTTCCGACAGTGGCCAGTGCCAGATGCCTCAGAGGGAATGAACAGAACAGGTAATCGTCAAGCGATCCGTCCCCTGTCGCTCATTCCCAGCTTCTGGCAAACAGAGACTATGGACACCATTCCTGCACATCCTGGCTAATAGCCATTGATGGACTTATCCTCCATGAATTTATCTAGTTCTTTTTTGAACTTAATTTCTTCCTCCCCCACAAACACACACAGAGTCCCCTCAATCCCTGCACCCTTTGGGAACCCAAATGTGATCCCAGTGGACATAGTGCCCATCTCACACTCAAAAAACATTACTATGAGCATGCCTCATCCTTCTAATGCCAAACTCTATGCCAACTCACATTTAACCACTTCACCACTTAGTGTGTGCACAGGAGGGGTATGAATACCAGTCACAAAACTCTGAAATCCCAGCTACTTGATAGCTGTTTGCACAGCAACGTTCAAGGAAATCCCCACAGTACCCAAGATTTCCCACCTGGCCTCAGGGGTTGGCAGTTGTGTCTTACAGTAAGTGGTGTATTCTGGCCAACAGTGAGGCTTCCAGGCTTGCTGTACACCCTTGTTCCAATCTTATGAGGCAGAAAGAATGAGACTTAAGGAGAGGGTCTGAGATGATGCTGAACTTTAGATTTGGAAGAAAGATACATGGCGGGGGTGAGGGGAAATCAGGAAATAAATAGTGAGTGGGGAGCAGTTCATAGGGTTTGGGCAGGGAAGTCCAGCAAGTACTGGAGAAGATGTGATCCAAAGATTTGGCTTCTGTTTAGAGGATTGGAGGTTTCATCAGACACTACTTTTGCCCAAACTAGCAAAATAATGCAGAATATTTTGTGCATAGATGTTCTGAGGTTGTCCTCTCTCTCTTCAGTTTCCTATAAAGTGAAATTATTCTTGCTGGAGATTTTGCTTTCAGTTCTGCTAAGACGTGAAAATCTACTGACATCTAACCTTTAGAAAATATTTTTTTATCTTGAGATTAAGGCCCTGAAGCATCATTTACTGGGTTTTCCCTGAAGAAGAATGTATCTGAAGCAATTTGCTGTGCTTGTATTTTGCAGGGGGGAAATACTTTATTAGTATTATGGTAAACATACATCTTCAGAATGTAAAGCTATCTTCTGTATAAATATCTGAATTCCAGGATGTGAAACAGGGAAGTGAAATATATGTTATCAGAGACAGATGTGATTTAATATCTGAAAATGTAAAGAATTCTACAATTACTATGGAGATTCATCCTTTCCCTCCCTAAGTCAGGGCCAAATAAAAGATATTACATGAGTCTTGTACAAAATACTCCATTATATTTTTTCTATTCAAACATTTGTTAATATATTAAAAATATACTGTCTATTTCATATCCTGTATTATACACTGCCTAAAAAGTCGGATATCTTGACTATAAAGCCATATCCACTTAGATCTGGGTCTTAAAATTAGATTTCATAACTTAAGAATAGTGGGTTCTGGTCAATATTTGGTTGGGTTACCTACAAGCAAAACCAAACATACTGATAGAAGTGTGGATATTAATTCAGTAGGTGTCACTCCTCCAGCTGAATCAGCACCGAACCTATTGTGACAGACTGACAATAACTTGCAATATCCCGAATGAACTTTATCTAATTAAGTTTAACATCTTTGGAGCCCATAGTATTAAGAATGCAACTGTGTAGTGCTTTATACCTGGATGGTATTAGGAACTCCAAAGGACTTTTTGGAATAATACCTGTGAAATGGATTTCTTAGGAAGTACCTGGGGTTTGCAAATGACCCACTTCAAATCCTCCTTTTTCAAGCTACCACCAGGGGAGGAAAACCCATTGTCTATTAATTCCAGGAACAGGTGAATTTCAGCTCAAAAGACCCCTGCACTACATAAAGGGTGGAGTAAACATGAACCTGTGTTTATCATTTCAGAGTTTGCTTCAGACTATGGAGTGGGGGCTGGAGAGATGCCTATGTCACCCCAGACCAATCTTTGTTTCTTGATATCCCATATATAGCATGTAAAAGGCACCTTTAATGTGTTTCAAACAACTGAATTCAGGGCATTAATTGGGTCCTCGTATAACCTAAATCCTTTACTCCTTGTGTCACTACTAGCATGAAGTGAAAATGTCTATCACTCATTCACAAACAAAAACCTATATACATTCAATTTCTTTAACCTTCCCTCTTCAACCATATTCTCCAGTTCTTATTACTTTGGCTGAGCAGTGATTCTTTTTAATATATTTTATAGAGCAAGGGCACAATATGTATGCGCTTCCTCAGGACACACACTTGCTCCCAATGAAGGCAAATGGACTTTGATCACTGACTTCAATGGGAGTGAACGCAGGCTCATTCATTCAAACTCCCTATACCGAAAAGACAGTTTAATTGTTTTCAAAAAGTGTGAGAACACAAAATGGACCAGAGCGAAGAGGAAAATTAAGCTCAAGTTAAGTCTAATGCTGAACAATCCCTTCCTAGCCTCCCCCCACCCACATTTTAATACTTTTTGCACAAAACAAAAAAATAAAGTTTTGGGTCTACGAATTTTCAGTAAACTACAAGGAGTCCACTGGCTACAGTTGTAAATGGGAACGACAAGAAAAATGTCAAAAGCATTAGCATTATAGAAGGAGATGAGTGGCTATGCTTGTCTTCAAGCCCATTTGCTGAAGAAAGCATTTAATAATGACTGGCATCTAGAGCTGATTTCACTTGTTAATAGTGGCATACTGTGTAAAAATGAGAAAAGTTTTGGAAGCACTTTCTTAACGTTGCCATTTTTGTGCCTCTAAATGTTTCCTCTGTAGTAATAAGAACTGTACTACATGCTTTATTAGAGTGCACTTTCTAAAAGATTATTTTAAAGAGTAACAAAGGGTCCAATCCCACTCCTGTTGACATGAATGGCAAAACTCCCATTGTATCAATAAAAACAGTACTGGGCTCGGGCCCCTTTAAACCAATACCTAATTGAAAAAAGCTTCCAGTCTTTTTAATAGGCAACCTTCCCATTGTACTCTCAATTCATTGCTTCTGTGGTCTACCAAAAGGCAGCAAACTCCTAATAGATAAAACCACTGAAGGAAACTATTTTCAGTTATGATGGTAATTTATAATAGAGCACGTTAGGAAGGATTTACAAGACATTAAACTCTATGCTTTATTAACAACCAAAGGCCAGATTATGTTCTCCATTTCCCCAGTGAATATCCATAGCAACTCCTCTGAAGCCAGTTGATTAACAATAGTGAAACTGATTTGATTTAGTTTTCTTTCATATTAGAAGAAAAAAGTTTTATAATTTAGTAAATTAAACTCAAATCTACTCTCTTTCTTGACTGAGAGTAGGTCTACACTGCTTGCAGCTCATGGACACACACCTAATCTATCTTTAATTTAGTTAGCTCCAGTAGCAGAGCAGTGAAGCTACAGCAATGTATTCTTCATCATGAACCGGCCTCAGTAATTCATTACCCAGAATTCCAAGCAGGTTTGAACAACCTGTGCTGAAACACATGCTGCTGCAACTTCACTGCTCTGGCACCCAAGCCAGCTAGATCAAAGTTAGCTCAGCTATGTCTACACCCTGTGATTGCATTGTAGATATACCCTCTGGAGCAGCAGTTTCATTCAGTTTTGAAACTGAACCTAGTGCAGAAGATGGCAGTTTGCCTGTTAAGTGGTGTGTCATGCCATGAGCACATGACTCCAAAATCTTCACTGGCTGTCTGTTAGTTTCCAGGTGGAGTTTAAAGGGTTGGTTGTGACTCATTAAACCCTATGGGTCTTCCAACTCCCACTGAAATATACTTCAGTGGGAGTTAGATCAGGCCCCAAGGGTAAGTCTACATGCAGCTGGGAGGGAGCCTCCCAGCCCAGATAGATAGACTCACACTAGTGGGGCTAAGGTTAGTACACTAAATGCAACTGTGTAGATGGTTGTGGCCCATGGGGAAGCTCAGGCTTGCAAGCCCACCCAACTCTCTGGGTCTGAGTCAGGTGGCTAACTAAAGTCTCTGCTGGAGCCACAATATTTACTCAGGTTTCAGAGTAGCAGCCATATTAGTCTGTATCTGCAAAAAGAAAAGGAGGACTTGTGCAGCTTAGAGACTAACACATTTATTAGAGCATAAGCTTTTGTGAGCTACAGATGCATCCGATGAAGTGAGCTGTAGCTCACGAAAGCTTATGCTCTAATAAATGTGTTAGTCTCTAAGGTGCCACAAGTACTCCTTTTCTTTTTGTGAATATTTACACAGCTATTATTAGCTCACTAGCTCCAGCCCCACCAGTGTGTGTCCATCTAGCTGGGCTAAGGGGCGCTCTCCCAGCTGCAGTGTAGGCATACTCTAAATGACATAGGACCTGGCTAACTGAAAGCTGCCGCTCCTTTGTTATATTAGCATGCTTTACAAGGGCCCTCCTACTTTGGAATTCACTCGCTGTGTTTACTCAGACTGAGCTCAAATTCATTGACTTTAGAGTAAGCTGAAAATCTTATCTATTGGGGCGGGTAGCTGGGGAAGGCTGGGGACTTCTCTTGGGAATGTGGATCTTTATCTCGGGGATTTCTTTTTGGGGAGTTCTGAGATAGGCAAAAAAAATTTCACTTAGAAGGGCCTCTGTGGTATGGAGAAAATTGGGCTTTTTTTTGTTAATTGGACTGTATTATTAATTATGCTGAGGGCTTCTACAGCCTGCTATTGCTTTACTCTATGTCTAAATCAAAACAAAGCAATATTAATATCTTTTACGTAAGTATGAATTACAGAAATGTAAAGGAATATCAATATACTGTAAAGGACAATCCTACAGTGGCAGGGCTATTGACTAGATGATCATCTAGGTCTTTTCCATCTCTAACTCGCATGATTTCATGATACCACCTTTAAAAAATTAAGAGGAAGTTGAAGACTGAGCACTTTTTATACTATCTTCATAAAGCATTCTTCAAAGCGTACATCTCCCCAACTAATTCACCCATAGCCAGTGTCCAGCAACAAAGACTGACTCAAATTGGAGACTTAATCATTAACCAGAAATCACTTAGTGGGAAACAAATGCTTGCCTAATATGAGAGGTTTCATAGGCACCATGCTCATAGGCCCCTATTTGTTCATTAATATTCAAACAATAGATTCTGAGCAGAAACAGTATGCCGTTGTTTTCCAGTATGGCACATTCAGGATAGAATGCTGAGTGCTTTATTATTGCGTATGTTTCTCACCACGAGCAGAGAGCCAAGATGTCTCTTATGATGACAGGGTGAGTAGCTAAGTGGTGATTTCCAGACACCAGTGATTGTCAGATGACTGGTTACCAGAAACTATTCATTTCATAGCAGCCTCTTCCGAGTTCTCAGCACATGCACACATCTCCTTTGTACTATCTTTCTGTTTTCACATCTCAGGGCTTTCCAATAGTCCCTCTTTTAAATTTAGCAATGCAACAATTCTGATCACATGCAAGAATACCCGGAGCATCTGGGAAGTACTTCTAAATGTTATGCAGCAGATTACAAAAAAACAACCCTTTCGAAAAAGTCCACCTATTATAGCTGGAGAAATCATAATAGTATCCAAATTCTTCAACTTAATGAGGTACCATCACTTTGGGCCAACTCTTAATACATGTCTATAAGGAACTAATTCACTTCTAATGTATTCATATGGAAATTTGGCTTTCCCTTTCAGTATACTAGATAAATTGCATCTAACTAATTTCAGCCATAAATGGTTATAAACCTGTATTTTCACTAAACTCTATATCGCAGGACCAAACCACAACCACTCTGGAGGGGAAGAAGGTAGTTTCAAACCACTTTTATTAGGGGCTCTCTCTTTCAAGCTATCATTTCCCTAAGAGGGCTCAACTAATAATTCACTAGTACTCTATAAAACTTTAACCCCAGCAGAAAAATATATAGAAACCAACTCCTTTGTCATAGGAAGAAACTGAAGAAATACACAAAGCAACATATCTGTGAGAGTTCATTTTCTCTACACACTCAGTAATCGTATTTTTCACATTTTTACACACCAAATCACGAAATTAATGAACAAACCTCAAATACAACTGAGCCATGATTCTTTCCTATAAAGAATAGGAGAATTTTTTTTTTTATATCTCAGCTGGCAAGAAGGGATTTTGTTTAAAGACATATATGAAAATTATGACAACTTTCAGAAAATGCCTGTCTTAAGAGCGAGACAAGTTGGATGAGGCAATATCTTTCATTGGACCAACTTCTGTTGGTGAAAGAGACAGGTTTCATGCTTCAGGTTAGACTTGCCAAAGTTCTGTGTAGCTCTAAAGCTTGTCTCTCTCACCAATATATGTTGGCCCAATAAAAGATATTACCTCACCCACCCTATCTCTCTCATATCCTGGGAACAACACAGCTACAACAACACTGCAAACAACAATGGAAAATATCCTAGGAGCCTAAGTCCCATTTTCAAAAGGTACTTAGACATTAAGGAGCTAGAGCCACAAAGGGGACTCAAATGTAGTGTCACAACACTTAACTTTTAGGCCCCTTTCCATCCAGGAGAATCCACAGTCCTGAATTAGGCTCTTAGGCTCCTGTACAATGCATGGGAAGAATTCGTAACCTAAGAATGGGATTCACAGAAGCCAGCATGCTGAGCATGGAGCTGCCTATATGACAGTAGGAAATACTGAGGGGAAAGGTGGGACTTAAGCCACACCCCAAAAAGGAATAAGGTATCTAACAGAAGGTGTCTCCTGCTGCTTGGGATTCATAGCAATGAATGCTTTCCAGGGGTTAGGCTCCAAAGCCAGGCCAGTCCTTTCTCACAAAAAATGAAGGCGAAAGAGTAGCTGCTGGTTGTGTCCACCCCTTATACCCAAAATCTCAGTGTACCTGGAAGGCAGAAGACCCAGGTTCAATTCCCTCTTAGTCCCTGAGGTGGAGCAGAGACTTAAACCACCTTTCCTACCTCCTAAGAATGCCCTAACCTCTGAGCTATATGGTAGGTGGCTCAGAATGTGAGGTTGCATCTCACTCTCTCCAGTTCCAGTCCCTACTCCAATCAATATTTACGTATTTCATACGCAGTGGAACAGTTTCAACAGGCGAGCTTGAGAAAGACTCCTCCTGGACTTTCAGTGTGACTTAGGAGTGTAAATGCCCGAGGGTTAGATTTACTAAGGTATTTAGGCACCTAATGAGACAAATGTGTGCCTAATGGAATTGACAAGAGTGTCTAAGCAGGTTAGGTGCCTAACTCCTATTAAGTTATTGGCCTTCATGCACATGTGCAGTGGGGAGCGGAAGGGTGGAAGAGTATAAGGAGCCTGACCCATCCCCAATCTGTGTGTTCATCTAATGGCCATGCACAACTGCAGTTCCTATTCTCGAGAACACAGGGAACCTATGTCCTTCCTCACCTAGGCACCCTTGGTGTCCCATAAAGGGCAAGGAGGGTCATGTGTAAGTCAGGTCATAGCTCTACTCCCTTATGCATGTAAGGTGGTGAAATAAACTACAACCCACGAAAGAGTGTGGCAATGAGAGAGCAGTCTCCATGCACCTGGGAGCCCTTTCACTCCAAGCATTCTGGATCTCTGAGGTGCTTCAGCTGGGTCAGGGCTATCATTAGCCCAAAGGGACAAGCAGAATTCTTATAAAGGATAGAGGATAAAGGGACAGGAAAACAACTCCCTTTTCCACATTTTCCTGCTGTCACTTGCACCTACATCTTTCGCTCTTCTTCTCCAGGTGGGGAAGCAGAAAGGTAAATCCTAAATGCCTAATCCTGTATTCTTTGTGCACCCAGAAATACGTATGTAACCAATGGGAGCTTTCAGAGTAGCAGCCGTGTTTGTCTGTATTCGCAAAAAGAACAGGAGTACTTCTGGCACCTTAGAGACTAACAAATTTATTAGAGCATAAGCTTTCGTGAGCTACAGCTCACTTCATCGGATGCATTTGGTGGAAAAAACAGAGGGGAGATTGATATACACACACGGAGAACATGAAACAATGGGTTTATCATACACACTGTAAGGAGAGTGATCACTTAAGATAAACCATCACCAGCAGTGGGGGGGGGGGGAAGGAGGAAAACCTTTCACGGTGACAAGCAAGGTAGGTTATTTCCAGCAGTTAACAAGAATATCTGAGGAACAGTCGGGGGTGGGGTGGGGTGGGGTGGTGGGGAGAAATAACATGGGGAAATGGTTTTACTTTGTGTAATGACTCATCCACCCCCAGTCTCTATTCAAGCCTAAATTAATTGTATCCAGTTTGCAAATTAATTCCAATTCCAAATTAATTGGGCCTGTCCTGTAGTAGGTGACTTCTGAGTACTCTTCTGGCTCTGTCAATCTGTTTCTTCACTTCAGCAGGTGGGTATTGTAGTTTTAGGAATGCATGATAGAGATCTTGTAGGTGTTTGTCTCTGTCTGAGGGGTTGGAGCAAATGCAGTTATATCGTAGAGCAGAATCCTTCTTTTTGTAGTGTTGGTAGGAAGGTCTCTGTGGGTTAATATGTTGCTCAAAGGTGTGTTGGAAATATTCCTTGAGTCAGAGACGTCTAATAAATTTGTTAGTCTCTAAGGTGCCACAAGTACTCCTTTTCTTTTTGCGAATACAGACTAACATGGCTGCTACTCTGAAACCTGTCATTATGCAAGGCACTGAATTTAGCCATATAGAGTGGAAATCTGTCAACTTCATGAAAAAACTCGTACAGATACAGACAGACATCATCTTCCTCTCCAAATGCAAACAGATTTACATCATACCAAAAGGACTGAAGGTAAAAAATCCATTACAATCTACATACCACACAGACTATGCTGACAGCTTGTGCCACACACTCTCAAAGAAACTGCGGAACCACCTGATCAACATCCTCTACAGCAAACAGGGAAAGATTAAGAATGAGCTCTCAAAACTGGATCCTCTCATAAAGAACCAACCTTCCACACAAACGTCCTCGTCGCTGGACTTTACAAAAACTAGACAAGCCATTTACAACACACACTTTGCTTCTCTACAAAAGAAAAAGGACACTAAGCTATCTAAACTACTACATGCCACAAGGGGCCACAACAGTGGTTCCTGTAACCCACCCAGCAATATTGTTAATCAATCCAACTATACTCTTAGCCCAGCAGAAGAATCTGTCCTATCTCGGGGCCTCTGCTTTTGCCCCTATACCCCCACGAACATGATACAGTTCTGTGGTGACCTAGAATCCTATTTTCGACGTCTCCGACTCAAGGAATATTTCCAACACACCTTTGACCAACATATTAACCCGCAGAGACCTTCCTACCAACACTACAAAAAGAAGGATTCTGGGTGGACTCCTCCTGAAGGTCGAAACAGCAGCCTGGACTTCTACATAGAGTGCTTCCGCCGACGTGCACGAGCTGAAATTGTGGAAAAGCAGCATCACTTGCCCCATAACCTCAGCCATGCAGAACACAGTGCCATCCACAGCCTCAGAAACAACTCTGACATCATAATCAAAAAGGCTGACAAAGGAGGTGCTGTCGTCATCATGAATAGGTCGGAGTATGAACAAGAGGCTACTAGGCAGCTGTCCAACACCACTTTCTACAAGCCATTACCCTCTGATCCCACTGAGAGTTACCAAAAGAAACTACAGCATTTGCTCAAGAAACTCCCTGAAAAAGCACAAGAACAAATCCGCACACACACACCCCTAGAACCCCGACCTGGGGTATTCTATCTGCTACCCAAGATCCATGAACCTGGAAATCCTGGACGCCCCATCATCTCAGGCATTGGCACCACGACAGCAGGATTGTCTGGCTATGTAGACTCCCTCCTCAGGCCCTACGTTACCAGCACTCGCAGCTATCTTCGAGACACCACTGACTTCCTGAGGAAACTACAGTCCATTGGTGATCTTCCTAAAAACACCATCCTAGCCACTATAGATGTAGAAGCCCTCTACACCAACATTCCACACAAAGATGGGCTACAAGCCGTCAGGAACAGTATCCCCGATACTGTCATGGCTAACCTGGTGGCTGAACTTTGTGACTTTGTCCTCACCCATAACTATTTCACATTTGGGGACAATGTATACGTTCAAGTCAGCGGCACTGCGATGGGTTCCCGCATGGCCCCACAATATGCCAACATTTTTATGGCTGACTTAGAACAACGCTTCCTCAGCTCTCATCTCCTAATGCCCCTACTCTACTTACGCTACATTGATGACATCATCATCTGGACCCATGGAAAAGAAGCCCTTGAGGAATTCCACCATGATTTCAACAATTTCCATCCCACCATCAACCTCAGCCTGGACCAGTCCACACAAGAGATCCACTTCCTGGACACTACGGTGCTAATAAGCGATGGTCACATAACCACCACCCTATATCGGAAACCTACTGACCGCTATTCCTACCTACATGCCTCTAGCTTTCATCCAGATCATACCACACGATCCATTGTCTACAGCCAAGCTCTACGATATAACCGCATTTGCTCCAACCCCTCAGACAGAGACAAACACCTACAAGATCTCTATCATGCATTCCTACAACTACAATACCCACCTGCTGAAGTGAAGAAACAGATTGACAGAGCCAGAAGAGTACTCAGAAGTCACCTACTACAGGACAGGCCCAACAAAGAAAATAACAGAACGCCACTAGCCATCACCTTCAGCCCCCAACTAAAACCTCTCCAACGCATCATCAAGGATCTACAACCTATCCTGAAGGACGACCCATCACTGTCACAGATCTTGGGAGACAGGCCAGTCCTTGCTTACAGACAGCCTCCCAGTCTGAAGCAAATACTCACCAGCAACCACACACCACACAACAGAACCACCAACCCAGAAACCTATCCTTGCAACAAAGCCCGTTGCCAACTCTGTCCATATATCTATTCAGGGGACACCAACATTGGGCCTAATCACATCAGCCACACTATCAGAGGCTCGTTCACCTGCGCATCTACCTATGTGATATATGCCATCATGTGCCAGCAATGCCCCTCTGCCATGTACATCGGTCAAACTGGACAGTCTCTACGTAAAAGAATGAATGGACATAAATCAGACGTCAAGAATTATAACATTCAAAAACCAGTTGGAGAACACTTCAATCTCTCTGGTCACTCGATCACAGACCTAAGAGTGGCTATCCTTCAACAAAAAAGCTTCAAAAACAGACTCCAACGAGAGACTGCTGAATTGGAATTAATTTGCAAACTGGATACAATTAACTTAGGCTTGAATAGAGACTGGGAATGGATGAGTCATTACACAAAGTAAAACCATTTCCCCATGGTATTTCTCCCCCCCACCCCACCCCACCCCCGACTGTTCCTCAGATATTCTTGTTAACTGCTGGAAATAGCCTACCTTGCCTGTCACCATGAAAGGTTTTCCTCTTTCCCACCCCCCTCTGCTGCTGGTGATGGCTTATCTTAAGTGATCACTCTCCTTACAGTGTGTATGACAAACCCACTGTTTCATGTTCTCCGTGTGTGTATATCAATCTCCCCTCTGTTTTTTTCACCAAATGCATCCGATGAAGTGAGCTGTAGCTCACGAAAGCTTATGCTCTAATAAATTTGTTAGTCTCTAAGGTGCCACAAGTACTCCTTTTCTCAATGGGAGCTTTGAGTGTGCAAGGAATACTAGGCCATATTCTAAGGGATAAATCCTCTCTGCATAGAACTCCTATAGTCTTCAGTGGGAGAGCTCTGCACACACAGGAAGCTTTGGATGATTGGCTCCTAGTTGCTGACTGTAGGGCCATTTCTAGAGAAATTATAATATTTGACTGTACTGAAGGACATGCTATGTTTGCTTTCCAAAGACAGTGAATCTCACAGCACACATTGCATGAGAATAGACATTTTCTTTAAGGGCATTTTATTCAAATTACTAAGACTTACTGGAGCCTTTTTGACACACAAGTTTGCACCACATTAATGAACGATGTGTTTTTAGTGAAACTAGTGCAAGTTTGTAAGTTAATTATTTTAATTTCGCTTCATCCAATAAAAAGCTGAACTGACACATGAGTGTATACACAGGGGTTTGCATTGGTTTAAAAACAAAATTAAACTGGTGGAACATCAGTACATGGAGAAGGCCTTAGATTGTTAATTACTGCAGATGTGACTTTTTGTATCGAGGCCATTTTTATTAACGTACAGTAGTCACAATTACCACAAGACAGCAAAATCTTTGTCTGCTTCTATGTACAGATGATTTATTATTACTACTCCTATTGTAAAAGCCTACACTTTGGGAGGAGGAGGAAATCCATGTGGAAACAATGAACTGTGAAATGAAAAAAAAAAGGAGGAAAAAAAGTGTCCACTTATACAGATATTAAGCCATGTAACTTTTGGATAAAATTCTGATTTAATTTGCTATACATGGACTCAGGACTCAGGAGCACTTTTGCAAAGCATAAGTGATTTGAAAGGAAAAACTGAGGACTGATACTAACAAGAGCTGGCATACTGCCGTGGTCCAGGTTGACCACAGTGCACAGGGGCTGGAATTATGAACACTGTCTGTAACAACAATCAGATTGATCCAGCATGTTTTGTTTGTTCATTTCTGGAAAATGTCAGTTCAGCTAATTCAATCAGAAATGCATCAGGCAGTCAGAATGGGTTTTCAAACTGTCAGAAAACAAAATAATTTCCCATAATTTAAAGATTGAAAAGCTCCTGACGCCTCATGGAAAAATATTGAAAATAATAATAATTTAGTTTGCAAAGCATTTCTGTTCCTATAATCAAATTTCTTATGTAAGTCTCTTTCCTGTTTATTACTATAATCATTCATAGAAAATTATAGTATTCCATTTTTCAGACTATAGTTTGCTCATTTCTCAAACTGTTTAACAACTCACCATTTCAACCATAATTTTGGGGAAAAAACTCCAGCAAACCTTGAGATAAATTAGAGTAGCGGTTCTCAACAAGGGGCCCCTTAGGGCAGAAAGGCTGAAGCCCAAGCCCTGCCGCCTGGAGCTGAAATTGAAGCCCAAGCAACTTAACTTTGTGGGGCCCCCTGGGCAATTGCTCTGCTTGCTACCCCCTATCACTGGCCCTGGCTTTTAATCTACTGGATAGGCAGAAAAACAACTGTTGTGGCACAGGTGGGCTGTGGAGTTTTTTATAGCAGGTTGGTGGGGGGGCTCAGAAGGAAAATGGCAGAGAACCCCTGAATTAGAGCATAACTTTAAATAACCTTCTGAAGAGGATTTCAGTCAGGCTTTAGGTTGAGAAAGAGTTGCATGAATTGGCCTCAGGATTTATCTAAAATAATTGTCAAAGGTAAATTTATTATTTAATTCCTTTAATGCCATAGGATGCAAATCATCCAGATGAGCCAATTGTATATGTAAACATTCAGCTTTTCCAAGCATTCCCTTTCTTGCTTTTTAGTACTAGTTATTTTTAATGGCTCTTCATTACTTCCTAACTGTACAAACCTTATTTCCTTTATTTTTCCACTTAAGGACAGATTTACAAATGCAAAACAAATATTTACAATCCAATGCAATGATTAAGCAATGGTTAAGAGGTTTCCTGGGCCATGCCAGTGTTTATTTTATTATTTATATGTACATGTGTGTGCAATGGGCAGTGTCAGACAAACTTAATTATAAATGATGCTATCAGCCCAGTCTATTTTAGGTGTGTGCAAGTGTGCATGCACACACACGGCTTTCCAATATAAAACCCTGTTTTCAGTTGCTTAATCCTTTGCAAAAGTACCAGTTTGGATTGAAATTTTCCATGCTGCTTGTCTCCCTCAGATTTATTATTATTATTAGAAAACTTCAGCCAAAACAGTCAGTCATTTCCAAGAACAAGGCTAGGGAAAAATATGTTGTTTTGCCCATGTTGCAAATGTTCTTTGAAATGCTCTAGCACCTACATATTTTGGAGAAGACTTGAAAATTGGTCCGGGGCATGGCCTGTGTGTCAGATGTGCTGTCCCCATGAAAATCCACCCAAATTCAGACAAGTTCTACACCACTGAAAAATAGCCATTCACACTCTCTCAACAGAGACATACTAGAACTTCACAGAAAAAGTGTTGACGATACCAACCTGTGGGCATGCTCTAGTTACTCAAAGGTCCTAATGCTGACCATGCTGTGTGCACCATCCCCACAGAGCAGCTGGGCATCTCCATCCCCTCACATCTCCTACTCCTGACCAGACTGTATATGGCCCATGCCCACAAAGCTACTGAGCATGGTCCAGCCCAGGGCAACAGGGACCCAGAGAACTTTTCCTACTAATTTAACAAGCTGGGCTAGGGCCAGACCCTAGAACCGAGAGCATGAAGCCTGCTTCTCCAGTGCTCTGATTAACCCCCTTGCTGGTGGCCAGGCAGCAGTGAGAGGAAATTTATCCCCTTGATTCAGATGAGATTGCATCAGAATGGTTGGGGGAGATAAGAGGAGCAGACTGGGACACGGAGTCTGGTGATATTGGGAGGGGAAAGAGAGAAACTGTGAATGGGAGGTGGAGGAGGGACACAAACTGGCTGGCAAGTGGACTGGGCCTGGTTGGGCAAGGAAGCTAGGACTGGAAGCTGGTGCAGCGAGCAAAGACTGGACAAGGAGACTGGAACTGGGAGTGCAGGAGGAGGGAAAGCTGGAACTTAGAATGAGAGAATGAAATGAGGAGCACTTGGCTGGTGGGGAGACAGAGATCAAAGCTAGGGGGAAGGTGGGGAACCTGGACTGGGCAGACAAGGAGACTAGGACTTGGAACCAGTGTGGGGGAGAATGTGGGTTGAGGGGGAGGAGAGGCAAATCTTAAAAGTAGCTGGGGTAGAACTGCAACTTGGCAGGCAAAAGACTAGGACAAGGAATCAAGTGGAGCATGTGCGCTAGACAAACTGGATGAGGAGCATAGGGAGGAAGACTAGGGCTGGGAGACAATGAAAGGGGAATGGAGAGAAATATATCAAACAAGGGACCAGGACGGAGAACTGGGGCTAGCTGGGCAAGGAGATTGGGGTCAAGGAGCTGATGTCGGAAGAACATTGGGACTGGTTTGTCAAGATGACTTGGCCTGGGTGTTGGGAAAATGAGACGGGAAGTCAGTGTGGAAAATGGAACTTGAACAGTGAGCCTGGGGAGGGATACTAGGACGGGCTGGACAAGGAGACTGGGATGAGAAGCCTGAGGACAAGGAGCGCGGGCAGGGAAGAGACAAGACTGGGCCAGAGACAGGTTGGAGAGAATAGGATAGAAGGGGTTGAGCTTGGGAGGAACAGCCAGAAGAATTTGTGCCCCCTCTGGAGCCTGGAATGAGAGCTTATATTACATGATCACATACTGGCTTCTTCCCATGCCCCCCACAACAGGACCCCTGCCTCATTCAATGCCTCAGGAGGGTCTGCTCTGGGGGTGAATTAGGGTTGTGTACTGAAGGAGCCTGTTTCCTGTAGGACCCCTGCCTCATTGTTGCAGAATCTGGAAGGTTTGTAGTAACTAAGGCAGGGGACCTCAGGAAGAAAGGACATTCTCCTGGATAAGACAACTGAATGCTACCCTGGAGAATTGGCTTCTATTCCTTCTGCCACAGAACGTCTGTGTGATGTTAATCAAGTCACTTAAATTTAATCCAAGCTTTCCTGAGTTGGTCACTAATTGTGTCTTCCTCATTTTCTGAGTGCCCAACCTGAGATGCCTCAGGCTTGATTTGAAGTCAATCTGAGCACTCAAAACGGCAAGTGAAATCAGTGGGAGCTGGGCTTGAATATAGAGATTGCTATAGTACTAAGTATTCCCAGGCATCTCAAATTGGGCACCCAAAATTAGTGGATCCTAATGACCTTAATCTCTCTATGCATCAGTTCCCCATCTGTAAAATGGGAATATCATCCCCCACAGGAATGGTGTGAAAATAAATCAATTAATCCTTATGAAGTACTTAAATAATTAATGATGAGCACTATAGGCTGAGGAAAGTAATAATTCTTTCTTCAGAACAGGGTTTAAATAGCAGGCAGGCAGTAAGGCCACAAAGAGATCAACAAGGATAAAACAAAACATTGAATAACTGCTCATTAACTGAGTACAGTTCATCCTGTGCAATGAATGAGGCAGAGGTCCTGTGGAAAAAAAATAGTATGATCATGTCACAGAATACTCGGTCATAATGCAAATGCACAAGGGAGCCAGATTATGGCTGCAAAGATAGCCTTAATTCTTGTATTTCCTAACTTTTGAGTGCTTGACTTTTCAACCTCAATAATGTTGTTTTAATGTAGTTTTTCTGTTTATATATACACACACAAATCTAAAAACCTCATTCTAATTCAACTAATGAAGATTAATTAAGAGATAAAAAGCATTTCATGTAAGCCTTTTGGTGATGAATTAACTATAATTAATTTTAAAAAGATAGTAATTTAGTTCAAAGAGTCATTTTTTCGCAGTAAATTAAAAGAAACTACCTTGAGAACTGTTGTACACATACACGCACACACACATCTTTTTTGTGAAAATGTTTTTATTGGTTGAAAAGCAGTTTTTGTACAAAAATATTGATCAAAAATGTTGGCCAGCACTAATATCTAAGTACATAGATACAGCTACACATAGTTCATTTTTATGTCTCCTATCAATTTACTATTTAAAAATTTCTATTTCATTCAACAAATTCAGGCAGAAAAAAATGTGTACAGTACCAGTTGAGAAAAACCCCTGTTCATCTAGGAAGGGAGATCAAATACAGCAATAAGAATGACTTCTTCTGCCTTCATTATGCTCCATGGAACAGAGCCCTCTTGAGTTTCACAAAATACTCAAATTCCATTGCCATAGAGCTCAACTGGAAATGACAGGTTTCAGAGTAGCAGCCGTGTTAGTCTGTATTCGCAAAAAGAAAAGCAGTACTTGTGGCACCTTAGAGACTAACAAATTTATTAGAGCATAAGCTTTCGTGAGCTACAGCTCACTTCATCGGATGCATTTGGTGGGGGAAAAAAAAAACCACTGGAAATGGGGGCTGGGGGAGCTTCCCTACCCAGTGGTTGCTGTGAAGTGACTACATGGCCCTTGAATGCTGCCTTTCCCCTTTGCCACCAAAGGAGATTAAGATGACACACACAGCCACTCCAACTCTCTGGAGCTGGGGGAAAGCCACTGCAATTGACTGTCAGTCAAATGTCCCTAGACACTTATGAGTTAAATAAGAATAGTGGCCAACAGGTACAGAATGGAGCTTTCAGCTCGAGTGAGGAATTTCCCCAGGCCCCAGGAAAATGAAAGGCTGTTGTCACAGCAATGCCCCCTGCTCACCTTCCAGCTTCCCACATGCACAATCACTGCATACCACCTTGTTCCCTACCCCTACTTTCTTTCTTCACGCTCCATCTGAGTGACCTCAGAGATATTTTCTCCAGTCCCACATGACTTCCACAAGGAAGAAGGCAAGGAAGGACCTGTAGAGAGCTGGCAATTGGCACAGGAAACATGTTTGTACTAGTTAGCACACCCATAAATCAGCTCCCTGGACTGTGACCACAAAACTAGTGTTGAGATGCTCAGTGGCTCTGTCTGCTGGCGCTCGTCTATTAATCTTCAGGACAGACCAGATCAATGCAGAGTCTACGAAGAGTTACGGTGCTAATAGAGCCCCTTATAAAACAGGAGCAGAATCTGCTCTTTTAACCATGAAGGACCAAATTCTGCACTTATTGAACACCATATGTGCTCCAGTCCAGTTGTACGTCAGCACAGAGCCGAGCACAAATTCTTATTTGTGACTGAATATACAGAACAGAGACTGTCATTGGAGGCGAAAGAGGTGGTGCATTTATCATGAACAGTAGGGGATCTTATGGAGTTTCTTGGGGGGGGGCAATATAAATGATATTAGCAGTATTTTGCCTTCTAAGTGAAGAGGGAATATCGTACCTACCGGTAATTGCTAAAAAGGAACCTAAGAGCTTCCTCTTGAATTTTCTTTTATGGGACAGTCTGCATATATTTTTTGGAAGTGGATACATTCCTTCATAAACCCATTTCTTTATAGAGCCAAGGCCTCATAATGAACTATTTTGATCCAGTTAATTAGCAGGATTCCATCCTCACGACTTTGATTAAAACAAGTGTGATTCTAAGGTTGACAGGAGGCAGTAAGCTAATGCATTTGACTAGCTTTGAGCTCATTAAAAGTTGGGCTGAAATATGCCCGACGTCAGAAAGAAAAACATTTCAGTGGTCTCATCAAGACTGTCTCTAGTGCAAAACATAGCATTTAAAAAAAAAATCATGTGAAGCAAAACTGGCCGTCTCTGTTCAACATAGTGCCAGGTTTGTAATGTGGTAGCTGTTTTGCAGCTCAGATCAGAGATGCATTATTAGAGCTTTGTGCTTGAGTTTGCTCAGCACTTGTGTGCAAAATGTCTGTCTTTCTTAAAACAATGTTGCCACTCTTATTTTACTGATATTCACATTCAAATATTAAAAAAGGAAGAAAAGAACAAGTTTCATCTCCATTTTTACTGCCTTGTATGTAATACACATAAACAAGAGCAATATGTGATGTGTTTCTCAAAGGCTGCTTTGATGTATATATAATATATATTTAATTTAAAAAGAAAAGGAGTACTTGTGGCACCTTAGAGACTAACAAATTTATTAGAGCATAAGCTTTCGTGAGCTACAGCTCACTTCATCGGATGCATTTGGTGGAAAAAACAGAGGAGAGATTTATATACACACACACAGAGAACATGAAACAATGGGTTTATCATACACACTGTAAGGAGAAAAGGAGTACTTGTGGCACAAATTTGTTAGTCTCTAAGGTGCCACAAGTACTCCTTTTCTTTTTGAGAATACAGACTAACACGGCTGCTACTCTGAAAACTGTAAGGAGAGTGATCACTTAAGATAAGCCATCACCAACAGCAGGGGGGGGAAGGAGGAAAACCTTTCATGGTGACAAGCAGGTAGGCTAATTCCAGCAGTTAACAAGAATATCAGAGGAACAGTGGGGGGTGGGGTGGGAGGGAGAAATACCATGGGGAAATAGTTTTACTTTGTGTAATGACTCATCCATTCCCAGTCTCTATTCAAGCCTAAGTTAATTGTATCCAGTTTGCAAATTAATTCCAATTCAGCAGTCTCTCGTTGGAGTCTGTTTTTGAAGCTTTTTTGTTGAAGTATAGCCACTCTTAGGTCTGTGATCGAGTGACCAGAGAGATTGAAGTGTTCTCCAACTGGTTTTTGAATGTTATAATTCTTGACGTCTGATTTGTGTCCATTCATTCTTTTACGTAGAGACTGTCCAGTTTGGCCAATGTACATGGCAGAGGGGCATTGCTGGCACATGATGGCATATATCACATTGGTAGATGCGCAGGTGAACGAGCCTCTGATAGTGTGGCTGATGTGATTAGGCCCTATGATGGTATCCCTTGAATAGATATGTGGACAGAGTTGGCAACGGGCTTTGTTGCAAGGATAGGTTCCTGGGTTAGTGGTTCTGTTGTGTGGTGTGTGGTTGCTGGTGAGTATTTGCTTCAGATTGGGGGGCTGTCTGTAAGCAAGGACTGGTCTGTCTCCCAAGATCTGAGAGAGCGATGGCTCATCCTTCAGGATAGGTTGTAGATCCTTGATGATGCGTTGGAGGGGTTTTAGTTGGGGGCTGAAGGTGATGGCTAGTGGCGTTCTGTTGTTTTCTTTGTTGGGCCTGTCCTGTAGTAGGTGACTTCTGGGTACTCTTCTGGCTCTGTCAATCTGTTTCTTCACTTCAGCAGGTGGGTACTGTAGTTGTAGGAATGCATGATAGAGATCTTGTAGGTGTTTGTCTCTGTCTGAGGGGTTGGAGCAAATGCGGTTATATCGTAGCGCTTGGCTGTAGACAATGGATCGAGTGGTATGATCTGGATGAAAGCTAGAGGCATGTAGGTAGGAATAGCGGTCAGTAGGTTTCCGATATAGGGTGGTGTTTATGTGACCATCGCTTATTAGCACCGTAGTGTCCAGGAAGTGGATCTCTTGTGTGGACTGGTCCAGGCTGAGGTTGATGGTGGGATGGAAATTGTTGAAATCATGGTGGAATTCCTCAAGAGCTTCTTTTCCATGGGTCCAGATGATGAAGATGTCATCAATGTAGCGCAAGTAGAGTAGGGGCATTAGGGAACGAGAGCTGAGGAAGCGTTGTTCTAAGTCAGCCATAAAAATGTTGGCATACTGTGGGGCCATGCGGGTACCCATCGCAGTGCCGCTGATTTGAAGGTATACATTGTCACCAAATGTGAAATAGTTATGGGTCAGGACAAAGTCACAAAGTTCTGCCACCAGGTTAGCCGTGACAGTATCGGGGATACTGTTCCTGACGGCTTGTAGTCCATCTTTGTGTGGAATGTTGGTGTAGAGGGCTTCTACATCCATAGTGGCTAGGATGGTGTTTTTAGGAAGATCACCAATGGACTGTAGTTTCCTCAGGAAACGTAGAGACAGTCTCTACGTAAAAGAATGAATGGACACAAATCAGACGTCAAGAATTATAACATTCAAAAACCAGTTGGAGAACACTTCAATCTCTCTGGTCACTCGATCACAGACCTAAGAGTGGCTATCCTTCAACAAAAAAGCTTCAAAACAGACTCCAACGAGAGACTGCTGAATTGGAATTAATTTGCAAACTGGATACAATTAACTTAGGCTTGAATAGAGACTGGGAATGGATGAGTCATTACATAAAGTAAAACTATTTCCCCATGGTATTTCTCCCTCCCACCCCACCCCCCACTGTTCCTCTGATATTCTTGTTAACTGCTGGAATTAGCCTACCTGCTTGTCACCATGAAAGGTTTTCCTCCTTCCCCCCCCTGCTGTTGGTGATGGCTTATCTTAAGTGATCACTCTCCTTACAGTGTGTATGATAAACCCATTGTTTCATGTTCTCTGTGTGTGTGTATATAAATCTCTCCTCTGTTTTTTCCACCAAATGCATCCGATGAAGTGAGCTGTAGCTCACGAAAGCTTATGCTCCAATAAATTTGTTAGTCTCTAAGGTGCCACAAGTACTCCTTTTCTTTTTGCGAATACAGACTAACACGGCTGCTACTCTGAAACCTATATTTAATTTATACTCTCTTTTGTTTGTTTGGTGCAAAGGTACTTAACTTTGATGTTTACTTCTACCAGTTGCTCATTTGAGGGAGGATGTATTAGACTTTGATCAGGGGCTTTGATTTATTATAGTCACTGTTTGATCAGTTACTTCCCCATGAGTATTTGATCTACTTGGTAGCCTTTCCTATTTCATTTAAAGTCTTTGTTATTTACACACACACCATTTTGTTTGTTTTATTGTTAGGGTTTTGAGGGCTTAAAGACTCATTCAGCTCAACAAGCTTTTTTCTAAAAATTGATTTAAAAAAAAAATAATTTGGCAGAGTTATAAACGGCTGTTCTTTGGAATTTTCCATTAGCATGGCCTGCTCTGGATTTCCTTAGGGCAAAAAGGCATTCCAGTGAGAGGGTATGTAATTTGCTTTCTTCATTGACTTTTCCTCTGGTGATTTGTATTGCTATGTTGCATATTCTTACTGATTTTTCTTGGTTAACCCCAATATATTCAACATTTCCATATGGTTCTTTAGAGACATGCTTATTTCAGTATCTAAATAGGATTCCAGGTTTCAATTTTTTGAAAACAACATACAAGCTTTCAGGGGATTTGTTTCATATATTTTGGCAGTTGTATTTTTCTGTTATTTCACGAACATCTATGTATTTGATTTATAGTATATTAGCAATCTACTTTCTGTCTCTCTTTATGTATCTATCTGGTGCAGATCTCTATGGAAAAAACACACAAAAATGCTATTCTTTCATAGGTTGCAAGGCCAGAAGGGAGCATTGTGACCAACTATCTAACCTCCTGTATAAAAGAGGTCATAGAACTTCCTCAAAAATAATCCCTAGAGCAAAGCTTTTAGACAAAATATCCAATCTTAATTTTAAAAAATCATCCATGATGGAGAATCCACCAAGACCCATGGTAAGTAGTTCCAATCATTAATTACTCTCACTGTTAAAAATTTACACCCATTAGGTACCCTAATAATGAAATATATCAAACTCATTAATACTTAATAAAAATAATAATCATATAAATGCCATTTTAAAATTGATTTTATACAGCATATTAAAAACTTGATGGCTCAGGAGATAATGAGAGAGTGTCTTTCTTCTCAAGGTCATCAATTCAAACTCAGTTCAGGCTGGTCGTGATTAAAAGTTGCTTGGTGGTGGATGTTAGCGATCCTAGTCCAGTTTCTAATGGACAGCTGCTTGCCACAGCACAATTGGTGCTAGCTGGGACCTTTGTTGGAATTCTCAGCATTGAGGCTGAAAACTGAATGGGGTTTTGGACTACCCTCATTAGTCCGTTCAGGCCTGTCTTGCTGGGGCAGTGTGGGGAAGCTTGGACTGATATTGTCTGATCCATAACTGTTTGGTATCTCAACAGATCACTTCACTCACTCATTTGACAATGTACTTTTGCAGCTGTCATGTATCAAATAAAAGAACGTGCCGCATTCAGGCTCTATATTGAGTAAGCGGATAGATACCTCCTTTCATAACGTGGAACAAGAATTTGCTTGCACTCTTATGTTTACCAGCAAATAAACCATGTCACATATTGTGTTACTTTAACAGCCAATAAAACCTTGTCCTAGGATAAAGCCTCTAGAATGCTGATCAACATAATGCCCCTTGTCCCAGTACAATGTCCTTGAAATGCTATGTTCAAACTTACACAATGTGCCATTGGCTGTAGTCCTTGCCTGACGGAAATCATTGGTAGGCAAATCTTTTATGTTTTCCTTTAGTTTGCTTTTTAATGCCAAATGAGGCCTTTTGTTTAAAAAAAGTAGCCCACCGGGCTAAATTTTCAAGTTCTTCCAAAACATTTCTTTTGCTCTCATATTTTGCACATGCAAAACTCAACACTTGCACGTGCAGGTTGGGTAGCTGTGTATACATCTACTGTGAAAGCACAAACCACTTGTTTGCAAGTGCATACGTGAAAGGTCGACAGGTGTAAGTGGGAATGAGTACATAAAACATGCGACTTCTAGTGTTATATAGTGGAAAGACATTTCCTCAGTATTCTGCATATGAAACCCAAATGTTCTTGCATATTTAATCTAAAAACAACTTCCCTAATGATTTGTAACTTAGACAAACATCTCCATTCACACAAATCTTGATAACAGGTATGTTCAGAAGCACCTAAGTGACTTAGGAACCTAAGGTAAAATTTTCAGAAGTGCCTAAAGTCCCAGAGACATAGGATTTCTAAAGCTTAAATCACTTTTGAAAATGCAACTTATGTGCTTTTGAAAATGTTGACCCGACATCTCATATAGCTAAGGGTGAAATTTTCTCTGTACAAATGATCTACACAAGGCTTTATGCACCACTACAGCCCCACACTTCAGGCCAGTCTGTGCAAGTAGGGCACAGCTGTGGACAGGTGTGATTCATACTTGTGCTACTCCAGGGGTAGTTTGGGAGGGGTTTGGTCTCCCTGGGGAGTGCATTCACCACACCATCTTTTAGGACTGTAAATTGTACGATCACCACTGTTCAGCTGTTGGAGGGAGTATATGGCCATGATCTTGTGCAGGTATAAATTTCACCCGAAGGCTTCCATCTTTGACATCCTTGTGTTCAAATCCAAGTTTGTGGAGAGATGTGTGTATGATGGGACAGATAAATTTTATCAAATTCCTTCAGACCACATATGCATCCTCATTGTTCTGATGTAGCTGAGGATAGACAATGGCATGGGATAGAAAATCTACTTTTTCCCCCAACATGTAGTCAGGTGTTCAACCAACAGATAGCTCAGTACCTAGGATTATAAGGAAGACTGGTTTGTTTGATCAGAGAACCTCTTCTTGGGTTGCAAACACTAAACAGCCCTAGTCATTTCACTACTGTCTTAAGGCGTTCGCATTAAATACTGATCTGAATTTAAGCATATTTTCAAGTGTGGAAGAATCCTGAATGCATCAGTTAAGGTCTTTAGCCCACATGATATACCTCAATGAGGTCAATTTTCAAAAATAAGTGTGTGAAGAACTGGCTGAAGGATTTTTCCCTTAATGCCTTAATTCATTTGCTATTATAGTTATTATAACCTTTATATGCAGGGTATTTAAGCTCAATTTGTCCTATCAGTTGGGGTTGATGGGGGTGTTAATAGAATCATAGAATCATAGAATCATAGAATATCAGGGTTGGAAGGGACCCCAGAAGGTCATCTAGTCCAAACCCCCTGCTCAAAGCAGGACCAAGTCCCAGTTAAATCATCCTAGCCAGGGCTTTGTCAAGCCTGACCTTAAAAACCTCTAAGGAAGGAGATTCTACCACCTCCCTAGGTAACGCATTCCAGTGTTTCACCACCCTCTTAGTGAAAAAGTTTTTCCTAATATCCAATCTAAACCTCCCCCATTGCAACTTGAGACCATTACTCCTCGTTCTGTCATCTGCTACCATTGAGAACAGTCTAGAGCCATCCTCTTTGAAACCCCCTTTCAGGTAGTTGAAAGCAGCTATCAAATCCCCCCTCATTCTTCTCTTCTGCAGACTAAACAATCCCAGCTCCCTCAGCCTCTCCTCATAAGTCATGTGCTCTAGACCCCTAATCATCTTTGTTGCCCTTCGCTGTACTCTTTCCAATTTATCCACATCCTTCTTGTAGTGTGGGGCCCAAAACTGGACACAGTACTCCAGATGAGGCCTCACCAGTGTCGAATAGAGGGGAACGATCACGTCCCTCGATCTGCTCGCTATGCCCCTACTTATACATCCCAAAATGCCATTGGCCTTCTTGGCAACAAGGGCACACTGCTGACTCATATCCAGCTTCTCGTCCACTGTCACCCCTAGGTCCTTTTCCGCAGAACTGCTGCCGAGCCATTCGGTCCCTAGTCTGTAGCGGTGCATTGGATTCTTCCATCCTAAGTGCAGGACCCTGCACTTATCCTTATTGAACCTCATTAGATTTCTTTTGGCCCAATCTTCCAATTTGTCTAGGTCCTTCTGTATCCTATCCCTCCCCTCCAGCATATCTACCACTCCTCCCAGTTTAGTATCATCCGCAAATTTGCTGAGAGTGCAATCCACACCATCCTCCAGATCATTTATGAAGATATTGAACAAAACGGGCCCCAGGACCGACCCCTGGGGCACTCCACTTGACACCGGCTGCCAACTAGACATGGAGCCATTGATCACTACCCGTTGAGCCCGACAATCTAGCCAGCTTTCTACTCACCTTATAGTGCATTCATCCAGCCCATACTTCCTTAACTTGCTGACAAGAATGCTGTGGGAGACCGTGTCAAAAGCTTTGCTAAAGTCAAGAAACAATACATCCACTGCTTTCCCTTCATCCACAGAACCAGTAATCTCATCATAAAAGGCGATTAGATTAGTCAGGCATGACCTTCCCTTGGTGAATCCATGCTGACTGTTCCTGATCACTTTCCTCTCCTCTAAGTGCTTCAGGATTGATTCTTTGAGGACCTGCTCCATGATTTTTCCAGGGACTGAGGTGAGGCTGACCGGCCTGTAGTTCCCAGGATCCTCCTTCTTCCCTTTTTTAAAGATGGGCACTACATTAGCCTTTTTCCAGTCATCCGGGACTTCCCCCGTTCGCCACGAGTTTTCAAAGATAATGGCCAAGGGCTCTGCAATCACAGCCGCCAATTCCCTCAGCACTCTCGGATGCAATTCGTCCGGCCCCATGGACTTGTGCACGTCCAGCTTTTCTAAATAGTCCCTAACCACCTCTATCTCTACAGAGGGCTGGCCATCTCTTCCCCATTTTGTGATGCCCAGCACAGCAGTCTGGGAGCTGACTAATAAATGAGCCATTTTCTCCAAAACCAAAGCTACTCACTTTCTTAGGCAAGTTGTTTGCTTTCTTAAGCATGTAGAAAAGGACATATCAATATTTCACATCATAAATATGGTTACATGAATCATGCCCTGATTCAGGGGTTCTCAAGCTTTTTCTTTCTGAGGCCCCCTCAACATGCTATAAAAATTCCATGGCCCACCTGTGCCACAATAACTGGTTTTCTGCATACAAAAACCAGGACTGGCATTAGTGGGTAGCAAGCAGGGCAATTGTCCAGAACCCCATGCCATAGCGGGCATCGCAAAGCTAAGTTTCTCTGGCTTCAGCTTCAGCCCCAGATGGCTGGGCTTGGGGACCCAGACTTCAGCCCCATGCAGTGGGGCTTCAGCTTTTTGCCCTTGGTCCCAGTGAGTCTGATGCTGGCCCTGCTTAGAGGCCACCCTGAAACCTGTTCCTGGCCCCCCCAGGGAACCACTGCCCTGATTTAGAAAAAAGAAAAAGGAGTACTTGTGCACCTTAGAGACTAGCAAATTTATTTGAGCATAAGCTTTCATGAGTTACAGCTCAGAATGCATCCGATGAAGTGAGCTGTAGCTCACGAAAGCTTATGCTCTAATAAATTTGTTAGTCTCTAAGGTGCCACAAATACTCCTTTTCTTTTTACGAATACAGACTAACGCAGCTGCTACTCTGAAACCTGATTTAGAAAGAACACTAACTTTTAAGCTGGCAACTACAAATGTTTATTAACAACTGCCTTTTGAAAGAGATTAGCATCGTGAACTCTGAATAAAAGGAAAACTGTTACAATCATGCTTTCTTTCATTTATAATGAATCAAAAGCCCTGTTATAATTCTACTAAACTATTATGAACAGAAACAGAAAAAAAAAACTAAAGAGTTTGTCTGAACATATGTATCCCTATGTGACATGTTTTTATAGCATGTATTAACATGGGTTCATGCTGTGGTCATGCAGTGCAGAGGGGTCACTTATCAGATTGTGCACTGAAAACATTGTAAACACAATTTGGGGAATCGGCACATAAAAGAGAGAGAGGAGCAATGAAAAATGTAAAAGGAGAGAAAAAAGAAAAAGTGGAGCATTCCTTGAACACATGTTTCTGACATCCTACACCAAGTTCATGGTTGGACCCAGGTGTATTACTGGGTACATGGACAATAAAGTTAGGTAACATTTGCAATTACCTAACATTCAAAAAGCTAAAATATAAAAAATATGGTTAAGGTTACACTTAGAATTCTTTCCCAATGTTACCTGCTCCAACTTTGTAAATATTTCTCTTGTTCAGATGAAGCATTCTAGATTGGCTTCGGTTTCATGGTCAAGGGTTTAGAAAAAAAATCCATTCATACATTTTTGAGTTACATCAGGAGGAATAGAATATATTTTCCAATCATAAAGACGGGAAAAAAATGTCATGCTCTTTATTCTTGCTTAATTAAATTATGGCCAGCCTTTACATACTGACTTTTCCAGGCGGCTAGTCCTGAATGAGGACTAATTTGCAGGCTAATTTACAAACAAAGAAAGGAAATGAACTTCACTGCTCACACCTCTTATTTTTATTTGTATTTTTTTTAATAATTATCTGAATCAAGACACAGAATTGGAACATACCTAACCTTCGCTGAAGTCCAGATTCAGATAGCATTTGAAATGAGCTCTGCAGCTTGGTCCTATATCTACTATGGTTATTTTGGACTTGTAACATAAAGGGGTAGCTTTTATTTAGCATATGACTTGACATTTACTGGCTGGAAAGAACATCAAAGGTTTGCCAATGGGTTGACTCATATGATGAACACTTGTTTCTTTTTAAAAAGACAAAGTACATGTTACCAGCAAATGAAGTATTTTGCAGTTCACTAAAGTAGGGAAAGTGAGCTTCAAAACAGACAAATAAGAAGCGAGTTCTCAGCCCTCATTCTCTCCGTGTTATTGTTTGCATTAGCGAAGGCTGGGGAATTGAATAAAGAAAATCCCATAAATGGCATTTCAAAAGAAAGTTAAGGGGTAAATCATCAGCATGATATGTGAGTATTTTGCCAGATGGCTTCCATTAAGGTGAATAGGAGTTGCACAGTTAAGTCTCTTCATACTGAAAAATTAATCCCAATTTCTTCTTTTTTATTTTATTTAATTAGTCACAATATAAATGTCAACAAAAATATAAATTTAAATTCAAAGCTAAGAAAGAAAAATATCTTTTGGCAGCATGAATGTTTTGCTCAGTAGCATATCTAGCTATATTAAGGGTTCCGAAATCCTATGAAAATGGAGTATCCTAGAGAAGCCAAGGACAGAAATAATTCTGTGGCTTCAGCACCTTCTTTCATTAAACTACAGTTGTTGGCAATGCCATCACTAAGGACACGCTTTTGACTCGTTCCCCTTTCAGCACATCACAGGAGTCCTTTGTAAAATCCTAGAGCTACCACTTCAGATTCAGTCTTCTCAGATGTTTGGAATACTGTATGTGTCACTCATTTGTCTACATGGCAACCATTAGCAGGAGTTAAAAGGAGATAACTGTAGACTTTCATTCAAGAATTACACCAAATCACTACAGGGCTCAGTCAATCAGACTGCAAAATTTGGTTTTCAGGGAAACTCCCCCATCCCTTGACAAATTAAAGCCATAATAGGATGGAAGTCCTGACTTGATCATTTCGTCTCACAAAGGTAGCTGTGACTTGTTTGGTTAAAAAACTTGTGAACTAGATTTTGGCAGCATGAAACTTTTTATTCTGAAGTGATAAATCTTTCAGACTCTGAATGTCAATGATTTCCAATCATTTTAAAATGATATGCTATTTATGCAAGAAGTTTTATACATGGAGAGCACGAGAGAGAGAGAGCACACTACTATATACAAGTATAGAATATGTCAAAGGCAAATTGTTTCAATGAACTTAGAGCTAAATGAATTTAGTATGCTCCAGAAATAAATATTAGCTAAATATATGCAAGACACAAATCTTTATTTAAAAGAAGTTTGCTAACCAGTGAATTCAGCTCCTTCTTCATCAACTCCTGCCACAATCTGCAGTTTTAAATCTGGATCATTCTTCCCACTTTACTGCATCTGGAAACAAACACAAAGTTATAATTTGAATAATAAAAAAGGACTTCAAAAACAAGCAATCCCACAAACAGGAATATATCATTCTTTGTTTCTATGTAGACACAGCTTTTATAGTGATAGAACTTCTCTTTGTTCTTATCCTGTTTCATCAGATCACTGAGTTTGTCTCTGATCTCATCCTCTTTTCTCCTACATTTAACTAGAAAAGGCGGCTGATTTTCCATGTTACAATAAGAGCGGTAACATGATCCAGTAGATAGGGAACTGGAGGGGAAGTCAGGAGACTTCGATGCCAATCTTGGCTCTAACACTGACCTGCTCTGTGACCTTTGGGCAAGTCACTTTTTTGTGCATCAGTTTCCCTTATTCACTCAATCTGCACTGTTCATTTAGATTGTAAGCTCTTTGGAGCAGAGTTGGCCTCAGTTTTCATTGCAATCTATAGATGCTTTTGCAATATAAACATATCATCATACTAAAATGCAATAATATATTCTGAAGCTTTGGATCAAAATGTTACTTTCGTTTTAATTCACCCTATCATAACAGGTAGCCTGAACAATATTATGGAACACGAAGTATGATTCCAAGAAGCTTAGCTGGTAGAGTTCGAAAAGAGTTGTTAAATCATCCTTTCCACTGTTGTTTCACTGCATTCCCTTAGTAGCCACAAGAAGTGATTGAACCCCATAATGAAATCATAAGCATTTTGGCAAAAAATAGTTTCTACTATTCATCCAAGACTGCTTTGGGGAAAAAAAATTTTCCATCCACTCTAGTCGTCACATTCAGTACTACTAGAAATCCAAACTGTGAGGCATCTGTCTATACTCAATTTGTTACAGTTATTCCAAATAGAAAACCTCTCTCAATCTTTCTGATATTGCTAGAAAGATGTATTTTTAGGGGAGATTCATGTCAATCACCCCAGTGTAGAATTTCCTTTTTTCATGCTTCTATCTTTCAATCTACATAATAACTTTAAGATATCTAGACTCCAAAAGGGTCAAAAAGAATGGTTTGGAAGACCTGCAATCTTCTGACTACGACAAGGTGTCAAAAATATATTGTTCGTCTCTCCTACTTCAGTTCAGCAATCTGGAGCATGCTTGAAAGGTGTTCAATTTAAAATAATAGATAAAAGGTGATATAGAAGAAGTATACGATCAAGAAAACTATAAGGGAATATTTCTTAGCTATTTTCTTCAATTGTGTTCTCTCCGTTTCAAGCACATCTTTAATGATTAACCTGTTTGTATCTCATATACACACACTACACACATGTGATATTTCTTTGCTATTGTGCCTATCCCTTAGCATTTATACTACCGAGTTCTTTCTGAAGGGATATTTCACCCATTGGGCCACGTTAACAGGTGCAACCACCGCTTTGCGCCCTCAGGCTTCTCTAATATGTGCTGGACCCTGGAAATGGGGAAGAGTAAGGTGACTTAAAACCACCTCTCCCAAGTCCCATATTTTAATCAGGGAGAACTACCACAATATACATTTCAGGCTTTATTTCGATATAACATTAAGGAGCAAAAGAAGGATTGCAAGTCACCCTTACAATTGATTTACTTTATTTAAAGATTTGAAGAATCTTTGCATGAGTGACAAGATATTCAATGAAATATTTTTAGGGAAAAAAGTGATAAAGGGAAATTCGGCTAACCTTTTTTTCTTCCTTGACACTACTCGATAATCTCTTTATCTGGCCTTATTCCAATAGAGTTAGAGGCAGACTGTTATTTCCCCACAGACAAATCCCAGCCTCTGACACATACACACACATGTACGTTAGTACTTCAAACTGATGGCTACATTTTTAAATACGGTTAGCTCCTTTGATGTGCATGGCCAAATTCTGTATATTCACACACACACACACACACACACACACACACACACACACACACACACATTTCAGTGAGGCATGTCTATCTAGCTGGCCACATTTGGTACATTGTAGGTCCATGCAAGAGACCAATAAGTTCAAAGCCCTGATGGCGAGTCTGTTGCCTTTTTATTTAAGAGCTTGATCCAGCTCCCCTTATAGTCAATGGAAGGTTTTTAAAATAATCAATCAATCATATACAGAACACATACATCAATCTCTGCTTCAAAATGAAGAATGTAATCCTGCTCTGACACAATGGACTGACTGGTAGACAAGCCCTTAAATATACATATAGACTTAGCATGTGGCAAGCTTGGGTGTAAATCTGCAGGACACTAGACTAAGTTGCTATATGGACCCTGCTACCACACACTAAAAGTTTGATAGTTTGCTGTAAGGTACCACTGTTTGGAAGCCGAGTACATCAAAGCATACTATGGAACTTTTAGTGCACAGTAGGAGGTCCATATGGCAATTTAATGCATAGCAGGCTAGCGTGACAGATTCACACCCCAGGTTGTTGGTTTCAGCCTATTGCTTGAGTCTGTTAAGGGTTGTTTTTCTTTTTTTAACCTTACTTGTATTTCACACAGAAAAGTAACTGAAATGCTTGACAGGAGACCATAATTTAAAAAAAAAAAGTCATCTTCACAAATCCTCTGCTTCCTTTATAATTAAGTGAGGTCCACCTGGACCTATCAATCAACCTTTAACTCAGAGCCATCCAACAAGCCACTCCGACAAGTGTATAGAGAGGCAGACAGGAAAGGACCAGAGAATGATATAAAGGAACTCTGTAGGAGTATTCACTTTTGCTGAAGGAAGGCCTTAACCTTCTTTTCTCCAGCAAATTCAGTTAACAGGTAATAGAAATGAAGGAAAGGATGGTGTTAAAAAGATAATGAGGGCTGCCAAGGAAAGTTTAGGAAAATGACTACCCACTTCATGACAAACTTATACCAATAGAGGATTCCACCAGAGGTACAGGTGAGAGGCCGTCATTTCCCTTTAGAAACTCACTCCTAGGACCCTGCTTTCCACTTCAAACCATCTGCTCCAGCTTATTGAAAACCATAAACTATATCATTTCATACCAGCTGAGGATGTGGTCCTCTGTATATAGAATGACATGACACAATTAAAATGTACAAAACCAAGTGGCAACAAACCACGTGCCACACATAGCCAGTCCAAGCATTATGCTTTTAAAATAGGTTCTTCCCTCCTTAGCAATTCTCTGCAGATTATGAGTGGCCTTATCTCCATTGTAGTCACCACGGAGGGGCCTGGATCCATGCTGCTTTGTACTCCATGTAGTCCAATGTAATTCAGTAGCATTTTACCACTCTCCATAGGTTTAAATGGCCACCCAAGGGGCAGGGCAATCTAGTGTTAGGCCCCTACTCTTTTGTGTTGTGTAAGCACCAGGTTTGGAAAAGCCTGATTCAGATAGAGTTCTGTTGTAGCCATGTTGCCCATTGACTCCCCCATTATGCCTACAATGCCTCCTATTGGTGATATGGATGGAAGAGACAATGGGTAAATTAATGTACACAGGGTCAGCATTAACCTTTCTGCTACATCCAGTAGAATTTGAGAAGGAATGTTGAAGACAGCAGATGGGCCCCTAGTCTGCCTATGCCTGCACAACAAAGCCTTGTGTGGAGGAGCTTCCTTGGAGTGGGGGAAAGGTGAGCAATGAAGCTGCACAAGTGGATATTTTCCTTTTTCAGCATCACCTCAGTCCACTCTAGGGCTCTGCTAGGTTTTTGTTTCTTCTGATCCCTGAAATGAGGAGAGCATGTCCTATGACTCATGGGAAAAAAAAGTGAAGTTGTCAATTGCGAGCTTCCTTTCATATCAGCGCAAGGGAGTAAGGGGGTGTAGTGAGCCTCCTTACTTCTTTGCTTGGGCTATCTGCATTGCTAATCTGCTCGCAGTGCGGAGATCAAGAGCCAATATTTACCATCCCATTAAGTGAGTGGGGTCTTGGCTCTGTGCCCCCAATATGCTGTCTAGTCCAGCAGAGTCATCCCAGAGAAGGTCATAAGATATAACTAGCTTAGGGTTGGTGAAGCCATTCACACCTGTGTAAAGTGGGTGTAAAATTATGAGAATGGCACCAATATGCACCCACTTTGCTTAGGAATAAGTGACTATTCAAGATGAAAGGCAGTGGAGAATCAAAGTATAGGAGTCTAAAGTAACTCTGGATAATAGTATAGTTATTATGCTTTATTACCATCAATGATGCTCTTAAAAGGGGATAATCATTATCATTAATATAAAATTAGGTTCAAATGCATGATAGTATATGAGGAAACTATATCCATTACTTTATTACATTAGATCTGCAAGTATTATGCTAAATGGCTTTTGCTTAATGTTCTGATTCTTTTTAATTTGTGTAAGGTACCCATATGCAGAGGCCAGAGACACCACTAGAAATTGGTCAGTACTTCTCTATTGTCACAGTACACTGAGTTTACTTTCATAACCTAGGGAAATGAATGCGACTTTGGACCTGATCCTACATTCCTTGTGCCTCCAAAAACCTCACACGTATAGCAATGGGATATTTAAAGGGACAAGGAATGTGAGATTAGGAATAGATTCTGTAATGGAAATTTATTATTTACCATGTCACTTACAGTCATGCCTATGGGTTAAATTGAGATTGGATCCCCATTGTGCTGGCCTTTGTGTACACACACACACACACACACACACACACACACAGAATGAGATAGGCTCTAAATCTGTTTAATGTTAAAAAGGGACACGATTGTCCATTAATGTAAACCAACATAGCTCCATTGATTTCGAAAGAGCTGCTCCAATTTACACCAGCTAAGAATTTGGCCCTAAGATTTTTACAAGAGTGTCCATTTTAAGACATCCTCAGGTTTCAGCAGCCTTCAAGCATTCCTACTTCACACACTCCACCTCTCGCCCACCTCAACCTCTCTGTGAATCTAGTAGCACTTGATGGAATATGGGACTGTGTATTATATTGTTTCATTGGGAAATGAGTTGAATTCCTGGAAATATTGTAAGGAATGTACCGGTCTACAAGAATGCACCCGTCTGCAGCAGAGACTGCTGCTTTCCTGCTTATGCTTTCCTGTGTCTCTTTTGTCACCCAAACGTGGAAATGTTAATTAGGTGATCTATTTCTGAGACTCTTCAGTGTGGAATGATGCTTTCCATAGAAAACCATGATTGTTATTCCTGGAGGCGTGGGTTAGCCAGCAGGCAAAGACAGGCTGCTGTTTTCCCTTGCTCAGGGAAATGCATAAATATCTTTAAAAAGCTGCTTGTGTTTAAAAGTCAAGTGCCTATTTTACAGAGAGCTAAAGGAGATGATTTGTGAGAGACGTAGTGCTGTGGGTGCATGGTTTCTTAAAGGGGGAGACGACAGTTATTATTATAAAAGTGTTCATTGTGGCCAATTCAGAGCTGCAATGAGTTTGCAGCTGCGAAGTCCAAGTGATTGCATTTAGTATGCTACTAGCAACGGCAGTATTACTGGAACAATATATTCCTTGATAAAAATGAATGTGTGCTGTACTGTGCTAAAAACTTGCCTTGGTCTTTGAACCCCAGTTGCTAAAGAGGAGATGGAGGGAAATGGCTTACATTTTAACAATATCTATTGATCAAGGTTTGCAGTGGCTAGAATATATTTTTAAGTGGTGAAATGCACCTCTTTCTTAGATCTACAGGGATTAAATAAAAACAGGAAATAAGCGTGTGTGTGTTACTAACTAGATTCACACGGCTACTTTTGCTCCCTGCTTTGCAATTGCATCTTTTCACTAATTACTACTACTGCTACTACTACTGCTTCACGTCTTCCAATTTTCCAAAGGGTTAAAGGGGTTAGATTTGTTTCCAACCGGGGGACTGAGCATTTGAGGGTTTTACTTATTTCAGCTGCTTGCTCTCTGTTCCAGCTGAATGACAGGTTTCAGAGTTGCAGCCGTGTTAGTCTGTATTCGCAAAAAGAGCATCCGATGAAGTGAGCTGTAGCTCACGAAAGCTTATGCTCAAATAAATTTGTTAGTCTCTAAGGTGCCACAAGTACTCCTTCTCTTTTTGTTCCAGCTGAGTTATGCTTGGTGCAGAAATTGAAAAAGGAGGGGGACAAAGCTGGTTTGAAGCCATCTTTGTGTTTCCCCTATTCTTGGGTGAGCTAGGAGTTTGACCGATCTCTGGTGTAAGTTAGAGCAGCCCAATTGCTGCAATTTAAAATCTAGCCACCTGTGTTCTCAAGGGGCAATTCCAGCAGCCAGGAATAGCAGGAGTGCTGCTCTGCTGTGGCCACACCCCCTTTCCCTATGCCACATCACAGATGGTAACAGAGCTGTGTTACTGGATCTCTGACACCTTGAGACACTTCAAATGGTGTCTTACTGTACCACAGATAAGTATAGACTCATATAAGATACATTATGCTAACTGGAATCTGAACTTTTAAATGTTGCTTGTATTTGGTCTGCTGTGGAACTTTGAGTCATTGCATTCTCATAGTCTTCCTCATGGCTGTGAGGTCCTCCATAAAAAGCTAACATTCCAGGGCAAGGCATCATTGTGCTGAGTTATATTGCTCTTGACAGCCCCAACACTGATCTCGGGGTGGGGCAGAATGGCATTGTCCCTGAAGGAGCACCAGGAGCAGATAATCTCCTTAAATGCCTGACACCACACATGGGGCATCATGCCCCTGCATGCCCTTCCTATTCTGCCAGCTATTGAGCAAACAAGACGGGGACATAGCCCTAGTTTCTTCCTGACCCTCTGAGTCAATGGATGCTCCCAGGAACTTGTGGAGGGAGTAGTCCCACCGTCCCTCTCAGCTTTGTGCACCCAGGTGACCAGGCACAAAGTTGCTTTGTATTATTAAAGAAAATGATGAGTAGGCTTTGGCACTGAAGGGTTAACAAAGCATAAAGATATGAATGGGGGTGTGGTAGCCAAAGGTAAGATCAGCCTGTTGCTTAGGCTGCAGTAAACAACTCCTATAACCAACTCACTCATGCAGCCATATATATCTGGCTCCTCACACCAGACACTCTGAGACCAGAGGACGTCCTACAGGGCGGACCATAGAAGCTCTTGTCATAGATACTAAGGTCAGAAGGGACCATTCTGATCATCTAGTCTGACCTCCTGCACAGCACAGGCCACAGAATCTCACCCACCCACTCCTATGAAAAACCTCACCCATGTCTGAGCTATTGAAGTCCTTACATCATGGTTTAAAGACTTCAAGGAGCAGAGAAGCCTCCCTCAAGTCAACCATGCCCCATGCTACAGAGGAAGGCGAAAAACCTCCAGGACCTCTCCAATCTGCCCTGGAGGAAAATTCCTTCCCGACCCCAAATATGGCAATCAGCTAAACCCTGAGCATATGGGCAAGATTCACCAGCCAGATACTACAGAAAATTCTTTCCTGGGTAACTCAGATCCCACCCATCTAATATCCCATCTCAGGGGATTAGGCCTATTTACCTTGAATAGTTAAAGATCAATTACTTACCAAAATCCCATTATCCCATCATACCATCTCCTCCATAAACTTATTAAGTAGAATCTTAAAGCCAGATAGATCTTTTGCCCCCACTGCTTCCCTTGGAAGGCTATTCCAAAACTTCACTCCTCTGATGGTTAAAAACCTTCGTCTGATTTCAAGTCTAAACTTCCTGGTGGCCAGTTTATACCCATTTGTTGTTGTGTCCACATTGGTGCTGAGCTGAAATAATTCCTCTCCCTCTCCTGTATTTATCCCTCTGATATATTTATAGAGAGCAATCATATCTCCCCTCAACCTTCTTTTAGTTAGGCTAAACAAGCCAAGCTCCTTAAGTCTCCTTTCATAAGACAAGTTTTCCATTCCTCAGATCATCCTAGTAGCCCTTCTCTGTACCTGCTCCAGTTTGAATTCATCCTTTTTGAACATGGGAGACCAGAACTGCACACAGTATTCTAGGTGAGGTCTCACCAGTGCCTTGTATAATGGTACTAAAACCTCCTTAAGCCTACTGGAAATGCCTCTCCTGATGCATCCCAAAACCGCATTAGCTTTTCTCACAGCCATATCACATTGGCAGCTCATAGTCATCCTATGATCAACCAATACTCCAAGGTCCTTCTCCTCTTCCGTTACTTCTAATTGATGCGTCCCCAACTTATAACTAAAATTCTTGTTATTAATCCCTAAATGCATAACCTTACACTTTTCACTATTAAATTTCATCCTATTACTATTACTCCAGTTTACAAGGTCATCCAGATCCTCCTGTATAATATCCCGATCCTTCTCCGAATTGGCAATACCTCCCAGCTTTGTATCATATGCAAACTTTATTAGCACAGTCCCACTTTTTGTGCCAAGGTCAGTAATAAAAACATTAAATAAGATTGGTCCCAAAACGGATCCCTGAAGAACTCCACTGGTAGCCTCCTTCCAACCTGACAGTTCGCCTTTCAGTAGGACCCGTTGCAGTCTCCCCTTTAACCAATTCCTTATCCACCTTTTGATGTTCATATTGATCCCCATCTCTCCAATTTAACTAATAATTCCCCATGTGGCACGGTATCAAATGCCTTACTGAAATCTAGGTAAATTAGATCCACTGCATTTCCTTTATCTAAAAAATCTGTTACTTTTTCAAAAAAGGAGATTAGGTTGGTTTGGCATCATCTACCTTTTGTAAAACCATGTTGTATTTTGTCCCATTTACCATTGACTTCAATGTCCTTAACTAATTTCTCCTTCAAAATTTTTTCCAGGACCTTGCATACTACAGATGTCAAACTAACTGGCCTATAGTTTACCCGGATCACTTTTTTTTCCTTTCTTAAAAATAGAACTATATTAGCAATTCTCCAATCATTCGGTACTATTCCTGAGTTTACAGATTCATTAAAAATTCTTGCTAATGGGCTTGCAATTTCAGGTGCCAATTCCTTTAATATTCTTGGATGAAGATTATCTGGGCCCCCCGATTTAGTCCCATTAAGCTGTTTCAGTTTCGCTTCTACCTCAGATATGGTAATATCTACCTCCATATCCTCATTCCCATTTGTCATGCTACCATTATCTCCAAGATCCTCTTTAGCCTTATTAAAGACTGAGGCAAAGTATTTGTTTAGATATTGGGCCATGCCTAGATTATCTTTAACCTCCACTCCATCCTCAGTGTTAAGCTGTCCCACTTCTTCTTTCTTAGTTTTCTTCTTATTTATATGGCTATAGAACCTTTTACTATTGGTTTTAATTCCCTTTGCAAGGTCCAACTCTACTCGAATTTTAGCCTGTCTCACTTTATCCCTACATGTTCTGACCTCAATTAGGTAGCTTTCCTTGCTGATCCCTCCCATCTTCCACTCCCTGTATGCTTTCTGCTTCTTCTTAATCACCTCTTTAAGATGCTTGCTCATCCAGCTTGGTCTACAACTCCTTCCTATGAATTTTTCCCCCTTTCTTGGGATACAGGCTTCCGATAGCTTCTGCAGCTTTGATTTAAAGTAATCCCAGGCCTCCTCTACCTTTAGATCCATAAGTTCTTCAGTCCAATCCACTTCCCTAATTTCCTTAATTTTTGAAAGTCAGCCCTTTTGAGATCAAAAACCCTAGTTGCAGATTTATTTTTGTTAATCCTTCCATTTAGTTTGAATTGAATTAGCTCATGATCACTTGAGCCAAGATTGTCCCCGACAACCATTTCTTCTATGAGGTCCTCGCTACTCACCAAAATTAAATCTAAAATGGCATCCCCTCTAGTCGGTTCAGCAACTACTTGATGAAGGAATCCATCAGCTATCACATCTAGGAAAATCTGAGCCCTATTATTATTACTAGCACTGGTCCTCCAGTCTGTATCTGGGAAGTTAAAGTCTCCCATGATCACGCAAAAAGAAAAGGAGTACTTGTGGCACCTTAGAGACTAACAAATTTATTAGAGCATAAGCTTTCGTGAGCTACAGCTCACTTCATCCGATGAAGTGAGCTGTAGCTCACGAAAGCTTATGCTCTAATAAATTTGTTAGTCTCTAAGGTGCCACAAGTACTCCTTTTCTTTTTGCGAATACAGACTAACACGGCTGCTACTCTGAAACCTGTCATGATCACGCAGTTTCCATTAGTATTTACTTTATTAAAAACATTAAAAAGGGCTCTATCCATATCCAAATTAGATCCCAGAGGTCTATAGCACACCCCAAGCACTATCATAGGAGAGGCTTTACTAGTTTTCTTCCCCAATGTAATTTTTGCCCAGACGGACTCTGTCTTATCCATTGCATCGCTTCTTATTTCTTTACATTCTACCTCATCATTGATATACAATGCTACTCCACCACCTTTACCTTTGTTTCTGTCTTTCCTAAACAGCACATACCCTTCAATACCTGTAGTCCAGTCATGACTACTATTCCACCATGTTTCTGTTATCCCTATAATATCTGGTTTCACTTCCTGCACCAGTAGCTCTAGTTCCTCCATTTTGTTACTTAGGCTCCTCTCATTGGTGTACAAACATCTTAATTTTTGCTTTTTGGCCTCACTCACATTTTGTACCCTATTAGGCACAGTAATTCTACAGCCAGTATAACCTATTAGACTGGTATCCACACCGCCCTCGCTCCTTATATACATTCTCCTACCCACGGCTGTATCCTTTCTTACTTCGTCTTCTTCCCTCTCAATGCTAAAATCTGGCGTGGAGATTACCTGGACATCTCCCAACCATCTCCCCCTAATTCCTAGTTTAAAGCTCTCTTTATCAGTTGTTCCAGCCTTGATCCTAGAAGTCTATTTCCTTCCCTACTCAGATGAAGTCCATCCAGAGAGAACTGTCCTCTGTCCGTGAATGCCTCCCAGTGGCCATACATCCCAAAGCCCTCCTTATAGCACCACTGCCTAAGCCATCTGTTGACAGTCATAATCTTGTCACACCTTTGTTGCCCTCTCTAGGAACAGGAAGGATCCTGCTAAAGATCACCTGAGCCTCAATTTCCTTAAGCGTCTTCCCCAGCCTAGCATAGTCTCCCTTAATACTTTCCAGCGAGAATCTAGCCGTATCATTTGTTCCCACATGAAGAATAATTAGGGGATTCTTTCCCGCTCCCTTTAGGATCCTTTTCAACCTCAGGTCTACATCCCGTATCTTAGCACCCGGAAGACAGCACACCCTTCTATTCTCTGGATCAGCTCTAGTTACAGGCCTCTCTATTCTTCTCAATAAAGAGTCCCCAATCACATAGATCTGCCTTTTCCTGGTGACGGTGCTATTCTCCAGGCTCTCCCCTGTTCCCTCTGGCTGCAAGTCCTTCCCATTCCTATTTTCCCTTATAATCCTCTTCAACCCATCCTGTATCCTCCTGGGGCTCATATTTGGTGTAGTATCCCTTGACTCTTCTGCTTTTCCTATAGGACTAGCCTCTCTTCTCTTCTTCCTTACCCTTCCACCTTCAACAAGTACCTGCTGAGCCCCTTCTTCATTTTCCAACTCTGCAAACCTATTCCTAAGCTCTATTTCTCCTTCACTAGCCCATCTTTTCCTCTGCCTGGTTCTTTTAGTCACATGCTTCCACTGACCACTTTCCTCACCCAGTCTCCTCTCAAATTTCCCCAGCCCTGCTTCCATCCGTGAGTCTGAGCTTTTCCCTTCAGATACCTCATATCTTTGCTCCATCATCTGCTCAAACCCCTTCCTAAACTCAACGAGACTTTCCACCTGCATCTCCAAACCTCGGATCTTTTCCTCCATCAGCTCTATCAGACGGCATTTCATGCAGAAAAAACTCTTACTGGTTCCCCCCTCCAGGATCATGTACATACCACAGCTTCCACATCCAGTCATCCTCAATGTGTCTTCCACTACAGGAGTCACTCCCACAGCTGCCTCTGTATCTGTCATCACCTTCCCACCTAAATCCTGTTAATCTGGGAAACACAAGTCACAACAAAAAGACCACCCCCCCCCCAGCAAAAGCAAACCCCAAACAAGCACCGCAATACAAACTCCCTTTTCAAACTCTCACTCAAACTCCCCTGTTTAGAGCTCTGTTTGCTAGCTCCTGTGCTGCTGCAGCTGTCTGTGCTGCTGCCTGACTGGCTGGCTACCTTTATAGGACTGGCTGGCTACCTTTTTGTCACTGCTCTATGTATAACAGAGGAGTGAAGAATCAAATCCTGCAGTCCTTACTTGGCCTTGACTTTAGTAAGAGTTATGGAGTAATAGTAAGGAATGAACCAGACACCTGCATATTAATAAAGAAGTTTTTGGGGGGTGAGGGTGTAGTCATAGAAGGAAACTATTTATGAACCAAATTATGAACTTTATGAACAGTGCAGCATCACATGAATAAACCACGGTACTTTCAAAAAGTCACTGTCTATGAAATGACAAAGCATTTTAGTGGTGTTTTGGATTCCACGTAAGATAGAAATGAACAGGAGAGAAATTTGTGATTATGTCTCCAGTTTAATTCAAAGGCCATAAAGTTAATATGTGGAGAGAAAATAAAAAAGAAAAGAGGCTTTAACTTTTAAAATAAAAACATGAAACCAAAGTTTTAGAAATAATCATCATCCACGTATATAATGAATGCAAGACATGCCATAACTGCAATGATGACATAGATAGCAATCCAAGAGTAAAGTTTTTTAATTTAATTTTTTAATCCAAGAGTTTTTTAATTATTTAATCTTTAAGAAGTGGGGTAGAGCTAACTTTATAACAATGGAAAATGAACACATCCATTTTAGTTGACATGCAATGTAAAAATAATGATGATTATTCACAATTGCAAGTCCACTGCCAAAAAAGCATTTTTGAGGTTTACCCTTTATACATTTGTCATATTACTTTTATACAAAGTCATGAAAATTAAAAAAATATACTTCATAATAAAAAAAAGTTAGTTTTAAGGGTCTCTCTTTCAATGTAGGGTTTGGCCATTCATGTCAATATGAACAGAATGTGGTAAAAAAAGAAATATATCAGTAGACTTGCTTTCAGTTGAACTCTTAATTTTGGACTCTCATTTTCCATTACAAACTGTAGCAGAACAAATCAGACAAGAAGTTCTCTCAAAGTCACAGATTTAACTTAGAGATAACAGTCTTTTAAAATATACACATTGAACACAAATTGCTGTTCGCAAGTGCTGTGATGTTTCTATAAAATATTTTGAGAAAAAGGTTTAAAATAGTGACATGAAACAGTTGCTTGGTAATCTATTAGCATTGACTGGAGTTAGAAAATGAAGTCTGTGGATCAAAATCATATAATAAGTGCATATGAATCCAGGGCATATTAAGGGGTAGGATTGACTCTCATTTGTTGTTGAAGACTCCTTGGTAAATAAGAGACCCTTTGGTAGGATTCTATCCAAGACCCATTTGTTTTTAATTTACTGCTGGGGTGAAATATTCTCCCCTACATCATTCCAGAAGAGCTAGTTGGGAACAATCTGTTGCAACGGTTTTTCAACAGAAATTGCAGATTCTGCAAAATTGAAATATTCTATGGGAAAATGTCTATTCTGCTGAAATGTTTCAACTGTCATCTATAAAAAAATACAGTATTTTGGATCAGTTCCACATCAATCTGTCTTCCTGAGCAGCCACAGTACCTCATATATCCAATCTCCTCTACAGACCAAACTCCCAGGCTGGACTACCTATACTGTGGTACACCTGTCTCCCCTCTGTTTCAACCAGTGTGGTGAATCCCAGGACTCCTACGAGTGCCTCATGGGAGATGTAGTCTGACCAGGGAGCTCTGACCACAGAGGACAATGGTGGCACTGGACACCTGAACAACATCTCTGATAATGTAGATGGATGCAGTTCAATGTTAAACAAAGCCTAAATAAAACATTTCAACTTGTTTTGACAAGCTGAAGTGAAATTTTTCAATTCAGGAATGTTGGACCCTTTCATTTTTATCAAAAATGTTGAAGTGAATCATTTCAACGTTTTACAGTTTATGCTTTTTGGAAATTTTTGAATTTTCTTCTTTTTGTTCTAATTCAGGATGAAAACAAATTATGAAATATTGGAACTTTCCATGGGACAGAAATTCCCATTTTCAACAAACTTTACTCTCTAAAGTGTACAAGTCACCAATTTACTCTTACCTAAACTGAACTGAAAGTTGATAAATACGGAAAACTCTGATATGTAGCAAATAATGAGAATAATCGAAAATACAGTAACTTGTAATGACTATGGCAAAAAACCAAAGCAGCTAAGTATCTAAAATCTTCCACTTATTTCTGTCCAAGAGCATTATTAAAAGTGAAGAGAATATTGACATGCTCAACTTAGTTGTATAATCGGTAATAGCAATACATAGAAATTGGTAAATTAAACTGTGTGTCTATAATATATAGTACCAATAAAATAAGGCAGGGCAGAAAGATATTTTGTCAATCCAATGCACTGGACCAGATTCTGGCTGATAAAATAATAAGACCAATAATCAGACATAAGGCTGTATTGACACATACCAGAAGTAAATCAGGTACAATATTTATATAAGCATATGGTCACTTAGGTTTCTTACTTCCTAGGTACATGTGTTGTTTTTTTTCCCCCACGTAAATTAGGTTTGGGCAAATAAATTCATGCCCGATATGTGACAATGTTTAATGATCATGGTAAGTGATGAGCAATTAAACCCAATTCTATGATACATGTACATATATTGACTTTAAATTTTGGTGAACACCAATATTTATGGTCTCTTGAGGAAAATTCTGACTGGTAGGGATCACTGCTGTCAATATTTACCTCCTGGATCAATAAATCCTGATAGTCAATAAAAGTCAGTAAACTCAACTGACAGCACTAGGGTTGCCTGCATACACTTTAGGTAGGATTTGGCACACTTAGTATATGCTTATTAGTTAGAATGATTTTGCATTTTGAGTCCCTGTGGTATATGGCACACTTCCATGTGCTTTTTACAACATATCAACCAGAAGTCATTTCTACTGTTATTGCTTTGCTACCACCTTTCCTTGAACTCCTTTGGAACAACGTATATGCAAATTGAATGATATGCATTTTCTTTTATATATATCAAAAAGAGGATTCCCTCTGGGCTGGTAATATAAAGTCACATAATGCTGAATGCTACAACTTTGTATTAGATACTGGAGAACAATTTTTTCACAGTGCATATGTATTTATATTCAAAGTTTTGAGATTTAAGGGGAAAAATTCATACAATTCACTCTTGTATTTTGAAGATTACAACAATTTCTAAATATATAGCTGAGAGTAGATATTCTGGGCCAGATCCTTAGCTGGCATAAATCAGCACAACTCCCTTGGACTTCAGTGGAGCTATACCAATTTATACCAGCTGAGGCACTGGGTCTCTAATTTTTTCCATTTCTTTAAAAACAACTACTAAGCAGAACTGTACGAGTTTGAGCTGCCCTTTTCCACATCTTCAACATAAACGTAATTCATATGACAACTATTTCATACCTATTATATAGTTGCATTGAAGCACTGTCCTGTCTTCCATTTACAGTATTTATCAAACTGTAGTCTTACAAGAATATTTAAAAAGGTTATTCAGATATTTATTACTCAACAAATATCAACAAATAATTTATTTATACAACTAACTTGCTTTCACTGTGTCAGCACCCCTTTCATGTTCACGTTGAGTGGTGTTTCTAATGAAGGAACAGTTTGTGCTAGTTCAAGGACTCAAGCAAAAATGAATTGTAAGACTGAAGTTTGAATATTTACTAAAAGTGAATTCCAAATGGCATCACTGACCACTGCAAATTTTCAATGCTGAACTGAAAATTCACACTGGAATATACAATCGTAACAATAGGTTTCAGAGTAGCAGCTGTGTTAGTATGTATTCGCAAAAAGAAAAGGAAGACTTGTGGCACCTTAGAGTTCCACTGAATGCATCCAATGAAGTGAGCTGTAGCTCACGAAAGCTTATGCTCAAATAAATTTGTTAGTCTCTAAGGTGCCACAAGTCCTCCTTTTCTAATTGTAACAATGTTGTTGTTGGTCAGTTACACAAATGACTGCCCTTTAAGCTTGTGTGTGCGCACGCACACGTGCTTGCTTGGCCGGATGGCTGAATGAAGGGAACAGTGCTCTATGGCTGGTGGGGGGGAGGCAGGGGGAGAAGAGGAAAACTGCTACAAAAAGGGACAGCGCAGTTGCTGACTTATCCCTTGGGAATGCAGGGTTTAAAAGAGGCAGCTGTGCACCCAAAGCCTTCCTTTTCACACGGACCAAGGCTGAACCAGGACCCACCCTCCCTCCATTTTAGGTGGTAAAATACCAGGTTTGGTCAACACCTGCTGTGGGCATTACACTAGCAGCCCCGTGGGAGGGGGCTGGAAAGGAATTTTTCCCTGACCACCCGATTGGCTTGGTTGCAGTTGGGGTTTTTTCACCTTCCCAACACCAGGTTTCAGGAAGGGCTCTGTTCAGGCATGGCATGACGGTGGTAGGCAATACGTCACAACTCATTATTTAAGTGTAGGGCGGATGTCCAGTGCAGGTACTCCATAGGAAAGGCACACAGTGACTGGATAAATGGCTTGTAAAAGGACTTAAAAAGAGGTGTTCATTAAAGGAATGAACGGGGAGTGGTTGGGGACTCCTATGATTGGTACAGCAGGGATCCCTGATTGGTACAGCAATCCCCCTTCTTATAGCCCACCTTAACCCTCCTCTGGGTGAGGGTGGATGGTACGGTCCTGGCAATTGATTTGTTGGAGGGACCTGGAGGGAAAAAGAGGAGGAGCTGGTAAAAGCCCCTCAGGTAATTACAGAATAAACATGGGGTTACCTTCACTGTACACTGTTATCTGCTGGGTAGTCCCAGACATCCAATAATAAAGTTGCGGCTGGATTAAACCCATGTCAAATGTCTCCTGTCCTTTCGGCATAGCCAGACAATAATTGATCAGGCCAAAGAAACTAACATGTAAATTAGGTAATGAGTGTGAATTTTAGAACATTTCCAAAACACTACTAGCAAGGGATTTATAGACTAAAAATTATCCTACGAGGACAATTACAAATAATTCAGAAGAATAAGGACATTTGAAATTTGTTCATGGACAAATTAAAAACAATCTGGAAAGAGAAAAATGGTGAAATGTGTTGAATAAATTTTTTTTATGAATCATTTGCCCAGCTCCAAGTGTGATATGGTAATCAGATCCCTTCTTATTTATAACAAGATATGCTCATGGAGAGTTTTACTACCACAAAATGTGATACTTGGTAAAGATGGACCCTTCAGCTTTGTAATTTTTGAAAAGCTGGGGGACAGAATAATATGAAAATCATTTGAAAATCCTTGAAAAAGCAGACCAGTCAATACCATTGTATTTCCCTTTCTCACTGCAAGCATAATATTTCCTCTTTATATTTCAGCACAGGGGTAAATACATATTTTATATATAGGCCCCAATGAAGCAAAGCATTTAAGCACATGCTTAACTTTAAATATGGGATTATTCATATGCTTAAAATTCAATACATTGTTAAATATTATCTTGGATTGGGGCTTTATAGACTTAAAAAAAACCTATACATTTCTACTGATATAATCATTCCATAGGATTACAAGCAGGTAAAATGTCTGCCCAGAATAAACAGTTTGGTCAAAAATTTCCCACCCCAGTGGAGGAAAGACTAATGATTCAGATTGCTTTCCAATCACCTGTCCTGATCAGAGGGCATTCAGTTGCAAGGAACAATTTGGAAGTAATTATTTTGAGTCTGTATAATGTCTTCAAAGGCAATTAAAGTCCCCATACATTTTTGAAGGACACACAACTGCAGGTATAGAATACCACAGCCTGTGGGAATGCCAGTTAGAGCCAATTAAAACCCGATCAACCTTCCATGACACTGACATGCATATTTGAACTTTGCTTCTCTTTGCAAGATGGAGATATTTTGCTTCTCTGAAGAAACCTGATTTGGGAAGTGCAATGGATCACCCCATGCGATCATAATACAGATTTATCGATCAAAATGGAAGATGCCCAAATTGATTCTTGTAACTGGATTCCACTATATCAAAGAGTCATTGCTGCAAGAAAAAGACTTCAACTCTTTAGTCACAGATACCCATCTTCACTTCAGTATAAAATCAGAAAGTGAGAAAGAATGGCTCACATGCATATTTAACATAAACTTCAAAAGCAAGGGGTTCATTAGGAGAACATCATAAAAAGCAAGCTTTTTCTTGAACGAATAGCTACAGTTTAATAAAACATGACTTCAATTTTTTTTTTTGAAATTACATTGCAGACACATTTGGGCTGACATAGGGAATATAGCAAATTATGATAAAAATCAATTACTCAACAGATATGTATAGATACTGAATAATGCATTCATTATTATTCATTCTCATTACAATTCCCTCACATCACAAAGAAACTATGGAGGATGAGTGACAGCTTTAAGAACATATTTACCAAAATAGATAATCTGGAGTCCTAAGCTATTTAAAAAAAACTGGTGCACTGTCAATACTGTGTTATTGGGAATTTAAAAGATCTTAATTGTTTTGTTATTTTTAACTAAATAAACAGATCCACTAAATTATTAATCTGAATCTTCCTCCTCCCTGCCTCTCCCCCTGAAACAATCCAAAATTTCAGAATGTGCAGGTTTCATTTCAGCTCAGTTTTACTGAGCTATAAAAATGCCTGCAAATCAAGAAAGGTACAAACAACAAATATCTTCTTAGACCATGAAATAGGCTATCCTTTTTTAATGATTCAAATAAAAACATTGACAGACTGGGAGAATTGGTAATAAATATAAATAGAAGGGCTGAGGAAAACATCCACTTGAATAGTTTGCTAACTGCTAGCTATAGCATTTTGGCCATTTATAAGGCCACGTTTCAGACAAGTTAGGTGGGCACAATATGCACGCTTAATTTTTGTGTGCTTAGAGTTGACCAGTTGAAATCAACGCTTTGAGGGCCGGATCCTCATCCTGGTAATCCTCATCGGATTACACACATTACAAATCTGCACTCCTAGTCACAGCAATTTTGTGCATGGGTTTTACCCACACATACATTTAAGAACCTAAAATGTGTGAAAAAATCAGATCCAAATCCTCAGTTAGTATAAATCAGTATAGCTCCATTCCACTCAAGGAAGCTCTGCCAATTTACTCCAGCTGAGGATCTGACTCTAAATCTTTACTCTGCCCAATTTTGCTGCTAATATAGTCCATTTCCAACATCCATAAAATAAGAAAACCCTTTCTGTATTCATTGAGCAGTAACTAATATTATCACCCACTTTAAGATGTCAGAGAAAGAGACTGGAGTTTTCACTGTCTGTATGACTCAGTTACAGTGTTTTTTTGACGGCTTTCCCTACACTTTTGCTTTTGCTACTGTGTTCTGTGTAGGCAGTGCTAGGAGTCTCTGGTATCAGTAGCCGATCTGGTAGGGAGGAGTCTTTCAATTCAGACATCCAGCAGAATCAATAACTCTTTGAGGAAATCTCTCAGGGTCTGACCTTTGGGGTGGCCTCTTTAGGCCCCAAACTATAGTAACAGCAGCAGTTCTCCCAGGCAACCTCCTAGGGAAAGATTCAAAAGAAGATTGTTGCCTATTGGAGGCACCAGAATATTCCAAGCAGGCAATCTAAGAATGGAATTAATCAGCCTGCGAAGCTTTTAAACTCAACTTATCATTCACCCAGAGCTCTACACATATTCTTTATGACCCTGTGTTCCTTCATCTCCTTTGATCATATTATATTGAAGTACTCTCTTGTTGCATAAGTAACACCACTTCACGGTAACAATGAAACAAAAGAGAACATAAAGAACATAAAAGAATATAGTCCATCGCTTGGCCTATCACAACGCATACAAAGACTTAGTAAAAAGCCACGGTATTACAGAGCTGTATTTATGCTATTACAGAGCAGAACTAACAAAGCTAAATACGGCTTTAGGACCCAACATGATCTGAAACTCTTAACTAGAGCTACTGTTGATTGTTTCTCTGTTTTTTATGTGAATTATTGCACAGTTAGGGGCAGATCTTTGACCACAGAGGCAATTACTTATTCAAGTGTACCGAACCTTGTCCCTCACTCCAACTGGTCTAATACACCAGGATGAGGATCCGGCCCTCAATGCGTTGATTTCAACTGGTCAACTCTAAGCACAGTGCCCTGTTTGAAAGAAGTGATTCATGGGTTGTAGCGCATGGAAGCTGCAGAAGGTCATGCTACATGACACCTCACCCTTTTGACTTTCACATTGTCTTTCTGGCAAAATCAAAACCATTTTGTAACCAGTTCCAAAGGTCCATTTGACAAGCCAGAAAGGGATGCAACATTCATTTTAATACCACTCAGACTCCTCTGCAGAACACTAATCTCAGTTCTACAAAAAAGAAACTTGCCTTATGTGGTTTTGTTTTCATTAGGTTTCCCAAAATTAATCCAGTTTAATCTTTAATTTAAAACTATATGGTAGGTGTTAGAGACCATAGGGACTCTGATTTTGATATCTGTTGTCCACAATTCATCTTAAACTTGATTTTCATACTTTGGTTCTTGGCTGCCGAAACTCATGTTAATCCATTAAGACCATTTTTCCCAATCACAAGGTGACATATCACTTGTGCTCAGTTCTATTATGCATCAAACTATCAGGAGACGAGTTTAATATCTCACTGTTAATTATTATTTACCATTTTATTTCATACATAATTACATTTTAATCAGTGATTTACTTTTGGTATAAAACCATGGAGTGAAATCCTCACCCCATTGCAGTCAACGGCAAAACTGCTATTGATTTAAATGGTGCCAGGATTTCACCCCTAGAGTTCAGAGACAGAAACAACCCTACTAGATTATGTATATTGTGGTAACACCTAAAGAACACAATTGAGATGGCTGCTCCATAGTGCTAGGTTATATATACACATTATTATTATTACTGTATTACCATAGCACCTAGGAGCTCTAGACTTCATTATGCTATATTAACAGATGACTCTGCAGGGCAGGGACTGACAGACTAAATAGCTCAGACAAAGTATAAGGGGGGGGAATAGAAACACAGAAGTGAAGATACTTGCTTGAAGTCAGACTACACGGCAGTGGTGGAAATAACCAATAGACCACACCGACACCTGGATTAAAATATGCCAAGTTCTTTCCACAGAAAAAGGCATAATCCTTGCCCTGGAAAAATGTTTAATCTAAAAAGTAGAAAAGACAGAAGAAAGATAGGAGAAGAACTTGCAACATATAAGCAAGATGACAGGTGATGGCACATCTTGTTAATTCTATACTTGGATTTAATTAATAATTATTATTTTAATATAAACTATGCCTAACTGCCTGCTCATTTGGCCATTATTAGCCCCTGACTCAGCCATCACCTAAAACTTCCAACGGCTTCAGCTATCTATTTTCAAATCCACTAGAATCCTACTTAAATTATCACCTTACCCATGACTCCTATCCTCCTTGAACAAAGCAAGCTCTGCCTCTTGTGCTACACCTCCTTTATGAGAATCTTAACTTCCTCTTCTGCACAAATCCTCATAATACTCACCCCCCCACACCATCACTACATCCTATAGAGACAGGAGACATTTTAAAAATAGTCACTGCTGACATCAGAGGAGATGTTATGACAGTGAACACCTTCTTCCCAATCACACTGAGCTGACAGGTGCTAGGGAAACCAAGCACCTTTCCTCAAACCCACATCCCAGTTATGCTCAATATCTGCCTATTATTTAGTCCCCTCTTCAGAGCATCCAGCCCATATCCAGTCCAGCTCTCCCACAATGCAAGCAATCAGATGTAGTGATTAGGATATCTTTTACACTACAATGAAGTCTCCCTTTAAGAAAAAAAATCAACTTTCAAGGCACTGTGTTTTGCTCTCTTAGGCTACATTTACCACTGGTAGCACCAAGTAGGGTATGTGTAGCTCCAGACCACAGTGAAAAGCTGGCAGTCTCCACAACGGAGTGTTTGGCTAAACGCATCAGTCAAAGTCCCTGGCGGGTGAATGAGGAGGGGAAAGGCTCCAGCAACAAGCCCACTGCCTCCCCCCCCTACCTAGGCAGGCTACTCAGCCAGTTTTGAACTGGACAGTCCTTTTTTGCAACTTTTGTCCCCCATCCAGTACTGAGCTAAAACCCCCCACCAGTCTGATACACACCATGATGAAGAGTGCATCACCCCAGCCCCACTGATGAGACCTCACGTACACCATGTATGTGAGGTTACCCCAACGGGGGTGGGATAGCATTGCACAGTCTTAAAATGGCACACATACCCCCATGTGGTGTGACCTCACATGCACCATGCATACAAAATCATGCCAGCAGGGGTGGGTCATGCCAGCAGGAGCATGGTCATGCCATTCCTGGAAGTCCCAGAATGTTCAATATTCCAGGAATATGGTAAGGGCAGGATGTCAACTATCTGAGCCTTTACCCACTGCCAGAGTCTTTCCCTGAGGATTCAAGCGCGTCTTTACTGGCCTAAGCATAACCCACACACCTCCTAGGTATGGTATTCTGTCCCATCTAGTGGCACTGAGACCACTTAGAGAGAGAGTTAAATGAGTCTGCTCTACAGCGTTAGTAAAGAGTCTGTTGGGTTTTAGCTCATGCACTAAGCTCCAGAGGTCCCCTATTCAATCCTGCCCGCCAACAACCGCGGTCTGTCGGCGTTACATAAGCAGCGGCTCACCATCTACACTGCAATTTATACCTGTGCTAAGGAGGCATACAATGTGTGTACTCTGTATGCCACCGTAAGGAGAGTGCAGTGTAGGCATATCCTTAGATGCCACACATCACTCTTAATTCAGCCTGGACAGCAACTCCCACTACTAACTCCAATGCCATTACACCAGTTTGCAGCAGCCGAGGATGCGGTCTGTAATGTCTACAAACAAGGCTGTGTTTTCAGAGCTAAAATCACTATACCCAGCAGTTTGTGCCTTATGATGGTCCATACATAGTGGGACCCTTTCTGGGTATAGCTAGATGCCAGTTGTGAAGTGGAATGAAAGTTTGCATAATTAACATGCAGAATTGGACTTCCATGACTCTACATAATGAGTCCACATTTGCAATTCTTGTGCACTCAAAAATTCCACCATATCTATTAAGATATTGTTCTAGGTGGATTCTTCTGTTCTTCTATCTAGTGACTATCTGCAACATAGGGTTCTGTTGCTCTTTTTGGGGATTTCTGTTTCTCCTGAGATTCCGGATTTCTACACTACAGAAGACAAGAATCTGAACTCTCAGAACAAGTGAAATCAATTGTGTTGATTCCTGGATCAACATTAGGCTACATAGTAGCTAAGCCACATAAGCCCACGAAAGTTTGAATTTGTTTTTCTGCAAAAGGTCCTTTGGCAAATGATGTTTTTCAGGCACTTATGCAAGAATCCTCTAAATTAGCCAATTTCCTCTGAAATATTAGGGAAAAAAGAATAAATAGTATAAATAAATCATACCTTACATGCAATACATGTGCTGACAAAGTGATTTTAATGTGAATTGAGAGCTAAAACTACCTTAAAATAGGAAGTAGAATTCACAAAAGCAATACATAAGGCTATACAAAAATCAATGTTCGCTGCACTGGTTGTTGGCAAAATTAGACAATTAATTCCGTGTAAACTAACCTATCAGGAATCCCCAGACTGTGGGGATTCTGATAGCTGTTATTGCAGTACACTATATTAAGGAGAGAACACTTTAATGAGATCCCTGGAGAGTCTATACAGGTTTGGATCTTCTTCTCGAAAAGAACATTTTACTCCATTTAACTGCCACTACGTTATATCTCATACACACATGAGCAAAACAAGCTATTAAAACAATTATCAGTACTAATCAGTATGGTGCTTTTCAGGATCAAAAAGACATTATGCCATTTTCAACATATATGATCCATCCAAAATACCATGTGCATATTAAAAAGAACAGTCAGCAGCATTTGACAGCGCAGCAGCACAAAGAAGAGCATAATGCACCAGGACCAAAAAAAAAAAAAAAAAATCAGACGTTGCCTACATCATAACCTGTAATTTATATTTTTTAAAGGTTCTAATTTCTTGCATACATTGATACATGCATTGGTACAGTATGTCATGTGAAATAAAGGCCCTAGCTTGAAATTTAATTTTCCAAACAGGTGTTAAAATGAATCTTTTACAGTCTTGACTTCAAAATGGCTGTATTTCAAGTTGATTATATGCTGTAAAATAGTGGAGCAGAATATCTTGATTGTACTGTAGTTGTAATACCAGAAATAGCAGCACTAAATCCCACATTTTCATCTGCTTCTATTTGCAGCTTCTCCACAAAATATGCAAGCATCAAATTTACCTCTGAAATTAAAGCAAGCAGTACTCTGAGGTTTTGAAAGGCTAGTCAGTTTAAGCCTTATGACCTTTATTTTCATATTACCTTTCTAATAAAATGTTAAGTGATGCCTTGGAATTTTTTTGGGAAGTCACAAGTGAAATAAAATGATTCTCCCCCTTTAAAATAGTAACGAAATGGTATAAAAATATTTTAAAGAAGGACCTATACACCTGTAAGGGATATCTGCTTAGATAGCTGAATACTCTATTTTCCCCCTAGTCGTACATACTGGAGGAAAGTTTGCTATGCACACTTCTTTTTACTAATTAAACTGGATCAGATCCCGATAGCCTTAGCAATGTTAAATAGTATGAGCAGTCTCATTAGAGTTAATAGAGCATCTCATAAATTAAGTGACTATTCAATGTGAGTAACAATATCAGAATCTGGCCCATCATAGAATCATAGAATATCAGAGTTGGAAGAGACCTCAGGAAGTCACCTAGTCCAATCCCCTGCTCAAAGCAGGACCAACACCAACAAAATCATCCCAGACAGGACTTTGTCAAGCTAGGCTTTAGAAACCTCTGAGGATGGAGATTCCATCACCTCCCTAGGTAACCCATTCCAGTGTTTCATCACCCTCCTAGTGAAATCGTTTTTCTTAATATCCAACCTAGACATTCTCCACTGCAACTTGAGACCATGGAGACAGCAGATTGAGGGACATGATCGTTTCCCTCTATTTGACATTGGTGAGGCCTCATCTGGAGTACTGTGTCCAGTTTTGGGCCCCACACTACAAGAAGGACGTGGAAAAATTAGGAAACGTCCAGCGGAGGGCAACAAAAATGATTAGGGGACTGGAACATATGACTTATGAGGAGAGGCTGAGGGAACTGGGATTGTTTAGTCTGCGGAAGAGAAGAATGAGGGGGGATTTGATAGCTGTTTTCAACTACCTGAAAGGGGGTTCCAAAGAGGATGGATCTAGACTGTTCTCAGTGGTAGCAGATGACAGAACAAGGAGTAATGGTCTCAAGTTGCAGTGGGGGAGGTTTAGGTTGGATATTAGGAAAAACTGTTTCACTAGGAGGGTGGTGAAACACTGGAATGCATTACCTAGGGAGGTTGTGGAATCTCCTTCCTTAGAAGTTTTTAAGGTCAGGCTTGACAAAGCCGTGGCTGGGATAATTTAGTTGGGGATTGGTCCTGCTTTGAGCAGGGGGTTGGACTAGATGACCCCCTGAGGTCCCTTCCAACCCTGATATTCTATGATTCTATGATTGTTTCTTGTTCTGTCATCTGCCACAAGTGAGAACAGCCTAGCTCCATCCAATATGCCATTTGCCTTCTTGGCAATAAGGCACACTGTTAACTCATATCCAGCTTTTCGTCCATTGTAATCCCCAGGTCTTTTTCTGAAGAACTGCCACTTAGCGAGTCAGTCCCCAGCCTGTAGCAGTGCATGGGATTCTTCTGTCCTAAGTGCAGGACTTCGCACTTGTCCTTGTTGAACCTCATCAGATTTCTTTTGGTCCAATCCTCCAATTTGTCGAGGTCACTGTGGATCCTATCCAGCATATCTACTTCTTCCTCCAATTTAGTGACATCTGCGAACTTGCCGAGCATGCAATCCATCCCATCATCCAGATCATTATTGAAAATGTTGAACAAAACCAGGCCCAGGACTGACTCCTGGGGCACTCTGCTTGATAGTGTCTGCCAACTAGACATTGATCACTACCCGTTGAGCCCAACGATCTAGCCAGCTTTCTAATGCACCTTATAGTTCATTCATCCAATCCACACTTATTTAACTTGCTGGAAAGAATACTGTGCAAAACCATATCAAGAGCTTTGCTAAAATCAAGGTATATCATGTCCACCGCCTTTCCCATAGCCACAGAGCCAGTTATCTCATCATAGAAGGCAATCAGGTTGGTCAGGCATGACTTGCCCTTGGTGAATCCATGTCGACTGTTCCTGATCACCCTTCTCTCCGCCAAGTGCTTCAAAATGCATTCCTTAAGGACCTGCTCCATGATTTTTCCAGGGACTGAGGTGAAGTTGACCAGTCTGTAATTCCCTGGATTCTTCTTCTTCCCTTTTCCAAAGATGGACACTATATTTGTCTTCTTCCAATCATCTGGGACGTCCCCCGATCACCTCGCGTTTTCAAAGATAATGGCCAATGACTCTGCAATCACATCAGCCAACTCACCCAGCACCCTCGGATGCATTGCATATGGCCCCATGGACTTGTGCATGTCCAGCTTTTTTAAATAGTCCTTAACCTGTTCTTTCACCACTGAGGGCTGCTTACCTCCTCCCCATACTGTGCTGTCCAGTGCAGCAGTCTGGGATCTGACCTTGTCTGTGAAAACCGAGGCAAAAAAAGCATTGAGTACTTCAGCTTTTTCCACATCAACTGTCACTAGGTTGCCTCCCCCACACTTTCCCTGACCACCTTCTTGTTGCTAACATGTATGTAGAAACCCTTCTAGTTATCCTTCACATCCCTTGCTAGTTGCAACTCCAATTGTGCTTTGGCCTTCCTGTTTACACCCCTGCATGCTCAAACAATATTGTTATGCTCCTTCCTAGTCATCTATCCAAGTTTCCACTTCTTGTAAGTTTCCCTTTTGTGTTTAAGCTCACCAAAGATTTCTTTGTTAAACCAAACTGGTCACCTGCCATATTTGCTATTCTTTCTGCACATCAGGATGGTTTGTTCCTGTGCCCTCAATAAAGCTTCTTTAAAATACAGTCAACTCTCCTGGACTCCTTTCCCCCCCTCAGATTAGCCTCCCAAGGGATCCTACCCTTTAGTTTCCTGAGGGAGTCAAAGTCTGCTTTTCTGAAGTCCAAGGTCTGTATTCTGCTGCTCTCCTTTCTTCCTTTTGTCAGGATCCTGAACTCTCCCATCTCATGGTTATTACCATCATGCTAACTGGACAAACCTATAAGAAATATCTTACTAACGGAGGAAAAGTGTTTCCAAAGGGGCTGGCATTCAATAGCATGGCAACCAGAAGTGAGAACAGGTGAATTTTCGACACCTGAATTTTGGGTTAAATTCAGACCTGTTGTAAGCAAACCGCTCTGCATGTGAGACTGCGGTACATACATACTTAGGACGTGTGTTTCTGTGGAAGTCAGTTCTCAATATAGCAACACATCTAAATGTGTATTGTGATACAGAATTGCCAGAGGGCAGCAGGAGCGTACTAGAAGGGAGCCTTATTCCCTGTAGAGGGAAGAAAGTTTGCTATAGACTAATTAAAGCACCTGAAGCCAATGAAAGCACCTGAAGTCAATTAGAACAGCTGAAGCCAGTCACATGATAAAAAACCTCTGCTTCAGTCAGACCAGGAGGAGTTGGAGCAGAGGAGAATGTGGAAAAGTGCTGTGGCTGGCTAGAAGACCCTAGGTAAAGAGACACCCATCTTGTGCAGAGAGAGAGAGGGCAGGAAGCCCCACAAGCTGAAGAGCAGGAGAGGGAAGTAGCCCGGGGGAAGGAAGCACTAGTTCAAGTGGTTTACCACTATCCCTAGGGCCCCTGGGCTGGGACCCGGAATAGAGGGCGGGCCCGGGTCCCTCCCTCTCCACTACCCTTCTCTGGGTTACTAGTGGGACAGTAGATACCCTAGTTCAGGGGCAGGAAACTGTGCCCTGAACCACCCCCCTCTCCCCCAAGAAGAGGAAGCGTGGGACCCATCATAATCTTACCTGCAATTTGCCACAGTATTAAGTGACCCTAATTGATTTCATGATCCTTGGAAACCGAGAATCAAGTATAATCTCCAAATCTTAATTGTTACACAGACAAACATTTGTTTATCTGTTAACCACATTGTCTAATGAGAAGAGGACTTGGGATAACCTCTTCTTAAGAGGTTCTCTACATTTCTGGTTAGAGGACTCTGTACCCTGTCTATAAATATTCTTAACATTCTAACCCAATGGACCAAGTATTATTTCAGCACACTAATTGGTTTATAATCCCTGCGAAAAGAAAAGGAGTACTTGTGGCACCTTAGAGACTATTTTGTTAATCTCTAAGGTGCCACAAGTACTCCTTTTCTTTTTTGCGAATACAGACTAACACGGCTGCTACTCTGAAACCCCTGCTAAGTATCAGCCATATCATTCCTAACTGCCATAGGCTAGTATCATCATTAGCTGAGTGACAATCTCCTAGAGCATTTTGATTCTTTAATCTCCATACTCCCCCAGGACTGCAGGCCTATTAAGGGTCAAAGCTCCCTCTTTAATTCCTTTCTTATCCTGTACCTCTGTGTAGAAAAGCAGGGGAAAGGTAGTGACACAAAGGAAATAGAAGACCATGTCTCCCTAAGGGGGAATAGCAAGAATCAGATTATAGGAAATTGCAAATAATGGAGAAAAAAAGGGGTCCTGATCTTCATCTCAGTTGATTTCAAAGAGTCAGTATGTGATCTCACATTAATGTAAGTCAATATTACACCACTGAAGTCAATAAAGTATTGCAGTGTCAATGAGTTCAGAATTTGGCCAAGATTCTTCTTCTTAATATTTATTATTTGCACTAAGGTAGCACTAAAAGACCCTAGTCAAGATTAGGAACCTATGGCAATGGGTAGTGTACAAATGCGTGGCAAGACATGGTACCTGCTTTGAAGAGCTGAATACAAAATGCCCTGATTCAGCAAAGTACCTAAGCACGTGAGTAACTTTAAGCCATAATTTGTCCCATTTAATCTGACAACACTCTCCCTATTCCATCTGGAAGTCAATAGGACTACTTAAATACCTTGCTAAATAAGGCCCTAAAATAGGACACAGAAAAATAGTGGGAGAAAGGGAAACCCTGTAGAAGCAAAGAGATCATAGTGGTGGCTGGTAATCAAGTTGGTTTCACAGTTATGTATTTTTGTATGTTGGGGGATGTGTCCTAGGGCATGATGTGAGTTGAGGGGAGGAAGGGGACGAGTTAAAAGAAGCAAGGGATTGGAAATGAAATGAACAGAGTGAGGGATACTGAAAGGGGAGACGGGAGAAGAAACACAAGGAAAAAGGATGGAAGGAATGCTGGTAAGAAGCATGGTGAGGGAGGGTCATAATAGGAGTGTAGATCTATATGACAGAGAGTGGGAGGAGGGCAGAGTGAATCAAAAATGCATCCTGGAGTATAAACTCAAAAATCCAGAGTGCAAAGGAATAGGAAGGTGCTAGTGCTAAGCCTACGAGCCTGTCTGGCTTTAAGGGCTTGCTCGGTCCCTATGAGTTCTTGCTTTTCCTTTCTGTGAGCTTACAAGAGCCTCTCTGTCACTTCAAATACAGAGTACTGACTTTGGGATTGCTGAGGCTTCAGTATAGCCAACCACCATCCATTTGCACTTTTTGTGCCCAAGTGTCTTAATTGGCACGTATGACTTTTTTACTGCCAAACCCAAATACTTTAAAAAAAATAAAGTCTGGCATCAAAAAATTTGAGATTGCATAATAAAGTTGAGTTCTTTTTACTTGGCTTCTTTCCCTTTAGGGTTCATGTTTTCAGGCTGTTCACTTCATTGTAAAGGCTAGACTCTGTTTGTTTGTTTTTTAAATTAAAGATCTTTTATCACAATCACTCATTTCCTAGGGCTTTATGAAAAACATGAAATATAAACAAGACTTATGATAAAGTTGCAAGAGTTGGAAAAAAGTGATACTTTGACTAGCGGGAGACAGCTTCTCATGAAAACATATCCAACTTTACTGTTGTTTGTCTCCCTCCCCATTTCTCTGTTTTGTCGCCTCTTAAAATTCTAGACTCTGAGCTCCCAGTAGCAAAGGCCATTCATGTTTTACTTCTTTGTTTAGTGCCTGCTATAATGGAGTCCTGATCTCAGATTGTGTACTCCAGGTGCTACAGCAACAGATCTAACAAACAATGTCTATAGTATGTATAACAGATTTTAGAGCTATCCTATGTACAAACAAGATATATATACAAAAGTCAAAATTCTTCAAATGTGTGTTCTCACTGAAAATGTCCTTTTATCAAAAAATAGTTCTTGAAAAACTGGAGTTTAAGTACTTTCTGTTTTTTCTAAGATTTTTCACATAATTTTGTTTTTCACTTAAGAGTTTTTGAAATTTTCCATATTCCGAAAGCCATTTTTACCAAACATAACACGTCACCCATTGAGATAATGGCATTAATAAAAATGTTGATCAAAAAGTTTCACAAAAACAAAAAAGTCTATTTTGAATCCTGTGAAAGAACTCTACATTCTGAAAATGTTTGATTTTTTTTTTGCCAGCTCTAATTTTAATAGTTGGACTTTTGACAGGTGAAACCTGATAGCTAACAAAGTTAGCACTAGTGTTCAGACAGAGAGAGGATTACCCTTTTTAAAATTTTCCTGAGATAAGGGAAACCTAACTAGACAAGAATTCTTATGCACATTGAATCTCTCAAACCCAAAAGGTAAAAAGAATTGTCTTGATACTGACAATACCCTCATTATGCCACTTGGAAAGTTTTCCAGACAGAACCTCTCATGGAACTTACATTGCTAGGCTGGATTCTTTGCCCTATTTAAAAAAAATTAAAATCCTGCATTTTAAATGGTGTTATAAATCTCTATCATGAACAAAGATGTAGGGAAAGTGCAATTTCCTATCACTGGTCACAATCCTAACCTCACTGAAATCTGTAAATTATTGACAAGCTACTAGAAATCCAGTTTTTGACACACTTTGTTCTTTAATTTTGATATTGACACTTTCTTTTCTAGGTCAGTCAGTCACCTGTTTCTGGGTGATTCTTTGTCAACTTTCAGGTCTCTTCTTTCCACTGTTTCTAGACAGGAGGAGAATTCTCCTCTTTTGGAAAGATTCCACTTCCAATGAAATACGTGAACTGTAGAGTCAAGAAATCCAACACTGGCCACAGATCGCAGATAGTAAAAATAATAAGCACAGAGCAGAGGGAGCAGTCTCTTATGTGTACCTGGATCTCTGAACAGGTAGCCTTTGAGCATGCTCCAAATAGAGTCTACACACTATATGAAAAGTCAAGCTTAGCTTTTTCCTGTGTTTGGCTTTACTGTTAACTAACAATATTAACAGAACATAAACCTCAGTCTGATCTTCCTTCCCAAACCTAATGGTTTCAATAGTTTCTTTCAGGACCTCCCTGTCTCACACTATTTCCCTCTGACCAAATGGCCACACCAGCCTCTCATATTATTAACAACTTGCCACAATGAGTCAGCAGAAATTTACCAAGTAGCTTTCCACGGGGTTCTCACTCTAGCTAACACGATGGGTCTACAGAAGCACTGTGCATCCCTCGGAGACACTGGCATCATCTTATTGGGTTTCTCACTCGGTATTTTATTTTATCTCTTTGCCCCACATAATTTTGAAGGTCTCCTGTAGTCTCTAAGATGCCACCGGTACTCCTTTTCTTTTTGTTTCTTACATACTGTATTTCCTGAAGCTTCTTGCTTTGTGTGCTGTATTTGTTGCTCAAGTTATTCCAAGGAACTTATTTGAGTTAGTTAAAAATTTCCCACTGTATTCGTTATTTTAACAAGTAATATTAATGAACATGGCCAAAGTAGTGAGCGGTTTAAATAAAATTATCAACAGTGAAGGGAGAAGGGTCTGTTCACTGATAAATACTGCCTCTCTTGTGGTTGAAATTTTAGCTTTCAGATCAGAGGGGAAATCATGCTCAAAAGTCAGTAGCAGAGCAATAAACTACTTGTTCTAATGCCCACAATCACACAGCCGCAGCAATACCCTACCACTATAGAAAAGGATCAGCAAGCACAAGACTTTATTTCCTCGAGTCATGCTGAGAATCTCTGCAATTTGTGGCTATGGTTTCTAGCCCTTCACATTTACTTTCTAATCTGAAATCATATCCTCCCTGTCAGAACATGCCTGGGGGCAAGCCACTTATGGGAAGAAAAAAAAAAACGCTTGAATCTCAGTGTGTCTAGTCTGAGTCATAACATCAGCCACAATGAGCTTCTACCGCCAAACACAGGAGTGCTCTTTTGTACAGTCCCTCTCATGGAGTGAAAAATCCAAAAGGAAGCAATTCAAGAGACTGAGCGTAACTGAACCATTTAAGTGCCCTCTGACCATCAGTGTAATGATCAGCCAGCAATGCCAAAATTAATCTTCCACCACTTCTTGGTGTTTCTGTACAAGATACAAGGACTAGCTTTTTTTTTTTGCCCCTCCAAAAAAGGTATTCAAATGTATACACCCGGATTATTTCAAATAATTCAAATGCTTCCAAATCTGTTTTCTTCATTTTTGTTTGTTTTCCTTTCAGTCACGTAGAAAGCTACCAGTACTCAGATTACTTTCAAGAAAGCTAAGCTAATATCATATGCAGGACCCTGAGGCAAAAGCCAAGCCACTGCGCAAAACAATCTGGAAAATATATATCAACTAAATTGGGCTAAATTCACATAAGGATTTAGGCACCTAAATCCCAGAATCAGGCCCCAGTGAGAGTCACAAAACCCCAGCTCAGCTGCAACCAAACCAGTTGGTGCCCAAATTCACTCAGTGCCTAAATTTGTGCTAAAAAGATTCCATGAGTGCTTACATTTCTTCCTCTGAGCAGATCTCCAGAAGCCTAAGCCTCAGAGTTAGGGTTGCCAGGTGTCCAATTTTTGACCAGAACGCTCGGTGCCCTCTCCCGCATCCCCAAACCCGCTCATCCCCAGTCCCACCCCAGAGCCCTCACCCCCAGCCAAAGCCCTCACCCCCCTCCCACTCCCCAACCCGGTGAAAGTAAGTGAGGTGGGGAAGAGCGAGGGAGGGAGGGGGGATGGAGCGAAAGGGGGTGGGGTCTCACAGAAGGGGCAGGGCAGAGGTGTTTGGTTTTATGTGATTAGAAAGTTGGCAACCCTACTCAGAGCACAAAAAAACAAAGGGACAAGCCTCTGCCTAACTTGCCCAGGAGGCCTAATCTGGCAAGCATGCTCGGATCTCACCTACCAGCTCAAGCCCGTGTAGGTGAGCTTACATAACAGGAAGACAAGGCAGCTTCCCCTCATAACTTTTAGGGCAGTAGTTAAGCTGTTCACCTGGGATGTGGGAGCCCCCCAGTGTTCAAGTTCCTCTTCCACCTGAGTGGAAGAAGGGATTTCAACAGGGTTCTGCCACCTCTCAGGTGAATGCCCTAGCCACTGATCTGTAGGATATTTTGGTATGGGTGTTGGCTTCCTCCATCCCTTCTGTGAAGATGTTGCACTGTGACTAAATATGAAAGCATCATGGGGGAAGAGAGGGAGACAGACTCTGTAGCCTGGTACTTAGAGCACTCAGCTGGGAGACCCAGAATCCAGTCCCCATGCTCCATTTTTTTAAAAATTATTTAGCCACAGTGGAATAGCTAGGAGAGAGAGAGGATACTCCACAATCAAATATCTTATAGTGCAGGGGTTAGGACACCCACCAGAGAGGTAGCAGATCCCTGTTCAAATCCCTTCTCTTGCTCAGATGGAAGGGGGATTTGAACCAGGTGTCTCCCTCCTCCTGCTCAGATGGAAGGGGGATTTGAACCAGGTGGCTCCCTCCTCCCAGGGGAGTACCCTAAACGCTGCTCATGAGGGAGATCCCTAACTGCTCACCTCCCACTAGTTTTTGTAAAAACTGCAGTTGCCCTAATGCCAAGAGAAGGTTTTTCAGCCCAAGCACTAGGGATCCCTGCAGTCTGGACTCAGCGGTGAGGCTTAGCACACCCCCTCAGCTTACATCTCCCATTTATCACCTTAGTCAGGGAGGCTCCTAGAGTGCTGGCTTTTGTGAATCCCATTCGGAGGCACCGTCTCACCAGATTCATTCAACAAGGAGCCTAGGCACCTAACTCAGGCTTTGTGATGCTCAATGTCACCGTGCCAAAATCTCTTTAGTAATCAAGCCCTATGTGTTGCTTCTTTTTTCCCCCAGCTACTTTTCTTTTGATTGGAACTAAACTATTTCCCGGAAGAGCCACACACATGTAATTGTTAAGCTTCTTAAAAATATTAATCTAATATAGAAATTGCTGTATTTTAATAGGTCCGTGGTCCAGCTAATCCAGTATCCTGTCTGTAATGGTGGTCATTACTAGCTGCTTCAGAGGAAAGTGTAAGAAACCTTGCAGGAGGCAGTTATGGAATAATCTGCCAGAAGGAAATTTGTTCCCAAACCCCATTAGGTAGAGGTTGATTTATGATCTAAAGAATGAGAATTTTAGAGGACTGTATTAGATTCCCTTAACTATTTTCAATTGTATATAGGGTCAGAAGAACCTACAAGACTCAATGGCTCAAAGCCACTGTTTCTATCATTGAAATTTCTTAAATTTCACCTTCAGAAATATCTGTCAAACTTTTATTACATTTTGAACATATTCTTGGCAATTGTATGAACCATTGCATTTTATTTCTAAAAGATTGAATTCTCCCAACAATATTGGGTCCCTGGAAAGTTGTCAGTGTAGCAGCAGCAGCAGCACTGATTTTATTGTTTTTAAACAGCAAAACCTATATTTTAATGTAAAAGTATCAGCTCAGTGCTGATGGTCCAGAAAGCAAACAAGCTAATAGGCTGCTTGAAGAAAGGGTTAAAGAAGAATAAAAATTATTATGGTATTATATGTACTAATGATAGGTCCTCACTTGGAATACTAAGTTCAGCTGTGTTCACCTAACCAACATAATGATAGAGTAGAAATAGAAAAGGACTAGAGAAGGATGGCAAAACATGACAGTATGCAAAAATTTCTGTAAGAGGCAAACAATAGGATTAGGACCAGTAGTTTAGAAAGAAAAGCCTTAAAGAAGTCCCAGGATTGAGCAATATAAAATAATGAATGGTATAGACAAGGTCACATGGGAACTCTGTTTACGCAGTGAAATTAGAAGATAGCAAATTTTATGTGGGAAAATAAATTCACACTAATTAACCACTGCACTCACTGCCACAAAACACTACTGAGACGAAACACAAACAATTCAAAAGGAATTAGAGCTTTATATGGATAATCAAAATACCCTCACTTGCTAGGATAAAAACGTGAAAGAGTTATAACCCGCGTGTTTCATAAGCCAAACACTAAGGACATAAGCCAGCAGCTAAGTGGTTGGAGTTAAAGCAAACTTCCTCCATAAGCATGTTATTGTATGACTGTCCATTATGGGGGCATTACACTGTCTTTGAATCACCTGGTATTGGTTACTATCAGAAACAGGACACTGGGTTAGATGGTCCCTTATTCAGATCCGTTATGGTAATTCCTACCTCTACATTCCCAAAGCACTTCACAGTGTAATGAGTTTAAAAACGGGGAGTGCAGCTTTGTGCTAAGCAACCTCTTTCACACAGGTTTAGATGCTGTAATCCATCAGAGAAAGGATATTGGCCAAATCATTCTATACACTTCAAAAAGTACTGTAGGATTAAAGCTCTGCTTGGGCCGAATTTTAAAGCCCGGCCCACACCCAAACCCAACCCAACCACCCCTGACCTCAGCCTGAGAGGAGCAAGACGTTTTCAGACTCACCCCAAACCAGAGTCAACATTGCCGCCGTCACCTCATCCATGGGGCTCAGCCTGATGGAAGCTTCATATTCCCCATGCCCCTTGACCATGATCAGTCTCCAGTCAGTGGGGTCACTGCAGGAACTTCTGCATGCCCCACGCCCACCAGCCACTGCCTTGTCGTGCTGTGAGAGTGAGAGGGGCTGTGACTCTTTGTCACTCTGCAGCACACTCTCTTTGTGGCACAAGCCAGCAGAAGCAGGGCAGCCACTGCTGTACAGACCTCAAAGGCAGGAGGAGATGGAGCTCAGAGACAACCCATCCCCCAGAGAGCTGGGTTGTTTTCAGACCCAATCCCGACCCTTGCAGTCAGTTCCCATAAGGTTCCAGTTGGGTTGCAAGGTTCCACATGGGATATTTACCAGCCAGCTGATCAGATACCAGACATGGCCAGGAATGTTTGTCATAATGTTTCTTCCACAAAACAACCTAACAACATACCACTCCTGTAATAATGCAATAAAGTGTCATCATCATGAGCCCAAGTTCTAGCATGGTACTGAAAGCTACCACCTTCTGGTCAAGAGCTGCCAACCAATACGTTTATATTCATGCCAACATCACGCATATTATTTGCCTCTTCTATGTATACCAAGTATATTCAATGTCCTACTTAGTCACAAATGTTCTAATACATTATATGCCATGTTTGGTAGCCAATTCACACAAAACATGTAACTTATTTCCACAGTAAAGATCCTGCAGTAACTCCATCTTTAAAACCAAAAAGCTTTCATGTAAGAAATATCACAAGTCAGCCAAACATAGTATTTGCTATGTTTTAGGTTTATGAAAGATTCTAGTTATTTTTCTCTCTCTAGCTGCTATAAGAATAAGTAGGCAATAATGCTCACCTTCACTGAAGAAAAAATGTACGGGGAAAAAAATTCTAGAGTATCCATGTCCACAATTTGGGGAGGAGAACTTTTACAGTACAAGCCCTGATAAAGTGATACAGCTTTCTTAAAGGATTTAATGGGCAACTGCCTGTGTGGAAAAAGTACAAGGACTGAACCAGTAACTAGCTCTGTACCTTGCATCTTCACCCAAGCGTTTTCTTTTCTTACAATCTGGTTTCCAAACACAGAAGCATCTCTGTAGCAATTTTAAAATAACGATCACCCATCTGAGGCTATCATGACCTGAAGCACAGTTGTGCTTCTGCGAAAAACAAATCAAGGTTTCACTGTTCATGTGAAATTATTTCATAATAGGAGCTGGACAAACATATGCCACAGAGCAAACTGACAAAACAGTTTCCTTTCTGGGTTCTACAACAATTCATTCTTCGTGACTTCAAGAAGTCACATTCTGAAGAAAAAAAATCAGGAAGAAGTTGCAATATTTCATGGTACATAGCATTTCTGTCGATGAAATGAAACATCAGAATCAGCAATGGCAGGCCACAGCAGAAAAAGCAACATGTGACAGATTCCAGGCAATGTGTGTCATGCCCTTCAGTTCTGGTTCACGGAGGGGTATGTCACATCCCACGTTATGAAGCAACCTTCCCTTTACATTATGTGCAAGCAATTTTGATTCAGCTGCCTTCTCTCATGCATGGAAGAATCCAGAAGTTAAACAATGTGAAAATATGGTTTTGCATAGGATTCTTTTCAGAAGTTTGTCAAACTGGGATAGGGTCCATCGTCATTAACAAAGGGTAGGGTCTAAAATTGCCCTGGTGCTTTTACTTAGCATGAAACAGGCAATTCAGGCTTCCCCCAACACTCTTGCCTTTACCCAAAACTAGTTTTTCCAAAACGACTATTTTCCATACAACAGTGACAGAAGGTGCAGTTACAGCAGCCAGTTTCTACCTCCCTTTTTTCCCCCTCTTCTCCTTTTCCTGTCCTCTCCCTTTCCACTGCTCTAACCCCATTGGTCATCTCTAACTCCTCCCACCACCATTTACATCCTCTTACCCCAGCTGTTCTGTCATCCTCCTTGGGGTTCTTCTAGCAGTAAATACTAACTGCAGAAGCTCTTAAATCTGACAGCTAGAAGCACTAGCAATTGCAAGGAGAACAATCACCAGATATTTGGTCACACCATGAGGCTGTATATGAAAGCTGATGCTAGTAGAGTATCATACTTTTATAAGCACTCACCATTGGCCTAAGGACTCCTATTAGTATCAATCGTGAAACTCCTAAGGACTTGAATGAGAACTGAGTTAGGCCAACAGTCAGCACTTTAAAAATATCAGCCTCAAACTGCTCTTAGCATGAAACACTAATAGCACTTGTGAAATTTAACAGAAGTAGCAACACTCAGTGATTCTGAAAGGAAAGTACATCATCCTCTCCCAAAGGGATAAAACATTAGGATATGAAGGATACAAATTGTGGAACCAGGGTCTAGTCCCACATCCTGAAATGAACTTGACTTACACCACTTATTTTTACTGGAGTTATAGTTCATTTATTGACACTGTACCTGACCCAGACAGAAAAAGAAACAAAACACTTGAACATGAACAGATGAGTTTAATGCATTAAATTTTAGTTTGTGTACCTAAAATGCTCCAGGAACCATCCCCTTTCTCAGGTAAATTTTGAGTTTTGGGTTGAAAGATGCATAAAACTCTAAATGGCCAAACCTTGCTATGAACTAAACATTAAAGGAGTTCACATGTGCATTGTTTATTCCAGTACACGCATGGTATAAATAATGGAAGAGGAAAGAAATAGTCCTTTCCATTGTAGTATTTGTATAAGGCTAAAATATTTGGTCATACCATGCCCCGTTACAAGCATGTTTAGTGTACATTTTGGAGGAAGGCAGGATCCTAGTAGAGTGGGCTGTTTTTTTTAAATTTAGGCTGTCACTTGCCTTGTGAATATACAGATATTTCAAAACATTTTGATACAGAAGGTCAGTCCTCAGAGGAGAGCTGAACTCTTGATGTTTGTTCTCTTCCCCACCCCCTACCCCCATCTAATACATCCACACATATTTATAATACACAGAGAATTAAATTTTCATCTTGATGTGCAGTTGGAATTACATGAGGTTTCACTGCATAGTAATGATGAAGCAGACTGAAATACTGATGATGAAAACTGGCTGTGCCAATAAGATAATTAGATATAAGGCTTATATGCTTTCACTAACGTAAATCAGAGAGATCCCTTGGACTAAAGTGGGTGCAGGACTGGACTTTACATTTTTTGTTTTGTTTTGGGTGAGTGCCAGTATATTCTGTAGTTATGCTTCTTTATTAAAACTATGTGCTGTTATAGAACTCAAATTGATTTTGATTTCCAGCAGTTCACTAGGATGTAACAGGAAATGAAGCTCAACATTCCAATTACAGTGCCTCCCAGCAGGTGCGCTCGGTTTGGAGTAGGCATTACCATAAAAGCACCTTCCAGCAGGGCATGTAGCATATTATCCAGAAATAAACAAATAGTATAATCAGGGATAATCCAATCCCAGATTTAGGTAAAAGTCTGAGTGAAAACTGGATGAGCTATAGCTCACAAAAGCTTATGCTCAAATAAATTTGTTAGTCTCTAAGGTGCCACAAGTCCTCCTTTTCTTTTTGAGAATACAGACTAACACAGCTGCTACTCTGAAACCTGAGTGAAAACTGACTCAGTCAGTAGATGGAAATGTGTGTTTGCCACAAATGTAGTAAAGCCTCCATTTGTTGAGCTCCTGTTGATTTCAGTGGGAGTCCTGTGAATACTGGGATGGGTCCTGGCTTTGTAATATATATGGGAGAGCGATTTAATCGCAACCATTTTTATGGGTCACCCAACAGCAGTGTAGTTACTCATCTGACTCAGTAAAAAACTGCACATTAAAAAAAAAGTGAATATTTTCTTTTCAGTTGGAATAGGATGCCAGTTTAAACCAAAATAAAACAGACACAACAAGTATTTTTTTAAAGTCGGTCTACAATAAGAATTCAAATACAGAATGAACAAAATGCTTTAGATGTCATGAGACTAACGTAGTATCCATGATACAAGTGGGCAGATCTCCAAATGGCGTAGATCAGTGCAACTCAATCAACTTAAATGGTGCTATGTGATTTATACCACCTGAGGGTCTGGACCACTATGTTTATTTTTCAAACTGCTCAGGCTGTAAGTTATATTTTGTCACTGGTCTTGGGTGGAAGTCCTAACCTAAGTGATAATGGAAGTTTGGCTATTGACTCAATAAAACCAAGCTTTCACCCTTAAGGTACATGTACACTGGAAAAAAAGGACCCAGGGCTCAGCCGTGGCTGGGCTTGTTCAGCCAACTCAGGCTCACAGAGCTTGGGCTGAAGGGTTAAAAATTGCCATGTAGATGTTTGGGCTCAGGCTGGAGCCCAAGCTCTGGAACCCTGCCCCATTGTGGTTTCCCAAGTCCAAATGTTTATGCAGCAATTTTACAGCCTCTCAGCCCAAGCCTGAGCCAGCTGTGGGGGTTTAATTGCACTATAGTTGTACCTTCAGTTTCCATGTGTAATACAAGTATTGAAAGAAGTCATATAGATAAGCCACTGTTACATTATGCCTACCATGCTTACTATTTCCACAACTCCATCTCCTAGTGGTGCTGGAACTAGGGGCACCGCCACACCTTTTGTCTTGAAGTAGTAACAATAAACACATGGTTTCCATCATCAGCATCCTCACTATAAAAATTATTCCAGCACCCCTGCCATCTCCCCTAAGTGTCTGATAAAATAAACTTATTCTACATTAATATGGAACTGGGAACAAGCATCCAATTACTTCTCCTCCCCCCTGTCCAAAAACACAATTATAGTTGCAATTTAAGTGAATGACATAAGTATTATTCCCCACCACCAAATTCAGTAAACACCACAGCAGTGATGCTCCTGACAGACACTTCAGCTAGACTGACTCAGGATAAGTCACCCCAGTACAGGTAGTAGAGTATTTTCAGTAGCAGAACGTCATCTTACCAGAGAAGATCAGATGAAGCGTAGTTTGGACCATGTTCAGGTCAAAATGTAAGACTCATAAGATCATCCCCCAGTAATGGCATTTTGGAAGGACCAAATCACTACTGGAGAGAGATGAAGAAATGAAGCAGAAAGCTAAGAGAAAAGAACTAGACCCTAACTGAACAAGATACTTAAATACAGGAGTAGTCCTGATAAAAATCAAAGCAATTACTCATGTGCTCACTTACCTTGCTTCAGCAAGGTCCTAGAGAGGAGAGCAAATAAAGACCTACCAAAACATGCACTGGGAACAAGGAGGGTTGGGAGCACATCGAGCACTCTGTGTAATTGTCATGTACCTTTTAAACAGGACAGTGAACCAGAGTTATCAATAATAAATTTTTGAAGAATTTTACAGGTGTCAATTCTTATTAGCAGCAACCCACATGAAAGATTCCAAATGTAAAAGTCTGTTTTGTTAGCATTTGTAAATTAGCCATTGATTTATTCTGGACTCTCAGGGCAAACTCTCCTTACTCAGGTGAGCAGGCCAATTCTTCATTAAAGCTAACACTTTTGAGTAACTAGATATGGCAATTGCAACAACAACCCAAGGTGAAATATTTTAAGGATGCATCAGACTTGTAACAATGCAACATGCTGGAGACAAGCTGCATGATGCATTTTAAAAAGTGCTCTTTCAAGCTGTAGGAATATGTCCCAAGAGGCCAGCCATTCCTTTTCCCTCCTTCTAAAGTGCCTTGGAAGCACAACAAGCAGCATTTGAGATTACTTCTTATGTGTTAACTGGCTGAAAGTCTGACAGTGAAATGCTATCAAACTGCAGAAGTAAGAGGTGTGGGAGAGATACAGCTGGTGGGAGCAAGAAGCAGAGTGAAAGGGAGGTTGGCCCAATCCTGCAACTCTCTCAAGTAGTCTTACAAGAGTAACCTCACTGACTTTAACTGGAATTCTAGCCTGAGTAGATTGTAGGATTTGACCTGTGGAATGTGCATGCTGAGACAACTAGCTTTTAATGATCATTGCTACTTATAGGCACTTTGGGTGGGACTTTCATAAACTCCTACATTACTTAGGAGCACCAGTCCCATAGAAAACTATTGAAAGTCAAAGAGACTGGAGTCCCTAAGTCACCTAGGTGCTTTTGAAAAATCTCATCCCTGTCTTGCATTTTACCAAGACCAAATTCTTGAAGATTTGGGCTTGAACTTCCATGCTACGTGCACATCTACTTCCTACCCAAGAGACCGCCAGTGAAATGCATACCCTTAAAATGGAATCACCGTGTCCCCCAAGAGACAAAAATGTTGCCACCTCTAAGCAAGATCAATGGTTACAAATGAACTTATTCCATAAATATGTAACCCTTATGTAGCCTCCTGCTCCCAGAGGATGGAGGAAGCGCCAGCAGCAACAGAAGGGACCATCCCTAAGCAGTCAATAAAAGGCAGCTCAAAAAGGAAGCCACAGCTGCAGAGATGTGAATACCCATATAGCAGAGGAATTTCTTCCTCTTTACTATTCAGAATTCCCAGGCAGAGAGACATTGGAGGAGAGGAGAAGCAGGAGGCAGGTTGTCTGAAGAGGCCATAATAAGGCTGCAGCTCACCTTTTTCTTTCTCACAAAACTTAGGTAGAAAGAGTTATTGGGAAACTCTTCAACATTAGCCTGACTTCTGCAATTAGGGCATGTATTTGGTAGGTACCTGCCAGAAACCCCAGGGCCACAAACTCTACATTTTCTTCAGTTCTGAGCTGTTTTTACATCAAGCATCATGCCTTTCCTCCCTGGAAGGAATAAACTACCTGAAAAGAACAGTTGCTGGATTCTCATCAGGTGGAAGGAAGAGCCCAGGGACTGAGTACCAGGAAACATTCTGAAAGTTTGAGAATCCTAATGGGATGGTATCCGGGGCTGTTTTCAGCCACTGGCACCCCTTCACGGTTGAGTAGGTTGCTCCCCCTTTGTTCAGCCAATTACTATTTAATCCCATGTCTGGTTGTTCCTTATAACATCAGCCCTCTAGCAGGATCATTAATAATCTCTCACCTCTTGGGGTGGTAAAAATTCTGTTAGCTAAGGAGACTGGTAACCCTAGCAAAGGACTAACATTCTCTACCTTAAGATTAGCTTTGCCTGGAGTTCAGCTGCCTGTGTCCTTAAGGCTTTATTAACCCCTCTGCTGGGTTGGTAGGGGAACCCAGGCCCACCCCCAACTCCAGGTCCCAGCCCAGGGACCCTGTGGGAAGCTGTTGGAACTGTTTTTTCCCAATCCCTTACTGCTTTCCATCATGCCTCTCTTGTAGGCTTTCCCAGACACATTCCGTGATCCTCTTTTTCTAGAGGTCCAGTTACCTAGGCAGATTCCTGCCAGTCCATTGCTGAATGAGCCTGCTTTCTGTGGTTCTTAACCTCTCTGTCAGTCACCCCTTCCTTCCAACCTGCAGCCTTTTTATCTCCTCAGCTGTTGTAGGGCCACCAATTAGCCTCAGCTGAGGGGGCAGCTCCTCCCCCGTGTTAACCCTTTAGCAGGTGGTACAGCATGGAGTCTGTACACCTCATGACAGAAAGCAACATTCCCTTGGCTCTCAAATGAGCACTAGCCTCTCAAGGGGTGACCCATACTTGCACTGGGCAAATAACAAAAGCTAAGATTGATCAAATACTGTATTCAAAAACTTGCATGGTGTCAAGGTGCCACCGGACTCCTTGTTTTTGTATTCAAAAAGTGTCACAAAATTGTTCAAATACATGATTCAACTACTATAGTCACAAATTATTCAGCTAATTCAATAGGCTGGGAAATATGAAAGTGTCATCATTTAGCCTAAAAGTATCATGAACACAAGGAAATTCACATGAACAACAGTGTTGTCACCGTACTACTCGCAGACCTAAAAACAGCTTCTAAACTAAAGCCTTGGTGATTCTGTCTGCATCCATGCAAAATCCTAGTGACTTCCCTGAAGCTTTACGAGGGCCCTGATGGATGGAACAGCTTGCAAGATCGGGACCTGAGTTATGCTGATTTATATTAGCACAACTAACACTGTATAATGATATAAACAGTAATGCTGATCTGGTAGAGACCATTTATAATGTATGGCTTCCCCCCCATCCCTCCCCAGTTTCAAACTCAATCTCCCATACTTGGGGATGGGGTGGAGAAAGAGAAACAAATATTTGGAAGCCACATCTACAGTGCAGGGCACAAAACAATCCTCAACAAATATTAAAATGCCATAAAAGTCCATTGTATTTCTAACTATGTTGAATGTTTAGTAGTATTACCCAAAGGAAGCAAGGGAAACCAATTGGAGACCTTGGGTCAGCACCATTTTTTACCATGCACATTCACCTAACATACACAGGCAATTACTGCCACTGCATACATAAATGAGGCATTTGTGCATGCAAATGGTCTACGTAAGTGCATGCACAAATCAGATGCAAAAAAGAGCAAGCAAAAATTATTTTTGTCTTTGGGCCACAGTTTCATGGGAGAAAAATAAAAAACAAATCAAACCTTAAAATGATGCTCAGATGTCAGACAGCACTAGCATTAAGTCAGAAATGTTTGTAATGGGCTTTTCCTAGAATGTAAGTAATACTTTTTTCTAAATAAGTGTCAGGAATCAGGGCCTGCAGCAGAGCCAGTCTCACAGCAACCTAAGGAGTGCAGCAGGTTGCCTGATTGGATGCACTGCCAGATTGGTTGGGAGACTCAGCAGACCAGCTCTCAAGCTGCAGTTCAGCAACTACTCAAAGCATTTGCCTATGGCTATGACAATTCCTCTGCCTGTTTGTTCCCAGCCCCGCTCCAGTTTTGCCTCCCTCCAGGTAACCTGGTTCTGACCACAGGCTCAGATTCTTGTCTCTGGCTGGGACCCTTGGCTCTGGCCTCTGATTCCTGGCTACTAATGCCTGCTCCAACCAGCAGGTACAACTATCCATGTCCCAGTAATTGACAATAAGGCTAAATGCCTTAAGTGGTATTGTACCTTCCTTTACTACTTTAGGTTACTGGGGCTATTCTTAATTCCTTAGGGGAATGCATAAAAAAAGCATTGCTCTTTGGTTGTCACAAAATGATACATTAGGTGTTATGTGCCATCTCTGTTAGTAGGCCAGATTCCATTACTGCACCCAGCCCATTTGGCTGCATCAGGTTCTTGACAAGGACATCAAATGTATAACTTTGTGCTTGGTCCATGATAGGAATTGTTCCAGGGATGGGGAGATAACAGATACAAAGGAACAGACAGCAGTTCGTACATAAACAAGGAATGCTCTGCAGATGGGACTGCCATGTTTTGAGGGGATTTTTCCCCCTTAACAACAAAGATAAGGAGCTTTAATGAGCTAAAAATATCCATATCCATCCACATAAGACTACTATGATCTGGGGTCTTGTAATTTTTCACTGGTTTGGGGCTTTAAGTTGTTACAGCAACGGGTTGTTTTTTGTGATTATTTTTTAACAGCCGTTTTATTTTGCAGAGTTTAGATCTGTCAGTCTACATTTGAAATTCCCACTGACCTTGAGGGGAGAGCTAACAGTAGAATGATGCCAGGATCCAGTCCAAAGTTTCTTGCTATGCATACACCTAGGTTGTTTGGAAACATGACCACGTGTTCCTAGTTTGTAATACACTCTTGCAAGAATAGTTTTATTAACTCTTATTTACACACTCTGGGGTCAGATTCTGGTTCATCATGGAAGTGGACTCAAAACAAGTAGATATTAATGTTATTATATATATTGTGAAAGTATCTATGATCTGCAGTCATGGACAAGGACCCCATTGTGCTAGGTGCTGTAAAAACCTCAGAACAAAAGTCAACCCTTGCCCCTAAAAGCTTTCAATCCAAGCAAAAGCAACATTATTGTAGCCACCATCATCCCTGACTCTCACCTCAATACCCCCCTACATGGATTATTTTTACTAGGAGCAAGAATGATCAGCAGGGGTGCTCAGAACCCACAGTGATAACAGCGACATAAGTACACAGATAGTGGGGATGTGCAATTCATGTTGAGATCAATGGACACATACTCACACAGATATGAGCACTACCATTCTAAATCGCTAAGCTCCACCCTGGAAAATCTCTCCATGATTCCAGTCAGAGGCCACACGTGGAGAGATCTCTCTACAGCTTTTGATTTTAGCCTGAATCTGAACAGAAAGTGTCTGCCCGGCATTCTACCCTGTACCATGTGGTTTTGGCATTGTTGATAAATTGAATAGTCAATTGCTTGACCATACCTTAGTTCATTATGAAATATATTCAAGAGACCAAATAATATCAGTCAGGTTTATTGCTATAAGATTATAATAATATAGTACATGAAAAAGGTTCAATACAATACCAGTCTCCAGGACGCTGTCTCATAAGCAGCGTTGTTACATTTGCCTTACACAGAAGGTGTGCCCTCAAAGTTACATCCCTAAAGTCATCTTTTTATATCCAACTTGTTCACAAGGAAAAGATGTGTGACATCTGAAACTAAACTCAACCAATCAGCTTTCCACCTTGTTTCTGTGGTACCACAATGTGCCCCTTATCTCTTTGTTATGAACAAATACATTCCTAGTACCAAGGGGCATGAGGACACCTCCAAGGTTTGTACCAGGGTAAACTATGCATATATATTGGCCTTTTCCTTTGGGACGTTCAAATACTGTCCTGGGAGAATAACTCCCTACCTCTTCTTGTGGGGAAAACACTATGTCCTGATCCAGACCCATTTTTCCATTTACTTAAGCCAAAAGCAACTAATGCAAACTGTTATGGGATACCTGACGTGGGTGAACATAATTGTGGGGAAAGTATAATACATTCAGTTAACTTCCAAATACTTTTATTAATAAGATGGCTTACATCTAGGTATTGGCTGACGGAGTGTGCAAAAGCACACAGACAGCCAGAATCAGGCCATATACAGAAGAACCTCAGAGTTACCGACGCCTTGGGAATGGAGGAGGTTGTTCGTAACTGAACAAAACGTGATGGTTTTTCTGTCAAAAGTTTACAACTGAGCATTGACTTAATACAGCTTTGAAACTTTATTATGCAGAAGAAAAATGCTGCTTTTAACCATCTTAATTTAAATGAAACTGTTTCCTTACCTTGTCAATTTTTTTAAAAAAACTTCACCTTTTTTATTTTGAGTAGTTTACATTTAACTCAGTACTGTACTGTATTTGGGTATTGGAGTGGGGGCAGGGGTGAAAGTAACAAAGTCTTACTGGTACAGGTCCCAGCTCCGGGCCCCTGAAAGGGGTGGGGCCTTAGGCAGAAGGGGCGGGGCTGGGGTCAGCCACCCCCAGCCAGCCCTTCAGCACTGCCCAGCCCTCACCACCCAGGGCTCCGGTAGTGATTTAAAGGGCCCGGGGCTCCGGCTGCTGCAGCTGAGCAATCTTCCCCTTTTGCCCTCCCCCTCCACCCCCCTCCCCCCCAGCAGCCCTAGGGAGGGCAAGAGGGGCAGCGATGTTAAAATCCTGCCACAACAGGACCCTACTGGCAGGGCCACCGACTGCAGGTGGGGGGAGGGAGGGGAAGAGAGACGTCAAAGTTTAATGTCGGCTGTGTACGGGCCTGTACCGGTGGCCACCTCTTACCCACCCACTTTCACCTCAGGGTATGTGTGTGCTTTTCTCTTCTGCTGCCTGATTGCATACTTCTGGTTCCAAATGAGGTACGCTGTTGACAAGTTAGTTTATAACTCTGGTGTTCATAATTCTGAGTTTCTACTGCATCAATACACATAAGGGGGCAGAAATATTTTTGTGGTGAACCCTTCACCCTGAATTTCCCCGACTTCTCTGCAATCAAAATCTGAACTGTAGTTTTACATTGAATCCTTTTTGTTCTGAATTCATAAAAGTCATTTCTGATCTATTTAAAAATGATACACAAAGCAGTTTTCTACATTCCATATGAAGCAATTATGGATCTGGAGTATAAGGCTGCATCTTGCCATTATTCCAGATGCAGGAACTCCACCTGGAATCATTGGAGTCTTGGATACCAAAAATCAAGCAAACATGGGATATTGTCTTACAGACACTCTTCAGAAATATTGGCCTAGATTCTGAGTGTTACTGAGAGGAACCATATTATAGTATTATTGTTAGATGTTGATAGGAAAGCAATTCTTTAGTTAACCATACAATACATTTTAAAAATAGGTTATATCTTGGTCACCTGCTGTAATTTAGGCTGTCTTATCTTTCTTTCTTATGTTTTATGTCTTATGTTCATCTTTCTTTCACTTTGCTGAGTCCTAAAACTGTTGTTTCCTTTGGATGAAGAATACACAAAATGCATCTTATAAAACAAATTTCTGCTACTGGGAACTGCCCAGCGAAGTTCTCCAGTTATATGAATTACAGGATGTGCCAAACTGCCCTGATATAATTCAGATAATCATCAAACTGCATGTTCCATGTTATGTTCCATTTACTCATAATGCAGTATGATGCAACTCAACATGACCTATCAGGACCTCACATTTCAAGACAGCATGACAAAAAGCATTCAGTGGATGAATTTCTTTGTTGGGATTATGCTTCCCACTGATGGTTTCCTTTCAACAGATGTCTGACTGAGAAAGGACAAATATTTAATTGCAATTTATTATAAAAAACTGAGCATATCAAATTCTGAGTTTCCAAGTAGCAATGATTTTTTTTGTCCCTTCCCTGCTTTTTCATAGACATTCTGCTAACCAGCTTCAATACTAGAGTAAGGCACATCATTGTTAGTAACATATAAGCTGAATTAGTTATGGTGAGGCTTTTGTACTGGCAAAAAATGTTCTTTAACTAAAACAGAATTTTCTAGTTTACTGGACAAATACCAGAAGAAAATTGTGGAATCATGTGGGGTTGCTAAGCAACCAATAGTTCCAGTGTCACTTGTTTGTGATCAATTCAAGTCATTCATCAGGCTCTGAAGCACCATGCTAAGGAATTCCAAAAAATTTGTTCCTTGGGAAAGCCACAGAGACTTCCTGCAACACAATAACACTTTCATTCTTAGAAGATAAACTTAGATGTTCTTTTGATGAAATGTGATATGTTAATTCATTATTCTTAACATACTACTAATGGGCAAAGCTTTAATTAACTAACTACATCATTGTAACACATGCAAGATAAAATGCAGTAATTAGTACTGCTTAAAGGAGTCACTATCCTCTCCCACTGGGAAAATGAAGAAGGAAGCTTCCTTATCATGCAAACAGTTGTCCACAAACATCACTATATGTCATTTGCAGCTAGCTTTTGTTGATTTTTTCCAGTGATATGTGATAAATTACATTTTTAATGGCAAACAAAATGGCTGCAGTCCAAACCACATTAGGTAGACCTAAAAGGCTGTGAATAATATAATCTTTCATTTAAAAGGAATGCTTATCTCTGGGTTTTCTGGAAAAAAGGGATGTACTATTATGCCTTCACTCATTAAGTTTAATTACAAATGTGGCACATTGTAATTATTATGGGCATTTACTTTCTCTATAGACAGTCAGTGAGTTAAGGATAAAACTGTAATCAAAATACACATAATTGAAAACATAGTATCCTTACTGTCTTGTTTCAGTCTCTGGTTCAGAATTCAATGCCTCACATTCTGATTATTTAAAATGTTGTACTGTATTATCAATTTCAAACAGTGAATGTAAAAGCTGTGCTTATATTTATGATAAAACTTCTACAAGACCAATTTGCTTATAATTTTTTGGTCATGGACATTTCCCAGAATTTTCATACAAATCCTGTGGTTATTTTATCTCTTGCATAAATTATTTTATTCCATGCCTTGCTCTTGTTATCATAAAGGACCTGGTTTTGTAATCAACTTACTCAGGCAAAACGCCCATTGACAACAAAAGGACCCTTGCTTGAGTAAGTAATACAGAAGCTTGGTTCACAAGCCTTTTCAATTCCATTAAAAACAATTTGCCTTTCTAAGAGCAAATCATTCAGTACTTTGAAGATACCACAAAAGGTCATATTAGGACATTAATGATATATCACATTAAAAAAATCCTCCCTAAAATGAATATTCTATATTTTTCTTTTACAAGATGGTGACTAAATTTGGAAACAAAATTTTGTTAAGTAAATAAGATCTGCATGCAAAGGATCATGGGTTATAATGTGCCAATGATCATATGAACCGCTCCAATAAAACTATGACACCAATGTTTCCAAATTTGGTCACCATCTTCTAAAATGAATATTCTATATTTTTCTTTAAGGGAGATTTTTTAAATGTATAAGTCACTATCTTTCTCTTTGAGGAGCACTAGGGGTCAATTCATACTATTTATTCAGTAGTGCTCAGTGGTGCTTATGAAGTTCTTCCAAATACCATTCCATTAACACTTCAACAATATAATTTAACTTTGTCAGATAAAATAGCACTGCACAGTCAAACAAAATGAGATCTGTCAAATCACTTGTGAAATTTCCCAATATGTATCAGATTACACTACTTCTAATTACTAGTAATAAATATATATGGCTATATATATCCATATATGAGGCTTTTTATCTATTAATGATGTATGAAAACATACTGCATTTTCAGACATGATTTTACAACTTCTCTGTCCACCTGTCTAAAACATGCCATGTCAAAAACTGGACCCAAATAATGTTAGTGATGAGCTGTGTGTGAAAAAGCAACTTCTGTTTCCTGGTGCAAAGTCTTCTGTGGGCTGTTTGTTAATTTATTCTACTACATTGCACAAAAGCCTACTGAAATTCTGCAATCAGAAAATGTAAGTGGAACCACTTATTAAATAAAACTTTGTGGTTACCAAAATTATAAACAGATGCACCTTTTGATTAATAACTTGGATTGTACAATGAGAATACCATTAAACTACCATACATCACTAATACCAATAGGTTCTTGCATTTCTCCCAACTTTTGGTGAGTCATCTACATTTTACTGCAAAAATGAATTACCACAACTTTAATAAAAGATGTTAAATATTTGTAAGAAAAAGAGATGACTATTGAAAAACGACACTTGCCCCCCGCCTCCCACAAGAATCTGAACATATATATCCCCAACGGAAACTGAAATTGAGGCTTGCAAACTTGAACTTTCACAAAGCAATGTGAATTTAGAAGAAACAATCCTAAAACTAAACAGTCACCTCAAGCTATTTGTGTTTGTGATCTTGGTTACATAGATACCAAACAGATCTTCTCTTCTTCGCCTGCTATTTCTGCTGAAAGTTTCCCCTTATCTCCCCTGCAGTGCAAACTCTCGCTGGACAACAGTTTTGCACGGTGTGTCACAGCATGCATTTAAGAAACCTGCATCAAAACTGCCTGAACAATAAGGACAGACCATCTCAAAATGCCTCGGACTCAGAAAATGCGTAAAGGACTAATTGGGGTCTTGCTCCCCAAAACAAGTGTGAGGTGACGATCTCCGTCCTAGAGGCACTGTGAAGCGAAGCCAAAGAGCAAAAAAGATTCCAAGGCCCAACTAAGACCTGCCAACCCAGCTCCCTCGCACAATTGTACTGATCTGAGGTCCCTGGGTACTTTCCAAGGCTCCACCGAGCGTTAAAGCGTTTGCATCCAGCGACTAGGCACATCCATAAAGCTACGCCGCTGTTTGGGGTTTAACTCCAGCCCCGCCGCTCTGCTCCAGGGAGCGCCGGCTTGACACACACACACACACAGGCATGAGGTTTCAGTGCAAACAGCTGCTTTCCGAGCCCTTTAAACCCCCTGCCTCAGCCGGTCTGCCTCAGCTTCCCCATCGCCTTGCTTCCCCCTCAACATCGGATCTGATGGTTCCCCTGGGCAAAGCGGCTTTTTTTTTTTTTTTTTTTTTGCCAGCATGAAACCCACTGGCCTCAACCCCCCTATCAAACCCAACCCCCACCCCACTTCCCACCTTCTACCCTCATCCAACCACACCTGTACCCGACCAGTACCTGGGCTTGCTGGTTCCAGCTCAGGGCGGGCGGGGAGGGGGGCTTGCTTTTTGGTGGTTAACGTCCCTGGCCGGGAAGAGCCCGGAGATCGCAGGGGAAAGGGAGACGCGCCCGGCTGGAGCTGCGGTTCTTGGGCAGCAGCTGCCCCGTCCCAGCGCTCCGAATTAATCGCTTCGCTTCGCCTCGCCCCCGCCGCCGCCACCAAAACAGGGGGAACGCGCTGAAAGGAAGGAGGCTCCCTCCGTGACTGGCATCAATATCTCCTTCGGGGGAGCTTCCCGGGAGCCATGGCAACGAGCCCCTGAACCTCCCAAATCTCCCCCGGCTTCACACGCACACACAGTGAAGGCGGCTGCTCCGGGGCTGGCCAAGCAGCTTGCGCTCCCCAGCACCCGCCCAACCCCGCCGGGCCGGGGAAGGCGCGGGGCGGGGCGGCAGCCTGCAGGTCCCCGGCACACGCCCCTCTACCGCCGCTGGAAGCTGTTGCCTTCCTCCCGGGAGATCGGGGGCAGCGGCAGAGCAAAAGCCAGCCCTGCAAAAAAAAAAAAAAAAAAAAAAAGGGGGGGGGCGTGTGTAGGGGGGGATGCGGGCGCGCAAATTCCTCCCTTCCACCTGAGTCAGCTGCAAGGTGGGGAGCAGTTGGCAAGGCAGCCGGACCTCCCCCCCCCCAAGCAGGTGGGGAGCTCCCACCTGATGCAGCCGCTCCCTCGGGTCGCGTCAATCCGGATCAGCGGAAGGGCAGCCCCTGGGGGGGGGGGGGAGCGATCCGCACCGCTCCCAGCCCCGGGGCGCGTGGGAAGATCGGGGGGGGGGTCTTCTCCAGCGCAGGAGCCGAGCGAGGCGGGGTTCCCCAGGCTCCAGCGGCTGGGTGGCTCTTCCCCCTCCTGGCTGAGGCTCACCCCTCTCTCCCAGCGGGCTGCAGCTAAGTGCCCGTCTCCTTCCCCAGCTGCCAGAGGGCGAGGAGCGCAGGCTGCCGTCCCAGCATGTTCACACTTTCCACTCCCTCCGCTGGAGGCTTGGGAACAGCGACTCCAAACTCCCTGGGTGCTGGAACAGTTTCTATGGGTGCTGCTGCTGCTGCTGGAGACCACCTATTGGGTGACTTATTCCTCTTCCAGCCAAGGGTGCGGCAGTACCCTCAGCACCCCTATCCCAGGGAGCGTGGCTGAGGAGGGGCACAGGGCTGGGGATGCCCCAGGACCCCTCTGATAATCAGGGGCCAAGAGTTGAAAGCTACAACCAGGGCTCTTTGGGGCCTGTGTTAAGGACCCACCCTCGGAATCCCCTGAGAAGTGGGGCCTCGGAGCCCACCAATAGAGCACTTTGGAAAGACACAGGACAAAATGGCATATTCTTGACTGCAAGTGGTTCATCCCTCTTTGGTAACTGTACCCATGGATGGCATAACTGAAAACTGCGAAGAAAAGGGGCAAAAATCAAGAAAAGGAAAATAAAGGCTGAATAGTGGGGTGGGGGAGCACCCCACTGGCAAGACCCTTCGAATAATGGACTGAAGGGCCAAGGGTGGTCATGGAGAGCCCACTATCTAAGTTAATTAAATCAATGGGACTAAATAAAACACCAGATTCTTTTCTTGCCTCTAAATCAGACCTCTCCATTTTCCACCAGAGACAGAACTTTATACCCTCCCTATACAGGGCAGGTGCGGTAAGCAATTATTACCATAGCAGATTCATTAAATTAGAGCATTCTGAAAGTTAATTAATCCCACATCATTTGAGACTCCTTACAGCATTGTTTTTCTCCACCTCCCTCAACCTTTCTTTTCCCCACCTAGCCAAATTAACTTCTTTTGAACTAATAAGCATTTGAAATCTCTGGAACATATTGAACGAGTGGAAAGGCTGGCTTTTACCTCTGTGTATTTTCCTTGAATAACCTGTTCATTCCATAGGGTAACATTGAATTTTCCCCCATATTAGGCAGGAAGGTGAAGACAAACTATCACCAATCTGTCACCCATGTTCTTAAAAGACTTTACCCAGGAAAGAGGGGAGGGGATTTTGTGAGTACTTGGATTTCTCATACAATTTCCTACTTCACTGTAACCTGGGAAATGTGACCTTTCCATTTTTCCCCCTCTGAGTTTTGTCTGATGCGATGAACAAAAATGATCATAAACACATTAAACCATAAAACCAGATTGAGTGAAGGGCTAGGACTCAAGGGGATTATTACCACTGGGGTTACAGATTTTTAAAATAGTAACAATTAGAAAGTGTTGATGTACCAGGGAACCACTGTTGTCCACCTCCTGCAAAATTGTTAGGTGAGATTATTTTTGGACAGGAAGTGAATAAAATGTCACATTAGGCTTAGGAAAAGGTGTTATAAAGCAAATGATGTAATAGGAGAGAAATTCTGCAAGCTAATAAGAAAGATGGTTGTATAATTTAATATATTTGTTCTGGATAAGGAAACTGAATGCAAAAATCTATGCTGAGTCAGTGCTATAGTTTACATTTCAATCATGTAAAATCAACCAATATACAGTCTGAATTTTCTCAATAACTGTAACTCAGCCAATTTGTGACTATAAGGTTGCTGAAATTTACAACCAGATGCAAAGGGGGGAAAACCTACCTCTGTGCAAGGGAGCTAAGTTTGGGTTGCTTGTAAAAGTCACAATATTGAATTCCTAGATTTATCTGCAGTTAGGTCCTTGCCCAAAGCCCAGCAAAGGAAACAGGAGTCTTTCTATTGAGTAAAGTGGACACTGGATCCGGCCTCCACAGCTAAATCTTAAGTCTTTTTGCTGGTTATGGGTATATTCAGTCCAAACACAGTGGAAACAAAATGTTACATTGACATGACACTGCTCTCCAAAGCAGCTGAGAACTCAGCAGTGTGTCCCCACACATTTATGCACAAGAAACCTCTGCAAACTAATGTGAATGGATCAATGGCGATACTAGTAAAGCAATTTCCTATCAGTGTTAGGGCCCTGAACGATGAACGCACTGTGAAGCCGCTCGGCTCAGTATCAGCATTGGAGTCAAAAAGCAGACTGTACCCATTACCAGCCATTTCCTCATATACACAGCAGAAGCCAAGAATGGGCTGATTCTCTGACTTCTCAGAGCTTCACTTGCATAGCTGGTTAATCTAGCCTCAGCTTTGCAGCGTTAACTCACAGTTTCACTGAGAGGATTGACTCCTTTGCTCATTTTTCTGGGTTTCAGCCTTTGTTTATCTTGCCTGTGGAAAAAAACAGATAGATAGATGTAAAACAACCAAGAATACTTCAGCTAAATAAATAATTGGCTTACAATTATAATTGTATTATAATTATACAATTATAATATGAAATATGTTGTTACTAATACTAAGATAAGACACTAGTGAAAAACTCTTCTATCTGGAGGCCACAGTTTCTTTTAGATGGGGTGTAAATAGACGTATTCCATCATCCTTCGGACTTCAGTGGATAATGAACATGAACAAATGTTACATGCACTCAAATCATTCTTAATATGGGAGGAAAACAAAGACATATGAGGAACACAAAGACAGTTCAGTAACATGGGTACTTCTAAACAGCTGGTTCCTCTCTCCATGAATTGCTTGCCTGAAAATAAAAGATGTGCTTCAAAATATTATTCATTTGGCTAGAGAGACACAGATAGGGAAATTGGCCAAATCTGTCAAATCCAGGTGCCTAAATATAGGCTCTTACATTCATACTAAACACCTACATAAAAGAAGCTTGATTTTCACAGGTGCTGATTTTTTGCCCATCTATTGCATTTTAAAAATACAGTACACATTAAATATATATTATCTTCCCAAATCAAATGCCAGAATAAAAGGTTGGGTAATTTAGCTCAGGGTTTCGCCAAAGAAACCTGGAGCTCTAGAGGGTCGAGTTATAGCTGACTTTATTTTTAAAAATAGATAGTACTTTCATGTAATAAGTTATCATTCAAAAAGGCCATTTTCAAAAGTCATATAGGAGGGTCAGAGGTTAGAACCTGGATCTTCAAGCTCCCAGTGTGAGTGCTTGGTATTTGAGACAAAAGAACAATTGGATAATGTCTTCTTTGGCAGAAGAATCATTCTGCCCATAATTGTCAATACATACACAACTGTCATGTATAGTTGTTAAGAAAGATTATGTATTTCTGAGTGCAAACAATCTCAGGAACATTTAGGTATATGAGTAGATAGGAAAACCAACAGCTGAATGCATTTTGTTACTGATCACATAGCCACAATTTGATGTAATTCCTAGAAGTATTACTCCCAAAAGCAACATTTCTGAGAAACACATAGTGGTGATGGAGAAGTTTATCGGCTGGCTTAAGTAACATCATGCCTACAAACGTTTTATGAGAATGACTTCTTTTCTGGAAATTGTATTTCAGCCCAGCATTTCAGAGTGTTGCATGAATTGCAGAATTTTGAGAGTAACCAATGAAGTGCAGTTCAATTGTAGCCATTATACCATTTCAAATGATTATTATTGCTCTTATTAAAAATATTACAGAAACACTCAAAATCTTCTAGGAAGTCTGTAAACACATACAAAGACACATCCCCTGTCCCTAAGAGCTTTTAATCTTAAAAGGAAAAGCACAGATGAAGGAACAGGGAAAGAGGTACAACATAGAGCAAAGAAAACAAGGTGATGACTGGTGCACATCTTATGAGTTCCTTTTAAAAATAAATATGTGTGCTAATATAAAGCACTCACCTTTATCTTTGAAAGGCAGAAAGTTATAAGGGTCTTGATTGGCATAGTGAAAATTACAGCAGGACATAATGAAAACTGCTTACTTCCTGCTTCAGAATAAGAACAAGGGGAAAGTCAATGAGATTAAAGGGCAGCAAATTTAAAACAAATAGTAGGACATACCATTTTACACATTTACAATCAACCGTTGGAATTCAGTCTTCAGAGGTCATTAAGTCAAATGCTGTGGCTTTTTAAAACGAGGGCATTTTTTTAAACACCAGATAATTTTATGATTGCTAATAACATTTGTAGCCATGCAAGCTAAAACAATAACGAGGGTAATCAAATCTCATGCTTCAGGGCATAAATTGATTACTTGAGGGGGGTCATGAAGGGTTTTTTTTTAACCACTGAGTACAAGATTCCACAATTGACTAGGTGCATAACAAGAGGGTTTTGCTACTGTAGATAGACCAATGATCCGATCTGTCTGACAAATCTGGTGCTCCTTCAGGGAAGCTAAGAAACTTAAATTATACTCCTGCTATTGACTTTGATTCAAAAATTTGATTTTTACTGATAGGGACACCAACAACTTGAATCTAGTCAATTTTAAAATTAATTAAAAGTAGTTTCAGGTGATACTACACCTACTTAAGTCCAGTTGCCAATTTTTTGTAATTTTACAGTCACGTTTTCCTACTTTTAAAAATGTTTAATCTCTTATGAAAAACCCACACAAAAAATAGAGGCAAAAGTTAATTAACTGATTATATAGGGGAAACAGTGAAATTGGCTAAATGAAATTGCATAAAGCATTGCACAAGGCATAAAGTTATTTATGAAAAAGAAACAATTTTTTTTGTCATCTCTTCCACTTACAGTGATTCTAGGTGTCACTTGTAACAATTGATGGCAGAAAGAAGTGTGACTTTTAAGATGATGGTATCCCTTTAATTAGAAGACATTCAAGTAAAATTCATTTTCTCAGGGAACTTGGTAATGGCACTAGAATTGTCTGTAAGGCTCTTCTCTGCATTAATGCAAAAGTCTCTGGTAATAATTTACAGTATGTTACATTACTTCCTTTTGAGGGGGGTTAAGTGAGACCTTTAACATTCTGGGGGGCAGAGGGGGGAGGTTTGTACTGAGTAATAGTGACATTCCCAACAAAACACTTCAATACGAAATTGTACGGTACAGTAACTCCACAGTATGAGTTCCAAGTACATGCATGTGTTGAAAGGGTAGACTTGCTGCCTCAGTGTAGTTAGTCCCTCCACCCTAGACTCCTTCTCTTTTTGGTGCATTGCCCAGTTATCTAGTTGGTGTTTGCCAGCTTTTAGCATGAAACTACAGAACTAAGGGTCTGAAATGGAAATACAGATTCCTGGCAACCGTGTGCCAGAACAGAGTGTGCCTATTCATATGTCTCTGAATGGGCCAAGTTCACTTTATAAAGAAAAGCCATTATGGAATAACACAAGTTGAAAACACACATACACACTCACACAATCTGAAAAAGTCTCTGTCGCCATTTTATAACTTCAGAGGAATCAGGCAGATTTTTTTCTGAAATTTAAAAGAACAAAATTACCCCAATGCTGTATCCTTATGTGATTCCATTCTGAAACCAGTTTGGACAGCTAAACTACAGACTCCCTCCTTCCTCCTCAAAAAAGCTTTCATACCCTTAAAAAAACAGCAGGGTGAATACTACCAATAGAATACAAAACCTGTAATGTGATGGCCAAGTAATACCGTCATATTGAAATCAGAACACTAAACTGATATTTTGCTAATGTGATTTATTTGCATAAATATAGTGTTAGATACAGCATTTTAGCATAATATTGGCATTTTATATTGTCTGATAGTAAGATTCTAGTTCAGAAGGCCAATTAAGTGCAGCACTTTTTCATAGGTTTCAGAGTAGCAGCCGTGTTAGTCTGTATTCGCAAAAAGAAAAGGAGTACTTGTGGCACCTTAGAGACTAACAAATTTATTAGAGCATAAGCTTTCGTGAGCTACAGCTCACTTCATCGGATGCATCCGATGAAGTGAGCTGTAGCTCACGAAAGCTTATGCTCTAATAAATTTGTTAGTCTCTAAGGTGCCACAAGTACTCCTTCACTTTTTCATAGTGATCAGGCCAGTTAGATCAGTCTGAGAACACTCCTTTCAGATCAAAATTTTACTATCATTACATGGATGAGAACAGATAATTAAAATTATAGTTCACTCACTCCTTGCTGGCTAGAATGCAAAATATCCAACATTAGCATCTGAAAGCAAAGCATAATAAATAAAGCTACAGGGCTTAAAATGCAATTTAAAATGTAAAATAATGTTAATAATACTAATATGTTGAAACAGCCAAGATGAATTAATCTACTATCCTATTCTGAAACCTCAAAAGAACATTGACGCTAATATTTCAGGGTTTCATAATATGGCAGCATGGAGAAGAATAAATATCAATTGGTAAATGCTATTGAATAATATTTTGTACCTGTAAGATTCCTGCTGAGAAATGTTGCTTATTTTAAAAGCATATATCTGACTGTTATATCTTAAACACTTTATCAGATGATGCAAGATTTGATAAAGCCCTAAGCTTAATGTCAATTATTAATATCATATGGCATTTTCAGGAGGCCTGATCCAACTTACAATGAAGTAAATGGAAAAACTCCATTGACAGTAATAGGAACGGGATCTGGCCCTAGATGAATTCCACTCTTTTTTTAAAAAGCACAACCTGGATGTAGGGAAAATGTACTTGAAAGTTAAAATACGATTCCTGTACGATAAAGATAAGAGGTGGAGTTCTGAACAGAGGTGTTCCGTTATGAAACTTACAGAATGATCTTACATTAAAATAGTATCTTTCATCATAATGAAAAGAGCTTTATAAACTGTACACACTGGAGCAAAACTGTAACATTGCTTCTTCAACCACCACAGAAAACAGTAACAGTACCTCATGACTCTGTGTAAGGAGTTCTTCACTTTCTCTCTTTTTTCTTTTATCTAACCAACACTACCAGGGAATTTTACATGATCAGAAGATAGCTAGATTCCCAGATGTGGATTAAGGCACCAGAGCTCTTAGTCTTGTGAAAAAGTGCCCGTGGATATGTCATAACCACATGAAGTCAGAACCTTGTTTAAAAGTCTTATCCAAGGCAGTATCACACTGGGGCATTAGGGCAACTATTATACCCTCAACGTTGCTTCCCTTGTAAGGGTCTTCCTTACAAGTAACGATCAGGTCAAATGATGCCTTGTGGGTGAAAACAGACAACTTCAGGTATCATGGCTACAGTCTATAATTAGTGCTCCCATTTGCAAAAAGAGAACAGAAATACTCAAACACTGATTATTACCTGGCCTTCGCAGTGATTAATAGTTTCCAAACCACCATAGTTAAAATATCCATCAATTTCTTACCATTTTTAACCATTTAATTAATAGCACTTACAAACAGCATTATATGGAGGTTGGAACCTCATGAATAAACTTGAGGTCATCATGCTGTCTCAGGAAGATCAGATGTATCTGCTGGACAGGTTTAAACTATTCCAGGAGACTGAGAACACTGTACAGGAGCACAGTGCAGGAAAAGTTGCAGGTGAAAGTGCCGTTGGAGCTGTCTTTGCTAACATTCCAAGCACAGCTGGTACTAATCCTAAAAAAAGTGATCAAGGACATTTATCGAAAAGGAATCCTGTCTTATGACATGAGTATGGCATTGATCTTACTTATAAGAAAGATAAAAAGGGGAGAGCTGTGGAGATTTACAACACATCTTCCTCCTGAACATGAAAGGTTAGACACCAGACAAAATATAAGGGACAAAACTTATTGAGGTTACTCCTATACTTATATGTGATGTCCAGGTGGGGGTTGTAAAACAAAGGCTACCAGGGTAACACATGAAAAATATTTAATGGACCAGGTACAACTGTTAGGAATTCTGGCTGAGATATTCACAGGGGCCCAAGGGGATTAGGCTTTCAACTCCGATTGAGCTTCAAGGATTTGGGTGCCTTTTTCCTTAAGGCCCTTTGAAAATCCCAGCCTCCAGCTATAGCTTCGTTTCTTGATGCTGATGAGGCCTTTGACAGGATCAAACAATATTATTCAATTTAAACGCTAAGAAAATTTGGATTCAGTCCAGTCTTTTTAATATGCGTAGAAAACTTTCCCCATTTGCATCAGTCTTAATTATTGGTATTATGATATCACCCTTGTGAATAAGACAGCAGCCAAAAATTAAAGGCATCCCCGTCAATAAACATAATTTAATATCAGTCTCTGAAAAGATATTTTCCTTCTACCAAATAATCCAGGCTCTTTAATTCCACTTTTATTAGATTCAAATGATCCATTTTCCTCTATATTTGGGATTCCTTCTAAACTGGAATAATTCATACTTAACAGATACATCCAAAAGGCCAGACTTATACCGTACAATATTCATGTCTACCCTTCTATATACACAAAGGAATTATATATTTGGGAGAAAAGGTGTAGGCACAACTTTCCACAACATGTGGGCATTACAGACAACTGATCAAGATAATTATTATTTCATTTTTCTATAGGAAATTAAACTACTTCACTGATCTCATAAGATGTGAAGAAAATAAAATAAATAAAAACAAAAAATAAAACATAGTTGTCTGGACAGATGTGATCACCTGTACCATTTAGCTTTCTGCACCTATCCTCTCACAAAGTGGCTTGATTTTTTTAAAAAACTAGCTATATCCCTGTTTGGATAAGAATAGATAGATGTTGACTGAACCATTTGGAGCTCTTGCATTCACATGTCTACTTTCCCTGACCTCCATATCTAGGATGTCAAGAACATAGCTAAATTCAATCTAGACAACTTGCTGTTAGCTACTACCTGGAACAATCCACAATTTCCAATTAAATTTCAGAACTCTTACAAAGACTACTGGGTAGATAATGATATAGAAAATAAAAGACCTATGATCTTCAGGAAACTGGCAGCCTTCAAAATCTACATAATAAGTATGAAATGTCTTTGTCATGCAGTCCAATGTATCAACAGTCATGCAAGGTTAACCACACAAGCAGGAAATCAATAGTGCACAGTAACTTGCTTTCAACTAAAGCTTTACTTTAAAAAAATATATTGGCAATCTCATGTAGTGAAGAACATGTATAAATGGCTTAGCTCTTTTCTGAGCCCTTTGAACCGTAGACTCCAGAGAAATAGGAAGAACTATGAATATATCTGACAATAACTGGGAAAACATTTAGCAAAAAGTCAGGTATATTTCCAATTCTTTACCCGGGAGATTTTCCCAAAATGCAACTCTAAATTGATATTATTGGAGCCCAGAGAAACCCCTTCAAGCTAAATTAACAAAACATAGCAAATACTGGAGAGGCTGAAAGCAACGTGCCAGACGTTGTGCCTTTGCCTGAAATTACATCTGTTAGTCCCAATACAGGTTCTGAATCTGCCAGTCAGCAATTTTTAGTGCGGTCCCACAGACATTGGTTCATGGCCCTACATTATTTCACATTTCTATCAATAATCTGGTGGAAACATAAAATCATTACGCGGAAGACACAAAGTTGGAGATGTGGTACAAAGATTGGAGAAGATGGATCACTAATCCAGAGCAATCCCGATTGCTTGGTAAACTGTGTGCAAACAAGCAATATGCATGCCGATATAGCCAAATGTAAAACCATACACCTCAGAATAAAGAATGTTGGCCGTACTTGCAGAATGGAGGACTCTATCCTAGGAAGCAAAAACTCGGAAGAAGACTTGGAGTCATTATGGGTAATCAGCTGAACATGGGCTCTGAGTGCGAAATTGCAGACAAAGGGGCTTGTGCAGTCCTTGGTTGTATAAACAGGGGAATATTGAATAGGAGTAGAGAGGTATATTGCCTCTGTATTTGGCAGGGATGCAACTGTTTCTGGAATACTGTGTCTGGTTCTGGTGTCCACAGTTCAAGACGGATGTTTAAAAAATGGAAGAAGGTTCAGAGAAAGCACATAAAAATGAGAAACACAAAGGATTGGAACACATGCCTTATACTGAAAGACTCAAGCTCAATCAACTTAGTATAACAAAGATATATAAACAGATTTTTTAAAAAATCTTGTAACTATGCAACAGCAATATTGATTTTGTATTAGAATCATAGACGATTAGGACTGGAAGAGACCTCAGGAGGTCATCTAGTTCAACCCCCTGCTCAAAGCAAGATCAATCCCAAATAAATCATCCAAGCCGGAGCTTTGTCAAGCCAGGCCTTAAAAACTTCTTCAGGATGGAGATTCCACCACCTCCCTAAGTAACCCATTCCAGTGCTTCACCATGCTCCTAGTGAAATAGTTTTTCCTAATATCCAACCTAGACATTCCCGACTGCAACTTGAGACCATTACTCCTTGTTCTGTCATCTGGTACCAGTGAGAACAGTCTAGATCCATCCTCTTTGGAACCCTCTTTCAGGTAGTTGAAAGCAGCTATCAAATCCCCCCTCACTCTTCTCTTCTGCAGACTAAATAAACCGAGTTCCTTCAGCCTCTCCTCATAAGTCATGTACCTCAGCTCTCTAATCATTTTTGTTGCCCTATGCTGGACTCCCTCCAATTTGTCCACATCCTTTCTGTAATGGGGGGCCCAAAACTGGATGCAATACTCCAGATGTGGCTTTACCAGTGCTGAATAGGTAATAATAAGAATAATCACTTCCCTCTATCTGCTGGCAATGCTCCTACTAATGCAGCCCAATATGCTATTAGCCTTCTTGGCAACAAGGGCACACTGTTGACTCATATCCAGCTTCTTGTCCACTGTAATCCCCAGGTCCCTTTCTGCAGAACTGCTGCTTAGTCAGTCGGTCCCCAGCCTGTAATAGTGCATGAGATTCTTCCATCCTAAGTGCAGGACTCTGTACTTGTCCTTGTTGAACCTCATCAGATTTCTTTTGGCCCAATCCTCCAATTTGTCTAGTCACTCTGGACCCTATCCCTACCCTCCAGTGTATCTACCTCTCCACCCAACTTAGTGTCATCCACGAATTTGCTGAGGATGCAATCCATCCCATCATCCAGATCACTAATGAAGATGTTGAACAAAATCATCCCCAGGAGAGACCCCAGGTATACTGGATACCAACTAGACATCAAGCCATGGATCACTGCCCGTTGAGCCCGATGATCTAGCCAGCTTTCTATCCACCTTATAGTCCATTCATCCAATCCATACTTCAACTTGCTGGCAGGAATACTGTGGGAGCCAATATCAAAAGCTTTGCTACTCTAAGCTCCCTACTCTCCTCCTCAACTCACCCCAAACCCAGCCCCCAAACACTTTATTTGGCTTCCCCTAGACCCCTTGCTTTCGCCCTCACAGCCCTGCCCCCTCCTGTAGCCACAGCCTTCTCTCCCCATCACTGGGCCATAATCACTTCTAGGCTGCTCACTAGGTTTGCTCACTAGTTCCATCTCCTTCCTCTGTGCTGCTGCTGCCCGGATCCCATTCCCCATGCCATTGCCTGCTGCACCAGATCAGAAGAAGTGACAGTGCAGGGGCAATGCTTCTGGGGCATGCACAGGACAAGGAGTGAAATGGGGAGAACCACCTAGACACTTCTTGTGGCCCACTGGTGGTTCAGAACCCACTATTTGATAAACACTGGGGTAAAGGGTTATTTGATCACAATCTGTAAATACCTATATGGAGAACAGAATTTTGATAATAAAAGGGTTCTTCCGTCTAGCAAAGCTATAACAAGGTCCACTGGCTCAAATTTGAAGTTAGATATATTTAGGCTAGAAATAAGGTGCACATTTTTAACAATGAGGGTAATTAACCACTGGAACAATTTACCAAGGTGGATTTTCCATCACTGGCCATTTTTAAGTTAAGATTGACAATGTTTCTAGCTCAGACAGGAATCAATTAAAAAAATTCCTATGGTCTGTGTCACGCAGGAAGTCAGACTAGATGATCACAAAGATCCCTTCTGTCCTTATAATCTATGAATCTGCAAACAAAGCAGATTCCTGTAGCACTGATTGTGGTTATAATGCAATGACCAGTATTAGAAGATATAGGTCTGAAGTATTTCTTGTGTATTCAGACTAGCTGGATGAGATGTTTTACTTTGGTGCTGGGTTTGACAATGCTCTCTGGGCTGCATGGCTGAGCTACATTCCATAGTACTTTAAAGCTATGGGGCAGATACCTAGCCTATCTAAATGATCATAGCTCCAATTAGTTCTCCTCAAAGTCAATGTAGCTATAATAATTTACACCATCTGAGGATTGCCCTATAGACTTTTCCAACAGTTTTTCTAATTTCATTGCACTCGATCTCTCAATCCTTCTGTGATCCGCTTTCTTGCTGTGCTCATCTGTATTACCCTGACAGTGCTTTTGTAAAATATATTACTGTACTGAATGGTACAATGGACTGTATACTTTTAAAATGTCTTGCTTCATTTATGAGCTAAATGTATTTTATAAGAAAAATGAATAGAGATGTAATGGCAAAAATAAAGAAATAGTACATCTACTTTCGGCTGCAAGTTCCTCTGCGAGGTATTCATTGTGATTGCTGACAAAACCAACCTCTTAAAAGGTCTGTGAACACAGCCTAGCATATGTTCTACACTTGATGAATTGCACAGATCCATCGTATGACCAATAAAGAAAGGAATCCCCATGCCAACATTCAAACTCTGGACAGGAATGCAAGAAAGCCATAACTCTGCTCTGATGACAGTGAGCACCAACAGAAAACAGGGATCTTTCCTAAAGGGAATTGTCTATAGATGGGTCTATATATACTCTCTCTCATGTAAAAAGCTGTGTGGTTACCCTTACCATTTTTTATTCCTTTTACCTTTCTTGGAATAAACATCCTTTGCTAGTATTATGTGATTCCCTTGTCACAATGTGCTTAAATATGTCAAAGAACTTTGGTTTTAATATGTGCCAGTTAGAATATTTTCAGAGCACAGATAAAATACAGAATCATTAAGTATTTTTTCCGCCCACATGATCACAACCCTTTCCAGAATAAATAAACCGCCTGCAGGGTTTGGTGGTTACATTGTCCTCCCATTTTGCAGAAAGCATCACAGTTTTTCTCCTTGCTGCAGTCAGTAGATGTAATCTTGTATATTTGTTGAAGATGGATGACTTTGTTTTCAACCCTGATTCCCAAGAGATTGGATTCAAGTGAAAATTCAGAAGCAGGGATGTTAAACGCAGCAATTGCGGTAAGCCCGAAGCCCCACAGAAACAGGTACAAGTCATTAAAAAAGAATCCTCCACAAAATAATCTGTTTATCCATGGGGGAAGGAGGGAGGGATGGAGAGACAGAGAGAGATTACAGTATATGAAATTGCAGCTGGTTTGAGTTTGTGTCCTTGTTAAAGTTTGGGTATCTACAGGTGAAGTAGCACTTCCATTTTTAAGCTAAACCAGTCACAGGTATCAACTTGAACATTTTCTGAAGATAGGGAGTCAGAATACAAGAGCTATCAACTGCAAATTAATCTGCCTGTGTGCATCAGAGTAATGGGGCTCCACACAGATGCAAGGATGGGCCATGACCCTGCAACTGCTGCATCCTGATGGACCCCTCGGAATGCACAAAACTGCACTGAAGTCAGTGCAAGATCAGCGCCTTGGCTAACATCTGGCCCTATATTTCAGACTTTTAATGCTATTCGATCTGCTAATGCCACTAATGTACTCAATAAGGGACTAGATTTACAACTGTTGCAGTGCCATGCTCATCAACTTAATCTAAACCAGGAACTGTCCACAAACATCTCTGGCATCCATCCCCTCATTAATTATTATTATTTTATTTAGTACTAATTGACAGTTTATTTGGCACTGTGTAAGACACAGAAGAAGACATGGTCCTACCCTGGAGCGCTTTCAGTCTAAAGAGAATGAGAATGGATTGCAGCTCATAGAAAGATTTTAGGCAAGCTCTGTGATAATATTATGTTTTTTATTTGTGTACATGATTCCCAGCTTGCACAGACCTACTCGTGCCAGCTGTCATCTGATAGCATGACAAAAATAATAGAGCAGCCATGAAAGGATGGACAGCGGCAAGCGGTGGCAGGGGCATGCCATCCCAGGTGCATATCCACAGGGCTCAGGCAGGTGGGTATGCAGGGCAGCTAGCCTGTGATGCTCTTGAAGCTGCCTGTGTTGTTGTAGCTACACAACTAGTTTTAGAATGCTAGCTCCAATGAAAGCTTGCATGAATCTGTCTATGTCAGCTGGAAATCAGGCCCCTTGCTCATAGTGTAGAGATTCCCTTAGAGACACAGTCCCTTCCCTAATAGCCTACAGACTAAATAAGCAAGATGGATATAGGGTGAAGTGATTTGCCCAAAAGCATACAGTAGGTTAGTGGCAGAGCAGGGAATAGAAGCCAGAAGTCCTAAGTCCCAATTCATTGGCTCATAACGTAATGTATCCCAGGCTATGAGATATAATACAAGTAAGAGATCAATTAAAATAATCAAATTTAATATAGCTACACTTTCTCTCCTCATATCCTGGAGGTAGTTTGGCTCACATATTGAATCAAATGATAGCTTTTTTTTTTTGCTGCACATAGACCCTAGTTGCTGACCATGGGAATGTTTCTGTTTACTTCAATGGCCTCTATGAGAGCAACTGAGAACAGATAGACCAAGCAACTCAAAGAATCAAGTGGGTTTTTTTACATTTCATTTTACTTTAGTTATGGTGAAATAGATTCTTGTAAATATGTATCTAATAATACAATCAGTGTGTATGTTTGTGTTTTTATGAATGTGTTGGTTGCATGTTTTATTTCATTTACATACAAATCAAGATGATACATAACCAAACACTTGTATTCAAATTCGATTTACAGATTAGTATTATTGTTGATTATTAAAATCATTTTGTTTTAAACCTTATGAATTAGCTAAAAGTTTTGTACCATACTTGTATTCTAGATAGAATGTATATATATAAATAGCAGTGAAACCAGTGTACCATACACATTTGAGTAGTTGATAATGAGTATAAAAGACGTCTCAATGCTCCTGATTTCAAATGGGAAATGGGTGAAAAAATTGTGTTTCCCACATCCTGAAGTTCAAAAAGTTTTTACTGGAAACCTCTAAGCAAGAAATGCAGTTATGAACATTCTCTTTGATTCATACAAGTTTGTATGGAATACCCTAGGGATGAAAAATGGACTAATAACCACATGGAAAAATGCCATCTGATTGGATCTATATGTTTTCTCACCAGTGAACATCCTTTGAACTTAAAATTCACCAGTAAACTGGAGCCTCAAAATGTCTGTGGATATTGAGATAGAGCAATGAGTTTGCAAAAAGCATCAACAGACACTTTCTGGACACAAAGAAATTCTAATGATGAACCACCATTGATCTACGAGTGGTCAAAACAAGGCTGATTTTGAATATTTTTGTATTTCAAGTTGAACATGTCAGAAGGCTCTTATGAGCATCAGTAATGATGAATAAAGTACTAACAATTTACACAGTCTAATAAGAGAAATAGAATGACCAAATTATAAATATCAGATGCTGTCTCCTTAAAATATCTTTGCAATGTACATTATTTCAGTACAAGCACCATGAATATTACAATATTGATACAGATTAAATAATAGTATATATTCCCTGCTATATTGGTTTACAGAAAGTATTTGGATCTGGGGATGTGCTGTTAATCTGTATTCCAACTGTAGGTCAATCTGCCATCCCCAAGAGAATGTGACCCTTAATGTCCCCAGGAAAGTATTACCTCTACCGTGCAGAAGATGACAAAGTTATCCAGAAGAAATATGAAAGGTCATACATTTCCAGTAACTGTCTGGATTGACAAACCTGCTCCTCAGCTGAGATGTATGCAGGCCATTGTGATAAGTTCTGGAATGCAACAGAGAAATTCACAAAATGTATTCAGAGTGCATGCTACTGAAAGGCAAGTGAGAGCAAAATATGGCTTGAATTGTGATGAAGTGGATAAGGAATGATTATGAGTGTTTATTTTGATTAGTTTAGTAGCTTGGATTGTGACCTCGGTAGTGAATAAGATTAATTGTTATACTAGCACCTTCTTTATCTCATGTAGGAGTGATGATGAATAATGGCTCTTAATTAGCAAAGCCCTTTTCACCTGAACTGCATAAAATGCTCTCCTCCTCCAGCAACTGCAGATTCCTAAAAGGGCAAAGTTAAGCTGGAAAAAAAAGGGGGGACTATGCCTGCTTCTCTGTCACTGGTGTAAATCAGGAATAACTCCACTGAAGTTACATCTCTGTAAAACTGTGACAAGTGCTTATGTTTGCAGCATAAATGAACACAAACCTTTTGTTTCAAGAGGGAAACAAACAGCCCTTTAAATTTGCCCAAGAACAGACCCAATTTTTCAAGTGCCAATTTACATGATTTCATTTGACACACAAAATTATTAGTTAGTTATTATTTTTATCAGTTATATTGCAGTAATGACCATAGGCCTCAGTGACCATTAGGGCTCTGTTATTCTAGGCAAATGGTGCCCAAACTTTTCCTCTCATGTCCCCCATTACCAGTAATGGAATGGGACCATGCCCCTGTCCTGCCCCAGCGAGGAGCAGAGTCACGACAGGCCAGGAGTGGAGCTGCGGATGGAGCCAGGGCCATGTCCGGGAGTAGGGCTGTGGCCAGTGGGCCGGGAGTGGAATCATGGTCTGAGACAGGGTCAGGTGGCCATGGCTGGAGACGGGGGACATGGAAGGGGGCTGAGCGCCGAGACATGGCCAGGGGCCAAGTCACGGCTGCAGCTTGAGCCTGGGAGCTGGGCCGTGGCTGGAGAAGGGGGCCGGGGTGGGAGACTGGGGCCAGGAGTGGGCCTGGAGCAGAGCTGGGAATACAATGGGGCTGGGTGATGCTCCTTCCCTGCCCGCCCCGGGGGGCTGGCCTGGGCCCTGTCATGCGCCCCGCCGCAAGCATTTCTTTGTGCTTCCCTGGTGACGGCGCACGCCCCACTGTTTGGGGACCACTGTTCTAAGCACTGTAAAGGAGTTTAGGAAAACACAGCCCTTACCCCCAAAGAGTTTCTAACCTAGAGCTTGTCTCTCTCACCAACAGAAGTTACCTCGCCCACCTTGTCTCTAATATCCTGGAACCGCCACAGCTACAACGTATATACTTTGAGAAGACAAATATCATACAAAGAGTGAGGGAAAGAGAGACAACATACAAAGGGATCAAGGTGGTGAAGACACATCACAGAGTAGCTCCAGGTCTTTTTAAAATATATTTGTTTTTCACATATTTTTTGTGTTACAAAAATATTGTACCTTTAGTGGGAGTTTCTTGGCTATTTTCTGTATGGGGATGCACTCAGGCTTTAAGAAATGAAGGGCTCACTACAGTAAGATAGAGGAGTGGTTAATGGGAGAGGGAGACTATGGAAAGAGGTAGAGCAGAAAGGAAGAAAAGAGAGGGAGATGAGAATCAGAAGCACAATAGGTGATGGGTCGGGGGTGAGGCTGGGCATCGGGAGGGTGACTGGTATAGCCACCCTCCAGTGACCACAACCTGATAAGTCTATTTTGAGGGCACTGGAGTCCACTATCAATGCCATAGCACAGCAGAGGCAGGATGAGCTGTCCAGTACATCCTGCTAATGAGCCACATACTATGTTAGTAAAATGAGAGTGCCTGTATTTCATCCTGCAGACCAATTAAATCCTCAGCCTCTCTGCAGAAACTGCTAATCAGTGTGACAATTAGTGTCAACTCTGGGGGGTGGTTTTGTTATGTGCACACTTCACCATGACAAATTGGTCTGAGAGAATGACTTCAACTCACTCCAGGCCCCGGAGAGCTATGGTTGATAAAAATCTTTCAGGGCTAGATCCTGAGGTGTGTCTTAACTCTGGGGACAACACACACACACACACACACACACACTATAGCGCAGTGGTTAGGGCACCCATCTGGGAGGTAGGAGACCCAGGATCTAATTCCTGCTTCTCCAATAATGCTTTAAGTATTTAAACAAAGTTTCAACAGGAAAGAGAGTGAGGAAGCCCTACATCTGACTATCCCATAGCCCCACAGTTAGAACACTCTACTGAGAGGTAGGAAATCCCTGTTCAAAACCTTTCTCCTGCTCTGTCTGAGAGGAAACTTGAGCTTGGGTCTTCCACATCTCAGCTGAGTGTGCTAACCACTGAACTATAAGGTGGGTGGTGGCAGCATCACCTGCTCCTGCCAGACTTAGAATGTGATCTGATCAAGTAGGGCCCCTCTTTGCATGCCTAGTGGATTGGGCCCTCCAGCTTATCAAATGCCTAACATGGGGCTTAGACAGCAGGTAGGAATCTGGTCATCTAGAGTGAGGCAGCCAGGGCACATGCCCAGAGGCAGAAACTTAGGCACTAAGGGACATTTTACCCTGAAAACCTAATATATGCCTTCACTGCAATAAAAGACCTGCAGCTGCAGGTCTCAGAGCCCACATCAACTGACCTGGGCTCATAACGTGGGGCTAAAAATAGCAGTGTAGATGTTCAGGCACAGGCTGGACTGAAACCCCATAAGGGGAGTGGTTCTCAGAGTCTGGGTTCCATCCCAAGCCCAAGTGTTCATTGTGGTGTAGACATACCTTTAGGTGTTGCATGAATTTCGGTGCCTAGGTGGGTTTGGGAGGCTAGGGGAGATTGTGGATCACAGTGGAGCCTAGGTGCGGATTTAGGTGTCTAGGTACATTTGTGCATTGGGGTCTGATATGTAGTGATAGGCAGCAATATAAACCCCTAAGACAAAGAGATGGTATTCTGTTGCCTTACAGCGATAACAGGGCTTGAATTTCAGTGCAGGATCAGTGGAATCTAATATTCTCAAATCTGCCTCTGTCTTTTTGCCTTTAATCTGAGAAGGAAAACCTGACTATAATTTCCAGCAGTGTAATCTTGTGTTTGCTCCTGAAAAGTAGCACTGTCCTAACTTAATCTGAATGGAACTGGAGGATCAGTTTCGTCCTAACTTAATCTGAATGGAACTGGAGGATCAGTTTCCTTCAAAGCCAATTTCACAGGGCAGCCTGCACCTTGGAGAAAAGATTACCATGCAAGAGCAAGATTGTACTAATTGCAGAAATCAGTTTTCAACAGCTGGTAACTTGGAGTAAGGAGATGAATAAAAATAGACTGAGCTGAGGCAAATGATTACTGATGAAAAGAGCAAAAGCCAGGAAGAGAAAACAGTTGTATGAGGGTGAGGACAGCAGAGGGAAGCTGGGTTTTGTTGTTGTTTTCTAACATGTAAACTGTGATTTTTGTACTTGTCTTTGTTTAAGGAATTGGATGAACTGTGAGGTACTTGGACATTTATATGCTTAGCTGGAACCAATGGGGAAAATAGGTGTTTCCTCTGCTGTCCATCAAGGAAATGACATCCAACCTCCTCTCTCAGTTTCCCCAGTCAACACCACCTACTGGGAACCCCCTTTTTTCCCCCCTTTTTTTTATAATTTCAGCCTCAGTTTTCCTTCAGGCTCAGCAAGACAAGAGATTCAGTCTGGTGTAGAAGCCTAAGGGGCTAAGACGACATTAGCTGCCCAAACTTTTTCTCTATTAAGGGTTCCCTATGTTTACAATGCATACCTTCCAACCAGCTACAGCAGGACTCACCACCAGTCAGTTTGGCATGTCCACCTCTCGGTCTCCATTTACAGAGGGGCCAATGGGCCAAACTGTTTGCATCCAGTAGCTCTAAATGTAGAAGAATTCTCCTTCAATCAGGGCAGCCCTGAGAAACCCCATACTTCTGTGAGGTCTGGGAATGTGACGCTCAAGTTCTCTGCAGCTGCTCACTGGGGACAAGCCTCAGCCATCTACCAGGAGGAGCTATCAGGGGAACTCATCACTAGAGCAACCCTTCAAGCCAGGATTCTTCCACTCTAGTACCTGCTTTTGTCAGTTAATCTGGTTTTGCAGCAGCCTGCATTTTCCATGGCCCAGCCCTCCATTCAGCTCACCCTTCCACCATAAGGAAAGTCCCACTGGAAATCCAAATAAACATCTAAACAAACAGTTCTTTTATCCGTCTTGGGCTTCCCTGAAGTTCCCTGCTCTTTGCCCCTACTCCCAGGCTCTGCAGAGTCAGCCGTTGCTTCTTAAGCTGACAGCTACCTTCCAAGCTATCTCCCTGGAGGCTCTTTTCTTCCGAGCAGGTTTCCTACTTCCTCCACTCAACAGGGACTCTAGCAGGGAGCTCACGCTTCTTACAAACCTTCCCTCTGGATCTCCTACAGAACCTTATAGGTCCTCTCCTTGCAGCAGCCTTCTGCTTTCTACAGTTTCCAATACATCCGATGAAGTGAGCTGTAGCTCACGAAAGCTTATGCTCTAATAAATTTGTTAGTCTCTAAGGTGCCACAAGTACTCCTTTTCTTTTTGCGAATACAGACTAACACGGCTGCTACTCTGAAACCTATTCCTAATTGTGTTCTTTCAAGCCTGTTTATGAGGCTCAGGTGTTCACCATATTATCACTGGATGCCATTAGTCCCACCTCCTCAAGCTAAGAAGCAGCTAATCATGACACCAATAAGGTTAACTGCAAAGTCTTTGATGTCTCAAGGCCTCCTGGCCCACAAAGGGACAGGTTCCCTGTTACAGGCCCAAAATGGTTAAACATATAACTGATCCTGCGTGGGCCAACAACAGGATTTGAACCCTAGCCATCCACTACTAGTAATATGAGCTGCTAATACTTGATCTAAAGGACCAATTGCTAGAACTAGGAGCAGTTGTCAGTACATGTGGAACAGCTAATAGAGGCAGACAAAGACACACTCTCTCCTAGTATGAGTTACAAGTGCACTATGATGAGTTTCTTCTAAGCAGCAGGGGAGAAGGGCAAGGTGATAGCTGGAACCCAAGCAAGCTCCCTTTTCCAGCAAAAGGATTGCTTGCCCCAGAAGCCAGGGCCTGGTCTTAAGAGTTAAACAGCGGTCTCAGTTTACTTAAAGATTTTATATCTGTTTTGTGTGTATGCCTGTTATTGATCAGTATTAAACTAAAATAGGTAATGAAACCAGTGCTAAGTTTAAATGAACGTCTCATGTTCACAGTAGGCATCTGTGTGTGCGCATGCCACAGAATATTGACAAAATAAGTATTACCACAGAGAACTGCCCAGCATTTCTTGAATTACTTTCTACATCCTGGTTCTAACTTGTTCATCATGTTAACTTTCACACCTCTGCTGCTGCTGAGAACAGTAAAGGTAACTAACATTTAACTGAGAAACAACTGTATTGAAATATTCATGACTGCCCTTGATTCCATCAGAGAGTTACATTTGAGGGATTTAGGTGGGGTAAAACTGGAACTTGGTGCTAATAAACTGGAGGGTATTACATGAAAATATTGGGAGGATAACACATTATTGTGGGAGCAGAAATGTTCTTTCTTATAATCACTCATTTAATAGAGGAATAGTCTTTGAATAAGGATTATTAGAATGCCTGAATGCCTAATTGAAAGAAGGTACTGTAGTTAACATAGTAACGGCTTAATTTTGAACCTTTTTATCATCCCCAAACGTGAATCCAAATTTAAATATGAGGGGGGGGGAAAAGCCCCCCATAGAATGTGTGTAGAAAATAACAATGGCATTGTCTCACATAAGAAGCTTATGCAAATGTAGCACGGTAAAACTCCATTTACTGTAAAGCTTTCAAATACCCAAATAAATGATGGGAAAAGCTTTCTTTTTATCTGTGTTTGCATTGTGGGATTTCACCTCGGAAGAGATAGCATTATTCAGTGAAATAAGAGCTTTGTTTAGCACCTTTCCGAAGCACCAAGTCTGCAAACTGGTATCTATTTTTTTAAAAAAGATTTTCATTATTCATCCACTACCTATAACCCTAAAGCAAAGTCTTCAAAGACAATATAGACATGGGGCATTTTTAGATTAAAGTAGGGGGAAAAGTCCGTGTTATACTGGTGTAGAGAGACAGCGTGGTCCAATGGATAGAGCACAACACTGGGGGCCAGTCTACCTGTGTTCTATTCCTAGCTTTGCCTCTGGCCTGCTGTGTGACTTCAGGCAAGTTATTTCTCTCTGTGCTTCTATTTCTGCTCTCATCCTTTGTTTGTCTTTTCAACTTAGAGTGTAAGTTCTTTGGGCAGGGACCGTTTCATACTATGTGTCTAAACAGGGGCTAGCATGATGGTGCCCTGATCTCAGTTGTTATGCTAGTACAAATAATAATTATGAGTGGACAGGTTTCATATGGATGAATGACTGAATGGCAAAAAAACTGAACATTTCTTTGTTCAGGATAATCATCTTAATACTACTGTGGGTGAGATCTCTCTCAATTATAGGGGAATCCATGTGTGCAGCCAAGACAGCAGAAATCAATCCTAATTCTTCCCTGCGTACAAGCAGGGTCTGTTGTACACTATTTCAGGGGCTATGGGAAAGGATGGGATGGGTTATAGAGCTACATTGGTCAAATGGATGGTGACTGGGGCGTTACTTCTTGTAGCACTTTTGTAAATAAAGGGGCTGGCACAGACCAAGCAAAGAACACAAAGATTTTGTTAGAAATATGACAAATAGGTTATCTCCAGCAATAAAACACTGGCAGAACTTGTGACAAACCAGATTATAGAACCAGGTTGTTCTTTGTTGCCATATGAAAACAAGTTTTAAGGGATGAATTTAATAACTTCAATAATAATAAGGGGAAAATATAGAATTATAGATTATAAAGTCAGAAGGGACCATTATCATCATCTAGTTGGACCTCACAATAACACAAAGGGCCAGATTCTCAGCCCCTGCTAAGCCTCCTTTACACAGTTACAGATGCATAAAGTGGTCATAAGGCAGAGACTCTGGATTCACCCACTACACTCCATAGCTAGAATGCTCTGTACTCTGATGGGAGGCTAGAAGCTGAGGCATCTCAGTGGTTACAGGAAACAGGGACAGGGATCAAAGTTATTGTGTGATCCCAGCCAGATAAGTGATTTTTTTTGAGACACTAACTGCTTGTGCAATCTATAGCAACCTTGAGACTGCTAAAAGCTGAGCTTGGGGGGCGTGGGTTTCACCTCTGTAGCCCCCAGGAACAAGGAAATGGGAAAATAATATCAAGCCACCTATGCTCTCACATACACACACACACAATTTTCCAGGTGCTCTAAGTACTTTGTTGGCACCTCTGGAGATCAAGCTCATTGTGTCCATTAGCTGAATTCATAAGAAGCCAATGGGTTTCAATATTTTATCTGATCAGCTTTATTTTTATATCATCTTATCACTGAATGTGCCCCTCTATCTATCCTAAATAAGTCAGTTTTAGTTACATATCTCTTTTAATAGCATGTATCCAAAACACAGATATGAATTCTAGTCAACACAGATGGCCAATGTTTATCACTCCCTCATTTAATTGACAAGTTGCATCTCAGCACATAAGCCATATTTTATTTTTATTCAGTGAAACCTGGTTTCAGGTTTTTTTAAGTGTCTGGTATAAAACCACAAAGACTTTGGTAAAGTTACATCAGATGTTCTTGTTAACTGCTGGAAATGGCCTACCTTGCTTGTCACCATGAAAGGTTTTTCTCCTTTCCCCCCCCCCTCCTCCCCCGCTGCTGGTGATGGCTCATCTTAATTGATCACTCTCCTTACAGTGTGTACGATAAAACCCCCCAAACTGAAGCAAATACTCACCAGCAACCACATACCACACAACAGAACCACTAACCCAGGAACCTATCCCTGCAACAACAATCCCGTTGCCAACTCTGTCCACATATCTATTCAGGGGATACCATCATAGGGCCTAATCACATCAGCCACACTATCAGAGGCTCGTTCACCTGCACATCTACCAATGTGATATATGCCATCATGTGCCAGCAGTGCCCCTCTGCCATGTACATTGGTCAAACTGGACAGTCTCTACATAAAAGAATAAATGGACACAAATCAGACGTCAAGAATTATAACATTCAAAAACCAGTTGGAGAACACTTCAATCTCTCTGGTCACTCGATCACAGACCTAAGAGTGGCTATCCTTCAACAAAAAAGCTTCAAAAACAGACTCCAACGAGAGACTGCTGAATTGGAATTAATTTGCAAACTGGATACAATTAACTTAGGCTTGAATAGAGACTGGGAATGGATGAGTCATTACACAAAGTAAAACTATTTCCCCATATTATTTCTCCCCCCCTCACCCAACCCCCCACTGTTCCTCAGATGTTCTTGTTAACTGCTGGAAATGGCCTACCTTGCTTGTCACCATGAAAGGTTTTCCTCCTTTCCTCCCCCCATCCCCGCTGCTGGTGACGGCTCATCTTAAGGGATCGCTTTCCTTACAGTGTGTACGATAAAACCCATTGTTTCATGTTCTCTGTGTGTGTATATAAATCTCCCCAATGTATTTTCCACCAAATGCATCCGATGAAGTGAGCTGTAGTTCACAAAAGCTTACGCTCAAATAAATTTTTTAGTCTCTAAGGTGCCACAAGTACTCCTTTTCTTTTTGCGAATATAGACCAACACGTCTGTTACTCTGAAACAGGAATTAATGTGGACCACTGGGAGCTGTGTGCCTTTTTCTGGGAAGGCAATTTTTGTCCACAGTGTTTTACAAAAGTCAGACATTAATTAAAAGATTCCACACAGCTGAGAAGACAGAGAAAGATACTGCAACTGACTAAAACTCAGAAATGTTAAAAATAAATTTAAAATAACCTGATAGAAGGACAAAATGCTTCAAATACAGAAGCTAGTGCCCTACTTTATAGTATGTACACACACACACAGTATATTATATATAAGCTAGAAGAGATGCTCTGTGAGATTTTATTTCAAACCTGCTGTCTGAAGATCAAAAGTCAATTCAAATTTCCAGCTCTTCCTGTACTAATGACAGACTGAATTATGCTGCTCTTCTCCAGGGCTATATTTGGAACTAGATATGTTCCTTGTTATAATTTACCACTGTAATCATCTCAAATGGTGGCGTTTTATACTTTTTGCCAGAATGCTATTCTATACCAGTTACCATGACATCCCTCAATAGCTCCTATTGCCCACTGCTGAAAGTTGGTAGAGAGGGAGAGGCAGAAGAAAGTTAATGGGAGAGAGAAGGAAGAAAAATAATGAAAATACTAATGGAAAGTGAAAATCAAACCTCACACAAAAACACAGTAAAGGAAACAAATAGGTTAAAAGAGAGCAGACAGAAGGAGGGAGAAAGAGATGCTAGAACAGGCAGGCAAGGGTCTCTCTTAAATGGGGGCTCTGCCAATCACTGAAACCTTGTGAGGCCCTCAATTAGACCAATAGGCTCATTATAAAGAATTCATGAGCAAGAGGTTGTGATGGTTTATGCAGTAAAATGCCAAGTGAACTAGGCAGGCCATCACAATTGAGTGTGAGGAGTCCAGCTGTACAGGCCTTAGTGGGAGAGAAATATAACAACTTTGGACATTTTCTTTCTAAGAAAATGAGTTAAGATAATATTCTCAGTTTGTAGGGGAAACTAAGGACTGATACCTCAGGCACTACAAACAAGTCTTATGTGTCCCATTGGGAAGCTGGGAATGTCCCTTTTTATAACAATACAGAGGTCTCATTATTTGAGCCCTGATGATGTCTGACTTTTAACCCATCACTGATCTCTGATTATAGGTTACTCATACTGGGTGCTGGGCCAGTGTAATTTTGGGAGGAAAATATCACAGATTGGGGGAAAGAAGGAAAACATGCAGGCTGTTGGCTAAAAAGCAAAGCAAAACTACAGTAGGTGCAGAAGCTGCTCAGAGCTTTGGAAATTTAGAAGTCACAGGTTGATTATGGGAAGAACATGTATAAGATGGTCAAAGGTGCATGATAAATACAATTTAACACACAGTTCTTCAGTTGAGTGCATGATTCCACTTTTAATTATATGGCTCTGCAGTTAATCACAGCTGGGATTTCCAGAGGGGCCTAAGGAAGTTATTAATTATTATTATTAATTATCTGTATTATTGTGGTGCCTAGAAGCCCCAGTAAAGGGGCAGGGCCCCATTATGCTAGGTTCCCAACCCCCATTGACTGTCAGTGGGAGTTGGGCAGTTAACTCCATTAGGCTCCTTTGAAAATCTCATCCTACATGGATATCACAACAATATGCTCCTCTAAGCAGAATTTCACTGGAGACCACGGCTGCACCTATCATAAAAGGAGCTTTCTTTTAGGGATGCAACGTGTTTTTATCTACATATCAGTACAGTCTGCTGCAAACAAATCACTGCACTGGCCCCTAATTTTTTTTAAAAAAATCCATTTATAAGTCTAAGAAGAGAAACCTTGTTTTTAATAACCCTGTGCCTTTTAATCCCAGCACCAGTTATGTAAGGAATCAAGTCCCAGTCTTAATCTATTTTTTTCACAAAAACTCCCATTGACTTTTGTGGGCATTTTGGATACACAACAAACGCACAGTCAGGCTAAGAATGTGCAATATTTTAATGGACAGAGATCCCTAAATATTTCATTTGTCATAATACTTTATGCATCCACAATCTTGACAATTAACATTGAGATGGACTTTTAAAATGCTATTACTCATACACTTGTTCCCTCTTATCATGGGTGGAAGACCATAACTGAATGTAACTCTCCTCTCACTTATACCTTTCATTCACCTCAGTGGAGTTATTCCTACTTCACTTCAGCATGAATGAGAGGGGACTCGGGCCCATTTTCTTCAGTTATGCTTTTTCCATCCATTCAGTTGTTCTGGCCAAGGTTTCAGAAGTGAATAGTAATTTGAGGTGCTGGTAATTTGAAGCTCAACTAGAAGCCTAATTTTCAGAGAGTGATTGTTCAAAATCAGGCAACTTCAAAGTATCTCAAACTTGACAACCACAAATTAAGGTGCCCCAAAATCACCAGTCACTTTTTAAAATCTTGGCCTCCATTGCCTTTGGATACAAAACCATTGTCATCATCTCCTTTCACCGGGTGTGTTTTTAAGCCACTTTCCTATAAAATCATTTTGTGATTTTATGTATAAACTGCTAAGCTACTTTTGGAATATTTCCAGCTTTTTCATTTTGATTCATTCTGATGCACATATTTAAACAGTTTCCACTACTTCAGCTTTCTTGGCCAAGCAGAAATATTCATCATACTTGTTAAAGTTTATATTACCCCATAGCAAAGCAATTTATCATTACTATACATGAATGACTTTCCTGATTATTAAAATACTGTTACAGTGAAAACTGTTCAGAGTATACCACACTCCATCTAATTTATTCTTGTTCTTATTTGACCTGAAGCACAGTAAAACTACAGAATAATTGAAGTAGTCAGGATGGTGCAGCTGGCATCTGGGGAGAATTTGCTGGCATTACCTCTTGCTGAGAAATTTGAGTGTAATCTGTTCTCCTTTGCATGTATTGACCAGGGTCATTTTTTTCTACTGATGTCAAATGGGCATGAAAGGTAGATTTTAACTGAGAATTAATCCATTTTAAACTTGGATTAGTGGTGCCATATCCCTTTAACTAGAGGCAGGCAAGCCGAGGATGGCAGCTGCTGTGACATTCCCAGTGGGGAATCCATCCTCAGCAAATACATTTGATGAACACAGATTTTTCCCTTTGCTGCTCACACTCATACACATCTGTTAGGATGGCACTGTTCTTGCTGACAAGTTGGTTGTATCCTGACCTTAGGGAACAAGTGCAAAACTATGATGGTCTTAAAGAAGCAACATGCATAATATCACAAATTGCTAATGCTACTACAGGATGTCCCTCCTCTGTTCTTTACTGAAGTTGCCATGTGAATCCTTGTGGATGACCCTATCTGATGTCATCTATATCACCTCCCTTCCCATTCTGTTTCAGAGTAGCAGCCGTGTTAGTCTGTATTCGCAAAAAGAAAAGGAGTACTTGTGGCATCTTAGAGACTAACAAATGGTGTTTGCATATGGTCTAACTAGGTTGTAAAACCATGGTGGGTGGGAACCGAATGGCTCGGCAGCAGTTCTGCGGAAAAGGACCTAGGGGTGACAGTGGACGAGAAGCTGGATATGAGTCAGCAGTGTGCCCTTGTTGCCAAGAAGGCCAATGGCATTTTGGGATGTATAAGTAGGGGCATAGCGAGCAGATCGAGGGACGTGATCGTTCCCCTCTATTCGACACTGGTGAGGCCTCATCTGGAGTACTGTGTCCAGTTTTGGGCCCCACACTACAGGAAGGATGTGGATAAATTGGAAAGAGTACAGCGAAGGGCAACAAAAATGATTAGGGGTCTAGAGCACATGACTTATGAGGAGAGGCTGAGGGAGCTGGGATTGTTTAGTCTGCAGAAGAGAAGAATGAGGGGGGATTTGATAGCTGCTTTCAACTACCTGAAAGGGGGTTTCAAAGAGGATGGCTCTAGACTGTTCTCAATGGTAGCAGATGACAGAACGAGGAGTAATGGTCTCAAGTTGCAATGGGGGAGGTTTAGATTGGATATTAGGAAAAACTTTTTCACTAAGAGGGTGGTGAAACACTGGAATGCGTTACCTAGGGAGGTGGTAGAATCTCCTTCCTTAGAGGTTTTTAAGGTCAGGCTTGACAAAGCCCTGGCTGGGATGATTTAACTGGGACTTGGTCCTGCTTTGAGCAGGGGGTTGGACTAGATGACCTTCTGGGGTCCCTTCCAACCCTGATATTCTATGATTCTATGATTCTATGAACCTTGCATTCATACTTTGTAGAATACCTGCTATATTGTTGGTGTTATGCAAATAAATAATAAACTAAGCAAAGGAGACAAGGAAAGCACAGAATTCATGGCACTTAGAACAGCCAACTTGATAAGTGGTAGCATCTGAAACACTCTGGAAGAACACAAGGGATGTGGAAATAGAGACTTAAGAAAAGTATCATCTACAAAACTAGGGCTGCTAGGGGCTATGATAATACAACAGTAATAAAACACTGTATACATTAATTTTATTTATAGAAGACAGAGGCAACCACGAGGACAGTGAACTAACAAAAGAATGAGTCTCCTCTGGAGTCAGTGAAGTGACACCAGTTGCGCATCTATCTCACAGTACTGGCCTCAAGAAATGGGAGCTCTTCCATTTTATGGAATTAAATTCTGACTGTTAACAATGCAACTTTTGCTGCCAATTCACAGGGTGGAAAATACCAGGTGAAAATATTGACGTACGGAGTTGGGCATAGCTGAAGGGAAGCATACAAAGGCAGAGGAGATCTCTCTTAGGGTATGTCTGTAGTGGAAATTACACCTTCCTGCTTCAGTGTAGATATTCCCTTAGCCACAGTCAGCCTATGGACACAAGTATATTGACAGGTAGCCATAATCTAAAAATGCAGCTCCAGAATCTGATTCTAAACCAGAATTACATGCTGAATGACAACTGGGGGAACCAATGATGTTCCCTGCAGCCAAGACTGTGAAAATGGATCTTCTGTCCAAATCAAAGCATTTGGTATTTCTTTCACAGTATATATTTTTGCAGTATGGGGAAAACTTCCTTACTACACATCTGTCTTTCCATGTTGTGTAACTAGAGCTTAACTAATTCTTCATTATGAAACTGGGAACCACACAATAGTAACCCTGATTTCAGGTTTTGGGGCTAATTTGAAATCTAGCCCAGGTACAGATGATCAGATACTAGGGTGGGGAAGATGCTATATAGTGGAACGTAGCCGTTAGACAGAATGTTCACCAATAGATCTCAGAGCATTTTGCCAAGGAGGTAAACATTATCTACATTTTACAGATAAAATGTACAGACTTACAGACTTGGGGGAAACCAAGTGAATTGACTTACCCAAGGTCACCCAGCAGGGCAGTGACAAAGCTGGGAATAGAACCAACTTTCTTCAATCCCAGTCTAGTGCTGGAGCCAGTAGGCTATGCTGTCTCTCTCCAGTGTAAATGCCTAAATAAATCAACAAAGGCATAGTATGGTATATAGACAGTAGTTAAGTTTAATGAACGTAGGATTCCCATACTTGATCGGAGCAGTAGATCATCTTGTACAATATTCTGATTCTGACATTGCCCAGTGGCAGATGCTTCAGAGGAAGGTGCAAGTAACCCTGCAGTGGGCAATTACAAAAAAAAACCAAAAACGTGCCCATAGAGAAAGTGTCTTTCTAACCTTCATTAATTAGAGGTTGGTTTATGCCCTGAGTCATGAAGGTTTAAAAACCTTGACCCAGGCTCATGAGAACCTGGGGGATTTATGGTGATACTAAACAGTTTTGACAGAGTTTTGGGGGTCAACTCTGGAGTGTAACTCACAGTGTTACTTTGTAAACCAAAGTGAATTTAAATAAAAAACAAGGGGAACACAAATCCCTATAAACAGTGTTGCCTAGGTTTTCACATCTTTTGTGTAAATGAAAACTAATACTTTGACTGGAATGATGAAAATTATTCAGTGCACTACATGGAAATCTACATATAATATCTGATGTGCCTTTTAGCTTCCATTTAACTAGAGCTCAATGCAGGCTGGGTGGGGGGTGGGGGAGAACTGAGTCTTTCATCATATAAAAAAATTTCCCTGGGACCTAGAGTCTGGCTTTAAGAGTAAAAATTATTAGATCTAGGTATTCTCCTGAATATAGTTGGATTTAATAGGAAAATGCAAGGAGATTTTAACCATTCATAAGGGATGATGCAAATTTACATTCTGCTAGTTTAAATTAAAATTTAAGAATTATTTCACACATCTTTATAAATGCTGGTCATATGACTTTTTCTAGAAAAGAAGCTTACACACCAGTTTTTTAGCTGGTAGTAATTTATTATGGTTGAGTTATAAACTCTTCAAAATAGGGATTCATAATGAAAATGCTGATAGAACACAATCTGTGGAAGCTGCAATGGGTTCTTCTAGAAAACTGTAAATTTTTTAATGTAAATGCTCTTCTGCTCTTTGTGGAAATCTTGTAAGATTAAAGCATGGCAAAACTGAAATGCTTTTAACAATATAAGACCACAGATCTCATTATGGCTGCCCCTTTCCTTCACTTGCAATTACATTTTTCTCTGTGCTTGCTTCCTTTGTATCAATAACTCATTTAATCATTGCTTGAACTAGTGTGAAATACGTTTTTGGCCAAATCAGTTATTTTTTAAATTTGAATCACCAAGTTTTAGATGATGTGTCCACTTCTTCCCCTCCTCCCCCTTTCGCAAATAGAACTCAAGTCATGACATACACCATTGTTTATTGAAAGCAAAGCATAGGTCTAGTCAGGTTATAGGTTTTACTTCTTCCTAATGAGCTGAAATTCTTCTGTCTTTTCATCTACATTATCTTAAATTGCAGAAGATGGTATTTTGGTTGCCATATAGCAAACCACATCCAGTAGCAAACAGGTTCTTCTGAAACTATAGTGATCAATGGCAAATAAAGTATAGTTATTTAAGTAATGTCAAAATGATGTCTTATAGTTACAATGCCAGCTACTTTGATTTATACTGACCTTCTCTAGCAATACAATCCAGCATTCTGTTTGCCCTTTTCATGCAGTTGCACATTAAGCTGAATGCTTTAGAGATTTTCTACAACTCCCAGATCTCTTTCCTAATCAGTATTCAGCAGCATCTTTCCTTTTAGCAGATGCGCTATTTTTTCCCTTTGTTCCAAGATTCATTGTTCTACCCTTATCTGCATTAACTGCAGTTGCCATTTATTAGTCCAGATGCAGAAATGATGCAAAGATCGTGTGTGTGTGTGTGTGTGATTTTGATTACACTGAATCAACAGACTGTTTACATGAGAGCCAGGATGCAGCATTTATGAACAGTTCCTTGGAACAAGAGATGATTCTCAATCTGCATATTTTAAAAAAAAAGAAGAAGAAAAAGGCAGAATTCTGGACCAGCAGAAGTAAGCCTGTTTCAGGGATAGTCCTAAGTACTCCCTTTTCTCTGCTTCACAGAAGATACAAATATACAGGGCCAATCCTCAGCTGGTGGGAACCACTCCATTGGCTCCTGATTTACACCAGCTGAGGTTTTGGCCCATGATTTCTTTGCTGCGCTGATGAATGTATCTTTTTGAAAGTGTTTCAATTTAAATAATAACTTGTAACCCTGGATCATAATAGTTATTTTTCTGAAATGGGAAAAAATGAAGTATGGAAAACTTAGGGGGAAATATGCTCAGAATATACAAAATCATAAGGAAAAGGAGAGTGTGATGTTTATTCAAAATATTGGCATACAAACAGATGGCAACAATAAAGTATAAAGAATATTAAGCTGGAATCCTGTGCACACTTTGGAGATAGGAAAATAGAATTTAACATATCATACTAGTTCATTGGTCTGTGAAATCCTGTATCCTGCCTTCAGCAATGGTGAATAGATAATGCTTTAGAGGAAAACAACCTCTCCCTTCATAATGCACCTAGGGTAATGTGAAATACTGTTAGAAAGGGGAAATGGGAGAAGACAGTGACTTAAAATTTTAGGGATGCAAAAGAAGATTTAACAAAGAGGAGAGTACCACTAGCTAAAAATGCAACCACAGTGGAACTGAATAGCTCAGGCAGTTATTAGTGGGATAAAACTTTTCACTGCTAGGTCACAGTTCAAATCATGCCCTGGTCAATGGTAGGTAAAATTTATTACCATTGAGCAATTGTTCAATGGCCTTTGTGAATTGAGCTGATGGTCTCAGGCTAGTTTCTAGTGGACACGCAAATCACAATTAAACACTAACTGGTCTTGTTGTCCTAACAGGAGCATAGAGGACAGAGATTGAATGACCCTCTTGTCACAATGGGTGGCCCAGCCAGAAAAGCACTGAAAGGCATTGACGAAGTGAGGTAGTAAGCATGTTATATCTACCCTGGTGACTTCAGGATCCAGAACTGTTACTACTCTCTCTCATTCTGTGTAATAGCGTTTAGAGACCTTACTCAGGGGATGAGACCTCATTGTATTACGCATTATGACTAAAGCTAAAAGACATTTTCTGCCCCAGAATGCTCACAATCTATCATTTTAACAAGGCACAACGGGTAGATAAACAGGCACAGGGGATGGGGTTGGATCCCAACTAGCCAGAAGTGCCAACTTCCCCAGTTCCTGGGGGGTGCTCGATCCCCACTCCACCCCTTCCCCCAAACCCCCACCACAGCCCTGCCTCTTCCTGCTCTGCCCCCTCCCACACCTCTACTGTCCCTCATTCCCCAGCTCCTCCTACAAGCCGCCAGCTGATCACAGCAGGCGGGAGGCAGTGGGAGAGAGTGGGAGGAGCTGATCCGTGGGCCCTGCTGGCGGACAGGAGGGCTGTGGGGGAGGGGGAGCAGCTGATCCGTGGGGCTGCCAGTGGGTGCTGAGCACCCACCATATTTTTTCCATGGACGCTCCAGCCTCGGGACACCCACGAAGTATGCGCCTATGCAGCTAGATGTGAACTTCTGTAGAAGGATGTGGTGTTTATGAAACTTCATATGTTCACTTAAATAAAATAAACTGTGTACTACACGTGAAGCAAGTGGTTATGCTGATGGATAATCACTGTACTGTATCACACAGGCCTAGGTCAGCAGAGATGGGGTGGGTTGCACTGCAGTTGAAAGGATAGTTTGCAACTTGCATTTACTATAAAAGTATGAATTAAAAAAAGTTTCAGTGCTAAGCTTATATAATTCATTTGTGTGTGCGTGTGTTTCAAAAGGCTGATAGAGAAACTTGATCTTGAAGGGTACCGGTGTCTGGAGAGTAGGGGAGCGAAACAGTGGGAGTGTCACCTGCACAGACATGAAAGAGACAGAGCTACAACTACTGCATTTGACCTCACAGACTTTGAAGGTTTTGGCAGCCCCAATGTTATTTTGGAACATCTATTATCTTTGCTTTAGATTGTATTAAAATGTTCAATGCCCTATCCTTTTCATGAACCCTCCCCCCTCCCCCACACACAAAGATTGCAACCCACCTGTTTCTCTTCTCTTTTCTGCGTTTTAGTAAAAAGAAAAGGAGTACTTGTGGCACCTTAGAGACTAACAAATACCACTGATTCGCAGATGCTCAAATAAATTTGTTAGTCTCTAAGGTGCCACAAGTCCTCCTTTTCTTTTTGTGAATACAGACTAACACGGCTGCTACTCTGAAACCTGTGTTTTAGTGTTTTGCAAGTGCACTAGAGGTAATCATTTCCTTGGTCATCACATAACCTGAGCAGGAGATCACAGATTTTCTATATATATTTTGACTAAGGAGTTGCTGGTCATTTTAGCAATCGCAATTGGTTACTGCTAGTGTTATTATTTACACAATGCCATAGAGGTGCGTTTATGAGCTGTACATGTATAGACACATATGACATACATGCCTGAACCATATTCATGGGCACAATCAGTCTCTGATCTCTCTGGTATTCCTTTGAATGGCATAGCTGGCTCCCCTCTCCACATTTGGACTCATGTTTCCTGTCCCTCCAACCTTCCTCTAAGTTGATTTGCACATATGGGTGCACATAGAGAAAGGAGCCCTTGCAATCCTCCAAGCAATTATCCCCGGCTCTTGCATGTGTCTTGCAAGGGGCTGGGGGAACAGAGTAAAAGGATCTTTGTGCTTTCCCCTCGTCCCTGATGTACCCTCACAAGGGTCAGGAACAATCTGGCCTCTTCTGTCTATCCATATCTTTCCCTCTCTCAAGGTAACATAAATAGCCGCATATATTCAAGAGCTGAAGCTGCAAGAAGACACTGCAAAAAGAGAACACATTGCAATGCAGATAATATTAATCTGCTATGGATTGCTGCAAGGAATGTGGCCAGAAACATTTAAATAATACCATTTATTTTCATGAGTTGGGATAAACCACAGAGCTCATTTATTATCAAGCAAAGTGAAGTCATGGGAGGGTTGTTTTAGGTCATCCCAAGCAAGTCAATATAAATTGCTTATTGCCCTTCTATCATCAGCACTTTTTGAAATACATTTACACACTGAAGTAGGAGCAGGAAATATTCAGACTAGGATGCTATGAAATTTACTGGACTCCAACCAGGCACACATATTGACTGGTGTTATGGAAAGATCATTTTTTCAGGCTTTTTGTTTTGTTTTTTTTGCAGTGTAAGGCAATAATATGTCACTAGCATGAGACAATGCCCTATTATATTGTATCTCACTCATAATGAGGAAGTTATTCTCACTTATAGGAAGAATAACAGGTTTTATTTTGGGGCTTTGGCTTCTGACTCATGTGATTAAGTATGGAGAGGAATTCATTTCTGTACATGTGTGCATGCACACACAAGATGAAACAGCCTTGGCTTAAACTGGACATGGGTGTTTTGAAGATGAGATGGCTGTTTTGAAGATGAACAAGAAATTAAGGGGTTTCCCTAGCAATGACAAAACACAAACACTCTCAAAATGTCACCTTTCCCCACTCTGCTTTCATTTTCTCCCTACTCTTTGTGGCAGCTCACATACTGACTGACATGAAGAACCACAAAACTGTAGTCTAGGGGAAGTATTTTAAGTGACCTGAATCAGAGCTAAATTATTTAATTTTGTTTACAAATTTAGCAAACACCATTTCATTGCTAATGCTGGATATGGATACTTAATAAACAGCAAGGGATTCAGTATTTTTCTTTGTTTCTTTCCAAATGGCCATCTTGCTAACCAACACTGACAAAATGATTATTTATATGAAGAAAAGAATGAGGTAAAACTAAAAGCTATTCTAAGTGCTGAATTCAGGAAGAGACTGAGTATGCAACAGATTCACTAGACATGAAATTGGCAAACCTGGGTGTCTCAAAAAAAATAGTGGCTGATACCTTTTTAATAGTTTGGATGCAACAGTACACAAAGCAGCATCAATTGATATACTAAATGATCCATCTTGTCATATTATGGCTTCATTTGACATGATGAATCACTCTATAGCATGCTATTCTGCATTAAAAAAAATCAGATTGCAATACATTATCGCAATATCTGTTTGCTTCTTTTTTTAAAAAAAAAAAGAACACACAAGGCTGAAAGACCATTCTGGGGGAAAAAAAGAAAGATTTGTTTCCTAATCATTATGAGCTGGTTGTCAACATGAGCCATAGGAGGCTGACATATCTCTGGAGGTTAGAAAGTTTTCTCAGCAGTGTAAACTCAACACTTGACCACTCTCCTTGAAAATCTTATTGATATGTGTTAGCATTAAAATGAGTCTCCATTCCTCTCTGAACATGATGAGCAAGTAGATACCAGTGGAGAATTTTAAAGGCAGGAAGTCAATGGGAGTTAGCTAATTAACTCCCATCTGTGCCATGGAAAATCTCCTCCACGATGTTTACTGTATCCCCAGCAAATCTACCTAAAGATTCAGGGCTTACTCCTGAATCGCATTCAGGTCCTTTGTACCATTTCCCTAAGACAAGTAAGCTGAAAAGCATTTGGATCTCCCCAGCTGAGTATTCCTCTTGCATGGGTGAGAGTTCCACTAGCATAAAGATGGCTGCTACACTTCCCCTACCATTTGAAGCTTTGACAACAGGAAGGTCGCATAGCTAGAGAGCACTGCACTCCAATGGTGCCTGGTGGACAGAATTCTCCTGGGGATCATAGCCTGACAGGCACACTTTAGAGCAGCCCTAGAGATGCTCTAAACAATGGGTCTTGGAGAAACTCTAAACTATTCCAGGACAAAACCAGTCCCCAGCTGCCCCAACATTGGTAGCTACAAACTGTTGAGCATTTAATTTTCCAATCCTAGGTGCAGCTGTGGAGCAAAGCCATAATCTCTTGCATTTGGGAACTTGTAACGGGGGAGGGGGAAAAGATTTATAAATGACACTGATGTGTGTATTAATATTTCTTGTTTTAAATTGTTTAGATACAATAGATAACATGTAAGTTAACACAAGGCCAAATTATTCCTAATAGATTCAGTATCTAAAGTACAACTCCCCCCGCAGTTTAAAGACACTTATATTTCAGATTGCTTTTACAAATTACAGAATTTAATGGATGTTATGGGTTTTTTAACCCCTCAGACAATTTCTGCAAAATTCAATTATTTTTGGAGCCTGCTTGAGTTTCTCTCTCACTGTTATGATGAATTACCTATTGTTCTAGTAGACTTAAAAACAATATGAAAAATCAGTTGTTTGACAAAAGGAAAGACAGAGAAGAGCCAAGATTGGCACATACCATCTTTGCATTGTGTTTGGAAATAAAGTAATTTAAATCACTGATGGGCCCACATTTTGTAGCCGCATCTGATAAAATTTAAACTGAGTATTTTATGCAGGTTGATTTTGCTACCTGCTGTGGGTGATGGCTTATCTTAAGTGATCACTCTCCTTACAGTGTGTATGATAAACCCATTGTTTCATGTTCTCTGTGTGTGTGTATATAAATCTCTCCTCTGTTTTTTCCACCAAATGCATCCGATGAAGTGAGCTGTAGCTCACGAAAGCTTATGCTCTAATAAATTTGTTAGTCTCTAAGGTGCCACAAGTACTCCTTTTCTTTTTGCGAATACAGACTAACACGGCTGCTACTCTGAAACCTGTCATTATGCAAGGCACTGAATTTAGCCGTATAGAGTGGAAATCTGTCAACTTCATGAAAAAACTCGCACAGATACAGACAGACATCATCTTCCTCTCCAAATGCAAACAGATGGACATCATACCGAAAGGACTGAAGGTAAAAAATCCATTACAATCTACATACCACACAGACTATGCTGACAGCTTGTGCCACACACTCTCAAGGAAACTGCGGAACCACCTGATTAACATCCTCTACAGCAAACAGGGAAAGATTAAGAATGATCTCTCAAAACTGGATACTCTCATAAAGAACCAACCTTCCACACAAACTTCCTCGTGGCTGGACTTTACAAAAACTAGACAAGCCATTTACAAAACACACTTTGATTCTCTACAAAAGAAAAAGGACACTAAGCTATCTAAACTACTATATGCCACAAGGGGCCACAACAATGGTTCCCGTAACCCACCCAGCAATATTGTTAATCTATCCAACTATACTCTTAGCCCAGCGGAAGAATCTGTCCTATCTCGGGGCCTCTCCTTTTGCCCCTCCACACCCACGAACATGATACAGTTCTGTGGTGACCTAGAATCCTATTTTCGACGTCTCAGACTCAAGTAATATTTCCAACACACCTCTGACCAACATATTAACCCACAGAGACCTTCCTGCCAACACAACAAAAAGAAGGATTCTGGGTGGACTCCTCCTGAAGGTCGAAACAGCAGCCTGGATTTCTACATAGAGTGCTTCCGCCGACGTGCACGAGCTGAAATTGTGGAAAAGCAGCATCGCTTACCCCATAACCTCAGCCATGCAGAACACAGTGCCATCCACAGCCTCAGAAACAACTCTGACATCATAATCAAAAAGGCTGACAAAGGAGGTGCTGTCGTCATCATGAATAGGTCGGAGTATGAACAAGAGGCTACTAGGCAGCTCTCCAACACCACTTTCTACAAGCCATTACCCTCTGATCCCACTGAGAGTTACCAAAAGAAACTACAGCATTTGCTCAAGAAACTCCCTGAAAAAGCACAAGAACAAATCCGCACAGATACACCCCTGGAGCCCCGACCTGGGGTATTCTATCTGCTACCCAAGATCCATAAACCTGGAAATCCTGGATGCCCCATCATCTCAGGCATTGGCACCCTGACAGCAGGATTGTCTGGCTATGTAGACTCCCTCCTCAGGCCCTTCGTTACCAGCACTCCCAGCTATCTTCGAGACACCACCGATTTCCTGAGGAAACTACAGTCCATTGGCGATCTTCCTAAAAACACCATCCTAGCCACTATGGATGTAGAAGCCCTCTACACCAACATTCCACACAAAGATGGACTACAAGCCGTCAGGAACAGTATCCCCGATACTGTCACGGCTAACCTGGTGGCTGAACTTTGTGACTTTGTCCTGACCCATAACTATTTCACATTTGGTGACAATGTATACCTTCAAATCAGCGGCACTGCGATGGGTACCCGCATGGCCCCACAGTATGCCAACATTTTTATGGCTGACTTAGAACAACGCTTCCTCAGCTCTCGTCCCCTAATGCCCCTACTCTACTTGCGCTACATTGATGACATCTTCATCATCTGGACCCATGGAAAAGAAGCTCTTGAGGAATTCCACCATGATTTCAACAATTTCCATCCCACCATCAACCTCAGCCTGGACCAGTCCACACAAGAGATCCACTTCCTGGACACTACGGTGCTAATAAGCGATGGTCACATAAACACCACCCTATATCGGAAACCTACTGACCGCTATTCCTACCTACATGCCTCTAGCTTTCATCCAGATCATACCACTCGATCCATTGTCTACAGCCAAGCGCTACGATATAACCGCATTTGCTCCAACCCCTCAGACAGAGACAAACACCTACAAGATCTCTATCATGCATTCCTACAACTACAATACCCACCTGCTGAAGTGAAGAAACAGATTGACAGAGCCAGAAGAGTACCCAGAAGTCACCTACTACAGGACAGGCCCAACAAAGAAAACAACAGAACGCCACTAGCCATCACCTTCAGCCCCCAACTAAAACCTCTCCAACGCATCATCAAGGATCTACAACCTATCCTGAAGGACGAGCCATCACTCTCTCAGATCTTGGGAGATAGACCAGTCCTTGCTTACAGACAGCCCCCCAATCTGAAGCAAATACTCACCAGCAACCACACACCACACAACAGAACCACTAACCCAGGAACCTATCCTTGCAACAAAGCCCGTTGCCAACTCTGTCCACATATCTATTCAGGGGATACCATCATAGGGCCTAATCACATCAGCCACACTATCAGAGGCTCGTTCACCTGCGCATCTACCAATGTGATATATGCCATCATGTGCCAGCAATGCCCCTCTGCCATGTACATTGGCCAAACTGGACAGTCTCTACGTAAAAGAATGAATGGACACAAATCAGACGTCAAGAATTATAACATTCAAAAACCAGTTGGAGAACACTTCAATCTCTCTGGTCATTCGATCACAGACCTAAGAGTGGCTATACTTCAACAAAAAAGCTTCAAAAACAGACTCCAACGAGAGACTGCTGAATTGGAATTAATTTGCAAACTGGATACAATTAACTTAGGCTTGAATAGAGACTGGAAATGGATGAGTCATTACACAAAGTAAAACTATTTCCCCATGGTATTTCTCCCCCCCACCCCACCCCCCACTGTTCCTCTGATATTCTTGTTAACTGCTGGAATTAGCCTACCTGCTTGTCACCATGGAAGGTTTTCCTCCTTTCCCCCCCCTGCTGTGGGTGATGGCTTATCTTAAGTGATCACTCTCCTTACAGTGTGTATGATAAACCCATTGTTTCATGTTCTCTGTGTGTGTGTATATAAATCTCTCCTCTGTTTTTTCCACCAAATGCATCCGATAAAGTGAGCTGTAGCTCACGAAAGCTTATGCTCTAATAAATTTGTTAGTCTCTAAGGTGCCACAAGTAGCCTACCTGCTTGTCACCATGAAAGGTTTTCCTCCTTCCCCCCCCTGCTGTTGGTGATGGCTTATCTTAAGTGATCACTCTCCTTACAGTGTGTATGATAAACCCATTGTTTCATGTTCTCTGTGTGTGTGTATATAAATCTCTCCTCTGTTTTTTCCACCAAATGCATCCGATGAAGTGAGCTGTAGCTCACGAAAGCTTATGCTCTAATAAATTTGTTAGTCTCTAAGGTGCCACAAGTACTCCTTTTCTTTTTGCGAATACAGACTAACACGGCTGCTACTCTGAAACCTCCTTTTCATTAGACACCAAGAAATTGCAATTAATTTAATGAACTTTGTCTTTGAAACAATTGGATTTTAAAGCTAAGAATAACCATTATCACAAGAATGAAATGGTTTTGTTTAAAACATATGTATTCTGTGGCAGCCTTGAACAATTGTATGCAAATCTTTTCATAGGCAGTTATCTCTGCCTAGATGTGAATGTGGTATTTAGGATTACTGACCGTCTAAAATAAGGATAATATTATGGCATGAATAATAGCGGTAGTAATAACAATAAATATTATTGACATGGCATTTTAAGTAATGCCTGTTAGAACAAAGCTCTTTAGGACTCAAATCTGTTTAGAAAAGGGTGAAAATACTTTATTAAAGGGGATCCAAGTCACTATCCCTCTATAAAGCCATAGGATGCAGTTTCAAGCCAACTTCTTCATCACCACACATTACTTCAAACTCTTTCAGCTTGAGTAGCATATACATTAAGAGGGGGAAAATATCACTAAACTGATGCTACCAATAAAGATGGTCGTTCTGCCAAATGGTTAAATTCCATTTACAATCATTTTCATGTTAATCTCATGTTAAACAAATCCAAAAAAAGTGTTGCTTTGGTGTTTAGTCTGTAATGATAAAGTCTCTCTCCTGAGCTGTGATGTGATCTGACACACAGAATACTAGACTTGATCTCATCCTTACATGATTAAATGTTACATTTGACTGGTGCCAATAACAGTTAAATAAGAATGGCCATACCGGGTCAGACCAAAGGTCCATCCAGCCCAGTATCCTGTCTACCAACAGTGGCCAATGCCAATGCCATCCATCTCCACCCTCTGACAAAAAGAGGCTAGGGACACCATTCCTTACCCATCCTGGCTAATAGCCATTAATGGACTTAACCTCCATGAATTTATCTTTTAAACCCTGCTTAGTCCTAGCCTTCACAACCTCCTCAGACAAGGAGTTCCACAGGTTGATTGTGCGCTGTATGAAGAAGAACTTCCTTTTATTTGTCTGCTGCCCATTAATTTCATTTGGTGGCCCCATATTCTTACATTTTGGGAACAAGTAAATAACTTTTCCTTATTCACTTTCTCCACATCACTCATGATTTTATAGACCTCTATCATATCCCCTCTTAGTCTACTCTTTTCCAAGCTGAAAAGTCCTAGCCTCTTTAATCTTTCCTCATACGGGACCTGTTCCGAACCTCTAATCATTTGACAGGTTTCAGAGTAGCAGCCATGTCAGTTTGTATTCGCAAAAAGAAAAAGCGTGCTTGTGGCACCGTAGAGACTAACCAATTTATTTGAGCATAAGCTTTCGTGAGCTACAGCTCACTTCATCGGATGCATTCAGTGGAAAATACAGTGGGCAGATTTATATACACACACAGAGAACATGAAACAATGGGTTTTATCATACACACTGTAAGGAGAGTGATCCCTTAAGATGAGCTATTACCGGCGGGGGCGGGGGAGAGGAAGAAAACCTTTTGTAGTGATAATCAAGGTGGGCCATTTCCAGCAGTTGACAAGAACGTCTGAGGAACAGTGGGGGGGTGGGGGTGCGGGGTGGAAATAACATGGGGAAATAGTTTTACTTTGTGTAATGACCCATCCACTCCCAGTCTCTATTCAAGCCTAAGTTAATTGAATCCAGTTTGCAAATTAATTCCAATTCAGCAGTCTCTCATTGGAGTCTGTTTTTGAAGTTTTTTTGTTGAAGGATACAGACTCTCAGGTCTGTAATTGAGTGACCGGAGAGATTGAAGTGTTCTCTGACTGGTTTTTGAATGTTATAATTCTTGACGTCTGATTTGTGTCCATTTATTCTTTTACGTAGAGACTGTCCAGTTTGACCAATGTACATGGCAGAGGGGCATTGCTGGCACATGATGGCATATATCACATTGGTAGATGCGCAGGTGAACGAGCCTCTGATAGTGTGGCTGATGTGATTAGGCCCTATGATGGTGTCCCCTGAATAGATATGTGGACAGAGTTGGCAACAGGCTTTGTTGCAGGGATAGGTTCCTGGGTTAGTGGTTCTGTTATGTGGTGTGTGGTTGCTGGTGAGTATTTGCTTCAGGTTGGGGGGCTGTCTGTAAGCAAGGACTAGCCTGTCTCCCAAGATCTGTTAGAGTTAGAGTGATCATTTGAGTTGCCCTTTTCTGAACCTTTTTTAATGCCAGTATATCTTTTTTGAGATGAGGAGAGCACATCTGTATGCAGTATTCAAGATGTGGGCGTACCATGGATTTATATAACGGCAATAAAATATTCTCCATCTTATTCTCTATCCTTTTTTTTAATGATTCCTAACATCCTGTTTACTTTTTTGACTGTCACTGCACATTGCATAGATGTCTTCAGAGAACTATCCACAATGACTCCAAGATCTCTTTCCTGATTAGTTGTAGCTAAATTAGCCCCCATCATATTGTATGTATAGTTGGGATTATTTTTTTCCAATTTTCATTACTTTACATTTATCCACATTAAATTTAGGGATAGGTAGATCCAAAGAGAGAATCTATAAAAAGATTTTAACAACAATATTCCAAAACATTTAAAATTATTGGAGGGCAAATCCTCTATGCCTTTGACTCTGATACCCCCATTGCTTTGTGCCTTGTACAGTTATGGATATCTGTTTTTTGGATAGTGTCAGGAGGAGATGAACCATAATGCAACCAGCACACTCTCCATTCCATACCTAAGCTAGAATCCAGATTTATAAGATTTCAGGAGATCTGCGGTAGTTAAATATCTAAAAGCTGTCTTGCCACAAGCTTTTTGATAATCTTAACTGAAAATGGAAGATTAAACCTAGGGTAATCGTTGATTACCAGTATCAAGGGATTTTATTTTGAGCAGTAGCCCCACAGATATTTCTTTAAGAGATGCAAGCAATCTGCTTTCCTTCAAAGAAATGTTGGCAGTTCATCACAACGGGTCCAGTACTTTCCAGCTGGCCTCCACCAGCTGGCAAGGACATTGATCCTGAACATAGCTTGACACACAAGGCATTTCCAACATCACTGGTTCCTCAGAGGGTAAGACTGAATGAAACTCAAGCAGAGAAAACGTAGACAAAATCTTGAAGGTACAAATACTTTCTCTGATTATATCAAACAGCTCTGACTGTTTGTGCACTGCTCACCACAATGGGGCTCTAATCCTGATTGAGGCCTGGGGGTGCCACTGAAAAATAAATATTGCATAATAATGAATAATGGGTCTCTTCCTACGAGGAAGGCATGCAAGGCCTACATTTACAATATCATGAGTTTTGCCTACATTTTTGGTGTGTTCAATTCACTTTGGGTGCTGAACATAGTTTAGGCTGAAAGATTTGGCAAAAAATATGTATTTGTTTTAAGAGCATAACCTGATGGCTCCAACTTCTTCTTTCTTATTCGTTTTTAAAAACTTTTTTATTTGTTGAGATAGATTTAGTTAGTTAGTTCCTAATTTGAAAGTAACTCCATGGAATTCTCATCAATAAAGCAAACAATGATATTGTGCTTCAAAAGTAACCAGGGATCCAGTCTGGAAGCCCTTCCTCGCATGAGCAGTCTTACTGAATAAGGGCTGCAGGATCAGGCCCCTAATTACTTAGTATGTACCTCTGAAGGGCATTATAATGCTACTAGACTCTGTCTCAGAGCTCCATTGGAGTCCATAATGAACTTCTCACTTTATAAAAGACTTCGCTATAACTCATGAAACACTTACCATAGCTCCCAAGAACAGCTATACAGAAATCTCTGTGTTTTCAGTTTGCTTCATCCCTGCAGAGGTGACTTAAAAGTCACTGCTGAGAGCCTACTGTTCAAATTCAACTTGGTTGTAAAGCTTTTCCAGCTGTATGTCTCCATAGTATTTTTCACACTGGTAAGCTACAAAGGGGACAAGCACGGAGCTGCTCCCATGTCCACTGAAGTCAATAAAAGTTTTGCTATTGACTTCCCTTGATGCAGGATTGGGCCCATTCTGTATGTTGTAGATAAATGCCATTCAATACCAGTCCATGCCATACTCACTGTATCAACAGAAGGTCTTGTCTACACTAAAAAGGATTTGCCAGTATAGTTATGCAGGTGCATACACAACTTATACCAGCAAAAGTTGTTATATCATTTCCTCAAATGAAAAAAGCTATACTGGCAAAAATAACTGGGTCCACAGTAGGGTTTTTGCCCATATAAAAATGTCCTAAAAAGCAGTCCCATCCCTCCATTTGATACTACTATACTTACACACATTTCTAGTGTAGGCCAAGCCTAACGAGGAAGGAATAGCTTCTCAGCCATTGTGACCCAAAGACCATTTAAATGAATGATTTCAGTATTATTTCAATTATTTGCCATATTAATTGGTTCCATATTAATTGGTTCCAGGTCTAGGACCAATTTCTGAATGCAGCTGTAAGAAAGGCGAGGAAGTGTAAGATACTCAGAGAGAGCTATTTACCAACAGAAACAAATCTAGCACACTCCTGGCTTGGCCAGAGGATTGCTTCATTTCAGTTTACATAGCTGAAATCCTACAAAGATTTACACATGTATTTAAATTTATGCACTGAAAGTAGACCCACTGTCTACTCTCAATACACAAAGCATACGCATAAGACTTTGAGGGATCAGGAGCTTAACACGGCTGCTCCCAAACAACAAAAGAGTTTGGGTGGTAGAAGTGCTAATGTCAGAATAAGCACACAGAAGATCCAGCAGCAAGATGGGGGAATCCATTGATAAGTCTGCCTCAATCTCTGTCTGGTCATCAGTGGCAAATGCAGTAGAATCCATCCTGATAAGAGAAAAGAAGAACATAAGTGCAGGGAATTTCAATATTAGATAGCATATTTGCACAGTGACGCAGGAACAGTGGATCAGCAACGAGGTGCCAGGACTGTGAAATGACTGTATATCAGGAGATAGCATACAAAGTCAGTCTGTGTATTAAAATCTAAGGTTCTAACTACAGCTGTATGTTCACAATCTTGTTTCTAATGTAGTTAGGAAGAGTCTGATAAAATTAAAAAATCTTTCCTTCCAAGATGTAGATTCTTAGAGGTGCTAGGAAGATCTGTTGGGTTTGCACTGGAGTGTTTAGCAGGGGTTCAGGGTGTTACAAGTAGAGCTGAAAAGTAGAATTTGAAAGTGACATTTTTTTGCTGGCTTTTTTCTGACAAAAATGCAGATTTGGGTCCACCGAAATATGAGTCCATGTCAAATTCCCTGAATGGTTTGGGCAAGAAAACGAGTTGAAACGTTTTGTCTCAATATTTTCTAAATGTAACATTTTGATTTTTTTTAAATTCAGAATGGCTTTTTCTTTCAAATTTTACTTCAGTTAAAAAGGAAAAGGTTAAACTCAAAAATGAAATGAAACATTTTGTTGAACCCAAAACAAATTTTATTTTACCTTTTTCAGTGAACTGAAAAAATCAGTTATTCATAAAGTTCTAGTTACTAGCAAATTTTCCCTGTGTGAGTGGTATCTTTCAGTAATCCCACTGTTTAAATGGATTCATATTGCTAATATAATTACAGTCATATGAATAGAAAAATCCCATTGCTTTATTACTAATAGGATTGTGGGCAATATTGCTCAATTGTTTAAATGTAAACTATGTAAAAGCAGCTTTCCTAAAAGCTGGTAACAATGGCAAATAGGTCTAGTGTCTTAGGAACCTCAGTCCCATCTTCAAAAGTGACTTAGGGACCTAGGATTTTGGGCTAAGTGCTTAAGTCCACTTTGAAAATGAGACTTAGGCTCCTAAGTCACTTGCAGCCAGATTTTTAAAAGGTATTTAAGCACCTAAATATGCAGATAGGTGCCTAGTGGGATTTTCAAAAGTGCCTAGCTGCCCAATTCCCATTCATTTAAATGGGAATTATGCACTCAGGCACCTTTGAAAATCTCACTAGGCACCTATCCTCATCATTAGGTGACTAAATACCTTTAAAAATCTATCCTTTAGGCATTTTTGAAAATGTTGCCCTAGAGCTGCTATTGATAAACTCTGATACACAACATCATGGAAACTTTCCCCAGCTATAAAGCCCAGAAAGAGAATGAGGCTGTCTTCACTGACAAAGAAAGGTGTGCTTTGACCATGGAATAACACACACATACACATTAGCAATCCCACTGTAGAAACATAGTGGAGCCAAGCTACTGTAATGTTTACTGCAAGGCTAGGACAGCCAGGGGAGAAGTATAGTGACAACCTCACCTAGCTACCTCTCAGTGAACACTACAAATGTCTTGTCTCCACTTAGTTTTCTTGGTATACAATGCCATCTCACATTTGTTTTCTTGGTGTAAAAAAAAAACCAACAATAACAACAACGACTCTTTATGTCAGAAGACAGAGCCTGAAACTGCAAAGTATGACTATCTGATAATGTTATCAGACAGATACCTCAAAAGCAGAAGTGAGTTGGACTGGCTGGGTGCGCCTCTAAGTAGCATTTATGCACCTATATTCAAATCAAATCTTCTCGCAGCATTATTTTGGTAGTCTCATTAAGAATCAGTACAGAAGGGACACTTGGGTTGCATTCATTTTGATGAAATACCTGAAAAATCTCATACGCACACGCACAGGGACTTTTTTTTTAAAATCAAAGAAATCTTAGTTTACTACAGGAGATCCTCACAGGGCATTTGGTGTATGTGTTATTCGCTCAGAATACTTACTAGCCTCTTCCTATAAACACAAGTATTAAAATGGTAGACATAATTTATGGGGGCAAGCAGATGCATTGCAATTCAGCCATGTTACCACTCGGGTTCAATGCCTTAATGGGCTGAAATAGGAGAGATCAAGAGCTGTTATGCTTGCCTGGATGAGGACATTGTCATCATTCAGTATCATTCCCCTACATTGCCAGGGGCATATACATTTCCATACAGCTGGTGACATTAATTAAGGTTTCCTTTTAGGAAATTCCTCAAGGGTCCCATGCTAGTCCCATAATTAAGTACTGTCTAAGCATAAACATGCAATCCAGTGCAGTTTTAAAGTCAGTGAGGCAGATCATCATCTCAGCTACACTGAGATAATAATGGAATAATAGCGACAGGAGAAGAGAAAAATCAAACCTAAAAAAAACAAGAATAGGAAAAAATCCCATCCTTTTAGTGCCATTGTGCCTATTGAACAAAGAATTGTCCTGTCTATCCACATGTCAGCACTATCGTTTAATTGATTTTTTAAAAAATAAAGTGCTAATACAGGGTGAAATCCTAGTCCTACTGAAATCAGTGGGAAAACTCCAATTCACTTCAATGAGACCAGGATTCCTCCCACAGACTGCGTGGGACAAAATCATTTTGCAGAATCAGAAACCTCTCTCTTTACATTTCCATCTTCATCCTCTGTGTCCTTGCAAAGATTTTCTGGTGCTCCTTCCCCGTCCTCCTGCTTGGACTCAGCAGCGCTCATTAAATGGCACTGAAACAGGATTTTAGTGAAAACACATTAAGAGCCCACAGAGAAGGCAACACTGTTCTGCCCTGCCCTTTGCTGCTCTCATAAATAACATGAGTAAATAAAAGGCGGAAGGGGGTAAACCCCCACAGCCAAGAAGGCTGCTCTTAGCACCACCTTTATTCTCCTCCCAGCCTTTCCTAAAGCTTTATACTTAAAATACTAACATTTCAGACCAGACCTTTGGAATATTGGTAGCACACAGGGGATGCTGCCTTAACTGGCCAGCTGAGGATTCCTCTGGCGCAGGGAATCCCCAAGAGACATCCAGCCAACTCTAGGCCATCCTCATCCAGCACCCCCTTCCCTCCGCCACTGTGTCGGGAGGGTATGTCGGGGGGCGGGGGAGGCAGGGGTGCATGGCTAGTGTAATGACCACTAGGGGGCTGTTACAAGCTGATATAAGTTGAAGCAGCTCAGTTTACTCTGGGTGCCACACCAGCCTTCAGAGAGCCCAAGGATTAAAGGAGTGCAAGGCAGCATACAGCCACTTTTGCCCTTCCCCTCACCTCTCATCTCTGCTGAGCTGTGCTCAGCTGGATCTAAACACTGTTAATTGCCTATTTTATGAAGCTTTCTGCTCTGTCTGTATCTCTCTGGCTCAATGGTCCGCACAACCTGCTCACATCAAAGAGAAAAACATACTCTGAACTAGATGGCAATGCCTCACTTTTAAACTGAAGGCAACTACCATTTTAGTTCCAGTGCTCCTCTATCATTTCCCGCAATTGGAAAGCTTGATATTTCCACTAGCCTTGTACATGGCACATAACCTAGCTTGCTATGTCTGGGAAGTGCCCCCAGAGGCTCACAAACAGTTTGCTGCAGCTGTGATTTTCCACACACGTTTCTCACGGAGATAAACTGGAAATGCAATGTGTTCCTCAATGAAATTGCAGTTAATTGCGGCTAATTCCATTACTATCAAAGCGAATGCCTGCTCATTTTTTTCTCACAGCCCCATTGCAAAACACCTTCCTTGTCTTCCTATTAATTTCAAAATCCAGATCAAAACTGCCTTCCTTAAAACTCTCCATGGTCTTGTTCCAGCCAGCCTTATTTTAGCTTAAACGTACACAACAACTACATGGTCCTTCCAGTGGAATACTGTCCCTCCTTACCATGATAATATCTCAGCTGGAGTACTGTGTCCAGTTCTGGGCACCACACTTTGGGAAAGAGGTGAAGAAATTGGAGAAAGTCCAGAGAAGAGCAACAAAAATGATAAGAAAAGGAGTACTTGTGGCACCTTAGAGACTAACAAATTTATTTGAGCATAAGCTTTTGTGAGGTACAGCTCACTTCATCGGATGCATTCAGTGGAAAATATAATGGGGAGATTTATATACACAGAGAACATGAAACAATGTGTGTTACCATACACACTGTAAGGAGAGTGATCACTTAAGATGAGCTATTACGAGCAGGAGAGCCGGGGGCAGGGAGGCAGGGGGGCAGGAAGAAAACCTTTTGTAGTCATAATCAAGGTGGGCCTCCAATTAATTCCAATTCAGCAGTCTCTCGTTGGAGTCTGTTTTTGAAGTTTTTTTGTTGAAGAATTGCCACCCTTAGGTCTGTAATCGAGGGACCAGAGAGATTGAAGTGTTCTCCGACTGGTTTTTGAATGTTATAATTCTTGACGTCTGATTTGTGTCCATTTATTCTTTTATGTAGAGTCTGTCCAGTTTGGCCAATGTACATGGCAGAGGGGCATTGCTGGCACATGATGGCATATATCACATTGGTAGATGCGCAGGTGAACGAGCCTCTGATAATTTGGCTGATGTGATTAGGACCTATGATGGTGTCCCCTGAATAGATATGTGGACACAGTTGGCAATGGGCTTTGTTGTTCAACTTCAAAAACAGACTCCAACAAGAGACTGGGGAAATAGTTTTACTTTGTGTAATGACTCATCCATTCCCAGTCTCTATTCAAGCCTAAGTTAATTGTATCCAGTTTGCAAATTAATTCCAATTCAGCAGTCTCTCGTTGGAGTCTGTTTTTGAAGCTTTTTTGTTGAAGGATAGCCACTCTTAGGTCTGTAATCGAGTGACCAGAGAGATTGAAGTGTTCTCCAACTGGTTTTTGAATGTTATAATTCTTGACGTCTGATTTGTGTCCATTCATTCTTTTACGTAGAGACTGTCCAGTTTGACCAATGTACATGGCAGAGGGGCATTGCTGGCACATGATGGCATATATCACGTTGGTAGATGCGCAGGTGAACGAGCCTCTGATAGTGTGGCTGATGTGATTAGGCCCTATGATGGTGTCCCCTGAATAGATATGTGGACAGAATTGGCAACGGGCTTTGTTGCAGGGATAGGTTCCTGGGTTAGTGGTTCTGTTGTGTGGTGTGTGGTTGCTGGTGAGTATTTGCTTCAGATTGGGGGGCTGTCTGTAAGCAAGGACTGGCCTGTCTCCCAAGATCTGTGAGAGTGATGGGTCGTCCTTCAGGATAGGTTGTAGATCCTTGATGATGCATTGGAGAGGTTTTAGTTGGGGGCTGAAGGTGATGGCTAGTGGCGTTCTGTTATTTTCTTTGTTGGGCCTGTCCTGTAGTAAGTGACTTCTGGGTACTCTGGGTGTTTCATGTTCTCTGTGTGTGTATATATCAATGTCCCCTCTGTATTTTCCACCAAATGCATCCGATGAAGTGAGCTGTAGCTCACGAAAGCTTATGCTCTAATAAATTTGTTAGTCTCTAAGGTGCCACAAGTACTCCTTTTCTTTTTGCGAATACAGACTAACACGGCTGTTACTCTGAAACCTGTGTTATTAGGGTACTTGAAGAAACAAAAGAGAACTACCCCATGGTTGCTTCTCAGATTGAATCAGCCTTGTTTTACAAATAGAAATGAACATAAAACAGAAACTATGTGAGCTATGCAGTACTTCAGTGTGGGTAAGTAAATAGCATCAAAGAGTGCCACAGAAATCCAAGGAGCACAACATGGACTTGAATTTTTTTTGACTTCTTGTTTCTTTGGTTTTCTTTTTGATCACCAAGTAAGACTTCTTATTGTCACCATTTCTATAATACACATTATTGCAATAATAATAATAATAATAACAATAATAATTAATAATTAGTAATAGCCTTAATGTTATTTTAGGCTTTGTTGTGGCTCGTGGGCCTCTTGACATCATGGCCCTCTGACATCAATAGCCAAACTCGCATTGAATTATACAGGACTAGGATTTCACCCTTACAGTCTGAGATGCGCAGGGAACATAACAGAATAACAGAAATGTAGATCTCGCAAGGACATTGATAGTCCTACCTCAGTATTATGTAGACCATCCCTGACAGGTGTTTGTCGAACCTGTTCTTAAAAGCCTCCAGCAAGGGAGATTCCACAATCTCCCTAAGTAATTTGTTCCAGTGCTGACAGGAAGTTTTTCCTAACACCCAACTTAAATCTTCCTTGCTGCAATTTCAGCCCATCACTTCTTACTCTCTCCTCATTGGATAAGGAGAACAATTTATCACTCTCCTTGAATAACAACCTTTTATGTACTTAAAAACTGTTGTCCTGTCTCTCCTCAGTCTTCTCTTTCCCAGACTAAACAAACACATTTTTTTTTCAATCTTTCCTCATGGATCACATTTTTTGCTGACTTTTTATCATTTTTATCATTTTTCAGAGTAGCAGCCGTGTTAGTCTGTATTCGCAAAAAGAAAAGGAATACTTGTGGCACCTTAGAGACTAACAAATTTATTTGAGCATAAGCTTTTGTGAGCTACAGCTCACTTCATCAGATGCATTCAGTGGAAAATATAGTGGGGAGATTTATATACACACACAGAGAACATGAAACAATGGGTGTTACCATACACACTGTAAGGAGAGTGATCCCTTAAGATGAGCTATTATCGGAGGTGCGGGGGGGAAGAAAACCTTTTGTAGTGATAATCAAGGTGGGCCATTTCGAGCAGTTGACAAGAACATCTGAGGAAAAATGGGGTGTTGGGGGGGGGTGGAAATAACATGGGGAAATAGTTTTACTTTGTGTAATGACCCATCCACTCCCAGTCTCTATTCAAGCCTAAGTTAATTGTATCCAGTTTGCAAATTAATTCCAATTCAGCAGTCTCTCATTGGAGTCTGTTTTTGAAGCTTTTTTGTTGAAGGATAGCCACTCTTAGGTCTGTAATCGAGTGACCAGAGAGATTGAAGTGTTCTCCAAATGGTTTTTGAATGTTATAATTCTTGACGTCTGATTTGTGTCCATTCATTCTTTTACGTAGAGACTGTCCAGTTTGACCAATGTACATGGCAGAGGGGCATTGCTGGCACATGATGGCATATATCACATTGGTAGATGCGCAGGTGAACGAGCCTCTGATAGTGTGGCTGATGTGATTAGGCCCTATGATGGTATCCCCTGAATAGATATGTGGACAGAGTATATTTCCAACACACCTCTGATCAACATATTAACCCACAGAGACCTTCCTACGAACACTACAAAAAGAAGGATTCTGGGTGGACTCCTCCTGAAGGTCGAAACAGCAGCCTGGATTTCTACATAGAGTGCTTCCGCCGATGTGCATGAGCTGAAATTGTGGAAAAGCAGCATCGCTTACCCCATAACCTCAGCCATGCAGAACACAGTGCCATCCACAGCCTCAGAAACAACTCTGACATCATAATCAAAAAGGCTGACAAAGGAGGTGCTGTCGTCATCATGAATAGGTTGGAGTATGAACAAGAGGCTACTAGGCAGCTGTCCAACACCACTTTTTACAAGCCATTACCCTCTGATCCAACTGAGAGTTACCAAAAGAAACTACAGCATTTGCTCAAGAAACTCCCTGAAAAAGCACAAGAACATATCCGCACAGACACACCCCTAGAACCCCGACCTAGGGTATTCTATCTGCTACCCAAAATCCATAAACCTGGAAATCCTGGACGCCCCATCATCTCAGGCATTGGCACTCTGACACCAGGATTGTCTGGCTATGTAGACTCCCTCCTCAGGCCCTTCGTTACCAGCACTCCCAGCTATCTTCGAGACACCACTGACTTCCTGAGGAAACTACAGTCCATTGGTGATCTTCCTAAAAACACCATCCTAGCCACTATGGATGTAGAAGCCCTCTACACCAACATTCCACACAAAGATGGACTACAAGCCGTCAGGAACAGTATCCCCGATACTGTCACGGCTAACCTGGTGGCTGAACTTTGTGACTTTGTCCTCACCCATAACTATTTCACATTTGGGGACAATGTATACCTTCAAATCAGCGGCACTGCGATGGGTACCCGCATGGCCCCACAGTATGCCAACTTTTTTATGGCTGACTTAGAACAACACTTCCTCAGCTCTCGTCCCCTAATGCCCCTACTCTACTTGCGCTACATTGATGACATCTTCATCATCTGGACCCATGGAAAAGAAGCCCTTGAGGAATTCCACCATGATTTCAACAATTTCCATCCCACCATCAACCTCAGCCTGGACCAGTCCACACAAGAGATCCACTTCCTGGACACTACGGTGCTAATAAGCGATGGTCACATAAACACCACCCTATATCAGAAACCTACTGACCGCTATTCCTACCTACATGCCTCTAGCTTTCATCCAGATCATACCACTCGATCCATTGTCTACAGCCAAGCTCTACGATATAACCGCATTTGCTCCAACCCCTCAGACAGAGACAAACACCTACAAGATCTCTATCATGCATTCCTACAACTACAATACCCACCTGCTGAAGTGAAGAAACAGATTGACAGAGCCAGAAGAGTACCCAGAAGTCACCTACTACAGGACAGGCCCAACAAAGAAAATAACAGAACGCCACTAGCCATCACCTTCAGCCCCCAACTAAAACCTCTCCAACGCATTATCAAGGATCTACAACCTATCCTGAAGGACGACCCATCACTCTCACAGATCTTGGGAGACAGGCCAGTCCTTGCTTACAGACAGCCCCCCAATCTGAAGCAAATACTCACCAGCAACCACACACCACACAACAGAACCACTAACCCGGGAACCTATCCTTGCAACAAAGCCCGTTGCCAACTCTGTCCACATATCTATTCAGGGGACACCATCATAGGGCCTAATCACATCAGCCACACTATCAGAGGCTCGTTCACCTGCGCATCTACCAATGTGATATATGCCATCATGTGCCAGCAATGCCCCTCTGCCATGTACATTGGCCAAACTGGACAGTCTCTACGTAAAAGAATGAATGGACACAAATCAGACGTCAAGAATTATAACATTCAAAAACCAGTTGGAGAACACTTCAATCTCTCTGGTCACTTGATTACAGACCTAAGAGTGGCTATCCTTCAACAAAAAAGCTTCAAAAACAGACTCCAACGAGAGACTGCTGAATTGGAATTAATTTGCAAACTGGATACAATTAAGTTAGGCTTGAATAGAGACTGGGAATGGATGAGTCATTACACAAAGTAAAACTATTTCCCCATGTTATTTCTCCCCCCCCACCACACCCCCCACTGTTCCTCAAATATTCTTGTTAACTGCTGGAATTAGCCTACCTTGCTTGTCACCATGAAAGGTTTCCCCGCCCCCCCCCCCCCCCCGCTGCTGGTGATGGCTTATCTTAAGTGATCACTCTCCTTACAGTGTGTATGATAAACCCATTGTTTCATGTTCTCTGTGTGTGTGTATCAATGTCCCCTCTGTATTTTCCACCAAATGCATCCGATTAAGTGAGCTGTAGCTCACGAAAGTTTATGCTCTAATAAATTTGTTAGTCTCTAAGGTGCCACAAGTACTCCTTTTCTTTTTTCCTAATAACACAGAGACCATGCACATCCACAGCTCAGCTAGATTCATTAATTTCTTGGGCTGCTCATGAAACACAATCCTGTCCTAATAATAATATTTCAGAATTTTTGCCTCAGCCAGCAAAGCACAGAAAGAAAATCCACACAATAACTAAGAGAAATAGGCACTGCTTAATAATTTAGATTCTCCTCAGTGTAGCAGTTGGTTTATTGCAGATTCTGTTGTGATAAGAATGTATTTGGGGGACTAGATTAAAAAAAAGATTCTGTATACTGAGCTGATTATTTAAATGTGGGGAAAAAATGATGGTTAAGAACTGTGTGGTGAAGTGCATCAAGAATACTAATTGAATATGGTCACTTCTTTCATCAATGTTAAAAGAGAATGAGGATCAGCTCTAGTAACTTAGCTTTTCAGAAAGCAAAATATTCTCTAAGGGCAGATTTCTGGGTATTTGTTTTGAAATGGAAACAAATAGTTAAGATTTCATTGCCACAAGGAATATTAGCCACTGGTTGGACCATAATATTTACTGCTATTTTAGAAATACTGGGTGTATTCTGGCCCATATCCTCAAAGGTATTTAGGCACATAACTCCCGTTGATTTCTCTGGGAGCTCACACCTTTGAGGATCTGAGTCCTAGGGTCACCATTTACTCCTCTGCAAAGTGAACGTTAAACAGTGCCATTCTGAGCCACAGGCCTTTCTCTGTGCCAGATCCTCCAGCCAGGCCATGATTCACTGAGTGCAGCTCCAGGGATTGGAGGTGGCTTTACACCCCCATCCTAGGACAAACCAGATGCCAGTTCTGCCCCACCACAATTTATAGCAGCATCAGAGTTGCTCTAAGTTGTACCCAGCTGTATAAGTTCAAAGGGGCCGTTCTGGCAATCACAGTTCACCAGCACACAGCAGCACTCTGGCCTAACTTCTTTTTCTTTAGCCTCTACTGTCAGCATGATGCCAGGAGGGTACAACAACATCTGGGAATTTCTTGTACACCAAGAGAATCCTCAGAAGGCCCATTAAACCATCTTTATGACTCAAGAATCAGAGTGCTGCAAAGGGACAATAACTGGGCCACAGTTCAGGCTCTCTGTCCAACTGCTCACTGACCAACATCTGTCAGGTATGGGAAGGCATATGAATCATAACTAAGAATGCAATACTTAGCATATGTATAGTGAGAGATATCAGATGAGCTCAGGGCCAGATTTCTGAGGGCATGTAGCAGTTTCCATTGTGACAATTATGGCCAGATCTCAAAAGAGCTCAGCACCCAAGCTGCTGAGCAACTTCGAAATCTAGCAACTTATTTTGGTGCCTAATTGGGATGGGAGTTTTTTTCGAAAACCTGACTTGTCTTCTGGGTGCTGACCCCTTCTGTAAATGCAGACCCTATCTCCTTCCAATCCTGAAGCATTTTACAAACACTTGTGTGCAGTTATGACCTCAGTACTGACTTGTGTGTTTCCTGTATGCATGCCAAACCACACCAACTACTTATTGAGAAAAATAAAAGTGAACTATTTTTTACTCCTGTTAGCCCTCTAAAGCCCAATCTTGAAAAGTAATGACACTTTCAATCTGGTTTGCACATCAGTACCAATTGCAAAATCTTTATTACTGGTGATGATGCGCAAACCCAAAAGAACCAAGCCTGTCTTTTGGGTTTGCAGTGCCAGCCATTAGACAAAATGTACTTTTCACTGGTTCTGATTTCCATCAGATTACAAGACAAAAAACCCATTATGACATTTTTATGGAGTCAGTGTTCAGTGTAAGCAGCTCAAATTGCTTCTCATTAAAGTCAATGGAAAAAAGTCTATCAGAGTTTGATGAGGCCCTCACTGTTGTTCTCAAGGTCACACAGAAAGTCTGTAACAAAGCCCTGAATAGTTTCTCCTGACTTTCATCCCTGTATCTTAACCAAAAAATGTCCTGCCTCCTGTTAAATATCATAAAATGAATTTAGAGGAATGAGAGCCCAGGGAATCTTAAAATGTTATAAACATGCAAATACTGTGGATTATATTCCACATGGAGTCATGATTTGTGCACCTTTTTGTGTCCTTTTAAATTAAAATCACAGTAGATAAAGCTAGCCCAGTGTGCATGGTTTAAAGAGTTTAAAATATTTTTAGGAGTACTTGTGGCACCTTAGAGACTAACAAATTTATTAGAGCATAAGCTTTCGTGAGCTACAGCTCACTTCATCGGATGCATTTGGTGGAAAAAACAGAGGGGATCTCCTCTCTGTTTTTTCCACCAAATGCATCTGAGAAGTGAGCTGTAGCTCCCGAAAGCTTACGCTCTAATAAATTTCTTAGTCTCTAAGGTGCCACAAGTACTCCTTTTCTTTTTGCGAATACAGACTAACACGGCTGCTACTCTGAAACCTAAAATATTTTTGTTCATAGATTTTTTGATTCTTTATATACTAGGTGCTATTCAGGACATAATTTTTCTGCTCCTGAAAGACAAAAGAATTTGTTCTGAAAACTAAATTCTTCAGGAAACTAGTTGGTAATTTGGATTAATGTGTTTGCATGCTTTAAAATACAAGGAATATAGTTAACAAAAATATCCAGTTAGTTATTTAAATGTACCTTGAGATACAAGCCTTTAGCTGCAGAAGAAGAATTAAATTGGAAGAAAAATTGTAATCAGTGTGCAATATGCAAGGAGAAATTTGCCAGCCAAAAGTGTTCAGTATCACTGTAAAGTAAAGAGAAGCTATTGCCAAGCTCAAAGAAATGTGGTTGAATTGTAGATCCTATCTAGAGGTTGGCAAGAAGAGAGTTAATAGTCTCTAGTTCTGTGTAAAGCTCATAAGATAGATTCTCACCTAGTGAAAATCAACATAGCTCTCTTAAATTCAATAGAGCTATGTTGATTTACACCAGCTGATGATCTGTGCTCTTATCTACCTGCCCTAATTGCAGGGATTGCCAGAAGAGTAAGGTTAAACCAGCTGTCCTGAATCAAGTAATTCTCCCACTAAAATATAAGAGGGAGATGCTCAAAGCAGTTAGGTGGTTTGTATAAGGAGCCAAGCTTTGAGGCAAGGATTAGTTAGTTATGCTGGCTGTTTTGTTACCCACTAACTTTTGAAGTGTCATAGCTTTGTTTATTTAGGGTTCTGAAACTGAGTTAATGGAAACTTAATTCAAGGCCTGGCTCTGAACAATTTGTGGTTATTTAGTCTAATTCTAAGAAGCTGGGTGCATCTGCAGTCTAACACTGTGTGCCTGCAGGGAAAGGGTTCTTGAACTTTATAATAGCAGGCCTGCTCCATCACAAAATGTGAGAAGATATAAAGGGAGAAGAGTGAAAAGGAGACAAAAGACCTCAAATTTATTTCTCTGTCAAATAAATCCCTTAAGGAAAAATCCAGGGCCAAATCTCCCTCTTTTCCAACCCAAATCTCTCTTAAAAAAGATACTTCCTCAGAAGTCCCCTTCTGCCTTTCCTATTGTGATACGCCCTGTCTACAAGGTGTATATAGGTTCTTACAGAGAAGAAAGTTGAGGACTTAAAAGGATTAAACACTTATATGACTAATGAAATCATCCACACTGTCACATTAAATAGGATTTAAAGCATTGGGATAGAAACCTTGTTTCTTCAGGGTATGGACCAATCACTAACTCATGGTGTTAGTAAGAAACTTCTTGTTTGGGCAAGTCATTCTATAATTCTTTACTCTATGAATCTTTCTCAGAAGAATCTGATACACACATTGAGTTTGATGAACCACTAGTCTGATCAGGTAAAATAATTACTATGTGCCTATGTTCCCACTTAAATAGTTGCTTATTTATACAACATTTTTTTCATTAACATCCCCAAGGGAAGAGGCAGCACACAGGAAATGAATGCATATTAAGCTGTGCTTTTTAAGAAGTGTTCCTACTTCATTTCTGACTAATATGATTAATATAGAGAGATTATAGTATTTAACGTGTAATAATTTAAAGAGAGTGGGATGAAGAGATTATGGAGAGAGAGAATATATCTAGGAGCCCTTGGATACTTTTGAAAATACCTACTCATTTAATGTAATCTGGTCTGTTTTGATGCTGTTTTTGCAGGGTTTCAATCCTAATATTACAGATGAGAAGTTCCAAATAGTTCAAAGCTTTGGATGAAGAGTCCAAACTTGTATACTTATCAGCACTTCACAGCTTTTTTTAGTTTGACCATAATCCAACTCTATTTTCTACCCACTGTCCTAAATCAAGCAACTGAGATGTGGTGTTCTCTGCTTGGAGCAGTATTATTCTCTGGCTGAATCAGGATTATAACATTCACATGCTTGCTGTGATAATGGTATGTTTTGGGAGGGAGTATTCCCCAGCAGTACCGTGTTCCATTTGGTTTGTATTAGCATTAAGATTCAGTGTACATGTGGAGTATTCAGGCACTTTGGGGGTATCCACTGAAACTAACACAAAGAAGAGAAGAGGCCAGTCATTGTGAGGACATGTTATCAGAGGACTGAGATGTTGCAGAGAATGGTGAGATATAAGGACCCAGATAAATGGATAGATTTCACCAACAATAGAAAAGGACTCTCCACTGTCCATTTAGATCCTTAATATAACATGAAAACTTGTCTCAGCCAGTCTTCAAAACAGAAACAAATAGCTTGCACGTCCTGCAATTCACAGAACTTAAAGGTAAAGTTATTTTGCTCTTTTATCCAAGGGCCTCAAAGTACTTCACCTAAATTAAACAAACACCTAAATAAACAGAGAAACCAAGGCAGATGGGTTACGATCAGGGAGGACAGAGACAAAAATAAAACACTGACCCCTTGACTCCCTGGCCTCTGCTCTAACCAAAAGATAAATACCTTCACCCCAATGAGTTAAAATACAAAGCAGCACAGTTCTACTTGCTGTGATAAAGTGGGAGGAGAGAGATTCCTCCTTTCTCTGTCTTGGCTCCCTCTATGGCAGCCGTCCTGTTCCAGTTTGCTCTAATTATTGTTCACTTACACACACCTGATGGCCCCTCAAGTTCCCAGCCCTCTTCTTGCTATGTTTATAACTTCACTATCTGGGATGAGGCTGTCAATTACAGTTGGTAGGCTAGCATCAGTTACCTGAGGGAAATATTAACAAGTGTAATTACTGGCTGCTTTTTCCATGGTTTTAACCTCTAACTTGAAGGGTCCATCTGCAGGAGGATATTATAGAACTGGTGCATCTTCAATTAAAAATATTGTTCCATGCAGCATGAGACGCTACTGCCCTGCATAAATAACAAACATTACAGTAAAAATAGATATTTTTATTGACAAAATTATAAAACCACTCAGTTCCTCTCCAATCACAATAATCAATGGGGGGCAAGTACCCTAATTTGCAGTACATGCAGAGTCTCATTAAAACTTACACCCATAGCTAATGTGGGTGCTAATAGAAAAAGTTGGGAGGAAAGGTAGTTATGCAGCAAAATATTGCATGTTTACTTGACAAGAATCTACTCATGTTTGTTTAATAACACACAGAGTGTGGTTTAAAATTGATAGTCCATTACTAGAAATCCATTCTTTATTCAGGATGATAAACTGAGATTGAATTACAGATTTCATGGCAGTATCTTCCTCCACTGTGCATTTAAATCCATACCTTCTGCTTCCCTAGTTTTTGAAAATCCATTCATTTGAAATGTGTGTTCATGGTCAAAAACTACCTCAGTTTAGGAACATTTTCACTTCAGGAAATGTAACACAAACAATCTCCAAGATATGGGTTGTTCAGAGGCTGCTGTGAAAGGAGCTTTGCAGTCACAGTCTATTTCACAGTATTTATTTGTTTTGTTTTATTTCTGACCAAATATATATCCCGGACTCTATGCACTTTTGCAAAGTTTAAACTATAGAAAATAAGTTAATATCAATATAATGAAAACTATTCTTATATTGGCATTATTGACTGCCTGCACAATATCACAGTGCTGTCACCATGACATAAAGTTAGCATAGTACACAAGCATTCCAATAACTATCTTCTAACGATCTAAATATTTAGATATCCAAATATTCCCTCCCCAGATGCTGGAGAAAAGTGGGGTTTGCAATGTACCCAGAAAGTTAAAAAATCCAGGCTGTGGCAGACCAAGGGAGAAAAGGAGTTCTAAGATGAGGAACCTTCATGAAGAATACTCTAGGGCTTTATTTCAAGTGCCTCCACCTATCGCAGATGAAACAGTATGAAGCCTCCCAGGGTACCAAATTCCAAACCATTTAGGGCTTTATAAAGAAAAAACACCACCACAAACTCTACACATATCTAGACCCTCAGCCTGTGAAGATCACAGATTTCCCAAGTGACCTGCTCTTGAAAGGAAACACTATCTGATTCATAAGAATATAAAACTGGCCATATTGGGTCAGATCAATGGTCCATCTAGCCCAGGAGCCTGTCTTCCATCAGTGGCTGGGGCCAGAGGGAATTAACAGATACAGGGCAATTTTTCAGTGATCCATCTTCTGTCATCCAGTCCTAGCCTCTGGCAGGCAGCTTCCATATGGTGTCAAGAATAGTCACAGATTGGGCCAGGTTCTGATACTTTTAACTTTATGTAAATATTGAGAGCCACAATGAAACCTTGAATGCATGTTAGTGATCAGATAAAGTGGGCTTCAGCCGAAATACACAATTGAGTAATTCCTCACCACCGTGAGGGAAGTGGGTCCTAGTCTGGCCCATAGCTAGAGTTACACCTGGTTCATTATCAGGTATGAGTGCCTATCAGGAGTTTTTCATTACATGAATAGGTTTTAAATCTCCAGATAATGCATTTTTGTGACTTAGACTTGTTTCATCATCTTCTTCCATGATAGTCTGACACTTTTCTTTTCTCTATGTAATAATTTAAAATCAAGAGTTCTATTCACTAGATTCCCCGTGATATTTTCCCAAATAAAATTAGACTGGACACACATCTGCAAACCTCTTCAAAATCAGGCTGCAACAGTAGTTGGAAATAAATGCAGAAATACAGGTAGCTCACTGAAAGAGGAGTGAAACAGCTCAGTTATCATTGAAACCAGTTGCAGTTGAAAGCTGGTTGAATTGGCTGGTCTAAACATTCTGTGTTAAATATCTTAAATGTGAATCAAAATCTAGTAACAAATATGAGTTTATTAGAGAGAGATTTCAGCCCAAACTCACATCAATACAATTTAAAATAGTTCAACGAACTCCACTGAATGTTACTCAGTCTGTTACCTTTTGTTATTGTTATGAATGACAGTAGTCAGCTATTTAAAGCAACTGATGCATTCAGTTGTTAATTGTAAATGCCTACTGAGGGTACCTCAAGTGAACCACAATTTTTCTTCAGTTCTTTTCCCCCTAAGCCAAAGGTTACACAATGAAAGAGTTTAAGAGAGTACAAGAAGTACATCTATTAAGCCAACAAAGGCCTTCAGAAAGGATCAAGAATGGGAAGGAGGGTTAGAGGGAAGAGGACACACACAAAAACTCACGGTCACCTTTATAGTATGACACAAACTAACTGATGCTCTGTCTTTTGCTCACTGTGGGTTGGGAAAACCAGTCTCAGGAGCATTCAGTCAGGATGGGGGATTCATATAATAAAGGTCTATAAAATTATCAGTGGAGAAAGTGACCAAGGAAGTGTTATTTACCCCTTCATATAGCACAAGAACCAGTGGTCACCTGATTAAATTAATAGGCAGCAGGCTTAAAGCAAACAAAAGGAAATACTTCTTCATGCACTGTACGGTCAACTTGCAGAACTCATTGACAGAAGATGTGGTGAAGGCCAAAATTATAACTGGGTTCAAAAAAGAATGAGATAAATTTACGGAAGATAGTTCCATGAATAGCTATTAGCCAAGATGGGAAGGGATGCAACTCCATGCTCTAGATGTCCATCAGCCTCTAACTGTCAGATGCTGGGACTGGACAATGGGATGGATCACTTGGTAATTGCCCTGTAATGTTTATTCCCTCTGAAACATCTGTCATCAGCCATTGTTAGATACTGGGCTAGATGGAACATTGGTCTGAGCCAGTATGGCCATTTTTATATTCTTATCTTGAGAGAATTATTCCAGACTGTGGCTCAGCCTTAATTCAATGGCAAACATATTTAAGGAAGTGATACACTTAACCTTACAGACAGGTCCCATCATTAGCATAAATTTAGTCTGTAAAGCCCTGATTCTGCAAACACACATATGAGTATTCCTATTGAATTCAAGACCATACATAAATATTGTTGGATCAGGCCTAAAGTGTTGCATATGGGAATATTTTATCCTGGTAATCTCCTCTTGGCACAAGCGTACTGGAACACCCATAACAGAACGAGGAAGCAAAGCTAATATAGGTGATGAGGAGCTGAGTCTCATCAGCATAGTAATGCTAATTCAGCCCATATTGTTACTTAATGGAAGCCAATGAGCTCATATGCAATAAACATTCATAATCATAGAGCTTTAGCCCTAGAGGACCCATAAGGGACATTATCCAAAGCACAAGCATATTCCTGTAATGCACAATCTACAAACTGAAACGTAAGTAAATAGAAAGAATATTGAGTAGTAATTCTGCTGGACAGTCTTATCAGACATACAAAGTGACTTAAAAGGACACTCTGATTCTGATCATCCTAATAAAATATGTGCTGCAAACATTAACTTTAATTATATTGGCTTTTTACACTGTTTCCAGCTACTCTCCAGCATTCACTTTGGCTTTAGTCAACTGTGATGTACAACAGCCATCTCAGAGCCCATCCACATGCTCTGAGATGCACAACTAAGAGCCAGACTCGACAACTGAGGCCAGCTGGGAGTAGCACACATTGAGGTAACAATTCCACATGATTTAACAAATAGTAATATTTCTTTTCTATGAGGGTTTTTTTTGTCTGTTTTGTTTGTTTTCAGTTTTAATTCTCCACCATACCTGAGAACCAGCGAATATGGACAGGAAGGAACAAGTTTCCAGAATTTATCAAGGACAATTTGGATTTTAAAATGCAATAGGATGAGGAATAGAGGGGGGAAAAAGAACAAATATTAATACAACTAGAAAAGGAGTACTTGTGGCACCTTAGAGACTAACAAATTTATTTGAGCATAAGCTTTCATGAGCATAAGCTTTCATGAGCTAGAGCTCACTTCAGCTATAGCTCACAAAAGCTTATGCTCAAATAAATTTGTTAGTCGCTAATATGCCACAAGTACTCCTTTTCTTTTTGCGAATACAGATGAACATGACTGCTACTCTGAAACCTGTCATTAATACAACTGGTTTTCATAAGGTGGTACTTCAGGTAATCATATTTCACTATAAGCCCGTTATCATATTTGGCACTGCAATGTAACTTCTGAAAATATAGTTATGAGATACGTGAAACGTGCCCTTTCTCAGCAGACTATTTCCCATCTGTAGTATATAGGAATAGGGTAGCATGTGAGCTCTCTGGTAGTGCTCGTTATGTTCTATGTTCTAGATGCTGCCAGAAACGAGGCAGAGCCAGCAGTATGTCTCTAGCCCTTGCATGTTTGTGTATATTTAGTAAATATAGGTCTTTGAGATCCATGTGGTTTATTCATATTGTCTTAACTGTGTACAAAGCAATAGACCCCACCGCCATGAATGTATCTCCCCTACACCATTTATTTTGGCCTTAGCAAAGTTACCTGTTGTAAGAAAAATGAGTCGAATGGAGTGCTCATGAAATTTTGTTCATTTTGACAATTGCAATTTGCTCTCTGCAAACACTCAGATGCATAGTTATTTGTTCTCATGAATGTCTGCTCTGCATACAAACACCCATAGTCACATGCCAATGTGGTTTTTTATTTTCTGTTCACTAGTTATCTCTCTCTCTCTGTGAAAGCTCTGCAGAAATTGGACAGGATTGGATAACCCAAGAACATTTCATGTTCCAAGGACATTATTCCAGGCAGTGGATCTAACAATGGTGCATGTGGAGTCACCGTTAAGGGTGAGTGGGAAAGCAGGTGTTTTGAATCTCTATGGGTCATATTAGTAATAATTATAATAGAAAATATTTTAAAACCATTTTATGCTTAAATACCTACATAATTATATGCTGTAACTCAATATTTGTGTTTATAATCTTCTTTCCATTGGGCTAATTTGAGCCGTTGGGCTCAGCCCTGGCTGTGATGTACTACATTCTCAGTGTTCATATCATTACAATGCATTGCCACGGGAAAGAAAATGCATAACTACTTGACATATAGTCCTCTCCATAAAGCTGAACATCTAAGGAACAAATATGCTGCATATAAGTTAGCTGGCGCTCATTTCTACCAGCTATTATAGAGTGCCAGCTACCTAGTTTATTGAAAGCTGGTTGTGTCAATCAGACAAAACTGATTTTGGTTACAAAATCTAAATCTAAATCATGCTTTATCAGGTGGTGCTTTATCAATAACCATTTTGATAATGTTTCTGATACTTTGAAAATGGAGTCCACATCTAATCATGTGAAACAGAAACAACCAACTTCAAAATTTCACTTTTTTTTTTTCAATTTTTTTTTTAAATCTCTATTGCCATAGTTCTGCAGGGAAGAGAGGGAAGCTTGAGGACATGATAGACTATGTATCAGAGTAGCAGCCGTGTTAGTCTGTATTCACAAAAAAGAAAAGGAGTACTTGTGGCACCTTAGAGACTAACAAATTTATTCGAGCATAAGCTTTCGTGAACTACAGCTCACTTCATCGGATGCATTCCCATTAAGTCTAACAGCTGTGAAGACACATTCATATAAACTTTGTAGCTATAGTCTGTAAATGAATGCATCTGATGAACTGAGCTGTACCTCACGAAAGCTTATGCTCAAATAAATTTGTTAGTCTCTAAGGTGCCACAAGTACTCCTTTTCTTTTTTATGATAGACTATAAGGTCTTTGGAAAGAGACCTTCTTTGCATTTTGTATGCATATACTGCCTCATGCAATGGGACCCTGAGTATTGTTTTAGGTGCTACTCTACTAATAATATTGATCATTATGAAAATGTAAAGCCATTTATCTACATCAAAAAGAAGCAAGAAAGGGCAAAAACATTTCTGATTTCCATTCATCTCACAAGATAGACCAATACAGAGTAATCAGGGGATTATATTTTTATTAACTAGATTGTCCGTTTCTTTTGTGACTACACAGGATAAAAAACCTTTTGGTTACCAGGACCTATAGAGAGGGTATCTGGATATCAGTTAATTATGCACCTGTCTAATGAATGTAGTTTGTCTAAGTAATAAGTAAACAAAATTCATTTTGTCTCCAGTTGTTGCCTGGAATTGTTTATTTATAACATGAAGGACACTTGTAGGGCAAAAGAAAGCAGCACAGATATTAAACTAGAGTTAAAAACAGTTGGTCAGTGAAGAGTCACCATACTAAAGCCTAAAATCTGTCATTTTTCATGGTCTGATTTACCAGCCACTGCACTTTACAAAATATGAGTTCTGATACAAAAAGGACCATGACATGATATTACACAGCATGAAATCACTCAATCTATGGGGCTCATTCTTCTCCAACATCTCATCTTCTGAGGGATTGACATGCCAAGAGGAGTCAGGAAATCTATGCAACCATCATTTGTCAAAAAGTTTTTCCACTTCCCATCTTAAATCAGGCACAATTCTGTTCTCTGAACCCTGCATATATTTCAGCATTTTTTGGCACACGGAACATTTTTGTCTTTGGTGAAAAATCATTTTGGGATTACACATTAATATAAAAAATTCAGCACACTCATTGTCCTCATAAAGAAATGGAGTACTGAGATTCATCTTGAAAGGACAAGGAATTACATTGGACATACACTACAATTTCTAGTATATTGTTTTTAAGAAAAACAGAATAACAAAAGCCTAGGGAATTATCAATATGCCAGTCTAAAGTGACTCAGTCTGCATTTGCCTCAGTGTTTTCTTATTGTTCTCAGTGATAAAAGACCTTCATATCTTATACTTCTGAAATTGCTGAGGATCCAAATCAGCAAACAGGCATATATCTGATTTTGGCGGACAGCCACCCACTCTACAGAGCCAACAAGCTCTACAGCATCACAGAAAAATGTAAAGTGATCATCTTCTATTAATAAATGCAGGGGGTTGGAGAAAAATACAGGAACTCCTCACTTAAAGTCGTCCCGGTTAACATTGTTATGTTGCTGATCAATTAGGGAACATGCTCGTTTAAAGTTGTGCAATGCTCCCTTATAACGTTGTTTGGCAGCTGCCTGCTTTGTCCACTTCTTGCAGGAAGAGCAGCCTGTTGGAGCTAGCTGGTGGGGGCTTGGAACCAGGGTGGGCTGGCAGCCCCCCAATCAGCTGCCCGCTCCCCTAAGTTCCCTGTGCAGAAGCCACCCAGCAGGCTACCAATTGCCAGCAGTTCAGGTGTCCCTCCCCCCATTGCCATGTGCTGCTTCTGCCCTCTGCATTGGAGCTGCTCTCCGAGCCTCCTGCTTGCTGGGGGGAAGGGGGAAAGGGGCTAATGTCAGGGTGTCCCCCTCCCCCCTGCTTCTGCACCCCGCTTACCCTATCTCCATATAGAGCAGGGTGGGGACAGGACAGGGCTCAGGAAAGAGAGACCACAGCTAATGTCTCAACTTCCAGATCTTTTTAAAGGCAATGCATTTAGAGTGGAGTCAGCGTACTTAAAGGGGCAATGAACCTCAACCAAATTTTGCAATCATCATTGTTGTGTATAGTATTAAATTGTTTGTTTAAAACTTATACTGTGTGTGTGTGTGTGTGTGTATATATATATATATAATATATATATACTTTTTTGTCTGGTGAAAAAAAATTCCCTGGAAACCCCCCCCCCCATTTATTAATTCTTATGGGGAAGTTGGATTCGCTTAACATTGTTTCGCTTAAAGTCGTGTTTTTCAGGAACATAACTACAACGTTAAGCGAGGAGTTTCTGTATTGTTAATCTCACAGAAAGGAGGGAAGTATCTTATGGGTTTTTGCTCGCCTGCAGAGCACTCCACTAAGGAGTATACATTGTTAAAAAGCCACAGAGTGTCTCCAAATTTTAGAATGGCCAGAGCAGAAGGCCTAGTGAAAGATAAGGGCAAACAGGCAGCATAGTTGTCCCTGACTGTTGTGACTGGATTCTAGCTGGCTGCAAGACTCCCAGTAAATAAGAGGAGTTTACAATGGAGAAAGACAGATTTTTGGAACAATCCCAGAAAACCCAGTAGGCTACTGTGCCAACTCAGTTCTCAGTCCCACCCCTTCAAAAGGGACCCCTTGGAGAAGGGCTTGTTAGGGGCAGAATTCCCAGAAGGTCTGAAGAAGCTTCCTGGGTGAAATTCTGGCCCCATTGAAGTCAATGTGTATCTTGCTATAGACTTAAATAAAATAGGTTTTTACCCTGATCTTCTCTTTATCTGTGATACTTATATGGCTCACGTTACCATGGTCTCTGAATACATCATAAATCTTTAGTGTCTTTAACCTCACGACATCCCTACTAGCTACAGAAGTGCTATTATCTCAATTTTTACAGAGGCACAGACAGAGACTAAGTAACTTGCCCAATGTCAAACAGGTAGTCTGGACTGGAACAAGGAATTGAAACTGGGTCTCAAATTTCCCAGGTTAGCTATCTGTTAATAAGTAAAACTTTGATTGTGCAAACATCTGAGTATGTGTTTAACATGAAATCAATGAAACTACTCACATGAGTAAAATTACTCATGAACAAAGTTTGTTGAAGGATCAGAGGCAAAATCATGGACCTGGGTTGGTAACAATTATCCTCTCCCATATATTTGTCTGCTTAAAAATGTGCATGCAGGTTAACAACAAGGTGCTACAAATTTTCCAGACTACCTTTTCATAGCAATGCAGATATAAATAAACAGTATTTAATGAACAATGCTCAGTCTTAGCAATGACAGAAGAAAGGAGAGAAATCGTATAGTGCAAATTGCAACTATAGCCTTTAATCTTCATTAAAGATTCAAATACAAGCATCAAAAAATAAGATTCAAGTGGGATGATGAAATTCTTTTTGTTTAATGGATAACATTCAAGTAAAACATAATTCCTTGTAGTAGTAATTCTGTAACTATTCTGTTCCTTTCATGTGAGTAATATGTCTTAATAGGTTTTACAGCAATTTAGGACACTAGACAAAGCATCTGGTGAAGACTAATTTACAAGAATGTGGCTCCTGAGTAACTTGTGCCATCCATAGAACTGAAATATTGGGCGGGGGGAAGCTGAGCACTTAATCCTACTGCTATACAGAAGTCCTGTAAATACTTCTTAAAATAAATGTACATTTCCATAAAAAATAACAAAACTTCCCATGCTAAGTTGTACTTTTCCAAGGAATTGTTTGCCAGTTACTATCCTTTGCATAAAACTTCTTTTTCTTGCTTATCTGTTTTTAAAAATGGTCTTGCTTTGCTTCATTAAAGAAAGACATTAATTGCTTCTTCATTGGAAACTCATGTGAAAATCACCAAATCTATGGTACCAGAGAGAATACCAGATATTTCAGACATCCTAGAGGTAACTTCATTAGAATTGTGAATGAGAAGAGAGATTTCAAACATAAAATCTAAATAAACTCAGATTAATAAAAAACAATAACCGATGAAAAAGTTCATAAATACAAAGAGTACAAATGTAGGTTATGATGTGATTTTAGAAATTACTTGTTTAAAACAATGACCACCTCACGCCATCTTTTCAATGGAACAGTTATGTTCCTTTTGTCTCAGGTTGCATTGGTAAATTTCAGTGTCTGTGCTGCTCGCATCTGAGCAGTACTATCATTTTGGAGATAAACATACTGGTAATGGGTAGAGTGAATATCTTCAGAGATTCAAGTCTATTCTTTTTGGGGATCTCCCATTTTGCAATGACCTACTCTATTAAAACACTGTGCACTGAAGAGACACTATGGAAGGAATTAGAACATTTTAGCTAATGCATAAGGATCAAATTACATTATTCCCATGAAATAAGGTTCAGGTTGGAGAACCAGGTATGTGTAGTTAATATATATTAGCATTTATATTCAAGAAGAAAACGGCCAAAGACTATAATTAGCTGTGAAGCTGAAGTATGAGCAGCATAATAATGCCTTTTAGGCTAAAAGAGAATGTAATGAATAAAATCTCAGTCCGCAAAGGAATACAATGTTAATATTGAAATTTGGACATTTCAGAACGGCGAATGGCAAATGAGTAATGATTTTCTGCCATGGAAAGTTAACTGAAATATAAAAGCCAGCGAAGATATAGTTGTACTTTGAAAGAACTCAAACTGGGTTGTACGTGTGTCTGTTTTACAATATATTCTATTGTTATGAGCTGGGTGAAACCTTGATCTGGGTTCAGTTAAAACCCCATTGAGATTGGTAGGTGTGAACTTGCCCTTCAATTAACATAACTGTAAAAATAAGCCCACACCTAAGAAAAAAATTATGCGTAAACCCATCCAGGAACTTTTGCTGTGTAAAACTGTGGTCAGACAAGAACAGATGAAGTGAGAGAGAAACTAGAGGTTACCTGATGAAATGAATAGGCAGCAGGTTTAATTCAAACTAGGAAAGTACTTTTTCACACAATGCACAATTAATCTGTGGAACCCATTTAATTGGATATTATGAAGACCAAAAGTATAAGTGGGTTAAAAAAAAATAGATAAGTTTATCGAGGTTAGGTCCATCAGTATTTATTAGCCAAGATGGTCAGGGATGGAACCCCAAGCTGAGGGTCACCCTAAACCTCTGACTGCCAGAAGCTGGGAGGGGAAGATGTGTGCGTCACTCCCATGGCCCTATTCTGTACACTGAAGCTCTGGCACTGTCCACTGTTTGAGACACGATACTGGGCTAGATGGACCATTGGTCTGACTCAGTATAGCAGTTCTTTGGTTCTTCTGAGTGCACAATTTCAGTTGGTGCATATAAGAAAGTATTTTATTCCCATTCACATAACTAAGAAACGGCTGAGCTGGTTTTGCTCGCACTTTCCAAAATAATTCACCTGTGGGCTGAGACCAACCATAATTTAGGTCTGAAAGAAACTTGCATAAGGAAGTCTGGGCAGCTGACAAATGAGGTTACAGTAGAAATCAGATCTTAAACTTTAATATATAGCACTGCCTAATTGTGAAAGCTATACTATATCATGCTGTTATAAAACAGGGCTACATTACCAGTTAATAAAATAAGCATTAAAGCTTATTAAAGCATTAAAGCATTAAAGCCATCTCATTTTCAGTTTCACGCTTCCAAACTCAGAAGAGACTAATTTGTCCTTTTCAGCATGGATTTGGTATATGCAGAACTGTGCAACTGTCTTTAGGCTGAAATTTGTGTAAGTGTGCAAAGGGTGAGAGAGATTTCAAGATGCTCTGTCATGACACTAAGCCCACTATCACATCAACCTTGGCCCTTCATCTTATATCTATTTGTGTATTTGAAGGTATTCTGGCTACTTGCTAATTGCACAGGAGAGAAAATTTCTGGCTGGCTGATGGATACAAAAATTGTCAAACAAACTTTTTTGCCTCAGCTAGCTGAAACACACATCAAATAGTAAATAGTACTGCCATTAAAGTCTGGCTGGCTAGCCATCTATTTTGAGCAGTAGACATGGAAATAAGAGAAAAGGAAATATGGTCTCAGTCCTGAACTGGAAGGAACATAGGTGCAAAAATGTTTAAGACTCCAGCTATCCTTGTCTTTTCCAGATTGCTCCAAAATATCATGACCCTAGTGCATTATGTAATTTAACTAGATTAGACTGATTTAGTATCTTGAAAATTTCATAATACTCCATTCAGTAGCCTCATGTACTTCTAATGAACTCTATGATTACTGCCTGCCTCTTTTCATAGAAACACTTATAAAATCAATTAAATGTGACATGCAGAATAACAGCAACAAACTCAGTATTCCAGTCATTCATGCTGCAGTCAGGAAAAAGCATACACATAGGAGTTACTCACAATTCCCATGTAAAATGATGGTGTTTTTGAGGGTTTAGCTGATCGCCATATTTGGGGTCGGGAAGGAATTTTCCTCCAGGGCAGATTGGAAGAAGCCCTGGAGGTTTTTCGCCTTCCTCTGTAGCATGGGGCAGGGTCACATGAGAGAGGATTCTCTGCTCCTTGAAGTCTTTAAACCATGATTTGAGGACTTCAATAGCTCAGACATAGATGATCAGAATGGTCCCTTCTGACCTTAGTATCTATGAATCTGTGAATCTATGAAAATGACTATTGTTAATTGTTTTATAAATCCATTGTTGGAAAGCCAGAAACATCTCCTGCCACAGGGCTTAGAATATGTGCAAATGCTGCCTAGAATCATAGAAATGTAAGGCTGGAAGGGATCTTGAGAAGTCATCAAGTCCAGCCCCCCTGCACTGAGGCAGGACCAGGTACACCTTGACCATCCCTGACAGGTGTTTATCCAACCTGTTCTTAAAAACTCCCAGTGATGGGGATTCTACAACCTCACTTTAAAGCCAATCCCAGAGTTTATCTACCCTTATAGTTACAAAGTATTATAAACCTTTTATAAGTTTAGTTGCTCTCTTCTGGATTATCTCCAAATTGTTCATGTCTTTCCTAAAGTGTGGCACCAAGAATTGGAAACAATACTCCAGTAGGGGCTTTTCCATGTCAAGTAAAGTGGGACAATTATCTTCCATATCTTACATACAACACTCATAATAATACACTCCAGATGATTTTACCCTTGTCTTTAGTGAATTTCATCTTGTTGATTTAAGACTCATTCTCCAATTTTTCAAGGTCATTTTGAATTCTAATTCTGTCCTCCAAAGTGCTTGTAACCCCTCCCTATGTGAACACTAGGAAAGCAAAGAGGAAACATCCTCTCCATACAAGACAATAAATTATCTATATGTACATTAGGCAGAGTTTGAAACTCCTACGCAAAATCTTCACCGGTGTAAATTTATAGTAGTTCCATTGAAACGAAATTTACCCTAGGTTGAGGGTCTGGACTAACAAGTATGGCAAACCTAACTCCAAAACTATATTCTCCTTATACTTAGGGATCAATTCCTAGAGCAACAGGCTTTTCTGGGTCAGTAGCTCAATTAATTCAGAGTGAAAAAATATAGACCTAAAAGTATGATAACATCATATTTCTATGGTCAAATCCTCCATTGAAGTTAATTGACAAAGCTTCATTGAAGCCAAGAAGATATGAAATATAATCTTTAGTTTGTCTTGTTTTTCTTAAATACTGTATACTGAGTATGAAACATCACACCTTTTTTACCAGTGTAGAAATACATATATTCAACAGCATATCTTCAGGAGTAGAGCTGGCTGGGAATTTTTTGACAAATATTTTTTTGCTGTTGTTGAAAAATACTGATTCAACAAAACTGGGAAAGGATCAGTTTTGACGAATTTCCCATTTCAAATAAAAAAAATAGATTCAAAATTTTCAAAATGCCCCCTTTTGATATTTTGGAAAGGAAAAGTTTCCCTTTCTTGGTTCAAACCCAATTTTAATTTCAAAATTTAAGTTCATTTACATAAAAAAGAGTTGAAAAAATTCAAAGGTTGAAATCAAAACAAAATTTTTTGAAATTATCAAAACAAAATGTTTTGATTGACTCAATCCAAAAAATGTGGGTGTTAAAAAAATTGTCTAGATTTGAGAGAATATGGCAGACAGTTTCTGAGTTTACACCAGCATGAATCCACAGGAACTCCCCAGAAGCCAATGGAATTTCTTCACATATATATATATAAACTACGTAAAATAATGCAATTAAGAATCTGAATGTTATCCAGAAATCCATGATATTGTGTATTAAAGGTACTGGATATAGGATGTCCAAATATGATCCAGTCCCTGTTAATAAACAATATCATGGATTTCTGGATATAATTCAGATTCTTAATTGCATTATTTTATGTAGTTTTTAAATTGAATTTGGTTTTTTGCAAACCAAAACGCAACCTCCAGTTGCAGACATTGATTCTATGATCACTCGTAGGGCCCCTTTATCTGAATGTTATTTAATGAATGTATCTAAGGGGATCATCATGTCAATGCATGTACATTGATTTCCTAATCCAGTCCTTCAAAGCTGCTATGATCTGTTACAACATAGGCAGCAGCCGTTCAAGGTTCATTATACAGCTCTGGAAATGTGCTTTCAAGCCTCTTGATGTGAGAATTTGCTCAGTCCCGAAGCCCAATTAATCTGAGGAGACTGTCAACAAATGTGTCATTTGTATTTGCATTTTTGGGGACGTGGACACCTGCCTAAAACATGGAATGAGATCATCAGCTCATTTAAATAGGGCAACAGATGGTAAAAATCTGCTTTTGATATCAGGTTGGGCTTTTCTGTGTCCCAGTGCCAAACTTCTAAGCCACCAGGTCCCAAGAAATAATCACTACAAACCAAATATAGTTTGATAAATAATAACTGGTTTCAGTCCTTGATAGCGAGCTACCTCTCAGTGAAATTATTTATAGGACCACTAGAAAAGGGGTTATAATGAAAACAGTCAGAGGTCACTAACTCTTTCATGCCCCCTTGAAGAAAATAGTAGGGCTGGTCAAAATTTTTCTGTCAAAACTATTTTTGATGGAAAATTAGGTATTGGATTAAATAAAACATTTTTGCAAAAAGTGTCTGCTTTCTGCTGAAGACTCTGATTTTCTTGTGAACAAAGCAAATGCCCCCAAACTGAAATATTCTGATTTGGCATGCTGCCACAGTGACTTATGACAGGTCTAGTTTATAGATTCATAGATTCATAGATACTAAGGTCAGAAGGGACCATTCTGATCATCTAGTCCGACCTCCTGCACAGCGCAGGCCACAGAACGTCACCCACCCACTCCTATGAAAAACCTCACCCATGTCTGAGCTATTGAAGTCCTTAAATCATGGTTCAAAACTTCAAGGAGCAGAGAAGTCTCCCTCCAGTCAACCATGCCCCATGCTACAGAGGAAGGCAAAAAAACCTCCAGGGCCTCTCCAATCTGCCCTGGAGGAAAATTCCTTCCCGACCCCAAATATGGCAATCAGCTAAACCCTGAGCACATGGGCAAGATTCACCAGCCAGATACCCAGGAAAGAATTTTCTATAGTAAATCAGATCCCATCCATCTAATATCCCATCTCAGGGGATTTGGCCTATTTACCCTGAATATTTAAAGATCAATTACTTACCAAAATCCCATTATCCCATCATACCATCTCCTCCATAAACTTATCGAGTAGAATCTTAAAACCAGATAGATCTTTTGCCCCCACTGCTTCCCTTGGAAGGTTATTCCAAAACTTCACTCCTCTGATGGTTAAAAACCTTCGTCTGATTTCAAGTCTAAACTTCCTGGTGGCCAGTTTATACCCATTTGTTCTTGTGTCCACATTGGTGCTGAACTTAAATAATTCCTCTCCCTCTCCTATATTTATCCCTCTGATATATTTATAGAGAGCAATCATATCTCCTCTTAACCTTCTTTTAGTTAGGCTAAACAAGCCAAGCTCCTTAAGTCTCCTTTCATAAGACAAGTTTTCCATTCCTCGGATCATCCTAGTAGCCCTTCTCTGTACCTGCTCCAGTTTGTTAGTTAGGCTGCCTCGGCCCCAATCACCTCTAAGGGCTGGGCTCTCTGGCTGGACTATATCTCCCATGATGTACCATTGCCAGGGACTCCCATTATGCCCCACTTCCCCTCTCCAAGAGGCGAGACCATGGTGCACCATGGGAGATGTAGTCTGACCAGGGATGCTGGCCTATAGTAGAAGGGAATGGGAGCTTGAGGCATCCAAACTACAACTCCCATGTGTCACTGCAGCAGTATTTCCAAATCAAAATATTTGGATTTTTTTTTGTTTTTTTCTCAACCAGCCCTAGAAAACAGGTAGTTGTGTCATGCCCTGGATTGAGTAAGGCTAGTAATCTAAACTCTTTTTATGCACCTGGTAGATCCAATGCTCAAGTTCTAATCACATCCTGATGGCTTTGTCACACTCTAAAATTATTCTAGGTGCAAAAACTAATGGCCCACTGTGACACTTTGAGGTTCAACCCAGACAAGAAGGGAACTATGTCACTGCCTGCCCTGCAACTCTGGGTGCCATAAATGCTTTGTTGCCATGTCTCACAGCTCTGACACCAACAGTATATATTTATATCTCTCTGTGTACACCACATACATACATACATCACACAATGATTTTGGGAGCAGCGTGTTACCAGTTTGCACATGATATCTTACTGGACACCTTTTAGATTCAAATTATGATACCCGTGTGCTAGGTGAGGTGAGTATGTCAAGTCTGAGAAGAGTTGCCGACACAGAGTAGTGAACCACCTGTGAGCCTCTGTCTCGCCCCTACATGACTCTGTCGCCCACATGGCCATGCAGTTCTTTCCCTGGGGATTCTTCTAGTGCTTTGATATGCCAAGGCCTTTTCTTCCAGCTAGCTTTCTCTTTCTATGTGAAATATTACAACCTACAGTTACATTTTTTCTCCTTTTTTTTAGTAAATTCATATTTTGCTTGTCATCTGGTCCTCTGTGGCCAGTTCCTCCAGCGAAGGGAGTGTTTTGAGGGTCATCTGGGGCTGGGAGGGGACATGCCTGGGGTGCTTCCTCACCCTGGATACTTCCCACAAGCTCCATAAGAGTAATAGCAATGCAAGGAGCAGTTTGGCTCCTAGTAGTTCCTGAATAATGATGGACGCATACATTGCTTTCCTCAATCCCTATGCGGGTGCTATTGAATCCGCAGCTAAGGTTTCAATCTTGCTACCACTGAAGTCAATAGCAAAACTCCAATTGACTCTAATGGTGGAGAATCAGGCACTAAGGCAGGAGTTAAATATTGCCAAGGGAGATCATTCTAAATATTGTAATCTATTAATTCCTTTGCAAACTATGGAACGGGACATTCTACATGCTAACTTCTGTAGAACTTGCTGTCAAGTGAACTGAGTATACTTTTGAATGTATTATAATGAAAACTCCCTCTAACCATTATTTTTTATACATGCTACACAGAATCCATTCTTATGCTGTCATCAGATTGCCTCTGTTTCCTCAATGTGTCCCTACACAAATTTGTCATGCTTCCTGGTTTTGGGCATTGTCTAATTCCCTGGGTCATTAGTTATGTAATCATAATAATTTTCTGCTGGGCAGATTGGTGTTATCCATCTCATCTTCTTTTTTCTCATCACCTCTTTAGTAGTGTTAGAGCATAGAGGGGAACATGCAACTCCTGGAGGGTGCCATCTGGTATCTCCATGTATGGAGAGAGCTAAATGAATGACATACTGTATGAGACTTTCTGCTCATTAGTTACTGATTCTTTGTTTTTTAATTCATGCCATTACAGATTCCTCGCTTAATCTCTTCATCTTTTTACCCCCTTTCCTTTATGTGACATCTAACGACTCCAGAGGGTGGAGTAACAACTGACAAGCAAAAAAAAAGTGTGACACCAAAGGTTTCAGTAGATCAGGAATAATATTGTGAATGTATGAATAAATCAGACAAGATTAACATTTAAAATGTACACAGTGACTGACATAAGTAATACAGGGAGTCATCACCAAATATATATTGACATAACTGGGAAAAGCTTATGTGAGTCACTTGTTTGACCATAGTGAACTCATTATACTGTACAGTCCTTTAACGTTAAAGAACAGAGCTTTTATATATAAATAATGCACCGACGTGGAGCCATTGGATCCCTTCCCAGTAGAATAAAACTCCAGCCTATTTCATGCAAAGCTTGAAACAATTTGAAAACTGCCTTTTAAACTTTCCATTGATGGCCCTCTACTGCCCACAGTCTGACGGCATGGTTCCCGCTGAAGCCAATGGGAGTGCTGTACATAGACAAAAGACACTGCATAGTTTTATTTTTTCCTTTGTGTCTATTTTAGGCTAATCTTAATAAGCCAGGTTGTAATTTTTTTATTATACTATGGTGCACCCTAAACGTGCATGGCATTTTGTATCCAAATATTTATCTTGTCAAATAATTTCCAATGAAATGTAATATTAATTAGTCTTTATAGGGCAACCTGCTGTATGGGTTTGCACATTTCAAGATTTCTTATGGCTTTGATGGTTATACACGTGCATCTTAGAAGTTGGGGAGAGCGGCACTGTTGATGAAGGAGGGTGTGTAAACCTATGTGAATTGAAAACAAAGGCAATGTTTGCTCAAGCCCCAGTAAAAATGGGTTGGTGAGATGCTCAGAGTTTCATTTCATTATGGAAATGTAATCAGAGACCATACAGATGTTTTACATGTTTTGTTCGATGATACTTTAGGGTTGTTTCTTCTTCGTCTCATGTTTCCACAATCAGTATTTCTCTCTGTTTTAAAATAGATTGTTTTTCAGAAGACAAGGAAGAGGGAATGAAGGGATTGGGAAGAGTTCATAAAATGTATAGACATCTGTGATTTAATACAAACATTACCATAAAATTCAGCGTGAACTACTCAAATTATGCTAAAAGAACAGGAGGACTTGTGGCATCTTAGAGACTAACAAATTTATTTGAGCATAAGATTTCGTGAGCTACAGCTCACTTATGCTGATATTCATCCCAGCATTTCTAAGGACTAATATTATTAAGTATATTCTATCTCATTCATTAGGAAAGATATATTTTCAAATCTGGCAATCTCACTCAAACCAACATACCAGATCTTAAAATACTTTCTGCTCTTTCATTTCACAATATTAATACTTTAGCTATTAAATTCGATTCCATTACCAAGTTATTTGCATTAGCAATGGTCATCATGAAGACAATGACACCCAAAATAAATATCATTAGTAGTCATAAGATATATTTGCTGATAAAGCCATATTTAGAAGTAAATTCTGGCCTTATGGCCCAAAGTCAGCAGAGCAAGTTTAGTGCCATGGAGCCAGTATGGTATCCTGTAAAAGAGATGTCCAGTCTTCACGAGACACAAGATGTCCTTTGTGGGATCAGCTGATCTTATGCCAGGAAATTCTTGGTGTCTCATTATCACAGAAGTAAAATGCTCACTGATACTGCAGCCGTTTTGAATTGACCTTCTCGGAAATATATGTGCTAGATATCATTTGGCTGGCCACACCCTGTTCACTCCTAAAACACACTCTGGCCCCCAGGGTAAGAGTTTTAAGGTTGATATATCTGTTTTTGTATGCTCAGGTGGCATCACACAATTGCATCCACACTGGGCAAGTCGGCATTTGTGCTCCTGTTTTGAGCATCTTCCACTTGATGCTCCTGTGCAGGCAATGGCAATGTGTGCCCTCAGTCTTTTGACTACAACTGCTCAGAAAGAGCCAACCCCTTCACGTTCTTTCGGTACATAGACTAAATTTTCCTCACAAGCATTCATCACCAGCGTATAGTTCAAGGGCCCAAGTCATTTTGTTGCTACCTAGGCCGCAGGCTCCTAACACTAGAAAATCTACCCAACATGGGAGTGATGTGATACAAGTCATCCATGAAGCACGCTTTGTTGGGGCCCCAAAGCCAGGCAGTGCTGCCACAGTGGAACCGGCTAGAGGAGGGCAGGGCCAGGGCTATCTGAAGATGGGCTGAATCAGTGAAACTCACAGAGGGTCTCTGCTGGATTGACTCCTATGAAGCCCCTGATCATATTTAAAGCTACTTCTACTGCTGCCAGTCCTAGGGGTGAATGCATCCACTAGCACAGTGTTTCCCACGGGAGTAGGGATGTACAAATAACTGACTTTTCAGTTCTGTGGGCAAACTGAAACTCTGAACAAAAAAATAATTTTGAATTGATCTGAAACGAAACATTTGGTTTGATCCAAAACTCAATGTTTTGTTTCACTTGTCAGCTTTAACCTTTTTTTAAAAAATACAAAATTACTGTAAATATTCCATACAAAAAAGCCAAACAATGCCCTCACCACCTCTTCCATCTGTGGACCACCCCTGGCCCTACCCCATTCTGCCCTCGTCCCACCCATGGCCCCGCCCCTGTTCCACCCCTTCCCACAGGGCCCTGCCCTTCACCGCTCCTTTCCACCCCTTCCCTACTCCTCCCCCACTGCAGCCCCAAGACCAGAAAAGCTCTGTGCTGCCACCGTGGGCCCGCAAGAGCATCTCCAGCCCCGGGGTCATGGCAGGGGGAGATTTTTCCAGGGGCCACAAATTGGTGGTAATCTGCCATTGCTCTTTGCCCCCCCACCCCCCCGCATCCACAGTGTGAGGTTCGGGGAGGCTTAGCCTCCCCCAGCCTCCATTACAAATCAACCATGTTCTTGGTGCTAAATATTGCAAGCAAGAAGTAGAGTCTGGGAGTGTAGGAAAGAGGCAGAAATAATGACTCTGGGAGAACATATTAATCAATAGCTCTTTCCCTTTTAGAAAAAGAAGCAGCTGTGGTTAATAGGTGAAAGCAGTGGTATGGAAAGTGGTACCCTGGCCATGCCCCCAAATGGCCTACTCACACTTTGAGATATGCAGAGAGTGCTGGCTATACCATTGTGACTGTCTGCTGTGTCAGTGTGATAGGGAAGATGATCTTCCCCTCTAATGAATCCATCTGGGAGGCAGTCACAATTTCACCCTCTGTTTTTGAGAACAGTTTTCTTATTAATTATCATAATTATTTTTATTTCTTATTCATATTATAGTAGTGTCTACATGCCCCAGTCAGGGGAGGCTCTGTACAAACACAGAATCAAAGACATTTCCAGCCACAGAGAGAACAATCTCAATTCCTTGGTGAAGATGAAAATGACTGAAAAAACAATGCATAATTAGAGCCTTATTGGGCAGGTTCTTCGCTGGTGTAAATTATCCAGTCTCTACTGATCAATACGTCTACACGAATTTACACCAGCTGAATCATCAACCCATGTTTTCCAGGTTACTTTCATTCTAATTTAAATAATGGAATGTTGAATGTATCATACCATTTAAAAGGTATGTGAAACAATAATACAGGGAGTGAATATGTACACATTCTTGAGATGGTTTGTTTCCATTCATTCTCCTTTACATCAGCCTCTGTTTTCCCCTTGGCCTTTTCCTTTTCATTTAGCTTTTCAAAGCCCTGTGACATTACACAAGTCTTTTTTTATTCATAGCTGTCCTTTCCCTTGAGCTCCTACTCTCTCTGTTTCTGCATGACACTTTCTCCTGTCTTGATTGCTCTTGCTTTTTGCCACATCTTTTGTTTCTTAATTCTGTTTTGTTTCTTGAGCCCTGTTGCTGGACTGAAATCCCCCTTTTTATGAAGCCAGACTTCTTTCTCATCCACCCTTAAAAGGCATCACTTTGGCCAGCTAAGCTGACAGACTTACTATGTTCTCATTTACAAATGTCACTGCAGCCCTGGCTAAACTTCAGCTTTGGTTCTGAATACTACACTGGCAGAGAACTAAAATGTTCACATGATTTATATATTGCTGGGTTGTTTCCTCTTATTCCTCTTCCATACTGGTTTAGTTGTAAAAACTGTGATGAAATTTTAGCATGGGACACATGTTCTTCAGGGCCCCACTCTTGCTTGTGTTGAAATTAATGGTAGAACTCCAATGACAGTAATGGTTAAGGACCAGTCCTTAGGGAGACAAAAGCAGATAGGGAAACCTTTTTTCATCCTTGCCTCTCTTTTTCCAGTCCATTGCAACTTGTGAGAATTTTCCTCTTCAAATATTAAATTTTAAACCCTAATCCTGCAATTTAATTGACTGATTTCAATGGGGTTTGCCAGGGCACAGGCATTAACCTACACAGATCTGGTTGACAGATTGGGGCCATAGTGTTTACTCTACTTCAGCTGTTCTCAAACTGTGGGTCAGGACCCCATTTTAATGGGGTCACCAGGCTGGCTTAGACTTAATGGGGCCCAGGACTGAAGCCCGAGCCCCTCTACCCAGGGCCGAAGCCAAAGCCTGAGGGCTTCAGCCCTGGGTGGAGGAGATCAAGCAAGTTACAGGACCCCTTCCTGGGGCTGAAGCCCTTGAGCTTCCACTTTGGCCCCCAGCTCAGAGTGGTGGGGCTTGGGCTTTGCCCCTTCCCCTCAGGACAATGGGGCTTGGGTGGGCTCAGGCTTCGGTCCCTCCTCCTGGGGTCGTGTAGTAATTTTAGTTGTCAGAAGGGGTTCACGGTGCAACGAAGTTTGAGAACCCCATCTCTACTTTAAGGAAAGTTCTAAGGTGCTGTCTCTAGCATGAGTTGTCCCATAGCACACTTGGCAAAATGATATGCAAAGAAGCCATGAATTTAATGTGTTGGAGAAATCAAAACCTAAGCCCTTGCTCATGGCTTCCTGCTTAAAACTCTTCCCTTCAGAAAGTTTCCCTTCCAGCAGAAGTTTGATGAATGCTGGCTCTACTAACCTGAAAACAAACATGCTCTAGGAAGCTGAAATAAGTGGGGTTGAACAAACCTCTGCAATTTGCAGGGGATGGAGGGAGGATGTTTGCTTTCTGTTTAGTTTTTCTTAGCCACAGTGAAAAAAGAATGAAAGTGTGTGGAAATATCAAGTTAAATTATATATAAATAATGGACATATTGAACATGACTTAGGGAAGTCAAGTATTTGAACTTCTCATCTGAGTTACTGGTGGAGCTCAGTGCAATAAATATATATTTGGTCTATGAATAATTAAAAACAAAGCAGGAGGAGCGGGATGGAGAGGAAGCATATCTCATTCTTCCTTACAAAGAAATGGGATAGCACAGCAATGTTGTTGTGTTCGGTGGTTCATCTGAGTCCACTGCACAAAAACAATAGGCTGCTCAATAGGCTGAAGGCAATTGGCACTAACTGCATAGAGATATTAGGAGCCATCAGGAAATCCTTGACTAACATAAAAGAATCTCCTAGAGGCCAATCCAATGCCCATTGAAGTCAATGGGGAAACTCACATTAACTTCACTGGCCATTGGATTAGGCCCCTAAGGAGCACACCTAATTGCACAATAATTTTAAGCTTGAATGTAATTGTCAAAAGTAAGAATTCCTTTTTTCCAGTATTAGTTGTAATTTCACTATGTTAAGATAATTATTCTGAATTTTCCACATTTAAATAACAAAAAAGGGAATAGGACATTTGAATTTCCATTCACTAAATGTTGGCTATAAATGGTTACTAATAATGTAATGTTAAAAAAAATTGAACTATTGAGCCAAATTCTCTGCTGGTCTAAATTGGTGCCACTCCACCAAAGTGCTTGTCAGATTTACTAGCTAAAGATTTTCAGAAGGAAAGATGTGAATTTTAATAATCAGGAGACTATTTTTTCTCAAGCATGGGCTCCCAAATACAGGGAAAGAGAGAGGATTTTTTATCTCCAACTCAGGTAGTCTCTCCTTTGGGAAGATCTGAGCCCACCAATCAGTTCAATACCTATCAAAAGTGAAAGTGATTTATGGCGGGGGGGGGATGGCCAAGGGAATCTATTCATTTTGGACTCAGATTACGACTTAATACTGCTGGAATAACACTGGAACTATCCAATGAATCACTTAAAGAATTATTGCTGTCCAAAGAAAGAACATCCACAGGCTGGATTTTGCAACCTTTACACACTGTGGACCAGATTTTCCCCCACATTAGGAAGTCTTTTCACCACTCCATGAGTGGAGTTCAGGGATACCCTAAGGTTCTGGAGCTATTCCTATGCAATCCAGCTTCCAGAAAGCATGGCTGAAAAAAAGAGGATATGGTAAGGGTACATAATTGATGGCGTTTGGGGACTGGGTGGGGTTGCAGGACATTAGGGGGCATGGAGTATATAGAACTGATTACTCTGTGTGCCTGTGTGGGTGTATAAAAGTTTAAAGAATCAGACCCCAAATAATTAACTTTCCAGAAAAATGTGTATGGGACCTGACACCTCCTCTCCTTAAGAAAGACGAACTCCCATTGACCTGAGTGGCAACACATGAACTGCAGGGGGAGACCCTCAGTACAGTTACTTTCTATTATGCATAGCTGTGTTAACGTTGTGACTGCTTCAATTTATGGATTGGCACAACAATTAAAACAATACGCACATTTAAATGACCGTAATGAAATACCATATGTGTGAAAGAGCTGAGATGATTAATCACATGAAAGTCACTAAATGCTTGATCACTTCATCAAGTCATTAATCTGCTTTCCAAAAATGTCCCTGCCATATATATATAGTCAATTAGATGCATTTTAAATGACCAGACCTCAGTATATATTTATATGGTTAGATCAATACCATGCATAATTTAGCCTTTATATACTATCAGATATTCAGGGAGATTTTAAAACAGAGTAAATCATCCCTGTGAAGCAAAGAAATACTTTGGATCACATATTGGACAATGTATGATCAATAATCACTATGACAGTAATTTGTATTGACAGCTTCCTTATTGTGTTCTCTTATACCTGGGATGCTGAAAGCATTAAGAAAACTGAAGAACATTTTCAAGCTATATTTATTTTTAACGTTTTTCAGTTATAATTAGATTCATTATTCCATGAATAATATTGTAACAAACTGGTTGGTGTTTTCTGTACTGTTGCCCTTTACTGGACTGAATCTGTACTACTCAAAAAGAAAAGGAGTACTTGTGGCACCTTAGAGACTAACAAATTTATTAGAGCATAAGCTTTCGTGAGCTACAGCTCACTTCATCGGATGCATTAAAATAAATGCATCCGATGAAGTGAGCTGTAGCTCACGAAAGCTTATGCTCTAATAAATTTGTTAGTCTCTAAGGTGCCACAAGTACTCCTTTTCTTTTTGCGAATACAGACTAACACGGCTGCTACTCTGAAACCTGTACTACTCAAAGTGTATCATAGGCCCTATATGCTAACAGAGATTATCTGTTTAAGTCCAGTAGTAAAGGTTTATGGCATGACATATGATTACTTGGTGACTTTATTGAGAATCACCCATGATTAAATCTTTTTTGCAAAAATCACCTGTTTGAGAGCAAGTTGTGCCCTCCTTTGGAGAGACAGCATCATATTACAAAAAATATGCACATGCTTTTTGGAGCATGACAAAATAACAGCAGATTCGGTATAGAGGAGAAAGAACCAGGTCTTCAGTGGGTGTAAATCAGCATAGCTCAGTTCTCTTCAATGAAGTTGCACTTATTTGAAACAACTGTCGTTCTGTGCCTTAAATGATTGACTTTGGTTCAAAATTAAGAGGTCTGTTGGAGAGCTGTATCAGCACACCTGCGCCTCCCTGACCATGTCCCTTTGCAGCCTCTTTTAGCCACTTTTGGGCAGCACTGCTCTGCTCATGCACTGCTCAGGGTTGAGGGAAGGGTGTGGCTGCTTTGTAATAGTGAACTTGCCATGATGTCTGGAGACCACCATTTCCCTGAGATGTGAATCTTTGGACTCCAGTTTCAAAGCTAAGCATCCACCATCTGTCTTCATAAATGCAGAAACAAAGTTAATATGTTGGCAAATGGAGGTTTTGAGGCCCCTGTGACTCCCCTTGTTTTACTGATATTTAGAGCAGAGAATGGAAATTCCATTTGATGGAGGATTTTGATATTTCAATGTTTGTTTTCATTCTGATTAGGAACAAACCCTCAATACTTCTAAATTCTCTGTGAAAGAAAATTAAAACACAGAATGTTTTGGGTTAATTGAAGTATCCATCGGTGTAGCTGTGTTGCTGTAAGCTCTCTAGTGTAGCCGTAGACCCAGTGTATTTCCGATAGACTCTCCTTGGTCAGTACAGAAAGCCCCAGAACTTAAAACAACAATTCTCAAGCAACAATTTCTAGTTTAAACGGTTTCTGAGGCAAAAATGGAAACATCAGAAGAGAAAGCTTTAGTCACATTTCAACATTCAGAGACAGGTTGTGGCCAATCACTGCATGGATGTGCAAGGGATGGGATTCAGAGTAGCAGCCGTGTTAGTCTGTATTCGCAAAAAGAAAAGGAGTACTTGTGGCACCTTAGAGACTAACAAATTTATTAGAGCATAAGCTTTCGTGAGCTACAGCTCACTTCATCGGATGCAAGGGATGGGAGAAACACAAAGAGCTTCTCTCCAGCATGTAATGAGGCTGCATATGCAACCTCTGCTACCTCCAAGCACAGCCTGTCAGGAATCACTGCCTGAAGGGAGAGGGCAAAATTGATGTCATTGTCACATACTCAGCTCTGCAAGGATTTATGGGTCCTGAAATTGAGCCCACAGGGTCTTGGGCTGCTCCTACAGCTCACCCAACAGCTCTACTAATGAGTGGAGAATTGGGAGCCCTAGGGCACTACGCTCCACTAAAGTGACCGCCCACAGGGAACTGCTTGACGGAGCTCCAGAGGTCCTGTTTGGATCAGATACTCTATGTAAGCCAGAAAGAAACAGGAAGTTGTCTGTGCCATGGCTCCTGCCTTGCTGCTGTGACACACCCTGCTGTCTCTTGCTTCCTAGCCTCATCCCTGTTTCTTGACTTCAGCTCTGCCCCATTCCTGTTTCCTGTCCCTGTTCTCTGACTCTGACCATTGGCTTTTCTCTTTGACTTTGGTTCCAGATCTGAATTTTGGCTCTGGCATCCAGGCACTGATGCTGGGCCTGATCTTCAATTCTGATTCCTGGCTCTGACTCTGGCTTGGCTCTGGCATCCGGCCTCCGACTCTAGTTTTGACCCTTTGTTCCATTTCCTGCCTCCTGACTTCTGCTCTGACCCCAACCCTGTCCCTAACACACACCAGCCAGAAAAGGTGAGCAGGCACAGAAATGAGAGCATCGTATTTCTTTCCAAAGATGGTGTGAGGAATTTTGCTCAGCCTGAAAACCCCTGTAGCATGCCAATGGCCCTATCCAATCCCCAGGCAATCAAATGAAAGTCTTTCCATTGATTTCAAAGAGCTTTACATGAGATTGCAAGTGCTCATTGTGGCCAGGAGTTTCATGTAAACTATTCTACCTATATCACATATAGAAAACTTTAAATAAAGCCTAAGAAAGCATAGAACATAATAAAAATAAACAAAAACACTAATGTAAGTTTATAACCATCCATTTTAATATTTGTGACGATACACAAAAAGCACCATTCAAAAATTCCAGTCAAAACTTCCTCTGTCTTATGTATAGTTCCAGGAAAATCATTCCAGCTCTGAAATGCACTGTCTTTTGACTCCTTGCAAAGTTAATAAACTAATTAAGTGTTTAGTATTCAGGATCTGTTTTAATAAAATGAGCAGCCAACTTTCCACTGGGCCAAAATTCAAACAGAAACTCAATTCACTTTTCTTAGAACTTGGATACGCACCATCCTGTCACAACAGCCTCTGTCCGCCAAGCAGCTGGAACTGTGCAATGAAAAGCAAACGTCCTGTTTGGCAGGAGGGAGAGCATGTTTGCTGTGATACACTCTGAGGTGAAGTACATTGGAACCTGTCTTACAACATCTACAAGCACCCGGCATCCTGAATTTTTTCTGAATCACAAAATAAGCATTCTCTGCCAAGGGCGAGCTTATGGCAATCCTTACAGAGGTCCATGTTGGGAGTAGTACAGCAGGAAAAACCTAGAAATATCTCATGAGATTTTTTTGCACCATCATTTTGAATCCAGACCGTGTCCCAAATTCAGCCTAAAACCTTAACCTCTAAACCTAATCCAGAGCCAATCTCCACCTCTTCTCTGTAGTTCAAATCCTGTTCTTTGCCTACATCCCTGCTAATGTAAAAGATGGTGAAAGGCACAAGTAAGATATTGCACTGGGGGAAAGTGTAGTTACAGAGTGCATCTTGGTGACAGTTTATGTCTTGATGAATACCTATCCAGAGCAGTGATACTCAGACTGAGGCTCAGGAGCTGCAAGTGGTTCTTTAATGTGTCTCCTGTGGCTCATTGTGGCACATGATGTTAAAACATGGTGTGATTTAATTAGTGACTGATCTAAGTTATTAGCCAGTCAGGATGCTTTTACTATGTTATGAACCAATTGTAGTTGATAAAATAATAATACTTAGTCATTGTGCTGTGAGAATTATATGTATATATCAATCATTTATATAAAAAATAAGCTAAATATTTCCCATCATATTGTTTAAATATGAATAGTGCTACAGTAAATGAAACAGTGAATTCACATTCCTGTGGCTCTTTTGGGTAATGCTGAACTGAAATTTGGCTCCTGAACCACTGAGTATCAGTGCTCTCTAGAGCAACATTCAGGACTTTAGGAATGAGTGTGTGGCTTTCATGAAGTCCTTGGATTTAATTGAAGCTACCCAATGCTCAGCTAGTGCAATGGAGGGCCAGTCACAGAAGCCTTGCCTATGCCAACTGACAGTTAGTCACTGGGAACTGCATCTCTGCTCCCTCAAGCAATCAGGCAGCAACAGAGATAAAAGATATCTATAAACAGAGACACTGAAAGCCACAAAAGAATCCCATGAAAAACCTGGATACCAAATGGTGATGTTCCTCTGTGATTTTGCATCAATCTGTGCTGACACTGAATCAAAACATTAATGCATCATGATTCATACATGGCAACACAATGTCAAATCATTGCATCATGTTTACAGTGAGGTTCTGTGGGACTCTACTTGTGAAGGGTGGGTTTTGGGAAAGCGAAGGAGTACTTGTGGCACCTTAGAGACTAACAAATTTATTTGAGCATAAGCTTTCGTGAGCTACAGCTCACTTCATCGAGTGAGCAGTAGCTCACGAAAGCTTATGCTCAAATAAATTTGTTAGTCTCTAAGGTGCCACAAGTACTCCTTTTCTTTTTGCGAATACAGACTAACACGGCTGCTACTCTGAAACCTGTCAAAGGAAAGCCAGGACCCTGGAATGATTTCAGCTGCAAGAAGTAACCCCCACAGTTAAACTCCCTGGGATCTCATCCCAAAACGTAGGCTGAAGTAGAAAGCAAGACAGGAGACAAACTACATACCAGGATGAGGTGGAGTGAGCAGCCAGATGAAATAATATTAGGGAGGAAAAGCTTTGGGTGTATCAGGGTAAGGCAAAGAGACAGAGTGTCCCAGGGAACAGAAAAAGGATGCGAGTCCAAGGACTAATGGAAAGGTCTGTGCCAGAAACGGGTGACCAGAAATAGGTCAACTCCCATTGATTCAGTGAGGCCAGGATTTTGCCCCTGGCATGCCAATATTCATGGAGCTGATCCCCTGGTTAGTTGAAATGCTGTAATGCTGAGGGTGGGAGTCAAGTTTGAAAGCACACGCAAAGAAGGAATTTAGAAAGAAGGACAAGAGGAAAAAGGAGTTAAAACAGCTGATTTGGAATCTCTCATTATTTATGTTATATTTTTTTCAATAAATTCACCCTTAGTGAAAATAAAATGTAAAATATAAACATATCAGACTCAGCACTTAATTACTTGTCTTAATTAACCTGCAGAATGTAATAACCTTGCTTCTATTTAAGGACACCATTTTGTTTATTGAAATATCTGCTGTTCTTGCAAATGTAGCATAATTATAGAGAAACACCATGTGGCTGCAAGAGCAGAAAAAGATTAATCTTGAGAAATTCTATTTCTGTGGATGGCTGGGGCTGCAATTCAAGTGCATGGTTGAGAATTGATTTCTTTGTAGTGAAATTACTATGACTTTTCACATCATGCTGGGATGCAGAAAAGTGAGAAATAATTGTCTTCTGCATTCCTTTGATCTTTATTAGGAGATGCTGTTTTGAGCTAGTTTATTGCTGTTATCAGTCTAGTCACATTGGTATTTGTTGCTGTGGCAATACAGAAAACTGCATAATGAGGGGATTACAGCAACTGCATACCATTACATTAAATATCACTGTGAAATTTTAAAGGATTCGGCCAACATTTTCAAGTGGGTACCTAAATTCAGGATCCTTAATAGACATTTGGGAATCTAAATACCCTGTTGGCTGATTATTAAAGGTGGTGAGCAACTGAAGCTCCCATTACTGATACGGAGATCTGTGGGTGTTCAGCAACTCTTTGAAAATCAGGCCGACATTCTATTTAGGTGCCTACAGATGGCTATGGGAGCCTAACGTTGGGATCTGGGTTTAAAATGTTGGCTGATAGCATTATTGTTCGAGGAATTATTTTGCCAGGGCTTCATACATCTACCACTGAAGTCGGTAGCAGTCCTTCCATGGATTTAATCGGCCACAGGGCCAAACTACATGAGCAAGGAAGTAAAGAAGAGCAAAACAATGAAAAACAGGATATGCTGGAGGCTTACATTTAAAGGAAGAAATGATTTAAAGAAAGAGAGTACAAATGTGCCCAAAAATTGTATGGTAGCTATGAGAAGACTGAAAAGTGGAAGGATATAGGTAAAAAAAAAAAATGCAAATATACAAGAGGAAGCAGTGCCCAAATTAGGGGAAGAGAGGTTAAAGGATTTAAATATCTATAGGTGTATTTTCTGGAGACAGGATACTGCAAGCCTAAGGAGAGATGGTGGCAGAGCCTGAATGGTACTGAATATCACATTTTATTGGTATTTATGATTTATTTAGTGTCCCAGTTATGCATGATACTATGTAGACAAAGAACAAGATGAAATTATGTCCCAAGGGTCTATTAATGTAAATCTGACTTGTACATAATGAAAGGGGAATGGGCCCAAAGGATGTGGAAAGACATTGGCCATAGACGATGGGTAACTGTTGATAGTGGGTAGGGGGCACAATTTAAACGTACTGGTGGTTTGCAGCAGGGTTCAGGGCAGGGCCTATAAACCCTGGCAGAAATCGGGGATGGGGGAACTATAACCCTGTGTGCTCCCCATACACATGTTGCCTCTAACATTGGCCACCAAGGGAGGGGACTGCAGCCTTTGGACAGCAGTTGTGGTGGAAAGACACACTTTTCTCAAATAGTAAAAGGTGAAAGCTATATCTTTTTTATAGGTATTTCTGATGTTATGGAATGAGCAAGTATTAAATCATAACAGAGTGAAGTATGTTTTAGCTGAGAATTAGAGTTGATAGACTTTTGAGGAAGAAGCTTTGAATCTCAGCTGTAAAATATATGTGATTGGAGTTGCTAAGCTGTGATATTCAGGATTTTTTTTGGACAATACAAGATATGTTATAGAATGAAAAAAAATAAACAGGAATGCAGCCAATGCATTATGGTTCTGTTTGTATGCCTTCTTCTGATATAAAAACAATTGAAAGTGTGATGCATCTCATCTCCTAGACTCTGTGCTAGACTCTCCCATGATGTACTACACTGGCTCAGCAAGAGGAGACTACATTGATGCCTTGTGAGAGATGTAGTCTGTCCACAGAGGAGGATGGGGACATAAGGCATTCAATCTGCAGTTTCCATGAGGCACTGTGGTGGCATTTTCAAGTTGAAATTTTCAGCCAAAATTTTCCTGAAAAGTCAAAATTTTCATGAAAAAAACTATTTTCAGACTATCTGTAATAATTAGTGAAAGTTGGAGGCCTGATTCATCACTGTGTTTCGCTGGTGTCATGCCAACATAATTGCATTGATTTCAGTGATGATGTACCAGAATAAAACTGGTATAACATAGAGATCAGTCAGGTCCTGTGAGTCTGATACATCATTTAAAAATGGAACCACAGAAATTTCAACTGTGAAAGTGTGGACTCAGCTTCCCAGCCTTAAGAGAGGTATTTCCTCTTCCACTTGATTTTCGTGATTAACCAGAGCATGGGCAAAGTGCAGTACCCTGTGTTAGGGGACACATCTCCCACTATATACACACATGATCTTCTTTCCTCCTCCTGGCTAATCACAATTTTCCCTTTGACCTTGAAAGATAAACTGAGAGACCTAGATTCCTTTAATAAATGCCTGAATTTACTCTCTTAGCCACACTTGCCAAAAATCTTTTGTCTTAATAAGAGTCTTGAACCCCCTATCCCAAAAGCATGGATATTTGTCTGAATGTCCTGTGAAACTTATCTTGCAAAAAGATTTACAAAACACTCTGTCTGGCCCACTTTCCTTTAAAACTTGTTGTGCCGTGTGGCATTGTCCATTTAAGTCTTCAGTTTTCAAAACTCATTCACACCTGCATGGTTTTGAAGACTAGACTTTTCCTCTTAGCAGCTCACCAGCTGACTTCTTTATATTGATATGTTTTGGACAGCCCAATGCTTTGTTACATGCAACTGATATTCTTCTATAGAATACCTACAAAGGCAGGAGAGGACATCCTCATTCTTTGATGTTTAATACAAAGAAATAGCTGAATGCTTGGAGCTTTCAAACATTTGTCAGACCTTTTCCTCTCTTTTTCAAAACAATTGGCCAGATCCTAAGCTGGTATAAATCAGCTCTAATTTGAATAACTATATTGCTGTACCTGGCAAAATCTTAGGTACAGTTGAAGAGATGCCCAATCCCATGGAAAACCAGCAATAGCAAAGGCATATTTCTACTTCTCTTTGGGTCCTTAAGTTATTCTACATACATCCCTTGTGTACCAGCATATTATTTAGGTGGCAAGACCATGTCCTTGGTGATTGTATTGAACATCATGTCTCATAGTCCTGTACAGGTTGGAGACAGCAGAGTTCTAACAAAAGTCCAATTGAGATATCAATGAAACAATTGTGCAGCCCATTACAAAGTCAGATGTATTTTTTGGCATTTAAGCAGACAAAGCAGTCTGTGTCATTAACATGATTCACTATAAGTGAATTTGTGGTTCCCATTTACTTCCCTGAAAAGAGAAGCAGCTTGTTTTCACTGTAGTTCATTTAAAAGTAAAAGAAACAGTGTAGCACTGACAAGAATGATGGTCTCTGCAGACAGAGATTGCAGAAGCATTTTTGAAACTGGTGAATATTACATGGGGTATCTCTCTTTTTATAATCCATTCAGTTAAGGAAGCAGAACCCAGAAAAATTTAGGCTTTTGTGAAACATTTTAGAACCTATTTTGGCTAAGACATTAATTTGGGGTTTGAATCCAAATGTCCTCAAAATTTGAGAGTTCTGATTTGGGTCCATCAGTAGTTTTGACATTTGTTTTCAAAGTTTAAAATACCTCTTCACTTTTTTTTTCTCTTGCCCCCTTCTTCACTACAGCCAAGCCCCAAACCTTCTACCTCTTAATTCTGGATCATCAGAGGTTATAGAACAATTAAATGAATGGGTTTCAGTGTCTCCTATACATTCATCCTGAGGCATGAAGTCCTATCATAAACACCATCTGTGGCTGTGTGGTATCTATAGAGTAATATAGAAATTCTTCCTTGTGTAAGGGGCCAGTTCAAGGTCAATGCACCACTTCAACCTCACTTCCTCCTGTATATAAATATAAATGGGAGTTAAGTATTGCAAAGCCCTTGTGCTGGGCCTTCATTTAGGAGTGAATTTCACCTGTAAGCCCTATTTATATGAAAAATACCATAAAATGAACAGCACAAGCATAATATAAAATATGTAACATATAAAAATATACCTGTGGTATTTGCTTATGCATACAGTAAATATAAGCAGTTAAAAATAAGCACCCTGATCAAGTTCAGGGGTCAAATTCTGATACGCCCTCCCCCAGACCTGGCACTTGCCTTCAGACCCTGGCATATAGTAGAGCAGTCTTGAGGATGCTCTAATCTACACCTGGCTGCAAGGAGTCCCCAAGGATTACTTGTGACATCTAGTGGTAGCAGGTGTGTGGTAGTGCTCTGACCACACTCAGTTGCCCATGATGACCCCTTATACCAGAGGGCGCTGTGAGGGGAACTAGTGTTGGGCTGAACCCGTGAATGGGCGGGCCCTCACGCTGGCTGAAAGGAGACTAACAAGATCCTCTGGCTCTGTTCAACACCAACAAGGCGTACCTGCAAGGCTTGTTCAGCCTGGAAAGGGAGGGGAGGAGGGAAAGAGCTTAAAAGAGAAAACCTGCCAAAGGCAGAGGGCTGTCCCACTTTGAACAGCTGAGATAGGCTTACTGAGAGGGAGACAATAACAAGTCTTACCACTTCCAAAGCCGCAAGATCCAGCCTCAGAGCAGTAGGTCCCACCCACAGGCACTGGAGATAGACCCATTTTAGACTAAGCCCAACGGGCTGATCCAGGAAGACTGCCTGAGATCCAGGTCACTCTTACCTCTCTTTTCCTATGAACGCGCCTCTATTATAAGAAAGAGGGGAGAGGACTTTTCTTTTGTTTATGTGCTCTAAGAACCACCTTGGGCATCTGCTGGGGGAAGGAGGGGTGTCACGGGGGAGAGGAAGACAGTATAAGGACCTGAAGTAGGGTTTGGAGCAGATGGAAGAGAAGCACTGTTATATCATGGAGGCAAGACTGTGCCCTCTCTCCCCCACAAATCCTACCTTATTTACTGTTCTGCTGCTCCTGTTTGTACCATCTCACTTTGGATTCTCCTTCCTCTCTGTTCCTCTTGTCTACTTCATCTCTCCCTCCAGCCTCATGCTTGCACGGTCTGACAATGGTCTGTAGGGAGGCCAGTGCTGGGTCCCCTTCCCTGTCCTTCCCATTCCCCTTAAAATCTGTCCCTCGTTCACTCTCTCTTCAGGAATGCTCATCCTCTTCTGCCAGTTATCTCATCTCCTCTTCTCTGTCTCCATTCTTACCTTTCTCTGTCATCATGTGGCAAGGCCAGGCCCAAAGAACTCTTCTTTGTGTGGGGTGGGGAACTGGTGCTTTTGGACCTTGATAAGCTTTCCATGAGAGGAGAAAGCCATTTACAGAGCCTGTCAACAAATTTTGTTCATCTTACAAAACCCAGGAACTATGCTAGATCTTCTAAAAGTACAATCTCCTGGCTCTTCATCTATTGTCTATACATACAGACATCTTGTTTATAGAGCATTCCTATAACAAATCTGGCTAGCAGATGAGAAAATTTCCTCTGGGAGGAGTCAGAGCACTCTTGATATAATGATAACATTCTTCCTCTGCCTCACATCAAATGGAGAAGAGGGTCAGACTCCCCTCCTGAATTGCATGCTTGGCTAGGGTTCTACTGCATCTAAGGTGAATTCACCAAAGCAGGGCAACATATTTTTCATGGTGTAAAGAGCTGACAAAGAGATTCACAGAGGAAGCCAATTGCAGTGCCCAATGAAAATAAATGTTATTGGTCCTACAAAATCTAAGCACTATGCTATGTATTCTTGAGTGATATCTACTGGCACTGTATCTAACAACTATTTACGCATATACTACTATAGAGCTCTTTTGCATCATATGCCTTATCATCCCAGCCAGCGGGGCAGCAGAAAACTATAGCCACTGACCACAAGTGATCCATGAGCTATACGAGTACCTCAGCTGTATGAAGTTATGGGGCCCAGACATAGGTTTTGTGGTTGCGGTAAAAATGGATGGAATGTGGGAAGGTGGTTTGAAGCCAATTTTGCACTCAGAATATTCTGGGGTGATTCAGGGGCCTGTGTGGACCCCAATGTAAATTTGAGTACCTGATTTAACCCACAGTCTGCTTCTTGTATCCCTCTGTGGACCTTGGGTAGCAGAGAATGGCTGGAGTGCACTGCACTGTGGCCAGGCCTCCCTCTTGCCTCCCTCCTCACTCCACCATGGACTACCATAGCACAATCCCTATGCAAATTATTTATGCCAGTACTGCACCACCCAGGAAGTGTTCTCAGGACTTCTATCTGCCCCTTTAAGGCCTCTGAATGCTGAAAGAGTGATGTCAAGGTGTCTTGATGTAACATGGAATTAAGGCCATTCTATTTCTATACACACACAACAAAATAGATGTTGTTTATAAACACAATACTCCACATTCCCAACTAAACTGCACTATGGTACTATTTAAACAGCACTTCTCTAACATTTTGAATGAGAATTATCTATTAGAAACAAATCCTAATGCAATAGTAGGGAAATCTTTCCATTTAAATGGTGTATTGTCTTTTTATAAAGGAAAGAAACATTTAACATTTTTGAAATGGAGAGCAAAAATTGCAAAGCACAGTTGTCGAATGCCCTCTAGCGATATCTGAAAAGAATAGCTCTATGTGTATTGCTGTTTTAGCATCACCAGGGAAAGACAGAAATTGTAGACCTCTACTGGCAAAAAGCTAGATTCACAGTCCCCTTACTTTCAGTATTCTTATTTGCTATGCATCTCCATTCTGGTTTTTATTGAGGAATTCAATTTATAATGTTAATATCAAGTTTAATGATTTAAATGGAGCCATTCAGATAGATTTTTTTCCCCTGATATGTACTAACTTTACTGTGACATCATCCAAACTATACTATATCTTTATTATTTAAAAAAAACTCAGATAGTTACATTGCAATTCACTTTTACATTTTACATTTCAGTGGAAATGTTTATTCCTGTTCTTGGTGCATTGGCCAATATGATCCTAAACACTTACATTATTAATCATTTATTTGTGTTTAAGTAGCACCTAGAGATTCCATTCTGCTAGACACTGTACAGCCACATAGTAACAGAGTGCACCTCAAAGTGCTTATAATCTTATTTAAAGATGAGATCAATGGTAGATTGAATAAAGAAATGGAATTGGAGTGGGTGCAGAGTAACTGTAATAGGAGCATATCTTTCATAGCCTAGCAATGTGCAAAATGTGTAGGTATAGAGTGGATTTTTAATTCGAGAGGGAAATAAGCAGATCATCAGCAGTAGTATTACCTCTGAATCTGCTAGGCTTTTATCAGCTTTTAGGTTTTTCTAGATATCTCAGAAGTGGTGTAGGTGATGCAATAGATGACATTCATTCTGTAATGTCAGTTTTTGCATGCAGGATCGAGTGTTCTCTGGTTGGGAAGCAGGAGATGTATATGGTTGAAACCCATGGTTTATGGAAGCATGGGGCCAGATTATACTGTATAAACTGGCACTGTTTTCTAATGAGGAGCTGCAATAACTCATAAGGTCCGACAGCAAGTTTGTTGCTTAAATGTCAGCTGCGCAGTATCAAAGAGCATGAATTGTAATTAGGAGTGTGTGGGGTCATCGATTGAGTCAACAGTGTGTTCATCCCCAAAAGCATTACTGATAAATTTATATTAGTGACACTCAGCCTTGGAGATTTGGAGACTTGTTATGACAAAGCGTCTGGCAACATGACATCATGTTTGCATCATCATGGCCTTGTCATGATTAGAGATGCCTCTTGTCTACAATTGGCTGACAAAATTCAAATTCCAAAACATTTTGATGAGAAAAGGGGACAAATATTTCACAAAAAGTTTTTCAGCCAACTCTAATTATGATCATGTTTCCCTGGAATTCAGCATTATAACACATTCATGCACCATCATAATGCTGTATAAGGATTATTTTAGGACTGCAAAACAATATTTTCCCACTGTGCTTGGGATAAATTAAAGTTGTAAATTGTGACTATTACAAAAGGAGTCACCAACAAAGAGATGAGACCTTCAAGAGATGAGGAACATTTTACTGCTCTCCTCCCCCAAACATTTAAATAGTTTGCTTTTTGCAGGATGTTTCTTTGGATATGAAATACAAGCACTTTTAAAATTCCTTATTATATTTCAGGTATACCCAGGCTGATTGGGCTTTATTTCTACACTCACCTAGTGGCGTTGATCTAAAGCCCATTCATGTCAATTGGAAGATGCCCCTTGACTTGAGAGGGCTTTGAATTAGCTCCCTTAGTTCAGGCTATCAGCTGAACTCTGAAATACTTTTGACGAATCAGAATGCATCATATTTATGGCTAGTTTATAAATCTGGATTCTGCATTTTAAAAAAAACCCAAACCACGCTTCCTAAAGAATGAATAACTCAGATATTCTGCATTGCAACAAAACTGAATTTTTGCTTCTGAAAGACCAGCCAATTTCTATTTATCTTATAAAGATACAAAATGAAATGTATATGCTGACCTTGTAAATAGGAATAATGTGATATGATGTGGAATGGAGGGTTGAAATCACTAATTCACTGGGTTTTTTTTAATTTTGTCACTTTCCCATTATTCTGCAAAATCTTTCCTCTTATGATGCAGTGTCATGTGAGCATCATATTTCATAATTATAGCTGCTGCATGCAACTGATTTCAATACCATTGATTTCAAGACTCTAATTACCATCTTTCTTTGTGGATGAGTCAGTCATCTAACTATATGATTTAATTTGACTGATCATCATCATGGTAGAACATTTGCAAATCAGACACTGTAGCACAGACATTTTCTAGATTGGCTTTATTATGCATGTACGTATTTATTAAAGTTATTTCCAGAGCATATTATTTTATTTCAACAATAGTACAATGATTTAAAAAAAAAGAGAGAGAGAGAGACTCTACAGAAGCTGCCAGTAAAAATACTATAGTAAATAACATAAATATATGTAGGAATAGTCTTAGTTTTATTTCAAGCCCTTCTCTGAATCAATGAAAAGCTCTTCATTTTCATCAAAAGACCAAGATTGTAGCAAGAAATCTAGACACATCCCCCAAAAAGCTATTAGTGCCACTTCATGCATAAATCCCTCTAAAGGGGTTGCTACAGAGCGATACCAAAAAGTGTTCTCCCCAGGAACTATCCTTGCAACAAAGCCCGTTGCCAACTCTGTCCACATATCTATTCAGGGGATACCATCATAGGGCCTAATCACATCAGCCACACTATCAGAGGCTCGTTCACCTGCGCATCTACCAATGTGATATATGCCATCATGTGCCAGCAATGCCCCTCTGCCATGTACATTGGCCAAACTGGACAGTCTCTACGTAAAAGAATGAATGGACACAAATCAGACGTCAAGAATTATAACATTCAAAAACCAGTTGGAGAACACTTCAATCTCTCTGGTCATTCGATCACAGACCTAAGAGTGGCTATACTTCAACTAAAAAGCTTCAAAAACAGACTCCAAGGAGAGACTGCTGAATTGGAATTAATTTGCAAACTGGATACAATTAACTTAGGCTTGAATAGAGACTGGGAATGGATGAGTCATTACACAAAGTAAAACTATTTCCCCATGGTATTTCTCCCTCCCACCCCACCCCCCACTGTTCCTCTGATATTCTTGTTAACTGCTGGAATTAGCCTACCTTGCTTGTCACCATGAAAGGTTTTCCTCCTTTCCCCCCCCCCCCCCCCCCCCCCCCCGCTGCTGGTGATGGCTTATCTTAAGTGATCACTCTCCTTACAGTGTGTATGATAAACCCATTGTTTCATGTTCTCTGTGTGTGTGTATATAAATCTCTCCTCTGTTTTTTCCACCAAATGCATCCGATGAAGTGAGCTGTAGCTCACGAAAGCTTATGCTCTAATAAATTTGTTAGTCTCTAAGGTGCCACAAGTACTCCTTTTCTTTTTGCGAATACAGACTAACACGGCTGCTACTCTGAAACCTCCCCAGGAACTGAAAGGTTGACTCTGCAGCACTCAGAAGGCTTGATTCTCCTTTTGTTTACACTAGTGCAAATCAGGAAGACTATCAAAATCAATAAAGTTCCACCAATCTAAAAGTGATGCAAGTGAGAGAATCAGACCCTTGTCTCTGCCAGCCTAGGAGAGAGGAAAACACAATGCAAACTCTGATTCTCCAGGTGATGCCAGGCTAATCACTCTGTCCAAGGAATTGTGATGTGTGAGTCAGCACAAATGTCGCAACTTTAAAATTAACTCATGACAAGTCTAAGACATCATTTTTGCTGGAAGAATTGCTTTTGTAAATGGAAGGAGCTTTTTTGTTGTATGCCAGCACTGAAAAACGTGTTTGACTGGAAATTTTAAAATGTTACATTTAACCTTTTATGCTTTGTTGAATATCTTTCTATGTGTGAGACAGCTGTCATAATCTTCATTACAGAGTACTACATACTTTATAAGGGAGCTTATTTCTCATTTCCTGCAGAGCTGGGGAAAAAGTCCTATAATAACAATACTTCTTACTGTGAAGTGCATTAAAATCATGTGACCCTTTGAACAGTACAATCCCCTTTTCACTGGTGGGAGTGGCAATTGGGAGAGCAAATTGAACTGTAAATCAGGAGAATGTTACAGTTTTGACTCCCATTCAAATTCAGGAATTTGTTTACACTATGTAAAGAGGTTTTAATAGCCCACAAGTTCTATTATTCATTAGTTTGGGTGTGTTTTTTCATTAGATTAGAGATGTGTGAAGTGATTTCTCCCACTAAGGATCACTGCTTAATTCATCTTTAAATTTAGTCTTATCCAAGGTGAATTTTGGAAAGGTGAATTTTGGCAAATAAGTCATTAAATTGAGGGGAACAAACACACTGATCTACATTCTTTTCATTATTCCATACTATCTCTAGCATTAGTCTTTTTATTTCAAAATGTGGAAAAAGTAGGAAATCAACCAACAAAATTTGTCATAGAAAAGATTGATTATAAAAATGGATGAAATTTCTGTGGAAATTTTCATGAAAGTTCCATCCTTTGGGTGGTTGGGTTTTTTTGTTTGTTTGTTTGTTTGTTTTTTTGTGCGGGGGAAAGTTGAGGGTTGTTACTGTGTTTTTGTTTTTTTGTTTTGGGGAGTCTCTCTGGGCCCCTTCCTAGAGTCCTAATGCAAGAAATGCTTCCACTAAGTTGTACATTATATGCTTGCTTAGAAAAAAAATAGCTAAACTTGTCACAGCAATCATCCCATGAAATATTAATGTCTGATATACAGTGCACTGAATGTGAGGGTTGACTAGAAATTAAAACTGACAAAAAACTAGGTAAGGACATGAGGATTTGGTCCAAAATTTTTTAACAAGTAGACTTAGAGCACATATGAAATGTTCTATATTCTGTAAGCTCTTATCAGGTGTCCCGCAGATAGTGGGTACCCATATGATAGTGGGGTTAACTATTGCAATGAAGGATATCTGAATGACTGTGAACATAAAAATGTACTTTTTATGCAGGTAAACAAGTGCCATTGGTTATTCCAGATAAATTAAAGAAGACAGAAGTAAAAGTGAAACCTTAAGCAGCAACAGACAGAGGTATAACTCTGGAACCACAAGATCAGGCATTAAGGGCTTGATATAAAGCATATTAGACTCAATGGAAAAATTCCCATTGGTTTCAAAGGGCTTTGGATCAGGACTTAAAAGATCAGAATGACCTACAGAAAAACATGATCTGCCATTGTGGTTGTGTTTCATAGACTACAAAAAAAAAAAACCCCAACCTCGGAAAGATTTGTTCCACAAATCACAAGAAAGTGCTACTGGAAAAAAGTTTTCTTTGACATTACATAGACTTGCTTCATCTCTGTGTGACCAGAAAGCAGCCCTCATAATAATAAAATTACACCTCAGATAAATGAAGGAAAATGTTTAACCTGAAAAAGGCTTTATCACAGATATGAAAGACTTCATGATAGATTACAAAAGTATAGTTTAACAGGAAAGGAGTCTGACAATGATGAGTTTCATCAGTGCATCTCTTTAAAGAGATATGAAATGTACAGTGCTACTGATGGGTATGCTGCTCAGGTGTGAATTGAAAGAATCAACCTCTCACTCTTGAATATGTTAATGGTAATCATATACACACATTGATGGAAGAATAGGCCTCATAGTGTATAGTACTAATATATATATGTATTGAATATGCACTGCATGTACTTATGAGAGCATTTTTTAAAAATAAAAAATTCTATCTTTATTAATAGTTCAATCAAGTATTGCAGAAGAGATATAAAAACATCTTCAAAAAAAATCAAACTTCCTGGTCATAATTGTTACAAAAATCATTCTGCAGCACTGGAAAGACTCTTCTTTGCTAAATATTGATCACCTGAATCAATTTTTTACATGGAAGCAGCCTGGAATTCTTACTTTCTAATGATTCAACTATAAAGCACTGTGATACCATCTAAAGATGCTAGGCTCTCCTGCTGACTTACCTTGATGTCAAGTGCCAAGACCCAGTACCTAGACGCAGAGTTATTTCTGCTGACTGACAGATCAAGTGAATGCTATTAACTCTGCTTTAGATATGTAGGCCTCAATCTAACAAAACACTTAAGCACAACTTTAGTTCACTGGAAGACTCAAATGATAAGCACATACTTAAATTCTCTTTTGGAACAAAAATATATATTAAAAAAGGTTACAGCTGTGAAGCAAAAAGAATGAAGGGCAGGGACAGAGAGGACAGAGTCTTGACAATGATCTCATATGTAGTGAGAACAGGCTGGGAATTCTGGCTCTTTGTAAACGCTCTCCTCTAGTTCTTTTTTGGTGGTAGCTCAGCTGAAAAATTCATGTTGCCTCTGAACTGACAATGGCAAAACCATCCCAAAGTGGAAATCTTAATAATGAATTTTTAATGTCCAGTGTTTTTTGACCTGCCCTAGCTAGAACGAATTTAGTGTCATGATATCGGAGCCAATATACTTTTTCAGGATACAATGGTAGAGAAGCAATTAGAAAATAATTATATTACTGACATACAAAACACTGACAGATTTCAGAGTAGCAGCCGTGTTAGTCTGTATTCGCAAAAAGAAAAGGAGTACTTGTGGCACCTTAGAGACTAACAAATTTATTTGAGCATAAGCTTTCATGAGCTACAGCTCACTTCATCGGATCTGATGCATCCGATGAAGTGAGCTGTAGCTCACGAAAGCTTATGCTCAAATAAATTTGTTAGTCTCTAAGGTGCCACAAGTACTCCTTTTCTTTTTCCAAAACACTGAGCAATGGAAGCCCCATAGATGCCTGATTAAAACAAAACTAAAACTTTTCACATATTGCTTGGCAGTGTAAAATTCAAATAGAATTATAGGATGTATACATGTAGCAGTGGTATAGAATATAAGGGACAAACTAAGCCTTATTTGAGATGCAGCACACAGAGATCACCTTATTATGAAAGTGTTAGTGATACAAGACATTGAGAATCTTATTTAATAAAATATGCTACAGGACCCATGTCTGCTTTTCAAAAGAGCTAGACACAATTCTATGGAAAATGGAGAATGATGGTGTCCCAGCTGTTTTAGACTGGGATTTATTAGCCATCAACCACTTTTTATGGTGAAACTCATGATGGCCAAAAGCACCAACTTGTCACTATTCAAGTCAGGTTTAGAACCAATGATAACTCCAACAGCAAAGACGTGTAGACTTATGCTAAGGGAAAATTCAATGTGAGAGAAATTTAAATATTTCCTTCTACAGAGAGTAGTTTATATACAGTCTGAAATAAATCAGTTACCAGGCTATGGTCCATGGAAAGGTGACTATAAAAATTAAGTTTCAGATCCCAGAAGAGGCATTCGGTTTTTCTGATCAATCAAAAGTATGTGAATATCGCCACCTACAGGTCAAAACCCATAAGTATTGTCATTACCATAGAAACCCATACTTTAGCACCCTTTCTCGCGCTGCATCAAATGCTGGGCCAAACACGTGCAATATTTATAGTTTAATTCTGTTTAGTCAATATTCAGTCTAAGGCTTCTATTGAAGGGGTCTGCGGACCTCAGGTTGAATTTCCAAAGGGGTCCACACCGCCATTTGAATTTTTTTAGAGGTCCACAAATGATTGGGTTGAAAACCACTGAAATAAATAATCAAGGCAGGCACTGGAACAACTTGGATTATATTTCAATGTTCTTTTGTGTTACACAATAAAACAAGAAAACCACATATACTATTGCATATATCCAATCAGCAACCACTGATCACAGCTGACCTAATGCACAATATAAAACCTATGGGCCAGACTCTCTAGTGCCCTGCACCTTGTGTACTCTTGTGCAAAGATCTTTACATTAAGGCAAAAGTTATTTACACCCATACAAATGCTACCTAATCAGAATGGTAGCATTTTAGGACCTGAATGCACTCATGTGGCCAGTGGCACTGGAACATTTTTAGTAGTAGGGGTGTTGAAAGCCAGCCCCCTTACCCTGTCTGTCCCCACCCCCCGAGGCTGTGAGCAGGGCTGTGTCTCCAGAAGGGAGGGACCCAGACAGGGGTAAGGGGGCCGAGGCCACAGCTGGGGGCGGCTGTGGGGCCAGGAGCACAGCCCCGGGCAGGGGCTAGTAGCCAGGACCCCACATGTGGGGCCAAGAGCAGGTGAGGTGAGGGGTTGGGGAGTGGAGAGCGGGCAGAGGGCCAGGAGCAGGGCATAGGTGCAGGAAGCACCCCCAGGTTTTATGCATGGAGCCAGCAGCTGGGCTGTGGGGCTGATGACCCCGCATAAAACCTGGGGGTGCTGCAGCACCCCCTGCACTCCTACTTCCCACGCCTATGTATGTGGCACAAGTGTCAATGATGACACAAGGCACAAAACAAGGCATACACAGAGTAAAACACATTCTCCTCTCAGTGAAACCAATAAAATTCCATTGAAGTCAATGGGACTGCCTTATCTACATCCCACAAATTAATGGAGGGAGCATGGTCAAAGAGTTTGTGGCACAGCCATTTGGAAAGGGGAAGGATTACTCCTGTGTAGATTCATTGACTCATTTAGGGGGTGCATAAAGGGGAACATGTAGATGCTCAGATCTGCTTTTACTGTATTTCTAAAATAAGACCATTCCCCTCCTGTTAATTAAATACTGAGAATACCTAATGGACAAGCAGCAGTAAGTTATGGGTATCTCAAAATCTTGAGTGATAGGAATCTCTTGCAAGTGGAATCGATCCTACATTGTAACTGATTTAGAAGCAAGTCACAGATTTTTCATACATCTTTTCTTGGGTATTTGCTTTAAAACAGTGGAGAATACAGTAACAATTGAACTATTCTACTGTCCTTCTGAACTCCTCTTCCCCAGACACCACTGGGCTAGATATGTGTACTTCTTTTCTGAGCCTTCAGTGTGTTATTAATCAACATCAGCCAAACTGAGCAGTGAGGGGATACCAATTTTAAGGACATCTCAGGGACATTTTTATCATTTGGGATCTTTTTAATAATAAATATGATTTTAGTTCCAATAAAACATCCCTGAAAATAACCCAGAGATTTTTGTCCTATTTTTTATCTGCTTCTCCCTCCCCATCCGACTGCAGAAGCCTAAAGTAAACCCTACTGAAATCTACCTGTCCTCTTCTCAAAAACCACAGAAAGTGAGATGTTTGCTTCCAAGTTGCATAAACATGAGACATAAAACATACTAAGCTTTGACAGCTTTACTACAAAAAAAGATGTACAATATGTAGTCATGAAGCTATGCATTGCCCAAAGTCTATAAGAGCGTACATCAAAATATAGATATAAAACATACAACTGACTTTATATCAGTATGTTGCATAGGTTTTATCTCCGACCGATAAATAATGGAAGCATCAGCACATTTATCTCTGCACAATAACAAATCCCATCCTCCTGGTAACTGTAAACACACTGAAGCTTGTTATTGACCTTGTATAAAATACTGACACAGGAAAAAGAAAAGAAAAAAACCTAAGAAAGTTCCTTCCCTCTGCAACTACTCACTTACAAAGCTCCATTATGAGCAGGAAACTACCAAATCTGTGATGTGAAAGGAACAAAATATACTGTAAATGATGAGGAATTATTAACACTCCCCCCCCCAAAGTACTGCAAAAAACATAAAAGCCATTGTTGCTGTTTAATCTAACAAGAAAGATTCATCTATACAGTGTCTCTCTCCATATATATTTCGCTTTCTTAAAAAGAACTTCATTTTAAGTGTGTTCTTAGAGCATCAGTAACTTAATTTACAAATCAATTTATAAAAATATTCTATGCAATTTTAAATATTTTAAAATATTTTAAATATTCAGATAATCCATGGAGTTATGCTGGACTGTTTGAATGGACTAAGGGAGTTAGGCACTCATCTATCTCTGATTGCTTGCCTAACTCTGTTAGGCCCCACTGAGTTAACACAATACTGCTGGTGCTTAAATACGTTTATTCATTTAATTTAGTAGGAACATTTCCTTAAATGGTCTTTGACTTGAATGAACAGTGGAAAATATGTATCAAGATAACAGCCATAACATTTTCTGATAAAATATCCTTTCCTACATTATCAGTTCTCAAGGACCATAAAGGTTTCTACTTAACTACTCTATTCAAAATGTTTTGAATGAAACAATTCTTCTGATGGTCATGACTATAACTGGTAACAAAATGCTATATTAGACACATGCCCATACCAGCTAAAAGCCTCACAAAACTCTGTCTACAAAATAATTGTGTGTGAAGAGCCATAAGGGCTAAGTTGAGTAGTTTAAACCATCATAGATCATAATATGGTGTGATGGGATGCATAAACCCCACCTTGGTTAAACATGGGTTAAGAGGGCCTATGCCCATTAGGCCACCTGGGCGGGGTATTAGACATAATTGGTAATCAAATCCAGCTGGGGAGGAGCTGGGTCTTCAAAAAGGAAGGAGAGGAGGCCAGTAGGAAAAAGAGCCAGGAGAAGAACCCGCGAAGAGCTTGCTGAGTGTCCACTCTTTTGGGCTCAAGGCTAAAAGATGCCTGGGCAACTAGAAGCTTGGAGCCTGAACTAGAGGGGCCTAAGTCAGGAGGAAGCCAGGGAAGCTGAGCTCTGAAATAAGAACAAGAAAGAACTTTGTAGGCATTAGGTTGAACTCCAGCAATAAGCCTTATGCAAGTATGGTGTAGGACCTGTAAAGAAAGCCTGCATAGTTGAGGCCATCAGGGAAGGCTGCTAGAGACAGGGGGAAAACCTGCAGATGGACATTAAAAAGGCAAAGGCAACAGGAGATGGAGATGATGATTATCACTATAGTAGGTCCAAAAGAGGTTCAATATGGAGCTGAGACTGAGGGAACAGCAAGATGGTGGGAGTTGAGGGCTGTGGTGAGCCTGAGACAGAATTTAGTAAATACTGGAAGCTGAGTGGGGCTATAAGTTTGAGTTAAGATGTCTTTGAATGGTCTATGTGGATGATCCCAGGTTGAGGACATGTAGGTTTTAGTAATGCCTAGGAAGAGAGGCTGAAGAGTCTGGAACACTGTGTATAATTTTTATACACACTTAGGACTGGGATACCTCGAAAGGAGTATGAAACTGAAACCTGATCTGGCTGGAGGGCTGCGTTGCAAGAAGAGATGGACCACCACAAGACCTGAGTGGTTGTAGACGCTTGAGGAGGAGGGTCTGGTATGCTACATCAAGCCATGAGTGGGCATGTCAGTAGTGAGTCAACCTTTTTACATCCAGTAACTTGTAACCAGTGTCTGAAGACAATTTAGGCATGTGCTTAAGTGCTTTGATGAATCAGGGCTATAATAACTCTGAAGCTCATTTGTAATGTGTGTTAATGTACTACATTATCTCTAGATAACTGCAATTAACTCATCTCACCAAGGCAAGAATAGCACTACTGCATAATTAAGGGACATGGAAACACAACTATTAAATTCCACTTTCTGCTTTAATGTTATCAGGATATAGAAGTTTGATAGAAATTGAATGAATTTTCCACATCATGTGGTATGTTTCTGCTCCTTTCTGTTGCACTATTAGTTGACGTAACTGTAATTAATCAATATCTAGAAAACATAGTGTGCATGTTATTTTCCCCTCTAATGCATTTCTCAAAGGTCACCAATGAATGTTAAAGGAGCTAAAAACTCAAAGCTTACAAGTGAATCCGGGCTGACTTACAGAATTTTCATCAAAACAATGTGGCAAGAACCCCGTCCATGTATTTAATGTACTTCTTGAATTTTGCAACAAGACTTTGGCTTGAATCAAACTAAGGCTTAACATGAAATGCACATGGGTGTTTGGGTTAAATCCATGTGGACTGAGAAGGAAGAAAATGTTCATGGAAACTTCTGTACATTTAAGTGGCCCCTTCTTTGGAAAGAGTCGCTAAAACTCTCATTCAACAAGCCTTTTAGCCTATAATTTTGCTGGGTTGAATTAATCTTCATCTAAATTCCTGGCTTGCATCCTGGAGTATGTCTTCTCTGATGTGTTCTGCACCTTAAGTCATTCTCTGTTTTGACATGACAGTGGAAATTACATACCACAAACAGGATATTATGGCTGCAGGTAGCAAATGAACCACAGGAGCAGAGGAACAATTAAGATTACAAAAAAAATCTGTTTCCATGGAAATCTCCTCCATGATAAAGAGCAAGAGAAGAGAAATACTGAGGAAGACATTCACAGAAATGTTTATAAATGGAATGTATTTCAAAGTTTTCCCGGAGGCATCAGCTGCTATGTAAATAATGAGTTAAAAATGAAATAGTCTAACTTGTATTTTTATGTATCCATAAAACGCCTTCCACTAAATGTTCACTGAAGTATAAAACACTAAAATGTGAAAAAACAGAACTATAGAACTAAAAAGTAAACATGGAAAGACTATACAAGCCTTTAAAGAGTAGCATCAGAATATAGTTTTCTCTATTTGAATCAGTCTAACAAGGTTGCTTGGTGTCTGTGTGTGTGTTGGTTTGGGTTTTTTTTTCTTCTTCCTATCATAGAAGTTTTAAATAGTCACAGTGACAAAGGAATGCATGGTAAATCCATGACATCGTAGAAATTAATCATCAAGAATTTTGTTATTTACTCAATTCTATGACAAACCAAATGGCCTAGCAGATTTCTTTCTCTATCAGCTGGGATGTGCTCAATTTGTGTAAAGTGAAGCTAATGTCTAAACTCAGTGATTTGTGGGCTTCAAAAAAAAAACACCTTTGGTCTCTTTACATGTTAGAGATTACTAAAATGTTATAGCTATATGCAAATTCTTCATAGGCAGGAATGGTCTGAAAACAAAGAGTAAAACAGAATTCTTAATTGACTCTCATACAGAAGCAGGAATCACTTCACAAACCAGAAGGGTGAAAAAAACCTACAAAGTGAGTATGGCAACAAGATGAATTAAGTCCTTTCAGGGGGAGGGCTACTTCCTTCCTTTATGTTGGAATTTGAAATACATCATTTTTAAACACTTTCTTAACCAAACTGCACTTTATTCGATTACATTAGTTATTTTTGGTTTGCCCATCACACCTTTTCAGCATGGTATTGAATAGATATTAATCCAAACAGTGCAGCTTTCAGTCAGATTCCACAGATGGCCTCCAAGACACTGGTTCTCATCCTTTTCCATCCTGGGAGACCGTGGGACCCCCAACACCCACCTAGCCAAGATTTAACTGGGACTCCTATAGCAATATTGGAAAGACAAGGTGGTCATGATGCTGATCCCTGTTCACAACTCCTAGGCTAAGAACTGTCTGTGTATGTCAGATCAGGGTAATATCTGATGTGATTCATATGCAAAACGCTCTCTTGAAAATAGATATTGTCAAGTACTAGATATCAAAAATCTCTCAATAGAAAAGGGCCTACCAAGCCACTGGCTTATGAAAAAATCAGTGAAATTACAGAAGTCGGTCCACAGCTACATAGTCAGTCACTCCCTATGCTGTATTGGAGATAGTTAAGAGTAGTGCACTGAGCTCATTTGTACATTCTACTTTCCAGGGAGCTATGCACCTCCATGCAGGATATATTTTTAACTAGCTTCAGGACAACCAACAAAGTAACAAACCTTTCCTCTGAATAAACTGGCCCATCAAGGTACCACAATCCATGAACTTCCAGTTCAGTAAGCTGAAGACAATTTCTGCTAGATCAAGCAGTGCATGCTGATAATGCACCTTTAAGAAACTGGGCTGGGTTTTGATAATCGGTGTCTTCAAATTCTCCCCCATGGATTTCTCACTCTTCCAGTTCATTGCTTCCCTGCTGGGAGAAGAGGAAAGAATATTGGGATGTTTGCCAAGTTCCTAAAACTAACTGACTGTTGCAAGCTTGCATCCTTGTCTGAAAATACACTGTTTGAGTGTTAGTCACATTGCAATGACAGATACGTAGACTAACCCTTTATGTTAAATTAAATGCAAAGTAACAGAAAGCAATATAACTATTAGAGTTCATTGCAGTTCTGTTCTAATATTAATAACTAGAACTGTTATATCTCATATGAAAAGCAATTACCGTTTTGGTAAAATGTAGCTGATTTTTTTTTATCCAATTACATCTGGCAGCTAAGCAAAATATTCTCTGAGCTACAATAAATAGGTAAAGCTTTCATCTGAAGGTACAGACAATGCAAAAGGTAATCCTTGGGAGATTACATTTTCATCAACTTTATTTGCTAGGCAGTTCAAAATTGACATACTTTTATATTTTGAAATACAAAGGAATCCGAAAGCTCCTAGTGGTTTTCAATTAGCAAACTTCCACAGTCTAAATTCCATCAGATTTCTCTTTTCTTCTCAACCCACATTTCCCCAGTAAACTGCTTCAACAAAAATTACTTTAATGGTATAACATACTCTGATCACAAAACCTCGGTAGCATATTTCACTCACATAAAAACCTGATAGGACATAATGGAAATGTTTTACACAAATTTTACAGCCTATTAATGTTATTGGCTTGAAATGGCAAACAGCTATAAACCATACCATATATGCATACCTTGGTTTGCTATGTTTGCTTCTATTTTATAATGGGTATGACAGCAATATAAATTCAGGCACCCAAGAAGAAACTGGCAAGACTGCATGGCTTCATAGAAAGGTAATCAAATGTAATGCTTACTTCGGGTGGTTAGCTAAAGATAAGTAACCTGAGGTACAGATGCTTATCTGAGCCTCTGAACCATTTTCAGCCTGTTCCCCCTTCCCAAGACACAATTTATCCCTTGGCTCTGTGGCCCCCTGTTTCCCTCCCTTTGAAAATCAGATGAGGATTGAGCAACTCTGGCAGTCTAGAGTTAGGCATCCGGTGACTAGATTTTCTAAGTGACAAAGTGTTAGAGCTGATGTTCCTAGAAGCTGATGTGTTGCCCAGGAAGGTTTAGCTTCTGGGAGGAGACAGAAAAGGGTGCCCAGTCATCCTTCTCCTCCTTCCCAGTCATTCTGTGGACAGTACTCCATTACAGCATCGAGATGGCTTATGGGAGAAAACTCACTGGGAAGATGGGAGAGTGACCAGGGGAACCTCAGTGCCAACTGACAGAAGGCACAGGGGTTCACAAAGGTTACAGGGGTCCCCTGGGTCTGGAATTTACATGCCAGTTCACCAAAGAGTGTCATGTACAGTCTTTAATGAAAGGTTGGGTCACTCTGGTCCTCATGATCATTGTGAAATGGATGGATAATATATAAGGGTTTGGGTGTGTGTATACTGAATTATGTTCTTAGAGTCTGTGACTTGGGCTGGTCACCAGAAAAGATGCAGGAAAGGGTTCCTTTCAGGTGAAAGGTTTACCTAGCTGTATGCCTACATGTAAATTGAGTATTGTATAGTTCACAATGGGCACCATTTACAAACTGAGCAAAATGCTAAGCAAGTGATTGTGATGCTTTCTCTACAAACAAATCTAAGTGTAATCCCCCTTTCCTCTCTGGGTTACTTGGGAGCAGGCAACACTCACCTGTGTGCCTGATGTTGTTGACATTAAAGAAGATCCTGAGTGATGTTGGATAGGTGGGAATCCTCTATCCACCCCTCTGCTGCAGTCCCTTTATTCCTAAAGGAATTTAAAATTGGCAGTGCCTCCACCTGGCTGGCCCCTGTACACACTCAATGTGAACTTGGGAACCTCCAGGAACAAAGGTATTCTAATAATAAATAATAATAATATCATCTGTGGCATGGGTGTAACTCAAAAATACCAATTATAAATAATATACATCCAATATTCTTAAATTAGAGTTAACTCACCTTTACTTAATAACTTAAAAAAATCAGGGTACAGCAGTCTAAGATTATATGTCGCTACTAATTTAAATCCACAGGGGTTAGTTAAATAAAATCAATTAACAAATATAGTATATAGTAATAAATGAAACTTATTTAACTGGCATTTACACTGCCACCATTTTACCCAAAGTACACTCGTCTCGATTTCAGAGTCCTAGACACTTGCTTGCATGGGCACGCTTGGAGATCTTCAGCTGGAGACAGTACTCTGTTGGTTCTGTGTATCAGTCCAGCCAAGGCAATAAGCTGCACACCCCTCTGACGCTTGGAGCTGTTCCACAAATTTTATCAACTCTGGTCCTAGTTCGGTGGGAAGATCACTCTGTCTCTCCTCAGACGCAGTCTCTCTGCTGTGCCCCTTCCCTTGCAAGCACTTTCCCAAACCAGCGTGGGGGTTACTCACAGTTCCTTCACTGCAGGCCCACACAAGCCAATCCCTAAGAACCCCAACACTCTATGTGACTGGATCCCCCCCGGTATGCAGTCTGGGACTGTGGTGGGCCCATTGTGCACCCCTGACACTCTCCCCCGCTTGCCACTGCTTGCCCCTTGCCCCGCTTGCCAGGAGCAGATCAAAAAAAAAAAGAAGCAACAAGCTGCAATAAGCTACAAGCCAAAAACTTGCCAACAAGCAACTCACAAGCCAATTAAGCCAAAGCAAGCCCAATTTCCTGGGTTTTTTCCATGGGTTTGGCATGTCTGAAATCTCTCACCGTTTCCTCAAAGTTGTAGTCTCTAAGGCTAGATTGCAGCACACAGGATCTTCCTAACTGGAACATGCCCAATAAAGTTCAGAGGCCCCTCTAGTAAAGGGTACCTACATAAGTGTTGTGTGTTAAGTGGATCTGTGGTCTAGGTTGTAACGGGTAAGCTGTGGTGGGAACAGCGGATCTCAGAATTCTGAGTGTCAAGGGGGTCAGCACTCCGGGAAGACACTCGGAGAATTGAAGGGTTGGAGTGTGCCGTGCTTCACCTGAAAAGAGAGCAAAGGCCTGTAATGCAGGGCTTGTGTTGCCAAATGCTTCAGGGGTTGTGTAACTGACCTTCAGCAGGCACAGACAAAATTTCTTCACACTAAGGGCAGGCAGTAGCCAAGTTCCTCCCAACCCTGGGTACCCTGAAGAGTCACAGCAGGGAACACAAAGTGGCAACAGCCTGATAGCAGAGAGAGCACCCCACTATGTGCACAGCCATCCTAGTATCTGTTCTACCTGTTCAGCTGGCAGGCAGTTTCTTCAGGGGACAGGCTGCAGTTGGGTTATGTAAACCAGGGATTAAATACACTCAATTAAACAACACAAGAGGGACACTAGACTAGGCCCTGAAAACCAAGACATTTGCAGTTTTCAAAGAAACTCATAGGCCTGCTCACTCACTGTAACCTGTCTATACTAGGCTCCAGGCCGTACCAACCTTCATCATTCCTTGCAATGAACACACAGGCGCCCATCACTGTAGGATACACAATGGTTGAGGTAGTTTTGGCAACAGGAAAGGCACTTCTTTCTTGGGACAGTTATCTGAGCTGGGAGAGGAGTTGAGTTAAAGATGTTTGCCATGGTGAAGGAGGTGGCAGAGTTCTGCAAGCTAGGGTAGCTGGGGTGTAAGACTGCTATAGGGAATCAAAGGTGGCTGAGGTGGGGGGTTTTTGTGGCGGGGGGAGGAAGATAATCCCCACCTGGAACTGTCTGTGTTTGAGGGGAGGAAATTTCCATTTTATTTAGAAAAGACTAAAGCATAAATGGAGCTTATCTCCATGAGGTGCTGCTGCAATACAAAAAAGTGTAATATTAACAGGGTAAATTCACATGCTCAGCTGCTCCCCCTTCTCCTCGGGTGAGCTTAAAGAGGGGCTGAGTTCACAGATAGGCATTAGAAGGAATAATATTGTAACATCAGGGGTATCTGAAGGAATGAAGAAATAATGTTGTCTAGAAATCTAATCACCCAGAGCCCCAATACCACTCAGCAGGCACCTCACCCACCAAACGAACACTGCTTGTTTAAATCTGGGTTCCCCAGCCTCTCAAACAACACCCACCTGCAACCCAGCTCATGGCAGTTGTGGGGAGGAGAATGCTTTTATAATTTAAAATATCTACAAATAATAGCAGAAGGTGGCCTCTCCCTGAACTTTTGCTGTGTTTTTAGGAATGAGCATTAGAGTGGCCTGCTTTTTAACTTGGAGATCTCTCTGGGAGCACAGAGGCAAAAACAGTGTTAGTCTGGTCAGTAGGGAGTAAAGCATCAGAAGTGAAGACCACTCCCCTAAGGTGAATTTATGTGGCACATAAGCAGAACTTCGACCTTGTGCCGGCTTTCTGCATGGCGGTGAATTTCACCCAGAAAGAACAGGGAGAAAAGGAGGTTAAGAGCATCATCTATTCATTACCAGCAATGCATTGTGAATAGTTAGGATTTTAGAACTATACTCTGAGTTGACATGAGGGAACGGTTGTAATATTCCCCTCTCAAAGAGATCTATAAAGCTTTGCAGTAACATCACACAGAGCATTCATGAACAGTAAACTACTTGTTTACTGCCCTTTACTCCTCATTCTCCCGCTTCCTGTGTGCATCTGTCCCTGTAGCTTAATCAACTGTTTGATCACTTTTTTCCTGTGATACCATACTACTGCCCTCTGCTGTGTGTAGATAAAATAGCAGGCTGATTCTTTTATTAAAGTGAAAACACCTTCCTTAACTAAATATCCCCCTAGATTCCCAGAGCTATCTTATATTTATCATGCCCAAAAAGATGACCAGGATTATAGGTGGCTGATCAATGGCAGCAGCATTACTAGACAATCAATTACATGTTAATATAGCTATTGGGGATACAAATGCCAAGCATACAGCAGCACAAACCCTGCAGATCAGCAAACTAAGAAATTGTTTATTACCTGCTGCATATTCTTATGTCTTTAACCAGTGCCCCACTTACATTTCCAAGGAAAATGCTTGACTTACACTACATCATTGCTCCATCTGTTTGCTCAGGTGTTCAGTTTAATAAAGGATTTTAATGGTGGCAAACAGCTGTGCTTTTGTTTATCTTTTGTTGGGAGGGGGAAGGCATTAAAAATGGGACAGCCTGGCTATTTGAGGTATTTACAGTCTGGTTTAACATTTAACTGTCCTCTTTCCAATGCATGGGTTGAGAACTAAGGGCTCGATTGGCCCTCACTGTGTTAAAACCCTGAAGAACCTCACTGTGCATAGTCCTCCTTGCATAGTTCTCCTCAAACGATTTTGTGGGATCCCCTTGTTGTTGAACACCCAAAACAGGGTGCTCAAATCCTCTGCAGAATACTCAGTGGAGCCACTTGGAACACCCTATATAAGCCTTTAATTACATTAGGTAGCTACCTGCAAGTGCATTCAAACCACTGTGTATGGGCTGTATACAGTTAGAATTTCTCCAGTACAGGTACAGTGATTTGTCGGAACAATTCTGTGATTTGCTTTTGTTTTAAAATTATCATGGAAGAAGTATGAAATAATCATGAAACTTCCCTATAGACCCTGAGTGGTATTTTCTCCTGGCCAGTTATGCCTGCAATGAGATGGCCTTCAAGTGTAATGAGTGGCATGAAGTGGCTTTTCATTATACCATGTAAGATCTGATGTTTTGACCCTATCCTATAGATAATTGGTGGGACAGAACATTTTTCTGAGCTACTACTGGTCAAATACTAATCTTAATGTTACTCTCACCATCTTCAATCTTCATGTTCCTCTGTACTGGACACATGACTTTGATTAAATAGAATCATGAGATAATATTTGAATTAAATTGAAAAACAGGCAGGGCAGTTAATGGGTACATAGGGAATATGCTCCTTTGATCTAATGCAAACAAGCAAAAATCAAAAGATTTCACTTATACTATATTTAGGATAAAAATGCTTTCACCTACTATATGGTGTACTATCCAATCAACTAGCCCAAATACACAAATTAAGACCAGACAATGAACAGAATGCCAACAATAAACCTCTTCCCAACCATATAAACCCTATTCAACATGGAAGATCAGGGGGCAGGGAGAACCGGAAGAACAGATGTCCCAGGAATACAATTGTCACTCTGGTGGACCAAGGGGCGTGGAAATGAGTTCCAGAGTTGAGGGCTACTCACTGAACACTCCACCAGCAGGGGCCTATTAGCCAGAGTGCTGAGATCACTGCAACCATCAGTGTATTTACAAGGAGCAAGGTAGCCTCTAGTCTAAGTACATGTCTACACTTTGAGCTGGGGGTGTGATCCCACCTTAAGGAGACTCTGGTTCTCATCTAACTCGTACCCTAAAATGGAGTGTGGCGAGAGGAGGCTAGCTCCCGCATGTATGTGTCTAGTAGCTCTGAGCATGCACCCTGGGAAGCTAGCTCCTCACACTGCTGAGGCTCCATTCTATTTTTAGCATGCTAGCTTTAACCCAGCAATGTCTCCTGGAGTTGGGAATGCCCCCCCTCCTCCCACAAGTCAAAGTATAGACGTGCCCAAAACGTTTAGGACTGAATTTTCCTCTCGCTTACACTGGGTCTATGCTGAAGTCATTCCATTAATTTAAATGCAGTGAATCCTGATTTACTTTGGTGCACCTGTGAAGGCAGAATCTGGCCCAGCAGCATAGGGATTAAGTGTCTCTTATTGAGTTGTCTCTTCTTATATTACTGCACAGCCTAAAACTAAGATGGTAGCTGTACAACGAATCGGATAAATTACAAATTAGCATATTCCTTTTGTGTACAAACAAATCTGTTTGTTAATGTTACATTTCTAGGGTTAGACAAGTATGTGTTTGCCAAAGCCAGGTCTATACTACAAACTTACATTGGTATAACTACGTCACTCAGGGGTGTGAAAAATCTATACTCCAGAGCAATGCAGTTATACCGACCTAACCCCCGCCGTAGACAGCATTATGTCGAGGTATAGCTTCTCCTGTCAAAGTAGCTACTGCCTCTCATGGAGGTGGATTTTCTAGGCTGCCAGGAGAAACTCTCCCGTCAGCATAATAGCATCTTCAGTGAAGCACCACAGCAGCGCAGCTGCACTGATGCAGCTTTGTAGATCTGCCTTAAATGTGTTTATTCTAAAATATAGCAATATTCAGTTACATTCAGTGTGAGGCTTGACTTAGTGTAATATAGGGTCTGATCTGAAGCCCCTTGATGTTGATGGAAAGATTCCTATTAACTTCAAAGGGCTTTGGATCAGGGCCAAAAATTCACAAGGACTCATAGACTTTAAGGCCAGAAGGAACCATCATGCTCATCCTGCACCCACCCACTCCTGTAATAGACCCTTCATCTCTGGCTGAGTTACTGAAGTCCTCAAATCATGATTTAAAGACTTCGAGTTACAGATCATCCATTTACACTAGTTTAAACCTGAAAGTGACCTGTGCCCCATGCTGCAGAGGAACGCAAAAACATGCCCAAGGGCTCTGCCAATCTGACCCAAGGGAAAATTCCTTCCCAACCCCAAACATGACAACCGGTTCAGCCCTGAGCATGTAGACAAGACCACCAGCCAGTCACCTGGGAAAGAATTCCAGAAGAAAATGTCTTCCTTAAATAAGCATAAATCCAAGAATGCTTCCCCTGTATTTTTCAGCGTAAACCTACAATGATTTCATCTTCCTGTCCATGCTGCAAGAAACAGTTTAGTGTCAAAAATTCAGTAAAGTTTGCTTTTACTACTATTCCTTTCTTGCTGTCACTTCTTGCTTTGCTAAATGGAAGAATATTTACGTGGATAACACCTACTGGAATTGCGTAAACTAACAGACACATTCTCAGTGTACTCATGCATAGTTATGTAGACCTAACAGTGAACAAGAGAAAGGATTGATGACAAAGAAGGCCCTTGAAAAGTGGCTTGTTCACTAGTAATGGAGGAATTCTGCAAAAAAGATATAGCCCATAAATGGGGGAGGGCAGGGGAAACCTCTCATTTTGTAAGTGTCCTGGGTTGACTTCTGTGACTATGGTAGAACACAGATGATTAAATGGAGCATGAACTTATCTTGCCATATGCCACAATATATTTCTGAATGAAGGAAGATAATAGCACAAAAAGGCAAACACTTTGTTCTACAAAATGGTAGAAAACTTGCAAGAAATGTCACCTTGAGCAATTCACTTCCCCTTACTGTGTTTCAGACTAATCTCCCCATTCATAAAATGGAGTCAATACTTATCTACATCATAAGGTTATTGTGTCGGTTAATACCCATACAGTTTTCTTCCCCAATCTTCAAATCACTATCTACTATTCAGCCAGAGCTGACTGGACACTGCAAAGACATTCCTTCAAATTCTGTGCATTTTGATCATATTCATGCCTGTTATTCACTATTCATGAACATTTGTGAATATTTTTTTTGTTTATACAAATGTTTGGGAAACAGCTCTTCTTTGCACAAATACCCTATTTATATGCAAGCATGGCAATTCATTCAAAATAAATAATGATTAGCAAATAAACGTATTAGTCATCAATGGTGACACTACTGCTTAAAAACCCTTAGTCATCCAATCAGAGCTGAAACAATGCCATGTGACTTAGGTGACTGATCAGTCATACACCATAAATAACACTTAGCAAATAGACAAAGTGAACACTGATGGACATCTGATAACCTGCAATTTGTGTGCATAAACTATACGGTCATTATCTGTAAACAACTATATTTGCAGAAATGTATATTACTTGGCAATTTACAAACAGAAAAGAGGCCAAAAGGGCATTTTCTATAATTTTTCACTGTCATAACTTCCCTAATGTAGTGAACAAGTCTTCCCATAACTCTTAAGAACTACACCTGTAAATGGTGAGATATGTTTGAAATTTTGAATATTTTTAATTAATTTTTCAGCAGAATTTTATACTTTGACCTCCACCCCCCAAAACATTTTTTAGCCAAATTCATAGTTGGTTTTTAACCAGTTCTAATCCCCTGATTATGTGTGTTGGTTGCATGTGAAGTTAGTCCTGAGACTCTCACTGGATGATTTTTCTTTAAAAAAAATATACACCAAGTATAAACAGTGTACTGAATGCCTTTGACTAGACACTAAAGTTTTTAAAAATATGCCTGATATTTCAGAAACCATTATGATAACACAGAACGGAGAACTTTGATAGACATTACATGTAATATGTTAGCAAACAATGTTTTACAGTGTACAGTCATGTATCTTGATCCCCACTTCTAAATATTTACCAATTATTAGCCACAGAATAAATATTTTCCTTTCTGTATTCTTCTCCAGTTTTCTGTTATTAGCTGAATACAGATGTCCTATGTATATTTAAATGCGGAAATTGTGAGATCATCCAAGCATATAGGATATTTGGAGGCAAAATCTGTTTGTGAGATTTTTAGTGCCATCACAGCAAAACTTTATATGATTTGTCCTTGAACCTGAATTCTAGTTGACCTAAACATAATCTTAATCCAAACACCCCACGGTAGACCAGCCTCTTCTACATATCCCATCTTTCAGCTCTGCAATCAAAGAATAGAGCTGACTGAAACTTTTTCACCAAAAAAAATTCTCAACAATATATGGGGAGCAGGTTTTCAAAATAATATTTTCACCAGGCAAATGGTGATTTTGAAAAATCTGTTTCAATGGAAATCTTTTAAGTGAAATATTTCATTGACATTGAAGTGTCAATTTTGCAATTTAAACAAAAACGTTGACACTTTTCTTTTTAATATTTCCAAACTGGATTTTTGGGGAACTTTTTGTTCTATGAAAATTTTGATAATTTGATTTTTCATCCCATTATGGGAGAGGGGTGGGGAAGTCAAAATATCAACATTTTCCACAGGATGGAAAATCTGTTTTCTGATCAGCCGTACATAAAAATCTGAAACCTTTTATAGCTGTCCAGTTCTGGTCTCTCTATTTACGTGAAACTGAAATACTATAGCCACTGAGTGGCATTTCTCACTGTCTTTTTGAATTTTGGGCTTCATTTTTGAACTTCACTTTTGAGTCTGATGTGAAATGTAAAAGCAACAATCTGTACTAGCATAAATCTAAACAGAAATGTATAAAGGGCTGCTAAGAAGAGTAGTAGGTGTTGATCACAAGCCTAGCATTCTTAACTTAGCACAGTTCCTCTTTCAGTAGAAATTTTATTTTCTAAAAATTTAGTGCTAAATCAGAAAGCCTTTTCTTTTTTTTTATAGCTGATGCATTATGTATGATTCCCCATAAATCTGGACTGAGTCTAGCTTTGGAGATGCACAACCACTACTGTATAATAAATTTATAACAAAGACGGACTTTCACAGCCACTTTTTGTATAAGTTCAAAGGATTGTATGTCTGTCTACAAACTTCCCAAAGTTCGCAGTGAAGGATTTCTTTTTTTCATTTTCTTAATAGTTTCTCCTTTTTTAATGTAAACTCCTGTTATGAACCACCACTGTGACCTTGTCATATGTTCAGCAGAGAAGGGTCTATGGTTTGATATCCTCCTTCAAATTGCCACTTACAGTTATAGCAAATAAGTTGCAATGCTACTTTTGGACACTTTCAACTCCAGTGCTTTCAAAATTGGGGAGCCAGCATGGTGACAAAGTGGTGTGATGGAGTGAAGGTTCTTTTGACTCCCCTGATATAAGACTAATGTCAGTTTCCCTGGGCAAAGCTTGTGTGATGGCCGCCATCTTGGCCAACACACTGGATTGACTTGAGTTGCCATTGCTTCAGCTAAAGTAACTAGGCTCTGTAGGTTGGCTGTAACAGAATCATATCCCCTATGGATCCGTAAAGAGCAGGACCTGAAACATGCACTCACCAGTGGGTTACACATACCTTCTCCTTAGATTTTTGGAATCAGACATACATGCTCAGTCACATTTTGTAGGAGTTCCTTATCCCTCACAGAGTCTGTGGGATTCAGATGGGCTTCTGACTTTATGAAGGAGCTTCTCAGATACAATTGGGACGATCCTCATGTCACTTCTTTGGCAAAAATACCAGATTCCCCATTAAAGAGAGTCTGCTACTCTGAGCAATCTTTATTGCAGGTACAAAGATTATTGAAATCCAGTGTTTACTTCAACCCATGGTCCACTAAACTAATTCAAGTGTCTCTATGTACCTTATAAGAAATGGAATTGAAATTAAATTTAAAATCTTGATTTAAGATGGCCAGTAGATTACTAGTTGCCTCTAGCCCTTCTGACAAAGTACTGAAAATCTTAAAAAACATGCTATTCATGAAAAGAGGTATACTGATCTGATAGTAAATTCTAATGGACAGCACTCTTCTTTTAAAACTAACAAAATTGATAATATAAGAGTTCAGTAGAATTAAAATTCTAAACTCCTTCCCTATTCTCTCATTGAGAGTGTTCTTAATCTATATTCCTGTCACTTATAAACTCCTACTGTGAGCCAAATGTAGGCATTTAAACAGTAGGGGCAAGACAGAGCTGTGCAACCCTATTGGGTGCTCAAGGAAGCATAATCAGTCCCAAGTGTCATGGTGAGCAGAGTTACTGTATAGGTAGCTCTGTGGGTTGTTGTGGGAAAGGGTGGAGCATAAGCTTGCCTCCTCTTCGTCTCTTTTGGTGAGAGGCATGAACCTGATTCAAAGCCTATTGAAATCAATAGCAGTCCAGACACTCCCTTGAGCACAGAGCTTACCTGTTGAAAGACGGTCTGCTTGCTTTTCTCCTGTACATACTCTGTCAGTTAACTGCAGAAGCTAAGTTATTTGTTCAAGGTCTATTATACATAGTTGAATAACTGCAAACTGTGTTTTCCAAAGTTTCCCTTCTTAGGTGTTTCTAACTTCTTGGGTCTTACTTACTAAACAGTGATGATTAAAATGTATCCCAACTGGCACTCCCTCTTTATATCAGGATGTTTTAATGTGTTGAATATATGTGGTTTATATGTTAGCATCTGAGTTTGCAGGCCAGATTGCTGAGTTCAAATCATAGTTCTATAGGAGTGAAAATTGGAGCCGCATTCTGCCCTGAATGACATTGGTCCAGGTCCCATTAACTTTCTGTGGGAGTTGTAGCTACTTGACTGAGGGCAGAATTTTCTCTGATTTAATCCATTAATAGACTACTTGTTGTCAGTCTGCAGCCACTCAAAGTCAATCAATTCCACTAATGAATCAGGAACTGGAAAGGCAGAAGGCAATTATCTCTACTTTTAGATAATTTTAGAGGGTCTCTTCTATGGACAGAGCTGAATCAGAATCAGATTTAGAGTTTACATTCTTTATTTTCAATTAAATGAGAAATCCATCACAATTAAAGTCATCCCATGAGACCTGACTCAGGGTTGGAGGAATAAGTGAATTCCATCGTTTTAGAGGAAAATGAAGGGGTTTTCTTTCTTAGGGACAGAAGATGTGAAAAAAGCTAATGTACTCAATGCTTTTTTTGCCTCTGTCTTCACGATCAAGGTCAGCTCCTAGACTACTGCACTGGGCAGCACAGTATGGGGAGGAGGTGACCAACCCTCTGTGGAGAAAGAAGTGGTTCGGGACTATTTAGAAAAGTTGGATGAGCACAAGTCCATGGGGCCGGATGTGCTACATCCGAGAGTGCTAAAGAAGTTGGCGGATGTGATTGCAGAGCCATTGGCCATTATCTTTGAAAACTCATGGCGATCAGGGGAGGTCCCAGACGACTGGAAAAAGGCTAATGTAGTGCCCATCTTTAAAAAGGGGAAGCAGGAGGATCCAGGGAACTACAGGCCAGTCAGCCTCACCTCAGTCCCTGGAAAAATCATGGAGCAGGTCCTTAAGGAATCAATTCTGAAGCACTTAGAGGAGAGGAAAGTGATCAGGAACAGTCAGCATGGATTCATCCAGGGCAAGTCATGCCTGACTAATCTAACTGCCTTTTATGACGAGATAACTGGCTCTGTGCATGAGGGGAAAGCAGTGGACGTGTTATTACTTGACTTGCGTAAGGGCTCTCCACCAACCCTACTGGAAGCAAAGGAGATAAATGGGGGGCTTGACCAGAGGGAAGTGCACTTCAGCTATTCCCTGTTTTCACAGTGCCCATAGTGAAGCACAACATAAGTAGGAGCAGCACTGAAAAAGTCCTAGCTTACCCTGGAGGCTAAGCAGACTTTGCATGAACCCCAAAATACAGGAAGCACAAAGGTACTTTCAGGAATCCTTGTCCTTATCTCTGTCCCTTTCCCAAGTGCAGGATGGGAATAATGGAGAATCAGGCTCTAGGTTTCAGCAGATTCTTCTGCTCTTCAAATATTTCTGGAACACTACAAAAGGCTCCTCCTCCCTCCTCCCCGCTCTCCTGCTGGTAATAGCTCACTTTACCTGATCACTCTCATTACAGTGTGTATAGTAACAACCATTGTTTCATGTTCTCCGTGTATATAAATCTCCTCACTGTATTTTCCACTGAATGCATCCGATGAAGTGAGCTGTAGCTCATGAAAGCGTATACTCAAATAAATTTGTTAGTCTCTAAGATGCCACAAGTCCTCCTTTTCTTTTTGCGGATACAGACTAACATGGCTGCTTCTCTGAAACCTGGTTACAGACAGATTCTCTGAACCCCCTAATAATAATCTCAAAGATCCAGGTGGACAAAGCTTAATTAAAATGGTACACTATTACCTGCTAGTACAAGCAAAGCTTTTTCTGACAGGGGACAATGGTATCTCTCATCTGATGAGTGCTTTTTCCTTTGTTAGAAGTTCTGTGTGAAGAACTCTCTGGAGTACCCACAGCTTGCTGTGATTCAGAGCTGTATGAAACCTGACAGTTTCAGTTCACAGGAATTCATGAGGATAAAAGGAATATCTTTCCAGTTTCTGTTCATGTGAATCTGCACTCCTTGAATTTTGCTTTGAGTTTCAGATTCTGATAAATAAATACAAATCCCCTCCAAAGTCAAACTCCACCAAAATTGCCAAATTTGGCCTGGTTTAAAGTGAAACCCTTTTTGAGGCTATAGAGCAGAACATGGTTCCCAAACAGAAGCTCAGTTCAGCCCAGACTTACTCCAATGTTAACCTAGGTTTAGAAACCTTAAATTTATCAGTGTTTTTGCTGTCAGTTTCATATTTATAAACATGTGAAGAGAGAATAAGCAACAATGAATAATGTATTGGTTTAATTAAGCCTCTTTTCAGCCTTTGGAATATTTGTGAACAGACCCCATATTCTCTGATTTGTTATTCAAATACTTTTGGATTTAATCATGGGTTTTTGGAGATGAGCTAATTTGCATAGTTGTGACTGCTCAGGTATGTCACAGGTATTCTTTCTGTCCTCTGACTAGGTGAGCAGAAAAGCATTCTTGTGTGAAAACCTGAGTGTGTATTTAATAGATTTTAAAGCTAGAAGGGACAAGTATAATTATCTAGTATTATCTCCTGCATAACACAGACCCTGAATTTCACCCAGTTACTTCTGTATCAAGTCCATAACTTCCAGTTGAGCTACAGCATATATTTTACTCTTGCCTACACTACATGCTAGAGGGCAATTCCCCTGATAGTGTGTATGTGCTCGTGCTAGTTCTGATTGAGCTAGTGCAGGTATAAATAGCAGCGTAGCCATGGTAGCCGAGGTGATGGCAGCTAGTGAGACTATGTGTACACAGGCAAAGGAATTACACCCCCTCGCTGGTAGCTTAGACATACCCTTAGCAAGACACCCAGTCTTCACTTACAATTCACCAGTATTCATGCAGGCTACTTTGAATTTGCTTTCTGAACCAGTTGTGCCAGTAAAACTTGATCACTCAAATATGCGTGTTAAGCAAACACAAAGGGAGTGTGGACATGACCAAAGCAAATTCATCTGAAAAGTCAAGAAAATGTTTACTGATTTTTTTTCTTTGCGCTATTTACCCAACTCAATGAATTATGAAAACAAGCAAGTTCAATTATGTTCTGAAATGGTTTTTCCATATTCTTAGCTAGTTACTGCAAATCTGGTGTGGGCCTAGCAGAAATATCAAGGAAAAATACTTAGCTATCTCATCATTCTGGATTGGTGGGTTAACTCTAAAGTATCCTTCAGGGTGATGAAGGTACAATGCTGTCAGGAACATCTGTCTCATACATACCTCTTCTCCTTAGGTGCTAAGTTAAGACCCTAAGGCCTAATTCTGCTGAACATTTTTCCACTAGTTCTTCCATGGACTTCAGTAGATTTACAACTGATTTAACGCCAGCAGGGTCTGTCCATTTGTCTCTAGTTCTGATTGAAACCATGTATTCATCTACTTGCTAGGGAATCTGTTTACACAGCCTGGTTTGCATGTGATTATACTGTACATCAGTGATCACAACCAGTCCTTTGAACCTACAAATAGGCCCTGATACTCCTTCCACTGAAGCTGGTAGCAAAAGTCCCGCTGATTTCATTGGTGGAGAATCAGACCTATATTGTACTCCATAACTTGTTCAAGAGGTGGGCACTGGTAGAACTAGGGCACTAGGCTCTTATAGGCAAAATAGTAATTCTTTTAAATACATGTCAGACTGGCAGCGGCCATGGTCATGGTCTGTTGGTTTTTAATGGTATGTTTGTTCATTTTTTGTTTTGGAACATGCAGAGATTGTCAGTGGTGTTTCTCCTGATTTAAGCAAACACGATGCTTTGTCTAGTTGTTATCAGGGCAGGAGGATGGACTTGAGAACCTCTCAAGTTCCGTTCCAGCCCAATTTGTCCATGATTTTTATAGTGTATCTGTTTGCTATTTTAAAGCATGTTTCTTCTCTTACAGTATTTATCTGCCCTCCTCATCATCACATTTGTTCTTAATATAGCTCTTAAGAATCTCAAAACAAAATGATATGCTAATAAAACTGGGTCTTTATGTGCTAGCCCCAACATGGAAATGGTTTTATTTTTCAAAAGGGAAAACCGTCTTCTGTAGTTTTGAAAAGCAATCTGATGAGTTCCCAGGAATCTGAAGTAGAAAAGAACCCAGAATGTTCAAGAACAAAGAAATAGCAGATAACTGGAAGATTAATGAAAACGATATTAAAGACTTTGTTTTGTTTTGAAGTTGTACTCTGTTAAGATTCTAAAATCTAATTGTCTTAAAGATAACAGCATGGCTCCTCAGATATAGCATGGATGTGTGTCATGTTGGTAGGGAAACAGCAACATTGCAGATCCGGGACAGGTAATGACAAAAGGGAGGCATCTAGGAAGGTGGCAGAGGGGTCAGGCTCTCAAAGAAACACAAATACTTTCACTACTGATTACACAGCACAATGTATAAGTAGGCATAGAATTGTGGCCTCTCTGATTCTGGGGTGGCTGGGATTCTGGGATCTTTTAGCCAGCTGTTTTCCAGGCAGAAAATGTTAATTCTGCAACACCAAAACTGTTTGGGGGAAAGCTGATTTCAACAAATCTCTTGACCTGAAAAAAGTTATGAAATTGCAAGATGTCCTGTTTTCACATTTTCACATTTCACATTTTCAAAATGAAAAATTCCAGTTTCCTGCTTCAAACTGACTTTTTTTCTGACATCTGAGCTATTTATAGTTTAAAACAATTAAAAATGGTCCAAACAAAACAAAAAATATTGAAAGTATCTCAAATCATTTTGATTGCCCCAAATCAAATTTATTTGTGCAGTTGGTCAAAATTGTCAGAAACTTGAGTTCTCATCCTGATTTGGGTCAAGCATGCTTTATCTCCAATATTTTCCAGGGATAAGAGCCATTTCCTTCCCAGCTCTAGCTGGGTACTTGTCTGGTCCCAGAAGACTTCTCTAACTTACTACCTCTTGGTCCCTGGGGCCAATATGGCAGTCAGGGATCAATGGATTTAAGGAAGCCCCCGAAATCCCCACATTCCCCATATGCTGGCACTAGGATAGGGAACTTTTGCATCTCAATGGCAGCAACTGGCCACAGTATGAACACCATTCTTGGCCCACATAGTCCAATATCTTGTCTCTTGACAGTAGCCAGCACCAGATGCTTTTGAGGAAAGTGAAGGAAACCCCAAGTAGAAAATTATAGGATAATCTTGCCTAGGAATGTTTCCCTCTAACCCTGATAGCTAGAGACTGGATTAATCCTTGAAGCACAAGAGTTATATCCCATCCCATCAAATCCCTGAATTGTCCTGAGTACAAGGACTTTACCTCCTAGCACCCTCAAAGGCACTAGTCACCCTAAAGGTCTGACTAGTGGAGCATGTCCTTCACATCTTTAAGAAATGCAGCAATGATACCTGCTGGAGAGCTCCAGGATGCATCGTACCTTCCTGAGATACAATGCCTCCTACTTTTCCACTGGGGCAGCATGGCTCTGTGTCTCATGGTTATGCCTGTAGTGCACAGTGGAACTCTTTATAAATACCTTTCTGGAATTTCAGGTATATTATAGTAATATCCATCTATACATATAGAAATAGACATAGCTGTAGCTATATCAGTTTCCAACCCAGTTGCAATATCAGGTCCAGATTCTGATGCCCTTACTCTCGATGAATAATATCTTAAACCTTGAAATCAATGGGATCGTGTGTGTTAGTAACTTCTAACCAGTGCAAGTAAGGATATCAGAATCTGAACCTGATCTTGCAGCTGGGCTGAAAACTTATTGGAGCAAAATCAAAGGTCAAAGTATGCAAATCTGGCCTGTGTACTATACCTACAGTATATTGTTGGCCCAGTGGAAATATGGATAAATTACTTCTGTTATTAAAAGAAATAAAATATTTTAAAGTCAGATTTCAAGACCAAATGCAGGAAAGACTTTTAGTCATGTCACCAAAGAATCAGTCTAGTGAGGATCTCTGGAAATTGTGTGGAACATTTTTCAGTAATAATGGGAACTGCTTACCTTTAACACTGTAGGAAATCTAACCTCATAAATTTCCACTACTCTCCTTGATGCATGTTATTGTTTGAACAAGAGACAAAAGAGACAAGAGAGATTGGGGGGACAGACAAATACTAAATTTAAAATGCTATTTACTTGCTTGGCATTTAGGGCCTGATCCAAAACAAATTGGATCCAAGTCCTTCCATTGACCTCAGCAGACTTAGAATCAGTCTTGTAGGGCTTGATCCTACACTCATTGAAAGCAATGGCAAAGCTGACTTTAATGGTGAAAGATTAGGAATGTAATGTTTCCATCTAATCTACTGTACAATGAGTAGCTACAAAAGCACATGTTGCAAGGTATTACTTCATCTGTGTCCACCGTACCTGCAAATGGAAAACTTCTCTTTAGGAAATCACATGGGTAACTCACCATATAAGATTCATCTCTCTGAAATCCTTACTGATAAGAAGGGGCCTTCCCAGTTTTGGCCAAGGTAGTTCATGGATGAAATGAAAAAAACCACAGCCACTTGTAGTCAGTCAGAGCTGAGCAAAAACAAACTGTCAAACGTTTTGCCAAAAATATGCAGATTGGGGTCAACATTTTGTGAATTTGTGCTGATTTCAGCCAATTGCTTCAACTGAAACAAAAATGGCATTTTAAAAAAATCTGCATCTTTAGGTGGCTAAAACCTTTAAAAATCTGGCCCCAAGCGCTCTTGGTATCTGCAGGAATATAATATACAACACAAATCCACTCACTTAGCTGCACGGAGTTGCAGATGGAAGGATATGCATTCAAAATGCTCAAAAACTCCAGCGCACAGACCCTGAAATGTATGTAGTAAAATAATATATTCCATCTATTTTTAAGCCTGTTGCTCTATTTGTTTCTATTTCAAGGCTCAAGATTTAGTTGCAACAGCACTTTGGACAAGGCTTAAAATTCACATGGAATTTCATAAAAATACATGAGACAAGAGGGCAGGGCCAGATCCTGATACCCTTATTCAATTTGAGTAGTGCATCACGCCATACACTGAAGACAATGGGACTACTTGTAGAACTACAAGGTACTGCTCAGTGTCAGCCAGGCTTTGAGAATCTGGCCCAAAAACGAACAACAAATATTAAGAGTAAAATTCTACCCCACGCTGAAGTGTGTAGGAATTTGTCCATTGATTTCAATGGGGCCAGGATTTCATCCCCAACCTCGCATGATAGAAACTCTTAAAGGACTCCAAACAAGGAAAAAAGCCTCCATATAGTTTCTAGTGTGCTGCTGAAAAGCCCCATTCATACTGAGGACTTATTGACTTCAATGGAGCTAGGCTGACTTCTATCAGCTAAGGATCTGACACTCCACTGAGGTAAATCCAGTTATTTTAAATTGTTTAAAAAATGTTTCCTTTCTAAGTAAGAAATGAAATAAATTACTCTTTTGATCAACACTTTAATAGATTAAACCCTTTTAAAAAGGATTAAAGAGACACTCACTGATATTGTATAGCAGTTGGCATTTTTTCCTCTGATATCACTACCTTCCATTTTTGGTTTTTTACAAATCTATTGTTTTACAGCAGAATTTGAAATGTTACTGTTATCAGTTCTTTTCACCTTTCCTTATTTGCATACCTATTGAAATATTGTTTTTAGAATACATATTTTCTGATGTTTTCCTATATCTTTCTCTGTATGGATCAGTTGATGAAGAGCAGTATATCATCTCAGAACACTGCAACTTGGTATTACTCTTTCTTATTACATGCAATTTACTTTTACTTGTTGTTTTGACACAGTTCAAATGAAAAGCTTTGAAACTGTTTTGCATAAAATGTTCTATTCTTTACTGATGCAGTTTGGAGTCTGGGTATGTTCAGAGTTGAAAGTACTGTATTAAAGACAGAAAATACTGGAAACAAATTCTATGGAAAAATATAATGTTTCTAAAATATATGGATAAAACAACGTATTTAAAGTGATTTGTATGGTGCTATAGCTAAACATATGGTGGGTATCTAAAGCAGCAGTTCTCAATTTTTTCTACACATCTGGGATCCCCTTGCATCTAGCAAGGAGCCCCTCCTCATTAAGTCATATGGGAAATTCAGGTGGTTGTGACTCCCTGATACCTGTTCATATCCCACCATGGGGTCATGAACCCCTAGATTGAAAACCCCTGTTCTAAAAGGTATTCAGTGTGGTATAGGAGGATCAGAAGCACACCTGTTCTTATTGATAAGTGTTATACACACACATATTTGTGCCAGGGCTGAACCTGGCACCTCTAGGCATGACAGTTCATAGCCCCAGCATCTCTGGACTTGCCCCATCAGTTATGAAAGTAAATTTTTGCTTGAGCCCTGGCACCTCTTCGCTTGAGCCCCGGCACTTGTTTCATTACCAACTAAGCATTGATTATGCATCTAGGAGTCAAGAAAAAATGGACTATTACTTGGCTACTGACAGAGATCAATAGCCTGAGATACAATTTTGCAAGGAGATAAACATACCTCCGAGGTTCTGAGTGCCACAGGCTTCAGTCAGGTTTGAGGGCACCTGCACAGTATAGGATTGACTCCTTAATGACATTAGATTATTAGCCATGATAATTCTCACTCATGTACATAGGATGAAACAGACTTCCAAATTTGGGCTTGGGAAAACGATCTATCTATGGGCATATCAGCAGATACCTTATGTTTTTCCACTTATTCTGGAACACTGAGGAAGGAATCATCTGTAAAGGGATGGGGAAGGCTATATTATATGGTGAATTTCCGGACATAATGAAGCAAAAGGAGAGGTCAGTAGGTAACCGACCTCCGTCCTTTCTCTGTTCTGTTAAGGACCAAATCCTCTGGTGGTGTAAACTGGCATACATCCATTGACAGCAATGAGGCTATATCAATTTCCCAGCTGAGGATCTGGCCCTAGGATTATATATATCTCTGACTGAATTCAAATTCTCCATTGTCAATTCTAAAAGATTATTTTTAGTTACCAAGACTCCAGGAACATTAACCGTAGAAAATCCTATAAAAAAGCATATGGAAAATAGAACACCATTAATCCGAACATCTGTACAATCTTTCCCTAAAATAGGTTCATATAAGTAGATCACTGCTTTAAGTGTAAAATGGAACTCATCCTTAACCATGGAGTCGTGACCAGCACTTCCATAATATCTAGCAAATCAAAATTGGTGCAATAAACATAAGTTCCCATGTAACCTACGACCAATTTATGCATTTGTTTAAGACGGGTTTTTGAAATGGGGATTGTGACAGGTTTCAATCGGTCCACTGAGCCTCTAGGGCGCAATGGAGAGCTACTGTCCCACTGGCAGGCCTTAGTCACACCTCTCGGGCACTGGGGAATTAGCGAAGAAGGCGCGCCGGCCCGAGGCCGCGGCGCGCGATTCTGCTACCCAAGGCAGGTTGGCCGGGGTAGGGGAACGCAGGCCCACCCGACTCCACTGCGTTCCAGCCCAGGGTCCTGACAGCAGCGGGAGGCGAGGGTCCCGCTGCTGGGTCAGCGGAGAGCCCCCCACGCCCCGCTGACCAAATACATCCACCACACTGTGCAGTTCTGCCCCTGGGCTACTTCCTACCCGGTCTCTCAAGCGGGCCTCTCCGGTCCTCTCCGTCTGGGTATTCAGCTGCTGGTAGCTCCAGCTCCCCCCCCCCCCGTGTCGGGCTCACGCTGGCCCGGGTTACAGCCTGGCCCCTCCAAGTCCTCCGGGTACTCAGCGGCTGGCAGTCCTGGTCGGCTCAGTCCTGCCTCCCGGTCAGGTTCCTCCTGGCCCAGGGCCTCCCCTGGGTCGGCAGCAGGGTCTGGAGGGAACAGCCAGCGGCTTGTGTCTGTCTCCCTCCCTGGTGCTGCTCCCACTGGGCAAAGGGCCCCACCCTTTGTACTTCCTGTTCCACCCCCCCACTTCCGGGGATTAGCGTAAACTTGGTCTGGCCCCATCCATTCAGGCTCTTTACCCTCTGGTTCGGAGGAAAGCCACCCGGGCTCCCTACAGGGATTCAATCTGATTCTCTAACTTTCCTAATGCAGGGCTAGCTTTAAAAGCAGACGATATCATCGAATGGCAGATGTGAGTAATAATGACTCAATTTTTAAAACACATAAATGCTCAACTCACGGAAATGTTCACTATCTCAGTCAAAGAACTTCGGGGAGTTGAAACAAAGTGTCAGAAAAACATTGACAAATTTATAAATCTCGGAGCACAATTTTAACCAGATTATATTGACGGCAAAGTAAAAAATGCCAACTTGCTCTAACAAACTTAGATCAGAGAAGGCAGGTCAGTGGATTACCAGCTTTAACAGAATCTTAACAAATCTATATTAAAAATATGAAGCATTTCATTTAAAACCCATAAACAAGAAGAAATCACAAGAAGAGAGCAAGTTCAACACTACATTCCTTTCTGGAAGATAGCTTTAGCCATGATAATCTATCACCTGTATTATATAGGAGGTCAGATTTGATGATTTGATGGGTCCCTCTGGACTTGGAATCTATGACTCGCCCTCTATGATCAGGGATTTTGTATGTGGGGTGGGGGTGAGACGGACAAAGATTGACAGGGAATTGAATTGTTATCCCCCGGCGCCTAGGAGGAACGTAACAACTTTCATTGCATTCCCATTTCTCCACTGGAACCCACCAAGCTTGGGGTTCCTGGAGCAGCTGCCAGTAGATATACCCTGACATCACAACTCCAGAGGCCCAGATGCAAGGTTTGAGGGAAATCTGCTAACATGAAAGATTAATGTCAAAATATTCTAACTCCAGATGCAAATATAATAACTATTGGCAGATTAATTAGACATTGTCTTATTGTAAAGGAGACTGTCTAGGGACTCAATGATTCTCATTCGTTGCACTGCACTGAATTGACTTCAGCGTGACAAGAGTAGTGAGAGTTGCATAATGGGAAAAAAACAATTCCCAGACACCTGAACCCCTACAGCTGATAAAATTTAGAAATCTACTTTCACAGTAAACTTCACTATAGCTTTAAAAGATATTTTTCTAATTGCAGCTCTTAGCCATTATATCTGCTAAGAGTTGTGAAGCAAAATATTTTCCCTTCTCAATTATGCATCATTTTCTCCATCTCTGCACTGGTGTATTGGTTCAAATTATTTAATAAACCACATTTTCAGAGGTTATATAATAAACCACATTTTTCCTGCTTTTATGAAGGGCGATTTTAGTTATTGAATTTTATCTAATATAAAAAAAATTGCCATGTTGCTGTTTGGACATAAAAACTATGTTTTTGTTTTAGGCCCCATCATACAATGGGATCTCCCTGCATAGACCCTCATGAACACAGAGAATCCCACTGAAGTCAACGGAACACAGCTCATGCGACCTTGTTGCATGATTGTGACCATATGCAAGCTTCTTACAGTGCAGAGCCCTTAATGCACTTTCAAGTCAATAGGACTTCACCACATACTCAAAATTAAACACATGCTGCACTGAACAGGGGTGAACTTCAGCATGTGCTTCTTTCATCAAGGCCAAATCCTTTACTTGATAACAGAATGTCACGTAACCCTTCATTCTCTCTTTTTGCAGTCAGTGAGAGATCTGCTTGCCAAAGGACTGCAGCTTTAATAACAATGGTGAGATGCATCTTTTCACATGTTCCAGTTTTGCAGTACACATTGTGAAATAGATTTACAGGATGCATGTTATTTTTGGACAGTTTTTATGTGATAATCAGTAAACCTTTCATTCACATCTTTTTTTCAAAGGAAAAGTCATCTGGCTGAGGGACTGAATTTACCACACAATTAAATTAAACAGTCCAGTTATAATATCAACTATGCTATGGAAATAAGATAGATATATATTTCTCTCAAATATTTTTTTAAAAAATCAAGTCTAATACTTCTAGTATGAAGCATGCTGGAATAAGTAGTCATGCTATTGAATTATGTGAAGTAATTTAACATTTTACATTGCAGATCTAAGATACCATACTTTAGGCTCCTCATTACAACTTCCTGTATAACATATACTTTCTCATTCATGTGCCCTGTAGTTTATACACCTCATCTTAGCAGATGCTTTGCAAATCATAAATTAAACCATGGCTTTATTGCCTCTCATTTCTCTGACATTATTGGCCTTGTCATGGGTCCCAGATACAGAATTTTATGACATCCAGTAAATCCCTCTTGGTTGTTTGTTACTCATAACTTCAGCTTCATAGCTTTGTCATCAATAACTTTTTTTAACAAGAACAAAACTTCCCAGGGTTTATACCTGGAAAGATAATTTACAAGGCTATTATGGGTAATGGCAAAATCCCTTTTGACTGTTTCTTGCTCAGACCTATATTACTTTTAGAATACCAATTGATCCAGCAAAAGGTCAGTTAATTTAGAAATAATTCAATCATGTATTCAATTCCATTTGCCAACTTCTACTGAATTAGACTTTCATAATATTTAGAAGCTCTAAGTTTGACTTTTCCAATGAAAGGAAATTTATTATATTAAATGAAACTGCTTTCCCATGAGAAAATATCCTAAGCAATAGAAATGTCAAATAAAATAAAAGGTTTTGTCTATTTTTCATTTTGTTGTTTGCTAATGGTGCTCAGTGAATTTTGTGAAAGTAGGCAAAAGCATCTACCATTGGATAGATAATAGGGAATGTTCCTGGAGGAATATACTGAAATATAAGTGAAATAATTTTTTGTATAAGATATTTGTAAGAATTTATACAATCCACTAATCTTGCTGCTGCAGCTGTTAGTGTGTCATATCTGCCAGCACAACATTGCTAAACGCTTGACCACAAAACAATCGTGGCCACTTATATTCTAATTAAATCAGTTTGTTAATCATATGAAACTGGTCATGCAGGTACATTTTCATGCCTAAATGTCAACATTACAACTAGAATACACTACAGAAGTTTCCTTCAACCAGCGTATATTCAAGAGGGGATTCTGTATTATAATTGCTTCAAGTTTACCTGACTGTAATTTTGCTTATTGTGACTTAATCGTCTCATTCCTGATAGCACTCCTCTTTGCTTATGTCACTTCATTGGATTCATAAAAGGATACTGTTTGAGGCTGAATAAAACTGAAGTACATTATTGTTCTAGCTCTTTATTAGATTGGAGGTTTACTGTGGAAGTTCCTGAATTTTAGGCCTCAGAGGTTTGGGCTCCACAAGATGAAGACAAGTACCGTTCTGTTTGTCATTCGACAAGCCCTGCTTTCCCCTCCTTAGAATCAGCCTGAGGATGAGTGATGTGACCAGTACAGTCTTGCTTGCCAGGGCTCATTCAGGAATATAAGTTTAGCTATCACTATCAGCAATCACTCTGCAGTCTTAAGAATCTTATCGAATGCTTGCTCCTTTTTGCTGTTACTTATGGAGGACCCCTTGCTGTAATCCTTGGCTAAGCAGAGCCCAGATTGACTCTAAACTGCATGGTTGTACATACAAACACACAGGGGCCAGATCCTCAGATGGTGTAAATAAGCAAAGCACCAAGGACTTCTGTGAAACTCTGCTGATTTGTGCCAGCTGAGGCTTGATCTTTCAAGGCGCTGATTGCTCAGCATTTACCATTATCAGACCATAATGCATTGCTTAAAACTCAGCTCTCCAGATTCCTTTCATTGCTAAAAAGCCAAAATGTTACAGAGCAGAAGCAATGAGAGAAAAATCAAATGAATGGTGTGACAAAGCTCTGTCCTTGCCTCCGTGGATCCCGTGTTTCCTGGTGGATTTCGCTAGCCTCAGAGGCTCACTGTGACCCTCCATGTAACCCTTCTTTCTCTAGAGACAAGGGTCACAGTCTACTGAGCAATTTTCATCATAAGCCAGCAAGGGAGGTGAGGAGAAATTATCCTTCCTTGCACAGTCTCTGTTGTCTCCCAGTCTCAGTGATTAATCAGGGGGCAAAGATGGGGGGGGGAGCCCAAGCCCACCCTCTACTCCGCATTCCAGCTCAGGGACACTAATAGTATCAGCTATGGTAGCTGACCTTTTAGAAACATGACATGTACAGTTCCCTGGGCTACTTCCCCCACAGCAGCCCTCACTTCCTCAAGCTTCACTTCACCCTTACCTCACGGCCTCTTTCCTTGTGCCTGATATGGTGTGTACTACTCAGCCTCTCCAACCGCGCAACTTCTTCCCACAGCTCCTGACATGCACCCCCACCTGACTGACTGGGAGGCTTTTAACTAGTTTCAGCCAGCCCCTGATTGGCTTCAGGTGTCCCAATCAACCTAGCCTTCTCCCTGCCTTCTGGAAAGTTCTTAATTGGCCCCAGGTGTCTTAATTGACCTGGAGCAGCTTCCATTTCACTTATCCTGGTACCAGGGATTTGTTTAGCCTGGAGTGAATCTCTCTCTCTCCCACTGCTCTCCCATAGCCTTCTAGCTTGGAGGGAGGTGGGAAGCTGCTACTCCTGCTGCTGCTAGGCCCTAAGCTCTCCCTGCTGCTCCAGCTGCTCCCCTGGCTGGGACCACCCCCCCCCCCGTTCTCTGCTACCTGGCTGCTGGACCCCCCCACTCTTGGGTGCTGCTACTGCTCCAACTGCAGCCCTGAGGTGGGGAGGGGGCTGCTAGCCCACTCCCCAGAGAGGAGGAGTGAGGGACCCCAGCCACTGCTGTTGTGGATACCACCACCACCACCACCACCTGAGAGGGGTCCATTCTGCCTGCCTGGACTACCACCTGGAGTTCCTGGAGCTGCTGCTGCTGCAGAGGCTGCTGCCTGAAGCTGCTGAAGCCCGAGGAGGAGAAGAAGAGGATCATCTACCAGTGGGGAACACCTAGAGACTCTGCAGACCACCGTGGAGGGGGCCCTAAGACTGAGTAATTTTCAAACTGTGCTCTTGTGGTGGGGGTCTTGACTGTGCTTGTAGAGACACAGGGGGTGTGGCGTGGAGCTGCCCCCCGATCCATCTGTGTGTCCCCCCCCAACCCCCACCACTACTAACACCACCGCTGCCCCCTCCACCACCCCCACTGGCTGTATACCATCTGCCTCAGCTCCTGCCTCTGGACTCAGCTGCTTGCTTGGCTTACCACGCCCTATTTCCACCCTTTGGGCCAGAAGCAGTAGCCAGCTTAAAAAAAGACTTGTGCAAGTGCACGTGGGCGCATGTGCCCCCCCCCCAGACTGCCTACCCCCCAGCTTTGCCCTTTACTACCTGCCCCATTAGCTTTGCCCTCCCTTTTGTCCCAGACCCCCTTACTAGCTTCAGTTTGTTTGCCTGCCCCGCCCATTTCCTTCTGCAGCCTTTGTTTGTTTGCCCCGCCCCAGCCTCTGAAGCTCGCCCCTTGGTTTCCCTGCCCTAACTCCAGACCGCTTAGCCCCTCGCTCTGTGTGCCCATGCCCCCTCCCATGTGCTTGTGCAATTCCCCATTTCAGTTACAACCCTCTTCACTGCACTCCCAATGTTGTTGTATCCTCCCCTCCCCTAGTGCACCAAGAGGAGCCGGAATTCCACCTTGTGTCGGTGACTGACCCCTAACCCCTGATTGCCCCCCGTCCAGCCCACCCCTTTTGGCGCCCTCCTCCCCTGCCTGCAGCCTAGCGGGGAGGAGTGGTCGACCTGCTTCCCCTCTCCCCTCCTCCCTTTGGTGTCCCCCTTTCCTCCTTGCTCATGATGGCGGGGGATGAGACGGGTGGGACCCCTCCAGCAGCCCGAGCTCCCCCGCCTACCCCTCCGTCACCCCCCCAAGCTTCTACCTCCGCTGCCGAATCATATGCCACCGCCCCCACTGGGGCACCAGCAGCGACGGGCACCGGGGTGACCTCCACTGCTGCCACGTCTCTCACCCCCTCAGATTCGGGGGGAGTCCCCCCAGCCAGCGGGAAGGGCCGGGGAAGAAGAAGGGGAAGGGCCCCGCTAAAAAGACCAGGCCCTCCATGGCAGGGGCTGCCCCCAATGCTCCGGCCCCATCTCCACCTGGGGCACCCCTCCCCGCTGTTCCCTCCACCAGCTCTGCAGGTGTCCCTTCCCCGGCCCCCAGAGCATACACCCAGGTGGCGGCAGCCCCCCCGCCTGCCGCTACTTGATTTCTCCAGCCCACCGCCTCCGCTACCATCTATAGCGGCCGGGGCCCCTTTGCCACCATGACCAGGAAGCACGGCGTCCGTGGCCTCCTGGTGCCCGCCTTGCCCCACGTGGAGACCTATGTGCGGGCGTTGGCGAGGGTGGTGGGGCCCACGGCCATTGTGGCGGCCTCCAAAATGTATGGCAAGGTCGTCTTCTTCTTAGCATCGGAGGCTGCCGCCCAGGAGGCGGTGGAGAAGGGCCTGGCGGTGGGGGGCGTGTTCGTCCCCTTAGAGCCGCTAGAGGACCTGGGCGTCCGCCTGGTCCTGACCTCCGTCCCTCCCTTTCTCCCCAATGCTGCCCTGTTACCCGCCCTTTCTACCTTGGGGAAGCCCATCTCTGTCATCAGCCCTCTCCCGTTGGGCTGCAAAGACCCCGCCCTCCGTCACGTCCTCTCGTTCCGCCGGCAAGTGCAGCTTCAACTGCCGCCAGCGGCGCGTGACGGAGAGGCGCTGGAGGGGTCCTTCCTAGTCCCCTACCAGGGGGCCCATTACCGGGTGCATTATTCCACGGGGGAGGCCCGGTGCTACCTCTGCCAGGCGATGGGTCACGTCCGGAGGGACTGCCCCTTGGCCCGGCAAGGAGGGGCATCCGGGATCCCCGAGCCCCGGCAGGGCACCGGCCCCGTCATCGCCAGCGCCCCTGGCTGCCCGGCGCCCGAAACCACCCCTCCTCCTTCCCAGTCCACCATTGCTCCCGCTCAGGCCCAAGGGGCACCTCCCCAACTATGCCCAGATGAGCGGGAGAGTCCCGCCCCCGCTGCTTGCAATCTGGCGAGGCCTGTGGAGGAGGGTGCAGCAGGAACGCTGCTGGGCATGGGAGAGGGCCTGCCCCAAGGGGAATCTTTCCTCCCTTGTGCTGCTCCACTGTTACCCCCTCGAGTCCCTGAGCCATCGCTTCTACCCCCTGACACAACCCCTGCTAGCCAGCCCCAGGATGATGCCATGGAGGGCTGGGCCCTAGTTCAGGGGAAGCGGGGCAAGCGGAAGGCACGAGCTCCGCTCCTCCCATCTGACGCAGAGGCCCCCCGGAAGACCAGGAAGGGGGGCACCGATGCCGAGCCTTCCGCTCTACCCACGGGTGTGCTCCATCCACCAGAGCCGGCTGGGGAAGACGTGGCAGCACTGGAAGGCAGTATCTCCCCTCCACGGGAGTTCCTCCCCTCCAAGACCCCCGAGGCACCATCTGAAACCCCAGTGTGCCCCGAAGCAATTGTCGCGTCAGGTGCCGGCGGGGAGAATCCCGGGGTAGCGGAAAACAATTTCCCGTCTATATATGAGGAGATCGAGGCCCTGGGTCTGACCCCGGTCACCCAGGGAGAGGAGGATCCTATGCTAGCGGGTCTCGATCTGGGCGACTTCACTCCAGCCACCCTTTCCCCATGTTCCCTCCACCTAACCGTTGCTTCTGCTCCCACCTCCGAGGAGCCCCTGGACTCCTCCATCAAACCAGCTGCAGAGGGCACCCCGCTGAGAGCCGCCGAGCCTGTTGAGGCGACGGCCAGTGCCACGCGGCTGGAACCTGAGCCACCAGGGGCATCCCTCGCTGGTGAGGAGCATTCGACCTCCTTCCCGGGAGAGGGCCCTACAGAAGAGAGTCCACCTCCTGATGCCGTGGCTGCCAAATCCACCAGAGAGCTTGTGCCCAGCAGCACTGAGAGCCCTCTCCCCGCCCAGACTCTCACCTCTACCCCTGCCCCTGCCCTTATCCCGTCCACCTCCCGAGATATTATTGCCACCCCTGCGACTGTCTCCTTTCCCTTTCCAACAGATGACTCCCAGGGAGCGGCCTTTGTGTTTACCCGTCCCGACCCACCAGGGGCTGCTATCCTCCCTCCGCCGCCCCCTATCGCTCCAGCATTCAGGTCAACCCATCAGGAGCCCCGTCGGGGGTCCGCACCCTGTCTGCCCGTCTCGGTGGGCCACGGGGCTGTAGCAAGGGCCCCATTGGGGAGTAACCAGACCGTAACCCCAGCCCCCCATGCGCTGCGAGAGGTGTTGCGGGAGTTTCTAGAAGACGTCCGTGGCTCCCGCAAAAAAGTCCAGCTTGCCCTCCAGCGATGGGGGGACTTTAATCAAATCCTCCGGGCCGCAAGGGCCCTCATGGGGGAGGGGAAAAGGACCGGGAGGCAGGGCGCCGCGGCCTACCAGTGGGTCCGCCACTTCCGTGACTCCTTACTCACCTACGGGGTGGGTCACGGACTGCTGCGCGGCCCGCCGGGAGCCATGAGCGTCCCTGCCTGCGAGGATCCCCCCCAACCCTCCTCATGGCACCCTTTACCATCGCAACATTGAACACCCGCGGCTGTAGGATGGGTCTCCGCAGGTCCCAGGTGCTCTCCTTCCTTCGGGAGGGGAGGTACTCTGTGGTTTTCCTGCAGGAGACCCATACGGATCTGACCGCCGAAGACAGCTGGAAGCTGGAATGGGGGGACAGGGTCTACTTTAGCCACCTCACAGTTCGTACAGCTGGAGTGGCGACCCTGTTCTCCCCCGACCTACGGCCCGACGTGCTGGGGGTCGCCGAGGCTGTGCCGGGCCGCCTGCTGCACCTCCGGGTCCGCATGGAGGGGCTTGTAGTCAACCTCGTCAACATCTATGCCCCAGCAGCGAGCCCGGAGCGGCTGCAATTCTATCAGCAGGCTTCCACCTTCCTCGGCACCTTGGATCCTCAGGAGTGCCTGGTCCTGGGAGGGGACTTTAACATCACCCTTGAGAAGCGGGACCGCTTGGGGACCGAGCAGAGCCCGGCCGCCGTCGCCGTCCTCCAGGAGATAGTCGAAAACCACTCCCTGGTGGACGTCTGGCGCAACCACCACCCGGATGACACTTCCACGTTCACCTTTGTCCGGGTGGAGGCCCATCGGTCGCGCCACTCCCGGTTGGACCGCATTTATTTATCACGCTTTCATCTTTCATGAGCCCACTCCTCCAGCATCCAGCCGGCCCCATTTTCTGACCATCATATAGCCACCGTGACAGCCTCCCTCTGCGCGGAGAGGCCGGGGCCGGCCTATTGGCATTTTAACAACAGCTTGCTAGAGATGCGGGCTTCGTTGGCGTCCTTCCGTGTAGTTCTGGCTGGCCTGGCGAGGGGCAGCCGGCGTGTCCTTTCCTCGCTGCGCGGCCGATGTGGTGGGACCTAGGGAAGGTGCAACGCCCGTCTTCGTCTGCCGTGCCTATACCCGGGCGCCAGCCGACTGGACGGGATGCGGAGATAGAGCGATGTTGTAAACGGAAGTCTTAGAGCTGGATAGGCGTCGGCCGCCAGCCCCGAGGATCCACCCTACCTCTACGTGCGGAAGCGGCCTGGAAGAAGCGGGAAGGAAGCTTCGGACCCTTCGAGGACCATTGGGCCCGGGGTGCCTTTGTTCGATCCCGCATCCGTCTCCTTCGGGAGATGGATCGCAGCTCCCGCTTCTTCTACGCCCTGGAGAAAAAGAAGGGGGCTAAGAAACATATCATCTGCCTACTGGCAGAAGATGGCACCACCCTCACGGATCCGGTGGAGATGTGCGGGAGGGCGAGAGCCTTCTATGCAAGCCTTTTCTCCCCAGATCCGACCGATCCTAACGCTTGCAGAGTGCTTTGGGAGGAGCTCCCAACGGTCAGCATGGGCGACCAAGACCGGCTAGAGATGCCTCTCACTCTGGCCGAGTTCTCGGAAGCCCTCCGTCGCATGCCCACCAATAAATCTCCGGGCATGGACGGGCTGACCGTGGAGTTCTACCGCGTGTTCTGGGATGTCCTGGGCCCAGACCTAGTCACCGTCTGGGCCAAGTCTTTGCAGAGCGGGGTCCTCCCTCTTTCGTGCAGGCGAGCCGTGCTGGCCTTATTGCCGAAGAAGGGGGACCTCCGCGATTTACGAAATTGGCGTCCCGTCTCGCTCCTCAGCACGGACTACAAAGTCGTGGCAAAGCCATCTCCCTGCGGCTAGGGTCCTGCTGGCGGACGTGGGTCCACCCGACCAGACCTACACCGTCCAGGGCCGCAGCATCTCAACAACCTATATCTGGTCCGGACCTATTGGAACTTGGTGTAGGGATGGTCTGTCGTTCGCCCTCCTGTCCTAGATTCAGGAGAAAGGCGTTCGACAGGTTGGATCACGGGTATCTCCTGAGCACTCTGCCAGGCGTTTGATTCGGAGCCCAGGTTTGTGAAGTTTTCTCCGGGTGCTGTACGCTTCCGCAGAGTGTTTGGTCAGGCTCAACTGGGGACCCTGACGAACCGGTCACTTCGGGCGAGGAGTACGGCAGGGGTGCCCCCTCTCAGGCCAGCTGTACGCTCTGGCGATCGAGCCCTTCCTCTGTCTCCTCCGAAGGAGGTTGACAGGGTTGGTGCTGCGGAGCCGGAGCTGCTGCTGGTCCTGTCGGCTTACGCTGATGATCGTGCTCCTTTGGTCCAGGACCCGGGGCACTTGGTGCGGGTGGAGGGCTTGCCAGGCCATCTATTCAGGCACCTCCTCTTCCGGGTCACTGGGTCAAAGAGCTTCTGGCTTGTGGTAGGGGACTGGCGGCAGGCGAGCTCCCTCCCACCCGCGCTTCAGGCCATCCGGTGGAGCACGGGTCCGCTGCTCTATCTGGGCGTTTATCTTCCTGCCACGCATCCCTCTCTGCCGGAGAACTGGCAAAATTTAGAGGGCGGGGTGATAGAGCGGCTCCGGAAATGGACAGGACTACTCCGGTGCCTCTCCCTTCGAGGGAGAGCGCTAGTGCTTAATCAACTAGTCCTGTCCATGCTCTGGTACCGGCTCAACACCCTGGTCCCGGCCCCGGCTTTCCTGGCCAACCTCCGGACATCGATTCTGGAGTTCTTTTGGTCAGGACTGCACTGGGTCCCTGCAGGGGTTCTCCATCTACCTCTGGAGGAGGGAGGGCAGGGCCTAAAATGTCTGCTTACTCAGGTCCATGTCTTCCGCCTCCAGACCCTGCAGAGGCTCCTTTATGGTGCAGGTAGTCCGGCGTGGAGCATACTGGCGCACGCCTTCCTGCGCCGCTTCTGAGGGCTCCGATACGACCGGCAGCTCCTTTATCTCCATCTGAGAGGTCTTCCGCGAGACCTCTCTGGGCTGCCGGTCTTCTACCAGGACCTTCTCTGGACCTGGAAACTCTTTACAACGACCGGGTCCGTGGCGGCCACCAACGGGGCAGATCTCCTCGCAGAGCCCCTGCTACACAACCCCCAGCTCCATGTGCAGGTGGCAGAGTCCCGCTCGGTGCGCCAGAGTTTGGTCCTGGCAGAGGTCACAAGAGTCGGAGACCTCCTGGACTATGACCGGGGAGACTGGCTGGATCCCCTGACGCTCGCTCAGTGCATGGGGCTTTCCAGACCTTGTACTCCCCGGCGCATACTTCAGGAGGTGAAGGCCGGTTTGCCGCCCGCTGCTCGGGTTCATCTCGACCGGATCCTGCACGAGGGCATGCCCCGCCCACCCGTTACCCCAGGCCCGCCGGACCTTTTAATTGGACCCTTGCCCCGTGGATGCAACCGACCCCTTCACCCCTTCACTAGAAGCCGGCTGCACGAGATGCAGCTGGTCTGCTTTCAAACCGCGCCAAGAAAACATCTCTACACGCTCGTGCTTCACACCCTTCACGCCCGCACCCTCGTGTCCCGCCCCGATACAAAATGGCGGGACCTCCTGCCACCTTTGGAGGGTGAGGAGCCCCGGTGGGCCAGCCTATATTCCACCTTAGTCCCAAGGCTCACCGGGGATGTCAGTTGGCGGCTCCTTCACGGAGCCGTGAGCACGGGCGTGTACTTGGCGCGGTTCATTTCAATCCCAGACACCTGCCCCTTTTGCGGCAGGAGGAATACCCTGGCACATGTATACCTGGAGTGTGCCAGGCTGCAGCCCCTATTCCGGCTCCTCACCAATATTTTATTACATTTTTGGCTGCACTTCTCCCCTCACCTTCTCATTTATGCACTCCCTATCCGTGGCCCCACAAAGTCACGGGATCTCCTGGTCAACCTCCTCCTGGCCCTAGCTAAAATGGCCATCTGTAAAACCAGAGTGAGGAGGTTGGCCGATGGAGTCTCCTGTGACTGTGGGGCCTATTTCCGATCCTCGGTCCGTTCACGTATCCGGGCAGAGTTCCTCTGGGCGGCGTCCTCTGACTCCCTTGACGCCTTTGAGGAGCAGTGGGCGCTGTTCGGGGTTCTCTGCTCGGTGTCCCCATCCGGTTCCCTTCGTTTGACCCTTTGACCGCACTCCTGTCCCTGTTATTTTATTAGTTGTCCCCCGGAATTTTTTGGGTATCTAGGTCCTGTGGATCCCCCTTTTAGGCTGGGGGGGATCCTTTAGCAGTGGACGGGCTTCGCCCACCCACTTCCCGGATCCCAATAAGACTACTCTTCCATAGACATCTGGCCTTGTCCCATCACAATGGTTAATAATAACTAGCCAGCTGAAGGGATCGCACACCAAGAGATATCGTGAAAACAGGGAAAACTCACTCTCATTCAGTGCACTCTTTCTGGGAACATATGGAGTGCTAGTCAGAGTTCCATACCAAACCTGATTGCTGTGCAAAACTCCCACTCTGACAAACGGAAGTTTGGACAAGAACATCATGCAAATCATAATGTACACGTGCAAAGTGGATATCAGAGGACAGTGAGATTGTTTCTTTCATCTAGTATTTTCATGGAGCAAATACATAATTTAATTTAGAACACTGCTCAGCCTTGTATATCAGATTTTGTGCACTTTACTTAATGAATATAGCTCACTGACAGCCTGATCCTATCTCACTTAAAGAGAGCAGAATTGTGGCTAAAAATGCCACCTTGGATTACTTAACTGAAAAGGCATGTGAATGAATGCAGGAGGGAGAACAAACCATGTGTTCTCAGTTTAGTATAAATGCTGTCTATAGAGTGAAATCATCTATGAAGCATGGTAGATTTTGCTAAAAATATAAGCTGAGATTTTTCAAAGCCAAGGAGAGCTTTGAAATCAAGCACTATGTGATTCCCATCTATTTTCATAAGAGTTGTGTAGCTGAATCCCTTAACTGATCTTGACAATATCAACCACTGATCCCAATCTTTCCCACACTGAGGTCAAACACAAAATTCCCATTGACAGTTTTTATTGGCCACGGGTTCCTTATTCAATTCAAATCAGAGAAATATGAAATCTGAAACACTTAACTATAAATCACAACTTGATTTTTCTATGGCTATGATTCAGTGAAATATATGCCCTGATTTGGACCTTGTTCTAGAATGAATCAGAAGTAACTTCCCTGAAGTAGTTTTTAAGTGTCATGAAGTTTTAGTTTTTAATAGTGCTGAAAATTTAAATTGCTTTTTTTATAATTTGAACAATGACTGTGTGAGCAGAGCCTCAGAGGCAAGATCTTATTAATGGTAATCACCATGCTATTTCCTCACGTGACACATTTCCACTTTGCATAAAATTTAAGGCAGATTTCATTAACTCATGTTTTTCCCAAAACACATTTAGATGAAAACTGTAGCCACCAACAAGAATGAAAGGAGGCCCCAATATTCAGGATTCAGAAATAAAGGTCATATTGAAATGTATGCATGAAATTGTAGGTTCCTATTTCGTGTGGTTAGACTTTAAGAAATTCTCAAATCTGCTAAGGCCCCTTTAGATCATTCTGGCAGTTCAAAGGTACCTTAAATATGTATAAATGTACATGCTTTTATGTGAATGAGATTCTACCTTTTTCATAATGACATAAATCAATTAAAGAAAAAAATGCATAGGAAAACAATAGATCTAATATTAGCATCTGTGTGGTTTTTATATGATACTTCTTACATGGCATTAATATTATAACATCTCCCTTTCTCCAGTTTTGGTTTTTTGTTGGTTTATTTTGTGCATGAAAGACTTCTGGGATGAGAGCTTTTAATTACAGTGTACCAGAGCTATAGAACTGTTTATTCCAGGTAATTTATTGACTACCATGGTTTCATTGTTTAAGTGCAGGCTAAGAATTATTTATTTGACCTAGCTTACTGCTATTTATTCAGGCTACTATATTTATTATTCTCTTAAATAACTTAGGATGCATTGCATGACAGACATATGATCATGTCCGTATTTGCATAATGCTGCATAATGAAAATCAGTAACATTTTGATTGGAAGTAATAGATGTTAAGTACATTATGAAAGGTTTATATATTTTTAAAATTGCTTGTAAAAATTTGTAGTTGGCTAAAATAGAAAAGATGAAATTGGCACCTTGTGCAAGTAAGAACATGTATGTGTTAGATTTTGCATTATTCTAGAACAGGGTTGTGATAGTGAACTATCATATGGGCTGAGAAAGAAAAAACATCCAAGCAGCTGACTCCAATTAAGCAGTCCTCTCAAAGGCTGCTGGGAGTGTGTAGTGTAGTGGGGTGGGGTAGGTGGTCTGGGTTTACATGAACCAGACCCAGCTCATTCCAAGAAAGAGTGGAGGATGAGACAGTACTTGAAATGCCTAGGAGGCTAAAGAAGTCTCTGGAAAAATAAACAGAAGAAGGAATCTACTGAGGAACAGGTACTGATTTTGGAGAGAGTTAGTCCCAAGTGCAGGTTTGTCTCCCCAGGCAACTGTAGACTTGCTGTAGTGGTAAGAGAACTATGGGGAAATGGGAGTAGAGACTTTGGTTGTAGATGATGATAAAGTAAATACTGATACACACTTTTATAATTATTACTACTCTCTGTTATCTTTTTTAATTTCCCCTTCTTTCTTCTGTTGTGATGAAGTCATGCTGGCTCACCAGGTGATAGCTTGGTCACAAGGGTATGCAATTATGCATAACGAAATCTACTACAGCTTCTTAAAAGTGTCTTTTAAAGTTAGAGATGATTAGAGAAGAGTCCATTTCTAATGTTTTTCAGCTGTATAGCTTGACTTATGGTCAAATATCCTGTCAAGTTGGAAGTCTGCACTTTCAGTCTTTTGAATGCTCAGGAGGTATTTGCATGTAACTGAGTTTTGGGCCAATAATGTATCTTTATTTTGAGTGTTATACATTTTATTTTATAATCTCTTTACTTTATGGAAGCACAATCTGCATACAAGTGCCCACTAGAGGTCTCCTCCAACTCAAATGATCCTGTGACCTAAAGTGACTCCTTCTGATCCCTAAAATGAACACTGGATATAAATGTTTTAGGTATTACTTTTGCAGAACCCTAGCACTTGTAAGCTATTTTGTCCAATGGCACATCATAGTACTAAAGCAACATTTTAAGTATTAAAGTTGTCACTGAGAATTATTTTATTAACAATAATCTATACCCACACTAACTAATTGCTACCTCCCCCTTGACCCTCCAAGTCAGCTGAAGTAGGTGAAGTTGTCTTTATACTCCATCCCAATGTTCTATCTGGATCATATTGGAAACAAGGACTTGCTGGTTCAGCAATCCCATCTATAAAACCTCCTCCTTAGCTGGTTTGCATGTTTGGTGGCATGATTTCCGAATTAGGTCAGTATGGCCATGAGCATTTTCGTTCCTTTTTGTCAGTATTTTAGGGTTGGTTTTTTTAATCATTATCTATCTTTATTGGCTGGATGGGTCCAGGCTGTGCACCAATTCTGAGTTACATTTTTATTTTAATTTTGGGTATCATATCCCAGTTTCTCTGTTAGGTCCTGCTCCCAAAGCCCATAGTCAATAGGAGCAATTCTATTAATGCCAGTAAGCTTTGGATCAGGCCCTTATAAAGCTGGATTCCTTAAAATAAAATAGAGAGAATTTGAGTTCAGGGGAAGCATTCATGTACTTAAAGTTAAGCAGGAGCACAAATCTTTGCAGCATCAAGGCCTTAGATTGTAACCTTTTGAAGCAGCAATGATGTTTTCCTATATATCTAGACAGTGTCTAAGACTATGTATTAAAACGCATGTGCTCTCAGTATAATAAATAATACTAACTCTCAGGTACAAGAAATTGGAACATTATGTAAGGAAAACATGAATCCTCCCTTTTAAAACTACCATGGAATTCAGCAAAGATTTTTTTTCATTTTATTTTTTTCAAAATTAGCCAGTAAATGCAGGTCTCTGTCAAAGATGAGGCTGAATGTTAGGAGAATTACAAATCCAAAAATTTTCCATCTTGCTCATATCTCTATAATGGGTAGTAAAACCCCAGATCCAACATTCCTAATTTATATGGAGTTTGAACTTTACATCCATATTTTGGACCTTCAGCCCACTTCTGCTTTGTATACAACTTTCCTTCTTATATACAGTTTTAGAATGCACAGCAATAGAATATTAAATCACGACTGGGAATAATATTAGATTTTGAGTTTTATATAATTCTGTAGTGCTATCTCCTTACTAAATGGTCTTTTCTCTTCACTTGCATTTTGTTCAGTTTCAAAACCATAGAGCAGAATACAGATACAATTCATAGAAAAGCTTGCTGATCAGCTTTCTATTAACGCACACATTAGTTTGCTAGCTCACAATAATGACAGAATACAAACTATGTTTTGATTGTAATTGTGAAATGCTGCATCTGGTACTCTTGGCATACAATTATCCACTTCAACTTTATTTGTCAAATGCTTGGATCGATTTAGTATAATAATTTCAGCTGACCAATGGTCTCTCAAATTCTGACATTTGCTATTGCTTTGTTTAGAATGATCAGGTTTTCTTCTACAGTCCTCATTTTATATATCAAACTTTATTAGTTTTAATATCATTAAAAAGACGTACTAAATGTCCATAGATTTCTGAATGTACCTTTCTGTTAAAGGACAAACAGAATCCTGAAGCTTATATTTTCAAAGGTGACTAGTGATTTATGGTAGCTCAATTTTTGAGTTCCTGATAAAGGGGTTTGCTGTTTCTGAGTTTGCTGGGAATCTGTCCTCTGAAATATCAGGCCCATCTAGGTATGTCTCAGGTTGGAGACACAGAAGCTGAGACCTGATAGGTTAGTAAAATATTTCAACAGATTCCCCTTCTCACTAACATATTGTGAATTGCTGAACTCGTCACTTGAGATTCCATCTAAGATCCTGATCCTGCAAACATAACACACAAGCTTAACTTTACCACTGTTAATAGTACCACATCAGTCTGATTTATCACAATAGTAAATTAACTATGTGGATAATTATTGTCAGAATAGGGGCCTAAGACCTCATTTAAACTCTGTCCACTGTCTGCAGCAAGAAATCTGAGGGAAGTCCATATCAGATCAACCTCCCACTCAAAATATCAGCTTTCAAGACTGAAAGTGAGAGTTCAAATATACTGTTTTGCAATGAATTATGCATAACAAGGACAGTTTTTAAAAGTCTCATCAAAATCACCTAGCAGAGGAGGTATAACATTATTACAGTGAGCTCTGGATCAGGTCCATCCTAATTAGCATAAAACTTCGGCCATGCTAACATACATGTTAAAATCAATGTAATTATGTTCCAAATATTTACAAATTTAATGAAAAAATAAGTCTTTAAGTGTCACCTAAGTTTCCTTGGAACTCATGTTGCAATTGCATCTCATTAAATTAATTCATTATTAAATTATATCTAATGATTACCTACTTTAGATGTTTTCTCCTTAGAATGTCAGTTGCACATGCTACAAATGAAGACAGAGCTAAGGTGATCTATAGTGGATTTATATGTCTAGTTAATGAATACCATCTTAATTTATTAAAATCAAAGCAACTATCTTAGACAGAACTTCCTTTCAATTTTGTTAAAAATCATGTGGAAATGTCTTGGTAACTGAAATCTACATTATTTTAAAAAATTCTTTAGTTGAACTAAAGGCATAGCGAGAAGACTAATTTGACAATGGCAAAGCCTCTGATTTTAAGAAGCTCATTATGTGAAGCATTTAATTTGTTCTCTGCACTAAATTGAGTTTCTTACTATTTGCTGATTTCTCCACACTTGTAAAGCCCCTGGAGTGCAAAGTAAAATGCTAGCATGAGAAAATATGTCTAATAACCTGTCTAATCAGATATTAACAAGCCTGTCCTCAGTTGATCTGTATTATTACAAAAAGTTCAGAAGTTAGAGAAAATTATCATTTAGTTAAAAAAAAATTCTGATATATACAATATATCAGCTTCATTTTGAAGATGGATATTTTACAGTAAGATTTTACATAGCCAGCAAGCTTCCAAAGGAGCAAAATTTTCAAGCATTATAATCACTAAGGCCTGATCCAAAACCCACTGAAGTAGGGTTACCAATTTTGGTAGGATGTATTTGTGGAGGTTTCATCACATGACATAATATATAATTAAAAATTAGTCTTTAATTCCTGGAGACTCCAGCACAATCATGGGGGGTTGGCAACCCTACACTGAAGACTATTGGAGGCTTTCCATTGACCTCAGTGGGTTTTGGAACACTCCTTAAATGGCTTTCTGGAAATGATTAATTGCAACTTCTTAAATGTCTCAAGCACTAATATTTGGATACCATCTATTTTGTTAGCTGTATCTGAACTCTAGATGATTGCTTTGGTGGGTGATTTTCAAAAGCCCTTTATCTTCGCCTAACTGCTCCCACTGAATCATTGGTGCCTGGATCACAAAGGAAGTTATATGTTGCAAACTGTCAAATCACCTAGAAAATGACAGGAACAACACTGTGGTTCACAAATCCTCGGTACAAAGATTGAGGAGAAAGAGACCCTTTAGAATGGGATCTATGGAAGCCAGCATGCTAGACGGGGTGCTGCCTCAGCTAGCCAATGGGAGATGCCAAGGAAAGGTGAGTGCTGCCCTGAAGCCCATGCTTAGGTGCCTATCTCTGCTTATCAATCCACAAATTGGAACCCCTGCAACAGGCACCTGGAGTAAGGGTTTCTCGCAGCTGTTTCACCCAATAAAAACCTTCCAAAAGAGGAGCTAATGGTAGTGCCCACCTTACAACTTTGTAGCACAGTGGTTAGAGTACTTGCCTGGGATGCAGGACTCCCCATGTTCCATTCCCTCCTCTGTTTAAGAGGAGGGAGGATTTAAACAGGGCCTTGCACTTCTCAGGAGCATGCTCTAGCCACTGAGCTATGGGGAATTCTGATGTGGGGCTCCCTCCATCTCACCTGTTGAAGCTGTTTCCACTGTGGATAATTAATGAAAGAGAGATTTGAGAGGGGGACTGGACCCTGATTTTCCTACCTCTCTGGTGGATGACCCATGAGACTAAGCTATTTTGTGCCACAAGCAGAGTATAGGAGGGTTCAATGCCTAAGTCACCTGTAATGACAGGGAATGCATTAAATGAGATACAGTCAGATAATCCTGGCAAGTGACTTGCACTCCATGCTTCAGAGAAAGGCGAAAAATCTCCACTGTCCATCCAACACCACATATGGAAATCAATTAGACTCTGTGCATGTGAGCAAGAACCAGCTAGCTAAGCATGTAGGCTACGTAATGGTGCTTAACTGGAGCCTCATTTATCACTATAAGCCTGATGCTTCTTGTACATTGATTTGAATAAGAATGGATTGTTAGCTCTTTGAGGCAGGGACAGTCTTTTTTATCTATTTGTACAGCACCTAGCACAATGGGGTTCTGCTCCATAACTGAGGCTCCCAGGCAATTCCTTAATACAGAAGTAATGACCATCTAAGTCAATTAAAATAGTGTAAAAACGATACTACAACAGGATATTTCTTGAGTTTATTGAGCATTCCTCCCAAGCATATCACACTCACAATTATCTTAACTCCTTGGAGTAAACTTTCAATGGCATGTGCAGGGATCTCTGCTTCCATCCATATGATAGGATATCCTGCTCTGGATACACAGGTCTGGAAAACTACCTCAGATCAGTTACCCTCTTCTGACATCTGCCAGATTAGTTAATGGTTTTCTTAGAGAAAGCTAAACATTTCTTACCTTAAATATTAAAATTTATTATAAATTTTTGAAAGGGCTTGATTCCTGAAGCCAGTTTTAAGCCTCATTTGTCATCAGTGTGAAATTCTTGGTGAGTTTTTTTATGAATAAATTAAAGACCTTCAATATAGATATTACAAAATTAAATGGATTTTGCCAGAATACATTACAGCCATTAAAGTAAATCAGACTATTAAACAGAAAAAAAGGAGAATCTGCAAATTCCATACAACTTCATGACAGAACCAATTAATCAACTAACTATAATTTGAGACCCTTGCTAGAAAACCTGTACAGGAAGAGCGTGATAGATATTCATGATATATATCATCATTATGTGAAAGTATGGAAAATAAATTTTGCAAAGAAAGATCATAAGCTTGGAAACTGTCCATTTCACATAACCAATTAGACGTGGAAAGAGGGGTTTTTTTTCCTTTCTTTAATCCCCTCAGGTTACATTATGTATCTGCATCATCACCTCAAAGCATTCACAGAGGGAGTGTGAATACCGTTTAAAAAAGTCTAATGTCTTAAAAAATAATCAGGATGCTCATTCTTTCCCAGAAAAATACTCCACAATGAGGGAGTCAGTAGTCAGGCCACTTATCCCCTCATAGTTGCTTCAAAGGGGTAGATGTGGCTCGGAACAGATCCCATTGAAGTTGTGGAGGTGAGGGGGCAAACAGCCTCTGACATTCTCAACTAGGAAGAAGGCATGTAAGCTTCCCCCATAGCCCTTGGATGGGAGTATAGACCATTGGACTTCCCTTGGAAAGAAGACTTGCTTCCTAACTGAGCATGAGTTAGGATTGGTGAACAGCTAAATCTGCTGTTTCTCTCTCAAAAGTGGGAGCCCACATAGTTAAACCTCATTGTGTGTTCTTGGACAAATCACTCCTCTGCCTCTTCTTCCCTCTCTTGTCCTTACTCTGCCTCGTCTATCTAGATCGGAGCTATTTTGGGCAGGGACTTCCCTTACACTGTGTGTGCACATGTGCACAGTACCTTGCACGATGAGGTCCATAGGCACTACCGTAGCACAAATAACAATGAGAACCAGAACCTTGCAGAGGGGTTGGAGGTTGGGTGACAGTCCAGGAAGGGAGGAAATGCTTATTTCCCCCCTGCCCCGTGGCCCCTCCCAGGCCATTTTGACCCTCCCTATTCAACATCTTCAAGTTAAAAGAAGTTATTTCTGAACAAATTAGCTCCCTATCAAAATGCCAGACACTACAGTTTACAGGGGCTTCAATCCTGCAAGCTACTGAGTGAACACCCTCAATTCTGACTGGCTTAAGCAAGAGGTGAGGGTGCTCAGCACCTTGATGATCAATCCTCATGTTAGCTGAATTAGGTGAGCTTATCCCTTGCCAATTTCATCCTCACCACTTTAATGAGGAGCTCCTTTGACCTTCTCTGTGTTTTAAGAATTAACAATATACAGAACCAATGACTTAGTTAAGCAAAACAAAAAATTGTGACTTTCTTATGAAACACAGAAAACAATGGATTTTAGCAGTAAGCTACAGTGGAAGCAAATGTTAGATATGGAAGAGAAAATTTCATCCATTCTGCTAGCAAATCAGCTCTTATTTTGGGTATCTGCCTTGTGCTGCCTTCTAAATACTCGCAACTAGAGCATCAAAAAAGACTAGAAATGATAAATGGGGTAGAAACTGCTTAAAGTCTTTGCAAAGTTTAATGAAAGATTTATCTCGAGGGTAATGTTCCTCTTTCTTTTACTGAAACAAGAGTTTGATAACCTCTCATTGTGCGTTTGATAAATTACATCTCACAGTCATAACTAAAATGAGTAAGTGGAAAATAACTAAACCTTTCTTTAGCTTTTTTTTAATGCTAGTCGTTTAATACAAAGAATCCAAAAACTACTTAGTAGCATGCAACGTATTTTTAATCACAGAAGTGAGAACACTCTGATGCAGTAATGAGTAATATTAATAGCAGAGGGAAAAGGACTCCTATATCTTGCTGAGTGTACATTGCATCCATTAGTATTTTAAAAGATAGCTCTAGATTTTATGGTGAAGCCTGATCCCTCTGAACTGGAATATTTATCCCTTGGATATCCTTCTAGCACTAATTTCCCATCACTAATGTAGCAGTCATTATATTACCATAGTGAGAAATCCTGCAGTGCATGGATGTAAAACTCCGCTTACAATCATGGATTCTTTTGCAGGGTCAGGCCCTTATGCTGGAATCTTCTCTATGCACATAGAACATGACTACTAAGCCCCTATCTAGGCTGAGTGTGAAGGAACTAGGGAGGTGAAATCCATGACCCTTAACTCAGCCAGTGAGAGAGGCTGCTGTACGACATACGCCTTCTCCCCTCTAGTCCAAAAGAAGGAGCTGCTGTAGCCTATTTTTTAACACTGCAACCACAGTTCCCTCCATAGAGCTGGCTGGAAAGCAGAATATCCATCCCGTGAACACCTCACTGAATCAGAATGAAACTCCAAACTTCAGAATCACCTGCAAAAAAGGGAATATTCTGATTCAGGAACATACCAGTGTCCCTTACACCTGTACTAGGTCTCCCTATCTGCTGTGCAGGAGCAACCCTTGGGCTGATTGGAGGAGCCAGAGATGTGAGCAGTCCAGCAGGCTGGTTGCTGGGGCAGAAGAGACTGAGGAGCCCAAGCTCCGTATCAGCTGAACTGTTGAGGACCAGGGACCCTGGGAACCCGTCTCCCAGCAGCCTGCCAAGAGAGCTGATGAAGGCCCCAGGAGCTTGGCAGCCAGGGCTCCCAGAGCTTCCTGGCTCCCCTTTCAGCTTTCCAGGCAAGACGGGTTCTGGGCAGGTGAGCTGGCAGGAAACCTGCCTGGTTTCCCACTGGAATTTCAATGAAATTGGCATGTTCCTACAGAACACTTAGTTTTTTGATGAACTGGCATTTTCTGACAGGAAACATTCCCAGCTAGCTCTGCCCCTCTGTGACTGCTGGGCCAACAGAGCTGTGCAACCAGACACAATGTTGTCATTCTCTAGCACTCCCATTGTAGTCTTAGGAGCCAGACCATGCAATGTTGGTGCAAACGCCCTTTCTATGTCTCAGAGAGGATGTGCAGGCACTCCATTAGCTGCCTCATGTACTCACTCTAGATGGGGCTTATGTGATTTTTAAGGGAATGTCTACATTGCAATTAAACCCATGGCTGGCCCATACTAGCTGACCCAGGCTTGGACTAAGGGGCTATTTGACTGCAGGATAGATGTTCAGTCTCGGGCTGCAGCCTCCCACCACACAGGTCCTAAAGCCGGGGCTCCAGCCCAAGCCTGAATGTCTACACCATAATTAAACAGTCTTTTAGCCTGAACTTCTTAGCCCTAGTCAGCTGGCACTGGCCAGCCGTGGATTTTTAATTGCCGCGCAGATACACCCAAATGAACATATTTTTGCTTGAGGTACATAGGTATTTAGGCTAGTGGCCCTTTGTTTTCCTGTGGTCTTAGGAAGCTAAGATGTCAAATTATTTCTTAGGGTTAACACAAACACTTACAAATAAAGGAGGGAAACTTATGGAGGGGTAGGTAAAGATGTTTACCCTGTAATGTCTGTGGGCAAAATCTGGATATGTTGACAGGCCACTAAACATTCAGCAGCAATAGGAAAAATGATTTATCAGTCCCTTTCTACAAAATAACCTCTTTTTGACAGCACAGCTTGGGGTCAAAGAGACTTGAATGGACAAAGGCAATGAACTACCCTCTCATCCCAGAGGTGAACCTGCCAGAACAGGGCTGAGGTATATTGGCAGGCTGAGACAAGGAAGCTTGCAAACCCATTGTCTCTCCTGGGGCTATATTTTCTCCTTGGATAAATGTAGTACTTAATTTGGTAGCATTCCTCAAGGGTGCTAGATTGTGCTGTTTTTGATTCAAATGACTATTGCTGACAGTAATAGGTTGCCTGACTATACTGTACTATTGTTATATAACTACTAACTGTAACACACTACTCAAAGAATGTATATAGTAATAGCAAGTGCTGAAATGCTCCATTATATTTGTTCATAAACCAACAGACAGAACAATTGCAGAATACCTACAATATACTGTTTGCTACTTCATTTTGAAACTCTTCTTGTATATCTATATACTGTAGATATATAAATATCAAACTCTGACTGAGAACAGCATGGTTCATGGCGCCATTAGTAAGAGAGATGCTTTTGTACTTTGGCTTTTTCTTTTACTGAACCATACAGCAAAACTCTTCAAACCACAAGGAAAAACACATTTTTTCTATTGAAAACAGAGCTATGAAGGAAGACATTCATTCTATTATATGTGCACCTTTATCTTTCAATTATTTTGTTTACGACACACATATAATGTTCTCTTAAGTTGTGGAAAACCTACTGCAGCATTTGCAGGGAAGTGACTATTCTACTCAACAAGAAAAAGGTTCTTCTGTTTTTATTTTATTTTTTAGGTATAGGGCACAAGCAGTATGGCTGAGGAATTATAAAATTGCAACATGGAAGTAGGAATTGGGACTCCTTTCTTCTTCTGCTTTTTGGCTCTACTATTCACTTTGTATGATTATAAGAAAATCCCTTAACCTCTTCATGTTTTAGGTTACTCACCTATAACCTTGGTATAAAATCTATCTACCTAACAGGAGATGAGGTAGATGGGGCTGTTTTGAAGTAAATCAATGAGGTCTATGCCTAATAAGAATATGTGGGTTGTTGTTTTATATATATATAATTTTCATCATGTGTATGTATTTTGTCAAGCTACTGATCATTCCACTGGTAGCCCAACATCCAGATTAACTGTCCTGTTGAGAAGCAATCTCTCTCTCCAATACATAGCATTATTAGAGGCAATAAACACAATTTAAATTTCTCAAATTAAAAAAGGATAGCAAATTCTCAGAGTGTCACTTGTAGGCATATTCAAAGTAGATAACTCTTTATGAGGCACAGTGGGATTCAGCAAAATTGGTCCCATACCACAAACCCTGTAGTTTATGCACTTCTTGTAATACACTTTTAATTAAGCGATGATAAAAAGGGCACACTGCTTTATGAAGCATTAACCTTGCTCACAATTAGCTAAACCATTAGATCAAAGGTTTTGAAGATATCCACATGAAAATATATCATTTCAAAGACAGTGCAGCCGTTATTGTTAATATGTTGTAAGCAAGCATATATAAAGTTTTTTATAGTTGAATTAAATATTTTAGAGTAAATACTTAAAACAAGCAAACAAAGTCTGATATTTGGAGCTATTTTACTGGTATCTCTGGAGACCAATTTCTTGGCACCATTCCAGTGAAATCTGCATGCTGGAGAAGTGGTAATGCTACAGCATAGAACAACCCGTAGGCAACTACATTTAAAGCGCCGAATCCTTAGCTGATCGGCACAACTTCATTGACTTCGAAATGTGTTTGTTTTTGCTGTTTTAGTTTTGGACACATCTAGATCAAACTTAAGCACCCTAAAACAAAACTAAAAATATATTTACAATGCATGAGGTGCCGTACAATAGAATTTAAAATATAGCAACAATGTAAAAGGGATAAAAATTATTCTGACTTACAATATGAACACAAAATGTAGATGAGGGGGTCCAAGAAGGAAGGGTATTGAAAGGGATGATAACGAATATAGCACCTAAAGTGTTTGCCTTAACATAGCCTTGAATTATTTTTTTTAAAAAAGCTTTAAGCTGTTTAAGTGGAGGGACTCAGTTCCACATGACAGCGCTCAGCGCTGCAGAAGTGTAGTTGCCTCTGATTTCAGTGAGCATCAAGTGAACACAGATATAAGCTGTCAGTCTAGCTATGCCTATCACCATTAAATGCTTCAAAATCCAAAATTAATAAACAGACACTTTATGGGAATCGAAAATAAAGGACACAGGTTGGGTCTAGTATTATGCTAACTCACCCCTCAGAAGTTGTGCTGTTGAATTACCTGGAGCCCTACAAAGAAGAAAAAGAAATTATGCTAATCGAGACTCAAAAGCATAAAGACACATGTTGCTGTGCTGTGAGGTCATCAAAAGATAGATGTATAGCTGACCTGAAAATGAATAAAAATCAAAGCTCACTTTCTAAAGGCTCATGAAGTTTACAGGCAGAACTAGGAACTTGTGGCCCAATCCTTCATTCCTTACCCTGCTTATCATACTGATCTTAATCGTCCCTCTGTTACCTTGTGCTTGCTATCTGTGGTATCCAAATATAAAATCAGAGTCAATATGTGGATTGTAACTTCTTCAGGCTAGGGACTGCCTTTTTGCTATGTCATTCACGTGCTGAAATGAGGCTGGGATCTCTAACTGCTATAAAAAAACAGTATCAACAAAAATCTTCAAGCATCAGAACTGAAAAAGAGAGACTGGAGTCATTGAATATTTTGTTGAAAAATAATCTATCAAGAATGTGAAGATCCACATTTCTTAAGAGATTCATTTGAATGCTGTCCCAAAGACTCATTAATTTTTGCTATTTGGAGGGATTTTGTTTCCAACTTTCTTCCTGTTTTTGGACAAAGGAGGCTGGAGATCAGTTCATCATTATTTCTGCATTTCGTCCATTTCTTCTGAAAATTCATTTGTTCCCTCTTACCACCTGACCCATCACCGGCTGTTGAATTTCCCTGAAGTGCAAATGACTCCCATGTAAAACACACAGAAGAATTGAGACAGTCATGAATATGTATAAATGAAAAAGCTGCCATATAATACACAAAATGGATTTTGTTTAACTCTGCCTCCTACTTAATAATAATAAAAATAATAATATTCTGTTTAAGACTGAGGAATGGGAAGGCAAAAAGGAGAAATCAAAGAAAGTTAAGAGTAAACAGGAAAAGGGACAGTTTAATCATTATTTAAAACAGATTCTCATTTTGACAAGGGGGGAAAAGTCCATCCTCCATCAGTGCTAACCATAGATTAGTTGAAAAATGTGACAAGTAACAAATTTTGATTAAAGATAACAAACATTATTGTAAAGAATTAGATGTTTGTATTCTATTATAAAACTGCTAAAATCTAGTATTCCTTTAAAATATACTGTCTTTCAGGGGACATATTTTAAAGAACCTTTTGTAAGGTATACAATCAATTTCTATTAAGTTATATTTTTCTTGTTATCTCTGTGTCATACCCAAATTCAAAGGAACTCATATGAAGATATTTAGGTGCTGTGACAGTAATATGGAAATTTGGTTTCACTTCTTTTGGAAGACAGATAGTTTGTCACTGTGAATGCATGTAGTTCCATGAAATTAAATGGAGGTACACTCATTTACACCAACAGGATCCTGTCCTGTGTATATCCCTGAACCTTGTAGTAATGGAGAAAATCAATAGGTTTTAGTATGTTATATCTTGTGGGGAGGGGGGTGATTGCATGTTCATTTATGTTGCTGCTGTGGCTGTTCTGGCTGTGTTCTCCACTGACACTGAGGGCCTGAACCTCAGCCAGTCAATGAAGTTATGCCCGTTTACATCTGCTGAAGACTTGACACATAATTCATTAATTCTTAGTTAGCATTCTTTGGTTTATGAATACCATATTTGAGGAAAACCCAGTGAAAAGTGTGTGTGATCACATCCTCTTGTTGTCTGGGAGAAACACTATGTTTTTGGGAGAAAACCAATTTCATTGATGCATCGAAGGGGCTGGACCTTTTATAATGGCTGACTATGGAAAGTTCTCTTTGTGTCACAGACATATGCAATTTTCAGGGTTAAATTTTGCTGTCCTTAATCCTGTCTGTGGACACTTACTCATGTGAGAGTAAGTGGCATCAAGAGGAATTACTCGAATGAGAGTGTCCAAACCTTACTCACACCACAGTGTAAAAGCTCAATCTAGTCTTGTACCCTGTATGTAACATCATAACTTCTCCTTATTTCCAGCATTCCTATTTGTGAGCATTGGGGAATACCCTTAAGGTGTTTAAGGAGGGCAAAGTTAATAGATTCAATATTTCACCGTCTTCAGGAGGATCCATTGAAGGTTGATTAAGCCTTTTTTATTATTTTATTTAATGCTTGATAAATCAGCCAAAGGCAATGTATAATCCTTCAGTGACCTGCTCTAGCAGCTCAGGCATTAGGCCAACTTCTTTGCACAGAACAAACCTCAGTTCAGCCCAAATGTCTACAGAAGTGGTGATGAGGAGGGTTTGATGTAAACGTTAAAGTCGGATACTTCCCCTTGTCTGTTTTGTATGACAGTTCAGCTCTGAGATGTGTTCTACTTATGTAAAATGGTTACATAACCGAGCTAGGAAAATACTCTGTTCAGTGGTCCATTAACGTGCCATCAAAGAGAATGAAGTAGTTTCTCAGCATAGACTATGTACTTTTAGAGATGCATACTGTCATCTTTATTGTGTATCCGTACAGTGCTTAGTATAATGGGTTCTGATTCTTGACTGGGATTCCTAAGTAGTTGTGATAGTTTTTTAAAATATTTTCCATATTTGTATAAAACAGCTTTTATGGATGACATAACACCGTACATCTCTCGCAAAAATGATGTAATCGGTGAGAGCAGTGTGGCTCTTTGTCTCCCCACTAATGGCTAGGTTTATAAGTATGCTACTGATTCTGAACTAATGAACCTGCCTCGAAATAGAGAACTTCTGGATTCAGTCTCTGCAGAGGACCCTCCAGAAGCGTAGTTACATTTGTCTTGTAAGGCCGACAGCCCCCAATGATCGGGGGGCAGGATCAAATCAGGGACTTCCGATGCTTAGTTCATGAGCCTCTATCATATGAGCTAAAAGCCAGCTCACTGTTAGCTAAGGCTGTAGAGGAGACTCATTTTCTCTCTCTTGCTAAGCAGTCTCAGTCCCACTAGGTGGCACAGAGCACCACACCCCGGAAGTCTGTGAGTTACATATTGACATTGGTTTTGTTCAAAAACTTTCTCCTCTGAGCACTGCAGCTGTTAGTAAGAGAGACGGCTAAACAAGTTTTGGGAAATTTTTGAGTTGAAGTGTTCCCAGTGTATGCAGATATTTTGAGATCTGGAGGACCTGAGTGAGATCCAGGCATCGACAGGAATATAACAAGTTGCCAGTGATGGTAGGCAGATAAACAGGTGATAGAAATTGGATGAAATTCAATGGTAGAGAAGTGCAAAGTCATGCACTTAGGGTCTAAATTTCTGTTACAATCTGGGCCTCATCAGATGCAAGCAACAGAGGAGAGAGACCTGTGTGTGTGTCTATCACAGGATGTCAGAGCTACCAATGTGATGCAGCTGTGAAAAAGGCAAATGTGATTCCAGGATGTATTACCAAGGCATTTCCAGGAGGGGGGAGGAGAGAGAGAGTGGAGTATTAATGACATTGTACCAAGCACTGGTAAAACTTCATCTGGAATACAGTGTTCCCTTCTGGTCACCCATGTTCAAAAAGATTAATTTAAATGAACAGGTGCAGGGAAGAACTATCAGGGTGATCAGGGGAATGAAGGGCCTCTTTTATCTAAGGACACTGGAAGAGCTTGGCATGTTTAGTCTAGAAAAAAGAAAGCTGACGGGATCTGACTATAAATTAGGGTAGTAAATGCCAGAGACGGTAAAGAGCTAATTAAGCTGGAAGGACAATGTTGGAACAAGAACAAATGGATATAAACTGGCCATAAACAAACTGAGAATGGTAATTGGAAGAAGGCTTCTAATAATCAGAAGCTCTGGAACAGCCTCCCAATAAGAGGTGTGAGGGCAATAATTAGTTTTGAAAGAGCTGGGCAAATCTGAGTGTGATTGTATGATGGGTTTCTTGTGATGGGGCTCAGCAGCCTAGGGGCTCACTTCCTATTTGTCTTATGTTCCTAAAGCTTATGCTTTATTGTTTCGGACAGCAGGGGTCAGAAAGGGATTTTTCTGTATATTCTGTATAAGTGTATTCTGGGAGCAATCTTATCATTTCCCTCCTCTGAAGCATCAGGGATGGTCATGGCTGGAGATGGGACATTGAGCACGTGAGAGGAAGAATGCTTGGTGCCAACTCTGGGCAAGGTGGGCCAGAGTTCTGAATCTAACTGATCCACATATTGGGATTGAGAAGGAATTTTCCCCCAAAGGCAGTGACCTTTTTGCCTTCCTCGTAGCATATGGATGTGGGTCACTTAACTATTTCCTTGCCATTGAAGGGACCTCAAGCACTGGTGTCCCTCAGTCGCTCCTATTCTCTGCCTGTGGTACATGATAGTCTAGTCTCCTGTAAGCTACAATACTTTGGTCTCATTTTGGTGGTTGGTTTTAGTGTGTAGCTTCCGGGTAGAGATGGAAGCCTGTGATATAAAGATTAGATCTAGTGATCCCCTCTGGCTTTAAACTCTGATTCTGACTGGAAACAGCTATTGGAACCTCAGCTAATCTGGTCTGTTGGTAGTGATCTATGGAGGAAATGAGGATGATCATCTGGAGGTACAGTACGGTAAAATGTTACCAACATGTGGACAGCTTTGGCTCCTAGCTAGGTTGTCTATCCCATGCTTACTGTGAAGAACCTTAAGTTTGAATGTCCTGAGAAAGGAGAGAAACAGGGTGGAGAGAGGAGAGCTGGAAAGAATTAATGTAATAATAGAAACACCGAGGTGTGGCATCTGAGTGGGAGAAGTGCATGTACTGTGTTGGTGATGGAAATTTGCTTCTCTCATGTAAGAAGCGATGTTTCCAGTGAAGTAAAGCTGGCAAACAAAAATATAGGGAGGGTAAGTGTGTAAATTTCACACTGTTCTTACAATCATTTATCCTTATAAAATAAAAATTGTAAAACATTTAAAACAAAATTCAGAACCAGTCCCACAATTGGTGGGAAAACAAATGGGGGGGAGGGGGAATTGAAAAAAAAATCTCATTTTGAAGTTTTTTGAATTTCAAATTTTCAAAATAAAAAAATACATATAAACTGCTGTAGTCATAAAGATGCAGGGCTGGAAGGGATCTCCTGGGCCATGGGGTCCAATCTCCTGCCATCGCAGGCCAATCAGCCATAGAATCCAATTCAAAAACAAACAGTCCTGAAGTACAGGACAGCATGCTGCTGTACTAATTCCTAAAGTGCTAAATGGACTTTCAGTGGTCTTGGAAGGACAATAACATACATGCAGTCCCAGCCCTCCCCCTTTTCATGCCTCCACAGGAGCAAGGATTGGATTGTGTGTTGGAGAGGGACATTAATATACCATAGATGTGATAACTGACTGCCCCCCACATTTTGCACAGGTGTTCATGCTCCCTGTGAATTTAGGAGGAAGAATCTCGCCCATGACTTTACTTCAGTCGGAGTTTTCCATGAGAAATATTTTTAAGACCTTTAAAAGTGGCTCTTTAGCAAAGCATACCTCTGTAAAAGTTTTAAAGTTTTTTCAGATTAAAAACACTTAAGTTTTCCTAGCCATAATTACAATACCCAAGTGTCTAATTTAGTTTGCATTTCCAGTCTACTAGTACATGAATCATGTTCAATAACCTCCCATCTGAGTGCTTTATTGCTGTTTAAGTACGAATTAAAACCTATAAAAATAGATACTATAAATCATTGTAGCAATTGCTAGGAATTGTCATTGATCATGGGTCTAAAACCCAGTCGGACACCTAAAACATCTGTGGAAGAATACAGTGTTACTGTTCAGAGTTGTTCTTTCCTATACATGTGTCAAACCGATATTAACACAGTCATGCCTGAAATGTGGTGCATGTTTTCCACTATGAAGGGAACATCAAATAATGTACTACAAGTTACAGTTGACGTAAGGCGACCATAAACCAACCCACATTGTGAAAAAATCTACACTTTCTAAGCTTATGACAGCAAAATAGGATGACATACTTATGTTTCAATAAAGTTATTCAAAGAGATGCAGTCAGGAACTAGTCTCTTCTCAAATATAATGATTCTCCTATAAAACACTAGCTCTGATATTTTCTTCAGTGCTACATGCACCCATGTGAACTTTACAAGTCCTCTCACTTGGAAATGGAGTGATCTAAGCATGTATTGAACTGGAGATTATTCCATTGTCAAAACCTGTGAGTATTGGTATAACTGAATGTCTCCTGTTTGGCTCTAGTTTCAGGCTATAGGAATATGAAGCAAAACCAAATGGTTCCTAATTCGAAAAGTCTTAGACAAAACCACCATTAAAGCCAATGAATCTTTTGTCTCAAAAACAACTGGCGTCTAGATCATGTGGTGGGAGAAAATGGAAGGGGCTTCTTTCTGTGCATATAACCCTCCTGCTCTGTGATGTCAGCAGCAACAGGCACTGGGTTCAATATCAAGCTGTTCCTCTTAGCCATTGTAAAACAGACCTGGCTCCAGCCCCTACCCGGTAATCTGGGAACACCAAACACCACCTTTGGGTGCCTCTGAGACAATATTTCCCCACTAGCAAGCATTGAGTCTGTGTGTAACACGAGAAATGTATTAAAAGGCAGAGGGAACTCAGCATTAATTTGGGGAAACACTGCAGCAATTCAAAGCCTGTAAATCATAAGTAAACACCTGCCCTACTGTATGATGAGCAGCATCTTTTGCCTCAGTTTTCCACCTGGTAGTATGAAAGTCTGATGGATGAATGTCCCTTTAACACACCACTCCCCTTTCCCTCCACTGCACTCCAGTCACAGGTAGTTGTCCACAGTCAATTAAGCCCCACGATTCAGAGATGCATTCACCTGGGTTCACCTTCCACCCTGAAAGGTGGACATTGAGTGATGCTGCTGCTATCTCGGCCACTGCTTAGCACTGTCATTGGTATCTCTGCTGCTTGCCACTCACTGGCACCTCTCCAGTGCCATGTTCTGAGGTTCTGTCACATAGCCCAGTTCTTAGTGATTTCACTGGATAGTGGGGAACCTCCCAGCTACTGCAGCCTCTGTGCCGTCTTCCACTGCAAGTGTCCCCATGCCAAGTCTAAGGTTTAGCCCCTAGACTGGCTCATTGGCGAATGCAGCTCTAGTAGTCACTGAACAGAAACAAGAATTCTCAATTGAGTCTGGTTAGCTCTGTCTTCAAACACTGGAGGGAGGAGGGTCAAATGGAGAGAAGATGTGCCTATACAAATAGACAGTTCCTTCTAGTTCATCACTAGATGGCAGAGCACTCCTTCAGCCACTGGTTTATGCAAATAAATTGCAGAGGGCCCCTTGCTAACAATCTCAGGGCAGGAGTTTGCTCTGTGAATCAGATCTTGTGCCCTGTGAATTAGACTGCCTATTCTATTGATATTCTTATACAATACTCACATGGGGATGAGGGCAATATAAGACTGTGCTTCCAGTGGTGCCGAAAGCAACATGATTTTCATTTGCAGTTTGTTCTTTTCATTCTCTTCCTCAAGGAGACAATGTGTACAGTGTAGTACTTTGGCAGGGGTTTCTGGTTTTTTGTTTTGTTTTGTTTTTAAATATCCATGCTGTTATGTGTTGCCTTTCAAACAAATAGTAGTATCCACATGGCATTACTAATGTAATTGGAAGCAGTGAAATCTGAAACAATTATTTTACTTTTGTTAAATCTTTTGATTATGCCCTCTCTTGCAACCTACTGGTCTGAAAGAGGTGACTCAGGTATAGACCACAAAATAAAAACTGCAGGGTTATGAAAATTCAGCCAGCTCTACTGATCTAATTATACATTGATGTGCATTACAATCTGGCTCATGAGCACTCCTTTGTAAAAGGCCATGATGGTCCTGCCATGCCCAGTAACAAGGTCACCTTCTTTTTGTCTCAAAATTGAACCCATTTTCTCTATTGCTAAAATGGAAACACTAACATATATTCACAGTTCAGATGTCTTGGTTTTCTACTATAGAGAATGAGTTAACTGCTGTGATTGCTACTTTATGCCCTAATTTCACATTAAAGCCTTTGAATGATTAGTATTAAATGTGGTTTTTCCACTACACAGTTTGCTCTGTATAGGTTGCTTTTTCACTGATTATCATGATGATTCATCTGGACTTGCAATGGGGTCTTTTTTACTAGAAGAATGATTTATACCAGTATTAGAAGGGCTAAATATTCCGAGTAGAGCTACGGTTTAAAAAAAATCTGATTAACTGAGACTTGCAAGGAAGGGTTTATTGCTTAGACTGCTTTATAGGTTAGCAATGTAAGCATGATCTCCACCCACCTTAGATTATTGCAGTGCCAGAACCTAATTCTTGAAGCTCCAGACATTTTATTCTTCAATACGTCTTAATTTTTTTGGAAAGATTATGTCCTGAGTTATAATCACTGAATTTGATAGATAGTTAGATCATTTTCTATCTGAGCTGATTTCAGGAAATGTCTAGTGACAAAGATGATACATCTTTAGGCCAGGTGTGAATACAGGTATTACCCATTCATGCCTTTTCCTTGAACAAATGTGAACCTGGTGTATAATCAAAAGAAATACTGTTTCAGTAACTATAGAAGACAACTCTGTAGGCTTTTCAAAGTAACGTCTAATGGTAAGAAATTTCTGTCTTGTGCTGTCAACCTTGCTCTTTCCAGTTTCAAGGACAACATTTAAATAATCTGACATTAGTCACTAATCAGAGACATGATCTTATAAAAGAGAGACTCTAGACTTTTCCAGTCTTCTCCACTTTCGCCTCTCTATCTTCTTTATATCAATGTTTGGTATGATTGATGCTCCGAACCTCAAACAAAATTATTTGCACTTAGGGATCTGGTGTATTATAACATTTACCCCCAAAAAGCTTGTTGGTTTTCAAAAACAATCTTTATCACCTAGATAAGTATTTCTAATGAAACCCGTTTTCCTTTCTTTTTAAAAGGAAAATATGAGTATTATAACACTGCTGTAATTAGTTCAGCACAAGCTAAATATCTAGAATTTGTGCTAGTCTTTATCATTCCTGGAACACTTGTGTTTTTCATAGACAACAAATTAAACATGAAAGTGAATTCAAAGATTTTGGATCAGTGTCACGTAACCTGTAATAGTGAAAGAACGAAGGTCATGATTTTCCCATATATTCGCATATATATATTTTCCCATATATTCAGAGATGTTTCTTATTCAAGAAAGACTAGAATATGTATCACGAAAGACAGTATTTATAATATAATAAGTTATGAAACATCACTTAGGTCCCTATGCAAGCCTCCTGGAGTCAATAGCCATCTTCCTACTGAGTTCAACAGTGGACTAGGGCCCTTATGTAGCACTATAGATACATAGTTCTTTTCCATTGATATAAGACACACATAACTGAAGTCATTTAGCACATGTTAAACCTGCAGAAGGCATCTTTAATTTATGTCACTGACAAAGTCCCTCAGGGAATCTACTCCACTGAAAAATCAGGTGCAGTGGAACCTATCACCACCAATCTACGATGGACAAAAATCCCCGGAAACTCAAGGCAACAATACAAAGTGGAAAGCAATGACTAAATCTGGAAGACAGCTTTAGAGAAGACACAAACCAGCTGAAAATGAGAAAGAGGGGTAACACAAGGAGAGAAAGCAAATTGTTAATTTGGCATATCACTTTTACGGGAGTTGGCAAGGATCAGTCTGAACAAGCATATGCAATTGCTTAGCTGATAAAACCGAATCTTGAAAGTGACTCTTATCAGATGGAACCATCAAACCTATTTAGGCAGGAAGACTGCTTTGACTTGCTTTATTGTTAACCCACTCATTTACAGGGCCTGTGGTTTGTTCCTTTCAAGTTCATCTATAGGGCCTTTGGGTTTTTTGGTATTAAGATCATCTGAGTTCTCTGGGTTTGTTTGATTTCCAGGTCATCTACAGGGTCTTCAGTTGTTTTCTTGGTTTCAGGCAAAGCTTCACTGGAAACACTGTCACCTATTACTACAGGCACAACTTCAGTGGTACTGCAAAAATCGTTGTCCTGACGTAAACTTTGACACAATGACAGATTCATGCTTGCTGAGCTGAGAGACAGTTCTCAACTTTCTACTTCAGACTGCAGGAGTTGATCAGGAAGCTTACAAAATGCTGCTTAGGATCTTGGAGGCAGTTTGTAATGTCTTTGTCTTTGTATTGTCAAAAACCAGACTTGTATTTGTATTTATGGTTTTCATTTTCAGATATCTTACAGTATGAGAATAATTAACTTGGAACTTTCAGAGTAGCAGCCGTGTTAATCTGTATTCGCAAAAAGAAAAGGAGTACTTGCGACACCTTAGAGACTAACAAATTTATTTGAGCATAAGCTTTCGTGAGCTACAGCTCACTTCATCAGATGCATATATCGGAAGTATAGGCCTAAAAGTGCATTTTTGTGCTGTTTGCTTTATCCTTCAGTTGTGGGGTAATCCTAAAAAAAAAAAAATTCCGTGCAGAATCTTGCAGAGAGGCAGAACTAGAAAGGGGCTGGCTGGAGAGAGTGCTGTTGGGGTAGGGAGCAGTGAGAGCAGACAGGCACATACCTCTTTGTCCCACAGCAAGAGGAGGATATGGAGGCTATTGAACAAACTACATTTCCCAACAGCACCGTATTGAGCACTGAAGAATACTCAGTGATCCCTACAGGATGGGGTAGGAAACTTTTCTCCTACTACGAGTATGCTAAAATACTGTGCGATTTTACAAAGGCATTGCAGGACAGGTGTGTATGGGTCCCCTGGGACACATATAGAAATGGGGGCTGATGGCCAGGAGCCGTGTTAGACACAGGCAACCCATGCAATTGCATCAGCCCTGCGTCAGCAAGGGGGTCCCTTGCCATGGTGACTGACTCGATTACTTATGAGGGTGGGGCCCCAGAATTGAGTGACAGAGGACAAATGGCAGAAGCAGAGGAATAGATGATGCAGCTGCTCAAGGACCCATGCACTTGGAGGGCCGCTGAAGGCTCAGGGCTGCTTGGCCACACAACATATGCCTGGCGCAGGCTGCTGCCATTGTATGCGACCTGCTGGAACCTCTAGACCAGTGGTTCCCAAACTTGTTCCACCGCTTGTGCAGGGAAAGCCCCTGCTGGGCCGGGCCAGTTTGTATACCTGCCACATCCGCAGGTTCAGCCAATCGTGGCTCCCAGTGGCTGTGGTTTGCTACTCCAGGCCAATGGGAGCTGCTGGAATTGGCGCGGGCCAAGGGACTTACTGGCCGCCTCTTCCAGCAGCTCCCATTGACCTGGAGCAGCGAACCGCGGCTAGTGGGAGCCGCAATCGGCCAAACCTGCAGACGCTGCAGGTAAACAAACCGGACCGGCCTGGCAGGGGCTTTCCCTGCACAAGCGGCTGAACAAGTTCGGGAACCACTGCTCTAGAAAGATCAATGTGCTAACCCCAACTTTGAATTTGTCTGAGGAAGGGACCTCCAAAATGGTGGCTCTGCCATGAATTCTGATTACTAGGACTGTCAATGGCAGAGCCTCCATTTTGGCTGCAGGCCCCTCCTCCCCTCCATTTTTCGGGCCAGTGAAAGTGTGTGCAGCAGGAACAAGCACACTGCTCTTCCTAGAGGGTCTGGCTCTAGTTCTGGTGGCAGCAGGAGTGGTGGTTCTGTGGTTCTGGCTCTCTCGGCAGCTGTTCTGGCTTTGGCAGGAGCAGCGGTGATAGCTCTAGCTGTAGCAGCACTGGTGCAGGGCCAAGGCCAGAGGGAGCAGATGGCAGGGCATGGAGCTGGGCAGCGGAGAGAGTGTGGCAATGGGGGAGTACATCAGGGATGCAGAGGCAGGGATGAGTTGGGAGGGTGAAGGAAGTGAGTTTATTTGGGTGTGGAACATGTATGGGCGGGTCCACAATAAAAACCTGCACTGGGGCCCCTCTTTGTTCCTCTGCCACTCGCAGAGTGGAGAAAGAGGTGCAGGGAGGCTGGACCAGGTGGCATTTGCTGACCATATTGACTTAAATCTGCTGCTGAGGAGAAGATGCTGAATTTCATGTGTTTGACTTAGTCCTGTTTTGAGGGACCTCAGGTGAAGGCCTTGAGGGTCCCAGCCTGAGGAAAAGAAGCCAAACACAAGTTGTGGTATGTTTTCTTCTGCAACCTGGATGTTGGGCCTCTGATACCCTGGAAGGGGTTAGACTGTATGTGACCTGGCCAGAGGGCCAACTCACTGGAAGAACCAGACCACTGTTGTATTAATTCAGATAGAACAAAGGGGTCTAAAGGGTCAATGGTGTAAACATGATACTGAACCTGTCCAACATTAAAAAAGTCCAGGGTCTGGTATGCAGAGATTTCTGCTTAGTAAAATAGCAAACGCACCATTAAAAATCCTTTTAACCTTTTATTATAGATACAGGAAACCAGGAAATACAGTTAAAGCATTTGAAATGTACGGTATTAAGAGAGAAGTAGAAATAGACCAGAGAAGGAGATCGCATCATGCAAGAGGCAGCTTTAATTTATGTCATTGACATAAAATCCCTCCAGGTCATACTTGAGTGAACAACTAGGTGCAGCACCAATGCCCCTCAGCCTCTCTGCACTCCTGGAATGCCTCCGACATGCCTCTTCCCTCCCATTATACTAGTGGGGACTAGTGGGTAGGTTCTAAGGGTGGCAAAACAGCCTCTGCTAGCTTTATGCCAGTGGAGAATCCTTCTACACAAGGAGAATTCACTATCCTTCTCCAGATGTGTCGTGTTTACTTTATAGGTGAAAACTGAACTTGGAAGCCTGGCGAATCTGATCTGTTGCAAGGAGTGTAGAGAAAGTAGGGAAACATGAGACATTGAGGTACAAGGTAGATGGAACAGGATAATGTAGGGCCTTTAAGATGAGGAACCTGAACTGGACACAGTACAAGATAAAAATTATAATGAAGGAATTTGAAGAATTAAATATCAGGGTCAGAGTGACAGAAGAGGAGGATGACTCTGCCAATATTGTGGATAGTCTGGATGGAGGAAAAGATAAGCAGAGGAAAGGCCAGAAAGGAGACTACAGCAATTAGGGAAATAGAGGACAAAGGTATGAGCAAGAGTTTTAGCAGAGCAGATAGGGCCTGATACAATGTCTACTCAAGTCAACAGAAAGTTTCCCATTGTCTTCAATGGCCTTTGGTTAGGCTCAGGGTGAGCAAAGAGTAGATTTTTAGTGATAGTAAATTAGAAATCAGGGCCAGAAAAAAAACCCACCTGTTTTCTGCTTTGAGAACAATAGCTAAGCTTCTTATATTCTCCATTACCTGCTATTCTAGCAGGTAGATGCTCTCCTTAATTATGTAAATGAGTTTATTGTGACACATTTTAAATGACAGTCTTTCTATTTTGAAGATATATTTTGTTATCAAACTATGACTGAGTGTCAAAGATGCTCTTTTGCACTTTTTTATCTCCTTTTGTGACTAACAGTAGATTTCAAAATAGCGTTCATTTATGGAATATGATACTAAATATGCTACATGAATATACGTGATCACTGTATCTTTTTGCCTACTGTGTATTGCTTTTCGTTTTCAGGTTGGAATGTTGCTGTATTTTAAAACCATGTCTATTTATATGTCCGTTAAACAGAAGAACTTTTTCTGACACTTGATTTTTCTAGAGGAGTTATGATCAACTAAAATTGAATATAGCATACACTATCTGTGAAGCAAGATTTCTTATTGTCAAATCATTGTTGATGCAAGGAAGCATCACTCACTCAAAATTGCCTTCTGGATTCTCCTTATAAAAAAGTGAAACCACGTCAAAGCTGTTCCACCCACTCTTAGAGACCGCAGCCTTGTCAACAGCATCTTAAAATCATTGTATAACAGGTGGCTGGCAGATCCTCCATGTGTATAAATCTGCTTAGTACCATTGGAGTCATTGGGGCTATGTTGATTTATACCAGCTGAGGATCTAGCACGTTAACTTTATTCATAGACAGAGGGAGACCATTGATCAAAGCCACTAGTACACTTTTAGTCCTGTACCCAGGTCAAATCCTAGAGTGACCATAATCAAAAGGTATGAAGATTGAAAACAGTGCCTTAGCTGATTCTCAGTAATCTTTCCCGAAATGTTTGGCAAGATTGTCTGTGTTTGCTGTTGCTGTTTCTTTATTATTAATTATTATTATTATTATTATATTATCATAGTGCCTAGGAGCCCTAGTCATGGACCAAAACCACATTGTGCTAGCTGCTGTACAAACAGAGAACAAAGAGATGGCCTCTGCCCCAAGGAGAAAAGGAGTACCCGTGGCACCTTAGAGACTAACAAATTTATTTGAACATAAGCTTTCGTGAGCTACAGCTCACTTCATCGGATGCATTTGGTGGAAAAAACAGAGGAGAGATTTATATATACACACAGAGAACATGAAACAATGGGTTTATCATACACACTGTAAGGAGAGTGATCACTTAAGATAAGCCATCATCAGCAGCAGGGGGGGGAAAGGAGGAAAACCTTTCATGGTGACAAGCAAGGTAGGCTAATTCCAGCAGTTAACAAGAATATCAGAGGAACAGTGGGGGGGGGGGAGGGAGAAATACCATGGGGAAATAGTTTTACTTTGTGTAATGACTCATCCATTCCCAGTCTCTATTCAAGCCTAAGTTAATTGTATCCAGTTTGCAAATTAATTCCAATTCAGCAGTCTCTCGTTGGAGTCTGTTTTTGAAGCTTTTTTGTTGAAGGATAGCCACTCTTAGGTCTGTGATCGAATGACCAGAGAGATTGAAGTGTTCTCCAACTGGTTTTTGAATGTTATAATTCTTGACGTCTGATTTGTGTCCATTCATTCTTTTACGTAGAGACTGTCCAGTTTGGCCAATGTACATGGCAGAGGGGCATTGCTGGCACATGATGGCATATATCACATTGGTAGATGCGCAGGTGAACGAGCCTCTGATAGTGTGGCTGATGTGATTAGGCCCTATGATGGTATCCCCTGAATAGATATGTGGACAGAGTTGGCAACGGGCTTTGTTGCAAGGATAGGTTCCTGGGTTAGTGGTTCTGTTGTGTGGTGTGTGGTTGCTGGTGAGTATTTGCTTCAGATTGGGGGGCTGTCTGTAAGCAAGGACTGGTCTGTCTCCCAAGATCTGTGAGAGTGATGGGTCGTCCTTCAGGATAGGTTGTAGATCCTTGATGATGCGTTGGGGAGGTTTCAGTTGGGGGCTGAAGGTGATGGCTAGTGGCGTTCTGTTGTTTTCTTTGTTGGACCTGTCCTGTAGTAGGTGACTTCTGGGTACTCTTCTGGCTCTGTCAATCTGTTTCTTCACTTCAGCAGGTGAGTATTGTAGTTGTAGGAATGCATGATAGAGATCTTGTAGGTGTTTGTCTCTGTCTGAGCGGTTGGAGCAAATGCGGTTATATCGTAGCGCTTGGCTGTAGACAATGGATCGTGTGGTATGATCTGGATGAAAGCTAGAGGCATGTAGGTAGGAATAGCGGTCAGTAGGTTTCCGATATAGGGTGGTGTTTATGTGACCATCGCTTATTAGCACCGTAGTGTCCAGGAAGTGGACCTCTTGTGTGGACCTCCAGGCTGAGGTTGATGGTGGGATGGAAATTGTTGAAATCATGGTGGAATTCCTCAAGAGCTTCTTTTCCATGGGTCCAGATGATGAAGATGTCATCAATGTAGCGCAAATAGAGTAGGGGCATTAGGGGAGGAGAGCTGAGGAAGCGTTGTTCTAAGTCAGCCATAAAAATGTTGGCATACTATGGGGTCATGCGGGTACCCATCGCAGTGTCGCTGATTTGAAGGTATACATTGTCACCAAATGTGAAATAGTTATGGGTCAGGACAAAGTCACAAAGTTCAGCCACCAGGTTAGCCATGACAGTATCGGGGATACTGTTCCTGACGGCTTGTAGTCCATCTTTGTGTGGAATGTTGGTGTAGAGGGCTTCTACATCCATAGTGGCTAGGATGGTGTTTTTAGGAAGATCACCAATGGACTGTAGTTTCCTCAGGAAGTCAGTAGTGTCTCGAAGATAGCTGGGAGTGCTGGTAACGAAGGGCCTGAGGAGGGAGTCTACATAGCCAGACAATCCTGCTGTCAGGGTGCCAATGCCTGAGATGATGGGGCGTCCAGGATTTCCAGGTTTATGGATCTTGGGTAGCAGATAGAATACCCCAGGTCGGGGCTCCAGGGGTGTGTCTGTGCAGATTTGTTCTTGTGCTTTTTCAGGTGATGGCTTATCTTAAGTGATCACTCTCCTTACAGTGTGTATGATAAACCCATTGTTTCATGTTCTCTCTGTGTGTGTGTGTATATAAATCTCTTCTCTGCTTTTTCCACCAAATGCATCCGATGAAGTGAGCTGTAGCTCACGAAACCTTATGCTCTAATAAATTTGTTAGTCTCTAAGGTGCCACGGGTACTCCTTTTCTTTTTGCGAATACAGACTAATACGGCTGCTACTCTGAAACCTGCCCCAAGGAGTTTTCAATCTAAGTATAAGACAGGAGACAACAGATGAATACAGACAGGAGTAAAGGAAAGCGATGAGACTATTGGTGACAAGTAGTGGTCACAGCATACCAGCCTAACCATTACCAAGTTTCAAGTTTCAACAGGCACTATGGCATAGGAGAGTTTTGAAGGAGGATAATGAGGTAGCTTTGCCAATGTTTACGAGGAGCACCTTCCAAGTGGGAGGGGCGGCATGGGAGAAAGAAAAAAGGTTCAAAAACTCAACATACATAACAAGTGCATGATAGAGGCTGGCATCTCTTGAGCAGAGACCTCCTCAGTGTCTATTTGAGAATGCCCAGAGAAAAAGAGGCATTACAATCTTCACAACAGGCCATTGCCTCACCAACCCAGAAAGGAAAAAGTTCCAGTGGAGCTATGACAATTTACACAAGCTGAAATTCATCCCCTTTTTCTTACTCTGGGCCCATTTTTGTTCAGAAATAGAGGTCTCTTTTCAGCTGAAGAACTGAATGCAACACAGTGAAATTTTCAATCATCATGGGCAACTTTAGAGTTTGCAAACAAAATGCAAAGAAATTAACGTTTCAAAGATTTTTCACTTTCTTGGGACTGTCACATACCTCTGCTGTCATCCTATTTTAGAGTAATTTTTTTTCATGTATGGCTAAATACATGATAACTTTATACTGGAGAAAATGCACACTTCTATGGACATTGTTAAAAGATAGCATTGTTCTTGGGAAGTTTCTTTGCTACAGTATAATGAGTAGTTTGTCAAATATGATAATGGCATTGCTCCACTGACTGAGGATCTGGCCTTATATATTGAAAAGAAAAATGACTTAAGATATAGGCCCTTAATTTAACCAGCTAGTTTATTTTCTGTAGATTCATTCAAAGGCAGCATGGCATACCTTTCAAAAAGGCAATAATTCTGCAAATAGTCCAGAAAGTCTTCTCCAATGTGTTTTCTTTAAAAAGCAGCCAGACTGGCTGTCTTTCCCATTACAGAAGATAGAGTTGGATTAGCTTACTTATGCTCAAATAAATTTGTTAGTCTCTAAGGTGCCACAAGTACTCCTTTCCTTTTTGAAAACCGTGTAGCTTATCTAACTCTAGTTCAGATTCTCCTAGTCAAACCGTTGTTATACAGTTTGTTTATTTATATTTAATTTTATTATACCTTTTATAATCTGATCAAAGTTAAGTAAACAAACAAGTGGTGTGTTGCATTCAGTTATTGCTCTTCGAAGACTTTAGCAAACGTTCTATAGGACATCTCATTATTGCCCAAAGATCAAAGTAATCACAATTGTCAGGAATTTTTGGCTAATTTAAATATGATAAATAATAATAGTACCAGACATCAAACATACCAACATAAAATAGTAACTGTTAATATATTGATACAACATACCATAAAGTGCCCTGATTGGAGGCTTGATTCCATTCCCATGTATTCAGATATAAGCTAGGCAAACCTGCAATAAAGGCCTGGTATAACTGTGAGCCACTCAGCACTGTAGTATCTGAGGGCCATTTAGGTACCTAAATAGACACAAATATTGCTAGTGTGAGGGTGTCATCTGACCCCATTGAAGACTTGAACTGAAAAGTTAGTGAGGAGAGCTGAGAAGCATTATCTCAATTGGTTAAATGAGTTGGGAATATGCAGTTATCATTAATACAGTTAGTCTATTTAAAGTAATTGATTCTTTTGATATTTTTATTTGTACTGATATACCATCTGAGGCCCCATCCCTAATGACACTCTACAAACACATCAGAGATGGCATCTGTACTGAAAAGCTTACAATAGAATGCCCAAACCAAGTGTACTGTTAGCATACATTTAGTAAAAATTATGTGAGGGCAACCAAAGGTTATGGTCTATCTAGCTTTTCCAGGAATTTCCATAATTTCACTAGCACTTAATCCCTTAGGGGGGAAATGATTTTTTTTTGCTACTCTTATGAATTGACAGACTTAGTAAGCAAACAAGTATAATTCTCTCTAGATGCATCAATTTATGGTTTCCATATACATTCCATATAGATTTGGGGTATATAATAGGGAAATGGGAGTATCATGATTCCAGTCTCAAGGACATGACAGCAAACCTGACAAATGTAACTGTTCTGTTTACCATGCATTTCTGTACAATAAATCTCAAATGGGTTTTCACAAATGTCCATAATTCTGGCAGAATTTTTACATGCACACTATGTAGTTGTCTGTCTTACAAGATTCCTGTCTAAGCAGGATTATGATGTAAATTGGGTTGTGTGCTTACTGCAAGGCTCACATTATGCAGATATTATAATTTCAGATGACAATTTCTCATGTTCCAATTTTAATGAGGTCCTTATTATAAAGTGAAAATTCCTGGACTCCTCCTAAAGAAATAGCATTCTCTTCCTGTATCTGTGACCAAGAGAGTAATGCTTACATATATTTTTACTAGAGATTGGTCACCATGAAAATGATTCTAAATTGCTTTGATTTTAATGAACTATATGACAAAATGCAATGTCAAAACTAAGCATCTTATGGGAATGGAAAAAATGAAATCCTTTTAAAATGTCTGCAGGATATTCATATTCATTTTGCTTAATGTGTGTATTACATAGACATGAGCTCATTACTGTATTTAGGAGAACTGTCTTTTGTTCAGATATACTTCTATGAGCTCCATTGATAAATTACCACTGGCAGGAACCTATACCAGTATCCAGAGAGGGGTAAATTCTGCAACTGGTAAACAGCTTGCTTTACATTGCTGCAGACCATGAGAACCAGCTCCATCACTAATGGTCTATTTTTATCCCCAGCCACTGAAATCTTGGTTCTGAAATAGGACCAGCAAAGGGAGAAAGGACGGGACAATGGCAGTATTGAGTGGCTAACAGGAAGTGAAATTGCAGCTAATACATAAATGCAATGGCATGGTGTAGCCATTTAAGTCTGTAAGGAACTTGGGGACCCTTTGGGATGGAGCATGCCAAAGTTCTTCTCATTCACATTGTACCTATATAAATGTCACTGTGCATTTATAGCTTCACCATTGTGATATCCGAGCACTTTTCTGATTGTTTATATAAAATAAGGAGGAAGGCAGTGTGGCCTCATGAACCACATACAGTTCTGAAATCTAGCAATCCCCATCTTCTAATGTTGTTGATTCATTTTGTATGGTGTTGGAAAAGTCACTTGTAGAAAGATGACCCCACCCAGAGCTGGATCTGGTCCTGGCCTCCTCCATCCCAAAGGCCTTTCGTGAATGGGAGGGGTGGTCCTGTTTCTCTCCCCTGAAGGGACAGTGATGGGGTGCCTCCTTGAGAGAATCTTTGCAGCCAGTTAATCATGAAGGGGAAACATCTGGACAATGGAGCAGATTTTAATGTTACAAATGGGAGGAAATACAAAGTTAAGGTTCTCTTTGAAATGTAACTCAATCAGATAGCACAAATAAGCTAATACTGGTTTGTGAGCAGGGCTTCCATTTGCTACCATCAATGCAGATGACAAACTAAAAAAGCCTGCTTTCACATGCTAATGGAACTGGTTGGGTTTCAAACTGCGCTGAGGAAGAATGCTGCTCAACTGATGGACCACTCTAACAATGGTTGACGCTCAGATATGATAGTGGGGCCCAGGTACCAAGTGATGAATGCACCATATGAACTAGAATTCAATAGAGCTCGTGCATCCATCTTTTGTTCAAGAGAGCCTGAGTCTTTTGACCTTTAAAGGAATATTGCAAGTCCTATTTATTTGCCCATGATTTTTCTGAGGGTGTGCATTAAGCGGGGAAAGTATTGGTTTTTTTGTGTGCTGGGGAGACTTTGGGTATGTCTACAGGTCAATAAAACACCTGTCAGCTGACTTGGGCTCAAGCTGCAGGGCTATAAAACTGCAGTGTTGATATCTGGGCTTGGTCTGGAGCCAGGGTTGTGAGACACTGTGATGGCAAGGGTCCCAGAACCTGGGCTCCAGCCCAAACCTGAACACAAACATCTACACTGCATTTTTATAGCCCCGCAAGCCTGAGTCAGCTGATCACACCAGCCATGGGTGTTTAATTGTAGTGTAGACATACCCTTTGTGCTTATTTTGATAGTGTGTAGCTTAGAGGTGTTGCTATGTGTTTAATTTTTTTTCTTTTGTCTGCATAGAGATGCTATGAGTAGCAGGTGTATGGTATAAAGAAAATATATGTATATTTTTAGTAATACAGAATACGTATTTCAGGGATGCTAAGTTACAGGTGCTTTGGAAACCAAATCTTTGAATTTTCTGATTTATGTATGGTTTAATGCCATGGCTGAGATTTCCGGTAGTTTTCTTGTTGTTAATATTGTCTATGTTCTCTGCTGACTTACTTGAGGCAGTCTTTTCTACAGAGGCTTATCCACAGGGAGTATATAAAGACCATTCCCACCTTCCTGAGATGCATTTTGCTGTGAGATAGTGATAATATACAGCTCTGAACCTTACTTTTTTCCCTGCCTTAAATTATTCTGCTTATGTCAAACTGAATTTTAATTGGAATGAAGTTTGATAAGAGTAGATCAGTGTTATTAATAGGGCAATGAACAAGACATATGTTCTACAGTGCTAGACTTTGCAATGTGAATAAAAAAGGAGATTCTTAAAATTTACTATCCAATGATAAATAATAAATTGTCCCATTTACTAGTCTCTCTATTTATTGTATCTTCCAATCTGATGTAAAATTATAAAGGCTATATATCTTGGTACAGGAATAAAACCAAAATATTACAAATAGCTAATACAATAATGAAAACTTATGGGAGATTCTCAGGATACATTTAATAAGGTTAATGTAATATGCACATGCTTTGTTTCTTCAACAATGTAAATCTCTAATTATTGCATCACTAATATTTCATGAAGTGGCATCTGCAAAAAAAAAATGTTTCTAGACGTGCACGTCTTTATCTGCAGTGTTCCCCATCATTCTCAGAGTTAGTGGATTTAATACAAGCTTCATTTCTGTACAACACTAAGAATAATTATGGATGTAGGCATTCTGTTGCACTAGGCATGACAGAATGCCTACTCCTAAACCCAACTCCTAAAAGCCAACAGCCATTCACACAAAGAGGCCCTGAATGGTTTGCTGCCTCTAATATATTTGTTGTCTAGTGCCTAAAATTTCTGACTGGCGTGACTATAACTTAATTATAGTTATCCACAGGCAAAACTCCCACTGAAGCGCACAAGAATTTTGCCTGAGGAACTCAAGACCATGCAGCTTCAGGGAAATCCATTTTTTGGGATTGTGGAGGGTTTTGCAATGCAGAAGCTAGACATTAGGGAAGGCCAACAAAGTATAATAAAATAAGCTCCCTAAGCCTACTTCAACAATACCTCCCAGCTTTGTATCATCTGCAAACTTTATTAGCACATTCCCACTTTTTGTGCCAAGGTCAGTAATAAAAAGATTAAATAAGATTGGTCCCAAAACCGATCCCTGAGGAACTCCACTGGTAACCTCCGTCCAACCTGACAGTTCGCCTTTCAGTAGGACCCACTGCAGTCTTTCCTTTAACCAATTCCTTATCCACCTTTTGATGTTCATATTGATCCCCATCTTCTCCAATTTAACTAATAATTCCCCATGTGGCACGGTATCAAATGCCTTACTGAAATCTAGGCAAATTAGATCCACTGCATTTCCTTTATCTAAAAAATCTGTTACTATTTCAGAAAAGGAGATTAGGTTGGTTTGGCATGATCTACCTTTTGTAAAACCATGTTGTATTTTGTCCCATTTACCATTGACTTCAATGTCCTTAACTAATTTCTCCTTCAAAATTTTTTCCAGGACCTAGCATACTACCGATGTCAAACTAACTGGCCTGTAGTTACTCGGATCACTTTTTTTTCCCCTTTCTTAAAAATAGGAACTATATTAGCAATTCTCCAATCATTCGGTACTACTCCTGAGTTTACAGATTCATTAAAAATTCTTGCTAATGGGCTTGCAATTTCAGGTGCCAATTCCTTTAATATTCTTGGATGAAGATTATCTGGGCCCCCCGATTTAGTCCCATTAAGCTGTTTCAGTTTCGCTTCTACCTCAGATATGGTAATATCTACCTCCATATCCTCATTCCCATTTGTCATGCTACCATTATCCCTAAGATCCTCTTTAGCCTTATTAAAGACTGAGGCAAAGTATTTGTTTAGATATTGGGCCATGCCTAGATTATCTTTAACCTCCACCCCATCCTCAGTGTTTAGCGGCCCCACTTCTTCTTTCTTAGTTTTCTTCTTATTTATATGGCTATAGAACCTTTTACTATTGGTTTTAATTCCCTTTGCAAGGTCCAACTCTACTCGACTTTTAGCCTGTCTCACTTTATCCCTACATGTTCTGACCTCAATTAGGTAGCTTTCCTTGCTGATCTCTCCCATCTTCCACTCCCTGTATGCTTTCTGCTTCTTCTTAATCACCTCTCTAAGATGCTTGCTCATCCAGCGTGGTCTACAACTCCTTCCTATGAATTTTTTCCCCTTTCTTGTGATACAGGCTTCCGATAGCTTCTGCAGCTTTGATTTAAAGTAATCCCAGGCCTCCTCTACCTTTAGATCCATAAGTTCTTCAGTCTAATCCACTTCCCTAACTAATTTCCTTAATTTTTGAAAGTCAGCCCTTTTGAAATCAAAAACTCTAGTTGCAGATTTATTTTTGTTAATCCTTCTGTTCAGTTTGAACTGAATTAGCTCATGATCACTTGAGCCAAGATTATCCCCTGCAACCATTTCTTCTATGAGGTCCTCGCTACTCACCAAAATTAAATCTAAAATGGCATCCCCTCTAGTCGGTTCAGCAACTACTTGATGAAGGAATCCATCAGCTATCGCATCTAGGAAAATCTGAGCCCTATTATTATTACTAGCACTGGTCCTCCAGTCTATATCCGGGAAGTTAAAGTCTCCCATGATCACGCAGTTTCCATTAGTATTTACTTTATTACAAACATTAAAAAGGGCTCTATCCATATCCAGATTAGATCCTAGAGGTCTATAGCATACCCCAAGCACCATCGTAGGAGAGGCTTTACTAGTTATCTTCCCCAATGTAAATTTTGCCCAGATGGACTCTGTCTTATCCATTGCATCGCTTCTTATTTCTTTACATTCTACCTCATCATTGATATACAATGCTACTCCACCACCTTTACCTTTGTTTCTGTCTTTCCTAAACAGCACATACCCTTCAATACCTGTAGTCCAGTCATGACTAGTATTCCACCATGTTTCTGTTATCCCTATAATATCTGGTTTCACTTCCTGCGCCAGTAGCTCTAGTTCCTCCATTTTGTTACCTAGGCTCCTTGCATTCTTTCTTCTCCATTCAGCCAGAGTCAGCTCTCAGCTACCCCTTGCCAAATGCAAAAGCACATTGTTTTTTCAGAGATTCAAGACCTTTACCATTCTGCAAGTACTCCTGGTGCAGACTTGCAGCTGCCTTCTGTTAGAGGGACCTCACTCTACCTACTACCCAAGCCAGAGTTGTAGTGCATTTTTTCTCTCTTGTCCAAGACTATCTTTAATTATAATGTCCAGCTGTTTCAAATAAGCTGTATGACTAGAGAACTCTCTAATATAAAATATTCTAGGCTACAGTTGGGGGGCAATTATTGGCTGTTTATCCTCATCTATTAGTATTAGGAAGCTGGTTTTAGGTCTTATCTTTTTCTTTCTCACTTCCACAGTAAATGTATTAATGAGAGTTACTCTTCCCCATGATTTTATTAAAAGCTACTACTCCAAACATTGTATTCTTATTATTTTAATGATAGCCATAGTGTATTTTACAGTATCAGCCTTTGCTGACAGTGATTATATGCTGATATCTGACTTTATCACAGCATTTCCTTGCAGAAATCTGTGCAGACTTTATGCAATGCAGTCACTAGCAAATGTAACTATTATTGAAAAACACAGTTTGGATCAGTATAAACTCATACAGTACTTTACAAATAAAGTGGCATAATCCCTAGTCCAAAGAGTTTATAATCCAAGACCCAAATCCTGCAGTAGATTCACACTTTATATTTAGGGTTGTCAAGGTTCCTTCCCCACTCTGAACTCTGGGGTACAGATGTGGGGACCTGCATGAAAGATCCCTTAATATTATTTTTACCAGCTTAGGTTAAAAACTTTCCCAAGGCACAAACTTTGCCTTGTTCTTCAATAGTATGCTGCCACCACCAAGTGATTTAGACAAAGAACAGGGAAAGGACCACTTGGAGTCCCTATTTCCCCAAAATATCCCCCCAAGCCCTTACACCCCATTTTCTGGGGAGGCTTGAGAATAAACGAGATGAGCACAAACCAGCCTTGGATTTTTAAGACCCAAAAAACCCAATCAAATTCTTAAAAATCAGAACTTTATTAGAAGAACAAAAAAAAGATAAGAAAACAACTCTGTAAGATCAGAATGGAAGATAATCTTACAGGCAGTCAGATTCAAAACACAGAGAATCCCTGTAGGCAAAACCTTAAGTTACAAAAAGACACAAAAACAGAAATTCACATTCTCTCCAGCACAGCGAATTTACAAGCCAAAACAAAGAAAACCTAATGCATTTTCTAGCTAGATTACTTACTAACTTTACAGAAGTTGGAGGGCTTGCATCCTTGATCTGTTCCCAGCAAAGGTATCGCACAGACAGACAAAAGCCTCCTCCCCGCTCCAGATTTGAAAGTATCTTGTCCCTTCATTGGTCATTTTGGGTCAGGTGCCAGTGAGGTTACCTTAGCTTCTTAACCCTTTACACGTGAAAGGATTTTGCCTCTGGTCAGGAGGGATTTTATAGAAGTGTACACAGAAAGGTGATTACCCTTCCCTTTATATTTATGACAAGGGTATATAATAATTTATAAAAGATTAATATGATGCTTTTATACACTTCAACAGGTTAATAGGTTGCTTATCTAACACCTTCTACTGATGATTTTATTGCCATCTATAATACATTACTCATGTCGGTAATCTGCTTGTAATGTCTACTAGTCAACAATTAACACTTTATATTAAGGTTACTTTTATAAGGATCATCTACAACAGCATGCAGGTGAGAAGAACCCCGTGAATATCCTTCACAGGTCTGTTAATAAATCACAGATACAAGGTGGGTGAAGTAATATATTTTATTGGATCAACTTCTGTTGAGGAAAGAGATAAGCTTTTGGGCCACACAGAGCTCTTCTTCAGGTATGTCCTGTAATACCCAACCCCCTCCTGGACAGGACAATATACAAAGTCCATTATTCTTTTAAGGGAATAATATGCCATTTTATTACCTTAAATAGTGACACAGACACTTCATTTTAAACACACTGGATTAGGACTTGAAGAAGAGCTCTGTGTTGGCCCAGTAGAAGATATTACCTCACACACTTTGTCTAATATTCTGGGACTGACATGGCTACAGCTACGCTGCATATTAATACATCAGGCAGACCCCTGATGCAGATTCCGGAAATTTTTATCACCTGGATCTTTAAGTATATATGCGAGCAGAATAGGACAATATACTGGGGAATAAATCTGTGTCAGTGCAAAGGAGAGACATGTATAACAGAATGCCCTCCATTACAGGCCATTACAGGCCAGTGTTTTAATATTAAAACTTTACTTGTGTCTAAGTTGTTGCCATCCCATATTGCTTCCTCATGCAGTGTGGTATGGTCTGGAATATGTGTATCTTATTTTTGGAGGGAAGCAATACAGTCCAGTGAACAGGGCACTGTTCCTGCATATGCAAAGCTAACCCCTGCTTGAATTAACCCTTGTAATCATATAGCAATCCACACGATAACAAGCAGATAAATATATGGAACATGCAATATCCATAAAATATTTCACTGCAGGTGCTATGCTTCTACATTCATTCCAAAGAAGATACCAAGCTGTGCTCTGACAGAGCTGTTAATGTAGGCAACGTAAGTGTTCTGAATAACATATATCCTAGCTCCTGAATGATCTCCTGCAGTGTGTGGACACACCATTCAGAATGCCACTAACCATTGTGCCAGATAAAATTCCATAAAGGGAATACAAATATCCAAGAGGACATTTGCTGGGGCTCTTCCTAAATCTAGATTCTATGCTGAATTGCTCACTTTTAGCTTTGGCGTGAACTTGTCTGCAGAAATATACTTAAGACAGAACGTATGTTCTATTTGTATGATGATTAATCACAGGGAGTCAAATCCTGCAGCCCATTGGAGCTAGATCCTGCCACACTTATTTGTACTGAATTCAGTGAAAAGAAAAGGATTACTTGTGGCACCTTAGAGACTAACAAATTTATTAGAGCATAAACTTTCGTGAGCTACAGCTCACTTAATCGGATGCATTTGGTGGAAAATACAGAGGGGAGATTGATATACACACACAGAGAACATGAAACAATGGGTTTATCATACACATGTTGTTTCATGTTCTCTGTGTGTGTATATCAATCTCCCCTCTGTATTTTCCACCAAATGCATCCGATGAAGTGAGCTGTAGCTCACGAAAGCTTATGCTCTAATAAATTTGTTAGTCTCTAAGGTGCCACAAGTACTCCTTTTTCTTTTTGTGAATACAGACTAACACGGCTGCTACTCTGAAACCTGAATTCATGAGACTACTTATGGAATAAGGTACTACTTAGCATGAATAAACGTGGCAAAATCTGGCTCACTGGAGTCATTAAAATATAACTGCACTTCTTAGTTAAGGTGAAGTATTACATTCCTGAGAGCCCATGGAACTAATCATGTGAATCACAGAAGATTAGAGTTGGAAGAGACCTCAGGAGATCATCTACTCCAATCCCCTGCTCAAAGCAGGACCAACCCCAACTAAATCATCCCAGCTAGGGCTTTGTCAAGCTGGGACTTAAAAACCTCTAAGGATGGAGATTCCACCACCTCCCTAGGTGTAGAATCTGTGGAAACACTCACTGCAGTATGAGACCTTGCCCTGTAATTATTGCCTCCAAGGCAAAAATGGGTGTAAAATGCTACCAAATTAGAACAGCAGCATCTTACATTCACTCTGCACCAGTGTAAATGATGACATAATGAGCAGAGAAATGGACAGACAAGCCTTGGAGTTCAGACTGAAATGGACCAAGTTATTGTACAAAATGGCTGAGAAATATATACACACAGCCATCTGGGTGTACATAAAGACGAGTAGTGAGGCAATCATAAATGACCATGTTTTAAGAGCACAAATTAACATTTTTCTTTCAAAACTTGTTTGCATGTTTTTAGAGCTTCCTTCCTTCTTTTTTTTTTTTTTGATTTATTACAGAATATCCATTTTATATATTTAGCAGACAGGTTTTCTGCTGCTGTAAATCAGCACAGTGCTATTGACACTAATGGAGCGATGGAGATTTACACCAGCTAAGGCTCTAGCTCTTACAATAGTTTTAAATAGTATCTTCTTCTGTATCTTTCCCTTCACATCTCTTCTAGTAACTGAGAAGTCCATGTGGTGAAGAGGAAAACTAGAGTGGATCTTAAACAGGATAATTTATGCTGCTAGAAAAAAATCTTTTTTTAATTTGGACCTAAAATAACATTTGCATGGAAATGTCATAGCCATCTTGATGCCATTTCTGAAGATTTGCTGTGGAACATAGAAAGAAACCCACTAATATTCAAAACTCCAGTGATGTTGCACATTAAAAAATTATACGCACTGATCAATAAAGTGTGAAAGGACTGATGAAACACACTGTATTTTTCTGGGACAGTAATTTTGCTCCATGAATTATTTATAAGGACTGTGAAGTAGAAACAAAAGAAATATGAACACAAGGCTTACCTTATCACTCATAATCTTGCAAACAGCTGCAAAGAAGCTATAATCATTTGCTACATGCTGGGATATCAAAGAACAATGTAATATTGCGACACGTAAAAATGTATTATAATATATTAAAGAAATTAGTCCATGGTGAGTTAATAAGTATAGGCTGTAAGATCCTTTTCTTAGAGAGAGTTATCATTTTTGCTGACAAAATGAGTTTCTTCAAAGCTGTCTTGCCTTGTCATCAAGGACCAAGTAAAAAGTGAAATGGAAAAGATTGACTTTGCAGTTGATTTCAGATTTGCAACAGGCAAAAAGATGTGCTACAAAATGACTTCCCAAACTTTTGTGAAGGGAATTACTATAGATTTTAGACTTATCGCTGCCATGATAGTGGCAGTTCTTTTTAGAAAGAATGTTAGTTTAGCAGTACTTAGGTTTGGTTAATATTTTCAAAAATATTTTAATTAAAAAATTGCATACAGTAGGATATAATCACTAGTTATTTTATATTGTGTTCATACATTTTTGCATCATAAATTCCCTTATCACATGTTCCCCAAAAGAGAATGGAGGGTGCGGGAAAAAAGAAATCCCTTAGTTACATATTTGTTTTCTGAGCATGCCTTTCCTAACTAAACTAAAGCCTTCCCGTACATATGGCTGTGCCTTGTGTCTGCCTCAACAAGAACTGTAGGAACTCATGTTTCCTGTTCAGAAGCTTGTGACATTCCTTCATATGTTACCAATTCTGTATTTTTTTCATTTAGACAGTGTCTCACAATATTGTCAGATATTAGCAATGCTATTTTAATCCAGAAGGTGCTAGTTATCACACTGACACTAAGTATGGAGAGGTCTGGTGAACACTGCTGACATTTGTCTCATTACCTTAGGCTCCCGATTGTTGTGTCCCACCATCAGCTCTCATCTTATCTTAGGTTGTAAGCTCTTGCAAGCAGATATTTTCTTTTGTTATGGCTTTGTGAAGCACCTAGTACAATGACATGCTGATCCCTGAGCGGGGCTTCTGGGTGGCCTAGATTCTAGACCCTTGCACTGGGACTCAAACCATCTGGGTTCCATTCTTAGCTCTGCCACTGGCTTGCCAGGTGATCTTGGGCAAGTCAATTTACCTCCATGTCTGTTTCTCCATCTGTAAAATGGGAATAATGGCACTGACCTCCTTTGTAAAGTACTTTGAGCTTTGCTGACTTAACGTGCAATATAAGAGCTAGGACTAATAATAATATTTTTATTTGTGTGTGTACAGATACTTCTTGTAGCACTGACCACTGAATTATCTTTGCACCTCATCAACATTAATGCATTTATTCTCAACAGCCCTGCAAACTATGGAAGTTTTATCCTCGTTGTAAAAATAGGAGCTGAGTCAGAGATATTAAGTGATTTTAGGTCACGCAAGAATTTTGTAGCACTGGGAATTGAACACAGACCTCCTGAATTCCCATTTAATGGCATAAGCAGAGGACCATCTTTCTATAATTTCTAATGAATTTCATAAGTATAGCTTCTCATTTTGAAACATGTGTAGTACATTTCCACTTCCATTTTGGCACCTATAGCATAAACTACAGTTTCTCAAATCCTGCTGAAGTATCTGAAGTGCTTGAGTAGATTACTTTAGAATTCTGTGACTTTGTAGTGGCATCTTTCACAACGGCACAATTATTTTCCCAATTTTATGTGCCAATTTCTCCTTGTGTTCACTTCTCTCACAAGATGAGTTGACCTGTAATAAAGAAAGTGTATAGCTCAGTGGTTAAAAGGCCAGTGTGATCACCAGCTGGAGGTTTCCTTAGAGGAACATCATTCTTAAGCACAAATGAGAAATATATTTATTTGCAAACTTCTATACTCAAAGGGAAACAGAACAGAGCAGCTCTAAAAATCATGAACATTGTGTGTCCTTTCTTCTAAAAAATCTTTTTTTCACTGAATTTTTGAAACATTAAAAAATTGGAAGCTTTTTTCATGAACATTTCTCCTTTTGTGCCCCACCCCCAAAAAAATCAAAATTCTTTTTTTTTCTCAAACTAGTTTTAAAACAGAATTTTGTGTAACCCACACAGTGTGGGTCAAAACTACATCAACTTTCCTAGATGTGACAGAACTTATAGGGACTACAGTTTTGCACTCAGGTGTGGAGACCTCTTACTGACAAAGTCAGAAAACGCATTTTCTGTTTTTTCAAGATTCTTTTTTCTACTATTTGCCTAGATATGGGGTTGTGCATTTCAGAAAATATCTTAGTGAAGGATTCATGGACCAAACAACTTTTCATGTCATAGTGAAGATACTGGAGGGTAGTGAATTGAAACTGTATCTCTGTATAAAACAGTGTTGAAAATGAGATTTTTTTTCCCTTGAAAATAGCACCATTTCCTTTCAATATAAAACTCTTTCAACATCCGCTCCCTTTGCCGACAGCACCTTTCAACATGAAACCTATGAAGAAGCTCTCCTCCTCTGATGTGACTTCTGACAAACTCTACCTCTTATCTATATGTCTGAATCTTCATATGAAGAAAATAAAACCCTGGGCCCAACCACGCATTTCTTACACACCCAAAACTTTCAACATCTCTTGACTTCTGGTCATAGATTGTCAGAATAGCCTTAAGTTTTATAGGTTGGTATTTTTAGGTAAGGAAAAACAGAGATAGTATATCTCTAATGCAGTATTTTCAGTGCAGTGCTAAGCCATTCAATATTTTTGTCATTTGGGGATATTTTTAATAGATTTTTTTGTTATGTTCCCCACTCTTTTGTGAAAATTTCAATGGCTTAGTCTCACTTATGCTGGACAGAATGAGAATAAAATGCTAGCGAGCAAAACTGAAGTACAGGAATCAGTATCAGTATGATTTTTCCACTATATAAAATCCTGTAAGCTTTGTTTCTTTGTGCGAACATAAACCAGTATCCATGGATAGATAAACACACACCTAGGTATAATTAGTATAGGAAAAAAATATGTGTTTTACATGGTAACACTAATATTAATGAATAAACATGATCTCTCACTGATATTTGTAGCAGCTTATGAGATCTTTTAATAGAAAACTCTCTAGAAATCTAAGGTATTTTCTATTATTTAAAAGGGAGCTATATATCTTTTACAAAAGCACATGGTATAAGAAGAAAACATATAGTACCGATTCATCTCCCATGAGTGTAGCAATGATCTCAAAATCACTTAGTGTACTAATTTCTTCAGACAAGGGAAAAATCATTAAAGAATTAAGAAAGAAAACATGACCCTGTGATGTTCCAATATAATGTCTCATTTTGCTTTTTGCCTTATTAAAATTCTTCTTAAATAAGTTGCATTTAAATGAGATTATTTTTCTTTTAGTTGTATTCCTTAACTCTGCTAAATAGCCTACTCCTGATGTTGGGTATACATGTGCATTTAAGTCTACTACATTGCACAGGTAGAATAGAGCAGAACTTGGCTATGTGTTCTCATACATTAAGATTTTTCACAAGTACACAGCACTCATATTTCCCCTTGAAGCCAATAGGAACTGAAGATGTTCAGCACTTCTGATAACTGGACCCCAAATAATAAGTGATGGGCTATGTCTGCAGCAGGTAGATCTAGCTCCATAGTTCAGGCCCCCACAGTTCACAAGTATTTGGATCTGTAGCTGGGATTCAGGTCCATCTCTATAAACAACAAAACTGTAGAGCAGTGTTTGCTCAGCACAGGCTCTATCTCTATGCACAGAGCAGAGATTTGTCATTGTCATACATAGTCATACAGTATCCCACAAAGTCAATATATGTACCTTACCATAAAGGAAAGGAAGAAAAAACATAAATTATCTTAACTGAAAGCTAGATACACTAGAAACATATTTCACTTTCCTTGCATTGCAGCTTCACCGCCATCATATCTTTAACTGCATAAGAAAAGGGAAGAATAAGGGGGGAAATATTGGGCCAAATTCAGTCCCAGAAAAAGCAGTCACACTTTCCACTGCAGTCAGTTGGAGGAGCACTCATTTATTTCAGAAGCAAAATTGGTCTCCTGATCAAAAGTTCTCTTATGCATGTCTACATGCATAGCTGGCCTGTGCCAGCTGACTCAGGTCATGGGGCTTGGGCTAAGTGGCTGTTTAACTACAGTGTAGATGTTCGGGCTCACACTGGAGCCCAGGCTCTAAAACCCTGCAAGGTGGAAGGGTACCAATGCTCAGGCTCAAATGTGCACACTACAATTAAACAGCCCCTTAGACCTAGGCTCATCTTGCACAGGCCAGCCACACGTGTCTAATTATAGTGTAGACATACCCTGAGAGGAAGGATGGTCACCTGGTTAGATCACTGACCTAAAATTCTGGAAACCGACATTCAATTCCCTGCTTTGCAGCAGAGTTCTTGGGCACCACAGTTGGTCTCCCTTTGCCTCTGTTCCTTATCTGTAAAATGGAATAAAAACACTTTTTCTGCCTCACTGGTGTGTTGTGAGGATAAATACCTTAGTTTCAAACACTTTGCAATCTTTAATGTAATGACTGCCATCTAAGTACCAGAGTGAGAGAGTTTATTGCAGTTTCGTCGTGCTGCAGGCACGCTGATAGCAAAGTCCTGTGTACAAAGCAATACTTGAGAACACAATGATTGAAGTCTTAGTCGTACCTGAGAGAGACCTCCATCTCATGAAAAATACTCTGTTTAGAGACAACTCCCTGCTTATATATTATATACACTGTGCATTTTGTCTTCTGCCTTACTTTTAGGACACTTACATGACAAAAGGAGGACTCTGCTTTTCCGAGTTCAGTCTGCTGTTTGTAGATTTTGCTGGTGGTTGTGAAAATTATCATGATTATGGTGAAACAGAAGATTATGCTTATTCCTCAAATGAGATCATAATAAGATTAAAACTTAAAAGCAAGCATATCTCCCTTGCAATAAAGGCAAAAAGTGATCATGAGATACTGCACAGGAAGATTTTTTTTTTCTAAATACGTCAAAAAGATTTTCAGAGTTCTCCAGGATAAATCTATAGTTTGTTACCACATAGTTATAAGGATATACATGAGCACCTAGCCATTAGGCAGCATGGAGGAAAACAGAAGGGTGCTCTCTTCAAACAGGAGGATCCAGTGGTGGACTGCACACAGGGGTAAATTGGCTATGCAGAGGAAACGTGGCATTCCACCATCACCATTTTAGCACTTTCATAGTGTCACACCCTAATGGCCCCCCCCTCCTTCTCTAGGGAAGGCAGATCAGCACTGTATATTGCTAACGCTGTTGCAAGCATTGCAAAGCATTTTGGGGAGGGTCAGAGGTGTATAAGTGGGGAGTGGAAGTTTCCTTTGCAGGTACGAAAGGCTGGGGGGGGAGGAGAGAAAGAAAAAAAGCAAAGAAAGGGTTTATTCAACACTGCAGCTAGCAAGCTCAGTTCGAAAATAAAAAGCTAATTCCAGCCCAAGGCCAGCTGCTACCTGCCAAGCCAGAAAAGGGGGAAGTCCAAACCTCCTCCCACAACCAGCCATAAAAAAGAAAAGTTGTTAAACAAAATGCAGGGGCCAGGAAAAGAAGTAAAATGGCAAAGGCCAGCCAGGAACAAACAAAACTGTCTCACAGCCCTAAAACGGGTGTTTTGGAAAAGGGAAAAAGACCACAAAAAGCCGGTTTGAACTGGCACAAAAAGCACCAGAAACAAAGGTTGTAAAATAAAACACCCCCAAAGGAGCCTTAAAATCCTTTAAAAGCTGAAGCAACTCGGAAAGCACAGCAGATCCTTGGATGGCCTGGGCCCAGGACAGCACTCCCGTCCACCTTCCCCCTCCCCTTCTTCTGATGTTACACACAGACTTGGCCAGTCTGGGTCGTGCATGTGTGAGTATGAAAGTGGGTTAGGGCTTGGGGCATTAACGCTTTCTTTCTTCCCGTAAGTAACATGGGAGTGTTCCGAGCACACTCTGCTGGTATTTTATTATTTTATTAATAAAGCTTTAAAGTGTAGATGCTTGGTCTCGTCATCTCCTCCCCAAAAAGATCCTGTGGCCCCAGCCTGATCAACTGTGGCTCCAGGCAGATTGGGAACAAAAATCTGTCACAATAGCCTCTACCTAAGAGCTCATTTCTACATATCTGAGTGATGAATAACCAGGAGGGGTTGGAGGAATGGTTATTCTACACAGCATGTTCCATGGAGGTCATGGTTTGCATGACATTTGCATCATATATTATTTTTGTTTTCCTTTATAATAACTCTTCCTTTCCATGGCTTTATCAGACTGTAGGAGCATGGTAAGGAGACTAACAAGCCAATGACTGCACGGCACCTACATGAGCCTTGTATGCTTTGCTGGAAGGGGGCAGCATTGATTCAACAGGAGATCCTTTGAAGCCCTGTGATTAAATGAGCCTTCACTGGGATTTCCTATGGATTTCACACAAGTCGTTCCATATGCACTGTCCCTTTTACTCCTCTACCTTACCACCAATCCTGAAGAGATAATTGAGTGGACTAAAAACAGCACATCTCTAGAGAGCAGCTGTTTGAACTGTGAAGGAGAGCATCTGACAAAAAGTACGTAGGAAAAAAGATGCAGCAGTTTGTTTTTGTCAGGCCTGTGTTTGTTAGAAAATTTGATCTGACCACGCTGGGGCATAATGGATACAGAGTGAATTCACTGCATGATAGAAAGCAAGTGTAGCTCTTGTACCTCAGCATACCCATACAGCCTGATGTACCCCAATAACATAATCTATTATACTTCAACAGCAAGGTTTTGTGTTTTGGTTTGGTTTTTTTAATAAACCTCATAATTTATTGTGTGTTCTCTAAATTTCACTGGAGTCTTGTCACAGCCCTTTTAAGGGGCTTATTTTCTAATACAACTCAAGGAAAAGGAGAGAAAAAACATAACATGAAAAGTTATCCATATCACACATTACAGCCTGTTCTCCCAAGTGCTATGCAGGTTCTTCTAGTTGGCCAATCAAATATGAGTTGGAATAGAATAACATCATGCTACCCTTGCTTTTCTGGTTATTGCCATTCAGGACTGTCAATGTGCAGGAAAATTCCTAAACCATATCATTGCAATACAAGCTGTCAGTCTTCTAAAATAGACACTCTGGATGCCTTCTCCTTCGTCCATATCAACTCTTGAATAGCGTGAAGAGCAGCTAATACATAAACTACAGACCATGCATTGTGTTACACACTGCAGCAAAATGAGTTCCATGATATTTCAGTCTCACATCATATGAACACACCAAGAAGATTTCCAAAACATTGAATCAGAAAGGACAACTGATGAGAAATGTATTGCCAAAGACAAGGTGGGGGGAGAAGTCCACCCCTAAATTAAACTAGAAATTGAAAGAACAGGAAAAGTATACTGTTCAAAGAAGCCACTGGAAAACAGTGCTGCTACATGTGTGGAACATACCGATTTTAAGAAGCGAAGGTTTCATGGTGATTAAATAGTCTGATCTGCATAACACAGGTCATACCATTTCACAGTTATTTCGGTGTAAAGTCCAATAATTAATAATTTGAGGTAGAGCATATCTTTAAAAAAACACACACACAAAAAACACCTCCAGTGTTGATTTAAAGATTTCAAGTGATGGAGAATCCGCCTAATAACTTAGAAAAAATTTAAAGTTTAAAGTTAGTTTTCATATGTACCACCTGGTCTATACCTGGTATTCGAATGCAGAACCTCTTTCAGTGTAACAAGGAGTCATAATCCCACACCAGCAGTCCACCATCCAGGGTCATAGAACAGGGTGGTAGGAAAAGTCCCACTTTTTAAAAATATATATAGCGTTCTTATTCTCCAACACAATTCAGTGCACTTGAGACATAAATGCAGTCTTTAACTGAAATACAGTGATGTATCCTTTACTTTTCTACCTCCCCCTATAAACGTTCTGCAGCATTATATCCTACACAGTATTTTGTGTCTTCTATTTCCCTACTATTTTTTACAGAATATTGTGAGATTTGATTATTACAGGCCAGTTACTTCTAAAAAATGAGTAATGCTTCCACTGGGTACTGCTAAAATGCACAGAGGCATATTTTAATTGTCTATGAATATTCAAAACCTCATTATTGTTACAGTTCTATAATTATCCTATTCCCCTGACAAAAACATGCAGCACACAATAAAAGAGGCAATCCATTAAAAAGTGTTGACATCCACGTTCAACAGTTTTCTGGCTTTTATACTAACTAGTAGGCTGTTTATCTTAGGCTATTAAAATAATTTCTAGGAGACACTTTGGTTCCAAATTTAGAATAGCCTCTTCCTGTGAAAATACAGTGTGTTTAGTTAGTATTGTAAGCATTCTTTCATGTTGGATGTACAGAGTATTCCAGATAACCAGCAGTGTCAGTAAAGACCCAATCTTGCAATGAGCTCTGTGCAAGCAGTTGTATAGAGGCCCATTGCAGTCAACGGAATTCTGCATGGGCAGAAAGGTCTGCCAGTGTAGAATATATCACATCCTCAGAGTCTGAGACACTAAAGAAAACTCACAACTACACAATAAAAGAGAGATAGGGTGTGTGTGTGCATTTTTCAGATCCCCTCTGTGCCTGATCTGCAAAGGATTTGAGCTTGTTACAGCCCCAGATAGCTTTGTTTTTTTAGCTCAGGCTGTAGCATCTCATGATTTTAGCTTTGGAGGTCCCTGTTTCAATCCCATCTGTGCCAGCTAAGATGGTTATCACATGTGCACCATGAAGTTCACAGGCTGGCCTTTGATCTTCTTTCATGGGAGGAATCTTCAGTTTTGTAAACCAGGAAGACTGAAACTAGGATCAATTTCTCCTTTCTAAGAAAATTACCTTAGATACATGACGCACAGTGTATACTCTATGTTGGGATAGTGTGATCACTCCCCTTAATTTCTTTTACTTGGTGCTTTATTCAGGCATTTGCAGAAGCAGCTGCTGAAAGCAACAGAACAGTAACGATATTTACCAAAGTTTGGAAAACTACCTTAATTAGCATCTTGAGCAAATCCCTGTGGTTGCTTTTGAAACCATGGAAGTTTCAAATAGGCTTTTGCAACAGAAAATGAAGCTTTAAAACTTCAAAGATGGTCATGGGGGGTTGCTTCTAAAAGCAATTTGGTCATCCAGGACTTCAGCTGTGAGGAATGTGTGCAGAATTTAATGACTCTCAGTCTGCAAGGTCCTAGGAGAGCAGCAGTGATGCCACGCTGTTCAGCTTAAGTTACAAAACAGCATCATTGTTCTGGACACGGAGTACAGAATCAGGGGATTTCGCTGCATCCTGTACAAAGGGCATTGGTAGCAGAACGTAATCTGTCCTTCTATTATATGCTCTGTAAATAGTGCTTTTTGAAAAGGTTTCTCTGGGTGCTTACTTATGGAAAGTTTGCTGGGGTCATCTTTTTCCGTTGTCTCTGTGATCTCAAAAAAAATAAATGTATTATAGCACAGATTTGTCTGAATCATTTGAGCATGTTTTTCATTTTAGCACATTATTGTAAAGGAAAAGTACTAATGGTATCATGCTATCTTATTATAATCCATCCTGCACTCTTTGTAGGCTATATCTTGATAAAGATTTATTTACACTGCATGCTAAGAATAAGTCATTTATTTTTCTTTCTGGCTACCATTGTTGAGGTTGTTTCTGCACAAGGAGATTGTTGGAGATTTCTTTAAGTAATGCCAAATAAACTAAAGTATAAGAGAGAGAATGACCAATGCAGAACAGACATGACATAGCAGAATGTGGAAAGGAAGACATTTCTCTGTGCAGAAATGACTGAATTATTCTGTTCTGTTCTGAGTTTGCCCATGCTAAGGAATTGATTGGCAGTGGTTGATATGTGACCAGGTTGTTGCTAAATTATTCTGTGAATTACTGCTATTCACAGACACAAACAACCCTATCCAGTTGGTTCTCAAAAGTCTATAGCCTAAAACAAGGAAGGAAAACAGAAAACATGAAACGCCTGTCAGCTATAGTACAAGTAATTGCAGCAAAAAAAAAAAAATCTGGGAGATTACGAATAATGACAGCTGCTACTCAATGCTATCTAATTGTTGACTGAAGCTATGCCCAGTAGGCAAACTGTATATAAACTAATTATAACCTATAACTACAGCACAGAATTTGCTGTTGCTAAGAAAATCTAAATGAGAAACTTTAGTGTGCACTTGTTGCATATATACATGTATATACGTGCATGTATACTTCAAAATTCAAGGTGTCCTGGATTTATGTTTTAGCATATACAGAGGCTGCTATTATAAAGGCAACATTTGCCCATATGTACAATACAGTTAACCATACACTTACCTTTAAATTGCAACCATTAGAATATTAATAATGCAAATATAAAATAGAGATCCATAAAAGTTAAGGTACTCAACCTCTGTGAACTTATTGTAATATTAAAAGCTATTTTATAGTGGCTCCTTTAGTTCTCTGCAAGGGTTATTGCCATGAAGCATGTGTCAGTCATTTCTGGAAATGCCTACTTCAGAACTCAGCACTTTGAAGGGATTTGGGAAACAGGGAAGAGAGTTGGGGGAGAATATTGTCTTCAGATAAGTGAACTGAAAACTCCGGCATTTTGGAGGACTGCCAGATTACTAAATCTGCTAACTTCTAACAAGAATATAGAAAAGGCCAGTTACAAGAAGAATGCACCTCTTACCACCTGAAACCTTTTCTTGAGCTGGCGAAGTCCTCATGATAAACTTTTTGGCTGATAATTTTTAGGTTTCTGGGGAAAAAATTAAAAATTTTCAAAGACAGTAAGCACTTGCCATGAAAACTTTTGTGATGTAGAAAACTGAATTTTCCATCAGAAAGAGGTTTTGGTTCGAAAATTTCAACTAGTTCATGTCATTTGGTAGTTAGGAAGCTGTGGGGACGGACAATAGTGCATGAAGCAGTAAGCTCAGGACTTGATTTTTTTTTTTTTAAATTACTGAAGACTAGATTTTCAGATGCTCAACACCCACAATTGGGGCCATCTTCTGGAAGAGCTCAGCCCCCATTTAGACGTCTAAATAACGGCCCTATTTACAAAAGTACTGGAAACTCAGCACTTCCCACTGTGACACTGATGGCCAGATTTTCAAAAGAACCCAAAGTACCCAGTGTGCTGATCTCTTTTGAAAATCTGGAAACTTATTTTGATGCCTAAGTGGAAACTGAGTTTTCTTGAAAAACTGGCCTTCTACTAACTGCTTTGGTAAGAATGAGTGTGAATTCATTTCTCTTTATTGCAGGCCAGAAACTTTCTCTCTTCCTCAGTGAGTCATTGAATTACTTCATGCTGGTATAAAAGCCTGTCTTCTGTCCTAGGGAGTGAGACAGTATCATAGAAGTCTTCCTTTCTTGTAAAAAGATATTTAAAGCCTGTATGGGGCAGCCTGCTCTTCAGTGCAGAAAGAGGCTGTTTGAGGAGAGGAGAGTCAACATAAATACAGGTTTCAGAGTAGCAGCCGTGTTAGTCTGTATTCGCAAAAAGAAAAGGAGTACTTGTGGCACCTTAGAGACTAACAAATTTATTAGAGCATAAGCTTTCGTGAGCTACAGCTCACTTCATCGGATGCATAAATACAGTTCCCTAGTGCTCTGTTACTACAGTGACAATCAAAAGGTTGGTCTTTAACACACAGTATTATCTAAAATAATGCTGGTATTTTGAATAGTAAGTGACTCCGATACCATTGTGTGGTGACTGGTTGGGAATGTTGATTTTGATGGTAATGGCTGTACACAACCCAGAGAAAGTTTGAACATGAGAAACATATTATTAAAGTTAGTGCTGTATAAAGAAGGCAACCTTTATTTCTATTTTATATATTTTATTTATATAAATATTTATATATTTTATTTATATATATTTGTTTTCTTTTGGAAAAGCACAGCTAGCTGAAGCTGGAAATCCCAGCAGCTACAGCTTCCTGTTTGGGCAATCTTGCAGCTATCAGCATGGGGGGAGTGATTCTTCATCCTGACAAAGTTCTCATATGCCACTGCAGCAGGAAAAGGAGCTGCAAAAGTACCTTTGCAACCAAGGGAAAGCTCATTGATGAAGGCAAGGCGTAAGGCAGCCCTAAGCTGCCCTCTTCCGGCTCCCCCCACAATCCCCAGTGTAGACAGCATTACAGGTGCAGGAAGGGATGTAATGAGGTGGAAAGGGACAGGTCTGTAGCAGAGCATGGAGATTCTGGAGTAACTCTAGATTGTGGAGTCGCCTGTTAACAGGCCAGGCAACGATGCTGTAACTTAGAGCAGCCCCCTGGGCTACCTGAATTATGTTCGAGGCCATTTTTGGTCTCCAAACAGTCCAGGATCCTGAGGGCACAAAGGTGGCCTAAAGCCAATTTTGGCAACCTCCTCAGCCCTCTGGTCTGGACTTGTGTGTACACAAACTCACCTGGTTTATTTTGTTCTTTGAGTGTGTTATTTTGACCTCAGCTAGTAACACTCTGGGACACACAACTTGATGGCTATATTCTTTGAGGCTGTTCTTGTTGCTATCAGAGGCGATATTGTTCACAGCCTGTTTGTAGCAAGAGAATATTAATTTTGTGATGGGGTTATTACGCTTCACTAATGGGATAATGCGGAGATGTCTGGTTTGTCTACAGAACTTATGAAGCTTCAAATAATATTCACTAAGGAATAAAAATAGGAATGCTAGCCTGCAAAGGTGGGAGAAAAGCGTAATTAGTATTAGATATCTGCAGGCACTTACTCACAATACATACTGTAGCCACACAAGGCAAAATGTAGTTACAGCACAAGGTGCAACATAAGTTAAGATTCATCAAAGCATGTAACGTTAAAAGGAAGTGCTACAGAGTGCAGATATTAGGACTCACTCAGTAAAAGGAGGTAGTTCTGCTCCCATTGAAGCAAAGCAAACTGCATGTATTATACCACCAGAAGCGTTAAATTTAAAATGAGCTGACATGGTTCAGTGGATAGGGACATTGGACTAAGGCTCCGGGGACTTGGGTTCTGAGCTTGGCTCTCTCATTAGCTCATTATGTGACCTTGGGCAGAGAGCTTGGCTCTCTCATTAGCTCATTATGTGACCTGTTGTTCTTTCTAGCTTGACTGTAAGCTCTCTGATTATATGTGCTTTGTATACTGGGGCATAAGAAATAGTGCAATACAAATAAATAAAAACAACTATTCCAGGCAGCCCCCAGATCTGCATACCTGTAATCTCAGACACAAAAGCATACCTGACATCAGTGGCAGCATTTCCAGGAGTACCATCTTGGATGGGGCTTTTAGTAAACCAGAGAAGCCAGCTGTATATGCAGCACCCCCATTATGTGACACAGGTATAATGCCCTGGGGATATTCCCTCCAAATTGCTGACCAGTTCATTGGAACAAAAAATGAAGTTACTGCCCTCCCCCGCTTCCCTGAGAATCCATCCCATGCTTTACACAGAGTGAAGTGCATTCTGGGACAAGGCTTTGGGAGTTTGAGGCCTTTCCATGGGAGACTTGAACATATGTTGAATACAAGTTCTTAGTGAGTGATGAGTGACCACTCATACTTGGGTAAAGTCTGCCCCTGAAGAGGAACCTCTGGTAGCAGAACCACTGCTGCACAAGAGAATGGCATGGTTGAGGGGCTTTGCAAATGTTTCAAATAAGGAGTCCCTGCAGCTGTGGAGATCCTCTTGTGCACATGACCACTTGGCTGAGGTGGCGTCAAATCTGCTGTGGAAGCAGAGTTCCTCTCCACTCCCAGGACCTTCAGAGGCCGCTAAGACAAATGGCTGCCTTAGGCAACACTTCAGTGTGCCATGCCCGCATGCCACTCAAATTTAATCTCTCCCCAGTCCCACCATTATGATGCCTCCTTCATCAAGTTGCAATGCCACTCAGGTTTGGCCCAGCCACCCTTCCTCGTGCCTTGATTTAAGAAGGTCCTTGAAAGTGGGCACACAAAAGCAGGCATTGCAACACCTACTTGTATCTTTGGGCCATCTCTAGAATTAATACATCCATAATGACACTTGTACTGATAATTACATTCTCTGTTATTTAGCTGCTAACTTTCCCTTTTATAAGGTAATAAATCTCATTAAAAGCTCCTTAAGCAATCAATTGATTCATTAACTAGTAATAAATGATTTTAACTGCAAATTAAATACCAATCTGAAACACCTATTTAAAGTGCTTACCAATGTGATTTATATTTCTGTGCTGTTTGAAACTCCTAGGTTTGGTTTAAAAATAACTATAGAAGCATATCCATAGAGTTGTTCCTACCACACTGTGGCTTTCACTTTTATAGGTAAAACACATCTGAGCAGAAGCCATGATCCTCTTTCCTAAGCAAAAAAACCAAAATCCATGTTCCAGGTAGTGGAGTTGCCTGTCATTGGAAACCAGTGTGTTCAAGCCTCCTGCAAGTCAAGATGGCTGGACTAAATCATGGTCCCATGAATGACAGTGACATATGGACTGCATTGGAAGTAGGAGTCTAGTGTTTAAAAGAGTAAGCTGCTGATCCTCAACTGTACAGGGCAACTTGGGAGTGACCACTACATACTGTCCAGTCCCCCAGTGTAAGGTAAGCAGTCTGAAAGCTTCTCTATGTCTGCCAACAGCCCCAACGAGGACTTTGCCAGCCAGAGTTTATGGGAAGCCCTGGTTATGTCCCCTTTTCACTGACCAAATCCCTTATAAATACCATGAAGAAGGTGGTAGTGTAGGAGCCACCTTGCCATCTGAAGGCCAAGAGAAGATATCTCTGTACTAGGAAGCGGCAAAGAGTCCTATGGCACCTTATAGACTAACAGTAGACTATAACTATAGTCTGTTAGTCTATAAGGTGCCACAGGACTCTTTGCCGCTTTTACAGATCCAGATTAACATGGCTACCCCTCTGATAGTCTGTACTAGGAAACCGTTTAATGCAGTTCTAACACATGGATGAATCTAAGCCTAGCGCTGTATTCTTGGCCAGAAGGAGATGGGTGTTGGTTCTGACTGCTACTGTTAGTGAGGGATTCTAGCGAGAGGGGGAAGGTTGATTAATTTGTATTATTTATGTATTGTTTGGATTTGATCTGGAAGAATTAAGAAGTGTTTGTTATTTAATATATTAAAAGATTTGCAAGGGGACCCAGCCCCAAAGTGTTGGGTGGATGCTCTTTTTTATCGTTTGAAAAAATCCAAAGAAATAAATATGCTCTCGGACTGATATAAAAGAGACAGGATTTAATTGGAGCAAAGTGGAAGGTAGCTCTTTATTTTGGCTGCTGGATATAGATTGAGACACATTAGTTGCTCCCATAGCTTTTTAACTCTGAGACTGAATAATAATACTGAATAATCTGTATGGGCTGCTGTCATCATGCACTAGGGCTATGACATTGGAGTTCTTATGGAATCTGAGTGCTAGGATTCAGGCCAACCTGAATTAAACCTAAACGGCATGATATTGATATTTTTGGTGCGCTTTTTTTGGTTTGGTTGTTTTGGTTTGGTTTTTTTGCCTTAAGTAGTAATTTGGCATGCTGAAAGCTCTAGGCTACTCGCAGTATTTTGCACATTCTGAGAAAGGAAACTGCAAAAAGATTATATTTTTCTTTATCGTTTTTGGTTTTGTTTCTACAATTCAATCCTTGTAGCACTAAACAAACAAAACGCTAAAGCTATAAACATATAAATACAACCTATGTTCCCCTACTACAGAGGATCTACAACAGACAGTCATAGAAAGGGTTAATAATTCATGCAAAAAGGCACTTCTAAAAGGCTAGCAAGGTTTGAATTAGATCTACTGGAGTACTATTCACACAAAGTCAAAGACCTGGATCCACAAAGATATTTAGGCACCTAACCCCCAGATTTGGGCCACCTGTGTTTGGGCACTACTGCGATCCACAAAACTGCTGCTTGCCTGCTGCTTAACGCCATAGGTGCCTAAGCTAACCTGGCGCCTACATTTTTCAGAGTAAAAGTTCCCTCGAAGCCTCTGTTGCTTTTCTCTGCACATACTCACTGCTGCCTCACTCTAGGCATCTAGACACCTGTCTTCCCCATGCCTTCCCCTACCTTCCTTTAGACCCAAAGCAATCCACAAACTGGAGGAAGACAGGTGTTTCTCCACCAAACTTGCATGTGCGGCCCAATCCAGTAGGTGTGCTCAGAGGCTGCTTATCTCCACACAAGACAGGCATAGGAGACCCTGACCCGACCCTTATAACTTTTATCCCTGTGGTTTAGTACTCACTTGGGTTATGGGAGTCCCTCTATTCAAGTCCACCCTCTGCCTAATGAGGAGAAGGGATTTGAACAGGGACCTGCCACTTCTCAGGTGAGTGCTGTAACCACTGGGCTATAGGATATTCCAATGTGGGCCTCCCTCAATCTTTCCTATTTAAATTGTTCCACTTCAACGAATAATTGAATAATGCTAATTGGGCCAGAGAGAGTGAGAATCATTATAAAGGTTACAATAAAGATCCTCCTTCCCCTGGCTATTGTGTGGATTTAGGCAGCCTCGGAGCGCACACACTGGATTGGGCCCTGCATGCAAGAGAAGCAGAGGAGTGCCTATCTTCCCCTGCTACATAGGCACCTGGCTCCATCAGCAGGGTTGGCCTTAAGACACGTCCATCTCATGGACATCTCCCATTGGGTAGCATAGGCAGGTTGACACTGGTTGACATGGACACATTGTGCCTGTGAATACACAGGACAGGATTTCTTCATCCAAAAAACCACAAGTTAATAACATAAAGGACTTCCTTTTCGATTTGTTGTTACTTTCCTGCAGCTTAGATGCAGGTACAAAGTATTGCTACATAACCATGATGCAGATAGATGCTGTCAGGTTCCCAGTTCATGAATTATCTGAATTAGTTTGGATGGTTTTAGCACATCTGGAGCATTTAGCATTTCCTCTGAATGTTTCACATTAATACACAGACCATGTTAATGCATTAATTAGCTTTGCTTAAACTCTCTTAATAAGGTTCAATTGCTACTGGTATTTAAAAGTCCATTTGAAAAATAGAAAGAGAATGGCTATTTAGAGCAGCAGAAAGTGAATTTTCTCTTCATTGTTAACAAAGAATTGCTCTTATTCTGTTTTAATGCTTGTCACTAAATTAAGTTAGATGCATTAAAGCAGGTTTTAACAACATCAATGCTGCCAAATTGTCTCATGGGCATTTGGTGTACTTTAAAATGATAGCTATTACCTTTTGAGTTTAAAGGGTGTTTTGTTCCTGCTTTGGGAGGGAGTGGGCTTCTTATCTCTGAGGTTTTATTCCTTTGCTCTGGTTACATTATACATACATCTGTACACACACCCTGAAGGCTTCATGTCATGGTCTCCATCCATCCTTTCAACTGACATCAGTATAAGCACGAAAACTATTGAGTAGACTGTTCCATGTACAGGGCCTGAATTTTAGTTCTGCAAAGGGCTCTTTACACTATACTAGCAATATAAAGAGGGCAAAAATAGACTCCTGAGAATTCCTGTCCAGTATTGAGTAGGACGAAGGTTCTACACCACTCCTGCTCTTAGCCCTTGGTGGATAGGTTGTTCCTGGGGTGGAAAGTATGAGCCAGGAGTTGGGAGGGACCACGATCAGTGCATAGTGACTCCTAATATTCCATGCTTCCCAGAACCCATACAGGACTATGGGAAAGACAACAGTAACTACAGCTGCTATAACTTACCGTGGGCCCTGTGCCTATGGAGAGTGCGAAGATCACTAACATCACTGGTTTTTGTGTCCTTCTCATTCATGTTCCTGCACCAAGCACAGGAACAGAGGAATTGAGCATGGTCTTGAGGGAACTTCTCCAGCTGATTGCAGAGTAACATGAGTCAGACAGAAGGTTGTGTAAGCTAAAGTGGCAGGAAAGCCAGGATTTGGGGGACTGAGGGTGAGAGAAGAAAAGCGTGTGTGGCGGGGGAGGGGGGGAATGAGAGGATTGTCCAAGCTTTGAGACACCACAAAATGTTCAGGGTCTAGTCTAACTTGGTAAAAGGCAGAGATCATTTTCCTTGCCTGTTGCTTTGATCAAGTCACCCCTCTCTTTGCATCTCTCCACTGACTCCACCTTCTCTATTGCATAAAACAAAATTATTTGTCTTTGCTTTCAAGGCCCTTCATGGTCTATCCCTTCTGCCCCTCCCCCCCCCCCGCCCTCCCCGCCCATTTCTCATTCACTGTTGAGATGTCAGCTGCTGTCTGTGATCAGCTAGGGATGCTAGCCTCTACGCGCCACTTGCTTATTTAGAAATTTAAGACCTTCATGCTTTTTCTCCCATGCTGCTCCCTTAGACGTCTGCAAAACTAACTCACAATCCTCCTTTAAAACTCTCCTTCGCTGTGAGGCCTACAAAAAGCTTGACAATGGTTAGGCTACTGGAGTGCTGAAACTACTGCCTATCGTGCTGACCAATATTGTCTCATTGTTTCCTTGAACTCCTCTGTCAGTTTCTATTATACTTAGACTGTAAGCTCTCTGGGGTGGGGACTGGCTTTTTGTTTTGTGTTAGTACAATGGAGCCCTACCCTGTAATAAGTAAGAGCAAGAAAAATCAGAATTAGGTCTGTTATTCCCCAGAATGTACTGGGGTTCTGTTGGCTGTATGGGAGCTACACAATTCAGTCCTGCTTTTCTTATTCGTTGACTGCTATGGCGCTAGTCCTCTGTGAGTAATGTTAACAGGATTTGACAGAATGAGTCAAATCACCATTATTAATGATGAATTCCCTTGCATTTCTCTCATTATGACTGTAATGTTCTGCATTCTTTTTTATATACGGCTATTTTTGCATTTACATATAGTGCCAGTGCATTTTACAATAAAGTGTTTTGCCATTTTTTATTTATTGGATGTTGTATTTGTTATACAATATTAGTCCCTTCTGACGACTATTAGTCATTTGTGTTTTCATCAATTTGAATTATTCCACTTACATCACATAATCAATTTCTAGTCTATAGCTCAAAGAGGTTATATTCCATTCTGGAAAGACTCCCTGCAACAATACAAAGCTTCTGAAGGCTAGAAATGCAGTTTGTTACCAAGCTCATACTTTTCAGTATATTAGCTATTCTACACCAAATTTCTGTGCACAAACTAATGAACTTGTTCACCTCCATTTATACAAAACAGTCAACTTTAATTGCCAAAACAAAGTAATGATGAGCTCTACAGCAGGACTAAAGAGGGAGCTGTTGACTAAAGATGGCTTGAATATATCCCAGAGAATAAGACGCTCTCAGTACTGGGAGTAAATCCACTAGATATGTTGCAGCTATCAATGATGTTATTGTACATGGTGAAATAATGAATTATTTTATAACACTACTAGCTCTACAATGAATATTTGAGTTGCTTTTAAGGGTTGGGGCACGTTGATTGTTTGGTTTTTGTTTTGCAAAGTCATGCTCAAACAGGGCAAAATATTATTTTGATTTATGACTGGCTTAAATTAGTTAGCTCTGTTTAGCATATATATTGGTGAGAAAAATGTGATCTGTACAAATGTTATAGAATTAATAGTAAAGTAACAACATTGTAGGGAACAATTGATTATTAAGGCCCTAAAATAGACAAAAAAATCCCACAATGTAATGAGCAAAATCACCGATAATGTTTTTTTGTAATGATTCACAAACATAATGGTGGACTTTGAGTGGAAAAATCCCTGAAAACCCATGTGTAAAAAAGATAAAAAATACTGACATTTTGAGGGTATGGCACTTTCTAACCCCCACACATCCCCTATAGATGGTTATAATGATATACATATGCTGACCTATGATGTTAAAATAGAAAAATGAAGAATAGCTAAATAGTAAGATTGAGAACTTTGTTATGCTTTAATATTTCCTAATTATGAATTGTGAATGAGCTTAGACAAGGTAACTTATGCCAAGACCTCTGCCTACCTTGCTGGCATGAATGTTTTGCCAATTCTTCTCCTCTTACATAGATTTGCTTAAATAATGTTAATGCTGACAGGGTAAAGGTAATACACTGCATTGGAAGGCTTTAGGTAAAAGGGAAAGGTAATTAGTATAATATACAAACCTGTAATGAAAAAAGTTTCCTTTTATCAGTGAAAACTCAGGACTGGGTGACATGAAAAAGAGAATGATCTGAAAATTGTACTAACAGCAAAAGTTGTGTAAATTGAAACTTGCACATGAGTCTTGTGTGGGTTATGCAGAATACAATGTAATGCATGAAGTGAGCTGTAGCTCACGAAAGCTTATGCTCTAATAAATTTGTTAGTCTCTAAGGTGCCACAAGTACTCATTTTCTTTTTGTGAATACAGACTAACACGGTTGCTACTCTGAAAGAACACAATGCTTAATCCTGACTGGAGGAAGCTAATGAGTACACAATGTGGAAATGTATCAGAAGCCAAGTGAATAAGGCCCAGATCGGAGAACTACTAGGCCAGAAACCGAACGATCAGACCAGGGATCAGAGGTGGCGATGACCATCTTGAAGTACAGGAAAACTTCCCAATACCCCAGAAATAGGCCCCAATCTATTCCATCATATTTGTTTATCATCTGGCATATATATATGTCCAGAAACTATAAGTGACATTTTATAAATAAAGGAAAACTTGATTAAACCTAAAGTGGGTGGACTTGTGACAGTTTCCCACCTTACATTCCCAACAACAGCCTAAACTTTATGGCATATTCCCTTTGATGCAGTCATATCTCCCATTTACATCTGTGCAACCACAATGATGACAATTATTGGATTTGAAAAAAGATATGTATGAAAATGCAGAGAGTTACTGGAGTATAAGACAAACACTGATAAATTAGGGGTTAAACATGTTACCACTATTAAGTCAGTACTTCGCAAAGCTCCATTAAGATTGGGAAGAATTTGGAGGTATTGTTTTGGCCACCAGAGGGAGTTCACATTGTTCTAAGAACACATTGACAAAACAGGGAGGATCATTTGGGAAAGCAAGTTGAGTAAAAAAATAATTCAAAGGGTAAAAGAGAGAGCATATTCCCTATTTCATACCCAAAATTATGCATCCACACAACGTTTCATAAAAATCAGATGGAAATCACTGTATTTTCATTAAAAAGTGTGTGATAATGAGTATTACTACCAATTCATTTACATATATCCATAAACACAGCAGGTATTTACCTGATTCTTTAAATGAATTTAATGTAAGGTTCTGATCCTGCAAAGACTAGTGCATGTTCAGCTTTATGGCCCATTCTTTAGCTGTATAAATTTGCATAGTTCCACTGGCTTCAGTGGAGCTATGCTGTAAGCTGTGGGGGGCAGTGACTGTCATTTTGTTTTGTTTGTACAGTGCCAAGCACATAGGAGCCCCGGTCATGGCCTAGGACCCCAAGCAGTATAATAATACAAATAATAATATGCTAAATTACACCAGGTCTTATGACTTTGGGGTCCCGATCCTGCAAACTTGCATGTTCTTAACTTTATTCATGTGAGTAGTCCCGCTGAGTTTTTAATGGGATTTCTCACAAGTGTAATGACAATCTCATGCATAAGTGTTTGCAGGATTAAGGGCCAAGGTGTTTTCCTGTGTAGACGATATAACGTTGTTTTATAGGTCAATTTTGTCTATAAGGTGGGTAGAAAGCTGGCTAGATTGTCGGGCTCAACGGGTAGTGATCAATGGCTCCATGTCTAGTTGGCAGCCGGTGTCAAGTGGGGGGCCCCAGGGGTCGGTCCTGGGGCCCGTTTTGTTCAATATCTTCATAAATGATCTGGAGGATGGTGTGGATTGCACTCTCAGCAAATTTGCGGATGATACTAAACTGGGAGGAGTGGTAGATACGCTGGAGGGGAGGGATAGAATACAGAAGGACCTAGACAAATTGGAAGATTGGGCCAAAAGAAATCTAATGAGGTTCAATAAGGATAAGTGCAGGGTCCTGCACTTAGGATGGAAGAATCCAATGCACCGCTACAGACTAGGGACCGAATGGCTCGGCAGCAGTTCTGCGGAAAAGGACCTAGGGGTGACAGTGGACGAGAAGCTGGATATGAGTCAGCAGTGTGCCCTTGTTGCCAAGAAGGCCAATGGCATTTTGGGATGTATAAGTAGGGGCATAGCGAGCAGATCGAGGGACGTGATCGTTCCCCTCTATTCGACACTGGTGAGGCCTCATCTGGAGTACTGTGTCCAGTTTTGGGCCCCACACTACAAGAAGGATGTGGATAAATTGGAAAGAGTACAGCGAAGGGCAACAAAAATGATTAGGGGTCTAGAGCACATGACTTATGAGGAGAGGCTGAGGGAGCTGGGATTGTTTAGTCTGCAGAAGAGAAGAATGAGGGGGGATTTGATAGCTGCTTTCAACTACCTGAAAGGGGGTTTCAAAGAGGATGGCTCTAGACTGTTCTCAATGGTAGCAGATGACAGAACAAGGAGTAATGGTCTCAAGTTGCAATGGGGGAGGTTTAGATTGGATATTAGGAAAAACTTTTTCACTAAGAGGGTGGTGAAACACTGGAATGCGTTACCTAGGGAGGTGGTAGAATCTCCTTCCTTAGAGGTTTTTAAGGTCAGGCTTGACAAAGCCCTGGCTAGTATGATTTAACTGGGACTTGGTCCTGCTTTGAGCAGGGGGTTGGACTAGATGACCTTCTGGGGTCCCTTCCAACCCTGATATTCTATGATTCTATGATTCTATGATTCTATGTTTTAAGTCAACCCTTCAGTGGAAGGCTTTTGCTGGAATTTTAGCCGTCAATGGGTATAAGCTTGGGGCATGTGTGTGTATTTTGATGAGAGATAAATAGGAGGGAGAAATGCATGAACAGTGTGTTGTGAGATAAAAGTTATAATTTGCATGACTTTACTCATGCAAGGATTACTCATGAATGTGGGTTAATTAAAATTGTTATGCCACGTTACACCATAATATATTCTGTATAAGTCATGTATTTAACAGAAAAGCTATCTTAGAAATATTTTGAAGAGTTTATGAAAAACCATTGCTCTGCACAACTCAATACACAAACACTTATGGGTGTATTAATAAAAGATAAGTCCTTTGTACCCAGAAATATCAAGTTTTCCAAAGATCAAAAGATCCTCCTCAAAATTATATTAAAGTAACTAATATTAGGATATGGGGATTTCATGAGGTATCTCAGGAGAAGGAGGTTTCTAATTTAATATCTGCTTTTTTGAACTCTGCCCTCTCTTCAGATATTAATGATATTTTGGATACAAGATAAAAATTCACTAATATAAGCATGCCAGATCAAGGGTATTCTTTCTTTCAATCTAATTGTCATTTTTTGACTCACTTTTGGATTGGAAAAGAATTTACAAACAGTATAAAGAAGAAAGGGATTACTTTAAGTAATGATTGCAAGATCCATATCTTTCCTGATCCTTCTAAGGCTACAGAGACTAGAAGACAAAAAGTACTACTACTGAAAAATCTTATTGTTTTAGGGTTTTCTCCATCACATTTGTATCCCACCAAGCTAATCCTGGGTAAAGACAATTAAAAATACCTATTCTTCCATTATGATGACTGTAAAGATTTTCCTGATCCCTAAAAGAGTAGTAAAGAGACTCCTTCTGAAGATCTTGAAAACAACTCCAGAGATTTCGAATTCTTTAGCACCATTTTTATGTCCTGAAGGGCTTACTGTGTTCCACTGTTCAGTCAAATGTTAGTTCATTTTAAGTGAGAATCATATCCTCAGTCCAGTCCCTTAACACCCAGGAAAGGACCAGGGCAGCATAAAAGGGGCCTAAAAGCTTCAATTCGAGTCAGGGAAAGCAGGCACTGTCGGGACAGCCATAAGACCTCCTTTTGAGGACTCTCTTGCAAGCACCAGCACAGGTGTGCTGGGGCAAGACTGTGAGTGGGAGAGGTATGTCAGTACACAGTACAGCAGAGAATCCAAACAGCTGTGAGAGGCTGTCGTATCTTAGACCGGTTCTCAGAGCTGCCTAAGGGCTTGTCTTGACTATGGGGCTAGGTCAACTTAAATTACGATACTTCAGCTACATGAATAACGTAGCTGGAATCGACGTAGCATAGGTTGACTTACCACAGTGTCTTCACTGTGCTGCATCAATGGGAGATGCTCTCCGGTCAACTTATCTTACTCTTCTCGGAGAGCTGGAGTACCGCGGTCGACCGCAGAGAGCTCTGCCATCGATTTAGCGCTAAATCGATCCCTGCTGCATCGATTGCAGCAGCATCAATCTCCCCATAGTAAAGACCAGCCCTAAATTACAATGAGGGCCTCACCAGCCTTCAGAATCAGGAGGGAGCAAAGGTGGCCTAAAGCCACAATAGCCCCGGCTTCTTCCTCCAGGCTGAGAATGTTTCATCCTTTGTGTTTAAAATGTTATTCATGATTAAGAGTCAAATTGATAGCACCCTTGCTTATTTTGTGTAATACTGTACTCATCAGACCAGTGGCACTGGCTGCAGGGACATGATGGCCGCCACTTCCCGCAACTCGCATTGGCTGGGAACGGCAAACCGCAGCCACTCGGAGCTGCAGAGAGCTGTGCAAATGTAAACAAACTGTCTGGTGGCCCACCAGCAGATTACCCAGATGGTCTGCGTGTGGCCCATGGGCCGCAGGTTGTTCACTATTGCTCTAATTTCTAGCCACTCTGGCTTATGAGATCACCCCTAGAATTGTCACTGAGCCGATTGTCTGTGCTGAGTATTGGGACAGTATAAATTAGGGGAAATTATATACTGCATTTCGGAGAGAAAGGAGGACATATATTAAGCTTTTTAAAAAATAATATATTGTGGCTGTCTGAAACTTCCAAGAGGTTTCAAATGTCAGTAATAGTCCTAGCAGAGACAGATTAATGAATAGGTTGAATTGTCAATAATTGTGAATATCCTGACCATCCTGACTACTGATAAAACATTCCTTGCATATTAGAGCATTATTCATCTTTATGTACATATGCATTAAAGACAAACAAATACATAGAGAGGTTACATAATTTCTGAAATGCCTATGACTCAAAATCATCATCATCATCAGAGGGTTTTACTGAAAACATTCAAAACTATAGGTTCTCTCAGCTGAGAGCTTGTATTCCAAGTAGAAACTCCCAAAGAACTATCTAGAGGATGGGAATTCTGGCAGATTATAAACCACTTATATCTTAAATTAATAAAGTAACACTCCAATATTAACTTTCCTTTAAATTCTTAGTCAATATTCATCTTGCTAAACTATCAAAAGGGACTGAAAAGGAATTAGTGACACAATAGGTCAAAGCCATCATGCCTCATGGTTTGAAATTTTAGTCATAATATTGATCGATGGTAAGGTAACATATTGCAATTGTCTCTTTTCATGACGCACATGCTTACTACATGAAAAATCAATGTGAATAATGTGTCCTTTTTGAACTGTCTATTTGATACAAAATTACTGATTAGTTCTCCTTCTAGAGTAGGATATTCTGAAGTCTTAGATAGATCATTTATTTGTGACAAATTTGTCAGGGTTAGAAATGGCCAGTGTCCTGGCACAATTGCTGTGTGCAAAGCAGCTCATTTGTTCTGTCTCTGAGATAATAACTAAAACCCCTTTAAAATGGTTAAAACTATTGTTCAAATAAGGTGTTAGTGCTATTGACAGCATCAAAGGACAGAGAAATGTTAAACAGTTCTCTTCAAAATGGTTATTTGGACCAGCCAGCATGAAATGATATTATACAATAACAGTGGTACATGACTTTTAACTCTATCACATTTTAATAACTATGTGCTCTTCTGTAGGCTATTCAGTAGAATGTAGGACATTCACATTTACAGGACTGATCTCATGTTTCAGAGTAGCAGCCGTGTTAGTCTGTATTCGCAAAAAGAAAAGGAGTACTTGTGGCACCTTAGAGACTAACAAATTTATTAGAGCATAAGCTTTCGTGAGCTACAGCTCACTTCATCTGATCTCATTATACCATGAAAGCTGTGGTGGAAAGAGGTTAAGTGTCTCTCCTATAGCAGCAGACAGAATATGTGCCAGGATTAGAGCTTGGGAGTTCCTGTCTCCCAACCTTATCCTGAGGCCAAATGCTCATTCATTGTCCTTGATTTTCACATCAAGATTTTTTTAATGTTTTTATTTTCTGTGACAGATATTATCAGTGTGAAACATATAACAGATACAAAGAATAGCAGCCCTGGGTGTCAAGCATATGTACTTCTCCAGAATCATTACCTCAAAATCTTCAAGGAGAAAAAATACCCCTTTTTCTTCCCAGTTCTCCATCAACCTTCCTTATCCCACAACAAAACTTCCCTGTGACACCCCTCACTATAGCATCCCTGCTTTTCTCTTTTGACAATTTAATCAACCTGCTGGGGAAAAATTGCCACCTGAGGCTCCACCCCTTGTTTGGACCCTCTGGGTAGGTCCATAATCTGCTGGCTTAGTAGTGTTTCTCCTGTTGCCAAGCAGGGCTCATTTGAATGTAGAGAAGACAACAGACACTATGGGCTCCTAAAATTCCAGTGCATTACTCAGACTATCCCTTTGTACTTTACATAGTAGGCTTTTACTAAATCTCATTCATTTCAACAATCTAAAATCTTATCTACACAATAGACTTTTTTCTAAATACATTTGAATTCTGCCTCTTCACCCTTTGATTATAATATGCCTTTTCAACTGATGCTATATTTTGAAGGCATTTAAGCCAATCTCAAGGAGAGAGGAGAGCTTTACACTGCGAGGCTACCCTCTGACAAACTGATGATGATGGGCAAAATTCAAGACCTTAAATACCACTCATGACCTATTATGTTGTGCATAGGCCTTGTGCTACTCTTCTGCACAGGGGTGAATTTCACTCCGTGAATATGTAGCAGCTGCAATTACACTGCCATGTGGGTGAGTCTGGTAATTTACATTCCTCTTATGGAGTTTTAACAAGTTGGAATATAACAGTGAAATGATGTCTTGATGTTAAAATGTTCATGCGGGGTACATTTGGGTTAGTGGTAGCTAATTATAGATGTACCATAGATACATGTGAATGAGCTATTCAACTGAATTTTGCATTAGTATTTTAGTCCACATTGAAAGTTTGCTCTTAACTCTGACACTAAGTAAGCAAAATGGCTGAATAAATTATCGCAACACATGCTGCTGTGAAGAAAATATGTCCTGGTTGATACAAGCCCTGGTTGCTGTCATTTGGGCCTTATTGCTATAGTAAAATATACTGAAAGTTCTCTGTATTATTCAGCACCCACATGGCATAGGATTATGCTCAATAAATAACTAACACGTATATGTAAGTAAGCAAACTATATCCCGTTGAGACTGTTACAGTGTGCACAACAACATTAGTGCTAACGAGCAGAGTCAAGTTAGCCCACAATACTAAGAAACCACTCCAAACAACATTAGACATTTGACTTAAAGCCACAAAAGCTACTATATTTATCATTAAATAGGCAGGTTGCATAATACACTCACCTTTTGTCCCATGAGACCTGTTTAAAATATGGCTTAGATAACATGGAAATTGATGTAATGGTCCCTGGCATAGTATAAAACCACTATCCAATCTGCCACAACTAGGCATGATTATAACTCTCTGAAGAGAAGTTTGTGGCTGCAGTCCTATGGCACTGTGAAGTAAAGATGTGCGGTCAGACTGGTGCAATGTCTGCTTTGCAGTTGAGGCTACCTTCTGCTGTGAGAACCAGACAGCAGACTTTGGAATCTGCACATGCTGCAAGTGTAGAGAAGAGATGGCTACTTGCTCAGGATACAAGGACAAGTATATGAGGGCTGGGAACATTCATGTCTTCTGCACTTAGGAATCACAAGGATTGCATGAGGCTGATGACTGTTGCAGCAATAATCTTCCCAAAGGAAACAGGAAAGAGGGAAGTGGGTGAAGTAAGCGCAGATGTCAAATGCCACACTATTTAAAAGGGTGTTGCAACAGCTGTGATTCCCCATTCACTCCTCAGAGCTCTGGAAGCAACGGCTGATCTACGCTAGCAGACGATGTAGTCCAATGCCTCTACTTGTTTCCCTTAGTGTGATGTGCCTCTTCATGGCCTGTGAAAGAAAGAGTGCTTGGGAATACGGGCCTTCTGTATGATTTAATTATTTTAAATGGCTTATATCTTGAGAGGTTCTAAAGTAACTTTTCTCTATCATGCTGAGAACTTTCAAAGATAAGTTGTTTGATTTATGGATTAGTTCCTAAATATAAAGATAACTAAATTGCCTTGTCTTGCAAGAAGAATGGTGACATCTGGTCATAAGATGTTCAAATTTATTTTTTAATTTTGCTGATGGATGAATGTTGAGTGGCTGGTTGTTGCTAGATCTTTTCAAAGAGCTATTTGTATAGGATTGTGAGCTGAACTTTCATAAACTAGTGATAATGTCACTTCAAGGTGTTTTTACCCAAGGGCATGTGTCAGCTTCCTCAGACAAGGTCTTGTGTTTTGTATTTTTGATATTTTTGGGGATCACAGATTTAGTCTCTGTGATGTGCAAACATCAAATACTTTTAAAGTTGTTGGCTTAAGCAAGAATTTTCCAAGCTGACTCTACCTAAGGATGACCTAATTTGAACCTGACTGGACCAAGTTGAATGGCTTTGTCCAAAGGGCTTGGAGGGGACCTGTGTTTGCTCCACACTTGCACAGAAAGGTTTAATGCAGATTAAGAAGGGGCCTAATTAACCCAACAACCCACAGCTGAGGAGAATCAAGTGGCTGAGTAATCTCCTGACTAAGTGAGGGAGCCCAGCTGAGGAGGAACAAGCTGGGGTAGATTTATAAAGGAAGGAAATTTGGCAGCTGAGGGGGCTGTTAAGAATAGACTATAGTCATTCCATGGGAGGAGAGTATGGTGAAGCTGGCAGACCTAAGGAAGAAAGAAAGAAAGAAGGGAGAGCCAGAAGGTAAGGAAAGAAGGAAAGGGCTCCGGGAAATACTGCAAGGTCTGGAGTGGAACAGACCTTGACTGCGGACTAGAGGGTTCCTGAGCCAGAACCTAGAGAAGAGGGGCAGGCCTGGATTCCACAACCAGCCACTGGAGAAGTGGCATTGGCGGGGCAGTGAATAGGAAAACTGCCTGAGCCTGTGTGTGGGAAGAGACTTTCCAGTCCTGGGAGGGACCATTTGGTGACCTGGCCGGAGGACCAAGTCACAAAGAGGCAGCAACAACTCCTGAAGCAAGAAAGGGGCTGCAGACCAAGAGAAAGAGGCAGAGGATGGCATGCAACTGTGGGAAAGGCCATTGACCTCATGAGCTATCCCCCAGAGTGACCAGGAGGAGGTGCCATGCTAGCAGTGAGTGGACCAACCGTCACAGGGGTGCTCACACACATAGAAAACCAAGGGTAAGGCTGAGAAGCCTCACCTTTAGGTCAGCAAGCCACCTGAGGGAAAATTGAGGTTATAGAATCCTAAAGACTGATCAATTCTCTTGGGAAGAGGAAGTCACAATATCAATAAATAGGCTACACCAGCCTGTGACCGGTCTTTCCCTGCACCCAAAGAAAGCCCACAAGGAGAAGCAATGTGCTGGGAATACTATCTGGCTCCTTGACTGCAGTTCCACCTCCTACCCAATGAGAGTCCAGAAGACCGCAAGAACTGAAGAGTTCACCAAACACCCTCTTACATTAAGTACCATTTTCGTTCTTTCTGTTATTGTCTGTTGGAAGACATCCCAGCTTTTTATTCTTTAACTTAAAGCTTTGAAAGTGGCTGTGTGTATGAACACCTGTGAAATTCATGCAGGGAGAGCTCCAGAAAGAAAGTTCCTCTGATGTAGACTGCCTTAAAACGTAGTCTCACAAAGATACTCATTAAAGTAGCAGGCTGTGTTCACAATTTACAGCTTTAAGTTTCATAGGATTTGTAAAGTAAAAGTTGTCAAACTTCGATTTATCAGAGTGTTCTTTAAAGGCCTGCATTTATAACATCTTTTGAGAAGGAGGAAAGGGCTAGCCACTACCTAAGAACTTAAATCTAAGGAGGAATCCTTGTAATTAGATCTTAGATTGTGGCTCAGATATTAGATGGTTGATTTCACTATCAAAATATTTAACCAGCTTCAACTTATATATTTCATTAACCTGGTTGAAGCTCTTCAGTTTGGGTTTATAAGCATACAGCCACTTCCTAAGGCTTATAAGGACTTAGTAGTAGTTGAACATCAATTAATTACTAAAATTAGGTATCCTATCATATCATCTCCTCCATAAACTTATCAAGCTTTGTCTTAAAGCCAGATATGTCTTTTGCCCCACTGCTTCCCTTGGAAGGCTGTTCCAGAACTTCACTCCTCTTTTGGTTAGAAACCTTTGTCTAATTTCAAGTCTAAACTTCCTGATGGTTAGTTTATATCCATTTGTTCTTGTGTCCACATTGGTACTGAGTTTAAATAATTCTTCTCCCTCCATCATATTTATCCCTCTGATATATTTATAGAGAGCAATCATATCTCCTCTCAGCCTTCTTTTAGTTAGGCTAAACAAGCCAAGCTCCTTGAGTCTCCTTTTATAAGACAGGTTTTCCAATCCTCGGATCATCCTAGTAGCCCTTCTCTGTACCTGTTCCAGTTTGAATTCATCCTTCTTAAACATGGGAGACCAGAACTGCACACAATATTCCAGATGAGGTCTCACCAGTGCCTTGTGTAAAGGTACTAACACCTCCTTATCTCTACTGGAAATACCTTGCCTAATGCATCCCAAGACAGCATTAGCTTTTTTCATGGCCATATCACATTGGCGGCTCATAGTCATCCTGTGATCAACCAATACTCTGACATCCTTCTCCTCATGTTACTTCCAAGTAATGCGTCCCCAGTTTATAACAGAAATTCTTGTTGTTAATCCCTAAATGCATGACCTTGCACTTTTCACTATTAAATTTCATCCTATTACTTTTACTCCAGTTTACAAGGTCATCCAGATCTTCCTGTATGATATCCTGGTTCTTCTCTGTATTGGCAATACCTTCCAGCTTTGTGTCATCCATAAATTTTATTAGCACATTCCTGCTTTTTGTGTTTTCTTGATTGTTGTTCAGTGGTTTTAATAAAAAGTATAAAACTGATGGTCACATTTCTTTCATTAAGGAATGTGGGATCGCATTCAAGATTTGAGGAGATACCAGCTGCTCAACTTGAAAGCCTGACCATCTCATCCTAATTACCCTTTGGTTCTCATAGGTCCATGTATCCCTCACAGTCTGAATGCAGATTTCACACTTCCTTGATCTGCTACTATTATTATCCCAATTATTCAAAGGTTTCTGAGGGGCAACTATTAGCTTGTTCTTGGAATAGCAATGGGTTGGTTTAGGATACCTGTGGCAGACACACCATGTCCCCAAAACTTTATCGGGACTGCCTATGCCTGGCAACAAAATTTGAAAACAACCACAGAAGACCATCTGGGGAGAGCCCTACGTGGCAAGTTCCAGCCTACAGCAGAATTTTGTAGCCAAGTAGAACTAACTTATAAATAAATCAATTAAAGGCCGTATTTATATAGTAAAGACAGGCAAGCCCATCACTTTAGCAGAGTTAGTGGTCACAATTGTAATAAGGTGATGTTGATTTAGAAAGGGGATATTACCTCGAATATGAAATGTGATGGATAACATCTCTCTTTAATGCATTTTGTTATGTTATCAGCATTGGGCATTGGTAAATGCCAGCTATTGGTAAATGCATGTCCAATCATTTCTTATTGACACATGAGATTCTTTCTCAACCACTAATAACCATTAAACTATATAGCATTGCAACTGGAGTTAATCTGTACATAACAAATTCCATTCTCAGTGATTTATACCACACTCATAAGGTTGTCTCTGTTGAAATATGGCATTCAACTCTCTTCCTCCTCCACAGCCTATCGCAGGGAGGGGAAGATCTTGCAAACTACACACAAGAGATAGTTTTGACTGTTGTTTTTTTTTAAATAAAAATTCTTGATTCGTGTTCTTTCTCCCGCAAAGGATTCCCCAAAAGTATTTATTACAGCTTGAGGGATGCAGTAATTCTCACAGCCTGTCTGATACCAGCAAGCAAAAGAGGATCTGAATCAGATAAGTGTGTGAGATATAGCAAATGCATCTACCCTAAGCGCTCTTCTCCTTCCTGGGAAGTTATTTCAACCACTCCTCAGCTTGGTGCTTGGGTTTTTCATCTTGGTTTGTTGCCCTACTGCAACTTGAGAGAGAATGTATGTAGGACTGTGGAAGGGTATACATTTCTTCTGGAAAGGGTCCAAAAATAATTCAAACCCATTTAGTAAGTATCCATTTCATTTTCCTACTCAGTTAGAGGCTGTTTAAAAAGTTTTCTCTCAACTATTGTAAAGTCTGATTTTACATTAATATGCATATATGTCCTTTCATCCATTTAAGAATGTGATAAACAAGCTGTTTCCCACCAATGAAGAACTGAACACGGTTTGAAATACCACTTACTTGAAATTCATAAATCAATCCGACCATAACTTGGTTTTCCCCCTCTATTACTCAGAAAATGACAGACAGCTAATTCCACTGAGTGGAATTTTCTGTTCATTCATGTATTGTTCCATCTACATTTTGAGAGTTGTCTTTTTTCCATTTAAACAGTGCAGTTTAAAGTCAAAACAGCGCCTCTATTAATAAGACCTGCCTTGTTGTTAAAAATGACAGAACCCTGTTCCTATTTAAAATTACTGTTAATTCCTTATTTAATAAGAGACTATTTGCACGGTAATATATTCTCTTAGGGGGGCATGTCTACACTTGCCATTTAAAGCGGAAAAAGTCCCTTTTTTGCACAAAACTGTGAGAGTGTCTACACTTGCCAATGACTTTTTGCGGTGAAACTTAGAAGTTTCACCACAAAAAGAAAACTACCTCCATGAGAGGTGTACAGCTCTTACCGGTGATGTTTCTGAGATGATGTGCAAGTGAAGACACATTCCTCCTGTTTATACAGCTTTAGCCTCCGCAGGATATCCCACAGGGCCTAGCTGACCACTCTGGCCAGCAGCTCTGCTGCTCTGATGCCATGTAAACCGACATCCACTCCTCCCCCTGTAAAACCCCAGGAACTTTGAAACTCCTTCCTGTTTTCTTGGCAAGTGCTCACCTATCATCTGGCCAGGTGACAATGGCTGCTCCACAGAGCAAATGATCCCCTGCTTGGAGCAATGCAGAGCTACTGGAGCTGATCAGTGTTTGGGGAGAGGAAGCTGTGCAAGGATCCAGGATGCCCTGCGATCACCCCCCCACACACACATCCCACAAGACCCATCATCAAAATGGAGAGAGTTGCACTGTGAGATAGCTGCCCTAAAACGCTGGTCTCATCAGCGATGGAAGTGCTGCTAATGTAAACACTCTCTGATGCCTGAGGAATTAAGTGAGTACACAAACCAGTGTTTTACTTTCACCAGTTCCCTAGCATTGGTGAAACTTAACAGCGCAAAAACTCTGCAAGTGTAGACATATCCTTAAAGATAGGAAACAAAAGTGCTGTATAACTCCACAAAATTTATTTGAAAGTGTAACCCTCCTTTAATATACATATAGAGACACAGACATATATAAATACAAGGGAGAGTCAGAAAACTTGGGGCCAGATTCTGATGCCCTGACTCGCATTGAATAGCAACTTACTCCACAAATATCCTCATCAACCTCATTGTAATGTCCATGGATGAGATACCCTTACTCACACAGAGCAGTATCAGAACCCAGCTCACAGAGGGCTAGATTCTGATTGGTCCATGTACCCAATAAGGAAAAAAAAAATCCCCTCCTCCCCCCACACTTCCATCCAGTATCTTCTGCATCAAATACACCAGTGTGCAGGAGTAAAGCAGCACCTAGTTAATACTCTGCCCCTAACATGCACATAGTTGGAGCTTTGGCACAATTATCTGTGGCATAAATCCTGTGAAACCACCCAGTACACAGGGCTCATAGCATAGCCATAACCCTAAACTAAGGTGGACTGGATCATCTCAAATTTTATTAAGTGCTGTGACTTTCCAATAACTTGTGATTTTGGTTTCCATTTCTAACAGGGGAGCAGATTTCCAGGTGCCTGAAATTGTTTTAATGCAGAAAACATACTGTATCCAATTTCTTCTAACCTTCTAATAGAAAAAATAATCTTGTTATGTGCATGCAACAAAATAAACACAGATAAATATTCTTGATTCACTTTCTAATGTGGCAAGTAATAGTCCTTTGCTGTTGTGCAAAGTGGCACTTGCTTCTTTAACCTCCAGTTTCTGGTGCGATGTGTAATGGTTCATTCAGCTAATCACCTTACTCCATCCTAGAAATTGTCATGGCATGATTGGGAGCTGCAACTCCCATGTAACTGTAATATCGACAGACCCCCCCTACCCTCGGTCATCTCTGTCGGCAGGCAGGATTGAACCTGGGACCTCCAGAGCTTAGTATATAAGCCTCTACTGCATGAGCTAAAAGCCACATGGCCCTTAGCTAAGGCTGTAGCAGACTGGTTAATCTCTAAGTGGTCTCAGTGCCACTAGAGGGGACAGAGTACCACACCCACAAGGTGTGTGGGTTACATAAGCACCAAAGTTAAGATCAAATATATTTAAAACAAAGCTATAGTAGAAGTTACTTCCAGCAGATTCCTTCAGAGTTGTCTGTGCATGCCTATTACAGCTTCTGGCTACTTTGAATGAATACCTTGATATAAAAAGAAGCTCTCGGTCTTCCTTTCCTAAGCAGATTTGAAACTAAAATAGCAATCAGACTGAGTTATAATAAATCTGTCATTTGCATATGGCACCAAAAAAAAAAAAGAGAGAGATACATTTGGCCTTCCCAGCTACCTTGGACTATCTTATTCCCTCTGCAAATCATTCACCATTTCATTCCCAGATACACGAGAGAACCTACCTAAGGTAGACTTACAACATTAGTGCTAATTTCTGCAGTGTAACTTAGCAGTGTACATCTGCTGGTTCCATCTTTGACAGCTCACTGGGAGCAGAAAGAGAGAACTTTTCAAGCCACATCCTCCTCCTCCCCCCCTACACAGACTGTCTTACTTCCATAGCTCCTCTTGTTTACACTACTTCCCAGAGCACTATGGATTCTCTTTCTAAGAGAAGGAAGATCAACTAGAGCTGGTTGGAAAATAAGGGGTTTTCATGGAAAATTTTGGAAAAAAAATTTGGTTTTTTTGTTGAAAGTTTTTGAAGAAAAATTTGATTCTTCAATGACATAATTTGGCCCCCCAACATGGAATATCTCACTTCAAACTAGTACGGTGGTGCCTCATTGGAATTGTTGTTCAGCTTTCTTAAATTCCCATTCTTGTCTATAGACCTGTCTCTGTGCCTGGACTACATGTCCCACGATATATTGCCTTTTCCTATCATTGCAGGGATAGGAGGCATCAAGAGTTCCTGTCTGTGGCGCATCATGGAAGACTTAGTCTAGAAAGAGAGTCTGATTCAGGGACTCTCGCATAAAGCACCTGAACTACAACTTGCAAGAGGTACCACAGTGCATTTTGAATCACAATATTTTAGTTCTTCAACTGAAATTTCCCAGAGAAAGCAGACACTTCTCATGAAAAAAATTGTTTAATCAAAATTCTGTTTTATACTGAACATGGAAAAAATTTGACCAGCCTTAAAATTAACAACTATACCACTGAAGGAGGAGAAATATCCAGGGTTACAAGTGTTTTTGCATCACCTGTAATGTTAATAAAGGTTCCTTTTTTAAAGTATAAGACTTTTAAAGGGCCTAAGAATGTTTTTCACCAATCCAACAGCATGCATGCTACTCATCCAGGTGCAACTGAAATGATTGAGGGTAATTACATATGTGAAGGAGGGAAACACAGGGTAGAAGGAGGAGGAGATGTTTGTCTACCTATTGAACTGGGTAATTGGTAGGGTCTGAAATAAGGGTAAAATCTCCACTGGAGAAAAGTGTGGCAAGAAGCCTGGGGGAAAGACTGTAATGAAGATATTTGCAGATCTAGAGAGGCATGTGTTTTGGTGGCTGACTGTAGTGTGGGGTCTGCTGAGAATCTAGAAGGGGGGATGTGTACTTTGAAGAGGCATCTGTAGCTCACGAAACCTTATGCTCAAATAAATTTGTTAGTCTCTAAGGTGCCACAAGTCCTCCTTTTCTTTTTGCGAATACAGACTAACACGGCTGCTACTCTGAAACTCTTGTAGCTTGTCGCCCAGACACAGGGTCAGCATGATCCAGAGCCTCACGCAAGAGTGGCCAGATCTAATAGATTTACTGTAAATGTGCTAAGATCTTAAATTTAACAAGATCTCAGGTGTGTATAAATATATTACACGATTCCTTTGACAACTGGGCCAAAGAAAATATCCAGGCAAGAGGAATTGAAACATTGCTATTCCTATCCAGTGAAGCTCAATTATATCTCAGCATGCAACCCGTATTTCCTGGGACTCCTATTCAGATACTCACCGAGGTATTGAAAATACCCCAGGAGGACAGTATTTCCCTTACTTCACAAACGTTGTCTGCAAGAGGAATTATACCAAAAAGAGTTCTGTACTGAAAATAACCATGAGAAGCTTTATGCCCAACAGTAAATCCATTTTAAAGAGCTAAATTTTCAGCAGCATTACAATTCTGCACTAATGTATGCCCAACATTTGCGGGTGCATCCATTTGCGTCCAGAAATGTACCTTTGTGCATGTCATCTGCTCTTTTGAGTGCACAGATGTGGGGTTGGCACATGCTGGCAAGATGGTGCCTGGGAAGCACACAGATATACTCACCTCTTAGAATGCTCATCATTTTAACTGTTAGCATGCTTTGTTATACCAATGCAGAGGCCCTCATTAGATTATTCCCTTACTTTAATTGTGGGTGTTCATTTGGTTTCAAACTACCAGAACTGAAACAGCTATGAACTTGGAAGGGATGCGTTAGAAATACATGCCTAGGCTGACGCCTCCTTATCATCCCCCTACCTGCTCTGGCAGTGTAATGCTTCCTTCTGGCTTGACTTGGCTACAGTATAGATGAAAAGGAATTCACAGTTAGCTTTATATCTGTTTTCTAATGAGAGCTTTGTTTGAGTTTCTCTTCTGTCTGGGCAAATTAATGGATAGACTGCAGTGCAATATTTCCATCAAAGGATTCTGGGGACACCGTAAACAGAGACCACAGCTAACGTAACTTATGATTTTTCCAAAATGCAAAAAAGAATTCACTCCGTTGTTGCAGGTCATTTTTTGTTTTGTTTTTGTTTTAAAGTACAATACATGGATCCCAAACCATTTTTAAAATGTAAAAGTATTTTACAAAGCAAAACAATTATAGATTAATAAATGTTAAAATTATGACTATGCAGCTGCTATTGACTTTATGAAAACTCTGTTCCCTTTAGTAGTGGAACTACTAATTTCAGATCTGAAGGTCTTTGGTTTAAGTCTTTACACAGATTTCTTTCTCATAACATAATGTTTGTCCAAGTTCTTCCTCCATTCATCTAATCTGTTCACACTCAAAATATGAGCCTTCATGAATGTTTGCATTTTGTGCCCTGCAACTCTTACCTGACCCACATAAATTAGTCTCTCAGGGTTACTGATTACAAACATGCTATGAATTATTATTGAATTATCAGAGGAAACTATAGCAAGAGAAGTTCACATTAAATTGATTGGTAATTCAAGAATGATGGCTATTCAAGAGGGCCATTAGCAACTGGGAGCATAGAAATCCTTAAATATTGTTAGGTTATCAATTTTGCTGTGTTTACGTCATATCTAGAAATGAATTAATTCCTTTGGTGCTTGATGTTATATATTTTTATTGTGTAAAACACCAGGAAGGGTACATAGAGTAGGAGTTTATGGAAGAATTCAAATCAAAAGTGTAAAACATATTTGTTCTTATTTATGTTTAATAATTGTTATCTCACCTGCTGGGAGCTATAAGCTCCCCCAATACAGCTAAGAACACATGATTTCTGCTTGGAAGGGCTAATAACGTAATTTAAGATGGGATGCATTGACGACAGAGCAAAACAGTATGGGAAAAATTGAAGATGGAAGAATGAAAGCACCGTAGGTAAGATTACATGGATAGAGCCTCATCCAAACCCACTGAAATCAATGGGAGTATTTTCCACTGACTTCAATAGGCTTTGGATCAGGACTAATTCACCAAAGGCTAATGCACAGCTGCATTAGAAAAGAAGTTTGTGTTGCTTTTTATAAGAACTAAAATAGATATGTCTAACTTGGAGAACTAATTGTAGGCATTGCACAAGTGGGTCTTTAAAGGGATTTGAATGAAGTAGGAAGGGTTTACAAAGGAATACAGGAAAATGCTATTAATATTAATAATACAATATTAACATACTTTTTGCAGTTCTAAAGAAGTATTCAGAAAGATTTTTAATGAGTCTAGGTGGCAAAATGCATATGCAGTTACACATTTAACTTGCACACACAACCACTATGCTTAAGCATGTAAAATGGGTGACTCAATATGCACATAGCTAGATCTGGCAATTTCCATACCCACGTGGCCAATTTGTGTAATTGGTACAGTGGTAATTAAGCAAACTAATTAGAAACCATATTTTACTCTTAAACTCTTTAAATATCTGGCCCATTTGTATTACTAATGTCCTGCAAGGATATTACATACAGTAATTGCATACAGTAACTCCTCACTTACCATTGTAGTTACATTCCTGAAAAATGCGACTTTAAGTGAAATGATGTTAAGCGAATTCAATTTCCCCATAAGAATTAATGTAAATAGCGGGGGTTAGGTGCCAGAGAATTTTTTTTTTGCCAGACAAAAGACTATATTTTATACACACACACACACACACAAAGTTTTAAACAAACAATTTAATACTGTACACAGCGATGATGATTGTGAAGCTTGGTTGAGGTGATGAAGTCAGAGGGTGGGATATTTCCCAGAGGATGCCTTACTGCTAAATGATGAACTAGCAATTGGCTGAGCCCTCAAGGTTTTACTCATTGTTATTAATGTAGCCTCACACTCTAGAAGGCAGCACGAATGGAGGGAGGGGAGACAGCATGTCAGACAAAGACAGAGACAAACTGTGTGTGCGTGTGTGTGTGTGTGTGTATGTGTGTGTGTGTGTGTGTGTGTGAGAGAGAGAGAGAGAGAGAGAGAGAGAGAGAGAGAGAGAGATGCACATTTCCTCTTTAAGTACGCTGTCCCCACTCTTAAGTACACTGCCTTGTTAAATGACAGGTTTCAGAGTAGCAGCCGTGTTAGTCTGTATTCGCAAAAAGAAAAGGAGTACTTGTGGCACCTTAGAGACTAACAAATTTATTAGAGCATAAGCTTTCGTGAGCTACAGCTCACTTCATCCGATGAATGCATCCGATGAAGTGAGCTGTAGCTCACGAAAGCTTATGCTCTAATAAATTTGTTAGTCTCTAAGGTGCCACAAGTACTCCTTTTCTTTTTGCCTTGTTAAGTTAATCAGCAAGCTGAGATGGCAGCTGCTGCCAGGAAGCTCCCTCCATCCTGAGCCGTGTCGTGTGTCTCCCCCCCCCAACTCTATGGAAATGGGGTAAGGGGTGCAGGAGCAGGGGGGAGGGGGACACCCTGACATTAGTCCCTCTCCCTCCCCCCATCAAGCAGGAGGCTCGGGGAGCAGCTCCAAAGCAGAGGACAGGAGCAGCACACGGCAGTGGGGGGACGGACAGCTGAACTGCCGGCAATTGATAATTTGCTGGGCGGCTGCTGCAGAGGGAACTTAGGGGAGTGGGGAGCTGGTAGGGGAGCTGCCGGCCCACCCTGGTTCCAAGCCCCCACCAGCTAGCTCCTACGGGCTGCTCTTCCTGCAAGCAATGGACAAAGCAGATGGCTGCCAAATGTCATTATAAGGGAGCATTGCACAACTTTAAATGAGCATGTTCCCTAACTGATCAGCACTGGGACGACTTTAAGTGAGGAGTTACTGTATTTACTTATGGAAGGCTGATGGAATGCACTAATGTTGGGGGATGAGAGACATGGTATCTAAAATGTTGCTTCTTTCTTCAAATATGTTGATCAAAATTTTTGTAAGGGATTTTGGAAACTTAAGATAGCAGTGTTTACAAAACATTTGCCTAGAAGACACAAAATCAAAATGCACCATCCACCTGTAATTCATACCTGCTTGGTGTGCCAGCTAGAGATTGATATGCCTGCTACAGCTTTGGCTGAAAGAGGTGTGTGTCTTTTTAGCTCATACAGCAGAAACTCATGCATTAAACTCAAGAGGTCCCAAGTTTGATCCCCACTGCTTACATCCCACCCAGGGGGCATTGGCATTACACCCATAGATTCTCCCATTACAGTCAGTTTGCATGTACTGTATATTTAGGGAACAAACTTGTTTGTTTAATTGAGGAATGTTAAGTTGTATGGAAAACTGCCTGATCATGGTTACTTCAGTCAGTTGTCTCCTATGCTATGCTTCCTAGAATGCCTGTGCTGTACATATGCCCAACATTACTGAAACATGAAAAGTCAGGACAGATATTTGTGTGCTAGTTCAAAACGATGGTTTAATAACTATACTGTTTCCGAAAAGGTGATAATTTCTTAACCAGGGAACATTAAGCACTCAATGAGATAGTTATCCCTTATTCCAAAGGACCTGTCTTCCTCCAAATGTCTCTGAAGAATTCTTTTGAGAAGCTCACATCTCAAATTATACTTTATCATTCCACCCCCCACCCTACCTTCACACATAACTTAGAGACACAATACCTTCCTGAAAGCTATAGCTGTCAGCTGTTGGGATTGGTGAGAAATTAACCTCACAGATTCTCACTTCATGACAGTTTATTTACTGTTACCAGGTTTATAATCACGCTTTGTATTTGTGAACGCATCATTCTTGACAGATTTCAGAGTAGCAGCCGTGTTAGTCTGTATTCGCAAAAAGAACAGGAGGACTTGTGGCACCTTAGAGACTAACAAATTTCTTTGAGCATAAGCTTTTGTGAGCTACAGCTCACTTCATCAAATGCATTCTTGATAGTTCCTAGCCTGATCATGGGCCATATACTACCCTCTATCTACGCACAGAACTCCCAGCGATATCACCCCAAGAGGTTGATTGTTCAGCATCTTTTTTTTTTCCTAACCATAAAGACAATGATAAGCCCCAAAACCAAAGAAAAAAAATCTCTGCTTTCTGCTTTAAACTTAGCAGTTCAATACTTAGAGGACCTGCAGGCTAGTAGTTTGCCTGATATTAATAAGTTAGACTTTTTGCCACTACCTTCATGGTAATTTACGTAAACATTATCCATAATGGCTTGTGCTGGAACTTTTAATAATTTCTTAACTTCTGCAAATAGAGCTGACTGGTTTTGAATATGTCACTTTAGACTGAAATATACAGTAGAATATGATGCAAAATGCTTGTGACTTAGGTACAATTCCTTAAATCGCTCTCTTTCTGGCTAACGCCAATAGAAACAGATTGGGAATATTCACAAAAGATGGCTTGTTCTAATGCAGATGATGCAAGATAAATTAAGATAGTTAACATAGATTTAAATATTCTGAAGAACTTGTGTTTAGTTTGCACATTTGAATTAATGACAGGTTCAGTTTATTTCACTGATCCTTGAATCTATTTAAGACATTTCTTGTGCAATTCTATAGCAACTAATTGAAATAAGGCAGAAAAAAAGGGATTCAACCCTGAAAAAAAGGTTGCATTGTAGTTACAGTTTTGCTGAGCTTACATTGCTTGTGGCATTTCTGTCATCTCTGTATTTCATGAATTTATTAAATCTTGTTTCTTATGACAGCCACAGCTGATGACTGTTGAATCATCATTCAAACTTCAGATCATTCCTCTGTTTCTTGCACTTATTTTTAAATGGACTATAATTCATTGGATTTCATGCAGAATGACAATTCAGACAGCATGGGGTAAATTTTCAAGGTGGTGAGTGGGAGGTACAGTGTAAGCACAAATCCGATTATTTGTTAATAGGATTTGTCTGCATCTCTTCTCCCTATTCCTTTGAAAATGTACAGCTGTGTCTCATTTACTGGGTAATCCTATTGGCAACAAACACCACCACCACGAGAAACTCCAAAGAGTGCTGGCCACATGCTATGGTGGCTGTCGATGCAGGAGCCCCAGAGAAGGGCATGACATTAGTATTTCAGTTCCTAAACAAGTGACAATCAGGCACATAGCAAAATTTGTTTGTAAAACTATTCTACTCCTCAGTTGCTCTTTATCAGCCAAGTCAAACGCAGCATCAATATCAATAAGGTGGCCAAAACATCTCCCATTAGAGAATTGCCATCATTATTACTAACACTGTCACTAAACTGGGAGAGAGGGCTTAAAATGCTACATCGAGACAAATGTACAGTATTCTCCACAATACATCAGTTATGTGGTTGAATGCCTGGGAGAACATCTGTCACATAGAGAAAACAACCTTGTCTTCCCACATGAGCTAAAAACAGTAGCAAATTGTCCATCCATATATCTATCTGTGCAGAATCTTATATTTCCACCTACGAGAGACTGCTGAATTGGAATTAATTTGCAAACTGGATACAATTAACTTAGGCTTGAATAGAGACTGGGAATGGATGAGTCATTACACAAAGTAAAACTATTTCCCCATGTTATTTATCCCCCCCTCCCCACCTCCCACTGTTCCTCAGATATTCTTGTTAACTGCTGGAAATAGCCTACCTTGCTTGTCATCATGAAAGGTTTTCTTCCTTCTTTCCCCTCCCCTCCTTGCTGGTAATAGCTCATCTTAAGTAATCACTCTCCTTACAGTGTGTATGATAAAACCCATTGTTTCATGTTCTCTGTGTGTGTATATAAATCTCCCCACTGTATTTTCCACCAAATGCATCCGATGAAGTGAGCTGTAGCTCACGAAAGCTTATGCTCAAATAAATTTGTTAGTCTCTAAGGTGCCACATGTACTCCTTTTCTTTTTGAGAATACAGACTAACAGGGCTGCTACTCTGACACCTATCATTGTTGCATCTGAATGAGAAGATTTGCTTCCAACTGGGAGAAGAAATAGGTATGTAATGAACTGATAGAAAACTAGAATAATTGCAGGGCACTTATTAAGTAAGCATTAAGTTAAGTACATACACTTCCTATTAGAGAATTTACTCCCGGGGAGAATTGCACAGAATTCATAGATTCATAGATACTAAGGTCAGAAGGGACCTTCTACAGATTTCTTGGCTCCTCTGCAGAAAAAGGGGGAGCAAAGAAATCTGTGGGGAACACACACTCTTTCCCCAGCAGCCCACGTACGTCTGCTGGGAGCAACTGGAATCAGAGAGCAGATCACTGTCGGGGGAGAAGGCAGGGCCTGCATGCCTGGGTCCATGGAGAGATGTTAAAGGGGTCAGGCTGGATGCATGCCTGCATGCCTCTCCTTCACTGTTGCTGCATCCTGTGCTTAGAGGCCTAGGGCTGTGTGAAGCAAGCTCTGCCCCTGAGACAGAACAGAAATGTAACAACTAAGCAGTCAGGCTGCTAATGTTCCCACTGTTAGTTAATTGTTCTCATTCTTAGTCAATTAAGGCTCCTTTACCTTAAGAGTGGTGTAAAGGAGTTTTATTGTAAATGATAGTAATGGAATCCTCAGCTTGGAAGGTCTATGTCAGTGGTTCTCAAACTTTTGTACTGGTGACCCCTATCACACAGTAGACCTCTAAGTGCGACCCCCCTTCTAAATTAAAAAATAAATGTTTAGTATGTGTTTAACACCATTATAAATGCTGGATGCAAAGCGAGGTTTGAGGTGGAGGCTGGCAGCTCGCAACCCTCCATGTAATAACTTCACAACCCCCAAAGGGTCCCCACCCCCAGTTTGAGAACCCTTGTCTATGTGTTTCAGAGTAGCAGCCGTGTTAGTCTGTATTCGCAAAAAGAAAAGGAGTACTTGTGGCACCTTAGATACTAACAAATATATTAGAGCATAAGCTTTCGTGAGCTACAGCTCACTTCATCGGATGCATTTGGTGGAAAATACAGAAGGGAGATTGATATACACACACAGAGAACATGAAACAATGGGTTTATCATACACACTGTAAAAAGAGTGATCACTTAAGATGAGCCATCACCAGCAGCGGGGGGGGGGGGAAGGAGGAAAACCTTTCATGGTGACAAGCAAGGTAGGCTTTTCCAGCAGTTAACAAGAATATCTGAGGAACAGTGGGGGGTGGGGTCGGGAGGGGGGGAGAAATAACATGGGGAAATAGTTTTACTTTGTGTAATGACTCATCCATTCCCAGTCTCTATTCAAGCCTAAGTTAATTGTATCCAGTTTGCAAATTAATTCCAATTCAGCAGTCTCTCCTTGGAGTCTGTTTTTGAAGCTTTTTTGTTGAAGGATAGCCACTCTTAGGTCTGTAATCGAGTGACCAGAGAGACTGAAGTGTTCTCCAACTGGTTTTTGAATGTTATAATTCTTGACGTCTGATTTGTGTCCATTCATTCTTTTACGTAGAGACTGTCCAGTTTGACCAATGTACATGGCAGAGGGGCATTGCTGGCACATGATGGCATATATCACATTGGTAGATGCACAGGTGAACGAGCCTCTGATAGTGTGGCTGATGTGATTAGGCCCTATGATGGTGTCCCCTGAATAGATATGTGGACAGAGTTGGCAACGGGCTTTGTTGCAAGGATAGGTTCCTGGGTTAGTGGTTCTGTTGTGTGGTGTGTGGTTGCTGGTGAGTATTTGCTTCAGATTGGGGGGTTGTCTGTAAGCAAGGACTGGCCTGTCTCCCAAGATCTGTGAGGGTGATGGGTCATCCTTTAGGATAGGTTGTAGATCCTTGATGATGCATTGGAGAGGTTTTAGTTGGGGGCTGAAGGTATTGGCTAGTGGCGTTCTGTTATTTTCTTTGTTGGGCCTGTCCTGTAGTAGGTGACTTCTGGGTACTCTTCTGGCTCTGTCGATCTGTTTCTTCACTTCAGCAGGTGGGTATTGTAGTTGTAGGAATGTATGATAGAGATCTTGTAGGTGTTTGTCTCTGTCTGAGGGGTTGGAGCAAATGCGGTTATAGCGTAGAGCTTGGCTGTAGACAGTGGATCGTGTGGTATGATCTGGATGAAAGCTAGAGGCATGTAGGTAGGAATAGCGGTCAGTAGGTTTCCGATATAGGGTGGTGTTTATGTGACCATTGCTTATTAGCACCGTAGTGTCCAGGAAGTGGATCTCTTGTGTGGACTGGTCCAGGCTGAGGTTGATGGTGGGATGGAAATCGTTGAAATCATGGTGGAATTCCTCAAGGGCTTCTTTTCCATGGGTCCAGATGATGAAGATGTCATCAATGTAGCACAAGTAGAGTAGGGTCATTAGGAGACGAGAGCTGACGAAGCGTTGTTCTAAGTCAGCCATAAAAATGTTGGCATACTGTGGGGCCATGCGGGTACCCATCGCAGTGCCGCTGACTTGAAGGTATACATTGTCACCAAATGTGAAATACTTATGGGTGAGGACAAAGTCACAAAGTTCAGCCACCAGGTTAGCCGTGACAGTATCGGGGATACTGTTCCTGACGGCTTGTAGCCCATCTTTGTGTGGAATGTTGGTGTAGAGGGCTTCTACATCCATAGTGGCTAGGATGGTGTTTTTAGGAAGATCACCAATGGACTGTAGTTTCCTCAGGAAGTCAGTGGTGTCTCGAAGATAGCTGGGAGTGCTGGTAACGTAGGGCCTGAGGAGGGAGTCTACATAGCCAGACAATCCTGCTGTCAGGGTGCCAATGCCTGAGATGATGGGGCGTCCAGGATTTCCAGGTTTATGGATCTTGGGTAGCAGATAGAATAGCCCAGGTCGGGGCTCCAGGGGTGTGTCTGTGCAGATTTGTTCTTGTGCTTTTTCAGGGAGTTTCTTGAGCAAATGCTGTAGTTTCTTTTGGTAACTCTCAGTGGGATCAGAGGGTAATGGCTTGTAGAAAGTGGTGTTGGAGAGCTGCCTAGTAGCCTCTTGTTCATACTCTGACCTATTCATGATGACGACAGCACCTCCTTTGTCAGCCTTTTTGATTATGATGTCAGAGTTGTTTCTGAGGCTGTGGATGGTATTGTGTTCTGCATGGCTGAGGTTATGGGGCAAGCGATGCTGCTTTTCCACAATTTCAGCTCGTGCACATCGGCGGAAGCACTCTATGTAGAAGTCCAGACTGCTGTTTCGACCTTCAGGAGGAGTCCACCCAGAATCCTTCTTTTGTCACTTGTTTCACTTGTCTATGTGCTTTCTCACTTTTCTTCCTGTGCCAGAGAGGCACAAGGGGTTTAGATTACAGCTCAGGATCTATTTTACTTATCCATTTAAAAAAAATGCAGGACAATGATTAGCAAAACTGTATGAATTTCATGTGTGAAAGTCGGAGCAATTTAAAGCAAAATTCTGCTTTACAGAACACAACACACCAAAGTAAAAGTAATGTAATTTATATGAAAATCCAGGATTATAACTGAAATGCAGGTATTGGTTACCAAGTATTTGTAATTTAACTTCCCTGTGTTTAGGAAATGCTGAAGAGTTATTGTGATTTTTTTTTGTATGGTAGTTTTAAAAAATGACCAAAATAAATGAAATGGATGAGATTATATTGCATTATTTTGGGAAATAAAATATGCAGAATTTTCAGAATTTTGGATTTTTTGGCACAGAATTCCACCAGGAGTAAGAATTATTAAATGTCTAATACACCAGCACATGGTCAATAACACCGTGAACAATAGACTATCCTATTCCCTGGAGAAAGTTTTTTAGCCACAATAATTAGATAAGTGAGTGTTTTTAGAGTCCCAAAACAGGGACTAGGAGTACTGTTTTATACTCTGATATTCTGACCCATATATACAAGCTCAGACCTGACATGTAATGCCAATGATTGTGGTTTTTTCCCTACAAACTGTGTTAGAGGTTTCGCAACAGGAGACGTGTGAAATTTTAGTAAAGGACTAGAGGATGGACTTCTCCCTCCAGCTTTCAGTAGGGGGTGGAGAGTAATCATTGTCACTCAGTACTATATATTCCCATTTTCCCACCTTCCACATGATCAGCTGTTGAGTTGGATCTGGGCAGAGAGGAGCATTGTAGCTTCTTACCACTTGGGGCAGCATTTTTCTCCTTCTGGTGACTGATCTCTGGAGCTGGGTTCGCATCTGTCACAGTTCAGAGCAACTGCACCTCTATTCCCCACTCATGGTCCACCGAGAGCACCTACTTTAGGCTCCCAGCTCCTCAGCCATCAACTCTCTTGGACAGAGACCCACATCTCTTTCTCCCTCCTGATGGGGCTGTTAAGGCTGCACAGCTCACTGATTTACACTGTGATATTCCCAGCAAGCCAGACTGCCTAAAAGGCCAGCATCTGTGCTTTGCTTTCTCTCCAGAGGCTATGCACAATATATTTCCCATAGTTATAAGTTACTTTACAACTCTTTCTAAGCAAGTACATTTGTTTTTAAGGCAAAAGCATAACAAAAAAATATTAAAAACAAAAGTACCTACATGCATGCTAAAAAGCTTATAGAGGTCACCCCCAACTCCAGCTTTGGGTTCTGATAGGTTTCAGTTCTTCAAAACACACAAATTCATCACTGTCTCAGATTCAGAATGAGAACCCAGACTGGGCAGTTCAGCTGTTTCTTTATACCTCTCTTTCCTTGAATCTCCAGTCTCTGAGAATGGATAATCAGTAGACAATCACCCTCTCCTCAGCGCGTAGTTACAGAAGGCTGGGTTTTTGCATCACCAGGGATGGGTAATTTACCTTACCCTCTCCTTCAGTATTCCCCAGGAAATCCCCTTCCCACTTACTGGCCCAAAAGACCATCACATTTTCAGTATAGTCCTTTGAACTTCCAGGCCTAACCCCACTCTCTCCCCCAGAGAGGATACATACAATCCCAGCCCACAATAATACATACATTTTGCATTTAGTTCAATGGACACTACAGATATTTCAACTTAATTCAATCAAGCTTCTCAAGGATGTACAAGAAATTGTCAAGTCTGTCAGAGCATCTTCCTGCCTTTCCACCTTCATCCCACATGGGCAAAGAGTGCAGAGAGAGAAGCCCAGTTGGGCAGCATGGGGGCTGAGCTAGCTCCAGAGAACAGATTGAGATGGCTCTCAGCAGTACTAGCACCTTCTCCCTACCAACAAAGGTTCAGATATGAGGGAGAGGAACCTGGGGCAGGGAGGGAGAGAACACAAGACAAGCTCAAGGAGGGCCTAGCAGGAGGAGGAGACTGAAGAAGTGGACAATTTTACAGGCTCATGGTACTATGCAGAAATGCATCCCCCCTACATTGGTGGTAACGTTAAATGTTGCCAGGTCTTGTGATTTTATCACAATACAATATCTGGTGTTTGTTTTTCTTAAAGCTTCAGCTCCTGGAGTCATGTGATTTTGTTAGACTCTTAGCTTCCATTTAAAACAAAAGGGTAAATTTCTCTAGATCTTGTGGTTACAAAGACAAGCTTGAAAAGTGACCCTAAAAGCTCAAAATCCACAAAGCAAATAAAATGTACCTCAAACTTATTATCTTCTAAGATCTCTTGATTATTAAACCAATTTCTTGGGTTTTGAGATTATGGCATGTGAATTTTGAACACATGGGGTTGGCTGACAAGAAGCATAATTCTGTGGAATGAATTTCCCATTCTGTTACAATGACTGGGATTCAAAGGTTCAAGAAGCTGCAAATTGTTTCATTCTTGCTGGTGTCCAATTAGTTAAGAACAGTCGTACTGGGTCAACAGAGCAAAGGTCCATCTGGGCAAGTATCCGATGAAGTGAGCTGTAGCTCACGAAAGCTTATGCTCAAATATATTTGTTAGTCTCTAAGGTGCCACAAGTACTCCTTTTCTTTTTGCGAATACAGACTAACACGGCTGCTACTCTGAAACCTGTCTTCTGACAGTGGCTGGTGCAAGATGCTTCAGAGGGAATGAACAGAACAATTTATTGAGTGATCCATCTCCTGTTATCCACTCCCAGCTTCTGGTCGTCAGAGGTTTAGGGACACCCAGAGCACGGCATCACATCCCTGACCAACTTGGCTAACAGCTATTGATGGACTTATCTTCCATGAACTTATCTAATTCTTTTTTGACCCTGTTTATACTTTTGTCCTTCACAAGATCCTCTGGCAATGATTTCCACAGATTGACTGCATGTTGTGTCCAGAAGTACTTCCTTAGCTTTGTTTTAAACCTACTGCCTATTAATTTTACTGGTTTCAGAGTAGCAGCCGTGTTAGTCTGTATTCGCAAAAAGAAAAGGAGTACTTGTGGCACCTTAGAGACTAACAAATTTATTAGAGCATAAGCTTTCGTGAGCTACAGCTCACTTCATCGGATGCATTTGGTGGAAAAAACAGAGGAGAGATTTATATACACACACACAGAGAACATGAAACAATGGGTTTATCATACACACTGTAAGGAGAGTGATCACTTAAGATAAGCCATCACCAGCAGCGGGGGGGGGGGGGGGGGGGAGGGGGGGAAAGGAGGAAAACCTTTCATGGTGACAAGCAGGTAGGCTAATTCCAGCAGTTAACAAGAATATCAGAGGAACAGTGGGGGGTGGGGTGGGAGGGAGAAATACCATGGGGAAATAGTTTTACTTTGTGTAATGACTCATCCATTCCCAGTCTCTATTCAAGCCTAAGTTAATTGTATCCAGTTTGCAAATTAATTCCAATTCAGCAGTCTCTCGTTGGAGTCTGTTTTTGAAGCTTTTTTGTTGAAGTATAGCCACTCTTAGGTCTGTGATCGAGTGACCAGAGAGATTGAAGTGTTCTCCAACTGGTTTTTGAATGTTATAATTCTTGACGTCTGATTTGTGTCCATTCATTCTTTTACGTAGAGACTGTCCAGTTTGGCCAATGTACATGGCAGAGGGGCATTGCTGGCACATGATGGCATATATCACATTGGTAGATGCGCAGGTGAACGAGCCTCTGATAGTGTGGCTGATGTGATTAGGCCCTATGATGGTATCCCCTGAATAGATATGTGGACAGAGTTGGCACTCTCCTTACAGTGTGTATGATAAACCCATTGTTTCATGTTCTCTGTGTGTGTGTATATAAATCTCTCCTCTGTTTTTTCCACCAAATGCATCCGATGAAGTGAGCTGTAGCTCACGAAAGCTTATGCTCTAATAAATTTGTTAGTCTCTAAGGTGCCACAAGTACTCCTTTTCTTTTTATTAATTTTACTGTGTGTCCTCTGGTTCTTGTGTCATGTGAATGCGTAAACAACACATATTCACTTTCTCCACACTATTCATGATTTCATAAACCTCTAACATATCCCCCCCTTAGCTGTCTCTTTTCTAAGCTGATGTTCTAAATTGTTTAATTCTTAATCCTTTTAACCATTCACTCAATTGAAGAGAGAGAGACAGAAAGTCAACAGGTGGTCCTTGATGTTTCCCAATAGAATCCTTTAGGGTTTGTCAGCTTGGCAAACCCTAGCATGATGTAGTACCAGAGGAAATCAATGTTGCAAACAGTGGTGGAGTATAACTTTGGTATTAGGAGTTTCCAGATTGCCACAAATTAACCCTTATTTTCAGCAATAATCTTTGATATATTTGCTGTAAAAGAATTCCACATGTCTGCAAAGTGGGTTTTTGTTTTTTAATGAAGTGTAAGGGGTTGACATATGGTCTACAGTACTAGCATGCTTTTATATCCAATGAATTGGTATTGTTTTTCCATCATATTTTTTGAAGGTGATGACAATGGATGCTATAAAGCATCAGAAATGGTATCATGATTTTGTAACTCAGGTGCTATTGGTACAGTGTCTGATGATGGGACTCTTGAGGGTGCAGTGTGCATCTTTGTTCAATACTTTTCCATTATTCCATATTCAGAAGAAATAGTCTCCCACGTCTCTTCTGTCCTTGGTTAGTCTTGGATCCAATAAAATAAAATAAACTACCTCCCTATAATAATAGCAAACTGTTATTTCACTTTAATTGGGAAGTCATAAATGTGTCATCCCCTCCTCCTCACTTTTTCATTTTCAGACTATGGTGTCGTTTTTTTTCTTCAAGTAAACAAAGTGCCTAGAACATCTTATTTGATTCTCAACCTGCACTCCCATCTCTGTACTTTTGAACAGAGAAATCAGGTCAGACCTTGGTATCTCATATGTCAAAAAAAAATCATATTTAGTGCAAGTTAATGACTCAGTCTTCCCATCCTATGAATTTTCTTCTATTTCATTTGCTCCATTGTTTCATCCATTTTCAAATGGCTTCATTTCCTGCTGGATCATTGACTGACTTTGTAACAGGTTCTCTTTCCACTGTGAACTTGCAAGGCAAATCACATTATGTTTGTGAGCACAGAGATGGTATGTTCACCACAAAGGCAAGTGTTCTATTACAGATCTAGTGGTAATCCCTTTCATGCCCAGGTCAAATGAAAATAATATGACCATGCAAAATAATTATTATTTCTAAGCTTTTCATAAAGACCTTTGCTCAGCTATATACCACCCTTAGTCTGTCTGCAGAACTAACAGCCCTTAAATCAAAACATCTTCCATTGTAAAGCCTGCTAATTATTGTTGCCTCTAACTGTTGCGCCATGGTGCTGTTTATTGAACAATTATATTATTAATGTAAGGGTTTTGACACTGAGTAAGTGAGGTCTGTAAGGAAACATCAACACCAGTTCGCCCTCTCAGCATTCCCCCTCCTCCCCACTTCACCTCACTTCTGTCTGATTATCCTCCTGGACCATTTGACACAGGACTCATGTGATGGCCAGGCTATTTAAAGCAAATATAACTGCTTATTTCGCAGAATGGTGAGAAACAAGAGGAGGGGCTGTCTATGAAGACCACTGGAGAAGCAGCCAGAAGAGTCTCTGGGAAAGGATTTGTGAGGCCTATAGATATGCAGAATATAGAAGAATCCAGAGTAGCATGTGTAAGAAACTGACAATAACCTGCAACATCCTGGATAAACCTTATGGAATTAAGTTAGACTTTTAAGAATTATGTTAAACCTTACTAAATTAGATTTAATACCTTTGTGGTCTAATATATTAAAAATGCAATTGTGTATGTGTTATTGTGGAATTGTATGTACTCCTTTAGGATGGGGGGTGCTAATGTAATTCCTTTGGGTATCAGATCCTTCAAAGGCACCCCTTGGAGAGGTTTGCATGTAGGAGTTCAAACTGGATTCACCGGGGACCAACAGACAAAGAATGGATTTTTGGATAAATACCCTGCTTTTAAAACAGGCTCAGGGCCTTCTTCCTGACCCAGCAAGTGAACATGATCCCTGGTCCATGGAGGGCCCCAGTCCTTAGGGAAGGGTGGAAGGACTGGGCCTACTGAGGCCACATAAGACTGGATGCTGGTTCTGAGCTGAAGCTCTGATGAACTTGAAATGATAAGGAACCCCCTTGGGTGGGGTTTTAAGGACTGCTCTTAAAAAAACCAGGGCCCGGGTTAGGGTTGGGGTGATCTCTAGTAAGCTTATTAGCATACATGTAGTTTCTTTTATTGTTTTTTAATAAGTTTTCTCTGTTGCACTTTCACCTTAAGAGTAAAATAGGGTTGCATAAAATGACCTGTGTGGTCTCTACCACTGTGGGCAATCACACTGCACTGTCTCTGAAGAGAAAGCAAGCAGGACTGCTTGGGCAGCCTGTCTCCGCCAGGAATAAAACAGTGAAGGCAGGGAACTGTTCAGCATTGAGGTACCCCAGGCAGAAGGGGGAAATATGTGTGTCTCTACCAAAGAGAGGTGATGGCCAGGAAGCTGAAAGCCTGAGCATGGGTGTACATGCTGTACCCTAGAGGTACAGGAATACAGGTGCATTTGTTCTGAACTGTGGCAGGGAGTAACAAATGAAGGAAATGGCCTGCGGAACAGAGTACAAGTGTCAGCTGGAGGCCCAATCTTACTATCCTTGTCAAGAGGACTCAAGGTCAGGTCTTCCAGTGAGGATGGGCAGAAGGCCTCCAGTCAATTCTTGCATTACCAGGGAGAGACCAAAGCCAAGACCCTGGTGGAGGAAGGATTATTGAATTGTTAACTCATTGAGGGAAGCACCTGGTTATCCAGGGAGGGCAAAGACACTTGGATTGAGACATGTATCCAGAGGGCATAAAATTGTTTTACCCTGGATTATCGAACCCTGAAACAGTAGGGGTGCAGACTTAGGTCCAGGGGACAAAGGAAGTCTTTTGTCTGGTTTGGACTTTTGTTTGGCTTGGGAAGGGAAGAGTTGATGGTTTGGAAGGCCAAACTACTTTACTAGAAGGGACACTGAGAGTGAATTGCCCTACTGACAGAGCAAGGCTTACTGTAGGAGTAAAACCCCAAAGAGGCATCAGTGGGGGGAAATTGAGACACTGATGCCAGAGATAAATACATACTACAGGCATGATACTGTATGGGCCCTACACTCATATTCAAACCTTTGGAAGTTGATGCTATTCATAATATTTGTGTTTTCATACACACACAAATTGCCTTGTTAAAAAAGCAAAGCTGAGGGACTATCCTTGAACGAAGTAACTTTGGGATGCAGAAAATCCAGATGACGTGTGACCAGTAATTTGTATAATGTTCAGAGCAGCAATTAGTACAAGAATTTTCCTGCACTAAAAAGATTTATAAGGCACCTCTTTACTCTATAATAATTAGAAGTGGGGTTCTGAAAAAGCCACTATCATATAATTGCAAATGAGAAGTTACACCTAAGAAACGACTGTGTCAGACACACTATGCTTTGAACTGTGAGGAAAACAAGGTACATGACATATGGATGTCTAATAACATCTCAGAGAAGTCACATTCACAGTCACAGTCAGCAGATTAACATTTTAAAAAGAAGCTGTTCCCACCGGGATTGCCTCTTTCAGGTGACTGAGAAAACACTTCAAACTGTGCTGAGGAAAAGGAAAACTAGAGATGGAAAACTCTGTTAGAGCTTTTAATACCAAAGAATCTATTGAACTTTGTTTGGCAGTTGGCTCATCTCTTACACAGGAAAGATACTCCGACAAAGTGAGCTGTAGCTCACGAAAGCTAATGCTCAAATAAATTTGTTAGTCTCTAAAGTGCCACAAGTACTCCTTTTCTTTTTGTGGATACAGACTAACACGGTTGCTACTCTGAATCGGAAAGGTTGTTTCCCATACAGCAAAACTGCAAAGCTCACAGAGGTGTGTCCTTAGTTTTGCATGATCCTTTCATTGAACATTATCTTTGTGTAATCCATTGCTTGATGTATGTTATACATCCCTCTCTTGCCTAATCCACAGAGGATGTGAATCTGCTACAACTCCCAACTTATACTCCTAGCTCTATTCCTGGTGATGTCCAAGAGGTATTGCACTTCTGTCATGATGAGTGATCTTTGCATACAACTCACTGTGTAGCCTGCTGGAAGTTTGTTCTCACTGTCTAATAGCATGAAAGGAGTCACACTTCATAGTGGAGGCTGTATCAGGGACCACAGGTCTTGAACGCCAGTCTACAGGGTTCTTAGAAAGCTAATAAGTTCTGACCTACTACCCAGTAACCTATTCCATGCTAATAGTTGCCAGAACTGGAAGCTCAACCCTGACAGATGATGTCAGTCCTGAGATCTGATTGGCAGAACTCTGGGGGTCCCGATTGGTTCCCTGCTTCTATTAAAACCAAGCATAAGAACAGGAATTTTTCCATGCAAATGGGTTTCCCTGATCAGGACTGCTTCCCTTGTGCTGCCTGCTCCTACTGCCTGCATCTGACCTGCTGATAACCTGACCGTGCCTGCCTCCTGACCCCGGCTTCCCCTCTGTCCTGTCTTGGGCTCTGAGCTCCTGGTATGTGAGACAGCCTGGCTCCCAACTCCTGTTCTGACCACTAGGTCAGACCTCCCACATCCTGGTTGTGAAGAGCACAGAATGTGATGCTTTTGACACACTAGGGCCTTCCTGACCATTAACTCTAATGAGCATGATCAGTCACCAGAAACTTTCAGTCAGAAGTTTTTCTTCTAACAATAACCTACATGCCTAAGGAGAGCCCTCCGCAGGATAGACAAAATAATAGGGAAAATAAAGAACTGCAAATCCCAACAATGTGCAGTCTAAGATATCAGGGTAACAAATGCATTTCTACAATAGAAATTCCAGCACAAACAACTGTTTTTTAAGGTCAGCCAGCGTCTTTTACAATAGCTATCGTGATTTGTAGTCTAATGGGGAAAATAAGAGGAAGGGGGCAGTTTTGTTGTTGAATCACTTCATCACACTATGAATTCTTATAATATTCGAATTACAGGTCATCTTCCTTTCCCTCAGGGCTAAATGTAATAGTCCTAGTGCCACAAACACTAAAGGAGGTAAATATTTATGTAAGTATTTGTATCATATTTGGTATACTCTTTTCCAGATAGACTAGGTTCTTTTTCAATCTAGGATTGTTTTTCCATTGGGATTGAGAGTGAGAAAGAGAATTTATTATAAAGTCTCTCTCATGTGCTAATTAAATATTTTGTAATTTAATATTTGATCAAATATCCTTTCATGTATTTGAACATTCACTGTAATGCAACGATAAAGGCATTTGTCTAATATTCTTATAGCTTTAGAATTTTGACTCCCAGTTCTTTAATAGATGGCTTTTCAAAACACTAACAGACTGCAGCAGGGAGATCCCTTCATCAAAATCAGAGTGGGAAATGTGGAAAAAATTTAAAATAATATATTTTTTCATAATGGGGGAATAGTGATCATTACTCCCTGTGCTTAACAGCTAGACTTTACAGTTACTCTAAAAAGCTGCTAAGAGAAGAGAGAAGCCATGTGAAAATGTGATTCATTCATTTGGAAATTGATAGTGAGCAGAGTGATGTTTGAAAGCTAATATTTTTACATTTTGAGAGAGAATTTTGATCTTTTAACATAAGATTTATTATAATGCCAAACTGCTGCTGAGAAGAGAGACTATTTAAAAAAAGGCAAAATTCCTTCATCTCAAAATTGAAAAGAAGCAGAACATTTTTAGAAGAGGAACGTTTGACTTTCAAGCAGCCAGAATAAATAGAAAATCTTTTACATTGAAGATTTGTGAGTCTCTTCATCCTGAGCATTAAAAATCTTAAATATTTTTTTAAAAACTCAGTTCACTTTCTTTCAATTTTTATCCAAATGGATTCTGTGCTCTCACTTCAAGTCAAATAGTAAAAAATGTTGATCTTTAAGAAATTGTTTTACCATTCGTTTGAGCTTTTAAAGAAAACGTTTCTTTTTAAAATCTTTTTTGCCTATGTTTTGCCATGTTTTACCATACATTATTATTTAGCACCCGTTATAACTTGTTACTTAGTACAGGCTTGTTTTCTGTCTGCTTCCAGACAGAGTGGTATTATGTTTTTAAGGCCAGGCTTGACAAAGCCCTGGCTGGGATGATTTAGTTGGAGATTGTCCTGCTTTGAGCAGGGGGTTGGACTAGATGACCTCCTGAGGTCCCTTCCAACCTTGATATTCTATGATTCTATGATGTTTCTATGAAATTCCTGCTTTTTGAAAAAAAATATGAGGAGAAATAGTCACAAAATAAGAATCCCTGATCCACAGAGATGAAGCTTGGTGTGACCCATGGATGGTCCCAAACATCCACAGGGACTACTTGTTACCAGCCTATTTTCCTCTTCCCACCCACTTTCTTGTTTAGTACTTGGTGACCAAATTGGCCTTCTAATGACCTAAGAATGGTTAGAACTGAGGGACTAACAGCATGCTCATCACAGATGAATTCAGATAGCTCATGCTCATGCTTGTAGCAGAGGACTACCATGTGAGAGCAGAGGCCATGCTTGAGAACTGACTACAGGCAAAACTGACTGTTGCAATTCTGATTATTGCTGAACATCTGGTTCCTTCTCACTTACACAACTACTGCCAACCCACTGCCACAGATATGGAGGAATCAAAATTTTAACAACCAGTGTCTCCAGCACACACTATCATATCTTGTCTCCCTGAAGTGTTGGAATAAAGAGTTCCAGGACAGGCTGTAAAAGGCATCTATAAAAATAACTTGCCCTCATTGGGCAAAGAAGAAGTGAAAAAAACAGATCCTGCAATCCTTAGTGAACTAAAATTCCTTTTAACTTTAGTGGGAGTTTTACCTGACAGAAGAATGAGGGTTTAGGCCCAAAGTTTCACTGTGAGGTATGGATTCCCTTCCTCCGTCCTCAATTCTACTACTAGATCTTGTATTTATTTTTTTATATTTTTAAAGTAATGCAGCTGCAGGAAGTTTCTCCCTTCTCTCAGACATGAAGCACTGATACCACCTTTTCCCCTATGACTGAACACAAGGCCTAAAATCTTTTTTATAGCTGTGACAAACAGTAATTGTAAAGTTATTAGCAATTCTTAGTCTGTTATTTTGCAATAATATACAAACTATGTTTTGCAAAAGTCACTGTAAAAGTTCACAGCCCTCAGATTAACTGTACAATACAGAATTTCTACACAGGACAACTGAAAATAAAAAAAAATAAATCCTATGCTTGAAAGGCCAGGGAAGCACTGGGTTAGCTTGTGTCTCTAGCACACAGCCTGTAGTGAGGGTCCCAGGGTCTGAAAATCTATACTTACTCCAGGGGCATACTAATCTGCTCTTGTGTTTGTCTTCAAGAAGATGGTGGTAGATGGAGTTTAGATTCCACCCATTCCATTATTTTCCCACCTCCACATCACTCTGCTCCAAACAGGGAGTAAATGGTTGTGCAGCACCTGCTTGCTCCTGAGAAGCCTCATAGTGGTGTAAGGGAGGCTCCTCTGTACAGGCATTTCGCCCAGGTCACAAATATAGCCCATTTGTGCTGAATGCTCATACATTGAGTGGAGTGGTTGACTTTACAAATGATAAATCAGCCAATCTTATACATTTTGCATAATGCATCTTTATTTAGCATACACTGTAAAAAAGGTAAAGACTATATTTTCAGATTTAAAATGATCTTTTGAGGGTGAGAAAGACTTTTTTTTTAACTTGGGATGGTAATTGTAGCTGTTAATCATCCTCTTTCCAGTAGATTGTGACTGGCCATTCTACATGTCATCTTTTTTCATTATATTACTATTATAAAGTAACTTTATTTCTTCTTTGGTTTCCTGATAAGGTTCTTTAAAAATATCTTGGTGGAGTCTGCAGTTCTACCTTTCCCCCCAAATGTTAAATGTGATACGTGCTATCTCTATGTTGTTGGTTTTTTGTTTTTTTTTTAGTGACTATCTTAGCCGATTAAAGCAAGTTTGCCTTGATACATACAAGCCCCAAGATTTCTTTGTGTTCCTTAATGGAATGTTACAACTACCTTGTGATGAAGAGAGGTGTGTGATATGCTGGCTTTTAATAATGTTACGGATTGCAAATAAACCTTGTTATGGTCAGTCATAACCACTGCCTTGCATTCAGGATAAATGTAAAGAATCCATTGTAAAGAAGTGGCTGAAATAATAGCAATAACATCCAAATCACAGGCACATGAAAAAACTTGAGTAGAAGCTCAATCTTGTGGCCCAACAGGATTCAAATGCAGGGTTAGGGCTTGGATTGGTGAAGCTATTTTTGAGTATGCATGAGAAACATAGCACAAAGGGAGGAACAGGCGGATATCCAGAAAGCCAAGCAGACAGTAACAGATGTGCTGGTAATGTGGTCCTTAGAGAAAGCTCAAAGAGAGAGCTTTTGGGGGCACTGAGTGCTGGCTGGAAAGGCAGGTTTGGAACAGTGAGCAAAGAAACTGTCTCCTGCTGTTTGATTCCTACTGTGTTCAGAGAAACAGGACTTTATGTATAATCTTTGTACATAAGCAAGATTGCATCAAATCTCTCACCTATTTCTTCTAACTGGAATAACATGCTAAATTTGTTGTTTTACTTGTTATCAAACTCACCAGTTAAATTGTTAAGTAGAGGAGATCATTAAAATAACAGCATCAGAATTGTTGATACTGTGATCATAATCCAGTTCCCATTGAAAAGAGTTCAAGTTTTCCATTGAATTCCAAGGCAGTTGCATCAGATTCTATATTTGTTGGTGGTGTTGGTAATGATGGACAATAATAACAAAGTTTTTGCAGTTGACATATTTACAGTTACAGACCCAATTAAACTATCTTCAAGGTAAACTGCAAACATTGTGGTAACTTTATCTACTTACATGGGCAGAACTGTAAACATTTGAATGACAAACATGACTGTAAGTTCTTTGGGACAGAGTTTGTTCTATGTTCATATAGTGCCTAGCACAAGGAGTCCTGGTCCATGCCTTGGGTTCCTAGGTACTATGATAATACAAACAACTGTTGATGATTGATGAGCATTAAAGCCAAATCCTGTAAGTATTTCGTCACTGGAACTCCCATTGGAGGTACTGGGAATTTTGCATGCAGCCTGCTTGCAGGACAGGCCTTAATAGGTCAATAGGATATCGAAAGAACTATTTTTATCAGTTCTGGAAGACCCGCATTTAGCTTTGTTATGTTAATGGATACTGAGTCAGATTCTACTAGATTTCTTTCGCTAATTTATCAAATTAATTCAACTATATAAAAACAACTGTTAGCAATGTGCTCTGTGCCACATAAATGTAATAAGATGCAGGACCCTGCACACTAGTTCAGGGGAATTATAAGGAATGGATGAAATAAATCATCATTTATTGTGAATTAGTTTTTAAAGCTAATGGAAAGTTAAAGATGCTCAGCAATTTGCTGGAGTCACTCCACAGTTTGCAGGGCCTGTCCTTGAGATTATAATCTCTCCAAGGCAGAGACCTTGTCTGCATTTTAATGTGAAACACCATGCCCACCAATGACACTGTAGAAATCTGAAATAGTAATAAATCTCTGTGTTGTGAAAGAAGCTGTGTGTTTCCAGCTATTCATCCAGGCTCATTATACAAGATGATGGTCTCACCATGATGCTGGGCAAAATATTATCATTGTTATATTTCATGTATATAGTGCCTAGATGTAAACCCATACAAAACTACCAAGTAGTTTCTCCTTTTTTTCCTTTTTGAAGATTCTTGCTGTAGATACCATCAGTCAGGCTCTTAACTTGTTCTTCCTTATACCATCCTTGTCACGCAGTTTGCACCTATCTAGTCCCCTTAAAGGTCTATAATATTTAAACTACATACACTAGCACTAAGGGTTAAATTCATTTCTATTTAGGAGGATCAGTGTAAGGTCTATTCACTGCTTAAGTCCCACTTTAGCCATATTTTGACTGCCTAAGTGGAACTTAAATTGAGCAGTGGCTTTTGTGCTGGCATTCTGCACATGGGTGAATTTCAATTTAGGTGTTTGCTTAATATAATTTTTATTTATCCGGATATTTCAGAACTCTGGAGATTCTGAGCCTAGGACTTTAGATTGTGGTAGACAGAGTAGATGGTGCTGTCTTTTCTTGAAAGATTTTCCTCCAAGGACAAAAGAATCTTGGGTAGAACTTGGACTCATTATACAGAATGAAAGATGTGGGGTTTCTCTGCACAACTGCATAACTGCTTACTGTGGCAGTTCTGCAGAAAAGGACCTGGGAATTACAGTGGACGAGAAGCTGGATATGAGTCAACAGTGTGCCCTCGTTGCCAAAAAGGCTAATGGCATATTACGCATTAGTAGGAGTATTGCCAGCAGATCAAGGGAACTGATTATTCCCCACTATTTGACACTGATGAGGCCACCTCTGGAGTATTGCATATGAAAGGATGTGGACAAACTGGAGAGAGTCCAGCAGAGGGGAACAAAAATATTGAGGGGACTGGGATACCTGACTTATGAGGAGAGTCTGAGGGAACTGGGATTATTTAGTCTGCAGAAGAGAAGAGTGAAGGGGGGATTTGATAGCAGCCTTCATCTACCTGAAGTGGGGTTCCAAAGAGGATGGAGCTCAGCTGTTCTCAGTGCTGGCAGATTACAGAACAAGGAACAATGGTCTCAAGTTGCAGTGGGGGAGGTCTAGGTTGGATATTAGGAAAAACTATTTCACTAGGATGGTGGTGAAGCACTTGAATGGGTTACCTAGGAAGTTGGTGGAATCCCCATCCTTAAAGGTGTTTAAGGCCCAGCTTGACAAAGCCCTGGCTGAAATGATTTAGTTAGGGTTGGTCCTGTTTTGAGCAGCTCCTTGGACTAGATGACCTCCTGAGGTCTCTTCCAACCTTACTCTTCTATGATTCTATGATTCTATGAAATGTACTCACTTTGAATCCCAATGATAATGAAGAAAGATGCTGCTTACTATTTACATATTGCTGGAAAGATGAAATATTGGCATATTTCAGAAAAAAATTACATTATCTTAAGCACAAGAAGAAGCAAGACAAGTGCAATATAATAAAGACATAAGAACTGAATTCAAAAACTCCTATTAATATGAAGAATAATTAAATCAAAGCTCTGTTATGTATTTGGTAACTGGAGTAATAGTCTATAAAATATAGAACTAAGAAGAAGACAGATGCATCCCTATGTGTTGAGCAAAGAGTGAAATTCAGTGGATCTAATCATGTAAGTAAAGATACTTGCATGCCTATGTTCTTGTAGGACTGGGCCCTACAATTTGATTAATGGAAGAAATAATGTGACACACAGAAGTGGGATTTGCTTTCTGCTGTACTTTCCTGTGAGACGTGATATTTTCCCACCTCTTATTCCCTCTCCTGTTTTATTTTCCATCGTATAGAAACCAACTTTTTTTCCAGTAGAAATATTTCTTCTACAATGCCAATGTAAAATGATCTTTGATCACTGTTTTTTTCCTTTTCTGTAAAATTTCTTGCAAGCCCACGATACGGTAGAACTTGGATTTAGGACCACCCGACTTATGAACAATCATTATACAAACCATTTTTCCTAATGGAAGGGGGGGAAAAAATCACATAACAAAAGTGATGTTGATGGAGAACAAATTGACATCTCTTTACATACCCATGCCTTCAGTGCAGTGAAAATCACTTTGAAGTAGTTTGAAGGACAAGAAATAAGTGATGCAGTGCACCATACTGCAACTTATATACCATACAGGCTGTAATTTTGAGATGTTCAGTTTTATGAACTCCTGAATCCCCAATTGGTTGTAAAATAGGATTCCACTGCATTTTATTTCATTCCATCAAAAACAATTGACAACATATTCTTGAAAAAAAATATTTAAAATTTACTAATTTTTTTAATACAAGAACAATATTCTGACAAAAATTTGCAGATGGGCTCGAGTAGCAAACTTCAAACCCTGATTCTGAACTCCAGATTTTTGAATCCCGGGTACTTGTATTTTCAAAGGACCCAGCTCCTAGTGAATTTCAAGGGGAGACAGGAACCTAATAGTTCCTTAAATTTATTTTGAAAATCTCAGCCTCAGTCAGTTGGAAAAAATTGCCCTATACTGAGATCTTAAGTGGGACTTAAATGATGCATAGACTTTGTACTGGTTCTCTGTACATGGTGAATGTCAGCTCATGTGGGCAGTTACTCGTGTATAAGTGGATATTGGATATAAGTGGATATTGGGGGATGCACTTGTAAATATTATTCTAAACTACTAACTAAAAGTAAACCTTAAGTATTGTTCCTGGAAAATACAGGTAATTAAAAAAAGAGAAGTTTGCATGAATAACCCATGAATAATGCCTTTACAAAGCGTTATAATAATTCTCTTTTAAAAAAAACAAATCTTCTTTTTTAAATGATTGATAATTATCAGGACAGTGTGTGATGTCTATTATGAATTGGACTAAAACCGAACTGAACCTGATAAATCTGGCTTTGTTATTGCAGTCCTGAGTAAGAGCTACAGAATTAGTTTTTATAATTTGCCATTATCCAGTATATGTTGGCAGATATTTAGAAGAATGGATATCTTATAAAATAATTTATTGTGAGTTAATATATCTTTAGGCAGTTTGAAACCCCTGATGATTCAATGCTCACATTTGTCTCATTGATTTGTCCTTACATTACCCCCATTGAAAAGCATACATCTTTCAGGAAAAAATAAACAGCACTGTAAATTTCTGTAAAGAGAGAAAAGGAATTGAGATTACACAAATACAAAATACAGCTGACAGTTTTGTTGTGCAAAGAAAAGCATACATATTTGTAGCCACTTGTCTTCAATAAATAAAAATGCTGATTATTTTTTTAGATGAAGAAACTGTATTTAGACTTTTATGATTACCTCAACTTATGTAAATGAATTGCAACCCATTGTTTTGTTTTAGGTTTGTTTTCTAATGCATTACTTTCTGATACCGACGAGTGAAAAGAAACATCTTTCAGGGGAATTAATTTTAAAATTTTATGAGAAATCAGATATGGGGAAAGAAATGAGCTCATTTTGCTTAACATTTAGGCAAGCACTTCAATGAGGTTTTCAAGCTTTGCATATGTGTGGCAAAGCAATCTTAAAGTGAAAGCAGAAATGATTCTTTACTGCATCCTGTCTCTGGTCCTCGGGCTTTACTCTGATCCTAACATAAGCTAGAGTTTCCAAGGGCTCTTCTAATCTGTGACAACTAATAATGGTTCCTGGTGGAGTGCACATCAGTTGAGAATAGTCATAGTGTACAGTAGTCCTCCAGCCACAGCCCATCTTGCCCTTTCATATCCCCTTGCATCTCTTCTACACCAGGTCCAGGACAGAGGACAGCTTAGGAGGTGGCTATACCAGATCTACTTCAACTGAGGACTTTCCCCATGCAAGGGGAATTCCCAGCAAGATGCAGATAGCGTCCAGGCCCTTTGCATTGCCACTGTGGATCAGAGAACCTGCCAAAACGCTATAAAAATTCACATGCAGGTACAATAGACCAGCACATTAGGCCAATAAACTTCCATGCAAGCTGTGGAAATATACCATCAGATCTGTGTGATTGCTGATTTGTACCAGTCTCTTTTATAGCAATCGTGAAATACATCACTTTCCAACAATTTAACAGAACAAAATATCTTATCTCAATAGTCAAACAAAACAGACACAATTCATAGCACAATTCATTGCTGGAGGGGAACGCTATCTCATTATGAGCTATCTCCTTAACGGCTGGGAAAATAATTCCCAGATAGAAACAATCTGGTATGATGTTCCTGAATTCTTTCTACAGCCTGTCTTTGTCTCATTATTAAAAGGAGTACTTGTGGCATCTTAGAGACTAACAAATTTATTTGAGCATAAGCTTTCGTGAGCTACAGTTCACTTCATCGGATGCATTTTAAAAATGCGTCCGATGAAGTGAGCTGTAGCTCACGAAAGCTTATGCTCTAATAAATTTGTTAGTCTCTAAGGTGCCACAAGTACTCCTTTTCTTTTTGCGAATACAGACTAACACGGCTGCTACTCTGAAACCTGTCTCATTATTGTTAATGTTGCTATGTTTCAGAAAATCTCACCTTAGGTAAACTTTTGAATCTTTGCTATAAGCAGCTCTGTAAATAAGTTCCAGAAAACACATCCGTCTTGACATGAAATTCTGGCCCCATTGAAGTAAATGGGAGTTTTGCTATGGACTTCAATAGAGCCCAGGATTTTACCAATGCATTGTGGAAAATAAGTTCGAGGCTTCCACCCTTTCTTTGGGGAAGGCTTCCTTACTCTGCCTTTATTTCTGTCAATATGCAAAAATGGTCAGAAAAAAAAACTCTGGTTTTTGACTAGTTGTAGCATTGGGTGTTGTAACATCTTGTACACATTGCAAGTTGGTCTTTTTCTTTTTTTATTTGGAAACTCATTTCTATTGGTTCATAACTATAAATAAAAATTCTCTGTGAGCTGAAACCTGGTGATTCTGTGACCCACAAAAAAACTGGTGATGCTATTAACTTTCCTGGATGCCTGTGAGACCCACTTCATGTATTCAGTGCCTGTACCGGTAATGAAAGGCAGCTTGGTGTCATTTGCTAAAGCACTGGATTCAAATTTGGGATACTTAAGTTCTATTCCTGGCACTGCCACTGTCCTTTTGCTGTCTGACCTTGAGCAAATCACTTTGCCTCTGTTTCCTTTTCCACCCTCTGTCCATCTTTATTTAGATCATAAACTTTTCAAGGCACTATCTTTTCCTATGTGAATAGGTTGATCAGATTTCCCGATTTTATAGGGACAGTCCCGATATTTGGGGCTTTTTCTTATATAGGTACCTATTACCCCCCACCCTGTCCCAATTTTTCACATTTGCTGCCTTGTTACACTATATGTATATATACAGAAGCTAGCATAATGGGGCCTCTGGGTGCTATCACAATACAAACTCTTGGGTAGGTGAGTAGGTTTACTAACAATGATATCCCATTCAGTATGACAGAATTATTTATATGCATAAGGGTTTGTACTCCAAAGAGGTCTTAACAGAGACTAGAACATCACAAAGTGGTGGGCCATTTAGGAGCAATAAAAGAGATGGTGGGAGAGGAGAGGTGGATGGAAGCCATTGTAAGGGGAACCCTAATGAATATATATAATAACCAGAAATATGTATATATATGGCCCGTGAAGCGATTAAAAAAATTAATTGCAATAAATCACACTGTTGTTAATATAATGCTGTTTATTTAAATATTTTTGGATATTTTCTACATTTTCAAATATATTGATTTCAATTATAGCACAGAAAACAAAGTGTACAGTGCCCACTTTATATTTATTTTTGATTACAAATATTTGCACTGTAAAAAACAAAAAAAATAGTATTTTTCAATTCACCTCATACAAGTACTGTAGTACAATCTCTTTACAAATGTAGAATTATGTACAAAAATTATGTACAAAAATAACTGCATTCAAAAATAAAACAATGTAAAACTTTAGAGCCCACAAGTCCACTCTGTCCTATTTCCTGTTCAGCCAATTGCACAGACAAACAAGTTTGTTTACATTTGCAGGAGATTATGCTGCCTGCTTCTTGTTCACAATGTCACCTAAAAGTGAGAACAGGTGTTCTCATGGCACTGTTTTAGCTGAAGTTGCAAGATATTTACGTGCTAGATGCGCTAAAGATTCATATTTCCGTTCATGCTTCAATCACCATTCCAGAAGATGTGCCCATGCTGATGGTGGGTTCTGCTCAATAACAATCAAGAGCAGTGCAGACCAATGCATGTTCATTTTCATCATCTGAGTCAGATGTCACCAGCAGAAGGTTGATCTTCTTTTTTGGTGGTTCAGGTTCTGTGGTTTCTGCATTGGAGTTTTGCTCTTTTAAGACTTCTGAAAGCTTGCGCCACACCTCATGCCTCTCAGATTTTGGAAGGCACTTCAGATTCTTAAACCTTGGGTCAAGTGCTGTAGCTATCTGTAGAAATCTCACATTGGTACCTTCTTTGCATTTTGTCAAATCTGCAGCAAAAGTGTTCTTAAAATGAACATGTGCTGAGTCATCATCCGAGACTGCTATAGCATGAAATATATGGCAGAATGTGGGTAAAATAGAGCCGGAGACATACAATTCTCTCTCAAGGAGTTCAGCCACAAATTTAATTAATGCATTATTTTATTAACAAGTGTCATCAACATGGAAGCATGTCATCTGGAATGGTGGCCAAAGCATGAAGGGACATACAAATGTTTAGCATATCTGGCACGTAAATACCTTGCAATGCCAGCTACAAAAGTCCAATGCAAATGCCTGTTCTCACTTTCTGATGATACTGTAGATAAGAAGTGGGCAGTATTATTTCTTTGTAAATATAAACAAACTTGTTTGTCTGTGCAATTGGCTGAATGAGAAGTAGGACTGAGTGGACTTGTAGGGTCTAAAGTTTTGCATTGTTTTGTTTTTGAGTGCAGTTATGTAACAAAAGAAATCTACATTTATAAGTTGCACTTTCACGATAAAGAGATTGCACTTCAGTATTTTTATGAGGTGAATTGAAAAATACTGGTTCTTTTATCATTTTTAGAGAGCAAATATTTGTAATAAAAATAATAATATAAAGTAAGAAGTGTACACGTTTTATTCTGTGTTGTAATTGAAATCAATATATTTGAAAATGTAGTAAAACAGCCAAAAATATGTAATACATTTCAATTAGTATTCTATTGTTTAACAATGCGATTAAAACTGCAATGAATCATGATTAATGTTTTTGAGTTAATCGCATGAGTTATCTGAAATTAATCAACAGCCATATATATATATGGCAAGCCATATGTAAAATCCTACTTTAACAAGAATGTTTACTATAAGATAAGATAATGAAAGTCCACTTCAAATGTGTTGAAAGCAGTCGTGGGCAAACCTCCAAAATCTGATAGTTTATTACCGCTTGGATAAGAATCCAAATATGGAAGCTTGTTCCAGAATTTATCAAACCCTCTTTAAGTGTCAAAATCTAGGAGGATGTGATCCAAAATGCAGATGTACCATATGTTGTTATTAATTTACTGAACCCTGTCAATTTTTAAAAAGGTTTTGCATTGTTTTGCATTTTGAGAAAATATTCAGGTCATTTCTAATTTTATCAGAATTTGAAAAACTCTAGGAGCCTGATCAAATTCTCACTGAAGTCAATGGAAAGACTACTATAAACCTTAATGCAAGATAGATTAGGGACTAATTTTAAATCCTATTATGCTAACGTATTAATGTTTTTCAATTTACGGTAAAAATATTCTACATAAACTCACATATTTACATAAATAAGAGTTCTTATAGTATTACTCATAAAGTACTTAATCAAGCTTCCATTAAAATCAATGGAATATTTTCTGTTGTCTTCAATAGGTGCAGGATCGGAATGGGAATCATCAGATAAAGTTAATCATATGAACTTGCTATTCTCACAAAAGTGAGAGAGAACAGACACAATTTACCTTCATAAATTTCAAAGTCTGTTCTAAGTGAGGGCCCTAATACAACATATAGCTCTGTAGCACTAGCAAAGACCCTCTTTGAGATTTTAGAGACAGTTAAAAAAGAGGATATCATTCCTTTGTAAATATGTGGCTGGATGTATTTGCTAATGGTTTGAAGAATTTTTGAGAAATACAAAAGCTAAGAAGAATAGTTTCCACTAGCTCAGCTTACTCATTTCTGAAAGCAAGAAGAGCAGACTATTTTTGTGAAGTAAGCACAAGTGTTTTTTCTTATGCCGTGCACCCTTGGTGGAAGCACAGAAAAAATATAGCACCTTTGAAAAAAATATTTGAAGTGGCTTTTAAAAAATGGTCTCTTCACTTTTCTTCTGACACTCCCTCTAGGATATCAAAGTGACTGCTACTATCAGCAGTGTAAGAGATGGACATCTGAACAAACTTAGAAAAAGAAAAATCCCTCCTCAAAATCTTAAAGAAATCATTAAAAGGGTGAAAAAATATTTGGCATAGAGTTCAAATTAAGGGTATTAGAATGAACAAGGACATTAGGAAAAATAAATCAGTCTTCCCCTAAGTAAGTTAAGGATGAAAGCTATTATAGCTGACACTTTTGGTCGCTAGCTTTTATCACCTATAAAGGTTTACTGAAATCTTTTAAAGAAGTTTAAACTTCAATATGATACAATATCATTAGCTCTTAACAAGCTTAGCCCTTTTTAGGTTTAATATTACAGGATTGTAAAAGTTTGATTGTTTCATGCATTATTATTATTAACTAATATATGTAGTAAGTATTCTCTTTTCTATATTAGAGAATGTTCTATTCTTTCTGTACATTCACAACATAATATGTTTAATTAGATCATGAACTCATGGATCCAGAGTAGATATTAATGCCAGAAGGACCAATTGTGTTCATCTAGACTGACCATTTACATAACACAGGCCATAATTCCTTGAATTAAATCCTCTTTGAACTAGAGCATATCTTTTAGGAAAACAGCAAATCTTGATTTTAGTTGGTGATGGAGAATCCACTAATAACCTTGTTTACCATTGCCCCAATTTTTGTGTCGTGTGCAAACTTAATCAATGATGATTTTATGTTTTCTTCCAGATAATGGATAAAAATGTTAAATAGGGTTGGGCCAAAAACTGATCCCTGCAGAACCCCACTGGAAACAAACCGGCTTGATGACGATTCCCCATTTACAATTACAAGACCCATCAGTTAGCCAGCTTTTAATCCACTTAAGTTTTGCAATGTTAATTTTATATCATTCTAGTTTTTTAATCAAAATGTCATGTGGTACCAAGTACCTTAGAGAAGTATATTTTGTCAATACCATTACCTTTATCAACCAAATTTGTAATCTCATTAAAAAAAATCAAGTTAGTTTGACAAGATCTATTTTCCATAAAGTCAGGTTGATTTGCTTAATTACATCACCCTTCTTTAATTCTTTATATAAATCTGCACTCATGGGATATAGTATGTTATTGTAGAAACCTCCTAGAAGTGATATGCCTTTAAAAGACTATTGTGGATCAATAATATTGAAGAGTTGCAAAAAGAAAAGGAGTACTTGTGGCACCTTAGAGACTAACAAATTTATTAGAGCATAAGCTTTCGTGAGCTACAGCTCACTTCATCGGATGCATTTGGTGGAAAAAACAATCTGTTTCTTCACTTCAGCAGGTGAAGATGTCATCAATGTAGCGCAAGTAGAGTAGGGGCATTAGGGGACGAGAGCTGAGGAAGCGTTGTTCTAAAAGATGGACTACAAGCCGTCAGGAACAGTATCCCCGATACTGTCACGGCTAACCTGGTGGCTGAACTTTGTGACTTTGTCCTGACCCATAACTATTTCACATTTGGTGACAATGTATACCTTCAAATCAGCGGCACTGCAATGGGTACCCGCATGGCCCCACAGTATGCCAACATTTTTATGGCTGACTTAGAACAACGCTTCCTCAGCTCTCGTCTCCTAATGCCCCACTCTACTTGCGCTACATTGATGACATCTTCATCATCTGGACCCATGGAAAAGAAGCCCTTGAGGAATTCCACCATGATTTCAACAATTTCCATCCCACCATCAACCTCAGCCTGGACCAGTCCACACAAGAGATCCACTTCCTGGACACTACGGTGCTAATAAGCGATGGTCACATAAACACCACCCTATATCGGAAACCTACTAACCGCTATTCCTACCTACATGCCTCTAGCTTTCATCCAGATCATACCACTCGATCCATTGTCTACAGCCAAGCGCTACGATATAACCGCATTTACTCCAACCCCTCAGACAGAGACAAACACCTACAAGATCTCTATCATGCATTCCTACAACTACAATACCCACCTGCTGAAGTGAAGAAACAGATTGACAGAGCCAGAAGAGTACCCAGAAGTCACCTACTACAGGACAGGCCCAACAAAGAAAACAACAGAACGCCACTAGCCATCACCTTCAGCCCCCAACTAAAACCTCTCCAACGCATCATCAAGGATCTACAACCTATCCTGAAGGACGACCCATCACTCTCACAGATCTTGGGAGACAGACCAGTCCTTGCTTACAGACAGCCCCCCAGTCTGAAGCAAATACTCACCAGCAACCACACACCACACAACAGAACCACTAACCCAGGAACCTATCCTTGCAACAAAGCCCGTTGCCAACTCTGTCCACATATCTATTCAGGGGATACCATCATAGGGCCTAATCACATCAGCCACACTATCAGAGGCTCGTTCACCTGCGCATCTACCAATGTGATATATGCCATCATGTGCCAGCAATGCCCCTCTGCCATGTACATTGGCCAAACTGGACAGTCTCTACGTAAAAGAATGAATGGACACAAATCAGACGTCAAGAATTATAACATTCAAAAACCAGTCAGAGAACACTTCAATCTCTCTGGTCACTCAATCACAGACCTAAGAGTGGCTATCCTTCAACAAAAAAGCTTCAAAAACAGACTCCAACGAGAGACTGCTGAATTGGAATTAATTTGCAAACTGGATACAATTAACTTAGGCTTGAATAGAGACTGGGAATGGATGAGTCATTACACAAAGTAAAACTATTTCCCCATGGTATTTCTCCCTCCCACCCCACCCCCCACTGTTCCTCTGATATTCTTGTTAACTGCTGGAATTAGCCTACCTTGCTTGTCACCATGAAAGGTTTTCCTCCTTTCCCCCCCCTGCTGTTGGTGATGGCTTATCTTAAGTGATCACTCTCCTTACAGTGTGTATGATAAACCCATTGTTTCATGTTCTCTCTGTGTGTGTGTATATAAATCTCTCCTCTGTTTTTTCCACCAAATGCATCCGATGAAGTGAGCTGTAGCTCAAGAAAGCTTATGCTCTAATAAATTTGTTAGTCTCTAAGGTGCCACAAGTACTCCTTTTCTTTTTGCGAATACAGACTAACACGGCTGCTACTCTGAAACCTGTCATTGAAGAGTTGGTCTGCTTTCTAAACCTCAATATATTTTTTCTTCCCTCCCCTCTCCCCTGCACCTTTTATAGTGAAAATAGTCAAATCCCTGTTGTGGAATTTTTCCTGTTAGACATTTTTAGAATACATTCTAATTCTAAGTAGCAAGATAACCCAGTAAATTGTTCTATTTTTTCATGCTTATCATTTAAAAAATGAGCCAGGCTTCAGTTTTGTGCCTGAACCAGACTTATATTTCCTTAAAATAGACTTCTACCTCTAAGGAATTTACTGTTAACTTTTTTTTTTTTAACCAAGGGCCAGATGCTTGCCCAACATGGGTTTTCCCATTAAGTGGTTCAGAAACTCAATGATCTTCTACTTACAGAATTTTCTTTACATAATTGTGTGTGACCCCTTCCCTGCAGATCTTAACAAGGGTTCACATTCCAAAAAGCAAGGCTCTCCTGACCTCCCAGCCACCTCCTACCCCTTCCCTGAGTCCGGTCCTCTTCCCATACCCCAGAACAGATGTTCTGCTCTCAGCCACCCTCTCTTTGCTGAGTCTGAGGGCAGCTTTGGCCCACATTTATTTTAGGGTTAACCTCGTCGGCTGTCTATATTTAACCCCCCAAAAAAGTGATTCTTGGTGTCTTCTTCTAATGCTGCAGAAAGATCAGCTAGTTTGCGCCGTTATTTTTAGTGGCAATTTTCATCCCCTTCCTTTCCCCATAACCCAAAGTCCCAATTCCTTCATTGGTTGTATTGGCTCCAATGGAACAGAGCCTAGGTTCCTGTGTTAGGAGTCCTCTCCTTCCCCATACAGCCTGACCCAGGCTGACTGGTACACAAGAGTCAGCATGCCTGCCAAAGCAGATAGGTGGGGAAAGGCAAGAAATGGGTGGAGCCTTTGCTCCACCACCACTTCCCACTCTCTGGCCAGCTTAGCTGAACTGGCATGGAGCATGTTGCTCTTTGCTGCTAATATAGGCCAGAACTGAAGAATTGCAACTGGAAAACACAGTGTCCCATGGGCTATTGCGAGGTTGGTTCAGCTTACATATCCCCTTCCCACACACACGCCTGGACTTCCCACAGCCACCCCACGCACAGAGTCAAACTTTAGCCTAACTCGTTTAAGTTCAAAATCTGTCTGTATCAAAATGTGGAACTTCAAAGGAAGGGAGGAACAAAGCAAGAAAGATTTTGCACTACTTATTGAAAATATCTCCAACATTGCTGCCAGAATATTTCCAGTACATACGTCCAGAAATGTCCCAAAAGGATTATCCATCAATACTGCTGGAGAGAAGAATTCCAGTTGAAGGTGTTATTGATTGTTATTACACAAACCAGCCTGAATCAAGACAGCATTTCTGTTTGCCTGTAACATTAATCAGCTCTGTTTGTAATGGGGTAGGAGGAGATGGAAGTCAATGAAGCTCTGTAATATGTTTTCCTTTAAATGTACAGGAATGCTTGAGATAATTGACTTTGAGTCAGTTTAACAGAGTGGAGTTAAGACCTGTTCAGATTAACTAGACCACCATTATCTGCTTTGGTAGTTTCTTTGTAGTAATAGTTTAAAAAAATATATTCATGTAAGTCACAGAACTCATTTGATTTACTTCATACTTTCAGACATAAAGCATGGACTTGGCATTATCCCGGTTCTCCCACTAATTGGTCTAAAGGGTTATTATTTCCTTTACCACTTACAATAAAAGGCAGTCTTCTCCTGACCACCCCAATCAAAGCAAGTCCCTACAGAGCAAACCAAGTAGAATTTGCTGCTAACTCCTTTGAAGACATCCCTTTTGTCCTTAACACAATCCAGCTCTCTCGTGCCACTGCTGTCCTCCAGCCCTGCACTAAATCAATCCTGTCTCTCATCATTTTCAAGATGAACATTTATCGCTCACTAGAAAGCTGTTTTACATTGACATTTCCCCCTACCACATTCCAACCTGGTGTCGTCTTTATTATTTGAACCAGAAATATTAAATCCTGGAATAAACAGCATGATGTGTAAACAGTTGTGTGATGGAAAGAAATCTAGCATCAGGAAGCTTTACATGTATTATTATTTTTTCTTAATTCCTTCCTTCTAGAGCTACAGTGTGTCATTCATTGCATCAGACATTTAGAACTTGGCAGATTGAGAGGCATTTTCCACAGGCTGCCACCATTCCTCTTGTCTTTAGTGAAAGCTACCTTCATGCCCGGAGGTATTTAATAAACCTTTGCTGCACTTGTATGGCATGTATCGATTCTTGGTTTCCTGCTTCCCCCACTTATCATTAGTCTCAAGTCCCTTCATTCTTGGTTTCGATTTTGTTTAAATTTCCCAGGAATTTATCAGTGTTTATTACAAAAATTTTAAAAAGGATGAAAACCGGGGCAAAAAATTAACTTCATGGTTTTCTGGATTAATAGTGGGGGACAAAAGGATAGAAAAAAAGCAACAAATAAGCATGTTGAAAATAAAAGCAGTTTAATGCTGTGGTTTATTTCATGAACTGTATTTAACTGCATAATACTGTGTTTTGACAAACACATACGCATGACCATGTGGGTGTTTATTCTCCACTACTTTTCCTTACTTTGGCTCTTTAGCTGAAGTTGTAGCAACTTGTGCATTTAACTCTGGAGGTAGCCAGTTCAATCTCTGGTGTTGGCCAGGATGGCGACTGCCACACCTGAAAGTCCTGCTTTGTTAGGTGTTCTGTACACACATAGTAAGAGATAGTTTCTGCCACTAAGAACTTGTGATCTAAAAAAATCCCTGAGGTGTGAAAGACTGCGTCTGCCGGAATCCATGTTAGAATTGTGTGGGTGTTCTGGGTAATCTTATTAGCATATGTGTCGGTTCTTTTATTGTTTCTAATGTTTTCTCTGGAATGCTTTTTATCTTAAGAATAAAGTAGGCTTGCATAGAAAGAACTGTGTGGTACCTTATAACTGTTGAAAATCACTTTGTTATCAGTCTCCATAGAGAAAACAAGCAAATGTCCTTGAGCAACCTGTCTGTGCTGGGAAATAAAGAGAAGGCAGAGAACTGTGCAACCTGGCAATGCCCCAGTCAGAAGGGGGAGAGAGGCATGAAAACCCAGAAAGGCAGTGGCTTTGGAAGCCGAGAGAAAGTGCCCATACTGAACCATTATGGAGAAATAAAGGTGCAGTTGCCATGAACTGTCACACTCATGCTTTTACTGCTCTGAAATGGAATTTTCCAAATCTCCCACTCTTAGATCAGGCCCTGGGCTACGTACCTTGTGTATCAAGAATGGCTCTCCAGCAGGTCTGATAGGCATCAGCACTGAGGGTCTTCCCTTCACGAGTCTGTGACCAGTGGTGAAATACTGACCAGGCAGCCTGTGGAGAACATTAAGGTCTGTATCATGTTCACATTGTTTTGGGTGTGGTAGGTAAAATATGTGGCTCGGAGTGAGATAGTGGTTTGAAACTAAGGACTCTTGAGGATCCATTGGGTTGCTAGGAGCCACCCTGGAATGTCTGTTCAAAAGTCCACAGTTGGAGGAGGCCTTGTGGGGACTGGCAGACACGGGTGGTTTGGTCTGGGCTTGCTGCAGTTGCAAAGAAAGGTCTCTCCCAACTCCAGAGATTGGTCCTTTTGGAACAATTGAGGTACAGGCTACCAAAAGGGTGGTGCTGAGAGCAGATCAGGAGAACACCAGGCTTATGAAAATGAAACTTCCACTGGGGCTTGAAAAGGACAGTGGGCACTGCCAGATAATTAGCACTGGCATTCATTCGTAAGTTTTAATTGTAAATAATAAATTGCATGTTTGGTTAATTCAGTCTGAAGCGGAGTTCTGGTGAATGAGGATTTTTTCACCAGCCTTTGAAGAACACCTACCACAGCTACCAGGGGATCCCAGGTCCTGGAGATGGAGTCCTTGTAACAAGGGCGCAGAGTGACAGGTGCTGAAATAAATTTTCTAACTGAGAAGCAGGGAACTGAGACCAGATCATAAGAAACCCAGGGTCACATCAAAACAGTCTAATTGTAAACAAGAAGGCTCCCTTATCCACTTTAAGGCTAGCCTATATTAACAGGAAGAGGAAGCTGAGGAGGGGAGAAAGCAGCTTGGACACTATGTGGGTAGCCATGAGTGGCAGCTTCTGCCTCAGTTCTCCGGGGACTAGTTGGACCAGGCTCCAGATATTTTGTTTTGCTGACACTAAGTTTGGGAGCTTAGAAGCATGGCTCTGAGGTAATGGCCTGATGAACTTTTGCAGACACTGCTTCTTCCCTGAGGCCTTCTTACAGGAACATAATCCTTTGCTGATTTGTTTTGGGTCCTTCTTTACCATCCCCTCTTCTGGGACTCCATTTAGCCCTCAAGCCCAAAACCTCAATTCCAGAACATCAAACTGAGAAGAAAGTACTTCCTCCTAGTTTGTTTATCAGACAGGTCCAATTATACCAGATTATCACTTTCTCATCCTATTAAGTGGGAGCTAGTTGCTGAGCTTGTGCCATTAATGCTGGGTGAGCTAATATTAATAATTTTCCTTGATAACTTCAAAATGACTCTTGGCCAAGCAATTGGCTGAAAAAAGCAAAGGAAAGATGAAAACCTGGTGTTTTGTTTTTTTATTCTAATTATTCCTGCCTCCAAGCAAACCTAGATAGGCCCGGAATCTGGGCATCGCTGAAAACATTTGCAAACATTACAGCAAAGGGGAACACTGTGTCTGTGCAATAGCATAGCGCAAAATACCAGAAGACCTGGAAGATTGCTGCAGGACTGAGGAACAAATAAAATTATCCCCCATTATTATGTTCTAACGCATCTGAGGACTTGGAAGCCTATTTTAGAACTGATGAGCAAGTAGCATATATTCCTCCCATATAGAAGGTCTATAGAACCTTGCCAGACTTCTGGCTAGATGAATGATAGTATTAACATTAACACACAGATTGTTATGAAGATAAGTAATGATTTTTCTGCAAGCCTTTTGGCTTGAAAAATAACTTTTGACAAGCTGTGTACACAATTATTTTATGTGTGATGAAAGAGCAGTGTCACTTATCTAACAACAAAACATTTAATTATATTCTGCAGTAGATGATAGAAAAAAGGGTGATGCAAAAATATCAGACTTTTCTCTATGTGTGTTTTATTACTTGTTTTTTTTATTTAATCTGTTGTAGTTCTGAACTGGATCAAAAGGAAAATAAATAATTCTTTTTGCCTAATACAATGTATTTCTCAGTTCTAACTGTCTAAAATAGTTACTAACTAAAATATTAAAGCCAAAATACAAAGCAAAAGGCAGAATCATAATAGTTTAGTAAACAATTATTAGTTACCATTTGCAGAATGGCTGAGCACTCTGCAGAAATCTGAGCACTTATTTTCTCTATTAGCAATGTATTCTTCCATACAAATCCCAAACGTATGTCTGTTTGTTTGTTTGTTTTTTGCTTCATTCAAAGCTATAGCAAAACTCAAACTATCAACTTTATACAATGGAATGAGTGTCTGTGAAGCTTGAAGGCCAAATCTGAAGCTACTGTGTGTTTTGTCATTGACTTCAATCACATCGTCTGATGAGGATTTCTCCATTAAGGAGCAATCTTGCGCTGATTCTTTGAGTGCGGCAGACATTGGCACTGGAACTTTTGTGACTCTGCTGCCAAGCACCACTATGTATCATGGAGAACAGATCTGCGGGGCCTCTCTGCACAATAGACATGTTTGGGGTAAGGCAAGATATGGAGGCATGGCTGGAATATCTGTCTTTTAAGAGATCCCTGGTCCTTTTCCAAGGGTTGTGGTAGGGCCAATAGGCTGGAGTAGCTTCCACAGGGTCTCCACTGCTGCCACTTACAGTCCTGGGAGGTGCGGCCAGAAATTTGCCCCAGATCACTTCAGTGCTCAGATGAGATATTCAGCTGGGCACAGGAATCTGGATCCCCCTCTCAGTGCATGAGCAAATCAGGTTCAGTAATATGTTTCTTTTTGTTGTAAGAGAGTAGATGAGAGGCCAGTGGAAACTCAGAAAGTATTTATTATTGCCCTATGTGTAGGACAGCAGGGATGAGAAACTAAAGAGGAGAGGAACAGACACAATATCTTTATAATTAGTAACTAGTCCTGAATATGAGCCACATCATCAGGTGAGACCAGAATCTTTCTGTTCAACTCTCATGAACTCACTGCACAAAATGACTACACACAAAATGTAAAACAAATGCCCCCCAGAGGCAGACAGCAAAGATGAGACTGACCCAGGATGGAAATAATGTAATTATACTCTGTCTGCATTAGAGTGCTCCGTTCCAGGGCTTCATAATGTCTGACTATTTTACCTTGGTCTTAGTGGGGCTTCAATTCACTGAAGCTATCTGTGCAATATCCTTGCTTTTCTATATGCTCAGGATGGATCCTGCAAGAAGTATAAATAAAACTATAGTATCCAATTAGCACAGTAGCAGAGAAGGGAAATGAACAAGGCAAATGTATCTGTGGAGACGTAAAGCAGCACTAGATGGACAGGTTGAGAAACATGGCTCCCTTACAGTGGTGCGGAACCAATATCAGCAATTTTATCCTACTTGGTACATTATGAAAAAAGAATTATGGCTTAAAAAAAAAGCTTATTTTATTGTTTGCTTCTTTCTTACTTGCTAAATATTTGACACTGTGCTCACTGCTATATACAACACAGCAGTATTTATTTGTATTAGATTAGTGCCTAAAGGCTCTGACTCGGATCAGGGCCCCATTATACTGTTGTATGTATGCACAGTAAGACAGTCCTGGTATTGGTGGTGGTCATTCATTGGGGAAGGAGAAAGAGGAGTGACTGCCTCATTCAGGGATGATGAAGCAGCATCCATCCATACCTGCGGACCTCTTCCACCTTGTATACCGACGGAACCAGCTGGCAAGAGGAAGAGGAGTAGTGCGAGTCTCGAGGGGGCCCAGATACCTGTCATAAGCATCCCAACAAGGCCAGAAAGAATCTTGTTCCTCGATTATGCCCGGCTTGGTCATGTTCCTATGCATGATGTCCTGCTGTCTAGTCAGTGATCAGCCTCTAGGTTAGACTGAACTTGGCTGTATTTGCATTATTTTTTTGGCATTCTATCATCTGTTGGTCTTCAGCATCATAACCTTTTTGACTGTACCCAATTCTGTACCCTGAATTAACATCCTACTTTCTTTCTAACTTCTTCATTTGTCTTGAAATCATTTCATCTTCCACCTACCATCTTTCTAGAAACTCTGCCTCCAGTCTTCTGATGTCTGTTTTATTTAATACAACTGCTTCAGACCATAAAATAATACTGTTTATAATAGTTTGTTAAATTTTCACTTGGTATCAAATGTAATGTTTTTATCAGTCCATAATTTTCTCAATTTCTGTGCAGCACTTATAGCTAAGGCACATCTCCTTTTAACCTCATCCTTGATGGAATAATCAGCATGGATCAAGCTTCCTAGATATATGTAAAATTTTACTTGTTCTATGACTTCACCAACTGCTGTATATCAACATTTTGTCGATTGTCACTTTTCCAAGATGCACCCACTTTACCAGTTTGACATTTATTGTAAATCCAAGTCAACTACATCAGTTTTCCAAGGTAGCAAAGAGTATCATCATTAATTCAAATGTGTTGGTCAGTTGTACAATGTCATCTGCATAAGCTAAGGAGCTTAATTCTGAGTCATCCAACATCATGTCATTCAATTCATCTAACATTCTTAATGTCTAGTTTAACATAATGAAAAGTGATGGTGATTCCATGCCCCCCTTGTCTTATACCAAACTTTGACTTAAACTACTTGCTTAATTTTCCACTGATTTTTACGGCACTGCAGGAGTCTTTGTACATAGCTTTTATAATTACAATTATCTTATCTGGAATACCATATGATTTTGCTATTTTCCATAATGTTTCCCTCCAAACTGAATCAAATGCCTTTATGAAATTGAAAACAACAAACATTTTTAATCCCCATTCTCACTTTTTTTCCATCCATTGTCGGAGTGTGAATACAACTTCGGCCTGATTTAAAGCTGCACTATTCTTCACTTACTACTGCCTCTAAAATCGGCCTTAATCTGTTAACAATTACTTTTATCATGATTTTTCCCAGTTTTGACAAGACATGTATACCTCTGTAATTGTTCAGATCAGAAGGAACTCTTTTCTTCAAGATAGGTGCAACTGTTGCTTTTAGCCAGTCAACCATTTCCTCCTCTTTCTCCCATACCTTTTTGTATATTTTTTCTAATGCTTTGATAGCACTTGTCCCACCATGAAATAGATAATCCTTTTAATCTCAATTGAGATGTAATTTTGATGGGGGAAAAAGAACTGAGGTCTTACAGCCAAGAGATAGATAATTGGCTCTTAGAAGCACTAGCTTCTTTTTCTAATGCTGAGTGCCCTTCAGAACACGTTGAAATATATGCATCCTTGAAAAATATTTTGGAACATAATATGGCTCTTTTTCTGCTCATACTTGATATATTAGTCTGTCCCAGATTCTCAGGTATTTCAGAATGAACAAAGTTTTAGTCAGAATGTAATGTTCAGAGGTAGTGTAAAGCTCCCATTGCTGTGGTGGTTTTAAGCACATATGAACAGACTGATGCAGAGCCAGTTATGCTAGCTAATGGTTTCCCTGCATTGCCCTTTCTGGGTGGCTCCATGGCCCCTTTGATGCATTCACCCTCTCTTACTTTCAGGAGTCTAAAAGTGTTTTTAAATTTGCATGCAGAAAAAAAGAGTTTCAAGAGTTATTTGATAAGCAAATATGGAAATCTAATTATTTGTTTCCAGATTTTTCTCAGCCAGTAGGACTACATCCATATATACTGGCAAATGTGAGACCGACCATGTATAGAACAGAATTGAAGTTACTTTTATGGTTTCTGAGAGATACTCTGTACATGCTGTGATGGACATGGAGCTGCTTAGCAATAATTTGTGAATACTGCATGCTGTCCTGGTTATCATGCTGTTTTCTGTATAACTATATTAGTTTAACTCATCATGAGACTGAAAAAACAAACAGGAAAGGTAAAAATGGCCTAAGATAAGCCACCCCTTAGTGAACACTTGAGGGTTGTGAAGGGACAATGTGACGATGATTCGCTTTTCCTCTCTAGCCAACCTACAAAACTGGTTTGAACTAGGAAAGGAAAAGGCACACACAAACAAAAGACAATGAAAGAATTATAGAAGGATTAAAAAGAAATCCTCTCTTGAGATGAGTAATTGTTTGGGAGAGCCATGCTGAGACACGGGCACCCTCTGGAGTGACTGAAGAAGCTAGATTTGCCTAGGTTACCAACCAAGAATGGTAAATCTGTATGTAAGATAGACATGCATGTAGACTGTTGTAAAATCTGAGTTAAAAGAACAATACTTTGGTTTAAGAAGGGTGTCTGGTCACTGTACGCTACTGGCCACAGAATCCCAAAGGGAAGAACTACACCTACCTTAACTCAGTCAGACTTGCGGGGTAAACACAGTTGATATATAGGGTGCTGTAGCCCAGGCCCTGGTGTAAAAGTGGGATACTTGTGGAGTTCCACCCAAGAAAAGGTGAAAGCACAAGGTCTAATACGTGAGGTGGATCATTCAGAGAACAGAAAGGGATGAGAGGCACAGTTAGTCCTGCAACCATGCCACATGCATGAACAAGACGCAGAACCAAAACTGAATTGAAGGCAAATGCTACTCATGGCCACTTGTTGCCAAGATCATGCTGGATGCTGTTCTGTGCTTGCCAAGACGAACAAAGTTAGAGCCTGCATAAATACATCGGTCTCATATGATTGAAATGCTGCATCTATGCAACGTTTAAAGAAAAGATGGTGGCCAGTCTATTTGTGGCATAAACGCATGGTACAAACACTTGTTTGTCATGATGTCTGAAGAAAATTAAAGTCACTGCATTGTTTGGTTTGGTTTTTCCATGTAAAATTTGGTTTGAGTTTTGTTGACTATGCTGCATCATTCAATGCTTCGCACAAATGTCCTCCACATCAAACACACTGTCTTTGTTTCTCTTTCCACAGAGCAGCTTGCTGAGGGCACTTGTCATGGCTCGTCTATTTTCACCAGCTAGCATGCAATCTGTGCACTCCTTTCTCCCTTTTTCTAGCTACTCAGATGTCTAGAGAACAATGCCCTATATCTGCTTTCTTTTCTTTCACTTCAAAACATCAACTTTCTTCTAGTTTCATCTCTAAAATTAGGATGTTCATTTGTAATGGGAGTGATATATTTGAAGGGCTAAACTCTACTTGTATGTACATGCACAGGGCTCACAGCATTTATACTTATTTTTTCCAGATACTGCTGTGAAGGGTGGGGCTAGTGCAAATCCCTTGGATAGATAGGTAAGATGAGTGAATGTTCAGGAACACACAGTAGGATAATTAACCATCTGGATAACAGATAGCAGCAACTTCTTTTCCTATGAAACAGTTTGAGAGATTAAAACAGGAGGCCAAATTTGGGCCTGAATAATAGCCCATGCAATGGCATTGTACTGGGTAGTTCAGGGAAGAATTTATTCTATTGATTCTAATTTTACAAACATCCATAGGTGAGATTGTGAATGCCTTACTCCCACTGGAGAGCAATTAATCACAAGTAGTTGCACTACTATCATTGGGATTAAGTAACTGCCATAGTGAAATGTAGTAACAGAGCAGTCTGGTTCTACGTTTTGAGTTTTCTCAGTTATTCTCAGAAATTTTCTTTAAACATAGCTGTAGGTCAAATTGATCTGTTTTTCTGTGAATGGTGCATGCAAACAAAAAAGAAACCACAGGGAAGTAACTGACTCTTCCCCCTGAAACAATATTTGTTTTCCATTTGTTTCTCAGAAACACTTTTTGCAAGTAAATCTGTGTGTGGTTGAAGTGACATGGGATACCCAAAGTGCTGCACCTTCTCAGAGTTAGTTTAAAAATTAATTAGTCTTTTACAAGAATGGCATCATGTCACAGTATAGTTAACATGTATTGCTAAACTGTGGTTAGGGATATTATAAGCAGTGCACTGAATTTAGCCGTATAGAGTGGAAATCAAATCAGCGGCACTGCGATGGGTACCCGCATGGCCCCCGATGAAGTGAGCTGTAGCTCACGAAAGCTTATGCTCTAATAAATTTGTTAGTCTCTAAGGTGCCACAAGTACTCCTTTTCATATTGCAGTATTGTGACTGTTTACTGCCTTTATCCATTTCCATGGAGCTAGAATCTGCTGCCCTTATGTTCATTAATCTAAAATTAGTCCCATCTATTTAACTGGGAGTAACTTACTATTATTTGGATAAAATCCTGGCTCTGCTGAAATCAGTGGTAAAACTTCAATGTGAGTAAAGTAAAATCTGGCACTAAATGTAGTCCATTCAGTCCATTTTTGGGGGAAAACATATTTAAAAATCTCCATTCAAGATGTGGATTTCCAATAAGTACAGTAGCTCCTCATTAATAGCTTCATTTTGGTTTGATTCTTGTTTTAGTTCTAGGAAAGTCGATGGAAACCATATCTTGGTGTATGAACTTTTTTTTTTTTTTGGACAGTATCTTCTCTTTTTTAATGACAGGTTTCAGAGTAGCAGCCATGTTAGTCTGTATTCGCAAAAAGAAAAGGAGTACTTGTGGCACCTTAGAGACTAACAAATTTATTTGAGCATAAGCTTTCATGAGCTACAGCTCACTTCATCCGATGCATTCAGTGGAAAATACAATGGGGAGATTTATATACACAGAGAACATGAAACAATGGGTGTTACCATACACACTGTAATGAGAGTGATCACTTAAAGTGAGCTATTACCAGCAGGTGAGCGGGGATGGAAAAAACCTTTTGTAGTGATAATCCAGGTGGGCGATTTCCAGCAGTTGACAAGAACGTCTGAGGAACAGTGGAGAGTGGGAGGGGAACAAACATGGGGAAATAGTTTTACCTTGTGTAATGACCCATCTACTCCCAGTCTCTATCAAGCCTAAATTAATTGTATCCAGTTTGCAAATTAATTCCAATTCAGCAGTCTCTCATTGGAGTCTGTTTTTGAAGTTTTTTTGTTGAAGAATTGCAACTTTTAGGTCTGTAATCGAGTGACTGGAGAGATTGAAGTGTTCTCTGACTGGTTTTTGAATGTTATAATTCTTGATGTCTGATTTGTTTCCATTTATTCTTTTACATAGAGACTGTCCAGTTTGACCAATGTACATAGCAGAGGGGCATTGCTGGCACATGATGGCATATATCACATTAGTAGATGTGCAGGTGAACGAGCCTCTGATAGTGTGGCTGATGTGATTAGGCCCTATGATGGTGTCCCCTGAATAATATGTGGACAGAGTTGGCAACGGGCTTTGTTGCAAGGATAGGTTCCTGGGTTAGTGGTTCTGTTGTGTGGTGTGTGGTTGCTGGTGAGTATTTGCTTCAGACTGGGGGGCTGTCTGTAAGCAAGGACTGGTCTGTCTCCCAAGATCTGTGAGAGTGATGGGTCGTCCTTCAGGATAGGTTGTAGATCCTTGATGATGCGTTGGAGAGGTTTTAGTTGGGGGCTGAAGGTGATGGCTAGTGGCGTTCTGTTATTTTCTTTGTTGGGCCTGTCCTGTAGTAGGTGACTTCTGGGTACTCTTCTGGCTCTATCAATCTGTTTCTTCACTTCAGCAGGTGAGTACTGTAGTTGTAGGAATGCATGATAGAGATCTTGTAGGTGTTTGTCTCTGTCTGAGGGGTTGGAGCAAATGCAGTTGTATCGTAGAGCTTGGCTGCAGACAATGGATTGTATGGTGTGGTCTGGATGAAAGCTGGAGGCATGTAGGTAGGAATAGCGGTTTCCGGTATAGGGTGGTGTTTATGTGACCATCACTTATTAGCACCATAGTGTCCAGTATCCCCGATAATGTCACGGCAAACCTGGTGGCTGAACTTTGTGACTTTGTCCTCATCCATAACTATTTCACATTTGGGGACAATGTATACCTTCAAATCAGCATCACTGCTATGGGTATCCGCATGGCCCCACAGTATGCCAACTTTTTTATGGCTGACTTAGAACGCTTCCTCAGCTCTCGTCCCCTAATGCCCCTACTCTACTTGCGCTACATTGATGACATCGTCATCATCTGGACCCATGGAAAAGAAGCCCTTGTGGAATTCCACCATGATTTCAACAATTTCCATCCCACCATCAACCTCAGCCTGGACCAGTCCACACAAGAGATCCACTTCCTGGACACTACAGTGCTAATAAGCGATGGTCACATAACCACCACCCTATATCGGAAACCTACTGACCGCTATTCCTACCTACATGCCTCTAGCTTTCATCCAGATCATACCACTCGATCCATTGTCTACAGCCAAGCGCTACGATATAACCGCATTTGCTCCAACCCCTCAGACAGAGACAAACACCTACAAGACCTCTATCATGCATTCCTACAACTACAATACCCACCTGCTGAAGTGAAGAAACAGATTGACAGAGCCAGAAGAGTACCCAGAAGTCACCTACTACAGGACAGGCCCAACAAAGAAAATAACAGAACGCCACTAGCCATCACCTTCAGCCCCCAACTAAAACCTCTCCAACGCATCATCAAGGATCTACAACCTATCCTGAAGGACGAGCCATCGCTCTCTCAGATCTTGGGAGACAGACCAGTCCTTGCTTACAGACAGCCCCCCAGTCTGAAGCTAATACTCACCAGCAACCACACACCACACAACAGAACCACTAACCCAGGAACTTATCCTTGCAACAAAGCCCATTGCCAATGTGTCCACATACCTATTCAAGGGTCATCATCATAGGGCCTAATCACATCAGCCACACTATCAGAGGCTTGTTCACCTGCACATCTACTAATGTGATATATGCCATCATGTGCCAGCAATGCCCCTCTGCTATGTACATTGGTCAAACTGGACAGTCTCTATGTAAAAGAATAAATGGACACAAATCAGACGTCAAGAATTATAACATTCAAAAACCAGTCAGAGAACACTTCAATCTCTCCAGTCACTCGATTACAGACCTAAAAGTTGCAATTCTTCAACAAAAACACTTCAAAAACAGATTCCAGTGAGAGACTGCTGAATTGGAATTAATTTGCAAACTGGATACAATTAACTTAGGCTTGAATAGAGACTGGGAGTAGATGGGTCATTACACAAGGTAAAACTATTTCCTCATGTTTGTTCCCCTCCCACTCCCCACTGTTCCTCAGACGTTCTTGTCAACTGCTGGAATGGCCCACCTTGATTATCACTACAAAAGGTTTTTTCCACCCCCACTCTCCTGCTGGTAATAGCTCATCTTAAGTGATCACTCTCATTATAGTGTGTATGGTAACACCCATTGTTTCAGTTCTCTATGTATATAAATCTCCCCATTGTATTTTCCACTGAATGCATCGGATGAAGTGAGCTGTAGCTCACGAAAGCTTATGCTCAAATAAATTTGTTATCTCTAAGGTGCCACAGGTCCTCCTTTTCTCTTTTTTAAGTAACCCACAACCAAAAATGAAACTCTCAGTACCAGCTGTGGAAAGAGAGCTTGGGGAACGCTAAAAAGTTTTAATTTCCCGATGCTACTATCATTCTGTAGCTGTAACAGTCCTTTGTCTTTGACAAGATCCATAGCTTGTTTTGATTTTGGTTTTTTTGTTCCAGGATAATGGGGAAGCAGAGCATTCAAAGGGAGGTGAGCTTAGAAGCACAATGTATGGAAATGTTTTCTTTTATGGATCTCTTCCCTAAAATCTTGCCCAAAGGCAAGATTAATACCTGAAAAAGTCTCTCTGTATGTTGAGGTGGAGTTACCTGAAAGAAAGAAAAATGATGCTACAGTCACAGTGAAAAACAACTTCTACACAAATGGGGAAAATATAGGCCAGGGGAAAACACAGCACATTTTTTATAAAAGATCATTTCCAAGGTCTCTTTATAATTTTCAAGTCCCTTGGAGAAGCTTTTTGGACAGGTTTAAAAGCACACTGTAACCATTATTATACACATCCAATTCAATAGCATAGAGATAAGTTGGTCATTTGCATTTTTATCTTTGTTGTCTTACAACCATTAATTGTGCAAACGAAACTCAGAGAACATTTGTATTCCACCCGAGGCTATTAGAAATTAATATACATGCAGAACAAAAATATCTAGAAGTTAGGGATGACCTTCATGTGTCATAGAAAGCGATGCAGTGAGGCACAAGTTATAGTTTCCAATTTACTGGAAAACAACACATCCTATTTCATAATAAAGGCACTACATAGGAATCCCAGGGTTAGCAATACTTTTGGAGTACGTGATGCTAAAAGGAAACAACGCAACACCAATGCTGTAATTCTGGGGAATGAATCAATACTCATGAAAAGTAAGAGGGCACTTATATGTATATTAGTGAGGTTCTGAAATCTCCATCACTAGAGGTTTTTAGAACAGATTAGACAAACACCTGCCAGGAACGAACTATTAGGCAGTACTGCCTTGAGTGCAACAGACTGGACTAGCTGACCTCTTAAGGTGCCCTCCAGTCCTCCACTTCTGTGATTCTATTTCAGTGGGTTGGGATTTAACTCGTAGTGTATCAAGAAGAGAATATACCTTTAAATATACATCTTTATTTTCATAAACATTCATTTTAATGTCACTCAGACATCAATGGGGTGGATCCTCAGTTGCTGTAAATTGTCACACTCTGTTGAAGTCAATGGAGCTTATGACAATTTACACCAGATGAGGATCTGCCCCAGGATTTGGGTAATGTTTATGGGCTCCGTCCTCCGGCCCATACTCACATGAATGGCCCCAATGAAACAGTCAGTTGGGACTATTCATACAAGCAAGGGCCAAAAGATTAAGCTCAAAGGAACTGCATCCATATATTTGAGGGCAAAATTTGGCCCTCTGAAAAGAAACAAAATGGTACTAAGAAGGAATGTGTTAGTTCTAAAAGGAATCGGTCATAATACTGTATGGTTTCATTGAATAAGTAAGTGAACTCTCCAGTATCTTAAAAAGCTACAACCCATGCAGAATATGGCTTTAATTCAACATCCTTACATTAATAATAGGGAAATGACATGGCATTTAAACTGTAGGGTTAGCGTATAGCCAGTTTCTGCATGAACACACAGTAGGGATTAACCAAAGACCACCACCATTTCTATGCTACGCAAGTGTAAGGACTGCTCCCTACTATTACCCTATGGATCCTAGCCATGCTAGGGGGAGCAAGGAAGAGCCAGAGATGGCAGGCAGAGGAGGAGAGTAAATGAAGGAGCCTCTTAAAAGGGTATAGCAAAAAGCATACCATACCACATGTGGGGGGAAGGGCTGGGGGGCAGATGAGGAAAATGCTTGCTGTGGCTGTGTGGCTCTTTTCCTCCTCCAGTGGGCATAACAATAATAAGACATAACAATGAGCCATTTCACAAAATGGGAGAAGAAAGTAAAAGGGTAAAGTACAGACATAAAGGGAGAGAGGATGAAAGATTGATGTGATCACCATGGGGACTGACTGAGAAAGAAGCGAAGATGACACTCAATCCATTATGCCTGGCAGAAAACAAAGATGGCTTCTTGCCCACTATTCGGAAGCCCCCAAAAAGGCTAAAGGTCTGTGCTCCAAACTCCCATCTAACATCCCACCAGTAGCTGCATCTGGTAAAATGCAGGATTAAGAACACAGAAATCTATGAGCAAATAGGACAGTTCAGTTAACCAGGGCTCATCAGATATGCACTCCTTTGAGGAGACTTTAATGCTTCTCTTATGCTAGTCATATCATATATTTTTTATGGTTATCATTACTTATTAATTTATTTTCTATCAGGCGCACCCTGCTTTAATGTCTCAGGACACACTGCAACTTACTAAAGTAGCTAATTGTTTTTACTAAGAAGCAAAAAGGAAATGGACACTCCCTCCCCCAGCCATCTTGAGAAAGTAGATTGATCAAATGCTATATCAACAGATTTGAAGTGGGAGAGGGAGGGATATAAGTTTCAGTGCTGAGGGACTTCCCCAAAGAACATTGTCACCAGCCCCACAGACAACTAAATCTAGTGACATGTAGCTGGAGTGCCACAGCTGCCCTCAGCTGCTATGGCAGTACAAGTGGAGACTTGTAGCTAGCTAAGGCTGGAGCCATGCACGAGTTGTAGTTTAAAGACAACAGCTTGAACGGCATTCGTAAATTAATAGCATGCCAGTGCAGTTACTGGAGAAAGCACTTAGGTGATTTTGAAAATTTTACCCCAGAGACATTTAAGTGATGTAGAATTCTCAATCTTATTTATTTCAATGAGGTTGAGACTCCTAAGATGTTTCAGAGTAGCAGCCGTGTTAGTCTGTATTCGCAAAAAGAAAAGGAGTACTTGTGGCACCTTAGAGACTAACAAATTTATTAGAGCATAAGCTTTCGTGAGCTACAGCTCACTTCATCGGATGCATTTGGTGGAAAAAACAGAGGAGAGATTTATATACACACACACAGAGAACATGAAACAATGGGTTTATCATACACACTGTAAGGAGAGTGATCACTTAAGATAAGCCATCACCAACAGCAGGGGGGGGAAGGAGGAAAACCTTTCATGGTGACAAGCAGGTAGGCTAATTCCAGCAGTTAACAAGAATATCAGAGGAACAGTGGGGGGTGGGGTGGGAGGGAGAAATACCATGGGGAAATAGTTTTACTTTATGTAATGACTCATCCATTCCCAGTCTCTATTCAAGCCTAAGTTAATTGTATCCAGTTTGCAAATTAATTCCAATTCAGCAGTCTCTCGTTGGAGTCTGTTTTTGAAGCTTTTTTGTTGAAGGATAGCCACTCTTAGGTCTGTGATCGAGTGACCAGAGAGATTGAAGTGTTCTCCAACTGGTTTTTGAATGTTATAATTCTTGACGTCTGATTTGTGTCCATTCATTCTTTTACGTAGAGACTGTCCAGTTTGGCCAATGTACATGGCAGAGGGGCATTGCTGGCACATGATGGCATATATCACATTGGTAGATGCGCAGGTGAACGAGCCTCTGATAGTGTGGCTGATGTGATTAGGCCCTATGATGGTATCCCCTGAATAGATATGTGGACAGAGTTGGCAACGGGCTTTGTTGCAAGGATAGGTTCCTGGGTTAGTGGTTCTGTTGTGTGGTGTGTGGTTGCTGGTGAGTATTTGCTTCAGACTGGGGGGCTGTCTGTAAGCAAGGACTGGTCTGTCTCCCAAGATCTGAGAGAGCGATGGCTCGTCCTTCAGGATAGGTTGTAGATCCTTGATGATGCGTTGGAGAGGTTTTAGTTGGGGGCTGAAGGTGATGGCTAGTGGCGTTCTGTTGTTTTCTTTGTTGGGCCTGTCCTGTAGTAGGTGACTTCTGGGTACTCTTCTGGCTCTGTCAATCTGTTTCTTCACTTCAGCAGGTGGGTATTGTAGTTGTAGGAATGCATGTGGCTATACTTCAACAAAAAAGCTTCAAAAACAGACTCCAACGAGAGACTGCTGAATTGGAATTAATTTGCAAACTGGATACAATTAACTTAGGCTTGAATAGAGACTGGGAATGGATGAGTCATTACACAAAGCAAAACTATTTCCCCATGGTATTTCTCCCCCCCACCCCACCCCCCACTGTTCCTCTGATATTCTTGTTAACTGCTGGAATTAGCCTACCTGCTTGTCACCATGAAAGGTTTTCCTCCTTCCCCCCCCTGCTGTTGGTGATGGCTTATCTTAAGTGATCACTCTCCTTACAGTGTGTATGATAAACCCATTGTTTCATGTTCTCTGTGTGTGTGTATATAAATCTCTCCTCTGTTTTTTCCACCAAATGCATCCGATGAAGTGAGCTGTAGCTCACGAAAGCTTATGCTTTAATAAATTTGTTAGTCTCTAAGGTGCCACAAGTACTCCTTTTCTTTTTACTCCTAAGATGCAGACCCTCTAAGGTGTTTAGGCACCTTTTGGGGATGTGGGCCTTAGGCTCCTAAATCTCTTTTGAAAATGGGCTCTCAAATCATTTAGATGCTTTTGAATATTTTACCTTCTGTGGCTAATACTACCTAATATGTGAGCATTGGAATTCTGCCATGCGGGAAGCCTCTGATTTGTCTTCATTGTCACCTAGGTTGAAACTTAGCCCTCTGATCTTAATACGGATGCTGATTTGGCTAGAAACTCAGAAAGCTGAGAAGGTGTTTTGTACATTTGACCTCAATACATAGAGCTAGATACTGTCTACATTCTCTTGGCACTTCAGCCCATGTTGTCTCACCAGATCACCCAAAGGTTGAACAGCATGAGGAACTGAGACTTATGAGACTCTGTAGGGGCGGGCTTTGCAGTGAAGGAACAGTCACCTGTAGTGTACATCTGGGGGAGGATACATTAGAGCCATTTCAAGATATTTTACTTAGACTGCAAATGCTTTTTGACCAGAGACCATCTTTTCATTATGTGCATGTACAGTGCCTAGCACAATGGGACCTGGACTCTTGCTGGAGCCCCAAGTGCTACCACAATACAAATAAATACTATATTAATATTTTTGTTCACCCCTGTAGCCAGTTGTCAGTGGGAGAGATGAGCTTCCACTCTAATTAGGGTACTGAATTAGTCAACACAATCCTCATGTCCATGCAGATTAAAAACTGCAGTTCTTCTTCCTGCCAAGGAAAAAGCTGGTAATTGTTTCTTGATTAAAAATACTTTGAGCAGTGGTCAGATGCTTATATTTATTTTCATGTCTACCTATCCCTGTTAGAGCTTTTCCTCTTTTTCCACCTGTGAACAGTTGTAAAGAAACATATTTGTCAAATGTTGAGCTACAACTATCTCTGAACCAGTGTTTTACATAAATATTACATTCCAACCTCACCATGTAAATGCTCACAAAAGTTAATAGAAACATAGATATGAGAAACAAAGAAAAGAGTACGTACACTGGGAGATTATATACATTGATGAATGACATGTTCTCTTTTCCGTAATTATAGTTCTCAAAGGGACCAAGTTAGGACAGTAACCTGTATTCAGACATGCACCTCGCTAATGGACTATAGGATCCCACATTAGCATTATCATCAACCGGTTCACTGTTGGATAAAAGACTTTTCATCCTCCACACTTCTGCCTATATTGAGCTTCACCCACCCATGCCAGGTATTTAAATTTAATGTTTCATTTCCCCACTTTCTATATATCTACTCTTTCCCTACTCTTGAATTATCTATTTTATCATTTTAATTTTTGTGAAGGTTTTTCAGGAGCTGTACTTCAGCTCCTTGACTCCACAAAGTGGATAATGCAGTTTGCCACTGAGCTTGGAAACTTTTGGAAACAGATTGTCAATGAGGGTCTGGTCAAGTAGCCAACTGCTCCATTGTCCCTTTGACCATAGTGATGCACACAGTTTAGTCTTGGTTAAAGTAGACTAATAAAAAGATGATTTGAAGCTGACATCTTGCTCACATTATAAACTTAATCTGAGGATCTTTAACTATTTTTATAAAGGTGGAACTTTATTTCACGGAAACACTTAGGTACCAAAAGTTTAGGTAACTTGCCACAGGCAACAAAGTGAGCCAGTGGCAGAGTCAGGAACAGAACCTAACTCCCCAGGCTCCTGTTCCTTTGTTCAGGATGCAAGACCATGCTGACTTCAATCTTGCCTCTACAGCCATAGAGGTACACAGAAGTGTCGTGCTTCCAGTCCTCAAAGGAGGTCAGGATTCTGAGGACCATTGAAGGTATACACACCTATGTCACTAAGAGGGCTCAGGGGTTCCCTGTGCAAAAGCAGATGGGGCTGGAAGATGATCAGGGCAGTACCAAGGAGGAGCTGGAATGGAACCAGAAGACTGTTGCAGCACAGATACGCCAGTCTTCAGTGGCTGCATAACAAGCACAGACAGCTACTTCAGCCAACAACTACATCACAGTTGCCAACTTTCATGCAGTAAATAAGCACCCCAACTTTCACAATATGCCAAAAATCAAGCTAATCCCATTTCAAAATAAGCTCATCCCTAAGAACCCCAACACTCTGTGATTAGATCCCCCCAGCGTACAGTCTGGGACTATAGTGGGCCCGCTGTGCACCCCTGACTCTCTCTCCCCTTTTCCTCTGCTTGCCCCCTCCCGCCCCTGCCCCTGCCCCTGCTTGCCAATCAAAAAAAAAAAAAAAAGAAGCTGCAACAAGCTACAAGCCAAAAACTATCCAACAAGCAACTCACAAACCAATTAAGCCAAAAACAAGCCCAATTTCTGCATTTTTTTTTTTTTTTTGCAGGTTTGGCATGTCTGAACTACATCCTACCTGTGTCCCTCACTGCGCATCTAGCCAACACCTTCTGAGGCTGGGCACTGGTATTTGGTTTGTATTGCATTATCATGAGCATGCCTTCACATGCATACAAATTAGTAGTATCAGTATTTCTTATTCATGTGGAGGAGGCATCTAAGAGGCCCAGTCATGGAACAGGCCCCATTGTGCTGTTCAAACACAGAACAAAAACATGTTCCTGCCCAAAGACCTAACCTCTACAGTCACCATGTTTCCAGTAGAATTACTGTCTATCTGCATAGAATAGTTGTGAGATACTCCATTTTGGGTATTTTGTGCTGTCTCAAAAAGACTTGTCATTACTCAGCTCCTGATGGTTTGGGGATAAAAAACTTTTTTCAAGTCTGCAACCTATTTCTATAGTTAAATATAAAAAGCAAACTGAGCTAAAGGAATAACTTTGCTGCAAGTCCCTGTGCTGTACATTCTTGTTCGGCACAGTGACCACTGAGATCTTAGGCAGAAAGTAAAAGAGCCAGGATCATGGAGCCAGTGTGACCTTTTCTTTCAGCCTGATGATAAACAGTAAAGGGTAAATTGCCAATGCAGTGCACAGTCATTTAGCCACATGTCTCATTAACTTTAATGGGAGTCTCACCTAAATATCTGAACATCACATAGGAAATATACCTTGAAGTTTGATGTCTGGGGGAAAAATTGCCTAGAGAGAAAATATAAAGAAGAGGAGAAATATGAAAGAGCAAACTCGATACAAAAGTACTGCATGTGGGTGGGAATGAACAAGATTATTTGTGCATCAGCTGTGACATGAGCTAGCTAACCTCCCAACCAGAGAAGGTGATTGGAAGCAATCAATAGAGTGGTAGAATGTACAAGAAGACAAAAGGTATCAAAGGACTAATTCCATTAGCATCCGTGGGGAGAGTTAAAAGAAAAACATAAGAGGAATCTATAGGGAATATCAATCTACAAATCCCAGTGTGACAGTTTTATCTTTCACCATAATTTAATATAGAACTCAGGTTAAAGTATTCATGAATAATCACATTCATTTTATCTTGTCACTTTCTATTCAAATTATTTTATTATCTTCCACAGGGTAAATCTGGCAAGGTTTCTGAGCTTGTTAAAATAATCTAAAAGTAACTGCTTAAATTGCTTAAGCCACAAATGCTTCCATTTCAATCTTTCTGAAAACTATGGATGGAGGAAGTGTACAGCAAGGACAAAAGACTATGTAGAGGTATACATCAGGACTTGTAAAATTATTGCATTCTTTACAGATGTCTTCCACATAAGGAGCTAGGCAATTTTTTTTTAAATCACGTTTTACTCAGAAAAGTGATAAAAATGGCATCTACCAACACCACAGAGCTGTTCCTTGTATATATTCAGAGTTATAGCTGTTGTCTTTCCTGACAAAAGTGAATCTTATGGCTTGTCTACACAAGGCCCTTAGTGCACAAAGGCAGTGCTCAGTGTGATCACACAAGCAGTTAGAGTGGAGTCACCAGTGCACTCTAGTGCTCAGTGTGATCACACAGGCAGTTAGAGTGGAGTCACCAGTGCACTCTAGCTAGTGCTCACCAGCAACTGCAGACTTTTTCCCAGTGTAGACAAGCCCTTTACTGCTGTTTATGCCTCTTAGCCCTGCAAAACCAATGGAGTATGAGTTAGATTCTGTTCTTCCTTGTGCATCGTGGGCTCGAATCTTCAAAGTGCTGTGTGATCTGGACTTGATCCAGGAAGGCATTTAAGTGTGTGCTTAACTTTAAGCACATGAATAATCCCATTGATTTCAAGCTTCTTGCTTCCTCTCCTTCTGGGATTTGGCATTCTTTTTCCACCACGGGAGCCAGGGAACAGGAAACTATGCAAATCATTAGCTAAATAATCTTTGCCCATAATAAAGGCATTCATCAAAATGTCATCATTCATACTCCAGAGAGGCTTTTAAACCATCAGCTATTCCTTCCTTCTAGTATAACCAAATGTCACTTCAGCTGAACTGTATTTAGACTTTCTTCCTGAAGTACGACTCTATCTAGACTAATTTTAGCTTTAAGTAACAACTTCCATTAAAAAAAAACATGCAGTATTTATGGACTCAATCAAAAGAAAAAAAAATCCGTCATGAAAATCACTGTAGTGTCAAGTAAATAAATAGAAATACTGAGTATGCAATCACATCCAGCTCACCACCATGACAAACCTTTTTAATAAAAAAGTAGCCAATCTTTTCTTCTCAAATGTGGAAGCCTGACTGTTAAAGTCCCATGTGCTGCTCTAGCCCTATCTATTCCTCAACAACTCAAACACCTTAGTTTTCAGATCCTTCAAGAGCCAATCTTTCCTATCTCCACAACTAACTACAATTTCAACAAGCAAAAACGAAACCCAACAAACAAAAATCTGTGTCCTTTTCAAATCCATTTCATTGTAAATTTTCTTTCCCTCCCAATGAAATGTTTTTGTTAGCGCTAAACAAAACTCAAGACTTAAGAAATCTAGGAATCCAGTTATATTACACAAATTAGCCCATGAATGGAATCAAAGTTGTTTCCCTTCAGAGACAAAGCAACCAATTCTAAAAATGTTGTTCTAGGAAATAGTTTGTTTCTCAGATGCTGTTTATTTTCTTTTTATTAACAAACTAAAGCAGAATACAAAAAGCACAAACATCCTGAGATGAATCCCCCAAATCAAAGTATAATTAACCTGTGTATCAAACATACTTTTCTTCCTTTTTAAAAAAAATCAATAAATGTAAAGGGACACATTTTCTATGGGTAGGAGGACCAGAGAAAAGGGATTGTTACAGTTTTATATTGTAAAATGTTGCAATTTTGAATGCTATTTAAATATTAGTTTGTATTTTGGTTATTAGATGGATCCCTCATATTAAGTAGAAAAATGGAGGTGGCCCCTTTAAAATCAGGGCAGGGCACTGGATGGAGTGTGCACTTGAAGGGATTTGTGAGCAGAATATATGTGAATGTTAAGAGCTCTAAATGCAATGGCCCGGCCCACAGGAAAAGTCGCTTGACAAAGGTCAGAACTCAGGTGGTAATAAAGCTATTCTTTGTGAAACAAAAGCTTCATTACTGAAGGTATAACACTGTTGTAGTTATTGAAGGTGTGACATGGTTGTAGTTTCATTGACTTCAGTGGAGTTATACAAGCAAAGAATATCTCCTAGACACTCAGAACTCGCTGAAGTCAATGGAACCACAGCCACTCACACCAGCTCAGTATCTGCCCTTCTATTTTATCGCATGAAATGAGGACACTAAAGCATTCATGAGGACATTTTGCTCATCCCCATTGTGGTATGTCATCTTAATACAGCACGTCTTTGTCCCACTGCCTGCCTGTCATTTAAATATTTAATAACGCTTAATAGTTTCATCTCTTCATTAGCACTAGTAATGGGAAAATGCAAAATAAAAGAACTGTTTATGTGTTTGGAAGTAAACATAAACACAGCCTTTGATATTATTAACTTTTTAACTGGAAAATGAATGTAACTCTAAATTAGTCCGTCAGTATCTTACAGAATACCTACAATGCAATTTATTTCTAGTGCAGTTTCTCCAGTCATAATGTACACCCCGGGCTTAGCTAGTTGCTTATTGCACAACATTTCCATAACTGACAGTGACCCCATCAGCTGTATTAATTTCATCTCTAGCTTCATATTCAGAAAGCTCTATCTACAGTAAACTAATCAGTAATAATAATAAAAGAGTGCTTCTGGCAATTTGTTCACATTCCAGTTTTATATACCATCAAGTTGACTGTAGGATGCCTCTGTATGGTACTTGTAATGCCTGGTAAAGTCACAATATAAATGATGATGATATTATTTGTATTACAGTAGTGCCTAGGTGCTAGATATGTACAAACACAGAACTAAAAGGTGGTCCCTGCCACAAAGAGCTTACAACCTTAGTATAAACCAATATAAACTCTAATATTGCACTTTTCAGCAGTAGATCTCAAAGTGTTGTACAAAGGAAGTCGGTATCATTATTCCCATTTTACAGTTATGGAAACTGAGGCATAAAGAGATTATGTGACATGCCCAAGGTCACCCAACAGGCCAGTGGCAGAGCCCTGCTCTCAGGTCTTCTGAGTCCCAATCTAGTTCTTTATCCACCAGGCCACAGTGCCTACCCTACAAGACAAGAGACAACAAGTGGATACAGATACACCAATGGGAGAGCACAAGGAAACAATGAGATAGTACTGGTCAGCATGATAGGAAGTGGTCAGAGCATGTCTCAGTGTTGTCAGGTTAGAGAGTTAGATGAATCTCCTCACATAAGGGATTTTTCCATTAACTACTGTGTCCCCCACTAAAATCAACAACAGTTTACACTTCCACCGGCTGATTTGTTCTTCCAGGCACTCTTGGATCAATGTGGCTAACCTACTCCACACTGAAGGGCTGAGCAAAACAGTAAAATGTGGGTCATTTTACTGGCTGAAGAGCTAACCCTGTAGTTGGTCATAAATCTGCAAAATGGCATAGAAAGACACTGTGGTCATGATGGCAAAATCTATGTGTTTAACCACATACTGCTTTGAATAGGACTGTTAAAGGTTATTGCACTTGGCAGTTTCAACATATACTCCGCCTCTAAATACAAAAGTGCTCTATACTGCGTACTAAGAGTCACATTCAGCTCATTTCACATCTAAATTGATCTGAACTGGAATCCAAGCCTTAGGCTAATAAAATCTTTGAATGGATCCAGATGACAGGCAGAGTATTTTCACATCTTTTTATAATCTCAGTAGTTTTATCTTTGTGACTTGAACTATGTCATAAAGTACTGAGTGCTAAAAATGCTAGTTACAATTCATTAGACCTTAAGACTGAAGACTAGTTTCTTCATTTAGGTAGACATATTGGTATAACACAATTAGATTATGGTGGCTTTTATGTTTTAAAAGATGCACAACTCCAACAGATGCTACTGTAACAAATACACATCCTATTGAACCACAATTCCATTTACACGGTATAACTGCTTTTATTGCTGTAAAATACCTAGGGGGTTGGGATCAGTTTTTCAGTGAGTGACTTTAATTCTGCGCTCAAAATTCAAGAATGCATAGTTTTTGAATTCAGGGACAGATTATCCTTTCACATCACAGCACAATAGAACATTATTACATCCCCATCCTCATTCAGTGCACACGAGGCAACTAGAAGGGTTAGTTAGAATCATGGGTTATAGTGTATACAATGGGCAATACCAAGTTGTTTATCTCCAATATGGCTAATTCCACTATTGCAAGGGAAGGAGGGACCAAGAAGAATCTGGATTCTGGTCTTGGTTGTAGGCTGATGGCTAAGGCTGAATACGACCAAGGTAGTGCTATTCGACTGGGGGAGGCAGGCAAAAGAACTGGCTAGAATTACATAGCCTTGGTTTGTAAATTGGGTTCACAATGTAGGGGTTTTGCTGGATGCTCTAGTGGCAGCCGTGGCAACAAGAGCACATTTCCATCTACAGTTGGTGGGCAAGACACTTTGTTTGGAATGGGAACCTTGCTTTACTCGTTCCTGCCTGTGTCACATTAAATTACTGTCACATGCTCTACTTGGGGCTACACTTTGAGACCGTTTAGAAGCTGAGGGTTTGTAGCAGCCTGTTTGTCAGGCAGAATTCTTTGTGAGGAACATGTAACACTCTTGCTCTCTTAGCAGAGTTGGCTGCCTTTGGGCTTCCAGGTGGAATTCAAGCTGTTGTTTTTACACTTTAAAGCCCTTAATGGTTAGGATCTCGCTTACCGGAGAGATTGTCTACCTTTCTCCTCATGCCAGCTGCAGCTGCTACCATCTGAAGTTCCCTGAATGCAAAAGAGAGTGAACTGCTGGCAGGGCATTCCTGGTGAGGGCCCCTCAGCTGTGTAATGTACTTCCCCATTCATCCACCAGCACTGGGATTTGTTAATCTTGTGAACACACTGCAAGGGTCACCTTTTGTACTGAGGCTTTTTGAGCAGGGTAAAGTTTGCATAGGGAGTTGCAGCACCATGGATTCACAGGGGTAGTCGTTGCTTATCTTTTGTAGCCATTGAAAAATGGGGGTCAGAGCACAGGATGGATGCTCCTAATATGTAGGGCTGTTGTTAAATCAAATAAATACACATTTTACTTAGTTGTTTTTAAAAGCCAAACATTTTTATTAAAGGCCATCGACTTCATGTGCAATAGCAAAAAACCTCCTCTTCCTCTTCTAGCCTCTTTGTCCTTACCTTGCCATAACTCAAATAACTAATATGCGGCCAAGATTTATTCTGATGTGATCCATTCTTAAGGTCTTTTTGTCTCTTTTCTTGACTTCAGCAGAAAGGCTACACATGCCTGTTGGTTATGCTCCTTTTATTTTTCCCAGGATGTTCACCTTCAAGCACAGCACCAGGAAAAATGAAGTTGGTTTACACTGGGTCGATGACCTCCTGCTTCCATTATTTACTGCAGTAATCACCAAATGGAACTGTGCTTTTCTCGAATTGCACATATAAATTATCAACTATTATGCCCTCATATACTGATGAAAAGGTTGATGCAACTTCAAGTTTTAAAACTATAGGGTAATTTAGATGTTCAGACTTGCTTATGACTTGATTTCTCACTGTTTCCTTCACCAGCTGCAAAAGGACTGCCAATGATGACTGCATTACCATACAAGCAGCTTATATGCTAACTGGCATTACATAAGCTTTGTGAAGCATTCTGAAATGCTGTACATGAGCTTTGAGAGATCTAGCTTCTCACTGCTATTCATTTTTCAATTTTCAGCTTCAAAGATCTTGGACATTCTCCTCTAGGCTCATCTAGGAGCAGGAATTTAAGGCCTAATCACATTGGGTGATTTTCTGAGGCACAAGGATTTGTCTCAGCAGTCTCGAGACGAATCAAAAAAAAAAGGGAAGTTTATGCAATCATGGAGACACTTTCATTCTTCCCATGTGCTGTGATAATTCTGTTATTGTGCAGAAGACAATAAGGTAAATTTACCTTGCAGAATATGACTTATGACTTTTTTATTTTATAATCTGCTTTTCACTAAACCTACTGTGCATTTTCATGCAAAACTGCACTCTCCTTGGGTCTGTGTGAGCTATGGTTTGAAATACAGCGAGGTCCCCTGACTGCAGACAAACAGCACCTAACAAGGGACAAGTCCAAACCATGTGCAGCGAATGGAGTTTAATCAGAGGCATAAGATATACCACACTGTCAAGTGAATTATGGTATCTTGCCTCCAATTTTGCCACCCACCTTCTAGTAATTTGATCTAGACTACACTTCCCTAGTTTGCTTAGGAGAATGTCTTGTGGGACTATATCAAAAGCCTTACAAAAATCAAGATATATCATGTCTACAGCATCGGCTCCCCCTGCCCACTCCACTAGATGGTGCAATTCACCAGAGCTGTATCATTTAACACTAGCTGAGGATTTAGCAGAGGATTTTCTCCATTTTCCACAACCCAGCACATTGACTGGTCCCGTATCAGTTTGAATATTAAATGAGCTCTCACTGGAAAAAAAAGTAACAAGACCTTCAAAGAAGGAGCAGAATAAGGACAAATACATAATTATCTAGGGAGTTTAAAAAAAGGTGTAGCAAAAGTTCACATCCCTTGGAGTGGCACATGGCCCAGTTAATGTACAATTTAGATGCAGTAGTTTTCTTCTGGCTGAGAAGTCAGTTTGATTTTTTTCCCCCAAGCTTATCCTTTCCACAGTTTGATTCCCAGCCCCCCCCCCCCCCCCGAAATACAATGATGATAGAACTGAACTGCTGCAGGCAGCTGCACAAATTCATTAATGGCATTAGCAAAATAATGGTTTCAGACTTATGTGTCAGTGCTGGCAGCAGCCGCATTCATTTAGGGATAGTCTTCCAGCATTCCATTTTTATAGTAATGTGAATAAACAGCTTGCTTCATCATTACTGATATGAGAAATATTAGGGATTTTAAAAGTCATGTTTATGGTCCTGCTGCACATGCCTTCCTCACAAGTCCAGACCTCAGGCCCAGAAATGGTATTCAGCTCCCTTTGCCCTCCAAAATAATTGTCAATAGGAGCCACTTTTGAGGTCACTGATAAGTCTCTATCTCAGAAATCAACTATGCTAATGAGCAGGCCAGGTATTTCTTCCACTTAGGGCTTGTCTACATTACCCACAAGATCGATGGGTAGCGATCGATCCAGCGGGGGTCGATTTATCGCATCTAGTCTAGATGTGATAAATCCACTGCCGAGCACTCTCCCATTGACTCCGGTACTCCACCAGGGCAAGAGGCGCTGTTAGAGTCGATGGGGGAGCATCAGCTGTTGACTCACAGCAGTGAAGACACCACAGTGAGTAGATCTCAGTATGTCGACTTCAGCTACATTTTTCACATAGCTGAAGTTGCGTAACTTAGATCGATTCCCCTGCCCCTCTCCCTCACCCCCACGCAGTGTAGACCAGACCTAAGTTACACAGTGTGGGCTAGGTTCTCAGCTACACCAGTGCTCTGTTCAGCACACTCAGAAGTGTGCCTGGGAGGGAGCGGGGGTGAAGGTGACTGTAGGCCACCTTTGCACTGACCTAATCTCTGGTGAATCTGGAGGCAAGTTCAGCTCTGAGTTACAAATCACACTGCAGTCTTGCATTTCATCCCACCTGAAGTACACTCCTGCATGCCTCCTACACCACACCAACTCCCTTGCATGGCCATGAACTATGGGTTCTGAGGAAGGCTGAAGAGGGTTGATGTTTTCAGTTCTCATTATTGTCATTAGCTACTCCATATTAAGTGGTAGTACAAAATCAACAATGAGGCTGTACATGGACAAACCCAGTAACCTCCTCCAGCAGCACTGGTTCAGTTTCAATGGCTTTCTTGGCTTCCATCTTAATAACATGAAAGACCAATGAATTATGAAGCACATTTACCAAAGAATGCTGCAACATGGCTGGTGATCACATGGGCATCAAAAGGTTCTGTGACACGATAAAATCTCCAGTGATGGACACAAATTGAATAAGCAGCCAGACCACCTTAAGGACTTCCCTAGAGCTCACACTGCATGGCACTAGATCTGCAAGGAGGTTATGTCCCTTTGGGATTTGCCATGATGAAGGTCAAGGAAGAATTTGGCAGAGCAGCTGCAGAAAGCATTTCAAGCTGGTACCACTGCACAGCAGGAGGAGGTATCTATAAAATGAGGCCCATCAGACAGCTTTCTGCAGTCTTGACTCTGAATGTTCTCTCCCCTATGCTGATTGATTGTTTTCTTTAACCCACTCCTACTGCCCCCTTCCTGTCTTTCCAACTAGTTAATCCTCTTCTGACATAAACCCCCTGAGAAGATTTAAAGAACCAACCAAACTCAAAACTTGAACATAACATGTTTGCAGTCACTGCATTGTTCATTTTGCTTGTATTTTCTGTCCCTTTAAAGCCCCTCAGCGCTTTGGGGCAGGGACTCTTATTCTATCTTTGTACAGTACATACCACAAGGACCACACATTCTCAATAATAAATCTAATGTTACAGTGATATAATGGAAGAGATTGTGAGGGAGGGGATTCCACTCTGACAGAACACAAAAGAAACATGGGGAGCAATGTCGCTAAATGAATAATCTTCATTTACTTCATTCACTTATGTATTTAGTTTAGAGTATTTTCTTTCAAGTGTGAACTTTCTTTAAAAGGATCATTCCTCTCAAATAGTCTTCACTCTGGATACAGTAATTCCATTAGAAGAAGAACTAAAACTCAGCTCTTCTCTGCTAATGTTCATCATGCAAACCTCTTTATAAGCTGGGAAAGAAAATGTTTCTGGTTCAGATGCAAATGTCAGCAAATACCATAAATACTTGTGTATAAATGAATCAGATTTAAGATGATCCCTTAATAGTAAGGATATAAGGTAGGAACTAACAGAAATGAATGATCTTCACGGAAGGACTTCCCTCTGTCCCATACACAAAATGAAACTTGTTTAAAACGCCTCTCACTTAACTGTGTCTCTCAAGAGTCCCTCTGCTTGACGGATGGCTTATTTACTTATCCAGCTTTTACTGCTGTCTCAGACCCTGCAGTATTTTCCCCAGCCTCCTTCCTGATTTGCTTCATACAGCTTTTTCCCTGCTCTGCTGCTCCTCTTTGTGTCCATCTGACAGTGTGGTAAATGGTTTCCCCTAATGAACCAGCAGACTAACTTGCATATAAACTGACCTCCTATTAATGACTCCGAATTGCACTTATCTTTGACAGCTCATATCTGAGTATATGGTTATATTTTATGTGAGTTTATATTCTCCCTGATTCCCACACAAAGGAGATATGGGACATATAAATAGGGAGAGCTCCAAAGCTCACCAAACTCAAAAATGTTTCCTGTGATTCCAGTGCCCATTTGGATTGGTCCCTTGAACCCGAAGCAGATATACACTGCTGCACTTTGCCTCAAAATGTTTAGATTAAAATGGAATGTTCTTTCTATAAATGTATGAGAATTTTAGGGTTTAGATGAGAATGTTTTACTGTTTCTCTGCACACTGTCAGAGGACTTAAGATCAGAGGAACAGGAGGAAAGCTCACTCAAGCTTTACAAACCTAAAAATCTGCCACTGAGACATCTGATTAATGTATAATTGGAGGAGTGCATTGGGTAGTTTACATTTTTTTCCTCTTCTTTTTTAATAACATTTACAAGGAATCTGATTATTGTTACCCAATAGTCCCCACTTTTCAATATCTCCTTTTCCTGATATTAGGATGACAGCTGTCCTGATTTTATAGGGACAGGCCCGATTTTTGGGTCTTTTTCTTATATAGGCTCCTATAATCTCCCACCTGCTGGCCCAATTTTTCACACTTGCTGTCTGGTCACCCTACCTGCTATACATATCCCTTAATTGTCTGGCTATCCTACTTCTAGTTTGTCTAATTAACCTTAGTCTACATAGCAGAGACATCCATGTATACCCATGTATATCTGTCCATATATAGACTTTTCTTTAGATCATGTCACTAGTGGTGTTCCAGAGATCAATGCTTGAGGCAACATGGTCTAGTGGTTAGCACTCTAGCTGGGGGTAAGGCAACCTGGGCTAGTCATAGTTTGACCACTGGCTTCCTGTGTTGCCTTGAGCAAATGACTTTGCCTCTCTTGGCCTCCATTTCCCTTGAACCCTTTGCCTGTCTTGCTGATCTAGATAATAAGCTCCTCAGAACAGGGACTATCTCTTACTGTGTGTTTGTACAGCATCTAACACGATGGGCTCCTGATCTCAGTATAATACAAATATTAATTATATGATTTGGTTTCAACCTAGACAATAGCTAACCTGCTGCCAGTGGATCTGATCCTCCACTGGCTTTTTCGCATCAAAGTCAATGGAATTACACCAGCTGAAGCATATGGAACATTTTGGGACCATGCCATTAGTTTGTTGTTTTATTACTCCTTTTTACAAACACTTTCTTTTTATTGTGCAAGTAAAATAGTATAGTATAGTATAGTATAGTATACTCCATTATACTATGGAGGCAGCTCATTTGTATTTAATACTTCATTGTGCAGAAGTGTAGGAAGAAACTTCCATGAATTTAATATTTAATAATACTATATATGGTGGGGAGCTGGGAGAAAAAAACGCAGCCATATTTACAATGACAAATATAAATTTTGGGGATTATGCTATACTTTGTTCCTTTTTTGTGTCTGAAGCGACTAGTTTTGAAATATCTGTAAATTGCTAATTTCCAACATCTTGAATCATCCATAAACACTTACTTAGATGGTATATTTTTAAAATCAAAAACGTTGGATATTATTTTGATCTCATGTCCAGCAGAAAATCGGAAGTTACAAAAAGTCAGTGGAGTTACACTGATGTAAAAATAATGCAAACCTGATCAGAATTAGGTTCATTCTCCTTAAGTGAGGTTTGCTGTTACCTCATGCATATATTCACGAAATAGCACCAGCTCCCATTCCCACTGAAGCCAATGGCTGTCTTTGCATTGATTTAATGAAGTTGGATTGGACCCATAATGAGCTAAATCTTGAAGTCCTCACTCAGGCAAAACTCTCAAAACTTCAGTAGTAGATTTGCCTCACTAATGCCAGTAGGATCAGTTCCAAAGTACACTATGCAAAACAAAATTATATTGTTTCAGTAATCTATTGAAAAACAATTCACATCTTACCCAAAGCTGCATGTATTATACTAAGTTTCAGACTGTATGCCTTTTTTCAGATTAAATAATGTTGTTTTCTGTTCTGAATTGGATTTTCTTTTTTCTTGCAGGGGGACATGTTGGGAAAGATGTGAGCTGCCAAACATTGGACAAATGAGATAAAGAAAGAAAATCTGAATCCCTGAATCTTTGCTTTTATCCTTGGCAAATTAGACTACAGGAAGTATATAAGTTGAAAACTTTTCTTCCAATTAACATTTCAAAAAGTTTTGAAGAGCTGATTTAAGAAGACAATGGCACAAAAGTACATATTGAATCCGGACCTGTGGTACTGCAGTTATATGGATTTTCCAGCAATAAAGTAGGTTAAAAGATAAATTAATTGTATGCTTCCTGTTCAAGAGAAATAGACCAATGGTAGTTACTATAGCAACTACTTGTAATTCATTCTGTTAACTTTCTTATTGCAGAAACAGTCAGTAATGATATAGATCTCTTTAAGATAAAATATATGCGTAGGCTTTTAAAATATATTGTTTGCTCCACATTCAAATAAAATCTGATATACTTTTGTAAAAGTAAAGTCAATGTCAGACAGAAGCAATATTTTGGATTTTTTTGTGGGGCAAGGGGGGGAGAATGGTGAAACAAAATTATAACAGAATCAATCTTCTCCTTTTAGCAATTTCAGTAAAATGCTCATATAAAGGTTATGTTTTGGCACTTACTCATGTTCCTCTAAATTGTGAACATTACACCTCATGTAAAGGTATAATGCTATGTGATGAAATCTTCTCTCTATTGCTGCTCTTTGAAAATCCCAGATGATCACTCCAAAGACAGAGCTCTCTCTGGAGGATAGAGTCAACTTATGGCCACATCACCCCTACCTAACACTCTATAGATGCTCATTTAAAATACATTTCAAGGCCATATTAACTCTCTAAGGGTCTCCTCTGAAGATATTACTGAATAGCTGCAGGGGGATCCCATTAGTTGCAGCCTGCCTTCCATGAGATCCCTGCTGTTCCACGTTAAGCTGACTCAGCAGAGCATTGCAAAGGCACATGCTGACCATGCCAAAAGGGACAACCTGAGCTAAAGCAATTCATTTGTATTTGTATTTTCTGGAATCTGTATATATGGAAATAACATATACACTAGCAGGGGTGCATCTGATATAATTTGTGGTATGGCTGTAAGAATCTGTTTAAATACCATGTGAATGTATATCTTCTACAGTATTCACCTAAGCCATCTTTCAAAGATCCCGATTGACTGGATTGGGTCCCACTCAAAATCCGGGGGGGGGGGGAGGAGGAGGAAGCAGCAGGGGCCGTGCCCATTGTATAGCTTTTAGCCTAGGGGTTAGAGCACTTGCCTGGGATGTGAGAGACACAGGTTCCAATTCCCCCATCAGGCAGAGGAAGAGAAAGGATGCAAACAGGAGACCCCTACTTCTCAGAAGAGGCCTCTAACCACTGAGCTATGAGGTAATCCACTGTTGAGCAATGTCTCCTGTTCAAGCTGTTCCATTGTAGATTAAATAATGAAAGAGTGATTGGAATAGGAGGATTGGACCTGACATCTGCCACCTCCCAGGTGGGTGCCTAACCACTGAACTTCAGGGTCATTTCTCTCTTTCTAGCCCAATATCTGTTCCATTATGGATAAAAATATACAGTGGGGGGGAGGGAGAGAGAGAGAGAGAATGGCACCTGGTAACGCCATTGAAATCAAGTGGAATCAAAGTGAAGGCAGAATTTGGCCACTCTCTGATAGTTTAGGACTATAATTTGATATCAATTTTTTAGCAAGAATGCAGGGGGGCCCATAAAACAAGACCACCACAAACCAAATCAGGGCAAATAAGTAGAGAGAAGATGATTTATGCAGGGTTTAAGAAAGAAGAAGCTTGACTTTGATGGGTTAGAGGAAGAGGAGCCAGGGAAAAGATTCGTGGAAGAGGTGGAATTGACACGATCAGTTTGGGAAAGGTAGATGATATTAGAGGCAGCTTTTTGAATGGACTGGAGAGGGTTTACTGGAGTGCTGTGGGAAACTAGAGAGGAGGTTGTTCTAATGCTATGGGATGAGAGAGTTTTAGTGTACAGACAGACAGAAATGGACAGATCTTCAAAGCATTTTGGAGAAGGAAGTAGCAGGATTTGTGCATAGCTTGGATGTGTGGGGCAGCGCAGAGGGAGGAGGCAAAAATAACTCCTAGTTTAGGGTGAGTGAGAATGAAGATGATGTGATTATCAGTGGTGAGAGAGGACTGGGGAAGTGGACACCTGTAAGAAGGAAGATAAAGAGTTAACATTGGCCATACTTGCATTAATAGAGAGACATAAAAGAGATAACTCAGAGAAGCTGAAATACAATTAATCAGCTTCATGTTGCAAATACACTGTTTATTTATTTCATATATCTCTCACCTTACTTAAATAGAAGACAAATCCTGTTGCATCCTTTAACCTGATATTAAACAAGCACTGAAATTAAAATTTCACATTAAAACATTTTTGTAGAATCAACTTTTCTGTAAATTAGTAGAAAAATTATTTATTTTCAGTGTTATAGGTGATGTTGATAATGCAGTGATGCAGATTACAAGATGTAAGACCATCATTAGCTGCAATTAATATTCATATAGCAGTACTTCCCAAGCTCAGGAGACTCAAAATATAAGTTTGTTTTTATTAAATTATGTATATACATCTTTAGAAAATTCCCATGCAGATGCCAGTCAATTTACAAACTGAAGAGGATTTCCTGTTGAAGAATACTTCACAGACAATGTCTTCAGAAACCAAAACACAGAGATACTGCATTAAATTTTTCTACCATTACATTGTGATCCATTCATATGCATGAAACACCAATTAGCTGAATCCTAGCTCTGCAATTTTTATATACTAGGATTTATAAACTGGGATTTCTCATGCTGTTGAAGTAGAGTGTTCATATTTATAATTAAGGTTAAGATTTTATTTCAGGTATTTTTAGTAAAAGTCACAGACAGGTTGCGGGCAATAAAAATTCATGGAAGCCTATGACCTCTCCGTGACTTTTACTAAAAATACCCGGTGGGGATTAACAGTCAGGACACACTGCTGTTCCAGACCAGCCACTGCTTCTGCCACAAGGGTTGACTCGGCCCTGGCCACTGCTCCAGCCTCAAGCCACTGCTCCAGCCCTGGGCGGCAGCCCCAGCCCCAGATGGCTGACCTGGCCCCGGCCACTGCTCCTGCTCCAGTGGTGGTGGCTGCTGCTCCAGCCCCAGAGGTGACCCGGCTCCAGGCTGCTGCTCCTACCCTGACTGCTCAGAGTCAGGAAACTAAGACTGAGGATCCATAATGAAGAATGTTGAGATTTATTAGAGCAACCTGGACAATATATCTGGGAACTAGTTCAGTGGGGATCCGAAAATACAATGCCAGGAGCAATTGAAAAAAAAATAGCAAGAAAATACGAAACAATGTGGTGCTATCAGTTTCATTTCTTACTGTCCCCGTTGCTGTAGCCCTTGTACATGGATGGGAATTATGATTGAGTGACATGAAAGAAGAAGAAAAAAGGAGACTGACAACTCGTGGGGAAAATAACTGAACATGGCTCAACACTTGTTGCAAATAGTATTTAGAACAGTTTTTCTCAATGTCCAGTCCCTGAGATTTCCCTGACATTTAGGAAGGCAGCAAACCGATCCCTGGAATCAAAAAGGCTGAGAAACACTGATTTAGAGTCTGGAACTTTTGAACTTCCAACTGACAGAGGAATTATGCGTAATAGTAGAATTAAATTGCCAATGTAGGGTTCAGGAAGAAATAAGGAAACCAGAAACCCATTTGTGAAAATTAATAGTTTAATATGATTGGGAAACAGCAGCTGTGATGGAGTCTATGAGCTCTTTAAGTGTTATGAGGGGAGCCCTCCTGGGCTTGCACTATCTCCTTCCAAGTTTGCCCCTAAAAATACCTGTAAGACAGGAAACATTGTCCCTAAGAGGAAGGAAGTGATTCTGGGGAAACAGTCTGGAAGTAAAACTGATCCCTTTAGTAGCCAAGAATGGCACTTGGTTAGCAGGATGGGATAAGAACATAAGAACGGCCATAGTGGGTCAGACCAAAGGTCCATCCAGCCCAGTATCCAGTCTGCTGACAATGGCCAATGCCAGGTGCCCCAGAGGGAGTGAACCTAACAGGTAATGATCAAGTGATCTCTCTCCTGCCATCCATCTCCACCCTCTGACAAACAGAGACTAGGGACACCATTCCTTACCCATCCTGGCTAATAGCCATTAATGGACTTAACCTCCATGAATTTATCTAGTTCTCTTTTAAACCCTGTTATAGTCCTAGCCTTCACAACCTCCTCAGGCAAGGAGTTCCACAGGTTGACTGTGTGCTATGTGAAGAAGAACTTCCTTTTATTTGTTTTAAACCTGCTGCCCATTAATTTCATTTGGTGGCCCCATGTTCTTATACTATGGGAACAAATAAATAACTTTTCCTTATTCACTTTCTCCACACCACTCATGATTTTATATACCTCTATCATATCCAAGCTGAAAAGTCCCAGCCTCTTTAATCTCTCCTCATATGGGACCTGTTCCAAACCCCTAATCATTTTAGTTGCCCTTCTCTGAACCTTTTCTAATCCCAGTCTAACTCCTCTTTCCCCTTTGTGGCAATGGCTCAAGCTAACCCCTCACAGTTCCAGCCAATCTTTCTTTCTCAGAATCAGGAGAGCAAGGAAGACTGGGAAATATAGTCCATCAGGGCAGCCATGGTACAATCCTATCTTGGGACAAGGCATGCTGGGAAATAAAGGGAGTATGTAAATCATACTCTGGTTTCCAGACATAGTGAGAGAGTTGCGCTGTGCTGAAGATACTGAAAGGTATGTAAACCTTGCTATGTTTTTTTATTTTGGTTTTGATATCAGGCATCTCTGAGTTAGCTAATTAGATAATTGTTGTGTTGATATGTCTTTGTGCAGGCCTTAAAAGAAACTAAAAATAATCCCAGTTGGGGGATAATTTTGCATACAAGCTTCATGGGCATGCTGTTTGTTAGTTTGGCCTGTAATACTACTGTTGCCTGTAAAGGTATGGTGAACCTGTAGCTAGCTATAGGTGTAGGTATAGCCAGCAAAATAAGAATGTATCTCTTCTTGCAACTAGCTAGCTTTCTTTGTTACTATGAGTTCTGAGCACTCACTTCTTGCTCTCTAAGATTCTAAGAAATTAGATTTTAAAGTTATGACAATTTGGAATGGGCGACAGGGGATGGATCACTTGATGATTACCTGTTCTCTTCATTCCCTCTGGGGCACCTGGCATTGGCCACTGTCAGAAGACAGGATTCTGGGCTAGATGGACCTTTGGTCTGACCCAGGATGGCTGTTCTTATGACATTGCTAGATTTAAAAGAGCAGTTCTATGGCTTTTATGTTTCCCTCCAACTCCTTCACAGATGGGCTCCTAGTAACCTAAGAACCTAGTGGTTTTACAAGCAGAGGCATATAAAAAGTTCCAATTTTTTAATCTCCTGAAAGTACCCCTGGTGTGTCTCCTGCCCTTTTCATAATAATAAGTATGAATAATACACATAGGCTTTGTGGGGTTGAAATCATTTTTACACAAAAATGTATATTGTGGTCTGGCAAGTTTCTAGAACACTGAGCACTACTAGATGGCACAGAAACTGCTTAAAGGGATCATGTCCACCCCTACACTGTAGTACCCTAAATCATCTCCCCCTCTTTCACACACACAGTCTGGTTGTCCTTAAAAATTTACATATTTTGCTTTAAATGTAATTACAGCAGTATTTTCAGTCTTTCCTAAAGCTCCTTATACTTACCATAATGAAGTGAATGAGTACGAGGGATACTCATTTATTGGTCATACCTGTTGTTAAGGCTCCATTAATAAATAGCTAAAAAGGTTAACCATATTTTAATACATGGTTAATCAAGTGCTGAAAGCTCGTCCAGCAAATGAATAGGTTTCTTACCACACCTTCTAATGTTTGTATAGCAATCTGATGCACTCAATCTGTAACATGCTTGTGCCATCTATTAACCACTAATAACGCTTTCTAAACCAGTTATAAATGGAACTTACTATGAAGAATGCCCTGTGTATCATATTAAATTATTTCTCAATATAAATGTAAAAACATGCAGCAAGAATAATGAAAATACCAAAACAACAAACAGGAAAATAGCTGTGGTGATAAATATATCACTTAAAGCCAACTGCTTCCAGGTTCTTCCAGTCAACCAGTCATGTGGAGCAGCCTGTAGGACTGAGGCCAAAATAACAACAAGATGGTGGTGGGTGGGGTGTGGGTGTGAGAGAGACAAACTCCTTTTCCAAGTAACCTCTTTCATTTTTGTTTTCTCTTCTTATAACTTACATGGCAAAGATACTTGGCACCTTTATAACTGATTTTCCTCCAACACTTTTTAATATATGAATAAAAGTGTGTGTATTTTAAAGAAATACAATGTGCTGACTCTGATTCTAAAGTAAATCCTACTGTGTAATCAGTTTGTTACCCCGGGTTGTCAGAGTGCCTGCATAAAACTAATCTGCCTCAAAAGGGAGACTATGGGTTGCTAAAAGAAAAGGAGTTCTTGTGGCACCTTGGAGACTAACAAATTTATTTGAGCATAAGCTTTTATGAGCTACAGCTCACTTCATCCGATGAAGTGAGCTGTAGCTCATAAAAGCTTATGCTCAAATAAATTTGTTAGTCTCTAAGGTGCCACAAGTACTCCTTTTGTTTTAGTGAATACAGATTAATACGGCTGCTATTCTGAAACCTATGGGATGCTAATAACTCTGTTAATAGATTGATTAGAAAAGAGTTAACTTTTGGAGGAGTTTCTGTTCTCCTTCATCCCATTTAGGATGTCATTAATATATGTTGCCTAGCTAAAGCTGTTCAACAGGCCTATACCAAAGAAATGTAGTTTCCCCACCTGTGAGTTATTTCCAAAGTACTTTGAAGGACAATGTGAACATATTTATAGATCACATAAACAGGTGCATCAAGCTAACAAGGCAAACCTTACGGTATCACACCGGGGAGGAGATTGACAATAGTGTGTAATGTTCATTCAATTGCATCAAAGGGGGCAGAACTAAATAACTTTCATTTTAGCAGACGCAACTCCAGCAGGACTCTTTCTTCAAGACAAACTCCATGTTGCCTACCTCACAGCTGAAAAAAGACTTTGGACTCGAGTTATCTTTCAGAAGAATCCATTTCAAAGATTCATTGGATTAAAATTGCAGTTTCTTTGCTCCTCTTGTAATCTATCTTTCACCTAACAAGACAAAGGTACCAACCCTCGGACTTTGGAGGATGGACCCTGACCCATGAGTTCAATCTGCTATTTCAATTGAAAACATGTGGTCAGAATTTTACCTTGAACCAAGTCTAGTTTAAGTTTTAGTTACCAGAATGCATTTTATTTTTCTTTTTGTTATAACTATTTCTGGGATTAATCCTTTAATTTTTAAGTGAGTACAAGTGTATATCTGTGAAATGAGAAAAAACTGATGTATTTTTAATCTAAACCAATCCAGGGCTCAGTTTAGGTGTAAGTTTAGAACAAAACTGTTTAGGTGTAAGTCTGGTTAAAGTCACAAACTGTTGGATATTGACTCTTTAAAGGGCTAATAAACCTTAACATTCTTCTGGTTGTTCCAGGTCAGGGCCAGACATTTCAGAACTCAAGTTTTCTGGGAAAATTTGGGACTGGTGGGAGTAGAGTCACCTTAACAGTTGTTAACCAAGGCTGGAGGAGACCAGCTGATGACTGTGGTATTGTCAGCAGGCTCCAGAATCCAAAGCATTGGATCAGGGCTGCCCAATACTTAGTGCATGCTTCTTGCTAACTGTCCCCGGGGAGAGAGCTATTGTAGCAAGGCATTGTGAGGCACTCAGGGTTATAGGGTAAGAGGTGACCCAACTTTTCAATGGTCTGGATTGCTCCCCAGAATGTAACATCCATATTGACTATGTGACTTATAAATTCAATTCCAATTATGATTTTGATTTGATTGTGCTGTTCAGTTCTCAGTTAGTTTAGTAACACTTCTAACTAGTTAGAAGTTTGTTTATTCAAAGTTGGCTTTTCTTACTTTATAGTAAAACCCACAAAAATCATACCACTAGTTCTTATTTTTAGGGTTTTTTTTTTCAAAAATATCAACAAGGATCATGATATCCTCATCTAGGGTTAAAGGAAAGTGATCAAAAAGGTAATTGTGTGTGGTATCTCAGTGCCCCTTGCCTCTGTTCATGCATTAATACATTGATCCCTTTCACAAGAAACTCTAAGCCTAGTCTTCTCACTAAAATCAATGGCAGAACTCCCACTGACATCAGTGCAGCAGCATCCAGCCCTGAGTAATGGCAAGAAGTAAGAATAATTTGTCATAGGCTTAGGGCCCATACTGAAAGATGCTGAAAACTTCATGAAATGGCGGGTGGGTTATGAGTGCCCTCAACTATCAATGCAATCAATGTGTGTTGAGCCACTCAAAATCTTTCAGGAAATGTAAGGTACCTTGTAGGATCAAGCCCTAAGTAATGTCTAAATTATTGAAAGAACTTAATTTAATAATAAACCTGAAAGAGAACATGACTTATTTCTAGCTAAAATGTTTGTGTGACTGCAGTTGGAAAGGGAAATACATAAGGGTTAAAAATGAAGATGGATGAATAAACAAAACATGCTCCTGATAGCATAGCAATCTGAGACCAGCTGTTGCTGAACAAACATTTATTATTTTAAACCATATAGGCCTAGAAGAAAATAGACTTACTGGAATAACACCAAACAGGAATTGCATATGTGATAATCAAATATGCCAAGCTCATTGCTCCCAAGAATTTTTTTTTTTCTGGGGCAGACCTGAATCTATTTCAGTTGTACACAGATCACTCAAAACAAATGCTGTAAAAGATCCTGTGCTTTCCTAAAATGTGTTTATACCGGGAGAATGAAGAAAATTGTCAACTAGCATTTGTTATGACACACTGGTGCTTGAGAATTCCAAATGAATGCTGAAACTCTGGCCACGTCATCACTAGGAGAAAAGGGTATATGGGTTTAACATGTGTTAAAAGCCTATGTAGACAAGGCAAGCTCTAGTTCTAACATGCAATAGGTGGTTTACCTCAACCAATTAATATGTTAAAACCAAAGCTGCATTTTTGCTTAACCTGTATGTGGAAGAGAGGCTAGGAAGGAGGAAATGAGAATGGGTGGGGAAAAGTGGCTGATTGAAAGTAGAGGGTCACTAGCTAAAGCTGTGTCTTCACTGGGAAAAAAAAAAACAGTGATCTGTTACCATGAGATAAATAATGTGTTCTCTACCTTTCTGTAAAATCCCAGTGGAGACAAGGCACAGGTAATTTTTACCACAGTGTGGCTAAGCAAGGTCAACAAAAACATCTCCCACCTGGAGTTGATTTAACCTAGGTACACTGCTGTAAGCCACAAAGCCCTGTGTCCACTAGGATATTACAGTTTGAGATGGCTAATGACCTTAAAAACACATCTCTTTTGGCAGTGAACATACAGACTAAGGGGGGCAGGGAGCAGAGACTCAATCTGTCCCACAAGTCTTGGTCCTCTTGGAGGAGTGTCATACCATCCATCTACACACACACACACACATCCATGGGACACATGCTGAAGTTTTCACACAGAGTCTCTTTATGTTACTGTCTTAGTCATAACTCTCACAGTGGGTTTCACTTTCACAACTAATGGAAATTGAAATGACTTCAACCCTGCTTTCAACCTCAAGCCTGAATCCCTAATGAAATCATGAACAAACTGTTAGAGAACTTCTGTAAAGCTTGAGGCAACAGCAAGCCCTGACCCAGCTCAAAGTGTTGATTTGTATCTGTTAAACATCCTTTATCATTGTTTTGAATCCCCATCCCTGAGTTCTCTCTCAAAGCTCAGTGCTAAGACTTCCCCTGCATTGTCAGTTAGCACTTCATAGCATCAGGTTGTCACTCCCAAAAACAAATGCTTTTACAGGCCCTGGTTTGGGAATGGCATCCAAAATATGACAGCCCCTGGGCTCTCCAGGAGTATTAGCTGGCACTGAATAAAGGACCCTCCTGAGGGTTCCCACCATTTTGTATGTGCTAGAGGGAAGCTACTGGATGCTGTCAAGCAGGAAAGGGGGGAAAAATAAAATAAACCATTTCCCACTTGTGTGATAACAAGAAATCTTTGATTGGTGCATGGGTCAAGCTGAGCTGTTAGCAAATGGCTTTAGGAAAGGCGCCTAAGATACCACAGATTCATAAAATATGACATTTTAATCAAGTCTTGAGCTGTTTTCTAATTGCATTCAGCTACACTTAAAGGGAAAACAGGAGGTGTCAGGTTCTTGTATAGACAAGCAGAAAATTGTCCTCAGTACATCACTGATTATTATGAATTGCGCAGTGTCAAATTACCCAGAAAAGATATAGCAGTAAATCCTTCTAAAAGTCATATTTCCAATTTTCTTTCAATTTTGTCTCTGAGTAAATTTGGCCACTGGTTTATTCAGAAGCTGACTTTTTTTTTAGTATCTTTTCTATATTTAAGTATGTATAATGGATCTGCTAAAAACATCAGAGACCATTAAGCCACAGAAGCATGAAATCAACTAGAAATTATTATTTTAATTCTATGCACTTGTGCATTGCAGTATGAATGAGGTGCCAAATAAACATTCATCAGAACACCAGCTAGTTCTCCAAATACTAATGTGATTTTGAGCTTGGAAAAGAAAGCAGACACTTGCATATATTCCGAGAGAGACACTCGGATGCAAAGGATGGCTTGCACGTATTCTGAGAAGCAAAAGAAGATGCCAATAACTAGATAGTATCTGTATTGTTAGGTTTCAGAGTAGCAGCCGTGTTAGTCTGTATTCGCAAAAAGAAAAGGTGCCACGGGTACTCCTTTTCTATCTGTATTGTTGTATGCTCTGTTGCTAAGTGCTTCTAAAATCAAGGCACTGAGGCTTGACAGGTGGATAACTCTAAGCTTAACATTTATATTGATCATGTCTGTATTGTGCAAACTGAATGAATGCTGTGTTTACAAGTTCTTTCCCAGTATGCATTGTGGTTGGTGTTTAAATTTGACATTAGTTGTCTAAGGGTAATCTCTCTCTTTGCACCGGTCAATGTGAAGGAGTTTATCCCCAGGGTATTACAGCCGTAGGAAAACAGTTCCTGGTGGGTGTGGGTATGTGTGGTGGGGAAGGGGGATTCTGGATGTATATATAGGTGTGTGTGGATTCCCCGCCCCAGTACATCATTAGCCTTAGAAGAGAGAAGGGATAAACTGGGCTGATGCTTATACTTCCTATTCTAAGAAGAAAATTGCAGGAAACTGACTAAGGAAGAAGGATAGTCTTTTATATTCTTCCAACACCAGGACATTTTTTTTTTATTAACAGAAAATTATTTTCTCTCCAGGTTCAAGGGAAATGGGCAAAAAGGATATCTAAGTCCTACAAGTGCAGTAATTAATGCAGCTCCAGCAGAGGGACATAAACCACTGAGGGCAATGAGGTGTGGTGAACTCAGGGGAACTCAGTTGCATCCTGCTTAGCCAGGTTTCAGAGTAGCAGCTGTGTTAGTCTGTATCCACAAAAAGAAAAGGAGGACTTGTGGCACCTTAGAGACAAACAAATTTATTTGAGCATAAGCTTTCATGAGCTACAGCTCACTTCATCTGATGCATTCAGTGAAAAATACAGTGGGGAGATTTATATACACAGAGAATATGAAACAATGGGTATATGAAATATGAATTTCACAATATGAAACAGTGTGTATGGTAACACCCATTGTTCCATGTTCTCTGTGTATATAAATCTCCCCACTGTATTTTCTACTGAATGCATCCGATGAAGTGAGCTGTAGCTCAGGAAAGCTTATGCTCAAATAAATTTGTTAGTCTCTAAGGTGCCACAAGTCCTCCTGTTCTTTCTGGCTTAGCCAGTTGCACAATTCCAAACTGCACAGGGATTTGGATAATCCTGCAGGTGATGATAGAGGGTGGTCTGTGTGCAGTGGATTGATCTTGCTCCTAAACAGGTCTGTCTGCTGCACAGTCAGGATACATAGGCAGCAGTAGCTGCAAAGATCACTGGTCTGTTTTGGATAGGGTCATAAAGGTTAAATGGATTCTGTACCCACTGATGTCAATGGGAGTTTTGTCATTGGCTTCAGTGGTACCTTGAATATTCGTATATTCTTTCAGTATTTTATACCATCTTGTGACAAAGAGCTGTTATTTTGTATGCTGTCACATATAAAAGATGCAATATGGGAAAAATTATTTCCCTCTCAACTTGATATTTCCTAAATTGATATATTACTGACTCCAGGCAGGTGATGCTATCTTAGGGTTGGTCAAAGAGGTAAGTTGAATAACATATTTGATTTCATGACTGTCTTCAGTTATAACTTGTCTGGATTTCCTTCCCTCCCACCCACACCTTCTCAGTCATATTATCTTTTTAAGATATTTCTTGGACTCCAGGATACACTATCATCTTACACCCATGTTCCTCCTAGTGCCCACAAGGTCCCAAAGTAGAGTGACACTATCATGTAAGACTAATTAAAATCTTCAATTCAATTGCCTTGTAATGTAGTAAGAAGCCACGGGCTAACGTGTATTTATTATTTGTATCACATAAGCACCCAAAGGCCCATTGTGTTGGGCAGTGCACAGACACCTAGTAAGACAGTCTGTTAGCTCCATGGGGCACAATCTCAGGTTTGGATCTTGCAAAGACTTAGACCTGTGCTTAATGCACTATGAGCATTCTCTTTGACTTCAGTGGCTTTATTCACAGTGTGTACTGCTAAGCATGGGCATGAATCTTTGCAGGATTGATGCCTAAATGAGCAAAACAGACAAAGGGTTGAAGAGAGAATTATTATCCCCACTTCAGAGGTGGGGAACTGAGCTGTAGAGAGCTAAGAAATGAAACCAGGGATGCCATAGTCTCTGATTTCTGCTCCAACTAATAGGCCAGGGTGGAAACTTGTTTTACAGTATAAACATACAAATAACTTGCAACATCACCAAGATTTTTTTTTCCAGCCGCTACCTCTATTATGCTTTCAAAAGTTCAGATGTATGATCTGTAAAATGGCTGTTGGAGTTTTTGCCTCAGGACAAGAGTTTGTTGCTCATTAAGTTAAGCATATGCAAACACCACTATGCCCCGGCAGCACAATATGACATGACTCTAATGATATTTCTCTATTTCCATCCTTTGAATAAATTGAATGTTAACCTTTTACTCAACGACCCCATTCCTAAACTCCATCACTCTTATAAAGCAGTTTGCCAAGCAAAACCGGCATTCCTTGTAAAACTGCTTGATTGTTGAATATACATATTTTTAACTCTATGTACAGAATAGAAGCTGACCTTCAAATGGAGCTGGGGGCATTTGCATGCTGCACTGCATGTCTGTGCAAAGGAGAGGCCCCTCTGAAGGTCTTCAGGGAGATGATCTGTATAGCTAGCAGAGGGTACTGTGACTCCTGCCTAGCTTATGGTCCGTTAATGTCCTTTTAAAGGAAGACAAATTTTTGTGGAGAGCAACAGCTGCTGCTGGAAATTTAGTGATCTATTCATAATAGAAAATCCCATTTATTAGTCTCTCTGAAGAACTTATATGGTCCCTATTACCCACAATACCTGAATGTATTTATTTAGCCTCACAACACCCATGTGAGGTAGGGAAGTGCTATTATCCCCATTTTCCAGATGGGGAACAAAGACTGAAAGAGACTAAGTAACTTGTGCAAGATCACAGAGGAAGTCTGTGGCAGAGCAGGAAATTTAACCTGGGTTTCCCAAATACTAGGCTAGTACCCAAGCCACCTAACCATCGTTTTTCTTGTTTCAGTTCTGAAATAAAATTCTTAGTCCTGAGTAAACTTCCATGCCTAGAAAATCCCCACTGAAAGAGAGCTGAGAATGTAGGTAAGACCTAAGCATGCCAACATTATGTTTAAAACTTTTTCACCTGTGGAATTCACTAACAGCATTTATGCAGATAAGGGTCAAAATATTCCTTGGATTTTTACGTCCACCTTATAGGCCTGAAGAAGACCCTTGGTAAAGAGAAAAATATTCTTGAGAAGAAAGAAGACTGGAATTTCTAAAAGAGAAAATGGAAGTCTCATTTGCCTCTCTTGGTCTCCCGATGGACCTGTGTACTCTAACTGGCTCTCTTTTGAAGCTTAAGGCAGCATTTCAGGGGCTATTTAGGTTTATGATCTAAATTGGGCTAGAAAGATTGTCAGAGACTATAGGGCACACCCTTGGGATGTGGGAAACCAAAGTTCCTGGTCAAATGACTATACAAAGTAGAAGAGTATCTACAGCGGGGAGAGAGAGAGCCCTGCTGAAGAATATCTAATAATACAGTGGTGAGGGCACTCTCTAAGAGACAGGAGTTGTGGGATCAAATCAGTGTTCCATCTTGGGCAGAGGGGAGAATTGAACCAGTGGTACCCCACATCTTGGATGAATGCTCTAATAATTCCTGGACCGAAAGTTACGGGGAAAATGGGGGGCAGGTGAGAAGCACCATCACCACTTCATCCGCTGCTTTGTGCAGGGCTCGGCCTGTTAGGTGATTTCTGAGAACATGTACCAGATTAGGTTCTGCAGGTGAGATAGCAGGGGAAGGCCTACTTTGAAGATTCCAGCGAGGCTGAGGCATCTCGGTACCCAGGACAGAGGTGGCTGTGAGCATGCTCAATGGCAGATTTTTAGGCCCCTTAGGGAATTAATTGGTAAAAATTTAGGTGTCCAGAAGTTTTAGGATTATGTGGCATCTTAGAGGGGTGTTTTAGGAGGCTAAATCCATAATATAGATTCTCAAAGTGGCAGAGCCGCAAAGAGATTTAGGCACCTAGCCCCAAATATGTAGTCCTAACTTCCCTTTTGTTTCTGCCTCCATCCTTTGCTTCATCAGTCAAATACATAGATCTACTAGAGCCAAAGAGGTAACTGTGGAAAGATGATCTCTTGCACGAACTATTCTCTATGAGATGCTGCTTTCTGACTGTTGCGTGCCTTTAAATCCCATTGACTTAAAAACCTCCTGCAGGATGAAGCTCACGAGGTGGGGACAGTTAGCTATATACCCAATTTGACAAATCAGACAAGTTATCTTTGAAACCTGAAGCCTTGGATTGTTGGAGGGCTCTTTTCATCACCCTTGACTGCTAAGTTGGTGTCAGTCATAGTGTACTGTCCATCAGATAGTCCATTTAAAAACCACCAGGCTGATCTCCTTCTGTCTTAATCAGTCAGGTGAGAGAAAAGCCCCTACAGTTTCTGTAGGCAATACCAAATAAAATACCTCTGCTCACAGGCTGCCTGTGAGCACAGGGAATGTGCTGCTGCAAAGGGATGAAAATGAAGTCCACACTCTCATTTGTCTCTTGGTTTCCTGCTGTGTTGTGTGTGTATAGGCATGCCCACTACCCTTTGCTCTGTCCACTTGTAAGTGGGAGGAATAGTCCCATTCTTGTGGGGAACTTTCCTGGCTTCTGCCCTACCCCGATGAAGTGGGCTAGCGAAAGGATCTGAGTCCTCGCTCCCACTTCCTTTACCCAGTGGCCTCCCTGCCCTTGAGGACTCCCCTTCTACTCTCCTGTCTGGCAGAGTCCTCGTAACCCCAACAAGGCTGGGCCCAGGATTCCTGGGGGGCTCGACCCCCAACCCTGCTGTGGTCATCTAGGACAGGGGCTAGGGTGTCCCCAATCCGGGGTACTCTCTCTGCACTGGGCATTTCTCTGACCCACTGACCATTACATACAAGTTAAAGCAAATGCAAGTTATTTAATCAACAATTAATTTTAAAAAGAATAAGGAAAAATGGGAAAGGTTAAAGGAAACACATCACACCACTCTGTGGCAGGGAACATCACAAACAGTGTCTCTGGAACGTCAGGGCAGTTCACAGTCTGTTCCTTGTAAGTCCCAGGCCTTCTTCTCCGGCCCTGGCTGTGCTGCAGGGATGTTGTGGGTTGGACACTTGCTCTGGTGGTGACCACACGCTCTCAGGCTCTAAGTGGTAGGACCCTTCTTCCCAGCGTTGTCCCTGCCCTGTCAGGGTTACAATCCAAGCCTGGCTTGCAGAGCCTCTTGGCTGAGGCGTCTCCCTGTGCTGGGCCCACTGCCCAGGGTCCTCCTCACTCTCCCCAGGTGCTCACCGCACCCAGCTCCAGACTGCTCCAGCCCCAGCTCCACCATTCTGTCTCTGCTGCTCTGCCTTCAGCTCCCTGGGCTGTTTCTTTGGCCCCTCTGGCTCTAGTTGCTGCAGCTCTGCTCCCAGGACAGATCGGCTCTGTAGGCTGCTTCTTTGACTCTGCTCCCAGCACTGACCTGCTCCGTGGGCTGCCCCTCTGGCCCTGGCTGCTGCAGCTCTCCTCCCAGGGCAAGTCTGCTCTCTCTGGGCTGTGCCTCTGGCTTTGGGGCTGCAGCTCTGCTCCCAGGACTGGGTCTGCTCTCTGGATCTGGCACAACTCTGCTCCCCAGCTTAGCTTGGACCCCTTCTTTCCCCTTAGCTCAGCCCCACTCTGTCTGACCCAGGCAATTCCAGCTCACATGGAGGACGGGACCTCCCTGGTCTCCTGACTCTCTGATTAGCCTGCCCACCCCGTCATTCACCATTCACCATTCAGCATTGGCCTCTCCCCATTGTTCCTGGGGGCTGTCAGTCTCAGGGTCCTGATTCCCCCTCGACCCTTCCCCGTTTTTAGTACTGGGAGCTAGCAGCTAAAACGCCCCCACTGAATGTTAGTAAGGGGGCAACAGTCCCCTTATACACTCTTTCCCTCCCTCTTAGAATAGGGAGGTTGCAGCACCCTACTAACAAGCTGAAGCCAGTTAATGAACAGCAAAATGGAGAGTCCATTACAACATCTGCCTTGATTTTCAGTGATCTGATGCTGGAGTTCAGGTGAGTGGAAACCTTCAAGATTGCCAAAATTTGAGTAACAATGAACATTTCAGGAGAAACTGTAAACTGAAATGGAACCCTGTCTGCATCCTAGCTCAAGGTAAGATTTTCCACAAAGCTTAAGGGTAAAATTTGCAAAGATCCCAAACTCCTATTTTCAAAAGTGACTTAGGCATTTGGGAACCTAATTCCCATTGACTTTCCATGGGACTTGTGCACTTAAGACAGCGTGGATATTATGAATGGAATTTCAAAAAGTGTCTTGTGTCCCCCAGTGCCAATAAAGATCTTCTTGCCTCATATATAGAATCATAGAATATCAGGGTTGGAGGGGACCTCAGGAGGTCATCTAGTCCAACCGCTGCTCAAAGCAGGACCAATCCCCAACTAAATCATCCCAGCCAGGGCTTTGCCAAGCCTGACCTTAAAAATCTCTAAGAAAGGAGATTCCACCACTTTCCCTAGGTAACGCATTCCAGTGCTTCACCACCCTCCTAGTAGAAAAGTTTTTTCCTAATATCCATCATAAACTCCCATATTGCAACTAGAGACCATTACTCCTTGTTCTGTCATCTGGTACCACAGAGAACAGTCTAGATCCATCCTCTCTGGAACCCCTTTTCAGGTAGTTGAAAGGAGCTATCAAATCCCCCCTCATTCTTCTCTTCTGCAGACTAAATAATCCCAGTTCCCTCAGCCGCTCCTCATAAATAATGTGCTCCAACCCCCTAATCATTTTTTTGCCCTCCACTGGACTCTTGCTAATTTTTACACATCCTTCTTGTATGTGGGGCCCAAAACTGGACATAGTATTCCAGATGAGGCCTCACCAATGCCGAATAGAGGGGAAGGATCACATCCCTCGATCTGCTGGCAATGCTCCTACTTATACAGCCCCAAATGCCGTTAGCCTTCTTCGCAACAAGGGCACACTGTTGACTCATATCCAGCTTCTCGTCCACTGTAACCTCTAGGTCCTTTTCTGCAGTACTGCTGCCTTGCCGCTCAGTCCCTAGTCTGTAGCAGTGCATGGGATTCTTCCATCCTAAGTGCAGGACTCTGCATATTTCCAGCTGACCTAAGATTACTCTTGTCTTTATGTTAATAAGCAGGGATACTATAAACCTATCAGACATTGCAGTGCCTTTGCTGAAGAAATTCTGCTGATATGGTCTGTTCTGTTCAGTCATGAATTATGCTCACTTCAGAGTGATGAGACTGCAAAATTCACAATTCAAACTTACTCCTAAGTTAAATGTAAGTCAAACAGTAGATACAAATTTCAATGATTGACAACAAACTGTAGCCGGTAGTAGGAATGACTACAGCGTGACAGTTTAAAAAAAAAAGTATCTCCTAGGTAAAATATTCAGAAATAATAAGGAAGGGGAAGAATTATTTAGAGTACGTAAAGGGGGAAGGATAAGTGCCTGAACTGTCTGACCAATGGATAAGACAAAAAAAATGTAATATAATATACTGTTAAACTTTTGTAAGAAATCCTCAATGCCCTTTCTCAGTATCATTTATCTAAATAACATGTTGGTTATGATTGCTTGTGTTCTTGCACATTTCAACAGAGTATTTATTCATGTTCACTTAACTCTGCTGGCCATACTGTATTATTCTCCTACCAGGAGGACTCATACTCCATGCTGCACATCCTTTTTGACACCCTCTGACTGCTTATCAATGACCTGAGAAATCTAAACAAAAATCCATAACGCTGGAATGTTCTGTGCATGAGCAACACCACTTTCAACTAACTGGGAGAGGCAGTCATGGACACAATGCCTTGGAGAAAGGTAGAGTTATTTGGTCATATGGAGATCTGCAGTCACAATGTGTAGAAGTCTTTATGACTTCAGGGCCATGCCACTCTTGTCACCTCCATGCTTCAAGGCTAAGATATGGACAAACCATAACATGCATTTACTCAACCCCTCTCATCCAATCATCTCAAAGAACTTTACAAGCTAACTTTCAATGAAAGATGAGAAGATCCCTCTAACTCCCCTTTTGAGACAATACTTAAGTAACGTGTAGTGATCACTCTACGCATAACTCTATTGCAACCACATCTGGGGAGGAACGTGCAAAACAACACTATAGAAGTGCCAAGGAGAGGAAGTAGGGAAGAGCCATATCCTAGAATCAAGGCATAAACACCAGAAAATGTACAGAAGGGAACAATCTTGAAATGGCAGAGAGCTGGTCTAGGACATCTAAAAGGTCTTTCTGAACTCCAGTGTTTCTCTGGTGGATATAGATAGATAATATAAACTATAGACTCCTACAAAATATTTATTAAGTCTTCCAGGTAAGCATTGAGCTAGCCTTCTTTGCTCCTTCATAGAGGAAATACTGAAGAGGGATGGAGGGGAAGAGGGAGGAGAAAAATGTAATCAAGAAATTAAAAATGTAACTTAATTGGACTTTACATTTCACACATTATCAACAGTAGTGATATTCTCTAGTTCCTCCTGAGTTCCTGTGGACTATGGGTTTCTCAGCACTCCTTTTTAATCTCACTGTTTATTAACATTTAGTGGGCTGGGAAGGGACAACACTAAAGAATTGTTGCATAAGGAATGTTATTATTGGAGATACTCTGACTGTGTCTAAAAAATCATTTGGTCCCAAAAGTAACATTCACGAAGTGGGTCACTGATTAGATTGTAACACAAAGAAGGCCAGCAAATCCAAATTCAAAGTCAATCTGACTACTTTTTCACAGCAAACAAGACCTTCCTGACAACAATGGCACTTTCCTTCAAGGGGCTAGTCAGAAAGCACACAGCCTGTTCACCCAGCTGTCAACAGCTAACCTTCTGCTGCCAAATCACCAGATTATGTAGCAAAGGTTCTGGCCATCAGGTTAATTACAATGAAATGTCTCTGTTGTTTATATTTGAACATTTTTTGAGTGCTTGTTTTCTTTCCTCTCCCCTATGTTGCTAGCACCAGCACCATCAGCTTTCTAAATAAATATCACATGATATTCAGATTGCAAACTTTTTGTTTGTTGTCCCTGCACTTCTGACCGATTTTCCTTTACATTTCTTGACCCAGTGGAAAGCACAGTAGAGTAAAAAAGCAGAGACAATCCTTATCCTAATACTTAGCTGTTCAGACCCCGAAGCACTTTACAAAGGAGGTTGGTAACATCATCCCCATTTTACAGATGGGTGGGAAGCGGGTCTTGCGTTGTGCACTTGGACAAGCTCCTGGAATTAGAACTAAGTCAGTGCTCACCCACAATTAAAGTCCCAATTCAGCAAGGGCTGAGTATGTGTGCAACATATTCAAATATTTTCTTATGTTCTGATTTTCTCACTATCTCTAAGAAATCTGCTGAAAGCTTCACAGCTCTTTTGCATTTCCCTAGCTTAGTTCTTGTAATAGCCATACATTTGAGAGAGAAAAAAAGACAATGAACGTGAGCCAGTAAGTCTATGTACAAATACACTGAAAGAAAAGCTCATGTAAAAATCCATGGTAATAGAATCATTTCTATTAATTGCCTTTGTTTCCAGAATGGTGCTACCAATGTATTTAAGTGGTTAAATACTGAAGCCAGTCCTTACTATGTTAAGCTCTCATGGAAGACAAGTTGGGGTGACTAAATATTGACTTCGGGGTCTGATCCAGTGTGGACTATATTGGGTAGCTAGTATTTTCCTAGACAAAAACAGTAGGTACCTCATGGAAAACTTGATGAGCAAGAGAATGAGAGAAGAAAGCACTATGGTGTACATTTAATACCAGGGCCCTGACCTCACCACTGTTTCATGCTCATTAAACATCCAGAACACTCAGCCATCACTCAAGACCAAACCTGTGTGGCTGAGAACGCCTTCAAATCCCTTGAACCCATTGACAGGGTATGTTATGTGAAGCACTTACACGCGACAAGTATTTTTTTTCTAATTGTACCCCAACTGTTATAAGATGTGGGGAACCACTCGATTTATTGATCAAGTTTATTGATATACTTTCTATTGCATAGCAATGACCCAATTGAGGCATAATTGGGATCAGGACCCATTGGACTCAAACACTGCACAACTAAGTAACAATGTTTTTGCCCATTGTCCAAGAGCTTTCATTAATGTGCAGAGCTATTCTGCTGATTCACCCTGTCATGCAAACCAGTGGATCTTGTGAAGAGCACAGAAAGGATGGTGAGTGATGGGTGGACAGGGAGGTCCTTCCTGGATAACTCTGGAACAACCACATCTTCCTGCCACTCCAACAATAGAACATAGCTCAGGCTGTGGTTCAAGCTTCCTGTGGTGTTACTATAAGATGAAAGAACACTAGAAGGAATTTTAGACAAGTAGCTGAATTCAGCATACACAGTAGTATACATATATACAAGCTGAATGTTCACTTTTCTTTGCCAAAAAATAAACACCTGGGGAACTACAAATTTTCTCTTTTTAGACACCAACAAAACCTAATCAAAATCTTAATTTGGCATAGGGAAAGCCATTTCCTATAAAAGAAAGCTTGTTTGCTCATACAACTGGTACCTACTCAGCAATGATACCAATACCATTAAAGTAGACAACAATCATCCCTAATAAAGTACCGAAGAATCATAATCCTCTTAAACCATAAATCATATAAGGATATCTTTAGAATACAATAGGCACATACCACAAATTTCATAGTCTATTTTAGAGCCTATAATCTGACCTCCACCATAACACAGGTCACAGATTTCACCAGTGATTACCCCCTACATAAAGCATAACAATTTGTGATTAAACTAAAGCATTATTTTCTATCTCTTTAGGATGGATTGTACTGCCACCCATCACCCATAGTATCTGAGTGCCTTGCACGTACAGTCAGAAAGACCTCCAGACTTGACATAATGATTCCAAGTGATGGATAATTTACCACACTCCTTGGTAATCTGTTCCAATGGTTAATTACCCTCACTGTTAAAAATATACACTTATTTCCAGTTTACCAAGATTTCAATATATCTTAATTTAAAGGAGCCTAAGGAAGTTAGGCACCAAAGCAACAACCCCAGGCTGTGTTAAGAATCCCAGACAATCCTTAGTCTTTTTTTTTTAACGAAGGTTGTTGGGTTGGTTTTTTTTTCAAATTTAATCTTAGGAATTTGAGTAGATTAAGAAAAGTGATTGATTGCAGTGTTATTAATGATAACACTCTGTGCTAAGTTGCACTTTAATGCCCTGTGTCTTTGTGTGTTCTGTTCTTAATTTTACAAGTACTAACAGATTTCATGGGGAAATTTAAGTAGTTTTGTTCAGTAGTAAATTCCATTGTACAAATTTAATTTATAGTGATCTTTCAGGTCTAACATTAAAAACTGGTTAATGTGACACCAAGGCTCTTGCCCTCAAGAATATTTATTAAAATATACAAAAACAGCATGATCTATAACAATGTTGGGCTATTTTTACTAAGTAATTGGAAGATTTTAATGAAAATATGCCACATCAATTTATATCAGATTTTTTTTTCTTCTAACTGATATATTACAATTGCTACACTTCCTTATTTCCATAATTCCCCTGATTTACTGGGATTTGTAAAAGTTAGTTATAAGGAGCAACTGTGGTACTTCAGAAATGTAAATAACCAGACACTATCTGTATCTCACACATTGCGATATTGTGATGTCTTGCTCAGAACACCCAGACCTGGGAGACACTGTTACTGCTGTGCCGCCTTAGATAGTAAACTTTGCTGCTGCCAAACTGTGTGCCGCTCCCTTGAGACCAGCTTGTCCGCCTTACCTGCAAACCCTTCACGACTCTGCCAGTCCAAACCTTTCCTTCCAGGTACAATCACTGAACCAGATTTCCCCAAAGATGACTCCCCTGCAGGGTCCTGTCCCTCTCACTTACAAAAGTTAACTTTGCTTCCTCTAAAGAGAGAGCGTACTATTAACTGTTCGGTTGGCTGAGGACTCATTCTTCACTCCTAATACGCAGATGGTTTTGTAATAAATAGAATGAGTTAATTACTAAAGAACAGATATTGAGTGTTACTAAAGCAGAATCATGAGACAGGCGTGGTTACAAATGAAACAAAATGCTTTCTGGTGATTAAAAAACTTAATTTTAGTGATATTCTTTGCCCAAGCCATTGTTTTCTCTTACATCAAATTTCCAGGCCAACAGGATCCAGCTTCATAGGCTGAAAGGGTCCCATCCCCTTATGTCCCCTTAAAGGGCATAACTCAAATGTCCTCTTTTTTTTTTTTTTCTGCCTGATATTGTTTTTGCCTCAAGAGCCAGGCTTCCTGGTATACAGATCCTGTCCCTGATGTGATTGTTGACAGTCCTTCTCCCCACTTGTTTAGCTTATATGTGTACACTTTCATTGTTCTCTGCCAGTCAGACAGGTAAATACACATTCCTTGCCTAAGGTGGGCTGGTTTCATGCTGCGCCTCTCAAATGACATTTTAAAGACATATTTCCAGCATATGTTTATAACTGACTGTGCACAACCCATACATCATGTAATGATTTTCATGACCATCATGTGTCACCAGTTTACTAGGATACCTTACATGATACCTTGGGATATATATTATGACAACAGTATGTTGGGGCAATACGTGTGAGTTACAGTATGGGGAGAGAGAGGGGTGGCTGGGCCAGCTGGCCTTGAGAAGGTTCCAGAGACACAGATACATTGGTAAAAATTATATCGGTAGCAACATAAATTCTACCTGATATCATATCTTAATTTTATGGCAGCACTTTTGAAAAAAATCACATCAATTTCTGATTCATTTGCTGTTCGGTATAAATACCGTAGAATATAATTAATCCACTTAATATATACTAGGCTGTCATATGTAGTTCTATCGGTGTTTCATTTTAATTTAGCAGTACTTAGCAGACACTTAACTCATTGTCATTCTGAGGCACAAAACTATTAAATTTATCTTCATTTTGTGCTTTTTCATAGATTGAAATTAGCTTATGATAAGTTATGTTGCTACTATTAACCTAAAGATGATTTCTCACCTGCCACTTATTTCTAATGGAGGAAGGTAAAGGCCAGATTTTTCAGAACTCAATCCACTGAGTGTTTTTGAAAACCTGACCAAGAATTTCCCAATGGGAGGAAACTTAAGGGAGCTGAGAATTTTTGAGAGTTTGACCCTAAATCATCATTGTACAGGAATTCTTATTTTAAAAAGAGATGAAAATGTATGTAGGGTGAAATTCTGGCCCCATTGACGTTAATCAGAGTTTTGCCATTGACTTCAATGGGGCAGGATTTCTCCCACAGACCACCAAATGTGATTATGCCAAAGCAAATTTACACATAGATACAGCACCTCTGTCAGTCTTGTATAATCTGCCTTTCAGTCCATGCTATAATCACAGTTGATATGATGCATCATACTTACTAGTGACCCACTGTGTGTATATATGTGAACATACACTCTATCTGCTCATTCAGGAATTCTGTTAAGAGAACATCAGGGTTGGATGGTTACAGCCTGAGCAATCAGGAAATAAAGTTAAGGTTGTGCATGGTGGCACAGATGAAGCTGAGCCACTGTTTCATGGAGGAAGTATGACAGATTTCAGAGTAGCAGCCGTGTTAGTCTGTATTCGCAAAAGAAAAGGAGTACTTGTGGCACCTTAGAGACTAACAAATTTAGTTGAGCATAAGCTTTCGTGAGCTACAGATCACTTCATCGGATGCATTTGGTGGAAAGTACAGAGGAGAGATTGATATACACACACAGAGGAACATGAAACAATGGATTTATCATACACACCTGTAAGGAGAGTGATCACTTAAGATAAGCCATCACCAGCAGCGGGGGGGGGGGGAAGGAGGAAAACCTTTCATGATGACAAGCAAGGTAGGCTATTTCCAGCAATTAACAAGAACATCTGAGGAATAGTGGGGGGCAGGGTGGGGGGGAGAAATAACATGGGGAAATAGTTTTACTTTGTGTAATTCAAAGCCTAAGTTAATTGAATCCAGTTTGCAAATTAATTCCAATTCAGCAGTCTCTCGTTGGAGTCTGTTTTTGAAGTTTTTTTGTTGAAGAATAGCCACCCTCAGGACTGTAATCGAGTGACCGGAGAGATTGAAGTGTTTTCCAACTGGTTTTTGAATGTTATAATTCTTGATGTCTGATTTGTGTCCATTTATTCTTTTACGTAGAGACTGTCCAGTTTGACCAATATACATGGCAGAGGGGCATTGCTGGCACATGATGGCATATATCACATTGGTAGATGCGCAGGTGAACGAGCTTCTGATAGTGTGGCTGATGTGATTAGGCCCTATGATGGTGTCCCCTGAGATATGTGGACACAGTTGGCAACGGCTTTGTTGCAAGGATAGGTTCCTGGATTAGTGGTTCTGTTGTGTGTGTGTGGTTGCTGGTCAGTATTTGCTTTACATTGGGGGGGCTGTCTGTAAGCAAGGACTGGCTTGTCTCCCAAGATCTGTGAGAGTGATGGGTCGTCCTTCAGGATAGGTTGTAGATCCGATGATGCATTGGAGAGGTTTTAGTTGGGGGCTGAAGGTGATGGCCAGTGCCATTCTGTTATTTTCTTTGTTGGGTCTGTCCTATAGTAGGTGACTTCTGGTTACTCTTCTGGCTCTGTCAATCTGTTTCTTCACTTCAGCAGGTGGATATTGTAGTTTGTAGGAATGCATGATAGAGATCTTGTAGGTGTTTGTCTCTGTCTGAGGGGGTTGGAGCAAATGTGGTTATAGCGTAGAGCTTGGCTGTAGACAATGGATCGGGTGGTATGATCTGGATGAAAGCTAGAGGCATGTAGGTAGGAATAGCAGTCAGTAGGTTTCCGATATAGGGTGGTGTTTATGTGACCATTGCTTATTAGCACCGTAGTGTCCAGGAAGTGGATCTCTTGTGTGGACTGGTCCAGGCTGAGGTTGATGGTGGGATGGAAATTGTTGAGATCATGGTGGAATTCCTCAAGGGCTTCTTTTCCATGGGTCCAGATGATGAAGATGTCATCAATGTAGCGCAAGTAGAGTAGGGGCATTAGGAGACGAGAGCTGAGGAAGCGTTGTTCTAAGTCAGCCATAAAAATGTTGGCATACTGTGGAAGTAGAATCTCTCTGGTGCATAGGAAGTGAGGTTCACCTGCAAAGCTCTTCAGTTTGCAGGAATCTTGGGAGAGGTTTTACAACATATAGTATTTTTACATGAATTCTATTTAAAACCATTGTTAAAGAAATTAGCATTTTTTTCTTTCTTGTAATTAAAGTGATTCCAAAGTCTCTTTTCTAAATTGTAATTATGAGTTAGTGGAAGACCTAATAGGATTGTTAGGAGAAAAGCTAAGCATGGACATTGTTGTTTAATAATTTGAGGGCTGTGTCAGAGAAGTTCCCAGAGCAGGATTATTTATGTCAGTGAGAGACAATGTAAGAGAAGTGGAGGCTCATGCAGTGATTTCTAGAACACTGAAAACTAGCATTTTTATTACTAAGGGTATCAGCGATTGAAGGAGAAGAAAAGAGGGGGGCCACGAGTGTGATATAAGTGATAAAACATCCACAAATAATTGAATGTTTCATGTTTTGATTTATTCACACTGTGATTCCCACAACATCAGTTTTCCTGGTGCTTTAATTATTTTCTCCATTGACATCTGGTAAAGATCATTCAAGTCTTGTGAACTTGAGAAACATAAAAATAAATAAAAAGCAAGATTGCTTGCTGGCCTGATTCTCCCAAGAATTCCAGGGCCCAATGATGACCTTGTGGAGTTTAACTGTAATACAACATGAACTGCCACTGATGTCCAAAGCAAAGATTCTCCCAGCACTAAACCACACTGGAGTTTGTCTTTAAAATTTAAGGTTGTTTGAAACGGAAATTGAGCTCCCCTCCCTAAATATACTGTGTGCAAGATTCAATACACTTTCAAACAAAGTAATAGCCATGCCCAGAATATTCCTTGTATTGTACCAGACCTTTTGCAATTGTCTATTTAAGAGTAGAGCTGGCAAACCCTTTTTTTCCAGGAAAATGCAGTTTGGTCAATAAAACATTTCTTGAATTTGCTCAACTGTTTTGCCTGGGAAAAAGAAAGAGAAAAAGAAAAAGAAATCCCCCAAAAGTCAGTTTCATTTGACATTTTCAAAACCATTTCAAGTATTTTATTCAAAATAATTTTTTGTTTTGAATTTTTCTTAAATTTTAAAAAGTTAAAAACCCTCAAAATAAAATGTTTCATTTGGCATGAAACACTTTTTTTTGTTTCATCAGAAAAATTCAAAAAATGTTGTCTCAGTCAAACTTGAAACAAAAAAATGTTTTGAACCAAATCATCAAACCACAGCTCTGGTAAAGAATGACCTTCATTACTTGCCATTAATATGTTCAAAGGTTGCATATGGCCCCTACCAATTTTAATAGGAATTCAGTGGAATCAAGGGGAGAATAGACCTCATCGTATGCTAATTAAAAAACATTACCCCATTGTACCTTTCCCTACTACCCCACACTTTTATAACCAATTTACTCTGCAGAACTGATCAGCATATTAATAGCATTCCCTCCAATTCGCAAATAGGACTCCAGTTGCGAATATCCATTAAATGTAAAGTTATACCCTGTTAGGTTCAATACAGGAAGTACAAACGTGTTTTCTTTAATATGAATAATATTATAAGATACAACCCTGTACTTTTATTTTAATTTTTGAACCCTTCCATAATTCACAGATATAGAAGTGTTGTTATTTTTCATAACTAATCACCAGAGCGGTAGATGTATTTTGGAGGTTCTCCTTTATGCAACATTGTCTAATTAGATTGTTTTTTAATGTTCTTTAACTTTTAGCTTTCTCTTTCTTCATCTGACACACTCTTCTCTTTTTCCACTTTAAGTCCTTCTTTTCTTGTCTCTGTCTTTCTTCATCATGTTTTCTTAAGATTAGAAATATGTCTTTAGATCATTCTCTGTCCATCCTAATGCTTTATTTTCTAATCAGGGTATTCAGGCACGGGGGCTCTTTCTATCAGTCTAATTCAGTGAACTTAAGCACTGGGCTTGTTCAGACTTGAACTGTCACCATCAAAGTCTGTCACTTTAAAAAGTAAGACTAGCAAAAATTTTGATGAGTGACTTATCAAAAAAGTGGGGGTTTGGTTACATGAAAGTTTTCAGAAAAAGTGCCTGTTCTGTGTGGAAAATTTGAAAGTGAAATATTTGACCCAAACTCAAATATTTTGATATGGAGGAGGAGTAATTCAGCTGCGGAGCCCTGCCCACTGAGAATGAAATGGGTTCATCAGGCAAACACGTTCCATGATGTACTACTTCCCCTCTCTCCAAGAGGGGAGGCTGCGATGCATACTGGCTAACCAGGAACCCTGGCCTACAGAGAAGGCTAGGAGCAAGAGGCACCACAACAACCATTGTGTATCAAAATATTTTGGTTTTCAGCTAAAATAGTTCTGGTTTTGCTCCACCCCTCCTTTTTTTCCAGGTTTTGCCCCATCCCTCCTTTTTTTCTGAAAAACTGAAATTTCCCAGGGAGTGGTGGGAGGACACTTTCCCACCAACTCTATAAAAGAAGCTTGGTCCCTACCCACCCCCAGTATTCACAGGTTTACACATTTCTTTAAATACTAGGAGCTAGAAGTAAATATTTGATTCTAGAGCCCACTGAAAGAATTTATGAAATCTAGAGATGGAAAAAGCCCATTGGGTCATCTCTCTGCTGCTGAAGGACTGTTGTGTATTGAGTGAGCTATCCTGCCTGAGTATATCACTACACCAAATGGTGGGATTTCCCTTGGGATACTATTCCACAGAGTAGTAAGTAGCCTCCATAGAAGTATGGTTTGATCGATCAAGTAGCCCCTGTGTTAGTCAGGTTTATTTGCATGAGGGAGAACTTGGGGGGGGGGAATAACGCCCTTAGAATACAGGCTTTAATGAAGAATTTGTAAGGTACCATGTACACTAATGGCACTCATGACATTTTTTTTTTTTAGTATTGGGTAGATTTTTTCCTGATATTTTCCCTAGTTTAATCACTTTTTTACAATGTATACTCCATCCAAAGAACATTAATCAAAGGTTCTTCAGGAACTCTCATGTAATAGTTGCAGAGCCCATGGATCTAATAGGAAGGCCTCATATGTTACCAGTTATAAAGGCAGAAGGAACGGAATACCAGTTATGGACTGTAGCCAGAATGCAGACCCATGGGAACCACAGGGAAGTGCTGAAGACAATGATTGGAGTTACTGGGATCTCTCCAGCTCCTGAGAGTTGAATATCACTGCTCTAGATAACCAGAAGCAAAATAGCAGCACACACAGATGGAAGGAACAAAGCAGTCAGGATAACATAAGGTAATATGGGGAACCATGAGGGAATAAGAAGACCATCAGGGTATAGAGAGATCTGTCTTACCAAAAAATACTATGATATTTCTCAATTGCAAAGTAATTGCTGCAAAATTGATTAACAGGGGATTTGGACCGAAAGAAGGCAAATTTCACAAAAAAACCTCATGTGTTCTTTCTAATAAGCTAGCAAGGTAAAATGGGATTGTCCTATGAGGCAGGTTAAGCAAAATGTTTATTTTCAAATGCCTACCATGAAGAAATAAATCAGAATTCTGACTTTCACAAACAAAATTATATTTTTTCTGGAATGAGGTATATGGAATCCAGCCAGTCAAAAAAAAAGTATTTTTGTTTAAATTGTTCTAGTAGATTTCTTACTTCTGCACCCCTCTCCTAAGTGGTGAAAAAAAGGCATATCACAGGCTCGGGGGGATTGCTTCTGGGAGTCATTTATTAAAACATTAGCATCATATCATTGATATAATACTTATCACTTCTAGCAAGAACCTGGATTTTAGAAAAGAACAATAATCAGATTCCCTATTGGCTGAATAATATAAATAACCACCAATGCTGGCAAGTATTTTAAAATGAAATTGAACAAGCTTGTATTCTGTTACTGTACCAAATTTTTAAGTAAACCACCTTCTTCATATGAGAACCAATGAGGCAGTGCTTCAATAAACCCATGAGGAACTGAATTTTACCAGGGTGGCTAATATAGGAATAACCTACCTGTAATTTAAAAAGGATAGATATCTTCCAGTCTAAAGATTGCAAGCTCATTACTTTTCTTAAGTCTCATGTAAAAAGTAGCATCATCTATCTTGTAAAAAAAAATGTAACCCAAAAAAACTAACTATCTGAAAAGCAGAAAGGTTTTAAAGAAGGACATCCATCAGGAAAAACTGTGTTATGTGTAAGTCCAGAGATTTACTCTACTTTACAGTTCTGAAAGAATGTCAGTGGTTTGAATTGATTGCATGGATATCTGTGATTGTGTTTCCCTGTTTTATAGTTCAGTCCTCGTTCTGCAAAAATTGTTAATAGACGGCATGCTTCACACTAGGCAAAAGCTGAAATTAGAAGAGTACTCAGAATTATATGTTTGAAATGCCAACTGCCTTATCCTCTTATATTGCCTTCCCTTATAACCTTGAACTCCCTGATCAAAAGAATTAAACTGAATGAAAGACTCAGAATGGAATTACAGAACTGATTGCTTGCTGTATTGTAAATGGAGGCTAGACAGTTAGTCATATTAGGTGTGCAAGCCTGGAAAATGTCATGAAGTGTTTCCTTTTCTAGAGGCATTCTGAGTAGTGTGAGTTGCACTAATGCCTCAGGACATGACATCTCCTTTGTTTCCAATTACTGGTAGGAATTACAGGCAATTTCTTTTTGAAAAGAAGTAAGTTACCTACAACGTACAGTGAGGACAGTACTACAATAGCTGGACTACTGAGAATTTTGAAAGTGATAAGGAAAGGCTACAAAGCCAATAATTTTGGGCCCATCTTTAGACATGGGTAAGACTACGTCTTAAACCAAAGCAGGTAGTACTGATTGGAAAGAGCAGCTTAGACTGATGCCCTCAAGAATTGCAAGCTAGTTAAGGCCTTGTGTCGGCTGGGTGGTTGTTAGAACATGTTAGCTAACATGTTCTAACTAACTTGTTTGAAAGTGCCTTGTCTACACAAGTCTTAACTTGAACAGCAAAGCCTGTGTTAAAGGCAGCATTAACCCTATATACACTAGACTTTTAAAATGTTAGCTAGCATATGCTAACATCATCACATCTTTCAGTCCTAATGAGACAAGCATGTGTGTTCCATTCTTGATCATACAGTGTGTTAGCCTCTAAGGTGGGAGGGCAGAAAGTATACTAAAAATAAAGAGCCTCCATGTTCCAATAAAAAATGGGATAGGATTTTTAATTTCAGATCTTACTGTATATACTCCCTAGCCAACAACGTGCTATAGCTAGAATTAGAAAATGCAGGATGTGTCTCAAGAAAACAAACCTGCCTTTAATTTAAAGCCTGTTTACCATGGTTCTCGACAAATATAAACACTCTTATGAACTACCACTCTTCATAACTTTCAATACATTGGGCTCCCCACCATAATATGGGTGGGTTATGAGCATCGGCAAGTCTGAATTAGATAATGCAGGTTGGATCCTAAGCACTGTGCCACAGAGCTGAGGCCATACAGACTCAGTTATGAAACCACTGCAGCTTCCTACTTCTTTCACCGTAAATTATATTACTTTGTTAATTATACTGAGGGTAAAATAGGGTCCATTGCTATATACCATCCGCTGTATAATACTTTATTCTGGGAGGTGTTAAATAGCCTATATTACAGGGTGCCTTTCTCCATTATACTTCAATAAGCAGGGTTTAGTTTGTGCGCCAATCAAAGCCATTACATTTCATCATGTTAAGTGGTGTTTAATTTGCACTATTGCAAACCGCTCACTTTCCCCATGTTCCTGTCTTCTAACATTCCATCAACACAAATTGCTATAAACCTGTGTTACCGTGGCAATGGGGGTAGCCTCTATTGTTTTTTGTGCGTCAATCAACTCAGCAGTGTTTGTCTTGAAGGACTGTACAAACCCGCGGGGGAGGGCAGGGTCAGATCAGCGTACTTTCTGAAAGCTTTGTACTCTGGATCCAGGAAAGGGATGGCTCAGACTAAAAAGACATGTTTCCATGGCAACTGGAGCTGCTCCCATTGTCTCCATTTGTCACTCGATGTTTGTTCTGGGAGATAGTGCAAAGCTTTTCTAGTAGTCTTTTGTTGTGGATCCAGAAGGCTGGTTAGCAATGCTTCTGTAGTAAACAGAGGTTTTGTCTGGGGGAGGAGGGAGGAAATCCACTGACTGCGCAATCTGATTGATGATTGATCGAATTAGGGATTTTAAATTAATTGCACAAAAGGAAAGGCAAATTACTTGAAATGTGCTGCATAGGGGTGAATTATACCAATAACTGTCTGTCTGTACAGAGACTTCTTAAGGGAAAAATATCTGTTGCCTATAACCCTGATAAAGGATGACAAACACAAAACAAATTAGAATTCTTTTGGTCTCCTTAGCTTTTTTCACCCTGGTTTGTAATAGTTTATTGCATCCACAACAATATTTTTTATGCAAGGAGTGGGCCAGTAGAAATAATTTAATTGGTAGCTCCATATTAATGCAGAGCTTCAGTTTCCTAACAGTTCTCACTTATTTCTGAAAAAACATGTCTGATTATATTGCTCATGAAATCTACTAGATATGCAGTCCTGGAAACTGAAGTCTACCAGAATATGTACATGATAGTGGCCGTGGAAGTTTTTCCCACATTTTCTCACCTATTGCCTGATCCAAAGCCCATTGAAGTCAATGGGAATCTTTCCACTGAATTCGTCAGATATTGGCCCAAAGGGTCTCATAGCTGAAATTTAATTCTACATGCCTATTCCATGCTTGAGGCAAGATGGGTGAGGTAATATTGTTTATTGGATCAACTTCTGTTGATGAGAGAGACAATCTTTCAAGCAAAACAGAGCTCCTCCTCAGATCTAGGAGGGATTTGAGGTGACTCTGAAGATATTTACTTCCATACGTGATGGACAGAACATGAAGGAGTTTGGAAAACTTGACATGCAGACTTGACATACTCTTCCCTTGTTCTTGTTCAGGGAATTACAAACAGCCTTCTTTGGATAAAACAAATGTGGCTTGAAGTAATACATTCAACAGTGATGGCAGATGACAGAACAAGGAGCAATGGTCTCAAGTTGCAGTGGGGGAGGTCTAGGTTTGATATTAGGAAAAACTATTTCACTAGGAGGGTGATGAAGCACTGGAATGGGTTACCTAGGGAGGTGGTGGAATCTCCATCCTTAGAGGTTTTTTAAGGACCGGCTTGAGAAAGCCCTGACTGGAATGATTTAGTTAGTGTTGGTCCCACTTTGAGCAGGGGATTGGGCTGGATGACCTCCTGAGGTCTCTTCCAACCTTAATATTCTATGATTCTATTAACATAATTTGGAAAGACCCTTGATTGTTGCAAGGTGGTGCATAGAATTGCTACTACGATATTGCCTTATGTGTGTGTAGTTTAAAATACATATGGCTTCCTACTGAATATGGGGTCCTCTATATAGAGAAAAGAAAAACCACCCAAAACATAGCTGGAAGATTCATCCAAGAATGCGAAATTAAATGAGTTAGCATGCTACTGAAGTAAGTGTAATTGAATGTTTCTGTTTAATACATTCATTGCAAATAGACTGTGTCTTGAAAGATTACGTTACAGAACTTTTCTAATTGTTTACATATGTCCTTTAAACATCACTAGTCTACAACTCCATAGAAGTAGTCTGGCACCTGGTAAAGAATCATATGGGGACTTTTGCCGATTCATCCACAAAGAATGAGATAGATGTGTGATTGAAAAGTATTTGTTTAACCAGCTGCAGCTGTGTGTAGCTGATACCTAAACCCTCATTTAGAAGATATTATCTATCAGGCAGAACAAAGGTGGGTAATTTGAAATGATTTAGCACAATGACTTACCAAATTACCACACTAAAAAAAAAAAAAAGAATTTTAAGTCACATGAAGGTTGTGAGACAAACTCACAACTTCTAGGGCATTCAAAGTTAAAGCTGGTCCATCCCTTAATTTACCTTTTCCCTTTTAAAAAGCTGTTTCAGTTTAACATGGAAAAAACAAATTACTAGGGATGGGTTGTTGATGAATTTACAGACCTTCTGGGTTAATAACTGTTCACTGTTCACCACTTTTTGTAAGCTTTTTGGGTCAGGGACTGTCATTTATTATGTTTATATTATTTATATATATATATTATGTTTACAGCACCTAGCAAAATGGGACCCTGACCTGTTTGACTTCTAGTCACTACAAAAACATTAATATTATATCATGCTAATTAATATCAGCAGCATATTATACACACTTCCAAGATAACAAAAGCAAAAGCAATGGTAATATCCATAGAATTGTTTCTTAATCTGTTCTCCCGAAAATGTGTGTTTTATGTATGGGAAAGGGGAAGTGCTCAGATTAAAGGAAAGAAAGAACTCAGTGGGCCGAAATGACGATTATGATAACCTAATCTGACCTTTGGCATGACAAACCAGAGATTTTATCATGTGATTCCTACATCTAGTCCAACAACTTGTGGTTGAACTAGACTATATATTTCAGATAGGTATCCAGAGTAAACTCTTGGATCTACTGAAATCAATGGCAAAATTCCTATTGACTTTAGTGGGCCCAGGATTTCACCCCCAGTCTTGATTCAAAGATGGCGAGTAATGGAGAATTTACTACATTCTTTCATAATTTGATCCAATACTTACTAGCACTCATGTGTAAATGTACATTTTATTTCCAATTAGAATTGAGATACAGTGGGTGCATTTAAAATATTTTCTTTAACCTTTTTGCCCATTGAAAGTTACTACTGGTCTGTGAAGGGAATACTGATAGCACTGCTCTAATCAGAAAAAAAACAAAAAATCACTGCACCCACTGTAGTGAGTCCAGTTTTCAAAAATAGCCTCTAAAACCTTGATCCTGCAATGAATCATAGAAATATAGGGCTGGCAGGGACCTCAAGAAGTCATCAGATCCAGCCTTCTGCATGCTGGCAGGACCAAGTAAACCTAGAGCATCCCTGGGAGCTGTTTGTCCAACCTGTTTTTAAAAATTTCCAATGATTGGGATTCCACAACCTCTCTTGGAATCTTATTCCAGTGCTTAACTCCCCTTAGGAAAAACTTTTAACTAGCATCTAACCTAAATTTTCCTTTCAGCAGATTAAGCACATTAGTTCTTGTCCTGCCTTCAGTAGACATAAAGAACACTTGATCATCATCCTCTTTATATAGCCCTTAACATATTTGAAGACTGTGATAGACAGCCCTATCTGATCCATAAATTCAGTATCTCTATTTAGTCCATGATTTTTGGTGTCTAGCAAAGTTATGAATTTTAGCTCCCAGGCTCAGCTTTTGAAAGTGTTGTGCAGGTTTTCTTTGAGGATGAAGATTGATAGGTCAGATATAGAGTGATCGCTTTGGAAAAGCATTCACCTATAGGTGATATGGTGTTTTTGTCTTTTATTATTTTCTTGAGTGAGTTCATTTGAGAGAGTAGTGTTGTCTGGTTTCACCCACCTACTATCTATTGGGGCTTTTAGCGCACTAATGGGTTATAGATTATTACAACAATCCAACCCCCCAACTGCTATCCCCACTTTCCTTTCCTCCCTATCACTGGAAGGGCATTAAGGGGCCACTTTTCCTTAAATGATTTCTTGAAGTATGTGTTAATTACTTATGCTAAACAATCTATTCCACATTTAGATGTGACACTCCGAGTAAGTTTCCCTGAAGAAGAGGTCTGTGTAAGCTGGAAACCTTGTCTCTCTCACCAACAGAAGTTGGTCCAAAAAAAGATATTACCTCACGCACCTTGTCTTTCTAATATCCTGGGACCAACAAGGCTATCGCAGCACTGCATTTCTCTCATCAAGTTTATTTCAAGGATCAACCTGAGCTAACCCACTGTTTTTTCTCTCCTCAATTTAACTTTGAAAATAAGAATTTTCTCTCACATACAAGAATGAATATTTGTTCCCAGGTATTCTTTTTATATTTTCCTCAACATCTCCCATTTAGCCTCTGTCTCTTTCTGTTGTGAGCCTGATTACTGCTGATCACATGGATACAATTCATACTGAGACACAAAAAGCTTCATTTTTCTTTTGAGGATTCCCTGCGGAAAGCCATACTGTCTGAAATGTTGGTGCTTGTTTCTTTTAAAGGGGAATGTAAATGCGTTTTCTGGATAGGTGAAACTGATGTGGTTTTTTATGATTTTGTATTTGGAGCTGCAATTTCTTTTTCTTTTGTGTAAAAGAAAGAACAAATGCTGGTTATTTCAAACATGAACCCTGCCCAATCTTCCTGAACAATAAAATACTTGAAAAAGCTGATTGAATACTTGTATCTGGAGACAAATATGAAAGCAGAATGTACTATAGCTTGTTGCTAAGTGGAATAACATCTGAATACACAAGCAAAACTGGTGCATTATCTTTGATTGTTAATACTAATCCAAATTATTCCAGAGTAACTCTCATATTTCCATCATAGCTCAGAAAGCTCATTGTATACACTTAACCTCATTCACTGGTTTTCTTCATATCCATACTGCACTCCTAGCAGGACACTAACCATGAAAGATATAGCTCCATCTACTGAAAAATATAGACATTCTATTAACCAGGTTTGCCAGCAGTATAATGAAAAGTATCATCTCTATTACAACAGATGGTATTATTCTTAAGGGTATAATTATTTTTTCACTCTCTTCCGCATAGACAAAACACAGAATGTTGTAGGATTTACTTAACTTCATTTTTTTCTATGTCTGTTTTTCTTGAATTTAACTGCTTTCCTATTTCAACCTGGAATTCTGAGCCAAAAAACCCAAAGCCTGTATGCTGTGTATGGAAATGGGTTAAAAATAAGCATCTTGTGCCCAAAGAATGATCCAGGCTGAATTATTATATAACATTGATTAGAAAAGCAAAAGCTACAGCTGCAAAGAATGTATTGTAATATTATATATACCAAGAGGGATTGGTGTATAGACTTTGAGATTTTTCTACCAAGGCTCAAGTTAAACCTTAAATAAGCTTAAGTGTAACACTGAAACATTAAGGTTGAAAATAGCAAAACCTTAATATGCAGAACCCAAAGACAATGATCAGTAATTCTTTTGGGTCACCTTTAGTCCTGGCCCCATGTTATAACAACACTTAGGAGGGCATAAAGACTCCATGTGCAGTCTGCATTAGAGCTACCTATATGGTGGTGTGACAGATTTATGTTACCAATCTGCCAGGGGCTTTAGGTGATCAGACTGAGGCCACAGGATCTTTAGGGGAAGAGATGAAGGAGCACACCAAGTGGCTAAGTTTAAAGCTTTATTAACCAAATAAAAGTGGTGAGTGCTGGGCGCACCCCATGTCACTCACAGGAGGGAAGAAAGCATTAGTGCCCAAGCCCTAACCCACTTTCATAGAATCATAGAATCATAGAATATCAGGGTTGGAAGGGACCCCAGAAGGTCATCTAGTCCAACCCCCTGCTCAAAGCAGGACCAAGTCCCAGTTAAATCATCCTAGCCAGGGCTTTGTCAAGCCTGACCTTAAAAACCTCCAAGGAAGGAGATTCTACCACCTCCCTAGGCAACGCATTCCAGTGTTTCACCACCCTCTTAGTGAAAAAGTTTTTCCTAATATCCAATCTAAACCTCCCCCATTGCAACTTGAGACCATTACTCCTCGTTCTGTCATCTGCTACCATTGAGAACAGTCTAGAGCCATCCTCTTTGAAACCCCCTTTCAGGTAGTTGAAAGCAGCTATCAAATCCCCCCTCATTCTTCTCTTCTGCAGACTAAACAATCCCAGCTCCCTCAGCCTCTCCTCGTAAGTCATGTGCTCTAGACCCCTAATCATTTTTGTTGCCCTTCGCTGTACTCTTTCCAATTTATCCACATCCTTCTTGTAGTGTGGGGCCCAAAACTGGACACAGTACTCCAGATGAGGCCTCACCAGTGTCGAATAGAGGGGAACGATCACGTCCCTCGATCTGCTCGCTATGCCCCTACTTATACATCCCAAAATGCCATTGGCCTTCTTGGCAACAAGGGCACACTGCTGACTCATATCCAGCTTCTCGTCAACTGTCACCCCTAGGTCCTTTTCCGCAGAACTGCTGCCGAGCCATTCGGTCCCTAGTCTGTAGCGGTGCATTGGATTCTTCCATCCTAAGTGCAGGACCCTGCACTTATCCTTATTGAACCTCATTAGATTTCTTTTGGCCCAATCTTCCAATTTGTCTAGGTTCTTCTGTATCCTATCCCTCCCCTCCAGCATATCTACCACTCCTCCCAGTTTAGTATCATCCGCAAATTTGCTGAGAGTGCAATCCACACCATCCTCCAGATCATTTATGAAGATATTGAACAAAACGGGCCCCAGGACCGACCCCTGGGGCACTCCACTTGACACCGGCTGCCAACTAGACATGGAGCCATTGATCACTACCCGTTGAGCCCGACAATCTAGCCAGCTTTCTACCCACCTTATAGTGCATTCATCCAGCCCATACTTCCTTAACTTGCTGACAAGAATGCTGTGGGAGACCGTGTCAAAAGCTTTGCTAAAGTCAAGAAACAATACATCCGCTGCTTTCCCTTCATCCACAGAACCAGTAATCTCATCATAAAAGGCGATTAGATTAGTCAGGCATGACCTTCCCTTGGTGAATCCATGCTGACTGTTCCTGATCACTTTCCTCTCCTCTAAGTGCTTCAGGATTGATTCTTTGAGGACCTGCTCCATGATTTTTCCAGGGACTGAGGTGAGGCTGACCGGCCTGTAGTTCCCAGGATCCTCCTTCTTCCCTTTTTTAAAGATGGGCACTACAGTAGCCTTTTTCCAGTCATCCGGGACTTCCCCCGTTCGCCACGAGTTTTCAAAGATAATGGCCAAGGGCTCTGCAATCACAGCCGCCAATTCCCTCAGCACTCTCGGATGCAATTCGTCCGGCCCCATGGACTTGTGCACGTCCAGCTTTTCTAAATAGTCCCTAACCACCTCTATCTCTACAGAGGGCTGGCCATCTCTTCCCCATTTTGTGATGCCCAGCACAGCAGTCTGGGAGCTGACCTTGTTAGTGAAAACAGAGGCAAAAAAAGCATTGAGTACATTAGCTTTTTCCACATCCTCTGTCACTAGCTTGCCTCCCTCATTCAGTAAGGGACCCACACTTTCCTTGGCTTTCTTCTTGTTGCCAACATACCTGAAGAAACCCTTCTTGTTACTCTTGACATCTCTTGCTAGCTGCAGCTCCAGGTGCGATTTGGCCCTCCTGATATCTTTCCTACATGCCCGAGCAATATTTTATACTCTTCCCTGGTCATATGTCCAACCTTCCACTTCTTGTAAGCTTCTTTTTATGTTTAAGATCCGCTAAGATTTCACCATTAAGCCAAGCTGGTCGCCTGCCATATTTACTATTCTTTCGACTCATCGGGATGGTTTGTCCCTGTAACCTCAACAGGGATTCCTTGAAATACAGCCAGCTCTCCTGGACTCCCTTCCCTTTCATGTTAGTCCCCCAGGGGATCCTGGCCATCTGTTCCCTGAGGGAGTCAAAGTCTGCTTTCCTGAAGTCCAGGGTCCGTATCCTGCTGCTTACCTTTCTTCCCTGCGTCAGGATCCTGAACTCAACCAACTCATGGTCACTGCCTCCCAGATTCCCATCCACTTTTGCTTCCCCCACTAATTCTACCCGGTTTGTGAGCAGCAGGTCAAGAAAAGCGCTCCCCCTAGTTGGCTCCCCTAGCACTTGCACCAGGAAATTGTCCCCTACCCTTTCCAAAAACTTCCTGGATTGTCTATGCACCGCTGTATTGCTCTCCCAGCAGATATCAGGAAAATTAAAGTCACCCATGAGAATCAGGGCATGCGATCTAGTAGCTTCCGTGAGTTGCCGGAAGAAAGCCTCATCCACCTCATCCCCCTGGTCCGGTGGTCTATAGCAGACTCCCACCATGACATCACTCTTGTTGCACACACTTCTAAACTTAATCCAGAGACACTCAGGTTTTTCCACAGTTTCGTACCGGAGCTCTGAGCAGTCATACTGCTCCCTTACATATAGTGCTACTCCCCCACCTTTTCTGCCCTGCCTGTCCTTCCTGAACAGTTTATAACCATCCATGACTGTACTCCAGTCATGTGAGTTATCCCACCAAGTCTCTGTTATTCCAATCACGTCATAATTCCTTGACATCACCAGGACCTCCAGTTCTCCCTGCTTGTTTCCAAGGCTTTGTGCATTTGTATATAAGCACTTGAGATAACCTGTTGATCGCCCCTCATTCCCAGTATGAGGCAGGAGCCCTCCCCTCACAGACCTTCCTGCCTGTGCTTCCTCCCGGTATCCCGCTTTCCCACTTACCTCAGGGCTTTGGTCTCCTTCCCCCGGTGAACCTAGTTTAAAGCCCTCCTCACTAGGTTAGCCAGCCTGCTGGCAAAGATGTTCTTCCCTCTCTTCGTAAGATGGAGCCCGTCTCTGCCCAGCACTCCTCCTTCATGGAACACCATCCCATGGTCAAAGAATCCAAAGCCTTCTCTCCGACACCACCTGCGTAGCCATTCGTTGACCTCCACGATTCGACGGTCCCTACCCAGGCCTTTTCCTTCCACGGGGAGGATGGACGAGAACACCACTTGCGCCTCCAACTCCTTTATCCTTCTTCCCAGAGCCACGTAGTCCGCAGTGATCCGCTCAAGGTCATTCTTGGCAGTATCATTGGTGCCCACGTGGAGAAGCAGGAAGGGGTAGCGATCCGAGGGCTTGATGAGTCTCGGCAGTCTCTCCGTCACATCACGAATCTTAGCCCCTGGCAAGCAGCAGACTTCTCGGTTTTCCCGGTCAGGGTGGCAGTTAGATGACTCAGTCCCCCGGAGGAGAGAGTCCCCGACCACCACCACCCGCCTTCTCCTCTTGGGAGTGGTGGTCGTGGAACCCCCAACCTCAGGACATCGCATCTCATGCCTCCCAACCAGCGGAGTCTCCTTCTGCTTTCTCCCCCCAGACATATCATCTGGTCCACTCTCCGCATTGGTACCTGTGGAGAGAACATGAAAGCGGTTAGTTACCTGTGTCTGTGTTACTGGAACCCGGACATTCCGCTTACCTCTTCTGGAGGTCACATGTTGCCAAGCTTCTTCACTGGCCTCTTGGCTCCTCTGTGCAACCTGCTCTACATCTTTAGAGCTTTGTGCCCCTAGAAGGCTATCCTGAGTTTGGTCCAGAAAATCCTCAGTCTCTCGTATACAACGCAGGGTCGTTAACTGTTGCTCCAGACCTTCAATCTTTTCTTCCAATATGGAGACCAGCTTGCACTTTGTACAGACAAAGTCGCTTCTGTCCTGTGGAAGAAAGACAAACATGGCACATCCAGTGCAGGTCACAGCAGCTGAACCCCCCCTTCCATATCACCTACCTACTATGAGCTTCCTCAGAGACGTTGGCAAGATGTAAGCCTCACTGGGCTCACTCCAGGCGAACTCCCAGGCAAACTCCTGCTGTGAGCTGCTCTGCTGTCCCTGCTGCTCAACTGGTTCGCGAGGCTCTGGCTATTTTTAAACAGCCAGGCTTCCCTGACGCAAACACACAGACACCCTAATGCCCGCCCCCTGCAGGCTAGCAGCCAATCAGACACTCACTCAGGCTCTCTCCCTGCCCTCCCAGCAAACACACGCTCGGATACTTCCTCAGCAAGCAAACACACACACTCGGATACTTACCAGTCCCAGGCAAACTCCTGCTGTGAGCTGCTCTGCTGTCCCCGCTGCTCCGCTGGTTCGCTGCCGCTCGCTGCCATACTTACACACGCACAACCCAAGGCTGGTCAAGCCTGGGTGTAACGTAAGAAGAAGAGGCAGGGAAGGGTAGACGAGAGTTCTGCCCTGTGCACAGGTCGTCTAGGGTCTGCTGTAAATCTCCAACTTGCTTCAGCTCTCGGGAGAGTTTTAAGCCCTGGGTTCTTCCGGGGGATGTTTTCGTCCAGGGACCCTGATCCCCCATGATCTCAGTACCAATCCAAACTGGCCTTCCTCAGCTCCCTTAGTTTCCCCAAAACACACCAGTTTCAAGGTCACGAGACTGTTGTTTTTCAACTCACTGACCTTCGCAATCTTACTAGTTTTGCAACTCCTTCAGTTCTGTCTGGCTCAGTTCTCCTTTCTCACAGCTGGCTGGGGTTGAGATACAGGCTTCTGGCTGTTTGGTAACAGAGAGCATGTTTGTGTGCGCTGGCCTTGGGCTGCAGTTCCGTTCCTTATCTTCGGGCCTAGCTGGATTGTCGAGTTAACCCATTCCTTTCTCCCTTCCTCCCCCTTCAGCCTCTTGTAACCTACAAAGGAATCTTCCACTCCACACTCACACCTTCAACTCTTCCCAGGATACTTTCCAATACATATAAAGGTGTCAGCAATATGCAACGCTAGTGCTGACCAAGGGGACCCTATGAGGGGGGCATTTTATTGTGACAGTGGCATGGGAGAATCCAGCAGCTGTGCCCAAGATCTTTCCCATTGCTCCTGGTCAGGTAAGAAGAGAAACTGAGACTCCATTCCAACTATGTTCTGGCCTGCAGAACTGGCTTGCCATGCAGGAGAAGTATTCTGCACTCCATAAAACAATGTCCCATGTTACACGCTTTAACCCAGCACAAATGATTATCAAGATAATAGCAGCACGATCTAGCTTTTAGGTTTTTAATCAACTAACTGCCTTCTGACTTTCATATAATTGAGGTTCACAGAGTAATGGCCTTCTGATTCTCTTTCCGCTGGAATGTCTGGGTGTGGGTCACTTGCCAGGATTATTTAGGTATATTTCATGTAATCATTTGCCTGCCATTGCAGGGGCCTCAGACACAGGGGCACCTTGATCCCGCCTATTCTCTGCCTGTGGCACATAATAGTCTAGTCTCCTGTGAGTTATAATAGTCTGGTCTCATTTTGGTTTTTGAGTTTAGGATGTGGGTGCTGGGTAGTATTGGTGGCCCATGCTGTACAGGAGATCTTGTAGTCCCTTCTGGCCTTAAACTGTATTATTTCAGATTAGTCATCTTTACTTCTCCTAGTAAACTCATTGACTCTAACTGTACATCTGACCAGTAACCTCATGAGTAAACCTTTACTAATATGGGCACTGCAGAGCATGTAGGCAGAGTGCAGCAGATGCACCATCCTTTGGGTTCCGTGAGCTGGTGAAAAGGAGGTAGGAATGCTTCCTTGCCCCTAATGATGTGAGCTGGATTGTGACCTAGGGATGCTATAAAGGTAATAGTCCCAGCATTCTGCTGAGTACAGGAAAAGTGATTGTCCTTAGACCTCACTGAGGGAGTGCAGTGAGAGACTGAAGTCTCTTGCTCCCATCCCACTCACTCCTCTTGGGTTGCACCTGTGTAATCTGCAGACATGGTGACTGGGATGGGCCCCCCGGGGTCCAACCTGGAACTGGAGTACCAGGGACCCCTCTGGCATATCAGCCTGGGCACCCTTACTCACTGTAATGCTGTGACAAGACTGCTCCCGATCCTGCACTTATACAAACCTTTACACAGGCAGGGACACACCCAGCTGAAGTTATATGGAGGCTTCTCCCCCAGCTCCACAGCCTGGGACTCCACAGCTGTACCATCTTGCCTGGTCAAAAGCCTGACCAGTATAAGTTTATTACCTAGTTCACTCCTCTCTGAAAGTGGAGAGGACAAATCACCAGTTTTTGTTCCCGAGCAGATTCCCCCAGTACTTCAAGCAAAACACACTGTTTTAGGTAAAAATATAAAACAGATGTATTAACTACAGAAAGTTAGATTTTAAGTGATTATAAGTAAATAGCATACAGATCAAAATAGATTACCTAAGAAATAAACAAAAATATAATCTAAGCTTTATAAACTAGGTAGGATTTGAATTAAGCAGTGTCTCATCCTGTTAGCTAGTACAAGCAGGTTACAGCTTTTGCATACACAGGCAGGAATTCTTCTGTGCAGCCTGGGACCCCCCCCCTTTCCCCCAGTTCAGTTTTTGTTCCTCAGGTATTATGTGGTAGGGGGAGTGAGGCCCTGTGATGATGTCATTTCCCCCTTTTATATCTTCTTTCAGCTTGCTGGAAAGATCTTTTGCTGAGACATGAGTCAGTCTCCATTAGGTATGTGCTATCTCTGTGAGGTTCCCATTGTTCACAGTTCCTGAGATAATCCTTGGCAGTGTTTTGTATTCTCCTCAATGGGCCATCAACATTGTTTGGCCTTTTCATTGTAGAAAGACTGCTTGTGGGTGTTCCTCACCTCACAACATGTTTCAGAAGCACATACATAGCCACACTTTATAACTTCCCATCCAATGAGAGCACAGACAACTTAACAGGATATTAATGTTCAACAGATTAAGACTTTTAAAATTATACCTCACAAAGCATATTTTTGGACAAAACATATCATAATTATATCACCATGATAAATAGGGAAGTGCTGGAGTGTTGCTTTGGGGCACAGAATGTCAGAGTGACCCTTAGCAATTTATGAAATAAGATCAAGCAAAGGGACCCCTGATTTATCTTCCAGGGTGCCACAATACCCCACTGCCATAAAAGTCGTAGCTCTCAGGGACACACATTTTAATTGTTTGTTCTTAGTTGTCATCTTCCCTCTTTCCATCCGATTATTAGACCCTCAAAAGTAAGACACCAGTGGCCAAATCCTCCTTGCCTCACATGAATATTAATGTTATTCATTGAATACCATCCCACAGGTGTGCCAGTCACTTATGTCTGCAAAGAGAGGTGTGACTGTGTAACCCATGACTGCTTGGTGTGGTGCTCTGTCCCCCTCTAGTGGCACCTGGCCCTGCTAGCGATTGATGAGTCTGCTACAGCCTTGGCTAAGAACCACATGTCTTTTAGCTTATGCAGGAGGGGCTCATATACTAAGCTTCAGAAGTCCCAGGTTCGATCCCACCTGCCGCCGACTGGCTTCTGTCGGAATTACAACTGCAGCATGTGTAGATATACACCCAGGGTAGTTTATAATGGATCAATCTTGAATAACAATAGCAGCAGTGTCAGCACAGGCTAGCTGCTTAAGTGCATACAAGGGTCCCAGCCGGGGTGTCCAGCTTATGTTGTTGCCTGTGCTTCTGTCACTTCACTGCTGTTGTTATTCGAGCTAGTTAGATCAAAGCTAGCTCAGGTATGCCTACATGTGCCGCAGTCACACCTCTGATTGCAGTGTAGACCTAGCCAAAGAAAACAGATCATGGCCCCAAGAAGCTTATAACTTAAATCATTAAATAAAGACCAGGGTGGATATAAATTGTGTCAGAAAGGGGAGGCAAGGAAAAGTATGGTTAATGATATAAGATTGTGGTGTTAGTCAATTGAGTACATTAAAACCAGAGGCACTGCTTGAGTAAGACAAACAGGGTTCTTTACATTCAAAGACTTGCTCTCCAACTACACAACACCAAAATAAAAATATTCATCTCTTTGGCAGAAAACACAGCTGTTGATAAAATATTACATAAAATTATTGCCAAATTTGCTTACTGGGAGATGTTTCATGCTGAATAATAGTTTATGGAGTTGGGTATTTTTCAGTCTTCCCCAGTTTCCCCCCAAGTCAAATTCTGACATTGGAGTGGGAATTGAAATGGTTCCATGATCAATTAAAATAATACTGGTGCAAACTACTTTCCAATGTCAAGACAAGGAAAATATAAGAATTACCTGACGCTTAGGGCACATATAGCACGTAAACTGTTAGGTACAGAAAAAGGAACCGAAAGCTCAAAGAATGAAGTCAAGAAATAGTGCAAAATTGATGAGAAAAACAAAGGCAGAGAATGAAAGGAAGTTTGCAAAAGATGTAGAGATAAATAATAAAACATGTTTCAAGTACATAAGGGGAAAGCAAAGCCTCCAGGAGACAGCAAGCGTAATTTATTGACAGAAGAAGCAGCCCTTAATAAATAATTAAAGGAATTATTTGCTTCATTGTTCACAGCGGACAATGAGGGACAGGTGCCAGCATCTGATACATGTCTCTATGGATGTTGAAGAAACTTTATGATCAAGGAGTCCTGATAGCTGAAGGGACGTGGCGGCCGGTGGGGGAAGGGGAGGGGAGAAGAGAGAATCACAACCAGGCAGAATCTCTTGCAACACTTGTGCAAAAGTGGGAAAAAAGGATCTGGAAGGAAAGAGGGAATAGGAGATGAGTGCAAAACCTCTCAAGCTTTTTATAGTTACTGGGTGTTAGTTAACATGAGCTAAAAGCCTAGTGAAGACAAAGGCAGTTTGTAGTTTTAACACAACTCAACAAGTTGAGGTAAACCCTAGGCTGTCCCTTACACTATGTCTACGCTGCGTACCTTAAAGCGGCATGGCTGTGTGGTAAGGTATGCAGTGTAGCTAGTCTTTACCAGCAGAGGAGAGCTCTCCTGCCAGCAAAATAAAACCACTGTCAACGAGGGGCGGTAGCTTTGTGAGTGGGAGAGCAACTCCCACCCACAAAGCGCTGTCTACTCTGGCACTTTTTGTCATTAAAACTTCTGTCAGTTGGTTTTTTTCACACCCCTGACTGACTAAAGTTTTCATGACAAACGTGCAGTGTAGACATTGCCTTAGTCTTTACCTCTACTTGCTAATTCATGTTAAAATTATAATCTGCCTTGTCTTCACTAGGACTATGCCTCATGGCGGTTATCTTGCATTAGATAATATGAGTTAAAATACACCTTTCCCCCCCCCCAGTGAAAATGCAATTGCAGGAGGAGAACTGAGGCATCAATTCTACCAATTACATGTTGAAAGTAAAGTCTACAGTGCCCTGGTTGTGCTGGAGGTCTGGAAAGTATGAGTTAGCAGGTATAGCGAACACCTTCTAACAACATACTTTTAAAAATCCTAGTTTAGACAAAGCCTTAGAAAGATACTTCCCAGGGGCTAATGCATTGCTCTGAGGATCAGTGAGAAGATTAATTGTATTTGCAGTGTAAATCTGTAAGCATCATTAGCTTTGAAGGAGGAACATGCAGGAGGATACAATTTGTCAGATGAAGTGTCTTGGGTCCCTATTCAGGGAGGTACTTGAACATATGCCTAACTTTAAGCATGAAGGTATTCCAGGGGCAAACAATGAGACTGCACATATGCTTAAAATTAAGCATGTGCTCAAGTACCTTCCTAAATAAGGGGCTTATTCTCTGCATTGGAGTCTAGAGATGCACAGTGAGAAGAGGGTGAAAAGAAATAAAGGAAAGGCTGAGGTTTCTTTCCCTGCACAAAGACACTGGATTCCATCTGTGCTGTTCAACCATGTGTCCTCTTTCAATTCCCTTCTCTTGAAATCCTTTTGCATCACTGAAGTTATACCTGATGGGTATAATTATGATGTTAAATCTGGCAGTCAAGCTCAGATCTGCTAACTCATTAATACAGCGGATGTATAATATTGTATATGCCTATCAATATCTGTGCTTGTCTGTCTATACACACACAGAGAATACATAAAATGGAAGGTGGATTAAATAAATAGCTTTCACTACTCTCGGGTGGCAAAGCAAAGCACTCATCCAAGTCAAGCATGCATGATCTTCTTCAACAAGAGAAAATAAATTGATTCCAACCTCTTCACGTCATCTCTTATATTTTATGCTACATCCATCTGACTCTGTTTATAACAGTGAAAGTGTTCACAACTTTAGGCCCATACAACAGTGTTACATGGGACCTCGTAGCTCACAAACAACTAGAACTCCATGCTTAATTTCTCTTCTGCCTCCCATGAATCTGATTTCAGCAGGTTTAACTCTCTACTTCTCCCACTATGTAAGCTGTGCTTTATCTGAGCCTCCCAACTCATCCATCCAGCCCATGCGGAGGAGGTGGCTGAGAGGCTGTGGAGCACTAAATGGAGGGACAGGTATCATAACCTGAGAAGGGAAGGTTGGGAGGCAAAAATCATCTAGGGAGAGCTGTAGCTACACAGAAGTGGGAGGAGAGTCACAGGTGGTGAGAAAGCTGTCAGAATTTGTTAGATTGAAAGTTCTTTGGGGCAGTGGCCATCTTTTTGTATGTATGTGTTTGGGGCACCTGGCTGTTGCTGTAATACAAATAAGAATCATATCAGAGATCCTCCACATCTTACCATAGGACCCTGCAAAATCTAGGACGACCCTGCACATTCAGACAGTATCCTAGTTAGTGACAAAGCTATTGGGTAAGGGTAGTACCTAGAGGCTCTGAACAAGATCACAGCTCCGTTATGCTAGTTAATGTACATACTCATAGTGAGAGACAGTTAGTCCCTGCCCCCAAAGACTTTACCAGTTATAGGCAAGACCGGCAAAGCATGGGAGAGCAGAAAGATTAATATCCCCAATTTTACAGATGGGGAGCTGAGGCACAAAGCGAGTGACTTACCCAGGGTCAGACAGGGAATCAGCGACATAGATGGAAACTGGGGGTTGGGCTACACTAAAAACTGACATCCACATAGTTACATTGCTCAGGGGTGTGAAAAATTTCCACCCCTGAGAGATGTAGTTACGTGGACCTCGCCCCATTGTAGACAATGCTAAATTCTTCTGCCTTGCATAATGACAGGTTTCAGAGTAGCAGCCGTGTTAGTCTGTATTCGCAAAAATACAGACTAAAAATTCGCTGTAGCTCACGAAAGCTTATGCTCTAATAAATTTGTTAGTCTCTAAGGTGCCACAAGTACTGCTTTTCTTTTTGCTAAATTCTTCTGTCAACCTAGCTATCACCTCTCGGGGAAGTAGATTACCCACACCGATGGAAGAACCCCTCCCATCACTGTAGGAAGTGTCTATATTGAAGCACTGTAGCTGTGCCACTGTAGTGTTTTTCAAGTATAGACCATAGCCTGAATGCAGATCTTCTGAGTCCTAGACCAGTGATTTAAACACAAGACCATCCTCCCTCTTTAATCCTTGTCTGGGTTGTACTTTCACTAGCAGATGCTGAAACTGATAAGACCAGACTTCATAGAAAGACAGTACTGCTTTTTTAAGGTCTAGGTGTTTTAGCTATAATACACACACACAGAAAGCAGTGCATTGGAATGGGGGATGTGCTAATGGATATATTTGATATACTGAATTTCAATACTATAATGCTTAATTTCTCCCTCTGTTCTCTCAGGCATGATCCAATTCTGACTGTAGCATGTAACTCTGTAAAGCTTCTTGGGGACACAGTTTGTTCAAAGACATAATACTGTAAAGAAAAATGTGATTTTGTTGCATAACACTGCATTGTATTTATTGTGAGGCAGGAAACAGAAGGGCTCCTTCTTGTCCCTTTCCCCTCTTTTGTCTCTTCCTTCCTGGCCTCCTCCCCACCAACCATACTGCTGGAGAACAAAGCTGTTCTAAAATAAAGTAACCCTCAAATAAAAAAAATTGTTAAAACCAACACTTTCAACAATTCCTCATCCAGAACACAACATCTCACTTTTGTTTTTTGTTAACCAAATATCTAGCTTGTAAAGAGTCCAGTTGTCATTCTGATGATGACAAATGTGAGTTAGAAAAAGCTACACTTTTTTAAAGCAGCGACCTGTGGGCCAGGGAAAATAGCAAACTTGTACGGTGAAAGGTATAATTCACCGCTCTGATATTGCAGGCTTTGCTTTAAAAAAAAATCAGAGCTAGACTAGGACTTTTTTTTTGTTAGAATTTTTTTAGCTCCACTCAGTCAATCAACAGCTCAGCGACTCCAGTGATGAGCACAGAATAAAAAAAATCTAGCTAGCTAGATGAGATAGATGATAGATAGAAGGGCTGGCATCACTGCACTGTGTTATACAGGATTATGACTGCACTCTGCAGAGTTCCTCAGGCAATTAATGGAAAAATTGTACCTATGGGATGCCTGATTAACAGGGATTTATGTTATAAGAAAAGCATCATTAATGCAGAAAACATGTACATCTATTGCCATGTGTTTCAATAGTAACTTATTTCTACTAGGTTCTGGATTTAACTTCTAGTAGGGCAAATATGTGCTTTGTAAATTAAAAGCAAATGTCCACACAAGGAATGTAACACTTTAAACTTGAACTTTACAAAACAGTTGATTAAAAAGAAAGAATTGCACTTATGCAAATGCTTTGATCTGATTTCTGGAGCCTGATCCATGGTATAAATCAGATTCTCTTCAGATTTAGCTCCACTAGTAGGTAGTAGTAATGAAGAGCTCCTTCCTAACACATACTCACAATACCCAGTTTCAACATCAGTCTTAGAAAAGAATTCTCTGAAGTAAAATCAAGACATGACCCAAGGAGCTGGGAACTGGAACAACCTAGATTAAGACTTTCCTCCATTCTCTTCGTAGCTCTCACAGTCTTAGAGCCATCAGTGGATTTACAGCGGCATAAACTGGTGTAACCAAGTAGAGAATCAAGACTTTAGTCTAGAATCCTTCTTCAGTTTCAGAACTCCCCTCCATGCCAGTGTTCATGGCTCCTGGAACAGCCTCTTAGGATATGTCTACACTTCAATTAAACACCTACACCTGGCCTATGTCAGCTGATTTGGGCTTGCACAGCTCGGCCTACAGAGCTGTTGAACTGCAGTGTAACCATTCAGGCCTGGGCTCTGGGAGACTCTTCCATGTGGGGTTCCAGAGCCCCGGCTCCTGGCCAAGTCCAAACATCTACACTGCAATCAGAGGAGCTGACTTTCTAATGTGCTGGGGGAGGGGCGGGGGGCTCAATCCCCGCACTACCCCAGGCCACACCCCCACTCCACCCCTTCCCCCAAGGCTCCATCCCTATCCTGCCTCTTCCTGTCTCCGCTCCACCCCCACCCCTGAGCACACCCTGCCCTTGCTCCTCCCTCTCCCCTCCCCAGCACTTCCTGCATACCCCTAAACAGCTGATCATGGGCGGGCGGGAGGCACTGCGGGGGAAGGGGGAGATGCTGATCAGGGGAGGCTACTGGTGGGTGCTCACCATTTTTCCCATGGGTGCTCCAGCCCTGGAGCACCCACAGAGGCAGCACCTTTGATGCTATTAAGCAACCCCATAGCCAAAGCTCTGCCAGTCCAAGTCAGCTGACACAGGCCAGCCATGGGTGTTTAATTGAAGTGTAGATATACCCTGAGGGGCCAGATGCACCCAGGATAAATTAGAGCAGCAACAACTCAGTACAAATCATCCCAAAGCTCCAGAGCAACAAAGGTAGTTTAAAGCCACTTTTGCCCCATCTTCTTTTCCAGATCTTGCACCAGACAAGATTCTCTGAGGGAGAATCTGGGCCACAGAAAACAGCAGGAGGTTTTTGGTTTCCCCTACCTCCTAAGATGATACTGTTACCAAACTTATTATTTGGAGTACAGATTGAATAGTGAATTCACTAGAAAGTATGCACAATAAATAGGCGTCTAAATCTAAAAAAAATAATCTTTTCAAATGATTTTTTATCATGTAGAACCTCAGCTGATGTAAATCAGTGTAGCTCCATGTCACTCACTGAAGCCAGTCTGATTGGGATCTGGGCCCTGTGTATTTAAAATGAATACTGCCAGAGTTCTAACGAAACAATCTTATTGGAATCTAATGAGATGAGAACAATATTTCAATTACATGTTTTACTGATACGAAAAGAGGACTCTGAGCTTCCATGGTAGTGCTTTTTCAGTTTCTTGTATTGAGATGTGGATCAGTTAAATCACTACTGCACAGAAATGGTTGATATCTGTGGGAGTTTTGCCTGAATAAAGAGTTCAGATCTGGGCCCTCTAGCAGCAGAAATGTTTCATTATTCAAGATAGGTACGTGGAGTATGAAGAATCCTTCAGTTCAAAGATTGTGGATGCATTTCACACAGAAATGTAATTGAAACATATTTTACTGGGTGAAATGCATCACCATACACTGAAATAAATAAATTGCATAGTAAATCGAGTTCATATTGAAATTGGCAAATGACTCACCTGTTAAAACATGGCATATGGAACCAGATATATTACTTTTCAGAACTCAGTGTTCTAACAGTGCATCACTATCCTTGTGAGTCTCCTAAATACAGGGATGGATCGTGTAGTTTTTGCACAACCAAAACTTTTGAAATAAGTAGAAGTTTTACTTATTTAAGGCCATCAGTTCTGATTTCTGAAGACCATTTTTATGTGAGTCTTGCATAACCACAGTAAGAAAGAAAGAAAGAAAGAAAGAAAGAAAGAAAGAAAGAAAGAAAGAAAGAAAGAAAGAAAGAAAGAAAGAAAGAAAGAAAGAAAAAGAAAGGTGAATTTTTGAACATGCATTGAATTTCCTTGGTGATAACTTCTGATGGTTTTGATGTGCTGTCTCAGAACTATTTTTTTAAAAGATGCCTTAACTCAGTCTCCCTCTTTGCTCCTGCAGATTTGTGCCTGAAAATAACTGTAGGAACAATTATTTGCAAGTTCAAAAGGAGACCTGTAGGCATCTAAGTACCTGATTTGTGAGTGCAATCAAATATATATCTACATGTCTTTGTGCCTGCAAAATTATGCTCTTGCAATTATTTATGGGTATGATAATGGAAACTTTAAAAAAAATCCAGCTCTTAGTCCTTTGCTCAAATTCACATATTTCTAAATCCTCCTATTCAGATCTTCAAGCATTCTTCTTGCAATACTCTTTAAGAGTATACAATGCATTAATATCCATTATTTCATTTAAGTGCCACTTAATCAAGGCCAAGAGCAGTCTAAGGCAAACACTTGATTAAAATGAGTGCATCTCTATCATTCCCAAATTAGTGTGTTTGCAGAGTAAGGATACAACATGCTTATTTATCTGCATATGTGACACAAAGTCTTTTTTTACTAGACAGAGGTGCCTTGCAATATATTTAATGTCAGAATAAGAAAATGGGATTGTTGTGTTCCCTTCCTTAGGGCTTGAGCTTGATTGTCACCAGACTAAAAGACATGGCTGATAATGGCAGAGACACAGCAGAATTCTCTTCTCCGCAAATAAATACACAAGGATTCTTCAGAGGCAAATGTCTAGAAAGAATTGCAGACTTAGGACCCAGTCCAGCAAAGCACTGAAGCACGTGCTTGACTTCAAGTCCATAAGTATGCCCACTGATGTCAAAGGGAATGAGTATTCTCCCTTCCTATCTTAAGCTGCAACACAGGAGCTAGTACAAAACGTGGTAGCTAAACAAACTCCCATGTCCCAGGACAGATCCTCTGCCAATGTCAATGGTCAGAGCTCCATTGAAGTCAATAGTTCTATGATAAATAGCACCTGCTGAAAATCTCCCCCCCCCCGCCCCCATATCCCCCCTCATATCAGAGGTGGCCATTTCAGTAGCGAGTGAAGTAATTCTGATAGTAGGTGGCTCTTTAATCTAGCAGAAAAGGACATAACAAGATCCAATGGATGGAAGCTGAAGCTAGGCAAATTCAGACAAGAAATAAGGTGCACATTTTTAACAAGGAGGAAAATTAACCATTAGAGCATCTTACCAAGGGTTGTGGTGGATTTTTCATTACCTAAAGTCTTGAAATCTAGACTGGACATCTTTCTAAAAGATATGCTATAGCTCAGTGTTTCCCAAAGTGGGGTCCCCTGGGGAGCTACCATGAGTTGGTCAGAGGTCCTCCCTTGAACCAGGGGTGAAACACACTGGAACAGCATTCCAATACTTTTGCCACATGGAGGACGCCCTTTTGTTCTCAATAGGTGTCCGCACATTGAGACCTTGCACATGCCATGTGTGAGAGGTCATGCCGGTGGGGGCATTCCAGTAGTAACGGAAATGAAAGGGGTCTGGGACATTTAATCAGATGCCAAAGGAGTCCTTGGTGGAAAAACAGTTGGGAACCGCTGCTATAGGTGAAACTGAAGTTATGGGTTTGATACAGAAATTAGTGGGTGAGGTTCTTTGGTCTGTGTTATGCAGGAGGTCAGGCTAGATTATTATAATGGGTCCTTCTGCCTTAAAATGTATGAATCTGTGATTTGTGTACATAGTTTGATAATAAGTTTGGAATGCTTGGGGAAGGAATGGTTAGATATTGTTATAGAATAAAAACAATAAACATACTCTGAATATATTACACTTAGTAACCTCCCTTGAGCTATTTTCCTTTGACTGTAATGTAGTTAATAAGCTACTCTATTTATGTAGAATACCATATTTCCCTACTTATGTACTTATGAACATAACACTTTACTTTACATAGTTGAATATTACTCTAATGTCATTGTTCAGAGATAGGCATCTCAAGTGCTCTTAAGAAGAGGCCTTCCCTTCATGGTGAACTGTGGTTGAATTTGCTAGAATACCACTTTTAGACAATAGCAGACTGCACACACAAGGCTTCTACTATAAAGGACAGGGTACTGCAAACTCTAAACAATAAAACCATCACCTCCCATTTCTATCAAAAGATTCTCAGTCCAATATATTAACTTAATATTGTGGACATCACCCCACTGCCCTCATTTCCTTATTCATATGGTTAATATAATGGCATAAACAATAATAGGGGGCAAATGAACATCCTGGGTCATCTTATGCTAAGATCAGGAAAATCAACGTTTCTCTCCTCTCAAAAACATTAGAAAACAACCAAGCAGCATTGCAGCCCAGTTAAGTGAGAGAGAGAGAAATATTTTCAGTTTAGATGTGTTTGAAATTCAAAATGTTTGCATTATGGAATTTCACATGAGTATTTGCTCTTTTATTGCATAAGGTTTTGCCTTCTACTCAAATGTCATGAGAGTGGAAATTTTTACATTGACAACAAAGAAAGATAAGACTTTTACTAATGCCTAACTTAACAAACTATATTAGATTCAAGCAAATTTTCTCACCATATGCTCTGGCAGACTAGTGATCAAACTCTCAGGTCAGGACTCCTCCCCCAGAGTCCGAAGACTGCTTCTTTAGTCTTTTTGGGTGGAGCAAATGCAATGGGCAGGGAGAGAGAGAGGTGTCTATCCTTTTTATAGTTTCAGTCCCCCTCTTGAAAAACATTTCCAGCTGAGACCCAGGAGCCAAAGAGTCTATGTGAAAGGATGTTTCCTGCTCTTTTTTAAAACTGTTTCAACTTCCTTTGCCTTCCCTTCCTGCCTGCTGATTCTGTTTACTGCTTTAATGCAATTGAAGCAGAGCACATACTTCTTTGTTTAGGACAGACCTATTTGCCAACTTCTGTTTGGGTAGGGCTGTACGGTTTGGAAAATGAGTTAATACCATTCAGAGGAATCTTATGTCACATTCAATGTTGCCACACAGATTTTATCAGGACAACACTGACCAGCAAATTATGACTTTTCAGATGAAAACTCACACCTTGTACAAACTTTATTACAATGGTGTGTAGGGTCTGAATACAGGGGTGTATTCCATCAGACCTGCTAATTCATGTGAAAATTACAAACTGCCTTGTCTTCACTAGAATTTTACCTAATGTTAGTTAACTTGAGTTCAGAACACACCTTTTTTATGTAGTGAAGACAAGGCCAATTGGACAACCTCATGTGTCTTCAGGATCAGGGCATTAGAGAAATGTTCTGCTACGGCCATTTCTGAGTTCTAACCAAAATGTGAAACCATTTGTAGGTTGAATTGTCTTGCGTGAAGTTGAATATTAAGAGATAATTCTTCTTTCCTTTCTTTGCAAAGAGCTTTGAGATCTGAGGATGGAACAAAAATCTGGTTTTGTCTGATGGAAGCCAATGGGAGTCCTGCCACTGATTTCCGTGGGAGTCGGATCAAAGCTTATTATGATCAATAATCATTTATTTATTCCTACAGCAGTTCTACGGCATTAGTCTTGAAGTAAGTTCCCTAAAATGGCTCAGAAAGTAGGAAAAAATCTGCTGCCTGGTATCAATAAGTTGCTGTACAAGAGAGAGAGGAACAGACAAGAATGTAAATTAGGATTTTCATGGTGTTAACTGTAGTGACTATGTTTATGGATGAAAAATAAAAAGACAATATCTGCATGCCTGGGACTGCCTCTGCTTAAGAGTTGGAAGAAATAATTCAAAAAACAGTCCATCAGCGTGAAAATATAGCCAATGTAATATGGTGTTAGGTTGCTATAAATTAGACTTTGAGTAATCTGCAGTATAATCACTGGTCTCCTAAATTAAAAACAGTTATTGGCTGCTTTAACTAACACATCCAATTTTTTTCCAAGCTTCCTGAAAACATTATGCATGCAGCTCATAAACTTGTACTGACTCTATTATTTGTTTCCACTACCTTTAGGATAGTTACATTATCCCTCCTCCCCACTCCTCTTTCCACTCCACAAATGATCATACAATCCTCCCAGAATAAGACATTGTAATGTGTAACAACAATTCAATATATCTTCTGGTCTTTTGTGTATTTTAAAGATATGTCGTGCCCTATAACTCTGCCATTTATTCAGTGTTGGAGGCTGGATGTTTGCTCTGTACACTGGTGGGAACTCTAGAGGGGTGTAGAAGGGTCTCACAACAATCAGAGTCTCAGAAGAATGCTGGCTGATTAGGTCATAATTCCATATACGGGGTCCCTGGGAGCCCACCCCAATGTGCCTGCTGCACTACCCTTGAGGTCTCTAGATGAAATAATGACCATTCACTCTCCCCCTCTCCCCTTTTATTACACTGGGTTTGCCTTGTATCTCAAATGTCACACCTTTTGCATTTCTTTAGAATAATTCAACTCAACAGACCCATGGGGCTATTTAAGAGTGAATCTTCCAGACAAGTACTTTTGTGTGTGTGTATGGAGGGCCATCAATATTTTGCTACTTAAATTGCACTTTATTAGGAGCCTGATCCTCCAAAGTACTCCATACTCAACTCCTAGGAGATGCTAGTGGCTTTTCCTCCTAACTAGCTCAATGGAAGCTGAGAGCCCTCAGTACCTACCAAGATCAGGCCCGCTTTCATTTTCTGCAGTTGTGAATTAACAATCCTTTGCAATTTGTGACTTTACATTTGGATGATTCTTGGTTTTTGTTAACTTGGAACCCAAATATTTTCAATTTGGTGTATCTTGGAAATGATTTCAGGTCGGTAGTTGGGATTTTTCTAGGACCCTCTAGAAGTTTGGCATCGAAATCCCATTGGATTTGAATGTGAGGTAGTCCCTTTTGAAAATCTCATCCAATATTATGAAATAAAAGCTGGAACAGACTGAGAAAATCAAGTTTTGAAAAAGCCTGTGGATTAGAATTAAGGGTAATAACTACCAAGTCTGAACCCATAGAGTTTTACATCCTCCTACAGCTACAACTGAAATAAATTGAGAATGTTTTCCAAAATACACAGTGAAAAACACAAGCATATAAACATAACAGTGGCAGTCTATGAAATTGGGACACACAGCAATGGAAAATTCTTTTCAGATTCACTTCCAGCAACCAGCAAAAGTGTCAAAATAATTTTCCCTGAGTTTTACAAGATTGAATTTTACAAGTGGCTTTCACAATGTATGCTACTTTGGTTCTAAAGGAATCCTTTATCAAGTGAAAATGACATCTGGATTTACTGGGGTTTTTTTCCATTTGATCCTCTTCTACCTTTTGTTAATGCTGAGTTTAGGTTGGGAAGCATCAGAGACAGAGTCACATCTGGTATCGGGTAATTTAATAAAAAAAGCAACTCTGTCTGAGAATGTTAGGGAAATATTGACAGGTAAAGAAATAACTCTTCTTAATCAAAATGACGAGTACAGGAAATGCTGAAGTTACTTATAAAATGATATATCATGTTTATAGAAAATCAAGGCCTTTAGATGCAGGCAGCAGAATTATTTTTCTGTTGATTACACCAATTTGTCAATAATTTGTCATCCCTGTTTCAAATGTGACAGAACATGTATCTGTGAACAGAAAAGGCCTGATTCTTGCTTCCATCAGTTTTACACCATTGGGCAAAAATTGCAGCTTGTGTAATTCCATTGGAATCAGCTGAGAATATGGCCCAGTAATTTCAAAGGAGTTACTCCTGCTTTATAGGAATATAAATGAGAGGAGAATCAGGCCCACACTCTACTTTTGTTGCCAATTAATTCTAAAGTTCTGTCTATTTTCATTAATTGTGTTTCAACAAACAACCTGTGTGATAAAACAGCCCGGGGAAGCTTTTCTTACCTGTTCATCTTTTCAGGGTTTGAAAAATAGCCCATTTCTATTTTCAAACAATGTGCAGTAGTTCAATGTCAAAGAAAAATGCATGCTGCGGTATTTAGACTTGAATTATACCATACTGAAGCCTAGGATGAAAAGAGAACATGCAGCATGTTTCTGAGTCATTTTTGCCATAATCTAGCTTGAATGTATCTATGCTGATTCTCAGATCAGTTTGTGTTCCTTTATCTGGATCAAGAGTGTCTTCTTGGTGCATTGGAATGAGCCATCAAAAAGCAAATGAATGAATTTAATATTGTTTCTTTTAACATCCCAAAGGAATTTTTTCCCGTCTATGTGGCTCTGAAGCTAGGGTCAGATCATGTGAGCTTTATGGTTTGAAATAAAAGTTATAGGGCCAAATTTTCAGCTGGTGTAAATTAGCATCGCTCTTTTGATGTCAGCATCGCTATGGCAATTTACATCCGCTGAGGACCTGGCCCCTAATTTTTCCATATGAACAGCAAAAGTCCAGCGAGGTCACCATGCTGCATAGTTTGGCTGTAAGTAAACCGGAAAGTTTGTGACCCCTATGGTTCGTGATAACTCAGCTGTTGGAGCCCGAAGTAGGGGCACAGAGAGGCTGAGTTCCCTCAGATCCAATAGCTGACGTAGCACCACCGCCGACGGGCTGTGGTACCCTGCTTCCGGCTATCCCCAGATTGCAAGCACTGCTATTGTGACAGGTCACTGCACAAGCACACAAATTGAGGATGGAGGGGCATTTCTTGCATGCCCCGTGTTGCTGTGCAGAGCCACTCGTAATCTGAATCTAAACGTACATCACTGTGCACACAATTCTTTATGGAACAAATTCTCTTGTTGAAGTAAATGGGTGCAGAGATGTGGGAGAGCTGAATACTTCTGAACAGCAATTAAGCACAAATATGTATATTAAGGAGGGTAGGAGACTCTTGCTTTATATTTTAAAGATCTGATTACATAAATGACAGATGGTGTCACCCTTTATGTAAAATCCACTAGTCAATGAGATCTCAGGTCTTCTGGATTTTTATAAAGAGATTTGAACTACTGTTTTTCACAGATTCAATTTTAGGTGGAATTTCTCCAGGATAACATAAATCTTTGCATTGCTTTCCCCTGTTAAATTCAATGTTATCCTGATTGTTGCAAACCAGTGTCTTGACTGAAAATGACAAAAATTTCTTCTGTTGACAGCTTGCTCAGATAAGGACCGCTATACAGCTGACCTATAAGAAGTAGTAGTGACTTAACATTCTCATCTACTTACGCTCTAATTAATGATGATTGCTTGCTTGGATTTACTTTCCATTATTTAAGATGCTGTTCTTGCCTCCATGACTTCGATTTAAAACCTTACTTATCTCCTAAAAATAAATTAAACAAATTATTTAAGGCATCAGCAAATTTTTATGGAGAGCAGAATTACAGAACTCATGTTTTGAATGCATGGACCTCTCTGAATAACTGATATCTTTGCATGTTTCTCACATTAAAGTTGAAATGACTGCTTCCATTTTCATTTGAAATGTGTATTTAGGTGTATGTGTATCACCTAAAAATGGTTATTTATTTCCATATGCCCTGATATGTTGGGGATTGGTCCTGCTTTGATCAGGGGGTTGGACAAGATGACCTCCTGAGGTCCCTTCCAACCCTGATAGTCTATGATTCTATGATCCTGCAAACATTTATGCCTCTGCTTAACTTTATGAACCAATGGGACTACTTGTGTGTAAATTTCAGTGCAGGCATAAGTGTTTGCAGGAGCAGAACCTTAATTTGTGTATCTCTTGAACTGAACTTTAATTCCACATTCTGTATACTCAGAGTAAACTGAGAAACATGTTCCAATATACATGAAGATGACAAATGGATGTGTAGATACATGATGGAAAGTTTTGTTATACTACTAGAGTAAATGCATACCTCACCACTGAACAATGCTGTTCTAGCACAGATGTAAAAAGATTAAATAACTCATGTGGTATATGGAAAATATCATAAGAAGCAGATGTAATAGACCCAGGCCAGTTGGGTATAGCAGAAAGCAGATATACTGGTCACTGGATTAACTGTTTTCTGTTCCCTGACTGACCAGAGCAGGGGCAGCTCCAGACTAATGAGAACACCTGATTCCAATTAACCTGCAAAGAGTCAGGTGAGGCCATTAAGCTAATGTGACCACCTGACTCTAATTAAGGCCCCTCTGATAATATAAAAGGACTCACTCCAGTCAGGTAGAGAGGAGCTGGGGAGAGGAAGTATGGCTGAAGGGCTGGTTAATGAAGGCACCCTCAAGTCATAGGTAAGGGAGAAGTGGGAGAGTTGTGGGGAAGTGGCCCAGAGAAATGTAGCAACTTTAGCAGTAAAAGGTTGGCTGCCAACAGCTGCTACCATTAGGGTCCCTGTGCCAGAACCTGGAGTGGAGGGCAGGCTTGGGTTCCCTGCAACCCACCACTACAGAAACACCTCCTGGGAGGGGAAAACAGACCTGTCAGGACAGGAGGCTAAACTGTTTTGGCATGAGGCTGTAGGAGCAACAGGGACTGAGAATTCTCTTACCAACTTCCATTGCTGGCTTATGATGAAAAGGGCTCAGCAGATTGTATCCCTGGCCCTAGAGAGAGAAGGGCTATGTGGAGGATTGCAGTGAGCATCTGAAGCGAGCATAAACCACCTGGAAGCATGGGACCATGGGGACAAGGTTGGAGCTTTGCCACACAGAACTTAACATGTCTAAATTATCCCTAGAGTTAGGCAAAGTGAGATTCTGGTGTATGATCTGTTGAGAACCTGGACTATTAGCATTGTTCTGTGTGATATTATGGAAATAATCCCATAAGGGATTTTTTTAAAAACAGTGAAAAGATTAAATGAGTAGTTTCAAATATGGAATGTCAATTTCAGTTAAACTTTGTGTTTGAAAAATAACTCTTCCTCTTTTAGGTTAGTCTCCAATCAGTCAGGATTGTCTCTGAGTCTGAACTGAATATTAATTATATTTAATATTAATGGTTAACACTCAGAACTCCAGCTAGGAAACCTAAAATTTACATATGGATACTTCATTTGAACTTGACACAACCTTCAGTCAGCTTTAGGTGATGGTGGAAGATATTGTAGAATGTGAGCAGAGCAGAATACATTATAGGGAACCCTGGTGCCATGGATTCAACCTTATGTTGATTTTGATAGAAACTATTTTCCCATTTCCCAAGTGCAATTACAGGGCTATCATTGCAGCAGTGATGGGTGTAAGAGTTAGAGGATCAGGTCCATTTGAAAAAGCATCCAATATTTTCTCCAAAGTTTCTTGGGATAATTTTTTACACTCCCTCCCCACTCTCTAATTCATGCCAATACCTCCCTCCCCCATTACTTTCCAATATGCTTCAGCTACCAAGGCTACATCTACACTTCACACCAGGGTACAGGTAGCTACACACCTCAGTGAAAAGCTGTGTCCACATTATGATGTGTAGCTACTTGTGTCAGTGAAAGGCTTTCCCAGTGGCCTCCCCCTGCCAGAGCCTTTTCCTACCCCCATACTGAAGAAGCTTTTCCCTGCAACAGGGAAGATCTCCAGCAGGGGAAAGCTAACCAAGCCTTGCACCATGGCCTCCCCACTGCCAGAGCCTTTCCCCACTCGGAGTCTTTTCTGTGGAGGGGAAAGCTCCTAGCAGCAGAGAAACAGCAGGATATCGTGGGAGAATAGATAGCGCATAAGGGATGTACTTGCATACATACCCATTCTCTTCAGGAATGTCTTTACTCTTCTTGCCTAAGCCAGGCCTTATTGACTACACTGCTATTTATACACACTGCTGTCTATACCCATATGAACCGAAAGAAGCATGCCGTATAGACGTACCTTAAGAGTCCCCACAACTCCCTTCTTCCATCCAGCATTTCCAGCCTCTAAAAGCTTCATCTAGTGCCCACTGAAGTCAATGGGAGTCTTTCCACTGAATTCACTGGTCTTTGGACTGGGACTGAATTCACTGCCCCTTCCTTCTCATCCATCTCTAGTGTGCTTCAGTTCCCCGTCTGCACTCCTCCCATAAACCCAATTGCCACCATCACAATTTTAAAATTCCCCTTGCAGGGCTTTATTAGCCTCTCTGCTAGGATCCCATGCAGTGTTAAATTCAAATATAATTGTTGGAACATCCCTGGTTTAAAGCTTTGCTGTACAATATGGAGTGTTGCATATTTAAAAAAAAATTCCTTGGCTTGCACATTACTGTGTAGTAATAGATGTTAGGGGGTTGGAGGGAGGTAATAGGTGCTTTAGATATCTAACATTTAAACATGGCTGAATGTCTTTTCAAATGCTACATTAAAAATTAGAAACACTTAAAGATAAAATCCAAAAAGAAATCGAGCTGAGGCTTATGGAACATCAGCCATGAATCTAAAACTAAAAGCAAAAATTTAAGTCAATGGCATTACTAACTCACATATCCTCAGCCTTAATAAAGCCCCTGTCTGTTGCTTCAGCAGTGCAAAGAGCCCACACATGTGCCATAACTAGTTGAGGATACATGAGGAAATACATGGCTGGCCTAGAGCTCTACCGCCTTCTGACTTCCTGGTATAGGGGACACAGCCATGGGAGTAGAACAGGACCATAGTGCTGCTGAGGGGGGGACCTACTATAAGCTGGTGTAAATTAGAGCAACCTGAGTTAGACCAGCCATGGGGCTGCTCTTGGGTATGCCAGGGACCAAATCAACCCACAGAATCTCAGGTATTTAAGAAGTATATAGGTGGAAGAGGGTGGTATATTTTAGCGAGAAGAGTACAGCTCAATCAGAACTGCGAATGAGACTTAAGGATTTAAATTGGTCTAATCAACATAAAAGATCTGGCCCTTTTTTGAGACCCCTTTAGTTTTAAAATGTTCATATTGCACAATAATAGAAATCTTTATAAAATACATCCTGAGTAAGGATACAAATTCAAAGCCTGCTGAAGTCCAGTGAAAGTCTCCTGTTGATTCCAATGGGCTTTTTGGATCAGACCCTTATTAAGTGTTTAAGTGTATAAATTGATATTCTTAACAAAATATTGATTGATAAAGTTTTCGCTTTGGGCTTAATTCTATATCCTTGCGGATAAAAATGCCCTATCAAAGTATGGGACACAGCTTCACAAGGTATGCAGGATGGAATCCTACATGAACCTTCTCACATGTTTAGGCCCCAATTCAGGAAAACACTTAAGCATGTACTTAACATTAGACATGTGCTTTAGTCCATATGATTGCAATAAGATTTAAGCACATGCTTAAAGTTAAGCAATGCTTAAGTGCTTTCCTGAATAGGGATACTTTCCTGAATCAAACTCTTAGTGCTGATCTGTAGTTCCCTTTAACAAAACTTAAGTTCAACTACTGTTAGTGCCTTATGTCTTGTATGCCTTTTGTATTTTTAAAACATCAGTACTGACCTAGCAATTTCATTGCACTTGAACAATACTTTCATTTGTATTTAGCCCTCCTGTCCATTTGTTGATTATTGAGAAACGTTCCATTAGATGCAAAACAAGTGTTTATACATCTACATTATAAGCAAAACAATAGAGACAAAAAATATATAAACCAGTTAATGGGTGCAGGTGTACATGAGTTATTATACAAAGGTGATACCCCATACAACACCAAAGGAAAATCAATTATATAATGTGCCATTATTTTGTAATTAGTAGACAACCTGAGCCTGGAATTTTTGCGTGGGAGATAATCCAACATTCTGTGTAGGTACTGTGCAGAAAGTAAATCAATTGATTTTTAGGAAGGAAATTGCTGTGGGGAACTAGATATCCCAAAATATAGCCTCTGAGCCCCTGCACCATCTAGTCCCCTCTATCACTAGATTCCTGAATCCGTGAATGCAAGGCACATTAAGATGCAGAGAGGGCTTTTTTTTTTTTTCAACTCACAATACTCACACTGCCTGTCACAAACAAGGAAGCAAGTGGTATAGCTGAGATTTCATAGTAAAATAATTATGGTCTATCCACAGATATTTAAATAAAGCTAGGACTGGACTTTTTCCTGGTTTGGGGGACTGTAAATCACTGTGTGTTGGGGAAAAACTCCTGGCTAGAAGAAATAAATTCTTTCAATCTCCATAAACCATGCAAAAGAAACTTCTACCAAGACAGATTTGGAGCAAAATTTACACAAATTTTAACAGGGTTTAGTATAATCTATGGATAGGGAGGGGGGTGTCAGTTAGCATTCAGGTCAGATATACGCTTGTTTCCTTGGTTTATCAATCACCACATAAGTGGCATCACACATTCTATAGGGAATGAACTACACAATTTGCCTGCACAACAGGATGGAAAATTCTTGTAGCTTTGTCTTCGAAGTGAAATGAAAAAACACAAGTGCACACGCCCCAGCCCCCTCAAAAAATAAAACACAAGAAAAACTCAGAAATTCTAATCCCAGGAACTTCAAAACAGCAACTGCAGGCAAGTGTGAATTTGAATTATGCCACACACTTATGCTTGTGTCCAGTCATTTGCTTGACCCAAATACTAAAGGGCTTCATAGCAAATCTTTGAAAGACTAAACCCATCAAAAGCATGTTAAAACAACAATAACAATAATAATAACTGATCCCAATATGGGCTAAACTGTGGCTTTACCAAAAGCTTCAGGTGAGGGACAAAGAGCTTGACTGATGCCCCAGCAGCAAACAACAAGCTTGATTGTGACTCAGTCAGTCTGGTCTCTGGTTCTGCTCATGCTCCAGGTGTGGAACATATTCTGTGCCAGCCCCCTCCCTGGCACAGATTAATCCCTGTGCGGTGTCATTTTAGCTATGCTGGCCTCTGCACGGAGAATGGAGCCAAGGGTTCTGCACAGTACTTAATTTGTAATGAAAGAGGTGCAGGGCTCAAGCAATTTTTTTCTTTACTTTTATAGCCTTCACAGCTATCCTACCCTTTCATAAGCATACCCTGATATTGCTCTTATGACTTATAATACAACAAAGCCAAAATAGACTGCATTCTGAATGAGCATATTCTAAAGCTTGGTCCTTGCCCCTGCAGTGCCTACACCAACAAAACCACAACAGTGTTTTCAAACACAAACCTTTCCTTTCCGAGCTGGTATCCACAGATTCCATTCATGCTGCTGTCTCCCCGTCTTCTACTTCACTTGCCCTCTGTTGTGCCACGTCTTAGTGCATCACAGTAACCCTTGGTAATGCTCTTCCCTGCCTCCAATCAGAAAGGAAATTAATTTCCTAAAGGCTGGATTGTGACCTTTTTGGACTCCCAAATGACATCAGTTATGCCCATGAGTAGTTAATAGAAACTGTCCTGGGAGTAGCTACTCACCAATATGAGTAATCCTTAAAACGAAGAGTGATGGAAAGCTCTTTTATGACAAACTGAGATTCCCACCCCATGTAAGGTCTGAAGTACATATTCAGAAACATGTTTTGTATACTCAGTATCTCCACTTAACCCTTTCAAATGCTATTGTGTGACTCCAAATAGCAAGTATGGACTCTTCTTGTGGGAGCTCTACTAAATGTGTGTCACAATAGAGCATACAGGACAACAAACTCTACTTAACAAATACAGTCTGGTTACTGGAAAGTGGAGAATTTGCTTAATTCCTAACATTTTAACCAGAGCTATAATGTCTGTATCAAATAGTTTGTGTATCAGCTAGGGACTTAGATACTAGCTTTCCCTCTTTTCAGGTCAAGGTGGGAAGTAATTATATTTTAACAGCTGGAAAAATATCTTCAGGTATTAAAACTTCATAGAGGCTCTCTGACAGCAGTGGGGATAAAATACACACAAAAGGTCTTACAGAATTCCAAAGGCTATCTGTCAGGGCCAGTTTTTATTAAATTTAATGCCAACTATATTTCATAAGGAATTATTTTCTTCTCCAGGAAAAATTTGTCAGAATCTGACAGGCTATTCATTTCCCCCACCTTGTAAATACCTTGTGTGTTCTCAGTCACTAGCAGATTGGTATGATGTGCAGAGGGATTCATAAAAATGAGCAGAATTCTCATTAATACTTGAGGAATATTGGACCCTTCCCCCACCCCTTATTTAAGGGGGAAAGTACTAGTTCCCTCTTTCTTTATTTGACATGCAAAACATTGATTGATTATCCACTTCATACAACCCAGCACTCTAAATCTGTGTTATAGAGGGTGGATATTTCTATCCCAGGGTTTGCAAACGGTGTAAAACATCTGAGTCCTGACTCAGTAATAGTATGAAAAGTTCCAACTGGATTTAATTTTCTGGACCTTGATGGGATTGACAGCACTCCTTCCCAAGAGTTAAAACTGTGAACGGTCCCATTGTCTTCCATAACACATTCTGAGGATGCCAAGTGTTTACTGATCTCCAAGAAAATCATGTCATAATTTGATTATTAATGAAACTGACAAATAATGCTCTGCATCTATGTTGTCTTCATCTCCCACATGTTGTTATGCTTGACATTTTGTCAGCACTCCATGTTTAAATTCCCTGCTGATGTCAGTGAATGCAGCTGCATGGATTTCATGGGCTTCTGCCCATTTACACCAGTACAGAAGGTGGCCTGTCAAATGGATTAGTGCATTACTGGCTGTTTTTGGCTGATCAAAGAATATATCCATAAAGCAAAAGTCAAAAACTCATCAGTCCTTTCACATATCCTTTATTTACACTAGACAAAAAGTATTGTACTTCTCACCAGTAGGATTCAAAGCTTACCAAGAATAGTTTCCTTCAAAGTTGTCTATACATTTTGCTATAGGGTTTAGCTAGATCTCTAGAATTCAATGAACGATACTAAGGAATATTGTCTTAGGCTAGGGCAGTGGTTCTCAACTCTGGTCCACAGCTTGTTCAGGGAAAGCCCCTGGCGTGCCAGGCCGGTTTGTTTACCTGCCACATCTGCAGGTTCGGCTGATCGTGGCTCCCACTGGCCATGGTTCACTGCTCCAGGCCAATGGGGGCTGCAGAAAGCAGTGCGGGCCAAGAGATGTACTGGCCGCCCTTCCCGCAGCCCCCATTGGCCTGGAGCGGCAAACCAGGGCCAGTGGGAGCCGCAATCGGCCAAACCTGCAGATGCGGCAGTTAAACAAACCGGCCCGGCAAGCCAGAGGCTTTCCCTGACCAAACGGTGGATCAGAGTTGAGAACCACTGGGCTAGGGTAACCAGATGTCCTGATTTTATAGGGACAGTTCTGATATTCGGGGCTTTTTCTTATATTGGTACCTGTTACCCCCCCACCGCCTGTCCTGATTTTTCACGCTTTCTATCTGATCACCCTATCTTAGGCTCTAGTTCTTCACTTGTTTAACTGTGCAAGAGTAGTCAGTGGGCGAAAATCCTGGCACCATTGCAGTCAATGGCAAGACTCCCATTTACATCAGTGGAACCAGGATTTCACATCTAGTGTGTAAAGTTAAACCTTTGTAGGATCAGGACCTTTATTGACAAATATAGGGCCTGGTTGCACAGACCATTTCTCACATGATTAAAACTCTTCACGTGAGAAAGTGTTTGTAAGATCAAGCCCATAATTAGGTGGAACAAACAGACTATAGGAAACAAAAGCTGGAATTTTAGGAGGCAAATTTGACCTGAATGCAAAGATAAAATCTAGTGTAGTTCCTGGCACCACTTTATTTGTATATAGAGCACCAGGAAAACCTGTGGCACTGTAGAAATGGTAAATGATGACAATAATTAATAATTGATATCTCTTGATCTTGCCTTTTCCAATGACCTAGCTAACTGACCTGCCTAGCCTCTTCTAAGAACAGGAAGATTATCCTTCAGTAAATGTTGTTTAAACAGGCTACTTTTATCTCCTCTGTACTAGTAGAGTTGACCCCATCACTATTCTTTAATGCAATTGCAATGGGGCCATTGTAGTTAATGTCTTTGTCTTACAAATAACAGCCAAGATTCAAAACATCAGACTTGAAAAGGAGATTTATCTGCATGTATCTTTATACCCTCAAATAAAAAAATCGGTTATGTTGGGTATTCTCTCATTTTTAAAGGGGCTGAGCACCGACGATGCTTATTGCTTTCAATGGTATTTGTTAGGGAGCTTATTCCTTCACCTACTTACTTCCCTGGTCCTTCTCACATGAACAGAGAGCAACAATACCCGAACTCCAAAGGTGCAAACAATTCAATGTTTATTGGGGTGAACTTCCAGCAAGCATGATTCCAGTTTCCTTCTTTAGTGTCCCCCTTCCCGGTTCTGTCACCATGGAGCCTTACACCTGTGTCCCTGTTCCCATTCCTGCCCTTAGCCAAACATGATTCCAATTTCCCCACCCCCATTTCCTGTTCCCACTTCCCCCCACACACACACCTACTCACTTCCTGATTGACTGCAGACTATATACTAAAACTTGAGTTCTGCTTAGCTATACCTTAACCAATCATTTTACTGAAATTTAACTAACCAATCCTAACATTGTAACATGATTATGTAACCAATTATATCCCACCACCTTAATTAGTTTACACCCAGCAAAATTAATTATACAGCAGACAGGAACAATCACAGAACCAGACAGATTATACAGACAAACAATAGCAAAGTGGGAACTATACTGACAAAACAATACAGAAGTGAGGATTTCACATCCCAGCTATTGATAAGTGAGTACTTGCCAGACAGGATGCTATCAAACTAAGTTTCCTTTTACATTTTCTAGGCACTTCCCTTTCTCTGGAGGTGATAGGCACGATCAGGACAGTGTGATGTTGAGCTTTGCAAGGCTCACCTTTTAGGCACCTAGAAAATCAAAGGAACAAGACAACATTGCAATCTACAAAGTGTATGTTAGATATCTAGGCTCCCTATGCAATGAATGGTTTCAGAGTAGCAGCCGTGTTAGTCTGTATTCGCAAAAAGAAAAGGAGTACTTGTGGCACCTTAGAGACTAACAAATTTATTTGAGCATAAGCTTTCGTGAGCTACAGCTCACTTCATCGGAAGTGAGCTGTAGCTCACGAAAGCTTATGCTCTAATAAATTTGTTAGTCTCTAAGGTGCCACAAGTACTCCTTTTCTTTATGCAATGAATGTGATCCATCCAAAAGCCATCCCACTAGGTGGGGAGCCATCTACCTGGCCAATGGGAGATGATAAAAAGAGGGGCGTGTCCTAAGCCCCACCCCTCTCGAAGATAGGAGCCAATCTCTGCTTAGCGATCCACAAATTGGACACCCCTCTCCTGGAGTCAGACAGCTTAGGTGCCTAAGTTGTTTCTTGCAAGAGCGAGGGGGCAAAAGGATTTGAATAGGGGTCTGCCACCCTTCTGGAGAGTGCAGATGAGAAGAGAGTGCGCTTCTGGAGAGTGCGCTAACCACTGGGCTGTGGGATAATCTGATGGGGGTGGGACTCCTTCCATCTCTCTTGTTGAAGCTTTTCCCCTTTGGAGTAGTGGTACTGGACCCTGCTGTCTATGTGGGAGTTTCATCAAGATGATCTCTAAATTGTGCAGATTTAATCAGAGAAACCCTCCGCCCTTCCTCCTTTCTTTTTTTTTATAAAGAGATCTCCAAAGCCCCTTGACAGGAGAAAAAAGCTATTCTGAAATGAAATGATCATCAGTAGGAGAAAGACCAAGGCAAAATTGCACAAAGGGAGAAAGAGAGGTTGATCCTGCATTCAAAGGGAAACTGGATTTTTATTTATTCTTCTGATGAAAGCCATTCCATTGCTACAGTGGCAGAATTTAAAAAAAAAACAAAACAAATACAATTAGATGTGAAGGTTAGATTACAAATTCTATAGTGTAAGGTATATTGATGTTGCATGAAGTATGTTTCACCACATTTTGATAGCATGCACAGTGTGTGTGTGTGTGTGTGTGTGTGTGTGTGTGCATGTATAAATAATTACGTATGTGTGACAGGGTGTACAATCCCTGCACCAGAAAGGAAGAGGTTAAAGAGCTACTTTGGGCACCACAGCCTTCCCCCGCCCCCCACCTGCAAAGCAGGTATGGGCTGGAGGAGGAGCTTAAAAAGGGAACAGAACAGCTGTCAGACAGACAGGAGTTCAATAGGCAGACAGTGGAGTTCAATAGATCTGTGCTCTTAGTTCCTTGGAAGGAGCACTGTGGCAGGTCCAGCTGCTTAGGGGTTCTGGCTATTGGGACTCTACCAAATCTGCTGAGGAGAAAAGGGCTCTGGCCCTTCAGAAGGTTTGTGACTCACTGTTGGTTTATTGTCTTCACTTTGCCCTTTTGTAGAAGGATCCTGGCAGGAAGCAATCCAAGGAAGCGTGTTAGGGATTCAGACCTCTGTTGCCTACCACAGGGTCCTGGATTGGAATATGGTGGAGAGGGTAGGCCTTGATTTCCCTACCCTCTCCACCATAAGGGGCATAAGGTGGAAAGCCTACCCCTGTTATGAGGAATGTAACTAAAAGAAGTCTTTCAAGCCAGGAGCCACTCACTTGCCTGATTGCAGGGCTATGCATAGTTGGACTCTTGGCCTACTCCAAAAGGGGCAGATGTAAAATGCGTGCCTGGGCTGAGTTATGAGAAGGGGTCATTGCAGGGCAGGAAGGTGGCAAGAAAAAGGAGAGCCTGCTATGTCCACATGGGTGTGTCTGCAGTGAGTTAACTCTTCCACAATGTGTAATACAAATGTGAATAAAAAGAAAAGGAGTACTTGTGGCACCTTAGAGACTAACAAATTTATTAGAGCATAAGCTTTCGTGAGCTACAGCTCACTTCATCGGATGAAGTGAGCTGTAGCTCACGAAAGCTTATGCTCTAATAAATTTGTTAGTCTCTAAGGTGCCACGCTGTAGCTCACGAAAGCTTATGCTCTAATAAATTTGTTAGTCTCTAAGGTGCCACAAGTACTCCTTTTCTTTTTGCGAATACAGACTAACACGGCTGCTACTCTGAAACGTGACAAATGTGAATATCTGTAGATCTAATGAATAAAAACAAATTGTGTGTGTGATATAGTCGCACAATGTTTTACAAAATTATGAACTGCTGCAGAATTTTCAGCAGTTCCGTGCAGATATGAAATTTAGTAATTTAGCAAATGTCAGTGCCACTTATGGGGCATACAGTGCACAGAGATGCGGGGAGGAGGAACATCCAGAGCTATTTGCTCTGCAGCAACATGGAAACAAAGCTGTGAGATGGCAGAAATAGTATCTAACGCCAATAGTACCACTAACAGAGATGTGCAAGTAACTGCTATTTGGTTCATTGGCTGAACTGAAAAAAATTTAAAAAAATCATTTTTGGTTGAACAAAAGGATTTTTTTCAATTTTTTTAAAAATAAAATTTAATATGAAATATTTGTTTCAGAATTCTGAACAGTTTTTTGGTTTAGTTTTTTCACCCACAATGGCTTGGTGAATTGACCAGGAAGTGCTGTTTTCTGCTTTGTACAGATGAGACCTGAGAGAGGCGAGGTGGTTTGCCCAAGCTCACAACGGAAGTCTGTGGTGGACCAGGGATGTGAAGCTGCATCTTTCAAGTCGCAGGCCAGCGTCTAAACTGTAGGCCTTCCTTCCTCCCCACTGTAACATTACTGAAATCAGGAGTAAACACATTGGTGTTAATGGAGCTACACCAGTCGGATAGGAGAGTTGGATCTATTTTCTCTTACTCCTATGGGAGTGGCAAGTCACTTTAACCCAACAAGGTGGCTTTTTTTTAGAGCAACAACTTGTTTTGTAACTCTGTGGGTAGAGAAGCAGAGCTGTAATTCAGATGTGGAATACAGTCTGCCTGACTTGTGTGGTGAAACTGTGTAGCTAGTGCCTGTCCTCTAACTGCTTCTGCAGTCCCCAGAGGAAGGATCTCCTCCTTTTTCACTAATCAGCTTTGACATACAGTTGGCCCTCTAATCCGTGTGAATCACTTTGGTGGTGTTCTAAACTGGTCTTATCCCATGCAGAGAAAAACAGATGTGGGACTTGACTTTCCACAGCCCGGAGCATTGTGTTGTCACTTCCAGCTGGATAAAGTGGATGTAAAACATCCCAATTCTAATTGGGGTGGAGGGAAGCAGGTATTGTCAGCTCACTCTGTACAGGTGTAAATGATTACACAAGGAGTAAAGCAGCAATGAATCATGCCACAAGGGCCTGAATCAGATCTGACTTACACTAGTGTAAATCAGGAGCCACTGATGTCAAATGGGTATATAATTAGTTTGAGATCAGAATTTGGCCCCAGGGCAGGAAGCAGGGTAAGTTGAAGATGGTGTGGGGGTTAGGTTTAGTTTTCCACCAATTCTGCAAAATTTGCTTTCTTTGGCTCAGATTCTGCTCATGCAAGGGTAAGCAGGATCTGAATGAGCTCTCCCCTGACATCTAGTGATGAGCTGGGGAAAAGACTTCAGGAACAGACCACGTTTGCATAACTTGCCTACTCTCCTTAGGTATGCAGCATGATTGAGCATGTTGCCAAAATGATCACGTTTGGCTAGTGCTGTGTTACAAATCACTTTAATATTTGGTGCAGGGGTGATGAAATGTTATCCTTATTGTAGGAGTAAAGGGCAGCAGAACTGGACTGCCTTGATTGTGGGGATCACCCAAACTGAACCTTACTTGCTAAGCAGTGGGTAGGGAAGCCAAATCCCAGTGACTGAGTGGGCGTGGATGGTTACTCCTACTCTGGTGTGGACTCTACCCAAAGAATCCTAGGCACTGTTTGACCTTCTTCTTTCCAGTGTTTAAAGCCAGAGCTAACTGACTCTCAGTTGAGTCTGTTATTGTTCAGTGATTGCTAGAGCTGAATTGCTGCCAAGTGCAGAACTAGGGGCTATGCCTTACACCTGGTGTTGAGACAGTGATGAAAGGAAAGATCATGGAGGTTGTACTAGCAATGTGGTTCCCTGCTACCCAGTGAAATCTCTAAGAGATGAAATCACTAAAAACCTGTGTTAAATGGTGGAGCCTCAGAACATGGCAGCAATGATCAGTAACAGAGGTGCACAGCGATCACAGAGACATGGCTCAATGCCGCCGCCGCCTCCTCTCTGGGATGGGAGATGAACTCCTAAGAATGCACCTCTGAACTCTGGTTCTTCACTAACGAAGGTCAGCCAACCACAAGTGAGGTGCAACGGAGGGAGAGGGAGTAATGTGTTTAAGGTACATTCTTTGGTTGGACTTTCCCTCTGCAAGGTGGGAAACTGAAGCAAAGGACACTGCCCAGTGCTCTGTGGGGTGTGGTTTCTGCTTATGGCTGCATGCCTTTGAATGTGGCTGTGGTGTTTTCATAAAAGGGAAAATGAACCAAGCATTAGTTTGGGGAAAGTTCTCTTTTGTTATATGCAAACCTGATGCTTGGAAGAGGGGAAATATTGCCTCTTCAAGGCACCCAGGGTGGTGGTGAAGTTTTCCCCAGGTTACTGGGTGGGGGATCAAACTGTTTCTCTCTTGTATTATAAGAGGAACCCTAGATATTGAGCCTGGGCCTTCTCGCTGCCAACTCCACCTGACAGAACTTTTACATAAGTAAAGAAGAAGAAGAAGAAACTGGCCCTGTGTGTGTATTTTGTGACTGGCTTTGTCCTTATTCAAGAATGGTCCTGATACAGCTGCTGAACTGTAGGGTTTTGCACCAAATGCAGTGTTGTATGCCTATTTGTTATCAGGGTAAGCCTCAGCTAATCCAGTTGATGTAAATGCTTGCTTGGCCTTGTCTGTGCTTAGGGGTCAGCATCCAGGCGGCTACATAAGTTGCTGGCCTGTAACTACAGATCTGTTGCTACTCTGGAGAGAAGACCTGGCCTGCCTGGGAACATTCTGGTGAAGCCCCAGGCAGGTGGTTTGGAAAGCTGTGAGTGGGAGGAGGTGTTGCTTGCTGCTTCTGCAGTATCGGACTTGCTTCTGGCTTCTTGCTGCAACCAGAACGAAGTGAAGGCTTCTGTACGTTCTGTTTGCTGCTTCCATTGCTGTCTCCTTACTGCTCCTCTTTTTTCATTGTATCACCTTGGTCCCAGCCATGACCACAACTGAATGTATCAAACAATGATAATGAACACAGGACTTTAAGAAGCACAGGCAGATATCTGCCTATCCAAGGGGAATTTTAATTAGCATTTCCATTTGATATTTCTGGCACTGATTATGTAAATGCCTGTCTGATGAACCATGCTGAGGTCTCTCTGTGCTAACTGTGAGCTTTGGTGATCTTGTGGGCAAAAGAGACAGAGTTGGGGAAGCAAAAATAATTTGTCTGCCAGCAATATGTCCTCTATTTTTTTTCCCAGCCTTATTTTAACAGAATCAAATAGGTTAAACTTTCCAGTGGTGCTGTGCTGTAGATGGAAATAATTTCACAAAGCAATAGAGAATGTACTATTTCCTTCTAGGAGGAGTAGATCTGATGGCATAATTAGGGGACAGGATTTGTAATGGGGAGGGAAGGAGGATATGAACAAACAGTCTAAGCCTCCAGAACCTGATCTTTAAATATTGGAATTTTTTGGTAACTAGCTAAGATCTGGAAAATGGGACAAATCTGACCCCTTTTCCGCAGATGTGGTCAGCCCCAAATATAACAAACACCACACTTCCATTGTACAGGCTGCTGGGCAGCAGGGAATCTTCCACGTGACCATTCAGAAATCCATAGAAGGTGAATGTTAGTAGGCAAGGGGCATGACCAATGGATTGGTTCACAGCGCAGATCCATTGCTTGTAATGCCTGCTGTGGATTGGGCGCAGTGGCCAACATCTGCTTCTCATCCCCGTATTCAGCAGTAGCAGTTGGGGCCCCTCTGTGCAGGTGTTCTCCCCTTGTAGGTGTGGGAAGGACAGCATCTCCCACAATTCCAGGTAAGTCTGGTGGGTAAACATACAGCTGCAGTAAGCATACATGCGCTAGCGGGGTTCAAGCTAGCACACTAAAAACAGCAGTATGGCTACAGCAGCTAGAACTGGCCAGCCAAGTACATACCTAGGATCTCAGATGGGATTGTGTTCAGGTGGCTAGCGCTAGCCACTGCCCAGGTTGTCATGGCCCCGTTGCTACTTCTAGTGAGCTGGCTCAATCAGAGTTAGGGAATGTATGTCTACCAGAGCTTGGCAATTACACCTCCCAGCTGCTGTCCACACATAGACTTTGTGTGTGTGTGTGGTAATTCCTATACTGAAGTACTATACTGCTTTGATCTCTCTTGTCTTTACTTTTCACCAACCACACTTGATACTTTTTTCACTAATCCCTTGCACACCTATAGCCAGTTTCTGCTTTATTTAACCCATTAATTTCCCTGAAGTAATAGCCTCCTGAGATGGATAACACCACACGGAGGGTGGAGGTGGGGTACGGGGGAGGGTAGCGGGAATCCTTTGTTCATATTATAATCCCCTATTAAAGTGGTACATTTCTAAAGCAGATACGGTCTGATCCTGCACTGCAGTTTCACAGTTGTTTGTACCACCGCCGGGATAGCTGTAAAACACAGGCATCTGGTATCCTTGACATGATTAATTCTCTTCTTTAACCTACCACTGAGATGTAGAATTAAAAAATATTACCCGGATCTTGAGACCATGCAGAAGACATTTGTTTGCAAGCACTAAATTATATATTATCTAAATCTTTTGGACTGTGTCTGACAGTGCAATAACTAAGGAGAGCAGTTACACGAGCAACTAGTGCAACTGTAGATCACTTTCTTAAGGCATCTAGCTATGCACACTGCAACTCAAATGAAGCATGTACTAGTATTGTGGTAGGTGAAGTGAATCCTCTCTCGAAGTATTTAAGCCACCTGGGAGCTTTTGTGTTGGACAAAGCTATAGATTGTAAAGTCAAGGTGATACATTCTAAGTATGATTGTAAGCTCTTTGGGCACGGATGATCTTTTTTGTTCTTTGTACAGTACCTAGGACAATGGGTCTTAGGCATGATGGTAATAAGGGTGATAAATATTACAGTTACTGTGCTGAGAATTGGTCCAGTTAGTCTAGCAATATTAGACTCACTGAGGATCTAATCTGCCAGGATCCTGGTCTTGAACCCACATCCACTGGCTTCTCAGGAAGTAGCTGTGGATGTTGCATTAGATTTACCATTGAATTCAGACATGGGTGAACTAGTTTCCAGGGTTCTGCAGTCTGGTCCCTGACTGGCTGGTGAGCCAATGTAAACTTCCTGTGTCTTTTCTGGCCTTGTCTGAGCAAGCCATTGCTTGCTACTTGGACCCTGCCTGATTGTCTTGTCTGACCCCACCCAGTCCTGACCTTGCTGCCTCACCTGACCCTACCAGCAGCCTCACTGGGTCTTACTCAGGAGATCCAATCTGAGGGGATCAGACCTTTGCATGAATGCTAAGCACCAGTCAGGAGTGCCTTTCGACTCGCCAGACCCCTGGACATAGCATAATCAGAGCTGGTCAAAAACTGGAATTTGCATTTTTGTAGGAAATTACATATTTTAGAAACTTATTTTCATTTTGAATCACAACAAAAAAATTGAAATTTCCCATGAAATGGGAACACTAGGGCAGGAAGGAATCCTCTTGGCAAACTTTGTTTTGAAAAACGTTAAAATTTCATTTGAAAACTTTTTTTTTTCAAAAATGTGCTTTTCTTTCTATTTCACTTTATCCCATGATATGTCAAGAACAGTAGATGTGTGTGGTATGACCTGCCAAGTCATGGCGGCGTCTGATTGGGGATGGGGAACAGTTTCCCCTAGCCTAGATTAATTCTGTGCAGGTCTACCCTCTCCTTCTTGGGAGGGTGGGACATGTTTGTGAGTGGTAGCCACCTTTGTATATTCCAACCTTTACTCTCAAGATTCAAGAGAGCCCTGGGCAGTTCTGGAACTGATAGAGACATAAAGCTACCACATTGAAAGTCAGATTTTTCGTAGTGGAGCCCCCAGGAACTGTGGAGTTTGATGGCACAATCCCTGCTAGTTCCAAGGGAAGGGAAAAGCCTGGTATTTCTGCTTCAGGGGCTTGTGATGTGGGTATTTCTATGGGAGAGTGTGGTCTAATCCAGACCTCTTTAAATAAAAATAAAAACATATGTTTGTGCAGAAAAAGATCAGGCTTGTCTGGAAATAAGAACATATGCAACCCACTGGTCGGTGTGTACTATATTGTCCTCTGTGCCTGATCCAGAGTGGATGAATCTGTTATAGCTGCCAGCTACTGAGCCTGGCAGTAAAGCAGTAAAGACTACAGAATTTAGCTATGGAGGTCCCTGGCTGGAGCTGTGTCAGTTGAGATGGCAGCCAATGCCTTGAAGGTTTGTTGCCACCCTCTTACATCCAGTTTAAGATTTGCTGCAATATGTTTACCATTTGTTGCAAACTTTTTCTAAGGATCTTGTGACTCAAATTTGCATTGTGACAGGTTTCAGAGTAGCAGCCTTGTTAGTCTGTATTCGCAAAAAGAAAAGGAGGACTTGTGGCACCTTAGAGACTAACAAATTTATTTGAGCATAACCTTTCGTGGAAGTGAGTTGTAGCTCACGAAAGCTGATGCTCAAATAAATTTGTTAGTCTCTAAGGTGCCACAAGTACTCCTTTAAATTTGCATTGGTTGAGTTTCTGCTGTAAACACCACGTTAATCATGTTGAATTCTTTTGGTGTTCAATTGTATGCAATACTGTTCTGTAGGATTAATGCACAGGCTGATATAGAGGTGAGGTAAGTGTGGAGGGGGAAAAAATCTAACTTGATTAAATTGTATTAGTTTAACAGATTGTACTTGCTGGGACCAGATGTAGGTTGAGGCTCATGATGATTTAAAGATGGATCCAAGCCACTAGCTTTGGATCTGGATGGTTAATCCCCAACAAAAATTGCAGGTTGATTCAGATCTCACTGTTCCTTTTCTTATGCTGGAGGTAACTCCATTGACTGCAGTAGAGCTACACGAGTAAAAAGCATATGATCAAAATGAAGCTCAGGATTTGACCATGATACTTTCTTTCAGTTCAGATCTAAACCTTCCACAATTCAGTAATGTTTAGCTCTGGAGCTTTGTATTAGGCTGCTCTCAATGAGAAAATAAGTATAAATTAGAGGTGCTGTTATGAAAAGGATCACAACCTGCCTGTGAAACTAGAAAGGATTTTCATATGAGGCTACATTATTTCCTGAGAACACAAAGACACTCAAAACCTCAAGGATCTCCAGAAAGGCCTATCAAAACTTGAAAGTCTTCAGCTCTTTGAAATTCAGTGCAGACAAATGGAGAGCAATGCACATTGAAAGAAATGATTAAACTGCTCAAGATCTGAATTAGCTATAACATCTTTGCAAAAAAGATCCGGGTAGTATTGTGGTTAGTTTAGTGAAGATGTCTGTTAAATACAAAGCATTGATTATAAGTGGATAAGATGCTATGTTTTAATGGGGAAGAGGAAGAATACAGAGGATGCTAAATTGCTATTGTGTTGTCACCTTGACTACTACATTCATGTCCGGCCACTGCATCTCAGAAAAGACGTGGAAGAAAAATAAGGTCTAGAAAAAAGTAATATTAAAATGATTGGAGGATGGATCCATATGAGGATTAAAAGTCAGACTAGTAATATGAATTCACTCTGGGTATTGTGAGATGAACCTTTTGAGATTTCAGGGAGATTTTTCATTTAATATATTGAATTTTGAAAGAAGCAAGATCTTACCTTTACAATCTTTGTTCACAGATTCCTTTCTCAGTCCTTAATTTGGCTCTTTATTTAGCTCAGCACTTATGCTAGGGGTGTGAAATGCGATATTTTTACCCCATAGCAGTCTTGGTCTGTCTGTCCTTTTTTAATTGGGTGTGATTCTGAAACAGGCTGTGATGAATTTTTCCCAAGTGGACTGTTGCCCTTTTATTTCTGGTGGACCATGCAGTTTCAATGACCGCATCCATATGTCCCTGAAACTTACTTTGATTTTTAAACTATTCCATGTAACTTTTGTAACATTTACAAGCTAATGTGGGGTCATCTGAGGATCACAGATAATCAAGGTTTACTAGAATAATGAGCTGATACCTATCAGTCTCCACTGACATCTGAAGATGCCATGCTTCCTGAAGTGCTTTTATTTAACAATTGCATCAGTAACATAATGAATGAACTAGAGGCATTTGGTGGGATTCTCACACCTGCTCTACCCCCTTCATGCCACTCTTTTTACCTTTTAGCTGGCATAAAGGAGCCCTGAAAGTGCTGGTGCCCTCCAGGGGAGGATTACCCTGGTGGCAGAAGTCTGCCTTCTGAGGATCCCGTTGCAAACCCTGATATAGGGTGTGAGCAAGGGTCAGGGCTGACAGAGGGAGATATGTTGGGAATGGGGCCACAGCATGCAGAACTCCAGAGAATTGTTTTTTTTTTTGTTTTGTTTTGTTTTTTTTTACAAAGCACTACTGGCCATAGGGCAGTCCAGGGAGACTGATAAAGCTTAGACAAGTTCCAAAGGCTGTCAAGTCACTCCAGGTTTCAGAGTAGCAGCCATGTTAGTCTGTATCCGCAAAAAGAAAAGGAGTACTTGTGGCACCTTAGAGACTAACAAATTTATTTGAGAACAAGCTTTCATGAGCTACAGCTCTCCATCAGATACATGCAGTGGAAAATAGTGGAGACTTTATATACACAGAGAACATGAAACAGTGGGTGTTACCATACACGCTGTAACAGGAATGATCAGGTAAGGTGAGCTATTACCAGCAGGAGCGTGGGGCTGCGGGGGGAGGGGGGGAGAACCTTTTTGTAGTGATCAAGGTGGGCCATTTCCAGCAGTTGACAAGAACATGTGAGGAACAGTATGGGGGGTGGGGAATAAACATGGGGAAATAGTTTTACTTTGTGTAATGACACATCCACTCCCAGTTTTTATTCAAGCCTAAGTTAATTGTATCCAGTTTGCAAATTAATTCCAATTCAGCAGTCTCTCGTTGGAGTGTGTTTTTTGAAATTTTTTTGTTGAAGAATTGCAACTTTTAGGTCTAGAGACTAATAGAGTGACCAAAGAGATTGAAGTGTTCTCCGACTGGTTTTTGAATGTTATAATTCTTGATGTCTGATTTGTGTCCATTTATTCTTTTACGTAGAGACTGTTTGACCAACGTACATGGCAGAGGGGCATTGCTGGCACATGATGGCATATATCACATTGGTAGATGTGCAGGTGAACGAGCCTCTGATAGTGTGGCTGATGTGATTAGGCCCTATGATGGTGTCCCCTGAATAGGTATGTGGACACAGTTGGCAATGGGCTTTTTTGCAAGGATAAGTTCCTGGGTTAGTGTTTTTGTTGCATGGTGTGTGGTTGCTGGTGAGTATTTGCTTCAGGTTGGGGGGCTGTCTGTAAGCAAGGACTGGCCTGTCTCCCAAGATCTGTGAGAGTGATGGGTCGTCCTTCAGGATAGGTTGTAGATCCTTGATGCGTTGGAGAGGTTTTAGTTGGGGGCTGAAGGTGATGGCTCGTGGCGTTCTGTTATTTTCTTTGTTGGGCCTGTCCTGTAGTAGGTGACTTCTGGGTACTCTTCTGGCTCTGTCAATCTGTTTCTTCACTTCAGCAGGTGGGTATTGTAGTTGTAGGAATGCATGATAGAGATCTTGTAGGTGTTTGTCTCTGTCTGAGGGGTTGGAGCAAATGCGTTTGTGTCGTAGAGCTTGGCTGTAGACAATGGATCGTGTGGTGTGTCCTGGATGAAAGCTGGAGGCATGTAGGTAGGAATAGCGGTCAGTATGTTTCCGGTAGAGGGTGGTGTTTGTGACCATCGCGTATTAGCACCATAGTGTCCAGGAAGTGGATCTCTTGTGTGGACTGCTCCAGGCTGAGGTTGATGGTGGGATGGAAATTGTTGAAACCATAATGGAATTCCTCAAGGGCTTCTTTTCCATGGGTCCAGATGATGTCATCAGTGTAGCACAAGGAGAGTAGGGGCATTAGGGGACGAGAGCTGAGGAAGCGTTGTTCTAAGTCAGCCATAAAAATGTTGGCATACTCTGGGACCATGCGGGTCATTCCAGGGACCGCTCCAGAGCCCAGAATAGCCTAAGAGTGGGAGGGTGCAAAGTTGGCTTAAAGCCGCATCCTCTGGGCTAAGAGTTCTGGGCTGTGCCTTGAAGATGCAGCCCAGAATCTCCCCCCAGTGTCTGGCTCAGGGAACTCCTAAATTTTTGTCTCCATGTCTCTCTCTAATCTGCTTCCCCTGCGTGTCACACAAGAAGACATTACCACAGCTAGACAAATAGCTAGCTAGTAAGAATGACATGAGAGGAGAGCGGGGGGGGGGGGGGAATAAACAAGGGGAAATAGTTTTACTTTGTGTAATGACCCATCCACTCCCAGTCTTTATTCAAGCCTAAGTAAATTGTATCCAATTTGAAAATTAATTCCAATTCAGCAGTCTCTCGTTGGAGTCTGTTTTTGAAGTTTTTTTGTTGAGGAATAGCCACTCTCAGGTCTGTGATCGAGTGACCAGAGAGATTGAAGTGTTCTCCGACTGGTTTTTGAATGTTATAATTCTTGATGTCTGACTTGTGTCCATTTATTCTTTTACGTAGAGACTGTCCAGTTTGACCAATGTACATGGCAGAGGGGCATTGCTGGCACATGATGGCATATATCACATTGGTAGATGCGCAGGTGAATGAGACTCTGATAGTGTGGCTGATGTGATTAGGTCCTATGATGGTGTCCCCTGAATAGATATGTGGACACAATTGGCAACGGGCTTTGTTGCAAGGATAGGTTCCTGGGTTAGTGGTTCTGTTGTGTGGTGTGTGGTTGCTGGTGAGCAAACAATAGTCACCATAAAATGGTTACCTGTAGATTGAACAATAATCCCATAAACTGTTGTATTGGAAATCCCAAATCAATTCATCCATAAAAAGAATTGAATCTGCCTGTACATAATTCCCAAACACACAAATCGGCTAAATGTTGGGGGGAAACTTATGTTTGGGGTGGTGGTAACCTCTCCCTTCCGTTCTCCTTTCCCCCCCCCCACCGAACTAATAATAGCAACAGACATAAATAGCACCTCTCCTCATCAGTAAAAACCTTGAAAGCTGTGAAATAACTTTTTAAAAAGTCATTCCATACTAGTAATATTCCATACCTCTTTAGAATAGGAAGGGAGGAAGAATAAATCCACATAAAACTGCTGAGGCTAAAAATAGTCAGGTAAAGGCCTTATGTACATGGGAAAGTCGTACCAATTTAAGTTAAGGTATGAATTTAAACATTTTCATACTGATATAATTCCTGGATGCTCCTACACGGTATGGAGGCAATTTTGGTTGGTTTGGTTTTGTTTTGTTTTGAATCACTTTGGAAGGGGTTTGAGCTAAACCAAAAAAATCTCTTATTATGGAATAAGTGCCACACAGGATCTTGTACTGGTATAACTACATTGGTTGAACTATACTGATACAACTGGTAAAGACCTTACTGTCTAGAGAAGCCATAAGTATTCAAATTGAAATTTGGTGAGGAGACCAGTTCTGACCCACTTTTAACCTCTCAAATATTTTCCATTCGTAGAAAGGCTTATGATACAATCTCTCCAATAACAGATTTGCTATTGAGCCTTCTGAAGATCTGACCCTCCTATGCTTCAAATCTCTCTCCCTATACCTGACACTCCTAATCAATAATTGTATAGTCTTGCAGTTACTACTTACAGTATCTTATAAGGAAGAGAGTTTCACTGAAGACTAGAGGGTAGAGGTGTCTTATTGTTCAAAGAATAAGAATCCTGCTTCTGAGAGAGAATTGGAAATATATAGGTTAATATGGTCCCCTTTCCTACCCTATTCTTAGCATAATTAAACTCTGCATTATTGCTCCTATTCTTATTTTTCCCCTTATGATTCTAAAAGAAATAATTCAATTTATTGTCAATAATAAACCACTTGAGTGCTTTACAGAGGGATAAAATGACATAACCTGTTAAATGAATTGGGTACAGTGAATGCTATACAGAGCAAGGGAAAAACAATGCATTGAGATAGAGGGGAGTAGGAGAAAAGAAAAATATAATGAAAGGAAGATGAATGAATCAACAGGGAGGCAGGAGGCAAGAGAATGGGGGGTGGCTAGTCCTGATAAAAAGCTAAAATTGGCTTCTGAGGTAAGATCTGAAATAAGGGAGTGAAACAAGTCTTTGGAGAATTTTTAAAGCTAGTAGGGATTTTATTTTAATATATAGGAATGATATTACCCCCCCCAGCCTTCATAATGCTCACTAATTTTCTGACTTGAAAATATAGCCCAGCTTAAGCATTTTGATCCTCCAAAGCTGAAGTAAACCATGTTTAGGAAGACCACAAAAGAGGGAATTGCAATAGCTGACATTGGAAGTGAATAAGGATTTCTTCAGGAAGAAAAGTCCTGCTGAAATCTGAAAACATCCTGGAGATGGTGGTAGGCTTGTTAACAGATATATGGTGAATTGGAGAGGGAAAATTCAAGATTATTGCATCTGGCCTTAAAAACAAAGTTGAATTACAGGTCAAAGTGATAATGTCAGTCATGGGACTGAGAGCCTCCCCATGAACCCTCTATCCTGAGGCCACAGTTGTGGAAAGACCTGGTGGGCTGAGACTTGGGCATTGGCTCACATTAACCACCCATGCCACAACATCCACACTGCTATTTTTAGTGCGCTAGCTCAAGCAAAGCATGGATCTGTCTGCCAGGACTAGAAGGCACACTCCCAGCTGCAGTGTAGCCCACAGGGCTGGATCTTGCTCCCAGTTAAGACAATGGAAAACTGACAATGTCTTCCGTGGTACAAGTTCAGGACCTTGATGCAGCTCCTTGACAATCACCTCTAGAAATGGGGCTGCAGAAGACTATGTGACGAGGGTCTTTCTCTCCCACTTTATTATCCCTATAGTCCTGGGAAATTTGAACCATAGTTTGAACCTCTACTACTTCCTGATGGAGATCCAGACCATAACTAACATTAGTGGAAGCAGAATGGACTAATGGGGAGACTGGACCAATGAGGCCATAACTACTATGACTATCAATAACCAGGATGATGTATGTTTCACCATCTAAACGGCCAACAAATTAAATCCTAGATATAGTCTGTTTGTACAGGTTTCAGAGTAGCAGCCGTGTTAGTCTGTATTCTCAAAAAGAAAAGGAGTACTTGTGGCACCTTAGAGACTAACAAATTTATTAGAGCATAAGCTTTCGTGAGCTACAGCTCACTTCGGAAATGCATCCGATGAAGTGAGCTGTAGCTCACGAAAGCTTATGCTCTAATAAATTTGTTAGTCTCTAAGGTGCCACAAGTACTCCTTTTCTGTTTGTACAGTAAACTTTTATAATATTTCTATATATTGACTTCAAATGTATGGTTTTTGTTTTGTTTTTTTACAGATAAATTGCTTAGTGAAACACCCAATCAAGCTCAATTTCCAACTCATGGAATTTTTATTTATTTATTTTGCTAATCAGTATACAGGTATTTCTAGTAACCTGAGTGTAAAAAAAAAAAAAGGGGGGGGGGCTGATGTTACATCATATGTAAGGGAGTTAGTCTGTGTATGCCTATTTTCAAATTTTAGAAAAAATATATAAAACTTCCTTAGTGTGTGTCACCTCTCAATAGGGCAGATAAAAGGAATTAATAATTTTAAAAAAATCCATCTAATCATATTGGAAATTTTGACTTCTTATATTTCTCTCTCATTCCATGCAATTAGCTAAGGCATGCTAGAGGAATGCCAACTGCTGAGGAGTGGTAGTGATGGCCTGCTATTTTAAAATGTTTGGGAAGCACACAGATTAGGGTGCTAATGAGGCAATTTTAAGATTATAGGTCGTAAGTATACGTCCTTTGTGCAGTCCATCCTGTTTGATCTCATAAAATTAGCAAAATTGGGCCAGATCAGTAGCTAGGTGGGAGACCTCTAAGAAACACATGGTGTTGTAGGAATTTTTAATTGCTGGTTCAATAGGTGTCACTCACCACATGAAGAAACCCTTATGTGCAGGGACGCTGCCAGCATGGTGCAGGGATGCTGATGTTGCCAGGTACTGCTTGCCATTTGAAGGTGTTAAAAATGTCATAGGCTGGTGCTCCAGCCAAGTTCCTATTTGGGTAATTACATTTTGCTAACTTAAAATTCATACTGCAATTTCATACTGATATAAGGTTCTTCACTTCCTGTCCTAAACTGTTGGATAACGTTGCAGTGTGCTTTTAAATAGCTATTGCATTTTATCCTACAGGCACCTGCACTTCAGTCCAAGTGAGCCTCAATTTTAATGATATGATCATATCTCTCATAATCTGGGCAAATAGGGTGCTTTTTTTTTTGTTAGTTTGGTTCAACCACCAAGAATAAACAGCCATCAAAATAAACAATCTCAAAACAGTTTTTTGCTTTGGGTTGACTCAAAGGAACTCCTTTCCTCCTCTTTACTGAAATGAACTTTATTTTGTTTATGGGGCTTTATCCTTTTTAGCTTTGTTAAATCAAGCTAAATATCTAAATGATATATTATGACTTCATCAGAAAAAAATCATTTTTATTTTTATTTTTTTGGCTGAAACTAGTCACCAAATTTAATCTCCCTTCGTGAACAGATATGGTCAACCCAAAACTGCATTTTTTTCAGTGAATAAACTTCTCCTAGCTCTACTCTGTTACACTTTAAAGGCATGAATTGGTAGTTCTCCTGCATGATTGTGGCCTGTTTCCATTTCTAGTTTCCATGGTGCAAGATTATAACTGAATCTAAATAGTCACTGTTTCTGTCTTCCCAGCAAAAGTAATGGGCAGTATAGAGGCCTGATTCAGTACAGTTGTGGATACTATGAAGAGCTACCTGTGTTAATAAATAATAATAATTGATATTAACAGCTATGACATTTACAGTATCCTTTTTTCTCTGGTACCTATTTACCTCACTATAAATGTTGCGTTTTCAAAAGGTTAACGTGTGTGTGTGTAGATAGATTTGTAGACACTGACTTATCTGAAAAAATGAGATTGAAGGTGGAACCTGATATTCCCATTATTATGGTCCTTCCAAAACAGATGTTTGTTATACACTTTGATAGGATTTAAAAAAAAGAGAAATATGATGGTGTGGGCAAAAAAAGAGTGAATTCAAAAGGATGAGGGAAGGGGAGGAAGCGTGGCATCTGCTGGTGACAAATATGCAGATAAACGCCCAGCAATAAAAGTATTCCACCTGATTCTATTCTTGCACCTGTTTAATGCAAGAATAATTACATCCAAGTAAATAGAGTGAAATGCCCATGGCATTAAATCCAGCGTAAGAGGAGGAAGCAGACCAAATAGCCTTCAAATTGATTTAGGCCTTGTCTACACTAGTGAGCTTACAGCAGCACCGCTTTACTGATTCAGGTACGCCACTGTTAAATTGCTCATGTACATGCTCTGTGCCAGAGGGAGAAGTTCTCCTGTTGACGCAGCGCTGTCCACACTAGCACTTCTGTTGGTGCAACTTATGTCACTTAGAGGGGTGCGGTTTTTTCACACCCCTGAGCAACATAAGTTATACTGACAAAAGTGGTAGTGTAGACCTGGCCTTAGACTAAAGTACAAAACCAAGCTATCATTCCGGAACAACTCCTGGAATACATCATTGGGTGAATGTTACTGTGTTAATAAGAAAGCAATTGGAATGATTTCTATGATAACCGGAGGGTGCTCCTCCTTTGAGGCACTGTGCTGTAATGGAACTGAATCAGTCCCTCAGAGTTCAGGGATGCTGAACAATTACTGAAGCAGAATTGACATTGTACATTTGTTTCTCACTTATTTAACTGTCTGCACTGGTTGCAGAAGTCTGACATGCATAATAACTATTTCTGGTTTGGGGAAAAAACTGGAGTGGTTTTACATCAGAAAATATAGATCCATCAAAATGGAAATATTTTGTGACGTTGATTTTGCCAGTGTTGAAATGTCCCATGTTGATGCTTTTGGAATGAAACTTTTCAACGATTCTTCCTTAAATGACTCTTCATTTCAAAAATTGTGAGCACTATGTATTATAAAACTAAAAATATTTCAAATTAAAATATTTCAGTTGTCAAAATGAAACATTTTAATTGCTCTGAAATGTGGCTTGTTTTGTTTTGGGGTTGTGGTTTGTTTTGTGTTTCACAAAGTTTCAAATTTGGGGGGTTTGTTCTGAATCAAAACAAACAGATTTTTGAAATCTCCGCAAAACAGATTTTATTTTATTTTTTTGGTTCTCTGCCCAGCTCCAATAATCCAATACTCTAATCGGTACTACCCTTAAACTCACAATCCACATTGCCCACATATGTCCATTCCTGAGCCACCCTCCAACCCAATAACTTGACAGTTATCAAAGGAATTTCACCCTGAGGGAGACAGAGAATGAAGTCTTATCTTGGCTTGTGGAACATTCTTATGAAATAAAAGAATGTGCAGGCTCTTAGCTTCAATGTTTAGTCTTGGATCAAAATATGTTCTAAGAGGACTAAAGTTACAAATGAAGTCTTTTATGTATTTCATTTTTTCCTCTGCAGAGGAAAAAACCTTCCTTTATTTCTGCTCACCCTATAAATAGCCCTCGCCTTAAGCATCATCTCCTCTCTCTCCCCCTGTGAAGAACTTTGCCTCCAGACATGCCAACTGAATGTGTCAAGAAAATGATCGCAGTCTGACAGCGGAAATAGCAGAGGTTCTGGTGTTGTGCTGTAGCTGGGGAAGCTCCTCTAGCTTAAATAAAGTATGTTCCTTCAATATTTTTTTTAAATAGCTATTAGGAAGAGAATCAAAGAAGCATGGTCCTCTGAGACTTCCTCAATGCTCAACCCCACTAAATAGGCCCCACACATGTCTCATCACACAATTATTCACAGAACATTTTTGAGCAGATGTCCACAAAATGAATTATGTGCTGTCTGCCAAAGCAACTTCTGGCAGGCTGCTGAGCAGGTAAATAGAAAGAGGTTGAAAACATGACTCAAACAGCTTAAGGCACTTTGATCCTCACATAAACTCAAAATCACCATTCAAATCTATGTAACTACAGCAGATGGAGCATGATATTGTATGAAAATATGTCGAAGAGAGCCAACGGGAGGGAAAGTTGCTCAGCAGTCTCTGCCTTTCCTTGTGTTAGTAATAGTACCATTGTAGTTAGAGTAACTTGTCTTCCCTCAAAGTAAGGGGTGACTATGTCCTTTAATGTTGACAGTAGATTACTGAGTTAGAACTTCTCAGTTCCACTCCCAACTCTGCAAGACAATTTGAATCCCTATAATTAATGAAAGGCGCTAGTACACCACACCTCTGAAAATCAGGTCACTAATTAAGGTGTCCAAATATACATTTAGCTGCCTTACTCTGAGCACCTATATTCAATATATTTTTATCTTAAGTGCTCTCTGTATATCTACAAATGAGCATGATAATTACTGATGACCGCTATTGTGTGGGGTGTTACAGATTAACGTTGAAAAAATATTTTGAGATCATTAAAATATCGGAGGTGCCCCATGATATAAATACTGAACATTGCTATTACTAGTATATCTAATAAGCTAGTTTTAGAAAGCTGAAATTTCTACTGGCCTGATGGTTCTAAAATTTTAGAAACAAACCTAATTACTGGTGGAGAAGCTGTTATCACTGTGTACGGTTGAGGTTGCCCAACATTTCCCATTATAAGACCCTGTTTCCAGATGTTTATAACTTTTGCCAAACTTTGCAACCTTAATTGTAGTATTTCCAAACTTGAGTATTTTAATGTAGTCAGTAAAAGTGATTTTTAGCTTCTTTGTTCTATGTTGTGGTGTTGGGCCTTTGGCCAATGTGCAAATAAGCCTTCTCAATGTGCAGTAGTGTTAGAAAATTGTGTGTGAAAGTATGAAGTTGAATGATCAAAGTCGACCAGTGATTGGCCTTAGCTATGTTAGTCTTCAGCAAGTACAGTGGCTGTCCAAGAATAGATAACACTGAAGTGGCCAGTATTATCTGATTTACTGACAGATACTGTGCTGTTATCCACTTCATAATATTAATTGTAAAATGCAGCATTACAGGAGTGGAAGCAATAGACTTGAAAGCTAAATCCCTTATGTCTTTCATCCTCTTCCATCTCAATTTCCCGTGCTTTCCCTCCCATTCTTCCACAGTCACATGCTGCTCCACTCCATAAGATGCCTGTGCTGATAATGCACCAACAATGTCAGCAGATTGCAAATGTTCGTAAATTCACTTTGTATGATTTTTGTTACTCATAATTTTATATACTAACCAAAAGCCTTTTTATTTTGTGTATTTATATATTTATTGCCCTATACATATTGAAACTAAAAAGTTCTTTGCCCTTCAGTTGAACCTAATGGGTGAAGGGAATGATGGAATAGATACATCTATTTTTTTACCCTGACCTTGCTAATATAGCCCAAACTTCCAAGGAAGGGACCCCTTAAAACTGAGAGGTGTCTACAGCTGTATGTTCTAACAAGAATGGGTAATTGATAAGGGGTGCTTATGATCCAATTATATTCTGTGATAAGAGGGGTTTGTTATTACAGATGGGTTCTATAATGGATGAAATAATTACCCATTGGAAGATGTTTATAATTTATTAAGAACTGTTAGTTGTTACAGCTGTTTGCAATAATGACCAGATTACACATTCCCTTTTAACTCATCAATCAGGTAAACTGAAGACCAGAATAGAAATTCCATCAGTAATTAGGAAAACAGAACACATGGTAGATTAAGCCTGGAAAAATATTTTTTTCTTCAAAAATGTCTGTCTCACACCATATAAAAAAGTTGAATGTAAGTATCCCACCAGGTACAGAGGAAGGGCCCAAACTACCTTCTCTTCACTACCTACAGGGAGTGGTAAAGTGTCGTCTTTCTGTGTAGTGCTGCATTACTTTTTGTTGATCTTGTCAAATAATAGACTCAAATTAAATTGATTAAATCTCATAGTTATTAAATTCCAAAATGCAACACAAACAGATATCTGAGACACAGGGCTCCATGATGGAGAACTAAACCAGATACCAGTTAGGGACATTTTTCTAAATATACTCAACACATGAGTCCATAAGGAATTCCTTGGAATTCCATCCTATAGCTCCATAAAATGTACAAGATGATATATCTATGTCCAAATGTTACCATGTTGAACAGACAGCACTCTGTAGCTTTTTTTTTTTAAATGGCACAAAGTACTGATATCACACTACTTTGTCTAGGGTGAAGATAAGCAAACAATCATGTGGCAGATGTTAATCTTAATTTACTAATAGAAGGCAGGCAGATACTACGATGTAAGACTCTATATACCGTAGAATAGAATGTACTTCTTATTGACTCCCTTACATTCTATATAAATATCAACAAAAATGCTTCCATAGTTTTGGCATATGGCTACGGTGTTACCAAGAAGGGTATTTAAGTACAATAGGAAAAGATTTTCTCTTTAAAAAAAAAAAATTAGAAAGGTATCCAGTGCATTGAAAACATCAGCAAACTAGTCCCAGCCAGAAGTCTATTTCCTTGTAATAGTTTTCACCTATTCAGTGGAACTACTGTTGCTCCTAACTCAAACAGGATTATACAGAATCGGGATGCCCAATTCTAACACTTGAGGTTCAGAGATGATAACATTCCCTTTTCTTCGGGGGTCTGTAATTTAGAGAACATCAGCTTTGATATTTTGTTTTTTATTGTACAATATGCTAAAATTTTGCAAACTCTTCTAAATCCCTTTTGTCTTTGGTACTGTATATGCAAAGGAAGCCTGTTGAGGGAATTAAAAATCTGGGAGAGATTTACCATTTTAGTGCATTTGACTCCACTGAGGGGGGAACAATAGAAGGGTTTTCAGCCTCAGTAAATCCAATTTATTACAAGTGAATAGTTGAGACAAGCTCGTTCTATCAAGTTTCTTTATAAAGGAAATAAGAGGTACCTGGATTAGTGAGGTAACAGTTTACTTAAAAGCAGGAGACCTGGCACAAATACCAACAGTGGTATTTAGGAGGGACAGTCTTGTCTTATTTTTTTAGTAAAACTTTACCTTTTAAATATAGTGGTGGAACAAAATATATAATCTACCATGATATCTTTAACTCCTATTGAACTGTGTTCCTGTTTTCCCCTCCAATTGTCTCCTTTAGTTGGCTGCAGGAGATTAGAATACACTAAATTGGTAAACAGAATAAAACACTGGCATCCATATTGTTAGGGAAAGACAAAAATAAATCTCCCCATTATAGGGCCCAGTCCTGCAAACTTGTATATGAGCAATTTTACACACATGAACAGTCCAATTATGTTCACTGGGGCTACTCACATTTGTAAAGATACTCAGGGCTTGCCTACATGGTGGATTAGTGTGTGGCAAGCTAGGGTGTAAATCTACAGCATACCAGTTTGCACTAACTCACTGTGTAGACCATGCTACAGCAAGCTGAAAGTTTTGGAGTGTGCTTTGGTGTACTGTTCTTTGAAGCTCACCATGTAAACAATCCCTCACATGCATAGGCGTTTGTAGGACTAGGACCTTAAAGGAGGAAGATGATATAGCTACAATAAAAGAGCTGGGAGACATTCTCGTACTCTGAGAGTTACATCTGAAACAAACACACATCCTCCCAAATACTTAGTCATAAACATGCTGATGACTGAATGTTCTTATAAACAGGAATAGCTTATCGTCGTTTCATGCTAGCTTCTGTTCCTTCCCTTCCACTTCACATTAGGCACTAAAAGTCTGGAGTATGGTGCACCATGCAAGTAGGCAACATCTCTGACACATCGGTGTTCATATGTGAAAAATGTCTGGAGACAAGACAATAATGAAAACCGTGCAAAGGCAGAGGTATGCAGATGAGGTCCTCGAATGAATAGGTGTGTCCTATTTCTGAGAAATAGGACCATGGAACAGACAGGAGGATATTTTTTTCTGTGTGTATTTTTAACCATGCTAGAGCATTTGATATTAGGGATAATTTTATCTACTAAAGCCTATAGTTAGTTCAGAAAGGGAGGAAAAATAGTGTTGTGATTAAATTATTGGAATGAGACCTAGGTGAGATGGTTTCTATTCTCATTTTTGCCATAGTTTCCCAATGTGATCTTGGGCAAGTCACTTCTGTGCCTGGATCCTCTAACTGTACAATGGAGGTGATAGTGAATTCCTAATATCCAGGATGTTGGGGAAGTAAATGCATTAATATATCCACTCAGTTGTATCAATAATCAAGGAATAAGACAGCCCTGGAGTCACTATGTTAAATTAGTCAATAGCCATGTTATGGTGAGTTCTTGCTCACAACAGAGAAGGCTTAAAGGTATATTGCCATGTCCTCTATGTATTATATGAACAGAAGGTTTAGTCATTGTACTGTCAGCTTGGCACCTTTTTACCAGCACTAATTTCATTTTAAAATAAAAAAGTAAAATAAAATTGGAACAAGTCCACAGATAACCTTCAAAGTCAGAAGTGGAATATCTAAATGATTCTGGATGCACAGGCAGCCAAAAAAGGGCAGAGCCCCTTCAAAGTCATGACGTAATGTATTGTAATGCAGATTACATTGATTTGCTACAAGTTACTGACAGCTAACAGGAAACTTTTATTGATTCTCTACAGTACCTATGGAATAAAAAGCCCACTGCCTGAGAAGCAAGTTTTGTTTTCATGCAAAAGACTCAGGGAGAGGAAAAGGGAACTAATGTTCTGATATTTATAAGGCAAGAAGCAGTTTTTATAAGATTAACATTATTTATCCAGCAAATCACTTAATTGTATGATTAACTTTAAAGCATGTAAGTAGTGCCATTGCTTACATGCTTACAGTTAAACTTTTGCTTAAGTACTTTGCTGGATGAGGGCTTTAATGTGATTCATTTATTGCATAGATTACAGTGGTTCTCAAACTTTTTTACTGGTGACCCCTTTCAGATAGCAAGCCTTTGAGTGCAACACACCCCTCCCCCCAATAAATTAAAAATACTTTTCAAATATATATTTAGCACCATTATAAATGCTGGAGGCGAAGTGGGGTTTGCGGTGGAGGTTGACAGCTCGCAACCCCCTATTTAATAACCTCACAACCCCCTGAGGAGTCCCAATCTACAGTTTGAGAACCCCTAGCATAGAAGCAATTTCTATGCCCAGTGCATTGCTCAAATAACTAGGCTATACATTAGGGTGAGCTACAGGGGCTAGATGGGTAGCAGTGGTCTCCTCACAAGCTATTGAGTAGAGTCACTTCAGCACTGCTTCTACAGCCATAAGGTTTCAGTAACCCATGTAGCTCCTGTCCTGCTCCCATCTGGAGAAGGAAATGTCCTGTGGATCCATGACTCCATAGTTCCACTATGGCTTCCTTTCCATATCCCAAACCCCAACTCTTGCTGAGGTGCAGGTTTGTGCTTTCTGGTATACAAGGGATGCTGCTCCCCAGTGTAGAGACCAGCAATACAGTATTGCAAACCCCAAATGTTCAAAAATCATGAGTCAGGCTCACTAGAAATCATGATTGGCTTTAAAATCCTGAGATAATGTAAAAATAATAGATTTGGTGGGTTTTTTATTTTCCTTCTACTTTTTGAGCCTTTAGGGGGTGCTGGGGTCTCATTTTGAATCTTTCTCATAACCACAAGGGCTAGAAACTTACTTTTTCTTTAAAAACAAAGGCTGAAATCATTACATGTCCACTTGATTCCAGGAGCTGGGGCTTTAAGGAAAACAATTATCATGAGACTCATGATAAAATCATGAGATTTGGCAATACTGAGTCTACCACATCCATCACAGAGCAAAACTGTATCAACTCACTGTGCTCAGGAGAGAAAGAAGCATTGGATTTATCCCCAAATAATGAAACATTTTAAACAAAGAGCAAGTGGTGACCTGCCATATAATGTCACCTGCTGCTGTGATCCTCCACTATGTTGTAGAAGACTTATCTTACAGGTGGAGGACAAGATTAGACAATCGTCTATAATACATACTGTAAGGGCCAAAGCTACAACCACAAAACCATAAAAGAAACAATTTCATAATTCAAAACTCAGTTTTATTTATAAAGAATGATTGCCACCCATAAAAGAATAATTTTAGTAGGCAAATAAGTGTGTGTACATACAGTGTCTCCATTTATAGAGGTTCAGTTTCTTGCAGGCTCTTCCAGAGTCAGTGGAATAATTTTAGCTTGCAGTTCAATTCAGTATGGCTATGGCATTCAGGGAACAATACTTACAAGGACCAGTTCAGGTCCCAGTCTGAAGAAATGCCCATGCAATTTGTACACAACGAAGTTGCTGGCCCATACAAACTGCAGTGCACACCCACAAGCTCTGATTTCCATGTATCTACATGCATTTGGGGTTATGCACACACTGCAGTTTGTGTACAAGAACACATTCTCAAAAATCTGGTGCTATGTAGAGAATAAATTGAATTAGATACAGTCCAGTATTTATCACTTCATCTTGCCATCACACCATCATAGCCGTTTTATTTTTAACTCCAAATCTTTAGTATTTCTCTCAGCTTCTAAGTCCTTTGCACCCAAGGACTGACTTGTACTGTACAAGTTACCTATAACTAATTCCTGTGGGTATGTGAAAGAGTCACCAGTATAGGCTCTCCACAGGTATCCCACATTCTAGTGCTACTACCTGGAGGGAAAAAAAATACAAGGAAATGATGATAGGAGAAGTTATACATTCTAGTCTGATGCTTCAGCAAACAAGTGTAAGGATGAAAAGAAAAAGGGGCAAAGTAGAAAACTAACCCATCCTTCCTTGAAAATCTTCCTGTGAACTCCTGGTGGGGTTTTGAAATTGCTCTTGTCACAAATATCTGTCATAAAAATCGTTGCTACAGTACTTCTGATGGCTTTGTTTCTTGTGGCAAGAACCTTCCTAAGTCAGATGAAAACATTAGCACCGTGGGAAGGCCCTTTTGCTTTCCAGTCTCTGATCCTGAGGCAGAAAGTATAGCTTTGCCAAGACTGTAATTGCTGCTGCAGATTTAAGGTGGTCACTTTCTAGCATTATTCCAAGGTAGTTTTATTGAAACTTGAGATATCATTATTAACTGTCATGCAAGCCTCCGTACCGAGAATGAAGAATGAGTGACATTCCTAAAGCTAAACATGAAGACCTGTCACTGGAAGGAGGCCATAGTTCTCAACATTCAAGGTATCACAACTTCACATAGTGATGAGTGGGATATACTGTCCCTGTGGCTGTTAAGTTCATAGTGTCATCATAATCAAGAGATGCCAGATTCCTGATTGGTTAATGATAAGCTGAAATGTAGGGTATAGCATTAATTTGTTGATATTGGTGAAACGGCTCATTTTTCTACCCAATGTAGCAGCTGGCAGAAGGAATGATGATGATTGCAGACTACATACAACTAGCAAGCGTACAGTGAGGTAAAGTTAAGAAACAAGAGGAAGTGCTCTGCTTTTGGCAATTCACTGCAATTTGAGGTTCAATTGCAGCTCTGGTATGCATACCTCTGCTAACTTTACCTACACTAGCATTGCTTTTGCAGTGGCTGTGCTGTCATGGACTTCAGCACAGGCTGTTCCAGCATGCTGGAGACCTGTTTGTGTTGCCAGCCCATACTGAAGCCCATGCCCACCATATTGATGCTGTTATTTTAGCAACAGGAGCATGGGTAAAGCTAATGCTGGTATGTCTACCAGAGCTGCAAGCATACCTCGGATTGCAGGGTAGGCACACCCAGACATCATGGTCTCATAGATGTCAATAGTACGTTTACCATTAATATCAGTGGAACCAGGGTCTGTCCTTAGGGAATTAATTTTCTGAGGGCTTGTGTCAACATACCGGTGGATCTAGGCTGTGGCGATTGATCCACTGGGGGTCGAATTAGCAGGTCTAGTGAAGACCCAATAAATCGACCGCTAATCACTCTCTGGTTGACTCCGGTACTCCACTGGAACGAGAAGCATAAGGTAAGCCAGCGTGGTGTAGGCACCACAATAAGTTGACCTAAGGTATGTCAACTCCAGCTACTTTATGCATAACTTAAGTTGACTTAACCCCGTAGTGTAGACCTGTTGGATTCTGCAATCCTTATCCTCATTGAGGAATAGGTTCTCGTATCAAGTATATTCTTTGGAAAAATTTGGAAAGAAATTAATATTTTTCAGGGTGGGTTTTCCCCCCCCCTTCAAATATTTTGATGTGTGGGGGGGAATCCTTTGGGTTTCAAAAACCACAAACAACTGAATTCCCTCAAATTTTTCATTTTTTTTTCAAACATTTCAAAAAAATGAAATTTTTTGTTTAAACAAAAGCCATTTCTTTATTTAAAAAAAAAGAGAGAAAAAAATCAACCAAAATTTTGACCAGCTCTAGTCCCAGCACAGACTGTGCAAGTGTTTAAAAGCTATGTTGTCAGGTCCTTAAGACTTAGAAAGCTCTGTTGCTCGGGTGGCAGATAGATAACTTCACTGTACAATTTATCATCCTGCATATCCCCCTCCCCCCCCCCAAAAAAACCCAGTCTCTGAAAAAGACTAAGAGCTCAATCTTGGACCACTTTTAACCGGAGTTATCCCATTGACTTTCACATAAGTAAGATTGGATCCTATAAGATCAAGATTATTTATAGTCATTATTTATAGCCAAAACCGGGGAGATATCTGGTTTTCTTTTCTTTTGTTGCCTAAAATACTAATTCTTTACTTTCAATTATTCTGTTTAGCTTAATTTAATTAAGCTTCTATCTACTGTATTCCCTCTTTTCCCCCGTCCCTCCACCCATAGTACCTGTTGCCATGATAGGCAGTGCTCTGAGCACCAGCTGGTTAGCCATTGTCAAGATGTTTCATAAGGAGAACCTTGCTGTTTCAAGCTTAGCTCCTAGTCATGCAAGTTCCTCGGCACAGAGAAGCCCCACTGAAGTCAATAGAGTTAGCACCGAGGACTTGTAGGATCAGACCCATAATTGGGATTGTAGTAGGCTGTGGCTTGGGGCGGGGAGGGATTGTAGCATAGTTGCAGCATGCAGGTCTGTGGGCTGGGGAGTCACACAAGCTGTTTGCTTTGGCTTTGAGCAAGTGACGAGTGTTTTGTGCTAAGTGCAGACCATATTTTTTCTTTTGAAAATGGTGTTAGAGAGAGGAAAGCCAAATAGCTGAGCTTACAAGAGTTACACAGAGATCCTTAAGAGCTGATAACAAGGTTTGACAGTCATGTTGTAATTCTTAACAATAGTATTTGAGACCTGCCAATGGCTTACCTGCTTTTGCCTTACTGCTTCTCTGGACAGTTAGGAGGAATTTGCTTTTCAGATATACCAGGCTGGTAACCAATTTTAACAAAAAGGGGCATTGCTCACAGGAGAAAATGCAAAGCAATGTGTCGTATTATATTTAGCCACATAATATATTTGATTTTACAAAAGAGTGGAAATAGCAAGTATTTATTCAGTGTCATTGCATTTTATTCTTTTGCTAGATCACCCAATAAACCTCAATAAGTTAGTGTTAACACGGTGCAATAACACTGAATTAATACTTGCTATTTCTGCTCTTTGTACAATCAAATATATGGCTAAATAGGTAGTAAGAAGCACATGATCAAGTGGCAGGGTGAAATGGTTTTGACAGTGTGAATTTGGCATGATCCCGTTCCTCATAAGTGGCAAAGCCACAAGTGATTTGTACAGGTGTGCTAATAAAAACTCTGCACTGCAACAAGATATCACACAGTCTGCACAGCACAGAAAACCTATTTTATAGATGCCGTAGAGAGGTTTATAAAAGTGATATTGGGACGTATTCTTGTATTTCCAAGCCCTTTTCTGGACGATTGCAAGCCTAACTTGAGTACTGGGTCTCACTGGGGAATGGAATAAAGCTACTGTTTCTAACCTATGAGAGAATGTGGTGTGTGGGATTTTGTTTTGTTTGGGGTTTTTTTTTGTATTACTTGTATTATTGTAGCAACTAGGAGATGCTCAGCCATGGAACATGACCCCTTAACATGGCTTTGATGATATGCACAAAATCAGAGTAGATGATCATTGTGGTCTCTTCTGGCCATAAAATCTATGCCTCTGTTAATCTAGACCTGAATGCAAACACATGCACAGTGTCAGAGAAAAAACAAATGTAGCTTGGCTGCAGATGGTAGCCAGCCTCATGCTGCCTTAGGCTCAGCCTGTGTCACATGCCCTCAGAGCTCTTTGCATTTGCAGAGTTTCAGGAAAGGTGTCCACTCACATTCAAAACTGGCAACAGAAGGCGTCCTTTGAATAGCCGACCATTAAAGGACCTAGTCTAATGAATAACTTTTATCCAGTGTTTTCTTGGGTGATGGGGATTAGCCTTCCAATGAGATGTAATAAGTTTTGGTGAGCAATGGCACTTAATTAAGGAACTATTTTATGTTAGCATGAAGTTACTGCTGCTATATCTTGGAGCAGAGAGATCATTGGAATTGCCCAGTACCATATCAGTGCTATCATGTGAAAAATGTATACGGCTGACTGCCTCACAACCCCTCTTTCCACTACACTATTTTGTTGGGACCCATCTTAAAGTGCTGGTACCCAGAATAGCTGAAACAGCCACTTACAAACAGGGCAATGTTTCCTTCCTGGATCCCCAAGTGGACTCCACTCCCACCAATCAAAAAAAAAAATTACATGGCTAGGCTGGGCAAGATTCAGGCTTGGACATTAAACATATCACAGCTTATAATGTCTGATACCTGTGTGCTTTCTCCCATGTGGCCCCTCACCTCTGGGACAAGCTCCCTGTATGCATCTGCAAAACTAACTCCCTATCCTCCTTCAAAACCCTCCTTAAAACTCTCCTTTGCAGCTTCAAAAACACTGACAACAGTTAGGCTGCTGATGTGCTCAGACCACGGCCTATCATGCTGACCATATTGTCTGATTGTTTCCTTGTTCTCCCCCATCTGTCTGCTGTCTCTTGTCTTATACAGGAAGTTCTTTGTGCAGAGATTGTTAGCAGGATATAAATCTCTGCTGAAACTTTCCCCCCAAGCCAGCTTTTGCTTGAGGTTTCCTGCAGGGCCTCAGTGTCTCTACCACTAGTTCTATCTGAGCAGAAGGTTACGCCCACTCCTCAAATCTCACTGGAGTTAATATATCCCAGGCATACCATGGAGAGTAGGATGCGTGGTGGGGTACCCACCCAGCTAACCAAATAGTCTGGCAAGAAAGGGTCATTGAGGCAGAAAAGAGGTGCCTCAGAATTTACACATCTGACTCTGACACATAATCATGCAGCTCCTGTTCCAACCCTTAGTGCATAATAGTGGCAGTGGAATGTCTGCACTACAGCCCTGTGGCTTCTCTGGAGGGCCAGAGAGTGGATTCATTATTCCCTAACTCCATAAAGCTCCCCAGGAAAGGTTGGGGTGTAGAAGTACAGGCTTAGACAGGACCACGTGGATAATCTAGTCCAACCCCTTGCTGTAAGTCTATTTATTGTAGAATAATGGCATCCTCTCCAATGAAAGTGTGACTATTGTTTAGGGTTCTGGATAGTTCCTCCCTTTACTGAAATGTAACAGGAGGAAGAAAAGGTGTCATGCCAAGACAGGCTGATACAAAAATGCTATATAAATGAGCCATTCTCTATAGCTTGGAGGTGCTTACCAGGAAGAACATGAGTTTATGTATTTCAATAGTAAGACTTTTTTGTTGCTCTATATGAGAATTCCAGCTGCGGGTAGTGTTGTGATGACATTCGATAGGTAATCCGCCATTTTCCATTCTTGTTGGTCAGATGAATGAAATATAAGATTGCAAAGTCTGTTTGAATTACAAATGCCCGTGGCCTCAACTGGCTCTTTAAATGTCATATAACTTCATCGGCTGTACCCTTCACCGACAGTGGTTCCCACATCTGTAGTCAAGTGAAGGGAGAGCCTTCAATGGAATACAGGGTTCTGAAAATGCTTATTTGTGGATCATTATCCCTGTAATGCACCTGCATTCTCAATGCTCAGGGAAAGAGAAGAGAGGAAAGAAGGTTAGGATGATGACTCTTCAGTCCTAACTCAGGCAGTAGTCTGATTTCAAAGGGAACTTTGCCCAGGGAGATTACATAGGAGACGGTTATATGTCCTTTTCTTGCTTCAGTATCAAGTCTTGTTCTAAGCCCAGCACTGGCATGAAGACGAGAAGTATAGAGTGGCTATCGCTATGAACACTTGAACTGCAGAAGGCTTGAACGTGGATTCCGGGTCTTTAAACACTGCACTCGTGACGGATAAAGAAGGAGGAACATTGTTAACCATCTTTCCACTGAATTCAATAAGCATTGAATCAGGGCAATAAGGAGGAAAAAAAGAAAAGTCAGTTGAGAATTGAAAAGGCATAACTGACATAAAACTGATCAAGATGGGGAAAAGGACAGGAAAAAAGTATATATTTACTTTTTATTTAGGACCAAATCCTGATCTCCTTGAAGTTGATGATAAAATTTCCATTGACTTAATTGAGAAGTGGACTTGTCCCCCAGCACTATCCCCAAATTTATTTGATCATACTATGAGCAAATGTCCCACATATAGTTGTTTATACAATTATTCTGATCACAACGTCAGTCACACAGAACATTGCATAGAGCTATATCCAGATGGCAGCATTGCAGTAGATGAAAATATCCTAGTGCAGTTTCTGTTGACTTCTGTGGCATTTTAACCCATAAAATAATTACCTTAAAAGACATCACAGGCTCAGAATATTAAATAACTAAATCCTTCCCTAACTTTAGTTACCATTCAGTGGTAAATGTATTGCCAATCTGGCTACAACATCTGCACAAGGAAATGCCTTGTTAAAGAAAAATGATACTTGTCTCTTGAGAAGCTTAAACGGAAATTAATATCTGCAAGAAATCTTGGCGCATTTTGAGAAGTTATCTCTATGTGGCTAGTAATACTGTTTCTGTTTTGTTTTAAGTTCAGAAAGAAAAGGTATTGTTGAAAGACACATTTCACTATACAAATCAGCATTGCTCCACAAAGAGACATGGGAATGGTGATGCTTTGACACAATTACCTTTGATTTTTGTTCCTGTGAAGTTTAAATTTATGCTAATCAGAGTTATTCCCAGCAAAACAGATCTGATATGGACTGTAGAGGAACACAGATCATGATGCGTCAAGAATTCTCCAGTACCTGCCCACAGGTTGACGTTAAATAAAAGATACGCCTGATAACTCAAAATCCTTTCCCCAGCATACGTTCAAGGGATACTTTTCTCACTGGAGGAATATAAAGTCTCTCTGCAAAATGTGTCCTGGAGAAATTATTTATTGGTCTCGTGGGAATACTCCAAATGAGATGACTTGCAAATAACCACATATGGTGCCCAAATACTGATAAGGAGATTAAAAATGTCAAGCATACAAATGTGTAACAGGGAACGCTGGATTGCCCATACCCACTTGCTCCCTGCTGTGTCCCTGTTCATTGGAAATAATCTTCTTTGGCAAAAAAAAAAAATTCCTATTATAGACCACTGTGAGCAGCTATTTCCCACTGTTTAGCAGAGATGGCATCTCTCATCCTGCCATTTTCAGCATGCTGTTTTGGAAATTAAAGACTTTGCTGATCATAAACCTGAGGAAACCACACAGATCTTCATATCCAAATTTTGATATTTTTTCCCTAATAAAACACTTAAATGAATATTATTCCTAGTGTCATCCATGCCAGCAAGTCAGATGGATCAATCTTGTCAGTTCAACAGAAATTTATTTATAGTCTGTTTATATATTTTAATTTACAAGATATTTCTGATTTGTTGAGATCAATGTTGTAACATAAATGGTATGAGTTTCATATAACTGTACACAGTTTAATGCCTAATGGGTGGAGTCATTATCACAAGTTTGCTGGCACATAAATTATGGGTCCATCCATTATGGATTATGCAACTGGACTTTTTTGGAAAGTTCAAGTACTGTTTAAATTGTTACCCGTAAAACACTAAGGGCCTGGTCCAAAACCCACTGAAGATAATGAAAAGTCTCCTATTGATTCCAGTGGGCTTATGAGTGTCTATACATAACATGTTCCAGTTTTAAAATCCAAATTTTTAAACCACATCACATAGCAACAGTTATTAACTCAACTCAATGTTGATTTAAAGAACTGAATAAGAGGATATCTGGCTGAGTACACCTTAGAGTATTTACAACCTTTTTTTCCCTTTGACTTTGATAAAGGATATACTTTAGTAAGGCTTTGTCTCATGTGACTTTTCATAAGCAAACTAGAGAGATATAACCTAGATTAACTTACTATAAGGTGGATGTACAACTGGTTGGAAAACCATACTCAATGGTTATTGGAAGGGCATACCAAATGGGATCCTGCAGAGATCTGTCCTGGGTCCAATTCTATTCAATATCTTCATAAATGATATGAATAATTGCATAGAGAGTACACTTTTAGAAAGTGTGCAGGTTGTGTTACAAGCACTTTGGAGGACAGGATTAGAATTCAAAATGATCTTGACAAACTGGAGAAATGCTCTGAAAGAAACAGGCTGAAATTCAATAATGACCAATGTAAGATACTATTGGTCACTCGATTACAGACCTAAAAGTGGCAATTCAACAAAAAAAACTTCAAAAACAGACTCCAATGAGAGACTGCTGAATTGGAATTAATTTGAAAACTGGATAAAATTAATTTAGGCTTGAATAAAGACTGGGAGTGGATGTGTCATTACACAAAGTAAAACTATTTCCCCATGTTTATTCCCCCACCCCGCACCGTTCCTCACGTGTTCTTGTCAACTGCTGGAAATGGCCCACCTTGATTATCACTACACAAGGTTCCCTCCCCATCCCCCTCTCCTGCCGGTAATAGCTCACCTTACCTGATTACTCTTGTTACAGTGTGTATGGTAACACCCATTGTTTCATGTTCTCTATGTATATAAATCTCCCCACTGTATTTTCCACTGCATGCATCCGATGAAGTCAGCTGTAGCTCATGAAAGCTTATGATCAAATAAATTTGTTAGTCTCTAAGGTGCCACAAGTACTCCTTTTCTTTTTACACTTAGGAAGGAATAATCAATTGTACAAATACAAAATGGGAAATGATTGCCTAGGGTGAAATACTGCAGAAAAGTATCTGGGGGTTATAGTGGATCACAAACTAAACATCAGTCAACCATGTGATACTGGTACAAAAAAGGGAACATTCTAAATGTGTTAGCAGGAGTGTGAGAAGCAAGACCCAAGAAGTACTTTTTCCACTCTACTCAGCCCTGATAAGGCCTCAGCTGGAATTGAATGTCCAGTTCTGGGCCCCACACTTCAGGAAAGATGTGAACAAATTGGAGAAAATTTGGAGGAGAGCAATAAATATGATTAAAGGTCTGACCTATGAGGAAAGATTGAAAAAAAACTGGGTGTGTTTAGTCTAGAGAAGACTGAAGAGGGACATAACAGTCTTCAAGTATGAAAAGCTTGTTTTACAGAGATGGATGATAAAATGTTCTCTTTACCTACTGAGGACAGGACAAGAAGCAATGGGCTTACATTGCAGAAAGGGAGACTTAGGTTAAAACTTCCTAACTGTCAGGATAGTTAAGCACTGGAACAAATTACCTAGGCAGGTTGTAGACGCTCCATCATTGAAGGTTTTTAGGAACAGGTTAACACATGCAGGGAACTGGACTAGATGACCTGCTGAGATCCTTTCCATTTGTACATTTCTATGATTTCTATATATCCAGCTGCTTACCGTCAAATCTGCTAAGTGTTCTTGGATTTCAAGATCTAGAATCCTATACTTACTATTTTATTTATTATATTATAAGGGATAAGTGGATCACTTGAGAGCATGCTGCTTTTGCTTTTTATTACTGAAATGTGATGCCTATTGCTACTATTATTTTGATGCTAGACCATGGACAAGGAAATACTCAGCAATGCTTAAAAAAAATTGAGCCTAATATTCTGCTCTCAAGGCAGCTAGCTGAGAAACAGGCCCCTCTGGTTTTTATTTACTCCAGCAGGAGGTATTGCATTTGATTTATCAAGGCAATGTCAACTTGCTTAGAAAAAGCTCAGGGAGTCATGACTAGGGTACAATGGTTGTAATGGATACAGCATTTGAAAACTTTGCTTTCAAATTGTAAGAAGCTGAGAGGAAAATTTAAGAAATAAAGATAACAATCAATGGTGCAAACTGAGATTCCAACTCGCAATACCAGAAGCTGTTAGCTGCTGAGATATTGAATTGATGATCTGGAAATAACCTAAGATTAGGAAATATTAGGTTGGTGGGGCTCCTGAAGCCTTGGAGCCAAGATATTCTCTTTTCAGTGAATTATAAAAGGTGCCAGGAATGGTTCTCTACTTCTTCAACAATGTACTGTACTGTACATTCTGATTCATATCACACCCATGAGAAGGTCATTGAGAGACCTTATGCAACTCTTGTTCTAAAAAACAAAGATTTCAAATAATAATACTTTGGTTTTTATTGCACGTTGCAGCTGTAGGGCTTAAGAGCATTAATACATTTGAGCTTCACTGTACCCTGGGAGGTCATTATTTTCCCTCTTTTACAGGTGGGAAACTGAGTCACCATCATTGCATCACAGATGAGAAATTTGGGCTCATAATTGACTGAAAAGACGTGACTAGTCAGTAAAGTTCTATTGTTTACCTCCTCAGAGGTGAACAAGAATGAGGCCTAGAACAAGGTTAACCAATCAGATTACATATACGAATTAACTCTCCTGTTTCACTGAACTTCTCCAAACTATTATTCATCTTTCAGCTAATCATATACTGAATGAAATGAAAATTTCAGCTTCGCAGCTGGCTCATCAAAAATGAATAACAGATTTTAGGGATCTTCTAACTTTGTTTAAAGGGACAAAATATTGTACTTTTGTCTACAATGGATAGATTTCACTGAAGAAGACATTCAGAATATACATAGCGTCACAAAATTTGTGGCCAGAGTCACCAGGCAGCACTGTTATACATAGTCTTCCAGTTCAATCTTGGGAAGACACGCTGTGATGTTGTTTCTTGTTATGCAACATTCTGTATACAGGTTTTGGGAGAGAGAACTGCGTGAGCAGCTGAAGAGTTTGCTGTCTGCCTTGGTCTCTGATTAGAGTTAATTCTTGAGGCAGAGTTGCTGTCTGGGAACCAGGCATTGGTGATGTTCTGAGATTCCTGAAATAAGGAATTGTCCTCCATGGTGCTTGTGACCACATCTGTTCCAAGACTGGTGCATATGTATAAATAAAGCAAGTTACATTTAGAGTGCATCACTGATTTCTCCTCCACTGGGAAGTTGACCTCAAACTCCTGACATCTGCTAACAGTGTGGCAACACTATTGTCAGGAGAAGGGGCAATTAGATACTGATTTAATTTGTTGAGTGTCAAGATTTATTGTTGGTAATTTTATTTCGTGTCTCACAAATTTGGCTTGATATCCACTATAGCATATTTAGCATGAGACTGAAAAGTAGGGGTCTGGAATATACCTTGTTTTTCCTGCTAGGTTAAGGTTAAAGAGTGGAGTCCAGACTTACAATATACCACTATTTTCCACATGGATGTTGCAGCTATTCTAGATAAAAACATTATTGCCACTGTGTTGGATGGGTTTTATATGATGATATAAATATGTCAATTAGTATTTCAATTAGCATCTGTGACTAATCCTTTTCTGATGCTGTCCCTACCTAAAAATCCAATAAAAATAAAGGGCCTGATTTTCATTTACACTAAAGTCCTATTACATCGTTCAGGCATTAGTTATACCCACTGTAACTACTTCTAGAACGGTGTATAGGGGCCTTTGTAGAAATGAAAATCAAACCCAAATATTTTTAAATGACATTTGTGTATGTTAGTACAACTTATGTCTACATGTTCAGATTACATCATTTTCATACTATGTTAACATCAGTGTTACATTTTTTCCCCAGACCTATCTTATGCAAAGTGTAGGAAAAAGGTATCATTTTTTTCTCATTTTGCATTATTATCTTTATGCCAGTAGAGGGCACAAATTGTTAAATCCCATTATTAATGTACCTCGGATGTGATGCCAAAAGCAAGTAGCTTTATAAAAATGGATCAGGAAAAAAAATCCATCATTCGTAATGAGCATTTCATGGAGTTTGACTGTATTATCAGTGAGTCGCTAATACCAAGAAAGGTTATTTGAATAATTTTACATTTCTGAACTGGTTGGGAGTTATTAGGGAGTTCACTACTATAAAGGAATATTTTGGGCTCTGGGATTAAAGTAAAGAAAGATTACAATAAAGAAATGGTAATAGCAACAATTAGAATAAGACCAATCACATTATGATTATAAAGCTATGAACATGCTTTGGCTGTTTTTAAATACTAAGTATTAGAATTTTTTTAAATGTATTTAAAATTATCTATAGCTGTATAGTACCCCTGTAAAGGGAAACTGATGCTAGTCTAATTTCTCACTGTGTTACTCCAGTTTGATCCCAGTGTACTGAGCCAGTGGTGAGACAGACCCACCGGACTTAAAATTGACAAATAAAATAGCAGTGTGGAATTTTATTAGTAGTGTATATTATGATGTTGTTTCTATGCTGTTTACTTTTGCTAAGTCTATAAAGAACACCACATTCAACTGATTAATGATTTAATTGCAGTTGTAAAGGAACAAAGTAATTAACACAAAGAGAAGAATATAAAGTAGCATGGGGTTTTAATGAAATATAGTAAGTACACCAAGAGTTTGTTTTCTGGCCAACGTCTATAAACTTTTGAACATAGTTATGTGTGAGATTTCAGTGACTAGAAAACCTACTAATAGATTTAATCTAACTCTCAAACTGGAGACACTGTGTCTTAGCCAGCACAGTGCTTGCAAAAAGCCTAATGAAATTATTGAACAATGCATAAAACTGACAGCCCCAGATAGGGCCAACCTTGGTGGTAAGGTCATAAGAGGGATCAAAACAGCTAAAAGTATCAAGACTTTGCCAAATCATACTAAACAAGGATTAGGCCAAATCATTCTGCATTGTAGCAGGAATAGTACCAAGGGATCGTTGGCTTGGCAGTGGGCTTAGAATAGATAAGGAAAAAATACAGAAAGCGAGTGAGTAATGCATGGATTAGAGAATAGCTGGTTCTGGTAGATTTTAAGACTGTGCAAACTTTTGAAACTAATTTTTGGTTCACAACTTTGTGAACCTTTCTCCCCTGCATGTTCCTCACCTCTGGCAAAGAGGAGTAAAGTAGGGGAGAAAGAGAGATTTTTCTGGCTACTGTAGTTACTTTTTAAACTTTGCCAAGTGCCCTGCATAACTAGGAGCAGAGTAAGCCTCTTCATGGAGCTGGCGTCCAGAAAAAAACGGAATTTTCAACCTCTACTTTCTAACCCAGCTCATCACAACTTCCCCAAATCCCCCTGAAATTCCACATGCTATATCTCATCTCGAGGTAGAGGAGGTACCCTTTCTCCCTTCCCAGAAGGTAAGTTTGGAAATATAAGAAAAGGCAGTTTGAGTGCTTTATGCCTCTCCAGCAGCATACAGCTGATACAACTGTCTTAAACAGGTACCTGAGAATTCTTTAATATGGAGAATTATCTGGTGGTATAGGGTTGACATGACAGTTTCTATGCAACCTCCTTACAGCCCCTAATATAGGGGTCACAGCTGGGAAAAGGAAAGGAGTGGCCAGCCAAACTACTGTATCCAGTCTGTCGTTGGCTGCTGAAATGGCCCTTTACCATGGTTGGGGGGCCATTACCAACCAGTGTAATTGAGAGGAGCCCACAGGCTACACTAGTTTGTGCCTGACCCTCGGCCGGCACCTGATGGCCCCATGATCTTGGAGAATATTTACACCATTTTTTAACGGTTAACAAGCTTTTTCAATCTCAATGTCTATGGTCATTAAATAATTATTGTCTAATTTCCCCCTCTATTTGCATAATTTCCAGCAGCTGTGAAAAATTATATAGATATGGGGTGGAAGGATAAAGCCTATCATTTTGTGCAAGTATGACCCCTTAAATTGATATAAATTGAAAAAATCCTTTAAAATAAATATCAATATTGCCTGTTATATATAAAACAAATTTTGCCAAGCCTAATTATTTTATACGGCTAAGTAATTATGGTGATGTGTAAATGTTTGTAAATGTGACTTTCCATGACTGGCATGGATTCTGGCATAAGTTTTACACCAAATACATAGTGCAGGAAGCAGGACATTGTACCAAATGAGTGGGTGGATGATGGAAGGTATTCATTAATCAGGAATACCTTGAAATCTATGAGATCTTTCCATTAACTTCATCAACTTTTGATCATGACCCAATGGCCTAAATTTCCAAAGAAACAATAAGATGGAAGGCAAATTTTATGGCCTGACAGCAGTAGGAGAAAAATAAACCAGTCTAAAAGGGAGCATTTAAGTTTGCTCATTCTCCACGGAAGAAGTGGAAGTTAATGTGCTTTTAAAAACCATTTGTAGAGAGTACTACAGTGAATTGGAATTGGAAGAGTGGTTTGTAATTGGATTGTGTTGACCATTTAAATGTAACAAGGAAAGTGACACTAAGTTTAAAACAGATATTCATGAATGCTGGTCAGAGTTCAGGGTGCAATTTCCAGTTGGAAACTCAGTTTGCAGAATTGGGTATGTCCTCTGTAGGGAACATGTATTATCTTTTGAGATTTTTCTTGGATAATGTTTGTTTTAAGTCTTATATTAATTCCCTTGTTTTTTAAGGTGTGTGTTTGTTTGTTGGTGGTGGTGGTGGTGGAGGTGGTGGTGGTAGTAACTTCCTCACAGGTAATTTTTATTTTAATTTCCTAGGTATTTTTTTTTAATTACTGTATTTGTAATAATTTAGCTCCTGATGCACAGCACGAAAACTGCCCTCACTCTAGGATGCAATGATGTTTGACACATAGGTCATTAATAACCCACCTTCCTTATTATCTCGGTTGAATTAGTGTCTGGATTTCCCTGATGTTGCCTATAAACTCCTTTTGCACCAATGAGGCAATTTGTATCGGTTATTACTGGCACAGATTTGTTTTTCTTTTAACTGTATAATTTTCAGCATTATTAAAGCCTGATTCAGAAAAGCCTACCTAATCAGGACAGACTAAAGTATATATTTCTATAGGGATGAATTTAAGTACAGGCTTAAACATTTTCCTGAATTGGGCGTCCTGGTTCCCCCCTCTTGCATCATTTATTTCTAGATTATAGGCCAGAATGGATCATTGTGATCATCTACTCCAGGGATTGGCAACCTTCGGCACACTTCCCACAGCCCCCACTGGCCTGAGACGGTGAATCGTGGCCAGTGGGAGCTGCGATCGGCCGAACCTGCGATAAACAAACTGGCCCGGCCTGCCAGCGGCTTTCCCTGACGGGCTGCGTGCCAAAGGTTGCCAATCCCTGATCTGCTCTGACCTCCTGCATAACAGGCCACAGAACTTCCCTGAATTGATTCTTGCTTGAACTAGAGCATATCTTCAAAAACATCCAATCTTGATTTAAATTACTTCCAATGGTTAATTTAACCTGAGAATTTCTCTGGCACCCATCTAATTTGGGATTAATGCTGTTTTTCATTTCAGGTGCCCATTGCTCAGCAATATTTATACTCAGCATTGTCTGAGTATCATATGTATATGGATGAAACAAAGTTTAGATTTAACTGTTTTATGCCTTTTGTTTCAACCTCTTTGGAACAGCTGAGGTATTTAATAATGACCTTCTTGATGTTACTACCTGGATTTTCTAATGTTAAGAACTCTACCACATTGCTGTAGCACCATTCAGTGGTTGCATGAGAATAAAGGTGCTGTTTAATATGCATCAGTAGTGATTAATTGCTTGATTGGCTGAATTGATGAAGAAATCTCCCCAATGCTTATATCCCCCAGTGACTGCATTGGTTTTGATAAATCACCTGCATGTGATTGATAGTTCTCAACTCACTCTCAAGTCTACCTTTTAATATTTAGCATTTCACATGGAAAGAAGCATTGCACAGGTGCAGAAATACTTATAAAAATAAGGTTCCTGGTAAATGCTTTTTAGTATAATGAAGAGTCAGTGAATATACAAGCATGGTAAGCAATTTTCCCTCTAATTTTTGACAGGCTGTGTGGGCAAAAAATTTCTTCTGTGCAAATTTTTGTGCATGCGGTGTTTCGCCGTGTGCACGGGGTTTAGGATCTGTGTGCACGCACACATGCGCACAGCTTAGAGGGAACAGTGGTGGTAAGAACAACCACGCTGAATACAATCACCTAATGACATCGATCATACTCAAGAGTGTGTTGCTTTTTAAGAATAATTCTTCACCGATCAGAATTTACTGACCACCAATCTTTACCTGCAATGGCTGTCCACAGCTTTCCTTTCCTGCTTTCCAGCCCTGCACAATAAGCCCTGCAGAAGAATATTTTAGAAAGATATATAGTCTGAGTCCTTATGCCTTCTTAAAAGAAATGGTGAGGGAAGACGAATACTACATAAAGCAGAAGTTTCTCTTACTAACATATGGTATCGCCTCTCTCCTTTTAGAACTTCAGTATATCCCTGTGCCATTGTCAATACCAACTGCTCTAACAATATGGGCTGCATTTTTGCAGAAATGGAGCCATTAATCCAGAAAAAGTCCTGTATTCAGTAAACAGTTGGATTATTTAACTGTTACTCCACTAGCACAAGAGAAGAATAAAAGAAAAATGGAATTTTGTAATAAAACCTGTTTTACTAGATTAGAAAAAAATCATATGCTCTTTCCTCTAGCTTTTAAGGTTGTTGTAAAATGTCTGTCCCTTCCACAGGCTTGCCAGTCAGCCCTAGATACTAAGTTTGTTTCTGCTCAAGGTGGCCAATTAAGAGCAAATGCTAAGAACTGATTCCTGCATTTTCATAGATAAGACGATTGCAGGTAGAAACTCTGGTATGTAGGAAATGGATCATATTTTAATGCGTAATATCTGCTGATCTGATTAACCCCACATGTTATAAAAATGAGTGTTTGCTAATGTACAAATAAAAATACACAAGACACCTAAAACTTTAGTGTGGTTCTCTTTCAGTCACTTATTCTTGATAACAAATGCTATCCTCCTCTTCTCTCTCCCATAGTTCCCCGATTGCTTTTAAATTTCCATCTAACTACACATTAAATCATCCCACCATTTTAATTTTCTCTCTCCATGAGTTCAAGATATTGTATATCAGTTTGCAATCACTCAGCACTTAACCTTCCTATTACCATTTTCTTTCTCTGCCATGCTCTGCAGTACAACTGCACGTCATTCACACCCTTTCATTATTTTCATATTAGTCATCCTGGTCTGATCCAGGCCCTTTCTACATTTGGACCAATTTGCACCAATATAACTGATAGTTATTACTTTTGCGCAAACCCCTAATGGGGGGATGCTACACGAGGGCAAGGCAGGGCTTATACTGGTGCAGTTTAATTCAGTACCATAATGAATTTCCTTATCCTACTGTATTGGCCTTTCATTAGCCTTCCCCTCTTACTTCCGCACCCCTGTTACAATCACCGGTTCAGATGACCCACTGGTTGCAATGATGGAAGCACTAGCGGAGACAACGGCATAGGATTTTTCAAAAGGCCTCACCCAAGGTGGGATTTTCAAAAGTGCTCAGCGATGGATGGCCTAATTCTCCTGTCACTGAAGTTAGTGGTAACGTCATCAAGATGTGTACATTCAACATTCCAATCTTCTTTCCATCGGCCACTGAAGACACTGATGACAATATGCTCTAGTAATACTTGGTTTTGATAGAGAATACATAGTCTCTACTTTCTGCATGCTGTTGTAAATACCAGCTGGGTAAGGCTTTGCAAAAATGGGCATCGCTGTGATTTAAGGAGATGAAAATTTCTTAAAAATTAGAAGACTTCTACATGTTCGATACAACACGAAAAACAAACAAAAAACCCAAGACAGAGAGTGCAAGACTTTCAAACAACATTGTATTTGGAGCCATTGATTTAACCGCAACCAGAGCCTTGTGTATTTTGTTGGTAACTTAGCATGCGTATATAGTAGCCCTTTCCATCCACCGGTCTCAAAGAGCTTTACAAAAAGTGTTACCACCCACCATCTCGCAGATGGGGAAACTGAGGCATTGAGCAGTAGAATCCCACATTTTCAAAAGTGGCCTTTAGTCTCCACATGGAATGCCAGATGTTGAGCAACTCAGAAGTAAAGGCAATAAATTTTTCTCTCTGAAGCATCAGCCACTGTCAGTCTAGTGGTCCAGGATCCTCTCACAGAGTTTCTGTTTCCATTTTTGCCAATGGATTATATATGATTTTTGTTGGGGGAAAATTAGGTTTGGGCACTAGGAGGGGGAATTAATTAATCAGTGCTTCTGTCAATGGAGGAGAGATTGGCATATGAGAGGGGGAATATGGAAATGGCAACTGGAAAAAAGGTTGTGAGCAATTTTCATGTGGGGAATCGTGGCAGCTGTGAACTTTTGTCGCTCAGATATTTTGTCACTGGAAGTGCAGTGTACCCCTGAAGACTGAATAGGTTTTGTGAAAAGTGGATGATAGGAGTAGGTAGCAGGAATCCCTAATTCCAGTGGCTGAGTGCATGGGGCAGTGCATGTTCTACTGGTGGTGTTACAGCCTACAGGCTGCAAATCTTGGGAGCATGGTGGGAGGAGAATCACATGAAATCAGGAGAGCAAGCCATAATGTGTGTGTGTGTGTGTGTGTGTGTGTGTGTGTGTGTGTGTGTGTGTGTGTGTGTGTGTGTGTGAGAGAGAGAAATGGAGTCTACAAACCCCATAATGAACATAGAAAGTGGTGAGGGGGGAGAGAAGAGTCTCTCCGTTTACAAGCACACAGCTGATGCGAAACTCCGTGCTGGCGCACCAATCAAGGGGCAGAAAAGCCGAGAGAGCCGCGGCAGCAGGCTGCCTCCAAGAAAACAGGAGACATCAGAGAGACGAAAGCCCAAAAGTGAGGGCGACAGGCGGAAGGGAAGTGAGGGGCCAGGAACGACCGATGAGAGCAGAAGGAAGGGCAGTCAGGAGAACTGAGGCCCCTTGAGAAGTCCACCCCAAGAGGCGGTGACAGGACAAGTGTCATTAAGGAATGCTTTTGTTCAATATACGTTAATCTATGGCAATAATGGATGTTAGGGGGAGTTTTTTTTTTAAAGTTGGTCTCACTAAGCAGACATTTGGGAGGTTCTTGGCTGAGCTATTAAATGCTGACACACCTATACCCGTCAACTTTCACCTTGCACTCAGGCTGGCTTTCCTTGTAAATCGAAGCTAATTTTTGTTGCCTGTTTACTTTATGGGTGGGATAATTAGAAAGCAACACTAGTCTGCATGTCTGCATATACAAGTTCTGAGATGTTTCAGAGTAGCAGCCGTGTTAGTCTGTATTCGCAAAAAGAAAAGGAGTACTTGTGGCACCTTAGAGACTAACAAATTTATTGGAGCATAAGCTTTCGTGAGCTACAGCTCACTTCATCGGATGCAAGTTCTGAGATGTGTCTAAAGTGACTCTTGAATGACTGGTGGAAATGAAAAATTCATTAGGATGCAAGGAGTGTAGGACATTCAATTATGTTATCGTTATTATTAAACATTTAAATTAATGGTAGCATTTAGAACGCCCAGACCGTAGAAAGGCACCATGGAGTTAGGTGCTGTACAAACACACATGAAAACATACTATTCAGCCTCTAAGTGTTCACAGTCTCTGAAGTGGTTACTTTCAACAATAGGTAGTTGTCTTGGGGGGAGGGATAGCTCAGTGGTTTGAGCATTGGCCTGCTAAACCCAGCATTGTGAGTTCAATGCTTAAGAGGCCCATTTAGGAATGTGGGGCAAAAATTTGGGGATTGGTCCTGCTTCGAGCAGGGGGTTGGATTAGATGCCCTCCTGTCCCATCTAAGCCTGATATTCTATGATTTTCTTCCCTCTGCATCAGTATTGAATCAAAGCTCTAGTGTTACATTAATGGACACTGTGATGTTACCTGAAGGTGCTGGTTTTTTCTCTAAACTGTAATACCCAGGCCTGACCACCTGTGGCTATTACAAGATCTCACGGGACTTTGTGCAAGTATAAGAGAGCTAACGCCAGCAAGTAGGCCAAAACTCCAAACTAGGTAAACATATTGTGCCCAGGGAAAATTTAGCCTGACGTTGTATGTGTGTGTGTATGTATATATATATAAAGTAAGTCTTCCCTTCCCCTCCTCTATGTGATCATTATGTTGTAGTGTGTGGGGGACCAGCAGTGTGGGGGACCATGCAGCCAGTGTGTGGGCCCATAGACTGTTCAGTGATCACGGGGTGCCTCAAGGTGCTGGTAAGAAAACTGTTTAACGCTGTGCCTGGTTCCAGTGGGCTGTGGCTAACAAGACCCTCATAGTGCTCTGCCCTGGCCCTCTGGCAGGGAAAGCTCAGCTCTTAAAGCCACAGTCACCACAGGGTGAAAAGCATTATAGAAAAGTGATTACTGTTAGTTGTATAACACCCTCCCATGCATCCGATGAAGTGAGCGGTAGCTCACGAAAGCTTATGCTCTAATAAATTTGTTAGTCTCTAAAGTGCCACAAGTCCTCTTTTTCTTTTTGCGAATGCAGACTAAGACGGCTGCTACTCCGCAACCCTCCCATAGGATTTCTAATGGAAAAGGCGGCTCAGCCTTAATTACAGGCACCATTGCTATAAAAGCATCATCAGCCCGAGCCCCATTCCATAAAACCTCCATCCAGCTCCTACAGGGAGGTGACACACACGAACGTGATTTTGTTTTCTTCCCCCCCGGGGCGACAGCCCAGAGCTTCGATGGACTTTTTATTTAATCCTTGAGGAGTCCCCGGTTTTTGTAACGATCGAGCTTCCCCTCGGCTCGGAGTCTAGGAGCGGAGAGTCCAGACGCCAGCCCAACAAGGCCAATCTCCTTCTGGCACCCGCAGCCCTTCCCTTCTTGCTCCTGTCCACACGGCACCCCGTTGGCGAGCGCCGTGGGTTCGCTATTGCGCCGCTAAATGCTAGCAACGCTTCCCTCGCGCCGCTGCCGCCGCCCTTGCAAGCGCCTCGAATCCCTCCCAGCGCTCATCCGCTTTTGCCAGAACACGCAAAGCGAACGAGGTTTCATTTATTTATTTATTTATTATCTTGCAGGAGGCAGAGTCTCGTTATTGCCCCCGCCCCTCCAAATGTGCAGCCAGGGGCTCAAAGGCATTAACCCTCTTTCTATGTGAAAACAGCGGTGCGCTTCTTTTCAAGTCTCTTCTCCCTGCCGAAGGAATACAGGGGCACGGCTGCTGGGGGGGGGGGGGGCAACCGGGGTAAGGAAAGACCGTTCTGGACTGCGGGGGGGGGGGGACAGAATGATTGGTACCCCGGAGGGAGGGGCAGGCACCCCCCCCCCCGGTGGAGCACCGGATGGTCCCGCTCTCCCTGTTTACAAGGCGGAAGCGGCGGGGTGCTCACGTGGCCACAGCGCGAGCCCGGAAGGGTGATTTCCGTAGAGAGCAAAGCAAGGGGCTCGGAGGCAATGGCGTGGCTTTAAAAACAAGCAATCGGGGGGGGGGGGGGTGCCCTCCGGCAGCGGCGGTTGCTGATGATCAAACGAACGGGCAGCAAAAGCAACGGCTTCCTTTCTCTGCCCCCCCCCATCTCTGCCCCCACCCACGCCGCACCGGGAGAGCAAGCAGCGCGAAAAGACGCAGAGGGCGGAGACGCCCGCAGCTCAGCCAGCCTGCGACGGGAAATACCCGGGGGGCGAGCTCGTGAAAGGCGCGGGCAAGATTTTGAGCAGTTCCTGCCACCCGAAGCCCGCCCCGCGCCCAGTTCTCCCCAATCCGCCGAAGTATCTTCATTGGAGGGCCCTTTGCACACCCCCTTCAAGCGGGGGGGGGGGGGCGGCAGCTGCCGTTTCCAGGTTCCTTCACCCCCCCCCCCAGGGATCCATCCTCTGCCGACCAGGCGGCTGCAGCAGCGGGGCGTTTGCCCGGCTTCTCCCCGGACCCCTCGCCGCCGTGTGGGCGGTGCACCGGGGGGCCTACGCCGAGCCTGCCTCCCCTCGCAGGGGGGGGCCCCCGAAGCTCCGGCGGGCGGGGGCTGCTCGCCGGGGGCGGGGTCGGTGCGGGTTGGAGGCGCCCTCGCCCCGCCCCGCGCGGTGACTGAAGGGCGGCGCTCGGGGCTCCGGCGGGCGCCGCAGGATTACACGCCGCTGCTCCCCGGGACCCGCCGAGGTAGGTGGGGGCTCGCTGGGGGACAGCGCCGGGCCGGGCCGGGGCGCAAACTTCGGGATCCCAAAGTTGGGCTGGAGCCGGCCCATGCCCCGGGGCGCTCGCTTCGCCCTGGCCAAGCAAGTTCCCCCGCCTGCTTCTCTGGCCGCCTGGTGCGGCGGCGGCGCCCCCCCCGCTTTGCAGCCGCTCCTTGAGCCGCTTCTGCCGGGCTCGCCGCAGCCGGGGGCTCGTCTCTTCTGTCTCCCGCGTGGGGCAGCGCGCAGGCTCGGCTGGGCAGGACCGAAACCCGCACCTTCCTGCGGGCAGAGCCCCCCCCCCCCGTATTTATTTTTGTTTGTCCCCCCCCCCCCCTCCGCCAAACTCGAGCCTCAGCGGGGGAAGCTCTCCCCGGCGCTGTATCAATGCCGCCTGGGGGTGCTCCCGTCTTCTCATCTTCTTCCCTCCTCCCCTGGTGTTCATATCTTTACAGATGTTAAAAGGAAAGGAGGACTTGTGGCACCTTGGAGACTAACAAATTTATTAGAGCATAAGCTCTGTATGCAAATGCATCCGATGAAGTGAGCTGTAGCTCACGAAAGCTTATGCTCTAATAACATTTGTTAGTCTCTTAAGGTGCCACAAGTCCTCCTGTTCTTTTTTGCGGATACAGACTAACCCGGCTGCTACTCGGAAACCTTTCAAAATGTTAAGTTCCTGCGTTGCTATGGTTAAAGCAGAGCTGTAAGGAGAACAGGGATTGCTGAGCTTGGGGTGTAAGCAACGGCAAATGAAGTTTTGACACAGCTACAGCTTTGTGAGCGTTAAAAGCATGAGGAGGAGAAGTTTGTAACGATCCACAGAAATACTTTCAAGGGTAAGAATGAGATCAGAAAATCTGACAGGTGCAGTGAGTAAATTAATCACAGTAAAATAGATTTATAAAGAATTAAGTGGGAGACCGGTGCACCAGAGCCCTGGCTGTGTCATCCCAACAGAGATCAGTGTCACACATGGATTAAAACTCTGATTTGGATAGAGATTATAATTAGTAAAAAGAAAAGGAGGACTTGTGGCACCTTAGGGAGTAACCAATTGATTTGAACATAAGCTTTTGTGAGCTATAGCTCACTTAATCAGATGCATTCATCCAATGAAGTGAGCTGTAGCTCATGAAAGCTTATGCTCAAATAAATTGATTAGTCTCTAAGGTGCCACAAGTCCTCCTTTTCTTTTTGCGGATACAGACTAACACGGCTACTATTTGGAAACCTGTCATTATAATTAGTATTAACCAGTAATTCATAGGCTCTATGTTGTTTAGAGGTTTTATTTTTTCAATGACCTTTTGAAAGGACCATGAACCTTTATTTAAAAAATACTCTGGAGTTATTTTTCCACTGTGCCAAGCTAAACACATTACTGAAAACTAAATAATTACTTTTTTTTTTTTTTTTTTTTACAAAATATGATGCTGTATATGATTTTGTATTCAAAATCGGATGCATCCGATGAATGCTTATGAAAGCATTATGCTCAAATAAATTTGTTAGTCTCTAAGGTGCCACAAGTACTCCTTTTCTTTTTGCGAATACAGACTAACACGGCTGCTACTCTGAAACCTGTCCTAGGTTGTACGGTCATCTTCTTTAGCAACAGTGAACTGTGAAACATAATGCTGCTGTTCTGGCTGAACTGGTCTTTGTTAGTTTCACTAAACAAATGTCTTTTCTTTTACTTCTGCATGCACTACAGCAAAGAGGTTTTTCATGTTGTTTTTCTTTCTTTAGAAGTTGTGTGTTTGGAATGTTTACAAATTATATTTGCTACAGCACCAACCTACTCCTGCAGGGATACAAACAAGGGGTAATATTTTCAAAACTGCCTGTCTGATTTAGGAGCCTAACTTTCAATGAGTCTTAGGCTCTTTGGTGCCTAAATCATTTTTGAAAATGTGATTGTAAAGCCCCAGTTCTGCAAAGTCTTTAGCAAATGCTTAATATTAATTATTATTGTGACAGCCCCATTCAAAAATACAATAGCATACATTTATAGAAAAACTTCAAATGTTTATTTGCATTTAATTGCGCTAAAGTTTCTGTTTTGTTTACAACTCATTCTTGTACGTAATTTCAGTGTATTCAGTTACTAAAGTTAAATTTCTCCTATTTTATTAAAAGATCTGCTCAGTCGTGTTCTGAAGTGCAAAGCATTGTTTCAATTCTTATAGTGAATGCTTAAAATCCACTAACAATTGAAGGGCCTCAATGTGTGAGTTGCTTTACCCCACTGTCTTTCTCGTCAATGGGAGATGAGGGTGTTTGGCATTAGAGCTAGTCCAACATTTTCAAAATTCCAATGAAACTTTTTGCAAAATGTCTGTGAAATCTTCCACACAACATTCCTTTGTTTTTTGATCAACTTATAGAATGGCTGAAAATTTTCAAAAATTTTAAATATCAGTGATTTTAATCCGGTTCTACTTAGCATCCGAGGAATATATATGGCACCTCTCAGTATCAGGTGTTAAATACACAATATTGTTCAGTAGAGTCTCATTAATTATTTATTGGATCAAACTTGAACAAATACACTTTCTTCTCCTCATACAAACTTGCTCGTTTATTTCTATCACGGGGTTGCAAATTTTTTTTTTTTAAAGACCTCCACCTTCAAACATGGAGAATCATAGGACTCACCCATGTTGCCTAAACAACTTGCAAGATATTACAGTAATTTTACACAACATTTTAGCAGTTAGAGACAGAAGACTTTGATTCATCTAGTCCATTTCTCTTCCCATGCAGAGTTGTTCTCCACCATAAACTTTTAAAGCATTTGATTCAGTTTACTGTAGTTTGGCTGTTCTTTGCAGTTGTGGACTTGCTGCAGTGGTGATGCGGGCAAAGGCTTTTTGAGCTCTCTGCAGTTGAAATTTAGATTCGGATTCATCTACAACAGCTTGAGCCAGTGGTGAAGTCCCAAGAGATCTGTGTTGTGTGCTCACCACTGCTGCTCGTGGTCCAGACCCCCAACTCAGGGCTTGTCTACACAGAGCAGCAATGTGCATTATGGGGTAGGGGTATTATTTCTGAAGGGCACTCAAATGTTGCCCATTAATTGGTCTGTGCAGACCTTGTTCGTGCGCACAAAAAGTTCCCTAGTGCACTTTAATGTAGTACTGAAACAATACTACATTTAAGCACACTAGGAAACCTTCAGTGCGCACCAGCAATTTCTGTATAGACCAATTAATGTGCAACATGTTAGTGCATTTTAGAAATCACCCTCCCGCATAGGGCATGTTATCCCGCCATGTAAACAAGACCTTAGTTTCAGTTTCCACCTTATTAGACCATCTGTGATATTAGCAAGACCTATAGATATACTGACCTGCATGTAATCTGTTTGAGACTTGTCCTACTACCAATGACAGAGGTGGTACCAAATGCACTGTATTCAACATATGCTGTTTCACTCAATGTGGAGTGTCCTGGTTGAAGCTTTGTAGATAGTTGAAGTTATATAGGAACTCAGAAAAACATCAGGAACTTGAAGAGATCAAGTAGTCAAATGAATTGGAAACTTGTTACAAGAGAAATGTAATCTTCGGCTCAAATTATGTGCCAAGTTTCAGGCCAGAGTGATTTGATTTCTAACTTTTTTTTTTTTATAGACAAGTAGAAACAACAAATAAGGGTTTATAATGGAACTGCTGACAGAATTTTATAGCATTGCAAATGGTGTTGCTACTCTGCATGCAAACATTGCTAGAAAGTTATTTATTATGCAAGAAGCTTTGTTGCAAAGGAGTTTGGGACAGATACTTTTAAAAGGCACTTTTGAAGGAAATATTTAATAGATACGTATAATTCTTATTGAAGAAATAATATTGAATTGAGAACCTATTTAAGGGGACCAATTCTTTTTGCATCTGTGTATTTGAGGGCAGAATTGGGGTTTAGATGAATTACACTGATTCTGTAATGGTTCTGTTCAAAGCTATTAGGAGATACAAATATTTATAATTTATTGACTAGTGCATTCACTGTGGGCTAAAACTAGATATGCAGAGTTCATAACCTGGGACAAACTTTATTTTAGCCAAATGATTTTTAAGTGGCATTTTAATAGGAGTAACAAAGAAAAGCACTTCTTGTTTTTAGATGAATTTGTGCATTCCTATAACTGAGAAACACTTTGATGTGGAGCGTAATGTAGCATCTGATTAGTATAAGAGTCTATTTTTAAAAATATGGTGTCATAATAATACCTAGCTTTTCTATAGTGCTTTTCATCAGTGTATCTCAAAGCACTTTCCAATCTTTAAATGTCATATCTCTGAAAATTCTCCTTGAAGTCAATGTAAATGTAAGGGCTGCAGACGTTAGCCTAAAGATTTTTACTATATTGGATGTGAATGTGTGTTGGCAGCTCCAGTTAATGGGTTAACTGGATCTCTGACCTCTCCTGGTCTCTGAGTGTGTTCCCCTCTGGTACTGCGCCTCTAGTTTTCACCTTTCTTTTTGGGGTGAAATCGCATGATTTTCCCATTGTCAGACTAGCCCTGGGCTGCATTCCACTGTGATTACCTCAGCAGGCTTGACTTCTCTTCAGTGCTTGTGCATCTGTTCCCTCAAAGAGCAAGGACAGTGGTAATCAGTGACCAGACAGCCTTCTTAAAGCAAAATATTATTTATTTAGAACGAAACATAGAGAAAGCAGATCTTAAAACAACAAACCAATCTGTGCGCCTAACTGCCTCTTCCTAAGGCTTACTCTCTAGGTCTAGGTCTTCAGACACCTATTGCAGAGTCTCTTGGTGTGTCGGTGTGTCCCTCTAGACAGCTCCTGACAGATGACCCCCATCGTCTTCTCCTGAGAGGGCTTTTTAATTGTTTAGTGTCCAGCCCAAAGGGACACAGCTATTTAGCCAGTCTGGAAGTATGCCCTTGCTTGTAATTGCTCCCCAGTGTTTGTTGGGAGGTTTGCTTATCTTTATCTATTGTGTATCAGGTCATGTTGCTCTGCTGCAGTGCTAATATGGACTGAAAGCTCTAGCATTACAGCTGCAGTGGCTCAGTTAGTCCTCTCAGTTCAATCCCACAAAGTAGGTTGTTTGAATAACTGCTTGTTTGCAGAAATAATGCAACCCAATGGGTTTTATCAGTGTGACATGAATGTAACGTAGACTTGCAGGTATTAGAAACATTAAACTCCAATTTGCACATAAAAACGTTGCTATTCTAAAAAAAAAAAAATAAAAGGGAAGTGATGAGATTACCACTATTCTTGTTGTGTGTGAGGAACCTATAAATGTAGGGGGAAAGGGGAAGAGGTAGAGTCATTGGTTATCAAAAGAGAGTGTGGCAAATGGGTGGAGAAAGCTCCTCATTGGATATCAGGAAGGGAAGTGAGTGGAGTTGTGGATTCATTAGGAGATTGGGCTTGGTTTATTAGGCACTTCTGGAAGGTGGGAAGTCTAGTATCTGGTTTTATATAATGCTAGTTTGATTGTCCACATTTTTCCAGTGTTCCCAGTGCTATACTATATACTAGGTGGTGATTTCTTATTCAAACACTAGTAAGGGTGGAATCTGCTAATTGATATTGCAAATGGATGACTCCAGATTGCATGATTGTATCTGATTCAATGTGCCTAAAGTTAAAAGAAGAAATAGTAAATAGTTTAATGAGTGGAATGATGTAATGAAAATAGATAACTCTTCTAATGTAATTCTTTTGTTGAGAGTTTTTAAATAGTAAGATAGAACAGATCCATTTTCATTTCAAAACGTGTAGAAAACCTGTTTCTTGGGATTCTTCAAGACTTAATGTACTATTGCAGGAATCAGTCTACTGAAATGGAAAAGCAGAATAGGGGTTTTTATGAGTCTGTAACTGAAGTGTGTTCAGTGCCACCAGTATTGCCATCAAAACATACATATAATTTAAGTCCCTCTCCCAGACCTTCTAACAGATCTTCAATATTAAGTTCACTCAAGAACAGTCTCCTTCAAATGAGACAGAGGGAAAAAAAAGGTCAATTGGTGATTAGGCACTTAAAAGCAATTAAAAGGCCAAAACTTGAACTTGATAAGATTGAAATGATCTTTATGCCAGCACCAATGCCTTCATTTGATCATAAAATGTCCAGTCAAAGAAATTATTCAAGCACATCGCACGGGATATACTTTTGGGGTCAGATTTACACTCTCACATCCTGTAACAGGTGCTGTAAGTGAATAGAGGGAAAAGTTAAATGAATCATCACTGATGTTAATGCAACACATTTTACTGAACATAAGAAAGGACCAAATAATAGCTACGGGCATCCACACGGGGGGAAATCTAATAGTATGGATTCTGTGTGCCAAAAGAAAAATGCAGACTGTTGTGTCTAAACCATCCAAATCCTGACAAAATATTGACAAGGAAGACATTTTGTAGACATGATGACAAATGATAAGAGAACTCTCCAATTCCAGTCATCTTAAATTTATGATGTATGGATATGCAGCAGGTGACTTAATCCTGAGTACCAAGGAATACCTAACACAGCCCTAAGGCAAGCTGCAGGTCTTCCAGGATTCTTTTGCATGCACCAACTACTTCGTGGTTAGTTGATTGGAAAAAGGAAGAATAATATCCCAACTTCTCAATGCCACTTCATGGAACTCTTAGGTAGATTGCTTTTTTTAATCCGGAGAATATGAATATGTTGAAATTTGCACTGGGAAGGAGAAGAATTTAGAACATAGCACAAAACTTGCACAACAAGGGCTTCCTGCTAGAGCTACTACAATGTTTTTGGAAGGACTTGACAGATTACAGGCTGACATGACTTTCGCAGTCTCTGTGGAACTGTAGGTTGATCTAATTAATGACAGTGGACTGGAACCACACAGGGATAACCTTTTTTAAATAGCAAGCCAATTCGGAGCATTTATGCAGCCTTTCTGTTACTTACCCAACATGACTGATCCCAAATAAGAAGCTCATAGGTTGAGCTTAGAACAGGTAGAAGAATTAGAAATGTGGTTATCTTAATTTTTTTTAACATTCAGGAATAAAGATCTAGATTTCTAAAAAATCTAAAGCTGAAAAAATTTGTAGTACCATTTAGTGTTTTAAGCTATGTACTGTATCTTTAAAAAAACTGATGCCCTCGTCTAAAGGAATGCAGGTTACATAAAAAGAAATTTTCTTCCTACAGACAATGCATAAGGCTACTGCTCTTTAAACTATGTGTTTAAAAATAAATTACTGACTGATCACATAGTTGTTGTATTGTGCATTGTATCCACTCTAGTAATTATTATTCCTACCTCTTAACATTTAGAATAAACCAGAGACCGTTCCGAATTGTAGTCTGAATTTTCAAGAAGAATTCACCTTATGTACAACTGGATAATGGTTGATGATGATCCACACACATAATTCAGTGGGTTTATGGAATGTGAGTGGCAAAAAATGACTTCCAGCCACAAGGCTATGTGTCCCCAGTGTCTGGTATCTTCATGCTTCACAATCAGAGGAATAACTTGCTATGTGAACCCAAGAAAACAGGACATTGCAACATGGGATTCAAAAGATCCATGAGTGTATGTGGTTTTACGGGTCTTCCCCTCTCCTTCTTGTGGAAAACTTCAACTTTATGATGAAAAAAAAATAAAATAATTAAGTTTGGAAATGATGCCTTATGCCTCCCATTCTTCTTCATGAGCCAGGCTCGTTGGCTGGCTTATATCGCTCAGGATGATCAGGGACTCCCTTGATGCACCACAGCGGCCCAGCAAGCGGGAGAAAACCAATCTGCTCTGGTGACTCTACTATTTGGATTAGGAGCTGACCACCTGACTCCTTCCTGTCAGCACCTATTGCCTTCATACAGAAGCTTTCTTCCCCCATTGGGGCACTTAATGCTGCCTGCTGTTCCTATCTGAGCCTTTCCCCTACCTAAAAAGAAAAGGAGTACTTGTGGCACCTTAGAGACTAACAAATTTATTAGAGCATAAGCTTTCGTGAGCTACAGCTCACTTCATCGGATGCATTTGGTGGAAAAAACAGAGGAGAGATTTATATACACACACACACACATCCCTACAAACACACATACAGCCTTTCAAAACTGCCTTTCCCTTTTCCCCCCACAGGCTGCCTTTGCCTTTCTTCACTTCTCCTGCACCAAATGTTTGTCATTTATTTTAGGAAGACACATACAATGTACGGTTTAAATGCGGGATGACAGGGACACAAACAAGTGGAGGCCCCAACTAAGTGGCTCTTCATTTGAGTCAGGTATTTTGGAACTTGCCATGATGTGTTGGAACTTGCTGTGATGTGTTAGAACCTATTAGCATGAACTCTTGTTTTCACACCTGGATGACATGTTGTGCACTTAACTTCCAGTATACTTCTGTAGAAAGCATTCAGCATGTAATTCTTGTTTTGTTTCTTTTAGGAACTAACAGGAAGGTAATGCAGCTAGACTGATGCAGCTCCAAAATAGTTAAAGTTCAGTAGGTAATTGATCCAAAATTGAAGAAGGATTTACTAGAAAACTTACTGAAATTGCACAGGAATTTTTATGATGTCAAAAATCCACGTTTCCTACAGAGGGAACCATTATAAGCTTCTGAGTAAATAATGCAGATCTGTTAGAATGAGTATATGTTCCAAAATATGCATTTATTCACAACTCCTCTGTAGCCTCTGTGTTCTTAAAAAGAAAAGGAGTACTTGTGGCACCTTAGAGACTAACAAATTTATTAGAGCATAAGCTTTCGTGAGCTACAGCTCACTTCATCGGATGCATTTGGTGGAAAAAACAGAGGAGAGATTTATATACACACACACACAGAGAACATGAAACAATGGGTTTATCATACACACTGTAAGGAGAGTGATCACTTAAGATAAGCCATCACCAACAGCAGGGGGGGGGAAGGAGGAAAACCTTTCATGGTGACAAGCAGGTAGGCTAATTCCAGCAGTTAACAAGAATATCAGAGGAACAGTGGGGGGTGGGGTGGGAGGGAGAAATACCATGGGGAAATAGTTTTACTTTGTGTAATGACTCATCCATTCCCAGTCTCTATTCAAGCCTAAGTTAATTGTATCCAGTTTGCAAATTAATTCCAATTCAGCAGTCTCTCCTTGGAGTCTGTTTTTGAAGCTTTTTTGTTGAAGTATAGCCACTCTTAGGTCTGTGATCGAGTGACCAGAGAGATTGAAGTGTTCTCCAACTGGTTTTTGAATGTTATAATTCTTGACGTCTGATTTGTGTCCATTCATTCTTTTACGTAGAGACTGTCCAGTTTGGCCAATGTACATGGCAGAGGGGCATTGCTGGCACATGATGGCATATATCACATTGGTAGATGCGCAGGTGAACGAGCCTCTGATAGTGTGGCTGATGTGATTAGGCCCTATGATGGTATCCCCTGAATAGATATGTGGACAGAGTTGGCAACGGGCTTTGTTGCAAGGATAGGTTCCTGGGTTAGTGGTTCTGTTGTGTGGTGTGTGGTTGCTGGTGAGTATTTGCTTCAGATTGGGGGGGCTGTCTGTAAGCAAGGACTGGTCTGTCTCCCAAGATCTGAGAGAGCGATGGCTCGTCCTTCAGGATAGGTTGTAGATCCTTGATGATGCGTTGGAGGGGTTTTAGTTTACTACAGGACAGGCCCAACAAAGAAAACAACAGAACGCCACTAGCCATCACCTTCAGCCCCCAACTAAAACCCCTCCAACGCATCATCAAGGATCTACAACCTATCCTGAAGGACGAGCCATCGCTCTCTCAGATCTTGGGAGACAGACCAGTCCTTGCTTACAGACAGCCCCCCAATCTGAAGCAAATACTCACCAGCAACCACACACCACACAACAGAACCACTAACCCAGGAACCTATCCTTGCAACAAAGCCCGTTGCCAACTCTGTCCACATATCTATTCAGGGGATACCATCATAGGGCCTAATCACATCAGCCACACTATCAGAGGCTCGTTCACCTGCGCATCTACCAATGTGATATACGCCATCATGTGCCAGCAATGCCCCTCTGCCATGTACATTGGCCAAACTGGACAGTCTCTACGTAAAAGAATGAATGGACACAAATCAGACGTCAAGAATTATAACATTCAAAAACCAGTTGGAGAACACTTCAATCTCTCTGGTCACTCGATCACAGACCTAAGAGTGGCTATACTTCAACAAAAAAGCTTCAAAAACAGACTCCAAGGAGAGACTGCTGAATTGGAATTAATTTGCAAACTGGATACAATTAACTTAGGCTTGAATAGAGACTGGGAATGGATGAGTCATTACACAAAGTAAAACTATATTTCCCCATGTTATTTCTCCCTCCCACCCCACCCCCCACTGTTCCTCTGATATTCTTGTTAACTGCTGGAATTAGCCTACCTGCTTGTCACCATGAAAGGTTTTCCTCCTTCCCCCCCCCTGCTGTTGGTGATGGCTTATCTTAAGTGATCACTCTCCTTACAGTGTGTATGATAAACCCATTGTTTCATGTTCTCTGTGTGTGTGTGTATATAAATCTCTCCTCTGTTTTTTCCACCAAATGCATCCGATGAAGTGAGCTGTAGCTCACGAAAGCTTATGCTCTAATAAATTTGTTAGTCTCTAAGGTGCCACAAGTACTCCTTTTCTTTTTGCGAATACAGACTAACACGGCTGCTACTCTGAAACCTGTGTTCTTAAAAGCTACTACATATTTCTAAATGCATTAGTTGCCCTCCGGTTTCTGAATTTTTAAGTTGTTTTAGAATTTTTATTTATAATTTTGTTTGAGACGATAAACACAAGACAGTAGCCACTGTGTTAACCACAACCTTAAAAAACCCAACGACAATCTGTTTAAATGTGTAGGTTTGTAGCGGAACTTTCCACTCCTATTCTTGGTACACAGTTTGATCTTTCTGCTTCAGTCCAGTCATTCTGGGCCAGTTCTAAATCTGCTGTACATTGGCATATGCCAGTATGAGGCAATGTATTTATATATTAAAGCAGGGATTATTAAACTTCTGCTGCACAACTTACCTTGTATCTACGGCTGTTCCATTAACATGACAGCATATTCTAAGGAATACAAGTGCTGCAACTTGCATCAGTGAAGAGGACCCTTTGCCAATAACTTCACATTTTCTTGCTTTTATTGTCAAGCAATAGCTTTAATAGTAAGGAAGACCCTGGCTGCAGTCCGACCCCTAACGTCTACACTGCAGTTAAACAGCCCCATAACCCAAACCCTTTGAGCCTGAGTCAGCTGACATGGGTCAGCTGTGGGTGTTTAATTGCAGCATAGACATAACCTATAAAGACCAACTGGGACAAAAACTCTGTGAGACTGTGTTTTGTTATTTTGGATTAATCAGAAGAGAGACACTCTAGTGTTGAGGCCTAGAAGGCCGGTATGTACTGGAGGATTCAATAAATTGGACCCCAAGAGAGGATTTGTTAGAGCTATCTTTTGAACAGCAAGAGTTCTTAAAAGGACCCTAAATCAGGGAAAAGCAGAACAGGGCTATGTCAAGGCACCCCTGGCCAGGAGGGGGCGCTTGGAAGTCAGCTACATGATATTACAATAAGCAGAGTAAGAAAAACGCTGCTCCAGAGCTTAATAGAGTTGAATTTAAGGATATTTACTTTGTATATTTTGACATGTGATTTTGACAATTTGTGTTTTAACAACGATAAAGCTTTAATTTTTTGAGTCTCAGGATCTACTGTCGTTAAGTAATTGACCGCCCTATAGTTTCTCGCAACAGTGAAAAGGTAAATTGATAAAAATTGAAAAAAATGCTTAAAATAAACATGGATGTTATCAAAGTTGTATACAAAAATTGAATTCTGCCAAGCTAGTTATACCATATTACAGAAAGTTATACCGTGAGCGGCTCTGAATTACATTAAACCCAAATATATATATTTCTCTTAGCTAGCATGCTATGAGATATAAGGCACTTTGAATGCTCTCAGGTTTCAGAGTAGCAGCCGTGTTAGTCTGTATTTGCAAAAAGAAAAGGAGTACTTAATGCTCTGTTTTTTGTTTCTGTTAAGCTGGAAATGTGCAAACTGTAAGTATACAGGATTAGCTGTGACTATTCAGATCAACACTTATTACTATGAAAAGTGTTCTTACTTTGTGAATTTAGCAATTGGTAAAATTGACAAGATAGTGTGTAATCCTGTTTATTTCTTCTGGCAGTAGGTTTTGCTTTCCTTAATGTGATTCTTAAAGTGACTAATGCTGAAATGACTAATGTAGACTTACATAAATAGGCAGATGAAGTAAGAGTGCTATAAAATATTGGTTCCTGTATACCTTTTTTTTTCTGAAAGAAAGGTTCTCTGTGGTGAACTTCTTTTGATTGTGCACCTTCTTGAAATATAGATAGTGAATGGTGACTAAGAACTTTTTTCTTACACTGCATAGCCTTTACATTTCTCGACTGCAATTTGAGAAGAGTGCTGCATTTTGCGACTACACATTTGTATTTCATAGATTTATAACTTCTTGTCACAGCTTGTAAAACCTTTGTGCAAATGAAGTCTGAATGCCAATATGGTGCCAGTAATTTTCCCGCTATCCCAGTGGGCCAATATGCTGCGTGATGCATTGTAATTTTAACAAGGAGGCTGAGGATAGAATACGATTTTTATACTGTATCTGCATAGCAAGGCAAGAAAAAGAAAAAGTAATGGAATGCCATTTCTGCTTATTCTACTGTAGATCTATTTCCATGTTGCCTTGTGGGCAAGGGAACCCAACTCTCCCCCACCCCCATGAAACCCTCAAAAAGGATAAATTGACTCAAATGGAGGCTTTTCATCCATCTTTTCTGAATATTTTCAAAGATGCCTCATTCAGTTTTCTTATTTGCAGTAGAAAGTAGAAAATTAGGAATTTTTTGAAATCAAAAGCCTGTCTGTTTGATGCAACTTGAGTAAAACATATGCAACTGTTCTTAGGCATTATACAGCACAAGTGGCCTCAGATGTATGCAAGGATCTCCTTTTGAAGTCAATGTGGATCTTTGGGAGAAGTGTGCTTGAAATGTATATTTAAGGCCTGTTCTACACTGGGGGGCAGGGGGGAATCAATCTAAGTTATGCAGCTTCAGCTACCTGAATAACTAGCTTCAATCCATGCAGCAAGTGTCGATTTAGCGGGTCTGGTGAAGACGTGCTAAATCAATGAGAGAGCACTCTCCCATCAATTTGTGTACTTACACTTCTTGGGGAGGCGAAGGGAAGTCGATGGGAAATGCTCTCCTGTCGACTCAGTGCAGTGTAGCCACCGCGGTAACTACATTGACTTCAGTAATGTTATGCAACTTCTGTTATGTGAAGTTAGATCCATTTATTGTAGTAGCGTAGACCAGCCCTTAGTTTGAGATTTTTCTGTATTCTTTATGGAGTCCTGAGCAAGTTTAAATTTGGAAAGATCCTCATTTCAGGTTTGCTTAGCTTCCATCTTTTTGGCTAACATAAATCATTTCAGAACCATGTTGGGTGGCTGCGTGCAGGGATTTCTGTTGAACATAAGCAGTGATTTTCCTCCAATTTCTCCAGGGTTCAAATGTGCTGATAGTGCACCATTGTCAGCCACTTCTGAGCTAGGGATAGTTGGTTAAAAATGAATGTCGTTATTTTTGTAACCCAGTCTTGCTCAGTGTGGCTCTCTGCTTCCTTCTAGTAGCTGTGCCACACTATCTTAAAGCCAGGAGCAAACTCATAAACATTTAACAGAGAAACTTTGTCTTTAAGCATGAGCCTCTGCTGCCTGAGCTAATCTATCCAGACATCCTTGCAGCTGATGACCCGCCCAAGGTCATTGTGTTACATTTTATTTTGTTGATACTGTAGAATTTTATAATTCTATCAAAAAAAAAAAACAAAAAAACCCCACAGGGCGAGATCATGGAACCCTTACTCCTGGACTTTAATGGGATTACTTCTGTGAGTAAATGGTCATCAATGTCGGGGGGTGGGAAGGAAGCTGACTTTCAATGGTCTCGATTGCATCTTGGAGTTTTATTGTGGCTTTTCCCTGTTGGGCTGTCTGTAATCGGATCACATCATGATATAGAATCTTCCATTGTTACCAGAAAAAACCAACACCTCTGAAAATTGTACCTAACTGTAAGAAAATAGGGTTTTTTAAAATGAAAAATGACTTGGGTAGCTTTCTTTTAGAATATCATCTTGGCAGCTAATATCTTTTATAGGTGCGAGAGTGGTGCCTCCTGAGTACTTTGGATATTAGCTGCATTCATCTACTCTCTGTGGTCCCATCTACTGTAAAACTCTAAGGTACTTTAAATAAAGATAGGAATTACAGAAATGGAGAAACTAGAACATATTACAAGGAACAGCTGGTGATCTTTGTTTCCTCTAATGTTGCCAACTGTAGCTCAGCAAAAGGACAAGGCCAGGGCATGCAAGCAGTAGGAAAGTTGTTCCAGGAAGAGCTGAACTTAATTTTGACCTCTGGACTTTATTTTGTCTTCCTGAATGCTCAGGGAGTCGAATAGCAACTGGAGGGGTAATAGAATGCCAACTTCCAAGTCGCATGCTCAGTCTACTCGGCTGGATACGAGAACTTTGGGGAGTTATATTTCTGGTGAAATGGGCCACCCTCTCCTAGACCCTATGTTTCACATCTGAATAATCTCTAGACTATTTTACATATTGTATGGGGAGTCATCTTGTATTATCTCAAAGGCACATCTGTGTAAAGTAACTAAAAACTAGCATTTGCTCTGTCACTATAATCTTGGAAGGGAATTACAACGGAGAAAGTACTGAGTTTGAAATAGATCCTGCAATGGGCAACAGCCAGTGTGCTAAAATGAGGGTACAGATCTCAGACAGATCAGGGCATGGTTTTCCTTCAATTTGGCCTTAAGAATATATTAATTTTAAGAAGTGTGGCTTGAATCGAAGGAAAATATATTTGTGCCAATATAATGGGGAATTTATTCAAGGAGTGTTAAGTTAAAATAAGATAATGACCTTGCCAGCTTTGAAAGATATGGTCTAGGTTACCTACTATGTAAAGTGTGTTTGAGACACCGGTCCTGCCCTTGGATGGTCTAACTTTATCCATCTGGCTCTTTAGGAAATGTTCTTGTCCATGAATTAGCGTTTACCTTTTATGAGTGCTGGCTCCAATTATTTTTCCTTCCCATCTGTCCTAATTTCTGATTGTTTTGATTAAATAGGAAAAGTGTGATTTAAAAAAAAAAATTTGTTGTGCACATAAATGAATGTAATGAACTTACTCCAAGGGGAGTTATGTGACAGGAGTGCATTTTCCACCTGTCTCTCTCCCCCTTAGAAGATCAGATTGTTTGTTTGTAAGTTTTATCTGACTGCTAAGGAATCTTACACTGTCTCTCTCAGGCTATTGCTTAGAAATATATAATACTTGTGCTTTATTTTATTTGGGTTGAAAGTGCCTTAATATTAGTTTACCTATCTGTAATAGGAGGTTAGGGTGCAGACAAGTTTAAGTGGTTTACTTAATGTCACAGAACAAGCCCATAGCAGGGGGGATAGAATTTACATTTCTGACTCCTGGTTCCCTCTTCTAACCAAGCCTTCCCACACCTTTCCCCCAGAGTCAGACTGCCATATATTGGCCTGATTTTCAGAGGTGCTGCACCCATGTAGTGTCCTTAATTTTGGTGGAAGCTGAGGATGTAGAAGACTTTTTTGGAAATGAGGCCCATGCAGGAATAAAGGTAGTCACATTTGGAGTTTCATAAAATGCTGTTAATCTCAGAAGGTTAATGAGCTAAAAACAGTGTGGCCTAGTGATTAGAGCAGAGGAGAGGGAATCAATAGCAAAGTCAGGAATAGAATCCTGGATTCCAGACTTGCTCTTGATGTTTGTTTTTTCCCATCTGTAAATGGAAACACTTGCCTATGTGCAGCTTCATCCTTGGTTTGTAAAGTACTCCAGATCATCAGCATTTTCTAAGTGCAAAATACTGCTATTTCCCTACACCCAACATGTCTCTGCTTGTTACATAATAAAAACAAATAGCACTATAGCTGAAATGGCAAATAATATCTTGTATCTTCTTGGAAAAAATGTTTTAAAAAGAGTAATTCAATCCATCACATTAGCCCCGGTTCTTCTGTTGAAAGGAAAAGCGGCGTAACTATGAGTTCTGGTAACATTTTGGGCTGTAGTTAATGACCACAGATGACACTGACTTCATAAAGTAATTGGAAATGAGGTTTGGAATATGAGTGTTCTTAAATTAAGGGAGCATAACTGATTGAGTGGGAGTACACAAGTAATAATGATTGCAAATGGCACAAGTCATTTTGTCTATGAATGAGTGCACAGAGGATGCTGAGTATTAGTAAATATGAATAATTTATAATAACTTAAGGAGATACCAAGTGTTTCTGTATGATGAAATATGCATCACCCAGTGAATGTATGAATCATCTAATTTTGATTGGTAAGTGATTGTTTTGTGGATTTCTGTTAATACAACAAAACCTGCTCAAGACTGTTGCTAACACAAATATGTATCCTAGTCAGTATGAAGATGATGATAATCAGACTTAAACAGGACTCTTCATCCAGAGCTCTCAGAATTTACAAAGGAAGGTAAGTATCATTATTCCCATTGTACAAATAGGGAAACAGAGGCAGAAAGTCAATGGCAAAGCCAGGATTAAAACTTGCTGATGGCCAACACACAATCCACTAAATCAAGTTATCTCCCTGTGGAAGTGTGGGGGGTGGCATGGAAAGAGACAGCAACTAGATATTACTGAGATTAACAGACTATTTTAGGCTCACTTATTTTGTTCCTCTGAGGCAGTTCTGATTATCCTCTGGTGCTTTACAACAATAGATTTGTTTTTTAATTATTATTTTTTTTTATGTGTGTGAGACATGGACAACAGCATCATTAGGGAGAGCAGTTGTCAGCTTCACCTGTGTTCCAAGCATAGTTTGACCCCAAATCAGTTCCTCGTAATCAGTTCATACTCTTGAATGGGAGCCAGTGCTCCTAGTTGAAGCAGAGGGTGCTGCCACTTTCTGACCCCATGAAAAGGAGTGTAACCATTCTCCCAGTCTCCTCATTTCACATACCCTGGAAGAAGCCACAGCTGAAACATGCCTGTTGGTGTATGTCAGCTCTTCTCAGTAATGAATTTAAATAGTGTTTTTTAAATTCCCTCTGCTGGCCAGATGAAAACTGAACATATTTTAAATGGAAAAATACTGATTTGATTTCTCACCCGAAAAGAGCCCGTAGATTTTTTTAACATTATTTCACCTGGATTTTTTTAACTTGATCAAAACAATCAAACAAATCTCTCCCTGCTGTAGTTATAAGCAGTATGGTTAGATTTTTAGCTTCCAGCCTTCATATGTTTTCTTCAGAATTCTTTTCTCCCTCTTTTAAACTCTGGAGCTAGCAGTTGAACACTTTCTCAAGGGAATACAGGTAAGGGGTGTGTGTGTGTGTGTGTGTGTGTGTGTGTCGTATCCCCTCCCGCAATGAATTTAAGAAGAAATGAGAGCTCCAGATAGGAATTTGCAAGAGATTATTAAATTGTGGTGAACAAGTAAGCTTTATTTTTAAAAAAACAACCAACCTCACTTTATTTTAAAATAATCTCCCAATCATCATTATTTGCAAGTTAAGCATGGGACACAAGTAAGTTTGAAGCTACCCTGTATGTATGATTATTTTGAATGATGGGACATATTGGGGAGGAGGTAGTGTAGGAGAGAGTGGGAGCAACTTAACACCCAGAATTGGGGAAAAACACACACCTACTGTTAATGTAGATTACTTAAATTGAATATTTTTTCAGGGATTGTTTAATCTTGTATAGGTTGAGTTAATTTTAGATGAGGGGTAAAATTTTCAAGACTATCTAAGTGACTTAGGAGCTTGAGCCGCATTTTAAAATCAAATTTAGACACTTAGGAACTTATGTCTCATTGAAATTCACTGGGACTTAGGCTGCTAAGTGCTGAACTCACAATGGAAAATAGGACGCCAGCTGCTAAATCACTTAGGCAGCCTTGAAAATTTTTCTTGAGGTCATACATTTTTTTTAAAGACCTATCTTCTCTGTGTGAGTGTTTACTCCCATATTTTCCAAAGTGTGCATATGAAATTTTGGGTGTATGGGTTAGTGTGCAGAGCACCTGAGGTGTGCACACACGTCAGGTTTGTACATGCATAGCAAGGTATTCATGCCAGTCTCCAACTTACACCCACATTGTGGTGGGCATTGCGCATAAGGGCAGCGTGCTCTCTCTTTGTAACTGGGGTTTGACTTCTCAACAATTTCTACAGGAGTAAAGTTTGGCCAAGGAAACCCAAGTGAAACTGTCCCCATGCCACCAGACTGTTAGTCATCTACCTGATTTCTACCCTCTACAAAAGAGGCAATACAGTTGACATGCAAGGTTCTATATTACTGTAAAATGAAATGAGTTTTTGAGTGTTTTCTCAGAACAGTGGAGTTTCTTTTGCTGATGTCCCTTGTTTTTCATTTTACTTACTCTCCAGCATTCTGTTGAAATTATAAGGGAGGAAGTCTTACAAAGAATGAGCAAATGACTAGCAGAATACAATACAATAACTGAAATGGCAGCATATATGCGGGGTGCTTTTTCATTTATAAATTTAGCTTAATCTGTTTATAGAGGTTGCAGCTTATCAATCATTCACCATAACTGTTGTAGCTGTATTGGATTTTGAGTTTCATACTGGCTGTCTTTGCTAATGTATTGTAAAGAAATCCAGCTGCTTCTGGTAAAGGATTGGGATTCCAATGCTTTAAATACTGAGGTTTGGTCTGTTTGTGCACTCTAACAACTATATTTGGCAAGTCACAACAATGGTCAAAGAAGGTGTAATATCAGAGAAACTGATGTTTTATTTATCTATACTCTCCTCATGCAGGCTATTATGTGAAGAACAGACTTTTTATTTTGCTTTCGGGTTTTTTCCTGCCCCTGTGAGAAAAGCAGAGAGAGGTTTTCCTGCCTTGCATTTGAACATGTTTGTTTTTGTTATATAGTGCTTGTTCAAACTGTAACTTTAACATTTGGATTTTTCACACACAATCATAAAGGTCACAGGGGTGCTGGAACAATTTTTTAGTCAGGGAGCTGATGATGGAAACCATGTATTTGGTGTTTGTTGTTACTGCTTCAAGCCAGGGGATGCGGCAGAACTCCTAGTTCCAGCACCACTGATCACAGTAGTTCTTTTAGTAATTATTTTGCATAGCCATATCCTGGGGCTAGTGCTTCTGAGCCAGAGGAGACCATCCTGCACATCCCATCTCTTCTTCCCTGTTGAATGAATCCGCAACATCCACAATGGTTCTTGTCAGAGTTACTGGGTAAACTGCGCCTGTGATCCTTTCTGGTCTTGTTGAGTACACCCTGGTCTCAGATTTCAGGCTGCTACCTGACTGAGGGTGGAATCACTTGATTCTCCCTGCTGTTAGACCAGGGATTGGGGTGCTGTCCTCTGTTTATCAACCAGGTCTGATTTTAGGCTCAGACCCTGCCGATCTGTTCCCTCTTGGAGCAATGATGGTGGTAACCCAGGGCCCAATTACTTCCCCAAAGTAAAGTATTTAAAGTAAAAGCATTGGAAAGAAAACATACCTCAAAATACAATAAAACAGTCTTCATGCTTGTCTGTCCCTCCCTTTGCTTTACCAGTCCTGAATCTGAAGAAAGATCCCACGCTTTGACTCAATCCACAGAGTCTCTCCATGTGTCATGCTGTTCCCTGGACAGCTTCTGACAATCTACCTCTTCCCTGCTTCTCCTGATCAACTTTTTAGCTGTTTTAATGTTCTTTTGATATCGGGCCTGATTTTTTTCAAAACAAGACTTGCATCTTGTTGGTAACAGGATACGGGTTCCTTGAAGCACACAGCTTTCATAGAATCATTGCATATTAGGGTTGGAAGAGACCTCAGGAGGTCATCTAGTCCAACCCCCTGCACAAAGCAGGACCAACACCAACTAAATCATCCGAGCTCGCACTTTGTCAAGTCAGGCCTTAAAAACCTCTAAGGATAGAGATTCCACCACCTTCCTAGGTAACCCATTCCGGTGCTTCACCACCCTCCTAGTGAAATAGTTTTTCTTAATATTCAACCTAGACCTTCTCCACTGCAACTTGAGACCATTACTCCTTGTTCTGTCATCTACCTCCACTGACAACAGCCTAGCTCCGTCCTCTTTGGAACCCCCCTTCAGGTAGTTGAAGGCTGCTAACAAATCCCCCTCACTCTTCTCTTTTGCAGACTAAACAAGCCCAGTTCCCTCAATCTCTCCTCGTAAGTCACGTGCCCCAGTCCCCTAATCATTTTTGTTTCCCTCTGCTGGACTCTTTCCAATTTGTCCACATCCTTTCTGTAGTGGGCTGCCCAAAGCTGGAGGCAGTACTCCAGATGTGGCCTCACCAGTATGGAATAGAGGGAAATAATCACTTCCCTCGATCTGGTGACAGTGCTCCTACTAATGCAGCCCAGTATGCCATTAGCCATCTTAGCAACGAGTGCACACTCGTCCACTGTAATCCCCAGGTCCTTTTCTGCAGAACTGCTGCTTAGCCAGTTGGTCCCCAGCCTGTAGCAGCGCATGGGATTCTTTCATCCTAAGTGCAGGACTCTGCACTTGTCCTTGTTGAACCTCATCAGATTGCTTTTGGTCCAATCCTCCAATTTGTCTAGGTCACTCTGGACCCTGTCCCTACCGTCCAGCATATCTACCTCTTCCCCCAGCTTAGTGTCATCCGTGAACTTGCTGAGGGTGCAATCCATCCGCTCATCCAGATCATTAATGAAGATGTTGAACAAAACCAGCCCCAGAACCGACTGCTGGGGCACTCCGCTTGATACCAGCTTCCAACTAGACATCAAGCTGTTCATAACTACCCGTTGAGCCTGATGATCTAGCCAGCTTTCTTTCCACCTTCATAGCCCATTCATCCAATCCATACTTCTTTAACTTGCTGGCAAGAATACTGTGGGAAACCGTATCAAAAACTTTGTTAAAGTCAAGATATATCATGTTCACTGCTTTCCAATACCACAGAGCAGGTTATCTCATCATAGAAGGCAATCAGGTTGGTCAGGCATGACTTGCCTGTGGTGAATCCATGTTGACTGTTCCTGATCACCTTCCTCTCCTCTAAGTGCTTCAAAATGGATTCCTTGAGGACCTGCTCCATGATTTTTCCAGGGACAGAGGTGAGGCTGACCGGTCTATAGTTCCCTGGATTCTCCTTCTTCCCTTCTTTAAAAAATGGACGCTATATTTGCCTTTTTCCAATTGTGCAGGACCCCCGCCATCGCCATGAGTTTTCAAAGATAATGGCTCTGCAGTCACATCAGCCAACTCCCTCAGGATCCTCGGATGCATTAGATCTGGACCCATGGACTTGTGCATGTCCAGCTTTTCTAAATAGTCCTTAACCTGTTCTTCACCACTGAGGGCTGCTCACCTCCTCCCCGTACTGTGCTGTCCAGTGCACCAGTCTGGAAACTGACCTTGTCTGTGAAGTCCGAGGCAAAAAAAGCATTGAGTACTTCGGTTTTTTCCACATCATCCTGTCGCTAGGTTGCCTCCCTAATTCAGTAAGGGTCCCACACTTTCCCTGACCACCACTTTGATGCTAACATTCCTGAAGAAATCCTTCTTGTAACTCTTAACATCTCTTGCTAGCTGCAACTCCCATTTTGCTTTGGCCTTCCTGATTACCTCCCTTCATGATTGGGCAATATTTTTATACTCCTTCCTAGTCATCTGTCCATTCTTGTAAGCTTCCTTTTTGTCTTTAAGTTCATTGAAGATTTCACTGTTAAGCCAAGCTGGTTGCCTGCCATATTTGCTATTCTCTCTGCACATCAGGATGGTTTGTTCCTGCATCCTCAATAAGGCTTCTTTAAAATAAAATAAAACCCTGGAGTCCTTTCCCCCGTTATTGGCCTCCCAGGAGATCATGCCCATCAGTTCCCTGAGGGAGTCAGTCTGCTTTTCTGAAGTCCAGGGTCTGTATTCTGCTGCTCTCCTTTCTTCCTTTTGTCAGGATCCTGAACTCGACCATCTCATGGTCACTGCTGCCCAGGTTGCCACCCACTTCTGCTTCCCCTACCAAATCTTCCCTGTGTGTGAGCAGCAGGTCAAGAGGAGCACAGCCTCTAGTTGGTTCCTCCAGCATTTGCACCATGAAGTTGTCCCCCACACTCTCCATAAACCTCCTGGATTGTCTGTGTGCTGCTGTATTGGTCTCCCAGGAGATGTCAGGGTGATTGAAATCCCGCATGAGAACCAGGACCTGCGATCTGGAATTTCTGTTGTCTGAAAAAAGCCTCATCTACCTCATTTTCCTGGTCTAGTGGTCTATAGCAGATGCCCACCACAACACCGCCCTTGTTGTTCTCACCTCTAAACTTTTTTAACAGGCTTTTCTCTGGTTTCATAATGGAGCTCTGAGCAATCATACTGCTTTCTTACATAGAGTGCAACTCCTCCACCTTTTCTCCCCCGCCTGTCCTTCCTAAACAGTTTATACCCATACATGACAGTGCTCCAGTCATATGAGTTACCCCACAAAGTCGCTATTATTCCAGTCACATCATAGTTCCTTGACTCTGCCAGGGCTTCCAATTCTTCCTGCTTGTTTCCCAGGCTTCTTGTGTTCATATACAGGCGCCTAAGATAACTAGCCAATTGCCCTCCTTTCTCAGTATGAATCAGGAGGCCTCCCCTGTTGCACCCTCCTCCTTGTGTTTCCTCCTGGTATCCCACTTACCTCAGGGCCTAGGTCTCCATCCCTACGTGAGCCTAGTTTAAAGCCCTCCTCACTAGGTTAGCAAGCTTGCCTGTGAAGATGCTCTTCCCTCTCTTTGTTAGGTGGATCCCATCTCTTCCTAGCAATCCTCCTTCCTGGAACAACATCCCATGGTCGAAGAATCCAAAGCCCTCTCTCAGACACCACCTGCATAACCACGCATTTACTTCCACAATTCGATGGTCCCTACCTGGGCCTTTTCCTTCAACAGGAGGATGGACAAGAACACAACTTGCACCTCAGACTCCTTTATCCTTCTTCCCAGAACCACATAGTTCGCAGTGACCCGCTCAAGGTCATTCTTGGCAGTATCATTGGTGCCCACATGGAGAAGTAGGAAGGGGTAGCGGTCCAAGGGCTCGATCAGTCTCAGCAGACACTCAGTCACATCCTGAATTCTAGCTCCAGGCAAGCAGCACACTTCTCGAGTTTCCCAGTGTGGATGACAGATGGAAAACTCCGTCCTCCTCCTTAAGAGGGAGTCCCCGACCACCACCATCCATCTTTTCCTCTTGGGAATGGTGGTCGTGGAACCCCTTCCTTAGGACAATGCATCCCATGCCTTCCGGTCGATGGGGTCTCCTTCTGATCCCTTCCCTCAGATGACTCTTCCAAACCATTCTCCGCTGTAGTTCCTGTGCAGAGAGCCTGAAAATGGTTTCTTACCTCTATCTGCATTGTGGATACATGGGTTCTCCTCTTTCTTCTTCTGGAGGTCACATGCTGCCAATTTTCTTCCCCATTCTGCACTGCCCTCTCTGATTCTTCAGCATGCTATGCTTGCAGTACCAAACACTCTGACTTCTATCCAGAAAGTCGTCGTTTTCTCTGATGCAGTATACAGGGTGGATACTTGGGTCTCTAGTCCTTTAACCTTCTCTTCCAATATGGAGACCAGCTTGCACTTCGTACAGACGAAGTCGTTTCTATCCTCTGGGAGAGAGACAACCAGGGCACATCCTGTGTAGGTCACAATAGCTGATCGCTCACTATCCATATTGTCTTCCTTCTTAGAGCCTCTTCAGATGTTGTGTTTACTGCTCACCAAAGCCTGAAAGGCAAAAACTCTGTTGGAACTCCCCGCAGGCGAACTCCCAGGCAAGCTACCTCTGTTTGCAGCTAACTCGGTTTGCAACTCGGTTTTCCCCATTTTCTTCCAATGTGAGCTTGAGACTGCTTGTATAGCTCTGTTGTGTTGCTTTCCTTTCCTGTTCGCTCTTCCCGTAGCCCCCAATTAATATAGATCAATACATTCATACAGGACATTCTAATATCTAATACCCCCACAGTTACCTCGATGACCAGGTCACGTACATTATTCATACCATTAGTGCATATCAATATTCTTAGATTAATACATTGCAGCTCTCATCCGCCATGGCTAGAATGCACAGTACTTGGAGATCTATATGACACACAGCTGATTCTATGGCTTCAACTTTTGGACATCTGTGGCCATACCGCTGGTTCTGTAGTTAAAAGAACAGTCCTCTTTTCTGAGGGAGAATACTGAGGTTCATGGTAGGGTTAGCATATTGCTTGATTCTCTCTCTCTCTCTCTCTCTCTCTCTCTCACACACACACACACACACACACACACACACACACACACACACACACACACACACACACACACACACACACACACCCCCCCCCCCCCCCCCTATGTAGCACAGAATTTCCTTGGTTTTATAAAGCAGTAGGAGACAAGCTTCAGTAAGTTCACTGGTGAAACTTGCCTAGCTTGTGATTTTTCATGTTCTATAGTTGGCAAAGTTGCCATAAGCTCCTTACCAGGAGCTAAGCACTTAATGCACTTCCAAGTTCCGCCATCCTTTGCTCCAACCTATTAAGCTTCTTGACCTTACAATCTCCTGCTCTTTCAGCAGCTGATCTTCTGAATTCCTGTACTGAGATAGCTGCACTGTTAACCAGTTATGAATGCACATTACGGTGCAGGTAGCGAAGGTTGCTGTGCTGAGCCATGACATACGAATTTAAAAATAAATAAGTAATTCGTACCATACATTTGATCAGATTCAACATTAGAGTTTGGTCACCAGTCCTCTGGCAATCTGTCCTCCCATAAGGTCTCTTACAGGTTAGCTGTAAAACAGGATGACCTGTGAGCGTGAAGTACTGTACCCTAGTTCCATATGTTTTGAAGGTAGACAATGAATGCTGGCGTTTCATTGTGCCATGTATATCACAACAACATACTTCTAGGAGATAACATTTGTTTAAGGACATAAGCAATTAGAATTTTTTGCTTGGATTCCAATCCAATCCAAGATGAAGAGTATAACCAGATATGCAAGCTGAACCAGTGACTACTTGGGAGAGTGAATTATGACCCGATCCAGAGGATTTGTCATCTACTAAGTTCGTTCAGCCTTGGTGCATCCAGTACCACCAGGGTGAGGAGCTTTATCTGTTCCCAAGGGAATTGCATTTCAGAGGATAGTAGCTACATCCAAAGTAATCCCATCCTGGAACTTACACTTAAAGTGAATGTGCTACATCCAATCCAGGATTCAGATTTGGGTGCATCAAGCACAGCCTCTTCATCTCTCCTGATCGCCTTCAGGTTCATGCTGTACTTAATACTTGGCTGGAACCAGCTGTGCCCTCGCCCCCCATAGAAGTCCAGCAGTGTCATCCAATCAGTTTTTGGCAATGATTGCAAGACTGGAGGTCTCATTCCAAATAAAATGATGAACAGTTTAAACTTTAACCACAGATTTGGGCTTTTGACAGCATAAACCAAAGACTGATCAGCAGGATAGAATAGAAATTAAATATCTTTAACATGGGTTATTCCGGACAAATGATTCCTTCCTACCTCCCTTCCCCTGCTCACTATCATTGGGATTAAGGAGTCCAAGGTTCCATAATTGAATTCCCAGCCCCCTTACTCCCAGGAATCAACGTCTCCAGCATCCTTTCACCTTCTTAGTTGTTTTAAGTGTTTTTAGGAGCTGGAATAGGGACCTGTGTAAAAGGTCATGCGATGGAGTATACAAATCCCACTCTGGGCCTAAAGGGGTTAAAAATCAACTCTGGGCTCGGGTATTCCCACCCTGCAGACCTGCCAAGCATGCTGCAACTGGAGGAGTGGGTTAAAGGGAGCTCAGAAGCCCAGGCAAAGGTGATGGACAGGCTGTGGGAGAGAGAAAGCTAGACAGAAGAGTAAGCCTGAGACAGAGTGGGTAAGGCCCTCGGGCAGAGCCATCTCTATCCACCACTCCCTTCAAGCCCTGCTCCTTTGGAATCTTTTGTCGAAAGGTAACTGGATGATTGGTTGGACTATAGGGGAGTGCCCAAAAGTGGAGGGCTCTATAGGTAGGAAGTGGCCCAGGGAAGCAACTTAAACTCACTGCAGATAGAACCCTGCCAGTGTTTGTTCCCACAGGGCCTTGGGCTGGGACCTAGTGGAGAGGGAGGGCCTGCATTCCCCATCACATCCTCTTAAGGGCCTAGATCCAGATTTCACCAGGGACGGGGGGAGGGAAGCTGAAGACTGCTGGCATACGGCCAGGAACGGATAGCTCTACCACCCTGACTGAGAGGCAAGGGGCTAGAAGTTGGGGGCACTAACCACTAGGCTTCCTGGCCCTCCGAACCACCTATCACAGGTCATCTAAGCAGCTTATGCATCCTTTTGCTCCCCAACATGCCTCCAAATCTCCCTATAAATGTCTTAACAAATTAAAACTAATGACAATAAATCTGCCATTCACCCTGTCTCCTTAAACTTTAAATGCAGTTTCCCAACTCTCTTCCAAACCTATTAGTTCCCAGACCTCCTCAGGTACTAAGCCCTTCCCCAGCCCTGAACAATATTAAGTGGTGTGTCCTATAAGATTAACTAAGGTGGTAATTAACACATCAGCATGAGTTGATTTCAGTATAATCTTAGCTGTGAAGTAATATTACACTGGGGATCCTAGCTGTGGAGTACTTAATCTTACTTGCACAAATGGAAATGCATTGCTAATTACATGGAAATATTATATGACTAGGTAACAACAACATAAATGTGAGTTATAAATGGATTTTACTTAGTAAATATTATCATCTGAGTTAATATACAAGAAAAAAACACGAATTAATGCTATTTCTGTCTTGATCTTGACTGAGACACTGTTTTCTCCTTTCTCTTTGACTGACTGGCAGCTGGAGTAGGAAGGAATTATTTTTAGTACTGTCTGTCCTGTACCGGTTGTCATCCTGAACACAGCATCTTTCCACCTTACTCACCTCCAAAGTCCATTTGAATTGCAATACTGGATAAATTCAGGGTCCCTTCTCCAGCAATGGCCTGTGCCAGCTGCTTCAGAGAAAGGTGCAAGAAACCCTGTAATAGGATAACCTGTCCCCATCCACTCCCCTCCCCACCCCCCAACCAGGAAAGATTCTTCCTAACCCTAAGTAGTTAGAGGTTGGCTTATTGCCTGAAGCATAAGCATTTATATTCCTTCCAACTCTCCTGTTTATTTTTCATGTTTATTATTATTATAACTGTGGATATGCTTGTTCATATTATTGTCCAATCTCTTTCCAAGTCTTGCTAAGATTCTGGCTTCAATGATGCATTGTAGCAATGAGGTTCATAGGCTAGCTGTATATCGTATGTGGGGGGGAACGCCTTCTATGATTTTAAAATTTCTTTTCAGTTTCACAGAATGCTCCCTAATTATGTATTATAAAGGGAGTGAATTGAACAATGCAATCTACCTTCTGTATATCTTTATATATCCTACTATTTGCTTCCTTCCTAAAGTAAACAGTTCCAGTCCTTTCAGTTGTTTTTCATACGACAGTTTTTCCGTGCCTCAGGTTCCTCTGACTCCACGAAAAACATACAATTTGGAATAAATGCCCAGGAGGGGACCAACCATATCAGTCTTGTCTTTTTGCACTCCTCTATAGCCTAAGTACATACACTCTTGCAGTATCACTGGGACCTGTAAGGCAGGCTTTGGAAATCTCCTTTAGGGCCAGGCTCTTCAAGGTCCTGCTCTCCAAATTCACTGGGGGTGGGGAATTGTTTTTGAAGCCCTTGTTAGATATGAAAGAGACAGACAAAGCTCTGATTGCCTTGAAAGAATGAAGGCAATTCTTTCTGTGTCTGAGACTTTTTATAGCACCCATGTGTCCATGTTTGGTACCTGCCTGCCATCTCAGGCAACCAAACTGTATTGGTTTAAAGTAGTTTTTCATTTTCAAATATTTATTTGTCTTTTATTATGGCCAGGTAGAGTATGGATCCCTCTTCTTCTTTCTGTCTCCTACCAAGTGAGAGACGTTAATGGTATTCCAAGTACTTGAGCAATTTAAGTGCCTTTCAGCCCCAAATACCAGGTGTCTGACTATTCAGATTGGTTAGACAATTTAAATCACTTCTTGCGACCAAGAAGAATAAAGGCAATCTAAAAATGTATGGGGATGACTTCTTTCTTTCTTTTTTCTGTCATCTAAAGGAGAAGTGCTTTCTGACAAAGACCCTGATTCTTGTCAGAGACAGAAAGATGTAATGCAGAAGGTCTCAATTTTTTTTATAGGCACATTGAAAAACTGTTAAAAGTTGCTTCTCCTAAGTCCTAGGTCAGACACTGTGGGCACAGAATGATAAATCTCTTCTTGTGGTGTATATTCTGCCATGCAACCCCTTACTTCAAAGACTTGGTCTAACACCAGTGTTAAATATTCAGGTCCACTTATATTAGGGAAAATATATTCAGAAATCCAGCTGATAAAACTCCTGTATGGTAGGTTTGATTGTGCTTATGGTTATGGGTGATGCCAAATCATCTTCCTCACCCAGGGAAGTTTTTCTGTTTTGCTCCTTGAGCTTGGTAGAGTATTTCATGGTGACAGAATATATCAGTTGCGTGGAAGTTGTTATAGAATTAAAGTTGTGGTCCTTTGGCCCTTTGTTTGCTATGAAAGTCTTGACTGGCCAAAGGCTTACTTCATCGCAATAGGGCAAAAGTCTTTTGACCCAAAGATAAATGTTTTTCACCCTGAGTGCTTCAAAGAATGTAGCTGATCTTGCTCCTTAGATTAACATGTATTTGCTAAAGCAAACCATTTCCAGATGCAGTCAACTAAGGCAGCAATGGCTGGCAGCCCAGGTGTTGTGGTACGTGGGTGTTTTTTTTTTTAATATGAACTGTGGAATCAATTTGAGGATCATTTCTTGACAGGTTACCTGGCATTTTGCACTTCCTTTTGGCCTACCACCAGCTATTCAATTTTTGATTAAAAATGACTGAGAGTGGCACACAAGTACATTCAGAAAGCACAAAGTGAATATTGTACCTGGATGGCTGGATAGTAGCAGAAGAAAGAGTCTGTCTCTTTCCAAATGTTCTAGAGTCTGGAATTTATAGTCAACAGAGTAAAGAGCTTGCTACATCCACCCATCAGGCACAAACAGGATAAGTGTTTTCTTTCCTTGAGATTGGAAAATAAAAATGGCTTTGGGGGAAAGAAAAATGAAACCTGCCTTGCATAGAAAAGCTTCATCTAGGTAAAATAATATATAGACCTATTTCAAACTTACTTTAGTGACCATGAATGACTTCAGAACAGGACTGTAATTGGGATGAAATAAAACTCTTGAACCTTGAAAGCTAGGTTCAGATTTATATTTCTGCAATGTTTCTTACACCACCAAGTACAAATACCGTGCAGTGTGGTGGCTGACTGGCAATTCTGGGCACTTAGTGGACTGCCATAACATTCTGGATGTGGAGTTGAAAGTTATTATTCTGAGTACTTTGCAAATCAAATAAAAAAAAATCCAAATTTCCAGCCTTCATGCCTTTTTAAGAACCTCTGCAAACTAGATATTTTCCAATCTAAGTCAACAATTTTTTTTTACTATCTTTTTGTCTTGGGTATTCTTCCCTAGAATAGCTGCATACCCATTGAATGTTATCTTCATATTTTCAATTTAGCTCTTAGCTTCTTGCAGTTTTAAACCAAAGCCTTCAACGTATCAAGCATAGCCTGTGTTATCTTCGTCACATCAAACCTTGTACTGATATTTAAAGAGTTCTCGCTAACTTGGTTCAACACCACTTGAACCATCATGTCTTTTTCTCTCCATGGTATGAAAGCAAGGCCTTGTGACAATGGGAAAATAGGGTATGTTTAGGAAATGGGTTAGTTGACATGTGAATATCACTTAGCATTTAATGTAGATAAAGACAGCAGTGTTTTAAAAAAGTATTAGTTGGCTGTTGTTAACACTAGAGGGCCATATATTTGAGCGAGTTGAAGATTATAACCTTTCACTTATAAAGCCCTCATTTTCCCAGTTTAGAGAGCCCCAGAGACAAGCACCTAGCTAGTGGGAGAGAACTTGAAAAGAATATTCATAATCATCAGCTATCGCAAGATTTTGGCCCTGCGTCATCTGATTAAACTTCCTGTAGGGAAGCATCAGTAACAATAACACAGTTGAACCAGTGGTGGTTTTTGGGATCTCAGAATGAGGCAATTTCTAAAGCCTGCCATGAAAAATATCTCTATAGACATAAGGATGTGGGTGGAGATTAGCCCTGAAAAATGATAAAAGGCTACATCTCAAAAACATATTTTTCAACAGTGAGGAGTTAATTGTGGGAGCCGACTTAGCTCCTTTCCCACTGTGTTCACCAGTAACAAATGTGAAAAGGCAATCAGGAGAGAGGGAGCATTGGGAATGAGAAGAGGTGAGTTTGGGGGAGTAGGGGGGAAAAGTAAACATCAGCAAGGGATAGGGGCGTTATTCTGTTTACAAAATCACATGACTGTGTGAGGAGCCTCCTCAACTGTAACCATGAAACAGTCTGTTTCTGTTATATGGCACACTGGAACGTTCAGCTAATTGACTGAACATCTGTAACTGCTTTAGAATATTCTCAAATGGGTATTAATCTGCCTTCTAGCTCAGTCTACGTGTCTTTCCTGTTATAGACTCATTTTGGGGTTTAACTCCTCTGCCATTTTCATTGCATTTAGCTGAAACTGAGAATTCGAGTTCTTGGGCAAGATAGAAAAGGAATACTTGTGGCACCTTAGAGACTAACAAATTTATTAGAGCATAAGCTTTCGTGAGCTACAACTCACTTCATCGGATGCATTTGGTGTAAAAAACAGAGGGGAGATTGATATACACACACAGAGAACATGAAACAATGGGTTTATCATACATAAATGCATCGGATGAAGTGAGCTGTAGCTCACAAAAGCTTATGCTCTAATAAATTTGTTAGTCTCTAAGGTGCCACAAGTACTCCTTTTCTTTTTACTGTAAGGAGAGTGATCACTTAAGATAAGCCATCACCAGCAGCAGGAGGGGGGAAAAGGAAGAAAACCTTTCATGGTGACAAGCAAGGTAGGCTATTGCCAGCAGTTAACAAGAATATCTGAGGAACAGTGGGGGGTGGGGGGAGAAATAACATGGGGAAATAGTTTTACTTTGTGTAATGACTCATCCATTCCCAGTCTCTATTCAAGCCTAAGTTAATTGTATCCAGTTTGCAAATTAATTCCAATTCAGCAGTCTCTCCTTGGAGTCTGTTTTTGAAGCTTTTTTGTTGAAGGATAGCCACTCTTAGGTCTGTGATGGAGTGACCAGAGAGATTGAAGTGCTCTCCAACTGGTTTTTGAATGTTATAATGCTTGACGTCTGATTTGTGTCCATTCATTCTTTTACGTAGAGACTGTCCAGTTTGACCAATGTACATGGCAGAGGGGCATTGCTGGCACATGATGGCAAATATCACATTGGTAGATGCGCAGGTGAAGGAGCCTCTGATAGAGTGGCTGATGTGATTAGGCCCTATGATGGTGTCCCCTGAATAGATATGTGGACAGAGTTGGCAATGGGCTTTGTTGCAAGGATAGGTTCCTGGGTTAGTGGTTCTGTTGTGTGGTGTGTGGTTGCTGGTGAGTATTTGCTTCAGACTGGGAGGCTGTCTGTAAGCAAGGACTGGCCTGTCTCCCAGGATCTGTGAGAGTGATGGGTCATCCTTCAGGATAGGTTGTAGATCCTTGATGATGCGTTGGAGAGGTTTTAGTTGGGGGCTGAAGGTGATGGCTAGTGGCGTTCTGTTGTTTTCTTTGTTGGGCCTGTCCTGTAGTAGGTGACTTCTGGGTACTCTTCTGGCTCTGTCAGTCTGTTTCTTCACTTCAGCAGGTGGGTATTGTTGTTGTAGGAATGCATGATAGAGATCTTGTAGGTGTTTGTCTCTGTCTGAGGGGTTGGAGCAAATGCGGTTATATCGTAGAGCTTGGCTGTAGACAATGGATCGTGTGGTATGATCTGGATGAAAGCTAGAGGCATGTAGGTAGGAATAGCGGTCAGTAGGTTTCCGATATAGGGTGGTGTTTATGTGACCATTGCTTATTAGCACCGTAGTGTCCAGGAAGTGGATCTTTTGTGTGGACTGGTGTAGGCTGAGGTTGATGGTGGGATGGAAATTGTTGAAATCCTGGTGGAATTCCTCAAGGGCTTCTTTTCCATAGGTCCAGATGATGAAGATGTCATAGCGCAAGTAGAGTAGGGGCATTAGGAGACAAGAGCTGAGAAAGCCTTGACCTAAGTCGGCCATAAAAATGTTGGCATACTGTGGGGCCATGCGGGTACCCATCGCAGTGCCGCTGACTTGAAGGTATACATTTTCCCCAAATGTGAAATACTTATGGGTGAGGACAAAGTCACAAAGTTCAGCCACCAGGTTAGCCGTGACATTATCGGGGATACTGTTCCTGACGGCTTGTAGTCCATCTTTGTGTGGAATGTTGGTGTAGAGGGCTTCTACATCCATAGTGGCTAGGATGGTGTTTTTAGGAAGATCACCAATGGATTGTAGTTTCCTCAGGAAGTCAGTGGTGTCTCGAAGATAGCTGGAAGTGCTGGTAACGTAGGGCCTGAGGAGGGAGTCTACATAGCCAGACAATCCTGCTGTCAGGGTGCCAATGCCTGAGATGATGGGGCGTCCAGGATTTCCAGGTTTATGGATCTTGGGTAGCAGATAGAATAGCCCAGGTCGGGGTTCTAGGGGTGTGTCTGTGCAGATTGGTTCTTGTGCTTTTTCAGGGAGTTTCTTGAGCAAATGCTGTAGTTTCTTTTGGTAACTCTCAGTGGGATCAGAGGGTAATGGCTTGTAGAAAGTGGTGTTGGAGAGCTGCCTAGTAGCCTCTTGTTCATACTCAGACCTATTCATGATGACGACAGCACCTCCTTTGTCAGCCTTTTTGATTATGATGTCAGAGTTGTTCCTGAGGCTGTGGATGGCATTGTGTTCTGAGGTTATGGGGAAGTGATGGCTGAGGTTATGGGGAAGTGATGATGCTTTTCCACAATTTTGTGACTTTGTCCTCACCCATAACTATTTCACATTTGGGGACAATGTACACCTTCAAGTCAGCGGCACTGCGATGGGTACCCGCATGGCCCCACAGTATGCCAACATTTTTATGGCTGACTTAGAACAACGCTTCCTCAGCTCTTGTCTCCTAATGCCCCACTCTACTTGCGCTACATTGATGACATCTTCATCATCTGGACCCATGGAAAAGAAGCCCTTGAGGAATTCCACCATGATTTCAACAATTTCCATCCCACCATCAACCTCAGCCTGGACCAGTCCACACAAGAGATCCACTCCTGGACACTACGGTGCTAATAAGCGATGGTCACATAAACACCACCCTATATCGGAAACCTACTGACCGCTATTCCTACCTACATGCCTCTAGCTTTCATCCAGATCATACCACACGATCCATTGTCTACAGCCAAGCTCTACGATATAACCGCATTTGCTCCAACCCCTCAAACAGAGACAAACACCTACAAGATCTCTATCATGCATTTCTACAACTACAATACCCACCTGCTGAAGTGAAGAAACAGATTGACAGAGCCAGAAGAGTACCCAGAAGTCACCTACTACAGGACAGGCCCAACAAAGAAAAACAACAGAACGCCACTAGCCATCACCTTCAGCCCCCAACTAAAACCTCTCCAACGCATCATCAAGGATCTACAACCTATCCTGAAGGACGACCCATCACTTGGGTCATCACCCAAGACCACAAACTTGGGAGACAGGCCAGTCCTTGCTTACAGACAGCCCCCCAGTGTGAAGCAAATACTCACCAGCAACCACACACCACACAACAGAACCACCAACCCAGGAAGCTATCCTTGCAACAAAGCCCGTTGCCAACTCTGTCCATATATCTATTCAGGGGACACCATCATAGGGCCTAATCACATCAGCCACACTATCAGAGGCTCGTTCACCTGCACATCTACCTATGTGATATATGCCATCATGTGCCAGCAATGCCCCTCTGCCATGTACATTGGCCAAACTGGACAGTCTCTACGTAAAAGAATGAATGGACACAAATCAGACGTCAAGAATTATAACATTCAAAAACCAGTTGGAGAACACTTCAATCTCTCTGGTCACTCGATTACAGACCTAAGAATGGCTATCCTTCAACAAAAAAGCTTCAAAAACAGACTCCAACGAGAGATGCTGAATTGGAATTAATTTGCAAACTGGATACAATTAACTTAGGCTTGAATAGAGACTGGGAATGGATGAGTCATTACACAAAGTAAAACTATTTCCCCATGGTATTTCTCCCCCCCCACACCCACTGTTCCTCAGATATTCTTGTTAACTGCTGGAAATAGCCTACCTTGCTTGTCACCATGAAAGGTTTTCCTCCTTCCCCCCTTCCTCCCCCCCCGCTGCTGGTGATGGCTTATCTTAAGTGATCACTCTCCTTACAGTGTGTATGATAAACCCATTGTTTCATGTTCTCTCTGTGTGTATATATAAATCTCTCCTCTGTTTTTTCCACCAAATGCATCCAATGAAGTGAGCTGTAGCTCACGAAAGCTTATGCTCTAATAAATTTGTTAGTCTCTAAGGTGCCACAAGTACTCCTTTTCTTTTTGCGAATACAGACTAACACAGCTGCTACTCTGAAACCTGTCATTGGGCAAGATAGTTTCCTTCCCTTTTTTCACTTATTAAAACAAAAAGAAAAGGCAATTTTATTTGTTTATTTATTTTAAGTGGAGGAGAGAGAACTTTCAAGGCTTTATAACTTAAAATTGAAATTTCGTAGACATTGATATAGAGTAAACCTTATTGGTGCTTTGTTTAAAAAACAAACAAAAAAACAGTTGAAATTGCCTGACATCCACATTTGTGGATTCATTCACTATTACTTTCTGTTCTCATCAACATTTTGTATTATGAAGAACGGTGTTTTATGCATTGTGTAGTATAGAAAATTATCTGCCTGTGTGTGGATCTCGATGAATGAGGTGAACAGAGGCAAGGGTGGATTATGGCTTACTGGGTCTGCATTCACTGGTATTCAGTTCAACACTAAACTGATGGCCTTCTAAGACGGACAGATTCTACTTCCTGCCTGTCTCCTCTCTCCAGACTATAGATGTATTAAAATGTAATGAAAATGGTGTTGGCTGCAAATATCTACAAAGTAATATTACTCCTACTCTTCTCCCTTCTATTCCTATGCATTTTCTTATTTCAGTATTATTTATATAGGAATTATTCCTTCTCTTTAGTGACTCCATTTGGTCTTCATTTTCTATGTTCAATATTTTTTAAAAAAATCTGAAAATATATGCATCTAGTGTAATGCACTGTTTAGTGTATGGCTTCTCTCTCTGTGTCGATCCACAGAGAAGTTCTGCTACAGCTTCTAGGTAGGGATATGACTTTCATTTCGTTTTTGGTGTCTCATGCTCGGATAATGTTGCTCTGGAGGTCCTAGTGAGTGCCAGATAATGCTTTTGTTATCTATCCATCCATCCAACATCTTGACACATGAAAGGAGACATAACAAAGTTGCTCCAGCAGTGGTGCTTAGCAATGATATGGAAGAAGAGCCCAATGTGTGAGCGGCAAACCTTTCCACAGTGGCTACAGGTCCACTTGCCAGATGGAAGTTGAAGTACATTCTGCTTCCTGGCTCGCCTGTGGGCCTCAGCCTGGGCTCTCTGGTTTTCCATGGTGATTGCATCAGACTTCTCTAAACTGAGCGATTGTAGGCAGGATTTTCCTGGTTGTCAATGGGAATGTTCGCAAAAAGAAAAGGAGTACTTGTGGCACCTTAGAGACTAACAAATTTATTAGAGCATAAGCTTTCGTGAGCTACAGCTCACTTCATCGGATGCATTCGATGCATCCGATGAAGTGAGCTGTAGCTCACGAAAGCTTATGCTCTAATAAATTTGTTAGTCTCTAAGGTGCCACAAGTACTCCTTTTCTTTTTGCGAATACAGACTAACACGGCTGCTACTCTGAAACCTGTCAATGGGAATGTTGAATTCCTAGAGACTTTGCTCAACCTTGTCACTGTATCAGAGCTTTGACCTTCCTCTGTGGCCATAGAGCACCTTCTTCGGGAGATGATCTTGAGGCATGCGCTTCATGTGTCCCAACCAGAGAAGCCTGCGTAGACTGTGTGCCGGATTTCTCAAGAATCTCTTTATTGGTGATCCATTGGTACCAAGTAAATCCAAGGATTTTTCTATGACTGCAGAGGTGGAAACTGTTCAATTCCCACTTCTGCTTGGAGCGCACAACCCAGTTTCCACAGTCATAAGGAACTAAGGTCACAAGCCTGATAAACAAATACCTTTTGTGTTCAGGTTTAGCAACTTATTGTTCCAGACACATAATGAGGTAAGGTTGACCAAGATAACAGAAGCTTTGCTGATTCTAGCATCAAGTTCCCTCTCAAGGTTGAACGAGTTGGTGAGAATTAAGCCGAGATAGCAGAAGTGATCCATGCTGTCCAGCGCTTCATTATTGACATAGCTATTAGGTGGGATGTTGGTGCCTTGTCATGTGACAAATGTTTTCTTGATACTGATTACCATGCCAAACTTAGTGCGTGCATCAGCAGACTTATTCCTCATAATTTGCAGTTCATGAGGTGAACTGGAAACAAATGCAGCATCATCTGTGAAAAGCAGATCCCGAATGGTCATCTGAGAGACGCGCCTTCTGCTCTAGAATCGGCTGCCGTCCGTCCTCGATTCAAGTATGCCAGATTGATAATTTCCAAAGGTATACTGACAAAGAATAGAGAAACCGATGCCAAAGTCAGTGGGTGCTAAGATGCAACCTTTCTTCATACCAGTATCAATACTAAACTTGGATAATGTTTTGTTTTCGAACTGGATGGTTGCCTTCATTTTCTTGTGGAACTCCTTGACTAGGCAGAGCCTCTTTTGTGGCCAGCCAATTTTCAACAGAATTTTGTAGATGCCATTCCAGCTAACTGTGTTAAAGGCCTTTTGTAGATCAACAGATGCTACATAGAGAGGCACCAGTTCACTACTGTTTTTTTTTTTTTTTCCTTGCAACAAATGCAATGTGAAGGACATGTCTAGCTGTGAACCCACACTGGCTCCTCAGGGTAGACTTTCTCAGCAAGGACTTGAAGTCTTTTCAACAGGACACTTGCAAGCACCTTGCCAACCATGCTGAGCAAAGATATCCCTCAATAGTTGTTGCAGAATGCTCTGTCCCCTTTATTTTTATAGAGAGTAATTGTTTGCATCTTTCAGATATTGTCTTAACCCCATTTTTATCGCCTTTCTCTTGAAGCATTAGAGAAGAGTAACATGGATCTATTCCTATGAGCAGGGGACTTAGCTTGGACAGAAGCTCTCTAAACCGCCAAGGTACTGGGGGGAAGTGACTAGAGAGTCTAGGTTCGGAGGTTTGGTTCGGATAATTATTTAACAACTTCAGAAGTGTAAGACTTTCAGAAATACGTTCTCACTACTACTTGTGGTGATCTCTGCCACACAAAGTAATGTATGTTTAAATCCTATTGAGAATAAAGAGGAGCTCTATTCGGAACCAAAGGTGTAGGGTAGCACTTTATAATGCACCTAGAGAATGTGATAGTGCACTGAAAACTCACAAGAAATAAATAACACAGTGCCTGTGTAATAGCTGTTTGTTTTGTGCTTGAAATGGCAACAAATACTTGCTCAGCTGCAGAATAAGTGCAGCGCATTTGTATGCCTGTAGTCCTCATCCTTTGCCCATGTAAGCATCAGGCGCAAGACAAGTTGGCTAAAGTACCTTAGTGTGATGGGATGTAGATCCCACATCAGCCCTGATAGGGTTATTGATGGCCTAAGAGGCCATTTAGGTTATCTGATGATACCTGAGAGAAGGAGGACCAGAGTTAACGGAGAGTGAATCCCAGCTGGGGAAGGGCTGGGCCGGGCCAACACTTTACAGCCAGGAGGCTGAAAGCAGAAGGGATCTGAAGGACTAGAAGTCTGCAGTCACTCCGTGGGAGTAGGGAGACTGTCAGGGCCCAGGAAGAAAAGGAGTACTTGTGGCACCTTAGAGACTAACAAATTTATTAGAGCATAAGCTTTCGTGAGCTACAGCTCACTTCATCGGATGCATTCGGTGGAAATTTTCCATCGGATACATCCGATGAAGTGAGCTGTAGCTCACGAAAGCTTATGCTCAAATAAATTTTAGTCTCTAAGGTGCCACAAGTACTCCTTTTCTTTTTGCGAATACAGACTAACACAGCTGCTACTCTGAAACCTGTCATTATGCAAGGGACCAGGAAGAAGTCCAGGGGAGAGTAAGCCCTGGGATTCTGCCCTGGAGTAAGGAGTCTAGCAAGAGGCTAGGAGGGGATGAGGTAGCCACAGAGTAGGTTCCTGTATGAAACCCAGAAACAGGCAAGGGAAAAGAGAGGCTGGATAGGAAGGAACCCAGGGAAACAGGGACAGGGACTGAGCTCAACTGAATTGCTGGTTATAGGGGCCCTGGAACCTGGAGTAGAGGTGGGCTGGGATTCCCTTACCAGCCACTGAGAAAGTGGCACTGGACTGAGACCAGGAACCACTGGACAGCTTGTACAGTGGGACTTTCTTACCCTGGGGGAGGGGGCGGGGGTCTATTTAATGACCCAGCTGGAGGGCTGAGATGCAAAGAATGTGGGGGCGTGTCGCAGCATGAATAACTGATGGCAGATGGGGAGAGAGCTAATTCCCTGTCCTAGCCACAAGGAGGTGCACGTGTGGTGGGTGGACCCCTTCACACTGAGCAAGGTCTGTTCATGTCTGCCTGCTTGTAGCATATGTCTTCCGCCTCTACCTTTGCATTGGGGCTGTATATGGGAGAGAAGAGGGTACGTGTGTATGCCACAGCTTCTGTGTGAGCCTGATAGAAGAAACTGTCTCCCCTTCTTGCTTCATTTACACAGAGTGGTCATGTTACATTTGGGGTTCAGTCAGATTTACGTAGATCACGGTGTTTGGTAACGATTTAAGAGGAAGAGAAATAGACACATAATGGAGAAGCCCTGAAAACTTCCTTTTAAAATGTATGTAGTGTCTGTATCCAAGATAATGAAGGATTTTGTGGCTATTGCATTCATTAGATATGATAGTTGCTTTCAACCGCAGTGATCCTCTGCTCTGCTCATCTCATCCTCGCTTCCCTTGTTGCTCTGTCTCCCACACCTCAGTCTGTCAAAACCAGTAACTTCGGGGCGAACAGCTCAGTTCCCCGAACACTGCCTGACCTTGGCCAAAGAATTTCAGCACAAACATTATGCCCTTCCCCGTGCCATGGACGTGTGCTGTGCCATATGGCACTAGTGTGTCGTCTTTGTGGCATTAGTAAGGATATGTTCCAATTTGGTGACAGAGGGGACAAGGTTTTCCTGGGATTTGGGTTGTATTTTGCGGATTGGAATCCTTGCCATAAGAAAGGGAGATGGGCAAGAAAATCAAGTGATGTGGGAGGGGGAAAGACAAAGAGGGAGAGCGGGAAAGTAATAGAGAGAAATGTCCCTGCTGGAAGCAACCTCCTAGTTAAAGATTCTTTGACAGATTCCATTCTCACATCCAGCTTCCTAGGTTATAAAGGGAGCACCACCTCTTTCATATAGGGCCCATATTCTATAATTAGGATTATTATTAAAACTTTTTGGGGATTTTACAAAATACTTTGTTACCCCTTGTCATGATTCCCCTCTGATTTACACAAAAGGGGGGAGTCAACTTAGTGCACAAATTGGCAATGAGATTCTGAGCTATAACTTAGGAAAAACTATCCCTTTTTGTATGAGTAAATTGGTAAGAAAAGTCTGCATTAAAGCATGTTAAATCTTTTAAAATGTATAGTCTGGAGGCCTTTACCATTTAAAAGTAGTCAAGTCCGAATGGGTCTTAGAGCCTTGAGGGCCCTTAATGGCTTTCCGACTGGAGAAGTGTAATTGAAGCCTAAGCGCTTCTATGCTTTCATCCTCAAATCATTGTTATGAAATTGGGACTTTTTTTTTTCCATGGGAGGAAAAGGAACAAGTGTGAAATGATTGCTTTTACCAGCAAATGATGGTTTTTTGGGGAAATGATTAATACAACATGAAAGGTCACATTTTATGTTTGGTGAGCTGTTCAATTAACCGGAGATGTATTCATGCATTGACAAATTCTTGCACATATTTGAATTATGACATCCTTGTCATGTGTAATAAAATGATAGCAATGTGATTTTTTTCCCATGGTTTGCTCAACGTAAGTATTAATGTGTTTGGAGGCAGAGGGGGGATCTTTCTTCAAATATAAGCATATGTTTTATATACACTGTCAATTCCTTGTCATTATCAGATTATTAAATAAAATGTTGCTATATATTTATTAATTTCAGGCTGATTAGGTTAAATGTTAAATCTTCTTGTTTTTAAATCTTTTAAATCTTTTTTTTTTTTTTTTTGTAAACTGCATCCAGTTTTGGGCCTCCCACTACAGAAAAGACAAATTGGAGGAAGTCCAGCAGAGGGCAATGAAAATGATGATGTGGCTGGGGCACATGACTTAGGAGAAGAGGCTGAGGGAACTGGGCTTGTTTAGTCTGCAGAAGAGAAGATTGAGGGGGGATTTGATAGCAGCCTTCAGCTACCTGGAGGGGGGTTCCAAAGAGGATGGAGGTAGGCTGTTCTCAGTGGTGGCAAATGACAGAACAAGTTGCAGTGGGGGAGGTCTAGGTTGGATAGTAGAAAAAACTATTTCACTAGGAGGGTGATGAAGCACTGGAATGGGTTACCTAGGGAGGTGGTGGAATCTCCATCCTTAGAGGTTTTTAAGGCCCGGCTTCACAAAGCCTTGGCTGGGATGATTTAGTTGAGGTTGGTTCTGCTTTGAGCAGGGGGTTGGACTAGATGACCTCCTGAGGTCTCTTCCAACCCTAATCTTCTCTGATTCTATGCTAACTAATACATTTCTTGGAACTCTCATTAAACAGCTCTTTTATACATGATTGAGTGACTACAAAATCTCATACTAGTGTCTGAAATCATTATCCTATCAGCAAATGAGGATTCTTGATTTTCTGAGGATATAAATCTCCCATTTTTAGCCTAAATGGGCTTCCTATTATTGGAACTTAAAGCTCTGATAGGTCCAAGACTGAATGTTATGGATTTGTACCATAGGCCAATGTAATTTTTAGGAAGAAATTCCACTTCTTTGGGGGGAAGTGAGGAGATGGATTCCTTACAGAGTTTTCCCAATCTTATTTGAACTAGGTGGTATTATGGAGAGCTATGGAATTATTGAAAATATAGCCCGTTTTGAATTATGATGAAGACTGAGCTACTGACAGATTGCTTTAGGTAACCCCCTGAGTCAGGTCAGTAAAAACTAATTAGCTTTCTAAGGAATTATCTGCTAGGAGACGACAGACACCTTGACGGGAATGCAATCTTAATTCAGCGCGGAGAGAAAAGATACAAATTAACTTCATTCCAGCCAAAGAATATCAAAGGGAGATTATGTATGCAATGGAAAAATGTATTTTGAGATGGCAACTATGCAAATAAAAGCAACTTTGGAAATGATAAGTTACAGGAGATAGGAACCCAAACTTTCTGCCCGGGAAGCAAATAAAATATTATTCGCTGTTGGTCACAGAAGAGCCTGCAAGTAATAAAAGCAAACGGCTTACTCTCCAAATGTTAATCATAAGGTTGCTTGTATGGCTACATTATTTTAACCTGAAGAGCATAATTGACAGACATCCATCCTACTTTCAGAGATGAAAACTCACTGACATCACAAGCTGACACTCCAAGTCCATGGTGCTGAAGGTTAGCAAGGATTCTGGCAGCTTGAAAGAGAGAACGCTAATGGTACGAGTATCATATTTACTGATTTTATTTCTGTAACTTCAGGTAAGAGGGCTGTTCAGGATGATGCTACATATGGTATAGTTTAGATAATCATTGCGGATCTTGATTTTTTAATAACCTTGGTTTATTTAGCATGCTTTTTGAGACTTAGCCTGTTTCCGGGATAATTCATAATATTCTGTCCTTCAGGATGATAAAAAAAAACCCTCTGGGGATGGTACCTGTGCTGTGTCACTCAGTGGAAGGTGATACCTTATAGGCATTATCGAAAGGTGGTGTGAAATTGGTAGGTTGCATAGGGTATGTCTGAGGAGCAGGAGTAATGGGAATAGCGGATTGAAAATAACTGAGGATATATGTTTGTGGCAGGCTGCTCTTTTGAAAAAATAAGGCTCTTTGAGGCTGGTCTAAGGTCTGGAATGTTGGTGGTAGTCCCAGAGGAGAGGGTTTAGTGGTCAAGAGCATGGTTATGTGGTCAAAAGGGCATGATGATTTCAGTTCATCACTTGGTATCTGTAACTTCATATAGATATTACCGAACAAGTGTGTAGGGAATGTATAGAATGCACTAAACACATAAGTGTATTGGAGTGTGCAGGTTTGTATCATCATGCATTTTGGAAGACTATTTAAGCATGTGCTACCCACACAAGTGTTAAGGGGTGTGTGAGTATGTGTCTAACTTTATTACTGTTATAAAGTAATAATGGAATACAGCCTTAGAGGTATGTTCTCATATGCCCAATAGTTATCTTTAAAAGAAAAAGCTTTGAAAGTGTTTCTCTGACACATGTAATAGATGTTTGTCAAAATGAGTAAGAAGGGTTCCAGCTTCCACCTCAGACTCATCAAAAGCTTTACACTAGATTGTAAATCCTTTTGGGGAAGGGACAGTCTCTTATTATGTTTGTCCAGTATCTGGCACAGTGGAGTTCTGAGATCTGTTGAGTCCTCTAGCCAGAGCTCTTGCACCAGGGTCAAAATTGTGTTATCCACGGATAACAGTGGCATTGGAACAGTTTGTATAGTGGGGGTGCTGAGAGCCATTGAACTAAACTCTAAACCCTTTATATGATGGAAACCATTTCAAGCAAGGAGGTGTGGCAGCACCCCAGCATGGATCAATTGGCAAAAGTTAGTAAACATGTTGGAAGTGGGCATGGGAGTTCAAAAATCAGAAAAGAAAACAGAACACGTAATTTAATCTCCTCCTTAAAAATACTTTATTTTTGGCCAATCTCATGATTTTTTTTGTGTCAAACTCATGATTTTAAGGTTGACAGTATTGTAGTTTAGGCCTGGATGTTTTGTGTTACTGGTTTGCCTTGTCTTTCTGTTGCCGGTCAACTAATTTCTCTTTCCGTAATCAGAATAACAGACTGCCTACTAAACTATTCTGCATAAAGCACAGCACTTCTTAATTTGTGAGAATTTCTGAGCTTTCCTTTCTATAAGACAAGGAGGCTTTTTCTTTGTAAGTAAAACAGTTTCTGGTACTGCCACGAGCAACATGACTTTACTCCTGTTTAAAAAAAGTAAGAGAGAAAGAAATACATTGTTTCAGATTTTCAGGTTAATGGACTTTACTTTTTTCCTGATGAAACTGAAGTGTAATTTTCCGTCCAGGAGGGAAAAGAACATTTTTACTGTGAAAAGAGGAAATGAGCTTGATTCTGACAATGACATGGGACACCTGTTACATAGATCCAAGGAAATAAACATTTTAATGGACCTGTGGCTTCCTAGGATTTGACAGTAGTCCCTAAAAGCAACAGGATACAGCTTGGATTCCCCCTTTTTCAAAAGCACAGGTATTTCTACTTAAGCTCAAAAAGAAACCTCTTCACTACCATCTGTGCAGCTGGGTGAGCTGCAGCAGCCCTGGCAAATACCTTATTTGATGTTTGGGTTCTTCTTTTCTCTTTGCAAATTATCTGTTTGTAGAGTTTGATTTTTGCCAATCTTTTCTTTTCTTTTAATCAAACTTGTTGGAACACTTGTATATGAACATGTTTCAAATACTTTTCGTGAGTTTTCTGTGACTATGTCTTTGACTAATTACTTGTTGTTCATGGCATGTAACTGGTTGTCTATGTTTAACAGTATGGTTTTTGTTGCTTGATTGGAGGGGGAAAATCAAAGAATTTGAAGATGATGATGTGAAAGCTTCTAGCACGAACCTATATGCAAGCACCCTTTCTGTTATCAGCGTTTGATACTTTTGCCTTTTGCAAAGAGTTCCCTGTGAATTTTAACTGAAAGAATATAAAAGGGTCATGAATATCATGCAAGTAATATCCCAGATTTTTAAAATTAAACTAATGTTACTGCAGATAAATATTAATCTAGATTAGTTAGTAATCGGAAGGAGGTCTGTTACACACCAGCTGACCAGCACCAAAGAATCTGTAACTTAGCTTTCAACTGCTCTAAAGTAACCCAGTTGTCTGTCTTGTTACAACAGTTATGCTCAGAACAATTGTTTTCCACCTATGGTGGATTTGTAGCTGCTTGTAATACTTTATGAATATTCTATGGAGATTTATTGTATGCATATTCTAATGGAGTGCCAGCTCTGCTGTTATGAAGTTTGGGAAGCCCTTTCTGTTGAATGGTCAACTCTGCTACAATGTGCTAAAATCAACACTTACTCAGATTGCCCTGAAGTTTGCTATGTCTCATGGAGGTATGGAGTAAGACTAGTAGTCCAAATTTGGGGACATTTGAACATGGGGTTACCTGTCAGCCTCACATTGCCCCTCCTGTATGTCGGCATCTGGTGGCCTGCCACTCTGGGGAAAGAGGGCCTGAACCCCTCTCCCTGATTCCCTGATATGAGTTGGTATGTAGGGGACCCCCTAACCGTTTGGGTGAGTGGTCTGAGCTGTTTCCCTGAACCCCCTCATGTAAGCTGCGATCTGGAGGGGTCTGAGCCCATTTCCCTGCCCCACTGCCTATTCTGGGAGCTCGTAAGAACCTTGCTTCTTTAGCAGGTCTGAGCCCCCCTTCCTGCCCTTCCAAGTTAGCTAGCATTTGCGGAAGCCGTGCTCTTCTGGGTGGAGGGGCTGAACACAGGCCTATGGGAAGCCATGCTCCAAGTACAGGTTGGTCAGACCAGGGTGATTAGTTGAGAATGGGCACGCTTGGTGCATATTGTGCACAAGCACTGTGCATGGCGAGGGGGATGAGAATGCCCATTGAAATTAGAGGAGCAGTTAGCATGTCTCAGAGCTTCTGTTTCAGTCTGTATTCATCTCTGTGGGATAAAAATGTAGGGTTGGAAGAGACCCTGAGAACATCTAGTGCAGCCCCCTATACTGAGGCAGGACCAAGTAAATTTTGCCCAGTTTTTTTTAAACTGTGCTGGGGTTCTAGATATAGAAAAAGCAGTTGCAGCTGACTAATTTCATACAATACTTTCACATAAAATTATAGTGGAACGACCTTTATGTTTAAATGTTAACTTTGCAAAGTGCCCTAAATCTGCATGCTTACTCTTGAAATTTGGTAGTTTGGGGTAGAGCAGGGGTCAGCAACCTTTGGCACGTGGCCCATCAGGATAATCCGCTGGTGAGCCGCGAGACATTTTGTTTAGGTTGACTGTCCACAGGCGCAGCCCCCACAGCTCCCAGTGGTTGGGGTTTGCTGTTCCCGGCCAATGGGAGCTGCAGTGGGCTGTGCCTGTGGATGGTCAAAATAAACAAAATGTCTCACGGCCCGCCAGTGGATTACCCTGATGAGCTGCGTGCTGAAGGTTGCCAACCCCTGGGGTAGAGAGATAATGATCCTAAAATGGGGTCATTTTGAGCAAGGAATTGCTGCAATATATCCCCTCCCTTCCCTTTTCCTCCCCCCCCCAAAAAAAACACCATTTCATAAAGTTCACAGATTCTACCTTTTTTTTTATTATAGTTATTATTTATTATTGGTATTTTTGCACACACCTGGAGCTCAAGCCTTGACTCTGATTGTCACCTAACTGACAGTAGTCAGCTGACACTTATCTCAGCTAGTGCATGGGGAAGCAATTTTGGAATTGTTAAAGAAAAATTATGCTTTCAAGGTTGGCCCATGTACATGTTTGTTTTGACAGTGAATAGCGAGTTAATGCAATAGCAGATTTGTCAGGAAATGCATCCAAGAAGAAGGGGGTATATCCTGATATACAGCTCTTTGCAGACACTAGAGAAAATGAGAACCACTGATGCTCTGGCTCGATCGCTGTGGGAGCTCACCGAACTGGTTTTAGCAGCTGGTCCAAGTGAATAGGCTGAGAGAACTAATCTCTTTGGGTGGATTAAAGAGAGCCTCAAGGACGGGGCGAGAGAGACTACTGGGGAATGGACAGACCCCCAGAGGTTAGAGGCCTGGCGGAAGATAGATAGACATGCATGTAGACCTTTTATTTTTTGAAACCTTTTTTCTTTTTTTTTTTTTTTTTGTTCCTACTGTTAAGATTAAACAATACTTTGGGTTAGAAGGAAGTTTTTGTTCACTATATTCACCACTGGTTACGAGCTCCCGGAGAGAAGTGTAGGTACTAAATCCAGTAGGAACTGTTGGGGTAACCGTGGTTTGTGCTCAGAGTAGAAGCCTAGCACTCCATCTGAGCACAGGAGAATGAGGGGTTCCACCCCAGAAATGTAGAGGTACAAGACATAACCTGTGGGGGTGCCCTCAGAGAGACAAAAGAATGGGCCAGAGGTGCAGCTAGTCAGTAACCATGACATCATGATGGAGAGAGCGCTACATAAGAAGGTGGAAATAATATTACTATTCTTTCTATTGCAGGAGTGTATACGGACCAAACAAGGATTGGAGCCACCATTGTACTGGGTACTGTATAAACAAATAATCTCCAGCCTGAGAGATCTCACAGTCTAAGGTCTAGACAGTGCACAAGGGGTGAATAATAGATAAGGCAGGCATGAGCTAAGTTAGCAGCAGTGACAGTAGAGAATATATTTAACAGCCAGTAACAAAGCAATAACGTACCTATTGAGGTTTTGTTTTTTAAACAAATCCAATCTTGCTGTGCAAAGCTCTCTGATTTACATTTTGATTAAGTCGCTGCTAATGACACAACTGAGATGTTTACTCCAGTTTTGTCCTTGCCATTTTGAAGTCTTTTTAAAATTCCCTCCTCCCCTTTTTTATGTTTACTGTTCAACTTCATCAAAATGATCTGTCTACAGGAGAGAGCCCTGCTGGGATAGGCTGGCTGAGTAAGCCACAGGCAACCCCATAATGGCTACCTGCTAAGACTGCCTGCTAATGAGCGAGTCTGTGATGTGGCTGTGGAGTAAAGATCTAATGAGACCCCAAAGGAACCAGAGCAGCCAGTATTTCTTCCCTGCAAAGCTTCCCTCTCCTCCCCCCCGCTGCTTTTTTTTTTTTTTTTGAGTAAACCATTATATTACCTTGTATACTGTTAGTGGTAGACTTCCTCAATCTGTTGAGATTATATTTGGTTAATTGTCATTGAGTCCCTTTGTGTTTCAGTTGCATGGGATCTATTTACATTTCTTTCAGTAGCAGCTTTGTGAGTTTTGTAATATTCGGTGGTACTTTTGAAAATTCTTCCACTGGTTCGTTTTCAAGTCTTTCCCATCTTAAACACCTTCAGTACCTTTATCTCCAGATATACCTATTTAGGGACAAATGTTAATGCATGGACTAGAAAATATACATGAACTATTTTCCTTCAACCAACAGAACCACCTTTCGAGAATTCACTTACGTCCATTTTATGATCCAAAATACTGTCTATTCACTGGAAAGAATGTGAGCATAATCCACCCTCTCCCACTAATAAAAACAAAACTAGGTAAGCAATCTCTTCTTGGAGAGGAAGAGAGAATTAGGGGAAATCACAGCCATAGAAAGAAGAGGGATTTGGCTCAGAAAGACGTGTTAAAAAAATTAAGTGCACTGGAGCCAGTTGGTGCCATTCCAAGGTATGCCAGCTGAGAATCTGGCTCAGTATGAATAACTTGGGTTAGTGATAATTGAAGGTAGTAGAAGGTAAGTCTACAAACGTTTGTATAAATAGCAAGGAGGGAGAAGGAATTATTTAGGTTGGTGCAAGGAGCTATAACAAATAGAAATTTCTTGATAAAATCAAGAAATTGAAAATCTATACAGAATATAGAGAAAATGCTGTAATAGTGAGATCTGTTACACCATGGAATATCACACTGTGGGAGGGAATAGAGACTGCATCATATGAGACACTTAAAACTAGAGAGGACAGACCAGCAGAAAATATTGTGTGAATAATTCTCCACTGGTTGGGGTGTGGGCTATGCCTCAACTTTCAATTGGTCTATGATCTGGAATTGACAATTTAAAATGTGTTGCCTCCCCAAAATAGAGGACTTGCGATTGTCAGGTTGGATCTTGCAAAGTTTATGGAACGAAAGCTGGAATTAGGGGCAGAAATTTTATATTGTAAAATAAAGACCATACAGTTAATTATTGCTGGTTTAATTTGCCAAGCTTTTCTTCTACAAACCAGATCACTTCTCTAGCCCCATCTGCCCCTTGACCTAGTGTTTTCAGAGGTGGTTGGAGTGGGGAGGGGGTGCAACGTGGAGAGGTAAATCTTCTTTTTTTTTTTTAATAAACTTCAATTTATTCTAGCCAGAGAAATTTTCAGAACATCATACCTAAAAATAAATATCTACTGCTTCAAATTTCTGACAGACACCTGGCATTCAGTCATGGAGTCTCATTCTTGAATTGTCCTGTGTATATATCATTTTATCGTTAGGCTGTGAGTTCATCTCATAATTTACCAAGATGAGATTCTAATAATCTCTTTCCTTTGCCAAAGACATGCTGACCTCTAGTGTCAGTCCCTCAATTTATTTTCTGCTTTGTGATTTGTGATCAATATAGAAAAATCAGTTCTTCTTCTGTGTAGCTCTCTTGAGTTCCTGGAGTTTTTGATTAATTTAGACTCAGTGACTCTACAAATTCCTCCGGTACAAGATGAAAGTTTAACTTGAATTTATCAGCCAAATCTGATATATCAAATAAAAACCCAACTATGAGGAACTGCTGAGTTTGTATTTGATCTTATTTTTGCCACCCAAAGTCATATCTTGAGACCCTGAACTAAATTCCATTTCACCTTGAACCTCTGCGCTTTCTCTCAAACTTTTTATTCTCTCTCTGTCTGCCACATTGCAGTCCTTTCAGAGTGTACAAAATAATTAATAAACAAGGGTCTTGGCTTTTGGACAGCTAATTTTTGAGAGAAAAATCAGTCTCAAAAATTCTTCCTTTTGCCCTTTGTTAGTGTTTTCAGAAGAATGTTTCTAAATTCTGAGGATCTGCTTGTCTCCAAAATTATGAGAAATACATAGCAATAGAATTAAACTTGGCTTTTCTGTGCACGTAAAATAATTATTCTAACATTCTGAAATAGTTCCTTCCAAAAGGACACATTCTCATTTTCTCTTTCAAGAATTATGTTCAAGTTCTCATTCATCTAAAATCAACAATATTTCTAACTCTTGTAAGCTTTTCCCAGCTAAAACCATGTTCTTACTTTCTACTACTGGTTCACATCTCGTGTTGTAATGCCACGGTTCTCCTTTTTCTTTAGAGTATTCCCAACCATAGATTTACTTTTAGACTCTTTCCCAAAAAGCATGAGAAATATTCTCTCCTTGTCTTAATCAGTGTGTTTTGCACTCAGTAGCAGCCCACTAAAATATATATTCCTATGCCTGTGACAGTGTGACAATTTAGTGTATATCTGTGTGTATCTGTATCAAACTACAAAGTCCGTTTGGTTTTGTGAGCAGTATGGGGTTCTAAGACTGTCCTGTGCCTTCCCTCTTATCCAAGATGGAGTCAAAAGGACTGGCATTCCAAGAGGTGTTCACAGAGGATGAATAATTCACAGCCATGAAGGCTTGCTTACAGGGAATGAGTTCACCCTGGCAGTTCAGTAGGTATGCTAAAGAGGGTGTCCAAGCTGCAAGAAACCTGTTTTTCCAGTTTGGACTTAAGGTGTGTGGTAACCAAACAATGACTTACCCAGTGTGAGGAACCTTCATCACCTGAGGGGGAATTTGAGACTGACCAGGAGGATCACATGACAGAGGGGACTGGAAATGTATAGAAGGTCTGTGTTTATCCATCAGAACAAGAAGGCAAAACTGGGAAGAAGGAGAGATGGGTCTTAAGACTCTGGAAAGCCTGCCCAAAACTCAGGGGGCTCTCATAGGGTGAAGCCATTGGCAAGCAAATTTTTTGCATGTAGTTTTGTTACTTTTGCAGGGATCAGTAAGTCTTCTATGCTTTCCCTGAATAAAGAGAGTGTGTATGTGCATGCACGCATACAAGAAGTTGCATTGCAAAGCCTCTGTGGGACTTGGTTTATCTGTTACATATCATAGAATTGTAGGACTGGAAGGGACCTTGAGAGGTCATCTGGTCCAGTCCCCTGCACTCATGGCAGGACTATATGTCCCTGAAGGGATAAACTGTAAACCAGTGTATCCACAAGTGTGATGCTCGGGGTGGTGGGAGGGGAGGTTAGCACTGGTCTTTGAGCCTATGGCAGCTCGATTGCCAGGTTCCACTTCCAAGAAGGAGTAGCAGACAGGGTGTCTGCACTCCAGGAGTGAGCCTCAGAGGCTAGAGCCAGAGACCATGCCTGGGTACTGCTCAAATCTAGTGGACTTAGAAACACACAGGATCTAGACCTGGGATCCAAATATGGCAGCCTGGTGAGGTCTGTCAGCTGGTGGTAAGCATTTTCCCACTTGGAAATGGCAGCAGACTCGGACACTAATCTTCAGTAGGTCAGCAGGATCTAGGGTCAGTTGCAAGGAGGCCCTGTTCAGCTATGCTACCTAATGCTCCTCCAGCTGTGTCTGCCTCATAGTGAACCTTACTGAGATTGGGGGGAGGATTGTAGACGATACAGTGTGAGAATCCACATAGGTTAATTCTCACCACTGGCCAAGATCAATTTGTGCAATGTGCATATGGGTTTTGGGCTGATGGGGTTCCTGAGGGTTAGAAGAAGGTGAAGAGCAATCTATGGAGCAAGAATTCTCCTTGTCCACACAACCTGGACTGGGACACCAGGATTTCAGTTTCCCCTTTACCTACAAGGGTATTAAGAAACAGAGCATTTTGGGAATCAGTGGGTTCTGAAAGTCTTTCTGAACAAAGTGATTCCATAGGATACAGTAGATCAGAGAAATGAGCAGCCTGGTCGTTGGCTTTTCAGGATGTAGTTCAGCTTAGGTGAAGGAAGGGAAAAACTAGATTCTATGGAGTGGCTATCTTTTAGGAGCAGAGCAAAATAAAAGTGGGACTCAGGAAGAATTAATTATAGAAATACTTTTTAAAAAAAATGTTAAATGTTAAAATCACATTTAAACACAAGCCGGTATTTCTTCAGACAGATCAGAAAATCAAGTGACAAGGGGGAAAAAAAAGGTTATTCAGGTATTGAACCCTGTATTCTGGTATAAAAAAGTAAGAGCAAGGTTATCAAACATTCAAAGAACCCAGCTGGATATTGTCAAGGGAGAGTTCATTGATCAAGTAGCTAAAATAGAAAAAAATGAGCCCAAGTACTGCAGATGGCATTAAATTATCACTTGAAAAAAAGAGAAGAGATGCTGAATAGGTTTAAAAGTAAACAAACTAAATGTCATGAATTCTATAAACAGTGAACAACATACAGGGCAAAATCAAATAGTGAGAAGAAAAATAAAAATGAATTTTTGTGTGACTGCTTGTGATAGTTTTCAACCAGTTAAACACTAATGAAGACAGGTGAAGTCTTGGCTCCATTGAAATCAATGGGCATTTTGTCATTGACTTCAGTGGAGCCAGAATTTTACACTCCAGATTGCTCTCATTGTATACTATTCTCTTTGGTGGCAGTAGGAAGTCTGTCTGTGTGACTGGCTGGCTGAATAGGGCCCTAAAAATAACCTACTGATAGTGAAATAAGATATAGCAAAATTATTGGACAAGAAGGCAGACAAAAATGAACCCCAAAAAGTTCACTGGGTACTGAAGATCCTGTATGACATCAGGCAAGAAGCAAAGAGTGGACCAAAGATGTGAGGAAAGTAGAGTCTGGCCATTTAATTTAATTCTTTAACACCTGCTGCCTGCCAGCTGGTAACTGGGACGTGCAGTTTGATAAATGTGGTTTGAACGGACATGGTTTTGCATCAGTCTTGAAAGCACCAGACCCAAAAGCATCTGGCATCTGAAAATAGTTTTTTGCAGAGGTAGTGTTTCTGGAAATTGTTGCATGGCTGGCTTGTGCCTGCCTGTTTTTGTGTGTGTCTTCAGCTGCACATGTAGCTCTTGGAAAAATTAGGTTAATTATCTGATAAAATAGCTGGAAAAAAAAGACAGGTTGAAGAGAGAAATGTGTGTTAGCGTGACAGTTCTGGTTATATACTAAATTGTAAAAGCCCTGAGGAAAGAGATCATGGAAGTGGCAGACCTACGCACAACACTCTAAAAAATATATGACAGATGAAGTTATCCCTCAAGTGCAATGTTGGAATAATCATGGAATGCTGATGTTAGAGAGCCAGCCCATGGAGGCGAGAAGAGGTTGTTTGAGATGTAGTTTTTTGTTTCTATTGTACTTGACAGCTGTCTGTGCATACACAGATGCAGCATCCAAAAAAGAGATTTCTGAGAGTGTCATCATTATTCTAAATAACACAAAGATAACCACACCTGTAGTTTGATAGCACACAGCTTACTAAGACTAGGGAGGGAATGCAGTCTAATGGATAAAGCAGGGGACTTGAAGAACCTCCTGAGTGCAAGCCACTGACCCATTATGGCCGTGATTCAGGAAAACATCCCTATTTAGGACAACACTTAAATGTGCGCTGAAATTCTATTGATGTTAGTGGGACTTCAGCACATGCTTAAAGTTCCACATCTGCTTCAGTGCTTTTCTGAATTGTGGATTATGTGACATGGGACAAATCACTCTTCTCTCTGTGTGTCTGTTTACCTACCTGTAGTTTGGCCTAATAATATTTACCTACCTCACAAAGGGGTTTTGAGAGGCTTAATTCATTAATGTTGGCAAAGCAGGTTTAGATTCTTGCCTGGAAGCTGCTAGAAGTGGGCAAAGGATTAATAATTTGCTGCAGATCACCTTATTGCATGGTTACAAAGTCTGCTGTACATCTTGCATCAGGTGCTGTAGGAAGAAATCTGGTTAAATTATTCAACTTCCAAGACATACTATCGGGTAAAGTTCGTGTCTTCTACAGGTTAATGTTGGGCTACCTCAAATTTTCGTTTTTGGTAGTTTACTGGAGCATTAAATTACAAACATATTTATTCTTCCTGTTAAGGATGAAGGAAGCTCAACCTTTTGTAATTTTCAGAATCCTCAACTTGTATCAATTAGCAGCCTAAGGCAAACTGCTTGTTTGTCATGAGCTGGGTAATCATGCTGTATGTAATTGAAAAAGTGATTTTTCCCTATGTGTAATATCTCAGACATTACCTGTGAACTCCGTGTCATGGTGGTGATGATGCTCCTATTCCTTGAACAAGTAATTGAATAACGATGAAAACAGTTTTCATAGCACATCGTGTCACGGAACTGGAATAGTGCCACATGTTTCACAAAACTAGAGCACTTAGATTTTCTGAGCAGCCAGCTTATTGTAATCCTGAACCTTTAAATAAAAATATGCAGACCAAGTGTGGTGCATCCCCTGTTCTGGCAGAGCTGCTTTCTGTGGAGGACCTGGGAGGGGAAAGGTAATTGTCACCTTTCTGTTCCCCCAATCCTGGGGCTGAGCTAGTGGCAGACATAATTTAAAAGAGCCCAAGGGGGGTTCAGAAGGAATGGCACACTAAGGACCATTCTGCTGGCTGGACATAGCTGGCCCTATCCTCCAACACGCCGTCTGCCCCAGAGACAATGGAAATGTAGGACATACAGGTGACTGCTGGCTCTGCACCACTCAGGGTAGAGTAGCACAGCCACACAGGGACTGATGATCTGACCCATTGTCTTTCTTTTAACAAAGAAAAATGAGTTCTAAATATAAAACTAACTGCCCTTCCACCCATACCCACATACACCCCTTTGTCCTGGATAACTGAAAATAGGGAGTGTCTGTGTACCGAAATGTGAACCAACAGCACTGCTGGAGGGATATATATTTATTTCTTTTTCTATTGAAAAAGCCACCACAGTGTCATCAAGTTCATAAAGGACTTATTTTGTTATGTGTATAAGCTTCCCAAACACAATCTTGGTTTACACTCTTCAATACGGCCAATGCTAACAGTCAAATTCATGACTCATGAGATCTCCTTTAAAAGGGTGCATTTTGGATTATCTTCATTTACTTTCTGATTATTGAGCATTTAGAGATCACAGTTTCAAGCTCCAGAAAGCAAGAAAGTAGTTGTCCTGTAAATTAGGAACTTCTCTGGGAAGGTGTGTGGATATTTTTTTTTCCTTTTGGTAAGTCACCTAGTATAGTGTCATGTTACAAACCAATTTTCCATGTCAAATGAAACCATATTTCAAACTCATTCCTAGACCCGATTCTGGAATCTTTGTTTTGAACAATCTGAAGCTGCAAATGACCACTATTAACACACAAGAAAATATTTTGGTAATAAGATTGTGACAAAAACCAAGAGGTTATGAACTACTCGTTGAAATACAACACTGATTTCAGTGCAGTGCCTGTCCAAATTTCCCGTCCTGCCTTTAGCTGTTGCAGAAGAGATTGTATAGTACATGATGCACATATTTCCGACCTCGGCAAAAGCTAATAATGGAAGAGAGTTAGAAACAGAGATTCAGCTGTAATTCTGAACATTCTTGTTTTTACTGGTTTTGGCCATAACTGCTTATTGTGATTTAGTAGAGTTATTAATAAATATTCTCCCATCTTTCTTCAAAAATGCAGCTGTACAAATTAATGTCAGTTACATGCACAATATTTCCAGTAGCATCTTAATGACAGGTTTACTTCACTGCTTCAGTGGGCATATACTTGTTCAGCAAAATTAAATGAAATGCCAGTAGAGGAAACAATAGTAGGTGAAAGGAGACGACTCTCCAACAGTACTTGGAGTGACACAGTCACTGTTAAAACTGGGCTAAGTTGAACATGTACCAATGAAAATACCCCAACATATTTAAAACAATAAATACAAGACTCCGTTCAGTTTAATGCAATAAGAATAAACCCTTATTTCAGTTTGAATTTGGATGATGTGCATTATCTCTGAGAACTGACTCTATTTTGTTGACAGATGTGGGCAGGGAAGAAGTCCAGAAACACCTTCATGATACACTGTTATCTAGCAGTGTCCCACTAAGATGTATTGAGCAAAATTCTGCTTCTGTTAGCATCAGTGAAGCTCTTTGACTTGAATTTGGCCCTGCGGGTGCACTAATGCTAAACCTTCTTTAAAGTGTGCTATTCGGGCAAATGGCTCCCTAGAGTTTGCTCATGAAATAGAATTCGGATTGAAAGTGTACACAATAGAAAAGAAAAACAACCAATAGGGATTTATTTTTTTATGACAGAATGTTTCTTCTTCTTAGAGAGGAGCAGCAAAGAGCATGGAAGCCAGGACAGAGTGATTGAGAGCAAATACACAACAAACACTTCTGGGCTCCTGCTATCTTTAAAACTCTGGTTATTGACAAAGAAGGGGAATCATTATGATAAGGGTCAGACAGATGTGAAGTTAAGCCAGGAGACCAAAATAAGGCTTGGGAGATGGACAATTGCAGCTGTGACTAGTGGAGTGTCCTGTCACTTCCAGACTTCCCGCCCCTCTGAAGTAATGTACAGAAGACATTTAAGGTAATGCTGTTCCCTAGCTGACTTTTCAGGAACATTAAATGAGAACTGTGGAGTGAAGAGCAAATAGAGGTGGTTTCTGTGCAGTCAAACAGGTGTACATTAGACATACTCCTCGATAGACCTACTCAGGCCTAAATGAGTAGAATTTGGCCCAGAGTTTGTGAAACTTGCACTGAAATACATTCTAGAATATTCTCCTTCCCTTATTGGTGTCTGCTACTCAGCTGAAGAAAAGAGAATAACTTTTTAATGTGACACATAATAGTGCTGGATTGTTGTTGACCCTTATCCATATGTGGCCCACGTATGGGCAGTTGCAGTCCCTCCTAAAAGAAGTGCAAGGGTGTTTCCTTCTCTATGCCTTGGAGATGACCAGAGCTGCACAAGGGACCCATGGGAGGTGTAATGATGTTTACGCTATATATCATTTGGCTGAAAGAGGTCTTGTGTGCTGTTCAGGGTTCCAGACAAGATGTGGCCCCTGGTAAACAAGGAAGACAAAGCTGGAACATGAGTTGTATTGAAGCCAGTTGGTTGTTGTAATTGTAGCTGCTTTCTTAATGCCTCCTGCTTAAGAGAGTCTATTTTTTGGGGTTTTTTTGGTCATGACAGGAAGTGAGGGCCTCACCTCCCTCCACACTGACCGTCAGATAGGGTTATGTATTCTGCAGGTTATACCGCACACCTCTCCTTGACCTTAAAGGCACAATCCTTCCCCACGCAACCTCTGTGTGGGGTAGTTCTGCACTACCTCCAGATCAGGGCTGTTCCTAAAGGTCTAATCCAGCCTACAGTGTTGTTACATGTTAGTTTGTAGGAACAAAGTGGCTATGTGATGTCCATGCTTCTAGAACTCTTTAATATGCAGAACAGTGCACTGACTTGGCAAATTTAATAGAGCACAGATTTCATGGAATCACAGAATATCAGGATTGGAAGGGACCTCAGGAGGTCATCTAGTCCAGTCCCCTGCTCAAAGCAGGACCAATTCCCAACTAAATCATCCCAGCCAGGGCTTTGTCAAGCTTGACCTTAAAAACTTCTAAGGAAGGAGATTCCACCACCTCCCTAGGTAACGCATTCCAGTGTTTCACCACCCTCCTAGTGAAGAAGTTTTTCCTAATATCCAACCTAAACCTCCCCCACAGCATCTTGAGACCATTACTCCTTGTTCTGTTATCTGCTACAACTGAGAACAGTCTAGATCCATCCTCTTTGGAACCCCCTTTTCAGGTAGTTGAAAACAGCTATCAAATCCCCTCTCATTCTTTTCCGCAGACTAAACAATCCCAGTTCCCTCAGCCTCTCCTCATAAGTCATGTTTCAGAGTAGCAGCCATGTTAGTCTGTATTCGCAAAAAAGAAAAGGAGTACTTGTGGCACCTTAGAGACTAACAAATTTATTTGAGCATAAGCTTTCGTGAGCTACAGAAGTGAGCTGTAGCTCACGAAAGCTTATGCTCAAATAAATTTGTTAGTCTCTAAGGTGCCACAAGTACTCCTTTTCTTTTTTTGCTCATAAGTCATGTGTTCCAGTCCCCTAATAATTTTTGTTGCTCTCCGCTGGACTCTTTCCAATTTTTCCACATCCTCTTGTAGTGTGGGGCCCAAAACTGGACACAGTACTCCAGATGAGGCCTCACCAATGTCAAATAGAGGGGAACGATCACGTCCCTTGATCTGCTGGCAATGCCCCTACTTGTACATCCCAAAATGCCATTGGCCTTCTGGGAAACAAGGGCACAATGTTGACTCATATACAGCTTCTCATCCACTGTAACCCCTAGATCCTTTTCTGCAGAACTGCTGCCAAGCCATTCAGTCACTAGTCTGTAGCGGTGCATGAGATTCTTCCGTCCTAAGTGCAGGACTCTGCACTTGTCCTTGTTGAACCTCATCAGATTTCTTTTGGCCCAATACTCTAATTTGTCTAGGGCCCTCTGTATCCGATCCCTACCCTCCAGCGTATCTACCTCTCCTCCCAGTTATCTGCAAACTTGCTGAGGGTGCAATCCACACCATCCTCCGGATCATTAATGAAAATATTGAACAAAACGGGCCCCAGGACATACCCTTGGGGCACTCTGCTTGATACCGGCTGCCAACTAGACATGGAGCCATTGATCACTACCCGTTGAGCCAGACAATCTAGCCAACTTTTTATCCACCTTATAGTCGGTTCATCCAGCCCATACTTCTTTAACTTGCAGGCAAGAATACTGTGGGAGACTGTGTCAAAAGCTTTGCTAAAGTCAAGGAACAACACGTCCACTGCTTTCCCCTCATCCACAGAGCCAGCTATCTTGTCATAGAAGGCAATTAGATTAGTCAGGCATGACTTGCCCTTGGTGAATCCATGCTGACTGTTCCTGATCGCTTTCCTCTCCTCAGAATTGATTCCTTGCGGACCTGCTTCATGATTTTTCCAGGGACTGAGGTGAGGCAGACTGGCCTGTAGTTCCCAGGATCCTCCTCCTCCCCTTTTTTAAAGATGGGCACTACATTAGCCTTTTTCCAGTCGTCCGGACTTCCTCCGATCGCCATGAGTTTCAAAGATAATGGCCAATGGCTTTGCAATCACAACCGCCAACTCCTTTAGAACTCTTGGATGCAGCACATCCAGCCCCATGGACTTGTGCTTGTCCAGCTTTTCTAAACAGTCCCAAACCACTTCTTTCTCCACAGTGGGCTGGTCACCTCCTCCCCATGCTGTGCTGCCCAGTCCAATAGTCTGGGAACTGACCTTGTTCGTGAAGACAGAGGCAAAAAAAACATTGAGTACATTAGCTTTTTCCACATCCTCTGTCTCCCTCATTCAGTAAGGGGCCCACACTTTCCTTGACTTTTTTCTTGTTGCTAACATACCTGAAGAAATCCTTCTTGTTACTCTTAACATCTCTTGCTAGCTGCAACTCCAAGTATGATTTGGCCTTCCTGATTTCACTCCTGCATGCCCGGGCAATATATTTATACTCTTCCCTAGTCATTTGTCCAATCTTCCACTTCTTGTAAGCTTCTTTTTTGTGTTTAAGATCAGCAAGGATTTCACTGTTAAGCCAAGCTGGTTGCCTGCCATATTTACTATTCTTTCTACGCATCGGGATGGTTTGTCCCTGTAACCTCAATAAGGATTCTTTAAAATACAGCCAACTCTCCTGGACTCCTTTCCCCCTCATGTTGTTCTCCCAGGGGATCCTGCCCATCAGTTCCCTGAGGGAGTCAGTCTCTCTTCTTTTCTGAAGTCCAGGGTCCGTATTCTGCTTCTCTCCTTTCTTCCCTGTGTCAGGATCCTGAACTCGACCATCTAATGGTCACTGCCTCCCAGGTTCCCATCCACTTTTGCTTCCCCTACTAATGCTTCCCGGTTTGTGAGCAGCAGGTCAAGAAGAGCTCTGCCCCTAGTTGGTTCCTCCAGCACTAGCACCGGGAAATTGTCCCCTACACTTCCTGCATTGTCTGTGCACCGCTGTATTGCTCTCCCAGCAGATATCAGGGTGATTGAAGTCTCCCATGAGAACCAGGGCCTGTGATCTAGTAACTTCCATGAGTTGCCGGAAGAAAGCCTCGTCCACCTCATGCCCCTGATCCGGTGGTCTATAGCAGACTCCCACCACGACATCACCCTTGTTGCTCACACTTCTAAACTTAATCCAGAGACACTCAGGTTTTTCTGCAGTTTCATACTTGAGCTCTGAGCAGTCATACTGCTCTCTTACATACAGTGCAACTCCCCTACCTTTTCTGCCCTGCCTGTCCTTCCTGAACAGTTTATATCCATCCATGACGGTACTCCGGTCATGTGAGTTATCCCACCAAGTCTCTGTTATTCCAATCACATCATAATTCCTTGACTGTGCCAGGACTTCCAGTTCTCCCTGCTTGTTTCCCAGGCTTCTTGCATTTGTGTATAGGCACTTGAGAAAACTCGCTGATCATCCCTCTTTCTCAGTATGAGGCAGGAGCCCTCCCCTCTCGTGCGGTCCTGCTTGTGTTTCCTCCTGGTATCCCACTTACCTCAGGGCTTTGGTCGTCTTCCCCTGGTGAACCTAGTTTAAAGCCCTCCTCACTAGGTTAGCCAGCCTGCTTGCAAAGATGCTCTTCTCTCTCTTTGTTAGGTGGAGCCCGTCTCTGCCTAGCACTCCTCCTTCTTGGAACACTATCCCATGGTCAAAGAATCCAAAGCCTTCTCTCCAACACCACCTGTATAGCCATTTGTTGACTTCCACGATTTGATGGTCTCTACCCAGGCCTTTTCCTTCCATCGGGAGGATGGACGAGAAGACCACTTGCACCTCAAACTCCTTTATCCTTCTTCCCAGAACCACGTAGTCTGCAGTGATCTGCTCAAGGTCATCCTTGGCAGTACCATTGTTGCCCACTTGGAGAAGCAGGAAGGGGTAGCGATCTGAAGGCTTGATGAGTCTTGGCAGTCTCTCCGTCACATTGTGAATCCTAGCTCCAGGCAAGCAGACTTCTCGGTTTTCCCCAGGCACAGCGGCAGATAGATGACTCAGTCCCCCTGAGGAGAGAGTCCCTGACCACCACCACCTGCCTCCTTCTCTTGGGAGCGGTGGTCGTGGAACCCCCAACCCTAGGACAGTGCATCTCATGCCTTTACAATCGGCAGAGTCTCCTTCTGTTCCCTTCGCTCAGATGTATCATCTAGTGCACTCTCCTAATTAGTACCTGTGGAGAGAACATGAAGACGCTTACTCACCTGTATCTGCATTGCTGGTACATGAACGCTCCCCTTTCTTCTTCTGGAAATCACATGCTGCCAAATTTCTTCACCGTCCTCCTGTCCCCGCAGTGCAGCCTGCTCTGAATCTTCAGAACGTTGTGTCTGTAGAAGCATATCCTAATGTCTGTCCAGGAAATCTTCAGTTTCTTTTATGCAATGCAGGGTCGATACCTGTTGCTCCAGACCTTGATCCTTCTCTTCCAATATGGAGACCAGTTTGCACTTTGTACAGACAAAGTCGCTTCTGTCCTGTGGAAGAAAGACAAACATGGCACATCCAGTGCAGGTCACAACAGCTGAACACTCCCCATCCATGTTACCTTCCTTCTACGAGCTTCCTCAGGAGTTGTAGTAACTACTCGGAGAAGCCAGAAAGATGTACGCCTCAGTGGTCTCTCCGCTGGCAAACTCCCTCTTTAAGCCTCTCTGCTGTTCGCTGCTCAGCTGGTTTGCAGCTGACTGGCTTTTTATAACAGTCAGGCCCACTCAGGGCTCACCTGGAACAAAGCACTCCCAATTCATAGTTTTCAAACCACCAATCAAGCACACGGTCAAACTGTCCCCACAACGGACACTCGGATACTCACCAACACAGCCTCCTTAGTGCAGCCCTTAGCCCTTTCTTGAAATCTCTGTTTAAATTTGAAAACTGCTGTTTTTGGTGAAAGGGAGGAGGAGTTTCAAGAGACTTTTACCATGATGTCTCATTATTTGTCAAAAGATCTTACTGGGAGATTATTGCTAAAGGGAAATAGGCAAGCAAACATACAGTATAATGAATGCATATGAAGAAATTATTTTTTTAGTAGACATGGATGTGCAATTATATGACAGGAAAGTGTACCTTGCTGCAATATTAAGTGCAACATTTTGAATAGCAGAAACATAGAGAAGTGAACTTTTAGGTAATACAGAGATGGCCAAGCTTAAAAAAAAAATGCTTCTGGGCAGACCAAACAAAACAGGGGCCAACCAGGGGTAGCTCAGTGGTTTGAGCATTGGCCTGCTAAACCCAGGGTTGTGAGTTCAATCCTTGAGGGGCCATTTAGGGATCTGTGGCAAAAATTGGGAATTGGTCCTAGATGGGTTGGACTAGATGACCTCCTGAGGTCTCTTCCAACCCTGATATTCTATGATCAGCTCCGGAGCCGCATGTGGCTCTTTAATAGTGAATATGCGGCTCCTTTCATAGGCACTGACTCCGGGGCTGGTGCTACAGGTGCCAATTTTCCACTGCTCAGCCCTAGGCCCCGCCTCTTGCCCCAGGCCCCCTCCCCTGAGCCTGCTGCACCCTTGCTCCTGCCCCCCTCCATCCCAGAGCCTCCTGTACACTGAAACAGCTGATTGTGGTGGGCAGAAGGCACGGGGATGGGAGGGGGAGGTGCTGATTGGTAGGGCTGCCACAGGCAGGAGGTTCTGAGGTGGGTTGCTGACGTATTACTGGTTTCAGAGTAGCAGCCGAGTTAGTCTGTATTCACAAAAAGAAAAGGAGTACTTGTGGCACCTTAGAGACTAACGAATTTATTTGAGCATAAGCTTTCGTGAGCTATAGCTCATTTCATCTGCTTATGCTCAAATAAATTCGTTAGTCTCTAAGGTGCCACAAGTACTCCTTTTCTTTTGATGTATTACTGTGGCTCTTTGGCAATGTACATTGGTAAATTCTGGCTCCTTCTCAGGCTCAGGTTGGCCACCCCTGCAAAGCATGACAATTTCATTTCAGCTCCAAAGGGTTAATTAGTTGACAAGCTAGCATGCTTTCTACAGATATTCATGGGTCACTAGCAGCACTATAGTCAAGGTTTAGAACATCCTTTCTAAAACTCTAGTTTCAGTTTAACTTCCTCAAAACAATGCTTTTGGGACGTCATGCAGTTTTCATGCTTTCCTCTTTCCAGAAGCATTTAAAAAAGGTTCTAGAATCCAGGCAACCATTTCTGAGTTATGTACAAGTTCCCTTTCCCAGTCTTTGTTAAAAGTGCCACAGCACAGAGGTTTTTTTGTGTATAATTGTACGTGACTAGTAAAATTATTTCATCATAAGAATTTGTCCCTAATCACAGTTGCTAAATGGAAAAGCAAGTTGCTAAAGTTGAAAGGCACAGTCATAATCCCTGTAAGATTTATTAGAAACTGGCTGATGCTGTATAAAGCTCCCATCACTCCAGAAGTCTGGGCTCCAGCGTGGGTATTATTTCAGCTAAGCAAGTCAGCAAGGACAAAACCCAGTGTGCTAACATGAACAGTATGCTGATGGGCACATTTACTATCCCTCCACTCTCTCCATGGCGCTGTTCTTTTGTCAGGGGAGTGAGTTTTCGAGTTCAGGATTCTTGTAAATTTGAATCTCTCATCTGACTGGCAACACAGCTAGGAGCAAGGACAGATGCAAGGCACAGCGTCCTACCTCCTGCATGCTCCCTCTTGGGCTTTTACATCACATGCTCTCCCAAGGACAGCTGGCATGGTGGACCTAATTTCAAATGTGCCAGACTTAATAGCGTTCTTCAACCTCCAGGGCAAACGTGAGTGCTTTCATGTTGAGCGGTGGGGCCCAAATGAATTCTGTTCCTATCTCCCTGTCCTCTGTCCTACACTCACCCTAATAGGAACCCCATACCCACAGTGTTCACTTTGTCTCCTTTGACCTTCTCTTGACCATATTTACAAAACAAATAAAGTTTCCATACCAGGAAGCATCCCCATCCTTCCTTTTCTTTGCTTGCTAGCCACCTGCTCTCCCATTTGGCTAACATTATGCTGATCACTCCTTTCTCTCGGCCAGAACTGCTGCTGTGATGGGCTCTGTTTTCTAACCTCTCAGATGAGGTGCCACCAGGTAGCAGTAGGGAATCAGGCTCATTGATATGTATGCTGGAGGAGAAAGCATGGCCTTGACTCTGCTCCGCCTACCAGAGCTTCACCCTGCACCCTCTCCCCACATGGTCCAACCCAGCCAAACCTCTGGAAATGAGCTCTCCCCAAAGATTAGCTAGGAAGTATTAAATGTTTGTCTCTCCCTTCTTTATCTCCATTGACAACTCCATTATCTTTTCCTTTCGCACAAGCTGTGTAACCTTTAACCTTCCCTCTCCTTCCCACTCCCAGGGCTTGCTGATTCTGTTTCCCTCTTTGGAAGATCTTCCTTCCCTTTCCTACTTGAAAACCTGTTTTCCATGCTCTGCTCACCTCTTACTATGGTTACTGTCACTTTTTCCTGTCCAACTTCCCTGCTGTGAAGCACCGACTTAAGCTCTCCTCTCCAGCCATTCCACTCCCTATGCTTCTCCCAATCCTTTAGCTTTACTGTTCCCTTCATCGCTTTGCCCCTCCTCAAAAATACTCTGCTTCTTCTGTGCCTGAAACAGTTCCCTCTCTCTGCCTGCAAAACACTTGGTGTCCTCTTTAATATCCCACTTTTAAAAGCACCTCTTTGAGCAGTCCTGCCTGCCTGCTCCTCCTCCTCAATCTCCCTATGTCCCGCATGGAACCAGATACACTGTGTCTTGTCTTGTGTTTGATTTTACTGTCTTAGAACCTCAGCCAGTTGCTGAACAGCCTGAAGTCCCATTCACCCCGCACAACATCAGACCCACTGACTGTTTAGCTCTTTTTGTGTGCTGCAAACTTACTATGCAATGACAGCATGGTAACCTATGTGAATGCCGTTGCACCACAATGTCACGTGCGTAATGGTATTTAGTCCACTTTTTTACAATACATTTGTGTAAAATCACTGCAGCAGCAGTGTACACTGCACAGTTCCATGAGTGCTTCGTAGTTCTCATGTTTTTGGTGCGGAGGGGGTTCTTCTGTAACTTAATGTTCCCAGTGGTATTTGTTTCTTAATCATGGGGCCGGGGATTTCCTTCAGAGGCAGGAGAAATAGTCAAATGTGTGGTAAATTCTCTTGCCACACAACATTGCTTCAGGGTTTTGGCTTGTACAAAAATATATGCTTGTCATGCAGCTGTCACATCAATAGAATTTAAGCAAACCCTAATCCCTTTGCTCATTTTTACTGGAGGTTGCTCTAAGTCAAGTGAGCTCAAACATTTGAGCTGTTGCCCATTCTGAATTTCAAATTCCTTCCATGTCATTACAATTAGGAATGCGTTTCAATATATTATGTATGCCTTCCCTAGCATAAATTCAGTATAGTATGTCATGGTATATGACAAGTACAAAAAGGATCTGCCACAAAAGAACAGGAAGTCCTACAGCGACGTGGTTGGGATTTAGTGATTTGGTCACCAGTTTTTCAGTTTGCTTGGCATCTGGAAGGATGTGCTTGTCAACATATATATTGCATTTAGGGAATACTTTAAAGGCAAACACAATATGAATACATTGTTGCAACAAAAGAACAAAGTTTTGGTTTTCCTTCTTTGAAGGAGATTCTTTTCTTGATTTTAAAACTGTAAATATTAATACTGGAATTGATTACCTCTGTCTGTGATTGTTTATATGGTATCTTCAGTGCCTACGTCTGATTTTAATTTTGTAGCTTCAGAGGTAGAAAGAGTTATTAGGTTTTTTTGTCTTACAAAGAGTTGTCTGGGATTGTAATATTTATCTGGCTGCTTTCAGATGCCACAGTGAGAAGCATAGCATAAGGCCTAAAACGTTAGTGGCTTTTCCATGTGGTAAATTGTTTCCTCATTTGTTAGCCTAACCTGCATATGGTACCTACCATGGTTTAGATCAGTGGCTCTCAAACTGTGGTCATGGATAAGTGGTGGTTCACAGAGAGCTGCTGGGAACATTCCTAACATCCAATTTCTAAATTGTTTTAAAAACAATGAAAATGCATTAAATATTTTCCTAAGATAGGACAACATTCTGGTATCTTTATTCATGTCGAGCAGCACCTTGCTCTGTATGTAATGTCACTGGGACAACTCATGGAGTAAGTTGCTTTCAGTGTCAGAACATGAGAATTTAGCCTGAACTACATAGCAATCACTGGTTTCAGAGTAGCAGCCGTGTTAGTCTGTATCTGCAAAAAGAAAAGGAGGACTTGTGGCACCTTAGAGACTAACAAATTTATTTGAGCATAAGCTTTCGTGAGCTACATCGGATGCATTCAGTGGAAAATACAGTGGGGAGATTTATATACTGAGAGAACATGAAACAATGGGTGTTACCATACAGACTGTAAAAAGAGTGATCAGGAAAGGTGAGCTATTACCAGCAGGAGAGCAGGGGCAGGGAACCTTTTGTAGTGATAATCAAGGTGGGGCATTTCCAGCAGTTGACAAGAATGTGTGAAGAACAGTGCGGGGTGGGGGGAATAAACAAGGGGAAATAGTTTTACTTTGTGTAATAACCCATCCACTCCCAGTCCCAAAAAATAGTTTGCAAATTAATTCCAATTCAGCAGTCTCTCATTGGAGTCTGTTTCTGAAGGTTTTTTTTGTTGAAGAATTGCCACTTTTAGGTCTGTAATCGAGGGATCAGAGAGATTGAAGTGTTCTCCGACTGGTTTTTGAATGTTATAATTCTTGACATCTGATTTGTGTCCATTTATTCTTTTACGTAGAGACTGTCCAGTTTGGCCAATGTACATGGCAGAGGGGCATTGTTGGCACATGATGGCATATATCACATTGGTAGATGTGCAGGTGAACGAGCCTCTGATAGTGTGACTGATGTGATTAGGCCCTATGATGGTGTCCCCTGAATAGATACGTGGATAGTCACTGTAGTTGCCACATGGATGTTATGCAATTGTGAAAGGCGGGGGAGGTTCTCTGCAGGGATCATAAATGGGAGGGTGATTGTTCCACAAGTCTGTCTGGGGCTTTGTGCAGAATCCAACTCTTGCTGGGGAGTTGTTTGTTTGGATATAAGCTTATTATAGGTGGGGCTGTTAGCACTGCATATTATTAAGGTTGTTCAACACTTCCTACTTTAAATTTTCAGCTGATTATGTAGCTTTGCCAAATTTTAACCATTCAGATTGAAATTTCCCATGCCAGATGTCTGTCTCAGGCGAATTGTCTTGGAACAGTTTAGCCAAAATGTTTGAGCTGTTTGTGGGAACAAGGATAGGGGAAAATACTTTGTTTTGCCCTTTACAAATATGCTGGAAAACTTTCCTTTGAGATTTCAGAGTAGCAGCCGTGTTAGTCTGTATTCGCAAAAAGAAAAGGAGTACTTGTGGCACCTTAGAGACTAACAAATTTATTAGAGCATAAGCTTTCGTGAGCTACAGCTCACTTCATCGGATCATCCGATGAAGTGAGCTGTAGCTCACGAAAGCTTATGCTCTAATAAATTTGTTAGTCTCTAAGGTGCCACAAGTACTCCTTTTCTTTTTTCCTTTGAGATGCTCTAGTGCCATATGCTTTAGAGCAGAAAATTGTCAGGGCACCTTTGTATCAGGGAGATGCCTTTTGGTGTTCCTGTGAAAATCCACTCAGATATGGCCAAGTTATCAGCCTTTGGAAAAAGTCACCGTTGCACATGCTCAGCAGAAGTTCTTAGAGTTTAACAACTGAAATCTCTGAGGATTGCATCCTTGCAGAGCCCATTCAAACCTATCTCAGCTCCTACTGCTGACCAAACTGCACGTGCAACGTTCCCACAGATTGACCGAGCATACCTGAGCCCAGGGGGTTCAGAGGGACTTTCCCTGTAACTGCTATTCCTGGATACTCTCGGCTGGGTTGTGGCTGGTAACTAGAACCGAAAGAAGGGAGCTTTCTCTGCTGGGTACTCAGTGACATCTCCTCCTGCTGGAGCCCAGGCAGTGAAATCTGCCTGACTCAAACGTATTGGGCACAAGAGCAGGGTATAGGGTGAGGTTTGAAGGGAAAGGAGTAAACTGGGATAAGGATCCTGGTTAGACTGGGATTGGGAGGGAAAGTAGAGAGAAACTGGAACTGGAGGTGGTGGTGTCAAGGCTGGAACAGGGAGGCAGGGGGACTGAAGCTGGTGAGAGAAATAGTGGGGAGGACTCGGGGACCAATTGCAGGGGAGAGAGAATCCCAAACCAACTCCAAAACTGAGCACATCCCCCATCAGCCTGTGACAGGAACTGGGCAGCTCTGCTGTTCTTTGCATCCTGTGTAATCTGTCTGTATAGTTTTAGGCTCCAATCCAGCAAAGCAGCTAAAGCACACACTGAACTTTGTGCACAAGTAGTCCCACTAAATCAAACTGGGATTGGAACTGTGCACATACTTAACTGCATGGCTGGATTGGGGCCTTATTGCATCTATATTGCTTTTATATTAGCATGCTATTTATATGAGCGTGAGGAGGAACAAACTCACATGCGTGCCCATGTGCTTTTCTTGATTTCCAATCAACTCTGTTCTATATTGCACTTCTAATGGTAGGTTTGTGCTCTTCTATGGCTCATGATTGAGCCCTAAATAGAAAAGAGTAATTTCTAAGAATTTAAGTGACTCAATCTGCCATTATTAAAAACTGCTTTCATAAGGAAACAAGGTTTTCATTTGAATCCTGTGATCACACTTTGTGTGTGTATATATTGTTTTAACAGATTAAAGGCTTTGCGTGGAAGACAGTGGCTGGATAAGAGTTGCTAACTTTTGGAAATTGAAGATGGTTCCACCGTGGAAACAGTTGTTCCTGCTTTCATTCATTGGCTGCCTTGGAGGTAATGATATATGATAATCTCTAATTTCTAAATTAGAACTGTAGTTTGGTCACTTCTTTAAGGAAAAAAAATATTGAAAATGTCAAGCTAAACTAAAAAGGAGTTGAACATGCATTGTAGAAATTAAAATGTCAATAGTATTCTAAATAACTGCTCTATTCATTTGTTACATTGGGCCACACTATTCAAACACGTAAAAGATTTGATGTTATTGCAGATGTTGTTAGTTATGCTTATGTTGTAGCTGTGTAAATATTTTGAAAAAAAAAATCCTGTGGGTATTAAATTTAAATGGGAAATGTTGCACTTCAGTATATTACCCAGGCAGACTGCTTCAGCTTTTGTTACAACTCCATATGCTTCAGAATGGGTCTGTTCACAAAGGATACTACTATTCTCACCACACCAGTTCGCAACTTGTAGGTTGGCTTTTTCCACTCTAGCAGCATAACTAATTCACAGTGCCTGGAGCTTTTGATGCCTTAGAGTTCTGCTCTCCTGCTGTGACCTTAACTATTCTACCATTTCTTTCTTTGCTTCATTGAGGTCAGCAGCGGCTCCTAATTTTGCGTTGTGGTCTTGTGTTCTGTGTGTGTTCTTGTTTACAATCTCTAATCATCTCAAAAGGTGGAAAGGAACAAAGAGCCTTATCTTGCTTTTTGTAGCTACATTCTGGTAACCACATCCACAGTGACTTCACTGCTTAATTGACTTCACTGGGATTGCAAAAATCAGAATTCGCCCACAGTGCCCATAGTTGCCGTGCCACCCTCCTACCCAACACACACGTTCTCCATCCAACAGTTGTAGTGTCAGTATGTTTTTATTGTTCTAATATCAGTGGCCATCCCAAAGAAGTTCAGTGTTATTGTGAGCCACGTCATTCAGTAAGGCTCTTGGATGCACTCGAATCTGCAATGAGAGAAGAGAAAAGACAAATTCCTTTTCAATAAATCACTTGGGAAGTCTAGGCAGAGCACAGGTAACAGACTGACTGACTGCAGAAGTAGAGAAGAGATCTGAAGTGGCAGGGGGCTAGTCTCCAGCAAACACATTCCTGCCCTGTTGAAAACCCTAAACGGATGATCTCCCTCGTAGGCTTTTACATCTGGACACATGAATGTGGATTTAGAGACATTTTTCTTGCTAAGCTGGGCGTCTAAAGACAATCCCTCTGAAGAGCAAGATCTGTTGATTGACTCTATTGATGCCTGTTGAAGTGAAGGAGGAGAAGAGATCTGTTGTTTCTCAAGTGGTGTATTAATTGCAGAAATAATGTCTGCAAGCAAAATTCCTACATCTGGAACAAAAACTCTCTAGGAGAAATGCAGTTGTTTTTTCTTTAAAACATGAAAGGCTGCTCTAAACATAAAATCTATAAGCAGACTATAGGCCAAATTCGGAACCTACACCAAACCATTTCCCCTCTTTCTCTTTCCCCTTCTTTTCCCCCTCCTCAACCACTTTTCCTCCCCTGGAAAAGTGGGGGAGGCAACATAGAGGAAAAAGGAAGGAAAAAAATCAAGAAACCCTCCCAATTTTTCATTGAGAAACTGGAAAATGCCAAAAGAAATTAAGGGGAGGTCATTTTTCACTGAGCAAGGTAGGGTTAGGGTTAGGGTCTGAACAACCTTTTTTGGTTCTCTCTATTCTCCCTCTGCTGTGTTCTGACAAAAATGTCAAACCAAAAGTTTTTGGGATTTTACTAACAATTTTTTCAGGAAGTTTTTTTGTGTGGAAAATTTTGACTTTTTTAATTAAAAACCTCAAAATGGAAAACTTTTCAGCCAAGAATGTTTACTTTTCAGATTTCTGGCATTTTCAGTAAAAAGTCAAAAATTTCCCTGCAAAATTTCTATAAAATCAATTTTTTTTCATTTGTCAATTTTTTTTCCCATAGGGAAGGGTAGGGGGATGGGATGAGACACTTTCTGACCAGTTCTCCCCTAGGCATATTACCTTCTAGGATTTGTCTAATCAATGTATGTACAGTTATTTTGAGGTTATAATTATATTTACAATTTAAAACAAAATCAGTTTGTGTTAGCCACCTGCCAACTCATTCCAGGATTCTTTTACCTTTGCTACAGTTGGGGAATTACTTGCAAGGTCAAATGCAATAGTACCCGTTGTATTTTGATAAAACCCTGCAATATACGTGGATAATCGGTAACTTGTCTAACAGGGTTAACATTCAAAGATGTTACAGATTCTCTGTTTAACAGAGTTAATGTTCAAAGGCAGAATGTTATCAATTCATGTACAAAGTAAACAAAGATTACAATTACCCTGTTTACTCTAAACAATCAAGATTTTGTAAAGAAAAGTCAACACCAAAACGTTTTCAAAATCTTTATTAGCAGTCTAAGCATATTCCAAAGTGGTATCCCTATTGTAGTGTTTGAGCCTCATATTCCCAGTGATGTTGATTTTGTTTTGTCATTAGAAATTGTTTCTTATGTAAATACAAACTGTGTGCGAATGTCTTTCTTGTCATAAATGACACTTCTCATGAAACAAACGTGTGTTGTTTATAGTATAATGAATGAATTTGTGTTAGTTACAGCATTGCTGTGTGTGACTAGTGGTGCTTTCAGGTCAATTGAGCTAGATTTTTTCCTGTTGTTCCACAATTACTAGTCATTTTTGGCTTTAAAGTCTTTATTTGCTGCATTGCTTGTACCTGGAGTCTCTCCTTGTGGAATTAATGATGTTTATGCAGCTTGATTTTAATGTTAGTTAAATGATGATTAAATTTGACTTTTCTTTTTACATCCTAATTTTCAGGAATATAAATGGTATTGGATTCTGAAATGGTGTGAGAAGGTCTAAGAGTACCATAGGGATCTCTTTCATACTTTATAATTAATGTCATTCAGTAGAGTGTAGTGTATGGAAAAGCACTGTGCAGGTATAATGCTGTTGTGTTTAATATGATTAAAGTTTGTCCATGTTTAAATAACTCTCTATTTAAATGAATACTTCGTGCTCCATAGTAACACTGCTAATTTGTGATTCATATATATTATGTCCTTGGCTGCACCTGTCTAATGGTTTACAGATAGGCAGTAAGAATGTTCATAGCCTTGGCTTCTTACACACGCTTTATTGATTGTCCATTTTAAAGAATTGGATATTGCATTAAAATGTACTGTCTGCTACCATCCAAAACTTAGGAAAGAAACAAAGGGAAAAGTTAATTAACCTACTAAGAGTGCTACCTATGGAAAATATCTACTCAGATGCTCTCCTGTAGTAGGGAAATGTTTGAAAAAATGCAAGATGTTACAGTATGATCAACATATCTATAACATATTCAGTAGCACCTCATAAAGGTTTAAAGGAATTGTCTGAAATGGGCAATTCCTTGTTATATGCACAAGTGTGCCCAAATGGAGATCTTGTGGATCAAATATTTATTTAAATATTTATTTAAATGTTGTAATGGAAGGGTAACTCTTTTACAGATGAGATAACATTGACATACTGTGATGGGTTGGATCACGGAAACCTCCTTGGGGCTGCCAACTGTTGTGCCAAGACTACTTCTGCCCCTACTTTCTCTGCCAGCTTTGGACTCCAGCACCATGTCTTGTTGAGCCAGACACGCCCGTCTGCTCCAACACAGACCCAGGGTCTGAACCACATACCCCATAGTGCAGATTTAACTGAAAGTAACTTAAGAAGTGTTCCTGTCTTTAACACTCAGATGCCCAACTTTCAACGGGGTCCAAACCCCAAATAAATCTGTTTTACCCTGTAGAAAGCTTATACAAGGTAAACTCATAAATTGTTCGCCCTCTATAACACTGATAGAGAGAGATGCACAGCTGTTTGCTCCCACAGGTATTAATATATACTCTGGGTTAATTAATAAGTAAAAAGTGATTGTATTAAATACAGAAAGTAGGATTTAAGTGGTTCCAGGTAGTAACAGACAGAACAAAGTGAATTACCAAGCAAAATAAAATCTGTACAAAGAGAATTTCAATAAAAGACACTGTATGAGAGGAGCAAGCCAAAATGTGCTATTTATAAGTCAATTTCCTGAATAAAACAATGACTTGCAGAGTTTATATCAACAGCAATGGACCTTTTTCTATTATTTCACAGAATGATATCCTAGCCACAGACTGCAACATGTGGTTATTAATCAGTTAAGTTTTGGTATGAAATATTTAACTTACAATTTATGAGTGCAATGCCAATGAATGAACTATTAGTGCTTGAGGTGCAAGTGATTTAATTTGGAGAATATTATGTCTCTTGCAGACTAATTTTAGATAATGCTTTTTACAAATTATTAATCTTCAAAAACATTTTATGGTATTAATTTATTGTCAACTTTAGCAGCTTTAAACACTGACTTGGAAGAAACTCTTGGGTGTTTTTTTAAAGCCACTCAATTCTTTTAGTTTATGCTAGTTCCTGGCTCTAACGGCATATGAATAAAATTGATGACAGATAAAATCAAGTCCTTAATTTTCTGTAAGTAATCATCTGGGTATGTAAAAAAGACTTTTAAATAAGCAATTGCTTTTTATATTCAATTTAATCCATTGACAATATCAATTAAAAAAAAAAGCCCAAATCAAAAACCTGGCCCTATCAGCATTCGTGGCATGTACTTGTGGTCCATTCAGATTAGTGGCACACAGTGGAATTTGTGTTCTCCAATTACATTTGCTCAGATTCTTCCTTAATTTAACTCTATTGCTGCAGTTGTGAAATCAGCAGAGTTACAGTGAGCAGGAATGGACTTGGCCTTTTACTTCTAAATCAGAGCTAAATGCAAAACTGACACTTCTTACCTCATTGGTAGTGGAAGCTGAGATGTACAGGAAGGAAGACTCGTGTCTGGATTAAGCCACTGACTCAGGAGACCTAGGTTTAGTTTCTGGTTCTGCCACAGCCTCTCTGTGACCTTGTGCAGTTTACTCAATCTCAGTGATGTAGTGCCCTCCCTGTAAGGGAAGAACAAACTTTCCTTTCACCCACCCTTTGTCTATGTTGTCTTAAATCGTGGCCTTAGATCGGGGCCTTAAATCGTGACTGAGGACTATGGGTGCCACTGTAATACAAATAACCACCTCAATGCATGAGACTGCTCCTAAAGGATTGATAATACATATGCTATACCCATTAATTGTTCTATACAAATTACATACTTGCTAGAAAGTGGGGCCCTGAGCTAACGACTTCATAAACTAAGGCAAAACATAATCCAGACAAACGTGGGAGGAAGAAGGAAAGGTATTCAACATGACACTAATCCTTTTCCCTCCTCCACTTTTCTGTTCTCCCTTTCTCTCCTTTCGCTCCTCCTGTTGCCCTTAGATTCCCTTCAGTGACCCCTATGCCATGTCTTATCTCCACTTTTTCCTTCCTTCGCCCCTTCTACAACTGTTGCCTACTGCAGTTTGCTAATCCATCATGTATCACAACGTGGGTAGTGGAGTCAGCTATAGAGTGTGTCCAGTGAATAATGTCAATTGGATAGTGGTGGGCGTTGGTGGTGTCACTTGAGCCTCTCTTTGGCCTGCAAGTGTACTGCTTTTATATTACCATATCCCAAGTGGTTTGATGGAGTGGGTCTTCTGGAATCCTTGAGCATCAGTAGTAGAAGCACTGGACCTAATGCTGCTGAATAGCTGTTAGCAGTAATACTGCATCTATTTATCATCAGTATTTTTGAAGACCTGAGGCAGAGCCAGACATAATTTGGGAACGCAGAGTTCAAGCTTCCTTGCTGTAACAGAGCTCAACTAAGTCTAAGTCCTGGAATTTGGGCTGCTGTGTGTTAATTCTAACATCACCCTTTTATCTGAACTGTTTGAGAAAACTTGATAGCCTTTAAAGTGAACTTTTAAAAATCTTTTATGTAATGCTGCAATTTAGATTATATACAGACTTTAATAAAAATGCACTATAAGCATCAAGCAAATGATTAAGCACATTTTAAAAATTGTCCTTTAATTATCATTGAGACAGATATTGGGGGAATCTGAGTAGGTTACTGGAAGAAGCAATTTTAAGTGTTTTGTCCATAAACTGAAATCACTGCAATTTCCCCTCCCCAAGATTTTTTGCAATTTAGCATTGTGATAGCATCATTTCTAGAGAAATGAAGATGTCATTGATCTTGGCTTTATAAATCTTGACATTCTTTGTTTGTACAGATACACTTATTTCAAATTAGCTCTGCTATTGCAATATCCTTAGTCTTGAATTGCTTTTGGTTTATCCCATTGATATCTTGACAGTTTATCAAAGTGGTGATGTGAGAAAGCCCGAACGACAGAAAAGAAGAGCCCTGGGCCCTTATTTTTTAAATAGATAGCTATATCAACATCTCGTCTGTTACGTGTATGTATTTTTTTGCAGTTTACCTAAGGGAGGGCAGTGATGGTTATTTAGCACTTTAAGGTACAAGGTGCTTTACAAAACCAATAAGAGGTGGGAAGAAAAAAAAGCCAAAGCAAACCTCTCTGAAGATGAGACTGAGTTAAAACATGTAGCGAAGGAGACAAAAGGATGGTCCAGTGGTTAGGGTTCTAGCCTGTGTTTTGAGAGACCTGGGGTCAATTCCATGCTCCACCACAGACTTCCTGTGTAACCTTGGGCAGGTCACTTAGTCTCTCTGTAGTACCGTTCCTTGTCCGTGACGTGGGGATAATAGTACTGCTCTACAGAGCTGTTGTGAAGGTAAATGCACATGAAGATTGTGAGGTGCTAGATAGTACAATGATGGGGACCATGTAAGTATCTAAGACAGTGAAATAAAAGAGGACTTGCTTAGTGAAAACCTGTGTTTGTGCTAAGAGTGACTGACTAGATTCGCTGACTTTGCTACCTTTTTGCATGGTTGTCTTGCTCCCTGGTGTAGGGCTATTGGGAGGTTCTCTTTAAAATAAAAAGTAAATAGTATTTGACACTAGAGTTTTGCTCTTGCAGCGTTTGTGCAGTGTGTGTGGAATGCATAGCAGCTGACTTTCCCTCTTCTTGCTGACTGTTGGCTTCACATCCCTATTCTGTCTCACTGCAGAACAAAAGTGGAGGAGTGGGCACAAGGTGTAAGAAAGGGGAGGAGAGAGAGCTGGTGCAGCACCAGACCCTTAAGAGGGAGTGGACAAGATTTGAAGCCTGTTTGGAGGGATTAAAGGCTGGGAAGAAGAGGGAGATGTGGGGGACAGGGAGAAAGCACCAGAAAGAGAAATTTGAAGAGGGTGAAGGGAAGACTTTTTACAACAAAACACTATCCTGCCAGCATGCCCCAACACAGATATGGAGAATCCACTTCAAGGAGTAGACAGCTAGCTCAGTCTCCTGATAGTCACTGCCACAGGTGGCATAGTGCAGTGGATGCTTCAGGTGAAATCCTGGGCTCATTGAAAAGGTCCCATTGACTTCAGTAGGTTTGAGATTTCACCACAGCTCTCCAGGAAACTTCACTCAGAACACTGAAGAACCATTAAATTGGACTTTCAGCCATTGTTAACCTGGACCAAATTTGACCCAAGGATGTGGAGCTGAAAGGATCTGTGTCCCATTTACAATCCCTTGAGTTATTCAGTTCATTTTTCTGAGGATTGTTTTGATTTCTGGAACTTTCAAGCATTCATTTTGACCTCAATTTAAGACTTTTTTTTAAGGCTGTTGGAATTTTTGTAAAAGGTCCCTGCAGGAGACAACTTGCAGTGTAATGATGAAGGTGTTTTAGGACAGCAATACAGTGAATCCTGTACAAAAGACTACTCTGAGTAAATAGCTTCCGTTTGAAAAGACCAATCCGAACATATTGAAGACTATTTTACTTCACTAGTTTTAGAAGGCCCCCTCTGTTTGCCTACCCCCAGCGTGGCAAACTACTGTTCACCAGGCCCCACATTGCTAAAGTATTTCCTTGTAACTGAGATTGTCATTACTGGATGGAGTCAAGCATTTTGTGCTTGTGGGCAAGAATGATTCATTATTAGTACAAGCTCTATAAATTGTTAGATTTCCTTCATCATACTTTTTAGGTGTTCCGGTTATTTACCTATTAACCTTCCATTCCACTCTCTGAAGTGCTGCACAATGTTAGCTGAATTCTGGGTAGGATTCAATAGCCTGTAGCTTAATTGGAAGAAACAACCACAGCCAAAAGCACAGTTATTACATTTAGTGAATGTAAAACAGCCTGAATACAGAGACCATATGCTAGTGTAATAAAACATGAGTACCTAGTAAAGGAATGGTGTTATGAGAAATCTTCTGTGCAGCATGAGTTAAACTATAGTCATAACTGTACCAACTTGAATTATTAAAAAGAGAAACGTGCTTAAAAGAAATTTACATGCAGCAGCATTGGCCAAGATCTTGGGGGGTGATGCATCCTCTATGTTACTGCATCACAGGCAGAATCGGGGCCAGGAGCTGGCATAGCTGGCCATGGAATGATCATCAAATTGCAAAGTTATCTTCTGGTGGCATAGAGCTGGCATTGTATGTTATACAACACTCTCCTCCCTTCAGCCAGTGTACTGATTTGACCAAGGTTTATCTGTGCCAGTTGATTCCTAGCTGCTTTAATGGCCCAGGGTCCCATTGGCAGCTGATGTAATTTAGAACAGCCTTCTGACTACACAAAATTATCCTGGGAGACAAACCCAGGATCAGGAGAGTTGAAAAGGCACCTTTGTGATTCCTTCTCTGAGTTTAACTATACATATCTCTACCTTCGTCAGGATACTGGACCATAATCTCTAAATATTGGTTAAACTAGTGAGTTTGAACATTTTCATTGCACTACACTTCTGTATTTGGTAAGTTTCACGGGCACATCGCTGATTGATAGTTTAATGGTGCCTGACATGTTGAAGTCAGTTCCCATTACTCTCCATCAAAGATCATGTTATATAGATCATCAGACCCAGATAACAAAACATTTTTGGAAGCAGAAAGATACATTTTTTTTAGTTCATTTTCTTTTTGGATGACTCTTCAGAGAAGTAGAAAAAAGAAGAGCCACACATCTTGAATTTTGCCATTGAAAGCCATTGTGCTCTGTATAGTCCCAGAAATAGATGAAATGATATTCTCAGCTCTCATTTTCATTTTGTGTGAAATATGAGAAATGAAATAAAAGCTGTTTTCGAAATGAGAAACTTTTGGCTTTATATTTCTGGGCCTTCCTCAATTTATGGTGCTGTTGATAAAATGTGTGTGTTCCCGTGCATTGCTAAATATGTCAGCGAAACCCTAAAAGCTAAATTGTTTTGAGTGCCTATCATAGGGTGACCAGATAGAAAGTGTGGAAAAATTGGGATGGGGTTGGGGGTAAGAGGTGCCTATATAGCGCAAATCCCCCCCCCCCCCCAAAAAAAAACACCTGAATATCAGGACTGTCCCTAGAAAATTGGGACATTGGTCACCCGAGGTTGTCATGACTTCCACCCTTTGTAATGCAACTGAAGCCAATGCCTGTCAGTATGGAATTTGATTCCAAGAGCTCCATTCTGGTCTCAGATAACAGTGAGGTAGTTAATTGTTGGAACAATTTATCCACCATTTTGTGGTGGATTCCCCATCACTAGTGATCTTTAAATAAGATTGGATGTTCTTCTCAAGTTCAACCACAACTATTGGACCAGAAGCAGTGATTAATTTAGGGAAGGTCTATGGTTTCTGTTGAGCAGGAGGTCAGACTGGATGATCACAATGGTTCCGTCTGGCCTTAAAATCTATGAATGTCAGATCTATCCATACAGATCAGTGAAAAGTGGAACAGCATGATCAGATTGAGAACATCCTAAAAATTGTCCTCTGTTACTTCAAATGTATTTGCCATTGCTCAAGGACTATCTGGAGGTAAACTAGACTCAGGCTGCCTTCTAAACAGTTGGTTAAGACAGAATTGCACAAATGATGATGCACTTTTTCCAGATTTGAAGGCTAAAAGAACATGGTGAGACTAAATATTGGGATGGGTGTGAAACACTGGTCTCATTTTCCAGAAGCCCAGATAAGAAAATGTTTGCCCATGTACCCAAATACAGATCTGTCAAAATAAACAATATGTAGTATAATATGCGATTCCATTCAAACATAGGATCAGGCCAAATGTCCATCTAATCCAGAATCCATTCTCCTATAGTGAATTATTATGGAATAATTTGTCCTTAAGGATTGTTTCTTCCTAACCTCATCAGATAGTCACATAAGGGTTTATATTAAATTAAAGTAAATGTAATAGTCTATGCACAACTGTAGATGTTCTCACTATCTAAATAAATGTCTATCTAATCCTTTTAAAAATTCTACTCATTGCCTTAAGCATTATCATATGGCAGTAAGTTCCACGGGTTGATAGCGTTGTGTAAAGATTATCTCTTTTTATTAGTATTCTATTTGTTGCCTTTCAATTTCATAGACAGCATGCCTCTTCTATATTTTAATTATGTTCTTTAAACAAATGACGAAATCAAACCCTAAGTGTTCTTACTGATTTATAAGGGATTTCTAACCTTAGCTGCCATTATCTTACAGTTAGAAATGTAAATGCAAAACACATCAAAAGAGCAATATATTATTTTTAGTCTTGCTTTTTAATATAGTTAGCGGTGTCTGCTAACATGAATGGTGACCTTTCGCAAATTGCGGAAATTCACATAATGGATTCTGCAAAGAATCTTTGTACTGCAGTTCTGTAGTAAAGCATTCTGGGCTTCTAAGGGCACAATATAAAAGGCAGTGATTGATCAAGGAAACTGCAAAGAATCCAATAGGCATCCTGGTCTTCAAAGCAGACCAACATTGTATTAGTTGATAATGCCTGCATATCGGTTTTGTTAAGGGGAAGACCTTATAGACGGGCTTCATACTGACTAAAATATACTGAAACCAAGACCTAGATGTACCATAGAAGTACATTGTATTCCCTTTAAAGGATCTCATTACCAAAATAATCAAACCAAACCTGTGTGTACTACTTTGATAGAACAGTAAATGTACTAATACTTGGTCAGCAAGCCTGTTGATATAAAAAAACGTCCTTAGGCACAGCCTGATGCAGTCACAAATGTGTTAATCTGTCCACAAATTAATACATGCACACATACAAAATGGTAAATGACTGCCTAGGAGGGAGTACTGCAGAAGGGATCTGGGAGTCCTAATGGTCACAAGCTAAGTAGGAGTCAAAAGTGTAACACTGTTGCAAGAAAAGCAAACATCATTCTGGGGTGAATTAACAGGAGTGTTATAAGCAAGACACGAGAAGTAATTCTTTTGCTCTACTCCATGCTGACTGGGTCTCAACGGGAATAGTGTACCTAGCTCTGGGCACCACATTTCAGGAAAGACGTGGACAAATTGGAGAAAGTCCAGAGAAGAGCAACAAAAATGATTAAAGGTCTAGAAAACATGAGCTATGGGGGAAGACTGAAAAAAATTGGGTTTGATTAGTCAGGAAAGAGAAGACTGAGAAGGGACATAAGTTTTCAAGTAGATAAAAGGTTGTTACAAGGAGGAGAGACAAAAATTGTTCTCCTTCACCTTTGAGGATAAGACAAGAAGTAACAGGCTTAATTAAGTTGCAGCAAGGATGGTTTAGATTGGACAGTGGAAAAAACTTTCCAACTGTCAGGGTAGTTAAGCACGGGAATAAATTGCCTCAGGAGGTTGTGGAATTTCCATCACTGAAGATTTTTAAGAACAGGTTAGACACAAACCTGTCAGGGATGTTTTAGATAATAGTTAGTCCTGCAATGAATGCAGGGGACTGGACTAGATGACCTCTCAAGGTCCCTTCGAGTCCTATTATTCTGCAGTGATTGGAGACTAATCAAACTTTCTTTTCTTGTTAGTGATATGCTAAGCCCTGGAATGACACATGGTGGCTGAGGGCAACTTGTATTTGATTGTGTAACTTCTAATCCTTGTGAAATGGCTATGGTGATGTTCCATATACAGGGAGCGAGGGATATCTTTGTATTCCAGATAAGAAAGCGAAGGAAGGGAAACAGATGTCTAAAAAGACATTAGCAAAATTTGCCAAGTACCATGGTTGGCACGACAACAGATCTGATGGTATTGTTGACATCATCATTAGTGACAACAGGATGCATCCTGGAATTGAGGAAATTCATCATTTTGGAAAGGGCTGTGAAGCAGCAAAAGAAACAGTAGTGCCAAGAGTCCCCTGATGGGACACTTGTTTCTGAAGAGGAAGCAATCTCCCTAATTGCCACCCACTTGCTGGAATGGCCACAAGGCGCCAGTGGGTGGATAGACTTTGACACCACTTCTGGCGGTGTTTATGGATGGATGCTGCTGCATACGGATGGAGCATTGAAGACTAGCTAGAGGAGCTGAAGAGTGCATTTTTAACTCTTGCTTCTGCAGTCCTGCAATGTGTACATGGGTTCAAACCCATTTGAAAAGGAGTTAACACCTGGGTCAGTAATGTACATATTGTGTGAAGAACATAATCTAGCTGTTTATTTGATGTTCCCCTTTGGAGTTTTTTCCACATGGCCTATTTAAGCCTACTAACTTCTATGCGAGTGCATCTATCTGTGTTTGTTACAATTGCTCCCTTCCTGTGTTTGGTTATTCACTACCTAGGTACTGCCTACATCTTAGATTCTGAACGATCTGGGTGCAAGGAATCGGTTGGTTGGTTGGTTGGTTGGTTATACAGTATCCAGCATAGTCAACCCTAATTCTTGCTTGGTGACCTTGGGTATCAGGTATCCTTAGGTGCTACCATGAGAGACCTAAACATTAGCATGACTTCCAAGGTGTAAGGAAGGGGTAAGGGGAGTCCACTAATGACATGTCTAGACTAGGACAAAAGGTTCAAGGTGTGTTAAATTCCTCCTTGTTAGGCTTTTTTTTTTTCCTTCCCCCATTCTGCTTCCAGTTGCCATTTCAGCAGGAAGGAGGAATTCTCCAATTCATGGAGAATTGGGAGTGGAGAGCAATCAAGTCTTTTGTCCTCTTATGTTCTGCAGTGGTTCCTCTGGTGCTGATGGGCCTTTATTGTTGGGCAGGAGATAACACCTCTTGTTGAAAACTAGTATTAACTCTTGTTAATGCTCCTCTCCTGTTGGATGATTTACAGTTACAGAGCACACACTTATCTGTATCCCAAGTTATAAGGTAATAGTTGATATAAGCAAGATAAGTGCATATAGCAACTTACCAGCATTCCATAAAGTCTAAAAATAAAACACATTTTTATAAAATTCTAATACTTATTTTAACGATACTGAGATGCAGGTGACCCCAACTGGTTCTAGCTATGTATTTGTCAGCATTCAGTTGAGACCTAGGGGCCTTGGCATGAGCTGGCAAGTGTCTCGGGGAGCCCTACTCTTCTAGTAAGAGAGAAAGGACCTGACTTCGTTTAACTTCTTCCCCAGCACAGCCCCAGTCTGATATCCTGTGTTATGCCTGTCACTTCGCTGGGCATTGTTGTGGATTTCATCTAGTATTGCTTAAGGGTGAGATTAATATGAACTGAGTTAGGCCAACAGTGAGTCCTTGAGAAAAATCTAGCTCTAAGCGGTATCTAAAGGGAAGTGTCTAAGTGGCACTAAAAGCACACAGTTATTTCTAAGGCATAAAGGGAAGTGGGGTCTTTTTTGGGAAAAAAAAAATATCTATCTCTAAACTGTGCTACAGTAGACTGAATGCTATAAGGAATTGATAAGATCTTTTCCATTTCTTGTCAGTAATGGTCTCTTACCTGCTTGCAAATATATCCTTCCATTACATTAGAGGAAGGAGGGAACAGGAGTGGTTTAATAATCTTATATTTTACACAGTACCTCTCCAGGCTGAGGGATAGCAAAACACTTTTTATAAATGTAACAAACTCGTGTACAAACTACCGAGCAGAATTGCTTCATCCAGGACTTCTGTTGTCCTCTCCAGAGTGAAACATGGCAGCTGTGTTAACAGCACGTGCTGCACAACAGATTAGAAAAGTAATTGAATAATATTGTCCATTTGAAACGGGGGGGGGGGGGGAGATTTGGAGAAGCAGAATTTAATTAACCAAGTATCTAGTAGTTTCTTTAAATTCTGAGTCTCAGATTCCCTGGTACAGCAAGTCTAGAGTATGAGCCAAAGTGCCTTCATTAAACTTTTTGGATTTTCAGGGTGTGACCGGTATTGGTTGGGCTCTGAGAGCAGCTCCAGCCCTTCTGAAATTCATCCATTTGCCCACATCAAAAAGCAATATCTTTAGTAGCTAGCACCATCAGAGTGTAGCAGTGTTTCAGCCATAGCTCTTTTTTTTTTTTTTTTTTCATGGATACCCCTGTGTCAGTTGGCCAGGAGTTGGGGTGTCATGGAAATGCTATACTGGCTCTCTACACTAATGGTTTTCAAACTATGGGTCGTGACCCAGTACTGGGTTGTGGAATGTAAGGCACTGGGTCGTGGCAGCTCTGGTCTGGGCCATTAAAAGTCCTGTTGGCAGTGCTGCCTGGCTAAGGCTGCCCGGCTAAATCCCTACCTGTTCTGAGACTGCGCTGCGCCCTGGAAGTGGCCAGTGGGAACTGGGGGGGGTGGTGCCTGCGGGAGAGAGCCGCGCACTTCCACCTAGGAGCCAGACCTGCTGCTGGCCGCTTCCGAGGCGCAGCGTGGTCTGTGGTGCCAGGACAGGCAGGAAGCCTGCCTTAGCACCCCCACTGCGCCACTGACCAGGAGTTGCTTGAGGTAAGCCCGCACCCCAATCCCCTGCCTCAGCCCTGAGCCCCCCCAAACCTGGAGCCCCTTCCTGCGCCCCAGAGCCTGCCCACACCCCAACCCCCTACCCCATCCCAGAGCCTGCTCCCACACTCTGAATCCCTCATTCCTGGCCCCACCCCGCAGCCCTCACCCCTGCACCCCAACCCTCTGCCCCAGCCCTGAGCTCCTCCCACACCAAACCTCTCATCCCCAGGTCCGTTGGGTCACAGGTATCAACAATTTTCTTCAACTGGGTTGCCAGAAAATTTTTTTTGAAAACCACTGCTCTACATCACCAAGAGATTCACCATACGCAGGGGCAAACCCGAAAAAGCTGGCTAGTGAAGCCAAGGATCTGTCATTGCAGCTGCTCCGGCAGCAGAATCTCCAGCAGTGCTATGTAGTGTAATAGCACCTGTGGTGCGTGACACACTGAGGAATGATCCAGGGTAGAACTGAGAAACACGGGGTTTTTTGGGTTTGGCAGCTGAACTGAAAAATCTAGATTGATTCTAACTGAATTTCTTGGTCAATTCGAAAAACTCAGAAAAACTTTATTCAAATCAACTCAAACACTCGTGGGGCAACTTGAAACATTTTTTTTTTTTTTAAAAACTAGTTTCAAGTTTACTGAGACTTTTTTTGGTTGACCCAAAACATTTTTTTTCTCTCAGATTTTTGTTTTAATTCTCTCAATTTTGGGTGTTTTCACTTTTTTATTTTTAACTTGGCAAAATTTGAAAACAAAATGCCATTCAAGTCCAGATGACATGTTTCGAAATAGTCAAAGTGAAACACTTCAACTTTTTTTTATTATTTTTCAGCCAAAAGGATCAATCAGATTTGACCCAAATTTATGAATACTTTCAGAGTCATAAAAATTGCGTTTTTCTGTAAAATGTGTTTGCCAATCCCCGCCCCTTCCTCCCCCCCCCCCCAAAAAATCACTTAGCTCTAATCCAGGGACTTCCAGATCTGAATGCATGAGTCTCTAGCTACAGCTAAAGAGCCAGTTTCTTAACCTGGGGCCTGTAACAGACCCAGGTTCTCTGTACACCAAACACAAAGTGGGATACGTAACACACAGTGATCAGTGGGCTATAGGCTTTCTGGAGAATATTGGACAGAGAAAGTTCATCCTAAGTGTCTGAGGCCCACAGTGGTTTGAATTCTGAACAAGCTGCTGCTTATAATGACCCCAACCTTGGCTGAGGCTGGGGATTGAATGGAGGAACCCACCAAACCTAAAAGTAGCATATCTTCAGTCTGAGCAAATGGAGAGACTCTGAAGCTAGTGGCTGTAACAGCCACATCTTCTAGGAATCATGCACCGAGGAGAACAAACTCTGACCGGTGGGTTTCAGTACTGCCCCAAAGGGAAAACCAGAACCAAAGTGCTGAAATAACTGTCATTTCAGTTAGGGAAATAAAGCACGTTAACAAGTTGATAGGATAAATTTGCAAGTTTTATCTCTTCTAGTAGCGAGTGAGATTAATTTGTTCTGCATGCTCAATTTCTTGTCATTTATTAATATTAATATGGTGCTTAAAATGTGTTTGGCTGTCTTATTAAACAACTACAGACTCAGTCCCTGCCCCAAGGAACTTGCAAACTAATTTTAGGTCTGAGTCAAGAAGTAATCATAAAAACCATTGTGGGAGGGAAGGAGGAGAAACAGGAGTTACACTTACAAAGCAAATATTGAAGTAATGTTTAGTACTTGAAAATGAAAATTGTAAAGATAGTACTGGACACACACTGTGTGCATAATGAAAGCTAAAATATTAACTAATTACTTAATTTCCTTGTGGACCATACATATACCATGCTGTATTACCCTGTTAATGTTTCTTCTCAATCACTGATTGAGTATTTGGTTACTAGTGGTGACCTCCGGCTTTGCCTCTCAAGTTTATGGCTTTATGGTAAGTCTGAGCGAAGGCGTGCGAGGGTGTGTATTGTGCTGGGAGACTTGTGTTGGATTGTATAGGTGATGAATGAGGAGCATGTACTCCAGTGAGGGGGGCTGTGTGTGTGTTTGGAGTTATTGCATGTGCTGGCTGTACTAGTGTGCTGAGGGATTTTGTGTTAATTTGTTTGGGGGAGTGGGTTGTGTTGGGGGTTTGTGTTGTTGTATGGGTGGGAAATCAATCTTTGAAGAAGTCTGGCTGCTGGACCAATTAATCTGTGCAATCTCCCTCGTATCACTGACTCATTACAACCAATGAAGTTGGTGCATACAAATTAGCTGTAAAGTTGATGATTTGTTGTTACCTCTGATATCATAATGGTGTAGGTCTGTTGGCAGAGATAGATACTGTTTTATTATCTATAGATACCAGAATAAGGTCCTCCTCCACTTTGTCAAACCTCTGTACCAAAATAGAATAACTTGCAAGACTGAGACCTAAAGGATCCTCATTGAGGGCTCCCTTTCTAATGTCACCAGGAGGTGCTGCTGGAAGGCTGAAATCAGGAAACAAACTGGGGGCGGAAAAAAAGAATACTTTTCCACTTCCTTATACCTTTGTAAATGAAGGGATTTAGTTTGCTCTTTACACAAATATTCCTGTTTGGTGAGATGCCCAACAGAGAAAATATCTGTCCAAATTACAGGTTTCAGAAAGTAATGGGTATGTGAAAGCAGAGAATTATAATGGGAAGTGGTTTTGGTAACCTTAGCTAGGGTGGTCACTACTGATGCCCATTTGAACACATTACATGAAAAGACTTAAGTTGAGTCCTACTACAAATCATAAAATGAGAAATCCTGTTGAAACATTTGAAAGACATGGATGAAAAGAGGTTTATAGCGACGATTAATGTAATTTTCTCAGTAAACTTCACAATACCTTTATTGGTTTCCACCTCCTGAACATGCAGGCATCATAAAATAACAGGAGGGCAGTTGGAAGACTTTTCTCTTTATGAGTAAATAGCTATATTGATTGTTTTTTAAAATTTTTCCACACTGTGTGTACCGTGAAATTCTTTCTAGAAAAGATAGAATGGAGAAAGAGAATCCCATAACTTCTAACCTCCTACTGATGTTGCTATTAAGCCAGCTGACAAGGACAGCGTAAAGAGTTGTCTCAAAAAATGTGTGTGTCAAAGAGGGAGTTTAGTTTAGTGACTCTAGAATAAACATTTAAGGAGAGACAATGTAGTGGAGATAATTGCACTTCTCCTAAAACGTCACATTATAGTATAAAGCTGTGGAACAAATGCCTCATGTTTTGAAATGAAATAAGCATTGATTTCCCCAGTTAAAAACTACAAACCCCTGCATAAGGGCATGTTCAGTTAGCTGGAAGGTTACTAACTCAAGTTAAAACTTAGAGCTTATGTCAGGTAGCTTATCTCTGGCAGCAGAGAGGAATAGAATTCTTGAGCTGCCAATGACAAAGACAGACCTGCTATTTAGTGAGTTACAAGGCAAAAATGCAGCCTGCTCTTTCTGTACATTCACACTGAAAGCACAATACAGTGTAAAGCTGTCTGGGACTCGGGACTTATATTTCACAGGAAACGTGAACATTTCAAAATTTGGCTTCATTCTGGTTCAGAATAAATCATATTTTTTTCCAAAAGTTTTCCATAAAGTGGAAATCCTGTAAAAGTTTCATTTCGTAAAGGCCAACACGTTTCTTCTGAAACACGCTCCCTGGAACCCCTGCAGCTGGTTGTTAAAGTTAAAATGATTCTTGTCAGTTTCACCACTGCCCATGGTTAAGTACCAGTAAAACCTTTATTTTGTTGGAAAATTCCCAACTGGCTCTAAGACAGTTTATTAAAAATGTGGATAAAGTTGGAGAGCTATTCTTGTTCTTAGCATGTGCACAACGTGAGTCAGGTGGCACATGACCAGGATTCATCACTGAATTTGGTCTGCAGGTTGGATCATTAGCCGTCGGCAGCAAGTTATATGGGACCGTGGTGCCCTTGCTCAACCAATATGCAGGAAGGTGGGCCTGACTCCACCAATGTTTGAGCTCATATTTTCAGAGCCGTCCCATCCATAGGTCAGACCGTGGCAACTGCCCTGGGCCCCGTGCTTCAGGGGGATGTGGGGTTCAGGGGTGGAGTTGGGTCCAGGGGAGTTAGCAGGGGACTTTGTGTCAGCAGCAGCGAGTGACCTGGCCTCAGTCTGCCCCACTCCACCTCTTCCCACCCTTGTTCCGCCTCCACCCCTTCCCCTAAACCCCCTCCCCTGCTCTGCCCCCATTCCACCCCTTCTCCCAAGCGCCTGCCCCCGCCCCACCTCTTTCCGGCTTTCGCCCTCTTCCCCGAATGACATCGGGAGCTGGCGGGGTGGAGTGGAGAGGAGCGGACTGGGGCTGGGTCGCTGGTCACTGCCGGTGCCAGGTCCCCCGCTAACCCTCCAGGCCGGCCTGGACCCTGTGTCCCCCTGAAGCGTGCCCCCCCCCCAAAGTGCAGGACTTGGAGCAGTTGCCCCGGTCCAACCTATGGATGGGATGGCTCTGCTTGGACCCATTCTGGGCACCACCAAAAATTATACAAACCCGACGCCCATGTCATTAGCTTCCCCCACCTGGGCTGGGTACTGACGGAGAGTGTAATGTGAACTCTGATCCATGCCCTCTGGAGAGCTGTTAAAAACCTGGCAAAGTGTGCTCGTCATCAAAAATCATAATGATTAAATTGTGTGACGTACTTAAATATGTGATTGGACTTTGTCACTACCACAGAAGTAGAGTGGAATTGCTAAAAACAATCAACAAACTCAGCATTGGCCTAACTCTACATCTGTTGACGCCAATAGAGCCTATAGAGCCAAGTTAGGCCAACGCTGAATACTTTTGAAATTCCCACCCACAGTCAGTATAGGGTACTGTTTTATTAATTTAGATGTATTATACGTGTTAAAGATGTTAACATAGCTCGGTCATTGTCCAACATTAAACAGTGTTAAACAAGGTTTACAGTTTGGTATATAGAGACCTCAGCCTGCTTAGTACCATAGCACAAACATCATTAAAATCCTTTTTTTATTAACTTTTTTAGTAACTTTTTATTAAAGATATAGAAAAGGAAAAGATTTGAACTGTAAAATATTAAGTCAGACTTTCATTTGAACAACATTTCTTGTTCCCTTTTCCTTTTGCAGGAAAGAGTTTTAGAAGGAAACTGCTCCTCCCCCCCCCCCCTTATTTGACAGTCTCTTAGATAGTATCAGAAATGGTAATTGTCCTCTGGGGGTAAAAAAGTTGTTAGTTGAAATAAGTTGCTGCTGTTTAAATCCAATCCCATTTCATCCCTGGTGGTTCATGGGATTCAAATAATGTTGGTAGAGACAGCTATGTTGTTTGAATCCCTTTGGCCCAGTCAGGTCAGAACATCTCTTAGGAGTTGGATGAAGAAGGTTCATGGTCCCAGGAGATGGTGGGTTTGACGTGATGGTAAAGCTTGCCTCAGTAGCCTCACTCTGTTCTTCCATATTTCCTCCCTTAGTCCCTTTTCTTTAAGGAACCAAAGAGGGAGTGATGGGTGGAATAGCCCATCCCCTCATTATTTTGTTCACCGATTAGTCCTAATATCTGATATACCAACTTTTTTTTTGGTTCATCAATTTCCAGTTCCACATCTGTTTTTGTTTGTTTTTGTTGTATTTTGGGCGGGGGGGGAGGGGTTAAGGGCATGATTTCAACGCAGTCTTTCAGTTATATCAATATGGCCTTTTTGACTATTTTAGACTTTCTGTCTGGTTTTCTTGCACCTGCTTATAACATTCATTATTGAAAGCAACTTGGAACTATTTCCCATTAACATTTGTTTGTATAGGTTTTTATATTATCTTATAAACTTTCAAATGCTTTTTACAATTAAGCTTCCAAATAGGGTAAATTTGTATGCCCAATTATCACAGCAATACCCTTTCAAAATATTGCTCCGGAGGTTCATGGGCACTCAACGCTTTTGTGTGTAACTCTTTTTATGCAATTTTACACAATTAGAAATATTTTTAACATTTGTTTTAGAATTCATCAAACCACCTTTTGCAGCTTAAACCACCTTTTGCAGCCTTTGGATTACAGGAAAACCCTGATTAGGAGGACTATTTGATTTTAAGCTTCTCCATTATTTCCTTTGTTCCCCTGAATCTAACATTCATTTGCAAACTAAATTTTGCTTATCCAATGCTCTCATTACTCTAAAGTATTGGTTGCCCATTGATGTGTTTGCTAATTGGAGTTTACCTCTACACAAACCTATGCTTCTGTGACTGTGGATACTCATGAAATACTGTGTTAGTCAGTGAATGCGTGTGGAATTGTTGCTTCTCCTCCACGCCCTGCAAATTCTCAAAGGAAACCTTTTGATTTCCTGGGAATATTGTCTCCATTTGGCAAAATAATGCAACTGCTGAGGTTCCCATCTCTATTTTTTCATTGTCAGACATCATAAAAATGGTTTAGAATACTGCCATTAGAATTGATCTGCTACAGTTTGGTCTTTATTTGATTTCACCTTAGGATCTTGTAAAGCTTATACTTGTGTACAAAAGCAACTATTTCTGGTAGCCTCTGGGTATTCAAAACTATTTTAGGATTGGATTTTTAGATTTGTTCTGAAGTGTTATATATCTTTTATTTAAAATGGCATTTGGGACCCAGGCTAGCATTTTTTTCAAAAGGCACTTGTACATAAAAGTGTCAGTTTGTTTTCTGTACAGCAGCAGTTTTAGTTAGTGTGTTAATGTCATGATCTGCTGGTAGTCAAACAGATTGAGACTCAAGGCATGTGTTGTTTCATTTGTGAAAGAGAGTAAATATAGAATGACAGGGATTGAAAATAAAATACAAGAGTGGAATTTCTAAAGTGATTTTAAGACCAAGATTAGTTAGCAAAACCACCAACACATTTTATTTTATGACCATATGCTTGGGGTATCACTCTGTGCTGAGGAATATTCTTGAGCTGGTACCTGAGAAACTGGGACCTCATTGAAATGCAAGTGGTTCTCCTTCTTATACACAAAGACTCAGCTGTTGGCTATTCAGTCTCCATCATGTTTTAATGCACTCATTATCTGCATAAAGTGGTACCATATTAAAGACAATGTAGTAGAGACTGACATAATGGCTGCTAGCTATATTTAAGAGGGCCAGCAGTGGCTTCTACTCTTTTTAGAATACTATTTTCCCACCTCATGCAATTTATGTGAACAAACTGGTGAGTTTCACTGCTGCAGTTTACTGTGGGCAGCAGCAAAACAAAGTATCTGTTGCTACTTCGGAAGGTTATTAGGCAAGGCAGCAACAGACACTGGAGGTATTCACAGATGAAGATGTGCGGTGTGGGGGCAGTTCAGACCCGCTCCTTCACACTCAGGATGATGTTATGTGAATGGAGCATGGGAAGAGAGTGAAAGGAATTCTTTGTGCTGGCAGCCAGATGTGAAAGGTGATGGTGATGTGGAGGACTTCAGTTTCATTAGGCACTTACTAGCCAGAGGCTGATAAGGAAAACAGTCTCCTGAGCAAGGCCCAGGGACAACACAATATTGTATCTAATACTGACGGAACAAGACATGTATTCATCTGGGGTATCACTGTAGTATCTGATCTCCATAATGAATGCAATCTATATCCATTAGTTTCCTTATGGCCTCGGTCACATAGCCACATGATGTCCTTGAATGCAGCTGGTTAGGTATAAGACAGTCAATACAGCTTGTGTAGCAAGACAGCTTCCTCTTTGTTACACCTCTTAGGAGGTACCTTAGTTTTGGTTCCTTTAGCATTTCTCTGAAATAAATTAATGCACCAAAAGTCACTTTTGATTCAATATGTGTGAGAGCACAGCCCAAGAATAACCTATGTGTTGAGGTAAATTCTTCCTCTTAAGTTGAAACTGTGCCCTGTTTTGGGGATACCTGCAATCATAAATATAAATGTAGGGAAATAGCAGATTTGTGCTTCCTGGAATATGGCCGAATACTGGTGGCAGCTCCCACAGGGTATTTTTTATAGTATTTCCTTTTTATAGCCAACAGAATAGTTATGGTCCCTTTTTCCTTTATCCCTTGTGAAGGGTTGTTTCTCCATGGGTGAGAGTCTGTTAATTAAAAACAAAGGACTATGGGTTGTTGGCACTATCAGTTACTTGAAATTATATAAAAATTGTCATGTTAAAACTAAATTTCCATTAAGAATTAAGCTGTGCAAAGAGAGCTGTTCTTTATCATGGTGCATGACAATTTACAGGCTAATAATATGGCTTTTTGTGTATCATGATAAATACAGAAATACCCTTTATATGAATATGCTAATAGTGAAGTGGCAGCATATTATTGGCTCAGGTGATACTCTGTGTATTGGAAGAAGTTATTAATCTGATGCAAATTTTGTTTGTTGGAGCTATACAATGAGCATCCTGTCTCCAAAAATCCATTAGGAGTGAAGAACTGTGATGTCTTCATTGCATTACAGCAGTTCAGCTGATAGTAGTCATTGGATAGAAATGCCAGGCTTCTGTAGCAAATTTGAAAATGCATTTGTTACAGATGCTCCCCTTCTCCACCCCCAGCAAAAACAAAAACCCAAACCACTACGACCAACAACAACAAAAAAACACAATACATGTACCCCAGCAGGTAAAGTTAGAGACACATTCCCTTAAAGACTTCTCTTATTCTAAGTGTAGGGGAACCCTGTGGAATCTCAAGATACCATTGTGAGGTAACTCTTGGCAAATGCTGACTTTTTTTTTTAATACTGAACTTTGTCGAAAAGCCATCTCTGTTTCCAAGTGTGCTCTGATTGAAGGGAAACCTTGTCTCCTGAAAAGCAGCTGTTTCCGCTTTAAGGTAATGTCCAGTTTTAAAACAGAATACGTCCAAAATTCTTATACTTTCACTTCAACATGACACACACTCCATGTCCCCTTTCATAAATTACATCCCTGGCAGATTTTATGAAGTTTAAATAGAATAATTTTAGCTAGTGGCAATTTTAGTTTTACATGGGACTATTATGACAAGAACTTGGAATAAAGAATTTAGTCCAAAAAAACTTTTTGCTTGCAAATAGCATTGGGAAACAAAGCTGTGGATCAGAGTTTACACCATACTTTTCTTCGCTGCAGTTTAAAGTACCACAGAATGTAGACAGTACATAAATCCAATATATTGCTGTAACACATCATAGCAACGGGGGTGTTTATTTCATAATATTTATATTTCATAATGTTTATTTCATAATAGCCACTAAAGGCAGAGCCTTTAGACCTGGTTACGCTTTGGCTTTGAATAGGAAGAGTGGTGATTATCTGTGGCAGTAGGGTTTGATGGATAAGTCACTGGGTTGGGAATCAGTCCTCGAGTTTTATTCCTGGCCCTGGCACTGACTCATTATGTGATTGCAGAGGTGGCTTACGTCCAGTTATATTAGATTCAACAGTTATTTTTTATTTTTTTTAAGCCCTCATGGTTCAGGGCAAAACCCAACTGGTTATTTATGGGGGGTTAGAAACAAACTTTCATTAAAAGCAGACTATCCCATAATTATTTTTTAGGAAGTTTCCTCTGAAGTATCTGGTACTGTCCATGGTTGAAGAGTAGATACTGAACTAGCTGGACCACTGGTCTAATCCAGTATGTGATCATTTCTATGATCTCCTGTAACATCTTTAATCACCCTTTTCCAACCTATGCATTGGGGATATTGATATGTACCCCTTTGTGAAGTGTTTTTAGGGGTGTGTTGATGGAAAGCACTATGTGAGTGCAAGTATAGATTTAACAAAGCACCTTCGCTCCTAGTATGGTCACTTCACTTTCCTCCCAGCATGAGGTAAACACAAAGATAGTGTCCATTTCCTGGGGAAATGGTGAAGTTCAAGACCAAGGAAAAATATACCTTAGTGGTGGTGAGCATTTAAGAGAGGGCCAGGTGTAGTGAAGATGGAAATCTAAGACTAAATAACCTGGCAAATGTGCAGGAAAACCAAGCCCAAAACAAATACAACTTTTCCTACATTGCAAACTTTATCATTTTTATTTCTGTAGCACTTAGGAGCCTGAGTCATGAATTTCTGTTTGTGAATGACATTACCCAGAGATAATGTGGAGGGAGAAGAGAATTGGTCCAAGGACAGAGCCTTGTGGAACCCTTACAGAAAGCTGGATGGGCAATGAGGAGGCTCTTCCAAAGGACACACTGAAGGAGCAATTAGAGAAGTAGGAGGAAAATCAGGAGAGGACAGAGTCACTAGAGACAAGGGAGTACAAGAAAGGCATGGTCAACAGCGTCAAAGGCAGCTGACAGGTCCAGGAGAATGAGGATGGAGTAATAGTTCTGAGTTTTGGCTAGGAAGAAGTCATCAGAGATTTTGGGAGAAACCCACAAACCTTGTTCTGGCTCTTGATAGTCCATAATGAATGTGATTAGAATGCTTTCCTGCTTTTCCATTTTCTGAACTATTTAGTTAGATATCTCTGTTATATAACTGAAGCTCCTTTGTATAATAATTCACTATTTTCATTCTGGTTTAATTATGTACAGAATAATATTGCTCTTTAACTCTTTAAAATAAATGCTGTACATACTGGTTATGTATTTCAAGGGCCAGTGTTCATCAGGGAACCTGCTGGTTCTGATGATAGATAACCCATGTTGTGTAGCAAAAGGCTACCCTTCATCCCATTACAGGTATGGTATGCTTTTGAAAGCCCAAGCAAATAAAGACCCATTTATATTTTGCCAAATGATTAGCACAACCAGAACTCCTTACTGGTACAGTGAATCAAACTTCTGTATTATTAAATAGAATAATAAAATAATAATTTAGTGTCTCCTGATGGTTTTTCCTCTCCAGATCCAAAAAATCATGCTAACTTCTAAGAACTTTTTAGCAGTCTTCTAACAAGCTAAAGTGCCTTTCAAACACACACATCTTGGCAGGAAAAGAAACCCTTTTCCAGGTAAGCACTACTTGCTGTCATGGAAAAGAAAACAAAACAATATTTTAACATGACAGACTAAGAACAATATATTCACTTCTTATCCATTAGTTTTTCACAAAACTGTAGAGGGTCAAAAGATTCAATAACAGTGAAGACAGTGGAAAAGAGATTTGAGTGGAATAGGAATGTGATCCAAATTAATCACTATAACTATTTGGAATATTTTAATCTAATAGAGGTAAAGAACTTTACTGACAAATATGGTGAAGTGATGCTAAGGTGGTGATGCAGAAGCAAGGAAGTTTTATGGTTAAAGCAATGCCCAAAAGCCTGGTCCAAAGGAATTGGTGCATAGGGCACGAGACTGGGAATCAGGAGACCTGGGTTTCCATTGTGACCATAGGCAGGTCATATGTCATCATTGCAACTCTGTTTCCATGTCTGTGTAATTCAAAGTGAGAGAGAGAATAACAACATGTGCATGCCTTTGTGCAGCACCTGGGATCTACCTGAAAAGAGCTATGTAAGTAACAAGAATTGTTATGTTTGGTAAATGCAGCTCACTATGATGAGATGCCACCTTAGGATTGCCCTGGATACACATGTAGAAATATTCATGTCTATTATCTTAAGATTTCTGCCAAGTGTGCAAAGCATGAAGTGTTGTTGGCTGAGTTCAAAGCACCATTTTTATTTAGTGGGGTCAATAAAGAAGCATGCTAATAAGTCTTGAAAAATTCACAAGCCCCCGATCCCCTAAATTGGGGAATGCAGCAATGCCATCCTATCCCTTGTATGCCAAAAGTGGTGCCTCATACATAAGGGATATAGTTTGCAAATAATCCATTGCACCTGCCTTTCGCTCTGCAGCTGGGAGAAAATGACAGCGCAGAAGAAAAATGCAGCATCAGACACACTCCATTTGTCTTTGACAGTTGCTGTGCCATGAAAGCATCCAAAATATAAATGATGTCCTTTTCCCCTTTAAATCAAAAATAAAAGTATTTTATTTATAAAGACCAAAGCATCTATTACAAATATTTTATTCTGCTTTCTTATAAATGCGGTTATAATTCTGGAAGCAACAGTAATTTCCAGAAGAGTTTGATGTAAGATTACAATTAAGAATGCCCTGGTACTTCAGAGATGGCTGCTAAATGGATTACTATGGCAAATAAGCATTTTTAATACCATAAAATGTGCAATAATTGATCAAGTTGCAAAGTTAGAATTGTTCATAATAATAGACACTTAGGGCCTGATTCTTCAAGCCATCTTTTACACCAACCTGGCAGTGAAAAGATGTCTTGAAGTGGAAATATAGTTTACACTCTCAATATGTCATCTTTACCTCATGGTAGTGATGTGAAGGGGCTGAAGTGTAAATGAAGAGCAGGCTTTTCAAATGGCATCACCTCTTTTTGTAATCTGCTAGCTAGGCCAGTCTCCTCCTTTTTTGTTCAGATGTATTTCCAGGGATTGTTCATAGGAAGATTTCAGAGTAGCAGCCGTGTTAGTCTGTATCTGCAAAAAGAAAAGGAAGACTTGTGGCACCTTGGAGACTAACAAATTTATTTGAGCATAAGCTTTCATGAGCTTGTGCTCAAATAAGTTTGTTAGTCTCTAAGGTGCCACAAGTCCTCTTTTTTCATAGGAAGAGTGATTGTGACTTGGACTTTTTTAGTTGTTTGCATTGCGCTCCACACGTTTTCCAAGTTTAGCATGGAGGAAATCATGTGGCTTATGAGTAATGAATCAAGCCCATCATGGATGTATAGCAAGACGAAATCAACTTTCTTCGTGTTTTCTTGAACAAAAAGAAAAGTCCAACATTCCTCCTCCTTTGACATTAGAAATGTAGCACTGTTATCACTGTTCTGGCTGATTAAAAACAAGAAAGATACAGCATTTAACATGCCACTCTCTGCCAACTACTGAGAAATTCCAACAAGTTCTGATAAGAATACAGTGTTGTTTGAGATAAACTAGTAGCATTAACAATGGCTTGGATTGTTTGTTAATTCAGCAGTCTATAGACAGCTCATTTTGCATGTTACCTTTAAAAGTAATCAGAATGGCTATTGCTGACTGTTGCTATGGGATAATGAATTTATAATCAGCTGCTTACTAGCTTGTGGCAAACATTGCAGACAGGAGACTCAAGCTTAAATACTATACTTTTTTTTTAAAGTAGTAATCACAGCCATTTGTGTCAAAGTCCATTTGAACATCCTAACCCCATTCTTATCATTGACTTCGGTGGGACCAAGATTTCACTCTGATTATACAAGTGAATTACTATAGCATGCAAAATATTAGAAAATATTACATGTTAGTGTAGTTTTGTCATATTGTTGCATCATGCTTTTTAAGTGCAAAGCCATTTTGCATTCTTTGATAAATGAGGTCTAAATAGAAAATTTAAATTCACAGAGAGATAGAGATCGAGAGAGAGAGGGAGAGTATATTAGGGAGAGAAAGCAGTTGTTCCTAATCATAACCTTATCTGTTGAAGCAACAGTTTCAATTCCATCCAAGTCCTCTCCAATTGTTGGGGTTTTTTTAATGTTGGATTATGTAACATTTTTGTCATCTTATTCCCATAGCAACCCAATCTTTTTGATGAAGATCTGCTTGTCTCTTCTTTTATTATCTTCCCAGGCCTGTACATGAATAGCATACACAAGTGATGAAGATCATGGTATGGTGAGGAGAGGGTATAGCTTTTTCTGTAAGAAGAAATAAAGGAAAGAATGCATTATATGCATAATAAACTCAACATATTCTCCATTATTACATCATTTTCTCAGCAGAGTTCCTCACAAGAGTTAGAACATTCTACCTGTTTTAGCAAGATGTTGGAGCAACATTTAAATCTGTTCCAAAGAGCTTGGGAGGCCAAAACCCCTACAGAGACTAAAATACAAACTTAATGGCCTGTAATAAGATGGCTTATATAACTTACCTTGATGTCAGTTTGAATGAAAAGAAGTCTTAATTGGCCATATAAGTGCTGCAGATGAAATTCAGAGACTCTCAGATGAAACTTACTTTTTGAGAGTTTTAATTGGGTGCGTTGTTGGCACACTATTTTGTATGGACATAGCTATTTTGTGTTTCTCCCACTCGTGCCTGGAAGCCTGTACTCAGAGGTTAATTAGGACATAGTCTCAGCAGGACTCCAAAGGATGCTAAAGGACGACATCTTGAGTGGAACACTGCATGAAGCTGGAAGGCATTTCTGTGTGTTAGGAAAAGACATCCGGGTCTCCAACTTGACAATTAGAACGTTTTGGTAGTTCTTTGTATGTAAACATTTTGTTCTCTAGCCATAATGGAATATGAACTTTATCCACAGTCTATTACCCAACTTCTACAGGCCACTACTTGCAATAAACCAGAGATGTAGTTTGGTTATCGTATTATCCATGTTTGAATTAAGAAACAATTATCTTCTCTAACTGAATTTTTGTTTACACATTTTCCAGGTACATATTTTTGGCTGGTGGCTGAGTATCTTCAAAGAATCGGCTCCAGCCAGCCTTTGTGTTGTGTGCATGATAGCTGCTCTATCAGAGAGGGAGGAATGGAATTTTTATATAAAACACAGAATCTGCAATATTGTTTTAATATGCTCTGTGCCCAGTGTAAGTATGTTCATGATGAAACTTTCTAAAGGGTATCTTCTGAAGTGTAGCTTTGCCTCTCTAGATATAAATATTGTATATACCTAAATTTACCACTCAGTTGCTGAGAAATTTAAAGAAATTAGTAGCCATATTTTTGGCGGAACCTACAAAAAACCCCTGTCTTCTCTTGTTAATATGAGCTGTAGCCTTCTCAATGGATTGATGTATTGATTAATCTCTTAGACTGCAATGGTCAATAAAGGTTTGGTCCTCTGAGGTCTATCGCATCAGGCATATTGGTATCAATATCATTAGAATGAGAGAACCACTAGAAACATACAAGAAAGAATTGGATTGTATCACAAGTCCTCTACTAACCAGTCCACTAAGCAGATACACAATCGCAAACACTGAAATAAAGAAGCAGATAGAGGTATAGTGAAGTGTTTACCTCTGTGACTGGCAACTCTCTCAACTTGTGGTGGGGGACCCCCAGAGTGCTAGTCATTGTCTTCCTTCTCAACATTATCTTTGTCATCATTACCTCTGGCTGTCATCCTGTCGTCTTCCTGTGTGTTCTCCAAATCCACCCAGCACACAGGGAGAGCAACACCTTTTTTAACCTGAGTTATGCTTACACCCACTAAGGCTCATAGAATAGTTCCATCCCCTTTTTCCTTGTCCATGCTCCCTCATTCCACTAATTTTGGGGCACCCCATTTTTCTTAGGTTGCCACATTCATTCCTTTTTAACTCATTAACATTGAAAATAGTTACTATAATAACATAAATTGAAAATTCCCTAAGGTGTTACCACTGGTCATATTGGGATATTAACTGATATATTGTCTCACATTTTCCAAAACATCAGCACATCTTTTACTATAATTTTGCTGTTTACAGATACAGGGTGATTACTCGGTGAACTAGTTTTGTCAACCTATTTCAGGCCTAAGGACTTGTGTGATTAAGCTGAACAGGCCTGAGGATTGTGTAGCCCCTGTGGTGCAACATTAATATTTATATTTCACCTTTATATCCTAAATATACTTGATATCTTTTATTCTTGGCCACAGAATATGTGACAGAATCTGATTTTAAAGGGAATTACGTATTTGTGCATAAAGAGGAGAATGTTTGTGTTAACTGCTTCCAATACAGCCAACACAGGAAACTTTCGCATTCTCCCAAGAGCTGTGCTTATGGTGTTGATGATGCAGATACACAGGCAACTGTTTTAGTGGAAGACACATGGTTGACATTTTCAAATTTGTCTTGAGTGGTGTTGTAGCCTGTTAGTCCCAGGATATCAGACAGACATGATGAGAAAGATAGTATCTTTTATTGGACCAACTTCTGTTGGTGAAAGACAAACTTTTGTGCTATGCAGAGCTGTTCTTCAGGCTCAAACTTAGAAGTTAGGTAGCTAAATCAGTAGCTTGACTTCTCACAAGCGCTGAGCACTATTGGCACTCAGTGAAGTCAATTAGAGCTGTAGTATCGGGGCATTTGAAAATCAAGCCATTCTTACTTAGGTGCTTAACTTCAGGCACCAAAACTAGAGAATCTCTTCCCTGAAGTAATTAAATGGACACAACTATGTACCAATCAGTTGCTGCAGTAATGAATATGATTTAAGAAGCCAAACAAAATAAAGTGCCATCGCATTTAAACATTGAATAGTGGCAGGGAGAGATTAATATTAGGGCAGCAGCAAAGAACAAAATCAGTGTTCTTTTATTCACTTCTCTGATCTCTGGGTTTTAAAACTATTTTGTTCTTTGACTTTCTACTGTAGGGTTCAAACCTTGATTTAAGTGAACAGCAGCCTTTTATCTTAGAAATCCCAGAAGGCCATGGATATTGGCTTTGCATGAGGCTGATTGCATGAACAAAAAAAGTGGGCGTGGGATGGAAGCCTTAAACCAGAACTCCATGGCCAAATGTTGGGGAACAAAAGGGTGGTGGAGAGTCTATGTAAACAAGATCTCTTATAAATAGCAAATTCCCATTTTTCTCTTAGTTAAATTGCACACTGCTAAAAATTCAACATTTCAGCAACTGATTGTGAGAACCCTTTAACTGATGAAGATAAGCGGTTTTTGTGGCTTCTATGCAAAGAAAACTGACTAAACTTCTCTCATTTTTTTTGTTTTCTGCTTTAGAATTTGAGGTGGTCTTTTTTGCATTCAGAGCACCAAGCCAAAGAAGCATGATCCTTTAACTTTGTCATTTCATTCTGTGCTCTAGATTTAACCTTATTGTACATTGACAACTGTCTCTGAATAACAACAGTATCTTAAAACGAAATAAGCAGACATAAATGGCCTGCTGCTCATTTCTATCACCGGGCAACAGAGTACTTGTCATTCACGGATAATCATCCACTTCTCCATACATACGCTTCTCCGCTCTCAATTTCAACCTCAAAGCTCAACAAGCACCAAAACTAAAACTAACCTCTTCGTCTTTAAATCAGGCTTTCCCTGCCCACTGAGGGGGCTTAGCAGCCCTGGCTCATCATTGGCCATGCAAACTGCTTCACCAGATCACCCCATGCAGTAGCCTCCTTGTTGGCCTCAGAAGGAGTTTCTAATCTATTCTGTCCCCACCCCTGGTTCCAAGCATGCTGGGGAATGGTGTCAGAGAGCTCTGTAGCCGTTATTGTCCTAATCCATAGGGTTGGGTGCCCTAGAGGCTCAGTCCAGAGTTCCAGGAGCTGGCAAATGGGGGGGCGGGTTACAATGGGAAAATTTAACACCATCCCTACCATATCGGTTAAACAGAATGGTACTTACTCAGATACAAAATCAGTGAAAATGGCAATACTGTGAATATTTACTTAAAATAACACACTATATTCTCCAGTTGGGGAATGTTGCAAGTTGTTAACCTGTAAGTATTACAAAAACTCCTTTGGGGGGAAAAAAGTCGAATATTTTTTCCTTTGCTGAAATTTCAAATTTCAACCAAAAAAAAGTCATAAAATCAAAATTTTGAGCCATTTGTATGCATCTAATATTAGTCTCTAGTCATTTTTGGTCTTCATCTGAGAACCTAAATCCCAGAGTTGGTAGTTACAGCTAGAGATGGTCCTTAATTGTGGAGTTTGGATCCAACAGTGTTCAGATTCCAGCTTCCAATTTACCCCATTCGAGGCTCTGAATCATAAAGTTTCGGTCCAGAATTGCATTGGATGCCACAGTGATGGATACAAAAACCCGAATGGAATAGCATATCTAATTACTGCACATCTGAAAAGAAAAATTGCCAAAGCCTAATTAGTGATGATCATGGTGCCACAAGCATTGAGAGCATGTCCTGCCGTGTAACTAGAAAAAATAACATTTTTCCCCCAACTTAATAGTGCAGCTAAAAACATAAAATCTATCTTTTTGTCTTTGAACATAGTGACTTTGATGTGATTTTTAAAGCTGCATTTCTTTGACCATCTACAAATGTGATTTTTTTCTTCATTGAACAGGTGCAACTTCATCCTTAAATTCTGTAGCCATAGTTGCCAAAAGAAGGGGAAAAAAGTAAATCTTTAGCTAAACGACTGAGCGTTTTAGGTTTAGAGCGAAATGTTGTACCTAGGCATTTGTAGCATAATGATTTAACTTCCCATCTAAACTGACTTCTGAGATGGTGGGAGAGAAATTGGGAGCTTCAGTGTTTGCTTTATGGGAAGCAACTTTCCATTTTGTTTTGGGACACACCAAGTAGCATATATTTAATTATCCTCGTTTGTTGCAGCACAATTACTATAACTTTGATTTGCTAAAGAAATCTTAAGAAACTGTGTTCTCTCTGCTCTCTGTTGACTCTGAAGATCCCACCCCCCCCCCTTTTTTTTTTTTTTTTGCAAGAGTTGGCATGGTTTCTGAGGTCCTTGGCCAGAATTTCCCCTCTCTACCACTCTGGTGGTGCTACACTGTCTGTTCTTCAAACCAAATGTGGCAGGATTTCAGTGGTGTCACATATGAAGCGTTTGAGGTTTTTCAGGATCAAAGTCCCTGTGTACATGTGTGAGATGTGCTGCCAATATCTTAAGAAGCCCCCCCCCCCCATACATTCTGCCTGGAGCTGCATGGAAATGGCAAATGATTTCTGCTGAAACATTTTGAAAGAAAAATACAGATTTTCTTTTCTAATATTTTTGTAAAGCTTTTGAAGATGAAAGAAAAAATCAGTTTTTCATTGAAAATCTGGAACGTTTCTAAAGCAATACAAATTTTTCATTTAGGAACAGAGGCCATTTTTCCTTCAAACAATTTTTTCAGGACATTTCAAGTCACTCTAGCTCTTTCTGCAACAAGGTGAGTGTGTGCACTTACAGAGGGGTGAGGTGCTGGATGAGGCAATTATCACGAAGCAGGGAGGCATTCATTGGGCTAACCAGTGTGTTAAGCTGAAGTTTGCTGGAATTAACCATTCACTGCTCCTGAAAAAATATGGGACTTGGTTGTCATTTACACTAAGGGCCCTCTACACTGTTCTGGCAGTGAGTTAGTTACTCACTCACTGTGACCATACATTCACTAGGGTAGTGAACATATGGTAACTAACGAGATAAAATTCTTGGGGAGATGAGGCAGTTAAACCTGTAGCCTTTGTTAACTTGCTAACTTGTGTTAAAACTACAGACTTCCTCGTCTTCACTCAGATTTTACCTTAAGTTAGCTACCCAAGTTACGAGCACTTTTTTTTCCCACTAGCGAAGATGTGACCTTTAAGGCTACTTTACAGTGCCAGAGCAATATAAAGGGGCCAGAATTTAAAGAGAATCAGGCCCATGGAGTGCATTGGCAATACAGCCCAGTGTAGTTGGAAGTGGGGTTGGAGGATGGACTGCGTGTGGGGAGTGAGGAGAAGGGGACCTAAAAGTTTTCTCTTTCTGGTGAATGTTTCTTTTTCGTGTGCTTGCTCATGTCCATTCTATTCTAGGTGTGTGTGCACCGACATGCGCAGTCATCGGAGATTTTTGCCTTAACAAAATCGGTTGGCTGTAGCGCCCTCTGGAGTTCTGCTCTCATGGAGCAGTATATCGGGTGCTACCGGCCCTACGCCCTCTCAGTTCCTTCTTACCGCCCATGGTGGTTAGTTGGAGCACCTTCCTTGGTTAGGAAGAGCTAGCGTTTTTTTCTCCTATGAACTGCGTGCCTTAGGGCCTTTTGTAAATAATTTGTTCCGGCCAAAGGGTTTGAATACCTTTATACTACCCAGCTCCGGACTCGTTGGTTGTGTCTGCGGCCAATGAGACGGAGAAACAGGGTCACACCTCCTTGACTCCCAAGCACAAAGAGACCAAAAGGCTCGATCTCTTTGGGAGAAAAATGTTTTCAACTGTCAGCTTACAATTTCGGGTGGCGAATCATCAAACCCTGTTGGGCTGATATAACTTAATCTCTGGGACAGTCTCAAAAAAGTTCCAGGAATCCCTCTCACAGGGTCTGACCCAGGAGTTTGGCACCTTGGTGGAGGAGGGCACAGTGGCGACTGGATGCTCCCTGCAAATAGCATGGGATGTGGTGGACTCAGTGGCTCGTGTAGTCGCATCAGTGGTGGTTATGCAGCGCATCTCCTGGCTCCAAACAGCGGGCCTTTCTCAGGAGATGCACACCTTGATTCAGGACCTTCCTTTCAATGGGGTAAGTCTCTCCTCCGAGCAGACAGATGCCAGTCTGCACAGATTGAAGGACACTAGAGCCACCCTTCACTCATTGGGCATGCACACGCCGCTGTCTGCTCACAAGCCCTTCCAGCCGCCAAGGCCCTGGCAGCCCCGTCAGGGCTCTGTGAGAAGAAGGGACACTAGTTTTAGCCGTTGACACCCTTCTTCCTCCCACTTGCCTGCATGACCTGGGCCTGCCAAACATGTAGGGGGCCAAAAGCACTTATTTTGAGGGTGCACTCGAGAGCAACGCCCCAGTCAGCTACCTGGATCCTCCCCGTTTCTTCCTCAACCATCTCCGCCCCTACCGTTCAGTGTGTTTGCGGGTAACCTTGGACTGCTGGGTCCTGGATGTAATATCTCTGGGCTATACCCTGCAATTTACGGCTGCCCCTGCCTCCCACTGACCCTCTTCCCCATCCCTCTTCAGGGACCCTTCTAACAAATATCTCCTCGTTCAGGAGGTCGAAACACTCCTGTGCCTGGGGGCTGTGGAGGAGGTTCCATGGGACATGGAAGGAAGAGGATACTACTTCCTAATCCTGAAGGCAAAAGGGGGCCTAAGACTCCTCCTGGACCTGCGTCGCCTCAACAAGTCTCTCAAGAAGTTAAAATTCCTCGTGGTCTCCCCGGTCTCCATCATCCCCTCCCTGGATCTGGGAGACTGGTATACCGCTCTCAACTTAAAGGACACTTACTTTCATGTCTCCATATTTCCAGGTCAAAGGCATTTTCTGCGTTTTATAGTGGCCGGGCACAATTTCTCATTCACAGCGCTGTCCTTTGGCTTGTTCTGAGCACCCAGGATGTCCACAAAGTGTGTGCCAGTGGTGGCTTACCTGAGACGTCAAGGGGGTCCAGATATTTCCATATCTTGACGACTGGCTCCTCACGGGCAGGTCTCCAGGGCAGGTGCACAGTAGCCTCGATCTGGTGCGTTCCACCTGCCACGACCTGGGCCTGTCGATAAACACAGAAAAGCCCACATTAACACCAGTTCAATACATAAAGTTTATTGGGGCAGTTCTCGACTCCATGCGGGCCAGGGTCTGCCTTCTGGAAGTGCATTTTCAGCCTATGTCAGACCTGATCTTCCATGTAAGGAGCCATCAGCCCACACCTGCCTGTGACTGATGGGCCACGTGCATATATGTGGTCAGCCATGCTCAACTTCATCTACGGCCTCTGCAAGTGTGGCTAGGTCCATCTGTATCCCCAGCAGGCACACCCTGGACCGAGGTGGTCATGGTGCTGAACCATGTCCTTTTGTCCCTGGACTGGTGGCTGGATCCAAAGTCGGTGCTGCAAGGAGTTCTCTTTGCAATCCAGTCCCCATCGCTTACTTTGGTTTCAGACACGTTGGATCTGGGCTGGGGAGCCCACTTTGGCAGGCTCAGCACCCAGGGCCGTTGATTTCAGCACCACCTAGCCCTTCATATCAACGTCAGGGTTCTCAGAGTGGTTCACCTGGCCTGCCAGGCTTTCTTGCCTCACCTAAAAGGCAAGGTGGTGCAGGTCCTGACAGACTATACCGCCGTGATGATGACATCAACTGGTAGGGCAGTGCCAGGTCTTCCACCCTGTGTAGGGAGGTGCTCAGCCTCTGGGACTTGTGTGTGGCATGCCATTTATCTGGTAGCCACCCACTTCCTGGAAACAAGAACGTCTTGGCAGATCGCCTCAGCAGGACCTTCTCGTCTCGCCACAAATGGTCTCTGCATCCAGAGGTGTCAGCCTGATCTTCCACTGGGCAGGGACAAAGGCTCCCTGTCAGACAGCTTCTTGATTCCATGGTCAGGAGAGCTAATGTACACCTTTCCGCTGGTACTGTTGATCCACAAGGCCTGCTAAAGGGGAAGCAAGAGAAGGTGAATGTCATCCTCATAGGCCCAGCGTGGCCTTGCCAACACTGGTTCAGCATGCTGCTGAGTCTTTCAGCAGCCGTCCCGCTGCAGCTGCCTCTTCGGCTGGATCTGCTGTCCCAGAATCATGGCAATCTGTTGCACCCGAACCTAGCGTCACTGTACTTGATGGCTTGGCTAAGTGTGGACGAACAGGTGTGCTTCGCTGATGTCCAACATGTCCTGCTGGGCATCAGAAAATCTTCCACCAGGGCTACCTACGTGGCGAAGTGGAAGCAGTTTGTGTTGGCACATGATCGGCACATTCGGGCTGAAGAGGCCCTGCTGCAGGATATCCTAGACTATCTGCTGCACCTTAAGCTCCAGGACCTGTAGCTCTGTTCAGTCAAGGTGCACCTAGTGTCCATTTTGACGTTCCACCCTCCGTTTGAAGGCAGGATGGTCTTCGCCCATCCTATGACAGCATGGTTCTTGAAAGATCTGGAGTGCCTCTGCCTGCATGTCCAGGACTTGGTTCCCCCTCAGGACCTGAATTTTGTGCTGTCAAGGCTCATGAGTCCTCCCTTCAACTCCCTGGCTTCCTGCTCTCTCCTCCTTCTCTCCAGGAAGGTTTCTTTCTTGGTCCCTATAACTTTGGCCCACAGAGTGTCTGAGATCAGGACACTCACCTTGGAGCTGCTGTATATGGTCTTCTACAAGGACACGGTCCAGTTACACTAGCACCCAGCTTTCCTACCCAGGGTTGTTTCCCAGTTTCATACTGTTCAGGACATATACTTAACGGTCTTCAGTTCCAAGCCTCGTGTGATGGATGATGAATGCAGGCAGCATACTCGAGATGTCAGATGTGTGCTGGCCTTCTACATAGACAGAATGAAGTGGTTTTGTAAATCAACACAGTTGTTCATTGCTGTCACAGACAAGATGAAGGGTTGCCCAGTGTCTACCCAGAGAATATCATTGTGGATCACAGCCAGCATCTGCTACTATTATGAGTTGGCCAAGGTGCCACCGCCAGCGATCATGACGGCTCACTTAACTAGGGCGCAGGTGTCAGCAGCAGCCTTCCTGGTGCAGGTGCCAATCCAAGAAATCTGTCGGGCTGCTACCTGGTCATCCAGCCATACCCAGCAAACTCTGGATGATGTGGGCTTTGGCCTGAGCAGTGCTGCAAGGTGCAAGACCATGAACTCCAAGCCCGCCTCCATTGATACAGCTTAACTCCCCTAGAATGGATTCGACATGAACAAGCACTAGAAGAAGAAAAAAGTTACCTATCTTTCATAACTGTTGTTCTTTGAGCTGTGTTGCTCATGTGCATTTCATTGCCCACCCTCTTGCCCCTCTGTCGGAGTTGTCAGAAGGAACTGAGAGGGCGTACGGCCAATGGTGCCTGATATACTGCTGCATAAGTGCGACACTCCAGAGGGTACCACAGCCAACCCCATGGATACTGCTAAGGTAGAAATCTCTGATGACCGTGCCTGTGAGTGAGGTGCACAACTAGAATGGAATGGACATGAGCAACACATCTTTAAGAACAATAATTATGAAAAGTAGGTAACTGTTTTTTTTTAAACACCTGGTGCACTCCAGTCCATTTCAAAGATAAATATTTTCTTCTTCAGAAGAGCCACTGGACCCCAGGACTGGATTAATACCCAAAGATATCTCTAGCTAAACCAGGGAAATATTTTCAACTTCCATTTTATTGCCATGAATTGTATGAATAGCCCCCCTGTGCGCCCATCCGTCACACCACAGATAAATATAAGATGGTTATTCAGTGACACCTATATTAATATAATGTTTAGGGCCTGCTCCAAAACCTATTGAAGTTAATAGAAATCTTTCCTTTAAATTCAATGGGCTTTGGAGCAGGCCCTATGGCTGCACAGTTACAAATCGTAAACTCAACAAATTTTAGAAGTTAAAATTACAGCAACAACATATCAACTCATCTCCATTACATATTCCTCTACACTTATTCACTCTCTTGCAATTTAAAAGTGGCTGATAGGGATTTGCTCAAACTTTCTAAAAATATTTGCTTTGGACTTTTTTCCAACATGGAAAAAATTTCTACAGAAAAGGTGAACATTACCAAAAGTTGTGTAAAACAATGTAAAAACAATGACAACTGTTTTGTGTCCCTAACTATAGCTGTAGGAAGGACTAAGAGTGATTTTAATTGCTGGGTGCACTGTATATCTTTTGCTTGCCTTATATATGGCTGCTTTGGGATCCTGATTTGCTCCTGACATGCTTTGCTTTATTGTCTTGATGCTTGTTACCTTTTGAACCACTCTATAACCACATAGACATTTTAATACCAAAGAGAGAGAACTTACAAGACTGTTCTGTTAAATTGGATTGGTCACGTTTTATTTTTTATCAACAATGCATAACATAAATGTTAATAGGATTTCCAGAGTAGTGAAAGGAAAAGGAGAACTACTCACACAGACTCTGAATTGCCAAGAGTGTCATTTAATAAACAAGTACGCTCTCAGTGCTTATGACAGAAGATGTAATACCTGTTGTTTATTTTCCTCTGTGTTATTACTTGGCTCAGCACTGTGTACTAAGACATCTTCATTCTTTTTTATGAACCAGTATTTTTTTCAGTTAAAATTGTAGATAACAATATACTTTTGGCTTAGGCCACCCTACATGGAGCAATTTGGCGAACGCTGGAGATCAATCATTACATACTGCATCCGTCACATAAGATTTCTGTTTAGGTACCAATAGAAAGATTTGAAATCCTATGGGGTTTTTAGGTTGTTTTCTTTTTATATATATATAATATGTATATGTCTCCGTTTAGTAACTCCTCCTCCTCCTCAATAATGCTGTTTTTGAACAGAATACAAAAGGAGCAAATGTGTATTTCTGAACATTTTTTCCCCAAGCTTCTGTTTTGGAGTGGTTAGATGCTGAAAGTTTTCTAATCTCTGTAGTTGTTTGGTCATGTGTAATCCCGGACTCAGCCCCATTTATTCACCCATTGGAGAGTGTGCACATTGGCTACATTGTGGTACGATAAAGGTTTACCAAAGCCTTCCACAGCTGTCATCTCTTTGACCTGTCAGTAAACTAAGTCTTCATGCAAGTTTGCTTTCATTCAAGTGTAATGCTATTACTGCAGAAGTGGGCAGAATACAATTCTCTAAAGATCTTGTCTCATTCCCTTCTGATCTAAAGAGGTTAATTTGCTCAAATCATCCCATCATTTTGTTTTTCCATTCTCTATCACTGCAAGAGGAGTAAAGAGAGAAGAAGAAATGTATTGAATAATCCATTACTATCAGCATGGGGAATGAAGGGGAGTGGGAAAATGACTGACTGGTGGGGTATAAGGCCTCCCACCCCCATCCCACATAGGTAATCACTCCTCCTCAATTCAGTAGCAGAGGACTGATCTAAATCCTCCCTTCCCCTTCTACATCCCACTGTCAACTACCAAAGCAAAGCCTCACTTAAACGGTGTCGTGTATATTAGTGTTCATTAAGCCATGTTTACACAAAGGATTTCCTAATCACATATATGTGTATATATAAAATGTTCTACTTATGCCTTTAAAGAACTGAGAACTCTGCCTTGCATGCACAGATATCTGATTTGTAACACTAGTTTGCAGAAAGATTGCTAATCCTGTAAGCACTCCCCGTTTTACCGATGTTTAGAAAAGCCTGGAGCAATGGGCATATGACTAAGCCACATGACATTTATATGCTTCCCTTTTATACACATTCATGACCCACCATTCCAGGAGAAACCTCTCACAGAAACAGAACTTTTGCATTGCATCTTTTTGGAATTACTGCTGTGTTGGGACCTTGGAAACCTGATGAGAAATTGAGAGAGTGGAGAGAATAAGAATGCTTATAGCTGATGGTCGGGAATTGGCCTCTTGGGCCATCTATCCCAACTCCCTGCATGAAAGAAGGCAGCTATCCTCTTTGTCTAGCATGATTGCTCTTTATGAACTGATGGTTTTTATTTTACAGTGTTGTTCTTTTTCAAGTGCTTATTTATTGATTCCTTGTATTATGTTTTATTCAGTAATGAAGTTAATCTAACAAGTCAGTAATTCCTTGGGCTTCTCTTTTCAAAGATTGGCTCTGTGGTGCAGTTGCTTTTCACCTACCTTTTTCTTGCTGAATTTTAACACATGATTGCTAGCAACCCTGCAGATTTCCCCACTAATTTCCAGAGAACCTTAGATCTGTATCATCTGCTCCTTTTTGATTTATGAATAACTAATTTTACCAGGTGTTCTTTTTTCTGCATTCTCTTACCAATCACTTACCTTGCTTTGCACAAATAATCAATTGCATATCATTCCCAAACAATTTTCTTTCTCATTATCCCTTTTATTAACAAATAGAACAAAATAGTTGTGCAGCTATTCCTAAAGTACTCACTCCTAATTAAAACACACACACGCACACACACCCTCTCCATATATTTTCCTTGATTACACATGTTTATGAAGATATTTATTACTCCAGTTTTAATACTACAAAGTTCGCTTTGCTTAGAGCATATGCTACTGCTTTATTTGCCCTTCTTAACTTCATGTGTTAGTTTTCTTTTCCCTTTCATTTTACAGCTACTGTAACCCTTCTTGAAATTGCATTGTCCTGCTTTTGACCTTCCTGTGTTTTGCGTTTGCTTTTTAGGATACAGCGGAATTAATCTTTTGAATTGTCTGTCCCTTGTGATACCTCCTTATCATTTGGTAATTTTGCCCATAGGACTCTGCCAGCTCAGTTATCTGATTTTTTTCAAATTTGTGACTTGTTGAAGTAGAGCATCCTCTGTGTGACTGCTTACCACAAGCTCATTCCTTGGTATTGTAAACTGAATTCAGAGTCACCTGTTCCCAGGTTCCTCTTTCCTCCTAGGTCCATGATTAACTCCTTTGGGGCAATACTAGATCCATTTGTCTTCTGTTTTGTTATGCTCCCATCATAGAAAAATCAAAATACTTCGCTGTAAGTCTTCCCCCAACAGACACGCAGTGATGTAAAACTTATCATGAGCCTTAAAGTGTGAACACTTTGGTGCCTTGTGAGCTATTTCACTAGTCCTTCACTTCACCATCTACTTTGGGTGCCATCACTGTACTTTCTGAGCTCGTCCTTAGTACGCAGAGGCTTTAAAAACAAAACCAATAACCGTTTCATACTTTTGACTTAGATTTTTTTGGAAGGTGGGAATTTGGCTATTAGAAACAGTGTATTGTATTATTGCTGTACGTAGGCCAGAGGACTATGAGAGCTGTTTGAGTGCGAGACAGCCCACTTAGCCCACTATCAAAACCTGGTGTTTTTTAAAAGGTATTGGTCATGGAAAAGATGAAATGTCTGGGGAAGAGAAAAATGTTGTTTTTTTTTTATGGTTTATGGGGTCTTGCCTTGTGAATCGTTCCACACACAGAGCGGCAGGCTGATTCATGCTTTCATTTCAGTTGTTATCATCCACGTAAGTATTACATTGTTTGATTTTAAATGTAACTGGATTGTATCTGGACTAAAGCAACAATTATTATTAAGGGGTGGATTTTGTGACCAGACTGTCTGGAAATATTACAAGGACCAGAAGGCATTTTTATTATTTCCATCTTAAGAGGAGTGGGAGTAGGTATACAGCAGAGGAAGTGAAATCCTGGCCCCATTTAAGTCAATGGGAGCTTTGACTTCAGTGGAACCTGGATTTTGGCAAGGTTGTGTGATTTCATGTTTCAGGCATTTTCTTACATGCTGTGTGTGGAAAAAGGGTACAGTGCAGTTGTTTGAAAGGATAAAGGATAACTTTTACATAGCTGCAGACACCACAATGAAAGATCTGCTACAGGTAAGCAACATCATGTCCATTTTAGATCATGGCTAGTGTCCCTGTAAAAGTGCACCATGGAATCTGTCCTGAGGACTTCAGCGGCCAGACAGGTGTGTCCTGTTTGCTTACCCCTATGGCAAGTATTCATTCTAAACCAGTGGTTCTCAACCTATTTACTATTGTGGGCCGCATCCAAGGCTACCTGTATGGGCCTGACGATGTCGCCGAACTGTGTGCTGATTGGGCCGCAGGTTGAGAATCACTGCTGTAAACAAAACTACTTTTGTTGACTGTTGTGTTTCTACTGATGAGGAAGAAGCAAACGCAAAACAAAGTTGCTTATCGTAAAATCATATTTTGTCTGGGGTTAGTGAAACAGGTGGTCTGGGTGTGAAATAAGGCTTGCTGAGTTTAAAAGGAGTGTCAATTTGCAAGGCCCCTGTTTACCAAGTTTGCTGATATGACCAACCAGGAGATAAAGCCAGTGCTAAGTAAGGATTGTAATGTATTTCCCATCCCTGCAGGAACATACATCTGCATGAGGGGCAAGGTAGTTTAACATCTTACACTGAGCAGCACTGGAGAAGGGGAAAGGCTCCTGGATGAAACAGAGTACTGCCTGTTCTAGCAGCAGTAGAATATGATAGGTACAAATCATGTGCTCCCCTTACTAAGCAGCTGCCATCTATACTAAGTGAAAATTTTAAGCCTTTGTTTTATTTTTGGTATGATAGTATTTATCAATCTTACCTATTTTAGCAACATAGCTTAATCATATTTGTTGTCACTTCTCTCATTTCAGAATTTGTGTTTGAAGCCTTTAACTTGCCACATGCTAGAGTATTTTGCAACTTTGCTTGAAGGGTTAGCTTATAAAATACCGTAAGTGCTGGTAGCCTGTGCAATCGTCATTCGGCCACCTTATGTGTATATGTTATGATAGTCTTTAATTACATAATCATGTACTATTTTTTCACAGGACCCCTACCTCATTCGGTGCACAGGATAGATGGTGCTGACTTAATGAACAGCTATACAATATTTAGTTTTATCCTCATTAGTCAATGTGTGGCTCCATATTTTATTTACTGCACACTATTCAAACCCTGCTCTTAAGACAGAATCGTTAATTTCCTTAGTGATCAAACTAGATTGTTTGTTGTTTTACTTTTTGAAATATAATTTTGGTCATTTTTTTTAATTGGTAAACACATGGAAGTAATCAGTGTCACACGTTTTTCGACCAAAGTCGGTTGTTTTGCACAGTCAATGGCATAGATTATCTATGACACCTGTTGGTTATCTGCAAATTAAATCATGGCACTAAACTCATTTCTGTCCAAAACCCTCTCAACACACTGCTTTTCTGAAAACTTTGGTGAGAAAAAAGTATTGTGTAGTCCACATGGGTTAGCCAACTTACACTTCTGGAATGTAAAGGAACAACATATAGTCTGCCTCTCTTTTATGTGCTCCTATGCTTCTATTAAGTTATAATTGATTATTATTAAGTTATAAGCTATTCTATTAAGTTATAATTTAGCTGTATTACCTTGATAGAAATAGATTATTTTCCTTATCTAGCCTGTTCTTCTGAGCCTGTTAATGCAGTCTAATTCTAGCTAGTAACCTAACAGATTTATATTAATAACTGGTTGCTGTGGTTTCTCAGACTACATATTTTATGCTTCTGAGACATCTTTGTAGTCAACTTAGATACTGCAGCATTTATACGAGATCTTCCTATTCCTTCTGTTAAGAGAACAAAGGAAGAGTATTAATTCTCCGTCTGAGAAATGTTACATTTTAACATCGTATTACTTTTGTTTCAATACTATGTTTTTGTACAATATGCTATTTTCAGGTGGTTGAGTATGAGTTGTGTTTTGTCAAATGTAAAACTCACTTAACATGTTGACAATTGTCATGCAACAGGTAATTAGCAAAACAAAGGTCTTAGACTCCTTAAAAACCAAATGAGCATGATTCCATGGAAAAAAGTGTCATACCCAGATACCAAACGTACTGGCACCTCACACGAGCTTAGACAGAAAATTAAAAGCTCTAATTTGCTTTGAAATCCACTATGAAATACTTATACTCTTCATAATATTAAAGTCGTATTTTCTTGACTCCTGTTTGTAACATACCAGCAGCATGAGTTTATTACTTTGAAAATATTCTCTCTCAGGCTTTCTTGTATTTATTACAGTTGAGTAAATAATTTCAATGAATAAATTATCTGACAAATTCATCATCTTCTAAGGTTGCAGGATATCTCTGAGAAGATAATTTCCTCAATGTAAAAAAAATTGATTAATTTGAAATGTTTAAGTTCTATAGATTGATTGCAAGCATTTTATGTGAGTTGCATTGTTTGCCTATCATTGTCAAGGTCGGTGAGGTAATCTTTTATTGGACGAATTCTGTTGGTGAATGAGACAAGCTTTAAAGTTACACAGAGCTGTTCTTCAGGTCTGGGAAAGGTACTCTGAGGCTTTTTCTACACTACCAAGTTTTGTCGCCAAAAACTGCAAGTGTGTACACACTGCAATGCAATTTTTGTTGGGAAAAAATGCCCAGTTTTGGCGACAAAACACTTCCACCCCTACAAGGGACTTTTTTTGCTTCACTTTATTATCAACAGAGAGCCAGTGTAGACACCACACTTGCTTTAATCACTTTATTTAGCCTCCAGGAAGTGTCCCACAATGTCCCTCCTGACTGCTCTGGTCAGCAGTTTGAACTCCGCTGCCCTGCAGCCAGGTAAACAACAATCTGCCTCTCCCCTTGGCAAACCCCGGGAATTTTAAATTCCATTTCCTGCTTGTCGGCTTGGCGTGGGGAGGTCTCATCGTGTCTTTCCAGGTAACCATGGCTGGCTGTTGCACCAAACGGTCTCCTGCCTGGACCACAGCAGAGCTGTTGGATCTGATGAGTATATGGGGAGAGGAGTCTATACAGTCTCAGCTGTGCTTGACCTGGAATTGGGATACCTATGGGCACATTTCTTGAGGTTTGTGCAAAAAGGGCTATAATTGGGACATGTTGCAGTGCAGATCAAAGATAAAGGAGCTGAGGCAGGTGTACCATAAGGTGAGGGAGGCAATCTGTCACTCTGGTACTGCATCTAAGACCTGCCATTTCTATAAGGAGCTGGACGGTGTCCTTGGTAGTGACCCCACCTCCACTGCGGATCCCTGTGGATATTTCAGAGGGAACAGAGGCAGCAGAAAGAGGACTTCACCCAGAGGATGAAGTTATTGAAGAAGAGGTGCAGCTAGATGAAGAGGTGAAGCTCCCGGCAGGGTCAGCCACTGGGGCAGGCAGCCAGGAACTTTTCTTCACTCTTGAGGTGCCTCGCCAGTCTCAGCACAGGAATTAAGATGCAGGAGATGAGACGCCTTGTAAGTGGCTGTGGCTTGTGTAGTGTGGAGGTGGGGTCAGGGCATAGAAAGGTGGGAGGCTGTGTGTCTGTGAGCTGGACATTTCCCCATGTAGCTAATTGATATGGCAGAACAGGGTGTTGATGCATGCCGAGATCTCACAGGAATCCTCCAGAGAGATCTCCAGGAAAGTTTCCTGGAGGTACTTGGTAATTCTCTGCCACAGGTTGCATGGCAGAGCCACTTTGTTCCTTCCCACATTGCAGGATAGTGTCCCGTGCCATTCGGCAATCACTTGTGCAAGGACCAAAGCAGCACCCCATGCACCCCTGCCGACCATCCCCAACAGAGAAGAAAGAGGGCAAGAGGCAGCAAGGTCCTGCAGTGCTCCACTACAGAGAAAAGGGAACGAAAGGCGTGCTGGGAAGCCGAAAGGCAGGAGAGAAAGGAGAATCAAGCATTTGCTAGGGATGCAACTGAGTGGACGATAACAGTAATGCTCACGTCTTTAATACTTGACCTCCACAGCAGCACATGCACAATTCTTTAACCCCCGCCCACTCCACCTGCATATTCCTTTCCATTGTCTGGGACTACTCAGTTACCCCATCACTCCGCCCCCTCGCACAACTTTCAGAATGACAGCTGGACCTACACACAGTTGTGGGGGTCTGCCCTTTCCCCGTCCCTCCTTTCCCAGCAAGCGTCTGTGTTTTGGTGAGTGTCACTGTGCTTTTTCTTGATCAATAAAGGAAAAGTTTTATAATGGTAAATCATCTTTATTTTGTTTTCTACAAATTCACGTTGCAATCACTGAGTACATGTACAGACATTTTAATCATTTTCTTACTGCGATATGCGACCCCAAATGTCAACGTAAGCTCCTAGGAAAAAAATATGGAATGCACCATGGAAGCTACTCTTAAGAAAGCTATATGTAGCTGCTGCTCATTGTCAAAGTGTTTCCTCAAAGCCTCCCTGATTTCAGTTGCCTCCCTGTGAGCTCCTCTGTCAGCCCTGATATCTGGCTGCTCAAACTCAGCAGCCAAGTGCTCTGCCTCAGCACTCCACCCCAGAGCAAACATTTCACCCTTAGATTCACAGAGATTATGCAAAGTGCAACACGTGGCTATGACCATGGGAATATTCTCTTCATTAAGGTCTAACCTGCCATAAAGGCAACGCCAGCATGCCTTTAATCTGCCAAAGGCACATTCCGCTGTCATTTGGCACCTACTCAGCCTGTTTAAACGCTCCTTACTGCTGTCCAGGTGTCCCGTATAAGGTTTCATGAGCCGGGGCTGTAAGGGGTAAGCCAGGTCTCCCAGGATCACTATGGGCATTTCCACATCCCCTACTGTAATCTTGTGGTCTGGAAAGAAATTCCCTGTCTGCAGCTTTCTGTACAGGCCAGTGTTCCTGAAGATGTGTGTGTCGTGCACCTTTCCAGACCACCCCGCGTTGATGTCTGCGAAATGCCCATGGTGATCCAGAAGCACCTGCAACACCATGGAGAAGTACCCCTTCCTATTGATATATCTGCTTCAAGGTGGTCTGGTGCTAAAATTGTAATATGTGTGCCATCTATTGCCCCTCCACCAATCTCTGCAAAGCTGTCCACTATTTCATGCACATTATCCAGAGTCACGGTCCTTCGTAGCAGGATGTGACTTATTGCCCTGCACACTTGCATTACTGCAACCCTAGTCGTGGACTTTCCCACTCCAAATTGATTTGTGATCGACCGGTAGCAGTTTGGAGTCACCAGCTTCCAAACAGCGATTGCCACACACCTCTCTACCGAGAGGGCAGCTCTCATTCTGGTATCTTTGCGCTGTAGGTCTGGGGCCAGCTCACCACACAGTTCCAAGAAGGTGGCTTATGCATCCGAAAGTTCTGTAACCACTGTTCGTCATCCCACACCTGCATGACAGTGTGATCCCACCATTTAGTGCTGGTTTCCCTAGCCCAAAAGTGATGATCTACCCTATGCAGCTGCTCTGTGAATGCCAAAAGCAATGTAAAGTTGCTGCTATCCATATCACACAGAATGTCACACACCTGCGAGTCTTTCTCTCTCAGTAATTTCACGATTAACTGCACTACCATGTGTGATGTCCTCGAGATACTTAACAGAGCATAGGAGAGAAGTGCGGGATCCATCCCTTCTCACAAAGATGCCAGGGTGCACAGCAGAGAATGGCTATTGCAAAAATGCCATGAAAGAAAGCCAGAAGCCCATAGACTGCTGGGACACAAAGCAATGAATGCATCATGGGACATTTAGCCAGGTCCCAAGATGCATTGCGACCCGCTCCTTCCCAAAACACCTAGCGACAGAAGGTGTCACCCTGCACTGTGGGATACTACCCACAGTGCATTGCTCACACTGTCGATGACAGTGCCCCCAGTGTGGACATGATCTGTCGCCAGAGGGGGCTAATGTGAACAAGCTTTTCTGTTTTTTATTAAGTTGACTTGTGGGTGTCGATATAAGTGGAGTTGACAAAATTTGATAGTGTAGACAAAACCCTAGTGTCACAGCTAAAGGCAAGGTGGAACATATTGTTTAACATAAGTAGTTAATACATCTTAAGAGACCATTCCTAGTGAAGTGTCAGTTAACTCCTCTGCAGTCAAAAGGAGGGGCGATAAGATGTGGGAGAGGTTATTGGGTTACAGATTGTTTGTAATAAGCCTTCTAAAGCCAGTGTCTTTATTAAGACCATGATTATTAGTATCTACCAAAGTTATGAATTGAAGCTCCCAGGCTCATCTTTTGAAGGTGTTTTGCAGGCTTCCTTTGAGAACAAGGACTGAGAAGTCAGATGGAGTGATCACAAGTGATATCGAGTTTTTATCTTTTGTCACTTTTCTGTATGAGTTCATTCGAGAATGTAGTGATTGTCTGGTTTCACCCACATAGTTGTTGTTGGGGCATTTACTGCATTAGATGAGGTACACCACATGTTGTGATATTCATGTACAGGACCCAGGATGTGTTGTGGGGGATATTGATCATTGTAGCAGTGGAGATATGTCTGCACGTTTTGCATCTGTTGTTATGGCAGGGAGTCTGGTGCTGCATTGAGTTGGTGTGACCTGATCTGTGGAAAGTTTGCTTCTGATGATGATCTGTGATTGGTCATATAAAGCAATATGCAGTTATTACAGTTTTCTGAATGGGAAATTGTGCTAACAATTCAGCATGAATAGTCATGTGCAAACTTACATTTTGAGTTCCACTAATATTTACTCCTGTGGGGGTTGAAATTTTTCTTTCCCTGAACTCCATGTCAGTAAAATGTAATTGTGTGATTTGTTCATCAGAAGCAGTCACAGTGTAGGTCTAAACACAACAGAAAGACATTCACTTAAAATTTGATTGATACTCACAGAACATTTTTCTGCAATATTTGCCCCAACTTGTTGCTTATTGAAAAACTCTATATGCAGAATGCTCATAGAAGTCCTGATTCAGGAAAACATTTAAGTACATAAGTCCATTCTCTATTCAGGAAAACTCCTAAGCAATATTTAAAGTGAAGCATGTTCTTAAGTGCTTTCTTGAGTGGGATTGCTTTCCTTATTCAGGGCCTGAACTACTCCTATGTTACTGTGTACATCCTACCAATTGATGTTTCCCCGCTTCAAGCACATGAAAATATATGGACAGTTACTTAACATAGTTGTCTTAGAACTAACATAGATGCATCCATAGGTTTCCTTATAGGGTCACTCTCATCTGTCTTACACAGGAGTACAATTGGCATATAAACTATAAAGGTAGCGCAGCTGGTTCTTATTCAGCCTAAGTGCAATATCTGAAAATATATTTTTTTCTTTTTGGATGATTGTATTTGGGTTTGCTGTAGCTAATCATTCAGGGCTGGTTCCGTATCCTTGCTGCAGCACCAACTAAATTGGTGCATTTCACACAATTTTCTTAGCTGGCTTTATGATGAGTTTCTCTGAGACTGGAACTATTAATCTTTAAGCCACAGAACTCAGATGTTTGTTGGCATCTATGCTAACAAACAGCTTAGCATAGCTGTTAGCTGATAGGATATTTTGTCACTTAGAGTTGTTATAAATTATGTGGTCCTAGTCAAAGCAGGTTTGCTTTTTGTTAGGTGTCCCAAACCAAGCAAGGTCCAAATGACAGTTTGCTATATAACTCATTGGCAATGTCCTGGCAATGCTCTCTGGTGAATGAGAACCCAATCGTACTGTGAAGTCTCTAGTGTACAGTGTCATTTCACCAGCATTTAAAGACGGCAGACTTCTTTGGAAAACTAAGGAATGAAATCCTAGCCCTATTGAAGTCGATGGTAAAACTCCGCTTGACTTCTGCAGGGCAGGATTTCCACTTAGCATGTCCACATGAAAAATGCCTCTTTCTTCCCAGCATCTAACAATGAATTTCTCACTCGGGAATAGTGTCTCTTGTGAAGACCTTCATACTTATGCCCAGATCTAGGAAAGCTTGTAGACCATGTGCTTGTCTGTATGCAAGTGAGTAGTCCCATGTTCTACTGACGGTAACGCCTGCCTTCAGAACATCCGTTATCAAAGTGATATGGATGCTTTTTGTAGAACTTCAAGGACTATTCACATGCTTTGCTGGATGGGAGATTAGAGGGCAACAAGTCAAAGAACTCAGTTATAGAGGAGTTAATTGCTTTAAGAACCCTTACTGTAGCATCTTTTGAACTTTTTAGCCCAAAGCTGTACAATATTTGCTTTGCGTAAATGGATAATTCATAGAAAAGATTAGCTTTGGGGTGACGTTCCTTTGAAATACTTCTCTTCTTGGGGTCCAGATTGGGTAGGATCATTTTTTAATATTTCTCTTTCAAGATGTTTTTTTCCTGGCTATTTCCTCCTCACCTCAATTCCTGCAGTGCACACTTTCCAACCCCCTATGGTCATACAAATCCTTTTCCTGGACCTTATGATCTCTCTCTCCATTCCATCTGGTTATTCTGTGTAGCTCATACACACGTCTCCCTCCCTTCTTATTTTCTCTCTCTCCTGATCCCCTTGTTACTGGAAAGTTTTCACTCACTTTGTTGGCATCATGTCTCTCTGCATCTCAGGTGATTTTATGCCACTTTGTTTAACTTTTAGTGTTATTTGTGTTTATAATCTATACTTTGTTTTGTGATATTTTAATTATTCTCAGTTAATTATTATGATTGGATTTTATTGTTTCTGTCACAACTCAAGTGACATAATGGAGTTGGAGGGGGAAAGAGCTTTATAAATAAGTTTACTGCTATTATTGTCGTTGTTCACAGCTCCCAGTTCACACCATCTGTTAATCCCTGTGTGAGTCATTTGTGAAACATAATAGAAATTGGTCTGCATGCAACAGAAGCAATTCATGGAATCTGTTTGTTTTCTTTTGTCTGTGGCAATGTTACTTCATTTTATTGGTAGTAGTGTCAAAGCCCCATAGATACAAGTGTGGTCCCACTGGTTTAAATAGACTTTGTAGGTTAAGAATAATGTAACCCAGTACAGTAATGAATAGAACAACGTGGTGTAGTGTAAGCAACATTTTAAACTAAAACCAGCCCCATTAGTTATACTGAGATTGGACTTGAGGCAACTAAGAAGAGTCTACCTTTCTGTTCCTTCTCAGTCTGCAAGGGTCTGAAATGCTTCCCTGATATAAATTAAAGAAGTCTAAGGGATTACCCAGGATGAGCAGAACTCTGAACATTTCATTCCTCCTCTTCCTGTTTCTGGCATGCCTCCTTCACAGGGGGAGAGCCTACAGAGACAGAGAGAGAGCGAGCTAGTAGGGACTACACCATCCAAGAGTCCGCCCCCCCCCCTCAGAGGCAATCCTCAGCTTGATGGAAGCTCCACAGCTACCCTTTGTGCTGCTAACATAATGCAAAAAAAACCTTGGTCGAGGATGTGAATTTGGCCAACGTAACTGAAAGTGCTCACACCTGAACAGCCTCAGCATTAAAGTTACTAACACTCTCTACAACAGCAACTCGGGGACAGCTATGTTTAGTACTGATCTACCCTTGTAAGATTTCTAAACTTTGCATATGTTGACTATTGAAGCTTTCCTGATTCTAAAATTGTATGAAAATGTATATCCCAATAAAGTATGTTAAAAGTTTTGTCCTACCCTTGAGGTAGGGTTGCCAACATTGTATATTAAAAATAAGGGACTGTTTTCTTAGCACGCCCATTCCACCCCTTCACCCGACATTATCATTATTAGTATTAATAATAATAAGCAGTCACCTACATTCTTTAGGAGGTATTTCTTACAGCACTCATCAACTCCAGATCTTGTTATACAGAGATGAAAAAATAAGTGACATCCCTTGTAATAAGGGACTATTGGCAAACCTACCTTGATGGCACTTTAATGTCACTGTTTGCTAATATTAGAGTGATGTGTTGCAAATGAGCAGAGACGATATATAGCTTCTAGTGTTATGTTGAAGTCCTCTCTATGTCTACTTAGGTACATTATTGGTTAGAGCTGTACTTCAGTAAGGAATATATTTAAAGTATCCATGTCCCTTCAGAGCAGATGTTTACAAAGCAGACGTTATTGCAAGTGAAAAGTGGCACCCTGAAAAATGTATTTGGTCTGTTAACTATGTCACTGATATTAAACATTGTAAATATTGTTGATTTTATGACTAAGGATACAGAAAGGCAGCATTCGTCATTGCATAATAGCCCACTGCTAATAGATCTTTAATTGTGTGCATAGTTTTTCCTGGTTTTTATAAACACAAAGAAACTGAAATCCTGCTATTTCTGTCTTTTTTTTTTTTAAACTTAATTTTCAGTCCCCTATTGGAACATTGTTTTATTGAAAACTTATTCTATATAGAATCTACAATCTAATCAGGGTTAAGCAGGAGGAGTAAGGCATGTGTACATGGGCAGGGAGCTACTCTCTCTTACTCCCATGCATGGCCAAGTGAAACTGACTATCTAGCTTATAGGTTTCAGAGTAGCAGCCGTGTTAGTCTGTATTCGCAAAAAGAAAAGAAGGACTTGTGGCACCTTAGAGACTAACAAATTTATTAGAGCATAAGCTTTCGTGAGCTACAGCTCACTTCATCGGATGCATTTGGTGGAAAAAACAGAGGAGAGATTTATATACACACACAGAGAACATGAAACAACGGGTTTATCATACACACTGTAAGGAGAGTGATCACTTAAGATAAGCCATCACCAGCAGCGGGGGGGGGGGGGGGGGGAGGAAAACCTTTCATGGTGACAAGCAAGGTAGGCTAATTCCAGCAGTTAACAAGAATATCAGAGGAACAGTGGGGGGTGGGGTGGGAGGGAGAAATACCATGGGGAAATAGTTTTACTTTGTGTAATGACTCATCCATTCCCAGTCTCTATTCAAGCCTAAGTTAATTGTATCCAGTTTGCAAATTAATTCCAATTCAGCAGTCTCTCCTTGGAGTCTGTTTTTGAAGCTTTTTTGTTGAAGTATAGCCACTCTTAAGTCTGTGATCGAGTGACCAGAGAGATTGAAGTGTTCTCCAACTGGTTTTTGAATGTTATAATTCTTGACGTCTGATTTGTGTCCATTCATTCTTTTATGTAGAGACTGTCCAGTTTGGCCAATGTACATGGCAGAGGGGCATTGCTGGCACATGATGGCATATATCACATTGGTAGATGCGCAGGTGAAGGAGCCTCTGATAGTGTGGCTGATGTGATTAGGCCCTATGATGGTATCCCCTGAATAGATATGTGGACAGAGTTGGCAACGGGCTTTGTTGCAAGGATAGGTTCCCGGGTTAGTGGTTCTGTTGTGTGGTGTGTGGTTGCTGGTGAGTATTTGCTTCAGATTGGGGGGCTGTCTGTAAGCAAGGACTGGCCTGTCTCCCAAGATCTGTGAGAGTGATGGGTCATCCTTCAGGATAGGTTGTAGATCCTTGATGATGCATTGGAGAGGTTTTAGTTGGGGGCTGAAGGTGATGGCTAGTGGCGTTCTGTTATTTTCTTTGTTGGGCCTGTCCTGTAGTAGGTGACTTCTGGGGACGTCAAGAATTATAACATTCAAAAACCAGTTGGAGAACATTTCAGTCTCTCTGGTCACTCGATTACAGACCTAAGAGTGGCTATCCTTCAACAAAAAAGCTTCAAAAACAGACTCCAACGAAAGACTGCTGAATTGGAATTAATTTGCAAACTGGATACAATTAACTTAGGCTTGAATAGAGACTGGGAATGGATGAGTCATTACACAAAGTAAAACTATTTCCCCATGTTATTTCCCCCCCCCCACCCCCCACTGTTCCTCAGATGTTCTTGTTAACTGCTGGAATTAGCCTACCTTGCTTGTCACCATGAAAGGTTTTCCTCCTTTCCCCCCCTGCTGCTGGTGATGGCTTATCTTAAGTGATCACTCTCCTTACAGTGTGTATGATAAACCCATTGTTTCATGTTCTCTGTGTGTGTATATAAATCTCTCCTCTGTTTTTTCCACCAAATGCATCCGATGAAGTGAGCTGTAGCTCACGAAAGCTTATTCTCTAATAAATTTGTTAGTCTCTAAGGTGCCACAAGTACTACTTTTCTTTTTGCGAATACAGACTAACACGGCTGCTACTCTGAAATGTAGTCAGTAGAGTAGTTTATGCCAGTGTAGAAACCACCAGGAAGGGGGTCTTCTGCTAGAACTGAACATGGGACCTCTGACTCTAAAACATAGCCCACACTCCTCCCTAGACTCCCTAGTTTATTGACCTAGCCTGGGAGGCTCACTGCCACGGGCTGTATAGACCAGACGAGGAGCCCTGGTCATGGACCTGGATCTCATTCTGCTAGATGCTGTACAAACACCCAAAGAGCTTACAATTTAGGTCCCCAAGTCCCATTAAAGGTTAGTGGGATTTGGTGCCTAACTCCCTTAGGGTCGTTTAACAATCCCATCCTTAAAGTTTTCAAAATCATACTTAAAATCTATTTCATAACAGATGAATTGCTTCCAAGCATAATGTATGCCAATGTAATAACATAGAATTGTGTCAATGATGGGGAACTTATTGAAGATAAAACCACACTCCTATTTCTCCTCGAGTACAGCTGGTTCAGAAGAAGAATTAAGGCTTTGTTCTTGCTGTCTGGACTAGAAAGTCAATAAAATGCAGATAAAAAGTAGGCATATTGCCAAGGTCACCGGCCAGATACAAATATTTATATCTGTTATTCAAGTGTATTATTTTGGAGGACAATATTATGAAGGGAAAATAGCATGCCGCAGAGAAGAACTTCTAAGATTTTACAGTGTGTCACTGCACTTATTTTAAAACCTTTTTTCATCTATGTAAAAATGGGAGAACTTGTTATACCTAATGTTCAATATTAGTGAAGGCTGTGATTAAAAAATAAATGAACTTCAATAGGAGTTGGATTCTTAACTTTGAAAATCCTAGTCTTAGCTAGTTTTAGTGAGGAGCTATTGTGTATATTGTACAGTAATTCCGCACTTAAAGTCGTAACCGGTTAATGTTGTTTTGTTACGTTGCTGATCAATTAGGGAACATACTCGTTTAAAGTTGTGCAATGCTCCCTTATAACGTCGTTTGGCAGCCGCCTGCTTTGTGCACTGCTTGCAGGAAGAGCAGCCCGTTGGAGCTAGCTGGTGGGGGCTTGGAACCAGGGTGGACCGGGAGCCCCCCCTAAGTTCCCTGAGCAGCAGCCGCCGTGTGTGTGTGTATATATATATGTGTGTGTGTGTGTGTGTGTGTGTGTGTGTGTGTATATATACATATTTTTTTGTCTGGTGAAAAAAATTTCCCTGGAATTTCCCCCCACCCCATTTGCATTAATTCTTATGGGGAAATTGGATTCGCTTAACATCATTTTGCTTAAAGTCACATTTTTCAGGAACATAACTACAACTTTAAGCAAGGAGTTACTATATGTGGGGGTTTTTTGTGTGTGTGTGTTTTTTTTTTTTTTAATGAATTCCCCTAGTGGTGGTAGGAGTTAGTGTAGCTTCAGTTATCAGTACAATACAATCATCATCCAGAAATGAACTGCCTAACAAGTCCTACTGCTGATATGCAATGGAATTTACATATGGATATGTATTTATGGAGAACTATTGGCATGTGTGTTTTTCTGCCCTGATAGCATGGTGATATTGCTTGGTATTCTCAGCTAGTCAGAAAGCTAAACTGAACCAAATTTCTGAAGCTACTTCATAATTAAAGAATGAAAGTCTCAGGATTTCTCATGTACAACATCATCCAGCTTTGCTGAACAAAGACAGGATAGTAGGTCTGATGTTATATCATCCATTTGCGCTCTCTCTTGTAAGCAGAAATTTGTGAAAATCAGAATATTTCAATAGATATCTTAAGGGAACTATCAGACATGTTTTTCGCAGATTAAAAGCTTTCCCCACTCCTCTCCTGAACAAATGTCTGTAGCCTTTTGTTTTATTTAAAGTGAATTATGTAATGTGGTTTTACACCACCATGGGTTCAGCTCTGGCAGCTGTGGTTTCAAGTTTAACAGAGTGAAAGTCACCTCTGCTACTTGCTTCAGAGTTAGTCTCTAGGAACACATAAAGACAACGGGTAACAACAACACATACATTCACCAGTACAAAGTCTAGTCTGTTTTATAAGTTTTATTAAAGTTACAGCATATAGTAATTCTATACAGACCTATGCACAAGTTACAAATACAGTGATATTCACAGTCTTAACAGTGTTAGGGTCGATGGGTCTTTCATGGCTTGATCATCAGTAGAAGGATGGTTCCTTCTGGAGTTTCCCAGAGGGAGCTCAGTTTTCCCATTGTGGGTATCCCCTTTTTATAATGTGATTGTATCAAACCTACATCCTGCACGTGTCCATACAAGTGTCCACCCTCTTTTCTCTTATTGGTCTGTGTCCCCTGGAAACTTTTCTATAGGCTGTGTAAGTTCCCTTTCTTCTCATTAGCATTGTATCCCATGATTAAGACACATGTCTGAGACAGATGCGTCTTTACAATATTTTTGTGATCTAATATTATTCTTCTGGGTAATTTTGCACAATTTTACCAGTTAACTCTTTTCCCCCATAATCTTAGGGCATCAGGTTATTTCTCGGTCACTTATGTTCTTGTTTCTTGTCTCCAAGGCCTAAAATAGCTAAGCTAAAGTCTTGCAGGCCTCAACCTACAGGTCGTGCATTTCAGCTTGTCTTACTCATGTCTAATACTTATTTCCTCTAAATACCAATCAGTTTTATACTTTTATAATCATACAAATTAACTCTAAATAGCGTACAATGAATATATTTAACAAAAATTGATCATATCATCTCATAATAAATGGATACTAAACTAAAACCATTGGCTCCATTCCCCGCCTTGACAGGATGAGTGTTATCTCATTGTCATTGATGATTAGATAGTAAGAGCCCTGTCACATACATATTACATGACAGTATCCAGCAATGATTAATGCAATAGTACACATAGTGATAATACTGTGGACAAAAATTCATTTTTCCATCCAATTTTCATCTCTCTTGGTAGAGTGAATACCTTATATGAGCTGCTACCATCCAAAATTTCAGACAGTGCTTGGTTTGTCTTATTTACATAATTCCTAATTTTAATTAATTGTGATTTTTTAAAATCTTTTAACTATTGTTTTAGCTGTAAAGTTAATGGCATATATGTATTAAACACTGGAGTACTTTGTTTAATGAGATCCTGGTAATCTGGGTTGCTAAGAGTAACAATTTCATTTTCAAAAACATTGGAGATATTGTTGTATGTCCAATAACTGTGGGTATTTGTTGCTTAACACAAAAATTTTGATTTGTTATACATACATCCAAGATGACCATCATAAAATTCCATTGTGATTAGTTACTACATAATATTATTCCTTTTCATCATAGGCCACACATTCTGTAAGAGATTTCCATTTGATGAGTAGCACTGGGCAGGATACCAGTGTTGCATTGCCCTTGGTACCTTTTCAGCTGTCACATGTCAAGGAGGAGAAGAATTAGGAAATATAGGCAATATATTTTCTTATTTCTTGTATAGGATTTTTCACATGTTGCAGTATATTATTGATTTCTTCCTCCTCCACTCTCCATTCACAAATCAGTATCATTTAACGATCGTGGGTAACCGTATCACATGAACTTTTTAATGCTCTGCTTTCCAAAGCAGATAAGCAGTTATTCCCTGAGTAAAGGCAATGAAAATGATTATGTTCTTCTTAATTCAACTTGATATTTGGCAACAATTTCTGAGCAATGTACTTAGGACTTGAACTCCTACTTTACTAAATAGAGGGAAGCCAATGGAATATGTGATCTTTTATGCTTACTATTTATGCTTTATTTTACAAGAACATATTTGATTGATGCATTCCTTTTTATGCAGAGTAAGAAACTCTTCCAAAAAGCTGAATTCCATTTTCTTACACCATTTTATTAAACTGATATCAGTGTATGCATTGAGTGCTAAAGCAAATGAAAAATGTATATATTACCATGGAGAAAGAAGGGAGAATGCTGTTTTGGAAGCCAGAAAAGTGTACATCTCTTTCCTTGCCTTGATTGTTATTAATTTTAAACTTACTTCAATTTTGTAGGCAATAAAAAGGCAATAAAACTGCTTTTTATTTGCAAATTATCCAGTTCAAGCACTCTGTTTTTCAACCAAGCATTTTACTCACCTCCTACTCAAAATTGGCTGAACCACTTTTTACTGAAATAAAATTTAAAAAACTCAAAATATGATATTTAGACCGAGACCAAGCCTGGAAAATTTCACTCTGTGAAAAAAAAGTCATAAAGTAACTGAAAAATTAGAATTTCTGTGCTTTTTGCAACATTGGTGGTCTCTGCTGCTCCGCTATAATATATAGAATCATAGAATATCAGGGTTGGAAGGGACCTCAGGACGTCATCTAGTCCAACCCCTTGCCCAAAGCAGGAGCAGTCCCCAGTTTTTTCCCCAGATCCCTAAATGGCTCCCTCAAGGATTGAACTCTCAAGCCTGGGTTTAGCAGGCCAATGCTCAAACCACTGAGCTATTCCTCCCCCCCTAATATTATATCATTAATATAATTAATTAATATAATATAAACAAGGTCAAAGACCATTATATTACCCCAAGCACAGGTTTAATTTAGAACCATATAATTCATTGTATTCCATCAGGAGATGACCATTTCAAAAGTGGTGTATACAAATATACACTTGTTTCTGTTTAGTAAGATGAAAATCCCATTTTGAACCTGATCTCATTATTTAAGAAAAAATCAGGGCTTAGATTTCTCCAAATAAAAAACGTACGTTTGGGGTTTTTTTGTCGTTTTAGCAAGTTCTTACCCTGTTCTTATCTGTTTGTCAGAGGGCATTGGAAGGTCTGGGAGGTGGCAAGCAGCATGTTACAGGCTCAGATACAGTGCACTCAAGTCCAATACCTGTAGCTGATAGTGAATGGCGCATGTGTAAGGTTTTTTTCCTTTATACCGCATTGTACATTTGGGCCCAAGGTCAGTTAATTCAGTTATTCCTGAGAATTATATCCCTAAATGGTGGGTAACAACAGGAGTCAAACCATGTCAAGCATTATAGGCAGAGATTGTAGTTAAGAGGGCCTGACACTTCATATTATAAGACCCTGCTTATAACTTTGCCAAATTTTAACTGGGCTGACAATTCCCACGCTGGGTGTCTGTTTCAGGCTGAATTTTTTGGGAAAATTTTCAGCAAAAAAAATAGCTCCACAGTTACAGAGAATGAGACTTTTTTCTGCCATATTGAAAACTTTCTGTCTTTTTGTTGAGAAATTCTAGTACTGCCATGCTTTAGAACATGGTCTTAACATTTGGCATGGAGGGGTGGGCTTTGTGTCAGGGTTGTGCCATTTGTTGGTCTTGTGAAAAAATGCCCAAATTTGGACAAGTTGTAAGCTTTTGGGGAAAAAAATCTGTTTGCACATGCTCAGTAGAGACTTTTGAGAGTTTGGCAGCTAAATTCGCCAGAGATTCTGTTTGCACAGAGCACACTCCAACCCACAAGTGCAAAGGACTTCCTCTGAAATTGCTGCTACTGGCAGCCAGGAGCTGCTCTGGAACGGAGCAGAGGAACTGAAACTAGGAAGACTGGCTCTGTGTGTGTTCTCAGCTTCTTCCATTGCTGGTGTCCAGGCAACATGGAGGAGGAAAAAGAAAAAGCATGACTGGAATGCAGAGGTGACAAGAACCAGAGTGGGGCGGGGGGTGTAGGGAGTAGATTAGGGTCCAAGAGACTGATATTAACTAGTTGAGAAGCCCGAGAGGAGACTGATACTGCGACTGGGAGCTGGGATGAGGGGAAGTCTGGGACTCAGACAGCCCAGAGCAGGAGACTGGGACTGGAGATGAGATGCCACAGGTGGGAAATGGAGAGAAACAGCGACAGGCAACAGGGGCCAAGGGCAGAAAGGGGCCAAATTAAGGTTGCACAAGTAGCCTTAATTCTGATATTTTCTAACTTCTGAATGATCAGCTTTGTAGCTTTAACATTACTTTAACATCGTTTTTGTTGTAAGAATGGTTAGCAAATCTCTCTTTCTCAGAGCTTGTCAAGAAAGGTTGCCATCAAAGAGTCCTGGACCAGGGGGCCTGGGTAGCTGTATCCACTAACTCCACAGCACACTGAGAAGGATTAGTAGGCTCTGTGACAGATGAATTTTTGCCCGCTGCTCATCAATGACATTTCTTCCTTTGACAACTCTGATCTCCCCCCCTGTAACCACAGGCTTCTCAGCTTTTCCTGACCAGCACTGGTGGGAGCAGCAGTGCCAAAACAGATTGCTGGTTTGAAGGTGACGTAATATTTGGACTCCCAAATAGCTGTAGGACAGCTGGTTTGGGATTGGAGCATGTAGATTATTTTACTTTTGCCAATACCTCCTTGGATGGATTCACTTTCCACCCACATAGTCCCCCTTTCCCTCAAACGTTGATGCAGCAGGTGAGCAAGTGTGGAGCAATGCAATACAGAATATGAAGAGCACACAGCTCCACTGAGTAGCTGACTTGCTTCCAGGAAACGTCAAGTGAATGGTTAGCCTCTAACAACAGTCCTGTGCATTTTAATAGAGGTTCTGGCCTTGTGTATAATACAATTAATTCTAAACTAAATATCAACAGGGCTTTTCCTCAAGTTCTATATCATCTTTAAGATTATTTTTTGAATTCAAGAATTCTTCTTTTCTGCAAATTTATATTCCCATCAAAGCCTCTATTAAGCGACACCCCCTTACAAAGTAACTTATTTCTGAACATGCAATGCACAATTGAATATAAGAATAATATAATCCCCAACATTCTCCTTACCTGACCCCAGATTTACAAACAATATCTGCATCATAAGGGTATTACTATCAACCCTTGATATACAATTGTTCATCTGTCCAAAAATATATCCCCTTTCCCAGAAACAAATTACAGTTCCAGGAAGGTACATGAAGCTTAAAAATTTCCAGAACATTGCAATTACAAGACAGCAAAAATAAAGGAGGTTATTTTTCCCTCTTATCTTTTCTGAGTGCTAAAAAGGTTGATTTTTTTCATACGTTATAATACGTTTAATGTTGGAGAGAGACCAAAACTAATGAACTGCATCTTATTTATATTTTTTAAAAAATCGTATAATAGTCCACTTGGTTTAGGAGTTGTTATAACACTCACTATTAGAATGAACAGGGATGATGCCTTTATAGAAACTTATCCTCTTATTCCACAGGACAGGGCCAGGTTTTTATCTTGGTTGCACTCTGAACTGATTCTGGTGTAACTGAGATCAGTTAATCTCCTAATCAGGGGGAATGTTTCCCAAGATCAAAGGTTTGGGCCTTAAGAAGTGCATTACAATAATGGAGAGAAAAGGTGGGTGAGGTAATATCTCTTACTGGACCAACTTCTGTTCGTGAGAGAGATGAGCTTTAGAGAGAGCTCTCTGTCAGGTCTGTGTAGCTCGAAAGTTTGTCTCTCTCACCCACAGAAGTTGGTCCAATAAAAGATATTACCTCACCCACCTTGTCTCTCTAATATCCTGGGACTGACATAGCTACCGCTACACTGCATACATTACAATAATGCTCATTTTAACATTTATTTCATGTGGTAGTTTTTAATTATTACCTGACCTGCAAATTGACATCAGCCAAAAAGTGCAAAAGGAGAATCTAAAGATTTATAAAGGAATTCACTGGTGCCATTTCTACAACTGGGTGATTAACTAGTGTTTGCTGTGTAAGTCTGAGATTGAGAATTTCCTGGGATTGAGTGAAAATAGCTTTTCCATTATTATGTGTGGCTCTTCTGTTTTATTCTTTACTTTCTTTAAGAACCTCTCCACTGTCTCCGCGCACCTCTTCTGCAGTGAGCGATAAATACCTTCTGCAACATGAAATTGCAACAGAGAAGGCTGGAGAACTGTGATGAGACACAGTTAGGTTCCCACAGGATAACAAAAGTGTATCCGTCTTGATGATTGTGTGTTATATTCTTAGTTATGGTGGGCCATATTCTGTTTAGAGTTGCATCCTGCACAATCCCCCTTTGACGGCTATGAGTTGCACGGGGTTTAAGAGAGCACAGAATGTGATCTTAAGAGAAATGTATTTGTGTGTGTGTGTGTGTGTGTGTGTATATATGCAGTTACAAGCAATAATATATAATTAATATGGAAGTGTGTAAAAGTAAAATAAAATGTATTACTTAAGTGATGTTGCACTGGCATAATAGGGCAAAACAGGATCCTAAATGCAACTGTATATATTTCTTTTAGCATGAAAGTGGTCAAATTCTGTGTAAACTTAAATATATCCCTATATTTAAATTGCCTAATTATTTTAATGCCTATGAGAATAATGTATAGCCTTTTCTGCTGTGAGGTATGGAGGGATGCTAATGATAGTAAAACAGCGCAGAAAAAAGTCCAGAAGGTGGGAGTGGAAGCAATGGGGTATGTTGCACACCTACCGGTGGAAGCTCCTCAGTGGCCAGTTTACCCTGGATGTGCTTTCCCAGCATGCTGTCTTTCAGACCCCGTGGAGATATTGCTAGAAAACAAGACATGGTGATATTAAAAGCATTGTTGCTCTTTTTTGACCCAAGAGACTAGGCAAACTTTGAGGTTCTGGGGATGTTCCAGTTGAGAGTAGAAATTGTTGATAGGTATTTCTTTGATGCAGTATTGTTTCTTTACAAAGAATGTACAAAGTCCTGTCTATAAATGCAGAGGGAATCAAATAGCTTCTTTTGCTCACGGCACCAAGAACACTCTTTTCAGCCTGCACCCCTGACCTGAAAACCTCTCTTCAGATATCTTGGAGGGTCAGACACTATGTTTTCAGCTGCTCCTTCTGTTGTCTGTCTCGTTTCTTGTCTGTATGTCTGTCTTCTGTGAATTCTCAATTCTTCAAGTGCTTGCTCATGTCCATTCTACTGTAGGTTTGTGTGCTCGCCACATGCACCGGTACCAGAAGTTTTTTCCTTAGCAGTATTCATAGGGGACCAGCTCTGCCACCTTCTGGGGTGGTGCCTGTATGGTGCGGTATAAGGGGTGCTCAAGATGCAGATCGCCGCTGACTTGGTGCAGGCCCATGCAGGTGCGCCCATCCCTGCAGCCCCGATAGCGAGACTGGCCTAGCTGCTCTCCAAGTGTGTGGCACCACTCCAGGGACACAAGCCAATAGTCATTACTAGTCACTGGAATGCCAGTAGGGGTCGCCGCTCCCCACCTCGATGGCTGACTCGTTCCCACTCCCGATTAATGGCCCAGCATTGCTCAAGAAATGTGAAGCGTCGATCACTGGGCCACCGTCAGAGATCCGCCGAACACAGTCGGTCTCTGGGAGTTCGGCACTGGAACTCATCACCCTCGGACAGATCTGCGTCGTAGCACTGGGATTGGCACTGTCCAAATGCGTTTCCTTCTCTTTGGACTCCGGTACTGAACAGGAGTCCATACCAGTGGTCCAGGGCCCGCTACAGGGCGGTCTACAGGTAGCACCACACATTGCATCATGGCCCCGGGGCCAGTGGGGGTTTCCTCAGCCTTCAGGTTGGCCTCAGGGGCCTCAGATAAACCATCAGCCACGGTTTCCCACCCGTCCCTTGATGCAGAGGGCTCTGGGGAAAAAACCCTCAGCTCCACCCAGCTCCCCTGGAGGAAACAGCTGAGCAACCTTCAGAGGCAGCAGATCCTCTAGTGCCAGCTTCTGCCACATCCTCTCCTGACGAGGCAATTACAGGGCCCCCTATCCAGTCCCGCAGGATGATGCTAAGGCCCATCAGGAGCTTCTAAGAGTCGCCTCAAACTTAGGACTTCATGCTGAGGAGCTGGAGGAACCCTCGGACTCTCTATTTGATGTCCTTAGCTCGGCGGCTCCAGCCAGGGTGGCGTTGTCTTTACACAAGGGGGGGTGGGAAAGATCACCAAATCCCTGGGAAGACCCCCTCATCGTTGCCCCTTATTTCAAAAAGGGCAGAATGCAAGTACTATGTGCCTGCTAAAGGTCATGAGTACCTTTACACACGCACCCTGCCCCAAGCTCCCTGGCGGTCTCCACCATTAATGAATGGAAAAGACAAGGTCAGCCAGGCACCACCCCGAAATACTCAAAGAGGTTCAATTTGTTTGGAAGAAAGATTTATTTGTCCTAGAGCTCCAGCTGCAGGTGGCCAACCACCAGGCCCTGCTTGGGTGCTATGATTTTAATGTGTGTCAGTCCATTGCCAAGTTCAGGGATTCACTGCCTGAGGATCCTAAGGAGGAGTTCCACGTGATCCTTGAAGAGGACAAGGCGGTAGCCAGAGCCCCCTCCAGGCGGCCTCAGACATGGCAGACTCTGCAGCCAGAATCATGGCCTCAGCCATTTCGATGAGGAGGGCATCCTGGCTGCAGTCATCATGCCCATCAATATATGTCCAGCAGTCAATACAGGACCTCCCATTCGATGGCCAAGTTCTGTTTGCCAAACAAACAGAAACAAAACTGCATGGAACCTGCCTGTAAAAAGGGTAGGGGTTACAGACGCCAGCAAGGTCACCAGCCAGCATTCTTTGCCCAGTTGAGCTCTACTCGCAATCAACAGGGTGGCAAGCGGGTATTTTGAGGGTGTGCCCGAGGGCGACCTGCCAGCCTGTATCCCAGATCCTGCTTCTCTGTGCTTTTCCAACTCCCTGTCTCCTTTCCTCCCTGCATAGACTTCTATAACTTTGGACCATTGGGTCCTCAACATGGTGGTGCAGGGTTATACCCTCTCACCTCCCTTCCCCATCCCTCTTCAGGGACCCTTCTCAAAGCAACTGCTCGCTCAGAGGTTCAGGGCCTTCTGCAAGTGGGGGCTGTGGAGGAAGTCCCTTAGGAATACAGGGGCAAGGGATTCTACTCCCAGTACTTTCTAATCCCCAAAGCCAAGGGGGTGGGGTTTCTAAGACCCATTCTGGACCTGCGAGACCTCAACAAATATCTCAAGAAGTTTAAGTTCCATATGGACTGGCCTCCACCATTCCCTCCCTGGATCCAGGAGACTGGTACGATGCGAAAGTCACGTACTTTCATGTATCAATATTCCAGGGATGTTTCCTGTGCTTCACGGTGGGTCCCACTCACTATCAGTTCGGGGTGCTCCCGTTCAGCCTGGCTACAGCAAGATATCCAGGTTTACCCGTATCTCAATGACTGGCTCAACAAGGGCTGCTCCAGGTCTCAGGTCAGCTTGGCATTTCAGTGCTGCAGTTCACATGCCATGCTTTGGACCTGTTGATAAACAAGTTAAAATAAACGTTAGTCTCAGTACAAAGGATAGAATTCATCAGAGCAGTCCTCAACTCCACCAGTGCAAGAGCATTTCTGCCGCAGGACAGATTCAAGACAATGGCATGTTTTATTGGCAGCATCTCTACATATCCCCTCACCACAGCCTGGGTCTGTCTCAGAGTGCTGGGCCATATGGCAGCATGGACTTACGTTGTGCGCCATGCGAGGCTCAGGCTTCAAACCCTCCAACAATGGCTGTCATCAGTCTACAACCCGTCCAGAGACTATCTGGACAAGGTTGTCATGATTCCACCTAAGGTACTTACCTCCCTGAGGTGGTAGACCAATCCGAGGGTGGACCTGAAAGGAGTTCCGTTCGAGAGTTCCCAGCCCTCGCTATCTTTGATATTGGATGCCTCCGACTGACCTCGGCTGGGGAGTGCATCTCGGCACGTTGTGGACCCAAGGGATGTGGTCCTCAGTGGAGCTGACATTGCACATAGAAGTCAGGGAGCTCAGGACAGTTCACTTAGCCTGCAGAGTCTTCCTGCCACACATTTCCAATAAAAGTGTACAGATACTCCTGGACAACACAGCTTCCATGTTTTACAGCAACAGGCAAGGGGGAGCTCGCTTGTCAGCCCTCTGTCAGGAAGTGCTCTGTTTGTGAGACTTTTGCATTCAGTATGGCATCCTCTTGGAGGCATCGCACCTCCCCGGCATCCGGAATGCGCTGGTGGATCACCTCAGCAGGTCCTTCCTCTCTCCCCATGAGTAGTCCCTCCACCCAGAGGTCATCCAGTTGCTCTTCCGAAGGTGGGGGGTTCCCTGAGTGGACCTGTTTGCCACCAGGCAGAACCGGAAGTGCCAGTAATTCTGCTCTCTCCAGGGCCTAGACAAGGACTCCCTCTCTGATGCCTTCCTTCTGTTGTGAGAGGGGGATCTGATTTACCCATTCCCACCAATTCCACTGGTCAGCAGGGTCTTAGCAAAAGTCAAAAGATACAAGGCAAGGGTCATCATGATCACTCCGGCATAGTCTCACCAGCACTGGTTTGGCACACTCATGAACCTAGCCATGGTGCCCCCATGGCCACTGCCCAGCTGTCACGATCTCATCTTGCAAGACCATGGGCAGCCCCTGCTCCTGAACCTACCCTCCCTCCACTGCACAGCTTGGTTGCTGAAAGGCTGAACCCAGAGGAAAGGGCCTACTCAGTCAGGTACAGCAGGTCCTCTTGGAAAGCAGAAAGCCCTCCGCCAGAGCCACTCTACCTGGCAAAGTGGAAGCTGTTTTCCTGCTGGGCAGAGGAGCATGGCATCTCCCTGACACAGTCATCTGTGCAGTCCATCCTCAATTACCTGCTCCACCTTAAGCAACAAGGCCTTGTGCTTTCTGCCATCAAGGTGCATTTGTCATATCAGCTTTCCACCAACAGGTCCAGTTGTTTTCAAATGACATGTCCATCCAATTCTTGAAGGGACTAGAGTGGCTCTACCCACCGGTCCGGCTCTACCCACCGGTCCAGAACCCGATTCCGCAATGGGACCTCAACCTCATCCTCTCGAGGCTCACGGGGCCTCCCTTTGAGCCACTGGCTTCCTGCTCCCTTTCACATCTGTCAGGGAAAGCAGCTTTCCTTGTAGCCATTACCAAAATTAAAGCCCATCACCCAGCAGGCCAGAGTGACGCTGGATTCAGCCAAGTTGTGTTGCAATCTACACATTCAAGAACTCCTACCTGCCTCCGGTGGCACTGCTTGAGGGTAATATACAATGTAATGGACATGAGCAAGCACCTGGAAAAAAAGACAGTTACCTATTTCATAACTGGTGTTCTTAGAGATGTGTTGCTCATGTCCATTCTGTGACCCGCCCTCCTTCCCCACTGTTGGAGTTTCCCACAAAAAGGAACTGAGGATGCGGAGAGCTGCCAGCGCCCCTTATACCGCGCCATATGGACGCCACTCCAGCGGGCACCAGAGCCAGTCCCCTATGGATACCGCTGAGGGAAAAACTTCCAGCACAGGTGCATGTGGTGAGCACACACACCTACAATGGAATGGACATGAGCAACACATCTCAAAGAACACCAGTTATGAAACTGGTAACTCTTTTTTTTTATGTGCTCCGCTCTCACGCACACCCCAAGTCAGAACAATACCCATTTCAACATTTTGTCCATGTTGTGCTAGTTTCTGGACGGACTGTATTAGGCCTTGTTTTAAGTGTGGCCCCGTAAGTGTTTCTTGGGCGAAGGACGCATTCAGTTTGAATGAGATTTTTAACTCAACCCATAACAAGGTTTCACTCAACTTAGAAAAGTATTATTAACCTTCACTTCATCTTGTCCCCTCTTTGTGTAAGGAGTAAAGGAGTAAGAATATTAGGGTGGCTAATGAGTTGTGCTGTCACATTGAGGGAGGCAGGGAAGGGGCAACCAGACAGAAACATAGGAGGTCTGAGATTGAAGGACTTGGGAGCTTCATTTGAGCTCCCTTTAGAATAAATCAGAGTTATAGGTCCTCAGCACCGCTGAACATCAGGCCCTGTGTGAATACAACTGGAGTAACAAAAAATACTTGATTCTTCTGAGAATTTGGGCATCAATGACTCATCCACATTCACACACACATTCTGTGGCAACCCAATTCCTGAGCCCCTCTCATGTATCTTAACCACAAGATCTTCCTTCTGAGGACAGTTCTGAAAAACCATGTTGTGATGGGTTCCCCCCGGGTGCCATCTGGAACTGGGGAAGCACTGAGTCTCCCCTGACCCACCAGCCTGGGCTCCCTTTACACTGTACTGTTGTGACTAGCCTACCAAGCCCTCTCCCAGGCTCCAGCCTGCACTTCACCAGCACACATAGAGGTAGGGACATACCCAGCTGCAGTTACATACAGATGCTGTGATTAGCTCTTCATGGGGAGGCACAGTTAGGGCACCTCCCAGTTCCTAAGGCATGCACTCTTTTCTCTAGAGTTTAAGCCCAAAATTATACCATCTTGCATTGCACAGAGAAGTGTACAGCATAAAATTCGTGAAATTCGCCCCCTTCCTCAATGTGGAGAGGAAATATATAACAGCTTTCTGCCCCGAGTTATGATTTCCACAAACAAAAACAAGTTTATTAACTACAAAAGGTAGATTTTAAGTGATTATAAGAGACAGCAAACAGATCAAAGCAGATTACCAAGCAAATAAACAAAACATGCAAACTAAGCTTAATATACTACATAGGAAGGATATGAATACCCAATTATCACCCTAAATGATGGGGCAAGCTGCACTAACTTACAGTTTGGAATCCCCAGGTGTTTCATTCACAAAATCCCTTTAGCCTGGTTCCAGCACTTCCCCCCGGTTCAGTTTTTGTTCCTTAGGTATTTTCAAGAGTATCTCTGGATGGGGAGTCAGTGGAGAGCCCCAAAAATGTCACTCCCCTGCCTTGTATAGCTTTTGTATATGGTGGGAACCCTTGGTTTCAAAGCTTTGTTCTCACGCCAATCAGTGGAAAAATACTGGTATCCCAAGATGGAGTCCAGCACCAGGTGACCTGATCACATGTGCCTGTAGCATCATAGCAGCCATGAGTCAGAGGTTGTTTGTAGCGTCCTCAGACCCCCCCCCACTCCGGTGGGAGATGAACTTCTTCTAAGGCCTATTGTTTTCTCTAATGGCCCTTTAATCTGAATGGGCCCTTCCCAGCCAGCCATCTGGACTGAGTGCATTCTGCCTAGTGTGCGTTCCCCAGGTGTAAACACATTTGTAATATGTATATATAGTCAATATTCCTAACTTCAGATACAGAAATGATACGTGCATACAAATAGAATAATCATATTCAGTAAACCACAACCTTTCCAATGATATCTCACATGACCTATCTTGCATGAAGTACATCAGAATTATGCCATAATCATATCTTATAATAATATCTCTATGAAGAATACAGGGTCACATGTATCCATTTGTGTTGTGCTCCCAATGTATCTGAGAGTCACTGCATGGCAAGTATGAGTGAAACCAATCTGCTGTAAGGTGACTGACTGCCCCAGTGAGAATACAGTGTCACTCTGATATGAAAAGAGAGAAATGGTCTGGTTCATACATTAATAGGCTCTTAAGAGCTCACAGATGTTTTCTCTTTCAGTTTGATTTTTAGTGTTTTTAAATTGTTTAAAGAAGAATAATATGAAGAATGAGAAGCACATTATTACTATTGCATTAAGCAACAGGTTTTTTTAAAAAATGAGGCATTGAAATGCATAATTACTGCAGTTGAGTGGTCTTGTTGAGTGAACGTCTGTTGTTGCGTTTTAATGTTGCATATAAATGACGCTGGAAAACAGCTATTGTTGGTCAACTCACTATTTTTATTATGCTTGGCTGTAAAGCTTTTAAAAAGTCCTTTGGGTGCATCATCAAACATCTGTACATAATAACTTTTGTGCCTGTCCCCTTTCCAAAGTTGTAAACATTTTTCCCTCCCTCCTAGCTGATTCTACTTACAGCTCTCTGAATTGACTTCTGTTTGGCCTATTAATTTGTAATGGTGTACTTCAGGTCTGTAAATAACACTCAAATAAGTGTCTTAAGAGCGATCTCAGATTGTACTGAAGGAAAACTGCCATCCACTGTGAGCTCTGTTTTCAAAATCCTGTGCTGATGTCTCTGCAAGTTTAAATTTGAAAGATTTGCTTTAAGATTATTTAGAGTTTACTGGGGAGGACTTCATTTTTTATTTTTTTGGATGGAGTACCAAATTGTCAGCTTGTATTTACAGCTGTTTTTGGCATCACAGATAAATATAGCAGGGCCTGACTGTCCATTGGACCTAGTGTCATCATTTACACCATTGCAAAGTGGGTATAAAATGTTACTGTTCTGGAATTCTGCATTTACTCACCGAGTTAGCAGTATTTTACACCCACTTTACATAGATATTTAAATGACTGTACAAGGCAGTGGAGAATCCAGGCCAATATGCAGAGGCCCAGTTCTGGTGTCCTTATTATTAAACTACCATGAACTTCAAAGCTAACTTTGCCTGAGTAAGGTCAGTAGTATCAAAAAGACATCCTCCAATTTCTGAACAACTGTTGGCTATTGAGTGTGAATTTACTGGTGATCAGAGGGCATTCAAATCAGATCCTTAACTTTATTCCCAAATATCAAATGCTTCATTTCAGATGAAACTCTAGGTACCAAATAGCACGTTAGAGACCTGATTCTAACCCAAGTTACAGTAGTAACATCATTGGAATTGACTGAGTTATGCTGATTTAAACCCAGCATCAGTGAAATCAGATTCAGGTTCAGTATCTATTTAGTCATATCTCTGCATAAATAATTCCTGATTTTATCCTCATTCTGTCATCCTTACTCATGTGGAGTAGTTGCTTGTACTGAGTAGTCCACTGAAATCAGTGCAACTAATTTGTGTAGTAAATTGCTGCTTGTCCTGCACAAGAATGATAGACGTGGGCCCTCTATGAATGTATTCTTTTGTCATTGTATGTGTTCTGATACCCACTTCTCTTTTCTTTCAAAAACAGATCTTGAAAACTTTAAAACTAAAATAAGAACTACAGTGTCTGTTCGAGAAGGTCAAGGAGTTGTGCTGCTTTGCAGACCACCACCTAATTCTGGAGGTAAGAAATGTTTGCAGCTCTGTTGTTTGCTGCCATAATTAAATGATGACAGGTTAGAGCCCCTACACTAAAGATGTCAGCACTGTGGGATCTTAGAGTAACCAACCAGAATTCCCCTGCAGTAGAAGTTTCATATATAAATATGCCACCTGAAATGCCTATTCCACAAAAAATTTAGGACTAGTCCATGTAAGGACTCTACATGCTAGTAGATGATTCCCCCCAACCATGTTTATCGTATTAATGCCAGGTGAACAAGCATTTGATAACCTTGAAGAACCTGAATGAACATCTGAGAACATATACCCTAGTAGATACTGGGAGAGATTTTTAATATACCTCTCGGCAATAATTTCCATTCTTTATAACTTGTCTTAGATGCCTGCAATTTTAAAAATCCTTCTCCTGTGAGCTAGCTGTGCTTAGTCAATTATGATTATTATTTTGTGATTATTGTTTGATATATATTTATGTTGCAGTGAAGGTTAACCAAGTTAGGGCTCCTACCTGTTAGGCACTCCACAGACATACAGGAAATGCCAGTACATGTCCCAGAGAGCTTATGAGCCAAATCATGAACATTGTTGGAACTACTAGGAAAGCAATAGATAATAAGACAAAAATATCATAATGCCACTATATGCATCCATAGTACACCCATGCCTTGAATACTGTGTGCAGTTCTGGTTGCCCCATCTCTAAAAAGATGTATTGGAATTGGAGAAGGTGTGGAGAAGGGCGACAAAAATGATTCGTGGTATGGAACAGCTTCCACATGAGGAAAGGTTAAAAAGACTGGGACTGTTCAGCTTAGAAAAGAGAAGACCAAGGGGGAATATGGTAGAGGTCTGTAAAATCATGACGGGGGGGGGGGGGGAGAAAGCTAATAGGAAAGTGTTATTTACCCCTTCACCTAACCCAAGAACCAGGGGTCACCTGATGAAATGAATAGGCAGGAAGTTTAAAACAAACAAAAGGAAGGGCACACAGTCAACTTGTAGAACTTGTTGCCATGGGATGTTGTGAAGGCCAAAAATATAACTGGGTTCAAAAAATAATTAGATAAATTCATAGAGGACAGGTCTATCAATGACTATTAGCCAAGATGGTCAGAGATGCAACCCTATGCGCCAGGTGTCCCTAAGTCTGCAACTGCCAGAAGCTGTGATTGGATGACGGGATGGATCACTCGAAATTGCCCTGGTCTGTTCATTCCCTTTGAAGCATCTGATATTGTCCTCTTTCGGGAGACAGGATACTGGGGTAAATGGACCACTGATCTGACCCAGTATGGCTGTTCTTATAGGAGTCCATTCAAAGAAGATATTTATTGACTTAACCAGCTATGCCAGTAATGTCCTCTTTCCTGCTCTGCACATCTTGGTAGGAGGTGTCAAGCCCCCTTGCTCTTCACCATCTTCACTTCTGGGAAGGAGATTCTGCTCCCCCTTTTCTCCCACGCTTCCACCTTGCCAAACGTACATATCCTTGCTCCCCTCCAGCTACTGGACAGAAAATTCACTTGGCTTTTGACTGCTGGAAAGGAAGGGATTGTTTAACTTCTCTTCTCTTTCCCTTTCTTTCTGCTAGCTTGAGGGTCTGTATGTGTCAACTCCTGTTCTCTGTCCTGGCTTGGGGTGTGTGTGGGGGGGTGGAGGGATAAACCCCATCATGACAGTGGGGGAACTTGTTAGCTGGGTTCTATGGCTTTGCCTTATCCACTCACACGCTTGTCATGCACCTTCATCTCTCTTCTCACCTTTGAGGCCTGCAGTTGCTCTCATGCTTTCAGTATGGAAATGGCACTGACAGACCCAGTTGATTCTCTGCCAAAACATACGTAACATTTACTGCAGATGTAAGTATTATTTCTCACTGGAGGTAACACATGCTCAATGCAAAAACAACACGTATATCAGATTTACTTGGATGGGGCCAGTCATGAGGATCAGGTTTAGCCAGACATGAAATTTTGAAATAAAATGGCCTAGTGTCTCCAACTTCTATTCAGTATTGTTTAAATTGTTGCCTGTCAGACAATCAACACCTGTGACATTGACTGGCAGATGATACCCATCTTGTAAGAAGTAAAATGTGCACTCTTGCTACAGGGAAGTCCACAGCCTCAAACATTGTTTATCTCCCTTTTTCTGCTCCTGAATTACCCTCTCATAACACAAGAGAAGACTTTGGTGCCTTTTGATTATGTTCTTTGGAAACTTAGAGCAAGTATTAAGTTGGCAGCCTTTTCTGGTGATCCTACAAGCAGCACTGGGTCCATTAATTAGTTGAAAGCAATAGTGTAAAACTCTAACTTTCAGATTTAATGCAAATTTATTTGTGGGCACACTATTTAATGGAAGAGTCACTCACCTCTTATTAGAACAAGATTGGTTCCTTTCAGTGATCCCAAGGGCACTGCTAACAAAAGTCAAATTGTAATTGTTTACCTGGTTGCCTTTCCAGCCTTGCCTGTAAACCTTAAACATGTCACTCTGTTGAGAGGTGGATGGGAGGGTGCATAGAGAAATTAATTAAAATTCCAGTCTGAGTCACTCTGTATGAGAATGCAGAATCTAGTATACTTCATTCTGTTTTGAACACATTGAGAGAGAAAGGACCCCCATGTATGAACTGGATGTAGATGAGAGAAAGAAAAATCACAGAAAGCTGAGGCTGAGGGGTGGAAGGAAGGGAAAGGTGGATGGATTTACCGGGATTTTGAAGCATGCTCCAACCTCCAGCTAATTTCTTGGAGCTCAGTGGCTCTTATTCTACAGTAATTCTAATAATTGATTGATAACCTTTACGGTTAATTTCTGCCTTCTGGGCATCATTGCTGAAGCCTATGTAGTTACATAGCTGTAATTACCCGAAAGAGCAGGTTTGGTCTTAGTTTTGCTAGAATGTATCTATTTTCATCATGGACAAAATAATAAATCTGACTCTCTAGGGAGGAGAAACTGGAATGTGGTGATGCTCAACCAGAGCTAAAACAAATATTCTGATGGACTATGCAAACATAGATATGAAAACAAAGTTCCATTAGAGGCAAAAGGCTATGTGCATTTTATAATTCATGCTGTATTTTAAAATGTCTTTGACTAATTGGCTTTGGGCCTCCCTAAGATTCTGAAAGAAACTAGTTTTGTTTGCTTGTTTGTTTTAATTATTGATGTGCAATCACATTTTGGAAGTACTGCAGTGTTAAATATTGGATGCTATTTCCCAGGCAAGGTGAATATAAACGAGACATGGGCGAATGGCTGGCATTGGTAATGCAGCGATTTAGCTACTATGGCTCTTTGTGTTTGACAGGGCCAAGCAGATGCAGCCTTAAAGGGGCCATTTTACAACTGGCTGAGCTTGTTAAATTTTTCTGTCTTTGACATGATGTATACTCTGAACTCATGTTCATTCCTCCCACCCGTTTTCCCCTTTCTTGTTGCTGAGGAGATGGCACATTCTCTCATCTCTCTGTAGAAATAGACTAATGAAAACCTATTCCTGCATATAGACCAATGCTTTTATTACCAATGTCAATCATTCAACAAGGTCATGTGTATTGGCTTCCAATATTTTACAGCACTGTGGAACTTCAGGAATGTGAAAGTCTGAGGTACCAAACAGAAGGTGATGATAAACCAGATAATTTCGCTAAGAATCGCTGTCCAAAATGACACGTAGAAAAAGTGAGAATTCCCGTCATTATCCATAGATGGGATGTGAATTGCATCCAAACTATAAAGTTATTCACCAAAATGGAGGGAAAGACAGCTGAGGTGCTAGTGAGATACCCCAGTGGAATCAGGAATTGCTCCTGACATCCATTTAGGATTCCTAGACTTGTGAAGAAATGACCACTATCTAAAGTTGTTGGAGGTATGAGAACAAAGCAGAACAGCCATAGGAATAGTACCAGAGTCTCTTTTGAATGGGCTGAATCTAAGCCCCAGACTATAAACAAACCTGAACATTGGGATGGTCAAGATCTGGATCTGAGTTTTGCATCTCCAGCAGATCTATGTTACATGTCTCTGTGAAGCCAGGTTAATGTATTGCACTCCAGTAACCATTATTTTTTGTGTTATATAATTGTGCCAAGATAAATGAATTTTAAAAATAAATATTGTTACATTCACAGCCAAAGTTAATAATGTTTTTCCATTTGTCTAATACACACACATCCAAAAAAGCTATAGAGTAGAAGGAAGCACACAAGCATGAACAGTTTCATTCTTCACCTTTGAATAGGATCCTGACCTTGCAAACACTTATGTACATTTTTAAATATATGAGTAGTTCTGTTGGCTCTAATGGCACTGCTCCCAAGAAAGGGTAAGCATACGTTCGCAGTGTTAGATTCTTGAATTGCCACTCCATCTGCAGTTGTTTAGTGTCAATTGATACAAAATGTATTGTATAAGCCAAACATGAGGTAGCAATAAAGTCAGGTGAACAATGAAACCATTACCTTTGACTATTTTATTCACACAATGTCATGGTGTTCTGTTAGATTTGTGAACATCCATGAATTATTGATCCAGATCTCCAAGCCAAAAGTTTAATCTCTATCAGCCAGTTGTGTCAGCATTTCTCTCCCATTGATCTGTCAAATAAATGAACAAATTCTATACAAAACGGTTTAGAAATCTTCATCAAACATTTCATAATATCATTTTTTAGGGTTGCTTTCCCCAGGTCCCTGCAGAAACTATTCCTGTATTCTTAGTAATTAACTTAAGTGCCCAGAGATGTTGAGAAGAGATTGAGGAAAGAACTATTAAATCCTGCAAGAGATGAAGGGCAAAACACTGTCTGCGTGGACTAAATGTAGTATCCCCTCACTTTGATTAGAGCTCAGGAAGAACTTAATACCCTTACCACCACACAGCCCATGTTAATTTTTAAAAAGCTTAAGTCATCTTGCAAACTCTTAAGCATGTAACTAACTTTACTCACAGGAGTAGTCTCTATGAAGTTAATGAGATTACTCGTGATCAAAGTTATGTATTTGCTTTCGTATTTGCAAGTGGAGTTCCATAGGGACTGATCCTGCTGCCAGTGGAGCGACTGCCAAGACTTCAGTGGGAGCAGGACTGGACTCACATTCTAGTTTTCTTTGAATTATTTCCGTTGGATTATGGTGGGTGGATGGGAGTGATTTACAGTAAATGCTCTTACATTTCTGAACTTAGTTTGCTAGTTAAATTGTACCATGAACTGCTAGTGAATTGTATACTTACTAGCATTTGTGGGAGGATACTTCATGCCTCTTATCATGGACTGGGAAAAGAGGAAAAGAATGTTTATACTATAGTTAGGGTAATTTTGGTGTTTTGGCATTTGCCATTTGGGCTAATCAGATTAGATGGTAAATTGAAAGGGGGACCTTCAATTTTGATGCATATTGGGGATTTTATTTTTGAGTTCTTTTTTGGTCATAGATCCAACTGAATATTTATATTTTTATGATGATTGTAATGGTGCCTAGTGGGTTCAGTTTTATTTTAAATCAATATTTTGCTGATATAACTGTGTGCTCTGCACATAAAATCTCTTGTAATTATATTTGACTGTTGGGTTTTTTTGATAATTAGGATGCCCCATATCAGGTATAATAATTGATTTGCAGATGTGGGAAAACATTTCTAGCTGCTATAATTTTCACTATATCACCAACTGTTCTGCTAAAACATTGTTTTTCACGAATCATTAGGAAATTCTCCCCAGAAAACACATGAGGTGAAATAACGTCTGAAGTTTAGATTTACGTGGATTTACAGCTATCTTTTTCATTCATTTTAGCCATTAGGGCCCTCTGAAGTCCTTGGAAGGTGTTTTGATCTTTTGCTATCTTTACACTATATTTTTGACTGTTTAGAAAGAGAAACAGTATATCAGACCTCTGGTGTGAATGAAACATGTTACTGTTTGGCACAGGTTTCCCATGCCCACTTAAAACTATTAATAGGATGTTTGTTTTCTCCGGAAAAGGAAGGAAGGAGCTGGCCACAAGGAGATGTTAAAATGATTTTTTTTTTCTGTACTGTTGTCTTTGTTCCAAAACAAGTAATTGCTGAAACAGTAATAAAGGGATAAGGCCCTATTAAGAACATCAACTTCCCAAGTTCATGTAAAGCATTGCCTGCCATCATGTGTGCATATATATCTTGAATTTTCATATAATTTATATACAAGATTTCTAATGTGCATGAGTTATATACAGTGATTTCTCCTTAATCTGTCAATAATTTTGTCACTGAAGGGATAAGCCCCGTGGTTGGGGTGCAGTGGTAGATGTGGTATATCTTGACTTTAGTAAAGCTTTTGATACTGTCTCGCTTCACCTTCTCATAAAAAAAAAAAAGTAGGGAAATGCAACCTAGATGAAGCTACGAAAGGTGGGTGTAAAACTGGTTGGAAAACCGTTCCTAGAGAGGAGTTATCAGTGGTTCACAATCATTCTGGAAGGGTATAACATGTGGGGTCCTTCAGGGATCAGTTCTGGGTCTGGGTCTGTTCAGTATCTTCATCAGTGATTTAGTTAATGGCATACAGAGTACACTTATAAAATTTACAGAGTACACGGATGATACCAAACTGGGAGGGGTTGCAAGTGCTTTGGAGGATAGGATTAAAATTCAAAATGATCTGGACAAACTGGAGAAATGGTCTGAAGTAAATGGGATAAAATTCAGTAAGGACAAATGCAAATACTCCATTTAGGAAGGAACAATCAGTTGCACATATACAAAATGGGAAAAGACTGCCTGGGAAAGAGTACTTTGGAAAGGGATCTGGGGTCATAGTGGACCACAAGCTAAATATGGAATCAACAGTGTAATGCTGTTGCAAAAAAAGCGAACATTATTCTGGGATGTATTAGCAGGAGTGTTGTAAGTAAGACATGAGAAGTAATTCTTCTGCTCTACTCCGCACTGAGTAGCCTTCAACTGGAGTATTGTGTCCAGTTCTGGGCACCACATTTCAGGAAGGATGTGGACAAATTGGAGAGAGTCCCAAGAAGAGTGACAAAAATTATTAAAGGTCTAGAAAAAAGACCTATGTGGGAAGATTGGAAAAAATAGGGTTTGTTTAGTCTGGAAAAGAGAAGACTGAGAGGGTACATAAGTTTTCAAGTATGTAAAAGGCTGTTACAAGGAGGAGGAAGAATTTTTTTTCTTAACCTCTGAAGATAGGACAAGAAGCAATGGCCTTAAATTGCAGCAAGGGAGGTTTATGTTGAACATTAGGAAAAACTTCCTAACTGTCAAGGTGGTTAAGCACTGGAATAAATTGCCTAGGGAGGTTGTGGAGTCTCTCTCACTGGAGATTTTTAAGAGCAGGTTAGACAAATAGCTGGCAGGAATGGTCTTAATAATACTTAGTCCTGCCATGAGTGCAGGGACTGGACTAGATGACCTCTCAAGGTCCCTTCTAGTTCTATGATTCTAAATTATATTGTACACAGCACTACAGCTGGTTGGGAAAATGTGATGGCTGCTTGGGGAATGGTGAGGGTGTTCCTACAGAAACTGTCAGCTTTTTGTCAAACATCTGGAAACTTTAAGATTTTTGAACATTTTTCTGATGGGAAAACTGAAAATTTTAGAGGAAAGCAGACACTGTCCACAAAAATAAGATAAAATAAAATAATACCAAAACCCCTGGTTTTTGTTTTTTCATTAAAAAAAAAATTACATGGAAAATTTTCCATCAACCTAGTACAGTACATGTCAAATATACATCATTTGGAGGGATATCATTTGTTTTAGTGCCAGTTTCTCCTATGTTTCACACAAATTTGGTGTCCCCTCACTGTTATTGTTGCAATAATAAAGACTTAAGTAACTGAGAATATACAAAGCATTATTAACACTCAGGAAGTGAATCCAACAGCATTCAAAGGCTCCTTCATGAATAATTTTTTTTGTTTCTCTCATTTTGAGTGTTTATCACACATTGTGTCCACAGCTTGATGACTGGAAGATTAAGACTGAGAATTATAAGTGTACAAGCTAGTGTTGCTGACAGTATGTGCCTCGTGTGTATCGTAGTTCAGCTTCACCGTTGCAGTTCCTATCCACTGTATACGTGTTTCAGATTCAAGAAGCAGCCATGTTGGGAATGCAGGAAGGTTGTTTTGACTTTACAGAGTTGGGGTTTTTTTCCCTTTGGACAAATTTGACAAAACTGTCTGAGACAAAAGTATCTGTGTAACAAAACGAAGTTGGTTACTCCAGTTACATTCTAATGTAGTTGTTAGTGTTTTATATAGCTGAAGGGTTCACTCATGCCATTCTCCTGAGCACAAGTAGCTTTTCTTCATTGCTTATCTGAGGAGAGAGAGGTCAAGCCAAAAATTAGTTGAACAAATAGGCTCTTTCTTCAATTTCTCTGCCTCTAAAGATCCAAACAGCCAGCAGCTGGTGTCAAAAGGAATCTGGATTTGTATTATATAATATATATATAATAATATATGTTATATATATTTTTATTATATTTTATTATATATTGCATAACACCAGAAAAACTGGGAATAAATAGTCCCCAAAAAATAAAACACCAGGCTTTTGGAATGGAAAAACACAAGGATACCTGTAATGGATTGACGTTAATCTGTCAATAATACCTACTTGACACCGAGCAGACTAATGATAAAAGGGAATTATAATAAAATATAAACCCTGTCTCTTTTTAAAGGAAGACTATAAGCTGCATTCAACTTTCATCTCCAGCTCCAGTCACTAACATGCAAAAACATGGTCCTTGAGCTAGAACAAAGATCAAATGACCTTTGGAGTGTGCAACACTTATTTGTAAATAAGATGGGAAGGTGGTGATGGGAGACCATTACTGAGCATATAGATTTTTTCCAAAGTATTTTTAAAATATGTGACTGTGGAAAAGGAAAAGGAGGAACTGTAAACTGTCCATCCAAGCAACTACCAGAATACTGAATGGATTTGGGAACTGGACAGAGGATGTTTCGTGAGAGACTTTCGTTCCACTGAGAATACATCAGTGGAAGTACTTTAGTTGGAAGGTCACAAGGGAGAGAGCCAAAATAAGCTGAGAGAGATAATAGAGAGACTTGAGTCAGTATAGGTAGAACGATGATACAAGACATCTGATAATAGAGGCTGGGTCTTTGATACGTTGCCCTGGCCAAAGGTTTGGGAAATGGAGGAGAGAAAATGACTAGTTCTTGTTGAATGTGCGAGTTGATAAGTTAGATGCACTGGCCTTCATTTAAATCTCTCTCTACTTAGCACCTCTTGCTTTACTCCACCTACACATGGGTATAGAGCGTTGTTTAAGAATTTCACGTACAATGCAAAGGAACAGCCTTCAGCCCCTAAGGAGAGGTCCTGTAGCGAAGAAAGGGGATTTGGAGTCTACCTATTTTTGAGATACTTGGTCAAAAGGGCACAGACTAAGGTCTGGTCTGCACTTAAAAGTTGTGCTGGCATAGCTTGGTCATTTAGGAGTCTGAAAAAAATCACACACCCCTAATTTATATAGTTATCCAGACAAAAGCTCTAGCTTAAATGAGTTACCCCCACAATAAAAGGCCTTTTTCAGATATTGCTTGCTTTGTTCAGGGATCTGGTATAAACTATACTGCAAACCTTTTCTTGTATTGTATAGACAAGACCTAAGGGAGACATCTCCCACAGGGTGTATTGCTTTCAGTGCTGAGTTTCAGAGAACACATGGAAAATTCCAAATACTGCAGATGAGAATTGAGTTTACTCAACATAAAGTGACTTCCTTACACCCAAATCCCTGGCCTTTAAATATCTGGGAATTTAACCACTTTTGCACATGTTAAACAGATCTCTTGTCTCTGGCTGCTTGCTTGCCATTGAACTCTTTGTTATGAGCTCACCTGTTCAAGAGGGCCTTTTCTAATTTGCCGCTGTCCAGTAAGTGGCCCTATTAATCTAGGAGGCACAACCAAGAGCAGCCCTGAAATGGCCATTGTTTGGCCTAAAGCAGATATTTGAATCAACCTCACTTCCTTTCCAGTCAGTAAGCATTTTGGGGGGGGAAGAGAGTCGGGGGGGCTTCTGTTATATTTTCTCCTGGGTTTTCCTTTCTCTTGTCTCTAAGGATGTGGTATATCTTCACGTTCACATTCTCCTTCATTCTTCTCATCCATAGTGCCCTGTCCCCTGAGGGGGGAGAGCTGTAGATTGTTCGTGTTAGAAAATGTAAAAGACGATGCAAGTCTGACCAGCATCTGATGCCAAAAGACAGTCATGGAGTGAGAACAGTAGTTGTAATTTCTGCCATTAGTGGTTTCTTCATCCCTAGAAGGTTCCTACACACTCATCTTCATCCTTGTTCTGAGAGCATCTACCCTATAGCCTTTTTTGTGGAGAGGAGAATCACTGGCGCCAACCATTAAGAAACACATACTGCTGGAAGAACAACCTCACCCTGCCAGATATGTACAAGAGCAGTGATTCTGTCATAGCTCGGGAGCTAGGATACAGGATGACAGGTTTCAGAGTAGCAGCCGTGTTAGTCTGTATTCGCAAAAAGAAAAGGAGTACTTGTGGCACCTTAGAGACTAACAAATTTATTTGAGCATAAGCTTTCGTGAGCTACAGCTCACTTCATCAGGTGCATTCGGTGGAAAATACAGTAGGGAGATTTATATACACACACAGAGAACATGAAACAGTGGGTAACCTGGTGGCTGGATTTTGTCCTCGCCCATAACTATTTCACATTTGGGGACAATGTATGCCTTCACATCAGCGGCGCTGTGATGGGTACCCGCATGGCCCCACAGTATGCCAACATTTTTATGGCTGACTTAGAACAACGCTTCCTCAGCTCTCGTCCCCTAATGCCCCTACTCTACTTGCGCTACATTGATGACATCATCATCATCATCTGGACCCATGGAAAAGAAGCCCTTGAGAAATTCCACCACGATTTCAATAATTTCCATCCCACCATCAACCTCAGCCTGGACCAGTCCACACAGAGATCCACTTCCTGGACACTACGGTGCTAATAAGCGATGGTCACATAACCACCACCCTATATCGGAAACCTACTGACCGCTATTCCTACCTTCATGCCTCTACCTTTCATCCAGATCATACCACATGATCCATTTTCGACAGCCAAGCTCTACGATATAACCGCATTTGCTCCAACCCCTCAGACAGAGACAAACACCTAAAAGATCTCTATCATGCATTCTTACAACTACAATACCCACCTGCTGAAGTGAAGAAACAGATTGACAGAGCCAGAAGAGTACCCAGAAGTCACCTACTACAGGACAGGCCCAACAAAGAAAACAACAGAACGCCACTAGCCATCACCTCCAGCCCCCAACTAAAACCTCTCCAACGCATTATCAGGGATCTACAACCTATCCTGAAGGACGACCCATCACTCTCACAGATCTTGGGAGACAGGCCAGTCCTTGCTTACAGACAGCAAATACTCACCAGCAACCACACACCACATAACAGAACCACTAACCCAGGAACCTATCCTTGTAACAAAGCCCGTTGCCAACTGTGTCCACATATCTATTCAGGGGACACCACCATAGGGCCTAATCACATCAGCCACACTATCAGAGGCTCGTTCACCTGTGCATCTACCAATGTGATATATGCCCGCAATGCCCCTCTGCCATGTACATTGGTCAAACTGGACAGTCTCTACATAAAAGAATGAATGGACACAAATCGGACGTCAAGAATTATAAATTCAAAAACCAGTCGGAGAATACTTCAGTCTCTCCGGTCACTCGATTACAGACCTGAGAGTGGCTATCCTTCAACAAAAAAGCTTCAAAAACAGACTCCAACGAGAGACTGCTGAATTGGAATTAATTTGCAAACTGGATACAATTAACTTAGGTTTGAATAGAGACTGGGGGTGGATGGGTCATTACACAAAGTAAAACTATTTCCCCATGTTTATTTCTCCCCCCCACCCACTCCACCTCCCACTGTTCCTCAGATGTTCTTGTTAACTGCTGGAAATAGCCCACCTTGATTATCACCATAAAAGGTTTTCCTCCTCCCCCCCTTCCTGCTGGTAATAGCTCATCTTAAGTGATCACTCTCCTTACAGTGTGTATGATAAAGCCCATTGTTTCATGTTCTCTGTGTGTGTATATAAATCTCCCCACTGTATTTTCCACCAAATGCATCCGATGAAGTGAGCTGTAGCTCACAAAAGCTTATGCTCAAATAAATTTGTTAGTCTCTAAGGTGCCACAAGTACTTCTTTTCTTTTTGAGGATACAGGATGTAATCTCTCTGGAGTTATTTCTTGGTCCTGGGAGGTAAGATAATCTCAGTAGAAGGTGTGATGCCAGAGTTTTTCTATCTGCTTTTACCATTCTCACTCTCTTCCTCCCCTGCATATATCATCTTTATGCACCAGGAGTTGCATTTTGCCTTTCCCTATGATAATTGATAGTACTGCTTCAGTTTCTTCAGCAGGATCCTTCCACATTGTCCCAATCAGATTGGCAGAACTGCTGCGACCCAGTCAGAGGCCGAGGCAGTGTCAACAAACTGAACGTACACATCTTGTTTTGTGAAGTTAACTTGTCGTTTTTAAAGATGGTTAGTTTTGTTCCCTGCTTAAACTGTTCAAGGAGTACATGCTTGTGTGGAAAAGGCAGACTTTAAGATCTTATGCTAGAGGAGAGAGTAAGGAGTCTCAATAACTCTGCATAACCTTGATATTGCTATAGTTGTACAAATGATCTTTAGCAGATGGAGGATGCGAGTAACCCAAGACAACTTGAATAAATTGCAAAAGTAATTGAACCAACAAATGTATACAAGAGGGTGTTGACAGCTCTACTCATTAGCCTCTGGGCAGATATGTTTCTGCCTTGCAGGCAATGACATAAGTAAGAGAGACCTGCTGATACTTCTGGGATCCTGACGCATTTGATTGCATGGGGTGGGTGGGCGGTTCGTTGATTATGATCTCAAATTAGCATTTCAACAGCAGTTGCTGTTACTTTAATCCACTGGGCTGCTAAATTGCTAAAACATGATTAGTCCTTATCAAATACTTTTTGTGAGTGCAGTTTTAGGGCTAAATTCTGGTTGCCTTACTCACATGACTAGCCCTGTTGAAGGCACGGTTCTTCATTCATACTCTGCAATGGGACTACTCTTGTGAATAAGGCAAGTATGAGTTTGCCCTGCCTCTCACTTACAGCATTGATAGATGCAGTCTTAATTGATAAATGAATGTATATTGCATGATATTGATCATTCTCGCTCATGGCTCATTATTTTAAAGACTTGGCTGTCAGTTCGAAATGACGTGAGATCACTGAAAATAGATAATTTACCGCTCATTAGTTAGTGTGACAAATCATTCAATAAATAATGTCATGTCTGTTGCAAATTAGTATTTTCACATGCAAATTGATGCTCATGTCTCCATATTGCCATTTGGAGACCCATAAGTTCCAACAAAATTGTTCTTCATGTATAAAATAGTGTGAAAATTCTCCTATGGTGAATAAGTATGTGTCACGAATATTTTCATACCTTTATTTTACCTAACTTTTGAATGCTCAGATACCATTTTGCAACAAAATACAATCCAGGATATTTTTGTTTAATTTGTTAAACACCTCGGACATTCTTTTTATGTGCGCATATATGCGTGTGCGATAGAACTGCAGAATTCAATGCAAATTCTATTACTGTTATTTGGGCTATAAAGGGTCAAATGTTCAGCTCGCTGCAAATTGGCCTGACTTTTCACACACCCACTTACACCCTTGTAGCCAATTTTTCACACCCAACTGTAGGTGAACCTAGAATAAATTGCACTTGGCACATACAAATCCTGATGTGGGGCACCCTCTTGTCCATTTTTTGTACACAAAAATGCATGCACACCCAGTGTAGTAAATTGAGTAATCAAAGGCCAAGTAAAATCAAAGACCAAGGCCTTAAAAATTGTGTTCTGTAGCACTTCTTTAGCAGGTCTGCCTCTGCCATGTAGAAAAATTGTGTTCTACTTAAAAATATAAATTGCAGTGGCCCTGATGGTATCATCATCATTTGCATAAATTTGAGGTGACAGCCTGAAATCAAATGGGACCCAAGAGAAATTGATATTGGCCCATACAAGGTACAATGTTCACAGCTAGAATTTACATTGATTCTATGTGTCAGTTTTTTTTCTCCTCACCAGCCACAAATCAGTGTTGACAGAGACAAGCTTTGAAGAACTGTGTTCTTCCCTTGCACTAATGCAATCCTTCATCATCATTTTCTTTCGACAAAACTGTACGCTGGGTAGAACTGAAAGTAAATCTGACCAAAATCATCACATCTTTATTTGTTTGAGTGACGGTTGTACCCACTAGAGAGATGAGGTGGGTGACCTAATACTTTCTATTGGACCAACTTCTGTTGGTGAGAGAGCAGGGGTGAAAATAACTTAAAGGACTTACCGGTACGCTGGAGTCTTGAGCAGGGCATGTGGCCTCAACCGGAAGAGGCGGAGCCTCAACTGGAAGAGGTGGGGCCTTTAAATACACTGGAGTCCTGCTGCTGCTACCCAAGCCTCTCTGCCGGAGCCCCGGGTTGCAGCAGCAGGGGCTCCCTGCAGCGGCTGGAGCTCCGGGCCCTTTAAATTGCCAGCCTGGGGAAGCCGGTCAGTACTGGCTTACTTTCATCTCTGTGAGAGAGAAGAGCTTTTGAGCCAGGCAGAGCTCTGCTTCAAGTCTGGGAAAAGAATTCACAGCAAAATGCAAGGTGGAAGAGATTTTTTAGCATGAGTGGTTAGCACATATTGTAAGGGTCCATTCAAGGTAGAGTGGCCCGTTAACACCTCTGCGGTCATAGGACAAAAAGAGGGAGTTAGTGGGTTACAGATTGTTGTAATAAGCCATAAATCCAGGGTCTCTGTTCAGTCTATGATTTTTAGTGTGTCGCAGAGTAATGAATTTAAGCTGGCAGGCTCATGTTTTGAAAATGTTGTGCAGGTTTCCTTTGAGGATGAGGCCCGATCAGGCAGATATAGAGTGATCACTTTGTGAAAAGCGTGTACCCACAGGCAGAGCCAGCAGCTCCTCCGTAGGTAATATGAGATAGGGAGAGGCGGGGAGGAGTCACATGTCCACCTTTAGCTGGTGCCCCCCTTTGTATCCCTCCCATGAGTCGCCTATGCCCACAGGTGATATAATGGTTTTGTCTTTTATCATTTTCCTGTGTGAGTTAATTCAAGAGCATAGTGATTGTCTGGTTGCACCCACATAGTTGCTATTGGAGCATTTAGTGCACTGGATAAGGTACACCACATGTTTTGATAGGCAAGCGTATCTTGAAATGTGAGTATGGAGGGTGTTGATCACTGAACAGTGGAGATATTTCTGCAGGTTTTGCATCTGTTCTGGCAGGGTGTAGTGCTGCTTTGAGTTAAGTGTCCTGGTCTGTGGGGAGCTTGCTTCTGATGATGGAGTTGGTGAACCCCAGAATTGGGGGGGTCAGGAAAAATTTCTTTCAGGATGGTGTCACCAATGTGTATGGGATTTAATTGTTTAATGACAACCCTTATGGATTCCAGTGTGGAGTGGTAGGTGACAACTAGGGGTGTACGGTCAGGGGGGCTTTATTTCTGTATTGAACCAGGTTCTCTTGGGGTATTTGGGTGGCCCATTCCATGATCTGATCTACTTCTCTGGTGGAGTGTCCTTGTTTGATAAAGGTGGTTTTGACTGCGCTAAGATGTATATCCCAGACTTTCTTCTCTTCTCTTCTACTTCTCTGTGGTATCTGAGTGTCTGGCTGAGTGCAGAATTCAGTCCTGGATCCAATACTATTCAATATTTTCATTAATGTCTTGGATAATAGAGTGGAGAGTATGATTATAACATTTGTGGATGACACCACGCCAGTAGGGGTTGTTAGAATTTTGGAGGACAGAATTAGAATTCAAAATGATGGTGACAAATTGAAGAATTGGTCTGAAATCTTTCTCACTATATGAATAGTTAAGTTCTGGAATAGGCTTAAGTGAGGTTGTGGAATCCCCATCGGTTTTTAAGAACAAACACTTCTCATGGTTGCTCGAGGTAGACTTAGTATTCTTTCCTCAATATAGTGGACTGGATTTGATGACCTCTTCCAGCCCTACATTTCTATGATCCTATTATTCTATGACCTAGACACTTTCTACACTCATAGAGATGCATTCCCTGTCCATAAAAGCTTATGACACAGGATGAGTATTTCAAGTTTGGGAGAAGGGGGACTAGACGGTAACACTGTTTTAAATGCTTACAAAATTCACAGAGGCCGTTTTGTATAGTAATATAAAAATGTTTGATGTAAAATCTTTACTCTCACATTGCACAAAGGAATATGTGAATTATTGGATACCCTACATTCCCATGCTTTTCATAAGACATTGTTTGTACATTATGTATACATGGTGAAGGATGCTTTTGTGGATTGATAGGCCATTAGAGGTTGTTGGTGCTAAGACTCACCAATAATGCCAGTGTTGCTAATTCTCACTATTTTATTGGGAGTCTCACACTATTTGTTGAACTTAAAGCTCCACCTCCTGGAGTCAAATGAATATATCAGAATTTCAGTTTTCATTTAAAAAAACTAAAGCAAGTTTCTAACCTTTGTGTTTGTTGAGAAAAATTGAAAACAAAACCTGAGTTCACTCCAGTTGCTAACCACAATGCAAACCAAAAAGAACCCAACATTTATTATTCTATTGAAATCTCATGATTTTTAAGCCTATCTAATGATTTTTGGGGTACTTGCCTCATGATTTTTGAACACTTGAGGTGGTCAGATACGCTGGAGACAGTGTAGTGTGCACTTCAGGGTGCAGTACCATCTGCTGCCATGGGGAGGGAGTGCTGATAGCACGAGACCTGATTCAGTCCCTGGAGGCTGCAATATACAGGGTTCCATCTAGAATCCCAGGAGCACAAGCTGCACAAAGCTGAGGAAGGAGGCAAGGAGTGGGGCACATAGGCTTCTGTGGGGCTAATTCCATGGGAACAGGCGTCAGGGGACATGTACAGGGATCCTTGTAAACACAGGGAGGAAGACCACAGGGTCTCCATGGCACACGTTGCCTGATGCCTGCTCCCAGAGTCCTTCCCTACTGGCTCTGCCCAGCTTCTCCAGGTTCAGGAGCTAGTAGGGATGATTTCTTAGATGTCGGAGTGTGGGGCTTCTGAGGGTGGTGGGTGTGAGGTAGATGGGATATGAGTTCTGATGCTGTGGGTGAGTTTTCTGAGCTTGGGATGTTTTTTGGGAGGGCAGGGTGGGGGAGAATGAGAGACTGTAGAGTAAGAGCTGGGTTGAAGGGGGAGAGGATGGGAATTAGAGAGAACAGTGAAGGGATCACAGAAAAGAGAAGTCAAATAAAAACCATTTTCTCTTGTCCTGCCCTTTGCTGTAAAGCATCCCCATTTTTTTCTGTTTGAAAAGGGAGAGACCCATTTTTCTTCCACTTTCCCACCAACATCCCTTATCCCCCTGCTGATTGCTTTGGCTTTCCTCACCGCCTTTAAACACTCCAATATAGTGCCCCAGTCTTTTTTCTCTCCATAGGGAAGGTTAGGACAGGATAGCTTACAGCCTGCAGCCCTACCACTGATTTGAGGGCATCGGCTACCACTAGTAAGTAAAATAGGGGATACGGTTTCTGTGGTTTTTGTTGGGATTATGCCAAGCAAGTCCTATTAAATCAATGCAGCATTATTAAATGATGTTTGTCATGTAGAGTCCTATTAAATACTACAGCAGCCCTTTGAAAATTTACCCTTAGGTAATCTTCATCATTTTATGCAGCTAACATGTAACATTAATAAGAAATCAGATGTGTTTTAGCTAAGGAATTATCCAAAGCATTATCTCTTTTTATCTTCAAAATTATTATAGGCAGGAAGTCATTTGAAATGCTTTCAACCATTGAAAAAGCACAACAGAGTTGTTAAAAAAAAACAAAAAACAAAAAAAACCCCACAACGCTTGGAGCAATTAAAATACAAAATTGTGGGGAGGTGATTAAAAGAACAATTTGTCATTTGAAATAGATATGGCTAATGGGTATGTGTTTAAATATTGCTTTCCGAAGCAGTTTCTTACGCTAAAAGTATGCACAAAAGTAAGAATAATGTGCTCAGAGCCAGTACATTTTGAATGGCGTTGCTAGTCTGAAACAATTAGTTCAGAAATGTGATAAAGAGAAACTAATGCATCATCCACGCACAGCTACAGGGTAAATGAAATTGGGTTTTTATTCAGTGGTGAAACCCAAATATATAAAAGCATTTTGTTAGACCTTTTCATTAGCATTTTAGTTTCTCTCCGAGTGGCAAGGAACATTTAACCTGTCAGCTAAGGAGCGCTTTTATGTTAAAAGATCACAAGTTTCATCCCTCTTTCGGATTTTTCACTCCTGGCCTACATCTAAATGACTGCAGTGGAAGCACTGAAAACTCACAATTCTCATTCCTCCTGTTAGAATACAAGGAAAGCACATTGTTGTGGGCATTCCGTTTTAAATGAATGCTAGCTAATTATCAAATCCCCCATGTGTCTGAAGGATGCAAAGGAGATCAAGTGGTGCCAAATTGCCAAGTGCTTATGTTGTTTGGATTTGTACTTACCTTGTGCTATATGCATTTGGCATTAATAAATATTCTAAATGAATGAAAAGACGGTTCTTGAAGATACATGTGTAATGAGGGTGAGCATCGACATGTAGTAGTATTGTTTTTAATTGCAGCCACATGCTGCTTTTTGAAGCTTGTAAGAAAACTTGGGGAAAAAACTGTAATATGTTGGGGAAAAAACTGTAATATGTTGTTGTTATTGAGTCCCTCCCCCCATTCCATTTTTTCAGCTGCTTTTGCTAAGCAAGTCAATCCTTCAAACAGAGCCGACACAGAACTGGTCTTAGAAGGTTTTGCAACAGGGACCAAAGGACACTGATGATGTCATCAGGCTGCTTTCTACAGTTTTCACTGTGAACATTCATCTCTCCTGCGCTAATTGGCTGTCTGCTCCAAATCCCTTCCCTCACAGTCTTTTCACTTAGTCTCACTTTACTTGCCCTTCTTGTCTCTTCCCCCAGACCTATCCTCCCTCACACCCTATTTCTTTCTGTGTCTCTCTGTGTAGCTAATCCCAACTAAACCCAACATAGAAAATTTAAAAGGAAACAAAAACAAAAAATCCACAGCACTAACTTAACATTTGCAAACTATCACTTTTATGCCCCTTTCCCCTGACCTCTTTGTGTCTTGTCTGCATAGACTGTGAGCTAATCAGAGCAGGAACTACCTACTACTGCAGGGATCTGTCAACCTTTGGCATGTGGCCCACCAGGGTAAGTCCACAGGCGGGCTGAGCCAGTTTGTTTACCTGCCGTTTCCTCAGGTTTGGCCGATTGCTGCTCCCACTGGCTGCGGTTCGCTGCTCCAGGCCAATGGGGGCTGCGGGAAGTGGCGGCCAGTACAACCCTTGGCCCGCACCACTGACTGGCTGCGTGCTAAAGGTTGCCAATCCCTGTACTACCATGTGATTGTAAAGCACCAAGCTATTCTACTACTCACACATGTCCTTTTCTACAGGCAGCCCTACCAGTGTCTGTTTTGTGAAGGGTTCACATGGGCACATGGTTGAATCACATCACAGCCTCCGCATATCCCATGTGCAAGCAGAATCCAGTTTCTCGAAATTACCCATCTCTTCACTGCAATTTGAGCTCAGCCTCTCCATGGCTTTTTCTAACTAGGTTTAAGTCAGTTTTGTTGTGAGCTAAAAGCAGTTTCCAAAGTCCTGATCTCTCTTTCACAATGTCTTGGCTGGATGTGTATTGTGCCCATGCTTTGGCTTTCTTGTTAGTATTTCATTTGACTTTTATCTTCTCGGATGTCTTAATTGATATTGATAGTTTTGTGTTCTAGCTCTTTTGGAGCATACTGTGTGCTTGGAGGTGGGGACTGAGCACTTTTTGAATACAGTTGTGATGTTTTATATTGTGGCATCTGATTAATACACTAAACGAGCTCTGAAAAGATGAGTGTGCTGCTACCCATTTATGAATAAGTGGGGATGTGCTAGAGGTCAAATGTGTAGTACTGCTACTAGAAAATCAAGATCAACTCCTTCTTTTCTCCAGGATAGGACAGGAGGCTGAATTATTTCTTCAATTTCACTTTACATAACACTTTAGTTTGAAGCGAAAGACTCAATTTCAACCAAAAAATGCATTTTAACATTCTTCCTAAGAATTTAGGGTTAAACATTCAACAGGTTACATGGATAATTGCTCACATGACTTTCATTGTTTTGTTTTCTTTTTGTGGGAGTTGCATGCCAAATCTGCATAATGTGCTGAAAATTCATTTTTTACATTTTATCTGCAAAACAATTTACCTTTTATGCCAGAAAAATTAATAATAGTTTCAAATCAAAACATTTCCTTGGTACTCTGGGGAATTTCAGTGTACAATTTCCATATTCTCTGTAGTTGGAAACACGGAATGATCAGATATGAATTTCCATCATGCAATATAGGGAAGGGCTACTAAAATGATCAGAGGAATGGAAAACCTACTCTATGAGATAAGACTTAAGGAGCTTGGCTCCTTTTTAGCCTAACAAAACAAAGTCTGAGGGGAGATAGGATGGGGCTCAATAAATGCATCAGAGGATAAATACCAGGCAGGAGTGAGGGAAACAGAATTAGGAACTCGGGGGGGCACTGGCACCTGAACCGTGGCCCTGCTTCCCGAGACCCCAGCGCCCACTCCGCCTCATCCCTCTCGTCGCTCGCCCTTAAAAAGTGGGAGGGCATAGCCCTCTGCAGCATGTGGCACAAGTCACATAGTGGTTTAAAGTAGAGTATGGTGAAGTCTTTGCAACTTGAAGTCTTTAAATCACGGTTTGTGCACTTCAGTAACTCAGCCAAAGGTTATGGGATGTATTACAGGAGTGGGTGGGCGAGGTTCTGTGTCCTGCGACATGCAGGAGGTCAGACTAGATGATCACAATGGTCCTTTCTCCCCTGAAGTCTGAGAGTCTTAATCCAAAATGACAGGTTTCAGAGTAGCAGCCATGTTAGTCTGTATTTGCAAAAAGAAAAGGAGTACTTGTGACACCTTAGAGACTAAGGTGCCACAAGAAAAGGAGTACTTAGAGACTAAGGTGCCACAAGTACTCCTTTTCTTTTTGTAAATCCAAAATGTAAATGAAATCAACCAAAAGAAGAGGGCAGCATAAATAATGTTGTTAGGCTTTCAAAAGGAAGTCATTTAATTTGTAAAAATGTAACGAGAAGGGGAAAGGACGCAATTATTTTATCCACTTAATCTATGTCCCTTTTGTTCCTAAAAGGGTAAATTTTTTGAAAACACTGCACAGGGTTTCTATTTGGTAGATGTGAGTGGGGATGGTAGTGGTTCCTGTTTCACTTTGTTGATAAAATAACTACATGCATGAGAACAATTCTGGAAGCCCCACAGAGCTGCTAATTCAGTTTCCAACTAAAAGTAATTGGATCTGTTTTCCTTTTTCTGTCATTAAGAGTTATGAGCTCTCAAGGAATGCAGTCTCGGGGCCTGAGTGGAAATACCCTTTCTTTGCACTCAGCCTGTTGTGAGTCCTTGTCATATATGTAATTACACAGGGCATCTCATTTAAGCAAGCGACAGACACGACTGGTAACCTCTCTACACACACAGCAGATATCACTTGAAAGCTTATTATGTCTACTTTAAGATGAGGTATGATGTGGATCTGTCAAGTGGTGCCTTTACTACAGAAATGGGAATAAACAATGACACTATCAATATGTTAAAATGACTTTTCAATATTTACATTAGTTTCTGTTAGTTTAATGACTCCATGTATTATTTTAAGATATAAAATTGGTGTATTTGTGACCTCAAAGCATTGCAACACCAATCTTAAAATCTAATAAGAATTTGTACAGGTATCACTGAAATTTAATAGTGCTGGTGACATCTTCATCATCTTGTTCATCACTATAATCTCTGGAGAATGTGGGGGTTACTACAGTCTTCACTGCCTTAGCATGTACACAGTTCTGTGCAGGACCATTGTTCTGATTACAGGCACAGTTGATATTGCAGCAGCCCTTACAGGCATAGGCATAATTAAGGTCTAGTAGGAGGTCTGATGCCATTGGGTCCTTGAAGAATATAGGAAGTAATTCATCACATTTTTTCCATCTATGTTGCAAATGTGATCCAATATCTGGTTTGCCTATGTGCGAAGATATCTGAGTCTTTGTTTGCTAAGATGCTCTTTTGACATGCTCTTCAAAACTGTCCTTGCATGGTGGGAGTATGGCCTCTGACTTGTCCTTTTAGATGGCTAGATTGTGGTGCAAGCAATTCAGATCTCTGTTGGTCTCCTTTTCTTTCTCATTCTGGTCATACAGCATTGCTACCAAGTTCCTTGCAGCAGAAATTGCAGCTCTCCCCCAATTTGGCAAGATCTCTGAAGCAGTAAGATCCTATTGTTTTGACAACGTTAAACACATTTTTTTCCTCAATGCTGGATAGGGATGACACCGGGTCAAATCTTTGAAATGCACGTACAGCAGGAAGTATGTTGTAGAAGTCAGGAGTGAGTGCATCACAAATTGCATGCATAGGTCTGAAGAGATATTTGTCACTTGTGCTGGAAATGGTGCCTGTTTCAATCCACATGTTGTCTGTGTGTTTCATTTTTGGAAAGTAGTGAACAGCAAGGAGTAAAACACGTATCAGGTGATCTAATTGCTATGGATCCTTTGACACCAAGAGTCCCCAAAGCAATATTGGCACATACAACATGCAGAAACATCCTTATGTCTGTTTCCTCTTGAGTATTACACAAGGCTTGGTCTTCCTCAGTACCTTTGCTACTTTACCATATGAAAAGGCTCCAGCAGGAAGGAATGTTTGTGTTAGATGTGTTCCTACACACTCAGGTACATTTTGAACCATATATTTATAGAAAAATTTTCACAGAATTGTTATCAAACATTTTAAGGATTTTGATTATAAAATTAACTTTGTCAGATTCTTTTAGCACCTGTCTCAAATACTTGGCAGCCTATTCACAGAATATGTGGAATTTGCCTCCATCTGTATGAAAGCTTTGGAATCTCTCATGTACACTGTGGTTTCTTTCCTGCATGCTCTCTGCTCATGGATTGTTTCAGTGCAGTGTTGTGATAACTTTGGAAATGTGCAATACTGTGCACTCCTCAGCTGAGAACCACATTCTCCAAATGTTTTCTGAAGGATGTTTGTTGCTAGCTGAATTATATGCCTCTTTATCTATCAACCAAAGGACAAACTCTTGCGCCAGTTGGGGCACAAAAGTAGCTGACCTCTGTAAATTACAATCATCTGGCTTTGGATAATATTCTGAGGCTTTCACTTTGGCTGTTTCAGATTGAAGAATTGAAGCAGCATTATATAAAGCCACTTGTTCATTTGAAAGTTGTTTATCAGGCTCACTCAGCAGAAGAACATCTGCATTCATAATATTATTGTGCTGCATAGAACAATGGTAGACTTGCCTTGCCCATGCTGTTTATGGAATGAAATTGCAGAACCAGTCTTTTTCTAATCTTGCCTGTAATTTGCTACTGGAATAGCTTGAAGTTTCTCTATCTGAGGGAAGTAGGGCATTATAGCTTTGTAGTAGCTTGAACAGGAGAAGAGCCTTTTTGTTGTACATAAGATCATTGTCTTCCTCTCCAGTCACCTTATGACACTTCATTTTATCAGCTAACTGTATTGTTGCAGAGTAACTAGATGGTTTTGCTTGAAGATTAAGTAGGAAAAAAGGCATGCTGAGTGATAAACTGCATCCTTAGCGTTCTGCGTAACATATCATCATCTCCTCTTTGAAATGCTGCCTCCCTAAATTGGTTGCTCTCTCATATGTTTCTGTTTTATTAAGTTTCTTGTCTTGTTTGTGTTGTTTTTTCAAGCAAGCAATACAATAAGACCAGTCAGTGGAGGACGTGCTTGCTCTGGTGACTATAGAAGTAGGTGAGCATGATGCTCTCTGATCAGATTCTGAGTAATTTTCTTCCTGAGTTCAGTACAGCTCTGACATGTACCAAATTCGACTTGCTTGTGTGTTTCTGTGTTATCCCTGTGATAGGGTATTGGTGGCACATCATCTAAACTCGTTCAGTAGCTGCCTATACAATTCATCTCTCCTGGCTCCAGCTGACAGCATCACAGAATTCTGTCCAGTACTGGTGACTTCTGATATTTGCATTCTTTTGATTTTCTTGGCAAATAACACATTTTTCAAAAAGAACGGCAGTGTTTGTGGCACCTTAGAGACTAACAAATTTATTTGAGCATAAGCTTTTGTGTGTTACAGCCCACTTCATCGGATAGATGGAATGGAACATAGTAAGAAGACAGACAGATAGATAGATAGATACACACAGAACATGAAAAGGTGGAGTAAGAGACTAATTAATTAAGATGAGCTATTATCAGCAGGAGAAAAAAACTTTTGTAGTGATAATCAAGATGGCCCATTTACACAGTTGACAAGAAGGTCTGAGGATACTTAATATGGGGAAATAGATTCAATATGAGTAATGACCCAGCCACTCCCAATCTTTGTTCAAACCCAAGTTAATGGTATCTAGTTTGCATATTAATTCAAGCTCAGCAGTTTCTCCTTGGAGTCTGTTTTTGAAGCTTTTCTGTTTTTTCAACTTTTGTAGTGAGCCTTTTGCTCTTTGATGTAAGCTTTAAGGGATTTGTATCCTCCATGTTTTCCTATTCTGTAACTTCCCTGTTGAGATAAAATTCCCAAAGTATATTGTTAACATTAGCACCATCACTACTGCCATTTTTCATTTTGTACAACTATACAGATTTGTGCTAAATTAGATCTATATGTTAGTATAAAAATTTCGGTTTTTGTTTAGTGAGCACTTCGATTGAGGCCCAATATGAAACTGTGTATTGCCATCTGTAACACTAATACTGACCTGTGTATAAATGTCACTGAATTAAAAAGATAGTTTCTAGAATATTTCAAAGACTAGTACTTCATGTATAGGCAATTACAAATTTAAACCTTCTACCAGGCTGACTAAATGCTACATTGTGTGTGCAAAAGCTTACAAATGGAGAAGCATTAAGGAACAATCAGTTGCACATATACAAAATGGGAAATGACTGCCAAGGAAAGAGTACTGCGGAAAGGGATCTGGGAGTCATGGTGAACCACAAGCTAAATATGAGTCTACAGTGTAACACTGTTGCAAAAAAAAAAAAAAAAAAAAAAAAAAAAAAGTGCATCATTCTGGGATGTATTAGCAGGAGTATTGTAAGCAAAACACAAGAAGTAATTCTTCTGCTCTACTCTGCGCTGATTAGGCCTCAACTGGAGTATTGTGTCCAATTCTGGCTCCACATTTCAGGAAAGATGTGGACAACTTGGAGAAAGTCCAGAGAAGAGCAGCAAAAATTAAGTCTAGAAAACATGACCTATGAGGGAAGATTGAAAAAATTGGGTTTGTTTAGTCTGGAAAAGAGAAGACTGAGAGGGGACATAACAGTTTTCAAGTACATAAAAGGTTGTTACAAGGAGAAGGGAGAAATAATTTTCTTAACCTCTGAGGACAGGACAAGAAGCAATGGGCTTAAATTGCAGCAAGGGAGGTTTAGGTTGGACATTAGGAAAAACTTCCTGTCAGGGTAGTTAAGCACTGGAATAAATTGCCTAGGGAGTTCGTGGACTCTCCATCAGTGGAGATTTTTAAGAGCAGGTCAGATAAACACCTGTCAGGGATGATTCTAGATAATACTTAGTCCTACCATGAGTGCAGAGGACTGGTCTAGATGACCTTTTGCTATGATTCTCTGAATTCATGTACATTTATATCTATCCACTATACAGTACAAACTGGGTACGCAATCTACTACTACTGTTGCACAACCTTCAGTGAGAGACTGGTCAGCAAACTTCAACTGAAAATATAGACAGTTATTATAATTAACAGATATATGTGATGTGAAAATACTCATATTTGTATATTGCAAAATGTTGATATGCACCATTTTTGCCATATGCTAAACAACTTAATCATTTCTGAAAAAAAAAAAATACTTGACCAAGCCCATGCAAATCTTTTAATACATTGTTGTTTGGTAGCTTTAACTAATAAATGCCTCATTAATGGGGTTGAAATTAATGGAAACAATAAAAACTGTAATAAAAACAATAAAAAAATGCATCCGATGAAGTGAGCTGTAGCTCACGAAAGCTTATGCTCTAATAAATTTGTTAGTCTCTAAGGTGCCACAAGTACTCCTTTTCTTTTTGTGAATACAGACTAACACGGCTGCTACTCTGAAACCAATAAAAACTGTAGTTATAGTCATGTTGCAGTGTTTCTGGAACTGTTCGAAAATGACACTTTTTCATATTAAGAAAAGGAGGACTTGTGGCACCTTAGAGAGTAACAAATACATCTGAGCATAAGCTTTCGTGAGCTACAGCTCACTTCATCAGATGCATTCAGTGGAAAATACAGTGGGGAGATTTATATACACAGAGAACATGAAACAATGGGTGTTACCATACACACTGTAAGGAGAGTGACCAGGTAAGGTGAGCTATTACCAGCAGGAGAGCGGGATGTGGGGGGAACCTTTTGTAGTGATAATCAAGGTGGGCCATTTCCAGCAGTTGACAAGAATGTGTGTCGTCGTCGCCCTCCCCCCCCCCCCCGGCTATTCCTCAGACATTCTTTTCAACTGCTGGAAATGGCCCACCTTGATTATCACTACAAAAGGTTCTCCCTCCTCAACCCCCCTGCTTTCCTGCTGGTAATAGCTCGCCTTACCTGATCGCTCTCCTTACAGTGTGTATGGTAACACCCATTGTTTCATGTTCTCTGTGTATATAAATCTCCCCACTGTATTTTCCACTGAATGCATCCGATGAAGTGAGCTGTAGCTCGCGAAACCTTATGTTCAAATAAATTTGTTAGTCTAAGGTGCCACAAGTCCTCCTTTTCTTTTTGCGGATACAGACTAACACGGCTGCTACTCTGAAACTTTTTCATATTGGATACCATTGTTCGCCTTGCCTACAGATTTATGGCACCATTTGACAGCTCCTAATCATACCTTATTTAAACGTACATAAAATAAGCTTCCAATTGAGCTATGATGTGAGTGTGTGTAGAATGCGTACATTAAACTCCACATACATGACCCTTTTGGAGAATTGCCACATGCCTACTTGTCATACAGTGCTTTCAAGATGATATGCAGCCAAGTTGGTTGTCACCCCTCCAGGCCTTCAGACAATTTTCACACATCCTTAGGAAGGTTGCATGAGAGAGTTTGACAATGTGTCAGTGGAACCAGCTGTGGCTCTAATAGGATTTTAAGCTGGATTAAAACTATTTTGAAGTTGCATATAACTATGCTTTACATATTCAGTCTATGGTAGTTTGGGTCTACAGCTATAATGACTACAGGAAGTGTGCAGGAATTTGCATTGTATTTTACATCAATAATATACTGTCCGCTTTTCTTGAGTCCAGTAACTAAAAATATAAAGGCAGATCATAGAATCACAGACATGTAAGATTTAGAGGGACCTTGATAGGTCATCTAGCCCAGTACCTTACACTGAGGCAGGGCTAAGTATTATCTAGAATAGTGCTACTCAAAGTGGTGGTCCATGGACCGGTGCTGGTCCGCGAGCCATCGACTGCCGGTCTGCGCGCACATTAGAAAAAAAAATTACCTGTCCCCCAAATCAGATAGCTTGAGAAGCACTGATCTAGAACATCCCTGACAGGTGTTTGTCTAACCTGTTTTTAGAAATCTCCAATGACTGAGATTCCACAATCTCGGTAGGTAATTTGTTTCTTCTGAGCTCTCCATTCCAGTTGCAGTTGCTGGTTTATATGGAAAATCTGACTCCTGCTGTTTCTCCACTTAACACTGTGATTATGCTGCAGTTAGCATCAGAAAAAATTCTGCCAAAATGTAAAAGGCAGATGGGTGCACCTGTAGACAGGAAAACATGTCGGGTCTGACCTGATTTTTCTGTGGATTTTAGCTTGCTTTCTAATAAATAGTGAAATCTACTGTTCCCTGAGGATTGACTGTTGTTTTTTTACTGTGCATTGTGTCTTCCAAATGCCTGTTACAATTCATCTTGAGCTGCATCAAAGATATGTGGGGGTTGCACCTCACACATCCTTAATCCATCATGAGTCTTTCTCCATATGGTCTTGAAAGCACATTGTCGTGATATGAAAATAGTGGAGGCACATGGAATAAAAACACAGATGTTGGAAGGGAGATAAAATCTCATGCCAGTCTGCACCTGCAAGGCAAGGGGAGGGATGAAGTAGTGTGGCAAATTGTCCCACATCTGTCTACTCTGGGGTTTCTTGTACCTTCCTCTAAAGCATCTGTTACTGGGCACAAGATGAGTCTGATCCATGGTAATTCCTATGTTGATGTTAGATAAAGAAACCAAACAGACAACTTTTTATTTTTTTTATTTAATAATTTATTTAATTTTTGTCTGGATACATTCTCATATAGGAAAGCTGGAAAAGTCATGGCTAGAATAGTCTATTGAAAGTGCTTCGAAGGGAGCAGAGGAAAATTAGGTGAGTTGTGCTAAATTCAGGTGCCTCATTTTAGTTTTCTCTGTGGATTAAATACACAATTAGGTAAGGCCTTTGTAACAATCTGTATTCCTATGCTCACCCTTTTTACAAAACTATAATGGATTTTGTACAAGTATGCCTTGTGAGGTATCATTTGAAAACTCATAATCTGCTGATCATTATTGTCCCGGTAAAATGTGTGGCAACATTGTGTGTAAAGTTATAAGATTTTACTGTATAATATTACTGAGACATCCAAAGTTTTGAAAAACAAGCACAAACCAGTCCCTCGAAGACAAAAGCCAAATTAATGCATCAGCCAGGTGTCAACAAAATCAAATGGGCTCTCACCTGTTTAAATGGCCATTCTTTGGCAGGAAAAAGGGTGTGGGCAAGAACTTTACATCTTGGCAAAGAAGCTGCTGGAAGTTCCTGTCTCCCCAGACGTTCTGTCTCTTGAATCCTGGAGATGATTATCAAAGAAGAAGAAAAGGATGAAAATGAGGAACAGAGGCCCAAAATCATCTTTCCCTTCATCTCTACTCACGACATCAACAACTCTTGAAGGACAAAGGAAGCATCATTAGACTGGGGAGAGATCCCTGGCTGAAAAGTTTCTAGCCAGTAAGACTGCTAGAGCATGTGGCAAGAGAAACTATTTCTTTGAATTCACTTAGCTTGTTAAATTAGGTAGTAGTTTGCATTTTATCTCTTATTTCTTTGTAACCAATTCTGGCTAAGGCTCATTACTTGTAATCACTTAAAAATCAATTTTTCTTTAGTTAATACATTTGTTTTATTGTTTTATCTAAACTAGTGTGTGTTTGGATTAAGAATTTGGCAAACTTCATTTTAGACAACAAGGTTTGTGCTTTTCATTTTCTATTAGTGAAATGACAGACTTTATATGAGCTTGTATTGTCCAGGAGGGTGCTGGGCAGTACAAGATGCACATTTCTGAGGGAAGATCTGGGACTGAGAGTCTGCTGGTGTTACCCTGCAATGTAATTCACTGATTATAGCACTCATAAAATATAGCTGAGAATAATTTCCATGCTGGAGGCTATATGTGAGCAGACCAGCTGTGGTTGCTCTCACAGCAAAGCAATGTAAGAGGCACCCAAGGTTGGTGAATTGAGGGAGCACAGCTGTCCATTGGTCCAGATTGTACTCTGGGGAATGTCACAGCCTTAAAACACTGACCTGGAAATTCAGTCACTTCCTCAGCTTGTTAGTTGTTAAATTTGTTAGTCTCTAAGGTGCCACAAGTACTCCTTTTCTTTTTCCTCAGCTTGCTTTCTTAGTAGTCTGAGCCCAGCTTAGTGTAGAGTTGACGCTTGAAACTCAGAACCTGGCTATACACAGTAGATCAAAGCTAGCTCGGGTTGGCAGACATGAGCTGCTCTAATCTCACTTCCTGATTGCTGTATAGACATACCCATCACTTAAGTGCTTTTGAAAATTGTACTCTTAAATTCCTAAGTGACCGAAAATGACAGTGCTAGACTAGAAATATTAGGCTGATAAGACCATTTTATCTTTAAATTCTCTAGACTGTACAAATTTAAACTTGGAAGCTTTGTAATTGAACTATTATGTATATGCCGTGCATAGCACAAAGGAGGGGCTTGATCCCAGATGGGGCCTCTCGAAGCTATTGTAATATGAAAAATAATAAAATAGGGATAAATAATGCTGAAAAATTGACTGAAGTAATCATACTTGGAGTAAAACTGGAAATAAGCCACGATCTAAACAAATAAAAATTAAAAATTGAGTAGTAGCTATAATTCTCTGTGCCTTACGTGCCTTGTGGGCTCAAGAAAGAAAAAACAGTATGGTTGAAAACGGAGGATTGGATCTCTGAGGAAACCTAAAAAAGGATGCATTACTTTCATTTATGATAGCAAAATCAACTGAAGAAATATAATGGACAGGAAAGAAGAGATTTTATGTCACTACAGGTACAGTCAGAGCAGCAAAAGGCAAGCAGAGTAAATGTGATAAGTTACAGAACAAGTAGTTTAATATGAATTTATTGGGGAAAAATACAGTTTTGTTAGGCAGTGTAAATATAAATGAAATATTGGCTATGGGGTGCTGGGAAAAGGAAAGTTGTACTTCATTTTTAAAAGAATCAATGAAAATTGCTGTTGAAAGGGCAGTTAGGGTTTATTCATAGTATGTCTATATGTCTCATCAGACTGGGATATACTGGGCCTGACTGTTGTCCTCTGTCGCAGGAGTAATTATTGACTTGACTGAAGCTACTCCTGCTTTATGCCAGGGTAATGAGAGCCAAATCAAGCCTCTGCTTTTTACACCAAATATGCAAATCCTTATTTTTTGCTTTGGTATCTTTTTCTGGAGGAAAAATAAAACAGATGCATTAAAGCAAAGTCAACAGAAAACAGTTTTACAGAAGAATCTGCGTTATAATTTACTTTAAACAACATTTCTTTTAAGGATAGTATGTAGGTGGCTCTGTTTAGTATCTTGAGCTGCTGAAGAGAAACACTCACATCTGAAGAGACTCTTCAGAATGATTTTACAACGTCATACTAATTATCTAACTTCTGCAGCTTTCAGTATAAAACAAGCTATACTGTGATAATAAAGTTAGAGTAAACTCATTGCTTTAACAAAATGAATACTTATGCTCCTATCCTTTATTAAATAGAAATTTACCCACATTAGACATTATTCCCTCCCTATTGTGAAAAATGTTAGTATTTAACAGGGCTGAAATCAATAGGGCTGTATGGAAATGAAATAAGATTCTGTAGGAATTACTCTATAGAAAGTGTGTCACTCTTTGTTTTTATCAGTTTTATTAATCCTGCTATAGAATTCTATAGCAATTATATAATTCTTTATAAAATTCTATAGGGTGCTTTTTGAAAAATAATTACAGAAATGTCAATATTTTATCTCATCCTATAGGACTTTTGCATACACTCCTGAACACTGGGTAAATTGAAGAGTCTGATCTAAAATCTATGTCTCTTGCCCATCTCCAGGATTAAACTATATAAGCAAAGGAACATCAGAATTTTCTCTGCTGTTTTAAATAAGAATTGGAAGGCAACACACCCAAGACTCTCAGTAAGAAAGGAAGGATGTAGCAGATTGGTGAAGAGAGAAAGGGAAAAAGGGAAGAAAATAATTCAAACCAGAGACAGAAGGAAGGGGAAAGGTGAAAAAATGTAATGAGGATAAAAAGGCGGTGCAAAAAGGGGACATGGCAGCTCAAGCAGAGTAAAGAATGAAGAAATCAAATAGATAAAAGGACATACAGTTTGATTTTAATTTGTTTTATTTTGCTCTCCTGTTGTAAAATCAGAACTCGTTTGGTTTATTTAATTTTAATTTTTTTAAGCATATCAGTGTACAAACTGGTGCAACCTTTTGGCTTCTGGAAAGGAGCGGATGACCTTAGTTCAGCATAGTTTTGGGACCCCTCTTTACTCCTTTTGGGGGCACCTTAGGTGTAGCTGAGGCAGCTCCACCTTAGGAGCATTGCATTTCATTTCCAAAGTTCACATTATGCCTAGCTCGAACCCAACAGGAAGATTGCCAGTGTGAAAATGTGTAAATGTCAGAACGGTTTTAAAGAGCCACAGTATCCGAAAGGGAATAAATGTCATCAAAATTCAGTCGCTCAGTGTCTCTTTGTCTTAGAAAGCAGTAGTCTGGGCTCAATGCTGCCATGCTTACTTACACTGCGTGGTAGTTGAGCAGGCACAGAGTGAGGGACTCCACAACAGTGGGTTTAATCTAGTCCCCTTTTTCTATAAGATAAGGTGGGGATGCATGGGCTGATTTCTAATATTTTGCACTCTCTTTGTAGTTGCGTTCCCTGCTATACCTCCTCCACCCCGCTCTGGTCTCCTGACCTATCGTGTAAGGTGCACTCATTTTATATGCCTAATGGACACAGGTTACTCTTCTTCCCCACTTCTCATAAATTTTGATACATGGTATTGTATCATGTAACAATTGCTAAATATACAGGGGGTGACATTTTCAGAGGCGCTCAGTGTTGACCTAATTCTGGTCTCTTTGAAGTCAATGATAAAGTTCCCATTGCCTAAATCTGGGAGCAGAACGAGGCTCTTTTAGGTAAGTTTGAGCCCATATATATATTTTAAGGTCGGTAGGGACCATTGTCACTAGCTAGTCTGATCTGCTGCATGACATAGAGTTTTGCCCAGTATATTCTTGCATCAATCTCAGTTAGCTGCCCTCCTCACTTAATCAAAATTCCTTTTTAAATCAGTGGGACTGTTGCTCCACCATGCTCTTTTGAATCAGGCTTTCAATCCTTGTCTACAAAGAAAAGTTGTATTATTTATATTGATGTATTATATACATATGGTTATATCAGTATTGTAGCCCGATCTATAGATTATGTATTACTTATATTGATTACTTAAGAATTCACAATAATCACACTGAGGTTTGACAGATTTTTGTCCCAAGATCAGGCCCAGTGTTGTTAAAACTACTGTTCAGTTGGGAATCCTACACAATTGCAACTCACACTTTAAGAACCCTTCTGTATTTACAGTAGTTTAATACATTTAGCAAAGTTACAAACACTCTAACCCAGCAAGATATTTAGAGATAATACAGCATGTACATCTGAACATCCATCTACAAAGTTCATAGGCCTCAAGCCTTATACTAACTGCTGAAGCCAGTGTCTGACAGGATCCAGGCTAAAGCTCTCAATGCCCCATGGGCTACAGTATAACTGTTCTGTGTGGGGACACTTACTAGAATAAGTGTCCACATGAGGTGGGGGACGGGATTATACTGGTATAAATAGTCTGTTTTAAATTCACGCTTTAGGTTATGCTGAAAAACGTTTCTGTTTAGGCAAGGGATTATCGTCATATAAAGAGACATACTAAATGTTCATTAGGTTTCATGGGTATATTCTTTCAGTAATGAATGCCTCCTAATATAACAAAAGCCTAACATTTGAAAACAACATTCAGGCTCAATAGAAAGCAAAAGGTCTTGCTGTTGACATTGTCTATGACTTTGCTAATGCAGGGAGTTTAAATTTTAATAAAAGAAAATTAAACATAATTAGGAAATCCATCCCATTTTGATGTCTGCTTTGTGTTACTTAGTACATAAATATTTTAATAATTTGCTTTATTCCAACTTTTGCCATACATATCATCCCCAGTGTTGTGACATTGTTCTTCTGATTTCCTGTTCTCTTGGAACTCGTTGGAATTTAGTTCTACAAATTATGTTAAATTCGCATTCTCTCTTTTGATAGCTGCATTGAAATGATCACTACGTGCACAGTTGTGGATTTCTAATTAGCTGCGTGCAGAGAGGTATAATCTCTATTTGCAAAGGCAGGGCAAGTGCTATAAGGTATTTTAATACCAGGGCAGGTCAATCACATTATAATTAGCTCTAATTAGCACTCACAGAAGCTGTAACTTTTTAAAAAAAACTTTCAGCCAGGTGGCACTCGGGTGAAAAATTGTTTGCTGCCTGCAAAACAATTAAAAATAATTAATTTCAATTCTGATTCTGAGGCATATGACTAAAAGGCAAGCACATTAGCTTGCAGAGGAAATGTGTTTTGCAAAGTAAAATTTAATACACAGAGCAGAATGTTCTCTAAAAGTGGTGATCAGTAAACGAATTACATTGTAATTGTAATTTTTGTCAAATTTAGTCCTGAGCTTTTGTTTAATGTTTAAATTGCAATTCTGCTTTAAAGTGACTGTGAAACTGGCATTATGAGATTCCAGGTCAAATTTGCTCACTTTGCTATAAAGTATATCCATCCATTTTATAACTGCCAGCCCAGCAAACTTTTTGTCTGGCTATTGGACAGATGTGTATTCTCCGTCAACTGGGGTAAATGGACATAGCTCCTTTGACTTCCATGGAACTATTCCAGTTTACATGACGTAAGGATCTGACCCATATTCTGAATGATTAGTATTTACCTTTTCAGCTAAGACTTGTTTCATTCTTGCTATTTGCACCTCCTTCCATTCATCCAAGGTCATTAGAAAACAAAGAGTTATAGGGCAGGACATTTGCGCTTAAATCATTTGTTTTCCTTTCATCTTTCTCCTCCTTTTTTTATGTGTAGATATTTGTTTCTTTCCAAAATCTGGCAGTTCTGTGAGAGATTACAGATTGCACATTAACACAGCCAGGCATATTCCAGTCTTTGCTGTCTGATCCTCATTCATATAGTACACAAAATTCCATATGGTAAAAGTTAAGAGACCATATTGCATGATTAAGTACAATAAGGCTACCTATCTAGAAAGAGACCATTTGAAAAGTTGATTTTTTTTAAAAAATAATTGATGGAAACATTAAATAATTTGGGGATGGTGCTGCACTAGAATTATAGTGCTCTGGAAAAAGAAAAGGAGTACCGGTGGCACCTTAGAGACTAACAAATTTATTAGAGCATAAGCTTTCGTGAGCTACAGCTCACTTCATCGGATGCATTTGGTGGAAAAAACAGAGGAGAGATTTATATACACACACACACAGAGAACATGAAACAATGGGTTTATCATACACACTGTAAGGAGAGTGATCACTTAAGATAAGCCATCACCAGCAGCAGGGGGGGGAAAGGAGGAAAACCTTTCATGGTGACAAGCAAGGTAGGCTAATTCCAGCAGTTAACAAGAATATCAGAGGAACAGTGGGGGGTGGGGTGGGAGGGAGAAATACCAGGGGGAAATAGTTTTACTTTGTGTAATGACTCATCCATTCCCAGTCTCTATTCAAGCCTAAGTTAATTGTATCCAGTTTGCAAATTAATTCCAATTCTGCAGTCTCTCGTTGGAGTCTGTTTTTGAAGCTTTTTTGTTGAAGTATAGCCACTCTAAGATCTGTGATCGAGTGACCAGAGAGATTGAAGTGTTCTCCAACTGGTTTTTGAATGTTATAATTCTTGACGTCTGATTTATGTCCATTCATTCTTTTACGTAGAGACTGTCCAGTTTGGCCAATGTACATGGCAGAGGGGCATTGCTGGCACATATCACATTGGTAGATGCGCAGGTGAACGAGCCTCTGATAGTGTGGCTGATGTGATTAGGCCCTATGATGGTATCCCCTGAATAGATATGTGGACAGAGTTGGCAATGGGCTTTGTTGCAAGGATAGGTTCCTGGGTTAGTGGTTCTGTTGTGTGGTGTGTGGTTGCTGGTGAGTATTTGCTTCAGATTGGGGGTCTGTCTGTAAGCAAGGACTGGTCTGTCTCCCAAGATGTGTGAGAGTGATGGCTCGTCCTTCAGGATAGGTTGTAGATCCTTGATGATGCGTTGGAGAGGTTTTAGTTGGGGGCTGAAGGTGATGGCTAGTGGCGTTCTGTTGTTTTCTTTGTTGGGCCTGTCCTGTAGTAGGTGACTTCTGGGTACTCTTCTGGCTCTGTCAATCTGTTTCTTCACTTCAGCAGGTGGGTATTGTAGTTGTAGGAATGCATGATAGAGATCTTGTAGGTGTTTGTCTCTGTCTGAGGGGTTGGAGAAAATGCGGTTATATCGTAGCGCTTGGCTGTAGACAATGGATCGAGTGGTATGATCTGGATGAAAGCTAGAGGCATGTAGGTAGGAATAGCGGTCAGTAGGTTTCCGATATAGGGTGGTGTTTATGTGACCATCGCTTATTAGCACCGTAGTGTCCAGGAAGTGGATCTCTTGTGTGGACTGGTCCAGGCTGAGGTTGATGGTGGGATGGAAATTGTTGAAATCATGGTGGAATTCCTCAAGAGCTTCTTTTCCATGGGTCCAGATGATGAAGATGTCATCAATGTAGCGCAAGTAGAGTAGGGGCATTAGGGGACGAGAGCTGAGGAAGCGTTGTTCTAAGTCAGCCATAAAAATGTTGGCATACTGTGGGGCCATGCGGGTACCCATCGCAGTGCCGCTGATTTGAAGGTATACATTGTCACCAAATGTGAAATAGTTATGGGTCAGGACAAAGTCACAAAGTTCAGCCACCAGGTTAGCCGTGACAGTATCGGGGATACTGTTCCTGACGGCTCGTAGTCCATCTTTGTGTGGAATGTTGGTGTAGAGGGCTTCTACATCCATAGTGGCTAGGATGGTGTTTTTAGGAAGATCACTAATGGACTGTAGTTTCCTCAGGAAATCGGTGGTGTCTCGAAGATAGCTGGGAGTGCTGGTAACGAAGGGCCTGAGGAGGGAGTCTACATAGCCAGACAATCCTGCTGTCAGGGTGCCAATGCCTGAGATGATGGGGCGTCCAGGATTTCCAGGTTTATGGATCTTGGGTAGCAGATAGAATACCCCAGGTCTATGTCTACACTACCCACCGGATCGGCAGCGATCGATCGATACAGCAGGGATCAATTTATCTCGTCTAATCTAGACGCGATAAATCGACCCCCGAGCGCTCTCCCCTCGACTCCTGTACTCCACCGCCATGAGAGGCGCAGGTGGAGTCAACAGGGGAGCGGCAGCAAAGTCGACTCACCGCGGTGAAGACACTACAGTAAGTTGATCTAAGTACGTCAACTTCAGCTATGTTATTCACGTAGCTGAAGTTGTGTAACTTAGATCGATCCCCACCACCACCACCACCACCACCCCAGTGTAGACCAGGGCTTAAGAATAAACATCTATTAATAACTGACAAAAAAAATTACATTTAAAATATGTAAAACCACAAAAACAATGGAAATTGACTTGTAAGGCTTATCCCTCCCTGAAGTTTAGAGGAGCAGTTCTAAAATACTGTTTTTTATAAATCTGTGGTCATCTAGGACTTCACAGGTGTTACTATTCTGCACACCTGGGAAACTTTTCAGAGACAGTGAAGATAGAACTTGCACCCTCCTGCAACAAAAGCACAAATCCTGATCACTTGAGAATCTGTTAGCTTGTAATAATCTAGGGCTTCTGACACATGGGTGAGCAATTCTGATTCCATCCCACACACACACACGTGCCAACACATATATATTAATACATTTTCTATTCTCTTACTCTCTTTGCAAGCGTGTGTACCCCTGGTATTCAGAATTCATCAAAAGCTAAGGAAGAAATATTGTGTGGGCCACTAGTTAAAGTACTGACTCCATATCATGGTCACTGCAGTGTAAAGTAGGATACCACACCACATATTTGAAGCAGTGGATATATACAGTTTCCTGCCTGTGACTGTTTGGGAGCTGTGGAAGGTGATGGGGTAGGGAAATACTGGTGTTTTTCTATATAAGTTTTCCCAGGTAAAATGGCCAATCCCTCCTGGTTGAGGCATAACTAACTACACCCAGCAGCCGTGTTAGTCTGTATTCGCAAAAAGAAAAAGAGTACTTGTGGCACCTTAGAGACTAAAAAATTTATTTGAGCATAAGCTTTCGTGAGCTACAGCTCACTTCATCGGATGCATTCAGTTGCTGTAGCTCACGAAAGCTTATGCTCAAATAAATGTGTTAGTCTCTAAGGTGCCACAAGTACTCCTTTTCTTCTGACTACACCCAGATACCAGTATTTGCAAGAATATTATACCTGCCAGTATGAAGCCCACCTCTTGTGCTATCAGACAGACTGTGTGTATTACATTCATATTTTTTTTTCATTTTTTTTAAACACAAATTAGAACTGTCATTTGCTTGGATCTTCAATAAATATCCATCGTTTGTACAAGAGGACAGTCGCCGATTTGTGTCTCAAGAGACTGGGCATCTCTACATAGCTAAAGTGGAGCCATCAGATGTAGGAAATTACACCTGTGTTGGGACCAGCACTGTAACAAACACCAGAGTTCTCAGTTCACCAACCCCTCTAGTGCTGCGCACAGATGGTATGACTTCAATCTGAAACTGTATATTGGTTAAAACTGCTATCTACATACACATAGTACCTGGACTTTTTATCATATGTATAATAATCTTCCATGCATATCAAAAATAGTAGTTTCTAATCAAAAGAATCGTGCTGACTGTGAACTACTCTACTGTACACTTAAATTATTTGTCTCATGGGAAGAAAAGCCTGAGGCCCATGCATTTTTTTAAAAACAGTATGCCTTTGATCAGAAGAGATGGATATTTTGAACCTAACTTGCTGTAATGCTAAAGAAAAAGGCAGAGCTATACAAATAAAAACTACTGATCTTTTGTCCTTCTCATAATTTACAGGTGTTATGGGTGAATATGAACCCAAAATAGAAGTTCAGTTTCCTGAGACACTTCCTGCAGCTAAAGGTTCAACAGTGAAACTGGAATGTTTTGCCCTAGGAAAGTAAGTTCTTATACACTTTATTAAAATTAAAAACATGTATTTAGGCAACATAGCAATTTAAATATGACTTCAAGTTACCTTGAATAAAATCAATATGATGTTGTATTGAATTTATTCAAACCATCCATGGCATGCCAACACACACACACACACACACACACACACAGAATTCTCATTGTACTGTTAACTGATGCTGTCAGAATACTTCTTTTCTTTGACATCGTAAATATCCATAAAAATAGTTTCTTAGCACGTCATCATAGTTCTTTCCTCTTATCCAAACTTGATCCCTTCTGCTCTTCACAAATGGTTTGAGAACCAGTCTTAATTTATGCAAATGTATTTGCCAATTATTCTGTGAGTAATTTGATGAGAGCTTTGCCAAGTATTCGTTAATTAGGATGTGAGATTGGCAACCTAAATCACATAATATTGCTTGTGCTTATTGAATAGGAGACTGAAACTTTTAAAATCAGAGAATTAATTAATAGCAATTGAAGAATGCATATTTCAAAAGCGCTGAGCCTTGTCCTATCTCTCTTCCCATGGAAGTCAATCATAAAACTGCCTTTGACTTCACTGGGAAACCAACACTACGATTTTTTGAAAATCCTATTCTAAAGTATTTCTGGAATGAAACTACTGGGATTTGTAGAAAGTTTTAAAACACTGAACAGTCATCCAAATTGTTGTGAATAATGGACAATCTGCCAACACAACTAATAATGAACCAAACACAATGCACATATTTGCAAATCAGTTTCTTCAGTATTCCATCATCTCTAATATATGTTGTATATTGGATAAAAATTGACTACAAACGTTTTTTCTTTAGTCAGTTTTGAGGTTATTTTAATTTCATATTATGTATATAATGTTGCCAAATGAGTGTGTATAAGCAAACTTTTTAAAAGTAACTAATCCCATAACTTTCTTTTTAGCCCGGTGCCTCAGATAAACTGGAGAAGAACTGATGGACTGCCATTTCCAAGTAAAGTAAAGTTGAGGAAATCCAGTGGCATGATTGAAATTCCAAATTTCCAGCAGGAGGATGCAGGCCTCTATGAGTGCATTACTGAAAACTCAAGAGGGAAAAACATTGCAAGAGGACGTCTCACCTATTATGGTAGGAAGCTTTCCTCATTACAAAATAAGAGTGCAATTTACGTAGGACAGACTATGGATACATAATTTAATACAGTACCATAGAATTCCTGCAGTTAAAAATCAGATGCCATCTAATTGCTACTTGAGAAGGAGAGAATCTCCACATCCAGTTCTGAAGTTTTTTGTTTAAACAGGCTTTATTCCAAGAGAAACAGTCTTTAAAGCTTCAAAAATAGGAAATGAGGGGCTTTCTCCTGCTAAGAACAGTCCATGTTCAGGAGCGCTCCTGGAAGTGGTATGGGAAGAACTACATTTAATGAATTGGTTGTTGCAACAGAATAGTTAGTTACCTAAAACTCTCATTTTTTTTTTTTATAATGTCATTGATGCATAGGTAAAAGCTTTCCAATGGCCATAATTGTTTTGCATACTACATGTGGAAGCCATACTTCCATTTAAATAAATAAGCAGATTTTTGAGGATCCTTTTGGGATTATCAAATCATATTTACAGGAAAATTAAATTCCATCTTGGTTTAGTAAAAATTATTCTCCAATACTCTCAAATCCTTTGTTTCAAAAGGACCAATGAGACTTTAAAATGAATAAATAAATTAGGGAATGTAATCTAACTTAGAAGATGAAGAAACGTGGAATTTAATAGCTGGAGAACAGCTACAGTCTCTTGTGCATTTAAAACTATACAGCCAATTGAAATCAACAATGCATATTGGTATTTTCTTAATGGTAAAGTGATTTACAAGCAAACTGGCAATTGACAATTTTTGTAAAAGTCAAATCTCGGCAAATGTAATTTTCCTTAGGAGTAGCAATTAAACAAATTGTTTCACTGTATGCTTTGAAATGTTTACTTCATGTAAGATTATTTTAACAAAGATACAAAAGTTGTATATACAAGGACAGAATGTAGACTCAAAGAAGATTACAGAAATATTCTTTTCAGATGTTTATTCTTTGATACAGTACACAAAACGCTACAGCATAGATTTCCTGAATTTTGATTCAATTTATATAAAGGTGATTTTACAAATAAGTGGAAAGGCAATTTTCCCCCATCTTCAATTAAATGAAAAAGGATAGACTGTTTTTCCAGGTACAGGTTGCAGTTATGAATCCTACAATAAACATTATATATATAAAATACCGTACAAAAAGGCTAGGATTAATCATCTGCCAGCACCACATCTGAGACTTGGCTCTGTGCACTGCTTTTCATAGAATGACTTTCATTAGCAACTTGCAAAGTCTTAAGTAAGTGACAGTACATCCATCGAGTTTGTCACTTGGTTACAGCAGTTTTACAACAGTGTTATAAACGCATTGATTTATGAGCCGCCACACCACAAACCTGGTGTAACACACTGGTTCAAAACAACTGATAGATTGGTTACTTGGCATAATTTAACCTACAGGACGCTGTTTCCTATGTTGCACTGGGGCTCCTAGAGGACACCATGCCTGAATCAAAGAAAGTTTCTGCACAATGGATGGCAGGACTGGGTTGGGACTACTGAGAACAGAGTCCTGACCTGCCTCTGACCTTAGAACTGTAAAAGGATGAAAATGCTCACTGCAAACTCTGTATCCACATGGGAATTTGAACTCTCTCAGAGTTAGTATTCAGCTACAGTGTTGGGAATAGGTTCATCCCTATTATTGATGGTTAAGACAAAAACAACCACTATACATATTATAATGGTACAAAAGTTGTACAAGTTGATACATTTGTTCTGCTTAGTGAAATCCATACCACAGAATCAGAGTCTTACCAGGTCTTTCTACTTTGATATCACAGCTCAGAAATCTTTCTGGTAAAGAAATGTAAGCTTAAAGTATATGAAGATTAATCATCCAGTAAACTCCTGTGTCAGTTATTTGGAGTTCCTGAAGAAGTTAGTCTGAGAAGCACAGGGTGAGAAATTTAGTTAAAACTAATGCAATATATTAAGGATTCAGAAAAGATCAACCATCTGCTAGAAAGCACCACCTCTGATAAGATGCATTATAATGCATGGTGGTGATACTAGTGAGGGTTGGCTGGTGTTTAAAGGTTTTATGAGTCTGAGATGCTTCTGTTACTCGTATGTGGTGAAATGTGCACATAACGAATGAAGAATCTAATATGATTCACCGGGGGGGGGGGTATATCCTCCTCTCACACAGTTACCACACTAACCTGCCCTCTTTTCTCATCAAAAAGTTTGATGTTTTTACTAATTATGGCCCTCATTCCACAAAGCACTTAGTCTCGTGTTTGACTTTAAGCATATGCTTAATTGTTATTGACAAATCAGATTTAGGGACATGCTTGAAGTTAATCACGTACTTAAGTACTTTGCTGAATAAGGTTGGACTGGGGCTTAAAGTTAAGTATATTCTAAGTGTTTTTCTGAGTCTGGGCCTGTTTTATGTATAAATACTATATTGGAGGGGTGAGCGTATTTCTTTGTGCTTATTAAAAATGCCATGCACACCAGTGGCACTGTATAAATAATGGAGCAGGTGGTGGTATTCTAATTCAGCACCGGGTTCTTAAACACTACTTTCAACACTTTTCTGAAGTTGCTAATTAAAATAGATATCTAAAACAAATATTCTTGACTCTTTCATAATGTCATTAAGATCATATTAATCCTCTTAATTATTTCTTTCCTGAAGGAGTTTATTAGGGGATGATCCAACATCAAGTTAACAACTTATTTTTCTTTCCATAGTTCTAACATGTTTAATACCTGATTTCTCCACACTACAGTCCTTGTCTTTTAAAAATTGAAAACTTAGGTCAGATATTGCTCTAGTTTATTATATCATCATGACATAGATAGATTCCCCACACCTTCAGTATTGTGCTCCGTTACGATCACCCTCATCCCATAAAACATCAGTAAAGATGGTTGGAGGCATGGAGACGCTTCCAAATGAGGAGAGGTGAAAAAGATTACTTTTATGTAGATTAGAGATAAATAAAAGGTGACAAGATAAAAGTACCTAAAATAAGTATAGATGTCTGTGAATTCCTCTTTATCCTATCTCGTCATGCAAAAAAAGTCACAAAATAAAATTAGTGCCAACACGTTTTAAAATGATCAAAGGAAATGCATTTTTAAACACAAAATGAACCAGTGGAATTCAACTGATGCAACTATTATTGAGGCAAAGAGCTTAATGGAGGGGCACAATTCCCTCCCTTTTCCTTTCTTGCTCCTTAGGTTAGTCATTTTTCTGCTGGTCTATAATAGCAATACATTACTATTGTACTGGCCAGCACGTTTGCAGCAAAACCAAGACTCTGTCCATTCCCTGGCCACTCGCTTAGGAGAGCAATGGGTGAACAGCAACCTCCCTATTTCTGCTCACCTGGACCCAAGGTCTGGCAAGTGTAAGGTGAAAGGAGGATTTATACCCTTATGCAGGTGTATAGACCAAGAGACGGTCAACCCCCTTATAAATTGTTGGTGTATAAGCTGCTGGTGATCTGGGTCTGCAGTAATGTTATGGTAAAGCTACATTGAGATTTCAGTATCTTTGAAAATAGAGCATTGCTAGAGCAATCGAATTATATACACTCTAAAATAGTAGCTCTTTTGTCAGATAACCTCAATCTGTCTTGTTATAGAGATTTCTTCACAACATTAATTACAAAACTAGAAATAAACAAATTAACATTGACGAGTTGTTGAGCTTGATCAACTTGAAACTTAATCATCAATGGTATCTAATGATTTAATTGCTTTGCTACTGACACAGATTGTTAATCTTTTTATGTATTAACAATTTCCCCAGTTATTAAAATTTACAAAAAATAAGTCTGATTGCTGGAGGTATTGAAGGCAGTTTATGGGTTTTTGGGGGTGTCCTTTTGGTTACAGAGGATGGGGAACCTCAGGTAATAACCCCAAAACTCACTTATTTTGCCAAAAAAAAGGCAAATTAATGCTTAGTCATTTAGTTTTGTTTATACAAATAAGCTCATCACTTCCATAGACGTGGTGGTAAAGTAGCTTGAGAGTCATAGCCTGAGATTGGGAAAAATATTGCACTGTTATCTAGAAAAGCAGAGAAGAAATTTTCCATTTTGCCGAATATCATAAGGTGGTAATTTTGGTTCAACTATTGTAACTAATTTTTCTACTAACGTATTGCCTGACTACTGGGTCAGCTGAAAACACAGGCCAGTACAGTTGAGTTTTTCACCCCAGTTCTCAGTTCCCTCCATGTCTTCCCTGTAGGGAGTTCCCCATCTCTTTGCAACCGGGAACAGACCAGATCTTTGCTCAGAGCCTGGTCTTAAGATCCCTCTAAGGAAGAACTCCCTACCATTCTCTGCATTGGCTCCATGGCTCTCTTTGTCACAGAGTTTTCATGAGGTTTTAGAGAAGAGGAATAAGTCCCTCCCTTTGTCCAGGAGGAGAATCTTCAAATTACCTTATCTTGGGAAATGTTCTCGAGGTTCCAGCAGGGGCATTACACGTTAGGAGGAGGCCATTGCTGTCTTGAGAGTTGGAAGACCAAGGCTGGGATTGTCTGGAAAACCATCCAACTCCAAAAGCTCCTCTTGATTTTTCCAAGTCTGGGCAAACAAGTCTGTTTATGTGTGGAGTTTCACAATGTGTCCTCATCTGGGTGTGAACTACCACAGAAAATGGATGTTTGACATAATCAGGGGAGGATATAAAATAGAACTCGTTAATTGTCCTGGGGGGCAAGTTTATCCATTCCCAGAATTTAATTAAAATAAAACAGCACTATCAACAAGTCCTTCATAGCATCAAAAGATGTAGGGGCCAATAGTTTCTCCTGCATAATGGAATGATAGAACCAGTTCTGTAGAGAGACAGATATTTAGGTAAGGTTACAAGATTTTGTGGTATCAAAGAGAAAACAAAGTGATGTAGCCCATTTTAGATCTCGGATCTCCTAACAAGATCAATATTCCAGGTGGAAATCCATCATTACATTATCTTCCCAAAATTTCAGAAAGTGGAAATAAACTTCTTGGAGATCTAGTGAAGATACGATCAGGGAGTGTCAGCCAGAGATACTTTAGCTTTTGCTACAACAAGAAGCATTTTCAATATAGAATACTTCCCTTGTTGTGTTGTAAGTGGTATACAAGTATTCTCAAATACTTTCATACCTCCATTCAGATGACAAACCTCTCATCATGTCTCATGTGGCCCAGCAGCCAAAACTGAAAGCCTTTGGGAGCAAGTATGAGCAAACAAATGGATGGGCCAATTACAGCCCTTGCAAAATTCCCCGTCTAAGTTATCAGCTAAGAAAAAGTTTATTTTAGAAGAGAAATGGAAGAAAGTATTACCTGATTCCTCAGGGTTCTGTACTAAAAAGGAAACTTATTTTGGCTCAGCAAAATGCACTTCATACTGAGGCTGTAAAGTGTAGACCATTTAGCCTTTTGGCACCTCACGGACTAGAAGGGAAGCCTATTTATGAATCTATTTGCTTTCAAATCCAGGTGGAAAACCAAAAGGGGTATTTCATGAGGAAAAGAGTGGTTCCGTTAGTCCACTAAGAAGTGGGCTAAAAGGCCTCTTTTCTGCCTTTTTCCCCTCTCAGCCACTGAGAGTAAAGAATATTGTGAAGGAACAGGCCAAAGTGATTTTATTCACCTTCTTGTTAACCCTCAGAAGGTCTTGGTTCTCAGTCCTGATTTAAATATATCTGGAACCGCTTCTCAAACTCCCAATACACACTCGCACATAACAGTGCAACAGGGACTTATCCCTGTCCCAAACCAAAATCTAGCACTGCCTTACCCATCATCTGGGAAGCTAAGAGGAAGGTTTGAACTACTGTCATGCATTTAAGAATATGATACCCAGCCTGTTAGTATTTCAGGGAAATTCACAAATGATATCAGTTTATCACTTGATGTAACAAGGGGCACACATCGGGATAAGTCAGCTGGTGATGGGGCTCAAAGCCAGCGTTTCTTGGAAAGACAAGTCAGACTGCAAGTACGTTGCACTGTAAGATACCCAAAAGAGTCTTGCATCACTGTCACATAACAAATTCCTGAGGACCACAACTCTGACAAAATGCAGATTGCTATCATGATCTTGATCTGTATACTACAAATCCTAATAAAACCCACTTTCAGCTTCACAGTGATAGGTCTCTTACTTGTCTCACTGAAAACGTGTTGTCTACTCACCGCTTCCTTGTCCAAGGGGGTTTCAGAGTTTGGTTTGTTCTCAGTGAAACCTCAGTTCCATGGTCTATTAAACATGGTAGTTTTGTGAACTAACCAGGCCTCCATACCCAAGGTCACCACAATCTTTCTCCTTTAATAGGACGTGGTGTTTGTTGTCTTTCTGGATGAATCTGAATATCCTAAACAAGTAGAATGCATAAGTTAATGCAAACAGTGCCTAGAGGAGAGTAAAGATGTATGTAGCTGAAGTACTCAAATCTTCTGGTTTAACTCCTCTCTTACCAGACACTATTTAACAAAAAAAAAAAAAGTGGGTTTTTTTTTTGGGGCGGACGGGGAGGGATGGAGAGATCATATTCATCCTATGAGGAAGTACTATTACCATGGTCTTACATCCATACTTTCTCAAACCTTATGGAGTTCACACCCTCACACCTGCTAATGCACCATTTCGTGGAAGGTATTATGGAAAAGGGTATCCTAGTAACTCTTACATGGTTAAACTGAATCCTTCTCCCTGTCTAGAAATGATGTACTGTTTTCTGCATCCCACTGTGTAGAGTGTCTGGCATGGAGGGGACTCAGAAAGGGAAAATTCTGTCTTACCTGCGAGTTTTCATTCTAGGACCCTCTATGTCAGTCTGACTCTCCCTCAGAGGATTGCATTATGTCCTTTTTTCCCCCTTGCGATTGCTCACTTGTTAAGTCGTTTGAAAAAAAAGAGGGTGTTCCTTAAATTTCATGTTAAGGCTCTGCTGCAAATGGTATGAGTTGAATAGTGCCTTTGAACTTATAGTTAGTATTATTCAGCTTTGGAATCTTTTGTTCTAGAGAGTTCTTCCTTGCGGGGTCGTCCTGAGGCCAGGCTCAGAGTAAAGGTCTGGTTTGCTCCCAATAGCTGGGGAGATGGACAACAAGCTGCGATGAAAACTATTGTGGAGTGTCCTAGAATGAAAATTTACAGACAAGACAGAACTTTCCCTTTCTCGGGAATTCAGAAAATGATTAATTTTATAGCTATAAGCATCAAAGAACTTGGCTACTTTAAATCTACTTTGTAGAAATGCTTTCAAATGAGGGTATAAAGCAGATGTGAAATATTGCACATGTATGGATCCATCGATAATGCAAATACTGTTGCCTGTTTTACATAAATATTTAGGTATGCAAAGTGCAAGAAACATGCAGACATCTATGCTCAGGCTTTCATAGTGCAAGAAGCTTTAGCATAAATGGTTCTTTTTGTAACTTCAGTTTAATAATTTATCTTTGGAGATGTATATAAATGTGGTGATAGTAAGATAATAAGTTTGTGTGAAGCAGAGATGAACCTGAGTTATATTTGAGGAATGCCTCAATAAAGAGAGCAGTTGAAAGTGCATTCCTTAGGCTACAAGAGGTTTTTCAGTAGAACGGTATCTGCTGAGATAGGGCATAAACAAAATCTACAGTTTCTCTGTTCCCCTTGGACTCCCCTGGAATCTCATTGCTTAAAAGCCCCGTTCACTGTTCCTGTCTCAGCCCTTGGGATTTTCAGCTGGGAAACTCCTTTCTTCAAGGTCGTTCACCTAGCATCACATAGTCCTAAAAGATGGTCTGGTCATGGTCTTGTTTGCACAGCTAGTTTGCAAAACAAATGAACCTCTGAAAGATTTCACAGAGGATGAGACAGAAGAGAGTGGTTTAAACTACATAATCCCCTTAACTGCCAGATGTGTACTGCGTGGTTAATTTAATCTTTACATGAGAGTTTCATCCCATGTGCTTATACATCAGTGACCTGTAACAGGTATGATATTAGCACCTGTTAGGATAACATTATACTGCATTATTTTAATTAATTATTGTAATGAGCCCAATGTAATACACTGTCAAAACAACATCTTTTGAGGAATATAGACCTGGAGGTATCTTACATTACAGAAACGGGTGAGCTGCTTTGTATAAAAAGAATACCAACCCAAATCTTCATCCAAATGGCAGACTAAAGATCCTGTGGCTAAGACACTGGCCTGAGAATAAGAAGATCTGGTTTCAGTTCTCAGCTGCCCTGTAGGCTGCCTTTGTGACCAACAGCAAGTCATTAATTTCTCAGAGCTGAATTCATCCCTGGTGTAACTCCATTGTAGTCACCATCTCAACAGGAATTCATTAGGCCCTTTCTGCCTCAGTACTAGAGCGAGTTGAAATTTTTTCATCAGAATGATTTTTCCAACCCAAAGTGCCCTTTTTGCAAAACTGAATTTTTTTGTGAGAACATTTCATTTTTTACTAAAAATTTTGATGTTTCTATTGGGAAAATCCAAATGATGGCTTCCCACCTGGGAGGCTTGTGTCACTTTTATTTTTCTACCAATGAAACTGACAAAATCTTTCCCAGAAGGCTGCTGAGGCTGAGCATCCTAACTCTGACCTCTCGGTCTTCCCCCAGCTCTAGGGACAGAGAGGCAGAAGGCAGCCGGGGGACCAAAACATCCCATTTTGTTTCTCCCAAAGGAGAATTATTTTAGAAAACCCATCCTATGAAAAATTTTTTGTAATTGTTGATGTTTCATCTCAGTTTAAGATTTTTTTCAAAAGCTTGAAATATTTCATAAGAATGGATTTCCATTTTCCAGCCAGCTGTACTCAGAACTCCATCTATAAAATGTAGATATTTCCCTACCTTGCCAAAGAGTTGTGAAGATTAATGTTGGTGAGGTGCTCATTTGGGGGCCCCAAATCATTTTTGTAAAAGAGTCTTAGGCTTCTAGGTCATTCAGCATTTTCAAAAACTTTACCTCAAATCTTTTTCTAACAGTCAAAATATTTCCAGTAACTGTTGTTCTTCGTTTCCCCAAAACCTGGTATTGTCTGAATGTGGAGCAATGCTCTTTTCATAACATTTCTGGAGCGGATGTTTATCTGAACCTTTTCATATTCACCCATCATTATTTTATACTGCGGAATGCAGTAATGCTGGGTTTTCTAGGGTCTGGGTCAACAAGTTAATAGTGACTGTTTATATTTTCTACGTAAAATGCTCAGAAGAAGGTGTGAAGTACTTCACTTTTTAAAATGCAGTTTTCACCCAGTAAGATTGAGTACATTAAGAAGTTAAAAATGAAAGTACTTTTCATTTATCACTGATAGCCATCTTCCAATGGTAAATTACTTATCCCCTTTCTGTTAGCAGTCAATCAAAGCTAGACTGGACAAGTACATAAGGTACCAATTCTGTAAACTTAAGTTCTGGCAGAACATTATAAGAAGGAGAATCAAATTCCAGACAACCTTCTTTTTTCAGAAGAAAATAACAATTGCAGAAAATCCATAAAATCAAGAAAGTTATGGTTTTGAGCCCTGGCAGTCTTATTTTAGCTAAGTATTACACAACCCTACATCTGGTTTTTGCAAATGCAAAGTCCCGGGTTTGTCTGTTGTGAGAAGAAATAGCATATATGAGAATACAGACTTAATACAAACTTTACTTATTTCTGTTTCAAATGGAATTCATAGTAATAACCTGACAAGTAACTTCCTGCTTTTCAGTGGAGAGCTACTAAAGGGCCAGGTTATTATTACCTTTTACCCAGTTAGCTTGTAACTGCCAGTTCCCCATTTCCCTTGTTTACAAAGGAAAGGGGTGGCAGCTGTCATATGATATCTACATTTATTTCAAGAAATGCTGAAGAGGATGCAGTGTGAATGGTTCCTTTCTTTTGTGAGATAATTGGTTATTTTTACAATCCTTCTTAAGACCACCTTCTGGATGGCATGCCATATGTCACCCACGGTGGTTTACCGCAGGGCGTTAGGGTAGGGCAATTTAATCACAACTTGCCTTTAATAGGCAGCAGATTTAAAATGAATAGACAGCAGATTTAAAACAAACAGAAGGAAGTACTACTTCTCACAACACACAGTCAACCTGTGGAACTGCTTGCCAGAGGATGTTGTGAAGGTCAAGACTATAACAGATTTTAAAAAAGAACTAGATAAATTCATGGAGGATAGGTCCATCAATGGCTATTAGCAAGGATGGACAGGGATAGTGTCCCTAGCCTCTGTTTGCCAGAAGCTGGGAATGGGCGACAGGGGATGGATCACTTGATCATTACTTGTTCTGTTCCTTCACTCTGGGGCACTTGGCATTGGCCACTGTCGGAAGGCAGGATACTGGGGTAGATGGACCTCTGCTCTGACCCAGTATGGCCGTTCTTATGCCTTGTGTTTTTCCAGTTCTTGTTATTTTGGGGGTTTGCATTGCGTATGGTTGCAACAATGAATATTTTAAGGAGACTACTTTGTCTAAGCAAGACTTTCCAAACTGATATTCAGTCCAAAGCTTGTTCACTACAGTATAGTTGGACCATACTGTCTGTATCCAGGTCGCAATGCCTGCCTGAGAGCCCCAAATGAGGTGCTGTAAGGTGAAGCAAGCTAAAATTATCAACCAAAAAGATGAAGGTAAAGGTGGAAGGCCTTGATTTTTGGGTCAGCAAGCCAGCTCAGGAAGCTAAACGTTTACGTGCTCAGAGACTGATCAGCTATGAGGAAAAAAGTCATGATGTCAATAGGCTATGTAGCCATGACTTGTCTCCCTGTATCTAAAGAAACTTGCAAGCATATAGCATTGGGACAGCAATGTCATTGTCTGGTGCTTGACTGCAGTTACAGCTCCCACGACTATGAGAACTGCAGAGTTCAGAGCCCTTTGTATCTTATATATCTTGTTTATCCATTTTCTTTTTTTGTCTTTTGTTTTTATTAATTGAGAGACTCCCAGCTTTTTATTATTTTAGGGTGTGAATATGTGGTTACGTGTATGAATGTATGTGTAACCATCCATAAAGACCACATAGGGAAAAAATAATCTTCTATATTTAAATAGCCCTAAAATTTTGCCTGAAAATCATTGAATGTATGTGTTCCTAGTTCTGTAAAAGCATCCAGAGAAATTAAATTGTCAACAATATAATGTTAAGTGAGAGCTGTGAAACTTTTGCTTATTAGAAAGTTTGATTAAAGTCTACATTTGTATTAGGAGGAAATGGATTGTTCCTCATACATAATAGTGAAATCTGAGAAAAAAGTTTAAATTGGCTTTTGATGATGTGATATACATGTAAACAATAATTTGGTTTCTGTATTCAAATATTCACCCAGTTGTGTTTTGAGTACACTGCCATAGGAAAAATCCTTCACTTGGAGTTTAGAAATAAACGGACTTTAGATTTCCTGGTTCAAGTGTTTATTAATTTTATGATTTAACTGAACTGATTATTGAATTCCAATATTAGTGCTATTTTATCTATTTACACTTATTTTGACCTTAATTTCTTACTGTATTGTTTAACACTTAATTAGTATAGTAATATTTTAGTACTTAGTGAAATATTTAGCCTTAGTGATGCATTTTCTTAATTTTATTTTTGTTTATCAGCTTTAATCAAATTAATTTGAAAAAGACATTGAGTCATATTTCTTTCAGTAAGCAAACCAGGTCAGAACCATAGAGAATCTTTGAGCACCAGCTGATCCACCTAGGAGCCTAATCCACTCTTTCTAAATTAAGCCTTTTGTTAGATAATTGAACAGTAACTTGCAATTTGTTTGGGCTTTCTTGTTTTGTATTTCTTATGTAGCAAAACCTCACTGGGTCCAGATGATAAAAGATATTGAAGCTGCAGTGGAGGACAGTTTATACTGGGAATGTAGGGCAAGTGGGAAGCCCAAACCATCCTATAGATGGACAAAGAATGGAAACACTCTAGCATTAGAGGTAAAGTGGTGTTTTTTCTTTGTTTGTTTGACTTTTTTTAAGTAAAGTCATATGAAATTAAGATCCCTACATATTAACTGCTAAGAGTTCATTGAGGTCCATGGAATTAACCAGTCCAGTAGGGTGGCCAACTTTCTAATTTATGAAAACCGGACACTCAGCACCGGAACCTCCCCCACGCTCTGCCTTTCCCCAAAGCCCCACTCCTTATTCCACCTCTTTTACTCGAGGCCCTGCCTCCTGCTCTTCTCCCCCCCCCCCCATTGCTTGCGTTTCTCTCCATCACCCTCCCCCTGCCAGCTGAGCAGGGCTCTAGGGGTGGAGGAGTGACGGGGGGCAGGGTGCAGGAGGGAGAGCCACACTCTGGGGTGGGGGAGGAGGGTGGAGGAGGGAAGCCGTGCTCTGGGGGTGGAGGGGTGAGTGGGGCCGGTCAGAGAAGCCACAGTACTTCTCTCCACCGGAACCATTGCTGAGTGCTCCTCCAGGCTCCAGCAGCAGCTGTGGCTCTTCCCGTCCCCCAGGGTCGGAGGCCAGTTACTGCAGGTAATAGGACTTTCAGTGTCTGTTCAGCACTGGTGACCAGACAGACACTGCCAGGTTCCCTTTTTGACTGGACTTTCTGGTCGAAAACCGGACGTCTGGCAACCCAACAGTCCAGAGAAGCCTTAAAAATGACTTATGATATATTTATATCTTAACTGCTAGAAAATAATAATACAGTATTTGCATCACTAGGAGGGGAATGTGTTATACTGCAAACATCTTCAATAGTCGGGGGGGAAACCATCATGGTGATTTAGCATCACTTTACTGTATTTGGCAAATTAGTCTATGCGGTAATCTGTTTTCTTACAAAAAGTCTCTTCTGTCATTTAGGGGCTCCCCAGACATTGTTCCCTTCACTCCTTGGGAGGCATTTGGGACAGGGTTTTTTTTCCTGCTCCTCCTTTCAAGAGGTTTTGAAACAGCATTTTCCCACATCAGAAGCAGTTAGAGAATCTCCTTCATTTTTTTGTCTTCATAATGTCACCACTTCCTGTCAGCTCACCCTATAGATACATCACTTCCTATCCCAACTCATGCACATTTTTGAAAGAGGTGGTTTTACTGGATGGGGAGATTCATGTCCTTAACTGTTATAGAACATTGAGATAAACTTGTTCCATGACAATTTATATATATATGTATATATGTATATATATATATGACAATATACATTGTATTCCAGTTGGCCTTATCAGATAGTATTATAGTTTTCACTTGCTAATGTGAAGTGCCATTGTCAGTGACACACATTTGATCCTGTAGTCCAGTTTGAGGCACCTCTATGATATTTCAGGGTTTCAGGGAAATCACACGGGTACTTCATGGACTCCAAATTATTGTAAATTGATGAAGTTAGAGCAAGTGATTACAGACTTTCAGTGATGCCAACTCACATGATTTTATCATAAGCCCCATGATATTTGGTCTGTTTCTTAAAGCCCAGCTCTTGGAAGCAAGTGATTGGGTGAGAATCTCAGCTTTTTAGTAAATTTCTAATCTTCATGATTATAGAGAAAATCTCAGGCCTTTAGAGCTCAGACTAATTAAAAAAGAGCCTAAAATTATTTATTTTTGTAAAAAAACAAAAAAAACCCCATGATTTGGGGGGCCTAACTCATAATTTCTGTGTACTTGCCATTGGCAGTAGGGAACTTTGCTAGTCATAATCACAAGTGACAAAGTTAAGATCCATAACTGGATTTCCTTAGTGTGGGGAAGATTTGGTGTCTGATTCAGGCCTTTTTCTCCTTAGATGGCACCATAAAGCTCTATTTGTCTCATTAAAACATCATTACATCATTCCCAAAGTATGGAGTTCACCCCTGTGTAGAGATCATATGCCTACATAAATCCCGCTTTGGACCTTGTAATGGGACTTACGCAAACTCTCTGCACATCGATGAATTCCATCCCTTTTATTTATTTCCTGTAAAATGTAATGTACATTAAAGGTTTTTTTCTTAATATCCAGGGGAGGATCCAAACTGAAGGTGGTACGCTTTTAATAACAAACCTAAATCTGACAGATTCTGGCATATACCAGTGCATAGCTGAAAACAAACATGGAGTGATATATTCCAGTGCAGAGCTCAGGGTTGTTGGTAAGATTAATTTTTCTTTCTACAGGGCAGGGGGAGGGCGCAGAATAATAACTTTTTGCCATTATTGCTGCAGCTAGTAACATGCACATGATCTCAAATTTTAACCCACTCAGATGCATTCAACAAAATAAACATTTTTATTATAGCAGATAACTTCTCATCCACAGTGCTGAGGAGTTTACTCACCTGGTTCTAAAGGATTTGCTGGAAATAGCCACCATATTTACAGCCCAATCATTCACTGCTTTAAACCGAGGACATGGAGATAAATTATTAATTAGGGGGATCGCAGAGACAAAGGCTTGGCTGCAAGCCCAAAGATTAAAACTAATCACACGATCTGGAAGCCACATTGGCTCAGCACATTAGTCAGTAACACTGACCTTCTGCATCCTGACTCCACTATTCCCAGGAATAAATGTCATTTCAAAGCAATAAGCTGGTTGTATGTGCTACTTTCCTTGATTGTCAGGATAAGGGTCTGTCATTTTATGGTTCAAGTGATCTGTGCTCATTTTAAAAACAAATGACAGTCACTTACTAGAATGAAACACTGAACTTGCAAAGTGTCACGGGGAATTCAAATGCTTTCATGCTTTTTTACTTTTAAGGCGAGGGAGAGTGATTTGGAAAATTAATTGGAATGAGGCCTATGTAAAAAGGTATGTTTTCTGAAAACAAACTAGTTTCCTTCCAATGATAAGGTTCAGAATCAATCACTGAACCCAGCTGTGGCTTCCTAAATATTGGGTTTCCATTTAAAGTTCAGTGATTAGCATTGTTCTATGTCATGCCCATTTATTGAACTGTTAATTAATATGGAATGTACTTCTACAGTCCAAGCGGTTTCATAATCCTGAGGCTCAGACTAGTGATCTGACACAAGACGAGGAGTCAGGAAATCCTTTGCGTTCTAATACAGGTCCTGGTGTTGAGTCCAAGTGATCTTGGGAAAATCACTTCAGCCCAGATTAATCAAAACTCTTGATCATATACTTAAAGTTATGCACGTGTTTAAACACAACCAACTTCATTAGGACTTAACCATATGTTTAAGTCCCAGTTAAGGCAGTGGGACCTGAAGCCCATGCTTAAACCTCAGCATGTGCTTAAGTGCTTTGCAGAATCAAGGCCTTAACTTTTGTGTCCCAGTACCTCAAGTTGTAAAAAGGAGAAATAATACAGGAGTACTGTTTGAATGAACTGCTTAATTGATGTTTGTAAATACACTTAGAAGCTGAGAAGTGCCATAGAAATGCTCACTAGAAGTATCGTTAATATAATGTCAACCAGTTTTATTTCACTGTTAACATTCCCTCTGTTTTAGCTTCTGCTCCAGATTTCTCCAAGAACCCAATGAAGAAACTGATTCAGGTTCAGATAGGCAGCACAATAAATTTTGAGTGCAAGCCAAATGCTTCCCCTAAGGCAACTTGCTCCTGGAAGAAAGGAGGCGAGCTGCTACAGGAAAATGAAAGGTATTATACCAATAATGGTGTATTTGTTTTAATCTTACAAATTAAAAGATTTGTTTATAACCTGCAAATTCCTTTTTAAGGACAGCTATGCAATGGTATCACTTTCAAATCCAAACAGTAACTGGGCAGAATCTTATCTTATATCTGTCGAGGTTTTAATAATTGATAATAACAATATCTAGCTTTTATATAGCCTGTATATCATGTTTATTGCCATTCTATCTGAGAATATTCTGCTCTGGGATACAAGCATGCAGCTTTTATTGAAGTCAGTGGGCCAACTTCTGCTCTCTGTTTCACAGGAGTAATGGAGAACGGACTTTGGCCCAGGCAGTGGCACCTTGGCAAGTCTATTTGAGACTTGGAAATGTACTGTAATTACAAAACCTGTAATATAACATGCAAATATTTGGACTTGCAAAATCCTTTAGACAAAGTGAAGGGTAAGAAAAGAGGTTTGGGGTGAGAAACGTAAAGTAGTGTCACAGTGAGAATTTGGCTCAGAAACAAAAAACAGGAATAAATGGTCGATTTTCATCGTGGCAAAAGGTTAATAGTGGGGTAGCCTTGGGTCCTGCACTTAAGACAGCTGTTGTTTAATGTATTTATTAATGATCTGGAAAAGGGAGTGACCAGCATGGCTCAAATTTGCAGATGACACAAAATTAATCAGGTTAGTCCATTTTACTCCAGAAGGAGCTAATAAAGCTAGGCAGCTGGATTGAACAGTGGCAGATGAAAATCACAGTTAAGTAATGCAGGCTAATACACATTGGAACAGAAAACTCGAATTGCTCGTACACGATGTTGTAAATTTTAACTATAACCACTTAGGGAAAAGATGAAGACATCACTGTTTACAGCTCAATGAAAAAAATCTGCTCAATGTGCACCATCCATCAAAAAAAAACCCACAGAATTATGATGTGTAAAGAATGGGATATAAAATATTACAATGCTGTTACATAAACTGATGTTGTTCCCTTACCATGAATACTGTATTCAGTTCTGATCACCTTTTCATAAAAATATATGCAGAAATAGAAGTGGATGAGAGATGGCTGATGAAAATGATTAGAAGCATGGAAAGCTTACCTATGAACAGAGACTGAAAAGATTAGGACTGCTTGATTTAGAGAAGAGCTAAACAAAATGGATCAGAATAGAAGTACATGACATAGTGAATGGTGAGCAGAGGATTATCAGGCACTTCTGTATACCCTTTCTCATAATATAATGAAATTGAAAAGCAACAAATGGAAAACCAATAAAAGGAAATACTTTATTAACACAGCACATGACGAGCCTGTGGAGCTCCCTGCCACAGAATATCATTGAGATTAAGCAGATTTCAAATAAAAATTAGGGGTGCAATTTTTTCAGAAGCTTTTAACATTGACCTAACTCTGCTCCCCTTGAAGTCCATGGTAATTTTCTTGAAGGGGGATAGAGTAAGGCCAATGCTAAATGCTTTGAAAAATCCCACTGTATCATAAATGTCTAATGAGAACATCCAGTTACCTTTTTTTATCCTATCTAATGCATAAAGAACATGAACCCTCATGCTTTTGGGCAGAAACCAACTAATGAATGGAGTTTCCCTGGGGGCAAGTAATTCCATAATGTTCTTATGGCATCCTTTTCACAAGCAGCTGGCACTGGTCATGGTTGAGGGTAGGATACCGGATTGGATGGAGCACTGGTCTGATCTGGTGTGGCAGTTCTTATGTAAACGTCCCTGTTTCCTGAAGACAGAATTTAGCCTTAATTAGGAGTTGTATTTGACTCAGTGATAGTGGTCCAGTCTGTCTGTCATAGTGTGGGGGAGACAGAGCCCTCACCTATGTTTGCCCTTTTAATCCTTTGATGGGTGTGGAGAGAGTTGAAATATAGTTATGGAATTTTAAGTTTTCAAGGTCTCTCACCACTCCCATGCCATCTATGCTGAATGAGTAATTGAAGAAGCAGCATCTTCTCAGTGTGTGACAAGTGGCTCTGCTTACTACATTCAGACTTAAGGGTCAAGAACCATCAGTCTAGAAGCAACAGGCACTCTTGTAAATGCTTGATATCTAACTAGTTTAGCAGGATGCACTGAAATATTCCAGAGACCAGATACATTTCCTGAACAAACTATCTTCCTGCCTTACATATTTCAACCTCTCCTGTTAAAACCGAATATTGCATTCGTTTATTGGGCTCCCATAGCATTGAGATACTCAGAATTGTTCATGCATGTGCTGAATAACATGTGCACATAATCTGAATTTAAAAAAAAATTGAAAAAATGTACACAGTTGTTTTACATATATAAATTAGTACATGGGCTTAAATTTACCACTGACATAAATGAATGAATTTTGCCCAATTATAACAGCATTGAATATGGCCTGGTGTTCTCAAAGTGCTGTGAAGTATAAATGCTGGGTATTAATAATAATTAGTTCAGAAGTGGTACTATTACTATCGTAAGTACGGGATGAATAAATATAACTGACTGTAAATGAAAAATGGAACAAAAGCATGTCCAAAACAATGAGAAAAATCATTGTGCCTCCTTGTACAAGATTTTACAGAAACCAAATGATTAACAATAAGCAGTGCCAGCTAAGTAACTAAATGTGGGGCAGGGGGAGGGGGTTTTTATACTTTCTTGGTGACAGCTTTGTGGTTCATTTACACTTTGCTAAGCAAATAGACTGCTTCCTACAATAGTTAAATAAAGGCCCCACCGAAGAACAGGTATTCAAAAATTGTCAGATCAGTTTGCATTTGCCAGATGTTTTGTGTGTTCAGTTAAAAATCACACATGCTCAGTGGTTCAGTTCCACTGACTCAGAGCACAGGAAAATGCAGCTCTTTCTACCCTGGAAGAATAGATGCAGAGGTACATTTACTTTGTGTTTCTTAAGCCTTGGGGGAGCACTGCTGTCCTCAGCATTCTCCCTTACACCTCACCATTTGCATGGAGCAGGTGCTCCAAGATGTGATCACAGGCAGGAAGAAAACCTTTGTGGGACACTTGGTGACAAGAAGAAAGAGTTCTGGGGCTAGCTGAGAGCCATGAAAAAGGATGGGCTGCAGAATGTGTTTGTTGAAATGTTCTGGCATCAAACGTCGTCTATCGAGAGAGAGGGGATGTGACTGTTGGTGGAGGTGCACTTGAGAGGCCTTAGATGAGCATAGGGAAGCTGTGCTGATGGCTTTGATTTTATGGGGTGGTTCAGAATGCTGATTCTAATTCCTTGTACTTATGCGTTCATGGAACCTTGTTTACTGTGTTCGGTTTTGCAGAGCTTAACTTGCTGCTGGCAAGGTATTCTAGTTCAGGAGAAAATCACATGGTCTTATTCCCATAAAACTTTGCTAGTACTGTCACATTTTTTGGGGAAATTAATTAAATATTTTTAAATCCAGAAAATTGGGCAAGGTGTTTCATACTATTTTGTAGACGTGGCTCAGAGATGTTACCTTTATTATTTGTTACGTACATCAAAGTCGAGATGGACCAGAACCAAAAACCCAACACCCATGAGCTTTGAAAAGTCAGCAGCTTTTTGGTCTGTGCAATTCTCACTCCTCTCTTTACATCAAACACTGTTCTTACTTGTGGTCAAGTCTAAATACAGACAGGTATAGGAGTATGGCATGATGTTGAGCACACACCCTTACACAGCTTTGTACAGCCCTATACATTAGCTTAGCTGGCTGCACACCCACCCCAAAGGGATCATGATCTCCTTTCAAATCAGTCTCTTTTCTTGTTGCTTATGCTTTCCATATGCAATTTCCCATCATCTCGAAATGTCACAGCATCTCATTGTCCTGTGAGTTTGTAACGTCGTACCTCAATATCCACCAAAATTTGAGAGGTCCCCTTCATAATTTGGCATATTTCAACTACTGCATGTTTTCTATACCTCCTTCTTGCTCATTTTTGTAAAGCACAGCTTTGCATCACAAACTCAGGGCCTGATGCTGTTCTTGTGAGAAAAAGTCCCATTGATTTTATTGAGGAAAAAAGACCAGGCCTGTATTGAACATACAAAATGTCCCATCACCAAAAAATATATTGTGTACAAAGTACTGCCTGCCTAGATTTATGCACCTACTTGAAAACACAAATCATGGCTCTTAGATGTGAAAACTGATTTCAGCTGTTTTTAAAATGTAGCCCAGAGTATCTACAACTTTATTTTTGACAGCATGCTATAAATGGCTTACAGAATAAATGTAATAACAAGCCAATAACCCTGGATTAATCTAATGAACTTGCCTTCAGAGTCGAGTGGAATTGTGAATCTTTGCAGGAGACACTCTAGTTCATTACTGTCTCCTGTGAATAATTGCAATTCAGTAATCTATTGCAATTCATGAAAGGGTTGTCACTATATACAAATTGCAATTCAGAAAAGGTTTCCAATTAGTGGAAATTTTTTTCATTCACTCTCTTCAAATGAAGTCTTTATTAAAACAAACAAGCAAAAAAGATGATGCTAATATCAGGACTAGATTCTGCTCTTTGCCAAGCTGGTGAACATAGGGGAGGCAGGCAGGACAAGCCAGCCTGGAGTTTGGGCCCCGGTCTGGTGCAGAGTGCAGCCCTTGTTCTTCAAATACTCTCCACTAGTGCATGTAGGGAGGGGAAAGAGAAGGTGGGAAGCAGGCAGAGCTTTAGCTGTGTCCCCATCCATATCTCCCTTCTGGCCAAATTAGTTGGTAAGATACAAGCTGGTAAGTGTACTGCATCCCTGGGAAGGATCCAGCTTATTATTTTCCCTTCCTGAAACTGCTTGGGAGGCTGGGAGCAACTATACACTACCCCTCTACATGGTGCTGAATGTAAAGGCTCATTATAACCCCATATTGGTAAATAGGGCAACTAATCCTTTCACCCTCATCAGTTGTATAGAACCTTACCCATATTAATTTCAAAAAGAAAAGGAGTACTTGTGGCACCTTAGAGACTAACAAATTTATTAGAGCATAAGCTTTCGTGAGCTACAGCTCACTTCATCGGATGCATTTGGTGGAAAAAACAGAGGAGAGATAGCTCACGAAAGCTTATGCTCTAATAAATTTATCTCTCCTCTGTTTTTTCCACCAAATGCATCCGATGAAGTGAGCTGTAGCTCACGTAAGCTTATGCTCTAATAAATTTGTTAGTCTCTAAGGTGCCACAAGTACTCCTTTTCTTTTTGCGAATACAGACTAACACGGCTGCTACTCTGAAACCTGTGATTATGCAAGACATATTAATTTCAGTGGGCCTTCTTGTGGAAAGAGGGCCGCTCAGCTTGAGTGCAGGTGGCAGAATCTTGCCTGGTGTTAAACATATATTGGACTAAATTCTATTCTGTTACACTTGGGTAAATCTGAAGTGACATGTTTAGAGTGAATACGTTTTAATAAAACTTATACTTGAATAATCAAATAATACGGTGATAGTGTTTCAAAGCGTTCTCAGAATTTTGTGGTTTAATAATTCATATTTCTTTGGATGTTGTAGCCATATTCCTTTTCTAAACATGTAAGATTTTCACTTTGATGTCATCGTTGCTTATATTTTTTGAATATTTTTGAATATTTGTTGCTGCATTTTCAGCTCATGGGAGATTTGGAGAACATCTCGTAGGTTTAATTGAAATAGCTAAAAATGTCTTGGAGAAAAAGCATACAATTTAAAAATGAATTCATATCTTCTGTACCAAAAAACCACTCAAAATGCATGGAAAAAATAAATTCCTGTGAGCCTCTAAAAAACTTTCCTTTTTTAGAGTGACTTGAATAAGGAATGCAAAGCCTTGGAGTGTTGGATTGGGAAAAGTGTTCAAGGCACAGGGATCTGCATGAAAAATGCATCAGGATGGGATGGGAAGAATTAAATGAATTGAGTCATTGAGGCTGGCGTTATTGCCAGAGCAGAAGGGTTAGTGGAAGACCTATTCTGACAAATAGGTGGAGGTAAAGCTGTGAGGGATAGTGAAGGCAAATTTGAGCAGTTCCGAATTCATACAGTGCTTAACGGGGATCCCATGGTAGGATCAAAAGAGGAGTGTGATACCTAGTAGTGATCCTGGCATTTAAACCTCATACTCCTTTCCCTTTTTAAAGTGAAATGTTCCTCTGCAGTAAGTGATGTAATCTTTTTAAGGGTTGCACAATGAGTTGCACAATGGGCATAAAAATTTTGATCTTGTTCTCATTTAAGTCAACAGCAAGACTCCTATTGACTTCAGTGGTGCAGAATCAGGCCTTAGGAGAGGAGAAGTCTGGTTGATATTGTGGTTATATGGTATAACAGCACAGGTCAGTTCGTATTCCCCATTGCAGTCATCGCTGGGCCCTAGCCTGCTGTGGGCAGCCAAGAGCTCTGTCCTTTGCCAATTATCTCACGTTACAAGCAGTGTTGCCAATTTGTGTGATTTTATCGCAAGTCTTGTGACATGTGGTGTTAACTGGAGAAGTTGGACGCTCCAGATCATTTTGTGGCACTTTGTACAAATTGTGCAATTTGACCTCAGTTGGGTCTTCCAGTGAGAACTCCTGCAGTGGGTGACAAAATCACCTTACTCTATACATTTGGTATGGGACAACTTTCGTTACAAGGCCTGTAAAGACTTCCTTGGAGATTGTTTTATCAGCAGTTCAGTCATAAAGCAATAAACTTGGCCGCTTTGATTCAAAGTTAAACATAGTTACAAATAAAAAGTCTGGCTCTTCTTTCGGTTGCATTGGAGCTGCTTCTCTAGTGCCCTGTCTCTAGTCTGGGGGAGGGGGAAAGAGCCAGAAGGGAACAAAAATAGCTAGAGTCTAAGGCCTAGATTCCCAAAGTAATGTAGGTGCCTTAGTCTGAGTCCCAGTTTTAGGCTCTACTACAATTTACAAAATTCTCCCTGAATCCTGTAGATTCACTTGGCACCTAATTTTTTTGGTGGTAAAACGTTCCCTTGGGGCCTATGTTTCTGTTTCTGGGCATGCACTATGCTGCCTCACTCTAGGCATCCGGGAAGACAAATGTTTGCCGGAGAGAAAGAGAAAGCAAGCACAAGAATGAGAATGACTTTACAGCCTCATGGTGAGAGCAGTCACCGGAATGTGAGAGACCCAGGGTCCAGCCCCTTGCTCCAGTGACTATTTAATAGTTTATCCATAGTGGAACTGCTTCAAGAGGAGAGACTGAAGGAGCCCCACATCAGAATATTCCATAACCCAGTGGTTAGAGCACTCATCTGAGAGATAGCTGGTCTTTATTTAAATCCCTTCTCCCCCTCAGCTGGCAGGTGGACTTGAACTGGGGGGCTTCTACATCCCAGGTACCTGAAACACCAGTCTAAAAGTTATGAGGGAGGTCGTCTCCTCCCCTTCCCCTACCTTCTTGCAAAAAACCCATTGGGTGCCTAACTCCAAAGAAGGTTCACAACTGAGATTGGTAACAGAGGTAGGTGACTCCCTGCAGCCTGGTGTTAGGCATCCGTCTCCATGAGAGAGGCTGGGCCTAGCACGCACCCTTCTCATTGGCATCTCCCATTGGCTAGGTTAGGTGGCTCCCCATCTAGTGTGCTGGCTTTTGTCAATTGCAATCTAAGGAGCCTCTCTCTCCCCATACATTGTATAGGGAGTCTAAGTCGCTAACTGAGGCTTTGTGAATCACATTCAGTTCCTGTGATTTTCTAGGTGTCTAAAAATTAGGCCTTGTGACACTCAGCATCATGAAGCCTATGTTTCTTTGTGAATCTAAGTATAAGAGAATAGTAGTGAGAAATTATTTTCACCCACAAGTCTTCCAAATAAAATAGACGCAGCATAATGCTGGTAGAGTTCCCATGGAATAAGAAACTGTCTTAATGAGTTATTGGTTCATCCCCAGATGAAAGGCTTCTATTCAGATGTTAGAAAACTCATGCGAGTTACTCCAGGTTTACACTCTTGCTTTCCACCCATCCCACACGCCACTGCACCCCCCAGCAATCCATTTATTCTGGAAAATACCATGAATTGTTGAATTTTTAAAATGATAAATAATCATTTGGAATGTTAGTGACTGCTGCCAATAAATGGCTACAAAAAATTCTCCCCTCTAAAGAAATGTAGTCAATCAGAATAAAAGAAGAGAAATGGATTGATTTACTGTCTCTATTAGATTAACAACTGAACTATCCAGGAGGCAGTGTCTCTGAAAAAGACTTGGGATCATGGTGAATGATCAGCTGAACATGAGCTCCCAGTGCAATGTTATGGCTAAAAGGTCTAATGTGATCCTTGGATATATAAACAGGAATACCAAGTAAGAATATGGAGATTACATTTCAGAGGTATTTGGCACTGTTGTGACCACTACTGGAATACTGTATCCAGGTCTAGTGTTCCCAGATTCTTAGGATCATTCTAGAATCAGTACTACTAGCTGGTTCTAAGCCTCTGGCTTCACTGTTTATTGCAAACTTTGATTTATCTTTTGATTGGGAAAGGGTTAATATTGGTGGCTTCAAGGGGAAAAAGAGCAGAGTAATAAGAGTAAACAAATGTATCTTTTTCAAGTGCTTGCTCATGTCGATTCCATTCTAGGTGTCTGTGCGCACCCACGTGCGCGGTCATCAGAAATTTTTGCTTAGCGGTATCTGTAGGGCCAGCTGTGGTGCCCCCTTGAGTGCCACACTCGTGCGCTGGTATATCAGGCACCACTGGCCCTACGCCCTCTCGGTTCCTTCTTATCGCCCATGGTGGTTAGTCGGAGCGCCTTTCCTTGCATTGCAAGGGCTAGAGGTTTCGTCTCTTCTGACTTCGAGCCTTAGGGCCTTGTAAATAGTTTGCTTATAGTAGTTAGTGTTAGGTAGTTAAGTGTAGTTAGAAGTTTGAGTCCCAAGAGGGACTTTGCCCCAGGCAGGGCATGCCCCGATCTCCAGGGTTTAAGCCCTGTGCAGACTATAACAGACCTATGCCTGTAAGTGATCCCCACAGCAGCTGCCTCAAGTGCTTGGGGGAATCACATGTGAGGGACAAGTGTCGTATTTGTAAAAGTTTTTGACCCAGGACTCAAAAAGAGCAGGATATTCATTTACAGGCTCTCCTCATGGAGGCTGCCCTTCATCTGGCTTCTGAGCCATCCCGCCAAGACTTGCCTATTATCTCAGCCTCAGTGTGCAGCGCATCCCCGGCACCACTCCCCATCGCCAGTGCCCAAAAAGAAGAAAAAGAAGCACGGTCCCCAGCACCGAGCAAGAAGGGCCGTGGGACATTGGGCAAAGGACCCAGTTCAGGCTGCCCAGCCACTCTGGAGCCATGTACACGTGCTTCCCCGGTCGAGGCCCTTAGCGCCTTAAAGAATCCACCACTGATTCCTGGGAGTGGTAAGGGACCCAAACTCCTGGTGGCATCAACACCATCCCAAGCTCCCCCGGTGCCGAGAGAGCAGAGGCCTCTACCCGCACCGCCAGTACCACGTGTGCCACAGGAAACGTCAAAGGCTTCCCACAAGGGCAAGCCAGCAGCTAAGACCCCTCGGGGCAGTAGAGCACTGCCAATCCCCCAAGAAAAGGCAGCACTCTCCTCCGCACCACAGATATCCACAGTTGCAGCCCAGATCCCCTGGGGCTTGCCCTTGATCACCGTCATCACGATTGCGGTCCCTGCTGTCTTGACACAGATTGCGTAAGGGGAGGCACCAGTCTCCGTATTGCTGGCACTGTTTGCCCTCCCACCGGTTGTCCTCTTGACGCAGCTCTCAGTCACCTGCCCCGGGGGAGGGCTCCCTGTCATGACTCCGGTCCCCCAAGGCCCGGCACCAGCCCCTTCAATACCGGCAACGATCCACTCACTCCAGGCACCGGTCTCCGGTGGTAACAGTCAGCAGGCAGACTCAGGTGGCGACGGCCCCTCTGTGGTCACTGGAAGGGGATACCTCCAACATGTAAGGGCAGTTCAGCTCCTCACCCAGACTCCACTAGCATGATTGGGCTTCCGTGGCCGCATCAACATCGACAGCACTGCCTTGGCAGCACAGTCAGAGTCCAGCGCAGTGGCCTTATTGGAGCACATGGGGCATGCTGGTCATGGCAATGCCCCCTTCACACTGCTCATTGGCCGCTGCCTTGGAGCAATGGTCAGTGGCACCGATGGCACCAGGCTCTGTGCATGAGGCGAGCTCGGATGTCATGGTAGAGGAGACTGCACCCACCCCTAAACCTCCCTCCCCTGTGGGGGACAATGCCCCGAGGCCTCCCTCACTGGTACAGTTGTTGTCTTCATCCCTGGACAAGGCAGTCGCAGGACCCTCGAGGGCCAGCCCTTCTGATGACTTTAAAAAAACACCAGGCCCTGCTTCAACAGGTGGCCGAGAACTTGGGCCTAGAGGTGGAGGAGATGGCCAAGGAGGCGGACACCTTGTTCATCATCCTCTCGGCCTCTACCCTGATCCGTGTTGCACTACTAATGCATGACGGGGTCTTCAAAATTGAAAAAGCCCTCCGGCAAACCCCATCTTCCATCCCTCCCACCTCCAAAAGCACTGAAAAGAAGTACTTTGTCCTCGCCAAAGGGTTCAATTACCTTTTATACCCACTCACCTCTGGTCTCGCTGGTTGTCTCTGCAGCCAATGAAAAAGACAAGCAGGGGTACACCAGGTCAACTCCCAAAAATAAAGAGGGCAAAAGACTGGACCTTTTTGGGAGAAAAATGTATTCCACTCCCAGCCTGCAATTCCAGATGGTGAACCATCAGGCGGTCTTGGGCACATACAATACCACTGCGGTGTATTACATCAACAGGCAGAGCAGTGCCAGGTCTTCAGCCCTTTGTCAAGAAGCTCTTCGCCTTTGGGATTTTTGTGTGTGGCATGCCATTCATCTGATAGCCGCGCACCTGCCTGGAACCAGGAATGTCCTGGCGGATCTGCTCAGCAGGACTTTATCCTCTCGCCATGAGTGGGCGCTCCATCCAGAGGTGGTCAGCATAATCTTCCAGAGGTGGGGGACTCTCCAGGTGGACTTGTTTACATCCAGGCAGAACAGAAAATGACATATGTTCTGTTCAATTCAGGAAATGGACAGAGGCTTGCTGTCAAACGCCTTTCTTGTTCCATGGTTGGGGGCGCTGATGTATGCCTTCCTGCCAGTGCCACTGATTCAGAGTCCTTGTGAAGATCAGGCAAGAAAGGGCGAAAGTTACCCTAAAAGCCCCCGCATGGCCTCGCCAGCACTGGTTCGGCACATTGCTGAGCCTTTCGGTAGCCACCCCGCTGCAGCTGCCCCTGTGGCCAGATCTGCTGTCACAGATCTATGGCAGCCTTTTGCATCAGAACCTGGTAGCGGTGCACTTGACAGCTTGGCTACTGCATGGCTGAGCGCGGACAAACGGGCATGTTTGGCCCATGTCCAGCAGGTCTTGTTGGGTAGCAGGAAACCCTCCACCAGACCGACTTACCTGGCCAAATGGCAAAGATTCACATGCTGGGCCTCAGAATGGCTTATAAAGGCCAAGCAGGCCCCACTACAGGAGATCCTGGATTATCTGCTGCACCTTAGACTCCAAGGTTTGTCCCTGTCATCGACCAAGGTCCACCTGGCTGCTATCTCACCTTTCCATCCGCCATTCCAAGGCAGGTCAATCTTCTCTCACGACATGATGGCACAGTTTTTGAAAGGTCTGGAGCGTCTCTATCCACACGTCCAGGATCCCATCCCCCCGGGACCTGAATCTCATGCTGTCGAAGCTCATGGGGTCTCCTTTTGAGCATCTGACTTCTTGCTCTCTCCTGATATTATCCTGGAAGGTTTTATTCCTACTCATGATAATGTTGGCCCGCAGAGTGTCCTAGTTCAGGGCGCTTACTTCAGAGCTGCCCTATATGGTCTTCTACAGGGATAAGGTCCAGCTGCGACCGCACCCAGCATTTCTGCCTAAGGTCATTCCCCAGTTTCATACTGGCCAGGACATATACTTTCCTGTCTTCTTTCCAAAGCCTCATGAGTCAGGTGAGGAGCACAGGCTACACACCCTGGACGACAGGAGAGCACTGGCCTTCTACATGTATAGAATAAGGTTGTGCCGCAAGTAGACACAGTTGTTCGTTGTTGTGGCAGACAGAATGAAAGGTTGTCCAATGTCTGCTCAGGGGATTTCATCCTGGATCACGGCCTGCATACACTACTGCTATGAGCTGGCGAAAATGCCTTCACCGGTCATTGTGACAGCACACTCAGCTAGGGCACAAGTGTCGTCACTGGTCTTCCTGGCACAGGTACCAATCCAAGAGATCTGTAGAGCCACTACCTGGTCGACTGTCCACACGTTCGTGCCTCATTATGTGCTTACCCGGCAAGCTCGAGACGACGCTGGCTTTGGCAGAGCAGTGCTGCAAGACCGTGAACTTCAAACCCACCTCCATTGATACTGCTTGTGAGTCACCTCGAATGGAATCAACATGAGCAAGCACTCGAAGAAGAAAAACAGTTACCCACCTTTTCATAACTGTTGAGATGTTTTGCTCATGTCCATTCCATTGCCTGCCCCCTTGCCCCTCTGTGGGAGTTGTCAGTAAGAAGGAAATGAGAAGGGTGTAGGGTTGGTGGTGTCTGATATACCGACGCATAAGCATGGCACTCAGGGGGGCGCCACAATTGGCCCTACGGATACCATTAAAGCAAAAATCTCCGACGACCGCGCATGTGGACACATCACATACCTTGAAGGAATGGACATGAGCAACCCATCTCAAAGAATAACAGTTGCGAAAAATATGGGTAACTTTTTTTTTTCTCCAGATATTTGTAGGCTTCTTCAGACTAGAAAAAGGGGGTTAAAAACCACACAAATAAAAGCTGTATATTGTGAGTGTTACCTTTACTGGAACTGGCTGATGCATTTAATTTTCCCTGCTATACTTAGTCTCATGAAAGATACTAAAAGTTGGGTCTTACAATTGTAATGTAGTGATGTCAAATTATGGAAAATAAGATAATTGTTGTTAAAAAGTTGGATGAGTCTGATGGGGATCAGTGAATGGATTCATCTTGACTAGAATTTGAATTAAGTAACTTTTACTTACGTTTGGTCTATGGTTTGAAACTCTGCATGATCTGGAAAGGTAATGTATTTGCATTTACTTACCAGGACATCAATATGAATTTATTGATGCTAGCTTTCTTATTGAATAATCTGCTTCAATTTAGCTGGAACTTGACTGATATATAAAAATCAGCATTGACCTAGTTTCCTACTGATCCTTTGTATTGAAGTGTTGTGTACTTGGAAAGTAATACATTTGTGTTTATTATCATGTCAATAGGGGTCTAATTTTGTTGCTTTTATGCTGAATAATCTAATAAATACAAAAAAGCAGTTGGGATTTAGCTTTGTTGTTATTTTAGTAATAAAACGTTATCTGAAGAGTAACAAGCTTGTGTTCACTTACTGTCTCATTATTGGGGTCCTGATTTCATGCTACAGTCCTGTCTGGGACCGAATAAACATAGGGTCCCCAGTAGCAAATGCTGAGGTAGAATCAGGGCTTTAATCGTGTGTGTTTATGCAGGGGGAGAGATTGGTGTTCTAGTGACTAATCAGATCTAATTTAACTTGAGTTTGATGGGTAAAATTTGCAGTTTATACCTAGTTTTATAGTATGGGTCAAATTCTCTGAGCAAGCAACACTGGTCCTAGGGGAGAGGTGGGTGAACACAAAAGTGGCTTCAGCTGGTGCTGAAGATCCCTATCAACTTAATCCTGGGCATGGTTTATTTTTGAGCAGCCTGGTGAGATAGAAATGCCCTGGCCCTAGATGCTTTCTGCCAGGAATGCCTCCAGTGCCAGCAGCTGGAAATGCTGTTGTCAGATCTGCTATAAGAACTCCATGCTACCCAGGGATTACACAGGGGGAATCCTCAGATGGATGAATCAACAGGCTTTAGAGATGGGTTGTGTTGCCATACCCCTGGTCAGGTAGAGGATAAGGCCCTATCTGTTGAATTCTTATATGCTGTAATGAAATTCTCGTGCGTGATTAGCCACCTGATTTTTATCTAATGGATACTGAACTACTTAGGGTGTCTGGAGGAGTTGGTGATGAGCTTATATTTATTGCATTGTCCATTATTGTCCTGACCTAATTATTATTTTATTGAAACCCTTTAAGTTATACTATTGTGCCATACTGGGGCACAATCCAGATTAATGAGTAGCTGTGTTACCTCTGCCCTGCAACCTGTCGTGCCCTTCACAACACCTTGTTGCTGTAGCCTACAACCTGGACTGCTCAAAAACAGCCTTCAGCATGTAAGTCATTCCTAGCTCTGACTGTGTGTATTGCAGCCAGCCAGCCACACCTTGGCTCTTGCCAGCCTTGGTTATGCTGCAGTGTAACCCCAAGACACTTCCTGTCCCAGATCTTCCCCAGAAATGTATGTCCTATACTGCCCAGCTCTTTCCTGGACAATACAAATGTATTAAGTGTGTTATTCCTTTAAGGGAATTACAAAATACATCTTATTATTTTAAATAGTTATCCAGACACTTCAACTTAAACACATTGGATTAGCTAAAATAATAAAACAAGTTCATGAACTGCACAGAGATAGTACAAGTAATGAGGCATAAAAGTCAGAAACAGTTACAAGAAAAATCAAGATAAAATGCTTATTGGTGCCTAACTTAACAAACGATATTAGATTCTAAACAAAGATTTCCTATCACATGCTTTCAATTGTCTCAGGGCCAGTCTACACTTAAAACGCTGCATCAGCACAACTGACCCTATGCAACTGTGCCATTGTAGCACTTAAGTGAAGGTGCTCCTACACTGACGGAAGAGCCTCTCCCATTGGTGTAGCTAATCCACCTCTGTGAGAAGTGGTAGCCATGTCAATATGAGAAGCTCTCCCATCAACATGGCACTGTCCACATGGGGGGGAGGGATTAGGTCGTTATAACTATGTTGCTCGGGGGGTAGATTTTTCATACTCCTGAGTGACGCTGTCATACCGATATAGGTCTGTTGTGTAGACCTGGCCTCACTGACCAAACTCTTTGGGTTAGGATCCCTCCCCCGGAGTCCGATGGCTGCTTCCTTTTTCTTTTCAGATGCAGAGAATGTGATGGGCAAGGAGAGAAAGAGGAATGTCTTGCAATGTCTGCCCCCTCTTATAGTCCTTTCCCCCCTTTGAGAAGCATTTCCAGCTGGGAGCAAGGCGACAGGCAGTCTGTGCAGAAGGAAATTCCATGTTGTTTCTTTGCTAAGATATAGATTTTTGCCCCAGCCCCTTTTCCTGCCAAAGAATGGCCATTTAGCAGGTAATGGTCCATCAGCCTTGTTTACCCCTCTGCAGATGCACTGCTGTAAGATCTCCTGCGTAGCAGCTCTATGCCTGCAGGAGACGAGAAGTTGAGACCAGGAACTTAACAAGATTTAAAAACAGATTGGACCCTTACGTGAATATCGAGAGTTATCATAATGAATTTTGGAAGGGATCTTTAACCTCATGCTTCAGGGCTTAAGCCAGTCTCTAACTATTGGAGATCAGGATGACAATTAATGTTGGGGATAGATCACTAAGGGTTTCTTATACCTTTATCTGAAGCCTGTGGAGAGACAATAATGAACTATGTGGACTGATCCAGTGTGGTAATTCCTGTGTTTCCATCCTGCCTTCCTATCTCCTGACTTATTGTCATATTTTCCCATACAAAGTCATGCCTCAGATTGTCTAATAAAGGGCATGGGCTAGCAGCTATGTTCGTGCATTTTCTCCTTCCTTCCCTGATACCTGGAGGAGAGATTACTATCAAAGAGCCATTTCTTCTATATCTATGGAGGTAAAAAGAGCTGTCATTTTTCTTTTTGTAACAAAAAAAAATACCCCTAATATTTTAACACCTTGGGCTTGATTATCAGTGAGACCTCAACTTAGCCTCCAGTTGTGACTGTGCAAGCTTGCAAGTGTATATATAAGTGCATGCATTTTTACTGCACTCTTTCCTGTGCACTTGCAAAGGCAGAATGTTAATGCACCAAAAGTGCATGTGCAGGTATTTGAAAATGGAATCTAGTCTCTGAAAATTAGGATTAAGCCTTTCTCTATTGTGCTATATTGAAATATACTATAAATATGTGGAACACTAGAAAGCAGTCTCATTTTTATGTATTATAAGCTAATAAGTACAACAAGGAGTCCTGTGCCACCTTAAAGACTAACAGATTTATTTGACCATAAACTTTCGTGGGTAAAAACCCCACTAAACGTAAGATTACCCATGAAAGCTTATGCTCAAATAAATCCATTAGTCTTTAAGGTGCCACCAGACTCCTTGTTGTTTTTTGTGGATACAGACTAACACGGCTACCCCCTGATATCTGAAGCTAATAAGTAGAAATCTAGGTCACTTCTTGAAAGCCAGCCTGCTGGAAAGATATTTGCTTTCTTAGAAAGTGTAGATTTCTGACTCTGTGTGTGTGTGTGTGTGTGTGTGTGTGTGTGTGTGTGTGTGTGTGTTTATATTGTCTAGAATTACGAGGAGATGGTGGTGGAGGTTAGCAGATACTTCAGGGTCTGTTCTCATCATCAGCTGAGCTGTATTTGCTACCTTAGTCATTGAAAAAGTAAAGAGCTCGGTTTTTAATTTACCAATAAAGATTTTATTTTGACAATACAGTTTTTCAAGAATTGATTTGTTTTGTTTAATTCTGAAAAATAATGTGATTCTTAAATATATCCAGTTTTAATAAGCTTGTTCCTTCATTATTTCAGACAAGCTCCACTTGCAAATCGCTCAAAGCACTCTAAATGTCATTTGTTTTAATTAAACAATAGAGGGGTTTTTTTTACACCCTGATCCAATTTTCTCTTTTGCTTGATCTAAGGCCTTGTCAACACTGGCTTTTTTTGCATTGGGATATCTACATCTACCCCTTGTGTAGAAGATGCAGATTGTTATAGAGTTCAACAGTTCAATAGATTGCTTCTAACCATGATTGAGAACATACTAATAACACTTTCTCTTGAAGTGCTTATAACTATCTATAAAACCAATGAATCATGTCTGTAACATGCTTACAAATCTATTAATCATGTATTAACCCTTAATAAGTATGTATGTGCCATATAATATAAAGTGTGACCAAAAGGTACTAGCAATGGTGCAGCTCACTCCAGTTTCACACCAAGTTAAGCCCACTAGTGCAAATAACTTTTTACCCAGGAACAGTACATACCACTGAAGGTTTGCAGTTATATTGGGGTAGCTGTCCCAATCATAGACACCGACTCGATGGGTGCTCCAGGGCTGGAGCACCCATGGAAAAAAATAGTGGGTGCTCAGCACCCACCTCTTACAGCTGTTTGGTGGCACTCCAATTAGCTGTTTGGGGGTGCTGCCAAAGAGCTGATCGGGGCTCAGGAAGAGATTGGGGGAGGGCAGAGAGTGGCAAGTGGGCGGGGGCCTCAGGGAGGGGGTGAATTGGGAGTGGGAAGAGGCAGAGCGAAGGCAGGGCCTTGGGGAAGCGGCAGAGTGGGACAGGGCCTCAGGGTGGAGTGGCAGTTGGAGCACCCCTGGGCAAAAGTAAAAGTCGGCGCTCCTGGTCCCAATTCACCTCCCCAACACACAAATACGTAGTCAAGTGCTACGTGATTTCAAAAATCTAAATATATTTGTGATACAGCTTTTGCCAGATAAAGTGTTCTGAATCTAAGTGAACATCTTAAAAATCCGAATTTGTTTAATATATACTTCCTCCTTCTCTTTAAAATCCTCTTATTACATCCCCCTCTACACATCTTTCTACAAATTAATAAGTTATTTTTCTCTTTCCAGTTTTTGTTGACATTTTTTCTGTTCCAAATTTTGTTTTTAGACTACATCTGTCTGTCCACTAGTATTTTGGATTCTGTTCGTCCGCTCTGTAAAGGTTTACGTAAGGATTTAAATGGAAGGGATTTGTAAATAATACAGAAATATCATTTGCATACTGGTGCCGTTCATTATGTTTATCACTGTGTTCTAAATCCCCTAACTGGAGTTTCAGTGAAGAGGGTATGCAGACAGGAAAAGAGGTGTGGCTTATGTAGATGGGGCAGAAGTAGTGTAGAGGGAACCTAACCCAAATGTCCAAATTAAAGCATCTTTGCCACCCATTTTCACCCTTGTATGTGAATATTTTTGGACTGATGCAGTATCTAGACTAGCTCAGATATGCCAGGTTACACTGCAACCCTGCTCTCTCAACTGCATTATGAAAGCATGATATAGGCTAATAATTTTTTCTCACAATAAGGTGGAAACTAAAGCCAATTAGGAAATGATTTTTGTCTTCCATAAAGAAAAAGGTTAATGAAATGTTCATTGTTTAGTTTTCATTATTATTTTTCTTTGTAGGGTTGGTTTTTGAAGGAGCTGTTGAGATGCTGAAAAACCAAAACCAAAAATAATTGGTTTAAAATCTATTTTTCTTTGGTTGCCAAAAAAAATACTAGTTTTTTATTTTAAGTTTTTCAATGAACATTTGAAAATTTTTGACAAAAACTGACATTTTTCCATGAACATTTCTCTTTTTAATATGGAGACATACCTATCTCATAGAGCTGGAAGGGACCTTGAAAGGTCATTGAGTCCAGTCCCCTGCCTTCACAGCAGGACCAAGTAATGTCCCTTATTTTTGCCCCAGATCCCTAAATGGCCCCCTCAGGGATTGAACTCACAACCCTGGGTTTAGCAGGCCAATGCTCAAACCACTGAGCTATCCCTCCCCCACCCCCCCAAAAAATTTTTTTTCCATTTTACTTAAAAAAACACCCTCTTTTTCTGGGAATGGGGATGAGGGAAATTGACAACATTTTAACCAGTTCTATCAGAAACATGCACGGCCCTACAAAACAGGGCCAGCAGTGATTATTCAGTTCCTTCCTCTCCCTCCCCCTTCCTATTGCTGCAAGGATGCCAGGTGTCTACTGTGGTTGCCCAGTGGCATTGTCCTATATCCTTTGGCTGCATAAACTCACATATGCATCTTTCTGCAGCCCTCAGAGTGACACTCTCCTTGTACGGCTGCATGACATTTGCCACAGTGGAAGGGTACCTTAACTGTATCTTCACTGTGTGGGTACATTAACCAAATCAGGTCCCAGCCAGCCAGACTGCCTCTGGCATATTATACTGCCAGTGAGCACCACACATGCTATGTGGCTGAGAGCGTCTGCCACAGCAATAAAGGAGCTCCTATCGGAATAGGTAAGTATTATTGTTTAAAATTGAGAGTAGACCCTGAGTAAAGCCAAATGATAAAACTTGTACTGGGGATGCATGTCAGCTCTTTGGAGTTAGAAATGAATTTGAATTTTTTATCTTCTCGGATGCATTTTGACATTTTTCATGTTATTACAAGAGAATGTTAAAGTGATAAATTTAAGCTCTAATTTTTGCAGGCATGTATTTCCTTATGCATTATTATCATCATCACACTTGCCTTTTAAACTTTCATGCATTAGTCATAAGTACTTTTCTTATTCTTTACCCTGAACATCTGTCTGTATGTATCCTCAAATTAACAATGCAAAGTGTCTCTTGTAATCCAAAGCTGCTTCATTATTAATTGTACTAGTGGATAAACCTGTTAATTTAATTGTTTGCACTGTAGTATATTTAAATATTCTCTCCTTTCAGCTAGTCTAAAAGAAGAGCATTCCTGAAACACGTACAGCCTCTGTATGTGGTTTTAATGGTTAATTGGGCAATTGTTCCACTTTAAGGTTAAGAGCAGTGTGGCAATGGTATGGAGCCTGGCTACAGTACCTTAGTCATGATCTGTTAACATGGATGATTGTTGGTTTTATACAATCATAGTAGAGATGAAGGTCATTGATTCCATCAAACCAGAAGAATAAGTTGTAGTCTGGAAATGCTACATTTATTCACTCTATAGCAAATATTACCCTATTGCGCCTAGAAAACAATACATTTTGTACTGTGTATTATTTACAGGATAACTAAATTCCATGTACACTATTAATGACAGTGCAGCCCACTGAAACAAGCACTTTCTAAGGGGCAAGTTTTGTTTCCAATACACAGCTGAAGCAACCAGGCAGTGCACTCAGAACATCTTTCCTTCACATCTGCCATGCAGATTTTCTCTCTCCAGGCCAAAGAGTGGCAGCAGAGCTTCTCAGTAACTATTGTAGCAGTTTCAGGGCTGCATTATCCCTTGCAACCATCTTGCCTCCTTTGACAGGGTCCCCAAATTAACAACCAAACACCTAGGCAGAGAACACCTACTGAGCTGTGCTCTGCAGTGTGGGGGGTGGAGAGCTAAGGAAGAACCTTTCATGCAGACAACAGGAAACGTGCCTCTCTCAGGCTCTGGAATCAGTTTTGGGGGATGGGCCAGGTTCTGGATTTTCCCCAAGGAGAACAGATTTGTTAATGTATTTTCAATAGCATGCGAACACACAGTGGGCCAGATTCTTCTGCTGCATATCATCACTGTATAGCAGTTACATTTTAAAACATCACTGATCCATTTTGCAGTGATGTAGTAAGGTGAATGTTCATTTATGTCTTCTGCAAACCTGTGGTGCATTTTTCATGTCTCCATCATTTTTTTTTTAGAATAACATTATTAAAAGATGGAGGCCTAAGACTAACTAATGTGACTAAATTAGATGCTGGAAGTTACTCTTGCCTGGCAGAGAATCAGTTTGGAACAGCTAGTAGAACAACAAGCTTAATAGTAACAGGTATGTTTGGGTTTTTTTAATAAGATTATTTGAAATGGCTGTAAATTGCAATACAAGAAGCATAGGAGTTCAGAGTTTGGGCTCTAGTTGGTTTATTGTGTGTGACTGGAGGTAAGGGGTCTGAGGAGTTGTATGTTTAAAAATAGTTAAATAAAAAGAGATCAGTTCTGATTCTTTTTTAAATTTAGAGGGGAAATCTCTCATCTATATTGTGAAATACTTCCTAGACCAGGGCAGTAAGGAGTAAGGTCATCTGGATACTACTTCTGGCTTGCACATTGACTCACTGTATAATCTAGGGCAAAAAATTAAACCATGCTTCCTCAGTTTGGCCCTCTGTAAAATGGGTTTATTTTTACTTTCCGTTCCAACCTGTTTTGAGAGTTAACTGATGTTTGTAAAGCACTTTGAGATTAGTCTCTGTCAATCACTAAAATTATCACATTCTGTACTTGCTTGACACACAGATCTTCCACTAATGATACAAAAAACATGCAAGAAAATCCAACAGAAATCCACAGTATGGATCACAGAGGAAGATTTTTCCTTTAATATTAGCAGTATTAGATTTTCTATAGAACTGTACTTTTTTGTGTGCATTGCAGTTTGTTGAGCACGACAAACTACGCAGCAGGTCACATTCTACTCTAAACCACAAGGAACTCCTGTTGAGGTTAATAAGCTCTCACAATACTTCAGGAACAGAATTCAATCAATAATATTTACAATATAGAATTTAACTAACCTAAAGTGACTGCCACTGGTCAAGTGCATCTTATAGAAATGAATGTTTAAAGAAAGCTCAGAAAGTTGAGATAGTTGCTGAGATGGCTAAAATGACTATTTCTGCTCTCCACAGAGCCAACAAGGATAACTCTGGCACCTTCAAACATGGATGTTACTGTTGGAGAGAGTGTAATCTTGCCATGCCAAGTCCAGCACGATCCATTGCTAGACATTAGCTTTGCATGGTATTTTAATGGAACGCTCACCGATTTCAAAAGAGATGCTTCTCATTTTGAGAAAGTAGGTGGGGTAAGTTGTGAACGTTTGTTTCTCTGATTATAGATGCATGTATCTTTAAAGACAAGGTTGACTTAAAGGAGCAAAAATGTTGCACATTTTGTGACTTCAGTTTTGTTTTTGTTTTGGTTTTTTAATTTAACATGGTAACCAAAATACATCCAGTTCTTCTCTTCTTACAGTACATCTCCGCTACAGCTGGGAGTGTGCTTCCCACCTTGGGAAGATACATGCTAGCTCTGCTTAAGCCAGCACATTAAAAATAGCAGTGTAGCTAGGGGTAGCCCAGTTGCCAGCTCAGGCTTGTCAACTGAGAGCAAACCCATCTGGACTCCCTGGACACGTACTTAGTTGGCTAGCCCGAGTCCCCCGCCTGTGCTGCCCCCAGCTTTGCTGCTATTTTTAGCATCCTAGCTTGAGCAGAGCTAACGTGTCCGTCTACCCCAGCTGGAAAGCCCACTCCCAGCTGCAGGGTAGACATGCCCTTAGTATTGTAGAATTGCCTTCCCCAAAGGAGATCAGTTGTTCAGAATTACAGGCACAGAGCTTGCTGCTGTACATATTCCGTAATACAGATATTAGATACCTGAAGCCCAATAATACAAAAGAATTAAAAATGTAAGAAAGTTATTTATAGTCCACAACCACAATATCTCTTTGAACCATAGGTGAGGATCCAGATAAATTGAAAACAAGTTGTTTGCTGCCAAGCAGAAATCTGTTTAAATAGTTACTTCATGAGACGTATCCCATGTTATTTGTAGTGTTTGCATTCCTCACTGGTGCACAGCTTTGATGTTTTAATCTTTGCCACAGTCCACCACCAATTGACTTAACCATCAAATATATTTTTCCAAACAATGTCACTTTGATTCATATCTATAAATACTGAAGTCTCCATTAATAAGCATCAAAGAGGGCTCCTTTTATTCTGACCTTATGCAGTCTACCTAAGAGAGAGCAATATCAGAGTTAGATGTGTCAACTGTGCAGTTCTACAGAGCAAGATTGGTAAGAAGTTTGTGTGAACCTTGTGTCGAGTTTGTCTGTGTAGATTTGTACCACCTCAAATTTCACCCCGAGGTTTGGGTTTAAACCCACACAAAGTTTTAACATAACTGTTACAAGAGAGCTCTATACCTGTATATTTGTAAATAATGAAGGTGCTAGTAGAGAGAGACTCAAGAATGTTTAGCAGAGTTCCTGCATTTTGTAGGACTGATAAAATTTGCTGTGCCCTGCAAATGGCTTCCTCTGTGTAGCTCTACATCAGCTCTTAATAAAAATTGCTGAGTGTCACCTGGTTTTGCATCCAAAATCTATGCAATGGCATTACATAGTTTCAAAGGAAAATTCATAAATGGGCTCAAGATGATTGGAAGATCTGTGTAAGCCTTTGATAAATCTGAAAGGCGTTTCCAATTTGTAACTGTAAAATCGTCATCAAGCTTCATATCCCCAAAAGAACTAAACGAGGATTTAAACATCTCTCCATCCCAGGCAAAGGCAACAGTTATCAACTTGAGCTCCCTTCAAGACTAAAGCTGGAATGTGCAGATTACTGCCCCAGTAACTCGTATAGGGGAGGACCATAGTCCCTCAACAGTACAGACTAAAGCATGGCATAAATCCAGGATGATCTTTCCAAAGCTATACGATGCTGGGACATGTTATAAACATAGCAGGCAGTATAAGACCCCATGTTATCCGCATATTTTGGCCTAATTTGAAATAATTTATTTGAATGATACAGGTATGTAAATAAGAAAATAGATTAAAAGTTTGAGGCCAAATCCTCAGCTGGTGTATATTGGTATAGATTCATTGCAGTCAATCGTGCTATACTGATTTACACCAGCTGAGGATCTGGCCCATGTAAGCTGTTTCTAAGGACTCAGTGCAGTTAATGGAGCTCTCACATTCTCCAGTGCTCCTCCTGATGTATGTTCTGCAGCATTCCCTGCTCTAGGTTGTATCACAAAAGCCACAGTCTGGGCTTCTAACTGAGACATGTGGCTCTTGTAAAATACTTGTCTATATTTTCAGACACTCGCTGAATTGTGTCAGTCTCTGAACGTCATGCTTTCTGCCTTGTTAGCAAAGTGGTTGGTTGATTACAGTGAATGATCAAACTTGGCTTCTAAAATTTTAAGCTTCCAGACTCAACAAAAGAGGATTGCTTCATTTTTGAATGAGTTCTATATAAAATCAGTTGTTTTATTTAGTTTTTAGTCACACACGAGAAAAGTTCCAGGTTTTCCCTTTCACTGCTTGAAACTTACTTTTCAATTTGTTATAATAAAGTAGTTCAACTGGGGGTCTCCCACATCCCTGGTAAGTCTCCTAGACACTAGGCTAAAAATTATGAGCGAGTTCACTCTCTTTCTCCTCTATCCCCAGCTTCTTACAAAAATGGCACTAGTATCTAATGCCAAGAGATGGTTTCCAGCTGAGAATTCCAAGCAGAGGGAGGCACCATACCTGAGAACGGCAGAGCTTAGGAAACACCCTTTGCCTTGGAATCTCCCATAGGCAGCTCCCCACCTAAAATAGCCAAACATGCTGGCTTTTGTGAATCCCATTCTGAGGCACTTATATCTCCCCATTCATTGTATAGAGAGCGTAGAAGCCTTACGCAAGTTTGTGAATCCCAGTGATAATCTAGGTGCCCAAGGCATCTACATAGCATTTAAACACCTGCAGGTGGCCCGTGTCAGCTGACTTGAGCTTGTGGGGTTTGGGCTGCAAATTGTTGTAAAATTGCAGTCTAAGTGGTTTGGGATCTGGAGCCCAGGATCTGGAGCTCTCCCCTATTGCAAAGCCCAGTCTCCAGCCTGAGCCCAAATGTCTAGACTGTGATTTTTACAGCCCCATAGCCTGAACCCTGCGAGCCTGAGTCAGCTGACACGGGTCAGCTGTGGGTGTATAACTGCAGTGTAGACATACCCAAAGTGACTTGCCTGAGGTCAAACACGCAGCCTGTGGCAGAGCCAGGAACTGAACTCAGATCTCCTGAGTCTCAGTCCATTGCCAAGGTCATCTTTCCTCCCTTATTTTTCCTATGTCTGTTTGTTTAATGTATTTATAGTTTGGCCATCACCATACTATCAAAATCTTTGTGTGTGTGAAGGAGAGGGGTCATGTCCACTAGTAAATATTTTTATAATAAATGCTATTTAGGACAATGCAATGCATTTAAAAGTTTGGTTTTTTTTAAATGCTCTTTGGAATTATCCATTTAATCTAAGCATAAAAGGTAAAGTTTGCCATAACTGCCAAAGCCAGGTGGTTGTAGACAGCCTCAGCAGGTAACACTGGCCTCTCGGTAGGTTTATTAAATTCTGTTGCCTACAGCTCTGCCTTCTTGCTGATGAAACCAATGACCAGTTAGGTGTCTGACTTCCATTGAAAGTTAATGGAAATATGTGCCGAACTACCCTTCTGTGCCTTTGAAAATTTTCTCAAAAGGCATAGCATTTAATCAGTGGACATAAAAGAGGATCCATATACAGATTGGCACTTGATTAAATGCAAGTGTATGCAAGAGAAATTAGGTTTCTTTTGGAGAGCAAAGAGGCTTTTGTAGATCTTATAATTTTTATAAAAAAATTTCTGGAAATTTGGGCTGACCATCTGTCACGTCACAATTTGAATCCTCTGATTTCACAGTCTGTTACCTTGCCATATTGCTGCATAGTTATTATTTATTTACTAAGTTTCAAATAAAATACTTAACCAGGCTCTACGTAAACATATTAAAATTACAAAGGAAAGGTTAAATATCATTGATAAAAGAAGTTATTCCAATATACGTGACTTCAGTGGTAGATATGAACTGACTGGAAAACTGATTTTTTTTCCAGTGAAAATTTCAACCTTTCGTCAAAGATAAATCAAGAACCCAACGTTTTTTAGCAAAACCAGCTGAAAAGTTTTTGGTTTTCAGGAAAAGGTCAAAATTTTCAGTGGAAGGCAACTTTCTTTAAAATTTTTCACTGTGTTGAACATCCAATTTTCGATCAAAAAGCAGTTTTGATGGAAAATTTTCAGTCAGCCCTATTCAGCACCTCTCAGAACTCATCCCAGTGATTCTTCATTGGCTAACTCATAACTCTAAAATATATAGCTTTTTACTGGAATATTTGCCATAAGGAAGCAACAGTTGAGGGTGTGTATAGGAAACAGGAGCCTTGTCATTAATGTTTGGACAAGGTGGGGTACTGGTGTTCTGCTAATTGGAGACTACAGAAGTTAACCCACAATACAAACTAAATTACCTCAGGGGCCCAATCCAGCTCCCATTGAATTTAATAGAAAGACTTCAGAGGGAGTTGGATAGGGCCCTTAGTGAGCAAATGAGTCAGTATACTGATTTATAAAGCATCTGATGGCTTATTCGTACACTTGAAGTTCATATTCCCCAATAATAATAGGGGTTTTCAACTATCCCCATAATGACTGGGAACACGTCACCTCAGAATGGTATGCAGAGATTAAATTTCTATACAACATTAATGACTGCCTCTTGGATCTGCTAATCCTGGAGAGGCAATTTTTGATTTAATTCTAAATGGCACATAGGATATCGTCTATCTGAACTGCTCAGTAATAGGGACCATAATGGAATTAAATTTAACATCCTTGTAGGGGGTAAAATACCAAGGAAACCCACTCTGGTAGCATTTAACTTCAGAAGGGGTGGTGACACAAAAACAAGGAGGCTAGTTAAATGGAAATTAAAAGGAGCAGTCATAGGAGTGAAAATGCCTGTAAGCTACATGGAAATTTTTTAAAAACACCATAATAGAGGCTCCAACTCTATGCATAACTCACATTTTAAAAAGTAAGCTTTCCAAAAAAATACTACCGTGGCTTAACAGAGTAAAAGAAGCAGTTTCAGACAAAAAGACACCTTTTAAAAATTGGAAGTCAGATCCTACTGAGGAAAATAGAAAGGAACATAAAGTCTGGTAAGTCAAGTGTAAAAGGGATAATTAGTCAGGCCAAAAAAAAATTGTAAGAGCAACTAGCAAAAGACACAAATAGCCATTTTTTTAAAATACATCAGAAGCAGGAAGCATGCCAAACAATTTGTGGGGCTACTGGACAATCAAGGTGATCAAGGTGCTAAAGGAGTACTCAAGGAAGACAAGGCCTTTGTGGAGAAGCTAAATGAATTCAGTGCAGAAGATGTGAGGGAGATTCTCACTCCTGAGCTATTTTTTTTTAGGTGACAAATCTAAGGAACTGGCCCAGATTGAGGTGTCAGTAGAGGAGGTTTTGGAACAAAAAGATAAATCAAACAGTAATAAGTCACCAGGGCCAGATGGTATTCACCCAGCGGTTCTAAAGGAACTCAGATATGAAATTGCAGAACTACTGTGGTATGTAACTGTGGTATGTAAACTATCACTGAAATCAGCCTCTGTATCAGATGACTGGAGGAGAGCTAATGTAACGTCAAGGTTTAAAAAAGCCTCCAAAGGCAATCCTGGCAATTAAGGCCACTAAGCTTAACTGCAGTACCAGGCAACTTGATTGAAAGTGTAGTAAAGAAGAGAATTATTGGACACATTAACACAATATGTTGGGGAAGAGTCAATATGGCTTTTGTGAAAAGAAATTATGCCTCATCAGTTAGCTAGAATTCTTTCAGGGGGCCAACCAACATATGGACTATGTTGATCCAGTGGATATAGTGTACTTGGACTTTCACCAAAGGCTCGTAAGCAAAGTAGGCAGTCATGGGATAAGAGGGAAGGTCCTCTTATGGATCAGTAACTGGTTAAAAGACAGGAAATAAAAGGTAGGAATAAATGGTCAGTTTTGAGAATAGAGGTGTCCTCCAGGTATCTATCCTGAGACCAGTGATGTTCAATATGTTCATAAATGATCTGGAAAAAGAGGTAAATAGTGAGATGGCAAAGTTTTTTTCAGATACAAAACTACTCAAGTAGTTGTACGGTTTCAGTACAAAACTACTCAAGATAGTTATGGCCAAAGTTGCATATGAAGTTACAAAGGGATCTCTCACAACTGAGTGACTGGGAAACAAAATGGCAGATGAAATTCAATGTTGTTAAAAGCAAAGTAATGCACACTGGAAAACATAAGCCCAGCTAAACATGCAGAATGATGGGGTGTAAATTAGCTGTTACTTCTCATTGTGAATAGTTCTCTGAAAACATCTGTTCAATGTGCAGCAGAAGTCAAAAAAGCTAACAGAATGTTAGGCACCATTAGGAAAGGTTTAGATAATAAGACAGTAAATATCATAATGCTGCCATATAAATCCATGGTACACCCACATCTTGAATATTGCATGCAGTTCTGGTTGCCCATCTCAAAAAAAGATACATTAGTACTGAAAAAGTACAGAGAAGCGCAACAAAATGATTAAGGGTATAGAACGCATTGTGTGTGAGGAGAGATTAAAAAGACTGGGATTCTTCAGTTTAGAAAAGAGATGACTTAAGGGGGATATGATAGAGATCTAGAAAACCATAAATGGTGTGGAGAAAGTGAATAAGGAAGTATTATTTACTCCTTTATTATTTACAAGAAGCAAGGGTCACCCCAGGAAATTAATAAGCAGTAGGCTTAAATCAAACATAAGGAAGCACTTCTTCACACAACTCACAGTTAACCTGTGGAACTCATTGCTGGGAAAGTTGTGAAGGCCAAAATTATAACTGGATTCAAAAAAGTATTAGACAAGTTCATGGAGGATAGGTCCATCAATGGCTGTTAGCCAAGATGGTCAGGGATGCAACCCCATGGTCTGGGTGTCCGTAACCTCTGACTACCAGAATCTGGGTCTGGATCATAGGGGAATGATCACTCAGTAAGTTGCCCTGTTCTGTTCATTCCCTCTGAAGCATCTGGCACCAGCCACTGTTGGAAGAGAGGACACTGGTCTAGATGGACGTTGGCCTGACCCGGTGTGGCTATTCATATGTTCTTATTCACTGTATGAAAAACTAGCTAGAGACCCCAATTTTAGTGGTGGCTGGCAGTGAGTGCAGCAAATGCAAATTAACTTTTCAATTGATGTTTTCTCTTTGAGGTGAGCAATGATGTAATAATGTAGTGGGAGTTCCTGGAACTTGAGGGAAGGGATCTTGAGGGAAGTGGCATGCCTTCAATCTTTGACATATAGCAGCGCTTGGAAGTGTTATGGTAGCACCTGTTATGCAACATACAGCTCTTCCATATGGACCCCAAAAATACCAGTATATAACGTTGTTATACATCTCTTTTCTGTTAGACAGATGAGTCATAGCAGCAGCACGGCAAATCAAGCCGTTTTTGAAACTGTGAACAGATTGCCTGTAAACTGCTTCAGATATCACCTGTTCAGACAATCCAGCAGCAGTTGAAATTGTCTTGCAGCCAGCAAAATGAAATGCAAGGATGGATTTAGTTTATGTTCTCAGTCCAATTCCATCCATGAGCAGTAAGCACACGTTCACACTTGCGAACATACACAGAGCAAAGCTGCAGCATGGATTTCCTTTTAACCCTGACCATGTTGATTCACTCCACACTGGCCTTACCTTATAATTTCTGTGGAGCACAATGCCATTACAGGTGCTTGTATAGTATTGGCTGCCAATTTGTGTTCCATAGGTGGTTAGGGTAGTGTGCAGCAGGGAAGGTGACTTTCCTGTCACCTTAACTTGTCCACGCTAGCAAAGATTTAATTGTGCTGGCCAGAGGTGCCAATGAAACTTACTCTGTTGCAAACTCTCTAAGGATCAATGACAGTAGAAAGCACCAACTATGTTGCAGTAATATTGACCCAGTATTTTCAAGGTATCTCAGAATGATTTATGTGAAATTTTAGGACTTTGATAGCAACATATTATTTGGGATGTAATGGATGGAAAATATTGGAACTTATTCTACAGCACTCTATTGTTTACCACAACTAAAAAGAGGATTTGGTTTAGCCCATTCTAACTGTCATCCAGGGAGCAGTCAGACTTTTATTTAAAATAAAACTATTCTATTTGACAATACTCTGGGTAAATTTATGTGTAGAAGGCTTAGTACAAGATTAGTTTGTGCTGATAAATTGCAATGTTGAGAATATGTGCTGAATGCGCACTTCACATCAAGTAGTTTCTGTACTCCAGGTTGCCTTTGCATTGCTCGGTCTCAGGGTATGTCCAGTCTGCTATTGGTAATGTGATTACAGCACATATAGAGATACACAAATTAGCTTTAATCTAGCTAGCTCAGGTACCAATAGCTGTGAAGTCACAGCAGCATGCACTTCAGCAATAGCCACCTAAGTACATCTGCAGGGTCCCAGGTGGGCTTATGCAGCCCATGTTGAAGCCTGTGTTGCCATCACTTCACTATTATTTGTTCCCAAGCTGACTAGGTTAAAGCTACCTTGGATATGTCTACACATATTGCAGTCATGCCCCGCGGTTTGCAGTGTAGACATACTGTCAGTATATTGTGGGGAATTTCAGCCAGTGTTAGCATTGTCTTGTAAATTCTTTTCCTGTAATGATTTACATCTGCATTATATTAGTGAAAATAACATTACATTTATTTATTCCTGTACAGTAAGAGGAGCTGTTAAAAACATGCTTTTAGGTTGTGTTACACAAAGAGGTTATGGGTAGTATTGCTGGGACCAGCAATTTAAAAAATCAAAAGTAAAGGCTTGATTTTGCTCTTATTCAAGTCACCAGTGAAATTTCTTTTGACTTGAATGAAGCAGGAATAATCCCTGAGACACAAGCTGGTAACAATATTGCAAATTTATGTAAAATTTATTTTAGAGTCTTGTATTTTAATATTGGGCAGTCTCTCTGGAAACAAATGATCCTTGAAATATTAGGATGAAAATACAAGTGCTAATGGTTGTGAACATAAAACAAACAACCCAAAGATTTTCAATGTTTATTCATTCAGATTGCAGTCTCAAAGAAACCCTGAGCAAAGAGTGCTCATGCACATTTCTGAGTGACTTTGGCATACATTTGTAAGTGCAATAAAGGTTATAAAACAACAATCATCCAAAGCAGTGGCACTTCTCCTATCTCCACACATCGTTAAATAACCAGCCATGTGACCAATATAACTGAAAAGTCCCACCAGACAGGAATCCCATCCTCAGATGCATTACTCCTCTGCCTGACAAATGGGCTTTAAAGCATGCCTGGAATGTCAACAGATTTTTGTAAACAAGAAGGAAACTTCTCAAGTCCTCCAGGATGTGTCTATTCCAAAAGGGGGCATATCTTCATTCTGTGGAAGGCCAACTTATTCAGAATAAAAGTCAGCCTGAGGAGGAAGCTAGTCACCAAATGGGAGGAAGAGGTGGTGTATTAAAAACATTGCATAACTGTTGAGAGGTGGAGAACATTTACAAATGAGTTTTACTCTTGCAACATAAAACACTTAATTCTCACCAGTGCACTCCAAACTTAGACGCTCTGAAAATGCGCTGTCCATGAGGGATCTGCCATTAAAGATGCAGGTAGTCCAAAAGTCTACTCTCCTACAGCCTCAGTCCTGCAGGATGCTGAACAACTCTCCACAAGATGTGGTCCGCACCCTTTCCTCCCACTGAAGTCAATGGGAGTTGAGGGCATTGTACACCACTCAGGATCAGCTCTAAATGTGCAAAGTTCGTAGAAATGCAGGATTGGAAGGGACCTCAAGAGGTAATCTAGTCCACCTCCTGAGCTGAGGCAAATTAAGTATACATAGACCATCCTGTTCTTAAACTCCACTAAGTAACCTGTTCCAGTGCTTAACTATTCTTATAGTTAGAAAAATTTTCTTAATATCTAACCTAAATCTCCCTTGCTGTAAACTAGCAACCTTTTATGTATTTGCAGACTGTTATCATGACTCCCGCTCAGTCTTCTCTTCTGTAAACGAAATACACCTACTTTCTACCTTTCCTTACAAGTCATGTTTTCTATGGCATTGATGGCCTAATTTCAAGGCATTATAATGGCCTAATTGGTCTGTGTGTTTTTATTAAATGTTCTAGCCATTCAGAACTACTTTACTACTCTTCTCTGTCTGGATTGTTTCTGTCTAAGGCCTGGTTGACTCAATAATAATAATTAATAATAATGTATTGTATTGTATTGGTATTAGAGGTTTCAACCAAGATTAATGCAAACCTGCAGTCAAGCAGTCCCTCTCTAAAGAGCTTACAGTCTAAGTACAAGACAAAAGGTGGGAAGAGAAACAGAAGCACAGTCAAGTGAATGACTTGCCCAGAGTCACTCAGAAGATCAGTAGCTGCACCATGATTAGGACTCTCAGTCCAGAGTCCTGTTCAGTAGACCACATTACCTCTCTAGACAATGCTGCATCTCCTGTAATAACCCTTGAATAGAGGGCCTCAAGTAGTGACCTTTTCTACCTGGTAAATGATCCATGGACAGCCTGTTTAAAATTCTTCTGCAAGTGCCAGGATTTCCAGGCTATAATCAGGTTGAGTCACGGGGACCAGGTTCTGATTTTGGCTCCATGCGTGTAAATCCAGCATAGTTCCTTTGGAGTCAGTTTGACCCCAGATTTACCTCCATATAACTGAGGCTAGAAACTGACTTAGAGCCTCATCTCTTGGGAAGATGGGATACGAAATGCCTTATAAGGAGTTACTTAGCAGCTAGCAAGAGGGAATGTCCCTTCTTCTGAAGAATCTTCCTCTGTGGCTGTACAAAGGAAAAGAGTGTATCTAATGAAGGATCAAACCCTAAAGCAGTACTGCAGAAATAAATGTTAAGTTGCAAACCTAACATTTCCTGGTGCACTTTGAAATTACAGCTATCAGTCAAGACTCGCGTCTTCCCTCTCCACAACACAGGAGGAAATCAACATAAAGCAAGTGCTTACAGTGCAGTCTGAGGAAAGAAGGTGGCACTGTGTATGAAATGCTCAGTTAAAAACTAAAAATAACACCAAGGGAATCTTAAAATCATGTGAATTCAGCCAAAGAGTTACAAATGTACAACTCCTTTTTAAAAAAAAAAAAAAAAAAAAAAGTACTCATGTGACATTAAATATGGAACAAATATCATGGAAAGTCTGCAGAAGGAAAAAAAATAGTTTTGTGATTCTCACCTAAAATTTTATCATATGTAAGGACACAACAGTTTGAGGTGGGGGGGCAGCAAAATTGACTCTCTAAAACCAATCCAATCTTGTATTGTCACGTTCTCTTTTACTCACATACCTACAGAAGAAGTTGAATTTTTTCATCAGTTTCACATGGCTACCTTTTCTAAAAGTCTGTTATATCTAGACTATACTAGGAGTCTGCTTAGGAGTGTACCCTTCCATTAATGTAGAATGCAAACTCCACAAGTGACTAATAAGAGGTCCTTTGAATCAGGCAACTACATTAATATGTTATAGGAGATGAGATTAGTGAATCACAAGTAATATCATGGGAGTGACTGAGCAGGGCTGTGACAGCAGAGTTGCAGAGGGCTTACTGTACTGCTGCAGGGCTGATGACACCCAATCCCTGCAGGTGCAAAGGCCAAGGAAGGGGAATCTAGGCTCCTGGCAGAGCATGACTGAAAGGAGGAGGAGGAGCCTCCAGCTGTGGGGAAGGGCACCCCTCTGCTCAATGGCTCCTGTCTTCTTGATTGTCTGAACTCCCAGTTATCCAAATAAAATCAGTGCCCCACCCCTGCTATTTAGACAATCGGCAGTATGCTGAATACCAAAACAACCCCTGCATTATGCATACTCACAACTTTATGGAGACCACCAGATGTATCCGAAGAGAAGATGGAAAGAAATGGAGAAGCACTGTAAATGGATGACATTCAAGTTTCCACAATCCTGTTATCTTGATGTCCCAACTAGAGATTGAGCATACACCTTGACTTTACAACCCCACAATTCTGGCACCATATTTGATTTTTAAGTTTCAGCCCTTTTTGCATATATGTCATTCCAAGGAACCATAATTGGCATTCTTATTGCTAACATAAGCTATTTGTGTCAATACATTCGCTAATATTTCCAACACATTAATGTGGTTAACCTCACACATACATATTCCAGAAATCCCTTAGAAATCTGTTATTTCAAGCATAAACAGACTTTTTGTGGATTACTTGTTTATCACAAGATACGTATTGCTAAGTCATATAACCCTAGGCTAAGAACTGTTGTCTAATTAACTAGGCCTCATACTTTTGCAAAGTCTGTAACAAATATTTTTATAAATGTTCTGTTTCCCCCTATTTAAATTACAGCTTTACTTGCTTTCCTAATTGGCATTTTTAACATTTCTTAACATATAAATTAGATATGCTCGTTAGAGACGGACCTCCCAAAATCAGTTCAGGAGGTCAGAGGTCAACAGAAGCATATTAGTTATAACGTGGTGAGCACGTTTTCTCCTTCTTACAGAGCGGCTGTACTTTGGAAACACTGGACATTATGGACAGCTTGTTTATTAGTTAATAGAACATGAACCTAGCATTATATTAACAACTAAATATATAACAACTTTATATATTCAACAGAGTGCATCAGGAGACTTAATGATTAGAAACATCCAACTGAAACACAGTGGAAAATATGTTTGCATGATAAAGACAGAAGTGGATAGTGTATCATCGGCAGCAGATCTGATAGTACGAGGTAAACTTTGGCTATTTTGCTGATCTTATTTTCTAATGACTTTCCTAGCGGACATTGTGAAACATAGAAGGGGCTAGATTGTGACTTGAACTATACACACATGTAAGTGAGGAAGGGAGAGTATGAATACTCCCCCCTGCCATGTGCATTCACACACAGCCCTGCCTGAATGCCTGAACGCCCACTTACACTCTCCTTGGAGTCTGTAGGAGCGAGCGATGGAAGGAGCACTGGCTTCACACCTGCTCAATAGGTAGTTGAGCTATTGGGGGATGGTAGGGGTATAGAAACTTGCTAGTAGAAATGCAGTTGTGAATCACTACCTCCACCAAAGGAGTAGATAGACAATTGTGGCCCACTCATATACCTGACACTCCTTAGGCTTTGTTCTCTAGACACAATTTAGTCCAAATTATGGAATCTGATGGTATTGATTTTAACTCAAGATTTATTTTAGCTGTTAGAGATTGAATTGTAGCTCCATATAAACTCTCATTACTGGTTAGCCAGCTGAACTTATTTCAAGAAAAACAGCTATAATACAGTGACGAAAATTCAAAAATCTACATTCATTCAGTGTATTTTAAAATGCACTTGACATTTTACAGTGGTGGCTGAACTGTTGAGCATTTCATCACCCCAACCCCTTGGCAAGGGCAGTCTTCATCTTCTGTTTGTGCAGCGCCTAGCACAATGGATTACTGGTCCATGATTAGGGCTCCTAAATGCTACCACCACCATAATAATAATAATAATTAATTATCTCTCCTGTTGTGTGTAGGGTGACCAGACAGTAAATGTGAAAAATTGGGACTGTCCCTATAAAATCAGGACATCTGGTCACCCTAGTTGTGTGTGAGGCAAAAGCAGCATCTCTTGCAGGGTCTCACAGAATCAGGATTTTCCAGCATGCTGCAGGAAGCTTACCTGGGTGAATTGCTGTCCAGGGTGCTGATCTGATGTTGTGCTGAAAAATTACAGCATCATATAGAAAACAGCTTTAGATAACAATTTGGAGGACTACAGAAGCGTATTAGTAAATTAAAGGAGAACATCAAGGACTAAAGTAAAAGGCATTGCATTTGGAAAGGTAGAGGAATCCTGCTGAACAAAAGTCCCTGAAAGAACCTATCATCTGTGTTGTAGTTTTGGAATGACTATTTCAGAACTTGGTTTTCACAGCTATAAAATACCAGACAGAAGTTCAGGAAATGTGAAAACTGGTATTTTTATTGCAAGCTAAATTGTTTTATTCCTCCCACAGTCCTGGTAAAATAGGAATCAGTTGGGGCTGCATTTGTGGGTTTTGAAACCTTCACAACATACCACCAACTTCTCAGTCTGCTTTCTGATTGTATTAGGCTCCCCTGGCCCTCCTGAACATGTGAAAGTGGATGAAATAACAGATACCACAGCTCAGCTCTCTTGGAAAGAGGGTGCAGATAATCACAGCCCAGTCACTACTTACACCATTCAGGCGAGAACACCATTTTCAGTGGGTTGGCAGAGAGTCACAACAGGTAAAACGAGAAATCTTCTTGTAGTGTCGATATCCATTTGAAATGGTTGTTTAAGGGGAGGGAGAAGTTTCTAATGTCCCACGATTTTATTGAATAGTCCCTGATGTCATCGATGGAAACACTTACACGGCCACGGTAGTGGATTTAAATCCTTGGGTTGAATATGAATTTCGTGTCGTTGCCAATAACAAAATTGGAGGTGGAGAACCTAGTTTACCCTCAGAAAAAGTAAGAACTGAAGAGGCAGGTTAGTGGGTTTTTCTATTTGTTTGTTTATAATTAAAATGCCTTGGCTACAAAATAGCATTCAGACCTATGATCCTTTTCATACAAATTTTGAACTACTGTCCAATATAAAGGTACATCACTAATTTGTTTGTGGTTTTTCCATGCAGCTAGATGAGTGACCTTGCTCCACTGCTATCATCAACCAAACATCCCAGTCCATGCTACAGCATGCTGAGATCTCATTGTGTTCAGTCAGCTATGTAGAAGCTAAAGATTTCAGTGGATGTAGAGGGGATTTCTTTATTTCATTAAATAAAGGAGTGCAACAGTGCAAGTTTCAACATGGGGGTTGCTTCACATTTGCACTTAGTTCAACCAGAAGAAAGCATCATTTGTACTAGACCAGGGGTGGCCAACCTTTGGCTCTGGAGCAACGTGCAGCTCCAGCAGAGCTGAGCAGAGGTGAATATGTGTCTCCTTGCATAGGCACCAACTCCGAGGCTGGAGTTACAGGTGCCAACTTTCCAATGTGCTACAGGGTGCTCACTGCTCAACCCTTGGCTCTGCCCCGGCCCTAGTCTTGCTCCACTCCTTCCCCCAAGGTCCCTACCCCTTTCCCTGAGTCTGCTGTGCCCTTGCTACTCCTTCCCCCTCCCACCCACACTCCCACGCCTCCTGCACACCACAAAACAGCTGATCACGGCGGGCGGAAGGTGCAGGGATGGACGATTCAGTGCTGCTTGGCAGTGCTGCTGGCAGGTGGGAGACACTGGGGGCAGGGGGTGAGCTGATGGGGGGGCTGCTGACGTATTACTGTGGCTCTTTGGCAATGCACATTGGTAAATTCTGGCTCCTTCTCAGGCGCAGGTTGGCCACCCCTGTACTAGACAGTAACCAGTTGTTTTCATAGTACGGCATGGGAGCACTGCCTTCCTCACACACTTAATGTTCTGCCATTAGTGCTATTGAACACTCATAGGTGATGGATAACAAAGCACACACTCTGGTGCTCACATGCTAAGATAAAGAAAACCAATTTTAATCACTACAGGATGGAATTACTAGAGAAGGTCACTAAATAGTTGCATTCTCTCTGAAGCACTGAAGTATTAAAGGAGTCTTTAGGAAAAAAAAAGAAGAAAGAAAAGCACAAGGCTAGAAAATTACTCTATCCAACAAGCCCTGTTTTTAATGCTTGAGAAACACAAGGGAACTTCAGTATAAGTGAAGAGTGGGATTTTCTTTTTAATCAGCATCATAAATGTTTATAGAGTATACAAAGAGTTGGAGCATACACTATGCATGTATGATTATCTAACAGTAATATTCTTCTCCTCAGGACATGGGAGGGAATTATTCAATAATCATTCTCATGAAAATCTAATACTGTCATGCTGGCAAGGTTACTGCTAATTTCTTTATCCTGAGGTTAGGTATAGGTTGTAATTTTTTTTCATTCATAGATCAAGTTAGTTTGGTTAGTTTTGCCACTTTTGCTTTTCTTCTTCCCTTTTGATCTTGGTGCACCCGGTACATATAAGACGTGTCCCAAGAGAATATGTTGATGAATTCCAATAAGGTGGTAGTTACACTAAGTCTGAGCATTGCACAAGTGATCTGTGTTGCCTACCCATCATGACGGCTTGTAGCATGTCTCAAGTTGTTCGGGGGCTCTTAAATTTTAAACCATAAATATGACATAGGGTGCAATCCTACAAATCAGTGAGCTCCTCCTGTAAGTTCTGTGCCAAGCAAAATGAGTGCAGGAAGTACTTGGTGCTTCCGAGGATTGGGTCCACACAACGGTGTAGAAACAACTGCCCTGTTTTGAGCAACAAAATTGAGTAAATCTCTGAGTTCCCTTCAAAGCGTAGATTAGTGTCATACAATGTCATCTGTTTAGTATGTGTCTATATGTTTATCTAAACTATGTGTTTCTTCTTCACAGTTCCTGAAATAGCTCCATCTGAAGTAAGTGGGGGAGGAGGTAGCAGGTCTGAACTTGTCATAACATGGGATGTAAGTTTTCTGGCAAGAGATATTCTTCCAAGAATAACACTTTTCATTCAAATTCCCACTCAGAGATCAGCCCCCTTGCATTTAGCAGCATTTCATCTAGGACATATGAGTGTGCTAACGTTCTATAATGTGAGCAATGCATATTTCCTTCCCCCTTTCACTTCCATTAGTTACTGTCCTAGAACAGGTTTCAGAGTAGCAGCCGTGTTAGTCTGTATTCGCAAAAAGAAAAGGAGTACTTGTGGCACCTTAGAGACTAACAAATTTATTAGAGCATAAGCTTTCGTGAGCTACAGCTCACTTCATCGGATGCATCCGATGAAGTGAGCTGTAGCTCACGAAAGCTTATGCTCTAATAAATTTGTTAGTCTCTAAGGTGCCACAAGTACTCCTTTTCTTTTTGTCCTAGAACAGAATCAACAGAAAACATGCCTGAGACTGCTTCTGGCTTAGCACAAATGTTAAGAGAGGTGTAGAAATATTGTTGAAGAGTCAAGCAGAAGAAGTATGCCTTTAATTTTGTCCACTCCCAGTGGCATTCTGGAGCTTCTCCTTGATTCTGCTAGTTTTGGACTTCCCAGGCTGGCATATAAGAGTAAAGACGACAGTTGGGTAACACTTTATATTAAGGGTTTCATTTATAAATTGTTTATAAAAGGTTAATAAATGTTATAAACATGTTACATTCATAAGAACTATGTGTTATAGATGTTAAATAGTTATAACCCATAGTAATAAGCAAGTGTTATCCTCATGAATTTATTAATATTTCATACAAATATCAATTAATCTTTTTTAATCCTTTATAAAAAATGTATAAATGGAACCTTAATATAAAATGTGACCAACACTTTTTAAAATATTTATTCAGTGTCTGTCAATCCAATTTACTTAGTGAAAAACAAGCAATGTTACTAACAATTTATTCTGTTGTTAAAGGCAGTCTTACAGTACAAATTGTGAGGTGGCCTCAGGGAAGCACACTTTAATATACCGTACATAGCCCATGAACTTGTATTCTTGTTTTTGCACAGCCTGTTCCTGAGGAATTACAAAACGGTGAAGGATTTGGATATGTTGTTGCTTTTCGACCTCTTGGCATTACAACATGGATACAGACTGTAGTCACATCTCCTGATACTCCAAGATATGTCTTTAGAAATGAAAGCATCCTGCCATTTTCACCGTATGAAGTCAAAGTTGGTGTATATAATAATAAAGGAGAAGGGCCATTTAGCCCAGTAACCACAGTGTTTTCTGCTGAAGAGGGTATGTGTTTGAATCATCTCTTGAATGGTTTTCTTAATGTGTGTTTGATATGATAATATTACAACAGCCGAATGAATATTTGCTTAGCAGATATCATTAAGGCCATTTTCAAAAGCCGTGCTGACATTTTTATTTTCCTCTTTACCATTTACTATTCCTGTTTATTATTGTTGTCTTATATTTTTATTTCCAAATACAGAGCCTACCATAGCACCTTCTGGTGTCTCTGCAAAAAGCTTGTCATCTTCAGTAATTGAAGTTTCCTGGAATGCCATTCCTTGGAAAATGAGTAGTGGACGGTTACTGGGTTATGAGGTAAACCCTTTTAACTATGCTCCCTCCAGTAAGGTAGCATGACCATAATTGTTTTATTTCCTAATCATTGATTTGTGGCTTAGCAGTCATGCAGTATGTTCAAATAATAAGAATATAGCAGTAGGAATATATTACCGACCACCTGACCAGGATGGTGATTATGGAATGCTCAGAAAAATTAGATAGGGTCTAGAAATAGAAAACTCAGTAATAATGGGGGGGTGGGATTTCGGCTATATGGACTGGGTACATGTCACCTCAGGGTGGGATGCAAACATAAATTTTCTAGACACCATTAATGACTAATACGTGGATCAGCTAGTCCTGGAATCCACAAGGGGAAAAGCAATTCTTAATTTAGTCCTAAGTGGAGCGCAGGATCTGGTCCAAGAGGTGTATATAGCTGAACAATTTGGTAATAGTGACCATAATATAATGAAATTAATCATCCTTGTGGTGGCGGGAACCAAAGAAGCCCACTACCATAGCATTTAACTTTAGAAAGGGGAACTACACAAAAATGAGGAAGCTAGTTAAACGGAACTTAAAAGGAACAGTCACGAGTGAAATGCCTGCAAGCTATATGGAACCTTTTTAAAACACACCATAATAGAGACTCAAATTACATGTATACCCCAACTTTTTTAAAAAATATTAAGAAGACCAAAAAAATGCCACCATGGCTAAAAGACTAAAAGAGGCAAAAAGGTTAGAGACAAAAAGAAGTCCTTTAAAAATTGGAAGTCCGATCCTACTGAGGAAATTAGAGAGGAGCTAAATTCTTGCAAGTCAAGTATAAAAGTATAATTACACAGGCCAAAAGAGAATTTGAAGAGCAACTAGCAAGACTCAAAAACTAATAACAAAAAAAAATTTAAGTACATCCAAAACAGGAAGCCTGTCAAACAAGCAGTGGGGCCACTGGATGATCAAGGTGCTAAAGGAGCACACAAAGAAGACAAGGCCATTGTGGAGAAGCTGTGAAAAAAGCTAATGCGGTTTTGGGATGCATCAGGAGAGGCATTTCCAGTAGCGATAAGGAGGTTTTAGTACCGTTATACAAGGCACTGGTGAGACCTCACCTAGAATACTGTGTGCAGTTCTGGTCTCCCATGTTCAAAAAGGATGAATTCAAACTGGAGCAGGTACAGAGAAGGGCTACTAGGATGATCCAAGGAATGGAAAACTTGTCTTATGAAAGGAGACTTAAGGAGCTTGGCTTGTTTAGCCTAACTAAAAGAAGGTTAAGGGGAGATATGATTGCTCTCTATAAATATATCAGAGGGATAAATATAGGAGAGGGAGAGGAATTATTTAAGCTCAGCACCAATGTGGACACAAGAACAAATGGGTATAAACTGGCCACCAGGAAGTTTAGACTTGAAATCAGATGAAGGTTTTTAACCATCAGAGGAGTGAAGTTTTGGAATAACCTTCCAAGGGAAGCAGTGGGGGCAAAAGATCTATCTGGCTTTAAGATTCTACTCGATAAGTTTATGGAGGAGATGGTATGATGGGATAATGGGATTTTGGTAAGTAATTGATCTTTAAATATTCAGGGTAAATAGGCCAAATCCCCTGAGATGGGATATTAGATGGATGGGATCTGATTTACTATAGAAAACTCTTTCCTGGGTATCTGGCTGGTGAATCTTGCCCATGTGCTCAGGGTTTGGCTGATTGCCATGTTTGGGGTCGGGAGGGAGTTTTCCTCCAGGGCAGATTGGAGAGGCCCTGGAGGTTTTTTTGCCTTCCTCTGTAGCATGGGGCATGGTTGACTGGAGGGAGGCTTCTCTGCTCCTTGAAGTTTTGAACCATGATTTGAGGACTTCAATAGCTCAGACATGGGTGAGGTTTTTCATAGGAGTGGTGGGTGACATTCTATGGCCTGCGCTGTGCAGGAGGTCGGACTAGATGATCAGAGTGGTCCCTTCTGACCTTAGTATCTATGAATCTATGAACAAAAATTATTAGGAGGCTGGAGCACATGATTTATGAGGAGAGGCTGAGGGAACTGGGATTATTTAGTCTGCAGAAGGGAAGAATGAGGGGGGATTTGAGAGCTGCTTTCAACTACCTGAAAGGGGGTTCCAAGGAGGATGGATCTAGATTGTTCTCAGTGGTAGCAGATGACAGAACAAGGAGTAATAGTCTCAAGTTGCAGTGGGGGAGGTTTAGGTTGGATATTAGGAAAAACTCTTTCACTAGGAGGGTGGTGAAGCACTGGAATGGGTCACCTAGGAGGTGGTGAAATCTCCTTCCTTATAAGTTTTTAAGGTCAGGCTTGACAAAGCTCTGGCTGGGATGATGTAGTTGGGGATTGGTCCTGCTTTGAGCAGGGGGTTGGACTAGATGATCCCCTGAGGTCCTTTCCAACCCTGATGTTCTATGATTCTATGATTAAGCTAAATGAATTCTTGCATTGGTCACCACTGAGGGGGATGTGAGGGAGATTCCCACACCTGAGCTTATTCTTTTTAGGTGACAAATCTGAGGAACTGGTCCAGATTCAGGTGCTGATAGAGGAGGTTTTAAAAAATTATAAGTCACCAGGAACAGATGGTATTCAGCCAGAAGTTGTGAAGGAAATCAAATATGAAATTGCAGATCCACTAACCGTGGTATGTAAACTATCACTTAAATCAGCTTCTGTACCAGATGACTAGAGGATAGCTAATGTGATGCCAATTTTTTAAAAAGGCTGTAGAGGTGATCCTTGCAATTATAGGCCGGTAAACCTAACTTCAATACCAGGCAAATTGGTTGAAATTATAGCAAAGAACAGAATTATCAGACACATAGGTGAAGACGATTTGTTGGAGAAGAGTCACCATGGCTTTCTCAAAGGGAAATCGTGCTCCACCCATCTGTTAGAATTCTTTGAGGGAGGCAACAAAGATGTGGACATGGGTGATCCAGTGGATATAGTGTACTTGAACTTTCAGAAAGCCTTTGACACAGTCCCTCAGCTAAGGCTCTGAAGCAAAGTAAGTAGTCATGGGATAAGAGGAAATGTCCTCTCATGGTTAAGTAGCTGATTAAAAGACAGGAAACAAAGGGTTGGAATAAATGGTCAGAATGGAAAGATGTAAATAGCGGTGTCCCTCAGGGATCTCTACTGAGAGCAGTGCTGTTCAACGTGTTCATAAATGATCTGGAAAAAGAGGTAAACAGCGAGGTGGCAAAACTTGAAGACAATACAAAATTACTTGATAGTAAAGCAGACTGCGAAGAGCTACAAAAGGATTTCACAAAACTGGGTGACAGGGCAACAAAATGGCAGGTGAAATTCAATGTTGATAAATGCAAAGCAATGCACACTGGAAAACATAATCCCAACTATATATACAAAATGATTGGGTCTAAATGAGCTGTTACCACTCAAGAAAGAAATCTTGGCATCATTGTGGATGGTTCTCTGAAAACAACTGTTGAATGTGCAGCAGCAGTCAAAAAAGCGAACAAAATGTTGTGAGCTATTAGGAAAGGTTTAGATAATAAGATAGTAGATATCATAATGCCTATATCAATCCATGGTTCGCCCACACCTTCAATATTTCATGCAGTTCTGGTCACCCCATCTCAAAAATTATATTTTAGAAATGGAAAAGGTACAGAGAAGAGCAGCAAAAATGATTAAGGGTATGGAACAGCTTCTATATGAGGAGAGGTTAAGAAGATTGGGACCATTCAGCTTGGAAAAAAAAAACTAAGCGGGGGAGGGTATGATAAAGGTCTATAAAATCATGACTGGGGTGAAGAAAGTCAATAAATAAATGTTATTTATCCCTTCACATAACACAAGATCCAGGAGTCACCCAAGGAAATTAATAGGCAATAGGTTTAAAGCAAACATAAGGAAGAACTTCTTCACAAAACCCACAGTTAACCTGTAGAGTTGATTGCCGGGGATGTTGTGAAGGCCAAAACTATAACTAGATAATTAGACCCATCCTACACCAACCTATCTATCAATGGCTGTTAGCCAAGATGGTGAGAGTTGCAACCCCATGCTCTAGGTGTCCTGAAGCCTCGGACTGCCAGAATCTGGTAGTAGACAACCGGGAAGGATCACTCAATAATTGCCCTGTCCTGTTCATTCCCTCTGAAGCAGCTGGCATTGGCCACTATTGGAAGACAGGATACTGGGCTAGATGGACCATTGGTCTGACCCAGTATGGCCATCCTTATGTCTGAAATCTGCTTTTTCGTTAACAGCTCTTTATTTGAAAATGATTCACTCAGGTATCCTGTGGTTTCTTCCCTCTAGCTATATCTCTGAGGGGAAGATGCCTAAGAAGCATTTTACCCAAAGCCAGAATACATTAGGGCTTACTTTATGCTTCTGTGTCTAAATGAGCACATGCTATCATCACATATAATCTTGGTATTGGGAATGCAAGAACAAAATAGTCACCAATTTTTGTGCAGACCTTGTGCATTGCCTTATTTGCTGCACTGCAGACCAATTACTACAAGCTCACAAAAACTGCAGCCAGAATGAGAACTTCTGGCAGTCCATACTTGTTGGTGTTGCATACCTCCCTGCCTTGATATTTGCTGCACCTCCTGCTGATCACAGAATGCTCGTCTAGCCAAGACAAACTTCTAGTTACCGTGCAATCCCTAAAGCTGTACAAATATGGGTCTGGTTTCATCTGTATATATCTGATTATATGCCTACTGCTTTGGAGAAGAATATATAAAATGGCAGGTACGTATCATCTTTATTTAAACTGACATTGCAATTTGAGTACAAAATAAACCAGCCTCAAAATCTGATAGCAAGCTATATCCCCTATAATATTTCAGAGTCTTCAAGGTAGAGAGCAGCTGATTGGCTGCAGACCACGTTTCACAGCAGAGCTGTCCTTTCATTTTTCTGCTGTTATCTAGCTGCCCAGTTTGGTGGTCCAGCCTATCTGAGATGGCCATCCTATTCAAGCAGAAACCGGGAGGCTGGTCTGTTTCAGAGAGAGACAAGATGACCCACATAATCATCTTGCCAGTAACGAGGACTATGGCCCTCCCAAACTCATGCTGACAAAGGATTTTTACTATATTGTGCTGTGCGTGATTCAGTATTCGAACAGATCGATATCTGTATAGTGTGTAAATGTATATATGTAATGAGATTCAAAGAGCAGAGATCCTGGGGGCCAGAACCTGATCCTTCTTCTCACTGCTAATGCAATGGTCCAGAAGTACCAGTCAGCTAAAGAGCTAGCTTAACTATGTCTCTGAGAATTCTCCAGAATGTGATATGCATACAAGATATTCCTGGGGCAATTCTGCACCACTGCACAGACACAGAATTTGTCCCCCACAGATGTCTTTGTTTCCCTGCAGAAAAATGACTTTCTGATGGGAAAGCAAAGGGAATCCACAAAAACAGCCATGCAATTCTCCCCAGCGGTGTGTTTCAGGTGCCCAGGGCAGCCGGCAGAGAGGTAAATCACTGTGGTGCAGGAGGCGGTACTGGGGAAGGCCCAGCTGGTGGCTCGTACCCTGCACCAGGTTCAGCTGCTAGTCCTGGCTGGGATGGGGAGGATGGTACTTCCTCTTACCCTGCATGGCATCCGGGGCCAGGTCAGACCTACCCCCAGATTTCTCCCACAGCTGTAGGAAGCCCTGCAAACTCCCCTCCCCCACCGCACTTCCTGCACCCATTGCTCCTCAGCTGCAGGGGAGAAAAATCTCTGTACAGGGAGCTGCTCCCCCATCCGTCCAACCCCGTGCATCCAGACCCTCTCATACCCAGACCCTCACACCAAGCCTCAACCCCCCACAACCAAATCCCCCCCCCAACATGCCCCACTCCCCCTGCAGCTGGACCACCCCGACAAGCCACCCACACCCAGATCCCCTCCACACACACTGAGCCACAACCAGCTCCACCAGGATCCCAACCCCACTGAGCCCCATTCCCCCAGCATCTGGATCCCCCCGGTGAGCCTCTCACACCCAGACCGCTCTGCTGAGCTCTTTTTCTCCCCCACACACACTCAGACCCCACCTGCTGAGCCTCATCCACTTTCACCAGGACCCCCCATGAAGAGTCCCATTACCGTTGCACCCAGAACCCACCAACAAGCCCCTGTGCATCCAGATCCCCCCCGCACTCGGATCCCCCACTGAGCTGTCCACACCCAGATTGCCCCACACATAATCCTCTCAACTCAGCCTGGATTCCCTCCCACACTAAGCCCCTCCACATTGGATCCTGCCTTGCTGACCCTGCCTGCCCACACCTGGTGCACTTGACACAGAGGGTCAGGGCTCTGGGGTGTTTCTGGGGCAGGTCTGGTCCTTGCCAATGTCAGGGTTGGGTGCAGCCTCACCACTGAGTCCATGTCCCAGGATAGGGGAGCTGTGCAGTGATCTCCCACCTCTGTGCAGCCAGTGGCCTGTGCTCCCTGGTGCCATGCTGGAGCCTCCACAATTTTTGACAAATAAAATTTGCAGAGTTTTGAAGAATTTTAAAATATTTTGCACAGCATTTTTAAATTTTTGGTGCAGAATTTTTAAATTTTTGGCACAGAATGCCCTGAGGAGTAACAAGAGAAAGAAGCTGTGGCTGGGGTATCCCTGGCTGATGCTCCATTTGTCAGAATGGGCTCTTGGTTCCTCACATAGTCAGATGTTAATTGGAACAACATTCAGGGTGACAAAGGCTGGGCTGGTTCCCAGTTGGCCTCAGTATCTGTGAGCTACAAAAGATTGCATACAGCCACCATGGCTCCTTCTCCCCGAGTTGTGCTAGTCACAGATCAGATACAGCTCAGAATCTGGGTCTGTATTAGCACTGGTAGAAAAGGAAGAATGCAAATTTTACTTGAAAATCTGGATCAGTTCTAGCTGACATTGTAGTACATAAAAACAGCTATACTGGATCAGACCAAAGATCCTTCAGCCCAGTCTTCTGTCTTCCAACAGTGGCCAATGCCAGGTTCCCCAGAGGGAATGAACAGAACAGGTAATCATCAAGTGATACATCCCCTATCGCCCATTCCCAGCTTCTGGCAAACGGGCGAGGGACACTGATGTCCAATGTATTGGTTATATATAATAGAGAATTTATTTTCTCTCTTGCTCTGACTAAGCTTGGTGTCTCTTTCCGAATATCTTTGAGAGCCCACCAGAATGGGCATGTATTGTATAGCGATGCCTGTAGTGGTAGTCCTGGCTCTATCTCTCTGTCTGTGTCAAGCTGATATTTTTTGAATGACAACTTTAATTTCCAAAGGAACTGTTGTATACAATAAAATGTTCTAATGAGTTTAATGTGTGTTGTATTATTTTTTTGTTTATTATTGTTAATCATGTTTGTTATGATAGTGCCTAAGGACCAAGAATGGTGCCCCATTGTGATAGGTGCTGTACAAACACCAAATACTAGACAGCCCCTGCCCGGAAATGCTGACAGTCTAAATAAATGAGGCAGACATAGGGTGGGAGAAGGGGTAGAACACACAGAGTAAACAATACGTTGGCAGCAAACGTCATGTTAGTTCTATGATTTTTGGGGGTGGAGGGCCTAATTAGGAGGGTATCAGCTACATGGAAAGAAAAGTGAGGGGAGAGGTGACATTGAAGAGAAAGCGAGGTTAGGGAGACGGGGCAGGAAGATGAGGATAAGAGGGGCACATATGGAGGGAAGTTGAGGTGAAGAGACTGTAAGGGAGGGAGTGGGTGGAGCAAACAGCCAATCGGCGCAGGGCAGAGAATGTAACGATGAACTAACGCTTTTCCTCTGTCATCATTTTCGTTCAAATAGTCTCTAACATCTCAGTTTCCTCTTTTCTATAACCACACTAAGAAAGAAATATTAGTTTGAAAGGTAAAACCAGATAGGCAATAGGGATGCTATTTTCATAGGATATGTATTACTTCTGGAACTTTAAGGTAATTCCAACATTTTCAAGAGAGAAAAAAGCACTTACAGGAATCAAACATAATACTGTGTATGAACATTATGTCTCGAAAGCATTTTAACTCGCTATGTCTTGTATCCTAGGTCAGGTACTGGAATAATGGTGGAAAAGAAGAATCTTCAAATAGAGTAAAAGCTACAGGGAATGAGACATCAGTAACAATAACAGGCTTGAAGAGCAACTTAGCGTATTACACAGCTGTCCGGGCATACAACAGTGCTGGGTCAGGACCCTTTAGCGCCACAGTAAATGCCACCACAAAAAAGACACGTGGGTATCATCAGTCTAAATAAATGAGGGGAAGGCCATAATGGATTTTCATCACTTACTGGCAAAAGGGAGAACGTGTGCATTATTGGGAATGATGAGAGGAACAAATGAACCAGACTTTCATATAAAATAGAACACTCACCATTTTTCAAATTCAAACACCGAACCAACAACCACTTCTGTGGATGTTGTGCATGATCATGGTTATGCAAAAATCAAACATGCTTATGGACTTGACTCAATGAAAGTCACCACCACTGATTTCCAAACATTTGTGAATCTGGACTACTAAATTCTTCATACTGACGGAGAATTTTCAAAAGTCAGGTTTGATTTTATTATGTTGAAAAACAAGCTTCTGCTATATGGAACCAAGTGACTCTCTGAATATTTCATGGCTTTATAATATAAGTTCTCTAGAGCCTGACTTTTGAGGTGGACTGCAGTTCACGCAAAACAATCACTCATGTAGACTCTTAGGTTCTCTTGCCCAAATTACTCACAAGATACCACTTTACTACCAAAACAAGATTTAACTCCGGAGAACACACAAATACTCCAGAAAGGCTGTGATGATTTCCACAGAACAGGAAATGTATTGTGTGTGTTCTGATGTTTAAACACAGTTCAGAATCAAAGCCATAAACTTTGAAGCATTGCTTTTTAACTAACATAAATCCACAAGTAAATCTGAATAGAGGGCCAAATATATACTCAGAGCCAGACTCTGATATATTTACTAATGCAATTCTATCTTGAGTAGTTCCAATGCCAATGCCATTATGTGAGCCAGTTTATCAGACTCTGTCCCTTGAAGAATAGTACCAATAAAGTTAATGTCATTATGGCTACTCACATGAGTAAGGCAGGCAGGATTTTGCCCATTAGAATTAAAAAAGTGTTCCATAGAAATGCTAACTATTATTGTTTTATTAGAATGGTTAGATTATAGTATTGTTGATTCTACTATATCCCATATCAAAAAGTGTTAAGCAAAAACAGCACTGCCAGTTTAAATATCATTTTACTGAGCGTTCTTGCTCATATTTTTGTGCAAGTTTTCTTCCCTAAGTCCGCTGATTACTGCGATCCTAATTTTGTGACATTGTGGTGTCTTGGAAGAATATATGTGAGACAAAACCACTTGACTGTGGTAATTATTGAATTAAGGCCTCATGCCATTGACTTCAGTGGGCTTTGATTTGGCCCTGAATGAATACATCTGGTAGATGGAACAGGCTGATTAAAAATTTTCTAGCTACACACCGATATTTTGGTAGTGAGTAATGAAGGTAAATAAATTATGCTACAACAGAAGTGTGTGGCAATTTAAAATTGTTTTCTATCCCTCAGATTAAGTGAAAGTAAACCGCTTTCTGCACAACTTTAGTACTCATGTAAAGAACTTTAATGTTTCAAGTCTTCTCATCTTCTCTAAGGAAAACTTTAATTCAAACCTGACTTTTTCAGAATTGCTCCAAACTTTCCACTCATGAAACATTCCTCGTCAGAGAAGAATGACCATCTCATCCCTTTCTTTTCATTCTCTACTTTCTTTTTAGTAGAACTGTTTGAAGAATTTGAAAATTCAAAAATTTCAGTGAAACGTGGACACATTTTTCATTAAAAGTTGTTAAAAAATAAGTGTTCCTTTTTTCCATCAGTTTTAAGCTTTTTAATTCGCACCAATACCCGCTCAGATCATCTTGAATAATGCACTTCTTATTGTGCATATGATTATATTTGTTACAATTGCACTTCCCACATTTTAGCATACAACCTCTAAGATATTAGTTAATATTAACCTCTAACATGAAACATACAAGTCACATACCATAGTCATGGATCATGAAAGTTCAACTTCACAGTCTATATATATAATGGTCAATGTTCTCTTCATAATCATTGTATTATACCTAAAGCTAATGTTTCTCAACCTTTTCAGGCTGGCAAGTCCTTATTCAAAGAAAAAAAAATTGTGCCCCCCCTTCATATCTTATAAAAGTAAGAGTAAAAAAAAATAGTGTTTCAGTGCTAAGCCGATATAAATGTATTTGTGGGTGTGTTTTGCGAGGTTGACAGAAAACCTGACTTGCATGGGTAAGGCTGTTCAGAGAAGGGGGAAAGCAAGATTTTCTTTGCATTAGATTGTTATAAAATTTGCCTCACAACTCCACTGATTGATTGCTTCTGGGGGTCTGAAAGCACCAGTTAAAAACACTGCTGTAAGCCATACTAAATTGTTTCCATTGCAGGTTCTGTATCAACCACCTTTGAAAATATGTTTCCCTTTGTTAAATATTATGCACACTTTCATATTTTGAAGAGAGTATCATCACTTTTTTTTTAACCTTGCGAGAGTATCACTGAAGGTGACTTCCTAGTAAAGGCTGTTAAAAACTTGCCCTAATAGCTTCATTGTTTTCTATCCCATCAGGCTGAACTAAAAGCAGAGGTGCAATATATTGATCCATGAGAGCAACTCCCCTATTTTAATTCCCATAAATCTAATGGTAAAATTCATTTTGTGTCACCATGCCAGGAATAAACCTAATTAAAACTCTCTGAGGGAAAGTCAACCAGTCACATTTCATTTTTAATAGGCTTCAGTTCAGCATGGGACTCATAATTCCCATCATGGTCAATTATCTCACAGTTGGTCTATAATGATTAGATGCTCTCTTTTAATTGAAACTTCTTGATGTGGTATAGAGAGATGCAAATATAAGTTTCTGTATAGGCTTGGCAACTGGTAAAGATGGTTCTGAAATGAAGCAAAAAGGAATCTGTTATTGTAGTATCTCCTGCAGCAGAATACTCCCATTTAGGTTATCATGTTACTGTCCTAGTCATTGGAGAAAAGAAAAGGAGTACTTGTGGCACCTTAGAGACTAACAAATTTATCTGAGCATAAGCTTTCGTGAGCTACAGCTCACTTTATCGGTGCTACAAGTACTCCTTTTCTTTTTGTGAATACAGACTAACACGGCTGTTACTCTGAAACCAGTCATTGGAGAGGCAGAGATCATTTTCAAATGACCATAGTTCTATTAATTATAAACTTAACATAAAGCTAGTAAACTGTGAATTCAGCTTATAGAGGTTGGGTTAAGTTAAGGCCATTGTGCAAGAGAACATTTTAGTTATTTGCATAGGAGAGAAGTCAGTGGAATAGTGGACTAAAAGTATCACATTCCAAACACTGGCTGTTGGACGTTAATTATTTTGGGAAGAATTAATTTTTCTTCAGAAAAAAGGGTTTTGAATTTTTTAATGATATATTCTGTTTATCCCAAATATTTGACAGAATATTTTTGCAACATATTTTATGTTTAAACATTATATTGTGCATTTATCTTTATGCAAATTAATATTTTTAAACCAAAAATCAAGAATGGCTGTTCTGCCTTAAAAACCTTGAAATATGCAAAAGTTCAGATAAACAACTGTGCAAGTCCTCCCTCATAGAACCATATTATAAAACAATTTAACATTTTTAATTACTTGCAATATATATAAAATTCATTAGAACATATGTTCTGCACTGAAGGCCTAATTCAGCAAGGTACTTAAGCATGTAACTAACTTTAAGTATATCAGTGGTCCCGGTGAAGTTCCCAGTGGAACTATTCACATGCTTGGAGTTGGGCAAAATTTGTCATGCAATTTTTTGTGTGTGTGCACAAAATGCAGGTTCCAGTTGTTTCAGGTCATGAAAGAATTCATCGACTTGGGTCAATTTTGGCAAATTGTTTTGGTCAAATAAAAAAAATCAGAAATGTCAAAACACTTCATATTGGCATTTCTGAAACAAAATATTTTGATTTTTTTTGTCTTGGAAAGATGTTTTGTTTTGGAAGTTCACTCAGTTTTATTATTAAAACATTACAAAGGTTAAAACCCTCAAAAATGAAATGGAATGTTCTATTTTGAGTCACACACAACATTTAATTTGATCTGAAATAATACTGTTTTTTATTTTTCTAATGTCAATGGATATTTTTTAAATTGTTTCTGTTGATCTAGTTCACCCAATTTTTTTTTTTTTGGTTCATCCACTGAACCAAAAAATTGATTATTTGCACATCTATACTTGTGAGTTACTTCGGTAAGTCAAGTGGTAGAGGCCTATGATTTATGCATAATTATTGTGCATTTTTCCACTTGTTTGCAGATGTCATATTACTATTTTGCTATGGGTTTAAAGGAACAATTTATTTATTCTCAAACCCAATCTTAATATCAATATGCGAGAACTATGAAAATACGGTATAACACTCAGCTCTCGGGTATAAAAAACGTTATTTGACAAACTCCTTTTTTATATATATAGAAATTGGATATTAGTTTATCAAGGTAAATCCTACTTGGATATTAGTTCATCAAGGTAAATCCAGAGCAAGGAAAACACTGGAAAAAGAGAATATTTGCTTGATTTTTTAAAATGAATTCTCAAACCTTATCTATACACCTTTTGTGTCTGCTTTGTATGAACATATGTGAGGTTCAGATTTACTAATATGCATATTCATAGAAAAATTACAAAGTTTCTTATGTGAAACAATTTTAGTTTTGTTCCAGTGAGTATTTGCACTCAAAATGCTCATACTACAAATTCCACCAAAGGTCATTACCATAGTTTGATATTGACCATTCTGCATCAAAGCTTAGACTTATGCTCCTTAAACAATAGCTAACTCTATTAGCTGGCAGCATTAGTAGGCTGTTATGCTTTTCAAGTGCGTTATGTGCTCAGGACAAGATTTTCAGAAATGATTGGTCACTCCAGATGCCTCATTCTCTAGATACACAACTCGAGACACTAGGGGATCCTGATTTTCAGAGGTTGTGAGCTTGTTTTTGAATATCTGGGCCCTTCGAGTTGTCTCAGAAATTTGGGCACCCAACATTTACTAGTCCTTTTTGAAAATCTTGGCCTTATCCTGTCAGGGATCAGAGAGAATACTATGTGGTTTATCTGACCAATGACCAGTCTGACTGCAGCTCTAATGGGAATTATTGAAAACTTACAAATAACTCTTCATAATCATACCACAGAGTTTAAAAAAAAAGTAGCAAAAGAAATGTCAAATACTTCTGCCATAACCAATAAATTCAAATAAAGAAAAACTAAATTTGTCAAACAAATTATTCATTGCAAAATATTTGCAGTCTTAACAAAATGTTAAAGATGTAAAACGTCTGTATCATCATTCCACTTACTATAATTTGTTCTAATTCATTATTTTTATATTTTGATACAAAAGCTTTTATCTGGCCATGTTCAATGAAGGACCATAGATTGATAAGTCAGAAATAACATTTTTGTGTGTCTCTATCTCCTCTTCTGTTTTTCCAGTTTAGTCTCTGAACCATAAAGTCTACAAATGATGATGCTCTATTTAAGTTGCTTTTACATCTAACATGTAATGACAGTCAATTACCTGAACTGTTATTTGCTGATGTATAATAAATCACTAATGCCAAGTAAATTAAAATCATGCTTTCATTCTGTATTTCAAGCCCCCAGTCAGCCTCCAGGAAATGTTATATGGAATGTTACAGACTCCAAGGTAGTACTGAACTGGGAGCAAGTGAAAGCAATGGAGAATGAATCCGAAGTAACTGGATACAAGGTAGGTAAAAACAGTATAGCTAGAGTACTTTATGGCAACAAACTTTAAGCTTGTTCATTTCCAAGGCAGCAAATGTAGAGTTTAAAATGCTTGCAGATGCAGGCATTTTGCATAACTCCTGATTGTGGGGTGCACGATATCACTCCCAAAACATCTTTACTGCATCTCCTTTTTATAGCCATTGTTTCTTTTATTTCCTTTGAAACAAAACAACGTGAGCCAGATCCTCAGCTTCATAACTGCAATGCTGGCCCAACTGATTTAGTATTGCCATGTGTTAAACTGATAATTTCATGGCTTTTTAACTACTGTGGGAAAACTTCCACTGCCTTGATAAAACTTTTGTTAATAGTATTCTAGCAGCAAACAATGTTCAGAGAGTTCTATAAATAAGTGCCCTGTACAATTGCTATCTCTTAGTTAATTACAGAGGATGCTACTACAGAGTTACATTTATTTGCACTCCTAAATGTTATTACTGTAAACAGTATTTATATCACACATCTGAATACTGGCAGCACTTTTGAACCATTCTGGGTTGTGTTAACAAGAGACTGATGGTTGTTACAGCCTATGAAAGGCACCTGGAAAGTTAGGTCATTGGGCTTGCAGGTCATAGTTGGATTGCAAATATACATAGTCACAGATTCAACCCTAGCTCTTCTGCAGTATTTGGCACAGCATTAGGTTGCCTTGGCTGTAGCTTCAGTAGTAGGTGTTTGTATTGTATTTATTGAAGTCTTGTTACACTGGGTAAAAGTTTTCAAAAGCACCTAAATCCCATTTTCCAAAGTGACGTAGGCACTTAGAGGAGAGATTATTACCCCTGCTTCAGACTCTTTACACCAAGTAAAAGGGCCCTGGAGCAGCATCAAGGGGCCCTGAAAGCCCCACATTTGCCAGGGGAGGATTCTCCCAGCACAGCCATTATAAAAGAAGAAAGCCATAAAATTGTTCTCGGAGGTCCACCTCACACGAATCGTGCTTTGAGGGTCATGTCTTGGCTCAGAGGTGGGGCTGCGAATGGGAGGGGTATGCCAACGCTATAAAGATTCTGAGCAGTACTGTAACCTACAGGGCAACGCAGGAGGCTGTCATGATCTAGATAGTGTTGTAGATGTGTTGGTCCCAGGAAATCAGAGGCACAAGGTGAGTGAGGTAATATCTTTTATTGGACTGACTTCTTTTGGTGGCAAGCATTCAACCTACATCGAGCTCTCCATCCCAGACCTGAAGAAGAGCTCTGTGTAGCTCAAAAGCTTGTCTCTTTTACCAACTGAATAAAATTTGGCTCAATAAACTTGTCCCTGTAATGTAGATAGGCATTGACAACTTATGGTGGGATGTCATGCCTACATTTCCAGTGGACTTCTGCTATTTTTTCACTCCATTCCCACCAATACCATTTGAAGTTGTGTTATTCTTGTGCAATTACCCGGCATCCAAGGATGACTCTGAGTGCAAGAATTGCTCTAATGGATGCTATTCTAGGGGAAGCATTAGATCAGCATATTCTCTGGGCTTTCAGCCCATGCTATCTTCCCAGTCAGGCCACCTACTCTGAAAGCTGTGCTGGCCAAATCCAGACTTTATGGGAGAAAGGGGGTTGTGGGCACATTGGCCTACTGTGACACCATCACCAATACCCTTTCTCCTCCAAGGACAATTTTTTAACACTAGCCTGTAACCCTGTGTTACAATGGAAGTCAACATAACCCAGAGCTGGATATAGCTCCCAGTGTTTAAAATGCAACAGGACACATGCAGTTAAGTTCCATGACAGAATAATCATTCAATACTTGCTGAACTTATTCCAGTATAGCCCATAATTTCCACATTTTTATTAACTCCCTTCTCTGCGTCCCCTTACTATTTATTGCTTGAAGTGTTTGAACTAGATAATAACAGGTTCCAAGTGGAGGGATAATTTATAGAACAATACATTACTAAGAAACTCAAGAGAATATATTATTCATTTGTTATCATTATATATTGTGCCATTTTAGATTAAAACTGGGTTAAAAGATCTTGATTAATGTTATCTGCTTTTACTACCTTTCTAGATATTGAGTATAATTCTGCTACATGAAGTCAACCAAAACTGAGATTTTTTTCCCCTGTATTTTTTTTTAGAATTTAACCCTTTTTCAAAAAAAAAATTCGGAGCAGTACATGTAGGAAGAAAAACTGCATGCAGCATCACCAAAAATTCTGTTTGTTTTTGTTGCAGGTTTTGTTCAGGACTAGCAATCAAAACCATGTGAATGAACTGAACACAAATATGACATCAGCAGAACTTTTACTCCCGTTCAATGAGGATTACATCATAGAAATAAAAGCAACAACTGATGGTGGAGATGGCACTAGCAGTGATCAGATCAGGATTCCCAAACTGACTAGTATGTAGTCACTGATATGAGGCATCATTATTTTGTCTTACAGTAATGCCTAGAAGCCTACTGATATCAGAACCTCACTGTACTAGGCACCATACATACAGCTTAGTAAGAGATGATAAATGCCATGAAGAGCTTACATTTTAAACAGGCGAAGCGTGAGGGGAAAACCAGAAGTACGGAGAGGTGGAGTGATTTGCACAAGACCACCCAGCTTGTCAGTGGCAGAGCTGGGAAGAGAACCGAAGTCATCGGACTCCTATATCAGTGCCCTGTCAACGCTGTGGTTCCTCTGTTGACACATTGTCTGACATTTCATTCCAAAACTTAGTGGCAAAGTAGATGCACAAGGAGCATAAATTCTGATCTTTGTTGCTCCAGGTTGTGAGAGTCCAAGTAAGTGATGTGCTGATGCTCTGCTCAGGGTGACGTCATCTTGTTACATAAGTACCTACTATAGGTTGATCAAAGGACTGGAGAGAGGAACTCGCTTGTATTCCTGGCTAGATAACCTTAACTTGAATTCCCTGGCCATCTAGAAAGAAGGCAGGTAGTGACAGTGTTCGGAAAAGGAAGTCCCTTAAGTAACACTAATATAGTACACTGGGAATGCTTAGGCTTTAGAATTTCTCAACATGAAGTCAATGGGGCTTCACTGATTTACCCCAGCTGAGGATTTGGCCAAGTGTGTGCCTCCTGAAAAAAATCTATGAAAGGTTTTGTTCTGCTAATGTTTTATAAAAGTTCTATACCCCAATGCCAGGATACAAGACAGACATAATAGCATAAGGATCACGAACTTGACTTGAGCTTAGTTTAATTAAGTTTTACAATGCAAAGTAATGCTAACTAGCATCTGAAATTAAGAGAGAAATTGTTAATCATTTATACATCTGGGATTAAAGTGCTTCAACAATAGGCATTAAATGGCACCACTAATTTTATTCATTTTTCGTATGGCTCTTTTTTATTTATAATCTTAAAGATGAAGACAGTTCCATGAATTCTCCTGAAAAGTGAATGTATTTCAACTCTTTATAAATATTTAGAATTATTTGGAAAACCCTGCCTTGATCAGCTGAAATGAAGAACTGTAATAAATCTTATCTGGAAAATAACAGAGGCCGAGATACTCAAAGGTATCTAGGTTCCTAACTCCCACTGCTTTTAATTGGAGTTGGGTGCCTAAATAGCTTTGAGGATCTGTCCCAGAATCCTTACTGGTAACATGTTTTGAGACCTCATATATATATTTGCGTTAATTTAATCCCAGACTTTTTCATTTGTCACAGGTATGGATGCAAGAGGTTCTGGCGCATCAGTCTTGAACATCTACAGCTTATCCAGCTTCATACGGATAGTACCTTTCTTGATTTTTAATGCAGTGTTGTGGTGATACATTATCATTCATTGGATACATTAAATCCGTTACTAACAAAAGTGCTTTTTAAAAAAAAATGCAGTGGTTATGCATGGGTTTTTTTCAACTCTGTGTTTTTAAATACTTCATATTCCATTTGTAGGTTAAAGTAAAAAAGTAAAAAAACATCCCCACCATATAAAAATTCAGCAAATCCTTTTAAAGTAATCTAAAATGCCTTAATACTTGAACCAAAGGAGTTTACATAATACATTCGTCAAATCTGATGTAAATGAGAGTAAGAGTATTATGTTAGTTTGAGAGCTTCACAGAGTCTCAGATATACCTTAGCTCTATGATGAACTCCATTTTTTTGCAGTGACACTAAATTGTTTTGAGTATGTCCCGTGTCATTGTGATAGAATAATTCTAATTCACGCAAACAGATTAAAATGGATGCATATTTAACTGGAATCTAATGACAAATCTTGGACAATGAGATCTTTTAAAAACAGTGTGTTTACCAAGTATGTTCAGATAAGCTTGCATACTGTCCTTTTATATAATCTACTCTAAATCTACCAGATAATCATAGGTATTAGAGATGGAAAAGACCTACTCCATCTCTTGTCAGTGTTTTGTCCCATTTACATTTGAAAGTCCAGAAGACAGGGTTTCCTGCACTTCTCTTGGGAGCCACACTTCAAAGGTTTTCTCTTTTTCCTCATAGACAGCATTAATTTTTATACCTCCCTTCAAGAACACAAGTTCTTTCTCTCCATTTATATGTATCTGAATTAATTATAGATGTTTTTCTCATTCTCCTACTTCATTCATCTCTTTGCCAGGTTATTGCATACGTATTTAGCACTATATTCTGTCTTCATAACCTGATCCCTCCAGCTCCCAGATCGTTTTTGTTGCCCTTGTCTGAATTCCCACATCCCAAGATGTTTTGGAAAATGCAGTGCCCAGAACTGAGCACTGTATTTTAGGTGCAGGTGCACCATGGCCTTATAGAAAGGGATTGTTGCCTTCCTGGTGTGGGATGTGTTTCTTCTGAATATTCAGCCCAAAATTACATTGGCCCGTTTTCTACCACATCACATTGCAAACTATGCCTGATTCAATATATGCTATTATTCCTAGGCTCCCTCTTAGCATTGCTGCTATCCAGATTTCTCCTTTTGGTTGCTGAAAGGGACCTCTGTGTCTAAGCTGGGCTGGCATTCTGTAATAAATCCCATAAATATCATATAATTCTTGGTATGATTATGGCAATATACTGTAGCTTTTACTAGATATATAGAAATAGATATGATATATATAAGCAAAGACTTTTTGTCCTTGTTATTACAGAGATTGTTCTAAATCTGTGTTCCATAGCAATATATAAGAGATGCCAAACCTGATACATTTGATTTTCTACATTTGCAAAGCTTAGACAAATCGTACGTTATTCTATCCTTTCAGACAGCTTTCAGTCGAATAGCAAATTACACAGTGTCAGATGTTCATGTGACATAAAAATATTTTTTTCAGTTTAATCTCAAAGTATTGTTACAACACAGACAAAAAATCAAAAATATCAACCTCAAGTGAGCCAAGATCAGTAAAATTCTGACATCGCTATAGTAATGTTTTAATATGCATTCAGATATCAAATTCACATTAATATAACACAAACTATTTTGCTAGCTATCCAAGCAAGATCTGTATATACTGTACATACATAGTAAAACACATAAATGGCTAGTTGTTTTTCAATATGGCTAACCACTGACATTTCTAAACAGTCACACATGGGGGGAAACAGACATTCCTAGTAAATATATAGTTCAGTTTCATGCAATGAAAGGTGAATCTTTCTATTCTTGTTTAAGAAATTCTGCAGTGTCATTTTCATGATTATTCTATTGCATTATTTAACTTTGTTATATATCTCCATGAGATATGTACTGAGTATCTTGTTTCATATTGAAAAGTATGAAATTTATCCTTAAACTTCCAGTTGTGTGTGTATCCTATGGTTATCTGTATGTATTTTTTTCTATTATTCTAATAAAATATTTATAACATTGAGGAATATTGGAATATTTCAAAATATGTTGCTCTCTCAATATCATATATTTGTACTCAGAAGAGCACATTGTAAAGATGTCCAACCACAATACTTGCCTATATTCTTAGCAGCATTCCTGCTAACTGCCAGTTCTCTTTTTTTCCCCATCTCTGCTCTCATGAGCGCTGATCCAAAGGCTATACAAGTCAACAGAAAAATTCTCATTCACTTTACTAGGTTTACGTACTATTTTCATACATTTCTTATACTGTAATATAGATCTGCCTGGGCCCATTTCCTTAAACATTTAGTCCTTAAACTTGTGTTAGTTTTTGATGACTCTCCACTTCCCTTCCTAATATTTTATTTTCAAGGGAGGCAGTATTGCCTAGAAGATAGAGCAATAGATTGGCACTCAGGACACCTGAGTTTATTTCCAACCCTTCTATTGCTTGGTGAATGACCTTGAGCAAGTCACATCACCTAGCTGTGCCTCAGTTTACCCATCTGTCAAATTGATATACCTCCTTTGTAAAGCACTTTGAGATCTCCAGATAGACAGTATTATAGAGGAACTAAGAATTTAGTATTATACATTATTATTATTTAAAGGTATGGAATGTGTATTGAAATGCAAAGAAGTGACAGTCCTTTTATGTCCCTAAGTGCCACCAGCAACAAAGTATCCATTTTTGGCATGTAAGACATGCAGAGCTGGGGGACAGAAGCTAGTTTTACTGTTTAAAGACTCCAGTCCTGTAAACATGGATGTGAGTAGCTTTACTGTCCCACTAAGTTCATAAATATTGTGTGTTCATTCTTTTCCACTCCCTTCTTTAGTTTCTTATTTTCCCTACCCAAGCTGCATTTGCTCATATTTTGATCCTTCTCCCTATCTCAGAAATAGCAAGACCTGTTTGCGTGGCTTCTGCTCAGAAAATTCAGCTGCTCCTTCTCAAGCCAAACTAAAGGAAAATCCAACCTGGGCTTTTCTGCCATTTAAACCTTGTGTTAAAAATGGCATTTGGCACAGCTAAGCAATGTTATTAAGAAGAATGCATGGCCTTCATATCCTGCCAGTTGCTTCTAAATCCAACATATTCTCAGTCTACTAAAAGAGCCAATTATGAACCAAATAAGAGTACGTGACCTCTACCCATGTAGTGTATAGCTGTTCCAAATGTTGCAAGCTTGCATGACAGGAAATCAAAAGGCAACGTAGAGGCCATTTTCTTGGATGAGCAAGTTTTTGAATCCTGTTCCTAGGATTGTGAATTGGCAAGTACATTTGTGATGAACGAGATCCAAAAGAGCCTTTGCACCGTGATTTCCCAAAGGCTCTGATGAATCTTTGTTTAAGATGGATTCCATTTGTGAAACTGCACCTTAGCTTAAGAGTCTGGCAAGGTTAATATTTATTTATCAAAGTAGGACTCACTTCAATATGCAATATGAGATGGGAAAATAGCATTCATTGGGGTCTTCAGAAAAGTATTGCAGAGAAGGAGGAATGGTCAGTGATAGTAAATGTAACAATATCTGAAAAAAAGCCATATCTCAGTCTATTTTGAAATATTTCATATAGTCAGCCAAATTGCCGTTCTGACTTTAACCAGGTTCTGCACACCTTCCATGTTGTAGACCACTGTTTAAAAATCTATCCCATACGAATTACATTAAAGAACATGGAAAATTATTCATATGATTTATGTAAAATGGTTGATACCACTGTGTGACTACAAAGGGTGAATGCAAAAGTGTTTCTGCTTTTTTATTGGTAAGAAGGGGAAAAAAGCATTTACAAAGAAACTAGCCAATTCTACATTATATAAATAATTCCAAGATGGTGCAAATGATGAATTATTTGAAGCCCCATCAGTGGAGCATAGTTAGTTTGAGTGGTAGCTATAAAAGAGAAATCTATCATAAATAGCATCATTTAAACATTAATTTGTATTCATTTAGGCAGCATGTAGCATGGCTGGGGGGAATAGCTGTCCATCCTGTTATATCCTTCTACTATAGTTAATTATTCCAAAACATACCGAAGCCAAAAGAAGCATTGAAAAATAGAATGCCCAGTGCAACAGGGTCCTGACCCATGAGTGGTCCATGGTCTATCCATTAGGCCACACTGCCTCTCTAAAATGCTATGGTAATACAAATCAATAATAATAAAGGAGGTGGGGAGGTTGGCCAAAGCTCTGAAAGATAAATTCAAGTCTTTATTTCAGTCTGCAAAACAGAGTCTCAAAGATGGGTCCTGAAACAAAGACCGCTGAGCAGCAACAAATCAGCTCTGGCATCGCAAACACAGGCTCTTGGAGTTCTTTCAACTTTGCCAAAGGAATATGTCAGCTCTTAGGCCCTACAACATATGCCCATGCTTTGATATGCAGGTGTTATAAGCATGGAAGCAAATCTGTACTGTAACCATAGTCACAGACCCAACAATCACTATGCCGTGCTTGAAGTGTTTAGATTGCATGGCTTGCAGGACAGCGGTAACCTTAGCCATTGAAATACGGCATCTATGTTAGGTGTCTGAATAGTGTCCCTTTCTTTAGAAACTGTTAATGAAGTACGCTAGCAAAAGACACCGTTAGAAAGTCTTAATTCATTCGTTTTTAGGCTTCACACTTTTGAGGGAATGTGTTTTAAGTTGTCATTATATAAAATGTGCCTGTATCTCTATGTAAATGACACATACAAATTAGGGATGGAAAAAACTCCCAAGTTTCCAGTTCAGATTTAATTGAAAAAAAAATGTTAATGGACCACTTCTCCCAGTTCACAGCTGTGTGAATCTGGCATAATTCCCTTGAAATCAATTACTGTAGTTACTACATATTTACACAGGTGCAACACAGGAGGCTTTGGTCCAAAATTTCTAAGCCCTGCACCGATATCCTACCAAGGTTCTCTTTGTAAACCCTATTCCTGATCAGTCTAAGGGCCTTGTTCGTGGGACCTGTCCAAGCTCGGATTTATCTGCGGGAATGGATGATGCTTGTGATTCTGAAGTGTGAATTTCTCAGATGTGTCTGGTACAGAACTTAAATCCCACATTTCATTCTCAGACAGTTTGCTCTGTCAGATGTGTGGTTGGAAAGTTGGTCTCTTTCTGAATACAAAATAACTTGAAAACTAATATCGCGTTAGCCATAAGAAATAGTGGAGATCTACATTTTCAACTTTAACTTTCATTTGCCTTTAATGCAGAAGTGGGCAGTGCCTGTCAGTATTTTCACATATATGTTACATCTTAATAACAGGCAATAAAACAAGTCTGCCTGCATAAGGGGGTACATTAATCTGACAATTTTCTGTCTAAAATAAACAACAATGGAATATTGGGAAAATAAAAAGTTTATAAACAGGCACTCTCTCAGAAAAACAAATTACTCTATTATTTTATGCTACTGCTCTGCAGTACTGAGAACAATAGAAAGGCTACACTTAGCAGAGATATTACTGACTGTGCATTACGGCTGTGCATTATGGAGACAATTCCTTTCTGTTAATCTGATACCATATGCTACTAAATAGGCAAAAAGACGGTAGAAGAACAAAATGGATTGCTTTCTTTAAAATCCACTTGCATGGCTTTTCCCCTCTTAGTGGAGGGCTCTCCCAAGGCGGCGTTTATGGTACAGGTTTTCCCTTTTTGACCTGCATTCAGACACCTCACACCACTTTGGTCTCACTAGGAAAGTGGAGGCGCGGCATATAAAGATGTCTAAAACATTTGTGCTTCTGAGATTATTCCTATTTCAACATCTGTATCAGGTGCACCTTGGAGCTACCTTCACTCAGGCTGTCTGAGTTCAGCTTCTAATACCTTTCAGCTCTGGGAGCTGATTCTCCAAGCACCAGTTAGTGCATCACCTTTGACTTGCTGGATGAGATTTTCAAAGCTGCCTTAGGCAATTGGGTGCCCAATTCTCATTAACGTCATGGGGGATGGACATCCGAACCCCTTAGTGTGCATTCCCTTATATATATCGATGGAGACTTTCAAAGCTGCCAGACACATTGCTGTGGCATTCCCTAGGAATGGATTGCATCCGCTCCACAACGAGCCTCCCTCTCAAGGATGTAACCATGGTCTCGTGGATAGCAGTGCAGCCACCATCTTGCCAGGCCAACATGGGATTGTTTTGTAGAAGTAGTTTCCATTTTACATGCTTAGCCAAGTTTGTCAGTGCAGCACATTCACGCCGACTGGCATTTGTTATCTCTTCTTTGCCAAAGGAACAAGTTCAGACACATCCGCACTGAGAGTTCTGTCTATTCGAGAGGAAGAAGTTTAGTGTGCTTGTGAAATTCCCTGATAAACAGAAGTGATGGATGCCTGAAATACCCTGAATCTTTTCTCCTTACTGTCTTTTAAGGCCTGATCTAAACCCAACGGAAAGAGTCACATTGACCTCTGTGGGCTTTGGATCAGGCCCTTACAGAATATGGCAGAGCGTGTTTTTGACATTAACGAACCAATTTTCCTTTTTATATATATCTACTGAGTGCAAAGAGGTGTCTTTCCCCCATATCCAGGTTGGCAAATTGTGTTTATGAAACCTTCAGTCAAAGCAATTACATTTTTCAAAAGCTAAGCCATGATCCCATAGTAATTTCAGTGGGGCTTCACATAGGATTAGGGCCTTCGTGTTTAATTTCTCATTTAATTTCTCTCTTTTTATTAGTGTTTTGCTATCACCTGCCCTCTGACTGATACCCTGTACTCTATATTTACATAGAAGAGTTGACATTCCCTGTCCCCGTTGTCTTGTGTTAGTTTTTCTTCTTTTTGCCTCACAATTTCTCAATAAAATCTCCTTCCCTGCAAAAGAGAATCACTAGTTCTTTCTTTAAAATTTGCTCTTCATTTGTTTGTGTGGTGTAGAATGTACTGCCTTTCCTACCCCCACCCACCAACCCTACATCTCTCACTTAAGAAACATATATTTTTCTTAACTCAAAACATCTGCTTTGGTTTTGTTGTTTGTTTGTTTGTTGACTTCTCTTTTATTGAGACTACTTTCATTGTAAGAATATGATAACAAAGGTCTTGCATGGGGAGGATTTCTTTTCCTTTTTGCACATCATAGAGAGCCAGGAAAACTTGGCCAAACTCACTTTGAATTAAATTCCTTTTCTTTCTGTGCACTTAACAGTCTCCTAACCACCCTAAATTTTGTAAACGTGACTGGAACTATGTCTGCATGACAATGAAGTCATTTCATTGGCAATCTACCCATTATTAATTTAGCTCCACCAGTATGTTCAGCACTGCCCAGTACAAAGAGTAGGCATGGCTCCTGCCCCAAGGGGCTCATTATGATTTTAAGAATTATATCCTACAAGGTGCTCAGCACCCTTCATTCCCACTGACATTTGAGGGCATGAACCAGGATGGATTCAAATGATGGACTGTACAAATGCTGAATCAAAAGGGTCTGTCAAGAGCCAGAACATGGGTAGGAATGGAGGGACAAGTGCAAGTGACAAAAAAATAATAGAATAGCTGCAGTGATGGTGGAAGAGACATGAGAGGGTTTAGGGAGGAAATATAGTAGCAATTAACTGGCATAGTTATCAGTGGCTAACAAAACAGTATATTTTAAACAATTCACTACAATATGAGCCTAGTGGCAACGTGGTATTTTTTCTAAGAATCAATCCACCAAATCAATTTTACAAGATTTATGAATCACTTAGTTTGAAAGACTTAACCTTTCACTTTTTCTGCTGGGATGATCTTTTTGTACTTAACTTTGTTTTTCCAGTGGAGTTCACCCTGTAGAGAAAGAAAGCTCCTGCGGAACAGAAGAGCTAGTTCATAGAGCCTGTGTTAAGATAAGGGTGAGGTAATGCACCTGGAAGAACTGTCTGAAGTTATATCAGGTGCTTTGAGTGGGGGAGGTTTGCCTGCCAGTCATAACACAGGTTCATCAACCTGAGGACCCTGCTGTATATCCATCTCCTTCCTCATGCCCACGACATACGTTTACATGTGTGCTTGGCCAGAAGATTGCATTCTTTCCTTTCAGTTGTGGATATTGACAAAGTGCTCCATGCTTTTGTCAGCCTGCTTTTGGATTATTGCAGAGCAGTCTGTATGGGGGAAAATACCATTCAGGAACTTCACCCAAGTTACTAAGACCTTATGGAGAATAGCAGGATTATTTCTGTTTAACCTTGCCTGGCTGAATGTGAGAGGAGGAGTTTACTATTTAATTGGTGAGTCATGCCAGTGTGTTTAGTGCATGTATGCTTGGAATGATGGTGAAGAAAAGTTAATTATGGTAAGTCAATATATTTACCCAAGGAATGGGTGCAGTATGGGTTGCACCAGCATAGGCTTCCTTATGCCATTCCACCATTGCACCTGACCTGGAGAGGACATCTCAAGGGACAAGAAGGAAGTTTGGTCTCCTCTGGTCTGACACAGCCGGGAAAGGTATTCATTAAGATCAAATCCTTGGTGAGCCCTTCATTATTGAATTTTATGTTCTTTTATTTTACATTAGAACATGAGTAAGGATCCATTATATCAGGAAATGTCATAAAAATTAAACCAAATTGAGGAAAAATAAGGAAAAAACCTCTTTTTTCCCCTTTTATTATATACATAATGCAATTTCCCAGATCAAGTCCTTGAAAGAGGAAGATCTGTCAAAAGGGGCATTATGCATTTAACAAAAACTGTATCACCTGCAATCCAAGAAAAGCCATGTTAAAAACCAACAAATATAGTTACATTTTGTCATTAACACTTCCTAATATTGTTACTAAAATGAGGCATTTAAAGTTGCACTTGTCATAAAACTAATTATCTATTTGATCACTAGAGTTCTCAGCTGATTGAATTGGTTCCTCTGGAGTGAGAGTAGGTGATTACTTCAGTGGTCTTGAATCTCTTACCTGGTGTAAATCTGGAGTAACTATTGAAAACAGTAAAGATAAGAATCAAGCTCTTTTGTTTGTAATAGAAACAGTTTCAAGTCTTTTTAACCTTGTCTTTAGGAAAGACTATTCACTTATTCTTTCAATATAACAGAACACTTGCTAAAACTCTCACAACAAAATTATTCCAAGGGAAAATTTGAAGGGGGTGGGGGGAACCTCTGTATAAAAAAAAAAAAAAAAAATACCACAACCAAAACTGTAACTCAGTAAAAGCCTCTGAATTTCCTTAAGAACTAATGCTAATTTATGGACTACACATTTGTTCCTTGTCTGTTAAAACTTCTGATGGCTGGTTGCGATGTACATTAATCTTTATTTGCCATCCTAAGCACAATTTTTAGCGTATCTTCCACTCATGAATATTCAGAAAGCTATCCATCGTACCTGTAAAAACGACTTATCTAGCTTGGAATTCCAGCTACATTTTGATAGCCATATTCACATTGAATGGGTCTGTATGCCACAAAGAGTGCACTGCACTATATGGGGCCATGTGTGGATTAAGATGTCACTCAGCATACCCATGGGTAGGGGTGTGCACAAGGGGGAGAAGCACTTTTGGAGGAGCTCTCTAACTCTCCACACCATTACCCTGAGGATTGAGGAGCTCTGTGACCCAGCCAGAGCAAAGTCCTTGTGGATACATTTATTCAGATAGCTTCACGGCTTATGGATTTTTGTTGAAATGGTGAGTGTACAGCTGTTTATTTCTATGCATATGGTGTATGTGCGTGTGGTGATATGGTTTAATGTGGATAACTCATGCGTGTTTAATGTATCCCCCAAAAGTGGGTCAAATTTAAATTCTGGCGCATGCCCCTGCCCATGGGTATCAGAATCTAGAAGAATATTTGAGAAAAATAAGATACCTTTTTAAATTGATGTGAGCTTTGACTCTGGAAGTAACCCCTGTAATGAAATGAGCCTACACATGTGGGGCAAGGTATCTCAAGATGCCAAAGTCAAACTCTCTGTCTGGAGTCCCTTTAGCTTCTAGGATTCCATCCCCTTTGCACAGCCTTCACAAAGACAAGGCAGCATTGCACTTCCTGCACTCTGGGACGTACAGAAACTCCTCTCTCCCTACTCCCCTGGGAGCTGTGGTGCTCCACATGGAACTGCGAGGAAGCAGGACCAAGATTCTTACCTTACACACTGGCCAGCAAAGAATCATAGAATCGTAGGACTGGAAGGGACCTCAAGAGGTCATCTAGATCAATCCGCTGCACTCAAGGCTAGACCATCCCTGACAGGTGTTTGTCTAACCTGTCCTTAAAAATCTCCAATGATGGAGATTCCACAACCTCCCTAGACAATTTATTCCAGTGCTTAACTACCCCAACAACTGGGAAGTTTTTCCTAATGTCCTACCTAAACCATCCTTGCTGCAATTGCTTCTTGTCCTAGAGATTGAGAACAATTTTTCTCCCTCTGTCTTGTAGCAATCTTTTATGTACTTGAAAATTGTTCTCATGTCCCCTCTGTCTTCTCTTCTCCAGAGTAAACAAACCCAGTTTTTTTGGTCTTCCCTCATAGGTAATGTTTTCTAGACTTTTAATAATTTTTGTTGCTCTTCTCTTGACTTTCTCCAATTTGTCCACATCTTTCCTGAAATGTGGCACCCACAACTGGACACAATACTCCAGTTGAAGCCTAATCAGTGTGGAGTGGAGCAGAAGAATTACTTCTCGTGTCTTGCTTACAACACTCCTGCTAATACATTCCAGAATTATGTTCACTTTTTTTGCAACAGTGCTACACTGTTGACTCATATTTAGCTTGTGATCCACTATGACCCTCAAATACCTTTCGGCAGTACTCCTTCCTAGACAGTCATTTCCCATTTTGTATGTGTGCAAATGATTGTTCCTTCCTAAGGGGAATACTTTGCATTTGTCCTTACTGAATTTCATCCTATTTACTTCAGATCTTTTCTCCAGTTTGTCCAGATCATTTTGAAGTTTAATCCTATCCTGAAAAACACTTGCAACCCCTCCCAGCTTAGTGTCGTCTACAGACTTTATAAGTGTACTCTCCATGCCATTATCTAAATCACTGCTGAACATATTGAACAGAACTGAACCCAGAACTGATCCCTGCAGGACCCCACTTAATATGCCCTTCTTTCTTGACTCTGAACCACTGATAACTACTCTCTGGGAATGGTTTCAGAGTAGCAGCCGTGTTAGTCTGTATTCGCAAAAAGAAAAGGAGTACTTGTGGCACCTTAGAGACTAACAAATTTATTTGAGCATAAGCTTTCATGAGCTACAGCTCACTTCATCGGATGCATTCAGTGGAAAATACAGTGGGGAGATTTATATACATACACAGAAACAATGGGTTTTATTATACACACTGTAAGGAGAGTGATCACTTAAGATGAGCTATTACCAGCTGGAGGGGGGAGGAGGAAAACCTTTTGTGGTGATAATCAAGGTGGGCCATTTCCAGCAGTTAACAAGAACGTCTGAGGAACAGTTGGGGGTGGGGTGGAGGGGAGAAATAACATGGGGAAATAGTTTTACTTTGTGTAATGACCCATCTACTCCCAGTCTCTATTCAAGCCTAAGTTAATTGTATCCAGTTTGCAAATTAATTCCAATTCAGCAGTCTTACAGTAGCTCCACCTAGGTTGTATTTTCCTAATTGGTTTATGAGAAGGGCATGTGAGACAAAATCAAAAGCCTTAGTGAAGTCAAGACTTATCACATCTAACGCTTCCCACCATCCACAAGTCAAGGGACCCACAAAGGATCAACGTGCAGGAGAGATGCTGCAGCCTATAAAGGGGTGTAATAGCAATCCAGGCAGCTTCAGGAAGATTTCCCCTTTTCTGCACAATAGTCCTTTGTGCTTCCACAGGGTGCTGCGGTCCATTCTGCCCCTTACAATGGGTTGTGTCTAGCCTACTGCAAAACAGCGACTTTACCACTTAATCCAGACTCCTCCCATTCCAAATGCCAATAGCACAACATCTCCATTGTGTGCGTGGGCCCTTATAATGGTATATCTGCTGAATGTTGGCATTATTATATATGAATTTCAAGTGTCCTTACTGAGGTTTTAGGCTAAATGCATCACACAATATTTCAAATGTCTTTACATAAAAGGTTAATGAGGAATAAAGAGTGCTGGACACTGACTTCTGTCTAATCTCTCTCCTCCCCATTCTCACCACCTAAGCTGCTTTTGCTGTTGGCATTATTCTACAGAAGAATAATTAGCATTTTAAGACTAGGAATTTATTGGCAACATCATTTCATTAGAGGAGTCACTGATAACCAGTCGAATTAAAATTATTCCTTTTCTGTGATGGAACTGTTCTGCAATTATGCTTGAAAAGGATCGTGTTAGATACTGAAGAGAGAGACTGGTGGTATGACTGGGATGTTAAACAAAATGCCTTTGCTCAGTGGTCATGCTGTTTAAACAAGAGGGAAAAAGAGAGCAGGGCGGATTCTTCAATTGAAGGATGTACAGTAATGCCCTTATCTCAACCTAATGAATCTTGGAATTAGTGAATTCATTTGGAAACCTATCCAGTGTGCTGGGTTACTCATCTATGAGTATGTTTGGGCATAATCAACTATCAGAACAATTTCAATGTAGGGAATTTTTCTGAAATACCTTCATTCTATAATGTCATATGAATTTATTGTCCTGTTTGGTACCATGTTATTTTATACAGTCAAGATCACTTACAAGAGACAAAGCAAGGCAAATTCTGCTTTCAGTTATATGATGCAAATCCAGAATCACTCCCGGTTACAATAAAAGATGTTACCTCACCCACCTTCTCTCTCTAATATCCTGGGATCGACATTAGTCATACATACAAGTCTGCCAATGTCTAAATAATGAATACCTGAGTCTAAAAGCACATCAGAGATGCCTTTATCTTTCTGAAAGGAAGGGAAGAGCTGAAGGGATAAAAACCAAGTCAACCTACAACAGCACACTGTCTCCTTCAAAAACACTGAGGATTAAAGCATTAATATGGATTTTTACCTGTAAAAGAATGAATTCAAATCCCAAATAAATATACATTACGTAACTTCACTTAAATGTCCCGAGGGACCATAAGATATATGAGGGCTGATCCTGCAATTGATAGCATGTGAGTGAACAGCTCTGCCTATTTAGAGTCCCATTGACTTTGGATTAGCCTCACAATGCCAATTTCCTCTTTTCAAGCACTATGAACGTTATCCCCTGAACTATTCGGTGCATTTTTTTCTGATAGATTCCACACACTCTTTGGAGTTCCGTTGAGCTACCCTCTGGTCACTGGCTTCTCATCTAGATAATTAATGTTTTGAAAGTTCAGTCGCTTTAACTTTATGGCTGTTGAGGAGTAGCAGTTACTGAGGAAACTTGGTGCTATTTTAATTAGAAAACACACACACACGTGCAAAAGTCACTAATTTGGGTGACCCCATTTTGGAGTGCTCATCTTGAACCACTTAAAAGGGACCTGATTTTCAGTGTGTAAGTGCTCCACATTCTGAAAGTCAGGCTCCTTCAAGGCAGGTATCCAAAATTATTGATCACTTTTAAAACAATTTACCCACATATAAAAACTTACCAGAAACTGGTTTGTAGCTATTGTCCAGCAACTATAAATGTTCATATCGACTGTGCAATTCTTTCCACCTATAAATTACCATAATTCTTGTGCAAAATTGAATTGTTTATACTGGAAATTTGGATTCTCTTTTCTCCATCCAAGTTTCCTTTGGAATAATTGCCATGGGTGTTTTTAGTAAGTATCTTCTTACTCTTTAGAAGGATAAACTGATTGGCTCTTAGAGGAAAGCTTGATTAAACAAAAATCCTTTACTCTAGAAGCAAAAAAGAAACCTTATAATAAAACAAGATAAGCTAGAAGTTTGCATTTCTACCACATGGATATGCTTGTAAAGGAACTGTAAAAAGATGGGACATTTTTAATTTGATCTCGGAGTCTTTTAGCTAGTAGCTAGTAGAAGAGAAAAGAGACAAGATTGGCAATCAAGTTAACTTGTATTTAAATTAAAGTTCCAGAGTTTTCAAGATTTTCTGTCTGCAGGGGAAGCTTCTGTTGAAACCATTTTCAAATACAAGAGAAAAAAGAATAAAATATCTCCAGATAGCCCAGGGGTAGCACTTCCATGAAAGCAGCAGAACGGGTAAGATTCTAAGCAGCTGCTATTAACTAAACTGAGGATTCAAATCAAAGCTTGAGAGCACAAGGAAATTCTGAGCACTGATGGGTTTTCCCCCCTTTGCTGCTTCTACGATGGGTAGAAATTATATTAGTTTAGAACTAGCGATGGGTCCAAGCTGCCTAGCAAGGAGCCAGCCTTAGATTAAAACTGTCCCAACTTACTTCTCCTTGACAAGTCCTCACAGGGCTCCTGAGGAAGAAGCAGCCAAAATTATGCAGCCAGCACTCTCTGAAAGCAAGAAGCTCTCACAAGCCCCCCATGTGAGTCCTTCTGTGTGTTCCTCAGCTGTAACTGGGGACCTAGCATAACATTCTAATAGGATTAATAAAAGCATTGATTGACCTGAATGGTAAATATGAGAGCTGGATGTAAAATTTCAAACAATGAAAGAAGGGAAACATTTTCCAAACAACATTTCACAAAAAAAGTGCCTCCTTTTGTTTGGACCGGCTCTAGTAAGTATTGACTAACTCAGAGCTAAGTTCTCCACATACATTTATACCTGACAACCTGTTGCTGAGGCACCTGATCACATATCATTTATGTTTCAACATCAAAGAGCCCTCAGCAAGGAGAAATACTGTCCATTCCACAATGAATTAGTTGTCCCACCAAGAAGTGGTAAGAAAAGACAATGCCTAAATATAGACCTGTTCGGTAAAGGCTTGGTTGAAAAAATGAGGCTTGCATCATGTTTTAAAAGCTAACCAACTCTGCCTTTTCTAGTGAATTCCCTCCCCCATGAATACCCTGTTGCCAGTCCTTAAGTGTACATAGATAGGGGCTCTCAACAAAAGCGCCTCTGCCAGGCAGTGATGATTGTTTATATGGCAAGAGATGGTTTCTAAAGTCCAGAGCCTCAAAGGTGTTTAGGCTCCTACCTCCCATTGAAAATAGTTGAAAACAATGGGAGCGAGGTGCCCAAATACCAGGGGTGAAAGTGAGCTGGTATGGCGTACTGGTAAGAAGCCAGTACTGGCCCGTACACAGCCCACATTAAAGCGCTGCAGCAGCCATGCTATAATGTCCCTGCTCCTTTTGCCTCCCCTGTTGGCGGCCCTGCCGGTAGGAACCCTACCAGCAGGGCTGCCGACGGGAGCAGCGGGGGTGCACAAGGGGCAGCGACTTTAAAGCATTGCCACAGCAAAGGACCCTCCTTAAAGTGCTGTCACGGCAGCGCTTTAACCTTGTTGCCCCTTTTGCCTCCCTCCCCCGCCCCGGCCGCCGCAAAGGGAGCAGCTGCCCTGGGGCCAGCGATTTAAAATTGGCAGCAGCCAGAGCCCCGGGCCCTTTCAATAGCTGCTGGAGCTCTGGGCCCCTTCTCCCACCCTCGCCCTTTCCGCCTGAGGCCCCACCCCCCCATACCAGGAAGTCTTCAGAGTTACTCTCACTCCTGACAAATACCTTTGAGGATTTGGACCTAAGATCTCAAAACCACAGAGGGCTTTAGAGAGTCAACGCAATTGCATGCACATCAAACCAGTCTATTAAGCTGGAGGGTTGCCTTTTCCTGCACTGGCTGAAGCTCCCAAGTGGTCTAACTTTGGAAGACGAACATCAGTCTTGATGGTATTTTAAAACAGAAGCTATTATTTGAGATGTGCCTGAACCAAGCCATCTGATCTGAACATCGAATCTGGAATCAGATCCAGACCTAGTGGATGGGATAATTTATTCTATGCATATAGCATGTATTAGTTTACACTGTGCTCTGTACTATAGTCACTTGTTAAAAACAACAAAAAACAGCTAAAGAGGCCTACTTATGGTAATTTTTCAGTTCCCAAAGCATACCTCTTATCTGGACAGCACAGGGTTGGGTCTAGCATCTGTAAGTAGATGAATTGCTTACATAATTTATGAAGTCCATTTCTTGTCAAAACAGCCAGAGAAGCTTAAAAATAAAATTTACACTGTTATCAATGGTATGTTCAAAATGCTGATTTAAAGGTTTTTGATGGAGGATGGGAAATGTTTAACATTAGAATAGGATAACAAGTGCAGTTGCAGGACTGACATCAAATATGTTTAAAAGCCAGAGAGCTTTTAAACATGTGGTATCAATAATGCTTTGCTCCAGAGATAGAAAATTAAGTTTTCCGAGGTGGCCTGAAAGAAATGTTTGCTGTACTAAGCAAACATTGCTGCAATTGTTGGCCTCAGAAGGTATTGATATATCACATGACAGTTCTCCGCCACTGAGGGCCGTTTCATAAAGTGAAGCCCAAGATTTCTATGAATTTTTGCACCTATGTTGCATGTGTGATGTGCATGAAAATTTGGGTTTTGGTTGCACTAGTGAGCAGTTAGGCATCTAAATATCTATCTGTGTGTGCAAAAGGCCTAATTTGTACACACAGCTTTAGTAAGTGCACATACATTAGGCATGCCTACTTTTGTGTGCCACTATCAGAATACAGGATACTGAGTTAGATGGATCCTTTGTCTGACCCAGTATAGCTGTTCTTATGAGCCCTTGTGATATTTGAGCAGATGGCAGAGAATTCAGGGTTAACTAGGTCAGTTGGACTATGCCACCCATCATTAGAGCTATTCTTAATTCTCTATAAGATACAAATATATTTCTCTTGGGTCTTATTAAAACATCCTTCAACACAGCAACTAAGCACTGGTGATATTATTGCTTGCACAGCAAAGAGGAATAATAGGTGAAATTCTGTGGCCTGTATTATGCAGCGGTCAGACTAGATGATCATAGAGATCCCTTCTGGCTTTAGTCTAGAAATCATAACTATATGCTAGAATAGTATTAGAGGTGTGTCAGCACAAAAATATTCATTAAGTATCCTCCAACTACCAAACCCATCTACAAAAACTCTGAAATGGTGAGTGGGGGAGCAAAGAGAAGTGGTTGCCAAGTCTGGATGATGGGACATCAATCCTGGAAGTACTGGTTCTCAAAGGTGATACACTGAGAAATTACATCAGTGTATCAAACAGCCAGTCTCATTTCATTCTGCAACTTTTTACCTGTGATAAACTTACATTCCACTTACCAGTGATGGAAGGTTAGCCTAGAGTCCTCCCAGAAGTTCAAAATTCATCATCCCAGTACGTCAGTCCACTGTATGACAAAGGACCCCTGAGAGTTGCTGAACTCACACACATTGAGTTCAGTGGGAGTGATACAAGGTCTCAGAGTTGCTCAGCAACTATCTTATTCTATCTGGTCTATTCAGGTTCTTATACCATGCCCATAAGCATGGTAACTGATCATCTCAGGATTGGGCCCTACGTTGTTATTGAGCATCCAACCATGGACTGAACATGACACCACCCACACAGCTACTGTAAATGCTACAGTTTCTCCATGTTCTTCGTTAAAAATGCAAGCAGTGGGTGTGCTATGGCCATTGCTTATCATTCTGGCTAGTGTTCTCTTATTGGTTTTTTGAGTTCATGTTTGTTAGTTGCATCCACTTGTTGCCTATCATCTTGTACTTAGGTTGTAAGTACTTCAGGGCAGGGGCCATATCTTTAAGCTTGTCTACACAAGCCATTAACATCCAGCAAGCCAGGGTGTGAATCTACATGCACTAGCTTGCCGTGTAAGTGTGGACACTGCTACAGCACACTAAAAGTTCAGTAGCACGCTTTGACTTACTGCTGTTTGAAACACAGAAGTAGGACCCCCACTGTTCAGCTGCCCTAGGCCCAAAGACCAGTGCTGTGAACCCTCTAAGTTTCCTCAGTAGCTTAAGCACACCCTCCAAAAAGCGCTGTCTTTTGAGATACTCCAATTTATAGTTTAATCCTTCAGGGACAGACTGCCGGACGGACGGACACACACACACACACACACACACACACACACTTTACTTTTAGACAGCAGAAGAGATCAAATGAAAAACAGGTCTTTATTTGGAATTAGGGGTGTGATTCCCAGCTTGTACAGACACGCTCAGGCTACCTCTCATGGAGCTAGTGCACTAAAAATAGTAGTGTAGTCCCGGTAGCTGGTGTACCTGAGTATAGCCCTCCTGGACCCCGAGGGGATCCTAGGTCCCTGTCCCAGCCATTTTATGGTGAAAGTCACCAGCATAACCATAGTTGCAGGATGTGTGTGAAATCACATGCATGCGTAACTGCCCCCCTCTCTGGATATGTGTCGTTGTTCTTTCAAGTGTCGATGAGCAAAATACCCAGGCAGAATAAGAGCACTACTCCCTTCTGAACAATGTGGAGAATATATAGCGTACGTCTATACACATATGCTGAAATCTGTAAGAACTGAGAAGAGCCCTTAGTTAGTTAATTGTCTGTTGCTGGGTAGAACTGTTGTTTTTCTTTCTGTGGCACTTACAGTGCACACAATGACACCTAGTGGGATTTTCACAAGTGCCTAGGCACCTAACTCCCATTGGCGAGTTCCAAAATGACATGCTGTCCTGTACAGTTTGTCGTAATGCTCTACGTTACACTGATACCTTTCCCCTTTGTTTATTACTTTCTACCACATCACAAAATAGCAATCCATTCAGCAGAACCTTAGAGTTACCAACACCATGGGAACGGAGGTTGTCCATAACTCTGAAATGTTCGTAACAGCGCACCCCCGTCCCGGCTGGGGGCAAAGGGTAAAAATAGCCCATCCCCCTCGGGGCAGGGCAAGGGGTGAAAGCTGCAGAGACTCCAGCACTGCTCCTGCTCTGCTGGCTCCGGCTGCCTTGAGCTGGTAGTCCCTGTGTCTTGCTTCCCCGCGAGTGGGGGTAGGAGCAGGGACAGGCAGCCCAGATGTGCCTACCTTTAAGATGCAATATAGGCACAGAACAGTACTTGCTTTTTTTGGTCTCTGCTGCTGCCTGATTGGTTACTTCCGGTTTCACATGGTGTCCGCATGACTGGTCAGTCCGTAACTCTGGTGTTCGTATCTTTGAGGTTCTACTGTAATACACAAATATATGTTCTAAAGAACCTTCAAAGTAAATATTCAGTGGTGTGTATTTATTATTATTCATTTATTATGGAGGTTCAATATTGTATTTTCACTGTACAACTGCCAAATATAAAGACCTGAGGTGCTCACAATCTGTTATAAATAAAAGACAAATTTCAGATTTATATTGAAACATGTTCAATGCACAAGACAGAGCAAAATCCATATAAAAACATGTTTGCACATCTTTAGTAAATTTCCTTTGAGGTTTTGTCTCATCAGCTTAAAACATTACATATTTTGCCAACACAGCGGATCAAGCCTTCTGAAATGAAATACAGTAGCAGGAAAACACCAAGATTCACTAGCTCTTATCAAGGCCCTTCTAAACCTTAGGTCAAAAATAATTCTTTAGACGCAGGGATTCTGTGAACCTGAGCCAAGATTCTCCAGCCTATATAAATAAATCTGCCGTGTGTGAATCTTTCCTGAGGAAGGGTTTAGTTCTGAAACCACACAAGAAACTATGGTAAAATCACTCAACCAGACTCTCCCCTCATTTACAGCCTTATATATAAATTAGGAGTAATTATAAATTAAGAGTACCTCCACAGCAGTCAAAGGAGAGAGAGTGTAAAATTGGTGTAGGTGAGAAGAGAATCAGGCCTTTGATATCGAGATACAAATTTTGTAAGTCCAAAAGCTCATGTTGTAGCTGGTGTTATCTGGTCATTGTAATGTGACAACAATTTGGAATTTTGTTTTTCAATACTAATCCAAGAATGCAAAGGAGACAGAGTTAATATCTTAGATTATCTTTTATAAACAAAGCATTAAAAATATCCAATTTTCTCTTCTTAATGCAAGTTTTAAACAATGCCCACAAATAAAGTTTTGGTCATTCACAGAATTCTGAGTAAACTACTTTTATAATTATTATTATTTATTACCATCATCTCATGTTTTTTTCTGCTAAGTGCCCTAAATTTGTTGTTCAGGTTTCTGATGCAATTATTTACATAACGAAGAAAAAAAACTAGACCAGGGGTTCTCAAACTTCATTTCACCATGGCCCTCTTCTGACAACAAAAATTACTACACGACCCCAGGAAGGGAGACCAAAGCCTGAGCCCACCCAAGCTCCTTTCCCCTGGGCTGGGGGGCAAAGCCCAAGCCCCACTGCTCCAGGCAGGAGGGCCAAAGCCCAAAGGCCTCAGCCCCAGTTGGAGGGCCTGTAATCTGAGTCCTGCCACCTAGGGTTGAAACCCTTGAGCTTTCGGCTTTGGCCCCAGCCATAGCAAGTCTAACACCAGTCCTGGTGACCCCATTAAAACAGGATCATGACCCACTTTGAAGTCTCAACCCATAGTTTGAGAACTGCTGAATTAGAACCAAGTAAAATGTATGGGAGCTATACCTGCAGATTCGTATTACATTGGAAGAATGGGAGAATTCAAAATATAACAATAAATGTAAAGGATGACATTTTTTTTGATGGACAATTTTAATAGTCACCAAAAAGCTGGGTGGGAAAAGAACCATATATCAGCAATAAACAGCTGTTGGAACTATACTATAGAAAATGCTAGCTTAATACATAAGCAAGAGAATTGTTACAACAAGAGCTCTCGCCCTGGTGGTTGTGAAGCCTTTGTATGGTCACAAAGAAGTCTGATGTGGGAGGGAATACAACCAGATGCCCTTTCTTTTGGTTAGACAGGTAGCAATCTCAGAGACCAGCTCAGCCAATGGAAAGGAGCTACTTAATGGCTGGCTAAATCTATCTCAGTTTGTTTGTATATGAGGGAAAATATCCTGGTTTTGAACATGTATAAGAGCTTGAGCATTAAGAACAAAAGTGCATGCTGACCTGTACTGGGTTTTATTAATTATTTAATATTAACTCTGTCTTCTAGTCATGCCTGCATTGTTAAATGAAATAACACATGGGGTTGAAAATTACCAAGCAGGTGTTTAAAAGATATCTCTAAGCAGTTCTGCTGTAGACTAATTAGTGTTCTAATACATTGTACAGTGCACAGTCATCATTATTTCCTCTTCAACAGCTGCTGATGTATAATGCATCTTTTTATTTAAAAAAAATCTCTACCTCCTTTATAAAAACAGTTGTTTCTTCCGTGAGCACAACAAAGGAATGAGGAATGTGATTAATGTATGCCATCTAAGCTATGTGCATTAAACATTAAAAACCAATGTGCCATCTCAGCTCAATGTTCATTAGCAAATTATAAAATATACTTGTCATGGTTAACACTTGTGCCATTTGATTTGCTGTTTTGGAAAAGAAATTAACAGAATGATCAACGTGTTCTTAGAGCTATCATTATATTAGGCATGCGACTTAGTCCATCCAAGTGCAGCTATTGGATAGTTATTGCATGTGTGGACTGATTTGATGCATAAAAGACTGAGACCAGGATTTTCAAAAGTTTAATGACTTTAACTGGGAGTTGCTCACGTAACGGCCTTCGCTCCTTTGTGAATCCCAGTCTGAATGCCCTATGCCTCCCTCCGTAGAGCTACGCAAGTCAGATATTCTGTGAGTTTGTATACTAAGGTTCTTCCCGGTTCTGATTTAGGGCAGGGTTTTCTCCACACCACAGAAATGGAAGAAATCTTCCAGAGTCCAGGGCGATCCATGTGAAAACCCTATGCTTCTACAGTAGCTCTGGAACACCTCTGGACATCATGGCTCGGATAGAGCTCTAATTCGGTCCTTAGTGGAAATTCCAGTTAAAAAATGTTAACTGATTGTGGTTAGTTTTGGCAGAGAAAAATGGGGGTCTCCAATCAAAAAACAATTGTGACCAGCCGAAGGATCCTAATGGAGTGTATGAGATGTTCAATGCACTTTAGACACATTGGGCAATCTAGCTAAGCAATGACTAATGAGTTCAGTGTGAGGGTGTGGGGGAGGGTACAGCAGAAAGGGTGGCAGAGGATGGTCAACCAGCCATCCCACTCCCTCCTCCTGCCAGCACATTCCCCACAGGGGGGTCCTGACAGATTGGGGGAGGAGGGGGAAGAAAGAGCAAATATGCCTCGGAACTGTCACTCCCTACATTCATGCCCACTCAAGCCAGGTTCAGAATCCCTTCTGCACTAGTAAGCAGACAGCAGCATTTGGGCCTAGCATATTCGTGACCTTCTCGCAGCATATAATACAGGACTAGGGCTTTGCCCTATCAAATATATCCTTTCAATTAAACATAATTAAAACAAATTAAGAATAAAGACTATACAGATGGGACTGCTGTCAACATAGATATAGTTTTATTCGTACTCACTTTGCCGGAGTCCCTTTAATTACAGCACAGTGTAAGTCTGTCACAGTTTGCCAATTTCCTTTTATCCCCAGAACTCAACGTTCAGTGTCTCCCAAACTCATTCTCTCTCCACCGTCACTGACAGAGCAATGACATGTGTTTCACAAGCTGATGTCTGATGGACTATAAAACCAGAGCTGTATTGTGGAAACCTCCAACAACAGTCCTCCTTAGAGAGCTATAGAATCTGGGCAATTTTTAGAAACAGGAATTACAGACTGGTGAAGAAGAAGTTGGGTAGAAACCTAAACTTGAGCTTCTGGGATTAGAGAAAGTTGACAAATTTTTGTCTCCCATCCTACAATTGAGCCAGGCAAGCAGACCCCTTAGGTCTGTATGGAGCCCCAGGCCTGCTTTGATCTGATTGTAACTTGGTTCTGTCAGTGGATTTGAAATTTTAAGTGAAAATAATGGGTGAAATCCTGCCCCACTGAAATAAATAGGGGTTTTGCCACTGACTCTAATGGGCTCAGAATTCCACTCATTGTATCACCTTTGCTGATGAGCCATAATGATCAGCTTCATAATATTGAAAAACTGCCTGGAACTAATCCCAGAATTTCTGGCGCATGTGCTGTGTAACTGAAAAGAAACACTATTATTCTGTTTCCTGCACCTTTAACTGTAGAGCAGTCTCTCTCCCTGATGCAATGACAGATGTGGAACAGCTGACATTCTCTGTAATAGCTCACATAGAAGATAGCAGAGTGAGTGTATGGGTACATCTACCTGGTTAAAAAATTCCATGATAACAAGTTTCAGAGATTGGGCTTGCAGAGCTCATGCTATGGGGCTAAAAATAGCAGTGTAGACATTCCTGTTTGGTAAGTGCCCAGCCTCTGAGACTTCCTCCCTTTCCCAGGTATCAGAGTCCAGCCTCCAGCCCAAACCAGAACATCTACATTGTTATTTTTAGCTTTGTAGCATGAGCCCTACCACCAGTTGACCCAGGCTCTGAGACTCACTGCCGCGGGGTTTATTTAGCAATGTATATGTACCCGTGTGTGTTCTCAAAATCATGGAGCCTTTATATTCATTCTCTATGTTGTGTTTTGCTATTGCTATTTTCCTTATTTTGAAATAAATTAACTTAGAAAGAAGACTATTGATGCTGACATGTAGAGATGAGAAATATAACAATTTTTCATACTAAATTGTTATCACATTAAGCTGAAAATAAACATGGTCACATTTTATCATAAGGGTGCTGTCATTACAGGGCAGTTACAGGGCAGTTACACTGTGGCTATGCTTTCAGGTACCAGGAATTACTACTAAGTCATACACTGGGGAAGTTCCTTTCATGACTGGGAACAATCGAACTATAAATACAATGTAGTTAATATACTGTAGTGAGACTCCAATAGCACATGTATTAAGAAGAATGCCCGCAAGGTAATAGGAAGTAAATCATGTGACTTAATTGCAATTACAGTTTGAAAAAAGAAATCACAGTGTTTTATATGGTAACGATGGGCCAGATTCACAAAGGGATTTAGGTGCTTCACTGCCACATCAGCCACCGAAATCCCATGCTCAGGTCCCACTAGGATTCACAAAACACCTGCTCAGCTGCACCTGAACCCTGTAGGTGCCTACACTCCCGTAGTGCCTAGGTTTCTGCAGTATGGGCCCATGTTTCTGTCTCTGGTCTTGCACACTGCCGCCTCCCTCTAGGTATCCGGAGGCCTAAGAACCAGGGGAAGACCAGTGTTCATCCACCTAACTCACCTGCAAGGCCCGATCAGGTAGTTATGCTCCTCTTCCTCCTCCTCTCCCTGCTTTCTTGCAAAAGATGCCTGAGGTATCTAACTTTAACAGAGGGCTTGCAGCTCAGAATCCCAAGCAGAGATAGGTGCCTCCCTCCAGCCTGGATTTTTGAACCTCCTGAAAGGGGCATGGCTTAACACATACCCTGGCATCTCCTATTAGCTAGTTTAGGTGGGGAAGCCACCTAGCATACTAACTTTGTGAATCTCACTCTTAGGTGCCTATCTCTCCCCATTCATTGGATAGGAAGCCTGAGAACCTAAGTCAGACTTTGTCACCTTGTGATGTTTAGGTGCTAACGTGAGGTGTTAGGATGCTCAGCATTCCAACACCTAAGTACCCAGGCTGGCACGATACTTGGAGTACCTTTATTGCAAAATGTGATCACGAACACTAATCACATAGCTGATCTTAAGCCTTCTCCCGTTGTTTCTTCCCCACCCATTGCATGCTGCTCATCTGAGGTTGTAAATTCTCCTGGCACAGACTCTATCTTTCACTGTATTTGCACTGCTTCTATTATAATGAAGCCCTTTATATGCTACAGTAATATGAATATTATGTAATAACAGTGATGATAATATGAAAGCTGTGCCCTTTTCTGACATTAAATCAGTGTACAGTTCTACAATTAAAACGCCATTCTGTGCTCCCGCTTCATGGGAATTTTGGTTAGTTCAATTAGTACGAGTTGGTGACATATGAATCCAAAGAAACTAATAATAATGACTAATGTTAATATGGAACACCTAGATCTTAGGATCACCTGGTCTCTCAGATACTGTGGTGATGTGTGGTATAAAAACCTATATAGAATAGAATAGAACCTATAGTAATATTTTCCATTTGCCAAGGATTAAAGCTATTATAGCATATAAGTAGGATACAAATAGTCTTGATAACAAGCAAAGATCCAGAGGAACAAGCAGTGACTATCAGTTACCGATAGACTCTAATTTCGTTGGGACAGGAGAGCATTTGATCATTCTTTGCACTGTCTTCCTTTGGGGTAAGTGACTTCAGTTTGTAATGATACTGCTAGGACTTTCCATGTTGACATTGCTAAACAAATATTAACTAATGAACCCTCAGAACAATTCTTTGGGACAGGTAAGGAAGCATTATTACCTCCATTTCACAAATGGGAAAATGGAGGCAGAGAAGTTAAGTAATTTATCAAATGCCACCCAACAAATCAGTGACAGAGCCAAGATTAGAATATGGAATTCCTGATGCCCAGTTGTGCGCTTCAAACCGCATTGACTCAGCTCAACTGGAGGCACCTTAATCATTCTCTTGTGACTTGGCATCTAACAACTCAGCATAGCAAGTGGTACAAACTTGTGTGTCACATTTAAGAAAAGCTCGATAGGATTTTGTTTCCTCTGCTCTGAATAGCCAGCACAAAGAGCAGAAATGGCTGGGATTAGACTGTGGGCCAGTTTTGTTTCTTTAATTTTTTGTTAGCTAAGAATAGTCTGCAGTTTCAAAATGAAAGGTTAATAGCATCAACAACATTTTACATGTGTTTTAGACAAATTCATTGCAGCTTTAGGTGTGCTTTCTTTGTAAAGACACATTTACATCGCAGCTTAATGAAACTATTGAACCATGTTTCACTGAAGTGGTGTGCTACACCGTCAAACAGCCAAAAAGCAGAGTAGTTTGATAATATTTTAATGCACCAGGTTACTGCATTTGATTTCACAGTATTGATCATTCTACACACAATTTGTTGAGTAAGTGCACGTTTACAATTTGTGCTGCTCCTACTCCTGTTTGTTATAGTGAATGAAGCTGATTGAACTATAAGCATAGGAAAGCAATTGTGCTTTATGACCTTAGAATTTATGCCATCCACATTAATGAAGCATGAAGGTTTTTAAATCCCGTAAAACAGCAATTCATTGAATATCTGAGTTATGCTGACTGGCATACCTTATGCATTTTAAGGGTTTTTAAAGTGACACTTACAGTAACCTGATCTTGGATGATAAAGGACTTCTGAATTAATGTTATACTGTAGCTATGTTGAAGTGGGAGGAAAAATGGTAATTGTTTTAATTTTATCTGCTTTCAGTTCCAGGCACTGATATATTTTATAAACCAAAATCACATAATGTTTAAGGTATGTAAAGTCTACAGTGTTGATTTTTTTTTCTTTCTTCTGTTAAAATTAATTTTGGTAACTCTAAATTACCAGGCACACACATCATTTTTATCACTCATTATATGCTAACTGTTGGCCGCTCAGTGATTGTGCTAAATGTCATGTAGTGATGAGCTATTCAAAGGACCCTCAATCCTATTGTTCTTACTCCAGCCAACTCCCACTGAATCCACAAGAATGTGACTACAATGTCTATGCTTTACATGATTATTTCTGTAGTCTAAACTGTAATTATCCACTTACCCTATAGAAATTATTTTTCAGTACTCAAACAGCTCATCATTCAGGACAATCTTCACTGTACTACACACACAAAACACAAAAGTCACTAAGGGTATGTCTACACTACAATGTAAGCCCAGTGCTCACATTCAGGCTTAAGCTTAACCCCGTTCCATCTACATACAAATCATGCTAACCTAGGGCTCAGACCCAGGACCCCAAGGGGTGGAGAATCTGAGCCTGAGTCAAGCTGGGACTCAGGGTTCAAGCCCTGTTGCTTTGAAGTGTAGATGCAGCCCCACTGGTCTTGTGCTTTGGGAGTCTGCCAAAAGTATCCCACAATGCCATGGGCTGACTTTCTTTGTCTCTAGACAGTCAAGTTTTCCCACACTGCACCACAAAAAAAGGGCTAGAGTGGCCACATTTTGGGAGGGTGCTAAGAAGTCTGGGATTATGAGTGGTGGCATTCAGGCCCACATAATGCAGTGTAGATGCAGGGAGCCCTAGGTTGGGACCCAGGGTTCAACAATTCCTAACCTGGAGTTATAGAGGAGTGTAGATGCTCAAGCCATAGGTTAACAAACCCAGGGTCTGCAAACTCAAGTTCTACTAACCCTGGTCTTACCCATAGGTTATGTCTGCAACGCAATGTATGTGTAACTGAACACTAAGCCCCAGCTCTGACTCCGGTTTGAGTCCAAGCCCCCCTTCCATCCACACACAAATCAGTCTGACTCTAGTCAGCAAACACTCAGGACCTGGATCCTAGGACCTGGGTCACACTGTAATTCAGGTCCAAGCCCTGTCATTCTGCAGTGTGGATGTAGCTCAAACCACAGACCTGAGTCAGAAGGTCTGCATAGCGCAGTATGGCATATCATGGCTGTGAAACCTAGGTCAGTAATTGTAAGGCAGGCTCACAATGCATTGTGGACACTCAAGTGTTGGATTGGTAAGACCGAGTCCACAAGCTCAAGTCCTACAGTCCCAGTTTACACTGCATTGTAGACATATCCTATTGGAGATCACAGTACGCGTGGGTGGAGGTGGCAGGATCTGTTTAGCCGGCTCCCATCAATGCAGAAGATGTCTCTCCATGGAACAACCCCTACAGATCATTTCTCCTCCCCATTCCGCATGCTCCTTGCACAAGAGAACATCATTACTTCTACTCCTGTGGAGGAGGAGGTCCCTATGAGCTTTAGTGAATCGCAACCCTGATCGACATATTCCAAACTTGGATTTTTTTGGCAATCTCAGGAATAAAATTCTTCTTTGTCTCATCAGTGTCACCTGGCTATGCCATGTCAAACTCACTGTTCAAAATCCATTAATGGGATAATGTTAGGCCAGATTTTTAAAAATGCTCAGCCCTGCACCTGCTCCCATTGGAACTCTTACTTTCAGAAGAGCCCAGCATCCAACAGGTTGGGATATTTTGAAAATCTAGCTCCATTTGTGGGTGCAGGGACCTTGTGAAAAGTCTAGCCATAATGACCAGCTTAAATAGCTAAAACTCTAAAATCTACACTTTTTACTATGAAAGTATTTAGGCTGCATGACTTTATTACTCTTTTTTCCATCCTGGCTATGCAAAACAAGCAACAGCCATATAATCCTTAGAATCTAATAAAGATTCCATCAATGTAAAATCATTATCCTTAGGCAAGAAGGAAATCAATTCAATTATGATGCTGGATGAAGAATTGAGGATGAAAAGTTGTAGTACATATTAAACTTGAGGGTGGAAAAGTTGTAGTACATATTAAAATGGTTACTACAAAATTTGTGCATCCAGGCTAACAAATGCTAATATGTTCTTTTGTTACCCTCTAATTTTAATGATTCATGTACGCCTGCAGCCAGAGAAACTTGTACTAAATTTCATCTACATTAAAAAATAGCAATGCAATGAATTGCAAAGTTATTAACATTCATGTCTAGTTGCATTATTAAGCTGTACACATCTGGTAGTACAAGTAGAGAAATGTCATAATGAAGTAGAACAGCATTTAATCAGAAGGATTTTTAAAGGTCATCAGAGCATCACATAAATCCATCCAAGCATGACAGCAGTGTGAAATAAACAACTGAAAGGACACAATAAGAATAAATGCTCTGAGTATTGTTTGCAGTAGTAAAAGTAAAACTCTCCTCTTAAGGGAACAGCTAACAAAATCCTGGATTCTGTAGCCTTAATTAATCAAAGGCTAATGAGAAGCAGATAAAGAATATTTAACATGAATGGGACTTATGGGCTATGTATATTGATACCTTGCAATGAGAAGATCTAAAATATCTGTATAGAACTAAAGAAGACATTTTGAGTTTGGCTGGGTTTTCCTCATTGGCCAGAAGAGACATAAACTATACAATTTCAATAATCCATGATTTGTTAATATCTTTTTAGTTTGACTGCTTCAGGACACGTATTATGGGTCGAATACTTTGCAACTCCAAACATTTTAGCCCTTTACGTATTTCAGATTAATGATGTGAAAAGTTTCCTTCCTGAGCACTTTGCACAACTGTGCAGTTAAAACAGATGTAACGGTCACTTAGAACCAGATACTTCTACTCATAGCTTGTTCTGTGAGTAATCTAACTGATTTTGATTGGACTCTTCCAAGAATAAAGAATGATTCAACGTGATTGAGAGTTTCAGAATCTGGCTCATACTGTGTACTCATATTGGTCTATGAATATAATGTGGGGCAGTGTTGGTAGTACAATTAGACAACTAATTCACCAAAGCCATTTTCTGGTGTGCTGCTTATAAGCCAACACAGGGAGCCTGTTCTCCAGCTAACTAGTTGACCTCAATAGAAACAGGACTGGGCCATTCGTTTAGGCACTTTCACAAACTGAGTACAGTTTATATGCATCATTTTCATGTTTTTTTTAATCCTATAACCACTGCACTAAAGAAAGAGAAATTATAACTCCAACCAGGATTCTCAGGAACGTATCCTTGCAAGGAATGTTTACTGACGCAGCAGTGGGTGGGGGATGGGAACAGACAAACAGAAAGAAATCATAAAAGACAAAAGGTTTCTAAAGGAAGGATATGGAAGCTGAGAAGAATCATAAGATTATGATCTCAAATTAAAACTACAATGAGGGGTAATATAAAAAGATATTCTAATTGCTACATCTAATTAAGAAGAACAATTAAAATAAGTGCCTTAACTATTACAATAATTAACAATTAAACAGAAATCAAGCATCTTTGAAAGAATGATGATGTGCATTAGTGAACAGGGAATGAAGCTCTCCATTTAAATGCATAGAAATGTCAGGAAGCAAAGGCTGAGCGCTCTCCCCTGGGCCACTGCAAGCAGAGAGTAGCAAACAGCAGCAGTTCTGCATGGTGTGCCCACTCTATAAAATCATTCCTCATCCACTTGCCCCAATGGTAGCCCTTTCACAAAGCTCAGAGTCTGCAGGGTCAGTCACTTTTCTGCAATCATTCCTTCATCCCATGAGAATCCTGGTGTATGTGGGTCACACAATGAGCCTATTTCCTACCCACCCACACTCACCATTACTTTGGAGGGTAATAGACAATAGGGAAGCTTATGACAGTGGAACTACAGCAGGGGAACAGGGAACAGAGAGGAGGCACAGGACCTTATTGTGGATGGTGCTGGTTTTGAGGAGATCTATGGCTTTTATGGAGCAAACCCTCCTCTCATTTTGAGGGGGAGGGAAAGGCAGCTACATTCACCTTTCATTTATGGAACGTGGGATGGAGGGGGAGGAATGTTCAAGTGGAAAATCTGTGGGAACATCACACAGGTAGGGGAGCATCTGGCACACTGATGATCATGCAAATGGCTGAAATAATATACAAACTCAGTCAAAAGACCGGATCTTTAGCAAAACAAATTTACCAAAACTCCCTTGAAGTCCACTAAGTTCAATGGCGCAATAGTGATTTATACGAGCTGAGGGTCAGGATTTAGCCCATATATTACCTTTCAGCTATCAAAAATATACTGAAAACCCATAATCTCCCCAGTTAAAACTATTTCACTATTCTGGGCTGTCAACAGTGTGGGCTATATTCACAAAGTGAATTTAGGCTTAGAGTTGGAAAATCTAATTTTAGGCACCCTGCCACCCAGTGGAATCCACAGCCCTGAATTAAGTGCCCGGGTTCCCTATACAATGCATGGAGAGGGTTAGGCACCTGAGAATGAAATTAATAGAAGCTGGCAAGCTGAGCAGAGAGTCACCTAAAGTAGCCAGCAGGAAACACTATGGAGAGGCTTGTGGCCTAGGCCCCACCCATCAAAGGGAATTAGGCACCTAACTCTGGGCTAGAGAAAGGCACCTATTTCTGTTCAGGATTCATAGATGTCAATTATCTCCTGGAATTTGGCACCCTACCTACTGCGCTATAGGCTATTCTGCTCAATTGCTCCTATTGAAGCTGTTCCATGTTGTATAAAATACTTAAATATTTCATCCCGCCAGAGAGAAATCTAGGCAAGACTCTTTTGCCAGCTGGTTGGCACATTCACCTTGCTCCGAACCAGGCAAAGTGAGCATTTAAACCTCAGTCTCCCACATTCCGGTTTAGTGCTCTAACCACTGGGCTATTGGATATGTGGGGGAAGAGGGCAGCACCCCTACCTCAGCTGCGTTTGGTGCAGGGCCCAATCTGGTAGACAGCCTCTGGGAATCCTACCCAATTAGGCCCTGCCGGCAAGACAGCTGGGGGAACAGGTAAGTTGAAACACCTGCCAAGGCGGAGGCACTGAGCTGCTTTTCAGTGTCAGGACTTAAGTCTGGTCTACACCAAAAAGTTCAGGCCCCAGAGAGATATAATTAAGCCAACCTCAGCCCTGGTATAGACAACGCTTGGTCAACTGAAAAATTCTTCTGTTCACATCTTGAGGGGGTGGATTTACTACAACAGGCGGGGGTGAAAGTAATTTAAAGGATTTACCGGTATTCTGGAGTCCTGAGCAGGGGGCGTGGCCTTGACCAGAAGGGGCGTGGCCTCGACCAGAAGAGGTGGAGCCTTTAAATACCTGAGCCCAGCCCCTGGGCCTTTAAATCACCCCCAGAGCTACCAGCTGGGAGCTCAGGGCGATTTAAAGGGCCCCGGGCTCTGGTCACTGCAGGGAGCCCCTTAAAGTGGCAGCCTGGGGAAGCCGGTCCAGTTGGGCATGGCGTACTGGTTCTTACCGGTATGCCGGACCAGACCAGACCAGCTTACTTTCAGCTCTTGCAACAGTGGAAAAACCCCTTCCTCTGCTGTAGACAGTGTCTTACTACAGCCATGAAGCTGCTGTGTGGTACTGCTATATCACCTGTAGTGTAGCTATAGCCTCAGGCAGCTTTGCTCATGACCACCAGCAGAAGTTTAGGAGGCTTTATGTGTGGAGACTTAGATGCCATGGAGCTTCAGTCACCTGCATGGATATGTGGCATCTCCACAGGGATTCTGAGGATCTAAATTTGGGACTTTGGCCCTGTAAGTGGCTGCCTCTTGGGCTCTAGCCCTGCTGGTTCAAAGGCAAATAAGTGGATTATGTCCTTCAAATGTAGAATGTTATCCTGTAGCTCATAGATTGGTGCATATGTCTGCATTGTATTGTATTGTTCTTTGAACTTATCCAAGCTTATGTACATTCATTGTCTCCCCACCCTTCTTTGGTAGTGCAAAAACAACATTCCGATTGCAATCCAATGTTACAGTACAAGAAGAACATTTGGATAAGTAGCTAGCATTTAAATACAATCTACTATTAAATTAAATCCCCTTCAATCGTCCACTTTACATTAGTCCAAATTTGTGAATTGGTAATAGATGTTTTAATTAGCCAAATTAGGAACCAAGAAGCATAGTTCAGATAGGGGATTTATCTCCAAATGATAGTTTACAGTTGCAGGAGATCTATAACGTTCCTGATTAGCACAAGGGAAGTATGATAAACTGAGATAATGTTTGTCTAATAGCACTGGCATATCCCTGTTGACTTAATCTCTTTCTAAAATTGACATTGCCTGATATACAGTAGCATAATCTCACACTGCATGTTTCCAAAGTCTGGTTAAAATTAGATTTAAGTCATTCCTGCAACGTTTGACTCACGTGAGTATACCCCTTACTCATATAAATAGTTTCAGATAAGTCAATGGGATGACTCAGTCTCCTCAGAGTAAAGATTATTTGCATGAGAAAAGGTTTGCAATATGTGGTTCTTCATTTCAAGAGATTGAGCACCCCCAGTGGTGGAGGGACTGAACTTCATTAACTCTGATTCAGTGGGACTTCACCCATCTGAAAGTGCTCAGCACCTTTCAGGCCACTCTGAGGATATGTGTACTGTTTCTGTAAAACTGAAGTAAAAGGCCAGCTTTGTTAAGATATAAAGGGAGAAACTAGAATGTGCTTGTATTCCAAGGGGATGGTTTCAGACAGGCTAAGGATGAGCCATATGGCCAATCCTGAGTGATCCAAAATCATGTCTTCCCCACAGAAATCATGAGACTGATTGAAAAATCATCCGTTTTTTAAAGTAATGAATGGTAGATTCTTGTTATTTGCCTTCTGGGTTTTGAGCCTTTTGGGTGCGCTTGGTTTGCATTTCTCCCATGACTGTGAGGACTACAAATGTATCTTCTTAAAAAAAGGTCAAAGCTGAGGTTCTCACAGAGTCACACGGAACTGAGGCTGCAAGAAAACCACCAAATATTGCAAGAGTTGTCAGAGTCCAGAGAAGTCTGTAGCTGGGTGGGACCGAGGTCAGACGAAGCGCTTGGAGGTTCAGAGTTGATTAAAGACAGAGCTAGTGACAGGAAAAAGAAGAAAGGATGTTAGAAAGGATGAAAGGCAGGAAGACAAGTGGGAAGGCAGGGATGGAAAAGGGAGCTCCCAGCAGAAAATTTTTTGTGCACTTGCAATGGTCAAAGAGGTTACGTTATTAGATATTTGCAGTAAACATCTAACATTACCCCAGTGTGTCATTACCAATAAGATGACACATTTCCTTATTCAGTATGGCCCTGATTCAGCAGCTCATTCCTATTCAGTAAAGCACTTAAGATCCTGCTTAACTTTAGACATGTGCTTAAATCCCACAGATTTAAAGTTAAGCACCTGCTTAACTGCATTGCTGTACAGAGATGGAGTTAAGCACGTGCTTAAAAGCTTTGCTGAATTGGGGCCTATGAAATGAAGGTTTTTGTTTGGTTGCACTTGTGCTGGATTATAAATAGCTATTGGGGTTTATTAAATTAGAGTTGTTTATATTTTAAGGAGGGAAAACATTCTTTGAAATCCTGTATACCTATTTTTTTATAATGCTCGTATCTGATTACTTCATCCAATTGTCCCTTTTCTCCGTATTTTACACATTTCTTTTGTCATGAAAGTGTTCTATAAATATTATAGAATAAACTAAAGAAAAGAAAGGAGAAAATGGTTGAAGTGAGTTTGTCCAATTCTCATTCTTATTTGCTCTCATTGTAAAGAAAATGTATTCAAGTGCTCAGTTTGGCCTTTTTTATGTTACAATTTTATCTCAAGAATGTAATCTCTCCTACACCTCATTGTGTGAAAAAGAACAAAATACTGTATAAATATAATTTTTTTCACCCTTACCATTTTTTTATTGCAGGTAGGTAAATGCAATTATACATTCTGCACAACAGTACATGTCCAAATATATCCAAATAGGTGCAGTGTATTTAACTTAGATGCAGTCTTTTGTATGAGATGTATAATACATCCACAAGGCAAAGAAAAGAGAACTATTATAGTATTATGTTTTACCTGGCTGTTTTGCAGCAAGAAAAAGCTATATAGAAATACAGCAATTTTCAAATTGCAACAGGCCAGTTCCATGCTGAGTCAATGCCAAATGCTTCATCAGAAGGATATACACCCTGCCCTCTTTTCCCACATTCTGCAATTGCATTAGTAATACTGCAAAAAGAAAAGGAGTACTTGTGGCACCTTAGAGACTAACAAATTTATTAGAGCATAAGCTTTCGTGAGCTACAGCTCACTTCATCGGAAGTGAGCTGTAGCTCACAAAAGCTTATGCTCTAATAAATTTGTTAGTCTCTAAGGTGTCACAAGTACTCCTTTTCTTTTTGCGAATACAGACTAACATGGCTGCTACTCTGAAATTGGTAATACTGTGTCAGAGATGTAATTTTTTCCTGACCTCAGCTGGTAATCAGTTTATGCTTTGAAGCCTAAGCATTGATAATTGCCTATAATATTAACCTAATTATTGTAATTGCATTTGCTGTTTTTATTTATTTTAATGTTTGATCCTTGAATTTTCCAGTATTCTTCTTGAAGAGTAAGTACCTTGTTTAAATCCCAGCTCTGAGAGGTGCTGAAAGCCTTCAACACTTCAACAGGGGCTACATGGAAACTATTAATTAGCACTCCGATTTTAAATCACTTAATGTCATTGGGAGCAGTTACACACATATATAGTTCCTTGGGCTGTTCCACTGACAATAAGGTAGTTACAATCTAGCCCAACATCAACAGTCATTCTTCTGAGTCAGCCTGATTCCCCCACCATCTGGCACCTTACATTGTCATTTATACCTGATGCCAAATGGGGGTAAGATACTATAATTCCAATTTGATAGCATTTTACCCTCACTTTGCACAGGGGTAGCTGATGACACAGGGTGAAGGCCCTGGAAAATCAGGTCCAGTGGAGTCAGGTGAAGAAGAACTTGATTAGATTGGCCTATAAGTCAGGACCTTAGTGGAGTGAGCTTTAGTTTTTGATCTTGCCTTGACTAGAAAAAAGATTGAGTTTAGCCTGGGCTTAATTCACACATACTAGCTGAACCCAAATTTATACTAGACTTAGTGGAGATGGAAATTTAACACCTTTAGCTCCAGTTTTAGCAGACCGAGTAGTATTCAGGGCCCTGCCCCGCATAACGTATCAATCTATAACATTATCCCAGTACAGAGCACTAGAGTTAAAGACAGAAAAGTAGTCTGTAATTTAACAATCTTAATCCCAAAAGCCTCAACAGAACAATCCTTTCTTAATAGATACTTTTATCCATAATTCAATTTAAAGTAAATAAGAAAGGAGTCCAGGAAGCTGGCTGTATTTTAAAGAATCTTGATTGAGATTACAGGGACAAAGCATCCCGATGTGTAGTAAGAATAGTAAATATGGCAGGCAACCAGCTTGGTTTAACAGTGAAATCCTTGCTGATCTTAAACACAAAAAAGAAGCTTACAAGAAGTGGAAGATTGGACAAATGACCAGGGAGGAGTATAAAAATATTGCTCAGGCATGCAGGAGTGAAATCAGGAAGGCCAAATCACACTTGGAGTTGCAGCTAGCAAGAGATGTTAAGAGTAACAAGAAGGGTTTCTTCAGGTATGTTAGCAACAAGAAGAAAGTCAAGGACAAGTGTGGGCCCCTTACTGAATGAGGGAGGCATTCTAGGCATCCTCTAGTGACAGAGGATGTGGAAAAAGCTAATGTACTCAATGTTTTTTTTGCCTCTGTCTTCACGAACAAGGTCAGCTCCCACATTACTGGACTGGGCAGCACAGCATGGGGAGGAGGTGAACAGCCCTCTGTGGAGAAAGAAGTGGTTCGGGACTATTTAGAAAAGCTGGACGAGCACAAGTCCATGGAGCTGGATGCGCAGCATCCAAGAGTACTAAAGGAGTTGGCGGATGTGATTGCAGAGCCATTGGCCATTATCTTTGAAAACTCATGGCGAATGGGGGAGCTCCCAGATGACTGGAAAAAGGCTAATGTAGTGCCCATCTTTTAAAAAAGGAAGAAGGAGGATCCTGGGAACTACAGGCCAGTTAGCCTCACCTCAGTCCCTGGAAAAATCATGGAGCAGGTCCTCAAGGAATCAATTCTGAAGCACTTAGAGGAGAGGAAAGTGATCAGGAACAGTCAGCATAGATTCACCAAGGGCAAGTCATGCCTGCTAATCTAATTGCCTTCTATGATGAGATAACTGGCTGTGTGGATGAGGGGAAAGCAGTGGACGTGTTATTCCTTGACTTTAGCAAAGCTTTTGACATGGTCTCCCACAGTATTCTTGCCAACAAGTTAAAGAAGTATGGGCTGGATGAATGGACTATAAGGTGAATAGAAAGCTGGCTAGATCATCAGGCTCAACGGGTAGTGATCAATGGCTCCATGTCTAGTTGGCAGCCGGTATCAAGCAGAGTGCCCCAAAGGTAGGTCCTGGGGCCCGTTTTGTTCAATATCTTCACTAATGACCTGGAGGATGGCGTGGATTGCACCCTCAGCAAGTTTGCAGGTGACACTAAATTGGGAGGAGAGGAGGATACACTGGAGGGTAGGGATAGGATACAGAGGGACCTAGATAAATTAGAGGATTGGGCCAAAAGAAATCTGATGAGGTTCAACAAGGACAAGTGCATAGTCCTGCACTTAGTACGGAAGAATCCCATACCCCACTACGGACTAGGGACCGAATGGCTAGGCAGCAGTTCTGCAGAAAAGGACCTAGGGGTTACAGTGGACGAGAAGCTGGATATGAGTCAACATTGTGCCCTTGTTGCCAAGAAGGCCAATGGCATTTTGGGCTGTATAAGTAGGGGCATTGCCAGCAGATTGAGGGATGCGATCATTCCCCTCTATTTGACATTGGTGTGGCCTCATCTGGAGTACTGTCTCCAGTTTTGGGCCCCACACTATAAGAAGGATGTGAAGAAATTGGAAAGCGTCCAGCGGAGGACAACAAAAATGATTAGGGTACTGGAACATGTGACTTATGAGGAGAGGCTGAGGGAACTGGGATTGTTTAGTCTGCGGAAGAGAAGAATGAGGGGGGATTTGATAGCTGCTTTCAACTACCTGAAGGGGGGTTCCAAAGAGGATGGATCTAGACTATTCTCAGTGGTAGCAGATGACAGAACAAGGAGTAATGGTCTCAAGTTGCAGTAGGGGAGGTTTAGGTTGGATATTAGGAAAAACTTCTTCACTAGGAGGGTGGTGAAACACTGGAATGCATTACCTAGGGAGGTGGAGGAATCTCCTTCCTTAGAAGTTTTTAAGGCCCAGCTTTACAAAGCCCCGGCTGGGATGATTTAGTTGGGGATTGGTCCTGCTTTGAGCAGGGGGTTGGACTAGATGACTTCCTGAGGTTCCTTCCAACCCTGAAATACTATGATTCTATGATTCTATGAAGTATCAAACTTTGTGAATTTTAGCACAGATGACTCTCTGATACATTAGAAAAACAGGCTGTGTTCAAAGATCCTCAAACCTGAATTTCAGCCATTATGCTGGGCTAAGGTTAGCCCACCTTGCTCTATAATATAAAACTTTCACAGTAAGAATATGTATTAAATATTTGGGGTTCTTTGGGGCCAGAACCTCATCTGGTATAAACTGGGGATTTAGCTCTTGATCTTACTCAGCTGACTTCAGAAGAGCTATGCTGATTTACATAGGCTGAGAAGCTCACCCAAACTTTTACTGTTGATGACTCTTGTCTGTGTTCCTTTCTCTTCTACTGTTATAAGGAATGTTCTTTAAAAAGGGATAAACTACATTTTAAAATGCTAGAACTGAAACGTGGAGTCTCCCACCTTGCATTGACTCAATGCCACTGGTATACATCAGAACAGCTGGAAAAAAAAGTGTGTTCCTATATGCATTTCCAAATACATTATATATTTAAGATCATCTCCTGGCTCTGGATACACACAGAAACACCTCCCATTGAAGTCAGTGGGAGCGCTCCTCGTGTGTCTGAAGCCAGAATGTTGCTCTTAGCTATTTTTTTATGAGCAGTTACACTGTGAGACACCTAAAAAAAGTCAGCTGCTTTTCATTCCCCTCTCTTCCCAGATCCCACTGGGATTGATCGTATTAACTTAAATAGGAATGGGGGGGGTGTTAAATGTTGCACCTATGGAGGATCCCTGATTACCTGTGGTTACTCCAGGAACTGTGGTAGTTAGCCAAAGTGATGCTTCCACCCTCATCCGTCTATTGGACATCACACACTGACACTGCCATTTCAGTAGGAGCAGTAGCCCACCCTGATTGTGGTCTGCTTTGAACTTTCTCCCACAGTGCTAGTGTTTTTCTCTTTGATCAATCCTGAGGGTAGCCCCCTCCTAAGACCTACCTCTTTGATACTATCTATATCGGTCTTAGAATCTTTTCTTGAAGATTTAGCCAGCTTCCTTGATCACACCAAAGAGTTCTTCACCTACACCTCTGGTTGTACATGGAAAGTACTTTATCTTTCACTTCCACAAAAGCTGGGTTTTCCTTGTTTGAATTTTAATCTGTTTTATTCTGCCTTTGAATATATCTGGCAGTCTTTTATAGTTCCCAGTTATTGTTATTCATTTAAACAGGTGTCTTCAAAGTGTGACCTTATGTGTAGGTATTACAGCTCTACATTTTTCATCTCTTCTTTTACTGTACTCTTGGACTGTAGCTGAGAGATGTGGGGGGGGGAGGAGCCCTTAATAGAAAATAAGAGACTCAGTAAATATCTATTGAGATTTCTTTATGCAGCTTTAACCATTTCTGTAGCATCCATTTGCTGCATAACTTCAGACAATTTAATATGTTCATACCAAAAAAGAAAATTTCTGCATCTCTTATGACTGTTTTGGGGGCATGCTGTTTAGTTTAATAAATCTTCTTCTTTTTTTTTGAGAATTTCAAAATATAGGAATAGCCAGAGTGGAGCGAAACACTGACCTGCCTACTTGAATGGTCTCCCTCTGACAATGGCCAATACCAAATTGCTTCACCTGAAGATGCAAAAACCAGTAAGTGGGCACAAAAGGAGTTCCCCATCCCCCACAGTAAGAAGCTGACCTATGCGCAGGAGCATTAAGGTTTATATCCCTTTTGACCTTTGGGGTCTTTTTAAAATTCTTTATTAATGTAACTGTGGATGTTCTCATTATCCAGTCTCCTTTTAATCTTATTAAGTTGTCTGTCTTATTACTATCTTTTGGCAATGTGTCTATTGTGCAACAAAGTATTTCCTTGTGTTGGTTTTCAAGTTTAGAAAAATCACCATATTTATACTGGAAACTCAAGAAACAGCACTAGAGAAAAGGGACTTTTGCTTTTCTAAAAGTCCAGGCAAAGGTGTTTTTACTCATCAGGAAAGAATATTAATCCTTTAATTGGATTGTTGTATACTCTGTTCATGGCAACTGACCAATATTTCTAATATTGTTACTAGAAATAACCAACTTCCTTGGCATAGTCCAATACACACCTGTCAATTCCAGCAAAAAAGGCAAGCATCCTGCTCCTCATTTTGCTCCCTTATGAGCTAGAAATTCATGGTTGTGTGCTCCTGGCATCTGAGTTTCTTCCAAATAGATGTAGAGACACCACAATACCACAGAACTAGCTATTTTGTTTGGCATTGTTTTCTCCAAAACTGCAAAGTGTACAGTGCTCACTTTATTTTTATTTTTTATTATAAATATTTGTACTGTAAAAATAAAAGAAATATGAGTTTTCAATTCACTTAATACAAGTACCATAGTGCAATTTTTTTATCATGGAAGTTGAATTTACAAATGTAGAGTTATGTACAAAAAATAACTGCATTCAAAAATAAAACAATGTAAAATTTTAGAGCCTACAAGTCCACTCAGTCCTATTTCTTGTTCAGCCAATTGCTCAGACAAACAAGTTTGTTTACATTTGCAGTAGATAATGCTGCTTGTTTCTTGTTTACAACGTCACCTGAAAGTGAGAAAGGTGTTCTCATGGCACTGTTGTAGCCAGCATTGCAAGATATTTACGTGCTAGATGCGCTAAAAAGTCATATGTCCATTCATACTTCAATCACCATTCCAGAAGACATGTGCCCATGCTGATGATGGGTTCTGCTCAATAACAATCCAGAGCAGTGCAGACTGACACATGTTCATTTTCATCATCTGAGTCAGATGTCACCAGCAGAAAGTTGATCTTCTTTTTTTGGTGGTTCAGGTTCTGTGGTTTCTGCATTGGAATGTTGCTCTTTTAAGACTTCTGAAAGGATGTTCCACACCCCATCCCTCTCAAATTTTGGAAGGCACTTCAGATTCTTAAACCTTGGGTCAAGTGCTGTAGCTATCTTTAGAAATCTCACATTGGATTTTGTCAAATCTGCAGTGAAAGTGTTCTTAAAATGAACAAAATGCTGGGTCATCATCTGAGACTGCTATAACATGAAATAATGGTAGAATGTGGGTAAAACACAGAGCAGAAGACATACAATTCTCCCCCAAGGGTTCAGTCACAAATTTAATTAAATTATTTTTAATGAGTGTCATAAGCATGGAAGCATGTCCTCTGGAATCATGGCCAAAGCAGGAAGTGGCATAAGAATGTTTAGCATATCTGGCATGTAAATACCTTGCAATGCCATCTACAAAAGTGCCATGTGAACGTCTGTTCGCACTTTCGAGTGACATTGTAAATAAGAAGTGGGCAGCAATTATCTCCTGTAAATGTACACAAATTTATTTCTCTTAGCGACTGGCTGAACAAGAAGTAGGACTGAGTGGACTTTTAGGCTCTACAGTTTACATGGTTTTGATTTTGAGTGCAGTTATGTAACAAAAAAAATCTAAATTTGTAAGTTGCACTGTCATGATAAAGAGATTGCACTGTGGTACTTGTGTGAGGTGAATTGAAAAATACTATTTTATTTCTTTTATAATTTTACAGTGCACATATTTGTAATAAAAATAATATAAAGTAAGCACTGTACACTTTGTATTCTGTGTTGTAATTGAAATCAATATATTTGAAATGTAGAAAAACATCCAAAATATTTAATAAATTTCAATTGATATTGTATTGTTTAACAGTGCAATTAAAACTGCGAATAATCACGATTAATTTTTTTAATCGCAATTAATTTTTTCAGCTAATCATGTGAGTTAACTGCGATTAATCAACAGTCCTAAACTAACACATTTCTGGTGTGGGTAGGAGCACTATGCTGTACAAAACTTCATGCTGATAATATTGGCCGGGTTGACTGGAGGTGATGTTCTTCCCTCTAAAGCAAAATCAATCCAGTGTCCCAGCATGGGACATTAAAACATTAAAATGAACGCCTTAACTACCAGTGGTCATTCATGGCCTTGTTTTTCAGAAAGTTAAAGACTGAGGCCGATATATGTTTGTATATGTGCAACTGAATGACTATTTGCATATGCAAATGAGACATTAGTATGTGCAAATGGATCTACTAACCCTTCTCATTATAAGGTATTACTAGTCAGGATTAATGCCATTCACCTTTACAGACACTTTTTGAAAAATGATGCAAATATATGCAGGATTAAAGCTGCTGAGCCAAAAGCTTTATATTGTTTGATCAATGAAAACCTTTTAGTTAAAATTTATATTAGTTTGGGTTTCTATGGAGATGGGAAAAATTTTCATCTATTTTGTTTACATATTTGAATAGTTCATTGAATGTAGAAAGACTGTTAACTGAATTCTCTCAAGATACCTTATTGACTGGATTCTTACTCTTGGGTCTTTTTCACGTGAGGCAAGACTTTCGTCATCCACAAAGTTTTTGTTTCTTGGGGCACTAGTTGTTCAACTCCATTTCATCTCAGCACTGAGGAAGGGGTGCAACATTTCTTATAATTGCTTTGTTTCTGATGGTCTTGTACTAACATATAAGTATTCTCTGGGCATCTATTAGGGCTGACACAGTCCTCTGTTTCTTACGCACCCATGAGCTTAAAGAGGATGGTCTAGAAGGGGCTACCAAGGCACTAATGGATGGTGTAAGAATGGTGTAAAACAGTGTGTCAATTTCAAATCTGAAATCTAATTAATTAGTCATGGACGACAGCACAATAGTCAGATCTTGATTTCAATGGCACAAGGATTGGGATATTGTTCATATTAGGGTCCAGTCCTTTACAGCCACCAGATCCTGCTGTGAAATTCAGATCTGGATCCAGGTTTGGATTCCAAACAACTGTGGAAACCCTGTGGCTTTACAGAATAAAGAGCTTACTATTGTCACCTATGGGTGAAATGGGACCTTGTTGGGAAATACAAGGACAAAACATTGACACTGAATATGCCAAGGGTCACCCTGATTTAGGCTTCTGTCAGACAGAGCTGGGTAAAGGAGCCTAGAAAAAAAAACCTGAAAGAGGGGGCAAAAGGTGCCAGCTTTCTGCTAGGTGGCAAAAATAGTGTTGAGGGTTCTGGGCACTAATGATCTTTCTCTAAAGAGCTGATCTGAGACTGCTGTAGAAAAATGTATGGTGCAGAGCCGAGCATGGATGGTGCAGGGAAGTGTTAACTTTGAGATCATGGATGGTGCAGAGCACTTGGGCTGAAACCGCGAAGAACGCAGCAGCCTACCTAGGTGACTGTGGTCTGGGCCTCCGTATCCAACAATTAAAGCTGAAATCACTCCAGCTGGGTCAGGCAATAGACCCCCCCCAAAGCAGCCCAGGCAGCACTGGCCTGCCTGCATCCATGGATTTCTCCCACCCTGGAGAGCTAACTGTGAGTGGAGAGCTGGGGAGGGGGAAAGTGGCTGGAACGCACCACCCACTTACAATTGCACGGGACTATAGCGCGTGAGTCTTACTTCATAAAATGTGTTGATTTATTAATTGCTGGTTTTCCCAAATTCATTCTGTTGTCTCCCCCCACCCTCCCCACCCACTTTCCTGCTGCCCTTCCCCGTCACCGCAATAAAGTGCTCTTTGTTATAACTGTTGCACTCAGTGCTTGTGGGAAAGCATTGCTCATCAATGGGGTGCATATTGTTTCCCAGGTTTCTGGGTGAGGGCGTCAGCTATTGTTAGTTAAAGCTTTATGAAAACCCATAGAAACTTGAACCCAGTTAACATCAGCTGGCAGAAGGGTTACAACTGCATAGGCTGAGATTGTTTTATTGAGGCACTTTGCTTCTAGCTCATCTCTATATGTAGCGCTTCCCTCTTACTCCTCTTCCCCAAGCCTTCTGGCCTCCAAATTATCCTGGGCCCTCAAAGCAAAAATAGCATTTAATGTGGAGGGTTTGTAAAGTCTCTTCTTCCCAGATTTCTGTTTCTATCTATTCCAAAGGCTCAAAACCCCTCAATATTAGGTTGTAAAACAGATTCCATGGTTTTGTCACTCTGAGACCTCAGTTTGGTACCTGGCCTGAAACACTGCAGTGCTACAGCCCGTTAAAATACCTTCTGACACAACATCAGAAAATTAGTGTTGGAGCCACTTGATACAGTTGAAAAACATTAGCATCAGGCTGGACTTTTATTTCCCTAAGCATTTGCTTTTAGGCATCTTAGTTAAATCTCTGTTAGGTAAAATAGCCTTCATTCAGAAGGCACACTAGTTGTGACATTTTAGGAGGCAAATAAACAAGATAAATCTGAGAGTGGAAGAAATAAATGGAAATGTTAGAGAATTGCTGTTCAGATGCTCTGCTAATATCCAGAGGCACAGACTGCTACAATTCGTTGTCATAAACACATCAGTTACAGTGTTTATGTCAAAGCTCTCCATAAGTTACACCGCTGACATAAAAATGACAACTACAATGCAAAATAGATAGCTGTCTTGTTGGTTCTAAACCTACTACAAAAAAACCATGGTCATGGTCCTGCAAAACTGTAGTCCTTAGGCAATCTGTCCATTGAATTTAGGGGGTACTCATCTGGATTAGGTCTACTCACCTGAGTAAGGGGTCTCAGAACCAGTTCCATAGCTTGTATGCGATGCAATATGAGTGTGTTGTTCTCAGTTTGTATCCAAGCAACTCAGATAGTTCTGAAAATGATAATATTGAAACATTCAGTTATAAATATGAGCAATTTGGGGGTTTTTTCAGATTGGTTTATATAATACTTACAGTAGCTGAGTCTCCATAGAGCACTTGGTGGGTTAGTCTCGTTGACTTCAGTTCCCTTAACACTTCAGACCAAATTTTCAAAACATCTCAGCTCCCATGTAGATACTTAATAAAGAGTCAGCTGGAAGATTACTCACATAAGTAATGGTTAGCAGTTTCAAGACCATAGGAATTACAGCAGCCATTGCCTATTGCAAGCAAAAGCTAGAAATTGTTAATGCTTCCTGTTGATTTGAATAGCCACTTCAATTACTGTACTGCAGTTGAGGCTTACTAATTTGCAAAATAATGTAGAAGCATAGCATCATAGGGGGAAAACCCAACTGGTATTTAGTTTTCTTCTCCATGTGTTCACGATCTTAGGCAACCATGTATATAAATAAGGCACTTTCTGCTGAGCTTCACAGGTAAACTGGCATCTCCCAATACCCTCAACCAGAGTGGATGCTGAAGCTCTTAGCAAGCAGGAAAGGGTTTCAAGCAGCAGGAAGATTAAGGGAAACTGGAGAACTAGAGCATAAGCTTTCGTGAGCTACAGCTCACAAGTTTATGCTCAAATAAATTTGTTAGTCTTGTTGGGGACACCGGGCATGGCCACTAGGTAACTCAAGGGGATGGAAGACCACGAGTGTCGATGAAGCCCCCTCGCTCTAGGCCCAGATGGCCCCCCCTCCTTCCCTTTTCTGCGTGGAGATACTCACAGCCTTCAGGCTGAGAAACTTGCAACAGTGTATTGCAGGCACAGACTAGCTGGAGCAAGATTAGGTCAAGCAGGACAGGACTGTTAGATAGTGCTGAACAAACAACTCCATATATGGGGGAATAGATGATAAGAGGAAAAAGGGGAACTGGCCGGTATACCGGATTGGCTATATGGATACTTAGGACAGCTTGCTATTGGATAAGCATGCTAAAGAATGAATGTATAAAATATGTGTAACTGCTTGCACTGGTGTGCCGGATTTGAGATTGTTGTCTCCCTGTACCGCTTGAAGCTTCGAATAAACTTTTCTACTTCTCCACCCCGTTGTGATTAGTGGGCGATGCACACCGGGCAACGAATCCAGCTGTTGCCTGCCTCGGGCATTTGGTGTCAGCAACAGTCTCTAAGGTGCCACAAGTATTCCTTTTCTTTTTTGCGAATACAGACTAACATGGCTGCTACTTTGAAACCTGGAGAACTAGAGTGTGATTCTCTTCTGATGCTGATATAAATCAGGAGTAACTATACTAAAGTCAATGGACTTATACCTGTGTAAGCGAGGGTAGAATCAGACTTGTAAGAAAGAGCTTGGAGTCCAGCAAATACATACCATTAATCTCAGGGAAAACAGCAGACAAGTAGATTGCAAACGTAACTCTTTGAAGCAGGGACCATCTTTTGGTTACATGTGTAAGCAAAACACACATAATAAATACTCATTACAATGTGTGTGCAGTAACACACAGTCCAGGAATGAGACTCCAGGCATGGTTTCTTTGAGACTGTTACAGAGGATAGCTAATTATGAGCTCTAATTATTTTTCCTTAAGTGGTTTGAGGCAATTTAATTGGAAAGGATGAACTTTGTTGCTCTGTGTCTTATGATAAGCCATACACTGACTGTAAATAGAAAAAGCAACTGTATTATATACTGATTTATTTTAAAAATCAGGGGATATCTATAATATTTTTTCATTAAAGCACACAGATAGTGTAGCAAAAATATTGCCTTTTCTTACACTGAGTAGCACCTTACTCTCTAAGTAGGCTCACTGAAATGAATGGGATAACTCAGACTCAGATTTTGGGCTCTCTTAGTGATGGTGGGAAAATCTGGCCCATACTTTGTGGCATTTCTTTAGGAAATGAAATAGATAATACAGCTGCAATAAAGGGGGGAGAGAGATCAGAGGATTCCATTCTGCACCTAGTCCCTAGAAGTGAATTCGAGCCCAGCACGAAAAAAAAGGAAATTGGAAAATATAATTTGCTTATTTTTAATATATCGTAGCTTCCAAATTAGATACCATAAACAGGGACAGACATGCTAAATAATTCATCCATATTTCACATCTAAGCCAAATTTCTTTGTATCATATTTGCTATAGTCATTTATTATTCTTTGTTTAGAAATCCACATTATAAATGTAATTATGAATATCCACTTGAGCATCTATATTTATCTCCATGGGCGTGATGACACTCTTGACAAGCTGCCTAGGAGACAGTGAAAATTTGGAGAACCAAAGTTCCTGCCTGGGATTTCATTTCAGAACAGGCTCCTAACTGGCCAGCTGTTGCTTACAAGGCTGTCTATCAAAGATTCTGTAAGGTTCAAAATAGAATGCAATATTTTACATTTACATGTTCACTTGAAGAACTGGCTGGAAGGTTGCTTGTGACATAGCAAAGCAAAAATGCTAAACTATTTGTGAGCTAGTTTTATTATGAGCGTGATATATTTAAAGGGAAAAAATAGAAATCATTCTCCACAGGCCAGACCCTAAGGTTCTTAGTCAGTTTATAACAATTTATCTCCACCAGATTATAACACAGTTCAGAGAGGGAGATCAAATTCTCTACCTAAGCCACTCGGCAGTGTCCCTTTTTAATGACTCAGTGGGAAGACAGAAGAAGTTGTCACTTATCTAGAGAACTGATCTAGTTAATTTTATGGCATCTTTTTTCTCTAGCCTGCAGTTGGCTTTTTTTAAATTTTGCTTTCATTGCTTTTGTCGGTCCAGACAATGTACAGCATATGAGGGCACAAGCAGCCTTCCTTGTTGATGCTGAACTCTCACCTCTTCATTAGGGGCCAGACACCTGTTTGCTCTCCTAACTGCAGAGACTGCTCCTTCCCAATGTCCGCCAGGGTACTAGGCACCTATGGAGCGTAGGGATGGACAGATGGGCCATGCCCTCACAGGATGATGGTCAGTGAACTGGGGTCAAAGAACCCATGCTCCCTGGAAGGACTGTTATTTCAGGAAAACAGGGAATGTGCGGGGTTAGGCTGGAAGCAACACAGCCACGTGGCTTTAATACAGTTCCACTTGTTCAACTTAAGCTGCGTTCAGCTTCACTCATTGCTAATGAAGCACCTGCTATATGCCAGCTGGGCACTTGGAAGGGCATTCTAAGAAACAGTGCATTGGGAGTGCTTCTCTATGCCTGGGAGACCCTGAAGTATTTGGCCTCCTTGAGCTCTCCCTACCCCGGGGTTGTGCAGCCACAAGGCAGGGAGCATGTTGCACCTTCATATAAGGGACAGTGCAGCAAGGCCTGGCCTCCCTGCCAACCTGGGAACTATTCTATGGCCTCACCCAGTCCCTATTGCAAGCTGGTGTGTATCAGAGGTAACACAGCCCTTAATTTCTTTCTCCTTCAAAGCCATTATGTAAAATCTGGCCTTAGATTGCTGCTTCAGTTCCGTTTTTAAGCAGTAGAATGAAATGTCCCCACAAAGGGCCTGGATTAACAGAAAGGTCTTCAAGTTACTTCTGGGTGAAATTGTTCTCGTATCCAATCTGCTTTCTGGATCTGTTTTGTCTCGCACTGCTTGCAGCATCATTTGCTGAAAGGCTGAATAGAAACAGTAGAGGCAGCCCTGTACCACGATGCTATTGTCTGCCACTTACTTGGAATTTCAGGGGATAATAGGATTTACATTTATTTATGGGCATCAATTTGTTTCCTGTGTGTAAGTGTGTTGCTTGTCATTATCATTAGGCCAATGTAAGAATGGCAGCTCTTTTGATGGGGGCCTAATAGGCATTTGTTTTAGCAGACTTTGGCAGGAGTAACTCTTGTTTTGAATGATCTGTGGCCATGATTGAATATGCATTTATGTCATATGATGGGATTATCTCCACCAGATTAGGGATTAGGTTTTGTGGGGCTTTTTTTAAACACACAAAGAACAGAGTTATTTCTGTGGGGGTAACCGTGTGTTTTACTCTCCTGACCTTTGCTACAGTCCCTGCTTCCAGTTCCAAATCTACACACTCATTTTCAGTCACACAGCTATTAATGAAGCCTGGGTCTGCACCCATTATTGACAATCAGGTCCCATTGTATTCAAAATGATGGATGGAAAAATTAAAATAAGATGTCTGATTCTGCAAATCCTTAGTCATGTGAGTCAGAATCCTATGAAGTCCAGTGGCCTGTTTCTTGACGGCAGAGCTCCATTGCCCTAGGGGGATGGGGGGACTTCACTTGAAAATCAGGGCCCAAAGCTTTGCCTGATTAGGCTCCAAATCTTCCCTAAAGTTAGAACACTCGAAAGGCTAAATCAGCCACCGTGGGAAAACTTGCAGCAAGGTGGCTGAAGGGAGAAGAAAACTACTATGAGGTTTGCCATTTGGAATTTCAGCTCAGCCCAGAGTTGTTCCCTTCTATGGAATGGGCAAGAGATTGGTTCCCCAAATCCATAGATAGTCCCATGTGGATTACCTTGGCCCTTTTGCCTCCGCATGAGTGCTGGTGCCTTCTGGCCCCCCTCGTAGCACAGGTCCACTAAAGACATGTTAGCAGGAACTCCTCCTCTTTCTCTTCCCCCTGGAACTGCCACCTCAAGTGTGGCTGCACAACATGGAGGAGATGCTCACGCTGCATTAGCCTTCCAGCAGATTCGCTGCAGGGTTGTGGAAGCAGTGTTGAGTACCCTCTCCCATCTGGTGGCCACCCTACACTGCTCCCATATGCAGATCCACAACCCCACCAGTGACTTTACATGGGGCTTTTGAAGTAAAAGAAGGGTGCTGTGTGAGCGGCTAACCCTCTCTGTTATACCCAGGCAGGGGGAGATCAGTGTATGGAGAGCTCTTGTGTGCTGGTCATGGGATGTGGGAATGTGAAAAGGGACACAACTAAAGCCAGTGTAAAGGGAGAATATTTCAAATGCTGTAGTGCATTGTACATGTGGAGTGCTCAGAGCTGTATGTTATTCAGTAACCAAATTCAGGCTATTAGTTGATCAGTTGTAAATGTGATCTAATCATAACGACGCCTGATACCGCCGATTACTGGAGCTGGTTTTTGTTTATATGGTATTTACATAAATGTATGAGGCTATTAAACTCTTGCACTCAATTAAAATCTGAATGATTCACTGGATAATTCAGACACTGACCAAGCTGCTCTGCTCATGAGTTGGCAAACTCTTCGGACTGTAACTAAGGCACTTGCCATAACTGTTATGTTTTTCATTACAGCTGGGGAAGGAATTGATAGTGCCTTTCCCATCTGGAACTAGCTGTGTATAGCATTGAATTGTAAGATAGTATTCTCTCATTTCAGTGCTGCTTATTGTTAAATTGTTTTACATCCCATAAATTAGACAATGTGCCAAAATAAAGAAATGCCAACTGTCTATCATTTTAAATGATATACAATGAATTTCAGCTGGTGAAGCTGCTAACAGTTACTACAGTCCCTTTCCCAGAAAACAATTCTATGTCATCCAAGCAGCATGTACAGTGTATGGCATTCATGCAAAACTGGATTCAGTCCAGGTGGGACCAAAAGTTCACACAGGGACTGATTTGGGCTGTTGGTATAGTACCGTGCAGGGTAGTCGGTCAGAATGAACTAAAATCAGGAAGCGGGGTGATGTAAATAGTTCCTTCCCATTTTTCCTAAATAAATTAATATGCAGCCAGCATACGTAAGCTTAATAGCCAATACTGTTAGCCTGCATTGCCTAGCTGGAGCCAGGAAAATAACTCTGCACATGAGTACAACTGGCATTTGGGCTGGTCTTCTTCTGGGGGGGGGTGTTTGTCATTGTTCCTGGATTCACAAGTTAAATCATCATTTCCTGCTGGTGCCATTTCCTTCTATTCACCATAAGTGTGGTGTGCACTGTGGACATTTAATGCTTCTCTTCCAAGGAGGGACAAGAGTGTGTAAAATCCACTCTTTGTGATGGTTTCACATGTGAATCTCATGATTAACTGAGGGGGCAGAGACAAATGTATAGCACAATGAGGCTGGCACTATCTCCCACAGCAATGCTTGGTGTGGGAGCTTATGATCTCCCATGCCTCAGTCCCACTCCAGGGAGGGAGTATTCAAAACAGTACAGCTTCATTAGCATACACACATATCCCTTGCAGAAGAATGAGAGACAGTCCCCAAATCCTGGGGATCCCACTGATCTTAAGAGGTTGACCAGATTCACAGGGCCAGCCATGGAGAGGACATCTCCTCTTGAATTGGCTCTGAACAAGGCCCCAGCCCTGGCCCTCTTGAACTCTGCTTGATCTCCCTCTGGGTTAAGGGCTCCTCAGTGGGGAAGGAAATCTTGCTTCAGCATTTTTAGTGGGGACAGGGAAAGATGATGCATGCCTCAGGCCTCTCACTCCCACACCCTCCCCATCTGTGGAGCTCTGAGCCTACAAAAAGTCCTGAATGTAGATTCATAGACTTTAAGGCCAGAAGGGACCATCATGATCAGCTTATTTGACTGCCGCACATCACAGGCCACAGAACCTCACCCACCCACTCCTGAAATAGGCCCCAAACCTCTGTCTGAGTTACTGAAGTCTTCAAATCTTGATTTAAAGACTTCAAATTACAAAGAATCAGGCATTTACTCTAGTTCAAATTAGCAAGTGACCTGTGCTTCATGCTGCAGACGAAGGCAAAAACAACAACAACAACATCAGGGCCTCCGCAAATCTGACCTGGAAGAGAATTTCTTCTCAACCCCAAATATGGTGATCAGTTAGACAAGGGCTTGGCAACCTTTGTCATGTGGCCCACCAGGGTAAGCCCTCTGGCGGGCTGGGGTGGTTTGTTTACCTGCCGTGTCCACAGGTTCGGCTGATCGTGGCTTCCACTGGCCACGGTTCGCTGCCCCAGGCCAATGGGGGCTATGGGAAGCAGCGGCCAGCACATCCCTTGGCCTGCGCCACTTCCCACAGCCCCCATTGGCTTGGAATGGTGAACTGCAGCCAGTGGGAGCTATGATCGGCTGAACCTGTGGATGCGAAAGGTAAACAAACCGGGTTTACCCTGGAGAACCGCATGCCAAAGGTTGCCAATCACTGAGTTAGACCCTGAGCACGTGGGTAAGATCCACAAGTCAGACACCTGGGAAAGAATTCTCTGTAGTCATTCAGAGGTCTCCCCATCTAGTGTCCCATCTCCAGCTTTTAGAAATATTTGCTAATATCAATCATGGATGGGCAATATGCTATTGTAGGCAACCTCATTGTACAGTACCATCCCCTCCATAAATTTATCAAGCTCAGTCTTGAAATAAGTTAGGTTTTTTGCCCCCTACTCCTCTTGAAGGCTGTTCCAGAGCTTCACTCCTCTTATGTTTAGAAATCTTCATCTAATTTCAAGCCTAAACTTGTTTAGTTTAGTGAAATGGCCAATTTATATCTGTTTGTTATTGTGCCAACATTGGCCTTTAACATAAATAACTCCTTGTCCTCCCTGGTGCCCTCCTTCTGATGTATTTATAGAGAACAATCATATCTCCCCTCATCCTTCATTTTGTTAGGCTAAAGAAGCCAAGCTCCTTAAGTCTCCTCTCATAAGATGGGATCTGCAGATTATCCTAGTAGCCCTTCTCTGCACCTGTTCCAGTTTGAATTCATCTTTCTTAACCAGGGGAGACCAGAACTGCACACAGTATTCCAGATGCTGTCTCATGAGTGCATTGTACAATGGCAGTAACACTTCCTTATCTGTAATGGAAATACCTTACCTGAGGCATCCTAGGATTACATTAGCCTTTTTCACAGCCACATAACATTGGCAGCACACAGTCATCCTGTGATTGGCCAGGTCTTTCTCCTCCTCTGTCGCTTCCAACTGTTAAGTCCCCAGCTTATAGCAAAAATTCCTGTTGTTAGTCCCTAAATGCATGACCTTGTACTTTGCACTATTAAATTCATCCCATTTCTATTACTCCAGTTTGCAGGGTCATCCAAACCTTCTTATATGATATTCTAGTCCTTCACCATATTAGAAATACTTCTCCACTTTTGCCAAATGCAAATTTTATTAGCACACTCCTTTTTGTGCCAAGGTCATTTATGAAAATGTTAAAAGCAATTGGTCCCAAGACTGATCCCTGAGGAATGCCACTAGTAATCTCCCTCCAGCCTGACAGTTCACCTTTCAGTATGACCCCTTGTAGTCTCCCCTTCAACCAGTTCCTTACCCACCTTTCAATTCTCTTATTAAGCCCCATCTTCTCCAATTTAACTAATGATTTCCCATGTGGAACTGTATCAGATACTTTACTGAAATCCAGATAGATCAGATCTAATGCATTTCCTTTGTCTGGAAAATCAGTGATCTTCTCAAAGAAAGAGATCAGGTTGCTCTGGTATGATCTACCTTTTGTAAAACCATGTTGTATTTTATCCCAATTACCGTTTACCTCTATGTCGTTAATTATTCTCTCTTTCAAAATTTGCTTTAAGACCTTGCATACAACTGAGGACAAACTAGTGGGCCTGTAGTTTGCCCGACCACATTTTTTCTTTTCTTAAATAGAGATAATATATTTTCAACTTTCCAGTTACAGGAAACCCCCCAAGTTTACAGATTCGTTAAAAATCCTTGTTATTGGACTTTCAGTCTTATGCCAGTTCCTTTAATATTCTTGAATGGATTGGGCCTCAGCTGGCATAGTGAGGAAGGGAATGGTTCTGTGGGGGGTAGCTGATGCTCCAGTATGCACAGATCCACTGCCCCAATAACTGTTATCCTGCTAGCTGGTTTCTCTGTTATGATCCTTCTCTGGGATAGTCATTTTATTTGGTTTTGCTCTGATGAACCTCTCCTTGCAATTCACTTTTATATCTTTCCTGACTAACTTGGATGCCAATTTATTTCCATAAGTTCATTGAACTGTAAATTACTTTACAGTAAAATGTTTCCTTTGCAGGCTAATGTCTCTCATGTGTTTGGGTATTTAAAAGCACTTTCAAGCATGCCTCCCTGTCTTTCTTTAGTGCACAGAGTGGAGCTCCCTGTACAGTGTTCCTGGCATGGAGAGGAGCAAAGATTAAAATGCTAAATACAGAAATATTGCCACCAAAAACATTAACAATGGAGACATGCCATGCCTGCTGCTATGCATTGAATCTTTGGGTTAGCCCCAGCAACCCCATTATGGAAGATCCTCAGCATGGAGGTTGTGGATGGTAGTTTGATGCAGAGTTTATTTTAAAAAAAATTGACTGTAATAAAAGAATCACACTTTTTTTTGTAATTAGTGGCAATTCATAAAGATGACAAAACTGTAAACATACACTAAACTAGTGCACAAAGTGAGTGAAGTCCAGGCCCTGAACAGCTTACAGTAAAACAGACAAAAAGTAAAAAAACCTTATTGTTCCTATAATTTAAGTTTGCTGTTCCTGTTGGGCAAGGCCTCCACCTGGCAGCCAACCAAAGGGAAAGTGTTGATAAGAGAGGGTGCAGTGGGAGCAACCTGGAATCTTCCGTCTTGAGTTTTTGAGCACTAGTGCTTCTCAGGTTTCAGAATAGCAGCCATGTTAGTCTGTATCCGCAAAAAGAAAAGGAGGACTTGTGGCATCTTAGAGACTAACTAATTTATTTGTTCTTTGCAATTTATTTGTTATTTGCACTTCCAGTTTCTGGGCTGCAGCAGCATCCCGAGCCCAGCTCTGTCTGTGGCAGCTTTCTACCATCACCATGGTGCCATTTGGATGGCCTACATAGGGTGCCAGCATCACCACCGAGGCTGTGGTGTGATCCACAGCATGAGGGGAGATGAAAGTAAGTCTGCTAAAGTTCAGCATAGTCTCCCCCCAGGACCAGCTCTGGGCACCAGCAAAGCAAGCACATGCTTGGGGCGGCACATTTCCAGGAGCGGCATCCCGACCATCCTTTTTTTTCAGGGCAGTTGCGCTCTCGGAGCTGTGCCACTTAGATGGGCCGCGCCCCTGGCCATAGCGGGAAAGGGAAGCCCCAGGCCCGGGATGCTGAGCTGCCAGGGCCCAGCTGCTACCTGGGGAGGAGAGGGAGAGTCCTGCCAGGGAGCCAGGGCTGCTGCACTGCCTTGTGCCACCCCGTATATTGGGGCTTCTCTGCACGGCCAGGCAGGGGAGGGGGGAAAGCCCCTGCAGGCGCTGGGAGAAGGTGACATCACTCCCTCCGCTTCCAGCGCTGCCTGCGAGCCCCAGCCCCCCCTAAGCTTGGGGCGGCAAATTTTTTGCTTGGGGGGGGGGAAACCTAGAGCCGGCCCTGTCTCCACCCCAAATATAACTCTATGCAGCATGGAATGAAAGAAAGCATGTGTTGTGAAGAAAAGAAGTGATTCTATACCAAATAACAGTCACCGTGTCCATTCTGGAAACAAGTCAAAATTGCCTAGGGGCAGAATAAACCGTAACCATTCTGTGCTGACATTTGTAGCTGTTTGGATGCCAATTGCTCTGGGTACTTAATTTAATATAAAACAAGTCACCCCAGAGCAAAGAACAGAAAATCAGCTAGTAAACAAGACAGCTCTAATTATTTAACAGCAGAGTCTAGAATAATTAAGCCAGATTCCAGAACAGCTAAAAGCTAGGTATTTAAGCCTAGTATCCAAAACTATATCAACCACCTTATGAAAAAATATATATAAACAGCAACTTAATTTTAAGAACAGAGAGTTATTAGCATCCCAAAAGACTTGCCTCTACTGCCACATGTCTTTGCCCTTACCTTTGGCTGTCTGGGAGTTGGATGTCTTCACAGGAGATGATTGGCTCATTGCTGCCCAAAGGAGCAGCTGGTCTCCTTTTAGGTTGACTGCTGGCAAACTCACAGCAGCGACTCCCATGTTCCTGTCCTCAGTTTCTCCCTGAAACGCTGCCCACGTCCATCCTACAGTGCTTGAAAGATTGGTGGCTTTCCCAAGGGGCTGTACCTCTGCTGATGCTCAAGCTCCCAAAGTTGGATGCCAGAGCTCTGAAGGCACAAAGCTTTGACCGTATGGGATGTTACAGACCAGATGGGCATTTCGTCTTCTGGGAGAAGGGGAGGATGTTGCCAGATAATAGTTCCTGTCACTGGGAGGAGCAGGACAGGTTTTTTGATAGACAGTTTGGGCAGTGGGGTCCTTGTTACAGTGGAGGTGGGTTGGGAGATGAGGGGGAGTAGTGACTTTTAAGGTAGAACAAGGACATTTCTGGCAACTTGAGAGGCAGTTGGAGGAGCAGCCAAGAACATTTTGGCTGCTGGGAGAGGTCAGAGCTGTTGTCATTGAAGAAGGGGGGTTTTGCCATTTGTGCTCAAGGGGCAAAAGGACCATTTTTCTTGATGTCTGTACACATGCCACCAAATATCACATGATGCTCAAACATGCCGGAATCACCAGTTCTTTGACACTGAGTGGAGCTCTAGGGATGCCAATCAGAAGTTACGTTTCAGAGTAGCAGCCATGTTAGTCTGTATTCGCAAAAAGAAAAGGAGTAATTGTGGCACCTTAGAGACTAACAAATTTATCTGAGCATAAGGATGCATCTGATGAAGTGAGCTGTAGCTCACGAAAGCTTATGCTCAAATAAATTTGTTAGTCTCTAAGGTGCCACAAGGACTCCTAATCAGAAGTTATGATACTGTCATGTGCTTTCCTCAACACTGTGTGTTTGTGATAAGATTGACTATGAAGCATCCCAGGGCCTAGTGCCTCAATTCTGGTTTGTAAAATACTCCACCATTCAGATTTCAATTATCCAGTCCATCAGGAATGACCACTGTTCAGCTGATGATGGCCATTTCATTTCAGCATTGTGTCTTGATTAACAGAGTCAGACTCAGAACAGTTATCCTATCAGCACAACAGGGGCACTCGGCTGGGTACCACAAAGCTTCCTGAAATTCAGTAACCCAGAGGCAGAGTTGTTGCTAATAAATGCACCTGTTTCTAGAGCTGCTATCCCTTCCTGTGACACACTGAACAATGGTGATCACATCAGGTTTGCGAATGTTTTTAGAAACTTGGGCATAATACCAAAGCCACTTATTTGCCTTTGAACAACAGATATGTGGCCACACTCACAGCATTAACCTATAGTGAATTGGTTAGGTTCAGAAGTGGTAATTATGTGATATGGTGGCTGTAAGTCGACCTAACATAGGTTGGTTTAAGACTGCAGTGTAGACATAGTCTTAGCTATCACATTCCGGCTGAAAGCTCACTTGTTTGACCTCGCTTACTTATTAGTTGGGCTGTTAATTTTGTTTTATCAAGTGACTTTGGATGAATACCATTAAATGGCATGGTAGTTGGCTTGACTGAATGATGGACTTTTACAGTCATCTTCCTCCTATGCTTCTCACTACTTTTATTGGTGATTAACAAACCTCATCATTTTCATCTTTCCACTTCATAGTCCCTCAGCACATTTTCAGCTTCTCGTTCAATATGTTCTTTATGGGGCTTAACTACGTTTTAGACTATAAGCTTCTTCCCCACCCCCAAAAAGCAGAATGAAGGTATAAGTGCAAGTTTAGCAGTTGTAAATGGTGCCAAAGGGAGATTCCTGGAAGCGGGGTATTTTTGAAGAAGGATCCTTTTCTCTTCAACTTGCCTCCTGCCTTCATTCAGCAAAGTCTTGATTTAAGCCCAGATCCTCAAAGGTATTTAAGCACTTAACTCTGTGATTTCCATAGGAGTTAGGTAATTAAATGCCTTTAAAGTTCTGCGCCTAAGAGACCTAAGGACACATTATCCATTTTCCAAGGCTTTTCTTGGGTTGGGATATAGAGGATGGGACAGTGGCAGCTGTCAGGATGGAGTTTTATTTGGGGGTGGTGATTGTTTGAAGGGGGCGGGTAGTTTTCTAGGAGGTCTGTCTTTCTAACTGTTGCCCAAGGGCACACCGGATGTTGATGGTAGACCTGAGAATTGAACCTAGAACTCCTAAATCCTAGCCCAGTGCCCTTGTCAGTCTGTATTGTAACTGTGCATGCAGTAAAAGTCAGGTGCAACTGAAACTAAACAAATCTTGAGCTGAATGTCTTGGCATAATCTTACAGGTAGGACCTACCAGTTCTGGTCTACCACTGTCACCTAGAACATCAGAGTTGTTTCTAGGACCTAAAATATCATCATGACACCATGTCAGCAACTGAAGTACAAATCAAAAACTTTGACAGAATTTTTTTTTTACATATTGCAAATATAAATTAAAGTCAAGGAAAATAAAATAGACAACTACTTTGTAAAATAGCAGGTCCAGTTCAGAAACATGCAACTAGCTCCAAACTAAAAGGTGTTTGAAAATTAATGGGTAGGTAGAGAATTTTCATTTCCCATCCCTCAGGAACTCTGACCTGGTGGTTCTGCCATCTTGACTTGGATTGTTTGTACAGCAAGCCTGCAAATGGAGCTTGTTGTCATTCTGTAACCATCAGCTCACCGATATATCAGGTAAGGCATTGTTTGTCAGTACCTCAGGCAGTTAAGTGGCTAGGCTGCTTTAATATATTAAATGTTAATGATGCCCCCTTTTAGTTGGTTAGTTATTGGCCTAGTGAAGCAGAGCCTAATACTCAGCCTATTGGCAATTATCTGTTTATCTGTAACATAACTTTTGAATACTGCATCTGATCAATTTCAAAATGTCAGGGAATGTTCTAAGCATCAGTGGGCAGAATCCTATTGATTTTGGTGAAAAATGGAAAACCCCAATAGGGGAAATGAGAACACACACAACCCCTGGCAGCTGGTTAGCAGAGCCAGCAGTTTAACTCTCTTTGTAGCTGTCTATAGATCAAAGTACTGGTTGATGTCAAATATTTACACAGTCCAGCGTAACACTCCCCGCATCTCAGGTCTGCCCTTTCTCCTGTCCCAGAACAGTTTGAAAGATGTGTCTCCCAGAAAAGAAATGAGAAAGGTAGGGGTAAGGATGAGGTATGCAGGGGAAGAATGGGGGACATAAAGAGCCACTGGCATGTGGAGGAGAAGAGAATGGAAAACCCTGGTATGGTTTGGGAGGGGCTGTAGGAGATAAAGCCTATATGAAGGTTTTAGTAGTATGGACAGAAAGAAATGATCAGATGTTAGTATGTGATGCAAGGAGAAGTGTCAGGATGTGGACAGTGCCTGACATGTGGGCCAATGGAAAGGAAGGAGTTGGATGACCTCCCCTTCCCCCCGCAGGTTACGGACCTCAGAGACAGGAAGACTCGCAGCGACAGTAACAGTGACACTGGTCAGAAAGGTAGGAGTTCAGCTTTGGCACCATTACATTTATGACAATGTCAAGCTATCCAAGAGGAGATCAGAGAGAGAGAGGCCAAAATGTGATATTAGATGGATTCAACTTAATCTGACTTTAGGGTTGCAAGTCTGCTGGGGTTATAGTTTTAAAGTGAGCTAGCACTGCTGGCAGACTTTTTACCCTCCCTGTGCTAACCCTGCTTTTACAGAATCATCTTTTCACATCTCCCAATTAAACTTCAAATGTGATAAATCACACCATCTCCGTGAATGCTAATCTTCTAATAAGCAGTAGTTATTACGAACAATCGGTTATTTTGTGACACACGACAAGAATGAATATTGCAATAATTGTACTTTAAACATAACCTGAGCTACTTGAACAAAAATCCCTGTACTCAGCAGCAAATATAGGTACCAGTTACTGCTCAAAAGTTTTCAGCATAAAAGGAACACTGGCAAAAATTTGAGTTGTGGAAACAAATCTATTTTTTCCCTTTTTGCAACTTTCACGGTAGATTCAACTCTATTTTGGCCTCCTAGAAGCCATTGCCTTTTGGTTAGCAACTAACACACAGTCAAGTCATGGCTAAGGAGAAAGCATGATATCCGCCTGCTGAGATATTGTTCTCAGGATGATTATCCTCTTGATTTGTAGTGCTCTCATTCACAACAGGGAGCACACAGAGGGAAGGGAGCCTGAGTTGGAGGAGCAATGAGAAACGCCCAAAAATTGTATTATTAGCAACTTTGGATTCAGTTTATAATCTCATGTGGGAAAAAAGAGTTCGCTAAAGTCATTGTTTCAGGCTATATTTATCAGTGTTTGGTTCAAAGGATTACACTGGTGGTGGTGGGCATAGGCGCTGATTCCCCTCTGCCCAATGGGTGCTCGACACCATCACCCTGCCCCCATTCCACCCCTTCCACAAAGTCCCCGCCCCCATTCCACTCCCTTCCCCCAAGTCTTCACCTCTTCTCCGCCTCCTCCCTTGAGCGAGCCGGGTCCCCACTCCTCCCCTTCCCTCTCAAAAAATCCTAAGAGCTGACAAAAAGCTGTTAGGCGGGGGGACAGGAAGCGCTGGGAGGGGGAGGAGAAGGACACAATGTGCTAGGGGGCAGGGTCGAAGGAGGCGAGGAGGGAGGAGCTTGGCTGCCAGGGAGTGCAGAGCACCCACAACTTTTTCCCTGGGGATGCTCCAGCCCCAGAGCACCCACGGAGTCTGCGCTTAAGGTGGTGGGCAGAAATTGTGTGTGTATGTACATATTATAGTGGCACAGGAACACCATTCCTTGAAGCTGCTGCATGATACCTGTTTAGAGGTCGCCTGGGCCACGTCCTCTAAAATTGGCATGCGTTGTTGGAGTGCTTTGAAATATGCTATGCCTCGGAACGATTCAATGTGGGGTTAGTGACCTACATTTGGAGTCCTTTGAGCAGGAGATTCCCACGTTACAGATCCCCCAGGCCCCACCCCTCAAAAAAGCAGTTTCCTCAGCAGTTTCCACCGCCCTTCAAAAAACCTGAAAGGTTCCACAAACACTTCTCACCGAAGACAAACAGAGTTTTGCACTAAGTGGCTGGAGGCTGTTGGCTGGCAATTTCGTTTTGGGTGGAATGTAATCAAAGTCTCTGGGGAAAAAATTAGCCACGCAAATGTTTCATGAGAGGGGAGAGGTCTGAGGGGGTGGAGGAGTGCGAGAGTAAGGAGAGAGGGGCTTGGGGCTATGGGTAGGGGGATGGACGGTAGGGGAGGCAAACCAGGTTGGGGGGTCAAGTGAGGGAAGCATGGTATCCCCCAACTCTGCTAGTGAACCCCAGCCACACAGCACCCTGTTCTCCTAGAGCCAGCAGTAGCTAATGGGACTGATTTGCACACGTGCCGGTTGCAATCAGTGTCTTAGGTGTTAGGCATACGAACACTAAATGGTGGAGGCAGTATCTGGGCCTGTTTGGTAACACCGTGTTTGTGATATGAGGACAGGTGTGGGTTACTTTGAGGTGTCAGTAGGATATGAGGTGAGCTATATTTTGCACCCGTCAGTGCGAATTAGCAAAGGGAAGAGCTGCATGTGTGCCTTCAGGAGCTGGTATGCATCATTTCAATGTGAAATTGTGTATGTTATCTCATTAGCAGGGCACTGGGGTCTTATTACCAAGCAGAGGTTGTCAGCCACAAGCTGGCATACAAGAGCAGGCTAAGCATGTCTCGGCATGCACTCCAGATAAAATGACCATGGTCACCGTCAGATATAGCTGCACTGAATGGTGGAGGCGGTAGTTAGCTCTGCTTGGTAGAGGTGTATGGGTGAGATCCATGGATTATTTTGAGGTCTGTAACAGAGATGTGACTGTGACTGTGACAAGAGGAGATCTATGTTTTCTACCCTCTTGTGTGTGAGGAAAGGGAAGAGGCATATGTGTGCCTTCAGCATGCAGTGTGCTTCATTTCCGAGCAGAATTGCGTAGCTTATGTCAATAGCAGGACACAGGGCTTTTATTAGAGAGGATACTGTCAGCAGAGAGGTGGAATATGAGAGGATTCTAATGCTTTAATGATGGTTTAGAGACAGTGAGCTGGTATCCACTGAGTAAGTGTAAGGGAAAGGCTGTGAAATGGCTCTTAAACTGTGCATATGTGATAGTCTTTCTGGGGTGCTGGCTATGCACGTGAGTGTATGCCAAAATCTGAAACCTCCTGAATTTTAGTGCCAAGAGCCAGTGTGGAGTATGTGCCAGGCAGGGGTGATGGAATGGGGAGGGCAAGGGGCCATGGCAGTCGCACTTTCCGGGCCCCCTACCCATCCTCTTCCCCCGGGACCCAACCCCCCTGGCCAGGCCAGAAATTGGAGCTTGGCGCGAGTAAGAGCAGCCCGGAGAGCCTGGGCCCTCTGCCTTCCTGGGGTGACAGAGAACCCAATGGAGACAGATGCCACCCCAGAGCCCAGGAAGTGTATAATTCAAATTCAAAGCTTATTATTACAGTAACGAGAGGGATTTCAGCTTTAAGAAGCAACGGAAAAAATGATTATGTCCTGGCTTCCAGTGTTTGGCCACTAATGGCAGACTGTATCATAACGTCTAGGCATCTCCCCAAACGGCCCACCATGTGTAGTTTAAAATGGCAACATGGAATTGCAGACTTTCATACACAGCTGCAAAGGTTATTTTAACTGGTAAATCACAGAGATTTGCCACAGTCATTCTTGTTTTCCCAGCACTAATTAGAAATTTGCCACTCTGCAATCACTCCTCCTGGGTCTATGCAGCTGCCTGTTAGTGTGTGTTTGGGAACCAGTATTCTGTATTTTCAAAACTCGTCTACTTCAGTTAGAGGTAATCCGTGCTGGGGTGGAGGAAAGTGGCAGCTTTCACAGAGTACTTGTACAGCACTATCAGGGAAAGCCATGTGGATGCTAACACAGTATCATGTCAATTTCCCCCTGGCTTCTGCCCCAATCCTGGCTGCTGATAGCTGCAAACTTTTCCTGAAGCAGGAACTCCAGATAGTTTGTCACACTGCGGGGAAGAGGGTATAGCTCTTCCAGGCCCCTCTGTATAGCTGACTAGTCCATCCCACTTACAAATGTGCTGTTCGGTCACTATTCATTTGAATACTTCTGCTGCATACACTGCAAGTGTCCCCTCCAGCAGCTTGGAATAGCATGTCCCTCTGCCAATAGGGCACCACAAGAGCTATTATGCCTTCCAAAATATGAAGAGCCTGAAATGACAGCAAAAGCCTTTTGCAGCCAGGGTGCTATACACCCCTAGATGGCAATTAGTTATGAAATGTTTATGAAGCAGAGTAAAGGTTTTAATTTTAAACTTACCATTGCCTCTGCTCTTCTGTAACTACGGTTAACAAGGCTGACTCTACAATGCTTCCAGCTACAAGGAGTGGAAGGGAAAATAGATGAGCTCTGCAAAGACATGGGCCAGGTCATCCCTTCCCCCCCTGCCTCCTTCCCTGCAATTGGAAGCAGCTCCCGTCCTTTCCCTCCTGCACAGCACAGAAAGGCTGCTGCTGGCCACATTCTGGTGTGAACCATGGCAGAAATCAGGGGGCAGGGCAAGTGATCCTGTATTCCTCCCCCCCCGCCCCCAGGTGTTGTCTCAGGAAGACGCGGCACCAGGAGAGGTGGGTCCGTCCCAGGGGCCCAGCCAGGTATGGAGGGCAGAGAATGCCAGGCAGGGAGGGTTGGGTCAGTCAGTCACCCCCTCTGTGTGTGCGTATGTGGGTGGGTGGTTGGGTGGGTTGTAGGGCTGTGTGTGTCACCCTCCCTATGTGAATCCTAAAGCCTTAAAGATAAGAAGGCAAATAAAAAGAACCCAACCACGCAGTATTTCTTTTTAACAGGGGCTCAGTCAACTTGATGTCAATCTGGTTGATTGCCGTTGAACTCACTCGAATACGTGTAATTTTACCAGGTGTCCCATATTCAGCATAGAGAAATATGGTCACCCTAGCTAAGAGAGGAGGACAGAGCTCAACCAGCCCCTGCTGCCTCTCCCACACCACAGCCACGGAACTTCAGCCCAGCAGTAGTTTGGACAACTCCATGTCAGGGTGGTCCAAGTATTCGGGACTCACAAGCAGTTGGGAAGGGCAACTAAACCCTGTGCACCCTTCCTTTTTCCACACCTCTCAGGTGAAAACCTCCACCCCCCCCCCGCCAACCCCTTGTCCACCACCAAGTGAGGGCTAAACATATAAAGAAGGGAAAGGAGAACTTGGGGCCAGGGGAAATGCAGCGATAGGAGGACCGTGTTGAGTATTAACCAGTGGCGAGCTGGAGCCGGTTCGCGCGAACCGGTTGTTAAATTCTGAAGCAGTTTTAGAACTGGTTGTTAACCCGCTTCCCTGCAGGGGGTGCTGAGGCTTGGATGGGCTCCGGCCGGGAAGTGATGTAATTCCTCCTCCAGCCGCCGGGGGCGCTGCACTGCGGGAGCCTCGTGGGCTGCCCCTGGCCCTGGGCACGAGCCCTGGTGCTGCAGCTGCTCCCCCGACCCCTGGCCCTGGGGCTCCCGATGCTGCCTAGTGGGTCCCTGGCTGCTCTTCTGGGCCGGGGCTGTGTCCTGCTGCTCTCCCCATAAGCACCCACCACCCTGCCCGCAGCCAGCCCCTGCCTCCAGCCACCCCCTGCCCTGCCCACCACCAGCCCCTGCCTCAGCCACCCCCTGCCCTGCCCACCGCCAGCCCCTGCCTCCAGCCACCCCGCACCCCCTGCCCGCAGCCAGCCCCCATCTCCAGCCACCCCCGCACCCACTACCCGCAGCCAGCCCTGCATCCAGCCACCCCTGCCCTGCCCACTGCCAGCCCCTGCCTCAGCCACCCCTTGCCCTGCCTGCAGCCAGCCCCTGCCTCCAGCCACCCCCGCACCCCCTGCCCTGCCCACAGCCAGCCCCTGTCTCCAGCCAGCCCTGCACCCCCTGCCCTGCCTGCAGCCAGACCCTACTTCCAGTCAGCCCCTGCCCTGTCTCCAGCCAACCCCGCACCATCCTGTCTCCAGCCAACCCCGCACCATCCTGTCTCCAGCCAGCTCCGCACCCCCTGCCCTGCCCGCAGCCAACCCCGCACCCCCTGCCTCCAGCTAGCCCTGCCCCACACCCCTGTCTGCAGCTGGCCCCACGTCCACTGGTGCCCTGCAGTTCCCAGGGCAGTAACCCTGCACACCTGCTTCAATGAGGGGGGCAGGGAGCAGCTGGGCCCCACACATGTGCACACCCTAGGGTGACCAGACAGCAAGTGTGAAAAATCAGGACAGGATTTGGGGGGTAATATGAGCCTATATAAGAAAAAGACCCCAAAATTGGGACTGTCCTTATAAAATCGGGACATCTGGTCACCCTAACACACCTGTGGGACCCACACATGTGAAACAGAGCTCATCTCTAGTTCAGGCCCATCTTTTTAAAAAAGAACTTTAGGCAGGGTTAACATACATCCGTATTTTCCCAGACGGGTCAGGCTTTTTGGTTCTTAAATCGCCATCCAGGAGGAATTTTTAAATTTTAAAAATTCATCCCGGGAAAATACGGATGTATGGTAACCCATACGGACGTATGGTAACAAAAAATACATATTGGGGCACATCCCTAAAATCAGAACTTTTTATAGGGAACCGGTTGTTAAGATTTTGGCAGCTCATCACTGGTATTAACTATTTCCTTCCCTTTCTTTGGGGGTTTGTGGTTTTATCATGGCAGCTGGCCTGCCCAAGAGTGTGGGAGTGGTTTACTTTTTAAGACCTGGTTACAAATAAAGCATGTTATGTTTGCAAGAGAGTTTCTTACTATCAATTTCTTGCTATCATGCAATCATGATTTGAGATAATAAAGCTAAAAGCATGTTAAGCATGACAAAGCAAACGGTATTGCTCTGTTTACGTAGGTACAGCAATTCATTTTTCAATAAATTCGATCTGTACAGCCATTGTGTCCCTTCCTCCAATCACAAACAAATTCATTTTTCATCACGGCATTCTGACTTACCTTGCATGGCAATCAAGATGACCCTCCTCCCAAGCACTGCCTCCCCTCTGCCTAAGCACGTTTGTACGGGTACTATTCCCCCTCTTCCATTGGACCATGCAAGTCCATAATGTGAGCACACAAAGCATCCCTTACTTGTGCTGTCCAGGTGCAACCAGTTCCTGCAGTGGTAACTGCACTTTCTGCCTGCAGGTACCGAACCAGCATCCCTTCACTGTCATTGGTCCATTCAGGGAGAAATGGCTCATCTCTGGCTTCACAAAGGTTATGAAGAGCACAGCAAGCCACAGCAGTGTGGACAGCATTAATTACACTGGCTCCAAAAGGCCTTTGTAAACATCACCAACATGATTTTCGTCTGCCCGAAGCACATTCAACAACCATTCTATACCTGCTGAGTGTATAATTAAACCTTTTTTTTTTTGCCAGTGTCTCTGAAATCAGGGTATTGTTTATTAAGCTAAGTCAAAAGAGGGCACCTGGGGGCCCCAGAATAACAGCGGGGACAGAAACACCATGTATATCAATGTCATTTGGTGGGAACAGCGTCCCAGCCTATCCATGAATGTAGACTCCCAAATGGCAAAAAACTCTGGCAGCGTGAACTTTTCCAGTACAGCCCATATTGACATTTAGAAATCTGCCTCAGTGGTCCACTAGCGCCAGCATAACAATGGAATGGTACCCTTTCCGGTTTATGTACTCAGTCACTTTTTGAGGAGGGCAAACTATGGGCACACGAATCCCATTAATAGCCCCACCTTGGACACCCCATTCTGTCAAAGCCAGCAATTACCTCTGGAATAGCTTTAATACCTCCCACCTTGGGGTAAACCACCTACCTGCTTGCCTCAGTTACTGTGGCCATCACTGTATCCATAGGTGTCTTTCCAACCCCATACTGGTTGGCTACAGACCTATAGTAGTCTGGGATAGCCAGCTTCCAGATGGTTATAGTAACGCGCTTCTGCACCGGCAAGGGTGACCTCATGTGTGTCTCTCTATGCTTGAGGCCAGGGGCAAGCTGCTCACAAAGCGCCAGAAATGTTGTTTTCTTCATGCCAAAGTTCTGCATCCCAGATCTGCACGATGATGTGGTCCCACTAGTCTGTGCTGGTGGCCTGACTGCCGGCAGTGGCGGGTTACACAGGGGCATCAGCAGCTATGCCAATTATATTGCGCAACATCTGCCAGTGAGACTCTGCAATGCCAGGGTCCTCCTCCTCCTCCTCCTGCAGATCCATCAGGAAATCTGTCAGGTACCTTTGGTGGGACAGAAAACGGTCCACAGGCACCTCATGGTGCCCCGCTCGTTTCCTGACAGAGGAGTGAAAGCTCAAGCAAGAGAAGTTCGCCAAAAGGTGCCTCCTTCATGATACAGTTATGTGGTGACCTAGAATCCTATTTTCGACGTCTCAGACTCAAGGAATATTTCCAACACACCTCTGACCAACATATTAACCCACAGAGACCTTCCTGCCAACACTACAAAAAGAAGGATTCTGGGTGGACTCCTCCTGAAGGTCGAAACAGCAGCCTGGATTTCTACATAGACTGCTTCCGCCGACGTGCACGAGCTGAAATTGTGGAAAAGCAGCATCGCTTACCCCATAACCTCAGCCATGCAGAACACAGTGCCATCCACAGCCTCAGAAACAACTCTGACATCATAATCAAAAAGGCTGACAAAGGAGGTGCTGTCGTCATCATGAATAGGTCGGAGTATGAACAAGAGGCTACTAGGCAGCTCTCCAACACCACTTTCTACAAGCCATTACCCTCTGATCCCACTGAGAGTTACCAAAAGAAACTACAGCATTTGCTCAAGAAACTCCCTGAAAAAGCACAAGAACAAATCCGCACAGACACACCCCTGGAGCCCCGACCTGGGGTATTCTATCTGCTACCCAAGATCCATAAACCTGGAAATCCTGGACGCCCCATCATCTCAGGCATTGGCACCCTGGCAGCAGGATTGTCTGGCTATGTAGACTCCCTCCTCAGGCCCTTCGTTACCAGCACTCCCAGCTATCTTCGAGACACCACCGATTTCCTGAGGAAACTACAGTCCATTGGTGATCTTCCTAAAAACACCATCCTAGCCACTATGGATGTAGAAGCCCTCTACACCAACATTCCACACAAAGATAGGCTACAAGCCGTCAGGAACAGTATCCCCGATACTGTCACGGCTAACCTGGTGGCTGAACTTTGTGACTTTGTCCTGACCCATAACTATTTCACATTTGGTGACAATGTATACCTTCAAATCAGCGGCACTGCGATGGGTACCCGCATGGCCCCACAGTATGCCAACATTTTTATGGCTGACTTAGAACAACGTTTCCTCAGCTCTCGTCCCCTAATGCCCCTACTCTACTTGCACTACATTGATGACATCTTCATCATCTGGACCCATGGAAAAGAAGCTCTTGAGGAATTCCACCATGATTTCAACAATTTCCATCCCACCATCAACCTCAGCCTGGACCAGTCCACACAAGAGATCCACTTCCTGGACACTACGGTGCTAATAAGCGATGGTGACATAAACACCACCCTATATCGGAAACCTACTGACCGCTATTCCTACCTACATGCCTCTAGCTTTCATCCAGATCATACCACTCGATCCATTGTCCACAGCCAAGCGCTACGATATAACCGCATTTGCTCCAACCCCTCAGACAGAGACAAACACCTACAAGATCTCTATCATGCATTCCTACAACTACAATACCCACCTGCTGAAGTGAAGAAACAGATTGACAGAGCCAGAAGAGTACCCAGAAGTCACCTACTACAGGACAGGCCCAACAAAGAAAATAACAGAACGCCACTAGCCATCACCTTCAGCCCCCAACTAAAACCTCTCCAACGCATCATCAAGGATCTACAACCTATCCTGAAGGACGACCCATCACTCTCACAGATCTTGGGAGACAGACCAGTCCTTGCTTACAGACAGACCCCCAATCTGAAGCAAATACTCACCAGCAACCACACACCACACAACAGAACCACTAACCCAGGAACCTATCCTTGCAACAAAGCCCGTTGCCAACTCTGTCCACATATCTATTCAAGGGATACCATCATAGGGCCTAATCACATCAGCCACACTATCAGAGGCTCGTTCACCTGCGCATCTACCAATGTGATATATGCCATCATGTGCCAGCAATGCCCCTCTGCCATGTACATTGGCCAAACTGGACAGTCTCTACGTAAAAGAATGAATGGACACAAATCAGACGTCAAGAATTATAACATTCAAAAACCAGTTGGAGAACACTTCAATCTCTCTGGTCACTCGATCACAGATCTTAGAGTGGCTATACTTCAACAAAAAAGCTTCAAAAACAGACTCCAACGAGAGACTGCTGAATTGGAATTAATTTGCAAACTGGATACAATTAACTTCGGCTTGAATAGAGACTGGGAATGGATGAGTCATTACACAAAGTAAAACTATTTCCCCATGGTATTTCTCCCCCCCCACCCCACCCCCCACTGTTCCTCTGATATTCTTGTTAACTGCTGGAATTAGCCTACCTTGCTTGTCACCATGAAAGGTTTTCCTCCTTCCCCCCCCCTGCTGCTGGTGATGGCTTATCGTAAGTGATCACTCTCCTTACAGTGTGTATGATAAACCCATTGTTTCATGTTCTCTCTGTGTGTGTGTATATAAATCTCTCCTCTGTTTTTTCCACCAAATGCATCCAATGAAGTGAGCTGTAGCTCACGAAAGCTTATGCTCTAATAAATTTGTTAGTCTCTAAGGTGCCACCAGTACTCCTTTTCTTTTTGCGAATACAGACTAACACGGCTGCTACTCTGAATCCTTCATGTTGCTGGCTCTGGTAGCTGGGAGTTCACAGAACTAACTGACTGCTCAGCAGGCTTTGTTGGTGGGCAGTTCAAACTTCCTGTCACGTGGACGGTGGGCAGCAGAATTTTCCCATAGTGCACCATGATCCTATGGCTAAAGCAGTAACATTGCATATCACGGGGGTTTGCTAGGCACTCCGGGATATTGTTAATTGTTACTCAGGTTTCTGCACTGCCATGTGGACACCAGAACCCCAGCTTTGAGCAGGGTCAGAAAATTCTTTACCTAAGGTTAAAATGCAATGGAGACGCTCAAGCCCATGATTCCCTAACACTGGTCATCTGACTCAAGTCCCACTTACCCTGGGCTTACATTGCAGTGTAGCTGTACTCAAAGCAGACAGACAATTTGTAGCGACATCGTCCAGGTTGGCGAATCATGACATGTACAGTCTAATGCCCATAACTCTCATGCAAAACCCCAGGAAAATGTATTCATACTCACATAGCAGTTTGCTGAAGTGTCAAAGCTCCACCTGCCAGCATGCAGACACACTGAAACACAGCTGGAAATCACTGTGCAGAATTAATTATATTGTGTTGGTCTTGTAATAAGCAGCCACCTAGGGACAGACACTGTCAAACACTGCATATGAGGGCCCCTACCACAGTGTGACAGATGCCATCAGTGTAATGTTCAGTCCCTCTATATAGCAGGGAGATTGTCATGGGGCCCTGCCTCCCTTTGGTGCCATGGGCTTGATTTTCCTTTCATCCACATTCGTATAAATCTGTGGTCCCCCTGAACTCAATGGCCTTATGAATGTAAAGCTGGTGAGTAAGCTTTAAATCAGGTGAAATCTTTCCCTCAGCTCCCCTTAAGCTAGTGCAGCACATGGCTGTGTCTAAATGAAACATCTAACCCTAATTCTGATCACATACAGCACAGCCTAAACACACTACTGTGAAATAAGTATGCTTTACAATTAGCAACCTGGTTACTAAGAAAGCATCCGTCAACCATGTTTATATAGTAAACATAGTCTTGCAATGATTGCGGAGGCCTTATTACTTTAGTGCTTGCAGCGTGTAGTTTAACCAAGTCTCTCAAAAGCCATTCTTGTTTTTGTGCAGCGTTTATATAAGTCCTTTTGAGCTCTGATTACTTAATGGTTACCTTGCAACAACTGATTTCCCTTTGACTGTCTGGCATCTTAATTCTGTAGTATCTGCCCTACTTTGCGGCATTGTATTCTGCCACAAAACAATCTGAAGTCTAACAGCCCCATTTGAAACATAATGTTGCATAAAAAAATCCCTCTTAAATCGGCCCATGATTACGTACAAAAGCTAAGTTCCAGCAGCCTAGCCCAAGCGCATTATTGTATATAATATCTATTATGTGTATTACGGTAGTGCCTAGGGGCACCAACTGAATTCGGGGCTTCACTGTGCTAACCAAATATCGTAAGAGGCAGTCCCTGCTCCAAAGATCTTAATATACAAGGCTGAGAAAAGGTCAAGGTGAAAGGGCTCCAACATACACACAGACGCCTGGGAACTGAGGCACAGAGGGATTAAGTGACTTGCCCAAAGTCACACACAAAGTCTAAGACAGGGCCAGGAATTGAATGCTGATCACCTATATCCCAGTCCATCACCTTACCCCTAAGATCATTGTTTCTTCCCTCATATTAAATTTGAATATATCAATACTGGGCCCCGCAAAACACTGTCTTTAATGACACATTACACCAGATTGCATCTTGTCATAATGAATCACAGGCCCAACAATGAATGTAATATTGTATTTAACAAACTGATATATGTTTTACTCATTAAATGAGCATCCCATGCTCAGTGTCCAATCCCTGGGCCTAAGCTTGTAAGGTGCTGAGCACCCCTATAATTCCCATTGATGTCAGTGGAAGTTGAAGGTACACGGCACCTCTTAGTAGCAGGGCTTTAACTAAGAATCCAACAGCTTTCAGTTTACTTTAAACTCAAGTTGATTTGAACCAAATTAGAATACTTTTGTATCAGGTAAGAAAAGTGATTGCATCAGCATAAATATAGGAATTCTGCATCTGTCTTTCAACTTCCAGCTGGTTTAATTCTTTACAAGCCAGTTCCAAGAGAGTTTCCTTCCTCTTCCTTTGCTGTTTATTCTGGGATAGCTCAGCGGTTTGAGCATTGGCCTGCGAAACCCAGGGTTGTGAGTTCAATCCTTGAGGGGGCCATTTAGGGATCTGGGGCAAAAATTGGGGATTGGTCCTGCTTTGAGCAGGGGGTTGGACTAGATGATCTCCTGAGGTCCCTTCCAACTCTGATATTCTGTGATTCTGGTCATTGTATATATGAAGGGGGTTATTGATCCAGAAGAGCCAGTCAAATGAAATGGAGGGCTCTCATCAACTCTTAGATTCATAGTCATGCACACACACTTTCTTTTGAAGCCACTGGGACATTAGCAGGTTTGTGAATGGCAAGATCATACATCTGGGTTACCAAATTTTCTCTTAATTTTCATATGTTCCCACATACACATACATCACCTCCTTTCTCTGAAGTCAACCCCTCCATAGTTCAGCAATATTCTATTCTATTCAGTTTCTTATACAATGGCCCTCATCATATCTGAAGCCTTGATCCTGCCATCTGTTCCATATGGGCAGACCCCATCTCCCCTGTGGAACCCCTTTAAAGTCAATGGGATTCTGCAGAGGTACCATGCACAGGTCCAGTTACAGGATCAGAGCCTGAATGAGTATGAAATTGGAGTGTCAACAGCAGCACCAACCGACCCACTCTAAAACTAACAGTGGCTTCTCCCGACCATAATGGCAGTAATCTGACCATGTCAAGAATGCATTGGCTGCGCATGATGAAAAGGGGCAAAAGTCATGGAACCCCAGCAAAAAATACTCATCACTGTAACATGCAATAAAAGCACTCGGGAGAGAATCAGCAATTTTATTTGCCACCAAGCACTCTGCTCACTGAGTCTGCTCAGGCTTCTGAAAAGTAAAGTATGCTCTGTATCTTTAACACTGATATTAACATAGTTACTTCAACACAAATATATGAATACTAATTCAATCCAATCATTAGCTAGTGACTCTCATGCTAGTGACTTGATACTGCTCCATCTGGTCACATGCAACATTTGTTGTTGTCTTTGTCTTTCTGTTTTTAGTTAAAGATGACAGAGACTTTGTATGCCGTAGTTAATTGTTTTACACAGCGTTGCCATTGAGTTATGTTTTAAAACCCGATTTGCCTCTACAAATTAATCGCTTTGTGAAATTTTTATGACCCTTGGGAATCCAAGTCCATTGATCTTGTCATTAGTGTCACCGTAATACTGCTACTCAAGTTCCAGTCACTATTACGTGTCCATAAGGGTCCAGTCTGTTTAACTTCATACTTCTCGCTGAAATTTGCCCCTTAGCTCACTCACATAGAAAAATACCCAAAGTGTCAAAAATCAGGAACATAACAAAAAAAAAGCCATTAAAATTCATGTGATCTGTGACACATCTGACAGCTGTGACAGAAGTCCAGACTAAATTATAATGCTTCATCCCTTACTTGTGTCCTTAATGAGGAAGACCAGGGGATACACTCAAGCTGAGGTTTCCCCATATGGTAGCCCATAGAAAGCCCAGGCTGATCTGTTACCTGCAGTATAGATTCTCATTAGGTATGACATAGATTTGAGTTACATTGCTGAGCTGGCTGTAAATTGAACTTGTCATACTGAAGTGTGTGTGCTCCAGTTCTTCATTTTGCTAGTTCCTGTTGCTATAGTGACCATCAGAAATCAGAGCAAAAAAGGCAAAGAGAAAGAAGAACCTTTCTTCATTTAAATAGCAGCCTCCATCTATAGGACTTGCAGCACTATTCCTCTTTCAATTTCACCTTACCAGGCTAATGACACAAAGGAGTTTAGCTCTTCGAAGAAAATTCAGATTTTAAGGTGTGATTCAAACATACTGACGTCAATGGGAGTCTTTTCGTTGATTTCATTGAACTTTGGATCAGGTCCATATTCCTTATAGAGGGAACTGAGTCCAAACCTCTTTTTAGCCAGTGGTTGATATAAGAACCCTGACATGGGTACACGTCAGTGCCACACTTAACGCAAAGGCAGAAACTAAGAAGGAAATAAAAACATACATGGATCAAGCTCATCCTCATAGCAAACGCTAAACCTCACCTCCAATTTATGGTGTGTGTCCTCATCACCTTCTGCCTGTGATGCACCCAGAGTTTGTATCAGGGAAAATAAAAGCTTTGCTGATCTGAGCTTCACAGCAAGTTCTAGCAAGGTAATTTTGGGACACCTTCCACACATTCCACACAGTGGTACATCTTTAAAGTACAGGTCTTAATCATTATGGCCCAGATCTTCAAAAGTATTTAGGCACTTAACTCCCATGGGAGCTAGGTGCCTAAATAGCTTTGAGGATCTGGGCCTGATTGACATGTAAAAGTATTAAATACCCATTAGTGAATCAATAAAATAACTTGTATTCTTTTGGCATAAGGCTGAGTTACTTGTGAGTATGTGTTTAACACAACCCTTAATTGTTGCATTAAAGACACTAAGAGCCAGACTTTGATCTCACACCTCTGTAAATCTCGAGTGAAGTCAATGTCCATTAATTACAGGTGCACAGTGCGTAACATGACCAGGTGACCCTTTGACTTTGATAACTGCTCTTTATACATAATATTGTACCTAGTTTAAATAGTGCTGTCTCCCCAGTGACTATCTATGCAAGTCACATGCCCATTGCAAGCCATTGCTTTCAGCTAAGTCATATTAACAAATTTCTATCATTTGTAAAAAGCCAGTTTATTTTTACAAACAATGGAGTCCTCTTGTATTCTTATTACCCAGGATGCAGTTCATGAAACATGGCGGTAGTGGTCAGACTGGTGAGACTCTGCAGCGAGAAGAGAATGTGACTAACAGGAAAACAAAGCAGCACCTAAACACAGGAACCACGAGAGGACTCAGACCACAAGGAATGCTGAATTTCAAGAGAAAAAACCTTGCCCAAGTGTGGAAAAAGTGGATGCAAAAATTGGCTCTGTATAAAGAGCAGACAAGTATTAAATACCCATTAGTGAATCAATAAAATAACTTGTATTCTTTTGGCATAAGGCTGAGTTACTTGTGAGTATGTGTTTAACACAACCCTTAATTGTTGCATTAAAGACACTAAGAGCCAGACTTTGATCTCACACCTCTGTAAATCTCGAGTGAAGTCAATGTCCATTAATTACAGGTGCACAGTGCGTAACATGACCAGGTGACCCTTTGACTTTGATAACTGCTCTTTATACATAATATTGTACCTAGTTTAAATAGTGCTGTCTCCCCAGTGACTATCTATGCAAGTCACATGCCCATTGCAAGCCATTGCTTTCAGCTAAGTCATATTAACAAATTTCTATCATTTGTAAAAAGCCAGTTTATTTTTACAAACAATGGAGTCCTCTTGTATTCTTATTACCCAGGATGCAGTTCATGAAACATGGCGGTAGTGGTCAGACTGGTGAGACTCTGCAGCGAGAAGAGAATGTGACTAACAGGAAAACAAAGCAGCACCTAAACACAGGAACCACGAGAGGACTCAGACCACAAGGAATGCTGAATTTCAAGAGAAAAAACCTTGCCCAAGTGTGGAAAAAGTGGATGCAAAAATTGGCTCTGTATAAAGAGCAGACCATAGGGAACAAAGATGAGAAAATGAAGGTAAAGCTGTTTTAGTATATTGGGGCAGGGGCCGGGGCGGGGGGCACAAGAAGTGAATGAACACTGTTGCCAGGAATAATGCTTGGAACACTGGAACAGCTGATAAAGGGTTTTGATGTGTACTGTGACCCCAGATAGAATGAGACTGTAGAGACATATTGTTTGGGCTTTTTTATTTACTCAAAACCAAGAAGCAGCTGAGGGAATAGATACTCACAATACAGAACTGAGCAGTGACATACACAGGTAACTTGGGAGACATTAAAAATTCCCTAATTACAGAAAGGATTGTTTGTGGAACATGTGATTCCAGCTTATGGGAGCCGTTGAGAGATCTAACCACAGAGAAATGTCTCCAAATAACAAGCGTGGCCAAACTGTCCAGGGAAAGGATCAAAATAATAAGAGTCTTTAGTGCAGAAGCAGCATACAGGCTCAAGATAACGGGACCAAGGAAGCAGGACAGAGATAGACTGACTGAAAATGCAGACATCATGGTCCAGTGCATGTTGTGTAAAGAATCACGAAAGGCAGATGGAAAAATGCCGGTGCAAGGGGGATCGCTTTTTTATCAATGTCACAGCTATCCCAGGAAGAACAAAGCAGCCACACATGAAGTGGCTGAGGAGGAGAAGGAGATTGGCCGTGTGACTTCAGCAGATCTAAAGCCTCTCACCATAGAAGGTTTCAGAGTAGCAGCCATGTTAGTCTGTATTCGCAAAAAGAAAAGGAGTACTTGTGGCACCTTAGAGACTAACAAATTTATTAGAGCATAAGCTTTCGTGAGCTACAGCTCACTTCATCAGATGCATTTGGTAGAAAAAACAGAGGAGAGATTTATATACACACACAGAGAACATGAAACAATGGGTTTATCATACACACTGTAAGGAGAGTGATCACTTAAGATAAGCCATCACCAGCAGCGGGGGGGGAAAGGAGGAAAACCTTTCATGGTGACAAGCAAGGTAGACTAATTCCAGCAGTTAACAAGAATATCAGAGGAACAGTGCGGGGTGGGGTGGGGGGGAGAAATACCATGGGGAAATAGTTTTACTTTGTGTAATGACTCATCCATTCCCAGTCTCTATTCAAGCCTAAGTTGATTGTATCCAGTTTGCAAATTAATTCCAATTCAGCAGTCTCTCGTTGGAGTCTGGTTTTGAAGCTTTTTTGTTGAAGGATAGCCACTCTTAGGTCTGTAATCGAGTGACCAGAGAGATTGAAGTGTTCTCCAACTGGTTTTTGAATGTTATAATTCTTGACATCTGATTTGTGTCCATTCATTCTTTTGCGTAGAGACTGTCCAGTTTGGCCAATGTACATGGCAGAGGTGCATTGCTGGCACATGATGGCGTATATCACATTGGTAGATGCGCAGGTGAACGAGCCTCTGATAGTGTGGCTGATGTGATTAGGCCCTATGATGGTATCCCCTGAATAGATATGTGGACAGAGTTGGCAACGGGCTTTGTTGCAAGGATAGGTTCCCGGGTTAGTGGTTCTGTTGTGTGGTGTGTGGTTGCTGGTGAGTATTTGCTTCATATTGGGGGTCGGTCTGTAAGCAAGGACTGGCCTGTCTCCCAAGATCTTCGTCCTTCAGGATAGGTTGTAGATCCACACAAGAGATCCACTTCCTGGACACTACGGTGCTAATAAGCGATGGTCACATAAACACCACCCTATATCGGAAACCTACTGACCGCTATTCCTACCTACATGCCTCTAGCTTTCATCCAGATCATACCACTCGATCCATTGTCTACAGCCAAGCGCTACGATATAACCGCATTTGCTCCAACCCCTCAGACAGAGACAAACACCTACAAGATCTCTATCATGCATTCCTACAACTACAATACCCACCTGCTGAAGTGAAGAAACAGATTGACAGAGCCAGAAGAGTACCCAGAAGTCACCTACTACAGGACAGGCCCAACAAAGAAAATAACAGAACGCCACTAGCCATCACCTTCAGCCCCCAACTAAAACCTCTCCAACGCATCATCAAGGATCTACAACCTATCCTGAAGGACGACCCATCACTCTCACAGATCTTGGGAGACAGGCCAGTCCTTGCTTACAGACAGCCCCCCAATCTGAAGCAAATACTCACCAGCAACCACACACCACACAACAGAACCACTAACCCGGGAACCTATCCTTGCAACAAAGCCCGTTGCCAACTCTGTCCACATATCTATTCAGGGGATACCATCATAGGGCCTAATCACATCAGCCACACTATCAGAGGCTCGTTCACCTTCGCATCTACCAATGTGATATATGCCATCATGTGCCAGCAATGCCCCTCTGCCATGTACATTGGCCAAACTGGACAGTCTCTACGTAAAAGAATGAATGGACACAAATCAGACGTCAAGAATTATAACATTCAAAAACCAGTGGGAGAACACTTCAATCTCTCTGGTCACTCGATCACAGACCTAAGAGTGGCTATACTTCAACAAAAAACCTTCAAAAACAGACTCCAAGGAGAGACTGCTGAATTGGAATTAATTTGCAAACTGGATACAATTAACTTAGGCTTGAATAGAGACTGGGAATGGATGAGTCATTACACAAAGTAAACCTATTTCCCCATGTTATTTCTCCCCCCCACCCCACACTGTTCCTCAGATATTCTTGTTAACTGCTGGAATTAGTCTACCTTGCTTGTCACCATGAAAGGTTTTCCTCCTTTCCCCCCCCCCCCCCCGTTGTTGGTGATGGCTTATCTTAAGTGATCACTCTCCTTACAGTGTGTATGATAAACCCATTGTTTCATGTTCTCTGTGTGTATATATAAATCTCTCCTCTGTTTTTTCCACCAAATGCATCCGATGAAGTGAGCTGTAGCTCACAAAAGCTTATGCTCTAATAAATTTGTTAGTCTCTAAGGTGCCACAAGTACTGCTTTTCTTTTCACCATAGAAGGCTGACAGCTATTCTATCGTCATATTTGCACCTGTGCCATTCCAATGGGCAGTCCAATTCCAGCCAGATCATGAAGCCATCTGCACTGCAATCCCAGCAACACTGCTAAGCAGCAAAATGCAGAATGTGCATTGATCCTAAACCACTCAATGGAGCACTGAACATAAGTCACTGCTCCAAAGTGTTCCCTGTCTGGATGTCATAAAGGGGTTCTGGCATATGGAGCTAGAGGAGCCATCCAACCACCTCATACCCTTTGCCAGACCTTTTGGCAGGTACCATTAGGTATGAGTGCCTGTGGGCATTAGCCTGGCCCCAGAAGTGTCCCAGTTAGGGTGTCCATACATTCTATTTTGGCTAGGGATAGGCCCCTTTCTCAGCTCTGTCTCAGCCATCTCTACTTTTTCACCAAAACTGGGCATTTGTCCCAGCTGCAAGGCAGAGCGGAAAGAGGCGGCTGCTTCCCCTGGGGTCAGGTGAAGGCAGGGAGTAGTGGAGAAATTTGCTGCTGGCAGGCAGTGCTGCCTTCAGTGCTGACCCCCTGGGCAATACAGAGCTTGGTGGGTCAGCCCCCGATGTGGGTGATTTGGGTGCTCAGCCCCAGCCCTAGGCATAGTGGAGCTCCGGGGTCAGCCCCAGCTACAGGTGACACAGGGCTTGGGCACTCAGCCCCAGCCCCATCAGCCCCAGCCCCTATGCAGGGTGGGTGGCTCGGGTGAGCCCCGGATCATCCTGTTTTTACGTTAAGAAATATGGTCACCCTAGTTCCAGTGTAAACCAAACGATGCACTAGAGACACTCTCGTGCACCAAGATTGGAACTCATGACATTCTTATTGTAGGAGGAAGAGGAAATCCAGGATCATGACACCAAACAAACTCTGACGACTCCTAAACAAGTGCCAGAAGCAGAATACTAGGCTTAATGCAGACAGACTGAAGCTGAGGGAACTGAAGTCCCTTATATCAGACATCAGTTGACTTCTGAGGGACTCTGACCTGACCCAGAATTGACCCAGCAATTTACAGGGATGACCAACTATCTTTCCAGACACTGCACTCATCTGCCAGAGGCTGTGAATCCTTGAGACAGTTAACAAGCAATGATGCAGCAGGGGAATGGTCAGAGATCCAGGAATAGGCATTTGGAAGAGTAAAGAAAATCATAAGGGCAGCACCAGTCCTGAAGCACTACAACCCTGCAGAGTAGCTGGGACTACTGTGTGATGCCTCAGCAGAAGACCTAGAACAGCACTCATGCAATGCCAGCAACCCACAGCATTTACTAGCAGAGCCCTGACAGACACAGAAAGAGGATATGCTCAGATAGAAAAAGAACTATTGGCTGTGCTATTGGGAAGGGAACTATTCCATCAGTTCAACCTTTGGATGTAAAGTGTATGTGCCGTCTGATCACAGGTCATTACCAAACATCATGAAGAAGACACTGCTGAATGAAGCCCAATGATTGCAATGCACCTTATTGAGACTCCAGCACTACGATGTAAGGATAAGGTATCATCCCGGAAAGTCACGACTGGTGGCAGGTACACTGAGCAGGGCACACCTTCCACAGCACAACACAGGTGGCTCTGTGGAACAGGAGGTAGAGTCCATCAACATGCTACAATATCGTTGCATCTCTGATGGAGGCGCTCAGCAATCCAGCAAACAACCAAATGAATGGGGTGCTACAGGTGGTGAAATGGTTCATACGCCAGGACTGGCCAGATTGCCAGGAGCAAGTGTCACAGCTCAGAGGGGAGACAAAACTCTCTACCACCAGCTAAGGGATGAGCTGTCTGTGCAAGGTGGGATTTTGTTTAAAGGGGATGCACAGAAATCCAACAGAGTTCAGAGCTGACATCATTAAATGGATACATGCATCACACCTGGGGACAGAGGCATGCCGGAGACAGCCCAGGAACCCTGTTTACTGCCAGGCAGCCCAGTTGCCAGCATACACAGAACAGTGCAAGATGTGCAAAGGGTGTAGTAATCAACAACATGAGACTGCAGCCTCATGAAACCCCAACCCAAGCCTGGGGAAAGACTAAAGCAGACCTGTTCACACTTAATGACCAGAACTGCATGGACACAGTAGATCACTGTGGATTGTCCAATTTCTGGGAGGTGGATTGTCTGGAGAACACTGAGGCAAGAACTGTGATCAGGAAACTGAAGGCACACTTAGCAAGCTATGGCACACCGGACACACTGTGCTCAGACACTGCAGCAAAAGTCAAAAGATTCAGAATCAAAAAGGAATTAGAGTGCAAGACATCTTCCCCAGTTACCCACAAAGCAATAGGAAGACTGAGTCCAATGTCAAGACAGCCAAGACACTGATGACAAAGGCAAAACAGACAGCAAGAGATCCATACCTGTCAATATAGGACCATCGCAATACACTCTTCCAGGGACTAGACAGCAGTCCAACACAGGGACTGATGGTCTGGAGAACCAAGAGACTCTGCTTCCCATGAGGGATGGTCTGCTGCAACCTACTGGAAGAATGATTGACAGGACACAGAAGCAGGTAACAGAATGCCAAACTAGGCAGGGTGTGCACTACAATAAAGGAGTCAAAGAACTGAGGACACCCTGCACAGCTAAGGTCTGAGCCCAAACATCAAGTAGCCACACCAAGTAATGGCAAAATGCAACAACAATGCAAGCAGAAGTTGGACACAGGTCTTAAGAAGCAGCTACAGACTCAGGACAGCAGGGGAGACAAAATGGAAAACATCTGCGGAGTAGCAGCAAACAGTTAAACCTGGACAGACACAGTGAAGGCCAGGAGGACGTCAGCCATCAGCTGGCCTGATGTAGGGAAGACAGAAGAAACAAGGTATATAAGCAACACAGAGGGCTGGCAGGATGCCACCCAACAGAATGAAGGCAGCAACAGGGTAAAATCAAGTCCCCCGCCACCAGGAATGGCACAAAGAAGTGGAAGACTGGTTCAAAGATCAGAACTTAAGAACTATGAGGCCTAATTGGCCACAATAGGCTGATGGCAAAGGCCATGTCTCTATGCTGGGCCATGTACAAATAATCTCTGGCCCCAGCAAGTCAGCAAATGCTGGCATGAGACACAACAACAATTGTTAAAAAGGAAAGATATGGCAACCTTCCATAGAAAGTGGAGGGAGGAGCACAAGTGGCAGAAGGGAAGAGTTGGTGGAGGCACCAGGAAGTCAGCTATCATGCACATAGCATGAATGTTAGCTGCAGTTGCAGCAGCTCTGTAAATCATTCTCTTAGTACAGTTTTAGAGCCATGGAGTTCTCTTATATTGTTACCCAGCACACAATTCATTTAAACTGTATGTTTTCCCCACTTTTCTAAAAACCCAATTCACTTCGTTTTGAACAGTTATGTTAATATCAATAGAACTTTCAGAACATAAAGCTCAAAAACAGTTTATGTAGCTAGCTGCTAGCAGCTCATTAAATAGCTAATTAAAAGTGTAGGGACCCCAGTGTTTAGAGATCTCAGAACTAGTTTGAACTAGCTTTACATCTCAAACAAGGTAGACATTTTTAACGGTAATGAAACTCCAGATTCCCAATCTTCTGAGTCAAGAACATAAACTCAGAACGAACTAGTCCCATCGCTCATAGTCTTTACATCAAGATCTTTCCAATAGATCTGCTCGAGCTCAACCAGAAGTTATGCTCCTGACATGGAAATTACAGGTGAGGTTCTTTGGCCTGTATTATGCAGGAGGTCAGACTAGATGATCATAGTGGTCCCTTTGGCCTTAAAATCTATTAATCAATTTGCAATTAGTGCCCATTCCCTTTTAAAAGCCAACGCTCACCACTCCCCAACAAAACAAACTTATTCTAGACCCAGGGGAGCAGGAAGTAATGTAAAACCTCCTTCATGTTCCTGGGGCAGCAAGTGGCTATTCTAGACCTTCATTACATTTTTTGTTCATTACAAACAACAGCTAAGAGGTAGTTAAGAAAAGCTTATATCCTACCATCACTTTTTGTGTGAATGTAAGCACTACTTTCTTCTCCAGGAAATGCAGTCTATGCTAGTTCTGGTTGTGCTAAGTCTGATATTGGTGATTCAGGGATAGCAGTCTTCTCCCAAAGTTACCATCCAGCAAATACTCCAGTGTTAGAGGCTTTACACAGCTGAAGGCAGCATACGAACAATTTGTAATCATTTAGGGCAAAAGCCCAGCTCCATTGGAATCAGTGGGAATAGTGTCTATGGCAATTAGAACTAGGGTTGGTTGAAAATTTTCTGTCAAAACTGTTTTTTCATGGAAAATTGGATTTTTGACGAAAGGAAATTTTCCATGGATCGTGTCTGCCTTCCAAACAAATCTTCTGGTTTTGAGATGACACCTTTCCAGTTTTTCAACAAAACATAAAACTTTTTCATTGGGGGAACCAAGCGTGCAGTTATATATGTATAAGAGTGCTTACACCTGTTTAAATTATGCCAATTCATGCATTTACAATAAGAGTGTTGTGCCAGTTTGACTATCCTGTAAAATTAAACCCGTAAATCTTTTAAGGGAATGCAAGCCCTGGGTCTCTTAAGTCACCTTTGTAAATGGATCTTAGACTCTTAAGTTATTTAGGCACTTCGAACCTCGAAACTTCGAAACCATTAGCTCTTGTTAAAGAAGCTCATGCTTCTCGACCCAGAGAACCCAGGTTCAATGCCACAGGGGACCTAGTTTGTCATTACACAATCAGAGGGATTTTTTTAAAGTCGTGGTTAAAGTGCTTCATCTATATCAATAGATGTTAAAATCCATTTATAAAATGCATTGGGATGCAAGACCCTCAGCTGGTGATGAGCCCTTAGGGCCTCGCAGGATTAGCTCTACAATAAATGTAAGACATCAACGTATGAACATACAATTTATCAACTTTTACTTTGATGGAAATATTGAAAAATACTCTAAACTGATCCCCCACAGACCTATTATTATAAGAAAACAAATTAGAAAAAGAAGCCACAATGCTAATGTCTTCCTATGGGAGAAAAGGGTGAGAACTTGAATCTTGCTGACTGGAAAATTTAAGAATTTGAAAATAAAATAATTTAAACATTTTAAAAGTAGGTTAGAATCATAGCCACTCTGTGCCAAAAAGAAAGAGAAACAGCTGCCAGGATACAGCTTCTTGAGTGGCACCAGGTGGCAGCAGCATTCCCACTATAAGGTAGGAAGTTGAGATGCATGTTCCATACATAATATTTGACTAGCCAGTTTATGCCTTAAGGTTGCATGGTACGTGGATTGACCGAAATGAAACAGGTCTGACTCAGCTTTCATTGCACAAGGGCAACCTCAATGAGCGGCTGTTGTCTTATGAGCCAACAGAGGTTTAAAATGCAAGTTGAAGCCACTTTTGGCATTTGCATTCATAGGAAATACATCATGGTCTCACTATAAGCCCAATGTTTGCTCAGTCAAGACTTGAGTGAGAATCAGAACTCCATTTAGATAGGCTGGACCTGGCTGGTAAAAGAGGAAATAATATACAGGGAGAAAATAAGGCTAAAAGTAATAGCCAAGTAGCTATTTGTGGGGATGCTGAGACAGTGTGGGAAATGTACCAGCTTTGGGAGATCAAAGGGCCTAAGCCAAAGTCCACTGAAGTCAGTGGGAGCTATCATGGGCCTGGAACTAGGTCCAACCTGGAAAGAGAAAGTCAAAACTAAATATCAAGTGTCTTCCAGGAACCTTCCTTCAGACAAAGGATTTACAATTAGACCTGATAGGTTTTTATTTTTTCACACTATACCTTCTATCTACAGGCTGTAAAGTGTGTTCTTCCTGCACCTGGAGTTGCACACGCACCCTACACACACAGGAACACCTTTCTTAAAAGGAGCATCTTCTCAAGTACTGCAAAGGAGGTTTTAAGTTTGGACTTGGAACATGATTATATGCACATTTAAGCAAATTAGGCAAACTGGGTTACTGTTACTCTGCCATGTTTTTCCAGGGTAATATACTGATTTATTTGCTGGATCATTTCTGCTACAAGCTCTTCTTTTGGAGTCCAGTCCATGCTTCCCAGTTGCTCTAAAAGTCAAGAGTAGTGAATGCTTTATGAGGTTCGGTGCTGCTTCCAGTTATCAGTGGGAGTTTTCTCACTGACGTCAATGGGAGACCGAGAAGCCCAAAAATAGAAACAAAAATTGGTGTTTTACTCTCCTCCCTTCTTCTGAGTCTCACAGTTAAGCTGTGGCTCACACACATTTAGAAAAAAATCATTTCGAAAGCGAGGATGAGGCAGTTATCCCACTCTGAATGTTATCTTATGATCTCAGCAGTTCCCATGCTGGGAACCATTTGAATTTTCCTGCTGCTTGGTGGTTTGATTGTTGGCAGATTTTACTCAAATGGACAAATGGTATGGATCTTAGCTAGGAGAAACTTGTTGGTTACTATCTCTGAAATGCAGCTCCATTGATAATGCATATCAAAATCATGGCATAGTTATGTTACACTAAGAAGGGCGGCTTTACAGTTCTGATATTTATAATCTGTATCCCACACCTTCAACTTCTACTGCTCTCATATATATTTATGGAAACTTTCACAGCAAAAATTTAGAGTTACTTAAGTCAAAGAAGAAAGGATCTATTTTTGATATTTGTTTTCACCTATAAATAAAAGAAAAATTGTCAAGGTGAGAGAGGCAATTTTTTTCTCCCACTAGTCATCTTGCTTTTAAAAGATGAGGTATCAGTCCTCAATATCTCTGTGATTTAGCAATTCATTTACACAGTTTTACTGCTTTGGACATAACACAGCTGAGTTCCTAGCTTGATGAAATATTGTTATCCACATAATTCATTTTGTGCTCTTCAACGAGGTATTCAGATTTGTGGCTGTTTCCATTTGAGGTTAAAATTGGATTGAAAATTCATGTGTAAGCTGCACAGATGAGGCAAGTCTGAGTATCAGGAAAGTGTCAATTAAATTCACCTTCTAGTCTATGGCATAAAAATCTGCTCTGAAAGCCTTGAAACATGCTCCCATTATCATATCAATTGAAGGCAGCAGAAATAACTCAAGTCGGAAGTGAATATAAGCTTATTTCAAGATCTTTATAATAAACGTCTAGTCTGTTTTATTAAGAGTAAGAATGCTCATTGTTGTATATAGTAATGGGCTACATAGTAGAGATTCAATGTTTTTCCTTTGATAATATGCACTTGTTAATGATGTTATTGATTACACTTAAATTAGCAGTTCACTGATTATCTCATCCTTCATCTTTTTAATTCTGTTATAAAATGTAGCAAAGGCCACATAAGCAATGTATTAATTCAGAAGTGGTTATAAACTTGTAAGAAACAACCACAGATGTTCTCTTTTGGGGATCACATCTTAGCCTCTCCCTAGGGAGGACTTGTAGGAAAAGGGCTCCAATTTACACAAACTACATTTTTTAAAAATGTTTTTAATTGGAATAGTTTGGTGTATTTTCACTGAAGTAAATATAAAGAACATGCCTCAATGAACAAGCAGGTAGCCCTTCATTAGCAATGAATGATCTCAGTAGGTTTACAGTTTGAGTCCATTTGGAACACCGCCTGAAAGTGTTTATGCTTCTCTTAACTCCTTTAGTATGCAAAATTTAGCTAGATATTTCTTTCTTGTAAGAATTCTGGTACTGCCTTCTTGTCCTCATACTTGCTGGAATGTGAAGTGCAAACGTGTGACAATAAAAATAATTCATAAAAAGTTAAAGAGAATCTATCAAATTAAAAGACAATTATTTTTTTAAATAATCCTTCATGTGTTACCAATAACCCCCTAAAAGGGATTATATCTGAAAGAATTTTAAATATCTAATTTACTTTGCACCTTTTGTGCAATTTGTTTCCTTTTTTTAAAAAAATCGTCCAGCTTGGTCAATAAAAATAGATTAGTCACTTTCACTTTGTGTTTAGTCAGTTTCAGTGTCTTGGTCTTGTGCACTAACACCATGCTGCCCTGTCCAACTTGAGAAGCCAGGCGGCAATTCTGCAATCTGATCCTTGCAGCTTCCTGTGACTCTGTTGAAAGATCAGGACCCCTGGAGGGAAATCCCTTAAATACAAAGCTTAAACAATCTGTCTGCACTGATTTCAGCCGGGTTCGTCTGTATCCGCAAAAAGAACAGGAGTACTTGTGGCACCTTAGTGACTAACAAATTTATGAGAGCATAAGCTTTCATGGGCTACCGCCCACTTCATCAGATGCATAGAATGGAACATATATATATACATACTTACAGATAAGTTGGAAGTTACCATCCAAACTGTGAGAGGCTAATTAGTTAAGATGAGCTATTATCAGCAGGAGAAAAAACCTTTTGTAGTGATAATCAAGATGGCCCATTTAGACAGTTGACAAGAAGGTGTGAGGATAGTTAACTTAAGGAAATAGATTCAATATGTATAATGACCCAGCCACTCCCAGTCTCTATTCAAAACCCAAGTTAATGGTATCTAGTTTGCATATTAATTCAAGCTCAGCAGTTTCTCACTGGAATCTGTTTTTGAAGCTTTTCTGTTGCAAAATTGCCACCCTTAAATCTTTTAGTGAGTGGCCAGAGAGGTTGAAGTGTTCTCCTACCGGTTTTCGAATGTTATGATTCCTGATGTCAGATTTGTGTCCATTTATTCTTTTGCATAGAGACTGTCCAGTTTGGCCAATGTACATGGCAGAGGGGCATTGCTGGCACATGATGGAATATATCACATTGGCAGATGTGCAGGTCAACGAGTCCCTGATGGTGTGGCTAATGGGATTAGGTCCTATGATGGTGTTACTTGAATAAATATGTGGACAGAGTTGGCATTGGGCTTTGTTGCAAGAATATGTTCCTGGGTTAGTGTTTTTGTTGTGTGGTGTGTGGTTGCTGGTGAGTATTTGCTTCAGGTTGGGGGGCATTCTATAAGCGAGGACTGGTCTGTCTCCCAAGATCTGTGAGAGTGATGGGTCGTCCTTTAGGATAGGTTGTAGATCCTTGATGATGCGTTGGAGAGGTTTTAGTTGGGGGCTGAAGGTGATGGCTAGTGGCATTCTGTTATTTTCTTTGTTGGACCTGTCCTGTAGTAGGTGACTTCTGGGTACTCTTCTGGCTCTGTCAATCTGTTTTTTCACTTCAGCAGGTGGATATTGTAGTTGTAAGAATGCTTGATAGAGATCTTGTAGGTGTTTGTCTCTGTCTGAGGGATTGGAGCAAATGTGGTTGTATCTTAGCGCTTGGCTGTAGACAATGGATGATGTGGTGTGTCCTGGATGGAAGCTGGAGGCATGTAGGTAGGAATAGCGGTCAGTAGGTTTCCGGTGTAGGGTGGTGTTTATGTGACCATCGCTTATTAGCACAGTAGTGTCCAGGAAATGGACCACTTGAGTGGATTGGTCTAGGCTTAGGTTGATGGTGGCATGGAAATTGTTGAAATCATGGTGGAATTCTTCAAGGGCTTCTTTTCTATGGGTCCAGATGATGAAGATGTCATCAATGTAGCACAAGTAGAGTAGGGGCATTAGGGGACGAGAGCTGAGGAAGCATTGTTGTAAGTCAGCCATAAAAATGTTGGCATACTGTGGGGCCATGCGGGTACCCAAGGCAGTGCTGCTGACTTGAAGGTATATATTGTCCCCAAATGTGAAATAGTTGTGGGTGAGGACAAAGCCACAAACGTCAGACACCAGGTTTGCCGTGATATTATCGGGGATACTGTTCCTGATGGCTTGTAGACCATCTTTGTGTGGAATGTTGGTGTAGAGGCTTCTACATCCATAGTGGCCAGGAAGGTGTTTTCTGGAAGATCACCGATGGATTGTAGTTTCCTCAGGAAGTCAGTGGTGTCTCGAAGATAGCTGGGAGTGCTGGTAGCGTAGGGCCTGAGGAGAGAGTCCACATAGCCAGACAATCCTGCTGTCAGGGTGCCAATGCCTGAGATGATGGGGCATCCAGGATTCCCAGGTTTATGGATCTTGGGAAGCAGATAGAATACCCCTGGTCAGGGTGCTAGGCATGTGTCTGCACAGATCTGTTTGTGTGCTTTTTCAGGGAGTTTCTTGAGCAGATGGTGTAGTTTCTTTTGGTAACTCTCAGTGGGATCAGAGGATAATGGCCTGTAGAATGTGGAGTTAGAGAGTTGCCTAGCAGCTTCTTGTTTATATTCTAACTTATTCATGATGACAACAGCACTTCCTTTGTCAACCTTTTTGATTATGATGTCAGAGTTGTTCCTGAGGCTGTTATGGCGTTGTCTTCAGCACGGCTGAGGTTATGGGGCAAGTGATGCTGCTTTTCCAAAATTTCAGACCGTGCACATCGATGGAAGCACTCTATGTAGAAGTCTAGTCTGTTGTTTCGACCTTCAGGAGGAGTCCACGCAGAATCCTTCTTTTTGTAGTGTTGGTAGGAAGGATTCTGTGGGTTAGTATGTTATTCAGAGGTGTGTTGGAAATATTCTTTGAGTCGGAGATGTCGAGAGTTGGATTCTAGGTCACCACAGAACTGTATTATGTTCGTGCATTGAAATTTTCAAGGATGGGAGGGGAGAATTATAACAATGCTTCTGTGGTTATTACCTTTCCAAATCCCTTTTTACAATACTAAATTTTGTGTAAACCTATGTAGAGTACCTCGTTAAGTGAATATTTCTTAATTTTTCTGTTCAGATAGCCCCCAGGGCTATTGCCCTTTTCTACTGTCAGTTTGGAAGCTGTTTTTCTTTTGTGAACTGATTCACTCCACTCTAGTCTTAATGAAACTCCTAAGGAAAGGAAAACTACACAAAGACCTGACCCATTTGTTGCTATTTGGAAAAAACTGCCCAGCAATAAGAAAGAGTTTCTTTTACTAATGCCTGGCTAAAGTAGCAGCATGAAGAAAGTGAGCCTGTATACAAAGAATTAGAAATAGTGAAAGTTCAGGAACCCAGTGGGGAAACTGATCTAGGTTTTGCCCTTATCAAGAGCTTTAAAGTCTCTATATATTGCCCTTACAAAAATCCATCTGGCAACAATATGCTTCTAAGCAAAAGTCAGGTGAGGGAAAGAGATTTATACGTTCAGTTAATTGAGTCTCTATTCAATTTAATTAATTCAAGACCCAGTTGTGCATCTCTTATACAGGTTGGGGAGCCCATTGAATTTAATGAGACTACTCTCATGAGTAAGTGATCAAGTGAGTAGGGGTTAGAGACTCAGACCCCAATTAATTGAGATCTTGTCTAGCAGAAGAATCTCTCTGCTGCTGTGTGCACAGAAGAGCCAGATCAGGTGAAGCTCGGGGAAGGAGCAGCTCCCTGTCAAGTTCCCCCTTGCCCAGTCCCGCAGCCTCCTCACTGCTGGTTACAGGTCTATGCTTTTGTAGGATCCCAGGCTGAGGGACTGGCATTCGGCTGTGTATTTAGTAGCCATTGGATCCATACCACAGGCTGAGTTAAGGGCAATAATCATGCTGAGAATTGTGCCCACCCTGCTGAACTGGAGTCTACATGTCTGAGATTTCAAAACTTGAATTAAACCAATGGACAGACACCCCTTCAAAGGCAGGAGATGATCAGGTGCAAGGGAAGTGGACCTATATATTTTTTATATATTATCAATTCCTGTGAAAGATTGTTTATAGTGAAAGGAGGAGGAAAGGGTGAGGGAGCTTAGGATATACATGTACTGTCAATATGAATCTGTACCAGGAAGCCAGGCAAGAGGGAGGCAGGAAGGGTCTAGGAGCAGCCATACAATGAGACAGAGCAGCTTTACAGGGTGATTCTGTTTTCTTCTGTGAAATCAAGTGCTATGTTCAGTGTTAGTAAAGAGCAACTCTGTGATTCATTCCCATTTACAGGTGACTGGGGTGGCATGGAAGAATAGCTTCTAAGGAAGCCAGGCTATCTCGCCTGAAGAAATGTGTGAAGGCACTGGCCCTTCCCTTTATGAGCATCCTATGATTGAAGGGACTAGAGGACCAAGTCATAACAGGGGAAGAAAAACCCTCCCTCCGCCTTGATGAAACCATTAGGTGGACACTCCACAAGCTGAAAGTAATTGTCTCCTACTCCCATTGTGGGGCTTTTCCTGCTCAGGTGACCACCTTGCTCTAACAATACAGAAGGCAACAAAGGGGAAACTTTCTTTGTATGGGGAATCTTGGTCTAGGCTGGGTGGGATTGACTACATAGGAAGGTGGGGGTTCCAGTCAATGATGATATAGTGGATAATCATAGATCTTAAGCAGAATCATGTAGGGTCCCTCATTAAAAGCTTGGGCTAAATCCAGTGGATCAGGCCGTAAAAGTGGGTGGAAGATCGGGGCACTCACATCACACAAGGCAGGTGTGAATCACAAGCTGCGTTGGGAGTGGAATGTTCTGCCCAAATGGACTGATCGGCCCTCTATAAAGGTCACCAGAATGCATTTGTACGGGAGACATTGGTGAACATTGCTGGCTGCTTGTATCTCCCACTGCTGGGTAAATAAACCTGCAGGAATTTTTCCCCCTTCCCAGAATAGCTTGAGTGGCAGACTGAGGAGATGGAAGGAAATTTACCAGCAATAAAGAATGGCTAAGAACAGTTAAAGAGAAAGAACAACACTGCGGTCCCTAGACTGCTGTTTAAAATGCAGGCTCAGTGGCTGCTAGATCTTCCCACGATGAGACATAGACAGGTCAAAGAGGCAGCAAGAGAAGCAGAGCTGCACTGAGGTGGGGGCAAAGGATGAGGGAGTTTTACACCTTTCACCTCCAAGAGAAAGCAGAGATGCACTAGCCAGTGTTTCACAGGTACAATATTATTCCAGCTGCTTCGCTCCCTTTTCAAAACCAGTAAGTCCTGCACCATTGCATGTACACAGCATGCAAAATGCTTGGAAATCACCATGTAAAGAAGATAACATATTTTCCCTGTTGATCCCAAGTTTGCCTTCATGTCCATTGCTCTATTGCACACAGAAAATCTAAGGGGGGAGGAGCAGGATGGAAAACAAAATTGCCTGTTTATCCCAGAAAACAGAATTTGTTTTCTGATTTTCTCTGCCTCAGCAGAGATACGGTGACGACAGAGTACCTTTTCTCCTCCTCCACACACTTCCGTGCCGGAACAGCTGCTTTGCCAAGAGCCAGATCCTGAAGTTCTTACTACAAGCCAAACTGCTATTGAAGTCCTTGGGAGTTTTGCCAGCATTAAGACCAATGGATCAAGTCGTTTCCATATACTGTAGCAGCAATTGGCATTTTTTTCCACAAGTGGCACAGTATTAGCATGAAAACACATGATGGTGCAGGCCCCTTGGTTTGACTGAGGTGTGGATAGAACAACCCAGGAAAGGAGTACAAAGCGATCGGTATGCTTCCTTGATCCTGGGCCAAATGAGTGTTGAACTAGACCTGAGTGTAACCTACAGCAGCAGTTGGGGTGCCATAGGTATTCTGGGTGCCAATGGCAAGATAGAATAACAGAACTTAGAACACTCCCAAACGGGCACCGGTTCCCCAGTGACACCCCCCCCCCCCCGATAGCGAAAAGCCTAGAATACCATCTGCAACTGACAGGCTTCATCAGACAGGCACAAAAATGAATTATTATTTTATATGTTTGCTCTAATAAAACTGGTAGGAGGGGCCACCAGTGCACACAGAGAGGGGCTGAGTGGAGGAAGGGGTCAGCAGTTACTAACTGCTAAGAGGCTGGAGGAGTCATTCGCATGGCAGACGTCAGGGCTGCAACGGAAGGTCCCTGTTTGCCACAGCGCTGGCAACGCTCATGATTTTGTCACGTGTCTCATGATAATTATGGTTTTCCTTAAAGTCCCAGCTCCTGGAGTCATGTGGAGATGTGATGATTTCGGCCTTCATTCTGAAAGAAAAAGTAAGTTTCTAGCCTTCATGGCTATGGAGAAAGCTTCAAAATGTGACCCCAGTGCACCCTAAAGGCAAATAAAAAGGACATCAAATCAATTAATTTTACATCATCTGATTATTTTAAAGCCAATCTTGTGATTTTTGACCATTTGGGGTTGGCAATACTGTTGTTAGTAAGGTCACAGAGAGAAGACCCAGAAGACTCAGGCTCACATAAGGCTGAAAGAACAGCCACAGTTCTGATGTTAATCTGAACTGAGCCTTTTGAGGTTCACCCAGTGCTAACCTGGAGTTAGAGCCATTTTCACTGAAGATAAGTAATCTTGACAGGCAGCATCAGACAGTCATTTCCAGCAGCATCAATCTGAAAGCAGCACCTGCTACTTCACAGGGCCCTCTCCAACTTGCCTCTGGCCCTGTTTTAACCAAGGAAATGGACTCTCCCTACTGTTGCCCAGCTATACATTTCTGACTCTTAATAAAGAAAAGGTGGAAAAAACCCAGATTCTCATAACACAACCCATGTGCCACCTAACCACCACGCTACATTCCCTCTCAATCTCTCTCAGAGTGAGGGGAAGGTGCAGTGGTGTTCGGGATGCTAAACTGGCAGGAGGCAAGGGTTTTCATTGACCATTTATCTCTCCACTCATGCCTTTGCTATGCAAATCTTGTCTCTCACTCATACATACATTATTTATTATTATATGTATTGTGCCTAGAAGCTCCAGTCATGGATCAGCATCCCATTGTAGTAGGACAGGGGTTCTCAAACTGGGGGTTGGGACGCCTCAAGGAGTCGCGAGATTATTACATGGGGGGTTGTGAGCTGTCAGCTTCCACCCCAAACCCCGCTTTGCCACCAGCATATATAATGGTGTTAGATATATAAAAAAGTGTTTTTAATTTATAAGGGGGGTCACGCACAGAGGCTTGCTGTGTGAAAGGGGTCACCGGTACAAAAGTTTGAGAACCACTGTACTAGGAGCTGTATCAACACACAACAAGATGGCAACTACCCCAAAGAACTTTCACTTTAAATAAACACACAAAGCCTTTTAATAAAACCAGCAACATCAAATAAAAAAGATTCCGCAGCTTTTACTTTTCATCTGAAACAATCCAGACAGCTTTATGGCTCAGTTATGGGAGAAAATCCTTTTCAGCACAAAGCCATAAGGCAAATAGAACAGAAATGCCTGTTTTGGCTTAATGCAGATCTGTTCTAGGTGGGTAATGAGACGGTGAACCAGAATACCCAGACACAACTGCAGGATTTTTCAAATCATTGTTACTGGAGTGTTAAGTGAGACGCTACTTAGAATTTGTTCATAGCAAGCCTGATTTTGCTCTCACATCCACTGGTGGGACTCAGGAATAACCCTATTGAAGTCAATGGAGTTGCAGCAGTTTGAAAGACAGGAGAATCCAGCCCTTACTTAGTCCATTGCTCCTGTACCTTATTACACAAAGAGTTCTACCTCTCTCCCGCAGACTGAGTAAGAGGGCCAAGTGACTTCCTTATAGCGTACTGCCTCTTCAGGGTTGATTTGAAAGCAGGAAAGGTAGCTAGTATTAGTATAATGTCCCCACACCCAGAGACATAACAGGATTTGTTTACATTTCCCCACCGAAATGGGATAATAAATAATGTGCCTTATTTCAGCTGTAGTGCTCAGCCATCTGGTCACTTTGCTGTCTATGGACATTATTTTGTTTCTATCAAGACTTGTTGAACTGGTTCTGACATATTTAACAGGTATTTGTCACCGTGCTTCAAATGTTCTTCTAATTTCTTCCAAAGGCAAATCTGGTCCCTGGGGACAAACCGAGTAACCAGCAAGTGTGCAGAGAAACAAGCTAAGGGCATCGTGTGGTCAGAATATGCCTTGCAATCCCCATTAGGCCGTCACTCAGCCACTATTGCACTCAGATCCATGGTCATGATTAAGCTCCATGGTCACAGACACAGTGGCTCCATTCCCCCGCCCCCAAATCCCTCTCTATTGGCCTGTAGCATAGGCTGCCATGGAGTTGAACTCCAAGTTGTGTGAAAGGTGAAGCCATTCAGGGATGCCACATTGAAGCTACTGCAATCAAGATCTCCCACAGACTACTTGATCTATAGAATGTTATTCCTAAAGTAAATCAGATGCAAGCTAACATATGAGTGGGGAAAATAACCCCAAACCCAGATTTCAATTCAATATGAAGATGGAATCTGGATATCAATATTTCTGAAGAAGATTTTGGAGGCAGTGTGAAGTTTGCTATTTGATGTGGCAATGAAAGAGGCACATGCCTTGGTGTCAGCAGCCGAAACCAGCATCCCATCGTGGTACAGGCAGATAGTTGTATCTCTACACACAGCAGTTGGAATTTTGGTTCACTTCTGAGCACCACCGAATCAGAAAGGCATTCCCAAACAGGAGGGAGATCAGAGAAGTGCAGCTAATGCAGTTAGAGGGGTTGATGGATTGATGTAGGAGGAGAGGTAAAGAGTTAGTCATGTACAGCTGGGTTAAGCAACTAACAAGATGGCAATTTAATCTACAAATATTTAAAGTTCGTACACGCCAAGGATGAAGCGGAATTATTTAGGTGCCTGCAACTCAGAGCAAAGAGATGAAACAGAGAGAGAAAAAATTAATGAATTGCAGGAAGTCTTCCTGATCTTGAGATAGATTACAATGAGCCCTGAGTAAGGGGCAATGCATGGCACCTCAGGAGCAGACTGGAGAACACACTGCGGCTTTGGGAGTCCATAGTTTCACTTCTGTGCCCCCTTTGCCCAGGGGGAAGTATAATGTACATATATCTTTTCCTGGAGCTGCTTACTCCTGTTCACTGCCATATGCCCAGCTACTCTAGCCAGAGAGGAAATGGGGAGGAGCCAGGGCTGCACCCACTCAAAACCACTCATCGTCCCCTTCTCATCCTCTACTTACTTTTAACAGGGTGCATCAGGCCATTAGCCCCTACCCTCCCGACCACAAGGAAGTCGGAGTCTGAACAGAGGAGTAACAGGGACTTGCACGTAGGAGTTGTGATAAGTTGAGTGAAGTGAACGTCACATAGAGCCTGTGAGCTGTATGCATCCCTTACAACTCCTGGGGAAGTAAGGGTTTATTTCATACCCTAGCAGTAACCCAGATAATACAAAATCAAATACATTCAGGTAAAACCGGCATTTCTGCATCACTGTTGACAGTTTCACCTTCCCAGACCCTACCATTTCATTGCTCCTAACATCTACGAGTCCGGGAATATCTGGGGAGCCTTAGGGCAGAACTGTCAAGTCCCCACAGCATCTTCCTCTCCCTAGATTGATGCAGAGAAAGAGGCAGCTGGCTCCCTCTTACCAAGTCAGTCACTTCCTGGAATGGCTGGCATTGGCACAAACTGGCCCAGCTGCTACTGGGTTTAGAAGGCCCGACCAGATGCAGCAATAGGAAGCCAAAGAAACAATTTCTCTTTCTTGTGTGTGTTTGTGTGTGCGATTTCTCACTTTAGCCCCTGACTGTAGAAAGATGAGACAGCCGTAAAGAGAGACACATATTTTTGCAATTGTCCTTTGAATATTATCTTGCTCCTGAATAAGTAATGTATGCTGTAGTTAACGTTTTATTGTAATTTTGCCTTACAAAAAAGTTCAAACTCCTCCCCCCAAAAAACCCAACAACACCCACATAGGGCAATAAGCAGCAGCCTGTTTTCTGTTGCATGAAGGAATCTCATAGGAAGACAGCAACACATATTTAAAAGGGTTAACAATAAGCTGCTCATTTATGTATTTCAAACAGCTTGTGCCAGGCACAATTCTAACACAGTGAGGAATCAGTGACATGCTACCTACCGATAGCACTACGTGGCTTTAACACTGCAGTATGCACCTAGCGAATGGTACAGAATATTGAAGGAAAGAGAGTCCTTCCCACACTCTCTCTAGGAGATCATTCTGTACTCTGAGGAATGAAGATCCATCTCTCCTGTCAGAGTCTTATCTTTCAGCCTCACATGTTAAGCAAAAATTTCCCAGTGCATCAGAATTATAGAGACATAGGGCCCGCTCCAGTGCTCATTGAAGTCAATGCAAAGACTCTCATTGATTTCAACGAGCTTTGGATCAGGCCCTTTGGCACAGCAGTTGGGCCTTTGGTCTGCAGGGAACAGACCTTAAAACAAAACAAAAAACCCAAACCAGAAACTTTAATATTATTCAACATAATCTACTCACCACTGAGGAAAAATATCTCCTGGAGGACAGATTTTAAAGTTCCAGCACTGTAGATACAAATTAACATAGTTCCCATCCACCATGAACTTGTGTAGCTTTCACTAGCTATCAGCATTATGGCTACCACATACGAAATGCAGGAGCAGCAGTTTTAAAAGGAAGAAAGGTTTACTGTATGTGTTCTAAAAGGGGGGAGCTATTAAAAGCTGTGTTTCAGTCATGATTTGCCTACACCTATTTTGCTCTATTTATAATTTCTTCTGCTTTCCTATTTACAGCACTTAACCTGATATTTTCTTATGCCAGTAAAAGCACAGCCCATATAAATACAACGGTTGCCTTTTTGCATGACAGTAAGAATTGAGCCAGGGAACTCTAAGCTAAAAGCATGAATGGTTACAGCTTAAGCTACATCCCCTGTAGATGAGGCACAGAGTGGACAAATATACTGAGATCAGTGGGTTGCACTAACACTCAGAGAAACACTTGCCTATTAACCTAAACTTGAGCTGGGAAAAAGTCACACAAATGTTTTCCAATGAGAATTGAGGGCCTGATTTTTTTTTAAACTTAGGGTGTTGTCTACACTGCAATTAAAACCCCGCAGCTGGCCAGTGCTAGGGCTAAGGGGCAGTTTAATTGCAGCGTAGACCTTCAGGTTCAGGCTGCAGCCTGAGCTCTGGGACCCTCATGCCTGGCAGGGTGAAGCCTGAATGTCTACACTGCAATTAAACAGCCCCTTTGTCTGAGCCCCAGGAACGCCAGTCAGGTGCAGGCCAGCTGCGGGTGTCGAACTGCAGTGCAGACATACCCTGAGAGTCCAGTTTTTCAGGGGCAATTTTGTGGTTCAGCCAGAATTTAGCACTTGCAATTAACTGCAGATTCAAATGATGATCATATACACATCTAAAGAACTGACTGAACCCACAAGTCAGGCGGACCAACATGTAAGTACCATTTACAGGCAAAGAATTGCTCTGGCAAAACTGGAAGCCAGGATAATGCTTTTAGCCCCCTGATCCCTCCATGAACTCCGGAAGAGAAACTTGAAACTAGTACCAAATCCCACTGAAGTCAACGGTGTTCAGCACAGGTGCAGGAGTCCACCCACATGGTTTGCTTTGCAGGATCAGAATTTGGCTTGTAGTTTTAAATACTGGTGCCAAACTTCCTACCTGAACCTTCCAATCCAGAAGTTAGAAATACCCATACAAAAGTCAGTGCGATTTGGGTTGGAGCTAGTATTTTTGTTACTTCAAGTGGGACAGATTGCAAAAGTGACCTTCAACTTGTCATTGGAATTTGCTTCTTGCTGAACAAAGTGCCATATGTAAAATTTACACTTGAATTAATCAGTGACAACAGCAGCGACAGTGTTAATGACCTACAAACAAAAAACGCAAATTTGAAAAGAGGGTGGGGGATGGGGACTCAAGCAACTGTGGAGTGAGGTTAGCATCTTGAAATGGTGGATGACACACTGAGTTGGAGTTTGACAGTAAACATTTGTAAAAGAGGAGTCGATAATAGTAAATGTAGCTGTACACATAGCATAGAATGAAAGCAAAATAACATTACAGTGAAACTGACAATATTAAATAGAAAGCCCTGGCTGAAAGATAAAATATCTGGTGTGATAAAAAGGAGTTGGAATATATTAAGAGTGTGAGCAAGAATAAGGACAGCAGAGAGCAGTAGCAAAAGTACAATGGCTTGGGGAAGGCGAGAAAGTCACAATACCCAGCCCATGTTACAGGGCATGAGGAAAAAAAGATGGCAAAGCAAGCAGGGCAGGACTTCTTAGATCCAAAGGGTTCATTTGAACTTGCAAAAAATGGCCAGAGCCCCAGTTCTTCTTCCATGTAAATCACTGGCAAAATTCCCACAGACTTCAAGGAAAGCAGGTTCAAGGCCATAATATAGGTCGTCTCTTCACTAGGAAAAAGGTGTATTTTTAACCTGTGTTACAGTGCCAGTGTAGTGTTAACCGCTATTAGCTGGTTGAGGTAAGCAAGTAAATCACAGTGGGAGTCCTAAAAACTACAGTTGCCTTGTAACTCAGGTGAGTTAACATGGGTTAAAAATACACCTGTTTTCCTAGTGAGGACGCAGCCACATGTTGAGGAGGCCCCCTACATCAGCAAAGATTTTCTTTGCTTTGGAAGCTGCATCATTAAGTCACAGAACTTGCAGTTTGCCAGCAGGATGCCACAGACAGAACTGCTCCCATAAGATTACCTGAGTGAATAAAGACTGCAGAGCTGAGCCATCGTAATGGACAATATTTATATCCTAGACTCCATTTTAGATTATGCAGGATGAGAGGCAAAGCAAATCTTTAGCACTAAGTGACAACCCAGATTCAGACTACAAACCCGACCTATCGTGAAAGAATAGCTGGGAGGTATTTTCCTGGGTGGCATATAGATCATGTAATGGGCCTTCAATAGCACCCAGCTGGGGGTGTGGCCAGGACAGGCAAAGGCATGGTGGTGGAAAATGCTCTGCACACTGGTTTTTCTGGGCTGACAGAGCTGCTTTAACTTATGCCAGGAATCTAAAATTTTGGAGGCAAAGGTAGCTTACATTTAAAGTCATCTTCCCAACATCCCCTAATCCCACACTGTGCCTCTGAGAGGAGCAGCTTAGAATCAGGGCCAGTCCTTCGAACTGCTTGTCAGTCAACCTGTGACCTGAAAGGTAATCCAAATTCTTTCATCCATGATAATAAAGTCTGTAATGTGAACAATTGTGGGTGATACACAAGCCAGAGCAGAATGCATCTCACTTTTCCATATCTAGGATGCTGCTGCAAAACTAGCAGGAGTAAACAAAATTTTAAAAAAGTAAAAATATTCTTCTTGTGAAAGAATTTAGCTCTAGAGTTGGCTGGAAAATTTTCAACTGAAGATTTTTTTCCATCAGAAAACACTGATTCATCAAAAGCAAAAAATGTTTTCTAGAAATGTGTTGCTTGTTGAAATTTTGTTTTGAAATAAAAATTGAAAAAAAACCAACAGCATTTTGATAAGGGCAAAACATGCCGTTTTGACCTTTTAGAGAATAACATTTCAATATTCCCTTTTGAAATGGCTTCGTGATTTTTTATTTTAAAAAATTGAGGCATTGAAATCAGAACAAATTATTTCATTTTTTATCAAAAGAAAATGTTTCAATTGACCTGAAAAAAAATTCAGAATTTCATTTTCTGGAAATTGTCAAGATTTTTTTGGTTTTATTCTGTTTCAGAATGGAAAAAAAATTAGAAATAACAGAACAGGGATCGGCAACCTTTGGCATGCAGGCCACCCGGGTAAGTCCCCTAGCAGGCCAGGACGGTTTGTTTACCTGCCACGTTTGCAGGTTCGGCCGATTGCGGCTCCCACTGGCCGTGGTTCACCGCTCCAGGCCAATGGGGGCTGCGGGAAGTGGCGTGGTGCCAAGGGATGTGCTGGCCACCTGCAGATGCAGCAGGTAAACAAACTGGCCCAGCCCGCCCGGGGGCTTACCCCAGGTGGGCCATGTGCTAAAGGTTGACGATTCCTGTAATAGAATTTCCCACTATATAGACAATCTAGTTCTCCCCCAACTCTACTCAGGGTACAACTCAGAATGTAATTATATATACTGAAAGCAGATCTATAGAATAAGCTGGTGACATGTTTATATGGTTAGTTTCTCTGATCCATCATGCACTTTAAGGCCCTGATCCAGCAAGCATGTGTGTAACATTAAGCATTTGAAGAGACCTAGCAAAGACAACAGGACTATTAAAGCACTCACAGGCGCTGACTTTCCAAAGTGCAGGGGGGTGCTTGACCCCAACTCTACCCCAGGCCCTGCTCCCACTCTACTCCTTCCCCCAAGGCCCCACCCTGCCCTACCTCTTCCTGACCCTGGTCCACCCCACCCCACCTCTTCTCATGCAGCTCTGCCCCCTTCCCCGAGTGTGCCACATCTTTGCTCCTCCTCCGTCCCCCACAGCCTGCTGAATGCCAGGAAACAGCTGATCGTGGCAGATGAGAGGCGTGAGGAGGGAGGGGAGGCGTTGATCCACACGGACAGCCGGCGGGCGGGAGGCACTCGTCCACAGGGCCCACTGGTGGGTGGGAGGCGCTGGGGGGGGAGGCATTGGGGGGAGCTGATAGAGGAGCTGCTGGTGGGTGCTCAGCACCCACCATTTTTTCCCCTTTGGTGCTCCAGCCTCAGAGCACCGACAGCATCGGCACCTATGAACACACTTCAAAGTTATATACATGCTCAAATGGCTTACTTGACTGGGGTCTAAATTTGGTTCACCTCAAATAATCAACGTCATGCATTTCAGACAGTTTTCAGTGGCAGCTACAAATTCTACCTTGAAAGAAATCCTGCTGGAAAATTACCAATTAAATTACTAATGGAACAGGTCATATGCCTTGATGCACTATGGATAAAACAGAATGGCAAGGTCATGATCCACCGAACATTTCATAGCACCGTAAAATGGCCAAGTGAGTTATGCTAGATTCAGGAGGGTGGATGTTGCTGGGGCTGATCAGTCAGGCCTATTTCACTAAACCACATGGCTATGTGACTCAGGGCTTGTCTACACTGGCGAGTTTTGGTGCGGTAAAGCAGTTTTTTGCACTCAAACTGCAGCTGTGTACGCACTGCCAAGCCACTTTGTGTGCAGAAACTCCTCAGTTGCGTCACTGCAAAAGAACCCCCTCGACGAGAGTCGTAAGGCTATTTGCACAGAGGCTCCAGCGCTCTATTGCCAGTGTAGACACTTGATTGCTTTCTGTGCTGTAATTGGCCTCCGGAGCTGTCCCATAATGCCTCAAGTGACTGCTCTGCAGAGAGAGGTTGCTGTGCAGAGAGCCCAGGGAGGGAGGTGGGGGCTGATGTCAGGGTTTCCCCCTCCCCCTGCCTCAAGACTGGTTGCTTCCCGACGCTGTCTGAACTTACAAGACAGCATGCTGACACTTTCTGTCCCCCAAAATACACTGTCTCTCTCCCCTGCTCCACCCACACACCCACACACACTTTTCCCCTGCCCCACTTTTCCCCTGCCCCACAGTTGAAAAGCAGCTGGCAATGTAGAAGGATGCCCATGGAACAATGGGCTTGGGAAACCTGCATCATGTGAGGCTGTGCCTGTCCCATGAGGCATTGCAAACCCTTCCCAAAGCATCCTGCGGCCAGTTGCACCGTGGGATAGCTACCACAGTGCACTGCTGTCTTTGCCCTTGCAAGAGCTGCTAATGTGGATGCGCTCCAGCATCACAAGGAGCACAGTGTGGACACACAACAGCGGTTTCATTCCAGCGATTTACTAAAAGTGGTATAACTTGTGGCACAGAAACTTGCCAGTGTAGACATCCCCTTAGAAATTTGTGTTCAACAGCATCGAATTAATTTAATGCCTAAAGTACACCATTCAGACTGTTATGCAAATGAGACTCAGCACAAGCTTTGCAACCCTGAAATTCACGTCTCATTTGCTTTTTCCTCATATTTGAAATGGCTCGTATCTGCTGCTCTCATTGGTAGTACCCCCAGAAAGAAAGTCCCAGCTGAGTGTTTATGAGATATTTTCTGATTCCTTGACATAACATCCAACAACCACATACTTGAATGTGAAGGATAAAAATAAATACTGACTAGCTAATCATGCAGTGAGCACTGGCTGTCCTGTGCCCTGAATGAGGCAGGGGGGTCCTTCAGAAAAAACAGTATGTGATTAGACTGTAGCGCAACGGGGATAAATTAAGGTTGCAGAGAGCATCTTATTTCTGGCATTTCCTAACTTCTGAGTGCTTGACTTTGCAACCCATGTTCTTTTCATGTCATTTTTGTGTGTAATTATAGGCACTTGGATGTCACTGTACATAGCCCTCTGCAGTGCAGTAGATGCAAGTGACAAAAACAGGCCACGCCCTGAGGAGCTTATAACCTAAAGGCACAATAAAATACCAGAACAAGCAAACACAGACATCTGTGACTGCATTAGATCTGGAACATGTCACGAAATCGCTGGATCTTTAGAAATTTTGGAAAAGGGGAAGTGGGCAAGGAACTTAGCTTACATTAAGTCTGAAGCTATTCCAGGTTTAGAGCATGTCATGAAAGATGGTAGAGAGTCCTGTGTGCAAGTGTGAAGACCACCTTATCCTGTAAGCTCTTTGCATAAGAAATTCCCATTGAACCCAGAGTTCCAGACAAGGGGACAGACTCCCTTAGGGAAAACAGGTGGGAACATTAATTTTCATTCATTGTCCATCCAGCTTAAAAGCATCCCCTTCACAGAGTTGCAGTGTACCATAGGCTGGTGATATTCAGCACTGAAGAGACTGAGGACCACATCCACCTGGAATGGAGTCTTAGAGGGTCACAAAATGGCAGCAATGGCAGCTTTATAACTGTGCTTCATTGTGTCTTGATATGACATTACAAGGGTCCTACTGTAATAGCAGGAAATGCCACCACTACTCGTGTGTTGCTTTCTCTCTCCTCCTTTTTCCCCACCTTGCATCCCACAAGGAGGAATCATGACTAAGGCTAAGATTTTATCATGGTTATTTTTAGTAAAAGGTCACAGACAAGTCACAGACAATAAACAAAAATTCATGGAGCCCCTGACCCGTCTGTGACTTTAATAAAAATAACCGGTGGGGGCAGAGCTAGGTAAGGGGGAGGAATGGAGTCCCAGGGGGAGGGACTGACAGGCTGAGCCCCCCGCCATGGGCAGGGGCTGCAGGGTCCTTCTGGTTCAAGCCTCAGTTGCAGTGCAGGGGCGCACAGTCCCACCTCCGCCTCCTGAAGCCCTAGAAGTCACAGAGGTCCGGTAAAATCACAGAATCCGTGACTGCCGTGACCTCCTTGACTAAATTGTAGCCTTAATCATGACAGCTCTAGTCAGTTAGCTCAGCACTCTGCACCTGCCTCTGACATCAGGCACCAAGGGGCACACTCTTGTGATAGGTGCTCTGTTCATGTTGCCTAAGAACAGGTACAATGTAATGATGGTCCAAGAGAGCCTTCAGCTCCACCTGAGTCAGATATCTGTAGTCTAGAGTCACATTCTGAGTATCACTGATCTAAACTCTTCCACTTTTAGGCTGGATAAAATGTAGGTTTCTTCCCAATAACAGAAGTCAAGATCAACACTGTACATAGTCCTCACTTCAAGGTATATAGTGCATATCACCATTTCTCAAAGGCTACAAAATATGTATTTTTAAAATATATATTCTCTAGCCTGTCTAGCAGTTTCTTTCCCTGTGTTTTATTACAAGCCTCTAAAAACCTCCGAACACTGATATGTTGTGCTCTTCAGATTAACTGTGTACTATAATGGTAGCTGAAATTTTATTACAAACCAGACTGCTATCCCAGCAACCTTCTGGTGGTATAAATCCTCTAACATCATTTTGAGGTGAGTTAATTGCAGGATTGAATTTAAAATGCCTACTTCATGTTTTTATATTCTCTGAGACAATAATTCCTTTAGACTGCACGCTGTCTTATCATTTAGTTAGGTTGGCAGATGGATGTATGACAGAGCCCCCATTTTCAGCAAACCTTTTGCCTTACAGTAGGAATAATTTAATACTTGAATATTTGTGTTAATTTGCACAGGCTGACCTGCAGCAATGGAAATATTCGATCACCCTGGCAGAAGCTGCTTATGTAAAGAATATTTTTGTAATGATTTAATGTATACTGGTAACGAAATCTATGCCAGAATTTTCCCCAAGAGTTGGGTTTTTTTAAATCAGTTACCTTCATCTTCCCAGCAAGAGTGATATTATGCAGATATATTACGAGGTGCTTTTTCAATAGCATTTGCACTCATTCCGAGCTTCTAGGAATAGGGAGGTGTTTTCTGTTTTTAATTCTCACTCTAATGTATGTTAAATTCTACAAGAAGAGAAGGAAGGTGGTAATACTCAGCACTTAACTAATGAATCTTCAAAGCCTCCAAGTGAGGCAGGGAAGTTAGTAGGGTTTTAAAGATGGGGAAATTAAAACTGAAAGTTTAAGTGATTTGGCCAAGGTCACACAAAGCGTCAGGATGTTAAGCAAGGTGAAAATATTGCGAAACAATGACTACTGCTGGGTGGAACAGATTGTAACAATATACTGCTTCCTCCCCACCCCCTGCAACAATAGGTACTCCATAGCATGCAAAGGTGTCTGGTGTCATTCTCTTCTCTTTTTAATGCCACTGAAACGCCTCCCAATTATTTTCCTCCTCCACCATTTCTGCTGCAATCTTATCTCTAGAAAAGCCATAGAAGTATTGTAGGTCACATTGTCAAACTGTGCTATGGTTCTGTAAAAGGCACTGAACTGTGTAATCCAGAGGGCTGGCTGAATAATTCTCCAAGACCCTTCTCGATTACTAGTTGGTGAAACTGGTACTTCCAGAAGAATCCTAGCAATATTGGCAAAATAACATTGGCAGAGGCAAAGTCAAAAGAAATTAAAAGTGGTACTTATTGCAAACACGAGAAGTTACTGGGATAAAAGAGAGAGCTGCTCTCTCTCTCAATCAGGATTAATTACCACAATTTCTTGGTTATACCTGTGAGAGCTCTAGTTATTAAGGGTTTCGCTCTTGGAAATTGTTAGTATTTAGCTTTTGTCAGTTTCCTGGCCTTTGTTTTCTTTAAAAAACAAAACAAAAACAAAACAAACAAACAAAAAACACAACCAGCATTTTTTTCAATACATGTCAAATTCAGCTTGTCCACCAAAAATGCTTCACTTCCCCCCATATTCAACAAATCCTTTTTGGTCAGAATGAATTCAGCAAAAGGGATTGTGAATAGATTTTTTCCCCTGTTTTTCTATTTCCCCTGCATCCCTGTCATATGAGCACTTTAAGAGTGCATGGAGGAGAAGCTAAAAGTTGGCAAGGGAAGCGTGGAGGACTGTGTCAGATTGATTTCACATGGAGAAGGTATAAGCAAACAAATGGGGATGAGAGATAAATCAAGGTTTTCTTAAAGGCTGTAAAAATGACAACGTGGCAATCGACCGATTCTGATTTAATAAGAACAGAATAGAGATGGGGAACACACCTGAAGGAGACTATAAATGGATAGTAAATATAGCAAAGACCACCAGACAAGACAGAATTATTTGGCCTCAAACAGTGTAATGGTGCTACCTCCTATCTGAATCCACAGCAATGACATATTGAGGATTCTCACTTTGATTAGAACAGATGATTTCTCTGGAAGGCTCCTGATTTGTACATATTTGTGCATGTATGTCAGGGAAGGAATATAAAATCATTGCAAAATATCCGATTGTCGTTACTTTCTCGTTGCCTCATGCAGAGCAATTTCAAGGCCACTAGATGTTGTGGCAAGAAAAATCCACAGACACCTATTGCTTTTAAAACAAGCCATGTCTCAGCCATGTGTACAGATTTTTCAGCTGCTCTGTTAGCTTTGAAAGCTTCATGTATCAAGATATTCTAGTTAAAATTCTATAATCTTTCATTAAGTGCTGGTTGTGTCATGCTAACAAGCAGTAGTGCTGGCTTCTTTACACCCTGGAAGCAGTTAATCTATGTGGTTTACAGAAATTTGTTTTGAAAACAAAAACGAACAAAACATTTACCTCTGTATTCAGGAGCAACCTATAATTTTAAGATTGCAAAGGGAATGGATCACTTTAGTATCATTAACGGATGGGTGTAGTATTTGTTACCACAGTGACTTGATTTTATACCCTTTTTCTTACCCAATTATAATCTGTCAAGAGTAAAGCAAATTATAGCACTATATCAACAAAGTAACCTTTTCATCTTTCCTGAACTTTAGTTAAATCACAACAGCCACCAAATTCTGAAGTAAGGATAACTGAGAAGTAATCTTTCTTGTGATAAACATCAGAAAGTAGGGAAAATGATGGGAAGGTACTTTTTTCTCCACATTGCAGCTTTAAGACTGCAGTCTGATTCTCTGCTGAAGCCTCAGTCTGCTAAATTAGGTAGAGGTTTGGAAAAGAGTGTTCTGATTGTTAATCATGAAATGTACTATAATCTTCTGTAAGGCAGTTCTAACCTTCTCAATCAGCAGCCTTTTCTTACTTAATTACATGATTTTAAGCACATCTAAGGAGGCGCTGTCAGATTTACATTGGAATTATTTTAAATGTTACCACTGTAGTCATGGTGATGATATATATAAATGGACAAAATGCCAGAGACCTGAGAAAATGTCAGATTTATGGTACACCCACAGCTGCTCTCTGACTGGGAGTTCGCTCAGCACTTCTCAATTGCTTTGAAACAGGAGATGGTTTCATTTGGTATATTAAAATAAGTGAAACAAAACAGTAAGAGTAATCCTATATAGCTAATCTTATTACTTAACACATGTATCTTCAATATTCTTTACATAGAGCACCTAATTAATCCTTACACTGATCTGTAAGATAGATAAGTATTACTACCTCTATATTTAGAGCTGGTTGAAAAATAAGCCTGGCAGAGGGAAGAAAATGACAAAACAAAAAGTGTTATGATATCGTGCTATGTTTTTCTCAACATATTTTCCTCACCCACCCTATCTAGCTTATCTGACTTTGCAACCCTTGCTCCTGTTGAGTAGTGCATACTGAGATATAATATCTCTGAACCCCATTACTACTTGCCCAAGTACATACTAAACATATGGGTTGCAGAATCAGGCTCCACATTTCTTGCCGTAAGAGGCTATTTAACCATGCATGGTAATGATGTGGTTTTATGAAACAGACCATCTGTTATTTAATTAGGCTTGTCTAATATAGAAGGTCTCTCCAAGCACTAGTACTAAAGCCTGACTTGTTAACACAAGGGCCTGGTCTACACAACAGAGGTAGGTTGACATGACGCACTTACCTAAATTGCCTCATGACTACCTAACTCTGTAAGCATCTACACTAAAATGTAGCTCCCACCAATGTAACTCGCCCACTATACCAACTTAATAACTCCATCTCCGCAAGAGGCATAGCACTTAAGTTGATGTAGTTAGGTTGACACAGTATCAATGTAGTCACTGTGTTGCTTACATTGACTATTGCTGTCTTTCAGAAATGGCCCCACACGGGCAGTTAAATTTGTCCAAGCACTCCTGGTGAGCACACACCCAGCCGACACAAGGAGCGTGGTGTGGACGTGTAAAACCGATTCAATTGCTGCGGTGGCTGTATGTCGACATAACTTAGGTCGACTCAATTTTGTACTGCAAACTTGCCTGAGGTCACATGGGAATAATTGAGAACAGAACTGAGTTCCTGACTGTTCAAAGAAGTATTTGTTAAATCCCCAGGGGAAGATCCAAGCTGATTTAAATGGTCATAGCTCCATTGGAGACAATTTACATCACCTCCACAAATTATCCAAGTGAGATAAGTAGTTGACTAAACACCAACCGTGTTTTGGCTGGTCCTGTACTGGGTTCTTGCATGTACCCAGAGTGATGTTGCACTTTATATGATTTTATGAAAATATGATATTGAGTATAAATATAATGTAACTGGAATATGCTTCATGCAAAAAGTCTTTTGTAAGGTATCATTACAAAGCTTATAATTTACTGAGTGTGGTCATCCTATTTGTATAAATGTATCACTCTTGTATCTGAAACTAGAAATATGAAATATAACTCTGAGGGATTATTGCAATGATGCAAAGTGTGGGCCAATAATGGTGGTTGGGAATCTTGATGGCTCCCATCAGCCAGGACAATTGACTGTGGATGGCTCTGTTTGCAGGCAGACCTTCCTGTGAGTCAGGCTGGGAGGAATGAAGGCTTGGAGTCTCACAGGAAATGTGACCATGTCATCTGGTACTGACATCCATCTTAAACCTGGTGCTTTTCCATTTAGAAAGGAGGGAGGGGGAACCCAGAAAGACAAAGGATTCCTGCATTGTGCCAACACCATATAAGGGGGACGAAGAGAACAAAGGGGAGGCCATCATGAGAAATCCCCTAGCTACCACCTCAGCTGAAACAAGGGCTATACCAGGGGAAAGGATTGTGTCCAGACTAGGAATGCGTTCAGTCTGTGAAAGAAACTTATTGAAACATCTCTGAGGGTGAGATTTTATCTGCATTCAGTTTTATTACTGTACTAGACTTAGACTTAAATCCTTCTTCTGTATTTAATAAAATCACTTTTTACTTATTAATTAACCCAGAGGATGTATTAATACCTGGGGGAGGGGGGACAGCTGTGCATATCTCTCTGTCAGTGTTATAGAGGGCAAACAATTTATGAGTTTACCCTGTATAAGCTTTATACAGGGTAAAACAGATTTATTTGGTGTTTGGACCCCATTGGGAGTTGGGCATCTGAGTGTTAAGGACAGGAACACTTCTTAAGTTGCTTTCAGTTAAGCCTGCAGCTTTGGGGCACGTGGTTTAGATTATGGGTCTGAGTTTCAATTAAGCCTACAACTGTTAGGGGATGTGGTTCCGACATGGGTCTGAGTTTGCAGCAGGCTAGTGGGTCTGGCTCAAACCAGGCAGGGCACTGGAGTACCAAGCTGGCAGGGAAACCAGGGGCAGAAGTGGTCTTGGCACATCAGTTGGCAGCCCCAAGGGGATTTTTGTGATCTAACCTGTCACACCCAGTGTCACCTGATATTTTTTTAACAAAGCCAGCAGTTAATTTGTGGGATGTATACGCATTTCATGTTTTGTGGATGTAGTTATAGTCACTGTATTATGGTAGCACCTGAAGGTGGTATTGGACCCCATTGTGCTAGGCACTATACACTATACAGTGTGGTTTCTTATTGCAGTTATGTGGATTATGTGCACATTATAAAGCACAGTACATTAATACGTAATTCAGATGAACCTCACATCTTTATTAATAGAGTACACAAAGGCTACTTTCATCATTATATGCATGCCTAGCGCACAGTCGTACTGGCATATTTCATGGTACATGCTGTTAGTAAGTTTTACATGCTATCTACAATGTGGTTCAGAATTAGACTTTGTCACCATTTGGTCGATCAGGTAGACAATAATTCTTATGCTGTTTCAAATAGGTTTTTGGGGGGTTTTCCCCCTATTTTTGCAATTGGTGTAATTGTAGAATGCCCCAAGGAAATACAAAACTGGAAGCAATCAAGTCTTGAATTCAAGGGGTAGCTAACTCATTTGTGCTTCTGGAATAAATTAAAGGATATGAATCAAGGACAGCTCTAAGAATTAGGTCAGTCCCAAGTCAACTGGGTGTTGAGGAGGGGGGAAGACCGAGAGATCCTATAAGCATCGTGGGAATGATTACACAAGGTAGAGCATTTATAGATAATAATGTCTGATCCATTTACCTTTATTACAACACAGAGGTAGTCCAGAATAGAAAGTACCTACCTGAGCTCAAGCTAGTGAGTGTGTAGTACAAAATGATGAACATAATATGTGGCATTCACATAATGGACCTTATGGGAGTAAGAATTAAAATTCTGTTTCCTGGTTCTGGCACAGTTCCCTTCATTTGTTGGTCCTGATGTCTCTTTTCTTCATCTTGCTGATTGCTGATAAGTATTTGCTTATTACAACCATCTTGTCAGTCACAAAGGCCATCAGTGCAAGTTAATAATGTACTATTCTGCTGGATCGATATCTTTACAGATTTCGCCTGTCCCACGTAGAGAAAAGTTATTAGAAAGATTAGATGGCTTGAGCTAAATTCATTCATTGTGTAACTCCAGCGGCTTCTGGGGGCTTACTCCAGGGAGAAATCTGGTCTCTTGTGCGTAGTCACTATGAGAAATAACCCAAGAACAGGATTATGGCAAAAATGAGAAAAGACGCTGGCTTTTTCTTTCAGAGCAAAATTAACACTGAAGCAGAAGCAGTCCTGTAACAATTAGAGGACACTACTACCCTGCAGGAAGTTTCATACAAAAACAACCCCTTGGCATGTTCTCTGTTACAATGAATTTTATATATGTAGGATTTCTGGCCACATTCTCACTTTTCTCCACCCAGGCACTAGCAAGGCTGTTATGACCAAAGGTGCTTGAGTTAAAAGCTCCCTGATTTATTTAGGAGGGGGCTGGCAGAAGTAGGGTGGCTTTGGTAACAGTTTAGGGTTTGGGCACTTATTTAGCATCTTGGGTCCTCAAATTCTGTATCTGCTCACTTTTCAGGGCATACCTGTTCTTCCAAACTTTTCTTGGGTGGGGCAGGTGAATGGATAAAGTTAAACTGAGGCCCTACAGGAGACTGTGCTGATGGCAGGGTGGTTAAAGGCAGCATGGGCTGATGAACAGGGTTCTGAAATGGGAGTCCAGAAATGCAAGTTCTATTGCAGGCTTGGCCACTGACTTGCTCTAAGACTTTGTGCAAGTCATTTTACCTTTCTTTGGCTCCATTTCCCATACAGCTGTTTGTCTCATCTATTATGGTCTGTATCTTATTAGTTTAGTGCTTAGAAAAATGGAGTCCATTCTCACCTAGGGTCTCTAGGTGCTACTACTACAAAATACATAAAATACCATCCAAGCTCCTCCTCCTACAGAGGTCCCCTCCTCCAGTGTAATTGCAGTTGGTCATCCACTATCTCAGATAAAAGGCATGAGAAGCTCTGGCGGAAGGGGTAGTATTTTTCTTTTAGCATGTCCATGCAGAATCTAGAAAGTTTAGCATCTTTTTCAGAGGTTTGATGCAAGACAAATAAGAATTAAAAGTTGAACAGGCAATGAGAAAGAACATTTGGGAAGAAACCATAGCATTCTCGTGTATTTAGAATGCCTTAGCTTTTGGGGTTCTGGGGGGCAGAATAGGAAGATGCCCCTTTTTTCAGCAAAAGCATTGGGCCAAATTCTTCAGTCCACTACACAGATGCAACCCCATTGATTCTTCAATGTAACTAAGAAAAGAATTTCTCTCAATGTATGTTGAAAAAATTCATCCCACCAATGACATGTTTAACTGTCACTGATAGCCTGCTTTACTTAAAGTATTTGCTTCACATAGGACAAAAAAGAAGACATGAAGCACTTATTCATGGCCACTCTATTGGGTGTCTATATAATACTCCATTATATGCACACACAAAAATAAGACGACACACTATATAATATATTATGTTGTAGTATACACATATAATATAGTGATGAGCACCAAAGAGATATCCAAGATAGAGTTTTAAATGGGAAATCAATCAATGTGGTCAGTTCAACCAATCCAGCCATGATTGGCAAGAGTTAGGAACTTATGACAAGGATTCTTAGAATTCTTATAATTCATGTAATGAATCATGCAAGAGAAAACCACACTGTCAGTGGTTCAGGTTAATAAAGATGGACTAGTTCTAAGAGCCAGCCATATTCTAAACACATTAGGGTAAATCTTCTATATAGAACTCAAGGATATAGCCACACATTCTCAATTCAGTACATACAGGATGTTAGCCACTCATCACTCATTAATGTCAAGTGACATTACTGTCAGCATGATACACAGATGCACCATAACGTTCAGCAAAAATGTCAAATTGGGATGGGGAAAGGATTTACCACATTTACTAGGCTGATCTAAGAAGGTGCCTTCTTAGATCAGCCTGGTAAATGTGGCAAATCCCCTTTTTTTAAATGTTGTGTGGCAGAATGAAGTCTGCAAAGATGAGAACTTTGTAGTCCTCATAAGAAAGTATAATAAGAAAAGTGAAGAAAAGTAACAGACATTACACTTAATCTGAGTACCAAGTTCATTTACCAATAGTTCCATAACAAATGCCCAACAGTGCTCTCTAGTGGTTCCCAGAGTTTAGTGATCTATCTCCCCAGCATTATCCTCTGATGCTAATGGATAGATTATCTATTATTGACATGACTGGATTAATTAAAGGAAGCTAGGCAGTGTTAAATGTCTCCAGAGGCTTTTCTTTTTCCTGTCTAAACATGCAATGCTCTCATTTAAGAAAGTCTTTGTTGCATTTTGTTTCCTGGTCTCTTTGCATACTTGTAGTAATAATAACAATAACCACCAACAGTATTGAACATGATAAGTGCTCATGGAAAGCCTTTGAAACTTCAGAGTATTGTACGTTTTCCGAAACTAGAGCAAATACCCTGGAAATAAGAGCAATACTGTCAGCAAAGCAAGCCTCATTGATCTAGGGTCTCAAAATCTCCCAGGAAGTGTCACAAATCCACTGAGTGCTACCATCTCCATTTAGATTTCTGATCTAGCAGATGCCTGCCTGAAATCACATGGAACTAACCAACTTCCTGTTGTCTAGACATTTAAAGAAACACTATTTAAATATTTCAGGTATTATTTACATTAAAAGCATCTGAAAGCCAGATGAAAATGATGTTTGTGTCCTCCCCCACCCCTCAATGTATGAAGAAAGAATGTTATTTTTTATTGTTTTTATCTTAGAATCAGGAATAACAAGTTTAATCTTCCCTGTTTTTGCTAGAGAACTTTTTGGAGGACCAGAGCACTCATGTGGGAACTTTTTCAGCTTTCAAATAAATGGGAAAGGATTGCTGAATCTTTCAGAGAGAGAGAGAGAGAGAGTTTGAGTTAACACCCATTTAACAAAATCAATAGTTTTAAACATTGTTCTCAGTTGCACAGAAATAAGTCCCTTTTGGGGTCATAATACCACTACATCTCCTATTCTTTAGCAGACAAAAGACCTGATATTTCGCATGTAAAAAAAGTATAAATTATCCATTAAAAAGTCAAATCCTTTTAAGCCACCCTTATACATCAAGAAGCAAAGAAGCACAAACCCAGTTATTTATCTTTTGCAAAGCATCTCTTATTTAAGATCAGTTTCCTCTCCAGATCCTTCAATTTCACATATTATTAGTCAAATTACTGTTTGTTCCTTGATAATTCTACCCATTCTAGATCCAGCCACATCCCTAACACTAAAACAGAAAACAAATGAATGTAGCAGTCAACCTTCATGGGGCATCACAGAATCTTCTACTATCTTCTCCAGCTAAACAAGGACAGTCTCATAAAGTTAAAACGCATCCACACTCCAGAAACCCACAGTGCAGAGTTCATGCTAGACTATCCTTAAAAGCTTTAAAATTAAATTGCATTAAAAAGCACGACTAAAAAGTCTATGAGCTTTATTTTAAATTAATTAACTGATTTGGTGTTTCTAATATGGGGAGGGTTATCAAGAGAACCCCAACCACAACCCCAAGAGACAGCAGGTAAAAGCCCTCATGTCTAAAGACGTTAACCTAAATGAGAAGTTCATTATCAGAAGAATTTAATGATTAAGGAAGGAAATTTACAATAGGCAAACTGGAAATACAAAAGGGAACTTGATCATGACTTGGCTTTCAATATGAAATGTTTTAAAAGAAACAAAACAAATTATGATGATGAACCATCAACAATCAATCAGCAAATTAGAAGCTTTTGTGTTGATCAAACTTTGTGTCAACAAGAAACACAGAATAAAAACGACAGGCTATTGGAAGAACTTTCCTCCTGCTAAATTATTGCCTCCAACCTACCTATATTCAACAGGCCACAATATCTTAATGTGGGATCAATATTCTATTACATTTTCCTAATTTAAGAAGTTATTATGCAGGATATAGTCTAAAAATCTTGTTACCGGTTTCACCTCATGGAAAGCCAATTAGGTATTGCACCTGCATAAAACTGAAAACAGTTATTGCCCATGCTGATGTATTTTAATAGCCAGCAGAAAGGACTGAAAGAAAGATATGCTTGTAATAAACTTAGGGCCAATCCAATGCCCTCTGAAGTAAATAGCCTTTCAATTGATTTTGATGGGCCCTGGACCAGGCCCTTAATTTCTGCAATCAAGTTGCCTAGAAACTAATTCTATTTAAAATGTCTAATTCATGCACTACTGTGTCATGTCATCACAGAATTAAGTAGTGACAGCTGATGCTACAATATGTAATTGCAGGTATGTGACATATATGTTACACAGTGTGTTAGAATACAATACATTTTCTATAAGTAGCCAAAACAAAGAGCAAGCACCACAGTATTGACTTAGGGAGGCATTCAAAAGCGAAATTCCCTGCTGGTGTTAACAGACAACTCCAGAGCTCATCAAGTCCCAAGTACACTTTTGTAACACCCCCAGGGCTCCTATACTTTGCAGTGCATCCTTGTATCCAGCAATCAGGCACCTCTCTTTCATGTTCTCCCAGCACTGATTCTGCAGCAGTTATTGTGCCAATTGCCCCTTCTATATTTGTCTCTCACCCATTGACATTTCATGTATCTCTGTGATGCTCCTCTGGCTCTCTACAATGCCTCCTAGTCTTTGATTCTCTTCCAGTTCGCTTATATTCTTCTGGCCCCTTTCCCAGCTTCTGTAATCCTTTGATGCTCCTTCAGCCATCTTCCATTCTTGGCCCTTTTAATTATTCTGCAGGTTTTTTCCTCTCTATTGCTACTCTGTCCTCTAGCCATCAAGGCAATGAAAAGTAAGGTAAAGTTAAATCTAAAGAGAGAACAAAGGTGGTTCCCAGGGGAAAACTCAGCTGGCTTTCAAATTCAAAAAACTTTCCAGGCATTTTAATTTTGCTTCCTATTGTCACTGGATCATAGTTGCACATGGAGCTTTCTCTTTTGAGTGGAGGACAAACTGCATTCATTGTGTTAGAGATGAACCCAAAACCCTATTTCTGAAGGTTGACGTTGGATCCAGAGCCATAGTATTTTGTTCAGCTCCGCCCCCCCCAACACTGGTCCATGTAGGTCCTTAGTAACTGAGCACCTTCCGGTAGCTCATTAGGCGCCATGACTAACATCTGTTGTATATCATATGTTCTCTTATCCTCTCCTCTGGGGGAGACATATGCACACAGCAAAGTGTTTTGTTTCGGCAGAGTTTTGTTTTGTTTTGGGAGTTCTCTCTTTTGCAGGCAGGTAGAAGGAGTACGCCTTGCACTTGAAGCGGAAGGTGTGGAGGCCCGTGATAATCCTTAGTTCCGGTAAGGTTGGCTTGACACTCTTGGACCGCCTCCTAAGAAAGCTCTGTCTCTGCAGAGACATATGGTAGGAAGTTCCATTGTGCCTGAGGAGTGAAGTGGCCAACCACAGTCCTCATCCCAGAATTTTAGGTGATCTTTTAGATATTCTGGGATCAGGCCATTGAACACCATGAAAATAAGGAATGAAGCCCAGATACACAAAAGGGTCTTAGGTGCTGCAACGCCTAACTTTTAGGTGCCTAGAAACATTTCTTTGGAATAACAATGGTGTCCACAGATCCTGAGCTAGATGCTTAGGCTGCCTATACAATACATGGGGAGAGACAGGCACCTGAGAATGGGGTCCCCAAAAGTCATCACACTAGGCAGGGAGCCACCTAAGCTAGGCAATGGGAGATGCTGACAAGTGGGATGTGTTGTAAATCCTGCCCTGCTCAATGAGCTAGATGCCTAAGTCTGGACTATAGGAAGGCACCTCTCTGTGCGTGCAGTCCAGAGCCAAGAATCCTGTCCTGGCGTCAGGTGGTTTAGGAGCTAATTCCACATAAAACAGCCAGGAGAGGAAGGGGACATCCTCTCTTATAACCTTTAGCCCAGTAGTTAGGGTACTCAGCTGGGATGTTCAGTTTTCCCCTCTGCCTGATGAGGAGAAGGGATCTGAACAGGGGTCTCCCACCTCTCAGGTGAGGGCTGTAAGCACCAGAGTATAGAGTCAGTCTCTCTGCCCAAATATTAGTTAGATATTTAGATATTAGATATTTAATACGAAGTGGACAGGCTTTAACAAGAGAGCCCCACCGCAAAATAATCCATACCTAAGAGGTGAGGGGACTCACTTGAAAGGTGAGGAACCACAGTTTTAATCCCTTCTCATCAGGCAGGAATTGAACTGGGGTCTCCCCACCCTAACCACTGGGCTCAAGGTTATAAAGGAGTCCTCCTTCTCCCTCTTCATGGCCATTTTGAGTGGAGTTAAGCATGCTCTGAGCATGTCTGCAAAATGGAGCAAGATAGGTGAGGGAACACCTATCTTCACCAGGTTTGAGGATCACATTGGGGCTTAGGAGAGACATAGGTGCCCAGATCCCTGACTGAGGCATTATGTGCATTCCCAGGGGCAGAAACTTAGGCATCTAGGGAATGTCTACAGCAAAAATTTAGGTGGCAAGTGAATTTAGGTACCTGTAGGGTTAGGTGGCAGCTGAGCAGGGGGTTGTGACTTGAGATAGTGCCTAAATCTGGGATTTAAGCACCTAAATCCCATTGTGGATCTGTCCCTGAGATCATGAACTTTGCTTGATAGTCTATGGGAAGCCAATGCAGTGAGCAGAGGACAGGTTTGATGTGATAGCAACACTGGCTACTGCAAGGAGTTAAATGTGTATTTAAGGGTCTGTTACAAAGTGTTCTGCATTTCAGACACATTTCAGAGTAGCAGCCGTGTTAGTCTGTATTCGCAAAAAGAAAAGGAGTACTTGGCACCTTAGAGACTAACAAATTTATTTGAGCATAAGCTTTCATGAGCTACAGCTCCCTTCATCCGATGAAAATGCATCCGATGAAGTGAGCTGTAGCTCACGAAAGCTTATGCTCAAATAAATTTGTTAGTCTCCAAGGTGCCACAAGTACTCCTTTTCTTATTTCAGACACAGTTCATCCTAATTGCCATGAGTCACCAATACATTGGCTGTGTGCAGATCTCTCACAGCATCACAGAATGTGGGCTATCGTGTTTGTTATGGAACAGAATAATTTTTTACTATAGAGATGCAGTTGGGTTTTTTAAAAAAAGATTGCAGTTAATTCAGGAATTCCTGAATATAAATGAGTCTACTTATCCATGAATAATGGGAGTAATTTGCAAATGCCATCATTCACTTCCCATCGTGGATCTTTGCCTGGCTATAAAATCTTACCAAATAACACCTCAACATCTTTGTGCTGAGAATGCCAATTTCTGAGCACCAAAGTGCTATTCATAATAATATTTTAGTAAGTAGTTGTAGGCATGATTGTACTTGGATTGTGATCTCTTTGGGGCAAGAACTATCTTTTTGTTCTGTGTGTACAGTTCCTAGCACAATGGGATCGTGGTCCATGACTGGGACTCCAAAGTGCTACTTCAAATAACACAGGGCGTCACCACAGTGGATAATCACAGATCTGGTCAAATTGTAAACTGCATTTAATTTGACCATCTTCATACCATTTTTTATTCGTTTACTGAAATTTTCATGTGAGCTTTTGCTGATATGAATGTTCAGGGAAAAGCTCATTTTTATGCACATGTATTTCCATGCAAATGCGTGTGTGACACAACTGTGCTAATCTACACTGGACGTAATTGTGCAGCCATCTTAGACACCGAGAAAGTTAATCAAATGATCGAGTCATTTCTGAGAAAATCTATATTAATAGGCACATGGTTACAATAACATAACAGTGTGTTAGTGCAACAAGAGAAAAAACTGGGTGTAAAGTTTGCTGTAAACAACCCGTAAATCTCATTCTTAGTGGTTTATTGATTTCTTTCTCCCTTCTTCAATCAAAATGGAATTCATTTAAAGCCTGTGATGCATATATGTAGCTGAATATAACACTCTGTTTTGAGGGAAAGAGGAAAGGAAGAGACTTGGCCTTTCTTAAAAATCCTTAGCCTGCTGATCTCTTCCTACTCCTCTATCCTAGCAGTGCTCAGATCACCTCAACTCCCCCTGTTATTCAGACCTTACTCTGGTTTACTAATTTTACAGTTATCCAATCAGGGAACAGAAAAAAACAGCATGCAATTTAGCTGGTGAATCACACAGATTATCCAATAGCAATTTCTCAATATCTACAGTGAACTGTTTGTGCCTGATCTAGAACCCACTGAAGTCAAGAGAAACAGAGATTTCAATGGGATCTGAGCGAGGCCCACAGCAAGCAATGCATAGGCTGTAACATTCATCCTACTGATGTGAACCTCAGACAGGTTAGCAGAAGTTGTCATTGATCTGCAGAACACAAAGAAGAGTTGAATTCAACTACCAAGTTGATGGCTACATAAAATTCTCCCAGCTCCTGCTCAGCCCAGCTCTCGTGAGAAGTCACAACACCATCTGTCACTGGGCTAAATTCTCAGCTGGTGTGTGCTGATGGCACTCCATTCGTTTCAATGCAGCTGTGCCAATTTATGCCAGTAAAGAATTTGGTTCATTATTTCCACTGCAAATAGTGAGCCCAGTTCCTCACACCTTACTTTTTTAGACTTCAGCCCCAGTGACATGTGACAAAAGAAACATGAAGAGTACTATGTTATCTTAGGGAGGACATGCTTAGGACTATGTTTTATAACTGCATACAATAAATGGGGAAATATATGCTCCTTAGACTGGGATTCACTAAAGCCAGTGCACTAGGCAGGGAGCTGCCTAATCTAGCCATGGGAGATGCCACCAAGGGGGGGGGGGTGCACTAAGCCCTACCTGTCACAGAGATAGGCACCTGAGTCCAAACTGCAGGAAGGCACCAGTTCAGAAGCTGGGAACCCTTTTTGGAGTTAGATGCCTGTGCCATTTTTGCAGGAAGCCTAGGGAGGAGGGGAAGGTGGGAAGGATGACGTCCCACATATCCCTTAGACTAGGGGTTAGGGTACTCACTCGGGATGTGAGAGACCCCCAGTTCAAGTTCCCCCTCCAATGTGGGAGATTTGAACAGGGATCTGCCACCTCTCAGGTGAGTTCTCTAACCACTGTGCCATTGCGTATTATGATGCGGGGATTTCCTAAGTCTTTCCTGTTAAAGCAGTTCCATTGCAGAGAGTGTCACTGGAGCAGGGGCACTGGACCTGGGTCTCCCAGGTCTTGGGTGAGTGCTCTGACCACTAGGCTGCAGAGTCAGTCACATGACTGCGCTCGCTCACTCTCTCTGGCCCAAATGACTCTTTAAGAGAGCACAATCTGGTCGGCTCAATCCGGTAGACTTGGTCAGAGGGCACCTATCAGATCAGACCCTGCCCAGGATTTAAGCGGGCAAACACCTATCTTCTCCAGGTTTGTGACAAGCTCAGGAGAGAGCTGTCCAGACACTTAGAAGGAGGCAGCAGTGCGCATGCTCAGAGGCAGAAATATAGATACCTGGGAAACTTTTACTGCAAAAACATATGTACTGAGTTTACGCTCCTACAGTGTTCAGCAGCCATTTTGTGCATCATGGTGGAGCCTAAAACTGGGACATAGGCACCTAAAACAGGGACTTATGCATTTAACTCTGTTTGTGATTCCAGGCCTTAAGTTCCTTGAGCATCATTTCCCCCATCTCTAAAATGGAGATACTTCTACTCCCATTCTCTCACCCATTGTCTGCCTTGTCTATGTAGCTTGTATTCCCTTTGGGGCACAGCCTGTCTTTTACGAAGTGTTTGTACATCATCTTGCACAATAATCTAGGTGTTACTGGAACACAAATATATCACAGCCACATAGATGGACAACACAAAGAGTAGCAGGAGTCCCGGAGACAAATCAGATCTTCCTTTTAGACTGTGCAAGTACAGTATTTGGTTGCATCATTCATTAAAAATGAAAAGCCCAAGGATCATTTTAAAACTACAGAAGGTACAAGTACAGGTGAATACCCAATCAATCTTCATAATTGCCCTGCTATTTAGAAGTTTGTAAATAAATGTGATAATCCTTCTTTCATGGTCTATTGATTGAGAGTAGCCAAAGCAGTTGTGATTTGGTTTGTAAATATCCCTAGCAGAAGTGACAGGGCTGCAGAAATAATGAGCATAACAGTGAAGCAAAGCAGGTAATTCTTCCCTTTAAGGATGATCAAAACTCTCCAGCTAAGTTATTTAAATGCTGACATATGAAAAGCTGATGTACTGGAGACTCGCACAGAAGCCAGCTGCTTTGGAGATTTTATGTACAAGCTTTATACAATCTGGCGCTAATCACCAAAGAACCAAAAGGACTGCAGACGCTATTGGACTTAGAAACATATACGCTGAAAATTGGCAGGCTATTCAGTGAGATGCACTTCCAGCTTCAAAGCAACTTACCGTATGTGGAATTTCATTACCAGCTGTAAGATTATGAAAGATATGATTAAAAATGTATTAAAAGATCCATGCTTGCTGAATAACCCTAAACAAACAGTTTCTATTCATAAAAGGGACTGAGCCCACATGCTCAAAAAAACAACAAAGGACTTTCTGAACCTTTCAGGCAGATAACATAGACCCAAAGCAAAGGGTCTTTTTGTTGCCAAAAGAGGATCCAACCAACCTCACTTCCAGCAAATATGCAAGGAGAGGACCTATAGCTGGGGTGTGAGTGTGCAGTTTACCTGTCAAGTGAACAGCCATTGTCTCAGTTTCCCTCTTCAGGAGACTTGCTAAGGTGAGTAGCGTCTTTTGGTTCTACTGCCACTGCAAGAAACCAAGGAAGGGGAAGGTTGCACACTCACACAATAGTTAAAGGAAACCACAAATCCAGTCCTTCAATAAACCAAGTCCTTTGCTGGCTAGCTCAATAGTCTTCTGCCCTTCTGGGATGCATAGACCTTCACTCCTCAGTACCGAATCTTTCCAACACTGCCTGGTTCCCCCTAACAAGGCAGCAGTGAGCAGAAGGCAGCCTTATCTACTCCTGCTGTCATATGAGCCTTCACAGTCATGTGATTTAGCAGGAAAATCAAGCCAAGGTTGGAGGTAGGCCTGAATACCGCTTAAAGGCCAGTTCACCCTGTACCAAGGTATAATTACGTGAATCCATAGGATGCTATAGATTAAAGTCATGCTTCTCCTACGCCACAGCCCCAATATTAAGGCTACATCTAGCTCCCTTGGCATTTTTCTTCTGTCTTCAATTGGGAACAGGACCTTAAGGTCTACTATTAACTCTGTGGTTATGGAGAAAGTCTACCAAGGAGATTGCAATTGCAGAAAGTGGCTGCAACCTCTTCACTAGAAGTTCTACAAAAGCCAACACAGTAAAAATAAACAAATAAATAAAAGAATGGTACTGACCAGGGAGGGGGCATGGCTTGGACAGGTGGGGAATACTCCAATTCTCAGGCATTGCAGTTGTCAGAGTACTTCTAGAGTCCCCAGCAGATTTCTAAGCTGCCCCTGCCAGGCAGAAAACCTTAAGGAAAAGCAGCAGTCATGGCACTGCTATTCTCACTGAGGGCAAATTCTCCACCAACGCATGGGACCAGGTTGACACAGGCAACTTTCTGTGCCAGCTTGGGTGAATTAAGAGGCAGTGTGGTCTTATGGTTAGGGCACTGGACTGGGCGTCAGGACCTCTTGATTCAATTCTTGGTTCAGCTACGGACTTTTTCTGTGACTTTAGGCCAGTCACTTCATGTACCCTGTGCCTCAATTCCCCATCTGTGAAATGGGGATAACATTGCTCTATCTAATCAGGGTGCTGTGATGATAGAATCTATTAATGACTAGGAGGTGCTTAGTTGCCGTGGTGATGAGAGCCAGATAAATACCTAGAGAAATAGAATCAGGGACAAAGTTTTGCTTAAGAATTTTACTGTACTATATAATCTTCACCCAAACAAAATGTGTTAACAGATTATAAGACCTACAGTTATCATCTAGTCTGACCTCCTGCATAACACAGACCACAAGACTTCCCTGAATTAATTCCTGTTTCACCTAGAGCACATCTTTTTAAAAAAAACATCCAATCTTGCTTTAAAAATTGCCAGTGATGGATTACCTCAACACCTGGTAAATTGTTCCAATGGTTAATTGTCCTTATTGTTAAAAATGTGTACCTTCTGTGTTAGCAGTCCAGGTATTAACTATCCCCTATCTATCAAAACTAAGCATCTAAAATAAATACATAAAATCAAAATTATACAGCTAATCAAAACAAACAATAAAACAAATTGGCAAAAACCAAAAAAGACAACTCAGCCATTCTGAAAAGCATGACACAAGCAGATGGCAGATGCAGAGAGAACAGCAATAGCAAGTTCAAGCAACACTACATCAACTTTGCACATCACAGCAGTCTCATAGTCTCAGTGGTGAGAAACACTTCTCACTATGTGCAACTGTGAACATTGAAAGTTTCGGTTCCTACTGATCCCTGCCTTCAGGGCTGTTGTAGATAGCAGTGATGTTATTGGACAGTCACATCATTTGAGAAATCACTATAAGAGATTACAAACTGATCTTAATCCCACATTTTAATAGAGATTTAGGCCCCAATTGAGCAAAGCACTTAAGCACATGCATAACTTTAAGCACAGGAACTGTCCCATCCGTATTCAGAAAAGCACTTAAGCATGTGCTTAGCTTTTAGAAATGTGCTTAACTCCCATTGACTTCAAGACCCTACAACAGAGGGTATTAAACATACCGCTCTTGGACTGGATCTGGCCTACATGAAGAATTTAAAGACATGACATATTCCGATTCTGCACAATCTATGGTGTCATTTTAAAAGCAAAATGTTTCGAGCCCTCATGGCTGAAGAAAACCTTCCAAATATGAACCAAATGTTATGGATCAAGTGATGTCTGCCTGAGTCTACCAACAGCCTGAAACAATGACTTAGGGAAGAGGAGAATTCACACGCGGTGGCCTAAGACTGTCCCAGCAGTGGCCAGTGCAGCTGGCTCGGGGGCCACCCGAGCTGCTCAGGCGGCACTGGGGTCAGTCGAACCAGCCACTGCAGAAGTCACAGAGATCCTGGAAAGTCACAGAATCCATAACTTCTGTGACCTCTGTGACAGACTCGAGCCTTAGCCTTAGTACACTGTTCTGTTGAAGGAAAGCTAAAAAGGGAGAGTGGCAAGAAACATTCAGAATCAAAACCTGGAACAGACAATACTCATCTGGAATCATTTTAATTTAGAAACACAAACTTCAGCCCCAATTTGCCAAAAAGGTTTGTTGACTTTCAAGAATTTGGGTAAAATTGAGGGTGAATCACCTCCATTCCCATCAGTGCAGAGATGGCTTATAGTTTTGTATGAAACCATCTGAAAACTTACCAGTTTTGCAAAAGTTTATAATCCCAAGGCATATAAAATTAAAATTATTTCAACTAAGTTTCATTTTGATTCACATGAACTGATGCTAAAAATAAGATTTGCACAACCTCCTGCAAAACGAGGCTCCAATTTAAAAAAGCATTCCCTGTTCAAGACAAGCACTAAGCACATGCTTACCTTTAAGCATCTGATTCCAACCTAATGAAGTCATTGGGATCCACCTTTTAGCTGAACAATTTGAAGCTGCTATGTTTCAGGAATATACTCAAGCATGTGCTTAATTTTAAGCATGTGCTTAAGTCCCTTTGGAAATGAAACATTCTGTTCAAGTACTTCTATAGCCCTCATCACTATAGAATCTGAGTGACCTTAGTCAATTTTTGACATTGTCAGATTCAAATAATAGTGTCCTTTGTAGTATTGTTGTACATGATGAAATACCATACGTTACTTTAGCAGTTAACTGGCAACTGAGATTTTAATTTCTATTAGCAAAGAAGTAAGCAGATGGGTTTGTTTCTATTAGGAACAATGTTTAAGGTTTTCTACTGGGAAGATTCCCCATTTACAGATATAATTTGTATTTCTCTAGATATTTATTATAAGCATCATGGGCTAGCATTTGGCTTATCTGCAGAGAGCACAAATTTGTGGGCAGTGAGCATGTGTACATGCAAATGCGGTGTGAAGCTCACCTTTGCACTTCCTTGATCCCGGTGAAGCCTTTGTGCAAAACTGATCCTTCTCTACTAAATTAGAACAACCTGACAACTGCTCTAATTTATGCCTGCTGCAAACAGCCCTTAAGGGCCAAAACTGCTGTGGGGGACATCCTGGCCACACCCCTTTACTCCAGCCACACCCCTTTCCCTGCTATACCTGTAGCAGGGAGGAGTGGCATAAGAAGGCTTGTGTTTGCTTGATAGCATAGGAAGATGGCCCTTACTCAGGCCTTGTCTACGTTACCTGGTGGGTCGACGGGCAGCGATTGATCCAGCAGTGGTTGATTTATCATGTCTAGTCTAGACACGAAAAAATCGACTGCTGAGAGCTCTTCCGGCGACTCCGGTTCTCCACCGGAGCAAGAAGCCTTGGCGGAGTCGACCAAAGAGTGTCAGTCGTTGACTTAACACAGTGAATACACCATGGTAAGTAGATCTAAGTATGTTAACTTCAGCTATGTTATTCACGTAGCTGAAGTTGTGTAACTTAGATTGATCCCAGACCCCAGTGTAGACCAGGTGTCAATGTGACCCTTTGCTGTACAACACAAAAAGCTGACATCATACTGGTAATTATTGCTTAAGGATTTCATTTTGGTTTCCTTTACATCATTAAATGTAGGGAGAAAACTGTTAGCATTTTAACTGTGGAAAATCTTTAAACATTTTTAAAACTTTAAACATTTTCGTTGACTTTCCCAGGTAGAAACTCTTAAAATATTCTCCATTTATTTTAAATATCCTCCTTATTTATTTACTCATTGTTAGACCTTTGATTTATATTGCAGAACGTGTGGTGAAACACTTGTAGTAAAAACAGACCATATTCCAGTTTTCAAAGATAAATCTTGTGGGAGAAGAATTGCTATGAGCTATAAATATAGGCTCCAAAAAAACATAAATAATTCCATATATCTGCTTAAGCTAACATGGGAATTGTGGCACCCCCACATTCTTTAACACTTCGACTCTCATTCATGCCTTCCTCTTACCTCCTCCCATTGAGCCACTGTTACGCACAGTTCCAGTTATGGTTTTTGGACTGCTGAGCAATTTGTGGCTGTCACTTGGCCTATTTGTTCTTCTGCTAAACTTGGTGTTCCCTTTCATAGCTCAGCATCTTTGTGGGCTGTCAGCACTTTCCTTTAGTCCACTATTGCACCTCACTTTTGCGGTTTCCCTATCATTGTACCTTTACTGTATTTAAAATTTCCTGCCTGATGCTTCACACTAGTCTGCCCCACAATAATCCGTTGCACGGTTTCCATATAAGCACCATAATATATAGCTACATAACTCCTGTTACACAAGCAATTGCCTTTAATGCTATCTGTGGATTCCCCGTCCAAAGAGAGAAAGTGGAGCCTTTCCAAATCCTATAGGTAACTTTAAAAACCTCAGCTGTAAAACTATGTTGTGGAGGCTCCAAAGGTAAGAAATGTATATGTTTTCAAAAGGCTAAAAAATCCTGCAATAATTGTAATAGTCATACTAGTAGCACACTATGTTATTTCATTCAGATTTGATAACCAAGCCCCTTCAATGGGCTGTGTGTAATTACGCATAGACAGAAAGAAAGTCCTCGGTGGTCTTATTAATCTATTTTATAAAATGGATCCATCTAGAAAGTAGTCATGTAGGAATAAATTAGAGGGAAGTTCTGGGTCTCTTCATAGAATCAAGGAAGCTTGTATTATGATGCATTGCTGCATTTTATCCAGAGAGATATATTGCAGAAGATGCTGTGCTATGCATTCATTTTTACTTACATCCTGGTCATAAATGATTCTTTGTAAAGAACCTACGGAGTTGGCACCTATGTGCCAGCTAGAGTTCTGAGAGATGCCACAGAGTTGTGTCATAAGAGTTCATGCAAACACATATACAGTACCTTACAACGTTCACAATGTGAAGCAGGAAGACAATAAAGGACATAGAGATGATATATACAGATGACTAGAGATAAGTTAGGTCAAACCAATTCTGTCATCACTGGCAATCTGCCTTTCTGTTTCTAGCTGAGTATCATATGTTCAGCACGGAACATCTCAGTTTTCTCAGTCTTGTGAAAAGGATCAGAGTTAAGATAAAGAGAGAGCGAGGGGGGAACGAGGTTTTACATGCATTTGGGAATGACAGATGCAAATACACTCTCTGGCCTCATTTGTACAGCAGAGCCTTCCTTGTACCAGGTGTTCTATCACCTGGGTTGGTGTAGTGGGGAATGACGTTCCGTCAGACATTACCTCTTTTAGAAAAAAATATAAGTAATCACTGCATTAGCTTTCCTTTCTACTTCATTGTCTGGAGCTAGTGAAAAGGGATGATTGGCATCAGTCAGATGACAGGGCATGACAAATCACCCTGAGCATTATATTCACTTTCCCATAACCAAAGACATCAAGATTAATTTCATGTGCTAGTAAAAGTCTCTGCTACAGGAAAACCTATCACTAAGGATAAGGGGTATGCACTTTTCTTACTCACTTATTTAAATGAGAAGTTATAGCAAAATTCCAAATATTGTTGTAGTGTGACTGTGCTTGCTATCTGTGACAGGCTTGCAGCCTGCGGTGAGGTTTTTATAAAATCATAGTCTACAGAATGTACCACTGGAGTTAAGAATTTGAATAGACCGTATACCAGCTAAACCATAGCAGGGCAAATTCACCTCTGGTGTCAGTGGAATTACACCAAGGGAGAAGGACAACATCCATTACCATTATACTTCCATTGCCTAGAGCTACCTTCACTCAGCAGTCTTCCACAAAACAAAAGGACATCAATGAATCATTAGGATCAACCAAGTACCATTTTTCCCACTACTGTAGAACTACTGCTCTTCCTTTTAGACTTTGCACATTGTATTCACTTATCTATATTGGTGGCACTGTCGTTATCTCTACTACTAACAGTTTTGAGTGGTCATAGAGGGCAAAGTTAACTGAGAAACCATACACCCAAATTAACGTCTTTGCACTTGAATGACATTCTAGATATAGTGTAGTACCTTGGACAAAATACACCTGCAGGTCAGACCTGTGTACTATATAAGGCACTTCTTATCTTTCTACTGTGATTTCAGTTGGATGGTGAGAAGGTTTCTGCAGCACAGATTGTCAACTGAAGGACCATGAGTGAAATAGTTAAAAACAGCAGTTAACAATAATTAAAAAAAGATTGTTAATGAACAGTTTGGGTGCTTCCTCCTGCAGACTAACAGAAGAAAGTCTATGTCCTGTTTTGCGCAGGAGGTCAGCCCTGATGACTGAAATAGTCCCTTCTGGCCTTAACATGTAGGACTCAGTAAAAGAGACATACCTGATGCTGGTGGCTGACTAAACAAAACTGTGTCAAGCAAATGAGATTTTCTTTTTGATTCCTTCTAATCTCTCCAGTGGGGGGAAAAATACATTCACCTATAGAACCAAAATTCACAAGACTATACCTGCAGAGAACAATTCTCCCACCAAGGATTTAATTTCCATGTCCTTGATATACAAGCACGTGTGGGTGTGGGTGTGTGCGTGAACGTGCACAGATGATTCAATAAAATAGATAACTTTCCTGGTACTAGTCATTAGTTCTCCCTGATGGGGGAGAAAACAAATTAATCAGAAGCTCTCTGTGACATTGCATTCTGTAGGATTTTATGAAAGTATGCTGATGAGTGTGAATATAATGCAACTAAAATATGCTTCATGCAAAAGGTCTCTTGTAAGGTATCATTACAAAGCTTATAATCTACCGAGTGTGGTCATCCTATTTCTATAAATGTATCACTCTTGTCTGAAATTAGAAATATGCTCTATAACTCTGAGGGCCTATTGTAATTACGCAAAGTGTGGGCCATTAATGGTGGTTTGGAATCTTGATGGCTCCCATCAGCCAGGACAATTGACTCTGGATGGCTCTATTTGCAGGCAGGCCTTCCTGTGAGTCAGGCTGGGAGGAATGAAGGCTTAGATCATGTCACCTGAACTGGAATCCATCTTTAACCTGGTGTTTTTCCATTGAGAAGGAGGGGTGGGAACCCAGAGGGACAAAGGATTCCTGCCTTATGCAAAAGATATATAAGTGGGTGGAACAGAACAAGGGGGCAGCCATCATGAGAAATCCCCTAGCTACCACCTCAGCTGGAACAATGGCTGTACCAGGGGAAAGGATTGTGTCCAGACTAGAAAGGTGTCTGGTCTGTGAAAGAAACTTATTGAAACATCTCTAAGGGTGAGATTTTATCTGTATTCAGTTTTTATTACTGTACTAGACTTAGACTTACATGTTTTATTTTATTTCACTTGGTAATTCACTTTGTTCTGTCTGTGGAACTACTTAAACCATACTTTCAATATTTAATAAAAGTCACTTTTTACTTATTAATTAACCAGAGTATATATTAATACTTGGGGAGGCAAACAGCTGTACAGGTTTCAGAGTAGCAGCCGTGTTAGTCTGTATTCGCAAAAAGAAAAGGAGTACTTGTGGCACCTTAGAGACTAACAAATTTATTAGAGCATAAGCTTTCGTGAGCTACAGCTCACTTCATCGGATGCACTTGGTGGAAAAAACAGAGGAGAGATTTATATACACACACACAGAGAACATGAAACAATGGGTTTATCATACACACTGTAAGGAGAGTGATCACTTAAGATAAGCCATCACCAGCAGCAGGGGGGGGAAAGGAGGAAAACCTTTCATGGTGACAAGCAAGGTAGGCTAATTCCAGCAGTTAACAAGAATATCAGAGGAACAGTGGGGGGTGGGGTGGGAGGGAGAAATACCATGGGGAAATAGTTTTACTTTGTGTAATGACTCATCCATTCCCAGTCTCTATTCAAGCCTAAGTTAATTGTATCCAGTTTGCAAATTAATTCCAATTCAGCAGTCTCTCCTTGGAGTCTGTTTTTGAAGCTTTTTTGTTGAAGTATAGCCACTCTTAGGTCTGTGATCGAGTGACCAGAGAGATTGAAGTGTTCTCCAACTGGTTTTTGAATGTTATAATTCTTGACGTCTGATTGGCGATGGCTACCCGCATGGCCCCACAGTATGCCAACATTTTTATGGCTGACTTAGAACAACGTTTCCTCAGCTCTCGTCCCCTAATGCCCCTACTCTACTTGCGCTACATTGATGACATCTTCATCATCTGGACCCATGGAAAAGAAGCTCTTGAGGAATTCCACCATGATTTCAACAATTTCCATCCCACCATCAACCTCAGCCTGGACCAGTCCACACAAGAGATCCACTTCCTGGACACTACGGTGCTAATAAGCGATGGTCACATAAACACCACCCTATATCGGAAACCTACTGACCGCTATCCCTACCTACATGCCTCTAGCTTTCATCCAGATCATACCACTCGATCCATTGTCTACAGCCAAGCGCTACGATATAACCGCATTTGCTCCAACCCCTCAGACAGAGACAAACACCTACAAGATCTCTATCATGCATTCCTACAACTACAATACCCACCTGCTGAAGTGAAGAAACAGATCGACAGAGCCAGAAGAGTACCCAGAAGTCACCTACTACAGGACAGGCCCAACAAAGAAAACAACAGAACGCCACTAGCCATCACCTTCAGCCCCCAACTAAAACCTCTCCAACGCATCATCAAGGATCTACAACCTATCCTGAAGGACGAGCCATCACTCTCACAGATCTTGGGAGACAGACCAGTCCTTGCTTACAGACAGCCCCCCAATCTGAAGCAAATACTCACCAGCAACCACACAACACACAACAGAACCACTAACCCAGGAACCTATCCTTGCAACAAAGCCCGTTGCCAACTCTGTCCACATATCTATTTAGGGGATACCATCATAGGGCCTAATCACATCAGCCACACTATCAGAGGCTCATTCACCTGCGCATCTACCAATGTGATATATGCCATCATGTGCCAGCAATGCCCCTCTGCCATGTACATTGGCCAAACTGGACAGTCTCTACGTAAAAGAATGAATGGACACAAATCAGACGTCAAGAATTATAACATTCAAAAACCAGTTGGAGAACACTTCAATCTCTCTGGTCACTCGATCACAGACCTAAGAGTGGCTATACTTCAACAAAAAAGCTTCAAAAACAGACTCCAAGGAGAGACTGCTGAATTGGAATTAATTTGCAAACTGGATACAATTAACTTAGGCTTGAATAGAGACTGGGAACGGATGAGTCATTACACAAAGTAAAACTATTTCCCCATGGTATTTCTCCCTCCCACCCCACCCCCCACTGTTCCTCTGATATTCTTGTTATCTGCTGGAATTAGCCTACCTTGCTTGTCACCATGAAAGGTTTTCCTCCTTTCCCCCCCCCCCCCCCGCTGCTGGTGATGGCTTATCTTAAGTGATCACTCTCCTTACAGTGTGTATGATAAACCCATTGTTTCATGTTCTCTGTGTGTGTGTATATAAATCTCTCCTCTGTTTTTTCCACCAAATGCATCCGATGAAGTGAGCTGTAGCTCACGAAAGCTTATGCTCTAATAAATTTGTTAGTCTCTAAGGTGCCATAAGTACTCCTTTTCTTTTTGCAAACAGCTGTACATATCCTCTATCAGTATTATAGAGGGTGAACAATTTATGAGTTTAGCCTGTATAAGCTTTATACAGGGTAAAACAGATTTATTTAGGGTTTGGACCCCACTGGGAGTTGGGAATCTGAGTGTTAAAGACAGGAACACTTCCAAAGTTGCTCGCAGTTTGGGGCATGTGGTTCAGACCCTGGGTCTGGGTTGGAGCAGACGGCGTGTCTGGCTCAGCAAGACAGGTGCTGGAGTCCCAAGCTGGCAGGGAAAGCAAGGGCAGATGTAGACTTGGACATCAGGTGGCAGCCCCAAGGGGATTTCTGTGATCCAACCCATCACACTCTCCCCTGTGATATGTGGAGATCTAGCAGACCACATGGTGCTACCTCCTCTTCCTTTGCTTACACAGATGTCCAGCTCTTCACTGCAATAAAGAGTTAAACATACACAATTACTTTCCTACTATTACATCGCCACATAAGCAATTTATGTGGTTGCCATAGGAGTTGTGGGATTGTGAATAGGAAGAAAGGTGGCAATATGTGGAGGAGGTAGCATTCCTGAGACAATCTCTCTATTATCAGGTGTCCTACACTATAAGAATATTTGAAAATCCTTGAGTTAATTACCACACAGGAATTTTTGCAAGGAATCAGAACATAGAACAAAACATTCCCCGTTCCCTTTAATCCACTGGCTGAAATTTAGGACACATCAAAATTTCAGTCAATATGATCTCTAATTATAATAAGATTATGCAAATGTCCTTCCTTGTCTGGAGATGGAGCAGTGGTGGAAGCGTCTTGTTTATGGGCTTGATGAATCACATGAAGCCCTTTCCTGGTGTTGTCTGATGCTAATTGTCCTTTAATGAAGCCTACCTTATTGGTGTAAAAAATGCCTTGAAGTGTGTTTTCCAGGCAAAAAGCTAGTGCTGTAGCTAATACCTTGCAATTGTCTCTGATTAATGATATTGGTTTGAAGCTATTGCATAAAGATCTTTTACTTGATTTTTTCTAAAAATCAGGAAGACGTGTTGGTCTCATTTGTATGGGAAACGCTATCCTCCGCTAATGCTTCTTTTAAAAAGAGTGTGAATTACACTTAACTTTTGGGCTTAAGAAAAATTAGCAGGCATCCCACCATGACTAGAGGCCTTCAGCAGGAACAGCATAATCTTTAATTTCTCTGAACATCTCCAGCTGATTAGGAGCAGATTGTGAATTTCCCTCTCATCTTCTGTTATTTAGCAGAATACTATATTCTGCAAGAAAGTGTCTTCATTTCCACTTAATAGGCATGGATTGGGACAAACAAATATTTTTGAATGCTTCAAACCCCTAATTTATGTTATTTTTCACTTCTTGAAGTTTTAGCGGAAGATAGTACAACTAAAAGTCACATTAAGAAACAATTTAAAGCCTATGATCTAAACATTTTAAGAGGTAACCAACTGCTAAACCCGTTGAGTAGTGAGATTGCACTCTGGTAACAGAGTTACAAATAGTTTTGTATCTTGGCACAAAAGCTGTAAAACTAACCTGGTTTATGGCTTAGTTAGAAACTCCAAGTTCAACCGAGATTGATCAGAAATTTCTCTAGAGCTGCATGCATATTTAAAGAGAACTTACGTTGGTTTATGGTTTAGCATCTAAGCCATGCAAAATGTTCTACTCAAAACCAGATGATGCTTGGCTATCTCAATTCAAGCATTTTTGGGTTCATTCAAGCATGGAAATTCCTTAGATTGTAAACTCCTTGGGACAGGGATTATCTTTGTGTTCCATGTTTGGCACATAGCCTAACACAATGACGTCCTGCTCCATGACTGAGGCTCCTAAGCACTACTGCAATACAAATAATAACCTTCAGCAAGTCTGTGTTCAGTTGGTCCTATCAGCCCATCAGAACCCCAAAATCTTGCTTGCATGATAATACTTCCTGTATGTGCATATCTACATTCACTATGCAACAGCTGAAACACATGGGTATTTTTCCAAGTTCTCTGCTTTTCTGTTAACTGTAATTTTATGTCTGATACGAAGCAGGTAGACTCCTGATGTGAAATAATGCTCTCCTTAATATAGGGGGAGATTTTCAAAGGTGTAAAGGATAGTTAGGCATCCAACTTCCACTGGATTTCAATGGGAGTTAGACCCTTGTCTCCTAATGTGCCTTTCACACTCCTATTCACAATAAAAGGAACAGAAACAAATGCCGCCCTCTCTTTGCAAAAAATAACAGATGCCGTCCGCAGCTCTTGCCTTTAAAAATTTTGAGCAGTCTCTGGGAGTCACTTTCAGCCTAGAAAAATTTTGAAAATAGACTTCCAATCTGTTTACAGCCAGACTCCATGAGCAGAGAGTCGATTTTCCATACTTCCACCTTCTCCCCAGCACTGTCAGCTTCAACACCAGCTGTAAGAACTTCAGCATTTGAGATGTCACTGGAGATATGGGGCTCTTGGGGCTCCCACAGCAGTTTATTTTATTTATTTCAGAAGCAAATAAATAGCGGCTATTGTTCCCATGGGAATGTGGATCTGAGGAACCTGGTGCATTTAACAGATTCTCTTTTATGTATAATAGGCTTTATGTTGTAGTCCTTACCTAGGCAAAACTTGAATTGACCATAATGAGCTTTGTATATATAAGGACAGCAGAATCAGGTCCCAGTTGTCCACCCCACAGCACGAGGCCTAGCCAGTCAGTGAGGTTCCATTTTTTTTCAGTCCATTTTGTAACATGTGAGACTTGGTGTGGGCTGATGAACATGTTCGGTGGTGGTGTTTCGGCAACATTGCTGCTTCGAGATTTTTGTCCAGCATAGCAGCGGCACCAGTGTTATTCATGTAAATGCAAGGCCAAGCACGACGAGCAGAACAGAAGGGAAGCTGGATCCTGTGCTAAGGAGAGAACGGTTGCCAAGTTACACCTGCCAGTTCAGTAGCAGAAGTCACACCTGTGAGGGAAATAGGTAGCTAAGGATTTCACTAACATGCTAAGGATTGCATTTAATCCCATGCTCATTCTCTGAGCCCCATTTAAACCTACATTCTTCAGAGACAGGAACGGGATGCACGTTGGGAGAGAGACTTAATTCAACTCAGTGCAGAAGACTGTGTCCTGCACTTCAACTTACTTGTGCCTGAGTGTGACCGCTGCTTACACCTCCACTAGAATCCTACTGCTCACTGTGCTATAATTTGCACAATCAAGGCCTCAGTGTTAACCTTCCACGACCCCACTCACCAAAAGCAGGAAGCAAACACACCCACATGGGGCATACAATTTGTCCTGACTTTCCAAGAAGCTTGAGTCTGTCACAAGCTACATACGAGCTATTTCCGATGGAAGAAGACTGGCACCCGCCCACAAACCTTCTCTCCCTTACTTTTAGATAAACATATGAAGAGCAGTAATAAAGGCAAAATAAAATCCTGGTTCTACGTGAGCACTGACGAATTCTGAGAGACCAGTTTAATAGAAATAAAAAATGGACTTAGGCCTTGTCTATACTTAAAAGGTTTGGTGGTATAGCTAGACTGGCAAACCCTCTGAGTGTAGAACATGATTTATACTAGCAAAATTTTTTTTTTGCTGGATATAATTGCATCTACATTGGGGCTTTGGCTGGAACCACTATTTCGGCAAAAATATCACGGTCCTAGCTGACACATCTATGCCAGCGAAACTTTTCAGTGCACACCAGGCATTACTTATAATGCAATACCCTCTATGGGTTGCTCTCTATACCATATTATTACAACTTGATAGCCCATCAAGAAGTACAAATACCAATATATATGTACTCATTCTTAGTTGTTTTTAACTATACTACAAAACCTTAAAGCTTTATAATTCTTGTACCTTATTAACAGCTTCATTAATAACAAATTTCAGAGTAGCAGCCGTGTTAGTCTGTATTCGCAAAAAGAAAAGGAGTACTTGTGGCACCTTAGAGACTAACAAATTTATTAGAGCATAAGCTTCATCGGATGCATCCGATGAAGTGAGCTGTAGCTCACGAAAGCTTATGCTCTAATAAATTTGTTAGTCTCTAAGGTGCCATTAATAACAAAGTAACTAAAATGAAGGGAAAACTACCTTATGTGACATAAAATACCTATACAGTGCTCTAAACTCTGCAAGTAACTGGCAAGCCTGGTTTCTTTGCCTAGTCACTTTGAATGCAGTGTTTATGCTACGTGTGGTACTGTCCTTAGAGAAAAGTTTATAATTCCCTGACATTCTGTATGAAAACACCAGATGGCAGTGTGAGAGGGGCTAATGATTCAATCAGTTCTTTGGTTTTCCTGACCTTCTAGTTGAAAATGTAACTTCATATGATAAGCACCATAGATGAATGTTCTCACCTTCCTTATGCTTTTCCAGTCTCATAGCTGCTCACTGAGCTGCAGAGAGCTTCCACTTACAGACTGAATACATCCCCCTTCATCTGATACCATGTTCTGATCCATATGAATACTTTAGCTTTGCAGAAATGGATTTCCACAGAGGCTGAGGATATGTGTACTGGTAGGTTTAGAACTAGGGCTTCAATGGCCCTCCAGCACTTCAGAATGTAGAAAAGAACAGTCTTCTCTGAGTACCTTTTGATATGCTAATTCTCTTGCTAAGAGCAACAAATTTTGTAGGCTGTGTACCAACCTGACTATCAGATGGCAGATGCCTGCAATACAAGGAAATGTCATAGTGTTGGCTAGTTCCTCAAAATATTTCTTTCTTCCCAGCAACATCACTTCCATATTATCCTTCCAGATTTAATTCCAGCCATCTTCTCTTCATCCAAGCTCTCTGTTGCCCGGGCACTGGAATAACTAGAGAGATAAAGCTTTCTGTATCAGATATAAAGAAGATACAAATCTGATCATCCTCTGTGAACTATTGCCCAGGGACTCACGGGGGGTGAGGGGGGAGTGATCAGCATACTTTTAGGATCAAGTCTTTTACCACTGTAGAGCAATCATTGCCAGAGCACTTGAATATTCTCTCTCTTCTCTTGTGATAGGAAGAACCATAGACCAGCTCAAAGAAGTTGGCTGTGGGCAAGGTGATAAACATTATTCATTGCAGGAGCCACTGCAATGTTCTGACGATAGCTGATGCTGGATTGTTGTTATAATTTGGTTAAGTAAATAAAGCTTTGGCCTTTTTATTTCTGCTATTGGGATGCGAGTGGGCTGATTATGTAGAAGATGAGAGTGTGTAGGAGTATGTTAATGCTAATGTTAAAGTACACTTTTATCTTGAAGCTTTAAAGAACACTGAAAAGAATGACTGTACAGGCTGCTACGAGCTCAGAAAACACTTGAGCTGTTTTTTGTTGAATTGTCAGCCCGGTCATGACTTTGAAAGTTTGTGACATGCTACGGTGTTCACGGTGGACAACCCTCAAAAATTCAATTACACAGTACAGCAACAGCAAAAGCTTAAAACTCTTGAGAGAGGCAGCCGAGAATTCAGTAATAACGCAGTACAGAGATTCTGACTCTCATTTACTCTAAGGCCCCTTTATATCTCTCTGGCAACACTGAAAATGGTATGTCTACACGTCAAGCAGAAACCTTCAGCAGCGAGTCTCAGAGTCTTGGTCTACAGATTCGGGCAGCACTACAGTGCTAATAATAGCTGTGCAGGCTTGGGCCTGAGCTCAGGCTGTGAAACCCAGGGAGAAGAGGCAGGCTTCAGAGCTGAAGCACCAGCCCAAGTCCGAACTGTCTACACTGCTATTTTTATTCCCATAGGATGAGCCCAAGTCTATAGATCTAGGCTCTGAGACTCACTGCATGGGTTTCTGCTTGCCGTGTAGATGTACCCAAAGAGAGCATAAAATACATTTATATTCACTGTAGGACTCTTTATAGTGCCAGTGTGGTATAAATGAAGCCTTGGTGTGAATGGGAATCAGGCCCAATATCTGGGGCTGTGAACCCCAACATTCACAATGCATTCCTTTCATTCCAACCAAAACCCAAACCCGCAAACACTTATGCTGCTGCATAATCACAGGTTTCAGAGTAGCAGCCGTGTTAGTCTGTATTCGCAAAAAGAAAAGGAGTACTTGTGGCACCTTAGAGACTAACAAATTTATTAGAGCATAAGCTTTCGTGAGCTACAGCTCACTTCATCGGATGCATTTGGTGGAATTTTTTTCCACCAAATGCATCCGATGAAGTGAGCTGTAGCTCACGAAAGCTTATGCTCTAATAAATTTGTTAGTCTCTAAGGTGCCACAAGTACTCCTTTTCTTTATGCTGCTGCTTAACTTTACACTTGTAAGTAGCCTCATGGAAGCAGCAGGACTATCCACAATGCAAAATTAAGTAGTATTTGCAGGATCTGAGCATAAATCTGTTTCCATTAGATGACTTCTAAAGAGAGCTGTGTAAAATATTTGCAATGAATTCCAAACTCCCTACTACTGGAGATATTCATGTTTCCTTGTGAAAACATTACAAAAAGGGGTAGTGTTTTCATGAAAAAAAAAATCTAAACTTTCCAATTTCCAGGAAAAATACCAACAGTTCCAAAATGCTGAATTTTAAAATTTCAAATTGTTTGACCACAGATCAATTTTTTCACCTAAAACAGGTAAAATGTATTTTCCACCCACATTTTATTGCAAAGTTTGCAATATCCATCCACAGAGCACTAGGTCTCCAACTGCCTTCCTCAACCCTAGATCACATTGGGTGGCTGCACCCCAAAGGAATTTTTCAAAGTCAAGCTCCAACAAGTTGAAAGTGCAGCTGAAGATTGTTTGGGCCAGATCCACTGACTTCAGGTTCTTTGTGCTGCTCTAATGATGCAAAGCCATCAATCATAAAGCTGGTTTAATTGGCCAGCAAAGGATGGCTTATGGCTGCTCTGGTCTGTGGAGCAGAACAAAGCAGTCAGAGTACTGGAGATCATTGTTTCTTTTCTAGGGGATTAGAGCTGTCATTGTATATTATGGTAACTTTGAACCCTACTGTGGTGAAGGGAGGGAACCTCCTCTTCGATGGGACAATTTGATATACATCTAGCACTCTGGCCCTGATAACACTGACTACAATACAGACACAGACACAGACACAGACATGTTTACCCACATGGAGCTCATTGCAGGATCATGTCCTGAGCCATCATGTTATACACATAACTCTAAACTCCTATTGCCATCAGTTACACTTCGGAGGAAGATTTGGATGCAAGGATGAGGGGCCATAATATAATTCTCTGACATCCAGAAAAAATACACAATATTTGTGATTATTATTATTAATATTCTGGTAAAGTTCTATAGCCTGTGGTATGCAGGAGGTCAGGCTAGATGATCACAGTGGTCCCTTCAGGACTTGGAATCTATGTATCTCTGATTGTACAAAACAGTTGTTTTGGTAAAACATGCTACATTTGGTCACCTATAATTTATCTCACCTTCACTGTCAACATTTTTGAACTATCACCCGCCTGGAGAAGGGTGTTTATTTTAAGGTTCAGGAAGACAAAAGACAAAATATTTAAGTAACACCCAATGCCATCTGCTTGTCAGTGCAATCTTGCTGGCATAGGAAAGGAGAGCTCACATTTTACAGCTATTTCCCACCACTGAAAGTTACCTGATTCTGCTGCTTCTTACCAAATTAAAGGTGGTGACGCTTTGGAAAAAATAATGGTGGTGAGGCTTTGGAAAAAAAACAATTAAATTATTTCCATCTCAATATCACTGGGTATTTCAATGCTGGGGTTTTTGTTTTAATGTTCTCTAACCAACTTGACAAGTAAGATGTGATATGATATTCCAAAAACAGGTGTAAACGAGCAAAGTGATCACACACAGGAAAAAATGTATCTCCAGCACAGAATCAAAATGCACAGGACATACTAAAAAGCAAACAAAGGGCATATTAAATGAAGAGCTAAAAGCGAAATGCACAGTTTGTTTGGAAAAGCACTCTCTAGTGATGGGATGAATCATAAAAGACTTTTACTCAAGCAGTGTAAATAAACCACAAGATTTAGCATTTTGTACCTGCTGTCCTCCATGCACCCATTGTCAGCAATGGAGTTTGCATCAGGAAATCCTTCTGCCTGGTACCTGATGCAAAAAAAAGTTACTGCAACTCATTCATTCAAACTGAAGACAGCATTCTGTGCTGCTAAGCATGATCCAAAGGCCAATGATGTCAACTGGAGTCTTTTCATTTACTTCATTGGGGTTTGGATCAGGCCATTGGCATGTATGCAAATGTAATATCAACATGTATTTCTCACTTCAAAAAAATCTGTTTTACTTTTCACTTAGATCATTTAGAAAACTACATGAAGACAACAATCTCAGACTCACTGGCACTGGAGGCATCCTAAGGGTGAATCCTCAGAATATGTTTTGCCTTTCATCATACTACATTTTTACCTTCCCACAAACCTTCCCTTCTTTCCCTTTGTAGTCCTTTTTGTTTGCTCCTTTTCTTGCTCATCTACATCCATAAGGCTACATACAAACTTCAAGATCTGCAAACTTCAACCAACCGTCCAGCTTACTTGGACTGAATATCAAGGAAACCCCAACATAGGAGAATTTTATGTTGCTCTAGAAATCATAGCAAAAGACTCATAGAAGTTCTCCACTTGTCCTTGCCCTCTCCAGCACAGCACATTGGTCCCTCCTCTCTCCCATCCCCATCTGCCTTTTCAAAGGTTAAGATGCTTAACAAAAAAAAGTATATATTTGAAATAAGTTCATTTCTTTAAACAACAGTGTTTTTTTTTATTTAGGTCTCTCTCATATCAGTACTAAGCTGAAAATACAACTATATCAATGCAAACATTAAACCTGGCATTTTTAAGGGCTCGATGGGAGTTAAGTATTCAATTTCCAGGGATTTTCAACTAGCCTCCTTATGCTCCATTGGAAATCCCATCCAACTGTACTGTTCTCTAAGACACATGAGATAATTTTAAATGAAACGTGTGACTCTCATGTAATCCAGGAGCTGCGGCTTTAAGAAATATCATGCAATGTGCAAAAATAAAAAATAAAAATCAAAGAGATGGCAACATTTCCTGATTCACACTAGGGTAAGTGAGATCAGAAATCAGGCCCATCATTTAATCTCCCATGTTCCTAATTCAACATGCCCATATGCACAAAACAGTGTCCACTCTAGAAAAGGCATGGAACACATTTCTGGCTTCAGTGATAGTCGTGTATCCACAGTCTATGCACTCTTTCCAAGAGATTTCTCTGTGTGAGCTCCATTCGTCCTGTGCAGTCACTCCCCGAGTGTGTTTTTCTCTCCAACACATCTCTGCAAGGGCAGCCCAATTTCTCACCTATTGGCCAGTACGCATCAGCAAGCGACACGTTGCATATGCAGCTTTGAGAAAACTCACACGGCAGAAGCAGATTGCAGATTCTGCCTGACAAGGTTGCCAAGTTTTTACGTCTTCCCTGGAGCTGTTCATCTCTGACAAGGGGGCACCAAGTTCAAGCACATCAGAAAAGTAAATTATAGTTAATAGTTGCCTTAAATTCTTAATTAAAATTGAACAGAGTGACAAAAGGAGCAAAGAGCTAACTAATTTGCTATATAATCCCCTAGAACAGGACAAAACCCTGCACTGTTACATAGGGTACAATATTAACAACCTATTAACATCTTCCCTGCACACAGTCTCAAGGAAGCATGGTTGGCTGCCGGGCCGTCCCTAGCTATTCTGGGGCCCTACGCAGCACACCCACATCCACAGCTGGGATGTTTAGGGTCCCAGGCCTCCAAAGGGCGGGGCTGGGCTGGCTTGGGGAACAGGGAGGAACCACCCCCCAGCACTCACTGGCAGCGCGGCTGGGGCCGGGTCACTGCACTTCCCGCTGCCAGTGAGTGCAGGCCCAGCCCTGCTGCACTCTTCAGGAGAGTGGGTTGGGGCTGAGGCGGGCAGGGCGAGAAGAGGTGGGGCAGAGCAGGAGCGGGGGCTTTGGGGAAGGGGTGGAGTGGGAGCGGGTCTGGGGCAGAGCAGGGACGGAGGCCCTGGATAAGAGGAGGAGCAGGGGCTGGAGCAGCACGCAACTGCACAGGGCACCAGGAAGTTTGGTGCCCCAAATTTTCTGGTGCCCTACGCAGCTGCGTACGGGTAATGACGGCCCTGGTTGGGTGTCTTGGGGTCATGGCCTCTTCCCCCACTACTGCCATTGGCTCCCAGGATAGGGTGTGGAGCAGCAGATCAGAGCACTTATGGGGTGTGTGTTGATCCAGGCTTCCTTTACTCAGACTGCTTTCTTCCAGCACTATGGCTCCCATAACTGATGTTCAACAACTCCTGATCCAATTCTACACTCCAAGTGCACCTCTGCTGATTTAGATGGCAAGCTACTATATGAATCATTTACCTCCTCCACTTGATTGATATGACAGCCAATCAGCTAGTGAGGTCATGCCATGCTTTATGTCTACAGGCCATACAGATTGAAGGTTGCAATAAAATGATGACACACAGGAGTGCTGGCAAGTGTCTGAACTTTATTTCCTGGCCTCCATTGCTCCACATGGGGCAGGGTTATAAAAAGCTGCTCCCTTGTTACATAGCAGAGTCGGGATCCACAGCCTGCAGTCATTAGTGTAAATTACCCTGTAAGGCTATAGTTTTTGGCTGCTGTTGTTCATTCTTTATACTTGTTTACTCACCTCACCGGGGTGTTATAGAGATTAATTAGTTAATGTTGGTTCAGAGCTTGGAGACTGTAAGGCATTTTCGCTTATCAATGTTCAAGCAGTGTTATTAATCACTTATTCATTCTTATGCAAGAATAAAAATCCAGGGCCAGATCCTCAGCTGATGTAAACTGAGGCTGCTCCTCTAACATCAATAGAGCTGTGTCAATATACACCAGCAGAGGATTTGTCCCATTGATTCTGGATGTGTTCTGATGTTTGATCCCACGCTGGTCTGTATCCCACAAAGCACTTTGCTGTTGGTGGAATTTAGTCTACTGAATAGACAAGCAGGCAGTTGTTCTCTCTTTCATCCACATGGATTTACAAAAAAGATTTGCCAAGTAATTATAATAACAAAAGCAACTTTTGCCTGAATCTCCCCTTGCTTATACCACGTCACACTGCTGTAACAACAATGGAGTTCCTCCTGATTTACACTTGTGTGAATGGAGAATTAACTCTGATGTGTGGCTTCAAATGACCATTTGTTAAATACAAAGGAGTGTTTTAGGACTATATTCGGGCTTTGTGATCCCCAAGTATGCTGAAAAATATGTTATTAAAATATTTAAAATGAGATTACACTCAAATATTTCTCACCAAAATACAGAACAATGGTGCCATTTTGAGATTTAAAAAAACGGAAACAAAAGTAAGTAAAAAACAAGTAAAAATAAAAATGAGTAATTTTCAAGTATCCAAATACCTCTGAGTCATCAAGGCCACATTTGTGGAGAATATAATATAATTCACCTGCCTGCATCTATGTGAACTTTCACATTTACAAGGAATACATCAGGTGAAAAAATTCAATACTGTATTTTACTTGGAAAAAAACTGAAGAAAAGGTCATCTATTGGCCTTTTTTATGATTAACATCTGCCATTCAAAGATCCTTGAAGGTGCAATCTAGATTCCTGGTTTCTAAGCAGTTTTACAAGTGATCTTCAGTATGTGTTTTAAGCCAAAAACAAATCTTACCACTAGGCGCTATTCATGTTAGAGTAGCAGAAGCCCATAGATTTTTTTGATCTTTTTGCAGAAAAAAAATGACAATATAGTAATAGTCTGCTGCTTTACTGTAACTCCATCTATACCTTAAATGAGTCAAACTGAAGTGACTCAGATAGCAGTGGAGGGCCACAAATAAAAAAGATATGATGTAGAACATTATCAAGGACTTCACACAGCTCTTGAAATGTCACTGTCACAAACTGCAATATACTTTCAACAAGATACAATACATGTCAATAACGTCAATGCAGAATCCACTTCTACGTCTCAGTGTATGCGCAGCATGCCTCAGGTGGAACATGATCAGGATTCCTCACCAAATTTGGCCCTCTGGTTGGATCATTAGCTTCCCTGGCATGGGCCGGGCACTAGCAGGGAGTGTGACATGAATGCTGTTCTGTGAAATCCACTGACTAATGCAATAGAAGAACTTTGAGCTCATATTACAAAAAATGAGCCTCACACTCCTATGTATGGGATTTTCAAATACCCCCCCATATGAAACACCAGTGTCTCCAACATACCAAATGGTAATTTGTTTTCATCTCAGCTATCTGAATTAAGTGAGGTATTTCCAGTAGCGACAGGGAAGTATTAGTACCAAAATACAAGGCACGGGTGAGACCTCATCTGGAATACCGTGTGCAGTTCTGGTGTCCCTTGTTTAAGAAAGATGAATTCAAACTGGAAGAGGTGCAGAGAAGGGCTACTAGGATGCAGAGGAATGGAAACTCTACCTTATGAGAGAAGACTTAAAGAGTTTGGCTTGTTTAGCCTAACCAAAATGAAACAATGTATAAAATAACTATTGATTATTAGGCTCTTGTTCAATAAACTAGCCTGCGTTGGTCTGACGGAACCCCAAGCATAAAGTAACCAATTCAAGAATTTTTCTTGTCACACCGCTTGCATGGTGATTATTTATTTTTTGTCAGACACATTGAGATTTGTGATTTTCAAAGAACAGACTGATAGTTTCATTGACTAACATGGAAAGAGAATGACAGGTTTCAGATTAGCAGCCGTGTTAGTCTGTATTCGCAAAAAGAAAAGGAGTACTTGTGGCACCTTAGAGACTAACAAATTTATTAGAGCATAAGCTTTCGTGAGCTACAGCTCACTTGAGCTGTAGCTCACGAAAGCTTATGCTCTAATAAATTTGTTTGTCTCTAAGGTGCCACAAGTACTCCTTTTCTTTATGGAAAGAGAATGGACCTATTCTAATTTATATAACTACTGAATATTAGATTACATATGGTTCCCATTGAAAGCAGAACCACTATCCACTTTTTTTAAAAAAGGAGTACTTGTGGCACCTTAGAGACTAACAAATTAGTCTCTAAGGTGCCACAAGTCCTCCTTTTCTTTTTGTGAAGACTAACACGGCTGCTACTCTGAAACCTATCCACTTTTAGAAATTTATACCAGGTTCATTTATGGGCTGAACTAATATAACTCAAAATTAACTTCAAGTTATATTATGACAGTAAATCAAATTTCAGGTAACATATTTGGATTCAAATAGAACTTGGCAGTTTTAGATTTGGACAAGTTTTTTTGAAGATAGATAGCTCAATCTTATCTAGTGTATGACAAGATATGACAAACACAGGCATAACTTTGAGACTGTTATATCTACTTTACAAATGTTATCTGCATTTTTGTGAGCCAGAACTCGGAGATATGAAAGCTTCAAAAACTATTATATTGAGATGTACCAGAAAATATGGGCCCAAAAATATTCCCATTGATCTTTGTATAAATGTTATATGCATTTGCATATTCCTGGCTCACTAGCTGGGTTTCCTGTGGAATCTGGAATCCAGGGGTTTGATCACTAGGGGTAATCAATGCAAAATCCCAAGGCTGATCATGCAGATATCCAGCTGGCAACCTTTGCTGCCTGGAGACTTGCATAGAATCAAGCCCTAAGACCTTTTCTTGAAGTCCAAATCCATTCAAGACATGGGGAATCTTGGGTGTACAAGGATTCCAGGAAAGGACCCTTTATTTTGACACAGATTGATGAAAGGAGATCTGCAATTCTAGGGATTCTAATACGCTTATTCATTTTGTGTATTACCTTACCCCATAATAATTCCACTGAAATAAATGGCCTGTTTATGGCATAAGGCACTACTTAGTGTGAATAAGACGATCAAATCTAGCCCTTCTGTAATAGAGATCTGGCTCAGGGCTATATATCTCATCAGGCATTTTGCTTAGCGAGATCAAATCATCTATAGATTTAATATTTTTTGTTCATTGCACTTCTTTTATAGTAAATCAATTCTGGTAATCGTACAAAACAAATCTAATCATTATTCATATGAGTTCCTAGTTATCAGGCCATTTGATGATATGCTGCCTCAATGGATCTCAATTAGAACGTCTTCTGTTACTCTTTTAATGCCCAGATTCATGACTAACTTGACTAAATGTTCTGTATTCATAGTTAGCAGAAGTCAATGTACCAAAACTATTCTCAGGTAAATTGAAGAGCTCGTACCTGTACATTATTTGCTTGATGAACATCATGAATGAAACCATTAGTGCTGCTAATATCTGTTACACTACTGGAAACTTAAATCAAGTTCCAGACTCATTTGGAATGCCAGATACCTTTATGATGGCAGTGTGCCAATGGCAGAAAATCAGCATATCTCATCCTAGTTTTTTTTAATAGAACCATCCAGGAAAGCAATAATATTGAGTACCACTCAGTGAAGAATTCACAATCAATAATTTATTTAACCATATTTTTCTTTTTTTTTCCCCGATTCTTGAATTGTCCCATGAACATATTGCAATATTCTCAGCTGTATTCATTATTCAGAATGATTTCCTAATTTCCTCAGTGAATAATTCTTGGTCTAAAGGTATTTCTCAAATTAAGAATACTCACAATTTGCAAATCTGTGCCGTGCTCATAAGGTACATAGGCCATATGGTACTTTCTCTTTGACCTCACTGGATGGCTTAAGTAACTAACCAACACAATGACAAATATCCAATCAAATTTAAAATTCCCTCTTTGTTCACAGACTCAGAATCTTACAATTGCACTTAGCCTGCAAGCGCAGAGGGGGTGACATATAAGGCCTATATATCAGAGTAACACTCACATCACTCCAACCCACCAAACTGGAAGGAAAATTTCTTCCTCCAACTCCTTCAAGATCCTCTATATCTTGCCTGCATAGAGCCTGACCCCGAGCCATTGGACACCCACAGAGTTTTGCTATTGCCTTCACTGGTAATGGGATCACATGCAACATTTGGACCTCTGCATCTATTTCAGGTGGACATCTCTTCGAGGACTTCCTTGTATTCTTTCTGTCTAATCCAGTACCATTGACCACAGCATCTCCCTGAGCCACTACATTTTGAAGGCTTCTTTATGTGCGGCGCTATAAATACATGCAGTATAACTTTCTTTGAGCATTTCTGGGGACAAAGCCCATTAAAAAATATACAACCAAGTGGTTCGCCAGTTTATTTAGCAAATGGTATTGCTCCTTTCCTTGTCCAGCTGTGCAGAACTTATTGAATAATGTACCATTTCACATATAATAAAGGACATCTTCATGAGGAGATACCCTTCACTCACTTTTGAATGGGAGTTTCTTTAAAAGGGAAGATTATATGACCCAGAACTTAACTCTGATATTAAATAAAGCTCTTCATGTGCACCTGATATTGCATAGCCTGTTTTCAATTTACCACCAAGATCATCCACTTTCCATAAATATTCCCAGGGGAAGACTTCCCCAACCTCTTATTTTAATGCATTTTTATCCTTGCATTTAGAAAAGCCGTGTTGATGATACTTAATTCCACGTCTTTCCTCCTATCTGCATGTGGCCCTGATACATACTTGTAATTTCAAGATTTAATTTTGAGTCACTCCTCTCCTAATGAAATGTTAATGTCATCTTTCCCTGGAGAGAAGATTGTTTGCAGTAGTATTCTCTCTTTCCTTTCTGAAGTGAAAAGACTGCTCACAGATCGATAGCTGATTCTGTTTATCATTATTTTATTATGCATAATGTGGAAAATATTAAATAGATCAACAGCAAAATGAAGCTGTTACGAGCTGATCTCCATGGAATCGGAAAATGGAGGGGAAAATAAGAATTATTTGTAGGGGGGAAAAGAAAATTAAATTTACACATTTGAGATAATAAAGCATGTGGTTTATCTTCTGTGTGTTCTCTAATCTAGATTTACTTAATTGCATTCTTTGTAAGACATATTGTTTCAGTTTTTTCCAATGGAATTTTTTTGTTGGGAGAGTATATAGTGTAATTACTTGGCTCTCAGCATTATCTTCATTTTTATTATAAAATGTCATGATTTTGAAAAGAAAAAATTTCATGCACTATATAATGTCAATCATCTGTCTTTATGAGATGGAACAGCATTCATTTTGTTCTAAATGGTTTTTAAGGGGGAAAAGAAACTTTCTTTCATGTACAGCCCTTTTAAAAGCTATATTTCAACCTACTTTGCATAAGAGCATAGTCACAATTACAATCATCCATTTGAAAGTATATTTATGGTGTCAATTATAACAGCTTTTTGTTTCTCTTTTACGTCCAGAATTAGAGACAAAGTTGTGTTCAAGGAAAACAAAAGTAGAGCAAATGGTAATATTTCCTCAAATTTCAAAGATCTATTTTGGTTTTAGAATCTTTATAATTAAAGATATTAATATTAATATTGTAATTGGAAATTAGTGTGGAAAACTCAACACATCTATCAAGTCATTTTGGAAAAAAGAAAAAGTTAACACCTGTTATTAACTCTGACACTTTTTAACCTTGAAAGCTAACAAAGATTTATTATGTTTATAGATGGCTGTGACCATATATAATATTATTCATCAGATTACATAGAATATAATAGATGACACCAGAGTGACAGCAAGGCTATTATTTAGCCAAGAGCCAATGCTATCATCCAAAATCAAGAGACCTGGCTTCACTTCAAAGTTCTCCATTGTTTAACAAATATTCTTCAGAAGTACTGTTGGCCTTTAAATGGCCTGATCCTGCATTCTATGCTCAGTTAAAACGCCTCCTTAACATTTTGTAATAAAAATTAATCAATCTGTTAGTGTGAGTGAAACAGGCCTGAAGTGCCATTGTAAGTAGAAGAACCTCTCGTACCAAAAGATGGCAGATCATAAAGACTGATGCTGGACCTGATTCTAACCTCATTTAAACCACATAAACCACCCTGTAAATTTAATAAAGTCAATAAAATTACACTGACCCTGTGATTCTTAACAGGGTGTCAGGTTTACTTTGCTATACTATTTTAGCTATAAATTATCTTGGGGTGTGTTTTGGTCTGGTTTGGATTTGATTGTCCGGTCCAAAAACAAAGCCCATTGAAGTAAACAAGAGTCCTTCTATTGACTTCAAATGATTATGGATTGGATCCTCAAATCTGCATAATACTATACGTTTAAGACTGCAAACATGGCAAATGTATTGTGTGATGCAAAGAGTGTGATTTGGAACTTGATGAGGAGCTGTCCTCCAGTTTGAAATCCCTCACAAAATTTTACTGCAGTGTCTTAAATCTGACAATTTCAGGCTCTTTACTACACAGTATTATGGAAAACTACTCCATTTAAACAAAACTCTGGGACTTTTTTTTGTTTTTGTTTCTCAACTGATGCCATTTTGTGTATCATCTTATCATGCCTCTAAGTGCATCGTAGAGCTAAGTTAATACATCAGAGAATAATTTATTCAACAAATGTCTCTATTTTGACATGTTGCCATACTGGATCAGACAGCAGACCATGTAGTCTAGTATTCTTCTCCGCGAGTGGTCAATATGAGATGCTTCCAAGAAGGATGCAAAGTTTCCTGCAAGTAGTTTACCATTTTCAAAAAAGTTAATTTGCCAAATAATAATTTGCCATTGGGCACAAGCAATTCTTTGCAAATATCCAGAAACCAAAATTCAATGTTTGATCAGACACTATTTTTTGTAGTGACCCAGCCTTAGGCCTGAATAAAGATTGGGAGTAGCTGGGTCACTAAAAAAAGTAATTTTCCCTCTGTTGATATTCACCCCTTCTTATCAACTGTTGGGAATAGGCCACATCCACCCTGATTGAATTGGCCTTGTTAGCACTGACCCCCAACTTGGTAAGGCAACTCCCATCTTTTCATGTGCTATAATATAATACCTGCTTACTGTATTTTTCACTCTGTGCATCTGATGAAGTGGGCCCATGAAAGCTTATGCCCAAATAAACATGTTAGTCTCTAAGGTGCCACAAGGACTCCTTGTTGTTTTTAATCTGTGAAGTATGATTATGTTGGTTAAATCCATGTATTATCACTGTATCCAAAGTTATGAATATTGACTATGTATTTGTACCTCAAATGTCTTTATTCTTGGGATGACACCCACAAGGTAGTTTACAGCCAGTCTCACCAGCCCATTGTGAATGAACTATACAAGCTTGATGGGCCATTAAGAAGAATCAACTCTCCAGATAACTGTTCCTGAGGATGCCATGGACAACAAGGAGCCAATGGCCACTCCTGTGATTCAGCAAAACATGTAAGGGCATGTGATGTGAACATGTGACCTCGGACTCCATCTTTATCAATAATTTTCCATCCTCAGGGGCTTTGGGCTTTCTTTGGAACAGTAACTTCCCATGCACATGGCAGAAGATATAAAAGGAACCCAAGACATCTCCATTTTGTCTCATTCCAACTCCAATTCTCTGGACTGTGGATTTACAACTAAAAGGAGTATTTTGAATTATGGACTGAGGACTTTCCAATCCTTTGGAAGTTACCAGAGAGATTTTTGCAAGCCAGTAGTCCTCCTACACCACTGCTATGATTCTGATGTATTAACATTGAAAAGTACTTGAATGTATACGATTCTTTAACCGTTCTGTAAGTCTCTTTTATTAATAAAATCTTTAGTTAGTTTACCAAGGATTGGCTGTCAGTGTGATCGTTGGGTAAGATCTGAAATATATAGTGACCTGGGGAGTAAGTGTCTGATCCCTTGGAATTAGTAGAACCTCATATATGGTGAATTGGGTTTTCAGTAACCTCTCACTATATTAGACCTGTTTGTCCAGACGGGAGCCAAGGGCTAGAGTGCATAAAGGGGACAGTGTTTGGCTATTTATTAACCAGTGTGGTGCTACAGAAGCTCCATGTTACTGGTTTGGTGAATCTAATTATAGAATAAACCACACTTTGGAGGGGATCGTCTGCCCTGTTTCTTGCAGTCTGCCCTGAGTGTAGCATCCTCAGTGTGGTCCATTCCAGGCACAGTGAGTACTCATGTTCACCAATTTAAAATTCATTTCCCACTAATGTTCTTTAATATTTACTTACTCTCTGCTGCTTCTGCCAACCTTCTTGGTAGCCGGCTGCTTCACTAGGATATGTGCAGACTGGCAACCCTAATGGGGTGCTGTAAAATGGTGGAGTGACTCAGCAGAAATATCACACACTGATCATCAGAAAGCTCTTTCTGTCAAAAATTCTCTAGAGAATTGATTCAAAGTCCATTAAAGTGAAGACTCCCACTGACTTCAGTGGGTTTTCGATCAAGCTCTTTAACTAGGAATCAAAGTAGGTTACCCTAAGCAAAAACAACATAAGAATAAACCTCACCAAACTGGCATTTAACCCAGTTCTAGGAAGCTGTGTGTGGAAGTCTACTTCCCACAGATGTTCTCCTTCTCCTAGCTCCCCATCAATCACTCTCATTGCCCATGTGCATAGGGAGTGAGACATGCACAGGCCTGCCAACAGTAATTCCAGTTCCTAAGGCCATTGACGTCCTGGGGGGGGGGGGAGGTGGAGCCTGGGGTGGAAGTGCTGAATTCATCACTTCCAGGACCAACCCAACAGGGCCCGGCCCTGGAGCAGTAGCATGTGCCTAGGAGGCATGTGGCCCACCCGGGCGATTTGAAAGGGCCCGGGGCTCCTGGCCACTACTATCGCCCAGGCCCCTAGGCAACTGCCCCCTTTGCCCCCCTGTCGGTGAGCCTGGAAGTGTACCTAAGGTAGACCTGTTACTTGGTGGAGACTTGGCTTTGCCCATCCCATCAGAGGTGCAAACATGCCTTTAGAGAATTCATTAAAAAAAAAAAAACATTATGGGGTGGGGGGGTGTTTTTGCATACCTTTAAGGGATTCTTTCCACATCATGGATTTATTTAGCAGTGATTTTTTTAAACTATCTGTAAAGACCTTGTAAAAGGATTCCAGTCACTTACTACACATCTGAATGGAAGTATAGACGAAGGCAAAGGCTAGTGTAAAATGCACATCTGATAAAATCATACTAACAGCCATAGAAAGTCATCCTTTGAAGCAAGACGAATTCTCTTTGCAGGAAAGTATTGTCTGAGAGTTCATATACCTGAAGTGATTGCATTTCAGACAAGCCACATTACAAGGAGTCAAACACCAGATTCTCTTCTGCTTTATATCGGTTTTACACCAGTGTAGCTCCATTGATTTCAGTGGAGTTACTGCTGATTTATACCAGCGTGAATGACAGAAGAATAAGGCCCCTTGTTTCCTTTTAAATTATTGCTATTGAGGGGTGTAGGAATTATTGAAGCCCTGTAGTAGTTAACATTGCTTGGGAGAATCTTTTGAAAGGTCCTGACCAGCCTAGAATATGTCTACAATTAAACACCACTGGCTGGCCTGTATCAGCCGATTGGCAAGACTCAGGTTACGGGGCTGTTTAATTGCTGTGTAGATGTTCGGGATCAGGCTGGACCCCAGGTTCTAGGACCCCAAAAGGGTCCCACAGTCTGGGTTCCAGTCTGAGCCTGCAGTCTATAATGCACATTCACCATTCACTTGTTTTCTGTGTGGAAGACACAGCAATTTAACTGATCCAAGTTTGAAATCTTACTTAGTGTGTATGGCTTTGGAGTGCACATACAATAGTTTACGTTACCACAATTAAACAGCCTGGTATCCCAAGCTCCGCAAGCCCATGTCAGCTGTCATGGGCCTGCCACAGATATTTAACTGCAGTGTAGACACACCCAGAGAGATCTTCCATGACTCATGACGAGGGCCCCACCAAATTCGTGATCCATTTTGGCAATGTAATGGTCATAGGATATTTTTAAATCATAATTTTCATGATTTCAGCTATTTAAATCTGAAATTTCACAGTGTTGTAATTGTAGGGGTCCTGACCCAAAAAGAATTGGGGGGGAGGTCACAAGGTTATAGTGGGGGGGGCGGTGGCGTTGTGGTACTGCTACCCTTACTTCTGCACTGCTGCTAGTGGCAGTGCTGCCTTCAGGGCTGGGCAGCTGGAAAGCAGCGGCTGCTGGCTGGGATCTCAGCTCTGAAAGCAGAGCAGCTACGAGCAGCAGGACAGAAGTAAGGATGGCATGGTACAGTATTGCCACCCTTACTTCTACGTCGCTGCGGTGGTGACTGCCTTCAGCACTGGGTGCCCAGCCAACACCCACCACTCTCTGGCTGCCCAGCCCTGAAGGCAGCACAGAAGTAACGGTGGCAATACCGCAACCCCTTCAAAATCACATTGTGACACCCATCCACCCCCGCAACTCCCTTTTGGGTCAGGACCTCCAATTTGAGAAATGCTGGTTTCCCCCATGAAATCTGAATAGTATAGGGTAAAAGCACAAAAAAGGCCTGATTTGGGAGACCAGATTTCACGATCCATGATACATTTTTCATGGCTGTGAATTTGCTCATGTAGTGTAGGGACACTTTTCTCGAGGTTAGGACTGCTCCCCATGTATAGTGACCCCACATTGTTGTGTTAATTCATGGCACAATAACTTTTTAAAAAAAATTCTTCAGTGTGAGGAACGCTTCTTACTTGATCAGATCTCTTTCTGGTTGTAAGAAATACGTATAAAAGAAACAAAACTGTACCAATGGGCATGGACATCTTGGAACTCCTGTTCATTTGCACAGGTCAATGCTTGGCAGAAAATGAACTAAGATTATACAACATATGTGTGTCCTCCGGGGCAATTTTTTCTCAGTTTTTACGTAGCTTTGGTAGGCTTTCAGAATGATTTGATGAGAGTTCTTGTTGTTACTCCTTTAACGCCCAATCATGGGAGCTTTGCCTGTGAAAGGACAGCAGAATTGTGCTGAAAACTAATGTAGGAATAAATAAATATACTAAGATAATCAAGAAGCATAGAATACTAGGAAGTGTTATTTACTCCTTCTCATAACACAAGAACTAGGAGTCACCAAATGAAATTCATAGGCAGTAGGTTTAAAACAAACAAAAGGAAGTATTTCTTCACACAATGCACAGTCAGCCTGTGGAACTCTTTGCCACAAGATGTTGTGAAGGCCAAGACTATAACAGGGTTCAAAAAAGAACTAGATAAATTTCAGAGGATAGGTCTATCAATGACTATTAGCCAGAATGGGAAGAGATGGTATCCCTAGCCTCTGTTTGCCAGAAGCTGGGAAGGGACAACAGTAGATGGGTCACTTGATGATTACCTGTTCTGTTCATTCCCTCTAGGGCACCTGGCATTGGCCACTGTTGGCAGACAGGATACTGGGCTAGATGGACCTTTGGTCTGACCTAGTATGGCCATTCTTATGTTCAAGAAAATATCAACTTCCACTGGCTACAAAACAGATTTTTACTTTGATATGTATCTGGATACTGATGTTCCAATTTCCATCCCCCATTCTCTGAGCCACACAATCACTTCCAGTAGATCTTACATTAGTGTTCCTACATGTTTTATTTTATAGTTCAGTGAAAATGGACTACCACCACCATTCCCCTATACAGATGGTAGAATTAGTTTGAGGCCATTGAGCACTGGAACCTTTTCCAATGCATTTCAATTAAACACCTCTGTGGAATTTCCCAGATTGATCGATAGCCCTCATCTTTCCTTTTCTCCAATGGGTAGTGTAAAACGGTTAAAGATATTGCTTCAACTTTTCTTTATAAAGTAGCTTTGTCCCACTTTGTTTATCTAACTGTATTTCTTGTTTGTGGCATTTATGGTTAGTGTGTTTTAAAGGAGATTTTAATAACTGCAAACAAGTGAATAGACATTAAGGCAAAAGTTTCTTGAGCAAACAAGAACGTGCTAATAAGCTAGGAAAGGTGGCTCTGGCCAGCACTGTACTCACAGACAGTTAAGCAAAATCCAGAATGCCATTAAAGTGAAGTAGGTAGCAAACTGACTGACCCATCTCAGTCAGTCAGTTTGCTACCCAAGTCAGTTCCACATCATGGGATTAGAAGGTTCTCAGAGACATTACAGTAAGATCCTGGCCATTTCTGCTCATTAAAGATCAGGCTACCTACTTTTCTGAAGATTTTTCCATTTGATTAGAGAGGGACACACAATAATTTGCTGGCCAGAAATAATTCAGAAAGGCATGCTAAGCTGCCATCCTAAAGACATCTTTTAGGGGAGGAGAGCGAGACACCATTCTAGGAGATGTGGGAGGAGAGATGGGATTACAGTTGCACCCCTTTATCACCCACAAAGATGGCACCAGTTAAGGGGAAATATCAGAGCTCTCTCAGTGAGAGGACAGGTTAGTGTGGTGGAAGGGGATCGTATACTGGTGCAACCCTCACTTAAGTCAATGGAACTATGCTGATACATAGCAGCTGACCCTTCTATTTAGCCAGAATGTGAAGAATATTTGGGGGTTTTAGAGTTGTGTGAATGCAAAATTCCCTATAGACTCTGGTGGAATGAGACCTGGCAACCCCAAATATGCTGGTTTATGAGCCCGATCCTGAGACGTGCTGAACACCCATAGTCTAGTTTTACTTTAGTGGGAGTTGAGAGTGAACAGCACCTCAAAAATAAGGGCCTATGCTTGTCAAATCAATGCTAACAAAAAATCTGAGGATTTCACACAGCCCACAACTGAGAGGGTTAATTAAATTTGAAAAGCAACCTGAGATCTTCAGATCAAAAGTTATTATGACTTTAAAACAAATCCATTTCCAGAAGTCTGCAGCTTGAGCTTTTCATCTCTTTTCCTAGTAATAGCTTGTATATGTCCCTCTGAAGGATAGACAATTTCTTGTTTGATTCTGTCTCAACCCAATTAATGAGTCTTCCAGCTACAGCTTGGAGAATATGCCCTGGCCCCTTCTCTAGCAACAGTATTGCTAATGTAATTAATTTGATTTTGCCACAGCAATAGATGAGTGACATTTCAGGTATGTATATGTTAATGCATTAGTCTGATCACATCTTCTTTCCTTTGGCCACTTAAGTATATTCTTTCTCTGAATGTTGGATTATCTTGAATCTTTTATGCAGTCTTATATAGTTTGGTACATTCCAGTACATAATTATATATACTCTTTTCTCACAGCTGAAAGCCCTTTGGAAGTATTCTTCTATCATCTCTGGTAAGACTATGATTTTTTCAAAAAGATTTGTATTAATCATGCTATTAAAGGGAGACTTCTTCCTCTGTGAAATATTCTAGTTAACATGCTTTCCCCCGATATACATAATTAGTCAAGAGGAGTGCGGATATTTGTCGACATATGACAGAAAATACAGTATTAATTTGGCAGACGGAGTGAAGATAGTGTTGGGCTTATATAAGTTTACATGTGGGAGTTCATCTCCCTTGTTTTCTATTCATCACTGCTAAATTTGGGTAGAGTGTTAGTGACCGATTACTAATTACTCTTGAAGGCCAATGTGAGCCTTCCCCAATCAGCTATCAAACACAATCCATACACTGTGCTGAGTGCAGACTTGTCCCCTTCTTGGGTCTGGCTTTATTAACACAAATAAAAAATAATGCAATGTGACAACTTGCCTGCTACGACAGTTCCTGCTCCGGATAGCTTAGTCCGTACCCTAGATCCTCTCCATTATATCTGGTTGAGGTAATGAGTCACTTTCCTGATTTAGCAAGCAATTAATTATTTGCAGAGAGATCAATGCCTAGTAACAGCATGGGGTGCTTTGAGCAAACACTATCAGACTGTCAAATATGAGAACCCCACTGAAGACAAACGGAAGGGTTTTTGTATGTGAAACAGCTGCAGAATCAGGCCTAGATATTCCAAAGTTATTTTATACAGAACTGTGACCAACCAAGATAGATTAAAATGAATGTAACAATAATGAGTAGTAATGAATTTCAAAATTATATGAATGAAATATTATGATTGAGAATTTAAACACACCACTGTCAGGAAAGTAAAAAGTTACCGTGTTCCCATGGCAAGTGGGTTAGGTTGTACATAAAACACCAGATATTAATCTGGGCTAAATTGGTATGGATCCACTGAAGTCAATGGAGTTATGACTTGCCCAATATTTGATATTAACTTTTATGCCTTAATATGTATGTCCTGTAGCGGAGTTACAATGCATTATTGAGGCAGTAGGTTACACTGGCAATGTAAATCTGCACTACCTATCCTATCATGTGCCAGCTGTGCCCCTCTGCTATGTACATTTGCCAAACTGGACAGTCCCTACATAAAAGGATAAATGGACAGAAATCAGATATTAGGAATGGCAATATACAAAAACTTGTAGGAGAACACTTCAACCTCCCTGGACACACAATATCAGATTTAAAGGTAGCCATCCTGCAGCAAAAAAAACTTCAGGCGTTCTTCAAAGAGAAACTGCTGAGCTTCAGTTCATTTGCAAATTTGACACCATCAGCTATGGATTCAACAAAGACTATGAATGGCTAGCCAACTACAAAAGCAGTTTCTCCTCCCTGGTGTTCACACCTCAACTGCTAGAAGAGGGCCTCATCCTTCCTGATTGAACTAACCTCGTTATCCCTAGCCTGATTCTTGCTTGCATATTTATACCTGCCTCTGGAAATTTCCACTACATGCATCCGACGAAGTGGGTATTCACCCACAAAAGCTTATGTTCCAATACATCTGTTAGTCTATAAGGTGCCACAGGACTCTTTGCTGCTTTTACCTATCCCTTGTGCCTCAATCTTCTATTGACAATACAGTCTCTGAGTCTTTATCTCTGCTGAGATTACTATTGGTGATGGCCATTTTTTGTGACACACCTGTACACAAAGATCAGGATTGAAACCACCAGTTCATTTCACACTGGCTGTCTACCGCTAACACTTAAGAACAAGTTGGGCTGAATTTGAAAAAATGGAGATAGAGTATGATCTTGTAGCTGAGGTGCTTGACTAGGACTTAGGAGATCTGCATTCAGTTTCTGACTCTGCCACAGACTTCCTGTTTGACCTTGGGCAAGTCTCTTAATGTCTCTATCTTCTGGTCCCCCATCTGTACAATGAGGAAAACACTTTGTGTCCCACCCATTGTGTTCGTCTTAACTATTTAGATTGCAATCTGTTCAGAGTAGGGACATTTTCTTATTGAGTATTTATACAGCACCTCGCACAATGGGACCTTGATCTTGGCTAGGGCCTCTCGCCATGACTGTAATACAAAAGTGAAGAAGTGATACTCTATGAAAAGTCTTGTTCAGACTTGACTACTACCTTGAGTATCCAATATATGAAATAGGACCAAGAAAGCCATTATCTTTTCTCTGAAATGAGTTCTAATTTTCAATTACATAAAATTCCATATGCAGTATGTGCAACAAAAATAAAATGTAATGCAAACAAATATATATTTATTAATGCATCTTTAGGAAGGATTTTATCAAAGGCCAGAAGTTAAACTGCTTCCTTATTGGCACTAATAGCTGCAATATATTACAATTTCTGATAATATTGGCTTACATTTTGACACATAGTTAAGGTAACCTTCCATTTCTTTTCTTTCATATATGAGAGGCCATTGAAAATACTAGAGAATAAAAGAGACAGTCATTAGTTGTCATACTGTGTCTATAATTACTTACTTTGTTCCAGAAGCCATCACTATGACAAATTTGCAGTTTTTCCCATCTGCCAGAACTAGTAATGTGCAATACATTTAACAACTGAATTTGCATATAGAAAGTATCATTGACCTTTGAATTTAAAAAGGACAAAGATTTACAAGGACACCCTTTTGAAACAAACTGCTTGGTTTAGGTGAAGCAGGATTGCACTGTGAGGGTTGGGGGGAGCAAAAATAACCTTGCTTCTTTCAAGTAAAGAAGTAGTTGCACCTTCTAATGGAAAGGGGGCCCTCGCTAGTGCCCACATCCACATTTCATGAGAAAAGAAACAATTGTCCAGGTATGGGATTAACAAAAGTGCTAAGGACTGGCCAAATGCTAAACCTATTGAAGTCAATGGGAATTTCGGTAGTGACGCCAATGAGAGCAGTCAATCAGTGCTGAGTGCTTTTTGAAAATCCCATCCTCAATCTTCTGAGAACAGTCTAGACACTCCAGGGTGAGATTCTGATGCAGCACAGAATTCACAGACAAAGGCAGGAGTGGGGAGTGCCGGTAATGAGCTGTAAGCCACCTTTGCCTCCTCCCAATCCTGGGCTGTTCTGAGGACTGGAGAAGCATCCGGCGTTAACTTGACAGATTTGGGGGCCTACTTAAATTACAGCAGCTTCCCTGGAGTTCCCTATGGAATGCAGTGCTGCCCAGAATTTCCATTGTACTGCAGCCCGCAGCCTAGGGTTGCCAACTTTCTAATTGCACAAGTTGGAAGACCCCTTTCCTGCCCCTTCCCCGAGGCCCTGCCCCTTTTCAGAGGCCCCACTCCTTCTCTCTCTATTCCACCCCTCCCTTCCGTCACTCACTCTTCCCCACCCTCACTCACTTTCACAGTGCTGGGGCATGGGGTTGGGGTCCAGTAGAGGGGTGAGGGCTCTGGCTGGGGGTGCAGGTTCTGGGGTGGGCCTGGGGATGAGGGGTTTATGGTATAGGAGAGGGATCTGGGCTCAGGAGTTTGGGGTATGGGGTGGGGGATTGGGCTGTGGGTGTGGGCTCTGTGTGGGGCCCAAAATGAGGGGTTCAAGGTGTAGGAGAGGGTTCCTGCTGGGGGTGCGGGCTCGGGGTGGAGCTGGGAATGAGGGGCTTGGGTGCAGGGGGAGGCTATGGGCTCTGGAGTGGGGCCAGCGATGAGGGGTTTGGGGTGCAGGAAGGGGCACAGGGCTAGGGCAGGAGATTGGGGTGTGGAGAGGATGCGGGGTTCCAGGAGGGAGTTTGGGTGCAGGAGGGGAGTCCTGGCTGGAGCAGGAGGTTGGGGTGTGGAAGCGGATTCGGGATCCCCGTGGAGCTTGCTGCTTCCTGGAAGCTGCAGTCACCAGGTCCCTGCAGCCCCTAGGCCCATGGGCACCCAGGGAGGCTCCGCACGCTGCCCTTGTGCCTGCAGGTGCGGCCACTGCAGCTCCCATTGGTTATGTGGGGACCGCAGGGACCTGGCAGTAGCTTCCAAGACCTGCAGGTAGCCTGCCTTAGACCCAGCCCCGCACTTCTAACAGCCCGGTTGGCAGTGCCAAGCAGAGCCACCAGGGTCCCTTTTTGACCAGGCGAAAACTGAATGCCTGGCAACCCTACTGCAGCCGCACCCTGACACACTCCTACTGCCCCCACCCCTAGCCCTGGTTTACTCCTTACAAAGGGATTCTCAGAAGACAGCCTTACAGCGGTCTTCCACCATGCCCGTGCAAGGGAATCGTCCCTTGGCAAGACTATCAGACCCTCTTTGCATGCTCCAGCCCCTTTATTTATACTACATGAGAGGGCTGGAGCAGGGAAGACTATTTTACTTTGAACTCCGTGAGGAGGTTTGAGCCCTGTTTCAGGAAGGTACATAAGCATGTGCACCTTTAAGCAGAGGAGCAGCCTCTCTGAAGTCAATCCTGAACCAAGGCCTTGGTGCACAATAGAATAATGTCCAGCTCTTACATCATGTTTTTCATCAGATCGCAAAGCACTTCAGTTTTAATGTGTTCATCCTCGCACAACATCACTGCACAATAGGGAAGTGCTGTTACCACAGATGGGGAATTGAGGCACTAAAGCTAAAAGGCTTGCCCAAAAAGTCACACAGGCAGCCTGTGGTAGACCAGGGAATTGAACCCAGTTCTTCTAAGTACTAGGCTATTACCCAAACCACCCTCATTCTGCTACTTATCTTACTAGATACAGTCACAGTTCAGGGCAACTCAGGCCCTCAAGAGGCTGTGTTCAGTGTATTACTCACAGTTATATTACCTCATAACTCTTTATAAGCAAGCACATTAATTCTTAAGGTGAAAGCATTACAGAGAAAACATTAGAAACAATAAAAAGAACATACATGCATGATAGAAAGCTTACCAAAGATCACCACCCCAACTCCAACCTCATGCTCCAGTAGGTTTCAGCCCTTCAGAACCCACTACAGGGTTTTCCAGTTCATAACTGTCTTTGATTCAGAACCAGAACTCAGACCGGGTAGGTCAGCCTGTTTGTTTATACAGCTTGGGCCTTTGATCTCCTACCTCTGGGAACAGCTAACAAGCAGACAATCACCCTCTCCTCAGGGCACAGTTTCAAAGGGCTGCATTTTTGCATAACCAGAAGTGGGGAATTTGCACTAACCTCTCCCAGGAAATTCACTTCACACTTATTGTGCCAAAAGGCTCTGGCACTATTTCCCTATCGTGCTTTGAACTCCCATGCCCTACATCACATCTTCCCCCTAGAGAGGTTACATACAATCCTGACCCACAAATAATATATAAACTTTGCATTTTGTACAATAAGGTTTTCCAAGGATATTGCAGGAAATGGCCACATCTGACAGATACATTTTGTGAAGGAAAAGAGATAAACACTGCTTCAGTGGCAAGTGTACCATCCAGTCACTTGTGTAGTAACGTGGTGGGAAAATGGAACCAAGTAAAAACAAAACTGTAAAACCAGCTGTCTCTTGACAAATCTAGTTTTGTGAGTTCAGTAAATGTATAGTCTGTAAACTTGAGTTATTGGGAGCATTTCTCTCTAGCATTACCTAAGAGAGAATGTAAAACTCTTTGGTTCAATTCTGCCCTCTGTTGCAATTCCATCAGCTTCATTTACACATGGGCAAACTGCACATCAGAAGTATCCCCAGAGCACACAGTGAATTAATGGCGGAGCCAGGAACCAAAACCTGCAGCTCCAGCTCTCAGAATCCCATACTAACTACCTAATCTCTCCTGGCTGGATACTTCAGTGCCCACCCATCAGTACAAATGAGTGTAAGAAATAGCAGAAATAAAAATAGAGGAATAATGCCAATTTAATAAACAATCTAAGAATGAGATAACAAAAGTACTCCAGCAAATGCAAACAGTAAAAGCAGGCTAAGGCATGTGCTCATGAGAAGAAACAGGAGGAGGCATAAAATAAATGTTTCAATGTGTGTTTGACATTCTGCTTTTACTATTCAACCTATGATACTTCTATGGCTCCCCGTTGCCATCATATCCAAGTGCCTCTTTTAATGTATTTATCTTCACAATACTCAATAATAACATGATCCTATTTTACAATGGGGAACGATGGGACAGAGAGTAAGTCTGTGGCAGACTAAGAAATTGAACCCCCGTCTCCCAAATCAGCCCTCGAACCACTGTGTAATTCCTCCTGTCTTTCCTTCTGAGTGAGCTGACATGGTGGCGAGCATAGGCAGAGGGAGATCCAGAGCCAAACTGCAAACTAATTTGGTTCACAAGGCCCCAATTCTGCATGGGTGTACTAAGGAAAGAACGTAAGAAACACCTTGTAATCTCTTGCTATTTAGCTGAACAAAGAGAAGGTTAAAGGGTGACTTCATCACCATTTATAAATAAATACTATGTGGGGAAAAAATTGATAATGGGATCTTCAGACAAAGGTATAACAAGATCCAATGGCTGGAAGTTGAAGCTAGACAAATTCAGACTGGAAATAAGGTACACATTTTTAACAATTAGGGTAATTAACCACTGGAACAATTTACAAGGATTGTGATTGATTATCAATCATTGGCAATTTTTTCATGGAGATTAAGTGTTTGTCTAAAACACATGTTCAGATTCAAACAAGAATTCAGAGAAGTTCTAGGGACTATGCCAGGGATAGTCAATAGGCAGACCCGGGGCCAAATGTGGATGCTTTTGAATGGACCACAAAATATTTTTATTATTATCCTCATTATTGTTGTTGAGTTTGTATTAATTTTCTCTGGAATCTGAACTTTGACTATACCTTGACCAAGAAATTTGGACCTTGACAAAAAATAAAATTGATTACCTCTGGCCTATGCTATGCTCGAGGTCAGACTACATGATCACAGCGGTCCTGTCTGGCCCTATAATGTATTAATCTCTTTCTCGTCTCCCTATCACTTTGTTTTGACCATGATTGTAGCACCTCTTTCACCCTGGCCGAGAGAACATACTAGAGAGATTTCCTCTGTGGCAACAGCCAACACAATTCAATCTGTTTGTCAGCAAGGGGCACTTGAACATTAGCATGGCCAACTCAGACAAGAAACACAACACAGCTTTCTATTTCTTAAAAAAAAGCTTTACATATATTTGTACAATTTTATATTCCAGACAATATTCTAATTTATCAAAGTAAGAAAAACTATCAGTGCTGACAGATTTTTCCAAAAAATTGTACACTGGCTTCTATCTTCAGTTCCATCTCTACCACTGTCCTTTTGTTAACATCAGTTTTTGTATTGTCAATAGCTCTTCCATATAACTCTTGGGAAGAAATTGCTGTAGTTCATCTTACCGTGCAATGAATGAATTATTCATAAATGTCATCCGGATTCATGAAGAGTTAAGATATTAGTTCAGAACATCATCACAAAATAATTTTAACACATACTACTCAGCCCTTAACTCCTACACCACATTGCTTTCCAGTAACCTATGATGATCCAAGATGAAATGACACTTACAAGACAAGTTAAAAAGCAATAACCTAGGAAGTGTTGCATTTTGAAGATCCTTAAAAACTGGTTGTTTGCTCATTCTTAAAAAGGTTTGTACGGTCTTGGTACAGCATCCTTTCAAAGATATTTTTGCAGTTCTCCCCAGAATGGTATGCGTCATCACTTGAATGCACAAGTGAATTTTTTCTCTGTGATTACACCACAGGAAAAAAAAACAACAAAAGATTTTCCTCTAACCACACTCCCTTGCCATTGAAATTTCACACACATGCTCTCCTGTGTACATTGATAAAGTCTTACTTGCGTCCCACCAGCTATTAATAAACTGGGTTGCAACACAGTCCTGAATAAGAGATAACAAAAGAGAGCGCTAATAATGGCACTCTCACTTATACCGCAACATGTTCTGTTCCCATAACTGTTTGAATATCAATCTAATTTAATCTATTTTGGGGAGGCATGAGGTTTCCCAGACTTCCTTTGTGGCTGTATAATATCACCGGCAAATGGGCCTGCAAAAGAACTCCTCCTGCAAACAGAAAATCCTTAGTAAAAAATGACAACCTGAGAGGGGAAAGAACAGTGATATTGTCAAACAACACCTTGGACATGCTGTCCTCTCCTTCTACACTGAACAAGCTGTCAGGAGAAAGAGAACTCTTGCAGAGATAACATGCACTGAAAGACTTGCTGAAGGTGTTGTATTTGGAAGGACTCAGCATTATTGTATTACCTGTGGCCAACAAATTCATACCAAGCGAATCTCCTAGCTACAGTAGCTGTGGAAAAGAACAGACAATGCGAAGTGAAGAGCAGACAGTTCATAATTTTTCCAATGCATTTTCCTTTGCTTGTCCATTGTGACTTGTGATTTTCTCCCTTATTATAATTTATTAGATAAATGCTTTTAGCAAAGAATTCTTAGTTTGTAAAGCCTCAGTCCAGCAAAATACTTAAGGTTTAACTTTAAGCATGTGAGTCACCCCATTTAAGTAATTTGAAATACTTGATTGCGTAAAATTAAACACATGCTTAGGTCCTTGGCTGGACTATTGCCAAATATTTAGGCCATCATGTTCTTATAAATACTTTATATTTAATATTTGAGAGGTGTTGTTTCAATTTGATTGGACATATAGTACCCATGGTATTACTTCTGTTCCTTGGTTGGTTGAGCTTAGTGCTTAATAGCAGCCTTCTGATGTGGAGAGTCAATTTTGAAATTCACTTTCCATGTATATTCTTCAATATTCTCTGTATCACCAAACTTTTCTGTTGTGGAGCATGTTTTCTGGAAACCAAACAAAAAAGGCATGAATTTGTGATAGGGTAATTATTCATCAACAAATTTTGCTTAACAGAAGTAAGCAATTTTGGTATTGATTTAGAGTCAGTGGATCACATTATGGGTGTAATTCCATTGTTTTAGCTTAAAGCAGATCTGAATTTGGCCCAGTGATTCGAAGGCCCAAGTGCAGTGGCTCAGGCTCGAGCACTGACCATATGGTGAAGTTAAATTAGGAACAGTCAGAGAAACTCTCTGCCCTGTCTCTGTACAATAACTGGGGTTGATCTTCCCTAAATCTTCCTGCCATTAGCTTGCTAACAAAATCAAACACCTGTGTACCAGAAATAGAGTTGTTTGAGTGCCAGCACTGATCCATCTGCAGAACATATCATTAGGCAGCCTCTTTTCTTTGGGTGAGATGGAAGGCAGATTCATTAGAGAGAGTCCACAACATAATTAAAGAAACAATATGTTTTCCCATCTTACTGTTCTCCTTTAATTTCATCTTCCCTTTCAGGCTACAACAGTGGTGCTGAATACAGATAAAGTACTGCACCCTTTAACCCACCCCAGAGTAATTCTCAAGCATTGGACACAACTTGACATGCACATTTGAGTATCTTTTCTGTATCATCCTGTCTTTCAGGTTGGCCCACTTAGAGGGCAGGTTTTTCAAGCATGCAATCCCACCCTCTATGTTTTTTCCTGCCAAACTCAAGGCCCACTCATACGGTCAAAACTAGTTAAATACTACAGTGATGGGGCAATGTTAGAACGACAGATAAAAACCTAAGGAGAATCATACATGGATGATGCAGAAATCAACTATTCTAGGCTGAATCCAAGGAACATGACTACTTCAGGACACTTGCATGATCCTTGTATCATGTGTGTGGGGGGGTCACTTGTTGTTTAGGCTCTAGTGGCAGATGACCCTGATATCATGTGGTCTGCAGTCTCCTGTGCTCTGGGAAGTGGCCCTCTCAGAACATGGGGTATTCAGGATCTGAGCACATATTTTTCAGGACTGCTTCTTTCTCCTATTTGGGACCCGACATAGGATTTCCGGTCCTTCATTCCTTCTCCCCTCTCTATCTTCCACATTCTGGGGACCATCCTAGAATCACGGAGTAAATGAGAAGTCCTCAGGCCCTACATTGCTTCTCATGCTACAATAAAGGCCTTATTTAAGAAATGGCTTGCTTAGGACTTCAGTTCCTCTATTTCCCATTCGATGGGGCCTGACCCATAACATCTATCAGTGGCCATTCTGTACTGTCATTTGCAGGGGCACTACTCCAAGACCACTGTAAGCAGTGGCATTTTAGAAGTTAGCACCGGATATCCAGCGACATATACTCAACGGAAATGGTCATATCTAAAAACACAACCAACATGAACGCAGGGAGATGCAACAAGAAACTGAATGTGGCTTAGAGAAGTTATATAGTGTTGATCAGGCATTATTATCCATAGATCTTGCAGTGGCTGAGATCAGGTTCGTTTGCAGGCGTGCACACAATGGCATAAGCAAGAAAGCACGAACAAGTAATAGGCACAAATTGGGCAGGAAAGAATGTTAATTTGTGAGATGAAGACATAACATTCATCCCATCAATTACATTTTAAAATATCTGCCCCAGTGGCCAGTCACAAAAATTCAGAACATTACAGCAAGAGAAAAGACAGCTTCTAGCTGTTGAATAAAAACATATCTTACATGGATATTTCAGTCAACCTCAAAATTCTAGAGTCCTGACTCCCACACAGAAATACTTGTATAAATAATCTTAATTGGCTGGGATAGCGCTGCTTAGTCTGGATTTAGCGCCTGACCCAACTCTCATTAGCGAGTCAGTGGGAGTCCATGGCATGGAGCAGAGGAGGAGATCCCATGGGTGGCATGATCACGGCTACACCCCTTCAGGGGATGCGGATCGGCTGACCACTGTATATGGGGAGCAGGAACATGTCCTGCCCTCACTCCATTGCCTTTCCATCCCTCTCCTGCACTCCAGAAAGCACACAGGGGAGGAGATCCTGCACTCCAAGTAGGGCAGCGACTACCAGTGTTGCCAGGGACCTGGAACCTCCCCATTACACACCCATGGAGAGGTCAGGCATAAACAGGCTCTTAATTCTTACATAGGCTAAACTCTCAGTAAAATAAATGGGCCCGGTCCTGGGTCCCTTACTCCATATTTATTCTGCTTTTGATCAGTCCTTGCACAGCAAAACAGCTATTTGCCCTGGAAGAACAAGTGTTTCCTTTTATCTGTTTCTAATCTACTTGCCATAGCTTCGATCAGGGTAAGCCTTTTATTGTGTTTCCATGGGAGAGTCTGAAAAGCAAGGCTGAGCAGTGTCTACTGGACCCTTCATAGTCTTCAATACCTCAATTACCTCTTCACCTTATAATGCTAAATCATCTTGTCAGCTTAGCTACTTTCTCACACATCTGCTAACTAGCCCAAGTAAAAGCATCCTGCTTGGTCCTCTTAAAGGTGTAACATTGGAGTCCTTTATTGAATCTAACATCCCCCCCATCCAAAAAAGTGCCATAATATTTGAATGTGAAATTAAGTAATATGTAGAAAACCTACATTTCAAATCCCTGTACGTATGTAAAATAATAGGATGGGTCTAGATTTATTGAAAGGAAAAATAACCAGATATTTCCAGGGTTTGGTTTTTTTGTATTAAGATTTCAGCCAATTTTATTTCAGAAGCATTGTATGTCAGTACGTATTGTCTAGTCGCCCACTCGGCCCCCCTTCTAGTCACGTGTAAATTCCACAGAGTCTGGGGCATCTGTATACATATTTTTTACCTTTACCTGGTTAGAAGATGTTTGACCCTTTTATGAATAAATGGCTGATAATTTGCTTTTTTACCTACTTTGGGGATATAATTAAAGTTGGTTTAGTGACAGTTACTCCATTTTTATCCTTCTATATAAAATACCAGCATTGTGTAATTGTGCTGTTATTGATATAACATGAATCTCTCTGAGGTAGGAGGAAACAACTAGTAGAATATCAGAAGCAGGATTAAATCAGTGTAAGCGGGGGAATAGTCCCGCTCTTGTGGGGAACTTTCCTGGCTTCTGCATTACGCGGTGAAGTGGGCTAGAGAAAGGATCTGAATCTTCGCTCCCACTTCCTTTACCCAGTGGCCTCCCTGCCCTTGAGGACTCCCCTTCCACTCTCCTGTCTGGCAGAGTCCTCGTAACCCCAACAAGGCTGGGCCCAGGATTCCCTGCTGTGATCACCTAGGACAGGGGGCTAGGGTGTCCCCACTCCGGGGTACTCTCTCTGCACTGGGCACTTCTCTGACCCACTGACCATTACATACAAGTTAAAGCAAATGCAAGTTATTTAATCAACAATTAATTTTAAAAAGAATTAGGAAAATGGGAAAGGTTAAAGGAAACACATCAACCCGCTCTGTGGCAGGGAACATCACAATCAGCGTCTCTGGAACATCAGGGCAGTTCACAGTCTGTTCCTTGTAAGTCCCAGGCCTTCTTCTCTGGCCCTGGCTGTGCTGCAGGGATGCTGTGGGTTGGACACTGGCTCTGGTGGTGGCCACACGCTCTCAGGCTCTAAGTGGTAGGACTCTTCTTCCCAGTGTCGCCCCCGCCCTGTCGGGGTTACGATCCAAGCCTGGCCCACAGAGTCTCTTGGCTGAGGCGTCTCCCTGTGCTGGGCCCACTGCCCAGGGTCCCCCTCGCTCTCCCCAGCTGCTCACCACACCCAGCTCCAGATTGCTCCAGCCCCAGCTCCACCATTCTGTCTCTGCACTGCTGCTGCTCTGCCTTCAGCTCCCTGGGCTGCTTCTTTGGCCCCTCTGGCTCTGGTCGCTGCAGCTCTGCTCCCAGGACAGGTCTGCTCTGCAGGCTGCTTCTTTGACTCTGCTCCCAGCACTGACCTGCTTCCTGGGCTGCTTTTCTGGCCCCCTGGCTCTAGTTGCTGCAGCTCTGCACCCAGGGCAAGTCTGCTCTCTCTGGGCTGTGTCTCTGGCTTTGGGGCTTTAGTGAGCTGTAGCTCACTAAAGCTTATGCTCAGATAAATTTGTTAGTCTCTAAGGTGCCACAAGTCCTCCTTTTCTTTTGTTCTTTCCTGGTGCTGCTGAAGGAACGCAATCTCCTGGAAATTAAAGGAGGTTGTATTTCTACCGAACATATTGATTATGGTATTTTTGTATATCGTGTTCAGTGCTGGTAAACAGTTAAGCATATAATTACTCTCCACATGGTACAGAACTGAGCATTCAGATTAATTTCAGACCTCATATTTAAATTATAATGCCAAGCTAAGAATGAAGGGCCTATTTTCACATAAAGAAGAAACTTCATAGTTAACTAATATACATAATGAAGGAGATCTACAATACTGATGTAAACAAGGAGTTTAAAACTTCCAAACATTTTGGTTTGGCACTCATAGCACACTTTATAAGCAATGTACAAACACTAACTCCATTAATTAACTCTCAAGACACGTGTGTACAAAAGTACATGTTATCTCCATTTTACAGTTGGGGAAACTGAGGCAGAGAGGGGCAGTGACTTGCCCAAGGTCATATTTAGTGACAGATGGAAACTGAATGCAGGACTCTTATCCCTCTGCTAGTTCCTCAACTCTTTCCACATCATGATCCTCTTTTCCATCCCAGTACCACTGAGAGACCCCATCCTGCCAGACCCTCACCACATTTTCATCCCTCTTTCCCCGACACCTGTAAATGACTCCTAGACTGAGAATCCCTGCAGAAGATGATGATGCCTCAAAGAGAGGGTGTGATTTTAAATTTAAGAATGGGGGAACAAAATCAAGCTTACCAAAAACTGCTACACTTGGATAATAGTGTGGATGCAGTAATGACCAAATCCACTCAGCCACGCCTAGATTCATGGCCCAGGCACAGGGAGCTCTGTAAAGGGCAGGGAGTGAAGCTTCTAACTTGGCCTCAGGATGGCAGCAGCCTTTGCAGTCTCTGCACCCCCATATTTAATTAGAACTCCTCAACCCACCTTCCCAGTGGTTGTGATGGTTACTATATGCCCACAACCTGCACCGTTCCTCCCTTTCTCCTGCAGGGGAGCTTGGCCTGTGGAGGCAGACAGTGTCTTGTGTACATAGCCACAACACCTGCCCTCTTCTGCTCTTGCTTTCTTCCTACATAAATGCAAAATGGCACACACTCAAAGAGCCACAGCACAGGAGCGTGAGCTGGGTATTCTATACATGTTATGCAACTTCAGGAATATTTATCTGCCAAAAAAGGAACACGATATTCTGAGGGCTATGTGCACAACTGCCATGAAAAATAAAAGCAGGCCATCAGGTTCAGGGAAACATACTTCCCTTTGCACTGTGTTCTACAAAGGCCATAGAACAAAATGCCACCTTTTGCTTTGCTGTTAATAAGTGCTTTTCAGCACCATGCATTAATTTCCTGTAAAGTAATGATGAGATAATTGCATGCATATCCCATATTTTTTCCATATTAATTGCCATGCAAACTCTTCAAGAAGGTTTGCTAACTCACAACTCCCACACAGGAAAGCCAAGTTGAAGACATCAGTAGGTGATGCTTAGTGGCTAAGGTAACACCAATCAACGAGGTGTCTTAAAGCAATGGGCCGGAAGTAGCCTGCTATTTAAAATATATCAGTCATTGCCTGCAATTTGAACACAATATGCCAGCACTGCTCTCTGAAGTTTAAAATACTTTTAGAACTATAGAACAGCACACAAATCAATCACCTGTCACTTGAATTCATAGAGCAACTCCCACATGACTAGTTCTTTACCAAACACCAAAACACAATCACTAATGGCTACCACAGACAAGCTGGTCTTTAAGATGGATTTCATGTCTGTTAGGGGTTTGGAGAGACTAGTTTCAGAAGAATAGAATGAAACAAATTAGGGTCATATAATGCCAAAAAAACCATAACTTTTCTAAGACACTATACTAGATTGAAGAGCCAAAAAATTCCCAGGGTCCTCCTGGAAGGAATGGGTTAAAAATTTAGTGAAGGGCTGTTAGAAGAATCTAGGTACAGGGAAATAAACTATGGTGCCAATCTCTGTGGTATTTGAGTGGTGTCAGTCATACCAATGCATTTCATTATCCCCAGTGGGGTTGCAGAGATATTACTGAAGGCAGAATTTGGTCTTTAAATAGGAATGGACAAAACAATGCAGAATGTTTGTACATGAGAAGAGCATAAGAGTTCTGAAAATCTGTTTTCTTTTAGGAAACCAAATGAGCCCACTTAGCAAAAAGATATGATCTTGGATATAGGAATTACAGGGCAGAATTTAAGATACACTAAAGAGCTAGAAACCAGAGGTTCAAGAAGAGTAGGAGAGACAACACTATTGAAACCAAGGGTGAAATAAATGTGGAAGATTTGAATAATGTTACAACTACTACGGTAAGGATAGAAACACCATACAAAGGCAGCCCGACATGACACCAGCAGCAAGGAATTCATAAATTAGAAGATTAAGTGACAAAGAAAAGAGTGATAATAGACAATAGTTGTGCCAATGTTCAAGACTGGAGTAATGAAAGGGACTCCCAAAACTAAGAGTGCCCGGTATTTTACTGGTGACATAACTAGGAAGAAAACAGGCTGAGACACCAGTGATGGACCAAGAGAAGAGAGTGGAACTCTGAGGTAGTGAACTTTTCATATCCCAACCCTTCATCTCCCTCTCACAATTTTGGAGATTGCTGGTTTTCATTGAGTGATAAAGATCATACCTAAAGGGTTGCATTTTCAAAGGCCAATGGACCAGCCATGCAAACTGAGAATGTATCTGCTGAACCCACCTAACCCACACTGCATACTTGTATGCACAAATCGATATTTGCATGATTGCTTATCCAGTGACCAGACTTGCATAATTGCTTATCCAGTGACCAGACTTGCATGTGCAAATGCAGAATTTTTCAGGCATGTACATTTCGCATGATTCACCCATTTATGTGGGCAGCCCTCAGAAATTTGGCCTCTTTCTTTTCTCATTCAGCAAGATATTTCACAGCTCCTGCAACTACTTACAAAATATGTTCACATGGAATATAGTTAACATGGACACATGATTTTTGATTCAGCAGACAAATGAGTGTTTCAAGGCACTTGAACAGGGAAAAGGATGCCTGTAATTTTGACTCATCTAGATGACTTCTCTGTGACCCTAATTTGCAATCAACAGTTCTGTGAATTTATAATCACATCAGACTCTCACTGTGCTAAAACTGTCAGCTAGGTTACAAACCTTTACACATGCAGTACATTGCCTTCCAGGTGTTCAGAATGCCAGAAGGCTTGCAATCTGTTCCTGCACACACAGACAAACTGAGAACACTCCAGTGAACCACATCACACAAGAAAGAAAACTCATAGGGCCAAATTTACTCAAATTTATATTACAATGGCTTGACGATGGAGTTATAGCAGGGATGAATTTGACCCATACAGATTGCAGCAGGTTGCAATGCAATTGTCTCGGTAGAAAGACATATCTTCAGTACCACTAATAATAATGTATCAAATCAACTGTGTAAGAGGAACTAGAGAGGCAAGAAAACTTAGTGAAGAGAAAGAAGTATTTTGGGGGGCTATGAAGTTTGCTGGAGGAGGTTGAGGCCTCAATTTCACAGATCCAGGGAGTCAACAGGTCAGGGAGCACAGAGAAGGAATCATCCTGTATAGAGTATTACCTCACCGCCCAGTTGTGTTGGTCATCAGAATCTCTCTCCCCTCCCCTCACTAGTGGCCAAATTTCCCTGCAACTTTACAGTAGCAGTCATGGATGGGACTAGCTTTGTGTTCGTTAGGTCTGGGACAATGGTATGGATCATGGTCTGTGCTTTCAGAACACTCTCCCCACCAATCTCTCTCTCTGTCTTGCACATAACATACACAGTGTCTGCTTCTGTGTCTCTGCCAGTGCCCCCTTTTTATAGCTGACAGCAAAGGAATGGTACCATAGTTGTCCAAAAAAAAAGAAAAAGTTCTGCAAGACAAATATCCAGGGAATATCTTTAACACTGTAATGAGTGTGCTGCTTGAAACAACATTTTGCTACCTGAATCTAAAGGGAAACTCTTTATTGTTGATAGTGTCCAGTATTACGGAATATAAAGCACTTAAGCTGTCAACTTAACACTCAGTATTTATTTGAATTAAATCACATTCAAAAGTCCCCTCATTATTTAAATGGAATTGACTGTTGAAATTAGAAGTTACGGGTTGGAGCAGATGTAGGGTCACCATATTTCCCTATGCTGAATACGGGACACCTGGTAAAATTACTCGTATTCAAGCGAGTTCAATGGCAATCAGAACTATACAGTACAAACATTCAAACATCAAGTTGACTGAGCCCCTGTTAAAAAGAAATACCACCTAGTTGAATTCATTTATTTACCTTGGTATCTTTAAGGCTTTAGGTTCACACAGGGAGGGGAGACACACACCCTGCACCCTCCCCACATACACACGGGGAAGAGATGACAAACACCCTTTCCCCCCCCCCATACACACACTCACATACACCTCTCTCACACAGGGCAAGATGACCAGCTAACCGTCCCCTCCCTGCCTGGCTCTCTCTGCCCTCCATGACTGGCTGGGTCCCCAGGACAGACCAGCCTCTCCTAGAACCTGGCGCCGCATCTTTCCAAGGCAACACATGGGTTGGGAGGAGGGGAGGGAAATGCAGGGTCACATGCCCCTCTCTCCAGATTTCTGCCAGGGTTCACACCAGCATGTGGCCAGCAGCAGCCTTTTGGCACTGTGAGGGAGGGAAGGGATGGGAACTGCTTCCAGCCACAGGGGAGGATGGGGGCGGAGGGGGAGAAGGGATGACCTGGGCCATGTCTTTGCAGACCTCGTCTTTCCCCACCCCTCAAAGCTGGAAGCAGCTAGTGTCTTCCTGCCTGTACAGTGTTGAAAGGCAGCTAACATCTCCAGGTTGCTGCTGGCCACAGATATAACCCAGATGCTTCCTGTCACCTGCTACAGCACGGGCAGGAATGGGTTAAGCCCTAAGGGTGCACTGTGCACCAGGATCCAGGGAACCTGCAGTGGATTCAGCAAACCCAGCCAGAGAGGTGGTTCAGCAGGGCAGGGTGACTAGGAGACGGAGCAACCCCAGGCTCCGTGGGGGCAAGACTCGGTGGGGTGTGTGTGTGTGTGTGTGTGTGTGTGTGTGTGTGTGTGTGTGTGTGTGTGTGTGTGTGTGTGTGTGTGTGAAGAGGCTGCTAAGCCCTTGCCCCCAGAGGCTGATGTGGAGTCTGCAGGTTCGGGCTAGAAATTACTCCCCCCACCCCCGCCACTCCAGACCTTAGCTGAGGGGTGGAGAGCCTTCCCTGTGCCAGCGCTGTGTGGGGCTTTGGCACATGCAGGGCTCAGCTCCTCCTACCCTGCACCCCTGGCCAGAGGGTCTTGGGCTTTCCCAGGGCACCAGCCCAGCCAGATGCAGTGGGGGAAGGAAGGAACCTGCCGGCCAGGCTGTTGGTGAGCTGAGCACTCCGACCAGGGACTGGTTCTCTCCTTCCTATACCCTTCGCCTCATCAAACCCCCTGCACCCTCCCCAACACATACTCATTATCTGATCTAATCTTCTGTCCAGTGCCTGTTCTCTTATCAAACCTACTTTGTCAGCAGTTGCACATAAGAAGTTCTCTGTTGTAGGATAAAATCTAAAAGGAAAGTATAGCTGCTGACGGAAGATATTCTTCATCTAACCATTGACCATAAACTTTCAGTTATGATAAATAATGGATAAAAATTACCATAAATCCTCAATAATTTCTTTTAGGAAACTACTTGTTGTACCAGATCTACTCAAAATTAATCTCTTCCCATTTTTATGTAGACAGAGATCCTTTTTAAAAAGAGATCAGTCAACAACAACAAAATAGACTATCAGGATATATTTCTTCCACAGCTCAGTTTAATGCTGGTCAGGAAATTGGTTTTTTTTCCTGTGAAAAATGTTGCTGAAAACTCTCTTCATTTTTGCCCAAACTTGTCTTTGAAATTTTGGGGGTAAAAAAAAAAAGTGCGTGTGAGAAACCTGAAAACCAATTTCTTTTTTGAAAGAAAAAACTCTAAATCTGGTCAACCTGAAACTTTTTGTGAAGATTTCTGTTTTGTCAATAAGCCATTTGCCATCCAAAAATGTCTCAGAATTTTGTCCTGTTCTAACTCAACTAAAAGAAACACAACAAAGTCTACCCAGAAAATTCAGTGCTGATAGAAACAAATGCTATATGAAGGCTCACAGGTACAGATCACTTATTTAGAGAAAAACAAATGTATGCCCCATTTTAAACCCATTTCAGAACAAAACTTTCATTATGGAGCCACAACCAACCTCTCCATAATAATCTAAACAAATTAGATTCAAAAGTCATTTATCTTAAATTAGAACTTAATTTCTTCAAAATATAGCCCATGCATGAGATTGCAACGTTTTAAATGCATTAAAAGTTTGGAGCGTGTGTTATTCTATTAAGATAATTCAAGACAAAAAAAACTGTGTCTGACAGCAAAATACTGAACACATTAAAGGGCTCACCTTTAAATTAGTTTTAACTCAAACTAGTTAAATTCTCAGGAAAATCATTCTCTACTCAAAGAGTAAGTATTATATGTTTGGGGAAGATACTCTGTATTCATCATACATCACAGAGGAGGTATCTCTGCTTTAAATGCAGATTTCAGAGTAGCAGCAGTGTTAGTCTGTATTCACAAAAAGAAAAGGAGTACTTGTGGCACCTTAGAAACTAACAAATTTATTTGAGCATAAGCTTTCGTGAGCTACAGCTCACTTCATTAGATGCATTCGGTGGAAAATACAGTGGGGACACCGAACGCATCCGATGAAGTGAGCTGTAGCTCACGAAAGCTTATGCTCAAATAAATTTGTTAGTCTCTAAGGTGCCACAAGTACTCCTTTTCTTTCTGCTTTAAGTGCAAATCTCAACAGCACTTTAAATATAAATCTGTAATATACAACCAGAGTTTCCATAATTACAGAGTGAGCTTTCTCACGCAGTAGACAAATCACTGTATTTAGTAAGCACTAGGTTGTGCCCTTGGTTGCAATGAGGGGACTCACTGCAGCGAGTGTTCCTAATATGAATTCTAGCTGACTCAGCCAGAATTCTCCCTGGTGGCTTCTGGGCAGTACATACCAAGAGCAAGAGCCTAATCTGGCCCCTTTATGACAGTAAAAGGGTCAGAGTGGCATAAACAGCACTAGTTGTGGATGAGGGAGGCGCTGTGGAAAACATCCATAATGCTGCCTTCAAAGGCCCCATCACATCGGTGTCGAGAATGTATTGCAGGCTAGGTTGCAGCACCGCAGAGATTCTGGTAGTGCTGCAGCCTATAGGACAGTCTGGGGAGACTGATGCAACTCAGATAGACTCTCAGGGTTGTCTAAGTTACACCAGGGGCCTTTCCAGACCCTGAAGCAGCCCAGAATCAAAAAGCCACAATGGCAGTTTAAAGCCACTTTAGTCCCTCCCCTCCTAGACTAGGCGTTCTAGAGACTCAGCACAGAACGTCGCCCCAGGAGGTAGCTACACCCCCTTGGGGAGTGTGACACCTTTCTCATCCTCCTTTGTCCCATCTACAATATTGACAATTGTCACTGGCAGTGTTTTAAATTGAATTCGAGACTGTGACATATGCAAGAGTGACTCAAAGGGCTAGGGACAATATGCACGCAAGTAGATACTACTCTGTAGAATCGATTCCTTAGCTTGCCCCAGAGATGAACAGCACTGAGATGCTGGTGAGAGATTCTGTGTAAATGAATAAATAATGAAAATAATTAACAAGGCACAATATTTTGTGAATGGCCAGATGGTGAATTTGTGCAGTACAATGGAACCGAACAAGCCATGTACAATATCCTCATGATTAAAGTTACCGAACAATCCAGGGCATAGGAAAGAGAAGGGAGAACTTGGTGATAGAAGGCACATGGAGAATTTGTGGTGAGGACAAATGAAGAAATCATTTTTAAAGAGAAAAATGAACTCATAGTGGATCACAAGCTAAATATGAATAAACAGTGTAACACTTGCAAAAAAAAAAAAAGCAGTAGCAGCAAACATCATTCTGGGATGTATTAGCAGGAGGGTTGTTAGCAAGACACGAGAAGTAATTCTTCCGCTCTACTCTGCACTGATTAGGTCTCAGCTAGAGAATTGTGCCCAGTTCTGGGCACCACATTTCAGAAAAGATGTGGACAAACTGGAGAAAGTCCAGAGAAAAGCAACAAAAATGATTAAAGGTCATCATGACTTATGAGGGAAGGTTGAAAAAAATGGGTTTGTTCAGTCTGGAGAAAAGAAGGTTGAGGAAGGATATGATAACAGTTTTTAAGTACATACAAAGGAGGACGGGGTGGGGGGAAATTGCTCGTTAACCTCTTAGGATAGGACAAGAAGCAAAGCTTAAATTTCAGCAAGAGCAGTTTAGGTTGGACATTGGGAAAAGCTTCCTAACTGTCAGGGCAGTTAAATGGTGGAACAAATTCCCTAGGAAGGTTGTGGAATCTCCATCAGAGATTTTTAAGAGCAGGTTAGACAAACACCTTTTCAGGGATGGCCTAGAAGATAATACTTAGTCCTGCCTTAAATGCAAGGGACTGGATTAGAAACCATTTGAGGTCCCTTCCAGTCCTATGATGAGTCCTATACAGTCTCACTATTTCTGAAATGCAACCCCTATTTTATTTTATAAGCATCTGGGCTTGATTCACACCCTGTGGTTGAGAGTACGAAAATGCCCCCTCAAGACAAGTAAGGAAAGTTACCTTGCAGGGAGAGATTCGCTCCCAGTAGGGAAATGTATAACTGCACCACCACCCTCTGGTGGTGATTCCAGAGGGGGATGACAATGGAGCAGGAGGATAGGACTCCACAAAGCATCCTTCAGTTGCCCCGGCTAACCCACCTAGACAGCCAGCACTGCCATATATTTTTGGGGTCAGCTGACCAGCTCTGACTTCAGGTATATTCAGTACCCTACACTTACAAGCCACTTTACCTCACACTCATAATCTGGTGTGCTCCCTGCTGCTCTTGGATTTCAATGTAATTCTACCTAAGTTGGTTTATTGTGGATTCAGTTAAAGTAAAACAGACAGATATTATTTTAAGCAACCCAGACACAGTCACATTCATTCATTAGAAGTCATTTGTATCAGTACAATATGAGCTAAGTCCTGTTCCTATTAAGGGAAATGGAAGTTTTGCCTTTCTTAAATTAAATGTGACATGAATTCTTGATAATTGGTTTAATAAATTCACTACTTAGGATGCTAGGTGGCAATGGTTTCTTGGTCTACAATAGGTAAGAAGAAAGCACTGGCTGTTTTACAATAAAAAGGTACTCTGCTAGAAAAGAAGTGAGTATATTCCAGGGTATTATTAGTCAACATTTGGCTCCTACTGCCATGGCTGCTGCAAGTTCTGCCAGCAACATTGTTAAAGCACAAATGTAATTCTGCATGAACTGCTTTCAGTTGTCACTGCTCCTGGTTAAGCACAGCCAACACAGTACAATTAAAATGAGATCTGAATTATTATTTAAGATGTCCAACAATTATTTAAAATCCCATGCCATTAACAGAAAGCTCTAAAGCTCTAAAGATATAGAGCAGGTTGCACAGAGGAGCCAAGAGGCCAGTGAAGAAGCTTGGCAACATGTGACCTCCAGAAGAGGTAAGCGGAATGTCCGGGTTCCAGTAACACAGACACAGGTAACTAACCGCTTTCATGTTCTCTCCACAGGTACCATTGCGGAGAGTGGACCAGATGATAGGTCTGGGGGGAGAAAACAGAAGGAGACTCCGCTGGTTGGGAGGCATGAGATGCGATGTCCTGAGGTTGGGGGTTCCACGACCACCACTCCCAAGAGGAGAAGGCGGGTGGTGGTGGTCGGGGACTCTCTCCTCCGGGGGACTGAGTCATCTATCTGCCGCCCTGACCGGGAAAACCGAGAAGTCTGCTGCTTGCCAGGGGCTAAGATTCGTGATGTGACGGAGAGACTGCCGAGACTCATCAAGCCCTCGGATCACTACCCCTTCCTGCTTCTCCACGTGGGCACCAATGATACTGCCAAGAATGACCTTGAGCGGATCACTGCGGACTACGTGGCTCTGGGAAGAAGGATAAAGGAGTTGGAGGTGCAAGTGGTGTTCTCGTCCATCCTCCCCGTGGAAGGAAAAGGCCTGGGTAGGGACCGTCGAATCGTGGAGGTCAACGAATGGCTACGCAGGTGGTGTCGGAGAGAAGGCTTTGGATTCTTTGACCATGGGATGGTGTTCCATGAAGGAGGAGTGCTGGGCAGAGACGGGCTCCATCTTACGAAGAGAGGGAAGAACATCTTTGCCAGCAGGCTGGCTAACCTAGTGAGGAGGGCTTTAAACTAGGTTCACCGGGGGAAGGAGACCAAAGCCCTGAGGTAAGTGGGAAAGCGGGATACCGGGAGGAAGCACAGGCAGGAATGTCTGTGAGGGGAGGGCTCCTGCCTCATACTGGGAATGAGGGGCGATCAACAGGTTATCTCAAGTGCTTATATACAAATGCACAAAGCCTTGGAAACAAGCAGGGAGAACTGGAGGTCCTGGTGATGTCAAGGAATTATGACGTGATTGGAATAACAGAGACTTGGTGGGATAACTCACATGACTGGAGTACAGTCATGGATGGTTATAAACTGTTCAGGAAGGACAGGCAGGGCAGAAAAGGTGGGGGAGTAGCACTGTATGTAAGGGAGCAGTATGACTGCTCAGAGCTCCGGTACGAAACTGTGGAAAAACCTGAGTGTCTCTGGATTAAGTTTAGAAGTGTGTGCAACAAGAGTGATGTCATGGTGGGAGTCTGCTATAGACCACCGGACCAGGGGGATGAGGTGGATGAGGCTTTCTTCCGGCAACTCACGGAAGCTACTAGATCGCATGCCCTGATTCTCATGGGTGACTTTAATTTTCCTGATATCTGCTGGGAGAGCAATACAGCGGTGCATAGACAATCCAGGAAGTTTTTGGAAAGCGTAGGGGACAATTTCCTGGTGCAAGTGCTAGGGGAGCCAACTAGGGGGAGCGCTTTTCTTGACCTGCTGCTCACAAACCGGGTAGAATTAGTGGGGGAAGCAAAAGTGGATGGGAATCTGGGAGGCAGTGACCATGAGTTGGTTGAGTTCAGGATCCTGACGCAGGGAAGAAAGGTAAGCAGCAGGATACGGACCCTGGACTTCAGGAAAGCAGACTTTGACTCCCTCAGGGAACAGATGGCCAGGATCCCCTGGGGGACTAACATGAAAGGGAAGGGAGTCCAGGAGAGCTGGCTGTATTTCAAGGAATCCCTGTTGAGGTTACAGGGACAAACCATCCCGATGAGTCGAAAGAATAGTAAATATGGCAGGCGACCAGCTTGGCTTAATGGTGAAATCCTAGCGGATCTTAAACATAAAAAAGAAGCTTACAAGAAGTGGAAGGTTGGACATATGACCAGGGAAGAGTATAAAAATATTGCTCGGGCATGTAGGAAAGATATCAGGAGGGCCAAATCGCACCTGGAGCTGCAGCTAGCAAGAGATGTCAAGAGTAACAAGAAGGGTTTCTTCAGGTATGTTGGCAACAAGAAGAAAGCCAAGGAAAGTGTGGGCCCCTTACTGAATGAGGGAGGCAAGCTAGTGACAGAGGATGTGGAAAAAGCTAATGTACTCAATGCTTTTTTTGCCTCTGTTTTCACTAACAAGGTCAGCTCCCAGACTGCTGTGCTGGGCATCACAAAATGGGGAAGAGATGGCCAGCCCTCTGTAGAGATAGAGGTGGTTAGGGACTATTTAGAAAAGCTGGACGTGCACAAGTCCATGGGGCCAGACGAATTGCATCCGAGAGTGCTGAGGGAATTGGCGGCTGTGATTGCAGAGCCCTTGGCCATTATCTTTGAAAACTCGTGGCGAACGGGGGAAGTCCCGGATGACTGGAAAAAGGCTAATGTAGTGCCCATCTTTAAAAAAGGGAAGAAGGAGGATCCTGGGAACTACAGGCCGGTCAGCCTCACCTCAGTCCCTGGAAAAATCATGGAGCAGGTCCTCAAAGAATCAATCCTGAAGCACTTAGAGGAGAGGAAAGTGATCAGGAACAGTCAGCATGGATTCACCAAGGGAAGGTCATGCCTGACTAATCTAATCGCCTTTTATGATGAGATTACTGGTTCTGTGGATGAAGGGAAAGCAGTGGATGTATTGTTTCTTGACTTTAGCAAAGCTTTTGACACGGTCTCCCACAGCATTCTTGTCAGCAAGTTAAGGAAGTATGGGCTGGATGAATGCACTATAAGGTGGGTAGAAAGCTGGCTAGATTGTCGGGCTCAACGGGTAGTGATCAATGGCTCCATGTCTAGTTGGCAGCCGGTGTCAAGTGGAGTGCCCCAGGGGTCGGTCCTGGGGCCCGTTTTGTTCAATATCTTCATAAATGATCTGGAGGATGGTGTGGATTGCACTCTCAGCAAATTTGCGGATGATACTAAACTGGGAGGAGTGGTAGATACGCTGGAGGGGAGGGATAGGATACAGAAGGACCTAGACAAATTGGAAGATTGGGCCAAAAGAAATCTAATGAGGTTCAATAAGGATAAGTGCAGGGTCCTGCACTTAGGATGGAAGAATCCAATGCACCGCTACAGACTAGGGACCGAATGGCTCGGCAGCAGTTCTGCGGAAAAGGACCTAGGGGTGACAGTGGACGAGAAGCTGGATATGAGTCAGCAGTGTGCCCTTGTTGCCAAGAAGGCCAATGGCATTTTGGGATGTATAAGTAGGGGCATAGCGAGCAGATCGAGGGACGTGATCGTTCCCCTCTATTCGACACTGGTGAGGCCTCATCTGGAGTACTGTGTCCAGTTTTGGGCCCCACACTACAAGAAGGATGTGGATAAATTGGAAAGAGTACAGCGAAGGGCAACAAAAATGATTAAGGGTCTAGAGCACATGACTTATGAGGAGAGGCTGAGGGAGCTGGGATTGTTTAGTCTGCAGAAGAGAAGAATGAGGGGGGATTTGATAGCTGCTTTCAACTACCTGAAAGGGGGTTTCAAAGAGGATGGCTCTAGACTGTTCTCAATGGTAGCAGATGACAGAACGAGGAGTAATGGTCTCAAGTTGCAATGGGGGAGGTTTAGATTGGATATTAGGAAAAACTTTTTCACTAAGAGGGTGGTGAAACACTGGAATGCGTTACCTAGGGAGGTGGTAGAATTTCCTTCCTTAGAGGTTTTTAAGGTCAGGCTTGACAAAGCCCTGGCTAGGATGATTTAACTGGGACTTGGTCCTGCTTTGAGCAGGGGGTTGGACTAGATGACTTTCTGGGGTCCCTTCCAACCCTGATATTCTATGATTCTATGAGAAAGACCAGACGAACAGACTTTAAAATTACAACATGGTGCATACAAGCCTAGAAAACAGAAACATATGAAGTCACTTATGAATGTTTTTTCACTTAGGGAATTATTTTTGCTGCAGGAGACATGGTTGGTACCTTTCTCTCCCCATCCCCTTGTAATTTCTATAGAGTGACCATTGTATTTTATATGTTTTTGTGACTATTAGTAGATATTTTTTCTATATTTTAGGTGTTTTTAGAGAATAAAGGCACCATGCTTTCAGTGACTTATTTAAATATATGTGGTTTACTCCCCTCCCACTCATCACAGGCCAATCTCTGGCAGATCTATGCTTTTGTCCCCCAAATAATAACGCTTTGCACTTTTAGGGCCTGATCCAATTGAAGTCAATGGAGAGAGGAGTCCAGTGCATGGTGTATAAGGCTCTCATAGAAATTTCTATCAAATGATCTCAAAGCATATTACAAACATTAATGGATAAAGCTACTTCACAACACACCTGTGAGCTGAGTAAATATTATACCCATTTTACAGACCAAGGAAACACCTAAAGTATTACAGGAAGTGTGTTGACAAGCTGATAAAAGAAGCCAGTTTTTCCCTAGAAAAGCAAGTCAGAGTTTTTTCATTGACAAAAAGGAGGGGGTTTAATAGCGACCTAACTAATGTCCCCACTTAAGATTTTACAGTGAGACAACTATGGCACAAGGCACCTGTAGTGTTTCCCACGAGGTAGCTAAGCAAGGTCAGCACTATACCCCCTACTCATGCTTAACTTTAGCTAATTTATCTCATGGTAAAACTACAGTGACTGTCTCCACTCTGTTTTTACAGCAGAATAGTTCACACACATGAGCTATCCTATGCGGAAAACACCCCTTTTTTGGCAATGAAGGCAAACCCTTAGTCTTACCAACAGGGTCATCTCCTCTGTCATGGTATAAAACTGCATAGCATCCTAGTGTCCCTCAGGAGTGGGGCAGACAGGCATCTCTTAGAGGGTGGGTACACTAATCTGTGCCAGTGTCCCAACCTAATATTGTGGACACTGCCCTCTGCCTGCTTTCTATTCTTCTGCATCAGACACCGTGCCCCCATCCTCACCTCTGACCACAGTAAGGTAGTAAAATTTCCCTATTAAAGGGAAAGTCCAGGCCCCAGCTGCAGTTTTATAGCACAGATTGCTGCAAAGCATTGGGGCAAAAATGGTAAGAGCAACACTTTAATTTTTTCCAGAAGCACGCAAAAGACAGAGGCCAGGAAAGGAGATGATCTGGACTGAACACCCAATCCTGTTCTTGGAGTAAATGGCCATTTGTTTGACTGGGAACAGGACCCCATGTCATGTTTCCAAAGAACCCTCATGGATGTGACTGAGAACCCCAGGAAAGCCAGTGGGAACCACACTGATAACTGTAGCACACAGCCTCCTAAAGATTCAGCAGGAATGAAAAACAGTGATTGTGCCACAGGTGCACCCTGGAGTTTTTATAGCATGTTGGGGGAGCCTCAAAAAGAAAAAGGTTGAGAACACCAAAGGCAAATGTCCCTTTACCACATTACTTCTCCTTCCCCAACCGCTAACCGCCTCCCCCCCCCCACAGTTTGGTGCCAGTTGGCAGCATAACCTCAGGGTCCTGAGGTACACTGGGGCAGGCCTGCCTCCAGACCCCTTAGGAAGTGCTGCCTGGTTTTGTACCAAGGCTCCACCACCTGACACAGCTAATGTGGTTTGTTTGTTTTTTAAGTATCTGGCTAAGAGGGGTCTCACTGGAGTTCTCTGAGCTCTGGTGCGGTCCTCTGCAGCTTCAGAAAAAAAGTCCTCTCTTGTATTGCACCTCGTTGAGGAGCCAGCTGTGTCATCTCCCTTCAAGAGGCCTCCTCACAGCACAGGATCCTCAGTAGAGGGAACCAGCTGCACATGAAATACTTGAGCAGAATCCTTGCTACAAAGCACAACCTCTTTCTATCTGTACTCTGTCAGTTCAGTTCCATAGCCCTACCACTTCTGAGTTCTTGTCCATCTCTGACTCCCCTCTCAAAGGAATACTGGATAAAAAGCATATGCAAATGAAGCTCACACTATTTCTGTGCTACCCCCCAGTAGATGCGGCAGAGTGATCCTTTCCTTGTGGAACTTGAGGTAACGAGCTTATGGAGATGAAGCAGTTCTGTGACCGTTCTTCCCCTTCCTCGCCAACAGTTTAAAGCTGGGATCTTCTGCCCTCTAGAGCTTCAGGATTTACTAGTAGTTAAATTTAAAGGACATGTTTTAAGTCCCATTGACTTTAATGGGACTTAAAAACCATGTGTAGCGGCTGTGATCGCATAAAAGAGTGCTGTGTGTGGTTGTATAGAGACCAAAGGTCTCACTCCATCTTGGAAGGTGGGGCACAGGACTGCAGAGAGATTAGAGACTGGACTGTGGCTCCACACAGTATGTTCTAGGCACCTTCGGAAACTAAGGACCTTTAACAAAGTGAGCTAGCTCATTATATAGGTATTCCCATGTTCCTGGATAACACAGAGCTAAATCCTGATCTCAGTTACCCCCGTGGAGCCCCACTGAAGTCCATGGATTTATAGGTATGAAGCTGCTCAAATAATATCTGTCAAATTGTTTATTTAATGAATCTTCCAATTTTGATAGAAAAAATCATTGGACGGTTTTTTTTCATATTTGTCCAGCTCTACCCAGGTATAAATTGGGGGTTATTTGGTCTGTTTTCATAGAGTTTATGAAATACAAAACCTCTTAGGCTAAAAGGGGTTCTGAATTATATAGGTTCTAACAGCATGAGAGAAAACTCTCTCTGCTGCAGGTTACCCCATGCTCTGGTAAGCCTCTGAGAATCTGGTAGTAAACCAGATAAAATGCTTAGAGACCAACGATTGGAAAAGGCTTTGAATGCAAACATTCAGGAGAGACTGCTGTATCAGCCTAATATTTAGACTAGAAAATGCTACTGTTCTAGTATTGCAAATTGAGTCAGTTATAAATAATGCAAAACTGCTTGCTGTGAGAGACACTGTATGCCGTTGCCAGCAGTGATTCTCAGAAAACAAGAAATCAGGATACTGATAAGCTGATTACAACTTAATTTTCCTAAAGAGGCAGTCTTAGTGCACATCAGCAAAAGCCCTGGTGAACACGCACACAGTTTTACTGAAATCAGCAGTACTTGCTCCAGGACTGAATCTGGCCCATTGTCATAAATTAATGTTCTCAATAATGCTGTGGATTTTATCTGATATCGTCAAACTTGTTACCAGTACCATAGATATAAATATTCGGCTATCTAAATTGCATCATGTGCCTGGAGAAGGCACAGAATTATTTCAACAAGTTTCTTCCCACAATGCTCATCAAGGAGAGGAAGCACTGATCCACTGATTTGATTCAGGATAGTAGAGAAATCGTGAAATCTGCAATAGGTCTGTGATGGGGTGGCTGCCCCTCACTGGCAGAAAAGGGGTTAAAAGCAACCTTTGGGAGGTTACCCAGGGGCTGCAAGGAACAGCCAATAAGGGCCTGGCTGGCCCATATAAGAAGGGCTGCAGAGCAGGTTCAGTGACCCTTGAAGTCAAGTAGAGAGGACTGGCTGTCTTGCAACCAGTACAAAGCTAGCACCCTGGACAGAGCAACGCTGGGCAGGAACAGGGAAGCAAGAGAGGGCTCCTGGCTGGCTGCTAAACCCAGCATGCTGCGGCGGGGATGCAAGAGCAAAGAGGGTGCTGGGGCCGCAGGGAAGCGTCCCAGGGAGATACAGAAGAGTCAGAGGGGACGCAGCAAGTGGCGGTGGCCATCTACAGGGTCCCTGGGTCGGGACCCGGAGTAATGGGCGGGCCCCTCCACACCCTTATTCGCCACTGAGGAGGTAGCCAGACAATTGGCTGCAGTTGTTGTCAAGGTTCCTTCCCCATTCTGAACTCTAGGGTACAGATGTGGAGACCTGAATGAAAAATCCCCTACATTTATTTTTATCAGCTTAGGTTAAAACTTCCCCAAGGTACAAACTATTTTACCTTTTGTCCCTGGACTTTTTTGCTGCCACCACCAAGCATCTAACAAATATAACAGGGAAAGAGCCCACTTGGAAACATCTTTCCTCCAAAATCTCCCCAAGCCCTACACCTCCTTTCCTGGGGAAGGCTTGATAAAAATCCTCACCAATTTGCATAGGTGAACACAGACCCAAACCCTTGGATCTTAAGAACAATGAAAAAGCAATCAGGTTTTTAAAAGAAGAATTTTAATTAAAGAAAAAGTAAAAGAATCACCTCTGTAAAATCAGGATGGTAAATACCTTACAGGGTAATCAGATTCAAAACAGAGAATCCCTCTAGGCTAAATGTTAAGTTACAAAAAGACACAAAAACAGGAATATACATTCCATTCAGCACAACTCACTTTATCAGCCACTTAAACAAAACAGAATCTAACTAGATTGCTCACTGACTTTTTACAGGAGTTCTGACCGGCATTCCTGCTCTGGTCCCAGCAAAAACAACACACAGACAGAGAGAACCCTTTGTTTCCCCCCACCCCCCGCCAGCATTGAAAGTATCTTGTCTCCTCATTGGTCATTTTGGTCAGGTGCCAGCAAGGTTATCTTTAGCTTCTTAACCCTTTACAGGTGAAAGGGTTTTTCCTCTGGCCAGGAGGGATTTAAAGGTGTTAACCCTTCCCTTTATATTTATGACAGTTGTCATTGAAGGAAGTGGCTGGACAGTGGACTGCAGGTCCCCCAGAAGTTGGGAGCACAGAGTGTGGCACAAGCAGAGGGCTGTGTCCTGAAGAGAACGCTGCGGTCCTTGGAGTGACGTGGGTTCTGGAGCAGAAGTGACAGCGGGCGAGACACAACCAGAAGAGGGCGCAGAGCTAATTCCCGAGACAGCCAGCAAGAGGCGTTGCAGTGGTGAGTCGCACCCCATCACAAGGTCAAAGGCCAAAGTCTGAAAAGTCAACAAGCTCTCCACCTACCTCCATCACCAGAGATAACAGTCAGCAATAGCAGCACAGGTCATCTTCTTTGAGTGAAAAGGGATCATATAAGCTATGTACTTTGTTTATTCATTCAACCTACAGCACCTATTGCACTGGTGCCCATGTGCTGGGATATAAATTATTAAAAACATGCACATGAAACAATACTTCTCTTAAGACTCATCCCTGATTTCCCTTCTTACATAACAAGGTAACAGAACTACTCACATGAGTGAAGTGAGCAGGATTTGGCCCACAGAGATTAGCACAGAAATTAGCACTATAAACGCCCAGTACAGGTCCATCAAAATTAAACCAATGTTAAACTGACCAAATATGCCTTACAATGGGAAAGTCCAGCATCCAGACTGAAATATAATTTCCTAAGTAACAATTTGCAGAATTATGGCCTCATCCTGTAAGGAACTGAGCACCCTCAACTCCCATGGAGAGTTTAACACTCCAAGAACTGAACCCTTGAAACGTTGAAAATGGTTGAATCAGGATTATGGGAAGCACAAGTCCCAAAAGGACTACAGCAAAATAAATTGTAAGGAGTGAGCAGCCGATCTTGTACAGTAGATCAGTGGGCTGGTAGCCGAGTGGTGCTAGGACAGTAGGTAGCAAGATCTTCCTAGAACTACAGTCTTGAATGGTCTAGTACAATGCTAGAGTATTATAAAATTGATGGAAATTAAATACATTCACTTTTGTTAATCTTTTGTGGGCTTGTTCAGCCAATACTCAATGAGTGCTTCTATCTTGGATACATATGTGACCCCCACATTACCAAAGACTCTGAGCACTCACAGTCTTATCCTTATAACATACCCAGGAGGTAGGGAAGTTCCATTATCACCATTTTACAGATGGGGAACAGAAAGATTAAGTGACTTTTTTTTTTTTTGCAAAACATACACCATCACATAGGAAGACAGTGGCACAGCAGGTAATTGACTCCAAGCTTTCTGAATTCCAGGCTAGTGCCCTAGCCACTGTACCAACCTTCCTCTCAAGTAGCCAGCATCTTTTTTGTGCTTTCACCAATGAAGACACATGGCTAAAGTCCATCCAGAGCTAGGGGAGGAAAGGAACGACTAGCTGAGGAGTTCTGGAGTACCAGTGTGCGGTACAGCTAAGGTCCCAGATGGGTATTTTCTTAAAAATGTCTGTTAAGGTAAAACTTTTAAGCTCTCATCATACTCCCTGCGGGAAAAAATATAAATGCCTCTGAACTGGAATCTCTACTACCCATAGCTAGTTTCCCTTGGTATCTTTTGGAAGCCCATGCATCATGCTGTTTTTAACTAGGAGTTTGTTACTTCAGCCTGTAATGGTTCTTTGTGAAAATACCAAATTACTTCAACAGAACACAAACCATTTGCAATGATTATAGCTACAGTTAACTCACTGCATGCCTCAAAAATACTAATCAGGCAGGGAATGCTATGTGCTCATGAAGGCGAGGAGCAAAGAGAAGAGTGGTGGCGTAGTGCATGCAAATTAAGAAAGGATGAAAATCAGACTGACTCTGGATGTGGAGAGAGAGAGAGAGGCACAGGCTCTTTTTACAAGTTTATTGCAACCTAAACACTACACGAGTAGTATGGGCACCCTGCTGCCACAAAGCATGAACGATCATTCTCAGCAGAATCAGTACCTCTTGTGCATGGTCTCCACCAATAAAAACAAAGTAGTCGAGATTCAATTCCCCTGATTATAATATGCTCCGGTGAGTTCTGAAACAGCAGGCAAAGCAGATGTTGTGCTAACTTCCAGGCATTCATATGTGACAAGCCACCTTTATTGCCCTTTTCCAGCCATTTAATTTCGTTATTTGGGAAAGCAATGCCATTGATACATTTGCTAGCTCTGTGTGCGCCTATAAATCAGTCATTTATATATTTTATTTTCCTGGGAAAAAACTAAATCCAATTTGGAAGTCGTTCAAGGAAGCCTTGGATCACACCTGCTGTCAACTGTTGTGGAGTGCCGTTTCATTAAAGGCTCCAGAACAGATGAGCATTCTAACAAAGTGTAGCATTCGTACACATGATTGTTAGAGTCACAACGGAAATTTTAACTCAAACAAGTTTCAACAGGAGTCACTGAAACAATGCTCTTTTGAACAGTCACAAAAACCAAGGGGGCAGATCCTCAGCTGGTGTAGTCATCATATCTCCATTGATTCCAATGGGTTTAGTGGTGGAGGTGCAGTGTCCCATCACTATTCATTGGGTGTGTCCCTCCAGAAAGAACTCAACCCATTTTAATACATTAGCCTGGACCCCTGCCACCTCTCAGGTGAGGCATGATCAAGAAATGCTGAATGCTGCAGAGATGTCCAGGAGGATGAGGATGGATGTCTGTCTTGTACCCATTGGCAGGAGGAGATCATCCATGAGTGCCACTGAAGTGGTCTCAGTTCTGTGTCCAACCCTGAATCCAGATTGGGCTAGATCTAGAGTCCTGGCATAAGTTAGATGAGCTTATAGTTGGCCTTTTGCTACCTTGTCTATGTGCTTGCTCAGGAATGGGAGGTTTGAAACTGGGTGGTAGCTGACTAGGACTGAAGTATCCAGGGTGGGTTTCTTCACTGTTGGTCAGACTATTGCATGTTCAGAGGAGGAAGGGAAGATTTCTTCTCTGAAATGATGCTTGGCTATTTCATCAGGAGTGGCACCAGTTGTTCATGACTCTCTTTCACAAGCCAGGAAGGACATGGATCAGATTCACTTTTTGATGAGTGAATGTACTCAATTCTGGGAGTGCAGGTGGATTGTTAGTTGGTGGTGTAGATAGACAGGTCCCCTGATGTTTGAGAAGGCTTCCCAAATATGAATGTTTTTTTCAGCAAAGTAGGGGGATAGCTCTCTGCAGCACTTGGTGTGGCTCTGATGCAGACTGTAGACATTCAGGTTTAATGAAGCAGTTTACCACCTGGATAACAACTTGAGGAACAATTTGGCAGCTTCAATAGAGGCTGATAGAAAGGTTCTCTTGGCCTGTAATGCCACCTCAGCATAGGCTTTGAGGAATGTGTTATGTTTCATCCTATCTGAATCAGCCTTTGTTTTCCACCATCAGTGTTGAGTTTCTGCCCCCTCTCTCCTCATCCATCACAGTGTGTCAGAAAACCCATGAGATCTGTGTGGGCAATGGGGAGGAAGGGGTCATTTGAGGGCAGCATGTCAGTGGGCAAGGCAAGGGTAGAATGGTAATGATTCTCTTACCCAGTGTGAACAGCACTCTGTACTCTTGTACAGAAACAAACTTTCCTTATCTGATCATCATCATTATATTATTTGCATTACCATATCGCCTAGGAGACATAGTCATGGATTAGGACCTCATTGGGGTAGGTGCTGTACAAACACATCACCTCACTGTAAGTATTAACATATTAAAATAAAGACAAGCATAAATGTGGAATGCCATATAGAAAAGTCATAACAAATTTAAGGTGTGAGTAGAATTATAAAAAATACCCAAGAATCAGCTTTTTCCCTGTTTAATGTAAATCAAATTGGTTGAAAATATTCAAAAGTTTATAATTTAAATTAAGCCTGTTTTTGACATTCAATGAAAGTTTCATCCCACTTTTTTCAACTCGCTATGCAGATAGATTTCAAATTTTGTTGGAAAAAACCGGGATGAACTTTGTGAAAATTGTCACAAAATACCTTACTGTTTTTTGACGAGCTCCAAGAATAATCATTTTGAGAGTTCCGCTGAATTAGAACTAAAATTTGGTTTAGTTGGAACTGTGAAAAGACAGTGGCAGTTATCAAATAAAACTGAAAATGCTGTTGGCCCAGATTTTGCCATCCTTCTGCTGGGAAGCCCCTTACTCCATGAGTTTGAAATCTGTGCAGCTGCCAGCAGAGGGGCAGATGATCATTTATATCAATGGTAAGATAATTTGCCATTTGCCAAAAAATGGATTAATCACAACTTTCTCTGAAATAGAGAACAGAGAAGTCCAATCACAGCAATAAATAGTTAAAATGTTGGTGTGTGAAAAGGCCTGTTAAAAACAATGGTGTTGGGCATATAAAAATATATGTAGGCCACTAAATGATCTATAGGCCAAATCATAGCTATGAATTGGCTGGAGTCTATGTGCCAAAAAACAAATAATATATACTGCCTCTAGATTCTGTCAAAGAACATCACTTTCAATTTGAATTTTGTGATCATTCTAAGTTAAATCATGCTTATGTTACTCATCTGAGTATTCCCGTTGAAACCAATGAGACTACTCACATGATCTAGGCAAGCTGGATTTAACCCTTTATCTATTTCCATCTTTCTGTCACAGTGCTACATCTAGTTGTTCTGATATTCACAATATAGAGTAATTTTATCCACTATATCGTTCAATATCTTAAATTAAAACATTTGGGGGCTTCCCAGCGTGTATGTATGAATTTTCCAATAGAAAAGTCATAGCAGCAAAACAGGATATGGAAGTAATTGCAAGTCTGATGGGGGGGCATTCTTTTTCATAGTGAGAAACTCACGAGACAAAACATGTGCTTCTAATCAGACAAATGTATTATGTGATACTGCTGCTGAAGTTCAAAACTAGGGGAATCCATTCTGTCAGATACTTTCCACGAACATTTCAGGCTATGATAAGTTGCATTAAAAAGTGTTTAATTCAACATTTATGAAACTACTGAAGACGGAGGAAAGTTGCAGAAATAGGAATCTTGCCAAACAATCAATCATTCTGTCGAGAATGAGAGCCCAAGATGAGAGGAACGAAGATAGGCTTTTTATGTACGTATGGTCTCTTAGATGGAATAATTGAATATTCTTGCATTTTTAATCAGAATGTTCTTACCATTGTGCTATTACTTTCAAATTATTTTCTTCCATCAGCACTGAAGACTAGAGCTTTCTCCTCCGCATAAAGATGCTGGCAATATTTTCAATGAAAAACAGAACAAAAAACAAAACAAAACAAAACATTTTCTGTACAATGGTGCTTCCTGCAACACTGAGTGAAACAGAAAAATTATTTTTGCTATTTTTAAAAATCGGGTGACCAGAAGCGTGGAACAGCTTTTCAGCTAATATCGGTACTGACAACACAGGAATTATGCCAGTTTACACCAACTGAAGTTCAAGCTACTTGGATTGTAAACTCTATGGGGGCAAGGATGAGCTTTTTGTTGTGTGTTATACAGCACCTAGCACAATGTGGCCCTAGTCTGTGACTAGAGCTCCTAGGTGCTACTTCAAGCCAAAAATAATAAATAAATTAATAATACTCTCAGTAGTCCATTATATATATATAAAATGTGTATAATCGCATGATAATATCTTCAATGTTCTTTTACATTCCAGTCTTTATACATCCATACATTTTGCTTGCATTTTTGTTTAGAGCCTCACAAAGAAATGTTTTCAGGTTCCAGAAGGGAAAACATTAAATATAGCTCATCTGATTTTCATCTTAAGCTACTTCACTCTCATTTAAGATTTTGAGAATGAATTATTGCATAAGGCCTAAATGTAGTACATTAATAGTTATACAAATTAATACTAATTTCTTAATGAATTGTTGCAAATACCCAGCCAGGTTAATCTTTCTACCAAAATGAAATGTTTTCAATTGTGCTGGATAACCCAAAATGGAATGTAGATTAATACTTATTTTGTACAAGGAAGCATTTATCATAGTGAAGTTTCTATTGATTTTTGTCAGCTAATACACTGTAAATGCTAATGTTTCTCTCCATGCTTGGAATAGCTAGCCACAAAGATCCTGATTTCCTGAACATTCTGATTGTGCATCTTTGATCAGGACACATGATTTCATGATTTTTAAATAGCGCAAGTTGAAGTTAGAGCAACAGTGAAATCCTTATCGACTATTCAGACCTATCAGCTTTTACAAGTCCTACAGAAATCTGTTCTGAATATTTATGGTGTTTATATTTCCTTTGCTCCTTCAGCACTAATGGGTGAACATCCACCCCACCCTATCCACCCACCCACAGCAGAGAAAAGGAAACTTGACTTGCTACTATTCAGAAGTCTAACATTTTGCATACTGTGACACTTAGATGTATAAATACTGCAGCTTTTTGTTTGTTTTAAATACATAGAGCCTGATTCTCCACTTTGTTGTGCTGGTATAACTCCAGATATAAAACTGGTCTAAGGAAATGAAAACCTAGATCCACAGAGTTCAGTTCATAAACTTTGAAACCTTTAACTGAGTAATATTCACATTGGAATAACACTAAAAACGAATACACTACTGGCAATTTAAAAGAAAAAACTGCATTTGCTCTCACTGACTCATGCTCTCATTGCACAAAAGAGGGCAGGTGGAAAGGCAGATGAACACAGATCAGAAAAGGAGCAGAAGGAGAAAGGAAATTCTCTTTTGAGGCATTTAGATTCTACAAAATAATAGACAGAAGGAGCTGCTCATTCAGGCCTGATCTAAAGCTCACTGAAGTCAATAGAAGCCTTCCATTCAGAAGCCCTCTATCAATGGACTTTGGATCAAACTTTCAGCAACTGCAAGAGCTTAAATAAAATTATAGAAACTCTTTTGTTGATACTTTTCTCCATCTAAAGAAATAATTACTTGTATGTGTACCTATTTCATTGGAGATTCTATTCCACTATTTCAAGAAGCCACCGAAAAATTCTACAAAGGGCCTTTTTTCCTCAAAACCAGTAGTTACTGCAATACAATTACTTCAGTGGTCTCCTAACAAGGCATCTAAGAGGTTTTATGTAAAGCAGAACATCACCTAGAAGACCCACTGAACCCAATCTCAAATATATGGAAGCCAAAAAAATCAGCAGTTTGCGCTAGTAGATAGGGTACCAGACTGGGACTTAGGATACATTTATACTTCAGCTGCAGGTGTAGTTTCCATTTTGGGTAGATGTACATGCATGAGCTTTGATTGAACTAGTGCACTAAAAATAGAAGTGGGGAAGCAGTGGCAAGGAGAGTGAGGTAGGTCCCACTCATCTATAGCTAGACAGCTAGACTGTGATGCTAAACATGCTGCTATTTTAAGCACAATAGCTGGATCAAAATTAGCTTATGTACATCTAACTGAACGGGTAATTACTCTGCTTGTTGCACTGTATCTATACCCTTAGAAGCCCAAAGTTCTGTTCTCATCTGTGCCACTAACCTGCTATGTGAACCTGTGCAAGTCACTTTACCTCTTTGTCCCTGTTTTCCCTTCCAACTTCTGGCTGTCATGTCTATTGATAGTCTTTGGGGTGGGGACTATCTCTTCATAGGTGTTTGACCAGTGCCTAGCACAACTGGGCTGTCAGAATAAGACAGCCAGGAAAGGGTTAAGGGCTGCCTGCCTGTCACATGGCCCAACAGGGGATTAAAGGGAAGGGTGTATCCTCTTTCCAGGCAGGAGAGAGGCCTCTGAACTGCTTTGGGTCAGGGGAATTGCTTTGTTTTGTGTTTGAACAGCAATTGTGTCCTGAGGCAGGGGCCTGTAATGGCACTTTTGTAGTATTAATAATAAAATAAATAACTGGCCCATCCTGACCACTTTGCCAGTGCTTTTGCACAGAGAAAGCACGTGTAGATTTGGTCTCTGTAAGGCACAGCTTAGGGGCAGGGGAAGAGAGCACATGTCATCTCCACAGGATATTAAAATCTTCTCCACCTTTTCTCTTCCCCAGTCCCACCAAGTCTCTGCTCCTTCACACATGTGGTGTAATAGAGCAGGACTTGGCTCAAAGGGAACTGTCCAGTGGCACCCAGAAAGTCTGTAGCAGACATGGGACTAGAACCCCCATTAGTTCTCTAAGGGCATGGCTACACTTGCAGATGTAGAGCGCTTTGAGTTAAACCAGCCTTCAGAGAGCACAGTAGGAAAAGCGCTGCAGTCTGTCCACACTGAGCCTCAAGTGCACTGGCGTGGCCACATTTGCGGCACTTGCAGCGGCATTGGGAGCGGTGCATTACGAGCAGCTATCCCAGCATGCAAGTGACTGCAAACTGCTTTTCAAATGGGGAGGGTGCGGTAGAGTGTGTATGGGGGGGGGGAGACAGTGGGTTTTGGGGGGCGCTGAGAGCATGTCAGTGTGCTGTCTTGTAAGTTCAGACAGCAGCAGACCCCTCCTCCTCCTCCGCCCTCTCTCTCTTTCTCTCACACACTCACACAGTAATGGCTGCTTTGTCTCAGAGCAGATACGGAGAAACGGAGCTTTCAAAGGGCACATCTGCATTCCTGCCGCGATTCAAAAACAATGACAAGAGTGGTCACTTGACTTAAGGGGATTATGGGACGTTTCCGGAGGCCGATCAGAGCGAAGCAATGCAACACCTCATTCACACTGACACTGCGGTGCTCCAGCAGGGGCGCAGCAAACGTTATTCTACTCGCCGAGTACCAGCAGCGCTGTAGCTGTGGAGTCAGAACGCTCTACGTGCCTTGCCAGTGTGGACGGGTAATGAGCTAGTGCACCTGGGGCTCCTTTATTGCGCTGTAACTCGCAAGTGTAGCTAAGCCCTTCGGCTTTAACCAAGGGTCTCGGTGCCCTTCCTCTCTCTATCAGTGAAATATCAAACTGGTGTGTCCCTTCTGTCATTTCCCCATCAGCTAGAAACAACTTTAAAAAAATCCAATCTGATTATTGTCAAGAGGATAAAACCCAGCTGAGGTGTCATAGGTATAATTGTTAGTCAACTTCACAAGTCTTTTCTACAGAGCTATTCAAACGTTTGAGCTCACTGCTAGGAACAAAATAAACAAAGTTATTATGAAACTATCCTGTCTGTCAGCCAATAGTCCAGTGAATCATTTATGAATGTATACATAAATAAAACTCCTCTGATCTATTTTCTCTTTTCCTTCATAAACTGAAGATAGTTTCTTTTCTTCTCTTTTCTTTCCCAAAGCTGCGACTTTTATTTCTTAAAACAACCTGAAAGGAATAAAATATTGAAATGAGCATAAATACAAAATAATGTTTGTGATACTGTAATTCTCTGAAAAGTTGAAGGAAAACATAAAAATGTATGCTCTGTAAGTTTCCAACTGAACTTGGCATGACAGTCTATCTATTATTAAATAGATGCTGAAGCTCAATTTATGAATTATTAAATTCTTGTTACATTTAGTTCCCAAGCAAGCAAAAAAAAATACAATTTCATTCACTGTATGAATTTCAACATGTTCTATAGTATTTCTTAATAACATAGCACTTAAAGAATGAGAAAATACTAAAGCTATTTTGGAAATGACTAGCAGTATATATGTTCATCTTTATCCACTTAAAGCTACCTCCACTTTAGTAGAGGTTACTACACTGTGAGAAGTAAACACCTGCTACTCATTATCTCCTAGTAGTTTTATATCTGTCCTGCATAGTTCCTGTATTTGGAGTAACTTAGAATACAAGAGTGGAGTTGCCAAAAGCTTCTGTGGTAAACCCATGATCCCCCAAATCACTTCAGTTTCCAAAAGCAACAAACACCTGTGTAGGCCTCAGAGCAACTTGTCTTCTACATTTGTTTCTGAATCATCCCACACCAACAAATAAGGGCACAAACAAGGCATTAGCATCCCCGCCTATCCTGGGACATTTTTTGCTTGTCCTCTATGTTGGCAAGTCCCATAAGTTTTCCCTTTTGAATAGCATTCATGGTGGGTAGTCTTTAAGTAGGCCTCTTTTGTGAGTGTCCAGTTTATATTAAAGTACAGGCAGATTAAGCTACCAGCATAAATTGTTCTAGGATACTGTCTGAAACAAGTTTCAGAGTAGCAGCCATGTTAGTCTGTATTCGCAAAAAGAAAAGGAGTACTTGTGGCACCTTAGAGACTAACAAATTTATTAGAGCATAAGCTTTCGTGAGCATCCGATGAAGTGAGCTGTAGCTCATGAAAGCTTATGCTCTAATAAATTTGTTAGTCTCTAAGGTGCCACAAGTACTCCTTTTCTTTTTGTCTGAAACAAGTAGATCTTGAGCCAACATAAACTGCTTTAGCCAACTGAAAATATCTATGGCCTACCCAGGCAACTTCAGAAGTCTATGAATATTGGTTAGAAACATGATGATTTCCTAAGAATGCAAATGTTACTGAGCCCCCATGAACTAGGGAAGCTCCGGGGTTGGACAAATCTCTTGTGTTTTCATAACTTCAGGAGAGGGAGATGGAAATGCATGAAGAGCTAAAGTATGTGGTCCACCTTTTGCTATGCCCAGGCCAGCAGCTCTTCTGAACTATAGAGCCGGCACTCTTCTCTAGGAGCCAGATTCTGCTCTCCGCTACATCACTGTAAAGCTGGTGTAACTTCACTGACTTCTTGCAGGCTCCTCCGCTTGATGCCACAATGGGCCATCCATCCTAACAGCCAGGCATCAAGCGGAGGATCCTGCATAAGGGAGCCCCAGCCACAAACTGTTTTCCCTGGCCACACTGCCTGTGTCAGCTGCAAAAAGCATCTTGGCCATGCAAAGATTCCCCTGTGCAGGGAGAATCATCCAATGGCTGGATGAGCTGACTTTAGGGCAGAATTGCAAAACTGGACTGATGCAAAGGAGCCCTTACATACCAGAATACCTGGGGCTATATTAAACGAATATACACTTTAATTTATCCAACAGCATCAGTTCCTGTGTTTTATAAAGATCATGTGTTATATTCTGCCAAGTACAATATAGGATTGTGGGTTCTATACTAAGGAGGGATGTTTCAGTAACTATAGGGATTTAAAGATGAATAACTAACCTGACTTAATAAAAAATGAGAAAGGAAACAAACTGACACCACTTATAATCCGTAATAAAGTTATTTTACTGTGCCCCAGAGAAAAGCTATTCAATTGGCTTCCGAAATCTGTGCCAATGTTCTTAAAGGTCATAAAACAATAAACAGACACAGGTGCAATGGTTACTTCACATGAGGAGTATTTCAAAGACAGCTACTCAAATGTGTGATCCCACATAATAAAAGTGTGCTATTATGAAGCTGCCATAACTGTCAGCCAAAATTACAGTGACTAGCTGAGTTGTTACAGAGATAAATATTCAGAGATCTGGAGAGGTATTTTTCCTAGACAAAAAATAAACACAGTGTTATTTTGTTACATTTTTCAAAGTAATGGTTTAAATTCTAGTTCTTAAATAACCCAAAAGAAATAAATAGCCTTTGACAAAAGTCTCCTATAAAAATCATCAGGGTCAAAACCAAACCACGTTAAAATAATTCTTCCTGCACCTACTAGCTAGTGAAGATCTTTCCTCAAAGCAGATTTCAAACAGCAATCATTATAAATGCAAAGTGCTATAGGAATGCTAATAATTACTTTCTTAAAGTGCTTTATCAATGTTAACAAAATTAAGCCTCACAAAAGGTAAGGGCTAATTGTATCTCAATTTCAAACTGTATAGAGTAGAACTGATATTAAGTGTCTTTCCCAAAGCCACCCTGTGAGTCATTAGTAGATCCAGGGCAGAGAGGAATTCAAGAGGTCCTTTCCCTGCCCATGGCTCTTACCATTCGTTAACACTGCTTCCTCTAAACAGGCCTATTAAAATATTTTACCTCCACCTTTGGGCCTGATCTTGCATCAGGATCTGCAGCATAGTCACTAGGGTTCCCTCAAGCACAGGGGTTGGCCTTCATGGAGCTCACTTCAGCAGGACTTCTGGGAGAGCCAGATAATTCAGAGGAAAAGATTAATGGAGCAAGGTCAGATTTTAGCATTTTGCAACTCTGAGAGAAGTGGAAAGGGAACTGATTTACCTTCTAACTAAAACTTGAAGCTCATCACCTTTGAAAAAAAAAATATAAAAAAGTCCTCTTTACATTAACCCACAGGAAAACCCAGCTAAGAGACACACAAAGCAACACCTAAAAAACCAAACCTGAAAGTCTCCTGGACTTTCTCCTGTATTCAAATGATGAGTGACACTTCCCGTTTCCCCGATTACATCAGACTGTCAAGGATAGAGCATCCTGTTTGGCTGTTATTCTTGTTATTGTAATATGGGATATCATTCTCAATGAACAGTGAGGTGCTCTTCTTTGTAATTAGAGTTCCTGATTATAATACATTTTACACTGCACTGCAATCCACCATTAATAGCTCTTTTAACACACTTCCTATAGCCAAGCCATGAAAAATGATGAGGCATTTTTGCCCTGAGGCTTTTGTGAAGATTCCTGGCAAAGGCTGATTTTTTTAGTTGCTTTCCCTCTGAAATGTGTTGAAAAGAAATAAGAGACACATCAAACATACAAAGCAAGTTTTTTCCCCCTTTGAATTCTTTGCATTAGGATCCAAATTCTCCCATCTAGCACACAGCCTTTGTGCTGAGAGTTGCGCTCTGGGCACATTGACACTGGAGGAAGGAGTCCTCACTCCAGGCTGCAGAGACCCTGTGCTGAAGCAATAGTAGACTCACTGTAAGGCCCTAACATACCAGTAACCAGTGGGTCCCTTAGTCTCAGCACAGGTGTTCTCTCCACTCTTAGAGCCACTTCATTGCTAAGCACCAGGTAATGGCTGTGTACCCCTTATATAAAACTGATTTATACCCTACCCATTGCACAGCAGAACCATATCAGTTCTGCTGCCAGGGTCGTAAAGCGGTGAGCAGGATTTCACCCAGGGGCAAAACCTACCCTCCCTTCCAAGGGTGCTGAGGAACCCGGTTCAGATTCTGAAGCAGGGATCCTAGGGGTCGGAGTGCAAACAACGCATGCTGCATGGATATGAGCTTCCCTGTTTATGCTGGTCTGTTTGGCGCTAGAGACTATTAGGATGAATGATGGGATTGTGACCTTTGGAGTGGGCACACGACAGTCAACTCCAGCTCTGAGCTTCTGCTGATGCTCTATGACATCTCAAACAGGATTCCTGGCCCTTTTCTTCCACAAAAGTCCCAAGGGTGAAATCCTGGTTCCACTGAAGTCAATGGAAAAGCTCTCATTGACTTCAGTTGGGGTTGGATTTCATCCAAAGTGCCGACTCAGTTACTCAGCCTCCGCACTAGAATCTGGTGATGGGCAGAGTCGAATAACCTAGACACCTTGCTAGGCTCAACCTGCTTTTTTTGGTGCGCCCTTGTTTTCCCTTAATGGAGAGCTTTTCTGACTTTATAGGATGAACTTGGAGTTAGGTGAAACAAGGCTTGACTCCTGTCTTCATAAAGCTAACGTTAAAAGAACAAATATTTATGTTGAAAAAAAAATATCAAGCACTCACCCTGTCACCAAAAGTAATAGAACCCCCTTAAAGGGTTTTACAACTAGGGTAGGCCTGTCAAGCCCCAATTACTACAACAGGCCTAAGACTATACAGCATCAGCTGTATCTAATTCTTTCAGTTTGAAGCCCTCTCATCTGTGACTTGGAACCTCTGCTGGGATTTAATTTTGAAAGTCTCAGGCTACTGTCTGACTTAGTGGTGATTCATCTGAGGGGCACCACTGGGCAGATTGTGACATGGCATTAATGTAGGATCAGGTCCTTGTGATGACCTATTAAATTAGCACAAGCAAAAAGCTTGTTTGGTTGGACAGTTAAGATTTCACCAGGACATACACCATCTAGCCAAATCCTTGAAAAAAGTGAAAATGAGAAGTTAAAGGAAAAATCCTCAGTATTTCTTGTCACCTTCACATCATCTCAATGCTGTCATTAATACACTCCATTTGCCTCAGTCAAAAAGCAATATATACCCCCACTTCATGAAACTCTCCCGCTATCAACCTCATCTTCCCTTATATAAAAAAGATGGACAGATCTGATAGTGCATTCACCTGAACAGTTGTTAGGCCTTAGCATGACTGAGGTTCTTGTGATTGTTACAAGCACCAAAGCAAAGCTGGAATCTCCACTGCAGCAAAATCAGCTTTCTAACAGCAGAAAAACATTTCCAGGCTCTGGTTTTCTCTTCCTGTCTGTGTTTATATAGACCATACCTATGTACCTTGTCAAATCATTTACTGCAAGGAGCCAGCATGGTCTAGTGGATAAGGCATCACACTGGGAATGGGTTAAAAGACCTGCCTCTGACCTCTTCTCTGATTCACTTTACCTCACTGTGCCTCAATTTCTCTACCTGTAAAATGGAGATAAAGATGCTTTCTTTTGAAAAGTGATTTGAGATCAATGGATAAAAAGAGCTAACAACTTACTCTCATTCTATCTAGTTTAATTAACAGGATCTAAGTAGTGAAAAATATGGTGCTAAGATTCTCACTGGCACTAGAAAATTCAGTTGCACTGGTCACTTGTGGAGCGGGTCCTAAGCTGTGAAATGCACTACCAGTCAAAACCATATTGTGCATTTAATTCTCAAAACTATATGCATGGTTCTCATTTATGAAATTAAACCATTTTTCTGTGTCAAATGATAACAATTGTTCAGTCTGGTTCAAAGTGTAAAAGAAGCAGAGTCAGATACATTTTGACTGTCTGGCTTTGTGCATCATTGAAGTATTTGTGAATAAAACAGAGGGGCCAACGGATGTACTGGCCGCCACTTCCAGCAGCCTCCATTGGCCTGGAGCAGCGAACCGCGGCCACTGGGAGCTGCGATCGGCCAAACCTGTGGACGTGGCAGGTAAACAAACCGGCCCGGCCCGCCAGGGGCTTTCCCTGCACAAGCGGCAGAACAAGTTTGGGAACCACTGGTCTATGGGATATTAATACAAAGCTGGTACCAGGAGTCAGACTGGAGAGCAACTTTGAGAGTTATTTTTAAGTGTTATATATATATATATATATATATATATATATATATATATATAGGATATAATTCTTGAGACAGAACCTCCCTTTCCTCTCCCCGTCCCAGTAGGAGACCAAATTGTCTACTGCTGCTCCCTTCATCTCATACCTTGGAGGGTGTGCAATACAAACATAGTATCGGACAGAAAATCAAATCTATCCCCATGTAAACCTAATGAAATTGAAGAGCTCACCCCTTCGATTCCTACAACTCCAAAATGGTCTGCGGCTCCAGAGTAATAATGTTTTTTTTTCCCCTGTAGCTCTTATAAGAGCTACAAATCCCCAGTTACTTTTGATTTACAATAGAAGCAAGGTCATCCTTCTAATGAAAAAAAACAAGGTCTATATTTTCAGATACTGAGATTCAATTTATCATAGAGATCAATGATACTTTTATGCTCTATAGAGATGAGCTATCCATTTTGCAGTAAAATTATCACATTTTTTAAGACCTTAGGTAGTTGCTACATAGTTTGGAAGCCCAGATTGCAACTGAACTTTTTAGCATTAAGAAGCCTTCAATTTCCCACCTCCTTACCCGAAGGACATATTTTACCATTTTCACATTTGTGGCGGGGGAGGGGGAGAAAAGAGGAATTAAAGGCCACATACAAGTCGTCAACAACATAAGCCTTGTAGGGATGGTAAAAGGCTATGCTATCAATGAATTCATTCTTGAAAAAATTCCTCTTCATTGTTCTAAAGCTGTACACCCATCTATACATTCTCCAGGAGATTCACATAAATCTGTCCTGCATAGATGGAGAGGCAGTAGTCTGTCTGCTGAGAATTTTAGTTGATTGCCCATCATTTGTTTTTTTGCAGTCCTATCTGAAATTCTTCAGTCTTGCATTCCTGACACCTAGAACTGCCTTGACCTCAGGGGGAGCAGTTGGTGAGGAAGGAATGCAGGATCAGAACTTTTAATGATACAACAACTAGTTGTGAGTCTAAAACTTGGGTGTCTGTTCGGGGAACTGTTCAGATGAGTACCACTCATCCCAGTTTTGTGGCATCCTCACACGGCAGCAGGTATTATATTAAAATCAAACTCTGTGCACACATCACAGACTGTATCTACTGTATACCGCCCAATCAACAAATGTCATGTGCCATTAGTAAAGTGAAAATGATGCATGTAACCTACGCTATCAACGTGTCAGTCTTTGCCCCCCTTCGGTTGCTCCTCCACCTAAGAGAATAAGCGCCTAGTAAAAGAGCTGAAAGAATTGCTCCTTTATCTCAAGCAGCCGAAACTCATGCTGCTACTGCTGTGGATCCAGGGTTCAAACCCCACTGATAGGCCAAACTAGGGCTGGAAGGGAGCATTATATATACTTTCAATAAGCCTAAATTTTATGGTTATATTTAATAAAAGGCATTACAATTTTATTGCCGACTTTACGTTGGTTCATTCAGAATGGTTTGTATTTACACTACAATAGTTGTTCAACGTGTTCACCTTTGATAGTCTTATAATATTTGAATACCAAACCTCTTAAATGGAGATTTTCTGCCTACTGCACCGTAGCGCTATAGAAAGCAATGTCAGAGTTTGCATCCAGCTGTGTACAGTACTTCATTGATTGGCTACATACATTTCTAGTCCAATAGCTACAGACAACACTATGTTCAGGGGTAGTGCTATATACATTATTTCATCAGGATTACTTGACTTTAATTCCCGATTTAAAAAAATTAGAGATAAAAATGTCTTTGTATTCTCTATACAGTCCTGCCAATTGACCATGATTATCTCCAAAAATGACCACTGGTATTCTTAGCAGCTTTTATTTTGGCCTCGTCTTAAGCTATTTTAGTTTACAGTTATCACAACAGTGTCTCAAGACAGCAAGAAAAATGATTAATGTGATTATTACAATGTATTATACTTTCCCTCAAGCTATTCAGCCAACTACTCTATGCACGTCAAGTAGAATGATTGGAGAAAGTCACTGCTTCATATTATTCCCCTGACCTTAGACCTGACTCATGGTTGCTCAGCCTTAGATGTGCTGGGCCCTAAATGCATCAACAAGGTCCAAATTATGTATCCAGCATGTAAAAAGAGAATGTATAATATGCAACAGCATCTAGCAGATGACAAGGAGACAGACCTCTTACATTTGTTGAAGCTTAATAAATAAATCACATTGCTGTTGGTGGGACTTCTACTTTCAAAATAACGCTAATAAGGAGTTTTATATAGAATAGTTCTAGTGGAAATATTTGATCACCAAGACACTATTTAAAACCTCATACTACAAAAATGTTACTTAATGCAGGTCAATACTAAGTTTCTATGAATGACACAAAGTAGAATCCTTTAATAAATTGCACATGTGAGGCCTGATCGAATACTGCTTTGTACCCCATGTCATCATTCACAGCTGTGCAAAGTGAGTACAGAACAGATGTAAAGTGCTACCAAAGCACAGTTCTCTACTCACTTACCCTGCTGGCAGAGTTTTGTATTCACTTTGCGTGAACACCACAAGGTGCACCTGGTATAAATGACTGCACACAATGCAAGACAGTGGGCAGTCAGGGAAATTTAGATGAATAAATGATATTGCTATTATTTATTTATCAAGGACCCAATCCAGCAAGGTGCTAAGCACTGATAAATCCTAGGCCCAGACACATTTGTAGGATTGGCTCTAATCTCTACAAATCCAAAAAGTCAGCCTATTTTCCCTGCCACCTAAGGGATCCCATGTTCTTACTGCTAGGTGGTTTTATTTTACAATTTAATCAAAAGAGAAAATAAAAGCTACCGAAATTCACAATACACTAGTAATGTACAGGAACATATTTGGTTCTTGATCTCCTGGGGCTGGATTCTGCAAGGTGCTGAAAAGCCTCTACTTCTATTGATTTCATTGGATATTGAAAGTGCTCAGCAACATTCTCGCAGATATAAAAGACATGCACCAAACCCTGGCAGCTCACACTTGCATGACAAAGGGTTGTAGGATTAGCCCCTAAAATGAAGGTTTTGGTCTCCTGTCATAGTCTTTCATGGCCAGTGATGTGTACTGCTGAAGACAGCAATGCATAATTTAGCACATTTTAACACATTTGTCATTCTCTGCTAAGATATACCACAAGTTTGAAACAGCCTGCGCTCCAGAAAACTCTGCATCCAAGCAAAGGGAATCTTGGAAGCTTTCTCTTCTTACAAAAATAAACTTTGAGTTAGAGAGCCAGTTTCAAGGTTGTTTGCTGGATCAGAGCCTAAATTGGGAGCTGTTTAATATTCCAAATTTAGGGGAATGGGGCTGAAATGTCAGCCACAGATTTTATGAAAAAGTGAGCTGGTGGGTCTGCAACAGCTGCAAAAATGCCTATGAAGCTTCTGGGTACAGGAGATGGACTGGGTACAGGAGATGGACTGAGGAAAAAAATAAATACATTCAACATATTAAGTAGGAGGTATTAATGTATTCTTTTTAAAATAATTTATCATTTTCATAGTGGAAAGGTATGATGCATAAAGCCTCAGACAATTGATTTTTGTTGGTTTGTTGCGTTTTTGGCTGTTTTAAGATGAACTAATAGCCCACACACTAATAGTATCCAATCTTTTCATTAATAAGCTATGGGCAAACTTCTCCTGAAAGCACTGGACTTTTGAACTTGTGCGCCAGAACATACCATGGCGTGTACTAATAGTCTTCTAATACACCCCTGGGAGCAAGTTGTTGTTACTATCAAACTATGCGGAGAGTCAGATTGAAGTAATAATATAAGGCATATAGATAGCACTTCTGTGAAAAAAATTGCATAATGCTTTTAAAAACTGGGTGTGTGTCTTTATTGGAGGTGATCAGGAATTTATCAGTGAAACATTTTTGGGGGGTTGGAATTTTGGGGTTGGAAAATTGACAGTTTAAGGGAATGTATCTGTGTTGATTAAACTTTCACTGGGAAGCGCTCTCAGGTATAGGATAATTTTTGCTCCAAACAAGAGAAAGATAGGGGGGAAACAAAAAAAAAAAAAAAGGGTGAGTTCTCTGTACTCCAATAGCCTAGTGGTTCAGCTACTCACCCGGGATGTGGGAAACCCAGGTTTCTGTCCTTGGTCTGCCTGATTCAGAGAAGGGACTCCCACATCCCAGGGGAGTGCCCTAATGAACAGGCTTTTGGCTATTTTGGGGAGAGCTCTCCCCCTCTATTTTTTCATCATGATACAGAATAAGGGGAAAAAATTGAAATCTGGAAAAAAAATTCCCATCCAGCTCTAGTCAACCACCATTTTGATGATGGGGAAACTGAGGCACCAATTATTTGAGAGACTTGCCCACAGTCATACAGCGACTCAGTGGCAGACTTAAGATCTTCTGATTCTTGCTTCCATTCCTTAACCATCAGACTAATTATCACTAAAAGAACAGGAGGACTTGTGGCACCTTAGAGACTAACAAATTTATTTGAGCATAACCTTTTGTGGGCTACAGCCCACTTCACTAGTTCTCCACTTGTAAGGTAACTCCCTTCTCTTCATGTGCCAATGTATCTATGCCTGTATCTGTAATTTTCATTCCATGCATCTGAAGTGTTTTTTCACCCATGTAAGCTTATGCCCAAATAAATCGGTTAGTCTTTAAGGTGCCACCAGACTCCTCATTGTTTTTGTGGATACAAACTATCATGGCTACCCCTCTGATACCAGACTAACTAAGAGTCTGCTAGCAAAACCAATCTGAAATAAATTAATCCAGCATGATATATTTTTGCATAGGCTAGTAGAAAAGATTTTTTTTTTTACAAATAAATTATGTTTTCCTTTTACTCTTTGACCTTACTGAACCTCCTGTTTATGTATTTCATGAGTATTTTTGTGCAATAGAGTCAACTTATGAGAAATAAGACCTGCATTTCAAACACAATACAGCCTCCTAGTATTTCAGTATTCAGTAGATAGTGTTAAACTAATCAGAGGTAGAAGCAGATGGGAAAACATCATCGAACGTGCACAGCCTAATTCACAAACCATATCTGCTGATGCAGTGCACTAGGGTGGTGTGTGTTTTTTTTATTGGACTTACAAGAGGAAACAAATTTCTTACATTGGATTCTGATTTCTGTTCATATGTTTCAAATTATAGAAGGTTTGTTACGTTTTCTGATGAGGATCATTAGGAAACAAATAATTAGAACACATAAAATGGACTGGAGGGACATCTCTGGGCTATGGTTTTAGAACAGCAAGTTTTAAGTGCAGCCCTAGCCCAGTTCTGGTGAGAAAAAAAGCCATGGAGATGTAGTAAAATCTGTCAGAAGCCATAGGCTACCAAATCAATGTGGGGAGAGCAGCCTAATGGGTCTTTGTAGTTTTAGAACATGGACCCCACGTCATTCTTGCTATTCCCTTCTGCCAGCCTGGACACCAGCAGGCAGATGGCATCTCGCAGCTGCTTTGGTTCAAAGACTACAGCTAAACACAATTTCTACAGGCTATCAGGGATACTGTACATTACTATGGTGCATATGTTTCCAGGTGCTAGATATTGGAAATAGAAAAGAATCCTGCAGGCTACTAGGCAGCAAGTCCAGAACTCCAAATTCTAGGGCTTCAAGTCCTGTGATGATCACCTACAGGTTTGACTAGACATTGTATTATGTATCCTAAAGCCCAGCTCAGAAAGCATAGCCCAGGATGATGTCGGGGCAAAGGTGGATTTATATCACCCGATTCTGGGCTCTAGAGTAGGGCAACCCCAGGGGCTCTACTAACTTAAGACAGCCTTATCCAGGCTACCTTTGGGCTTCCCTGCAGCTCTAAAACCCCATAGCACTGAATACTGTAAGCCCACCTCCTCCTCCATGTCTCCCTCCCCCCTTGTACGGGTCCATGAGATGGGGCACTGTAGAGCCACTTATGTGGACACTAAGGGGAGAATGCCCACAGGGCAGGATCAGAAACCTGTTGAAGGCTGGAGTGGGGAGCCAGAGGCCCCTCATCAGTGCTTGCTTGAAGAGACTGATGCTATTAATAGGGCTGGCTTTACATCTCAGAGAATCTTGGAAACTCTGGGTGAATTTTGCCGGTGCCATGTGTTTTATAGACCCTTAAAACCTTCAAGCAAGAACTTTAGATTAATTCTATTGATTTTACCAACAATTTATCATCTATAGATTTTTAAAAAACTTCTTCCCCCATTTTGTGGCCCAGAAATGAGGTGGTAAAGCATTTCAGAAAACAGGTTAGAAGCAGCAATAAATAAGAGACAAAATTTATCCCATCTCACCTTAGCAAGTTTTCCCTAGAGAGAGGAAAAGGAAACACCTGATGAACAAGGGTAAAAGGGCTACTATATTAAGGTAAAGGAGTACAATGGAGATGACTATCATTGCTAAATAATCTTCCTGGGAATGAGCTGTGCAATTTAACAACATCCAAAACTGCCAGAATATAGCAGATTAACAGTATGTTGAACTAAATACAATACAAGCATTTAGCAGATCTTCTGTATTCTTTGTAATTTCTGCCAGCCCTAAAAGAAAGAAATTTGAGAGAGAAAAAACAAGAATCGGAAACTACGTAACCAGAAGGCTCTTGGCACAGAATTCTGTACCATGGTTGTGGGGAAAAGACAGGGACTGGAGCAGTATCTGTTGAGTAGTGGGTCCAGAAACTATTCTGCCAGTGCAAAGCAAGGTGACTAAAATTGGTCCACACCCAACAAAACACATTACTCTTTCTCAAGAAATGAGCAACATGTTATTCACTCCCCCAAACACTTGGTGCTGCATTCATGGCATCTTTACAGTGGGGTGTGGGTCAAACTATGCCCTAGTCTATATTAAACAGGACTCCAGCTGGCACTCTAAGGAGAAGTTGCCTTAGGACAGGGACAGTTTTCACATTGACTGTGCTTGCTTTTTTGTAATATGTTTAGATTTCAACAGTTTGATTTATGATTTAGTCTATATGTGTCTCATGTTTTAATAGCTCCCCTTAGTTCATCTTCATTTTGGCAACTGTTATCACCATTTCCTCATATTTTGCGATATGCACATACTAGTTTTGTCCCTTTGTTCTCTTTTACTTGTTAAATCCTCTTATTGTATCATACCAGCAGATCAGTAAAATAAAAGACCCATCAAAATCATCATTCTGTGCACTGTGCGTTTTGTCATTTGTCTTTCTGCTCCTCATTTTTCATTAATGATGAAAAGAGTTCTCTTTCACTTTTCTTAATCCTTTACTCTTCTTCATCCTTTATGTACATGGACTTGTGTTGTAAACTCAAAGATATCATTATTCCTTGTATTTTTATGCACTGAACTCTTTGTAATCTGTGATCAAAGCCCAGCTATATCTGGCTGCATTTGTTTTCTTTACTTACTCTTCCGCTATCAACAGTGGTTGATCACAGTGTAGACACACCCTAGAGGGGTCCAACCTCTGGTACTGTTCAAAGCCTGGATAGGGGTTGGGAGAGATGAGTCCCAGAAAGCGTAAGGAGTTCAAGACACTATATTGAGATGTTCCAGACAGGCATGGACTTTTGAGACAATAAGCGTTAAGTAGGAGAATCCCTGGGGAGTGGTAAATGCAAATTCCACAATGATGGTTATGAGAAAAAAAAACCGGCCTTAGGCAGAGGGCCATTGACTGTTTCCAGAGATGAGATCAAAGGCCCAAACTGTACAAAGGAGCCTCTGAACTGTCCAACTGGGTTCTTGTTCCTGATTTAAAACCTGAGTAACCCAGTTGTACAGTTTGAAAGACACCTACCATAGCCCTAGGTTGAAGCTGTGGTGACCTCTGGTAAGCTTTTTATCATTTGTGTAGGTTCTTTTGTTTGTCTAGGTTCTCTCTGTAACGCTTTTACTCTAAGAATAAATGCAGTTTGCTTTGTGAGGGCCAGTTGGTAACTGCTGTACATTGTTATAGCTCTTGGAGAGGGGTTAAGCACAGGTACTGGACAGGTGTCAGACCTGCTAGGGAAATCACAGTGAGGTGCAGAAGGACTGAAAGCCTAACCCCCAGATCTGGCAGAAGAGAGAAATGCAGATCTTAGACCAAGAAAGGTGATGGCCAGAACCAGAAACCTTAAGCAGCTGCCCTCAAGGAAGACCGGGGGTGTAGTTTCAAAGGTGAAGTTAACCCTTGAACCGGACGTAAGTAAATCCCAAATTAGCTGCAGAGAAAAGCTTTGATTCATAGATACTAAGGTCAGAAGGGACCATTCTGATCATCTAGTCCGACCTCCTGCACAGCGCAGGCCACAGAATCTCACCCACCCACTCCTATGAAAAACCTCACCCATGTCTGAGCTATTGAAGTCCTTAAATCATGGTTCAAAGACTTCAAGGAGCAGAGAAGCCTCCCTCAAGTCAACCATGCCCTTTGCAATTTCTTTGGGAAGTTTCACACAAAGCCAGTTCTGAAGAGGTGGAAATGGGAATTTTTGCCAATTTTGCTAAAGATACTTGCTTCTTTAGCTACAGGCATTAAGGCATATGCAGAGAACAAGCACGGAACTGGAAGAGAAGGGTTCTGCCCACCCAGTTTTTAAGCACCATAAATTATGTCACGCTAGATTGGCTTTTCTAAAGTTACCAATTTGGCATGCGTCACTTAAGCAGTTGACTAGTCTCATGTCTTCAATGGACCCATTCATGTGCTTGAAGTTCCATATGCTTGTGCCCCTTGCTGAACAGGACCCTGCTCTAAAGCCCATTGAAGTCAATGGAAAGATTTCTAGTGATCCCACTCAGCTTTTGCATCAGGCCCATATTGTATGTTGACTAAAACACACAAACAATTGTTCTCATCTAGTACTGATTGAACTATCTATTGGCTTATGCGGAGAGATGGAGCAAATCCTGAGATCATTGCTCAGGTAAAAGTCCCAGTGAAGGAGTGAAAGTTTGCCTGGATATAGACCAAGTACAAAATTAAGGACCTGGGAATTTGGTCCAATAGAATATGTGGGTGGTCAGTATTATTCCCTCTCTAGCCCATTCAGTCTGGAGGAAGCAGAATGTGACCCTCTTATTTTCTTAGCCATTACAATATTCACCTCCTTTTATATCTCTAATCAGTCTACATTCTTTCATTTAGTAATATTTATGTTCTTCTGTCATCCATTTCTGACCAGTTCTCCTATTTCCTTAGCCTTTCATTTTACAAGCTGAAATTTTCACTTATTTTATGATTGCCTCGGCACTGATGCATTGTTGTTGAATATGGTCATAAATGTTTTCTGAACCCAGCTTTCATCCAAGTTGCATATCTGTGCTCTGAAACATTTTAGTTTTCCAAGGTTACATGATCTAGCCATTTGATTTCAGTGCAAAGGTTGATGTCTTCTGCACCAACTTGGTTGGGCAGCAGACTTCTGATCTTTGTTTTCACAGGTGATCAGCACTGTAATTTGATCTATCGAGGGATATTTTTAGAAAGGATAGCTGAAATGTTAATTAAATCACTATTTAACTATAACTAGGAATGATTTTTTTAAAAAAGCCGATATATGAAAAAAGCATCCATTTAACTAGAACTAAAGTATCAAATTTAAGGATATGGGAGGGGAGGGGGGGGTGAAGATAAGAATATGCCTAATGCCCAAATAGTAACACATTTGACTTTAAGGAAAATACACATGCAAATGTTTTTAATATAGAAAAGAAAAAAACAACAAAACAAAAACTATGAACCATGGAGCCTCCCATTACATATCTGAACTGAAGTGAGCCATGCAAGTCTTTCGAGGATCCCCTGTTACTAATTTGTGGGTTCAATAGCCACTGATGGTGGAACAAATGTTGCTACATCTTTTATGACATTGTTTTGACAGTGATTCCATGTGATCTGCAAAAGAACAACAGTGAGTAGTATGCACCACATTCTCCCTTGCTTCATTCCAGTGGGGGGGGGGGGAAGAGGGGGAAAGAAGGAAAGAGCAAGAGGCAAAGGTCATTTTATGCCACTTTTGAGCTTTCCCAGCACAAATTAGAGCAGGCTTGGGGCAGTTGTAAACTACATTAAGCTGTTATGGGCTGTTCTCAGCTGTAGAACAGCTAAGTACTGTCAGTTCCAACCATGCCCCATCTCCCTTGAGAGGCTGCTATAGGCTAAGAGGAGAGTGACAGACCCATTGCAAGCAATTATGTTAGTCAGAAAATCCCTTTACAGAGTGTATATTCTATGCGGGGGCAGGTCCTGTCCTCTGTATTCCACTGAAATGGCATAGAGGGGCACAGTGCACTGCAGAATCATGTGTGTGTGTTCACTGGAAGGATTCAGGAATTCCTCTAGCAATATTCCAAGTAACCACCCCGATTCAAACATCACAGATTAAAAATGCCATTTAGTTACCAATGATTAATAAAAAGCTATTATAATAGTCATTTTTGCTTAGGTACAGTTGATGCTATTAAAAAGCAGGTAATTCCTGGGCTGAATAGAAAATAAGGTAAAAATACTGTAGTAAATTAACTACCCACAATGTGCAGGTTTGAATGGTGCCCATCATCTGCAGTTCTAAAAAACATCCTGCAAACAAAATAAATTAAGCCTGGCAACACCATTCTCAGGTATGTGAAAGTGGCTGATTCTAGGCTATTGCAGGGGCTGAAATGGCCTTCCAATGTAATTTAGACAGATCAGGCCTACTCTATCTTACAGCAGACAGGGCTCATGGAATGGGAACCAGGGTAGGGCTATTTAGTGTGGCTACTTAAAGTGGCCTAAAGGAGCACCTGCACAGGGGAAATTCTCCCTCAGCCTCATTGTAAGGGGTTCACAGCCTCTATACACCTCTAGAGCAGTAGATTATAGCTGGAATGGAGAGTAGAATCCCTCCTAGAAAATGTAAGGCCTACAATTTCCACCATACTTTAAGCCTGTCTCCCCCTTGATGGAGGGGGAGGAAATTTTGTGTGGGCAACTAGCTGTGTTTACAATGAATCTGAACAGCATCTGTAAGCATTTAGATATCAAACTATCTGATTTGCCAGTGTACCAGCAAAAACAAAAACCCCACCATAAGATCTCTCTGAAAAGCAGGCCCTAGAGGGATCTCCCAAGGTCTCACAGAGGGAGACAGGACAATAATCCAGACCTTCCAAAAAGGCTAGGCCCAAGATAGATGTCATGCACCTATGTGAAGTCAATAAGGCACAATGGAGGGAATTAGGGATAGAGGGTCAAATCTGCTTTGTCTGACACATGCAAATAGTGCTATTGACTTTATTGGGACCATCATCAAGAATAAAGCAAAAAGAATTAGCCAGGCCTATAATCTGTAATATTTCCTTCAGTCATTTTGGGTCAAAACTGTAGCATAATACACAAGAACAGCAGGTATAGTTCTTAAGTGCATGAAAAAAAATGCAACAATCAATACTCACAAAACAGTTTGAAATCTATAATCTAGGATTACAGCACTGAAGGGACTAATGACATCATTTTAAAGCAGATTGCATTACTATTTAAAGGGTCAACCTTTGGAGCCAAGAATCAGGGACTAGCCATGTTAGTCTGTATTCACAAAAACAAGGAGTCTGGTGGCACCTTAAAGACTAACATATTAATTAACTAATCTGTTAGTCTAGAACCTTTGGAGCAACATGCCAAGACCCAAATTCTGCATTTGAAGAGATGGAGTTAATTACAATGGGAGCCCTAGAGGGGCATTTTAGGGTAGAAAATTAGCTCTAAAGAAGGACAGATTTAACTAGTTGTCACTGACGTTGGGCCAAAAAAAACTTTCGGCCATTAGCATTCTTCCCAGCTGACCGTAGAGTTTTCGTTATTGCAAACAGTTCATTTTATTTGAATCACTGCATGTTTGCAAACTAATTAAAGATATAAAACTTCCCTTAGATTGGATTAAGAGTTATCATTTATTTCTCTCCCATGGGGCAAATATATTTATATTTTTACAATTCATAGTGAAGTTACATATTTCCAAGAGACAGTGCAGAATGAAAAAAGGGAAACAAAGAAATACATGCTTTACTAAAAGCCCATAAAAAGGGGACAGATTAGCTTTCAGTCAACCTGAAGCATGCCAAAGAAATAAATCTAACTTTGCAGATCTGGAGAGGAGAGATCCATCTTTGTCTCAGTGGTTTAAATAAAATTTTGACAAGAAACTTAATAACGTGAAAGAGGAAATATGATTTATACAGAACATTTTATAAAAAAATAAAAAATTGCAGCAACCCATAAACCTCAGAGATTATAGTTGAGTTTCAAGCTAAAAATAAAAACTAGTGGTTAAATCCAGCAGCCAGTTCTATTTCAGAAAGCATAGCAAGATGCCAACATTTCAAAAGTTTAGCTTGAATGAGAATGGTGCTATTTTAGAAACTTGCATAATCTTACAGAAGGGGCTTTATTCTCCACTGCCTTACACCAGTTTTATGCCTGTGCACCTGCATAAAGCTAGGTAAAATGGTGGAAAATATTCTGCAAACACCAGGCTCCAAATCCAACCATGCAAATCACTACACAAAAGTGTCTCTCCTACACCCTGGAGTTTTTTAACCATACAATGTACACTTAGATGCACATCTAAACCCTGAAGGGACCTGCTTCAAAAGTGGGTTGCAGAGAGGGAGATGTTCAGGACATGTTTGGAAGTCATGGCTGGTGCCTCTTGTGGGAGAAGCCTCATGGAGACATTTGTGGAGCAAGGTTTAGCAAAAATAACTTGGACTTTCACTGCTTAAAGAGGTGAATTTCACATGGTCAGTTCCTTTTGTTATTGGGTAAGTGGTCCAGAAATATTCACTAACGGGCCCTGTGGCTGAGACAATTCCCATAGGAACTTTTAAGAATATATTCCATTTTCCCACTCATTCACTTTGATCCTATCAACATCCAATCTTTTGGTTGTTTACTCAAGATGAAGTTCTGAACCTTGCCTGGGTTCCCCGAGCAAGACTTTGCACACTCCTAATTTGCTAGCAGGATGATGTACATTAGCATTCCCACATTAAGAGGGGCTAACAAAATATCCCAAGTTCTTCTGTTGGAGTTTTACTCCTCCTTTTTAGGTAATGGGATCTTGTCTTCTCAATCCTTCTTGGCATGAAGTCCGACGCCCAAGCTGCCATGCAGAGATGAGCACAGCTAATCTAGCTTGTCTAGTTGTCAGTTTTTGAAAGCTAATCTAGGATGGTGTCTATATCCCAGACCTTTATGTTTGGTTTTAACTAAGGCTGTAGTTTCAAACATCTGATTGTATTCCGTCATCTGATAATCACTTCTTTTGTTTCTCTTGAGTTTAAGACACATGTTTAATTGTTAGAGAAGAAAGCATCTCTAGAATTTCATGAGAAAAAGTCCACTATGTATGTCAATTTTATAAAGGGTATAGTCATGTCACTGAGAATTTGCTAATGAGAATGGTTGAATATCTTCATAACAAGTGCTTTCAGTCCAGCTGAGAAATCACCAATACATGTGTGAAGAACTGAAACAAAACTGAAAGAATTATCGAGAGAGAATTCCCACTCTGGCCAACTTATTTAAAAAAGAAAAAAGAAAAAAGAAAAATTGGGATGGAGAGGAGGAAAGGAGATATATGCAATCTACATGTGTCACTATTTCTGAAGATATCAGTCTCAAGTGACATACATTGGGGTAATTTCAGTTTTAGAAGCTACTCCTGAAGAGTTGCAGTTTAAATGCATTGAAAACTTGCAAAGTGGTATTTAAGAGATCTATCTTTGCTAAAAAGTCCCCTTGAAACATGTTAACCTTTAAATCTTTTAAGCTGTCCACCCTGAAAGATTGGTTATGCAAATGTACTTAAGGTTTTAACTTTAAACACAAGTCAATAATCATCTGAAGATTTCTGGGCAGCAAATAATGAGTTTAACCAACCTGTTGAATAATCTAAATGAGAGATCATTTTGAGAGTACTTATTGACAAGGCCTTCAAAATGTTCTTTTTTAATGCCCGATTGACTACCTCAGCTTTCACCTTTAACATAACAAGGCTCCAGTGAACTAGGATTGTGATAAATGGAATTTTCAGCCCTTCTAAAATCCAGTTCATAGCCGCAAGAAGATTTAGTATCTTTGCAATAAAAGATTATCTCCTCTTGTGGGAGAGATTTCTCTAAGAGATATAATGTTAGAAATGCTTGCAGTGACATTAGAGGAGCTATATGCCCTGTGAGTCTTGTCCCATCTACACTTTGAACACCTGGGTGTCATGCACATGTGCAACTTGAACTCCAGTAATAAGGCTCTTGAAAGCGGGAAAGAAGCCTTTTTTCAGTGTTTTCTATGAATATTCAATGCATCAATGCTCCCCTCGCTTTGAGATACATCCTACTTCAATTATTCACAGGGTGACTGAGTTTTGACTAGCCTATGGCTGAAACTAACTCGTGCAAAAATGTCACGGAAGGACCTCAGTGTAGTTGAATCAAAGCAGTTCTGCTGTGCAGAAGTGGTCCCCTGCAAAGCTAGAACACATGGGAATTCACACCTCCTGGGCTTGGCTCCATGCCAGCTCCACATAGGTCAGCATGGGGTGTGAGTGATGGCAGAAGAGGGCCTAGCGAGTGATGGAGTAGCAAATGCGGTCGATGTTTAATCTGCAGTTCTGCAAATACTAGTGGTCACAAGTCGTATGTTGTGGTCTGGAGGTTGCAATAGTGGCTGCATCATTGTCCTGCATCCATGTGATTGTTTGGGGGTAGATTCTGTCCCTGTGCCCTCAAACAAAGATCATTTATCAAAACCAGTCAGTTTCCCTAGGAATCTATTTAGAATTCAATCCATTTTGCTCATTCATCTCGATCTCATGTTAATGCTGCTACTGTTCTATCAAGAGATGGATACAGGTCTCAACCTAATTGTTTTTTATTTTTGATCCATCACCCAACAACAACAACAACCACACACATTTGTGGTCTCCAACCAGGGACCTCAATCTCCTGTCATGTGCTTCCAAAATGCGGCCCTTGAAAAATCCAATATTTGATCTCTTTGTAATTCATTCCTTTGATTCCTATTTATGACTGAAAGGAACATCTTACCTGGTATGCTCAGCAACACCTCATATTACCCAGGCATTTAGAATGAAGCATCTAAGAGCTTATATGAATGTTTCTTCACAATACACCTGTGTTCAGGGTAAGTTGTCAGAGAAGTGAATTTTGAACAGCAAAACCATTTTCCTTTTCTACTCCAGTACTTAGATTGTTAGCTCTTTGGAGAGGACCATCTTTTGTTATGCGTTTTTAATAGTACCTAGCATGGTGAGGCTCTGATATGGATAGGATCCCCTGGGCTCTACTGTGCTACAAATAAATAGCATTTATAGTGATTACATAATACTCTTTCCATGGATCCAGGACTATGCTTCACTTACTAGCAGCTTTTTTGAAAGTTGCATCCTCAGCCTTCCAAGATAGTGCTGTTATATCCCTTCTGACACTGACCTCTGTAATGCAAAAAGCAGAACTACCTAAAACTTGTCAGCATTGGTAAAAAAAATGCCTACCAGTTCCCTGGGGCTAGAGAGATTCATAAAGTGGGATATTGTCAGAGCTGAGCCATGGGCAACCTGTATGCACCAGTCAGCTGCTTGGTGGCAGTCAGGAGACAAGTTGAGGGGCCAGGATCAAACCAGATCAGAATGCCAAGAAGTCAGAGTCAGGATCCAAGTTGCAGACAGCAAACAAAATAGCAAAGTCAGGGACAACCCAGGTTTAGAAGCCAGAGTGTCTAAGATCGACAACAAGCAAGATCTGCAGCAGAAGCAAGCATGAAGGCTGCATTGTTACTCAGACACCTCCCAGTACTGGCTTCCTGATTTTAGCACTAGCCGCAGTCAATCAGGGGGCCATGAGAAATCGATACTCAGATACGCTGGGTGGTACATCTACAGAGCCTACCTTCATAGGTTTCTCTCGTGAAAACCCTCTCTAAGTTTCCAGTGATGATGCAAAAGCGTCAACAGCCCCAACAATGCCCCCATGGTTGTGGGTTCTAGTCCCACAAGTTCTTATAAAAGCCCTCTCTAGATTGGAAACTCTCCATCATCATCATCATCATCATCATCAAGTGCAAACCCATCCACACACTCTTTGAATGAGGTGAAAACATATCACTCCCACTGGCCAGAAAAATGTGCCTTCTACAGGGTTTCTGAGGGCAATGTTTCTGTATTTCTAAAACATTCACTGAAGGGCGTAGCACAGGCTTCACCTTCATGGTTTTCGTGATCCGTGTCCAGTACTATGACCTGGCTCTGAGCAAGCCTTTGCATGTCACTTTTACCTTCCCAGTTTCATATGTCATTGGCCTGCCCTGGTGAAGAAAACAGGTCATGGAAATTCCACTAATAACTGTCCAGCTCATTCTTATAAATAATGGGGATTGGAAATAAGCAGCCAGTGGTAATAAGATTAAGAAGCAGAATTCTTCCTAAATATCAATAATAAAAGGAGAAGGTAAGCAATACCGAAAATATAGGATATAGATGTAGCAATTAATTGCTACCTACCAGGTTTTCTGTGAAGTGTCAGGAGCTCTTTCAGAGTTTCAGCTGAGCTAACGAAACACAAGAATTCAGACTTAAGAGCATGAAGTAAGGACTGAGTGTTATGAGATAATGATTTCTGGTGTAGAAGCATTAGCTAAAGATGTGGTGCAGCAACTGTCACCTGCCTCAGAGCTTCGTTAAGACTAATGAGCATCTCCTGGAAGCCAAAAGATGTCAGATACTTGCACTCTCCATTCCACATTGTAACCTTACACCTTATTTTCCTCTACCCTCCTCAGAGCAAAGGACTAGCTTTCCTGAGGCTCTGTGGACCAGAGACTGCCTATGGCGTTGAAGAATGGCAGATTGCACAGTGGCTTTACAATGCAGATGAATGAGACTAATCCGAGACTTGCAAACAAGGAGTGAGATAAGCAGGATTTGCACCTCAGCTCATTCACTGAACTGAGTCACTTCATTTGTTGTTTATTTTTATATTTTCTACCTTTTCTTTTAAGGAAAAAAAATCTCTGAAAAATTACTATGTAAACCATTCCAGTGTTTTAAAAGCATACGGGGCACCCAGGAGACCTAACACAGTTTGTGCGTTAACTCTGTTAGTATTTAGGATTTTCAAAATAGAACAACACTGTATGATGTGTCCCATATATTAAAGCAGCCTTTTTGAAGCCACTCCAGTTTATCAGTTAACTATGTATTGATTTTTTTATACAAATGTATTATTAATTAGGCAATAGAGCAGAATATCTCCTTTGGAAATATTCCAGCCTGTCATTGAAATACACATGAAGGATGCCATCCAGAACAAATCCCCGAACAAATGCAATGGGAGGATTTCACTCAGCAAGTGCAAGGGCTAATCTTTCAAGAAAAATACATTGGGACAGATTTGCTACTCCATTCAGCTTCTGCTGAGCACAGCAGAGTGGGTAAGGACTGTCTGGGAGCTCCTAATGGATACCTGATTCTTTTCCTGATCCCAACCCAAGACACACTTAGAGCAGCCAGAGGGCTGCTCTATCTTGTATCAACAGCGTATGATGGATGATCCCTTGGGGAACAAAGTGAGGGATTGCCAGAGCAGACTCCATCCATGCTTCTTCCCCCAGGGGACTGCCCCACACTTGAGGAATCCCCAGCAGAGAGAGTTTGCAGATGGTCATCACTCCCTTTGTGCTACTTGAGAAACAGAATTTTTTAAAAAAAAAATAATCAAAGGTGGTTCTTTTTTAAATTACAAACTTAAGGCCTGGTCCTGTGCCCCTTCTCTGCCGGGAGCTGTCTCTCTGTCCAACAAGAGTCAGCACCCTGATCTTCTGTGCAGCATGGCATACGATGTGCCACAATCTACTCCTCTTTGTTCATGGATATAACTTCGAATAAGACTGACTCCTTGTTTTAGGAATTTGTGATGAGAAAAATCTCCTTCAGGGGCTGAGTCCCCAGACCCTCCTGTAGTTACATAGTTTAATAGGAACTAGCAAAGTGAAACAGATGCGGGAAAAATATGCAGGTTAAGAACAAATGACCTAATGAGGAGGGAAAATGCCCACTACTTAGTAAAGGGAGAAAGCAAATGATTTAAATTCCAGACTGGCTAATGGGAGCAGCAGGAGGACCAGAGCGCAACTTGACCTGATTGTTTAAAGAGCAGACACTGTTAAACAGAGAATTTTTTTGAGCTATGTGATCGAAGAGAAGTTGGAGCAGCCTTGTCTGGGATCCTCAGGTAAAGCACAGGCAGAACTATTGGCACAAGGCTCATGACTTTATTACAGACACACCCATTGTAACAAGACAGGCCTTGGGCCCGACTATCCACTGCCACGCTCCTTAGATGTGCTCCTGAGCTGCAACTAAGCAACGTTCAGTTCAGCTGAGGTGGGGAAGAGTTCAAATGTGTCCCTGGCATTTCCCCAAACCTGAAGCCACACAGTGCAGGGATAGTCCCCTAGCACATACAAGAACAGTCTGTTGTAACTAGTGCCAGCTGCCAACAGCTGTTCTGATGGGTGAGGTTTACCAGGGTTCCCTGGTCCCACCCTGTGAATCTGTCACTGAGGGTGGTTGCCACTGCAGTCTGCAAAGAAGCTGCGTACCACTCAATGATCCCCCTCCATAGAGATCTTCTGGGAGCTACTTTGCATCAAGATTGGAGACCAGAGTATAGCCCAGGATTAGGGTCCTTGTCTAGCTATTTATACCTATGCAAGGTGTGTGTAAAGGGCAACCAAATCACAAAACTAGCATTTACTCTCACTTCAGAGAAGTGGGAAGGATGACAAGCTTCAGAGCAATGGAGCATCAGGCCCTCAGACTGCCTGGAAGTGCAAAGCATAAGCCTGGCCTTACAGCACAGGACGCATTCCACTCTTAGCTGTGCCCATGCAGCCTCATTGACATATGCATTGATGGTTCTGAGAGGTAACGCAGGCCATCCAAATGAGCAAAATGTGGCACATCTGTGTTTTGTGGCAGGTCACATGATAATTAACAGATAATACTTATTAACAATAGCACCGGTTGTAAAGGATTTTTTCCCTGTGAATTCAATAAAACAGTTTTTCAAAAAGAAAGAGGGAAAACCAAATGCTACCCTCAGAACCCCACCTCCCCCCCTGTGATTTGGCAAGGTTTAAGCCTTGGACCTTCTATTTGAACTCCAGTAGAAACTGCTAGCTTTTCTGTGGCTCTGTCACTAGGGAGATGTGATGGACTCAACCAATGGCTTACACGGCTCTTGGGTAAACGGCTGCAAAATACTGGGATCAAGAACGGCAGTTCTGGAAAGGGAGTGTCGTCTAGTGACTGGAGCAGCAGTGGTAGACTAGACAGGCAAGCATGCTGATTTGGCATGTTCATTCTGAAAGGTGGAGCTTTGGGTCTGTCATATTAGAGAGCCGGTTCTGTTCTCAGGGCTGTCAGACATGACCTTGTGCAGCCTCTGTTAGCTTATTTGTATGAGAAGGGATGCATTACTTGACTGCCTTCTAGGAGACGGGGAAGAGGCAGCTTTACTCTGTGATTGTGGTGGTGAAGTGAATAGATAGAGACTCTGGAGCAGAGGGAAGATCTGACCTCCTAGCACCTGCCTCTCAGCTACAGGGTGAGTTTCATGTCTACAAAAGATTGCCTGCCTTTGCCTTCATCTTTGGCTGTGTATGGGGGGGGGGTGATATGCTAAGCAAATAGGTAGGCAGGACTTGGAAGCCTACAGTCCCATATGTTAAGAAGCCCACCTCCTTTGCACGTGTGGTGAGAGAGGTCAGACGAAGAATAAGGAAGGAGAGTCTCCCATCACATGGTTCCTGGGGATTACGTATGCCAGGATAATGGTACCGAAATCACCTCTGCTGTGCTGATCTGCCATGGGGCCAAGGATTCCTCCACCCACTCCCCTCCAAGGGCCCATTGCACAGAAAGGGATGTTAGTTGTAGGGTTGACCTGTCAGTCCAGATTAAGCCTTGAAATATGAATTTCCTTGATGGATTAAGTCATGCCCTTAGCATAATCTTAATGCACTTTTCATGTGTGGGGGGGATTAAAATCATACACAGCTACTGTGAACAGGATTCTTGAAATAAGTAAAATGAGTAAATATAACTACCACCTTGTTATCCTCTTTAAAAGGTATATAAATTAATTTGAACTCTAACTGGAAATACTGAAAAAAGAAAAGGAGTACTTGTGGCACCTTAGAGACTAACATTTATTTGAGCATAAGCTTTCGTGAGCTACAGCTCACTTCATCGGCTCATGAAAACTTATGCTCAAATAAATGGGTTAGTCTCTAAGGTGCCACAAGTTCTCCTTTTCTTTTTGTGAATACAGACTAACACAGCTGCTACTCTGAACCTGGAAATACCGAGGCAGTGACTAAGCCTGAAATGTAGTGCTTTTCAATTACACTGAGAAATTGGGCTTTTGAATTTCCAAATTACGCAAGGCAAGGAAGATTCAGTGTAATCCACGCAAAGAGATACATTTGCCAACTTCACAGTGCTCTATATTAGTGTGAAACAGCTGAGAGGTGGGCAGTGACAATGTAATGTTGTCTGTTGGTGCCCTCCAGGGGCCAAGCTGTGTATAGTATCCAGTCAAACACAAGCAACTTTCAAGTGTTCAAGCAAAATGTAACAAATATTGTACATTATTAACATGATTTAGAACAGAGCAACTGCTCATGTTCATTGTAACCCTTGGAGGATAGGCACTCTCACAAGGGCTATACTAAACAACCTAGGGAGGGATTTATTGGCTTCTTCTTTAAAAAAAAAAAAAAAGAACAAAAAAATCCTACAACTTGTATCCCCATCCTTCTGCCCCCTCCCTTTTTTGCATTTAAAACATGAAGGGACAGACCCACACCTCGCTATGACCCCTTTGCACCACATGCAATAGCAATCCCAGGACTTTGTCTGAAACCCACTGGGAAAGAACAGATTTCCATTGCCTTCATGGGCTTTGGAACAGGCACCCTAAAACTCCAAGAAGTGCAGGTAGGGTGACCAGATGCCCCAATTTTAGACACAGTCCTGATATTTGGGGCTTTGGTCTTATATACATACCTGTTATCCCCCCACCCCATCCTGATTTTTCACACTTGCTTTCTGGTCACCCTAGTGCAAGTACTACTCATCCCTGATCTCCCCAGCACCACACACACTATAGCTGCCCTGGAAGCAGAACTGCAAAATGGGTCAAGGTGGGGCCAGCACAACAGGAGCTCAGTCTGCTCCAGCCATAGAGCAAATTCCAGTGCACAAGGTACAGCACTGAAGGAGAAGCTTGCCAGTGCTCCTATTGGGTCAGCACAAATCCATATTCCCTTCCCTCTCAACACAGACAGGTCTGTGCTCTACCTTCACCTATGTGTATTATATTTAATGACAGTGGGAGTGAAAGGAGGTATGTTATGAGGACATAATTACATTTGTGCCTGAGATAATTAATGAATCATATGATTCGCCCTATATGCATTATGAAAGCCATTCACCAGAACAATGAATTTTGACATCTTCTGGAATCTCCTGCAAAAGTGACAACTCCACTGAGATATAATTTCTGCTTAATTAAAATATGGAGTTTCTATTCAGAGTGTAGTGAGTCCTTACTGCACTAAAGATGCAAAGTCTTAAGATCTGTCAGCGCCAATATTACCGTGTTACAAATTTTTCTGAAAACTTAAACCACCAGCTGTCTGCTCCCATCTTTCCTGGGAGTAGGTAGTGGTTCATTGACAGTGCTTCTGTACAATCACTTTTATGAAGAAATAAAATATGAATACCAGAAATTGTCTGCAATATGCAAAGGAGGGCTCGGAATGACTCTCCGTGCCAGTGTGCTCCATACCATTAAACATGTTTCTGCAGCTACTTACACATTTCTAATAGGAGGTTTATTGGCTAATGTTGATATTTTATCAAATACCTAAGCCGTAATTAAGAGACAAAGAGCAGACTGTCACCCTTACTCTTGAGTAGTTCCATTAAAGCAATGGCACTACTCATGCCGTCAGGTACAACTCCAGGGACCATCTTTTGTTCTGTGTTTGTGCAGTGCCTGGCACAGTGGGGGCCTAGTGCATGCCACAACTGTAATTGTGAACCAGGGTCGAAGAATTCTCTGAGCTGCCTCCCATTGACTTAAAGGAGCTATGGATCAGGTCCTCTAACACCAAATGCAAAACATAATTTACATTGTGGACGTCATGGAGACAAAGAGGAGGAAACTCTGCACTTAAAAAACAAAATAAGTTTCATCATCATTCCTTCACTGAAGCAGAAAGATATGTTTTAATGGAGGTTTAACTTTCCCCAACATCTATTGCTTGATATGAAGTGGACACTAATCTGATTAACTTAGTAGCCTTCAAGTACAATATACGATTGAGCAGTTTGTCTATTTTCTTGATCTGTCAGTGCCTGCTAACTGATCTTGGCCCACTAGGCACATACATTTCAAATGGAGATTTTACATTTAATAAAAGTTACAACTGGGTTGTGACCTGGTGGACAGAGGAAAAGATTAATGGACATAATTCTCAGGTCCAGAGCCTCTTAAAGTTGCTTTATTTCACGGGAGCGGTACAAAGTGACCTTAAAGCTCCCATATAATGGCAGATGGTGATTCAGGCACAGGAGGTATGTGATGAGCAGATGGGGCTGCAGTTGGAGCTCATGGCACTCTAGTTATCCATGTCGATATAACCCATGCTTACAAAGCGTAGCTCTGTCCCCTTTTAGTGACTAGGCCAAAGGTTTGAGAGTCTGCTCTAACCTTTGAGCTAAGAGAGCTGGGTCTTTTAGTACAGGAGTAGAGTCTCATGCCTTTAGATCCGGAAGTTCTTGGTTCCATTTCAGTTGCTGATGACACACCAAGGACATCATGTTACACCATGGTACACAATGGCCCCTGGAAGATTATTATAATCCAGCGGAATTTAGAGCTGTATAAGGACTGTTGTCTCTTGAGCCAGGACCAGTTCAGCCCCTGACTAGCAGGACCAGCTCTGGGCACCAGCAAAGCAAGCACATACTTGGGGCGGCACAATTCCAGGGACGGCCGTCCGGCCATCTCTCTCGGGGGTTTTTTGTGCTTGCTTGGGCAGTTGTGCCCTCAGAGCTTGGGGCAGCAAGTTATTTGCTTGGGGCAGCAAAGAACCTAGAGCCAGCCCTGCTGACTTGGGCAGGTAGAAAGGTAGCATCAAGTCACCTTACCCTCCCCCCCCTCATCTGCACAATGATCAGCTGCAGTAGAGCAGAAAATTGAGCCTTCAGTGAGGAGAATCCAAAATCTCTGACATAATTATTAGCAGAAAATTGTTCTGCATTTTCTTCCACCTGCCAGTTACATGTTGAAGCGGAGTCCAGGGAACCACTGAAGATCAGCTTGATGCAATTATGATTTACGATCAACAATCCAATGCCAATAGCATTCCCCACTCTCAAGGGCAAGGATTACAAATGGAGGACCTCTAGCGGTGCTGACAATATCAATGACACAAAGGGTTTAACATGCCCACAGGCTGGAATGTATGCTTCGGGTTTATTTGACCATATGACTCATGGATGAAAAATGACTTTAGAAGGCAGAGTGGTGGGCACTTAGCTGCACAGGCTTCTCTTCTTCCTTAGCTTTGTTTGTTTTGCTCCCCTGGGAGCCTCTCCCAGCCTTGCTCCTATTTGTGGTTTTGCAAGGTACATTTGGAGGCAATTTAAATTTGAAACCAGCTAAGGTCCTGGCATTGTTTGCTGGAATCTGAGAGTGCAAAGAAAAAGCTCCCTATTAAGCACTTTGTGACCCTATCTACTCGTCCAGATTCTCAGCTGGTGTAAGTCAATGCAGGGTCACTGACCTAGGAGTCAAGTCTTACTCTGTGCTTCACTAGAAGAGGCCAAATCTTGCCTGGTTGCTATTCATAGGGTCCCTCTTAGGCATGCAGTGCTGGGCCAGGATTCCAAGCTGGTGCTCAGGAAAGTGTTAGGGGGCAGGGCTAGCTAATATGCTAGTCAGCACACCATAGCCTCAAAAAGTCTGGCCTGACCATGACCTTAGGCAAGTGATGCACATGTTGCCTTCTGTAAAGGATCAGTAGTTTGTGTTCCACTGAGCAGCTTGCCAGCCTAAACTGAGCGATCCTCTGTGTCTGCTCAACTATGTGCTATTAGAACTCATCATCAATTAATGAATCTCAGAGCTGTTGGACTACCCAAAACAAAATGATACAGGTACAGCTAGCTCAGCTGGACATTAGTGCAATCTGTAATTCAGTGATTTTACTACAGCAAGATATTTGGTGAGAAAAAAAGAATCCCTCAGTGTCCTGCAGGTGGCATGGTTTTCTCATATAAATATTCTACTTCTAATGTAGACTTGGTGCTATGACCCTGTTCTAGTGCATTGCAAAAAAAAAAAAAAAAAAAAAGAAAGCCAGACAGGTTAAGTGTAGACTTGTTGAATGCTTTATTCAGTTCCACTGATTTAAACAATAGCTGCATATCCAGAGATTGTGTTGGATTTGGTCTAGAAAACACTGAAAAGAAAACATTAATGCCACATACATACTACAAGATGAGCTAACAAAGGAAGATTACCAATGAAATATGCATACAGCATTGAAATGAGAAATGTAGGATATTAAGGCTTATGAAAGGCATTGCTCATTCATACAGAAGGAAGCAATTGCTAACAGAAGGCAATAAAGAAGAAATCAAGCAGTGCTCCTCCCTACAAGAAGTTCAGACCCCTATAGTTCTGTTCAACTGCTTTTTCAATGCAAAGTTTTATATCACATGACATTTTGGTCATGTTAGAGCAACAGAACATTTTTCCATAGCAATGTGTATTCAGGGAGCCTTTGTATAAGGGTCCTGGTCTAATTTTTCAAAAGTAATTAGTGATTTTGAATCCCCAGCTTCAGAAATCTTTAAGGAAGGTGAGTGCTCAGTATTTTCCAGAAATTAGGCCTTTTAAGATATTTCAATTTGGGCAACAAAAGATTGAAATTAAAAATTATTAGATCACTTTTGAAATTTTAACCCTAAACCCCACATGTATCAACAGGTATGAAATATTACATGGTGAAATATAATGGTATTAAACCCACAATCAAACTAAGCAGCTAGACACAATTTTAAGCATATGCTTAAGTGCTTTGCAAGATCAGGGCTTAATTATAGCTTAGGAACCATCTTAGATGAAATACTACAAATCGCAGATGGGACCTGAACAACACTGAAAGGAACAAAAATAGAGTAAAAACAAAACCAGATGTGCTTATCTCAATATATTGGAGGCCTCTGAAATTTGTTAGCAAATGTTGAAAGGACAGAACTGTTGTCATGGTAAAGGCTCACTAGAGCCCTTTTTCCGCATGTTCAAAAAGTATGAATTTTCATAATGGAAATCTGATTGGGTAAAATACCTGTTTAAATTTTAAACAAACCTGATTCTTGTAGCAATTCAGTAGAGCCAAGAGTGTCATACTGTGCTTTAGGTCCTGAAAGGAAGCTGCTTAATATAATTGCCAATGGAAAAACCTTGTGGTCACAGTCTGTCGCTTTTCAGGGTTTACATCAGCTTTTCAAAAAAAGAGCTCTCCCTCTTCCCAAGGGCATTTTTCGCTCCTGTTGCAGTTTTTTTCCCCCAGATGTGGAGTTTTCACTCTGCCACCATATTGTGCAAACAGACTCAAGACACATATGTAGCTGCATGACTTGAAATGGCTTAAGTCCTTCCTCTCCGATTGAGCCCAGAGGGTTGTCCCGAGTAATTGCTCTTCCATCACCTGAGCCTTCATCTGCAAATCCCAAAAGGATTACTTTTATTTCCCATGTGATTCAACATCTATATGAGGCTTTTGGTAGGGATGGTGAGACAACACAAGCTGAAATGGCATCAGTATCACCCAGCTTCACCACTTCTTGATATCGAACATAATCAGAACCCTCTCCAGCTTTTTCAGTGACAAACTGAAATAAGCACCTGATGAAGAGTGTGAAGCGCTTCAAAGAACACACACAAACAATTGAGGGCACCTTTAGAATTCCTCTTATTTAACATCCAAATAAGCAGGGGGATGAGAAGAGGAGCCACCTTTTATCTAGAATTGGCCAGAAAATTGTACCTCATCCTACTGAGATCAGACCTGGAGACACTGATTTATGAATCCATGACCTCCAGGCTTCATTTTTGCAAATCACCACCACCAGGAATGAAGCAACACACCTTGAAAAAGCTACAACAAAACACAGAATCCCATCTGCTTAGCAGCACAGGTTATTGTATGACACTAGTGTTCTGCTCTTTCACAATTATTTAACCTCTCATTCCACTTGAGTCTACAATGGGTCAAGAACTCTAGTGGGGACAATCCCAGTTGCTGCAAACTTTGTCAGTCTGTTTAGACTAGGACATGAGTCTAGTCCCTCCCTAAAACATACAAATTCCCAAGGGCATTGCTTCACCAGCAGCATCTCCCAGGTAAAGTTACATCAACTGTCCTACTACTACACTGCAATCTCAGCTAAGCAATAGCAACTACCCTCACCGGCTTGTGCTCTCTCACAGCTATGCAGGGTTCTGAGCCGAGTCTGACCCAGTATTGCCACATCCTGCCAATAATCATCTCGTTCTGCACCTGCTGGTTTCCTGTTCTGTCTCCAGCCAGGTCTTTAATAGTCTCTCCCCTTCCAGGGTAATAAAGAATCTGTTGAACCAGGAGTCCTGGGAGCCTAGCAAAGAATCAACAGTTCCAGGCCCCCCACAGGATCTTGACCCCTTTGCTCTAAAGTCCTTACTTTCCCCTCTGCCATAGACAGTAGAGGAAGCCTGGTCTATCCATTCCCCTGGTTTCCATCCCAGGGACCCTGACTGAAGCAGCTGGAACCAGTTCATCCCAGTCCCTTGCTGTTTCTCTGGGCTGCTTCTCACCAATTCCATAGGCTTTTCCCAGACTCACCTCCTGGTTCTCCCACTTTAGGCAGCTGACTTCCTGAGCAGCTTCTTGCCAGTCTGCTGTTGAAGAGTCACTTCCCAGTAATCCTTCAGTCTCTCTGGCAGTCATCACACCTTTTGACTTGCAGTCCATTTATCTCTGCAGCTGTTGTGAGGCCACCCATCAGCCCCAGCTGAGCAGGTAATCAGTTTCTCTATTAACCATTTACTGGCCGAGACAGCATGCATCGAGGTGGGCCGCGTCAAGAAGGAGTTGTCAGAAGCATAATAGAAATCTAGGTGTCACATACCGTGATGCTTTCTCAGGGCACCCAATATTATGAGTCACTTGTAACCCCATTTCCCAGTCTCAGTGAGAGAGAGAGAGAGAGAGAGAGAGAGAGAGACTGGCTGGTGTTAAACTGGGTGTCAGCTACCCATCACGGCAGTCTGTTAGCCATTCAAACAATTTCCTCAGAAGTTCTGCCAATCTTTACTTCACCTTGAAGGTTAATTCTAGGTGCACGCCAACTGCCGAGCCCCCTTGAAGAGCATCCTCCTTTAGTACCCAGCCCCTGTTACTGAACAGTCACAGAAATTACCAAAATTCACTGTCTCCAAAGAGACAGTACACGCATCAGCCTGTTTGGTGAAGCTAAGGATTCACACTTAACTTAATATTGCAGCACTCACCTGAATTTATAATAAAACCAAGAATAGGTTTATTAACCAGATTTCAGTGACACTGAGTAAGGATCATAGAAACAGAATTGGTGACAAATAAAAGAAATGTATAACACCTTTCTAAGAGACTAAATGTAACTTTAGCAGCCTACGATTTTCTGGCTAACGCAGTTTACTCACTCTCAAAGTCTGTCTGCAGAGCTTGCTGGTTTTCAGTCCAAACCAGGATCCGTAATAGTCACAAATCACTCCCCTCCGCCAAGAGTGTTCCTCAGTGAAATAGATAACAAAGGGGTTCTTTTTCCTTCTTCTTTTAGCCCATCAAACCTTTGAAATGAATCCTTTTGAAGTGTACCCCAGATCAGATTCACTCCCCTGTGGCTGATTCTCCAGTGTGCCCGCGCCATGCTGCTTTTATACCCACATTAACTTTTTTTTCCTGCTTACTTCACTTGCAAATTTATCTCCCATTGTATTTGACTCACCCTGCTAAATATACATTACAGGCAGGGAGATAACTACCTTCCCTCCTCTGAAAGAAAACCTGTTTTTCCCTATGTTTGGTTACAAACTTTAAAGCATAATATCAGGAAGTGTCTGTAATTCCTCATATAACGTTAATACATACATTTCACAGTGATATTAATGGCCAGTGTGTCACCAACTTTCATTTGATACCGCACACAACATTCTTTATAGATAAATACTATGTGTTTGGTATAGTGAGTTTGTCAGGCCTGATGGGTTTTGCTGAACTACCAATGGGCCTCTGTGTCACACATACTTGGGACCTTTTGCTTCTACGGTTCTTTCTTTCACAGCAGCAAGTCATTTTCTATAGGCCCTGATTCTTCTTTTGGGTGGATTAATATTTTTGATACCACTGAGACCCATGTCATGGCCTCTCTTCTGCGTGCATTTTATAGACTCGATGTGCTACCATGTCTGTCATTAAGTTGTTATCTGTTTCCATATTTCTTGTTCACTGCCTTAGGACAAAATTCCCATTCACTTCAGTGGTGCCGTCTATATAGCACCTTATGAGCTTTATGTCGAAGCTACAAGTACATTGATTCTAGTAGAAAAGTATGCATTGATATGCTTATGATTAGTTCAGTTGCCAAATTGTGTTTCAAGTGGGAAAGAACATTTGAAGTCTAACAGCCCTCTGAGACTCTATGAATCACATAGTTTTATGGCTGATATAGGATAACAGTTACAATAACTCAAATGTTTTCATGCAAGGAATAATACACTATAGCAGGATAAATTATTTCATTTACATAGAATTTAATAGGGTTTTTATATCTATACTTAGCACCTCTTAAAGAAGAGTAATTGCTAAACAATGTCTGCTGGGATTGCAATATGCCGGAATTCTGCTTGCTCTTCTGGCCCTCGCTTTGAGCTCATTAACAAGTCCAACTCTCTTCTATGGAATGTCCACAAATATTAGTTTAAACTCTTTGTTTCCTCCTTTCAAAGTCTATGGCCACCCTTCACTGGCAAAGAGTCCCGCGGAGCTTGGAAAAAGAAATGGGACGATGACTCAAATGTAAAAAAGTGTCAGCACACCAGTTTCTCCACTGGGACTAAATATAACCAACCAACATATTTTCAGGATAATATTACTTCCAATGAGTTGTATTTTAACATACCACAGAGCTTTCTCAGAGGTTCCCCCCCCCCCTTACCCTTTCAGACTCATTCACTGGCACAGCACTGCCGTGGTAGATAATAGGAGCTTTTCTGTAGCCATTATGGTCTGTGGCATAATCTCATTCCCAAAAACTTTTACATTAATATGTGTCCTTCTGAGACCATAATGGATCGGAAGCGCTGATGCTGAGGTACACTACTACAGTCAACCCCTTCATGCCTGTAAATTTTCAGGAGTGAAAAGAGTTGGGAGAGAAGTAGGGGGAGGGTAGCAGGGAAATTGGGGAAGGTGCCTGCTAGCAAGGTGGGAAACAGGAGAAGAAATCAGGTGGGTATCAGAATGAGGTTGATCCACCAGTGCCTGGATGCATCAAAAAAATCTCTAAGAGTGAGGAAAATTGCAGTGTCTCTCTCAGCGAGGGAGCTGAGACCAAAATACAAGAATCCAGCCATTGTGGTATCTTTAGAGAAGTTAACTTATCTCTGCAAAAGGATCGTATTTTTTTTTAAAAACCAATCTTGTCTCCTTCCATAGCTTACCTACCACTATTCCTTTAATGATCTGTATTGCAGACAGTATTGCCTAGAGGCCACAATCAGGAATCAAAATGCCATTGTGCTTGGTGCTGTACACACACATAATGAGAAGATGGTCCCTGCCCTGAAGAATTATTAGATGAGATGCATCAAGTGAGTGTGACAAACTGGCCCCCGAGAACACAAAGGAGTAATGAGATTATAACAATCAGTTCTTAACACCAGCTTTGCCATTTGGGCAAGAGGTGTAAGAAGGCAGCTACCAGCACTGGAATTTAGTTATTTGTGGTATGCCCTGCACTTTGTTAAGAGGACTCTGGCTAACAGTCATCACAGAGGTTGGCTGTTAGTGGGTAGAGGACATCCCACACAATGACCCCATTCTCCTAGGTTATTGTGATGGACTTTAAAACGCTCTTCACTTCAGAACAGCCTTTTTAGGACTTCTGATAATTGAGGCCTGGCCTGACAGTTTTCAACCTTTGTGACCACCATCCCACAGACATGGAAAAGAACAACCTTCCTGGGCACTCGATCCCAATAGTTCGACTGTCCTACTGCCCTCCACACACAGACACTTAATATTGTATGGGAACCACAGCAGTTTTCCATGCCCAGGACATCTCCAGTCTTTTCTCCCAAGAGTTCATCTCCAGTTCCCAGTCTCCTTTTGCCCTTGCTCCAGAGGTCCACTCTCCAGACCACCCATCTGAGAGTTCCCAGATTCATTTTTCTCCCATGACACTTTTCCAGTAACCCTGTCAAGGCTGATTCCCCACTTTGGCACTTTGAGTGCAGAAAGTGGAGGCCCACAAGGATTTTAAAAATTAACACTTGCCACTCCAGGCTTGTATTACACTCCCAAGATTACAGTTTTCTCTGACCTTGGCTTGGTAAATGCTGCCACCATCCAAATGCAAAAAGCCCTTTGAACCCAGGAAGGAGCACTTGGGAATTCCTTCCTGTGGGGTACCCTCAAGCCCTTTCACGCCGCTCCGGGGAAAAGCTGAGAAAGAAAACAGGAAATTAGCTGTTGCTACCAGCTAATCAAACAACATTCACAAACCTCTTAGGACACCAAAAATCCAATCATGTTATTTAAAAAAAAGTAAATTTTTTAAAACAAAAAAGAAGAAAATACGTCAGGAACTTAGGCTTTTGCTTGATTTTAAAAGAGCAATTTCAAAAATTAAGCACCCAAAATAGCATTCTTGGGGGTTCAGCTTAAAGGTTACAAGCAAACAAAAACATCTGGGGTTAGCACAGAGGAATTCACAAGCTTTAAAAAATAAACAGAAATAAACCGAATCGCGTCTTCCTAAACATTCCTAATTTACTTACATATTTGGGTTGTTAAAAGTAGTTCTAGAGATGATCTGATGGTTTTCATATCCGGTTCAAACTTTACACAGCCTCCCTGCTGCCTGTCTCTTCAGCCCAGAGAGAACGACAGAGAGACAAGGGGAAAGTTTTTTCCCCATTATACAAAATTCAAGCCTTCCCACTGGCTCTTTTGGTCAGGGGCCCACATTTTTTTCTTTACCTGTGGACTTTTTAACCCTTTATAGGTAAAGCAAGCAGCCACCAAGAGGGACTTTATAGGTAACTGGCTGGGTGTCCAAAAAAGGGAGCTCTCCCCCCGCCTTCATTTATCACAACCCCAAGTCAGGTCTCCCGTGAGAGGACTCCCCATAGTGTTCCACCCCACAGACTTCTCTGTCTGCGAGTCCTTCACCCATTCATCGCACATCCCTCCAGGACCCTTGTCCTGAGCTTGGCTTCCCACATTCCTCCACTCAGGCCTGCTGCAAGGCACCTTCCCACAGAATTCTCCTCAGCCAGGCCTCTGGGCCCTATAAGCCCTACCCCTTTTCTTGGGGTCCACCCTACAGCATCCACCCTCTTGTTTCACGATCAGTTCTGGTTCTTCCTCTTGTTCCTATGGGCCTCTGCACAAGCTTTCCTGTAACTCAGCCGGGGTTCCCCAGCTCTAGTCAGTCCTCATCAACATTCTTCATCTTTTGTTCTTCCAACAGCTCTGGGGTACTGCTGTCCAATGCTGCTCCTCTGTCTCCCTGGGTCCCTCCTTTCCTCCTCACATGCCCCTTCTTGTCTCCCAATCTGATCTCAGCCTCTCCCCCATTTAAAAAGGTTGCCAACTGTCTAATTACACAAACCCAAACACCCTTGCCCCACCTCCGGCCCTGCCCATTTCCCCCAGTCCCCACCCCTTCTCCTAGGCCCCTGCACCACCCCTACTCTGAGGCCCCACCCCATTCACTCCATCCCCCCTTCCTCCGTCGCTTGCTCTCCCCCACCCTCAATCACTTTCACCAGGCTGGGGCAGGGGTTAGGGGGAGAGCTTTGGGCTGGGGCCAAGGGCTGGGGCAGGGGATTGGGATGCGGAAGGGGGTTACGGGGTGCAGGCTGTGAGAGGGAGTTTGGGTGCTGAAGGGGGCTCAAGGCTGGGGAAGGGGGTTGTGGGGCAGGAGGGGATGAGGGGTGCGGGCTCCAGCCGTGTAGCGCTTACCTCAGGTGGCTCATGGTTGGTGGCGCAGAGGGGCTAAGGCATGCTCCCTACCTTCCCTGACCCCGCACCACTCCCGGAAGCAGCCAGCACATCCCTGCGACCCCTGGGGGGGGGGCACAGGGCTCCATGCGCTGCCCCTGCCTGCAGGCACCACCCCAGCAGCTCCCACTGGCTGGGAGCTGCGGAGTCAGTGCTCAGGGCAGGGACAGCACATGGAGACCCCCTGCCTCCCCCCAGGGGCCGCAGGGACATGCCTGCCACTTCCAGGTGTGGCGCAGGTCCCAGGCAGGTAGAGAGTCTACCTTAGCCCTGCTGCACCACCGGACTTTTAGCAGCCTAAAATCTCCTGGTTAGGCTTCAGTAGCCTCTGGAAGATAGAGCCCAATTCTGGGACACTCCCGGGAAAACTGGGAGGGTTGGCAACCCTACATTTAAATGGCCCAGATGCCCATCAGGAGGCAGCTGATGAGTCACAAGTGCACACATAGCCCTCATTTGTGCAGGTTTGAAGTGTGGGGAGGAGGGATCACAGGAAAGGAAGCCTCCTTCCTCTCCCTGGTGCTCTGTCCATTGCTCTACATTCTTCTTGGTTGGTGCAGTGAGAGCTGCCCACCTGTTTCAACCGAGTTTAACCCCTGCACTTGTGTCACATCTAACATTAGATTGTAGACACTTCAGGGTAAGGAATGTGCCTATCTGTATATCTTGTAAGGCACCTAACACATTGTGGGCACAGTCATGTGCATATGTCTTCTCATTTCTCATTGTCAGAACCTTTATGCAAAAGGCTGAAGGGAGGGATATGAATATAGAACATCAACCATCTTGCACAGGAAACAATTTGCTTTGAACACCACAAAATGTCTTCCTCTAAATATCTCAAGAAAGTATCATCTTCCAAGAGTGAAATGTTGACATTCCTGCCTTTCATGCTCAGATTATCTAAATCAGTCATTAGCTAATCTTTTGGCCATATGAGCCCTACAAAGTGAGGCAAAAACCCAACTATAACCCACCAACCAGTTCTATTTTGACATAATGCAATTCTTTAAGCTTTTCTTAAATCAAGCATTTATTTTTGGACCAATCATTTTCAGTTACATCACTCTCCAAAGGGATAATACACAGTCCCAGATTCTAATTTAAGATTACAATGAATGAAGTTTTAGAGAGATTGGAACATTCTGAAAAAAATTAAAATATTAAAAATGCAGTGATGTTTCATGATTCATCTTCCATTATTCCCTCCTGGTCTAGGTCAGTACGGAGTGAAAATTGTTGCCATTTTATATTTCCCAGAGAAATGTTGCTTTCTATCCATCAAATGTAAAATATTTTCCCCCCAACATTGCACTGGCTCAGGGCCTAAAATAGCCCATATAAAGTCCTGTGTCAATGAAATGTTTAATATCTGATATGTCACACCCTTCAAGACTTGGAAATGGGAACTTTATACCACAAAAGGAGTTTCCACAACCTTTTCTTCTAGACCCAAAAGGCCCTGAGATATCAGGCACTGGAATTACAACATTATTTTGTGTGGAAAAGTTATTTCATGTGCTCTGTAGAGGTTTCTAAAATTATATTAATGAAAGCTTCTCTCTCATTCTAAGGTCTACACAGCTGGATTCAAGACAATACAGACAGAAGGTCACAAACACATCTATGCCAAAAAAAAGTTTTGCAGATTTTCTAGTACATGCCTGAGATATTTCTTCTAATACTCGCTGTGAATTTTCCATCAAAATCTTTTTCAATAGAAAATGTGGTTTCTTTTAAATCATGGGAAAATTTCATTTTACCAAAAAATGTTTTGATTTTTTTGTTGAAAAATCAAAATGATATATTTTGTTGTTTTGGGTCATCCTGAATCAAAACATTTTGGTTTGCCCTAAATGGAATATTACATTTTGGGTCAGTTCAGCATTAATCTGTGTCTGCCTGAGCTGCTACAGTGTCTCATGGGAATTATAGTTTGGATGCTTCAAGACTCCATTCTCCCCTATGGGCCAGGTTCCTTGGCTGGAGTACCTGTCTCATGATGCCTCACTGGCTGAATATCTGTGATGCATCATGGAAGTCCCATGACCACAGCACCTAATGGGATATGTAGTCCAGCTGGGGAACCTGGCTCATAGAGGAGAATGAGGGCTTGAGACAACTGAAATTCAACTCCCATGGAGCATCACAGCAGCTCAGGAAGACAATTCAATGTTGAACCAAGCTGAAACAATCCATGTTGCCATTTCTGAATCAGCATTTTCAGAATTTTTCATTCCATGAAAAAAATCAATATTTCAACTTTTTGTACCTTGTGGCAGGCCCCTTAAATTTCTCATGTCCAGCTCCACCTGGCCTGGCCCCCAAACGTTTCAAATTAAAATTACCTCCAACACAAAACCTTCATAGCAAAAAGTTCTTCCTCACAGTGTCTATAGATTCATAGATACTAAGGTCAGAAGGGATCATTATGATCATCTAGTCTGACCTCCTGCACAATGCAGGCCATGGAATCTCACTCACCCACTCCTGCAAAAAACCTCACCTATGTCTGAGCTATTGAAGTCCTCAAATCGTGGACTTCAAGGAGCAGAGAATGTGTTCTTCTTGGGGGGAGGGATTTTCCATTTCTCTTCCACGATTGGGAAAGGGGGCTCCTTTCTCTCTTGGGGATGAACTGTCCCTTTCCACTTTTTTCCACACAGGGAGAACAGGGAGCTTTTTGTGCTGTTTTTCCTGAGGGTTTGTGTCTTGATTAATTAACAGATTGAAAGAGAGTGGGGGATCCTTGCTCCACCTTGCACTGCAAGGCTCCTGGTCCTGGTGCCCTTAATCATAGAATATCAGGGTTGGAAGGGACCTCAGGAGGTCATCTAGTCCAACCCCCTGCTCAAAGCAGGACCAATCCTCATTTTTTGCCCCAGATCCCTAAATTGCCCTCTCAAGAATTGAACTCACAACCCTGGGTTTAGCAGGCCAATGCTCAAACCACTGAGCTATCCCTCCCCGCCCCCCCAAGACCATTTCCTATCTCCTGCTGTCCTCAGAGAATACTTATTTCTATAAGACTGATTGGCATCTTTGTACCCACTGTTCTCTTTCCAGGAGAAAAGACTTCTCACAAATAATATTTATTCCTCTTTATTAAACCAGCTTTCTTCAAAACTTTCCATGCTTCTTTATGCTCACTTAAGAACATTATGTATGTGAATGAAATAAAGTGCAAATCTGCTAGGATCAAACATTTCTTTGCTAATGGTGCTGATTTAGAACTAAAATGTACGAGGTAATTCACATCAGATGGAAATTATGTTGACTTACTTTTTTAAAATAAATGTAGAAATATAGTCCTTTCCTGACTGCAATATTTTCAGATGGACTCTCCAGTCTCCCATGGACAGAACTCCTTTTCTGTGATTAAATGAAATATACAGAAGCAATTAGTTACTTTAAATTCTTTGAAGTTCCAGTTACTGTTTCCTTATCTACATCAGATAAACACACGCATAGGGTCAGTCCCTAATTTGGAAAGAAATACTGGACAAAATCTATACATGAGACCCAGTTTTTTCAAGGGGAAACAATTACAGCAATCAAGGTTTGTCATTTTGTTCTCTCTTTGCCTGGCAGTCTATTCCTTTGAAGATACCATGACCAACATGATCTAGATACACCTGTTATTTTTACAAAGGTGCCTCTCTCCTGAAGCAGACCTGAGTGAAATTTCCAGACAGTGTCTAAAGTAACCTTATTCCATGCTCCCATGAATTATGAAAACAAAATGCATTGAGACCAAGAGAGCAGCTCACTGAAACCATCCAAACATGCCTTTGCTAATGGGCCCACTTTATTGCTTTCAGCAAAGGAATGCTATTACATTCCTTAATCCACCTGCAAATCGATGACGATTTTAACTCACTTTCAGCACCAAAATGTGTGTGCATGAATTGTATTACCTGACAAGTCAGCCACCCATACATGATTGATCAGCATCCGTACCTCTGTGTGTCACAATCACAATAATATGACAAATTCTCTTTGTCATGCTTCAATTTTTGCCCGAGACTAACACAAAACAGGTGTAAATTAAAGGGATAAAAAAATATAAGCCATCACACCACACAGTGAAAAAGGTAGCACTCAAAGAGCCAATAAAAAGGATCCCTAGAGTTCAACACCGAAGAAGTAAGACTGTCTGAAAAGTCTTCCCCAGCATCTAACGCAGAGAAACAATTTAATAATAACTTTCGTTTATTCTTTCAGATTAAACTATTGGTTGGTGTATGTGACTGCCAGAGAGTTGTTTTGTAGCTTTTCAATACATTGCAATAAACTATAAAAAAGTAAACTCCCCTTCTTCCAGCTACATTTCTGCAACGATGGAAGTTCAATGTGTGGGATAATGCTCAGAATGTAGGGGTTTTAATTGGGCCATTGGATCAGACTATTAATTATTAGTAGTATTAATTACTGTAGCACCTGGGGCTGGGTTTATAAAAGGCATCTGAAAATCCTACTAAGTGCCTAGCTGCATTTTAGGTACCTCATTACCTTGGAAAATCTGGCTGCTAGATACCGCAACCCCAGACTGAGGCCCCACTGTGCCAGGTGCTGTACACACACATAGTAAGAGTTTACAGCATCTAAACAGCCAAGACAGGCAAAGGAAATATTATCATCCCCATTTGACAGCTTGGAACTAAGGAAGAGAGAGATTAAGTGACTTGCAAAAGGGCAGACAGAAAGTCTGTGGCAGAACCTAGATCTTCTGAGTCCCATTCAAGTGCCTAAACCATAAGACCAGCCTTTCTTATTAATTATTTAATGTTCATCCAGGTTTGGTTTGGTTTTTTTAGCAATGGACACTTCGTACATTCTTTACTTACTTTAATCCTTCTCTTAATAACCGAACAATTGAAAGATCTTTGATTTTTGGAGCTGTTTAATCTAAATTTCTTCCTCGCCCCAGATCCCCATACAATTAGAAAAGAATAAGATCACCACCACAGAGCAGGCATTGAGAACAAGGTCTTGGAACAGTCAGTCATCACCCTACTTCTACTTGATAATTGATGCTCAAAGTTGAGTGCATCAATCGGGGTCAATTTGGGTGCATTAAAATGCCTTAAGTAGCAAATTATGGCTCCAATCCTGCAAACATTTACTCACATGGGTAATTCTGCTCAGTAGTCTGTTAACTCAAAGGGATTGTGTATGTGAGTCTAACTGTGCATGTGCTTGTGTGTTTGCCGATCCATGTTTGTATCTATTTGGACAGAGGATACAGCTCTCCGAGATTAGATAATGTATTTGATGCTCCACAGCCTTTCACCATGTATATAGTCATTGAGACATCTCAAATATGAGTGTAAAACTTGACACTTATTGTGCCTAGATGCAAATGATAATGCAAGGTGCAAGGGCATGAAGAATCAGGCCCACTGTCTTTTGCAATTTTCAGTTCAAGGGGATGCTTCACAAATTCTTGGTGCAAGATTCCAAGAGCAGAAACGTATCATTCCAGGCATTAAAGCAGCTATCATATAGAAACTGCACACTGAAACCCTTTCACAAGGCAAATTCACCTGGGGCACTGCTGCCTTCCTCTCTTCTACCTCAAGCTAAGATGCACTGCCTTTGCTTTTTTACAAACGAAAATTGAAAGTATTATTTCAATATATATATATTCAATATATATATAGGTGAGGTTTTTCGTAGGAGTGGGTGGGTGAGATTCTGTGGCCTGCGTTGTGCAGGAGGTTGGACTAGATGATCAGAATGGTCCCTTCTGACCTTAGTATCTATGAATCTATGAATCTATTTCCTTAAGCTAATTATTATCTAGGCCAGTGCCACTTTGCAGCAGGTAATTATAGTCTTTGTTGATATCGTCTGTGGCACACCAATAACACAGCAAAGCGATGCTGAAGAAACTTTAATAGACATTCAGCTTTGTGCCTTCTGCTGCACTGTAGATGACCACAGGGGCCAGTGTTTCAGCTTTATAGTGACAACTCAACAAACCAGCTCATTTTGATGCTGACCCAAATCCCACTGAAGTTAATGGGAAGGTTTCCTCCCATGGACTTGGGAACAAAGCCTTTCTACCTGATCCTGCACTCATCCAAGTCAATGACAAACTATCCATTGACTACAATGGGATCGGGCCTTTTATTTACCGCTCTTCTGCCTGACTCATGACCCCACTTTACCCTTAACATCACAGCTTTAAGCACAAATCCATCTTTCCCCTTGTTACTCTCAGGGCCCCGTGTAAAATATTTACAAACACAATCTGCCTGGTTTTTAACCTACTGAGCATGAATTTCACTGTATGGGGCCCATGTCATTGGAATTGGTGATGTCTTTTCCCTTAGCTCTACTGAGCGGATTTTTTAAAAAAAAAGTCAACTACTATCTCGGTTTTAATTCCTTGATGTGGCCAAGCTTAAAGTTTTGACATTTTGCTGAAAAGTTTCCATAGCAATTAGTCAAAACATGATGGCGTTTTGGTTTCCAGTTTAAATCTTGCCAGCATGTAGACCAAAGCAGTCCAGCTTCTAAAGAACATGGACATTTAGAGGAGGCCATTTACTAATTACAGGAGTAATAAGAGCTTTCTGGATGGGGGAGTGCCTCTCCAAGTTCTTGGCCTAGCTTAATTAATACGATTTGCTGTGCCTTTAAAATAAATATCACTGTTTCCACACAGAAATTACACACAAGCCAAGACTCCCCCTAGCAGCGTGAACAGAGTGCTCCTTTGAGCTCCGATGCTAACCAAACTCTGTGGCTTCACTCCCACATTTGGAACCTTCTCTGGCTCTTCCCTGGATACTCTTGTAATCCGCTGCAGACCCCACACCAGCCCTGGTGCTCTCCTAGGACTCTCTTGTTGTTTATTTTAATATTTGGCTTTTATTTTTTTATTCTGACTGGTGCATCAAAAAGAATGAACCAGAGTCAAGAGGTAGGGTGGTCTGGATAGTGGCAGCGGACTGGGAACCAGGACACCTGTGATGAGACTCTGCATTGCATCTCTAAGAGGAGTGGCACAGAACTCATAGCCCAAGAGGAGGTGAGGATTAAAATGGCTCAGAACCGATTTACACCCTCTTAATTCTGGGCTATTCCACAGCTCCCAGAGCAGTGAGGACTGCCTTGGGTCCTATCTAAGTAATGGCAGTCTCCTTAGCTGCCTATGGGCCCCACCATTGCCCATAATCTCTGCAGCCCTGTAGGCTGTGGCCCCACTCCCAGCATGGCCCCTTCACCAGGGCTTGTGAGGGAGTCCTCAGAAGGTAACCTTATGTCTGTCATCCACAGTTCATACACACAGCTAATCTGCCTCTGTCCAGATCAGGGGGCTTCAGAGCCCCTTTATGCCACTCTGATCCTTTTGCCTAGCTGGAGTGGGGCTGAGGATTTATTCCTCTGGATTTTTTTCCCAGCTCTGCCACTGATCTGCTACGTGACCCGGGCAAATCCTTTCACATTCCTGTGCCTATGTTTTCCTTTACACATTTGTCTGTGCCGTCCGTTTCGACTGTACACTGTTGAGAGCAAAGCCTATCTTTTAGGATCTGTTTGTAGCACAATGGGCCCTGGTCTCAGTTACAGCATCTAGACCCTGCTGTAATACCAATAATAACGAGTTAATATCAGAGTTACAGGCATTTGATAACACTTTTTAAAATAAACCAGAGCAGGAGGCAGGAGACCTTCAATGCTCTCAGCACAGTATCTCTTCATGTTCTGTCTTTAAAACTCTGGGCTGTAGAGGATTATGATGCATCTTATCTGGAAATGTTATTTCACCCAGAAACCACAGAGGAAGAGGCCTTCAAAACCATGTCGTATTATTACTAGCTTGAGGAGTTAGAATGCATGGTGACTGAGAGCAACCACTTTTTAAATCACTTAGCATAAGAATACCCCACATAGATGGTAAGCTCAGTGGGGCAGGGACTGTCTTTTCATTATGTGTGTGTACAGCACCTACCACAATGGGGCCCTGATCCTTGATTGGGTTCTTTAGGTGCTACCTAAATATAATTTATACTAAATAATATTATAGGACCAAATTTTCACAAGAGCAAAGGGGGTGGGGGTCTGCTTGACAAAGATTGATATCCAAATACTCCAAAGCACATGTGGAAACTGGGTTTACATTCACATGTTTGCAAAAAGAAAAGGAGGACTTGTGGCATCTTAGAGATGAACAAAGTTATTTAAGCATAAGCTTTCGTGAACTACAGCTCACTTCATCGGACGCTGTAGCTCACGAAATCTTATGCTCAAATAAATATGTTAGTCTCTAAGGTGCCACAAATACTCCTGTTCTTTTTGCGGATATAGACTAACACGGCTGCTACTCTGAAACCATTCACATGTTTGTACAACTGCAATCTACACACCTCCATCAGGTCAAGTTACAGGGGAGGGTTTTATACAACATGGATGTGTACCAAAAAAAACCTATTTCCAATTAAAATTTCGGGCCGGAGAATCAAACGCAAACAAACTCTAATATGGAATTCAATACTAACATTTCCATAAAAGAGAAGGAGTGTTATTAAACCCATTGCATTATTTATCCTGTAATAGTGGTAGGAGTTTCACAAATGTTATCTCCATGACAACAAGTAATTACTTGGCATCCCTTAGCTTACACATAAAATTAAGTTTGTCATATGTTAACTAGTTAAAGTGAAGAAATACAATGTAGCTGCTTTACTTTCTGTAGTAAACATTTACAGAGCATGATATTTTTTCTTGATAACTTGGTAGGTCAATGGAACCTAAAAGCTAAACATTAAAGACTAAGGAAATTTATGCTTCGTATAGAATGTAGCTGCAGCATCTGTGAAGCAAGTTAATTATACTGTATTGTCACAGTGTTGTCTGGAGTGTCAGTCAGAATTAGAATGCACAGAACAAGTCAGTCCCCTCCAAATACCATTAGAGATGGCAGGGTGAACATTACCAGTGTACTTTTTAGAGAGGGGCCCAATCCAAAACACTTGGGATAACATTTTCAAAAGTGCCTAAGTGACTTTAGGAGTCTGGGATTTAGGCTTCTAATTGGTTTAGGTGAAAATTTCACCTAAAGCCAAACTTGTTTGATGTGTGAGAAAGTTTTAAGCCAGAGCCAAACTCTGTGTCTCAACCCCAATTCCACCACTTTTTGCCAGTGCTGTTAATATGTATCTCTCCCACCCAATACAAAAGAAAGGAAAGATTGTTTAAAAGCTCAGCACAAAATATATCAGAGTGAAGGAATGCATAATTTGGCCATTATCCCATGGATAGATTATATTCACTTTTCTGTGGCACAGTACATCATTATCATGAATGGTTTCTATGAGTTTAGAGAGCTGTGCTGCTGTCATCTGACTTTTAAATATATATACACATATATATACACACACATACACACTGTCAAATATATCCATGGGATGATGGCCGAATTATGGTGTGCCTTCACCCTGATATATATTTATGCTGGTGCCTACCACCAGATGGGTAAAATCAGCTGTGTGCCACCCAAGAATAATCTTGAGAATCCCTAGCTGTCCTATGAGGACAGCTTTCCTTCTGCTTTGTTCTATCAGCCAGAAGTAATCCAAAGATGTAATACAAGGCAATGAGAACCATACCAGCAACATAACATACATAATATGGTGAGGCCACTGGTGGGCAGAGACCACAGCGTACTATGCAGATCAACATTGTCTCATTATGTCCTTGTATTCCCCCATCATTCTGTCTCCATTCATTGTCTCCCACTTAGACTATAATCTCATTGGGGCAGGGACCATCCTTTTGTTCTGTGTTTGTACCGTGCCTAGCACAATGAGGTCCTGGTCCATGACTAGGGCTCCAAAGTGCTATGGTAATATAAATAAATAACAATAAAAATAACTCACGGTCTCTTGAAACCTATGAGATCTGCACAGGAATTCTTCATTTTGGGAACAGTAGGCCTTTAAGATTATGTAAATTTTTGATACAAAAGCATCATTTTTCCTTAAGGATTACTGAAGGAAGCAAAAAGAAAAGGGGAGGAGGGAGAGAGAAGAGCCAAATCCTATTTTAATGCCTTCCCCTACCTCTAATCCTCTACACAAAGATAGCAAACAAGCTATTGAATAATTTAAAATTTTTATCTATAATACAGAATGGTATCATAGATCATTTTCTATCCATACTCTGTCCTGAATGATCGCATTGGATTTAAAGAACCAAAGTAAACTTTAGTCTCCTCTCACATACTCTGGTGTAAATCAGGAGTAACTCCATGGACATTACACCACTGTCAGCGAGATCATAATAAGACCTCATGAGTGTATATACCCATAAATACCTTAATTTCTAAATAGCCCAGCCTGCTACTGATTGCCTCCACCAGGTTACAACAACACTTTACATGTAGTTATTTCCCAGGAAGCTTCCCTGAGATGCAGTAGTCTGTAAACAACAGATGGTGAGGAGGTTTTGTTTTGGGGCTTATGTGTTCCAAAAATAAAATAATTAGGAAGATGATGAAGCTGTAACTCTAGCTAAAAACATCCTAATTTTATATGAATAAAAGGATGCAGGTACGTGTGATTTCTAAACAAATTAGTATATAGGGTTGATCCAACTTTCATGGAAGCCAAAGGGACATGTCCTAACATAGTTTTAATAGGATTTACATGGATTTAGTGGGATTCAGACAAAATTTACATACAAACTGGGTTACAACCATGTTGAGAAACTGTTCTAAAACTCTTGTCTACAATAGACTTTTTTTTTCCCTTAAAATTCCACACTATTACTCCCACTGGTGTAGCTCTCATGGTTGTGGCTGTGGTTGTGGTTGTGGAGGGCAATTTGTAGACAGGCTGTTAGCAGCTGGCATTTTCACTTTTATGTTAGTTTACCAGTTCAGAATAGGGTTAGACAATGCAGTGGTCAAAGCTCTGTGGCTGGTCTACAGTAGCGCTCCCATGTGCATTATCACTCATGGACCTGTATGGGGGGTGGTAATGGAGATAAGTCATTACACTACTGCAAGGCTGAGATTCCTTGTGTGGTAGTTTAAAGCTGTTCCTGTCCAGACTAATCAGGGAAATCATGTGCTGCCTACCTATAATCATGTTAGAAAATGGTTGCCATGCACGATTCTCGCATAACATAATTGGGGCCATCTTAGCTGAAACTATAGCATGGATACCCTTACATTACCATCATAGCTAGTATGCCTAAGTACCATAGTAACTGGTATACTAAATATAGGCAAGTAGACACAAATGAGAAAGACTTCCTTTGTTTCTGGAATTCTATGGTTTTGTTCTCATTTTGAGCGTATGCTATTAGTATATTCATTAACAGTATTTTTTCGAATAGATCTCCCATCCCAGCTATCTGAAGTTTGCATGTTTCAATTACAACAGCAGAGTTCCTTGACTGGTGGGTGGGACAGGATGGGAAGTTCTGTAGGATACATTTTTGACTATTGAAGTGCAATTCACTGTGCTTCTTTCATCATAAAGAACACACCACAATGGTCAGATTATCTAGCTGGAAGCAATGAGAGTTTAATTGAAACCAAAGCTCTAAAAGCAGGACGAATACTTATCAGGAAATTGTTAGACTAACAGATTCCCATTAGTGGCATGTTTTACTCACTGACTTTGCTGTCTCACTAGTAACAAGTATTCACTGTAAATCACTGCTCATAACATATACATTCACCTTAGCAATGTAGTTATTACAAAAATAGAACTGTGAGTACATAACGTTAATCTTATTTCGATGGCCCAACTGCTAAAATCCTTAGTTAGGTTTTACTTAGTCAAAACTCCTAAGGAATTCAGTGCTTCAGTACAAATTTTGTCTACAAATAAGAAAGATGGGTCTAAAATAGACCCTCAAAATAAACACAATGTATATATGTGAAAGTCACCACACAGCTCAATTGATGAAATGGGAATCATGAGCACAATATTTTTAAACATAATACAGTCCAAATGGTTTCCATGGTTGTCTCTCAGTAACTTGTGCTCCACCACCTATTTGTTGTATCCATTTGTTATCTCCCACCGTCTATGTGGATTATAAGCCATTTGAGGTAGGGGCCATCTTTGTGCTATGTGGGTGTACAGCACCTGATACAACGGGGTCCAGATCCCTGACTGGAGCAATCTCAGTGCTGCTATGATTAAAAAAAAACCCTATCAAAACAGATAAATAGTTTATATTCACATAGATCCCTACAATCTTCACTATTGTACCAAGGCAGTAGTCTCCACTTAGCTAAAAATTGTAACCAGTTTCCATTATAAATATTTATTTTTGTACCTCTATAACTTCGCTTTGAAAAACTGAATTACCAGATAATTACTAGATTTACTCTGAACAATAAGAAGAATTCTACTGCAAATGGTTTTGAGAGAGAAAAGAGAGAGAGAGAGAGAGAGATCTGACTTTGAGTTCTGGATCATTACCAATTTCCTGATTTGAAATTTTGGGTTCCCTCCTACCCCAACATTACTTTGTCTACCTGTAACCCAAAACTGGCTTCTTACTGACACTTCCAATTTTCCACATAGTTCAATCTCCTTGAAAACTCATACACTGGTCATAGTAGAAGAAGGTAAGTTGTAATTAGGCAACGTTTTAAAGATTTTTTGTTGTGGATAGCTGGGGTTCAGTCCTTCCCTCATTCATTTCAGAGGCAAATAAGAGTCTAGTCATGTTCCCTCTCATATCAGCTGGACATTTTTTGCCATTCATTTCAAGGGGAGCATGATTGAGCACTTAAACCATGTTTTTTCTCCATGTAGCAACAGCTTGAGAAGGAAGTATCATTCTATAATACTCACACATATAGATTCTGGCTGGATGGAAAATTTTCATTTTCCAGCAGAAATTCAAATACTGAACAATTTCATTTGGAAACCAAAGTATTTCATCTTTTGGGTGTCTGAATTTTTGAAAAAAAAATCTAAACTTTCGATAGGAACTAGACATTTTGCAAAAAGGGTCATGTCATCCGAAACCCAAATTTTTGATCAAAAACAGTTTAGCTGGAAAAATTTTGACCAGCCCTAATAGAAGTACTCTAAGACTCATTCAAATTCTCCACTAAAACTGTGCAAGGTTTTGAAATACAAACCGGTATGAAAAGATATGTTGTTTGCTAACATAAACATACAACTCATCGGCTATCACGTAGCTGAAGCTATTAGATTGCAGTTAATAATTTACTGCTCAGCTCATAAATAAGCCTCTTAGCTCTGAATATGCAAATCATTAAGGGGAACGGTGATTGCAGGTTTTCCAAACTTCCTCTGAGTAAATTACTTCTCTTGCCCTTCGTCACTGCCCCTGCCTTTCCTTATGCACATCAATCGTCTCCTCTCATTTGCACTGCCACGGGAATGGGGCAAAAGTAGCTTTTCACATTCGTGCCGTCTCAGGGATGCGGGAGCTCAGCTGCAAACAAAGGTGCTCACTCAGCAGGTATGTTGCCTCCTCCACAGATGATGCAGACATTTGTTCTATGTCTTGTTCACTGGATCCCTCTCAGCTTGGCAGTAGATTGGAAATATTTATCTCCACTATTACTACCTCCCATACAGATCCACCAGTGGTAATGCACATGGAAGTGCTATTGTAGACCAGCCATGGAGCTATGAAAAGTACCCGGTGGGATGTTAAAGGCTGTGGTGCTCCAGCTCAAATAGAGGCTGTAGACAAATGGAAATTAAGAGCTAGGAAAAGTCCTCCTCCCAGCAATCAGACTCAAGCTTCCTGCACACCTGCTCTCAAATCTGCAAGTGAACACAGTAGAAAGGGCAGGAGGGTGGGAACAGAGAATGGCTGTGTCTAAGGAAACATGGGATTATTAAGCATAATCCTTCCCATGTTAATGAGACACAGATCTGTGTGTCCTCCCCTAGTAGGCCTGACTCCTGGTGACAGACAGGGGTAGTTTGGCACCTCACTTATGTGGTACAAGCCTTTCATAGGGGAACCATAACCTCAGCTTGTTATATCAGTTGTAATTTCTTTTCTTTTAAGGCTCTTATTGAAAAGCTTATTCACAAGATGCCATAAAAATACAAGTGCTTCCATCCCATTACACAGAAGAAAGTGGATACCGTTTGCATGCCTTATCTATTTAGATGGTCAGCTGAGTAGGGCAAGGATTGTCTCTTGCTATATATAATATGTACAGCCCCTAGCACAATAGGGCCCTGATCTCTAATAGCAATAACCGTTATGAAAAATGGCCCAGCAGCTTTCCACTTTAAAAATCCCTGGGTTTGTGTAGAAAAAGATACCAATGGGGGAGACGAGGCAGAATTTTAAAAATACCCCTTCACGGCGGCACCAACCTGAAGATTTGGGAGGAAATGGGTCAGTGGCAGGTGCTGCTGAAAAAATAAGTTAAAGCTATAACTAAGGATAAGTTTCAAGCCCTAAAACATCCACAGCAGCATTAGTTACTCTTCCATCAGACACTGAGAATGAGTTGCTAATAGTTTCCTGCTCTCTGCTAAGCCAACTGCTGCTTAAATCACATTAAAAGGCCAGTATACATGGCTGTATTTACTTTATTACAAGATGTGTCTTTTAATCTCACAATGAATCATGTGATAACTTTATCTATAATTATAAAAACCCAGCTCCAGATTGTTGTGCTTGGAGTGACAGCATTAGGCAAGAGATTGGAGTTCAACCCACACATGCAAGATGGAGCAGGAAAGGTCTGGTTTATTTCAAAACTCCACCCACACGATACCCCACCTGCAGGACAAATAGCAATAACAGATTCCAACTGTAGGACAGGATTAGCACTCTTATTGGCTGACTAGGGAAAGTCACTTACACCAAGGGGCTGCAGAAAATGAGAAAACAGGACCTGGGTCTGTAGAACGGCCTCATTGGGATGGGAGAGTATGCAGTACTGCCAGCCCCATGTGTCCAAAAATTATGTTAGTCCCCACAAAAAATGAGATTGCCTTAAAACTCATTGAGATGTTTTTAATCATGAATTTGGGGTTCTTTTTCTTTGCTGGCAGATTACAGGGCACTTACTTTGCATTTTCAAGTTGCAAACGTGAGGGCTAGAAACATACTTTTTTCTGAGATTCTCATGTAATCGGTTGATTCCAGCAGCTGGGGCTTTAAAAAAATAAACACCAAATATTGTGTGACCCATGCTAAAATTGCAAGGGCTAGCAACAATAAGGATGTCAAGGAGCCACTACACTTTCTACCTGTGCTCCCCCAGTCCAGTTCCATTTGCTTTTGTTCCCCTCCGCCAGTCTACCCGGATCGGCGGGTAGTGATCGATATATCGGGGATTGATTTATGGAATCTAGTGTAGATGCAATAAATCAATCCCCGATCGCTCTGCTGTCGACTCCGGAACTCCACCAGGGCAAGAGACGGAAGCGGAGTCAATGGGGGAGCGACGGCCATAGATCCCGTGCCACGAGGATGCGAAGTAAGTGATTCTAAGTCGATCTAAGATAAGTCAACTTCAGCTACGCTATTCTCATAACTGAAGTTGTGTATCTTAGATCGATCTCCTCCCCTAGTATAGACCAGGCCTAAGTGGAAGGGAGAATCAGACTCTCCATTATTTCTTCTGATTACATATCCCCTCTGTCTAACAAGGGACAGGCCATTCTGTATACTGTCTGCCTCCTGCATTGGCCCTCTGGTGTCTCCCCACATGCACCTTTGAACCCTCTCTCAAACTACCTTATTGATTCGTGATATGGAGATGGGGGGAATCCACATCTGTGCAATATTGCTATACGTAGCAGAGTCTTCTGTATTCAATCCTTTGGTTTGTCCATGGGAAGAAGTAGGGTCATGATTGCACAAACCTTTGAAGTTCAAAGCTGATTTGAACATGTGCTGAAATACACCATCATTAGAGCATTTATACCATAAGTGAAGGGAATTAGCTATTGAAAGGAAGTCTGTTTCAATGTTTACTTCCACTTTTGGTAATGCTCAGAAAAAATTAACATATGAAAACACCAGATGTGACTACCAGCTATCAGCAAGAAGATGGCATTGTGCTTGGCTCAAATTTGCCTGTTATCTTGAAAATTCCTGTGCCATCTTTTTCCGCTTACACCTATTTAGATATTTATGTCTGGGACCCGCATGGTAAAATGATTTATTGAGAACTAGGAAAAAACATCTGAGTTTCTTGTTGAGACTTTACTTTAGTATGATTGTATTGCTTCTCTTACACAGTTGCAGGGCAGAGCCAAAAGAACAACATAAATTCTACTTGGTACCCTTCACTTCATGTTCAAAGTATTTGGCACATATGATCTATGCACTAAGGTGATACTCTAACAGAGACAAATTATGTCAAGACATCTGAAAGTCATCATTTCTGTGCACATGCACCATTTTAAAAGAAAATCTACAAGAGGATCAAAAACAAGATTAAACCACATCTGTTTGGGTTTAAGCTACATTGTCTATAGAGTTCAAAGTTGTTTCCTTTTGTCTAAAAAAAAACCCTTCCCAGCTGGTTTTTATCTTAAATTCCTCACCACTATCAAAGAAGTGTTTTCATTGGCCAGCCAATGTTATTTCTAAAACTTGAGCTAGTTAGGAAAAAGAGCTAAGTAAGAAAATATGCTTTATTCATCAAAGGTCTATCCTCTGTGCCTTTCCCTGGCACACAGAGAAAACTAATAGAGAAGCTTCATCAGGTTCTAATAGGAGCAGTGTATCTACTGTATGTCATCATACCGTAATTTAGGGCTTCAGTCGTTTTACACAGTTATTGACTACAACTGACACTGATAAGGAAAACATGAAAAAGAGAATGAATTGGAAGAGGCACAAATTATATAATAAATGAATACAATGCAATGCAATGCATGGGAAAAAAACTGTTTTGAAAGCTGCCATCAATCAGTAAACAGATTTGTTTTGTATAAATGCATATGATTCGCTATATTGCTCTAACAGCATGCTATAGCAATCACTGACTATATATATATATATATATATATATAGCTCACTCTAGACGATGAAGACCCAACATTTTATGTTGTTAAGCAAAGGGAATGATAAATGGTAAAACAAGAACTCTTCAATCACAGTGACAGTTCTCTGTATTAGAATGGAACTTAAGACAGAAATATGAAATTAAATCAGGGCAATATGATGTGACCTCTGCACACCAAGGGATTGTTTTTCATGTTTCTATTTACACTCTACTTATTATCAAGATCAACATTATTAAATAATATCATTTTCAATAACTTCAGATGTCATATAAGGGTGTGTTCCAACTTCCAAAACCTCCTTTTGACTTCAGTGGGCGTTGGCTCAAGCATGTCGTAAACTATGTAATGTCTCCCTTAAACAATCACGGCCTTGCTTATTAATCCTATCAAGACATGTTAATATATAGCAGTGTCAATTTTCCATTTGACTTTAACGGGGACTTCTTACATATTGAAAGTTAAGCATGTGCTTTAGTGCTTGGCTGGATCAGGGCCAGAAGCTTCAGGATCTTGCATGGCTGAGCCCTAAATTAATAATTTCTAGGTCCATAAGAATGATTTGGTTGAATTTTAAAAACACACACAAAAATTCTCAACACATAAGAAATATTGTGTGTCATTTGCATAGAATATACATTTGCCACTGTTAATTTATTCTCCTTGTTAATGTTAATCATAAGACACAAAATTATGTAATGATATTAATTTATTTCAGCACTGAATATATTAAACTTTGAAGCTTGAAAAGATATCCAAATCCACCAAACGCTGCGCATAGCCATAAATAGGGGGAAGTATATAAAACCGCAAAAGCAGAGAAAATGGCAAGAGTTCGTTCTGAATTTTTAAGTTAACGCTTTATGCAATTTTCAATGTAAAACTAGCTTTGAAGTGGCAAAACCAAGTAGCAATTGTAATCATAATTAGATACACATTCTTAATGCCATGTTAGGCACAGTAAGCCTACCAGGTCATGTTAACCAGCCAAGAATGATACACAAACTCAGTTCGTCTTTGAGAGCAGAGGGGTCAAGCCCTGCAAAAAAGTTACCAATACCATTCATTTTGGAGATAATCTCATATTATGCCCTTCATATCCTGGGTAGTTGTGTTCGTTCTGCAAAAAATGAAGAACAGTTTTAACAATCAAAAAAGAGCTTTTGGGGTGGGGATGGAGTGAATTTCACCACCCACAAAACTGAAATATGTGCATCAAAATGGGCATACACACAACTGTGGAGCTATTGTCCTCTTTGCCCTCATTTAAGGAACTTCACGGAAAACTAATAGAGTTGCAGTAGAAGTAAAGACAAAGACAGATCCTGCACTGCATGGTGTACTACACGGATGATTTACTAAAGCCTTTCTTCAGATCAGCATCCCCTGCAGAAAGCACTTGACCTCATGCTTAAACATTCTTAAGTGCTTCCCTGAATCAGGGCCTAAATTCCCACTCAATAAAAATTTGTTTTGGCATAAAATAATGAAATAATCATAAACCAGTCTCGTGGTCTATTTACTAACTCCAAACCCCACCTCCTCACAGCAGACAGAAAGATAAGTAAATGGGCCGGAATAAAATTATTCAAACAATGAGGACTTGCTTTACAATGAACCATAGAAAGCCACAGAGAATCCGCTATGGACATCCTCATGATGGGGGTTTCACAGGCAAGGCCCACCTCAGGACTAACCCTTGAACAATTCAGGATTGACCCTCAGAACAAGGCTAACCTAATCTATTTCAATTGCCATGATAGGGCATAGAAAAATTATAGTCCTGCAAGTACCCTGTGCCTAGATTACTAAGCAGCTGCCATAACAAGTTCAGCTTTTGAAGACAGTAAGCTCTTTGGGGCTGGGCATGTCACTTGGTTTCTGTGGGCCTGCCCCCAGGGTAAGGTACTACACAACAAGAAGAAAGATGGCAAGACTGGGCATTGTCTTTGCAACTTGTCCACTAACAAATCACAACATTTTCCAATATATTCATTATTCAATATTCACAGATTTTTATAGCAAATAATTCTTGGCCTACAGATTTTCTTAATTGAAGATGTACAACTTGCCATTTACACAGTGAAGGGTTAAAATCCATTGCTGATGTAATAACCTGGTATATGGATTTGTGTACAGGCCCAAAGTCCAGAGTTTGGTCAAGAGGTCAGAGGCCTAGCAATAGCTAAGAGAAAGCAGAATAACCAAAGATAACCTTGCTTTTGCTAAGATATGCCTGGTCAGCAAAACGCCAGATGTTGGGGGCAATAATTGTGTCTTATTCAAAGTTGAAAATAGAGCAAAGAGGTCCTGTTTCTATTGTGTTAGTTTCTTCTGTAGGGAGATGTTCTTTCCACACATCCAACCTTGAGTTTATAAAAGGTTCAAGCATGTCAGTATAAGATATGGCCTCCTCCCACCTCCCTTTCCCAGGAACCAATGCCTGCCTTAAAACACAAATAAGCAACTTGAAAGACAGTCTTTATTGCCATATACTTTCACTGTTTCTTTGCTTTTACCCCTAGATATGTATCTGTTGGACAATCAAAGGAGCTACTTTATTCCTATGGACCCCAAATTAAATCCAATATATATTCTATACTAATACATTTATTAAAGTACTAATTAAATGCTAAATGTTAATTTGTTAACATTGAGACTATGGGTGGAGACCTTATGTAACCTTTTGACCATTGGCTACTGTGCTATCATGTCTTGCAGCTAGATTTATCTGGGGGTGTGGGACTGCCTACCCCGTCACTTTCCCCACCCATAAAAAATCCATATATTCCATTGTAATCAATTGATTAACAGTGTCTCTGAGCTTAATAAGCGAGGTGACAATCCGTCAGTGCTGTACGTAATAAACTCCTATGCTTGACCTCTACACTGTATGAATTTATGTCCTTCACATAGTAATGTGTGTAACTATGTTATTGTAACTTATAAACCAACACTATACACATTTGGCACTTCATATTTGACTGTAATATTATGCATTTGCAAGTTGCATATTACAATATGTGGTATAACCACATAAATCATCCAGTCTGGAAACAGGAACAAGTTCAGCTAATTTATGTAATTAATCAATATCACACAAAGTGCAAATTGCAAATTTGACAAAATAATATACAATTTAGTTTTTGCTTTCAGTGACTATTTGAGGATTAGAGCCAAAAATGTGCATCTCATGGCTGTTCATACTAATAAAGTTCAAAGGGTAAAAAAAAATTAAAGCACGTAAGTCCCCATTGGGACTTACGATCCTTAGTCACTTAGATGCCACTGGTAATTTTACCCTAAACCCCAAAGAGTCCCAGAATGGCAACACAAAGATGTCATATGTAGAATTCTTTGGGGAAAAATGGTGTGGTGATTTCTACAATATTTCCCCTTCCCACTTTTTCCCATTGAAATTCCAAAATTTGAAACGTTTTGAGCCATCCTAGACACAAGCATGGATGAACCAAAAATCACATTTAAAACTGAACAAATGTTTGTAGAAACTTTTCCCAGTTTGCCCAGCTGTATCTGTAACATTCACTTCTCTCCAAAATCTAACATTGCAAAGTAGCCTCTAAAACTGTGCTCTTTATTTCTTTCAGAGTAGCAGCCGTGTTAGTCTGTATTCGCAAAAAGAAAAGGAGTACTTGTGGCACCTTAGAGACTAACAAATTTATTAGAGCATAAGCTTTCGTGAGCTACAGCTCACTTCATCGGATGTATCCGATGAAGTGAGCTGTAGCTCACGAAAGTTTATGCTCTAATAAATTTGTTAGTCTCTAAGGTGCCACAAGTACTCCTTTTCTTTATTTCTTTGTAAATGGAATAGTTAGTGCCGCTACTCAGTCCATGACCATAAGTTTAGACACCACTTTGGAAAGTTTGGCTAAGACTAAGTCTGAGGAGCAGAAAATAAATTATTATTGGGCTCTCCAGAGAGGGAAAAGTTCGGGCCTGGTAATAAATCAAAATGGAGAACAATGAGGAAATGAGCTGCCAATTCAGCTGACCAATTCCTGGCACAGAATGGTGATTAAAGCCCCCAAACCATCATCATTACCAGAAGCGTTTCATTTTTCCAGGTTGCTGTAGTATGCATCCAAAGCTACTTTCTATCTTTATACTAAAAATGAGCTATGTAGCTAGCCAGGGACACGTGAGATACTAAATCTAGGGCAGAGCTTTCAGATCCTCAAAGGTATTTAGGCACTTAATTCCCATTGACTTTGAAATCAGTGGGAGTTAGATGCCTAAATAAATGACTTAGGAGTCTAAGCCTCATTTTCAACAGTGACTTTCAGTGACCCTTAGGCTATGTCTACACTGCATCATGGTATGGTCTACATGGGTGTGAATTGCAGAGCACACCAAGGAGTTGCACTCTAAATGCGCCCTCTGAATGCTGCTGGCACTAACTAAAAGGTACCTAGCTCACATTAATGTAGCCTTCTTTCAAACACAGGGCAGTAAGCATGCAACTCTTTGATGACCTCTGCAATTCACACCCCCATAGTCCTCTCTGTAGTGCAATGTAAACAAGCCCTTAGACTCTTATAGTACTTCTTCAAAATGAGACTTAGGCGATTTGGAAAATTATACCCAGTTTTTCTATTGGAGCCATTCAGTCCTGAATCTCCACGCAAATTGGGATTTTTTAATAGCATGCACTGTTGGCCTGCTCCTGCTTCTTTTGAATCATGACATCTCTGAGAATAGAGGTGGGCTAACCCTTTTGAAAATCTCATCCTACATCTTTAGAGTGGTGCACAAACCTAAGACTGCATAAACTCCCAGTCCCAAACCCTGTAAGATAGCTGTTGTTATCTTCATTTTATAGGTGAGGGAAATGATTTACAGATAATGGAAGTGATTTGCCAAAGGTCACAGAGCAAGTCAGTTATAGGGCTGGGATTAGAAATCAAGGGATGCTGGTTTCCTTTCCTAGGCTCCGCACTGTACATCATGCTATCTTGCAGTAGTTGGGTCTGTTTTGAATTGTGGCTTGAGGAGCCCACAGCTGCCCACAAGAGGCGGTGATGGGTAGGCAGGAAGGAGGAGGGAGCTGGAAGGAGACCTGTACATTACTTTATTCAAGGCTCAGCAAAAACAAGCACTGGCCACATATAAGGGCTAAATAACAACTCTGAGAATTAGTGGAATGTGCATTTTGCAGAGGTAGAACCTAAGTGTTGATGGAGGGATGTGCAGGTTGGGCCGGGCACCACCACAACCCCAGCTCTCCCAGCCAAAATCCCATTTGGGTTGTTCATTGCTGCCAGTAGCACTATCAGGCCACCCATCTATTTAGACCTGGCCATGAAGGACTGCAAACAGTTATTTCCTGCTGCACAGGTGCGAGAAAGATGGGAGAAGGAGCTTCCTGCAACTGCACCAGGCCCCTGAGCAGCAAACAGAGGGACAGCCATGTCTTGGCCTGAAGGCTGGGAGACAAGCCAGCAAAAACGGGGCAGTTCAAAACGAATGTAGTCATTGCCCAAATTTATCTGCCTGGAGCCTTCCCCAAGAGGTGAGCTGAGGACAGAGAGTGAGCAATAAAGATCTGGCTCTGCTCGCTGTATGTAACAACTCCCTTCAATGTTATTTCAGGGTTTTTTTTTTCTTTTATACCAATACATCCTTTGTAATTTTGAAGATGGACAGACACAAATTGGGGGTTTTGAGGTTTCTGATGAAACTAGGGCCCATCCAAGTGATTTGAATTTCAAATTTGTGGAGGAGCTGGAGGGAAGCCCTCCAAGACTTGTGGTTCATAACTGCCAGTGCAGCAAATATTAAGGTGGTCGCTTTTTAACTACTTTTCGCCTACTAGCCAGCACAGAGCCTTCTCTTGTCAAAACGGAGAGTTTTCATTACAATAAAATCTCTTCCACTCCTTCAGTGCAGCCCTTGCTAATCCTCAGCTACAAAAGCTAATGATCTGCAAGACCAATGCCTGCAGACATACACACAAACTTGTTAAGAGTGTTTACACTACTCATGCCAAGCAGGGACAAAACAGAGAGGGACAGGACCAGATTCTCTTTATGCCAATCAGCTGGTACCAAAGGACCAGACACTGGCTCTATCCGACTAGCTGAAAGATCCCCCAGCAGTTGGAGTTAGCAAGGTGTAAAGCCACTATAGTTGGCTCTCATGCCTGACCGCTGCATTGGGGGCTTGCCAGAGTGGAAAGGCATGGGAAGATGCCATTATGTTCCTCCACTTGTAAACTGGTGGACAGTCCCTTGGAGACCATTGCCAGGTGGCATAGCTTAGAGCAACCCTTAGCCTCTATCCTAACCTACACTGGGGAAAGGACTGGAGCTGAATAGTGCAAAGAATCAGGACAACATAACCAGCTCCCTGAAGGTCCCTCCTCCACACTCTTCTGCACCAAAGAGATCTCTGTGCAGGAAAGAATCTGGCCAAACATTCTGGTAAGATATTTTAGCCTTAGACATATATGACGAGACCATTACTCCTTGTTCTAAGTTGCAGTGGGGGAGATTTAGGTTGGATATTAGGAAAAACTTTTTCCTTAGGAGGGTGGTAAAGCACTGGAATGGGTTACCTAGGGAGGTGGTGGAATCTCCTTCCTTAGAGATTTTTAAGACCCGGATTGACAAAGCCCTGGCTGGGATAATTTAGTTGAGGATTGGTCCTGCTTTGAGAAGGGGGTTAGACGAGATGACCTCCTGGGGGCCCTTCCAACCCTGATATTCTATGCTTCTATGACTTACATTTACTTCTGTAAATCAGTAATTCTTTTTTTATTGTCCTGATAGAAATACTCTACTGAAAAGAACAATTCTGTCCTCTCTTAGTCCTTACTGGACTTTGTACTACTTCTACCGTGGTCCCCTTTCCTTTTCTATCCCTTCCTTTAGGTACAGTACTTGAATTATTATTTTAAGCACTTTGATCAAGCTCATAGAAAGAGGGAATTTTAGATAACTCTACAGTTTACCTAGTCAAATCCACATGAAATGGTTAGTAGCTATCCCAACGCCCAGTGAGAGCAACTACATGGCTTAGTAACTCTAATTGATTTGAGTCCCAGCTACTTAAGAGACCTCGTCTCTCTTTGTGTGATGCCATGGCTGAAGCAATAAGCCGAGACACTCCAGCTAATCGGCCCTTTGTCGAAATGGAAGTAAGCTGGTGGCAGCTGAGTGATGCGTCTTTGAACTTTTAAATTACTCCTTATCTTAGGGTGACAGAGTCTGGCATTCTTATAGGCTTTCCTTGAAAGTCAGTGCGTAGGGGACACTTGAGGGGAAATTGTATTTGAGATGAGTTGGTTCCCATATTCCACTCCAAAGCATGACACACACTTCTTGCACCTGCCTTCTCCAATATCAACACAAAGCTGCATGGACATTGGAAAAAAAATCACCCAACCCAAAACTCTACCGAAACTAACACTCCACTGCACACACAATCCTTGCCATGAGGACAGGATGACAAAAAGAACCAACTATATGTGACAGATGTTAGCCACGTCACTTAATGCACTCTTGGAAGGCACTCAGGCCTTCCACTCACACAGAGGTATTTAGGCTCTTAACTTAACTCTTAACACTGAAATCACTGGATATTAGGAACCTAAAAACCTTTGTGGGCCTGGGCCTTAGATAATATGGTGATATGAACAGCATTTATGTAGAACAGAAGCACCTATGTAGAATAGAATAGACGATGAAGTTAAGCCCCTCCAGCAAGCAGTTCTGAGCTATAAGACCCCTTACGTGTTTATTTTCAACCATAAGAATACCAAAAAATATGAAAACTTAAACCAAATGTGATTTCGGTGCCTAACAGCACACTGGCTCTAGTGATATTACTGCATATTATGTAAACTCTGAAGCTGTAGTTATGAGATACCATCACAGCCATTCTTCTGGCGTGGTCAAAAATGTCCCTTAGTTGAGTTAAGAACTATAAGAGTGCTCCATTTGGAGCAATTCGATGCACACCAGCAGTTAGATACCCAGCTTTGTTTTTAGAGGATTTATTCATGAAACACTTTAGGAAATAAGTTTTACACACAACAAATTAAATGGGCCTGTGCTAACCTAATTGAGCCTTCAGAGCATCACTCAGTGAAAACATGTTGCCTTTGTAATAGGTTCGTTCACTGTTGGGGAGCCCCCTTGTGGCCACATCTGGGCACTAGCTTCTTTCAGGCCAGAAACTGATGAGAGTCATTCCTGCTTGCTCACAGGACTCATGGTGAGTCCTCTTTGTGACTCAGGAGACCTGGGGCAAAAATTTGGCCCTGGGAGCCTGGGAATTTTGCCATTGGCTTCCATGAAGTCAGGATTTCACTCCTGGATTTCATTCCCAGCTCTGCCTTTGTTCTTCTGTGAGACCTTGGACAAGTCACTTCATCTCACTGTGCCTTCATTTCCCAGTCCACCCTTTGTCTTGTCTACTTAGATCATAAGCTCTTCAGGCCAGGGACTGTATCACTGTGTGTATGTCTAGTGCCTAGTCCAGTGAAGGACCAGTTTTGGTTGGTTTCCCTAGGTGCTACTGTGATACAAATAATAAATGATGAGTGATGCATGCACCACAAAATTAATTACTCCACCTGATGTCAGCTCTTTCATTCTTCCCTGTTTCTTGCTCCTGGTGTTGAAGACTTATTAACATACACTGTACCAGCTTTGCTTACCCCAGGAGCCTGACAAATAGAGGATGCCAAATTAATTGTCATCTACTCTTTTTGTAGTTCTTCACTTGGAAAAGCATTGTTTTAAAACTTTGAAGTTGCATTGTGCTGGTGTGAGTAAAATATGCACATTCTCTTGACATACACCATGAAACATATGGAAACAGGATTAAATCTGTTCCAGCCTGCCAACATTTTAAATTTATGGAACCAAAAATCCTTCAGGGAATGTCATAAATTCACATACATTCTCAAATGCTAATGCTTACACAGGGACCTTTAGATTAGCAGATAAATGTATGAAAATACATATGTACAGTCATGTCTTCCGTATCTTTGTACAGATGGAGGCCAATGTGATTCAGTGTTTTCATGTCAACATCATTCAAGGCAGAGTCAGGTCAGGAGAGCCTGACTTCATTGCACATTGTAACTTCACTTTTACTCAGAACATTTCTACTTTTGAGAACCTGTTAACGCCAAGACTAATGAGGTGTTCAACCCATCAAAGGGCCCTATCTAAAATGTGGGAAAATCCACTCCATGCCAAGTTATATATCCAACCCCAACGTTCCTCACTTGGGCTGCTTATCTCATGTTGAAATTTAGTCCCAAGAAATATCAGCTAAGACTTTGTCTGTACTAGAAATGTGCACTGATTTAACTCAATCCATTTAAAAGCCAATCTATTTAAATTGAGGCAAAGCCTTCGTATAGATGCACTTCACCTAGTTTAATCCTTTCATATATACATGTAGCTTAATTCAGCAACTCAGTGATGCAAAAAGAAAAGGAGTACTTGTGGCACCTTAGAGACTAACAAATTTATTAGAGCATAAGCTTTCGTGAGCTACAGCTCACTTCATCGGATGCATTTGGTGGAAAAAACAGAGGAGAGATTTATATACACACACACAGAGAACATGAAACAATGGGTTTATCATACACACTGTAAGGAGAATGATCACTTAAGATAAGCCATCACCAACAGCAGGGGGGGAAAGGAGGAAAACCTTTCATGGTGACAAGCAGGTAGGCTAATTCCAGCAGTTAACAAGAATATCAGAGGAACAGTGTGGGGTGGGGTGGGAGGGAGAAATACCATGGGGAAATAGTTTTACTTTGTGTAATGACTCATCCATTCCCAGTCTCTATTCAAGCCTAAGTTAATTGTATCCAGTTTGCAAATTAATTCCAATTCAGCAGTCTCTCGTTGGAGTCTGTTTTTGAAGCTTTTTTGTTGAAGTATAGCCACTCTTAGGTCTGTGATCAAGTGACCAGAGAGATTGAAGTGTTCTCCAACTGGTTTTTGAATGTTATAATTCTTGACGTCTGATTTGTGTCCATTCATTCTTTTACGTAGAGACTGTCCAGTTTGGCCAATGTACATGGCAGAGGGGCATTGCTGGCACATGATGGCATATATCACATTGGTAGATGCGCAGGTGAACGAGCCTCTGATAGTGTGGCTGATGTGATTAGGCCCTATGATGGTATCCCCTGAATAGATATGTGGACAGAGTTGGCAACGGGCTTTGTTGCAAGGATAGGTTCCTGGGTTAGTGGTTCTGTTGTGTGGTGTGTGGTTGCTGGTGAGTATTAGCTTCAGACTGGGGGGCTGTCTGTAAGCAAGGACTGGTCTGTCTCCCAAGATCTGAGAGAGCGATGGCTCGTCCTTCAGGATAGGTTGTAGATCCTTGATGATGCGTTGGAGGGGTTTTAGTTGGGGGCTGAAGGTGATGGCTAGTGGCGTTCTGTTGTTTCTTTGTTGGGCCTGTCCTGTAGTAGGTGACTTCTGGGTACTCTTCTGGCTCTGTCAATCTGTTTCTTCACTTCAGCAGGTGGGTATTGTAGTTGTAGGAATGCATGATAGAGGTCTTGTAGGTGTTTGTCTCTGTCTGAGGGGTTGGAGCAAATGCGGTTATATCGTAGCGCTTGGCTGTAGACAATGGATCGAGTGGTATGATCTGGATGAAAGCTAGAGGCATGTAGGTAGGAATAGCGGTCAGTAGGTTTCCGATATAGGGTGGTGGTTATGTGACCATCGCTTATTAGCACCGTAGTGTCCAGGAAGTGGATCTCTTGTGTGGACTGGTCCAGGCTGAGTTGATGGTGGGATGGAAATTGTTGAAATCATGGTGGAATTCCTCAAGAGCTTCTTTTCCATGGGTCCAGATGATGAAGATGTCATCAATGTAGCGCAAGTAGAGTAGGGGCATTAGGGGACGAGAGCTGAGGAAGCGTTGTTCTAAGTCAGCCATAAAATGTTGGCATACTGTGGGGCCATGCGGGTACCCATCGCAGTGCCGCTGATTTGAAGGTATACATTGTCACCAAATGTGAAATAGTTATGGGTCAGGACAAAGTCACAAAGTTCTGCCACCAGGTTAGCCGTGACAGTATCGGGGATACTGTTCCTGACGGCTTGTAGTCCATCTTTGTGTGGAATGTTGGTGTAGAGGGCTTCTACATCCATAGTGGCTAGGATGGTGTTTTTAGGAAGATCACCAATGGACTGTAGTTTCCTCAGGAAATCAGTGGTGTCTCGAAGATAGCTGGGAGTGCTGGTAACGAAGGGCCTGAGGAGGGAGTCTACATAGCCAGACAATCCTGCTGTCAGGGTGCCAATGCCTGAGATGATGGGGCGTCCAGGATTTCCAGGTTTATGGATCTTGGGTAGCAGATAGAATACCCCAGGTCGGGGCTCCAGGGGTGTGTCTGTGCGGATTTGTTCTTGTGCTTTTTCAGGGAGTTTCTTGAGCAAATGCTGTAGTTTCTTTTGGTAACTCTCAGTGGGATCAGAGGGTAATGGCTTGTAGAAAGTGGTGTTGGAGAGCTGCCTAGTAGCCTCTTGTTCATACTCCGACCTATTCATGATGACGACAGCACCTCCTTTGTCAGCCTTTTTGATTATGATGTCAGAGTTGTTTCTGAGGCTGTGGATGGCACTGTGTTCTGCATGGCTGAGGTTATGGGGTAAGCGATGCTGCTTTTCCACAATTTCAGCTCGTGCACGTCGGCGGAAGCAGTCTATGTAGAAATCCAGGCTGCTGTTTCGACCTTCAGGAGGAGTCCACCCAGAATCCTTCTTTTTGTAGTTTTGGCAGGAAGGTCTCTGTGGGTTAATATGTTGGTCAGAGGTGTGTTGGAAATATTCCTTGAGTCTGAGACGTCGAAAATAGGATTCTAGGTCACCACAGAACTGTATCATGTTCGTGGGGGTGGAGGGGCAAAAGGAGAGGCCCCGAGATAGGGCAGATTCTTCCGCTGGGCTAAGAGTATAGTTGGATAGATTAACAATATTGCTGGGTGGGTTACGGGAACCATTGTTGTGGCCCCTTGTGGCATATAGTAGTTTAGATAGCTTAGTGTCCTTTTTCTTTTGTAGAGAATCAAAGTGTGTTTTGTAAATGGCTTGTCTAGTTTTTGTAAAGTCCAGCCACGAGGAAGTTTATGTGGAAGGTTGGTTCTTTATGAGAGTATCCAGTTTTGAGAGATCATTCTTAATCTTTCCCTGTTTGCTGTAGAGGATGTTGATCAGGTGGTTCCGCAGTTTCCTTGAGAGTGTGTGGCACAAGCTGTCAGCATAGTCTGTGTGGTATGTAGATTGTAATGGATTTTTTACCTTCAGTCCTTTCGGTATGATGTCCATCTGTTTGCATTTGGAGAGGAAGATGATGTCTGTCTGTATCTGTGCGAGTTTTTTCATGAAGTTGACAGATTTCCACTCTATACGGCTAAATTCAGTGCCTTGCAACAAAGCCCGTTGCCAACTCTGTCCACATATCTTTTCAGGGGACACCATCATAGGGCCTAATCACATCAGCCACACTATCAGAGGCTCGTTCACCTGCGCATCTACCAATGTGATATATGCCATCATGTGCCAGCAATGCCCCTCTGCCATGTACATTGGCCAAACTGGACAGTCTCTACGTAAAAGAATGAATGGACACAAATCAGACGTCAAGAATTATAACATTCAAAAACCAGTTGGAGAACACTTCAATCTCTCTGGTCACTCGATCACAGACCTAAGAGTGGCTATACTTCAACAAAAAGCTTCAAAAACAGACTCCAACGAGAGACTGCTGAATTGGAATTAATTTGCAAACTGGATACAATTAACTTAGGCTTGAATAGAGACTGGGAATGGATGAGTCATTACACAAAGTAAAACTATTTCCCCATGGTATTTCTCCCTCCCCCCCCCCCACACTGTTCCTCTGATATTCTTGTTAACTGCTGGAATTAGCCTACCTGCTTGTCACCATGAAAGGTTTTCCTCCTTTCCCCCCCCTGCTGTTGGTGATGGCTTATCTTAAGTGATCACTCTCCTTCCAGTTTCAGAGTAGCAGCCGTGTTAATCTGTATTCGCAAAAAGAAAAGGAGTGCTTGTGGCACCTTAGAGACTAACAAATTTAAATTTAAATTTACTCCTTTTCTTTCAGTGATGCAAGCTAAACTGCTCGTGGAAGGGTTAAACTGGGCTAAGTGCATATATATTCAGGATTTGCAATAGTTTGCAGGCTGATTTTTAAACTGATTTACTTAAACTGATCCACTTCTCAAGAATAAAAAAGGAGTAAGACGAAGTGAATTTTCCTTCATAAGGCAGTTGCAAATCTGTGAGTGAGACAAACAGACATCAGGAAAGTACAACATTCATAAGGTTAACATTTGATTTTGGGAAAAAAAAAATGTTGAAAGGCCCCTGTCATTATCCAGAGCAGTTCACTACAGCGTATATAATGCCTGGACAGTGTGGAACCATGTGGCTGAGCACAGAGTGTGAGATGTGGAATTTGCTTGTAGTACTATTTAAATGATCTTTAAGATTTCTTAATGATACAAAATACTTTAACTGGTGTGTTACTGCAGGATAACCAGTAGGTGGTAGTATTACATCCACCTTCTATTTAACACACAGCCGAGTTAAGATGGGTATCAGCTGCCTGCAGAAAATGTAGTGTTAATATTGACAAATTTCACATCAGCTGCTTAATTAGCCAGCATAGCCAGCATGTGTATTGTGATTTTGTCCTTTGACAGCTCAATAAAGACAAAATCTTTTAATGCCATGTTAACCAATTTATTGCAGAAAACAATCATGCTAATGCAATATTGAAGAGGCAGGAACAAACATCCAATTTACCAGGGTTCTGCAGTGATGTACACTCAGGCCAAATTCTATTCTTATCTATACCATTTCAAACACATTCACTGCAATCAGGGTGCATAGGGCTTAATTCAAAGGAAAATGTGGTTCTAAAGGGCTTGATCCTGCAAAGCCCTCTGGCCAGATCCAGCAAAAAGACTTAAGCACATGCTTAAAGTTAAGCCTGTGAGCAGTCCCACGGAAGTCACTGTTGAAAATGAGACTTGGTGTGTGTGATGGGGCGCACTCGCCCCGCACTGGACGGGGAAGGGTTAATCCTACATTGTGGCTTAAGGAAGCCACTCCCCTTTTACTCTGCCGGGCATGCTCCAGGTGCACTGATATAAAAGGAAAGGAGTACTTGTGGCATGCTGCTACTCTGAAACCTGGTATAAAAGGGAGAAGCTCAGCTCAGTTGGGGCTGGCTGCCAGGGAGGAAGGATATGGGGAGGAAGGATGTGCTCTGTTGGCTCCAGCCGAGGAGCAGCCAAGGCCAGAGGCCATGGAGGCTGGAGACGCTATAGCCCAAGTAGACGCTAAGGTACTTACCAAGACCCCACTGTGTCAGGAGTTGCAGGGGACAACACAGACTGGGGAATCTGGAGACAGCAGAGATGCCCAGACCATAGCCACGGGAACTATGGTAGGAAGCAGCCCAGGAAACTTAGATAGTGACCTAGTTGGTGAACTGGAGTTGTGAGTCAGCGTGTTTTAGCCGGAACTCCCCTGCTGACTCAGTGGCACATGCCCCTGCCACTACCAAGGCCCTGGGCTGGGGTCCAGTGGAGAGGGAGGGCCTGGACCCCCCTACTAGGGCTGCCATCTTTCTCCTTGTGTGTGGTAGCCCCCTTCTGGACCAACTTTGGCCACTAGGCCTCACTGCCCTGCTAAGAAGGTCAAACCTATGGTCAAACCTATGGACTTACAGCCCTGCTAACTGGGGCAAATCTATTGATGTTGGCCAGTGGGACACATTGCCTTGCAAACCGGGTAAATTTACTGACTTTGGCCACTAGGTCTCACTGCCCTGCTGAGAAGGCCAGAGATTTGCCCATTAGGCCTTACTGCCCTGACTTCCTGGGGCAAATGTACTGATTGTGGCTACTAGGCCTTACTGCCCTGCTAAGAGGAGCGAACCTATTGACTTCAGCCATTGGGCTGCACTGCCCAGCTAGTATGGGTGAATACATTGACTCTAGCCATTAGGCCTCATTGCCCTGCTGAGAAGGGTGAATCTCTGGACTCTGGATGCTAGGCCTTACTGCCCTGTCCTCTGGGGTGAATGTACTGATTGGGGTCACTAGGCCTTACTAACCTGTTAAGAGGGGTGAATCTATTGACACTGGCCATTGGGCCGCATTGCCCCGTCTCATTAAGGCAAACTTACTGACTGTAGCCACTGGGCCTTACTGCCCTGCCACCTGGGGCCAATTTATTGACTCTGGCCACTGGGCTGCACTCCCCTGCTAAGAAGGGTGAGTATATAGACTGGAGTTAGGAGTGTGACAAGGTGCATTCATCCTGCACTGGATGGGGTTTTCCCCCACCCTGTCACACGGTACATCTCCACTTTGAGCTGGGGGTGTCCTTCCCAACTTGAGGAGACCTACCTGTGCTAGCTCTGATCGAGCTGGTGTGCTAAAAACAGTGGCAGAAGCAGCTAGCTAGCCCAAGTATGTACCCATCCGAGACACTAGGCACATATTCAGATGGCTAGCCACTCCTGAAACCATGGCTCCACTCTATTTTTAGCACACTAGCATGATCAGAGTTAGCGTGGGATTCCCTCCTCGAGCTGGAAATTACATACCCAGCTCAAAGTGTAGATCTACCCTTAGGTTCCTAGGTCACTTGGGCCTAGCAATGCTGAGTGAAGCAATGCCTCAATACCTTTCAAAATCTCAGCCTAAGTGCTTTGTTGGATCAGACCAAAGGGCCCAGCACCTTGCAAGATCAATCCCACAGTTTGCAATGGAATTGGGCTTAGCACAGAAATGCTTTGAAGTGTCTCTCAAACACCTGCTGCAGTGTGTCATCAGGGAAGGGGTTGTCACCTCTCTTGTTGTTGTTTATTTGTATTATTGTATCACTTGGGCATCCCAGTCAGGGACCAGATCATGTCTGAATGTACTACCTCCCAGATGTCCAGACAGAGTCCTGACTCACACCGGGGATCAGTGACTCACACACAGTGTCCCATTTATTCCAGCAGAAGTACTTGTGGAAGTAACTGTGAGACTAAGATGCAAACAATCTGGCTCAAAATGGGAGCATAATCTCCCAGCAGATCAGAGTTTCTTGGCATGGATGCGTAAATTTGCTGTGATAGGTGGGAACGTTTCAGTGGCTCACAATGTAAATCTCCCACTGCTAGTCCGGTGGCCATTAGAAATTTCCCACTGAAATGCCAATGGTTGCTCTGTCTGTCTGATCCCATGCTCGGGGAGAGAGTTTTGACTTAGTAAAAGAGAGAGACTGAAAAAGGAAGAAAAAAAGAGTTAAGTCAGTACCCCTGCTGGGAGATTTTTCTGATCGTAGGACAACTAGCAAACTTTTTTTCCTTTGTACGTTTCCCACATGAACAGCTTAACGATATCAATGTGTTTCAAGTAGATGAATAAACAACAAATAATGAGACGCACGTGGGAAAGCCAGAAACGTTCAGAATCAACCAAACAATGGAAATCTTTTTTAGCGAGGGAATTGCATGCATCTAGCATCACGGACCTCCCTGTAAAATAAACAGGGCCCAGTGACTTAGAGATTAATCTTGGTCTCTCATGGCCAGATCTTCAAAAAAGCTCGGCTTCCGTTTAGGCACCTATGTCTGAGTCAGATTTTCTCAGTTTACAGCAGGCCTCATGCTTCTCAATGGCAGCTATTGGGTGTGTGGCCCTTTTGTAAATCTGCCCCTTACTGTCTATTTAGATTGCAAGTTCTCCATGGCAGGGACTGTCTCTTATTTGTTTGCATAGCACCTGGCACTATAAGGCTCCAATCTCATCTGGAGTACTGTTGTGATAATTGAGCCTACAAATGTACTTGAATTGTAAGCTCAACTGTAAAAAGTATACGCAAAAAGAAAAGGAGTACTTGTGGCACCTTAGAGACTAACATTTGTCTCTGAATGAGACACGGCTGCTACTCTGAAACCTGTAAAAAGTATGTGAAAGTCTCTAAGGTGTCCCAAGAACCTGTAACTTTTTGTCTGCATGTGACTTCACCATGGAAAGTAGGCCAAGTGATTTTCCATATAGAATGTTATGAACAGGCAGGGGTGAAAGTAGGCCGGTATGGACCAGTACAGCATACCAGTAAGAAGCTGCTACCGGCCCGTATGCAGCAGACGCTAAAGCGTTAACGTCGCAGCCCCTGTTGCCCCCTGTCTGTGGCCCTGCTGGTAGGGACCCTGAGGTACAGACACCAGTAGGGACCGATGGGGTGTGGGGGCAGGGGCAGCTGGCCCGGGGCTCCCGAGCCCTTTTAAATTGCAGCTGGAGCCCCAGGTGGCATGGGCCAGGCAGCACGGATGGGCTGGCTGGGGGAGGCTGACCCCAGCCCCGCCCCTTCCACCCAAGGCCCAACCCCTTCCAGGGGCCTGGAGTTGGGCCCCCATACTTTCACCCCTGTGAACAGGTATGAAAAGGAGACAAAAACTGAATTAATCTAAACAAAAGGTCCAACTGGTATGGTTCCAGGACTGGTAAAATCATGCTTGTTAAAATGGATGAGGTAGAACCAGAAATTAATGAAACCAAAATTGGTGCGTCAGGAATTAGGTCTACCTGGTAGACAAAATAATGAGGGCATGGGCTGTTCCATCTTTCACTCCTATTTTGGGTCCTTGAAGACTTTGGAGGGTAAGCAAAGGAAAACAGATGGAGACTACTAGAGAGAACTTCACCATTCTAGCTGCCACTTCCACCAGTTTCCTGGGACCTCAGGCCTTTGTCATCCTCATCCTGAGAGATGTCCTGGCCAGACCAGGCGATACAAAGAGACCCAGATGACACTGCCACCCTACCAGCTCCAGCTGATTCCCAAACAGAACAGGCGATGAAATGCGATAAGAATTCAATAGCAACAGCCCTATCCCATCTCCGGCTACATTTACACTGCAGCCGGGATCGACGCGCTGAGATCAATCCACTGGCGGTCAGTTTAGTGAAGTGAAGACCCACCAAATCAACAGCAGATCACTCTCCAGTCAACCCCTATACTATACCCCGGATGAGAAGAGTAAGGCAAGTTGATGGGAGAGTTTCTCCTGTCAACCCCGCGTGGTGTAGACCCCGCAAGTAACTCGATCTAAGGTACGTCGACTCCAGTTACATTATTAACGTAGCTGGAGTTGAGTAGCATAGGTCCACTTACCATGGTAGTGTAGACATAGGCTCACTTCACTTTTCTTTTCCCCAAAAGGACATTTATTACCATCTTTGATACCATCTACAAGTCTGTCAAACAAGGAGGGGATTTCCTTCTAAAACTCACTCTAGCTAAAGACAAAGGGGACAAGGAATGTTAACAGGATAGTCTTACTTAATACTTTACAGTTCAAATGTTGTAGCTGGTTTGCCTTCTTCTTTGGATCTTTAAGGAAAAGTTAAAGGGATTTTAATGGTGTGTTTGTCATGGTACTGAACAGGCTGAAGTAGCCTGGATACCAAACCCTGCACCTTAGCACTGTTTAAAGTTAACTGTTTTGGCCCATTTATTCCATCTAAGTTAGTACAGCAGTACCTGGGCAATAATAATAAACACAGTGGTTCTGAGCTGGGCCTCTCAGAAGTAGCAGCTCGGAGGCACAGACTCAGGGAAAGGTGGATGAAGGGGGCTTTAAACCACTGATGATCCTCCTGAATTCTGAGCCTAGCCCTCTGCTGTCCCAGAGGTGCTCTAATTCATGGTGACTTTGGCTGGGCCCGTACGTAGCCCTCTACTGATGTAAAATAGCTGGTGCACAGAGCACTCCAACCTTATTCTCTCCCTCTCCAACACACCTCTCCCTCCCCGGGCACTCTCCTAGTACATCCTACGTCTGGACTTGCATGAGTGGGGAGAGTGGCATAGGACACTCCCTAACTGAGTTGAAAGTAGATCACCAACCCCTCTTCCCCAGCTTAAGTACAAGAGAACAAGAGATGCAGGATGGTCAAGCAGTTAGAGCACCAGCCTGGGTTCAATTCCCTACTCTGCCAGACTCCCTCTGTGCCAGTAGTCTCTGTACCTCAGTTTCCCTACTACTTCCCTGTCTCAGAGGGTGGTGGTAGGACAAATATATAAAAGATTATGATGTGCACAGATACTGCAGTAATGGGAGCTATACAGGCACCTGAGATAGATAGATAGATATTCACCTCCATGCCATTCAGTTCCAGAGTCTGTGATTAAAGGTTTCAGAGTAGCAGCCGTGTTAGTCTGTATTCGCAAAAAGAAAAGGAGTACTTGTGGCACCTTAGAGACTAACAAATTTATTAGAGCATAAGCTTTCGTGAGCTACAGCTCACTTCATCGGATGCTGTAGCTCACGAAAGCTTATGCTCTAATAAATTTGTTAGTCTCTAAGGTGCCACAAGTACTCCTTTTCTTTTTGTGATTAAAGGGTTATTCCATTCCTTAACTAGTGCACAGCAGCACCAGAAAATAGGACAAAAGGGTTTCTCCCTCAGTGGGTAACCCCCAGCTGCTTAAATCAGATGGCTGTGTGCCCTTTTTACGGATTTTTTTTCTTACAAGTAGGAAGACACTGTTTGCTGTGATCTTGCAAGTCATGCTCAGTCAAGCACCTTTCATGCTCTAAAAACACTGAGTGCAACACTAAGTGAAACCAGCCAAATGAATTCCAGAAGAACAAATCTAAAGCAAAAAGACGTGGAGCCATTTATGCTTTTCTCTCTCTGACATCCGGTAGGTTTGTTGTGAACAAAACTATCCTGCATATGATTATATTTTAATGACTCAAACCCAGGGAAGTTACTGTTGTACAACAGCACCTTCTTACACCAGATTAAATCTTGGCCTGGGATGCTCATCTGCAGTTCAATTTTCCATTACAAATATACTGATCAAATTAAACTAAGTTTAACTGCATAGCTGGGTTGTTGGGAGGAGGGGGGTTGAGGTTATGAGCTGTGCTTCAAGCAGCTGCTGCAATCAGTCTGTAAGTTATACATTGGTTTCATGGTGACGATCTAACAGAAACAGCAAATGCTGAACACAAGGGGAAAACAGTAGAATCCCATTTAATCACATGTTTCCTTTTTTTTGCTAAAAGAATCACTTTTTGGAAACGGGCAGAAAACTTCAAGTTGGCCACACGTTTGTAAATGCCTCCAGTTTCAAACCATACAAGGACACAGGGAGAACTAACTTTGCTTAGTTTTCTTGGAAAGTTTCCTTTAAATAAAAAGCTCAAGCTTTAACATTCCTAACCCAGCCCAGATTTGGATTCAAAATTTCAGGGACGTTCATATTAGTATCTGCACACCTATACTTTGTCTACAAGAGAAAATTGGAGCATTGCTACCACAAATACAGCACCCTAAGATGCATGTATTGTACCATAGGTCCATGCAAGAGATTGCAAATCGTGCACACACAAAAACACCACCACCATTGGGGCTGCATTTACTTGCACTAAGGCTAACCACATCCACACCATGTCAATCTGCAGTGGGGCAGAGCTAGTATAGATAGCTGGTGCTGGCATAACCACAGGCTATGTGGCATGGAGCACAGAGGAACTGCTGACTCTTTGCTATGTGTAAGGGCCTGGTAAGATGTAGTCCCTACCACCTTGTTCAGGACAGGGCAATTCAGATCAGGCAATGGGGTAAAACAAAAACATGAACAGATGCAGACATTGTGTACCATGGGCTTTATTCCACAGCTCCAGGGACCTCTGCTAGGGACTGTGGAATTGGTGCAGTGATCCACAGGCCTTTGGGGATGGAAGAGCTATGTGGGACATGGAACAAGGTGGATAGTGTGGAGGTGACCGGTTTCAGAGTAGCAGCCGTATTAGTCTGTATTCGCAAAAAGAAAAGGAGTACTTGTGGCACTTTAGAGACTAACAAATTTATTAGAGCATAAGCTTTCGTGAGCTACAGCTCACTTCATCGGATGCATGAACTTCATGTAATGCATCCGATGAAGTGAGCTGTAGCTCACGAAAGCTTATGCTCTAATAAATTTGTTAGTCTCTAAGGTGCCACAAGTACTCCTTTTCTTTTAGTGTGGAGGTGGTGCACCATTGTTCATACCAGTGCAGATAACAGCATGCTAAAGGGTTTTGTAACCTGTCCGAAAGCGCTGCAGTCATTTTAAATAATTGTCAGGGGGGTGGATAACTTGTGTCCAGCCTGTGGTCACAGGAATGCTGCTTTAGCAGAACTTATTTCATGTAGGCAGAGTAAGGGTTAATATACTCACTGCCCATTCAAACTTCTACCCCTCCTCCAGTTTGATCCAACTCACAAGGTGACTCCTAAACTATAGCAGCTAACATGTGACTTCAAAGATTAAAAAGAGAGGAAAAAAGAGCAAATGTGCGAGAGCCCAAATGGAGGCAGCAGAACTTATGAAACACTCTGTGAAGTGTCATTTACAACAGAACATGCGAGGTCTGCAGAGGTGATGACATTCACAGCCCCCTGCAGAAATTCACTCAACAAGCTGCTAGAAACCAGCGGAGGAGCTTACAGCTCTGGGCTGAGGGGTATTCTGAACCCTCCTGTGTTTCTATAACACTTTGCACTTACATGACTGCTCTGGCACCAATTCAGATATGTTTTGGGGAGGAGCAAATTCCAGTGCCGGCCCCCTATTCCAGTCCTCGCTCATTCCCTCCTCCCATTGCCCCACAGGGATGCTGGGTCTCCCCTCTCTTACCTACACAGGACATGCGCTGGTGCCACCAGGAGTCGAGTTTTCAGTGGACTCCTCTGAGCTCCGCCACATAGGAACAGACTCCCTGTGCATCAGGTAGCAACACCATTTGGCTTGGCTGCTCCTCCATCTTGATGGAGGGGCAGCCAGACCAAATTTGAGTGGTGGTGTGATCCCATGCACCAGGTCTCAATGTTGCCCCCTGAAATTTGGCCTGGCTGCCCCTCCATCTGTACAGAGGGACAGCCAGGTCAAATTTCAGTGGCATTACAACCATGCAGCTGGTGTGATGCTCCAGGCTGTGCCACCAGCAACCAAAGTGATTTAATACAAGACCACTGCTTAAAAGCGGTTGGGTTATGCCCAGCCCAGCCCTGCAGCCGGTAGAACTCTGAGCAAGTACAGAAACTCTGGAGTAGGGGAATTTGCCCCCTAGCCTCCCACTGTCCATGGATCTCTCCTAGCAGCGCACATTGGATTCGAAGAAGGGCAATCAGAATCACTAGCTATACTGACAAGGCAGGGGCAAAAAGAAATTCCTTAGAACTTGGAGATGTGTGCCTCAGCTGTATTTCTTTACCACAAATTTAAGAAATAGCCATTGAGGAGCAGGAATTGTTTTTAACCTTTCATAACTCTGTGCATGCTTGTAAAGGGTGCCAGGGATGGGGAGGGAGAGAGAGAACCCATAAAAGCAACAGAAGGCCTGCCCCCATCAGAAGATGATTCTAATCATTCAGCTGTGATTCACTGGGGGCCAATCACACTGATGGAGTTCATAAGGCTTTGTACTCTTGATATGAATTTCATTATGTGTTACTGTTCTCCACGTTTGGGGTTATAAAACCGGCAGTCATTCCACACAGGGCACAAATGTTAACTAAAGGGTATTAAACAAGGCTTAAGAAAAAGGAAAGTCAAATCTACCAAGAATTGAGCTGGTTGGGATTATTCCAACAGAACATTTTGCCATAAGAAAATGCATTTTTGTTGAAACTGAAACAATTCATGGAAATGTCTCGATTTCCAGAGGTTCAGAAGAATCTTGAGAAGTTACTTCCTTTCTCTTTACCCCAATTCCTGTCCCTCCCAAGTGCCTGCAGCTGGCTCTGATCCAGCACTTGCAAACAGATAGCTATGCTTGTGCAATTATCCAATGATTCCTAGATTGCAAGGCCACAGTCTGAACACCTGCATACTACAGGCCATAATATCATGGCCCCTTCTTCCAACACCAGTGTCCCATTCTGACACCAGCATTTTGCCCCACTGCTTAGCGGTAGCCGATGTCTGGGATCTGGCAGTTCAGCCTCCCAGTGGGGGAGAAATCAGTGATGTGGAGACTGGGTGTATTCTAAGTGTAACTTGCTTTATTCACACTTAAACATCAGTCCTTACATGAGACTGCCAAACAGTAACTGGGGCAATTCCCTCTTCCAGCAATCTCACCCTACCACCAATGAACATTGAGCAACCTTGCCTCAAGAACTGACTCTAACCAGAACCCAAGACAGGGAACAAACTCTCCAGCTGCTTGTGTAGCTCCCTCTCTCCCTAGCTGTCTCTGCACAGAAAACCCTTGCATAATCCAGATACTAACAAGAACCCAGCATGTCTTCCCAGGAATCAAACTTGCTTGCATGCTAAGAAATAGAACTTGGAAGATTATGTGTAACATTGTCACCAGGAGACAGCTGCCATAATAGTTTTTCACCCAGTAATACCGTCATCCTTCCCACATGCTTGTGGTTGACTGTGGGGCTCTGTGGATGCACTGGGTGAACAAACATTTTCTCCAGTTCCTGCGTGTGAAATTTGCCCCTCAAGAATTATTTATAAATTAGTGCTCGGGGATTTGAGACAAGTGATTGAGAATTGAAGTCAAACTCTGCACTTGAAGATATCACTAAAAAGCAAAAGAGATTTAGTAGACTTCAGTGGTGCTACTGTGGATTTATGTAGCTCTCTGTCAGTGCAGGAATTTGACTCTTGTCCTTTTAGAAGAAATTGAAGTAATGGAGCAGGAAATAATTCAACTGAAATCATTAAAATTAACACAGGAGCTCTTGGAAAGTTCCACGTTTTCATATACAAGCCCCTTTAGATTCCCCCTGGAAGATGCTTTCCCCATTAAGCCCAAGTCTGTCATGCCACTAGGACTTATTTATTTGGAGATCCAGATGTTCATCCAAGAGTGAGACTAACTAGACAGAAAGTGAAAATAATTAGCACATGTAAGCATCTGTTGTTTCCTCAAGTGGTTTTTATGACATTTTTCGCTTCCCTAGGCTTTCAGACTTGGGGACTACCCTTTGCTCATTGAGATGAAATCATGGCTTCACTGAAGTCAGTGGCAAAACTCCCATTCATTTCAATGGGGCAGGATTTCACTCCAGGTGTTTTACCCAAACTCCACTGCAATTCAAACCTGTAAGTTACTCTAGTAAACGTTGGTCTGCTTCCAGACTCTGGCTTTCCCAGTGTGTAGATAAGGAGCCATAAATTACAGTCCTGCTAAAGGAATGATTCTACCACAGGAGGTGCAGTTCCTTTGACCAAGGAATAAAGGGAAAGAAGAGTCATAAAGACATCAGAGTGAAATATTTATAGCCCTAATACAATTCAGGTGCTCCCTAACTGTGCTGCAATGGAAACACGACAAAGATTCTGCTTGAAAAGATCATAAGGAGAGGTCATTCCCAACAGCTGGCTCTCTTGATTCAATACACATGCATGAGATAAGTCACTAACTGGCACTCGTAATATGACCAAATTATCACATGGATGAGACAAGAGGATGCTTCACACCTTGAGTGTTTAAACACTGAGAAGGCCCGAAAAATAAATAATAGGACTGCACGGTTCTGTTCTTCAGGCTAGCCCAAAACCTGACACCAACAAGGAAAACAGTACATCAAACTCTCCTAGAAATAAAAAGAGAGACCCATCTAACTCTGCTTTCAGAATAGAAGGTGACCTGCACTCTTCCAAAAACTGATTAGCATGAGGAATGAGGACATTGTCAAAGATTTCTTCTGTCCTCCCCTGCAATAACCTTCCTGTTCTTCATAACTAGAACCAATAGAGCTTTGACTTTCCTGGATTCATATTGTTTATTTGTATTCTGGTAACACCTAGAGGTGCCAACTGAGATCAGGTGCTGCACACATAGTAAGAGACAGACCCTGCCCCCAATAGCTTATCAAATAGTAAAGCTGATCTTAAATTTTTGTCAAATCATTTTTTCAGTGAGAAATGGCCTTTCAATCAAAATGAAAATGTTTAAAAAATGTTTTGTTTAAAAGTGGAAGGGTTGGGGGGGGAGTTTGATGACATCCCTCCCCAAAAAATCATTTTGGGTTTTTTGTTCCCCAGTTTGTCTCTTTCCCCCCTTAAGAAAAAACAGAAAAGACAAAATACATTTCTTGTTTTGTTTAGTTAAAATACTAAAAGATTCCATACAAAATTTTCTATACAACTTTTCTCAATGTTACTTTTTTTTTTATAGAAACACTTGTCTTTTTACAAAAAGGTAAAACAGGCAAAGAATGGGAGGGAAACAGAGTCACAGAGACATGAAGTGACTTGCCCATGACACCCTGAAGGTCAATGGCAGGGTAAGGAATGAACCTGAAGTCTCCTGACTCGCAGTACACTACCCTATCCACTAGACTACTCTACCGCTCATATAGATCTTCTGTTGAAGAATTTCCCAATGGAAGCACCAAAAATTCAGCTTGTAGACCCACCTATTCTCTACTCCTTGCTGCAGAACAGCCAGTGCTTAATTTGTAATGAAAGAGGTGCCGCAGCTCAAGCAATTAGATGGCAGGACTGAAGCAATTTTTTAAAATATATAACTGAGGCAGCAAGCCCAGAGGTGCCGGGGCTCAGCTCTGGCAAGCCCAGGCACAAATTAAGCTCTGAGAACTGCTATTAACAGGACTTGTGCCCATGATGGGTCTTTAGGATCAAGGCTAAACACAAAGACTCTTTTCTTGGAAATATTTCAGGGTGTGCATGCCCTTCATGCCATTCAAAGTCAATCTTTTCTGACTCGTCCCTCTGAGAGAAGCACAATCCTGTCCGCTGTATACTTAATTAGTCCCTTTGCCCTGAGAAATGGAAAAGGTTAAAAGGAAGAATCCAAAAGAGCATCAAAGGATCAGTATGCAAGTTGAGTGAAGAACAATTTTCCATCTATAGAAAATATTCTACTCAAAGAATGACCTGCAAATTAATGTGATTCTTACATGTGACATGCGCTTTTCGCTGTATGATCATCAAGCAGAAAAGAGGAGTTTTTAGAAAACAAAAATAAGAATGATTTGTACTTGAGTTCAGACCAATTGCTAGTAAAAGATAAGTCTGCACATGTCCAACCTGGTTCTGTGCCAATGCACTCTAATATTTTAGCAGGAATATAATTGTTCAGGGAGATTTAGACTGCTGAAAGATACAGAGGCCCATAGCAGCATTTCTTTCCTTTGTTACTGTATTAGGGGTTTGTAGACTTTACTTACGGGACTTGGCTCCCTAACCCTGTTTGATAGGTTTTTAATGCTAGTTACACAAAGGAATCACTACTGGGGATGGAGTTTTACCTGCTGCAAACAGGGAAGTGAGAATCAGGATTCAGCGTTCTACCATTGGCTCTGTTACTCTGCCCTGAGAGGGGCTGGGAACCCACAAGTCACACTCACTTTGACTGGAATTGCAGGTTCTCGGTGCTTCTGAAAATTAGGCCTTCATGGTCTACATTCTGATACTCAAAAACGGAGGCATTCTGAACTACAGCTCACTTTTGACAATTTCATCCTTACTCTCTGTGCTTCAGCTGTCCCATCGATAGAGTGGGGAAAGGAGAGCAGCTTCCCTGGAGTTATTATAAAGAAAGCATTAATACTTGCTCTAGTGCAGTGGTTCTCAAACTAGGGCTGCCAGCTGTTTCAGGGAAAGCCCCTGGCAGGCCGGGCTGGTTTGTTTACCTGCCATGTCCGCAGGTTCGGCTGATTGCGGCTCCCACTGGCCGTGGTTCACTGCTCCAGGCCAATGGAGATGCCAGATACTGGCAGCTGCTGGGCTTGAGAGCTGGTCTGCTGACTCTTCGCACCAATCAGGCAGTATAGGCAATCAGTCAGGCTACTAGAGGCCAGCTGCGCACATTAGGTTGCCCAGAGACTGGCTCTAGTGCAGGTCCCAATTCTTGAAAACGCCTTTGTAAAGCGTTTGGAGGTTGACAGCGGTATTATCTGTCAGAGAGGCTTGGTGCACTGCAGCCTAGCTATCCCCCCAAAAGTGAAGGCTGCATGAGCCTCGATCAAGGGACAGGAGCCATGACAATTGCCTGCATGATGCTGAAACCCCCTTCCATTCTAACAAAGACAGACATATTGCAAAAAGACTTAGAGAGGGAACTGAACCACACAGGCTGCTGTGGAGATAATGACTGTATTTGTTTGTAGTTTGGGGTTTGTGTAGCAAGCCCTAAGCAATGGACAGTGCATATGAGTACAAGTATCTTTATTTTGCCGATGACCTGGTAAGTAATGCTTCTCTGGGAGGGAGGTTTCTTTTGGGTGAGCAGAAGTCTAGTGCTTTAAGGTAGGGAACCAAACTCAGTGCCATAACGAAGCAGAGTTCAGGTCACGTCAGAAACTTTAACTGGCATTGGCATTTCTTTGCTTTTGCGTGCTTAATGGGGAAACCCCAACATTCACTTAATGCAGTTGTTGGTATGGGATTCATGCACTCTGGGTATGGGTTCATGACAATAAAAGACCCGCGGCACAGCTGCAGCTGTCCCACATCAGCTGATGCTGGCCCAGTCTGCGGAGCCAATAAATTGCAGTGTAGCCATTCAGGTTCCGGCTAGAGCCCCGGCTCTGATACCCCACAAGGAGAGAGCGGCCCCGCACAGCCCCAGCCCTGCAAGCCTGAGTTAGCTGACAGAGGCCAGCCAGGGGTGTTTTATTGCAGTGTACACATACCCTCTGGGACCATAGGAAGAAAGATGCTGTAAAATATTTATTATTAGCATGGTGATATTTGTTTCATTTAAACTTGAAGTCCAAGTCTGGATATATAAACACTTTACCTGTCAGATTTTCTTACCTTCTAAGAAGCCACTAACTTTTTCAATGACTTCCAATTTTACGGGTCAAAAAATTGACATATATTCTAACCTACCTCCCTATTATGGGACCCATGCTGCACCTAAACTACTCTCTTACTCCCCTGTGCCAGCTACCATAGAGCACAGATGGAAGAGGAACCGACATGGGGCCTTTATATCTCCCTGGTACACATGGTTAAGAAATGCTATATCCTTGAATCTGACCCAAAGGGAACTTGTGCTCTGCCCAGTAGAGAGCTGGCACAGGGCAGTCCATAGGCGCCAACTTCTAATGGTGCCGGTGGATGCTCGACCCCTCTCTGCCTCCAGCTCTGCCCCACCCCCTCCCGCCTCTGCTCCAACCCATTCCCTAAAGTTCCTCCCCAACTCTGCCCCCTCCCTGTCCCTATTCTAACCCTTCCCCAAATCCCCACCCCGGCCCCACCTCTTCCCCACCTCCTTCCCTGAGTGCACCGCGTTCCCACTCATCCCCCTCCCTCCCGGAGCTTGTTACGCCGCAAAACAGCTGTTTTGCAGTGGCAAGCACTGGGAGGGAGGTGGAGAAGCTGCGCCCTCAGGGGAGGAGGCAGAGGTAAGGTGGGACGCCCTGGAGCACCCATGGAGTCGGCGCCTATGCAGGGCATAATCCATCCCCACAACGGAAGTGGGGGTCGGGGGACAGGAAGCAGCTTCTGACTCTGGGTAATAATCTGGCTCCCAGTCTGCTCTTGGGTTAGCACAGCCCCAAATAAGGAGTGATGTAGCCCTCTGAGAAACATAACATCATTTTAATTACATAGGCAAGGCATAGACATGCTTCTATATTCCGCACAATCACCTATTCTTAATATCAGTTTGTTCAAATAACAGACCCAATTCTGGCCCCTTTACTCAGATTGCATAGGTTACTTTTGGAGGAAGGTGCTATCAATTTCAGTGGGAGTAAGCACCGCCCAACATCTGTAAGGTTGGCAGGGCTTGGCCCCAATATGTTTTTTAATAGTTTGTGTAAGTACCACATATTCTTATTACCAAAGTGCATTTTAATAAATATATTCCCTTCAATGTACAGTTGGACTCATGCTAATCTACTTACACATCATTTTCTGGAAGGTTCAAGAATCCTAAAAGCTACATTACATAGGCAACGTTACATGCATCGGTCTTCATCTAACAACAAGTTATTGTTTATTATAGAACGAAAACCATAAAAAGATTTATCTGAAGTGATTGTTGATTGCACTTCACATCTGGTGGAATGTTAATTGTTATAACAACACCTTCGGCTCCTTCAAATGAAGCCTTAGGCTAAATGTGAAAATAAGTAATACTATTAAGACTGTAAAAAGACGTTACGGTATCATATGGAGATATAATGTGATGCGAGGCAAATCCAGCCACCAGAAGGAAAAAATTGCTGAACTGAAAATTGTACTCAATGAGGCAGAAAAAAGGGTCAAAACCCCACATGACTGGGTCAGATTCTCAACCCTAATCTGGCTGCATTGTGCCACTCTGGCAAAGCAAACCATCGCTCTTGTTGGATTATATAGAGCCAACATAGCAGCTCCTATGCCACCTCTCCCAACTTCTGGTGGAAAAAAGGTGTACGTAGGATAAATCCCTCGGTTCTGGGGGGTTGCTGATGTAACTTAGAGCAACTCTGAGGATGCTTTAACTTGTGCTGGTGTATCAGGCTGGGGCAAATTAGGCCCAGGATATAGGAGCTATAAATGAAAGTCACCTTCTCTCCTTCCTCAGCAAAACTCTGCCTCCCCACAGAATCTGGTTCCATTATGTACAAACACTGAGGGTTTGAAGGGTGAATAATTAACATGGAGAACGCTCCTCCATTTATTATAAGAGTTTCTTGATCTAAAATTTCAAGCTCTGGGATATACAATTAACTCTTTCTAATCACTGACCCGCATTTCCATCTGCTTAATATTGTTAGACTCCAGCGGCTTAATGTTACACACACACACACACACACACACACACACACACACACAGGCCATATTGCATTTGTACCCAATATTCTTACTGAGAATTTGTTTGTATTAAAAGTGGCTGATATTTCTGGATCAGCTATACATGATATTGTTGAATTTAACCACAAACAGTAAATTATAATGGTGTTAAAGGGAAGGTATTTGGTAATTAGTCTCATCATGGGAAAAGTGGAATCCATAATTGACTGGTTCATATTTAAAGTTTAGAAATCTATGTCTAGTCCCAGTCTTATCATGAAGCATCAGGAAAAGTGGTTAAGGATAAATAAGCTAACTAGAAACATCTGCCTTTAATATTACATTTTGACGTCAGCAAGTCTTTATTAGCCTCCCAAAATAGTCTACGGTTTTGTGAAACTTGGAAGGGGGAAAAAAAGCATTGTTGTTCATTTTAAAAGCAATTTTCCATTGATGATAGAAGTGGGATTCGGTGCTATTTTCATTTTTTAAAAATAAATCAGGCATTTACAACAGCTCAGGCCACTACAGGATCTCAAGCATATCCTGCTTCACATCATCTTGAATGTTGTTGGCAACTTTCGTTAACTTAGTCCCAGATGTTATGGGCTAAATCCTATCCTTGCTTATTCTATTGCATCTGGAGGCATACTGGCAGCCTTCAGCACCTGCCCAAACACTGCACCTTTCCACTTCACCTGCAAGCCAGAATCCTTCCATAACATACAAGTGAGCACTATGGTCTGGTAAAACAGAGTTTGCGAGAAAGAGGCAAAACTAATCCAAGATACCATAAGCAATAAGCCCAAGCCAGCAACAACTGTCCAACATTAGGTTGGATTAGGCTGCACCCCTGGCAGCATTCTGCTCATCTTCTTTGGCCTTTTGTGCACTTTAGATTAAATCCACTGTGGTGCAAAAGGCCCTCCATACTGCTTCAGTCCCAGAGTGGCTGGAACTAGAGCTGGTGGGGATCTTTTGATGAGAAGTTGGCAGTGGTTGGCTGGGTTTTGGTTGGTAGTGGGGTTTGGTTTTTTGGCCTTTGTTTCTTTTTTTTAAATGCCGATTTGTCAAAATAATTTCTAGATACAATAGGAGAGAAATACACACCCCAGAAAAGCCAATATACTCCCCAGGGTTGAGGCACTCACTCAGCCTGGGTTAGAAGAGGGACTTGAATCTGAGTCTCCACATCCCACACAAGACCCTTCATCACTGGACTGTGGAGTCAGAGCTTTGTCTACACTTACCGGGGGTTCGATGCATCGGCGGTCAATTTAGTGGGTCTAGTGAAGACCCACTAAATCGACCGTTGACTCCTGTACTCCATCTGAATGAGAAGCACAAGGGGAGTTGATGGGAGAGCGTCTCCCCGTGACATTGCATAGTGCAGACCCTGTGGTAAGTAGATCTAAGTACATTGATTGCAGCTACATTATTCACGTAGCTGAAGTTGCGTAACTTAGATCGATCCCCCGCACCCCGCAGTGTAAACAAGGTCTCAGTTTCTCTGCTACTGAAGCTGCTCCACCTTGTGTAAAAATAAATATTCCTTGAGCCAAGAAAGGCTCAAGTTACTGCACTGACCCTGGTTCACCCACGACCCAGGTAAATGCCCTAACCACCAGGCTGCTCTGAGGTGGGGCTGTTTCTCATTAAATTTTTTTTTCACAAAAAAATTGGAACAGCGTCATTTCCATTGCCATATAGAACAAAAACAAATGTCCAATTCTCAAAAAGTGTCTTGTGGTGGAATTCTCATTTCTGGCCAGCCCTAGCAGAAACCACTAAGAGTGGACCCATGCAAACAGACCACTGTATGCCACCATTGCAGCCTATGGATTGAGTACCAGTCATAGGGGGAGAAAAGGATGGCCGTAGGGCTGCACCTCAATCCAGCCCCTCCACTCCTGTGCAATTAAAGCTCAAACAAACACTCAGGTTATGCAGGTGGAGTGAGTTCACCCATCAATAGGATTTGACCCTGTTTCAAGGAAACAGGGTTAATAGGCTGGTAACATCTCTTAAAAGGCATTGATTGAAATACACCTCCAGTTTATTTGCAAAGGGCCTTTTACCCTCAAAACTCGCTTTTGTACCGTTTTATACCATATTTGTAAGAAACAGATTCGGAAAAGTTCCCGCTGCTAAGATTATCCTTTCCTCCCTGCTTATGTATAGAGGAGAAAACAGAATACATTTTGCAAGCCACAATAAAAACTTTATTTGCATTCCAATCCCGATGCACATCTAGGACTGATGATGTGGCAAAAGCAGCCATATAACAGTTGGAAGCAATGCAGAGAAATTAATTTCTCTCTAAACAAGAAACCTTTGATCTATTTCCCTTTGGACAGAAGCATTATGTTGTTGTTCTCCCTGGCAATTATTAAATCACTTTCTAAAACTTTGGCTTGCCCCCTTTTGTTCAGTAAATAAGGAAAATGTATCTCCCTTAAGTCATACAAAATAACCTCACTTTAATTTACATAATGCCTTCTTTCTGTGAATTCTAATAGCTCTGGTAGATCAATAAATTCTTCTTTGCAGTACTGTAATGTCACCCTGAATTTTATGTGACAAATATTCTATAACTGGAAATTAAAACATCAGCTCAAGTCTTGGGAAGCCCAGCAATGTCCTATTCAGCAACCAGCCTAGCTTGCTTGTCTGACTTTATAGCTGTTGTTCAGTCTGTTGGAACAAACTGGCCTCCAGGGTCAATATTTATTCTGATTAAGTTAATGTTTTACATTTCAGATCAATATTTTTGCATTCAGGGGCATGACCAATTGGACTGACCTCCAAACAAAGAATTGAGATGGTACCCATGGAAGCCTCCAGCTTCTCTCACCTCTTTCCCAATTCCAGGTCTTCTCTTCCCAACAATATTCATTCTCCTAGTGTCCTCAACATAACTATTCTGTTATACATTCAGGGATTTAGGACTATGCTTTACAATTGGTTTCTAATCGGGATGCCCAACTTGAGAGGTGATTTTCAGGGATGCTGAGCCCCCGCAGCTCCAATTGACTTCAGTTGGCATTGTGGGTGCTCAGCACATTGGCCAAGCAGGACTTAGGCTTAGTGTGGTCTTAGTACCAGGGTTGCTATACCTCCATTTCCCCTCTTTCAGGGCCTGACTCAAATAACAAACAACAAAACCTCCCGCTGGGTCTTCTATTTGGCTAGCAAAATGTAAGCAATTGGTCACCTTTGTGGCAGGGCTCCCCAAATCCTTTTCTTGCTTGTATCAAGGTTTCTCAGTTTTCAGTCACCCTTCTATCAGAGCTCTGTGTCAACCCTACAGCTCAGCAAGGTCCCAAGTATAGCAGGAGTCTGTCGTGTTCCTGTTTAGAGTGAACATTTGATGAGAAAGCAGCTGTCACTTTTACACATGGCTGTGGATCTCAAACTGTGGCCATGGACCTCTGCTGGGCATCGAACTGCTTCTGCCCTCACCAGTGACGGATGCATAGTTCAGAAAAAGCAAGATATTTTCTCACCAGGCTAGAATGCTCAGCAGCAAACTTGCAGCAAAGCTCCCTTACAAATCTGTGCTGCCTAGATTGCTGCACGGGAACTGTAGCTGTTAGAGTCACTTTGTTCGCTGGTACTTTGTTGCAGAAACAAACTGCAAAGTGGCTTGGAGTGAGGCGGGCTGCAGAAACAAGGAGACTTGTATTTAAAAACATACACCCAAGCGGGCTAAGGCTGGGCCACAGGGTAATCAAGCATCTGCCCACTGGGCCACTCAATTCCCTCCCAATTGTGCACTTAAGCCTGAATAAAGAGTGAATAAAAACTAAGTAATCTTTGGCCAACAGTTTGGGGATCTCCCACCTATCTTCCCCAAACTCGGATCCCAGCAGGTTAAGGATAAAAACCTTAAACTAGAATGAATCCATAGCACTTTGTGGCTTTCCCCTAAAGCAGCTGGCTGCACTTGCCCTGTCTGGATCAGCCTCAACAATTAGAGAGAGCAGAAAGCTACAGCATGAATTCCAATTATATTTATATTCGCAAAACCTTTAGCTGCAAAGAGCTGCTCTCCTCCCACTCAGTGTATAATCTAATCCAAACCTGACTGCCCCAATATACACAGCTCTCCCCTTTACTCTTTTTGGTTTTACAGTATAAAAATTTGGTCAGTGTCAATCCAGGTTACTAGTCTATATTTGGACCTTAGGCAGCAAACTGACCTTTCTTGCCTTCAGATCCTATTTCATTGTTATTTATTGCCCCTTATCTGCTGTCTTCTGTATCAAAACCACACCATGAACATGGCCTAGATCAGTCAGCAAACTTCCTTCTACCTTAATAAAACATCAGTACCTATGATCCACAGCATAACACAATGAAATCCAATACCACATTAAAATAATTGGCAGTAGCAGTGCACAGCCTTGTCTTGTTCCCTTTTTCAGTGGAAACCTTCCAGATTCACACACCTTGCACTTCCTGAGACAAGTTTCTTGCCCTGGAGTCTTACCACTTTGCTGGGAAAGAGCAAGATACTCACCTAACAAATGGCCAGTTGATGAGTCATGTGCTTGTTTGAAATCTACAAGGCCTATGAATCTCTCTTATCTCACTAGGTGTGTTTTCAGTCTGTTCTATTTAAAATATTTAATAATCACTGCCTTTCTGGTGATCCACTCGGCCTTTCCACAAAACTCACTCCCTGCTCTGTCTTGCTGAACTGTAAGTTGGAAGGACCTCAAGAATATTTTCTGTTTTTAGGAAAGCTGAGGAATCAGATGCCTCTAGATTGAGGAGGCTACGGTGCATCAGGTCGATTGTATGAGGGAATATGGATAGCTTTCTCCAGCTAATTTAGATTTACCCCTATACTGTTAGCTTTCCCTGAACCTATTTATAGCAATGTCACCTCAATATTTGTCATCCAGTATAAAAGCATTTCAGTCAGATAGTATGAAATCCTCTACTTTTCTTAGTTTCTTATCTAGCACGTGGCCTTTCAAATCTTCTCTATTATCCAGACACTGCATGGGTTTTGTTTTTTCTTTTCCTATTAAAAAAAATCTCATGCTTTTCAGGGGTGTGATTATACTTTTGAGTTGACAGGTCTTTTATGGTCCTATACTGTACTAGCCTCCTCCTGCAAGGTGCTGAGAGACCACAGCTCCCTTCAAAGTCAACAGGAACTAATGGCACTCAGCACCATGCAGATATTGGCCCCTAGACATAGTGCCAAGAAAGATAGACTGTATCTGCCAGAGGTTCTTTAGCTTTGTCAGAGAACTGGAGACCCTAAGACTGTCATAAGATATGATTAAGAAGCTTTAAAACATCTATGAATAAGCGGGAAAATACGCTCACAAACATTGTGGCATTGAGGATTTAGAAGGCCCCTAAAATACTATAGAAAGGGCTGTGGTGATATGAAGATCAAAGGACAAACTGCTTTCCAATATCTAAAGTGGTTAGAAATACGATTTCAGCTACACTAAATTAATGTGCCCATTTATCTCTACAACAAAGGGCATCTGTAAGCATCAGCACTGTGAGAGAGATATATGGGAATACAATATTCATTCCAAGTGTAACAATTATTGCTAGCAGATCACTTGGGATATTGAGCTAAATTTTCTGCTTGTGTAAATGAGCAAAACTCCACTGAAGTCAATGGAGCGTCACCCTTTTACAGCAGTAGAGAAGTTGGCCCATTCTGTCAACACATGAACTTGTGGTGTTATATATATATAGGAAGGAAGAAAGGTGTTTTCTATATAATGCTTTAAAATTATTTCCCACAAATAAAAAAAAGTACCACCACTTAGGTCTTGTATAGTATTTTTCATGAGTAGGTCCCAAAATGGAAGCTTGGTATCATTATTGTCATTATAACCATTTTATAACCCATACAGATGGGAAAAGTAAGGTACAGAGAGGTGAAACAACTTACCCAGTGTAACTGCTTGCAGACAGTTTTATAGAAGACGGTCATTTCTGGGAGAGGATTTTGGCTGCTTTAAAGTAGCATTGGATTGAAAGACAACTTGGCGTCACCTTCTTCATTCAGATACCCATGATGCTATGCTATTATTAAGTATGTGGCATGACGCACCCTGAGCAGCTGGAGACAAAGATCACAGGAAGCCCAGGTTAGGCAATTAGGAGAACTAACTAACTAACTAAAGCTGCCTTCTTGGTTTCAGGTTTATTAACAGGGCTTTTGTTCACAGAAACTAGCACAGACCTGAAAAGTATATGGTCACATTCCCTTCATGTATTTTACCAGTCTGTTAACTAAAACAGGCAACTTTATGTCTACAGCTCGCCGTGTTCTGGCTTCTAGTGAGCAGCCCTCGCCTCTTCATTTTTAAGAGTCTGAGTTTAGTTCAAAGAGACTCTTCCCCCACATAGGACTCTGAAAAATCTGCAATTTTATTATGAATCTTGCAATATTTGGTAATTTTTCTCAAAGCCCCAGCTTGTGGAGTCTTGCAATTACAGTGCATGAGAATCCTGGCTTGCTAGCTTTCTTTTTCTTTTTTTTTAAGGTGAATTCTAAAGGCTCAACTTCTTTTTAATCTCATATTTTTTTGAGGCCCAACTCATGATTTTTGAATACTTGGGGTTGGCAGTACTAAAGATTTAATCCTAAAAGCACCAGTGTCTGGCTCAGGGGAGCCTGCTCCTAAGAGAAGACGCTGGGGCTGGGTTCTCCGTCCATAGGTTAATAAATAGACTGCACACCCTGCCACATTAGTAGCAGACTTATTCCTACTGTGACCATCCCCCACCATACCTAGACAATACAGGGAAAAAAAAATTAGTACCACACACAGAATATATGATGCCAAATGCTTCACTACCCTTTCAACCAAACACTGCTAGAAAAAAAAAACACATGCCAAGAGAAAAAACTTCCATATGCTTAGTACATTTGCTTTGCTAGTTCTCCTCACTCTCAGACTCAGCTAAACTTCCCTAAACTGTCTGGAAAGGGGACCAAATAGAACACACATTGTTAACAGTAAATGCAAAATAAACTAAGTGTCACTATATATTATTGCAACAACTTAGTAACCCTTACAGAGAGTTTTCTCTCTCTCATGTACAGCACATAATTATGCTTGTGTGTTGTTGGGTTTTTTTGAGTAGTAGGAAATCAAATTCTTTCTGAATACTCCCTCTATATACATGTGGGGATATAAATATTAGTGGGAGAACAGGGGGAATTACTGATTGATTTGGGGTAATATTTAAAGTCAAATTTTTAAAGGAAACTGAGGACCCAGCCGTACAACTACTGCCGCCCGTGCTTAATTTTATATCTATGTCAGCCTGTTTGAACTCAGAGGGACTACTTATGGATTCATAGACTTTAAGGCCAGAGGGATCATTGGGATCATCTCATCAGACCTTGTGAATGATGCAGACCACAGAACCTCACCGGCAGTCCCTGCATCAAGCCCCATGACTCCTTGCTGAGCTAGAGCATTTCTTTTAGGAAGACATTAGGGGTTTGTTGGCAGCAGCCTGCAGCAACAAGCCTCCCAGCCTGGAGCCACAGACTTGGGTTTGCGGGATTCACATTAGTGCTCTAAAAATAGCTGTGTGGCGTGCTTGTGAAGTTGCCATTTGGGCTAAAGCTCAGGCTCTGACACCTAAGGGGTCTATCGATGCAGACTGGGAGGCTCGCTGACGTAGGCTGTGCAGACACACCCTAGGTCTTTCATCCCTTGGTAAATTGTTCTAATGGTGAACTACTCTCACTGCTAAAACTGTGTTTTATTTCTAGTCTGACTTCAGCTTCCAGCCATTGGAGCCCATTATGCCATTTCCTGCTAAATTAAAGTTCCCAGTGTAGGAGCTTATAGCCCAGGATCAAGTCACATTTTAACTTTTTAAATAGATTGAGTTGCTTAAATCTCTCACTGTAGCCAGGTTTTCCAGATCTCAAATCATTCTTGAAGCTCTTTTTTACTCATGTGTGGAAAGTTACTGCTATGCATACAATTAGGAGGAGTACAGGGCATGGAGCAGCCAATGTCAAGGATTGTCCCAGTGGGACTGGTTGACTGTTTCTCAGCTCTTCCTTTAGTCTTTAGGTGGATTCCTAAATCTGGAAGCGTGGATTCCTTTATCCCCTGCCCTCCACTCATCTGTTCAGCATCTGTTCCAGTTATTCAGGCCAGGCACTGGGCAGAGGATTTGGACCCACTCACATGGGTCATAAACATCTAAATATACAATAACAGCAGGGTCCAAGCATCCAATGTGCTTTAAAATTGACAGAGAAGCCAAAACAAACAAAGCATGAAGAGGTCAATAAAGTTTCAGTAAGGAGAAAAAGATGATGGTTTCTTACGCCAGATACTTCTTCCAGTTCAAGTAACAAAACGTAACCACATAGCCAAATAGCTATCCTACGAGTCATGTCAGACTGGTCATTTTTTCCATGGCTAAATCTTCCCAGATTTCTGTAAACTATCTGGCCAGTGTGGGGGTATTAGCTTTCCTCCGTTATGGTGATGCAGCTAGAAATGAGGAATGTAGAAACTCATTCTGACCAAATTTGGAAAAAGAACCAGCAACACCTAACAAAGCTAAAGCAGGAGTTTTAACACAATAGATGTGTTTGAACTTGTATCTTCTCTACATACAAAAGTTGTTACCACTTTAACATACTGGTATATTTAAAGCAGTAAAATACCCTTGTATGGATGGAGCTATATTGATATAAAAGTGCTTTACTGTTAGAGATGTTCCAATATGGGAAGAGGAATAAGTGATACAGGCATAAGCACCTTTATACTGGTATCATAAAATCTCAGGGTTGGAAGGGACCTCAGGAGATCATCTAGTCCAACCCCCTGCTCAAAGCAGGACCAATCCCCAATTGTTGCCCCAGATCCCTAACCAGCCCCCTCAAGGATTGAACTCACAACCCTGGGTTTAGCAGGCCAATGCTCAAACCACTGAGCTATCCCTCCCCCCACGCTAGGAATTGGATGGGTATAACTGTTTCAATTTAAAAAAAATCACACCCTAACCAAAATAGTTATGCTAGTACAAAATGTGTGTGTAGACCAGCCCTTAGCTTATGATGTCTTTCTACCACAAGCCAAAATCCTTTAATATTTTCATTCGTCTCCCAAAAGTAGCTTATTTGGCCCAGCTACTCACATTGGTCCAGACTCCGATACCCCGTGTGAATAAAGGTAACTATACTCCACAAAAAGAATCCCATTCACTTATGTGGGACCACTTGTAGAATACAGTAGTCTGGTGAGTGAAGCTATCATGCTCTCAGTTGAGGGGATCTGGTTATGGAATGAACTTCAAGTGGAGATCAGGTGAATACAGAATCTGAACATCTCTGGGAAACTTCAAAACACTGCCAAACAATAATGACATTCACAACGCCATCACCCCTTCTATCCCTAAACCCCTACCACCACCGTTCCCTCACAAAAAGCTCTGCGTTCTACCCCGTTCTGTCATAAACATCCTGTGTGACTTGAGCAACTTTGGGCCTCAGTTCCCCATCTGAAAAATGGAGACGATCATACTAATTATTATTCATAACTAATGGTATTGTAGTAGCACCTAAGAGTGCCAGTCATGGGTCAGAACCCCTGTGACTAGACATGGCACTAACAGAACAAAAAGATAGGGACTGTCCCAAAGAGTTTATAATGTAAGTAGCCATACTTTCTTCTGCTCGTCGCCTCATCTATTCATATTATAAACTCTTCATATTATGTGTTGCCTCTTGTTGCATGTGTGTACAGCACTTAGTACAAAGAAGCCCCAGCTTCACTTTGGGTTTCTAGGAGCTACCATAACACAAATAAATAAATAAATAAATAAATAAATAATGGAAAGAAGCTAGAGGGGACACCCAAAATAGCTTAAATTCCAAGTCAGAGAAGTGTTTAGGCCAGGGGTTCTCAAACTGGGGGCCGTGACCACTCAGGTGGTCGCTAGGTAGTTACATGGGGTAACAAGCTGCCAGCTCTGTGGGGCTGACAGCCCTGAGCCCCCATTAAATTAAATTACCCTCCCCTCATTTTTAATTTATCAGAGGGGTCACACTCAAAGGCTTGCTGTGTGAAAGGGGTCACCAATACAAAAAGTTTGAAAACCACTGCTTTAGGCATTAAAATATTTAGAAATGAATAGAGAAAATGTCAAATCTACATTATAAATGGTCAAATGACCCAACATTGGCAAGAATTTTTGTGGTACCTAAAGAAGAGAGCTTTGAATTGTGGTGCTAAAAAACAAGACATCAGCCCTTCCCTATCTTTTTTCCTGTTGTAGCTAAATATTGCTCATTTTAAATGTGAGAAAACAGCAATCAATCAGAATAATGGAATTTCATCTGGGCAGGATATTCATGCTTAGAATGTTGGTGTGAGCTATTCAGTGGGAAAATAAGCATTTTCCAATCAGCCAGTTCTTTAATTATAACATCTAGGACTGGAGGATAGTTAGGTTTAAACGCTAAGCTCAGAAAAGAGAGAGAAATTAAATCTTTCAAATTGTTGTCTGGCTCCACAGGTAATATTTTGATGCTTTCTTCATTCTATTTTTTGAGGGGGGGGAGGGGAGGATTATATAGTACCTGACATCATTAAATGAAGATACATTATTTTCACTGAATCATTTAAAACTTTACATTGGTCTGATATACTTAACCTATATTTTTCTGTCTGCTGAGGAGTGGGGAAATAAAAGCTTTCTGGTATGTAGGTTCAAAGAAATGGACCTTTCACCAGACTTGAACAGTTGTCTTGGGAATGCAGATTTATGAAAATTGATAGCCTGCCTTTGTGTGCAGGAACAATGTGCCTTTCTTTGCTGTGTTTGTCCCCGACTATAGAACTGAATCAGAACTTCTTCAGAAAACTTCTTTAATTAATAAAGGATACCTTGTTGCCACAATGTTACAAGATGTCTCTCTTCAGATACAGTCAAAAAGGAAGATCTATAGACTTCAGATTCAATTTAAAGTGAAGGTTAAGGATCAAAGTGTAGTTCTCTACTTGGAATTCAAAATAATCAGAAAAACAGAAGGGCAAAATTAAGCATGTGCACTTCTCAGTGCTATCAACAGTACGGATGCAGCAGGCCTGCCTCAAATGAATCTAGGCTTGTCAATACGAGCATTAAGCATTTTTAAGACTATTATGTATATTTTATGTATGGGCTCTGTTTTAAAATAATAAAATAATTCTACTATCTTAAAAAAAAAAAAGTACACTTGTCTGATTCGGAAAGTGTCGGTAAATACAGCCAATGTCCTGATTCTCAGTGACACTGAGGCCTCTTTACACCTCTCTGGATATGTCTACACTGCAGCTGGAAGCAAACCTGGAAGGACTTGCACTAGCAGGGCTTGAGCTAGTGCTCTAAAAAGAGCCATTTGACCTTTGCAGCTTGGGATCTCAAACCTAAGGGGTCAGGTGGGCTTGAGAGCCTGAGCTGCAATGTCCACACGGCTGTCTTTAAGGTGCTAGCTCAAGCCCTGCTAACATGAGTCTGTCCATCTAGACACCCAGCTGCAGTGTAGACATAGCCTCTCTCTGACAATAAACATAAAATGAACTGTACATTCTCTTTAAGGCCTCTTTACAATGGCAGAGTATTTTTAGTGTAAGTGAGGTGCAAAGTATTTTTAGTGTAAGTGAGAATCAGGGTGGATGTCTTTATGGAAGTCATAATTTTTAAGTGTCCCTTGTATCTAAATTGTATATTAAACGCATCTGTAATTTTCTGACCATTACCATTTCTTGTGATTGTTCTCTTATGGGGAAAAAATGGAAGGCTTCAGTGAAAAGGTTATGTGCCTTATTCTTTTCTTACTTACATCAGTTTTACTCCAGTGCAACTTCATTGACTTAAATGGAGTTACTCCTGATTCACACCAATAAAAAGTGAGACGAGAATCTGACCGCTATGTGTTAATATAAAGTTCAGGGAGTGATATGTTTTAGTACTGTCAACGACTTCTAAATTATTTGGTTATATTGAGTGCTGCTGAAAACAATAAGGCTACTGCAATCTGAAAAGAAGTGGCTTCTTTACACTGTTCTGGTTGCACCTCTTTTTTGTTTCTAGGCATGGGAAAGATGAGTGTATATCAGCAGTGCCTACAAAAGCAGAAAATAAACAGCAGCTGGGATAATACAAAATATCTAAAGCCCCCTCTATCTACATACTCGCACCACCAGGAGACTTCCATTTATACCCATACAAAACAGTACTACCAAGACATTTTTTCTATAGAAATTAAGGGCTTCGTTGATGGAATTTTTAAAGACTTTCTTTCAACTACTGTACTTCACATAGCTTCCAGTTGTGTATGTCCACATATATTTTTAATCACATCTGATTTTTATGCCTTACCTTATCCAGACTCTTCCTGTATACATAATTCATTCAGCTAAATATACCAACTTTCAGAAACATTTCCCTGAATTTCCATAATTCTGGCAATGGAGTGTCCATGTGGCTTCCCTGCCTTTGTGGATTGAAGCTATAACATGCATGGTACAACACTCAAAAAGTGTTTGCTGCTTCCACGTCACTCAGGCTCTATCTGTCTCAGGTTTGTATACTGCCACCCATAACCAGAGCATCTAATCATCTTCCAGGTAAAACCAATTAGCAATAGCAAAGTCCCTAGTGGATTTCATGGGGCCGCTGAGTCTTCCCCCTTTTCAGGATAAAGAAACTCTGCTTGGGGTGGGATTATAGTAGAACCTCAGAGTTACGAACACGGGAGTTATGAACAGACGTCAACCACACACCTCATTTGGAACCGGAAGTACACAATCAGGCAGCAGCAGAGACAAAGCAAAAGCAAAAGCAGTACAGTACTGCGTTAAACATAAACTACTAAAAATATAAAATATAAAGAATCGGGAAGAATGAAGTCACAATTTCTCTCCACTCATCTCCCTTTGTTCCACCTATGAGTCAACCAAAGCTTTATTTCAAGTAATTCATATTTGTGGACAATGTGGTTCTGTGGACAATCTGTTTATCCCAGAATGGAGACATTGGAAAATTTGGCAGTGATATGTGTGATCAATGCTGTGGCACCTATGTACAATTCCAGTATATTTCCTTTTTTCCGTGAGAAGTCACAATCAGCAGTTACAGACAGCCCCTCGCCCATATTAGGGAAGAAGGAAATTGTGAAGAAGCCAAATATAGTGTGCATACAAGATAGGAAACAATAAATGTAAATAAGGCTATTATGGCCCACCAAATCTGCAAAAATGCCTGTCTGTCTGACTACAATCCACAGGTATGCAATTCTTCAAACCAAGGTCCTGCAGGCCATTCACTGTCTAATTACAGTAGCTCTTCCCAGCTCTCCTCCATTAACGTACTAAGGACCAGATGGAAGCTAGACACCTAAATACCTTTGCAAATCTGACCCTAAGACCTTTAAAATAAGAGCACGCTTGTAGCCCTGTCAGCATGTTTTAATGATCCACCGTGCCCCAATTACTACCTACCTTACTTAATTTTCCGTATTCATTTTAAACATCTTTACAATGCAAGAAACTATTATATCATTTTCCAGCCTCCTCCATGTTTTAGCATGTGATTCTTCTATATTTAGAAAACTGCTAAATGAGCTTTAATGAAAAGACCCAGGGAGCAATCCTGCAGCCCTCACTCAAACATTTTCTGACTTTTGCCTGAGACTGGATAGATTTCAGTTCTCAGCCCAGGTCACCATTCAAATATTTGTGAGTGCTACAGCACTTGTTTCCTAATGTTGTCTCTCTGAGGACAGCACACACAAATCAACATCCAGCAGCTACAGAGACCACATACAATTTGATATGCTACAGGTTATGCAGAAAAGAAAATTCCATTGAAAAGGCCAGCTAGTTTCTACAGCAATCTGTAAATTGAAAAATGATACTGTAGACATATACATGACTCTTAACATATAAAAAGCTAGAAAGGATTTGTTTATTTTCTTTTGTAACAGAGTTCTGCACAATGACTGGGCTCAGAGTCATGTCGTTAAAGGATAGTTCGAAACATGAAGAATCCCAGAACAGACAGATATAGAAAAAAATATCACTTTGTCGAGCTCAAAGACCAATGAATTGGAAAGCAAAACTAAAACTTTAAGTTGCAAGCAACAGGAGAGGGTGAGGTCGCATTTGTAACATTTACGTTTCCCTTTTTACCGTATATTCGTTCATGCAGCTTTCCAGGCCAGATGAAGCAAGTTAGAGGTATTTTCGCACCGTGTAAGCTAATGTTCTCAAGCTGTTGGCCTTTCCAAATTCCATGGTAACATCTGACGATAAGATCAGACAGTAGTAGCACAGAAACATGTTTAAATCATATTTACAATGTGCCTCTCCAGACCAGCTAAAAAAAGGATCCTTTTTAGAACAATCGATACCGGCAGATTTTTATGGCAGTTAAAGTTAATGTTAGTTCTTCAGTATCAGCCAAATCCTGAAGTCCTTACTCAGAAAAAACTGGCATCAAAGGCACTGGGAGCTTTGCCTGAATAGGGAGAGCTGAGGAAGGGCTTCTAAAAGTTTTGCCTGAGTGATTTGATTTGCCTTAATGAATGTAAAAACCGTACATTTTACACCTAGTTTAAAGAGACAATGGCACTTTTTAAAAGAAAAAGAAAAAGGCAAATGTTTTCAGGATTAGAAACAATCTAAATTAATGTTAGGTTTTTAATGTAAACATTCCACTCACCAGCCTGCCAAGGGCACATGTCTCTGTACGCACTCTCCTCACCCCTGCTAAACTCTGCATCCTGCAAGGAGACTGCAGAGGTTCACCTCCAGTTCCTCCTCCCAGCCCAGAGGACTGCCATGCTGCCAGCTCTTCAGGAAACTTCCCTTCCCCCACGCTCCTACTTCTCCATGGTTGGAATGAAGCAGCCAGGTGGGAGGAGAGGAAAGGGAAAGTAGAAGGGGAAAGGAAGCTCCAATAAGTGGCCTACCCTAGTGCTCCACAGCTGGGAATGGAAGAACCTGGGGGTGGGGGCTACCCAACTCTTTCCCAAGGCCCCTCAAGTGTGCCCAAGGCACTCCCCCACACCTAGCCCCATGAAGCTATCCCCCCGTAGTCTAACCACCTTCCAAGCTATCTCAGGATTCTTTCCCAACAACCATCCAAGATGCCCATCTCTCTCCAACTCACCTGTTTTGAAAGGCAATGGTTAAGAGGGATATGACAGAAGTATACAAAGTAAAGAATGGTGTAGAGAAGATAAATTGGGTGCTCCTGTTTACCCTCTTTCAGAATGAAATAAAATAATTTACATGCAAACATCTTGTGGAACTCACTGCCACAAGATGTAACTGGGGCTGAGAGCATAGCAGGATTGAAAAGAAGGGCTTAAACTTGTATCTGGATAATGAGACCATCAGCAGTAATATTAGATAGTGTCAGAAACTGTGATGGAGATGGTCAGGCTTAGTGATTGGAGCCAGAATCAGGAGTCCAGGCAGAATTGAAGCAGGACTAGGAGCAGGCTGGGAGCAACAACGGGGCTGGAGCAGGACTAAAAACAGGCCTGGAGCAGGTTAAGGGCCTGGAGATTCGGTTGCTGCTGTTACACAGGAGTTAGTTCCAAGCCCCACAGTGACACTAAGCAGACTGATCGGCTGTTCCGCCTATGAGGCTTATATACCGGGTCTGGGAGTCTCAAGACCAGTTCCTGGCTTATGGATTGGCTGGAGCCTAGCACAGGAGTGACTCATCACCTTACGGATAGGATAATAAACAGTGCCAATATTATAAACACTCATGTTTTAAAGCACACACTACCCACTTGCCAACAGCAGTTAGTGCAAGATATTCCATCATGGTCTACTAGGTGGTTTCCTTTACCTTTCTCTAAAGAAGATGGTACTGAGTCCTGCCAGAGACAGGATACTTGACCAGACAAACCATAGTGGGAATGTGAAAAGGATTCCTTTTGGAATCTAGTCTTGAAATATTTAGGACTCTGCCTAAATAAACTGCATGCAGTCTCAACAGTTGGACATGGTAATCTTCACTTCCTGTCTTAAACTGTTGTAAAACATTGCTGTGTGTTCCAAAGCTGTTGTCCAGTTTTGCTCAGAAATAGCTAGATAAAGTGGTCTCTAACCATAGTGTGCATAACATTTTCTTAAATTTGCCAAAGCCACAGGAGAACTTTTGGGATACAAATGTATAAAAGTAAGATTATATTATTTAGTATTATTATTATAAATTTAGGGTCTTCCTTGTGTATACTGCCCTAGAACTTTGTAAGCTCTTTTCTTGTTTGGCTTTTACTGCCTTTAAGCTTCTTGCTTAATTTAAAATCTCTTTTCTTTAGTTTCTTTTCTAACTCTTTGCTAGGAAATTTGGCATGCAATGAATCAAAGAGGAAATATTTATACCCATACTGTAAGCATGTTTACAGTATACAGAAAATTCTGACTGTGTTTTGGTCTTCATATATTTTCAGAATAACTGACAGTTTTCCAAATGTACTGTATTACTGTGGATTCCACAGAGTCTGTATTTATGTAAGCAACATGCTTTTATTTGGATCTTTACAACATGCTAAAATTAAAAACATTTTAATGAATGAATCAAAATAGTGCAGCAAAGAAATCTGCAATGTATTACCCTTGCAAAATAAAGATTTCAGTGAAAAACCTCTCTCAAATGCAATTAAACTATATTTGTTTTAAATAGAGTAATTTTGTTATTTTTATTACCATTGTTGTAATAAAGAAAGCTTGATCTCAAAAATATTTTAGCATGAAACATGAATATGGTAATTGCTGAAGTTTCCATTCAACTGCTGCTATCAGATTCCAAGGATATTTGGTTCCATTATAAGCAGCATTTAATAATTTTCATATGGGCTCCGGCGACCTCCTAGAAGACTTGCAATAGACAGTCTTTTCACGTTCCAAAGGTATAAGCATTACTAAACTTGAGAATATCAAAACAACATTAAGGGCTTGACTTAATTTTCCCAGTCCCATGTGTTGATTTAATCAGTTGACATTCTATGGAATAGTACCCAGATCAATCACACCGATAACATTAAACACTCCATGTCTTTCCTGAATTTTAAGTTCTAGAGTTTCCCAACAGAACTGAAAAATTATCCAGGCATCTTTTACTAAAAAGTAGAGTCTCTATGATGTAATAGAAATCAAAGGAAGCAGGTATTAATATTACATTTCCTGAGCCTCTTTCAGCCCAAAGGAATCCAGAGTATTCCACAAATTATAAGCATGGCCGAATCCAGCATACTTCAGAGTACTTCAAAAACTGGCATATCCTTGCACATGCGCCCACTGATCTGAATGGGACTATTCATATGCTTAAAATTAAGCATGTGCAGAAGTGTCTGCAGAATTAGGGCTGAAAAGCTTACATCATCACTGAAACATTAAGGCATCTGCAGAGGAGAATGGCAGCTATCCACTACACAGCATGTAACGCAACTGTGAGGTAGGGGAAATTCTGATGAGGACCCCAGGGAAAACCTCTTTTTTTAATAAAATATTATGCTGTGATCTTTTAATGAACATCACATATTGAAGTATCACCCAAAAGGTCCACAGTCAATAAGGAGCACAGTATTCTGTTTATCGACTTCAGAGGGGCTGAGGTCGATAAATGCTCATTTCAAGAGTCTAGGAACGGTGTTTTCAAACAGGCTTCCAGGAGAGAGAAACAAAGGAGTGCATTGCAAAGGGATACTGCCTTAGCTGTATCTGCTGGGAGCACTGAGAGGCTTCTGAACATCTCAGTGGCAACTGTATTTATTTAAAGAGAAACAGAGACATATTGGGGCCAGGTGAAGCCTGGCTCAGAAAGAGACTGATGTCAGGTGGGATCCCTCTCTGGGCTGAAACTCATTTTCAACTAAGCAGCATTTCTGATTTTACCATGCAGTTTCCTAATGAGTGATTCCTCTCACCCGTTTCTAGAAATATGTTTGCAAATGAAATGTGGAAAACAGGGCAATAGGAACTTTTTCAAGCCTAGGTCACCATCACATCCCAAATCAAGCCGCCTTTAAGCTCATGCCATTCTTTAAAATCACTGTGAAGGAGGGGTGAATGAATAAATTTTTCCAAGGGTTAACCCTGGAAGAGAAACTGGAGATAATAAATTTTAGTTAATCTTCATGGATGGGTTGAGGGCAGCACACACAATAACCACCCGGCAGAAGAGAAGGTATCAGACATTTCAGCTACCATTAAATGTATCACCTTGCCCTTGAAAAGTGATTAACATCAACATTGTCTGAGAAAGAAATTTGCAGACTCTCAAGTATCAGGCATCCCTTTGCAATGCACGTGCAAAAGGCAGCTCTGCCAAGCAGTTAAGTTCTTTAATGTTTATTTATGGTAACTGGGATTAATTATCATTTCAGAGGGCTGAGGAATGAGAAACTTTCTAGTATCCTCTTTCCTGCCAATAAAGAAGTTGGTCATTTACACCCAGCTCATGCCTAAGAACTATTCCATTTATAAGTCAGAAGAGTCCAGTGTGGAACAATGAATCAACCTCCCCTTGAATTCTGGGAATGTTCGGTTACACCTGAATGTCACTACTCAGGTCCTGTTGGAAATGCCTGAACTTGGGCGTGGCCAATCAGAATTTTAACTTCATGGCTTGAGTTCAGCTTCAATGAGAGATGGGGGTCCAATGGGCCTTTTCTTCTTGGTATTCCCTTATAAAACTAATTAGAATTCAATCAGACATGTTCATCTAAGTATCTATGTTGAGCCCAAATAAACGTTCCTATGATGTAGAGGAAAATATCTGAATAACTGCACAGCTAATGGTGATACCAACAGAGCCTTGGGCCTTACAGAGCAGCTTTTCTGGAGTCAGCTATAATTCATGTGACTACAGTATTCATGGGGGAATACAAGAGGAAGAGGAAAGAGCATGACTATCTGAGAAAGTTCATCCTGCACTTTATTTCCTTACACTGTAGTTCCTCTTCCCAGGATGTGCACATTTTGTAACACACTGTAAAAAGGAACTGACCCTACAGGCTACTCCTTTGTTTCTTAAGGCTTGATCTTATGAGGTCCTGAGTGTCCTTAATCCCTATTGATTCCCAAAGTCTGGGAGCAAGCAGCTCAACGGGCCCCCATCTCTCATTTTTAGTGAAATCTCCAGGACGATTTCCATTAAAAAAGCACGCGTTTGACAGGTAATCATTTGTGCCATAGCCCTGTCACTCTTAGCAATTCATAAGTTTTGTCTCTCCCACATCACAAAGTCAACCGGTATTTTCATCAAAGGCAGTCCATTCATTACATTGTGAACAACAGCTTAGTAATGGTCGTCATTCTTCACAGCACCCACTGGCATTGGAATACTACTTCATATCTTGCTCAGAAATCAAAGGTAACAAAAGGACAGATTGCAATCCCTTGACACATAGGGCATTAAAGAAGTTTAAAGGTATCTGCATGCTCAACCATACTGTCATGCAGCTCTTAAAAAGTTAGGACTAAAACTGGATATATTAGGTCTTTAATACTAAATTCAAATTAACCACAGTAACTACAGCCAGATTTTGACACCCTTACACTCATTGATTAGCACCTTACTCCACAACTAAACCCATTAATTTCAAGAAGACTGCTCATGGAATAAGGTGCTACTCAACATAAGTTAGAGTATCAGAATCTACCCTAGGAGTGGGAGTACAGATGGAGGAGCAGAGTACATCAATACCTGGGGAGAGGTCCTCCAATATAGAGACAAAGGCTAGACTGTGCCCACCTTATTCACATTGATTGTATCTTATTCGATGACTAGTCTAACTGAAATCAGTGGGCTTACTCCTGGAGTATTTAATGTGAGAAAGAGTATCAGAATGTGGCCCTGAGAGCCATCACTTCAAATCAGTGATTGCATTCTAGTTATTCAATTCTGATTTCCATTTCAGTAAGGTTGGCACAGTTTGATCCCAAATTAATCTAAGCAGGTCAGCTGATGTCATATGAAAGAAAGGGCTATCGGCACACACTGAATAAGCCTGACCCATCTTCTCATAGGTGATTTGTATGACATAACTAAGATTCGGTGGCCGCATAAGGAAGTCTATACTGCCTCTGATTCTGTGTGCCTCTTACATGGCTAACCAGCGATCATCTGTACATAGTGCTTTTGATCTGGTACATTTCATCAGTGCTAATTTCACTTAACAAAAGAGAAAACTGAAATCTAAATTGCTGATTACTATTCATCTTCAGCAGTGGTATAAGTAACAGAAAAAAGACTACTTAGAGAAAGAGCAAATTAGAATGCACTTTTGGAGACCTAAGAAGAGATGGGAAAAGAACTTTGGAAATGAATTATTTGACCCATAACATAACAAACTGCTTCATGTTAGCATACAGCTCTCATTCACAGCTGCATGGCCTCAGCTATTCCACTATTCTACTCATTTCAGGGAGATTTTACTTTCTTATAAAAACACAGTCTGGGCTAAATTTAGCATAGATTAGCTCAGAGCATGAGCAAGTTTATTCTCCCAAAAAAGTTTGATCAATGGGCTTTATTTATCTTTGCCATCTGAAATTTGGCAACCATAATACAGTCTAATAGGTTACCATGTTTTGCTATAGAGACATTAGCTCCCTAAACTGACATTTATACACACAGTCCCTCTATTGAAATAATGGCTCTCAGCACCTTTTATGGCTGACAACGTTTCCTCAGCTCTCGTCCCCTAATGCCCCTACTCTACTTGCGCTACATTGATGACATCATCATCATCTAGACCCATGGAAAAGAAGCCCTTGAGGAATTCCACCATGATTTCAACAGTTTCCATCCCACCATCAACCTCAGCCTGGACCAGTTCACACAAGAGATCCACATCCTGGACACTACGATGCTAATAAGCAATGGTCACATAAACACCATACCGGAAACCTACTGACCGCTATTGCTACCTACGTGCCTCTAGTTTTCATCCAGATCACACCACACGATCCATTGTCTACAGCCAACCTCTACGATATAACCTCTACGATATAATGCTCCAACCCCTCAGTCAGAGACAAACACCTACAAGATCTCTGTCATGCATTCTTACAACTACAATACCCACCTGCTGAAGTGAAGAAACAGATTGACAGAGCCAGAAGAGTACCCAGAAGTCACCTACTACAGGACAGGCCCAACAAAGAAAATAACAGAACGCCACTAGCCATCACCTTCAGCCCCCAACTAAAACCTCTCCAACGCATCATCAAGGATCTACAACCTATCCTGAAGGATGACCCATCACTCTCACAGATCTTGGGAGACAGGCCAGTCCTTGCTTACAGACAGCCCCCCAACATGAAGCAAATACTCACCAGCAACCACACAACAGAACCACTAACCCAGGAACCTATCCTTGCAACAAAGCCCGTTGCCAACTCTGTCCACATATCTATTCACGGGACACCAGCATAGGGCCTAATCACATCAGCCACACTATCAGAGGCTCGTTCACCTGCGTATCTACCAATGTGATATATGCCATCATGTGCCAGCAATGCCCCTCTGCCATGTATATTGGTCAAACTGGACAGTCTCTACGTAAAAGAATAAATGGACACAAATCAGACATCAAGAATTATAATATTCAAAAACCAGTCGGAGAATACTTCAATCTCTCCGGTCACTCGATTACAGACCTGAGAGTGGCTATTCTTCAACAAAAAAATTTCAAAAACAGACTCGAACGAGAGACTGCTGAATTGGAATTAATTTGCAAACTGGATATAATTAACTTAGGCTTGAATAGAGACTGGGAGTGGATGGGTCATTACACAAAGTAAAACTATTTCCCCATGATATTTCTCCCCCCCACCCCACCCACCCTCTGTTCCTCAGACATTCTTGTTAACTGCTGGAAATGCCCCACCTCGATTATCACCACAAAAGGTTTTCCTCCTTCCCCCCGCCTCCCTTCCTGCTGGTAATAGCTCATCTTAAGTGATCATTCTCCTTACAGTGTGTATGATAAAACCCATTGTTTCATGTTCTGTATGTGTGTATGTCAATCTCCCCACTGTATTTTCCACTGAATGCATTGGATGATGTGAGCTGTAGCTCATGAAAGCTTATGCTCAAATAAATTTATTAGTCTCTAAGGTGCCACAAGTACTCCTTTTCTTTTTGCAGATACAGACTAACACGGCTGCTACTCTGAAACCTAGCACCTTTACTGTGTGCTGATTTCAAAGCCCATGGAAGTCATTGGACAAACTCTCATTGACTTCTGAAGCATGCCATAGGTGCCCTAAATGCCTTCTTACTGTAGGTCCAACTAGCATGGATTCTCAAGAAGAATTAGCATAGTGGGGCACATCCTTAACCCACCCCTTCCATCCACACCAATTACAAGCTTGGAAGGCCCTGGATGTAGCAGAATCAGTGTAGCTGTGTTGTATAGAGGCAGCCTGTACCCTAGAATGCATGCAAAGCGTCTGTGTGCCTTAGGGGACAGCTCTGTGGGACTCCTGTACCCCCCTAGGTGGGCATGGTTATGAAACAGCCCTTGCTCTAAAGATCTTAAAATGAACCCCAAAGATGTAACTGAGGGCAGAATTGGGTCTTGCCAGATTGTTGGTGTGAATTAAACCATCCAGATTCTTACAGCTCAAGACTGAGGCACTCTACTCCAACCAGACACCATTCAGCTTTTGCTTTGTTTTTTTCTTTACAACACAAGTTCCTGTCAGAATTTCCGGGGCTAAATTCTGCTCTGATTTACATGCCATGCAAAACCCACTGGCTTCAGGCGGGGCAGAATTTTGGCCTCCTGGCGTTTGTCAGTTTAAGGCAAACCTGTGCACTGATTTGATTGGATTTTGCAGGTTCTGAGTGCCAGTTATTGTTACTAACCTGAGACTAATGGCAAAGAAAAGGTTGAAAAGTCAGCTTTTTGAAGCTACTAAGAGGGTTGGGGTATTAGAAGTAGTCCAGGAAGAGTTGGATATGTAGGCAGAGCATAGGTGAGCACAGAGTATAATGAACGCAAGTTATCATATGGCTCTGTCATTTATCACACGTACATTATATCTACTCACATATATACTTCATTGTTTAATATGTGGTGGAATTTCTCAAAGATCTTACCAGCAATCTGTGAAAGTTAAATCCATCAGTAGCTCTTTTTTTTCTTGAATTTGCTTGTAGGTCTAGCTCTCTTCTAGCCGTACACAGCCTGGGAAAAGGGTGCCTCTAACTGCCTAAGTACTGAGCAGAGAAGACTTAAACAGTCATCCTCAATACTCATTTGTCCCACGCCGTTAAAAAAAAATCAGTGCTGTAAAGTATCACCTGGCCAAGTTGAGAGTATGGAAATCTTCCATTTATTTCTGATACTTTTTGCAATTGTGTGAACTAGCCCAGGCTGGGTTTTTTGTTTTTGTTTTCTGTTTTGGTAGAAAAAGCTTCACCACACTGTCATTCTTTGTCTATTTTAATCGCTGCCCCATATAGCCGGATTCAGTTGAACAAAAGATTGATTTTCCTCAACCATTTGACTGAGCCCTTTTAAAAGGAATTGCACAATGATATGGATCTGTTCATTATCACAGCTAGTACTTATCCTGGTGTCAAACCTTAGGACTTCTAGCAAGCTAGATAAGTTAAAACATACAACATTAATGCACAGTCTTTCCAAGAATAACAGCTTGGTACAGCTTTATTTAAATGGTAACTTTACAATTTATTGTTTTAAAATAACCAGACACCATTCATATGTTTAGTCATTTTGCTTGCTAACTTATTAGGGCCAAGTTCTGCTGTGAGATGTGCATGAACATGAAAATCTCCCATTTAATTTAGTGAGACCCTGCATACACAAACAATGGTAGTATTTATCATTAGGACGCAGTTCAGCCCGCATTTATATGGATACAACTCTCATGTAACTGAGAGCAGAATTTGATCTAGAAGGTTGCATCTCCTCTGAATCAATAGTGGGTGTCACCATGCGTCTGTGGGTCACAACTGAGAATACCAAATTCAGGACAAACTGCTGAGAAATAGGGCAGACACACCCCAGAACTGGTGGTTATTCTCCCATAAGATATACCAAACCAGCAACAAAAGTAAATTTATGTTTCACCACATTGGCTAACAAGAAGTCAGAAAAGCAGTCTCCTTAGGCATTCCAATCCTTGTATCCCCCGCAAAAACACTAAACTTAATGATGAATGGTTATTTAAAACCAATTTCATCGAACGAAAGGATTCTTCTGATCCCAAAGGACTAGCCACATACCCAGGTCAATATATAACTCAGATCTTACCCAATAATCTTGCTGTTGCAAACCCTATCTAATATCTAAAATGTTATTTATAGAAATAAAGAAAGGTGAGAGTTAAAACTGTTAAAGGAATTAAATACACACAACAATTGCAAAATTCTTGGATCAGGTTTGTAGCAGTGATGTAATAAACTGCTGGCTTGTTAAGTCTCTGGTTGCTTCCAAATCATTGGAAGGTCCTCAGTCCCTTGGTTAGAATGCTCCCATTAGTATAAGGTCATAGTCCAGAGGTTTGAACAGGAAAGAGGCAAAATGGAGATGTTTCCAGCACCTTTTATAGCTTCTGCCAAGTGAGGGGAAACCCATTGTTCTCTCTGTGGAAAATTACAGGGAACAAGACGGTGTTTGGGGTCACATGGGCAAGTCACATGTCCATACATGATTTTGCTTAGTCACAGCAGAAGCCATTACCTATACTCCAGACATAATGTTCATAGGAAAGTCGATTAAGTGTAGATAGGCATCTCCCATGGTCCATTGTGAATTAAGTGTTCCTGGGTGAGCCATTTAAATTGAATAGTCCCTTCAAAATGTGCAGGCTAAATACCTTGAGGGTGCTCCCCAGAAGCAAACACTTTAGAAATACAGGTACAGAACCAATGCTCGTAACTTCAGGTACAATAAGGATACTTGAATACAAATAGCATAATCATATTCAGTAAATCATAACCTTTCCATAGACACCTTACTTGATTTACTTTGTACAAAGATTTGTTGCAATTATATAACAGTGGTAGCAGCAATGATCTATATGGTCATATTTTAATCAGATAATGTCACAATGGGGCTAAATTCTTATCATAGTTACACTGAGGTAAAATCAGAGTAAAGCCATTGCCTTAAGCACCACTGCTCTCTGATGTTATGATTTCCACCAATTTAACTGAGAGCACAATCTGGCCCTCACATTCCAGACATTCTCACTAACACCATATCACTGAGGGCCCAGTTCTGCTTCCTCTAAAGTCAGTGGCAAAACTCTTACTGGCTTCTGAAAGAATAAGATCAGACCCATACAGCAGATTTCTCTTTGACCTTGCAATGAAATCATAAGGATGAATTTGTGACATCACAATAATGATCTGAAGAAGAGCCCTGTGTAAACTTGAAAGCTTGTGTCTCTCACCAACAGAAGTTGGTCCAATAAAAGATATTGCCTCTCCTGCCTTGTCTCACTAATAATCTCGAGAGTAACTCAGTGTGTAGTCACAAATACAGGGTTGTGATTTCACTGAAGATTCAAGCTAAAGAAAAAGGGTTGCAAGGGTGAGGAAAGCTATTATTCCAACAAAGATCATTAGTCACATGGGGAGTTCACAAAATTACTGGCAGAGCAAATAGTTCCTTTAATGTTATCGTTATTCAGGTTAGTCATAAACGTGGGATTATGACTTTGCTAGGGGTGTGAGCTGAAGATAATGCTGAGTTTGAATGAGCAAGCTCATACTCAGACACAAATGTCTGCGTTTCTAACAAGAAAATGCAGACAGTTACTGATAGGGCAAAAAAAAAAATTAACGTAACTCTCCTCTTTATCCAATGCAAAACTCACTCATTTAGGGTTAGGTCAATTCCATTATGAAAAACAGAATTTATAACACTAATTAGGGCTGCAGGGTTTGGGGTGGTTTTTTTTAAACCCTACAGCAAATAAGAAATGTTTCTGTGAGCTTTCTGAGGCTCAAGTGAAGAGCTAGCGGTTTCAAAGGCAATATCCAACTAAATTAGACATTGGACAGTGATTTAATCTAATTTAAAATAGCTCCTTGGCACACAACAAAGCTTTTGAGCCATGTTACAACCAGACCAGGTTGAATAATATTCATTAAATAATTTGTTTGACAAATATCATGATATTGTCCCAATACATTATTTAAGAAATATTTATCATCATCATGCACCCAGCTGTATTCAGAGTTGATTGAGATCCCAGCCACTTCAGGTGTTAGTCGCTTAGGTCCAGATCCTCCAAGCTATTCAGGTGGCTAACGCTCATTGAAAAAGGTTAGGAGCGAGGCACCTAAATACCTTAGAGGATCTTGGCCTTCAGGCCCAATCCCCCAAACACTTGCTACTGGGCATAGCCCTCTTTGAAGTCAATGGGATTACATATGTTAGAAAGTACTATGCCTGGTGCCATGTGTATAGAAGATCAGTCCCTTCCAGTCTGTTTTTGTACCCATTGAAGTTCAGGGAGGGTTAACATTGGTTTCAGTGGGTGCAAGACCAGGCTCTAAAAGACTAACTTCTAACATGGGGTATAAGTTACACTGCAACAAAACACTCAGTGCTAGGACCTCACTGGGGAGTTTTGGTGCAGCCACCAGCTGGGGGCAGCTCAGTGACAGCATAACGGCTACAGGGGTTGTGTTGCCACAGGGGCGGGAAAGCCAATTGAGTTGTTGTGGAGTTGCTGGTCCTCCCAGGGATGTTTCTGGCTCCTGTGGGTATCACAAGATCTGCGCAGAGCTTGGGACCACTGCATGTTTTGGAGAAGGCTCGCTGGTACTTGCTCACACGCTCAGGGTCTAACTAATCACCATATGTGGGGTTGGGAAGGAACTTTTCCCCAGGCCAGACTGGCAGTGACCTTTAGGGTTTTTTTGCCCTCCTCTGTAGTGTGTGGTGTGGGTCACTTGCTGCTATCATATGGATATACCTAACATAATCAATTTGCTGCCATTGTAGGGGCATTGGTGCACCTCAGTCCTTCCTATTCTCTGCCTGTGGCATGTAAGAGTTTAGTCGCCTGTGAGCTGTAATACTTTGGTTTCATTTTTTTCCTATGGAAAGAAGGAAGCCCCTGCCATTTCCAGGTGGAAGCAGAACACCTTCCCAAGGGAGGATTGCAAGGACACTGAATTTAAACTCACACATTTTCCAAGTCCCCACACAAGTAGAGTACAGCCTGTCATCTTATTTAGGCAACATTGAATCTTCTTCAACCTGTATGTTTATCCCAGCTGCATATTCAGAATGTATACATGGAAAAGTCAACATGTGTAAGCAGTAAAATACAGGACTAAATCAACCTTGAACAAGAAATGCGCACTGACTTTTGCAGAATACAGTGTGCGTCTTAGAGCCCAGGGACATTAGAATATTGTCAGTAGCACAAAGAAGATATTTCTTTTCTTGACTTTCACACAGTAGGAGACAAATGGACTTCGACATCTCATTTCAACCTAAAACAGAACAAAGACAACAAAGGTGCTCCATATGTCGGTGCAGGTTATTCATGCAACAACTGTTTAGTCTACTTAGGACAATAATACCTCTGCTAAGAACCCAAAGTCTACTTCATATAATGAAAGACATTTTTTCCCCCCTCAAGGCTGCCATTTCTAGAGACTGATTTATTCCTGCTTGGATTAAACAGATAGTAAGGATAACATGCTACTCTGCATGAAGCCAGACAATTAAAGCAAAGTGGATCATAGCTGATATGAGACAAAGCTTGGTGGCTACAAAAAGAGGTCCTATGGAAGATTATTCAGATTCTTGGTAATTGTGCAATACTTTCATTTTTATAAACCCTACGAAAGGCCTGATCTGACAAGGTGCTGAGATCCTCCTGCAAAACAATAGGTACCTTCAACTCCACTGGAGGCAGATGTCTGATAAACTTGTTGATGAGACCCATGGAAGTTAAAGGTGCTCGTTACCTCAGAGGATTGGCTCCATAATGAACTCTACAGGAAGAAGGTAGAGTGTGTTTATTCTGCACTGTGCAGCTTTACCTCATAACATTAAAGTATTTGGATAAGGAAGCACTGGTTTTTGCAATTTGCCTTTTTGATTCTCCCCGTTTCCTGAGTCTATCCTTAGTGAGCCATGCATGTTTTTATCACATTGACCAAAACTGGCTTCGTACCTTGGATACCGATCAGACTTTTCTCTCTTGTTTGAAAATGACATTGCAACAATTTTTTTAAAATCAGAAAACCAACTAATCAAAATAAATATATAAACAGGCATGTAAAACTGTGGTCCATAGGGATAATTATTATTAATCATTGCCCTTATAGTAAGTAGTTGTATGGTACTGGCTAGGGATTATGTGATACCACCGCCCTCAACTGCTGGAAAGTTAGACAAGAGAAGAAATGGGACCCTCTAAGGATGGCCCACAACAGAAGATGGGGGCATGGATGTGAGCTAACTGCCTGAAGCCCACTCCTTATAAGACTGAAGCGATGGTGGTACTGTTGGTTAGCAGAAGCAACCAGAAGATGTGGCACAGTTATATGTGCCCTTTTGCTGAGGGGGTGTTTCCTTCAATTTCTACTACGGATCTACCATCTAGACCAAGGATTCTCAACCTTTTTCTTTCTGAGGTCCCTCAACATGCTATAAAAAATCCACAGCCTTACATATGCATGGTTTTCTGAATATAAAAGCTGGAGTTAGGGGGTAGAAAGCAGGGCAATTGCCTGGGGCACCACATGACAGCGGCCCCTGCAAAGCTAAGTTGCTCAAGCTTTGGCTTCAGCCCCTGGTGGCAGGGCTCAGGGCCCCAGACTTCATCCCCATGTGGCGGGGCTTTGGCTTTCTGCCCTGGGCTCAAGTGAGTCTAACACTGGCCCTGCTTGAAGGACCCCCTGAACCCTACTCGCGACCCCCTAGGCTGCTTGAAAAAAAAACGATTGGAACAGTATTAAGGAGACAAAGAGGAAGATAACATAATTTAAGAGATGGGTGTAGCTACCGGGTTACATCTCTCCACCACCTTCACTTCACTTTTTATTTCTTCTCCCTGGCTGCAGGGCTTTACATTTACCGGCACACAAATGTACATTGCAGCCTCCTCCGTTTTTCTCTTTCCAGATCATTTTGTAGCTTCGTTCTGTCCTCTGGAGTATTTGCGTCATCCTCCAATGTGATTAAAGTTGAATATAAACCAAAGAAATGTCCAACAAAGACAGACATAAAGCAGCTACGCAAAGTCCAGTCAAGGGTTTCTTGTTTGTAAGTTTAGTCATCATATTGCCTCCTGGAACATTTAAATAAATCTTAGACTGGACTACAAGTATCAAGAAGCTTCAGTGCTTGAATACTGATATATTCTTTGCTATTGTGACAGTAGCAGTCCCATGAGTCTCCTGGAAGTTTTCCAATGCTCCACCAGTGGTCTGCAGACCACAGTTTGAGAATCACTGCATTAAAACTTATCATTCAAGGCCCTATTAGACCCAGAAAGTTGGGCATCTTAGCTTGGTAGGAAGCCAACCTAGTTTGAAGCATAAAAGGCCTACCAAGGACACCCAAGTAAAACCAGATGCTGTGCATTGGAAAGAGGAAGAATGAACTGGGAGATGAGGAGAGAGTGGGTGGGATGGGAAAGGAGGGCTTTAGAGATGGGAAGAGGAAATTGGCAAGGGGATTGAGATGGGAGAAGTGGAAAAAAAGGAGACAAAGACCAAAGGAAAAGAAGATAAGTCCAAAAAGCGAGGAGAGAAAAATGTATTCCAGACATATTGAGCCAAATTCCTCCCTGGTGTAATGCTAATGACTTACAGCAAAGACTAATTTGGCTCTTGGCTCCCTGTCAGACCTAGACAAGAATCATGGTCCTCAGAAAAGCCAATTCATACACTGGAAAGTGAGAGGAGCATGAAATATCTGACCTAAGATATTAAAAACAACTAGAGGTGTCACCCTAACTTTGGAAGCGTAGCCTCTGTTTTTCATCATTAGTGGGACATCAGACATCAACAAATTTCTGAGATGATCTGACAAGTATACCATCTAACATTCCACAAAAGAACTAACTACCATATTCCTACACGGTGATTATGGCAGATATTTTTGTTTGTAAATAAAAACAAGTAAGGTATTCTAACAACATATGCAAATTTAAATGAACAGAAATATCTTTGACAGCTTTCCCTTTGACAGGTAACCTGTCTGCACCAACTCAGTACCCTCACCTTTGCCTTTACAATAGCTGTAACCAGATAAATCATTTAACTCTGCCACCAAGACTGTTACCTTTCGCTGATTCCATTACTTTGTATCTTGTTATTCAATGACTTGACTCAGTCACTAGAATTGACTTCATCAGGCTTCAATAATCTTCTGAGGAACAACAATTTACTTATATCAGCTCCTGATTTTTTTCTGTCAGTCCAAATTTTCTTTGCCAGCATTGCAATATTGCTCTTCACACTAGAAAAAAAGTGGTGCATTTCTACAGTGACTTTTCTAGTACAAAATTACTGTAAGGTATTAACCTACTGTACAGTACCAATTTGTAATTTTATTTACAATGCTCTGGAATTTGTTTACCTATATAGCAATATAACTCTTTTCTTTTTGTCTTCTGTTGGAGTTCTGCCTGTGCACAGCATCACAATTGGGCCTATGATTGATTAATTTTCAGCAAAAATAAGAGTTAAAACACAGTAGGCTCATTAAACTGGACATTTGCCATCCACAAATTTTGATTTTTTTTCAGTAAAAATTTCCACTGATCTTTTAATGGACAGAAACAGGGAAATAATGTAGCCAAAATTTTAACAAATATTTCTTCCCCACTTTTTGACCCGCTCTACTTATTGCTTCCACATAGCTAAAGTTGGAGGCTGCAAGCTTGTTCAGGATCGGGGCAGTCACCCAAAGACTGTGAAACAAACAGAGGTTTCTACTAAGTATCAGAGGCAGATCCAACCAATAACTAGTATGGCGCATGATGTGTTTCTTACCAAATCCCCTTTCTGCAGCAGTTTCCTGATGCCAGCTATTTAAGGAAGATTTCTGCTTACCGGACCACAGTTTAGCCTTCACAAGTTTACATTGCTTTGTAACAATACAAATATTATAAAATGACTCTCCATATCTATTATTCATGCTCTGTTCAACTCGTTTTCCATTAGGGAGCATTTATAAAACTATTGCAAGGTTTTTCCATAATGTATTTCCAATAGTCGTTATTTGTAAAAGGATATTATATTGTAGGAGAGAAATTCACCCATGGCACAGAGGACAAGTGCAAAGCCCTTTACACCATGTATGAGCTGAGGAGGGGGGCTAAGCAAAGATTCAGATTGTGAAGCAGCGACACAGGTGCCTGTGCGTCCCCTAAGTCACATGGAAATGGTCTCTGCAGAAGACCACCGTAGGGGTGGGCCAAACATCTGTGACTATGAAGATCCATTGGCCCCAGCATCTTGTGGAACTGGAGCTCAATCATGCAAGGTAGTGAGCACTCTGGCCCAGATCCAGAAAAGCACTTGCATAACTTTAAGCATATGTATCTGTGGGGCTACTCACATGCCTAAAGTTGAGCATTTGCTTAAGCGTTTTGCTGTATGGAGGCAAGAATGCTCAACTCCTTGAAGGATCAAGTGCATGTTGCAAAGAATCTGAGACCATTTTCCAACTCATGCGTATCCCCACACACTGCCCTGAGTTGGGGGTAGCTTTGGCCTTCCTTTTTGTCCATACTCCGCCTGAATAGAAGCAGAGTACTCGGGCTTTATGTCAGAGAAGTGAACGTCACACTAAGTCAGTGGATCCCAACCTCTTCAAAACCAGCAACCCCCTCTCTTCTAACCAGAATGTAGCTGAGAACCTCCTCCCATTTAGCAGTATGTCTCCCTTACACATGTTCATGTCACTGGTCAAAATATGTCAAGTATTGTAAGTCCAGAAAGAACTCCATATGGCACTGGAATACAATAGATCTCTACCACATTGTATTCACCTTATTTTTTGTATTCCCTATACTTACAGTGAAAAATCACTCAAATACCACAGCAAATTTAGTTGACTAGTTCTGGCAAGTGCCATGCCATCTCCTTTAATGGGAATATGAATACAAGCTTCCTGCAACCATCTCATTTGGGGCAGGAATAGTTGGGAATAGCCATCCCCCACCCCCCCAACGGAACAGGCAGGGAGCACTTAGCCCATAAATCTCAAACAGTGCTTCCTGCACATAGACACCTGTGCTGTCAACACCATATCACTAGCTGCTTGTCCCAAACCCATTTCAGGCCCTATGAAGGCTAGTTTCAGTGTGTATATGTGTGGGTTAGGGAACAAGCCACATAAAATATTAACCACAAGAAGTATATGAAACAAGCAAGAAACAGAAGTGATACTAAATGGTGAAGTTTTTGACCTTCTGGAGATGGCTGAATCAACTCGATACAAATACAGATGTCCTCAAAAACATCTTCCAGATTAGATTACCTTTGCTCTTCCAGGGAGTCTCTTCACCTCTTAGAACCCATCAGCCTCTTCCTCTGGAACTTCCAGTTGCTTCTCTTTTTGTTATGTTGCTTACAGTGTTCACTAAGATATAGGCCTTTATGTCTATCTCATCTCCACCCCCTCACTAACAATTTTTTCTGTACAAAAAGGTTTTTAATAGAAAAAATAGTCTTTTCTCAAACAATATTTTTGTGGAAAATTTGATGTTATTGGAATTTTGGTTTTTCACAAAAACATTCATATTACATTTTTATCAAACTTTTCCTTAAGTTTTAATGCAAACATTATTAACCAAAACTTCTTGTTTCTCAGAAAGTGGGTGGTCAGTAAATAAAACAACCATTTCAATAACATTTTAATGAAAATTTCACAAAAAATTATCACAAAAGTTGCAAAATAATTTTGAATTGGTTTGTTTCAAACCCTTTGAAATGGAAACAATGTTGACTTTTTTTGCAAAATTAGTTTTTTAAATTTTGAACCAGCTCTAGTAATTTTCTTGCTGTGAGCCTCAAGTGATGTCATCTCTACAAATAAACCCGACAAGCATTACAGAGACTGTAAAAACTGAATGATCCTTGTTTGCTTTAGTTTTCAGAAAAGAACTTTGAAATACTAGCTACGCTTTCAATCTGCTCATTGTCTATAAACTTTAGTTTCCAGGACATCCTTAATATAAACCACGGGGGCGGGGGAGGGGGGAACCCTTGGAAGCTGCTAAAACTGGGACATTTGGAAAAGAGAAACAAGACTGGAATTGAAACAGTCATGAGAGCGGCGAAGACTGTTTCCAATTAGAAAGGGACAGTTGTGAATATCAACATTTAACAATCTAATTAAAATGGACCTGAGTCAAGCTCAGGAGTAGAGCATTTTGTGCAAAAAAGAACACAGTCAAGTTCTGTGGAGTTCATAACAAAGGTATGGCTTTAAAAAAAATGTTTCTAATGTTTTCCATTCCAGCCCAGTGAGAAAGCTAAGTAAAACAGCCATCATGTGGAGGCCTTGAGGGCCTCTTTACCTATTCACCCATGCCTTGAAAGATTTTTAGCGTCCCCAAAGGACCCGACTTATTCAAAAAGGAAGACTCTTCCTACCTCTAAACTCAATGAACCGTATCCTTCTTTTAACCCCTCACACTTGAAAAATACCTCATGTCTCTCAACAACAAAACTAGGTTTGTTTAATATCCAGGATTTGCAGCTTTTTTTTTAACCAAGTTATTGGTGATCAGAATTTACACATAATAGTCCAATTCTTTCCTCACTTACACCAGTGTGAATTGGGTAACTGTTATCACACTTCAGAGAAACCCAATGGATCTTGAAAGATTAAGCTTTTCAGTATATCATTAATTAATCCATAGATTGAATAGGTTAATGGGACTAAATTCTGTATTACTGTAAACTGCAGTAATTTAGCAAATTCTGCATTCTGTATTGACAGCTGCACATTCAGTTATAAACATAATGCCTATAATACCAATGTTTGGCTTTAATAAGAGAAGTTCTAGCTTTAAATCCCTTCTCTAAATATGGGCTACTTTCAAGTAGCCACATTTACTGCTGGAATAGGCAGGGACAACCTCACTGAAATAAAGAGAGTTGAGCCTTTTTGTAGCAGTGCTAAATTTTGACCAAGAGACAACAAAAAACACATAACACAATACATTTTTTTTCAGGTAAGTTGCATTAGTACTTATTTGGAAAGCGGCAGATTCACAACCTCAGAGAGTGAGGTGCTGTGTTTGCCCACAAAATGCAGACTGACAGAGTAAACTTCCCTACCCCACCACTGTGGCTGAGTGTATGACTGGAAGGGTCAGTCTGGAGGTGAGAAAGTAGTTCAGTCCTCTTGCCTTCGTGTTGGCCTCTCTACTGAAGCTGCCAGTAAAAGGTTGTTTTTCCAATGTTGACACTCTCCTTTTGGAATTTGATTGAGGACGCATTAGATTCTGAACAGGTTAACCTTAGGTTGCTACCAATCTAGAACAGACTTGTATCACAGTGGAAGTTTCCATGCCCCCTCATATCCCCCGAGTCATTCAGTCCGCTGGATGAGATATCATTGACAGCAACAGAAAACAAGATCTTTAACAGACAAAATTTAGTTTTGAGAATGCGAAAATTTAGTTTTCAGATTTAATGATGTGGGAAGTTTCCTACAGATATCTTGAGTTTATGACTTACATAAAATCTGTGATCTTCCAAGCAGCACTCTCTCTAAATTGTCATTGTGAAGTTATAGTATAACTCAGGCAAGAGACATAATTGCCACACTGCGTGCAAACACACTTATTTATTTCATATGAAACCTTTTAGCATTGAAAATCACTTTTCTGAACACCTACCAAATAGAACTGAATTAACCTCTGAATAAATGTTCTAAGGAAGTGGTTCTCAGCCTTTTCCATACCAAGGCCCCATTTCATACTGTCATCCCCCACCCCATCACCATCTAGCCAGACCACTTTCCCATTTAGCAATATGGAACAACAGGGTCAACATGATCCCCTGACATCTGTTCACAACCTCTCTGAAAGTTGGTAACTCCAGGAGGGGAACCCTCATTTTAAGGTAATCAAGGAACAATTGATGGAAACTACAGAGAGGCCATGAGCTAAAAGGCTAAACTTCTTCCCTTCAACGAGTTCTTTTTTTCAAAATTCCTTGAACCATCACAGGCAAAACATTATTCTTACCTTTTTCTAGCTCTGGATTATTGTGACCAAGAATTCAAAAATAAATCCTATGTTATAACAGTGGTGTCTTCCCTTGAGTTATTTTTCTTTACAAAGGGTTTCATTTTCAGAGACTCCTTCCTATGCTTGCACAAAATTTGAACGTGCATTTGAGTGAGTGAACTAGGCAACTGCAGAACTAACAATCCAATTTGTACATGCCAACGTCTGACTTTGCAAGTTGATGTACAAGTACATTATGCACAAACAGGAAAGTTTGTCCCGAAATGTCTGTTATTAAACCACGTTGTTGATACCAAATAGCCAAAAGTGAACATTTCACTTTATTCAGTATCACTTTCTTAATGTGAAAAAGGACTTACTCTTGTTCCTATTAAAGGCAATAGGAATTCTTTCACTGACTTCAGTGGGAAAAGAACTGGGCCCAAGGACTTCAGAAATAACCTCCACACACACGCTTCTGAGCTTTGTGTGATCTTTGAACATGATTTCTATGCAGACATAACAGCATTATAATAGTAATTCATTCAGATCCCTATTCTCCCAGGTGTAGAATGGCCTCCCCTACCACTGTACAGGGAGGGCTAGCAACCTCTCACAGAATAGAGCCCTTAATGAGGGTTTATGTTTTATGTTCCATTCATAACCACAGAGTTAATTATAGTCTGGGTTTAAACGTTATCATTAGATGCAACACGTAAGATGTGTGAAAGGGAATTAGGCATAGATCATGTTAACTTGTTTCTCTTTTAATTGGTTAAATAAGAGAGCAAAATGAAAAAAGAAATGACATGGCACAATATGTGGGGTTTGCATGATAATTCAATCATGTTTTTGTTTAGGTCAGAACATTCACAAACAAAATTCTTGTGGCTTATTAGTCAGAGCAAAGGACTGGATGCAAGGTGCTTCCGGAGAGACAGCCTCAGCTGAACTTCAGAATCATTGTGTGATTTTGAGCAAGCAACTCGACCGCTTTGTGCCTCGGTCAGCTTACTTGGGCAATTAACAAAATGTGTAAAAACAAGCAGCTCCCTGAAAACCAGTTCCTGTATTTGATCAAGTAGTTAGAGCACTGGACTGGGTCTCTGGAGACCAGGCTTTAATTCTTGGCTCTCAGCCATAGACATCCTGGGTGACCTTAGACGAATCATTTATTCCACCTAGTGCCTCAGTTTTCCATGTGCGAATGGGACTAATATTTCCCTACCTCACCAGGGAGTTTTGAGAATAAAATCCAGTAACAATTGTAGGTGCTCAGGTAGTTTGTCAATGAGAGTCAGAGTTATATAAGTATCTAGATAAAAAGAACGGACCTCTTGAGTAAATACACTGCAATAAATAAAGCAGCCCTGCAAATATAAAGTGTTTGCTCCAAAGCTTTTCATATTTAACGCTGTCCATATTAAAAATAATATAGACACATGTTCTTCAAAACCAAAAGCATTCTGGGCTATAAAGATAGATAGATAGATTATGGACCATAAGGGAAAGATGTTCATGTTTCTGTTCGGTGGTGTCTTTCTCCTCATTTGCACACTCCTTTAAAAAGCACTGCACTTATTCAGATTAGTGATATTACTTCCTTTTGTTATAACACAACATCAATAACACAGTTCGTCTACCTTTTAGACTTTTTTTTTCTTATTTTATTTTACTCTGTTGCAGTATATATAATTCTGTTCTAAACAGCTCTCCCCACTCCACCACCAACCGCCAATGCATATGTGTAGGGTGAAGTCCGGACCTCACTGAAGTAAAGATTTTCATTACTTATATTATTTTGCAAATATATTATGATTAATAATTTGTGTTGTGGTACTGCCCTGATGGGAACCCCATTGTGTTATTCTAGAACAACCCTCTGACACTCTATTTGTTCCTCTTTCACTGTAACTATGTCTTACTAATGCATGTTTAAATTCTGTTGCTTATAAAAATGAAAGCCTGAGACAAAAGTTTTTACTTTTTAGAGGATGATAAGTACACACATCATAAGAAAATATGGATTGCTAGATGGGTCAGAGGTCCGCGCATTAGGATATGGAAACTTTCAAAATTGCAAATTTGTATCCAGTTTGGCAGTCACCAAAATTGTGGCTGAGAGCCTCAAAACAGTCTAGGGATTTAGACACACATCTTAAAAGTAAAGCATGTGCTTCAGTACTTTGCTGAATCAGGGCCATAGTGAGTTGCAAATTTCAGAAAGAATCTACCTGATGCAATACAGAGATAAGCCCAAGAATAAGGTTTGGGGAAGAGCATGATCTACTGAACAGATTATAGAGTAGCAGCCATGTTAGTCTGTATCCGCAAAAAGAAAAGGAGTACTTGTGGCTCTAAGGTGCCACAAGTACTCCTTTTCTTTTAACAGATTATATTACCTTTCAGTGTTTAGTTGGAGCCAAATAAATCGGAACATCATGATAATATAGAGCCAAATCTCTATAGAGAAAATTTTGATGCTACATCTGCATAACCAGCTTCACTGAAAAGCTTCTTTAAAAAAAAAAAAATAAAAAAAGGTAGAAAGTTATAAAAAGGAAACTTCCTTTCAGAAATCTCAGAAGCGAACATAAAATCATGCTCTCAATAATAACAGAACAAACCTACTTAGGCTGAATGAGTACTCCAGTTCAGTTCCATTCAGTTCTCTCTGAAGTTGATAAACTTTCTGGCCTCACAGAAACACAGGAAGATTGAACAAACACAGCCTGTGTTGCAGAACCCCAGTAAGCACCAACCCAGCTCGACACAAACCCTCTAGTGTTGGAATTATGCCTGGGCTTTTTCCCAGTTACACAAAAAGGTGCCCTCATGCTTATGACAGGACATCAATGTTAAAGGAAAGAGCCCTAAGGGTTCAAAAAGTGGTCCCACCCCAGTACCGTATCTCTAATGATGAAAGACCCAGCTAAATGAAAAGGACCCTCCCTAGTTGTGGCAGCATAATTCCAGCCTTGCTGGCAATTACAGTAGAAACCAAACCTTCTTTCAGTTTCAAACTTCAGCCTTTGAAAAACAACATTAAAGGCTCATGTTGAGGATTATTTTTCGTCACAGAAAACTAAATGTAAGTGTCTGTCTCAAGCGGCAAAAGTTCCATTCACAGTTTTCTGCTGTATGTAACTACTGCAAGGAGACTGATTGAACTGTCATCATCTCAAACTAATGTATAAAGGAAAGATGTGACACATGGTGGGTGGCCTGCAAAAGCTTTCTTCAAAATTAATTCAATTCATAAATAAAAACCTATGCACACATAAAAGTAGTATTAAAGTGGATCACATAATTCCCTATCAGCATCTGCCTGGTGTGACTCCAATTGAAAACATTACACAAGCTCTTGACAACATTTTCCATCCAGATATTTGTACAGTCTCTAATAACTTTTAAGAACCCTGATCCTAATTTCACTCCCACTGAAGTCAATGGAAATTTGCAATTGGTTTCAATAGGAACAGGGAAAGATACTGTGGTATTAAGATTTTTAAACTAATTAATCTAATCTGTAATAGTTATATTTAAGGGAGATAATGTATCTAGCATAATATTGTCCAAAAGGGACTAGGTACTATAAAAAACATTAAAAGAGATAGTATCAGCCCCAAAGAACTTAAATGGTAAAATATTTGAGTAAGAAGGAAATTGACCAGATAGTAAATGAGGAATAAACTTTGTGAGAGAAGTAATTATTCCAGAATAAAGACATTTTTATTTTGGAAGAGCGTATCCATGAAGGAATAACTATTTCAGACTAAGCTTATTCCATAATAGCTATGCTGGTCAATATCCCTGTGTAGACAAGGCCTACACTATCCAGGATCCACTGAAGTAAAAAAAAAAAAAAAGGCCCCCATTGACTGCAATGGACTTTGGATCAGGCCCTTATATGACATGCATTACCAGAACAGGGAATATTACATAGGGACAAATCCTGAAGGCGCCATTCAGATAAAACTCCCATTGCTGAAGTCAATGGGATACCTGCCCATTGAGTCCTGTGTCCCATGCCAAGGGACAGTGCTGGAGAACACTCTCCGGTGTTTGAAATGATCACATAAGGATGTGACTACTATGCTGCAACTTTTTAAAGGTCAGTTCCAGACAAATAATCATCACAGACATTCAGAAAATCATTCTACCACGATATAATAGCTGGATACTAAAAGTCATCTTGAAGCCTTCGCTGTCCTAGCTGTGCTCCCAATTTACCATAAAATAGGGCATACTAAAAGAGCAATCAAAATGGAATGGGTAGATGGGAATTGTGGGAGAATTCTACTTTACCATCTGAGCTAAGCAATGCTAAGGTATAGCTTTTCCAGTTCTTCCACTACTCCAGGTGTGGCCTCACTAGCACTTTATAGCTCTATATGAAATGCTTTTAGATTATCTCCGGATGGAAACAGACTTCAAAAGTACTAAACTTTCCTGGGCCTATACACACATAACTCCCGTTGACATTAATAGGACATTAATAGACCACACAAACATAGAAAATACGTTCCTTTTTATAAAGATATGAACTGTACCGCTGGATTGTGCTGTTTGTACTCATCTCTTGGAGAGATCAAAATTAGGTTTTCTAACATGAGTGCTCCAGCTTCCCCCATCAACCCAAAGTCTTGCAAGTATCTTTCACATTCTCTTCCCCAACACTCCCCCATATCAGTTTGCTTTCCCTAGCCCCCACTCCAGCACCTGTCCTCCAACAAGTCCTGCCCCGATATATTCTACACACCTCAATCTTTTTACCCCAGCCTCCAACTCCTGCACTCGCAGTTCCCCCACTCAAATACCTGCCCTCCCTAAGTTGTGTCTCCTCCCACCTCGGGTTATTTCTACTCCCACAAACAGCCCTTGCCTAAGTGCCCTGCTGGTGCCTGTTCCTCACACCCAGTTCCCCTCCCCAGGATCTCCCCAGAACCTGGCTAATACACACCCCTCTCTGTGACTTTTCCTGCCCACACAAACCTGCCTCTAACTCACACCTTTCGAATCCCTTCAATTTCTCTCTTGTAACTGTCCCCATTCAGTTCCCTTCCCCCTCTTTAGTTCGCCTAGTACCTTCAACCCTCCCCCCAATCCTCTTTGTCACTCCTCCTCAAAGTCCACCCCAGGACCTCGCTTCTCTCCCGCATTTCCCTTCTTCTACCTCGCGGGGCCCCCATCACGTTTGTTCCCCTCGCGTTCTCTCCCCAAAATCCCCTCATGACCTGGAGCCAGTCCCTCCAGATTCCCAAGTCCCCCCATCACCTGCCCCATCCGCAAGCACCCCACCCTGAGTTCTCCACAGTACCGCTCCTCAAGAAAAAAGAAAAGGAGTACTTGTGGCACCTTAGAGACTAACAAATTTATTAGAGCATAAGCTTTCGTGAGCTGCAGCTCACTTCATCGGATGCTGTAGCTCACGAAAGCTTATGCTCAAATACATTTGTTAGTCTCTAAGGTGCCACAAGTCCTCCTTTTCTTTTTGCGAATACAGACTGACACGGCTGCTACTCTGAAACTCCTCAAGAAGCCCCCCTTGGACCTGCCCCCCCCATGTCTAGTGAACACAGAGCAGTTTTCCAGAAAACACAAGCACTGTCCTCTGGCCCCCATTCCGCTGCTCCCTCCCTTCCTTCTCCAGGCAGCTGGAAACTGGTGTCTAAGGTGCCACAAGTCCTCCTTTTCTTTTTGCGAATACAGACTGACACGGTTGCTACTCTGAAACTCCTCAAGAAGCCCCCCTTGGACCTGCCCCCCCCCATGTCTAGTGAACACAGAGCAGTTTTCCAGAAAACACAAGCACTGTCCTCTGGCCCCCATTCCGCTGCTCCCTCCCTTCCTTCTCCAGGCAGCTGGAAACTGGTGTCTCTAAGGTGCCACAAGTCCTCCTTTTCTTTTTGGAAACTGGTGAGTGTGTGTGTATGTGTGTGTGTGTGAGGGAGGGGGCAACCAAGATACGGTTGCCCCCTCTCCCCCTGCTAAAAGCTGGGGCCACAGGGTCTTTCCCCACCCACGATCGCACCCGCTGCCAGCCCTGACCAAGGAAGCTCTGGTTTCAGAGTAGCAGCCGTGTTAGACTGTATTCGCAAAAAGAAAAGGAGGACTTGTGGCACCTTAGAGACTAACAAATGTATTAGAGCATAAGCTTTCGTGAGCTACAGCTCACTCTGGGGCAGACCTTGCGCGCCGCGAAGCCGTGCGCATTCACTCGAGTCAATGCGGTAGCGAGGATTCCTCCCAAGCCCTTCGCAGGGGAGTCTCCGGCACCTCGCGGAGGCAGTCGACAGCCCGCAGCCAGCCAGTCTGGGCTGCTCCCGATGAGCCGCCGGCAAAATCAGAGCGCGGGGGCCATCCTTGCCGGGGATCTCTGCCCTGCGGGCTTCCCTCCGGAGCCCCCTTTCCGGGGGGGGGAGAGGGCGGCTGGCGTGAACTCCCCCCCCAGCCCCACGTCGCGGCTGGCTTTGGGAGCATGGGGTTCGAGCTGGACCGCTTCAGCGGGGAGGTGGATCCCGACTTCAAGTGCAACCTGTGCAACAAAGTCCTGGAGGACCCGCTGACCACCCCGTGCGGCCATGTGTTCTGCGCGGGCTGCGTGCTGCCCTGGGTGGTGCAGCAGGGGAGCTGCCCGGCGCAGTGCCAGCCCATCGCCACCAAGGAGCTCAACCACGTCCTGCCGCTCAAGAGCCTCATCCTCAAGCTGGACATCAAGTGCGAGCACCGCGCCCGGGGCTGCGGGCAGGTGGTGAAGCTGCAGCAGCTGGGCGCCCACGCCGAGCGCTGCGACTACGCGCCGGCCCGCTGCCGCCACCCGGGCTGCGGCGCGGTGCTGAACCGGCGCGACGTGGACGCCCACATGCGGGAGAGCTGCGAGGCCAGGCCGGCGGGCGTCTGCGAGCGGGGCTGCGGCTTGGGGCTGACCCACCGGGAGCAACGCGCCGGCGGCCACGGCTGCCTGGAAGCCCTCCAGGGCCGCAACCGCTGCCTGCAGGCGAAGGTCGGCGGGCTGGAGAAGGAGCTGAAGAAGGAGGCGCTGCGGGCCGGCAAGCGGGAGAAGTCGCTGCTGGCCCAGCTCTCGGCCGTGCAGCTGGAGCTGCAGATGACGGCGCTGCGCTACCAGAAGAAGTTCACCGCCTACAGCGCCCGCCTCGACTCGCTCAGCCGCAGCCTGGCCGCGCCGCCCTGCCAGGTAAAGCGGCGGCGGCGGCTCGGCCGGGGAGGCAGCGCCCCCGGGGGCTCCGCTCTCTCTGCCCCGTGGCCCCCTTCCCCTCCTCCGTATTCCCTTCCGCTTCCGCCCCTCTACCCCCCCTCGGGGGGCTGATTTGGACTGGGGAGCCCCCCCCCCCCACAGGGGAGGTGTTAGCTGGGCAGCTTGTTTTAGCCTGCACCCTGGGGTGGAGCCACAGCTTTGGGGCAGATACACTAGTGGGGTGGGGGAAAGCATCCAAGTGCCAGATTTTGGGGCTCCCGGGTGGGGGGGGAGTGTGGCACCCTGTTGAAAGCACTTTTCTTCCCTTTCCCCCTTGAGGCAGGTCTGGTAAGTAATCAGGTTTTCTTTTTTTCTTTGAGACCTATTTCCTCCCTCCCCCCCCCCCCATTCCTCACCCACAGCCTTGCCTTTCAGCTGCAGCCCCAGCCAGCTGGCAGGTCTGGGTGAAGGGCAAATATTTACAGCTTAGCTGCTCCCCACCAACTGAAGAAACAGGCCTTAGAGAAGAAAGAGGGAGTTATCAAAATCCAGGGGAAAAATATATATATAATCTCCCATGTTTATCTCTCAAAAAGAAAAGGAGGACTTGTGGCACCTTAGAGACGAACAAATTTATTGGAGCATAAGCTTTCGTGAGAATGCATCCGATGAAGTGAGCTGTAGCTCACGCAAGCTTATGCTCCAATAAATTTGTCAGTCTCTAAGGTGCCACAAGTCCTCCTTTTCTTTTTGCGAATACAGACTAACACGGCTGCTACTCTGAAACGTGTTTATCGCTGCGATTTTAAAAAAATGCTTCAAGTTCTTGTCATGGATTATGTTAAAGTGACACTTATTTCTGGGCCGTTCCCCACACCACATAGTTTGCGTGCAGTTTCTTTTTAAGTTCGTTTATTGTTTCCTACCATCTCTGTGTTTTATTATGTCAGGGTTTTGGGAGGTAATGCTTTTCACTGAAAAGTGGGGAATGACAGAGTTACGTGTGCTATTTGATGTGTTTTGGGGAACTGACGTGTAGGGTGCTAGAAAGAGTCAGGAATGTTATGCTTGTCATTAAGTAATTGCTTTGATGAGTGAGCGTAACCAAAAAAAAAAAAAAGTCATTTGAAATATGATGTTGAGCTCTGCTCTTTCACTGCCACAGTTTTTCTGTGTATTTCTAATGGGACCCACCCAGTAGTATCTAAAGATACTATAGGGATGATCATGTATCCAGGTCACAATCCCTTTTCTCATTCCACTTCCCGAAGAACCCTGTAAACACCACAAATGGGATTTTCTGGACTCGCAATGATAGCGAATCACCAGAAGTCCACTTGCGAGGCATAACACTAAACAGAGTCATTTGCAAAAGACTTTTGGTGACCCGGCACTTTCCAGATCCAGCATTCCATAACCTTTAAATTATTCAGAATGGTTTTTCCATAATATGGCTTTCCACAGGATGATGTCATTGGGATTAGCCCTTACACAACACAGACACACCTCAAATAAACTGCACAATCAGTAGCTGCTAGCAATGAACTTTCCATGATGTGAAACCAAATACTGCGCACTTTCTACTGTATGTCCACGTACGGGCCATCGACTTTGAGCTTTCTTTTTTCTGAACCATCTATAATAGGGTTTTCAAAAGTTGGATTTACCTAATTTAAATTTATCTTGACTTTGAACTACCTGGAATGGGCTGCTGATAAAATCAAGATGACCAGAAGCAGATTCTTCAGGAAGCAGAGTTATACAGCACAGGGTTTCAGTGACCCCAAACTATTATTCGGAACAAGCCTCCCACATGAGGGGAGCACCAAGAAGCCAATTAACTTCACGATGAAAGCACTGAGAACACATCTTGGGCTTTTCACTACTTACTACATCCACAGATGCAACAACAAACTTATCAAGCTCTGTTCAGAGAGCTGCACTGAGATCTTCGATACTGCTGCTAATGTTCAAACAGCAAAGTAAACAAAACAAAACTTTTTTATAATCTTCTACCCCATTAGAAATTAATGGGAAGAAAAAAGATCACTGTTTGTCAGATGAAAACAACAACAACATCTCGATAGGGGAAGTGCTTTTTTAAGTCTGTAGATGGTATCTGAAGACAATGCAGTCTAATAACGAAATGAAACTAGTAAAAGAAATCACAGACCCCACTCTCAGTGGATCCAAGTCAGATCAAAACTGCCTCTTTTTTTAAAGCATTCTTTGGATTTACTCACCATAACCCCTAACTCATAGATCTCTTCCCCCTCCCTCCCATTTCTCTCATTCTGCACCTGACCCTACTTCCTCCACTTATCCGGTCCCCCCTCTTGCTCTGCTCCTTCCACTCATCTGGTCCTCCCTGTTGCTCTGTAGTTGATGTGAAATCCTTCTCTACAGCTCCCACCATCTGTAATTGTCTTTTTGTAACTCTGTACCTCATCGCTGTCATCTTAAATCTGATCCAAAACCACACCTTTGCTCCCTTATCGGTACTTCTTAATTTGTCTCACTCTGCTGATAACTTTGCTGTTGCATTATTTAGGGATGCAGTTTTATGAAAAGGTACTTGTGATTGGGTCTTTTGGAGTGTCACCTGATGTGCTGGGTCAGCCTATTCTGCCAGCCCTGGGTCCCCTTTACCTGGCCTTGCTGGGCTAGGTTTACAAGCCTCTTTCAGTCAAGCACACAGGCAGGGCCACACCCAACTGCACAGAGAGACAGAGATCCACTCTGGAAAGATTCAGCTCCAACACTCTGGTGCCCACTCCCTTTAAGGGGTACAAACCCAAAGGTTATATAAAATTCGTCCCCTCCCTCAATGTGGAGGGAGATATGCACAATTTCTTCCCCCCCCCCGTCCCCAGTTAGAAATTGCATAAACTGGGTTATATTATAAACCAGATATAAGTTTATTAACATCCAAAGGTGGATTTTAAGTGAATATAAGAGATTACTAAGCAATTGAAACCAAACATGCAAGCTAAGCTCAATATACTTAAGAAACAGGTTACAAAATGTAATTTCTTACCCTAAATGTTACTTTAGCCAGGTTGCAAAGTTTCTGTGATTCAGAGTTCCAGTTATATTTATTTTCAGGTCAGACCCCTGTCTCAGTCTGGTGGCTTTGGCAGTCTTTCTTCTGGGGCAGATGGTCCATGGAGAGGAGGAGTCCAGTTTGCCTTCCTTCCACCCTTAAATAGGATTTACATGAGGTGGGAATCCTTTGTTTCCCAAACTTGACTCCCCTTCCCTTCCAGTAGAAAGTTACAAGAAGTCCCAGGTAATGTTTAGTATCAGGTGACAAGACCACCTGATTCTGTAGCATCACAGCGTCCATGAGTCAGTGGCAGTATGGAGTGTCCACAGGAAGGCCAACCCTTTTCACAGTCCATTGTCCTTGCCGATGGTCCATTCGCCCTGTCTGGCTTTTCTATTGTTGTACCTGAAGTGTTAGCAGTGGGCGTCACCCAAAGAATCATAATTGAAATACAGATATGTAGTCAATATTCCTAACTTCAGATGCATCCGATGAAGTGAGCTGTAGCTCACGAAAGCTTATGCTCTAATAAATTTGTTAGTCTCTAAGGTGCCACAAGTACTCCTTTTCTTTTTGAGAAATGATACAGGCATACAAATTGGATAATCACATTCTGTAAATTATAACCTTTCCAATGATATCTTATAAGACCCATCTTGCATAAAGTACATCTCAGTTATGTCATATTCATATCATAAGCATATTTTCATAACTAATATAGAGTGAAACGTCACAGTACTGTTACAAATAGGTGATAATGTCCACAGTGTGTAATTTCCAGCAATACTTTTATCAAATCTCCGGATGCAGCTGACTAACATGACTGGGTTCATTTTCAGCCCTGCTACAAAAAGGCTGTTGTGCAGTTTTCTGAAGCAGTGTGTAATATGCAGAAAGCCAAAAGGTGTTGTGTCACCACAAACTTGTGGTCTAGAGGTCAGTCAATTACATGTCTTTCATGGCATTTTGGGCAACTTTCCAATGTTAACAGTTTCAGTCTGCCCAGCGTCAGAACAAGTACAATCAGGAAACATGCTTCTTTGTGCAATAGAGATTGTTGAAAAAGACCATGTTGACAAGGTGATCACCTACTACAAGAGATGTTGCACCAATTTGGGATGTGGCTTGCTTCCAGATTTTTTTTAGTCCTGGATTATTTATTCAGACAATGATGCCAGCATAACATGTGCAGCACAGGATGGAGGCTATAAACACCAAGCAAGGCACATATATTTGACTCAGACACTTACTGGTCCCAGAACACCTTGTTTAGGAGTTTTACAACATTGAATAATTGACTTCTTCATTTGATTCCAGGTTCAGAAATAGCTGTGCCCAGTCAAAATATGCATTGTCATTACCATTATTATTATTATTATTATTTATACCTCAAATGTTTGCTATAAACTTCAGTTGCTTGGTCAAGGTTATTACTCAAATAGAACGGTCATTAATGAACTGTGTTAATGTGTTTGTGCACATTATATTTGTTCCATCTATTTACTTTACAATGGCCTGAGTTCTCTGTGCAGGTTAGGCAAAAATAAATGTTCTGGCTTTCCAGACTGAATTATCGCTCATTGGTAGAGATGTGGAACCACTCTAGATAGAAGAGATGCCTCCTCACCATTCTATTCAAAGTATGAATAATGGGGAAATTAAATGGTGGTTTGAGGGTGCCCACAAGGACTTCTATACCAACTGACCATCATGATGGGTTTGCACTAAGGGATCAAAAACAGGCCAATTGTGCAAAGAATGATCCGTGTGCTGTGGAAGGGATCTGAATAGAATGTCATACGGGTGGGGGAGTGAAGTGTGCACTGGGAACAGAGCCACTGAAGCTGCAATTAATGTAGATCTAGTAGCTCAAAAACCAGCATAGGAGGAAATATGGCTGTGGACTGTCCATCCACTGAGAAAAAGGGAATTCCATCCTCCTTCCTACATATAATCCCAGCAGAAATCTCTGCACAAAACCCAATTAATCAGGTGTTTTATTCTATTTTATTCAGGTTCTTATAATACCATCTGATCTACATAGTGTTTGAGCACCTTCCAGATGCACATTAAGTTACATGACTTGCATGTGTTCTCCCTCCCCATTCTCCTTTTTTGTCCTTGTGGAGAAAGTGTGAGCGTTTTTTTTTTTTAAATATGTATTTATTTATTTCATGTCTGCTGTGCTGTGTTTTTATTATTGAAAACAAGGTCTAAGAAGTGTGCCTTGCATTTGGAGAGGCCAGCAATGAGGTTTGAGGTGGCGAGAGGCAAGGGCTTTTGTGTGCGTGTGTATTTGAAGGAGAGGTGGTGATGTTTCACCCAAAATGAATATTTCATTTGATAAAGAAAGTCAGTCTAAATACATCAAAGTCTGAATACATCTAAAAGGAAAACCTCAGGCTATTTAAACTGTGATTGATCCTCACTGAAACATACCATCATTCAAACCTATTGATAAGGTTGGTCACATTCTGCCCTTGCATATAGGCACATGGTTTATGTTGAAGCCGTTGGGAAGAAATGAGCAAGGATGAATTAACACAGTATTTTTGGAGCTGGGTCCTAGGCCACAGAACCCCCTCCGAACCAGAGGCTGTGCTGCACTTTGACCTCCTTCAGAGCCCGGTGTAAAAGCCACACGCTAACAGAAACGCAGAGGGTTACATTTTTAAAATGTACGAGTAGCCAATATCCAGAAAGATGAGAACAGAGGTCTCTTGTTTTAACTCCTATGCCCTTTTTTATTTTACTGTATTCAAACCTGCATTGATACTGCAATGAGAGGGAGGTAAAATGGATATGTGACAGATCCTCAACGTAGATCCAGTCAAATCAATGAAGTTGTCAGTTTGCACCAGTGGAGGACCTGGTCCATAGTACTGGAGTCTTTATGAAGGCAGTATCCTCCAGAATTTTAATTTTATAAAAGGCAACCAAACTGCTGAAAACTACAGTTGAACCTCAGAGTTACGAACACCAAAATTACAAACTGACCAGTCAATCACACACCTCCTTTGAAACTGGAAGTACGCAATCAGGCAGCAGCAGAGACAAAGCAAAAGCAAAAACAGTACAGTACTGTGTTAAATGTAAACTACTAAAAAATAAAGGGAAAGCAGTTTTTCTTCTGCATAGTAATATTTCAAAGCTGTATTAAGTCCATGTTCAGTTGAAAGAACCATAATGTTTTGTTCAGTTACGAACATTTCAGAGTTACGAACAACCTCCATTCCCGAGATGTTCATAACTCTGAAGTTCTGCTGTAAAAGCAGATTATTTTTCTTAGAATATGTCCCTGAGTATACAATTTGGCATAGTTCTGTTAGCCTGTATTCCTCTATCAGGAGGAGTAGAGTGTCTCTCGTTGGTAAGAAATGTCTTAGCTATAGCATCACTAGAGAAATGAGGAAGCTTCTAGTATATAGAATAGAATGCAGGAGACAGTTTATTAGCTCCAAAATGTTCAGGTGGGAGGTACAGTAATTTCCAGAATTATGTTTAAGAGCTTTACTGAGGGCTTGTCTACACCACCCAGCTTTTAGTGACAAGCCTTGTCGCTAAACGTCAGCATGTGTAAATGCTTTGTTGGTACTTTGGTGCTTTTGCTGACAAAATACTTCCAGCCCCACCAGTGGCGTTAGCTTTGTCAGCAGGAGAGCTCTCCTGCCAACAAAGCCATGTGCATACTGCTACTTGTGTTGGCAAAACTTTTGTCTTTCGCGCGGGGGGGGGGGGAGGGGGGGACTTTTTTAAGTACCCGTGAAAGACAAAAGTTTTGTCAACAACTTCACAGTGTAAACAAGCCCTCAGGTGTGGGAATACAGCATGCCAGGAACCATCAGGTTTGCTGCAGAACCAGATGATATAGGCGGAGCTGGGATGCTGGCCATTACATCTCCAGTCATTTCACTGTATAATGTTTGGTTCACTGGAACATAAGACATTTCAGGGAAGAAGAGAAAGTCACCAAGCCCTACAAGAAGCATTTCTCTTTGTGGCTTCATTAATGTACGTAAAAAGATTTTTAAAGCCCCCCCCCCACACACACACACTGAGATATGAATCTGCAAAAGTAACAAAATATAAAAGCAACACATTGCAAGGTCCCTTGTGCCTACGTATTTTAGTACATATGGTGGAATAATTACTTTGCATTGCCATATGCAATTCTTTACTATAATGCTACTCTGCTACAGTAAAAATGGTGGACAAAATATGCAAAGCCATTAGAGCTGGTCAACAGTTCAACAACTCCTTACATCCAAAGTTATACACGCAAGACGACAGAAATATTTGGAACGTATTTTAAGAATGAAGCCAGAGAATGCGCCATGGCAGGCGTGCTATTGGGCAGCTGGAGCAAAACACCAAAGGGGTACGCTGCCGGAGTCCCTCTGTCAAACACGACTGAGAGAGGGAAAATTTATGGGACACAGCAACGAGGACATGCAAAGAGCAGCCTTGAGTGACAACAGGGATGGCAGACCTTGTAAGTGACGTCTGATGGTGCAAGAAGGATTCAGATTCATATTGGAATTGGTTGGAGTTATTTAAAAATTACAAAGGATTTTTTTCATGACAAAGTTGGAAAAAAAATTCATTTTTTTAAACAATTTTTCAGCTTGTTCCAAAATCCTCCTGCATGCTTAGCTCAAACTTTAGATGGGGGGTCGGAGGGAGAGAAAAACAACAGTGGACACCTTTCTCCTTGGTATTAAAAGTATAATATCCACCCCAAAATCAGGAGTTGTAATGAAAGTACTTAATTCAGTTTTAATTACAGCAACCATTCTGAGAGCAGTATAGTCATTGTTTCGTGATTGACCTTGTCGATTTCCCTCCATAAAGTAGTATAAAAGAAGGGGGAGGGTAAACTGCTTTTGTGACAATGGCATACCTGTCTTTCAAATATTGAACTTACCAGACCTTAAAAGTGGTCTCACAGGACTGGAAAGTTTTCTCCTTGAAATATTATCTGATGTCTGGGTCTGAAGATTTCTAGGAAAACACCTAGTGTTTCATTCCTCCCTGCAAGCCTGATTCTGATTAATGCTGAATATGTGCAAATCCACTTTTAATCAATGGGAGCTGTGAATGCTCAATACCTCCTGGGATCAGGTCTCAATCTACTTATGTGATTTGCAGGAAAGAAAATGAGCACATACAATTGAGGAACATTATAGCCAAATTCTCAGCGAGTGTATGTTGATGCAGTTCTACTAACGGGGTGCTATTGGGCAGTTGGGGGGAAATATCAAAGGGGTACGCTGCTGGAGTCCCTCTGTCACACTGCTGAGTTAGTGGAGCTCTGTCAATTTACAGCAACCGAAAATTTGGCCCCATCGCTTTTTTCCCTGCAAGAGTGATTCAGCGATATTGGATTGCTTTGACATTTAGACATTTGATTGACCACTTCAAACTGATATGTGAAAAGAAAAATGCACAAACTAAAAACATCTGCATTGAGTTGCTAAGTAACTGTTGTAATTTATGTCATTAATTGGTTATGAAAACCAGACTTGTAAGGTAACTTCCTCAAATTCTTATGTGTTCATAACTTTTTCACCTTTTAGTTTAAAGCAAGAAATCTGCAGGTAGCAATGTTCAAGTTCTGATAAAAACTTATCTATACTTAGACACGCACCATATCCCTCTGAATATCTGCACAGTCTCATCTCTGAAACCCTTAAGATAGACAAGTGGGGGGCTTCCCCCCCACACCCCTAAGGTGCTATTATTAACTGCTACTTGACTGAGACTGAAATTAGTGGATTCTGAAGATTCAAATTCGTCATTAGCAGTGTAGGCATTTAATTTCGCCTTCCATATAATTTGACACAACTAAGAGGTATCACAATGCTTCAACTTATCCTTGGAAAGGATGTTATTATATAAGCCAATGACGTTCCTATGTTTGGGAGCAACCTTGGGACACCGGACAGGACAACAGATCATGTTAAAATGAAGTATCTCCTTCACCTCTTCTCTATTGCACATTCTATATCTAAATATATGTATTATTCCTACTGGTCTAATCAGAGACATGCTACTGCACGGTTTTCTATTTTGGGAGTTGGAATTCTCAGTGAGGGAGGTTTTCTATTATTATCACTGTCAAGCCTTTATAGATAGGATCCGAAATAATTAGAATCTCAGAGGAATTACTCTCTGAAATACTCACTTTGAACAATAGTTAGGAGTCTGTTGCTTTTTCTCAGTTCTACCTGCTATAGTCACAAGAGAATTGCTGTTTCATAACACTTCATGTCTGCTGTTGCTTTGAATCACTCATACTTTAGGCCAACATAATGTAATGAGCAAGACAAAGAGTGGCAACATAAAAATGCCATCCCAAGAATCAATCACAAAAGAATCTGAGGGGCAGGTATCAGACTATAGGTGACCCTGAAGATTTTTACATACCACACACCAAATCTGATCACATCAGATAGCTATAATTACTACACAGCATATGAACATTTTTTTTATTCCATTAGGCTATGGCTGTGGACCTCAGCCACATTACACAGCAAAGCGTTCTCATTACTCTCGTTTGCAAAATAAAATGATGCATACATCTTAAATTCTGGATTTTCAAAAGAGCTCAGCACTCAGCAGTTCCTATTGAGAACAATGAAATAGATGGAATGTGGGAACAATGGGAGTGCTGGGTCTTGAGCACTCTGGAAAATCTGGCCATAAACAGCTTCCCCTGGAATTCATCAGCAAACTAAATATTTAGATGGAAGCATGACTCATCTTAGCATCTGCCTATATGCACATGTTTTGAATGCTTTTACCTGTTTTTTCTAGGGTGAAGAGACTAAAGCACTGACTCTTGTCCTTCATCGTGACTCTGGCTCTCTTGGATTTAATATTATTGGTGGCCGGCCATGTGTGGTATGTTAAAATGTGTTTGCCTTTCCTTGTTAGGGAGAGCATGCAGATCAATGTTTGGAGAAAGAAATGCTGCTGACTACATATTTGGCTCTGTAGGAGATGGTTTCAATGTATACATGCCTTATATTCAAACTGACATGGAGTGTCTCCTTTTTCCCCATATCACTGTTTTTCATCCATGATCACAGCTAGTTACACTTAAGTGATGTGTATATGCTGTCACATCTGGATTTCATAAACAATGCTGAAGCGCATAAGGCCCATTCCTGCAGACCACACTCCTGTATTCCCATGAGTTCAGTGCTGACAGGATTGGGTCCTTTAACAACTTGTTTCAAACTGAATTTGCCGTTGGAACTTCAGAAATTTACCATCCTTTCCATCAGACACTAAACAGCCCACTGTACTGCTGAAAAGATATAATTTAAACAACCCACAGTCTGCTCAGTTCTGAACTCCTTGATGTCAGTGGAAGATTTGCCTGTGCAAGTGCCCAGGACTTAGCTTCTTATAGGAACACCTATTACTATTTTTTCCCCCTTGATGTTGACCAGCTGGATCCAACATCATGTGACCTGAATTAGGTCAGGTGGTGGATTTTAATTGGTCCTGTGAGTTCAGAAAGGAAACAGCTTAACTTTGATAGAACAGCTTCTTTGCCTCTCAATAATGTAACACAAATTTAGGCTTGTTCTTGGCAGATTAAAGTTGAGGTTTCCCCTCAAACCCCCCCTCCCCATTAACAAATTTTAACTACACTTCTGCATCATCACTCTATGCTGTTAGCACTTATGGAAGCTGATTGCGCAGGCCCACTGGGACATAAAGAATAGCTTGTTAGTTTTATTTCATTTTCCATTGGAGTTTCCGACTGGATAGAAAAAAAAGTAACCGTTTGTTCTCTTGCATTATATACTTATTACACAAATTAACGATGGAGGGTATCAGCACCTCTCAGAAATTGGCTTTAGGTAACTATCAGTGTAAAGTGAAATAACAAATAGAAGCCTGATTTTGGTTGCATTTTTAAATGGAAGTTGTAGGTACTCGGCACTTAAGGATCTAGCCCATAGTAACTAATTACTTTAGGTCGGCGCGGAGCATTTTGTAGCTCACATGCTGCGTCATTGACAAGGTTCAGCCTTAGACAAATTAAAGCTTGTATAAGAACTGGTATAAGGTACAATGATATATTTTCCTTTTCATCTCTAAAGGACAATCAAGATGGCTCATCTAGTGAAGGAATTTTCATATCAAAAATAATTGACAGTGGGCCTGCTGCTAAAGAAGGAGGGCTACAGATTCACGACAGGATTATTGAGGTATGTGAACACGCTGTCCAGTCTCTTTTTTAATAGGCCAAGTTCCATCTCATGTCTTCTGTAAGGCATAATATGGAATTGGGAGAGATGTAGTATGATAAATGTTGTCTAGAAGAGATATCTGCTAAAATATGTTTGACTAGAGTCAATGCTGACCTTCCTGGCTTTAGGTAGAGCTCTTATCTAAATATAGAAACCGGATTATGGATGGTATGTACATGGCCTGGCTTTTTGAGGAGTTAGCATCTATTTGGAATGCTGCAGTTATTTCTTTTTAAAGCTATTGGAGACTTGTAAGTTATTTAGTTAAAACCACATGTGGAATATCTGTTGTGTAAACTGTAACTTTATTTAGCTTGGTTTCTAAGACATTTCGCGGGTAGCAAAACGTTTTGAACAGATAGAAGACAAAAGTTTCTGTTCCAGAATTTTGGTACAGATGGTTATAAGCTTGCCTAAGTAATTTCTCTAATGTTATTCTGAACTCCTAATATTATTCAGACAGCAAGTCTGAATTTCTTCTCATTTTCCTAAAGTCTTGACCTTACTAAAATATCCTTCCTGTTAAAGAGTTGGTTGCTTGAAATGTTTTTCATAAGTTGCAGTGAGTGATTTTTTTGGAGAGGGGAGGGGGGTAACAGGGTTAGATTTCATGAAACAGAAAGCAATTTATTGAGAGTCAGAGCTGAGCATTTTACAGTTAAAAATGTGTCGTTTTATTTTCATATGAGGAGGAAAGTTTAAGAGTCTATTGTTCAAAAAGATAAGTACAGCTTTAGTTGCCAAGGATATCATGGAACAGTCAGTTTCTCTAAGTAATGGAATTCCATTGCTCTTATGTTTTGCAAATGAGCAATAAACAGCTGTTAAGGATTTTCTATTGGCAAAGGACAATGTGTATTTGCTATTTTCTGCACTCTTATGGTAAATTGCGTTTGCAATTTAGGGAGTATAAAATATTAATTAATACACTATATATGGAGGAGAAGAATAGAATCACAGTAGCATGGTCATTAAAAGATAAGAACTTAGTTGTGGAGTGGTTTAGAAGTGCTATCCCTGATTTAAGTTATGCTTATGATGTAATGTAACCCCAAAGTATCTGCAAAACTCTGAGAAGAACTCCATATAAATCTTCTCTGTATAGAATCTCTCCTGTAAGACAAAATATAATTGTAAAGTTAAGATTTTTTAATAATATGACATTTTTAATAACCCTATCTGTAGGTAAGTCTGTCTTAAATTCAGGAGAACCTCAGAGTTATGAACACCAGAGTTACAAAGTGACCGGTTAACTACATATCTCATTTGGAATCAGAAGTATACAATCAGGCAGCGGGGCAGGGTGGAGGGGGAGAAGCAAAGAGTGTACAGTACAGTACTGTGTTAAATGTAAGCTACTAAAAAAAAAAAAGGGAAAGTTTAAAAAAAAATTTGGCAAAGTAAGGAAACTGTTTCTGTGCTTGTTTTGTTTAAATTAAGATGGTTAAAAGCATAGTAAAGTTTCAAACCTGTATTAAATCGGTGTTCAGTTGTAACCTTTTGAAAGAAAAACCATAACATTTTATTGAGCGTTCCAAACATTTCAGAGTTCCGAACAACCTCCACTCCCGAGGTGCTCATAACTCTGAGGTTCTACTATACACAGTTACACACAAACTTTGTTAAAGGAGTGTAAAGGTTTCAAAATCAATTACTCAGGAGTCAAGAAATGCCAGCATTAATGTGGCTTATGCAACCTTAATTCAGCCTCTTTGTGCATATGAATTATGATACAATATTTAATTACATGATCACATAGATTTTTTTTTTCACAGAACCCTTGCCTCATTCACTGCACAGCGTCCTCTCCTGGAGGGCAGAGGAATATGGCTACTATCTATCTTTTCATAGAGTGGTTGTTGCAGCATCTGCTTTTCCTTGCAAGAGACTAGTTTTGCTCCTCTTTGGCATTGCCTCTCCCGGCCCACTTCTGATGCTGTGTCTACACTGCAAACTAAATAAATAAATAAATAATGCGTTCCTAACTCAGGTTAGCTAATCTGGGTTAATATAAAAGTGGTGATAACAGCAACACAGTTTTTAACTCAGTTCAACCTCAGGCTGCCCTCTAGACTTGGAACTTGAGCTGCTAACTAGCAGCTTAAGTTCTTCAATGTCTTCACTGCTGCTTTACCTTGAGGTTTAGCTAACCCACATTAGCTAACAAGTTAAGAACTCTTTGTTTATTGGTTTATAGTATAGTATAGTATAGTATAGTATAGTATATATACTCTGAGGCCAGGCCTACACTAAAAAGTTAGGTCAACCCAGCTACATGACTCGGCGATGTGAAAAATCCACATCCCTTAGCACGTAGTTAAGGTGGCCTTACCCCTGGTGTAGGCTGCACTGCATCACCAAAAGAATTCTTCCTTTGATCTAGCTACCACTTCTCGGGGACGAGGATTAACTACAGAGCAGGGAGAACTGCTCCTACAGTGCAGTGAGGGTCCATGCTGTAGTGATTTAAGTGTAGACATAGCTTGAGTGTTTAGAGTCTGGCAGTGCTAGCACAGGCCAGAGTAAGTGCTCAGATACCAGATTTCAGAGTAGCAGCCGTGTTAGTCTGTATCCGCAAAAAGAACAGGAGGACTTGTGGCACCTTAGAGACTAACAAATTTATTTGAGCATAAGCTTTCGTGAGCTAGAGCTCACTTCATCGGATGCATCAGATACCGTAGTGAAGGACCTGAAGAGAACAGAAAAGTAGAATAGACTTGTGGGATAAGATTCTCTGCTGTCTCTCTAAGAGGCGCAGCTCTGAACTCACAGCCCAGCGTGTGGATCTAAGCTACTTTTGTACCCTCCTGATCCTGGGCTGCTCTCTGGTACCTGCTGTAAGTTAGACAGGTCTGGGGCCCTAAGTTACAGCAGCCTGTCTTGGGGTTGCAGTGCTGCCTGGAATCCCCTGCCCTCAACACACCCCTCCTCCCTGAGCTCCACTTCCTTCCTGAGGCTTGTGGCAGGTTGATTTGGGAAGCATCCTGAATATCTGTTTGTCTCTAGCTTTCTGAGTTTTTATGCTGTGTCTAGGGTGTGGCTAATGATCTTTTCTGAGACTACATGTTTTTATTGTTGTAGTTATTGCTTATATACCACTAATAACGTACCAGATGCACCCAAAGAGGTTCTGGTTTTGATCCCCGGAGGAAACATTCTGAGCGCCGCATGTGCTACCAAAGCCCCATGGCTCCAGGCCCGTAGATAGCAATGCAATACAGAATTTAAATATGTGCAACCTGCTGAAAGTGGGGCCATGGAATCCCCCTTGTCCTTTCTCTGTTCACTTGCTAGCTGTCTCCCTCAGTAGCTCGTTTCCAGTCTTCCCCCAACTTATTCCAGCTTTTACTCATGTGAACAGACTAGGGCCAAATTCTGATACTCTTATTCACCTTGAATAGTACTCTATTCCACAAATAGCATCACTGACTTCAGTAGGACTACTCCAGGAATAAGGTATTACTCAAGGTGAGTAAGGATATCTGGCCCTTGGTGTCTGTGTTGTTGTGCAAGATCCATACAGGCCAGTTTGTTGCTGCCCTTACTTGGCCGCACAGGGAATAAGGCCCCCAGTGCTCCTCTGCTTGGACCTGCTCAGACTGCGACTCCAGCTGGCGTGGGAAGAGCTAATTTCCTGATACTTCCTGCCCAATTATTCATAGCAGCGAAGGAGCCCTGGTCACCCCACATTCATAATTGTGTGCTGGAACTGCTGCTTAGATGCGTAAGGGGAGTAAGTTGCTCCACAGAAGGGATGAAGCAACTAACTTCCTACCAAGAACAAGGGAAGAGCAGGAGACTCTCTGGTTTGCTCCTGGAACACCGCATCTGTGTGACACCCCTTCCATAGGGCAGACTGTAAAAGCATCACTTAGCCCTAGAGTGTACCAGTACTAATTCATGTGCCCTTAAGTGTCTGCACACCTCTAGCAAAATTTAGGCACACAGTTTCCAAAGCATTGACATTGTTCATACAGCAAAATGGTCCCTGTGCTTTATCATCTTGCTTCCTGGAATTTTTCAACCTAAACAAATGTTTGATGCTTCAAAGCTAAGATGCATGCTTTCTGTGTAAGCTATGTTTCGTACGTTGTGATAGGCCTAATACAGAAGGGGGTAGGGGATATTTATTATCAAAGCATCTGAACCATGTTTATCACCTTCATATTCAGTTTACACAATCTAAACATCCTGAGATGGATATTTAGATCATGTTGCAAAGCTGAAGTTGTTTAATTTTTAACAACTGTGTATAGCCAGTAAAAACTTGGACCTAACAAAGAAATAGTCGGTGGCATAGCCATAAGGTAATTGTTTGAAGTTATCTTCCATTCATGATTCTAAACATTTATTTTGTTTGTTTGAGGCTCAATTTCACCAGCTTTACTGACACTAAATAGTACCGTATCCTGCAATTATTCTCATAGTTTTCATAGTGACTGCTTGTGGAGTAAGGTCCTATTCAAAGTGGAGTGGCAAAAATCTATCCCTTCTGTATCATTCTTGGCTGTGCATAGAATGCTGTGATAACACAGAATATTTATTAAATAAACTTGGTCAAACATGCCAGAGGAAAAAACAGTCAATCTGCCAAAATAAAAGCGGGGGAACAGAGAATAGATAAGGAAGAGCTAATGAAAACAGGATAACAAATTTGAATTGACCCAAATACAAAGCCTTTGCAGGTAGCTACAGACTAGCATTGGTGGTTGTCTTTAGGGAGGTAGATTTGTAGATGGATTCTTCAAATAGAGAGGGCACAGCAGTAGGATCTAGATGGAACCTAAGGACAGAGAGCAGACACATCTCAGCTGGTGACATTTGCCTTGGGAGAACGCACGGGAGAGATGGTAACCCAAGTATCGAGAGTCTAGAATGTTATATATTTGCTCATTTAAAATTGAGAGCTTTATATACAGTGCTGGAATGACCTTAAATTGAATCCTTTAAAGAGAACTTTCAGTGTGATAAACAATCCAAAAGCATAAACTGGGACGCACAGCAACTCCAGAATTAATTACAGTTCTGATCACAGAGAATTTACAGTTTATATCAAAAGTGAATTGTATGGCTTTCTTTTGGAACCTTTCCTTTCTGCATGTCTTCTTGTAAATGCATTCTGAAGAGCCTGTTAATAAAGGAGTGCCATTTTTCATTTTCAAAACTGTCAAAAAGCTTCAAATTGCTGAGCAGGGATTATGTGTTTTTTTTTTTTTAAGATGTGCAGACAAATATAGTGGCATTTATTTATAACTGATAGTAAATTTATTGTTATGTTGATATTTGCTTTCAAATGCTGTTCCATGACAGTTTCATACCAAGATAAGATTTTGAAAAATGTCTCGATCATTTTAAGCTTGGTTTCCTTATGTAGGTTGGGTTTGGATTTCATCTCTCACCAGTTTTAAAAAGTTAAATGCAAAAAAAGTAAATCATTTTTTTTCAGTAACCTTAGAAAATTATTTCTTAACTGCTTGTGTATAATGGACATGAGCAATGCCTTAATTATTTAGCCCAATAATAGTAAGGAAACAGCATGCCATGAAGTACACATCTCTACCGCTAACCAAGGACCTATCCCCTCGATCAGGGGTGGGCAAATGTTTTGGCCTGAGGGCCACATTGGGGTGCAAAACTATATGGAGGGCCAGTAGGGAAGGCTGTGCTTCCCCAAACTTCCTATCCGCCCACTTCCCGCCCGCCTCAGAACCCCCCAGCCATCCAACCCCCCCCACATTCCTTGTTCCCCTCCCAGGACCCCCGCCCCAACCACCCCCTGGGACTCCATCCCCTGACTGCCCCGCCCCGAACCTCTGCTCTATCCAACTGACCCTGCCCCCCCCGGACCCCACCCCTTATCCAACCACCCCCTGCTCCCTGACTGCCCCCCAGGACCCCTGCCGCTTATCCAACCTCCTGGCCCCCTTACCATGCCGCTCAGAGCAGCATGTCTGGGAGCCGTGCCGGAGCCAGATGCACTGTCCTGCATGAGCGCGCAGCCCCGCTGCCCAGAGTGCTGCCGGGGTGGCTGCGCGGGAGAGGGGACAGCAGGGGAGCCGCCAGGGGCTAGCCTCCAAGGTCAGGAGCTCAGGGGCTGGGTAGGACAGTCCCGCGGGCTGGATGTGGCCTGCGGACCGTAGTTTGCTCACCTCTGCCCTAGATGAATGCTGCAAGTTTCAGGAGTTCAACACTACACATAACAAACACATAAAGAAAATACAGGTCCCATCCCCTTGCAAAATGCCATTCAGTGTTTTGTTTTACAGTATCTGTTCAAAAATAATAATTGGTGCGTACATAGCACTTTACATCTTCAAATTGTTTTGCAAACATTAGCTAGTTTATAATTCTCACATTATCCCTGTAGGGTAAATATTATCCCCGTTTTACAGATGGAAGAACCTGAGGTGGAGAGGGAAATGACTTCTGGAAGAAGTCAGTGTCATGGAGGATAGATCCATCAGTGGCTATTTGCCAAGGTGGTCAGGGATGCAACCCCATGCTCTGGGTGTCCCTAGCCTCTGATTGCCAGAAGCTGGGAGTGGACGATAGGGGATGTATCAGTCGATGTTTGCCTGTTCTGTTCATTCCTTCTGAAGCACTTGGCACTGGCCATTATTGGAAGACAGGATATTGGGCTAGATGGACCATTGGCCTGACCCAATATGGCCATTCTTATGTATGTTTTTGAAGTTTGAGTTCCTGGATCCCTGTCCTGTGTTCAATTTACCCACAACTGCTTCTATCTAGAAATCTGCTTCTAAAGTAAATTTGAATGGCTGGCCTAAATCTGCTTCCAGGTCTTCCACAATTACTTGCAAAGTTAGGAAGTAACACTAATGGTAGGACCACTGTGCCTTCTGTTTGCTCACACCATAAACTTCTGTGGTTTATAAATACAAGGCAAACTGCAATTAGAGCAATTATAGTTTAATGTACTTAATACAGTAAACCACTAGTGCTCCATTAAACATGTTCTGTAGCAAGAGACTGTGTAACGTATGCATTCACAAACACATGCACATAAGAGGCCTGGTTCCTTCCCCGTTTAAGTCAATGGGAGTTTTGCCCTTATTTCAATAGAAGCAGTTTTGGATCCCGTGTAAGAAAGAGATGAAAGTAGGCATTGTAGGGACAACTAGAAGTTATCCACAATCAGATAGTATGCTTTTGTTGTGGAAGCAAAATGGCAGCTAATTACATCTCTGAAAAAGGGCCTGCTCACATTCCATAGATGAGCATGTGATCTTTCCTCAACTAGATAGAGGCCAAATTTACTTTAATTTTTTAAACACATCTGCTTTGAAGGATTATAGATTAAATATGACATTCTTTGCTGACAGTAGCTAGTGAGTCGGTTTATTTAGCTTCTATACTAGCGTAGGAAGTAGGAGGCTTATTAAATACCCTACAAATAAATACTTCCCATCAGCATACTTTTAAACATATTGGGGGCCGATCCTCAGCTGGTGTCAATTGTCAGAACTCCACTGGCTTCGCTAGAGCTATGAGAACGTATCCCAGCTGAGGAGGTGCCCCATGTATCATGCTGTCTGTTGGAGCGCTTGTTGTTTCAGGAGCCGGGGATGCACCTTAGTGGAGAAATGATTTGATCGATTCGTCCCCCAAAGGACACTCATTTACTATGAATTATGGGCTGATTTTTTATTATGTCTTGAGTGGTTTTCATCACCAGTCTTCACATAAGTATATTCACACATTTTAGTGAACCGTCCTGTGTTTTTGTAGATATATTTGGTCATTTGTTCTTTGATGAGACTAGTGGCAGAGTTTGCCCGGTAGGGTCTGCTCCAAGAGCAGTGCCATTTCTCATCTTACATAGAGTACGTCATAGAGTAAACGGAATTTGGCAGCTGTGTTAACTATGTAGCCTGTGGTCGTGCTCCAAAGCCAAATTAACACTGCGGAAGCTGCATCAGACACCCATGGATGGATCACTCACCAGAAGGAAAGGTCACAAGTGCATGACACTCAGTTCTGTATTAATAAAATGTGCATGCTGAGGAATATCTACAGCTGGGATTGGGAGGCAGGGGCTCTTTTAATTTTATGAGCTAAAAGGGGTTTCACCTGGTTGCCTAGTCTAGGGTGTGATTTGCTAGCCCAGATATTTGGATTAGTTGCAGGTTTTCTTGCTAACAAGTGTGAGATAAGATAGCAGTTTGGGGGGTTGATAGTTACCTCTTTCCTCCCCTTTATCTGGAGTGGTAGGATTCCGTGCTGACTGCTGGTGTTTCTCTGTGAATGGTCCCTGATCCTGGAAGATGACGGCTGGCTAGGAGCAGGGGCCTAAAGCACTTTGGGGCCTCTGCAGTTCTGATCCCACATTTCCTGCCCAGGAACAGCAGCACAGATTTACCTTGAGAGCTGCAGCAAGGGGGTGCCCTGCACTTACCCCAGTGGCAAGTGTGCATCTATTGGGGAGAGCAGACTGGTCCTGCTGCACTCCTCTCCCTTCCTGGGGCAGTGTTGACAAAGGTCCCCAAAGCAGTGGGTCTTGGAGCTGGGGCAGTCCAGCCAGAGCTATTGTGTCAATCTGTGTCTCTGTCTCCGTTACACTTTGTTCATGGTTTTAAGATTTACTCTGCAATTATGAGGGATTATATTTTAAATGAGAGCGGAAATTCTGAGGTACTCGTATAACTCTAGGAGCTAGGGCTCTATGCACAATCCTATTGTACCTGTGTCTTACTGCAGCTCTGGCTGGGAGTTGATCAACTGGAATTTCACTCTTCACCTCAGACTGGTGAACTCCAAAGAAAGATATGTCATCAAAACCTTTTGCTCTGCCACCTTTTGACAAGGTGCAGTATGTGCTTCCCCGTGCAAGCTCTGCTCTGCTAGAAGAGCAGGCAGGATGGGGCCACGAGCCCTCTCACACACCATTTTCTCGATAAGGAGCCGAGTCCCAGCTGTAGACTAGCATAGGACAGACAGTGAGGGAATTGTGCGCAGAGAGCGATAAAAGAACTTCTTGCACCCTCTCCTCCCCTTGCAGAACTGTGTAGGGCTAACTACTAACTAATCAATCAACCGCTAACTAATCTGACCCTTACCCTCCAAGTTGAAGGGGCTGAACAAATCGCCAGTAGAGCAACCCTAGCAAAATGCAATGTACAAAAGCTACCAGTAATGACTAAGAGTTAACATCTGTCCCCCATATTCCAAGAGGCACATTTTTGTCACCAGTCATGGAGTAAGGGTCTACTTCACATGAGCAAGGGTATCAGAATCCAGCTCTGTTGCTTTGCAAATAATTAGCAATGAATAAAATAATGTATTAGGGGAATTTAGCATTCAGTTTGCAAATTGCCCATGAGAATTTTACTATTTTCTTGGGAGGTCTCTTTAATTAATTTGAAATTATTCACCCATTACTTTTACAAATACACCTTGCTCTGTAAATTATTCATGAGAAATTCATTGCAAGTATTCACTAGTTGAAATTTAAAATTCTAACTATTGTTGTTTAGTTTTGATTAAGTCCCATTGTGTTGTTTCTGTTCCGTGAATGGAGGAGCTCAGCTCTTAAAACTAGATTTCCTGTGTGGATATGTGTGCTTACAAGTGTGTTTCTTAGGAGAGTTTTCAGACTTTCCCTTAAAAGTGGCTGTTTCTGTGAATGTTCCTGACAGGACACTCAAGCACACTAAGCCTGTTTGTGAGGAATGAACACCAAAGGGCTGTTAACACAGCGGAAGCACATTTACCTTTATTTTTGTGCATATTCGCAGGAAAGTTTTAGAGACGTTTGCCCAGGTCTATTAATGATGTCTCAGAAAGGAGCAGCATGTTCCTGTCTGTGCTAAAGGCAGGATGGGGCAACTTGGCAACTGATGAAAGAGAAAAGTAACAAATTTAAGGGAAAACTCTATAGGTCCAGATGAAAACATGAAAAAAGCTAAAACTCTATTTCTTCTCTCCCTCCCCCCATCCCCAAATAAATTTATTCTCTAACTTGAAGGATTTAGTGTTGCAGTCTAAGTTGGGACAGGGAAATGGGGAGTCAAAGAGAGAAGCCAAATGGAGTGCTGGTCAACATTTTTTTAAAAAAAAGACAGAGTTGTAATAGGTTTCAGAGTAGCAGCCGTGTTAGTCTGTATTCGCAAAAAGAAAAGGAGTACCCGTGGCACCTTAGAGAGTAACAAATTTATTAGAGCATAAGCTTTCGTGAGCTACAGCTCACTTCATCGGATGCATCCGATGAAGTGAGCTGTAGCTCACGAAAGCTTATGCTCTAATAAATTTGTTAGTCTCTAAGGTGCCACGGGTACTCCTTTTCTTTTTGAGAGTTGTAATATAATATCTTTAGTACTACAGTTCTTACCTCAAACAAACAGAAAAAATCAACTTGAGAAGAAAATAAAAAAGTACTGCAAAGAAAGAAAATAATGCCCTTCTGTTGGGCTCACTGTATTATTAAATTCCTCTCTCCAAATATGCGACTGAAGTTCCCCAGCTGTAAGTATATTTCATGCTGTAACTTCTGAAGCAGTGATGAGTCCCCTTTCGTACACCGGCAACGTTCCTTTCTCTGCCCATTTTAATAAAAATCCACAGCATGCTGACACTGTGCACATTGTGGGCATTTTGGATCCATAGAAGTTTATAAATATCTCCCTCTTGGATATCTTTAAATTAAAAAGAGGTACTGAAATCATCCAAAAGGAGCTCCAAACCCAGGAATAAACTAGAGATATGCTGTGTCTGTAAGTGGACAACCCTTTAAAGTTAGTGGGAATATGGTTTTTTGTTTTTTGTTTTTAATATGGTTTCCTTAATAATATGCAGTGTTAAAAAGGGCCAGATCCTCTGCTGCTGTAAATTGGCGTAGCTCCGTGGAACTACAGTAACTACGGATCCTAAGTTTCTCCTCCTCTACGTAGTGCAGCTAGGTAGGGTGTAGGCATCTGAAGAAGTGGTTTTTTACCCCCAAAATCTTATGCCCAAATAAATCTGTTAGTCTTTAAGGTGCCACTGGACTCCTTGTTGTTTAGGTAGGGTGTAGATTCCAAACCTATGTATAGGAGTTAGTTACATAACAGGATCTGTGTTTTTGTTTGTGGTGCTATGTAACAGAAAACAAATAAGACTTGAGAGATAAAGGAAGTGATTAGGAAGAATACATTCTCTAATGTTGATTCTCCACTGCATCAAACCTTGTCTAGCCATTTACAACCGTAAAGCGACTGCAAAATGCTATCTGCATGATGTGGTAGCATTTTGCACCCATATTAGACTTACTTTGCTCAGCGGTAAAAGACTACAGAAGGCAATGGAAAATCTGACCCTCTTGGGACGTCTTGTCTCCTGTGTAGCTATTAATCTCTGTAGCAGAAGGAACAACTCTTTAGACCATTTGGGAAGAAAACAGGAAGTGCTTAGGCTTTGATAATGTCAGTTGTATGCATTTGTATTATTATTATTTCAAAGAAAAACTGATAAATAGCTATTTCCTATTTCATTCTTTAGGACAAAATAGAAATATGTCAAACTCCACTATCCTGATCCTTTTTCTTTTAATGTGACATATTGAATACGTAACAATGAGATGATTTAATCTCCTTTCACATATGGTGCAGTTCCTTGAGCTTTAAATCATTCTCTGTTCAGTTTTCCACATTTGAAGCCAAACTGTTATGATTATCTGTTGGGGTTGTTTTTTTTTTTTTTTTAGATTTGAAGTACTGTGAGAGGCTTTGTAGAGAAAACATGCACTGTCCTATCAACTATTTTCAACAGTTTGTCCATTTTACAATAATTGGGCAATCAGGCGCAATCATCCCTAATTTAGTACATGTGCAATGAATTACCATGTCAATTGTATCAAAAGATATGAATAAAATAAGCACAAATTAACTACAAAAGCGATTGTATGCTCAGATCGTTGCCATTCAAAATGCGCTTGAATAGAGCTTGCATGGTTTCTTTCCATTTGGATTAAATGGAATGCGGAGATTTTCTAGAAAATGTTAATATATTAGATGCAGCTGATGAAATGAACTGTAGCTCACAAAAGCTTATGCTCAAATTTGTTAGTCTCTAAGGTGCCACAAGTACTCCTTTTCTTTTTGCGAATACAGACTAACACGGCTGCTACTCTGAAACCTATATTGGATGTGTCATTGGAACCCAGTCTTTAAATCAACATTTCAAAAGCTCTTTGGTCCTGATCCAGTAGTTGAATCTTGGTGAGCCCCCCAGGGAACCTCATTGACTTCAGTGGGTGTTTGCATCAGTACAGAGGTATACCCATGCACATCTGATTATAGTGCTGGGCTCATGCATGGATGTTTTTTACAACATCATATTTCATCAGTATCATGTACATAATGTAGTAACTGAATAAGATATTGGGGTCTATTCTAGTAACAAAAATAATGCAGAGTTGCTTCTGATTAACATTTGAATCAAATACAATTATTTTACTCCACAACACACACATTTCAATATGCAGTTGAGTAGGTGTTTTAAGAATTGCTAATTGTTAGCATATGTTAAGAAATCGTTTGTGTTATAGACAAAAGGGAAAAGATGGAAATAAAGATGCTTGATTAGCAACTGATCAAATTTGCTACGTTAAACTGAATAGCAGTAAAGTTATTAAATTCATTTTCTCTTTTCTTCATGAAGTTTTCTTCCTCAGTTAATTAACTCTTTGCACCACAAAACACAAAAGCTGTTCATAATTAACTGCAGTTCTTTGACTTAAATACTCAAGAGCTTACCAGTTTTCTGTAAAAAAACATGTAATGTTGTCTGCTTCTGTACTTTATGCATGATGTTTTGATGTTTTTAATAATCAAATATATTTATTATTTCAGGTTTCACTATTGAGAGCAGCCACAGGGCTTGTAAAGTTGTTAGACCCTCATAAATATAAATGGTACTGGGCCGACAACATTAGAAGTTCAGTTTTTTTTGCTTCAGCACTGGGGCTTTTAAACTGAATGTATTGCTTAACGTGTTGCTTTCAAATCATCTGTATGTGTTTTAGTATCCAACGTAAATGCAGTTGTGTTATATTAGCTTTCTAAAGATTGTATGGCTTTTAATAATGGTTATAAAACAATTCTCTCTGTAAAGAGAGAAGAATAAAAGTTCACCTGTTATAGTGAAAGTTGGTCTTTCCAAGACTGGCATAATTCATTTTGCCTACCCTGCAAAAGATATCAGAGAGGTATGTGTGCTGCAGAGGAAAGAAATGCAGGATACCATAGGATCAAATTCACACCCCATGATCGCTACTCCAGACTATAGGTGGAAGTAGTGTGTCCAATCCTGCCATTTGCACAGTGTAACAGTACCATTAGAGCTATATATTATTACTATTATTAATTATTTGTAGGAGCTCTAGTTACGAACTGCACTCGGTGGTATGTAAACACCCATGGCTGGCCCACATCAGCTGACCTGGGCTGTAAAATTGTGGTGTAGACATTCGGACTTGAGCTGGAGCACAACCTCTTTGACCCCCCTCTATCAACTAAGCCCTGCTTGGGCTCCTCAGTTCAGGAAGCTTTAGTTTATTTCTTAAAAGGCTTTGCTTACAGAGTAGACCTTTGTCCGGCTCTCTGCCATACTAATAAAAATTACCAGTAACTTTAGCAGCTGCCACATCACATGATGACTTGGAGTTGTATCACATTTCCCCCCCTCTCCAGAAACATACAAAGAGATCATCTGATCTCTACCTCTTACAGGACTATGTGAAATATATTTCAATAACTGATTTTTTAAAAAGGTTTTTCTTTAATGCTCCTCTCTTTTCATGCTGAAATCTGAGATACAGTAAAAGTGTAAGATACTTCATTAGATGTGTCATGGCTAATAGTGTGGACTGTTTTTGCTATCTAAGCTCTGTTTACTTCATACCCACAGCCTAGTTGTTCCAATTCATGGACGCGGTCTAATTTCAGCCTGATGTCATTCAAAAAGTATTTTCAGAAATGAAGTTTCGTTGCCAGAATTATGACTTCTTGGGGCTGATGCTCTGTGTCTGAGAGCATCACTTTCTGGTGATGACAGGTTGAGGAATGGCAAGCAACAGATAAAAGTGCATATACAGAGACTCATATCAGCATAAATACAGTAAAGGTTGAACAGTAACCATGGACCCAATCTAGCTCCCACTTATGTAATTGGGAAAAAAAGAACCATGGACTTTCATCCGAGTAGGACTAGTCTCCGTTTTATAGTAGCCGGTTATGGAAACCATGCTAGAGCCAGATCAATACAGACATTTGTCAAGACAAAGAGAGCATTAAAAAGTGTAAATTGTTCTTTCTATATGGCATGCTGAGATGCACCACTTCTCTATTTCCCCCGCTAATAAAGAGAAAAAATATCTGCTATTTTTATTCTAAATATTGATCTCATTGGCAGTATCCCATTAAATATCAGAGACAATATATTTAATCTTTGTGGAAACCAGGATTTGTCTGACATAAAGATAAATTGTGAACTGATTTACAGACTGTGCGTCCATACTGCCTTGAGTTTGGCTGCATATGTTTTAAACCAGAACCCACTTGTAAGTCAATAGCAGTCTTTCCACTGACTTCACTGGGAGTTGGATCGGGATGCATTTGTGAGCAGCTCTATAATATTCTTAGTTTTGCCTTCCTGCAGGCATGATTCCAACACAGTTTTTTATGGTGGTGGTGTGTTTGTTTTTAACAAATAGCTTGTTTGGTGCATAATATAGCATATATGCAAAAGTTCTGTGGCAAAACTGGAGATTGTTGATGGAAGTTTAAAACCAGTTTGCTGAAATCTGAGAAGAAATAAAGGAAGAATTCTCTTGTGCAGTGGTTTTATGATGCAGATTTCTTGCAAAAAAAAAAAAAAACCTTTTGTTTAGTCAGGAGAGCCTATTGTCTGCCCTTGCACATTTTGTTGTCTCTCACTTTCCTTCTTACCATGCATTCAAATCTAAGTCTAACATTAATCTTTTGCGTGTCTTCAGTACAGCTCATAAAAGAATGGAATACAGATGTGTACCTATGACATGACACTTAAAATAAAGTCAAGGACAGAAGGTATCAAAATCATCCTAGAACTCTGTCAGATACATATTACAACAGTCATATATTTATATATATATTTTTAAAAACGTTGGTTTCCTCCTTTTGTTGGTTAGAATGTTTTAAAATTTCCCTATAATGCCTTTGAAATGACAACTTTAACTGTCAACTAATCCCAGTTGTATACAAAACAAAACAAAGTAGTGATGGCTTTGTAGCAGATAAAGCAGCACTAAACTAGTTGGCAAACTCCCCCAGGGAGGCTGTTCTCACACACAACTCACAGACTTTGCTATCTGTAATGGATCTTTAAATGGAAATAAACATGGAGGACAGTATTATTCAGTGTGAGGCAATGGAATCTGGCCCAGAGTTTCCTATTGTTTATTCCCTCAGTGTCTTGGGAAGGGAGTTTGGCCCATGAATTCACAGATCTTTGAAGATCCAACAGAGCAATGGAAAAGCTGATTTCCACATTGACTAATGATCGCCAGCCTGGCAGCTCAGCTTCTACAGGGCTTTGTGGTTATCTTGATTGTTGCTGTTACCCAAAATAGTCTCCCTGCATAGAGGATCAGCATATAGAAACTACAGTGACTGGGGCTATCACCAATAGATTAGACTAGACTAGATTATCCTCCTGGGCATTTCAATTTTTTATGGTTTTTCACAATTGCATTTTTTATTTTTTTGAAATAGTAATTTTCACTTTCCTGGTACTGTTTTATATACCCACAGCAACAGTAAAGAAGTGTGGGTGGGGAGCGGGGGGACAGTCTTTGGAAAGAGCACGGTGAAGTCAGTGGAACAACTGAAGTGCTTAGACTTGAATATATACCTAAAGGTATGGCTACACTGCACTGCAGGGCAAAAAAAGGGTGATAGTGAACCTCAGAGGAAAGTGAGTTGAGGGGCTGGAGCTATGGGGCTACAGTAGAGCCTGGGCTCTGAAACCCGGAGTGGGAGATAGGTCTTAAAGCTCGGGCTCCAGCCGGAGCCTGAATGTCTCTGCTGTTGTTTTTAGCCCTGTAGCATGAGCATCAGTCAGTTCATCTGGGCTCTGAGACTTGATGCCGTGGTGATTTTTTTTTGGTTGCAATTTAGACATACCTTAACCCTGGGCTTGTGCACCCTGCTTGAGCACCCCCATTGCATTGTAAACCGTGGTTTACAGTTGCTGGACCCAGATCTCCAAGTCATACTAATTGTATGTACCTCCATGCTGTACTATACTGACCTTTGGATTTGGGTCTGCGACTTGACTTGCATCCCCCTGAAAAATGACAGGGGTTGGACCAGAGTCACAGCAGGACTTGTGCTCTGATCCACCTCCCTAGCAGGGTCCTAGTACTTGAGTCCTGAGTGCTTGCTGACCTGAGTCAGACTGATTTGTATGTGGACAGAAGGGGGGCTTGGGCTCAAACTGGAGTCAGAGCCTAGGCTTAGAGTGCAGTGTGAAGACATACCCTAAGCGTTGGCAAGCTCAGGGCCTTATTTAGAAGACTAATTAAGACTTTTGGAGCATAACTTTAGGCACCTATTTTTGATGATCTTGCCCAAAGAAATCTTTATTTAAATCCGGTCTCTTTCAGTAATTGTAAACTTAGGTCTAACTTGGAACAAAAGTAGGTGGAAAATGTTCAGACAGAGGTATGGTTTCTATATTGACAATATCCCACAAACAATTCTTGCTTTATTTTTAAGTAATTCCACACAGCTGACTCTTGTCTTGTATTTTAAGGAGTCAGCACATGCGCTTGCCTTTTTAAAAATTTTACACAACCCTTATTTTTTCCCCTTCATTTTGGCCTCCCTCCTTACTTTAAAAGCTTTGAAGGCAAAGCCTGCTCTGCATCAGGGGAATTGTTGGCTGTTTCTATTATGGATTCTTTTCTGGCAACTAAACTGTTTGGTGTTTTTTCAGTTTTTACCAGTTCTTACCCCTAGTGAACAATTAAAATAGGTTCCCTTTTTTGTCAGCTGCTTTAAGATCTTCAAAAATGAGTTTGCTTGCCTGCTTTGTGGATTGTACAACTGATGAAGGTCATTTATTTTTCAAACGTTAGGACTAGAAATTAGTAATAAACATAGGAATGGATAGTGGTGTCAAAAACTGAGCTAGGTAAAATATTAGCCTCTTGCGGAGTCCAGTAAATCTCCAAGTTTTATAGACTATTAAAGTTACTTTCACTGAGCTGACATTGTGAATTTCTGAGCTGTAGCTCACGAAAGCTTATGCTCAAATAAATGTTTTAGTCTCTAAGGTGCCACAAGTCCTCCTTTTCTTTTTTCAGTATTCTCAGTTTGCCTTCCTGCTGCTCGCTTGTTCCCTTGGTTCTTTGTTAGTTCCCTGAACTCTTTAGATTAACCAGAAGTATTTTGGTAATTTATCTGTGGTTGGGGATGGGCAGGATCTTGGGATTGCAGGGAGGGGGAAGTGTATTTCTCTATAGCTGAAATGAAATTCCATGGCTAAGCTAAGGTGCTGGAGAAACCCTTTATCCCTCCATATTTGGAGAAATAAACTGAGTTCTCAGTCGCAGTTAGTCTCTGATGCCTTGGATTGTGTATCTTCTTTTGAGTGTTGGTGTCATAATATGAGCATAGATATTAAAAAAACAACAAACCCCATAGCCATTATCCAGACCTAAGAAACTCACTTATTCTAGATTTCAGAGTAGCAGCCCTGTTAGTCTGTATCTGCAAAAAGAAAAGGAGGACTTGTGGCACCTTAGACACTAACAAATTTATTAGAGCATAAGCTTTCGTGAGCTACAGCTCATTTCATGAAAGCTTATGCTCAAATAAATTTGTTAGTCTCTAAGGTGCCACAAGTCCTCCTTTTCTTATTCTAGATTCGCAAAAAGAAAAGGAGTACTTGTGGCACCTTATAGACTAACAAATTTATTAGAGCATAAGCTTTCGTGAGCTACAGCTCACTTCATCGGATGCATCCGATGAAGTGAGCTGTAGCTCACGAAAGCTTATGCTCTAATAAATTTGTTAGTCTCTAAGGTGCCACAAGTACTCCTTTTCTTTTTGCGAATACAGACTAACACGGCTGCTACTCTGAAACCTTATTCTAGATTGTCACCCTTACTTACACTGAGCAGTGTCTTACTCTGCAATTTCAGTGGGAGTACTTGCAGAGTAAGGTTCTATTCACAGCATGAGTATGGGCAGCAGAATCCGGCCATTACTCTTCATTTCTGTCTGGCTGTGAATATTGCATTTCCTTCCTTTAGAAAATCCCTGAAAAAACCTCTAAATCTGAAAGCTGGCTGGTTCCTCTCCCCTCCACACCCCACCCTTAGAAGAAGTTTCCATACAGTTTTCAGGAAGTAATGCCTTTATCACAGTTGCTTAATTAAAGTGAGCTGTCAATGAAGCGATAAACCACAGTAGAATTTACTTAGGCTATCACTGTAGCAGAATGCAAATCAGTGCTATAAATGGAGGTCTTGGGAAAGGTCTTGACTGCTTTTTGCCACCAGACCAATAATCACTCAAGGTCATTCCTATTCACAAGAAACTAGATGAGATACATCAGCTTCTAAGTGAGAAAAAGATTGTGGACCTAAACACATGTTTATACTGTTAAACAAATGCTAACAGAATAAAGGGTCTTGTTTATATTCACTCCTGCTGTTTTAGCCAACAGACTGGTAATTATAAACCACATTTTAAATCTGCAGATTCCTCACTCAAAGTAAATCAGAAAACACACTTTTTTTTTGTTTGTTAAACAAGCAGCATGCAGTGAGAAAATAAAGAATACTTTTTTAAAGTTGGTAATATCCTGGGGCCAGATCCTGACCTGGTGTAAATTAGCATATGTCCCTTGGTTTCAGTGGAACTATGCTGTTAAGTACCATGGGTGAAATCTTGGCCCCACTGGAGTCAATGGCAAATCTCCCATTGTCTTCAATGGGGTGGGTGTTTCACCCCAGGTAAGGATCCGACCCAGCATCTCTTAGCTTCTGTTTACTAAGGAGCAGATTCTGTCTCCATTACTCACTCTGAACTAGGCTGTGAAACCTGTATTCACAAAGACTATAACCTCACACTATAAGTAGTCCTACTGAAGTCCTCCTAGAGTAAGGTGCTACTCAATGTAAGTAAAAATATCACAATCTGGCCCATTGGGACTACGCTAGAAGTAAGCCTGATCTGGTAAACACTTACCCTTGTTCTTAATTTAAACATACCATTAGTCTCATTGAAGCCAAGGGGACTGCTCGTAGGCTTAAAATTAAGTATGTGCGTAAGTGTTTGAACAATTGTGGCCTGTTAGCACGGGTGGCAGAATCTAGTACGGTGCTTAATGCGCATATTAAAACAATCCACATCATTGCATGTATTTTCAAATTAAGACAGTTCCTTCATTAATTAATTTTAAAGTACCTGTTAAAATGTAAAACCTTAGCTACTCATAAGCAAATCCAAGTTAAAATATTTTATGTGTTACAACTAAGGATTGAGGATTATAAAGAAAATGCTCTAATAAATTTGTTAGTCTCTAAGGTGCCACAAGTCCTCCTTTTCTTTTTGCGAATACAGACTAACACGGCTGCTACTCTGAAACCTGTGATAAAGAAAACAGTGTCAGATTTTACTTTAGTCCAGTGGTTCCCAAACTTGTTCCCCTGCTTATGCAGGGAAAGCCCCTGGGGGGCCGGGCCGATTTGTTTACCTGCTGCATTTGCTGGTTCGGCCGATCGTGGCTCCCACTGGCCGCAGTTCGCTGCTCCAGGCCTATGGGAGCTGCTGGAAGCAGCGCGGGCCGAGGGACGTACTGGCCGCCGCTTCCAGCAGCTCCCATTGGCCTGGAGCAGCGAACCGCGGCCACTGGGAGCCGTGATCAGCCGAACCTGCGGTTGCGGCTGATAAACAAACCGGCCCGGCCAACCAGGGGCTTTCCCTGCACAAGCGGTGGAACAAGTCTGGGAACCACTACTTTAGTCCATTCTTTCACTACGTGTAACTGAGACCTCCCATAACCAAGCCATACAACCACATTTATGTTTTTAGCTACCCAAATTTTAATCGAGATTTGTAACCTAAAAATTACTGTTTCAGAGTTTTTTTTCCCTGACACATGCCTGACATATGCCTATGGTTGGTGCATGAGCCTTCTCCACAAAATAAAGTACAGTGCAGCATGTCTCTTTGATGTACTGTTGTTATAACTATTATTAGACTTATCTATAGGACATTAAGAGCTATTTGCCTATTAAAAACGTGACAAAGCATATTCTTTTCTTCTTTTGTTTCTTCATAATAATAATAATCCCACAATTAGGATTCTGTCATTAAAATTAAAAATTCTATGATTCTGTCTTTATTCCATATTGAAAAACGTTGCCCATAAGTTTTTCTGTTCTTAATTATTTATTAGTTTTATGCCCATATAATTACACAGAACTTGGAATAATAATTGATAACTGACATTCATTGACCTTTAGTGCTCTCCTTTTTGTGACTGATATAAAAGGATAAAATTTAGCATTATTATTGTGTTGCTTTGATTTCTTCGTACCCAGTTATCTTTCTTGAACTATAAATGCTGTTTTGGTAACCTGATTAATGTAACTAAGTTTGTCTCTTAATTCCATGAGAGTTAATGGTTCAGATCCATAGTTAAACATTTCCTTTTGGTTGGGTGAACCAAGTAGGCAATGTCTAGATCAAGGTCAATTGTAAAGTAAAAAAATTGGTGGATAGCTTTGATTTTTCATTTGTCTCCTGGCAAGTATTTTATCTATTATTTCATAGGCCTTACACTGTAATATATTATTGTGTAAAAAGAATGTCAGATTTCAGCCATTAAAAGCACTGAAGTGTATCTATAAAACCACAAATGGGTTTGATTTTTGTTTTGTTTTGTAATTTACTGTGCTAGACAGAAGGGCTGTCCTACCCCGTCAGTGAAAAAAAACCCTGTTGCTGGCATTGTAAGTGAAAACATGAAACTAATGGTTGATGGTTTAATGTTACAGACCACCTAGGAAGGCTGAGACTTTGGGTCAAGTTTAAATTCTAAAGGACTTAGAATCTATGTAAAAGATTAATAAACAAATAAATAAAACCTGAAAATAATTCTTATTACTAGAAAATAATCTGGTTGAGTTTTGTTAGCATGCTGGTACTCTTTATGACTTTATATTTAACAATGAAAACTTAAACCAAAACATTGAGTAAAACAATAAAATTCCTTCTATGCCCTATCAGCTGTCACTGTAAAGCTAATCATGGAGTTATGTAAATAATGTGTATGTAAAGCTTTTTATGTATAGAATTAATATACTCTATTTATTTTATATGTATAATATACTACATTAATTCTGTAAATAAAAACTTTGTATATTAGTGTATAGTGCTTTCAGCAATAGATCAGGCTTCAAATTCCTTTTTACTGTACAGTTAAACGGGGAAAAAATCATATTGTAACATATATGGGAAAAAAGAAAGAAAAAAATTATATCCCAAGCTGAGCCTCCTCTAATAAGGAAGGTAGAAGAGCAGAACACTCTGGATGTCCTCTAAGGGACCTCACCTTGCCAACCTAATTTATCTGGAAAGTGCTTAGAGACTACAGTGATGGATAGAAAACTAAGAGGAGGTTAGCTAGATAGAGGGTGATATATCTGTCTAATCTATCTAAATTTTTGGGGCCAAATTTTAAACACATCTCCGTAAATGTCCCTAGAAAATGTGCAATTGCATCCTCCTTCCAATCCTGGCTCTGAATTCAATCTGGTTATTTGTGCATATAGTTTTCAGAGGAGATGAAGAAGGCAGAAAAGGTCAGAATAAAGTGATACAGAATGATAACAATTGTAATTTTAAAGTAAAGCCCAACTGAGAGAGATACTAAAACACAAGTGTTTCAAACAACAGATTTGTGCTAAGTAACTCAACATTTTTACAGTTAATACTGTTGGCTACAAATTAGCAAAAGAAACTTGATGTGCTGTTTAGAGGGATCCCATGAAATCTAAAGTTACTGTTGTCTCAAAAGTGTTTACCTATGTTGTTATAGCTAACACTTAAAATAGCTATAATTGAAAGGGATTAGAGAAATAAAAACCCACAACTCCTTTTCAGTCAGTTTGCTTTGTGCATATAACAGTTTATTTGCTTCCCTATATGGTCGGCCGCTCAGTTAGCTTCCTGTGTTGTTTGTGTGGGTCTTTTACACAGTGACTCGGGGAAAAAAAAGAAATTGAAAATAGGAAAATGTGATTGCAAAACCACAAAAATTGTCATTGGGACACAAAAGCACAGTTGTGTTACCAGAAACTAATTTAAACTTTTTTTTAAATGGTTAGATTCAGTTAATAATATGTCTTTATATGTACCACATTTTAATTTCTGTAAGTTCACTCTGCCTCTTTTACCTCTCCTGCAGGTTACTTTTCACTGCTGTGTGTTCTAGGCATTCAGATACTCTGGTAATGGGCACAAGATAAGAACCTAAATTGAATAGACAAGAATATTTGATCCCCCAAAACAATGTATATACAGTATTTATCTCACTCTAGGTCACTCTAGGTGTCTAACTGCACATCAGTGCACTGGGCCAACTGAATATATCTATATTTATTTAAAAGACAGTATCAATTTTGCACAAAGTGGTGATGAAGAAAACTAATTCTTTTGCAATAATCCTTCTGTAATTATTATTATAGTTAGAAGGACTTTGTTTATTGCAGCTATGGTGTCTTCAGAATATTTGTAGACAGATCCATTGTAACACATTAAAACAAAACTGTAGAAGACATAACCCTGTGTGAATAAAACAAGTAGTCAATAAATGTGCAAGATTCACAGGATGGAAAACAACGGTGTTCCCTTGGCACTTGACAAACAGATGTCTTTATGGTTGCTATGTTTTCCGCTGACATGCTTAACTATTACTCTGTAAATGCTTTTGAGTTCAGTGAAGCAAAAGTGATTGCTGATGGATTTTATCAGATGTCATAGGAAGCCTTTTCACTTCTAAACTCTTCAACCAACCAAAGCATTTCCTGCTCAGGTTAAGATTCTGTTACTTCCAGGAATGAACATGTTTCTATTCCTTACAATTAAGACAATTTCACATCAGCTGAGTTTATGCATATTTAAGAGTACAGCACCAGTGAAAAGCTTTCGTATCTCCAGGTGGGGAGTATTAGTGTTTGGAGTGCCCCTTTTAGGGACCTCTTTACTGGAGCCTTGGGATGTGGTAAGATATAACAGTCTATTTTGATTCCTTACAACAGGTGGTAGGAGTCAAACTGCAGTTCATAAAAGTTGTAATCTTTCCAAGATTTCCATTTCAACTGTACAAAATATGTCTAATTTAGGTAGGTGAGAGTTACCATAAGTCAGACTCATGGACTCATTTTAACAATAACCAGTTGTGAGTAAATCTCTTATTTCTATCATTCATGCATCAGAATATTTTTTTTGGCATTTCCTTAGTCTAATTGGATGTGAAATAGTGACACACACCATAGCTGGGTGTCTTGTGTATGCTTTTAAGCTTTTATTCAAGCGTATAGGTCTGATTCAACTCCCACTGAAGCAATGGAAATACTCCAGTATGAGATGGATCAAGCCATAGAAGGGAAGAGCTGGCTACTAAATTAGCTCTGTTGTTAGTGTGTGGATTGTTGTATACATTTGTATTGCACACAAATCTGTACTAAATGCTTCCATGGCCTTGTGCAGTCTGTGCAGAATTATCTAGGGCCAAATGTTGCTCCTGCTGACTTCAATGGGGCAAGGATCTGGCCCTCAGAAAGTAACAAGATAAATACCAGACTGGAGACAGAAATCAAGGTACCTTCCTGTCACCTCCTCATCAAAAGAGACACACAAACATTTTCAGTCTAGCCTCTTGTTTTAATAAAATTCTAGTTTTCATTGACTGTAATGGACAGACATCAAGAATGCTGAAGCATGAAAGTTTCATAGCGCTACTTACACTGTTTTCCCTGTAAATTCTGGATTTTGAGGGCCTGATTTTGCAGTAAGTAGTTTCACAGTAAGTAGTTCCATTGAAGTCAGTCTACTTGGCATGAATAAGGGTGGAAGAAAAAGGCTCTAAGAGTCTGATTAACTTATTTTTGATTTGCACTTCATTTTGGTATTTTTGGGACATAATTTAAAAGAATGATGATTTACCTCAAGGGCTACCTTGCCCTCATTTACACCAGTGCAACCCCATTGTCCTCATTAGGGGAGTTGCATGGGAGGTAAGTGAAGGCAGAATTTGGTTTATGGACCTGAGACAGCATATACTCAAGTCAATGGGAGCCTTTTCATGAGCTTCAGTGGGCACTGGAATTGGAATTAAACGTGTTTGACAACCCTCAAACATACGTTCTCTCTTGTTCTCTGTGAAAGACAGAAAACAGTGTGTTGGTCAGGCATAAGATAGGGCTTAGTGGCCACAAATAGGAGAAAAGCATCATCAGTTAAACCAGCCTACATGTTTTTGGACATATACTCATTTAGGGGGTATATAAATCCTTCAGGACTTAATGCCTCTCTTTGGTTACCTCATGCCATCAAATGAGGCGGAAGCCTGTGCCTATCACTGGGCAATCTTTTCTTGTAGCTTTCCCCCTTCTTGATACTCTCTTGTGGAGGGGAATCATAGGCTGGACAGTGACTGAAAAGAGAGAACTTTACACAATCAAAGGCAAGTGAGGTGGTAGCTGGTTGTATTGCTAAAATTGAAAAGGCAGAGAGAAGGACAATGCCAAATATAATGAGACACAACCAGGCGCACGCAGGCCTACTTAGCTAATCTAGTCAAAGGTTTATTTGAGGATTCAGTTTGAAGAAGTGAAAGAAACACTTGAATTTGATAGATTTATAATAATTGCATCCTTAAAATAATGCTCTTGTTTCAGGCTCCTAAAAACAAAATAAAATGATTTTTCTGAATTTATTGGTGAATCTTCTCAGCATCTACAAATTTTTTCCTCTGAATTCACCATGGCACAATATTGATGTCAAAGTTTTGTATAGTATTTTTAAAGAGAGAGTCAGTTAGCAATATAAAGAGCCAGCCAATGTTTAATGTACATTAGTATTGGTATAAATCAGTAGGAGATCAGCACATTGTCATGGACAGAAGCAAATTGAGGCAGTGTGCATATAGCACAGATTCTAGACATTATTGTACATAAGTGTCAAATATCTGACAGTTCTACAGTTGGCTTGTTATTTCTGACAACTGTTGCATTAGGATAAAGAGCATTTGCTCTTTCCATTTCTGGTCTTCTCACATCCTCAGAACCACTCGTGCCTGGAGGATGTGCGAACAAACTGTAGCCTTTACGTTGTTCCATTTATGATGGATAGCAAATACGTGTGTCTGTCTCTTCCATGAGCCAAAACACAGAGAGACTCTTTTTGTGTTACATTATGGCATCAGAATGGTTATTTATTTATGTTTTCTTTTCAAGTGTCACAATATATCTTGAGTACTTGTTCAAATGATGTATCAGGAAGACACAGAGACTGTGCATGGAGGTGCAGGTTCACATTGGCTTCTGTGGGTTTATTTCACTATTCATAGCCAGACAAAAATATTTTTTCTATTTCCACCAGAAAGCAAAGGCAGTTTCTACCTCACTTTATCCTGGTTCTTGCATAATTTTTATAGGATGGGTTGGGAGGTTATCTGTTATTATTTATGTTCCGATAGTGCCTGTAGGCCCCAACTGAGATCAGGGCCCCAGAGTGCTAGGTGTTGAACAACACGGAGTAAACTGCAGTCCCTGTCCCCCGAATCTTACAAGCTAAGTTGTTGAGACAGACAAAGAGTGGGAGAAAGGGGGAAACTGAGGCACAGATAGGTTAAGTGACTTGCGTAAGGTCACAATGAATGTTGTGGCTGAGCAGGAACAGAACACAGATCTCTCAAGTTCATTCCAGTGCCCTAACCACAAAAGCAGCCATCCCTGGAGGCTGAATAACTGCACACAATTATAGATCCCAGTTCAAACCTGCACTCTCATTTACACTGATGAAAATCCTAAGTAACTCTATTGAAGTCTATGTCTAGACTGGTATTTAAAGGTGATTTGCTAGCTCATGTTGACGAACACATTCTAAAACTTGAATGTAGACAAGGCAGTGCATACTTTAACATGTGCTAAACTACTCAAGTTAAAGCCTCCGGGGAGCTTAGGTTTTAACTTGACTGGTTTAGGATCTATTAAAGTATACACAGCCTTGTCTACACTGGATTTTTAAATCATGTTCATTAGAATGTGTTAACAAACACATATCTTTATATATTAGCCTAAACAAAACCAGTGGCTTTACCTCAGCATAAAAGCAGAGTAAGGTGAGAAGAATCAAACCCTGTGTAGTAAGGAAAATAATTTTTACTTCTTCACAAGTTCATAGCTCAGCCAATTATGATCTTCAGAAGGAAAAAAAATCATGCATTTTGCATTAGGAACGATTGTACAAATGGTTCTGTATGTATTCACTGTTGCGTTTTAAAACTGGAATGTTAAGTTACGCATTAAAAAGTATTTGAACAATTTTCTGACAATGTGAAAATTGTGTTAATTTTTATTAATGCTCAGGTAACTCAAAAACAGCTAATGGGATTTTACTCGTGCTTTAATATAAAAAAGAATTGTTTACCTCTACGCTAAGAACAAACATGAGAAATTTCAGCCAAAAGAATATTTTTTTCAGAAACATTTTAAATGCCTGAAAACAGAGACTTAAACTGAAATTGCTTCCTCAAGCATGACCATAGCACCTCTAGCCAGATGCTATAAAAATAATCTATCTTTGTGTTTCCATACTGAAACAAGCAGCAACTTCAACAGTGGGCTTTACAATCATTATTCAAACATATTGATCTGTGAATTTTAGCATACATGCAAATGTTTTCTTTGACCATTGGTAATAAACTAGCAACTAATAAATACCTCTTAAAAAGTAAACCAAAATTGAGTCCATTTAGAAGTGCAGAGCCCTGTTCTTTATTCCCTCCTACCTAAAACTTGCAACGGGAGATTTGGGTGTGCAAGGAATGTAGGTTGGGTGGCCTCTCAAGATAAATTTGAGACACAGAGACATCATGTTCAATAGGGTCCCACCACTCCCATTTCACCCCAGTTATAGACATTTCAGAGGGTCCCCCGGAGCTCAGGGCCCAGGTACAATTGTCCTACCTTTTCCCTCCTCTCATCAGCCCTGGGTGAGACCATTGCTTCATTCACTTCCCTTCAGCACACAATATTTCAATAACCTACCACCACAGTTTGTTGCTATTTTTAATGATTTTATAGCTACAGCTACATACTCAGAGGTAAGGCAAGGGCATGTAATGCATTTAAGAGTTCTCATCCTTGGGAAGCACTACATCAGTCTGGCAGCGGTTGCCTTGATTGAAAAGATATGCTGACAGTTCAGAGCAAGCTTTGTAACCAACGGCATCAGTTTCTAAAAAAATGTACTTCCAGGAGAACCACCCCAAGAACCTGTTTACTTAAGGATTTCAACATTTTGTTATGTCTGACATTTGTGTTGAAACCAGAGTTTTTCCAGTGTGAAAGGAAATATCATAGATGTGTTTTAGACAAATATGTTTAGGGATTTAGCATAAAGATGTAGTCATTATTCACGAAGGGCTCGTTACTCATATAAGCTGCAGCAGTGACACATTATTGCTTGCTTTATCTGAAGGTAGCACAGTTTATTGTGGCTGTATAATTATTTACATTGGAGCGGGTGACATGCAGTAACATGGGGGATGATAGCTAAGCACAGATGAGTCTGAGATACAAAGTTTGGAATTGGCCTTCAAACCGTTAGGCACTCTGATCTGGGTTTCTGATGATAAATGCAAGTTGGCAGCTTAATGATTCTAGACTAGGCTTTCTTAAGAGTCTGTGGGTTAGATTCAAGCTTTTACTTTTAGCCCATGTCAGCACAGTACACATCACAATGTTAAACAAGAGAGAATTTCTGATAAATTTCCCCATGGGCCTGATTCTTCACTGCCTTGCACCTTATGTGGTCATTTACATAAGTGCAAATGCTTGATTTGGCCATGTTTTATACCCACTGTGTACTGGTGTAAGTGATGACTACACATGGTACAGGGCAACGGAGAATGAGGCCCAGATACCTAGGTACTTTTGCATGGAGGAAAGATACTCTTGGCTTTCCCATTTGCTCCCTTACATATTCTCTCTACATCACCCTCCTTGCTTGTTCACTAAATGCACCATCATTTACATCAGTACCATGTTTAAAGGTGGGGGAACATAATCAAAATTGAGTTGTCTTGTGTTATTTCTGGAAAAGTAAATGGTAACTTCATGGTTTGTGATTCTAGCAGACACTGATCTAAACAGGAAGCGAACAGAACTTTGGATGTCCTAGATTTGGAATGGATAGATCTGTTGTGTGATGAAGGGGGCTTCTTCTGGTTTTGGTGTTCTTTTTATATTTCTTTTTCATTTTCTGGCCCACAAATGGTCATAGAGCAAACCAGTGATTTGAAAAAACCATAAAAAACTCAGGGGTCTAACCCAGTAACCACAGATCACCCACTAATAAAAGCACCTGTTACAACTAGGCATCCCATTTGAAAAGATTAGTATAAATAGCACAAGCTTGAGTTATAGGAACTTTTTACCATTCCTAGATAACAGCTAGAACAGCTGAATAATATAAGGGAAGATAGCCACAGCCATCATTTACATGATTTTGACTACTTTAGAAATGACACATAAGCCATCTGAACACATCTAACCATTTTTGCACGTTACTTCTACTTCACGTAGCTTGTCTATCTCATACAAAAGGTACTGAGAGAATACACAGAAGAAACTGAAGAAAGAGATGTGTATACAGGGGTGCTGGAACAATTCGTATAGTGGGAGTGCTGAGAGCCATTGACCCAAACTGAAACCCCTTTATATGATGGAAACCACTTCAAGCCAGGCAGTGCAGCAGCACCCCTAGTTCCAGCACCTATGTGTGTATATTTAATAAGACCACTGGGATGTTCCCATTTTGGCAGTTCCTGTCTATCTGTTTAATTAAGGATCCCAGCACTGCAGTATATGAGTGCTTCACAGTCAATGCATTTATCCTTATAACACCCTTGGAAACTAGGGAACAATATCACCACCATTTTACAGATGGAAACTGAGAGATGTTGCGGGGGAGGGGGATTAAGTGTCTTGCCCAATGTCTCACAGGAAGTCTGAGCAGAGCTGAGAATTAAACTCAGTTCATCTGGCTCCTAGTTCAGTGTTTTTTACCACAAGAGCAAACTTCTTTCAGGTTTTGGGAGCTCAGTGGTATCTATTTCTTATGACTGTTTTGAAGTTTTATCTTTTAAATATTATGCTTCTCAAGCTTCCCTGATAATTTTTTTAACCAATTTTTTTCTCACCATTCCCCCAACCTTTGTTACTGTCTTTAGGAAGGCAGTCTCAAATAGGTGATAACACCAGATTTCAGATGAAACACTGACCTTCCCTCCCCCCCCCCGCCCCCAGCTTCCTCCAGTGCTCTCCGGGCTGTATGCACCCTTTCCCATTTGCCGCACACAGAGAAGCAAAAGGTGCCTCAAGGGACACAGAAGGGAGAGAGGCACTGTTCAAAGGGGGAAAGATAGCTGCTTGGTACCATGGTCCCCATTTGTGTAACCAACTCTTTGCCAGAAACTGGGAGTAGACAACAGGGGAGGGATCACTCAAGGCTTGCCTGTTCTGTTCATTCCCTCTGAAGCATGTGTCGGAAGACAGGATACTGGGCTGGATGGACCATTGGTCTGACCCAGTGTGCCTGTTCTTATGTTAGTTGAACTCTAGCCCTACTGCAGCCACAAAAATGGGAGTTCCATCGGGCCACAGCGCACGTGTTCCTGTACAACGCACGTGTTCCTCTTTTGATGCAGTGCAACTGGCAACACAGAGTGCATGAGTAGCAATAATTCCCTCACTCCCATGCCTGTGGAGGAGGTGGGCAGCTAGCCAATAACAGGGCAGGCTGCTTGTGCCATGGAGGGGATTGGTGGGGAAGGGAAGGATCAGTGGCTGGTATACAATTGTTCCTATGCACTGTTAGTCTCAACAAGTGCATAGGACACCCTCAGAACTGTTCACTGTGCCACTGGCCCCTCAGTGTAGTGGAGCAGAGACTTAGAGAGGGCTGTGCCTATCTGGAAGTCTCTGGCTGCTTGTGTATGGAAAAAGGAAGGCAGGGTCACTACTTGCAAGCTGTGAAATACATACTGTTGCTTAAAGGGTCTCTATTAACCCAGATAGCTATAATGGTGTGAATGAAGAAAGGGTATGTATGAATATTGTGATTATACACAAGAAGGAGAGAGATTTGTATACATTATATAGTAACCTGTGCATGCCAGGTTACATTAACAAGCAGAAAGTGTTTGTTTTGTGCATATTTTATTTCTGATTTAGGATGTTAGCTGATTATCATAATACTTATGTAATTAGATTGCTAATATGGCTGGACTTTGATAAGGATCAGTATACCAGGATGTCAAAACTGGATTTGAATGGCTGCATGTATGGAACTACCATTATTAATCAACATTTAGTTTCAGCTATGAATAGAAGAATATGAATGCAGAATTAATAGTGTTGTTCTATAAATTGTGTTTTTTATATTAAATGTGGCTGTTAGTAGTTTCAATATAGCCTTGAAAAACCGTTGTAACTCAAAAATATTCTCAACACTGCAGAATTGCAAGTCTCCAGTGTTCAAAAAGCACAAGTCAGGCCACAAAATATAAAGAGATTGCTTTAAAAAACATAAGATTTTAAAAAACAATACGTTTATTTGTCTTCTAGTTTTGAGCCTTTAGGATTCACATTTAAAATTTTTTTTCTCCCCAAGCATGAAGGCAAGAAACTTACATTTTTGAATGAAAGCTGAGATTCCCACTTAATAACAAGCTGAAACTTTAGGAAAGACACCTAGGGTCATGAGCATCACGATAAAGTCACAAGAGTTGGAAACACTGATATTGACAGCAGGGCTCTTGCTGATTGTGTAGGCAGAGAACAGATTCCCTATAGACAAAATGCTCTTAGTCTCCAAGAGGAGGCCAAAGCACTAGACACAGATTAAATCTGCCTGGTGCAGCCTTGCTGATCAACAATCTGCTGCTCTAAGCAGAGACAAACTGCTGTGAAGTAGGGGAAGTGCCCAAAACAGCTGGGCAGATGTTCAGCAATTTGGGGCCTTTCAACAGGAATAAAGAAAACATGTTCAGATAGTGCTCAGTTGAAAGAAACAGTAAATGTAAGATTGCACAAAGACAGTGTTTTATAGATATAACATACAGTGGTAGATCCTGTGACAACTGTTTGCTTGTTGCATTTAATCTGTTGATAAGAGGACAGACAGTCTTGTGGCTGTGGCACTTGGTAGATCTGCCCTCAGTCCCCAGCTCTGCCACAAACTTTCTGTGTGGGGCTCATATTATGGTGTTAAAACCAGCTGTGTAGGTGCTGGAGTTCGGGCTGCGAAATCCACTCCCCCAAACCCCTCGCTTCAGAGCCTGAACATCTTCAACAGCTGTTCTTAGTGCTGTAGCACGAGCCTGAGTCTGGGCTCTGAGACTCGTTGCCGCAGGTTTTAAAACATACTGTAGACATACCCTTAATGTCTCGGTGTCACAGATCTCCATCTAAAAATAGAGATAATCAAATTTAACTCCTCCCACTCCTTTTGACTCTCTTGTCTACTTAAGTTGTAAGCTCTTGGGGCAGGTAAAGTTTCTCAATATGTGAACAAACAAAGTTGACATTTTTACTCACAATGCCTAGCACAGTGGGGCCCTGATCTTGGTTGAGGCCTCTCAGTTCCTAACACACAGAACCCACGGACTTGTTTTGATCCACCAGTGCATTTCTCTTAAGATCAAGAGGGTAGTATTTGGCTTTCAGGATCCACATAATATTTCCTATGCAGCTATAAAATGTTTGGAGATTTTGCATTCCTGAATTTTTTTTCAATACAATCCATTTTTATTGCTGCTAATAGATATAATGAAAAGCTGCTGTAACAACAATTCTGTGCACATTCTGTTGTTAGAACGCAGAATGTGCCGTTTGTAAGGTTTAAATGGCTTTGCAAAAGTGTTATAATCCATTAGTGACAAGAAAAGGTATTTGTCTATCAGTTGTGGTTAACTGCATTCCTTGTATTAGAAACAATTTAGTCTCTTGCGTGAACCCAGTGCAGGAAATTGTTTAGAGAGAGTCTGGCTGCAGAGTTGGAAAAATAGCTCAAAGCTCCCTTCCTGCAGCAGCAATGTGATGTAGAACTGAACAGTGACAGCTAACAACTTAACCTTTAAAGAGTCTTGCATAGAACAGCACTCCATACTTTTTACTCAAATGATTTCAACTGTTTCAACCAGTGAAGTAAATTTAAATGTTCAGAAATGCAGGTTTTCCTTTGTGGGTTCTTATAAAATAGTCCTGTTTCTGATTTTTGTTAAAATAATGTTAAATGTTGCCTTCGATGTCATCTTTGCTCTTTTGACACACAAATCCTAAATCTCTGGGCAAACTGAGAGAGGAACGAATCCAGATTAGATCCGTGTGAAGGGGAATTGCGATATCCTTGTGGAAATAAACTCCTGAATATGAACCAGATTCACATTTGAATGCTGAACCAATTGTGTTACATTCCTCTGGGCTTGGGAGCTGTACTTGGGGAAATATTATCATAATGCTTTGTTAGCCCAGGACATTTGGCTAAAATGCTTTTATGTGCAATGTTAGTATGTTTTGTAGTTTAGCTTTATAAAGAAGTTGACAAAGATTGGTAACCTATCCAGTGGTTTACAGGCACCTAACCATGTGATCAACACATACTAGAGCATGATGAGTATTACGTACATGAAATCATCAAAACTGGAGATGGAAAAGACACATTCTCTGGTCACATCCGTCTCCCTGCCATGGCATCATTGGCACAATAACAATACTGGCACTACTTGATGTCTATTCTTTCTTACCCATTAACATTTAACAACAAATAGAATATAGAACTAGAAAATAGATTATGGATGTATAATATACAATATTTGTACAATGCAAGATTCTCTTCCAAATAATTTTATGCAGTTTCTAACATCATTAAAGGCTTAACTATGTATCAGTAGCTATATTTTAGATGGACAATTCCAAAATTTTCTTAATAGTTTTACTTTTGGGGAACGGGGCAGATTTTGCATTATGATTTGGCCCCTTTGAGCCACTCAGGTATTGCAAAGGGGATGGATGCTGTCGCAAATGTCAGCAGTGGAGAATTCTCCTGGAAGGGACCTTGAGAGTCCATCTAGTTCAGTCCCCTGTACTCATGGCAGGAGTAAGTGTTATCTGACCATCCCTGACATGTTAAGGATAAGAGCATGGATGTGTGAAAGAGCTATGTTGATCTTTCACCAGTGTAGAGTTGAAATGTCCCTAGGCCAGAGGCATATATTAGAGCAACCTTTAGGCTGCTCTAAGTTATATTGGGGGCGGGGCAAGTGTAGACTGACTTTTGAATGTCCATCTCCAATTCCACAGCACTGAGGGAGTTTAGATGCAAAGGAAAATCTAACTTTTTCATCATAGTAATGTAATTTTCTTCTACATGTGTTTATTCTATAGAATAGATATAAGTTAGCTTTAGTTCCCACTTCATGAGTGGGGTACTACCTTCCCAGGACTATCATGAGAAGAGGACCCTTTGTCCATGGGAGGGGGCTTAACTACCTCTCAGATGCTGTCTCCCTCCTATCCTGGGATCCCACACACAGCCTTCCCATGAGGGTTCAGATTTGTATACACTTAGAGAGTGGAACTGCAATGCCAGCAAACCAAACCAGGAGATCCTTGAACCACGGCAGAAGCTATCGTGATGGGATGGGACAATGCCCGATATCATACCTAGAGGCTATCACACAAAACCATTGAGTGCAGTCCCACAGCCTGAAATGAACCCTGCTTAGTGTTGGGCATGCAGTCTTCAAGAGGTTTCCTATTTGTCCAAAGTCTTTGCTTTGTCCAGCAAAAACACTCAAGGCCCATATTTTGCAAACAAATCAGAAAGTGAATGCTGCAGAAAACCAAAGCCCAGTTGTCTACCTGGTACATAGCATATTTGGCAGAAAAGCTGCAAGTTAGAAGAAATACAAATTATATCCCCCAAAAAAGAGAACACATAACCAGCGCAGGGGACCGAATAGAGGGAGAGAAAGGGGAGCAAAATGCAGTGCATGGGGGTTGCTCACTTTTCATGAGCCCCCCCTGCAAACGGAGGCATTATATTCCAAAAAGGAGGTGTGGTCAGGGCCCCCACACTTCCTAAATACAGTGGGGCATCTGGGTACTACTGCATTACAAATAGCAAATAAGAATAATCCTCTTTTGTGGGAAATACTTGGAAACAATGTAATACCAGAAACAAGAATGTCCTATTCATATTAAACAACTGATATGCATCTGTGAATGTACATAGTGTAATCTGCATGCATTGGATAGCTGCTGTATTTTTCTAAAATATCTACTTGAGGAATTATTTTGGGGACATTCTATTGCCTATGTTATACATAGGGCCCTATCAAATTCATAGCCATGAAAAACATGTCACGGACTGTGAAATCTGGTCTTTTGTGTGCTCTTACCCTATAATACACAGATTTAACAGAGGAGACCAGCATTTCTCAAACTGGATGTCCTGACCCAAAAGGGAGTTGCAGGGACCTCACAAGGTTCTTTTAGGGAGGGTCATGGTATTGCCACCTTTCTTCTGCGCTGCCTTCAGAGCTGGGTGGCCAGAGAGCAGTGGCTGTTGGCCGGGCATCCAGCTCTGAAGGCAGCGCCCTGCCAGCAGCAGCGCAGAAGTAAGGGTGGCAATACCCTTACTTCTGTGCTGCTGCCTTCAGAGCTGGGCGGCCGGAGAGTGGTGGCTGCTGACTGAGGGCTCAGCTCTGAAGGCAGCAGCGTAGAAGTTAGAGTGGCAACACCATACCAGGCCATCCTTACTTCTGCGCTGCTGCTGGCGGCGGCTCTGCCTTCAGAGCTGGGATCCCAGCCAGCAGCCATCGCTGTCCTGTTGCCCAGCCCTGAAGGCAGCACTGCCACCAGCAGCAGTGCAGGAGTAGCAGTACCCTCCTACAATAAACTTGTAACACTTAGGGTTACCAACTGTCTAATCACAGAAACTCAAACATCCTTACCCTGCCCCGCTCTTTCCTGAGGCCCTAGCCCTGCCCCGCCCCTACTCTGAGGCCTCGCCCCACTCACTCCATCCCCCCCGTCGCTCGCTCTCCCCTACCCTCGCTCTCACTGGGCTGGGGCAGGGGGTTGGGGTGCAGGCTCTGGGCTGGGGTTGAGGGATTCAGAGTGTGGGAGGGGGCTCCAGGCTGAGCCTGGGGCAGGGGGTTGGAGTACAGGAGGGTTTGTGGGGTGCAGGCTCTGGGAGGGAGTTTGGGTGCAGGATGGGACTCAGGGCTGGGGCATGGGGGGGTGGGGTGGGGTGCAGGAGGGAGTGCAGGCTCTGGGAGGGAGTTTGGGTGTGGGAGGAGGCTCAGGACTGGGGCACGGGTGCAGGCTCCAGCTGGATGGCACTTACCTCGGGCAGCTCCTGGTTGGTGGCGCAGTGGGGCTAAGGCAGGCTCCTTGCCTGACCTGGCCCCATGCCACTCCCAGCTGGCATGTCCCTGCGGGGGGAGACAGGGAGCTCCACACACTGCCCCTACCTGCAAGTACCACGCCTGCAGCTCCCATTGGCTGCAGTTCCCGGCCAATGGGAACTGTGGGGGCAGGGCGCTGAGACCCCCTGCCTCTCCCAAAGGGCCTCAGGAACGAGATGTTGCTTCTGGGAGCAGCGCAGGGCCAGGGCAGGCAGGGAGCCTGCCTTAGCCCCTCTATGCCGCCAGACTTTAAGCCAGCTAAAATCTCCCTGTTTGGCTTCAGTAGCCTCCGGGAGATAGAGGCTGATTATGGGAGACTCCTGGCATAACTGGGAGGGTTGGCAACACTAGTGACACCCCTACAACTCCTTTTTGGGTATGCACACCTACACTTACAACACTTGAAATTTTAGATTTAAATAGCTGAAATAATGAAATTTATGATTTTTAAAATCCTGTGACTGTGAAATTAAGCAAAATGGATTGTGAATTTGGTAGGGCCCTAGTTATACAGACAGATCAGACTAGATAATCACAGTGGTCCCTTCTGGCCTTGGAGTCTATGAATCTATGTGATGTTCAGGTATATGTAATAGTGTGGGCGGATTTTGACACCACAATATCTGTCTTTTGGGGGTCAGAACTCTATTATAGTTTTGATCCATGTTTATATGACTGTGTTTCTCAGTCGTTTTGATTGAATTTAATCACATGCTATTTTGCATCTGCACTAGCAAGAAAAAACACCACTCCAGAGATCACAGGCGTGTGTGGAAGTCACGGGGATAATACTGCACGTGCAGCACCATTATTTATTTATTTTTATGTATCATCTTAGATTTATTGCATCTGTCAATCATCGCTAACCACTTACACCTTTTTTCCCCTTTGTAAATCACATATATCAAATGAAGTGCTGTCCAACAGACAGCTGAAAGTATCTCCCCCTCAAAAGGCCTCCCCAGCCCTAAGGCAAAATAAGCACTTGATAAGCCCTGCAAGCCCTAAAGACATCTACAGTATATCAGATGAAAAAGATCCTTTGGGGAGCCTGGTTCCTGTACAGTCAACTCCACATCGGTTGAGCCTGTCTTCGGTATGCCTCTGATTTTTCCCAGGTATCCAGTCACCAGCTATAGGTATCCAGTCACCTGGACTGCATTCCCATTATCCAAAGATTTTCTCACAGCCAGACTGCTTATCTATCTGCTTCATCCAACACCATCAGCTCTTTCTACAGTACTTCCATACTTTGTACAATGGAGATATGAGCTGGGTGATGTGGTTACAGGTAGAGACCTGCACAGATACAAAATTTATATCTGCATCTGATCCACAATCCGCAAGTAAGGTCCACGGATATCTGCATCCTCATGGATTGAATATATGCAGATATAAAGCGGATATCCACAGATTTGCAGGACTCTATTTACAGAGTCTGGTGCATCTGGGCCTCCAGAAGCCATAACTGAAGCTGCTTTTGCACCACTTGAATAAACATTGTCTCTTCCTTGTCTAGAACATTGATCTTTGCTGAAAGGATACTCAGTGTTTGCTGAGAATATTGCAAATTTGTAAGGATTTGATGGGGGGACAGCTTATACTTTCCTGTTTTGGATCATATTTTCGCCTTGCACACTATAATTCCAGAAGGGATGAATGAGTACTTAGATTCCTCAGCACTCACCTGCTAAATAAATATACCAGAAGTTACAAGTAGGAAGCCAGTTCTGTTTTAGGCCATAAATTAAATTGCATGAAATAGTAGCTATAGGAGGGTAGACTTCCCGCTCCAAATTGCAAACACAGTAAGATGCAGAAAATAGTTTCTGGGTTTTATACAAGGTATTAGACTATCAAGATGTGATTACAAGTAGTGTGTTCTTACTGGAAGTCTACTTATTTGCCGCTGACCGCTGCTTTTGATTCATGAAGTTTTTTCCCTTTTTTATACACAATAGAGTTTTAGCACATAGTTAACTAACTCCCACCAGAAGTATTGAAAACATGGTTTCCATATATAGCAATATGGATTAAGCTGATTTAGAAATACAGTATGTTGACAGTACTATTTAAAAGCATATGGGAAATTTGCTTCTTTCTTCTTCATAACAAAAATGAGTAATAACTATGAAATGCAGTGCTCCAGAACACCACCCCTTCCTTTTATTAGATCATTACAGTCTTTTCCAGGTGCAAAATAAAATGCAAAAGCAGCCTGTTTTATTGTCCTTGAAAGGCACTGAGGCATCTATGGCACCCTTTACATGCAAAGTTAGTGTAAAGCTTTAAAATGCAGTTTTAAATTATGAGCCTCTGTAAGTGCAGTGATTCATACCATTAGTTGAAGTTAACGTTTGAATTGTTTAGGGATGATTCTCCACTGTGTTGCAACGGTTTTATATCAGTTTAACTCCATTGGCTTCAAGAGAGCTACGCCAACATAAAACTAGTGCAAGATGGAGAAGAATTGGGTGCATTTGTTTTTAGCACGTGGCTTGCTGGACCCTGCCTGGATTCTATGTGTGATTAATAGAGAGTAGGATCTTTTTGGTTATGCTGAAGAATTATGGAAACGCAAATGTTAGGAGGCTGAGTTGTATGTTGTTGTTAAAGCATCATTAAAAACATGATATTTCAGAGCAAAACATCACTAAATCTCCACTTTTTACTGAAGTTGTGAAGAGGGATTTTACCAAACAAAAGGGAAAGAAATCGTTTGTGTCAAATAAGATACCCCACTGTATCAATACCTTGGTATTCTATAATAGAAACATGTAAGAAATGAGACATAATTAGAGAAGTGGGATTTCCCAGGCATTTGTCAGAATAATATTTTGAAGAAAAATAGTGGCAAAAAAGCCATGCATGGGGATTGGAAAAGAGATGCTGTTATGCTTATTGAACATTATAGAATTTTTTAAGAATAAATCAATCCCTTTGCTCAGATTATTCTCCTAGGGCCTAGTCCTGCAAACTGTCACTCAAGCAAAACAGTAGTTGCTCAGTTGAGTAGTCACACTGATGACTACTTGCATGAGTAGGTTTATTTGCATGTAGAACCTTAAAGGTGAGTACAAGGATACTGTACTTGATTCAGAAAGCGAAAGGAAGCCAGTGAAGGGGTTTGAGGATGGCAGTTGGAGTGGCAAGGTGGGGGATGTTGCATAGGCCAGGGAGGAAAAGACATCTTTAAAATGAGATGTGCAGGAATCACTGCTAAACTAGGGAGGCATCGTGTTTTATGTTTATTTGTTTTTCTTATACATATTTATAAAACCCATATAGTTGTGTGTGTCTTTAGCAAATGTTTCAAAGTTCATGAGAGCCTCTGAGTTATTAGCAAATGTGCATGCCTGCTGAAGGAAAATCAGATTTCAATTTCAGGCTTCCAGTGGATAGTACTGTAAACCGCAAGTTAGAGAAGATTTTTAAAAACACAGTGGGTCCCCTTAGAAAGTTTGTCCAATTTGAAAGATTCTTTTGGTGCTAAGGGAATATCCTCCTTTAAAGAAAGGGTTTGTCTCTGGTAGGGTGACCAGATGTACTGATTTTATAGGGACAGTCCCGATATTCGGGGCTTTTTCTTATATGGGTGCCTATTACCCCCTACCCCGTCCCAATTTTTCACACTTGCTATCTGGTCATCCTAGTCTCTGGAGCCAGTAGAATCTTTCCAACCGATGGAACTTTTTAAGAGCTCCCACTGTAATATGACAAATGCCTTATGTATACAGAACAAGGTAAGCAAATCTTTTCTGGCAGGAACACAGCTAGAGTTGGGTGCATGAAGCAAAGTTTTGCCAAAGGAATTAAATTTAGATATAAAAGGACTATTAGGTGTCCCACTCCCATTGCAGGTCAGTCAGTTAGGATGCCCAGCTCCCAGCTGTGTCTTTGAAACTCTCCCCCAGCATGAATAAATAGGGTTGCCAACCCTCCTGGATTGGTAGGGAGTCTCCAGAATCAGAATCGATTTCCCAGTGGCTGCTGAAATCAATCTGAAAGATTTTAATAGGCCATTAAAAGTCCAGTTGGTGGTGCACCGGCGCTAAGGCAGGCTCTCTACCTGCCCTGGCTCCATGTGGATCCTTAAAGTGACATGTTCCCAGCATCTTCCTCTGGCTCCTAGGCACAGGGGTGGCCAGGGGGTCTCTGCGCGCTGCCCCTGCCCCGAGCACTGACTCCGCAGCTCCCATTGGCTGGGAACCACGGTCAATAGAAGCTGTGGGGGTGGTGCCTGTAGGCAGGGGTAACACGGTTATGTTGTACCCCAACGGTTATATTGGGTAGCACCCCAAACCCCCTCGTGCACCCCAACCCCCTACCCCAACCCAGAGCCCCTTTCCATGCCGAAACTCCCTCCCACACCCAAACCCCCTACCCTGGCTCTAAGCCCCCTCCCACCCCAAACTCACTCCCAGACCCTACACCCCGCAATTACTATCTTGTAACATCCTTTATAACATTAACAGCTTAGTTCTGCCTGCATTTTCCTTCAGTACTCACCTGAAGTCATGTGAATAATTTTGCGTCTCTTTTAGATACAGCATCATTGTTTTTCATTTCCCTACTAGTCCAGGAGTCTCTACTGGGGGCTTTTGTGAGGCACCATGTTACATCCAAAATGAAGGAATGCAAATGGTGGTTTTATCTGAAGTTGAAGTGAGTGTTACTTCCTAAATAGGTTAACATGGGATGTTCTAAAGAATGAACCTTCACCCTCTGGTAATAAAGAAGTTCTCCTCTCTAATGGTCTAAAGGAAAGTGCTAGTGGAAGGTTATTTATTATTTATTCCAGATAATTTATGAATTTGTTGAATAGGACTGGTACCAGAACAGACCCCTGGGGGACACCACTATTTACCTCTCTCCATTCTGAAAACTGACCATTTCTGAAATCTGACCTACCCTTTGTTTCCTATCTTTTAACCAGTTACCAATCCATGAGAGCACCTTCCCTCTTATCCCGTGGCAACTTACATTGCGTAAGAGCTTTTGGTGAGGGACCTTGTCAAAGGCTTTCTGAAAATCTAAGTAGCGAAGTATCTGAATAATAGTATTTAGTATTTACTACAATTACCTTAAACTGGAAAATAAATAAATCCCCTCATATTTGCTGCAGCAGGGTTAGATCCTCAACTGGTGTAATGGAACTATGACAGTTTACACCAGCAGAGGTTCAGCCCCAGATCTTGAAATACTTTGTTTATCCATTTGCTGACTGTAGCAGATTATAGTGGGCAAATAACACCATGTGCTAGAATAGTGCCGTGACTTCCTTTGTTAATGACACAAAACACTGGCAGTATATGAAGTTGTAAATAGGTGCAAAATGTAATTATATCTTATGTATTATTGAAGCAAAAAACAATATATTTAAGCTATAGTTATTTAAGTAACGGTTTCTCTGATTTGTCACTGCTATACTTATTATTGCAATGAAACAATTTATGCAATGAGGGGAATATGTTTGATAGTAACCTTTATATTTTATTCTCTTATGCATGTTACATGTATAACATACTTGGGTCCCAATCCTGCAGCTGCTCCATGCATGGTACTTCTATTGGTAGCTAAGTGGGCTTGGCTAGCGTCAAAGTTTTTAAATACCTCTTACTGGAGATATGAAGAAGTGGTTCAGTATTACAAATGCATCTAAAGAACATGAGCAACATACTGCTCTTAGCCACACTTGATGTATATGCAAAGTAACTGTTGACTTCAGTGCAGTTACTCAGAAAATAGATGATTGTATCTGAGAGCAGAATTTGACCCATATGCCTGCATCTTAGTCCAGGCAACAAGCGAGGAAGGTTACCAGGTAAAACTAAACCCATGGAGCTGGTCATCGAATAACAATATCCCATATGATGTACCTGATATTTAAGCTGAACTCCCATTGATTTTAATGGAAAATTCTGATTAGGAATTGGTAGTACAACATAACCAAGTGTGATGAAATTCCTGGGTTGAGGTCATGATTTAGTACCTAAGACCACAATGATAAAAAAAAATAATTTGTCAATTTTTATAACTAAGACTTTGTAAGGCAAGATCTAAAAATAATTAGTATTTTTGGGAGGTACAAAATATGCATGGTAGTAGCCCTTGTAAAAAACAAACAAACAAAAAAAAACAGAAAAAAACCAAAAACAAAACCAAGGAATTTCCTGTTAATAAAGTTACATACTATAAATTATGATCATTCGCATTAGTGTCAAAAAACTGGAAACAGACACTGAATCATTAATGCAATGAAGAAAAGAATATGTCAGCAAACAAAATGAATATAGACAGGTATGTGCCAACATTTCCCAGACTCTGTGTCACTAACAAGCCTTGAATGAAGCTAATTTACATTCTTGAATGTAAAGCCATTTGGTTTTTCACTGTTTACTAATGACCAGTTAGAGACCAGCATGCGTATCTCATGAAAAGAACTGTTGTACAAAGAGTACTACATGGAAATATCACATATACCGTGATAAACATTTCAAAGTTTATGCCCCGTGCTCCGCCTGACAGAATGATGTGATGTTAGGCAGGTTGGGCTCTGTGTAATTATAGATAATAGTGGTTCCTGTCAAAGCTCCGGAATCCCTGATCCAAATACTTGCTTCACAGTCTCCAAGTGAGCCTGCTATTTACCACTAAATACAGTACATGAATGTATGCATTGCACATATTTTTTCAGAACAATGATTTTATGATTTAGTGTTTGCACAAACATAGGCGCATGGAACTGAAAACTTAAAGCATCTTACCCTTAGGATAGCTGAAAAGAAAAAAAAATCTCATCACGTTTCTGAGAGAAGTCTTTCCTTTTCTGGGATCTTACTGCACACAAGTTTGTTGTGGAGACATCAGGGTTTCCAGGGCTAAGAGCACTGAAGTTGTTGTAATCCAACTGTGCTGAAATATTTAAGAGAATTTGTTGCTGTAGGAGTGTTCCATTTGACTATAGATGTTTCAAGAAATAAAAGATTATGGGCCTTATTCAACTGCCATTAAAGGGACTATGATTGTCTTCAGTGAAAATTGGATTGGACCATAGGTGCTGGAACTAGGGCTACTGCCACACCCCGTTTTGAAGTGGTTTCCCTCATATACAGGATTTACAGTTTGGTTCAATAGCTCTCAGTACACCCACTATACAAATTGTTCCAGCACTCCTAGATTAGACTCTCAATCACTATGCCTGTATCTAATAGCAACTGCCTGCTTAGCAAAAGGAGCTGTTAATTGTTGTAATAGTTATTTATACACAGGTAAATGAACTGCATATAATAATATGCTATTTAACTATGCAAAGCATACAGCACATTTCCAGGAGTAGAAATCCAGCTGTTTGCAATGAGAGTTGTATTTGAGTCTTACCTTTCATTGACTCCCTTACAGCTGTATTTTATAGCCAGTACTTTCATTAGGGAACAAGCAATGGACTGACCACTCAAACAGCATTACTCTATGGTTCTGTACATAATCGGGGAGAACAAACATATTTTCTTCTCAAACAGACAGGAAATTTTTTGCTTTTCTTTTTTCTACCAAGCACTGTTGAGCAGCATGGTGACAAGCATGTCATAAATATGTGCTATGTCATCTGTATCTAACAGCTTTCATAAGAAGACCCTTTATTTTGTTTCATCACATGGTTCCAGTTCTTGCATCTGCATTCTTAGAAGGTTCCTCTGTGGCTTATCTACACTACAAGAACAGTCTCTTGACCACAAGCTGTTTTATTTATAACAATAACAGGCCCTTGTGTATCAATAAAAGAAATCTTTATTGCAGATGCATACATCCGTCACTGATTTTGAAGCATTGACTTGCCTCTCTCACAAGATGCAACTATGAGAATTATCTAAAGAGTGTGCGCTTTATTGGCAAATGTGTTTTAAAGGCTCCCTTCATGTGGAAAACCTGCTTGGGAGCTAGGGCCCCGATTTTTAAATCCCATCAACCGTCAAGGGAATTTACAATGCTAAATGTCTACATCCCTTTTACAAAATGACATTTTGGCTCCTAAATCAGTTGGCATTCTGACACTGAGGGTCGTGGTGCCTAAATATCTTTAAAAATCTGGGCCCTAGGTAACTCCAGTGATTTAATTTACTCTTAATTGTTAATTCATGGCAAAGTGTGGGGTCAAGGGCTGTCCCTACTTCAGCAGAAATAGCATCCCAAAGCCTAGCTATGAAGTTTTCTGGTATTATTGGAGTATCTTAGAATAACAAGAACAATATTTGGTTAACCAGCTCTCCTGGAACTTTGAGCATTTAAAACAAACAAACCTAACCATGCTTAGATGCTTTTTATTAGTGCTCAGTTAGTGACTTGTGCCAACAGAGAACAATCTTGGGAGCACAGGCTCTTCCGTTATATGTATATATATATATATATATCAGAACAATGACTTTTAAAACTGAAGTTTGAGGAATAGATAGAGTAGGTCTCACTTATAAGATCAGTACTTTAGTGAACATGATATTCTCAGTAAATGTTCTTGGCAGCACTGAAGTTTTTCATTGACACTTGGTAGTCTACATACTTATACCCCTGCCTAACATTAAGCGTGTGAGTAGTCCCGTTGAGTTTATTAAACAGGGCCCCAGTGAAGTCACTGTGGATTTTGACATTGACTTACATGCCAGATGTGTACACAGAGCAGTAACTTGTGCAGGACGCAGACCTTCATTTCTGCATCTACAGTGTCTCCTGGTAAATGTGTTGCGGTTCCAGGACCCTCTTTTTTCCCCCTTCGTGCATTCAAAAGTAGAGCTGGGGACAATTTGTAACAAAAACATTTTATTTGGCAAAAATGTAGGTTCAGTGACACCAAAACATTTTGTGAGTTCCTGTCTGTTTTGCTGAGTTGTTTGCTCTCAGAGACTTGCCTAAGGTTACACACAAGTTAGGAAGAGAACTCAGTCCCTTGCTTATATTACGACCCCAGCTCTTAGTCCCTTGCTCATACCATTAAACCACACATATTCTGGCACAGGAAGGTTATCTAGATGTGCTTTTTCAGCCTTAAAATAGTAATCTTCTGGGTTTTGTACATTTTATTTTATAGAAATTTATTTGCCCTTTGGCAGATTACAAAGAGAGAAGGTTTGAACAAAATACTGTTTTACTTCGTTAACAATTATCTGAATTCCTGCCACAGTTGTTGAATATTCTTCTTCTCAGAACCCAGCTGCTACTCCCACTAGATTCTCCAGTGATCTTCTGGGGCTAGATTCTCATCTGGTGTAACTCAACATAGCTCCATTGACTTCAGTGGAGCAATGCCAATTTACACCAGGTGAGGATCTGGCCCATAACACAGTGTTGATGATATCATAATGTGTTTTCATTAGTAATGATTGATACTTCTAATGGGTAAAATACATCAATGGGAGAGTAGACAGAAGATGAACATTTTGTGTTATGACTTTGAAGCAGGAATTCCTAAATTGGAAAGGAGAAATTATTAGGAAGAAAGCCCTTAAAAATCAATATTAAAACAACTTTGATACCTTTTTAATATTAGTAATAAGGGTAGGGGAAAATCTGTTGAGCAAAACACAGATGTTTCATAATTTTAAGTATGATGTATTTGAAAACTTTCCCAAACATAAGTTGTATATTATATAATGCCTTTATACCATTGTAGGGTTATGACTAAACGTTTTTCATAAGTGACAGAGTTCAAAGACATTTTATGTTTTTGAACATTTCTATCGTATCTAGGGTTTGACAGTCATACCTTGGAATTTAGTGAAACAAGATAGATGAGGTAATATCTTTTATTGGACCAACTTCTTCAAGTCCTAAAGAAGAGTTCTGTATAGCTTGAAAGCTGTCCCAACAAGAGAACTTGGTCCAATCACAGATATTACCTCACCCACCTTGTCTTTATAATCCTGAGACCAACCTAAACAATCCTAAAACAACACTGCTACCATACCCTGAAGTTTGTCAGACAATGTCCTACTTTCAGTATTTACCTCTGCTAATGGGAATCCAGGGTAAATTGTGACCACATGCTGATGGAAATCAGATGAGAAATATTCAGTGAAATATTTCCAGATTTCACAACCTAAGGCTGATGATCAGGTTCCAAGAAAAGATAATGCAAATTTCATCAACTCAAACCGGCTGCTTTCCTTAAAAACAGCATACTGTTTTCCTTCAGAAATGGGACAGAAAGTTTAACATGGTGAAGAATAACTGTCTGAGTTGTTATTTTTGAAACAGCTGTCATTTATCTGCAGTGAACTTACGTTATTTTAAAAATTAATTGGGGCTAAGGCCTTAAATTACCATCTCGTGAAATGACATTTTAAAAGCTCCATTAAATAGTGCTATGTGCTGTTACTAAATATTACATTTGTATTCATGTATGCTCTAACAAAAGCCAGCACTTCTTCAACATCTCAGTCAGCCTACTCTCATTACCTAGAGCCTAATGGACAAAGCTGTGAAAGGCCACAGTCATTAAACATTAACTGGCATGCTTCGTCAATGTCCTCTGATGATTTCTGGCGCACAGAATGAGCAAGTCGTAAAAAAGTCACTTCTTTGTGTGGAATTCACTCCTGCTGTTTTTCCTCCTCTTTCAGAATTTTTCATGTGAATTTATTGCACTTGATTCGGGTATCAGCTTGACAACCCTGGAGAGTACAGTCCCCTAACTATCAACAGAATTGGCAGTGGCACTGCTCTATGTCCTTAAGTCCTATTCTGCAGCTCCCACTCCTCGTCCCGATGGGTGAGAGAGGATTACAGTCTCAATTATCCAGTCAATATTTAGCCTCTTTGCTGAGCCAGTCAACGCAGTGCCAGTTGTGGTGCTGTGTTTTCGTGATGTGAAACTCAATTCTTAACTGAAACCCACAATGCATGTCACAAAGGCTCAGAGCCATGATGGTCATAATTTGGGGTCACTTACTGATTTGGGTTGGATTTGAGGCGGCAAGCTGGACTCTCCCCTGAACTAGCACCACGAGTAGTCTTATGACCAGTATTATTATTCACTTGAATCGTGGTAGTGCCCCAAGTCCTCAAACGAGGTTGGCGTCCCTTTGTGCTAGGCACTGTACAAATGCATAGTGCTTACGTTCTAAATAGACAAATCAGGCGGAGGAAGGGAGTAGCAGTATACTTTTTTTTAGCAGATGAGAAACTGATGCACAGAGATTAACATGTTTGTTAATCAGCCAGAAAACCCAGATCCCTGAGTCCCTGTCCAGTGCATTAAGCATAAGCCCAGTTTCTCTCTCTGTCTCTGCTTTTCCTCATATCTTGTGCTTTCCCAGAAAATATCAAGGCTACGGCAAACTGGTTGGTAGGTCAGTATGAAACGTCCTCGATTCGGTTTGCAAAGGGTTCATAAGAACTGGTTTTAAGTCGTGGGTAAATTTGTATCTTCCTGGTTTCACTTCAGGATAAATAATGTGAAGTGAAACCATCCAAGTTTCACCAGATTTTATGTCAAAAGAATGTGAAATGATCGATTCCACATGGTTTTAATGTGAAACAATGTATTGGACCAAGTCTGCTTAAAACTAAGCCACATTCACTCATAACTGGGCTAAGTTTGAAGATCGTAACAAAGCTCTAAACAAGGAAAGTTTTGTATGGCCTCAACTTTAGCTGTTTTTTCCTAACTCATAGATTCTCAACAGCATAAGGCAATTGACAAGGGCTAAGTGCAGAATCCAGTTTTTGGTTGTGAACTGGTGAGCAAGAAAATACCCATGTTGGCTTTCAGATCCCAACTTGAATTTGCAGGGTGTCAGTTAAAAAGGAAACAACGCTTTTTTATACAGAGTAAATTTGACCCAGTGTCATTGTTTGAAGATACTAAGGAACTTGCAGTTTCATTTAATCTGCATCATGCATTTCTAGACAGTATAAATCATCAAGCAAATAAAACTATGTTTTTTTTCTTGGGGTTATGCAACAATTATAAGAGGGTTATAAGGGCTGGAGGAATTGACATCACCATGGGGACTTTATAGCTGAAATGTGGGCTCCTTTCTCACACCATTGGCAGATTTCATACTACACCCTCTTCCTGCCACTCCACCACACAAAAGAATCAGTGGATGGTGAGGAGCACTTTTGGAGTTTGTTGTAGCTAAAGAAATCCCCCAAACATCTATTGCGGACTTGCCTTTTACCACTAGGAGCTTTTGCACTGAATTGTTTATGAGAAGGAAAGTCCTTCTATGAAGAGAAAACATTAAAGACTCTTGTGTGAAGTTCCTCAGGACCTCCTGCTGCTTAGACCGTGAATTTTAAATTCCAGACTGAGCTGGCCACCCAGAAAGGCTCTACTGAGGGGGTAAGCTAGAGAGAGAAACCAGATAGAAAATGTGTGGGATGTGGAGGGCTTGTATGATATGGGAGTGGGGGGACTATCCCAAGAGAATTAAAAAGGGGTGTGGGGAAGGAAACACTAAACACTAGTGCATGAATATGACTTACTATAGCTTCATTTACAATATTGGCCCTGAGCCATAGTAAACAAATGCAGTCTGCAAAGAAAAGACGCCTGATGACTTGGTGTTCTGAGAAGCCTGTCATGGTTTTGACGCTATTTTGTAGATCTGTAAAAATACCTCCTGGATTAGAATTTTGCAAACAATGTTCCATCATGAAAACAAGCTGCTTTCCCTGGTGTGTGTGTTTGTTTGTTTCTGTGTTTGGCATACATTATAAGAGTAAAAGCCAAACCACATTTCCTGGTTTTCTAACATTGTCAGTATCTCCTTGTGTTTCAGTTGAATATAACATTTTGGTTATGTAGTGGTGTGTAGCTTTTCCAGATACGCTGTTTTTCAGTTGTGGGAAAAGTACCATCAGAAGAGAAGTGATTTAACCTATACAATTGAGCAATAAATTTTATACGTGCATTGGGAGACAGCTGAATGAAAGGCTGTAGATGTAGGAGCATATTAAATGGTGGGTGTATAACTAGTTGGAAAACCATTCCCAGAGAGTAGTTATCAGTGGTTCACAGTCATGCTGGAAGGGCATAATGAGTGAGATCCCACAGGGATCAGTTCTGGGTCTGGTTCTGTTAATCAATGATTTAGATAATGGTACAGAGTACACCGATAAAGTTTGTGGATGATACCAAGCTGGGAGGGGTAGCAAGTGCTTTGGAGGATATGGATTAAAATTCAAAATGATCTGGACAAACTGGAGAATGGGCTGAAGAAAGAAAAAGAAAAAAAAATTCAATAAGGACAAATGCAAATACTTGACTTAAGAAGGAACAATCAGTTGCACCCATACAAATAGGAATTGACTGTCTAGAAAGGAGTACTACAGAAAGGGATCTGGAGGTCATAGTGGACCACAAGCTAAATATGAGTCAACAGTGTAACGCTGTTGCAAAAAAAGGCTGGAGTGTTGTAAGCAAGACACAAGAAGTAATTTTTCCGCTCTACTCTGCCTGATTAGGCCTCAACTGCAGTATTGTGTCCAGTTCTAGGCACAATAACAGAAAACAATTTAGTCACCTAGAAACCACAGTAAAGATTCTTGTCCTTTCAGAAGAATAAGGTGTGTTAGGTAAATACTCCAGCATGTACTCGACAATACTGTCAATAATCCTAGTGTCCACAAAGAGTACACATGTAAGTCTGTGGTAAGAGCCACATAATCATTCCCCTTGTTCAAATGGAAAAGAGGGATAACTCGAGAACTGGCAATGTTAGTACTAGCAGCTTCAAAGAGACAGGATGATGTCATGGCTCCATGCTCATTTCTGCATCAGTTGGTGGATTGAAACCCCAAGAAGCACTGTAGCCAAATCATCACACAGTCTTCTACAGCAATCCCTAGTAGCAAGAATAGCACTTTGCGACCTTAGGCAGCTGGGCACAATTTAGAGAAAACCTGAAGTCGCTCCAGGTTCTGCCAGGGCTGAACAAGTCCCAGGATCAGAAGAATCAAAGGTGGCATAAAGCCATCTTGCCCCCCACCTCTGGGACCCGTCCTAAAAGTAGCTTAGTTAGACCCAAGAATCAGGACCACTGGTGTCTGACATGAAGGACTGGGTGTATTTCTCCTGCAAATACTATTATAGATCTCTGAATTAGGTTCAAGAAGTAAGCCCTTTCAATGAGTTGGAATGTAAGATTTCCCATTTAGTTCATGCATGTTGCTATTCCTTCCTAATGAAGAAACCCACTAGAACACAATTAACTTATGGGCACAGAGCCATAGCATACAAAGATACAATCAGGAAAGGAAAGTGATGCTTGACCTAGTGCAATAAAAAGATGACTTTGATGGGAAAGTAAAACACTCCATTACAATGGAAAATTCTTGTGGTGCAGCAGTAACGGGCTTGTGTGTAAGTATGGCTTCACCATTGCTACATGGAGTACACTTTCCAAAACATCACTCATGTGATGTGTTCTCTATTCCTAGTTTGTCTTCCCTTGTCCTTCTATCCACCTCTTCCCAATTGTTTTCTTCTCCTTGTCATGTGGAGGTCCCCTCATGGCTCTTTGTGCTTTTGGGATAAACACACAGGGCCATAGTCTGCTCTGAGGTACACCAGTGTAGATCTAGTGTTAATTCATTGAAGTCACTATACCTTTAAGGTCTCGTGCTTTCTTATCTTCCCACCTTCCAAGACACAGCATAGCTCTATTTCTCTAGTCCTGCCTGTCTCTCTGGTGGGTTCCCTAGTGTGTGGCAGTCTTTCTGAAAGTGATCTGTGTTTTTTAAGGTATTAACAACCTTTCCAGTTTTGATGTCCTCAGAGACTGGCAGTTCCCACTTAGGGGAGGCCAAAGACTGGAATATGTAGCTATAGGTCATTGGCAAAGCTGTGGAAGGTCGCACAGCACCTGCTCAATCCATCCATGGATTGGAGATAATGATTTTGTCCCTCACTTTTTCGTGAACTCAAAACCACGTAAGGTCCAGTGTGACCACTCATGCTTTTGTGGAGGTATCCTGTTCCCCAGGAGTGCTCCCCATTGATTTCAGCAAGTGATGGCAAAATCAGCTCCATAATACTGAGTAGGTTTGGGTAAATAATAGAGTTTTGCTTTTTTAAGTTTCTTGTGGCCCTGTCAGTTCTTTTCTCTTAAGGCTACATTGGGACTTTACCTGGAAGCCTGGGTAGGGGACAGCACATCACTGCATCTTCCCGGGGCAGCCCTGGCCAACGAAGGCATCAGAATTCCTTTCCTGGTTTCCCCCTTGTTCCAAGGCGGAAGAAATGTATTGCTGCCCCATACCAGTAATAGATTACTTCCCCCATCCTGCTTACTCAGCTGCTCTCCACCCATTCCCCTCACCTGCATAAGCGTAGCCCTCTATATCTTTTATGCACAGACTGGTGACACAAAGAAGTCTCATGGGAGCATAAATTGTGCTGGATCCTCCTTTATTTCCCTGCACCGCTGTGTAGGACAAGTCTCAAGCTGCTGTTACTAAGTAACTGCTGCTAAAGCTATACCATATGGCTGTAGATACCTGTTTTTTCCATAAAAGACTAATAGTGAAAAAAAAGTAAATGTATAAAAACTTTAATTTTTCTCCCTTTTTCTCTCTCTCTCATATATATATATATATATATATATATATATATATATATATAGGCAAATTTTGAAGATTTTGAAAAGACAGGGCCAAACACAGTGGCCAAGTGTTGATTCCTGGCAAAGTAACTAGTTTCAGTAGAAGATTCAGCCTTCCTGAGTTATGAATGTACCTTTTGCTCATGAGGGTAGTTTAGAGATCTCACTGTCTTCCAACTTCCCCCATTTGCAAAAGCTATTCAACGCTTAGGGCCAGAGTCTACTTACCTTACTCAAGTAAATAACCCCATTGCCTTCACTGGGGCTATTTGAACGAGTAAGGGCTCAGAACTGGGCCCTTGTCCATAATGAATAAAGAATATAATTGTGCTATAGAACACACTGTTCTAGCCTGACTCTCTCTCTCCCTTTTTTTCCTCCCCCTGCCGGAGGCAGCAACGTCTCTTGACGAAGAGACGTGCTCGATGGCTGTAATAAGATCTCCCTACTACTCACTGCTCTGGACTTTTGTTTTTCTTGGCACAGCACTCACTGAGACGCTTTAACACAGAAAGCAAGAAAGAGCACTTTTGGCTTATTTTTGTGCCTCGTCTCCCTCTTTCCCCTTCTCGAAACAGTTTATGAATAAAATGGTGATATTATCTCTCGGATACATTTACAGTATTGAAATAGGAATTCTGAAGGCCACTTCTGAGTGTACAAAAGTGGCAAATGTTTGTTCTAAGCATAGTGGGAAAGACCATTCGCAATTCTAACATTAGAAAACCATGGTGCAGACTCCATTTTTGGTAGCAGTATGAATCCCTGTAGATCACTTAGTGCATATTTTAATGACATTTAAAAATATCCAGATACAATTGATATTGGAGAGGTGCGGAAGTATTTAAAAATAGGTTGATCTGAAAATGTTGGTTTTGTGTTTGATTTCCAGTGAAAGATTCACTCACTGTTTACTTATGAATGTGCTGAAAACAGTTTTTGGGAAATCAGTTAAAACAACATTACACAAATTGAGGTCACATAATTCATGCTGATATCAAATGCTAAGAAAATATGGTGACAGAAAGTTATTATAAGCTCAAAGCAAGTGAAATTTCTCATGCCTGTTTCTCTGTGTGGGATGAATATTTCTGGAAAGTTCGAAGGAAGTCCATTCCATCATTATGCTCTACAGGTGTGCAAACACGGTTGTTTTCTACTCACTAAAATTCCAATTGCGACAGTTTTTAGCACTCAGAGCTGAGATAACAAACACTGTTCAGCTTTTGAACATTCAAACCTGATAGATGTGTGAAAGGCATGCGTTGCCAACTTTGGAGAAATAAAGAAGTTATAAACGAACATATAGATTGTACAGAGAATGTGCCACACATTATCATCCTTATTGAGTAAAGGTAATTTTTTTCTAAGTACCTGCGTGGCTTAGGGACTTAAGTCCTATTTTCAAAAGTGACTTAGGTACTTAGAAGACAAAGTTTCATTGACTTTCAATGAGATAGACTTTTAAGTCACTTTAGGTGCTTTTGAAAATGTTACCCTATGTCTGTCCTGAAGATGGCAAGCTCAAATCTCTTTGGAAATCCACATAAATCAGTGGCAGCCCCTGAAGACTTCAGATGCCCTTTCCCCCAAGCTGTAACAAGCCACCCGTCTCCCATACTTTCCAACTCATGGCAGGGTCTTTCAGAAGCCTATGGGAGAAGGCCAGAATGACTGCTAGATTTTGCTGGATCACCACATCTTAAGCTCCTGTTCCCTGGACCAGGTAGAATAACACACACCCTCCCTCCTCTTGGAAGTGGGAAAATACCAGGACCTGCTGGGGGCATCGTGCTAGCCGCTCTTTTCTAGGAGGACTGGGAAGAATTTTTCCTTCATCACCAGATTGGCCAAGGTGGAGTGGGGGTTTTTGCCTTCCCCACGGTGGGTTCAGGGAGGACTTCGTTATGGTCAATAGGGAAAGGAGTTAGGTATGATGTTGCAACTCATTATGTAAGTGTGGGGCAGATGTCCAGTGCTGGTACTCCGGAGGGAAGGGATACAGTGACCAGATAAACAGCTTGGTAAAGGACTTTAAAAGGAGGTGTTTGTTAAAGGAGAAGAATGGCAGAGAGTGGGAGGGTTCGGGGCTCCTATGACTCGTACGGTAGGGCAGCACTCCTCCTTCTTATAGCCCATCTCAACCCTTTTTCAAGGGCATGGGGATGGTAAGGTCCCTGTGGGACTGGGATGGGAAAAGGAGGGGGCTGACAGAAGCCTCATGGTAGCTATTGAAATGATCCTGGAGTTACCTGCATTGTACACTTTATCTGACGGGTAGTCTCAGATATCTAATAATAAAGTTACGGCCTGATTAAACTATATCAAGTGTCTCCTGTCCTTCTTCCGGTATAGCTGGACAACAGCTGCATCTCACATTTCATGTGTTCTGGGAATGCATTGAACATGACAGAGCACACAGGGCCAAATCTTCACACTGTAACTTGCCATAGCTTCATTGACTTCAGTAGGACTGTCCCGACTTATGGCAGCTAAGGCTTTGGCTTGTGAAATATAAAATTGGCAGCACCTGTGACGTAGCAGAAAATCTGTCAACCTTGGGGGGACATGATGCCTTCTTAAAAGGAGTCCAAATGCACAAGAGTCTACAGTTCTTCAGCATAGCACCACTGATTTCAGTGATTGCATGAATTTACATCAGCAGAGACTATATAATATGTGCATTAAAATATGTGACCTAATGTCTGCATGATGAACTTAACACACTGATGCTTTTTTTGGCCTGTTTATGATAAAAAGGAAATTAAATGCAAAATGTATTGCAGCACATTAATGCAACATTCTGATTGAGGTCTGAAACGCACAATTAAGGAAATTCAAATTTGTGCTTCCTATGGGAACCATAAGTCATATTATGTATATATATTGAATTGTGTATACAATCATGCAGAATATTTTTATATATATATATATATATTTAAGGGGTCAAATTACTGTTGCTACGGGAACCATCACTTTAAGCATATAAATGTCTTTTAGAAAACACAGAGGAAATTCTTAAGAGGTTAACAGCATGTCAGAGGGAAAAAACATTTTTTTAAGGTTCTCACACCTGTGTAATCATCAAATGTTTTATACTCATTGCTGTTATTGCCAGGCCTGTCAGTTCTTTACCAGGCTCTTGAATTTTATCTTAACTATCTCCCTGGGGAAAATTAAAGTCATCTGAGAAATCTAAAGGATTTCAACAAGACGCTACTAAATTTCATAGCAGAAAAAAAGTTGATGTAGTCCTGCGGTTGCATAAGTGCATATAGAGATAAATCTTACACCCCTGGGACTTTTTAAACTGGTGTCTGCTTTAAAGAGGACACAAGGAAATGCTGATCAGACACCGTTATCCACAAGAAACAAAAACAAAAAAAGAGTACAATACAGTACAGTGTAACCGTATAACTAGTTTTGCATCTTCCATAGTAAAATGTCACCAAAGGATTGAGTACATGGGTGCTGTGTGTCTGTTGTGTTCCAAATAAACTCATCTGTCATGATTCAAAAGCTTAGCATTTTCTCAGCATGATGCCTGATTTCCAAAGGTAATGCTATGCCACTGAGCACTAATAGCATAACTACAAAAGATCAGACAACCACAATGTAGATGAAGTGTGCCCAGTGAGTGCTTGTATAGTACAAGGGAATTTAAAGCGTTTCCCATTCTCAATCAATTAAGAGCTGTCTTTGTGGTCACTGTGAAACAGCTGTAGAGACTCCAGAAAGTCTATGCTGGAAAACTGAAGTGAGAATACCTTAAGTAAAAAAAGTATATTCTCCAAAGGTATTGTAATAGATTTCCACTCGTGTGTGTGTGTCAGAACACCCAGAACTTAAAGTTCTTATCCATTAAACTGTCCCATGATGGAGCACCTAACCTATTATATGGTAAAAATGAGAACGTAATTTTTCAGTAATAGTGTGCTGTGACACTTTTGCATTTTTATGTCTGATTTTGCAAGTGTGTAGTTTTTAAGTGAGGTGAAACTTGGGGTACATAAGATAAATCAGACTCCTGAAAGGGGTACAGTAGTCTGGAAAGGTTGAGAACCACTGATCTAGCCAATACTGGTAGGGACCAAATGTAGTTGCAATCTGATAGTTAATCAGTGGCCTCTGTGAAATTAGTTAGCATAGATATGTTAGACTAGTTCCCAAAAGACAGGTAGCTACAACACACACACACACACGCATGCATGCATGCAAAAACCCCAGTCAAAACAGTGGGCAGCGGTTGGCCTCTTTGCCTCTGCTGAGATTTCCAACAAAGGATTGACTGGGCATAGAGACCGAATTAAACCTAAAGGTATTCCCTCTATGTAGGTATTGAGACATGGGGGTGGGCAAAGTAAGGGACATTTATACTGTAGCATCCATATTGGTTCTGTAGATTGAAATTCTCTATCATTGAGGCTTTGAACCTGATACCTTCCATCAGAACATGACCATGCATGATGTGGGGGAACTGAATGAAAAATGAACAGCTGCTGCTGGATCCCAGTAAGGCTAATGCAGACAGGAACTGTCAAAATGTTTACAAATGTTGCAAGTTGGTTAAGGAATTCCTGTCTTTTAAAAACAAATTCTAAATGTCCATAAATTGGGGGCAGTGGGAGAACTTTGCAAAAAGCCCTATGGGCCATTTGTACCATTTGGAGTGTTGATAAATGTAGACACATTTGTTTTTTATTAATAAGAAAATAATTTTAATGTTTTGTGCCTCTGCTTAATTTAATAAAACTGTTTCATATCAATGGTATGCTTGCTTAGTGGATGGTAGTTATTAAGGAAATCAGTGTATGCCAGTGGATGGTAGTTCTTAAAAAATAAGTGTATGCCAGGCTCTGTCACAATGGCTTACTGGGGAACGATGTGGCATAACTATTAGTGTTTATTGAACAGAAGGAAGTTAAGGCAAAAGTGAGGAGGCGAGTGGTAGCCGGAAGGGCGGGCATGTTGGGCAGACAGCAAGGAGACTAGCGGGGAGGCTGATTTTTCCCAGGCCCTGCACCCCTCTAGGGATGGCTTTGGTTAGATGCCTGATTCCCATTGACTTTCATCCTATCTCTATCTTGAAGTGTCTAAATACCTTTGTAAATTTAGCATATACAGATTTGTTAGCCAGAAAGCATAAATTTATGAAGGGGGAAGGTCAGTGGAATTAGTAGGAGCTACAACTAAGGGTATGAGAAAATCACTCCTCTGTGCTTTGCAAACTTCCCAAATTCAACTTGCTGAAAAATGTTTTTGCCCTGTGACAGCTCCTTCTCTCCACTGGGGTTGAATGGCTCCTCAGAGGCTTCTGGGAGTTGTATTCAACTTCCTTCCTAACAGATTGGCCCCCAGAAATAAGGCATATCTGGAAGAACAGGGAAAAAATCAACAGGTGGTCAAAAAAGCCCATTAAGGAAAGGTTTCTGCTGCTGTCTGTCTTTTCAGATTCAAACCTACAAGGCTTATCAGTCCCAATACCTCAAATGGTTTCAGTCAAGTACAAACATAAACAGCTGTTCTGTTATTAGGACAGGAAAAATCTACCTGTTATATTTTGCAGTGGCTCTGAGTGCATATGTCTAGCATTGTGAACAAGCATCAACTTCAGAGAGCAATAAGCTACTCTTGGCCTGTTTTGTTTCACTAGTGAGCAGCAAGCAGTTAATGCTCAATGTGGCATGCCAGAATTTACCCACACAGCTTTCATAGATGTTAGTGAGTCACACAGCTAAATTCCAGTAACCACTTACATGCAGGATTACATTTTCACACCATTTTTCGGAGATATATATAATAACTAGGGAAATGTAAACTCTTCAGTACGGGGAGAACTCAAAGTATTATTCTCTAAAGCAGTGTTTCCCAAACTTGGGACGCTGCCTGTTCAGGGAAAGCCCCTGGCAGGCTGGGCCAGTTTGTTTACTTGCCACGTCCACAGGTTCGGCTGATCGTGGCTCTCACTGGCTGCGGTTCGCTGTGCCCAGCCAATGGGAGCTGCTGGAAGCAACGGCCCGCACCGCTTCCCGCAGCCCCTATTGGCCGGGCACAGCGAACCACAGCCCGTGGGAGCCACAATTGCCCGAACCTGCAGATGCGGCAGGTAAACAAACCGGCCCGGCCCGCCAGGGGCTTTCCCTGCACAAGCGGTGTCCCAAGGTTGGAAACACTGCTCTAAAGTACTGCTCCCTGTAGGGCTTTAAATGAAGGCTAGAGAACACACACGAAGCAGTTCCATAGTACTGTTGATCATTCATATTTTCATTGATACTATTTATGTCTTCCACTAAACACATCTGCTCATAAAGCCAGACTGTGTCAGTGTAACTGGCAGCATAGTACTGTGGGCTGATTGATTCTATTTATTTAAAAGGACAAAACTAATTACCTAAAGAACAGCCTACACGAGCTAGATTTTATGAAGTATGGCAGAAAGTTAAATACTTTAAAACGGCAGCCTTAAACTCCAGTCAGAGAAGGTAAACTTAAAAAAATGCACTTAGGTTAATATGCACTACTTTGGCTTAGGCCACTGTGCATTAATTCCTGCCAAAAGTATTTAAGAAAACATAAACTTAATTAAGACAGAAGGACTGATGTGGGTATTGGCCTTATTTTTATAAATCCTTCATTGTTGCTTCATTTAACTTTGCCAGTGAATCTTTTTCTTTGATGTTAATCTTATAATAGATTAAAATCAACTTGTTAAAATTGAAACCTGAGCTTACCGGGAATCATTAAGATCAGAGTTTTATCAAAGTTGCTGTTTTTCTTTAAAAGTAGCACTTTAGAGAGCTTATTGCTCTAGTAAGTTTTCATTTCTCCTTTCCTGTTTCCAGTGAGCTGCACTGGATAGCAATGTAATTCTACAGGGTCGCATAATATTTTCTTCAGACCTCAAGTGATGCATTTTTAAAGAAATTATCAGTCAGGCTGAATGCCATTTTTCTTCCATTAAATTTGATACCAGAGATTTTACATTTTATGAACACCGATCCCCAACACTCTCAAACTCTGAAACATTGAGGACTTCAAGGGCAACTTGCTAGAAGCCCTGGGAGGGTACCAAATGGAAATGATTATAACTTGTAAAAAATACACACAATCAACCCAGATCCTTCATTTGAATCTCCTGATAGCTAAATAGAAGTGCTTGTTTGAGTTAACAGGAAAAACTGTTGACCATTTCTCATTGTACGTAATATGTGGAGGTGGCAGCTGGGTGTACATGTAGCAATTGGCTGCACTTTGGGCAGTAACTACAGTATTATGTTATCCAGACTAATATCATCATTAGAATCTATCGGGGGGGAGTATGGGTTAAGTGATGCAAAGTATTATGTCAGTACTACATGTTACAGAACCTACCGTTGAGTGTGGCACGTTGGGAGTTATCACATTAACAACAAACTCTAAAACATTTACGCTACACAAAGTTCATAGTAAAACTAAGCATAATAGGGCTTCATATTTAGCAGAGGTCTTGTATCAATTTTATTTTTATTATCACAGGTGTTATATTGTAAAATTGTCTACATTACGAAGTACAAAACTACACTAAACCTGAGTAAGAGGCCAGGCAACCGTACATAACTGCTACATTCTAGAATCAACATACCAGCTGAGTCTTATGCCAGCACCACTCAGTTGTACAGTAAAATATTAAGTAGAGCAAATCATGAAAAGGCATAAAGAGTCAGCATTACATAGTGAGTTTAAACCTTATACCTTTACCTTAATAGCAAACAGCCTCAAAATATACATGTATCCAAGTACTGTTCAGTGAACTGAAACATACTGGTGAGAGCTGAAGAAATTGCTGTAACAATTTATATAGTGTAAATAAAATGCTGAAGAATAATAGATACTGCACTGACATGTGTTGAAAGGTTAGCACCATGTCACTGGTATGTTGGAAAAACGTAATGGGTTGGGCCGCTTGGCTGGTGTGAATCAGCATATGATGATTTATTTACACCAACTGAACGTCTCAGCCCTTATTTTATTTTCTCTTTTTTATTTTTCTTTTGTAGTAGGGCTTAAATTAGAATAGATCAATGTTCATATTCCTTACACTTCATTTTTGATCCATTTATCTAGGTGTATTGGCCAGGTAGCAGATTTTCAGTCCACTACATTATTATAATACTACCTTTTCTTCTAACGCGTGATCTTGCATTACAGTATTTACTTGTAGCCTGTACATAAAAGGAAGACAACAGGGTCAAAATTCACATAGCTTGTACATTTCTGGACTGATCAAAGCATTGGGAAAATTTCACATAGAGAACAACCCTGAACTGGCAAAGAGGTGGACTTGATCTCCATCCCAAATGATTCTGTTAAAAGAACTAATTATGTTTTAAAGTTGAAATTAGCACTGTTTCTCACATGTGTGTATTAGTGTGCTTCTGCCCTCCTGCTTAAAAGTCTTCATTACTAGCTATTGATATAAGAGCATATTGCAGATGACTGAGTGTGCTAACAAAGCACAAAGTGAAAAAAATACTCAATTTGTTTAGAATCCAAAAATGTATTATTTTATTATGTACAAGTTATATATATAGGTTATATTTACTTTGATCTGTAGATTGCTAAAGAAAAGGCTGCTAAAAATAGAAAATGAGTTATTTATTTTGTCCTCAGATATCTATTATGAACAGGACAGACTTTCTCCATAAGGCAGGGGGAAAATTGTTAAAGTAAGAAGAAAAGTTTATCCTCTTTTAGCATTTTAAAAAACAATGGGAAGCATATTGGCAAGAGATCGGCTTATAACTCTGGAACATTTACAAATAAATGTGAATAAGCATATTGTAAAATTCACAAGCTTACTTCATATCAACAGAAAAAAAGTTTTCAGGGCTTACATTCCAAATAAATTTCAAATGCCACCAACGCACGGAGCCAAACATTCATTCCAATTCAGAGAAGTGCAACAACATTCAAAATTTGTATTACAACGTTTTAGGTCAATGGGAAAAACTTTAGTGCTCATCTGCAGAATTGAAATCAAAATGTGTTATATGCCAGGAAAAGATTTCTGCTGCTTAGAATGATGGTTTGTGCTTAGTTTTGAACTACTTCAGCTAATCAGTAAACTAAAAGCAGAAACTACTTCACTACTCCACTAGAAAAGCACAGTGGACAATTCTATAACGAAAAAATTCACAGCAAGTGTCACCTCAAGATATATTTTCTCCTCAGACTCCTTGACAGAACCTTATGGAAGATCTTCAGAGTAAGAGATAATTTGCAGGAACTAATGGACCATGGACAAGAAAATATAGGTGGATGTTTAGAGTTTGTTAAAACAGATAATCACATGGAGGCAGATTCTAACCACCCATCCTTCGCCCTCACAGTCCCTGAGTTGCATTGTGTACTTTGTACGTAGACACATTGATTCTAATGAAATACTCACCAAGTAAGATTATTCTGACTTGTCTTTAAAAGTGGAAGACTTGGGCCGATCAGAAGGCCAGAGAATGAACATCAAGGAATGGAAAGTGCTGAGCCAAGACAATATGTTTATTCTGTAGTTACTTTTACCTTTGAGCTTGATTACATTAAACATTTGGAGTGACCAGAGGATTGAAATAGGTGAATAATGCATGTTTATTCTAGGTATTTTATGAAAGAAGGACACAGATGACATACTTAGCTTTATCAAAAATGTGATTCCCCGAGTTACTTAAGGTAAATATAGAAAAATATCTAATTTATGTGGAAAAGCAGCTATACAATCTCAAGAAAACAATATAGTACAGAAAATCTTATAGCACATCTTAGAACATTAGAGGTGTTAACTCCAGCATCCTGGCCAAATTCCTCTTTTAGTCAATCCGCTGACCTAGATTCCCTTTGGGATTTCAACAGGATATGGTATAACTTTTACCTCCTGTCCTTAACTTTTGTGTAATGGTATTGTATAGTGTTAAACAGTTACTTCACGTCAACATAGAGATGGCTGTTCTTCAGATGGGTCTATGTAATTTTCAAACTAATTTGGGATCCATCTGGATAAAAGATACCATGTAAAGACAAGTTCATTATGATCATAAATGTCAGATCGTTATCATTCCAGCATCTAACTTAGCAGATAAAGAAAGCATACTAAAAGCAGTGGAAAAAAAGGTTTCCAGGACAATACAAAGATTAGCAAGCCCACTTTAATGTATCTTAACACAGTTATGAAGAACAGATAAAAGGAAATGACTAATTAAGGGACAGCACCCGGAGTAGCGTCAGTGTATTTTGCCAGACTCCAAGACCCTGATTGAAGGCTGAAACAATCAGACACCTCAGATACTTTTAGAAAAGGGTGAAAAAATAAAAATGGTGAGGGAGAAACAGTAAATGAAGAGAGCAATGAAGAGGACTGATATTACAAGTCTTTCTTCATTTGTCAAATATTCATGTACAATCACAGAGACTCCTTATACGTGAACTATGCAAAAATGAGCCCTAAAATTTAAAAGACTGAAGGACTTTAAAAATATATACTTTTTAGATCTCTCTCTCAACCAAGTCCCTTCAGAAAAATCATATATGTTACCATTTTAAGTGAGGAAAGAATATGGTAGAGAGTATGAGCACAACAGAAATTATGGACCAGAAAGAACTGTAGAGAAAGAATGGTGCGGAAAGGAAAAGGTCAGAAGAAGAATGGTGAAGAGGAGAGAATGACAAAGAAAAAGTAGGTGACACACAGGGACAGGAAAAGAGAGGCAGGGCTTGTGGCCCATGTGGACCCATTTCACAGAATTTGCAGCAACCTGCAACTTCATAGTTGAGAAATTAAGCAAAGGTGCCCAGAAACAGTGGGCACCTTAGCACTCTGGCCCCACCTGACAGCCAGTCACAGGGAGGAGTTAAGTGCCCTGATGGAGGAAGCTCTTCTGTGTAGTGAACTGAAGAGTCTTTATTAAAGACACTAATGTAACAGAAATGTCAGGATTCAGTTGCTCACGATCTGGTGACTCTTAAGGCAGCAAAGGAAGTAGAAGCAAATTCCTTTTTTCTAAATATGAGTAAATACAGAAAATAAATACTTTTTTGCAGTCAGTCCTATGAACTCACACAACCTTATTCACTATGCTCAAATCCAAAACTAGCCACATCAGTCTGAGATTTAGTTAATCTATTAAACAGTGAATAATAAAAACTGTATCATTTGTGTAATCTCTACTATTTTTATTAATGTTCTGTTTATCTTCCAGTCAGTGGATTTATCTCACCAGTAGTGCCACTGTTTGTTGCATAGGTTTAGCATTAATTTAAATGATCAAGTATGAATCTATAACATTCTCTGTCTCATGTAAAGGCTCTTGTTTTTTAAAAACAGGTGTAATTTATAACCGTTTCTCTGACTGTCATCTTACAAATATTTTGTTCATTTTGTGATGTTTTTATAGTCTGTAATACATGTAAACATGAATAATTCTGCTGAGGTTGGAATTACAAATATCACATTTAACATACAATTTAGCAAAGCTTGAAGTAGCAGGCTTTGTTTCATGTTCAATATTAACTTCTTTTCAGAAAACCAATAATAAAATGTGTTGGATATTACTTTATAATCTGTTTAGGCATGCCAACTTTCATTAAGGAACATAAAAGCTTGGCTAAAGAGAAAAAGGTCTAAAAATCAGAAGGAAAATTTCCCCTTTGCTTTGCAGTAGTACTCCAACTATAACCCAGATGTAATCTATATGTAACGCTTTATATAATTCTTGTTAAGTAATCACTCAAAACTTGTCGGAAAACAATAAAAGTATAATGTACATATTGTTCATGTATTTGTTTCTATTCATCCCATTCTCGTGTGCAGTTACAGGCTTTAAGCTATGGAGCTGGTTTATTGTAAACTTCAAAAAGAATGCCAGGTAGTTTTAATCTTCACAATGTATTGCATGAAAGGAGTAGTTGCAATGTTTGAAGGATTAACTAGCAGGCGCTTTAAACTGGCGACTCATGTAAGCTAGTGTCCCCAGTCAACTTCCAGCCAAGCATGAATTAAAGCAGCCAAATTGGCAGCTGGCATTAAGGAGCACTCCTACATTGCATGGTTCTTTGGTTTTTAGTGGAAGGCCCTTGACATCAGAAAGGGTTGAACTTTGACCTTGACCCTTGCAACCTTGAATATCAGCAAGAGTAATTTGTAAGGGTTATGTGTGTTCAGACCTGAGTCTGTTGAGCATTTAGCAACTTCTAAAGCAAACTGCAAGTAGCTCCGTAATGTGCTGTAAAAGGAACCTTACATATACATTCATATATATTATGCACAAAATAATATGTTCAAAGAATATTAATGTTGCAGACTCAAGCAGCAGAAAGTTAGGAAACATGCATGTGCATTATGATACAGTTATTAATTACACAAACACATACTATTTTTTCTACAGGATGGACTGTGCTCACTGAATGAGCAGCTATTTTATCTGCAGTTTTTCATTGTTCAATGTGTGGCCCCAGGCCTTACTTACTGCACACCATTTAAACTCTACTCTGAATGCAGAATTATTAATTTCCTCTGGGGCTTTTGTATGGTACGCATCAGAGTTTTTCACAAACAATTTATTTTCATAACACCCCTATTACGTTAAGGGGTATTGTTATCCCCATCTTACAGATGGGGGACTGCAGCACAGAAAGATTAATGTCAAAACTGTCCTCTAATTTTGGATACCCTGTCTGAGATACCTAGGGCCTGATTTTCCAGAGTACTTAGCAATATGTTGCTTTTTTTATGTTCAAAGTTTGTATGATTTCAGTTGCAGTATTTCTGCAAATTGTACCAAAGATCTCAAGTTGGGCACCCATAAAATGTGGAATATGTAGTTAGTGGCGACCTGTTAGAAGTTTGGTTTAAGTGACTTGTCTAACATCACACAGGAACTCTGTGGCAGGGCAGAGATTGAATCCAGTTCTCCTGGGCAGCATTCAACTACCTTATCTATGAGACCATTCATTTCTCATCCCTTTCCAGCCAGTCTAATATCCACCACATCTCCCTGGGGTCCTTGTTCAAGTCTCCTTGCCAGTCAATCAAAGTCTGTCATCTCTCTGGCTCCTCATCCTGTCTGTCTCTCCAACACTTCCCAATCCCTCCCCAGCCCTCATATCCCAGTCTCATTGCTCAGCCAGTCCCAGTATCTCTCTTTCTCACGTACACACACAGTATCCAGTGCCAATCTTCCCACCCTAGGCTCCATGTCCCAATCTACTCCTCCCCACCCACAACTCCTCTATATTTCATGAAGCTACTGCTTGGGTGCCACCAGGGGAGCATTGAGAGCATAGGAGAGACAAGTCTCCCTACTCAGTTCCTCGGCCCTGTATCTTTTTCCCTGTAGCAATGGCAGGGAAAGTCATATTTAGCCCTTCAGCTCTGGGTTGGAATGTGCTCGGTGCAGATACAATCTTCAGAGATTTTAGCTGCCAAATTCCAATAAGTCTCTACTGAATCGATGTGGGGTGAGATTTTTTTTGAACTAGGCAAAATTTGGGCATTTGAGCAAAAGGCACATCCTTGACACCAGGGCGACAACCTCTACTAAATTGCTGAAAAGCTAACTGCTATATCTTCTCAAAGAAATAGCAGTGAGATTTTTCTTTTTTTGAACAAGGGATAAAACAGTGTTTCCCCCCTAAACTTCTTGTCAGAAACAGCTAAACCATTTTTTGCAAAAACTTAAAAAGAAAATAAAATATTCCAGCCTAAGGCAGACACCCAGCATGGAAAAATTCAGCTCATTGGTTAAAGTTCAGTAAAGTTGTAAGCAACTGAAAACATAGTCTTATAAGGGAAAGTGTCAGGCAACTTTAACTACAGGCAGTAGTTAAATTTGTATATTATTTATTATAAGTAGTCGTGCTTATAATATATAATATACAAAATATATATAAAACACTTTAAGATTTGTACCCATTGCACTAGTTTCATCCTCTTCCTGGATTATTTACATATTCAATTTCACCACAGGGTACTGGAGGTTTTAGGATCAAGAGCAGTGCAATCAACATGTAATGGTGGTGCCATGATATCTTTGTCACAAAGGATTGTGAGGTTCCCTAGCTAGTTGGTGTTGTGTAGATGGAAGAAATGCTGTTTAACAATGGACGTTCTGCAGCTGTGCATTTAACAAAACAGAGCTATTAAGAAAGCCCTATAAGGACTATTGAAACCATATTAATAAATGATCACCGGGTTACATTTGAGAATTATTGCAGTGATCAGGAATACTAGATTCCCAGAAGGTAATTTTCCTTCTCTGGTAACCCCCGTTCCCCCCAACTCCTCTTGATAACCTTTATTTTTAATTATTAACAACACTAGGTTATTTAAATAGTTCAATTAGTGCAAAAATACATCATTTGGCATGATACAGTTCTGTTCCCTGGTATCTCCAGGGCAACAAAGACCCAAAGACAACAATTCCTGTTCTATTGACAAAGGATTGTTCATTACAAGCCTGATTTTTCTCTGTTGTTTCCTTGATAATGTCAGCTAAATTTTCAAAGAGAATACTTAAAAACAAGCAAATAAAAAATAACCAAAAAACAGATCAGCTGGTGACTAGATGCACTAGATATCTTCATCTGCCTCTACCAAAAGAGGACTAAATCAAATTTTGGAATCCATTTCTAATGGCAACCAGGAGTCTGTAGTCACTGAAAATATGTCCTACTACTTTGTGTCTCAGATCCCATTCTGAAATAAATTCATTAACATTCTTGGGAGTGTTATTTGAGTAAAGAATGTAAGGTCTGTTCCATAGCCTGTAGGTTATTGGAATTGACTCTGGATACGTTTTGATATGTAAAGGTTGGAGAATTAATCAAATTTTGCTGCTTCATTAGCAGTGATATTTACTGAGAAAGTTTCTCTTTAATTATTGGAAACTGTATTGCAGAAAGGTGCTCCAGGTTTGAAGGTTTCCAATCTGTATTGATACACATTTTATCTGTAACTTTTTATCTTTAACTGTAATGTAACTATTCAAGTTACTCACCTGCAAAAGGTCAGGCCCTTCTCTTTCTCAAGAAAACAAATCTAAGTTGCGTGTTTGAGCTGGAAGTGCATATGGTATAGCATCATGACTGAATGCTGTACCATATGATAGCATAGCCTCGGAAGAAGAATTGAGTTTTGAATCCATAATGGATGTGAAATGTAATGAAAAAAATCCCTATAACACCTGTAAGTTCAGTATACTCTATTATTTGTTTTACTGAATAGTCTCTCTGCAAATGAAAAAGGTAATCCTCTCATGAATGCCTTTAAACTGTTTCAGATGTTTGTTTATTTTTCTGAAGTTGGAGTTTGTGTTTTTAGATGATGTGTTGTCAGATTGTGATGACCCATTAACTTTATGTACACTTTAATGTATTTATCAGACCCCTGACTTTGAGCAATATCCTGCCAGATCCTGAGCTGGTGGAGCTATGCTAGTTTACATCAGTGGAGGACCCATTTCTCTGTTACATCAGTTGCAGATGCTGAACATGCAGTGTATATATTGAATGGACAGTGAACTCTTTGGCATTTGGAAGGTTGAGCTGAAAGGAAACGTGTTGAACAAACCAAAGAAGAAGATAAAACGTCCAGCTATTATTTGAGGCAACCGTTATTCAGAAATTGCCTCACCCAATGCCCAGGAAAGTCAATGAAAGAGCTTCAGTGGGCATCAGTCCAGGTCCATACTGCTGTATACACACATTTTCAAAAGGGCACTCACTCACTCAGTGTGGCAACTGAATTATTCGGCATTAACCAGCATCATATCCACCTTTATTTTTCCGCTCTGTTTGACCTTATGAAATATTGGCCCCTTTCCAAAAGTTTAAACTCAGTTGAATACGAATGCTTTTCATTTTGCATTCCCAGTTAAGAATGCCACTAACAGAGCACTTTTCTTCATAAATCTGAATTAATTAAATTAGAGTGTGCCAGTGAAAGTGACCACTTCTAAATACAGAATCCAACTTGGTGGGTCTCGTCCTTGAAAAGCCCTCTTATTTGGAATAACTGATTTTACATCAAAGCAACCAGTGAAGACGCAAGGGCTCTTTCATTTTTTAATAAGGAGATTTTCTGCTCTAAAGGCACACCTGACATTGTTTGCATCCAGAGCAAGTGGTCTGTAATAAGTGGCCCAATGGAGGTTTAAGCCTGCTTTCAAGGGTCATTGGCTTTCCTGACTGTTACTTGATCTGTTTAGAACTGGCTAATTTGTTAACCAGAACAAGGCTTAGATCTTACTGTGATTGCCCCTGAATTGCTGTTACACACATACACAACTTTTTAAAAAAAGACTTCAGTACCAAATTTTGATGTTCTTTGCTAAAATGGAAAGTGTAGCTGCATCCAGCACAATATAATGACTCATGCCATTGCAAGTGTGGGTTTTTTACTCTATTTAATAATGTAGAATATTAAAACTAAAGAAGCAAAATTAACATTCTTTTAAATTTTGCATCAACAACTTGTTTCTTCATCTCATAAATATACTAGGTTTCAGAGTAACAGCCATGTTAGTCTGTATTCGCAAAAAAGAAAAGGAGTACTTGTGGCACCTTAGAGACTAACAAATTTATTTGAGCATAAGCTTTTATGAGCTAGAGCTCACTTCATCAGATACATTCGGTGGAAAATACAGTGGGGAGATTTATATACACACACAGAGAACATGAAACAATGGGTTTTATCATACCCACTGTAAGGAGAGTGATCACTTAAGATGACTTACCCAGGAAGGAGGCGGGGAAGGAGGAAAACCTTTTGTGGTGATAATCAAGGTGGGCCATTTCCAGCAGTTAACAAGAACATCTGAGGAACAGTGGGGGGGGGGGTGGGGGAGAAATACCATGGGGAAATAGTTTTACTTTATGTAATGACTCATCCACTCCCAGTCCTCTATTCAAGCCTAAGTTAATTGTATCCAGTTTGCAAATTAATTCCAATTCAGCAGTCTCTCGTTCGAGTCTATTTTGAAGTTTTTTTTGTTGAAGGATAGCCACTCTCAGGTCTGTAATCGAGTGACCGGAGAGATTGAAGTGTTCTCCGACTGGTTTTTGAATGTTATAATTCTTGACTTCTGATTTGTGTCCATTTATTCATTTACATAGAGACTGTCCAGTTTGACCAATGTACATGGCAGAGGGGCATTGCTGGCACATGATTGGCATATATCACATTGGTAGATACGCAGGTGAACGAGCCTCTGATAGTGTGGCTGATGGATTAGGCCCTATGCTGGGTGTCCCCTGAATAGATATGTGGACAGAGTTGGCAACGGGCTTTGTTGCAGAATAGGTTCCTGGGTTAGTGGTTATGTTGTGTGGTGTGTGGTTGCTGGTGAGTATTTGCTTCAGGTTGGGGGGCTGGCTGTAAGCAAGGACTGGCCTGTCTCCCAAGATCAGTGAGAGTGATGAGTCGTCCTTCAGGATAGGTTGTAGATCCTTGATGATGCATTAGAGAGGTTTTAGTTGGGGGCCGAAGGGATGGCTAGTGGAATTCTGTTATTTCTTTGTTGGGCCTGTCCTGTAGTAGGTGACTTCTGGGTACTCTTCTGGCTCTTCTTCACTTCAGCAGGTGGTATTGTAGTTGTAGGAATGCATGATAGAGATCTTGTAGGTGTTTGTCTCTGTCTGAGGGGTTGGAGCAAATGCGGTTATATCGTAGAGCTTGGCTGTAGACAATGGATATACTAGACTCAGTTCTGATCTTACTTCCATAATTGTGCACGAAATTAGAATTAGCCCCTCATCTTTTTATAGACTACAATGGAATGTTAGACCACTTATAGGGAGTGTAAAAGCTCAACACGTTAGAGAATATGAGGGCTGGTCTACATGAGGAAGTTGCTCTGGTTTAACTTTAATCTGCTTTTAAACCAGTGTAGTTTAAACTAGTGCAAAAGGCTGTGTGGACACTTATTTCAGTATAAAAGTGATTTACTTCAGTATAATTAAGCCTCTTCCTAATTGACTTAAGCGAAAGTAAAGCTCTTATACTGAAATGAGTGTGTCCATGCAGTCTTTTTTGCAAGTTTAACTACATCGGTTTAAATTCACACCTTAAGTTATACTGATACAACTTTCTCATATAGACAAACTTTCCCATGTAAACACACTGAAGTAAGGGGCTCAGTCACTGCTAGTGGAAGGAGAAGTATTAAGTAGGTTGGAAAATCAGTGATCTGCTTCTGAGAATATGCCTTATGACCTCAGGGAGAAAAATTTGACAAAACATCATCTGTAAGCAGGATGTTTCAACCCACTGGCAATCCACATGATGGGTATATGGTTGAGAGGCTTCTGGAAAAATGAAATGCTGTATTTTAATATTTTTGAAAGCTTCTTGAACAGACGCTTGTCCTGACATCCGCCTATTAAGATCTAGTTCCAGTTCAGTTAGCATGTTTTGCCTTTTTGAACTGGTCACTTAGAAGCCATTGTAACTGAGGTGTGCCGCCTTGCATAGCCTTGTGTATGACTATTTCGCTAGAAAAAATAGGAGTTAATTCTTTAATGATACAAATACTGTTGCAGTTACATGTACAGAAAACCTGATTTCTAAGCCATTCTCAGACCCTTTGTAAGTAGAATATTTTTAAGGAAAGACATGTTAGCAGCATCTCTTGATCCTTATTTAAAGGGTAATATTGACATCATGCTCCTTACTCCATGCACAGCTAAATCACTTGGATAATGCTGTTTTCCATAAAACATTAGGTATCAAATCATTGTCCTCCATTTCCTCTGTCTACCCAGTACATTACTCTGGGTCAGTCCCATCACATGAAATAAAAAAAGTATATTCCTAGCACATTACAGTTAGTCTTTAACTGATTGACTGTAGTTAAACAGTAACAATGAAAGCGTTCACATCAGCAGGACCAGTGGCAAAGGCAGCCACACAAACAAGTCATTCATGAGAGCAGGCAAGCTTTTTATAGCTTGAGCCTTTTCTCAACACCGCAGAGTGAAGCAGGATTATCAAGGGGAAAAAAATCAATCTAGCCCTGCATCTCAGGTAGATTACATTCTAAAATGAAAGGACTCAAGGTATCAAGTAAGGCTTGTTAGTGTTCAGCACTGAGAAGTCCACCATAACCAGCTCTGGGGGGAAAGTTGCTGTTCTCTGCTTGGACTTCTGTAATGCTATGGAGTTATTTCAGTACTCTTGATGGCATAGTTACACAGTAGATACAAAATGGAAGCTCCCAACATTAGTTGTAAAAATAATTGTCTTGCCAAGAACTCTTGTTCACATCAGTTCCCAACCCCGTTAGAGGATGGACTGACCCAAAAAGACAATGGGATGACTAAATCTATCTAGAGCAGATGAACTAATCTTCCTCCACCCCCACCCACTTTGCACCTGTGGATGATCATCCAGCAAAAAAAGGAAAAAAAAAGGCAGGATACTGAATGCTCAGTTAGCAAACACAATTTTAGTGTCAGATACGCTATTGATCTATGTGCAGACCACATAATATGCCTATTGCTTCACTTAGGATGATTTGGGAGAGTGCATCCTTGTCCAGTTAAGCAGCTTTCCCACCTCTCACTTGTCTCCTTTCATCTCCTGTGACATCCCTTTCATGTTTCTGTGTGTTTTGTGGGGGTGTTTTTTGTTATTCTGCTAAGCTGGCTCTGGCAGTGCTGATTTGATCATATTTAGGAAGCACCAGGAATTTATTTCATAAGCACTCTTCTGGGTAATGATCCATTCATTTTATGAGTATTTCCTTGAGTGTGTGGGTACCTAACCCATATTTTTTTCCTGTGGTATTTGGATATTGGATTACCTGATTATTCAGGTATATATTCTTGAGACACAGAATGGGCGCACGGATAAACTCATTCTAATTTTAGAGGTATTACAGGTTGGTAGCAGTATTCCCTGAAATTTGATATAACTCAAGAACCAATATCATCTCTGGCACTAGACTGTACTAAGCCTGACAAAAAAAAAAGGAGTACTTGTGGCACCTTAGAGACTAACAAATTTATTAGAGCATAAGCTTTAGTGAGCTACTGCTCACTTCATCGAATGCATCCGATGAAGTGAGCTGTAGCTCACGAAAGCTTATGCTCTAATAAATTTGTTAGTCTCTAAGGTGCCACAAGTACTCCTTTTCTTTTTGCGAATACAGACTAACACGGCTGCTACTCTGAAACCTAAGCCTGACAGATATATTTCCAGCCCGTCAATATATTTTCATTCCTTAGTGTCACATTTTCAAAAATAGCTGCTAAATATGTCTGCAGAAGTTGTGTGTGCAAAACTGCAAACATAAACTGGGGAGTTAACCCTCTGACTACCTGATCTGTGCATGCAAGTGGGCTTTTGCAGACACAAAACTGAGTGCAAATGTAGGTATTGGATTGAAGCCACTTCTAGAATTTGGCTCTTAGTGATTATATATGATTATTTGCATATTGCATAAAAAGCCTGACCCTGCAGCAGTAGAGTACACTCTGGTACTGTACAGGTATAATGCAGTGACAGTGGCAGGTAATCGCTATTATTGGCCCATATCCTGGATCATGTGGGATTTAAGAAATTGGAGGAAGGAGATGAGTGAGGGAGCTGGCCGGGAGGGTGTTCCAGGCACTGTAGGTGGATTATGACACTTTACAAAGTACCCAGGAAAGTGTAATTGAAAAAAAAATCCAACACCACATATGTTACCATTGTTCTGAAATATGAAGCTGATTCAAAGAAGATTTTCAAAGCAGATGTCATATATATTATAAGTATGGATTCAGTTATTTAGTATATTAAGTTACTGGATATTTACACTATCAGAGCAATTCATTTTGCAGCTTAGTGTACACAATACTTAGATTTTTATCTCTCCCTTCCCAATTGGAGGAGTAATTTGACTAATACAACCACCTCCTCCATTCCCAGTGCTCAGAGAAAAAAAACTTAAAATATTTTTAACAAAATGTTTGAAATTTCAGAGTACTTATATACCATGGTGGTGATGAGAATGGTGCAAAAATCTAGAGTAGAATCCACTGTTTTTCAGTTGCTTAGAACTTTCTCAAACAATTTCCTCTTGGCCAGGAATTTTTCATGCCTGATCTCTTTTCAAAGTCAGGTGGCTTTTGTTCCCCGGTTCAATTTCAGGGAAAGTTTCAGCAAAATTAGCCGTGCCATTTTGGAGTTCTGGGTGCATTAAAACAACTGTAAAAGCAATTTTGTTCAGATGTGGCTTTTGTAGCTGGTCTTACGATCTAACAAACAAGCCAATTCTGAAGGAAACTGATTCAGTAGTTTTAAAGTTTCAGAAATGGAAATGACTTTGAAAATTTGTGACACATGCACGGCAGACTTTACCTTTTCATTTTTCTGCTCAATCAAAAGCAGTTTTTTTTCATTAGATTTTTTTATATCTTATTTTCCTAAGTGTTATAATGCTTTGAAAAAAATTACATTTTTCTCCACAATAGATTTTTACAGAAACCCAGTGAATCCTTTTATTTAAATTAAACCATGGATCCTGCTATGTCCATGTGAATATTAGCAAGTTTACAAAGCTGCTAGTTAAGCAAGTGGAACATTAGAAACAGCTCCTTAAACCTGATCAAAATCCTGTGTTAAAGTTTAACTTTAGTTGTAAGCATATGTTGCAGGATGCATACAGATTTCTTTATCATTACCTTTAACCACAACAGTTTACAATTCAGAACATATTCTCAACTACATCTCCCACCATTGTCAAACTTAACTGTCATTAAAACAATCAAGTTAGTGTTGCTATGATAATGGCCAACAGCTAGGGTGAGGTCTATACACAGATTTTGTTTTTCAGTTAGGGTTGTGATTTTTTTTTTTTACCCATACACTTGTATCAGTACATACATAATGTGCACACTATACTGACGTAAAGGTGTCTTCCTGTACAGGAATATGCTGTGCCAATATAAACTGTTGTATAACTGCATCCACACAAGGAGGGTTCTACTGCTTTAATGATACCAGTATACTTAAAGAGAGACAACTTGTGTGTGTAGACAAAATCCCAGGCCTCCATGGTCTCCTCTCCTCCCTCCCTACAGAGGGGCCAGACATAATTTCATTTCACTCAGAAACAGTCTAATTTTCAAAAGAAAAAGACCACGGAATTTTACAGAGTTTTTGCTCATTTGCTTATACAACCCTCAAATGGTGGGGCTGCTGAAAAGGCACTGCCAATAAATAGTGCAGTTCTGGCCACTCATTTTCACCTTAGTTCTGAGGCCCCCATGTTAACCTGCTTTCACTTGCTCCCATTTTCCCATAACTCAAATGCCAGGCTATCCTTTATGAACCTCGTCTTACCTCCAGCATACGCACACATACACACACACATACTAAAAAAGAAAAGGAGTACTTGTGGCACCTTAGACACTAACAAATTTATTTGAGCATAAGCTTTCGTGAGCTACAGCTCTCTTCATCAAAAGCATGCAGTAGAAAATACAGTGGGGAGATTTTATATACACAGAGAACATGAAACAATAGGTGGGACCATACACACTGTAATGAGAGTGATCAGGTAAGGTGAGCTATTACCAGGAGGGGGAGGAGGGGGGAAAAAAAACAAAAAAACCCCCTTTTTTTAGTGATAATCAAGGTGGGCCATTTCTAGCAGTTGACATGTGAAAAGAACATGTGAGGAATAGTAGGGCGGGGGGGGGGAATAAATATGGGGAAACAGTTTTACTTTGTGTAATGACACATCCACTCCCAGTCTTTATTCAAGCCTAAGTTAATTGTGTCCAGTTTGCAAATTAATTCCAATTCAGCAGTCTCTCGTTGGAGTCTGTTTCTGGCATTTTTTTGTTGAAGAATTGCCACTTTTAGGTCTGTAATTGAGTGACCAAAGAGATTGAAGTGTTCTCCGACTGGTTTTTGAATGTTATAATTCTTGACATCTGATTTGTGTCCATTTATTCTTTTACGTAGAGACTGTCCAGTTTGGTCAATGTACATGGCAGAGGGCATTGCTGGCACATGATGGCATATATCACATTGGTAGATGTGCAGGTGAACGAGCCTCTGATAGCGTGGCTGATGTGATTAGGCCCTATGACAACAAAAACACTAACCCAGGAACCTATCCTTGCAACAAAGCCCGTTGCCAGCTGTGTCCACATATCTATTCAGGGGACACCATCAGAGGGCCTAATCACATCAGCCACACTATCAGAGGCTCGTTCACCTGCACATCTACCAATGTGATATATGCCATCATGTGCCAGCAATGCCTCTCTGCCATGTACATTGACCAAACTGGACAGTCTCTACGTAAAAGAATAAATGGACACAAATCAGACGTCAAGAATTATAACATTCAAAAACCAGTTGGAGAACATTTCAATCTCTTTGGTCACTCAATTACAGACCTAAAAGTGGCAATTGTTCAACAAAAAAATGCCAGAAACAGACTCCAACGAGAGACTGCTGAATTGGAATTAATTTGCAAACTGGACACAATTAACTTAGGCCTGAATAGAGACTGGGAGGGGATGGGTCATTACACAAAGTAAAACTATTTCCCCATGTTTATTCCCCCCCCCACACTGTTCCTCACACGTCCTTGTCAACTGCTGGAAATGGCCCACCTTGATTATCACTGCAAAAGGTTTTTTGTTTTGTTTTTTTCTCTCCCCCCAGCCCCCTGCTGGTAATAGCTCACCTTACCTGATCACTCTCGTTACAGTGTGTATAGTCCCACCCATTGTTTCATGTTCTCTGTGTATATAAATCTTCCCACTGTATTTTCTACTGCATGCATCCGATGAAGTGATCTGTAGCTCACGAAAGCTTATTCTCAAATAAATTTGTTAGTTTCTAAGGTGCCACAAGTACTCCTTTTCTTTTTGCGGATACAGACTAACACGGCCGCTACTCTGAAACACACATACTAGTGGATCATGTCTCCCGCAACCAGAGGCACTCGCAAGGGAATACACGGTCTCTGTACTATTTTAAAGTCTGTTTATTGGTTTGTTTGTGAACTTTAGTACTTTACAGTTCATGACCTCAATTCAGGAAAGCACTCAGGCAAACTCTAATTTTAAGCACATGCTAATGGAACTTAAGCATGTGCTCAAGGTCTTTTCTGAGTAGGGTAGCTCTCCTGAATCGTGAACGAAGTATCCAGATAATTTGAGAAAACAAGCATCTTTACCTTCAAATACTATTTTAAATATTGTTTTAAACTGCAGGTTCATGATAATGCCTTGGCCCTTTAGCTGTTTTTAAGGCAAAACTGTTTAATTATCTCTGTTAAAGTATAACTTCTTTCCCAGCTTTACATTCAGTCTTTTACTATCCAGCCTCTTTGCCTTATGAGATTATAATACTGTACCTGGGCACAAAAAGTTAAAGCTGGATTTTCACCCTCAATTCAGAGTAGATTTGCTTTGATTAATTGAAATCAGATGCTAATTTATGGTCCAATCTGGCAACCCTTATTCACATAGGCAGTCTCACAAAATTCAATAGGAATAGATGTGTATATTAGATCTACTCATATAACAAGGGTTTGGGATTTTCACTTTCTGTTTAACTTAATTAGTGGCACATCTAGGTTTTCTTTTCAAATCAAGGCCACCAGGCAGTGGAATTCATAAGTCCTTGTTTGCCAAAGTAGAATTTCTTCTCAGAAAAACAAAACAAAAACAAGAAAACTTGTCTTTATTTTAGTTAGTGTTTCACTGAACAATGAAACATAAAATCAAAGAGAAGAGCATGTGCTATTAAGGAATAAACATAACAGCTCCTGAAATATTTAATCGATATATCCTATAGAATCACCATATACTGTCCACAGGTTTTAAATTTGGAGTGTACTTGTGAAAAATTCAGTATGAATTTTAGGGAAAATCTGACTAGCATTGCACGTATTTAGTTCTGCTGCACCAATGTTTATAGAACTGGTCAGAGAGTGTTTTACTGCAACAAGATGAATATTTATTAACAATTCAAAGTGATCTGTTCCAAAATGTACAGTACACTCACAGAGATGTTTTACCACAGAAGTCCAGGTGTTTCCTGTCTGAAGTTTGGAATGGCTATAAGCTTATGATAGGTTTACTAAGCAATGCTTTTATAGCTTTAATATGCAGCAACGAAATATTTTACTTTTTGTCTAACGCCTCAAAATACAAATGGTTACAGTCACTGAATAGAGACATGCCTTATTTAATGCAAAAGATGAGCTTGAGAAAAAGCGTGTATAATATGGGCTATGAACTGTTATATTAATTCCTTCTTCCAGATCTTTGCTATGGTTTTCTAAAGAGCTGTGCTAACCCTCTCCAAGAACACACAAGTTATGTTTTCAAACATAGTTGCTAGTCAAAAGTTTACTTTCTGGTTCAGAAAGCTGCTGTATTGTTAACACCTCTGCTTTCTGTGAAATAGAAATATTAACCATATACCTGGATGGTTATAAGTTGTGATTATAGATATAGCCAGACTTGATTTAGCCATCTAAAGGACAAGCACAACTTCTTAGAGGTTTGTTTTAAAATGAATACAGTGAAGGGTTGGTTGCAAGTGCTAGCCTTAAATACATGTATTTGGATCATCACTGAAGAATAGACTACTTTTTGTTACTCTTTGAACTAGGTTGCGACAGCTCTTACACAATCACACAGGAGAGAAAGGTCTTCACCCTGATTCAGTTTGCAACTCCAACCATGGAGGGGAGAGCAGGGGTTGTTCATTGAATACTTCCCCCTGCAAGCAATTGGGTAAGCGTAGTGAGGGGCAGAGAGTGGGAGGAGCCCTGTCTCTGTCTCTCCCCACCCCTCCTATATGGGAAAGCCAGACACATATGGGAAAGCAAGTTGCTCAGTGATAAGGGATGAAGTGATTTACTCCTCCCCACCAGAGCAGGCAGGGAGCAGGAGAAGAAATGACACTGCCAGGGCCTTTTGTGATGAGCAAAAAGGGTAGGGGTTTCCAGTCACGGTAGCTCAACCATGATTCCTTAATATGGCTAAAAAGTCATGTGAAGATGCAAACTAGACTTTTTCAGCTTATGCTACACAACGTGGCCAGTTCACACAGCTTCAGACATATTAGCCTGCATCTTAACAGGGCTTTTCAGTAGACTTACACTAACCTAATTGAAACACACCCCTTTTCCCTATCTAAACAGGGTCTTAGTTACAGGTTGTTCTCTGGTCTGCTTCTGGGACATTGCAGCTACATGTCATCCCATACTGAGAGAGAATTGTAAAATCACAACCTAGCTCTTATTCATAACAGAGATGCACCATTATAGTTAACTTCTATCAGATTTTGATTAGGAATTTCTGTATTCAGATTTATAAACACCTGTAAAATTTGATTCACATCTGAAAATTGATATTGCAGAGTTCTGACTCTAGATTCAATCACACCATTTTTTTCAGACTAGAAGAACATGCTGTGGCCTACATTGTGACTTATACTACCATGACATGGTCCCCAGCTGGAAAGTTTTACTTTAGGATTGCAAATACGTGACATGGTGAAAGAATATGTACTTATAAAGATGTTAGTCAAAAATAAAATAAGCATTGCAGAAGTCAAGGAGCTTCACTCCTCCCTTCTCCCCACCCTCCCATCAGAGGGAGAAAGCAAGTGGTGACATAGAACAATTAATACCTTCTGCAGTGGGTGGAAGGATGGATAGCTAGATAGATGGCAGGTTTAGTTAGGGGAGATAGGGCATAGCTAGTTCTACAGTACCTGCTCCCTGGTGCCAGGGGAAGAAGGAGGGCACTATGAGGATAGGAAGGGACATGGTTGAAGCACCTTGTACTCCAAAAATCTGGGTTTATTCCAGCAGTCGAAAGTTAGAGCAGCATTGGGGCTGCTCTAACTCACAGCAGTTTCTGAAACAGTACCCAGGTTGACAGTGTGTTGTGTACAGAAGTACTTCCTTGTGTTTGTTTTGAACTGCTACCTATTAATTCCATTGGGTGACACCTGGTTGTTGTGCTATGAGAAGTAAATAATACTTCCTTATTCACTTGTTCCACCTCATTCATGATTTTATAGACTTCTGTGATATATGTACCACCTTTTCCCAAGATGAACAGTCCCTTTCTTTTTAATCTTCCCTCATACCCCTAATCATTTCTGTTGCCCCTCTCTGTACTTTTTCCAATTCCGATTTATCTTTTTGGAGATAGGGTGACCAAAACTGCAGGCAGTGTTCAAGGTTGAGCATATCATGGATTTATATAGTGGAATGATGATATTTTCTGTCTTATTATCTATCCCTTTCCTAATGGTTCCTAACATTTTGTTAGCTTTTCCGACTGCCACTATACACTGAGCAGATGTTTTCAGAGAGTTCTCAACAATTATTCCAAAATCTCTTTCTTGAGTGGAACAGCTAATTTAAACCTTATCGTTTTGTATGCATAGTTGGGATTATGGTTTCTGATGTGAATTACTTTGCACTTATCAACATTAAATTTCATCTGCCATTTTGTTGCTGAGTCACCAAGTTTTGTGACTCTTCACATTCTGTTTTGGATTCAATTTCAGTTTAACTCATTCTTACTGAAAGAGGAGAAGGAAGAGGCTTTTCTACTGTTCTAAGGGAAAAAAACAAAACAAAAAACAGTTGACAAGAGCCATTGTATCTTCAGTAATTCTTTAAAATCCTTTTATTTATTAAAATACATTGATACAGTTGCACGTATTCATTCGTAATAGACAGATTTATCTTAGAAAAATGGAATGGAAGGTCATTTTGTTTCACTGTAGTTCCCATAAGTGCAGTCCCTCTGAATTCTTTGCTGAAATGCCATCTAGCAACACCTTACTGCTAAAAGAGTCAGAGCAGACATCACCAGGGCTCCTAGAGTAATAGACCACTACAGAGTCTAACTTTTCCCTCTCTCCAGCTCACTGTTGTTGCAAAGAACCCTCTCTATAAGCCTCATCATTAGGCTTAGCTCAGGAGATGTAGACCACAGGCCAGATCTGTTCACCTTACTCAAGCAAGAAGTCCCTCGGAAGTCAAACTAGCTCCATAGCAGCTACTGTGTTGAGAAACTCAAGAGCTCAAAATCAGTGCTATAACTGTGGCACTTATCTCTATTTTATTTGTTTGTTGAACCATGTTGGAATTGAAGTGGTGGGGTGGGGGTGGGGATCAAGATAACATTAAGAATGATGTGATTTTTAAGCTCTGATATTTTCAAATTACCAGAGCTAGAAATCCCAGTATAAATTCCTTCAGGACTAGTACATCTTCTTAAGCACTAGTTGTGGGTCAATGATATCAAAGAAAAACCTATGATTCTTGTAGAAGGTTATTTGTTAGAGAGACAGGAGGCCCCTCCTCTTTCTCCCACCCAGTGAATTTCCAATTCCGGGAGCGGAGTTGCAGAAAGAGTGAGAAATGTTCTGATCCATCTGGCTACTCCTGTAGCACCCAATGACCAGAAAGCTGCCCTCAGAAGTGGTTTACCCAGCTTTAACATGTGCTTCAGCTGTGGGTTCTATTTTGTAATTGTCCCATTTGTCTTTTGTTTCAGAATTCTTAGCCAAAAAGAAAGGTTGCTATACCACTGAGTCTTTGGGTGGTAACAAATAAAGGAGTCCCAAGGGATTCCCTCAAAAACAAAAATGAATGTAAACACTGGGAAACTGGCAATTTTTAAGGTGTTACCCAGCTCAGAATTATTTCAGTCAGCATCAAAACTTGCTGCCCCTAGAGACCAGGAACAATAGGCCTGATTCAAAGACCTGTCAAGTAAATGAAAATGCAGTGGACTTTAGATCCGACTCATAGTAAGCCTTCAGGTACCATATGGAGGAGGGAAAGCAGGAGTTGGTGTTCTTTGGCTGAGTACTGTAAGATGTAATTCCATCAAATCTCAGGCAAATGGTTTCAGCTCATGTTCAGAGCTGCTTTCAGGCAGCTCTCATGAATAAAACCCTCATTATTTCAAAGATTTACCAATTGTTTCCTTGATTTGGAACCCTGGAAATGAGAACACATATTTTTCTTTTTTCGCTGACTCCCGTCCTTTTTGGATTATGCACCCTACGGGTGAAGTGGTGATTTGGTCGTCTGATCATGTAACAGCACAAGAATTAATGAATAACACATTTGTACTTTCCATCCTCAGTCTGCGAAAAGGCCCAATAAATAAAGATTATTGGCCCTCAGATCAAGAAACCATTTTTCTAAATAATGTCATTAAATATTAAATTATATGTATATATAATTGCTGGTCAGAATGTTAAATAGTATATAGCCTAACCATATGACCTAATTTAATATTTTATAAATGCTTGAATTCAATTAAATAAAACTTTTATGTAATTTTTAAAATATTTGCTTGGTTTTCCCCTTGAGTTCACAGTAGGTTACTCTGAGCCAAACTGCATTACAGCATTTGTATAAAATGTCAGGAGTCTTAGGATAGATCGCATGCACTTCTAGTTGAATCCCTAGCCACTCACAGTAAGTACTGGGCAGAAGCCATTGTATTAAATAATTGCTGGCTAATAAATACATTTTAGACACATTATAAATGTGAATGTTAAACCTGTTGTAGTGAATTAAATGTTTGTTGCAGAAAAAAATACATTTTGCTGTTTTGACCTAGGTGCATCGTCATGGAAACGAAACCTTTTTTGCGCAATAAAAAATCTGCTTGTCATCTGACTTGAGCCAGCTATTTGCACAGGTGGTTTTCCTACCAGACAAGTACTTAGTAAAAACAAATCCATTCTTCCTCAATAGTTCCATTATGTATTCCTATTACAATGTGTTTCATTTCTCTAGCTTTATAATTAATGATCCATTATCAACTAATTAAATCACTATTAGTTTTATACATGCTCATGTGTCACACAACACTTGCTTAAACACACCTAGGAAATAGGACTGTCAACCTCATAACATTTTAAATGAATGGTGAAAATGAGGTACTATAGGTAGCATGGTACTCCAGACAGGCTATTGTAGTAATAATGTGGACATGTAAATATATCCAATAGTTTAATACCGATTTCCTGAAACCAAATAAAGCAGCCATAGGAATAATTGAAATCAGATTTCCAACATACGTATAAAACTGGTGTAAAATATTATTTTGTGTTGCAGTCCATGGAAACTGAAACTTCAACTGCACCACCAATTCCAAAATGTCATCCAAAGGAAAATTCTCACTCTGTGTGGAAAGCCTGTGCTTTCAGGCCTGATCCAAAGCCCACTGAGGTCAGTGAAAGGATTCTCATTTATTTCAAGGGGCTCTGGATCAGAACCATGAGATGGAAATAGATATTGATAAAAGCTTATAGACAAGTTTTTCCTTTCCAGTCATGAAACCTGTATCCTTAAGAAGCGTGAAGATTCACTATAGCTATAGTAAAAAGAAAAACAGGATATAGTAGTAGGATCTTAAAACAACTTCCAGGTTTTTTTTTAAATCTATGCATATTGCTTGTGTTTAAGAGCAGTGTATCATTTAAAGCTGTACCCATTTTGTCTAACAAATTCTGTAATCAAATAGGAACAGGTGGACATATTTTTCATTTCTCACTAAAACAGACTAATGGATATCAATGTCACTCACAGAGTAAAGCAAGCATATTCAGGACTAATAAATAGTTTAAACTGAAAGATTTTTCAACAGCCTTTTAGAACCTAGTAGTAATGCATCATGCATTCCTGAGGTTAAAAAATGTGAAATTACCAATCTAAAGCTAAGGAATCCTGCTCTGCATTTCCAGCTGTTTTAACCATCTGTTATAAATGAGAACTTGTTCAGGATTTATGACCTGAAGAAACTATTTCAGGTAGATAACCGGCCTCACACATCTTCTTCTAAGCATAGCAAATAATGTGAACAGCTTGTTGAGACTGATTATACAAGTTGTAGGTTAGTCTACAAAATGGTTAAAATAACTAAGGGTCCTTTGTTTCTACTTGGAATGGACTTAAAGAGTTTAAGAACTAGGCTTTTTATTTGCAATGGAATGTTAAGTCATGTACAGCTAGACCACCATAGTAAACCAAAAATCATTCTCGAGAAAGAGCTGTAGCAGAACATAAAACTAATCAACAAGTTTATTATGTGTGCTTTTACATGGGACGGTGCCATTTTTTTCTAATCAGCAACTGAAGTTTACACAGAGAGCACCAGCATCACTGAGAGATGATATATTACACATTCAGTGTTATGGCTTTTGGAAATTAATATTGTTCAATTTAATAACACCAAAATAAATGTCTTCCTTGAATTATTATAACATGTATCCACTGTGAATACAGTGTTTCACTAGATGGCGCTAGAATACCATAAACTTTGAGTAAACGATACCCTGGAGTAGATCAACTCTAGCAAATAAGAGATACAGTGCAGTTTAGTTGTGTAATACAGTGGTTCTCAACCAGGAGTATGTGCGTCTCTGGGGGTACGCATATGTCTTCCAGGAGGTACATCAGTTAATCTAGATATTTGCCTATTTTTACAACAGGCTACATAAAAAGTACTAGCAAAATCAATTCAATTTAAAACAGACAATTACTTGTTTATACTGCTCTATATACTATACACTGAAATGCAAGTACAATATTTATATTCCAATTGATTTATTTTATAATTATATGGTAAAAATGAGAAAGTCAGCAATTTTTCAGTAATAGTGTGCTGTGACCCTTCTGTATTTTTATGTCTGATTTTGTAAGCAACTAGTTTTTAAGGGAGGTGAAACTTAGGGTGCGCAAGACAAATCAGACTCCTGAAAGGAGTACATTAGTTTGGAAAGGTTTAGAACCACTGGGGTAATAAACATGAGGTACTATTGCGATTAGTAATATCATAAAAAATAAATCATGTTGTAGTCTAGATCAACTCGCAGAGAGAAAGAGAGAGAGAAGCTCTCTCACCTTTGACAGAGAAGGCCAAAAGCTAAAGCATAGTGGAAAGGTCTAAGGGAAGTTTTAAATAGAAAAGGTAATTCAGCTCACAGAGAAAAGAGGGGAGAAGGGAGTTCAACCAAGAATGGATGGGTCAGCAAAAGCATAACAACTATCAGCTGTAAATGAATACTAAGAAGGAGGAAGAGAGAGGAGGCCAAGACTGGAGAATCAGACAAAGTGGATGAAAAGGTAACTAACTATAATCTCAGAGAGATTCTAAATATATCAAGCAGAAACTCTACAGAGCTTTAAAAACCAAAACGGAATTTTCAGATTGAATTTGGAGGCTCATAAAAAGCCAGTGGCAGTGACATACCCTGGGATATTATATGTCTTCTTCCTGGAGCAAGAAAGTAATCTGGCCACAATCCTCTGACTCCCCTGAAGCTTAGAAAATAGAGATCTAGAGCCAGAACTTCATCTGGTGTAATTTGTCATAGCTTCACTGACTTCAGTGGATTTTCAGTGGCATATACCAGATGAGACTCTGGCCCCTAAATATTAGAAGGAAATTTGTCCTAACACTAAATCTTTCTCTGAAGAATTCTATTAAATGGTGTGAAGAATATTATAAGGCACCCTGAGTTTCTTCTAAACAGTATTAACAATGCAAGATAAGGTATTTGTAGAAAAGCACTGATATTCCTATTGCTAAGATTATCTGCATTTTCTTTAACTATTCAAGGCTATGCAATTCAGATGTGCAATATTATGCAATTCAGAATGAATAAATTGATTATCCTATGATGAGACAATTACATGCAAACGAAGCTCAGTATATAAATACAGTACTAAGGCCCTCATAAAGCAAAGAGCTTAAGTCTCTCCCTATTCAACAAAACACTTAGGCATGTGCTTAAGACCTAGTGACTTCACAGGCCTTAGTACCTGAGCCAAAGCCCGGGCAAGACACCAATTGACTTCAGATCAACCTTACATTTAGAATTCTTTTTAAACTCACTGTTTTTATATCAGTGAAAGTATTTGTAAGTTTACTTCCACACATCTCCCACTGGACTGCAGTATACTGAACAGGTGAATACAATCATGAGTTTGACATATTCATTTATATTAACACAGTATAAAATTGTGTCCTATCAAGGCTTTCCTGTTGGTGCAGGGTCAACAGGGTTGGCTGGAGAATGTTCTGAAGGTACTTTAGAGAATAAATTTGTTCTTTTAGAAAAGTACAACCACCCATTAGCTTCCCATCTTTGTGATCTTGATATTCCTACAGTTCTGGTGAGAAAAAAAGTGTCAACCTTTTCTGTGAAACGGAAGTTTTATCCCATAAAGTACACCTACGGTATACAGAACTCTTATCTTCTTGATCATTTTTAGGATTGTTAAGTTTCTCAGTAATATAGCCTATATCAAAACTATAGATATTTTAATATAAATAACATTTAATGTACAGAGCTCACCATGAAAATTATATAGCTGTTAACACAGATCTTCCGATTTTAGTCACAGAGGGGTTAAAAAATAGCAGAAAACTTACGAAAACTCCCAAATTCTTGAGCCTAAGAAGCATCATGGCCTTCTCCCTCTAACTCCACTTTCCCAATGAATCATAAGAATGGCCATACTGGATCAGGCCAGTGGTCAAGCTAGTCCAATATCATGTCTTCAGTACAAGATGCTTCAGAGGGAATGAACAGAACAGGGCATTCTGAGTAAGAAAAGGGCAATTTCAATCCAAGGACATCTGCAGAGTTGGAGGGCACACCCTTTTTTTCAGCCACCACAGGAAATAAGCGTGTGACAGCTTCAAGTTTAAAGAGTTTCCCCACTCACTTTGGGCCCTCTCTTGACTTTCGACATAAGAGGGCACCATCTGGCCCATCGTTTATAAGATGCTGCATGATACGTATGAAAAACAACATGTAGTGCAATTACGAGATTTCTCTCTTTCCTATTGGTAGAAAGGACCCACTTCTATCTCTAAAGGTTCACAAGATATAACAGAATTTAAGATCTGATATTGTTATGTTTGGAATGGATGTTACTGTTCCAAGTCTGACTGTTGCCCCCATCCTGGGCGATGAGCCTAGGGGAAAGAGGAGGAAACCAATCTTTGCAAGGTTGAAAGAAGCAGCTTAGAAGTTTAGAATGCTGATAGTAGTCTCATGGAAGATGGATTAGTGAGGAGTGGGCAAGTGAGACTCACAAAGGTAAATGAATCACATGGCATCACAATTTATTACAGGTGGGAATTTCAAAAGCACTTAGTGTTAGCTATACGAGCGTCAATTGAAGTCAACAGGAGTTTGACCATTGACTTCCTTGGGAGCAGAGTCAGACAGACATTGAGCATTTTTGCATTGATATCACCTCCATGTCTGTGGTATCTGTTGCATACAATTACATGTATAGACTGAGAGAAAATTTAACTCTTAAACTGACACATTTAGGTATTGTGCCAGTGCACATTACAGAATTTCACTGAACTATCCAAATTCTTGGGACTGTATTACATTGCTAATATTTAGTCATTTTTACTGCTCATTAATAAATATCTTAACATTTTTAACATGAAGGCCCCACTAATCAGTACATAAGCACTGTAATTCCAAAAAGTACCAATTGGCAGTCCGTTTTTAATAGTGTTGCACTTATTGAAGTGTTCTTTATATAGTCAACTAATTGGCTAATCACATTTCCAAATGATCAGCGTAGAGGTTGTCTCTCCTCTATATAAATATATCTGGCCCACTCATTTTATTGGAGATTTTTCTTTATAATCTCATTTAAAAGTGTGCAGTGAACACAAAACCATAATTTACCTGGTGTTGCAGATTCATTAAACATCAAAAGGATGCTTGATGGAATAGAATAATCCTATTGGGCACCCTTCATTGAACATCTTTTCAAAATAATTTTATTCATTTAATTAGAAGGTTTCTCTAAGTGAAGATTCCACTGGTTTTATTAGAGTAACAGAATTTGCATTTGTTATCCAAAGCACCCACTATTTCACTGTACTTATGATCAGTATGTTAGAGCACATGCTAGAAAATATCTGAGCAAATTTATCCTCAGAATGGTGTTATTTAATACTCATTCAAAAGAGGAGCAAAGAAGCTCCATTACACCTTAAAGTGGAATTTCCCTTTCAAATCCATGGATTAGTCATGGCAAACAATGAAATGTTTAACTCAGCAGTAAATAGGATTACAAAATACCTTTTCAAACTGGAAAATCACATACATTATTCTATTCCCAACACAAAAGGACAGTGAATTACTTTCTCTCTTCATTCTGCATGAAACAATGACTACTACCACGGCTGCATTTTTACCCTCTAAGGACTTTGCTGACTCACATGCCCTAAAAACTGGTTTCGATCATTTTAATATGAGGGCGACATTCTTTCTATGATTAAAACGTGCAGTTGTTGTAATGATGGTGGTGGTGGAGTTGGAATAGGGTAAATCTCTGCGGTCCTGTAACTGCAGCAATTTCCAAACCTAGACTTGGGTTTGGAATGAAGCTGTGGTTGTTGCTTAGCAGTTCAGCAGCCATGATGAATAATAGCTAGACAAAAACTCCTTCGTTCCTATTGTTTTCTCTTTTTTTCCTGGTTTCTTTGGGTCTAACCTTACTTCTACTGAAATCAATGGCAATTTTGCTATTAATTTCGATTGGAGCAGGATCTGGTCCTTTATCTAAAACTGCATAAAGAATACGGACCAGATCCCCAGATGCAGCCAAACTGAAGTAACACAGGATTGAAGGTCATCTGTGGGAAGAAGCCACCTTTTCAGGCCCATTCTCTCAGCCTAAAGGATGGTCCAGATTACACTGGCTGGAGTACCGTTGCTCTGACCTCTTTCTCCTAACCATGCCATTGGCCACCTCACAACAGCCCTATACCTGGATTGGCGTGCAGGAGGAGTGGGTAACCTAGAGCCAGTTGTACTGGCTTGACATCACCCAAGAGCAGGGGACAGAGCTGGAAAAAGGGATCCAATAACTCTTTTCAAGGTTAATATGTTTTGAATAGATACATTCAAGGTTGTGCTGGACATGGCTATATTTAGGGCAAATATTTAGTTCCACAACATTTGTGCTCCTTCCCACTTTGGTGTCAGGTGTCATGGCAAGTACCAAAGAAATTGCCTATTTTTTCTCAAATAAGGTATATTTTTCTTGAGAAATAGCACAACTCACATCATAAGCCAGTGCAAATGTACAGAAGTCCCAGATTTTTTATTGAGAGGTGTAGTTAGAATTCTCACCATTTGGTAAGTACAAAAAATGAAGGAAGAAAACTGTGATCCAACTGTAGAGAGAGAAATGGTGTCAATCTAACTGGCTGCAGTACCTTATTACAAGTGCTTGTAGATCTTTGCAAAGTGGGGTGTTGATTAATGAGGTCATTGGTCGTATTTTTAAAAGACTTCAAGTTGCTGACAATCCCATGGGAATGCAAAAGATGACAGTCATTCACCTTCCTGGCCCCATTTCATATCAAGCAATGACAAGGATGACTGAACTGTATTCTTTGGAGACTGCTGTAGAGAAGACTAAGTAAAATGCAGTTAGTAGCTTTTCTTAATGTCTCATTTTCCAGTGGACTCCTAATCAAATGGACCCTTCTGCCCCCCATGTGCTTGTCACAGTTCATTGCAATCAGTATCATCCAGTTTGATCCTTGATTGAATAAAGGATTTCTGTTTTTCCTCATCAACAGTTATTTTATAGCACTGAAACACTCATAGGGAGATCGGAATGGACATATCTCACCACTGCTTCACCACGTCTGGGCATTGAGTGATTTGGCATTTAAATGTTGGCAGCTGCTCTATGGTTAACTCTGTGTAACATATTGGCCAACAGCAATGGATAACCACACATCCAGGTGAATTCTGGATGCTTGATTCTTTTATTAGTAATATCAGCTTGGAGGCATATTAGCGCGGAAAATAAAATAAGATGGATAAGTCAAGCAGAGTACCCCAACGGTTGGTCCTGGGGCTGGTTTTGTTCAATATCTTCATTAATGATCTGGAGGATGGTGTGGACTGCACCCTCAGCAAGTTTGCAGATGACACTAAACTGGGAGGAGTGGTAGGGCTAGGATACAGAGGGACTTAGACAAATTAGAGAATTGGGCCAAAAGAAATTTGATGAGGTTCAACAAGGACAAGCGCAGAGTCCTGCACTTAGGACGGAAGAATCCCATGCACCACTACAGACTAGGGACCGAATGGCTCGGCAGCAGTTCTGCAGAAAAGAACCTAGGAGTTATAGTGGATGAGAAGCTGGATATGAGTCAACAGTGTGCCCTTGTTGCCAAGAAGGCTAATGGCATTTTGGGCTGTATAAGTAGGGGCATTGCCAGCAGATTGAGGGACGTGATCATTCCCCTCTATCCGACATTGGTGAGGCCTCATCTGGAGTACTGTGTCCAGTTTTGGGTCCCACACTACAAGAAGGATGTGGAAAACTTGGAAAGAGTCCAGTGGAGGGCAACAAAAATGATTAGGGGACTGAAACACATGATTTATGAGGAGAGGCTGAGGGAACTGGGATTGTTTAGTCTGTGGAAGAGAAGAATGAGGGGGGATTTGATAGCTGCTTTCAACTACCTGAAGGGGGTTTCCAAAGAGAATGGATCCAGACTGTTCTCAGTGGTAGCAGATGACAGAACAAGGAGTAATGGTCTCAAGTTGCAGTGGGGGAGGTTTAGGTCGGATGCTAGACAAACTTTTTCACTAGGAGGGTGGTGAAGCACTGGAATGGGTTCCCTAGGGAGGTGGTGGAATCTCCTTCCTTAGAAGTTTTCAAGGTCAGGCTTGACAAAGCCCTGGCTAGGATGATTTAGTTAGGGATGGGCCCCGCTTTGAGCAGGGGGGTTGGGCGAGGTGACCTCCTGACATCCCTTCCCACCCTGATAGTCTGTGATTCTATGTCTACACACTAATCCCATACCTGGCAAATAGAAGAATTGTGGTACTCTCAGTGAGTAGCCCTGTTGAACCCTATGCCCTGTTGAAACCCCACTTATGCCTTTAGAATAGAAACTGGAAGGGATGCACAGGCCCAGCGCTAGCCCTTTACACACAAGGTGAATTTCACCCCATCAGGGTTTGGAGAACACTCAGTCATTTGGTGCAATAAAACAGGACTTGCACCTAAACAGATGCTTCTATCTAGTAAAATATGCAAAGTAATAAAACTATGGCCTATAATCGGATCTATGTAAAGGCACTGGATGGAGAAAAATAGTATTAGGTTAATTTACGTCAATCCTTACAATGGCATGTAGAATACATGCACTGCATGCCCTCTTGCATGGGTATAAATAGCAGTTAAAAGAGTGAGGCTTTGCTCCGGTGAGGAAAGATATGAAGAACCTCAGGATATGTACCCTACACGGCTCTCTAAGCACCTCTCCTCCATCTACACCGCTAATTTTAGGAGTGTAGTGTCCCCGGCCAGAGCTTTTCACTGCTACATGTAGTGATACACCACAGTGGGTCTGTGCTGTGGGTAGAGTGAAGGCTTTTATACTGGGAACTTTAACCCAGATTTCACACCCTGGGAGCATTTGACAGTTTCATGACGTGGGGTTTCACTAGAGTGTTACAGGTTTCAGAGTAGCAGCCGTGTTAGTCTGTATTCGCAAAAAGAAAAGGAGTACTTGTGGCACCTTAGAGACTAACAAATTTATTAGAGCATAAGCTTTCGTGAGCTACAGCTCACTTCATCGGATGCATTTGGTGGAAAAAACAGAGGAGAGATTTAATCCACCAAATGCATCCGATGAAGTGAGCTGTAGCTCACGAAAGCTTATGCTCTAATAAATTTGTTAGTCTCTAAGGTGCCACAAGTACTCCTTTTCTTTTTACTATAGTGTTAGTAATCCCAATATCTTTCCATCCAAAGACTATCCTCCCATTAACTGTCACCTCGTGCTTCTATGGGGTGTCCAATGGATCTGTAGCCAGAAAGGTGCAGCATCACAGATGGGCAGTGGTTTGGTGTGTGATGGCTCAGTATGAACATTATATGCCATTTGTGGATGGGCAGTTTGATTCCTTCCCTCTAGAGATTCAGTTACCTAGGTAACTTGGTGAGGTTGGGGTACAGGTGGCCATTCCAGCACTGCGCTGGGCCTCGGTCTGCAATCCTGAGCAAAGTGACGCAGCTGGACACGGATGGACTACTACTTTTCCCCCACTCATCCTGAGGCTTCTCAGAGGTGGTTTCCCTCCCCCCTGGATGCTGGGTCTCAGCATAGGCTCGGATCCCTGTCCTTTGATCTCATTCCATCCCTATTAGGTTTTCTATCAAACCTGGGCCAACTATCCACATAATGGTCTGCCAATTTCCCAGGTAGGGTTACATCTCTAGGCTCTTTGTCAATTAAAAAATTATCTTAGGTTTGGGTGACAACGTTTGTAGAATTGTTCTAAATCTATTAATTCATAGACCTCATCAACAGTGATAACTCCCCAACCAGTTCCCCATTTTATTATGTAACCCTGATTTCGGTAGACACCTCAACATAGGTCATATCCCCCCCCCCCACACACACACACACTTTTTTTTTTAAGCTCCCTCCTATACTCTTCAGGGGTCAATTAACCTCTTCAATCAAAGCTTGTTCACATAGCCCATAATCTTTATAGTCCACTCTCTCCACCTGAGTGAAAATATCTGGGGCCTTTGTCTCTGACAGAAGTAGAGCAGATACCTTACTATCTCCTCCTGGATCAAGTCATGCCCCATTTTAAAAGCATTTAGAAACACGTTCCTTTCCCTAAAGCACTGACATAATCTGGCATCTATGCCACGTACTGGGACAGATACTTGGGGGTCTGGCTCCACCTACCAGACTAGGATTTTGCTGGCGCTGTCTCTCCATATTGAGCTGGTGATGATGATCCTTGTCCTGCTGTCTTCTCATGCTGGGGCTGCTTCTCCCAGTCTGCTGTCTCTTGCTCCTGATCTGCAAGCAGCTGGGTTTCCAGTCATAGTCTGTCCCTCTCCAGCTGCAGCTTCCCTTGCTCTAGCTGTTGATCTGTCCACAATACTTATTGCAGTTGTGCAATCGATCTGGATGGAACACAGTCGCTCCCTCTGTCAGCCTCTTCCCTGCTTCCTTTTAGGAAGGTGTCTCCAAGATTTCCCCCACCTGCTGGACTCTCTGCCAGTGGGCTGGATGTTCCTTCTAATACTAGACCATCATTCCTTTTCTGGTCCTCAGATTACAACAGGTCAACTAGCCATGCCTTTGTCAACTTTCTCTGCATATCTCAGCATAGCTGACCTTGTTTCAGCTGATCATAACTCATTTCCCCTGTCTCTCATCACTGTTCCTTTCTCAAAAAGGCTACGAGACTTTTCTCTGTGCTTTTCACTGTATTTGCTTTCACTGCTATTGGCATTTTACTGGCAATTCCCCACTGTCATAGATCCCCCACACATACTGCCACCATAGTGTTTATTTGCAGATTTCTCTCACTTGGGTCATACACAAATCCCAGTATAACATTGTGGCTAATGAAATAAGAGAGGGTTCAAAATTATGCCAAAAATAATACTCAGCCCCCAGGCTCAGAACGGTTTTTGGATTGAGTCAGCATCTCATGGCTCAGCAAGCTGTTGTTTTTTTGGGGTAGCTGCCATCCTGTGCTCCAGAATCTAAGCTTTTTTTTTTAAGATAGTAGCAAAACTTCCATTGACTACAATGAGACCAGAATTTCAACATAAGTCTCTGGGCTCTGTATGGTATTTCTTCTGTCTCACATGCCATGTTCTTGCATGTCATCTTTCCCTTGTTTCCTGTGGCTTCTTTTGATATGACAAATATGGCTTTATATTGTACGTCCCTTTGTTTTTGTTATTTCACTTTAAGGTTTTTTTCCCCCTGTATGAAATAAAAGCATTAAACAAAAAAGACAATATTCAGTCTCTTGCCCTTCTGGTTACAAAGAAAACCTTCAATACCTAAATTGAAGGACAGCTGATGAAGTGTTGTCTAAGAGAAGACAATGTGAAATAGCTCTGAGAGGAATGCGAATTGGCATTGGAATTGGATATTGACTCTGAAGGGGAGTGGTAATTTAAATGTCAGCATTGTTAACTATTTCATTGCTGTCAAGGAGCACAAGAAAAAATGCCTAGCATATTATGAAGATCTACACAATCTACTGTGAGTGGCCTATCATTTTGCATCATGCATGAGTAAAGCCTGGTGGTAGATGGAGATCTAGAGAATAATGCATTTCCTCCCACCCAATCACCCTTCTCCCAACTCCCTTTTAAAGAACCAGTAAAAACAAAATCCATGTTTGACATTTATTAAAATTTTCACAAAGAATTTTTCAACCAGATTTATTTCCCCTGCCTCCCATCTGATCCCTGCTTGAAAACATTCGGTTTTGTTGATCACCAAGTAGTTGCTTACAAGCTTGGAGGTGAGCTGTTGACGTGCGTATACTGGCTTCATTCATAAGATCCCACCTGTACATTCCATCTGTTTAACACTTTTGTCCGTTAAAGGGGCCTGTTCATCCGTCATTTTGTTAAAAAAAGTAAGTACCATACTCTGCTATTCAGAGCACAAATTCAGTCCTAGATGAATGGTGGGCACAGACATTCATGAACACAGTGATGGTACATGACATGGGAGATGCCCCTTTAAAAGGTTGACAGTGGATTTATTTGTATTCTTAGACACACCCATTGGAACTAGCCAATGGACACATTGGAATTAGCCTTTTGCCGGATCTTTGTTTCCACTACAATATGCCTGATGATGGTCAGATTTACCTTCCATTTGGCATTCAGTGCTGGTGAACTGTAGAGTAGCTGATGATAATATGAGGACCTGATCCTTCCAGCCCTTATATAAATAGTCCTTAGTGGGGGCTCTCTCATAATCATTAGACACAGGCCATTGTTTGAGCAATGCAGAGCACACTACAGAGACCTCAGGGAACTGTTCTGTTTCAGGCAAGTAGAATGTCTCCCAGAGTTCCTTGGGGCAAAGGGAGAGAGTGTCCAATGCTACACCAGTACATAAGGTACAGCTTGCTCCCAGGAGCTTTCTCACATGGAGGAGAAGCATACCTATTGCTACACCCCTTCTGAGCAGCCCTGCTCCTGTGGATGAAGGGCTAAACATTGCCCATGTTTCTTGTCCCCCTACCCTCCATCCGCAGAAACAGGACTGCTCCGAAAGCGTGTAGCAATGGATGTCCCATAGATGTCCAGCCAAGCTATCTCGGCATTCCTTGGTGCTCAAGAACTGTAATTCTGCTAGGCCCTTGCACAGAGCAGTGATGTGTATGGTATTCCTTGGGTGTTTCTCCTCTTCTGGCACACCCACTTCAGATCATGAGTAAGGGTTTGCAAGATCAGATTCTAAGTGATAATGTGGCACCTTGGAGACTAACAAATTTATTTGAGCATAAGCTTTTGTGAGCTACAGCTCACTTCATCGGATGCTGTAGCTCATGAAAGCTTATGCTCAAATAAATTTGTTAGTCTCTAAGGTGCCACAAGTACTCCTTTTCTTTTTGCAAATACAGACTAAATACAGCTGCTACTCTGAAATAAGTGATAATGAAGTCAGTAAAGGGGACAAAGATAAATACAATGGTTGCTTCATCATTTACACAGTTGTTTCCAATACACCTTGCCATATTTGTATATCTAAAAACTCTACTAAGCTTACCCAAACAATGATCTAACTGTTCTTGAATTATACAGTTTAAATTAATCATGAGCCCTTGTTAAAGAAGTAAAATAAACAAACAAAAAGCAAGCACTCCATTGGGCTTTTCAGATTATTATGAAGTTAGGAAAATTGGGTCCATTGTGCCTATTACCCACATCATAACATGGCAGCAATTGTATTATTTAGTTTTTTACTCTGTCGTATAGTCTTCTGGACATTAAAGCCTTGCCAATTGTTTTATTTATTGGTAATTTTGTTGGATGCCATGGTAAAATGAAATAATTTGACTTTGTTTACAGTGCCAAAATAGGCTTTCCTGCATGATTATTTCCAAGAGCCAATTCAGTTTAATAAGCCATTGGCCCTGAGCATTATTGAGAAATTAAAGATTCTTACTGGTTATAATTTACTTCTTGCATCATCATCAAATTTTAGGTAAATAATGCACTTCAACTGGCAGTTTTAAACTGTGGTCTGTTTGTCTTCTTTTCCAATATCATCACCCCTACCCCAAATAGATAGATGATTCTCTTCTGTGAGGCTTTTCCCTCTTCTTTCTTGCATTCTGGCCTTACTCAGAGGACCATCTTCCTGGGACAGGCTCTCTTACTCAGCAGCTAGCATATTTGGCCTTTGAGGGCTTACAGGTCTCAGGAAGCAGCACACATTTAAGCCATAGACTCAGACTTTATGGTCAGAAGGTACTATGATAGAATCATAAAATTGTAGGACTGGAAGGGATCTCGAGAGGTCATCTAGTCTAGTCCCCTGCACTCATGGCAGGGCTAAGTATTATCTAGATCATCCCTGATAGGTATTTGCCTAACCTGCACTTAAAAATTTCCAATGATAGAGATTCCCCAACCTCTCTAGGCGATTTATTCCAGTGCTTAACCATTCTGACAGTTAGGAAGTTTTTCCTAATGTCCAATCTTTGCTGCAATTTAAGCCCATTGCTTCTTGTCCTGTCCTCAAGGTTAACAAGAATAATTTTTCTCCCTCCTCCTTGTAATAACCTTTTATATACTTGAAAACAGTTATCATCATGTCCCCCCTCAATCTTCTCTTCTCCAGAGTAAACAAATGCAATTTCTTCAATCTTCCCTCATAGCTCATGTTTTCTAGACCTTTAATCATTTTTGTTGCTCTTCTCTGGACTCTCTCCAATTTGTCCATATCTTTGCTGAAATGTGGCACCCAGAACTGGGCACAATACTCTAGCTGAGGCCAAATCAGCGTGCAGTAAAATGGAAGAATTACTTCCGTCTTGCTTACAACACTCCAGCCAACACATCCCAGAATGATATTTGTGCTTTTTTTTTTTTTGCAACAGTGTTACAATGTTGACTCATATTTACCTTGTGATCCACCATGAACCCAAAACCCTTTCTGCAGTACTCCTAGGCAGTCATTTCCCATTTTGTATGTGTGCAACTGATTGTTCCTTCCTAAGTGGAGTATTTTGCATTTGTCCTTATTGAATTTCATCCTATTTACTTCAGATCATTTCTTCAATTTGTCAGAATCATTTTTAATTTTAATCCTATCCTCCAAAGTACTTGCAATCCCTCCCAGTTTGGTATTATCTGCAGACTTTATAAGTCTACTTTCTATGTCATTATCTAAATCATTGATGAAGATATTGAACAGAACTTGACCCAGAACTGATCCCTGCAGGACCCCACTCTATATGCCCTTCCAGCTTGACTATGAACCACTGATAACTACTCTCTGGGAACAGTTTTCCTGCCAGTTATGTACCCACCTTGTAGTAGCTCCATCTAGGTTATATTTCCCTAGTTTGTTTATGAGAAGGTCATGTGAGACAGGTTTCAGAGCAGCAGCCGTGTTAGTCTGTATTCGCAAAAAGAAAAGGAGTACTTGTGGCACCTTAGAGACTAACAAATTTATTAGAGCATAAGCTTTCGTGAGCTACAGCTCACTTCATCGGATGCATTTCCGATGTCATGTGAGACAGACTCAAAAGCCTTACTAAAGTCAAGATATACCACATCTACCGCTTCCCCTTTATCCACAAGGCTTGTCATGCTTTCAAAGAAAGCTATTAGGTTGGCTTGACATGATTTGTTCTTGACAAATCAATGCTGACTTTTACTTATCACCTTATTATCTTCTAGGTGTTTGTACATTGATTGCTTAATTATTTGCTCTGTTATCTTTCCGGGTACTGAAGTTAAGCTGACTGATTTGCAATTCCCCGGGTTGTCCTTCCCCTTTTTATAGATTGGCACTACATTTGCCCTTTTCCAGTCCTCTAGAATCTCTCCATGACTTTCTAAGATAATCACTAATGGCTCAAATATGGTTCATCACGATCATCCAGTCTGACCCATGATAGGATACAGAATGAAAAAGGCTAATTCAGCATCCATAGATCCTACTACCGCTTTTCTCACCAAATGGTAACCTCATAATCTGATTCAAATAACTTCGTATAATTTCTTCACTTGGGCCTCTTTTATACTCTCAGACTGATCACTGAATTGGGACTTTAGAGAGAATGGACTATCTTGTGGTCCTGTCTGGGACTCAGGAGATTTGGATTAAGTCTGCCACAGACTTCTTCTGTGACCGTGAGCACAATCTCTGTGTCACAGGTCTCCATCTGTAAAACAGAGATCATCCTTCTTTCTCTCAGCCTTTGAATGCATGATCTGTTTAGACAGCAGTCTTTACAGGGCAATGACTGTATCTTCCTCTGTGTGTGTACAATGGGCAGCACAATGCACCCCAGATTTCAGTTGTACCCACTAAGCATCACTGTAATACGAATAATAAACTCTGCTTACTTGCATTAATTATCTCTGTTTTAACTTTAATCTTCTATGTAGAGTGTCAATTAGAGCAAGTCAGGAATTTTTTTGACAAAAACATCTTTAGTTGGAAAATGCAGATTTGTCAAAAAAAAAAAAGTTCCTAAAATCCAGGATGGCATCTCTGGGCACAGAGAGAGAGAGAGAGAGAGAGAGAGAGAGAGAAACCAAATAGTCAATTATCTGTGGTTTGGGTTCTCACTGGAGATGGGGGAGAGTCCCTGCTCTGAATCAGGCAAAACAGGGTGCACTTACACAGCCTGTAGCTGCGAGCTCTGAGCTTGGGTTGACAGACTTACGCTACCATGCTAAAAATAGCTGTGGAGATGTTGCAGCTTGGAGTCTGAAGCTTAACAATTTTTAGCATGGTAGTGTGAGCCCGAGTGTGTCGACCCTGGCTCAGAGATTCCTTGCTGTTGACTATGTAAAGGTACCCACAGATATTTCAACCCATATCCCACGTGGGTACCCTAACTACCCAGAGATTAGCTGTTCTGTGATTGATGAGTCTCAGTCTCTCTCTCGTTTTGCCTGATGTTTTTGAAAGGTCTCAGTTTTGTCCCAATGTGCAATAGGAATTTTTTTAAAAAAATCTCAAAAAAGTTCCTGGGATGGGAAAATCATTTCCCATCTAGCTCTACCTGCAGCAGAAAAATAGAAAATCACCCATGCAGAGAAAAATAAACTCTTGTCATATATGTTGTTTATTTTCTAGTTATAGTTATTTTCTTCAAAACTAGAGATTACACAAAACTTTCCAGCTAGTACAGGATGACAGTCACATTTGGAATATCACAAGGCTTGATCAAATTCATTTACAAATGAAACTTCTGACAAAGGAGAGTTCCATCCAAAACATCAGCAGCCTTTAAATATTCTGTTTCAATAAACACAATCCATAAACTATTGTTCATAAAACATTTTTTTCAAAACTACTATTTCATAGCTTATAAACATTTCCCCAGATAAATGTAATATGAGGTGCTTTAGTGTCTTTATTGGTATTTTGCATGAGAGCTAATGACCTTGCACAGGCAGACATAAATTATGTTCATATACCTTCCCTGGAGTAGCTTTATATAAGTGAATGTGACAATTATTATACTGATCTCCTCAATTAAAGAAGGGAAAGAACCAGAGCAACAATGACTTTTGTAAGGTGTACCACATGATTTTATGGGATGGTCCTATTCCCAAAACTATTTATGCTGTGCCAAAAAATTGAAAATTCCGCACACAATATTTTCAAATTCTGCAAAATTCTGTGTATTTTATTTTTCAAAATAACATGATATAATTACACCAGTTTCAATTATTTTTGGTCATTTATTTCAAAATACCTGTTAGCAAATATGTCTGTAACAATACAGACAACAAAAAAGATTCAAGAAATGTTTTTTTGACAAATAGATTCCTTACTAGGCATATTAATACAGAACTCTGAGTAATAATTCATTTAAACTGCAATACAGAACCGTATTTCCCACACTTCTCAGAAGCAACGCAAAGGCTTGGGGGAGTCAGGGGTAATGGAGGAGCTGATGGAGAGGGAAGTAATTGCTGGGAAGGAGCCTGGGTGTGAACTTGGATGGTTGTTGGGTATGGGTGGGAAAAGTATAGAACAGGGTTTTTTTGGGGGGGGGGGCAGGGAGGGATTGATAGGGCACTTTCCCCATGCAGACTCTAGCTGACACCTAGCCTCTCCCATTCAATCAAGAACATCTGCCCCTGTCCACGTGTCCCTCCACCTCAACTCAGACACCCATTCTCCCCATCCCCATGTGGCCCTGCACCCCCTCCCCCATCCCCGTGTGTCTCTGTGCCCCCACACAGCCATCCCCCTTCCTCCTGTAGCTCTGCATCCCCACCCCTATTTCCATGTTGCCCTGCAACTCCCTCCCCCTGTGGCCCTGTGCCTCCACTCCCATTCAGACCCTGCCCCAGTCTGTCCTCCCTCACTGGCCCTTATGAGCCCTGTCTGACCCCCCCAGCAGCCCCACACTGTCTCCCCATAGCCCCTGTCTCCTGATCTGGCCCAAGAGGCACTGTGAAGAAGGCACTGCAGCCTCTTTCTCTTCCCTAGCTGGCCTGGAGCAGCTGCTCTGTCTATCACCACAGCGCCCTCTGGTGGACAAAAGGCAGAACTGCAACTTTTCAGCCAAAGTTATTTTCTGCTGATGCTGCTCTGTTCTAGTGCCATAGCTCCCACTGGTGGGCAAAAGGTGGAACTGCAGCAACTTTTCAGCAGACGCTTTTTTCTGCACAAAAGATTAAAAATATGTGTGGCTCATTAATTATGCATGTGTGCAGTGGCACAGAATTCCCCCAGGAATAAATAATTCAAGAGCGCTATATTGAAAATGTGTAGCTGTTGTATTAAACTGTGGACAATGAAAATAACCATTTCAATTCTACTCTACTAAATTGCCTTTTAATTTGGAAGATGTTTCACCTCAATTCTAAGTGTCCAAACTAGAGCTGGTCCAAAAAATTATATCAGTGGTGGGCAACCCATTTTGACACATGGTCTACCTATGAGGTACTGCATGGTTAACTTGAGTGAGCTGACACCTTGAGATAGCCCAACTCGAGTGAGAGAGCCATGATGCAAAATAACACTTGAGCTACACAGAATTATTGCATTAGCAGCTGACAAGTCAATTTAACTCAAGCTGTAGCCCATAACCCTTGACAGGCACTTTAAAAGCACTACTCACTCGTGGTAAGGATTTTTGGGTGGGGGCAGGAATCAAGTTAGGAGCAACAGTTAAATTATAACTTGTGTTAACTCTGCAGGGAAGACAAGTCCTGAGCGAAGTGTCACATGTAGGGCTGAAGGAGAGGAGTGAACTCAACCTGAACCAACCAGCCTTGCTGAAGTCTGCTGTACTAAACTTGAACACTGATAACCAAATTCTCAGCTGGTATAACTAGCCATAGCTCCATTGACTTCAGCGGAGGTCTGGGCCCACTTTTGTCAGCTGAGACTCTGGCTCTGTAGCTCTGATATGGCAGATGTATGGGTTGCACCACAAATATAGCAGAAGAAGGTGGGCACTCCCTCCCCCCCGATATATATTCCATATAATTACCTAGAAATATAATCTCTAGGTAGTTATAGGGCATGTATCTTAGCACCACCTAAGGAAGTGAAATAAGAATAACAATGTCTATTTTTTTCTTCCTTCACAGCCTATAGGAAAAATAGTTTCATGAACCAATAGACTTTTGTTTGTGAGTGAGAGTAAGAAAGGTAGGTGAAGGCCTTGTTGAGAGAACACTGAAATGTCTTGTCCATTCTTTGTAGCTATGTTTATTGTTTTCTCTTTTAATGACTTTAATCCTCAGCTAGTTGGTTGATTTTTTCCCCTTAAATTCTGGGGGTTGAGGTAGTGAGATCAGCTGTTTGCTTCCTTACTATGGTAGAAGAATTAGGATTCTGTTGTGGTTTAATACGTTGCTGTGATTAGCTCATATATTAGTAAGATAATACAGATATATGCAAAAATTCACACTTAAAATTTACTTAAAATATATAGTAAAATCCTAGTACTTTAGAACACCATTTTAGAGTGATTAGATGAAGAGAGAGAGAGAGACAATGAATAAAAAGGAACCTCGGGTTTCCATTTTTTATGTGGCATTCTATGTTGCAAGTGAAGCTGAGATACATTTCCTTGTGACATGTTACAAAGATTCTCATTAAGGTGATGCTTCTTTGACCTGTGCCATTATAAAACAGACTCAAAGGCAAGTGAGCTTATTCTAATGAGGTGCAAGCACATCCTCACCTTTCACAATTAGAGCAAATTCAGTGGCAAAGCCAGATGGGGGCCTTTTAAAGGTTTCCACAAATATATGCTGGCCATAGATAATGGCAAAGAGTCCACAATGGCAATTGTCAAGCAACATATAACAATTCAGTTATAACAATTTAGTAGGGGGATTTGGTTGGGGGAGCAAGGGGAGGGGGGCGAGGGCAGGTGGAGGTGCTTTATAGCAGGTTTTTTCCATTAAAATAATATACTTAGCCACGTTCTGCTTAGAAAGGTTTTATTTTGTTTTCTAAGAAGATGTTTATGCTGCAGTTAAACAAAAGCAGGTAACTTTGATGGCTCTATCCTGCTAAAACAGCAGGTTTCTTGCTTCCGCCCTCACCTGCACAACCCCTCTCTGCTTACACATCTGCTTGCAATCCCTCCTGCTTCTCATCTTCTTCCTTTTGCTTCTCCTGAGCCTCTCTCCCTCTTCTCTCCGCCCCAGCTGCTCAAATATGGCTCATTCTCATCTTTGTACCTTGCAACATGTTGACGGCCCATTGCATGTGAACTCTCTCCCACTTCATGCATAACATGCGTAAAACCTCACTCTATTCCTGCAGAAAACTCTCCTTAAAACACAGGTATTCCCTAAAGCTATTCAGCAAGCCATTTCTCCAGGAGATCCAGGGAGAAGGAGAGAAAGGGAGAGAATGTGTGCACCCACACGTGCAAAGATTTTTCAGAAGGGGTTAATAATTTTGCCGGCCTTTAGTTGACACACCTTACAGAGTTTCAGAGACTGGCTACTCAGCCTTTTAAACACTTTATGGTATCTCAACTTGAGCATCCCAAAAACAGAGGCAACCAAAGTCACTTGTGCCTGCTCCCCTCCAGAATTGGTAAAATTGTCAGAATTACATTGTAAGTTCTTTTGGGCAGGGATACTATATAGCCATAGGTTAGTACTGTACTGCGCACATAGTCAGTGCTCAGTAAATGCTAATGGTCTTATCACCAGGAGAGTTACATATCCATCTTAGATGCTTATTATATGCCCCCATTACCATCTTTAATGTAATTATCCTCACAACACATCTGTGAAATAGGGATTTATTATCCCCCTTTTTATTTTATCATTATCCCTGTTTTACAGGAATCTGAGGCAGAGAATGAGTAAGATCCATATCCTCAAAAGTATTTCAGTGCCTAACTCCCATTGATTTCCTGGGGCCTAAGTGGCTTGTCTGGGCCCAGAGACATCTGCAAAGCAGGGGCAGGGAACTGAACTCAGGTCTCCAATGTCACAGGCTAACAGTCTAACTGCTGGCCCCTCCTTTCTCTTCCTATTCAGTGAACTAAAACTTGCAGATAGATAGTGCTTTGAATCAAAACCTTATTATTTTTTAACTTTTTAAAAACTATGAAGGACAGTTTGTAACAGTTGCAGATTCCAGGATGTGTGTCATGCTGGAACCACATCTGGTTAATTTTATATCTAACAATGTGCATGAGGAACAGTGTGCACAACACACACTCCTGTGTGCCTGCTGGATTCTAAGTGATAGCAGGCACTAAATACGTATGAATTTTCATCAGCCATTTTGCTGAAAGATGAGAAATATTTTGAACAGTGCTATTTTGTCATTAACATTGTTTCTAATCATAAGAATGGCCATAGTGGGTTAGACCAAAGGTCCATCTAGCCCAGTATCCTGTATCCAACAGTGGCCAATGCCAGGTGCTTCTGAAGGAATGAATAGAACAGGCAATTATCGATTGATCTATCCCCTGTCACCCATTCCCAGCTTCTGGCAAACAGTCAGAATCTGTCTGTAGAACCTGACCTGTGGTGTAGTTTGGCAACCAAAACTTAAAGCATCTGTCCCTCTACCTGGGATGCTGGAAGCTCTCAGACACTTCCTGTTCTGGGTGCTATCTGGCAGCTCTGAGAAAATTCCTGTTCTGGGTGCTATTTTGCATCAGAGGTGCCGACTCTGTGGGTGCTCCAGGGCTGGAGCACCCATGGGGAAAAATTAGTGGGTGCTCTGCACCTACTGGCAGCCAAGCTTCCTTCACCCCCTTCCACACCTCCTTCCCCTCCCCCTGTCACCAAACAGCTGTTTGGAAGTGTTAGCATGCTCTGGGAGGGAGGGGAAGGAGTGGGAATGTGGCAAGCTCAGGGGAAGAGGTGGGCTGGGGCAGGGATTTGGGGAAGGAGTTGGAATAGGGGCAGGGAGGGGGCAGGGACTTTGAGGAAGGGATTGGAATGGGGGCAGGCCCTTATAGAAGGGGTGGAGTGGGGGCGGGGACAGGGGCAGATGTGAGGGGGTCAAGCACTCACAGGAAAGAGGGGAAGTCGGCGCCTATGTCTGGTATCGTGCTGGGTTAGTTTATTGTTACTTTTCCCCAACTGATTTTAAATAAAATGAATGTAAGGGATGTGCTGCACTAGAACTGGAAAGCATGAGAGACTGACATACTATTTGTCCATAGAATAGTTCAGCGTAAACATCGTGACCCTCACCTATACCATCCTGCCCATTGAAGCCAGTGGCTTAGTAAGAAAGGAGTTCAGCTGTCATACCCATTCAATCCTAAACTTCCATGGGAAGAATGCCAACCATGTCCAATAGCATTGTAAAATATTGATGATGTTTCTCATGTGCATCCCCTATCTGCTAGGAAATGTCCTGAGACCATCCTCCTCCTTTGGACATAAGCCACAGTAAGCCACAGTATAGCTTCATTTGACAACATTCATAGTATAGTCCAAGTAAGAGTGAAACACCCTTTGGAAGTATCAGTGGCATCAACACCACACATCAGCTTGGACTAAGAGGCGTATGTATCAAGCAGTTGTGATGTCTGTCATTCTGTATGGCTATGAAATCTGGGCCACCACAGAGACTCAAATTTGCCAGTTGGACACATTCAACATGAAACAGCAATGATACATTGAAGGCATATGGCAGTTTCATCACATTATGAATGAGGATTCAGGCGTCGGACCAACCTGCCGCCAATATCTTTCCAAGTGACTCAACAGCGGCTCAGGTATCTTGGTCATCTGCTCTGTATGCTGGACTCCGTACCAATCCACCAGCTTTATGCTTTTGAGCCAACAAAAGCTGGATGGAGAAGACCTCTCACATGTGCTGGAGGGTGTTATGGCTTCTGACCTCACCCGGCTTAAAACTTATAGAGTGCAAAGTTCCATATGCCATTACCAGTCCTTTTAGACATTCCTTGTAGTGTGCATTTTCTCAGTACATGGCAAGTGTATCCACCAAACCACTTTTCCTCATTGCTATCCATAGCCACTGATTAAGATAAAATTCTTGTGGACAAAAGCTGCTAAGCAGTATCTCATTTGCTGTTTATTGGTGAGGGAATATTTAATAGCTTTTAAATTCATTTAAAGAAAATGGGAGCAGTGAGTCACATGTAATTATTCCCAGATAGATCATTAATTACTAGATAAAATTTCTACATAATGCCGCCTTTTGCGTCTTTTCCCATAATGATGGGGTATTTCTCACTTATCTCAGTTTGCCTGTCAGTTTTTCCAATTCCCTTTCATCCCCTTTCTGTGAAATGTATGTAAATATTACAGATTGAGATTGATAAAGGTTAAAAAAAGAGGCTGTTGCTTTATTGGATTATAGACCAGTTTATATGAAACTCATTTGATTATTGTGTTAGAATGGCATCATTTGCACCAATACAATTAAGACTGTGTTGGTATCTACATTGTAAATTCCATTTTTCATAGGTTTATAACTCAGTTTCAGAAATTTGCTTTTGCCTGAGAACTGCCATATAAAGTTACCTTGGCCAGGAAATGGCTTTAAAAAAATAAATGAAATGGGTTTGATTTTTAAGTCACTTACAAAAAATCTCACCTGGTTAATGCTTTTTGGTTTGTTTGTTTTTGCATTTGTTGCAACTCAGAAGGAAGTAAATAGAACTTTAAATGTGCATTGTACAAGGAACATTAAGGTAGCAAGAACGTTTGAGCCATAATGTCTTGTTTAGGAACAATCGGGAGAGAGAAACCTATACAGGGAAAAACCCAGCCAAACAGACATCTAAATCTCTTTCCCATTCTCTTCTGACTGTGATACACAGCCATACTAACAGTTCAGAAAGAAATGAGAGGAAGAGGCATAGAAAAGCATTCAGGAAACCACCTTAGCCTTTGTATTGGTTTTTTATAAATGTTACTGATTTAGCTACTGGACAAGTTGAAAAGGTGCTGGGTACATCCAGGTGGAATGCAACTGCTGTGCAGCAGAATCCACCAAATACTGTAATCTTCAAACATTCCTCTGATTATAAATTACTGTGTGACAGCAGGTGTAAAGGAGGGCCAGCATCCAAAGGGTTATATTTATCCCAAATGACAAGCGTCTCAGTTATGCATTTGTCGTTCCAAACACGGCAATCAGAATAGAGTATCCTTTGCACTATTCACCTCTATTCACATGATGGGTACAATTAGGTATGTAGCCTTTAAACTGAATGAAAACAGTGATGGGCCAGTCAGATTGCTAACAGTTAATGCTTGATGTGCCCAAATGATTAACTGCCATGCTAGGCACAGCTCACCAGCAATAAATGCCTAGAGAAAACATTAAACAGAATAGTGATAACTTCCTCAGTAGCATCTTGTGAAATCAGGGAATAAATTTATCCTACTCCATAAACACTTGGATGTTTATGAGCGGAAGTTGCATTTATTCAGTGATGCACCCAATACCACTGTGAGTTTATCGCTAAATTAGCACTACCGTGGCTCACTAAAATACATCTAGCTGAATCATTTCAGCTCACCTTTACTATTCCACGTTGCACTCTGTTTCTCCATAAAGTAAATGAATAAAATTACTAAAACACGGAAATTTGGAGAGCTGAACTCAAATATCTTTACTCTGAGTCCTAGTTGTTACTGTTCTCTCAAAGATTGTATTCTTTACCCTACGATGGTAGATTTTCATACCCCTAGCATGAGTAATATGTTGCTGCAATACTAATCATTACAAAAGATCTCTCTGCAAAGAAGATAGAAAGGATTGTCTGCTATCTTGTGAGCTGATAACAAGACAGTTCTGTTTGTTGCATTATTACCCTATGTCTGCTTTCAATTATTCTGCAGTTAATTTTAGTGCAAAATAAGTGAGATATATGACAGTAGCAAGTCTTAAAACTGTCTGCAAAATCTAAACAAACAACAGAGTTAAACGTGAAAAGATGCACTGTTTACTCTTCCTGATAAGTAGGCATAAGCTGTATATCTGAGACTTCAGTACCTCTGGTGCTGTGCTAAAATTCGGCATAGGCTGTGATTCAGACAGCTGCAGCGGCACAGGAGCTAGCAAACAGAGCTCTAAACAGGGGAGTTTGAGTGGGAGTTTGAAGGGGGAGTTTGGCTTGTGGTGCTTGTTTGGGGTTTGCTTTTGCTGGGGGGTGTGTGGTCTTTTTGGTGTGGCTTGTGTTTCCCAGATTAACAGGATTTAGGTGGGAAGGAGATGACAGATACAGAGGCAGCTGTGGGAGTGACTCCTGTAGTGAAAGACACATTGATGATGACTGGATGTGGAAGCTGTGGTATGTACATGATCCTGGAGGGGGGAACCGGTAAGAGTTTTTTCTGCATGAAATGTTGTCTGATAGAGCTGATGGAGGAAAAGATCCGAGGTTTGGAGGTGCAGGTGGAAAGTCTGGTTGAGTTTAGGAAGGGGTTTGAGCAGATGATGGAGCAAAGATATGAGGTATCTGAAGGGAAAAGATATGAGGTATCAGACTCACAGATGGAAGCAGGGCTGGGGAATTTTGAGGAGAGACTGGATGAGGAAAGTGGTCAGTGGAAACATGTGACTCAAAGAACCAGGCAGAGAAAAAGACGGGCTAGTGAAGGAGAAATAGAGCTTAGGAACAGGTTTGCAGAGTTGGAAAATGAAGAAGGGGCTCAGCAGGTACTTGTTGAAGGTGGAAGGGTAAGGAAGAAGAGAAGAGAGGCTAGTCCTATAGAAAAAGGGGAAGAGTCAAGGGAGACTACACCAAATATGAGCCCCAGGAGGATACAGGATGGGTTGAAAAGGATTGTAAGGGAAAATAGGAATGGAAAGAACTTGCAGCCAGAGGGAACAGGGGAGAGACTGGAGAATAGCACTGTCACCAGGAAAAGGCAGGTCTATGTGATCGGGGACTCTTTATTGAGAAGAATAGACAGGCCTGTAACTAGAGCTGATCCTGAGAATAGAAGGGTGTGCTGTCTTCCGGGTGCTAAGATACGGGATGTAGACCTGAGGTTGAAAAGGATCCTAAAGGGAGCGGGAAAGAATCCCCTAATTATCCTTCATGTGGGAACAAATGATACAGCCAGATTCTCGCTGGAAAGTATCAAGGGAGACTATGCTAGGCTGGGGAAGATACTTAAAGAAATTGAGGCTCAGGTGATCTTTAGCGGGATCCTTCCTGTTCCTAGAGAAGGGCAATAAAGGTCTGATAAGATTATGACTGTCAACAGATGGCTTAGGCAGTGGTGCTATAAGGAGGGCTTTGGGATGTATGGCCACTGGGAGGCATTCACGGACAGAGGTCAGTTCTCTCGGGATGGACTTCATCTGAGTAGGGAAGGAAATAGACTTCTAGGATCGAGGCTGGCACAACTGATAAAGAGAGCTTTAAACTAGGAATTGGGGGGAGATGGATGGGAGATGTCCAGAAAATCTCCATGCCAGATTTTAGCATTGAGAGGGAAGAAGATGAAGTAAGAAAGGATACAGCCATGGGTAGGAGAATGTATATAAGGAGCGAGGGCGGTGTGGATACTAGTCTAATAGGTTATACTGGCTGTAGAATGACTGTGCCTAATAGGGTACAAAATGTGAGCGAGTCCAAACAGCAAAAATTAAGATGTTTGTACACCAATGCGAGGAGTCTAGGTAACAAAATGGAGGAACTAGAGCTACTGGTGCAGGAAGTGAAACCAGATATTATAGGGATAACAGAAACATGGTGGAATAGTAGTCATGATTGGACTACAGGAATTGAAGGGTATGTGCTGTTTAGGAAAGACAGAAACAAATGTAAAGGGGGTGGAGTAGCATTGTACATCAACGATGAGTTAGAATGTAAAGAAATAAGAAGCGATGCAATGGATAAGACAGAGTCCGTCTGGGCAAAAATTACATTGGGGAAGAAAACTAGTAAAGCCTCTCCTACGATAGTGCTTGGGGTGTGCTATAGACCTCCGGGATCTAATTTGGATATGGATAGAGCCCTTTTTAATGTCTTTAATACAGTAAATACTAATGGAAACTGCGTGATCATGGGAGACTTTAACTTCCCAGATATAGACTGGAGGACCAGTGCTAGTAATAATAATAGGGCTCAGATTTTCCTAGATGCGATAGCTGATAGATTCCTTCATCAAGTAGTTGCTGAACCGACTAGAGGGGATGCCATTTTAGATTTAATTTTGGTGAGTAGCGAGGACCTCATAGAAGAAATGGTTGTAGGGGACAATCTTGGCTCAAGTGATCATGAGCTAATTCAGTTCAAACTAAATGGAAGGATTAACAAAAATAAATCTGCAACTAGGGTTTTTGATTTCAAAAGGGCTGACTTTCAAAAATTAAGGAAATTAGTTAGGGAAGTGGATTGGACTGAAGAACTTATGGATCTAAAGGTAGAGGAGGCCTGGGATTACTTTAAATCAAAACTGCAGAAGCTATCGGAAGCCTGTAACCCAAGAAAGGGGAAAAAATTCATAGGAAGGAGTTGTAGACCAAGCTGGATGAGCAAGCATCTTAGAGAGGTGATTATGAAGAAGCAGAAAGCATACAGGGAGTGGAAGATGGGAGGGATCAGCAAGGAAAGCTACCTAATTGAGGTCAGAAGATGTAGGGATAAAGTGAGAGAGGCTAAAAGTCGAGTAGAGTTGGACCTTGCAAAGGGAATTAAAACCAATAGTAAAAGGTTCTATAGCCATATAAATAAGAAGAAAACTAAGAAGGAAGAAGTGGGGCCGCTTAACACTGAGGATGGAGCGGAGGTTAAAGATAATCTAGGCATGGCCCAATATCTAAACAAATACTTTGCCTCAGTCTTTAATAAGGCTAAAGAGGATCTTGGGGATAATGGTAGCATGACAAATGGGAAGGAGGATATAGAGGTAGATATTACCATATCAGAGGTAGAAGCGAAACTGAAACAGCTTAATGGGACTAAATCGGGGGGCCCAGATAATCTTCATCCAAGAATATTAAAGGAATTGGCACCTGAAATTGCAAGCCCATTAGCAAGAATTTTTAATGCATCTGTAAACTCAGGAATAGTACCGAATGATTGGAGAATTGCTAATATAGTTCCTATTTTTAAGAAAGGAAAAAAAAGTGATCCGGGTAACTACAGGCCAGTTAGTTTGACATCTGTAGTATGCAAGGTCCTGGAAAAAATTTTGAAGGAGAAATTAGTTAAGGACATTGAAGTCAATGGTAAATGGGACAAAATACAACATGGTTTTACAAAAGGTAGATCGTGCCAAACCAACCTAATCTCCTTTTTTGAAAAAGTAACAGATTTTTTAGATAAAGGAAATGCAGTGGATCTAATTTACCTAGATTTCAGTAAGACCTTTGATACCGTGCCACATGGGGAATTATTAGTTAAATTGGAGAAGATGGGGATCAATATGAACATCAAAAGGTGGATAAGGAATTGGTTAAAGGGGAGACTGCAACGGGTCCTACTGAAAGGCGAACTGTCAGGTTGGAGGGAGGTTACCAGTGGAGTTCCTCAGGGATCGGTTTTGGGACCAATCTTATTTAATCTTTTTATTACTGACCTTGGCACAAGAAGTGGGAGTGTGCTAATAAAGTTTGCAGATGATACAAAGCTGGGAGGTATTGCCAATTCGGAGAAGGATCGGGATATTATACAGGAGGATCTGGATGACCTTGTACACTGGAGTAATAGTAATAGGATGAAATTTAATAGTGAGAAGTGTAAGGTTATGCATTTAGGGATTAATAACAAGAATTTTAGTTATAAGTTGGGGATGCATCAATTAGAAGTAACGGAAGAGGAGAAGGACCTTGGAGTATTGGTTGATCATAGGATGACTATGAGCTGCCGTGTGATATGGCTGTGAAAAAAGCTAATGCGGTTTTGGGATGCATCAGGAGAGGCATTTCCAGTAGGGATAAGGAGGTTTTAGTACCGTTATACAAGGCACTGGTGAGACCTCACCTAGAATACTGTGTGCAGTTCTGGTCTCCCATGTTTAAAAAGGATGAATTCAAACTGGAGCAGGTACAGAGAAGGGCTACTAGGATGATCCGAGGAATGGAAAACTTGTCTTATGAAAGGAGACTTAAGGAGCTTGGCTTGTTTAGCCTAACTAAAAGAAGGTTGAGGGGAGATATGATTGCTTTCTATAAATATATCAGAGGGATAAATATAGGAGAGGGAGAGGAATTATTTAAGCTCAGCACCAATGTGGACACAAGAACAAATGGGTATAAACTGGCCACCAGGAAGTTTAGACTTGAAATCAGATGAAGGTTTTTAACCATCAGAGGAGTGAAGTTTTGGAATAACCTTCCAAGGGAAGCAGTGGGAGCAAAAGATCTATCTGGTTTTAAGATTCTACTCGATAAGTTTATGGAGGAGATGGTATGATGGGATAATGGGATTTTGGTAAGTAATTGATCTTTAAATATTCAGAGTAAATAGGCCAAATCCCCTGAGATGGGATATTAGATGGATGGGATCTGATTTACTATAGAAAATTCTTTCCTGGGTATCTGGCTGGTGAATCTTGCCCATGTGCTCAGGGTTTAGCTGATTGCCATATTTGGGGTCGGGAAGGAATTTTCCTCCAGGGCAGATTGGAGAGGCCCTGGAGGTTTTTTTGCCTTCCTCTGTAGCATGGGGCATGGTTGACTGGAGGGAGGCTTCTCTGCTCCTTGAAGTTTTGAACCATGATTTAAGGACTTCAATAGCTCAGACATGGGTGACGTTTTTCATAGGAGTGGGTGGGTGACGTTCTGTGGCCTGCGCTGGGCAGGAGGTCGGACTAGATGATCAGAACGGTCCCTTCTGACCTTAGTATCTGTGAATCTATGAATCTATTGTTACACCACATTCAAGTTGGACAGATTAGATAAATAAGGTGTAAATACTGCTTATAATTAGAAAAAGGCCCAAGAGTCATGGAGTTTGGATCAAATGTTGATCTGCTAGTGTTTATTGTGTGCACTGATTCTCTGCAAAATCAACTAAACAAGAAACCGTTTGCTTCTCCCTGATTTTTTTCTTGTTATTAAGTAGGTGCCATGATAACTTGTGATTTGTTATAAAGAAAATCTTGTAAATACTGTAAATGTATATAGAGAGTCAAGTTAAGGTACCAGTCCTAAAGTAAATTCCCTCTCTATTATGAGTTTTCAAAAAGGCAGGAGTAGGTAGCACACTGGGTTGGTTGATTAGAGTTCTTATTCTAGACTGCTTATTCTGGGTTTGGCAGCTAATCCAAATAAATACCTTGTCTGTGCATGTGCAGAAGCACCACAGCATTCAGCACAGGGCGGCACATTTAGCATTTCTTGCTCAAGAGAAGTTCTGGAATGGAACTGCAGGCCAGAACTGGGGAGCACCAGCAGCGATACGTTAAAAAGCCTTCAATAGCGTTTGCAATTCTGGCTGTGCCAATGTTATCCAACCTTCGCTTTCAGGATTATTTAATTAGCCTGTAAAATTAAAACAAGAATAGTTACACAGTGGTTTGCTGAAATACAGTGCTGCCGCCTTAGATCAGCTCAAAATGCTTGAAAGAGGACACTGTTGTTCTTCACTGACACACCGCTCCAAATAAAAAAAAAAAATCAGCAGCATTCTGGTTACAGTTGTTACAATGCCATGCATATAATCTGATTGTGATGTACACTGTGCTTGGTTATAAAACAATCATGGTTTGAGGACTTCAGGATCTCAGCCAGAGGTTATGGGTCTGTTACAGGAGTTGGTGAGTACAGTTCTGTTGCCTGCAGGTGAAGGTGGTCACCAAATGAGAACTCGGGGACACCAAATGAAATTAATAGGCAGCAGGTTTAAAACAAACAAAAGGAAGTATTTCTTCACACAACACTCAGTCAACCTGTGGAACTCTTTGCCAGAGGATTTTGTGAAGGCCAAGACTATAACAGCATTCAAATAAGAACTAGATACGTTCATGGAAGATAGGTCCATCAATGGCTATTAGCCAGGATGGGCAGGGATGGTGTTCCTCGCCTCTGTTTACCAGAAGCTGGGAATGAGCGAGAGGGGATGGATCATTTGATGATTACCTGTTCTGTTCATTCCCTCTGGGGCACCTGGCATTGACCACTGCCAGAAGACAGGATACTGGGCTAGATGGACCTTTGGTCTGACCCAGTCTGGCTGTTCTTATGTGGTCAGAGTAGATAATCACGGTGATCCCTTCTTGCCTTAAAGTCTATGAGTCTAGAAAGCTGTTGAAACGTCTAGACTTACTGACTTTTTCAAATTCACATTGGACACTAGGGCATGATCCCAAGCCACTTGAAATCAACGGGAGTCTTTCCATTGACTTAATCGATTTTGGATCAGACCCCTGAGGATGGGAGTGGAGAAAATGCATTACATGCCACAGCATAAATGTGGCAGGCTTTCCTGTCTTTACAAACAAGGGTGTTGTGATTTGAGAGATCCATGGTACAGTCTGGAATAGACCGTGACAGGGCAAATCCTCTCGCTGTCCTTCTCGTACAACTCAAGCCTGTTGCTTTGGAGTAAGAGGCAACTTCTTTCACCAGGCAAATTGAATAGTTCTAGTTATCTTCTTAGACTCCTATCAAGGGTGCCAGTTGTGATGAGATTTTAATTATATTCACTAGCTATTGGTCTGAGCCCACGGAATACTTTCACATAGGCCCCTGAACAGCTGTCAGGTGGTAACGACTTTCGGTCACTGGGATAAATTCAAACCAGTGATCTTGAGATAAAAGGCGCTTTTTTGATCTCATGGGCTTTCCAATCTCCAACCAATTCATGGGTTTTAATACCCTGTGCTTAACATATGGCAATTTGGGGATGATCAACAGAACTCACTTGTGGGAGTAATGCTAGTATACCAAAGTCACGCTGATAAAAGCTTTCCATCATATGCAGGGAGTACATGAGGGTATGTGTACACAGGCTCTATCTCTGTGAGTTTGGGACAGCTGCTGTATCCCACAAATGACTTATGTTGATAGTCCCGATAGAACCTCCAGAACTTTAAACCATGTCTCACCTTCATGTGTTCTGAATATGCCACGTACTTTACAGAAAAGCTATTCTGGGAATTATTTTTATTATGATTATTTTTCATGTCCATCAGCTTTAGAACCAGGTTTCCTAGGATTGATTCAATGTTCATTGAAGTAAATGGAAAGACTCACACTGACTTCAATGGGGCCAGGATTTCACCTCCAGTCCGTGTGAAAGAACTAAAGTTTTGACACACACATACACCTATTTCATTAGGCAGCACCTGTTTATTTGAAATTGCTTTTAAAACTATGAAATATAAAATTCCTACAGTCTAGGGAGCTAGAGGTAACCCTCACATCATACTGTGTGTCTCAGTTTCAGTATCTTAATTTGCATCACATTATTCTGGCACCATGGAGCCTTTATTGCAGACCTCTTTTTTGGTATACATCAAATCCTTGCTGGGCATGGTACATCTTGCAGTCAGTTCTATAAGCGTATCAGCCATCAGCAATAGTTGTATTTCATTACAGGCTGGCTGGTGGCAGTAAATTGATATTCAGTCAGAGCTCAGAGTGTTTTCCTGGACTTTTCAGGTTAATAATTTCCCTATTTTCTGCTTTTTTTTTCAGTTTTCCATTTAACAGTTTAAAGAATAATTTTTAATGAACCCAGCTGAGAGATTTTGTCTTATGAGATGGGATACAGACAACACCAAAAAATAAAATCTTCACAGTGACCAGATACCAAGAATTCAAAGTGGCTGGATGCTAGAATCTTAAGGAATAATTATTCATTTCATTAGTGGAAAAGAAATGGAAGCTCACATGAAAGGGCCTGTCCTTGTGTGAACATATCTTATTTAATATATGAGCATAATAGTGCTACCCATATACATAGAGATTTTAGGTGGAAAGAAACAAAGATTTAAGTTTTAGCTCAAACATTTATATTTTAACTTAGTGGTTTAAAGGAATAAATTAATTAAGCAGACCATAACTGTGCATTTAACCTTATGACCCATGCTTTAATAAGCTACCCTTTGGCACTCAAGCCTTAAACGCGTGTCTTCATTTGTTATCCTGGGACAGTAGGCGTGTGTGCTGTAACTTTATAGGGCCAAGAGCCACACTGTCTATTCTGTGGTTCATTTCACAGCTTGCTCCTTCATTCTCCCAGAAGATTCATCTTCTTTTTCCCATTCACTTGGCAAAAGTGAGTTTAAAGAAATAAATAAAGGACCGAGAATGGGTAGACCCCTTGCTGACTTGCTTTTGTTTAATGGGAGCTGTTCCCTCAGCTTAAAAAGAGCAGACCATTGACATAATGACAGCATTTGCTAAATGCTTTTATCATGACTAAAGTTGGGATTGGAAGAAAATGATAGACCTATTCCATTTTAATGTAGTCATCCTTTCTCCAGACTCAATTTGGAAAATGAAGCAAGAGGCTACATTTATGATTGCTAAGGACATTTGCTTTATTATATCTATGCTGCAGTATAAAAAACAATATTTGGTCCAATAAAAGATATTACCTCACCCACCTAGTGTGTCTAGTATTTGGTAACTAATTCACATTGCCAGTTTTAGTAACCCGGACAGTTTTGAACCTTGTGGTAGAGGGTAATAATATTTTTCCCACCGAACTTTTAACAATTACTTGTTTTGGAAATATTTCTGTGTTTGTATAACCTTTTCTAAATAATAAAAAAAAACCATTGATAAATAGTTTTTAAAAATGTTTTTTATTCCAGTTTTGCTTTCACTTTACTAATCATTCAAGAACAAGAGCGGCGGCGGGGGGGGCGGAATCTCTTGAATGTGAGCGTTCAGTTTCTTGAAGAGATGGTAATGCGAGATATAGAAAAGGTATGTTTTATTTTTGCTATCCGAGTGTTAAGGTAGAATAGTGACCAGTGCTGTGAAACTTCCAGTTCTGGAAGGTTGCAGAAGACAGACCAGCTAGCAGGCTACTGATAAAATGTAGAGTGGTGTAATTCAACCTGAAGGGGCCAAAAAGCAGAAGCCACTTCACTTACAATTTTCCTTCAATAAATTAACTTACATTTCTAATATAGCACTTCATAAATATAAATCAGTGTATTAATGCAATGATCCATAGAAGGCCATTCTTATTTTTTTCTAGACCTGTTTGTTCATCTCTAGTCATCAGGATTCAGCTGAATTTAAGGTGAATGGGTGATCCAAATACAACTTTTTAATGTAAATATTTCAGTCTTAGATGCTAGTGTGTTACTTTTTTGGTCTTTCAGATTTGAAACACTTTTGAATCTCAGTGTTTGCAACCCAGCACGTATATATTTCTGTTAGACTGTGATTGAATGCTATTCTAATATTTTAGCTTTCAGTTATGATGAGATTGTTTCCAGCTATTGTCAATTTATTTTACACAGCCATGATGTAATCATTAAGCAGTTGTAATGAAGATTGAAGGTTTAATAATGCCGAGCGTTACAAATTTCTATTTAATCATTCCTAAATTGATTAGTTACCTTCACTCAAATGCCTAGCCATTGAAATGCAGGGAGCTAAAGATACAAACTGCTGTGGCCAGTGTTTGATAAATGTTACTTTGGTGCAGTGGTAATTGAGTTATTGAATTTACTCATCTTCCAAATGATGTTTGCATTGTCTCAGCCATATGTGTTTAGGGCCAGGGGAAGGTCATTAGGAGCTTCAGACCGGGGGCATGTTTGGGTTAAAGTGATTTTGAACAGCCAGTATTGAGGTTAGTCAATTAAAAGAAATAGCACAGTGAGATGCTACAGAGGGGCATGTTGTAGACTGGTCAATTGTAAGGTCCCAAAGGCCTATTTAAAATAGTCTGAAGATTCTGTAAGTAAATGTCTACTTCTTGCCTCAGGCTCTTTAGTCACTGACAAATTGCTGCTGCAAGCTGAAGCCTGTTTTAAGTGAAGGACACCTATAAGCAAATTCCACACTTTTACGGCTGTATATAGGACAAGGCTATAACAGGGCCAAGGTGAAACATTAAAAAGTAGTACTTTCCAGATTTAACAACAAAAATGCAGGGAGTTTCACAACAAGATTATCTTAGTGATAGAAATATTTATGTCTCATTAAGTCTGAGTGTGAGCCACAGATCCTTCTTTAGAAATGAGCTGACTAAGGCAAATAGTGTAGAATGTTGGGGACCGTGCTCTCTGGGAGGAGCCTCACCGGACCATTATCTTCTTGCGAAGCCCTCAACTGAGGAAAGCACTTAGGCATGTGGTCAGTCCATTCCTATGCAGTCAAGCTCTTCAGCATGGTCTTAAATGCATATTTCTGACGTGAGGCCGAAGGCTGCAGGTTTGACCCGCTGAAAATGTGCCCAATGTAATTGAAATGATTAAATACTTTAGTAACTGAAAAGCAGACAACTTCTTGCAGGAGTTAAGTTGCTTAGATTTAGCAGATATGACTGAACTGCTGAGAATTATCCAAAAGTGCACATTTACCTTTTAGGGAAGCTCTTAGTATGACATGATCAAGCTCTCTTATCAACCCTACCAGGATCAAAAGACCCACATTTCAACCTACAACCTTTCCTTGTTTTATTATATCTGTTTGGTGCAGGGAGAAAGACCTTTATATGCTTTGTTCCTTAAAAACAATTCTTCAGTGCTACTTATACTGTTAAATAAATAGCAGTGAACCGTGAGTACTAGCTTCTTAGCCAGCTCCTGCAGAAGTCAGTGGAAAGACTCCAGCAATCAGGTTCTCACAGAGCAACCCAACACCACAACCTGATGGAAAAAAATATATATCAGATAGACAGACAGATCCTGAATATCCACTACTCCAAATGAAGTCAGTTGGAACAGCAGATGCTCAATCTCTGAAAATCAGTCCCATTTTATTTTTAAATAATTAGCTGGTTGTCTTCTCTTGGGAGCAAATTTTACTCGAGAAAATTCAAGAAAGCTTCTTGTTTTCCAACTATTCCATTGGGCCATTCTTAAGAAAACTGTTACTGTATAAATACTGCTTGGTATTTGATTTCTGTCCTCTAAACACTATTTAAATCGGAAGTAATATTTTCTAATCCTGTAAAAAACCCCAGGCTTAGATTAATAAACATTTGATGAATACATAGCCTGAAGATATTGCGTCCACTGACAAATGATAATTGTGCAGCTTTTGTGGTTAAACTTTTGTTTTTATGCAATTAAATGGCTGACCCTTTGAAGCACTGGACTCACTGTTAATGATAATCGCACAGTGAGTACACAGCTTTAGTCAACTATGCTGTGGGCAAGTAAAACAAAGACCTTTCCCTCAGTGCTAGTAAATGATTGCTTAAAAGGCTAGTGTTACTAGGCTTTGTATCACACCTGATGCTCTCAGGGCAGGATAGAAAAGGGTAACGACTCCCTGACTCTAGGGGCCTAGCATCAATGAAACTTAGAGCTGTCATCAGACGGCCCTAAATTCTGCTGCTGACTTCAGGGTCTGATTGGTCCTATGCCACTAGAGGATTGCCATGGCAAAGTGGAGTTCTTCTGCCCTCATCCTCATACTCTAAATATTCCCCTACCGCAGGGGTGACGGTTGTAGAAATGAGGCAGAAACACAGAGCTGGAACAGGCACACTTACACCCAGCAGACAATTCCGTTAGGCCTGGGGAATTCTCTGCTGGGCATTTACAGTCAGATTATGGCCCCTTTCAGACACCTGAGTGGTAAAATGGGGCAAGGTGATCACTGGAGAATCTGATTCAGTGGACCTGCTAGAGCCAGGATGTGAATTCTTAGCCCCCGTAACCCTTTGCTCAGACCACAGACCACGCTGCCTATCTGACCACATTGCCTATCTGCAAAGATCTCTCCCTTCTCCATCTGCACACGTTCACCTCATGGGCCCTATGATGACCTTCTATCAGCCATATCCATTACTGGCTAGCTGGGGACATATTTCAATCTTTCACTATTACAACAAAACCTGTACTTACTGAAAAAAAAAAGAATGAGGAGTACTTGTGGCACTTTAGAGATGCACAAATTTATTTGGGCATAAGCTTTCATGGGCTAAAATCCACTTCATCGGATGCATGCAATGGAAAATACAGTAGGAAGATAGATATACACAGAGAACATGAAAAAATGGGTGTTTGTACAACCCAGGAACCTATCCTTGCAACAAAGTCTGTTGCCAACTCTGTCTACAAATCTATTCAAGGGACACCATCATAGGACCTAATCACATCAATCACACCATCAGAGGCTCGTTCACCTGCACATCTACCAATGTGATATATGCCATCATGTGTCAGCAATGCCCCTCTGCCATGTACATTGGCCAAACCTGACAGCCTCTACGCAAAAGAATAAATGGACACAAATCAGATGTCAAGAATTATAACATTCAAAAACCAGTCGGAGAACACTTCACCCTCCCTGGTCACTCAATTTCAGAACTAAAAAAAACTTCAAAAACAGACTCCAATGAGAAACTGCAGAATTGGAATTAATTTACAAACTGGACACCATTAAATTAGGCTTGAATAAAGACTCGGAGCGGATGGGTCATTACACAAAGTAAAAACTATTTCCTCATGCTAATTTTTCCCTTACTGTTACTCTCACCTTCTTGTTAACTGTTGGAAATAGGCCATCCTGATTATCACGATAAAAGTTTTTTTTTCTCCTGCTGATAATAGCCCACCTTAATTGATTAGTCTCGTTATAGTTGGTATGGCAACACCCATTTTTTCATGTTCTCTGTGTGTGTGTGTGTATATATATATATATATATCTTCCTACTGTATTTTCCACTGCATGCATCCGATGAAGTGGACTTTAGCCCACAAAAGCTTATGCTCAAATAAATTTGTTAGTCTCTAAGGTGCCACAAGTACTCCTCGTTCTTTTTGCTGATACAGACTAACACGGTTACCACTCCGAAACCTTCCTTACTAGGCAAATCTCCAAAGAGAATACCCCAAAAGTACCCCCATGTGTATTCAGTGCAATTCTTTTCCACATTCATTGGAAACACTATCGTCATTAAATCAACTTTATTTTGTCGGTCTCATGTGGTTTCAAAATACAGATTTCACTATATTCAGTATTGTACCCTGTCTTCTTATCTTGCAACAGCTAGGTCATTTGCACTCATTTCAGTTAGGATACCATATGCCAAATTTGTAAAATCTTGTTAACATTGGTGGTGTTTGGCGGGGAGGAGGAGGGAAGTTTCCCCTTTCACCAGAGAATTACTCTTTAGAAGAGAAAAATAGAACTGACAATTACACTACTTCCTGCTGTGAATAAACTGTTAGTACATTCCCAGCCATCAGGCTTTACAGTCAAATGCAAATATCTTTAACCTTTCTCCCCATAGTAGATGAAGTTACAACGTAAGGCATAGTCAGATGGAATGTAAAAGTGGAACATTAAACATTGAAAAGTGATCATATTTTTATGCTGTGCTATTCTTAATATGTAATTTTGTGTGTGTTTGTACACACAGGCAAAACGATGGGCGATAGTTATGGGTAGACGTGAAAGGAGAGTTATTTTTATTTTTATTCATAATGACTATTAAACAAATAAACAGAGCATTTTGGGAGTCTGGTACATATGAGATTCTGTGCATTTATTTTCTCCATTGCTCTAGCCACAATGTCACCCAGGATCATGTCTCAGATGACAGCTAGGCAATTAAGAAAAAATGTGTCCAGGCTATGCCCCCTGCCAGACTGAATCATGACCCTTCGTTTGGCAGCCCCATGCATGAATCCCTCCCCTTGGGGAACTCCAGACAGTGGCTGACTTGCCAGTTGACATATGTACTTTTTTGTGCATGTGTCATGTTAGTGATATGTAGTGCTCATTGGAAACAGAGCTTATATCTCTGCAATAATGCATTATTTGAGATATTAACTGTTTAATGACTGAGGTCAAAGAAGAGATGCAATGGGCTGCATGATTGTTTGCTATATTCCAAACCAGAATCCCTGGCAATTTGATAGTTTTTTATTAAAATAAATTGTAAAATCTACTTAGGTATAAAGTACATCAAATTATCTAGTTTAAATATAAACAACTGAGGACATGGTAGCTGGAAGCACCTGGAGAGCTGAGATCTACAGATAATGTATTCAATTAAAGTAAAAGAAAAAAAAACTATCCTCTGCTGAAGAAAGGACTTTATACCTGCACACAAAAACAAAGATGAACATTTCCGGTACCACGGGTGTGCAAAGCAGATTGGGGAAGCTTCATGTTAAATATATAGAATAGGACAGCTATTTACTAGAATTAAACTTGTTTCATTTTTCCGTGATAGCAAATATTTTCTGTTGTTTAAATAAGACATGCAAGCTATAGGGGTGATGTATGGATCACAATTAAAAACCTAATGAACAATTTAATATAGAATCTATCTATGCATATTTCATTTCTCAAGACTCTGGCTACTGGGTAGCTAATCGACTGGGTAATAGCACTTATAATACACAATAGTGTACTTTATTGTTTAATGTTATACACATTCAAAAAGACAAACATGGGGTGTATGGACATGAAAACCCCTCCAGAGCAGGAATAAGGCTGTTAATTGTGCTCTTACTGTAAAGAATCCACATACAGCATTCAGATAATTATCGTTCTACATAAATCACACACTCCCAACCACTGAAATGCTGAGATCAGAATTTGGGTTCTTTAGCTCCAAAATCACACAAGTCTGCCACTCATGCCAAAGTAGATATCTCCTTAGCTGGCACTAGAAGTCATCCCTTATTTCTGTGGACCAGTACTTGAGGGTGACATCAGTTGCCCAGCCACCAAATGAAAGCCACCTCATCTCTATCACAGTAATCACAAACAGAAGACAGATTTCTAGAGACCCAATTTCTATTAGAATGTTCACGGTATTGCCACCTTGGACCTGTGCAACTGTCTGACAAACTTGGCAGCAACAAAAGGCACTGTTATGTTATTCCACCTCTCAAAATAACCAGTGTGTTTGCAGATGTCCTACATCACTTTAGAAAGTGACCGGCCCCAATCTAGTAACTATATTTCGGTTCCATGCATATGTTGGAATGTTTAACACTGAGTCAGTCTTCATGTTTCTTAGAAACAGAAAGCCTGAGTTTGCCAACATGGGAAGATACTGAATGCACCTTGTTTCCTATTCATATTCACACACACACACACACACACACACACAGATTTTGGCAGGGAGAACTGAACTACACCAGGCAGTAGCCTGTTTAACCAACAAACTTATCACACAAACACTACCCCTGAGAATTTGTAATCCAGCCATAGGACCACATTCTCAGATGGTATAAATCAGTCTAGTTCCTTGATACTTGATAGTGCTATGCCAGTTTATACCAGTTAAGGATCTGGCCCTTTATGTTTGTCTTTTCTAATGACCATCTCAGATCGTTTTGTCGAAACATCTTGTCTTACCTTTACATACTTTATTACCCTATGTGAAACTCTACCTGAAAGCTACATACTTAGTTATTGGAGGCATATTTCTCCCCCCGCTAAAAAGTAATTTCAGCAGAACATGACAAAAGGTCTGTCATTAACCACATAGTGTTTGAAAAAATGCACTTGTAAACTACTTCATACAAGAAAGGAACCATGACATTATTCTCAGTTTTATAATTGGTGATTACAGTGGTTAAAAGCCAGATATGATGCCTTTAATCTAATCCACCCCTATTATCACTTCATTTTTTTAATGAACTGTACTTAGTATTAGTTTTTACAGAAGATGCCGTAATTAGACAGGATGAACCTGTGAGAAAATGAAACCTCTCACTGGTGATTAGCATGGTGTTTACACTAGAATTGACAGTTTATTTGAGAATACATTATTACTCAAAGGTCCAACAGATGTTCATAGTATTTCTGTAGCACCCTTTTGTTTTAGCAGCATAGAGGCTGTTGCTATGGCTTTGTAGGGGTATGATCATAGTAGCCAGGGACAATATTCAGATAGTGAAAAATTTTCCAGACTCCTATTGTTGTTATTACTTGTATTAACATAGTGCATAGGAGCCCTATTCATGGACCATGACACTATTGTGCTAATACGATATATACACACACAACAGAAAGATAGCCCCTGCCCCAAAAAGGTTACACTCCAAAGCCAGAGGACTAAACTCACTAAGCAAAGCATAGATTCAAAGGACAAGCATGGGTGGTCTCATCAGCAAGGACTAGAGGCAACCCTTTGGGGAGAAGTCCAGCCTGCCTGCAATATCCAGGTAGTGGAAAGAAAGGGGAAGGTATGGTACTAGGTTTCAGTTTAGTTGCTGTTCCTGGATCTTCCTCATAGGCTCCATCTTTTGTATCAGCCTCTGCCTAGTTAGTGTCGTATACATTTTAAGCTGCTGGATGGTAAAAGGAAATTTGTTCTCTCTTCCCCTCCCCCCACCCCCCCGCAGACTCTTAGCTACTGGAAGAAGGGAGGGTCTCCAGTATTCTACCCCTCACTCAGCAACTTCTGGTTACTATGTGTGGGGTAGAAATGCTCTCATTTCCCTTATACCTCTCCCCGCCTCACCTTCACCCATAAATTACTCAGTGTCTATCTCGGTTTGCCATGCATATTAGCAACCTTTACATTCACCTCTCTCAGAATCAGATCATGATCAGGAATCTCAGCTACAATGCTAGCCAGCTGTTGATAAAAACCATCCTTCTCTTCTTCTCCCGATACTTTCGTTGATGCGTAACAGCGGATCACAGTTATGCATAGTTTATTGTAGGCAATAGTAAACCTTGCTATGACAATCTGTTCAGACATTGGTTTCCAGCTGTTAGCTGAAGTAACTGTTCTCTTGCCCACTGCTATAGCAACCCTAGCTCTATGCTTCACTTGTCCCCTTGAATATCCAGAATAAATGAAAGTAATTTCCAACTGTCAACTCTCCTGTACCGAACCAATGTGTCTCTTGTATGGCAGCCAGTGTTAGATCCCTTACTTAACTTGCCTCCTCCACTGCTAGCTCAGTCTGGTCTGGAGCAAGCAGGGATCTAACACTCCAGATTGCAATATGTGTAATATGGTTAGCTGTTCATCCAAAATCCATGACCATTTCCACTTGTTACTTTACAGATCTGAGTCGAAATCCATATAAATTAGTTTGTTTGATGTACTGGTTCTATAAAAAATGAGTTTCGGATATATGTGTTTATTAGGCCAATCCACCCTATCCAGGGCAGGACAGGAGCGGGATTAAAAAAATAGCCCTCCCACTCCCAAACAACATGAACACCATGGCCAGCAGCCGCCGATCTGCAACCATCCAGCTCTGAAGGCTGCACCGCCACCAGCAGCAGTGCAGAAGTAAGGGTGGCAATACCATACCTTGCCACCCTTACTTCTGTGCTGCTGCTGGCAGCGATGCTGCCTTTGGAGCTGGGCGCCTGGCCAGCAGCCACTGCTCTCCGGCCGCTGAATGACAAGGCTCACAAGTAAAAAGCAGGCTCAAGTATCACAATGAAATGTAAATACAATATTTATATTCTAATCAATTATTTTAAAATTATATGGTTAAAAAAAAGAGAAAGGAAGCAATTTTTCAGTAATAGTGTGCTATGACACTTCTGTATTTTTATGTCTGATTTTGTAAGCAAGTAGTTTTTAAGTGACGTGAAACTTAGGGTACTCAAGACTCCTGAAAGGGGTCCAGTAGTCTGGAACCACTGTCTTAGACTGACTTGCCTGAAGAAGTTAGGAGGAGAGTAGAATGCAAAATCAGGATACAGGATTGGCAACTATCAAAAAGATTATGATGGTGGGGACACTGAAGGAGACAAATTGATGATGGGATGCCAAGGAAAATAATGCAAGGACAGCCCAGGTCAGTTCAGTCTAGAGATGATCGTCTACTAAATGGAAGGACATCACATACAGGAACAGACTAGGCTTGGCTTCCTGTAGAAACAAGCCATGGACAAAAATGAATGGTGATGCTGAACTATTCCCCATGTGTGCAAAGATGCTTCAGGATGAAAGAGAGTATGTCTCATGCAGCTGCTCGTAGCTTTCCCAAGATATAGCACTAGCATGATCTTGATAGTTACACTGGCACTTTACAGCACTGCAACTTTCTCGCTCAGCGGTGTGAAAAAGCACACACACACCCCACCCCAAGCGCTGCAAGTTTCAGCGCTGTAAAGTGCCAGTGTAGACAGTGCACCAAAGCTATTCCCCTCGTGGAGGTGGGTTTTTTAGAGCTCTCTCCCAGCGCTATGACACAACTACACACAGAGCTTTAACAATGCTAGTGGAGACATGCCCAAAGCTGAGAGCAACAGCGCAGGCACTAGGGGTGTCTGCAAATTCAGGGAGACCACATTGCATCATTTTACTCTTGCCTTGCATTTAGAAAGTTCTCTCTGCAACCATAAGGGCTAAAAACTTTTTTTTTAATGAATGTTCAGATTCTTGAGGCATTGGTGATGTGGGTCTGCTCACTTGCCAGGACAAATTTCCCACTCACAAGGAATGACTAGTTTTTCTGAGCCCTGATAGTATTCATAGACTTTTAATGCAAGTGGTTGTTTAATTTATCATATCTTAGAGTTCTGACATCGCTAATAAAATTAATAAATAGGCACCTCATGGCAAGCAGGCTGAAATTACTTTTTTCTAATTAGTCTTCAGACAATGTTATATTATGCAGCTAAGGGAAAAGGAGTTCTGCCTCAAATTTTAAAGTGGTGAATCTCAGTTTAATTCTGCTAATGGCAGTTAACACAGATGGCTAAAAAGAGTAATTATCTTTTTTAGTTTTCTGCCACCTGTCACAAGTGAACTGTTTTCTTTCATTGCACAAAATTACTCTTAATCACACAAAACAGATACTTAAATCCTAGTCACATACTGAAACTCGAGAGCAGGATTTACACCCTACGTTATGGGACCTAAGAAACTATCACCATTAAGGGTTAAGGGTAATATGCCTGCTATGTGCAGTGAGGGTTAAAAATACATATCTTTTATCTACCAGATCTGAGCAACACTTGTACGCTGAGCTGAGCAAATCCTGTAGCCTAATCCGAATAATTACGAGAGTAATAAGGAGGTTATCCCCCTAGTGCCCAGTGCTGTATCCTTCCACTAATATACTCTGCAAGAAGTCTGAATTTTGAAAAGGGACACTGTCAAATACCATTGTGTCAAAATGACCTGCCTAACAGCTCCATTTTGACATAATGGTATCTATCTCTGAATGAATCCAATGGGAGCTTTCTGCATGGCATGTATCCCAGGACAGGTTTTGACATAACTGTCATCAGTTCCATTTTGGTTGGGACCATATCAGGTTCTTTAAACTTTTGCTGGGTGTTCACAATCCTCACCAGTGTCTTACAGAGACTGGTAGCTGGTGTTTGTATTAATTTTTTATAAAAGCAATTCTTGCCTCCCACCACTAAGAGATGTATGTTTGCCGGGCAGAAAACCAGCTGGTAATTCTTCTCCTCCCCTCTATGTCTGAATTTACAGTGGGGAAGTTCAGATTTAGAAAGTGAACAGAGAAGTCATTAGCTCAGTTCTGCCCTGATAGCAAGACTAAAAATTAGCCTTAACTCCAGAGTCATTTAAAATATTTTTGGATCTCTATTACATGAGTCTAGAACTCTTGGAAAAGTTGCTTGCATTAAGGGAAGGCAGGCAAAAGCACCATGCAAATTATGTCAGCAGTTTTGATGCCAATGATTCTTATCCCAACCCTGTCTCACCCAAATTCCCTAGACAAAGCTTCCATAGCACTTCAGATCAGAGAGGAACATTAAAGGGATAGTTGTAAAAATAACTACATCAGTTAGCAATAGTTCCTAATCCTAGTTGGAAACCATATTACACTAAGGGTGAAAAGTTGTAGTATGTAGGGCAGGAAAGATGAAAATATACCAGTGGTATAAGACCGCTATGGTGTGCATTACATCAAGAGGTTTGTTCGTTTCCTTTTGAAATGTAGATTGCTTTACAGAAATTGCCCCTTGATCCTGAAATTAGGCAAGCCCTGACTATTCTAATTTAACTATTACATCTTCATTTCTTCACGTGTTTGAGTTTTGGGGCTTAAAGGAGAGTCTTTTGGAAGTGCACTCTAAGACAATAGCATGAAGAAACTTGCACATCCTCACCAAAATATTGAAGAAAAAGAGCCAAAATAGGACACGATCACTGACTTCCAGATAAACTTCACAGACATGCATCCTTTTGGAAACTCAGTATCTATGTGATTAATCTTGTATACAAAAACTTAGAGCAGGGTTCCAAGTTAGTGGGAATTTCCATTTTGTAAATTCCTATTATTGGTCTCACCACATGTTTGAAGATAGCCTCAGCTCTATAAAATGTCTATAAGTAGGCGTGAGAAAGTAAAGAAAAGGCCCTGATTACATCTGCATCCACATATGCTTTTTCCCACAAAGAGGAAAGTTAAATTAATAATTGTATTCACCTTCAATATTAAGTAAATAAAGTATTTCTGGATAAACAATGGTATTAAAGCTAAATGTCCACTTTCTATAGTTCATTTTTAATAGCTTTTTACATGCTTGCTCTGTTTTAGAACAGTTGTACTGATAAGTCCTTTTGACAGAAAATAGCCTGGTACACCAAACATTTTGATGTCTGAAAATCTATGAAACTGAGTTAATTTCATATTAAAGCTGAGATTTTTTCATTGGAGCATGTTAATGTAGTCTTATTACTTGGCTACAGATTTCAAATGTACTTGCGAGAATAATAATATGAACAGATATAATATAGGCATGTTCTTCTAATTGTTTTTCCAGCGAACAATAGGATTTTTCAATTGGTTATGTATATTGGCCAATCACCACACTCTGCTTAGTGTTCTATTATTGGTGTTATACAGTGATAAGAAATGAAAGTGTCAGAAAGGGGGAAGATTAAACAGAATCAATACATCAGTGTGTGATAAGTAGCAAGCTTTTATAGTTTGACTAAATAAGGTCATAGATTTTGTTTGAGTGACTCAGTTTTAAAAAAAAAAATAGGAAGAATTGTTTCCCCCTCTTCTCCAATGGATATGTATTTTTGCTAATGCCATTAGCAGTGCACAAATTGGCTCATGATTAATATAGACCCTGATCTTTATAGCTTACTCAAGCAAAATTTCAATTGACTTTAATTAGTTTTCCCTGAGCAAGGGAAATAACTTGTTCCGGTACTGTAACTTGAGTACTGTTACTTTTTGATTCTATTATACATTCAAAGTTCTGTGTTAGCATTGTTTCCTCTAAACAATTCTCAGGGTACGTTTTAGCAATATGTTGCTTCCCAATGGCCAGCTCTAGTAATCAACAGACTATCTGATCAGGCCAGTAGCACAATGGGAATTTACCACCAAGACCTCACTCGTTGTGCTTTCCTGAAGGAGGAATGCTATAGGCAAGCACTATAATGGATCATAAGTTTCCTATGCATTTTTTTAACCTTTGTACAAGTGTGTACAATGCAGGCCCCATCCTGCAAGGTTCTGAGCACCTTTGGCAAAGCTATAGGCATCCTCTGCTGTGTCTGAAGTCAATGGGAGTGGAGATCATTCAGTACTTGTAGTATTGAACCCAGTATGTGATTTTATTTGCCACTGTACAAGTATCAGATCTGAGATGGGATAGCATGTAGGTAGGACGGCTGTCTATTAAATTATGCAGAGGAACAAGTGGAGGACAAATACAACTGACTTAAAAACACAACAGATTAGCAGCTTGTTAAAGGAATCCACCCAGTATAGAACAGTAGTATCAATTCAGTAATTCCCCTGGAAAAGGAGAAAAAGCATCATAGCTTTATTTTATGGTAAATAAAATGCATGTGCTTGTGTGTAGATACATATTGCATGTGGGCATATTATATATTTTCTGACATATTTAATGTACATGTCATACTCTGAATAAAATACACATACACAATGTGTATTAGAGAGAGAGAGAGAGAGAGAGAGAGAGATTTTCAGAAAGTGCGCAGTGTTGGCCTAACTGACCTCACTGAAATCAGTGGTAAAAAGGCTGACTGAATTCAGTGAGAGCAGAATCTGGCTAATACTGAGCACTTTTGAAAATTCTCATAATCTATCAGTTCAGGTGAGCAGCTAAATATGCATGCATTTGCAGAAAGTTATATTATCCACAAAGAAGAGTATATATATAAAATGTACAGTACACAAAGTAAAACATTGTACAGTAAGAGGTAAATCGGAGAACTGATCCTTTACAGCGCTAAATATACTGGCTCTCAGGGAAGCTGAAAATGCAAATGATGGAATCACCAAGCCCCTCCCCCTCTCTAAGATTAATCAGAAATTACTGTGCTGGATCTTTCTTCTTGAGTAGACATCCCCAAATCTACAGACTATGAGCCATCACTGTGTATTGTGTCAGGTACATTTTCAAGGCACAGGACATATTTTTAACACTGAAACTTGGCTTGCAACAGAGTCTTATAATTCAGAACCTTCCATGTTTCTTACTAGTTCAAAAGCTATTGCGTAATAAGAAAGAAATGGAAAATGAAGTACAGAGATTATGTAAAGTAGCAGAAATATCTGAAACTTGTAAGTACTCCTGAAAATTATGCATGCTGAGGGGTTTGGAAGGATGCACAAATTGGAGAAGAAAAGGTGTACCAGGCAATATAAGAAAAACAGTTCATGAATATATCTATTACAATACCTTATTAGGAGCCTGACTTTTGGAAAAAGTACTTAGCATTAGAAACCTTTCAAGATGCATATTATGCAACTGCTTCCATAAGAATAACTGATGGACTAAACAGGTGGAAATATCAGAGAAGTAAGATTGAGCTAAGCATTCCATTTCCCAAATTCAACATAGTGCACAGGGTGATGTCTGTTTCAGCTTATAGATGCATTTCTGCTTAGAAATTGACAACACGATAGATTTTCAGAAATACTCAGCCCCCCAGCAGTCCCATACAGATATTTTTTCAGGAGAGTAAATGGGGGTGCACAGCTTTTAGAAAGTCTGAGACTCTGGTCTTTATTTAACGAAGCGGTTGTGCACATTTCACGATATAAATGAAATGGTGCTACTGAAAATTGACACTTTACATACTCTGACTGCTTAAAATGTTCCTGTTGTAAACTTAAAAATGGTACAGTGCAGTATGTCCCAAACCTAGGACACCTCTGGAGAGGGGATGGGCATTGAGTGTCTCTATGTCAGACAGGGAAGGAAGGAATATTCCCCCAAGGCCATACACCTCAACAGTAACCTAACATAGCCCAAGTGCAGCCCCTGCAGAACTGGATAAGCACAGAAGCTTTAGAGAGGTGGGGTCCACAGAACATGGGGAATTGACCCTCATACTCAACTCCCATGTGCATCTGAACTGGTTCTGCTGGCCAGGGTTTTCTTGCGCATAGAGGGAAATTGATTTCATATGTGAATACTAGCATGTCTCGGATTACATCCTGATGAATATTTAAATGGGTTGGATCTGGAAAATCTGAAGTGTCTTCCACACCTACTGATCTTATTAGGATTGAGGGCATTCCACCCGTCACATTAGTTTAATAAGATTCTGTATAATTATACGGTTGTAAACAAAACAAATATATAATAAAACATTGCTGCAAATCCTTACAGTTCCCTATGAGTACATTTGATGGTTTATATAATTAAATCTAGCCAGATCTGACAACAATTAGAAACACTGAGTTTGATTACATTCAATATAAACCTCAGCAGAGCAAAGCGATATGTAATAATCATTTTAAAAAATCCAGTATTGCTAAAGATGGCATTTAGAAAATAATAAATATCAAAATATTTATTAATGAAAACATATTTGACCTAATAAAAACAGTATTTTTGAATGTAACCTCTCTTTATTGCTAATTTTCCACCACAATGTGTTTTCCCTTTTATTTATTTCCTTAGTGAACACTGATGGTATCATGCCACCATGACCAAAGTGACAGCCTTTTGTCTCTGTTGGATTAATCAGTGTGTTCTTTGATCCATAACATATGCTCCCCGTAGAAATTTAAAGTCAACATATTGAACATTTGTGGTCTGGCGGTTCAGTCTCTGATGTTGACCTAGCTGATGGACAGTTTATGTATTTGAATATTTTTTATTAAACCTCTCATTCACACACAATAGGTCATATTCATAGTGTACAATGTGTGTGCAGGGTTATATATTGGGATTAACATCTGAAAATATCTATGTACTTTATCTGGATAGGAAGACCCAGAGAGGCCATCCATTGTTGTTAGAACACAGGGGTTTTGAAAGACCTCTGTGTTTATCTATGTGTGTGTATGGTTTCTTACAAACACAGTGTCTCAGCCACAGGCTTTCTGCAGCATTGGCAAGCAAAGCTTGTCCTCACGGAAGAGAATAGAGGCAAACCTAGTGATCCTAGGGGTCTGCCAAAGGCAATGAAAGATGTCTCTTGCCTCTAACTGCTCCGTCTGACTCACTGCAGCCTCTGGACAGCATGAGTAATGACCCTAGGAACACCACCAATGGGGGTTCCAAACCATTTCAGGGGCAGAGCGTAAGTTACTACAGATTCTCTGCTACAACTTATGCTTTGGTGGCCCGTGGGTTTAGGGGGGAGAAGCGAGAGACCTGCTGTACAGCCCCTGGAGAGGGGGTCCACGGGAAGAAGAAATGTCAGATAGAAGAAAGTAACACTCCTTCCTTCTCTCCTCCTGCCCCCAACACCATCAGGGATGCAGGTGCACCTGCTCCCTTCCCCATTTGGGCATGGAGGCGAACATGGGTTAAACTTGCACTTTTCATTGTGGAAAATATTTAATGGATTGAAAATTTGATTTCCTAACGCAGCACGTTGAAAACGGCAGAAAAGCTATGGCAGCGGAAGCTGGATAGAGAGAGAACACTTGGGGAATGAGAGCTGGAAGCCCATTTTTCTTTTTAAGTGTGTCATTAAGGTCATTAATGATATTCAAACAATTTAATTATTGTTGCAATGAGCAGTATTACGTACATGGCCATGATTTATAGCTCAGCTGTCCCTTTGCTGAACATACTGCCGTAAAGCACAATGTAATATACTGTGTATAGAGAGATATGAATTGCAAGTGTAAAATGAAATTAACAGTCCTTAGCCACTCGGGGTGAGATCTGACTGCTGTTGAAGTCAGTGTTAAATTCCCATTGACTTAGTAGTGCAGGATAAAGCCCTAATTCCACGCTTAGTTGCACACATGCAAGTCACAGTAAGTGAAAGATGTGCATGGAAAATTGGACCCAAACAGAATACCGGCATTGTAGATGGACACAGTCATTTTTTAAACATGCTGCCTTTTCCTTTTAAAAACTGTAAGCAGTAATGAGCCAAATGTCAGCTGCTCCCCTAGACTTTAGGCAAGAGGCAAGTCTACTGGGTGCAAAAGAAAACCAGCAGATTGAAATGTAAGAGAAAAGCTGTATTATCAATCCTTAAAGATTATTTTTCTTGTGGGACTTAGATTTTTGCAGAAGTGGTCCTTGATTGCAACCTACCAGGTAAAATGAACTCATCCAGGCCTGCTTATGACAGGGTTTTATTAAATTGCATATTCATTTGTGTGTGTGAAATTAAAAGTGGGACTGTTTTACAGAACATTACCTGCATCTTTCTTTTATTTAACAATGCAGAGCTCAATGTGATTAACAACGTGGCTGCTTATAGCAAAAAGAAAAATAATTGTTTTTTCAATATACAAGCTCCCTTAATAATTCAGAAATCAATATGCATCCTCAGAGAATTTTCCCCAGCAGTGGATTATACAATTCAGGGTGGCCTGCCTTCATTTCCCTATGAATGTGAAGCTGTTGAGACCTTGGTTAGCCAGGAATTTAAAATAAAAATGTTTAACTATAAACAGTAGGATTGAAATCATAGCTTCCAGTGCCCTAATATGAATATTAATAAGAAGCCAGGCCATGAAGTTCCTTGCTGAGTTTGACAGTTTAAAGGATCAGTTAGTTAATTAGAAGATAACATGGCACATTGCATCCCTTGGCTCTGTCCTGCCTTCTGTCTCCTCTTTTCATTTTCTTTTTTGACATGTTAGATTACATCATTACTTGTAGTTTCACTTGTTAGCCACACCATGAAATGAGAATATTTTAAGCTTTAATTATCCGTGATTTCTTCCCTTTTCTGCTAAGACCTGACTTAACACAAAATTCAAAAGGAAGCATAGAAGAATTTGAGATTCAAAGGCCCATGAATATCATCAGCTTGATAGTTTGTAACATATCAAACTCTGCATTTGAACAGTAAAAAAAAATGTTTTTAAACAGCACAGAAAACTGGGTTGATCATCATAACAGCAACTGAGTTTAAATATAAAGTTGAACCTTCCTCTCTTTTATGCAATCATTACAGATTTTTCCATGGATCTTTCAAAGAGCTCTTCCTCACTGCCCATTAAATGAGCCTGCCTCTTTACATGTTCAGATACAATATGGTACATTTATTGTCTAGTACTATGCTCAGAAAATATCCAGGTTATTCAATTTCATTTTGGCAGAGTTGAACAAAAAAAACATTTGAATACACAATGTTCTATCATAGAGTGACAATCTCAGTTCAAGGGTAGTGCAGGGGAAACTGTATGAATTAATGGACAATGGATATTAAAATCTCCTCAAAACACTATCATATTTCTTAAAAACTTGTGCTGCAACATCTGATTCCCAAAAGTTAGACAATCTGCAACTTATAAATGTTTTAACAAACAGATAAAATTAAAAGTATAGAAGTTATAACCAGATTGTAACAGCCTTTTATTCTGAAAGGCCCAATCAGCCCCTCACAGTTTTCCATTGACGTTAACTGAACTTGGATTTGGACTAATACCTTGGATCTAAAACCATATTTTGCAATTATCAAACTATTCATTCCTATATGTCTCACAAATGGATCGTAGCTATCTATCTTATGTTTTTCATAGTATCTATGATCAGAATAGTACCTATGCATTCAGAGAAGACAACACAAGTTACTAATCTCATACTGGTCTTGAAAACAGCCTCTTTCCAAAAATGGGGATCTTGTAACAAAATCACGAGTAAAGAGATCGGCTGTAAGGTGTCTAGAAAAGTCTCTGGCTGTAGAATAGTACTGCAAATGACAAGACCAAGGATTAGGGGATAGGAAAGATAACAGAACTATTCATTCATAAGCAATTTTTAGTGCTCACCAGCATAGCGTCCGATTGCCTATGTACTTTCATATTTCTCCTATCAATAGTTATGCAATATTTTTGTATTCAGTTCAAATCTTGCCAATCAATACTGGCTATCAAAATATGTTTGTGGAAGGGTTGGGAAATTGCCTAGAAAATGTACCTACATAATAAACCTACCTAGTAAGCTAACACAATAGGCTGGTGAGGTAATTTATTCTTTTTCTTTCAGGTAAATATATTAACTGACATTGATTCTCCGTGCTTCACAAACACACCACACTGCTAATAACAAATGGACAATGGAGAAATAGTTACTGCAGAAGTACAAGACTAAGCTGGATAATGTCAACAGTAAAGAGAATAATGTTATATCAGCTCAGAAACCTGGAATTCTGTTTTCAAAGTGATCAAGTTAGGAAGGAAGAGTGTACCTCCTATGGTAACAAGAATTATTGCATTAGATTATCATCTATTTCATCATTATCACCACATGAATATTGATTTCATAATGAACCATGAAAGGGTGTGGTACAATTGCAGTTTTATATACTGATACGATTATACCATAAATACAATAGAGGGAGACCAAATGCAACATTTGTATTGATGTTGCTATATTTTATACAAATGATGGAAAATTGTGATCGCAAAGGAAAGATTAATAAAAAGTTAGCTGTCCTCTTTCTTAGAGAGAACGGATGGTCTTGTGGTTGAGGTACTGGCATAGACCTTAAAAGTTCTAGGTTCAATTCCCAACTCTGCCACAGACTTTGGAACAGTCACTTAATCCCTCTGTGCCTCAGTTACCCATCTGTAAAACAGGCATAATGTTTCCTTTCTCCCAGTATGTCTGTCTTGTCTATGTAGATTATAAACTTTCTGAAGCAGAGATTGTCTCTTATTGTGTGTTTGTACAGCACCTAGCACAAAATTGTGCCATGTTTGTTGGGGTGTCAGTGCACTACTTTAATACAACAGAGTATGTTAAAGGGAAATACAAATTCCCAAATTGCAAAGACAGTACCTTGCTCTTACAGTTTCTGTTGCACTAAGAGGCCTTGCTCCGCTCTCATTAAATCCCACTCCATCTTCTGAATCTTCTTCTCGGGATTTCTGGAAGAGAATTAGAAAGCAGATTAATCACTGCTCAATAAGGTCTAGAAATGAATATAAAAATATATGTATAGTAACAATGTTTATTTCCTATTGGCCACTATTTCCCATTAATTCTTTACTTGCATCGAATCTCCACACTCACACATAGCTTCACCTGCTGTTGAAAAGTGCTACTAATAGAAAGCCTAATGAACACTAGGCAGTTTATTTTGCCCTGTATTTAAGTAGATTGGGAGGAAGTTGACAGTTAATGGACCTTTCCATATAGAAATGGCTCAAAAATCTTTACATAAATATAATAGCTAAAACACACAGCCATTTAAAGAGGTTAGTCAGTTGTCATATAGTATCAACTGGCTGTGGCTTTTTATTATTAAGCACTCTTGTGCTGACCCTAAGGGGAGTTCCCCTTAAAGACATTAGGGTCAAAGAGTAGAAGCATTTGGACACAGTTAAATGGATTTTGCACCTTTGCATCTTCCTGACATTACTGTTTTGCTTCACAAATTGGCTAATATCAGATATAACCTATTGGGTTCCATTCTAAATCATTTCAGTTTTCTTTATCCCTTGGCTACGGTCATATGATCATGATCTAAAGCTATCATAGGTTATGATCTACGATTTTACTTGCTTATCTATATTAGGGTGAACTTTATTAGCTTTTAGGCACATGTCTATCAGTTTTAAAGATTAAGTATTATGTCAATAATTCTTACGCAGGGTGGAAGTACACTGAATCATTTTGTTTGCCCTCAGATGGTTAAAAGAATATTATTGCCTTTCCTGAAAACATTTTTATTTTAAAATGAACCATCATTCATAACAGTCTTTGCTTACCACCACCAGCAGCTCTCCAAAGTGATATTTCATAGAAAAAGCACAATGGGATTAGATGGTCTGTAAGTAATTTCAGACTTGATAACACATGAACCTTATAGGTACAAGTGAATTATTAAAGTTTGACTTTGCAGTGCTGCTCTTTCATAATTTGCTTTCCTTTGCTTAGCCGTTTTTAAAATGTCTTCAATTTTCTTTTTAAAATTATTATTACTCTGTGAGAATAAGACGCAGAGCCTGATTACCATTCACTTCCTCCACCAAACCCCCAGATTGATATTTTGTGTACATTCAGACGTTTCTTTCATTTTAAAGAGACGAGAGCGAGGTAATATCTTTTATTGGACCATCTTCTATTGGTGAGAGAGACAAGCACCAACAGAAGTTGGTCCAATAAAGATATTACCTCACTCACCTCACCTCTGTAATATCTTGGGTCCAACACACCTGCAACACACTTTCATTTTAAAGCAGTTATATCACCAGCAGAAATTATGGGCTCAGTTTTGACTCTATGCTGTTCTAGTGGCAAAAAAGGAAATTAAAGCTGACTTTCACAGGTAGCTGAGGTTTCCCACAGTGTGGGACAGCCAGTGTAGAGCTGGTGTAGATGGGGTTCAATGCTGGACTTGGCCTGGAAGAAGATTGGGCTGATGCCGCTAGCACTTGAGCTAAAGATAAATCTTTTTAAAGCTTTATTTGTCTTCAGATCCGTGATGCCCACAGAACAACAGCTGAGCAGGTGGCAAATTCATACTTCAATTGTATTATACAAAGTGTGTTCCTTTTACTCTAAGCTCATCTTCCCCTTCCTTGATAGCCACCTCCCAAATATACTTGTCTGTTTTCATCCACTTTTCACATCTTGTCATAAATCTAGATTATAAAGTCTCTGGTACAGGGATCATCTTTTTAGGTGTCTGTACTTCACCAAGTACAATAGGTCCCCAACCCTTCATTGGGATCTCTACGTGCCACTCTAAATTTCAATTAAAAAAGGTACATCTTTAGTAGGAGTAGGCCTTTCATGCTCTATGAGACAACCATTAGTATTCTAGTTCTCTTCGCTATAAGGCAGTGATGACATATTATCTAGCAATTTACATTACTGTGTCATCATTGTTTCTGCTCATGACAGAAATGACTGAGCTATTGCAACACAATTCTCTTTGCTTTTCAGCCTTAGAAACAATCAAGCTGCTTCTCAGGGTTACTTTTTAATACAATAATCTGTTCATATACTATTGCAGTCCTATTTCAGCAATGGGAGTTAAATGTGACTATCTAAGGGATTTTAGACTCCTTCGCATCGCTCTGAGGGCAGGATTGTTCCTTTGATGGTTTAAATAATAAGAAGACACATCATTGCACTTATTTTAAAAGGAAGCACTGGGACTTTTTCAGAGGAGCGAGGTGAGGAAAATCAGGACTCAACAGCTCCAACATTATCTTACAGGAGTAAGGCCAGCAGCATTCTATATTTGCTTTCAAAGTCCTTATCTTTTGGTATGAAGTTTACGTATTTTGGCTCCAATCATCATGGGCAGGTGGCTATACCCAGATGCAAGAAATTACAGGATTAAGGTCTTTCTGTGTTTGTATTCAGAATATATATATTTGTTTTAATTGTAGCACTTACACAATGGCATGGGAAAGATACTGGCTTGCTTTCAAATTCTCAAAAGCCAACAAAAGACTTTTAAAAGGGACTTTTTTTTAAATAAGATCCACCATACTTAAATGTATTATTAAGAACCAATCACTTAGGGTACTTATCAGAGGTTCAGAGTGTTGAAAATTCACTTTTAAATAGACCCATTGAACATGAATTCTCTGATTGAATTCACTCTCAACACACAGGCACTACCGCACTGATGGAGCTGACCCATTGACTACACTTTGAAGCATACTGGCTACATTTTTAAAATTTCAGATTTTTTTAAGTGCTATTGTTTGGGAAAAAAACAATTTTCTTTCTCATTCCTTGTAGTCATCCTTACTCCTTTCAAATTGCACATGAATAGAAGATTTATTAAAAGGTAGCAGCTGTTCTCTTCCCTTGTCTTTGTTTCATTTGAGTCTTGAAAATTTTTAAAATTAAGGAAACTAATTAGATTGTTAAAAGAAAAGGAGTACTTGTGGCACCTTAGAGACATCGGATGCATCCGATGAAGTGAGCTGTAGCTCACGAAAGCTTATGCTCTAATAAATTTGTTAGTCTCTAAGGTGCCACAAGTACTCCTTTTCTTTACGAATACAGACTAACACGGCTGCTACTCTGAATCCTGTAATTAGATTGTTGATATATTAGGCAAAAATGGTTCCATCACATCCTACTTAAGTGGGAATTACTTGTTTAAACAGAATCTGATAAGTATATATACAGTAATATAGATCTTAAATGGCTCTTACTCACACAAAAATGCATTAAAATTACAGTGGCACAGTTGCAAAGTCAAGCACTCAGAAGTTAGGAATGCTGGAATTAAGGCTCTGTAGGGGAGCATCATATTGATACCCACACGGCCATCAGCAGGGTTAAAACCTTTAGATACACTGCATAGACTCTTCCATGTGAGTTAGCGGAGTAACTGACAGCAGTAGTAGGTTGTCATCCTATGTGGACCAGCACTAGTGGAAGATGGGACACTTTGCTAGCTATTTGCTGATATCAGAGGAAGGGTCAGACTCAGGAAGCTAGAGTTCCATTCCGGGCTCTGGAGGAGTGTCTGCTCTAGTGGACACAGCCCCTTCGCCTCCAACCCGTCTCTGATCCAGTCCCATATCTTCCCCACATCCCATTCTTGTCCCAGGCCCATACTCCTCACCTAGCCAGTCCTAGTCTCTGCTGCCTAGGCTTTCCATCCCCAGCCCAGTCTCCTTGCCCAGCCATTCCCAGTTCCCTCTACACTCACCCACAGCTTCTCATCCAATCTCAGTCTCCTCACTCACACAGCCGCTGGCTTTTGGTCTCTGCACCCCCATTTCCCTCTCTGGCTTCCCATTGCAGTCTCTCTGTCAGCCGGCACTAGTCTCCTCTCCCAGCTCTCAGTCGTCTTCTCCAGCCAGTCCCCCCACTCCAACTCCCAGTCTTCCCCCCACTTCCAAGCTTCTTGTTCCAATCTACTGCTTCCCCCACCACAAATCTTGTTCTTGCCCCTCTGCATTCAGTTCAGGAAGTTCCTCTTCCATGCTGCCTCAGCTCAGCAGCGGGGGTCACTGACAGGAGAGAATGTCTCCCTGCTTGCATTTGCAGTGCCTGGACTTAGACTCAGCACTACCTGGAGCAGCTGGGAACTGCGATTGCAGGGAAAATCCTGCTCAGTCCCCTAGCCCCAGCTGGAGCCTAGTTTGCGTTGACAGAATCTCCAGGGAATTAAGCTGCAAAAATCTAGCGAGTCTCTATTGAGCATCTGCACACTGCAGGTTTTCAAAGGCTTATAATAAAACTTTGCTGAATTTGGACAGATTTTCACTGGGACAGCAAAACACATTTCAAGTCCCTGTTTGAAAGAATGGGGGTGCTAGAGCTTCTCAAAGAACAGGGTGCTAAAGTGTTTTTTTTAATCAAAACAATGCACAAAATTTATTTGTCCCTAGACTCATTCTCAGAAATAACTGAACTATTTTAGTTATAATTTTCCTAAAGATTCAGCCTGAGGCAGACACCAGGCATGGAGTATTTCAGCTCAAACAGTTAAAGTTTAGCAAAGTTATAAGCAACTGAAAACAGGGTCTTATAGTCAGAAGTGTCGGGAATGTTTCACAATAGGCTGCACTACCAGCCCCGCCTAGAACAACAGCGGAGTAATATGAAGTAGGTTCAGATAATGGAAAATATCTGCATTTAGATCTACATTTTGCTTGAATATCAGGCTTAGTTACCAGAGCTCACAGCCCTGCCAACTTTACCTATTAAACTATACTGTTTGCTACTGAGCGGCATGATTAATGTCTGTTAGCCAAGGACCTGGGAGGCCTGTTTTACCTGAGAGCTCTGCTAGTCAATTGAAAAGCACAATGCCGTGCTGAAGTTACTCTCCTGGCCTACTTTCTGAACTATTTTTTTTCCAGTGCTCTTGTATTCTAATGCAGACTGGTCGTCAGGGCATTTGTTGCCTCTGATTGATATCAGCATAGTCCATTGTACCAGTATGGAAAAATAGTAGGATGATACTTTGCTATGGGAATTGCAGCTGGAACATATCATGCAATAAACTAACTTTTGGTTCCTTCATCTTTTTTTTCCCCCCTCTTCTTCTTCCATTTCTGATCAATCGCAATTGCTGAAAATTTTCTCAAGGTAACAATTGAAATGTAACTTTTAAAGAGCAACTGGTCGTTTAAGGAGACGCTGTTAACCTTGTCAGGAGCCAGCATTTACATTCCATAAAGGAAGATACATTTTATGCAATATCTCTGGAATATGCAATATTAAATTGATCCTTACCTTAAAATAATTTGAATATATGTATTCAAAGCCAAATACTATACTTGTTCCAGTACATTTACTCCTTGTTCTTTTAAGTCATTCAGGTTTATTATCGCTAGCATTTTCAGAAGGACATCAAATCCATATCTTTATACAAGATCACATATTTAAGTACCAGGTATTTTAGGGCCAGATCTGGGAGTCTCTCACTTAATCATTTCCCTGCCATTGCAGAAGCCTTGAGCACTAGGGCACCTCAGTCCCTCCTATTTTCTGCCTGTGGCACATAATAATCTAGTCTTTTGTGGGCTGTAATGCTTTCATCTAACTGGGTTTAGTGTGTAGATGCTGAGTGGTGTTGATGGCCTTTGGTGTACAAAAGGTCAGACTAGATGATCTGGTGGTCCTTTCTGGCCTTAAATTCTATGACTAGATCCAAAGCCCATTGAAGTCAACTGAACTCTTTGCTTTGGGCTTTGTGTTAGCCCCACATTACTCCAATGTAGATAAACACTCTAAGCTGGGATGTTCTGTATTGTTCCTCAATGTGGTAGGCACATAAGACCCAAGGACACAGAGTATCTTGAAATGCTGCGATCCCAGAAGTTCAACCACCACCCTACACAGAAGTTACTCAAAGTATATGTTAAAGAAAACAAATCACAGCCTTCCAATCTCATGTCCAAGGGCCTTATTCAGAAAAGCATCCCTGTCACAGTCATGGGGCTCATTGCATCTCTCTCTGTCTCCTTTCTGACTTCTCTGAGTATATATCCTCAGGTGTTCAGCAGCTATTGGAAAGGGTGCTCCCCCCTTTCCCTAGTTGGGTAGGCTCTGCTACTAAGACAGACTCCACAGGTGAAATATCTATGCCTATATATAGTACGGAAACACCAGGCTAGTGACAGTATTAAGAACTACTGAAGTGCACCATGTAGTTATGATAGGAAAAAGGAATAGAGATTTGTCACCATCCCAGTTCAGAAAAGCACTTAAACAATGCATAATTTTAACTTGGCCTCAATGAAGGTACTTCTGAGTACTTCAGGCCCTGTGACTCGAGTGCTTGGAAGACTCAGAGTATGTCAGCTCAGCAACTAGACACCTGTGGCTGGCCCCTGACAGTTGACTTGAGCTCGCAAGGCTCAGGTTATTTCCCTGCTGAGTAGATGTCTAGGCTTGGTCTGGAGTCTGGGCTCTAGGACCTTAGGAGTTGGGAGGGCTCCAGTCCAAGCCTGGACGTCTACATAGCAGGGTAACAGCCCTGCAGCCTGAGCCCTGTGAACCCGAATCAGAAGGTATGGGCCAGCCATGGGCTTTTCTTTGCTGTGTAGACGTACACTTAGGAAATATCATAAATTCAAAGACAGAAGACCATGGCCCATTTGAAACAAAGCAGAGGATTCATGGTTCTAGAGTCTCTGCTTAGTGATCAGAGAATCGGTTTTAGGTGGATGCTCTAGATAATTTCAAAGATCTCGTTAGCAGTGTTATTGTAGCTGTGTTGGTCCCAGAATATTAGAGAGACAAGTTAGGTGAGGTAATATCTTTTTTTGGACCAACTTCTGTTGGTGAAAGACACAAGAAAACATACAAATATAAGAATGGCCGTACTGGGTCAGACCAATGGTCCATCTAGCCTAATGTCCTGTCTTCTGACAGCGACTGGTGCCAGATGCTTCAGAAGGAATGAACAGGACAGTTTATTGAGTGATCCATCCTGTCATCCAGTCCCAGGTTCTGGCAGTCAGAGGTTTAGGGACACCCAGAGCATGGGGTTGCATCTCTGACCATCTTGGCTATATCTTCCATGAACTTATCTAATTATTTTTTGAATACATTTATACTTTTGGCCTTCATAACATCCCCTGACAGCGAGTTCCATTGGTGACTATGTATTGTGTGCAGAATTACTTCCTTAAATTTGTTTTAAGCCTGTTGCCTATTGATTTCATTGGGTGACCTCTGGTTCTTGTGTTATGTGAAGGGGTAAATAACAGGTTCCTATTAGCTTTCTCCCCACCAGTCATGATTTTGTAGACCTCTATCATATCCCCATTTAGTTGTCTCATTTCTAAACTGAACAATCCCAGTTTAGAAATGAGTTTTTAATTCTCCTCACATGGAAGCTGTTTCATCCCCCTCATCATGTTTGTTGCCCTTCTCTGTACTTTTTTCAATTCCAATACATTTTTTGAGATGGAGCAAACAGAATGTACCATGCAATATTCAAGGTGGGAGCGTACCATTAATTTATATAGTGGTATTATGATATTTTCTGTCATATCTATCTATCCATCCCTTTTCTAATGGTTCCTAATATTGTTAGCTTTTTAGACTGCTACTGCACATTGAGCAGATGTTTTCAGAAAACTATCCATGATGAATCCAAGATCTCTTTCTTGAGTGGTAACAGCTAATTTTGACCCCATCATTTTGTATGTATAGTTGGGATTATGTTTTCCAATATGCATTACTTTACATTTATCAAAATTAAATATCATCTGCAATTTTGTTGCTCTATCACCCAGTTTTGTGAGATCTCCCTGTAACTCTTTGCAGTCAGCTTTGGACTTAAGAGCTCTGTGTAAGCTCAAAAGCTTGTCTCTGTCATTAGCAGAAGTTGGTCCAATAAAAAAATATTACCTCACCTACATTTTTTTTCAAAGATCTTGAAATCAAATAATTTAAATATGAATTATAGGTCTCTAAAAATTGTGGGAAAATCTCACTATCTGCTCTTCAGTGTCACTCTTATCCACAGGGTAGATTTCAGTTTCATAATCTGCACTTGATCCCTGCACAAATTCACAGTCATCCACAGAAGCCCTGCACATACTGAGTGAGTGCATATCCAAGTTAGAGACCCACAATAAGAGATCCAATACATCCACCTTTACACACTGGCATCAGAGTGGTTCTATTTTCCTACTTGATTGGATGGTCCATCCCCTTAACTCCATTATAACATAATAAGACAATAAATATAACAACTTGCAACTGGTAAATGCTAATCACTTTTTTGGGTATTTATCCATTCAGGGACAGAATTCCAGATTCAGATGATGATCCAGATTCATTGTGCTAGTTAATTCGGTGATATAGACTCTAGAGTATCTCTCACAAAGCTGTGAAATATATATATATAGCTGACTGCTTAAATGATTTTCCTAGTTAATTTGGCAGATCTTTTGTTTGCTATCATTATATAGATATGCAATGTTTAAGATACATAGATGCACACAAAAATGATATAGCTATAGTTATACCTCAAACACATTTTATATTTCATCATCTCAATATCGGGTAACATTGCCTAATGAGAGCAAGGAACCATGTTCCAATTATTGCAGCTACTAAATCTAAAACATTTAAATTGAACCATTAAAATGCAAACATGCACTTTTTTCCATATACCAACATATTCTCCCTACCTTTTTAAGGGAGTGCCTTTTTGTTGTGTGTTTGTACAGCACCAAGCGCAGTGGGGTCCTAGCCAATGACTGCAACTAATAGGTGCAATTGCAGTATAAATAATAACAGAGGACATGACTTCACCACATTTAATGCTGAACATAAGAGTTTTGCACTGTCAGATTCATTTCATTGTGACTTACATTTAAAATATATTTGTATTCCGCTTAAATATGCTAAGAATTATCCTGAGGGACCATAGTAAAATGTAGTCATGTTTATTTGTAATTGCTACAAAATGGTTTACAAAATTGTTAGTGTCTTTTATTATGCCCTGCTACTGAAGCACTTGCTTGTTAATTAGAGAAATTTCAGCTGTCATAGCCGGCAATTATAGCTTCTGTATCACTGTCTGTTATGAATAGTCAATGAGAACTGATTAATATGCATGAGTAGCAGTATATAGCATGTGCATTGGACCACAGTACAGCAGCTTGACTAAAGCAGTAGAGGGAGTGTTGTGTACTGTGAATGAAGGAGGGAAAGCACGAAAGAAACAGCATAGTTGCTTTCCAACAGTCAGTGTAATACCAATGTGAATTGTTTCAGTCCAGCTGACTCACCTAGGATATCTGTGTGCATGCTTGTTAACAAATACTTCTGTGGCTGTGCTGGTGCATAAGGAAGACTTTCTCTGACACTTAATTAAATATGGGATGCAGTTTGTGCACTCTACAGAAGCAAGAAGAGCAGTACAAATTACTGTATGAAGTTTGTCAGGTAATGTCATTGGATTTCATTTCTAAGACCAAATGTTCCCATCTAGCCTAGTGACAATTGTTGTTGTTATTGTAGGGAAAAAAGGAATAGAGAAAGTCTGGCTTGCACTATTGGAAATTAAAGGGTTTGTCACCTTTTTTGATGCCTGTGTAATTTTGACTCTGTTTTTATGATATGCCTTCCTAACTGTGCTTGTGGAAGATCAAATATTTAAATTCAGATCGGTACACTATCAAACTTGCTTTAAATCTTTGTGTCACAAACCAGTGTGCCAGAGTCATTTTCTCCAGCATATGTTAAGTAAAATGTCTCAAGAAGGGTCATAGCTTGGTCATGCACTCTTTGAACGAGTTAAGAAAGACATATGCAATGATTGATGCTTAGAAAGGTTTTGTCTCTTTTTACAAATAGTTACAAGATACTTATTTTCTGTTGAACACATGTATTTACTTCTGACTTCAGCTTTTAAAGTAACTGTTCATACCAGTATTTTAAATCAAGTTTTTGTTTAACTCTTGTGGTTTCTGCTCCCCTGTGTGTGGAAATGTATCAGCTGGCAGAAAACCAGAAGTATGGCTCTAAATTTCTTTCAAAATAATTTTTCATATCAAATTTCAGATAAGGTTAAGACCATTGATGATGTACTCACCCCTATTTTAAAATAAGTGCAACTTTTAATTTCCCTACTCAGAGTTTTGTCTGTACTGTATATATGTCTGAAACATGCTACTTTGACTGCCCAACTAAAATGTTCTTTGGGTTGGAAGTGCAGGTTTGCATTATGTAAAATGTTGGAAGGGTACTGTAGCGGATATTTACTTATTTTCAACCTTGAAAACAAAAATATGACAATACCTTGTAATTTTTTTAACATCTGAAAAATGTGCCTTTTTGATACTATGCCAAAATTGCATCAAATACTTAAGTACTTGGAAATTTTAATAATAGGAATTTTCAGTTAATAATGCTTTTTAAGAACATGCAACAATCACAAACCACCACAAACGCATCCGATGAAGTGAGCTGTAGCTCACAAAAGCTTATGCTCTAATAAATTTGTTAGTCTCTAAGGTGCCACAAGTACTCCTTTTCTTTTTGCGAATACAGACTAACAGGGCTGCTACTCTGAAACAAACAGTATAGAATCAGTAGACATATAAGATGTAGTTTTCTACACTCACCAGCAGAGGGTGTTGAGTATCATTACAAAAGCGGTACAGAGCAAAATCATGTGGCCTTTGTTATGGTGCTACCTAGATTTGATCACAAGACATATTGATGTCCTTCACAACATTGGGAATAAACTGTATCCTGTATGCTCTGCAAGCAGAGAAGTGACTCAGTTTTAAACACAGTTTTTATCTAATTCTCTGTCACCCCCATAAGGACAATGTTGCTTGGTAGAAAAAACACTTTGTTAAAACAAATAGAAGACCATGTTTACTGTCATTTTTATTTATCCCAGCTCACTCCCCCTTATTAAGCTGCTGCTATGCATGGGAAGAATTTTCAGGCAAGATAACAAGATTTCTTGAACATCATTCCCTATTGAGAACTAGCTTCTGATGGTGCCTACAACAGCAGGCTTGATGCTGATATTGTTTGTGTGAACCCTTCTGTTAATATCAGGCGGTGTCTGTCCTAATAGTTAGCCCACAGCGTTGCCAAGTTTTCATGCAGTCTGGATTTGATGACTATCAATGCGTTGCACAGTCAGAAGTGCAACAAGCAGAACAAACTGAGACGGCAGCAAATTATGAATATTTTTAACTATTTATGCAGCTTGCAAAATATTGTTAGATATTGGGACAGTCTTTGCAACATACTGACATCATTTACCAGATACAAGTCCCCTTTTTGCAAATCACTTAAGGCACATGCTTAAGTTTAGGCATAGGGAGCAGTCCCGGTTGATGTCAGTCAGACTACTTGCATGCCTAAGGTTAAGCATGAGTCCAGGTGTTTGCAGGATCTGGAGCCTAAGTGCTAAATTAGGGCACGAACCTGCTAGGTACAGAGGCCCTGTTTCAGCAAGGCATTTAAACATATCCCATTGCAGCCATGCTCAGCTTTAAGCATATGCTTAAATGCTTTGCCGAACCAGGACCTGAATGCCGTCAACTTCTATAGGTTGTTCAGCATTCTGCAGAATTACGTCCTTTAATGTACTAGACTTCTATTTTATTTATATAAGGAAGCAGTAATCATGTGTTTATACACGTTTTTGTGCATAATTAGTTTAGAGACCAAAAGACTGTGCTACTATGTTTTTATTTTAAGACAAGACAATCGGGTTTTTTTGTGCACGTTATTTTCTGTTATACCATGACAAAAGCACATTTCCTACATGTTCTAGGACAGTGAGGTTAACTTTATATTTAGGAAATGTATTTAGCAAGATATTGGTTACTAAAACGCACCCTTTTACTTATCTCTGATAATCAATCACCAGATTTAGCAGCTAGTGAGCCATGCAGAATCACTTTAATTTCAAATAAAATGTAAACGCTTATTAATAATATGGCTCTTGCCATAGCTTTTTACTTTATAACATTCATGTAAGTCTAGTATAATGAAGCTATACTTTTGCTACTTACATTGAAACTAAAGGAAACATTTTTTTTAAAAAAGCCTGTCTGATAAAGTTTGCATAATTCAGTTTTATGAAATACTAAGTATTAGTATAAATAAATCCGCTTAACCTTATTGTTTAAAAGTTCAGCACTGTGGCACACAGGAATTCAGAAAACACTTGCAGAATTAATAATAGTACATAACTGCACTTTCTCTATGAGACCAAGAGCTTTAATATGGCTGGGAAATTAATGCTTCAATAAATTACAATTCCAGAAGGTCCAGTACGTCTGGCTTTGTAAGTCCTCGTAACAGGGAAAACAAAGAGGATCAAATATACCAGGGCTCAGGCTTTATCCCTTCCTTATCCACAGATAATTCAAAGAGATCCTCTTCATTAAGGGCTTTGGCACATTGCCTACAATTTCTTTTTGGGCCGCTGTGAGCTTAATGATGCAAAACAATGGTCTTCCCTCTTGTTGAACACATACCTTATTGTACCTTTAATCACATAATAAAAAACAAATTAAGACACCTAGTGATTAAAGTGCATTGTGGATGTTGTGCATATCAATACTTTGGGTTATGAATTTAAAGAGGACTGTGGCAACTTAAAATCTCAATGATCTAGAATGGCAGTTGTCATTGGAGGCAGCTAAGCTTGTAGTAAGCAACCAGTATCTGATTCTTTCTAGTCCTCTAATACCCATAACAGCAAACTGTGCTCAGTCCACTATAAACATAAGTCCTGGCATTTCCAAAGTACTTCTACACTGGAAATGATTTAATTATCATCTGCACCACCTAAGATAAAGAATTATCTTCTATTTGATTTTGTCTTCCTGGCCAAATGAGGTTTTTCAATACTATCATGGGGTGGTGGGGGAGAAGAGTAGCTTTATGCCATGGGGTATAATCAGAAAGCTCTTTTTTAGACCATTTTTCTCACTCAACACCTTCAGCTCCCATTGAAGCTAATAGTAAGATAAAACCCGAAGCAAATACCGCTGAAGAAACATTATAGAAGTACGTTGTCTGAGGTGGATCTTTTTATATTTCTAACCTGACATTAAAAGACTAAGCCCCCAGCTGAAGAAAGCACTTAACTGTGTGCATAACTTTAAGCACATGCTTAAGTCCTATTAACTTCAATGGGACTAAAGCACTTGCTGAAGTTCTTTCATGAATAAGGGTAAATGTTTCAGATATAGGAATACCCACCCTTTCAGCTCTAAGTCACAGGTCTAAATCCGGTGGCAGTGGCTGAAAGCTCTTCCCACGTGATTAGCTGTTCCCACTGTGATTCTGTGTGATAAGTTGTTTGTTCATGTGGAATGCATTGGTGGAGCTCACTCCAGTGCCTGAAAGGGACAGGTGTCCATATCACACAAGCCACCCAGTTGACATTCCCAGCTGAGAGATCCAGGCTTGAATGAGCCTAGAGACTGTACTCTTCATTTCACCAAACTGGGATGTCCCTATGGAGCAGAGCCGAGATACATTGGTAGAGTGCAAGCTTGCACTGCCACTGCCTTATTGTATTTGATCTGGAGTCAAAAGATTTCCGCTACCATGGACGTGGAGCTGGCATCTTTCACAAGCACTAAAGTTCCCATATAAATAAATAATTGACATAATGACCTTTTTGTGTCTGAATAAAACAAACAGAAAGCTCTGTTCTTGGCCTCATACACCATTGATAGAAGTAAAAATCATAGTATTCAAATTGGATTTGTGCTTTAAACTAGAATTAGCTGCTAAGTGACCAGTGCTATATGAACACTACGGTCAATGTACAAATTCCTGTGACAATGAGAAAATCATAGTGATAGGAACTCACTATTGCTCTATTTTATTGGCAACTTACAATAACAAATTTACAGCAGCAGTGAAGAGTCACTTCCTTCTCCATGCTTAAAATACAAAACAGTTATGCAAAGTAGTTATAAAGAAATAAATTATTCAGACAAATGTCTTTTTTCCATTAGAATCCCACATATTCTCATATACTTGTAGTTGCTACAACGAGGCAAGTTTAAGTAATGAGCCGTAAAAAAAGACCCTGATTCAGGTAAACACTTAAACCTGTGCTTAAGTCAATTTGACTTTAAGCTTAAAGTCAAATCCACGCTTACACTTTCTGAATAGGGATGCTTCCCTAAATTGAGGCCCAAAGGTGGATTGGTAAAATAAGTATATAAACATCAAAATTTTTTAAAAAATATTTAAAAGGTTGATTAGGGGAACACAGAAAACTGCCTCAAATTATATTCTGAGTGTACCCTAGCATTTAATTAGGCAGACAATAGGCAATTAGGCTAAATTTCAATAGTTTCCAAAGTTTAGCTTCAAATTGACGGGCTAACCATATTAAACTGACCTACTTAAAATACGTACCTTGATCAAAAAATTATCCTGATCAAACACTGTCCATACAAATTTCAATTGCGATTCAGAACTAAGAGTAGCGTTGAAGTTAATGGTAGTTAAGTGACAGAATATAAACTTGACTTCAATAACAATGGTGAACCGATCACACTTACTTCAAAGTAGGCATGTGTTTGCTTAAACAAGATGTTAATTCCAAGGGCTTTGTTCTAGGCAGTTTTCTACTGCTGAATTAGTTCAGCTATAGGAAAGAAAGAAAGGGGGGAAGAAAAAAAAAAGAAAAACTCCGCTTGACAGACTGTAGACCCGTAATCTTCAGAAAACTGCCCTTTAATGATTGTGGCGCCTGTCTGTGGCTCAGAAGTCCCCTTTCTTAATTAGACGTTTACCAGAAACTGGCAATTGAAATTTTCCTCTTCACTTGACGATGAATAATGCAATGCCTCTGTTAGAATCTCTGAGGAAAATACTCTTTATTCCATGCTGGAGGAATATTTTGGTTGTTAAAGCAACATAGACACAAAGCAATATGAAATAAACAAAATGCCTTATGGTGACTTGTGACACAAATGGATACCGTGACCTACTGTGCAGCTGAAATATCTTATTGTTCCTCGCTTACTCTTCATGCTGTTCCCCTTTACTTCAAACAACAAAAAACGCTGACCCGGCACAGCTTTGTTTGGACAGTCGGGTTTGTGGTTTTTTAAAATGAAATGATGGGTTTTGCAGGGCTTTACACTTATACATCTGTTTAATGCTGCTAAGCAGGTGGCGAGGAGTTGCAAGGGATGAGGCACGAGGGACAATCACTCAGCGCTTTACTGTCACATGTCAGACATGGGCAGGCACAAAGGAAACCTATGGTACAATGAAAAAGTGCAGGTTTAATAATTGTGTTTCGTTGTGTTCGTTAATAATGAAATGAAAGTTCCTGGTTTGCTTTCAGTAGCACAAGAGAACGTTGGTATATACTGGGATTGATTCAATGGAAGGCTAGTTGGGGAAATGCAAATAAGAGGGTTCCCTTCGGGCTCTCTGAACTGGTTAGCCAGTTGAGGATTGTGAAAGGGAAAGGAGGACTGGAAAATATACGGCATTCGTTAAATGGCACTACAGAATACTGTAAACACTATTACTGGAATCCGAGCCTCCATGCTGATGCAATATTTGTGGAGCTAAACAACAAGAAGTCATCTGTTATTTGGTCAACAAAAAACTATTAGACCAATGTTTTCTCACCAGTCTCAGAGAAATGCTGATTCTCTAGTGGAATATTTGAGTGACCAGGGTCCAAATTCTCCATTTGCTTAAAACTCCAACAGTGTTCTCAAACTGGTTTCATTGGAGTTTCTCTGGATTTTCACTGGGGTGAAAACTTACCTGTGTTGAATAGTACCTTACTTCTCAAATGGTCTTACTGGGTATACTGGAGAGGTGAGGTGCTGCATAGCATGAGTGATAATGGCAGAATCAGACCACAAACAGAATTTGGCCTTTGACTGGATGACTTTGATGGACTTGTGCCCACTCATACCAGTGGTGAATTAGCTCCTACATGTCATACAATGTTATCTCAGAAGAACTGAATGCTCATATATCAGATGCTCACTGCATTGATTTTGGTGCCAGTCAGAAGGCCGTTCTGAGTTTGACGAACTTACTGCCACACAATCCAGTAGTCTTTCCTCTTTGTAGTGGGCATAGCGGTGCCCATATGACTGTCATAAATTGCAAGCCCTACGAAAAGGTGGGGGAGAGAAAGGGGTATTTCCCTTCCCCACACTACAAGTTGCAGTTCACCAAAATGAAGTTGCTTTTCCTAATTAACATCACCCCCTTTGTCATGAAATGCTGAAAAATAATAAGTGCAGCATGGAGTGAAAGGACTGAATGAGGCAGTAGCAGGTGTCCTATTTGGAATCGTAGCCTCTGTAGGTTCTAAGACCATTGGTTTGTTGTTATTAATCTGAAAGCAGCAAACTATATGAGAGTCCAAAGTGTCCACCCTATAGACATAGGGTGACTAGGTGTCCAATTTTCGACCGGAACACCCGTTGAAAAGGGATCCTCCTGCACCCCAAACCCCTCATCCCCAGCCTCACCCCAGAGCCTGCACCCCCAGCCGGAGCCCTCACTGCCCCCCATCCAATGCCCCGATCCCCTGCCCCAGCTCTAAACCCCCTCCCACCTTCCAAACCCCTCGGTTCTAGACTGGAGCACCTTCCTGCACCCCATGTACCATACCAGAGTCATCCCCTGGCCCCACCCTAGAACCGCACCACCAGCCGGAGCCCCCTTCCGCACCCCAAATCCCTGTCTCATCCTGGAGTCCCTTCCCATACTCCAAACCCCTCAGCCCCAGCCCGGAGCCCCCTCCTACACCGCAAACCCCTCATCCCTGGTCCCACTCCAGACCCCCACACCCCGAGCCGGAGCCCTCACCCCCTCTCGCATCCCAACCTACTGCCTCAGCCTGGAGCCCCCTCCTGCACTTTGAACTCATTTCTGGCCCCATCCCGGAGCCCACACCCCCAGCCACAGCCCTCACCCACTACTACACCCCAGCCCTCTGAGCCTGCCTGGTGAAAATGAGCGAGTGAGTGAGGGAAGGGAGAGGAAGTGACGGGAGGGGGGATGGAGTGAGTGGGGGTGGGGCCTTGGAGAAGGAGCGGGGCAAGGGTGATCGGATTTGTGCAAGTAGAAAATTGGCAACCCTATATAGACGTCTTCTGTTGAAGAAGTAGGCCCACTTATAAGAGGAACCTCTAGGTGTTGTGTTGGAGCCGTAGCAGCTCCTGGATTCCCCGGTTGCAGCCATAGCCAAGAGCATTTTTCCATTCATCTGATGACAACTTTCCCTCTCAGATGTAGATTTCTCAATAGTTGTCCATAGCTGCTCCAGCCCTCCCCTGCCTCATTGAAATCCTGCCTATGGCCATGGATCAGTAGTACACTGGGAAGGAAAGGCAGAGGAGTGAGAAGGGGAAGAGGAGAGCAACAGATGGGAGAGCCAAGGGGGAGTGAGGAGATGGAGAAAGGGAGAGTGACAGCTGAGGAAGGAGAACGTGGTGCATTAGAATGGGTAGAGGGGAAGCATGGTTGTATGCTCAAATCACTACACTGTGTCTCCCGAGTTAAATTGTCAGCTTCACCAGACCCCCTCTGTAACTTTGGGCAAGTTGCTTCATCTCTATGCCTTGATTCCTAATCTCTAGAGGACTCCCTTTGTCTATGGACTGTAAATTGTTCAGGGCACAGACTCTACCCCGTTGTGTTTGCACTGCACCTAGCACAATGGCAGGCCAGTCTCAGTTGGGGGTTCCAGGTGCTACTGAAATAGAAATTATTATTGTAATAAGAACTGGTCTACACACAATCCTGCACTGGTGTAGCTAAAGGTTAAACAAGTTTATCCAGACCAATGCGATTGTGTATGTGGATGCTCTTACATTGGTTTAGCTTGCCCCGGATTTATCTAGCTGTTTTGCTAAATCAGTGCAACCTTACACCCTTACTTTAACTGCTAAAATTTCTAATGTTACTTACTATTATTGTAATAAAGTTGTGCCAGCAGGACAAAAAGAAGAGATGGCTCAGGGAAGAGAGACACCACTGACTCAGACACCTCCCTTTGTAATGATCCTTTGTTACAGGACTCTGTGTTTTAAAGCTACTCCTGTATTAAGGCTCCAGTCTTCTAACTATACCTAGTAAAGTCATTTATAAAATCCCCTTCAGAAAAAGCACCTTGCACACAATTGTTGCCTCTTGCACTGTATAGTTGGGATGGAGCAGTGCATTACAAAATAACATCATTAGAAACGCATGCTGAGAAAGATGACTTTACAGTGCCTATCATCTGCAGCACACATGGGCAGCTCTTCTGGGGAGTTAAAGAAATTGGGTTAATTGCCATTGCTAAATTCTGTTAGTGAGCAATTCATGCTAATTTATGGCTGCCATTTGTATCTCACACACAAATATAATTGATTGGCTTCATCAAGGTCATGCTCATTAAAATGATAGAAATATTCATTAAAGAGAAGGGCTTGTACACTTATATCTATGTTTTATATGGACCAGTCAGTTATTAACTTTTTAAGCAGATACTTTTTAAGGTTGATAGAATATGCAGTTATTTTCTTCTCCCATTTCAGATGATAAACATGCTACACAAAAACAAAAGGTCTGAGGATCAATAGTTTGAAAAGCACTCAGCATTGAAGTCAATGGTAAAACTCCCATTTGAGCAGAGCAATCCTGAGCCTGAGAATACCACCAAAAAGTGTATTTACAATATGCTATGACAGTACTTATGCTGTATTGTTACTAATTAACACATCGAAATATCAACATAGTTAAACTTACTCCCAAGATTTTCCTTTTGGAAGCTAAATATTTTAGAGAACAAATGGATTCTGTCTTAAGTAAAGAATTTTCCTTTAGTCTTAACTTTTTTGTTATGAGTGGTTCACAGGGGAAAAGGGAAATGCACACACATGGAAACAGTCTATTATGAAACAATATGATTCTTCTTTTTTAAAAAGAGAAAGTCTGTCCATACTAGTGAAATAAAAGGAGGATTAGACTGAGCTGCAAGAAGAATTAGCCTATATTTTGAACCTTCTTTCTCCAATGCCTGAGGAAAAGGAGGTTTAGAAATAGGCTTTTTTGCTGTTCAACTTTCGGTAACATCTAAAGTTGTGCTGCTTTTTTCTTAAAATGCAGACTTCTTAAGAACTTGCTAAAGAAGTGTATCAGACCATAAAGAGTGTTTTAAATGAAATACAGACATCTCTAGTCTAAAAGAACTAGCATTTTTGTCATGCATTTCCCAAGGATTTGCATGGTTTTCTACAAAGAAAAGCTTCTTTCTCATTCTTAAGCAAAAAAGTTTTCCTCTGTGACATTTGTGAATTATAGAACAACCAACAAGCCATATAATGTAGACAAATGTTTACTATTCATGACATTAAACTAATGTAAAATGAACCCAATCTGACAGACAGCTGGGAAAATAATTTTCTTTCAATACATTACAGATTTTACTGTAGCTAAAACAATATAGTATTTTTCACTTGTCTTTTGACATTTTGTTTAATCTATAGCCAAAAACTAACTTTGCAACTAATAAATACCAGATATAGAAGTATTAAAATACTAATCAAGAAACATTTATGCTCAGAAACATCTGCTTCTCAACATTTTTGTAATTCACTAACACTAATGGCCACATCTATGCATAGTGCAAATTCCTCTTACCAAAATGGGTGATGCACTGTAATGTATCCTCAAGACCTTGATAAAAGTTCCCAGCATTATCTAAGTGGCTGCCAATTATCCCTATTTCCTTGGCCAGAAAAGCTAAACACACAGACGGTTTTTACACAATTATATTTATCTAATAATTTAAATTCTTACACAAAGGCTATTGGCAAATTAATCAATAATAATATTGTATATTATACTAAAAATTCTTCCCTCTCAAAAGTTGTTTTACAACAAATTAGAGCCATCTTCTACCATCTTGATACTGAGTGAACCTCTCATTGACAACTTCTGTAAGAATTATGGCCCAGATCCTCAGCTGGTGAAAATTAGAGTAGCTATATTGACTTCATTGGAGTTACACCAGTTTTCACCAGATGAGGATCTGTCCCTATATGTGTATCTCAATGATGAGAGAGACAAGATGGGTGAGGTAATAGCTTTTGTTGGACCAACTTCTTTTGGTGGAAGAGAGACGTTTTTGAGCTGCACAGAGCTCTTCTTCAGATCTGGAAAAGGTAAACAGAGTATCACAGCTAAATACAAGGTGGAACAAATTATAACTGGTTAACACATGTTGCATGATATTTGATGGAGACCACATTCTGACAAAAATCTTTCCAGAATGCCCTTTTCTGGCCTTCAAACAATCCCCTAGCCTTGCCAAGCTTATAATCAGAAGCAAGCTCCTCACAGACCAGGACACACCAACTCAATTCAACACCAGAACCTGTCAGAAAAAACAGATGCAAAACCTGCAGACATATCTCCACTACTACAATGATCAATACCCCTCACAACACACCTTTCAAGATCCATGGGCAGTACACAACACGTTGTGTACCTCCATCTAGTGCATCAGATGGCCCAACAACAACTCTGTGGGTGAAAAGAAACACTCTTGGATGAACTCACACAGAAAAATGATAAAAGACAAAAATACCATATCACCTGTGAATGAACACTTTTCACAGGATGATCACTCCATATCTGACCTCTCAATCCTCAAACTCAGGGGAAACCTCATCATCATCTTCGAAAGATGAGCCTGGGAACTTAAATTCATAACTCTGCTAGATTTAATACACTGGGTTTATGGTTTATAACAATTTGTAATCCACTAACCCCCTTTTTTTGTCCCATGACTGCGGAGGTGTTAACTGCCCACTTCATTTTAAGTGGTCTCAGTTGTAATTGTTTGATGATAGCCAATATGGGTTCCAGGGTTGAGTGGTAAATGACAACAAGGAGTGTACAGTTGGTGAGGGGAATCTGTATTGAAGCAGGTTTTCTTGGAGATTTGGGTGGCTTGTTCCTTAATGCAATATACTTTTCTGGTGGAGTGTCCTTGTTGGGTGAAGGTGATTTTAAATGCGTTAATCATGATGAAAGCTCAGTCCTACATATTGCAAATTCTTTACAAATTATTAAAGCTATCAACATCTTCCCCATTTCCCCTCCTTTGTATCAGACTCCTTCTTTTTCTCTTTGTTTTGTCTCTAACCCATCTATTTTGCCCCATCTTCTGTCCATCCACCACTGAAGCAAGCCAAAGCTTCAGTGGATAGTAGATTTGGAACCATTTGGGACCTTCCAAGGCCATACTGAGACAGGGTGGACATTGTTTTCCTTCTCTCTCTCTTGTGCTACCCAAGTCCTGTCACCTTTTTAATAGGCATCATAAATGTCTTCACAAAATCATCATATTATACCAATTCAAGTTCACATTCCCTGCCTTGCTTAGTCTATTTTCTAGAAGCATCATCTGATGCCCAATGCGCTCTATTACAATTCAACTTCTGCTCCACAACATTTGGGTATGTTCCCAGCCTATAATAGCATACTGTCATCTTTTCCTTTTACTAACTTCTATTTCCTTTACTCTTTATTTTTTGGGAATAAAAATTAATGAAAGCCACATGACTGAGATGTCAGTTTAACACGTCATTTCCACTCACTTGGTTCAAGGGACTTTCCATCTGGATTTGTCTTGGCCTCCCTTTTTTTTTCTCCTTATTTTAGCATCTTTCTTCCCTTTTCTGGATTAAAAACATATATCATGTCTCACTTAATGGACTATTGTGTCATTTCATATCCCTTCCTTGGTTTCCCATAGTCCCATTGATATCTGCCCATGTCTACTGCATGCGGATGGCTCACTTTCCTTCATAACATCTTGCCTTGTTTTTTTCTTATTGTATGTATCTATTTGTCTCTGTCAGGGCCTGAACCAAGGCCCATTGAAGTCAATGGAATGAGTCCCTTTGATTTCAATAGGTGTTGGAACAGGCCCAAACTACCACCAACCCTTTTTTAAAAAAAAGAAAAGAAAAGTAGACTTCCTCTAAATGATTGTACCTTGAATATTTACAAATTTCATTTTGTCTTTACAATGTAGCCTTACTTCTTTCCCTTTATAGCAGTGGTGGATAACTTGCGGCCCATCAGAGTAATCTGATTTTGGGCCATGAAACAATTTTCTGACGTTGACCATCTGCAGATACGGCCCCCCACAGCTCCCGGTGACTGGAAAAACCCCAGGTGGCCAGTGGGAGATGTGGGGGGCCATGCCAGCAGACAGTGAAGTCAGCAAAATGTCTCGTGGCCTACAATCAAATTACCCTGATGGGCTGCAGGTTGCCCACCACTGCTTTATAGCATACGATCATAGATCCAACAGTAAGGTGTATACTGTAACTTAATTATATTGGACAATATTTGAAAATTCTGTAAAAAAATACAAACTTTTCCTTGTTACTTAGTCACCCTACTACAGTTCTAGTTTAGTGTGTGTTATACATTCAAGCTTCACATAATGATACGTCTCTCTGTCTCATGTTACTATTCATATTGTCTAGTCAGTGGTTCCCAAACTTATTCCACTGCTTGTGCAGGGAAAGCCCCTGGCGGTCTGGGCCAGTTTGTTTATCTGCTGCGTCCGTGGGTTCAGCCGATCGCAGCTCGCAGTGGCCGCGGTTCGCTGCTCCAGGCCAATGGGGGCTGCAGGAAGCAGCGGCCAGTACGTCCCTCGGCCTGCGCCACTTCCAGCAGCTCCCGTTGGCCTGGAGCAGCGAACCGCAGCCACTGGGAGCCGCAATCAGCCAAACCTGCGGATGTGACAGGTAAACAAACTGGCCTGGCCCGCCAGGGGCTTTCCCTGCACAAGTGGCGGAACAAGTTTGGGAACCACTGGTCTAGCTCCATCATAGATTTCATTGAGGCCCACTCTTCCTAATAATTTAATTGTAGCAGTTTCCATACCTAATATATTTCCAGTACATAAAGTACAAAAAAAATCCAGAATTTAAGCAATTGCATGTTTTAGTCAAGGTAATCTATCCATCTTTTTGCCATGAAAAGGTCCTTTTATCTCTGTTACATGGCGAGTAAGTTTCTTAAGAAATTATGCATATTTGTAAAAGTTGGCCAGCTAATAAAGCATTTGTTTATATGGCTTTTCTTCCATGTTATTTCAGATGTACCCATTTATAAGTAAGAATTTTGCTGCGTACAGTTTACAAATACTACAAGTAAAATGTATGTTTATACAGCAGAAAGTAAATTTAGTTATATTCGTCTTATTTAAACTGTAGCCTAACAAATCTGTTTACCACCTTTACAATAATTGGAAATAGAGACATTTGTCTATTGTGACTCATGTTTTCCATTCAGATTAGATCAATACAAATGCTGTATTGTTATCTGATGTAGTTTAGGAAGGACGAAAGCTTAGCTGCGAGCATTAATTTTGTATGGAAACCAAAACAGCAAGCTCTTGATATCAGTGCAAATACATTCCTCTCAAACATTTTGTGATCTTTGTTTACAGTGCTAGGAATCATAGGAATAAAATATCAACACCTGCTACCCTCCTACAGAAGAAAGCATGAGCAAATGGTTGAGTTAGCCATCTGCAGATCTGAGTTTGGCAATTTTCATTATATGAAGAACAAGCAGTTTTTTTAAACAATTTTTAAGAGTACTGAAAATACCCCTGATATGCCGACCTTGAACTAGATATTGATGTACCATACAGTTCAGATTTGAAACTCTACCTGTACCAGTGTCTCTAGCTAACCATATTATATTCCCGTAGGCTTGACCTGCGGTTCTTTCTAAGCAGATCAGTTAAGGACTCTGTTAGAATAATGAAAGCTTGCCACTTAGACTGAAAGTTCTTTGGGGCAGGGACTCTTTTTTTATTCTGTGTTTGGACAGCACTTAGTATAAAGGGGACTAGGTCCACAACTAGAGCTCCTAGGTGCTGTGGCATTACAAATAATAAATAATAGAAGCCTTGCACCTCATGTACTGCGGTAGATCCGTAATGAGGAAAAACCGGTATTTTAAAGCATTTGTTGAAGAAAGTTTTGAAAATTCACAATTAATTCTAGGTGCCTGTATTGCAGCACTGCTCTTTTCATTCCCCTCCACTGAAACTACATCATGTTAGAACACAACTTTAACTAATGAAATGTTAAAGACAATCGTCTGTCTCTGCTGAGTGCTCAGCTGTGTTTAACATTGTTCCAGTTAACATTAGTCCTCAAGGACATTGTCTAAAATAATGCAATTTTCCTGTGTAGATTAGTGTCTAGTACAGTGGGGCCAAAACTTTTCCTGTCACTCCCCCACCACCAATAATGGAATCTGTCTATGCCCCCCCACCCCGCATTACTGCACAGTTGGCTCAGCAGCAGAGCTGGGGACAGAATTGGGGATGAGACAGGAGCTAGAGCTAGAGGTGGAGAGGGAATGAGGGCAGAGCTGGCCTGGGTACAGAGCAGGGGGCAGAGTGGACCTGCAGTTGGGGCCACAGCTGGGCTGAGGGTGGAGCAGAGCTGCAGCTGGAGGCAGAGCTAGCTAGTGCTGGAGCAGAGCTAGGAAGCGCTGCCTTCCTGCCCCCCCCCCGGGGGCTGGCCCAGGCCCCGCCCAAACATTGCTCCCCATCTTCCAGTTTGGGGACCACTGGTCTACAGTGAAGGTTGGGTCAGCATTTTTATTACAATCCCTTGTTTCAGGTTTAAGCTTAGGTTTTAGGCCAAAATTTGGCAAACAAGATTTTCAACCTAGGAGCAAAATTTTTCCCCCAGTTGAAAAAGCAAATAGAACTGAAATAATGCTAATGTAAAAGGATACTACTGTGCTCTCTCACAGATAACTGAATTAATCAGACTGGGCAAGAGATGAGTATCTACAATAGCCTGGTTTAATTGCTTGTCAGATTCTGATAGACACAAAACAGCCCCAATATTAAGGATTAAAAAGCAGCAACTGCAGCTTGTGTAGTTCAACTAAAAGGCTGCCAGAAACCCCTGTGACCAAATTGTCTGATCTCCTGTATGATACAGACCATAAGATTTCCCTGAATTAATTCCTGTTCCTGCAATAAGTGTTGTCAGGAAAGATTTATACAAATTTATAGGCCACAATCTTTGGCTGCAGCTGGGACAGAGGGGCCAAAGGTCTGGATCACCAGAGTTCAGCCATGCCTCTAGCCCTTAACGACTCTGCCCAAGCCAAAATCTACAGTGGAGTGTTGATGAGTGCCATGGCTGGCTACACTGGCTTTAGGGGTGCATTGCATCAGTGGAGTACTGCAAAGAAGATTTAGTGTGGATCAAAGAACCGGCCCAGGATGTTCTAATCTTGTACTTGGGTTCTCAAATCAACCCATAGGCACTTAAGTGGTAAGTTTAGTCACTAAGTGCCAGCCTGAATGTTCAAACGTCTGAGTGTTTGGATGTCCTCTTTGAATGCCCACATTTGCAAATTGGACCCACACCATCTACTTTTTTCAAATTAATTTTCTAGAAAATAGTCCATATGGTCCCTTCAATTTTTAAGAGCTCCCTGTTGAAATTAATGAAGAGGTCTGCTTCAAATCAATAATATAATATGGCTCCTTATTACTATCGTAGAGTTAAACCACATTTTAAATTTATGTTTCCATTGATTTTAGTTTTATTCCACAATAAAAGGAGGAAAAGTTAACTAGCACACCAGAATTATTTACAGAGTATTTACTGAATCACCATTGTAATCGCATTTCACAAGAAAACCGTCTTTAAAGACTTCTACTACACATTTGTTTGTAATTTGCTAGTTAAAGACGTATAGAGTTTACATCCTAATAGACGAGGAAATCAAGATGTCTTGAATGTATCTGTTACACATAGATACTGGGATGAGTGTCTCCACAGAGACTAGTTACTATAAATCACTTTATCCATATTGTCCCATCATTCCAAAGACAGGACTCCAACTAATAGCAGCAGTGCTGCACACACCCACACCATAGGCAGATTTCCTGTTAACACAGCTCTTCTACTGAACTATCGAGCCAGATACCCTACTGCCATTGCTACAGTCTTGGCCAACTCTGAGAGTCAAACTAATGATGTTCAGAGCTAAGAGAATGATTCTCTCTGCACTTTGAGCTAAAGAACCAGCTTCTGTAACAGCGAGTTTAACAAACTCACATCCTTTGTGTATCAGGCACAGATGGGAACATGTAACACACACTGACCAGTGATTTACATTACCCCATTGATCTTATCCATACTTCCTTACTGAAGTGTATTGGCTTCCTAGGGGAAATAACCATTCTGCTCATTTCAGCACTTCATTCCCAAATAGCAGCATTCTGTGGGTCCTCATTTAAAGAATATGGAATCAGATTCTGATCTCAGCAACACTAGTGTAAATCTGAAATAACTCCCTGACACTCAGGAGAATTAAATTAATGTCAACCCAGAGCAACTAAGAATAGAGTCTGGTCCGTGACCCCAAACAGCATGTTCATCATTAAAGGTATTTTCAAGTTTTGAAATGTATTTACTCCTACTTAGAAAGAGAAGCATATTTTAAACAATACAGATGTTGACACTATGTGTGTGAATAGGACTATACATATATACACACACACACCAAGTAACCACAATAATTAATTTCATATCTTTAAAGAGGTTTCATAGTGAAAAGAAGACATCTAACAAGGCTTTCTCCTTGATTGATGAACCAGTTACACATCCATTGATTACTTAGGAGGACAGACAGATGGGTTGGTTGAGTAGTTACTAGCCGCAGAATTACCTATGTAGTATAAATTACCTGTGTGTCGCCATAAATCGCATCTTTCCTGTAACTACCCATTTCCAAAGACCAAAATCCCAACCCTGTTTTTGCATTGAACCAATTGAATTTTTTAAAGCGTCATAAAAATAATACATTTAATTACATCTTTTATTTTGTTGTAGTCATTAGAACCTTATCAGACTACTAACATCAAAAATATACATGTCAGAGACAGTCCACTTCTAAATCATTCATTAGCCAAAGTATTGTGCACTAAGCAGTCCTTTTTCTCTGTAACACTTGGCTGTGATTTTGAAATCTGATGAGATGATTTACATACTCAAGCCTCAACTTAAATGGGAACTGTGTATCTAAATCCCCTGGTAAGCTTTGTAAACGTCAACCTTTGGGTTGGGTTTTGTTATTGTTGTTTGGGGGGGGTTGTTTTGTCTCATTCTGATTTGTGAGCAAGCTGTGTAAAGAAACTCGGCAGCTGGAAGTTATAGATTCCAGAATCTGGGATGAATCATTCTGACAGCAAAATCTTTCCTGCTTTACCTGGCTTTTCTTACAAATACCTCCTGCATCTGATTGGACATCTTGCTGCTCTGTTATGCAACCCTTCTTCATTTAATTTTTACCCACAGTCACCCTGTAGAACATTTAGCAAGATGCTGCAGTTGGAAGTTGTTCTGCTGCAACTAGAATTAAAATAGGTATTTTTTTCAAAGATCTTTGATCTAGTCCTACTGCCTGTTCCACACCTGATGTCAAACGTTGAGATGTCTTACTTATCTCCCTAGTAATTATTTGTGAGAGTACAAAGAGTTAAGATTCAGGTGAGGAAACTGATCTTATGTTTTGTTGAAATAAGTTATGCAGCAAACTAGATATGCAAAGCCTCTAGCTAACATATTTAACATAAAAGAATTAGCTATATTACCTGCGAGAAAACTGATCACAGAAGGATTGATCCAGCTAGCACTAGTTGGACAGTTTTACTAGCTTTTATAACATTAAGTTGTGGAAAGTGGATCATGTAAAGTTTGACTGCATAACAATGATTTCAGGCCAGAGCTGTAAAATGAAATACCTGATATAACTTGGGGTTGATTTTAAATTTGATTTCTTATGTACCTTAATTGTACACAAATTATTTAAAAAATCAATTGTAGGCTTTACACAATAAACATCTGCAACATTTAATTTATAGTAAATAATAAAACCAGGAACCTAATCAGCATCAGGAACCTAATCCTCTTTAAACTGAAAACATTACATTGGACTTAATTTTACAGCTGTACAAATTATTTTAAAGTAAAGTAATCTGCTCAGTTGGATGAGTTAATGATGTTTAATTTGACCAGGCCAAACTTTACATGTTTTTCATTACTTTGAGCAATTGCAGTCAGTGCAACTGTTAGTGTAATCCAAATGTAATGCTTGCACATAACAAATGCTCCCATTCTCAACTGGCTCATCAAAAATCTGGAGTCATCACCTTTCTCAGTTTCTCCGTGATGACCCTAAGATGACAGTGTAATCAGTATGTGCACAAGATAACTCAAAAGGAACAGGTCTATGCACTGACATTAACCTGCTCTTTATTGCTTTTTGCCATAGGCAATATGTTAACTATGAGCCAAACCCAGATATCATTGTCATGTGGAGTTGCACCTTACTCTAAGTAAGGCTAAGATTTTGTCACCGATATTTTTAGTAAAAGTAATGGACAGATCATAGGCAATAAAGAAAAATTCATGGAAGCCCATGACCTGTCTGTGACTTTTACTAAAAATATCCATGACAAAATGAGGAGCTCCACTGCGGGGTCCCCACACTGCCTGCAGTGGCTAGGCACCTGCGGAGTCTGCTTGGAGATCCGGGGGCCCCCACCACCTGTGGGGGCTTGGAACTCTGGGGGGCCCCCACCACCCATGATGGCAGGGAGCTCCGGGGTCACCCCAACACCCATGGCGGCTGAGAGCTCTGGGGCTGCCCCCGCCACTCCTGCACCCCCTCTCCCCTATCACCCAGGAACTCCAGCCCACAGCGGCCAAGAGCTCTGGGGGTCCATGACTTCCTTGACCTCTGTAAAAATTGTAGCCTTATCTATAAGTAATCCATTTGCTTCAATGGGACTATTTGTGGAGTAAAGCAATAGCTGTTTAAGACAGAATTCTCACACACACAAGTTGACTGGAAGGGTTGTGAAGTAGGTTGGTCATGGTTATTCCTCGTGGAACGTATGGCTGCTGAATCACAAGAGGTCCCAAATTTTGTAGAAAAGCTTGTCAGTCAATATTGGAGATAAACCCATGAGACATATGCCACTGCAGCAATTCAGAGCGTTCACAGAAAAGCTAATTTTGGTCTAAGTAGAGCTGTTAAATTACAGTGTGATGCTCCTAATGTGTGACCCCAACATTTCAGACTAGCTCTTTCAAAGGATTTAGGTGTAAAAGTGTGAATGGTCAATTAGCAATAAAGTTCTTTCTCTAAGGCGAGTATCCACCAATTGAGGGGATGTAAAAAAAAAAAATGAAGTGCATTGGGATGGAAGATTTTTAGAATAGACTCCATGCTCAGAAATTCTATTTTTAAAATTGGCTCTCACTGGGATAGGGAGTCCAGGAACACTTTCAGTGCTCATCTAATATCTCTACCCATCTTTACAGTGGTATCTTAGGTTATGTGTGCTCTGTAACCGGAGGTGTGACTGCAGCGCATCTAAACGTACCCAAACTAGCTTTGGTATAGTTAGCTTGAACAGCAATAAGCAATGAAGCCACGGTAGCATGGGATAGCCATTCAAGAACATACCTATGTTCCTGGATGTGCTTGCATAGTCCATGCTGCCACAGCTCCACTGATATTGTTATTCAGGCTAGCTAGATCCCAGCTGGCTCAGGTATGTCTACAAATCCTCTGAGTGCAGTGTAGACATACCCTTTGTCTTTATTACAATGTTAGAGCACCATTACAATGTTTTTATATGAAAAGCTAGTTACAAGATACTGATGCAGAATTGCTTATTCAGAGGTCTTGTCCCAATAGTTTTGAAGTACAGTAATACGGTCAAATGATTTTAAAAGCAACTAGAAAAAATAGCCAGAGAATCAATACCTTGTTCTGCTTGGACAAGCGCTGACGGATCTCTAATCTGTAAGAAGTAAACAGGGCGCAGTTTGCGTCTTGCTCAAACGATTAACCTAGTGAAATCTTACAGCTGAAATAAAAAGCAGAATATGGGACCTGTCGCTACCTGGTGAATGAAAATAACTATAAATACAACATTTTCCACAGAGTCTTTAATGCAAACTGTAGCCCAAAATAGTAGAGAAAAAGAGGAAGATATTCCCAGGCTGCAGTGAAGACCACTCTTGTACCAACAACATAAAGAGACGGAGAGTCATAGAGTCATAGATTTTAAGGTCAGAAGGGACCATCATGATTGTCTAGTCTGACCTGCTGCACAACTCAGGCCACAGAATCTCACCCACCCACTCCTGTAATAAACCCCTAACCTATGTCTGAGCTATTGAAGTGTACTTTAAAGACTTCAAGGTGTAGAGAATCCTCCAGCAAGTGACCCGTCCCCCACGCTGCAGAAGAAGGCAAAAAACCCCCAGGGCCTCTGCCAATCTGCCCTGGAGGAAAATTCCTTCCCGACCCCAAATATGGCGATCAGCTAAACTCTGACCATGTGGGCAAGACTCAAGCCAGATACCCAGGAAAGAATTCTCTGTAGTAACTCAGATCCCACTCCATCTAACATCCCATTGGGCATATTTACCGCTCATAATCAAAGATCAGTTAATTGCCAAAATTACGCTATCCCATCATACCATTCCCTCCATAAACTTATCAAGCTTAATCTTGAAGCCAGATATGTCTTTTGCCCACACTGCTCCCCTAGGAAAGCTGTTCCAGAACTTCACTCCTCTAATGGTTAGAAACTTTTGTCTAATTTCAAGTCTAAACTTCCTGATGGCCAGTTTATATCCATTTGTTCTTGTGTCCACATTGGTACTGAGCTTAAATAATTCCTCTCCCTGCCTGGTGTTTATCCCTCTGATATACTTAGAGAGCAATCATGTCTCCCCTCAGCCTTCTTTTGGTTAGGCTAAACAAACCAAGCTCTTTGAGTCTCCTTTCATAAGACAGGTTTTCCATTCCTCGGATCATACTAGTAGCCCTTCTCTGTACCTGTTCCAGTTTGAATTCATCCTTCTTAAACATGGGAGACCAGAACTGCACATAGTATTCCAGATGAGGTGTCACCAGTGCCTTGTACAACGGTACTAACACCACCTTATCTCTACTGGAAATACCTCACCTGATGCATCCCAAGACCGCATTAGCTTTTTTCACGGCCATATCACATTGGCAGCTCATAGCCATCCTGTGATCAACCAGTACTCCGAAGTCCTTCTCCTCCTCTGTTACTTCCAACTGATGAGTCCCCAACTTGTAACAAAAAATTCTTGTTATTAATCCCTAAATGCATGACCTTGTACTTTTCACTATTAAATTTCATCCTATTGCTCTTACTCTAGTTTACAAGGTCACCATTAGGGGACAGGACTAAAAAGAGAAAGGAGGGTTGGAGAAAATCTATCGAGGACAGTTGTGAACAGAGTCCTTAAATTAGGGAGGGAAGCAGTGGAGTTGTATGATGATGGGAATGGTGTGGCTATGCTTCTTGTCCACATGAGTAGCATTCTATGCCACACCCTCTGGCCAACTGAGCTCAGGGTGCTCAGCTTCTTCGTTTGGAAACTGTTGAACTTGTACTGGTTTTGTATTATAGGCAGAGAGACATGCGAAAGATAAATGTCAACATTTACAAAATGCTTGTGAATTGTGAAAGGAAAGAGAAAGTCACACATCAGATGGTTATTTATGCAGCGCTGCTCATAGCACTTCAGGTGTACACACAACAAACAAGGGTCCAGCTCCAAGCATTCAAAAGTTAAGACTCGGGCCCCAAATCTCATGAGATTGGCTTAAAATAACAACTTTAATAATGGACAGAACTTTGCAGTTCCTTGTCTTTGTTTCCTGGTTTCTGGGTCTTTAGGCTACACTCGCTTCACATTGCCAAGCTTTTCTGTGCAGCCATGAGGGGTAGAAACTTGCATTGTGTTTTTAAATGGATGCTGAGATTCTCATATAATTTCTTGCTTCCAGCAGCTTTAAGAAAACCACCAAATATTATGAGACCCACAATAAACTCATAAGAGTTGGCAACACTGCGAGTGGCAGTGGTTGATGTCTTCATTCATTGTGTGATCTGTCTCAGACAGATCACACAATGAATGAAGACATCAACCACCGCCACTCTTCCAGCATTTCAAAGTTAAAGTGAATGTAAAGTTCAGAAAGGTGCCAGATGGGCAGCAGAGGGAAGTGAAGTGCTCTCCACTAGAGAAATAAAACTAGTAAAACCTGGCCAGTGGCTTTGCAAATTTCTTCATACTGTCTCCCCCTTGACCCCCAAGGTTTGCCTACCATTTGGGAGCCAATTATGATGAGCTGTTGGTGCCTGTCTACTACAGATAAATAATTGGGAACATTTTCACATGGATCACTGCATAGCCATCCAGTGAGTGACCCTTTTGGCCACTGTCAGCTTGGTCCAAATTGAAGCTGATTACCTACCTTACTAGGTAGTCACATGTTCCCTATTACAGACACAGAACTGAGGCCAGACACTCAGTGAGGCTGAGACGCTAGGGTCAGATTTTTTTTTAAGAGTTTATCAGCCAATAGGCTATGCACTTTTGGAAACCTGACTCCGAAGTGACGTGCCCAAGGGCACACAAATAGTTTGTAGCACAACCAGGAATTGAATCCACATCTGCTGAATTTCAGTACAATGTCTTTACCACAAGACCATCCTTCCTCCCTTGAGGGGAAAGGCTCCATAACCCACATTATCTGTCCCCTTAATCCTCTAGCTCTTGTTTTATGTTTATTAATTATCACGTACATAGCGCTCTGAAGGTTCCAGGCAGTTAAGTAAGCCAAATTGTTTAGACAAATCCCTGATCCTAAGAGCCTATCACTTCAGTATTTCAGGGTTTTGCACAGCAACTCTCACCATGGTATCTAAGCTGCTGGACAATTTTTTAATTTTTTTTTTAAAAAGATGAAGCATCAAGTTGGAGAGCAGACTTTACACTTCTGACTGTTCATGGGCATTTTACATGAATAAGCAAACAAAGGGTGGAAGTTACCATCTCCTGTTCTCTTCTAATGGTTTCCCATTCACTCTTTCCACAGGTAAATGGAAAAGATTTATCGAAAGCAACACATGACCAGGCAGTGGAAGCATTCAAAACAGCCAAAGAGCCCATCGTTGTACAGGTCCTGAGGAGAACCCCACGCGCTAAGATCTTCAGTCCTTCTCATGAGTCTCATCTGGTAGATATGGGCACCCAGACCGATATAACCTTTGAACACATCATGGCTCTAACCAAGATGGGATCCCCTCCTCCACCAGTCTCAGTACTAGATCCATACCTCTTACCTGAGGAGTAAGTAACAGTTTTTTGTAAAGCACTAGAAAACCACTGTGTTTCTTAACCTACCACACTAAGGACAAGATTTTGAACCCTTCACACACACTGATGAGCAGTCCCACTGAGTTCACAATCAGGCCCTATAAATCATTTTTGTTTGTAGTTGTTTTAAAGGAAAAGGCTAATGTTGCTTGTAATTCCCCTCATTTCCTCTTTGGGTTGCTTATGTTTTAACTTTATTTTTTATGGCTACCATAAATTGTATACTGCTAAGAGCAGCTGCATTCTGTTCCAGTGTATTAATTACTTTATTATAACCCTGAAGCAATGTTACTCACATAAATTATATTCTAGGACTGAAATTACTTACCAGTGCTGTCAAGGATGTTTTAGAATCAAAATGTAATTATTGTTAATGGTAGTTCGATGCTTTTGTACTTACAAATAAAAAACTATAATTACCTTCAGTCACACATGCACCCCACCCCACACACATTGTTTGAAGGGGAAACAGTTCCCCATAGAATCCATGCTAATTGTCTCCACTCAATCCACATTTGCCTCTGGTGAGGCACAGAAGATACAAAAGCTTCTAAAGATGTCAACTGTTGTGCATTATGGACCAAATTCTAGTTAGTTCATAGCATGTGGCTGTAACTTCCTTTAAATGAGTGCACATATGTTGTACAAAGCAGTGTTAATGTGCACCCTTTATTCTGGCTATATAGTGTAGGAGACCATGGAGAGATATGAACAGCAAACTTAGGGTTTGTCTACACTTAAAGCGCTGCATCGGCACAGCTGCGTTGCTGTAGCAATTAGTGAAGGTGCTACCTACGCCAACGGAAGAGCTTCTCCTGTCGGTATAAGTACTACGCCTCCCAAAGAGGTGGTAGCTATGTCGACAGAAGCCCTCCTGTCAACATAGTGCTGTCTGCACCAGGGGTTAGGTCGGAATAACTACGGATTTTCCACAACCCCTGAGCAACGTAGTTTTACCAACATAAGTTCCTAGTGTAGACCATGTCTGAGCAAGGCCAGGCAGGCTGTGAGCATAAACATAAGAAAAAATCCCATTGTGCCCTCCCAGACTCCTTTCAGAGGGTTCCTGTAGAGGAGAAACCTAGAGCAGGAATGGACATCAAAGCTGTACTGCTCCTTGTGGGTTTTGTGGCATGTGAGCATGCACAAACTGAGCCAGAAATTGGTTGTGTGTCTATAAGTGCATGGTGTTCCGAATGTTTCATTGTTGGACACTTTTTTCTATTAACTATTTGAAAGGGGGGGTTCAATTAAGAAGTCACTGCCTTGCCTTCTTGTTTCCAGCCCACATTTTAGTGCTGCGTTGAGGGCTAGTTTTCAGGCTCTCCGACAGTCAACTGGCAGTGAAGTTTAGAGCATTCTGGAGGGGATGCTCTTCTTCTTCTTCTTAGCTAAGTTACGTTACATTCCACAGAAATATACCTAGGGGGTTGATGTTAATGCCATTGCAGTCTCTGAGGAGACATCTGCCTGAATTCCCAGCTGCTAGGCCAAGCACTGTGATGCAACAACTACACCATAAACGTGGTAAAGAGGAGGAATTCATGAGAGAAGTCATTTAGGTTACAACATGCATGCATAACAGCAGGCCCATCAGTAAGATTGATCCTAACTCTGCCACTCACACATGAGATATTGATTAGAACTTTGGACATCATCTGTGGCCTGGTTTTGAGCCGCAGCTGAACACCTGTGCATGCAAAACTCATGTTCAGACGTAAAAGGGCTTGTGCATGCAAAGAGGCACTTAAATACCCCACTAACCCAACTGTGCATGCAAATGAAGAGTTTTGCTGATGCAAATGGTTTTCATGCTTTTTTTTCCTGGTACAATATGTGTAAAAATGATCCTTTTTGTTTAATGTCTCTTGCTGCCTGTTTCAATGTCCACTGAAATCAATGTGACCCTTGAAGAACAACCCAGACATCAGCAAAATAGCAGATAATGTTTTTTAAATGGCCTCTCACTTACATAAAAACATGCATCTAGTTAACCAGGAATCAAATGGAGTTCACTTCAATCTTAGAAGTAAATAAAGTTGCTGCATATTCATTGGCGATCACCAAAGCATTATACTGCTGAAAATCCCAAAAGTGCAAGTAGTGCAGCTGTCTGAGGGGAGCTGGAATTTAAAAACAACGTGCCAATAATGATTGTCAATTTAAAGAGAGTGGAGTGTGTTTAAATTGCTAATCATTAAACACACCCCATTGTGTTTCAATTGCCAATCACTAATAGCCTATTGTTTTAATCCTCAATAACTGAGGACCAAATAATGATTATAATAATACTTAGCAATTTGATAGCATTTTACATCTTCAAAGAAAAGTACAAATATTAACTAAGATGACAAAGGTAGTTTCACCTCTGCATACATGGGCTGCAATCCAACTCAGTTTATAAATAAAAACAAGCCTAGCAGTCTCATCATACTCCCTGAAGAACATTTGTCCATATCACAAAACAGCAGTAATCACACAGCTGAGAACAATTGGAAGTGTCTGCTTAGCAGAAACCAGGAGAAGAAACAGTAGGGGTGTTGCAAGCAAGAGCCAAACTGCATTTGCAAAACTGAGAGAGCCTCCGGTATTCTTGGCTTTATCCAGTTGATCTCTGCCTTTGTGCTAACCTTTCACACTCCAGCTATTCTTGTGCAAAGTTGTCAAAGTTCTGATCTCCATAATCTCATATATATTATATCTTTTCTTCAAACTGCACGCTTCTAATCCCTTTTCAGCTAGATTCACTCTGACCTCTTTGGCAAGTTACTTAAACCTCTTTGTGCCTCCATATCTCCATCTATAAACTGCACCCCTCAGAGCTATCGCATGTCTGAATATATCCAAAGCACTTGAACATTCTTTGATGAAAGGTGCTACTCAGATGTGAAGTATATGTGCACTGTAAGATCTTTTCCGAAAACCATAGCACTTTGCAGCCCCAGGTGTTCATTCAGAAATTCGAAAGAATCATCTATGCATGTGACATTCTGCCAATCTATCAGCAGAGTGATAGTTTCATTTATTATACAATTTCATTCTAGTTTTACCAATCCACCATGCAGCCCCCTTCTCACCTCACCAACTCCTTTTTGGTTTATGGGATTGGCTTTGCGTTTGGGAGGGAAAGGTCACAAATTTTAAATTTACAATTATAAAACATTTTCGGGGTCTTTTACTTCCGTCTTCGTATTCATCATGTTTAAGGTGCAGTGCAGGTTTTATATTCGTATAGTTTTCACTTGTTGTATTTATTATTATAAACAGTGCACTCTACCCCATATTTGTTGGTCTGATTGTAAGTTTGTCATGTTATGATGACCTGCCATGAGACTGGGATGGATCAATATGCTAATTAGAACAGAGCATAATATCCTAAAACATACTTTATTCTTCCAGTCATTCGTCGGTGCATGAATACTATGACCCAAATGACTACATGGGAAGCATTCATCAAGAAATGGACAGAGACGAGTTAGAATTAGAGGTATTTAATAACTATTCACAAAAATGTAAAATTCAAAATGTTTTATATATTGTCATGAGTCACGGTCTTCTTATTTAGCATTAAACTACAATTACACAGTATAATGTCAAAAGACATTTTTAACAATTATGCATAAGCATATTTCTCTCCAGTTATTCTGTAGGTGGCAAACATTAAAGCTTATACAACTATGTTGTGTAATCATGAGCTAGATCCTCAGCTGGTGTAAACTGACATTGTTCCTTTGGAACTATACTGATGTACAGTACCTGAGGATGTGGCCATATGAAATTACATATTTATTACATGTGAAAAACAATATGATTTTGTAGGTGGAACATGTACCACAAATTCATAATAGATGATTTTTACACTTCAGTGTTTCAGTGGTATTAATTGTTTTCTAAATATCCTTGGGATTGGAAACAAAGATTGCCAGTCTTAACCATGTAAAGCTATTTTAAAATTGTAAGAGGAGATCAAAGGAAATATCTCAAATTCCGAAGCTGTTTTTCCTCTCTCATAACTGAAAAGTTACAGCAGTATATGTACAGAATCAGAGACATTAAAAGCAGAACAGACATATGAGCGCATCTAAATCCCTCTTCCTGCTAATGCAAAATTTCTATTTTATCCAGTCAATTTTAAAATGTCTTAAAGCAATGGAGCTTCCAACACTTCCATTGGGAAAATATTGCATATCCCAACCAAAAGCTTATTTTTCACATTTTCCCTTTATGCATTTCATTACATTACTACCAACTCTCCTGCCACTTAGACTGTAATTTAAACACCTGGGGCATGATTCAGCAAGGTACCTAAGCATGTTTCTAACATTATGCTCATGAGTAGCTTTACTGAAGTTATTATTTTTACTTCTACATTTACACTGGTAATAAAGGTCCTAATATTTCTGTAGCCACTGACTAATGCATCTGTCTTTGTCACTGAAGTCTAAGCTGGTTAATATATGCTTGGTTGCCCATATGCTCATGTAACACAAAAGGTTACACTCAGTTTGTGTGTACCACTGATTTCTTACATCTCAGTCCTGCTAACACTTCACTTTCCAAAGAGATCAGTGCTCACTTAGCTCTGCGACTATTTAAATAAGTGCAAGTTTTACCACTGAATTCAATGGAAGCAGAGTTTGACAGCACTTTTTGAGAATTTCACCCAATGAGCATGAAGTTGCTCACCTACAAGTGTACAAGATGACTAAATTCTACAGGTCTGGCTGTAATTGGTCTCCGTATACAAATTCAAATAGAAATCAGACAAGAATCAAGGGATCAGTGATTTCAGCATCAGCTGTCGACGTTTCTGTTGTTACGTCTCTTTGTACAGTATCTTTTATACAATATGGATTTCAATTTTAAGGGAAAATGTTGAGCACATTAGCATTTTCTGCAACTGTCTTTTCAAAATAGTGTCTTAAGAAATCTAATATTGTGGATAAATTATATTGCTTCCATTAGAAGATCAACCAGTTGAGCTGAAAATTGTTTAAACATGTGCACTTCAGTAGCCAGTTGTTAACATGGCTTAAATCCCAACATTAATAATTTTGACATTGATATAGTACTTGGTGGCAAAAGGTGATCAGCTCAGTAACACAAACAGCTGAACATTAGAAACATCTCTGTGGCCTAAAAGGATTTCTTAAAAACCACTAAAGATTCTTGTTCAAATCTTGGAGACTAAGATCAATGGAAGAGTCAAAGTGCTATAACAAAGACTTGACTAGCTAGTTGCTTTTTTGTTTGCCTATTGATAGATGTGCTTTAACAGACCACAAAAGCACTCGTTTCATTGACTGTAGTGGGAATGTCCAAAGCAAGAAAACCATCTAGTCACCCTTGTGGGCTTTTATGTCTATAAAATGTGCTCTGAATTTCAATCACATTTGAAATAAACTTGTCTAAACTTTTATGAGCTATAACTGTCTAGTTATTGACTTGTAACAAGTAAACAAGGTCAAACCAGTGAAACACACAGGTTGGTAACATTCTTCTGTAAATGTCTATAGGGTATAGTTTATGCTGGAATCATTAAAAAAGCACCAAAATTGTGTACCCATTTTGGTCTCCTAAGGTGTCTCTCAAAAATTGATTCATGGTTCAAATTTAACTATTATGTGTTCAATTCAGTAAAAGTAAATAAACAAAATGATTTCTTTAACAGTTCTTACACAAGGATCTGACTGAAAAAATATGGAATTAATATTTCATTTTAAGTTAGCAAATACATTCAACTTTGCAAAGAGACCCAGACAGAATTAATTTCAGGTTCAAAGAGAAGCAATATATCACTGCAGGATTTCCCTGGGATGTCATGGATTAAATGTTTATTCAGACCAAGTCAGCCCAGCTGCCAGACAGGTACTATAGAAGTTTCCCTCAGTATGTTAATTCCTTGGACTATAAAGGAGAAAATTCTGAACTGAGGGCATGTGCACTTGTTCTCTCAACTTTCAGAGTAGCAGCCGTGTTAGTCTGTATTCGCAAAAAAGAAAAGGAGGACTTGTGGCACCTTAGAGACTAACAAATTTATTTGAGCATAAGCTTTCGTGAGCTACAGCTACATCTGATGAAGTGAGATGTAATGTGCCACAGGTACTCCTTTTATTTTTTGGTCTCTCAGTGTTTACTATGTTATTTCCCTTTCCAACTTTCCTGTTTGTCCAAGCAGGATTTGTGTCTTATTCTCAAGTATAGGGATTGAGAGGAATTCTTCCAAGTTACATTTCAGTTTGAGACAAAGCATATCTTGTGGGGGGAGGGGGAACACAACAGAAGCCCTTTGACTCTTCCAGGTTGTTCCAGTCAAACCTATTATGCACAATTCATGCTAGGCAAGAACCACTCTGGCAGGAGGTTCCTCAGCATGAAGAGGCATGTATCTCTGATACCCATCCTCTCACAAAGCTCTGTCCTGGTGTACCCCTCCCCCAATATCTAACCATTGGTGACAGACACTGATGACTGAAATCCATTCTTCGAAGCCTGAAATGGGTCTTTAGTTGCATTAGTGTCCATTTAGGAATCCATATTTGAAAACTGGTTACCAGGTCTAGAGGTTACCCTATCCAGTATGCTCTGATACCCTCCTCTATTTTCAGTTTCTCCTCTTCAAACAAAGACAATCCAGGTCTATTTGACAGGGGGTGGCAGCATGCTTAGACACATACCGCTATGTTTTGTAGTCCCCGTGAGCACAGTAGGTTTTACTCTATCCTAAATTTAAAGCACCTTCCCCCAGGGGTCTTTCTTCTAGAGGGAGAAGCTTTGCTCTGAGATCAGAAGATCAACTGAGATTGTCTGCTGTTGGCATGTGCATACCCAGTTGCCTAGCCATTTCTTCTTGTTTTGTATTGGGGCAGCACTGACAGCTCAGAGACCTTTCTTTTGCTGTGCCTCGAGTGCCTGATTCCTTCCCCCAGGCCATGGCCATTGTGATGTTGACTGATCAGTGGGAGCATCTCTTCATCCACCCATTTCTGGATGACATGGATGAAGACAGCGAGGGAGGGGGTGAGCATGGTATATTTTTCAGTAGTCTAATGTCTGGGTGATCAGCTGAGTCAAGATCTCTTTCCTTTTCCAAGGAATTGGTCTGCTCAAGAGCCAGTTTTGCACATGGCATTAAATTCAAAGATGCACTAAAGCACTACAGGTGTTGGAGTGCCTAGGCTGTGAATGACTCTGAATAGATTAAGTAAGTGATCGATTGTTGAAACTGAAAGAGCAGAGTCACCTAGATGAAGATTTTGATGTTCTTCCATTAGAACACATCCAGAGGCAGCAACACATTTTAGACCAGCTGACAAACTAACTCAGGGAGCAGGAGGGGGAACTAGGTCTGGCATTAATTACCTTTGGAGCCCATGTGAGCAATGTTAGAGAGCTTCCACCATCTTTTAAATTGCCTTACTATTGGCTATCTGCTTAGCTAGGAGAGTGACCATCGTCAGGTTGTTTTGCACGGGGATCCCAAAGCTGCCATTTATCTGGACAAGACCATGCCTTTCTCTGGTCCTGTCACGCTGAACAATTAATCTAACTTTCTGGCCTCTATAGTGCATCCGAGAGTTACCCCTAAAAGGCCCTCTTGGCACCCAGGAGGAAAGTAGCAGCAGAATACTAAATGTACTTTACTCTTAGAAATACAACGCATGAAACATCTTTTCCTTTGCCACTCCTACAGCAAAGAAACAGGGAAAGAAGATCAGCTTCCTTGTTGAGGTACAAATGGAAAATTATCTTCAGCACAAAACAGGGGAATCATCCTAAGCACCATGCTCTAATATAGGGACCAGTTCCTGTGCTGTTAGCTCAAGAGACAGCCAACAAAAGTTCTTTCCTCCCGCTGAATAAAGAAACTACAGCATGGTGGTCAATAAGCTCCTTACAGTATGTAGGGATACTGACATCACAAAGGCTTTGACATCTCCCCATCTCCACGTTTTATCCACTGTGGAGACTGGCAGAAAAGGAGAAGGCCTGTTGGTTTGGTATCTCAAGGCTCAGCATACAAAAAGGTTCATTTTAAAAAACGTATTTATTTCAAGCTTTGGCTAGACATCCAAATTGAATCTCTGAACCTTTCAGTCATCACTAGCCATTTGTTTCAAATGGTTTAATGCTCATTTTTGCCTTTTTAAGCAAAGGTCTGGGTTTTTTATAAATGTGCAAACTGGCCATAATTTCAGATCATCTGTAAAACAATTCAATAATCTGTTGCGAATGAATGCCCTTTTAGGTATAGAGGTTAATTTACGGTTACCACTAATTCTGAATCTATTATTACAAGTGTGTGGAGGCATAATACTATCATAGTACATGATCATTCTTGTTGCCTTGCTATAAATGTCATACAGGTTTTAGCAACACACTTTTTGAGCTCCCCTTGGCTCTAAGCAAACCATTCTTTTAAGCAATTTTCATATTGAGTATGGAGCGTATTCTAACATTTCCGTCAAACATATGTACAAACTCCACTTTTACCTGATGTATGCAAGCAAAGGATCCAGGCCATTTTGCTTATGTCTATAAAGGTTATATTACAGCAATACATATAGAATGTAATTCTGATTTGTATTGTATGAACATTGCTCCTGACATTACAGCATCTAGTGGAAACCGTCATTATCCAGTTTCTAACGTTTGTGTATCTGTTCCAGGTGTTGTACACATACATTGGGCTCCTCTTTCCCAATGTAGGTGGCTGATGAGTTTCATAAAGTAGTTATGATCTTCTACAGGGGTCATCACCACAACATCTGAGCATCTATCCAGCCCAAAATATTCCTTCATCCCAGTTATATTATAAAACACCAAACTAAGCTAAAAGAATGTCCACATGGCAGGGACTTTGGGAGCAGTCACTACACATGAAACTAGTCATCTGCAACAGGATTAGAGCTTGCAGGATAGAGCCCTTTGCCTTGCCTGTCTTGCAGTACAGGAACTCCAAAGTGATAGGCAAGAGATGTAGAATGTCAAAGGAGTCAAGTTTCAATTCACTCTTTCAAAAAAATCTACACGCCAATATTAATTCCTAGACTTTTACATTCTCAGTACAAATGGACAAACTATCATTGGGCTTTGCAGATTGTGATTTTTTTTCATGTAGCAAAACCTATGCTTTAAAAAAAATTGACTCTTAATATGGAAAATAGCCTTTGCTTTAAAGAATTTGGATTTGTATACTTGTACCTATAAAACCTTTCAAAGCTTTATGATTACATTAAAACTTTATTGAGGAAAAGGCACATAGAAAACAGCTGTTCCTATTTTTAAAGTACACAAAATTATCACATTTAGAGTAACACGAAATCCCAGTTCTTCTTCTTCTTCTTCTTCCCAGGACTAGAGGGATTACCCAAGGGCAAGTCTACCAATTAATTATCTGTAAGAACAAATCAGGTATTAAACACCTGCTCTGAGTCTCTTTTTGCAGGATTTTTTTTTTCAAAAGGCCACCTGTCTAAAGATTGGTTTCCTTATATATATTTTAAAATTCCCTGAGGTGATTTATCCCCTTCTAAATATGTCACATCAGACTCTCTCTCGTGCTTATGTATTAAAATGCACAATTATGTAAAATGCATTGAAACAAATGAGTATCAATATTAAATATAAGCTATAAACAAAATGGACAAATACCTTGTCCACCTCCTAAAAAAAATAGTAAAGTATTAATCATCAAATAGGATCCATCTAACAAAGCTGAAATGTTTCACACTTTGCTGTATTCTTTCATTGCAGATATAAGACAATATGATCCTGTACAGCAGCTAAAAGATCTCTTATTCTTTTCTTCAAGACACGTTCTCAGATGCATAGAGTGCATAAAGCCCTCTTAAAGACAAAGTCCCTTTGTTAAGATACACAGAAAAATGCAGAAGAACTGTGCTAAACCTAATTTAGGGCATAATGCCTGATTCTCCCCCATAAAATCCAGAATAAACCCACTGATATCAAAAGAGTTACTCTGGATTTACACCAGCATAATTGAGATTAGAATCAGCCCCACTTTATCTAATCATTCCTATTGAACAGTTTCAGTTTCCTCTCTAAAAATGGCAAAGCTTTAGAAATATGGAAAAATTCTGCAATTAGAGCGAGGTGTTCAACCTTTTGGTAACATAAGAGGGTAGGGGGGAAGCTATAGTTCACCATGGATACTATTGATTGAAACCATTTAAATATCATCTGAAATGTCATTGACATTTACTGCTATGTTTTTTTTCTTTTTTTAAATTACACATGTTGACAAGTAAATAACAAGAGACTGCTGATCTTGACAGCTGTCATCAAGACAAGCCAATAAATTATTCATATCAGCTTGTTTCATTGTCTTTCCCCTTATGAATGGCACCAGAGGTTGAAATTGAGAGACGTTCAGAAATAATTAATTATGTTATCAAGACTTTTACATAGGGTTAAGATAGGGTTTCTTCGCGTCTTGTCGTGAAAAAGTTCAGGGATGCATACATGCCCTCGTTCTGATCCCATGCTTTTGCCCAGTTTTTCAGCTCTCTCTAATCCCATTTCCAACAGCAGGTCTCCATCACAGCATCTTTATTTTGCATCCAGCCTAGAGTAGGCTGCAAAGAACATATGGCCCCTTTCAAGGCTGCACTCTATTAATCAACTGTCAGAGCCCTCTAAAAAAGTTTGCTACCCACACCATTGCTTACCTATCTGTGGGGGGTGGAAAGGACATCATTCCTCATGTCGCTTGTGAAAGCCTTCTCAGGAGTGATGGAGCAGAATCACAGATTGGCCACAACTAGGACATGATTCCAGCCAAGGTCCTACATCCGAGAACTGTGAGTGCTTGAAATTATGTGTGATTCTCAGCACACCACTCTTGAGATGGTGAGGCAGTGGGAGGAGGCAGCTATGCAGACTGTGCCAGCTGGAGATTCCTCTGGACTATGGAAAAAACTCAGCTGGGCATATTAACTGGCTTTACCAACCTTTGTACTGATGGACCAGTGCAAAGGGCACATGAACATGGGGAGAAGCTAACAGGGGATGATTTTTCACAACAATTCTAGATTCTTAATATATTTTTAAATGAAAACTTACATTCCTCCAAGACTAACTGTGCACCAGAGAATGCTGGAATGGTATAGCATGGCCTGTCTGCTCAATCTACATTCTGGCAAAACTAAAAATATATTTCTACATTCACTGTCACACCCATTGCTGAAAATACATTGATCATGCAACCACTGGCTTCTTTCTTTTCTTTTAGCTACTTATTAAGTCATTCCTCTCTGAAAGTTACAAAACTATGAAGATGAATATAACACAGCATGCTGTACTCTTCCAAATAAATCAGAAAATATTGTCAAATGTTGCACTATTCATAGGAAAATATATGCAACCTATGACAAATATTGAAATAATACTTTCTAAAATATTTTAGCATTGGAAGTCTTGACACCATGAGAAATATAGGTAATTTTTCTTCTTTGAGATCAATAAAAGGTCCGTTTTCAAAATGACTTTATATTGATTGAAGGGTCAAAAATGGCCTAGGTATTGATTGTCTGCACATAATCCACTTTTCACTCAGTAAGTTAACATGGTCTTCACAGTAAAGTTAAAAGAGATCCTGTATATCATTGAAGCAAAATATTTCCATTGCATTTGAAAAATTTCTTTCATCACTCACTGATGTCTTATTCCGAACATCCTTTTCTTTGCCTAGGAAGTAGACTTGCATAGAGTGAACAGCCAGGACAAGCTCGGCCTTACTGTGTGTTATCGAACTGATGACGAGGATGACATTGGTATTTATGTTAGCGAGGTAAGATTGAGCAGCTTTACATATGGTACAATTTGTCTTTGTAAAACAAAGGCTAAGAAAAATATTATCCCTGCTCCTATTCTGTCATGTCTGGTGATGTTCCAAAAACATTTGGGAGTGGAATAATTGGAAGATAATTTCTTATTTTCCTTTCCATAAAGTAATGGGTAAAATTCTGTGTCCATTGAAGTCAATGGCAAAATTCCCATTAACTTTAGGGGGGGCCAAGGTTTCACCCAATATTTCAGTTTAGTGCATGTTCAAAGACAAGATTGTACCTTAAAATAGAAAACAATTTCCCTGAAGCGTTTCTCATCTATGTTTCTTCTTTTGTGCTCTCTCCTCTAACAACAACAAATATTTATATTTCCACGAGTTAAGGCCCACACATTTGTTCTAGATCCACCACCCACAGAACTTCCACTAATCTTGCTAAGCTCTAAAACCAGGTATGCCATCATTAGACAATTTGGCACCAATTCCCTTTCACCCAACACCCCGTTGTGTTGATGAGGCTCCCACTGATCTCTCCCCTCGGTCCCCACCCAGCTCAACTACCCCCCACCCATTCATGCAGTCAGAGGGCTACAGGAGCTTGTGGCCTCCATATGAGCTGCACCAACCCAAACCTTTTTTATATGCTGTACTCCAGGTTAATAACCTGGAGTGCTGTATGTGTGTGGACAGATTATATAATTCTACTATAAAAGGTGTCACCTCAGGCTCCAATGACTGGCCTGTTGTTCTCTCCAATGGGACAACACTTTTCAGAGAAGCACTAACCATTGCAAAATCCCACACACAGCCATATGGGAAGGCTGAAAAATTGGAAGGAGTCATCAATATATACATAAAAAGCCTGGTTCTGGTGTCACTAATGTTGTAACTCCCAGAAAAATCTGTTCTCGGCTTCCCAAGTGAAGTTCATGTTTTTGTTTTTTTTTTGTCGAAAAATTAGTTTTTTTTCTCAAAAGGGACATTTCCATGGAAACAGTTTGATTTTGATTAAATTTTTCATGTTTTAATTGAAAACCTGAAATCTTTTGAAGTGTTGAGCAAAATAAAATCGGTTTTGTTTTCTTATAAATTGTTCTCAGTAACAAAACATGTCCAAGCAAAGTCTAGTTGTGCCCCTAATTTGAGAACCCCAGCCTAATCCTGTAACATAATCCGGAGACGATGTCAAAGGGCAAAGCATGCTTTGTACCCTCGTCTTTCTACCATCTTGAGAGTTGGGGCTTGTCTACACTTACATTTTATAGCCCTCTAACTTGCTGGTTCAGGGGGGTGAAAAATCACCCTCGCTCCCCCAAGTACAGCAAGTTTGAGCACTTTAAAGCACTAATGAGGACAGGTTCGGAGCGCTTGGAGCCATGCTTCCAGCACTAGGAGCTATTCCCCTCGTGGAGGTGGATTACCAGGAATGCTGGGAGAGCTCTCTCCCAGCACTCGCACGTGACCACACTCACCACTTCAAAGCGCTGCCATGGGAGCCCTCCCGCAGCAGCGCTTTGAAGTTTCTAGTTTAGACGTAGCCTTACTCCGGAACTATTGCATAAGAACAGCCACACTGGGTCAGACCAATGGTCCATGTAGCCCAGTATCCTGTCCTCCAACAGAGGGCAATGGCAGGTGCTTCAGAGGGAATGAACAGAACAGGGTAGTTATATCCCCTGTCATCCACTCCCAGCTTCTGGCAGTCAAAAAGCTAGGGGCACCCAGAATGTGGGGTTGCATCCCTGACCATCTTGGACCTAGCCTCCATGAATTTATATAGTTCTTTTTTGAACCCCATTAGAGTTTTGGCCTTCACAACATCCCCTGGCAATGAGTTCCACAGGTTGACTGTGCATTGTGTGAAGTACTTCCTTTTGTTTGTTTTAAACCTGCTGCCAATTCATTTCATTTGGTGACCCCCAACTCTTGTGTTATTTGAAGGAGTAAATATCACTTCATCATCTCTATCATATTCCCCCTTAGTTGCCTCTTTTCCAAGCTGAAAAGTCCCAGTCTTTTTAATGAAAAATATGTTTCTCTGAGTGATTGTGCCAACAAACATGAAATGCCACATCCTCTCTACCGTGAAATAAAAATGTATATTTTTAGTAGTGTCAGATCATTAGCCCCTTAAAAAAAATGTTGACCCTGGACACCACAATCATTTTATTGATACCTAACCCTCATGTTTACTGAAATAGATCCATACAGTGTATTTAACTTCAGATTAAATTTACCAAGAATTCTTAATGCAGCTGAAGTCTATTTTTAATTGCTCTGAAAACCAAGATAAATAGAATAAAATTGCAAGCATTTTTATTAGGTTATAAGTGAATATTTCATGCCTGCTTGACATTCTGTGCTTCCTTTTATGCAGCAAACAGTAATTTATACATAGACTTACCTAACCTTTTATCACTCATGGATCCATTTCAAATTAAATAGTTATTTAGGGAAAAACAAACTTAAATGTAACATATCCCTCCATTACAACGTACCAGTTAGGACCTAATCCTTCCATTATTCCATGTAAAAGAATTGCAGGCATAGATCAGAGAACTGCATTTGAAAATTAAAATGTTAATTATGAAAGCGCAAATGAGCAAACTTTTCTAATATGTAATACAAGCCTGTCTTCTCTGGAGGCTCATGTCAGGAAGTAAACATTTTACATTTAACCCAGTCATTTTAAATTTGTGGTTTCCCCCTTCTCATGAAAGCAAGGGAGAACTCGAATAATTATTTATGAAGTAAAAACCATGGACCCAGCCCTGGATACTGACATCTCAATTTAACCCATGTTACTTGCATTGCAAATATCATGTTTAAAATGGGAGGTGAAAGATTGAGCTTTTAACCTCCATAGCATATACAAGCAGTGCTTAATTTGTGCCAGGGCTGAACCCCGGCACCTCTAGGCTTGGCAGTTCATAGTCCCAGTGCCTCTGGGTTTGCTGCATTGGTTATGAATGTAAAAAAATTACTTGAGCCCCAGCACCTCTTTCTTTACAAATTAAGCGCTGTTTACAAGTGTTTTGTTTTGCAGATTGATCCCAACAGCATTGCTGCAAAAGATGGTCGCCTGCGGGAGGGAGATCGCATTATTCAAGTATGTGTGCAAATAATTCAGAGATTACTTACATTCTGCAATGTACAGTAGTCATTTGAACTTACACATCAAATTGCTTCACACACTTTATTTTAGGATTGCTGCAGTGAAACATTCCATTATAGCCTTAATAATTCTGCCCTCCCTTGTAATTTTCCTCAAAGATTTTTCTTTGAGCTACTATTTTTCAGGTTTAGGGCTTGTCTAGATGATGTGTCAATATGGAGTTTAACTGGGCATGTAGACCCTTGGTCCTGTGCACTGAAAGTTCCCTTTAGTGCATGATAGCAGGGTCCACACAGCCAATTAGGGTGTGGCAGGTTAGCGTGCGATTGATTTACAACCCATCTTGCTGCACACTCTCTCCCCATCTCGACGCCCTCAGTGTAAATCCTTAAGGGCCAAGTTTTGGTAGCCTTGGTCAAGTTGCAGACATAGTGTACTAGCCCAACGTGTTTTATATTGAAAGGCTGAGTAAAACTGGAGGAGCTATTTTGGAGTTGTGTGGCAATGAAAAGTTAGCCAGTATTCTCCACCTAGTTAACTGCCTCTTTTCCAATATTAATGGCTTGTTTCCATTCTCTTTAGCCTACCCTCGGACCTGGTCTACACTAGAATATTTTACCAGCAAAACCCATTTTTTCCCCCGGCACAGCCTGCGATGCATCTATGCTTAATTTTGTCTCCTACCAAGGAAACTGTCCACTTTTTCCAATAGTTATTCTCTTCTTTGGAGCAGCATAAGAACCATTCCAGCATAGTTCTACTGACACTGTGGCAATGTGGACACACAGATACCTGTACCAGTGTAAGCAGTCCTCCCACAACACAGCATCTATTTCAGGAGTGATTTATCTGATAGTACTTTAGAACTTCATTGCTCAGGATCATATTGACTAGAAGTCCACCTCCTTTTTAAGTGCTGGCATGGTCTTCACTGGGAAATTCTATCCCCTTGGCCGTATCCACAGTTATGAAACTATTCTAGTTCCCTGTTGTTGTGATTCTACTCATCTCTCTCCCCTCCTCTCTGGCTCCAGCTCTATGACAAGATTTCTGCCATATAGCTACACACACACACACACACACAAAATATGAAAAACATGGGATAGATACCAGTCTCAGCTGTTCTTCATCAAAATATCTGCCACAACACTGACATACATGCTCTACTATTGTAGATTTGTACAGAGACAATATGCAGCATGTCTCATATGAGAATCCATCTAGCCATATAGTTCAGGGGAGCCCACCAAAATGGAATTTGAGCAACCAAATGGCAACATTATTTCACTTTTTTTCCCTCATATTTGGTTTTTTACTATATATATTTTATAGATTAATGGCATAGAGGTACAGAACAGAGAAGAAGCTGTGGCACTTCTAACCAGTGAAGAAAACAAGAATGTCTCCTTACTTGTAGCAAGACCAGAAATCCAGGTACAGAGAGACTACTATATACTTACTGTAAATTTAAAACAGAGAATCTGTGTTCTAGAAAAAAGTAACTGGATTTTGAGGTGATTTCGTTTTCTATTTTTAAAAAATATACAGTTAGATTGGAGACACATACAACATATGAAACAAGTTCATGAGAGTTCACTATGACATTTGTCCCACTTTATATTAAGGTTCAATGTATAAAGGATTAATAAATAATTAACCATGTAACCATGTTACAGATATGAGGAGAACCTGTTACAGATGGTTATAGGTACATCAGTAGAAGGTGTTGTGGATAGTTACATGGCATGGTTGCAAATAACATGCTGATCTCTATAATACTCTATAGCAATTGATTAACCAGCAATTATTAATCATTTATTAGCCCTTTGTGTCCTATCTATAAATGGAGCCTTTATGTAAAGTGTGATTGAAATTTTGGTCAGGTCTAACCTAGATGGCTTTCTCCTCTCCGCTGCAAGACCTAGGTTTGAAACGGAATCCTACCCTGCTTCCTCCAGGGCTGGGATTTGAGTGCCCCACACATTCAGCAGCATTTACTATAGTTATTAGTAGTACTATAGTTGTCCTGTGAATGCGTCCCCCTTGCTCAAAACTGTTGTGATCATGCATGCAGGCAGTGGGGTATGGGTGAGGGTCGGTCTGGAGAATCCACAGCTACCTGGACACTCCTGCTCTTTCTTGGAGATATGGGGGAGGAGGGATAGGGTAGCCACTTTCACTTCCCTAGAAAACTGAACATTTCAGTACTTCCAGGAATCTACCGAGCCTGACCACCCAGCCTGAACAATAGGTTCAAGATTTGAGTATAGAAAAAATATATATATGGTGGTTGTTTTGGTGCACGTAACTAGTATATGGTGTGTGTGTGTGTACACACACACACACACACACACACACACACACACACACCATATACTAGTTACGTGCACCAAAACTACCACCCACCTCAAAAGTAAATAAGTATATTTCTAGGAACAGCAGGGAATTTGGGGGTGGGGGGATAGTGAGGGGGATGGACTTTTGAGGAAAGACAAGATTTTTTTTTTAGAATTGATTTGTATTCTAAACTGAGCAAACAGCACAAATCTATTATTACAGGCCAGATCTTGCTACTGGAAATGCAAGCAGCCACATGCAAAGAAGGGATTGAATCCTAAAAGTTCTCCTTGTGGCAGGTCATTGTTTGCCCTTAGAGTAGCACATAAAGAAGAGATGCATATTCATTTCCATGTAGGCACTGTAGTTGTAGCCATGTCAGTCCCATGACATTAGAGACAAGGTGGGTGAGGTAATATCTTTTATTGGACCAACTTCTGTTGGTGAAGGGAGACAAGGTTTCGAGCCAGAGCTCTGCTTCAGGTCTGGGAAAAGTACTCCCAGGATCCCAGCGAAATGTGAGGTTTAGCATAAATAGTAAGGAACCATTCCAGGTAGAGTGGCCCATTAACATCTCTGCCCTCAGAAGACAAAAGTGGGGTTAATGGATTACAGATTGTTGTAATTAGTCATCAATCCAGTGTCTCTGTTCAGTCCATGCTTTTTAGTGTCTCACAGAGTAATCAATTTAAGCTCCCAGGCTTGTCTTTTAAAAGTGTGCTCGTTTCCTTTGAGGATGAGGACTGATAAGCCAGACATAGAGTGATATACAGCAAAGTTGCAGAAGGCAGCTTCCCTGATCTCCTGATAATTTTCCACAAAGAGGGAGCATATATTTATGACAGTTTTCATCCTTATGACAATGCTTGGTGTGGGTTTATTTATTTATTTATTTCCTTTCATGTAGCTGGATGAAGGATGGATGGATGATGACAGAAATGATTTTCTGGATGACTTACACATGGACATGCTAGAGGAACAGCACCACCAGGCAATGCAGTTTACTGCCAGCATGCTTCAGCAGGTAATGCCATTCCATTGTGCAGCGTTGTCAAAACGTCACACCACACTCAATATTCTGATACTGAATTCAACTGAATGAACCAACCAGTATCTTTTATGACGACCTAAGCAGAAAGGGGGTCTGCAAAATCTAGATGTTCCAGGATGATATCTGCAAACTGTATAGCAGACTTCATCTCAATAAGCATACATTTTCAAATCTGCTACTTTTTTTTTTCCATTTAAAACACAAGCACAGTTCAAGGGTTTATTCTTCATAGGAATCCACCATTCTGGCAGTGGTCATTGAGGTGAATAGAATTAGATACATGATAGCTAGCAAGATGGACGGGAAGCTAATTAATAAACATAAATCAGTTCTGGAAAGAACATTCCATGTGTTTGAAAAATTGAATCAGCTTTAATTGCAAGTCAGGTTTAACACATTTGATAGTGACAAAGACAAAGAGTGTCAAGGACAATGATTATCACAGTGGTATTTAGAGTCCCCAGCCAATGTTGAAGCCCTAATGTGCTATTCATTGTACATACTCATAATAAGAAATTATCTCTGCCTTGATGAGCTTACAATCTTAGTGGACAGGAGAGGCAAAAGGTGGGAGAAAGGGAGTATTATTTTACACCTGGGGAACTGAGGCAGAGAATCATAGAATCATAGAATCATAGAATATCAGGGTTGGAAGGGACCCCAGAAGGTCATCTAGTCCAACCCCCTGCTCAAAGCAGGACCAAGTCCCAGTTAAATCATCCCAGCTAGGGCTTTGTCAAGCCTGACCTTAAAAACCTCTAAGGAAGGAGATTCTACCACCTCCCTAGGTAACGCATTCCAGTGTTTCACCACCCTCTTAGTGAAAAAGTTTTTCCTAATATCCAATCTAAACCTCTCCCATTGCAACTTGAGACCATTACTCCTCGTTCTGTCATCTGCTACCATTGAGAACAGTCTAGAGCCATCCTCTTTGAAACCCCCTTTCAGGTAGTTGAAAGCAGCTATCAAATCCCCCCTCATTCTTCTCTTCTGCAGACTAAACAATCCCAGCTCCCTCAGCCTCTCCTCATAAGTCATGTGCTCTAGACCCCTAATCATTTTCGTTGCCCTTCGTTGTACTCTTTCCAATTTATCCACATCCTTCCTGTAGTGTGGGGCCCAAAACTGGACACAGTACTCCAGATGAGGCCTCACCAGTGTCGAATAGAGGGGAACGATCACGTCCCTCGATCTGCTCGCTATGCCCCTACTTATACAACCCAAAATGCCATTGGCCTTCTTGGCAACAAGGGCACACTGCTGACTCATATCCAGCTTCTCGTCCACTGTCACCCCTAGGTCCTTTTCCGCAGAACTGCTGCCGAGCCATTCGGTCCCTAGTCTGTAGCGGTGCATTGGATTCTTCCATCCTAAGTGCAGGACCCTGCATTTATCCTTATTGAACCTCATTAGATTTCTTTTGGCCCAATCCTCCAATTTGTCTAGGTCCTTCTGTATCCTATCCCTCCCCTCCAGCGTATCTACCACTCCTCCCAGTTTAGTATCATCCGCAAACTTGCTGAGAGTGCAATCCACACCATCCTCCAGATCATTTATGAAGATATTGAACAAAACGGGCCCCAGGACCGACCCCTGGGGCACTCCACTTGACACCGGCTGCCAACTAGACATGGAGCCATTGATCATTACCCGTTGAGCCCGACAATCTAGCCAGCTTTCTACCCACCTTATAGTGCATTCATCCAGCCCATACTTCCTTAACTTGCTGACAAGAATGCTGTGGGAGACCGTGTCAAAAGCTTTGCTAAAGTCAAGAAACAATACATCCACTGCTTTCCCTTCATCCACAGAACCAGTAATCTCATCATAAAAGGCGATTAGATTAGTCAGGCATGACCTTCCCTTGGTGAATCCATGCTGACTGTTCCTGATCACTTTCCTCTCCTCTAAGTGCTTCAGGATTGATTCTTTGAGGACCTGCTCCATGATTTTTCCAGGGACTGAGGTGAGGCTGACCGGCCTGTAGTTCCCAGGATCCTCCTTCTTCCCTTTTTTAAAGATGGGCACTACATTAGCCTTTTTCCAGTCATCCGGGACTTCCCCCGTTCGCCACGAGTTTTCAAAGATAATGGCCAAGGGCTCTGCAATCACAGCCGCCAATTCCTTCAGCACTCTCGGATGCAATTCGTCCGGCCCCATGGACTTGTGCACGTCCAGCTTTTCTAAATAGTCCCTAGAACAAGTGACTTACCCAGGATCACACAAAAAGTATGTGGCAGAGCCAAGAATTGAATCCAGATCTCCTGTGCCCAAGCCCAGAACTTTAACCACAAAACCATCTTACTTCCTTGACATATACATTTATAATGCCTTTGCAATTATGCTAATTCACATATAATTCTACAGTTCTCAGCCAGAATTTTCCATGTTCTAAAATTGGGACCAAATTTTCAAGAGAGTTCTGCTCACATTTCAACCCCAAAAATAAGAGGTCAGATTTTTTTTTTAAAAGAGCTCAGCACGTTGGGTCATAACCGTCACAGTAGGAGCTGCTAAATGTTGAGCGATTTTTAAAATTTGTTCCCAATTTCAGCACCTGAATGGGAGTGGAGATCTTTCGGAAACCTAGCCCCTAGTGTGGATATTGAGCAATTGAAAATCTGCCACTGAGCTCTGTTGAAAATCCGGTCAGTGGTATGTTTTCTAAACTCACTGGGATAATAAGCGAACATGTAATGACTGATAGATTTAAGAAAACTTTGAATGACTTTTATTATTATTTAAACCTGCAAAGAGTTTGTCTTTAGTTTTTACATTTATACTTTTTTATTTTAGAAGAAGCACGAAGAAGATGGAGGCACCACAGATACTGCCACTATCTTATCTAACCAGCACGAGAAGGACAGTGGTGTGGGACGCACAGATGAGAGCACACGAAATGATGAAAGCTCAGAGCAGGAGAATAATGCCGATGATCACACCACTTCCTCTAACACTTTAGGAAGCCAGAAGAAGCTGGTGTACAGTCATGACACTCTAGGAAGTGGTGACATGCAGTTCAGCAACGAGTCATTTATCTCAGCCGACTGCACAGACACAGACTTCCTCAGCATCCCAGTGGATGAATGTGAGAGATTCCGCGAACTACTGGAGCTGAAGTGCCAAGTCAAGTCTGCCAACCCATACAGTCTGTATTATCATAACAGTGCCCTGGATATAAGTAAGAGTGACCACGAAAGCGTTGACAGGGAGCTGGAGATGCTGAACGAGGAACTGCGGAATATTGAGCTAGAGTGTCTGAATATTGTGAGAGCTCATAAAATGCAACAGCTAAAGGATCAATACCGGGAGCCCTGGATGCTCCATAACAGCGGATTCCGTAACTACAACACAAGCATCGATGCGCGCAGGCACGAGCTCTCAGACATTACAGAGCTCCCTGAGAAATCTGACAAGGATAGCTCGAGTGCGTATAATACAGGCGAGAGCTGTCGAAGCACACCGCTCACGCTGCAGATTTCCCCTGACAATTCACTGCATAGAACTGCAGAAGGCAGCAGTTGTCAAGGTAATGAGGGGGCAGTGGCATACAATGTCTCCCAGAAGAATTTGCTACCTAGCTCAGAAAGTCACGAATCCAGCTCTGCTAAATATCTCTCATCACCTAAAGATGCGGACCTTGGCAAGCAGCTGGAAAGCAAAGAGAGAAAAGCTAGTGATGGAAGCAAAAGCCCAGCTCAAAAACTGGCTGGCTCCTACATCTCTCCATATCATCACTCTCCCTATAAACACGCTCATATCCCTGCCCACGCTCAGCACTATCAGAGCTACATGCAGCTAATACAACAGAAATCAGCTGTGGAATATGCACAGAGCCAAATGAGCCTAGTGAGCATGTGCAAAGACTTTAATTCTTCAAGCCAGAGTGAACCCAGGATGGAATGGAAAGTCAAGGTCAGGAGTGATGGAACCCGCTACATCACAAAGAGGCCAGTCAGGGACAGGCTGCTGAGAGAACGTGCCATAAAGATTAAGGAAGAGCGCAGTGGTATGACGACAGATGACGACGCTATAAGCGAGATGAAGATGGGCCGCTACTGGAGCAAGGAGGAACGGAAGCAGCATTTGGTGAAAGCGAAGGAGCAGAGGCGGCGACGTGAGTTTATGATGCAGAGCAGGTTAGATTGTTTAAAGGAACAGCAAGGTGCAGAAGAAAAGAAAGAGATGAACATCATTGAACTGAGCCACAAAAAAATGATGAAGAAGAGGAATAAAAAAATCTTTGATAATTGGATGACAATCCAAGAACTCTTAACCCATGGCACAAAGTCCCCCGATGGCACAAGAGTGTACAATTCCTTCCTGTCAGTGACTACTGTATAATCACCATTGCTGAATTATGTACATAAAACACTACCATTGGGGTAGAAATCCCTGCCTCGTTCAATGTGGCAAGTTTTTTTTGTATATAAGATACAGTCATCAACTTTATAATTAAAGTACTGAATTCTACAACTCTGGGTGCCAACACTCTTTATTGGAAAGTGGAGACAGAAGCTGCCCATCCCCTTTGAAGGCAATATTAACACGACTTTTTGGAATACTGATTGTACTTTTTTACGCATTACCTTTTACATCAAGTGTTTAAATATCATAAAACGTATTAACCGTACTTAAGCAGATAATTTGTTTAAACTGTATTCATATAAAAGGTTACACATGCTTTTCTTTGCCTAAAAACACAAAAGCAACCGCAAATAGGTATTTTTATGAAAGCATATTTTGTGATATTACTTTGCTGTTGTGCACTTCTGCACACACTGCTGTTTATCAATATTTAGCTCAAGGTTAATCGCAAAACTATTGAACTCCTGATAGAGTCATTCTCCTGTAATATTTAACATTTATCAAACCAGCAGGCTTTAGAGTTATGATCAGCATTTAAACATTTTTCTTTTTAAAGGTATCTAAAGGAAATATATAGGTTTCAGCTGAAAGGCCTGAGGCAAAGTACACTATACTGCAGCTTTAAAGGATTTTAAAGCATGTTTGCAAGTGTTGCAACCTGTTGAAAGAATGTGCATGTACAGCTAAGCTGTTTACACAAAACAGTTTGTGTAATTTGAAATGCCCATTGTAGTAACTGTTTGCTTGTAGATTTGAATGTACTGAATTATAAAAGCAGTTTCATGAAATCATTAGTTACAAACATTAACAAGTAAATAAATTATTGTTTTATATTTCATATGTTTTGAATTTTTTCTTTAACCCAAGACTCATTCAAGTTATATTGTTTAGATTAAGCCTTTGCTAGAGTACAGTAGAAGTGTCTTTTGGTAGAGGACCAATTGGACAACTAGTGGATTCTATATCATCATGACAAAAATGCACTGGAGATGTTTTACCTTCTTTGTACAAATCAACCAGCATGGTTTTGTACAAATTGCCAGCATGGATTTGTCAAGAACGAATTATACCAAACCAACCTCATTTCCTTCTTTGACAGGTTACTGGCTAGTGGATAGGGGAAAACAGGAGATGTGATATATCTTGATTTTAGTAAGGCCCTTGACACAGTCCCACATGACAGTCTCATAAGCAAACTAGGGAAATGTGGCCTAGATGAAATTACTATAAGGTAGGTGCAAAACTGGTTGAAAGACCACACTCAAAGAGTAATTATCAATGGTTTGCTGTCAAACTATGAGGGCATATTTAGTGGGGCAGCACAGGGGTCAGTCCTGGGTTTGGTACTGTTCAGTATTTTGGCAGGGGGGGAGATAGCTCAGTTGTTTGAGCATTGGCCTGCTAAACCCAGGGTTGTGAGTTAAATCCTTGAGGGGGCCATTTAGGGATCTGGAGGTGAAATTGGGGATTGGTCCTGCTTTGGGCAGGGGGTTGGACTAGATGACCTCCTGAGGTCCCTTCCAACCCTGATATTCTATGATGACTTGGATAATGGAGTGGACAGTAGGCTTATAAAATGTGCAGATAATTCCAAACTAGGAAGGATTGCAAGCACTTTGGAGGACAGGATTGGAATTCAGAATGACCTAGACAAATAGGAGAACTGGTCTGAAATCAGCAAGATGAAATTCAGTAAAGACAAGTATAAATTATTGCATTTAGGAAGGAAAAATCAAATGCATAACTACAAGATGGGGAAAAACTTGCAAGGCAGTAGTACTGCTGAAGAGGATCTGGAGGTTATAGTGGATCACAAATTGAATGAGTACCAAGAGTACGATGCAGTTGGGAAAAAAGCAAATATCATTCTGAGGTGTATTAACAGGAGCGTTGTTAAATGAACATGGGAGGTAATTGTCCAGCTCTATTCACCACTGATAAGGCCTCAGCTGGAGTACCGTGTCCAATTCTGGGCACCACACTTTAGGAAAGAGGTGTATAAATTGGAAAAAGTCCAGAGGAGAGCAACAAAAATGATAAAAGGTTTAGAAAAACCTGACCTACAAGGAAAGGCTAAAAAAAAAAATAGACATATTTAGTCCTGGGAAAAGAAGACCCAGGAGGGACCAGACAACAGTCTTCAAATACATTAAGGGCTGTTATAAAGAGGACAGGTTTCAGAGTAGCAGCGAAAGTGAGCTGTAGCTCACGAAAGCTTATGCTCTAATAAATTTGTTAGTCTCTAAGGTGCCACAAGTACTCCTTTTCTTTTTATAAAGAGGACAGTAATTGTTCTTCATGTCCACTAAAGGTCGGACGAGTAGTAATGGGCTTAATCTGCAACAAGGGAGATTTAGGTTAGATATTAGGAAAAGCTTTCTAACTATAAGGGTAGTTAACCACTGGAATAGTCTTTCAAGTGAGGTTGTAGAATCCCCATCATTGGAGGATTTTAAGAACAGGTTAGACAAATACCTGTCAGGGATGGTCTTGGTTTACGTGATCCTGCCTCAGCACAGGGGGTTGGACTTAGTGACCTCTTGAGGTCCCTTCTACCCCTCCTTTTCTATGATTCTACATTAACCCAACTATTACAACATCAACCATGTCATAATATTACCTCTTATAAGTAGAGCTCTAGGTGGAAGAGGAAAGCTATAAGCGATGCACGAAAAGATACTTAAACCTGATTTTTTCTGCTATAAACACTTTCTCAATACCAATATGTGTGTCATCAAAGTGCAATTCTTGAATGGGACCTGAAATGCTATTATGGGGGAAAAAATGAAATTGAGACACTTCCCATAAAAAAATGACCCTTTAGAACATTATCACGTGGTTCCTTTTGTCCTCAGTTACACACGTGCCAAATATTATAATATGTAATATTGACGGAACAGCAGGAAACATTATTATTTTGTGTTTGGAAGAAAAGATTTAAATATAGAAATAATAAATTATGCCAAAGCATGAAAAATAGAAATTACTCACTCTAAGATTCTTAAATCAAATTGTTGGCTACAGATTTCCTCTGTCACCAATGCCTTTCCTGGATCTCTTTACTAGTAAACACAAGTCATGGTTTCTAACATTTTAAAATCACATTTACCTATTAGTACTATAATTTATATACTGATTACAATCCACAAAGAGAGCAAAAATCAAATTTTCATATTAGAATCTTTTGTTATCCAGCAGATCTTTGCCAAAATTATCCAAACTATAGATTCTGCAGCTCTTTAGATTTTGATTTCTCAGATAGTTTTCTTATGAAAATGTTTATTACCACCACTCTTTTTTCAGGCCTTATCAAAGTAGTTACTGTAATGGTGAAAGGAGTGATTTCAATCTTTTGTATTGCTTGGAATAGGAATATTGGGGATTACCATACTATTATACCAATTTTGACCTCATTTACACAGGAGAAAAATGAGATCAGAATTCAATCCATTATGCATACAGGAAATAATGTTTTCAGCTAAGATCTTCCCAGGAATCACATGAAATTGTACAAGACATTTGACTATAACCTGACTCACCACTCTGGTTCCTGAAACACATTGGTTCCTGCAAGAAAATCCCTGTGCCGGGATGGAATATCAGAAGATAATGTTTTCTACCCACATGCAGTTTGTTCCTAAAATCAGCACAAGCTGTTCATACTCCTGGCAGAAGTGATCTCTGCAGTAGAGATGTGCCACTTCAGCTAGTCAGGCTGATTTTGTACGCAAGCTGAGTGAAAAGGTAGAATTTCTTTCTGGATAAAATTTGTAAAATTCTAACATTCTTCATTTTGCTTGTTTCGCTTATGCAAAGTCCACCTGTATGAATTCTGAGTATATCCAAATTCTTGCAAAATTTTGTCCAAATCCCCTCCAAAAAAAATGCTTTTTAAAAAGTATTAAGATTGGAAGTGTGTATTATTATATACCCTCAATACATAGCAGTAGCTACCAGCTAACACTCTCCCTTCCCTCATCAAAAAAACCCATCACATGTACTTGAGACATATCCTACACCTTAAAAAAAAAAAAAAAAAAACTTCAAATATTCAAGATGTTGAGAAATGGATAAACTTCCTTCACACACTGATTTACACTGGTCGTCCAACCTTAAATTTTGTTCCTTGTTTTCCTTCTGCAGGTGGATATATACTGTTGATTTTTAGTTTTAGTTTGATTAGCTTATTTTTCCAAGGATTGTAGTCCCAAGATATGTCACAGTTCTACACATTGTCTCAGCATGGTGACTTGGAAGAGATGTTTTAAATTTTATTTTATTTTTATGGATGAAGATGGAAGGAGTGATCTGTTCGGTAAGGAAAAAGACCCTCTGTGGAACTGAGCATGGGGGGAGTCGGGAGTATGCTTATTGGTTATCCCAGAAATCTACACAAAAGCGGCTGTATTAATTTTTCTACATCTGCCCTAGTCCCTTCTCCCTTGACACTGAGCAACAGCATGCACTTGAGTATAACGCAGGGTTCAAGGCAAGGCTGGGGCCCAGAAGAAGCATGGAGGCACAGGACATCAGTATGGAAGGGGCTCAAACCCTTTACATGGAGAAGCAACACTGCTGTTCTAACTAAACAAATTGGGAGACTCCACCAAGAGGAAATTCAAGGAGATTTCCTCTCCCCAGTTGCCCTCAAATGGCTTTTTTTTAGTAAGAGGGGCTGATTATTCCTGCTGCACACGCCAACCCCTACAGTTTGCCATGGTGGCATTGTACCATTGTTGGGCCAGACCAATGAAAGCTAACGTTTTGGACCAAATTCTCTTCCTATGTATACCCCATGCAGCCCCAGACACTTTAAAGGGAACTGACATAAGTTTGACAGCGTGATTATTTTTATTTTAAACATGTCGGACCAAATTCTGCATGAACTCATGCTCCCCCCATGCCCATTTAAGCAGGGAACAGCTCCTGACCACAATATAAAGGATGATCTATAATAATGCAAGATATTTATTTGAAAACAGGATTTGAATCAGCATGGAATCACCCAGATCAGATGCACACTGAAATGGAAAAGCCCTCAACCAAACCTAACAGCGTTTTTTTTTTTAAATTAAAACAAGAGATCTTGCACATTAAAGATCACAAATAAGATGAGGTAGGACTACATATTGCCTAGGGACTACTGGTTGGAGAACTAATTAGGATTATAAACTGAAAGTATGTAAATTAACCAAAATATTATTATCTGCTAGTGGCCTTTGGAAATAGGTTACAGGATACTTGTTAGCAAAATTGCTCAAATACCTGGAAGCCATATAAAGCAAGCCATAAGCAATTTAAACTCTTCTTTATTTTGTTTTCAGCACAGTCCTTGTATTAAGGATTTATTTGGAAAATAAACTAGTTAGAAAGAAGTCAGGAAACAAAGATAAAACACCAGAATTATCACAGCAGATGCTGTAACTCAATGCAGAGGTCCCTGCATTTGATTAAATTCCTCACTGCAACCAAACAAAGGAAAGATTCTGCTTGGAGTTTCATCATGGTTGGATTTTAATTCCCCTAGCAGACATTTTTTCTTAGGCTTCCAATCAGAGTTAATCCTAATGAGCGGTGATGTTTCTAGTTGAAGACAAATTCCCAGGAATAGAGTGTTTAGCTTTCATTAGCTAACAATTACGAAGGTGTATGCATCTTTTAAAAGGAAACGTACGGAACTAATGGCACTTTAAAGAAATGTGTCTATCAGGATGCGGAGTGGCAATGGAGTCAGCTGCTTCCATAAGGAAGCTTGTCTCTGCCTCGTGATCCTTGTTTCAACCATTTTCTATGAGACGGGCAGCTCCGTGTACTGATGAAGCTAAACAGTCAATGCATCAATGCGTAACTTCTGTGGGTCAGAGTGTAGAGGACAGCTGGTGATTGTGATGTTGAGCTAGGAGTCCCTGCTGCATGGGCCTACCCCAAAGCCCACTGATGTCAATGGAAAGACCCATTGACTTCAGTGGGTTTAGAAGCAGGCCCCATGAGACAAGGACAGATATTGTTATGGGAAGCTGTTTGATGTAGCATCAGTAGAGTGTGGTCGTCTCGCAGCTGTAGAGGCGTGAGGCAAGTACAACACTGCAGGAGCTTTTTATCTTGGTTCTGAGGCAAACCCCACGCTCCTTCCAAGCTGGCCTTTGCCAGGGGCTGAATGATCTCATCCAATATGTCATTGCTGGAATGCTAGGTAGCAGAATTTGCTGACCAAGTTCAGGGGTGTATTGTCAATTGTGACAATGGGATCATGATGGTCTGGTGTTGCCTAGTATCTGACCTCGATCTTTTTCAGCCTGATTGTGAAACCAAACATTCTAAGGCACAGACAAAGCGGTGCATAGTAAGCTGAATATCCTCAAGAGTGTGTGCAATGAGGGCACAGTCGTTAGCAAACAAGAGCTCTCTTAATAGCTCTTTCATTACCTGGGGGCAGGCCCTGAATCACTGTAGATTGACTAGACCCCAACCCAATCTAAACTGGATGTGTACACCTCTGTCCAGGTTCTAGAATGCAAACAAGAGCATGGCTGAAAAGACAATGGCAAAAAGGACAAGCCACTACTTATCCTTGTTTGGCACCATTGGTGACAGGGAAGACTTCTGATGAGTCACCATATTCCATGACCCTGGCCATCACACCATCGTGAAATGAACAAATGACAGCAATCATCTTCTCTGGGCAGTCAAATTTATAAAAGAGTTTCCATAGCCCCTTCACCATGTCAAAGGCCTTGATCAGATCAACCACATACAGGTCCTTGTTCTACTCATGAGCCTTCTCTTGTATTTGTTGAGCTACAAAAATCATGTCCCCATGGTGCGATGGTCAGCCCAAAAGCCACACTGTGACTCTGGATACACCAAATCCACATGGAGAGAGACGAGCCTGTTGAGGACAATCCATGCAAGAATCTTCCCCTCTATAGACAGCAGTAAGATTCTGCAATGGTTGTCAGAGCTAGATAAGCTTCCTTCCTTTTGCATAGATTGCTGAGGAAAGCATCCTTATACTCCTGGGGTATGGTACCCTATTCCCATATAGTCTTGAAAAGCTGGTGAGTTTCTTGATCAGGGGGCATCTCTACATTTGTACATTACAGGTGGAATGCCACCATGGCCTGGAGACTTGCCCGTGGACAGCTGTTTGATGGCCTTAGTAATCTTGTCTAAAGAAGGATTCACAGCCAGCTGCGCCAGCACAGGATGCTGCAGGCGTGAGTCACGGGCTTCATCAGACATAGTGGACTGACAGTTCAGGAGGCTGTCCAAGTGCTCTGCCCAGCAAGAGAGAACATCACAGCCAGTTCCCACCTGCTGTGAGCACAGGGGCTGTACCACTGGATTTTGGGCCACACAACACAGAGGCCTTCATGTCATGCTTGTCAACTGCACCCTGCAATTCTGCAGGCTTCTGCTCTAACCAAGGATTCTTCAGAAGCCTTAATCAGGTGCAATGTACAATCTGTAACAGTGCGTCTCAACCAGGGGTAAACATAGGGTTGCCAATTTTGGTTGAATGTATTCCTGGAGATTTCATCAGATGACATAATCTTTAATTAAAGATTAATCTTTAATTCCTGGAGATTCCAGGCCAATCCTGGAGGGTTGGCAACCCTGGGTACACATACCACTTGGAGTATGCAGGGGTTTCCAAGGACTACATCAACTCAGGTAGACATTTGCCTAGTTTTACATCCGGCTACATAAAAAGCACTAGCGAAGTAAGTACAAACTAAAATGTCATACAATGACTTGTTTATACATATTCTATATACTATATACTGAAATGTAAATACAATATTTATATTCCAATTGATTTATAATATATAACATGGTAAAAATGGTAAAAATAAGAAAGTAAGCAATTTTTCAGTAATAGTGCGCTGTGACACTTTTATATTTTTATGTCTGATTTTGTAACCAATTAGTTTTTAAGTGAGGAGAAACTTGGGGGGTACACAAGACAAATCAGACTCCTGAAAGGGGTACAGTAGTGTGGAAAGGTTGAGAGCCACTGGTCTATATATATTAGTGCAGGTTTTCATTCAGTGCATCAATGCTGACTATTTTGCAATTCTAACTCAAACATTCTAGTGAAGTCTTACTTGAGTTATATTGTTTAGATTATTAGGTCAGTATATCAAACACAAGAGCATAATCCCAAGAGATGTGTATTGACCAAGTCCCAAACTGAAAGGCAATTCCACCAGTTTTCTGTGAAAACTGATATTTAAATAATCATTTATTAGACTGAGGTATGACCAATGCAAATTAAAAATGAAAATAAACAAAATGTTGGTAATGTCTTGCTTGGAATTTATATTTACAAAGTAGCTAGGTCACATGCTCAGATGGCATAAATTCGCATTGCTCCCTTTGAGTCAATAGCCTGATGATAATCTGGGCCAATATCTCTAAATAAATCTGATTCTACCGCATAGGTCCAATTTAATCTGAAGTATAACTAAGTTTCTGCAATGACTTCTCCAGACACCTGTATTTACAAAGGAAAGATCAAACTCAAGTCAGCCCAAACAGCTGGGATCCGTATCTCCCCTGCAGCAGAGGATGCTGGCCTCAGGCCAAAGATTTCCACACCCCTGTCCCAGCCTCATTTGTTATCTGAATAGATAAAGTGAGTCAATTGAATCTGAAAGGGCCCACACAGGATTACCTCCAAAATCCTTTGATTATAATGGACACAATGGTGATTAGGGATCACTTAGATTTGCAGGAAATAATTTCACAAGCTCCCACCCACAAGTGCTAAAGTGGGTGCATTTTAATTTTGAGGTTTAGTTTTTAGGTACCAAAAGAAGGACTTAGTCTACAGTAGACACTGGACTGTCAGCATGCAAAATTTCATTTTCAAATCTAAACCCACTTTTTGGTGCCTAGAGAATCCAAACCAAGAAATGTCTCATTCCTGTGCCATAGAAAGGCTAAATGGCTTGCTATGAAAAGCTTTTAGGAAGCACAGCAATGAAATGCAACCTGAAGGCTGACACCCAACTGGAAACAGAGGTTCGAAATGGAAACACTGATAAATCCTTAACTGTAGCAGTGAGACAAGGTGAGACAACCTATGTTGTTGGAGTCACGCAGCGGTCAGTTCGGCTCAGAGAAAACATTCTGTCTGTCCTCTTAAGCACATTTGCAGTGGAAGAATTTTAAAATAATTTGACAATTTGGCCTTTTTACTGTAAGCAACTGCAGAACCATCCAACAGGGAGGCCCATTAACAGAGAGTAAGAATTCCTCTATAAAAGTGAACTCTTGGTGACCTTCACTCAAATTAAAAACTCTCATATTCGTATGTGGGCCACCCAGGTGTCACAGCAAAGCCTGGATTGGACAATTTTCTATTGTCCCCTCTACGAGAGCTAGCTTTGATTTTTGATAATCCATCCTAACCTGAGCAGGTCTTTGTTAGTTTGTTAGCATAAACAAGGAAGCCTAACCTGAGCAGGTCTTTGTTAGTTTGTTAGCATAAACAAGGAAGCCACAAAAGACAAATCCAACTAAAATCGTTTAATAAAAGTAAATCAAAAGACAGGGAATCAGAGTTCATCAAATCTCTGCATAGCTCCAGATAAACGTAAGTATCAAACACATACCAGGTCCTTGGATTTGAGATGGAAGCCAACTAAATTCCACAAGAAACAAAAGTCTCGGCTACGGTGAAAGGTTCCAGTATGCATGGATGTCAAATTAACAACAGATAAAGCCATCTCTACTAAACTATTCAAGAGCAAGCTTCTCTGCTATCACATTTAAACTCCCTTTCAAAGAAACTCCATAAGCTTCTCCCCACCTAACTACTCAAAATGGGAACAAGGGCTGTGGTGCTTTCCTGGTAGATTCTACCATTCCCTTTTCAACATTTTCATCCCAAAATCATACATTAGATTGCCCATGTTTCAGAGACACTGATCCTTTTCATATACAACCTCTAATCTCCCTCCTGCGCCAGTGTTTTTCAGTGGATCTACAAGGTTTGCCAATCTTTCTTACTCTCCCCAAATAGTATGAAAATTCTTACTGTACATTTGTATTACAGTAGTGCGCAGAGGCTGAAAGCACTGTAAAACACGAAGATAGTCTCTGCCCCGGAAGCACACCATCCAAGGTCAGGACAAGACCCAGTAGGTTGATAAAAGAGACATTAAAACAAGCCCAGTTTGCTCAGTAGGCAATAGCTCCAACTTGTTACCCACCCACTTTCTCTAGCACTATTTCTCTGGCAAGGATAGAACAAAAAATGGTTCTTTTCTCCAAGTGTTCTGGTCTTGTGCTAGTTTTCATTGAACACATGTTTGAAACATTCCCCTCCCCCCAAAAAAAATAAATACTACTGCAAGAATACATGTGATGCAACAAGATGACACAAAGGTTACAAAAAAGGCTTCATGCTATTAGGACAAAGAAATCATATAACAAATCTGTGTGTATTTGTGGCTCATGCAGGTGAAGAAACACCTACATCTTTGTCCTTTCTTGGCTCACTGTATAGCCTCTAGGTCCTTTGAAGACATGTTAAGGGCAGCTCTACGGGTCTGATCCTGTTTTTTCTTTTATTCAATGGAAACAGAATCGGTCCTCATGACAGGAAGATGCTTTGCTCAGCAACATTAAAAGGCCACACATCAAACTCCTCCACAAATTGCAAACAGAACCAAAACAGAGAAAAATCCTTTCCCCGTGTTTTACATTAACGTAGAATTATCAACTTCAAAATTAAGTCAACAGTCAATACAGCACTTCCAGTTGTCTGCATATGGTTGATGAGCATTCAGAAATATTTCCAAATTAAATGGATGAACATCAATGTGTTGAAATTGTACAAGAAGGACTAGGCACAGCTGGTACTCTGTCTCCCAGCATGGGCATTAGTGCCATCAAGAGAGGCATAGCGGCCCAAGACGCAGCCATTCTATTAACAGATTCATAAATAACTGTGCCTGCCAAAGTGATGTACATATTCCCAGCTGAGCTTTAGACCTCAAGTCATCAACATCTCACATAACAAGTTTATAATATGAACTGTTTCATGCCTCAGAAATTGGACTCTGATTTTCCCTCAGCCCACAGAGCAGAGTTGCAGCCCTGGATCTGGAAGATTTTCCTGTAAGAGGTGAGTTGATTGCCATTGCCCCTCTGTTGTATTAGGAACAGCAGACTTCAGCCTTATCGCCTCACATTGAGGCAACATACGTGGACTGGCTACAAACCCTGACAAATTAGCTTGTTTTGTTCTGCCATTTTGTTCTACCTACTCGGACAATCCCTCAAACATCTCTTAATTTAGCATCTCTCTCTGGTCAATTGATTTTGGCTAGCAGTGATCTTAAAACAGCTGTGTGTTCACTGGCTTTAAATTAGCAGGGACAAGGTTTATATGCCACAGTATTTACAAGGATAGACAACATGAGCAAACTTATACAAGCAGCAGCTTTTTTAGACCAGCAGGTTGGGCCAAATCTTGGAGTACTTGCTCAGACAAAACTCCCACTGACTTCTATGGGTGCTTGCCTGAGAGAGGGAGAGTTAAAACTGAATGAAGAGCCCCAGGATTTGGCCCATAAACAGGGAGCAGCGTTCTTATCCCCAAGACTGACACAGAGAGGACTGAAGGCCTTTATTGTTACACGTAAGTATATCAGAGAGATCCCCCAACCGCTATTTAAACTGGCCCCTGAAATAGGAATCCTTCAGCTGGAGCCTGTGCATTCACCAGCTGGTGACCCCACCTCCAGGATAGATCTAACACAACTGTAATGAGGGCAGTCTACGTGCTCAGGTTAGAAAGTAGATTGACTCCAAACCTGACAATGTCAGAACCAAGGTTTAAGGCTGAACTTTCAACCCATTCGCAGATTCCACTATCCAGAACCTGGTAGCCCAATATGAACGCTAGTAAAAATTAACTCCTCTAGAATGCTCCAGAGTAATGCACCTTTAAAACAAACCAGTTGTTGTATTCCCTAGACCAGAGTGACAACTATTACCCAGGGCTCATAAATACACATAATTTTCCACATTTACTGGTAAAGCAAATGCATTCCAACATATTGCTTTTGCAGGCAGTCATGGCATTTCAGAGGACAGCTCTGAGGAATGAGCACAAGACCTTTGAATTGTCTTTGTATCATCACGCTATGGTGCAACATCATAACGTTGTGGCACATTTCACCACCTCACAACACAACATCACACATTATATTTTGTATATTGACAAGGTAGCTTTGATTTAAGGTCCTGGGGGTAAAGGTAACAGAAAAAAAATACAGCACTGACATGACAAAACCTGCGCACAACAACAACTGGCAGTCTCCAGATGAGGGGAAAGTACTGTGCTTACAAGAAGAGAATCACTTGAAGTAATATTGAGAAAATCAGAGAGATTTTTGAGATGGGAATTAGAGTCAGAAAAACCAGAGAGGCAGAGTATTTTCAATCAAGGCTAGACCAGAAGATGACCATTATTTAGTTATGGAAATAGACAAATGAACAACAATAAGATTACAGGAAGAGGGATGAAGGAAAGTGGAAAGGCGTAAAAGAAGAAATGTAGAAAGGACAAACTATAAGAATTAGACTCTTATAGCAACAGTGCAGATGACCAGAAAACCACTGAAGTTATGAAAAGAGAAATGGGAGATGTGAAACAAATCCAGTCTGAAATTAGACAAATTGGATGATTTTTCTCTGACTGAAGAGAACATTGAAAGACCAACATGGGCAGTATTGCAGAAATTGAGATACAAGGTCACAAGGACATACTGTTTATGCTGAAAGGAAAGTAGAAAAATTGCTTGCATGAGAGAGGGGTAGAGTATTTCACCTGCAAGATTTAGCAGCATGAGTTTACCATTGTCATGATTTTTTCAGTAGTGGTAGGATTTGCCTTATTTATCATGAGTTATATCACTAATTTCTGAGTTCACTAATGGTTCTTTATCAATTCAAAGAGCTTAAAGAAAAAACACTCATTTGCAACATAAACTATACTTGTTTTGAAGCTGCAGAGTCACACCACTCCTTAGGGGAGCAATAAAATTGAACTTTTCTCCCTTTCATCTGCAAGTAGCAGGAGATAATATGGGGCAAAATAGGGTCTAAACTGCTTTGACATGGAATTATACTATTTTAAAACTGGATTATTTGCAGAAAGCAGGGAAGACACTCAAAAGTGAATCTCTGTTAACAGCTGCCTAAATATTTCTGAATGGGGACAGATTAAAAAAAGTCATTCTTTAGTAAATTTATATCTTGGATTTCAATACATGAATGGCAGAAGGAGAGTATGAAATAGCCTGGAGTCCTCAGGGACTGAATCACTGAACCCAAAGGATCTGGGATCAGGCACTGTGAAGCAAATGGTCCTATAATTATGATGGACTGATTGGGACACATTCTTTGTTACAGCCTATCAACTCCATTCAAGTCAATGAGATGTGCCAAATTCCGCTTTCACCTAATGCCAAAGGGGAGACCCATTTGGTGGAAATGAGTGTACAATATGCAATATTTGCACTAGAAGAGGGATGGGATGAGAAAATAGGTTTCCCTTATTCTGTATTTTAATATACCATGGCATAGCACTGACCCTGCCAAAAGTGAGACATCAACTTTTTAACTACCAAGAACCAAGAATTACCAAGACCAAGAACTTTTCAACAGCATGCTTTTTGTTCAGAAACTGTCAATTTGTCAAAACTTATCAGTTTTGATTAAAATTTTATCAAAATTTTTTCTCAGACTCAGGATGGAGTGTCTGGTCAGAACCAGAGAGACACCCCCACCCTAGAATAGCTAATAGCCTGGTGGTTAGGATACTCACCTGGCATTGGGGAGACAAAGATTCCAAGTTCCTGTACTACCTGATTTGGATCAGGGACTGGAACCCAAATCCCTGCTGAGTACCCTAACCACCAGCTATTGGGTATTTTGGGGCAGAGAGTCTCCCAAAAATTTTCATGAAAAAAAAAACAGAAAAAGGTCTTGGTTTGGTTCTGCATCAGTAGTCCTTCATATGTGTAATAAGGGGGACAGTTTATCACATGACAACTCAGTGATGTTTCACTCCATATTCTTTATGAAAATATGCTTATTAGTGGAATTCCTCAGGGATTGGTTTTGGGACCAATCTATTACTAGTGGAGTTCCTCACGGTTTGGTTTTGGGACCAATCTAATTTAATTTTTTTATTATTGACCTTGGCACAAAAAGTGGGAATGTGCTAATAAAGTTTGTGGATGACACGAAGGTGGGAGGTACTGCCAATACAGAGAGGGACTGGAATATCATACAGGAAGATCTGGATTACCTTGTAAACTGGAGTAATAGTAACAGGATGAAATTTTACAGTGAAAAGTGCAAGGGATTTAGGGATTAATAACAAGAATTTTTGTTATAAACTGGGGACGCATCACTTGGAAGTAACAGAGGAGGAGAAGGACGTCGGAGTATTGGTTGAGCACAGGATGACGATAGCTGTGAAAAAAACTAATGCGGTCTTGGGATGCACTAGGCGAGGTATTTCCAGTAGAGATAAGGAGGTGTTAGTACCATTATACAAGGCACTGGTGAGACCTCATCTGTAATATTCTGTGCAGTTCTGGTCTCCCATATTTAAGAAGGAAGAATTCAAACTGGAACAGGTACAGAGAAGGGCTACTAGGATGATCAGAGGTTTCAGAGTAGCAGCCGTGTTAGTCTGTATTCGCAAAAAGAAAAGGAGTACTTGTGGCACCTTAGAGACTAACAAATTTATTAGAGCATAAGCTTTCGTGAGCTACAGCTCAATGCATCCGATGAAGTGAGCTGTAGCTCACGAAAGCTTATGCTCTAATAAATTTGTTAGTCTCTAAGGTGCCACAAGTACTCCTTTTCTTTTTTAGGATGATCAGAGGAATGGAAAACTTACGAAAGGAGACTCAAAGAGCTTGGTTTATTTAGCTTAACCAAGAGAAGGCTGAGAGGAGATATGATTGTTCTTTGTAAATATATCAGAGGGATAAATATCAGGGAGGGAGAGGAATTATTTAAGCTCAGTACAAATGTGGACACAAGAACAAATGGATATAAACTTGCCATCAGGAAGTTTAGACTTGAAATTAGACAAAGGTTTCTAACCATCAGAGCTGTGAAGTTCTGGAATAGCCTTCCAAGGGGAGCAGTGGAGGCAAGAGACATATCTGGCTTCAAGACTAAGCTTGATAAGTTTATGGAGGGGATGGTATGACGGGATAGCCTAATTTTGATAATTAATTGATCTTTGACTATTAGCAGTAAATATGCCCAATGGCCTGTGATGGGACGTTCATAGAATCATAGAATCATAGAATCATAGAATATCAGGGTTGGAAGGGACCCCAGAAGGTCATCTAGTCCAACCCCCTGCTCAAAGCAGGACCAAGTCCCAGTTAAATCATCCCAGCTAGGGCTTTGTCAAGCCTGACCTTAAAAACCTCTAAGGAAGGAGATTCTACCACCTCCCTAGGTAACGCATTCCAGTGTTTCACCACCCTCTTAGTGAAAAAGTTTTTCCTAATATCCAATCTAAACCTCCCCCATTGCAACTTGAGACCATTACTCCTCGTTCTGTCATCTGCTACCATTGAGAACAGTCTAGAGCCATCCTCTTTGAAACCCCCTTTCAGGTAGTTGAAAGCAGCTATCAAATCCCCCCTCATTCTTCTCTTCTGCAGACTAAACAATCCCAGCTCCCTCAGCCTCTCCTCATAAGTCATGTGCTCTAGACCCCTAATCATTTTCGTTGCCCTTCGTTGTACTCTTTCCAATTTATCCACATCCTTCCTGTAGTGTGGGGCCCAAAACTGGACACAGTACTCCAGATGAGGCCTCACCAGTGTCGAATAGAGGGGAACGATCACGTCCCTCGATCTGCTCGCTATGCCCCTACTTATACATCCCAAAATGCCATTGGCCTTCTTGGCAACAAGGGCACACTGCTGACTCATATCCAGCTTCTCGTCCACTGTCACCCCTAAGTCCTTTTCCGCAGAACTGCTGCCGAGCCATTCGGTCCCTAGTCTGTAGCGGTGCATTGGATTCTTCCATCCTAAGTGCAGGACCCTGCATTTATCCTTATTGAACCTCATTAGATTTCTTTTGGCCCAATCCTCCAATTTGTCTAGGTCCTTCTGTATCCTATCCCTCCCCTCCAGCGTATCTACCACTCCTCCCAGTTTAGTATCATCCGCAAATTTGCTGAGAGTGCAATCCACACCATCCTCCAGATCATTTATGAAGATATTGAACAAAACGGGCCCCAGGACCGACCCCTGGGGCACTCCACTTGACACCGGCTGCCAACTAGACATGGAGCCATTGATCACTACCCGTTGAGCCCGACAATCTAGCCAGCTTTCTACCCACCTTATAGTGCATTCATCCAGCCCATACTTCCTTAACTTGCTGACAAGAATGCTGTGGGAGACCGTGTCAAAAGCTTTGCTAAAGTCAAGAAACAATACATCCACTGCTTTCCCTTCATCCACAGAACCAGTGATCTCATCATAAAAGGCGATTAGATTAGTCAGGCATGACCTTCCCTTGGTGAATCCATGCTGACTGTTCCTGATCACTTTCCTCTCCTCTAAGTGCTTCAGGATTGATTCTTTGAGGACCTGCTCCATGATTTTTCCAGGGACTGAGGTGAGGCTGACCGGCCTGTAGTTCCCAGGATCCTCCTTCTTCCCTTTTTTAAAGATGGGCACTACATTAGCCTTTTTCCAGTCATCCGGGACTTCCCCCGTTCGCCACGAGTTTTCAAAGATAATGGCCAAGGGCTCTGCAATCACAGCCGCCAATTCCTTCAGCACTCTCGGATGCAATTCGTCCGGCCCCATGGACTTGTGCACGTCCAGCTTTTCTAAATAGTCCCTAACCACCTCTATCTCTACAGAGGGCTGGCCATCTCTTCCCCATTTTGTGTTGCCCAGCACAGCAGTCTGGGAGCTGACCTTGTTAGTGAAAACAGAGGCAAAAAAAGCATTGAGTACATTAGCTTTTTCCACATCCTCTGTCACTAGCTTGCCTCCCTCGTTCAGTAAGGGGCCCACACTTTCCTTGGCTTTCTTCTTGTTGCCAACATACCTGAAGAAACCCTTCTTGTTACTCTTGACATCTCTTGCTAGCTGCAGCTCCAGGTGCGATTTGGCCCTCCTGATATCTTTCCTACATGCCCGAGCAATATTTTTATACTCTTCCCTGGTCATATGTCCAAGCTTCCACTTCTTGTAAGCTTCTTTTTTATGTTTAAGATCCGCTAGGATTTCACCATTAAGCCAAGCTGGTCGCCTGCCATATTTACTATTCTTTCGACTCATCGGGATGGTTTGTCCCTGTAACCTCAACAGGGATTCCTTGAAATACAGCCAGCTCTCCTGGACTCCCTTCCCTTTCATGTTAGTCCCCCAGGGGATCCTGGCCATCTGTTCCCTGAGGGAGTCAAAGTCTGCTTTCCTGAAGTCCAGGGTCCGTATCCTGCTGCTTACCTTTCTTCCCTGCGTCAGGATCCTGAACTCAACCAACTCATGGTCACTGCCTCCCAGATTCCCATCCACTTTTGCTTCCCCCACTAATTCTACCCGGTTTGTGAGCAGCAGGTCAAGAAAAGCGCTCCCCCTAGTTGGCTCCCCTAGCACTTGCACCAGGAAATTGTCCCCTACGCTTTCCAAAAACTTCCTGGATTGTCTATGCACCGCTGTATTGCTCTCCCAGCAGATATCAGGAAAATTAAAGTCACCCATGAGAATCAGGGCATGCGATCTAGTAGCTTCCGTGAGTTGCCGGAAGAAAGCCTCATCCACCTCATCCCCCTGGTCCGGTGGTCTATAGCAGACTCCCACCATGACATCACTCTTGTTGCACACACTTCTAAACTTAATCCAGAGACACTCAGGTTTTTCCACAGTTTCGTACCGGAGCTCTGAGCAGTCATACTGCTCCCTTACATACAGTGCTACTCCCCCACCTTTTCTGCCCTGCCTGTCCTTCCTGAACAGTTTATAACCATCCATGACTGTACTCCAGTCATGTGAGTTATCCCACCAAGTCTCTGTTATTCCAATCACGTCATAATTCCTTGACATCACCAGGACCTCCAGTTCTCCCTGCTTGTTTCCAAGGCTTTGTGCATTTGTATATAAGCACTTGAGATAACCTGTTGATCGCCCCTCATTCCCAGTATGAGGCAGGAGCCCTCCCCTCACAGACCTTCCTGCCTGTGCTTCCTCCCGGTATCCCGCTTTCCCACTTACCTCAGGGCTTTGGTCTCCTTCCCCCGGTGAACCTAGTTTAAAGCCCTCCTCACTAGGTTAGCCAGCCTGCTGGCAAAGATGTTCTTCCCTCTCTTCGTAAGATGGAGCCCGTCTCTGCCCAGCACTCCTCCTTCATGGAACACCATCCCATGGTCAAAGAATCCAAAGCCTTCTCTCCGACACCACCTGCGTAGCCATTCGTTGACCTCCACGATTCGACGGTCCCTACCCAGGCCTTTTCCTTCCACGGGGAGGATGGACGAGAACACCACTTGCGCCTCCAACTCCTTTATCCTTCTTCCCAGAGCCACATAGTCCGCAGTGATCCGCTCAAGGTCATTCTTGGCAGTATCATTGGTGCCCACGTGGAGAAGCAGGAAGGGGTAGCGATCCGAGGGCTTGATGAGTCTCGGCAGTCTCTCCGTCACATCACGAATCTTAGCCCCTGGCAAGCAGCAGACTTCTCGGTTTTCCCGGTCAGGGCGGCAGATAGATGACTCAGTCCCCCGGAGGAGAGAGTCCCCGACCACCACCACCCGCCTTCTCCTCTTGGGAGTGGTGGTCGTGGAACCTCCAACCTCAGGACATCGCATCTCATGCCTCCCAACCAGCGGAGTCTCCTTCCGCTTTCTCCCCTCAGACATATCATCTGGTCCACTCTCCGCATTGGTACCTGTGGAGAGAACATGAAAGCGGTTAGTTACCTGTGTCTGTGTTACTGGAACCCGGACATTCCGCTTACCTCTTCTGGAGGTCACATGTTGCCAAGCTTCTTCAGTGGCCTCTTGGCTCCTCTGTGCAACCTGCTCTATATCTTTAGAGCTTTGTGCCCCTAGAAGGCTATCCTGAGTTTGGTCCAGAAAATCCTCAGTCTCTCGTATACAACGCAGGGTCGTTACCTGTTGCTCCAGACCTTCAATCTTCTCTTCCAATATGGAGACCAGCTTGCACTTTGTACAGACAAAGTTGCTTCTGTCCTGTGGAAGAAAGACAAACATGGCACATCCAGTGCAGGTCACAATAGCTGAACCCCCCCCTTCCATATCACCTACCTACTACGGAGCTTCCTCAGAGACGTTGGCAAGATGTAAGCCTCACTGGGCTCACTCCAGGCGAACTCCCAGGCAAACTCCTGCTGTGAGCTGCTCTGCTGTCCCCGCTGCTCGACTGGTTCGCGAGGCTCCGGCTATTTTTAAACAGCCAGGCTTCCCTGACGCAAACACACAGACACCCTAATGCCCGCCCCCTGCAGGCTAGCAGCCAATCAGACACTCCCTCAGGCTCCCTCCCAGCAAACACACGCTCGGATACTTCCTCAGCAAGCAAACACACACACTCGGATACTTACCAGTCCCAGGCAAACTCCTGCTGTGAGCTGCTCTGCTGTCCCCGCTGCTCCGCTGCCGCTCCACGTTAGATGGGGTGAGATCTGAGTTACTACAGAGAATTCTTCCCTGGGTGTCTGACTGGTGAGTCTTGCTCACATACTCAGGGTTTAGCTGATCGCCATATTTGGGGTCAGGAAAGAATTTTCCTCCAGGGCAGATTGGCAGAGGCCCTGGGGGTTTTTCACCTTCCTCTGCAGCGTGGGGTACGGGTCACTTAATGGAGAATTCTCTGCCAGGAGCGGCAGGTTTGTAGACATTTTGGTGGTGCCCAGAATGCTCAGAGCCTGCCCCCCAAAACTCCACCCTCTTTTGGGGGTTGGGGGAGGAGGTCTGGGGTGCAGGCTCTGGGTTGGGGCAGGGAATTGGGGTATAGGACGGTTGGGAGGTTCAGCTCTGGGATGGAGTCTGGGGTGCAGGCTCTGGGATGGAGTTTAGGTGCTGGGTGCAGGCTCCGGGCGGGGGCACAGGGTGGGGGTGCAGGATTGGTGCAGGCTCTGGGAGGGAGTTTGGGGATGGGAGGGGCTGTGGAGGGAGGGGAAGCAGGCTCTGGAACGGAGTTTGGTTGTAGGCTATGGGTTGGGGTAAGGGTGTAGGAGAGAGTTTGGGTACAGGCTCTGGGACGGAGTTTGGGTGCACGAGGGGGGGTGTCGAAAGGGGTGAGGGTGCAGGCTTTAAATGGAGTTTGCATGCTGGGTGCAGGCTCCGGGTTGGGGCACGGGATGGGGTGCAGGATGGGTACTAAGAAAGCCTCATACTAAGAAAGCAGGACAAATGGCAAGTTATCTCAAGTGCCTATACACAAATGCAAGAAGCCTGGGAAACAAGCAGGGAGAACTGGAAGTCCTGGAACAGTCAAGGAATTATGGTGTGATTGGAATAACAGAGACTTGGTGGGATAACTCACATGACTGGAGTACTGTCATGGATGGATATAAACTGTTCAGGAAGGACAGGCAGGGAAGAAAAGGTGGGGGAGTTGTACTGTATGTAAGAGAGCAGTCTGACTGCTCAGAGCTCCAGTATGAAACTGCAGAAAAACCTGAGTGCCTCTGGATTAAGTTTAGAAGCGTGAGCAACAAGGGTGATGTCATGGTGGGAGTCTGGACCACCGGATCAGGGGGATGAGGTGGACGAGGCTTTCTTCTGGCAACTAACAGAAGTTACTAGATCGCAGGCCCTGGTTCTCATGGGAGACTTCAATCACCCTGATATCTGCTGGGAGAACAATACAGCGGTGCACAGACAATCCAGGAAGTTTTTGGAAAGCGTAGGGGACAATTTCCTGGTGCAAGTGCTGGAGGAACCAACTAGGGGCAGAGCTCTTCTTGACCTGCTGCTCACAAACCGGGAAGAATTAGTAGGGGAAGCAAAAGTGGATGGGAACTTGGGAGGCAGTGACCATGAGATGGTCAAGTTCAGGATCCTGACACAGGGAAGAAAGGAGAGCAGCAGAATACGGACCCTGGACTTCAGAAAAGCAGACACTGAACCTCAGGGAACTGATGGGCAGGATCCCCTGGCAGAATAACATGAGGGGGAAAGGAGTCCAGGAGAGCTGGGTGTGTTTTAAAGAATCCTTATTGAGGTTACAGGGACAAACCATTCCGATGTGTAGAAAGAATAGTAAATATGGTAGGCGACCAGCTTGGCTTAACAGTGAAATCCTTGCTCATCTTAAACACAAAAAAGAAGCTTACAAGAAGTGGAAGATTGGACAAATGACCAGGGAAGAGTATAAAAATATTGCTCGGGCATGCAGGAGTGAAATCCGGAAGGCCAAATCACACCTGGAGATGCAGCTAGCAAGAGATGTTAAGAGTAACAAGAAGGGTTTCTTCAGGAATGTTAGTAACAAGAAGAAAGTCAAGGAAAGCGTGGGCCCCTTACTGAATGAGGGAGGCAACCTAGTGATAGAGGATGTGGAAAAAGCTAATGTACTCAATGCTTTTTTTGCCTCTGTCTTCACGAACAAGGTCAGCTCCCAGACTACTGCACTGGGCAGCACAGCATGGGGAGGAGATGACCAGCCCTCTGTGAACAAAGAAGTGGTTCGGGAATATTTAGAAAAGCTGAACGAGCACAAGTCCATGGGGCCGGATGTGCTGCATCCTAGAGTGCTAAAGGAGTTGGCGGGTGTGATTGCAGAGCCATTGGCCATTATCTTTGAAAACTCATGGCGATCAGGGGAGGTCCCGGATGACTGGAAAAAGGCTAATGTAGTGCCCATCTTTTAAAAAGGGAAGAAAGAGGATCCTGGGAACTACAGGCCAGTCAGTCTCACCTCAGCCCCTGGAAAAATCATGAAGCAGGTCCTCAAGGAATCAATTCTGAAGCACTTAGAGGAGAGGAAAGTGATCGGAACAGTCAGCATGGATTCATCAAGGGCAAGTCATGCCTGACTAATCTAACTGCCTTCTACGACGAGACAACTGGCTCTGTGGATGAGGGGAAAGCAGTGGACGTGTTGTTCCTTGACTTTAGCAAAACTTTTGACATGGTCTCCCACAGTATTCTTGCCAGTAAATTAAAAAAGTATGGGATGGATGAATGGACTATAAGGTGGATAGAAAGTTGGCTAGATTGTTGGGCTCAATGGGTAGTGATCAATGGCTCCATGCCTAGTTGGCAGCCGGTATCAAGTGGAGTGCCTCAAGGATCGGTCCTTGGGCCAGTTTTGTTCAATATCTTCATTAACGATCTGGAGGATGGCATGGATGACACCCTCAGCAAGTTTGCAGATGACACAAACCTGGGAGAAGAGGTAGATATGCTGGAGGGTTACAGAGATACAGGGATAGGATACAGAGGGACCTAGACAAATTAGAGGATTGGGCCAAAAGAAATCTGATAAGGTTCAACAAGGACAAGTGCAGAATCCTGCATTTAGGACAGAAGAATCCCATGCACCGCTACAGACTAGGGAGCGAATGGCTAGGCAGCAGTTCTGCAGAATAGGACCTAGGGGTGACAGTGGACGAGAAGCTGGATATAAGTCAACATTGTGCCCTTGTTGCCAAGAAGGCCAATGGCATTTTGGGTTGTATAAGTAGGTGCATTGCCAGCAGATCTAGGAACGTGATCGTTCCCCTCTATTCAACATTGGTGAGGCCTCATCTGGAGTACTGTGTCCAGTTTTGGGCCCCACACTACAAGAAGGATGTGGAAAAATTGGAAAACGTCCAGTGGAGGGCAACAAAAATGATTAGGGGACTGGAACACATGACTTATGAAGAGAAGCTAAGGGAACTGGGATTGTTTAGTCTGCAGAAGAGAAGAATGAGGGGGGATTTGATAGCTGCTTTCAACTACCTGAAAGGGGGTTCTAAAGAGGATGGATCTAGACTGCTCTCAGTGGTAGCGGATGACAGAACAAGGAGTAATGGTTTCAAGTTGCAGTGGGGGAGGTTTAGGTTGGATATTAGGAAAAACTTCTTCACTAGGAGAGTGGTGAAACACTGGAATGCATTACCTAGGGAGGTGGTGGAATCTCCTTCCTTAGAAGTTTTTAAGGTCAGGCTTGACAAAGCCCTTGCTCAGATGATTTAGTTGGGGATTGGTCCTGCTTTGAGCAGGGGGTTGGACTAGATGACCTCCTGAGGTCCCTTCCAACCCTGATATTCTATGATTCTATGGGTACAGACTCTGGGATGGAGTTTGGGTGCTGGGTGTAGGCTCTGGGCAGGGGCTGGGGTTGTAGGAGAGGGTGAGGGGTGCAGACTCTGGGACAGAGTTTGGGTGCAGGCTCTAGGCTGGGGGTGCATGCTCTGGGAGGGAGTTTGGGGGCCAGAGAGGGGGTGTGGGCTCTGGAAGGGGGTGGTGAGTGCTGGGGGAGGAGGGGCTGCCATCACATGTGGCTTCCTTCCTCCCCTGCTGCCCCTCACCATAGCCTCACTGGTGCTGAGGGATGGGGCTGCCCCTTGCCCAGTGTTTGCAGGAGTGGTGGCTCAGGGCGGGGGGTGGGGGGAGGAGGAGGATGTGGATCACAGGATCAAATGCTCACCGAAGCCCCAGCAGCTGCTCAGGTGAGTCAAGGAGGTCCACTCCAGATGTCTCCCGCTGGAAGCCTCCTCTGCGTCTGGTGCCAGCAGAGGGGAGGGGAGGAGAGGAGAGGGCTGCCAAGCACGTGTGTGCCTCCTCCCTCTCCCGAGGTGCAGTAGCAGCAGCAGCTGCCTCAGCCTGCTGCCAGCATTGCTCTTGTGCTGTGCTGTAGCTGCCGGCAACAGAGGCCAGGGAGAGCCATGCTGCTTTCACTCAGGCAGGGGTGCTCCGGGGACTGGGGGGGGTGGACGCTCCAGACCAGGGGCCGCTCCAGGCAGGACCAGGGGAGAGACCCAGCTCCAAACACTGATGGAGCAGGGCCCCCAGCCCTGAATATTGCTGGAGCCTGGGCACCACAAGGGAATATAACTCGCCGCCCCTGTTCTCTGCACCTTGAAGTCCTTAAATCACGAGTTGAGGACATATGTCAGGGGTTTGTTACAGGAGTGGGTGGGTGAGATTCCGTGGCCTGCATTGTGCAGGAGGTCGGACTAGATGATTATAATGGTCCCTTCTGACCTTAAAGTCTATGAGTCTATATGAATATGACATAACTAAGATGTATTTTATGCAACATGCGTCTAGTAAGGTATCATTGGAAAGGTTACAATTTACTGAATGTGATTATCCAATCTGTATGCCTGTATCATTTCTATATCAACTTTTCAGCTACAACAATGGAAAAGCCAGACAGGGCGGATGGCCAATCAGTGAGGACAATGGACTGTGAAAAGGCTTGGCCTTCCTGCAGACACACCATACTTCCACTCACTCATGGCCGCTGTGATACTACCGAGTCAGGTGGTCTTGTCACCTGATACCAAACATTACGTGGGACTTCTTGTAACTTTCCACTAGAAAGGATGCAGTTCAGGTTTGGGAAACAAAGGATTCCCACCTTATGTAAATCCTATTTAAGGGTGGGGAGGAAGGCAAACGGGACTCTTCCTCTTCATGGCCTGTCTGCCCAAAAAAGACAGATTGCTAAAGCCACCTGAAGGGAAGGTTGGGGGGCTTGGGGGAGAGTCCAGACAGAGAAGGGTCAGTCTGAAAAGAAACAGAACTGGAACTCTGAACCACCAAAACTTTGCAACCTGCCCAAAATAACATTTAGGGTAAGAAATTACATTTTGTAACCTGTTTCTTAAGTATATTGATCTTAGCTTGCGTACTTTGTTTTATTTGCTCAGTAAATCTGCTTTGTTCTGTCTGTTATCTCTTATATTCGCTTAAAATTCACCTTTTGTAATTAATAAATTTATTGTTTGTTTATAATATAACCCAGTTTATGTAATTTCTAAGAGCAAGAAGTTGTGCATTTCTCCCTCCAAATTGAGGGAGGGGGTGAATTTCATAAAACCTTTGGGTTTGTATCCCTTAAAGGGAGTGGGCACATGAGTGTAGGGGAAGTCCTCTCACACAGAGCTGACTTCAATATGTGTCTGCAGTGGGGTGTGGCCCTACCTGTGTGTGCGTGCTGCAAGAGACCAGAGAGTCTTATCCAGCAAAGCAGTAAAAGGGAACCCAGGTTGACTGAGCAGGGAAGGCTCAGTTAAACCTCAGCATGTCATATGACACCCCAAATGGCACAAACCCATCACAAACACCCAATATGTTAACACCTTTTATATAACTTCCTATTTTACTAAATCTCAAATGGGAACTGAAATCAAGCTCTTTGGTTGTTTTCCCTGCTTGTCTTTAATTGATGTGCTGTTAATATTTCATTGTCGTTCTTCCTCCTCACTTGTCAATAGGCCAAATTATTACAGGCTGTAGCAGCGCGCTGCAGGGCCCTCTTGGCTCCTGTCCCTGCTGTGCTGACAAAGTCACTCAGAGACCCTGAGGTTCAGTAACCACTGGTGTTTATTTACAGGTTGTGCTCCCACCACCTTTTCATCATACACAGCTTGGGTTCTAGTGTCTGCACCCAGGAAGGAAGAGCTATCACTCTGCTTCCACTCCCTCCCTCACCTTCCCTCCACAGCCTTTTATATAACCCTAAGCTAATTGGGCAGGCAGCTGTCTACCATTCATCAAGTAGGCACAGCTTTTCTCAAGCCAACTCCAATTTACTTCCTTTAATGGGAGCTAGAGTGACACAGAATGCTGGGCAAGAACTGCTGACTCAGCCCTGTCACACAGGCATGGATCTCTTCGGATGAAGATTTGACCCCCCAGGAAGGCCCCTTCTGGGGAGCTTCCCAAAATATGTCCGTGTCTAGAGAGATGGAAAGCTTTGCTGGAAAAATTTTCTGTATCAAACGGCTACATAAACTAAATCCAGGAAAGAACCTTGTTGTCACAGTCTGGCAGCAAAGTGGACAGTGTAGTCCTCCCATTGTAGCGTTTATGAAGCCAACACACAGAAATGGCCAATGGACTTTCTATGCTTAATACCAATCAGAGAGAAAAACAGTTTCCTGCATTTGCAAAGGCAAACATTATTTTAATTTCAGCTAAAGAGGTGGAATTTTATCATGGAAGAAATAAAAAAGAAAGGTTAAAGACAGTCACCAACATGAGCCTTGACTTTGAGGGAATGATGAGAAAACGACCAATAGTTGCTAACAATTTTATCTCAATCTCAGAGGTTTTTTGCTTTTATGACTCTGTCTCAGTATGCTTGATGCCAAGGTGAGCGCCAAACCATAATCTTAATAGCTTCCCAAGAGTTATGATAACCTCAGATGTTGTGGATGATGAGCAAACAACAGTGAAAATGGAATGAAGTATATATTTATGTCTGTGCTATTAAAGCTAAAGCTATAAACATTGGCGACATTAAAAGTAGCAAAAAGAAAAGGAGGACTTGTGGCACCTTAGAGAGACTAACAAATTTATTTGAGCATAAGCTTTCATGAGCTATGGCTCACTTCATCGGATGCATTCAGTGGAAAATACAGTGGGGATATTTATATACATAGAGAACATGAAACAATGGGTGTTACCATACACGCTGTAACGAGAGTGATCACTTAACATGAGCTATTACCAGCAGGAGAAGGGGGGGAAAAAAACCTTTTGTAGTGATAATCAAGGTGGGCCATTTCAAGCAGCTGACAAGAACGTCTGAGGAACAGTGGGGGGTGGGGGGGAATAAACACTGAATGCATCCGATGAAGTGAGCTGTAGCTCACGAAAGCTTATGCTCAAATAAATTTGTTAGTCTCTAAGGTGCCACAAGTCCTCCTTTTCTTTTTGAGAATACAGACCAACTCAGCTGCTACTCTGAAACCTGTCATTAAAAGAGCAGTTGCTATTGTCATTGATTAAGCCTTTTTTGAAGAACAGAGAAAAGGATAACACAAGAAGAAAAAAATGATGTTTTTCTCCCCCATCCTTGGTCTTAAAATGACATTGCCTATTCTAGGTAGGACCAGCATGTCTGTTACTATTTCACTCACTGTGATGTGTCTATAAGGGGAAGCAGTCAGAGAGATCATGTCTTGACTAGAGTTTTTTGGTCATGTTGTCTAGCACATGTTGACTAATCACCAAGTATCATATGTTAAGTAGGAAGATTGTGCCTGCTACTGTAGGACACTTCACAAATGTTTTTTCTTTGTCAGGTTCACCTAAGGATGGTTCTCAGTGGACAGTTCAACTGCTCAGGTCATGTCCTCACTGAAAAAATAGGTGTGTTTTTACATCAAGATAGCTAAATTTGATGTAAAATCCTAGGGGAGACAAGGCACAGGTAGATTTTACCTCCATATAAAGAGTTGAGGTCAACCCAACACTCACTAACTATACTGAGGTAAAAGCTACAGTGCCCAGGATTTTACATCAGGTAGTTATTTCAGGTTAACAATCAATGTCAATACACTTTTTTTTTGGCACTGAAGAAAGTTTCAGATTTGTTCCCACAATGGGATTCTAGGAACAGATTACAGCTGCAAAAGTCAGTCAGAAAAGAAAACCCCTCCCATTTTCATGTCTACCCCTAACCGGAAGGCAGTGGCTCAGAAACTTTGACATTTGTATAACTCCCATCCATCTCTCATCACAATACCATGTGCATACTGTGGGTTTGTGTATTCCTGGATGGTCCATTAGGAAGGACAATAGGACTTTAAAGATGCTAATCTCCCTCCTTCCTGAAAGGTTTCCTGGGATGCTGCTTTAACACTTCAGGGTCAGGTGATCATGTCACCTGGTACTGGACATCATTTTGGACTTGTAGTGTTTTTCCACTGGAAGTGGGTGGGCCGTCAAACTAGGAAACAAAGGATTCCCGCCATATGTAAATCCTATTTAAGGCTGGGGAGTGAGTTAATCTTGGTTCTTCTCCGTTGCCTCCCTGCCCAAGAAGGAAGACTGCTGAAAACACCTGAAGGAACAAAGGAACTAAGCTAGGGGAAAGGGGGCAGGGGCTGAGCCCAGGCGAGAAAGGTCTAGCCTGTGAAATGAATACCTAGAGATTTAAGCTGCAAGCAATGCAGTTTACCTTCAAGAAACTTTGCAACCTACATAAAACAAAACTTAGGGTGAGAATTTGCTAATATTAACCAGTTAATGTACTGTAATAAGCTTAGTTTGCGTGTTTTATTATATTTGCTCAGTAATCTGCTTTGTTCTGTTTGCTATCCCTTAAAATCTATCTATTGTAGTTAATAAGCTTATTTTCTGTTTATTCTAAAACCCAGTTTGTGCAATTCATAACTGGGGGAGGGGCAAAAAGATGTGCATATCTTCCTCACATTGAGGGAGGAAGTGAATTTCATGAGCCTATGCTGTACAGATCTCTATACAGCACAAGACAATATAATTTTGGTTTTACACTCCCAAGGGTGTGTGCCCTTGAATGCTGGGCAATTCCCAACTGAGTCTTCCCACACAGAGCTGATTGCAGACTCTCGGCTGGGTGTGTCCCTACCTGTGTGTGTGTGTGTGTGCAGCAGCACAGGGTGAGGGAGCCCAGGGTGGTGGAACAGGCGGGCTCAGTGGGACCCCAGTACATCAGCTGGGACCCCAGAAGGGGGGTCCAACCCATCACACTCACGTTCTGACAAAGGCAATTAAAATAAACCACCTTATCAAGAGCATGAAGATTCCTTTGTCAAAAGCCTACATTTTCCTCAGAATATAACAAATGCTATTTTCCTAACCAGCAAAAAATTATAATTTTACGTTATGTAGATTAATATGTATATATTGTATTTCCTGTAAGCTACTCTCGACACCAATATGGGAGTGAACGTGTCCAGCCGCATTAGCTTGGGCACACAGAACACCGCTTTCTGTTGCTGTTTTAGGGAAGAATAGAGCAGTGGATGTTTCCTCTCTCTCTCTCTCTCTCTCTTTTTAATAACTTGTATTGTTGTTATTATTGCTGCTGTTGTTACAGAGCTCTAGGGGGAGATGCAGAAACAGTAAGCTCCCCTGTGTAATGCCTGAAATCAAAGCTAGAATACATCAGCTTAACACTGACTGCCTGTTACTGCCTTAAAGCTAGTTATTAAAAAACAAACAAACAAATAAATCATGGCACCACATCAGATTCATTTTGGAGAAGGAACAAAGGGGAATTTAATGTAGTGGCTAGAGAAGTAGGCTGGGAATTAGGATTCCATTCCCAGCTTCCAATGATTTGGGAAAAGCCAGTTAGAACTGTTTAGATCATAATTATGTTTAGATTCTAAGCTCTTTGGGGAAGTGCATCCATAAGCGCAAAGTATTCTTGCCCCTTCTCCTAACACCAGATGCACCGCTCTGCTGAGGAGTAGCAGATGTCCCAGGGGAGGAGAAATCAGTGACAGAGCCTGGACATGCTCTAAGTGTAACATTTTATTTACATAAACACAAGTCCTGAAACAGAGGGGGTCAAAACAGCATGCAGGCAATCCCTCTGTCCAGGCATCTCAGACAAACAAAAAAACAGAGGAAATGAGGGGAAAAGCCACACATGTTCTTTTCTCCTCTGCTGGAAAAAGTTAAGTTATGGTCTTTCCTCAATCTTGTCTCTCCCCCCCCCAACCTTTATTTCAGTAGATAAAGGGCAGGATTTGTAAAGAAGAAGAAATGTGGGGGGGGACCCCAAAAATTCAGAATGAATGAGGGCAGGGGGAAGTTATGCTAAGTAATTCCATTTTCAGTGTCAATGTAATAACTCCTCCCAGGATCCATTGACGCAGGCTCTTCAGCACCAAAGACCAGACATGGACTGCTTTACTTAAAGCACTAAGATCATTAGCTAGCAGCATTAGCAGGCAGCTGCTATTATTTATATTACTGTCGCATTTAGGAGTCCTAGCAATGAACCAGAACCTCATTGTGCTAAGCCTGTACAAACACAGAACAAAAGGACAATCCCTATTCCAATCACAGAACAAAAGGACAATTCCTGTCCCAAAGCACTCAGCAATCTACCTTTATGGACCAACCACAGAGGGAGACACATAACACTGTAACACTAACTATATCACTGCTGATGCATGCAGCATTTCTGAGTTCGTGGGAGAAGCTTGCGTGGCACACCACCATTCCCCTAATCCCTGACTATTTGATGTTTTTAATGGGAGGGAAGGTGCACAACAGAAGGAGACAAGTGAAAGCACCAAGAAAACAAAAAGAATTAAAAGTGTAAAATGAAATATTTCCGCTCTCTCTCTCTCTCTCTCTCTCTCTCACACACACACACACGCGCGCGCCTGCACAAAAATCAATCAAGAGTAAAGCCATTTTAGGATACTTTGAAATTCCTGAGCATGTGATATAGTTAGGCTGGCAATAAATGAAGCGAACCAGGAAAAGGGTACATAAAAACAATCAAGTGTAGCACTAAGGATAATAAGAAACTGAATACAGATCTCTGCAAACCTTAGAAAGAGATTGCTGCCTTTGAAATATTTATAAAAGAGACAGAGCTAATCAGCCATTTAATGGACAATCCTATAAAATGAGGCACAAGAGAAGGCTGGTATCTAGAGAAAAATACAAACTTTCCTTGTAGTTTTGCAAATTTACGAAAGGAGCAGCTGCATTTTTACTTTAATTCATTTATGTCAGAAAAAATCTTCTTGGAGATGTTACTGTGTTACCAAAAGTAAAATTCAGAGAAAAAAACCCAGAGAATAAAATGCCTAAAATGAAAGCATCGCCGGGGTACATTTAAAATTCTTGGGCTTTTTTGTCCATACACTGAAATGTATTGTATTATGCGTTATTTATTGGAAAAAATAGAACTTAAATGTACAGCTGGCCACAGAGATGGGGCCAAAAGAAACTCAAGATCATCTCAGAGTCTGGGGAAGTTCAGATCCAGAAGCCTGTCCTTATTTCTGCGAATGTATTTATGGAAACGTTCCAACGCACTTTGTGAGGGCAGGACATTTAGGCTCTGCCCTTTCACTGGCAGAGCTGGTTTCTCACAATAATGACACAAAATCACTTCTTTATTTTCAGGTGTTCGTAGGTCCAGGCTTCACCATTCAGCATATTCACAGCTCTGAGATACTCAACACATACAGGTTATAAAGAGCCCACAAAGCAACCAACACCACACTACCATACAGAGAGAGCACAGAACTGCTACATCTGGGGCTGATTGAAACTTTCCCATCCAATCTATTTTTCACTGGAAAATTGGATTTTTGACTAAATGAAATTATTCATGAGGGCAAGGCACTGAGCATTTTTAGGGATATACAGTATGTACTGTTGAGTGATTTTGGATATTAGAGAGACAAGGTGGGTGAGGTAATATCTTTTATTGGACCAACTTCTGTTGGTGAGAGACAAGCCTTTGCATGTACACAGAGCTCTTCTTCAGGCCTGGGCAGTGTTTTATGTAGTATGGTTATTGTACTCATCATACATAAGGCTGCAAGTTTGTCACAGATTCTGTGACCTCAGTGACTTTTGCAGCGGCCCGTGCACCTGGCTCAGGGACAGCTCAGGCATCCCCTGCACCAGGTGCATGGGCCATTGCTGGGGCAGTCTTGGACCACTGTGCCCCCACCCCCAGCAGCAGAGTTTGCATGTGGGAGGAGGCAGCGGGTTGTGGCACAGGACGGGGTGAGGCGGGCTCTGGACAGTGCATACCTGGGGGGCTTCCCGGAAATGGCAACATCCCCCTCACTCAGCTGCTAGGGAGAGGTGTAGTCAGGCAGCTCTACAGGCTGCCTCCACCCAGAGCGCTGGCTTCGCAGCTCCCATTGGCCAGGAACAGTGGCCAATGGGAGCTGCAGAGGTGGTGCCTGCAGGCAGAGGCAGCACGCAGAGCTACCTGGCCACGCCTCCACCTAGCAGTTGAGCAAGGGGATGGCCCGAGACTTCTCCAGCAGCCTTAATCATACAGCTTCATCATAGATTGTATTATGAATGCAAATAACTACACTGCATAAATACTGCCCAGACCTGATGAAAAGCTCTGGGTAAGCGCAAAAATTTGTCTCTTTCACCAACAGAGGCTGGTCAAATACCCACCTTGTCTCTCTAATATCCTTGGACCAACATAGCTACAGCAACACTGATTTTGGAACACATTTCATCACAACTACAAATGAGCAAAGGTCACTCTGTAATGATTTATAAAGTTACCTACTGCTCCCTTCTGGATTGGCCAATGATGTTATTGTCACACTGGCTGAATTATCTTAAAAATGCATCCATTCTATTAAAGTAACAATGACCATAACATTGATAGGAGGTGGTGTTCTCAATTCCCCATTCATAACCAATCACATGCATCCTGTTTGATTTTTAAACTTCTTTCATTAATATTGACAGTAAGCTACTGCACAAATTGAGCCTCAGTTTTTTCCTACTTAAATCCCGGTTCTCTTCTGTATTCAGCTTTACAGTTGTGATTAAGGGTTTGTTTTCAAGGGGTCACATTTTATATGAATCAAATCTTCCAGTTTGCGAAGGTTTAATGATGCATCTTGGGAAAGAAATCCACAAGAACCAACACAGAAGATATTCTGAGGTCTATATTTACAAAGATGCATCCAATGAAGTGAGCTGTAGCTCATGAAAGCTTATGTTCAAATAAATTTGTTAGTCTCTAAAGTGCCAAAAGTACTCCTTTTCTTTTTGCGGATACAGACTAACACGGCTGCTACTCTGAAAGATGACTAAGATTTTCATGGCTAAGAATCCATCTTGGACTTACATTTCTCTCTCAAAGCACTCAGGGGAAATATTCAGCTGAATAAAAGGAAGAGGGAGTTAGGGCTTCTCCAACAGTTTCTTCCAAACTTATTCTTCATTCAATTGATGAAGCGGTATACTCGCTCCTATCCTAGCTACACTATCTCATGTTATCAACCTATTGGCATTTGTAATTCATTTACATTATAAATTCCTTGAGGGTAAGAGCCTTGTTTTCATACCATTCAGTAAAGCTCTTTAGCTCTATTCTGCAAATAACTGTACTATTAGAAATAGTAATTGTTGCAATGATAGTATCAATTCTGTACTACACTATCATCATCTCTGGCACATACTGTGTTTTAAAATATCCTTCCCTTTTCCTTTTTTGTAGGTTATAATGCCAATATAAAAACACAAAAAATATTGCTTCATATTTTCATTCTTGTTCTGAATATTTGCTGTTGTACTTGGCACTGCAGAATATTCAAAATACATTTTAATACTAGTAATTTCTCAGTAGGCAGCTACAGAACATTCACTAATATGTGATATCATTTAAGTGATATCTAAGGAATTAGCATGAGACAACTTTGGATTTTGCATAGCAATTTACTGGCCAGAATGATATAAACACGATCTCTGAGCTTTGAAATGTGCTGTTATGCCTGTCAAAGCACTATTGCTCATCTGAAACCCTTCCCCAGCATAACAATTGTGTAAAATGCGTTATAAACATTTGGGGATACATTGAGCCAGAGATGCAAATCCAAAGCCCAATGGTGCAATTATTTGTGCACTATTTAGAAAATGGTATTTTCTCCACCCATTTACGGCATGTGCATTTTTCAGTACAATGCCTCCTGCAGTTAGCAAGATGAAGACACTGCCTGTATGTACAGCTTCTTACTATATTTTGGCTGCTCTCACATGTTTTTCAGTGTACATGGAAAAAACTGATTGATCAATGATCAAAATTACTACATCTGAACACGAGTCCAGAATTTGGTTTCCTGGGAGGAATATTTTCTATGAATCATGTATTTTTCCATGATGCTTGCATATTTGCTGCTGCTTGCAGCAGGGTGCAGGAAGAACAACCACCATCTCTACACTTTTATCCACGTTTATCTAAGAATTCATTTTTATTTTAACACAGCTTGGGAAGGGAGCTGTGACTGGCTAATGAGAATTCTAAAGAGCTGGTTTAATCATTGTGAATCACCACCTCAGCTGCAACTGCTGTTCAATATTCTTAACTGCCAGTACCAAAAATATAGTTTGCTCCACAATAAACACTTTTTATAATACCAATAAGGCCACTCCAGAGAGTGTTATCATCATGAAATAATCATGCCCCTGTGGGACGTGAGTGCTTGGCTGTGCTTCATACCTTATAATGCTGGTGGGGCTATGATTATATCAGAATAACTGCACTCCCCCGTTGTGCCTTTTTGCTTAAAGGTTTTTCTAAAGATTTAGGCACCTCAGCTGAGAACATGTGCATAAGAATTGTAAGGGAATGAGCAGCTGTGACTTTCTTACTTACAGCCATCTGTAGTCATGTATTTTTAATGGATCACTCGGGCTGTTAGTTCACACACACAAAAGTGGTCAGGGGTTTGGTGCTTTTAGGTTCTGTCCTTACCAGAGTTGACAATCCCTTTAAAAGAGTTAATCTATTAAGTAGTAAGACAGTGGCTAATGCAACAGGAACTGACCTAGCATTTGCGACTTTAATTTGACACGTTAAGGGACTGCTTCCACTGAATTTAGAGGGAAAGTTGGGAAGAGGATCAGGTCCTGAGCAGCAGCAAAATGCTTTCTGACTATTCTGTTTCAGAGATAGACAGCTAAATTAAATCCTCCAGAGATCAGACTTGTATGATTCAAGACAGTTTCAATTGCAAATGAAGTAGATACAATTTAATGTCCTGATTGCTTTAATGTGTTTTTAGGTTTCTACCCAAAGTAATCATTCATGTGATATAGAGCGATAAATATTGTGCAGTACCGTTCATTAGCAATTAAAAAAAACCTACAGATAATAGTACTGAAAGATTCTTGGGAAAGGTGTCTTATCTAGAGAACTATGAAACATATATATAACCAACGACTGAACAACAACATTGACTGCTTTAAATAGACATGTGTCCATAAGGTGGAGTTTAGATCTGCATTAGAGTCAGAGTTGGGTTCAAGGCCTGAGGCCAAGTTTAAGCTGGGATTCGTGTGCAAACAAAGCTGAAATATCATAACTGGTACACACAAGATTTCAGTCCAAATGGTAGAAATGAGACCATAGAAGCCAGTGGACAGATCTCCAAATACACCTCTACCACGATATAACGCTGTCCTCGGGAGCCAAAAAATCTTACCGCGTTATAGGTAAAACCGCGTTATATCGAACTTATTTTGATCCACCGGAGCACGCAGCCCCGCCCCCCCAGAACACTGCTTTACCGCACTATATCCGAATTCGTGTTATATCGGGTCACGTTATATCGGGGTAGAGGTGTATCAAAATCAAAGGCCCTTTCCTCAGGGCTGTCTGTATTAACACAAAAGATGCAGAAGATGACAATGCAACTCAGAACACTTGGCTCCAGCCACCGGGGACCATCCAGCTTTCAGCAAGCTGGGATGAGAAGGATACTCCTGTCTCTTCCCCCATGGGCAGCTGTGCCTCCAATTGATTCCTGGTGCTTATATAGCCCCACCTTAGATCACTGATGCAATAGGCAAAGAACCTGGCTCCTCCTTGGAATGCCTTATCTGCTGACATTAAGAAGCACCTTCAGACCTTGTCACAGACCATTTGATCCCATATGAGATTCCCCACATTCTGAATAGTGGAAATACCACACAATCCATTGATCTTTCAAAGACTTTCCTCCATTGCAACCAAAATTGAAGAAGAATGGCAATTTCTGAGAGATTTTGGCCATGCTCCCAAAGAAACTGGCCTCTTCTGGTTTTGTATTTGACCCAAATCCAAACCCAAAAAGGCAGATTTAGATATAAAGAGCCAAACTGATTCATGGCGTAACCCTGCTCAGTTCAGTAGAGTTGGATCATTAATAAATCTGGTCCAAGAATTCACATTTGAACGCTTTAGCCTTCAACATTACAGAGGTGATCATTTGTGAAGTACTAGGTTCGGCCCACATTTAATTTTTGGCATGAACATCCTTGCCAGTTCCTGCAGTCACTTACAGTCATATAACACCATTTCATGAGAAGGCTGCATAGGTGTAAATGAGAGTTGGATTCAACATGAATTCCTTAAAAATAAGCCCTGTGGTCTCCAATTGTTTCCATGCACTTTCAGGAAGCTTTGGTACATTTATTATTTTATGTTTAGAACTATAGCTGAACGAACAAGATGCTCATGTGTTTTCAAACAACGGGAAATTTCTCTTTGTATTTCCAGCTTTCTCCTAATAATTGAAATCTCTGTTGAGCAGTCTTCAAAGTGGAGATGGGACAGAAGTGTAACAGAAAATCTACCGCAGCTAACATGGCAGACATGAGTCGAGGGTTTCAGAGACCTGTACTGCCTTAAAACTAAACATACGTGCAAACTCACATTGTCATAAATGGAATGGACACATTTGAATCCTGTAGACCCAATGTAAATCAGGGCAAATTCCAGTAAATTTAACAAAATTGCTGTGGTGTAAAACTACTGTAGTTAAAAGAAGAATCGGGTCCTATATCTCTATATATGCACCATTTACTAGATGTAAACCCGATCTTAAATCTATTTATCTTCTATGAAGGTTGGATTTGTCTCTCTCTATTTGGCCAACAGTTGATACAAATATGTTTATGGAAAATTCTGAAAGTATCCTGCACATTTGCAAGACAGAGAACAATCAGATCTACTTTAATCAATTCAGCTTTTGTAGTCTACCCAACCTGTAGATTTTAATTTAATTGGGGAGAAATTGCCATGTAATGTCTTCAAACTCCATTTTGATCATGAATTCTAAGGAGAGAACAAAATGGGAAACATTAACAGGACACTTCGCTATCAAAATGTATCTTTGCTAATGTAATAATAGCTACAGGTTTATGAACCATTGGATCAAACAGCCAATAGAGAAATTAGATCACTGGGCTCTGGCTGCTGGAATGCAATAGATGTCTCTTCAGTCCAGGCGGCTGAACACAGCCTGAACACAGTGATTAATGTAAAAAGCCTGCATGTGTAAAGACTGTTTAACAGAAGAGAGCAATATAGCATGCAAACCGAACTAAAACAACCATAAATATTTTAGGCACTTTTATAAAGGTTCAGGAATATTTATTTCACATATAAATCCTCTTTGCTGTAATATCAGCAAATATCCTGTATTTCTTTGGCTATTGCCTGGCTTATTTATGTGGAACGGAATGGAAATACCACTCCAGAAAGGTAAATACTCACTCAAGTTTCTCAAAATGTCATATGACATCTTAGTTGAAAATGAAACCTCCTGGAGTTTGCTTCCAAAATAAAGCAGTGTTCTTAGGTGCTGCTGTAGTTGTAGAATCAAAATCTGGTTACAGGACTCTACACAGCACAGGATTGGAGGGGGGACAACAGCAAGTGGGTATGGCTCCTTGATTCTGGGATGCGGTCTGTGCAGGCCCTAGTGAGAGTTAGAGCAGCTTAGGGGCTACTCTAATTTATGCCCCACAGACAGAGATCTTAACAGACCAAATTCCAGTTGGGGAGAAGCAGTGTGGACTAGAGCTGTGTCACAGCCCTCCTTACCTCACTATGCCTTCTCTCTCTTGTTAAATCAGGGGTAGGCTAACTATGGCCCCTGAGCCACATCCAGCCCACCAGCTGATTTAATCTGGCTTCCGCTGGGGGAGTGGGATCTGGCGCTAGCCCTGCTCTCGCTCTCCAGCTGGGGAGCAGGATCAGGGGCAACTCTGTGCATGCGTGCCGCGGCTCCGTGCGGCTCCCAGAAGCAGCGGCATGTCCCCCCTCCAGCTCCTATGCATAGGGGCAGTCAGGGAGCTCTGCAGGCTGCCCCGCCCCAATAGCTGCCCCTGCAGCTCCCATTGGCCGGGAACTGGGAGTTGCTTGAGGTAAGGAATCTTTCACCAAGGAGGCAAGCTGACAGTGTGACTTGTCTCATGAATGGAAGATCACAGCCAAGCCTGGCTGTAAAATGCTAGAAGGACTTTGGGTAAGCATCGCTTTATAAGACATAACAGTATCTAGTTAAGTAAATCTAGGTTCTAGAATGTGTGTTGTTATTTTGTATGTGACCATTTATTTCCAGTACTTCTACTTGCTTTCACTTGAATCACTATACTTTCTTAAATAGAACCTGCTTTCACTATAAACATATCTAAGTTCTGTCTGCCAAGCAGAGCCATGATCTGAGATAAAACTAGTAAGCTTCTTTGGAAGGTAGCACTGTGAAACTAACAGAAGTACTGAGCCAAATCTTTCAGAGGAGTTCTACTCATTTTCATGAGAATAATGCGTGCACTAGCAAAAGTCTGTGCAAAAGTTAAAGTCCGCTTAAAGACAAATTAAAGACCCAGGAGCACTGCTTGACCCTGACTCTGAGCCCTGATCCTGAAGTCTGTGGGAACCTCCCACAGTGCTGGAATCTCCCTGTGCAGAGCACATTGTAGAGTCAAGCCTCTGGAGAGCAAAGACATAAAGAAACTCCGTTAAGGTGATTGAGAGATGCTGCTTTCACCCTCTGACTAACAGCCCTTTCAAAGTTTGTTTTCCAAAAATGCAGATCCCAAATGGAGTTCTGTTAAACTGTAGCCCAATCAGCAACAGTGCCTTAGACTTAAAAATTAATCTGCGGTACTGAGAGATTTCAGAATAGCAGCCATGTTAGTCTGCATTCTCAAAAAGAAAAGGAGTACTTGTGGCACCTTAGAGACTAACAAATTTATTTGAGCATAAGTTTTCGTGAGCTACAGCTCACTTCATCGGATGCATTCAGTGGAAAATACAGTGGGGAGATTTATATACACAGAGAACATGAAACAATGGGTGTTACCATACACACTGTAACGAGAGTGATCACTTAAGGTGAGCTATTACCAGCAGGAGAGCGGAGGGGAAAAAACCTTTTGTAGAGATAATCAAGGTGGGCCATTTCCAGCAGTTGACAAGAATGTGTGAGGAACAGCGGGGGGATATGGGGAGGAATAACATAGGGAAATAATTTTACTTTGTGTAATGACCCATCCACAAAGAGTTGTTTTCCATGCACCTATATCTGTATTAGTGGCAGACTATGAAATCAACAGAAGTTATAGTCCTAAACAACAGTCTGGGGAGATTTGCCAAAGGACATAGTGTTCCAGAAATGCTTGTCTCCAGATAATTCCTTAGAGTAGTACAAGAGAGACACATTACAATTTCTGACATAAACAAATCACTCAAATAGCAATGAACTGCACTCTAAACATCCATGACATTAGAGCTATAGAAACTTCCCCAACATGGCCTGCCAGCTGGCAAAACTCAAACTGAGGCCAGGCAAAGTTGGTGAAGGGCAACTAAATTGTAAGGAGGCCTGGGCTGAATTTCAAAGAAGCTCTGGCACATTTATGATAATGGTGAGTTTCACCAAGGGAAAACCATGAGATTAACAGCTCTTGCATGAGGGGTGAGGGAATCATCTGTGCTCTCTGGCTTTGCTGGAGTGTGCTGTCAGGCAGCAATGCAGGAGTGATGCGAAACTTAAAATGGATCATCAGTGGGGCACAGTGGTGCTCAGCTGGGCCCTGCTGCCACTTCATCCTTGATTTCTAATATGGATAGTGAGGGAATACCATGCACGCCCTCATTCCTCAGCACATGGTCATTAAGGGAACAGTACAATACTGCCCACACTCTATAACCACCACACAAATGTGCGAGAGGACTTGAGCACTGGAGGATGTATGTGAAGAGGGATTGGTGAGGTCAGCGCTCATTCTCACCTAGGGTGGCCAGGTGCTCGGTTTTCAATCAGAAAGTCTGGTCAAAAAGGGGACCTGACAGATCTGACCAGACACGCAAAGTCTGGTTACTGTGGGCAGGGGCGGCGGAGAGGTGCCGGATCATCACCCACGCCAGCCCCCAGTCTACTGGGGCCGCCTCCTACTTATGTCAGACAGCTGCAGCTCCCTGTCACTGCTGCGCAGGCGAGTCCCTCCCAACCCGGGCAGGGGAGAGAGGGGAATAGCAGTGAGCGATGGGGGAAGAGGAGCGAATGGGGACAGGGCAGGAGGAAGAGGCAGGGCGGGGCCTGTGGTGGGGGAGGAAAGGTCCCAGCACTCCTGCTGGAGTGTCCAGTTTTTAAATATTACAAAGTTGGCAGCCCTATTCTCACCCTTACACATGATGGTGCTCCAGTGCTTACTTACATGCAGATGAGTTCCCAGCTGTCTCTGAAAGCACGGGGGGACTGCAGCAGCATTGGAAGCTGGAAAGTTTGGTTCAAGAACAGAAGATTAGAGCCCCAAGATTTTTGCCCTTTTTATTGCTGCAAATGCCAGGAAAGTTTAAAGTTAATGGCAACTGGTGTAAAAGGGGAAAGGAAATAAAAGAAACATTTATAGCCTCAGAAACAGCTCTATGCCCTGACATTTCCATATCAGTCCAGCATTCTCTTGGCTTTAACACCAAGCATAAAACACGCTCTTATTGCAAACACCATGAAATTTTCTGTCCTTTTAAACTTAGCTGTGTAAGTTTTCATACACTATAAAAAATAGAGCAAGAGAATGGAGGATTTTTATTCTACATAAAGCAATTACCGCTGCTGTCAGCAGGAGCAAAATTTACTACCACAGGAAAGGGTAAGGAGAAAGGGAGATGCAAAGCCGTTCAGAGAAAACGAGGACCAACCTGAACTCTCACTGAACCAAACCTGAACTTCAAACATTGCAGAGATCCACAACATTTTAGAGTCAGCTACTAATACCTTTATTTCCGCTGTGTAGGGTAGTGATCATAGAAGTCAATATGGGTGCATGTGAAATAAGGTGCTCTTCAGAATCTGACCCTATATTTGTTTTTCATTTGCCTCTCCACATTCTGATGCCTGAGCCCTGCTGGCATTATCTGTGTTATCTGCAGGGTTAATGATCTCCTCCAAAAGAGAGCCCCACAGACAAACTGCATAGAACTGGCTCCACAAGGATGAAGAGCTGAGTTCAGTTTGGTCCTTATTCTCTCTGAACTGCCTTGCATCTCCCTTTCTCCTTACCCTTTCCTGTGGTCGTATATTTTGCTCCTGCTGACAGCAGTGGTAATTGCTTCATGTAGACACTTTAGAAATTTGAACCTGTCATTCTAGGGTGTCTTGATAGCCCAGGGCAGAGGCTTAGACTCCTACAGCATAACTTGCAAATATTGATAGTTCAGTGGGACCATCCTTGTTCTTAAAAGTTCCTCACGTTCACACGTTTGCAGATCTAAGGATAAGACTTAGCTTTCCTATATGTGTACAGTGCCTATGTGTAATCATCTAACCAAAATCTCAAAATATACAAGAAAAAAGACAATGGTGTTACAGCTGGCCAAGCTTAAGATTCATCTATTATGAATGACTCTTCCAATAGGAGACAGATTCCTTGAGGGAGATCCTTAGGTGGTGTAAATGGTGGTAGCAAATGCTCCACAGAAGCTATGACAATTTATAGCAGCTGAGACTGTGCCCCCAATGAATCTTTCCCCAATCAGTGGAGTTTCTCACAGTGGAAGAATCTTTAAGCTTGACCTCAGTATCAACTTCATTTTCTTCAAACTTCTACCAACAAGTCATTAGATCAAAGCTTGCCCAGTTTCTGTAAAAAGACCTAGAGTTTTGACATAAAAACCATCAAAATAGCATTAACTTTGAGAGTTTGATGCAAGCTGAGGACTTTAAGTGCACAGATCCTTTGAGAAACTTTCAAAGAAAGTTGGCATTAGAAGACTTGAGCAAGCAACTCAACTTCTCAGTGGAGAGTCAAAAGCATGGCTAGCGATTTAGTCCATTGACCTATTTTGAATAACATCCCCTTACTTTTCATTAACAAGCTGTCCTCCAACAAAATAGTCAGATACTACAGTGACGAGCGCAGTATGGGAACCCATACAGAATAGACAGGGTTTCCTTGGCAGGTATAAACAGTCTTCCTTCTGAGCTCATCCGAAGAAGACTGTTCCCTAGAGACTCAAAGAGGCTTCCAACACTAAGATCACTGTGTTAAAAGCAACCTGGTTCCAGTAAACTGAGGAGAGAGTTAGGGGAGTTAAGTTGGAATAATTTTTAAATTGCCAACCCATTGTTATGAGAAATTGTACATAAATATTAATTCCAGCGCTAAGCACTTGTATTTCATATTCCAGCTTGAAGCAAGTTTTTATTGCTGAGTTGTAAATGCCTGAAATTAAAACCTTTTCCTGAAAATGCTGACAGATCATTCATTGTAATGGTGCTGGCAGGCACAAAACACAGCTATAACTCTAATACTCATCTTTTTAAACAAAGAGGCAAAGCAAAAATAGAGCTCAGGGAACTAATATCAACCAGCCAACCTCACAGCAGCCTGGCCACTTTAGAGCCCCACAAACATCTCAAGAGAGATCAGCTCAGCTGCCAGAAGAAAAGGGTAAAGACCTCTCCAGCTGCCACTGCTTGAAAACTATCTGCCACAGCTTGGCATTGCCACCTTCTATCTACCGTACGTGTCTGGTCATAGATGCTGACCCTGCTGCTGGGAGAATTTTAAGGCCAGTATTCAGCTGGATGCCACCAAGGAACAGAAAATCTTTCAAGAATAATGTCACCCTGATTGTTTTTATTCTTCACGGACACTGATTATGATATTTTAAAAACGATCATTCCCTTTTCTTACTGCATTTTTGCACCAGTAAGGCAGCAGAATTTGGGCACCACTCAAGATGAACATAAGCACCAACACTCAGTGCGTTGGAAGTTGGAAGGTTTCCATTCTTTTTAGAACTCTTCCATTTCCCCACACATCCCATACAGTCCCACAGGTCAGAACTGGTTGATTTTTCCTCCTTTTCAATCCTTTTGTGAATTTTTTTAAAATAAAAAAATTAAATCTTGATGGGAAAAAAATTTGGACAAAATTTTTCACATAATTTTTTTTTAAAATCAGTAAAAATTAGAAAATGTCAGTCAATTTATTTGCACAGGTTTCTGAGCAGCTGTATCGCTGGCACACATTACACATCTCCAGCTGTAGCATTTTTCAGCTACCATTGGGAGCTGCTCCCAAAATTCACAATTTGAATTTTTCACACTGAACCCAAGCAAAACAAACCTGGTAATGGGTTTCATCGTCAACCACAAACCGAGCAGAGATTTGCTCACTATCCCTCCATCCCACATCCAACAGGATCGTGCTGCCTCCTGACCTTCACTATCTCTGAGACAGGGCTCTGATGGCCTGCATCCCAACCCAATCAGTGAGATGGGGAATGAGCCCACCTTCCCTAGCCTGCAACCACAAAGAATTTCTTCAGGAGAGCTGGTTGCTTGACTCCTCCACCTGAGTGTCCCTCCTGGCATGCCCCTCCCCTCTATTGACATCAGTGGCAAAGCTCCCATCAACATAAACAGGGCCAGGATTTTCCTCTTTCTTTCCAAGTTAGCAATGGCTACATCATTCGTGTTCTGGGTCTGATGCCACACTTGATATGAGATTCTTTGTCCGTCTACCGGGACACTATGATGCCATATTTCCATTCTGCTGGTACTTTACCTGATGCCCATGCTTTTAAGAACTGTTGATGCAGGCCAATGTTCCCTGGTTTCAAGGCATCTTTGAACAGTTTGGGTGGAACATTATCAGGTCCAGCAGCATGTCCATTCCATAACTTTTGGATGGCCTTTTATACTTCCTCAACTGACAGAGGATCTGTGTTTGCCCCTGGGTCTGCAGCTGTGCAGTTTGCAAGGTCATGTAGCTCTGAACAGTCATCAGCAGGTATGTGGTTCAGCACACTTTCATATTGAGTTTTCCATCTGTCCAGGACCTCAATCTATTGATGAGCAGGGAGAGCTGTTTGCTTGTGTGATGGGGACGTTGAAAAGCTGTTTATAGCTTCCAGACCAGGCACACGGTGGCTTTGTAGGAAGGATGCAGATTGTTGTCCTTTAGGCTGTCCTCTGATTCATTGGCCAGGGAATTGATGCATCACAGTCACATTTTGCCATGTCCTGGAAGACACCTTTCATCAGTTTATGTTCTTGGACATATGCCTGCCTGTATGCTTCTGCCTTTTTTACTGACATATTAAGGGTCTCTTCAGAAAGAGGTTTCTTGCACATTCATCTGAAGCTGAAAGTTCCAGTGGCATCATGTAATACAACGTTACATACGCCACTCTAGGTGGTTCTAGAAGGTTCTGAGGTTACATCAATGATCCTCAATGCCCTGTGTGTAGCTTCAGCAGGATCATTTGAAAGATGCTAGATATCATACTGTTGGTGGACATCTGGCTTGTGAGGAGCTGGAAGATGATATGAAAGCTGAGCAATGACTCGTTTATGGCTTGAGTTTGCTGGTGAATCTGTATCACCAAAGACCCAGTGAGATTTTACTATGGAACAATTTCTGATGAGGATGTAGTCAATTTCTTTTGCACCACATCCATTGTTATAAATCCAGATTCCGCAATGATTATTACAGTTCCTAAGCCAGGAGCCCATAACAGACAAGCCCTCAGTGGCACAGAATGTCAAAAGCCAAGTGGTGTTGTCATTGGGGAAACTCAAACCAAAGGGATCTCTTAGAGTTTCATACCCAGTTTGATTGCATCCATTCATAGCATTGAAAGCTGCAAGTGCCAGCAGTGTGTCATGTGATGGAGTTGACTGGATTTTTTCTGCTATCTGGTGGTAGAATGTGTCCTTTTCTGCAGGAGCTAGATCTTCTGTCAGAGCATAGACCACAACAACAAATTTTAAGTGTCCACCACAATGTTGGAAGCAATCATACAGTAAGCGTGGAGAGATGTGGTTAAAATCTATGCTAGAGGTCGTCTAACAACAGGCGCCACACCTGGAGTTTGGTGTAGACCACTGGAGTAGAGGGAGGTTGCTCCTTCCATGGTAACTTGATCACTTTGTGGAAGATGAGCCTCTGTAATGTCAGCAATTATGATCTGGTTAGCGGATGAGTTCTCTGACAAGACCTGTCTCACGCCCAATGCCATTCAGCATTAAGATGCTTCATGTTCCATGCCTCTAAGGTCTGGTTTGGACTTGCAGGAAGTTGGGCTCATTGGGGCTGTGCTTTCCCTAAGCGGGGTTTGGGTTATACCCCTCCTGGAGTCGGTAACAGCAGGGGCTTTAATCCTGCTGCAGTTGTCTCAGTCTGCCCTGGCTGATTGCCCCTTCATTTCACTGTGCCTTGTTGTTACCTGGGAGACAGAGGAGATTTATTTTGGTGTACACCATCCCCCTTCCCAAAAGCTCTTCTGCCATATGCCATTGGTTCCTGAGTGCGCAGATGAGCATCATGAAGATTTAACTCTTCTTTCGCCCTATGTCATCTATGCCTCCATAATTGTAGCTCATACACCTTCACCATCATTGGAAAACTTGTCTCTCATCCGCTTTGTCTGTCACTGGCCTTTGTTCATTGTCCTGAGCAGGGGCCCTTCTCAGGTACTATTGACCAGAGCCATTTGGACCCAAGGCTCACATGGGTAGGGACAACCACATCATGAAGCAGAGCAGCTTACACCACTACTCCCTGCTACCTTGAGCTGAGGCGGGAAGATGGTTTATACCTGCCAAGAAAACTGTATATAGGTTTCTATACTGCTCTCATTGCTGTAGTATCTGACTATTGTGACAGAGGATAGTTTGCTAATAGAAAGTAAAGGAACGCTACTCAAAATAAGTCAATGGACTAAATCCCTAGCCATGCTCTTTACTCTCCAGTGAGAAGTTCAGTTGCTGGGCTGATGCTTCTAATGCAATTGCTTTCTTTGAACTTTTCTCAAAGACTGTGTAGTTAAGGTCCTTAGTTTGCATCCAGCTCAAAGTGAATGCTGTTTTGATGCCTTTTATGTCAAAGCTCTAGGTAGACAGAGGAGCTCCTTATATTCTGCATGGGCCATGCCAGAAGCTTAAAGTCTTACTCAATCCTCCTTGATTTCTATAGATTAATCACATCTCCAAACCATTGGCCATATTGCACTGTAGTACTGCAATACCAAGTATACACAGCATAGTTCATTAGGGATAGCATTTCAGCCTTAAACTCTCAATTCCCTGGTTTTCTGAGAGTTTCAGTTTGTCCTTTTTTGTGGTTTAACTTGCAAAGTCCTGTCTAAAATATCTAAACCAAGTATATTAATTAACCAAAGTAAACAGATTTTTAACCATATACTTCAAGATTTTATTTGTAGGGCTCATTTGATTTTATCCACTTCTGAAAGCAAGAAAAAACTCTCTCAAACTGCAATGAAATATATAATCCATCCTTTGCTTAAATCTTCCCAATTCACAGCAGCTATACCACCTGCTTTGCTTTCACACATGCAGCCTGGGCTCAGCAGGAAATAGTCTGTTGCAGTCAGGATTTCAATAAATCACAAGAGGAAAAGCTACAACTCAATTTTACCGTGAAGAGAAGAATTATAAACAAATATATTGGCAGTTAGGTTTGTGGTCATTAAGATCATATTTAGCGTGCACGCACTTGGGCACTTGAATACACAGACAGGGGTACAGGGGCCTTTCCTTGCAGTATTGGGTATTGTACATTGAAACTAGGGGAAACAGAATTAGATACTCTTTGAAACATTTCTGCATGACATTAAAGAACCCCAGTCAACCAACCAGACTAAGCCCAGCATTGAACTTTAATTAGCCGATTCCACTTTAAGAGTAAAATCATACAGCTCAGATGCTTGGATGAATTAGTCATCTGTGCAATTCAGTGACTCTCTCAGCCCAGCCTGGAAATCTAGTCAGTGCCTCAAAAAGCAGAATACCAGCTCTGTTCCATTAAACCTTCTCTGCCCTCCTGCAGCACTCACTGGCTTGCTATTAACTGTACACAACACTGCCTCAATGCCCCACGCTTTGATAACATCCTGATGAAAAACAATGTAATCACAAAAATGACAAAAGTAATCCACGAGGATCTGGAAAGCCATTACTTATACAGGAGAGGCTTGGCAAATATTGACCTTCCCTTGTACTCTTTACTAACCCAATGGCTGATAACCAGGCACTGTAGTTATTAACAAAGATAGTCCTATGAGCCTGATATGGTCAAATGATTTAGCACCTGCAGGTAAAACTTTTATACTGAGACTTAATTTACTACTCACTAGTGGCCCTTTTTTTTAATCAGTCAGAACAGGCTAGATTAGATCTTGCATGTAAATTTTATGTTTTGTCATCTAGTAGATTTATGATTTTAGTTGTACCTAGTGCATTCAATGAGGTAAAGCCATGTAACAGGCAGACAAGTCATTTTACATTGCATGAAACTGTAAATCATTACATTGTATTATACCCAGAAAAGCAGTAGAAACATGAGGGTATTTGAACCAAAATATAGTTCAGGCTTGTTAAACTTTAAAATGGAAGAAAGAGAAGACTATAACAGGATAGTTAATCCAAATCCATTTGGAGCCTTACTAACAGTGAGTTCCTCTGTCATAAAAACAGATCTTCTATGGTTACAACAAACAGTTATGTCTGACAAGTTCGATTCAGCCTTTCTGGGATGGGAGGGAGAATATTTTACATAGTCCACAGGTTACAGTCCTTTTGAGAATCACTTTCCATTGCTTGACATTTTACATTTGTCCTGGGGTCAAGATTTTCAAAGTAGCCTGGGGGAAATAGACACAAAGATCCAGGAAGCAGAAAGGTGGTTGAATGCATCCCCAGTCTACTTTCTTCTCACCATGAAGGCCCATGCACACCTGGGGATCTAGCCTATGTAACCTAACTAATGGCCTTATCCAAAGCCCGTTAAAGTAAGTAGGAGCTAGGTCAGACCCTAAAGCCTGAACCTAAGAGGCACTGAGAACCTGCAATCCCCATGGGTTTCAATGGACACTAATGATGCTCAGAGGAGCAGGCAACAACTAAATACTATCAAATAACTGTGCAAGACATTACTTTAAACACAGCACCCCTAATCACTGTATCAACCTTTCTATTAATCGTTCTTAATCCTTTTACAATTATGCAAGTGTCCATGTATCCAACAGCACCCGGTTTTGTTTGCAACAAGTGTTCAACGGTTGCTTTACAGCAGCGATGGTTGGGAGGGAGAAGAGAATGAGCCCATTTATAAAGTGGCTTTAAGAGGTGAGAGCAGTGCTAGATTCGGGGGTTGGTATCTGATCAGAAAAACTATTTTAAGGCATCTCTGGACTCCTAGACATGCTCTAACCTAATTTTCAAAGGACTTTTCAATCGGCAGTGCAGGTTCTCAAACCAAATGAGATTACTTGTTAAAGAACACATGGGAAGAGATCAATTAGATTAGAGAGAATGATTTAACTCGATGCCTCCTTTAAGGTTCAGCTATAACAAAGCAGAATTTTGTTTTCAAATGTAGTGGCCGTAGTGCATCCGCCACCTTCCCATCTGCCTCTACCCAGATATAACCTTCAGATGGAGATTAAAAATATCGATGTTAGAAAAGTATAGACCACCTAAGTTGATATTTCCTTTCTTTTTGGTTTCTTTTTCCTCTAAACCCAAATCAGAAAAAAATTAAAATAGGCTTGGAAATAAGGGGGTTTTTTTTCCTTTCCATTTTGTGCTGAGATCTTAAAACATTTAACTTTTTTAAGTTGCTGGGAAACGAGGAGTAATTTAAAGAAAACATCATATATCCTGCAAAGTTTGGGGTTATATTTGAACAAGAAATACACATTTAAGAAGAGAACAGAAAATGTGTTTTCCACATTGAGCTTTTAAAAAATATTTTCACCGCAGATCTGCAAAGCAGACAAACTTAATAAAATGTACATCATGTAGGGGCCTGATTCTGCAATCATTACTCAGGCTGCTGTACGGGCTGCAGATTTAGGTTCATCTTACAATGCTGGTTGGAATATTCTGAGCCAGTTCTCATAGAATAATAGGACTGGAAGGGACCTTGAGACGTCTTCTAGTCCAGTCCTCTGCACTCAAGGCAGGACTAGACCATCCCTGACAGGTGTTTGTATACCTTGCTCTTAAAAATCTCCAATGATGGAGATTCTACAACCTCCCTAGGCAATTTATTCCAGTGCTTAACTACCCTGACAGGAAGTTTTTTCTAATGTCCAACCTAAAACTTCCTTGCTGCAATTTAAGTCCATTGCTTCTTGTCCTATCTGCAGAGGTTAAGGAGAACAATTTTTCTCTCTTCCTCCTTGTGACAAGCTTTTATGTACTTGAAAACTGTTATAATGTCTCCCCTCAGTCTTCTCTTCTCCAGTCTAAACAAACCCAGTTATTTCAATCTTCCCTCATAGGTCATGTTTTCTAGACGTTTTCATGTTTTAATGATTTTTGTTGCTCTTCTCTGGACTTTCTCCAATTTGTCCACCTCTTTCCTGAAATGTGGCACCCAGAACCGGATACAATACTCCACTTCAGGCCTAATCAGCATGGAGTAGAGCATAAGAATGACTTCTTGTGTCTTACTTACAACACTCCTGTTAAATACATTCCCCTTTTTATAGATTGGCACTATATTTGCCCTTTTCCAGTCCTCTGGAATCTGTCCCGTCTTCCAAGACTTTTCAAAGATAATTGCTAATGGCTCAGATACCTCTTTAGTCAGTTCCTTGAGTATTCTAGGATGTATTTCACTAGGCCCTGATGTCTTGAAGGTATTTAACTTGTTTAAGTAATTATTAACTTGTTCTTTCCCTATTTTAGCCTCTGATCCTACCTCATTTTCACTGGATGTCCAACTGCTACTAAACTTTTTAGTGAAAACTGAACCAAAAGTCATTTAGCACTTCTGCCATTTCCACATTTTCTGTTATTGTTTTTCCCCCCTCATTGAGTAACGGGCCTATCCTGTCCTTGGTTTTCCTTTTATTTCTAATGTATTTGTAGAATGTTTTCTTTTTACCCTTTATATCTCTAGCTAGCTTAATCTCGTTTTGTGCCTTGGTCTTTCTAATTTTGTCCCTATTTACTTGTGTTATTTGTTTATATTCATCCTTTGTAATTTGACCTAATTTTCACTTTTTGTAGGACTCTTTTTTGAGTTTCAGATCACTGAAGATCAGATCATTCGAGTTTCAGATCATTGGTTGAGCCCGCGTGGTCTCTTGCCATACTTCCTATCTTTCCTATGCAGTGGGATAATTTGCTCTTTTGCCCTTAATCTCTTTGAAAAACTGACAATTCTCTTGAGCTGTTTTTCCCTTTAGATTTGCTTCCCATAGGATCTTACCTACCAATTTCCTGAGTTTGCTGAAGTCTGCCTTCTTGAAATCCATTTTCTTTATTGTGCTGTTTTCCCTCCTACCATTCCTTAGAATCATTTCATAATCACTTTCACCCAAGCTGCCTTCCACTTTCAAGTTCTCAACCAGTTCTTCCCTATTTGTCAAAATCAAATCTAAAGCAGCCTCTCCCCTGTTGGCTTTCTCCACCTTCTGAAATAAAAAATTGTCTCCAATACATTCTGTACTGACCTAGTCACTGGTGCGAGCCTATGGACATCGATGGGTGTGCGCTGGTGCAGAATTTGGCCCAGTGTAGACATGCAATAAACTGTCTCATCAGGGCCAGTTTCATACCACCAAATATGCAGCTGTGGGGAGGCCCTGGGGAAGCAATCCTCCTAGTTCCATTATCAATCCCCCCCCGCCCCCGGATGGACTGAAGAGCTAGCATGACATTTACTGTTATTATTTGTAGCAGTATCCCCATAGCAGCTAGGAACCCCAGTCATTGACTAGGACCCCATTGTGCGAGATGTTGTACAAACAGAACAAAAAGACAGTCCCTGTCCCAAAGCCTTTACAGTCTAAGTTTAAGATAAGAGACAACAGATGGACATGGACAGATGGAGAAGAAAACAATGAAACAATATTGGTCAGCACAGCAAGTGATGGTCTCAGCACACCAGCAGCCCAACCTTTGTCAAGTTTTTTGTAGGCATCATAGCAAAGAAGAATTTGAAGGGTGTATAATGAGGTGTTTTTTGGAAGTTTACAAGGGAGCTCCTCCCAAGCATGAGGGGCAGCATGGGAGACAGCACAAAGGGGCTTGTTGGGAAATTTATCAAAAGGGCGATGGAGGCTGGCATCGCAGGCCAATCAGAGTCAACATTTCAATAGCGAATGAGAGATGATTAGCAGTGTGGGGGTAGGTTATGAAGAGTATTGAAAGTGAGAGCTCTAGTGTGGAGGACAAGCTGTTGGATGCTGACTGAGAGTACATGGGGATAATATTAGAGCTGCACAGACATCAGCTCACTCCAAATTTCCCCATCCCCTCAGTTGACAGGAAACCGCCATCTACTATTCATGGCGTGTTTCCCTGGGGCAGGCACTTAAAAGGAACTGACTACTGCAAATGATGATCCATGCACAGATATGGTGGATAGAACACTAAAGCACCAGGTTATATTAACTTTCATTTTCATTCCAGCTATAATCACTATTTGAATTCATAATAAACTGTTTGGAAAGCTTCATAGAGCTGAATCACATCTCCCCGCAGATTACATCTCCTTTTTAATGAGGAAATATAATTAAGTCTTTATTGTTTGGGGGTTTTGTTGGGGGGTTTAATTCTGTAAGAACCAGAGTAATATCCTGACTGTGGGATCAAAGCATACAAGGTACCAATTTTAAAATACAGAGATGGACTAGCTGCATTCTAAAGGTGATTAGTCACTAATGCCCCAGTCCTGTAACTGAAAGCATGGACAGGCTGCTGTGTCCAGGCAGAACCCCATTGACTACCACCCGATCAGCTGCAGTATTGGAAGCTAAAGTTTCAGCATACTTATTTTAAAGCATGATTGTGAATCTCTCAAAAAATGTAACATTTACTGGCATGTGAAATTACCTTAAGATATTATGGAGGTATTTGTATCTAACCATGCCGCCCTGTGTTTACTGTGATCTCTGAAGCCCAGAATTTAGACAAACTAGCTGGCAGCTTTTCCACAGAAGGGTCAATGAAAAGATTAAAGCATGACATTTTTTTTTCCTTTTTACGTTACAGTGCCAACATTTTTCCGTATAAGGGATGACACGTGACAACTGACAGTTTTAATGGGATGGACAGGTGTCTGATTACATATAATATCATCATTATTTACTAAGCCACATCTGAGCTTCCTACAGATAAGGAGGTAAAGAAAACAAATCAGATATAAAGCAGATTGCAATTCAGCAAGACAAAGCTTTGTTTAAATCTTGATTCTACATTTCATCAAAATAACCTAGATTGTGATCAGTAAGGCAATCTAGCATGCAATACATCCAATTAATCATGCATCAAATAAGCTTTGGAAATGTTCTGTTAAAATCATTATTTGGGGTGAAATTAAAAAAAAAAGATTTGATCAAAATAAAGTACGTAAATATGTATCTTAAAATTAGTTATTTAACACATTTTGGGATAAGTATATGGTCTCTGTGACCTAGATTTTTCATTCATAAGAAGCTCAAGATATAATTTCTTTTAAAAAAACAAGCAGATGTAACAGAGAGATTTTGCATCTAATGGCTGAATGTAAGAGAGCGTTGGAGGTAACTAATACATTATGAAGGAAACAACCTCCTTTCAAATGAAACCATGGGAAATTTAAGTTAAAAAATTCTAAGAGAATCCCCATTATCTTTGAGATTTTATAGAAATCATGGCATTGGAAACCTTGTTCTTAGTACAGACAAATCACACATTTTTTAAAATTGTTCCTGGAGCTGGGCATTATCTGTGAGCGTGGAGTTCGTGGCTTACTACAGTGCTCTCTGTTTAACTTGATTTTCAAGATGTGATGCTCTCATTATGGAAAGATGCATCTTTTAGTACTATATATGCCCCAAATCCTGCAGAGAGAACTGCATAGGCAGACCCTTGTGCTTGTGTGCAGCTTCTGTGACCTTCATTAGGTTCCAGGCAGGCACTGGGTCCATACACATGGCTCCTTTTGCAGGACTGGGAGCTAAATGCCATCCAGTAACTCATCGCACACACACCTGGCAAAGGCTATGTCCTGTGTTCAGTTCTTGACCAAATTCAAAACTAGTTTTGTGAAGCAGCTGTCCCCTTTAAGAACGGTGTATATCTATTTGAGATTTTGGTATACAAAGTATCCCAGAGACTAAAATTTAGCCACAATAATCTGTTGTTCTTCCTTTTCATACACACTGTCATCAGCAGCCCACTTTGCTTTTACTGGACTCGTTAATAATTCTGTTTCAAAAGGTTAATGATTCATTAATAGCTCTCATCCACTTATTTAAAAACAACAACAACAACATTTGGAGCCTCCAAACTGTGCACAGAACCAACGTTGGTAACCTTGTATTTCTCTTGGGTGGGGTTTTTCAAAAGTGCCTGCAGTAGGTGCATGAAACTAATTGTAAAGCAGTCAGACTTGGGCTCCCAACTCACTTACATGCTTTTGAAAATCCCACCCATTGTTGCCACTCTTGTCTCTCCTCTAGCCCCCTCTGTTGTGCTCTACATTCATCTTTCACATCTCATCTTTATCTAGACTCCAACCCTGCAGAGAGAATGGGGTTGTTCTTTTTGCAGTACTGGGGCCCTAGATTATAAACTGTTTGAGGAAAGCCAGACCTGTCTTCTATTTTTTTGTCTGTACTTCATCCAGCAAATGTGGGTCCCAACCCTCACTGGGACTTCTGTAAGTCAATAATAATAAATACCATACTATATATAGTCCAAACTATATTTCACCATCATCAATTTGTAGTAAAATACCAGGGTACAAGTAATCCTAAGCTTGGAAAGAATCCAGTGTTCTAGGCTAGATTTTATTCTAACTAGTTTTTTAAACCCCTTTATTATTTTTAAAGTGAATGTAGTGATTGAAGTTAGCCCTGACAGGTGGCATCCCCTATGTGTCTATATAAGGGTTAGAATATAGGAAGTGCCCATGGAAGCTTCATCATTCTACTTCACCCACACGCTTCAGTGCCGACCTGGAGGGCCACATCAAAAACATGAGAAGGTAGCTCAGTTTATTGTCATTGAACCTTGGCCTATTGGCTGAGATTTCCAGTCAGGGATCGAGTTGCTATACTGCTGTCTACAACACAAGCTTTGTCTATGAGGAACCGAACTGAAGTCACCAACTCATTTCATAAGCAGCATGGAACAGCCTTATGGGATTCTGGGCATGACCCGCAGGGACCAGATTTAAAGCGAAGTGAAAAGTTCCAAGTTCTGTTGCCAATTGCCAGATACACCCTTCTTCCTTTCATAAAGAGCTTTTGCATCATTTACTTTACAATGGTGGGACTACCCCTTCACATGTTCCAGATATTAGGAAATCAAAGAGGTAATCTATACGAGTGAAAGGTAAGATATTGAATTAGATTCCCTGAAGCAGAAGTCTCCAGCAGGGAGGTAATATTTTAGAAGACTGGAATTGATTTCCAACCCATACACCTCAGCATCTTACATTCATGAGAGCTGATATTTGATGAAAAAAGCCAACACAAAAGGTAATATGAAATATCAAAGGGTATAAATTACACAGTAGGCTAACAATGGATAATTTATACACAATGGTTAATGAAAAACAGTATGAAAGTTAGTCTTATTTCAGTCTCTTTCCACTGTACAACATATAATTTTTTTCTTTATAGTTATCAGGTAAAATTTTATGGTTTGTTCCTGCAGACCATAGCCAGGTGAATAGCTCTTATTTACTCAAGTCGTCTCAAGCTTGCTGAGACCTCGGGCTACCTAACAGGAGAGTATATTTCTTGCAAGTGAGTTTTAACTGCTCATAGCAGCAGTCCTGAGGTGCATGGCCGAGAGTTAGCAAAAATTGGAATGGTTTGGTTTTGCCTTTTCAAGCAATTGCCCATTTCTAATAGTTTTTCCTTCTGCTCATGTTCTGTGCTTCTTCTGGGGTTTGTACCTTTCTCCCCTAAACATACTTAGCCAAAAGTACCTGATGCATAGCCAAAAAGCACAATATAAAATATTCAAGGAAAATTGAGCCCTAGTCTGAAAGTTTTCATGATCTGAGCAGGACAGATCTTTTTATGCTATACAGAGCCAGCCAGAGAAGAATGTCTCCACAAGATTAATTCTACATTCTTTCTTCACACATTAACAGCCTAATTCTATTCACAATTTTTCCAGTGTCAGTCTGGATAAATTCCAGTCATTTCAATTTAATCTCCCTTTATTCAGAATTTACACCAATGTAACAGAGTAGAATTTGGCCTGTTTTCATTGATTTGGTTTGTCAAAGCAGTCAAAATGCTTTTCTTTTTTAAAAAGTTAAATATGGCTACATTAATAATAGGACATTTCTGTGTCATTTCAGTTAATATCAAGAACTAATAAACCCACTTGAAAACAAGTACCAAGACATTGACTCTATCTTGCCCAGAAAGAGTTCCAGTTTACCTCAAAAAGTGACATAATAACAATGCCAAGTTCTGTCAGATTAAAATATGAGACAAATTAACCCTCATTAAGGAAACGCACCTGCAACACAGCCTACCAACTGTGAAAAAGCAACTGTCCACAAGTCTGTCTCCATACTGTCTTCACCCCTCATTAAACAAGCCCACTAGATTTTGCTAAGCAGTCACTGGCTGTTACATGTTCAGCAAGAGATATCTCTTTGTAATCTTGATGACTTTTAAAAGTTGTTCGGAGAGAAATATACAGGTTTCCCCAATTAAAAACTTCTTAGTATTATTTTTCTCCCTGAAGAAAAATGTAACCATCAATGTAAGGGAATCTGTTTTGCTACTACAAATATATCTTTGGGGAAATATTCTGTTTTGGTTTTTTTTAAGTTGTAAAAAGTGGATTTGGGGATTACTCATGCCTCTTGAGGAACCACACTATTAAAGCAACATTACAAAACATTGACTGATACTGTAGCTGTAGCCTGCCATTTAGGAGTTTGTTCATTTTTTAAAGGTTTTTACAGACTCTAATCCTAATAAAAGCATGTTTATGTTTCTTTTTAAAATTACATTGGAAACTGGTTTTGATTGGATTTAAACATCCCCCTGCAGGGTTGGATTTAAACATCCCCATATATTGCAGATACTGCTAGCTCTTGAGAGCTAAAAAGTGCAGCTGAATAGATAGAAACAAAAGTGAAATTGACCAGTCTATTGTCATTACCCAAACTGAGTAAAAGACAAAAAGGAAACAGCATTAATGTTGAAAAGATCATTTAAATGTTTACAGCTTTAATAATCCAATGGTATTAAATCACCCAGGATACTAATAAAGGAAATTTGTTTTTAAAATGTAATACGATTTTTAATCTGACTTGGTCCTTTTACACCCTCAGAGACACATGAATTTTGCATTCATTGTACATGAAATTGGGGATCAGGCCCAAAATATGTAGAGTAGCACTTCCGATTTACACACAGCAGAGTTATGAACTGACCTGTCAATCACCCACCTCATTAGGAATCAGAAGTATGTAATCAGGCAGAAACAGAGACCAAAAGAAAGCAAACAGCACAGTGCTGTGTTAAACATAAACTACTACAAAAATAAAGGGAAATTTTAAAAAAGTTTTGACAAAATAAGGAAAATTTGTGCTTGTTTGATTTAAATTAAGATGGTTAAAACAGCATTTTTCTTCTGCATAGTAAAGTTTCAAAGCTGTATTAAGTCAATGTTCAGTTGTAAACTTGAAAGAACCGTAATGTTTTGTTCAAAGTTACGAACATTTCAGAGTTCTGAACAACCTCCATTCCTAAGGTGTTCATAACTCTGAGGTTCTACTGTAGAGGTTTCCCACCCCTGAAAAAAATAAGTGGAGTTTCCCCAGCTTAAAAAGAAATAAGTTCACAAGAAACAGCTGACTTAGAAGTGGGCTGATTATTTAAATACCCATCTAGTAGCTGAAAACACGTGGGGTGGGTATTGGGTACAGTCGGAAGTTAACACAATGAGCAATCTATTGTATTCAGCAGCATTGCCATAGAATAAAGGGCTTCTTCATGGCTACTTTACAAAGGAGCCTTTAACTCGAGATCTAAGCCTCCTAGGGTCATATGCTTGACTTTAAGCATGTAAGTAGTTCCATTGACTCCAGAGGGAGTATGGTTAGGCTGATGCTTTTCAGACAACCTACACGTTCTTTGCTTCTGCATTACATAAAACCAAGGCAAAGTGTACAGAGGTAATCAGCTGGTCCTCGGTGCCAGACCAGCCACTGATTTGCTTTGCTCCTGAATTTTTCAACCCAGTTATTTTTGTGCACTTTGCACCAAAAGCATTGAGGGTCAAATTACAGTGAAAATGTTGAGTTCATCTGCAATAGGATTTGCAAATCAAGTCACTGGGCTAGCAGGCCTGTGCATATAAACTGCATTTTTACACAAAAATGTAATTATGGTTATGTGCACTAAAATTACATGAAGAAAATTAGAGGCCAGTTCTGAAATTCAGGGCTATATACAGAAGCCCCATGGAATCATAAGAGTAGACTAAAAGAGCAGCAAGTAGAAGTAAAAGGGTCCTCATCTGTGGTGTACCCATTTCTCTCCACCTCAATCTCTCCTCCTTCAACAACACCTCAAGTCAAGCAACTGGCAGGTGTCAATGTTCTGCAGATGGACAGCTATACACATCTGGCTCACAGGTGTTCCATGCTGTCTCTGCCAGCTACCCAGCCAGAAGACCGATTTTATTTTATTTTTTTTTTGAAAGAGAGAGAAAAGGAAAAAAGAGCGAGTGGTGGGTGGGTGGGTACAATCAGTTTCATATGAAGAGAGTTGTCCAATGACACTAATTCTTTACAACAGGCCCATTGCTAGAGCTAGACTCAGAGCCATAACACTTATTGTGTCCCCAAATTTGAGTCACACACACCTTATGTTTCCATTGTCTTTTCCCCATCTAGGCTTTAGGTTACTGGGCTGAAACTGAGGTGGAAGTATCTATGTAACCTTTACATTCTTGTTTTCTCTATATCACAGAACTTGGCTGTAATTTTCAAATTAAAATGACCCCAGGTCATAAAGTTCAGATCTGGACATGAATATCCCTAGAATTTTGGGCATGATCAGATCCAGAGTTTGATCCAGAGTTTGAGACTGAGTTGGTCTCTATCCTCTACATATAGGAAAGGAAAATACATACCTTTTGCTGGTAAAACTTCCATCTAGGAACATTTTGAACATTTCACTGCACCAAGCCCAAGCCACCTCAGCACCACCGAGACTTCAATTTCATTCAAGTTATCTCATCCCCCCGCCCCCATGAAATGGCAGTGCTAAGCTTACTGCCAATGCAACTCTGCAATTGCAGAATTTATCCTCCACAACGTCACCTATAATGCAGAACGGAAACTCACAGGAAAGACTGGCCACTGCAGCTCCTCTGAGATCCGCTCTGAACTGACGCAGTAAGCAGTTTGCTGCGTTGAATAAGAGGGACAAATGTTTGCCATGACTAGTTAGGGGTGCTGTGCTGTGCTGTGCTGCAGTGGCCCAATCCTGCAAAGTGCTGAGCACCCACAAATCCCCTGGGCTTTAGCAGGCATTGAGGGTTATCACCATCTTACAGCATGAGGCTTTAAAAGAGTAGTACAGTGCTATCCATCAGCTAGAACAGAACCACCAGGACAACTGAACAGCACACCAGCTGTCTGTCTCTCTACCACCAGCAGCAGTTAAAAGTAGAGATGGACTAAACTGTTTGGCATAAGACCCCTTTGAACCAGTTCTCATTTTTGACCCAAAACTTTTTTGCCTTTTTGAAATGCCCCCATGATGCTGGATTTTGTAACCTTTGCACATTAAAGTTTCCAAAAAGATTCCACAGCAAAGTGCCAAAATACTACTGGGAAAAAAATCACTCTTGTATGTCTACCCAGGCCTGACAAGTTAATAAGAAAGCCTGTTCTCAGAAGCTTTCCATCCGATTTTGCCAACTTTAGAGTAGAGAAGATCCCAAAACAACAACGCTGAAATCTGAACACAGGTAAGTCCTTGGCTTTTTGTATCCAGGGCTGCAGTTTACCTAGAAAAACAAGAGAGTCCATCCATTAAATCTGTATCTGGATTCAAAGCCAAATATCAAATGGTTGGTACATATTAATGCTGGGGTTTTGGTCTGGCCCATTATTTATTCAGAGCCAGATCGTATCCAATTTGGAGATATTCAGATCAAGCACTTCAGTTCAGGCCCATCTGTAGAGTTGTCTAATGATATCAATATTTCACAACAGGGTCATTGCGAGAGCAACAGCCATAACCTTTAGTGTCCTTCCTTCCAGTCTGAGCACCTCTGAAGTCTGGGTCAACCAATTCAAACAGATATCCAAAAAACAGATGTTCATCTGAAACCAACTTTGAACTATTTGCAATTCACCAACCCTCAAGTCTAAAGATCAGCAAAGCTCCTGGAGGAAAATCTTCCTCTTCCTTTTCTCCCCCTCCCCCCCACAAAAAGTATTCAGCTCCTACACTTTCACTATCTATGGTAATGCATTTACTCATAGCAAAGTTAATTTTGTGGGGAGTGGAGTGGGGACTGGAGACAGGAGATAGATGCAACAGCCATGCTGTAGTTCAGTAAAAGATTCCAAACACTCTCGATCCCCTTATCTTTTAAAATTAGCTGCTGCTCAGAATGGAGGTTTCCCATATATGCAGCATGAAAGCATGAGTCTGACTCCAGGCACACAAACACACTCCATTTCAGACAAGCATAAGAAAGATCCCCACACTTAGCTATTAATAGGGAACTAATGCCTCACAAACCTCATTTGGTTTCCCGGTGTATGTGTTCTTTTTAAACTCAGTGTAATTAAACTCAAGGATTTCATATTCATGGATCATTGTGGTGTGATCATTGCTTGTTGATTTTCAACTTATTCAACAAACCCTGCTCCCTCGAAGTTCATCAATCATTTGAATGGCTACATTATATATTATTCAGGACAGATAAAAAAAATCCTCATGCAGTTCCCCGTCAAGAAGTAATATATATTCTGCACTCTTTAAATATATTGTCCACATGTATCTTATATAGTACAATCAGAAAAAAAAATGTATCAGAACTGTAAAATATATATGACTATATATGATATATATGTCCATTGAAGCCAAATGTTTATTGCTTTCCATTTAGATACATATATTCTTTTTTAAAAGTGTTATATATTTAAAACCATACAAAAATATCATTAATAGATTCAAAGGCCAAACGGGGCCATTCTGATTATGTAGCCTGGCTTCCAGCATAACACAGACCAGAAAATTTCATCTTGCAATTTCTGCATCAAGCCTGTAACTTCTGGTTTTGCTCAAGTATATATATATTTTTAGGAAGACATCCAGTCTTGATTTAAAGTCTTTAAGAGTAGATTTACACTACAACTTAAGCCACGAGTTAGTAGAATTCAAGTTAGCAGGCCCTGGGTTTATTAATATAGGGCTTGAGCATCTACCCTCATTCCAGGTTAGGAATTGTTGAACCTGAGTCACAACCTGGGGCTCCAGTGTCTACACTGTATTATGCAAGCCTGAGTCCAGCCATCCATATCCCACACTTCTTAGCGCCTTCCCAAAATGGGGCTGTTGTTCATGGTGCAGCGTGAAAAAACTTGACTGTCCATCAAACTTGACTGTCCAGAGAACAATGGAAGTTGGTCAGTGGGATTGTAGGATACTTTTGGTGGACTTCCAGAGCATGAGTCCAGTGGGACTGTGTCTACTCTGCAAAGCAATAGGGCTTGAACCCAGTTGGACTCAGACCCTCCACCTCTGTGAGGTTTGGGGATGCTGGGTCTGAGTCCTGGGTTAGCGCGATGTATATAGATGGAAGGGGGAGTTCAGACTTAAGCCTGAGTTCAACCTTGGGCTTACACTGCAGTGAAGACATCCTCCAAGTGATGACCACATCATCTGGTAAGTTGTTCCAAAATGTGATTACCCTTACTGTAAAAAGAAGAAAAAAGTTTGGTCCATGTGTTCAGTGCATTTCAGAAATATACTGGTATAGACTGAGAAGATACCATATGCTTCCCAATGGAAATATTTTTGATACAGTTATTAAAAAACAGCATTTTTCCATGCTTGTTTGCAATTTCATATTGTGCATTGTCCTGGACAGCCTATACAAGGCTTGAAAAAGTAATCTAATGTGCTTTGCAAAATCACAGTGGAACAAACTCCCACAGGCAGTAAGGACCATAATAAACCTCACCACCTTCTGCTCCAACTGCAAGGTGCGCTTCTCAACCTACCTTCTCGGATATATAAACAAAGAGAAGAGTGTAAATTTAAAAGAAAAAAACCTACCATAACAAAACACTATTCTGCACATACAATTCTCCCCCAAGGAAAGGATGAGAGAAAGAATGAATTACACAGGACAGATGCTAATCAGGTGGCTTAATGCCAGAAGAAGCTTAGATATCAGGGCAATGAGGTATCTATATGCATCTTATACCAGTATAAGAACATATAGAGAATAGAAAGATGATTGTTGGACTTTGGGAAGTGTGGATTTGGATATCTGTTGGTAGCTGCAGCATGCGGGAAAGTCTCTCCACTGGCCTCTATTCACATTAAGCACGTATACTGCTGCAGCAACAAAGGGGGGCACATCTGTCATTACTCTTAATAGAGAATGGGTATCCTCCGAAGTGGGAAGTGAATTAACTGATGTGGTTCAACAAAACAAGCCACCTGAAAAAAATAATCCCCCATGTCACATGAGCTACCTTCAGCCTTTCAGGAAGACAAATAAATAATTCATCCCATGCACTCTAAACCATGGCTTGTTGTTTGAACCTGGGTCCTTCTGAGCTTCCTGCAGTTTATCCCTCTCTGCCCTTTTAATAGTCCGCTTAAAGTCAAAACAGAGACTCAGGCCTTGTTAGGAGGTCAGCTATCCCATTTTAGCTTGACACAAAGGAAGAAGCTCCTAAATTCCTTCAATCTTGACACTCAATTTGCAGCACCAATAACCTCTGTTAGTTCACCCTGGACAGGGAGTATCTCTTGTCACAGTATAGTATACCTGCTTCTAGAATTACTTTATCACTACACCAGTGACGTTGCAGGTGATTTTCAATGTTCATATCTGTCTCTTCAAAGGAGCCTCTGCCAAAGTAAATACATTGTCAAATTTTTAACAGGGTGGGCAATTAACCACTAGAAAAACTTATCTAGAGATGTAGGGGATGTTCCATCATTTGCAATATTCAAACCAAGACTGGATGTTTTTCTAAAAGATAGGCTGTCACTCAAACAGAAATTATGGGTTTGATACAGAAATTATTACGTGATGGTTTTTGGTCAGTGTTACCAATAACATCAAAATAAATTATCACAAGGCTCCCTTCTGGTCTTATAATCTATCTACGTTGTATGCTGTCAAGATTTCCTCAATATATCCCAGGAATCAGAGAAGCTGAAGATTATCCAAGTGATCTGGGGTCAGATTACTGCAGTTAAATCTTGATTTCTCTTTTTAACTTTCCCATGTCAATCAATGCAACATTAATAGTGGCGATCACACACACAAAACCAGCTGTCTTGCCCAAAACTAACGTACCATAGAGGCTGCCAAAGAGCAAAGAGATGGGGAAGAGAAAGAGTCAAGACAGAACAAAGCAGATGATGCTGAAAATGTAAGCAGAGTAATTAATACTCACAGATTCCCAAACCCATTATCCACAAAGAGTGTTATAAAAGTTTTAGAGCAGTTCTGCAATAATCAGTTCAACAGCCAACAATTAACATTATAAGTCAGCACAAGAGCAAACCACAGCTAACGGAGGATGAGGACTGGGGAATCATGTCTGAATGAGCATTGATTGTTCAAAGAAGTTTGATTTTCATCCAAGATCCTGAGCAGAGCTGTATAGGCAGTAAAACACCCACTGCAGCTAAGTACCTGCTGATGGGCATAATTAGACACATCTCACTGAGATCCACTCTCCTCATGTTGCCTTTACAAATGCCGTGCTGGCTATCTCATCTTAATAACTCTACTCTCTCTGTTTGGTGGCACCTTTGGCAGGGTTCCCAGCAAAAAGTGGGAAATAACTTGGAAAACTGTTAACAAAACATCAAAAACACAGAGTTTGCCTCACTCTCACAACTGCCATGGCGACCTCTCTGCATGTGTGTAGAATCTGATTGTTTCCATTCTACTACTAGAAAATCCTGACAGATTTACAAATGTCTTTTTTGCCTTTGTGGGAACCTGGGTGTCTGATTTACCCTTTAGCCTTTTCTATTTTGGGAATAAGTCAGTTTCTTTCTAATGATTTTCATCTTCCCAGAGTTCGGTGCAACTCTTTGGACCACTCTGTGAAATACTGCATTTCTGAGAAGTATTTGGGCATCACTGGATTGATACTATATATATATATATATATATATATAGTATGTCCTGCGGTGTGACAGTTGTAAGGAAATTCATGCTTCACTGTATGCCCAGCCAGAATCAATATAATGGAAAAACTCATTCATATGCCATTTGAATCGTTTCCTCCCCTGTTGAGGTCACAAAGCCCTGGTTTACTGCATGCATTGCTCTGCATCCTGAGTAATGTCAGGAATGGGAAGGGCTGCTGGTGCTAGTCCTGGAAAGATGCTACCAGGCTGATCATTGCCCCCATCTCCTGCCAGACGTCTTCGGTGGTTGGGATACCGGCTCAGCCCTGACCACTCATGAACCAAGACCATTGATCCATGCACCTTCAAAGCTTTTGGGATTTAAAAAAAACATGAATCCGACGTCGCAGTGCTAACTCAAGTCAACTCAAGTACTAAAAGGGTACAGCCATTTTTGGGTTATAAACACTGCAGGGAAATTTCATCCAAACAAAACCTGTTTGTGGTGACATCATAAGAAGTCACAAAAAACTCTTAATATTGGATTTATGTTTTTAAGCAAATTCTTTGGAACTTAACCTACTTGACAAAGTTCCTCTTAAAAGGATGCAACACTTGTCTTTATTGCCCCACTCATCTGTGCATGGTATTACTGATCTGCTAAATTATTTACACAACGTAATGGATAAGCTTTGAGAGCTTTATCTAGCTGTTGTGTTCTGACCTTTTAGGCCAAATTCAGAGATGGGGTAGCAAGTATCTTCTTTTCACCCTCTCGCTCATGTATTACCATGTTGAGTCCCTCGAAACTCACACTCTTACCTCCATCATGAACATCACTTGAATTTGAATCATTTGAATTTGGCCCACTAAGTCCTAATCTAAGGGAGTGTCTGTTGGCTTAACTCATGTGGAGCCTGATCCAAAACCCACTGAAATCAATGGGAATTTACCAGGATAGAATGTCAAAGAAAAGTAGAATAAGCATGTTAGATGTAAACTGAAGCAAACAAAGTCCTACCTTAAACCATTGCCCATGTCCTCAGATTTCCTTATGCTTACTGACACTCCATACGGAGATCGTGGGGAGTTTAACTGAACATATGGAATTCTTAATTACACCTCCTTACAAATCATCTCTGTATTTGGCCCACTGGCTCCACAAGGAGAAAAATCTATATTCTCTTTTTCAGACACCTTGGTCTGTCTCTCCTCTCCTTGGCCATTTTAATATGTTTTAGGACAAGAAAACTGAAAAATGTGCAGCATTTGATTTCCTTGCCATGGGAAAGAACAAAGTGCCCAAGACTACGTCTACATTCTTGGAGAATTTCTTGTTTATACTGGCCAACAATGGCAAGCAGTCCTGTGAATTATGAAGTGGGGAATGTGTCATTTAACTCAGAAGAACTGAACCATCTTGAGATTGCTTTGGTGGTCAGTGAAACAAAGGACCCAGTGCAATTTGACACCTGAACTGCTGCTAGATATCACATTGCAACAGTGTTAACACTCAAACACACACCGAGAAGATTAGCACCTACATTAATTCTTTGCTGCCTCATGAAAAATATTCCATGCATGGATCCATGAAAGCTCAGTAGGCTGATGCAGTTTCCATAGCAGACCTTATTCCATCAAGCCAACAGCCAGTCAGCCTGTCCCAGGAAACCACCCTTCTCAGATGCTTTCCTCAGGAAGGTCCCAATTGCCTGGCCTCTCTACCCCAGCCATCTGCTAAGTGTGGGCAACACCCTCTTAGAGAGACTGGCCACCTATTATCAACTGAAGACTCCTATCTTCATTTTTGGACATGGACTATCTAATATGAACACTTATCCTCAAACCTGTGACTTAGAGTGAGATACGTATTCCCCCCTCCCTACTGCCACAGTGTTACATGACCCCTGCTTTTGGGTGGGTTCAGGGTTCTAATTAAAGCTTCCACACAGCCCTGCTTGCTGTGTCATTGTTCAAAAAAAGGGCAGCCAGATCATGAATCACTCGTCTTTATCTACACAAAAGCTACACCCCTGGGTAGCAGCTGCGTAAGTTTCACTGCACCACCACCACCCTGCAAAATGCCAGGTCTAGGATGACCCTTCCTAGTGGCAAGCCTGTAACTCATTGAAATTCCTGGAACCTTGGCATTTGTAGTGGCAGTCACATCAAAGATGCCTTTCAACTGGTGTGGTCTTTTTCAGGATGTGGGCACTTCATCCATTGTGAACTGGAATGAGACCACCTCACGCCCAACATGCTAACACTGTCCTTTTTTGTTCCTGTTAATCCGTTTTTCCTTCCCTGCCTTTGTAAAGTGCCCTGAGCCCTCCCACCTTTACCCCATTCTCAATAAAGGAATCTAGGCATTCCAAGAATGTATCTAAGTTCCTTGCTTCAATCATCTGCCCTAATTCCACATTTCATGTTTACTGCTATTTCCATAAAGTTATTCTGACCTCAGTTTTGCTAACACTATTTCCACACTCCCCCATCTGTCCCAAACTCTCACCACAAATGTTTTGTAGATTTTACAACTGTCCCTAAAATAAATAAATAAATAAATAAATCAATATTAGCCTGTAAACTCTCCATGTGCTATGCATAATTATTGATCTCTGTCACTTCCTATACTCCTACCTCTTTCAGGAGTGGTGTTGTAAACACTTCACATCACTTAATCAATTGCCGCATTTCACTCCTTCCAAGTGAAATAGATCGGTTAATCTTTCCTCAATCCCTGATTGAAACCTCACAACACACCCCACATGCATTCAGACACAATTGAGCAAGTTGAGCAGAATTTACACACAGCAGAACTTCCTCTTCAGAGTGGGGTGGGCAATATTTGCCAGGATAATCTGGGTTTGTCTCACTCTGCCCCTCCTATTCTTTGCCTGTGGCACACATTTTAGTTTAATCTTGTGTGGGCGGTCATAATTTGGTCTAATTGTGATTGTTGGGTTTAGTGTGTGGGTGCTGGTGCTGGCCAGTGATATACCGGTCAGACTAGATGATCTGGTGGGATCATCTAGCCTTAAATGCTGTGACTGTAAGAATGGGAAAGACTTTACTCCTGTGGGAATTCTGTGCCACTGCGCATGTGCAGAATTTATGTCCCATGCAGATTTCTTTGCTTCCCCACAGAAAAATGACTTTCTGATGGGGAAGCAAAGGAAAGCCACAAGCAATCATGCGACCCTCCCCAGCAGTACGTTTTGGGTGCCCAGGACAGATGGCACAGCGGTAAATCACTGTGGGGCAGAGGGTGGGACTGGGAAAGACCTGGCTGGTGGCTCCTACCCTGCACCGGGCTCAGCTGCTAGTCCTGGCTGGGCTGAGGAGGATGGGACTACTTCTTCTAATGCATGGCATCCGGGGCCAGGTCAGACCGACTGTCAGATTTCTCCCCCAGTTGTGGGAATCTCTCCAAACTCCCTCCCCTCCCCCGATGCTTCCTGCACCCATTGCTACTCAGCTGCAGGGGGAGGGATCCCTCTATAGAGAGCTGCTCCCCCATCCACCCAACCTCCATGCCCTCATACTCAGACCCTCCCACTGAACCTCACCCCCTCTCCACACCCAGAACCCTCCAACAAGCCCCTGTGAATCCAGATTCCACCACCACCACCCCCACACCCAGATCCTCTACTGAGCCACCTGTATCCAGATTGCCCCACACAGAACCCTCTCAATCCACACCTAGATCCCCCCACACTAGGATTTTGCCTTGCTGAGCCTGCCTGCCCACACCTGGTGCACTTGGCACAGAGGGACAGGGCCCTGGGGTGTTTCTGGGGCAGGCCGGTTCTTGCACTGTGTCAGTGTGCAGCCTCACTGCTGAATCCATGTCCCAGAGGAGAGCTGCACAGCGATCTCCCACCTCTGTGCAGCCAGTGGCCTGTACTCCCCCGTGCCATGCTGCAGTCTCCACGTTTATTTGACAAATAAAATTTGCAGAATTTTGCAGAATTTTAAAATATTGTGCATATAATTTTTATTTTTTTTATTTTGGTGCAGAATTTTTAATTTTTTGACAATGCCCTCAGGAGTGGAAAAATGAAATTTTATCAAGACGTTGGATGACTGTGGCGGCAAAAACTGCTTAATCTAAGTTAAAGCGAGGTACAATGTTTTGGGCCTCTCTCAACAAGCAAAGTTAATCCTGGTTAGTCACATTCCTTCTTGGTACATGAATGTTCTCTCTTCATAGGAGTTAAGGTACTGGGCTCCTTGTGCTTCCTGGAAAGTAGTTACATGGATTAGATGTTTCAAGCCCAGCTAAACTCTATAGTTATCTGAAACTCGACAGACTTATACAAGAAACAATACAGATCTCATTGGCAGACAGCAGGCTGAACACTGCAAACTCTTTGAGCAGTGGCATGATCAGAACTGTTAGCCTAATGAATACCCCGAAGGGCATGTACATTATTCCACAGCTTCCAAATAGTTAAAACAATTTAAATGTCTATTTTGTGGCACACTTTGCATTATTATGGCTCCCATTGGAGGTAGTGTATTATTTGCTCTGGTAATTCACAATCCAAGTGGTGGTGATTATGTGATTAAATAAGTGAGAACATCAAGCATGCAGTTCAGTTCACTCATGCTTACAGAAGCCAGCCATATTAATTTTTTTCATATAATTTAATGTTCCTACAAATCGGCATCCTCTTCAGTCAATTTTTAAAACAACCTGTTTTTATTAGTTTATTTTTAAACTCCACATACACATTAAGTACCATAAGGGGTTGAAAAGCGATTTCTGGGACAGCGATCGTATCATACTTTATGATTATAGAGTCCATATAAATTTACAGCTCTTTATAAGCAATTTTAACAAGAGAATGCCTCTAGAATACGTGAGCTAGGAATATGTATGCATCAACAAATACTTAAAGGCAAAGATCTTTGTATATGTCTTAGTTTTGGTACATCATGTAAATGCTGATTGAATAAGACCTTGGTAATTAACTAGCTCTTAGTGGAAATCATTGAGCTTCCATTTGAACTTTGACTCTCTTCCCCAAAGTTGGCACTAAAAGCACTTAAGCACGTTCTTAAGTTTATCTCTATTTGGCAAAGCACTTAAGTATTAAGCAAACTTTGAGCATGTCCTTATTCCCACTGAAATGCTCAGCATGTGTTTACATTACTAACTTAATGAATAGTTAAAATCTGGTACCACTTTAATTTCAAATGATGATTTTGCATCCCTGTCCTTGCTCCTAAACTTTTCAAAACAACTTTATTTTCTTATTGTATCTTTTCACTTTGTCACCAATGTATAGCACTTTCTCCTTAGCATTTATAAGGATAAGAACGTAAGAATGGCCATACTGGGTCAGACCAAAGATCCATCCAGCCCAGTATCCTGTCTACTGACAGGTGCCCCAGAGGGAGTGAACCTAACAGGTAATGATCAAGTGATCTCTCTCTCCTGCCATCCATCTCCACCCTCTGACATACAGAGGCTAGGAACACCATTCCTTACCCATCATAGCCAATTGACATTAATGGACTTAACCTCCATGAATTTATCCAATTCTCTTTTAAACCCTGTTATTGTCCTAGCCTTCACAACCTCTTCAGGCAAGGAGTTGCACAGGTTGACTATGAGCTGTGTGAAGAAAAACTTCCTTTTATTTGTTTTAAACCTGTTGCCCATTAATTTCATTTGTTGGCCCCTAGTTTTATATTATGGGAACAAGTAAATAACTTTTCCTTATTCACTTTCTCCACACCACTCATGATTTTATATACCTCTATCATATCCCCCCTTAGTCTACTCTTTTCCAAGCGGAAAAGTACTAGCCTCTTTAATCTCTCCTCATATGGGACCCATTCCAACCCCTAATCATTTTAGTTTCCCTTTTCTGGTCCTTTTCTAATGCCCGTATATTTTTCTGAGATGAGGGGACCACATCTGTATGCAGTATTCAAGATGTGGGTGTACCATGGATTTATATAAGGGCAATAAGATATTCTCGGTCTTATTTTCTATCCCTTTTTTAATGATTCCTAATATCCCATTTGCTTTTTTGACTGCCACTGCACACTGCGTGGACAGCTTCAGAGAACTATCCACAATGACTCCAAGATCTTTCTCCTGATTAGTTATAGTTGTAAATTAGCCCCCATCATATTGTATGTATAGTTGGGGTTATTTTTTCCAATGTGCATTACTTTACATTTATCCACATTAAATTTAATTTGCCATTTTGTTGCCCAATCACTTCGTTTTGTGAGATCTTTTTGAAGTTCTTCACAGCCTGCTTTGGTCTTAACTACCTTGAGGAGTTTAGTATCATCTGCAAAATTAGCCACCTCACAGTTTACCCCTTTCTCCAGATCATTTATGAATACGATTGGTCCTAGGACTGACCCTTGGGGAACACCACTAGTTACCCTTCTCCATTCTGAAAATTTACCATTTATTCCTACCCTGTGCTTCCTGTCTTTTAACCAGTTCTCAGTCCATGAAAGGATCTTCCCTCTTATCCCATGACAACTTAATTTACATAAGAGCCTTTGGTGAGGAACCTTGTCAAAGGCTTTCTGGAAATCTAAGTACACTATGTCTACTGGATCCCCCTTGTCCACATGTGTCTTGACCCCAAAGAACTCTAATAGATTTGTAAAGACATGATCTCCCTTTACAGAAGCCATGTTGACTTTTGCACAACAATTTATGTTCTTCTATATGTCTGACAATTTTATTCTTTACTATTGTTTCAACTAATTTGTCCAGTACGGACGTTAGACTTACCAGTAATTAGGATCACCTCTAGAGCCCTTTTTAAATATTGGCATTACATTAGCTATCTTCCAGTCGTTGGGTACAGAAGCTGATTTAAAGGACAGGTTACAAACCATAGTTAATAGTTCCGCAATTTCACATCTGAGTTTTTTCAGAACTCTTGGGTGAATGCCATCTGGTCCCAGTGACTTGTTACTGTTAACTTTCTCAATTAATTCCCAAATCTCCTCTGGTGACACTTCAGTCTGTGACAATTCCTCAGATTTATCACCTACAAAAGACAGCTCAGGTTTGGGAATCTCCCTAACATCCTCAGCCATGAAGATTGAAGCACAGAATTTGTTTAGTTTCTCTGCGATGACTTTATCATCTTTAAGTGCTCCTTTTGTATCTCGATTGTCCAGGGGCCCCACTGGTTGTTTAGCAGGCTTCCTGCATCAGAGGTACTTAAAAAACATTTTGTTATTACCTTTTAAGTTTGTGTCTAGCTGTTCTTCAAATTCCTTTTTGGCTTTTCTTATTACATTTTTACATTTAATTTCGTAGAGTTTATGCTCCTTTCTATTTACCTCACAAGGATTTGACTTCCACTTTTTAAAAGATGCCTTTTTATCTCTCGCTGCTTCTTTTACATGGATGTTAAGCCACAGTGGCTCTTTTTTAGTTCTTTTACTCTGTTTTTTAATTTGGGGTACTATCTAGGACTCAATGCAATGTCCTTCAAAGCCAATGGAAAGACCCTCAGTGACTTCAATGGGCATTGCAATATGCCTAATGATGAGCCTGAGTTGCAGGATTCTTGAACACTCCAAAGTTCTCCAGGTTTAGCTTGGTCAATTACTGAAAAAAAGGGGCCATTTGACAATTTGGATCTAGAGCCAGTTTCTTATTTTGAAACACTCCCCTCTAAATCGGGAGATTATGGATTTGAGTCAATCATTAGGTAACGATGATCCAATTAGGTAATAAAGTGACTAATACTGTAACTAAGGCATGGTATACACTATGGGGTTAGGTTGAATTTAGCCGCATTAGGTCGATTTTAAAATGACTGCGTCCACACAACCAACCCCATTCCATCGACCTAAAGGGCTCTTAAAATCGACTTCTGTATTCCTCCCCGATGAGGGGAGTAGCACTAAAATCGACCTTGCTGAATTGAATTTGGGGGTAGTGCGGATGCAAATCAATGGTATTGGTCTCCGGGAGCTATCCCAGAGTGCTCCACTGTGACCGCTCTGGACAGCACTTTGAACTCCGATGCACTAGCCAGGTACACAGGAAAAGCCCCGGGAACTTTTGAATTTAATTTCCTGTTTGGTCAGTGTGGCAAACTCAGCAGCACAGGTGACTATGCAGTCCCCCCCAGAATCGCAAAGGAGCTCCAGCATATACCAAGAGGAAGACACTGGATCTAATTGCTGTACGTGGAAAAGCATCTGTGCAAGCCTGTCATAAATATAAAGGGAAAGGTAACCACCTTTCTGTATACAGTGCTATAAAATCCCTCCTGGCCAGAGGCAAAATCCTTTCACCTGTAAAGGGTTAAGAAGCTAAGGTAACCCCGCTGGCACCTGACCCAAAATGGCCAATGAGGGGACAAGATTCTTTCAAATCTGGAGGGGGGGACAAAGGGTTTGGTCTGTCTGTGTGCTGCTTTTGCCAGGAACAGATCAGGAATGCAGCTTTACAACTCCTGTAAAGTTAATAAGTAATCTAGCTAGAAAATGCTTTAGATTTCCTTTTGTTTAATGGCTTGTAAAATAAGCTGTGCTGGAGGGAATGTATATTCCTGTTTTTGTGTCTTTTTGTAACTTAAGGTTTTGCCTAGAGGGATTCTCTATGTTCTGAATCTAATTACCCTGTAAAGTATTTACCATCCTGATATTACAGAGGTGATTTTTTTTACCTTTTCTTTAAATAAAATTCTTCTTTTAAGAACCTGATTGATTTGTCATTGTTCTTAAGATCCAAGGGTTTAGGTCTGTGTTCAGCTGTACCAATTGGTGAGGATTATCATCAAGCCTTCCCCAGGAAAGGGGGTGTAGGGGCTGTGGGGGATATTTTTGGGGAAGACGTTTCCAAGTGGTTCTTTCCCCGTTCTTTGTTTAAAACGCTTGGTGGTGGCAGCATACTGTTCAAGAACAAGGCAAAGTTTGTACCTTGGGGAATTTTTAACCTAAGCTGGTAAGAATAAGCTTAGGGGGTCTTTCATGCAGGTCCCCACATCTTACCCTAGAGTTCAGAGTGGGGAAGGAACCTTGACAGGCCAAACTCCAATCATAAAGAAGAAATGCAAATATATTTGCCAAAATCTCACAGGGCATGTTGGACAGAGGCTACAATAGGGACACACAGCAGTGCCGCATGAAAGTTAAGGAGCTCAGACAAGCCTACCAAAAGACAAAGGAGACAAACAGTCACTCCGGGTCAGAACCCCATACATGCGGCTTCTATGATCAGCTGCATGGCATTCTAGGGGAAGACCCTACCACTACCCCACCACTGTCCATGGACACCTGCAAGGGGAGAGTCTCATGCAATAGGGAAGAGGATTTTGGGGATGAGAAAGAGGAGGAGGAGGAGAATTTGCAGCAGGCAAGCGGTGAATCCGTTCTCCCCGGCAGCCAGGACCTTTTCATCACCCTGGAGCCAATACTCTCCCAAGGCAGAATCCCCAACCCTGAACCCGGAGAAGCATCTCTGGTAAGTGCACATTTGTAACTACAGTACAGGGTTTAAAAGCAATACTTTTTAATGTCTGATTTGCCCTGAAGAATTAGGATGCTCTCTTGGAGGTACTCTGAAAGCCTTTGCAGAAGGTTTCTGGGGAGGGCTGCCTTATTTCGTCCTCCACGGTAGGACACTTTATCATGCCAAGCCGGTAGCAAGTAGTCTGGAATCACTGCAGCACAAAGCATGGCATCGAATGGTTCTAGGTTTTAGTTGCATTCAAGCAACATTCAGTCTATATCTTTCTGTGTTAGCCTCAGGAAAGTGTTATCATTCATGGTCACCTGGTTGAAATAGGAGAATTTTTGTCAGGGAACAGTAAAAGGACCCCGTTCATGCTAGGCTGTTTGTGCTTGGCTAAAAGGGATCATTCCAGAGAATAGCCACGTGGCAGGGGGAGGGGTGAAGCGATCATCCTGGAGAATAGCCATGCGGTGGGGTGGGGGTAAGTGTGTGCTGCATATCCACCCGAAAACTGCAACCCCTCCTTTTAAATGTGAAACCCAACCCATTGCTTGCTCTGGGAAAGGAGAGTGCTGCAGTTTGAAACCATTCCCACATGTTATGAAGGCGTAAGAAGCCAACCCCGCATACCCTTTGGCTTACCATTGCTGCCTGGAAACCGAATTCTGTTGCCCAGCTATTAGTGATGTGTCACCATACCGGCAGGCACTCAGAATAAAAGGCAAAATGTGTCTTTGTACCTAAAGCACATTTGCTGTCTGCTGTGAATTGCTTGATTCACTGTGAAAGAGTCTCCCTTTTGTTCTCAGAAATGCATCATCTTAAAATTTTCCTCTCCCTTTTTATCTCCCCCCAGGGGCAAATGTTTCTGTGCTCCCCCTATCATCTCCATCCCAGAGGTTATCGCAGATTAGAAGGCGAAAAAAACCGCACTCACGATGACATGTTTTCCGAGCTCATGCAGTCCTCCCGCATTGATAGGGCACAGCTTAATGCATGGAGGCATTCAGTGGCAGAGGCCAGGAAAGAATTAAGTGAGCACGAAAAGCAAAGGCAGGATGTGATGCTGATGCTAATGGGGGAGCAAACGGACACGATGAAGCGTCTGTTGGGAGAGTAAACAGAGATGATGAAGCATCTGTTGGAGCTGCAGGAAAGTCAACAAGAGCACAGACCCCCACTGCATCCACTGGATAACCGCCTGCCCTCCTCCCCAAGTTCCATATCTGCCTCAGCCAGATGCCCAACAACGCGAGTGAGGAGGCTCCGGGCACCCAGCCACTTCACTCCAGAGGATGGCCCAAGCAACAGAAGGCTCTCATTCAAACAGTTTGTTTATTGTAGCCACACTACAAATCAATGTGGCCTTGTCCTTCCCTCCTCCCCCACCCTACCCAGGCTATCTTGTCCGTTATCTCATTTTTTTTAATTAATAAAGAAAGAATTCATGGTTTCAAAACAAGATTTACTTTATTTTGAAAGGGGGAGGGTGGTTGGCTTACAGGGAATTAAAATCAACAAAGGGGGCAGGTTTGAATCAAGGAGAAACACACACAACTGTCACACCAAAGCCTGGCCAGCCATGAAACTGGTTTTCAAAGCCTCTCTGATGCGCAGCGTGCCTTGCTGTGCTCTTCTAATCACCCTGGTGTCTGGCTGCTCAAAACTGGACACCAGGTGATTTGCCTCAACCTCCCACCCTGCCATAAACATCTCCCCATTACTTTCACAGATATTATGGAGCACACAGCAAGCAGCAATAACAATGGGAATGTTGGTTGCGCTGAGGTCTGACCTAGTCAGGAAGCAGCACCAGCGAACTTTTAAAGGTCCAAAGGCACATTCTACCATCATTCTGCACTTGCTCAGCCTATAGTTGAACTGCTCCTTACTACTGTCCAGGCTGCCCATGTAAAGCTTCATGAGCCATGGGAGTAAGGGGTAGACTGAGTCCTCAAGGATAACTATTGGCATTTCAACATCCCCAATAATAATTTTCTGGTCTGGGAAGTAAGTCCCTTCTTGCAGCTGCTAGAACAACCCAGAGATCCTAAATATGAGAGCATCATGCACCTTTCCCGGCCATCTCATATTGATGTCAGTGAAACGCCCCTTGTGATCCACCAATGCTTGCAGCACCATTGAGAAGTACCCCTTGCAGTTCACGTACTGGTTGGCAGGTGGTCCGGTGCCAAGTTGGGGATATGCGTTCCGTCTATCACCCCACCACAGTTAGGGAACCCCATTGCAGCAAAGCCATCCACTATGACCTGCACATTTCCCAGAGTCACTACTTTTGATAACAGAACGTCAGTGATTGCATTTGCTCCTTGGATCACAGCTGCCCCCACAGTAGACTTTCCCACTCCAAATTGATTCCCGACTGACCGGTAGCAGTTAGGCATTGCAAGCTTCCACAGGGCTATCGCCACTTGCTTCTCAACTGTCAGGGAAGCTCTCATCTTGGTATTTCTGCTCTTCAGGGTGGGGGAAAGCAACTCACAGAGTTCCAGGAAAGTGGCCTTATGCACATGGAAGTTTCACAGCCATTATGAATCATCCCATACCTGCAACACTATGTGGTCCCACCAGTCTGTGTTTGTTTGCTGAGCCCAGAATCAGCTGTATCAACCAGCCCCACTGCCGCCATGATGTCCCAATTGCCACAGCCCGTGCTTTCAGGAACAGCTGTATCCATGTCCTCATCAAAATCCTCCTCGTGCTAGCGTCTCTTAGCCCGATTCTCCAGGATAACGCGCGAGGCGTTTACAATGCTCACAACAGCAGCAGTGACGGTGATCTGAGTGGGCTCCATGTTGCTGTGGTATGACGTCTGCACGGGTAACCCAGGAAAAAAGGCGCAAAACGATTGTCTGCCGTTGCTTTCATGGAGTGAGGAGCAACTGACAACATGTACCCGAAACCACCCGTGACAATGTTTTTGCCCCATCAGGCATTGGGAGCTTAACCCAGAATTCCAATGGGCAGCAGAAACTGCAGGAACTGTGGGATAGCTACCCACGGTGCACCGCTCTGTAAATCAATGCTAGCCACAATAGTGAGGATGCAACCCGCCCTGACTTAATGCACTTAGTGGGGACATATGCAATTGACTGTATAAAATCAACCTAATTTCATAGTGTAGACATACCCTGAGGCATTAAAATACATGTGCAAAAAGAACTGTATTACACAGGGGATTAGATGATTTGAAGTCCTCTCACTCTTTCCCGCCCCAGCTCTATTACATTAAGCAATACAGTAAATTATATAAACGAACATGATCTCATGCAAAACAGAGGAGCCCTTTTGGAAATTTTTACCAGCATTTAATCATCCAAAGCAATCAGTTTTTGTCGCATAGTCTTGGAAAGTGTTACAGCACCAGCTACTAGGAATCTGCTCTGATCTATTGGGCCAAAATTCTACTTTTGAAACTGCATCTATACACATATACCACATTATATCATGGACCTGACCTCTGGGGAGATGGTTCAGATCATCCTGCTATATAAGGATTTAGCTCCTGCCAGCAGGTCATTAGGGAACTGCTTGGAGGCTGTCTGCCCATCTGCCTAGCTGAAGATTGGTATAGCCAACACCATTGCTATGAAGGAGAGGCAGAGTTGGTGGTTTAAATCAGGGAGAGGGGGTTGGAAACGGTCCAAAAGATGAATGAAAGGTATCCTGTCAGAATAGCTGCATTTATAGTCTATCTATTGTCAGCATCAAGAGTTTGGAGAGTGGTCCCTTGAGCTACTCTTTTTTGGTGGTAGTGAAGAAACTGCCCATGGCTTGAATGTCTGGAAACCCTCCACTTAAAAGAAAAAAAAAAAGTCAGTCAATTTGATATAACTCCAAGTCAGAAATCTACAGAGAAAGACCCACTTCGCTGAAGGCTCTCACAGGGAGGACTGAAAGTGGAAATATAAAATACTCTGGCATATGTGGCTGCAACAAAAGTCAATACTTGTGAGCAGCAAAAGACCTCTGCAGCATGGGTTTTTTATAAACTATTGACAGAAAAATTGCTATTGAGGCAAACATTATTGAGCCTTTACAACACAGAAGTAATATTTCCTGTCTTCTGGGTAATGTTAAAAAAATGAAACAAAATATAAACAAAATATACCACTTTTTTATTTTGGACTCTAGCTTTACAGGTTACAACTCTAGCTTGCCACGTTGCATATACACACCACACAATCAAATGAATGGAAAATGTTCCCACCCAGATTTGATTTGAAAAATGTATGGGAGTTACAGGAAATACCTTACGAAAAACAGCTGACAACTTTAAGAAGGCAAGAAAAATAAATAAAACTGAGCAGGAATATGCATGTAGGCACAGTGAAGTCAATAGGAGTTTTGCCATTGACTTCAACAGAACAAAGATTTTTCCTTTCATTTGTTTTTATACAGTGTTTTTAAGTACTTCTCCAAACAAACCAGAGATAATCTAGCTTTATAAAGCTTTGCCTTTATAAAGACTTAATCACTGAGTAGGAAGAAGCTCCACAGCAACTACCAATAACATGGCGAGGTGGTAGAGATTGTTGATCTTGGTGCAATGTGCTGAATTTAGAAAACATGTTTGTTTGATCCTATGTACATTTCTTCCCTGAAACAAAAAAACAAAAAAAAGCCACAGCGAAAGTGTAACAAGCCAGTCGATTTCAATTGTAGTCACAGACAACATCAATCTCAGCACAACTGTTTATGTTGATAACCAAGCAGGCCTTGCTATGCATCAAGCTCATTATCAGAAAAAAATCCCTCTTTGGAAATTCAAGTGGTGATGATGATGATTTGAATAGATTGGTAACCAGAGAACAAGTAATCAGATCAAATATGAAAGTCCCATGTTGCAGCAGCAGCTGAAGAAGAGTTATGGTTCTGGAAATAAGTCTGTACATATTATTGCTAACCTCTTGAATTACTATACTATTACTTATTTGTATTTTAGACGTACCCAGAGGCCCCATCTTACATTTTATCCCCATGGTGCCACACACTGTACACACACATGGTGAGAGACAGTCTCTGTCCCAAAGAGCTTACAATCTAAATAGACAATATCGTGAGAGGGAAAAGTGAGGTAGACCGATGAAGTGACTTGCACAAGGGAGTATTGACTTTTGCACAATGACAAAGCTGAGAACAGAACACAGGTCTTTTGACTGTAACCTCTATATTCATTAGTATTCAATGGTTGGGACTTTCACCTACGCTCACAAGATTGCAAGATGTCAACTGATAACACCTCCCACATTTGTTCATAGAACTCCATCACTCCATCTTGACACAAGATATATTGCCAAAACTTCAGATATATTTAGTAAGGACCAAAAAGTTGCTAAATGTGGTCCATAGAATGAGCACAGGGGAAGAATTTTATCTTGGATAAATATGTTTCACCTGATTTCTTTCTTATCCAAAAGTCAGCTCTTTCAGAACTATAACTGTGCAGCTAGGTAAGAAAACAAAAAACACTTGATTTTTCCAATGCTCATTTTCATCTGAAATTGCCAAATTTCATCCATATCTGAATTTGATATTCAGATTCATGCCAACATTTTGTATCCTTTCACTTATCCCCAGCTTCTAATAAAACTTTGCTAGGAAATATCCTAAGATAGCCAACTTCTTTTCCGTTTACACACATTACATTTACCATATGGGATGTGTTATATTCCAACAGGCAGATGATATGTCCATTGACTCTGTTTCCGTTTCCTGGCACATAAGGAAGTGTGAGTAACGTCATGCGTCCCAAAGGAAAAGACTCAATGACAGTACAAACACACCCTATGCTTTACAATGGACAAGGATATTCTTTGGCTTGTCAGCCTCTCTCTCCAGTGACTGAACAATGACAGTATGTATAACCACATCCACTTTTACATGTCTCTATAAACCTGCTTCCATTCTCTGTTACCACCCCCATGTGCTTTCATGATGAAATGGAATTCATCCTGATGAAATTCATCCTAGGGTAGTTAAGGAACTAGATGATACTATCTCAAATCATTAGCAATTATCTATGAGAACTCATGGAGGACTGGTGAGGTCCTAGAGGATTAGAGAAGGGCAAAAATACCTTTCTTTAAATAGGTGAACAAAGGGGTACCAGGAAATTATAGACCAGTCACCCTAACTTCAATACCTGGAAAGGCACTGGAACAAATTATTAAGTAATTAATTGTAAGCAGCTAGAGGATAACAAGATTATAAGAGATATAAAAACAAATCATGCCAAACCATCATTTAATTCTTCGACAGATTACTAGTCTAGTGGATGGGAGGGGGGGAGTAGATGTGATATGTCTTAATTTTAATAAGGCTTTTGACACAGTCCCACATGACATTCTCAAAAGCAAACTAAGAAAATGTGGTCTAGATGAAATTATTATAAGGTGGGTGCAAAACTGGTTGAAAGACAAAACTCAAAGGGTAGGTATCAATGGTTTGCTGTCAAACCAGCAGGCATATCTAGTGAGGTCCCACAGGGACCAAGTCCTGGGTCCAGTACTATTCAGTATTTTCATTAGTGATTTGGATGACGGAGTGAAGAGTACGTTTATAAAATGTGCAGATGACACCACACTGAAAGGGGTTGCTAGCACTTTGGAGGACAGGATTAGAATTCAAAACAACCTCGACAAATTGGAGAATTGGTCTGAACTCAACACGGTGAAATTCAATAAAGACAAGTGCAAAGCACTACACTTAGGAAGGAAAAATGCACAAACACAAAATGGGGAATAACTAGCTAAGCAGTAATACTATTGAAAAAGATCTGGGTTATTTTATGGATCACAAATTGAATACGAGTCAACAGTGTGAAGAAGTTGCAAGAAAGGGCAATATCATTATGTGTTGACAGGAGTATTGTATATAAGACATGGGAGATAATTGTGCCACTCCACTCACCACTGGTGAGACCTCAGCCGGAATACTGTGTCCAATTCTAAGCACCACAGTTTAGGAAATATGTGGATAAATTGGACAAAGTCTAGAAGAGAGCAACAAAAAATGATAAAAGGTTTAGAAAATCTGACCTACGAGAAAAGGTTTAAAAAACTGGGCATGTTTAATCTTGAGAAAAGAGGGAGGGACCTAATAAGAAGTCTTAAAATATTCATAGATTCCAAGGCCAGAAGAGATCATTGTGGTCATCTAGTCTGATCTCCTGTATAACACAGGCCATAGAAGTTCCCCAAAATAATTCCTACAGCAGATCTTTTAGAAAAACATCCCATCTTGATTTAAAAATTGTCAATGATGGAGAATCCACCACAACCCCTGGTAAATTGTCAAAAAATGATACCTCAGTTCCATTCTGAATTTGTCTATCTTCAACTTCCAGCCATTGCATTGTGGTATACCTTTCTCTGTTAGATTAAAGAGCCCATTTTTAAATACTTGTTCCCCATGTAGCTACTTACAGATTAATCAATCACCTCTTAACCTTGTCTTTTTTAAGCTAAATAGATTGAACTCTTTGAGACTATCACTATAAGTCATGTTTTCTATTCCTTTAATCATTCTAGTGGCTCTTCTCTGAATCCTCTCCAATTTATTAACATCCTTCTCAAACTGTGGGCACCAGAACTGGACACAGTATTCCAACAGTGATCACACCAGTCCCAAATACAGAGATTAAATAACTTATCAACTCCTACTCAAAAGTGCCCTATTTATGCATCCCAGGATCTCATTAGCTCTTTTGGCCACTGTGTCGCATGTTCAGCTGATTATCCTCCTGTCTCCCAAATCTTTTTTAGAGTCATTGCTTCCCAGGATATAGTACCCCATCCTATAAGTATGGCCAACATTCTTTGTTCCCATTCATTTACATTTAGCTGTATGAAAACACATATTGTTTGCTTGCCTCCAGTTTACCAAGCAACCCAGATTGTTCTGACTCAATGACCTGTCCTCTTCATTATTTACCAAATATGTCAAGGGCTGTTATAAAGGGGACAGTGATGAATTGTTCTCCATGTCCACTGAAGGTAGGACAAGAAGTAATGAGCCTCATCTGAAGCAAGGGAGATTTAGGTTAGATATTAAGAAAAATTTTCTCTCTCAGTTATAAGGACAGAGAAGCTCTGGAATTGGCTTCCAAGGGAGGTTGTGGAATCCCAATCACTGGAGGTTTTTAAGAAGGTTTGACAAACACACATCAAGAATGGTCAAGGTTCACTTGGTCCTGCCTCAGTGCAGGAGCTGGACTTGATTCCAATAATACATTTCTATGAGATATTGCCATGCGACTTCCCTGTCACTTTCCATTATGCTTATCAAGAGAATCCTCACTCTCCTCCTAACGGATTTTACAAATTGGCTGTTCTTCCTCTGCTGTGAGGTTGTTATAGTTTTATTACTCATCCTGAGGTCTAGTTGACAGACACACACACACACACACACACAACACATGATCATTACCTCTGACAGATTCTAGATGCACCTCACATGGTGCTACAAGATCTTCTGAAAAAAAAATCTATAATAATTATTGCAGACCCTTGCTCCCGGCCATTGGCATTCTCTGTGTTACTATCTCATCCTCGAATGCCTGGTTTGCAGTTGTTTCTCATTTCTTTGGGGAAAATCCAAGCTATCACAACTCTGACTTTTCCATTTCGCTAGACTTGACAGATTTAAAAAAAGATTTGATGAAGGAACAGTCACAGGAAGAGAGGTTGGGGGGGCCCTGTATTTTAGAGGTCTCCAAGGACCAGATTTTTCCCAAACCGTAATACCTATATTCTAGGTCAGCTTTTTAGAGAGAGTTCAGCTTCCCATTTAGGCACTAAAATAAGTGACCATATTTTCAAAATGTTCAGTGCCAAAGTGTCATATTGAGAAATGCTGGGTGCTGAGCACTTTTGAAAATATGATCCCAATGGCAGATGCTGAGCACTTGAAAACCTTGACCCACGTTCCTCATTCCATCCCCAAAGAGTTGCAGTTTTCTTTAATAGATTTAGATTTAATAGATTTAATAGATGGGAGAAACTGGTGCAGATTTGCTTCTCACACAACCTATAGGGCTTCTTTCTTTAAAAGCTTTGGATTTGGTAAAATTTTGGAACATTTTCCCTTAATTTGTTTTCCCAAAGGAGGCTTAATAAACACACGCCAATGTCTAACTGCTTGTCTACACAATGCCATGGTGCAGATTAGGGAGGTGTGAATTGTAGAGCCCTATAAAGTGTTGCACTCTAACTGCCCCGCATAGACACAAACCAAAAGATACTTAGTTCTCACTGAAGTAGTCCCATTTCAAACAGGACTACATTAAGAGAACTAGCACCTTTTAGTTTGTGCCAGCGAGGTTGACGCAGGGCAGTTAGAGCTCTCTACAATTCACAGCTCCGAAGTCCAGACTGTGGAGTCATGTACACAAGCACTAATGAAGTTTTTGTTTGAAAATAATTCTTGCCATTTCTTGATGTGTACTGCAGAATAAATTAAAAAAAAACAAACATGCAATAGCCTAGAATTCATATTTTGCAGGTGCCAAAGAACACAAACTTCAAATGATTTGAATTCTCCTTCAGGCCCTTATCCTTCAAAGATACTCGAATTAACATACTGTGAATAGCACTATTGAAATCAATGGGGAAAGCTCATGGTGTACAAAGTTAAACATGTACAAGTATCTTTGCAAGACAGGGGGCCTTACTCTAGACTTTTGTAATTTTCAGGTGGGTTCTAAATTTAGAATCAACATTTTGGAGTGAGCTGTAAATCTGGGAAAATGGGTTTGACCGTCCCTTATTATTTCGGAAGGATCACAGATTAGTCAGTGAAGCGGCAGTAGCAGATGGAACAAACCGCGACAGGACAGTAGAAGCTAAACTAAACTGCCAGCCTCCTCAGGGAATTTTAGCTGCAGACGGGCACACGTGCAGCAGTAGATTCCGAGTATTATTGGCACCACAGCATGAATTTTCCTCCTGGTAACGGATCTTTGTAGAACTGATACTTGGCATCATACTCCAAAGCCCAGAGTATTTTTTCCACCAAGAGCCATAAATCTCCGGCAGGGGAAGGAAAATATTAAATAATTTATCTCCGTTGGGACTTTAAGCTGGGCCAGCGGCAAACTCTGCAAAGTAGGTGTTAAAAATCAGTTAGTAAAACTGCAGTGGTCAAAGGTGGGTTTGCCCTGGTGACAGCCCAAGCAATGATATTCTGTGGTACTCAGCAGCAGATACTCTAATAAGCCAAGGAGAAATTTGCTGTATGTTTTAATGAGTTCTATAGGGATTTCAGCAATAAATATGTGCCACTGTCTATATTTCCACTTCTATGGTATCCACTCTTACTGCAGAATTCCATTTGCTGCCCATGGAACTGATTTAACTATTTCATTACACACACAACAGACCACACTTTTTTTTTTTTGGTCAACTCGCTCCCCCACAGTCTTCTCTCACATACCATCTCTATTTTATACCTGTTTATCAAGAGCCAGTTTAACACCCTGAGTGGATGCCAATGCCATAAAGACGGCTTAAGCAGAACAGCTCAGACAGAATGTAGTATGCTTGCTCTTTTGGGGGTTACTTCTGCTTCACAATGAGTTCTGTGGCACACACCCTGTCCAACAAATTGAGGAAAGCCTATCCTTAATATTCTTCATACTCTGTGCTTGCATATAGAATCATAGAACTGGAAGGGACCTTGAGAAGTCATCTAGTCCAGTCCCCTGCACTTAAGGCAGGACATAAACATATGTAACCTATGCCACTGGAAGAGAAAGATCTTCCTCTGTTCAACCAAATATAAATGCCACCTAGTTAGTCTAGTGGCCAAGGGATAATCTATAATGGCTCACTTGTTGGAGGGAAAAAAAGTCATCACTATGTATCATCAGCATGAAGACAGGATAGATCCCTGCATCAACCAAAATGGGAGATCTCTGCATGAAAATTTAAAACAATCCCTACCACCCTCCGAGTCCTCCTCTCCATGAATGAACACAGCCACTCAAGATCAGCTGCACCTAATTCCACCTGAGACTGCAGCCTCATTAGTAAAATCTTATACAGTCAATGAAGCTGAAGGAGGAGTTACCATCCAGGACATTTCTTTATTGCCTGTTACCAGGTCATCACAAACTATATTAATCAAGGCTAACTGCAAACAGCATTAGTAGACAATATCTTTACTGATCTTATAAATACAGCATGGATCTTTATTTCCAATCCTAAATAAGAATATAACAAAAATTGTTTTACCGCTTGATTCATTGGCTTTGTTGAACCATTTTGCTCACTGACTTTAATATTTCTGACATAACTGTAACAAAGTACTTAGGAGCAGCCAGAGCAGATCAAACCTAAGATCAATCTAGTCCAGTATCCTGTCTCTGCTACTGGATGCTTCAATGAAAGGTGAAGTAGGTGGGTAGTGGATAACGAGCCCTCTAGGAAAGTTTCCTCCTTATCTCTTAGAAGTAGGGTTTGTCTTATGCCTTGAAGCAGGTGAGTTGATATCCCTTCCCAAATTGCTTATTTAATATTTACTACCGTAACTCCTGATTATATTGTCTGTATAACTGTCCAGATCATTTTTAAAATATCCTGCTAAACTCGTTTAATTAGTAGAAAATCTCTTTGCTGTAAAGTGTATAGGGGCTAAGTTTTACAACAAAGCTAAGAGTTATTCCCAACTATACTGTGCTTGAAAATATTATTTCTAGGTTTGAATCACTTTATGCAGTCAGAAACAGCAGAGCAAATTGTAAGCTCCTTCCTCAGACAAAACTCTTGACAGAGAGGATTTCACCTAGAGTGAATGGCTAAATGAATGTTAAGGTGCAGAACCTGGTATTTATTAATAAGGTGGGACATACTACACAATTTTTTTCTTAACTTAACCAATCAGACATTTGATCAGAGCATTTATCAGTTTCTATTCACCAATACTTCCATTATATAAATATTAATCACACCATATTTATGGATCCCCATAAACTAAAACTCATTTTGGAGCTCTGATGTTCTTTTTAATAAAAAAAGACTTTTAATTTTATTCTTAACAAAATCCTCAACAACAAACACAAGTCTGAAATCCTATATTGGTTCTACAGCAGCAGCAGAACAGACAACTGAGTAAGAAAAACTTAAAATTAATCACAGGTGGGGGAACCCATCTACAAAGTTTTAAATTTCAACCAAACAAGGATTTAATTCACTTCTTTTGTTTTGTGGAAGAAAAGGACGGGGGGGGGGGGGGGGGGGGGAGAACGATACTCAGATTTGTAATTTAAGAAAGCTGCAAAAACATCCCTAGCAAGCAGAATTAATAGCCATCACAGACACAAAACACAAATTTGTAAATAGCATTATAATAGCTTAATAGTTTCTTTTAGAAACCATCATTTCAGGTTTCTAATAGTAATCATTTACATCTGTGACTAGATGACCTGCAATTCCCCTGCCCCAGACAATCCCAAGGAGTACAAGCGGAGAGGGACTCCTTTCCCTCCTTATTTCTTTTTGACTAAGAGTAAGAGGGGGTGAGCACTCCATCCCAGTTTATGACATTGCTTCCCCTACTCTATTTATTAGGTTTTGCTTGTTTAATCCTTACCGGTTCCACTCTGCACCAGGAACGCTGTTTGGCTTGTGTGTTTGGCCAACATGGAGGACAAGCCATTTATAGAAGAAGCCCCTCCCTCAAACAAACTTATGCTGATTGAACCAATGGGGGAGGGCCTAGAGATCTGTGGGTAGTCTACCCTTGGAGCCAGGGGTGCCATTCCGAGCCCCAATAGACACACACTCGCTTGTTCTCACCAAGTCAGCACACTTGAAGTAGTAGAGTAGCCATGGCAACATGGGCACTGAGGGCAGTGGTACAGCCGAAGTGCCCCGAGTACAAATCCTCTGGACCCCTTGGGTACATACTTGAGACAGTTAGCCTGCGCTGTTGCTGCTGCCTCTGCTACACTGTTACTTTTACTGTGCTAACTTGATGTGAGCAAGCATAATTGTGTCTACTTGAGCTGGGAATCACCCTTAGCACCAGGTGTTGATGTGGCTTAATGAACAACCCTAGGCTAGAAGTCAGTCAGCACGAATTAGCAGAGAGGGCTTTATTTGTGGGATAGAGGATAGTTTATCTGGGCTGGTCAAAACCATTTTCCAGTAGAAGTTTGTTTTATGGACTTTGCACAGTCTATCTTATTGTTCAGTCTATTGATTATTTGTATTCACTTTCCACCCTTAGATGACACAGGTAGTATTTTCCTTTCTGTATAACTTAGGTACTTATATGGCCCCCATTATCATGGTATCCGAGTACTTCAGTCTTTAAGATATCTATCCTCACAACATCCCTGTACGGCAGGGCAACGCAATTACCCCCATTTTACATGGAGGGAACTGAGGCATAGACAAGCTAAATGACTTACCCCAGGTCACATAGGAAGTCTGGGAAGAGCCATAAATGGAACCAGGTTCCTCAGCTAGGGCATAAACCACTGCACTTTTCTTCCTGCAGGTTTCCTGCCCTGCCATGCACCAGCTGTGTTCTTTCAGGGGCCAGTGTGGTGCTACTATGTGTGCATACCAGCTCAGGGTTTGTTAACTTCAGCTCATTCTCCTGCCTGGCTTGGCTGTAACAGAGCACAGTTGCAAACTTTATTAAATGTGGCCTTAAAAAAACATGCCAGCATCAATGTGAGATTTAAACACAACGCTGAATTTTTATAACAATATTGATAACAATATAACAGTATCTTGGCTATTAGTAACTTGATAGGGTTCCTTTTAATAGTCTGGCATTATTTAGATTGTAAACTCTTTGGAGAATGGGCCATCTTTTTGCTCAGAGTTTGTACAGCAGCTAGCACATGGGGTAATGGTCTGTGACTGGAAATTCTAAGTGCTACTGCAATATGAATAATACATTCACAATAGCAAAGAAAGCTAGTGGACACAAATCATCCTCCTTAATGTCAGTCAATCAAAACCTACTGTGCATGCAAACACTTTCACGCATATACATGACTTCAAGTGCATGTACATGTACTACAAGTACATGAGTTCAGTGGAACTTCTCACAGGCCTAAAGATAGGCATTTGCAGGATCAAGAATTTAATGATAGATGTTGTTATCTTTAAGGAGAAACCTTAATAGAATTTGGATCTATTTTTGTGTGTATATGTACAAAAAAAAATCAGATCTGCTAGGTATATGTGGGAGGGATTGTGCAATACCCACTTAGAGAAAGATAATTTAGTTATTTAAAAAATCACCAGCGTCCTTGTTTTCAAAAAACCATATCTATCGATTTTTTGAGGATATTCTCAGCGAAAATTCCTGTGGCAGCTTTGGTTTCACTGCGTTGCACAATGTCAGTCACATCTTGTTACGTTACAGCAGTAACAATTTGCAATGTGACTGACATAACGGGAGCACGAGGCATGCATCAACATGTGAAAATGTAAAAGGATACATTTGTACACTTTCACAAGCAGGTATATTTTTATGTAAATGTAATCTTCACTATTGGCCCTGCAATGGTGATATTCATGGTATATGCAGATGCATTACTTAAGCACCAATCCTTGTAAACATTTGCAGACATGCTTAACTTATGATCAGGAGCAGTCCCATTGATTCCATAGTAAATGGAAGTACTTGCATATGTACTTTACTATGGAAGTACTTCCATAGTAAAGTTAAGTACTTGCATATGTTTTTGCAGGATCTGGGCCTTTGATTTAAGCTGTTGAGGCAATGACCATCTTTGATTCAATGAATAGGGGAACAGTGTCTATCCCAGTGATGTCTTTATCCTTGATTGGAACTTTGCATTCTTTTGACTCTAATCGAGACAAAAACTGGCAATTTTGGTTGAGTTGCATACGTTTTTTTGGTTCATTTAAACCTGCAAAGCAAAGTGCTCAGTGTTAACTCCATATTTGGGGTTGGGAAGGCATTTTCCCCAAAATCAGACTGGCAGAGACCCTAGGGGATTTTTGCCTTCCTCGGATGCATGAGGCACGAGTCACTTTTAGGTTTAAACTCGGGTAAATGGTGGAATGTCTGTAACTTGAAGTCTTTAAATCATGATTTGAGGACTTCAGTAACACAGGCTAGGGGTCTATTACAGGAATAAGTGGGTGAGGTTCTGTGGCCTACAATGTGCAGGAGGTCAGACTGGATGATCATGATGGTCCCTTCTGACCTCAAAGTCTATGTGTCTATGAAAGTCCGGGTGCAAGCTCATATGGATTGAAACTGGAAGAAGGGAGGTTTGCAGGAACCTAAGGAACTGAACCCACAGAGTTTCACAAAGCCCAATTGACCACATTGGAATAGAAAATGAGGAGCTGCAAGCACCACATAGTTGGAGATATTCCTATGAAAATGCCCTGCAAGCACCAGGGACATCTCAAATGAGAAGGGTATTGCAAATCCTGCTCTGAAACAGCTGCTATTTCTCACGTGATTATTCACTTGGGAATTCATGTCCCTGCACCAAGCCCAAGTAAATAGATGTTGCATGAGCGAGCCATGTGGGTAAGTCCTGGAGCACTCACAACAACGGATGGTAGTTAGTAAGCTCAGTCCAATAGAGACACTCCCATATAGGGGTCATGCCCACGGATGCTCTGACCATGCCATAACAGCTTCCTCAGCCTGCCCACCTTCCCCCACTTCCAGATGTAGATATACTCTGTGGCAGCACAATACACAAGAAGCTGAAGTCCCCACACATGAGCTGCCCAGTCCTGGCTCCTATATACAGCAGAACGAGGGTGGTTTGCTCAATTTTGGCCATGCTTGGCGGGGCAAGGGAGCAGGATTTCATCCTCCCTGAATAAGGACCTGATCCTGAAAGACGCTGAGCATCCTCAACACCAGCCAAAGATCGTGGGAGTTGACAGGGCTCAGGATCTCGCAGGGTCAGTGCCTAAAGGAGGCAAAGCTAATAGATCTTAATGTTTTTGCTCTATACTTGGTTTGAAGACAAATCACTGTATGGTTATGATTGTATATTTCTGCTATTTGTTAATTTAAACAATACAATACAGGAGGCAGTCCCTGACTGTACACTATAAAATAAAATAGCTGCCACAAATTAACACAACCTGCTCCACAAGTCTTGCTTTGGTGTCAGTTAGACTTGTGGATCATTTCTAGACTGAGTTATCATAGTCTTTTCTCACACACTTTTGTTGTGATGTGGTTGCCCTTTCTGTGACACAGGTAACATCTCTGCTATTTTACTGGGTCGATAAGCCAAATACACAGGTTCACTGCCTATCTTACAACAGCGGCACAATGGGATGGAGCTTTTCTCTTTCTTTCTCACATACACACAGAGTTTGAACACAATTAACTTCTCCTTTGATGAATCCTTCCTCTCTGTGCTCATAACACTCCCCTAGGAAATAAGAACCAATAAGTCCTACATATGAGTAGAAGGGCAAGCTATGGAAGTGACCAAATATTGTACAATGCTATATTGCAGGCCTATGGGAAAGAAGTTAATTAAAGACCACAACAGTCCTTCGGGGAAATGTCTAATATATTAGCTATTCCAGCTGAACAATGCAACATTAAGAAAACCCTCATTGCCTGGAAATTGTGAACATATTCACCATTTGGGGAAAAGTGAGTGTGTGTGTTTTGGCCACAAATAAAATATCTGGTAAGACACATAAGGAACCTATTTTTGATAAAAGAAATTCAGTTTAACAATAGACAGGTCAGATTAGACCACACATGCTCAGCAGCAACAGAGGTTGTGTCCTCCTCCGTGTTTGGAAAGTGCCTTAGCACACTGTGGTGGTGCCATAATTTAAATAATAATTAATATGCAGTTCTCATTGACTTATGTAAGCACCAGGCACACACTTGATGACAAACTCAAGATTTTGAACAATCCCAGTGTTGTGGGGCTTTGAAATCTGAATTTGAATCCACATCTTGATTTCATCAAGGGCTCTCTCTCACTCACTCTCTCTCTCTTGCTGTCTCGCACTCTATTTTAAACCTTTCTTCCAGCAAGGAGGTACAATGTAAATAATAATAGTATTCTGCATAATACAAGTTAGGGTGATCAAGCAATAAACACTCCAACAGAAGGAAACTCTACTTGTAACTTCTCCCTGTGCTGGAAACTCTAAACCAAATTTTGTTGCATTATTGCTCCTTGGGATAAATTTTCAAACGAATCTTAACCCAGCCCCTAAGATGACAGTAGCAAACAAAATATGTATGAGCTTAATTTTACTCATGAGTTGTTTCATTGGCATAAAAATCAAGTTTAAGCTTGTGCACCAGAATCCATACTTTTTTTTAAATGGTGCTTTAAAAGAAAAACACCATCACACATCTGCAACTGGGCCACCCACAATCTGAAATAAAAGTCATTTGTTTACTAAGTTTTCTTGGTGTATTAAAAAAAGGCACAGCCTGTATGCTAAATACAAACATATGTATATTCACTCTCCACAATGACTTGGAGTATAAGTCCCTGTCTGAATACAGCTATTGTGCCCATGATTTATCAGAGTGCATATTACTATTTACTTTTTGTAATTTCAACAACACTCAAATGCTTGTTTCTTAACAATAACATCACGTGAAAGAAGTAATAAGCACAAAATGATGTTTCATTCAGACCACCACAGAAATTTTATTAGCAGTTCCATCAGAATTAACTAGCTTCTTTAGTAATATAAAAATAAAATAAAATCTATATCAGAGGTTTGTCAGCCTTTGATGGATGTTTTCACTCTCGGATTGTGTTATTATTACTCTTCTTATATAGCAATACTGGCATGAGGGACTTATAGTTTATTAGACCCTATGCTACATCTGCCACAGTGCCCTGGGGCCAGAATATAGTAGTCCTAGCCAAATACTATTCCTTGCAATTACACTCCGTTGTTAACTGTATACACTTACAATGGGTTAAGTTTTACCAGAGTTTGTATCTCTGTGGTTGTCTTCAAATGGGCCAAATTTCAGACCTCAGTTAGACATATTTCTAACCCTATTGATTTTGATCCAACTGCACAGGTGAAACTGGAAGAAAATTCAACTCTGTGTATTTCATTTAATTTCTCTGTTTTGGATTGAAATATCACTGACAACCCATATAATTTATTTACCAAGGGATTTGTAAGTGTAAAGTGAAAGGCATCAAATTTAAAACTGATAAGAGAAATTGTGTTTATTCATAGTGCACAATTAGCTAGTGGAACTCTTTGTACAAAGTATTATTGACGCCAAGAGCTTGGCAACATTCAAAAAAGGATTGGACATGTATATGGACAATGAAAATATCCACAGTTACTTTAGATAGGAAATTTTTAAATAAGAGACAGTTGGGAGAGTGCAGGGGAGAGAACCCCTTGGGTCTCCTCCAGGCCACAATTTGTGCGGGCTTCTCTTGTCTGGCACTTACTGAATCCTTCTTCTGCTTGTGATATACAAGAGTTTCTCCAAACCACCAAGCAAAAGGGTGTTCAGTCTCTTAGGCAGTCTCTCAGCCACCCCTTTGGGGGTCAGCTCACCTGTAGGCTTTAGTGTCCTTGATCAGGACTAGCATCTGTCTTTAGGCTCCCTCTTTTTAATAACCCTGCTCTGTACCTGGTTACTACAGTCTCACTAATGGCAGGGGCCACAACTCTCTTCCTCTTAGCTGGCTATGGGGCTAGATCAGCAATCTCTAAGACAGAGCAGCCTTCCCCTAAGTACTTCTGGGGGTGGAGGAGCAGGGCTTCCCCCTTTTAAGCATCCTCCCTCCAGGCAGAGCAAGTCTTGCAGGTTTGTCTAGTTAGCGCTGGCTGAGTCCAGAAGAGCTCCTTAGCTTCCTCTCTGCAAGGTGAGGGCTTGCCTGTTCCCAGAGGGATATAAACCCTCATGCTTCAGGGCATAAATTGACCTCAAAGTGAAAAGTAAGGAAGAAACTTCCCCCTATGGCAGAGGATGCCATCATTACCCACCTTATGACTGCCTGCTTCCTGTTGATGTGCTAACCCCAAATCATCTAATCCTAGCCAATGTCTGCAACAGTCACCAGACTAGATGAACCACACAACCGAACCAGCCTGGCAATTCCCATGTTCCATGCTCCCTTAAAATCTGGCCCCAAGTACAAATGTTTAACAATGTAAATGTGAAATGTTCAGAACACTGTCAAACACACAGCTGGTAAAACTCATGTTGGAAATTAGAGGGGTTGGCTTGTTGACATACATATTGCCGAGAGGAGCAACAATAGAGCAAAACAAGAGGGAGATTGGATATTCTGGCTACCCACCCATATGCAGAACAGATGCATTGCTCTAACATAGCCCCAGGAGAGAGCTAGTGTGGAGGGAGCTCATTTTGCCACTCTCGTTGTTGATTCAGTTGCTGAAAGATAGAAAACAAATTCCCCCTTCTTGAAGAGCTCAAGCATTCCAGCCTGGCCCAGGAACTAAAGAACTCAGAGCCTGATATCCCAGCTATCACTGCAGAGTACAGCACTAGAAAAGTGTGCTTAAGATTACTTAAAGGAATGGAGGTGGGGCCTGGAGTATCCACCGCTACACAGAACTATCAGCCAGTGACCCTAGGGAGAGGGGATGGAGCAGAAGCAAGACTTATTCCAGCTGAAAGGCTGTAGGTGTATTTGCAAAGTCACTTTGCTCTTGCTTCACACCTAAAGGCAAGATCCCCTGCATGAAGGCTGGCGACTCAGGCTTGGGCTGAGAGGGGAGGAAAGGGAAGGAGTACATTTGTCTTTGTGTAAGGGAGCCAGTTAAACTTTCTCTGGCTGCTATGAAGGGATCACGCTTTAGCCGAAGAGATGAAATAGTAGACTTCAGCAATAGACACTATTTTCTCTCAGCATTATTTCTGAATGCTCTTCCATACTGCACACTGTTCCAACTGAGGCACAAAGCCAAAGAATTAATAGAGGCAATGTACGAAGCAAATATTTGGCAGTATCAAAGTTTAGCTGATCAAGTTATGCTAAAAGATTGACTGAGGTACTTTCAAGTATTAAGCTTGAAAGCAATCTGGGGGATACATAGTCACCATTCATCAGTTAAACCTAAATTCTGATCAACCAGTGTGATAGAAAGGAATTAAGAGGCCATCAAGCTGCGTTGATATTACGATTTCGGTAGCGTAGCAATTAGGAAACAAGTTCACATTTCTAATAATGGAAAAGATGTGTGATTGCTAAGTCTGCTGACATTAATAAAGCAGGATTTTTAACTACCACCACGTGGCATTTCTTGAAAATAAACTCCATGGACACCTTTTATTTTATCTGTTTATATGGAATAATATTTTTACAGTAAGTTAGCAAAGTAAATTGACCTAACTGGAAAAAATAAGTCATATGCATAGAAAAATATTTTAAAAATTAAGCTGCACAGAAAATTGTACTTTGTACAATATAAGAGACATTGGCATATTGTTGTGGCTTACTATAAGAAATAGAATAATTAAATAATTCAGATCAAACCAAGAGACAGGCAAAGATTACCTGAAAAATGTGAAGAGACTAAAAACATAAATCAGTATTACAACCCATATAATCTTTGACCTCAGCGTCAGCTACAACGTTCAAAGGAGATGTTGCATTATGTTTTTATTGCTTGGCTAAGCCATTATTCATTGGTCTTTATTCTAAGAGTTAGATTTGATGGAAGCACTGGTGGAACAACATTGTATGTGAGAAATGTATCATGAAATCTTCCTACAGAATGTCTACAGCATGGTATGGCTAATTTGTCTTACGTTTGCCTTCCTGATTTATAGCAACTTCCTACAAATGAAGATTTACAATGCAATGGAAAATGGAGAAGAGCAAGCAAAGTGCAAGCCTACATACTGAGTGTCAAGGAGAGTCCTCTGTATTCTTTATCTCCCTCAAAAGACCTGTTCATTGATTTTAATATCTGCAAGCAAAAGAGATAACAGTTTTTTATTGACAAAGCACCCATGTACTCCAGCCTTAATCCTGTGCTATGTATAATGTGCATCAGCAGCAGGTCAAAAGTGATGAGTAGGACAAGGAATGTAGAGGAATCTGAGCCTGCACTGCTGGGAATACAACACCATTGTCTCCACGTTATTCCTAACTAATAGAAGGAGTAAGACAATATTAGAACATGTAGCTGAGTGATTCATTTGCATGCTAAGATCACACTGAAGCCTTCAGGCATGACCATTCTCCTCCCACGTCCTGTCTCTTTTTGACCCTCTGCTTTTAGAGTAAGACAGGGGATCATGCATGGGGCTTGAGACTTATTGCTTCTCGTTGCAGGACACTATGGCCCATGCTTAACCCTAGTCACATCTATGCAGTCTGCTCACACTTGCATTCCCTATAGCACACCACACAAGGACTTGCAGTATCAAGGCCATAAGGAACTTGGTTGGACAGTCCACACAGGGCCATCTTTAGCTATTCTGAGGCCCTACGCAGCCCCCCACAGGGCGAGGGGCAGGCCTCTATGGGGGAGGAGCAGGGGGGAACCACCACCCCCAGCACTCAACAGCAACACAGCTGGGGCTGGATCACTGCACTTCCCACCACTGAGCTGCAGAGCTCAGGGGAATGGGGGTGGGGCTGGGGCAGATCATGGGTGGGAAGAGGTGGAGCTGGGGCTGGAGCAGCACGCAGCTGCACAGGGTACCAGGAAATTTGGTGCCCCAAATTTCCTGGTGTCCTACACAGCTGCGTACTTTGCATATGCCCTGGGTCCACATGAAGTACATTGGCATGCTCAGTCCAGAAAACCACAACCATAGGCACTTACTGTCACCCTCAGTGGTGAGTTTCAGCATTAATGAATGAAGGGCCTCGGAGGATGAAATACCCCTTAAGCTAGAGGTGGTCCCTTCAGATCAGGGCAGTTTGCACTGCAATGCTATCACTGCGCTTGTTTTACGGCTGAAGGAGAGGACTGCAGCCTCCAAGGTGGTCAGTTTCCTTTTGGTCAAATTGACCCTTATGCAGAGGACGGTAGAAAAATCTATACAGCACTTAAAAATCTATGCAGCACTCAAAAGAGAGCTTAAGTGGTGTCTCATAGGCCACACAAAAAGACACTTCACCCTTTGTGACCATTTCTCTAAAAAAGAAAAAGAAAAATGAACCCTGCTATCTGCATTTATCTGTTGTCTAGTGCAATCTGCTCAGGATAATTACAAAAAGCCTTGGCTTTTGTTTTTCTTTAACAATCAAGGCACAGAGACAATAACACAAAAGCTTTTTGTACATGTTCTGAGGAAATTCTACCAGACATACGACTTCCAGCTCTGTTTAGATAGAAATAATCACTAAATCCTAAAACAAAGCCAATAATAGAGGCTAAAAGATATTAAATCTATAGCTCCTGTGTGTCCTACTTTAAAAATGAATCAATCTCTAGCATCATTTTTTTAATAAAAAAACCACTATTGGTTTTGATTAAGACATCACCATTGGGAACAGCCACGTGTAGTTAATAATTATTGTTTTTTAAAACTTATCCTTTATTGACTCTGTAATGGTAAACAGTCTCCCTTCAGCATGATTACTTCTGATCCCCAGAATAAAAAATAACATAGTAAACCATATAGTTTATTATAACCACATTTTTCTTTTCCCTTTCCCTGTAATATTAAAAGGTAAGCCATAATATATGTGTAGAGATCTTTAAACATTATTCAAGTGAAGGCTCAGCATGGAAAAAGTTTTCTATAAATTTCACTTCTTTTCCTTCCCATGAAGTGTCCACAAGCAGGTGGCATTTTTCTTTAAGTGTATTCGTTATTCAAAAAAGCAATGTTCCCAAGAAGAAGTCATCTTGGTGACTCTACTCTTCTTTTTAATTCGGCCATGGGGTGAACAATTTGTCACCTTTCTGTCTAAGACAACTTGAATCTTCCTAGTTAACTCCCCGACCACTTAGCAGCTTTGACATGGGTTCTGTTTATTTCATACTACACTCCTCTTGACTGGTCTCCCCTCTGGCCAAAACCAATGTCTTCAATACACGCAAAGTTCTGCTTATCTCCACAGTGAGGCTAACTTACTCAGACATTTGCTCCTGGCAAAGTTTCAAATGTAATCACATTGAAAGTTCTCAGCCTTGTGACTTTTAGCTCTCTTCAGGACCTGTTGATATTTTGCTCTTTAGTGAAAATGCTCAAGGTGAGAGTCAGCATATTTGTACCTACACAAATCTTCACGTGAGAGGCTTTGGTGGGGAGGGCTTTTTTGTCTGGGGCATTACTCCTTTCAGACTATTCACGAAGACTTTCAAAAACAGGAGCCTAAAGTTAGGCTCCTAATCCATAAGTCACCCGAATACGTGGCCTGAATCACAAAACCTCTGAGCACTCAGAAGCTCTTATAGACTCCGAGGGGAGCTACTGTGGGTGCTCAACCCTTTTGAAATTCAGGCTACTTATTTAAGTACTTATTTTAGACTTTCAGACCCGCTAAATGGACAGCAGAGCACTCTCTGGTCGACTGCAGTACTCCACCTCTCCGAGAAGAGTAAGATAAGTCTCCCATTGACGCAGCGCATTGAAGACACCGGGGTAAGTCGACTCCAGCTACATTAAATCTAAATATAGAATTAAGAGCCTAAGATTAGCTGCTAACTGTAAAAGTCTTGATCCCCTGTCCGTCCTGGATGATTCAGGTGTCTTGAGTTTTTAGACTTTCAGTCTAGTCTTTTTTTTTTTTTTTTTTTTTTTTTTTTTTTTTAAATGGAGCTAGGTTTTCTGACAGTTCCAGTATCCGATTTCTCCACCAGTTGAAACTCATTTTAACATCATCCCATATCTTGGCATACATTCTGAACCACTGAAAGCTTTTAAGCCCCCCTTCACCAGAATACCCAAGCTCCCCTAGCCTTCTCCTTCCTCATACACTGAGAAAGTCTTTCAGAATACACCAGCTTTTCCTAGGGGCAGTATTGGAGAGGTACAAGCCTTCTGTTACGGTTCTCCTTGTGACACCAGTGCCTGAAAGTGTCCAGAGAAGAAAGGGCAAAATGAATGCCCCATTATGGCTGGTCACAAAAGCAAGAACTGTCAACCATGTGTCAGCAGCGAGAAGAGAACATTCAGGCAGCATCAGTCTCCCTTAGCATTAATTGCCCGAAGTCATAACAAGAAGAAAATCCACATTGGTAATGGTCCTTTTCTATATTGATTTACAAAACCCCTGTGGAGCTGTTTACACTTTCTGCCAGACAAGTGTCAACTGAACAAGAGGCGGTGAACATCTAGGGTCTACATTAAGATGCTACTTAGTGAGGAAATACAAGAGGCAGCTAGTAAAGGCCACATAGTGAGTTACGTGGGTTTCTGAAAGGCTGAGAGTGAGGAGTTGCAGGAAAGGGATGCTTAGAAAGAATGCTGTTGTCATTCTTTCATGTCAGCTTCTATCTATCCATCTTCTATACTGCTCTGTCTCCCAATCCCACAGCAGTGCATGGAGAAGGTAGGAAGGACACACACAGACCTCCCTCTGTAATGCAGAATAGTTGGGGTGAGTCGTTATTTGTCTAGTTATTATTAATAATTTGCCCTTCTATAGCATCTTCCATCAAAGGCTCTTAGAGAATTTTATAAATTCTAATTAAGCCTCACCCATTTCACACAAACAGATTTAGGGCTTAGTCTCCACTACAGGGAGATCGACACTCGGCAATTGATGCAGCAGGGGCTGATTTAGCGGTTCTAGTGAAGATCCACTAAATCGATGGCAGAATGCTCTCCAGTTGACCCTGGTACTCCACCTCTCCAAGAAGAGTAAGGTAAATTGACCAAAGAGCATCTCCCATTGATGCAGCGCAATGAAGACAGCGGGGTAAATCGACATAAGCTATGTCGACTCCAGCTACGTTATTCATGTAGCTAGAGTACTGTAACTTAGGTCGACTTTCTATTTATGGACCTAGCCAAACAGAATGATCAACATTCCTTGTTTGCCCCAAATCACAAGAGGCGAGGCTGTTTAATACATGAAAGCACAGAGATCGCTTTAGTGATAATGCCATGAAACAAGGGACTGATTTTATTACCCAAAGCCAGGGGAATTATGTCGTAACCAAGAGAACTGGCTCCCAGACATGGCTATAACTCTACAAAACATATGCAAATATTCAACTCTCTCCTGTACTATTAGAAAATTAAGTACCGGAAACTTAAAACCATGGGAAGAAATTAAACAGTTCTCACAGAATGAAAAATTATTGTACTTTGTGGGTGAATGGGTGTTTTGTTGCTGTTGTTCTCAGCACAGTCAGACAATACAGAGAACAATCGCTGTAAAAATCAGTTATGCTATGGTTCCTAGTGTAGTTACCCAACCTCTCTTCAGGGCAGTTATTTGTAATATTTACATTTTTTACTAAATTATCAAGTGAAAAATCCAATTGTTCCTAATGACATTCATTCTCTGTGCCTCCGATTCTCATATATGAGAAAGGGTTTATTATCCATTTGTAGTTATTAAGGCACTGATGTTATATGGATCCAAAAAACCAACTTCATTAAGCCAACAAAGATTTTTATCAAAATTACCGCTGCAAAATATTTATTTAAAACTAAAAGCTGAATTCAAATGTGTAGCAAAAATATGGTTTGAAGAGCAATATAGCATCGGAGAACCTGCAGTGTTCTTAGAACTGGCCAAAAATACAACCATATATACTGTGAAATAGTTATATTGCTGGCTGCAAGGAAATGAAGTAATTAACCAGCTAAAAATGTCAATGAGATATTATCAGTTTGATGACACTGAACATTAGTATTTGAGCTTCACTGTTGTAAAATGTTTAAGTATCTGCTTTATAGAAGTATAAGGCAAGATATTATGGTCAAAATTGGAAAATTTCCATGCATGGAAGCTTAGGAATTTTATGTCTCCATCCAGTCAAGTAATTTGTTAGAAAATCCAACAGAGGAAAGGAAGGATTTTTGCTCTCTCTGCCAGATCATCCCTCTTAGAGCTGCTCAGAAGTAAAGGTTTCACGATGGGGCTTCTTTACCCATAAGAATGATCAACTGACACCAAAACATGCCTCTCACACAGAGCTGAGTGAATATGTGGTTCTTCAGTTGGGTGGCTGAATCAAAAAATCCACAGAAAAATTTTGTTTTGAATTGAATCAAACCTAAAATTTTTCAGTTTTTCTAGTTTCATTTCATTACAATGTTTATTTCTATTTTTCAGAGTAGCAGCCGTGTTAGTCTGTATTCGCAAAAAGAAAAGGAGTACTTGTGGCACCTTAGAGACTAACAAATTTATTAGAGCATAAGCTTTCGTGAGCTACAGCTCACTTCATCGGATGCATCCGATGAAGTGAGCTGTAGCTCACGAAAGCTTATGCTCTAATAAATTTGTTAGTCTCTAAGGTGCCACAAGTACTCCTTTTCTTATTTCTATTTTGTTCTGTTTGAGAGCGTTTTACATCCTGTTTAAAACAAATCTAGCTACATTTCTGAACAAACCATCATTTTGAAAAAACAATGAGGAGTCCGGTGGCACCTTAAAGACTAACAGATTTATTTGGGCATAAGCTTTTGTGGGTAAAAAACCCACTTCTTCAGATGCATGGAGTGAAAATTACAGAAACAGGCATAAGTATATATTGGCACATGAAGAGAAGGGAGTTCCCTTACAAGTGGAGAGCCAATGTTGAAGGCCAATTTAGTCAAGGTGGACGTGGTCCACTCCCAATAATTGATGAGGAGGTGTCAATCCATCTTGACTAAATTGGCCTTCAACATTGATTCTCCACTTGTCAGGTAACTCCTTTCTCTTCATACGTTGCACAGGGCATAAAAATTTTCACAGCCCTGAGCGATGTAGCTAGGTCAATCTAATTTTTAGTGTGACCATGCCTCAGATCCTTGTAGCTGTACTTTGCACTCAGAATAAAAATTAGACCAGCCTGTTTTCACATTTGACTTTGGTGCGATAATTACCGAGTCATTCACATGTAAAAGCATTCCCATAAATATAATCTTGGATGGATCATATTTGAAGCAGCTTGTAAACCGTAATGATGGTGGTGTACACATTCCAGATGTAAGGGCCTGATCCAACTCCCATTGATGCCAGTGGGTTCAGTGTGAGTTGGATTGAGCCTTTAAGAAAAATCATATGTTTGTTTATTGGACTGTTTTATACTACGTTCCCAAAAACCTTAGTTAAAATGTTGTACAAAATCTGTTTAACGGTTTAATTTCATGATGTATATCACACTGTACAAATTGGATTACTAATTATCTACTTAATTTATATGAAGTTTTACTTCTACAAAACAAATTTGTATATATATTAACCACAGTATGCATTTGAAATAGGACTGCAGGAAGTGCTATGTATTAACTCTCTATAATAAAGTTGGATTGTATATCTTATGTCAACAGGGAGAGCTGCTAGGACCGGTTCTGAGTCCAGGCTTTTACAGTGCCTAACATAATGGGCCCCTGATCCTGGTTGGGACCTATAGGAAGATATAAAATATAGATATAAATAATAAGCTTTCCTGATTTTATTATTTAGGCTTTTTTGTTACATAACATTGTTTCACACCATGAGTCCTTAAAATCAACTAGAGACAAATTTGCTTAATTACACTGCATTTCTACTACCAAAATTACCTTTTCCACCAGGATTTTCTGGCTGCTTTTTTATTAGTTTAAATTTAATTAAAACTTCTCCTTTAAATTAGGAAAAAAATAGCACACTGGGAGACCAAACATATAAGGGTGACATTTTCAAAAGCCTTCAGGATTTGATCTAACTCTGCTCCAATAGAAGTCAACTATTGAATGTTGAAAGTTAACCTGTCTTCAAAGAGCAGTGTCTTTTAGAGCTTTCAAGTTTTTTCATAACGACTCACAAGTGGTGGAAATTCCACAAGCCTCATAACCTAAAAATAAAAACAGATTTAAATTCAAACAAGCAGTTTAAAAAAATTAAGTTTCTATGGTTCAGTATGAGACAATGGGGAAAATTTTCAAAATCCCCAGGACATAGGCTCCCGAGTAGAGTTGTGTGACTTAACTGATTGTTTGGTTTCCTGGCCAACCTGAAAAAAAGGTGAAAAAATAGTTTGGGGTTGAACAAACCATTTCATTATGTTGGAGGGTTTGTTTTTTTCTTTAATTTTAAAAACAAAATTGCAGTACATTTCCAAACGAAAAGATGTTTTGAATCAAAAAAATCAGAACATTTTGTTTTGAAAACATCAAAATGATTCATTTCCGTTTTGGAGGGAATTTTTTAGAGAGGTTTTAACCAATCAAAACAATGTGGTGAATTTGACACATATTTGTGAAATGTTCTGGTCAAGATGAATCTGTATTTTTTTGAAAAAAAAAACAAAAACAAACAAAAAAAAACCTTTCATTGGAAAATTTTCAATGAGGCTACTCCAGAGTCATTTAGGTGCTTTTGAAAATATTGCCTAATCAGGCCTAACTCTGCTCCGATTGAAGTAAATGGTAAGACTCTCACTGATTTCAGTGGGAACAAGAGCAGGCAAAATTTTATTAATTTGTTTTAGAATATATTGTTACCTCAAAATATTCAGATTACATCCTCCATTGGGAAATAGAGACTAGGAAAACTGACAGCAGTTCTGCAAAACCCAAGCCATGCTTTTGCTCTGAGTCCTTCTTATTGGAACCCACAAAAATTGGGGGTTTGGTGAAATGATACATGTTCTGATCCAGGTCTAGAAACTGGCAAAACCACGGGTGTGTTTTTTTAAACTGTCAGACTCATATTTCAGAAAACTATAATTTGGGAAAGGAGTGCAGGTCAAATGGTTATATAGTGTGGATCAAACTATCAATAGAGAAAGGAGTGCATGGTTTTCATGTTTTCCATTGGGAACGCTCTTTGGGGCCATATCATGATGTAACAATTGTTGCATTGCCCCGACAAGGCCAGGAGGGAGACTGTGACTCAGAATTTCCTATTTGCCCGTGGGGAGTAATGGATCAACCCTGATTGGTACCCACCACGCTGTGCACACCTCGAGATGCCAGTACAGCTCCGCGGCTGGAAACGTTGAGGTATCATCCTTGACTCCAGCCACTTCTACCCACCTGCAGGGAAGGGTGGAAAGAGAACATAGCAATTCTGTGGAGCCTGCTTCTGCTCCCTGCAATGCATATAGCTGGCACCAGGGAGTAAGGGGTCACCCCACACCTCCTTGTGCCACCATGCAGACCAGTTTATGATTTGGCCGTTTGTACCTATCTGCTTAAAACTTGCTATTTAGTTGAGATCCTGGCAGGCAAGACAATTTCTAATTCATCCCAGAAGCTAAAGGTGAGCTGGCTTGAGGTCCATCCGTGCCTACTCCCTTGGACTGCAGGAAATCAATCATGTGCGGTATGCTAGCATGATCCTAACAGATGATTCCTGCTCAGGGCTCCAAGAAAGAACGGTAGAAAACCCTAAGTCCCTGCCATATGCCCTGCTAAGGGAAATTTATTTCCCAACCCCAATTCTAACAATCAGTTCAACCCTGTGCACATGGGCAATCAATCATCGGGGTTAATTATATCAAAGAGGCACATCTCCCCACGCACACACAAATATTAATGATACTTATGTATGGAACAAGGGAAGAGTAACCCTACCAACAGGACCCCGATGCAGCAGTGCACTTAAGCATAGTCCCGCTCTGCAATGAGACATGTGCAGAAGAACTGCTGAGCCTGCACAGAACTCCTCTGAGGTCTAACACAAGGGTTCACCTGCATTCATCTCAATGCATGATTGGGTACTATGTGCATGCTTAAAGTAAAGTGTCTGCTTAAGCGATTTGCTGGACTGGGGCCTGGATGAGTAAGTACAGCAGGTGAGACCACTCGCATCTGTTTTGATTGCATGTCACTTAGCATTACAACTAAGACAAAATGTAATTCCAGAAAGGATTATTTTTTTTTATTTTTAGAAAAGTAATATTCAGTTCATCCTAAAGCAATTCATTAGAATCATTCCATTTCCCCCCTCAGAGCTCATCATTGTCTCTGTAGCTGAACAAAGCCCACAGTACAAAATGGAATACATGCAACCACCCATATTCTATTCCACTTCAAAGCAAATATAATGAATATTTCACCTTCATTGCTGTGAGCTTCATCAGGAACACTTAGTACATCAGGAACACTTGCCTGCCAGGATCTCAACTAAGCAGCAAGAAGGTGCTTTTTATTAGAGACTCAGAGGCTTTAGCTGCGGGCAAGTTAACAGCCTTAGCATCTATTCTAGCCCTCAGCAAGCAGTTAGTTATTGCTATCTTCTATAAATCACTTCCGATTTATACACTGAGCGAGAACCTGTTTTTTTAAATTTATTTTTAATATATTTCTACTTTTTTTATTCACACAAAGGCCTTTTTCCTTAATAAGTACTAGACAGTGACTATGGGCCCAATCCTGCAACAATTACTCACGCACTCTGACATCAATGGGACTGCTCAAGTGAGCAAGGACTACTCGTGTGAGTAAAGGTTTCCAGGTCAGGCTCTATATATCAAGTTCTCCAGGTGTCTGTTGCAGAAAACAAAGACCTGGGTCTTTCAAGGGCATGATCCACAGCCCATTGAAGTCAATGGAAAGCCTCACATTTGCTTCAGCAGTTTTTAGATTAGGTTTCTAGGGCCATAATCTGCTCTAATCTACACTGGTGTAAATCCACTGACATTAATGGAATTACTCTAGATTTACAAAAAGAAAAGGAGTACTTGTGGCACCTGAGAGACTAACAAATTTATTTGAGCATAAGCTTTCGTGAGCTACAAATAAATTTGTTAGTCTCTCAGGTGCCACAAGTACTCCTTTTCTTTTTGCGAATACAGACTAACATGGCTGCTACTCTGAAACCTCTAGATTTACACTGGTGTGAAGAAGAGCAGAATTTTGCCCTTAATGTTGTTTTATTCTTGATCTCTAATTGGCACTTAATCTAATAGGATTAAAGATTGGGGGGGGAGAGGCTGATCTTTGTTGTTGTTTTTTTTAAACCTCACATCACTCACTTTGATATATTGATGCACCAGCCTCTGCATTGAGCTGCACCTTTATGAAAAGCAAAGCAAACACTCGTACTCTTAAACCAGAAATAAAAATCACACCTGCTTTGCCTGAAATGCTCAGCATGGTATTGCCAGTAACAGTACTTGGGAACATAACTGCTCAAATTATTTGCTATAATAGTGCCATTCTATGGTTCCCAGGAGAATTGGAATTGCTGAACATTGCAGTCTTCGCAAGTAAGGAAACGCTAGTATGGTGCTTATGTGAAAATTCACTATATTTCTGCTACCAAGGGAATAGTTTCCTCCTGTGATAATCCAAAATGTAAAACACATTAAGCGTTAAGACTCCTGAATATAAAATAAAATTGGTGTGAATAAATGATTATTTATATAAAAAAATCACAGTCAGAACAGCTGCTACATATGTATGACATAAAATTTAACCATTTCACTGCTCTGCAGGAACAGCAACCCACTGTGAGCTATGGTCCATTTCCAATCTCTCATACTAGCCCTGATCCCTCATTAGCTGTAATAAAAGATTCATTCTTAATGGATACAGGTTTTTTATTCTATTATTTGTCTTTTATAAACCTTATAAACTCAAATTTTATTTTTTCTAATACATAGAATTAAAAGATCAGCTTCAAATAGTGTAATAGTGTTTTATCTCTTTTCTGTGTTTCAGTAAGGAAAGTTAACCTGAGCAAGAGCTGACTATGTCTACACTACAAATTATTCAGTATAACCTGCGTCACTCAGTGGTGTGAATAATCCACACCCCTGAGCGATGCAAGTTATACCCACCTAACCATTGGTGTGGACAGAACTATGTCGGTGGGAGAACTTCTCACACCAGCATAGCTACCGCCTCTTGTGGAGGTAGGAGTTATTAAGATGACAGGAGAGCTCTCTCCCATCGGCTTAGAGAGTCTTCACCAGTGTAGAGTAGACGTAGCCTCTGTGATTGTAGGCACAATGGGTTAAAACAAAAGACACCGAGGCAGGAAAGAGAGAGATGGTCTAGTGGAGAAGGCACTGGGTTGGGAGTCAGGAGAACTGGGTTCTAATTTTAACTCTGCCTCTGCTATGTTGTGTGACAGCGAGTGAGTTGGTGCCTCTTTCTCCTTCCACCATTTGTCTGTTTAGAGTTTAAACTCTTTGAGGCAGACAGCTACTACATCTATCCACAGTGCCAAGCATGATGTTTTTGGAGTCTCTAGATCAGTGGTTCTTAACCGGGGGGTGCATGCACCCCCTGGGGGTGTCAGATGCCCTTTCTGGGAGTGAGAGATGTGCCAGATTTTTTTTAGAAGTTAAATCATCAAAAACAAATTAAACACAGACACATAAGTACAACTACTTTGTTTCATCAAATCTATGTATTTATTAACATTATACATTGAACAATTACTGTAATATACAAACAAAAAAATATATCTAGGTTTAAAGAACTGACCTACTTTAATGATTTTTGATAAGGGGTGCGAGAACATATTTTGAGAACCAAAGGGGTGCAGGCTGCAGTAAAGGTTAAGACCCACTGCTCTAGGCGCTGCTGTAGTACAAATTACAACTGGTAGGGAATCACTGTAATGGATAGAGGGAGGGCCTTTTATTAAATTTAAACAAAGTTTTAAGTAAAAATGGCTCCTGTTTCTTAGTATTGTCAAGACAGACAATGTCAGTTTTTGAGGTGAGGTGGGAGAGGGAATAGGATTAGTTAATCTAGAGGAGAAGGAAGATTTATAATAGCGTTTGTGGCTGATGTGTAAATTAGATCTACCATTAGAAAATGTCACATTGGCCATTTTGAGGGGGTTCAAGGTCAGGATGATTGTTGCTTAGGCAGAGAAAAGAACAGGCAGTTGCTTCTTTTGGTAAGTTTCAGAGTAGCAGCCGTGTTAGTCTGTATCCGCAAAAAGAAAAGGAGTACTTGTGGCACTTAGCGACTAACAAATTTATTTGAGCATAAGCTTTTGTGAGCTACAGCTGATTTCATCGATGTAGCTGTAGCTCACAAAAGCTTATGCTCAAATAAATTTGTTAGTCTCTAAGGTGCCACAAGTACTCCTTTTCATCTTTTGGTAAGTTTCTCCTTTGGACCCTGATTCAGCAAACCCCGTCAGCACATGCTCAAGTACTTTGCTGAGTCCTAGCCCTGATCTCTGAGATCCCTTTTGGCATCTCCCTTATGGGAGCCATAGTAAATTAAGGTTTCAGAGTAGCAGCCGTGTTAGTCTGTATTCGCAAAAAGAAAAGGAGTACTTGTGGCACCTTAGAGACTAACAAATTTATTTGAGCATAAACTTTCGTGAGCTACAGCATCCGATGAAGTGAGCTGTAGCTCACGAAAGCTTATGCTCAAATAAGTTTGTTAGTCTCTAAGGTGCCACAAGTACTCCTTTTCTTTTTATAGTAAATTAATCCTCTCATGGGCATCACACACATGATGGAAGTAACATATCACTATAGTGCAGGGAGAGACTCACCTCACTGGAGTACAGCATGGACTGGTAGTGGAGCTGAAAAAGCAGGTTTGTATGGCTTTTTCACTTAATTTACAAACAATCCAGTCTGGCAGGGCACAGGCAGTTGAAAAACAGCACTACTACCTTGACTGCTAAATGAGGTTTAATGGTTTAAATAGCCATGTCATAAACAGTCCCCTTAAACAACAAACACACACTCCTTCAAGTCTTTTTTGATGGGATAGTCGACATTAGTGTTATTGAAATGCTAAGGTGTCCTATGCTGATAAATTGGGTCGTTCTGACCGCCATAAAAGGACCTTTAGATAGAAGATTGCAATGGCATGTTATTTGTTTTCTCAGTTGTATTATGTTGAACAAGTCCCTCTGTGGGAACAGATTCTAAGAATTTTCCGAACAGGCTGTTGGAACTGGAGTGGACTGACTACAGTATTTGAATTTTTCATAAGGCAAAAAAACCAAATTCATGTATGAAGTGAAACATTGCCTGTTAATTCTCACTGTGCTTCTCTCGCTAGTAAGACAAGTAAGGGCTCCCTCTGCCTTTTGAGCCTGTTAATCAGTTTTAATTCTTTCCCAGTGGTTGCTTTTGATTCTCTCGCTTGGTTTTCCTGTGTGTTCATGCTTATGCATTGTTATGCTAGAACAGTATCAAGTCATCATGAAGGTAAATTAGGTGACAGAGTCTGTAGTGCCTGCAGTCAAATTTTATACTAGTATGTAGGGTGACCAGATGTCCCAATTTTATAGGGACAGTCCTGAAATTCAGGGGCTCTGTCTTACATAGGTGCCTATTGCCCCTCACTCCCTGTCTTGATTTTTCATACTTGCTGTCTGGTCACCCTACTAACAGGGGAAGTAGCACTTCTTCAGGCGACAGAATGTGCTTCCTTTCCTGTCAGGCCAGGGTTGGGGCGTATCAACAAGGTGGCATGAGGAAACTCATACTGCCACTTCCCATACTGTAGCAACTCTGAGAATAAATAGAGGACTCTGATCTCCAGAGCTGCCAGTACCGCAGCTTTCAGCAGCACTACATTCGCCGGGAGAGAGAAAATATGAAAGAACGGAGGACTCAGAGCGTAGGGCAACACTACCATGCCCCACCTGTCCCTCTGTATCCCACATTAATCCCTTGGACATAGCTCAACATTTACTACTGAATATTCTTGTCAAGCTCTTCACATTTACAGCAGGAGGGCCCTTAAGCACTACGGGTCCAGGTCTCCCACTCACCCAGTCCTCACTCCCTGGGAAGGTACAAAACAGCCACAACTTGAGAGGTTTCCCTGTGTTTCTGATAAAATCCTTCCCTCTCTCCTTTAGGAAAAGACCTTTTCTTATTCCACCACTGTGTAAATAAAGAGCCAGATCGTTCCCTGCTAGGACAAAACCCAAGGGAGAGGAAATCTCTGTGAGGATCCACCTACAGCATTCCTCTCCAGTTGATCCTGCGGTAGGAGGGGTGTGTTAATCTCTTTGCTCTAGTAAAGCCTGACCCACCACCCTCTGCAGCAGAGGCCTGTGATGTTGCAATGGCGGCTGAGTATTTCTTCCATGCATACTTGGCAGAGGAGGGGTTCCATGCATGGTCCCGTCCCCCTCCCCAGGACCAGATTTAGAAATATTGGACCATTATTAGGTTCATGCATCACAACACATCTAATCCCTGCTGTCTGCTTCTTAAAACGAAAGGAGAGGAAGAAAGGCAGTTTGAGCATGTGCTGCTAATGACATCTCTCCCTAAACAATGATGGGCTGGAAAAGTGACTTGCATCCCCCAAAGCAAGATTAAAAGTCTCTATTTATTGAGCAAATAGTTAACCACCAAATACTACATTTTACAGTCTAAAGGTGTGATTTATTAAAGGACATAGACTAATAAAAGAAATACCCAGCCTAATGCAGTGACCTAGCTTTTAACATTGGTAAGTCAACACACACATTATACTCCTTTAAAACCCTGATTTTGTTTAATATCATGACATTAGCCCTTTCAGAGTGGCTGAAACCCAACATGACAGCTGGAGTATTTTCCCCCCATACTCTTTATACCTGGCCAGACACAACACTCCTTTTATGCTATCATTTTAATTGAACACTAAGATATAATACTGAGTGAAAGATTTAGTATACCACATAAAATGACAATAAAGTCACACACACATATATTGAGAGAAGCACTAAAAACTAACCTGTATGAATGTCATATTTTTCTGATGTCAATCTTTCATTTTTCCCCTCCTTTAAAACGCAATAAATTACCATTATTGGTAAATATTTATATTCAGTTCACTATCAGTAGCTCTGTATTGCTGAACATTAGCTCTCCCCCCAAAAAATATTCCCATCTCCCTGAGACATCATCACACATGACTTTCTGAAGGTTTATAAATTGTGTCTGCGGGAGCTAATTTAGGGAATACTTTTATTCTGACCTCCAGGGCTTTTAGCTAAAACTAAAACAAATTAGGACTTGGATATTCACATACATAGTGGATAAAATCAATAGTTTTAATTTTCAAATTTAAACCCACAATTTTCATCTGACAGGCTCAGCAGGTTTTAATGGACACAAACAATTTACTTTTACTGTTTTAATTGTTTTTAGTCAGTCAATCACTTTTATTGCTTCTCTGCATCCGACTAAACAAATTAATAGAGCTATGTTCATAAATGATTACTTTGTAAAATGGCTTGATACACATTTGACAGTTCCACCTTCAATTACTGCCAACATTAGTAATATTTATACCAATAGGTATGTTTATTCAAGTTTTATAGTTAAAACTTGAACAGTACTGATCAGAAAAAACAATGTCTTTCATTCAGTTACATACAGTCTTTCTGCCAACAGAACAACGTATCCCGTCTGAACAGAGAGCTATCATAAAGTTTACTCTAGAGTTGACTGAAAACTGTTTTCCAGACCATGTTCCTATCTAGTCTAGATCATGGTATTGTTACTAGATAGGAAGATGGGCCAAGTGGTTCAGATGCTAGCCTGGGACTTTGGAGCGTGGGATTCAATTCTTTGCTCTGCCATAGACTTCCTCTGTGGCAAGTAACTTTGCTTTTCTGTGCCTTAGTTCCCCATCCGTAAAATGGGAATAGTAGCATTTCCCTACCTCACAAGGAGGCTGAGGATAAATATAATAAACATTGTGGGGTGCTCATATAACACAGCAATGGGGGTTGTATCAGTATCTACTGATTGTCTATACTGCAAAGGGAGGATGTGATTATAGCACAGATAAGCGTAAGCAGTCAATGTGCATACACTTAAGTGATATCAAAGAGAGCTGTCTGTTCTTCATTTACTCACATTAGTTCTTGTTTTAAATCCAGGGTAGCTAGCCACTGCAATAGACACAAACCCTGTAATACATTACATTCTGCATTGGGAGACTAGATTTATATTTTGGACCATTTGATACTTTTGTATAATTAAACCCTCATTGGCTAAGTAACTCATGACTCTTGTAAACCTCCATGTTCTAAAAAAAAATATAGCATTCAGTTTATTAGATTTCTGGGGAAGGAACTTCCCCCCCCCCCCCTTTCTTTTTTTAAACTACAGGTTTGCAAAGCACCTACTACAAAGGGGCCTGATCCTTGATTAGGTGCTATAGCAGTAATAATAACTTATATTTAATTTGTCCTGTCACTAGTCTATGTCCCCACCCCAACAACAGCAAAATTAGACAGACAGAACACACGATATTTCATAGCACACCTTAAAAATTGTTACATAAATGGGAATATATTGCACAGAACTCATCTATTTCATCTTCAATCTGAAATTCATGCAAAATATAATATTTTATTGAGTCTTTCCATATTCCTCAAAAAATACTTAAGTTCCTCACTTTTGTATTTTAAGAATTACTCCCTACTTAACAAATAGTTGATCCCTGAGTCATGTGCACAAAATCTTTTTTTCAGTGAAAAAAAAGCCACAGGTCTTCCAAGACCCACCTTTTGGTTGTGGGGCTGCGCTCAACTTGTATTGAAATATGAAGCTGATGGCAGCCATCTTGTTCAGATGACATCTCCCCTAGAGTATTTCCATGGTCAAGACCCTTCAATAAAGGCTAAGTCCAAGACAAGCTAATACAAAGTATTTGATTACAGATATTCACTTTGATTAAATGTGATGCCAAACCCCCTCATTGTTTTAAAGTCCAGGGAGATGATCAACAGCACCATGATTGAACCAGGACACAGTTGTTTTCCCAAGACTACAGACAACAGGATCATCGGATCTTCATGTCCTTTATGGCTGTTCAGCAGAAGAGCGACCTAACCGATTTTTAAACTTGCCTTGAAATGTTCACACCCTGCAGAGAGTCCAAACAGTCATTATCTTTCTGTGGGCCAATAGCCTGGGATAGTCAAATTTTTGTAGAGCTATTTCATGGAGTCCTGACCTACTGGGTTTGGTCAGTAAGGCTGCTGAAAGCATGTGGTGAGAATCTTTGCTTGAATCTGATATAGTTTGTGAAGTTAGGCATTTGTAAATGTCTTATCTTTATTTTTCTTGTAATCATTTCTGACTTTAATGCTTCATTGCATGTACTCACCTTAAAAATCTCTTTGCAGTTGTTTTATGGTTTTATCTAATCCACTGTGTTTAAATTGAAGTGTATGGGTAACTACATTTGAGGTGACAAGTTGTGTGTATATTATCTTAAGAAATAACAGACTTAATATAACTGGTACTGTCAAGGAGGGGCCCGAGCAGGACAAGACATAGGGCAAAAATCTAATTCTGGGGTGTGTTGGGGTCACCCTGCAGTATAACCCAGGGTGGTGACAGCCAGACTGTAACCCAAGTGTGACTGCTAAACTGCTGTTACACACAGTCACTCAGAGTGTGGCTTGCAATCTGCAAGGCTGTTTGTGAGTGACCCAGGTGCAAACATCAGCAAGGCCTTGGAAGGCACACAAGGGTGCAGGGCAGGGGTGACACAGCTGCTTGTCAGTCTGAATTGTATCCTGGTATGTCACAATGGTAAATACACATTGTGCCTGCCCTAAAGAGTTTATAATCTAAACAGAAAAAACAGACGAAGGAAGTAGAGAACTGATTAAGTGACTTGCCCAGTCACACAGGAGTCAAACACAGATATAGTGAGTTCCAGTCCAGTCCCTTAATCACAATACCATCCTTCCTCAAGGCATCACCTTACGTTATTCCCACCAGTGTTTATTCTAATCTCTGCACAGAGATAGAGAAGCTACACAGGGGAACAGTTTGGCCCCATCTATTTAAATGTGGAACATACACTTAAACACATACAAGAGAGACTAAAATAACGTGCTGATACCTGTGAAAAGTTCACAGCTTGGAGAGATTCTCTCTTCCCACTGCAATAGCAAAGATTTACCATTGTCTATCCTAAAGCATGACACGGTCAGTAAGCTACTGTACAGAGATGCTAAGGATTTATCCTCCTGTTAGTGTACATGCACAGCTCTCACTAGAATCACACGTGGACAACAAGCAAATATAATCCGAGTCCAACTATTTAGAATAAAATGTGCACCCAAGATACAAGAAGCTACATGTGAAAGTTAACCCATTGCAGCTAATCATACCCAAACACTAAATCCCAGATAAATGGGTTTTGTAAAGGGTACAACAGCTGACTGTCTAACAAACTGCCACATCGTAAATGCGTTTTCCATTTACAAGCATACAAAGGGTACTTTACTGCCAATTCCTGCTTTGATGGCACATCTTATGACACAATACAGCTGAGCCTCCTAAAGCAATCTCAGCTACAGAATAACCTTTCATACAACCAGCTCTTTTATCTGTTAGCACTGTCAGACAAAGCATATTGCCAGGCTATGCATAACCTCATGTCAGAAAATAAAAATTATAGAAGGTTTGTGTGGTGCAGGAGGTTGGTGCCTTTGGCTATTTAGGATTGAAGCCTGTTTAGGTCATAAGTAAAAATGGGATTTGAGTCTCAATTCACCCCACAAAAACAACGAGGAGTCCGGTGGCACCTTAAAGACTAAGATTTATTTGGTGCCAGTATATTTATGCTTGTATCTGTAATTTTCACTCCATGCATCTGAAGAAATTGGTTTTTTTACCCACGAAAGCTTATGCCCAAATAAATCTGTTAGTCTTTAAGGTGCCACCAGACTCCTCTTTTTTTGTGGATACAGACTAAACACGGCTACCCCTCCAATACAATTCACCCCACAGATGGTTTTGACTCAATGACATCTTTTCCATTCCCACTTTTCCCTTCCCACCCCTTTCCCTCCCACTCTGACTCGCTCCTTGATTCTTGGGATTTTGAGTCAGGTAACACGAGAAAAAAAAATTTTTTTTTTTAAATGAGGAATTCTGCTACCCTAGTTCCCTCAGCTCCAAAACCCAGAGCCGTATTACAGCCCTCTGGAGAACAGAAATGAGTGCTTTTAGGAATGTTTAATCAACAGTTAGCAAAAGGGCAACTATATGACAATGAAAAGACAGATGTGGACAGCGGATAGCCTACATCAGATAAAGTCTTTCGTTTGTAAACAAGAAAGCAGTCCCTTGAGTAAAGTAGACCCTCTCTTCTAGGCTTGTTGCTGTGGGAAGGATTCAGACTGCCTGCTTGTTTTATATACTGCTTTTTCTGCATGCCCTTTGGGACTGAAGAACTACCAAGCCTCAAGAAGCCTGAGACCTGGAGTTCCTCATGAGAAGAAATTGCTTGGAGCAGAGAGTTTTCTTTGCTTACTTAGTACCTCTTCAGACAGCATGCGGAGCTGTAGCTAGATCTAAGCACTCTCTTCAGAACAGGGCTTGATCCTGCATTTCTTATATAAATGACAATTCCCCAATGTGTTTGCCTGGGCAAGGAATGCACGATCAGTCCCCTATGCTTTGTCAATGGGACTCAAAGTGCCAGTTTACTGCCAATTGCTTTAGCCTTGCCCTTCCCTGCCCTGACTGCAGCAGGCCTTATCCATATACTAGGCAATTCAGCCATCAGTGGCTGGCTACCAACCTTGCTGCACAATTGCAAATCCCTGGTGTAGACAAGCAAGCTGTACAAGCTGCTATGGGCAGCAACATAGCTTATCCCTGATTGATATTGGGGTGCAAATGGCATCTTATAGTGTCCTTGCTTTTCTACGTGAGGGGTTTACACTCAGGCAGCTACACTGCGAGCTGCTACTGATGGTTGTAACGCAAGCAAATCCAGGCTGTCGATAAGACTTCTCATTACCAAATCACAACACAGGGGGTGTCACTGACTGAAACCACACAGAGAATGCAGATGCATGAACCACTTTCACAGACAGACAGACAACTGCTTGGAAAAGGGTGTATTTGCAGGAGGTAGAAAAAATAAATCCATCTCCATCTCTGGATGAGGTATTGTGTAAGGATTGTTTTAGTCACAGAGGCATGGGTCACTTCTCCCATGAGACCTGGAAGATAAATAAATAACCAAGGAACTACAACACTTGCATTTAATTCCCTTGTGGGATCACAAGCCACATCCACTTTCCCTCTGAAAGTGTATTGGATCTAAGTCATTTAAAAAAAAACTGTAAAAAACTAAATGTAAATGTAGTCAGTTACTCCTGCCACTTGACATTAGCTAAAACATGACTAAAAATAACCCCAAACCAAAGCCATACTGAGAGCCTTTAGGAACTGCTCATTGGTACATTGTCCTGTATACAGTGACCACCTTTTCAAAAGGCAAGAGTGGGACACATGCAGGAGCCCTGCCCCCCTATGTGGCCTCACCCCTGCTCTTCCTTCCCCCCCCCCCCCAGCCAGGCTGAAAGCTGAAGATGGGCCACGGTAAGAGCTGCTCAGGGGGCCCAGGTGGCTGTGGGGAGCCCTAGACCTTCCCCTACCCTGGGCGAGATGCTGGAGTGCCTGAGAGCAGCCCCCAGCTTGTGTCCCTACCCCCTGGGGTGCACCACCCAGAGCAAGTGGAGGGTCTGGGGCTTCCCACAGTGGCCCAGGCTCCCTGGGTGGTTCTTATTGCTCCCTGGCTCTAGCTTCTGGCCTGGCCAGGGGGTGTGACCTAGGAGGAGGGGAGAGGAGAAACAGGGCCTCCTGGTGAGGAGGGGCTAAGGAAGAGGCTGGCACCACCCCTGAGCCTCAGGCAGGTGTGGAGAAGCGCTGCAGGGAATCTGGAACAAATGCTGTGTTAGAGTCATTCAGCCCAGACCGGGACTTGAAGTCTGCATTTCGGCACTGTCCCATCCAATTCAGGATGGGTGGTCACCCTAGTCCTGCATCTTCCACTTTTCCTGCACTACATCAAAACAATTTTTTGGTATTTAGTAACAGCCATATGGTTCATACCCTCTTTAGTGCTTCATTTCCCCAAGGAATCCAACTCAAACCTTCTTCCTTGCATGATGCCTATGTTTAAGTCAACAACCCTGCATTGTGGCAAGGAGGTTGTTTCATACCTTATTGCTTCCTAAAGTCTCATGGGGGATTTTTAAGGAGCAGCTTAGTTGCTTTTCGTCCCTTTAAACAGAAAGCTGATGAAAGTCACATTGTATCCTCAATGTGTTAAAATATATTTTGCATTTCAGTCTCCTCAGGGCTATTGTAACCAGACAGGTTTGGCGTTTTTCCTAGGCTTACCTTTTTCATTTTAGATCTAGCGTAACCCATGCATGTAAATTCCCTTCTACTGGCAGGTCCACTAAAGGATAACTTGCTCATGCTACTAGGTAGTGAAGCTACTCCTTTTGCTCAGGTAACAGAGGTCTGTACTGTGACAGTAAAGGATCCAGGTTCAACCCTGCTAATGATCCATGCAGAGGTGTCATTGTAAAAGCAACATCCCATCAAGGGTTGGCTTCTTCTGATAGGCACCAGGTACTCAGGACAAGCTTCCTCTTACAGGGGAAGAATGCAACCGACTGGCAAAGCGTACATCATATTCCCCTCTAGTGGCAGTTTGACAAGAAAATAAGAATCTACTACTGCTACCAGATTTACTCTTTCCTCAAGTGGTAGAAGTCTATGCTGCAGGTTCCAGCTTCAAACCCTTCTGATGGCCCATTCAAGGAAAGGTGTCATTACAATAGTATACCATTCCTCATCCTGATTTTATTCCCATTACATCAAGAGCATGGCATGTCTACCCTGTTAGAGTCTCCCCTCCCCCCTTACAAAGCAGTTTCCGAGGGCTTTATATCCAGACTTTAGGACTGATTGGTTCTTGTTAAGTGAGGATGCACTCAGCTCTGCACAAAAGAGCAAGAGAAAGGCAGCTCCTCCCACCATTTTCTGCTGGCACATAGAGGGGAACACACATGCCATGGGCTGAAGCCTAAATCTATTAAGTCCTCATACTAAAAACAAATCATTTTATCAATTAAAAATCAAGCAAGTGTTGAAGACTTTAAAAATCAAATCATCACCATTAATTGGTTTTGCGTCCAGTTTGGCAAACAATAAATGAATGCAGACACAGGCTCTCTACTGTGCATGCACAGAAACAATTTTCTACTCTAATTCCAAACATTTTAGCTCGTGAACTTCATGTCCACACACAGCTGTCAGGTTTTCAAGATAGCCATACCAGCTCTTGGGGGGCACATCTGCCTGTGAGCATAGGCTCTGTGAACCATTTGATTCCTTCATTAATGGCTTTGGCTTAAATGGTGGAACAGGCATTGTCTGGACCATCTGCATTCAGGTGACCTTTGCCCCTTTTGGGCCCCAAAGGCAGAGATCCACTTTCTGAAGAGAGCCCTAGAACTAGGGAATCTCAACTCTCTGAAGTTCTACAAAACACTGCTTGTAAAGGGATTCGTGTAACAGGCAGGAATGGAGTCTGCATGCCCAGGTGGATTTAAACACCTCTGTGTTGTGCAACAGAAAAGTAAACCTCAGGCAGGACCATCTGAAGGGCCTATGACAACAGGGCTTTCTACAGTAAAAGTCCAGAGTAAAAAGCTATAAGGTCTGGTTTTCTTCAGGCAAGCCCAGAGAGAAAAGGAAGCCACCAGTGCTCTGCTCCCCTCCAGCATTTTTCAAAGAGATCATTCCTCCCTGATTCTCATTCCTAAACTTACCTCCGAGCAGCACATCCCTTTCTAGTATGCTTCAGGGAGATGAGAAGGAGAGGAAAATTAATTCACAGGAACTGGCCAAGCCCTGTTACCCTGCAAATCCCTGCACACAGGACAAGTCCCTTCTGTAGCCAGAGAAAGGACCTGATCCTAACACAAACACACACCTCCCCTTTTTAGGAATGTATTTTAAAATATATCTAAGACCTACAGCCAGGAAACAAGATCAGAAGAGAGGCCTTTGGAGTCTGGAGCAAAGCTCTTCAGCCAAGTTGAAAGTCAAACAGAATGAAAAAGGGAATAAAGAATCAAAGGGAGGAAGCTGAATGTAACCCGTAAGTTCTGATTTGTGCAGAGCTGTATTTTGTATTAAGAGAGCACCAAGAAAATAAGCATTTAAAGAAATCCATTTTGTAATAATACAACACATGCATATGGCATATAATCTCACCCCTCCCCTGCAACACACTGACTGAACATTAGGGTTGCCTGTGTGCAGGGGGGCACTCACCTCTTGAGCATCTCCTTGTGACTAGGTGTGGTATTGCATCCCTTTTCCCACTTCTGCCACCTGCTGTGACCCATCTGCCTGCCCCTGCTGATCTCCTGTGGATCAGCCCTTCAGCCAGGCCACACAGTTCAAAATGAACCCCTTCCTGGGTAACAAAGAGTCCAAAAAATAAAGTTTATCTGCCCTCACCAGGGTCTTCAGCCCCCCATCCTCAGCCCTTTAAATTCAGCCCTTCACTTGGGCTTCTAAATGAGCCCTGTCCCCTTCTTGGGGCTTAAATTAAGCTTGTCCGTCCCCCCCCCACAACCAGATTTATGGTACTTTGCCACCTGGGCCCATCCACTACTCTAGGTTCCAACCAGGGACCCTATGAACAGCACCAATGTACTGCTCAATTCAATTTGCTGCTGCTACTTTCCTTGGCCTCTTCCTACTTAGCCCCATTATCTCACAGCCAAAGTTCTCAAGTCCCTCAATACCGAGCTCTGGCAGCGCAGTCAGAAATAAACCTGGGCTGGTGCTTGGGCTGGCTTGGCAGAACACCCCTTTAATCCCAGCCAGGGACTACCCTGCTAAGGCCTTGCAGCTCCTTTTATCTGAACCTGCTGGTTCTGATTGGCTGTTGCTAACCCTTCTAGCCCTTGAAGGACTAGGTCTCTATAGTTTCCAAGATGGCTGCTCTACAGAGGCCCCTCTAGGCAGGCCTGGAGGACCCACCTTTGCTGCTCCTTTCCTCCCACATTGCTGCTTCCTGGGAATTCGTGTAGTAGGCCCACTGTAGGGAGCTGCAAAGACTAGGTACGCTCCAACACACTGTGCAACATTAACTGGGCCCTCTTGTGCCTAGACAATATGAGACGTTGGCAAAGTTACATAGGAAATCTTGGCAGAGCCAGGAACAGAACACAGATCTCCTGATTCCCAGTCCAGTGCATTAATTACAAGAGAACAGCCTCTCTTTCAGTCACTTTCAAAAGTGACTACAGATTTAGTCTCCTAAATCCCACATCTTGATTTTCAATGACACTTATGCTCCTCAATCACTTAGGCAATTTGAAAAATGTACTCTGTCTTTTTGTTGTCATTTTCTGTATAGCACTTTTGAGTGCTGAACGAATAAATAATAAGAGAACCCACCAGTTTGGTAATATCAAGACAGCCTGATTTGGAGGAGTACATTGGCACAAACATCAGTGCCTAGGTCCTTAAGGTCCTATCCAGTACCTGAAGACAAGCAATAATTCATGTTAGAGAAGGGTAAAGCCTATTGAGAAACCTGCACACACATGGAAGGGTACTGGCACTCACTGAAGATTTCTGAGTCCGTTACTTCAGACCACTCATCTGTGGTAATCGCGTTCCCACCTGGAGCACAGGAAAAGCATTGCTAAACACAGGGCCATGGAATTAATGTGGTGGTTTTGCTCTGTCCCTTCTAAGCGCTGCTCTCTGTGGCATTGGAAATACTCCTACTTATTTCAGTGAACTTTGGATCAGGCTCTATTTCTGCTTCAGTTTCTGGTATGGTTTGATTTACTACATAATCTCCAAATCCACTATATATTGGGGATGGGTGTGCATTACATTACACATGCAGTATAGTAATATTCTGAGGAAATACACAGCTCAGCAGCATTCATACTCTTTAAAAAAAATAAAATAAGAGGGGCTATGTGGTAAGGGACGGGGATGTGAACAGATGCTCACAAAAGGCTATGTGGTGTCAGGTGGTTTATTCACCATAAATTTAAGTGGGGAGCATTCTGTGTAAAGTAACTACATGGCCCAAGACCCTTTTAAATGTTAGCAGCCATTTCTCACTCAAATTCCCACTGAAATAAATGGCCCATATGGGAATTAGCAGCCTCTCTCCCACAACACTATTTATTTATTTTGATTGTAACATGAAATGCAAGAAAACACCTGCCCTGAGTTCTAGACACCCTCCACAAGTTACCTATATGATCCAGCAAAAGCACACACAGATTTCTGGTTAGACTTTACCAGGAACACTGTGTTCTGATCTGGACACTGCCCTTTCAGAAAGGTGTAGACAAAAGGGAGGACGTTCAGAGAGGAGCAACCGAAATTATCAGGGTGGCCAGATGCCTGGTTTTCAGCTGGAAAGTCCAGTCGAAAAGGGGACCTGACAGTGTCCAGTCAGATCTACTGACTAGAAACCAAAAGTCTGGTGGGGGAGGTGCTGGGTCATCACCCACACCAGCCCCTACTGAGCCAGGGCCACCTCCTACCTATGTCAGGCAGCTGTAGCTCCCCATCCCAGCTCCACAGGTGAGTCCCTCTCAACCTGGGCCGGGAGGGAGGGGAAAAACAGAGAGTGATCGGGAGGAGATGGGAAAAGGGAACGAAGGGCAGGGCCTTGGTGGGGAGAGGCGGGGCAGGGGAGGTTCCAGCACTCCTGCTGGAGTGTTCAGTTTTTAAATATTACAAAGTTGGCAACCCTAGGCTGGAAAGGCTTATGAGGGAAGATAAAAAGAGTTAGTATGAATTGCTTGACCAAATGATGACTGGAGAGAAAGGGGCAAACTTGATATCATCTATAGATATTTGAAGGATGCAAACTACAAGGATTAAGAAAATTATTAGGATACCCAGAGGTATGTCTACAAATAATGTGATGAAATAAATAAAAGGAAAATGTAGGATGAAACACCAGGAAAATTTCCCTAGCAAGAAACATCCACAGTTAGCTGTGCTCAGTCTTACAGCCAACTGAACTCAGAAAAGGTTTAAGATTATTTCAAATTTAAATATACTCAAAACTAATAATGTTTCACATCCACTTCATTCCTCTCCACTCTTCCCGTTATATTTAATCTTTCACAGCCAATACTTATACTGCACCTCCGATCCATTCCAGACGTAAGGAGAAGAGAGAGATATACCGTTCTCGTCTCTTATTGACCATTTTAAATACATGAGCATAATGATCTGATAGCAGTGTTGTGTGTTAATTGGTTATTAATCGATATTTGTATACAACACTTCTTATGATATGTACTAACTACTAATGAGACCTGTGAGGGAAGATATTTATCTCTTAATGAATAAATAACTATGCATCTCAGCACCAACCAATTACAAATATTACCTAATTCAGAGTTGCACTCCTGTCATCAATTATTTAAAAAGTTAATGTATGCATATTGGTTGTGTTTATGCTTAAACTTCTCATAGTGCCAGGATGGGACCTTCCAGCTTTATCTCATTAGCTACTCTGCATATGTAAAGTAGGTGATTTGGTTTTTACATTATTCACAGGTTTTTAAATCAAACATTAAAATATTCTTACTAAATATGGGTATGTTTCTGCTGGTTTCCAAAACACAGTGCTCTCTCTACTGGTCATTAGAAATATTGCACAGTTGGACATCGTACACAAGCGACCAGGCATGACTCAAGCATATACACAAATATGCACAGATAATGTTAGTGCTACTCCATTGATAAAGAAAAATTAATTGCTGACCCATACATTTATGAGAAATAATTTTTATTTTATTTGTAGTATATAGAAGTATGCCAGCCACATTTCTCAAAGCAGGTTGTACATTCACTGTAACTAATGGTTTATTTGTAGGGGAAATTCTCTGTCTGTTTCTAACTGTTGAGTAACTTTCCCGTTAGGGAATTAATCTCTCTCAATATAATTATACATAGGCTTCCATTGTCATGTGTTATATGTATTATGATGCATTATTTTCTGTGCTCCACAGCTAAGAGAAGTTTATGAGATCTGTCACTCACTATAACATAAATTTCCCCCATCCTCAACAATTTTATCATACAGACAGTTGTGCAAGGGAGTATCAGCTATCCATACGCCAAATAGCATAGAAATGCCTTTCTGGAAATACAATGTACTTGAAAGCCTATCTTTGTATAGTTTGCAAAACTAAATGAGCACAGTACAGTGTCCTTCAACTGCAAGCCATCCCTCCCCGGAGAGGTGTGGTCCCCTTCTGGGAGAGACAAAAGCAAGCCAGATAGCCATCAGCCAATTATGGAGATCAAGTATCTTTCTGTTAGCAGCTAATAATTAACCACTGAGCCATCAAGCTCTCTCTCAAGGGAATGCAGGTCACACACAGCCACCTCCCCAGCTTCCAAAGAGGTTCTGTGTTAAACCTGCGTGGTGTTCCTTCCTGTCTGGCCCACCTCATGTTACTGGCCCAAATCGTCACTGGCCCTGCTGAAGCAGCACTGCTACAGTATCTGTCAGTCACCAGCTTGACATGCCTCCTCATGTATTTCTGCCTCTCATTTGTCTTTCTAATTTTGTATTCTTTGTAATTCTTGTATTTCTAATTTTCCAAAAGATTCAGATTCTGTCATTCCTCTTTGGGTCTTACTCAAGGCTTTCCTTGCCCTCCATTTTAAAATGACTCTTTTTCCCCTGCTTCCCCCCACAAATGGTACCATCCTTTTTAACTAGATGACAGGCTTTTATTTTACTTATTAAAAACAAAGTCAGGGAACTGAGGTGCCATCTGCTGCACTGGCCTCACCACCCCATCGGCTGCACTGCACTATTTCTGTTTGCAAATTGCTTTCCAGCTTTTTGCTACCCCATTAGATGCGGCCTGCTTTGGGGGATCCCGATTCACAGATCACATAGTAAGCCTAGAAGCTGGCAGTCTCCTTCTGGACACTTCAGAGTGGTGGGATCCAAGTTCTTTGAGCAACAGCATCAGCATTTGGGACTTACTGTGTAAGCAACTGATAGCAGAAATGGGACTTTTGGGTTTACCTGTAACCAGGAGGAACTGCTATATCTAACAGGGACGCAGAGAATGGCATGTACAGAAGCTACCTAGGTTTGGCAAGTTGTGGTCCAAATTCTGCCTGGTCCTTGCAAGGGTGTACAAGGTATACAGGTGGGATAGGAGTGAAAGGAGCCTTTTTCCATCCTCCTTGCACACTCACCATATGCGGTCAGCACATTAACAGATCTCAGTGGGCAAGGACCGTTTCTTTCCAACATCCACTGCAAGAGGCACATGCCACCACAGAAAGGGTAGGGAAGAGGTGGGGTCATGGACCAGCCTGGGGAGCTGGTTGGACACATTCTAAGGGTGGGGGTTAGTGCATATGTTGCACTCAAGGTACATAGAGGAAGAGGTTTCTCTCCCCTAGCTGCGCCACAGGGAAAGGCACAATTTGCCTTTGCTTGTGAATCCAAGAACCCCCGGTCATAATGTGCTTGAACCAGCTGATTGTTTCTTGGTCATTTCATACACCGTCTCACTCAGAGAACTTGTTTATTTTGAACCGAAATCACTCATGTGAGGACTGTAACTGGGGACCGAACCTGGGACCTATAGAACTACCAGCATGAGCTTCTATGCTTTGAGCTAAATTACTCCCACCACTAGCACTACAGCAGACTCAATATCCTCTCTGAATCAGGCCTACCACCCACTGAACAGTGGGCTATGCTTGTATTATGACTGATTCTTAAGCCTGATGCACCTAGATTTTCTAGCAGGAAGAGGGAGGTTTATGTGAATGCTCCCAGAACTCCTGGGACATTCAGATCTAGGTCCAGAATCTGAATTGGAAGAGACTTTTGGGTGAATTGGTCCATCCCCCAGGTCAGCGCAGGATTGCTTTCTGCAGTATATAGACTACACCAAGGATGGATTTGGCCCACAGCTTTTCTGAGCCAGACCTAGATTGTATTTGTTATTATTATTGAATTATCCCAATTCAATCAACAGATCCACTGACAGCTCAGCCTCCATAGCACCTTATGTACATTAGAAACAAAAGAAATACTAACAGTAGTGTAGGCCCATTATAAGATGAGACAATAAAAATGTGAAATATTTCTGTTCTGTAGCTGGAAAGAAGCATGTGACATGAGGGTGATTAACTACTATTCCTGGGGGGAATTCTGTGCCACTGAGCACATGCAGAATTCAGATCCCCCGCAGATTTTTTTCTCTAGGCAGAAAATACATTCTGCCAGAGAAGTGCTGCAGTTACGCCTTTTGCCCGCCAAGGGCTGCTATGGTACCAGGACAGAGGGCAGCTAGCTTACTAGCCATAGCAGCCAGCAGCGGATAGGGAAAAGAAGAAGCTGCATTCCTCAGCACCCTGCCCACAGGGCCAGGTGAAGGCGGCACAGGATATGGGGGGACAGACAGAGAAGGATACATGGAGCTGCTGGGTGGGTCACAGAGACTGGGGTTCAGAAGGGCTAGTGGGAGGACAGACTGGGGGACTGAATGGGAGTGGGGGTGTAGGGTCACATGGGAATGAGGGGGCAGATGTGCCTGACACTGAGAGAATGGTCAGCCAGGGTCTACATGGGGGAGGTTCCCCAACTCCCCAACAGTCCCTCCCCACCCACCCCACGAAGAACCCTGTTCCATACTTAGCCCACCCACACCTAACAACTCTCCAGATTCACTCCCAGGCTCCTTTTCAGCAATTACTTCTCTCTCCCTCAGCTTCTCCATTATCCCTGACTTCCCCCAAGCCTTTGCACTGCTTCTAAGTGGTGTGGGAAATACATTGCTGTATTGCGGTTCAAATGAACTATTACTCAGAGTTCTGTATTAGGATGCCTAACACAGAATCTGTTTGTCAAAAACGTTTCCTGAATCTTGTTTGTGGTCTGTATTGTTACAGACATACTTGCTGACAGCTATTTTGAAATAAATTGTGAAAATAATGGAAACTGGCATGATTATATTGCATCATTTTGACAATATGCAGAATTTTGCAATATTGTATGCAGAATTTTTAATTTTTTGGTACAGAATTCCACCAATGGTAAACTCTTTCCACTCCATTAGTAACTAAGGAGGATGTTAAACACTGTAAATCAGCAGGCCCAGATAATTTACACCCAAGAGTCCTAGAAGAGTTGACTGAGGAGATCTCTGCCTCACTGAAGTTAATTTTTAATACATTTTGGAATAGCATGGAAATTTCAGAAGTCTGAAAGAAGTATACAAATGTTGTGCCAATATTCAAAAAGGGGAAAGCACAATGACCGAAGTAATTATACTCTGGTTAGTCTGACATCAATCCCAGACAACATAATAGGATAACTAATACAGGATTCAATCAATAAAGAAAGCAAGGATGGGAATATAATTAATGGTTTTATGGAAAATAGGTCTTGTCAGACAAACCTGATTTTACTTTTACTGGATTACAGATTTGGTTGATAAAGGAAACTGCTTAGATGTAGTATACTTGGACTTTTGTAAGGCATCTGACTAAGCATCATGAAACAGTATTGTCTAGGGGTTAACATTATAAAATATCAGTAAAACACATCTTTAATAGATTAAGGACTGGTTAACTAGCAGACTTTAAAAAGTAGTTGTCAGTGGTGAATCATCGAATGGGCGTTCCACAGGGATCAAGACTAGGCCCACTGCTATTCGGTATTTTAATCGATGATATAGAAATAAACATAAAATCACTGCTAATAAAATTTGCAGATGATAAAGACTGACAGAGCAGTAAATAATGAGCACAGGGCAGTCAGACAGAGTGATCTGGACCACTTGGTAACCTAAGCCCATTCAAACAAAATGCATTTTAATAAAGCCAAATGTAAGGCCACACGTCTAGAAATAAGAAATGCAAGCCACAGCTCCAGAACGGAAGAGACTATCCTGGAACATAACGACTCTGAAAATGATTTAGTGTTCAGAGAGTACAAGCACCTCAACATGAGCTCCCAAACAATGCTGTGGCACAAAAGGGCTAATGCAATCCTTGAATGTATAAACAAGGGAGTAGCAAGTTGGGAGGAGGTTTTACTTCTGTTTGCAGCATTGGTGAGACCATTACTGGAATATTGCTTACAGTTCTGGGCTCTACATTTTAAAAAGGGATGATGAAAAATTGTAGAGAATGAGAAAAGAGCCACAAAAATTATTCGAGGGTTGAAGAAAATGTCTTCTAGACAGAGATTAAAGAGCTAAATCTTCTTATTTCATTTATAAAAAGACTGAGAGGTGATTTGATTACAGTATATAAGTACCTTCAAAAGGTGAGAAAATACCGGGTACTAAAGGGCTTTCTAATCTAGCAGAGAAAAGCCTTTCTGGAAGATATGATTTAATTAAATATAAGTTATTGGGCTCAGTAGAGATGTAACTGGGTGAAACATAATGGCATGTGGTATATAGGGGATCAATCTAAGTGATTAAAAAAACCTGTAAATAGAGAAGATCTATTTTCTCATCAGTTTTTTCACTTATTTGATTTGTGCAAGACAAAATAGCGTCATGAAGGATGTTTTCCCATTTGCAGGCTCCTTTGAGCTTGCATATTAGACATTTCATAGAAACCATAGACACATATGAATGACGTTCATCCCTCTGCCGAGGGCCAGCGGAAGACCCAAGCATCGCTTTCATCCTGCTTATAATCTTTAGGCAGCTCTTTGCATGGAGGATTGTTTTTTTATTTTTACATCTTTCCTGCACCAATGTTGGCGCACAGGATAGATATTAGTCTCTTCCCTTCCTCTCTGACATTTGCTGCTACTTCCATCTGCTCTGTGGTGTCAAGATCAACTGTTCTGCCCTTCCTGCTAATATTCTTCTTAGGGTTTCTCTTGGGCAACCCTTTTTTGCTCACATCAGTTGGTTTCCACTTGATGACTTCATGTGGGCGTCTGTGTTGACATCTGTACATCCAAAGCTTCCTTCAAAATCTAGTGGAGACGAGCTGCTGGTTAGGGGATTTCTCAAATCTCTTCATTGATGATGAAGACTTTCCATCCAATGCCCAGGATCTTTGATAGGCACTTATTTGCAAAGGTGTCTAGTCTGCTGTTGAACATTTTGGTAGCTCTCCAGCTCTCACAGCTATATACCCGGGTGTGGTGTTCTGTCCCCTCTAGTGGCACTGAGACCACTTAGAGAGAGATTAATGAGTCTATTCTACAGCCTTAGTTAAGGACTATATGGCTTTTAGCTCATGACATTAGAGGCTCATGCATTTAGCTCCAGAGGTCCCAGGTTCAATCCTGTCTGCTGGTTACAAGTGAGGGCTCGTCCAGGATTTCAACTGGGAAGTCTCTGAAGCTTGAGATGTGCTTCCTCATCTAGGGGAAGTATGTAATCCACACATCTCCTAAGGGTGATGCTCTGTCCCCTCTAGTGCAGTGGCTTTCAAACTGTGGGTCACAACCCAGAACTGGGTCATGGAATGGAAAGCACTGGGTCATGGCGGCTCTGCTCAGCGACAGCCAACCGGGCCAGGAAAAGTCCTGTCAGCCATGGTGCAGAGCTAAGGCAGGCTAGACGCTACTTGTTCCGACACCGCACTGTGCCCCGGAAGCAGCCAGCTTCCACAGGACTCCACGCGCTGCTCCCATCCTGAGCACCGCTCCACACTCCCTTCGGCCAGTTCCCAGCCAATGGGAGATGAGGGGGGCGGTGTCTGCAGGCGAGAGCCCGCAAAGCCGCTTGCGCACCTCTGCCTAGGAGCCGGACCTGCTGCTGGCCGCTTCCAGAGCCCAGCGCGATCCATGGTGCCAGGACAAGCGGGAAGCCTGCCCCTGCACCCCAGCTGCGCCACTGACTGGGAGCTGCTGGAGGTAAGCCCGTGCCCCAATCCCCTGCCCCAGCCCTGAACCCCCCCCAAACCCGGAGCCCCTTCCTGCACCCCAAACCCCTCATCCCTGGTCCCACCCCAGAGCCTGCATCCCCAGCCCAGAGCCCTGACCCCTTCCCACACCCCACCCTCCTGCTCTAGACCAGAGCCCCCTCCCACACCCTGAACCCCTCATTCCTGGCCCCACCCCACAGCCCTCACCCCTACATCCCAATCCTCTGCCCCAGTCCTGAGCCCCTCCCACACCCCAAACCCCTCCTCCCCAGCTCCGTTGGGCCACGGGCATCAACAATGTTCTTCACCTGGGTTGCCAGAAAAAAAGTTTGAAAACCACTGTTCTAGTGGCACCAAGACCACTCAGAGAGAGATTAATGAGTCTGCTCTACAGCCTTAGCTAAGGGCCATATGTCTTTTAGCTCATGCCATTAGAGGCTCATGCATTTAGCTGCAGAGGTCCCAAGTTCGATCCCACCTGCCAACGACCAGGGTCTGTCAGTGTTACATTAGCACCGAGTTTGAATCGGAGTTGAAAATTCTCAGTTTTGTTCTGGCGCTGCATATCTTTGATTTCCATACACTGGGGAGTTTAGCGAATGCTGTGGATGCCTTTCTGATCCCTGATGTCACTTCCCTCTTGAGGTCTTCATTGGCTAACATGGTGCTGCCCAGGTAGATGAACTGTCCTATTTATTTATGTTATGGTTTTGCCTTCTAACATGATGTTGCTGCTGCATGTCTGGGTGCTGAGGATGTTACTTGATTCTGAGCTGTGCTGCTTTTGCCAGGCTGTCTCTTTTTGCAGCTCTTCAAGGGTGTTGGTCAGCCACATCATATCATCAGCCAAGTCTAAATGTTCCAGGCATGCTATACCAATGTTTGTGTTGCTAATACATTTATTTACACGGTTTAATCTATATGTATTAGTTGAAAGGAAGTTGTAATCATTACTCAGAAGTGCTGAAATATTAACAGTGGACTGGGCAGATTTTCAAGCATCCATGTTAGCCTGTTTACATTCCAGTTCCACTCTGGTTCAGTAATGGGGACTGTGGGGTCTGTGGAAAGGCAAGCAGAGTTACTGACGCCAAAGGTGGCTCCCACTGCTCATTGGATCAATTGTAACACGTGTGTATTCTAAGCAAAGGTCATTTTCACAAGCACTTACAAATCAGCTGTGAGACACAGGCTCATAGTCATGTATCCACCAGTTGTCAATAGTGACATAAAGAGGGTAAATGGTGCAAAAACTGTCTCAAAGTATGACAGTCCCCATTTTGTCCAACACACTGGGGATTCAACCTGGGATCTCCAGAGCTAAGAGCATGAACTGTTACACCTTGAGATAAACAGCTATCGCTCTGTCACAAGTCATATCCTCTGATCAGCACAGAGGGAGACATGGAACACACAATCACAAGGGGGTTACATAAACAGGAGATGTAGTTCTATTATAGTAGCACCCCAACTGAGATCAGGGCTCCACTGTTGAGGCACTGTACAAACAAATACTGTGATAATCCTTGCCCCAGAGATCATACACTCTAAATACAGCAAACAGACAAAGAAAGGAGCATCATCCCCATTTAACAGTTGGGGGGACTGAGGCAGAGAGAGATTGAGCAACACAGGAAGTCTGTGACAAAGATGAGAAATGAAGCTCAATCTCCTGCATCCGACTCCCTGACACACACGATTAGGGTGACCAGATGTCCTGATTTTACAGGGACAGTCCCGATTTTTGGCTCTTTTCTTATATAGGCTCCTATTACCCTCCACCCCCCCCCCCCAATTTTCCACACTTGCTGTGTGGTCACCCTATACATGATCCTTCCTCTCTGCCCATGGCCAAGACTCCCAAGCCAAAAGGAAACAGAAGACCCAATAAAAAGGTATCAGGTATTAAATAATTAAAAATAATCACTTAAAAAAATAACCGCTTTCATGTTCTCTCCACAGGTACCAATGCGGAGAGTGGACCAGATGATATGTCTGGGGGGAGAAAGCAGAAGGAGACTCCGCTGGTTGGGAGGCATGAGATGCGATGTCCTGAGGTTGGGGGTTCCACGACCACCACTCCCAAGAGGAGAAGGCGGGTGGTGGTGGTCGGGGACTCTCTCCTCCGGGGGACTGAGTCATCTATCTGCCGCCCTGACCGGGAAAACCGAGAAGTCTGCTGCTTGCCAGGGGCTAAGATTCGTGATGTGACGGAGAGACTGCCGAGACTCATCAAGCCCTCGGATCGCTACCCCTTCCTGCTTCTCCACGTGGGCACCAATGATACTGCCAAGAATGACCTTGAGCGGATCACTGCGGACTATGTGGCTCTGGGAAGAAGGATAAAGGAGTTGGAGGCGCAAGTGGTGTTCTCGTCCATCCTCCCCGTGGAAGGAAAAGGCCTGGGTAGGGACCGTCGAATCGTGGAGGTCAACGAATGGCTACGCAGGTGGTGTCGGAGAGAAGGCTTTGGATTCTTTGACCATGGGATGGTGTTCCATGAAGGAGGAGTGCTGGGCAGAGACGGGCTCCATCTTACGAAGAGAGGGAAGAACATCTTTGCCAGCAGGCTGGCTAACCTAGTGAGGAGGGCTTTAAACTAGGTTCACCGGGGGAAGGAGACCAAAGCCCTGAGGTAAGTGGGAAAGCGGGATACCGGGAGGAAGCACAGGCAGGAATGTCTGTGAGGGGAGGGCTCCTGCCTCATACTGGGAATGAGGGGCGATCAACAGGTTATCTCAAGTGCTTATATACAAATGCACAAAGCCTTGGAAACAAGCAGGGAGAACTGGAGGTCCTGGTGATGTCAAGGAATTATGACGTGATTGGAATAACAGAGACTTGGTGGGATAACTCACATGACTGGAGTACAGTCATGGATGGTTATAAACTGTTCAGGAAGGACAGGCAGGGCAGAAAAGGTGGGGGAGTAGCACTGTATGTAAGGGAGCAGTATGACTGCTCAGAGCTCCGGTACGAAACTGTGGAAAAACCTGAGTGTCTCTGGATTAAGTTTAGAAGTGTGTGCAACAAGAGTGATGTCATGGTGGGAGTCTGCTATAGACCACCAGACCAGGGGGATGAGGTGGATGAGGCTTTCTTCCGGCAACTCACGGAAGCTACTAGATCGCATGCCCTGATTCTCATGGGTGACTTAATTTTCCTGATATCTGCTGGGAGAGCAATACAGCGGTGCATAGACAATCCAGGAAGTTTTTGGAAAGCGTAGGGGACAATTTCCTGGTGCAAGTGCTAGGGGAGCCAACTAGGGGGAGCGCTTTTCTTGACCTGCTGCTCACAAACCGGGTAGAATTAGTGGGGGAAGCAAAAGTGGATGGGAATCTGGGAGGCAGTGACCATGAGTTGGTTGAGTTCAGGATCCTGACGCAGGGAAGAAAGGTAAGCAGCAGGATACGGACCCTGGACTTCAGGAAAGCAGACTTTGACTCCCTCAGGGAACAGATGGCCAGGATCCCCTGGGGGACTAACATGAAAGGGAAGGGAGTCCAGGAGAGCTGGCTGTATTTCAAGGAATCCCTGTTGAGGTTACAGGGACAAACCATCCCGATGAGTCGAAAGAATAGTAAATATGGCAGGCGACCAGCTTGGCTTAATGGTGAAATCCTAGCGGATCTTAAACATAAAAAAGAAGCTTACAAGAAGTGGAAGCTTGGACATATGACCAGGGAAGAGTATAAAATATTGCTCGGGCATGTAGGAAAGATATCAGGAGGGCCAAATCGCACCTGGAGCTGCAGCTAGCAAGAGATGTCAAGAGTAACAAGAAGGGTTTCTTCAGGTATGTTGGCAACAAGAAGAAAGCCAAGGAAAGTGTGGGCCCCTTACTGAATGAGGGAGGCAAGCTAGTGACAGAGGATGTGGAAAAAGCTAATGTACTCAATGCTTTTTTTGCCTCTGTTTTCACTAACAAGGTCAGCTCCCAGACTGCTGTGCTGGGCAACACAAAATGGGGAAGAGATGGCCAGCCCTCTGTAGAGATAGAGGTGGTTAGGGACTATTTAGAAAAGCTGGACGTGCACAAGTCCATGGGGCCGGACGAATTGCATCCGAGAGTGCTGAAGGAATTGGCGGCTGTGATTGCAGAGCCCTTGGCCATTATCTTTGAAAACTCGTGGCGAACGGGGGAAGTCCCGGATGACTGGAAAAGGCTAATGTAGTGCCCATCTTTAAAAAAGGGAAGAAGGAGGATCCTGGGAACTACAGGCCGGTCAGCCTCACCTCAGTCCCTGGAAAAATCATGGAGCAGGTCCTCAAAGAATCAATCCTGAAGCACTTAGAGGAGAGGAAAGTGATCAGGAACAGTCAGCATGGATTCACCAAGGGAAGGTCATGCCTGACTAATCTAATCGCCTTTTATGATGAGATTACTGGTTCTGTGGATGAAGGGAAAGCAGTGGATGTATTGTTTCTTGACTTTAGCAAAGCTTTTGACACGGTCTCCCACAGCATTCTTGTCAGCAAGTTAAGGAAGTATGGGCTGGATGAATGCACTATAAGGTGGGTAGAAAGCTGGCTAGATTGTCGGGCTCAACGGGTAGTGATCAATGGCTCCATGTCTAGTTGGCAGCCGGTGTCAAGTGGAGTGCCCCAGGGGTCGGTCCTGGGGCCCGTTTTGTTCAATATCTTCATAAATGATCTGGAGGATGGTGTGGATTGCACTCTCAGCAAATTTGCGGATGATACTAAACTGGGAGGAGTGGTAGATACGCTGGAGGGGAGGGATAGGATACAGAAGGACCTAGACAAATTGGAGGATTGGGCCAAAAGAAATCTAATGAGGTTCAATAAGGATAAGTGCAGGGTCCTGCACTTAGGATGGAAGAATCCAATGCACCGCTACAGACTAGGGACCGAATGGCTCGGCAGCAGTTCTGCGGAAAAGGACCTAGGGGTGACAGTGGACGAGAAGCTGGATATGAGTCAGCAGTGTGCCCTTGTTGCCAAGAAGGCCAATGGCATTTTGGGATGTATAAGTAGGGGCATAGCGAGCAGATCGAGGGACGTGATCGTTCCCCTCTATTCGACACTGGTGAGGCCTCATCTGGAGTACTGTGTCCAGTTTTGGGCCCCACACTACAGGAAGGATGTGGATAAATTGGAAAGAGTACAACGAAGGGCAACGAAAATGATTAGGGGTCTAGAGCACATGACTTATGAGGAGAGGCTGAGGGAGCTGGGATTGTTTAGTCTGCAGAAGAGAAGAATGAGGGGGGATTTGATAGCTGCTTTCAACTACCTGAAAGGGGGTTTCAAAGAGGATGGCTCTAGACTGTTCTCAATGGTAGCAGATGACAGAACGAGGAGTAATGGTCTCAAGTTGCAATGGGGGAGGTTTAGATTGGATATTAGGAAAAACTTTTTCACTAAGAGGGTGGTGAAACACTGGAATGCGTTACCTAGGGAGGTGGTAGAATCTCCTTCCTTAGAGGTTTTTAAGGTCAGGCTTGACAAAGCCCTAGCTGGGATGATTTAACTGGGACTTGGTCCTGCTTTGAGCAGGGGGTTGGACTAGATGACCTTCTGGGGTCCCTTCCAACCCTGATATTCTATGATTCTATGATTCTATGATTCACTAATTCAAACAAAATGTGTTAGAAGAAATGCCAAATAAAAAGAAAGACCCAACACTGCACTGTTGGCTGGTGGGTGGTTTCAAGCATCCTCCAGATCTACCTGCAGGAGACTATTACCTGTTCAAATGATCTCTCATCGCTTTGTCAATTACATCACAAGGATTAGTTAGGATCATACGGGCAAATTATTATTCTGAAACAACATTTGATGGCACTTCTCTCTATAGCTCTCACACACACACATACACACGCACACACACACACTTTGACTCTGCTTATAACAGATCACACTCTAGATCCAGTCTCCTTGCACTCCTTGGAGAAAGGTTTCAGAGTAGCAGCCGTGTTAGTCTGTATTCTCAAAAAGAAAAGGAGTACTTGTGGCACCTTAGAGAGTAACAAATTTAGTCTCTAAGGTGCCACAAGTACTCCTTTTCCTTGGAGAAAAGTGAACAAAAGTTCTTTCTTATATTTCTGGCTTCTCCATCCAACCATGAGATCTTGGTCTTCAGAAGCAATTCCAAGAACTTAAATTACAGCGTGTTACTTCTTAGAGGGCAGTTTGTTTCTAACATTACAACTACCAGACAGAACTGCTCAGGTTTATATGATCGCCTAGATGCAAAAGAACTGGATTGGAGGTGGGAGGGGAGAATAAGCAGCCCAAGTTTTCATCCATTCTTTGAATTTGGGTAAGGGCCATTCATCATTACGCAGCCCAAACACCTTTGACATGATAAGAGAAAATGGATGATTTTTTCCCCCCAATCTTCAACTGAGTTAGAATCAACTGACTTTGAAAAGTAATTTAATTTCAATTAAAATTAGCACGAATTCAGGACAATTGTCTAGTTTAACTCCGAGGGCTCATCTTCCCTATAAAGAGTTACAGTGTTTAACCAAGTTGTAAGTTAACTGTGCAGTCACTGTAGACAAGGATACATTGTCGAGAACTCTTCACAATACAGTGGAAAGTATCTGCTGCTTGCCTCAGTGGGCAGTGTAGAGCTATGGCTGGACTCAAACCCACTCCCAGGTATTATGCAAAAGTACTCCGAAATGCACTGCATTCCCCTCTGTGCCCAGCTTTTCCAGTAGTTTTAAAGTTAGCTCCTCTCTGCTCTAGAACCCCAGAGACCCACCACATTGCAACAGCTTGATCAGCATCACATCAGCTGAGCTAATCAGGACAAAACCCTTGGCAGACATGATGCTGAGCATGCTTTGCCCTACTCTATGCTTTCCACAAAGTCCCGGTCATCATCCTATCAGCCAAGCCTGACTGAACACTAACATTTTGTAGTTTATCCAGTCACAGATTCAGTTCACCCAGGACTGCTGTCCTCCACTGCAGTGTGGCAAAATCCAAAGGGATTTTAAGCGGGATGAGTTACCTCTGCTGGGCTACCCCATTGTAATGAGCAATGGACACAGTGGGGGCAATTTTTGACTGGTCTAGCTGCTAATTTTGTACTCATAGTAGGCAGTGCAATTGGTTGGTTAGACTGCTAAACCTCACCGTTTGCTGATGCAAAACTTAGAGACTGCTTGAAAAAAAAAATGTCTGGGTCTGTCAATAGGGCACTAAAAAGATTAACCATGAAAGTGATCTGATGCCCTCACAAGATTATTTCATCTATGTCTAGCCATGCAATTTTGCATCCCAGAAGCATTAAGAATGGCTAGTTCCAGTCTTCCCCTGTCCTTACTGCTTGGTTATTTTTCTTTTCATCCTTTTAGCTTTATTTCACAACTGAAGTGCTTAATCTCATTCCATTTTGTTTCCCCATCTGACTTAACCCTAGTTTCTGTTCTAACGCTCATTGTTATTCCTTCAAAATATCTTGGCTCCTTTAACTGCGAGTGCTTTGCACTGAAAACTTGACTGTTTTCCACAGTTCCTCTGTTGTGGTTACTTTTAAGTTCCTTGGATTACTTTGTTTTGACTGAACTGTCAGATTTCAGAGCCTGTTACTGACTAAAAACATATGGAGCACAAAAGAAAAAAAAAAAATCAAGACAGTAAAATTCAGACCACAGACCTGCAACCCACGCTTGTCGCCAGTAGGTGGCAGAACAAACCCGCTTGAACTTGCTGTATAAAGGCTGCTGCACAAGCAGGAAAAGATAGTGCTTTTGATGCAACTGCTGTATTCCACTTCTGCACATGGAAATAGCCTAGTTATGAAAAGTTAACAGATTTCTAGTGGGACTCACGAGAGAAAGATAACATTTACCCCAAGGATAACTGACACAAGCTGCATTGTTGAAATGCTCCCGATTTCATTTTTCCCCAGCGATCCGATATTGTTTGGTGTTGCCATTTATTTTTAGCGAGTTTGATACTCACAAATCACAGACTAAAACGATAGGAAGCTCCAGTAATGTGTTTGTGTGTCTAGGATGCACAGCCTGATCAGCAAACAGTAGCATTAATTTCCATGCTCTGCTCCGCTGTATGCTACTCTGGAGGGGAGTCTTCAAGGAGAAGCATAATCTCCCTGGCCACTGATTCTTCAGCCTCTTGTCAGAAGGGTGCCAATTTGAATGTGTGGTCTGGACTTTGGGTCTGTCTACAATGCAAAAAAAAAAAAAGGGGGGGGGTTCATAACTTGGATTAGATAAACCCCATTAGCCAACTAGGTTAAAATAGCTATGAAGACATGGCACCTCAGGTTTTAGCAGAGGTTAACAGCTCAAGTTCAAGCCTACAGGGGTCTGTCTACACAGCCCTTTGGAGCAAGCAGGAGCAAGCCTCCCAGCTCTGGTCGACAGACTCAGGCTAGCGGGGCTTGCACTAGCGCTATGAAAAGAGCCATGACAGTAGACAGCCCTTTTAAGTTTGCAGCTTCAGCTGGGGCTCAGGCTCTGAAGTCTAACGAGCCCAAGCTCCATCCAAGCCGCAACTTCAAAGCACTGTCCATGTAGTTGTTTTTGAGTACCACTAGCGGGAGTCCGTCCACTCGAGCCAGGAGGCTCACTCCCAAAGGCTGTGTAGACATACCCTAAGGGAGCTTGCGGTTCAACTCAAGCTGCTAACCTGAGTTGCCATATCTTCACTTGCTGCTATTTGAAACTGAATTGCCTTTTTTGCAATGCAGACATGCCATAAAATTGGTGGCTGGAGCTACCCGCTCTTTTCACAGGAGCTACCAAACTCCTCTCAGCAAAACACTAGCTTCACTACTCTGGGTCAGACCCATATCAGGGAACCTCGGAATGCAAGTCTAAGTAGTCCAGGAACCACCCTCTTAGTCACCAATTACAAGGTTTCAACATAGTTCAACAGCTCACTACCTGAGCCAGCTCAGCCAGAAAGGTACGGCACCTCCAAAACAAACCGAGAGCCTAACTACCAGCCAGCTGGTCAGTTATCAGCCCAAATCAATACACTAATTTTCCCACTAACTATTTTGTCCTTACCAAGTCTGGCAAGGGGATGTGCCTAGGCCATCTCAGTTTCCCCACAAGGGATTTCCTGGTAGGGTTGGCAGGATGATTTAAGGCACTGGTCCTCCAACGAAAGCACAAGTCTCAACAACAGAACAAGGTCCTTCAGTCCTCCCCTGATTCAGGTCCTTCCCCTTTAGCACACCTAAATAGCACACTACCACCTCCAGGTGGTGCTGTAGTGAATATCAGGTTCTCCCTTTACTCCAGGCTCCACCCCAAGACCCAACGCCACAAAGCAGCTGTCTGCCTCGCACTCCAAACTGCCCTGCTTCATGGTTCAGATTCAGAGATTTTTTTAAGGCTAGAGTGAAAACATCTTTTAGAAAGACAACCCAAGTGACAGAGAAACCATCATATCCTTCAGTTAGTTGTTCCAATCGTTAGTCATCCTCAGCACAAAAAAAGTGCACTTTATTTTCACTCTGAATTAATCTGGCTTCATTTTCAAGCCATTGATCTCCTTATGCTTTTGTCTGCTAGAATAAAGGAGCCCTCCACTCACAGAAATCTTCTCTCCAGAAGGCACGTTTAGCTGATCCGGTAACCTCTTGCCTTTCCTTTGGTAAGCTAAATGGATTGAGCTTCTCAAATCTCTCATTGTAAGGCAGGTTTTACAGACCGAGACCTCCAATCATTCTTGTACCTCATTACTGAACCTTTTGTATCAATGGACTAAGATGAGGAAATTGCTTGCTTGATGTGAAGCTTTAGCAAATTGCTTGCTGAGGAACAGTTTTTGGTCATAAAAAGGTATAGACTCCCCATGAAATAAGATTGGTCCACGAACCCCTCCTAACCCGCTGGCTTATATTTGATCATTAAAGGCAATCATTTTCATAAAGCATGCAATTGCAAGATGTATTGCTTAAGGAGACACCATCAGATTGTAATCTAGTCTTTTTTTTATTATTGCTGTTGTTTTACAAGAAGTTTTAGATCATAGACTTTTGCCCAAGTTGCCAATTTCTATACTTTTATAAGTCACTCCTTTTGGGGTCAATACTCGGCAAGGCATGTAAGGTGCACAGTAATTTAAATATACGCAGACCCATGCAGCGCTGTCCTGCAATCGGCAAAATTCAGACTTGATCTACAACCTTTCAGAGAGGGTTTGGTTTGGGCCCCCATCGCTAATTGTGGGTAGTCTAACTGGCAAACCTGGCTTTAACAGAACTGAATCTGCCCAGGGACTTTGGCTAGTGGGAGAGGAGAGAGAATGGAAGAGTCTTCTGCAGGAGCTTCCTCCTAACAACAAGGGTTTACTTCTCCAGTTTAACACAACTACATTGTGGTGAATCAGTTCCTTAGGCGATTATATAGAGTTCAAGGGTAGGTACCATGTTACAAGCGAAACACAGGAATGTTGTTAGTTGCTTAATCTCTAGTATTTAATATAACAATTTGAGGGAAGGGGTGTTTTGTTTTGAACTTTGTTTCCTCGGTCACCATTGTTTCAGAAGAATTTCTAACCCTAAATGACAAGAAGCTCAAGTCTCAAGAAGAAAGGCACAAAATAATTTTTAAAAAGTAACAAGCAGAGAGTACACTGGAGGTTACCTAGGGAGCAGGTGTCTCAGGGTATGCATGGCTCTCTCTGGGGCACCACTAAGGCTGAATCTGGATCATTGCATTTAGTCTGGGGACCTCATTACCAGAGAGATATTGACATAAAGTAGTGAGTTCAGCAAAGATCAACACAGTTAGGAGGAAGTGTTCAAGCCAAGTATGTGCAGTTTGGCTGAGCCGTGACTAAGAGACGTGAATGGATGTGAACGCCAAAGAAAGAAAAGATCTATTTGTTTAGGGCTGTATAAGACGGAATAAGTGACACAGTTGTCCTCTAAGATAAACCCCTTTGCTTGTGACATAGACAGTAGTGGCTGAGCAAAATGTGTTTATCATCCCTAATTTCTATAACAGATCTGGTATAGAAGTCAAGGTGTTCAGAACAGCTGGGTTGGCTCCTGTCTAGACACCAAGTAAGTAGCCGGATTTTCACAAGTGCTGAGCATCTAGCAGCTCTCACTAAAACCAATGGGAATTCAGTGGTGCTCAGCACCATTGCAAATCAGAACCGCCGCCCCCCCCCCCAGTTCAGTGCATAAAAATGGATTTAGGAGCCAAACGTCTAGGCATCCCTTTGTGAAAGTCTTGGCCCAATCTTCCAGCATTGTGATAGCTTACATCTTCCAGGAACCCAAGTTTGAAGTGTCCTCATGTGCCATATCCCACAACAATGTGAAAATTAAGTCAGAAGAACATTAATTTTTAATGACTTAGGGCCTCCTCCTACCTCTCCTCAGGGCTACTTCAGGTTGAATGCCTAGCAAACTCTCTTTCTGGCTCCCTCTCTGCAGGGAGCCGTTGCTGCTCCTTCCACAAACCCCAGTCACTGGAGAGCCCCATCTGCAAGTTGCTATCCGTGGGTGCTCCCTCTCCTGACTTTTATCCTGCTTCCCTCTTCCCAGCAAGCCTTTCTCCTGGCCTACAGTCATGTGATTCCTCTAGGGACTACAATTCCCAGAATGCTGACCCTTAAAGGGCCAGAACTTGGAGCAGCAACTTAAGGGGACAGAACACTCTGTGACACTTTACAGACTTGTCTGTACAGTAACTCCTCACTTAACGTTGTAGTTATGTTCCTAAAAAAAACTACTTTAAGCGAAACGATGTTAAGCAAATGCAATTTCCCCCTAAGAATTAATGTAAATAGGGGGAGTTAGTTGCAGGGAATTTTTTTTCACCAGACAAAAGACATACTGTGTGTGTATGTATATATACACACATACACACACAGTATAAGTTTTAAACAAATACTGTACACAGCAATAATTGTGAAGCTTGGTTGAGGTGGTGCAGTCAGAGGGTGGGATATTTCCCAGGGAATACCTTGCTGCTAAATGATGAACTAGCACTCTGCTGAGCCCTCAAGGGTTAACGCATTGCTGTTAATGTAGTCTCACACTGTATAAGGCAGCAGGAATGGAGGGAGGAGACACAATAGATGCATGGCAGTGGCTGCAAACATTCCTGTGGAAACTGAAGGTGATGATGGACCCAGGGCTGTCCTTACCCATTCGCGAAGTATGCAGCTGCGTAGGGCACCAAATTTCCTGGTGCCCTGCACAGCTGCGTGCTGCTCCAACCCCTGCTCCGCCGCTTCCCACCCCTGCTCTGCCCCCACTCCACCCCTTCCCCAAAGCCCCTGCCCCTGCTCTACGCCACCCTTCCCGCCCCTGCTCCACTCCAGTCCTGCCCCCCCCCCCCCGAGTAGTGCTGCAGGGCCGGGCAGCGGACAGCGGGAAGTGCAGCGGCCAGGCCCCAGCCACGCCACCGGTGAATGCTGCAGGGCAGTTCCCGTCTGCCCCCCAAGCCAGCCCTCCCCCCCACAGAGACCTGAGCCCCCACACCCCGCTCCCCATGGGGGGGCCTGAGTAGGGCCCCAGAATAGCTAGGGAGGCCCTGGATGGACCCACACTATCCCACTGGAGTGCGCCACTCCCTCCACTTTCCAAAGCGCCGGGTGGTGCGTGCGTGTGTGTGTGAGAGACAGAGATGCACATTGCCCTCATAAGTATGCTGACCCAACTCTTAAGTACATTGCCTTTTTAAGTAGATCAGCAAGTTGAGACATCAGCTGCTGCCAGCAAGCTCCCTCCATCCTGAGCCCTGTCATGTCCCCCCCTGCTCTATAGAGATGGGATTCAGGAGCAGGGGAGGGGGACAACCTGACATCAGCATCCCTCTTCCCCCCCCCCCACACACACACACAGCAAGCAGGAGTCTCCCAGGAGCAGCTCCAAGGCAGAGGGCAGGAGCAGCCCACTGCAGTGTGGGGTGGGACAGCTGAACTGCTGGCAATTGATAGCCTGCTGGGCGGCACAAGGAACTTAGTGGGGCTGCCGGCCCACCCTGTTCCAAGCCCCCACCAGCTCACTCCAACGGGCTGCTCTTCCAGCCGCCAAACAACCTTGTAAGGGAGCATTGCACCATTTAAATGAGCATGTTCTCTAATAGATCAGTGGCATAACAATGAAACATTAACCAGGATGACGTTAAGTGAGGAGTTACAGTACAGTGACTAGAACCAAATATATACATATATGATTTAATTCATACTTTTGGCTATTTCAATGTAAGTGTATATGTGGGCATTTCAGTATGAGTGCCCATAAGTGGTTCCATCTTCACAGCATGACACTGCAGAGGTCTTCACCTCTAGCACCTCCTGTTGACCACTTCTTTGGTCTAGAGATGGGCTGTCTCTGTCTACCTCTTCTGTGGCCCAGTCCTCCAGCTGGGTCACCTTTCAGGACAGTCTCCTTCCAAACAGAAGATCCTTTGCCCCTCTCGGACTATTCTAAAATTCCCTGCTCTTCACCCATTCTCCTGGGGACTGCAGATTTCTTTCTTTAATCCTTTGACTGAGCACTGCCTCCCAGGGCTTTTTCCCTGGAGGCCCTTCGTCCTAGCAGGTTTTCCCACTGCCTCCCCTCCTTAGAGCTTCTCACAAGTTTCTCTCAAGGCCTCCCACAGGAGCCTAATCTGCTCCCTGTAGTCCTCTCCAGCCTGCCTTCACCAGGCCCTTCCCAGAGAGTGGGAATTCCCCTTGCTCCTCCCACTGCAGTCTCCCCATCTCTGTAGTCTCCCCGACCCTTTCACAGCTGAGATGGCTAATTTTAAAATGAGGCACCAGATCAGGATCAGCCAGAGGTTAACTGCTACACCCCAGGGCAAGGCTGAGCCCAACTCCCCTTAAAGGTCCAGTCTGCCTGTGACAGTGCCCTACTTTGATAGAACTTAAGTCAATTCCTTGCCAGGTTCATTAAATTGACGTAAGTGCTCAGACCACAATAAGACTGTCCATACACAGAATAAGAGTGTGAAAGATAACTAACAGTTATTTTGATTCCATTCACCATGTAGACAAGCACTCAAAGAATCAGGGCATAAATACCTAAAATTCCCCCAGGACATGCACATTTATAAACCAAGAACCATCCTCAGCTGTTTCTCAATTGCATTTTATTTTAAACCAGTTAGTTTTAGAGGGAAAGCTTTAGGCTGAAATGACCTGGTTCTATGGTTTCTGTACATAACCTGGAAGTTTCCTCCCACCATTGGTGTAGTTTTGAATCTGCCACGGATTTCATCCTTTTTGTTCTAAAACCATCAATCAGAACATCCAGATAAAGGAGATACATAGGAGCCATACATAGGAGTCCACAGTGCACATGGGGTCAGTGGTGGCTGACTCTACCATCTGACCCAGAGACTGATAGCTGGTGGAACAGAGGGAAAAACAGAGGCTACCAGAAGTGCACTCCCATCTCTATAAACAGTAACTCCTCAAAATCTGACCCACCAAGCTGTGTCACTATTTCCCCTCCCCCAGAAACAGCTCCATGGTTTCTCTCAAACACAGTCATTCCACCCACACCCCTCCAACAAAGGACAACTTCTTCCTTGCCATATTCAGTGAAGAAGAGTGACATTCAGCAATTTGGAGCAGTTGTTATCACCTTACAGCTAACAACTTCTTGACCAACAAGGATTGCACTCCCTCCAGTCACAAGTATAGCAACACACATAGTAAATATGCGCTAGCTAAATATACCAGGTCTAAGTAAGACCAGGATTGATTGTCCTTGTTTACGATACTGGAGCTATGATCATGTATAGTTTGGTTTTGCTTTTTTAAAAAAGCTGGAATACTTTTCTTGAACAGGTGGAAGATCAAGTATGAAAGACATGCTCAATATTACAGCATATGAATAAATAACTGCATGAGTGTAACAATAGCTTTTTCTCTATGCAGAGCTGATTAAAAAAAGGGGGAGGTTAATTTTACTGACTACAGTCAGTATTTATGCTTATTATATATTAAAACTCCACCTACTAACAATAAGCCAAGACAGCACACAGGTGACAGTAAGAGCTTATGGCCCATTAAACTCTGAATATCCTAATGTATCAATTACAGAAGACACATATGCCAAACGACATTGGGCTGAACTACTCTTAAACTCAATGTTCAGTGGTCCTGAAAATTTTTCATTTCCTTTACCTGCACTGAGGTGACCCACTGATTCTAAGTTTGGCCACAGAATAATACATGCAAGGAAACTGCCAGTCTTTTAAAAGGTATGGTTTTATGGTGTATTTCAATTGTAGACAGGACACACATTCATTGTGTCTAAAGAATTAAATAGATTTCTATTGACAGATAATAATGATAATGAGCCAATCATTCATTTCCAGTGAATAAAGCTAAAGTTGCCTGACTCCTAGAAATAAGGATAAAAGAAAAGGAGTACCCGTGGCACCTTAGAGACTAACAAATTTATTAGAGCATAAGCTTTCGTGAGCTACAGCTCACTTCATCGGATGCATTTGGTGACCAACCTCCAGATCTGGACATTTGTCTGAGTTCTTCCACGAATGAGAAAGTTCTTGTTTTTAGTTTCTTTTGGAGATGCTGTTTCATTTTTTTGTACCAGACCCATGAAAGGAGAGTACAATGTTTTGTGCCTTTCTATAACTGGAATCACAGTGCTGCACTTGCTTGGATCCCTGCAGTCAGTGCATTTCCTGAACTTTGAAAGTTTACAACAAAAAGTGTCCAGTGATTAAGACAAAGAAATACACTTTTCAGCTAGTTTCATGTATCATCTACACCAGGTGAGAGCTGAATGCAGTTCTAAGTCAGTTTCCAAATTACTAAGTACTCCCTGTTGAAATGTTTAAATAACCACATGGCTTTTGTGCTATGAATTAAGGAACCTTAGACATAGATTTGATATAAAAATTTTGGATATGGATTTTTACCCTGCCCATCTAGATGAGCAGCATATCCAAGGGGATTAATTATTTAAATCCAACCTGTGCTCAGCTTTGTCTGATATGCAAAAGACAGACCCTCCCGCTGAAGATCTTGCAATCTAAAATAGAAAAAAAATTGTATTGGATAATCCAAAGAAGGGAATAACTGAAGGGTTTGGGTCTTATCACGAATTCCATTTGTGAAATGAGCTATATATCCCTTTTTGTTCTGTAACGTGGAATTCGTTCATGTAGGCCCACTGGTTCTGGAATCATAAATGGACAATATTGCAGGTGTGAGCAGGCCAAAACACTCCATCAGATCCATCACTCATTTAGACTGATGTCCAAGAACCTGATCCTAAGAGGTGATGGGCACCTACAGTTTCCCTTAAAAATGCTTCAAATTGCTACATTTAAAAATATCAACTCCAAATTCTAATTCCAGTGCAGAGAAACTAACGAGCCTTATTCCATCTTCAGCTTTACCCTATTATAGTATGAATATTTGAAGCTATAACAGGGGTGAGCAAACTACAGCCCACGGGCTGGATCCGGGGCCTGTCAGGGCTTTGGACGCGGCCCGCGGGATTGCGAGCCCCGGGCCCGCACTACAACCCTGCAGGCCCCTGGGAGAGTGGGGGCAGAGAGCTCTGCACTTGCCTGTGGATACCACCCCCAGAGCTCCCATTGGCCAGAAATGGGGAACTGCAGCTAATGGGAGCTTCGGGGGAGGTACGCAGAGCTCTCCATCCCCAGTCCCCTCGGAGGCCGCAGGGACATTGTGCTGGCCGCTTCCCGGAGCGGCGTGGGGCCAGGGCCAGCAGGGAGCCTGCCCTGGCCCCACTGCCACACCGGAGCTGGTCAGGTAAGCGGCACTGGGCTGGAGCCCAAACCCTGCTGCACTGTGCATCCCTCCCTGAACCTCTGCCCTGAGCCCCCTCCTGCACTGTGCACCCCCTCCTGCACTTCAACCCCCTCCCCAGTACACCCCGCCTCTGCCCCAACCCCTTGCCCTGAGCCCTTTCCTGCACACCACACCCTGCATTCCCACCTGCTGCCCCAGCTCTACATGGCCCTGCAAGCAATTCTCCCCACCCGCACCCCAGATGTAGCCCTCAAGCCAAAAAGTTTGCCCACCCCTGGCCTAAAAGTAAACTAAGGTTTGAATACACATCATCCAGTAAGTGGTGACTGCTTTTAAATATATCTGCATTTAAACACTGGTTAATTACAAAATAGCACAGGTAAGTTCACATGTTGATAACATTCTGTACATGCTAGTAATTGGTATTCAGTGATTCCAAACCAGAGGCACAGTCAGATCTCTAACGTCTATGACTGCGTAGACAACCCGTGTTTCCTACCATTATAAATGCATGTAATTACACGTACTCCCTATTTTTTTTTTAAAAGGATGAATACCTACAAATACCACAAGTGCATACGTCATGTACAAGCTATTTTAGTATTTACATACATGAATTAAGCATGTAGCTTATGTGCCATCTTATTTATTGGCCACTTTCACTTACAAGGAGCAACCAGTTATTCTAAGAGAAGTCCTACGCTAGTTTTGAGCTAGTGTCTTTCATACTTAAGGCCACAAACACAGAGTCAACATGCAGAATATATGTTGTATAAGATAACACACTAACTATAATTGCTACATTAATAAAAGAACTTTTTAAATTAAAGTGTCTGGATACTATGCAACGCTATTAAAGCTGAGATCTGGCTGCTGTGGCATTTATGCTATTGTTAGTTTATGTTATAGCACAGGAGTGGGCAAACCTTTTTGCTCGAGGACCACATCTGGGTGGGGAAATTGCTTGCAGAGTCATGAATGTAGGGCTGGGGCAGGGGGTTGGAGCACGAGAGGTAGTGTGGGGTGTGGGAGGAGGTGCGGTGTGCAGAAAGGGGCTCAGGACAAGGGGTTGGGGCGGAGGAGAGCAGGGTGTATGAGGGGCTCAGGGAAGGGGGTTGGGGTGAGTGCTGCAGCCCGGAACCACTTACCTGGAGTGGCTCCGGGGCCAAGGCAGGCTTCCTGCCTGCCTACCCCGGCCCCAGCCCCTCGCCACTCCAGGAAGCGGCTGGCACAACATCCCTGCAGCCCCCTGGGGGAGAGGGGGCAGAGAGCTCCGCACGCCCGGGGGTACCTTCCCCGAAGCTCCCATTGGCTGCAGTTTCCCATTCCCAGCCAATGGGAGCTATGCGGGAGGTATCCACAAGCAAGTACAGAGCTCTTTGCCCCCTCTCTCCCAGGGGAGTGGCGCCCCGGGGGTGGCAATCCCCCAAGCCAGATCCGGCCCACGGGCTGTAGTTTGCCCACCCCTGCTTTAGTAATTATTCTCATGGCAAAAAAGCAAAATTTGCCAATTTACAAGGGGATACATATCTCAAAGTTATTCCAGCGAGTTTTTAACACTAAACATTTGCTAAAATAAACATATCAAAAGGTCATAGATGCTTAAAGAATAGGTTTATTGACAATATTTTCACAAATAAACATTCTAAAGAAAATTTCAGAAATATCTAAACTTAAAAATTTTAAAATTTTGTTCATTGGCAAAATATTTCCAAAAAAAGTTTCCAAAAAACAAAAAAAAGGTAAGATGTCACTATGTTACGTCATTTTTGAAAAACTTTCCTAATTCCAACATTTTGGTTCAGTCCTTTCATTTTTATGATACATATCCAACCCTTCAGCACAATTAAAGAAAACAAGCTGTTAATGTTTGATTTCCATTCTGTCTAGGGAACACTAATCAATAGGATTTTTTTTATTTTATTTTATAAACAAGCCTCTCCCCTGAATACATCCTGTCTGCTTTGAACTTGATAGGCAAGCAAAGTCAGTAAGTAGTACATTACCTTACAAAGATACAAACTGAGCCAAATTATTCTGGTATTATTCAAAACCTGTATTTCCCCAAACGTATATATAAAGCATACCACATAGAACAAGAAACTGTTAGCAGCATGCGTTTTTGGAGGTCATTTTTGTACTTCAGGAATCTGAACTTCAACTAAAAAATGGGATCCTTTTATATTGTGATAAAAATGTACTCAAATATTTTATAACATTAATATTTATTGCTTTATATGAATACTGTATTGAAAGCCCAAGCATTCAGTTTACACACAGAAATTATACAATTATATACCGTTTCACAATGGCAGTGAGCACTCATTACAATCTACAAAAGTCTACTTTACAGAAATTTAAAAACTCTAAATATCAAAAAGATACAGTTGAATTAACAGGTATAAATTTGGCAGCCAGTAATTGTGACTGGGAGGTTGCAGGTCTTTAAATATGAGAATTTGAAAACATTGTGAGTTTAAAGCAGTAGTTGTGCTTTGAGCTGGTTTAAAAAAAAAAAAAAAAAAAGTAACACTGGCTGTCAAAGTAGCATGTTCAAAAATATTTAGTTCACTTCCAAAATGTTATACAAATTATGGTGATTTCTATGCACCCCTAAAACGTTTAGTTATTTAGCTCAGGTACATAACTAAGGTAATATATTAATTCTTCCAATACAGTGGTGTACCATATCAATGACATTTGCCTACATTAGAATTTTGAAAGAAACTCCTCTCTAATATTCACAATGCTCTGAGAAGCATTCAAACGGCAAGTAGCTGTCCAATTTTTCTGAGATTTTATTAGGTTTGCAAACATTCCACCTACAAAAGTTTAAGATCAAGTTTTGATTACTCCATTCTCCACATAAAGCACATTTTCTCATAAATAAATGAAATCCTTTCACTCAGGCACCTCAGAAGTATATAAAAGTATTGTAGTCTGAACAGTTTTCTTGGAATGTGTTTCCCCTGGTGTTTCCAACAATGCTAAGATTTCCAGTGTTCCATATGGGCCAGATTTTATTTGGTTTATTCAGAGGCAAAAAACTGCCTTGAGAGGTGAACTCAGTCTTTTCCAATAGAAAAAGTGTACATTGCATTCATCTTTTGTAGAAACAGAAAAATATAACATTTCCCCCTAAGAAGAGAGAGAGAGAGTGTATAAAGTAACATTTTAAACACAATTTAAGGTTCCATAGTGTGTAGTCAAATAAAAGTCTGGAAACCAGCATGGAACCCTATAATTCACATGTTAATGTTGAAACTGTAACCAAAATGTGAAGTAACTGCTATAGCTGTCAGAGAAAGACAAGACAAAAAGCTTTCTTGCGTACATATAACTAAATGTGGTAATCTCCAAAAAGTTGTCAAAATTATAATTATTACCTTCCAGTTTAAAAACTTTTATTCTAAATAATAAAAAAAAAAAAACTATACACAACACCACTGATTTGACCAACCAAAAAGTCAGCGGTAAGCAGGACCTGAAGGAGCTGGTATTCACAGTTCTTAACATTACGACTCTTTCAGGTTCGATCCATGGAGACGTTTATTTTACAACCTGCTTCTCTTGTAAAACTAAAGGTCCACTTTATTACATAAAATTATTTATACAGTGTAAAACCAGAGCCTTATGGAAAATACTGCATCTAAGTGTATTTAAATTATTAGTCTTGCTCCATAGGTTCTTCTGCAGCTTCTGTGGCTTCATCACTGTTTTCCATAGGGGTCTCTGATGAAGTTTCAGGAGTTTCACTGGCATATGATCCTAAATCTTCAGTTTCACTGCAGTCAGCTCCCCTAATGACAGATCCACTATTTTCACTGTCTTCAGAACATAAACCTTCTCTACTTGAGACTGGTCAGATTCCTCCATTTGATTGTTCTCCTCAGAGATCTCTTCATTCACAGTTAAGGATTCAGTGTCTTTTTCTTGATCTTTCCTTTCTGGAGCAACGTCTCTTGGGGACATGAAGGACTCTGAAAACATTTACATTAATGACTTAGTGTTAACAGTACATTCTTTTTAAACAAAGTCAACAATAGTATTAAGTCAGTTTGAATACCCAAACATTTATACTAGGAAACTGATTTAGAATATAAAAATGCATTAATCTATTTTTCCTCTATAGAAAGTCAGTTGATGTAAATTTTAAACTCTGAACCGCCTTAAAAATACTAAAGTTAACAACTTCCACAACACCATATTATATACCGTATTTACAATATAAACATGAATGTAGTCTGACACCATTAAACCTTATGACTTTATACTGAGAAGCTTTTAAACGATGAATGGGCTTTTCTTACTTCCCCACATTCCCCTGTCTTTTCCCAAGAGTATCCAGTCTTCTTGATATTCGTTTTGAGAACACAAAACTGTTTTGAACCCAACGTGGACATCAAAAATTTCACCCAGCAGGATATTTTACAAACTACATTGTGAACCTTGAATTAGGGAATCAGAACTGGAGAGGAAGAATCTGCAGTACAACATTGATACAAATTCATGCCAGCGTCTTCTAGATATATGTATTTGTTTACTCTGCACTAGTATCAGCTTCAGGGCCCTCTGGATAGTACTCAGCATTACAACTCACAAGGCTGTTAGGTTTTTGACTTGCTACTCTGGCACTGTTTGAAAGAGTTACAAATTGCTGTGTGATGCTTAGCTTCAAGGACAAGAATCACCTTACGTTCACTTCGCTGTAATTTAGGAACAACACTGACTGTCAAGTGTACCCCCCCCCCCATCAGGCATCCTCAAGAGAAGGAAGGTCCCAAAGTAGATCTAGATACAACCTAGAAGATTCCCTGTCCCTAGCAAAACATTACACATATATGGATAAATCTGAAATACCTTCTTCCTCTTCCTCTGTACAATGCTGTCTGGTACAGCTAGTATCTTTTTCTTTATCCTGAGGTGTAGAAGATGTTTCAGTCTCTTCTGCCATGACTGAAGAGGCTTCACTGGAGGCAGTTTGATTAGATGTCTCTCTTGCTTCCCCTTCTTTGTCAAATTTAAGTCTTTTTACTTCATGTCCTTCTGCTTCCACAGGATCATCTTCAGGGTGCTTATTTTTTACAGGGCTGCCTTGAGTACCTTCTGATTCAGATGCTGGTAATTCACTGTAAGACCCAAAGAAGCCATGTGTGAGCACCAAAAAACATTCCACATCTTGCATCATTTCTCATACTGCTTATCTGAGATCAACGGAGCAGCATATGGGAGAACGTTATTTGCAAGGTATTCTCCAGCAGAGGTCCTATGCTGAAGAACTCAATTTGCTCATTATTGGCTAAAGCCCAGATTTATTAAATTTTCAGGCATGAGGTAAAGACCACTCTTTTTCTCAGCATTTGGGAAGGAGCTGCATAATTGGGCTGATGTATGGTGGGTCTGGATTATGGTTTATTATAATTTGAGGAAAGGCAGATCTATAAGTAACAAGCAGTTATGATTTTAAATGTACTGGTTTTAGCATACCATCCTGGCAGTAGTTTAATATGGAAACTTAGGATCCCCGCTTAACTCAACATTGTTCATTTTGTCAGTCACACTTTTTTTTTTTTTTTTTTTTTTTTAAAAACACACACTATATATCTACACAATCAGGACTATGTATAAAAACTCAGCAAGTAAAGCTGAGGAACATCTTCAACTAGACAAGTCTATTGAGAGTCACAATCAAATACAAATCTTCACTTTGCATATATTAGGTCAATAAACAAAAAGTAGCAAGTACATATCTAATAGAGCTGAGCATAATCCTTTTGAAATGTCTTATTGATTAACTGATCCTTACCAAAGGGACATTTTACTTTAAAAATATTTCCAAAATTGTAAATGTAAAGCATGAGAATAATGAAAAATTCAATACGAATTACTCTGCACAAACCTGAGGTTTTTTTCTTCCTTTTGCTGCAAGTTTGATTCTTTATTGTCTGTGCTGTCAGGCAAACCATTTGTTGTCATAGGAGTTGACAAGGAAACCTTCGGTCGATTTACTGGTCTAGGAGTTCCAGGACCATTTATATTAGATCTAAAAAAATACAATTCATTTTTTAATCCTTTTTGATTAAACAATTAAAATATACTCCAGATTCAGAATCCTGGAAAAGGAATATGCTAGAGTATTTTAATTTTCAACGCTGAATTATTTAGCCCAAAATCCAACATAATCCCATCATGCAAAATCAGTAAAGTCCACCTGTATATGAACTGGATTAAAAAATGATTTTAAGCATCAGTGGCATTCTGTAATATACTATTATGGCAGGATGTCTGGGCTAGGTGCTTCCAAAAACCATAAAAGATTTCTTCATCCTATCATACCCCCTCCCAAGTAGATGTTGCCTCTTGAAACTGTTCAACTTACCTCTCTGAATAACCTGGTGAGTTTCCTGGAAACATAACACCATTCATCCTGTTTAAACTATTGGAATTATTTTTCCTACAAGAAATCAAAAATATTATACTTAGCAATTTAAGGTTCCTGAGTTCACAGAAGGAGATTTTAAAAAAGTTCTCTTTGATTAAAAATAATTACAAAGTTACTAGATTTAAATAATATATTCCTATATACTGGGTTTTTTTGTTTACAACTAAATTGACTTCAGCATCCATTAAGTGATTAAATGTCATTTGCCTTTGCTCCTTATGCCCCAAATATCTTCCTTGACATCCTCTAATTTCCCTTAAATAATAAAATAAAAGGCATAATTTATCTTCAATGTGACATTTAAAGTGAAGTGTATGCATAAGTGTTTGCTGGATTGGGCTTTAGATTTTAAACTCTGCGGGCAGGAATCGTGTCTACTGGCTATGTAAAATGCCATGCGTGACTGGGATAGATGCAAAAGTTTAAACCACCACCACAATAGGCCTTCATTAAAAGGTCAGTTCTCCCATTACACCACACCCTTTGGAGGACAATACTCTCCACACAGAATAGGTGCTGATTCAGCAAGAATGCCTTCTGATCCTACACTAGCTGATCCCATTCAACATCCTTCAGGTTCTAACTTGTGATGAATGGTGTTTTCATATGCCTGTGTGACATCCTTAACTGTTATGACAGGGCACAGTACTGTAATTTTAATACTTAGTCCTGCCTCACTGCAGGGGACTGGACTACATGACCTATCAAGGCCCCTTCCAGTTCTACATTTCTATGATTCTACAGCCTCATCTTAAGATAATAGCATTGGAAGAGCTTGTTTCTGTGCTTTACCTACATTCTTCAAATTAGTATGATGAGAGGGGGCTTCTCGTACAGTTGGGAAAGTAGCTTTTGCAGGCCCAGGAAGACAGACTGAAGTAGAAGATAATGTGGACCTTCCTCTTCTGGACAACTCAACCGGCCCTACAGCCACTTTTCTGAAGTCTGTTTTTCCTCTTTCATTCAACTGTAGATTTTGATTTTTAATTACTCCCTTTCTCTGCCCCTTCATTGTCTCTAGATCCTGTACTTTACTTTGCAATCTTCCAGGCACTTAGACTTAACCTAGTTTTATCTAAATAAATGAACAGCACAAGATGTCATAGGAGCACTAAACTACCTACTGTAGGGCAACCTGCTAGTAGTGGGATGGATGATGTGGGAATCCTCTCTTGAAACGAGCTGTGGAAGGCAGGAATCTATACTCCCTTTGGTTCAGTTCAAATGAGATTCTAATCTTTGAATCTTTCACTTTTGCTTCAACGTTTGTTTTTAAAAAGACCCAAACTAACCCCTTCTTTGTGCCCCCACTAAGCATCACTTTGTATGCCAAGTTGCTGTTCAGAGCGTATTTTTGCAGAAGGAATTAATTTCTGAAGAGGAAAAGAGAATTGCAAAGACTGACAAAACATTAGTATAAGAGTGGGGATGATGCATTTCTAACACAGGCATTGTTTAATGCACTCACCTATATTGTTTTGGATTAATAATAAATCGTGCTGTAAATTTTGGCTCAGAAGCTTGTTTTTCATCCCAAATATCTACACAGGTAGACCAGCAAGCAGTATATGTCTGCAGGACATAACCTCTTTTGCCACACAAAGTTTGTGAGATTTTGAAGGGCATTTGTGTAACCCATTGACATGGAAGTTGAATTTTTGTAGTACATGTCTTATTGTTGGCAAGGGGATACACCATTACTGCCAGCAACAAGGAGAACACACACAACCCCCCAACCCAATATAATCCCAAATCTTTAAGTAGTTGAAGTAAATTTATGCTTACTCTGAAGATGGGTACACACAGCTGACAACCATGACATTCTGTAATACAAAAAAATGTAGTGAGAGTTTAGAAGCAAAAAAATGAAACATTTCTGATCCTGACAGAACTTGTAAACTTGACGATTAAGACACGACAGCTGGATTTAAAAAATTCTAGCTGATAAATAATATTCTCTATAGAACTTTAAATTAGATTATTCTGAAGTCAAAAACAACCTTGGAAATAATTTTTACCTCCTAAAATCCTCAGTGGTAAATGTGCTTTGCTATTGTGAAGAATACTAACCACACAAGACTTTCACCACATTGCAGTTTCCAATATGCTACAGTAGAGGTCAAAGGAATTTAAACCACATTTTGGTGAGGTTTGTAACTTAGATGTTTCGATTACATTAATCGGATACTCCACGTGGAACTGTGAAAATCCCAACCTGCTGCCAGTGCTCTTCACCAGTGGTAGGTGGCAAAGCTATAACAGTTTTTACCCTATGTTATGTAATCACCAGCTGTTGGTTTATACTAGTACTCCCACCAATCATAGTCCAGGCAGGGCTTCACTAGTGCTATAGTGAGAATTTCAGAAAAAAGCTTGTGTGAAAAAGGTATGGGACCATTTTTTTATTTCAGAAAAATGGCTATTATTGTTTGAAAGACAGCTAATGCATATACAAGGACTATTCCAATGCAGCTTTTAGTGTGCATTATAAGAATCATACAATAGGGATTTCTGAATTAGCAATTAAAGATAACATGCAATGTTATAGTGCTGCAATGTGTGTGTTGGTTGCTACTAATTACAGCACAAAAAATGGTCCAGCAACATGAACATCTTTCGACAGAACATCAACACAGATAGTAGAAAGCACTGAATAGTTTTCTAACAAAGGTATCAAACTACCAGAGAATTCAATATGTGTCAGACTGCTCTTGCTCCTCCATGATAAAAATCAGACTGTAAAATACACACTTAAAAAAAAAATCAAGGCCAAGTTTTCAAACTTGAGTGCCTAAGTCTGTAACTTACAATTTCAAGTACTTTCTGAACATGAACAAATGTAGCACTGTCTTAGTCTAGAGCACCCTTAAGGGTTGTTTCATTCATTTCAATGGGTTTTTCGTTTTAGATATCAGTGATCAAGAGCCACATTTGCTAATATATTACTGCAATTGCACACACAATGGCATGCACAAAGGGCAGAAACAGTGGTGCAACTACAGAAATGGACTGCATAATTTTTCCACTCACTGCTGAACACTACATCAGCTTTATTAGATAAAAATTTAGCTACTAGATGAGGGCTATAATCTACCCTGAAACCAGCCAAAAGGATCAGTGGCAGATCCACTATAGATCAGCAGCAGTATGGGGCCCTAATTTGCAATTCATGATGATTTACACATGCCCTAAATGTAACTGGGCCCTCCTAGGAGAGCCACAGTTTGACATCAATTTTGGAAGTAGTACTGCATGCTTTTGGAAAACACTATATAAATACTACAAAACAAGTTCTGTATGCACTTAATGAGGGTTTTAATGTGCTAAAAAATTAGAGATCTGAAAAACAAAAATCTCTCCTTCAGCTTTTGAGTTTGATTCAAACCCATAAAGCAAGGAAGGAAGGAAGAACTGCCCAGACCTGATAACTTACATGGTTGCACCCACTGCATATCGCTCCATTATTTAGTGGTGAGGGCTCAGAACAGTGAGCGATATTAAATCCTATATAAACTGCAATATTGGAGCACTACAAATTGATTAACAGAGAGCCTTAATCCTGGAATTTATTTGCTTTTGGGTCAAAAATGTTTTAGAATAACTTTTTGCAGTTATCTTTTTAAAAAATTAACCAAATCGGAGTTGCTATTATAGCCATCATAAAGCAAATAAAACTTTGGGAGTCATTTAATTATAATATAGTGGGTAGTTACAATTTAGCTCCAATGCCTCTGAAAGAAAGACATACCTTTTCCACTCCTCTAAGAAACTTGTCTGTTCCTGTATAGTTCCTCCTTGGATCTGTCAGCAACTCACAAAGTCGCTGAATAGTAAAGGGGATACTGCAATGAAATACATATAGAACAATGTAAATGGTACAACGTAAATGGGTAAAAGGCTGCTAGGAAGCAACTGCATTATTGCTCTCCCTGCAAGCTGAAAAGGTCCAAATGGAGGAAATAGAATTTGACTGAAAGAGCTTGTAGTAAAAGGATTGTTGGCTTCCTCTACACTTGGAGGTAGGGGTGTAATTCTCAGATCATGTCTTGTGAGTTCTCATGTTCAAACATACACTGATCTGATTTTTCATCAAGAATATGCCAGGTTAGTCAGGAGGAACCATGTTCAACCAGTGAGAGTGGTTACTGGCATTAATTCTATTGGAAAGCCCGTAAGGGCCAATGCTTTTCCTATAAACAAACAGAAATTGAACAAGACTAAATTATATTTAGATTGTTTTTTCTAACTTGGTTCCCTACATAGTTTGACTAAAATGAACTCATGTATTCCTTTCGGTTCAATTTACTCAATGAGAATGTTCTTGAGACTGTGAGGGTTCACTTCCTGTTAATACCGCTCAGAACATCTTTGCTATGGATTAAGTTATACCTGGTGTTTCAACAAGTTTTGGCCAAGGTGTTTAAGGACTTTACTCACAGAGATGCTAAACCAGAAAACCTCTACCATGGACAGATTCTTCAATTTGCTCCCCTTGTTGGTAGTTTCACTCACTCTCCCCAATCTTGGTAAGCGTGCAGGAGGATTTTATTGTTTTGTGAACTCACCCATATATGTACTGCATATCTAAACCTGTGCATAGCTGCATAAAGATATAACTGCTGCTTATTTGTTGGGTACTTTTTTGGGGTGGTGGGAGGGACAGAACAGTACTAGACTACCAAAGGTTGTAACAGCTAATCTTTAAACAGTAAATTCAAATTATCCATTAAACATCCATTTACACACAGACCTATAGTTTAAGTAGTAGCATATTAAAAAAAATGAAAATTTGTAGAATCTTGTTAACTTATTTTTAATATTTATTGGATATTTGGAATACAATTTGAACGACTAACATGAAGTAGTTTATGAAATTCAGCGGCATTCAGCTTACTGAGGTGATATCAAACCTCATAAAATGCAAGATTTGCAGCTTCAAAGTAAATTGTACATTCTAATATTTTTATTTTAACCTACACTATAATCTGTATTCTGGCCAACAGCAACACTGTTCCCTTTAAAGCATCTATGAAATAGTGAACTTTGTTTAATGCACAGTAGATGGCACTACACATCATAGTATGTGCTTTACAATAAACTGACACTGAGTTACTGTTTTTTTGACGACTTTTTTAATTTGCAGACTTCCAGAGGCAACGACATCTCAGCTACAGTGAACTATGTAAAAGTCATATACAAGTACATATTATAGAAATTAAAGGTGTGGCTTTAAACCAAATTAAAAAAATCAGTGCAACTTTGTGCATGGACATTCAAACGAATTTAAGCGTGAGTGTACTGAGGAAGTTGCACCTATTTTACTAAATAGGTTTCTAAACTCTTAGTTAAATCCATGCAAAAACTGCATAATAAAATTTCTTCAAGTGAGCAAAGGGATTAGGAATTCCATAATCAAGTGAAAATGATCAGAACTGCACTTCCCAGTGCCACTGGTCAGGGTGCTGTAAGGAGAGCCTGATCATGACAGCCATGTTGTAGTGTATTAAGCAAAAAGGGACTGAAGAGAAGATGTGGGAAACTCCTTTAGTTGGTCACATGACTATGTTATAAAGGTGAGCAAAGACAAAATTTGTATATTCTAACATGGATATTTCTGTAAGGTACCCAAACACAAAGTCCTCCTAACCCAATAATCACAACTGAGGACCAGTACTCATCCAAAAATATCAACGATTAAGGAAGCCTACCTCTATTTAAAAAACAGACAGACAGCATACCTCCACCAGTGTGTTGGAAGGAGCGCTGAAAAGCCAGAAACTAACTCAAACTAGCAAGAGTGCAAGGAATACATCTGAAAATTAACCCTATTTGTACTACTGAAGAGTTTACTTCTTGTTGTAAAGAATTTTCCATGACCCATACACCTCTTGTGGTTAGTTTTGGAAGCATTCACAATTTACTAGGAAAGGGGAAAATGGACATGGGAAACTCTTAAGAGTCTCTTTGACGTATAAGTTTCTTAAATGTGGCAGGAGAATCTGGCCCTACACTCATACAATGTCAGATGGATACAAACTGATATTTTGGGTTTAAACAAGCACTGCCATGTCACTATGCAGCCACCTGAAAGGAAAAACATACTTATTCTGTCTGTCAAAGTCAAAGTCACTGATTACCCAGAGAAGGCAATCATCTTAGTAACTGCTTTTGTATGATGTCTTCCTTTACAGATGAAGAGGAAAGATTAAATATGCCCTTTTTCTTCCTATCTTATGCATCCTAGAAGCAAGGACAGGAAAAACCCTGTTAGGTTAGGGTCACAATAAGCATCCACATTTTCTGTTAGGCTACCTTGCAATGATCTGAATAAGAAGATCCATGAATGAAAATGGTAAAAGGCCTGAAAATAACTGCTCTGGGCAACTGGTGCTCTCTGGAGTCAAGATTTTCCAAGGAGTTCATTAAGTGACAGCAACGGTATAGAAAAAATAGAGACTCCATTATCCCAATGAGGGAGGAAAAACCCTACGTTCTTAAAAGAGAAGTGGTGTCTACAGGAGAGCCTGACAGACAGAGGCAAGAACATACTAGCAATATGAAATCTTCATCTGATTGGCTGCTGCTGCCTGGTTGTCAGGAGCAGGAAAGGATAGCTCAACAATAGAGACTGATGAACCTGAGGACACAGAATTGAGTTTTATATACGTTCGAGTGTCTAACGTCACATTAACAAAAAATTCACATGTATTTTATGGAACAACTCTAGTAACAAATGTTATTTTTTACTCTGCCAATAGAAACAGTACATTGCTAAGGTCTTCATTGTCATGGGATTTATCAGAATCATGGGCTTTATAGAGCAGGATACATATACCATATTTTTAAGCCTTTGAACTGTATGTATTGCTGTGTAATACAGGCCTGAGTACAGAACTGGTATCGAATTTGTTAAACTGAATCAATTTAATTAACTGATAGCGATAGAGCAAATCAGGTCTCATATTGTACAACTGCAGCCTGTTTGTGTAATATGTTGCTTTACATATAAGTCATTGGACAATGATTACTTAAGAAGTTTCAGAATCATAGCCTCGTTAGAACAAAGTTATATATGAATTGCTACATGGATTATATTACTCCTGATTGTGAAAAGTTTTGAATTTTAGCATTTGTTTAAAGGCAATAATTATACGTCTTCCGGTTTTTCCATCTAGTGACACTAGCTGGTTCCCACTTTTAAAGAACACATGAGGAAAGCGTTGGGAGTTCTTCCTTAGTGTTAAAGTAACACTTAAAAATTTTGCTTTGTTGCCATAGTATTTTAACAGTGCAAAAGGCTCAGACACCCAGAAGTTTTGTCAAGCGTGTCTTGGAACTATACGATCTGGTGGTTGCCTAGCTGTTCATTTCCTCTGAGTGGTTTACGAGTTTAGGCAAGCTATGTAACATAAGCAAAAAACAGCTTTGAAATAATAGAACAAAAAGCCCAGACATCAGGACAAGTTTTTACTTCCTTAAAGTAGACTACTATTAATACCAGCAGCAGAATGTAAGACATCATGTTAACCATTTGTAGGTTTCATGGTAGAAATTCTTGGCATCACATTTAAGTCAGAAATTTGAATGTGAAAGTACTTGAAACTTTCAACATGCAAACACATTTATTTCAAGAGTCAATTCTGAAGCACAATCCATGTTTTAAATAAAACTGTGATGGTAAGAACCACTGATATAACTCCAGCATATGAATCTCAAGAGGGGTCATCACAGTCCTTTAAAGTTAGCATTCTCAGGGGTAACATGGAGGAAGGCTCCAATAAGTCCATTTGCCGATAAGCTGAGAATACAGCAGGTAAGTGGTTGGTGCAAATGAACAAAACACTAATTAACTGGATAAAAAAATTTGTGACTCAGTTTAAGCTCAAGAAAGTGCTATCAAGCCATTACAAAGAAATAGCAAATAAGAGAGTAGACACCCATGAAAAACAAGAGTTTTATTTAAATGAAACAAAAGTGAACTTCAGAAAAGTCCTTTTACAAAAGCAATAAGCAACAAGAAAGAATACACTTTGTAGTCTAGAGAAACAAACAAGTAATCTTTCAAATACTAAAAGTATATTTTAACAACTAGTAAACACATGGTTGTTTTTTTGACCTACAAATCTGAATCTGTAGCTTAACAATTCATAGTAGATACACTGTCTCTTTGTTGCACTGTGTCACAGAATTCATTGTTCTAAATGAGCTGCCAAACTGCCACATGCAAGTTAAGGGGACAAACACCAAATGGTTACAGTTCATTAAAAAAACCTAAGCACCTAAAAATGGATTAAAATAAATCTGATTTTAGATAGAAATCTATTTCGATCAACATGCTTCTTTTTATGTATACTTTTTGTATTGTATGAACAATGTCCATTAAAGAAAAAGTTAATCACAGATTTTAAAACCACTGAAGACGCTAACAAATGTCACAAGATACTAAAGTAATCATTAAAAGACAGATTTTGGACTTTGGTTTTTAAAAGTTATCACAATAAAATATGTTTAAGTTGGTAGGTACCGATTTATTTGTAGCTGAAGTTGTCTATGGCAAGTGTTGAGCAGAATGAAGATGTGGAAGTAAATCATAGTAAGACTGGAAGGTCATCTATGAAAGATGATACATTGCCTAGCCTTGAGAAAAAAATTGTTTAAAAACAAAATGAGATTTGATTAAAAGTTACATACCCGTTAAATCCAGTGACTATTTTCAGGATTCGTTCCTTCATCTCCTCAAAGGGAATATATTCCACATTGGGATTAGGGGGCCCTCTTGGTTCAGGTGCAGAGGTTCTGAAGTCATCCATCACTTTCTCCAGTTTGAAAATAAAATAGCCTTTAAACTGAGACCACTGAATCCTAAATTAAAGGTTAAAAAAAAAATCACAAGTGACTTAAGACACATGCAAAATATCCATATTATAACTTTGTTTAGACCAAAGCAAAAAATCTTAGAAGAGCATGATTTTTTATAACCAGGTAGTTCAAAGATTTAATATTTTTATGCAACAAATAGTTTACCAACTGTGAGACATTTTTGAAGACTATTCCAAGGATAGTAGACAGGACAAAATTAAACATTTTATCTTCAACGAGAAGGCTGTTAACACTACTTTCATACATAAATTTAGATATGATATTTTACAAAAGCTCTTTTGCAGTCCTGAAGAAGAGCTGAACATAAATTTATTCTTCAGTTATGCAACTCAGTTACTGACAGATTGTCAGCTCTTCATTACATGGATCATTTTATTCTACATTTGTAGAACACTTAGCACTTCGGGGCAGCAATCCCAATTATTATTCATATTACAGTAGGCCTAGGAGCCCTGTGCATGGACCAGAACTCCATTGTTCTGTTTGTACTGCATCTAGCACAAAAAAAAAAAAAAAAGTCCCTGTCCCAAGGAGCTCACCATGTTTTAGCCAGGGGTATATAGTAAATATGAATTTTTTTTTAATTGCCTGTGACCTGTCCATGACTTTTACTAAAAGTACCCGTGACTAAAGCATAACCTTAATAATAAGATAGCTTTGCAGATGTTTACAGGAAGCACCTCCCAAGGGCGTTCGGAAACATAGGAGAAAGCATGCATATGCTTGTTTGAAAATTTAGCAAGTAGACAGTGGAACCTGGCATCATGGCTTGATCAGAGGTGAGCATCAACAGCCAGACAGCGAATGAAAGAGGATAGGTAGGGCAGAGGTTCACAGTGAAGAGTCTTGAAAGTGAATACAATCAACTTACGTTTGATGTTAAATGAGACTGCAGCCAGTAGAGAGATTCGGGAGGTGTGTGTGGGGGGGTAACAGCATCAAAGCAATAGGCTTGGAAAATGATCTTTGCAGTAACATTCTGAACAGATACGAGCAGGGCAATGTTGCATTTGTCAAGGCCAGAGCGAAGGACATTACAGTAATCAAGATGTGAGATGAGAGCCTAGATGAGAGTTTCAGCTGTGCGAGTAGATAAAAGCCATAATTGGCAAGATTTTAGGTATAGCCTGGATGTGAGGACCTAGAGTGAGAATGAAAGGCAGAATGGTGGTGTTGTCCACATGATCAAGAAATGAGATAGCTGGGAGGGTTTGCAGGGAGTGGGGAGATTAAGGGCTCTGTTTTCTTCCAGGTGCTTCTTACCACAAAATAAATTATATGGAACCTAACACTGATGAACATAACACTGACTATTTTTGTCCATATTTAATTCATATAGCTATCTAAAATAATTATAATGTAATTCATGTGGAAGATTAAAACAGAAGAATCACTAGCACCTGTGCAAGAAACCACTTGAGGAATATTTAGAGTTTAAAGAATTAATATACATTCAAACCAACCAAGACAACCTAGCTTCTAGAAACAGCACACAATTTACTTTATTCAAATTTAAAATTTATATGAGTCTTATAGATTTCAATTTAAAATGGAGCATAACCCTATATAATAAGGGAGTAAATGTTTCTCTCTCTGTGTTGAGCTGGGATATATTAATATTTTAGTTCCAAACGACCACCTTGGTGTGAACAGTATTTTTGCATTCACCTTTTTGCCTAACACAAGTGTGACAGACCTAGGCCAGTTGGGTACAAGCAGAGTAGTAGAAGGCAGATATACTGGCCTCCAAGGCTAGTATAATCCCCCAGGAAGTACGGGACCCACTGAGACAAGGTTGGAGCTCTGCCTCATAAGATACTATCTATTCAGCCTTCCTCCAGTCTACAACATCAACTCTGCCAAGGTATTGCCAGTAAGATAGGACTATGGCTAAAATACTAGAATTGTGCTAACCTAAAAGATGTGCATACTATAACCATTCTCTTACATAGTTACTGGTCTTAAGTCTCTCTTTAGAATAGGCTCAAGTTACATGCTTCCATATTGATTTGTGAAAGGAGAACTTTACAACAAATAAGATACTGTTTTTTTGCTGCCTTAGCTCATCTGTCTCCCAGACTTGTCGGTGCTTAAAGATTCAGAAATAAAACATGTTTATGAAAGTCATTTTCAAACTTACACAATTCTTTTAAACAACTTTTATAGAGAATCTTTTAAAGTGCAATTTACCATACAACTTCAATCTAAGTTTGATGCCAATGAGAATAATTTCCATGTATTGGAGCTTGCCAAAAAACTAGAAAAGGATGGGTCAGAAAATTACTACTGATATCATGGGCAGGTTCTGAATAAGCTTCTCTACTCTGATCATCACATAGAACCTGCACTGCAAAGAGAATTTTTGGACCTTTTCACAACACAGCACTTCCTCAGTAGTGCAGGTAGAATTGTGAAACTGATGAATATAATGTTATCTCAATACATTTCAATCTACTCCTACTGGTGTGGTTTATAGGATTCCTGCTAACTGAGGGAGCCACATTTAGCCCTTCTCAGCTGGAAAAAGGAGTTCCACATAATCAAGGACAAGAGGGAAATTAAGACATAGTAAATATAGGTCTAAAGATGGCGGAGTCTTGAAGAGGGGAGAATATAATTCAAGCTCCCCTCCCAAAGAGATTCAGATATGAAGCATTGGTCTTTTTTTAAAACGTGATTAAGGGCAAAAAAATGGAGGTGCAACAACATTCAAAGTTTAAAATGAGGTTCTTTTATTTAATATATAATAGAGGGGATAAACTGGGACTTTACCCCTCACTCCCAACCCCCCCAAAAAAGAAAGAGAGAATGGAAACTTAACTAGAAAAAGGTGGGATTGAGAGACCCATACCAAAATACACAAGGGCAGAGATAAATGGGCAGAAATAAGGGAAAGAAAAAAAAATCCTAAAATGACAAGGTGTCATGTTATTGACTTAAATTGGGACCATACAGAACATGGTTGCAACTAAGCTCCTGTAGTGGCACCAAATCTTGTATAAAGGGGGTCAAATAAGGTGTCTCAGACAAGGTTATGATTTGCTGGTTATTATTATGCTGTCTACATGTGTGTATCATTTTTGTAGTTAAAGTTATGAATATTGGCTCTATACGATCTGTATTTCAAACCTATGCTATGCTTCGGGTGACACCCCAGACAAGTTAGTGTCAGCTCTGCCTTGCCTGCTGGATGGCCCATTAAGGTCCATCAGATATACAACTGAGCCACTGAGAGAAGGCAGACACACCTTGTGACTCAGCAAGGCATACAGGGATATGCCTATGGACAGAACTCTGAGGTTTTTCCATGCCATGTGATGGACAGCTTGTCTTTGAAACAAAGACAGACAGACCACATTACAAGAGAACATAAAAAGCTGCTGCAGCTGCTCCATCTGGTCTTCAGTCCTGCTTCTTACCTCTGGAGGGACTCTGATACACAAGCTTTGAACCAAGGACTGAAAGACCCATCCCAGCTGTGAATGTACTCCAGAAACTTGATTTGAACCTGCAGTTTATTCTATCATTGCTAAAGCCTGAACTAAGAACTTTGCCATTACTGTATGTAATTGATTCCATTTAACCAACTCTTGCTCTCATCTATCTCTCTTTTCCTTTTATGAATAAATCTTTAGATTTTAGATTCTAAAGGATTGGCAACAGCGTGATTTGTGGGTAAGATCTGATCTGTATATTAATCTGGGTTTGGGGCTTGGTCCTCTGGGATCAAGAGAATCTTTTCTCTTTTACTGGGGTATTGGTTTTCATAACCATTTGTCCCCATAACGAATGGCACTGGTGGTGATACTGGGAAACTGGAGTGTTTAAGAAAAGGAGTACTTGTGGCACCTTAGAGACTAACAAATTTATTTGAGCATACGCTTTCGTGACTAAGGGAATTGCTTGCGTGACTTGTGGTTAGCCAGTGGGGTGAGACCAAAGTCTGCTCTGTTTGGCTGGTTTGGTTTGCCTTAGAGGTGGAAAAAACCCAGCCTTGGGCCGTAACTGCCCTGCTCGAAGCAGTTTGTCCTGAATTGGCACTTTCAGTTGGGTCCAGCCAGAACCAGCATTGTAACACAAGGCATAGATCAAACAAACTATTATTCTGTTCGGTTTGTTACCACTCTAATTAGCTACATAATACTAAAGCATATCATTTCCAATGTACTCAATTTAGCTTTTTTTTTTTTTTTTTTTTTTTAAAGTTTAACCCTTGATGCTAGCATCCAGACTCTGCAAAACTGTAACCATGACAGACTCAAAGAGACAGAAGATTTTAGAATAAATAGCAAATGTTTATAATAAGCGAGAAAAATCTCAAAACTCAGAAGAGACCCATTAAATCACCCCTATGCCAGTGCTGGATTACACCTTACAGAATATTAGCCCATGAAAGTAGATGCCAATATTGCACTAAAAATTATTTCACAGATCCATTTCCCCTTACTTCCAACCTAGGTTAGTTTTCCCTTACTCATTTTCATTCAATTACTAACTACTACTACTTATCCTTTCACACAATATCAATGGTTCTCAATTATCTGTAGACAGATATCAGATCCATGTGGCTAATATGTACGGACTAGGTTAATAGTGGAAGTCTAATGCACTTGGGGTTGAAAACAGTGCCCTGTGTCATTTTAAAATTCCTGAAACCACACAAAAGATTGGTGCCACGTGGGCATACGGGAATCACATTTTCAAAGCACAAGGCAGAAATTCTCCCTACAAGTTCAATCTGAAATCTACTTGGTTTTAGTCTATTTTTAAATTATTTTAATGCATTGCACCTCTCCAGGCTATAATGCCGATTTCACTTTTAACAGCATCTTCCATTCAAGATCTCAAAACATTTGACAAAATACCTGTCAAACAGAAAGTAGTATTCCCATTTTACAGACTGAAGAACAAGCAAAGCTAAGAAATTGGTCCAAGAGGCACAAAGGTCATTGGTACAACTAGGAATATAACCTAAATCTCCTGATTGCTAATATTGGGATTTAAACACTAGACAATGCTGGAATTTAGATAATCCTGTTGAGGAGCTGCCATTTTGAACTTTATGGAACAGTTTATCCAGATAGCGGTACACTTGGAGGGTACTCCTGCAGTAGACTGATATGGACCAACAGCAACTCTGTTAAGTCCACAGAGCTAACGAGACATGATAACATCACATGCTGTGCTCTTAGAATCCCCGTTCTTATTTTATGTCTATAGGATCTTGCACAATTTTGGATGAAACAGGAACAGAGAATGGAAAACATGTTCAAGATGAAATTATACAGACCACAGCTGCTTGGTAATGGAGGAAAATTCAGTCTTCTTTATGGTACTACTAATTTTCAGGCCCATAAAATTGTCAAGAATTCTCACTCCATTTACTGGGATCAAGATTTTTTCTGTTTAGCAATCTTGGCTGAGATGGAGAGAGAAGCTGATCTTTTGGACCAAAGAAAACTTGATCATCTTTTCCAGATTTAACTGGACTTCTTCCCTTCCAGATTGCAATATTCAGAGTCTATCCTTTTCCAGAGATTTTTGGCTTCAGGAATGTTTCTTTCCCTATTTTTCCCTCATTCCATGTTAAGAGGACGGATGGGAACTAAATAGAAGGATTTGTTGTCTTTAAGATGGAACGAGTAAGGCAGACTAGCTCACTTATTTCATCCTGAAGGAAAATGTGACTAGTTGTCACACACTGGTTCAAGGGCAAGCGGAAGTGTCTCCCTTTTTTACTGATGGCCCTTGAGAATGGTAATCACCTGATCCCTCACAAGAAGCAGCTGGCTAATATTTTCCTTCTCTAGGTAAAGGCTGAGTCTATACTAGAAAATTGGGTCAGCATAACTACGTCGCTCAGGGTCCACAACTGAGTGGCATAGTTAAGCCAATTTAAGTCCCCGGGGGAGGGATAGCTCAGTGGTTTGAGCACAGGCCTGCTAAACCCAGGGTTGAGAGGTCAATCCTTGAGGGGGCCATTTAGGGATCTGGGGCAAATATAAGGGACGGTACTTGGTCCTGCTGTGAAGGCAGGGGACTAGACTCGATGACCTTTCAAGGTCCCTTCCAGTTCTATAAGATAGGTCTATCTCCATATTAACAGCATTAGGTCAAGGGAAGATTCCTCTAGGAGGTGGATTACTTAGGTAAATGGGAGAACCCTTCCTGTCGGCACAGGTAGAATCTACATTGAAGCACTATATCAGCTCAGCTGCAGCAGCACTGCCATGCCACTGTACTGTTTTAAGTGCAGACAAGCCCTTAACGTGAGACCTGGCTGCAGAAAGAGCAAGGTCAAAAGAAGATTGACTGTCTTAAGAGATGACGGCCTCAGGATGCCCGGTAACCATAAGTTTTGGACCTGTGGGAAGCTAGGGAGAACGTCTTCATCTGAGAAACGGATTTTGAAGAGGGAAACGGGTATCTAAGCTGGCTGGGAGTCGGAGTTGTTGCTAGGTTGGGAACCACTGACTAACCCAAAGTGAATGATATGGAGAGGCAGCAGAGGAGAAACAGAGCAGGACAGGGAACGAACACTGGAGCCAGGGTCATTCCTTGGCCGTTTAGATCAAAAGGAGCCACCATCACCTGATGCTCAAGCAGCATTAGCAATATCTCATGTTAGACATTTCCTTCCCCTCTGATTAACCTGTTCACTACTCTCTTTTCTCCATAGGTGCCAAATTCAGATTAAGCTGCAGAAGAGGATTTTATGTACCAAGAAATGCCAAGTCCTGGCCCAGGAAAAACAGCCTCTAGCAGCTACAGATTCTTTTTCACTGAGCTGCTGCAGGCTCACAGAACTGAGCCAGGAGTGGAAGCCCCTTTGAAGTGGAGCCCTGTGTAAAGAAAGATTAATCACTATAAAAGCCATAGACAAGATATCCCCAGATTCCCTCAAATCTTCCTAGGAGTATCTCCCTACCAAAACTGTTAGGCTGAAGGGAGGAGGAGGAAAAGCAACCAAAAAAATCTAGCAGAGGCAGACCAGGGCTGCCGTTGATGGCAGTAACCCATTCTTGACAGCAGAGGGGGATAACAACTAGCTGTAACAAAAATGAAAAAAGAGGAGTCACCAACGGATAAGATTAGAGGCAGAAAACCTCTCATTCCCGGACTGTTGGGAACAGGGGTTTTTCATGCGGGCATTGAAAGGGAAGCCATTTATCTAGATCAGGGGTGGGCAAACTACAGCCCACAGGCTGCATCTGGCCCATCAGGGCTTTGGATCCTGCCGGGGGGATTGCCAGCCCTGTGGCACCATGAGCCCCGCACCATTCCCAGAAGCGGCCGGCACCACATCCCCGGGGGGCGGGGAGCAGAGAGCTCCGTGCACTGCCCTCACCAGCAGGCATCGCCCCTGCAGCTCCCATTGGCCGGGAATGGGGAACCGCAGCCAATGGGAGCTTCGGGGAAAGTACCCGCAGGCGAAAGCAGTGTGTGGAGCCCTCTGCCCCCCCTTACCCAGGGGCTGCAGGGATGTGGTGCCGGCCACTTCTAGGAGCAGTGCGGAGCCAGGGCAGGAAGGGAGCCTGCCTTAGCCCCTCTGCACGCCGTTGCCACCTGAGCCACTCCAGGTAAGCGGTGCCAGGCTGGAGCCTGCACCCCAACCCCCTGCCGCACCCCTGCCCTGAGCACCCTCATACACCCCACACCCCCTCCCACTCCCTCCCTCCCGCACCCCAACCCCCTGCCCCAGCCCTACATTCATGGCCCTGTATGCAATTTCCCCACCCAGATGTGGCCCACGAGCCAAAAAGTTTGCCCACCCCGATCTAGATAGCAATGCTACAAACAAAATAAGTTCCTTGTTTAGAACTGCTGAACACACAACTTCGCTGAATCTTTTTAAAAAACATTTTATCACCTCACTCAAGCCTAACTTGTTTATCAGCAGGTGCAGCTAAAGACAAAGCTATTAAACTTCACTTTCATGGTCTAACTTAAGAGTTTGAGGGTGCGAATTTGGTTTTCCTAGATACCAACACTGAATATACAAGAATTTTCACATGCAATCAACCAGCTGAGTCATTTGCATACATACACACACACACACACAATTGATTTGTAGATCAAATTAATTCAATTGTGGAACTTACGTGCACAAATTAGACATACAATTTGCATACCTAAAGTTTGAAAGTTATACCCTTAAAATCCATCTATTTACAAGAGACTATCAAAGAAGGTAGGCTGTTTGATAGGTCTATGAAGCTTATTATTTTTCAAAAGCTCAAACACTTCATTTGTCGTATTTAGAAAAGATCAATGCATGGCAATAGTTCAGCACCTGAAGCATTCCTGTAAGAAGTCAGCATAGTTCAGAAAGGAAAAAAAATGGGGATGAGGTGATTTCAGTTTCATGTAGTAAAGCAACATTGTATAGTGTGTCAAAAATAGTTTGAAGAGGGCATTCGCAAGGTAAAATACAAGACCTCTAAATATAACTGTTTACTACGATAGGGGTTTGTGAATCAACATTTTTTTTTCCCTTGAGGAACAGCAGAGTTTGAATTACATAAAGCTTCCACCCACCAGCAGCTGAATGGAAATAAAACCAGAAAATGCTTGTATGTATGAAGTTCTTACATAAAGAATAATTTAGAAAGAAACCCTACACATCAAGCTCTGTGAATTAATCCAACTGAGGAATCTGCGTGGAGAGGAGAGTACTCTCAGGACAATTCACCCACTGAATTTGCTTACAAGAACTTGCCACTGACATATGAGTCAGCTCAGGATCTACACACTGTAAGAAAGTAGTTCTTCCCATCTGCAAGCTCAGTAAATAAGGTACCACAAGTTTTATCCTGACACTGAGAATTTATACTAAGAACCCTGGATGGCAGTTTATATAGTATATAAAGAACCCTGGATGGCAGTTTATTTACATGTGTAAGTATATCATGTTTTAAAACATGAGTATTCCACAAATACTGTACAAATACTTTCAGAACCAGTATTCAAGGTGAAAAAAAATCAACTGGCCTTAAAAATATTTGTTGTTGTCCAGAATGTTCTAGTTTTGATAGGCTGAATGAGGACTTAAAACTACCCAAATTCTACGCATTTCTAAACCGCTCAAATAGCTTGGTCATCCTCTACCAGTACATCTAATGCCAATGACAGCATAGCAAGAAAAAAAAGTTAATCCCCAGATGTGATGCAAGTATGTAACAATCGGCATTTCTGTCAATAATAATGGCTAATGCAACCCAAGGATTGAAACACCAAAGTATTAAAATGGTACAGTAATATAAACATGGAAACTATACTTTAATGTTATAGTGCAGTTTGGTTTCTTAAACCAAGACTTTCCATTTCATGTTGCACTCTGCAAATCAAACAAGACACAATGTTCTAGTTTTAAAAACTGTCAATCACTACTGCTACATAGCAACAGTAACCAAACATGTATATTGCACTAAGATTCTGAAAAGTATCATGCAGTAATAAAAAAAAAAAAAACAGTCTCTGACCTTACACTCTAACAACCAGACACAGACCACAAAGGAAACAGAAATGAAGGGGTAGGAAAAAGATTTAAAAACAACAGTTGTAGTGGCTAGAATGTAGATCACAGGTTGAAATTTTTAACTAGAGACTGAACTACATAAATAAGGAAATGGGCAGCACTAGAGTGGAAAGTCACTAATGAGAATCAAAGTAAAAGGTAAGATTTGAGAAGAAGAGGAGGAGACTTGCACACACAGATAGGGAATCCATTATAGGCACAGAATAAAAAGGGACAAAGGACAGAGAGTGAGGAATGGACAAAAGGAACAAGAAGAAGAGTGGACAGAGATGAAGACGCGAGATGGGAAACAAAAGGATTATATGAGAGCAGAACTGTACAACGAAGGCAAAGAGTTTGACCCTTATGGGGAAAGACATAAGGAGCTGGAAACTATAACATGGTCAAAGTAGAACAGGAAGAGGTATTTTCGTTGCTGAAAGTTGAATGGACTTGAGAGAGAGAAGAAGAGAGTTAGTGAGGTCAGAGAGGAGATTATACTACTACTTCATAGGAAAGACCACAATAGCATGGAACTGGAAATAGATAGAAAAGCAACAGGATTTGCTGAGAACCTGGATGAAAAAGGAAAGAAAGAAAGGGAGAAGTCAAAGGTAGCTAAGTTGCAATTACACTGCATGAAAATGAGTTGGTGAACTGCTTCTTAGAAGTTGCACAAATTAGCCAACATAGTTTCCTTGTCAAAGTTCCTTTAAGTTATACCAGTTCTGTTTGAGGAATACTTTCCCAACCTAAGGAACACTGCTTGCCTTCCCCCATAGCTTGACATTGTCTGCTAAAGTTTTCATTCCTCGTTACCATGGCTTCATTACAGCAATGCATTATTAACAAGCCTTTCAAAGAATGTAAAGAAAACAGTAGTTCATTCAGGCATCTAGTGTTATGTTTTGATTTAATGCAAGAACTATAAGCACATTAAGTTCTTTACAAATGCATTAAAAAGTGAGTGTATTACCAAGTTGAGCAAGATCATACTGATAGAAAAGCTTATCCTAGCCAATTAAACAGAAAATCCAAAGTTTCACTGCATACAGGAGCCCAATCATACCGTTACTCCTATCTCTTTGGGAGTTTGGAAGGGAGAGCAATGAAGTGAAAAACTCCCCTTTTTGCTCCACCACCCACGTACTTGGAGGCCTTACACTTGTGGAAGTGGGAAAAGCATCTCTCCCCCTCTTCCTAGCCTTCTCCTTATCTGTCATGGGAGCCCTTCCCCCGACTACTGGGAAAGGAGGGAGCTTCTTTCATCTGTTCCCATTCAGTATCAGGCCATTTCCTAGTCACCAGCTGTAAGATTTATAATTATCTCACTAGCCTTTGGATTATCCTTCCTGGAATGATCAGATTTCACATTTTTGACAAGGAAAAACAAAATAAACTAATAAAAAACAAAGTGTCAAAAAACCTCCTACACTGTGTTTAAAGAAAGAACTTGGCACAAAATGAAGCATCCAAACGGGCTCTAAAAAGGCAGCATAAAAACTAGAAATGCAGAAAATCCTAGAATCCAAAGGATTTCAGAAGGATACCCTAATGCTGGATCTCTGGCAGACCAGAGATAGTTGTGCCAAAATATATACATACATACATACATAAAATAGAGGACACCCTAACTGCAGCTGTCCTCAACAAAAAACACGTCTGCCTGTTGGCATGTTCCTGAAGATAACTATCCAAGACATATTTGAACACCCTACAGTCCAATGTACTCTAATTTAACACACACACACACACACACACACACACTGGAAGACCTGGTACACTGTAGTATCTGACACTACTATAAGGTTTGGTCTTGAGGTATAGCAGCATGTTTTAACTGTGCTACAGCACTTGTCTTAACAGAACTGCAGCAAATATAGTTAAAGCAAATTTCAGATCTGCCCACACTATGATATTAACACATTGCTTTAACCATGTAAAAGACTACCGTAGAGTAAACAGCTCACCAACACAGTTTTTACACAGTAGATGGGACATTTAACATAGCAGAACAAAACTGTAAACTTCAGTAATATTTGTGGAAGGGAAAGTCAGAATCATGTCTAAAGGAATCTGAACGGGGGTGGGGGGGAGACTGAGGTTTAGATCAGAGCAAATAATCTGAAGTGAAGATACTGCAATTATCTCAATCTTTCTGGAATTGTGTCACAGATTAAAGATCTAATTAAACATCACATTATCTTGGGGAGATGTTGAACTTCTGGAGAACTAGCCATGATCTTGTAACATTAGAGTCGGGGGAGTCCTAGTGGATAGCAATCTTTAGATTTTTCTGAATTTAAGGAGTTCATTACCAAGTTACTTGGTTGAAATGTTAAAAGGACTCCATCTCCTGAAAATACTGTCATAACAACAGAAAAAGCAAAACGAAAAGGGAAACAATGGACACCTACTACTGTATTTTGTGAACTTGAGACCACAGAATAAAACAAAATTTTGTTTCAGATATAGGAAAGGAGGATTTTTATTTTTCGTCTAACATTAGCCCAGTGAAAAGTGAAAAAAAACTAAAATTTGAAACACAGCTTTACTCAGAAAATACAATCAAGCATTCCATTTCCAGCTCACCTAAAGAAAAAGAAGATGTATTTTCTGAGAGAGGTTCATAAAAAATGAAAATTCAAAACCAGAGGAAAGCTGAAAACTAAGGCAGAGAGGTGAAGGCTTCATTTCATATACTCTGTGATTGGGGGCGGAGGGGGGAGGGGGAGTTTGTTATGTTAATAGCTTTCCCCAAAGTTACTATTATTGTTGACTTTGAAACAAACTGAATGCTGAGCATTTTATCTTCCATTTTCTTTTATTTCTGTGTGTGGGTTTGCTCAGTGCAGACTATGGCCTTTTAATACAATAACAAATAAAGCAAAATAATCTAGTAAAGTTTTTAGCTCTTCCTTTCACTGTTTGTCATCCTCCTACCCCTTTGCATAACACCCATAGTGGAGAAAGATACGCTCCTAAACTCAGTACTTCCCCAGAGGTACTGGCAGTAGCAGCATGAAACAGTCAATTTCATTCTCCTAGTGTTAGCAAATGTTGGAAGAGCACAGCTGAAATAGATTTAATCACTAGGATTATCTAAAAATTCAGGGTGAAGCAAAGAAATAAGACACTCCTGCAAACTTGCACCCAATTTAAACACCAGGTTTAGGACCCATATTTTGCAGTATTCTTCCCAACCTTGATGCAAACAGTATCCAGACAGGTAATGACCACTGATTATTTTTGGATATGCCGTTAACGCCCATGTTTTTCTTAAACATCTTTTACTCCACACCTCCTACCCCCCCAAAAAAAGAAAAGGAAAAGGAAAAGGAAAGAAAAGATCACTAGACACACAATCAGAAGCGTTTGGTGATAGGGGAGTAAGTGGAAGACATTTTTTCAATTGCCTCTGAAAATATCTGGGATGAAATCCTGGTGCCATTATAGTCAATGGCAAAACTCCTATTATCTTCAGTGGAGCCAGAATTTCACCCCTGATATTTATATATTATCCCTATGCTGCATCAAAGCTAGGGAATGAGCTAAGGAACCAGGAGAGAAAATTACTACATGAAAGCTAGTGTATTGCTGCACTAGGTAGAGATAACTAGTTAGTAATTTAGGGTGAGAAGAGAAAATGTCACTATCAGTCTACAATAGAACTTGCATTGTTTTAAAACTTAGATTCAAATATTTTAAAATTTCTCAACTTTAAGAATTATTTAGTCTCCATGGTTTCTCCTGCACACTTGCTATTTTGATATACCAAAGCATTTCAATGCTTCTGGTTTGGAGACAGTGAAAATAGCATCATCAATGCACTGGGAATTAACATGGGAAATTCCCAACAACGATAATAGGATTTACGTATGAAGATCCCCTATACATCAATGAAAATTAGATTCTTAAATGCTTTCAGCATGCAAACAAACCCTTAAGTTCTACAGGTTTAACAACAAAAGTTGTGAGCTAGGGATAGATTTCTTTATGCTCCTACAGCTGTAGCACTGAATGCAACACTCGTGATTATGTAGCATTTATTGGGGTGTTCTACTTGAGTCATAAAAAAGTATTTACTATGTTAGCTAACATGAGCTGACACACAAGGTAAAAGCTTAGCGAAGACAAGACAGTTTGCAGTTTTAACACAAGTTAGGAGGACGAAATATGTAAACTATGGGCTTTAACTAGGGTTTACCTGGACCTGCTAGCAGTATGTAGTATTAACACAAGTTGAGTCTTCACTATGATTTCACCTCATGTTAACTAATAAATTAACACACACTTTTTTCCTCTAGTGAAGACAGTCTAAAGGAGAAAAAACATGGAATTTCTCAACAATTCAGAAGATGTTGTTTTGGTCTGTTGACTAATTGTGTAAATAAATTCTTGCTTTCTTTTTGTGCAAATGACATGTTAGATCTAAGCCTAAGGAATACACTCTGACTGCATCTACACTGGCAAAACTGGTGATCATCAGTGCTGCTCCACTGGTCGTGAATTACAGGTTCCATGTTTGCTAGGAAAGGCAAGGCCTAGTTGTTCAGGAAGCTGACAATTGATAACAGTATTAAGAAAATGCATTTGAATATCAAAAGTCAAATTTTGATCTCACATTACTGTGTAATTCCACTTATTTCAGTGACGAACAGTAGTGCACACTGGAGGTGAACAAGATCTGAATTAAGGTTCAGACATTTTCAAACAAGCTGATATCTTTAGGTAATTTTACTATGTAGGATGCATACAGCTACCCTTTATTTTTCTCCCTTTAAAATGCTAATAAAGGCTGACAGATTACAGAAATTTAACATTTTTGGTTATTAGATTGCTAAATTGAATACACTGATTCGTACACAATGGCAAAATCCTGTTTACCTGTTCATGAAATGCAAACAGTAAGTTGTTCCAACCAAGCAAGCATGACCAATCAACTTAGACAGGCTGTAAGATACTTTTTTGTTTTAATCATTTTTCCAGTGCTGTAGCTACCATTGTTACAATGGCATGTCTGTGGTGGGAATGCCACTCATGCTCCTTCAGTTCAGCAGAAGGCCAAGCTGAGGAGAGGCTGCAATAGCCTCTGCTGAATCCTCTTTGTTCCAGACTCAATTACATGGGCAAGGTCTGTTTCCTTCCCTAACATTTACTATCTGAGGTCAAGACCAGAACAGTCCTGCACTACCAGTCTTCTCTCCAGGCTTGCCTTGTCCAGCAATCGCTTCCCAAGGTCTACAGAGGAGAAGAGAAGACAGCTGGTTTATCAGTCTTCAAGTAGGAGCAAGATAAACAACAGCTGTGCTCTCTGTAAGCAGGATTTAGGATAGGACAGAACTCCCAGTCTGAACAAAGGGTCTGGGAGAGTAGCACTTCAAATGAAGTAGTCAAAAGTGAAACCCCTATGGGAAGTTAAATTTAAGTCCCAGCAGGGGAGGACAAAGGAGGTACTAAAGCAGCTGCTGCATCTTTGAAGAGCCACTATTGAGAGAGAGAGGCCAGGTCCATACTAAAAAGTTAGATCAACCCAGCTACATCACTCAGGAGTACGAAAAATCCACAGTCCTGAGCAACGAAGTTAAGCCAACGTAACACCTAGTATAGATAGCTAAATTGACGGTTCTTCTGTCCTAGCACTACTTCCTCTCAGGGAGGTGGCTTACTTCCATCAGCATAGGTAGTGTCTACCTGAAGTGCTTACAGCGGCAGTGCCCCTGTAATATTTCAAATGTAGGTAAGTCCAGAGTATAAGAAAAGAACCAATGAAGATGCTGAGGAGAAAAAGAAACCTAATTCGCGAAGGTAACAGAATTGATGAAGCAAGGTTAATGAATGAGTAGAAGGGGAAACTGAGTAGGCCTGGGTCAGGGTGTGAATAAATTAGCTGGGTATAGAATGAATCAATGGTAAGGTCGGGGGGTTCTCGGTGTGAGACTGTCTACATTGCAGACTTGGCAACTGTACCGCTACAGCTGCGCAGGTGTAAGATCTCCTGCATAGTTGCTCTATGCCAGTAGGAGAGAGCTGTCCTGCCAGCATAATTAAACTATCCCCAACAAGCGATGGTAGCTATGTCGGCGGGACAGCATCTCCTGTCGACATAGTGCTGTCAACACCAGCAGTTTTGTCAGTGAAACTTATGATGGTCAAAGGTTTGTTTGTTTTTTCCGCATCCCTGATTGACAAACATTTTACCAACGAAAGTGCTCGTGTAGGCAAAGCTTGAGAGGGGAACAACTTGATGTTTGTAAGAACAGCAGCAATGGTGTGAAGTGAGCTTATGAGGCCTGGTATACACGTAATAGAGAGTACATACAGTGGCATCGGAGGGAGTTGTATGTGACAGTAAATGCTCGCACACATGTTGATGTTACTGTTACTGTGCGCTAATACATTATTGCGTAGGCTGGAAAATTTTCTTGGCAAGGCTGACACACCATACATTCAATGTGGCTTGTTAGCATTACTATGAGGATTTTGCATTTCTTTACTCAAACTGTTAATTCTGCATTAATGTAGCTTTGACATTTAATTTCTGTGGGACAGATTCAGAAGCACTTAGCACCCAAATTCCACAATGTGAGCTACTGGATGTCCCTTTCCCTTCACTCCCAAAAATCACAACACAAAAGACAAGACCCACACTAGTTCACATTTCTGGGAAACACCAGTACAGTTTGTGTACACTGCAATGCTGCCTCCGAAGGTACAGCACTGAAACTGCACCATTACTACACAGATAATCCTTGAAGCATAAGCATTGCATCAATACCTCCATAGCAGTGAGGGAGCCAATTTACCATCTGGGAAGAGACGAATGGGAGAGTTCCTTCAGTCAAACCTCCTGTGCTCTGTAGACCAGAGCGTACTTTGGGGTACTAATCCCAGAACTTCACAAACTGAATTGAGTGAAGGATGACTAATGTGAGGCAAATTTTTAAAAAGGGCTCCAGATTCCAGCAATTACGGGCCTGTAAGCCTGACTTCAGTACCAGGCAAACTGGTTGAAACTATAACAGAGAACAATATTGTCAGACATATAGATGAACGTAATTTGTTGAGGAAGAGTAAACACGGTTTTAGTAAAGGGAAATCATGCCTCAACAATCTAGTAGAATTCTTTGAGGAGGTGAACAAGCATGTGGACCAAGGGGATCCAGTGGACATAGTGTATTTAGATTTTCAGAAAGCCTTTGACAAGGTCCCTCACCAAACGCTCCTACGCAAAGTAAGCTGCCACAGGATAAGAGGGAAGGTGCTCTCATGGATTGGTAGTTGCTTAAAAGATAAGAAACAAAGAGTCAGTATAAATGGTCGGTTTTCAGAATGGAAAGAGGTAAATAGTCCTGTCCCCCAGGAGTCTGTTCTGGGACCAGTCCTATTCATAAATTATCTGGAAAAGGGGGTAAACAGTGAGGTGGCAAAATATGCAGATGATACAAAATTACTAAAGATAGTTAAGACCCAGGCAGACTGTGAAGAGCTACAAAGGGATCTTTCAAAGCTGGGTGACTGGGCAATAAAATGGCAGATGAAATTTAATGTTGATAAATGCAAAGTAATGCACATTGGAAAGCATAATTCCAACTATACATATAAAATGATGGGGTCTGAATTAGCTGTTACCACTCAAGAAAGAGATCTTGGAGTCATTGTGGATAGTTCTCTGAAAACGTCCGCTCTATGTGCGGCAGCAGTAATAAAAGCTAGCAGAATGCTGGGAATAATTAAAAAGGGATAGATAATAGGACAGAAAATATCATGCTGCGTCTATATAAATCCATAGTATGCCCATATCTTGAAAACTGTATGCAGATGTGGTCGCCCCATCTCAAAATTATATTATATATATATATGAATTGGAAAAGGTTCAGAAAAGGGCAACAAAAATGATTAAGGGTATGGAATGACCTCTGTATGAGGAGAGATTGATAAGACTGGGGGTTTTCAGCTTGGAAAAGAGACCGTTAAGGAGAGATATGATTGAGGTCTATAAAATCATGACTGATATAGAGAAAGTGTTGTTTACTACTTCCCATAACACAAGAACTAGGGGTCACCAAATGAAATTAATAAGCAGAAGGTTTAAAACAAATAAAAGGAAGTATTTCTTCAGACAATGCACAGTCAACCTGTGGAACTCTTTGCCAGAGGATGTTGTGAAGGAGACCATAATAGGGTTCAAAAAAGAACTAGATAAATTAATGAAGGATAGGTCCATCAACGGCTATTAGCCAGGATGGGCACGAATGGTGTTCCTACCCTCTGTTTGCCAGAAGTTGGGAAATGAGCAACAGGGCACGGATCACTTGATGATTAACTGTTCTGCTCATTCCCTCTGAGGCACCTGGCATTGGCCACTGTCGGTCGGAAGACAGGATACTGGGCTAGATGGACCTTTGGTTTGACCCAGTAAGGCCATTTTTATGTTCTTATTGAATGGTCAAACATTCAAAAATAAGCCCATTTTGGTATGGGATCAAGGATGGATGATCCCTGAAGAAAATCAAGACCGACCGAACGACCACTTTAACTTCATTTGTAAAGTGTACGCATTAACAGTCACATGCACTGCATTTATTTGAAAGTGTTATATTGCACTTGTCACAGCATTATTAAGTGGTAGTTAATTAGAAACTTGACTAAACAAAAACATGCACTCTTCATTGAGAACTACCTATGTCCTCTGGCTGAAGTTTAAAGTTTGCCTTCCTAGTCGGCTGAAGTAAAAAAAAAAAAAAAAAAAACAAACAACAACGCATCTCTCTCCAGTAACTCGAACAGTTGAATGAATTTGCTTCTTATTTTTTCTACCAAAAGAAATCCAACTTTATTCTGAGACCAAACTTCTAATTTCAATATAAAAAGGAGTTTTTCAAAAAGTTACAAGTGAAAGTCAGATGATAAATAGTTGTGATTTTATCTATATTTACTACTGAAAGCTCTACACTAACATACCCATGTATAAAGCAAAGCAAATTTGAAAGTAAAATAAAAACAAAGAACATTGTTCATAAAAATAAGGTTTAAATTATAGCAGGGGAACCTTTGAAATTAGAGCATATGTTGCTACAAAAATTTACATACACTGAAACACAAGAAAGTAACTTAGCATACAAAATGCCGAAATATATAGCTGAAATGCCAGAACGAAAATTGAGGAATTTATGTCCATATTTATAGTTATTTTCATCATTAGACCAGTTTTACAACCGACAACCCCTTTTTCACTCTGGTTCAACTTAAAAAAAACAGAACTGAAGTTCATGAAGGAAGTTTAAAAAAAGTCAATTAAAAACTAAACACTTTCCACCAGCAAAAGTAAATAAAGATATTAAAACAGACCAAAATACTAATGAGATTAAAAATGTGCCCCTTTCTGTATTACTTTAGGGAGAATACAGATTCACAGAACATATGCTGGACATTTAGAGATCACTACATGCTAAATTCACTTGAAGATATTTTTCAAATTCAGGCCAATGTGAGAAACCGAAAGGTTGTCTCTTGGTAGCTTCCTATGTATTCAGTTAGACAGAAGTTGGGAAAACTTAGAAGACAAGAGCATCTGAGAGGGAAAACTTGACTACAGAAGAGAACAAAGTATGCAGTCCACAGCCTAAAGTAAAAAAGTTAAAAACCAAAACTAGGTAAACTGAGTAATGTACTCAGAGGCACTTAGAGTAAGCACTAGTGCAACCCCACGAATTCCTGGTCACAGGTCATGAATAAGAACTGTTCCCAAGCACAGAAAAGGCTTAAAACTATTTTACAATTAATCACTTCTGACCTGAGCCAAGATTTCTCCAGGTTTTGGTAAGATCTTAAGGATGCTAGAAACAAATAGGTAACTAATAAAACATCTATATTGTATCTTTTGCAATACGAAAAACTATTGTTAAGACTGCAAATTTAAATGTTACCTGAATTGGGAGCAGAGAGGGGAGGCCTAAGGAAGAAGGGAGGGGATAAGATAATCTATGCTTTTTGGGGTGTATAAAGACATCCCAAAACTTCTTTAAAACTCTGCTTGTTTTTCTATCTTAGAATTACCAGGAATGTCCAACCTTGTTTCCCTGTTTTTACTACGTTTCCTCAAAGGACCCAAAGAAATGGATATCAAGCTCTTCTGCCATTAATTGAAGGGGCAGAGAATTGAATCCTTAATTTAGAGACCCTTCTTTCAACTGTTAGGCATTTGAATTAAGTGACAATACTAAACCACCCCCTCCCCACACACAGCTAGTGTTAAGAAGTCTTCAACAAAAATTGCTCAATTTATCAGATTTTACTTCCCCGATACTGGAAATGTCATAAATACTAGCTTTCCAGTCACCTAGAGAGACTTCCAGAAAAACACTGTTTTTCTACATTATATTAGGGTTTGTGCAGCTGCAGGAGGGATACAATTGGATTATTTTTCTTTATAACTGAGTGATGTAGTTTAAGGCCTACAGAGTGGAAGAAAACAATTGTGCAACTTCACAGCTCTCCAGGTAGGGCTTTTAGGCAGCAGAGTTGCTTTCTGCTGAAAACTGTTAGGTGAAAGGTGTTTCACATGCACATTACAAATAAGATGGTACTAGGAAACAACCTGCAGCCACCAGTTCTCAGACAGTGTGGGTTGGGCATAATTCTTGTTCAGTATATATCTCAAATTACAAGAAAACAACATTATTTTGCATAGCTCCATAGTGCTTGGTTAAAAATTCAGGCCACAATCTTTCCAACACTTAAGTATATGCTTAACTTTTCTCATAATAATAGCCCCATAAACTCCAATAAGTAAAGTTATGCATGTGCTTGAGCCGGTGCAGGATCAGGCTTTTACTGCAAGATGCTGCAAATCCTTGCAAACAAGTTTAGCATTTTCACATTTATACCCAGGCTTCACAATGTACCTATAAAATTTTTAATTACTAGTCCAATCCTACACACACCAAGTAATTTTACTCAGGTGAATAAGTCCCACTGAGTCAGATGGAACAACTCTCATAAATTAGTGTTTTCAGGATTAAGACGTAGGCTATTAAATGTGCAATATATAGCACATCCATGCTCCTATGAGAACCTCGACCATTTTTTCTTAGATATATTTCATTTTAATTTTCAAAGCCATACTAATTAAATTTAGTAACTGTTTACCTACCAGAAAGTACAGTTGCCACAGAAGGAAAACACCTATTCTTTAAACCTTATTTTATAAAGTATATATAAAGTTTGAAAAGAAATATTATGAAAGCCACAACGGCTCTACCTGAAAACCAGAGGCATAACAATAAACTGAGGCAAGACAGAAAGCAAAATTGCCTCATGTTATATTATCTCATTTACCTCCTTCCCCACTAATACAAATCCTTTTTGTTCACTAGCTTATAGGCAGCAGGAATATGTACAACTCCACATACCACTGGTAAAAGAAATGTTGCCAATGTGCAGAATCTCCAACAGAGGACCTTCCCTAAAAAGACAGACCTAATTATTTAAATAATTGTGTACCCGATACTGAGGTTTAGCAACCCTTGGAACTAGGTTTCAGTTTTGACAAACATTGCCTCTGAATATTTCAATATGCAATGGGTAAATAAATTTTGCAAAATATTACACAAAGAAATTATGTAGATCTTGAAGTCTAATGTGAGCAGAATTAAATGTGTGGTGAAGCCTGTGTACACATAGTTCCAAATATTGCCTTGTTTGTGTACAAAGGAGAACACTGGAGACTTGCTGAACTGTTACAAACAACAAATGTGAAACTATTAAACAGCCTAGACCTACTGAAATATCTGAGTCTTTAGAAAAATACAGAGGGATAACAACAGAGAAAGAAACTACTGAGAATGTATAGGGCCATCATTTATATAACGTGTGAAAAATGTGCGTCTCAAATAACACAAAGCCCATTGCAGGATCAAGGCCTTTGTTTGTGTAACTGAGCACAAAGTTAATCCACATATTTCCCAAACAGAAAGCAAGCAAAAGTTAACAGTACAGAGACAGTTACATTGTAACTGAAATGAGCCTGGCTCTAAATTCCCTATCACTAGTGATTTCTTAAATATTTCCCCTGCAATCAATTTTAGAAATATGTTATAGTTTCCAAAACAGAAAGTAGATAGAGGCTTTTGTTTTCCTGTCTAAGAAAATTTCAGACAAATGTAAGCAATTAGCATACCTAAAGAGTAATTTTACACTTTATAAAACTATAATTTCTTCTAAAATAAGACAGCATAAAGATTCATTAAGCAAAAATATCTGTATTACAGTTGTGCCTTTTTCTGCTAAATTGAAGCCTTTGATTCAAGGAGCAAAGTACATTTCAGAACTTCAGTTTTCCCTTCAAGGCCACAAATTCAAGCAGGAATAGCACACTACATTAAAAACAGATCTCTTGCAACTTAGACACAGTATAAATTAGAACAAAGCCGCTGTGAATCAGTGGTTCCTAATAAAACACTAGTATAGACAGACATATATTCTTTTCTGAAGCCTGTACTCTGGCTGTACTAGGCCTCAAAAACAAGGAGGCAGCCTGAGAGCCAGAAAGCGAGCAATTCACCAGCAATCCACCCAGGGAAGCCTTTCTCCTTCCTGCCAAATAGTGAGACAACAAGGAAGTAACCCAATACTGCACCAGAGATTATCCCTGACAAGGAGAGAGAGATTCTAGCTCCTTTATAACTACAATGCCCCTTCCAAGAAAAAACCAAATGGCCCCTGCCCCAGTTAATGTTGATCTATGAAAAAGTCTGGGGGAAGTGAAATGGGAGCAGTTGTGTGCAGACTGGGAAATGAGAACCTAATGAAATGTAGAGTACAAGTTAGCTCCCATACGCCTGTTGTGCGGAGAGCACCTAAATTATTTCCCCCCTTCCACATAAAAAAGCAGCAATTAAATGCAAGACAGCCTGTAAGTATGCAACACAGGCTGTGAGTACACAACACAAAGCCTGCAAAAATTAATCTAAATCATGTAATTCACATCTGTGAACCATGCTATCAGATATCACCACCTCAAGAAAGAGATCACAATACACATTAAACTTTTCCTCTTTCAAACTATGAAAATTTATACGAGTATTATATAAAATGCAGAAAAAGCAACAGGCTTATTGGTTTTAATAGGATCAACGAAACCTGACAGATGACCCTGAACACAAGGAGAAACTTCTCAATCACATCAGACTAATGTGTACCAACTCTAAGTGTGAAAGGAAATAAACTGAACAAAACTCAAGAGGTCTTCAGCCACCAAAAACTGCAACCAGAACGAAGGAGAATATATTCAGCTCACCAAATCAACCTGCATGCAAACAAAACTTGGGCATTGCTCAACCTATCTCTGGGCCTAAAATTGAGAGAGTTCTTACACGTCTTAACGGGGGAAGATGAGGGGGGAGCGGGGAAGGGATCAGACTTACATTGTCTCTCCAGTCTTGGCAACATGACAAAGAAACTGATCCAGTACTGGACACACTTCCTTCTTCCCCCTCTTCTCAAAATCTGCAGGTAAGAGGGGGTGGGGGGGGGGGAGGAGGAGGAGAAAATCCCAATCGACATTAATGGACTTGGTCTCTAAATGCAGCTCCCACGTGAAGCTTTTCCAAGGCCCGGTGTGCTGGAAAGCAGAGCCACCCCCTTCCACCCCACTCGAGCCGCAGCCTTAGGGCCCTGCGAGCCTCTTACTGCTTCTGAGGAGGGAACCGTCTACATCTGAATGGCAGTAAGTCACTCGAAGTTGATTTGCAACTTCTCTGGAGCGGCTACAGCCGCGAGAGAGAGGCTGATGGACTCCGGCTGCGTCCAGGGAGGCAGGCTGAGGCTAGCACGAACGGGGCTGGGGAGAGAAAGGGCAGGGGTGAGAGGGGGGCCGGCACGGCAAAGGGAGGAAAGACACTGGGGGGCCCTATCCCCTGAAGCCCAGGGCCCCTCGGGGGGGAGGGGAAGGGCATCCCCCCCGCTCTCCCCTCATGTCCCAGAGAGCTCTGCCTCCCCAGAGGGGCGGGGGGGGGGGCTTTCCTCTCCACCACCTTCCCCTCCCAGCCTAGGGCGCTGCCTCCTCGCTTGCCCCGGGAGGGGGGGGGCATGGCCTCCCTCAGCGCAGGGACCCCGCCCGCAGGGGGTCCTGCCGCCCCCGGTGAGGAGAGCTCGCTCGCTCCCTGCCCCCCCCCCGCGAGGGGATCCCCCCCCGCAGCCCGGCCACCACCTTTCAGCGCTTCCTGCAGCCTCTCGACGTCCATGGTCCGCCGCTGCCCCCTCTCTGCGCCGCTCCCGCCTCCTGCCCCCCGCCCCGTACAGGAAACAGGCACCGGCAGCGGCACAAACACACGGCGCGGCGGGCTCAGCAAGCCTCCAACATGGCGCCCAGGCCGTCACCGTGCGCGCCCCCGACGGCCCGCCCCCTCCCACCGGCAGCGGGGCCGCGCGGGGGGCGGGGCCCAGGCTGCTCCCGCCCGGCCCCTCGGAGAGACAACCTGGCGGGACGGGGAGGCGGGAGGCGAGGGCGCGGGCCGGCGCCCGTGGCCAGGCCTGGGACTACGGACCCCTCACACGCCCCCCCGGTCATCCTTAGCAAGGGCGGGGCTTCCCTTTCCCCCTCCCCCCTTCCACACTCAGTGTGGGGCTTCCCTTTCCCCCTCCCCCCTTCCACACTGAGTGGGGGGCTTCCCCCGCCCCCACTTTCCACACTGAGTGTGGGGCTTCCCCCGCCCCCCCTTCCACACTGAGTGTGGGGCTTCCCCCGCCCCCACCTTCTCCCTCCCCTCCTTCTACACTGAGTGTGGGGCTTCCCCCGCCCCCACTTTCCACACTGAGTGTGGGGCTTCCCCCGCCCCCACTCTTCCACACTCACACTGGGAACCCTCCCCCTCCCCTCCTTCTACACTGAATGTGGGGCTTCACCCGACCTTCCACACTTACACTAGGGGGCTACTCACCCCCCCACACACCTTCCATACTCTGACTGTGGGGCTACCCAACCCCCCCAACACACACACCTTCCACACTCAGATTGGGGGCTACTCAACCCCGCATTTCCTCCCCCCCACTTCTTCCAAACTCACCTGCATTACAACTGAAGTGGTGAATACATACCTGTTCTCCTTTGCTTGTGCCACTTAATTATCCCTTATCTCTCTTTGCTATTTGCCTATTACAATATTATTTAACTTTGCAAAGTATTTTTGCAATACTTTGTATATGAAAGATGCCATGTGAAAGATGCGTTGTACTATAATACCATTGTGTACCATCGTATGAATTAATATTTTCTATAGCTTTCAGGTATTTGTGAAACTGACCATCTGTGTTAAAACTAAATAATTATTTCTTATATTAAAATCTAATAGAATTAAGATGTGGGTGTAGTAGGATGACTGCCCAACCAAACTTGAAGGGATATTCCTTATTTGAGATCTAACATCTTGAATCCCATATCCAGTCATTAAAGGACACACTTCCAGCAGTGATCATGAAAAAAATATACACAATTGTACAAATGTATGATTTTCCACAGTGTGTACCTTTGCACCATAAATGAAATGTAGGATGCTATCTCTAAATTACATATATGCACACATACATTGACTCGTATTTTAACAGCTGTAGGTGGTCACTCGCATTTGATCTGACTTAGCTTTTGAAAATTTATGTTCAAGAGTTTATAAATAAGAAATGTTAGTTAAACAGTTTTTGAACAAAACTATGCAAACAAATATTTTTAAAAATTACAGAAACTCAGATGTTCAATGCTTTCCATAACTTGTAATGGAAAAGCTGATCCTTTCAGTCTGAAACTCTGATTTGGCAAACAGCAATGTGCTTAATTTTGAGCATGGGTGGTTCCCATCAATGTCAATGGGACTACTCACATGCCTAAAATTAAGCACATATGTAGGAATTTGTAGGATGAGGGCATTAGATTGAATATCATCAAATGGGACTTCTGCTGGGAAATTTAACTGAAATGAGAGCCTCTGCTGAGGGAGAAAACAGACCCATGCAGTGAATACAGATACTGAAGAAGTGTGATGGACTTCTAAAAGCAGTTTTAGAAATGTCTTTTCAATATATATTCTTGAAATGGTCCATAAATCTCCCTCCACAAAAACCCACAGAGGACAAACACCACAACTCTGCAAGCGTGGTGGTAAAATCTGTGCATACTTCCCTAGACTGGGTCCCAGAATCAGCAGGGGTGTAAACTGGCCTATGAACAAGTCCCTAAAATTGAACCAGAGAGGCATGGGATTTATGGGAATCTGAGCCCCCAGATCTGCAGATTTTAACCAGCCAGCCAGTTGCACACACAGAAACTTGTCTACTGTGAACACTTCTGTAGAATTGAGGTACCCATGGCGATTATTCCTAGAAGGAAATGGAAATGCCCATAAAAATGAAGTTGTAAGTAAAGTAACCAAATATTGCCGTCAACTGCTATTCTAGGCATATGTGAGCTGGCATATCTGCTGTAATTTACTATTAGGTAAAATCCTGAATAGGCCTGTATCATCTCCCATGCGCTACCCCAGATCTGTATATGCAGGGACGTGTGCATATAGATTTCCCTCTTCTCACACAAAGAGGGGCAAGGGGGAATCAGCAGCCCCTGTGGCACCATCCTTCCTCCTCCCACCACCAACTTTTCCTGAAAGTCCAGAGTATGTATAGCATGAGATGGAGATTTGACAGCCCACGAGGAAGAGTAGGAGGGCCAGAGCATGGCTGGTCATGACATACATTGTCCACCCTCCAACCCCAGCAAGATTTCCTGGAAAACACAATACAGCCTCAGGTTGTATTATCTTTTCTGTATAGTCCAGTGCAGGGTCCTTGATAGAACAACTCCAATAGAGCTGCATTGCCAGGAAGCTGGGGTGGTGGCATAGGAGATTACCCAGGTTTGTGTATAGTCTATTCTCTGGATAAAGGCAAAACCAATAATCTTGACAACAATACAGGGTGCTCTGGCTGGGGACTACTGCCCCCTAAACTCCCCTGTGTGAGTTTTGGCATGGGGCGGGGATGATCCAGTTCCTAGAATCTAACAATGGCCTCAGGCATGTTTTTTCTACAAAGCAGTGAACCACAACCCTTATTTTAGAACTTCATGGGTTCTAGAACTGAGAACCTTGTAGAAATTTTGGACCTTAGAGTACTATTTAATAGTCAGAATAATGCTACGTAGTGCTTCATATTTACAACATGGCGTACAAACCAGCTATTTTGTGATGCAATGTAAAAAATATGCTTAGTTTAAACACACTGTATAAAAAGAATTCTAAATGTTTTGTAAACTCTCTAAAATATTTTTCAAACCTATAGAAGTATCTCAGATTTAACACTTTGCAGTTCTCCCTGGCTGAATCTGGAAACCTGGTAATAACCCAAAGGCAGTAGTTGAACTGTAAACATTTTACAAAAGAATGTTATTTTTCATGCTATCGGTCATTCCTCAATTTTAAAAAGAAAAACAGTATTGCTCCCTGAACTCAATTTCAAGAGAAAAACAGAATTAATGAGAATAATAGTACTTAGAATTTGCATACTGCAGCATTTTTCATTTGCAATATATTTTCCACACATTATGTAATTCTAGCATCCTTTAAGTATCATTAGCTCCATTATACACATAAGCAAACTGAGGGAAAGAAGCTATGATTTGCTCAAGCCATGGAGAGAATCAGTGTCTGAACTGGAGTTAGAATGCTGGAGTTCCCGGCTCCCAGTCCTGTGCTATACCCACGCTACTCCCTCAGGAGATCTATAGTGGAAAGTTGAATGGCAGTGAAAGGAGGAAGGAATGTTCCCACTGGGAAAATCATTACTGGTTTTGTTCCTGCTAAGTTGGTCACCCCATATTGTTAAAAATTTTCATTACTGGTGATTTTGCCCTTGTAGCATTTGTTGCCATTGGCCACTAGTTTTGTGCATGGGGGAACATGAAGGTGGAGCAGGGGTCTGGGCTATAGCAAACCGTCCATCAAACTGCAGTTAGTTCAAGAGGCTCATTGCCACGCTTGTGTGCAAATCATTACATTAAACATCTTTATAAATTAAAGCAACATTTGCTTTTATCTTAGGGCATATTCTGCTCTCTCGTTCATTGATATTCTCGTCTCCTATGTGGATTGCTGACAGATTCTACAAGTCTGTCACCTTTTAAAACTACAGACTCATTTGTGCATAAATGTTGCCTGCTTTAACCTGTACATAATTATCATTTCTTTTTCACAGTTAATAAATCATTAGTTAGCTTACTATAGGATTGACTACAAGTGTTGTCTTTAAGCGTGAACTCTGAGGTACAAATTGATCTGGGGTAAGTGACTGGTCTCTCGAGACTGGAAGCAATCTGTATCTTTTGTGATCTTTGGTATATAGCAATCAACTATCACTAAGTCAAGCTTGCCTAGGTGGCAAGGTAAACTGGAATGCCCAAGGGGACTACCTGTGACTCCTTGGTAAGACAGTTATAGTGCTTCAGGAATTCACATTTGTTACTGAGTTGGTGAAATCTGATTATAGAACATACAACCAGGTTGGGGTCTCTGCCCTCCTTTTTGACAGTCTGCCCAAAGGATGGCACTCACCGTCAGGAACCATTCCAGGCAGGGTGACACAGGCCCATAACTTTATTATCACCCACACAGTCACTGGAAACCAAAGTTCTGGAAATCAGGCAAAATGTTGATTACAAATACAGGTATCTGAGACTTGGAATCAGTAGAAGCAAGCATTAATCATACTGACAGTTCAAAAGAGGAATATTACTAGATTTAGAACTGTTTCTTTCAGAGCTGCAAGAAAGATAATGGAGCCTATGCCCTGAAGATATTACATTATCATAGGCTAACATGTTTATTATGTTGTGAGAAATCCGTTGGAGTTTATGTAGCTCCCTATTGGCGCTTACATGGTTTTGGTCTTGTACAGCTTAATCTGCCTCCATATCCTTGCACACTTATGTCACATCACAGTGTCTGCAACTCAGCGTTCTGGTAACGTTTTCCTCTTTTAGGATATGTTTTCCTTTCATTTTGTCATTTTCCTCATCAACATGCTGTACTATCAGTTTGGATTTCACATATTGTAAAATTAGTGTGGAACAACATTGTATGAGCAGCTGTGAAATTTAATAGCATTTGCAAAAAGAAAAGGAGGACTTGTGGCACCTTAGAGATTAACAAATTTATTTGAACATAAGCTGTAGTTCACGAAAGCTTATGCTCAAATAAATTTGTTAGTCTCTAAGGTGCCACAAGTATTCCTTTTCTTTTTGCGGATACAGACTAACAAGGCTGCTACTCTGAAACCTTAATAGCATTTGTGTGCATAAGAGGTTTGCCCCAGTCTCCATATTGCTGCTTGAAGAAAACAATGAATGATTCTGTTTGTATATCTGATGACTACACAGAGGACCAGAAAGGAATCAATTATTAACTCTTCCCTTTCTATATATTTTCACTTTAATATGTTCATAAATTTTGGTTGGGGGAAAGAAAACTTTATGTCCTGTGATCCCCAGAACATAATTAAGCACTGAGCCCTAATTAACTAACTTAATGGAGGCATTAAATCTGACCAATTTACATTGGTTAACAAAGAACCTAATATTCAGGGCCTACTTCTCTACTGCTTTCCCCCTTGTATAATGCTTTATCCTGGGCAAAGTGAGTGTAAATTAATCAAAATGGTCAAGTAGACATCCACTTTGTAAGCAGCAGCATTCAATGCAATGTCTTTTTGTTGAAAAATGCCAGTTAGTCAAAAATGAAATTTATCATGAAAAAAGTTAAACCCTAAGTTTGACCTTAACCAGTTAAGCACATGCTAGAGAACAATTGCTTTGTCTTGGCCTGAGTTTTGAAAGCGTTAGTTAGATCAAGCTGGATAACATGGTCTAACATTGCACTTTTAAATACTAGTCTACACACAGCCTAAAACCCCAATGCTGGAATTATTCGTGTAATAAAGTTAGTACAGTGCATAAGAGTTTGCAGGATTAAGGTCTAAGGCTTTGTCTATATGGGAAAGATTTTTCAGTATAACCTCAGGTGTGAATTTAAATAGATATAGTTACACTGATATATGTCCCAAATGGACATTCTTATTCCAGTATAAAAGTGACTCTCTGTGATTTAGCTTGGGAAGCAAAAAAAGCCACTTTTATAGCAGAATAAGAGTGTGCACGACAGGTTATACCAGTGTAAGTATACATGTATAGCTGATAACATTTTCAACATTAAGGGAAAGTTCTACTTTCAGAGCTACAATAACATTTTCACTTTTAAAAATAACACTGGCCCTCACTTCTTTACTTTTTCTTTAATTGAGAGAAGGTAACACAAAATCACACTTGGACTTTATTCCAGTGGGAAAATAAAAATTAAAAGAGAATGCTTCCCCCCACCACTATCTTTTCCTTTTTCAATTAGGTCCCCTTTTAAATAGGAAAAAATGGGGGTGGGGGAGGGGAAGGAGAGAGAACAATTAAACAAAAGGTCAGAAAGTGGGATATTTTAAAAAAAATTGAAATGGAGACATAGTGAAATAAAATCCCAGTTGGAATATATAAAGCACATAACAGCACCTGCCATTGATTTATTGTGTGACCTTGATCAAATGAGTTAACCCATTTGGACATCAGCTTCCTTATCTGTAAAATGGGTATGATATTTTCCCTTCTTTGTGAAGTGCTTTTAGATCCTTGGAGTAGAGATGTCATATGTGCAGAATGTGGCTATGCTTTGTATGAGCTCCTCTTGTGTTGCTTTTTGAGTATTTATGGTGGGTTAAGCACACTGCACCTTCTTTTCTATTTTGGCAGGTATTTTTGTTGCTAGTCACATAATATTACAGTGATGAGACTTTCTTTCATGTCAAATTGTTTTCTAACCCAGGTTTTGTTTTTCCAGCAAAGCAATTTCATCCAATGGTAATTACCACATGGTTGAGAATTCTTACCTTCTATTTTCATATGACAGGTTTCATAGTAGCAGCCGTGTTAGTCTGTATTCGCAAAAAGAAAAGGAGTACTTGTGGCACCTTAGAGACTAACAAATTTATTTGAGCATAAGCTAAATGCATCCGATGAAGTGAGCTGTAGCTCACGAAAGCTTATGCTCTAATACATTTGTTAGTCTCTAAGGTGCCACAAGTACTCCTTTTCTATTTTCATATGGTGCATGTTGCTGATTTTTTCAACGTATGTGAATCCAGGTGTAAGATCAAGGATTTTGAATGGTTGTTTATTGACCCCGTAAGTTTAGGCATAAAGCTGATTCAATACATTTTAAAGTAAAGAAAATCAAAAAAATTGACAAAAACCCATTTCGTTTTCACTTACTCATTACATGTAACTTTGTTTTTGTGATTTTTTTTTATTAGAATTTTAATACAAAAAGGAAAACAAACCACGACTAGAGCTGATCTTACTTTCCTTGGAAACCCAAAACTCCCACTTGTGTGAGAATTTTGAGTGCCCAGAGAACGAAGGATCAAGCCCCATATGTGATGATATTAATCTATCTCTGCACATAGGGAATGGGATTACACTTTTGTAACTCCAGAGCAGACTTTGGCCTGATACGAATTCATTATGCCCATATGCCAAAGGGCAGAATTGGGCTCTAACTTCCCCTAGTGAGGCAATGTACAATTAAGACTGCATATTTGAGCCTTATTGTGTTGAGATATTGAAGTTTTTATTTGTATGAGATCACCCACTCCCAGGTTTCACGTGCCCATTAATACTAAGGCAGTTTAGAGTGAGCTAACAGAAGAGTGACAATATTATGGCCAGATCATGCTCTAAATGGAAGGGAAAAAGACACAAATTCAGTGCTATGAGCTTCTCTGGAATCATCCTGTCAGGGACAAAGGTTTGTCCCGCCTGGAGTGGAAGGTGTGTAGTTCTTCCCTAGCAGCAGTAGAAAGTCTGCTTCTTGAGTTCTAGCATCTCAAGACTTTTTAAAGGTTCCATGGAATTATACACTGGAGAACTCCCAAGGCACAGCGTGATCATCAATAGCCTAACTGATTAAAATGATGTAAGGCATGTGCCCAGGAGTTACCTTTGCTTTTAGTAATCAAGCTCAGATTAGGTATCTAGTGATCTTTGACCTGACCTGACCTAGAATAATTTAATTCATTAGCATGTGACAGCAACGTGTGTGGCACTTCAATTCAGTCTGAACTAAAATTGATTAGTACACTGAAAGAATCTGTAACTAATTGATGTAATATCAATTAAGCCAGGAGCGTATACCGCAGAGAAAGGCGAATGAGTTCATAGCAAAATAAGAACGGCCATACTGGGTCAGACCAATGGTCCATCTAACCCAGTATCCTGTCTTCCGAAAGTGGCCAAATGCCAAGTGCTTCAGAAGGAATGAACAGAGCAGGTAATCATCAAGTGATCCATTCCCTGCTTCTAGCAAAGAGAGGCTAGGGACACTTCAGAGCAAGGTTTTGCATCCCTGCCCATCCTGGCCAATAGCCATTGATGGACCTATCCTCCATGAACTTATCTAGTTCTTTTTTAACCCTGTTATAGTCTTGGACTTCACAACATCCTCTGGCAAGGAGTTGCACAGATTGACTGTGCATTGTCAGAAGAAATTCTTCCTTTTGTTTGTTTTAAACCTGCTGCCTATTAATGGCATTTGGTGACACCTTTTGTTATGAGAAGTAAACAACACATTTACTTTCTCCACACCAGTCATGATTTTATAGACCTTTATCATATCCCCCCCTTAGTTGTCTCTTTTCCAAGCTGAAAAGTCCCAGTCTTATTAATCTGTCCTCATATGGAAGTCATTCCATACCCCTAATCATTTTGGTTGCCCTTTTCTGTACCTTTTCCAATATATCTTTTTTGAGATGGGGCGACCAGATCTGCACTCAGGGAAGATGTGACGTCCTTCCCTCTTATCCCATGACAGCTTACTTTGCTTAAGAGCCTTTGGTGGGGGACCTTGTCAAAGGCCTTCTGAAAATCTAAGTACACTATATTCACTGGCTCACCCTTGTCCACATGCTCGTTGACCCCCCTCAAAGAATTCTAGTAGATTGATGAGGCATGATTTCCCTTTACAAAAAACACGTTGACTCTTCCCCAACAAATCATGTTCAGCTATGTCTCTGATAATTCTGTTCACTATAGTTTTAACCAATTTGCCCAGTACTGAAGTTAGGCTTACTAGCCTGTAATTTCAACGATCGCCTCTGGAGCCTTTTTTAAAAATTGGGGTTACACTAGCTATCCTCCAGTCATCTGGTACAGAAGCAGATTTAAATGATAGGTTACATATCATTATCCCAACTTCAAATACCACCCAAATCTTTCAATGAGGTTTGAGAAATAATTATACTTCACACTATGCAGTGTTTTTTATCTGAGGATCTCCGTGCACTTTATGTACATTAATATTCATAACATTCCTGTAAGACAAGTATAATTCCCATTTTACAGATGAGGAAACTGAAGCACCAAGAAATCAAGTGATTTGCCCAAGGATATAGAATCATAGAATCATAGAATATCAGGGTTGGAAGGGACCCCAGAAGGTCATCTAGTCCAACCCCCTGCTCAAAGCAGGACCAAGTCCCAGTTAAATCATCCTAGCCAGGGCTTTGTCAAGCCTGACCTTAAAAACCTCTAAGGAAGGAGATTCTACCACCTCCCTAGGTAACGCATTCCAGTGTTTCACCACCCTCTTAGTGAAAAAGTTTTTCCTAATATCCAATCTAAACCTCCCCCATTGCAACTTGAGACCATTACTCCTCGTTCTGTCATCTGCTACCATTGAGAACAGTCTAGAGCCATCCTCTTTGAAACCCCCTTTCAGGTAGTTGAAAGCAGCTATCAAATCCCCCCTCATTCTTCTCTTCTGCAGACTAAACAATCCCAGCTCCCTCAGCCTCTCCTCGTAAGTCATGTGCTCTAGACCCCTAATTATTTTTGTTGCCCTTCGCTGTACTCTTTCCAATTTATCCACATCCTTCTTGTAGTGTGGGGCCCAAAACTGGACACAGTACTCCAGATGAGGCCTCACCAGTGTCGAATAGAGGGGAACGATCACGTCCCTCGATCTGCTCGCTATGCCCCTACTTATACATCCCAAAATGCCATTGGCCTTCTTGGCAACAAGGGCACACTGCTGACTCATATCCAGCTTCTCGTCCACTGTCACCCCTAGGTCCTTTTCCGCAGAACTGCTGCCGAGCCATTCGGTCCCTAGTCTGTAGCGGTGCATTGGATTCTTCCATCCTAAGTGCAGGACCCTGCACTTATCCTTATTGAACCTCATTAGATTTCTTTTGGCCCAATCCTCCAATTTGTCTAGGTCCTTCTGTATCCTATCCCTCCCCTCCAGCGTATCTACCACTCCTCCCAGTTTAGTATCATCCGCAAATTTGCTGAGAGTGCAATCCACACCATCCTCCAGATCATTTATGAAGATATTGAACAAAACGGGCCCCAGGACCGACCCCTGGGGCACTCCACTTGACACCGGCTGCCAACTAGACATGGAGCCATTGATCACTACCCGTTGAGCCCGACAATCTAGCCAGCTTTCTACCCACCTTATAGTGCATTCATCCAGCCCATACTTCCTTAACTTGCTGACAAGAATGCTGTGGGAGACCGTGTCAAAAGCTTTGCTAAAGTCAAGAAACAATACTTCCACTGCTTTCCCTTCATCCACAGAACCAGTAATCTCATCATAAAAGGCGATTAGATTAGTCAGGCATGACCTTCCCTTGGTGAATCCATGCTGACTGTTCCTGATCACTTTCCTCTCCTCTAAGTGCTTCAGGATTGATTCTTTGAGGACCTGCTCCATGATTTTTCCAGGGACTGAGGTGAGGCTGACCGGCCTGTAGTTCCCAGGATCCTCCTTCTTCCCTTTTTTAAAGATGGGCACTACATTAGCCTTTTTCCAGTCATCCGGGACTTCCCCCGTTCGCCACGAGTTTTCAAAGATAATGGCCAAGGGCTCTGCAATCACAGCCGCCAATTCCCTCAGCACTCTCGGATGCAATTCGTCCGGCCCCATGGACTTGTGCACGTCCAGCTTTTCTAAATAGTCCCTAACCACCTCTATCTCTACAGAGGGCTGGCCATCTCTTCCCCATTTTGTGATGCCCAGCACAGCAGTCTGGGAGCTGACCTTGTTAGTGAAAACAGAGGCAAAAAAAGCATTGAGTACATTAGCTTTTTCCACATCCTCTGTCACTAGCTTGCCTCCCTCATTCAGTAAGGGGCCCACACTTTCCTTGGCTTTCTTCTTGTTGCCAACATACCTGAAGAAACCCTTCTTGTTACTCTTGACATCTCTTGCTAGCTGCAGCTCCAGGTGCGATTTGGCCCTCCTGATATCTTTCCTACATGCCCGAGCAATATTTTTATACTCTTCCCTGGTCATATGTCCAACCTTCCACTTCTTGTAAGCTTCTTTTTTATGTTTAAGATCCGCTAGGATTTCACCATTAAGCCAAGCTGGTCGCCTGCCATATTTACTATTCTTTCGACTCATCGGGATGGTTTGTCCCTGTAACCTCAACAGGGATTCCTTGAAATACAGCCAGCTCTCCTGGACTCCCTTCCCTTTCATGTTAGTCCCCCAGGGGATCCTGGCCATCTGTTCCCTGAGGGAGTCAAAGTCTGCTTTCCTGAAGTCCAGGGTCCGTATCCTGCTGCTTACCTTTCTTCCCTGCGTCAGGATCCTGAACTCAACCAACTCATGGTCACTGCCTCCCAGATTCCCATCCACTTTTGCTTCCCCCACTAATTCTACCCGGTTTGTGAGCAGCAGGTCAAGAAAAGCGCTCCCCCTAGTTGGCTCCCCTAACACTTGCACCAGGAAATTGTCCCCTACGCTTTCCAAAAACTTCCTGGATTGTCTATGCACCGCTGTATTGCTCTCCCAGCAGATATCAGGAAAATTAAAGTCACCCATGAGAATCAGGGCATGCGATCTAGTAGCTTCCGTGAGTTGCCGGAAGAAAGCCTCATCCACCTCATCCCCCTGGTCCGGTGGTCTATAGCAGACTCCCACCATGACATCACTCTTGTTGCACACACTTCTAAACTTAATCCAGAGACACTCAGGTTTTTCCACAGTTTCGTACCGGAGCTCTGAGCAGTCATACTGCTCCCTTACATACAGTGCTACTCCCCCACCTTTTCTGCCCTGCCTGTCCTTCCTGAACAGTTTATAACCATCCATGACTGTACTCCAGTCATGTGAGTTATCCCACCAAGTCTCTGTTATTCCAATCACGTCATAATTCCTTGACATCACCAGGACCTCCAGTTCTCCCTGCTTGTTTCCAAGGCTTTGTGCATTTGTATATAAGCACTTGAGATAACCTGTTGATCGCCCCTCATTCCCAGTATGAGGCAGGAGCCCTCCCCTCACAGACATTCCTGCCTGTGCTTCCTCCCGGTATCCCGCTTTCCCACTTACCTCAGGGCTTTGGTCTCCTTCCCCCGGTGAACCTAGTTTAAAGCCCTCCTCACTAGGTTAGCCAGCCTGCTGGCAAAGATGTTCTTCCCTCTCTTCGTAAGATGGAGCCCGTCTCTGCCCAGCACTCCTCCTTCATGGAACACCATCCCATGGTCAAAGAATCCAAAGCCTTCTCTCCGACACCACCTGCGTAGCCATTCGTTGACCTCCACGATTCGACGGTCCCTACCCAGGCCTTTTCCTTCCACGGGGAGGATGGACGAGAACACCACTTGCGCCTCCAACTCCTTTATCCTTCTTCCCAGAGCCACGTAGTCCGCAGTGATCCGCTCAAGGTCATTCTTGGCAGTATCATTGGTGCCCACGTGGAGAAGCAGGAAGGGGTAGCGATCCGAGGGCTTGATGAGTCTCGGCAGTCTCTCCGTCACATCACGAATCTTAGCCCCTGGCAAGCAGCAGACTTCTCGGTTTTCCCGGTCAGGGCGGCAGATAGATGACTCAGTCCCCCGGAGGAGAGAGTCCCCGACCACCACCACCCGCCTTCTCCTCTTGGGAGTGGTGGTCGTGGAACCCCCAACCTCAGGACATCGCATCTCATGCCTCCCAACCAGCGGAGTCTCCTTCTGCTTTCTCCCCCCAGACATATCATCATATGCAGAAGTCAATGGCAGAAATTCTGGGTAAATACCTCCTACCTACTCCAGAATAAGTTTTGGCCCCCACCTTTGAAGGACTGGTTCAAAATCCATAATGGGATTTCAACAGGGTTGTAATGTGCTACAGTCTCATCTTGGGTTCATGAGGTCAGAGTGGCCCAATGCATTGTGGGATGCCGTTCACCTGGAGAAGCCTTTAAGACACTGAGGGTTTTAAGACAATAGCCATTCTCAGCTGAAGAGAGAGACTACTAGACCTACTGAGGCTGCTGCTGGTCATCCAAACTGAACAGCCAAACAGACATTTTTACATTAGCCCATCATTAGAATCGAGGTTCCACATTCTCTAATGCACATTTACTAGCAGTCAATAGCAAAGCACATGCCGGAAGAGCTGTCTCTCTCCACACAGCCAGCTGCCACAAGCTTTCCTCCTCTCCATACCCCAACCTAAGAAACGGAAAACCTCCTACAGGGAGCTCTCATGAACCAGGGTACCATTCCTACTTGAAGACTTTAATGTGTGCAGAAGTAGGTTAGCCTGTCCCAGCTCCACTCAGGATTTATTAAGATGCACAAAAACGAGCCCTATGGAGATGTGTAGTTGGAGAAGGCACTTGCTTTGCAATAAGTCCAAAGATCCACCCCAGCAGGGGATCAGTCAGTTTACTTTGTGCAGCTCCCTGCTTTCCGTGTCCCCCTCCCCCATTTGGAAGTCACGTTCCATAGCCTTCAGCTGGCCATTTGCATGGCACAAAGTAGGATTTATGAGCAACTTTACAAAAGCAAAGTGATGCAGTCATTTGCCTGGCTGCATGATCCATAGTAAAAGGGACCTTGCTTAGGATACTGTGACATTCATTCCATGAAATATAGAAATCATACCTTAACATTCCTGAGAGTTGTCTGGTTCCCCTTCATCACACTGTGGGAAGGACGGAGGCAGCACATCTAGTGGTTAGAGTAGCGGACTGAGTCTGTTGTCAGTTCTGTCACTAAGGCCTGGTCTACACACAGATTTTGTACCAGTGTAAGAATTTCAGTTAGGGATGTAATGATTTGTTTACCTATAGTTACTGGTATAACCTCAAGTGTAGATGCAAGAAGTAGTCTAGTACAAGTGTGCTTAAACAGGATAGCTTATCCCCTTTTTCTTATAGGAATAAGCCCATTTCTATTGCTACAGTTATGTCTACACTAAAGGGCTCATACCACTTTAACTGTGCTGGTATAGTTAAAGTGGTACAATTTGTCTGTGTAAACAAGCCCATACCTGTGTAACTCAGTGTGACCTCAGTGTGACCACATAACATTAAATCTGTAAAATAGGGATAAAATGGTAAAGCACTAGATCCTCTGCTGAAAGACGTTCTGAATTATTATTGTGCAACATAAGGCATTTTTCATAAGTTCTTCAGGTTTATAGAAAAAACATCTTTCTGCTCATTCAGTTTTCAGATGGGCAATGTCAATTTATCATTGCATTAAATGAGTATCATGACTCTGAAATTCTTGAATCGCTTTATAGTACAGTATTGATTTGCATATATCTCACAATCCTGTCCAGGAGGAACCAGTGAGGACAACTGCTTTCCAGACTGCAAACAACAGATAATAATAATGTGTTAGTAAATGAAACACAGTTTAGTGCCGAGTTTGTAGTTGCATTTTCAGGAGCACTTTGATTTCTCTGGCATAGCAGCATCATTTGTAAAACATTTAAATGGTGATTAGAACAGGTATTTTGTTAGGATCTGAAGCTGGGCTGGAAGTTCCATGTTGTTATATCCCCTGCCCTGTAAAATTTGTTAGTAACTACAAAGAAGACATTTTAAAAACAAAATTGATCTTGACAACCGATAACTATCCAAATACTCAGAAGAAATGAATGGAAAAATCTAGCAAATTGTTTCAAATGCAGAGGAGGAAAAGTTTATTATTATCTCCCATAGCATTTAGCAAAGTCCTAAATCACATTTTGGTAAGTGTACTCCTGTGTGCAATTGAACTGAGATGGGACTTAAGCCCCATTACCTGCAAGACTAGCAAATACACCCACTAAGGCATGCTCTTCTGCACCTGTGGAGGTGAGTAGCTAATTGGCTCCCAGACAGAAGGGGCAGAACTAAGCCATACTAAGTAGACTGTAGGAGCTTAGTTGAGGAAATATTAGTCTCTATGGCCCAGGGCAGGGTAACAGACAATGATAATCACGGCAGGGCAGGCTCCTGCAAGGGAAGGTCCGAAACAAATTTTTACAAGTACAAGACCACCACTTCAGTAACCCAAGGGGACAAAAGAATTATCCAGATTAATTTGAACTTGTCCAGGATACTCTGGAAGGGGTTTGAACTTTGTGACTTAGCCAAAGGGTGGAATCCCAGAAGAACTGGTGTCAGAGGCAGCCAGCCAGCCAGCCAGCCAGCGGCACCCTCTAAGGGTGAGCGAGCGCAACCACACAGACAATATGACGTACAGCTAGATATTGCTCAGATGGAATTAATGCTACAGATCTGGCTTTGTTGGTTCAAGTGCCCAAGACTAGAGCTGGCTAAAGAACGACAATTCCATTTTGCGGCACTTTCAAGGTTTGGTTTTGTTCCATACTGGAACGAAAACAAACCTTAAGTATTTCTGTAAAAACAGAATTGCATCAAAATCGAACCGTGTCAAAACATCTGTTTTTGGAACGGACAGGTCAGGTTCTCATTTAGTCTCACTCTTTCTGGAGAGCCCACCCTGGACCTCAGAAACCTTCCCATTCAAAATATAATCAAAACTGATGCACCTCTGCCAGCGGTTCTCAAACTTCAGTGCACTGCCACTCTCTTCTGACAACAAAAATTAACTACACAACCCCAGGAGGAGGGACTGAAGCCTGAGCCCACCCCAGCCCTGATGCCTCGGGCAGGGGGTGGGGGCAAATCCCAAGCCCCACCACCCCGTGGGGAAGTGGCAATGACAAAGCCAAAGCCATCAGCCGCAGGTGAGGGGATCTGTAACCTAAGCTCCATCACCCTCGAGCTCAGGCTTTGGCTCTGGGCCCCAGCAAGTCTAACACCAGCCCTGGTAACCCCATTAAAATGGGGTTGTGACCCACTTTGGGGTCCTGACTTGTAGTTTGAGAACAACTGTTCTCTGCAAAACTTTCAGCTTTGATAAGACAGCATACTTCAATGAAAAAAATTCTGTTCCGACTAGCTCTTTCCATGACAAAAGATACCCATATTCACATTTGAAAGCAAAGTGCTGGAGATTGCTAATCAAACTAACACTAGCCTTTCTCCAATCTTTCCATTCGGTGGAACACATTGTTCCTTTACAACCTTCTAACGGATCCATCCATGCTCTCAACACCTCAATTCCCTATGGCTTGGTTTATACCTGTGGACAGCCGGAAAGCACTCTTCAACTATTAGTCGTCAACAGAGAACTACTTTATTACATAATTGGCCCAATCCTGCTCTCACTAGAGTCATTAGGAGTTTTGTCCTTGACTTTAAAAGGAGTAGGCCCAACGTGCAATGCAAATGAGCAATGCCATAGAACAGTATCTGATTGCCTTTATCTCCTTCAAAAAAGGAGACCTCACCATACAGATACTGGTTTGGTTGAAGAAAGATTGGTAATTTTCTGTCCTGCAGAGAAGTATCAGGGAAGCCAATTCAAACCCAGTAGTGATTGTACAAGACTGAGTTCATAAGAAGGCAGATACTACAAGGAAAGACAACACAGGGTAATGCAGAATCAGTAGGGAAAGGAAAAGAAATGATACTGAATCCTGCAAGAACATGTACAACTGAAGATCTCTACTATTTTAATTCATATGAAACTAAGAACTTGTTTTACAGTGAATACACATCTTCTGTCATACCACTAAGTCAAGTGAGAAAGAAACAGGGTCTCTTGTTATTATGAAGGAAATGCATATATTTAGTCCCTTTCAGTAGCCATATTTACTTATTATCTTGCTGGAATAGGCCCAATTTTCTTTGTTAAATTCAATGAGCACTAGCAGAGGACATATTTCCCTTTAGACCAAATCCCTGCACATGCCATTTATCTTGAACAGATAAGATCTTTAAAGACACACAGCAGCATAACAAAGAATTTACAAGGCAGAAATGTATTAAAAAGAAAGCTCATTGAGGTCTGATGTCAATTTTATACAAGCTAGCTCCCTAAGAAAGAATATGATTGAAATAAACCAGAGGAGGCTGGGGGGAGAAGATATAATAAAGATTAAGTGCCCCATGTGCCCTCAGTTACGCACATACAATCCCTTGAGGTCAGTGGGCCAAATTCATTGTTGGTGAAAGAGGGTGCAACTCTGCAGATGTATTTGGTCCAATGGGACTACACAGATGTATTAGGAGGGCAGTTTGACCTGGAACATTTAGGGTTTAGTCTTCATTGCTAAATTTAAAAAAAAAAAAAAAAAATACACAAAATGTAATTTGAAAAACCAACAAAACCTTATGTTTTAGTCTTAAAGCATGTTAGGAAGAATAAGGTTTTGTACTTCAAACTATAACTTTATTGTTAAAAATAAGTTAACAGAAAATGATCATTTATAGTAAATATGCAACATATTAAGAACAGCCTAATACAGAACTGCATAACTATACTATAATACCCAGCTACTGCCAAACCTCCATTGTGTTTTGCATGTAGGTGGTCAGGGCAAAATATGGTCCTTAAAGTAACGAGACCTATTACTGTGATCCTTTTAATTTGTTCTGATTTAAACAAAAAACAAACAAAACCAAAACCAAAAAGACATGAAAATGTGGAGTTTGCTTAAAAGTTCATTTATTTATACTGTAAGCCAAAGAATCTTAAACATAGAAATGCACTGCGATGCCTCCTTGGGAGCTATAAACAATTGGTGCACTTGTCAGATAAAACTATACAAGCATTTAAATGATACAGAAATTGATCATAATTATTTACACACACACACACACACACACACACACACACACACACAAAAAATGGTTTCCAGTTTCCACCTGTAAAGAACAGAAACTATAGCAAAGCTATCTTGCTCACTTTGCCAGGTTCAGCCAAATAGCCAAAAAAGCCCTCACATTATAAAATGGTGCAAACAAATGCCTCCCCCACTGGCAGTTCCTCATTGTATAATGTGTATTTTTATTCCGACACTTCCTTAAAAGGCTTAGGGCTGAAAAGAGGTGCTCAGCGCCGCTCAGTGTCAGACCCTTATTTGTATAACTTTGGCAAGTTCAAGTACAGCACAGCAAATTTAAAACCTGGAAATGTGCGTTATAGCCCGATCATGCCAACACTTAGGCACATGCTTCATTTTATACACTCCGAGTAGTTCCACTGACTGCAATGGGGCTACTCACAGTGTGAAAAGTTTAAGCATATGCGTAAGTCTTTGCAGGATCACAGCCTGTGTTCAAATAACTAGGGCACAGTTCTTTAGGCTGTACGGTACCACACTGTTCTGAATGCAGCAGATGAATTCTTCTTTGTGAAATCTGGGTTACAAACACTCAACGTGCCAAAAAATGAATTTGGGTTCATCTACAGATAAATATTTTGGTGTTCCCTCTTTTAGTGCTAATACTTTACGGTGTCATTGCTTAGTGTGGTACATGAAAAATGGCACTCTGTTTTGTTGGGTGGTTTTTTTTTTTTTTTTTTTTAGTTACCAATACAATAATAGTACATATGAGGGGAGGAAAAAATATATATATATAAATCCTACGTAAGTATTTACATAGTTCCATTGTTAAAATAAATGAGGCTAAATTACAAGTAAATAGCGATGCGTATGGAGTGTGATTAACGTAAGCTTAATATTAAAACCAACTGCTGTTGAAATTAAGACAAATGTTTTTTGGAAGCAGTAGTAAAATATAAATTAATAATTCTAGTCAGAATGAGAAAAAATTATGTAACTTTTAAAAAAAGGCTTTGGAGTTTTCAAATTACAGCTCAATTAATTTTTTCAGAAAAACAATATAAAAAAAGATATTTTCCTGCATAATCGCCTTCACATTACACTGAAAGCTATTTTCACGTTAAAATGTATACTTCATATACCTTATACAACAGTTAACATAATATTGTTCTTTATAAAAATATAGCACCTCCTGTAAACACTGTTTTAATCTCCAATAACTTTATAAGTAATAATGCCTTTATTCTGTAATTAACTATAGTATCTTATTTGATTCCTTCATTACAAATATGTTCCCGTGGTTCCAAGTTCTACTGAATCATAATGGACTGAATCATAACCTACTAAGCGTCTGTGAGTTAGCAACTCTGCTATATATGTATATGAGAGGCATTGTTCTAAAATGCAGAGTTCCAAATTCTGGGCAAGACAACTTTTTCTCTACAAAACTTCTGTGGCTTGTAGATACCATAGAGATGAGCAATTTAGAAATGCTCTGAGGATGTCTAATCTAACCAAACATGACCTACAGACAGTCTGCTTTATTCTGGTTTAGGAAATCAAGCTATTTTTTTTTTTTTTAAGTGTCTACTATTGCCAACCCCAAAATGTTTAAAAATCATGAATCACGCTCCCAGACAGCATGAAAGCATTTTAAATATCATGAAGCTTTTAAAACAATGCACTTTGGGTTCTTTTTATTTGTTTTCTAGCTTTTAAGTAGTTAGGATGCACTCGGGTCACATTTTTAAGCTCTTCTCCACAACCACAAGAGGCAAAAACTTACATTTCTTTTTAAATGAAAACTGAGATTCTGAAGAAATCATCTGACTCCAGGAGTTGGGGTTTGAAGAAAAATGCTAAATATTTCAAGCCTGCACTATATGGGTTTAAATGCCTCTCTCTCCCCGTTAAGAGGGACAGCTGTAAGACCAGTCAGAATGACTGCTTCTGTCCATTGCTAGTTAAGGTACTTTGATCTCTTACATAGTAAGAGCATAAGATAATGTGAGAATGAGAGCCAGAAATGTGCAAATTGTGTAGGTGGGGGAGGGTGAGGATCCTATTAGGCCTTGTGTCAAAGAACTGGTTTTTTGTCTGTTGTGTCTCTTATGAAGACTAGTCCAACCCTGGGGTGAAATCACTGACTTTAGTGGGGCCAGGACTTCAAGTTTGGTATTTTGGGCTCTTCCATTTCACTCTATTTGGACGCTTCCCTAGTGCTGCTGTCTGTCATGCCATGCCATTCTCTCAGTGTGCCTACGGATGCGTCACGTGTTTTTACACCCCATTCATTTGTAAAAGGTTTCCACAGGCACTTACCACTCTGTACAGCCTGCCTGTTTGACAGCCTTAGCGGCCAGCAAACCTCATGTCTTCCTCTTCCTCATAAGCCAGCTATTGCATTTGGGCACATGAGTGTCAACTGTTCTGATAAGGCAGAGAGAGACAGCTAGTCTGCTGTTACCGGAGAAGAGGGACACACGTAGGCCACCCAACTAAGAGGATTTTCATGAAACTGTGTGCATCAATCATGAGTGGTGAAGGCAGCAATGCAGACTGTCTTGAACTTCAAGACCAGGGGTCGGCAAACTATGGCCCACGGGCCACATCTGGCCCGCGGGATCCTCCTGCCTGGCCCCTGAGCCCCTGGCCCCACCCCTGCTGTCCCCCTTCCCCACAGCCTATGCTCACTGGGCCACTGGCGCCATGCTCTCAGCGGCCGGGCTGCAAGCTCTTGGGGCAGCGCAACTCTAGAGCTGTGGCTGGACCCGGTGCTCTGTGCTGCACGGTGCGTGGCTGGCTCCAGCCAGACAGCGTGGCTGCCTGTCCTGGTGCAGCCACGCCGCCAGCCACCAGTGCTCCAGACAGCGCAGTAAGGGGGCAGGGAGTTCAGGGGGTGGTCAGGGGTGTGGATAGAGGTTGGGGTGGTCAGAGGGCAGGGAACGTGGGGTTGAATGGGGGCTGGGGTCCCAGGGGAGCAGTCAGGAAAGAGTGGGGGGGTTGGATGGGACAGCGGGGGGGGCAGTTAGGGGCAGGGGTTCTGGGGGCAGTCAGGGGACAGGGAGCAGGAGGGGTGGATTGGGTAGGGGTCCTGGGGGGGCAGTCAGGAATGAGTGGAGGGGTTGGATGGGGCAGCAGGGGGCAGTCAAGGGACAGGGAGAAGGGGTGGTTGCATGGGGTAGGGGTCCTGGGGGGGGTCAGGGAGAACAAGTGGTTGGATGGGGTAGGGGTTTGGGGGGGCAGGCAGGAATGAGAGGAGAGGTTGGATGGGGCGGCGTGGAGTGTGGATGGGGCAGAGGTCCCGGGGCACCATCAGGGAATGGGGGAGTTGGATGGGGCAGGAGTCCTGGGGAGGCTGTCAGGGGGCGGGAAGCGGGGATCGGGGGCTGTGCCACACCTAGCTGTTTGGGGAGGCACAGTCTCCCCTAACCGGCCCTCCATACAAATTTCAGAAACCCGATGTGGCCCTCAGGCCAAAAAGTTTGCCCACCCCTGTTCTAGACTCTAATGACCGTGACATGCCCCTAGCACTCACCAGCCATGCAAGGTAAGTATGTATGCCTTGAAAGCCACTGGGATTACATGCATATTATAATGCAGCCGATAGCAACTTTTTCATTACAGAATAGTTTCCCCTCAACACCTTGCATACTAGACATAAAAGACAGTTCCAAGTGATGGCTGATTTTTCTGCTGAACAGGTAAGGTAAGGCTGTCTATTCAGCTGCCTTCCACATGCTGAACAATATAACCTTTCTACGGTATACATCCCTCAAGATTTTCACTTAAAGTGTCTTAAAATTTCCTAAGTTTCAGGTTTCCTACAACTTCTGCTGAGCATCTTTTAACTATTGCGGGTTTTAATGAGCTGTGTAACACTGTCTGTAACCTTCAGTCTAACTACTTACAACGTGAACACGCTTTTGAAATCTAACCTAAATTAAATATTTTTAAATAAAACAAACATCAAAGCCATCTTGTATCCCATTTCACTTTGAGACCATTAGTTAAAATCCTGGCACAGATGCTGAACTTCAAGGGATGAAAGTGCCAAGCAGAGATGTGGAGATTTTTTAAAAAAAAATTTTTTTTTTTTTATGTCCAAGAACAAGTGGATTTTTGGCATATTGGAAAAAGCAGTCAGACAGCAATCTCAGTAACGCTGTGCTGGAAGAAAGGTTTTCAGTGGTACGGAATTATTCCCAAGCAGTAAGTAGTAATTAAAGAAGGTTAATGGGGAAAACAGTTCAATAGTACCAGTTCATTCACAGTGTTCTTGGCCTGTTTTTAACATAATTAAAACCACACAAAAGGTAATGTATTTAAAATGGGAAGAAAAAAAGACTAAAGCCATGTTCCCACACAGAGGGGAATTTAAAACATACACTTGAAATCTAGGTACTTTCAGCAAGTGAGTTAACACTAGTTTCAAGTCCTGTACTTATCTCTACATCGCTCTCCCAATATTTGTGCATATGTTCTTCTTAGTGGCTTTAATGGGTCTCCCTCCTGTTGCTGTGTCAAAGGCCCACACAAAACAGGGAAAATAGGCCAGGGAACAATGATACTCACTAGACACAAAATGCTGTCAAATACACAAAGTAAACAAACAGACTCTTCCCCCACACATACATTTCAGTGATTTCTAAGCAGATGGTTTCCTTTAATACAGTCATGTTTAACTAAGCCTGTCATAATGGTTTGAGCATCTATTTTCAAGTCAGTGATGCTGTCAATTTAAATCTAGACGCAAATTTAAATCTTGTGGGATGAAAAAAAATTTTTTTTTTTTTATAAAACATAATACAGATGTTTCCACAACTGAACACCACCTCCAATTAAAATAGCTGTTTTTAAACACATTCCCCTGAAGTGTTTAAACTTAAACATGACAGAACTAAAACCGAACTCATTCTAGGGACAGTCAAACCATTGATTCTCCTTGCTCAAGGGGAGAGAAATGCAGGAAGTGAACAAAGAGCATAAGAAGTGGCAGTCTGAATGGATTTTAAAATTCCATTTTAATCATTTAAGGAGTTATTAATAAAAACAGGGAAATTCATGAATTCCAAAGCCAGAAGGGACAACTGTGAAAATCTTGTCAGACCTCCTGTATTACACAGGCCACAGAACTTCTCCAAAATAATTCCTAGAGCAGATCTTTCAGAAAAACACCCAATCTTGATTTAAAAGTGGTCAGTAATGGAAAATCCACCATGACACTTGATGAATTGTTCCAATTTAGACAATTTTTGTTAACATGAATTTTAAACTGATGGTGCCCCTTTAATTTATCTGCCTCAAATGATTTGGATACAAGGATGAAAAAATTACCATATAAAGTATAGCTATGTTTAGTATCTGTAGTTGGCTCCCACATGAACAATGACACGATTTTCATAAACCTTCTTCATCGTTTTCTCAATCTGCTTCAGAAAAACTTGTGGAACTCGCCCACATAAAGTGTGTACAGTATCCAGAAACTTAGACTGAAGTGGGTAGTACAAGGACTGGAAGAGATTGTCTTCAAAGGGAAACTGAAGCGGGAGGAAAGCAGAGAAGAAAACTGATTATTTTTAGTAGTTATAAATGACATTTGAAAAGTTTAAAACCATTTTTAGTTGGGAGATGTAAGACAGATATTCACAGGGAGCTAAATGTCCTCAACTGCCACAAGGCCGCTATTCAACGCATAAAAAGGAGCAGGAATAGGCCCTATAGAAATTGGCACTGGCTTGTTCCTGAGTCGCCACTGACTTCCAATGTATTGAAATCACTTGTCAATGCATTTGAGACCACTGACTTTCAGAAAGCTATGCCGAGCCATGTTGTCTGGCACAGCCAGCTTCACCGAAACTGCATGTTTAAAGCCCAGGCTAGGGGGTAAGTGTAATACAGTTGGGGCCAGGCATGTTCTTGGAGTTTACACTTATGCTTATTGATGGAGATCTTCTTCCACAGTGACCTCTGAGGCAGCTCTATGCCAATCCTTGAGGTACTACAGAACACTATGTATAAACAGCTCCTTTTCTCAGAAGTGGAAGGATAGGCTGTTGTAAGATCCCCAACTGGAGTCAGCAGCTGAGACTGAACCAGGGACTTCAGCCTTGAAAGCACAACCCTATGCCACTTGAGCTATAAGTAACTTCATTAATTGGCTGCAGTACCAGGCTGTTATCCTGTAGGCAGACCTGTCGCTACATGAGACCACGACACATGTAGGCAGCGTGCTAAGTAGCACAAAGGCAGAGTAACTGGAGATGTTTTGCTGGGCTTATGCTACTTATACACAGGTACTATTAACAAAGAAAGGGAGAGAACTAAATCCAGCGTCTCAAGAACAAAAGGAATCCCTGAAACACTTAATAAAAAAACCCAGCACAGAGTCTGAACTTAGAATTCCTTCCCACAAAATGGAAACATGGGACCAATTCTACAAGGTGCTGAGTGCCCTGCACTCCCCTGGGAGGTGAAAAGTATTTGATGGTCCTCAGCCCTGTCAGGATCAGGCTCCATATAACAGTTGTGCAGTCACAGTTATAACACCATAGTTAAGGATGTAAGATCGAGTTCATTCAAATCCCCGTTTCCATTAATACACTAATACACTAGAAGCAGTTTACCAGGCCTTAGGATTTGAAGTTTGTTTCAACATTGAGGAGGATGGTTTCAACCATCCCTCGTACACACACACACACTGTGAGGTGGAAGAGTCCAACACAGAGTGTTTTGTGAACATTGGTATTTTTTTTATTTGATACAAAGCAGTGCAAGATGTTACGGCAGAGTGCTCAATGGCCTGCATAGCCCAAGTCTGAGGAAAAGGATATTGTGTGTATACACAAAGAGGAGAACACTTACATCACGTATCACTTCATACAGTGCCTTAAAAGTAGGCTGCTTGTCATCATGGTAGACGCCTCTATTACCATGGAGAACAGATATGCCTTCCTCTTCTGCGCCTTTACAGTTACTCCCATACATACAGTGATCGGGCCGGTAATTCCACTGACAGGGAAACACATAGAGACTCTCTGGCAATATCAATTAGAGAGAGAGAGAAATTGAACTAAACAATTACTGCAAATTAATCACATTGCTAAGAAAGTGGTGGGGTTGTCAGTCAGGAAGATTTTCGGTCATTTTGTTGGTAGTGACTCAGGGTAATGGCCTAGAATTCTAACCAGGTTTTCTTCAGGAGATGACTGTGTGCAAGTCGCATCATTGTTGGGTTGGGGATTGTTACAATAGGAGACTTGGCCCATAGAAAAACTGGGAGGAAAGAGAAACTGGAGACAGAAAAAAAAAAAAACGTGCTTTTCAGAGCTACAAGTGACAGAACAAGGCCTGGATCCTACACAGTGTGTAGCTCCTTCATCCAGCATCCTTTCTAGTTGCATCTGTGTAATTGCAAGGCCATGGAATGAGAGGGAGGCAGCGCAAGTCAGCATCACCTGCATCCCACTTGAAGACAGATCTGTAGTGGTTGGCTGAATTTTGACTTCTATTGGAGACAGTGGGACAAAGCTTTTAAACAATTTCCATGCTTACCACTGAAACTCATCTAGGCTGTTGACATGCCAAGCCAAAGGATGACAATTTGTTGTACAATGGATTCCCAGAGCATGCGATGAGATAATTTATTTACAAATGCTGCCATGGGAATCTGTGTGGTCACTAACATACAAAGCCACCATACACGCACTAAATACAATCCCCGTTTCAAAGCCCTTCTGTCTGTTACGTCTACGGTTCCAGATTAATTCCAAAAGCAAATTAATTACTTGCAAAGTGCCTTATGAACGGGCTCCTCCTGATATTCCTCTTCTCTTAATTTACTCTGTACATTCCCAGCATCCGCAGCACACTACGATAAATCATGACAAGTCCTGTGGGTCATCTCCCAGCCAGGGAGGAGAGCTGTACTGGTCCCGGCTCCATGACAGCAGAAACACGGCTGTACCGTAAGCACCGAAGACTGAATACTTCATTTGGCCTTTCCTAGGGCTCCACTCATCCCGCCCAGTACAGCTGTGACTGGTCCTCAGGTGGGTTCCTAAGTGGGCAGAGGGAAAAGCAGGAGCGCTTTTCCCCTTGACCACACCCAATGAAGGAGGTGGTCGTAACCACCCTTTTCCGAGCTCGTTCTGTTCAGCCTGACATTTCTTATGCTTCGCTCCAGCCAAATGCTCAGTGCTAGAATCAGTGGAAGGGGAAGCTGCACGGGCCTGATCCAAATCCCACGAATGTCAATAGGAGCCTTTCCATGGCTCCAATGAGCTGTAGATCGAGGCCTCTATAAGCAAGATGCCAGCACTCAGCGTTTGCACACGCACAGCTCCTCCCCAGGCCCTTAATACTGAACAAGGGCACCATGTCGCTTATCAGTTTTCACATGTGGTGCTCACCCATTCTCTTCTCCCCCACCACTCAACTATGCTAAAGCTCAACTTTTTCTGTCATAACGAGGTGCTATTCTAGTCACTCCTTCAAGTTTATTAATATCAGAGCTACCTTGGGGATTTTGTGCTGCAAGGATTATCTGACTGGATTCTGACTTTCTTTTTCATGGCTAGGTTATTTCAGGGGACAGAGGTTATACTTTCCCAGGTAAAATGGCTAGGTATATGCCTGGCTAATTCATAGGAAAAGCTGCAGTGGGTTGGCATAGATAAATTAATTGTCCTTCTCTAATGTCTGAGATTTTGAATTGATGGCTCTTTACAATAGGGCGTTCTAAACTGGCATGGGAAGGAAAGTTACTTGAGATACTAAATAGTTCCTAGGAGCATATTTACCAGATGTGAGGAAAAGACAAGGCCTATGGAATGAAGAAGGATATTCACATGTGGTGCTAATCAGGAGTTTGCTAGTCCCAGAATTCAACTGGTTTCTCATTTTTCTCTCCCACTTTAAATGATCTTCGTGAATTTAAAGTAGATGCGTCGTCTTCTTTCCTTCCCCACATACTGCAGCACAAGGCCATATTGCCCGTATCTTGGGATGTCTGCTTCTTTTTGGAAACTATTATAACCTTTAATAATGAGGAGTACACAGTTTTTGGACTGTGCCACATTAGCTTTTTCTTAGGATTATGAGGCTATTACTTGTTGCAATCAAAAGACTAATTTAGGGCATCTGTCTACATTAAATAGCTGTTGTAACAGTTTTATTGCTTTGCATTTCTCTTGCCTCCATTTTTTGATTTTTGTCTGTTTTTTATTATAGCCCTTGTGACTTGACTGAAGATTTGAACGGAGGGGCAAAAAAGGAACAGAATAATGGTACCTCCATGTTTATGCTGCGCTCAAGATCATGCAAGGGCAAAGGGGGAACGTGAAAGCAGATCAGAGTGGATACTGACATATCAGCATGATGATACAGGTCCAGGACAAAGGTCCCAACTTTTCCAAGTGAGCAGGGACCATACCACAGAACTTTGGACTAAGTTCTCAAAAGTGAGTAGTGATTTCGGAAAAGTCTGAGTCCAACTTGAGGCACTTTCAAGGGGCCTGATTTTCACAGGTGGGGGCTTAGCACTTTCTGAAAATGAGACCCCTTTAAAATTGAGGCACCCAACATCACTAGGCGCTTGAAAACATACACCTGTGTGACTACGACCTGAATTCAGGAGGAACTATGTGAAAAGCCTAAAAAAGAAGCAACTTGTTTCAAAAGACCCTGTACAAAGCTGGCAGGCATAAGTCAGATTCAAACAAAAAAAAGGTACTTATGTTCATGGCCCACATTTGTAGGTCACACTGCCCCTCTGCTTGCTCTTATCCACTCTCTGGGGCAGTTGGGGTATCTAACATACTCTCTGACAACAAAAGTTCTTGTAGGATTTTCATATCCTTCCTGTTCACAGGCCCAGAGCAGGCAGGAAAAAGGGAGAATAGAAAACGCAACACAGCTGGGAGTGCAAACGATCCAAACATCCCGAGGTCACCGGGATGGGTAACTCGGCTGAAGAGCTGGAACGTTTTCTCATTGGAAGGTCTGGCTTTATAGCACAGGTTTAGCAAGGGAAGAGAGTTTTTACAAGGGGGTGGGGGGAGAAGGAGTTTTAAAGTATTTTTTTCAGAGCAGAGTCATTGTTGCATCTGTTGGCTTTGACACTGTCACCCCCTTAATAAATATTGGGGTTGAGCCAAATGTCAGAAAATAGATATGGATTTGGACAAAGATGAGTAATTTCAGGTTCAGATAAACATCCGTGAATATGAAGACAAAAATGTTGCTTAGCTAGGCTCTAATGCAGCAAAGCAAGTAAGTACGTGCCTGACTAACTTCAGCCCAGGATTCAGCCTGCAGTTAGTACCATGCCTAGAAAACTTTTCTAAACTTTCCAGTTTAGAGAATATAGTTGGGCATCTGCACTGGAAGTAGGCCCCAGTCCCAACACCACCTACACCCACTGGGACTACTATGGGCATAAATCCCATTGCAGCCTAAGGGCCTTAGGTTATTCATTTCAGGCCAGAATTCAGTCACATGTATATTTTTCAATCATAAAAATCCCATTATTGGATTATACAAGGTCTAGCCATTCTCTTGTTACAGACAAGCACGAGATTAATAGGATCATTACATACCTGGGTTAAAGTAAAAAATAATATTTAGCAAGTCCTGGTCTCCCCATGTAATGTAATTTTTGTACTTTTGGTATAATGGGTACAACATTTCCTCCCACATCAAGCCTGTTGGTATCATGCTGTTCTACAAGGCAGAAAGAAATCAGAGGAAGCGGGTTAATGTTTTACCAAACAACAGGGTAATAAAGTCATGGCTTAATGCCCATGCCCACATATGCAGAACTTTCCCAAACCCCCCTGTACTCAGAGGAGAGGAGGAGCACTGTGAGGAAGTGTTAGGCCTGGCTAGGAGTGGAGTGGCAGGACTCACTGAAGGGTGGGCTGTGCTCTTGTCTTACTCAGCTGAACAGGGAAGCAGGCCCACTTGGGTCTCAGACTGGTGTGGTGCGCAGCCCCTGCTCTCCAGATACTTTCCATTGAGAGCAATTGGCCAGGGAGCCGGTGAAGAAGAGCAGGAGTGGGTACAGCATTGGCTCCAGCCTTCCTACTCACTGGCTAAAGTAGGGACCAGGTGCAAGTTGGAGGATGTATGCCGCACCTTCCCAAGGGCTATGGTAACTTACTTCAGGGAAGAGAAGGGTTCATAACTTTGGAGGCACAATTTCTTCCTGGGGCTGCCCCTAAGGTGACTGATCCTTACTCAAGGATGACCTGAAAGGCTCAATCTAGTCTGGGTAAGGGTAACAGGACCAGATCCTTTAGGCAAGTTTGTGGAACATTTCTCCACATTGCTGGGCACTTACTCACAAGAGTAGTTATCGGAACAAATGCTCACCAAGGTAAATAAAAGGTTCCACAAGCAAGGCCCTTTGACATGGAAAGGACAAAGCCAATTTGAAAATCATTCTCTTCATTTCCACCAGTATCTCCATCGACATCCACTCGTGATTTGCAGGGGTGTCGGGGAGCTCAAGAGCAGGCCTCATTTGATATAAATAAAACAGATTGTTCCCTATGTTATGCATACCACCTTGAATATTACCAGTGAGAAGTATTTTTTTAAAGTCCAGAATATTCAGCACTACCGATCCTTGGGTTTATTTTTCCATGCATCTCAGATAGGAGAGCAGGGCAATAAATGACATCAGCTTTCCTTTTGCTTTTAGGCTGTTGCACTTTCAGGGTTTTAAAACTCTGGCTTTTGGGGAAATGTTTGTTAAATATAATCACTCACTGTTTTTTTTGTTTTTTAAATATCAGGAAATCTTTCTACTAGTTCTTCTAAAAGCTTGGTTCTGACAAAGTTTGTCCAGCATCCTTTTTCAATTCCATACGGTACAAGTTGTTTTATGCAAGCACACGTATCCCTAAAAGTTTACTTTAAAAAAAGAAAGTAAATTTCTACAGCAGTTTTTCACCTTGAACGGTGTGTTTCTTATCCGGGTTAAATTCATCAGCATGACTCCAGAATTGACTCCAGTTGTTCCATAGTAAGGGTGGCGAGCAAATCGACTATACCAACCAATCTTTGGTATTTCGTGCTCTGGGGCCATAGCAGCCAACTGTGTGGAGTTGAACTCTTTCAGAAAGCTCCAAATGTCGTCAATGGGCCTCAGGAAGAGAACATCAGTGTCCACATAGAGAAGAGAATCCACATCCTTTAAAATCACCTTTGGAGATTGTGGGATGGGGAAATGAGGGAAGATGGAAAAGGAGATCAGACTGACAGAAAAAGGAAATTGATTACTGCTCAGGAATTACTTGTATTTTAAAAATATGCATTCATGCAAACAACAGAGTTATCAATTGACATCACTAACTGTTGTGGGAGTCACAAACAGTAGGTAGAAAGAAAAAGAAAAAAAAAAAAGCAACCAGCATTGCAAAATAGCTAGAGCAAAGTGCAAAAATCAAGGGCTATTCTTTACACAAAACAATAATCAGCTTAGTGTCATAACAACCTGAGATCTAACTCACAAGTCTTATTTCATATTCATTTTACTAACAAAACACCTACCTTCTGCATTAGTATAGTGTTGCTAGTTTTTTCAAAGACTAGGAAGTTGTGCGATTACTGCAGAATGTGGGTATGTAATTTAGGCACTGATATGGCAAATGTTTTGGAAAGTAAAGTAATTATAAAAAAACATTTTACAACTATATATATATAAGCCACAATATGCACCAGATCTCTTGGCATGAGACCCTTCCATGGTCTAGCCCAGAGGAGGGCAAACCTTTTGGCCTGAGGGCCGCATCGGGTTTCGGAAATTGTATGGAGGGCCAGTTAGGGGAGGGGGTCATGGCCTGGCCCCCCATCTCCTATCGCCTCCCCATCCCCCGGGGACCCCCGCCTCATCCAACCTCCCCTGTTCCCTGACGGCCCCCCCCATCTACACACCCCAGCCCCTGACCGCCCCCAGGCCCCCACCCCTAACTGCCCCCCGCAGCCCCATCCAACCCCTCATCTCATTCCTGACTGCCCCATCCAACCACCCCTTCTCCCTGCCTCCTGACTGCCGCCACTGCCCCGCCCGCCCCCCGCTGCCACATCCAACCCCCCCCCCCAGGACCCCGTCCCAACCCCTATCCACACCCCCGCCCTCTGACCACCACCCTGAACTCCCCTGCCCTCTATCCAACCGCCCAGCTCCGTGCCCCCTTACCGCGCTGCCTGGAGCACCGGTGGCTGGCAGCGCTACAGCCGCGCCGCTTGTCTGGAGCCAGGCCATGCCGCCGCCGTGCAGCACAGAGCACCGGGTCAGGCCGGGCTCTGCAGCTGTGCTGCCCCAGGAGCTCACAGCCCCGCTACCCAGAGCTTGGCGCCAGTAGCGAGGTGAGGCTGCGAGGGAGGGACTGGGGGGCAGCCTCCCCAGCCAGGAGCTCAGGGGCCGGGCAGGAGGGTCCCGCGGGCCGTAGTTTGCCCAACTCTGGTCTAGCCAGACAGCCAAACCTAGATCCCCGATTGGCTAGCATGGACCTCCCCCTCCCAAATGAATCATGGGGGGAACCATGTTCTAATGCAGCAGAAAAGAAAATGTAAGGTAGTTGATAACAGAACAGTTTCCCATCTCCTTTTGATCTTGTGTTTCCTTATTCCCAGTCATGGCTACTTTTCCTGTTACAGCTCTCTGCCCCCTCACTGAGTAAATTACATTCACTTATTGACATGAATTAAAGCCATATGTTTCCACACTGTTTAATTTTAAAACATTAACTGTGGATCGCCTGCACTAAAGTTTTTAATTCTTTGCTTTTTAGGAAACTATGCCGCCAGCCAAATAAAAGAAGTCTTAAAAAGGAGGTTGTGGGCCATAGTCTCATCTCAGTTACCACAGTGTAAGTCAGGCATTACTGCAGTTAATTCAGTTACACCAGGTGTAAAACTGCTATATGGGAGAGTAGAATCATGCTCATCATACCTAGTTTATTCTTGCTTGCAGTATGCCCCCTTGTGGAAATCCAGTAACTTACACATTCATTGATAATTTTAGCAGGGAGATGATACGATAAGGGTGTGAAAATTCCCTTGACCTTCACAGAGACATGCAGATATTCATTATACTGTTTGCTAAACAGCAAATGCTATTAGTTAAAGCTGAAAATCAGTTACAATTATAACCTTCCCATGCCTCCCCATTTTTATTTGCTAAAACTGTCCAAAAAGCTGAAGGGCTGACATTTACTAGCCTGGGTCTCACCCAAAAGTTGTGTTTGTTTGGCACCTCTGTTCAGCCATTGAATGCTGTCAGGTTGGGGAAGGAAACAATCACTAGTCCAAATTGCAAAAACAAAAGCATCCACATTTCCCTCCTTACTCAGATAACTCAAAAACCAGTTGAACTTGTAAACAGTGCTCGTCGAGGTACCCCCTCCCCTCGCCTTGCAACCATGTATGGGATAAATGGGTTATTAATATTAAAGTGATAAGTGACAGAAAAACCACTCTGAGCATGCTCAATAGGCTCCTGTTAAGACTGGACCGAATCCTTGAATGCCAACCTCAATGCGATTTCCTCCTGGCTCAAGGCTTCAGGATTTGGATCAACATTTAACCTAGTTTAATGAAAGCTCCACTCCATTTCTGACATCACAAAGGCACATTCTCCCTGGCCAGCCTGACAAACAAAAGGGGTGCCTTCACTTTTTAAAGTGGAAAATAATGTCTCTGATGCGGGCTCTGTGCAGACAACTACTCGCTTAGTTATTGAATAATACATTCGGCTCTAACTTACTGTAGATAATGACACACACAATATCTAAGTGGCACAGAATAGTTTTTCCCTCTGAACAGGCACCTGTTATTACTAGACAACACAACCGTGACAGGAAGATAGCAATAAAACTATATAATATTATTAGTCCAATACTATAGATTAAAGAGGCAGAGGCTTGAGTTAGACTAGGAGTCAGGACACATGGGGCAGTGAAACTCAGAGAACTGGGCCCCAAGTTTCTCTTGCTAGCTCTGGAGGAAGCTAAAAGATGATAAGCTGAAGCACGCTTCCTTGTCAGCTGCCCAAGGATGTTCAACACACTGTAGAGTCTGTTATTTATTATTAGAATTACTATAGCACTTAGAAACCCTGGTCAAGACCCAGAACCCCACTGTGCTAGGGAACACAGAACAAGAAGGCAGTCCTTGCCCCGAAGAACTTACAAGCTGAGACTTGTCTACAGTACGGTGAGTATAGTGGCATAGATATGGCACTGCAGCCATGCTGGCATAACCCAGTAGTGAAGATGCAACCTACACCGATTGAAGGTGTTTTTCCATGGATGTATGAACAGCACCTCCCCGAGCAATACAGCTATGTCAATGGAGGCATTCTTCTGTCGACCTACCTGCGTCTCTTCTGGAAGTTATGTCAGCATAGCTATGGCACTCAGGTGGTTGGATTTTTCATAACCCTGACTGATGAAACTCCGTCGGCCTAAATTTTAAAGTGTAGACTAGGCTTAAGTATAAGACCAGAGCTAACAAACAGATGGTCACAGACAGACAGGGGAGTACAAGGAAACAATGAGACCATATTGGTCAACATGATAGGCAGTAGTCTCATCACACCAGCGGCCTAACTACAATCAAGTTTTTGTAGGCGTCATGGAAAAGGAGAGTTTTAAAGATCTGCAAAATGAACTCATTATCCTCCTTCAAAACCTTCCTAGCAGGCTGGAAGGGAAGTGCTGCTATTTCTTCGAAGCCTTTAGCACTTTCCTTGTTCACTTAGGAAGTGTAAAAAATCATCTTTAAGCTGCAGAGGTCAGTGTGATTAGACCACATCTCTTCCTGGAGGTGCATATGACTTGGCCTTGGGCACAGCAATTTAACTTCTAGAATAACGTGGCCAAATGACTCCCTCATGTAACTTCACTGCAGTCAATGGGGTTAAACCAGGGAGGGAATTTGTTTTAAACTCTGGTGCTTCCACAATCAAGTCAAATGCAGTATTTACAATAATCTTTGAGCTCTGCTAGAGTGAGATTTTCATAAGCAGCTAAGGGAAACAGGCACTCCCTTCTCACTGAAAGCCAAAGGGAGTTGGACGCCCTAACTCACTAGTTACTTTTGAAAAGCCCAGTTTTAATGTCTCACTTTGGCAATAGCAGATGTACTTGATACTAACAAACAAGTCTCCAGACAAGATTTTGAGTCAGGATGGGATAGAATACCTCCTAGTTATGTGACTTTTGAACATGACCAACTGGGAATATGAGAGTCCTGCTTTTCCTTGTCCCCTTCCTTCCCCCTCCAATCCATTTACAGTTTAGAAGAGCATAATCTCCATGTTTTTCACAGCTGTGTAGCGTTTTGCTAATAAATCTTTGGAGAGTTCTCTTCAGAACTGGCTATATTTAGCTTGACACTTCAGTTAAATACTCAATTATCTGTAATTTGATTCCACAACTTCCGTCTCTGTGGATTCTCCCTATATTAGCAAGGCTGGCAAGTAATAACATGCTGGCAGGTAAGCATATAGTGTTACCAAGAGAGACAGTGCTGCCAATAGGTTCAAACTGGCCAGCAGGTCCATACTCCTGCGCTTTGTCCAGATCCTAGGGCTGAACCGTGACCAGGATCACGTGTTTGGGGAACATCTATGTTAGCACCCACAAATATCTTAGTTAACGGATTTCCAATTAAACTGAGCTACCTCCCAGTTACAAGAGAGCCAAAAACTCCAGTCAGGACAATGCCCTGGGGTCTATTCCCAGTTCTGCCACTGATCCACTATGTGGCCCTTGGCAAGTCACTTCAGACTCACGTTAGTTACCTGTAAAGTGCAGATAACACTAATCTCCCTCACAGGCTTCTGTGTGTGAAGTGCTAGGAGAATCTGGGATGGAAGATTCTGCATAAATGTTAGTTATTATTAAGACTGAAACCTTCCTTAAGCCCTCTGCATATTTATAGTATTTTTGTAATTCCACGCAGCAATGTGAAAGGGCCACCCCAGTTCTCTAGATGGGATATTGCATCTGTGCGTCCAAGACACACAGCCTGTTTTCACCCAGATGTCTGTAAATCGCTCCCGCAAGCAGGGCTCCATCTCCACAGCTTCTTGCTCACTGGAAAAGTAGATGCTTGTTATTTATTATTTGTTTGGAGCCCTTGTCATGGACAAGATGCCCACTGTGTTAGGCGCCGTACAAACACAAAACAAACGATGGTCCCTGCCCCAAGGAGCTCACCCCTTCCCAAGCCACTGCCAGTGAAATGACCAGGGCAGGTATTCAAAAGCAATGCAGCCAACAACCCACTGATCAGGCCAATAGCGTCACTAGACAGAAGGCAGCAATTTTCCTTTGGGGAGGCAGAATGGGCTTGTGGTTCAGGCACAGGACTGGCAGGCAGAAGGCTTTGACATAGGCTTCCTGCATGACTTTGAGGAAGAGAAAAAGGTTAAGGGAACTGCTCCGTCTCCACATCTGTGAAATGTGGACAGCATTTAGCTCACTCACAGGGCCACCAGGGCAATGAAAAAGGGCCAGATTTTGCCAGCTTTCCTCAAACTGCACAGCATCCATCTCAGGGTTTTATATTGCCACCCATCAGCATCACATCTGAATGCACTGAAGCCAAGGAGACTATCTGTGGCATAAGATGGTATCTAGCAGGAGTGAAGGTATCACCACCTGACTACTGATGCTTGCACGGACATTGCAGATACTCAGATGGCACTTGCTAGAAATAATATTATTCCCATGGAATGGTTAACCCTGCTACCCGCCCAACCTGAACAGGTTGGTATAATGAATGGACCCTTAGTATCTCAACGTAATTTTGTTTTAAAAGCCCGTTATTTGTAATCATTTTAAGATCCCATCTGCAGCTTCCCTGATTTGGTTTAACAGAGGTAGACTGCAGCCAGAACATCAATGTAAACTTGATTTCAGATTACCCTTAGGTTCAGTCCATCTACCCTATGCCTGATATGACAGGTTTATAATCCGACGCTGTGACTTCCCCCTCTTGGCATCTACTGTGATCTTCCTTAACATTTTAATAATATTTTAAGTCTACAAAAATCAGGAATGCCAGCATTAGTCTGCCATTCAAAATGAAACACTTCATTATTTGGGGTTACAGAAACAACACATGGCCTTAGCATTATTAGCTATGAAATTCACATTGAAACTTTCTTGTACAAGGCCCCTTCAGTGCACGCTTGTACATTTCTTTCCAGTTTCACAGGTCTGTTGGCATTCCATAAAGAAAAAGATATTTAATTGGCAGGGAAGTTCAAAAGAGAGTAAACCAAAGGCTCGAATTCTGACCTGAGATTAGCACATGCATTAGCTGAACCAAGATAATGTGTGCATCTGAGGGGGTACATAGCCTGTGCTCTAAGCTGCTGTTCCCTTGGGACCCTCCAAAAAAGTGTTAACATTTTATGCAGTTCCACTCAGAGATCCATCGGACATGGAGTCATTTGAAGAAAGGTGGAAGGGTTTATTTATTTGCGCACTAGCCTATCAACATCAGTAGGCTAATTTATTTAAAACAAGTCTCAACTTAATGGTTTAAACAGACTGAATGTAGAAAGGGTATTAAAAGAACGCCACTCCCACCCAGCTCAGGTCATCCTCTCAGAAAAAGACTGAGTGAACAGATGGGTCTTGAAGCACATCCTGAGGACCAACTAACTTGGTCTCTGTTGGACCCCAGAGAGGAATTCTCAAGGTGAGGGCCTTCAATTTAGAAAGCTCTTCCACCATTCAAACGTAAGGTCTGATAGCTTGAAAGCTCCGAGATACCATGGGCCACATCCTCAGCTTGTATGAATGGTCCCTTATTTCAACTGTTGAGTTACACAGGATGAGAGAGCTGGTCACTGAGATAGTCAAGAGCCAAACCATGAAGAGCTTTCTAGGTGTAAAGCAAACACTTTGGACTTCACAATGAAACAAACTGGGAGCCAGTACAACCTCCACATCACATGTGCAATATTCTTCAGTGAAACATTTGCCTTCTGCACTAGCTGAATGGTCTCAGCCAGTTTTAGGTCTGGGCAAACAGCATGCGCTGCAGTGATTCAGCCTGACGGGACAGAGTTATGAATGTGGATATCATTATGGGTATTCATGAGCAAGGGCTGGAACCCTGTGGGTAAGCACAGATGAAGAAAGCTTTAAGTAAAGCTCTGGTCATCCAGAAACAGCTCAGGATCCAGTAAGACTCCAGACTATGAACCTGAGTAACAAAGGGTAGGTGTACTCCCCTCAACCAAAGGGTCATTTACCACCTCAGACATTTCCACCACTTGTTTTTCCCAGCTCACCATCACCTTAGTTTCAGTCCCAACGGTCCTCAGCCACCTAGCTCTCATCCATGCCCCAGTCTCAGTTAGACACTAGGAAAGCTGAAAAAACACAACTGATTTGGTCCGAGAAAACAGACAGAGCTTGGGCTGTAGAGCACTCAATCATGTCATTATCTCCTCACAAGCACCTTAAACATGAGGAATGACAGGACAGAACCTCAGGGCACCCTACACAAGTGAGCCCTTGGAGCTGACAAGCATTCGTCCAATACTCCCCTCTGCGTCCTCTCAGAGAACAATGCCACTCAAAAACCAACTCCATCTGTCCCTGGTGGGGTGTGCAAGTTCCACCATCACCTTGAGGCAGAAAGCTGCTGATAGACTGAAAAGCATCAATGTGGACACCTAACCTTTGTCCACCACATGAAGGATGGATGGAGATCAGCAGTCAATAACAACAGAGCAGTCTTTCTGCCCAAAAAGGCTCAATCCAGGTGGCATAAATGACTACAAGAGGTACAAGGCATGAAGAATCAGGCGCATTCACAGCATGGCTGCTTTTAAACTGGGTTATGCTCAGAATGAAAATGCTGTTCCATGAACACACTTAGGGGTCTGTTTTCCTGGTGCATGCTGGGGTTTAGCTATGAGACTCCTACACAGTCAAGGCTGTGTCTATGAGAGTGCAGGCTCCGAACACGTGCAGGGTGCAGAGTGTGAATGCAGTGCTACAGCTACTATCATGGCTGGTGTACTTCACAGGGACTCACACTTCACAGGGACTCTCCGCTGTCTGCCTCTAGTCCCAACATTCCCTTGGGTCTGCAGTTGACTTTCCATGGGAATTGGACACCCAACTGGTCTTTATGCCTTTGAAAGCCTCCCCCCTAAATGTTACTAACCAAACAGAATCGTTGGCAGTACAAGTTAAGGGAGAGGGTGCCAATATAACCTGCGCAGAGGCTGGAAGAGCTAACATATGGGCTTTTTACATGCCGCAATTTTGAGAGTCTCACATGGGATCACATTTTTCTGAACCGTGGAATTGCATTCTCTAGGGACAACCCTGAGAAAATGCTTCCTGGATGGGGGCAGGGGAAGAAGAGTCCTAAAAAAACCCTCCATTTTAATGGGAAACATAGGGAATGAGAGAAAGGGGACCAAGGACTGTATCTTTAAAGGAATGTGACGTTTGGAAAGCACACAGCACCTACATCCAAACAACACTGACACTGACCCCCAACAGGCAAAAGGAGGTGGAATCAAACAAGAAGCATGCATTATTTGCCAGGGGGAGGAATGGTAAGATTGTGTTTTAAGTGGATAAAGGAACAGATAAAGATGTCCTAGAAAGGAAATTTCAGCTGGAAAAATGTTTTCAATCTCACATTGGCAAAGCTTCCTTACTTTGAAACAGATCCTTTCCTGAAGCTGCATATTCAGAAATCCAGGTGCCTTACCGGAAGAAAGAGGCGCTGGGCAGCACAAGGTTTGAATAATTTTTTCCATTCCTGAGCATTTCCTACTGAAAAAGCAATTGGGTAGACATTGTATTCAAACTTCTTGGTGTAAGAGGAAGGCCATTCCTTTAACTGAAAAACATGGGGGACAGGATTAAAATTCAGATACAGAGTCAGGTTTCTGCAATACTATTAAATAATCAAACAATTTAAAAAACAAAAAGCCTGTACAGACCAGGGTTAGTAACAAGCCCCCACATTTTATTTTATTTTTAAAAGATCCTATCCACTAATTAACTTGCTGACATCCATTTGTTATCAGACATCTGCAGGCTACAACCATTGCATTGTTTTTGAAAATGAGAAAGAAGCAGATTCACCTTTTTCTCAAATTCAGGCTTCAGGGAATCCTCAGCAAAGATGTGAAACTTAAGTTTCCTGTAGCTAAACAGAACTGCTGATTTCAGCATGATAAGAGTCTCTTCCAGCCGGTCACCACACGCCACAACTGCCAGGTGCATCCATTGCAGAGATGGAAGTTCTTTCAAGTGTTTCTGTTCCCCAAGTCGTCTGAAAAATAAATATAAATAAAGAACATGCAATTGAAGTGTGGGGGGGGGGTTGGGCATCTACATTAAAAGAGCATCATATCTATTAAAAAAAGAAGTGAATTCGTTAGAGTGGAGCTTGTTAACAGGATGTAGAACGTGAGTCACTAAGTCCAGTCAAGAATGCGATCATGAGAACATGAAGAAATATACTAGTTATTTTCTGTATCTTTAACTAGAACAGGTTTGATAGTTCTTCCTGTCCGCATACATCTGTACCACGCAAATTACACTGAATTAACAGCACAGAAAGTCATTGTTTGGCTTTTGAAGAGCAAGTGAGATTTTTATTCTAGATTCAGTGATTTTAAAGCCAAAAGGCACCATTATCATCATCTAGTCTGACCTTCTGCATCAAGCCCATTATGTCTGTTTAAGTAGAGCACATCTCCCATCTGAAATTTTTTTTTTTTTTTTAAGTTTTAGAATGCTTGACCAGTATATAAAAGGCGAACATACATATCCAAAACTGACATGTAAAAGGCATTTTCAGAGGTCCTTTATACTCATCATACTGTGCCTCACCCTATTCCCATTGTATCCTGGGTCACTAACTCCATTGAGAAATGGGGTCGGCCCATTGCATCAATTTAAAAAATGACTAGTGATTTCAGGTGCTTCAATTTTCTGGGTGCTAAACCTGAGACAGTTTCAAGGGGCCTGATATTTACAGAATGAGTGCCTGGCACTTTCTGAAAAATCAGGCCCCTTTATAACAAATAATGATACCTAACTCTCATATAGGGCTTTTAAAGGCATCTCAAATTGGGATCGCAGAATCAGTAGTCACTTTGGAAAACTTTGGCCTTTATTTTTTCAGTTATTGGTATAGAAATAAAGTCATTCCCAGAATGATTTCCTCTTGGTTCGTCCTATTTGCATGCCGATCTGAACCACATTAACATGCTGCTATCCAGATGCATAGAAAAAATAAGTAAATCATAAGCATCAGAGTTGTCACTGGGTTGTTCAAAAGGATAAAGGTGATCTATCGCTGAAGTGAGGAAATAAATCCTAGCCTGGTCCCAGCTCAATATACACAACTGACATGCACACAATCAATCAGTACAGCTAATATTACCAACAAAACAAAAGGCCTAAAGAAATTACAAAGAGACAATGGCAATTAATGAATACTACTCAGGATGTCTCTTTCCAGAAACTAACATAATGTTCATAATGATCTCAGCATGATAGCTGTTGTCCGGTACTGCAGAATAATCTGCTTATGCTTTAAGCCCCAAGTACTTTACAGATTGCACAAAGCAACATGTTTCACTAATGGTTTAAAAGTTTTAGTCTTTAGTCATAATTAAACCTCAATTTCAACAGTGTATAAATAATGAAACACTACGTTTATGTGAAGTGGTATTTACTTTCCAGACTATTAGTGTAAAAACCACTGAATTATTAAAATGAATAATTGGCTCCTCATACAGATCCTGTTTCCAACTCCCTCCTTCTAACCATCTCTTTAATGTTTCCGCTTAATTGAGTCTCTAAATCAAGCCATATGTAGAATATAAATGTGAATTACTTTGATATAGCTTATGGCCACAGACTTCAATGGGAGCAGGACAAAGCTCTAACCTCATATTTGGACATTTCAAGTGCCTGTGCCAAAGCCCAAAGTGCTGCTGTGCGCATTTTTAACCACTATCAATTCTCGGCCACACATGCAGAGAGTGAATTCAAAGGGCAACCTCCCAAGCTATGTAAAAAGGGTCTTCCAGCCAAGGCATGCTGAACACAGACCCATTGGGTTCAGCTTAAAGTAGGTTCCCTTTTGGTCCACCTAGTACAGCTGCTGTCTTCAGGCCTAGTCTACACTTAAAACGTCGCTACATCGTTCAGCACAGTGAAAAATTTCATACCCTGTGTGATGTAGTTAAATCTGCTGTCAATGCAGCTTGATCGAGGAGAGAATTATTTTATTAGCCCAGCTGGGTGTATTTACTGGACTTATGGAAAAAACTCTTCCGTCACTGTAGAAAGTGTCTACAGAACAGCACCAGAGCTTAGCTACTGTAGCGCTTGTAATATAGACATACCGTCAGTGTCAGTCTGGGCAGAACTAACATACAGCATGTGTGCATATCACAAGTCCCTTGTCTAGATAAGGGATCACACTAAATGGTTACCGTTGCTTGAGTATCAAGTTAGCAAGTGCTAGACTGGATCAGCTCTTACATGTCACCATGGGCTGTGAAGAGAGATACAGAGCCAGATCCTCAACGTGGGTAAACTGATGTAGCTTCATTAACTTCAATGCAGGTAAAGCCATTTACCTCAGCTAAGGATCCGTCACAGAACATTCAGCACAAAGCGCACAGGTCTCTACCACTTAAACTAAAGAAAAAAATTCATTACCTGGTAGGAGCAGTAGAATCTTATCCTCTGTGTAGAAAAGCCACTAGTGATGGACACAACACACTTAGATAGTGTTACACATTGAGCTTCCAAAAAGGAGGAGGAAAGATACACTGTTAGCTCACTTAACAGAGTTGTTATTTTGGGACAAGAGGGGTCTACTTTGAATCTGGGCCACAGTCTTGTACAGGGACCGTACTTAGTGAATCCAGCTATTATATAAAGCCTTCTCTAATTGGTTAGCGTTTAACCATTAATTGGCACAACTACATTTGGAAGCAGACAGTTTTCCGACACTTTGCCTGGGTGGAAATTGCTACATCAGTCAATAAGATGATTGATGCAAATTAAATGCCTGAAAAAAAATGCTTTAACAAAAAAAAAAATGCATATTTGTTAAATACTGTGGTAACCTTCATAAAGGCTCTAGGATTTGTTTAAGTGAGACATAAGCAGTTGGTAAAGCAAACGACACAAATACTGATCTGATGAAGTCACCAGTTTAAGATATTAAAATATTTTCATTATGGAGAGGCATAACTAATAGTTATGATCCAAAATGGATGGGGAACGAAGAATTCCATCTTTGATACTTTTTTCAGAGTAGCAGCTTAGTCTGCATTTGCAAAAAGAAAAAGGAGTACTTGTGGCACCTTAGAGACTAACAAATTTATTTGAGCATAAGCTTTCGTAAGCTACAGCTCACTTCATCAGATGCATTGGATACTGTCCCTATGAGGCTTTCAGCAAGTCATCAAGTCTTTATGACTTTGTTTCCTCATTTGTAAAATGGGGATTATAATAGCTACCAGTCTCACAGGAGTCTCAAGGAGATTAATTAGCATTTGCAAAACACTCTGATGCTACAAAGCACTAGATTATTATTAGCAAACCCTTACTCTGTTTGCATATTTGTGTTCATTCATTTATAATCTGATTGACTGGTCACTGAAGTAGTTCCTTGTTTTTAATGATTGTTACACAGGTGGATTTTATAATTTTCTTTCCATTCTTAAATGATTTAATATTTCATTTTAAAATATTAGAATCACAAGGGTCTAAAGTAGATGACATTTGATGGGTTTTAAAACAGTCAACCAAAGTGATTACATAAAATGGGAGCTTTCTGCTATCTTGAGCTCCTTTTATTAAGCCCAATAAATAAACCTACTTTGGGCAGGTGTATTTAGGCAGAGCAAGAGGAAAGACAGGAGAAAAGAAACAGACAAATAAGGATTAATTCAGAACAGAGACTTCCCTACAGTATCCATGTAAGACAGATTCTAATATGCCAACAGCAGCCTCATTACATACTAGTCCAAGTACAGATAGCTTTAACATTAAGCACTACATAAAGCCCTGACAAGCACTTGCAAAGCATATCATAAACATTCAGCATCTGTCATAGAAAAGTTTAAGCCAGCACTGTTAGCACCCAATAGGGTATAATAATGCTGTCAGCATTAGGCCCCTCAAGGATACAACATCACCAACCTCTACACAGGTTTCAGAGTAGCAGCCGTGTTTGTCTGTATTCGCAAAAAGAAAAGGAGTACTTGTGGCACCTTAGAGACTAACAAATTTATTTGAGCATAAGCTTTCGTGAGCTACAGCTCACTTCATCAGACTCCTGTGAGGCTGGTAGCTATTATAATCCCCATTTTACAGATGAGAAACCTCTACACAGTTGCTTAACAGTTGGCTTTAACACTGTTTTTATTCTTGGTCTCCTTGGGTGGAACAGAGATAGTGTCAAGAAACTGAGATCCCAAGAACAACAATACACTTTCCTCTCTATGGGTTTAGATTAAATCTAATTTTCTCATTTGTCACAGCCAGAGGCTTTAACATAATCAGACCATCACCTGTCCAGAACCAATCCAGATCCATACAAGACAATGCATCCCTGCCTCCTTACACAATCCGCTAATCTATTCAAGCCTGCAAATTTTCTTAGAGGAAGGTAAATTCCATGCAGCATCCCTATAGGATGCAATGTAATACTTTAAAAAAGCCTCATGTTATGATCTCATCATATCTCACAATATAAATGTGGTTACATTTAGGCAATACTTGGAGAGTTGACCCAAAAAGGAAAACCTTACAGGGACTGGTGATTCATTAAATAAGCTTCTTTCCTGTGAGTCAGCACTGAAACAATGGTTGTGGTACAGGGATAGATGAAATAAAAACACATTCAATGACACTTAAAAAAAAAAAATACTAGATGCCCAAAATTTTCTGAATTAAAAATATGATCATTTTTTCCAACCAGCTATACATTAGACGTGATTGAAATTTTTTGACAACCAAAAAGTTTTGTTGAAATTTTAACATTTTTCTAAATTTGGTAATGGGGAAAAACAGTAAAAAAAAAATTAAAAATTCCCACAAGCTTTTGGGTTTTTTTTTAGAACTTCTGCTGTTTTGTGTTGATGAAGATCCAATCAAAGTTTGTTTTAAAAAGTAATAGTATTATACTATATAGAGAAAGAGCATCTTACTAGATCACACCTTTCTTTAAAGGAAACACTCTTGGGAGGCCTAAACATGTTGACAAGTATCTTTTTAAGACTTTGTAGTCCCACTTCCCAAGTCTTGCCACCTTAACTAACCATAGATCCTAGTTTGTTTGTTTGTTTTTCCTCCCTTAGAGATGAGACATCCTTTTGCATACCTGGGTCCAGAACCTGCTAACCCTCACTTACATCAGTAATCCCACTGAAAGTTATGGGACTCATTACTCACAAGTGTAAGGATTCACAAGATCAGGCTCTTAACCAACTGCTGAAATAGAGAACAACTTTAAAAGCACAACAGAACTTTGCAAACAATGCTGAGCTTTAAGAGATGCCTACAAAAAATAATCCAAAAATCATAATTAACCAAAATAGAACAAGTGAGGATGTTCAGTTCTGTCCTTGGAACTTCAGTAGGTGAAAATATGGGCTCAGTGAAGGCCTCACCTTCTAAAACCCTGCCCATACTAGGAAAAATTGTATTTTTTAAAACTCAACAGCTAACACATTTTATTCTTCTAATGTAGCCGGAGCAAGTGGTAGTAGCTAACATTAAAATTACCATTTACTCTGCCTACACTAAGATTTTAAAACGTTAGCTATTACGTTTTAAAACATGCTTTTTTCTATCATTGACACACTGTAATGCCCTGTCTACATGAGCCAAAAAAGGGTACATTTTTCCCAAACAAGCTATGCTAACTCAAATGAGTTAAGTCAATTAATTCCTCTTCAATGCTCATGTAGACCAAGTTTCATTTCTTTAAGATCATCTGAGCATACCTAGAAGGTCTGATCGTGTTGTAGCCTACGTACTTACAGGTCAAATGATTTTAAAGGTGTGAAATGATGTCCTCACTACAGGTATGTTAAAGGAATTATGGGACTGGGGTTTCAATCAAGTTAGCTTAACTCAGTATGGCAGGGACCAAATGGCCTAAAGCCCTGATTCATCAAGTTACTTAAACTTGTGTCTAACTGTAAGCATATGTAAGCCACAGCTAAATGCATGGGACTACTCACATGCCTAAAGTTAGACAGAGGCATAACAAACTTACCGAATCAGGACCTATTTCTCCAGGGCCTGATTCCAGCCCTTTGAAATTACAGACTTTCTGTTGACTTCAATGAGATTTGAATTAGATCCCTAGAAACCAAGCAGATCATCTCTGCCACATGTCTGGCCATCAGCAGGCTAGTGAGAGAGAGGTCTAGCCCAGAGGTTCTAAACTTTCATTGCACCACAACCCCCTTCTGACAAGAAAAATTATTACATGACCGAAGCCTGAGCCCGCCAAAGCCCCATCACTCTGGGAAGGTCCAAAGCCAAAGCCAGAGCCCCATCACCCCAGGCGGGGTGGGGCGGGGCGGGGCAGGGCAGGGCAGGGGGTGTCAAAGCCCAAGAGCTTCAGCCCCAGGCAGGGGGCCTGTAACCTGAGCCCTGCTGCCCAGTTTCTGACCTACATGTGGGGCTCAGGCTTTGGCCCCAGCAAGTCTAAGCCAGCCCTGGCGACCCCATTAAAAGAAGGTCCTGCCCCACTTTCGGGTCCTGCCCCACAATTTGAGAACTGCTGGTCTAGCCTAAACCTGGGTCTGTCTCTGGTCTTCTAACTATTTAGAGAAATAAGATTTTTTTTTTCCCTAGCCACGACATAACTTTTACATACTTTGCAAATTATACCCTGACTTGAACTGAGTAATACTCTCTGGCAGTAGTCCCAGAAAAAACAATGGAACGGCTAGTGCAATAAGGAACTGATCAGCAAGGGTATCAGAATTGGACCCTAACCATCTGCTCCTGCTCCCAGTGAAATCAGTGACCTAACTCCCATCAACCTCAGTGGTGCAGGATCACGCCCTAAGAGCACAGAAATGTAATGAAAGCAGAAGAACATGCAGTGTTTAAATGCAGCTTCTTTACTTTTTTTGTTTTTTTTTGGCTGTGCTCCTCATTAACAATGTTTCCTTGTGCAGACCTTGTAGAACGTAGTTGAAAATGTAATAAATAAACAAAACCCAGATAATGTCAAATTTTCAGAATATAAGATGTTTCTTATTCATTGAAATGGGAGGGTTGTTTACCCTCTTCAGAAGATTTTGCTATTTTCACTCTTCATTCTTTTAATATTGTCCATGATTTCCATGATAATCTAAGAGATATGCTCCAAAGAAAAATGACTTCAGGAGGTACAGTTGCTAAAGTAAATAATCCTGCTTTAATACATCAATTTGAATTCTGTTCATGATCCATTGCTAGTCACAGTAAACATCACTTGCACTCACTATAGATATAATGCTTATAAGAAACCAACTGCTTTAATAACTTCAAGAATAAGATCTTATAAAATGGGACAGTCTTTCGGAACATCTCTGTGAAATCATGAATCAAAGACATGCAAAGTTCATTTGATAGTTTAGTCACATTCACCATAATACAGCTAAAATGCAGAGGAGAAAAAAAGAGTCGTCTATCCATAGGAAAAAAAAACAAATATTTGTACTTTTCTGATTTATAATCATAGTAACTTTTTAAAAAATATTCTAGTTGCAAAATATTTTAAAAGCTAGATCACATTAAATCAAACATCATTTAGCAAAGTTTTCTTAACCGCACTAGTATATAAAAAACAATGGTAAAACAAGATGTATTCATTGTTCTCTTAACTGTTCAAATCCAACTCATTATATAAAATATATTAGAATGTTATTAATGCCATACACAAATAGCTATTCACCTTTCATCTGATTTCATTTTGTTTTCACTCATTTTCAATACAAAATAAGCACATGTTGCCTTTGACAGAAATTTCTCACCTATCTGTAATCTATCACTAGCAAATTACACTCTTTTTTTTTTTTAAATCAGCCTTATACTTCAAAAGAACCACAAAACCAGTCAGAATGGTTTTGCTTATGAAGGCTGCTTTCTCACAAAGCTGAGCCACACATCTGTTACCTGTACAGAAATGGGAATTCTTCTCTACAGGTTAGAAACAGAACCTCTGCATGGCACTTCCAAACATTTCCATGGGGTCTCAGACACTGATGTTTCAAGGAAAAGTCGATTAAAAGACAGGAGAAGCAGTTTATAGGGCTTACAGTTATTGTGTGCAGTGCAACTAATCCGTGGCCTTGCAACCTACAGAGGGAGAGCGCGTGATGTATTTGCCAAACTCAAGAGTGAAAAAACTGCGCGATTTGAGCAGGAATTAAAAAGCAAAGGAAAAGGTCAGTGTGTGACTCAAAGCAGAGGGGTTCAAGTTAGGGAAAGGACATAGCAAGTTCTTCCCCGGGAAAGCGCATTCTGGTGTAGTTCTGCCCCGACTCGACCCGCAGGAAACTGACTCGGGGCACCAAACTTTCCACAAAACGCATTACGGGGGCTGCTGCTCCAGTGCCAAGATATTGTCGAGGAAGGATCCCGCTTCCAGCCAAGGAAGCTCTGATCCAAACTGCTGCCACCCGAGCAGCAGAATCGGGATCTCTCACGAGCCAGGGGATCTCTAGATCCCGGACCAACCCTCCCTGCAAACTGACCCCGGAAATTTCCCTCTCTTCCCGCCGCCGCCGCCGCCGCCCCCGCCCCCCCCAAATCCTCTATTGTTGCAGCCAAGCCCCGGAAAAATAAAACAAAAGCAGCCGCATTTACCGAACGTTTGCAAACTTCCCTCTCGCAGGACTCCGCTTGCCGGGGTTTTTGCCGAGACGTGGCTCCCGCTTGGAAATCTGAGCCGCCGCCGCCGCCGCCGCCCCCTGCACGGGGTGGAAATGTGCAAAGAGGGGGTGGGCGCGGCCCCCCGGTCCGGGGGAAACGGGCAGCGGCAAGCGAGTTTCTCCGGCCCCCTGCAGCGGCGGCTCGTCCGCGTTGCCCACGAAGAGATAGAGCAGCAGCAGGACCCCCAGGCACAGCAGGATGGCCACCACCTTGCAGTAGAGCTTCATGGCGCAGCAGGAGGGAGGCTCAGTCCCCGGGGAACGCCGCGCACGGGCTCCTCATCCCGCGCGCTGGCCAGCGGGAGCCAGACTGGACGCCCTGGGGCCGGCGGGGCGCAGCCCAAGGCACCGTGCGCGGGGCGCCTGCCCGGCTCGCATTGCTGCGCCGCGCTGGCTGCTCCGGGGCCGGGGGAGGAGAGGGTGAACCGGGGCGGAGCTCACCCCTACCGTACTGTGTGGAATAGCCGCTCCCCCAAGCTACCCCCCCCCCCTCCACGGTACTAGCCACAGGCTGCCTCCATGGAGGGGGCGGGGGAGCCTGGGCTGGGCCTCGAGGAAGGCAGAGGGATCTAGTGGTCAGAGCAGGCAGCTGGGGAGCAGGGATCGGGCTCTCTTCCCAGGGCCACTGGGTATTTTGTCCGGGGGGAGTCACCCAGGCGTGGCTCTTGTCAATGCTCTGTGCCAGCCCGCATTGGGAGCTCTGGGGCTGGGGCCTTCCCTTTTCTGTGCCTCTTGTCCCCCCCCCCTCCCCCCATCCCTAGCACAGGGATGCTAATCCTGAAATAAACCCATAGCCCGCTAGGAGTTCACAGCTGTCCCGAGGGGGGTACGTCCGCACTGCAGCAGAAGGCGTCGTTCCCATCTGGGGGAGTCAGACCTGTGCTCACTGGCATGGAGCGGGCATGCTGGAAATAGCAGTCCGGCTGGGGCACTGAGCGGCCAACCCCTGGGGTATGCCCTAGGGCGGCTCGCTGGTGCTGCCGCCTGTGTACTCACATCACTATTGTTACAGTGCTAGCTTGATGAAAGTAGTGTAGGTCTGTCTACTCAAGCCAGAAATTACACCCCTCCCTGCAGTGTAGACGTACCCTAAACGGCATGTCCTGGCCACGCAAAACTTCGTGCTGGCAGCAGGGACAGGATGCCAGTCCTCTTGCTCCAAAACACAGGCCCCAGCCCTTTGAGCTCCAAAAGATTCCCGGTAGCAATTACCAGGATAGGTCCTGGGACACACGGACTGTGGAATTCTAATTCCATACAGAACTAACCGGTTCACGGGAGCACTGTCCCACTGCCAAGAGGTGTTTCACACATAATTCACTGTTAGAGACCCTTTGGTCAGGGATGCAATCAATGTAAAAGTCCTATTTGGTGGTGAGAACAGGAACTGAGAGTCAGGATTCCTGGGTTCTACCACTGACTTATTACTGTATTACCCAGAGCTAGACTTATGACTGGCAGGTCCTCAAAGTGCCATGGTTATGTGAGTGTGTATGTGGGGTGAGGAGGAGAGGAGGTGGATGGGGGATAAATCAGTCCCTGAAATACATTTCTTCTGTCTGTTCTGCCAGATTGGGAAATCAGGCACTGAGATGCTATCTACTGTGCACCTCAACACACATCCGCACCTTATCACACACACACTATTTGCATCCCACTTGCCAGAGGTAGATTATGATGGGTGGTGAGTTGTGAAATTTTCATGGGAGTGCAGGAATACAAGAATCCACTTACTTTTCTTGGGTATTGGACTTGCCTTGCTGTGACTGTGGGCAAGTTATTTCACCTACCAAAGCAAGATCAATGGAGATGATAATACTGACCTACCTTACAGATTAGGGAATCGAACTCAGTGAGGTTTGTAAATTGATTTGTGATCCTTGGATGAAAGGTTTTATAGAAATGCAAGTATTAATATTATCCCTTATGGCTAGAATTTAACTACCCAAAGGATGGGGGCATTATAGTCACAAATCTCTGAAGTAACAGCTGTTCTAGGGAAATAGGGCCCCCAAGTTTTCTCTTTAAGGGTGTGTGCGTGATACAAGATCTGCAGCAGAGCCACAGCTGGCCCAGGTCAACTGACTTGAGCTCATAGAGCTCGGGCCGTGGGGCTTTGAAACTGCAGTGTAGATGTTCGGGCTCAGGCTAGAGCCTTGGTTCTGGGACCTTCCCCTCATAAGGGGTCCCAGAGCCCAGCTTCAGCCCTAGTCCGAACGTGTGCAGTGCTGTTTATAGACTTGCTGAACCTGAGTCAGCTGACCCAGGCCAGCCCCAGGTCTTTTATTAAAGTGTAGACATATCTTAAGACACATTTAATTCCTGAAACAAACTGGAATTTTGTCTGCTCAGTGTTGTTTTATGGTTTCGTTGAGTATCTTTAAGTTATTTGTGTAGTGCTGAAGTATGCTGGAGTCAGGTTGTATGTCTGATGCCTCCTGATGCTCTCAGGAAAACTAAATGTGTTTCTCAGGAGACTGTTTCAATGGCAGGCTTTTAAACAAAGGACCTAGCTGCTGCAACACTTACTAATTTGGGTAACCCCACTGAAATCACAGCACTGCTCCTGTGAGTTAAGGATAGGCCCCAGAAAAAGTGGTCTTGGTTTTCTGAAATAACGCCTGCACTCCACAATGTGTTTTTTCTTACACCAGACACACAGGTAGTGAAGGAGCCAGTACATTGTACATGATGCATCCAGTGTAAAAGCGTGAGATGATTAGGTATTCAGTTCCATATGTTACAATGCTTTATGCTTTTAAAATCAGATTGCTTTTAGGATCAAATCCTGCCAAAACGAGGAGTAAGAATGGCAGGAGTTGGATCTTCACACATAAAGAATAAATGTTGAGAAAAGAACATTGTCAGTCACTCTGCTGAAAATGTGAGAACTGATAAAGAATCTGGCAGAACGAGTCCTTTTGGAGAATCTCCTTTGGATATTCTGTAAGCTACATAAGTGTTTCTTTTGCTTGACTCAAAGTCACAACTCTTTTCTTGGTTAAATAGATTGGCCCAGATCTCTGGGGCCACATGAAATATGTTCAATGTAGGAACCAGAAAGGACTGAGAAAGACAAGCTACCTTTCTGTTTCCCTGATCCTAATACGGACTGGAGACCAAGCTAAGGGCTGCTGTGCACTGTGTTGGCAAGAATGCTCCCTCGGAGGATTGCTGCACTGACAAGAGATTACTAGAGCCTAGTGTGCCCCAAACTCATCCCCTCCTGCTTTCTGTCACATGCCTGATCCCCCACACCAAGGAAGTTACACCAGCTTTATACAGCCCAGGGAATCCATTGATATCCTGTCAGGGCAGCTCTCCATCCTGTTTGCACTGTTTCAGCTGTGATTTAGTTTTCTTGTATTGTTAATTAATAAATGCATAATTTGCCAAGCATGTTTGGCCCTGGTCTTTCTAAACATTATTTTAATGCATTTTTAATAATCTATGTATCTATGTATCAATGTTGCAAATAAGTTTTTCCCCCCACATTGAGTATACAGGTGCAATTAGGAAAAAGATAATTACTTAAAGATAGTCAGAAAGGATTATTAAAAGGTCAGTGTCAGGTAGTTTAGGACCCAAGTTTAGATTTTATAAATAAAATAACTGATCATTACGTGTTTGTACCATGCCTTAGCACAGTGGAGCTCTGATCTTGACTGGTATCTAAGGATGGCCACCATAATACAAATAACAATTAATAATAAAATGTAACAAAACACTTTTAAAGGATTTGTCCAAGTACCTGGGAGATTGCCCATGACAGCTGTACATACAGGAAGAAGACCCAGGATTCAAGTCAGGATTGTACACGTATATCTGATAATGTGCAAGTACTGGTCTGAGACACTAGTACCTGTTTCCCTATTAGTAACTACTCCCTTAAGATTGTTATAGAGATTCCAATTAGGAGACTGAATGTTGCTGGGTAATAGGAATTTAAGATACAAAATTAAAAAGAATTCAAGCATTTTTTTTAAATAAAATAATCATTAAGGAATCTGATCCTGTTTCATTCCCATGAAATTAGCCATCTAGACTTATGTGCCTGCTTCTCACCTTGGTATCCAAACACCTTATGGGACTCATGGGTGGTTCTGCAGGATCAGGCCCTTTATGATTTAAATTATCTTCTTTGAGATTGGCAGTATCCCACAATGTACTTAAGTCTAATATTCCTGGAAAGAGTTTACTGAACTGAAAAGAATGGCATGGCACTTCTTCTATTAGAACTGTATGATAAAATCTACCTACATTTACTACCGAAAACTTAATTTAACTTAGGTTCAGAGCAGATGCCAAAATATAAATGACTTCATAGCAGGAGAAAATAGCAATAGTAAATGAAAAAGCACAGAAAAACCACAAGCACAAACACGTGTGCTTTTTTCAGCACTTACATATTGTCCTATAAAAGAATTACACACTCATTCTCTCTAACAGGAAGAGGTATCAATAACAAAAAATCAGACATTTGCCTTGCTCAATTTTATACCATCTGTTGTTTACGTCTAACTTGTACGTAGGAGAGCTATGGGCCATTGCAAATTATGCAGTTTGCAAAACGTAGGGGATTTTTACAGGGATATTTATGCCCTTCGCTTTTGCAATACCTTGTGATGTGCCACTCACCTATCTGCTCACTCTCGCTTAGTTTAAATCAAGCCAGTGTAGGGATATTAACTCATTAAAGTACCATAAGATGATACACACAAGCAAAATCAGCTCACGGAAGCAGTAGCTAGGGATTTTAGGCAGAGTTACATCACTCTGCCTTTAAATCCATTATACTCTGCCCATAGTTCACCATTGCATGCAGCTCTTTTTTTTTCTTTTCTTTTTTTTTGGCTGTGTTTTGAATTGGCATTCATGTCAAGTCCTGATAATATATTGCAGCAGTTACAGAGACAGGGACACTCAGACAGATAGTTTAGATCTATATCTGTTGTGGTAGCCAGCTCAGATAAGGGAAACTTCTTACACGGTAGCTTTAACTGGACTGTTTTGACAAATATATTATTACTTAAAAATTACCTTGTTACACACTTTTGGTATTGTAAATATGTCTCATGTTCTGGAGGCTCTTTGCATCCCCATCTGATGATTAAACAGTTCTTTAGATGGTAACCTGCACATGCCTGTGAACACCAGGGGTAAAATGCAAACCTACTTCATCTCCCTACTGGTCATACCTGGTAGGAAATGGTGGTACTATGCTCTCCAACCTCATTTCCCACATGCATGTTTCAGTATTGTCCAGTGGCCATACCCATACACAACCACAGCATTCCCCTTTTCCCACACCACTATCTATGTAAGAATATTTATGGCTCCCCTTGTCTTAGTATATGACTAGTTCACTTCAATCAGAGCCCCAGTGAAGTAGGTTTCAGAGTAGCAACCGTGTTAGTCTGTATCCGTAAAAAGAACAGGAGTACTTGTGGCACCTTAGAGACTAACACATTTATTAGAGCATAAGCTTTCGTGGGCTATAGCCCACTTCATTGGATGCATAGAATGTCACATATAGTAAGAAGAGATATATATATAGATATATATATATAGATATATATACACAGAGAAGGTAGAAGTTGCCATTCAAACTGTAAGAGGCTAATTAATTAAGATGAGCTATTATCAGCAGGAGAAAAAAACTTTTGTAGTGATAATCAAGATGGCCCATTCAGACAGTTGACAAGAAGGTGCGAGGATACTTAACATAGCGAAATAGATTCAATATGTGTAATGACCCAGCCAATCCCAGTCTCTATTGAAACCCAAGTTAATGGTATCTAGTTTGCATATTAATTCAAGCTCAGCAGTTTCTCATTGGAGTCTGTTTTTGAAGCTTTTCTGTTGCAAAATTGCCACCCTTAAGTCTTTTACTGAGTGGCCAGAGAGGTTGAAGTGTTCTCCTACTGGTTTTTGAATGTTATGATTCCTGATGGCAGATTTGTGTCCATTAATAGGGAAGTATTATTATCCCTATTTTACAGATAGGGAATTGAGGCACAGAGTGTGAAATTCAAGCCTCATTAACTTCAATGAAGCCAAGATTTCTTCCCTGATTTTTAGAGATGCTAAAGTATCTGAAATGCCCCTGGACTCTGACTGGAGTTGTGGGTGCTCGAAACCTCTGAAAATCAGGCCCAAAGTGACTTATCTAACATCACATAGGAAGTCAGTGGCTGAGTCTGGAATTAAATACAGAATTCCTGAGTCCCAATCCACTGCCTTAATCATGAAATACTTCTTTCTTTTCATCCTCACAAACCCAACATTCCTCTCCCGAATTGCCACATCCATAATCCCAGCATCTTCCCCACATACATATACTTTGCCATGTTTACAATCCCAGTTTCAGATGGTGGGGATATATAATTGAATCTAATTAATTGTCTGTGAATCACGTACATATCATGCTAACATCTGTTTAAATTCCCTAAACACGTAGACACTGGTAGAGAACAGTATCAATGTTTTAACCACTTGGCTTGGGACAGCTAATAAAAATAAGAACTGTAAGGAGGGAAAAAAGGTTTTAATAAATTAAATTAATTCAAAGTGCAGCTCCATTGACTTCTAAGGAATTGTTTACAGAGTGAAGCCAGAGTATGAATTTACAGTGCACTAGCTTGCCAGGCAGTAACATCCCATGTGGACACTGCTACAGCGCACTAAAAGTTTTGTAGTGTACTTTGACATACTGCTGTTTGAAATGGCAGTTAACAGGACCGGCTCTAGGCACCAGCAAAGCAAGCATGTGCTTGGAGCGGAACAATTCCGGGTGCGGCATTCTGGCCATCCTTTCTTTTTTTGCTTGGGTGACATTCTGGCCACCCTGTTTTTTGTTTTTTTTTTTTTTTCTTGGGCAATTGTGCTCTCAGAGCTTAGGGCGGCAAAAAACTTTGAGCCGGCCCTGGCAGTTAGTCAAAGCACACTACAGAATTTATAGTCCATTGTAGCAGTGTCCACACAAGATATTACCACATGGCAAGCTACTGCACTGTAGATTCATAACCAGGTTTGCCACGTGGTACCTTCCCATGTAAACAAGTGCTTTAGATTCATCAGGGTTTAGTTTGGCCCAATGTCTGTAATATCATTGCCCACTTATGAAAATTGAGATTTAAAAATTTTCTTGAAGGCTTTGGATTAGGACTGCAAAAGGCATGGAGACAATCAAAGTTAGAAAAGAGTCATGGACATGTAAAATAGTCATTAAATATCAGCAATGATTCTATTATTATTGAAAATACTGAGGCTCAAGAAGCCTTCATACACTGAATAGCTTTAGCATGGGAATCTGACCAGTGAACTGCATTACAATAAATTATAGCCATAAAGAAAAATCTACCCTATAATCACATTCACATGAGTCTGCCAGTTTAGAGGAATCTGATGACATACAAGATGATTTTTTCATATTTCCATTAAGATGTGGCTTTTGAGCAATGAGAGATTTGTTCTCTACATCAGAAAAACATTTAAAAGCCAAAAATTGCTCTCTTTGTAATGTTTTAGTTTACATTTCCCCCCAGTTTAAAATAAAATGAAATGTTCTGTATTAGTGAGAAAGTTATATTCTAACATTAGCATAAGATCCAGCTGGCTTCTCATTATACAATCCTGTAAATGATGCCGTATTATGTACTGTGGAAACTGGACATGCATTTTGCTAAATTTACTCCTATAACTACTTTGCTCTTGGATAACAGGTGTCCCTGTTCAAGGTATCACACCATAGAAGGAGAGCTTGGAGAAACGTGTGGTGATCCTGCACACTGACAAGCAGAGTATCCAAATGTTTGTAAAAGGCTAACACTGGGCCTTTTTATTGCTGAACTAGAATTAACTAAATCTTGATTCTACTCTGAAATAATGCTAAGAATGACACCTTCCTAGTCAATTTTGTTTTCTGGCACACAGACTTCAAGGTTGTATTACAGCAACCATCTTGGCGGATGCTGGGCACTGAAACAACTAACTGCATGAGTTGCTGAAGCTTGAGCTAAAGAGCCAGGCTCTGTAACAGACTCACATTCTCTTTGGACTGGACATAGAAGGGGACACGTAATGTATCTGGCGAGTGGGTTACCGTTTTAAACAGGAAAATAACTCAGGGCCTCCTGCTTCAAAAAATAGGACCCTATCACTTGGGTTAAAAAGTGAATTTGACCCTGATTCTGGATTGCAGTGAAAATGGATAGGAGGTCATGGGGATGCAAAGGCTGATATATGCTACCTTTGTGTCCTCTGAATTTCTGGAGTTGTTAGTTAGAGCAGCTCCAGCGGCAGCTCTAACTTACACTGTGCTGCCACTGAGCTGGCCACAGCCAGCATGCAATGCCAACTGCTCCCTATAACTCCTTGCCACATCCTGCCTCTCCACTTTTCCATTAGCCCCATGCCAGCAGGAAGTCTCCCTGACACAGAACCGGCACTTGGAGTTTACGGATGAGGTCATGCTCAGGGTCTTTGTGTTATGTATAGTAGTATTAAGGCTGATATCCTTGAGCAGGTAACAGCTAAAACAGAACATGATCTCTCTCTCTCTCTCTCTCTCTCTCTCTCATGCATTCAACCCACGTGCTCACATGCGCACACGCACGCACACACTCTTGAACAAGTCTGTCATTCTATCTACCTAGACACACTAGGAAGTACATTACACATACATCCTCCATTGTTTAAATTCCACTTTAAAAAAGTAATTTGAAGTTTGAAAACATGATCCCAAAGCCAATAAAGGACATGATCCATACTTTCCTGTGTCTAGTGCTAAAAACATATTTAATACATTATATTAGAGTTCTTTTTAAAAAAATCTAAAAAAGTGACATAGAAGATCAGTTCAGCCAGTTGCCATAAGAGCCTATTTTCATAGACTATGAGGGTTGGAAGGGACCTCAGGAGGTCATCTAGTCCAACCCCCTGCTCAAAGCAGGACCAATCCCCAATTTTTGCCCCAGATCCCTAAAGGGCCCATTTAGGATTGAACTCACAACCCTGGGTTTAGCAGGCCAATGTTCAAACCACTGAGCTTCAGCATGATTCAGGGTTCCATATCTTCTCTGGGGAAAGGAAACAGATAAAGACTGCAAGAAGAAATAAAGCTACTAAAATATCCATTGATGGTCAAAATGTTTTTATAATTGAAACTACTAAGGACTACAAAGTCCAGAGAAACTAAATCAATGACTTGGAAACAAACTCAGATTAAGGAATGTTTAATTAGTGGGGGCCACCAAGGGCGTTAAGACAGGAGAAGTCAAAATCTTGTGTTTCTAACTGGTTTCTGAAGGTACTAGGGATGAACAATTGTGATTTTCCTCTATAGTGCACTGTGGCACCTTCTATTCTGATCTCAGAAAAAACATCCAAACACCACTTACATCATTCTTGTAGACTGAGAGATTCTGCAAACCAGAAGCCTGAAGATGATCATGTGAATCTAAGTGACTATTTCAGGGATCCAATACTTTATCTAGATTACAGCAATTTAACTACTGGCCCATCTCCTTTCCAGTTGCAGAGGTGTTTTGTAATGCTGTGATGTTATTTGCTCATATGCTCTGGCTTTCCAGCAGGTGGAGTATTTATAATATTTTTAAGAAAAAGGGCATTTCTCTGTAGAAGAATGTGTTTCTTTCTTTTTAAAGCCACTACCAGCAGAGGTTAAATAAGCCTCTTTTTTCCCCTTTAGGAAAGAAATTCATGATGCATTTCAATGGGGGTCTTCATACACCAACATTTAAAAATGTGGATAATTATTTTGAACTGAAAACCAAGACAGTGTCCCTCCTTCACAACAACTAGGGCTTTTACACACTCTGCTATTCTTTAAAAAATGTTGTCCAATATCTTTGCTTTTTAGCCTCAGCTTTTCTACTTTTAATGTTTTCTTTGAGGTTCTTTGTCTATTTTCTCTTTAAACCTCACATTTCTAATCTATGGATTGATTAGTTAGGACCCGTCCTTGCAAAGAGCCATTCACATATATAATCTTATTCACCTTCACCTGTTGACTTCAGTGGGACTACTTAAGTGAGTGGAAGTTCCTTATATGAATGATACTCTGATTATCCATTTTCTGAAGGTTTTTCACCCCTGAATAAAAATTTCAGTTCTCAAAAAATCCAGATCTTTTAAATTAATTTAAATCTTAATCTCACATTCTATTTGCGTGACCCTTACTCTGCATTATTTCATTCTCTTTTCCCCACAGTTGCTTTTTCTTGCTGTATGTTTGCTTTTATTTCCTTACAAGCCCTACTCATATTTCTAGCTCTTATGTGGCATCTGCTTCCCAGAGCCTGACCCTGCAGTACAATTATAAATAGTACGTGGCCATCTCTACAATGTGAGTGGTGGTACCTATTACTTCAGGATATCACAAAGGTGTATCTAAGGTTAGAAAAAAATTGAAGAACACAATGCAAACACAAAAGAGGGCAGAGTTAAGGTTACACAGGCAACTTTAACTTTCCCATTTCCTGACTTTTGAGTGCTTCACTTTGTAACCACGTTGTTGGTTTTTTTTTATGTAGTTGCTTTGTAATGGAGTAATGATGGTACTTTTCACGCCCACCTGCTGCCCAAAGAACATTGCAGACAGCTCCCAGGCGCCCATGGGAGGGAGGGAAGGAGGGTTGGTTTCAGGGGAAGGTGGGTCCCAGGATTTGTATTTATGGCTTCCACTTCTTCCCTTAAGCAGCCACCCCTGGGGCTGAAACAGGCCAAGTCCTGATGCTGGGCTAGGACACAAGCCCCCGAGGACAGCCCTGCAGAATGGGACCAGAGAAATCCCCAGTTGGGGGACGTCCTTAGTCAGAACCACCAAGCCAGCGAGGCCACTGTGGCCCCTGGGGCTGGGGCAGGAAGAGAACCCAGGCGTCCGGGCTGTATGTGAAGGGGCGGGGGGAAGGGCAGCCTTCCCCTCAGCAGGGTCACCATGAAGCCGGAGGACAGATGAGCTGGGCGGCCCCAGCAAGGCCCACGTGGGCGGGCTGTGTTTTCAGCACGGGCGGCGCCGAGCAGCAGCACAGTAAGCAGGGGCGGGGCACCCTCGGAGGCGGGGCTGCCCAGCCCCTCCGCGGGGGGGGGGTCTCCACGTGCCCCGCCCCTTCCCGCGCTCCGGGGCCTGTGTCCCCGCCCCCGCCCGGCGCCATGTGTGTCCGGGTCACGCGCGAGCCGCGCGCAGCTTGGTCCGCGTGCGAGTGAGGAGGCGGCGCCGCAGTAAGTGGCGGCGCTGGGAGGGCGGCCGGGGTCCGAAGCGCGCTTCCGCCGCTGCCGGGAACTGCCTGGCCGCGCGGACTTGCCGGTCCTCACTCCCCCCGCACAGACCCCGACCCCGACCCCGACCCCTCCCCGGCAGAGCGACCGACCGACCGACCGACCCCCACCCCCGCGGGGAGACAGAGCGACAGACCCTCACCCCCCACCCCCGGCAGAGCGACAGACCGACAGACCCTCACCCCCCACCCCCGCGGGGAGACAGAGCGATAGACGGACCCCCGGCAGAGCGACAGACAGACGGACCCCCACCCCCCGGCAGAGCGACAGACAGACAGACAGACCCTCACCCCCCCACCCCCGCGGGGAGACAGAGCGACAGACGGACCCCCACCCCCCGGCAGAGCGACAGACAGACAGACCCCCAGCCCCCGGCAGAGCGACAGACAGACCCTCACCCCCCCACCCCCGTGGGGAGACAGAGCGACAGACGGACCCTTCCCCCCCGGCAGAGCGACAGACGGACAGACCCCCAGCCCCCGGCAGAGCGACAGACAGACAGACAGACCCTCACCCCCCCACCCCCGCGGGGAGACAGAGCGACAGACGGACCCCTCCCCTCTCCCAGGCAGTGCGACGGACAGACAGACCCCCCCCACCCCCGGCAGAGAGACAGACAGACAGACTCTCACCCCCCCACCCCCGCGGGGAGACAGAGCGACCGACAGACCTCTTCCCCCTCCCAGACAGTGCAACAGACAGACAGACCCCCCCCACCCCCGCGGGGAGACAGAGCGACAGACGGACCCCCACCCCCCGGCAGAGCGACAGACAGACAGATCCCTCCTACCCCCGGCAGAGAGACAGACAGACAGACCCTCACCCCCCAACCCCGCGGGGAGACAGAGCGACCGACAGACCCCTCCCCCTTCCAGGCAGTGCGACAGACAGACAGACAAACCCACATCCTCACCCCTGTGGGGAGACAGAGCGACAGACGGACCCCTTCCGCCCACGGCAACGACAGACCCTCGCCCCCCCCACCCCTGCAGGGAGAGAGCAACAGACAGACCCCTCCCCCCCCCGGCAGCGCTACAGACCCTCACCCCCCCACCCAAGGGGGGAGACAGAGTGACAGACAGATAGACCCTCATTTCCCCTACTGCGGGGAGACAGAGAGACCGATAGCCCCCCCCGTCAGAGCGACCGAGCAACCTTCATTTCCCCCTTCCCTGCAGGGAGACCCAGACCGACAGACAGCCCCCCACCACAGGCAGAGTGACTGACAGACAGACCCTCATTCCCCCCCTTCAGACAGACAGACTGACTCTCGCCACCCCCCCCCCCCCGCGAGCAGGTTAGACCAACTCGGCACCCCCCGCGGGGCCCAGACCCCTGCCCTCCAACGTCTTCCCCCACATGCCAGCCCCTCGGCCCCTGCAGCCAGAGCCGGCCCCTTCTACACCACGGAGAGGGACCCTGGAAACGTGGGCTAGGTGTTCTTGAAGGGTTGGGGGGAGCGAGGGGGAGATCATGCTACCCACCCCCTGCTTGTGTGGGTCCCGCTGGTTTGGTTGGCAGTGTGATTTTTGCATCCACGGAAGGGTGGGTTGTACTGTTTCAACTGTGGGATATAGTTGAAGCAGTCCAACTTCTCAGTGTAAACAAGCCCTAAGTTTTATTTATTTATTTATTTATATATACACTTACATTTTATAGCGCTCTAACTTGCTGGCTCAGGGGGTGTGAAAAATCACTCCTCTTAGTGCTTTAAAGCGCTAGTGTAGACAGGCTCCGAGTGCTGGGAGCTATTCCCCTTGTGGAGGTGGATTACCAGGAGCACTGGGAGAGCTCTCTCCCAGTGCTCGCGTGCGACCACACTCGCACTTCAAAGTGCTGTTGAGGGAGCATTCCCACAACAGTGCTTTGAAGTTTCCAGTGTAGCCATGCCCCCGATTAAACTGGCTCTTTGAATTAACAGTCAGGAAACTGAATAACCATGTCATAATATTAAGGGCATGAAATAAAAAATCCCCATCATTTCTGTGTCTAAACCCCACACAATGATCAGGTATTTCACCATATTGCACTAGAATGGCAGTGGTGTGGCACAAAGGGAGTTGAATCACTTTGGGACAATTGAAACTTGATTGGACAAAGCATAGGATGATAAATCCACTGTAAGGTTTCATAGTAGCAGCCGTGTTAGTCTGTATCTGCAAAAAGGAGGACTTGTGGCACCTTAGAGACTAACAAATTTATTTGAGCATAAGCTTTCATGAGCTACAGCTCACTTCATCGGATTCACTCTCTACACTGCCACTTTTTTTTTTTGCCGATCCACTGTAGAGGACAATCCTGAATTTGTGGGGAATGAACTAGATGACCTAATGGCTCTTTATCTCTCCCTTAGATAATGTACCCTTCAGAATCGTACTATATGGTGTTTAAAGTGTTGCAAAGAGAAAAAGTGAAATATCTAGCAAGTATTCAGATCCATGGTATTTTCTTAGTTTCAAAAGCAGTAGTATCTGTGGGCATGCCTTCACTAGCAACAGCAGCACTTTAACATGGTTGTGTAGTCACAGCACTTCCCAGCGCTACAAAAAACCCACCTCCACAAGGGGAGTAGCTACCAGGGCTGGGAGCATGACTCCCAGCAGTGGTGCACTGTCTACACTGCCACTTTACAGCACTGAAACTTGCAGTGCTCAGGTGGATGGGGGTGGGGGGGTTCATACCCCTGAGCAAGCAAGTTGCAGCACTGTAAAGTGGCAATGTAAACAAGGCCTGTGCTTCCATTCCCACCCAATGGCCCTGTTAGCTGTGTGATCTATTAAGTAGCTTAGGTAGCATTGTGTTAATGCAGTGCATTATGGCCTTAAAGAAGACGGTATAGTAATAAGAACATGAGTATGTTTAATAAAGACTATTGTGAAAATATTATTTTCCATGCGGAATAGCTCTTTTCCAAATTATAATTCTTTTGTTTTTAAAGGATTTATTTTTAAATCCACCAAAAAGGCATCCAGGATAGTTTATAAATTTCCTTTTAAAAAACAAACCAGTTCTTAGGGTTTTTTTTTTTCTTCTAAAGAAAATTATCTCTAGCTGATCAAAAGAATATTTGTGGAGCCCTCTAATAGCCAAACCAATTTTTTGCCTGGTAGGATGGAATTAATTTTTGTTGATTAATTAAAATATCCCCTGAAAATCTGGGTTTATAAAGGGAATAGTGATGCATCTGTAGTAATAAGATCCATAGCTGTAATTCACAGAAGGCACAGATTATGGAAAGAGAGGCAAAGGTAATTTTAAATTGCTCTTTGGTCACACTGATTCTGGACCAGCTGTGGGACACTAATTTACAGCAGCCTTATGCAGGCTGGGTTCTGCTGCAGCCTAGATTCTTGTTTAGTACTATGGATTCTCTTCTGACACCCCAAGAATGCTCCATATGCCTGGCACTGTTAGGGAAGCAGCGTAACGCTGCATATAGCAGTCAAGCATTGAGGGAATTCTTCCCTGGAGGTTGCAGTTCCTTTTTTGCCCCCAGATGTGATTTTTTTTTTTTTTTTTTAAAGTAGATGTTGACCAGTTAAACATTACTGGTCAACTAAAACTGTATAGGCCCTGATCTTGCAAACACTTTACAGACATTGAGCTCAGTGAAACTGCTTGCGGAAATAAATCTTTGCAGGACTGCAGACTGAGTTTCAAGAAATTCAGAAGTGACTTCAGTGTACTCCGACCACAAACTATGATTTGAACATAATTACATTTTTACTTTGAGAGCATGCTAAAATACATCATATGATTAATGTATGAAAAGAGCACTTGTAATGCATGATATGAAATGAGTGTTTCAGAATTTTTTTAAGAAAAGTTCTTAGTATTCTATGAATGAATGTGTGCTTTAGAAACAATACTTTTTTTTGTTTTATATTTTATGGTCTCTGAAACAATGTAGTCATAAAATGAAAAATGGACACAAGGAAGTTTGGGGAAGAATTAAAAGATGGACATTTGTCTGTGGGATGTTAACCAACTTTCCATATCTGTTGTAATAGAAAAAAGACATTAAAAGGAAATACTCAACTAAAATGAATTTCTGATACAGCATAGCGTATTGTACTTTTGATTAAACATAATGGTGGTGCCCTGCGACTGCTATATCACAATAAATGTAAATCTGCTATTTATGGATTGACAGACCTACAATGCAGAATATATTAGTGCAAAACCCAAAAGATAGGATAAAGGACCTTATTTTGTCTTTCTTGAGCAGGGGTGAGCAAACTACGGCCTGTGGGCCGGATCTGGCCTGTCAGGGCTTTGGATCCGGCCTGTGGGATTGTCACCCCTGTGGCGCCGTGGTGCTCAGGCAGGCTCCCTGCCTGCCCTTGACCCTCACCACTCCCAGAAGCGGCTGGCATCACATCCCTGCGGCCCCTGGGGGATGAGGAGTCAGAGGGCTCCGCATGCTGCCCTCGCCTGCAGGCTCTGCCCCCGCAGCTCCCATTGGCCAGGAACAGGGAACTGTGGCCAATGGGAGCTTTGGGGGAGGTACCCGCAGGCGAGGGCAGGGACGTGGTGCCGGCCACTTTTGGGAGCGGTGCGGGGGCAGGATAGGCAGGGAGCCTGCCTTAGCCCTGCTGCACGCTGCTGCCACCCCGAAGCCACTCAAGGTAAGCGGTGCCAGGCCGGAGCCTGCACCCTGAGCCCCTCCTGCACCTTGCACCCAACCCCCTGCCCTGAGTCCCCTGCCACACCCGAACCCCTCCTGTACCTTAACCCCCTGCCCTGAGCCCCCAACCCACTGCCCTGAGCCCCCTGCCGTACCACACACCTCTCCTGCACCCCTGTCCTGAGCTCCTTCCCACACTCCGCACCTCCTCCTGCACCCCAGCTCCATGCCCTGAGTCCCCTTGTACACTCCGTACCCCTTCTGCGCCCCAACCCCTTGCCCTGAGCCTCTTTCTGCACCCAGCACTCTCTCTCACACCCCGCACTTCCTCCCGCACCCCAATCCCTTGCCCCAGCCCTACATTCATGGCCCTGCATGCAATTTCCCCAACCAAATGTGGCCCTCGGGCCAAAAAGTTTGCCCACCCCTGTTCTTGAGGGTTTGTGCTTTAATATATCATAAATCTGACTCATATTTTTCAGCCTGTTTTCTGTAATATTGGATTTCAACACTTCAGAGTCTACTGTCCTCTACATGTGCAATAAGGTGTTAATATCTTCATTGCTCAGCAAAATTTTAGGTTGTGAAATTGTGAGTAATTTGATACTGTGATTCTTTGTCATATTCAAAGCATATTTTTAACTGATTTTTTTAAATAATTCCTTTTTCTGCTTTAGTATACTTTCCGTCATATGGACTATTCTCTTCCAAATTTTATTTAATTCAGTTAATTAAATTTACAAATCTAATATTTAGCAACTGGGAAATTATAATCTGCTTTTTAACATCAGGAATGAATGCAGTGTTTGAACATCAGGAGTATTGTTAGTGTTGCAGGAAGCCAAAAAATTGGTTGATATGTGTTTAGTTGCTCCATGTCAAACTTTTCATTATTTGTTATGAAGATATTTACGTAAAAGCCATTTATTAAATTCATGACTATCTAAATTATTCCGTATAGAGGTTACACTTACTGAGACTTTTCCTGCCTTTATGATTTTAATCATTGTTAGGAGTCCATTACTGTGATGTGCTATTGCAATGGAGCCAAAACACATCAGGTTACGAGACTGATCTTTTTTGCAACTGCTATAGCAGAGCTCAGGTTTTAAGAACTCTGAAATCAAAAAGGGGCAAGCTAACACTCACTCATATGTGCAATGGTAAGGCAGTCCCATGAACCATATCAATTCCATCTTCTACCTCTTTCACCTTTCCTATCATATTCCTAAATATTTTATAAAGATTCTTCTGGGGAAAAAAGTGTGTACATGGGAGAAGGGAATTGAATAATAATGGATTAAATTGGACACACCATGATCAATATACTCCCTATAGGAATCAATTTTCAAATATTGTGTATGGAATTCTATCCAATTCTGATTACGATGACTAGTCGTAGGCATTAGTAAATTGGTCATGTACCACCAACGTCTCATGTAATGGATCATACTTCTACCAGGTTTAACAGGTTTTAATTATGATGTTAGTAGGACTCAGGATTTCTTTTGCATTGTAGAAGTGTAAAAAACCCCCAAACCAAGAGCAACAAATAGCTGGAATGTTTTTTGGAATATTTTTGTTTTGTTTAATTGCTAAAATTAAAAACTCTTTTGTTTCTCCATTGACATGATTATTAGAGGTAGTTAATTAACCAAACCGTAGCACTATCAGCTCTGGGCTTTACATACTGAATATGCTTGGCACTTTAAAATGCTTCAGGAGTTTATCTTCATTTAGTTGGTTTGATTAAAGAGCTATAATTAGGATCCAAAGAGATTGTTTTACAATTCTTGACAATGAAAATGTAAACAGTTCTTTTGTTCAGAGATGTTCTGGTCATGAGTATATAGAAGATATCACATTCTCCTCCAAGCTTAAATCCTGTTGCAGAGAGTGTATTTATTTTTGTAGTTCTCTTCTTTTATGAACTCAATCTTTTTTTTCTTTTTTCCCCTTTTTTCAATAGGGATTTTACAGGGAGTGTGGTTACCTGTTCAGCTGCATTCATCATGATAACTCCAGCATTTGAACTGAGCCAGGATCCAGATTTTCTTACTATAATAATCAATGTACCTTATGCCAAAGTTTCTGAGTTTGATGTATATTTTGAAGGAAAGGATTTTAAATTTTATGCTAAGCCTTACTTTCTCAGGCAAGTAATGTAGGGATTTTAAAACCTTGAACTTCATAAAATAAAAACCTTGAAAAGAGAATGAACTTTATTTCTGTGTCTTACAGAACATTCTACTGCTGCAGTTCCTATATAGTGTGGTCTGCAGAGAACTGGGCTGGTCACATGGTGCTAGTTCTCTTCTTGTTTCCAGCTGCCAAATCACATTAAAAAAAGCTAAAGTATGTTAAATACGCTCCTGATATTACTTGTCATGTTGGATAAGTAATGCAATCATGAATGATCTAGAAGATCCATGAAACAATTTCAATATTAAGAGGTCATCCGCACTTAAAAAGTTTGACAACCCTTCGCCTATAGTATCTTGTATTTTTAACAACTCTTCTTTCGGGAACTTCAAGCATCAAGGCACCAGCTCTCATCTCTTGTACATGTTCGTTTACCATAAGTGGGGTTGAGTAGGTGGGTGGACAATAGTATATCGGTTAGTCTAAAATAACAGAAAGATTTTCCTATCTTGTCATTCTGGGTCAACTTTCTTCATTCCTTGAAATGGCAAAATCCTTTACCTGTTCCACATAGTGCCAAGGATGTCTTTGTAATGATGCTGATCCTATCCTGGCTGGGAAAACAGGAATATCAAATTCTGTCTCAAATGCTGATCTCTTTCATTTCTACATGGGGGGTAAACTTTCGAAGTAGTGCACAGGGATTTAGCTGCATGACTTCCATTAACATCGATGAGAGTCATGTAGTTAAATCTCCTGTACTGCTTATGGAATGTGCCATATAGTTTTACTGGTCGAGCCATTAGTCTGGATGATAAATCAGGCGTTTGATAAGACATGTCACTTTTGTTCATAGGCTAACTCTTCCTGGAAGAATTGTGGAAGATGGAAGAGAAAAAGCATCTTATAATGTGGACAAAGGTATTAGTTAATAACGTTATTCTTTTTTATTATTAAAAACACAACACATGAGCTCTACTAATGTACCTTCTGCTGCATTGTAATTACACAGAACTTTTAATTTACTTGCAGCAAAGTATGTTTAACTGGGAATCCTCATGGTTTTGGTTGTGTTTTAAAATCTGTAGTTCAGAGTGGTTTATTTTATATACATTTACCATATAAATACAAATGGGTTATGCTAGCTAAAAATAAGGAAGGTAATGACATTTCCATGTTCTGTTCTTATCTGGCATGAAGAGCTAGCCCCGGGTGTTCATCTACTGAAAGGACATGGAGGGCTTGTCTACACTACCGTGTGGGATCGATCTAAGATACACAACTTCAGCTACGTGAATAGCATAGCTGAAGTTGACGTACATCTAGAACCACTTATTGCGGTGTCTTCACTGCGGTAAGTCGACAGCTGACGCTCTCCTGTCAACTCTGTTTGCGCTCCTCGTTCTGGTGGAGTACCAGAGTCGATAAATCGACCCCCACTGGATCGATCGCTGCCCGCCGATCCGGTGGGTAGTGTAGCCAAGCCCTAAGTGACCAACCACAAATGAGAGTTGCTCTCATAATAGAACTTTCTGAATTGCAGGCTGAATTCTTCATGGATACAGATCATAACATTCCTGTTAAAGCAAAGTCTATGTATATTATTTCTTCCAATATGACATGAATGATATAAGTCACTGAACCAAGATCACTAGCCCATTCAGCCAGCAAGAAATATAAGAATGGATAAGTTTCAGTAACTAGTAAAAGAGCAAATCTCAAGACAGACTTCTGGCTAGTCTTATGAAAGAAATCAATGGAAATATACACATCAGCCCACCAAAAGTAATGTATTGCTGTAGAGACAGGACTAGTAAAGTTTTTGTTGAGCTCCAAAAAGAAATTCTAATTTATGTTGAAGCAGCAATAGTAGAAATACCAGCAAATAAGAATATTGTATATGACATCTGCATTATCTTTCATATGGTGATGTCAAAACATGGAAGTAGACACACATTTTCAGGCCTCATGGTAAATAATATATACACAAATTGCTCAAGATTTACTAAATTTAATGCCTGGATCTTGTAATCAGATCTGTGCTGAGCTCTGTGCATTGCCTGTTGATTGCCGTGGGACTTTGTGCAGATGTAAGTACAATATCTGCATATGTGAAAGTGACTGCAGCATTGGGGCTTAAAATTGTAAAGTATCTGGTTCAACAATTTATTCAATTAAAAAATAAAGCCCCATAAGAATATGTTTTGTAACCAAGACCTTGGCTTATTAAGATACAGTCTGCTGCCTCCAAAGGCATGTTTATACACCTGAAATAAAATATGAATCAGAATATTAAATGTGTCTTTCTTTAATCTTATGGTTGATTATTTGAGGGGAAAAAGTTTTAAAAATAAAAAAGTACTTATTTTATCTTTGTTATATGAGCTGTGTCAAGACATCACCATAAATGATAGTTATGCATTTTTGTGTACCTTTTGAAAAATAATTTAATTTTCCAATTTCTGTGAAATTTATACAGTCAGGTTAACTCTAAAAAATGCATAGAGATGGACACATAGGAAAATTTTAGTTGCATGCATGAAATACACCCAAATAGCTTCCCAAACATTTAGCTTCAATAAGAAGAAATAATTGTACATTTTTTTACAGTTTATCTTTTAAATTGTTAAACATCTGAATCAAATTTTAACTTCTCTTTCAAGGCATTTTTACAGTTCGACTGCCTAAGGAGACTCCTGGTCAGTATTTTGATGGGTTGGACATGCTGACGGCTCTGTTAGCACAGAAGAAATCTAGATCAGCTAAACCATTAGTGGAAGAGATAGGTATGATTACTGACACTGGTAAATACAACATATTTTAAAAGTTTAACTTGTATAGTTGATTTTTTTGTTTGAGTTTGTAAGGTGAATTTATAAGCAAGAAAACTTCCCTTGTGTGAAGTGCATTACACATTTATATGGTTTGAGAAAGTGTTTTGTAAGAGTTATATTTGCATCTCAAAATATATAACACTTACTAATCCTTTGTTCCCCTGTAGTATTTGTATGATCTATAGAGTTTGAGATTCTGCTGCTGCCTTTGTGCTAAGGTATCTGGTCTTTTAGCCTAAGTAATAGTAGCTCATTAGATCTAGTGGTCTCAGGTACAACCCCTGCAAAAGACCTAAGAATGCTGTTACATATAGAAGAAGGCTTGAATAAATGTGGTTAATTGTGTGATTGTCTTCTTACCAAATAATTAGCAATATCTCTTTCCTTGTGTGTGTGTGATGGGTTTTTTTTTAATATATTGAGTTGTGATCTTGGGGGTGAAATCCTGGCCTTATTGAAGTCAATGTGAGGTTTGGTATTGACTTCAGTGGGGCCACAGTTTCGCTCTTGGTATATATCTGATTTGTCTCTGAGTCTCCATTATCGCATGTAGGAATGTGGGGCCCTGATCGTGCATGGAGCATTAACATGAGGGTCTCTATGAAACATTGCTTAATAGTACAGAATGTGGCTCACTGATTATCTGAGCATTCTGAGTGGTCTTAAGGTGAAATCCAAGGTAGGGCACAATGCAGTACCCATCATCAGGGTGATAGAAGCAAGCATAACTGATGAGGCTTGCATCCAAAATAAAGTCATTGTCTTTTTGCCAAGTATGTGTAAAAACAGCTCTTAGAACAAATGCCATGTGGCTATTGAGAGGCAAGAATGAACTATCGTGAACCGTCAAATTCTAAGCTTGAGTAACAAATGCTGGGGAATACAACCTTCAGTCAAAAAGCTGATATAACCTGACATTCCTTCCAGTTGCCTCCTCCAGTCTCTGCTCATTATCTTAGTCTTCTGTGGATCGAGTCTCTTCAGGCTAGTTCTCATCCAAGTTTTGCTCTCTGTTTGGCACTGGAAAGGGTTCTCAGTCATGCTGACTAAGATAAAATGAAGTTTTAGATGTAGGTGTCATACAATCACTCACACATGTAGGTATCCTACAAATACAATCATCTCTGATCCTCCTGATGGATCCAGAGACCTGTCAAACAAGGTGGGTCATGCAGAACCCTGTGGAACCCTGCTAAAGAGAGTTGTGCGTGCAGGTGAACAGTGACCCAAAACCATTCTTTGGGAGCTCTTAAAGAAAATAGCGGAGCCATTTGAGCACAGATTACTCCTGGGAGAATTTTGCACCAAAAATTAAAGGTTTTGCATGCAGTATTTTAGAATTCTGCAAAATACTGCATATTTTATATGTCAAAATAACAATATAATCATGCTACTTTCAATTATTTTGGTAATTTATTTCATAATACCTGTCAGCAAGTATGTCTGTAACAATACAAACAACAAAAAAGATTCAGGAAATATTTTTTAACAAATAGATTTCTTACTAGGCATATTAATACAGAACTTTGAGTAATAATTCATTTAAACTACAATACAGAAGTGTATTTTCCGCATTCTTCAGAAGCAGTGCAAAGGCTTGGGGGATTCGGGTAATGGAGGAGCTGAGGGAGAGAGAAGTAATTGTTTGGAAGGAGCCTGGGAGTGAACCTAGAGGGTTGTTGGGTGTGGGCGGGAGAAGTATTGAACAGTTGTTTCTTTTCTGGTGGGGGGTAAGGAATTGTTGGGGAGCCTCTCCCATGCAGACTCTGGCTTATCCCTAGCCTCTCTCATTCAGTCAGGCACATCTGTCTCTGTCCCCGCAACTAGCTCTTCTGAACTCGTATATGCGCCTCCCCCGCAGTAGTCCCATGTGCCCTGTGCTTTCTGTCCTCCCCTCCCCCATGCCCTGTACCTCCTCACCTGGCCCCATGAGCAGGGCACTGTGAGGAACCCAGCATCTTCTCCTCTCTATCTGCAGCTGGCTGCTCCCACCCAGGAGCACCTGACATCTGTTCTGGCGCCAGAGTAGCTCCTGGTGGGTGAAAGACATAACTAGCATCTCTAGCAGACTGTATTTTCTGCGGACAAAAAAAATTCTGTGGGGGACATGAATTCTGCACATTCACAATGGTGCAGACTTCCGCCAGAAGTAACAGATTTGTCAGCAGCACCTGATGTTTTGCACTCCTGAATAGAGATGTTGACATTCAAAAGCAACTCCGGAATTTACCCACAGGCTTTCATTAGCTAAGAAGGACATGGATCTAATTTGTATACTGGTATGTGAACCACACATATGCACACGATGAATATATACTTATGCATTTGGTACTTAAATGACATTTTATGTACAACTACTAAATTATCCCCAATATAATTTTCATGGCTTAACATTGAACTTTGTAACTATAGTTTATATTTTTCACCAGGCCAGATAGTGTCATTTTAAAGAAAAAAAAAATCTAAACAGCAGTAGATAAATTAATGCAGACTTTGTTATTGCTGAAATCTGTAAATGATACAAAATCCTTTGTTGATCTTCCATTTTCCTTTCTTTCTCTGGAAACTATAGGGTCGTCTGATACTAGAAAATTTTTTCTAATAGTTTAAAAAATTAGTAAAACAAAAAAAGCCTGATTCATAGATTAACTAGTAATCTTTTCATTAGCTACACTTTGACTAAAGTATCAACTTTGGGATTCTTTTCTTTTGTTATGATACAAAACATTTCTAGGTACCTCTGCTGAGCTAGCCGAGGAGGAGGAGGAAGAGGAAGAATTTGACTGGGAAATTGAACAGACCCCTTATCATGAAATTGCAGAAAGCACTTTACATTTACAATGCTGCTATGGGTTTGGAAATTTGAAATCAGGAGTTTTCCAACGATTGCAGGTGTGTGATTTTTCTTTAAAAGCGACCGCTATAAAGTTTGTAGTGTTCGGTATGATCTAGCATGCTGATTTCAATTGGACTTAAAGTCAGTGCAATAATGTTTCAGACGTGTTCAAATTAGCAACATGTATTTGTCCAGAACAAATCATGCCAAATCAACCTCATTTCCTCCTTTGACAGGTTTATTGGCCTGTTGGATAGTGGGAAGCAGTAGATATGATATATCTTGATTTTTTGTAAGGCTTTTGACACAGTCCCACATTACATTCTCATAAGCAAATTAGTGAAATGTTGTCTAGATGAGATTATTGTAAGGTGGGTGCATAACTGGTTGAAAGACCATACTCAAAGTGTGGTTCCCAGTGGTTTGCAGTAAAACTGGCAGGATGTATCTCGTGGGTTCCCACAAGTGTCAGTCCTGGTTCTGATACTACTCAGTGTTTTCACTAATGGCTTGGTTAATGGAATAGAGCATATGCTTATAAAATTTGCGGATGACACCAAGCTGGGAGGAGTTGCAAGCCCTTTAGAGGACAAGGTTAGAATTCAAAATGACCCGGATCAATTGTAGAGTTGATCTGAAAGCAACATGATGAAATTCAGTAAAGATGAGCAAAGTACTGCACTTAAGAAGAATAAATCCAATTCACAACTACAAAATGGGGAATAATTGGCTAGGCAGTAGTACTGCTGAAAAGCATCTGGGAGTTGTAGTGGATCACAAATTGAATGTGAGCCAACAACATGATGCAGTTTTAAAAATGGCTAATATTCCTGTTAATACCCATCGGAGTGTTGTATGTATGACATGGGAAGTCACTGTTCCATTCTACTCGGCATTGGTGACACCTCTGCTAAAGTCTTTCTTAAACTGAGTTTTGGGTGTCTCAGTTTAAGAAAGTTGTGGACAAATTGGAGGGAGTGCAGATCAACAAAAGTGATAAAAGGTTTAGAAAACCTGACTTGTGAGGAAAGGTTAAAAAACCCTGTGTAGTCTTGAGCAAAGAAGACTAAGGGTGGGACCTGATAACAGTCTTCAAATATGTTAAAGGCTGTTATAAAGAAGATGGTAATTAGTACGTCCACTGAAGCAGAGTCAGAAGTAATTGTTTTAATCTGAAACCAGGGAGATTTGAGTTAGATATTAGGTAAATCTTTCTAACTATAAAGGTAGTTAAGTTCTGGAATAGGCTGAAGTCTTCATCATTGCAGGTTTTTAAGGACAGGTTAGACAAATGCCTGCCATCGATGGTCTAGCTTATTTGGTTCTGCCTTAGCACAGAGGGAGTGTACTAGATGACCTCTTGAGGACCCTTCAAGTCCTACTTCCTTATGATTCTATGTCATTGAAAAGATGGGTCTAAAAATGAGGACAAACAATGCTTTGAACTATCAACTTGGAAATGCAGATTTTATCTAATGCAAAATTAAATTATTGTATAGTCAATTCTGTTCTCTTGTCTGAATTGCCCAGCTGTAAAATAAGGAAAATAGTACTTCTCTACATGAAAGTGGTATGAGGATAAATATGTTAAAGATAATAATGCAATATAACGACTTAAAATACATAGATATGTTACAGATGTGGGAATGTTTTTAGTATTTATGAATCCAGTGTGCACCTCAGTTTCCCTCTGTGCTTTGTACTGCTATGTGCTGGGTGTAAAGAGCAGGAGACATAGGTGTTTTGTCACATAGCTGCCTCGCGTTACTGCAGATATTTGCTGAGGTGCACTGATCCTTGAATAGGGTAAAAGACTCCAGTTCGGAGACCATCTCAGTTGGATATTCTGGGCAGAGTTCATGGAGAGAAACGAGTGCCGGAGCCCAGATACTCGGTCTTGGAAGCGATGAGGCTGTGTGGCCTACCCTTGAGGAAGAGTGGGACCTCTTGGGGATCTGGAATGCTGAAGGGGTACCTTCAATGAACTGTTTAAAAGTTGAGGTGTAGTACATATCCTGTGGATCCATGGCAGTATATTAGTGAAATCAGTCACAAGACAGAGACGTAGGTTGTTTGTTGATAAACTGTTTTCAGAGTTAGTGCTAAATGCATACATCTTGTTTAATATAATTGTAAACAAAATCTTGAATTTATATTCAAAACTTAGAAGTGGATTTTGAAGGATATACTTTATAGTTTGTTGTATGTCTGTAGTCTAGGGAGAAAGTTCCAGCTAACTTGCAAAAGAAGTGCATCAGTCTTGACTAATTACTGCATTCTTGTCTGACTACATATGTTTGTCAGATATTCACAATAATAAAATTATTAACTAGATAGTAAAACTGCTTATGGTTTTAGAGTTATCTCAGAGTAAAATAAACTAAAAAGGACACTTCAATTTTTCATACTGGTGATACAGTTATTAAAAACAATTGAAATAAGATAGGTGTATGTATTATTTGCCTAGAAGAAACTGTTACTAACTTTGACCCCAATCCTCCAAGTTGTTCTGCTTGGGTAGACTCCATAAAGTCAGTGAGGCACTGCTCAGACACAGGAATCTATGTGTGTGGAACAATTTGCTGGATCGAAGTCTTAAACTGTAGGCTTAAATCTGCATTGCTAATATACAGTAAACAGTTTCTTTGTTTGTTGACTGTTTGTAGTTCATCTCCAATTTATTCCAACCTGGAGAGAATAAGGATTACATAAAGATATTCTTATAAAGGATAAAGATACATAAAGATATGTATTACATAAAGATACACAAATATGTACAGCATTTATTATTGTAGTAGATTATAGACCATTTACTAACTAATGTTTTGTTTCTGTACATAATACCAAGAGGTAGAAGTACTAGCTGTTTCTATCAACTCTAACTGTGATGCCAAGACCATATAACTTGGTTACTGCATGAATTATTATGTCTTAAAGTTGAAAAGTGAATTAACGTCAGGGGAAAGCTTTCATGTTCTAATAGCACGTGTATTAATTGCTCTGTTGCCATGGAATTCCTGCAGAAGTACATATTACACCCATATTAATGCCCCTTTAGTTTGACTATTACAGTGAAATTCCAAATTACTAATGATTTCCCACTTCAATATTAAGAGTGTCAATTTGTGCATAAACAGTCCTGCAATCTCAGGTGCAGAGTGTAGAAGTCAGTGGGGATTTGGGGATACGCAACATGTTGTAGGACTGGGCCCTAGAATTGCAAGAACAATAATGCCTGGTTTTTCTCTATATCTTTATTGCAATAGCTTTCATTAAGTATTGCAGATTTGAGGCATTAATGAAAAATAGTGCATCTTTTTCTTTGTAACCAAGAGAAAAGCCCAAACAGAATGTATAGTGTTTGAAATACCCGAGGCATTTGGCCATTTTTTATTTAAGCAACTCAGTCTGTATCTGAAAGGTGTGGTGCAGGTGAGCAGAACTGATTGAAGTAGATTTAACAAGGATAGCACACAATTTTCATTATTACAATCAACATGGAATCAACAGCAGATACATTATGAATCAAAAAGCAGTAGAATTATAAAATATGGAGGAAATACTGGATCCAGGTCAGAGCTTTTTTATTTCATTGTTTACTGTTTCTACTTTAAGCTAATGTCTTAAAAACAAAATAAATGTAATTATATTAATTGTGCATAAAAACAAATTTTGCAATGAAAGGCATAGCATTGTGACCCATAATTAAGGCTAAGATTTTGTCATGGATATTTTTGGAAAAGACACAGACAGGTCATGGGCAATAATAAAAAATTCATGGAAGCCCGTGGCCTGTCCCTGAGTTTTACTAAAACTATCCATGACAAAATGGGGAGCCTGGGCATCTGCCAGTGGACTGGGAGCTCCAGGGGTCTCCACCATCTATGTGGGCTTGGCGCTGCCTGGACCCTGCAGATCCCAGCTGGCACTGGCTGAAGTCATGGGGATCTTCGGAAGTTACTGATTCCATGACTTCCATGATCTCTGTGACTAAATCACAGCCTTACCCATAATGCATAGCTTTTCAGTAAGGGAGACTTGGTAGTGGCACCTATCATTCTAATAGCTCCCCTTAGTATAAGGCTGTTCAGCATTGCTTCTAAACTCTCATTTGCTCTTTTTGTTCTTGTTGCCTTTCCAGGATGAACTCAGTGATGTTATTGACGTTAAGGATCCAGACTTAACCCCTGCAGATGGACGCAGACAGAAACGACTGGAGACTGAGGCTGCTAAGTTTGATCCTGATCATTATCTGTAAGTACTACTTTATTCCTTCTGATGAAGTGAATTTACATCAGCTAAAATAAATGTATTTTGCCATTTAATAGATGATGGATTTTAAAATCTCTTTTGAAAAAAATGGGTTTACTTTTTATTTGCCTGACTCTTCATGTCTCATAACACTAGACTTTAGAGGGTATTCATAAGTGTGACAGTGACACAAGACATTGCTCATCCACTTCAGGCTTGCTTTGCTGGTCAATTAAACTCAAAGTCCAGTCTGTACTCAAGCAGAGCTGCTGCTGCTGTGAACTGCAGAATATTATTTCATGGTTGACCTCTCAAGCATCAGGGTAACCAATCCTTGCCAGCATTTTAGGTTGTAGACATAGTAGTTTTGTTTTCTCCTAAGTAACAATGGCAGTCAACCCATCTTAACCATGAGCAGATAAACATTCTCTTTTTAGATGGATTCTACAATGTTTCTCTGAGTTCTGTAATCATTTGACTTTTGCTTGAGTCACCCTTTATTTCTTGCTCAGATCCCATCCCCTTGTTAGTGAGCCCAGAGCAGTGCCACCCGGCCAGAGCAACCTGCTGGCTGACCCTTTAATCAGTTAACCGTTTAAACAAAATATTTTTTAATAAATGGTATTCTGCTATTGTTTAACAGTGCGATTAATAGTGTGATTAATCAATTAATTTTTGTTAATTGTCCAATTAATTGTAATTAATTTTTTTAATCGCTCGAAACCCCTAGTTTTTAGTGTATGGCAAATGCCTCTAGAGAATCTGGGATTGGTGTTTTTTTGTATGTGTACTATACACTGAAATAAATAACAAATGACTCTTTTCTCCAGTGCTGACTTTTTTGAAGATGTAGTCATTCAGCATGTTTTGAAGTACAAGCCCTGGTGGGTTGATGCTTATGCAAAAAAGATGGCTTCCCAGGGAAGGAGTCATCAGGAACATGTTAGTCGAACAACGTTGGGTAAGAGTGTATACGTTTCATTTAATTTGTATTGCTTCTGTTCCACATTACTTGCCAGAAAGCTGTCTTCAAGATGAAAAGTCATGGTTCTAGCTAGCAATTTCCAGTCATGTAATATTAATACCACCCTTTGTCATTATTTATTTCAAGGATGGTTATAATGATGTTGTTTTGAAGAGTTGAGTGTCTGTTTGGATAGAGATATTGGTCATCTCTCATGCAGCATTTATATATAAACTACTAGAGTTTTGTGCAATTCATTATTATGCAACCTTCTGTATCTTCAGAAGAAACTATAGTTTTAGCTCTTTGTCATCTGTTCTCAAGGATTATATTAGACACATCAGTGATCTGTGAAGACTCAGTTCCCTTTTAAGACTTTGCTATAGATTTTAAGGACCTCATGGAAACCGCTCAAGAGTTGACAATCATGAAATGTAATATCAAATCAAAACTGTCTTTGTTTGGACATTATTTTAGCTGGAAGGTGGAAATGCCCCATGTGTAGTTAGTATATCTCCTTTTTTCAGATTTTCGTAAGTCATTGTTCTCCTGGCACCAGATATTTCCTTTTTTTGAAAATACAGTAGTAATTAATTTTTGTATCCACTTGTGAATATGATGCAGACATTGTACTGTATGTCTCGTTGTTTAGAATCATTTGCATAAAGCTGTCCTAATATCAGCCAATATTTCTATATCATATATGAATCATCTTTAGAAACTTGTATATTATATTGTTCCACAGGTGGTTATTAGACATATATTTTTTATGTATCCTATGGTCTTCTTTCCATTCCTTGTTTTATGGCCTACAAGATGTGTTTCATCTTTAGAGGATGAACTTGTGACAGTACTATTAATGGGTATCTGTGTGAGATTACTACTACATAAAGTGGTTTTAGAGTTGACTGTTACCTTTATATATGTTCTCTGATAGTCATATCATCTCCTAGATGATTTAGGAACACAGGATTTGCCATACTAAATTATAATTGTTAATACATCAAACCTGGGATCCATATGCACAAATGTTACTTTGTGTTTCTAGGCTCTAGTTCCTTATACTCTGAGCTTTTACATATGAAATAGAAGGGAATCTGGGTAAACAGTGTGTGTTGCAACAGCTCTGGTGCATTCTCTCATTGATCTCTGTCCAGCCATTGCAGTGAAGCATTGTTAACACACATATCGCATAAATTGGAGACACAGTAGACTAAAGACATTGGACAAAAGTGTGAGAGACTAGGAAACAAAAAAGTAGCGAGGTTTATTTCTTTTGTTTGCTCTCACTGTTGACTTCTCATTTAATAAAGTTGTTACCACATTTGGCCATGTTACAGAATACAACAAAAATGAAGAACAGTGGGCAGATTATATTGATAGAATAAGTAGGGTTTTTTTTTTTGTTTTTTTTTTTGCAAATGATGTTCCTGAAGAAAAACATGGGGTTTATAGGAAATGACTCAGAAATTACTCAGAAGCTCGACAAGCCTTAGTGATCCAACTGGGAAAAGTTATGCAGCGATTGGGAAAGTCCTAAGGAACCATCTCTTTCCCAGATGGCTCATTATAGGGGAGAAGTTTAGTTTTGATGTCACAAACGTGATCAAAATCCCTAAGTCTGTTGCTGAATTTAAGAAACTCATGGCATTTTGTGAGCACTTGTGTAAATTTAAATGACTCATTAAAGGACTGTGTGGTGTTTGGGTTATGTAATGACAGCAGCCAAAAGAAATTGTTGACTGAAGGAGATTTGAGAAAGAAGCTGCTATTGTGTCAGTGGAAACTTCAGCAAGAGATGACAGGGAACTGAGTGAGAGTCTGAAACCAGTGGAGGCTGTTAAACCTGATTTAGATGTGATAGAAGAAATCACCATGAGAGGGAGTGCAGGTTCCACTTGGAGATCTGTCATTAATGCAGATGCATAAGGGAGCAGGAAGCCTCAAAGTACAGAAAATATGTACATGCTATGGAGGAGCAATCAGTGAGCAATCTGATGAATTCTCTATGTTTGAAGAAAGTATTAAAGCAATAAAATCAAAGACAGTGCAGCCAATTTGAGTTATAATGAAGATTCAAGGAATTCCTATTTATACAGAGTTAGAAGTAACAGGGATGTCACAAAAATATTTTACTCAGTACTTCCAAGGAAAATGCAAGTTGACTGTCTCCAGATCTGTATTAGTGATATATTCTGGAAAAGAACTGATGCGTCAGGGTATTGCCGAAGTGGAAGTGATATTGAAAGGGCACATGTAGGAATTGACACTGTATATTGTGGAAAGGGAAAGATTTCTCTTACTGGTTGTGAGTGGCTGTGTTATCCAATAGGACTGGGCAGTCATCTGATTGCAGTAGGCAAAGGTGCCGTGTGTGCCTGAACCAAAGCTCACTGAAGTCAATGGGAAGGCTTTTAATGATTTCAAAGAGATTTGGATCATGCCCATATTAAAAAGTCTCAGGAGGCTAGGGTCAATCCCAGCTGCAAAATGTCAGAGAGTTTAAAAGTACAGGCACTCTAGTGGCACAAACTAATATTACATTTATTATAATATCCTTTGAGATTGATTTAGATGATGCCCATTGTAGGATAAACCTTAGTTTGTTGGGCATGTCAGTTTATATATCACTGAAAGTGTTTGTTGTGTGCCAGACTGAATTTACAGCAGTGCCCATGGGGGCTGCCCTGTGCCCTCCCATGCAAGGGCACAAGGTGTGGAGTTGCCACTACCCTCCCTTGGTTCCTTCTTACTGTCCTCCTACTGCCTTCAATGAGACAGAACGCAGCAAGTATCTGTCCTGCTACTCCGGCTAAGCTTCAGACTTATTCCTTTTCAAACTATTTGAAGAATATTTCTTGAATGTTTCTTTTTTATTATATAGGGACAGGGTGGTGTTAAGGCCTTACCCAAAATTCATCCTCAGAGTGGTCTGAAACTTCATCTAAATCAATCCATCAAAAAAACACATTATGCACTGGGAGAAAATAAATTGCACACTAGATGTTTCCAGGACTTTGCTTTGTTATATTGATAGGACAAAACTATTGAGACTCACCCTCTCTATTTATGGCTATAGATGGGTGTTGTAAAGGTTAAGCCACCTCATCTCGGAGAATATCACAATTGGCTACAACAATGTATTTCCTTGTGTTAACAGTTGGCTGGTGAATCTCTCCCACTGAACATCAAGACTCATTACCGAGTGACATTTGCATTCTTCAGACATTTGCCAATATCAGAGATGTACAAAGCAATGACATGGAGTAACTCCCTGACTTTTGTCAAACACTGTGGACTTAGCAGCTGGGTCAGGACTAAGTTTAGGAGAGCAGTATTACAATCAAGGTTTGACTGATATAGCTGAAACTCCTCATTCCTCCCATCCTGAGGAGTAATTCTTGCCAGTCACCTGAAGTGGGATTCACTCTCATGCATACTTGAAGAAGAAAGGACAGTTACTTGCCTTATGGTTTCTTTGGTTCTTCAAGTTGATGTTGTCAGTGTGGATCCCCCAACCTGTTCTCTATCCCTGCTTTTCAGAGTCCTCAGCTACCAAAGGTTTTGAATTGCCAGGGAACTGAAGAAAGGCTGTGGTCACTCTGCTCTTGCATAGAAGCATGAGGAGGCACAGGGTGCATTTGCAACCCTGAGGGACACTGATGTGTTTTTAAAAAAATTAATAAATAAAAATCTGATCTCATGCTCATCAGATGCAGGCACACCTACAGTGGGTTCCGTGTTGACAACATCTCAAAGGACCACAGTTACTGTAGAGTGGGTAACTTTTTTTGTCCTTTATCAGCCTGTCTTTCCATGGCTTGAAAAGCAATGTCGGTGCAGTACATGTGTTAAGCTTTCATGTATGTATAGGTTGTATGCTGTATAGTTTTGTAGAAAACAAGATGATACACATTTACTCTTACCATGTTACCTTATATAATCAGATAATATGTATATAGTAATACTGTATTAAGTTCCATTTTATGACTTTCAGCTTTAAGGGACATTTCTTTCTAACTGTGGAGATGCTCATTATTCCTGACAGAAATTTATTGAAAAAGGAATCCATTTCTATTTGTGCCACTTGTAAGAAAATTTTAAAAAACACTATTACTTATATTGTATTTGTAAATCAATTAATGTCGCAAATGGTAAGTGATTTATAATGGGTATATGACTCAGTCCATTATGGAGTGGCTGTATAGTCAGAACCATTCTATTTTGGTGTTAGAGAGCACTTATTTGCAGAATTCAGTGAAAGTTTAAACTGAAAAGCAAAAATTTATTTTTTTGTAATTAGCCCACCTTCATCAACTTCACTGTCTTTTTTACTTTGAATGGGTGACTGAATGGAAATTTGAGGTAGCCTGATCATACTTATACCTATACATACTAAATACCTATAGAGGTAATAGAAGCCCAAAATAATCACTTTTTTTCAGCCTAAAGTGGTTTAAAAATGGACCCGCATCTCCAGTCTCCGTAAAATATTTTTTTAAATTTAGCATTGTCTCTATAAGTCCTCTAAAACAAGGGCTTACATCTGTGTTCAAAGTTCTTGCTCCTTATCTGGCCAACCCAGTGTGACCAGGGTCCCGGGATGGGGGTGCAGGGGCGGTTGCACATTGAGGTTACTCAATTAGGGCAAATTTCAAAGAATGGGGCAGACAATCCCCCTAACTGGTGGATATTCCAATACTTAGATTTACCAAGCCAGCATAGAACAGCTTCTACAATACCTTTCTGGTTACACAGAAGCGAGAAACTTAGTTCCCTTATAGCAACCCAGCCTTGGGCTTCCACCCAGACTCTCAAGTCAAATATGATGAGGATTACTGAAAACCTTATTCATTGTATAAGAAAGTTCTATCGATCCCAAAGGATCGGACAAATCACCTGTCAAGTTAAAGAATATTTCAGATCTTACCAATTCTTATTAACTAAACTAAAATTTATTAAAAAAGAAAAGAGAGAGAATATTGGTTAAAAGACCAGTATACCTACAGACATGAGTACAGTTCTGAGATCCATTTCATCAAGATGGTGAGCTTTGTAGTTGCAAAGAGTTCTTTCAGAATTAGTCGTGGAATCAGTCCAGTGTTTATATCCAGAGTGATCCAGGTGGGGCTGGAGATCTCAGTCTTACGACTTAAGCTTTCCCTGCATAAAGCATCAAGCATATCTGAGATAAAAAGGATCAGGACCCAGGAGTTTTATAGGTAGTTCCAGGCCTTCTCTTGACAGCTCAGAGTTCTTAGCTGAACAATAGGCAATCATCCCGACTCTGAAGTAGATCTATTTCCTAAGCATCACTGGTAATTATCTACATAGATTAACATAAGGCAATTGCCTGTTTTCTACCATTTGAAGGTGATTTGCTATATACATCAAAGAGAAATCAATACAATGATATCAATATATTTACAGTTCATTTAAATGTTCTCCTTTTGATCTCAGAATTAACAGAATACAGCATAGACAGGGACTGTTTGATTACATTGTTAACCTTTAACAGTATTTATGTAAACACACAAAAACACAAACATTATCTACCAATGTGTCCCTAAAGGTTGAATTTGGATCATGTATTCTGGCGGATGCTTAACCCTTTCTGGCCATGTGTCACACCCAGTAAAATATCAGTCTCCTTCACTTATTTTTTCTTATATCAGCTGGATGAATTGTTGTTTCAAAGGTGGTAGTCAATGTGTCATGCCTTTTATGTTGTAACTATCAACGGTGTAAAAATAGATGTGCCAGAGGCTGGTTAGAGAATTCTGGTTTGTGAGATAGTGGCAACCTGTTATCGAGTACAGGATGAGAGCCTGTACTCGTCAGGGGCCAGGAGGGCCATTTAGCCTGGGCCTTAAGCTCAAAGGAGGCCTCAAATTTAGACACTTGTTAATTTTTTGGCATTTAATAAGTTTCACAACTTGTTTTTATGCGCATCCCTATCGGACCAAAATGTGATACACACTCTCAGCTTAAAGCTGTAAATTTAAGCAAATAAGAGATGTGATTTGGTAACAGGCATAATTTTTTTGTTAACTGATATAGATTTTGTCATATTAAAGAGTTCAAAATTTTAAATATTAAAATATATCTGTTCTGATGGCACAAGATTAGACCGTGATGAACGTGTCCTCTCAGATCAGCTGATTATATAAACAAACCATTACTAGTGGCTGGTGCTGTATCAAGTGCGTATTGAAAGGTAGAGAATTGTTACATTTTAGTGTCTTTATATTTTTACATCTAGTTGATTAAGGAATTATTTGTGTGTGAGAGTTCCTCATTGTTATCTTCATATGGTAGCTAAAAGAGGTGACTGCTTGGTTGGTTGAGACCTAGCTTGGTAGCTTGGCCATCATCATAGGCTTTCGTAGTCTATAGGCCCAGATTCAAGGTGAAGATTTGTGAGGACAATCTTGTAGAGTGAGTTTCGTGAGGACACACGTTTTGAAATTTTTAGACATTATCCCTCTGTCTGTATCCATGTCTGTGTTTTATTTTATATATATATATATATATATATGTCATCCCTTTGTCTTCAGCTCAGCATGTAATATTATACCTTGTGTGCTTGAGTTTTGATTCAGTGATAAGGATAATAACCTGTCTGTCTGTTTCATTTTGTGTTCTTAATTAGTATTCCTTCCTTTTAAGTCTTTACAGCATTTGTGTACCATTCATCATTTGTGTACATATTTACAGTAGAAGATTTCAAGTGTAGATAAGCTACTTATTTACAGCAGAATATTTTAAGGTGGGTAGGCTACATATTGACCAGATAGATCACTATGAAGAGGAGATTTGAAAGTGGTGCAAGCAAGAGATGGCGAAAACAACTGAGTGAAGCAATAGCTAAGAGCTCAAAGCCAATAACTTCATTTCTCAAACCACTGGAAAATACACCTTACCCAACAAACAGATAATGAAAACTCTGCAACTGCAACAGGTGATATTTCAATGCCAATACATGAACATGAGGACAGTAGTCAAGAAGGAGATGTGCCAACAGTAACAGATGCAGCAGAAGATCCTTTGTACGATCAAGAAACTCGAGAGCAACAGGAAGGTGTCATCTTACGCAGCAAGAGCAATTCATGAGTACTGTACTTGACAGGTTTGTCTGTGACTGACATTGGAATTATTGACAAGAGCAATGCTGCCCAAATGCAATCTTTTCTTCAAATTAGTTGTTTTGAAATTCCAAGTAACATTCCACGAGATGCTGATAATCATACTTTCCCTATTCATGTGCTGACAAAAACTCTTCCAAATGGTGAGTCCTGCACAAGAGACTGGTTATGCTGGAGTACGGAAAAACAATCTCTGTACCGTGCACCCTGCTTCATTTTGAACAAAACTGCTACAAATGCATCGGTTCTCTCTGATCAGTCAGGATGGAGCATCAACAGAGGTTGGAGGAAGTTGAAAGACCAGATACCATCACATGACAGTTCAACATCACACAAAGAAAACTATGTTGCATGGAAATCAGCCAGTAGGGCAGTATCAGCTGAAAGTTCAGTTGAGAATTTACTCTTGACTGAACTCTCTACAGAAACTAATAACTGGAAAAAACTTCTTGAGCGGATCCTGAATGTCATCCTTTTTCTTTCCGAGTGGGGATTGTCTTTCTTTGGTTCCAGTCATCATATTGGTGATCGTGCAAATGGAAACTTTCTGGGCATAGTTGAGCTCCTCAGCAAATATGACCCACTTTTATCAGAGCATATTAAACATGTTCGAGAATCGCAAGAGAATCAAAAGCACATGCAAGTCCATTATCTCTCCACACGCATAGAAAACGAGTTTAATGAGCTATGTGGGTCATTCGTACAAACAACAATTCTGATGAGATTCGCAATGTCAAGTATTTTTCAATCATTGTTGATGCCACTCCAGATTGTTCTCACAAAGAACAGACTACTATGATTATTTGATAGGTTAGGATTGTAGACAGCTCAAAATGTCAATTGAAGAAAGATTTATTTATTTGATAATTTCACAAGAAAAACTGGAAAAGAAATTTCTGCTTGAGTACTAGCAATTCTAGAAGGTTTTAAGTTAGATTTTCAAGTCTGAATTGGTCAAGCCTATGACAATGGATCTAATATGGCTGGGAAGTACAAAGGTGTACAAGCAGTTCTGCTTGAGCATAATTCAAACTGTATTTTCTCCAGCTGTGGAAACCACACACTCAACCTTGTAGGTGTTGGCTGTGCTGAATCATGCAAGGAGGCAATTACTTACTTTGGAACTATTCAGCAAATGTACAGTAGCAGTCCACAAAGTCTTCAGTAGCAGTCCACAAAGGTGGTAAATTCTGAAGCAGTATCTTCCTGTTTCACTGCATGGGATGTCCAAAACTAGATGGTCTGCATGGATTGATAGTGTTCAACCAGTTGTGCAGCATTTGAATTCAATGAGAGAGTCTTTAAATGAGCTTGAATCTCTCAATCTCACTGCACAGGCTCGAACTGAACTTCAGTCTATCAAAAGCATGTCTAAATTTGAATTGACATTCTGATATCATCTTTGTGGATGAAGCTACTTACAATGATCCACCAAACTAACCTGGTAATTGAAGGACACAATGCTACACTTGATGTTGAGAGGGATAACACTGAATGCATCCGATGAAGTGAGCTGTAGCCCACGAAAGCTTATGCTCTAATAAAATTGAAAGTCTTATCAATGGGATGCGAACCTGACTGAGTCCAAATTAGTAGCACAGAATATTGGCAGTTCATCTGAGTTCTCCACCAACCACAGCTAAACCTACTGAATTTGATGCCGAGCAGCATTATAGGGTCAGTGTCTTCCTTGTCATCATTGACTCTATTCAGTTAGGTCTTACATGTAGATTTGAGTCACTGTAACTAATTTGTACCCTTTTTGGGTTTCTTTGGAAGTTCAATAGACTGAGTAATGAAGATCTACTTTCTGTAGCTGAACAATTTCAGCAACAGTACAACAAAGACATCTCAAAAGATCTCAGTGAGGAGGTCATCTTCCTCAAATGAATATATTCCACGAACTTTAAATTGGATTGCAAGCCAAAGGAATTGCTTCAAGAAATATTTGAACTTGGACTCTGTGGGGTGTTTCCTAATATCACAATTGCATTGCGTATTTTTGTCCGTTTTCCTGCATCAGTGGCTTCAGGTGAACACACCTTCAACATGTTGAAGCAGGTAAAGAACTATCACTGTTCAGCTATGGGACAAGAATGTTTGCCATGCTTAATATATAGTATATAATGTATAATCCTTAAAATAAATATATATAATGTATATGTATAACCACAGTAATGATTATACAGCTGTACGTTACTGGCAAAGTAGTGATGTCAGAATAAAGTAAGAAGTATAGGAGAATAATGACTCTAGTTAGAAAATTTTCTTAATGATTCCTGAACTGATACATTACTTGTGTGTTTTTCTCCCTTTGCGAACCTAACAGGATATTCTAGATGTATCAAAATAGGAAAGATCTCACCCCCTCCAGACTCCCACTGAAAGTTCTTTAAAAAAAAGAAAAGGCGTACCCGTGGCACCTTAGAGACTAACAAATTTATTAGAGCATAAGCTTTCGTGAGCTACAGCTCACTTCATTTGTTTCCTCACAGAACTGAGGGTAGCCTAGACTCACTCTTTCTTACTTCTTATCAAGACAAGTAGATCTCAGTTCTGCCAGAAAGTTAAAGATGTGCCTAACTTCAGGCATGAGAATAGTCCAATTGAAATCAATGGGATTATTACCATGCTTAAAATTAAGCATGGGCTTGAATACCTTGGTGAATCGGCCCATACCTAAGCAAAAATTCTTTCTTAGTTTAAGGCTGTAGAAGCAAGAACTCCTTAGCAGAGCTTCAGAGAGCAATTTTAAAAACCCCTGTTCTCCATTTCTTTATACTCTCTGTAGCCTGCCCTCTTCTGTCACATTTTTGACACTATCACTAGGGCAAATTTGCTGAAGTAGCACCAGTGTATGGCCTGGTCTTGACTACAGAATTAGGTCAATGCAAGGCAGCTTACAGCGACCTAACAGTGTAAGTGTGTACACTAAAATATTGCTCCCGCTGATGTAACTCGCCCATGACGCTGACGTAATAACTCCACCTCTGCGAGAGGTGGAGCGCTTAGATCGACTAGTTAGGTCGAACTCTTCTTATAGCTCTGATATCTGGCTGTTAAAAATCAGCACACAGCTGTTTCACCTTCACCTTCCACCCTGGCAGGAACTTCTTCCCCTTTGCTTTACAGATATTATAAAGCTCACAGCAGACAGCTATAACCAGAGCCATTCCTAGGGTATGGCAAATTGGGGCAACTGCCCTGGGCCCTATGCTTTGGGGGCTCCCGTGCTTCCTGAGGAGGTGGGCGGGGAGGTGAGGCTTGGGAGGGTGGGGGGAGCAAGGAGGAGCCCCCCTAGCAACCTCCCGTCCCCCCAGGGCCTCCTGCCTTCCAGTGGGCCCCGCCAATCAGTGCCTCCATCTCCATCCCAGCACCTACCGCCAATTAGCTGTTTTGCCATGTCTGGAGCAAGGGCGCAGTGCGCTTGGGGAGGGAGAAGAACTGGATGGGGAACGGGGGAGCAGGGCTGGGAAGGGACAGGGTGCGGTGGGAAGAGGTGGGGTGGGGACAGGTCTGGGCAGAGCTGGGGGGGCACCCGCGGCTAGATAGAAACTTGGCGCCTATGTCCCGGGCCTCACATCCCCTAGGGATGGCCCTGGCTATAACCATGGGAATATTTTTTTCACTGAGGTCTAATCTTGTGAGTAGACAGCACCAGAAGCCTTTCAGGCAGCCAAAGCCACATTCAACTGTCATTATGTACCTGCTGTGGTTGAAGTGCTCCTAGTTGCTGTTGAGGTGGCCAGTGTATGGCTTCATGAGCCATGGGAATAAGGGGTAGGCTGGGTCTCTCAGCATCACTATAGGCATTTCAATATCCTCAGTGGTAATCATCTGATCTGGAAAGAAAGTCCCTGTTTACAGCTTTCTTAACAGGCCTGTGTTCTTAAAGATGCATGTGTCATGCATTTTCCATCTTCCCATGTTGATGTCGGTAAAACATGCCCAGTGATCCACCAGCACTTGCAATACCATAGAAAAGTGGCCCTTTCTGTTGATGTACTCTGTGGCAAGGAGGTCCTGTGCTAGAATAGGGATATGTGTGCCATCTATCGTCCCACTGCAGTTCCTGAACCCCGTTGCTGCAAAACCATCCGCTATGTCCTGCATATTGCCCAGAGTCAAACTCCTTTGTAGCAGGACATGAGTAATGGCTCTGCACACTTGCATCACAGCAACCCCGCCCCCCACCAGTGGATTTCCCAACTCTGAATTGTTTCCTGATTGATCGTTAGCAATCTGGTGTTGCCAGTTTCCACACGGAAATCTCCACTTGCCCTCCACAGCCAGTTCAGCTCTCATTTTGATGTTGCTGTGTCGGAGGGCTGGGGCGAGCTCCAAACACAGTTCCAGGAATGTGGCCTTGTGCATCCAAAAGTTCTGTAGCCACTGCTTGTCATTCCATACCCGCATAATGATTCGGTCCCACCAGTCAGTGCTAGTTTCTTGGGCCCAGACCTGGCGCTTCATTGTTTGCAGCTGCTCTTTGACGGCCAACAACAACCTTGAATTGTTTCTTTTCATGGTGCACAGCAAGCCAGCCTGCAAAGAATTGTCATATTCCTTGTGGCTCTGGAAATGCTGCAGGATCAGGCACTTTTTGTTCACAACACTCATCACAGTAGTGCAGAGCTGTGTAGGATAGGATCCATGCTTCTTGCAGAGATGGTGGACACGCGGGTTTGTAGAGCTTTTGAAAAGAGGCGTGCAACATTCTGGGATGCAGATAAAATTATGGGATGGAGAAAACTGCATCATGGGATATTGAAACCATATTCCCAGTTACCCCTGTGCAACTTGTTTTCTCCCGTAAGGCATTGCAAAACCTTCCCAAAACAGCCTGTGCTAGATAGTAGTGAGGTGCACAGTGTAATAGCTACCCACAGTGCACTGCTCTCTGCATTGATGCAAGCTCTGCTAGTTGGAGACGTGCACTGCTGAAACAAAGAGCATAATCTGGACATGCAAAAGCAATTTAATGACTGTGGCCGCTGTATGTCGATGTAACTTAGGCTGACTTAATATTCTAGCATAGACTTGTCCTATGTCTCACCACTACTCCCCTTGCTCAGCCCCCCTCCCACCTGTGTTTGTGGATAACCTGTGCTCTCAAGGATTCAGCAGTACTGGAAAGAACTTGGCAGCTGGTTGGCCAATGGCAGGACATTGCTGGGAGAGTGGATGAAAACAGACATAATTGAAAAGTATATTGTGTTTGTAAAAAAGATCTTTTAATGAACAAAGGTTTGTAAAATACTGTGTAAGCTAGTAGACGTTCATGGGAAGATGACATAAGTCAGTATGATATTTAATTTACTTTTCTATTGAAAAGGTAGAAATAAAAAGCAGCTGAATTTTTGTTGTTACTGCTTTTACTAATTTGTCGAATTTTTTTTAATGATAAATAGTTTCTTAGAATAAACATTTGATTACTTTTGTTTTTGACTGGGAGGAGTAAGTACAAATACAGATATCTTTTTGCATGGTATTATAATTAACTAAAGATTTTATTTGTTTGATTATTGCTCTTAGTTTCCACCTTGCTTATTTTCCCTTGTTTTGTTTTTTACCTCTTCAGTTCTCTTAATATCTCATTACCAGTTTTTTTTTTGATCAGCTAGTCTCATTAGCATTTAATGCCTTTAGCTGTTTTCTATTCTTACCTTGAATCTACTTTTAATTAACCTTTTCTGTCTCTTCCTCCAGCTTTTATATACACTGTATTTTTTGTCTTCCTCTAATTTGCTGTTTCATTGTCCTAAGTGTTTTTTTCTTTTTTGTCCCTTATATTTTTATTGTTTATTGCAATCATTGCATCTCCAGTTCATTGTTTTCTTCCTGATTTTTCTTCTCAGACTGAATGGCAGTCATCAGGCTATTAAGATCACTGAAAAACTGCTTTTGCTGCACAATGTTTGGAAATGCCAGTGGAAACATTAGAGCAGGTGTGGCCAACCTGTGGCTCCGGAGCCACATGCGGCTCTTCAGAAGTTAATATGCGCCTCCTTGTATAGGCACCGACTCCAAGGCTGGAGTTACAGGCATCAACTTTCCAATGTGCTGGGGGCTGCTCGCTGCTCAACCCCTGGCTCTGTCCCCACTCCACCCTTTATTGCCCCCTCCCCTGAGCCTGCCATGGTCTTGCTGCCTCTCCCACCCTCCCTGAGCCTCCTGCATACCACAAAATAGCTAATTGAGAGGGATGGGGAGGCGCTGGTTGGTGGGACTGCCATTGGGTGGGAGGCGCTTGAAGCGGGGGAGCTAATGTGGGGCTGCTGACATATTAATGTGGCTCTTGGGCAATGTAAGTTGGTAAATTCTGGCTCCTTCTTAGGCTCAGGTTGACACCCCTACATTAGAGACTAGACTTCATCTTCATTGTGTTTGTGTCAAAAGTATCATGCCATCCACAGCCTCAGAAACAACTCTGACATCATAATCAAAAAGGCTGACAAAGGAGGTGCTGTTGTCATCATGAATAGGTCGGAGTATGAACAAGAGGCTACTAGGCAGCTCTCCAACACCACTTTCTACAAGCCATTACCCTCTGATCCCACTGAGAGTTACCAAAGAAACTACAGCATTTGCTCAAGAAACTCCCTGAAAAAGCACAAGAACAAATCCGCACAGACACAACCCTAGAACCCCGACCTGGGGTATTCTATCTGCTACCCAAGATCCATAAACCTGGAAATCCTGGACGCCCCATCATCTCAGGCATTGGCACCCTGACAGCAGGATTGTCTGACTATGTAGACTCCCTCCTCAGGCCCTACGCTACCAGCACTCCCAGCTATCTTCGAGACACCACTGACTTCCTGAGGAAACTACAGTCCATTGGTGATCTTCCTAAAAACACCATCCTAGCCACTATGGATGTAGAAGCCCTCTACACCAACATTCCACACAAAGATGGACTACAAGCCGTCAGGAACTGTATCCCCGATACTGTTACGGCTAACCTGGTGGCTGAACTTTGTGACTTTGTCCTCACCCATAAGTATTTCACATTTGGGGACAATGTATACCTTCAAATCAGCGGCACTGCGATGGGTACCCGCATGGCCCCACTGTATGCCAACATTTTTATGGCTGACTTAGAACAACGCTTCCTCAGCTCTCGTCCCCTAATGCCCCTACTCTACTTGCGCTACATTGATGACATCTTCATCATCTGGACCCATGGAAAAGAAGCCCTTGAGGAATTCCACCATGATTTCAACAATTTCCATCCCACCATCAACCTCAACCTGGACCAGTCCACACAAGAGATCCACTTCCTGGACACTATGGTGCTAATAAGCGATGGTCATATAAACACCACCCTATATCGGAAACCTACTGACCGCTATTCCTACCTACATGCCTCTAGCTTTCATCCAGATCATACCACTCGATCCATTGTCTACAGCCAAGCGCTACAATATAACCGCATTTGCTCCAACCCCTCAGACAGAGACAAACACCTACAAGATCTCTATCATGCATTCCTACAACTACAATACCCACCTGCTGAAGTGAAGAAACAGATTGACAGAGCCAGAAGAGTACCCAGAAGTCACCTACTACAGGACAGGCCCAACAAAGAAAAGAACAGAACGCCACTAGCCATCACCTTCAGCCCCCAACTAAAACCTCTCCAACGCATCCTCAAGGATCTACAACCTATCCTGAAGGACGACCCATCACTCTCACAGATCTTGGGAGACAGGCCAGTCCTTGCTTACAGACAGCCCCCCAATCTGAAGCAAATACTCACCAGCAACCACACACCACACAACAGAACCACTAACCCAGGAACCTATCCTTGCAACAAAGCCCGTTGCCAACTGTGTCCACATATCTATTCAGGGGATACCATCATAGGGCCTAATCGCATCAGCCACACTATCAGAGGCTCGTTCACCTGCGCATCTACCAATGTGATATATGCCATCATGTGCCAGCAATGCCCCTCTGCCATGTACATTGGCCAAACTGGACAGTCTCTACGTAAAAGAATGAATGGACACAAATCAGACGTCAAGAATTATAACATTCAAAAACCAGTTGGAGAACACTTCAATCTCTCTGGTCACTCGATTACAGACCTAAGAGTGGCTATACTTCAACAAAAAAGCTTCAAAAACAGACTCCAACGAGAGACTGCTGAATTGGAATTAATTTGCAAACTGGATACAATTAACCTAGGCTTGAATAGAGACTGGGAATGGATGAGTCATTACACAAAGTAAAACTATTTCCCCATGTTATTTCTCCCCCCCACCTTACCCCCCACTGTTCCTCTGATATTCTTGTTAACTGCTGGAATTAGCAAAAAGAAAAGGAGTACTTGTGGCACCTTAGAGACTAACAAATTTATTAGAGCTGGAATTAGCCTACCTTGCTTGTCACCATGAAAGGTTTTCCTCCTTTCCCCCCCCTGCTGCTGGTGATGGCTTATCTTAAGTGATCACTCTCCTAACAGTGTGTATGATAAACCCATTGTTTCATGTTCTCTGTGTGTGTATATAAATCTCTCCTCTGTTTTTTCCACCAAATGCATCCGATGAAGTGAGCTGTAGCTCACGAAAGCTTATGCTCTAATAAATTTGTTAGTCTCTAAGGTGCCACAAGTACTGGTTTTCTTTTTGCGAATACAGACTAACACGGCTGCTACTCTGAAACATTTCAGGGATAGGCACCTTTTTCTTAAACTGGCAGTCTCAGATTTTTGTTCATGCTTACAATGTCTAAGGCAAGTCAAATAATCCTAAAAAAAAAGCCTAACTAATTACATAGCCATTCCCATGAGGGGGAAACTTTTGAAAGGCTCTCTTTCTTGCTGCTAAGGTTCACATTAGAGTCTTGCTTCTATAGAATCCAGATGAAAGGCTTTACATTTTGTAACAGTCACATTCAGCTTAGTTAAAAGTTCATTTTTACTCTATTTCAAAATGCTGAACAGTAAAACTCCTTTTTAGGCAATACAAAAGTCTTGAAAGACTCAGGCTGACATATATATTTAATATAGCATTTACATGCTCCAGGGATCACTTGTTTTATTTACAGTAATCCATCATGCTTACCAGTCACCAGTCTGTCTGATTTTTTTTTAAAGAACAGCAACAATTTTTCTTTTTAAAGACTGAACCTTTCCATAAGCCTGTAAATTTCCAAATTATATATTATTTTTATTATAATTATATTATAATAATATATTATTTATATATAATAAAAATATAGCTTGTTTACCTGCACATCTATTAATGTGATATATACCAGCATGTGCCAGCATGCCCCTCTGCAATATACATTGGCCAAACCGGACAGTCTCTACGCAAAAGAATAAGTGGACAGAAACCAGATATCAAGAATCGTAACATTCAAAAACCAGTAGGAGAGCACTTCAGTCTCCCTAGACACTCAATAACAGACTTCAAAGTCACCATTCTTCAACAAAAAAAAATTAAAAAACAGACTCCAACAAGAAACTGCAGAACTGGAATTAATTTGGAAACTGGACACCATCAATTTAGGCCAGAATGAAGAGTGGCTGGGTCACTACAAAAAATAATTTTCCCTCTGTTGATACTCTCATCTTCTTGTCAACTGCTGGGAATGGGCCACATCCACCTTGATTGAATTGGCCTCATTAGCATTACAAAAAATAATTTTCCCTCTGTTGATACTCACACCTTCTTGTCAGCTGTTGGGAATGGGCTACATCCACCCTAATTGAATAGGCCTTGTTAGCACTGACTCCCCACTTGCTAAGGCAACTACCATCTTTTCATGTGCTGTATATTTATACCTGCTTACTGTATTTTCCACTCCATGCATCTGGTGAAGTGGGTTATAATCCACGAAAGCTTATGCCCAAATAAATTTGTTAGTCTCTAAGGTGCCACAAGGGCTCCAAATAAATACAGTTAGCTGGAGTTTCACAGGTTGACAATGTTGTGGCTGTCTTACTGCCTTCTGAAGTCTTCCTTGAATTCACTGCATAGGTGACATTAGTGGCACTGATCTGCCCTTCAGCAAATACTTTTCATATGGTGAAAAATTATGATTTATGTACCACCAAAAATTTGCTAGGCTCTTTGCTAATATATATGAAAAGCAAGCTTCTGCTCCCGAAATATTACAGTCTAAAAAGGTGACACAAACATAAAGGAGAAGAAAGGATTATATCTTTTTTGATATATCTTATAGGAATTACAGGTTTGTTTTTCATGGACCATGGAAAAATAGTTTTGGGGAGGGCTTGAGGAAGAGAGAAGTTGAGATTCAGGGAGGACTCTCCCATGGTGTAGAAATGCTTGTGGGAGAGAGGACAAAGGAAGTAGGGAGGGAGATGGACTTGGTAGGAAACAGGAGAGTGATGTTCAGGAATGAGAGGTAGGCATTAGCAGAAACTTGAAATTGAGAACATGGAGTTTGAAATGGATGTGGAGGCATTAAAGGGACTGTAAAGAGGGTGATGTGTTTGGAGCGATGGACAAGGCAGGTGAGTTTGACAGCAGCAAAGATGAGCAAAGATGTTTAACTCAATGCACTTTGTATTTTTTAGGTTTCTAATACGGTATGTCGTTGAATATCTGGAGAGCAGAGACTTTATTATTGTCTGTTGTACAGCATCTAGCTCTTTTGGATCCTGAGTGGAGTGTCTGAGCACACTTGAAATCACAATAATAATAATAATAATAATGATTATTGCTGTATAATATAACAGAATTAGACCCATTTTACATCTGTGTAGACTGACACCAAGAAGGTTAAGCAGTTTGCTCAGTGTCATAAAGTCATTGGCAACACTGGAAGTAGAATTTACAGTGAAATTCTGTAAAATTCTGTAAAACACTCTCACTGTTTGATAATTATTCACTCCCTTTAAAGGATGTTAAACTATACTGACTCTAATATTAAGAAGCAATTTGAAACACATTCATATATGTTCCTGACAATGTGCAGCCACTCCAACCCCCCCCCCCCCAAAAAAAAAAAACCCCAAACCCTATCTGTGCAGACCTATGTCATTGCTGGTTACACTACATGTTACCATTGAAGAAAGGGTATTTTAAAAAAAATGAGTTTAATTTAAACAGCTCTTTTTTAAGGAAATGATCAAGTTGCTCTATAATAGGTGCCTGATAATCTCTTGTAATATGTGTCTTGTTCTGAGTTTGCCATGATAACCTTTATTTTTTTTCTGTCTCTTACATTTTGAGCTTGTGAAAAATGCTCATGTAGTTAAATTGTAGCAATAAAAGACATCATTTGGGCACTGACTAATGTATGAAATATTTTAAATCAAGTTTAAGAATTTGTGTATTTAGAACACAGTAGGTGATAGTTGATGCTACTTTGCAAGAGATTAAGCTTAAATACTATGAAAATATTGTTTGACAAAACACATTGGTAATACAGAAGCGTGCGTAGCACGCATTTAAAGTGGCAGAAAATGTAGTTATGCATTTATTGTTCTGCTAAACTTAAATTATGCAGAATTTTTTAAAAAGTAGAAAAATAATATATGAATAACTAGATAGGTGTTTTCATATGTTAATGAGCAGTCTCGGGTTTGGGTAATTTATAATTCAAAGTCCTTGATAAATGGAAAGATCTTTATTTGTCAACTAGAAGAAATATATTTCCTCCGGGGAGAGACTTTATTAAGAACACCTGGCACTTTGTATCAGTTAAATTAATGAATGTCTCACCACTTTATCCTTGGGGAATTGTTGCAAATCTTCTTTGCCAACCTCTAGTGAACTTAAATTTTCTCTGTATATATTAGTTCCAGTTGAATATATGTTATAAGATACACTCTTGACCTCTTCAAAACATATACCTCTTAATATATTTCTGTCATTCATGCCCTCTCACTGTTATGGGTTGGGGAGCTTGATCACCTTTTTGCATGGTTTATGTTGCTTTTCACATTAACAGTAAGAGATGTAGTACTCATTGCACACACACACTTGCCTCCTAAAATCCAGATTTCAGATTTACATTCCAATTAATTTTTATTAGTTGCAAACTTTTTAAAAAGTCAGTTTACAGTTGCCATTTGTCTGTTACTTTTTCCACTGAGATAGCTAGGAACACGAGGTTTGGATTATTTCTTGTTCCTGATCATGTCTAATCTTGTGGCCAGTAAGCATGTGAATTATTTCCCACTACTAGAGAAACAAACCTGAGTTGGCTTGTAATTTGTGATTCCTCACTGTACAACTGGCCTGTAACGAGGATATAAGACTTATTGTTACTGACATGTAAGGGGGCATCCTTTATTTGTTCAACTAGTGGAGACCTATGATTTTTGGAGAAAGAGGTTCGAGCTAGTATTCCCCATAGTGTGTGTGTTACATTTGATGGCTGACCATGGTGTGTGTATGCATACAGCTGTGCAATTATAGGCGTATAGGAATTATCGGGGTAGACCAGAGCCAACATGTGGTCCATTTAATCCAGTTACCTCTATATGACAATGGGCAGTGCCAGATGCTTCTGAGGGATTATTTAGCTTCTCTGACGTATCATTCTCCTTAATAGCTCTTTTATTGCCAGGTAGCAATCGTCTGTAGACTTTCAGACTCTTATATTGTGATGCTCTGATTGTACATAGGAATCAACCAGATCTGCTGCTTTCTGTTCAGAACCCAGGGATTTATCCCAAATGGCTTCTCTGACCTCCTTAGGGCATATACTCAGGAAATCGTCTTGTTCAAAAGGTCAAATAAATGGTCATAATTCTCAGTCCCTTTGCCCGTTTTCTCATGGAATCACATATCTCATATATATATATTCTCTGTGACTCAACATTCTAAACCTTAATGTATACATTTTGGGGCAAACTGAAATATTTGCAATACAGCCCTTTACAATTCACTATATATTGAAGCTTGTTTAGTTTCCATTTAATTAAATACACTTAATGCTTTACTGAAGAGTTTTGCTGCTAGCAGGGAGACTTCCGTGTCTTCTGGAATTTTATGTAATTCACACAGTCTCTTGAAAGTAATGAAATATTCTTTAATACAATGTATCTGTTTGTACTGTTTGGCTCAGTGTGTCCCAAATGAGTGTTTTTTGGGGAAGATCGATTACTGCTTGAGGATTTTCTATTTTTAGTTCCCATATATTGAGTTCATGTTGGCATTGCTTCTCTTTCTTTTCTTGCTGTAGTTTGATCTGAAAGGTTTTCAGTTGCAATTTTTCTCTCTCCAACTATATCCATCCTGGGCTCCATTATAAGCTGGAGGGTCTGTCTCCTCCCATCACTGTAGGCTGTGGAACTGCAGATATGCTTTGGGGAGCTGGGTGCACTCCATGGAGCCTGTCAGACTCCAAGGAGGGTGTTCACCTCATCCAACCTTTTACCTGCAGAGAAGATGCAGAGGTCTGCACAGAACTCTGCTAATTTCTTTCTGGTGTATTTGGCATACATTTCTTTGTTCATCCTGCCCTTGCTGCTGTTCTGTTTACCTAATGCTTTCCTTTGTTCTATTTCATTTATCCAAAATAAACAGAAAACAACAAACTGTAACCTTATCTTATTGTTCCCAGCCTTCTCACTCTGAATCACTTAAAAATCTAATTTACCAGTGCTTGAAGTGTGAACTTCAGTCAACCAGCAAGCAGCATGTAAATCCTGCAATTGACTATGTCACTGATATGCTCCTCAGGACAGCCGAGAACCATAAGCCACCGTCTTACCCTTCCGCCTTAGCAAGGATGAGCTTTGCTGAAGATTAGGCTGTATCAGCTTCCTACCACACCAGTCTGTCCGCCTCATCAGCAAACATCTCGAGACTTTGCCAGTCTTAATCTTGACTTGCAGGTAGTACTCAGTGAACCAGCTCCTGAGTTCCCCAGAGATATCTCTCTGCAAGTGTCCAATCCCTCTCACTTTTTAGAGACTAAAACTTAATTTTATGAAGTTACAGTTTTTGCCAAAGTGATTTTCTTTCTTACATTAAATTACTAGCATCTCTAACCCTCCAGGCCAGAGGATCCAATGTTCACAGAATCAGAGGATGCCGTCCCATTTGTTCCCTAAGTGACAGATAACTGGAATGTCTTTTTTTCTCCCCTAATGTTTCCCAAAGTCCATTGTCTCTGCCTACAGAGCCAGGAAGACTTCCTGGTGAGTGTGGACTCTTGTCTCCCAGCATGCCCACAGTGCTGTTTCCACTGACACGTATCAGCTTGAATACTTTGTTTACCTTTTATGTAAATGTACTTTCATTGTCCTCTGCCTGTAATCAAGCTAGTCAGACAGGTAAATCCGCATTGCGTTGTCTAGGGCAGGCTTGACTTATGCCCTGTCTCCAAAACACATTTTAAGAACATATTTCCAACACATATACATAACTCTTTATGCACAACCCATACATTCATCACGCAGTAATATTCATGACCAATGTGTCACCAGCTTTCATAAAAGACCTTATTCGATACACTTTTGTAGTACAATACTATTGTATATAATCAGTTGATTCAGTTGCTTATTCTTTGGGGTTCAGACCCTATGGTCTCCCGCTGTGTGTCTGGACCCTGATTGTCACAGATATACTTAACCAAAGACGTGAAAAGATAAGATTTGTTGTTTGCCTTTAGGATACACCTACACAGTTTGTAGCAGACTGCAGCAACGAGTGTCCGAGTCCAGGATCATAGACTTGGACTTGGGTCACCACGCTAACAATAGCTAACAACAGTAGACGTTGCAGCTCAGGCTCTGAATCCTAAGGAGGGGGTGGGTTTGCATCTTGGGCTGGAGCTTGTACTCCAGCGTCTTCATAGCTGTTGTAAGTGTAGTAGCTCGAGTCTGTTGACCAAGGCTCTGAGACTTGCTGCTGCAGGCCATGTAGACATGTCCTTAGATTCCCTGTTACACTTTCAGCTTTTCTGTTTTCCATTTTGACATAGTTTGTGCTCTTTTATATTGGCCCCAATAGGGTGGAATTTCCATTTATACATGATTCTGCAATAGATCTCAGAATAGCTTCTTACTGAGGTTTCTCTATTGGAAGCTAGTTGAAATTTGAAAGTGACTTGTTTTCCAATTTGATGTTACTGTAAGTGCAGACAGCCTGATGCAACAGCTTTTAATATCACAGTAGAGCCCACCCTAGCATAGCAAAATGCAAATGTTTTCTTGGTATGTTCTTTCAGAAATCAATTTATTTCAAATGTATTAAAACATTGCACATGGGGGCTTATAGATAAGTTAGTGTAAATGAACCAGATAATTCACTGAAAAAGTCAATAAGAGATTCCAAAACTTACAAAAGATCTCTTTGTAAGTTTTGGAATCTAAATATAAGGAATAGATGCTAAATCATTCTGTACTGATGGAGAATAAGGGTTGAATTACCATCATTCTTGCTAAATTGTCATTTCTCACTAAACCATGGCAACAGAAAGAGATCAACTTTTTCAAGACATAACAAAAGCTTGAATTTCTGGGAATTTGGAAATAAGTTGGCTTTATTCCTAAGAAATGTTAAGTTCACAAAGAAGTTTGCTAAGAGCTAAAATCAAAGCATGTAATGCTTATGAAGTAGATGGAGACATTGAAGATTTTCAAAAAGAAGCATGTACAATTTTTTTTTTCATTTGCAGTCTGATGCCTTAAGAGAGTGTGTATATGTATGTGCTGGAGCCTTTGGTGTCCATTACGTTTGTAACATTTTATGGTATGTTTGGATAAACTCTTGTGCCAAGATCCTGGGATAAGAAGACTGCACGTCTTAAGGAGAAGATTGTAACCATAAGGATGTGGATTGTATAAAACTGTGAGCAGTATTCCAGTGTAAACACACATTTCCTGGATTTACTGGAATTGTTGGAAGAATGTGACATGGTTGTGTTAAAAAGAAGGGGTTTATGCATAAAAGAGAAATTTGTTTACGTGATATACCTATGAGAAATACTCTATTTCTAAGGAAATGTACTTAATATTTTCTAGATTAGGTAACTGAAGAAAAAACAGTGGGCTAAACAACACACTGCCACACCACCAGCATACCACCACTCAAACACTGACCTAAAGTTTCTAGATAGTCTTAATGAAAAATTTTAGATCAGGTTCCTTGGCTTCTTAATTTGACTTAAAAGAGATTTCTTGTTGACATAGCCTGAGGTTTGCACAAGGATCATTTCTGGTCAGTCATTTATCTCTTCTGTAGTTTAAGGATAATTTCAGGATCCTTTTGCATTGCATTTAAGCAGTGATCAGAAACATTACCTTTGGGTTCTTTTAAAAAACAAGCCTTGTGAGAGAGCAGAAATTAGCAGACAGTTTTCACTTGCATTATTTTATATGTGGGACTAATTTTCTATGTGTACACTAGAAATTGTGCCACTACAGTCAATTTTGGATTCAGATAGAAGTTTTTCCCTGGAAAATCTAACAGCAAAAATCTTATACTGATATGTTGAATGGCTAACATAATATATCAAGTACTACATTATCTAGGGTTTCATCTATCAGACGTGTTCTGCTCCCGACAGCTAATCAGAACACATGATTTTTACTTGACGCTTTAAGAATGCTACTAAGGCAGTAAATGCGGTTATTCATATCTGTTCTTGGAATAAACCTGAACAGAGGATATGTTGTATTTATTCATATTTATAAAAGTGCCTGTAACAGTGCACTAGTTGCAGAATAATAATTCTACATACAATCAAAACTCGGTTAAAATGGTCATAAAAGGATCTCCCAACCCATTGAAATAGGCTTCTCCTGGTCCTTGCAACACAGATTAGCTTCTCTTCCTGTATTGTGGAAAAGTATGGGAAAGTAGCATATTATTGAAGATAATCAAATCTGAGTGGTGTCAGAGCAAAGGAGGAAGTCGGTTCCAAAATTCCAGATAGCACCTTGTCACCAGAACATTTTTTGTTTAAACTTAACGGCTGTAAGCTTGAGCATCTCAGAACATTGCAACCTCAACATTAATAAATAAGGAATGATGTGACTCCTCAAATAGCTGAGACTAAAACAATTTAGTTCTTTAGAACTCAAAATCAACAGCTAAAATGGCAGACCATGCAAATCACGGCACATGAGTGTAGTGTATTCCCTACTGATAATATAGTAAGCAGGCAGCCTCTTAGTATGCTTAGTAAGTAGGCAGACTCATTCTCTACCAGCTACAAATTCTAAATGGTTTACAATACAGCCTCATGTGAAGCACGTTGGTGTAATCCAGCCTTAAACTGTAAAGAGACAGTTGGCCCTGGTGATGTCTGTATCTGAAAGAAAAGGCCGTGACCTCCTTGACAAGTACAAGTGATGGAAAGAGAGCTTGGTAGCTGCTACTACGTGACATCTGAAAGCAGCTGCGGAACCAAAAAGGCACTCAAATTGTGAACCTGAGTCGCAGATGGCAGGCTTGCTCCCTCGTTCAAAGACGCTAATATAATTGTGGTCAGTTTTGGGGTACTTCTCGTAGTATGTAATAACTTCAGTTTTCATGCATGCTTACTGTTAATTAACTCCAATAACTCAGTTTAGTCTCTACCACCTAGCCCTTATCTAATTCCAGTCTCCGGGGGCTCTGGATCTGGGTGAATTTTTCAGTTGTGTCAGATGTCTCCAGTGATTTGAAGAGAGAGCAGGGTGTTGACAGCATGCGGAAGGCAGGTATACCATGCCTTCCCATTAAACCCTCCTCACAGCCCCCATAGTGAACAGGAAGAGAGAAAACAGAACCCTGTGTCAGAAAATCCTGGGCTCAGAAGGGCAATTGCCCAGTCCTCTCCTCTGGGTAATGTAAAAAAAGAAGGAGAATAGCTGTTCTAGAGCCAATCCCAATCTGTTCCTGTGAAGGTTTGCAGACCCATTCAGAGCACCAGTATCAAAAGCAACTGACAGAAAAAATTAGCATGAACACTGGGGGTGACAGGCTGAATGAATGGCGAAATGGACTTTCAGTGGGGACAGGATTTCACTCTTGATCTTCATTCAGCACTGGGAGGCGATTGTCAGCCAATACAACCAGCACAGCTTCTAAACCTTATCCAGGTCTAAAATCAAACTTGAGTGGGTTCAGAGAGACAGAATTACTCTTGTTTTCGTTCTTTCTCTTATCATTTCTTTACCCTGCCACTGCTCTCGGAATGCTAATATCTAGGTTCCTTGGTAAGAACTTCAGAAATTTTCAGTCATGTCTTTGGCCCTGATTTTGCATAGAGCTCTGTACAGGATACCCTTGCAACCTCACTGAGCCCTGGCATTTTCAGAATGGTTCTAACATGGGTACAAGGATCTGCGTAAACAGAGTAACTTGCATGATCGGGGCATTGGCAATCCTAAAAGCCTATGCACTTGTCTACATGGGGAGAAAGCTCACAGTAGCAGGTGTGCACTAGTTACTCCACACTAACTCCTTGTGTGGGCACTTTAGTGTCCACTGACAGAGCCTTTGTGCTCGCTAGCTTAATGCACTTTGGAAGAATATTAAGCTAAACCACATGAGGGCACTCTTAGTGCATAGTAAGAGTGTCCACAGAGGGAGTTAGTGCGGAGTAGCTACTATTGTGCTTTAAATTCACACCCTGGCTTACTGCACATTAACTTCTCTGTGTAGTTAAACCCTAAGTCGAGTTAATATGTGTTCAGTAAAAGATTGATAATAATCAAAGTAAGAATGACTTAGGCTTTTTGTCTCTGAGATATGTAATGTTGTAATGGGCATCTCTCTTACCACTTCAAAAGTTTTTTTCCGCCCCTGGTATCCTGCTGTTAATTGATTTAAACTCGTTAGACTGACCTCACACTTGATAAAGCAACCCCCCATCCTTTTGTATATTTATACCTGCTCCTGTGTTTTCACTCCATGCATCCAATGAAGTGGGTTCTTGCCCAGGAAAGCTTATGCCCAAATAAATTTGTTAGTCTCTAAGGTGCCATGAGGACTCCTTGTTGTTTTTGTTTTAAATATGAGATTGTTAACCAGTTTGCTTTCATGGGATTGTGGAAGAAGTATATCTCTTTGTAAAAGGAACATTTTGGTTTTTAATTTGTAATCTGTTGTCCTTTTACTTTTTTTAGTCTCCTTGTCAGAAGAAGAGAAAGAGCAGCTGAGAAAATTCACAAATAAATCTTACCTGCTAGATAAAAGAACCCGTCATCAAGTGTATTTCAGTTTAATTGATATCCTTCTGGCATACTGCTATGAAATTTGTATTACTGAAGGAGACAAAAATGTAAGTTTTTTTTTTTCCTTAATGAAACTTTAGAAGTGGCTCAGCAGCCAGTCTACAAGAGATTGCATTGTCTCCCACAAGGCATAGCTTTTAAAGTGGACTTTGTTCCAGAATTTAAAAAGTGAGGACTGAAACGTTACATTTCTAGATTAGCCTAATGGACAGCAGTTTAGAACTGGTATCATTCCAAATTATTTTTATGCTGGTGCGACGGGTCTGAAGCATCACTTAACTGTGGGAGGGAGAGGGAAAGAGGGTGTGGTGCAGGAGATATAAAAACAAATGAATCACTTCAGGTTATTTCTTGGATCATTGCTATGCTATGACTTGATTATCCAGATAGGGACTACATGAAAGGACTGCTGTTTAATACTGTTTTTTTATTCTTTTTTTTTTCTGGGTAGTTTTATAATAGTTTGAATTGTTTGTTTGTCACAACAGTGTGTGTTTGGTTATGTAAAATGTCATTGGTGGGCATGCAGGATGAAGGACAGGGTTCTGGAGTTCCACAGAAGCTGGTATTTTGAATTGCTTCTGTTCAGGGAATTCCATAGCTTTGAAGCTTTAAAACAACTGTTTTTTGTTTTAAAATGCCTCTTAGAGCACAGGTATTAGTTATGAGAAACAGTCAGTAAACTAAAGCAAAACTTTTGAAACCTTCAAAGTAGCCACAGAAAACTTTGGCCCCAATTCTGAGTACTCCCTTTCCCCTAGATCACTACCGGTTGTGGGGCTTGCCCTTCCCCTGTGAAAGAGTAACCATAAGTCTCCCCTTACATTCTGTTTCCCATAGCCTCTGATGGGCCATAGGAAACAGAACAGCCAGAGCACCGTGTTCTTCAGCTATGTTCTCTTCCCTTCCCCAAAACAGCCTTAGCACTCTTCCTCCCCCTTCCCCCCACGCCCCAGATTGGGAGAGGGGGCAGCATAGAGCTGTACTTTGGCCAGGAAGGTGCCCTGCAGACGAGTGTTGATATTCTCTGAGAGCTGTTACTTCCCCTTGTTTTTGCTACCAGAGTGGAGCAGATAAACAATCTCGCTCTCCTGATTGGAATGAATCCTTAAGAATAGACATTAGAATTGTGTGCAGAACTTTGCAGGTCTGTACTTTGCAGGTATAATAATAATAATCCTTTTTACTAATATAGCGCTTCTGTTTTCAGTGTGCTGTACAAACACACACAACTTTATCCTTACAATAGCCCTGTTAGGTAAAGTAATAAATATTGTTATGCTATTTTTTTTAATGGGGAAATGGAGACATGCAGAAGTTAAATGATTTGTCCAAGGTCACAAATCAAAGTAAAATCAGAGCCAGGATTATAATTCAGGAATTCCTGGCTTCTAGCCCTTCTCATTCCGCTAGAGCATACTACCTTACAAATCCCATGAATCTGCCACACTTTAAAAAGAACCACACTGTACATGCACTGCTGGATTTAGGTCCCCATTTAGAAGCCAAAAACCTTGAACAGTTTTTAGGAAAAAGAGGCATTTCAGTTTGAGCTGTGTTGATTCATTGGGCAGACATTCAAGGTGCTGTTGCTTGGAGGAAAGTGTATTTATTAAGAGAGAGAATTCCACTAAAATGCAGTTTTTCTGTGATTGCTGTTGTGTTTGAAAGGTTTTATGCATAAACTAGATATTCCCAGTCATTTAAATACACACGTCATAAATATTCTTAACCTTTGCAATTTTAAACATTTAAATTACTACTGGCAGAATATTTTTTGAAAATAGTTCGCCTGCAATTTTGAATGTTGAATTAAATAATATTTGTTTTATTCCCCTCCTCTTCCCCCCCCCCCAAAAAAAAATCAGGTAGAGTCGTCATGGAATATCAGGAAACTGAGTGCAACTTTGTGCTGGCTCGAGGTAAGGTGAATTTCAAGAACTGTCATGTTGGTGGTTAAAATACCATTATTACTGTATGTTATGTTCTGCTCATTCATAACTACAGATGTATTGTTTCAGAGTAGCAGCCGTGTTAGTCTGTATTCGCAAAAAGAAAAGGAGTACATGCTACAGCAATGCATCCGATGAAGTGAGCTGTAGCTCACGAAAGCTTATGCTCGAATAAATTTGTTAGTCTCTAAGGTGCCACAAGTACTCTTTTTCTTTTTATAGATGTATTGAATGTTTTAAATTTCCTTTTGCTGTATGTAGTTATTTTAATTAATTACATGTTGTAACTTCCAAACTAACTATAGAATTATTTAAAATGGATCTTTTAGGAATTGCAGTATACATTTCCAGGCTAGGCTTATTGTAAGTGAGATATTTTTGGACTACACAGATATCTGGTAAAGTTTTGATATCATTGTCACCACCATGGAGCAAACTGTAATATCCATTAGGTGGAACACTGATGTATATAAAGAACAGCGGTACAGAAAAAGTAAAACAAATACTTTGGCAAGATGTCTGCATCTGATAAGTAAGCCGGAACAAGATCAGGTGCTTTCTCTTGCTCACATGGACTGGATTGACACTCTGAAGAAGCATTAAATATATCATTCTTACCACATAAACATTTTTCCTTAAATTAATAAAGCTTACTTATCTGGTTGGATGTGGTTTGTGGTATGTCAGTAAGGATATTATTGTAAAGCTATGGTCTGACTAAACTAGGAATTTTCCTGCTGTTATGAAAAAATAGTAGTTTTTTTACCAGCTTGATACTGTAATATAGTAAAATATTTGTCAAGTAGGCATATTAAATGCAAACAAATTCGTAGCACTAGAAAATAATAGTATAAAACTCCAGCTGTTTGAACAAAAGCCAGAGATAATCTTCCGATTTCACTGGCTGAGAGTAGCATTGGATGCTAAGACAGCTGCTGTCAATCAGAATGTTTGAAAAGTATCTTAAAAATTAACTACAAAAACTGGCAAGTGGCTTTATTTTACTGGGCAATTAGTTTTAGAAAGGATTATTCTAATAGTTATCTTTTTCACACTGAGCTCTCTCACACACAAGCATATCACCTGTTTGAAGGGATACTGACAATGTATTACTTTAAAATGGTTGTGTAGTTTTATCTTCATGTTTCTCTGATTAAATTCTTTGATTTAAAATGGTTTTAAGGCATTAAACTTTATTTCTGTTAAAGAAGGTAATCATGGCATGGAAAAATGGAAGTAAGAACAAATATAATAAAGAGTACACACAAATTGCAGTATCATGCAACTTTGCTTTAATGACTAGAAGTCCCTTTTTAATGAATGACTGATGAACAATCAAGTTAAAAACATATGGATGAAATGCATTTGTTTTGCTAAAAAAATTCTCTCATCCTGAGCACCAACTGACAGAAACATAAGATATGAATATCAAATATTGTTATGATTCTCAAATATAAAATCATTATGGATCACTGAGTTTGCAAATTACTAAGGGGCGGATTAATAACTGTACTTTATGACAACACACATGTCTTTATAAAGTTTTTATATATAACAAAAACATTTAAATATTAAATAAATGTATGCTCTTTAAACAAAGACATGTTAGAAGCTAGTGTATTATGTAAGGCGATGCACTATAAAAGGATACTGTCAGAATTGACAGGCCAAGTTATATCTATTTAAAATATTCATATTTTACTTCATCCTGCCTCTGTGATTCCTAAAAACTGGTTTATACCAGCAAACAAGGATTGTAGCACATTTGAAACTGAAACTGTTCTTCTGGGTGATATTATAATAAAAACCCCATAGTAAGGAGTTTCTCCACAATTGTAAGGGCATAAAACTGATGCTGTGTGTCCATTCCACTCTTGTGAGGGGGAATCTTGTAAATTTTAATAATCTGCCTAAACACAAAAATGAGATAAGCAGAATGGAGAGACTGTCAAAACACATCTGGGCCTACTAGCTCTGACAATACCCTGTGAATTTAGTTTGCTTTTGTAATATTTTTGTATTGTTCAATTAGTAAATTCTTCACATTTTGAAGTGTGAATAATTCATAATGTATTTCTATAATCAAAGTCCCGTGTACTACATGGTACAATGGGACCAAACTGCACCAATGGTTAAATTCTGCTCCAGCAACTTCTAAATTCCATAGCAACACTAATTTATTTAATCACCGTGCTATATTCATTTCTCTCTTCCCATCTCCACACAAACACACACAGCTATGGGTCTGATTTTAAAAAACAAAATAACTACTTCAGGTTAAATTTGTTTCAATATGTTTTACAGTGATTGCTTTCGAGGATGGTATTTTTTTCCCAGTCCTCTTTCGGAAGCCCACTTTGGTGCACTGAAACTCAGCTCTTGCAGTGTTTTCTTGATAGCCCAGCTGGGGACCACCTTTGCCATGTGTGGGCAGGGACTGTCATTTATTAGGTGTTTGTACAGTGCCTAGCACAATGGGGGGTCTAATCTGGCTATGCCCTTTAGGCACTATGGCAATATAAATGTTATATAATAATAATAATTTGTATCAGGGAAGTCAGATACTTGTAGCCTGCTTCAGCCGCTCATCTCCGCAGCTCAATAGGTCTTGACTATTGCACTGTTTTCCAGGCTTCATAGCTTACACCAGTCTGCACTTTTGGCTTCCTCTTTGGGCTGTATTTGGACTGTAATTCTGGCTCCCCAGTCTTCTGCCACCAGGCGTCAAACAACAGTGCAGGGAGTATGCACTGTAATCTGTTTAACTTCCCCTTGTGGGGAAGGATGGGAAGCAGCAACTGCAGCCTGGCTGCAGACAGAAGACAAAATGTTAGGCTCTTGGCTGCAGCAAAACAGCAAATTCCATGACAGAAATAGTGAATTTCATGGCATCTTGAAAAATATCCCAAATTCCATAGTTGCAGAATTGCAGAATCCATATGCCCCTGATTGAGTTTACATCTTTCAGAGGTATTGTTTCAGAGTGTCTGCAGACATGGGCAGTGGATGCTTACACTGATTTATCCTTGGTTCATGTTTTCAACCATGCTTTTTTTCAACTCCCGTGAACCTTACATAGCCAGTACAGCCAAGACTGAGTGAACTGAATTCTATTCCATTTTGTGCATCTTTCAGTAGAATTGTTCCCTGAGTTTCTGTTACACTTGTATAAAGCAGTAGGTTGCCCAGGTGTGGCTTAGGGGCTTATCTGGCCTGTGGAACCTTTATTTCTGGTGAAGATAAAGAAGATAGAAATAACCCAGCTTAACTGTCTGAGCTAAGCCTCTGTTTGTAGGGTTGGCAATTAAAAAAAAAAAAAAAAAAGGGCCTAATTTTGCAAACACTTCCAGTGGTGCACTACTCATGATAGCAAACACTATTCAGTAGTAAGAGTTTGCAGGGTTTGGGCGTTTAGTTCTGTAGTTTTTAACGTTTCAATGCCATGTGTGTTACTGTGTAACACTGTAGTTAGGCGCAACTGATGAAGTTAAAAATGCAGTGGCAGTCTTACCTCTTGACTTTTCACAATCGTAACTTACTGTAATGAAGAGGTTTTCTTATGAGTGTGCGTTTACCGTACAATGTAGCAATTCTTGCCTCAGCCACAGTCAGCAGTAGACTTCACACCCAGGAAATTCAGTCATCTGGCACCAAGTTGTTAATAACAGTGGCCAGGTCTATACTACAGACTTACATTGGTCTAACTACATTGCTCGGGGTGTGAAAAATCCATCCTGCATCCTGCCATCATAGCTCCGTCGGTTAACTATGCCGACGGAGGAGCTATAAGGGCTTGTCTTCATGTACAGCACTAATCTGTTATGCAAACCATGTAGAAGCAGCGTGTTTTCATCAATATGTAAACAATATTGCCTGAGATATAGTTTGTTTGAATGGACTGTCATTTTGCTATGCATGGAATGTGCACACTTTATGACTGTAACGTTAATGACTAACAATATATAAATAATTAAAATATGTATCAATAAACTTAAAATGAAAAAAGTTTGCTATGTTCATCTAATATGAACCAAGGGCTGACTGGTTAGCAATAGTGGTTTTTATTAATTTTAATCAATTGCAAATTCAGGATGAAAAAGGGTGGGTTTTTTTGAAATTCATAAATGGAAAGTTTTATCTTGGAAGAGTGAAAGATGGAAAGGAAATCACCCTTGAGAGAATCTTTAATAATTCACTAATGCCTCTGGCCTAAGTAAATTAGAGGTCTTCTTCGCTTATAAAGGAGGACAATGAGCTGCCTTCCCAGGGGAGATATATTTATCTCTATCTTCAGTATCCATAACTTTGCTAAAAGACAAAGGCATATATCGTTTTTAGAGTTCTTGTGTGTGTACACGTGGATTCTGTTATCGTATGTTTTTAATTTTTATTTATTCTTAAAAGGCTTTTTATAGCTCTCTTTAATATACATAATGTTAAGGGACAGACTTATTGCTGTAATGTAAAGAATGGCAAAGACTTCAGTTAAATGTTTTATTGTAATGTGCCCTGAATTCAATATTTTTCAGTTAAAAACCAATAAATTTGTCAGACTTTTATAATTGTACCATGCAAGTTGAAAGTGCTGGGTCTTGTTTCTGTTTAAAATTAACCTATTGTTTCCATAGCTGTTAAAACTATAGACCTTTTTGTGTGTGTTTAGCTATAATGTCTTTTAAAAAAAAATAAATTACTGTGTGCTTTTTTTATTCAAGTAAATTAATTATACAATTTCATTGATTTCACTCAGAGTTTCACTAGTATTTCTGAGGTCCTGGTATCCTTTGGAAGAAGGGTTTTATGTTATCCACTCTACAGACATTTCAAATTAGTGATACGAGCCTTCAGTGATACAGTCATGATATTGCAACTAGGTGAGATACTTAATATTTTACTATATGTGTTAATTAGCCATGTACAGTGAAGTCTGATGTACTCTATATTTATTTATATGGGGGATGAAGGGGTCTTGTCTACACAGAGCATTAGTACACACCAGCTAGGGTGTAAATTCTAGTGTACACAAATGTGTCATGCACTAGCTGTCCGTGTGGATCTTGCTGACATGCACTAAAAGTTTCTTAATGTATGTTGAACTAACATATTATTTATCAGTGACCCAGAAAGGGCTGAAATAACAGCTTCATGATGTGGAAAGCATCAAAATAATGCAGTATGCATCATAAAATGTTTTTTATCACTTTCAAAGCCATAATTATATCTTGGGGGGGGAGGAAGACATCTATAAGCTTGTCTTTTAGTGCACTGCCTCTGCCTTTACCTACGTAAAATCAGACAGTGTTAAATAACCAAATAATGCCGTGTAAACAAAACATATAGTAGTGGGATGCTATATGGACAAAACCATTCCTTTTGACTTGAATCCAGTAAAACACTTAAGCACGTGCTTAACTTTCGACAAGTGAGTAATCTGATTGACTTCACACTCCATAGTGGCCTTTCCCTAAATCATGATAGACGAAGCTGGAGTGTAATATAGTAACATAGTATAATAATATATTTGGAATTTAAAATTGAATAAGATATTTTGGCAAGGAGTTTCATTGCAGCTATGATAGTGTCTGATGTGTTCAGTTTATTGATAACACACAAAATGCATCGCCCAAGGTCTGAGACTCTGGGTACTAGATGTATAGCAGTGGTTCTCAATGTACTGGTGACCCCTTTCACATAGCAAGTGTCTGAGTGTGACTCCCCCCTATAAATTAAAAATACTTTTTAATATATTTAACACTATTATAAATGCTGGAGGTGAAGCGGGGTTTTGGGGTGAAGGCTGGCAGCTCATGACCCCCCATGTAATAACCTTGCGACCCCCTGAAGGGTCCCGACCGCCAGTTTGAGAACCCCTGATGTACACTTTCCAAAGGCACTTAACAGAGCATAACCCTGTGACTGTTAAGAACAGCTCCTAGGAAAACAGTAATTTCCACTCATTAAAAAGTAGATTGTCAGAGTTGACACAAACAATTAACAAGCCTACAGATCAGTCATTAAATGAGTTGTTAACTAGTTTTTCAGAAACTATTGCTTTTCCAAAATATTATTCAATTGATGTAATAGAAAAATATACATAAAAAGAGAAGAACTGCCAGGAAAACAGCTGGACAGGTAGCTCATGAAGGAAAACTGTGAGTGAATTTTTTTAAATATGTAGAGTTCACTCTCAACATTCACAGTATTGACTTTTTTTTTTGAGCTGGTTGGTAAACTAAATGTTCGTTTGCATTAATTCATGTTAACATATATATGTTTGGCATAGAGATACACTGAGTTTTTTAGTATACTTCTCTCTGCTTAAATATTCTTGAGATTTTGTCTCTTAGAATTTGATGACTATATTCGTGCAAACACAAGGGGTTGGTGACATCTTTTATTGTCCTCATATATTCAGTTTCATGTTATTCTTTAAGAGGGAGACAATAAAGTTCAGTTTATTTCTTTAGATGCAAACTAATTTTGCTGCTTGCAAGTATGTGGAAAAAATATACAGAATTGTCCCTGGGAAAAGAGCTTAATTTACTTGATTTGATGCCATAGAGTGGAAAAAAATCAGATTGAGGAAATAAAAACTAGCTGAATGAATTGTATAGTCTCCTGTTACTTTATAAATGTTTTATTTTCAATGCATAAGCCACTGAGCCTGTGAAAAAGTTAGATTACAGAGACTTTATTTCTGTAACATCAAATGATTGATGTAGATTTAGGCCCGAATTATACCCTCCTACACACAACCTCATAGGAGAGGAAAAAGTCCTTCTGAAGCTCCATGAGTTTAAAATTGTGGGATTTCTGCTGCAGGCAGTCATAGCAGTGAACTCCTGCAGAGTCCAACAATCTGAGCAAATGCGCTGGCTCTTATGGCACTTATTGTGTTTAATATAATGAAATCTCATAAATATTTATAAGATCATTGTTTTCAGTTGTCTTACAGATGTGGGATCTTTTTATATATTATTTTAAAATCTGTCCCACTAACTTTTAAGCAATCAAAACATCTCTTCGATAAAAGCAGTTTATTAACTGCTCAATATAATGTAATACCGTTACTTTACAAATAAACTAAATTGTTACAGGTTAATATTTTCATTTATTTAAGACACCTTAAAGTGAATTCCATTTACCATGCTTAGACTTGTTTCTGTGATCATTGTATGACTTGGAAAAATTTTGGTGCAGCAAATACCTATGATGAAGCAAAGAAAATCTTTAGTTCACAAATGTTTACACTAATCTTGTGCACATTCTTAAATACTTATCATTACTTTCTGAATAGATCGTTTCCTTCTTCAACCTTGATTTGTACTATACAAAACAATTGAAATTTTCCATGCTTGGTACTTGGTAATCAAGTTGATATTCAGTCCTGTGTTTCCAAACTACAGAATAAAGTTACCTGCAGTGAATGACTTGAAGAAAAGGAATTTAGAGCGAAAACAGTGGCATAGTCTTCATAGGCCATAAAATCTTAGACTTGAGTAAAGAACTGATGTTAGTAAAGGCCAAAAACAAATGTCCTTGGATAGAACATAGCATTGTGAATTTCATGGTGATGGGCCAGTAAATGAGTTACGCTTTCTAGAATAGCTACATTAAGGTTTGAATATTATTTTTATGTGCCTCTTATTTCTTCTTTGAGTATAGTCCCTATAGATGTGCATTCCTCTGTGCACTCCTGATCGGAGACTGTAAAGTAATATCCACCTGCAGAGAACAGTGCCTCGTGCTCTGAATGAGGGCACATCGGGAGGTGTGAGCACACCACCACTCAGTTCCTTCTCAGTTGCCTGCAGCTCAGGACAGAGAGTTTTGCTGTCTGCTATATTCGCCTTAACTTGTGAATTCCCTGCTCCCATGGGTCCCTTTCATGAAGAACATCCTGGGGAATAAAGAAAAGGAGGAACTTGTGGCACTTTAGAGACTAACAAATTTATTTGAGCATAAGCTTTCGTGAGCTACAGCTCACTGCATCGGATGTACATTGTAGGCCCAAAGGTTGACTATCACTGAGTTCCCTTCCCTTATCTCCTTCCTCAATGGAGTTATTGGAACTTATGGGGCCCTACAGCAACCAACTCTATTGGGGGCCTAAGAGAAAGCACCAGCACCCACTGGTACCGTGTCCCCTACCGGCATCTCTAGACTGTCCTGTGCTGCGTCACACATTGGTACCGCACGCTTCTCTGGTTTGGATGATGTACAGGAGAACAAGAATCTCAGGCGGAGGATTTTTACCCCCATTTTTACCCCCATCTGTATAATACTCGCCGTCTCTGGGTAAGGTGGTAATGCCGCCACTGCCCTCCCATGCTGATTATTTTAAGACCTTCCAGGACCGCAGGGAAAGGCAAGCAGACTCGCTTCAGATCCTGCTGGGGGAAGTGTGAAAGTCTAAGCATTCCCTGGTGGATATCCTGAATGTCAGTCCCCATGGAAAGATTGCCATCCCCTCAGTGAGGTGAATGGGGGAGCTGGCAGTGCTCATGGGGAGTCCATGATGTATTACCTTCTACAAAGACAAGGTTATATTATGTCTCCATCCTTGCTTCCTTCCGAGGTCTCCTTGGAACATAACATTAACCCAGAGATTCGCTATCAGTTTTCTACTCAAAACCTCATGCCTCTTGAGAAGAATCAAACCTTCATTCACTGAGTGTTAGGGGGGCCCTTGCTTTCTATGTGGATAGAACTAAATCATTCAGGCCTCTCCAAGACTATTTGTATCAATTGGAGATAGGTTGAAGGGCCAGACTAAGTGGGTTTCGGGTTGCATCATCACCTGCTATTAAAATGCCAACATTCATCCCACCGCACAGAGCAACAGTGTATTCTAAAACTCAGTCCACATCGCCAGGGCTACCCAAGGACATAGCAGGACTGCTACTTGGTCTTCTCTCTATGCCTTTGACAAACATTTTGCCATCTTACCTGTTGGTAGAGATACCACCACCTTTGGTGATGAAGGCTTTTGAACTATCCTGGACTTAGCCACCTCTTTGATGGGTTACTCATTGGGAGTCTCCTATGGTGGAGCACCCACAGGGACATATACTTGAAAAAGGAGGAGAGATTACTTACCTCATAGTAACTTGAGTTCTTTGAGATGTATTTTACCTATGGATGTTCCACCTCCCACCCTCCTTTTGCTCTACTGCAGAGGTAGGCTTCAAGGTCAAGAAGGAATTGAGAGACACTCCGTATATGTCCTTGTCAGAGCATGAGGCAGTGCTCTGCACGCCCGTGGGCCTGCAGACACTACTTTGCAGTCTATGATAGAGAGCACAGATCAGAGTTCAGGAACCTACTTATGGCACTCATTCTCTGAGGAAAGAATAGACTGAAAGACCTTAATTAACAGGCTCTGGAGGGAGTTGGGTTTACCTGGCGGGTTGCTGTAATGAATGGACTATGGGTATGGATAGGAGAATAGGCTCCAACAAGTCCCCTTTTCTCTCCCCAAAAATGCAAAAGCAAGTGGGATTGTGGGACAAGAAAGCTGTTAGAAATAAAGTATATTGGAGGTGACGGCAAGAAATGAACATACAAAGCAATTTTTTTCTTTCAAACTGGAGGAAACTCTGTTGAAGTCTGGAGTGCAACTAAAAGCAAAATATCCAAGGGAGGAGAACAGACACAAACACCCACCAGGGGGAAAAAATATTAATAGGTTAATTTAAGGTGAGATATTTTAATTGAGTTTCTTCTTTGAGTAGTGTCCTATGGGTTCTCCACATCAGGATGTGCATCTGCTTGTGCATGCTTGATCGGCGATTTTTGCCAGCCATGTCTGTGGGGTCTGCCTTTGCGCCTTGCAAATTCTCATGTTCAGGTACAAGAATATATAGGGAGGGTGGGACATGCTACCACACTCCAGTTCCTTTTCAACCATCTGCAGCTGGAAACAGAGCAATGCGGTGTCAGTTAGCTAGCTACACAGCTTGCTACCTCTTCTCCTTAAACTTTTATTTGCTTGGTATTTTCTTTATTTTATGGAGTTTTTTAAAGTTTTGTGCTTTTTTGGGATGGGATTTCTTTTTTCCCTTCGTCATTTGCCTGATCTGAGCCTTTGGGTTTTTTTTGTCTTGGGCCTTTATCTTTGTCAGATAGTCAAGCTGCCTCTGCTGCCTGGGAGGACTCACATCCCTTTCAAATGAAAGGGTATGTCTACACTGGCAAGTTTCTGCGCCACCAGTTATACCACTTTTATAAAAATGCTGGAATTAAACCGCTGTTGCGTGTCCACACTCTGCTCCTTGTGAGGCTGGAGCGCATCTACATTAGCAGCTCTTGCAATGGCAAAGACAACAGTGCATTATGGTAGCTATCCCACTGTGCAACTGGCTGCAGGATGCTTTGGGAAGGGTTTGCAATGCACGCACATACACACACGCACATGCCTGCCTCTGTGTTCAACAGCACGAGCATTCCACATTAATGGTTTGCTTTGTGTCCCGGAGCAGATCAGCACAGCACACAATGGCTGTCAGAAACTGTGCTTTGAAAGGGGAGGGACGCATGTCTCCAGGGCAACTGAGTTCAAAACAATGAGCAGAGCAATCACTTGAGGCATTATGGGACAGCTCCAGAGGCCAATTACAGCACAGAAAACAATCAAGTATCTACACTGGCAATAGAGCGCTGGAGCCTCTGCACAAATAGCCTTGTGACTCTCGTGGTGGTGGTTCTTTTGCAGCGATGCAACTGAGGAGTTTCTGCACACAAAATGGCTTGGCAGTGTGTACACATCTGCAGTTCGAGTGCAAAAAGTTGCTTTACTGCGCAGAAACTTGCCAGTGTGGACAAGCGCTTAGATCTGTTCAGGGTTTAAAAGCAGTTCTAAGAAATTGTGGGAGGACAGACTTAAATGCCTATTGGTTGAGTGAGTGCTCTCTAAGACCCAGGGGGTACAATTCACCCCCCTGTACTTGGATCCGGTTGCTCACAGACCCCTGGTGACCATGTCTTTTGCAATGGTAAGCAAAGACCTTGAGGGCCCTTCAGAACCATACAGGCCCTCAAAGAAAAAAAAGGCTACATTCTTCAGAACAGGCTAAGAGAAGGGGAAAGTTACTTCCTTGTTCTGGATCTTAGGAGACCGTGCATCCTGGTTCCGCCGAGGCTCCCATCATTTCTGGTATTGAAACCAGAGCACCGGCTAAGAAAATCATGCTTCATACTGAAAAGCGATCAGGTAAACAACTTAGAACAGCACTAGCATCAAAGCCACAAGGTATCTAGAGCCACGCCAAAATCATTGTCAGTGCCATCTTCTGTAACCAGATGAGAAGGGCATACCACTTGTTCTTCAGTACCTTCTCCAGTACCACTCAACATAAGAACTCTTGAGGCTTCTTATTGAGAGTCCCCAGTACCATCCAAGCTGCTATTCAGTGATGATCTTTGAATCCTGGAAGGACCTGAAATGATTTTACAAACTATTCAAAGTTTTCATCTTTCATTGAACACCTGCTTCAGAATCAGAGGGAACAATTTCATGCCCCCGTAAGAGAAGGGCAGACAATTGCCAAGATATCTCTTTAGACCTCTCTCAGTGCTGCTGATACAGCTGTACATTCCATGGGTATCGCAGTAATCATGCCCCAAGCTTCTTGGCTGCCTCTGGCCTCCCCTCTGAGGTACAAAGTACTATCAAGAACCTTCTCTTTGAGGGGCCCATGTTATATAGTGACTCTTCATATTCTTATGCTCCCAGGCAACACTACAATCTTTGGGCATCTATAGACCCCAGACAAGGAAAAAATACAGTAGATTGCAGATGCCTCAATGTCTTGCTCAGGCCACTACCAGCCCTGAGAAAAGCTGAACTGCAACTCGTGTGCAGTCACACAGTGTATTCCTCCTTTTTCTTTTTGCCAATGTAAACAGTATGCGACTTAAAGGACAGTGTGATGAAAATGAAATCCATGACAACATCCATTGTGCCTTAACTAAACAGAGTAGAACTGTAACAAACCATATTTCCCCTTTCTCATCCCTTAGTGTACAGGATGGATCCTGACTTTGTGAAATCATTGCAGCAATATATAAAGTGGGTATGAAATGAAAATTCCCCTTCTATCTAGTGTACAAGAACACTAGACAGTGCTATGGAATCATTAACTTGATGTGCTGTTTGCTGCATCTAGGCACCAGTTAGAAAAGCAATCAAACCCCCATGAATATCTGTGAAGTAGAATCAAGGGTTATGGGGACATTAGAGAGAGAATCTCGAACCCAGTTTGTCCCCCCTCTTTTACGTGTTGTGAGAACTTCTAAAACCTGTTTTATACTCTTTTTGTTGTTGTTGTTAACTGCAAATTGTTCTGGTTGGCAGTTTGACAGCTAAACAAGGTTTTCACTTACATTGTCATTTTTTAAAGAAAATGGGTCTGCTTCTTTGCAAGTCAGAATAGTCTGTCTTGACAGATATTAAGGATGATAAAGTTTAGAAGTTATAGTTCAGCCCCATGCTTGTGCATCTTAATTTTTATCTGATTCTCTCTCTAGTTTTCTGTTTGACTAGTTCCCTTCCAGTGCAGCATATTTCCAGCTACTCCACACCTGCCACTTACACCCTATTGTACAACTTCTCCTTCCTCGTTCCTCTCCCCTCTGCGTAGACACACTGAGACTGAGGCTCTTCTGTGCAGAGGTACTTCTCTGATAAAATCTTGTGGTTAGACAGCAGGGGGAGTTCTGAGTTGATCTCTTGTCGATCTTAGTTTTTTATTTATTTTATTTTATTTATTTTTATTTTATAAATTTTATTTATATTTATTAAAATTTATTTTATACATTTTGTTTATTTATTTTATTTATTTTATTTATTAAGAGTGTAACCTTGCCAAGTTAAGATTAAATAATCTAGGAGGTGCTCACCCCAGTGGAGGGGCTGGTAGACTCCCTCTGAACACTTTATTCTATTATTAGCGATACTTGTTTTCACTGGCTAATAAAACTATATTTTAAAATGTTCTCACTTATACTTAAGCCTTAGTGGTTTTGAGGCTTTTGAAAAAAGGGTGCAAGGAAGTGCTAAGTAATTAGGAAATATTTGTAGCTAAACATCTGCTTTGCAGAAATGGTGACATATGAAAGAAAAATGAAGCAGAACAGGAGTCTTCTGGTTGTGAAATAAGAAAATGTATTTCTGTTGCCAAATGTACATCTTTCAGAGATTTATCCAATGTTTTTAAAAATGGGGTTTTTTTAGATATTAGGAATGTATGATGAGTTCTTTTTTATCTCAGACGTTTGAGCTGCCAACCAGTTTGTCACTAACAGCAGCAGGAAACAGTCTAATGAATTCTAAGACTCCGATCCTGCAATGAACTGTAAATGGGCACACTTCGATTGACTTCAGTAAGGCTCCGTGTATGCAAAGGAGTCCAATGGAAGAGAACTTGTGCAATTGGGACCTAAATCTCTCCTCGTTTATTTTGTTTTTTAAATGAGGGGAAATGGGAGAATTCCAATCAAATGACTGAGGCACTAACTCAACATAAAAAGGTAGTAAGATTGCTCCAAACCTGCCATAGATATAAAGTGTTGCAATGAAATGTTTATTAAGGTGTTAAATGTAAGACTGTAATGTTTTAGTTTTCATTTATTTATTTTTTCAAAAAGCATAAATTTTTTTTCCAGGTAAAAGTGCTGTTTTGAAGTGTCTGTTGGACATTCACAAGATTTTTCGAGAAAATGACCCTGCCTACATCCTTAATGATCTCTACATTACAGACTATTGTATTTGGATTCAAAAAACCAAGTAAGTTTTTTAAATCAGTTGCTATTTTGAGGGAGTTGCTAGCATATTGTATCCAGGAACAAGTGTTGATAATTTGTAAACTCCTCAAAATGGAAAAAAAAAAATCCTTCCTTAAAATCATAAATGGAAATCTGTTCAATCTTTCACTTGTTAAACTTACCTAACATGCTATTCATGCAAGACAAAAGAAGGCATTTTATTTTTTTAATGATGTTGGTAGTAGTAGAAGGATGGAAGGTTTGCTTTTAAAAAATATATATAAATTCTGTTTGGTTGCAGACTGCTAATACATAAGGGAGATGCAGGTTCATGGGAGTGTTCATGTAACTGCACAGAAATCAAGAAGCTTTTCCAAGGAATTAAAATGATTAAAAAACATCCATGTAATATTTGAAAAAAGTTTATGGCAACTCACAAATCCTGAATTGGATGTCTTGAGCTAACAACATGCATACAATATTTCATCTGTACAGAACAGCTGACTGACTTAGGCATTTTACATTTACTGCTTGCACTAATTGGTTTCAGCACCTAGAATGAGGATTGTAGCACAGATCCAGCTGAATAAGTGCAGTTTCCACAGGTTTGTTCCTGGGGTAGAGAGGAAGCAGTGATGGAAAAAGCTACCCTGGTTCAGCTGGTCCTCCACCTGTCAGTGCAGTGTTTTGCTACCAAAAGCCCCTACTCCAAGCAGCAATGTAGGGTATAGGTGCCTCAGTAGCTCCAGAATGCCTTGGTACAGTCATGGTTGTAAAAATGTAAAATGTAAAATGTGGGTGTGTTAAAACTGCTCTGTGAATATCTTGCTGCTGAAGGCATGGTAATTGATATACAGTATAATATAATATCACCCTGATATGGCTTGATGGTCTGTAAGCAGCCTCTAAATCTTAGTCTATAATTTAACAGAGAGATTCACAAGAAATTGTTTCAGAGTAGCAGCCGTGTTAGTCTGTATTCGCAAAAAGAAAAGGAGTATTTGTGGCAGCTTAGAGACTAACAAATTTATTAGAGCATAAGCTTTCGTGAGCTACAGCTCACTTCATCAGATGCATTGAAGTGAGCTGTAGCTCACGAAAGCTTATGCTCTAATAAATTTGTTAGTCTCTAAGGTGCCACAAGAAATTGTGAATCCTGTAAATCAACCAATCACAAAAAACAGATTATCTTGGATGACATGCCCAAGAAAATTTCAGAGCAAGTATTGGGGCAGGAAGGGAAATATGAAAGAGAATTTTTTATTTTATATAAAATATGGATCCAACTTAAATAGGCTAATATTAAGTAATGGCACATCTCTGAGTTCTGAGGGTGTTTTTATTTTTATTTTTTATTAAAACAGATGTGGTTTGACATCACCAGAATGTCTCAATGAATAATAGTCCTACAATTCACAACTGTCTGTTACTAAATGCTGTGTATTACTTGATTGTTTATTCATTTGCTCTTTAGTATATTTTAAAATGATTTATTTTGCTACCACTATGAAGAGTGGGAAAAAATCTATTATTGTATAAAAGACTGTTTAATCCCAGTATATCAAAATACTGCCAATTCAATCAGTTTTCACTTCTTTGATTAGGCCAGTTTAGGCCAGTAGCCTAAAGAGAGCCGCTGGAGAATTCATAAGCAGACTGAAGCTTTAGTAGAGAAAGTACAGTAAATGAAGACAGAGGTCTTTTCATGCATCTTTCACGAAGAAATGACTCCTAGGAGAGAAGTATTGCTGCTGTCCACGTCAGTAAATATAACATCGAGCAAGCCAGTCATCGAACTTAGCCTTTCTTCAAATGCAGTGGAGGAAAATGTAGGGTAGATATAAGGGACTGATAAATTAATACATTTACTGCAAGACACATACATTAGGTACCAGTTAAGCAGAACTGACATCCTCTGGAAAGAGGCAATTAAGCTATTTTACTGTCATCATGATATGGCACAATAGTTGCCTGTCATTAGGAGAGCAAGAGACAGAGGAACTGCAGAATCAATCTCCTATTTTTAGGCTCCAGATCAGGAAAGCATTTAATCATGTGCTTATGTCCTTTTCTATTCAGGATAACACTGAACCGTATGCTTGAAATTAAGCACATGCTTAAGTGCTGGCCTGAACAGAGATCTTTTCTTGAATCGGAGCCTTAATGTCTTCCGCTAATAAATGTTGCAGGAAATTGTTAGGTTCACATATGATTTCAAATAATATATAGGGGAATCAAAAACAGGCATTGGCTGGTCTGCTAACAATGGGGGGGGGCGCACATCCTAATAGAATGATCACAGGAGCCCCCTCTACTCTCATGCATGATCACATAACATCCCTGTGGCAGCTGCTGCAATTGCTTACATTTTAAGGGGATATGTGTGGGTTGTGGGGGGGATATTTCGGTATTTATAGTTATCTTTAATGAAGTGTTTCGTTCTTTTTGAAATCAGTTGATGATACTATCTACTTTTGGTCTTCATTTTATTGTTTTGTCATACCTGTTCTTTGCTCCCCTGAACACGCGACTAAAATGCATTGTCCCCTTCTTCCCTAGGTGTTCCTCTGCTCTTGTGGCTGGCAGCGTCAGCCCCACTGAGAGTTCAAAGTCTCTGAAGGCAGGTCCTGTTTTCTTGCCTCAGATTTGTACGCAACTCATAATAGAGGCTGAGCCCTTTTTGTTTCCATCTGCTTTTATAGGTGTCCTGGCTCCTTTTTGCCATGAAAAACTTGGAAACTTGTGAAAGCGGAGACACCTCCATTAGTTCTCCATGGTCTGCACCAGCAGACAGCTGTCTGGGAGCCCCTGGTTTAGAACAATTTTATATATTATTGCACTTTCAAATCCTAGACGAGAAGAGTATACTGGAATGCTGATTACACAAGGCTTCCAGTTTAAGGCCTTCTCCACAGTACAGCTGTGTATTTGTAACCAGTTATTGACAGACTTATCTGACCCAGTCAGAACAAACAGTTTGAATGAGTCCACAATGCAGCTTTTCTGATTCAGAGCTGGAGATAAATGTGCTTCACATCTCTGCCTACCATACATTCTGCTTATGTTTGCATCAGTGATTTCTGGGAAAACTTGGGCAGTTATCCTATGTTGCTTCGGCAGGGGAGAACACACCCAGAAGAAGCTGTGAGGATTCTTAGGGTATATAGGACTGAAAGTCACTTTGTTACCCGCCCTGCCTCCAGCAAGAGGGAGACTTGCTTGTGCTTAACTGAATGTCAGCTCCTTGACACCATCAGCCTGTTTTTCACCCACGCAATCTTCTCTGGGCTATACCAGCCCTTATTTTGCCTTGCAGATTAACAATAGGTGCACCACAGACCCTGAGCCCCTTTGAAGCATTCCACTGTAGTGTCCAGCCTCTTCTGCACCAAGAGTCATAGAAATACCAGATCTGCTGTCCCTAGGGGAACAGTGTACATGAATGGTCTCCAACCTTTTTACGCCCAAGATCACTTTTTGAATTTAAGGGCAACCCAGTATCTACCCTGCCCTTCCCTGAGGCCCCACCCCTTCCCCAAAGCCCCGCCTTCACCATTCCCCCCTTTGTGTCATTCACTCTCCCCCACCCTCACTCACTTTCACCAGGCTGGAGCTGGGGATTGGGAGGTGGTGTCAGCTCTGGGATGGGGACGAGGGGTCTGCAGTGTGGGAGGGCGCTCTGGGCTGAGCCTGGAGCAGGGGATTGGGGTGCAGGAGGGGTTGCGTGCTCTGGGAGGGAATTTGGGTGCAGGAGGGGTCTCTGGACTGGGGCAGAGTGTTGGGGTACAGAAGGAGGCATGAGGTGCTGGCTCTGGGGGGGGGGGGGTCAGGGCTAGGGCAGGGTTTTAGGATGCAGGAGTGGGTATGGGGGGCTGGCTCCGGGAGGCTGCAGGTTGGATGGTGGAAGAGATATGCTGGTCCAGCATAGCTGGGCCTACTGTATTCATGCTACTTCTGGTCTTAATGCTGCAGAGCCATTCAGAACCTGCCTATTGAAGGGGGTGGCAATTACCTTGGGCGGCCCCGGCCCCACGCCACTCATGGAAGGGACCAATGCGGCTCAATGCGCTACTGCTCTCTGCAGGCACCTCCCCCGCAGTTCCCATTGGCCACAGTTCTCTGTTCCTAGCCAATGGGAGCAGCAGGGGCAGTGTTTGCAGGCAGGAGCAGCGCACGGAGAACCATGCCCCCGCCCCTCCCGGGGCTGTGGGGCCGCACTGCCTGCTTTCGGGAACGGCGTGGGGCTGGGATAGGTAGAGAGCCTGCCTTAGCCAGCCCCACTGCACCAATGGAGATCACGATCGACTGGGAGAGTCTCCAGGAATAACCAGTCAGTCATGATAGACCGGTTGGTGACCACTGGTGTACACACTAGCTTGTATGATTCAACTTCGGATCAGGACAAATTACTAATACCTTAGCACTGAAATATACGGCTCTGTGAAGAATAAGTTTATTATCAAAGATTCAAGAGATAGTGTGTAAGGATAATGGAAAAAAAGGATTACGTATAATGCAAAATAATAAAATGCTTCCTAGAGATTATAGTTAACAGGTTAACCTCCTGTATAAATAAGTCTTATCTTACTTAAAGTCTTTTGCAGTGTCTTCCACCAAGGTAGACCGAGATCCTGTTTTCATGAAACATGATCTATTTTCGTCCTAGGTGCAGGAAAAGGGGGTGGAACATTGTTTGTACTCTGAGGCAGGATAAGCTCCTCATGGCTAATTTTCCTGTGCGCTGCTGTCCTATTGATTTCACATTCCCCTGTTGACTTTATATGTAGATGGGTAGCCATTGCATTAGCTTACAATGCTTAATTTCCATGCTGACAGAGAAAGATGAATAAACATCTTTTGTCTGACAGAAAACATGTTTAAGTATTCCTTGATACAGACTTTAAAACATGTTTTCAGTACACATCCATAACTCCTTAATAGTATCTGTACATATATATATTTCACAACTACAGTGATGATCATTGTGGCCCTCGCTTTCATTTAGGACCTCGCATGATATTCTTTGGTGAACCAGAATGTATATACCAGGATTAGGACATACTTGTAACCTCGCTGCCAAATAGCATAGAGAGGTTTTTGGATCAAAAGAAGTGCACACATGACACCACCCGAATGATACTATGGGAAGGAGGACTAGTCTTATTAGGTGCACAAGCGTAATTAGTTAAGGCTTCCTGTCAGCACTGTAGAAAGCAAACAAAAACACACAACAGTGTATCAAATTGGTTAAAAGAAAGAAAACTGCATGCCAGGATAGGCCTCTAACATGGGAGTGACACTCTTAGCTGCCATGGTTACTCACCAAATTTTAACTATGTAATATGGGAATAAAGTACATTTACAGCTAGTACCAATAACTGGTTACAATTAGTTAAAGGTTATAATTTGGACATAGCCTAAACTGTATGATACTGTTGATTGTGTAGAGATGGATTGATGGGGTATGATTTTAAACATAGTGATGTGGTCTTGGTTGAAAGCAAATAAGCTGTTGAACAAAATGATGATACATAGGTAGTTGATAACAGTCTGATTTGGTGAATACAGTTTGGTTATTTTGCTTATATTAGAGGTGGCTCTTTGCGTGCTGATCCTTGTGTATTTCACTGTGGGTACACATCTGTCCTGGGATGGCACCAAGCCAGAAATTGTTGTCCCGTAGGAGTTCATCATACATGGTCCCCTAGAAGTGGAGCCGACATTCTTCTTTTCAGGAGACTTGGATGTTATTGAACTGCCCTCACCTCCTCAGGGACAAGATCTAAGCTCACACAGAGGTGTCCAGAATTTCTTGGATGCCTTTGCAATTCTACAAGGCTGAGTTCATGTGGGACTGCTATGAGGACTTCTCCACCCAGTATTTGATCCCTCACACTGGTCTTATTGGTGACTTCGGGGCCCAGTAGAAACCATGAAGAATCTGTAAGTTCCCTCAAGCATCATTGTGTCATTCCCCTCCCAGAGAGGAACCCAAACTTCCTCAAGAGGCTATGAAGAAGGAAAAAGAACCCCCAATGGTACTGGCGCTCCCACGGAGAATGTTTTCGTTTTCTCATGACAAGGAGGTTGCTCCAGCCTCTCCTGTATCTGATGACAACAGGCAGTTTCAAGATCTACCCAGGAGGGTGGCAGATGCATTCCATTTCCCCTCGGGGAGGTCCAAGAGACACCTCAGAGCTCCTGGACATCCTACAGAGTGCTGTGCCTAATAAAATACTGCACCTCATCAGTGATGTTATTCTGGAGCCTGCCAAAGCTGTCAGGCACACACCAGCAGCATGTGCCCCCATGCCTAAGGGGCAGAAAAGAAATACTCCATACCAACCAAGGGAGCTGAATATTTATTTACATGCCCTGTTCTGAACTCTTCAGGATTGCATGCTGCTACAGAGCGAAGTAGACAATATCAAATTACCAAGTGTTGCTTTTTAAATACGACTATTAATTACTCAAAATTCACTGAATTTGCAAACAGATTCCCACAAGAGAATAGCGAACAGTTCCAAACTGTTATTGGGGAAGGTGAAGCTAATTGCCAGATCCTCCCTCCAGGCTACAGCCAATGCAGCTGACACAGCCTCCTGTTCAGTGGCTACGGTAATCATCACGCATAGAGAGTCCAGTCAGGCCATAGCAGAGGACTTTGAAGGACTCAAGGATTATCCTCCACACCCTGGAGATAAACACCCCAGTTCCCTAAAGGAAATTCCATAGGCTACAAACATAAAAACCCAGGCTGCCACTTCAACTCTTTAATAATCAGAGAGGATACAAATCACCACAAAAAAGACAAAGAACACAGAGAACCAAGCGTAACACTCCGCTTCCTCCTTCCTTCCAACCACAGCATCCTGCTAAAAAGTTCTTTTGATGGTATCTTTGAGAGCTGTGAATCCATCCAGATGTCACATCCTTCATCTGAGAACTCAGATACTCAATTTGGTGGCCATCTAACCCACTTCTCCCACATGTGGTGGACAATAACAGTGGTAAAATGGGTACTTGACATCATTCACTCCAGCTGTCTCATAGAATTCACCTCCCTTCTCCTTCCAAAGCCGGCTTCCATTTTCAAGATTGGGTTTTGGGATACATCTTCACTGTGCACTCCTTATGATGGCAAGTAGAGTACATACACTGCACAGTCCCCTAGCATGAGTATAAATAGCAGGGCATATAGTGAGGCACAGCTTAGGCAAATAAAGACATGCCTGAATGCTTTAGTATAGGTACCTTACACGGTTCTCTGAGCACCCAAGAATTACCTCCCCTGTTGACATTGCTATTTGTTCCTCTGCCTCCCCACTGCTGGAATCTTTCCACACTGTGGGAAAAGGCTCTGATAGCTCCCTGCTGCTAGAGCCTTTCCCTGATGCAAGGAAAAATTCTGGCAGCAGAGAGGCAGTGGGGAAAAGCTCCTGGCAGCTCTCTGCTACCAGAGCTTGTCCCTGCTGCCTCCCCCTGCCAGAACCTTTCACTGATGCATGTAGCTACACACTGCAGTGTGGAAGCAATTAGCTTTTCACTGTGGCATGTGGCTACACGTACCCTACACGCCTCTGCCAGTGATGTACAGTGTAGCGATGACCTCAGTGGACAGATAGAGACTATATGTGTTGGAGTCCCATTTTCTCCCCCTCCACCCGCGAGGGCCCTGCTCATGAACATCTCTTTGTTGGGATGGGGTGCCCATTTGGATGAGCAGACCGTACAAGAAACATAGACTTCCCAGAAATCCAGGATACACATACACCTCTTAGAGCTGAAAACAGTGTGAGAAGCCTGCAAACATTTTCTACCACTAATACAAAATCATGTTCAGGTGATGAACTATGTGATAGCAGTGTTCTACATTAGCAAACAATGGGGTTTAGAATCCCCCCCTTTACATAGAAGCCGTTAACCTGTGGAACTGGTGTATTCACCACCAGATTACTCCCTTAGCAGTGCACTTCACAAGAGATCACAGTACACTAGCAGATAGCCTTAGCAGGTATTTTGTCACAGATCATGTGTGGGAACTCCATGACTTGGTGGTCCAGAGCATTTTCCAACTATGGTGGATTCTATCTTGCACCCTGTTTGCATCCCCAGGGAGCAAAAAATGGATAATGTACTACTCTAGGGCAGCTCGAGGTCAGGTCTCTGTGGGAGAGGCACTCCTAATCCTGTGGTCAGGACCCTTAGTGTATGCATTCCCACCCATTCCCCTTTAATGTTGGGTTCTGAGGAAGAATCCAGCAGGATGGAGCGTTGGTGATCCTGATTTTGCCCCGATTGTTTTGGTCTCCCAGTCCCATACAGTTGTAAGCATGTCCGCCGATCACAATAGTCCTTCCCTGTCTTTCTGATCCAGGACAAAGGCAAAGTCAGGCATCCCAATCCATATTTCCTCCATCTCACAACATGATATTTGTATGGGCATCAAAACTGGAGAAGGACATGTTCAGAAGTTGTCCAGAACATTCTCAATAATAGTAGGAAGAAGTCCACTAGAAAGTGCTACACTGCCAAGTGGAAAAGATTCTCCCTCTGATGCCAACATTCTCTATCCGCTCCAAAAGACATCCCTACCATCCAAGACTATTTACTCTCCTTAAAGACATCAGGGCTGTCCATCAGTTCTATTCAGGTACACCTAGCAGCCCTTAGCAGTCACTCGCCCAATTGACAACCAGTTAATTTTCACCCATTCAGTGACTGCATGGTTTCTGAAGGACCCCCCGCCGCTGAAATGCCACTGAAGACAGGAGCAAGTGAAGGACCCGATGCCGAAGTGCCACCGAAGACCCGGAGCGAGTAAAGGACCTGATGCCAAAGTGCAGCCGAAGACCCGGAGCGCCGCCAGACCAGGAGCGCCGCTGGGTGAGTAAAAATTAAAAAGACGCCAAAAAATAAAAAGATGCCACTTCTGCTAGTTGGGAGTGCGGCCGCTGCCCCGCTACCCCCCTAGCTACGCTACTGCTTATGGGTGATCACTGTATACAGTTTTCTCTAAGGATAATGTTTCTTTGAGACTACATCCCAGATTTACCACCAAGGTGATCTCAGACTCATTTGAACCAAGTGATACAAGTGATATCTGCCCTTTTCCTGAAGCCACATGTCAGCAATGACAACAAGAGACTTCATTCTTAGGATGTATGCTGGGCTTTGGCACAGTAAACTACAGATAACAAGACTGTTTAGGAAATTGCCTACACTGTTTATGTCCCTGGCAGGATGGATGAAAGAAGTGATTTTCTTTGCAGCGATTTTCCAAATGAATCTCAGGCTGTATTCTACAATGCTGAAAGTTGGCAGATACCCGTCCTCCACAAGATGTGAGGGCTCACTTTGCCAGAGTCCAGTCTTGGTGGTCTTTCTTTGAGATGTTCCACTCATTGAATTTGTCAATACCTTTACAAGATATGCATTGGTACAGGCATCCACAGCTGATGCGTCTTTTGGCTTGTCAGCCCTCCAGTTGCCAGTGTGACCGAGAGCCTTGCACCCTTCTCCTGCAGAGAGCACTGCTGGTCAGTCACATACCGTGGAATATATTTAGGGACCAGTATCTTGAAGAACTCCAGTTCCGATAAGATAAGCAAACTCTCCTCCTTCAAATGTTGGTCCCTATCCATATTTCACTACCTGCCCTCCTTCCTCTCTGCTTAGGATCCTTCACTCATGATTCACAGTAGAGAAGGACTCGAAGAGGTGGTCAGTTCCTGCTGCCCCGTACACCCTCAGACCACAGCAAGTGGAGAGGAAGGAAGGCACGGACCAATGGTCACTGCTAGGAAAAATCTTCCAGACGCATGGAGTGCATGTGCACCCACAATGAAATACAGATAGGGACCACACATCTCAAAGAACTCCAGTTGCCATGAGATAGGTAACGTCTCTTTTCAGACACTCCCATTTCAGAAGCATGTGACTGTTAAGCATGTTACTTTTCTCTCATTAGATTGTCTCCTTAAACTTCATAGGAAAACGGTGTAAGGCGTTAGCAGATGCAGCCTGGCAGATTACGCCATTCATAATTTTAAAGCAAGTTTTACTTGCCTAGTAGTTTTCTAATGAATGTCTTCAGGTTGCTTGTTAAATTAGTACTTAATGCAATTATTACATTGAATACAAAAACAGCGAGGAGTCTGGTGGCACCTTAAAGACTAACAGATTTATTTGGGCAACATTTATGCCCAAATAAATCTGTTAGTCTTTAAGGTGCCACCAGACTCCTCGTTGTTTTTGTGGATGTAGATTAACACGGCTACCTCTCTGATACTTACAATGTAGTGTATTCAGTGTAACTTTTGGTTTTTAATTTTCCATTTGTTTACTGGGGAGGGAGCATATTGCACAACAAAACAGAGGGAGAAATAAATGTTAACCTAGGCTTCAAAAACTACATAGAGAATAGTGGAAGCAACTCATAGTAAACCTTGGCAGGTGGTGTCAACATTTATGTTGAAAAGCCAGATGCAGCCAGATGGAAAATTGCATCTTTAACCCCTGAGGTCATAATGGCATGTCATCACTTCATTTGATCTCCCTGCTAAGTGAGCTTATCATTCGCCCTGCTGTCATTCTTGTTACTACTTTCATTTCCATAATAAAATTACATTTAATTTGTCTGGTGTGCTTGGTTTTTTGTTTTTTTTTTTTGGTCAGTGCTTTTACAAACTGCTATGATGCAGATTAGGGAATGATGGTTGCCTATCCAAAGCTGACTAAAAGACCAATTTTGTCTCCCTTTCCCCCCCAAATAAAATCATTGGGTCTCTGATGCGAAGGACATCAGGGGATTCAGAGAGCAGAAGACCTGTGGGGTAACAATTGTTTATCTGGGTGGGGGAAGGGGTGTTCGGAGGAAAGGAGTCCAAGTGTGGATGATGTAGGAGAAGAAGGGAGCAGGAAGCACTGAGGCTGAGAGAACATCTTGTGCATCATGAGAAGAGACTCCTGCTGCTGTGACCCACAGGAGTTTTGTCAGCTGTTGAAGCCAAGGAAGCAGGAGTGGTTTTTCCCACAGCTCCTGCAGCCCTGATCTGCTTTATGGGCCCCCATCTATCTCTTTCTGCTCCTCTAGGCCCTGGTGTTCCCATTGCCATAAGACCGCTCCCTGTCCACAGTCTCCCCCATTACCTACTCTTTCACATACCCAGCTCCTAGGCTTTGGCAGGGTGGGGCTCACAATTCCCAGAGTAATTGGGTGATGTGAAGGAGGGAGATTCTGAGTTGGATGAAGAGCCTAGGGATGGACACTGGGATGGGCGAGTGTTAACAGACAGAGGGATGACTGGAGGCCAGGGAGAAAGGAGAGAGAGATTGGATGAGGAACCAGAAGAGAGAAACCGGAGCTGACTGGGCAAGGACACTGGAGATAAGGAGTTGGGGTGGTGAGAAACTGGGACTGACTGGGCAAGGAGACTGGGATTATGGGGCGGAGAGGGCGTGTGAGAAAGATGGAGCCTACTGTGACACATTAGGGCTGGCTGGGCAAGGAGACCGGGGTGAGAAGTCTGAGGAGTGGAGACTAGCCCGAGGTAGGCGAGATTGGGACTGGGATGAGGAGACGGATGGGGAAACAAGAGGACTGGGACAGGAAACAGGTTGGAGGGATGGGGTAGAAAGATCAAGCCTGGTGGAACAGGCAGAAGGGTCTCTTACCACTAGGGCACATTCTCTTCCAGAAGTTGGAATGGAACCTAAGATTCTTAACATTTCTTTGCTGTCAGCAAATATCTGAAAGTGTGTGTCTCATCTCCTGTTAATGCTGGCCAAAATAGAGATTGGTAGCCTACTAAGTTACCCTGTTAGCTCAAGTGGCAGAGGTCTGTCTGTTTGTCTGAATTTGAAGGTTCCAACTCTGCTTAGGAACCTTATATATGTCAATATGATGGAAATAGTTTTTCATATGTAAGTTCAAGGTTTTTTAAAAAAAATGTTAAAAGAACATTAAGGTTTCAAAATCCAACATTAGAAAGTTAGGAAATGCCACAATTAAGGTTGCTTGTGCCTTGGAGATGAGAATACCCAGGTTGCCCTACAATACATAAGCATCCAAACTTTAGAAGTATTAACCACTAGGGATTCTATAGGAACACATGGTTCACCTTACTGGATCATACCCAAGCTCCATCTAGTCCAGTGTGATGTCTCTGGCAGTGCCAAAATCATATGCTTCCGAGAATGCTGAAAGAACCCTGCAGTAGGCGTATGTGGAATAGTCTGCTTTCCACATAGATCTCATCTTGATCTCTAATAGAGGTTGGCTTAAGCCCTGAATCACAAGGTTTAATATCCTTTCTAAAATGTTTGTCATTAATTATGATAAACTTGGATATTTTTATATCCATATAAATATCTAATTCCTTTTTGAATTTTGTTAGTTCTTGGCCTCAGCAGCTTCCTCTGGCAATGAATTCCACAGCTCAGTTACATTTTGTGAGGAAAGAATGTTTTCTTCCATCCGTTTTGAATTTCCTACCTTTTAATTTAATTTGAATGTTTCCCCTTGTCCTTGTCTGATGAGCCAGGGAAAACAGAAGCTATGGATCGCCCTTCTGTATATCATTAATTTATCTTGTTTTATCATGTCACCTCTTCTTCATTTCTTTTCTAAGACGAACAGTCCTCCTAATCTTTTCACTTTTTCTTCGTATGAGAGTTTTTGCTGACCTTTGTTCTTTCATCTTGCTCTTCTCTGAACCTCCTCCAGTTTTGCAATATCTTTTTTGAGATGGGGTAACCGGTACTATGCACAGTATTCCAGGTGTGACCACACTATTGATTTATATAAAGGCATTATAATGTTTTCAGTATTCTCCATCCCATTCCTTATACTTCCTCACAACTGGTTAGCTTTTCTTGACTGCTGCTGTGCATTGAGCACATGGTTTTCAGTGAGCTGTGTATGGTGATACCCAGGTCCCTTTCTTGGGTTGATAGAATTAAATTAGAACCCTATAAGGCATAAGAGTAGTTTAAATTTTTCCCTCCAGTGTGCTTTACTTTGCAGTTATCGATATTAAATTTAATGTGCCATCGTGTTATGCATTTACCCAGCTGTAAGTTCTCTCTGGAGTTCCACAGAGTCCTCTCTAGTCATGACTCGCATAAGTAACTTTGTGTTATTCCATGTGTACAAGGAAAACAATATGAGAGTCAAGTCAAGAGCCCTGTATGGATCAGAGAGGAGCATTTTGTCCTTCAGACTTAGGCTGTCTACATTAGCACTTTTGTCAGTATAACTTAAGTTGCTCAGGCATATGAAAAAAAACACACACCACGGGCAACATAAGTTACACTGACAGAAGTGCCAGTGTGGACTGTGCTATGTCAGCAGGAGACGCTCTCCCACCGACATAGCTACTGCCATTCGTTGAAAGTGGTTTAATTATTTTGAGGTGAGAGCTCTGTCCCGTGTAGACATGGCCTTTACTGTTAAGTCTGTGCCATTATATTACTGTTAAGTCTGTGCCATTATATTGTAATCCTGAGAGATATTGGTGACTGCTTAGATGACTGAGAGGTATTGGTGATTGCTTGGAGAATGCACAGAAACTGAGAACAGACAAGAACAGAGAAGGGGCAGGGGCAAAAAGCAAGACGGTCAAGCAGTAGCTGGTGAACACTATGACCCTGGAAAAAGCTAGGGAGAAAACTTTGGGTCTGTTGGTTAAAGAGGCTTGGGGCTATAAGCTGAATAACTGCTCCTTTTCTTCTTGGTTCCTCCGGTATTTGGAGAAGCAGGACTTTGTACATTTCCTATAAATAAACAAGATTGTGTCAAACAAAATACCAAACTCTGTCAATTTCTACTTCCAGCTGGAACATCCCAAGGGCCCCAAACTTTGACTAGCTGCTGAGGTTGAAAAGCGAAACTATGTCCTACACATGGTAAAACGCTACCGGGAGTGTGATAGGTGTACAGGGCTTTCGGTGCTCCCTGCAGTTGGGGTCTCAGCGTGTCTCATTCCATCCCCATTATGCTACTAGGAGAAGGCTCCATCCCGCTAGATGGCAGCATAGCGCTTTTGGGGTTAAATCTTTGTAGGGTTTTCAGAGTTGCGGGTGGGATGACCTCTCTGAGCTGAACCAGTCCTGTTCTGCTGAGCCAAAGTATGTTCAAACTCAAAAAAAGAGGCTTGAAAGGAAGAGGCGGAGTTTGGCTGTTCAGTTATGCAAATAAGCAGCTTACAATGTAGCACAGGGCCAGTTTGGTTTTGTGTTCTTTTGGTTGAAAAAGAAGCCTTTATAATAAATGTGAAACTCGGGGGGTTTTCTTGACTTGCACCTTCCACAAAGTTTCTCTTCAGTATTGGCCTGTGTTGCCCTAGGGAGCATTATAGATAAAAGTAACTGGAAAAAATGACCAAAGTAATTATCTCCTGTCCTATACTATTCTGATTGCTAGAATTTGTGGTGGATTCTAATTCATATGGTTAACCCGTTTGGAGGCATGTTGAATACCTGAAAAGGTGTGCAGCCGAGTGAATCCCACATTTGCACAGTACATGTGTTGCTAGCAACTAAAGTAGTCCATGTGTTTATGGCTGTGTCAAGAACACAATTTGAATTATGTCAAAAGTAGGCTCTATGTAAAAGACACGCTTCTTAGCAGCATTTTCCTTTTCATCCTCTCATTATGATCGAAACCCAATCCTTGTTACAACATAATTACCTTGTCTGAAGCCAGCAGGGAGTTGCTGCTTTATGTGAAGGGTGTGAAGTTCCCTAAATAAACAGAGGATTAATTACATTCACAGCATGTCATTGAGGTGATGAGATTGATTGATTGTGATCGCTCAACTCTTTTACTTTCCTGACACTAGGATTTGTGAATTACTGTTTTCAAATACAGACAGTGGTGTTTGGTAGAAAATGAGAGCATACTTGGAAGTAAAGAGCCCAACCTTAGGTGTAAAAGCTTTACTCCATTGCCTGGTGTCTAGTAGAAGGAAGGTTTATATGTTCCCTAAGCTGCTTGGTTTTAGTTGGTTTCGAGTACTTAACTTACTCCTAATTATTTCAGTGGTCAGCACCATTAAGCTTCCACATAAAACCAGCAAACATATAAAAACTGTACATTAAAATTGCTCCTTGAAATATACATTTGAAAATCAGAGAAGTGTTGGCAGTTTGGCCAGACAACTTGTTTCTGTATCACATTTGCCTGAATGGAAACTAACACTAGGATTAACAAAACAGATTGTGAAGTATTTTACTTCTTTTTAAGCCCCTTTTTGTTTATTTTTAAACAAATATTAATAGAGTTTCACATGTTCTATTCACTTTCAAATGAACTCTTACAGGCAAATGATAAAAGACAAAAACACCACATTATCTGTGGGTGACCACTTTTCACAAAGCCATCTTGGCTATCAATCCTCATCCTCGAAGGAAACTTGCAGAACACTTTCAAAAGAGGAGCCTGGGAGCTTAAATTCATCACTCTGTGAGACGCTAAATATCATGGGCTGAACAGACACCTTGGATTTATGGTGTATTACACCAATCTGTAACCCATTAACCCCCTCTTTTTGTCCTGTGACTCTCTGCAGAGGTGCTAATAGGCCACTCTACCTTGAATGGTCCCTTTCTACTTATAACTACTTACGCTAAACAACCTGTTCCACCTTGCACAGGGGTTCTCAAACTGGGGGTCGGGACCCCTCAGGGGGTCGCGAGGTTATTGCATGGGGGGTCACGAGCTATCAGTCTCCACCGCAAACCCCGCTTCACCTCCAGCATTTATAATAGTGTTAAATATACAAAAAAGAGTTTTTAATTTATAAGGGGGGGGCCACACTCAAAGGCTTGCTGTGTGAAAGGGGTCACAAGTACAAAAGTTTGAGAACCATTGACCTTGCATTTTGCTGTGATGTTGGGAATACCTTTTCCATTCCTGAAGAGCTCTATGTGGCATGAAATCTTGTCTCTCTCACTAACAGAAGTTGGTCCAATAAAATATATTACTTCACCCACCTTCTCTCGCTAACTTTGTTATTCTCTTTTTCCTACTTCTGGGATGTTCTTTGAGCCCCAGTGCTGCCTCTCAATATTATCAGGTCGGTCCCGATATTAGGGGCTTTGTCTTATATAGGCAATTATCTTTTTGGGGGGTGGGAGGGTCCTGATTTTTCACACTTGCTATCTGGTCACTCTAGTACCCATTCCTTGCTATCTTGCTTTGCTTTTCCACTCACGAAGGCTTTGTCTACACTACGCACCTTTTAGAGACACGGCTATGTGGCTTCAGCCGTGCTGCTTAAAGACGCACAGTGTAGCTGCTGTTTGTTGGCAGGAGAGAACTCCTGCTGACAAAGCGCTGTTCACACCAGTGCTTTTTGTCGGGAAAAACTTGTGTCTTTGGGGGAGGGGGAGTGGTTAACAATCTGAATGTCAAAAGTTTTGTTTTGTCATTCAGTTGCCAGTGTAGACAAAACCTAAGCCATTTATCTTTACCATTCTTATGGCACAGGGAACCTGAATTCAGCTTATGGGAATACTGCTTTCCTGAAATAGCGAAGCACAAGTATAAGCATTTGCAAGATCTGGGCCAGGGTGTCATAAAACATAATGCTTTCTAAGTTTGTGACATATAGTACTGTGACTTCTTTGTGAATATTCAAAGATTTCTAAAAAAGGATTTTAACAATATTTTAGAAGTTATCTTTGTGAAACTATTCATCAATCTATAAATCTTACGTATTTAATAAATCTTTTACTAGTTGCTGACACTTCCTGGAAAACTTTGAAAAATGTTTTATTTAGAAACTACCCTGATCACGTCACATTTCTGTAATTCTCTTTCCTTGATGTGTTTTTTGATTACTTTCAGGATATTTGAATAAAAACCAGATCTTTGTTTTGTTTTTTAAATTTACCTACTTTTATTATTTATTTCTCTCATAAATTTTTAATCCTCTGTTTGTGACATTGTAATAGTTCCCAGACTGGCTAAAATGCAATGTTTCAATCACAAGACTTAGCCCCGAGCTACAATACAGAATTAGTGTGGTAGAAAGTGTCGCTCAGGGGTGTGAATAACCATTGTAATCTGAGTGACATAGTTATACCAACCTAAGCACCAGTGTAGACACCGTTATGTCAGCAGCAGAGCTTCTCTCATGGAGGTGCAGTTATTAAGCCAACGGGAGAGCTCTCTCCCATCGACGTAGAGTGTCTTCCCCAGAAGCGCTACAGTGGTGCAGCTGTGCTGCTATAAATTTGTAGAGTAGACCTGCCCTTAGTTTTTAGTTAAGCCGATCTACCTTTGTAGTGCAGACCAGCCCTATAACTTAATGGGAGGTATAAACAATGCAAAACCTGTTTGCTTGGATACTTCTGAAGTACTTTAGAAAAGAGAAGCGAAATTCAGGAAGTAGAATTTACAGGTGAAATTGTTACTGAACATAATTTTTTTAAGCTTTGTGCATTGCTAATTTCTTAGTGTTACCAGGTTGTGCCTGTGTCTACGTGTGTGAAATCATTTATTAATTTATTTTAAAAATGTAATTAATTCGTTCTTTTTAGGATTCTCAAATTATTTATGAATGTGCAGATTTTCACAGCTATTAGCCTGTTTGATTCAGCAGTCAGGATTGACTATGAGTGCTCCACTTCAGGTGCACATGTGCCTGTGATCAGAGACTGTTTGTAGCAGTGTCCATTGAGTCTGCACGTTCACCCTAGCTAGCCTCATGCCCTGTACAGAGGATATATGTAGGGTACAATGTCTGATGAACCACCCTCTCAGTTCCTTCTCAAATGCCTTGACCTGAGATGGAGCATCTTGTGGTGCCCACTTCATAGTTGTTTTCCCTTAGGGAATAGCTTTCTAACTTAAATTTGTTGCTTAGGTTTTATTTAGCCCTTTTAGTTTCTATTAGTTATAGTAGTTTTTGTAATTTTTGTTTGTGGGGGACTTCTTTAAGAGTTACCTCTCCTGACATCTTTTCTGAGAAAGAGAGTCCAAGATGCAAGCAGACTTGTGTCACTGTGCATTCCTCCTGGTATGACCAATCTTGGTGCCTCCCCTCCTTTTCCTTATGGCCCCACCCAGTGGCCATATTGGCAGCCGTGGGCTGCTTATCAGCTACAGTTCTCCAGAGCACCCAGCTACACCCCTGGAGAGTGCCAGAGGTAGCAATCAGCTACTCCTCCTGTTCCTCCACATCTGTCTCCACCTCAGGAATGATCTTTTGAGCATCAAGAGAAAAGGGCTGATGAAGAAACTATACCACAAACTAACATCTCCTCACCCGGTGAGATGGTGATGTCTCTTCCTCTCTCATAAGTGGATGGTTTTAAGCAGTTCCGGGAACTTAAGAAGAGGAGCACTTTGGAGGAGGAGAATCATGAGACCCAACATAAACTTTTGGGCATTCTCCATATTGCCACCTCAGGTCAGGTAGCCTTGCCCATAAATGAGACTTTACTTGAACCTGCCAAAGAATCTGGTAAACCACAGCTACCAGACCTTCAACTTGTAAAAGGACAGATAAAAAGTATTATGTTCCTGCTAAAGTTCTGAATTTATGTTCACACACCCAGCACCTAATTCCTTGGTCGTCAATGCTATGCACGAGCTTAGTTTGCAATGCCATTCTAAGGCCACCTTGCAGGATAAAAACCAAAAACACCAAGATCTCTTTGATCTCCAAAGTTACTCATCAGTGCCATTGCTGTTTAAAATCACCAGCTCTCAAGCTCTGATCACAAACTATAACCATACCAACTAACAGGAAGTGTAACTCTTCTTTTGACTATCTGCTTCAAGAACATGGAGTGCAATTCCAGGAGATTGTGTCAGAGGGTCAGTTATTAGCAAGGACTTTGTTAAGGCCTCCCTGGATGTTGACTGTCACTGCAGCTCACTCTAGATCTACAGCGATTGTCGTACTCCGTGCCTCCTGGCTGCAATCATCAGGAACGCTGAGAGAGGTCCAGAACACTGTTGAGGACGTTGTTTTTGATAGGCTCAGTCTCTTCAGTGAGTGCCCCAATGAGTCCTTTCACTCTCAATGGTTTGAAGGTGGCTACTATCCACTCCCATGGATATCTACATGTATGTGAATAAAAGGAGATTCAGCAGATAACAGATGGTGCAGAGTTCCTGCCCAGCCCAATTCCCAGCCTCCCATAGACCTTAGGAATCACATAAGAGACCTGGGTTCCAGAAGAAAAAAGCATCTGCCACCACAGTGACTGCTCCTCAGCCACCTTTGTCATCTAAGTGTCAGTTTTGATGTTTTGGTTGAGGGGCAAGAACTGTCCCATCTTCTGGATCTAAAGCTGCATTATCCTGCTGCATCTCTCATCACTCTCTTACCCCCACCCTTTGGAGATCGTCTCTTCCATTTTTGACTGTATGGGAGCGGATTACTTTCAACGGTTGAGTTTTGGAGGTTATAACATAGAGCTATTCCATCCATATCCTCTCCCTTCCCCTTTTCGGAGCTCATCTCCTGAACATCTGCTGAGACAAGAATTCCTATCCTTTCTTCGCATAGGAGTCATAGAACCAGTACCTGCCCAATACAGAGGGAAGGGGTTCTATTCCAAGTACTTTCTGGTTCCCAAGAAGAAGGTAGGGTGGAGACCAACCTTAGACGTCAGGTTGTTGAATGCTTTCACCAAAACACAGAAGTTCAGGATGGTGATGCTCACAGCTATAACACCGTCTCTGGATCTGGGGGACTGATTTTCAGCCCTTGGCCTACAAGAGAGATCTTTTATCTTTGTGATGCATCCATCTCCCAAGAGGTTTCTGTGTTTTGTGATTGGCCAGGAGCACTATCAATGTCAAATGTTTCCCTTCATACTCTCTACTGCCCCCAGAGTCTTTATGAAAGTTCTGGCAGTGGTAGCCACTCAACTGCGTCAGTTGGGAGTAATTGTCTGCTCTTGTGCTCCCACAACAAAGTTCATTCCGCAGTAGGGAAAGCTGTGATGCTGATTTACAAGCTAGGACTTCAGTTCAACAGAGAAAAGTTTACTTTGACCTTTCTTCAGCAAATACAGTTTATAGGAGCCATATTGGGTGCCAGAACGTCCAGAATTTAGCTACCAATAGACAGATTTATGATGCTAATTAATCTGATTTCACAGGTTCGAATAAGCCCACAGACAATAGCCAGGACTTATTTGCTGCTCCCAGGTCACATGGCATCCTGCACCTTCGTTGCAGTTCACAGATTGCAACTGTGCTGCTTCTAAGGCCGGTTGAGAACTGTTTACACCTCCAACAAACTCAGTCTGAACAAACGAGTGTTGATCCTCATCAGGTTCTAGAGTCGCTCATTTGTGTATTGTATACCTATTTGCATACTGAGCCAAGTGTGAATTGAGGGATTGCGAAATCGACAAGAGAGGAAATATACAGGAGAAAACTAACAGCAGGGGGATGTCCCATTTATGAATAAAGACAAAGGATTGGTCTGGTATCGCTCAGTGCAAAAAGACACAGTGAATCCTTCACCTAGGAGGGAAACTGACAATGTGCTTGTCTCATGAAAGGAAGGTCACAGCCTGGTTGGAAAGCGCTGTAAGGATTTTGGGTGAGGAATACTATACAAGACATGAGAGTAATTTGTTAATTAAATCTAGGCTCTAGAATGCTTGTTATGATTTTATTTTATATGTAACCATTTGTTTCCAGTAGTTGTACTTGCTACTACTTGAATCTCTCTGGTTTCTTAAATAAAGCTATACTTGATTTCACCATACACAAATTTAAGTCCTGTGAGTTAAGTGAAGGGGTGATCTGGGGTGAAACTGGTACACTGCTGTGTACTGCTTCTTTGAAAGCAGCAGATTGGTGAATACTTAGAGTATCCAGTGGGTCAGAGGTTAAATGTTTCAGGGAGGTTCTCGGAGGGCTGGCGATTCCAGTGTGCCTATCACTAACCTGTAGAGCAGTGGTCCCCAAACTTTTAAGGGTCATGCCTCTCTTACCCCTGTCTGCACCCCAGTTCCTGTCTTCTGATTAGGGGGCTGGAGCACATGATTTATGAGGAGAGGCTGAGGGACCTGGGATTATTTAGTCTGCAAAAGAGAAGAATGAGGGGGGATTTGATAGCTGCTTTCAACTACCTGAAAGGGGGTTCCAAAGAGGATGGATCTAGACTGTTCTCAGTGTTACCAGATGACAGAACAAGGAGTAATGGTCTCAAGTTGCAGTGGGGGAGGTTTAGGTTGGATATTAGGAAAAACTTGTTCACTAGGAGGGTGGTAAAGCACTGGAATGGGTTACCTAGGGAGGTGGTAGAATCTCCTTCCTTAGAGGTTTTTAAGGTCAGGCTTGAGAAAGCCCTGGCTGGGATGATTTAGTTGGGGATTGGTCCTGCTTTGAGCAGGGGGTTGGACTAGATGACCTCCTGAAGTCCCTTCCAACCCTGATAGTCTATGATTCCCCCCCAGCCCAGCGGGGCTGCGGCTCCCAGGGCGAGGGGTCGGACGCGGACAGAAGTAAGGGGGCCGCAGCTGGGGGTGAGTCTGAGGCCAAGAGTGGGGCCAGGGCTGAGAACAGAGCCATGGCCCGGGGTTGGGGTCAGGGGTGGGAGCAGAGCCACATCTGGGCTGCAGTGGGGGCCAGAAGCCAGGCCCATGGCTGGGGGTAGCTCTGCTCCTGGCCCTGCCCCAGACTTGGCCCCGGGCTAGGAATGGAGCTGGGGCCGGGAAGGAGGGGGTTGGGAACAGGATCGGAACTGCAGTCGGGCCTGCAGCTAGATGCAGAACCATGCCGAGGCTGGGGACAAGGCCAGGTGAAGGGGCGGGGCTGGAGCAGAGCTGGGGTGGGGCCGCGCCACCCTGAATGTTCCTCTGTGCCCCCCACAGAGGGGTGTGCCCTCCAGGTTGGGGACCTCTGCTGTAGAGTGACAGCGGGGCCTGTGAAGCCTTGAGGGAAGTGCTTGGGTTGCCTGTGGCCAGTGAAGTTGGGGAGCCGACCCACATCAGGTGCAAACAAGGCTGCCTTGTGTTAAGGGCAGGTGGTAGCGAGGTGCCTCACAACCCTGGGTATCCCAGGAACCGTCATAGAGGTCTCCTGTAGGAGAGGGATTGAAGAGGTTTTGTTTAATATCAGAAAAGCGTCAACTAGAAAAAACCTCTCTGCAGAAATGGAAGATTCCACCATTGATGTAGCCAGTGGCACTTGTGCCCATTCCATCCTTCCCTTTCGGACATTTTAGATTACCTATTCGGTTTAACGATTTTGGGTCTCACTCTGAGCTCTATTAAAGTTCATTTAGCAGCTATCACAGCTTTCCATTCCCCTGTTGAGGGGTTTTCTGTGTTTGTTATCCCCACCATTTCCAATTTCACCGAAGGGCTAGTTAACCTTTTTTCCAAAGTCGGGGAACCCACTCGTTCATAGGACTTGAATTTGGTTCTCCATTTTCTGAGGAAGCCTCCCTTTGAGCCACTAGCTAAGTATTGCTTTCTGCACTTTTGTGTAAAGATTTTATTTTTCGAAGCTATCACTTCTTCTGGGAGAATTGGTGAGCTAGGAGCCTTAATGGCCGATCTCCCCTACACCGTTTTCTATAAAGAAAAGATACGTCTCTGGCCAAATTCATGGTTTTTAGTGAAGGTGACCTTAGACTTTCATATCAATCATGGTGGTGTTGGCTTTTTACTTAGACAGGGCTAAGCCCTTTAGGGCCCCTTCTTTTCACAGGCAGACTTAAAGGAGTCTCTGTTTCTATCCAGAAACTCTCCCAGTGGTTTTATGGTTGTATCGCCTCCTTTTATGAGGTCACATTTTAAGATTTGGGACCATATTCTGGAAACCCATGACTCTAAAAAGGACTTTGGGGTCATGGTAGATAACCTGCTGAAGGCGCTCTTCCTGTGATGCTGTAGAGGGTGAATGCACTAGTTGGTATGTAAGCAGGGGAACGTCAGGTAAGGATAGGAAGGTGGTATTACATCTGTATATGGCATTATTGAAACCATGATTGAAATACTGTTCTAGTCCTGGTGTCTACAATTCAAAAAGGATGTTAAAAAATTGGGAAAGATTCAGGAAAAAACTACAAGAATGATTAGAGGTCTGGAAAATATGTGAATTCAAAAGGTTCAGTTGTTTATGGAAGAGAAAGTTAGAGGTGACTTGGTCATGTTCTGCAAGTACCTACAATCAAAAGAGGTTTCTGATAGTAGAAGGCTCTTCAGTATAGTTGAAAAAGGCACAACAAGATCCAGTGGTCTGAATTTCTGTTTTTAACAGTGAGGGTAATCAACTACTGGAGTACTCTACATAGGGACATGGTAAATTCTCCATCATTTGTAGTCTATAAGTCAAGACCAAATACCTTTCTAAAAAATATGCTGTAGCTCAAACAGAGGTTATGGGCTTGATGTAGAAATTATTGGGGTGAGGTCCTTTGGCTTGTGTTATCCAGGAGGTCAGACTAGATAATCTTTTGTCTCTGGGTCCCCTCTGGCCTTAAAAACCTCTGAAAGGGTTATCACTTTCTCCAGAGGAGAAAAAGTAGACAGAGAGCGGATAAGTGACTTGTCAAAGGTCCCACTGAAAGCTAGTGCCTATATTGGGAATAGGACCTGGTCTTTTGACTCAAATTGCTATGACTTAACTACTAGATTGTGCGTCCCTGATTTAAAAACAGTAGCTAACAAGTTGGGTGCACTTCCATAAGCTTTTGTCTCATCTGTCATTGTTGCAATGCTTGTCTTTTCATATGTTTTCCCTTTTTTAATGTAATCTTGAAATACCATACTTTTCATGTAGATTGTATCCTCTTTAAAACGTACACCTGTCACAGTAAGTACATCTAGGGCTCTTTATAAATAATAACACCCATGTAATATAAAATACTGACTAGAGTCGAGGCTTCAAGTAACAACCTATTTGCCCTGCAGGCTTGTAAAAGTGACAAATAGTTGGATATAATACCAGAAACTCCTCTTTATACATGTTTTAGCAAACCCTGTAAAACATTGCTTTTTAATAAGGGATTTAATCTCTCTTCCCAGCTGCTGGCTGCAGTTTCCTTTGATGTTTTTCCTTTCTCATCTCTGTTGTTTTTTCTTTATTCCGTCATTTTTCTCTAGCTTGTATTCCTCCAGGCAGTGTCTCAGTGCACCTTGCCATGGGTAAATGGGGGGAAGAAAAAAGCCGACTTCTCTCCCCTCAGGCTTGGGCTTTGATTTTCCGAAGTTGCGAGGAGGCAGTTCCTGTTTGCCTTCAGAGGGCTGAGTGATTTGTGTCGTGTCTTTTCAGTCAGCACATCTCTGCTGACTCTCCTGTTTGACTACAGGAATGATGAACCTGTGTGGTTGTTGCCTTTTTAAGCAGGTGGAGTGTGCAGCTGTGATCAAAGGGGGAAGCTGTTCTCCAGGCAGATAACATCTTCCTTTTCTGTTTTCAACTTTGTCAGTAGCTGACTTGGTCTCTCCCCTTGTCACTGATTCCACCATGAACCACAAGTGTGAACGAGGATGGAGTGAGAGGAGGAAAAGGATGAAAGTTCTCGATTAATAGTGTACCGAGATGATGATTTACAGTTTGTGACCTAACGCCTGTTAGCCACTATTCCCTGGGGACTCCCTCTCTCAACAATTACTGCTCTAGGTCAGCTGCATCAAGTTTGGGCCAGCAGCTCTAAGTGTAAACGCGAAATGGCCAGCAAATTCCCATGTTAGAATCAGCCAGTAAGGGGACGAACCATCAACCATTTTAGGTGCAAAAGAGTATGATGATGATGATTTGTGTTACCGTAGCACCTAGGCGCCCTAGTCATGGACCATTGTCCTAGGTGCTGTACAAACACAGATCAAAAAGACTGTAGCTAGCTATGTTGTTTGGGCTGTTCTGAGATGGCAATGGATGGACTCCTCCCTTCTGCCAGGGATTGGTAAACTGGTCAAGTTTGGCACACCTCCATTTTAGATGATCGTGTGCCAAGGTTCCTTTCCCACTCTGAACGCTAAGGTACAGATGTGGGGACCTGCATGAAAACCTCCTAAGCTTCTTTTACCTGCTTAGGTTAAAACTTCCCCAAGGTGCAAACTATTTTACCCTTTGCCCTTGGACTTCCGCTGCCACCACCAAACATCTAACAGCGGTATTATTATTATCAGGAAAGCGTTTGTTTGGAAATGTCTTTTCCCCCCAAAATCCTCCCAAATCTTACCCCCTTTTTTCTGGGGAAGGTTTGATAAAAATCCTCACCAATTTGCATAGGTGACCACAGACCCAAACCCTTGGATCTTAAGAACAATGAAAAAAGCATTCAGTTTCTTAAAAGAAGAATTTTAATAGAAGAAAAAGTAAAAAAGAATTACCTCTGTAAAATCAGGATGGTAAATACCTTACAGGGTAATTAGATTCAAAACACAGAGAATCCCTCTAGGCAAAACCTTAAGTTACAAAAAGACACAAAAACAGGAATATCCATTCCATTCAGCACAGCTTATTTTCTCAGCCATTTAAAGGAATCAGAATCTAACACAAATCTAGCTAGATTACTTACTAAGTTCTAAGACTCCATTCCTGTTCTGTCCCCGGCAAAAGCATCACAGAGACAGACCCAGACCCTTTGTTTCTCCCCCCCTCCAGCTTTGAAAGTATTTTGTCTCCTCATTGGTAATTTTGGTCATGTGTCAGCGAGGTTATCCTAGCTTCTTAACTCTTTACTGGTGAAAGGGTTTTTCCTCTGGCCAGGAGGGATTTTAAAGGTGTTTACCCTTCCCTTTATATTTATGACAGCATGTTACTGAAGAATCCCGGGTAACAGGCTGGGAAGGATGGAGGCTTTTTTCCTTTGTCAGGATTAAAGGTAGTAGCAGCAATCTGGCAGAGCTATTAGTCATAACTTCACTAGCATTTTTCTGGGACTAAAATGTACACTTCCTTTGGATGCCTTTGGTCTCCTGGTACAGTACCCATATTACATACCATACTGTGTTAGGAGTGCTATGTCATAAAAAAGAATACCAGAGATACAAGATGGAGACCAAAGCCTATATAAAGATGGCTCAAAAGATGTAGAAGGTACTGTGGGTTGCTGCCTACTGTACTTATACTTAATACATTTTATTTCCCCTTATGGGGAAAATCCAAGTAATGAAACTAAGATGTTACATCTTAAAGCTTTATCCTTTCTTGATATTTATAAACGTGCATTGGCTAAAGATTAGTCTTTAGAGTCGGTGTGAAAGGAGCACTGTAGAATTTCAGAATTACCATTGAGGGAGACAACAATCATTTGAGACAACCAGGCAAACTCTTTAACATGAAACAGCGCTGAGTAGAAGCAATGGTACTGCATTTCAGATTTTGTTTCCCAAAGTGTGGTGCTCTGAGCCACCAGTTTGTTTACAGTATTGACAGTTAGATTGTAAGAAGTACACTTCCTTTTCTCTGCCTTCGTTGTCATCACCCTCTTAATTTTAGAACCAGTTTATGCTCCCTTGGAAGCTAAACTTTCAAAACGGAAGACTGGTCTTGTGCCGCTCGGGATCAGTGGATTCTTCCACTTCAGTCAGTGTTTCATATTAAAAGGGGCAAGTTCAGTTTCCATTTTCCAAAGCCATATGATTGGTTCTTGCCTTGAACAGGAATCTCCTTTAATCTAAACTGTTTAAAATTATGGAACACAGCCCTCCATATACAGGGAGAGAACTTAATCCTCTAGGTGTCTTCTTGAACATGATGCTCCAGTTTATATTGTTTCTCTTTTTGATCTCCTAGTTTTATAGCAGAAGAGTTGGGTTGAAGCATACTCTCCTCTGTCTCTAAGGAGGAAACAATTAAAAAACACAAGCCCCATTCATTGGAGATGATGGGAGGGATGAAAGTTTTCCAGTCTCTGCTCCCTGCAGTCACAGGAAATTTATATTGGCTAGGCCCATGTTATTCTAACAGCTGATACTACCAGAGGAAGCTCAAAACTCCCATTACTGGGAATGAATTACTACCTGCCCATAAAGGTGGTTTAACCCTTCATTTGTTCATATGAACAAATATTGCAGTATTTATGTCATGTTTACACTTTTCTGTCTTTTTCTTCTACTGTAGATAATGTAGTAAGTAGTGACAGGTTTCAGAGTAGCAGCCGTGTTAGTCTGTATTCGCAAATTTAGCTTGTTTGCTCTGATATACAAAATGCATCCGATGAAGTGAGCTGTAGCTCACGAAAGCTTATGCTCAAATAAATGTGTTAGTCTCTAAGGTGCCACAAGTACTCTTTCTTTTTGTAGTAAGTAGTGTAAACTTTAGTTCAGTTTTCATTTCAGTTACAGTTTTATAATCTTAAAAAACCTACCTTTCTCTGGAGCTCACTGATCAGATTTAGTAGGATGCTTTGGTTTGGTTTTTTTCATTTGGGTGGGATGTTTTGGTTTGGGGGTTTTTTTAATGGTCAATAAAAATATTATTTATTGTTTCTGACTTATTGTGAAAAATGTGTAATAAAATAAATATGTAAAACATATATTATTTGTGTTTATAATATCAGCCTTTAGCCATATCACCCCATTCTGTGAACCTGTCAGATCTCACAAGCTAAGGTAGACTCATAATAGGTCTCTACTTGGATGGGAGATCTCTAGGGAACAGATTTAGTAAGAATTGCTGAAAGCAGTGTTGGTGTTTCAGTAAATGCCACCATTTTCTCTTTGTCCGTATTTGTTTGGTGTGCTAGATGGCATTGTGCTATTGGACATGCCATGTTTCAGGGAGGACGTAAAACAGATCCTACGTTTCAGGGAGGACGGAAAACAGATCCTGCCCCCCTGCGTTCATTAAAGAACAACTGTTATTCTTTGTAAGCTAGTGGTGATAATCATTGTGTCTTTGGCACATTCCAACTCAATAATTACATTCTGCCTACTTAAAAGTTTCAACTCCAGTTTCAGTTGGCTGTTTTGAGGTTCTTCGGCCTCCGTTTGTGTACTGTTGTGCTCTGTTAAATAGTAGACAAGTTTCATGCTAGAGGTGGCTATATTCCCAGCAATGGATTAAAATGAAACCTATGTATAGTTTGTGCTGGTATATCATTTTGTTTTGTAGAATACTTTGGGATGAAAAGAACTGTATAAATGTAAGATCATATCATGATCACAATATCGATAACGTATAGCCATGCAAAGTGGATGATTCAGATTGTCTATAAACATTTCCAGTACAGATCCACAGACTGTCTAACGTGACTTTTGTATATCAGAGCAAACAAGCTAAATATACAGAATTTTTAGATCCTAATAAGCAATACAGAGTATATTTGTTGGCTAAATGCTGTGCTTACTCTTTTTAAACCATTTGCCAGTGGCTGAGTAGCTTATAAGGGCTTGTCTACACTTACATTTTAGCGCTCTAACTTGCTGGCTCAGGGGTGTGAAAAATCACCCCTCTGAGCGCAGCAAGTTTGAGCGCTTTAAAGCGCTAGTGTGGACAGGCTCCGAGTGCTTGGAGCCACGCTCCAAGTGCTCAGAGCTATTCCCCTCGTGGAGGTGGATTACCAGGAGTGCTGGCAGAGCTCTCTCCCAGCGCTCGCGCGTGACCACACTCACACTTCAAAGCGCTCCCGCCGCAGCGCTGTCAAGGTTCCTTCCCCACTCTGAACTCTAGGGTACAGATGTGTGGACCTGCATGAAAACCTCCTAAGCTTACTTTTACCAGCTTAGGTTAAAACTTCCCCAAGGCACAAACTATTTTACCTTTTACCCTTGGACTTTATCGCTGCCACCACCAAATGTCTAACCACTATATTACTGCGAAAGAGTCCGTTTGGAAATGTCTTTCCCCCCAAAATCCTCCCAACCCTTACAACCCCATTTCCTGGGGAAGGCTTGATAAAAATTCTCACCAATTTGTATAGGTGAACACAGACCCAAACCCTTGGATCTTAAGAACAATGAAAAAGCAATCAGATTCTTAAAAGAAGAATTTTAATAGAAGAAAAAGTAAAAAGAATAACCTCTGTAAAATCAAGATGGTAAATACCTTACAAGGTAATTAGATTAAAAACATAGAGAATCCCTCTAGGCAAAATCTTAAGTTACAAAAAGACACAAAAACAGGAATATCCATTCCATTCAGCACAGCTTATTTTCTCAGCCATTTAAAGGAATCAGAATCTAACGCATATCTAGCTAGATTACTTACTAAATTCTAAGACTCCATTCCTGTTCTGTCCCTGGCAAAAGCATCACACAGACAGAGAGAGAGAGGCTTTGAAAGTATCTTGTCTCCTCATTGGTAATTTTGGTCAGGTGCCAGCGAGGTTATCCTAGCTTCTTAATCCTTTACAGGTGAAAGGGTTTTTCCTCTGGCCAGGAAGGATTTTAAAGGTGTTTACCCTTCCCTTTATATTTATGACAAGCGCTTTGAAGTTTCTAGTATAGACGTAGCCTTTCTTGAAGGACTAATTTGGAGTAACCTTGAAATTGTAAAGAACAGTGTGGAAATATGGCCTCTTAAGTAAAATGCATATGCCAAAAGGTATAACTGAGTCAAATATTTATCTCCAGCCATATTTTGAAGTTTTTTATTTTTTGTAACCCAATGCTTTATAAAGAGTGAGATCAGCAAATGGATGGTGTCTGTAGGTTGATGTTTATTGTTATAGTTAAATGTTCATTTGTAAGGATTTTTTTCTGAAAAATTACCCTGCAATAATTTCGATTGTTGGGCTGTTTATGCTTTTTTGTCCATATTAACGAAGGGTCTACTTTTGCATTCTACACCATCATCATTAACACTTATATTTCATTTTAATAGTACCTGATCAAGCCTGCTCTTCTTATCTTTTTTATGTCTGTATTTTATTGAAATCTAATTGAGCTCTTTTGCTGTCTTTCAATTCCATATCTCAGTAATTAAATCAATGTTGATTTTCCTTTCTAGCATCTTGGAACTGTTTTTCGAGATTTGGAGGAAATTTTTACTGTTTCAGTTTAATTTCTAAGGACAGTATGCTTAATCTATCATTCCAGCTCTTTTTTCAGTAGTGTTGGAGTGATTTGAGTACTACTTTCTAGATGTCAAAATATGCCATTGTAGTAACTTATAGTATTGCCTTAGGGGGCCAGCTTTTCATTATCAGCTTCAAGGGATGTTCCCAGAAGAACAGTATGATATCTTCCAATCACAGGTTTGGCTGCTGAAGCACCTATGTCATACTTGATAAAAGGTGTCATCCAAATTTTAGATTGACAACTAATTTCTTTTCCTTTCAAATACCTATGGCTATTTTGCCATCTGTTTCATTCAAGGATCAAATTCCCTTCTGGTTCTTTCCTCCCGTGATAACATGGTCAACTATAACTTTGCTTGAGCCTTCTGTTTCAAAGGAGCCCAGCTATGAGATGTCTTGCCATTTGCAAATTAATTTTCATCAAAGTTCCTGTGTGAAATTAATGTCGACTTTATCTCATTCTCCCTAGGAGTATAAACCTAGTGTGGTTTGGGCTGGAAGACAATGGCAGGCTGGCTCCTGAGAGCCAGGGAACAGGAAATAATAGTGCAAAGGGGCTGACCCTTCCCAGATGCGTTGAGATCTGTATGACTTCTGTTCATGTTTCTGTAGAAACATAAATAATCCTACTGCTGTCTATGTTCTACCTGTGTGGTGGCTAAGCAAATAATTTCATTGTCCTTTATAGGCTGATTTGCTATTTCATCATCTTTCCCAAACACTAAATTCACACACAGTCATCTCACCTTCCTTATGTCACGGGGACAAACGTATCACTAAAAACATGACTGGAACCACTTAGAGAACAATATTAAGACTGGAGGAGGCTTAAGATGTATGATGCATCTAGTCAAGGAATAATGGGGCAGTGGTGAGCAATGCAGCTTGGTATGATTCTGAACTGATTTCAGGTGGGTATACTCGCCTGACAAGCTCACTAATCTGCCATGGACTCTTTTATCTATATATCGAAGCATATATGGTGTGCTCACTGCCGTAGTGCATGGAAGTCTGAACTGTGACAGGCCTTACCAAGAGCAGCAATTTGTCTTCACCCCGTTGTTCACTAAAGTTCGGTAACTTGTACAATAATCGTGTAAAACTTGCGTGATTGGAAATGCCCTGCAATCCAGCATGCACAACGCCTTTAGCTTGATAATGCAGCTACTTCACTCTAAGGTGAATCTTGTGAGTCCAGATCCCCCGTAGAGTGGAGATAAGTTAAATAACTGCCCTTGGTAAATCAGTTAGCTATACTGATTGGCACAGTGTGATGTCATTTTTTATTTGAATGCACATTGAGGCATTGCAGGCTTGCCATGGGGGATAGCTGCTTAGCAATGTAACAAACTCATTTCCCATGTGGTAGAACTTTGGGAAAATGTATGAAGAAGACTCTATCCAGGGACAGTCTGCCACATCTGTGAGGCTTGCCTGCCTTTTCTTTAAACATTTAAAATGCAGGTTTAAATTTAGGGCTTAATTTAAAATAGGGCTCGTCTGCCCTACAAAACCAACTGAGTTAGGGGTTTACCAGCAGGGTTGTCCCCCTACTCCAGGCACAACACAATTAAAATCTGTGGTATAGATTCAACCTGACTGCATTATTTGTTGCGGACCACATAATGAAATATAGCCAAGGCTTTAGTCTGATTATTAAACCTTGGTTACAGTCTAGTCAGGTCCTGTCCACACAACAGGTTTGAACCATGCTGCACCCAGGATTGGGGATAACATTGTTGCAACTTGATCCCCTGGCTTGGTTGTTTTTGTAATGTAGTTAGGCTCTTTCTCCAATGAAAGCAGAAGAAAGTGGGAAGTGGTAGCAGAATCAGACAAATGTTATAGAATTTGTCCAGAATATCAGGAAACATAGATGTAAAGTCAGATTAGCTATATGATTTGTGCGATCCAGCATGGCAGCATCCATGCATCACACAGCAACTCAGTGTGACTTAGCAAACATAGGTAGTAAGAATGCACTGTTGCGCTCACCTGTAATATGGTAGCACCCTGTTAAATAGACAGATCTGAAGATTGTATTACTGTATAATGTTTCTCTAACAAACACTCACTGTTGTAATGGTTATTGTTGTGTCCCTGATATTTGGATGTCATGGATTTGTAAACCTGTTAAAACTACCTCAATAAATGAATAGCTATAAAAAAAAAAAAAGCACTGTTGCTTTATGCACGTATTGTGCCATCCCGTGCTTTTATGTCTAATTTACAATGTAAACTTCTCAGGGTAGTGAACTCTTTTTATAGATCTGTAAAATGCCATGCCGAACTTACGATGCAGTAGAATAATCTTTTTATTGTGGGTTTTTTTAAACCATTAAGGTGGCGCTTTTATCTGCACATGAAGAAGTTTTATTCTGTTTCATTTAGTAGCAAAATGTCACTGAGCTATGCATTCAAAGCCAGATGTACCAACCCGGCCGCTGTGTTTATACCCAAGGGTGTAAATATTCCACACAGTAATTTAACTGGGTAACTCCCATGGTGATGATGTAAGTTGCATGGTTAAATGTTCTTGCATTATATAGAATATTTATTGCTAATTGATTTTTAACTCTTTCAGGTAGTTTTGCTACTTGGGCTAAATCCCTAAACCAAGAGTGTTGCTACACAGGGCAATCTACCACAAGGACTGAAAGGCCTGCTCCAGTAGTTCACGTGTTTTAGTTTTTCCTATGTAGTGTTATTTCTGGTTGATGGGTATGTTACTCAGAAAGGCAGGTTGTGCATCATTTTACTTTTATTTTTCTACAAATTAATATCTAGGAAAAACTACAAACAAGGGATTCCAAGGCAGGATGGATGCCTCAAATTTATGCATGTATTCTTTTTATTTAATATCTAGGCTCACTTTGTAAGAGTTATCTTCTCCCTGGCTCCCTACAGAACTTGTCTTAGAATCATAGAATATCAGGGTTGGAAGGGACCTCAGGAGGTCATCTAGTCCAACCCCCTGCTCAAAGTAGGACCTATCCCCAATTTTTGCCCCAGATCCCTAAATGGCCCCCTTCAAGGATTTAACTCACAACCCTGCATTTAGCAGGCCAATGTTCAAACTACTGAGCTATCCCTCCCCTCTTCAGCAACTATAGCTCTCTAGATCATTCCCCTTCCAAAAATATGATAAAAATAATCTCCATAAAACAGGCAGGTGCTTTGCCAGCAGCTTTGGGGAGGAGACCTGGGCAGCTCACTCCCCTGGATGTGGCTAAGGAGGACAACTGTATGGGGCACCAGGTTCCAAGTGCCCTTTAACTCCGCATTGACTGCAAGAGACAGAACAGAAGCTCTGGAGCAGTATCAGCTGCGGAGAGACAAAGGGTATCTTTAAATCCCCTGTACTCCAGTGATATCAGCAGACAGCACCTTACTTGGAACACTGAGACATTTCGTTTCTGTCTGCTGATTGGAGCTTTGCTTCAGGCTCCTCCTTCCCCCTCCATTATTGCCCTCTGCTGTTGGCCTCACTCACCCTGCTCCCCAAACCCTTCTCCATCCTTCTCTCTCTCCTCTCACCATTCTCTTCCTTTTCCTACTTCTTTACTTGTGTGCTGTTTCAATTTCCCCCACACTCATCTGTTTTTGTCTTTTTAGCAGATAAGCTGTGGGGGGCAGAGGCACTCTCTTCATACATATTTGGAAAGCACCTAGCACATCAAAGGTCTGTTGTAATCTAATGATGATATACTGCAGCATTGTCTTCCAGTTGTTACGTCAGGTGTATGAACAAGACGTGTGAGGTCTCTGCTGTCTATTTATTAAAGCTGTACATTAAATAAAATGTGCCCATTATCAATTTAACCTGCAGTTAAAAGCATTTTCCCAGTGCAATTGGCATCTTGACAACTAATAATTACCATGTGCAATGCTTTAAATACCTATTATGCATATTTATGTAGGATCTCTATTACCATAATAATAAGATATTACCACAAATGTGCATACTGAATGAGCATATCTTCAAGTAATCATGAGATTTCATTAATCATTGTTGAAGAATTAAAATATTTGTTACTTTAACCTTAAATACTATTCTAGAGGTCTTGGAAAGAGCAGGGCATGTTTACCTGGTCCCTAAACTCTGCACTATATCCCCCATTCTGTTCATGACATACGTCACTTCTGTTCCCTGGGCTATTGTTTTAACCTGTACAATTTATAAAACTAAACTCACAATCTTGCTTGGGAAAGTGTCCTATGCTGTGATTTCTGCAGTGTGGTTTAGCTGTCTTCAACTGAGTCAGGTTTCTAGTACTCTCTCTCTCTAGCTGGATTCCTGAGATTCAGTTCTTCTTGCTAGTGGATTGTTTCCTTAAAAATAAAATGAACTAGCAGTTCCCAATTGACAGGTGTGCCAACAACTATTTAGTTCTGTTTATCTCTTAAATAGAGGAGAGAAACTTTTTTCCCTGATGGTAGCTGCATAACTGACCATCAGATTTTTACTTGCCTTCATTCTTCTACAATTCAAAGAATGTATATACAATATTATTTTAGTGGATGATTTGTTTCTTGATTCTTCAGCTAGCTCAGAATATCCAAAATAAAGAAAGTATTCTTAGATAGATGAGACCTACTTTTATTTTACAGACTTTACATGTAGATTGGGTTGTCTTTGTTGGCCGAGGAGTTACATTATTTCCGTTCCATATTATCAGGAGTCATTCTCTTTCTCTCTCTCTCTCTCTCCCCTCTTCTTCTCCCAAAAGGCACCCTTTCTATCACAAATCCAGAATCTAACTAACTAGTTGTCAGCTGTAGAAAACCTTCTATTCACATTGTTCTTTATGTTTTGAGCCTGGGATTCTTCAGATCAGGGAAAGTGATTACATAATTACTTTAGCAAAGGACTTTAAAAGATGAAAATTTAAAAAAACCAAACTTTTTATCAGAAAGTTTGCATGTTTTTGTGATAATAGCTAAGAAAGTGTGCTTGTTAAAAATGTCCTAGAGTCCTTAAATTCAGTATAGACAATAGCGTTTTTGCAGTCTATACAACAATACAAAAAATATAGAGCTGAGAAACTCCCCAAATAACATTTATAGAATCTGCTTCTTAAAAACATAGGAAGTTCTTGTTTTTCTTGATATCTCCTTTCCAACCTATCTCAAATATCAAGCATGCAGCTGATGAAGTTAGCCTATTCCTGATTCAGATGCATTGTCATCAGGTGTTTCTGTACTGCTTCTGTTCATTGTTCTGTTTTAATCTACCATTCATAAAACAAAGAGAATAGCATACAAAAAAAATCAAGTTTAAATAATGCTAACATTGCAGCATAATCAATCAATTGCAGGGGAGATTTAAACTAAACCTGCACAGAAAAAATAGCCATTGTGCTTTTTTATGCTGCTTTATGATATATAAAGACTGAAAGTGGGGAGTGTTTTCTGCTTGTTTTTTACAATTAGAAATGTCAGCTTTGTACACTCCAGTTTTCCTGAAAGAGAGTAAGGATGACTGGAGCACTCCTAGGAGTAAGATATTATATGCACCAAGAAAATGAAATCTGAGTAACTGAAAGGAAGAGGGATTTTTCGACTGTTCAAAATCTATTGAACTCAAATATCTGATACAGTGGCAGGAAAAGATCTTTGAGAAATAATTTTTTAGTCCTTAAGTGAGGGCTAAACAAACTCCTATTCCAGTTCTCAAGCCATCTTCCAGAAAAAAGGGGAAGACAAGACAAGTGGGGGAGAAGCCCTTCTTTGTACATTATATAAAGAAGTGGGGGGAAAGGCACAAATGCATTTTTTCATTTGCAGGCCATGCTGTGGTAAAGCTGATACAGTCATCCGACTTACATTTGTACCACAGGGCTCTTAGATAGATCTCCAGTGTTATTTAATCTTGTGGGCTGCTGCACTTAGCAGAATAAGAATAGGATGCCAGTATGAATTCTGAATTTCCTTGCTTTTATGTGATATACACATCACGCACATTAATAAATGTGGGGTTCTGAAATGGATGTAGTCCAGCAAGAACAAAATGTTATTCCTTGGGCTATTCCTCAGGTACGTTAGGGCAGTTTTGCAGCGCTCCACCAGCACAAAGCTGTCCTAACAATGCTAACATTACTGCCACTCTAGGATCCCCCTATATGTGGATCCTGCCTCCATCGTGCAGATGCTACTATCCTCATGACCCCTGCCTGCCAGAAGAGCCCTTTGGGGTTGCTGGCAGTCAACGGAATTTAGAACAGCCTCTAGGCTGCTGCAAATGGACCCAGGATTAGGGGAGTGCAATAGTAGCTTAAAGTCTGCACATACTTCCACCTTGTCCTGAGCTGCGCCAAGAACTTCTTGACCACAGTTCAGGAACTGAGCCCTTGTGTTTATCTGCTGTAAGCATGCCAACAGCTCCACAGAACCATGCACAAAAAGAGTTACAGAAAGTCAACTGCAGAGTTCAGGAGGGGCCAGGTGGTCTTTGGAGAGCATTTACTAATCAAGTCAGAGTATTCATAACTGCTTTATTTATTTTTATAGAAAGTAGTGGGGTCTGTTGTGTCATTTTTATCTCCTTTCCCCTGTAATACTTGATACAGGGGGAGAATACGTCATCTCTCAGCAACTTTGGTAAAACTTTCAATGTGAAGGGTTAGTGTGGATCTTTTAGCAACAGCTATGCAATGGAAATCAGTTAAGGTCAATAAATTACTATTGAAGTAGATCAGATCATAGGAATTAAACAAAGGCTTTCAGAGACTGAGTATATTTTCTGTTGCAGTCTCGTACCTATCTGGTATTACTCCTTCCTGACTTGCCCCTGTCAGACACCAACTCTTTCATAAGTGGTCTCACTGTTTAGTATGTACTTGTACTTGCATAAAGAGTGGTGGGGACAAGTATTTGCTGCTTCAAAGATAACCCCTTTCTATATAGCCATAGTATTACATTTTTGTTAAGTAGCATAATGCAAATGAAGGAGCCAAAACATATTACCGTATATTTTCTTCTTGAACTCTAAGCTTTAGATACTCTGGGGAACAGATATTTATTATGTATTAATAATAAAATTTATGGAGTGTTGTAAATTTATCTGGACCTCAACAAACTTAAATACGACATATTTCATCCATAAAGAGTTAGCAGTCTTGGGAGTTGAGAAGAGGGAGGGTGTGGAGAATATTAAAAGGAAGGAGGGAGGTGGGATTGTTTGACCAGGAGGGTTTAAGGAGTGATTTGAAGGGGCTATGGAGGAGGTGCTCTTGACAGGGAAGAATTTGGATGATAGAAACCAGAAAGTGAAGAATGGGAAGATGAGAGGAAGTACAAAGAGTATTGGGAAGAAGAGCTTGAAAAATGAGAGAAGAGAAATATGGGGATAAGATTATATAGGGGATTGCATGTGACAACAGCTGTCTTGAATTTTATGCAGTAAGAGAGGAAGGAGGGGCTGTCGTGCCTAGAGTTGAAGAACAGTCAGCAGAGAGAAAAACATTCCTCCTTTTAGCATCAGTCATGGTTTACTATGAAACCAAAAGACAGCATGTTTGAAAGTTATAAAGGGAACTTTTTGCACAATGTACATTTAGTCTGTGCACTCATAGACTATCATTGAAGCCAAGAGTTTAGTAACATTTGAAAAAAGATTGCATTTTTATATGGTTACCACGAATATGTAGAGTTTAAAAAAAATATGGAGATCTGGAAGGGATATAAAACCTCATTCTTCAGGGCATAAACCAACCTCTCAATAGTGGGGTCAGGAAATAAACCGAGGCAGGTTATTCCATTACAATCTACTTGCAGGGGGTTTTGCAGAATAGATGGACCCTGGATCTGATCCACTCTGCCAGTTCCTATGATCCTGTGTAACTTTGTACTTTTAAGGAAAATGCAAGTTGCTGAAGATGAATTGGGGGAAATGTTATGACTGAACAGCACAGGGATTATTTAATGAAATAAATTAGTATATTAAATAGTTGATGAAAATTTTGGATGTGTATCAGGCATTACATAGAGAAGTGTGTGGCTTATTTGTGAGCTTCTGTACGTGCTTTTTATTGTTTTTAAACTTTTATGTGGTTTTGATTACTCTTCATAAACATGAATTTCTGAGTTCTTTGGTTTGAATGGAGAAAGTTAACAAATAATCCGTTTCAATCCACGATTTGTTTTTAAATGCTATGCTGTCTCTGTAAGAATGTGTAAGAAGCTGCATTAAATTCCCCTTCCTCCACCTTTTAAATAAAATTCCTTTAGGAGAAAAAAATTGCACAGTCTATGTTATACTGAGTAATTATCTCCCCTGGGAAGCAGAATATAAAGATCTTTAAAGTCATTCAACTGAGAGAACAAGCGCTTTAACTTTTGCCTCGCAGGAGTTATGTATTACATTATCAGCTGCTTGCTCCAGTGTCAGTGTGTCATGCCTTGCAGGTTAGCAGGTTTTGGCAGAGGAAATGAAACCCAGTCAGTTACTGCAGGATTTATAGTAGACCTGCTGTTGCAGGAAGTGGTGAAAAGTTGATTGATAGTCTGAGGCAAAACTCTACAGTAAGAAACAGGATGTATGTTTGCTATTTATACCTGGTTTTCTTTTTTCCCACATTTCAAAACATTCTCTTGCTTTTTGTTCTTTCTGTTTATAAATTTATGGCACAGTTTTCTGTTAAAGCATGTGCTGAATTTCAAATACCTGAAGAAATTTTTATGGCTACAGCTGTACTAAATGAGCTTGCTAAGCCTGAAAGTTGACCTACCGTGTCTGTTGTCCCCTATTGTAGGCCTTACTGAAAGGGGTATAGCAGTTTTTTTGTTCACTACAAAAGTTTTTTTCTCCTGCTGATAATAGCTCATCTTAATTAATTAGCCTCTTACAGTTGGTATGACAAGTTCCACCTTTTCATGTTCTCTGTATGTATATGTATATGTGTGTGTATATATATCTCTCTTCTTACTATATATTCCATTCTATGCATCTGATGAAGTGGGCTGTAGCCCACGAAAGCTTATGCTCACATAAATTTGTTAGTCTCTAAGGTGCCACAAGTATTCCTGTTCTTTTTTGCAGATATGGACTAACATGGCTGCTACTCTGAAACCTTTATTTAGTTCATTCTTAGGTACAATACTAAATAAATTTAAAATAAATCTACAACTGATTTATTCTGCAACATGTTCTAAAACAGGTGCACATGTGCTGCTGTGATAGGAGAGAGAACACATATATGAAATAGGGCCCATAAGAAGTTACATGGTTGCAGCATGGTTTTCTTTTAAACTTTACATAGCAGGAAAGATAATTTTTGGAAAACTGAGTGTGAGATAATTGTCGGCTGATCAGTTCTTAAATTTAAATTTTTGGCATTGTTGCTTTTTTAAAGTAAAATGAATTATTTTTGACTTAATGAAAATTTATTTCCTAAATGTGTGGCTCAAAATAGACCAATAAGCAAAAATTTTCCCAAAGATTGTGTTTTTGACCTACCATTTAAAAAAAAAACCTGGTCTAAACCTTACCACTTTAGGATTTCATATCAGTTAGCCTTGTTTTTTTAATGCTACATATTTTCTTACTCCGAACATAAATATTTATTTGTCATGTATCAACAGTTCAGCTGAGGGAAGGTGTAGGACTCACTAAAGATGAGACAGGAAGATTTGTCGTTTTAAAGAGGTGGGTTTTAAGAAATTGGAGAGGGAAGGAGAAAGGAGGGATTAGAAGAATGATGGTAGAAAGGAACCATTGAGAATACAGTATATGAAATTATTTGTATTCAGGATTGAATGAACCTAGGGTGAATAATGTTTAGAGTAAAGTGGTGAGACTTGCACAGAGGAGATACGCATTTGTATCAGAGTTGTAGGAGATTTCTCTTAGCTTTTTCCCATTTTCTGTGCATTTAAGTGGATTAAATTTAATACAATTACTTTGTCTTCACAAATTATGTAATTCAGTTGAACAAAACCAAGTCCAGAACCACCTTTCCCAGGTTTGTTAACATTGTTAAAATTTGTTAACATTGCTGTTTTGGAGGTGCTCATTTACTAGGGAAGTATGTTAATCAACAGTAATTTGTATCCATTAGGATAAGAATGAAATGGTAATAAGAGGTTGGTAAATATGTAATATAATTCTGAAGGCATCAGATAACTAAGGGGCATAAAAGGGGAAAAATAGGAGTTTAAAAATAGTGCAACTAGCCCAATGAGAAGAATCTGACAAAATATATTCCGTAAATATACTGTATTTTGGGTAATACTGAGAGAAAATTGTCATACCCTATTTACGTTTGGGGTACGACAAAGCCAACTGATTTAGTCCCCTCTGGATTCATGCCTTACCAAGCTGCTTCAAACCAGCTAATGACAGCCCTTTGGCTAGCCAAATGCTGAAGTTTTACAACATTAAAAATAGATAATATCTCTGCAGAGATTTCCTGTTGCTTCATCATCATAGTTGCAGTTGGTGTTTCTCATTACAGTGCATCTCCAAAGCTTGTAAAGATGTGTGTGCTTTCTTCTGAAAAATTCACTGTAAGTTTTCTGAGGTGATGATTTATGTAGCTGCTTTTCTAGCCTTGTGGGAGTGAATAAGGGATCATTTTTATCTCTGTTTCCTGTATCTTTTCTGTTACCATTCTGTAACTGAAGAAAGAAGTTGTTTACAAACAAAATAAATAACAAAAATGTTTAGTTCCCTGCTACTTATTATCAAATGGGAAATATTTTGTTTCTAGAGTTTAACAATGTGTTTTGTTCTTTTTTAAAGGTCAAAAAAGTTGGCAGCACTTGCTGAATCCTTACAGAAAGCCAAGCTAATTAAGGCCCATTTAGGGTTTGAACTAGAAGAGCTGGAATCAGCTGCACTTCTGGTACAAGAGGAAGAAAGTGAGTTAAAAGCTGTCAGTGCTGTTTCCAAGCAACAGCTGCCTTCCTCTGAATTGGAGACGAGTGACTCTGAAGAATCAAGTAGTACTTCATCATCTGAAACAGAAAGCTCTGATTCAGATGAACAAGAGTCCTCAACCAGTGAAGATGGGAAAATAAATTCTCTACAAGGGACACTCGAAAAGGAGAGGACAGCCCCACTTTTTGACTGCAATGGATTAGGGCGAGACACAGACACTTTGACATTAGATGTTAGTAATGAAAAATCAAAGGCTTCTTTACAATCTACATCTGTTCCTGGAAAACTGATAGAGGAATTAGGAAAGAAAATGCAGACTGCAATTAGGCTTTCAGAACAGCCTGAAGGATTGGCTACTGCAAGCTACACAGTTTTGCAAGAGAAAGGAGCAAATTATGCAGCTGAACCCCAAAGACTTTCAGAGGATCCAAGTGGAAAAGAAAATTTCTTGGAGATTTCCCCAAAGGAAAACCTACTGCTGTTTGTTGGCAGCACAAATGAAGATGAAGACTAAACAAGCATGTTAGGAAAAACTCTGACCCTTTACGTAATACAGCTCATTGCTATAATGTGATATTGTTCCTACATCTAATGTGTGCAAAAAGGAGGTGATATTTTTTCTTTTTTTTCACCCTGTTGACAGTTCTTAAACACAAGAGTCCTCTGAAGGGAATCAACAAGACTTTCTCAAACCCTCATAATTAGATATATTTTTTACACCAGTGATTCATCAGAAAGTAAAATTTTGATCCCCAAATGCAGGAATCTATAACTTCAGTAAATATTTTCAGGAACGGTTTTCATTAAGGTTAGTAATAGAATGAAGAGAGATAATGAAATATAACTGAAAATAGTTGCACCATCAGTTAACTGTCTCGACTGATGACATCATCTTGATAAATATCCCCATATGTTCATGACTTTTATAATGACATTTTACTACATTATTGGATTGTGAATATTTTATTTCTAATTTCTACTTTAAAAAGAATGATGAATGTCATAAAAATCCAGGCAGCACTGGCAGTTTGTGTTTGTAGATCCAACTAAGTGTTCCTCACTTTTTTGTTAGTACAAAATAAAGGGAGTTTCTTTATTGTGAGGACCAGGCAATGCTATGTATAATATTTTATGTCTACAGTTAAAAATTGTTCTTTACCACTTTCAGCATTTGTTTACTTTACTGTGCCATCCATTTTTTGAAATGTTTCTCAGTGTAGATGTTGTTTCCCTTTCAAAAATGAAAAAATCTTGCTTCATGTTACTGTTCCAGGGCTGTTGCTGGCCCCACCGAGGTGGTGAGACAATATGGTTTACTGCTCTGCGCCCAAGAATGAAAGCCAGGAACTCGTAATTTCTAGTCCCAGCTCTGCCACTGATTTACTCTGTGTCTTTGAAAAAGTCATTTAACCTCCCTATGCCTCATTTTCTCCATCAGTAAAATATGAATAATACTTGCCTATCTCACAGTGATGTTGTGAGAATATTAATTAATATGCTTACGGTAATAGTGAAAAGTCTAATGTTTTACAAATGAAATGCCATATTTCCAGGCAGGTATGACTTACCCATAAAAGGTTGCTTCAGGATGAAAGGTAGCTTGAATGGTCTCTTGCTTTCATTTGTGTGTGGTGTGGGAGTGTCTTACTAATATTAAAATCCAATTTTTTGGGAATGAAAAAATAAATTTGAATTTGGCAGAGTTTCTGGTAGTTTGTTATTGGTAAGTGACAGTTCTTGAAAAGGGATGGTTATTGCATAGCGGATGGTGCTGTGCTGACATTGGAACAGGGTAACAGACTGGTGATGAGGAACTCAGGGATTTACGTGCTCTCATGGGAACTGTGAAACTCCAGCACATCTCAAATTTAGTCTTCCCACACTTTCTTTTTGACCTTCATTTACAATTACAAAAGCATATAGGAAATCACAATTTAAAAACATTAAATTCTTCACCCTTGTTGCTATCGTCCCAGCACCTCTAAAATCAGCAGGCTTGCTCTATGCCAACACATGCTCCTGTTTCACCTCTGTTGGTAGGAACTGCAGTCCTCACCTTACTGATACTGAATTTATAATCCTAGATACCTGTGGGTCATTTCACCGCCACTTGTTTTCTCCTTTTCATGTAAGGGTGGAACCTTCCTCATCTTACAATTAAATGAGCATTTCTTTCTCTCCCTACTAACAATTAAATCCAAACTATAGCTGGTATAAGCAAGATGCGTTCGAGAATGACAGAGAGAAAACAGGAAGAAATAAAGGATGGATATTGAAACTTGCTAGAAACAAGCTGCAGAAAGCTGAACTAAATATGGGTTGGGAAATGCAGGTTGCAAAAGTTAAAGGTACACGTCAGAGTCTATGTCTGCTGCTTTCATTTTTTGTTTTCTCTCTCCCCCCCCTTTTGTGGTAGGCTGCCGAGGATAGCCGGTTTGCCTGTTCTCCAAACCGGTTTGTTTCCCTCTCGGACCTGGCTACCTCTTTTATAGTGAAATAAATTTCTTTGTTCCAAAGGATTAACCCTCCTGGTGGCTAAGGACATTACACCAATCTGCCTTTGTCCAGGCGTACGAGAGCTTGACCTTTTCCCACTACTCCTCAGGGAACCTTTCTGGAGTGAAATACCTGCAGTGTCTCCTCAAAGTGACATTGTAGCAAATTCCATTTGGATAGAAACATATAGAACATAGTAACTCTCTGGGACACTCTGAGGTTTCACCTAGACCAGTAAGGGGCTGTGACACTGCCTCCCTGTTAACCTTGGGTGCTACTGTGCAGTGCAGCTTTGGCTCAGAACCCTGTTACCATCACCCTGTTTGCAGCTCAGTGACCTCACCCTGGCTTCCACTAGCCTGGTTACTCCCTGCAGGATGATGAAACAACCCGTCCAGTTCAAGTTTCCCCAAAAACCTTCTCCTTTGAGTGCTCAGACCCTCTCACTGTTTCCCTCTCAAAACCTTAACGCGTTCGCTGCTTCTTTAAAGAGACAGAAGACAGCATCAATCAGTTAGTGTGGCTGAGGATTTTACAGGTTAGTTTGATACACAGCAGGACTGAGGTGGCTGTGTAGTAAAACAAGATTATTAAATGTATTACCAAGGAACAGATGTGTAAGTGATTCCGAGTAGAAGGAATTGGGATAGAAGTGGTTACAAACAAAAGTAAACATATGCTTCGAAGACCGAAACCTATCTTAACAAACTAGAGTCTCTCGTTCGGAATAGCTTTCTCACCACAGTCATTCGTCCAGCATGGCTGGTGAGTCCTTAAACCAGGATCCCACACAGAGCCCAGAGTGCTTTGTTTGTTTGTCTCCTCAGGTGAAGAATGCCAAAATGGCTTTCTCTGAGTTTCTCTTTCCTTGTGACTCAGCTTGCTGTGTCAGGTAGGGAGCTGACAGCACATTAATTTGTCTCCTCTCCCCACCCCTCATGATAGTTAAGTGGCCATCTCCCCCACTGGCTAGTTTGATGGCTTTGTTTACTTTTTATGTAAACATACTTCCATCGTCTCTCCTTGCTCAATTTACATTGGAGACACATTCGAGCTGGCAGAACCACATTTCTTTGTCATGGGGTGCGGGAGCCATAAGCCCTCTCTGCCAAACACATGTTAAGAACATATTGCCAGCCCGTATTTATAATTTTTCATATATCACCTGTACATACACCACACAATTATGCTTATGACCAGCACGTTACAAGTTCAGATATGATACCTTACATGACCCCCTTTAAAATGATGACAGCAGTGAGTTGGGTGCACTGAACTGGTCAGGCCGGCTGACGCTGCTTGATACCAAGGAGCGAGCCCCTTACCCTCTGGCACTGGGATGCTCTTAGGGTCACACTTTCATATTAAGAGGTCATTACACTCAACGTCAAGGCCCCGCATAGCTCTGCCCTGTCTACATCTCATAAAACCCAGTAACCTGACTCTTACCCAACGTTCTGCCAAATTGCCTCTTGCACCTCCATGCCATCTCCCTCCCACCCTTCCAGCACCATTCTCCATGCCAGGAGCCTCCTCTCTGATCCTTTGGACCTTGCCATCCCGCTCTTCCCCCTCCAAATTCCTCCTCAGAATGCTCTCCTTTCAGTCTATCCATTCCTGCCTCCTTGCCAAGCTTGGTGGGACAGCCATAGTGCTGCTATGTAGTAATGTTAGGAATGCAGAGATGTAACAATGTTGTGAGCACTGTGGGTTACCAGGTCAGGGAGCAGTAGTTGTATATTGAGTTGTTGCAATTTCCTATGTGACTGTCTTGATCTAATTTATATTGGAGGTAGTGGAATGTCTGTTATATGCCTAGAATGCTCAAATTCCATGGGGTCTGTGCATGAAGGTGACACAATAGCTTCCCAGATAGGACCAAGCAAAGACAGTGGGGCAAGCTATTAGCTTCAAGGCTCCCGTCTCCCATGAGTTGCAGACCCATTTTGCAGTTAAAAAGGAAGTTGATTCCTGCAAAGGGGAGTGAATTGCCAGGGCTGTCCGGGGCATTGTCAATGAGCCCTAACAGGCTGACACAGAGAGAGGGTCTGCCAAAGAGTCTACAGGAAATTAGTCCTTCCAGATATCCCATGTGGAAGATGGTTAACCACCTGGTAAATTAGAGATGCGGAGAGTCTGATTTATTGCCTTTAAGGTATGCTTTCTCTGAAATGTTTGTGTTCTAAATAAATAATACTTGGCTTTATTGAGGCTGTCTGCTCACTGATTGATTATTACTGTCATTGTCCTAAAGAGAACAGAATTGCAGAGACTGGTCTAAATCAGACCTGCTGAGGTAAGTCATGGTTGATACACAAGAGATTGCAACCCAGGGCCCGGTCTGAAAGCAGGAGAATCACCTGATTTCACCCCAAGAGAGGGGGTGCACTCAGAGAGACTAGGAGGGATCGGAGTGCAATTCGCCTGGTGACGGTGGAGCAAGCCAGTCTATGCTAACTTATATAACTAATGATTTGGAGTATTTAAACACTATGGTTCATGTTCCAGCCACCTTGTGTTGTGCTGCTGGTGCAAAGCCAGTGTAGCCACCATGGGAAGATCACACCAGTGCAGGAGACTCTTCAGAAGGCATAGGGCCAGCGTAATGATTTCTACACAACCTCTGTCTCCCGATTGCAGCCTCAGGGGGCGTGGCGGAAGCCGACCCCAATCCACAGCTGCCAGTGGCTACTTAGGGTTATTTGCAGCCATCCAGCTGGATGGGGGCCTGGAGTCCAAGAGGGGCTCCCTTGTTATCCCAGGGATAAGGGGCCCCAGCTGAGCCATCCCCTTCCCTTCCCTACTACTGCTTCCTCTGTCAGGGAAACCCTGTGATCGTTTGGGTTTGGTTCCCTTGGAGGCACCATTCTTATGTTCCTGCCCCCAGTTCTTGGCACAATTGTTACAACCTGCATCATTTCCAAAGGCAGTCACCACTAACAGCCCATGTTTCCAGAGTTTAGGGGTGCAGGTGGCAGTTCAAGACGTAGGGAGGCCTCATGCTTGCTTTGCTACTGCTTGGAGTGCTGCTTCCTGCTAAAGCTAGACAGAGGGGATCTGCAGGCCAAATTATGCTCTTGGTGACACCTGTGCCAGCCCCACTGCTGTGTAACTGAGAATTACTGCTGGTGGTGTCTAGAGGGAATACAGTCCAGCTCTCCAAGTCTTGGCTGTGGTGGCTCTCCACGGCTAAGAGGAGTGGGAAAATTTGGTTTTGTTTCTAAAGTCAGTAGATGTGATGCTGAATGAACAGGGAGATCACGTGCCTTACAGAGCATGGTGTCCTTTTACCGAATCGCTTTTAAGAGTAGAACTGCACTTCAGTATTAACAACAATGGGAGAAGTCCTGGGCCCACTGAAGTTTTTCCATTGACTTCAGTAGAACCAAGATTTCACCGTATCTTTTGCCCCATGCCCAGCTCCCAACAAAAAAGGGTGTCTGAAACTATTCAAATTAAATAACTGATTTTTTTAATTGTTGGGTTGGTTTATTTTACTTTTACTTTCCAGCCTGTTTTTTTGAAAGTCTACATAGACTTCATCTCATACCAAGTGACGGAAGCATTGATTAGACTTGATTTACTGCAGTAAATGATAAATGTGGCAAAGAAATTGATTCACACCCCTGGAGTGAGTGGGGCACATAGCTCTCCACCATAGACACAGCTAAAGATTGTCAGAACTTGAGCTGGTTGTCTCAAGGCTGGGGAACCAAACAGGGAAACACGTCAAACAGATAAATAGCTTTGCTGTTTGGAGCGCTCCATGGAGGCCATTTGTTTCCAAGATAAGGAAGAATACACTCCAAAGGAGTGAAAAGATAAGCCAGAAGAGCAAAATGAATGGGGAATTCCTTGGGGCTTGTTTGGACACAGGAACACTTGAAGTGAATATCCCCACCCCCAGGGAAAAGCTGCTAATCTGGATGTTTTTCTTAAAATATTATGATACTCTATTCTAACACACTAATATTACAGCATGCTAACATAGCCAACACGCTAGCAAATGGGACCCATATCTGTTTTCTTGCAAGTGTATAACTCTGTTTTTTCTTCTGTCTCTCACTGATACGTTTCTCTCCCTTATAGTAGCCTGTGGGTTGCAGCATATATGTATGTGTTTGTAGGTATGTGAGGGGTGGTTATTTTGTTTGACCATGATAAAACAGAGATTGAAATACTATGGTTCCTCAAAAATAATGCTATTTTACTTTGGGAGGTTTGGGTAGGAGGGACAGAACCTTCAGAGTTAACATGATATGTTCGGAAACCTGGCTTGCATCACAAAAGACAAGAGCTTAGTAATGTTAGTCTCTTTCTTATTAGATTGTCAAGGTGGGTGAGGTAATATCTTTTATTGGACCAACTTCTGTTGGTGAGAGAGACAAGCTTTTGAGCTTAATGCAAAGTACTTCTTCAGGTCTGGGAAATGTCTTATTAAACATTTGTCATGCTGCAAAGCCACAACACAGTTCAGCACTATTGACGGTCTGTTCAGAAGAAGCCTAGAACACGAACAGGAGCAGTATATTTAAGGTGGTCAGGATTAAGATACACTGGCAGAGCTCCATGAAGAAGCTTGCACAACTCCTATCCATTGGTCCATTGTTTTCCTGAAAGCAAAGTTTCCTGGTTGAAATATTTAAGAAGGAAAATGGGAGAGTTATCAAGTGGTTATAATGAAAGAGAGTAGGATGCTTTCCTGGTTAAGGCACTGTCCTTGTACTCAGGAGTTAATTATTCAATCTTGGCTCTGCTATGGACTTTCCTTATGACCTTAGGCAAGTCACTTAGGGTCAATTCTCTGGTCAGCTCTTTTGCACTGCATATGCAGCCTTAAAACAGCCAGGGGGAGACAGTGGAGATGCACCTTTACAAGGAACCCTCTGCTTATAGAAATCTGGCAGAGGCATCTCTGCTACCTCCATTGCCAGCTGCCCCCTCCACTCCTGGCATTGGAGGAGTGAAGGCACATTCGGAAGGGGAGGGAACGGATGGGGCATGGGAGCGTGGAGCTCCGCTATGACCAATCCTTCACTGGTCCCTGCCTGACCGTCTGCCAATGGGATAAATAAGGGCTCTCCCTGTGCTATCCTAACATGCACTGGGGCCGGACAGCTCTGAATCAGGTTGCTGCAACTGGCTCCCGGTAGCTGCCGCTTCCCAGTATGTCTGTCTGAGCTCTGCTTGGACCCTTAATCTCTCTGTGTCTCAGTTCCCCAATCTGTAAAATGCGGATGATGATCTTTCCACCTTTGCCTGTCTTGTCTATTTAGTCTAAGCTCTTTGTAGCAGAGTCCATCTGTTACTACGTGGATATACTGTACCTAGCACAATGAGGCCCCAGTTTCAGATGGGGGCCTTTGTATACTACTGTAATATAATAATACATAATACTAACTGGCTATCAAGACTCCTGGGTTCATTCCTGACTCTGCTACTGACTCTCTTTGAACCTGGACAAGAGTCCTGGACTCAAATTTTCAGAACTTTTCCCTAATGTTTTTGTGCCCCAGTTTTTGGGCATCCAACTTTGGAGGCACGTAGGGTCTGATTGTCCAACTGACCTCAGTTGGAACTGCAGGTGCTCAACACTCCTGAAAATTAGACCAAGGGGACTTCATTCAGGAGCCAAAAAAAGTCCATAAAGGAAAGTTAGGAAACAGTGCAAACCCAGAATATTTGTTATGGGAAACTGCCATGAAATTTTCATTTTCATTTGTGAAATGCAGTCTCTCTGCAAACGAACCCCCATGTGATACTAAATTTTCAAGGATTCTCCACACTTGGGTTACCTTGGCTTTTACACTAGTATAAATATAGGACTGGGAACTTAATTCGTCAGGCTTCACCAAGAGTACTAGCTGATGATCTCTGCACTAGCGGCTACAATCGCAGCGCAGATGAGACCTACGGAGTATTTCCTCTGGCAGCAGGTAGGCATGCAGAGTTCACTCCCTCTGCTATTACTCTTAAGAAGGCCTGTCTTCAGTCCTTCCCTTTTGCTTAGGCATGGTAGGAGGAAAGCTGTCAGCACAATGTCTTTGTTCTCTGAAGGATCCAGAATTTGACTGGGAATCTTGCCTTGTCCCTTCTGAAGCTCTTAAAAGGATAACTCCATATCGTGTGATCTGAGCCAACCTCTGTATCTGAATACTGTGTGGAAGTTGTTTGGAAACTGTTGGCAGAGTCCAGATTCCCAAGGATACTGTGTCTTTATGGCGAGCAGTGTGGTACAAGGTCATCAGTCATTTCCCTGAGCCCCTATCTCACTGTTTAGAATCCAAAGAGAGGCTTTGAGTTGGCAGCCTGTCACCTGAGTCAGTCTCTTTATCAGGGCAACTGTAGCATAGGTTGTTAAGGGGGCAGAGAACTAACCACTGGAAACTAAGATTCCTCTCCAGGAGTGACATTTGCCCCTATGCTCTACTTCATCCTATTGTGACGACTTCGACAATACATAGGCCTTGTGTTGGCCTTCTGCACCAGGGCTGAATATCATCTTGCGTGCTGTCTTGCCCTTGTTGGTGTTAATGATGCAGATCAGGACCAGTAAAGCTAGATTTATTCTAAATGAGCAGCTTCATGCTGACCAAAAGGGTACACTGCCTTCCTGTCCTCATAACTCACTTGTGAGCCCTTTTTGAAGGGTGGGGAAGGTTACTGATCCCCACATTCACTCAGATTCTGAAGAATCAAATGGCATACTCTCCAGCTCAGATTGATTCTAGACAGGGCCTATCCCCAGAGTCTGGGCATTATAGGAAATACCTCTACTTGATGTTTGTTTCACCTATAACTTGCTTTGCTTTAGTAAATCAGAATAACTAGTGCTAATGCAAAAACCTCTTCCAGGCTGCTGCTTCTGGCAACCAGATCACATTTCAGGAGAGGACAAATGGATCATCTCAAATTCCTTCAGTTATCTTAACGTAGCTTTGTGCCTCCCAGCTCTCCACCCATCCCAACCACTTTGTTCTGTCAACCCCTTACATATGACTTCATATCAGCACTATTCAGCAATGAGCCAGCTGTTCAAAGGGGGAAGGGTGACTTACCTCTGATGATATAAGGTAGAGAGATGACATCACCCTGGTTGTCAGAACCCCCCCAGTCTTTCATAGAGCAGTAGCTGCAAAGAATGAGGATAAGAGGAAGGAGAGGTGAGAGCAGGGCAGGACGCACAAGTCAGAGGATCAGATCAGCATTCATCTAGACTAGGCTGAGAGAGAACATTAAGAACATAAGAACAGCCATCCTGGGTCAGACCAAAGATCCATCTAGCCCAGTATCCTGTCATCTGACAGTGGCCAGTGCCAGGTGCCCCAGAGGGAATGAACAGAAGAAACAGGTAATCGTCAAGTGATCCATCCCCTGTCGCCCATTTTTTTTAACCCTATTATAGTCTTGGCCTTCACAACATCTCTGGCAAGGAGTTCCACAGGTTGACTGTGCATTGTATGAAGAAATACTTCCTTCTTCTTCGAGTGCTTGTTCACGTCCATTCCACATTAGGTGTGTGCACGCTGCGTGCACGAGCGTTGGAAACTTTTTCCCTTAGCGGCTCCCGTCGGGCCAGTGGGCCCCCTGAGTGGCACCACTGCGCCCCGCATATATACCCCTGCCGGCCTGACCCGCTCCAGTTCCTTCTTACCGTCTGTGGTGGTGTTGGAACAACCTCCCTCTCTCCCTCTCTCTCATAGAAGAGCAGTCCCTTAGCCTTTAGGGTAGCTTTTATCAGTTCGTTTTACATATAGATTGTGAACACTTAAGTGATTAGGTGCTTGGAGGCCTCCAGCACCTGCCCCGAGCCGTGGGGCATGCCTCGGCCCACGGCTTCAATGCTTGCGCCACGTGCCGCAAACCTATGCCAGTTAGTGACCCCCCGACTCGTGTCTACGTTGCCTGGGGGACGGACATCAAACTGAAAGGTGTAGGATTTGAAAGGCGTTCAAGCCAAGGACAAGGAAAGAAAGAGACTTTCGCCTAAAGCAACTGTTGATGGAGGCTGCATTGCAGCTGCCAGGCCTGGAGCGCCTGATGCCGGCTCAGGCTTCCTCGGTGCGTAGTGCCCCGGAGCCGTCGGGAGACCCGGCACTGGCGAAGCACTGTAAACTGTCAGCCCTGGAGCGCCAGGCTAGGCCCCGGCACAGATCGTCCTCCTCAGTGCAGTCCCCTGCGCAGCCTAAAGGAAGGCGCGGTTGTTCCTTGCACAGGAGGCTAGCGGCTCCCAAGGCACCGAGCGCCGACAAGAGCGGGAAGGCCATGGTACCGGCTCTGGCACTGGCAGTCCCAGCGGCACAAGCCCCACCGAGCCCAGACCTAAGTGAGCTCCGTGCGGATGATGGGCTTGAGGGCATAACGGATCAGCCCTCTACTCCTGGCACCTTTGAGGCTGCAAAGGATCTCATCGAGCTGTCGGCGGCGAGCCCCCTCCCGTATGGGGAGAACCCTCCGTCACCCATGCCTCGGGCGCCATTGAGAGGTAAGACGGCAATGGTGTGCCGCTCGAAGACACCGTCCCGGCATCGCTCCCGGAGTTGGTCCTGTCGAGCCCCGACTCCACAGACTCGCACTTGCCAGCAGCCCAGAAGGAGGTTGCAGCACCGGCAGCAGGTCTACACAAAGAAGCAGCAGAAAAGGCACGCCGCTGTCCGGCACCGCCCAGAGACCAGCACCGGGAGGAGTTGAGACGGCCCTTGCCAGAGGTCTCCGGCATACAGTCCTGGTCCAGGGAACGCCGGCACCGGTCCTGGTCCCAGTCCCGGTCCCGGAGATACCGGTACTGCTCCCGGTCCCGCTAGGCCAGGAGCCGCTCGTTCTCCCGCTGGTGCAGATCGTTGGCACTGCCATGGCCTTCGTGATCGACATCGCTGCAGTCCGGTGCTGGCTCCAGCCTCTATAGCTACCCGCACTGGGGCCCGGACAGCAGGGACCCTCAGGGGAGCTGGCAACCCCAATGGGGGTCGCCAGGCCATTGACCCTTCTGGACCCCCTGGGCCTATAAGGAGTGCCAAGGGACCCCGTCCAGGGCAAGTTACTCGGTGCAGTGGTCCCGGTCCCCCCACCGATGCCAGACAATGCTAGAGGCAACAGTATCCAGGCCTCCAGCATCCCCCCCCAGCATAGACCAGAGAGTCTGGCACCAAGCCCGGTGCCGTCCCATGGACTCCCACCCCGGCCTGAGCAGGGGGCCCCTGCCACGGGAGATAGGGAGCAGGAGGACCAACCCGAGGGGGTCGAGCAGCAGCTAACCTCCTCATCTTTCCCTGATGAGGCGGTGTTGGGTACAGAGGTGTCTGGGCCCCCCGCCGATAGACCATAGAGCCCACCAGGAACTGCTGCACAGAGTTGCCCAAAATTTGGGGTTGCAGGCCAACGAGACGGTTGAGCAGGAGGGACCCCATGGTGGACATTTTGAGCCCCAAAGGTCCATCCAGAATAGCGCTCCCGCTCATTAAGACCATTCAGTCTAACTATAAGGCTATATGGCAGACCCTGGCATCCAGCACTCCAATGGCTAAAGGAGTGGAGCGTAAATACTTTGCCCCATCTAAGGGCTATAAGTTCCTGTTCTGCCATCCGAGTCCATTCTCCCTGGTGGTCTTGGTGGTGAACGAAAGGGAGCACCATGGACTGCAGGCCTTGGCCCCAAAGGCCAAGGAGGCGAAACGCCTGGACCTTTTTGGCAGAAAGGTGTACTCGTTGCGGGGCCTTCAGTTGAGGATTGCTAACCAGCAGGCCATCCTCAACAGGCACAATTTCAACTCCTGGGCGGCGGTGGGGAAGTTTAAGGACAACCTCCCACAAGGTTCCCAACAGAAGTTCATGGCCCTGATGGACGAGGGCAAGGCAGTAGCCAAGACTTCTCTCCAGGCCTCCCTGGATTTGGCAGACGCGGCGGCTAGAACAATCGCGTCAGGGGTAGTCATGAGGCACTCGGCATGGCTCCAGGAGTCAGGCCTGTTCCCCGAGGTCCAGAATACGCTCCAGGACCTCCCTTTCGAAGGGTCCAGGCTCTTCTTGGATCAGACAGACGCGAAGCTGCATAGCCTCAAGGACTCGCAAGCTGCGCTCAAGTTGCTGGATATGCACACCCCAGTGACCAAGAGGAAGCCCTTTAAGCCACAGCCTCCCCCTCAATGCCAGTACCAGCCTGGCCATAGGCATGAGCCTTACCGTAGGCGAGGCAGGGATAACAGGCGACGGCGCAACAACAATAATAACAATAATGCGCTGGGCCAGAACCAAGGCCAGCACAAACCCCAGCCGGGCACTAAGCCAGGCTCTTGAAGATGCGCTCAAGGACAGCGTACCAGACCAGTCACTGGATCTGTCCCTTTGTTTCCTGAACCGCCTGTCCCGTTTCTTCTGTGCGTTGGATCTTACACATGGTGCGGAACGGGTACTCGCTGCAGTTTGCCTCCCTGCCCCCCTCCCACCCTCCTTCCCCATCTCTCTTCAGGGACCCCTCTCAGGAGCATCTCCTAGAGGAGGAAGTCCGCTCGCAGCTACAGGTGGGGGCGGTGCCTCACGGCCAAGGGGGAAAAGGTTTCTACTCCCGGTACTTCTTCATCCCCAAGGCCAAAGGGGGCCTTCGCCCAATCCGAGACCTTGTGCGGGCTCAACAAATTCCTGGTCAAGGCCCGGTTCTGCATGGTCTCTCTGGGCACCATCATCCCTTCCCTGGATCCGGGGGACTGGTACATCGCCCTTGACATGAAGGATGCATACTTTCATATCGCCATTTTCCTAGCACATTGGCGGTTCCTACGCTTCACCGTGGGCCGAGAACATTACCAGTTTGCGGTTCTCCCATTCGGTCTAGCCCTGGCCCCAAGGGTGTTCACGAAGTGCATGGTGGTGGTGGCAGCCTTCTTACGGAGGCAGAGAATCCAGGTGTACCCATACCTCAACAGCTGGCTCCTGGTGGGCTGATCCGAGGTGGAGATGCGGGGCCATGTGAAGGTGACCCTGAGATTGTTCTGCGAACTGGGGCTCCTGGTCAACGTCCCCAAGTCCGCACTCCTACCCACTCAGAGAGTGGAATTCATAGGGGTGGTCCTGGCCGCAGGGCAGGCCAGGGCAAGCCTTCCGGGATCCCGATTCCAGGCTATCCAACAAGCAGTGGCCTCCCTGCGCCAATTTCCAACAACGGCCAGGTGCTGCCTTTGGCTGCTGGGCCACATGGCAGCATTCACGCACATGGTCAGGCGTGCCAGACTGAGACTCAGGACTTTGCAGGCGTGGCTTGCTCGGGTGTACCGCCCAGGCAGGGACCCCCTGGACTTGGTAATGACAGCCCCAAGGGATGTGCTGGACTCTCTACTGTGGTGGCAGTCCCAGCCTGTGGTTTGTGAAGGCATCCCCTTTGCCGCCCCACTTCCGGACCTATCGCTGTGATGGACGCATCAGACCACGGATGGGGGGCTCACCTGGGGGACCTCATGATGCAGGGGTTGTGGTCCAGAGCAGATGTGAAGGAGCTCAGGATGGTTCGTCACACCTGTCAGACCTTTCACACCACTCTGAGTGGTCACAGTATGACAGTTCTGACAGACAACACTACTGTCATGTTTTATATAAACAAGCAGGGCGGCTCTTTCCTCGCCACTCTGTCGCGAGGCTCTTCTCCTCTGGGACCTTTGCATAGCCCATGGGATTCACCTCAAGGCGTCCTATCTCCCGGAGGTGCGGAAAGAGCTGGCAGACTCCCTCAGCAGGTCGTACCGCATGCACGAGTGGACGCTCAGAGTGGACGTTGTGCTTTCGCTCTTCCGCAGGTGGGGGTTTCCCTGGGTAGATCTGTTTGCCACCAGGGCCAACGCCCAGTGCTCATGGTTCTGCTCATTCCAGGGCCACACCCCGGGCTCACTCGCAGACATGTTTGTGATCCCGTGGAGCGGGGGCTTCATGTATGCCTTCCCTTTGGTACACAAGATCTTGCTCAAGGTGCCCAGGGACAGGGCGGCGGTGATCCTCATCGCCCCAGCCTGGGCCCATCAACACTGGTACACATTGCTCCTAGAGCTGTCGGGGAGGCCCCAGTAGTCCTGCCCCTACACCGGACCTCATTAGACAGGATGGCGGGCGGCTTCTCCACCCTGACCTGCAGTTACTGCACCTGACGGCATGGAGGCTCTGTGACTAAACGCCCTGGAGAGCCAGTGCTCCCTTCCTGTGCAGCAGATTCTGCTTCGCAGTAGAAAGCCCTCTACTAGGGCAGCCTATATGGCCAACTGGAAAAGGTTCTCATGTTGATGTGAACCCCAACAGGTGCGGCCAGGTCAGGCCCCGGTGCAGGCCATTCTGGAGTACCTCCTGCACCTCAAGCAGCAAGGGCTAGCCCCATCCTCACTCAGAGTGCAACTGGCAGCCATCTCTGCCTTCCATCCGGGGTTCTCAGGGTCTCGGTGTTTTCCCACCCAGTGGTGGGGCAATTCCTTAAAGGGTTGGAGAGGGTGTTCTCGTACTCCTGCCCCCCCAGTCCCTCCATGGGACCTTAACCTGGTTCTTTCTAAACTCATGGGACCCCCTTCCGAGCCCCTTGCTACCTGTTCTCTCCTTCACCTTTCCTGGAAGATGGCATTTCTGGTTGCCATTACCTCGGCCAGAAGAGTGTCCGAATTGAGGGCCCTCACCTCTGAGCCCCGTACACAGTATTTCACAAGGACAAGGTGCAGCTCCGGCCGCACCCCAAGTTTCTCCGTAAGATGGTTTCTCAATTCCATCTGGGCCAGGACATTTGTCTGCCGGTGTTCTTCCTGAAACCCCATATGGACCTGAGTCACTGCAGCTTGCACACCTTGGATGTGCATTGAGCACTGGCGTTCTATTTGCCTTTTCGCAAGTCTGCACAGCTGTTTGTGGCTGTAGCCGAGAGGGTAAAAGGCCTCCCAGTGTCGGTGCAGTGGATTTCGTCTTGGATTACAAGCTGCATCTGGGCGTGCTATGAGCTCACAGGTGTTCCGGCCCCGGTGGTCACGGCCCACTCGACCAGGGCACAGGTGACTTCCACGTTGTTCCTGTCACAGGTCTCGATCCAGGAGATCTGCAGAGCTGGTCCTCGGTGCACACCTTCACGACCCACTATGCGGTCAACCAGCAGGCCAGAGAGGACGCGGAGAGTTGGCAGAGCGGTCCTCCGAGCAGTGATTCCTCCTCCCCTCCTCCAGAGGTAAGCTTGTGATTCACCTAATGTGGAATGGACATGAACAAGCACTCGAAGAAGAAAAAACGATTACTTACCTTCTCGTAACTGTTGTTCTTTGAGATGTGGTGTTCACATCCATTCCCCCCCCACCTCTCTGTCAGAGTCGCCGGCAAGAAGGAACTGGAGGGGGTCGGGCCGGCGGGGGTATATATGCGGAGTGCAGTGGCACCACTCAGAGGGCCCGACGGGAGCTGCTAAGGGAAAAAGTTTCCGACGCTCGTGCACACGGCGCATGCACACCTAATGTGGAATGGACATGAACAACACCTCTTGAAGAACAACAGTTACGAGAAGGTAACTAACCGGTTTTTTTTTTGTTTATTTTAAACCTGCTGCCTATTATTTTCATGTGGTGACCCCTAGTTCTTGTGCTATGAGGAGTAAATAACACTTCCTACTCATTTGCTCCACACCAGTCAGGATTTTATAGACTTCTATCACATCCCCCCTTAGTGGTCTCTTTTCCAAGCTGAAAAGTCCCAGTCTTCTCATATGGCAGCTGTTCCATAGCCCTACTCATTTTTGTTGCCCTTTTCTGAACCTTTTCCAATCCCAATATAAATGTTGCCCCAAAATAGCACGTGAATGTAGAAGGAGGGATGTTCAACAATTGGCCTTAAGTCAGAGAACTGCAGTTCCATGTGTTGGCAGCTACGGAGCAAGTCATAAACTGCAAGAAACAGCCAGAAGTGCCTCTTCTTGGAGCAATAACTTTGCAAGCTATAGCTGTGCAATTCAGTCTGACATCAGAGGAAAGGTATACAGTGGTTAACATCATGCCATCTAATTACTCACGGATGTGTGGAGGCTTGGGGGAATAACTCATACATGTTAATGAGGCATAAATCACCCCCCATGCCACGATCAGAATAACCCCCTCTAAATTATACCATTAAATATTCCTGGCAGGGGGAAGGGGTTGATAAGGCACCCTACCTACATGATGTGTAATTGGTTTGTGCCTCATGTCCACGATTTTTGGTGACTGGCAGAAATGTTCTATTGACAGCGGTAGATAAACTGAAATGCATGTTTTGCTTGATGTTACTCCGCCCATGCTAATATGCTGCATTGTCCATTGACTTGGCTAATTATGTGTATTACAAGTGCATAACACTCACTGTAGCAGCAGGGGTCCTTACTGTGGAATGAGCAGGATGATTGTTCCATCTGTTCCATCAGAGCAGACGGGAAGGGGAAGGAGTATGGAGTGAGGAATTACCATTTAGTGCAGGTGCCTCTGGAAGGGGGATCCCATTGCCAGGTGCTGATAGACAGCTCTCCTGTCTCCCCTGAATGCTTAATTACAGTATATTGAGACTTCCCATTTAAAATTAGAGCAGGTAATTGCAACTGAAGTTTGGAAACCAAGTGGGGAATATGGTAGCGTTGAATCTATTTCACCACAGAGACCTGCATTTACAGTTCTGTGAGATTCACTTCCCATTCAGCTGAGTCTGAAAACAATTACATGGAATTAAATTATTAATTTTAAAATCGGAATGTAACAGCATAAGTGCAGCAATAATGTCAAAATATTTGAGGCTGGGAATCTGTATTTAAATTAAGACATTTTAAAATGCAAATATAGTGATGCTTAGTAATAAAGGCCTTGATCCAGGAGTGCATTCCTATTCAGGCCACCATTTAATCTCTTGCTTAAATATGACCCTGGAAAGATAGTACAGTCTAATAGGCAGAGCATGCAATTGAATTGTTCTGACTCTGCCACTGACACACCATCTAGCCTTGGGTAAGTCACTTACCCTGAGGCACAGCTACTAAGAGTTTATGTCTACACTACAAGAGCTAAAATGACCTAGCTGTAGCACTGCAGCTGTGCTGCTGTAGTGTAGACATTTACTGCAGAAGGGGGGATTTCCATTGCTGTAGTAAAGCCACTCCCTCGAGTGGCAGTAGTTAGGTTGACGGAAGAATTCTTCCATTGACCTAGCTGCATCTACACTGGGGGTTAGGTTGACCTAACTGTGTCATGCAGGATATAAAATTTTTCACAACCCTGAACAATGTCACTAAGTCATAGATACTAAGGTCAGAAGGGACCATTCTGATCATCTAGTCCGACCTCCTGCACAGCGCAGGCCACAGAATCTCACCCACCCACTCCTATGAAAAACCTCACCTATGTCTGAGCTATTGAAGTCCTTAAATCATGGTTTAAAGACTTCAAGGAGCAGAGAAGCCTTGCTCAAGTCACCCATGCCCCATGCTACAGAGGAAGGCGAAAAACCTCCAGGGCCTCTCCAATCTGCCCTGGAGGAAAATTCCTTCCCGACCCCAAATATGGCAATCAGCTAAACCCTGAGCATATGGGCCTGTAGTTACCCGGATCACTTTTTTTTCCTTTCTTAAAAATAGGAACTATATTAGCAATTCTCCAATCATTCAGTACTACTCCTGAGTTTACAGATTCATTAAAAATTCTTGCTAATGGGCTTGCAATTTCAGGTGCCAATTCCTTTAATATTCTTGGATGAAGATTATCTGGGCCCCCTGATTTAGTCCCATTAAGCTGTTTCAGTTTCGCTTCTACCTCAGATATGATAATATCTACCTCCATATCCTCATTCCCATTTGTCATGCTACCATTATCCCTAAGATCCTCTTTAAGTCGAAATAAGTTTTAGGTGTGGAGCAGGCCTGAGCCTTTTTCCTGCTTAAATTTCCCCCTGGTGTAACTCCATCAGTGATAACAGTAGGAATGTGGTGTAATGTTAGTCCCTTTTAGACCCATTTCCTCCATGCTGCTGCCAGCTGAATCTGGCTGACTTGCATTTAAAAGCATCCCTCCAAACTCTGTCACTTTGTCTGGCTATCTGTCCATTTGCCTGTAAGCTCTTTGGGGCAGGGACCATTCCTTCTTGAGTATCCGGAATGGGCCTAGAACATGGTGTGCACAACTGTAAGAAGTAGTAACGTAGTGGGAAATTCTTGGGGGCAGAGGTTAGTGCAGACAAGGCCCCTGTCTGTGTACTCCTTGGATTAAATAGTCTTACAACTACTTTCCCTCTCTCTCCATCTTGCAGCAGTAATGTGCGGATCGATGTGTGCAGGGGACTTTGACGGTTAAAAGCGCTCTAACCATACTAGGTCACTTACTTATTTGATCATATTAACAATGTCCAGTATCCTGCTCAATTCAGATAATTTTGGCCATGGTCCAGAGGTCACAATGACAGTATAAGGGCCCAGGGGTACTCAGCACACTTGGGCTCAGTGGTTTGCAAAAGCAGATGCGGGTTCAGGATGAAGGATTAAATTCCTATGGTGTCCTATGGGTCTCATGGTCATTTTCGTCACCTTGCTTTGTTACGAAAGCCTGCAGGCATGTAAACCAAACCCTTTAGTCCGAAACTCTATGAGCCATTAAAGCATTGGGGTAGTAATGGTTATGAGTATATGCAATTGTGATAAAGCTAGTCTCCCTAGGGGGGTTGCATTATTAATAATTATACCATTATATCAATGACACATTGTAACTTTCAGATGTGTCAAATTGATCATAACAATGAATAAGCGCACAGAGTATCACTTGAGTACATGGTTGAAAATTGTTTTAATGAAAAGTCTTAAATTGGGCTTTTCTGGTTAAGTGAAAAGATGATGGGTACAAAAAGGTACCAACCTGGTGATGTTTTGTGTGTGTGTGTGTGTGTGTATGTTCTAATCAATTTGCTTTTCAAAGCAGCATAAAAACAAAAGTCTAAGGAGTTCCCACTGCGAGGTGATTTCCCTTGGTGCTGTTCAGTTCACAGTCTCTGTGCTAACTGCTTATTGTGCTAATGGTATCCTCTCCGCAGAGAAAACATTATACTTCAGATCTGAAGTGGTTGGCAGAAGCTGTAATTGAGGTGTGAAGTGACTTTCCACATAAGAACATGCTTTTCAGTGTTGGGTTCCTCACTTGTCTTGCCACAGAATGCTATTAACGGAGACTCTTCAGCAATTAGTGTTTATAAATGGGTCTGATAGCATTTGGGGCACTCTGCTTGGATTGCTAAACCTGTGTTTGCTGCTGAAATCCCTTAAAATAAAGCAAAACAACTATAAAACCATTATCCCATTTTCCAAAGTGAAGTAAGGGCATGTAACAAATTATTTCAAACGTACATATCAATGTTTTTGGCCACCTAGTTTAATTTGGGGGTAATCTCACTGGAATATGTTTAAGTAAACAATTTATGTATTTTATTTAAATGCTACAGCATGAGGAATGATTATCTAGATGATTGCTAGATCAGCAGTTCTGCTGTTTCGAAATCTGACTCAGATCTCTTGTTTAATGGATTGTCAGCTTTCTTAATTTGAAATTGATTTATATGGGAACAGGCAACAGTTTTAAAAGTATATGGACTATGAGTCAGCTGGAGGTATGGCTTTGAAATTAAGCAAGAGAAAGAAGTTAAATCCTGAACAATGCTGCAGCTATGCCTCTGTAGTGTAGACATTTGCTTAAGAGATGGAAGGTGTTTTTGCGTTGCTATAATAAATCCACCCTCATCAAGAGGCAGTAACTGAGTCGATGAAATAATTCTTCTGTTAAACTAGTGGTATCTACACCAGGGCTTAGGTTGACATCTCTTGAGAGGGTGGGGGTGAAAAATTCACACCTCTGAGCAGGTTTCAGAGTAGCAGCCGTGTTAGTCTGTATTCGCAAAAAGAAAAGGAGTACCCGTGGCACCTTAGAGAGTTGTAGCTCACGAAAGCTTAACCTCTGAGCAAGGTAGCTAGGTCCACCTACATTTTAGGTGTAGAGCAGGCCTGAGGCTCCTTGGCACCTGGGAAAAGAGACGCAAAAGCTGAGGACCAGATTCTCCAGTCTGCCAAGGCTACTTTAAATCAGTGCCAAGTGTCCTTGCCAGAGGTGGTCAATTTTTTGTCAAGGTCCAAATTCTTTGGTCAAAGTATAGTCAAGGTCCAGACTCTAGAGAAAATAATAATAATAATTTAAAAAAATTAACAATAATGATATGTAACTAAAAAGATTTCAGGGTCCGTTCAAAAGTGTCTCGTGGTCTGGATTTGGCCCATGGTCTGCCAATTGACTATCCCTATCTTAAATCATTCCCATGCCTTCCCAGCTCCTGGTGTAAGGGGGACAGAGGAGGGGGTAACAAGCGTGTGGCAGAGCTGAACTCTACTATATTCAGCCCCCTGCTGGTGTGAGGAGCTCTTTATCAGCAACATGAGTCAGAACAGGACTCTTACAAATTTAGGCCAGGGTTGGATGGTTTTGAATCAGACGGCTGCAACTATCCTCCTGCAGCCACCCTTCTCCAGTACAGCAGAACCCACATCTTACAAACTAACTGGGAATTGATAAGTTCATTCAATTGAAAAGTTTGTAAAATTGACCATTGCTAAATTACAGCAGGTATGTTGCACAAATTGCAGCCTGCTGGCTCACTGCGTTGCTTGCCTCTTCAGATCACTTCAATGTGATTTCCAGTGCAGTGAGGGCATCGGATAGTAAAAGGATGTCAACTTGTTCTTCATCAACAGCACTTTCAGTCTGTGATTCCTCATCCCCCGCCATGGTAAAAAAAATGTTTTGGATAACTAACCCTTCGTAAGACTGGTGTTTACAAAATGAAGGGTCTAGTGTGCATACAAGTGTAGCAGCGAATCAGGGCCTCTGTGTAAATGAGAATCAAATCCCCAGCCTAGTTTTAATAAGCTTCATTGAATCTGGTATTCCTTATTTACAATGGTCCTGTTGACTAGGCCCCAGTTGGAACCTTTAAAAAGTCTACCCATGTATTAGGTATCCTAAAACCCTCAGAGTTTTAATGTAAAGTGGGGATGCATCTCCACCATTGTTATACCAGTGCCTATACCGCAGTGTAAATTTCTGAAGCCACTAATTGTGTGAGCGTGAGACAAACACACTTTCAAAAGCATAGCAGATGCTGAGATAAGAACACATCCACTTCTTATGGTCAACATTTCACTTCTTTGTGTTGCATACCCCTTCACCTTGTTGGAAACGCACTGGAATTCAGTACAGGAGACCTCCGCATTCAGCTCAATCTTGACGCTGTCTCATGAGTGTTTCTTCCAAATTTTCCAGGGCTGCTTCGTGCCCTTATAATTATTTCAGTGACATCTCTGAAGCACAGTTTCATCCTGAAATAGAAATGCAGCAACAAAGCAACACAGTGTGCTTTGTAAGTAAAGTTACAATAAAAAGACCAAAAATACTGCCTTTAAAATTGTCGGATTGAAAAAGTGTCCTTATATATTGTATACCAAAGCCCAAGGTGCAACCACTAGATCAACTCCCACAGATAGAAAAGGAGACATTTTGAGAGCTCTTGAGTGGACTGCCGATTTCCACAGTGAATTAGTACAAAGCTGTTTAGCCCAGCTTTTTCTATAATAGGGGTTTCTTAAAAAATACAAGTGCTCAATGGTCTTTAAACTCACTCTTGCATCTGTAGGGTGCTCTGATCTGTGTTCCTAGTGCTTTTGAGCTTACCTTTTCTTTTACCTTTTTTCCCCCCGACATTGTCTGAGCTTCTGCATTGACAAAAAAGGTTGTCAAAAAAAGGTTGCCCCCTTTAAAAGGGGGCAAAATCATTTTTCCAAGGCTGACTTTGAAGATGAGGCTCTCTCACACTGCAAGGCGAGTGCATTCCCAGCAAAACATAACAGCCCTTTCCCTCAAGCCGCATGGATTCCTGTGAAGTCCAGCGGTCGCTTGTCCCAGCTTACATTAAAGTTGCAAAACAGATTCCATTGTAAATTCCTTTTTTCATACTGAGCTTTCTGAAATAGTCATCATTTGGGATGAACTTTTCCACTCTTGACCACTTTCTGAAACTGATATTTGTATCGAAAGTTGGAGCAAAAATCACTTCATCTGGGTTTGCGTTATGGGAGAGCAGAAACGTGTGTATACAGCAGGGCAACGTCTAAAGACCCAAGTTCATATTTGCCTTGCACTCTGTATTGATTGAATTTAGAGGGTCAGTTATTAGCAAGGACTTTAAGGCCTCTCTGGATGTGACTGTCACTGCAGCTCACTCTAGATCTACAGCGATTGTCGTACTCCGTGCCTCCTGGCTGCAATCATCAGGAACGCTGAGAGAGGTCCAGAACACTGTTGAGGACGTTGTTTTTGATAGGCTCAGTCTCTTCAGTGAGTGCCCCAATGAGTCCTTTCACTCTCAATGGTTTGAAGGTGGCTACTATCCACTCCCATGGATATCTACATGTATGTGAATAAAAGGAGATTCAGCAGATAACAGATGGTGCAGAGTTCCTGCCCAGCCCAATTCCCAGCCTCCCATAGACCTTAGGAATCACATAAGAGACCTGGGTTCCAGAAGAAAAAAGCATCTGCCACCACAATGACTGCTCCTCAGCCACCTTTGTCATCTAAGTGTCAGTTTTGATGTTTTGGTTGAGGGGCAAGAACTGTCCCATCTTCTGGATCTAAAGCTGCATTATCCTGCTGCATCTCTCATCACTCTCTTACCCCCACCCTTTGGAGATCGTCTCTTCCATTTTTGACTGTATGGGAGCGGATTACTTTCAACAGTTGAGTTTTGGAGGTTATAACATAGAGCTATTCCATCCATATCCTCTCCCTTCCCCTTTTCGGAGCTCATCTCCTGAACATCTGCTGAGACAAGAATTCCTATCCTTTCTTCGCATAGGAGTCATAGAACCAGTACCTGCCCAATACAGAGGGAAGGGGTTCTATTCCAAGTACTTTCTGGTTCCCAAGAAGAAGGTAGGGTGGAGACCAACCTTAGACGTCAGGTTGTTGAATGCTTTCACCAAAACACAGAAGTTCAGGATGGTGATGCTCACAGCTATAACACCGTCTCTGGATCTGGGGGACTGATTTTCAGCCCTTGGCCTACAAGAGAGATCTTTTATCTTTGTGATGCATCCATCTCCCAAGAGGTTTCTGTGTTTTGTGATTGGCCAGGAGCACTATCAATGTCAAATGTTTCCCTTCATACTCTCTACTGCCCCCAGAGTCTTTATGAAAGTTCTGGCAGTGGTAGCCACTCAACTGCGTCAGTTGGGAGTAATTGTCTGCTCTTGTGCTCCCACAACAAAGTTCATTCCGCAGTAGGGAAAGCTGTGATGCTGATTTACAAGCTAGGACTTCAGTTCAACAGAGAAAAGTTTACTTTGACCTTTCTTCAGCAAATACAGTTTATAGGAGCCATATTGGGTGCCAGAACGTCCAGAATTTAGCTACCAATAGACAGATTTATGATGCTAATTAATCTGATTTCACAGGTTCGAATAAGCCCACAGACAATAGCCAGGACTTATTTGCTGCTCCCAGGTCACATGGCATCCTGCACCTTCGTTGCAGTTCACAGATTGCAACTGTGCTGCTTCTAAGGCCGGTTGAGAACTGTTTACACCTCCAACAAACTCAGTCTGAACAAACGAGTGTTGATCCTCATCAGGTTCTAGAGTCGCTCATTTGTGTATTGTATACCTATTTGCATACTGAGCCAAGTGTGAATTGAGGGATTGCGAAATCGACAAGAGAGGAAATATACAGGAGAAAACTAACAGCAGGGGGATGTCCCATTTATGAATAAAGACAAAGGATTGGTCTGGTATCGCTCAGTGCAAAAAGACACAGTGAATCCTTCACCTAGGAGGGAAACTGACAATGTGCTTGTCTCATGAAAGGAAGGTCACAGCCTGGTTGGAAAGCGCTGTAAGGATTTTGGGTGAGGAATACTATACAAGACATGAGAGTAATTTGTTAATTAAATCTAGGCTCTAAAATGCTTGTTATGATTTTATTTTATATGTAACCATTTGTTTCCAGTAGTTGTACTTGCTACTACTTGAATCTCTCTGGTTTCTTAAATAAAGCTATACTTGATTTCACCATACACAAATTTAAGTCCTGTGAGTTAAGTGAAGGGGTGATCTGGGGTGAAACTGGTACACTGCTGTGTACTGCTTCTTTGAAAGCAGCAGATTGGTGAATACTTAGAGTATCCAGTGGGTCAGAGGTTAAATGTTTCAGGGAGGTTCTCGGAGGGCTGGCGATTCCAGTGTGCTTTTCACTAACCTGTAGAGCAGTGGTCCCCAAACTTTTAAGGGTCATGCCTCTCTTACCCCTGTCTGCACCCCAGTTCCTGTCTTCTGATTAGGGGGCTGGAGCACATGATTTATGAGGAGAGGCTGAGGGACCTGGGATTATTTAGTCTGCAAAAGAGAAGAATGAGCGTTGATAGCTGCTTTCAACTACCTGAAAGGGGGTTCCAAAGAGGATGGATCTAGACTGTTCTCAGTGTTACCAGATGACAGAACAAGGAGTAATGGTCTCAAGTTGCAGTGGGGGAGGTTTAGGTTGGATATTAGGAAAAACTTGTTCACTAGGAGGGTGGTAAAGCACTGGAATGGGTTACCTAGGGAGGTTGTGGAATCTCCTTCCTTAGAGGTTTTTAAGGTCAGGCTTGAGAAAGCCCTGGCTGGGATGATTTAGTTGGGGATTGGTCCTGCTTTGAGCAGGGGGTTGGACTAGATGACCTCCTGATGTCCCTTCCAACCCTGATATTCTATGATTCTATGAGTGAAAGCAGCCCCACCTGTGCCAAGCAACCTCTCTCATATGGCTCACTCCCTCCTCCTACTCAGGTGGGGAACTGGATAGCACTTTGCTCGCCTGCCCCCATCATGGCTGCTGATGTGTTGCCATTTGAGCTTGACCCTGCCCCCTGGCTAGCCTGTGGTATAGGGAATTTTGGGCTTGTGAATTATAAACCCTTGTGGTACTTCTGGAAGTAGGTTCAGAGCCAGTTCTGGCCACCTTCCTGTTTGATCTGTATCTATGTGCGACTATACATTTATTGTAAGTTTGTCGGTATGTTGCCCTACCTTCTCTCCACAAGGCAATATTGCCAGATGTGGCCGCTGTGATATTTTTGCTTAAAATACTGAATTTGTGAAATTGCAAAAGCCATGGGCTCTTGATACCCCAGGCTGTTCTGCAAAATAGAAGAGAGCTGATACCTTGAAATTTCACAAATAGCAATATTTTGAAGCCTTGAGATTCATGTGAAACAAACTGGGGAATAATTTTGTACTAACATTTTCCAAAACACCTGCCACTATTTTCATCCAACCCTATTTCAAAGCCACCCCCTGGTGATGATTCTCTGGGTGAGATTGGCACATGGGTGTTGTTAATGTGTAATGTTAAATTGGAAAATTAGTTTCAGTTTCTGTAAAACATGAATGGGTTCACTGAAACTTCTGCTTCTCTTTTTCTGTTACTTTTGCCCTATAACTAGGACAATTCGTTAAAAATGGTACCATTGAACCCTGTTGATTCATTTAGCACTTGGAAACTTAATGAGGTGTAAACCTACAGACGGCATGGTACAGTTGACATCATAATTTATATCAATTGATGTGATTAGTACAGATTCTCAATCACTTCATTGTTACTCCCTGCAATCTGTCATAGTGCTAACAGGGGAAGCTTAACTTTGAATTTCTGTTAGATTGGATATAATACTCTCTAGATTCTGCTAACAAGAGGAGTATAGTGAAGAAGCACAATATTCTGTGAATAGAAAAACAAATTGTTTTGTAGCAGCAAGTAGCTTTTGCTGCAGAGATGACCACTAAGGTCCAGGCTTCAGAATTGCTTGTTGTCTAATTTGTGCTTGCAATTACAGTAATTGCATGCTCACTTATACTGTGTGTGCAAATGACCCGCTTGACTCATAACTAGTCATTTGTATGAGCATTTTTATACAAAGAAATAATTATTTTAAAGATTTTCAGAAAATGAAGGTGTGAATATCCTAATTCTTCCAAACCATTACAAGTGGCTCTGCTCTTGAAAGTGACTGTAGGGGTGGGGTGCCATATCTTTGTGGCGTGCCAAGCTTGTTGTGTGTCAATGATTTCCAGATCAAATGCACTCATGTAACAAGTAAAAAATAGGTTTTATTTTCGTTTTTTAACAGCCAGGCCTGAAAACTCAGCCTGAATTCTGAGAGCCAAGCTAGATTCTTTCCCCTTTGCACATCATCAGTGCAATAAAGGTTCAGCAGGTAAAAGTAAAACCCTCTCTTTCACCTGTGCAACTCCACTGTCTCCCAGTTATGCCCTTAGTGACACCTTTGTGTTATATTGTCTTCCATAGGCTTGCAAAGCTGTAACCAGAGCTTAGCAAACAATTCTCTTGGGGCAGGTCTACACTCTGCAGTGGTGCGGCACTTCAGTACAGATGCTACTTCACCAAGGGAAGAGCTTCTCCCATTGGTGTAGGTAATCCACTTCCACGAGAGGCAGTAGATATGGCAACAGGAGAAGCTCTGTCATCAACATAGCTCTGTCTACTTGTGGGGTTAGGTCAGTATAAATATGCAATTCAGGGGTGTGGCTTTTTCATACCCCTGAGCGATGTAGTTGTACCAATGTAAGTTTATAGTGTAGACCTGGCCTCCATGATGCACAAGGAGGAATAGAATCCAAGTCACTCACTTTTTGCTGTACTGATGCTGCAGGGCTAACAGTAGTAGACAACCATAAAAACACAAAGTCAACAGATACAGCACCTCTGAGAGACAAAGCTATACCGATATAAGTGCCTAGTGTTGACACACACAGATTCGCAACAGTTTTATTAAAGACGTGTCTTTCAACCAACTGAGGCCACGTCTACACTGCCACTTAGGTCAGCAAAACTTATGTGAAAAAATACCCCTGAGCAACATATGTTTCACCAGCAAAGTGGAAGTGTGCACAGTGCTATGTCGGTGGGAGAGCTTCATAGCTACTGCCACTTGTAGAGGTGGTTTTATGATGTCGACGGGAGAGCTCTCTCCCGTCGGCATTGAGCACTACACGAGCGATCTTGCAGCCGCACAGCTACATTGGTACAACAGTGCTGCTGGAAGCTGACTAATGTAGACTGACATAGTTGGGTCAGTACAGGTTTGTGTGTAGATGCAATCAGTATTTAATTTCATCTTGTGAAGAAAACCCAAACAGACTAGGCTGAACCAAAATAAGCCACTCTTAAACCAAAATGAATGTTAAAGAGGGTCTTGCACTGCTTGAACTAAATCAGTTTAAAAACCAATTTAATTAAGGGGATAAAACTTTTGCTTGTTGACAAGACCTAAGAAGCACATTTTAAAGCCACCTCTTGTGAAAAATAAACTTTGGAACTGTAAAGAAAATTGTCATGCTAATTTAATGTCATTGTTTAATTTCTATTTATTTTGTTAAATAGAAACATATAGGGCCAGATGCTGATTTATGGTAAGGCCCCTTTACACCACTCTAGCACTCTTAAAGTTGGTGTAAATTACATTTACACCAATTTTAAGACCTCTTTATATGCCAGAGTGCTGCCGAGGGGTCTTTGAGTAGATGAGTGTATGAATCATACTATTATGTTGTAAGAACACTATTCATTTGGGGCCTGATCTAAAGCTGATTTAAAAGTGTATAATATATTGTAATGAGATTTAAACTAATTAATGTAGCTTTTTTTTTTAAAGTCCTTGATATGGGCACGGTCATGGGACGACATGCCCGTGAGCACAAATGCTCATTTACTCAGTGAAATGTCAGAGAATAGACCATCTTTCTGAAAAGTGCATTTTGTTTGATCCAAGAATCTATTTCCATAAATTACTGGATAGGAAGTGAAATAAATCAGCCAGCTATGGAGTGAAATCTTAAATGTTAATTGAGAGTTGTGGAAGTGACTTGAGCCAAGGGGAAGAGAGGGCATGACCGTAACTCTGTACATGGCTTGGTAAGATGGGGAATCTGGCCTTGGGCCCACACCTAAAGGCTCTGACATTGCTTACAAAACTGATCATAGGAAGAAGTCTCCTTGGAATAAATTCACCCATTACCTTTGGCTGACATAAACTCTGGCAGTGAAAATCTTGTAGCATGAAGTTACTATGGTAAAGACAGCTGCAACCTTCACTCTGCCAGGGGACTTCTAGTGGTGGCGCTGGCCTGGGAAACAAGATGGCCTGGATGACCAGGGACTGCGTTGATTCAGCACGTCCCCCGAAACACCTTCCTCAGACACATCCCCTCCAGTGATGGTTGTAGTGAATCCCCCCGGGACACTATAGCCCTTTTTGCTAGTCCAAGGTGGAACAAATTGAACATGGTCCTTCCGATTCTTTAAAAACTAACACAAACCACATTTACTTATCTCTTGTGCAGGGGCATTGGAAGAGGGTTTCTGCCCTTCTGTGGCAAATACACTACCGGCCCGTGAGGCAGACCAAATGGGCTGTCAGCGGTGCCTGGGCAAAGGTGCTGGGAGGTAGAGAGACCCTTTGGAGTGACCTTCCCAGACTGGGAGCAGAGACTATATTCCCATGACCGGGGAGGAAAGAGAGAAGCCATATTTAAATGCCCTCCCTGAAAGGAAAGGAAAGGAAAGGGTTCATAAGTACATGGGAGGAATAAATTAAGAGACTTTCAGGAGTAGGTTGAGAAGCAGCCTCAGAACCAAAATGGTGATTAGTAAAATGAGTGGCCATTCCAGCCTTAAAATATCTTAGCACAGGCACACGTTGATAGGGGACCGTGAGAGGACCAGACTAAAGAGTGAACTATGGGCCGTTATAACATACCAGAATCATCGCCAAAGCCTCTAAGGCAGTAGGCCAGGTGCCATGCCAGTGTGTGGGGAGGGTCCCAGCCACAGAGATCCTATGCAGGGGACTCTGCTCGCTCTGAGCATGGTGGAGCCATTCTGTGTGATATCTCTATGCATAGAACCATGCAGAGGGGGAATGAGGAGGGGAGAACTGGAAATGTGGCTCAGTTTCCCAGCGCTCTTGGACACAATGGAACATGAGATAAAGGAGCCCGGTGCATCCCTGAGGTCTACACGTGGTTCTGCTGGTTCTTTGAAGGCTTGGATCAGGCCCTAAATGAGTAGTATACAGGCTTTGTAATCGGGCGTCCGTGTTTGCTCCAGTATGTGCCCCTGTTGAATTGCACCGTTACAATGGCTAACCCTTTTCTGACAAAGATGTCACATTTTTCTCTGTCAGGACTGTTCTTGGCATGAGCACTCTTATTAAAAATACTCAGTGCTTTTTATCCAAAGATCTCAAGTCACACTTCAAAGGAGGGGAGTACTTGTGGCATCTTAGAGACTAACACATTTATTTGAGCATAAGCTTCCGTGAGCTACAGCTCACTTCAGCAGATGCATTCAGTGGAAAATATAGTGGGGAAATTTATATACACACACAGAGAACATGAAACAATGGGTTTTATCATACACACTGTAAGGAGAGTGATCACTTAAGATGAGCCATCACCAGCGGGGGGGGGGAAGGAGGGAGGTTGTCATGCCCCCCAATTCATCAATGGTCTGGCAAAGATGTTCCTTGCTGAAAGCCTGGTCAGCAAACGGTTTTTGTACAGTATAATTCTGTTGGTTGGGGGTGTGATTTTATACTGAGATACTTACAACCCTGCAACTAGGAACCTGGGCATCATCTTCGACTCAGACCTCTCTCTCGATGCTCACATCCAGGCTGTGTCTAAATCTTGCAGATCTCTCTGCATAACATCGATAGGATACGGCTTTTTCTAGCCAGCCACACAGCTAAAATGCTCAGCCAGACTCTCATCATCTCACATCTTGATTACTGCACTATCCTTCTCTCTGGCCTTCACAAATTTTGCTTCCACTCATGGCCATTCGGAATGCCATGGCAAAGCTCATTCTCGTCATTTATCGATTTGACCAAGTCATCCCTCCTCTGGCTCTCCCTTCTCAATCACATCAAACACAAGCTGCTTGTCTTCACTTTCAAAACACTTCACAGCATTCACAGCCTATCTCCACCCCACCTCTCATCTTTCATTCGCTATCACTATGTCTACACCCACCCCGTAGAGCCAACATAAAGCTTCCTGCAGTGAGTAAAGAGTGCAAGCACTCCCCTCCAGCAGACTGTGAGGAAGCAGAGCACAAACCCCAAATCGGCTGTATGTTCTATCCTTAGATTTTCCCAATCAGTTATCAAGTGTAGACTCTGCAGACACTAGAACAGCCTGACATGGAGTCACTGACAGCTCCCTTGGGTACTCCGATCTCTCTGTGCCCTCAGGTGAACTTGCCTCAGTGATAGATGGTCCCTGACTCCAAGAATCACAGCAATATTTCCAGGCCTCAAGGACCAGTCACTTACCTCAGATCAATTGCCCCTTAGATCTCTCACCAAAGACAACATGTGAGCCAGTTTTACAATAAACTATATGAATTATTAAGAAGGAAAAGGAAGCAAAAGGAGATATTTACAAGGTTAAAGCAAGTAAACATATAAACACAAATGAGTTACAATCTTAAGTTTCAAAAAGTAATAGATTCTTCTAAAAAGCAAGTTCTATATGTCCTTTATGGCTAACCCAGGCTAAGACATTGGGGTTTCTCACTTATATCTTGTCCCTAAGTGTCTAAGCAGCATAGAGATCCAGTTTCTTCTTGCTAAGGGTTATTTATTCTCCTCCTACTTTGGGCGCTGAGCTGCAAGCTTAGCTGATTGGAGGAATCCACTTCCATGACTCATTTTCATGGGCTGGAAGGTGGGCAGTAAAACAACAAACATCTTTTGTCCTCTTTATCCTCCCACAGTAGTCCACCTGGAGTCGATGGACCTTTCCTGTTGGACAGGACATAACACCACCTGCTGGAGATCAGCATGTCACACTAGTTAATATCTCTCTCCTATCTGGTGATTTATATAGTCACAGAGGATCACAATGCCCCCCTCCCCCGCTCAAATATGACCTTACAATATGAGATACAAAGGTTATAAATGAGGTTAATGAGGGAAGCAATGCACAAGCATTCAGTAAACACATTCTTATTATTCTAATAACTATTTTAACAATAGTAACACACAAGTGAGCCAGATTGATTCCAGCTTGTATTTGTCAGCACAGGCACCGACTTTCCAATGTGCCGGGGTGCTCGACCTCTGGCTCTGCCCCCACTCCGCCTCTTCCCCCAAGTCCTCGCCCACGCCCTGCCTCTTTCTGCCCCATTCCATCCCCCGAGTGCGCTGCATCCTCTCTCCTCCCACCTCTCCCCCAGAGCCTCCTGCATGCCGCGAAACAGCTGATCACAACAGATGGGAGGCACAGGGAGGGAGGAGGAGGAGGCTCTGATTGGCGGGGCCCATGATGGGCAAGAGGCGCTGGGGTTTGGAGGGGTGGGGCTGATGGGGGGCTGCTGGTGGGTGCTGAGCACCCACCATTTTTCCCCTATGGGTGCTCCAGCCCCAGAGCACCCACAGATTTGGCATCCTTTGTCAGTGTTCAGTTGAGACATGGGAACCTTGGCGTGACCTGGCACCTGGCCTGTCAGCATCACAGCCAGTCTCCACTGCCCACTTATTAAATTAAAAAAAACAAAACCTGTGCACTTTCTCCTGTGCTGGCCCATACACTTGGGAGCAGCTCCCCATAAACATCAACAAAACTAACTCATTGGCCTGCTGAAAACTGTCCTTTTCCATGATGCCTGCAAAAAACTTGATCATAATTAGGCTGTAGGTGTGCGGAGGCCATTGCTGATCATGCTGACCAGTATTGTCTTATTGTTTCCATGTACTCCCTTGGCTGGCTGTATCCATCTGATGTCTTTTGTCTTTATACTTGCATTGTAAGCTCTCTGGGACAGTGGCCATCTTTTTGTTCTGGTTGTACAGTGACAACACAATGGGGCCTCTAGTCTATGACTAGAGCTCCTTGGTGCTATAGTGTTAAAAATAATAATAACCTCAAGTGTGGATACTACTCTATGATATAAAAATGCCTTACTGCAGTAGTTTAATCCTCTTCCCGTACTGAGATAGTTTTGCTTATACAAAGTTCCTTTAAACCAGTACAAATGCGTCCACACCAGGGGAAGGGATTGTGCCCTGGTACGTTAAAGGAATACAACGTTTGTGTGTACACAAGCGCCAAGGCTGCATGGCATGTCATCAGCAAAGCTGCCAATGGAACCTAACCATCCTGGCTCCCTGTCTCATATCCTATCCATGCAACACATGAAATGCTTTGGATTGGCTGAAGTGCTACTGAAATAGCTTTGCAACTCCTTCCCACCGCTCAGCGGGTCTGAATTACTTGTTTTATATCTAAAAGTTGCCTTGCTGTGTAGCCCACCAGCTAATGGAAATGAGCCAACAGCAGCATCATTTAAACATAATGCAGGCACAAGAAGAATACTCACTGATGGAGTTGCAGCACCTTGGAATACCAGCAGCCTAAGTCTGCACTGAGGAGATGAAAGATTATAGTGATCAACTTTTGTGAGAAGAGGAGATTTTTCTCCACCTGTCCACCCTCAAGGCCTTATTTCCTCATAAACTATTCCTTGAGACATGGAGAAAATTGAAACTGTTCAGAAATGAATAAGATATTTAGCCCGGAATGAATGGCTATCTGATACACTGGGTGACATTTATGAAACATAACGGAAGCAGCCAGATGAACCAATGGGGTTTTCTACAATGTGTGGGAGGGGTGGGGGTGGTGCTTAATGAAAAAAATCCAACAACCAAAACCCATCTTTATAACCTATTGTTTTCATTCAGCTTCACTTGGCTCCAAGTAGTACAGCTTAGTTCTTTAAAGCTAAATACAACCCCTACACTCCTGCACGCCACACAACCCATCCCTGCCCTCAACCCAGCATCAATGCAACATTAAGGTGGGAGATCTGGCACCCAAAACTCAATTGCTTTGCCCATCCTGGCATATATTCATACGTTAGTAGCAGAGTAACAGGTTAAGAGTCATCAGGAAAGGAAGGTAGGGGAAAAATCTTCTGTGAGCAAGTCAACATTCAATAGCCTGAACTATTGAAAAGTCCTGTTTTTGGGTGTGGGATCTCACAACCTTTATACTGTAGTGATGATAGATAGCTTTTTGTTTGGAGTGTAGGGTTATTTATTTATTTATTTATTTATTTACTTATTTTGCATTTCGTATTCTAATAGTAGTTTTTTCTTCCTCCTCTTATTTCCTTAAAAATAAAAACAGTCTGGAGGCTAGAAGCTTGTGTATTCCATGCTCCACACCCGTTTGGCTTCGCCAACTCACCTGGTAAGTTCTTTGAACCAACAAGAGCACCCTCAAGGTTCTATTCTGGATTTTCGCCACAGCCCTGAGGAGGAAGCAGGGTGGGTCTAGACAGTCCCTTGACAGTGCCTCATGGTGCCCCCACAACCACAGGAGGAGCACAGTCTCTTCTATTGCCCTTCCTCTTCCTGTCTGGCCAGACTGCTTCCCAGGCTGGGCCAGAGAAGAGGAGTGTAGCCACGGCTCTTATGTCTCCCTGACCCTTTTTGGGGGTACTAAGAGGGGAACGGTTCCTTGCTCCTTCCTCCCACCTTGGCCTTTTGCTAATGGAACACACACATGCAGCGCGGTCATGAGTTTAAGACCATTTCTTACTGTCCATACTCACGACACTGCTTTCAAATGGTCTGATCAATTTTTTCCCCACTGAATCACATTTGTGAAACTGGGCAGCAATCTTGCTGGCCTTACTCATGCCCAGTGTACATGGCTCAGCGTACATACCTCAGCCCTTAGGTCACGCATTGGGATTCCCCTCCTGTGGCTCCATTTCCAGATGGTCTCTCCACCTGCAGAGACAGTAGACTCTTCCTTTCTTCTCCCGCCTGCATGGAATAGGCAAACGCCAACCAGAACTTGGCCTATTCCCCTACTAATTTTTTCCCCAGAGACAATGTGATGTCTCTGAGCATCCTCAGAAATGGAAACAATAGCGGACTAGCACATAGCTCATTTTCACTGGGGCATGTAAAATATGGAAGAAAGCGGTGCACCTCATTCTCTGCTACGTTACCACAGTTTTAAAGCTGGTGTAACAACGGGGAATCAGGCTCAAAATCTTACATCTCTGAAAGTCGTTGTGAATTTAAAAGGAATTATTTTGAAATGCTTCACAGACTTTCTAGCCACCCATAATTCCAGTGATAAAAAATCCACTGCCAGAAACCTGCCTTAAAAGCAGAGCCCCTAATTGTGTAAGGTGGAATGCTCTCTCCCTTCTAAATAAATAGTGTTACTTGACCCAGCGATACCTGTGGCAGCCCTTGGTCTTCAAGATTAATCGATTCTGCAAAGTGCTGAGCGCACCCAACTCCTGTTAAGCTCAGTGAGAGCTGAGGCTGCTCAGCACCTCACAGGATCGAGCTGTGAATCAGAAACCTAGCGGTGAACAACTGGCAAGAGTTACCAGGCACTTAGCAAAATGGTCATCAAGGAGTAAAGAATTGTTGTGTGCCCCCCAGAACAGTGCTATTAGGGATGCCATAGCAGAGACCCTGTTCTCCCAGGGAAATTGGCTGTACCCTGGAATGCTTTTAAAGAGTCATTTGATTCATTATTAGAAAGGCAAAAAGGGTATCGGACTGGAGTCAGGAGACCTGGGTTCTGTTCCTGCCTCTACCAGTGACCGTCAGCAAGTAACTTCAGACCTCTATTTTTCTTCCCATTCTTTGTCTTGTCTGTTTAGCTTGTATGCTCTTCAGGGTAGGGTCTCTCTCTCACTGTGTGTCATACAGTTAGGGTGGCCAGGTCAAAAAGGGGACCTGACAGTGTCCGGTCAGATCTATTTATCAGATACTCAAAGTCCGGTTACTGTGAGTGGGGGATGCACCGGGTCATTACCCACTTCAGCCCCTACTCAGCCAGGGCTGCCTCCTACCTTCATCAGGAGGATGCAGCTCCCGGCCCCAGCTCCACAGGCAAGTCCCTCCTGACCCAGGTGGTGGGGGGTAGGAGGGGAAAAGCGATGAGGGGAAGAGGAGTGGGCAGGAGTGGGGCCTCAGGGGAAGAGGCAGGGCAGGGGAGATTCCAGCACTCCTGCTGGAGTGTCTGTTTTTTAATACCAGAATGGGGTCCTGATTTCATTTTGGACTTTGGGCTTGTATTGCAAATGCCAATAATTAAAAAGAAGAATGTGCCATTCTAAGCACACACAGGACCAAACCTTTTCATAATAGCCCTCCACAAACGATGGGCCTTGAGTGGTTTTCAACACCTTTTTTGGGTTTTCTCCAGTTTGTTTTAAAAATGTTGTCGACTGTGAGAAAACAGGAAACAGCGTCAACAACACTGTGGTTTTTTCATTTCACAGACACCCTTTGAACTCTTTTTACGCTGTCTTCCCTCACTTTACATTTAATGGTGACCTATAAATAACCTGCTCATTCTTTGAAGTGTTTAATCAAAACCAAAAAGGTAAAGATTTTCAAAATAATTCAAAGTATTGTTTTCTACATTCTCTACGCTGAATTTTTTAAAGGAATCTTCAGAACAGATTTTTAAGCAGGGTGAAGGTTTAATTTTTTCACTTTAGAAATGAAATGTGAAGGAAAGCACCATACAGACACTGTGAGCTTGCAGGGACAGTAACTTGGGCAGTGCAGCTTACTCAGTGACACAGGAGCAATGGGGGTAACTCAGGGCAGAATTTTGCCTGAGATCTGAGATCTATCTGGCTGTCTGCCCCATGAAAAGTTGCAACAGCTAGTTGCAAAACTTTGACTGTTCCTCTGAACTTACTGCATTCTAGGTGTATGATGTTGAATGCGTTTGAAAATCTATTGCCATCGTTACAAATGCAACTCTCAAATGGAGCAGTGGGAGTTTTGCCTGAGTAAAGACTGCAGGATTTAACCTGTACTTTGTGAAGCGCACTGTGTAATGTACTATATAAGGTATAATGTGCTAAGAGATAAATCACCGTGTCTCATTAATGTGAGGCAAAGAGACGACTTCTTCTCCCACCTCCTTTTTTAAATGATGTCCACCTTTGCTGGCCTGATGGCCTCCATTTTTCTCTCTTTGAAGTTCTGCAGTGCAGCCCTTTCTTTTCCCTGGGAATGCATAGGAAAGACAAGCTGCCTCCTTATCCCAGTTATGGCATTGCCAATATGTTTTTAAAAAAATATATGCGGAGAACAGTTTTTGCAAACCGGAGGCCTGCTAAAGTTCAGCCGCATGATGGAGCCTGCCTTAATAAAATTCTTCAGATTGAGTGTAGTATTTAGCAGTAAAGGAGCTACCGATTCGCCATCACAAAGTAGAGTGACCAGAGAGCAGGTGTGAAAAATCGGGACGGTGGAGGGATAATAGGTGCCTATATAAGACAAAGTCCCGAATATCAGGATTGTCCCTATAAAATTGGGATATCTGGTCACCCTATCACAAAGGATAGTCATGCATTCCTGTTGGTGCAAAGCAGAATGCTGTTTACACTGCGTATTACGTTACATCAACTTGGGGGAAATTTAAGCTATGAAATTATCCATTGCTTGTTGCAGAAAAGCACTTAAGTGCATGTTTAAAGGGTCTTCAAAATGACTGCAAATGAACTTGAGTGGCCTTCCTGAATAAAGCCTGTCATAAATATAAAGGGAAGGGTAACCACCTTTCTGTATACAGTGCTATAAAATCCCTCCTCGCCAGAGGCAACATCCTGTTACCTGTAAAGGGTCAAGAAGCTCAGCTAACCTGGCTGGCACCTGACCCAAAGGACCAATAAGGGGACAAGATACTTTCAAGTCTTGGGCGCGGGGGAAGGCTTTTGTTGTGCTCTTTGTTTACGTGGTTGTTCTCTCTTGGGACTGAGAGAGGCCAGACAGAAATCCAACTTCTCCAACCCATCCTAATCCAAGTCTCCAATATTGCAACCAGTATAGGTAAGCCAGGCAAGACGGATTAGTTTATCTTTTGTTTTATGTGAATTTTCCCTGTGTTAAGAGGGAGGTTTATTCCTGTTTTCTGTAACTTTAAGGTTTTGCCCAGAGGGGGATCCTCTGTATTTTGAATCTGAATACCCTGTAAAGTATTTTCCATCCTGATTTTACAGACATGATTTTTCCTTTCTTTTTTTTTAATAAAATCCTTCTTTTAAGAACCTGACTGATTTTTCCATTGTTCCAAGATCCAGGGGTTTGGGTCTTTGATGATTTTGTAACAAATTGGTTGGGATATTATTCTCAAGCCTCTCCAGGAAATGGGGTGTGTAGGGCTTGGGGGGATATTTTGGGGGAAGACATCTCCAAGTGGTCTCTTTCCCTGTTCTTTGTTTAAAACGCTTGGTGGTGGCAGCATACTGTTCAAGGACAAAGCAAAGTTTGTACCTTGGGGAAGTTTTTAACCTAAGCTGCTAAGAATAAGCTTAGGGGGTCTTTCATGCGGGTCCCCACATCTGTACCCTAGAGTTCAGAGTTGGGAAGGAACCCTGACAGAGCCTAAGGCAGTAGAAGTTTTAGGACCCAATTCTGTTCCTACTGAATTCAATGGGAGATTTACCATTGGTTTCAATTGGCAACAGGATTAGACCTTTCGGGATGGATTGGCCTGTCATTTAGACTGATATCAGAGCAGTGTAACTCCACTGACTCCAGTGTAGTTACCTCTGACTTATACGGGTGTAAATGAGAGAAGAATCAGGCCCTCCATAATTATTCCCTACTATGTGCAGTAGTGGATATAGACGCCCAGTTGCTTTTCTGATGCGCCTTAATAGAAGTGACTTCAAGGTCTAATGTGGTTTAGTTGCAAAGGGATTATGGGATGGCAACCTTTGCCCCAGAATGGGTTACTCTATTTACTACTACTATTAATCCCTTCACTGATTAGCTTAATGACAGATCCACCTATAGGGCATCTCATGATTATAGGTTTCAGAGTAGCAGCTGTGTTAGTCTGCATCCGCAAAAAGAAAAGGAGCACTTGTGGCACCTTAGAGACTAACAAATTTATTTGAGCATAAGCTTTTGTGAGCTACTGCTCACTTCATCACAAAAGCTTATGCTCAAATAAATTTGTTAGTCTCTAAGGTACCACAAGTACTCCTTTTCTTTTTATCGTGATTATAGTGACCCCTGCTTGCCTTTTATCTGATGTCATCCAGTCGCTAAAAACAATTAGCAAAGTGATTAAAGAGAAGTTTTACTGTGTCCCCTAAATTAGATGTCATTGAGAAAACTAACAAATTGCACTGAACTGTCAATTAACGTGAGCAGAAGAAGCTCTCTGGGAAGTTAATGAAACCAACAGGTAAAACTACTCCTACCAACCTGGCAGCATAGAGAACCAGTATTTATCTCTGACTTAAATTATCTCACTGAGCAATTAAAATCTTGTCCATCATCATCTATCTTCAACTTACTACGTCAATACGTCTAGTCCAGTATATAACCCTTGAGCTTATCTTGGTGAATGATGCGGGGTGGAGCAGGTTTGCTTTCTGCCCTGCTGCTCGATGAATGCTCCCTGTGTTCACTTGCCATGGTGTCTGACAAGGTAAACTGTCAGTCTGAGGTAAATTGTGTGTGCTTCTCATAACAGGGAGCAAGATTTGCTGTGAGGCTGTTTAATGTGACTGATCTCTGATGGAAGATTGACGTTTGACAAATGGGCATTCTCTGTCACGTTTCCAAGGATGTTAAAATCCTTGTTCCCACTGCCTAATCTTATCTCCACCTGAAAGTCCAGCCAGACAATATCGCTCTGGGAGGGAGTTTGGGTACGGGAGGTGGCTCTGGGCTGGGGCAGGGCGTTGGGGTTCAGGAGGGGGGTGGGCTTTGGGAGGGAGTTTGGGTGCAGGAGGGGGCTCAGGGTTGGGGCCGGGGAATGGGGTGGGAGGGTGTGTGAGCTCCAGGAGGGGGCTCAGGGCTGGGGTAGGCGGTTGGGGTGCGGGCGGGGATGAGGGGTGTGGGCTCCGGCCAGGAGGTGCTTACCTTGGGTGGCTCCCAGTCGGAGGTGCAGCAGGGCTAAGGCAGGCTCCCTGCCTGCCCCGACTCTGCGCCGCTCCTGGAAGTCACTGGCACATCCCTGTGGCCCCATGTGCACCCGTGTAGCTCCCATTGGTCGCAGCTCCCTGCCAATGGGAGCTGCGGAGTTGGCTCTCGGGACGGGGGCAGTGCACAGAGACCCCAGGGGCTGCAGGGACATGCCAGCCACTTCCAGGAGCAGTGTGGAGTCAGGGCAGGTGGGAGCCTGCCTTAGCCCTGCTGCACTGCCAGACTTTTAGTGGCCTAAAATCTCCCAGGTTGGCTTCAATAGCTTCCGGGAGATAGAGCCTGTTTCTGGGAGACTCCCAGCAAAACGTGAGTTAAGCACCCACCTTTTTTCATAGTGAAGACAAGGCTTTTAAGAGCCTGATTCTCTGTTGCACTAAGGTCATTTTACACCATTCTGTCAGTGTCAGAAGGCCTTAACATGATGTAACTTGTATTTTATGCCCTCCTTAAGACCCCTTTACACTGCCAGAGGAGTAAAATGGTTTAATGTAAATGAGAATCAAATTTTAGGTGTGTGATACTAAAAAAATTGGTTATATAAAAATGACACCTTCTAATTTTATAGATTTACTCCTTGTGGCATAACAGAGATTGCTAGTTACTTTACTGGCAAAAATATATTTCTTCAAGAGATACAAGATGGGTGAAGTTGACTGGGTTTATTGGACCACCTTTTGTTTATGGGAGATGCAAGCTTTCAAGCTTACACAGGGCTCTTCTTCAGGTCTGGGAAATGTACTCAGAGTGTCGCAGATATTTTCTCTGTTTATTTATTTCATATTATCTATGATTTTCCAGTCAGCGGGACTGGCTCTGCCATGCTCTGAGTCAATGAACTGGATTTCAGTCTGGCTCATGCATCATCAACAACGTTGTTACCTAAGTTCCAGTTTCAAAATATTCCTGATGAAAATGTGAAAGTCAGAAAGAACCCAGATTGATTTTCAAGCCCCATGGTGCGTTTGCAAAGCTGGTAGGAAAAATAATCCTTCTAAACTGTGCAAATTTAATGTAGACCCACTGAGAGACAATAAACACGTATACTTCAGAGTGCCATTTTTACAGTCTCTGTTCAAAGTAAAACTATGCTTTAATATTAGGAAACAGGATATTTGATCAGGAGGATCAGAGCTGAAAATATATAAAGGTTGGAGAGTGGGCTGGCTAAGGTTTAAAAACCTATGTATGGAATTAATTTTCTAGTGAGTATAAAGGGTGAGTGAGGTGTGGGGAAAACACCAAGCTAGTGGCATTTCCTCTAGGATTTATGTTTATTCATTCATAAAGTGCCATTAACGTTTGTCCAGAAAAATATTTTCTTGTGTCTCTTCTATTACTGTTTGAACAATGGAAAGAAACATCATTAAAAATGGGTGGGGGATGGGGCAAGCTTTTGTTTTTAATCCATATTTTCTCACCAGTTCTAATCCCTTCCCTATCAAAGACAATAATTTACTATGTTGAAAGAAAAGGAGTATTTGTGGCACCTTAGAGACTAACAAATTTATTTAAGCATGAGCATAATCATTCATTGGATGCATCCAATGAAGTGAGCTGTAGCTCACGAAAGCTTATGCTCAAATAAATTTGTTAGTCTCTACGGTGCCACAAGTCCTCCTTTTCTTACTTCATGGGTGAGTGGCTGCAGCCTCCACTCGCTCCATCCTAGCTGCTGGTGACAGTGAAACAGTTCTACACGATCTACCGCTCTCTTGCATCAAGTGCGCTTGGATTTTGCAGGATTAGAGACTGATGCTGAAGTGCTGTTTAGCTCCTTGAATATCCTTCATAACCTTGCTTCCAGAGCCAGAGAGCAACACTGTGAAAGCGCCAGGAGATCTGGCACTGGGGGGAAGCTTTGCTAAATCATGTACTAAATTGCCGCAGAACAGATGTGCTAGAAGCCCCAAGGTGCCATGATGCCTGTTCATAACACACATGCTCAAGAGAGAGGCCTGGAGAAGGAGGGGTCATGCTTGCACCTTCCTTCTGCTGTTATGGTGAGAGAGTCCTGCAGAATACAGCCTGCAGATATTTCATGCCTTCTCCGTAAAGGTCAATACACTTTCCTTCCCTGTTTTCTCCAGAGATAATCAATGCGATGCAAACACAATGCTGACAGTTATGCCTGCCATGTAAAACTCATTTTCTGCCTCTCCTCATTGGGACTTGTAGAATGTGGCTTTCCTCTGATCGTTGCCCCATGTGGGCACTTCATGCTGTAATCAAACTTTTGTTTGGTGTTGGTACAAGTGATTTTAATAAATTCCTTTGGGAGCTCACAGGTTAGAGGGATTCCTGCAATTGTGATCTGGATGATTTCCCCTTCAGTCCATTACATCATTATTATTTGTGTAAATGTAGAGCCAAATAGCCCCAAACAAGATTTGAGGCCCCATTTTGCTAGGTGCTGTTAAAACAAACACATGGTAAGAGAGAGCCCCTGCCCTATAGAGCTTACAGTCTCTAAATAGAGATAACAGACATGGGGGGAGAAATAGCAATGAAGGGACTTGCCCAAGGTCACTCCTCAGGTCAGTGGCAGAGTTTGGAATTAGAATCCAGGTCTTCTGGCTCCTATTCTAGTATCTTAGCCACTAGACCACACTGCATTTCACACTCCTGTTTCCTCTTCAGTTGTTCCTGTCCCTTCTGTTTGCCTTTTTGTCTGTGACTGAGATAGAATGGGCCCATGAGAGAAAACCATGGGAAATGCTTCAATCTTGTATGTTCTTGAAGCCATGTTTGAACAGAAGCTGAACTTGTTAGGAAATGACAATTAGTTTAATGCTAATACCTAGCTCTTATAACGCTGTTCATCAGTAGACTTCAAGGGGCTTTACAAAGCAGGGCAGTATAATTATTCCCATTTTACAGATGGGGAAGCTGAGGGAAGCAAAGTGACTTGCCCAATGTCACCTAACAGACCAGTGGCAGAACTGGGGATCTTGTCAGTCCCACTCCAGTGCTCTATCCACTAAGCAGCAGTGCCTCCCAGGCACAGAGAGAAGTCTGACAGGGAGAGGCACTCCTCTTCTCGAGGAGTTACCATTGTGGCCCTACGGCTTATGCACCACTGCGGTCCCACTTAAGCCATGATAGTGGGGGCCTGAACTGTCGGCAGGATTTATCCTGAAGCTGTGGGACTCACTCACTGAGCTTACGCTCTGCAGGTCACAGCTAAGGAAGGAACACATGGCCTGTGCCCTCTAGGCCTTGCAGGGAAAGTTGTCTCAGGGGTTATGTCTACATTAGCACTTTTGTCGGGCAGGAGTGTGAAAAAACAACATCCCTGACCAACATAAGTTTCACCAACAAAAGTGCCGGGGTGGATACCGCTATGTCAGTGGGAGATGCTCTCCCGCCTACATTGCTACCATTGCTCGTTTGGAGTGTGAAAAAAACACCGCCAATGCTCTTTGGGGTGGTTTAATTACGCCAGCAGAAGAGCTCACTCCTGCCCGCATAGAGCGGCTACACGGGAGACCTTACAATGGCGCAGCTGCAGTGGGACAGGTCTGTAGTGTAGACACAGCCTTTTCTCACAATAAATATTTTGGTGGCCTCAAAGTGCGGCCACCATCTCTTGCTGGTGGCCGCTCTGACAATTTTTCCTAAAATACTTAATTAACTTTAGGAAAAAACAATAAATATGCCCACACCCATGTCCAAATCATTGTCATTTATTGATTTAGGATTTTTTTGCAGACTCAGTCATAAAAATAATGTACAGTTGTTTGGACCTAAACAGAATAGAAGCACAAATAAGGTATTTTGCATGTTCTTGTCTTTTTTCTTGTTGTTTCTTTTGCTTTTTTTGGTTGCTTGTTTTTCCAGACGTGCTAGCTAGTAAGTCTGCTGTGAAAAGCAATATTAAACACACACAAATATCACTTTTCTCAGCAGACTTACTCAGCCTTGGCAAGCCTGAGGACAAATTAAGCCCTGGATGGGGAGGTGGGTATGGAGACAGCGGGGGACAGGGGCGATGGAGGGGTGAGCTCAGGGCCAGAGTCTGCCACCGCATGGCTGGGGAATGGAGCCTGAAGCCACACACCCAGGGGGCATTGCCTGGGGATGGAGCCCAAAGCCCCGTGGCTGGAACCGACCACCCACCATCCCCGGGAGGGTGGGAACTCACTGGCTGTCTGCTCCTCCAACTTTTGTGTCTCCAGAGGGAGGGTAGGGCCGAACCACTGCTGGTGTCGCTGGGGGGGGAGCTGCTGCTTTGCCCCCCCACCCCAATCACCACCCAGGAGGCTGTGGCTGCAAGAAAAGCCCCTAATGGCTGCATTTGAGAAACACTGGATATAGGGATGTGTTTATTCCCTCCGCTTTGCGTCACTGCATGTGCCTCCTCAATCAAGTCTCCAGGGACATGGGGAAGAGGGATGGGAATCAGGGAATAGCTGCTTTTCGGTGGCATGTTCCCCCTCCTAAGGGATCTAAAGCCTGTCTGAAAGTGCTTGAATCAGCACTTGTGTGTCTTTAAGAATGACCAAAATATGTTAAATACCTACAGGTTTTGGCTCATTTGTTCAAACCTGAAATAGTTTCAAGGGAGAAGTTGTCTGGGCTGGGACCAAGTGTGGGTTTCTCAGCAATCAACTGATAGGGTCCCTTTCCATAGCTCAGCAAGGAGGAAACAGAACTAAAGTTTCTTTGCCCGGGGTGCCACGGAAGAGGGACTCAAGACAAGACCCCAATTAAGTAATTCCATTTTCCCTCGCTGGCGTCCTAACTGCAATCAGAATAAAATTCTCAGTTTTTCCCCTTTATTATCTTACCTGCAATAACCTTGATGGCTTTTCTGGTCAGTCGCTAGCACTGCCTTTCCACTCAGTGGGTGCTTTGCCATTTTATTTCTAGTCTCAAGGTTCACTGTCATTTGTCTGTATTGGTTTATTGGCATCTGTTGGTCTAAGGTATGTGACTAATCTGAATCAGTCTTTACCTGGCTGTGCTAGTCATCCTCATTTACTGTGCTTCCCCATTTCCCATTGGCTGCACTTGGGAATCTTGCTTTACAGCCCTCCTGAACAGTACGGTTGTTTTTACATAGATAGAAAATTATCGACTGGCTCTGAAGCAGCTCCGTGCTACAGTGGTGAATTCCTTGCTGCTGGACGGAGTTGCATTTCATATACACCCTTTGTTATTTGCTCTTTTAAATTTATTTTCAATCTCGTGAGACAAATCTCCTGAGTTATGTGACTCGCTCTCCCACTCCTCCTCACACACAAGAAGTCCACAGTACAATAGTTCTTCGATCCTGCAATATCCATTCCACCTCTTTTATCTGCATGGTGTGGCCACGTTCCCCCACTACTAGAGAAGGCTCTGAAGCGACATAGAAATCAACTGTTTCTGAAGGTCTCCTGCCTCCCATTCACAATATTATTCTTTCCAGAATGCTCCCTCTTTGATAATCTCAAATAGCTCCTAACAAACTAGTTAGATCTATAAAATATTTAACTGTTCTGTAATTTCCTGGTAAGCCAGCAGGTCCCTCATAAATATACTAGGGTTGTGTTGGCAACAAGCCAGGTTTCAGGGATCTCTCATGAATTCCAGAAAGTGAGCTTGGAAAAACATTTGCTAAAATGTCTCCTGTTTCTATGCTTACTCCCTTCGCCATTCGTGAACAACGAAGGCTGATCCTGCTCCCTTATCAGAGCTTCTTCCCTTCTTAACAGGCCTGTTGGCATTTAGATGGACACGTTTGTACATCATCTGTAGTGCCTCCAAATCTGATTTGAAACAAAAAGCTGCTTCGTTCGGACACAAGTAAAGCCAGTGCTTGATGATTTTAGCATCCCCTTCTGTTTCTCTTCTACCATTCTTAATGGGGCCAATCTTCCCCTCTCTACATTTATACTTACAGGAAACTTTCTATCAGTAGAGCGATGTTGCGACTCTTACGATTTTTGGTGTCTTTCTTAAAGGCCCATCATGCAGCTATATAATTAGGAAGAAATCTCAGCAGCTTGGTGGAGGGGGGGGGTGTATGTGTGTGTGTGTGTGTGTTGGGTTTTGTTGGTGTTTTATTTTTGTGAATTTCTAGCCCTCATGGTTGTGGAGAAAAGCTTGAAAATGTGACCTTAAACACTCCAAAAAACAGATAGCATATAAATAGAACCAAATCTTCATTATTTTTTAAAATCTCATGATCTTTTAAGACAATGTCATGATTTTGGGGGGTGGGGAGAGTCTGGGTCATGGCAGTACTGGAGATCATATGGCCATTTGTCACTTCTAATGGTTTTTAGCTCTTTAAAATCATCTGCTTTCTCCCACTCTGATGCCTTCTGCCTTTTAAGTGCTTTTAGGTTATCTTTTCAGGAATTTGAGCAAAAGTTTGTTTTTATTGCGCTGAAAGTAAAGTTCATCTTTCTGAATCCTTTTACTGAATACCTCACACTCTCATTTCCTGGGCTCTAGGTAATTCCCTGGTACTTGTCTTTTTTTCTTTCTTTTTGTGGGGGTTACTCACTCAAGCTTTGGGCTTTATACTGAGTGTGCTGAATGTCTGCCACTCCCGTCAGTAGAAATAAGATTGGAAATAAATAAGTAGTGGTTATGGCTGGATGAAAATTTTCTGTAGACATTTTTTTCCATGGAAAACTGGGTTTTCAGTTAGGGTTGCCAACTTTCTAATCACACTAAACTGTACACCCTTGCCCTGTCCCCTTCCCTACTCCTTCCCTGCGGCCCCATCCCTGCCCTGCCCCTTCGCCAAGGCCCTGACCCCCGCTCGCTCCATCCCCTCTCCCTCCATTGCTCGCTTTCCCCCACCCTCACTCATTCACTTATTTTCATCGGGCTGGGGCAGTGGGTTGGGGTGTGGGAGGGGATGAGGGCTCCGGCTGGGGTGCATGCTCTGGCGTGGGGCCAGAAATGAGAGGTTGAGGGTGCAGGAGGGGGCTCCAGGCTGGGGCGGGGGTTGGGATATGGGAGGTGGTATGGGCTTTGGCTGGCAGTGTGGGGTCGGGGATGAGGGGTTTGGGGTGAAGGAAGGGGGCTCTGGGCTGGGGCCGAGGGGTTTGGAGTGCAGGAGTCGGCTCGGGCTGGAGCTGGGAGTTGAGGTGTGGAAGGAGATGCAAAGAGTGCACTCCAGGAGGGCATTTGGGTGCAGGAGGGGGCTCAGGGTTGGGGCAGAGGGTTGGGGAATGAGAGGGAGTGAGGGGTGCAAGCTCTGGGCAGCACTTACCTCAGGTGGCTCCCCAGGGAGCAGTGACATGTCCCTTGGCTCCTAGGTGGCATTTAATTCTTCCCCCCCTCACATCACATTGCCCCTCTAAAAGTGAATACCCATTTAATTTTGATGCTCATGATTGATACAGACCTCCTACACAAGCCCCAGACAGATTGCCACACAGTGCAGATCCTTCCCACAGTTGATAGACCACACACACAGCTGATACAGACCTTCCTGCACTTGATGGACTCCATATTTATTATAGCGCCACGCATACACAGCCCGCACAATTGATTGAGAATCTACATACACTAACGCAAACCCACATGCACAACTTATGTGCCCCTCCACATCAACTGACCCAAAACTGACATACCAAACGTACAAACCCTCATACAGCCCCATGATTGACACCTCCCACAACTGAAACCTCCACCTGCTTGTACATACTAACCCCACATCCTGATATGACCCCCCCTGCCAGGCCTGAGGGGCACCAGCATCAGGAGATGTTCACCCCTCCAGACTGGGTAGGAAATGAAGGGAGCACATGGGCTGTGGGTGAAGCTGCCTTTGGGGCGGCTAGCCTGCCAGCCCCACCCCTTCTGCCTGAGGCCACATCCCCTCTTCTCCCACAGCCAGACCCCCTGAGACACCCCCGAGCTCCAGGCTGGCCCAAGCTGCCCCGACTGGCCTGAGCCCCACTGGCCAACCCAAACCATCCTGGTCTGCGCCCTCTGTCCTGATTCCTGATGGCTGGCCCGACCCTCCCTGGCCACTGGCCTGACCTCTGGGCTGGCCCAAGCACTAGCCGGAGTCACCCCTGACTGTCGCAGCCCCTGGCCGCCGGCTGAGCCTCGAGTTCCAGGCCAGGGCTGGAGCTGACCCCTCGGTCCAAAGGCTTCGGGGGGAGGGAAGCATGGAGGGGCCACAGCTTAGATTAGGGGAGGCTCGCCCCGGGGCAGAGAGAATACAGTGTATAGGCATGCCATGTGTTTTCAAGCCTTGGACTTCAAAGAGAGAGGATATAGTTGTGTGCATGGGAAACAATCCTGTCCAGTTTTAGGTGGGTAAATTCTCCACCCACCTCCCAATTCAGGGGCCAGCAGAGAGGTATGTGGACCAGGTAAGCCCTCTTCTGAGGGTTTATGTGTGACTTACGTGGGGCATAGGCTGTGTGCTAGCCCTCTGCACAACTGGTCTGGACTTGAAAGACTTGGGTTCAGTTCCCTACTCCACCACAGATTTCCTGTGTGACCTTGGGCTACCCATTCAAGGGAGGAGGGGTCAGGTTAATCTATCTGTCCCATGAGAGAAATACAGGAGTGCAAGCCAGGAGTACATCGCCGCCTCTCTGTGCCTCAGTTCCCCACCTGTCAAATGGGGTAACAACACTGCCCAAGAGGGGTGTTGTGATGATTAATACATTCAAGATTGTAGTGCACTCAGATAATACAGTGCTGAGGGCCATCAACGTACCTACTATAGAGAGACAATTGAGAGCAAGCTGTACAATTGCAGTCATTTCTGTTTTTCTCTTCATTAATCCACTGTCCTCTAATAATGTGTCCCTACCAGTAGCTTCCCCTTGAATGAATCTCGGGTTAATATCTTCCCAGGCCATTTAACAGCTCCCAAACCAAAACATGTTACAATGATTTCTCTGTAGCAGGTGAGGCCAAACAAACTGGTTTTTCTCGTTTCCTCCTCCTCCTCCCCAGCTCTGCAGCCAACCTGCAACAGACATCTTCATGCGATGGCTATGGTAGGGGCCCGTATGTTGACTCACCTACCACTCATCCGTGATGCTGGAGCGAATGTGTTGAACAGCTGATTGAATCGGAGCCTGGATCACGGCATCTCTCAGCGTTTGAACTGGGAGGGAGGTAGAATTGTGTTCAAGCTTCAAAGGACTCGGACCAGTTGCCAAAAAATTCAAAGTAACAACAAAAGGCTGAAATGATCCACATTTGGGTTTTATTTTAGGTCTGAAGAAACTCTTGATTGATTATTTTCTTAGCCATTAGGACTTTATATTGGATGGGTCTCACTGCTTGGGTCTCTTCCTTGCCTTGATGAAGTAGGTATCAGGTTTATTAGTAGCCCTGGTTTTGTTTAAATCCCCATAAAATAGTTCAGCTGTATCTTGTATCTACGTGGGATATGTGCTAGGGGGATCCCCTCCGCTACAAATTTGTGCTGCTGCTGTCTTGCACTTCTCTCATGGGATGGATGGATTAACCTGACCCCACCTCCCTTGAGTCTGTTGTAAATTCTACATCAGAAACAAAGGAAACAGGAGGCATGGGACTGGATGCCATTATGTGTGAAGTAAAACCATATGGCGACAGTGAGACAGCGGACCTCTGGTTGCACGTATCTAGGTCATGTAGCATGAACTCCCTGGAAACCTGGCATTCTGGCCTGCTCTCCAAGGAAGTGGCTGTCAGGGGCCAGCCAAGAGCAGGAATGAAGCTGGGGTACAGCAGGTTCATCTTCTGTCAGTCTGTACAACCCTTGAAAGAGTTGCTTTTAGCTTTAAACCACCCTGGGCAGGCATTTGGCTCTGGCAGCAGTGGCCTGAATGGGGACTTTTGTGTGTCATGCTGTGGTTGTGGGTTTTTTCCCTCCAATCTTGCCTGGTTGAGGGGGAAATAACCATCAAAGATGGGTCTGAGTGATGGAGCTCAGGTGTTGGTCTGGCTGTGAACTTTCTCACCATTTGGGGATGCTCAGAATCTAGGCATTTGATTCAACCCGCTGTAGAGATATGGGCCAGCAGTGGAGTTCACATCTGGACCTGGAGCTGCACTTACCCAGTATTCCAGGGTGTTTGGAAATAGATTTGTGGGTCAAGTCTACCTTATAATCAACGACACCAGTTACAACATGGCAAACAGCTTTTGTGTCTGACGAATAACTGTAGCTCAATGTGCACCACAAAAGGAGAGTAGAAATGATGATGGACACCTGGGTATCATTCCCAGCCTGGTCCAGGAAACCCAGCCTGACAGATTCTGAAAAATGGGCTAAAACAAAGGGTCTGCAGTAGTGTGAGACCAGCCATTGCATCCCTTCAGACTGTGTGTTAAGCAAATTGGCCTATTTAGCCACATGAGCACAATTACTAATCACCCTCGGCTGCTTAAAAATGCCCTCTATGTGCCACTCATTGTATCTGGGAAGAAGTGGAAGTGCAATGATTCAGATGCGCATCCGTATTACTTGCATCTCTGGCTATCCAGCCCCTTCTTTCCAGTTTCACATTCTCAGATTTACTGGCCTGATGTGTGGAGGTGGCACTGGAAGAATATAGTGCAATCTCCTAGTTCCTGAATGTGAACCCCTTGTACACATTAGTGAGTCATCCCTCGTGCACAGAGTCACAGTGGTACTGTTTCTCCGGCCTATCATTATTCATTGTGTCACAGGACAGTTTTTGTATCGATGGTGAAATTTGTGAGAGCAAAATAACAAAGGGCTAAAATAACAAGCTAGAGATTATCATCTGACAGTGCGGTGGGATTTTAGCTGTTCTTAGAATGCCTAGTTAAAAACAAAATGGAGATACATTGGCTGCAGAAGCATTTTTGGGTCTGACCCACAGCCCTCTGAAGTCAATGGGAGTCTGTCCTTTGACTTCAGAGGGCTTTGGATCATGCCCTTTATGAAGGACAATTGCCACAGGCAAAAATGTCCAAGTTGTATTTGTGGTGATGGCTGCCTAATTGTGTGTGCATTGTATTTTGTTTGCACGGAGCAAGAACCCATTCCCTTAGCAGACTGAGCACAGTGATCTGGCTTGGAGAGTTTTGTTCTGTTGAGGTTTTTTGTTAATGAAAAGGGACAGAGCAGAGTGGTGCTTTTGAACTTCTCACCTCCTGGCTGAATGCACAAGTGTGCAGCCCACACATAGGCCACAATTCAGCCAAGCTCCCAGCTCCTTGCTTAAGTTCATTTTTGTTCAGCAAAGAATTTAAGCCTGTGCTGAATTCTCATGGATGTTAATGGGACGTAAGCATGGGCTTCAAGGAAACCGGCGAACCAGCTGAGCGGCAGCGGAGCAGCGGGGACAGCAGAGCAGCTCACAGCAGGAGTTTGCCTGGGACTGGTAAGTATCCGAGTGTGTGTGTTTGCTTGCTGAGGAAGTATCCGAGCGTGTGTTTGCTGGGAGGGCAGGGAGAGAGCCTGAGTGAGTGTCTGATTGGCTGCTAGCCTGCAGGGGGCGGGCATTAGGGTGTCTGTGTGTTTGCGTCAGGGAAGCCTGGCTGTTTAAAAATAGCCAGAGCCTCGCGAACCAGCTGAGCAGCGGGGACAGCAGAGCAGCTCACAGCAGGAGTTTGCCTGGGAGTTCGCCTGGAGTGAGCCCAGTGAGGCTTACATCTTGCCAACGTCTCTGAGGAAGCTCATAGTAGGTAGGTGATATGGAAGGGGGGGGTTCAGCTGTTGTGACCTGCACTGGATGTGCCATGTTTGTCTTTCTTCCACAGGACAGAAGCGACTTTGTCTGTACAAAGTGCAAGCTGGTCTCCATATTGGAAGAGAAGATTGAAGGTCTGGAGCAACAGGTAACGACCCTGCGTTGTATACGAGAAACTGAGGATTTTCTGGACCAAACTCAGGATAGCCTTCTAGGGGCACAAAGCTCTAAAGATGTAGAGCAGGTTGCACAGAGGAGCCAAGAGGCCAGTGAAGAAGCTTGGCAACATGTGACCTCCAGAAGAGGTAAGCGGAATGTCCGGGTTCCAGTAACACAGACACAGGTAACTAACCGCTTTCATGTTCTCTCCACAGGTACCAATGCGGAGAGTGGACCAGATGATATGTCTGGGGGGAGAAAGCAGAAGGAGACTCCGCTGGTTGGGAGGCATGAGATGCGATGTCCTGAGGTTGGGGGTTCCACGACCACCACTCCCAAGAGGAGAAGGCGGGTGGTGGTGGTCGGGGACTCTCTCCTCCGGGGGACTGAGTCATCTATCTGCCGCCCTGACCGGGAAAACCGAGAAGTCTGCTGCTTGCCAGGGGCTAAGATTCGTGATGTGACGGAGAGACTGCCGAGACTCATCAAGCCCTCGGATCGCTACCCCTTCCTGCTTCTCCACGTGGGCACCAATGATACTGCCAAGAATGACCTTGAGCGGATCACTGCGGACTACGTGGCTCTGGGAAGAAGGATAAAGGAGTTGGAGGCGCAAGTGGTGTTCTCGTCCATCCTCCCCGTGGAAGGAAAAGGCCTGGGTAGGGACCGTCGAATCGTGGAGGTCAACGAATGGCTACGCAGGTGGTGTCGGAGAGAAGGCTTTGGATTCTTTGACCATGGGATGGTGTTCCATGAAGGAGGAGTGCTGGGCAGAGACGGGCTCCATCTTACGAAGAGAGGGAAGAACATCTTTGCCAGCAGGCTGGCTAACCTAGTGAGGAGGGCTTTAAACTAGGTTCACCGGGGGAAGGAGACCAAAGCCCTGAGGTAAGTGGGAAAGCGGGATACCGGGAGGAAGCACAGGCAGGAATGTCTGTGAGGGGAGGGCTCCTGCCTCATACTGGGAATGAGGGGCGATCAACAGGTTATCTCAAGTGCTTATATACAAATGCACAAAGCCTTGGAAACAAGCAGGGAGAACTGGAGGTCCTGGTGATGTCAAGGAATTATGACGTGATTGGAATAACAGAGACTTGGTGGGATAACTCACATGACTGGAGTACAGTCATGGATGGTTATAAACTGTTCAGGAAGGACAGGCAGGGCAGAAAAGGTGGGGGAGTAGCACTGTATGTAAGGGAGCAGTATGACTGCTCAGAGCTCCGGTACGAAACTGTGGAAAAACCTGAGTGTCTCTGGATTAAGTTTAGAAGTGTGTGCAACAAGAGTGATGTCATGGTGGGAGTCTGCTATAGACCACCGGACCAGGGGGATGAGGTGGATGAGGCTTTCTTCCGGCAACTCACGGAAACTACTAGATCGCATGCCCTGATTCTCATGGGTGACTTTAATTTTCCTGATATCTGCTGGGAGAGCAATACAGCGGTGCATAGACAATCCAGGAAGTTTTTGGAAAGCGTAGGGGACAATTTCCTGGTGCAAGTGCTAGGGGAGCCAACTAGGGGGAGCGCTTTTCTTGACCTGCTGCTCACAAACCGGGTAGAATTAGTGGGGGAAGCAAAAGTGGATGGGAATCTGGGAGGCAGTGACCATGAGTTGGTTGAGTTCAGGATCCTGATGCAGGGAAGAAAGGTAAGCAGCAGGATACGGACCCTGGACTTCAGGAAAGCAGACTTTGACTCCCTCAGGGAACAGATGGCCAGGATCCCCTGGGGGACTAACATGAAAGGGAAGGGAGTCCAGGAGAGCTGGCTGTATTTCAAGGAATCCCTGTTGAGGTTACAGGGACAAACCATCCCGATGAGTCGAAAGAATAGTAAATATGGCAGGCGACCAGCTTGGCTTAATGGTGAAATCCTAGCGGATCTTAAACATAAAAAAAGAAGCTTACAAGAAGTGGAAGGTTGGACATATGACCAGGGAAGAGTATAAAAATATTGCTCGGGCATGTAGGAAAGATATCAGGAGGGCCAAATCGCACCTGGAGCTGCAGCTAGCAAGAGATGTCAAGAGTAACAAGAAGGGTTTCTTCAGGTATGTTGGCAACAAGAAGAAAGCCAAGGAAAGTGTGGGCCCCTTACTGAATGAGGGAGGCAAGCTAGTGACAGAGGATGTGGAAAAAGCTAATGTACTCAATGCTTTTTTTGCCTCTGTTTTCACTAACAAGGTCAGCTCCCAGACTGCTGTGCTGGGCATCACAAAATGGGGAAGAGATGGCCAGCCCTCTGTAGAGATAGAGGTGGTTAGGGACTATTTAGAAAAGCTGGACGTGCACAAGTCCATGGGGCCGGACGAATTGCATCCGAGAGTGCTGAGGGAATTGGCGGCTGTGATTGCAGAGCCCTTGGCCATTATCTTTGAAAACTCGTGGCGAACGGGGGAAGTCCCGGATGACTGGAAAAAGGCTAATGTAGTGCCCATCTTTAAAAAAGGGAAGAAGGAGGATCCTGGGAACTACAGGCCGGTCAGCCTCACCTCAGTCCCTGGAAAAATCATGGAGCAGGTCCTCAAAGAATCAATCCTGAAGCACTTAGAGGAGAGGAAAGTGATCAGGAACAGTCAGCATGGATTCACCAAGGGAAGGTCATGCCTGACTAATCTAATCGCCTTTTATGATGAGATTACTGGTTCTGTGGATGAAGGGAAAGCAGTGGATGTATTGTTTCTTGACTTTAGCAAAGCTTTTGACACGGTCTCCCACAGCATTCTTGTCAGCAAGTTAAGGAAGTATGGGCTGGATGAATGCACTATAAGGTGGGTAGAAAGCTGGCTAGATTGTCGGGCTCAACGGGTAGTGATCAATGGCTCCATGTCTAGTTGGCAGCCGGTGTCAAGTGGAGTGCCCCAGGGGTCGGTCCTGGGGCCCGTTTTGTTCAATATCTTCATAAATGATCTGGAGGATGGTGTGGATTGCACTCTCAGCAAATTTGCGGATGATACTAAACTGGGAGGAGTGGTAGATACGCTGGAGGGGAGGGATAGGATACAGAAGGACCTAGACAAATTGGAAGATTGGGCCAAAAGAAATCTAATGAGGTTCAATAAGGATAAGTGCAGGGTCCTGCACTTAGGATGGAAGAATCCAATGCACCGCTACAGACTAGGGACCGAATGGCTCGGCAGCAGTTCTGCGGAAAAGGACCTAGGGGTGACAGTGGACGAGAAGCTGGATATGAGTCAGCAGTGTGCTCTTGTTGCCAAGAAGGCCAATGGCATTTTGGGATGTATAAGTAGGGGCATAGCGAGCAGATCGAGGGACGTGATCGTTCCCCTCTATTCGACACTGGTGAGGCCTCATCTGGAGTACTGTGTCCAGTTTTGGGCCCCACACTACAAGAAGGATGTGGATAAATTGGAAAGAGTACAGCGAAGGGCAACAAAAATGATTAGGGGTCTAGAGCACATGACTTATGAGGAGAGGCTGAGGGAGCTGGGATTGTTTAGTCTGCAGAAGAGAAGAATGAGGGGGGATTTGATAGCTGCTTTCAACTACCTGAAAGGGGGTTTCAAAGAGGATGGCTCTAGACTGTTCTCAATGGTAGCAGATGACAGAACGAGGAGTAATGGTCTCAAGTTGCAATGGGGGAGGTTTAGATTGGATATTAGGAAAAACTTTTTCACTAAGAGGGTGGTGAAACACTGGAATGCGTTACCTAGGGAGGTGGTAGAATCTCCTTCCTTAGAGGTTTTTAAGGTCAGGCTTGACAAAGCCCTGGCTAGGATGATTTAACTGGGACTTGGTCCTGCTTTGAGCAGGGGGTTGGACTAGATGACCTTCTGGGGTCCCTTCCAACCCTGATATTCTATGATTCTATGATTCTATGCGCTAAAGTGCTTGTTAAATAGGGATGAATTTGAGCACATTTGAGTGCTTTGCTGTATCACAGCTACAGAGAATGAGTTATAGCCAATGTACAATCCATGAATTGTGCACCGTATCTGGTGCAAGTTTTGTATATATTCTGTTACTTTCAATATGTATTTTTCTATTTTCATTGCCTCCAAATCTATTTATTTGGCTTGCTTGTTCGTAGTCATTTGCTTCTTGTGTAAAGTTGAGTTTGGAACCATTGTTTCATAAGGAGATGAATTGCCTTTGTGTTTGGAATTTTACAGAAGGCAACTAGTTAGTTAGACTTCCTTATTTTTATTTAACTGTTTAGCGCATCCTAATTATAGTCTCTCTTTTTAACTACTGTACTCAATTTACAGCCTAATTATTCTTACCTGGTTTGTTTAATGAAGCTTATATAACGATTCCTGTGATCTTCATGAAACATTACACTGGGATTTTATTTTTCACTTTATAAACTGTGAGTTTTATATTAATGTTTTATAACCTCAGGTTTCTAATCATAAAGTCATAAGGAGTTTAATTGATTTGAAAGTAGCCGGGCCCTGAAGTGTGTACATGTCAAATTGATTCAAATTGATCCAATGTGTTTAAATAAAGCTCATGCCAGAAAACACATAGCACCTGATGCTACCAGGTATTTGCCTAAAGCACTCTGGCAATTTAATTATGTTGCCATCTTGGTATAATCAATGATGAGCTAGAAAACATTTGTGTATGTGCTTGTGGTAGTTTGAGAAGCCAGGGAAATTCCCCCAAACCCACAGGATGATGTAGACATGTTATGCCAGGTTCACAGCTGGTATAAATTCTCTGAGCTCTATTGCAATCAATGGCACTCCAGTGATTCACACCAGCTGAGGTCTTAGCTCATTATTCAATGCATGGTCACATTTTGAAATCTGTTGCCATGGTTCAAAATTTGTGTGTTTGAATAAGCTGTTTCAATTCTAAAATGATTGTTTTGGGACATAAAAGACACTGTGATATTTGGGGGCTGAGGTGTAAAATGGGGAAAGCAAGTGTTCACTTCACAATACATGCATTGGATTTCAGATAGAACAGCCAGCTTGGATATCCTCCACTTTGATCGTGCATCAAGCAATCATTACCCTGTGGATCTATGAAACCATGAACTTACAAATCTAACATAAACATAGAGGCAAGATCTGCATTTTAGAAGGGCAAAGTAGGTTCTCTTAGCCATCTTAGTAGCAAAGGAAGTCACTCAAGTTCAAATTGGTTCTAACTGGTTTCTCCAAGCTGTTAAATTTCCTGGCTAAGGGGCACTCTGAAATGCTACATCCATTCCTGCTGTTGAAAACATCAAAGACATCACAGAAATTATTTGCAAACTGATCTTCACAACTGAAAGCCTCAGTGAATAGTAAAAAGCAAAAGGGAAAGAATATCAGCAGCTATGGGATCTGGCTTTTAGAAAGTGACATGTTTCAGAGTAGCAGCCGTGTTAGTCTGTATTCGCAAAAAGAAAAGGAGTACCGGTGGCACCTTAGAGATTAACAAATTTATTAGAGCATAAGCTTTCGTGAGCTACAGCTCAATGCATCCGATGAAGTGAGCTGTAGCTCACGAAAGCTTATGCTCTAATAAATTTGTTAGTCTCTAAGGTGCCACCGGTACTCCTTTTCTTTTTGAGAAAGTGACATGTCATCCATACAACCAAATAACTGATCACTAAAATTAAGGACTCCTGCCATTGTATGGGCCTTAGGCAGTGGTGGCACCTTGGTCTCTCCCAATTGTCTGCCTGTGGTACACAGTTTAGTTTCCAAAGGACTGAAATGTTTTGCTCTTACTAAAGTATTTGGGCTTAACATAAGGGGTTATGAGGTGTCCAGGTTGTTAGGACAATTAACCTTATATGCTGCTCCTCGAGGACAACTGGGGCCAGTAAAGCCTAATGGAAGATGAAGTTCAGCTGGGAAAAGCAGGTTGGGCCTGTATAAAGGGATGAAGCTGAGCACAGAAGGGGGCTGTAGGGGAAGTAGTCTGCAATTGTTGTCTAGCTGGAGGGAGGTGTGTCGGGAGGCTACAGAGTTTGGTAGGAAGCCGAAAACAGGTATATTCTACAGTTAGTCCCTGGAAAGAGGGAGTTTGGGCGGGTAAACCCAGAGAAGGGGGCCAGAAGTTAGAGAAAGGAAGGAGTCCAGGGATATAGCAACAGGGTCTAGGAGCCAGCAGACCACAGTTGCTAGACATAGGGTCCCTGGACTGGAACCTGGAGTAGTGCGTGGGCCTTGATTCCACTACCAGGTGCTGGAAAGTGGCACAGGACTTGGCCTTGTATCTGAAGGCTGTCGGGAATGGCTTGCGGATGGCTGATCCAGTGGGACTTTGATACCCCGGGAGGGGAGGACAGTACAGTGACCTGGCTGGAGGATGGAGTGATGAAGAGGGAGCACCACGAGTCCTGGAGAGTGAGGGGGGACACAGTGTGAGCAACCATGAAGAGGGGGATTCTGCCATGGAACGAGCTAATCCCTGGATGCAGCCATAAAGAGGCATCCCAATGGTGAGTGAATCCCATGACGTAAGGGTATCTGACTGAAATTTAATGGCCTGTGACATGCAGGGGGTAAGACCCTTCCGGCCTTAAAGTCTATGAAAATATGAAATTCCTGCCTATCCAATCTAGCTACCTCCACTGCCTAAGCAACAATCTAGAGAGACAAGGCCGGTGAGGTAACATTTTATTGGAACATCTTCTATTGGTGAAAGAGACGAGCTTTCAAACTACATAGAAGTTGGTTCAATAAAAGATATTACCTTCCCCCCTCTGGATGGTTGCTTAGGCAGTGGAGGTAGCTAGATTGGCTAGGCAGGAATTTGTCTCTCTAATATCCTGGGACCAACAAAGGCATAACAACACTGCAAATAAGCAATAATCCGACCGTATCATCACTTCAGTCTCTTACCATGACAGCTGCCAACCCTTTGATTTGCTGATAAGACAATTTTTAGATTTTTTTTTTTAATTCAAGAAAAGCCTGAACTTGATGACTTAGAGGAATATGTGTCTACTCCTTTGTGACTATTGGAGTAAAATGTGGGCAGTTCATTAATCTAAAGGGACAGGAACTTTTTTTTTTGTCTGTAATTAGACCTAGGTGTCTATGTTGGGCTCTTATTTTTTTTTGTAGCTAGATTTGATTTTAATAATATATGCCTGCATAGGAAGATGAATAGGAACAAAACTGTTGAATAAGCTAAAACTGAAGGAAAGCAATCACAGTGGTTATTACCGTAATTACTAAAAATCTTAGTGAAGTCATTATATTTATCAGGCAAATTCTGACCCTTTTACTCATTTGGAGTAGTACGCCACTCATTAATTCTTGTTCCAATAGGAATTAATTCAAGGGAGTTCTATGGCCTATTTTATACAGAAGGTCAGACTAGATTATCACAATGATCCCTTCAGGCTCTATAACAGGAGGGGCAAACTACGACCTGCAGGCTGGATTCGGCCTGTCAGGACTTTCAATCCTGCCCACAGGATTGCTAGCCTCATGTCGTACCGGGGCTAAGGCAGGCCCCCTGCCTACCCCAGGCCTGCTCCGCTCCCAGAAGTTGCTGACACTGCAGCCCTGGGTGGGTGGGAGGCAGAGGGCTCCATGTGCTGCCCTCGCCTGCAGGCACTGCCCCCCGCAGCTCCCATTGGCCATGAATGGGAAATGGCAGCCAATGGGAGCTTTGGGGATGGTACCCGCAGGCAAGGGCAGGACGTGGCAGAGCTGCCTGCCCCATGTCCAGGAGCCACTGCTGGACATGCTGGCCACTTCTGGGAGCAGCTGCCACCCCGGAGACACTCGAGGTAAGCAGCACCGGGTTGGAGCTCACACCCTAAACCCCTGCTGCACCCCAATCCCCTGCCCTAAGCCCCCTTCTGCACTCTCCACCTTGTCCTGTACCCCAACCCCCTGCCCTGAGCCCCCTCCTGCACTCCATGTCCCCTCCTGCACCCCAACCTCTTGTCCTGAGCCCTCTCCCACACTCCACACCCCAACCCTCTCCTGCACCCCAACCCCCTGCCCCAGCCCTACATTCATGGCCCTGCATACAATTTCCCCACCCATATGTGGCCCTTGGATGAAAAAGTTTTCCCACCCCTGCTCTATAATCTAGGGATTCATCCCATTGAATTCACTGGGGCTATTGGTGCAGGAAGATTCCATTCAACATGATTAAGGTGAATCTGGCCCTTGGTGATGCAGGTGAGGCTTTAAGATATTGGCGTTGAGGTGTTCCCAGTAGCCATCAGATGGATTTACAATGCATAACTGAAAAACCTCAGCCTTGACGTAGACAGAACAATTAAAATTCACTCTTTCCACAAGTCCTCCCTGGTGGTGAAATAACATCGTGGCCGAAGGAAGTTAAACTCCCACTCTGGGGATAAAACGTTAGATTTCAGTTTTGCTCCTGACCAACTTGAGATATTTAAATGTAACTTTGAGTTTGCTCTAACAGAGGTTAGTCCGAACACATACAAATGAAAAAGCCCAGATACAATTGCTAAGCCAGGTTAAACGTTTGCTCCCAAAACCCTCCTCTCCCAGCCCCTGCCACGCAGCGAGTTAAGCAAGTCACTGCCTCCTTATAATAAGAGGGGAGAAGTTTTAACTTGCAAGCTCTCTTTTCCCTACGTAACAAGCTAGATCTCTGCTGCAATATATGACATGATGAATCATGCTTTATGTAGAAAAGCATCTTTGGAGTCTTGGGGCTGTGTAACTTGCTTGCGTCAGCAGAATACAGACAGAAAGCATGAGCATAGTCAAATGAAAGAATATTACCACCTAAGCCTCTGATTGCTGGAGAGTTATTTGCCCACATTTCAAAAGAAGTAAATTTTGTGCACTTTGCTCTGTTGGTTTTTGAATGCACTTGTCTATATAAACTATGGTAATTTATTGTTTGATCGTCTTCCTCACAGAGGCTAGTGAATTCAGATCTGCAGAGATGCACTTGGTTGCAAAACTCACCAGACTGTTGAGCACCTGATTTTATTTCCTGGGTTCCCACAGTATACACAGGTAACTTACTACTTTATCTAAGCATGTGAGGGATAAAGTATAGGACTTGCAGGGCAGCAGAAACCACATCATCCAAGTACATAAGCTTCTCCTGAATTCTTCATGTGTTCCATCCCTGCATCATCTAGGACCAAATTCTTGGCAATGGAAACTTTTGTCACTGACCACATTGAGACTAGAATTTGGCTCACAGTAGATGTAGCGAAAGTTTAAATCACGTAACCTCTCCTTGCCTCAATTTCCCCATCAGCAAACCATGGGTGATAACTCTACCATGCCCTACAGAAGGCTTCACCCATGGAGCTTAAGAAGAGTCTTTCCAATGACTTCAGTGGGTGCTGGACCAAGAGAAGAAGCTGAATTAATTAATGTCTGAGATCCTCAGTTGGAAGACACGGTAGACATCCCATTCACCACTATGCAGACCAGACCCAACACAAGGCCTGTGTGCTACTCAAGTTCCATGTAAGCCCTAAAAATAATTCACAGGGGTGAATTTCACCAGCAAAGAGGATGTTAGTTCTTAACTGGGCAACTCATTTTAGTTGAGAAATTCAAACCAACTCCACGCATCTGGAGAGATGAGGCAAATGGAGATAGTTCCTTCATGTTCATTTTTATGTACCCATGAAACGAAGAAAATTGTTGTGCTCTCTGCTATGAGTCTTCGCCTTTCTTCCTTCTTTAAGAAAAGGAAAAGATTGATGAGTGGACTGGATCTCTTTCCTTTCTGTATTTTTGTCCTGCTTTGGAATGAATGCAGGAAAAAATATCTACTACTATTTAAAAAAAAAAAAAAAAAAAAAAGTAGAAGGTGCATGGATATCCCACCTCAGATCATCAGCTCTCTGCAGGCAAACCAGTGATGAGTCATTGACTTCACTGTAAAATTCCCAGTGGAGCCACGCTTGTATGACCCATGCTTAGGAAGCCTTCTGTTTTCGCACTGTAAATCATGCATCGCCACACTGCCTTGCCAGTTAAATACTATAGCCCTAGAAGTAATGCACATTGCCGTAATGAGAGTATTTTTTTTTATCAATTGGCCCATGAAAATTCACCAAGGAATTACCCAACTCTCTCTCTCTCTCATCCTTCTATGGATGATGGCATTGATTTGGTAGAGATGAAACTGAATTTCAATTTGCTCTCTCTCACACAGTTTTATTTTCCAGGTGTGTGTGTATAGGGGACTTATGTAATAAATAAAAAGCTTTCTGGGATTTTGGTGACATGGGTCACTGCATTTCACAGATTGGTCATATTGGTGATGCTACTGGCCTTACACTATATAGTCTACCATCATTTAGCTCCGTTTGAAGTCTCCCCAATTTTACTGCGTCCTGTAACAGTAGATGAAACAAGTTTCCAAGGTCATTGGCAAAACAGAGTTCATACAGCTGGGGACAACAAAGCTAGGGAATGAGATCCAGGGCCACCCAGAGGTTTTTGGGGGCCTGGGCCAAAATCTCAAATGAAGGCTCCCCACCCTTCCAAAAAATTATCACTGAGGGGAGATGTGAGTGGAGGGTGAGTCTGTCCCACACTGTAGCAGTGGCTCCTGTCCCACTGGGCTGGGCCTGGCTCCCTATTCTAGGGTTTGCAACCTGGCACATGGGATTAACTCCTGCTGGGGGCACCATACAAACTCCATTTTAGGGACCTCCTGCTGGAAAATACTGGATCTGTGCACTCCCCAGCCACCTGGACACTTACCTTTTCTAGCCAGCACTGTCCACTTTTGGGGTCACACTCAGCCTCTGTGACCCCCCCCCCCTTTCCAAGGAAGGACATGGTCACTTTCAAACTTCTTTCCCTGGCAGACTTTCTACTATGTTGACCCTCCAAGTTTAGCACTGGTGTGTTCAGCAGTTAGTACACACACACACACACAAAATTCCTACGGTTTCCTGTAGGACCCTCTCTATCTTTCCCCTACTTCTCCCTGATCAGAAGGTCATGCTCACCTCTGATCTCATTGAGTTTAACAAACCATACCTGCCACAGTAGTGCAGCAGAACTCATGCAGTCGCTATTTGCAGGATTCTTATTTTTGCTAAGGGTAGATCAAGAGAAGGGCTCTGCCTCCCTGTGCAGAGTGGTTAGACCTTCGCCAGCATTCCAGTTCTGGTTAGGATATAGTGATGGTACTAGAGTCCAGCAGAATATAATGGAGATCTTGCCAGATCCACTGCACTGTTCTCTTGAGGTTTCTGCCAAATTGTGTGTGTGAGGGCTAAAGGGGGCATCTTTCTTATTTAACATGCAGTTTGTATGTCGGGGACAAAGGGGACTCAGATGTCATGTTGAATGGGGTGAAATAAGAAGCTGAATAGGAGAGAATAGAATAGAATTCTTAGCCAAAATCTGGTGAGAATATCTTGCAAGAAATGGGTGTGATCAGATCCATATCTGGACCCTAATTCTGGTTCAGCCTTGAACCTCAAACTCTAGTCTAAATGCCAATCCAGATCCCAACCCTGATCTAGATCTAAACACTGTTTCCTCTGCCTATTTGATGTCTGTGTCTGTCTGTCTGAATAACCAGGCTCTCAGTAGGCTGTCTGAACTAAGACATTTATAACTGAACTGAATTAACTCCTTTTGTAAATTAAGTAAGTGCTTTTTTCCCTCCACCCGTAAGAATGCGTGAAGAAACTTGAGAAAAGGCACAGATGTTGTGCTCGCTTGTGCTGGCTCCCAGAGCTAAATTGTGTGACAATTGGAAAGGGCCAAAGAGAGGTTAGGCATAATGGTGAAGAGAGGACAGAATGATTTATCCCAGTCAGTGCTGGGCAGGAGGATATCTTTATCTCTGCAAGGCCCCACAGCTGGCTGATAGAACCCGGCTCTTGTTCTCTTGATAAGCATGCACGCTGCGTATATAATTCTTCTGGAGGTTTCCTTCTAGGCTAACTAGTGATTTCTACACACTTTATGCATTTGTCAGATAAAAGATAATGAGACTATACATTTCCTGGCAGAGGTTCCTTACTAACCTTTCAATTGCTTCCAAAATCCCCTTATGTAACCTCCCCAATAGAAATAGATTAGAGGTCTTAATTCTCTTCTTATCACAGACAACACCCATGGGAAGAGAGTCCAGTCTTGCTCTTCCCACCCTCCTTTAGGGATTTGTTTCCAAATCATAACCAAGAGCAGCTTTGGTGCTTGGGGTTCTCATGCTGGATGGGGAAGTGGCAGGAATTTATACCAGTAAATATATCTATATCGATAGATAGCTATAGAGAGAAATCAAAGAAGCAGGCATGCATTTAAAGTAGAGGCTCTTATCCTGATGTCAGAATAATGTATATTATTTATCATCAACTAATATTGAATTCAATGGAGCTAGGCCTGTTTACAGCAGCTGAGAATCTGGCCCTTATAAAGCAGGGCTTTACTGAATTCATATAAAAGAACAGATCTCTGTGCTCAGTAACCATCGATTCTACTAGCTTTTGTTTGTGGCTTAAACATATTTTCAACTGATTATTTTAAGTTTTAGCCAACCCCCGTTGGTGTATCCATCCTTTGTTTATCTCCACAGCTTCATGTTGGATCTGTGGATAGGAAAGTGTTGCCTCAGCATAGCCTGTAAGTAGGTCTGGGTTCAATTCCTGGCTCTGCTACAGACGACTTATGTGCCCATAGGCAAATCCCACCTAAATTTTATCATGTAAATAATTCATTTTAGTCTCTGTGTCCTTGATGGTGGTGTGTGCTGTATTTGGCCATCTGGGCGGGGGAGAGTAGAGACCTGGTTTCCTTTGAATGAAGGCCTGATTCTGACAGTCTTGTTCTGATTGGGTAGCACCATACTCCTTAATCAGTCCACTGAAGTTGGTGAATGTGGAGGAGAAAGGGACTGTGGAGGGTGGCTGGCACAGGTGGTATAACCTGGAGGAAGTGGCAGAAGTTAAAAGCAGTTCAGATGGAACATGTAGGACAAGTCCCCTGCCGGTTGGCTAGTTTCTGGTACTTGACCAAGCAAAACTCCAAATTGATTTCTGCTGGAATTTCGTTCAAATAAGCATGGCTGAATTTCTTGCCATGCGTGTCAGTCTATCTAAAGGCTGCCAATAGTTTAATAGCTGAGCTTCCCGCAGTCTAATGCATTTTATCCTCTGTGGGGTAGGGAAGTGGAGTTATTCCTACTTTATAGCTGGAGAGCTGAGGCCCAGTGAGACACAGGGTACATCTACGCTGGAGTAACAGACCCACAGCAGGCTGCAGCTGGCCTGGGTCAGCTTACTTGGGCTCGCAAGGCTCAGGCTGCAGGCTAAAAATGGCTATGGAGCCTTTCAGGCTTGGGCTGGAGCCTAGGCTCTGGGACCCCCTCTTGCAGTGTCCTAGAATTCAGGATCCAGCTTGAGCCCAGATGTCTACACAGCAATTTTACAGCCCAGAGCCCCAGAAGCCTGAGTCAGCTGACCCAAGGCCAGCTGTGGTGTTTAATTGCTGAGTAGACATAACCTAAGTGTCGACATAGACGGCAAAAGCTGGGTACGGGCTAGCTTGAATGCAACTAGCACAGATAACAGCAATAGTGAAGACAGCACAGGTGGTACAAGCCTAGCATTGACCCAGGATAGCTACTTAGCTCATTAGCCTCTGGACTGTTTTCACTGCTATTACCACACACCCTAGCTGCATTCTTGGTAGCTTGGGTAGGCTAGCCCATGCACAGCTTACATGGTATGGCCAGACCATAAGTGACTCGCCCAAGCATGGGAGAGCTGGAGATTGAACCCAAGTGTCCTGAGTCCCAGGCTAGGGCCCAACCGCTGGCCCATGTTACTTTGAATTACATTGTGGACCAGTCACTTATGAGCAGGGGTGGAGGGCCCATCCCTGGGGATGTGTGGACCCAGAGATAGACTATGTGCTATAAACAGAAGGGCTGTACTGGCTAGGCAATAGACTAAGGCCTGGTCTACACTTACAGTTGAGAAGTACTTGTGGCACCTTAGAGACTAACAAATTTATTTGAGCATAAGGTTTCGTGAGCTACAGCTCACTTCATTGGATGCACTCCTTTTCTTTTTGCGAATACAGACTAACATGGCTGCTACTCTGAAACTTACAGTTTAGGTCATCATAGCTGTGGTGCGAAAATTCCACATTCCTGAGTGCTGTAGCTATACTGACCTAACCCCCATGTAGATGCAACTAGATCAATGGAAGGGTGCTTCCAATTGATCTAGCTACTGTTGTGTGGGCAAACCTCTTCTGTCGCTGTAGTCTGCCTCTACTCTACAGGGTTACAGCAGCATAGCTATGTAACTATACTGCCATACTACCCATAATTCAGCCATGTCCCACATCACCTAACAGGCCGTCTTTCATCTCTCCTCTCCTGTGTTTGATTCACTGTATAACTCCACTGTTGGTGGGATCTACTTTGAGTATGCACAAAAATCAGACTCTTCATGTTTTAAATGAATTCACTGGGATACTGTATCATGCAGGCAAAAGAATTTCTGCTTAAAGCCAATATGAAGGTTACTAGTGTTTCTGCTTAATCTAGGGGCTGGCAGACAGAATTGGCTTCTCCAGAGACATTGCAATGCAGCTGTTCAAGTGCCAGAATATCACCAAATTACTATTGATTTTTCTAGCAGGGTCTCTGAGTCGTAGGCAAGAGAATTGCTCTTTAGCCCAGCTGCATGTTGTGAGTAAGAGACAGTCAGCAAAGTGTAATTAAAGAGACCAGGACACCTTGCAGAATCAGTGTGTGTTGTGCATTGACAGGGGCTGTCTTACTCCTCTGTGCATCAGTATGTCTCTGTATTGTTTGTATAGAACAGAGATTTGAGGCTTTGGGGTATAAAATGAGATGAGGAGATACAGGGGTTTGCTTATGCATAGAAATGGGCTTGAGGGATTTGGTGCTATGCAGGAAGGTAGCACTAAGATCAAACAGAGGAAGGTATCAAATATAAGAGGGGTAGCCGTATTACTCTGGATCTGTAAAAGCGGCAAAGAGTCCTGTGGCACCTTATAGACTAACAGACGTATTGGAACATAAGCTTTCGTGGGTGAATAGCCACTTTGTCAGACAGCTTATGCTTATGCTCCAATACGTCTGTTAGTCTATAAGGTGCCACAGGACTCTTTGCCGCTTTTAGAGGAAGGTATGTTACCTCAGATCAGTTACCCCAGACAGGTATGTTAAAACACAAGGCTTCCTCCATTCCTTAAAGCAATTTTCCCCTCACCCATTCCCACATGTTTTTGTCGTCTCTTCTGATCACACCCTTTGTTCAGTGCATTCCACTTCTTAACGTGAAGCTGATGGTTATGTAACTGTCTCCCATAAACGAAAGAACCTGTTGCTATAACTACATTGCTCATAAGTTCAGCCTTAACTTCATGTGCGTCTTTTAGGGAGCTCTCACCGAGTAGAGGGGATGCAAAAGGGTTTATTGTAATAGAAATGATATCCACTATAATGAGATTGTGTCTTGGTACCAAAGCCTGTTCGGGTTATTTCTTGTACCCCAAGAGAACTCAGCGAGACACTGAACTCTAATTTCCTGTTGTTACATTCATTTGAAAACCCCTGGAAATTCATAAAAGCTGGACTTGCGTCTCTGCATCTGTACTGACCTTCCAAACTTCTCCAGCACTCAGAGTGCTGCACCTGATTGTACCCCAGCCTGCGACCATTTGTGTTTATCCTACATTATAGTTACGTTATTTCTAACATCTTGTCTTCCTTATTCTAAGACACTCAGTCAAACCAGTCAAACTGGATCAGAGGAGATGGAGGCATTGGGATGAGTGTCATGAGTCTACAGAAGACACAGGCCTCCCCTAACAACCTCATACACACTTTGAACAGAAGGGCTGTTAACGTGGAACCTGGGGCCCCTTCCAAGGTGGGGCGGAAAAGCAATTACTCCACGTTGTTCTGTGGGATCTGTTGGCTAGAAAAAGGAGCAATGTCAATCAAAGACAACTCCATCAGGCCCAGCTAGGCACTGCAAATGTATATCCAAAATGTCATGATCCCTGTAGGGACCATCAAAGCCTACATTTCTGAAAGAACCTGGGCACCAATCTTTATCGATCTCCAGGAGGACATCCTCAGTCACGCAACTAGCACCATTTTCATATTGTACCCAGGCTAGAAGGCAAATGTGCTTAGGTCAATATCTGGACTCTAGATAATGCTACAAACTCTGCTGATCATACCCCAACCAAGGGAGATTCAAAGCAGACAGAAGATCAGCCAGATTATTAATGACAAGAAATGGTTTCATGAACAGACATATCCCAAATGCTTCCTTGAAGGTGGCTGTCCCTTTGTCCTCCTCAGTGGAGCCGTAGATAGCCTTCATCAGAAATAGTTCTAATAATTCCCTCTGGCCTACACCTGCCAGGAAGGGTACAGATCCAAGCCACAGATTGTGAAGCAAACTTCCCCAGCATGATTGCAGCTCTGTCTAAAGGCTTGTCTACACTGGTAACAGCGCTGCAACTTTCTCGCTCAGGGGTGTGAAAAAACACCCCCTTGAGCGCAGCAAGTTGCAGCGCTGTAAAGCGCCAGTGTAAACAGTGCCCCAGCGCTGGGAGCCGCGTCCCTTGTTGAGGTGGGGTTTTTTTAGAGCACTGGGAGAGCTCTCTTCCAGCGCTGAGCGTGACCACACAAGGCACATTAAAGCAGCACTTTAGCATTGCCAGTGTACATTAGCCCTGACTCAGGCAGATCCTTGGTCACTAGATTCAGGCACAGGTCAAAGTTTCAGCATCCCCTTGTGATTGTGCTCTGCCACAATGGAGCTCGGTCTGGATCTGAACTAGGAAAGGGTAGGAGAGAAGTCCAGGAGGCCAAATTTAGGCTGACAGGTAAGAGATTAAAGTCTAGGATCTCCATGGTAGCATTCTCAGATATGCTTCCAGTTGCACATGCCAGGCCAGAAAGACAGGTAGAACTGCAGGGTCTCAATGAATAGATGAGATGATGATGTAAGGAGGAGGGGTTTAGATTTATTAGGCATTGCGGAACCTTTTGGGAAAGGAGGACCCTATACAGGAAGGATGGGCTCCACCTAAACCAAAGTGAAATCAGATTGCTGGCTTGTAAAATTAAAAAGGTTGTAGAGGATTATTTTTTTTTAACTAAGGGCTGGGGGAGGGCCGAAAGGTGTAGAGGAACACCCATTTCAGGTGGAGGCATCCCTTAGGGATGAATTAATTAAAGGGAAACTTGATATCCTAGTAAAAGGGATAGGAAAGAAGCTGGTAAAGTACAGGTAGGAACTAGAGAGGAACAGTCAAACATAAGAGTCCCATTTAAATATTACACACAAAGGCAGACCACTAGGTAGTAACAAAATGTACAGTTTCTATGTGAATATTAGAAGCCTAAGTACTAAGATGGGTGCCTGACATTACATGAGGATATTGATGTAATAGGCATAACAGAAACTTGGTAGAATGATGATAAGCAATGGGACACAGTAATATCAGGGTACAAAATATATAGGAATGACAGAGTAGATTGTGATGGTGGAGGAGTGGTACTACATGTGAAAGAAAGCATAGAGTCAAATAAAATAAAAATCTTAAATAAATCAAACTGTACTATAGAATCTGTATGGATAAAAAATTCCAGGCTTAAACAATAAGAGTATAGCAGTAGGAATATACTATCATGATTGTGACTGTGATTGTGAAATGCTCAGGGAAACTATAGCAGCTACAAAGGCAGAAAAGGCAATAATAATAGGCGATTTCAACTATCCTCATATTGACTGGGTACATGTCACTTCAGGAAGGGATGCAGAGATAAAATTTATAGACACCATAAATGACTGCTTCTTGGAGCAGCTTATCCTGCAACCCATAAGAGGAGAAACAATTCTTGATTTACTCCTAACAATGCACAGGGTCTGGTTCAAAAGGTGAATGTAACTGAACTTCTCTACAGTAGTGACCATATTGTAATTAAATTTAACATCCATGCAGTGGGAAGAATGCCAAAGAAATCCACCACATAGCATTTAACTTCAGAAAGGGAAACTACACAAAAATGAGGAAGCTAGTTAAATAGAGACTAAAAGGAACAGTCACAAGGGTGAAATGCCTGCAAATTGCATGGAGTCTATTTAAAAATACCATAATAAAGGCTCAAATTAAATGCAACTACAAATAAAAAAAAACACTAAGAGAACCTATGTGTGTATATATATATATGCACCACCATGGCTAAACAACAGAGTAAAGGAGGTGGTTAGAAGCCTGCCCCGAGCGCTCCCCCCCCCAAAAAAAGAAGAAAAAAAAAAGCATCCTTTAAAAATTGGCAGTCAAATCCTAGTGAGGAAAACAGAAAGGAGCATAAACTCTGGCAAGTCTAGTGTAAAAAAAATATAAGGTAGGTCAAGAAAGGATTTGAAAAGCAGCTACTAAAGACGCAAAAACTAACAGCAAAAATGTGTTTCAGTACATCAGAAGCCTGCCAAACAGTCAGTAGGGCCACTGAATGATTGAGGTGCTAAAAGAGCACTCAAGGAAGGCAAGGCTGTTGTGGAGAAGGTAAATGAATTCTTTGCATTGGTCTTCACTGCAGATCCCCAAACCCGAGCCATTCTTTTGAGGTGACAAATCTGAGGAACAAATTAATAAACTAAAGAGTAATAAGTCACTGGGACCCAATGGTATTCACCCAAGAGTTCTGAAGGAACTAAAATGTGAAATTGCACAACTACTAACTGTGGTATGTAACCTCTCTCTCAAATCAGCCTCTACACCAGCTGCCTGGAGTGTAGCTAATGTACAATCTATTTTTAAAAAAGGCTCCAGAGGTGATCCTGGTAATTTTAGGCCAGTTAATCTAACTTCAGTGCTAGGCAAATTGGTTGAAACTATAGTAAAGAACAGAATTATCAGACACATAGACGAACACAATACCTTTGGGGAAGAATCAGCACTGCTTTTGGCTCACCAATCTATTAGAATTCCTTGAGGGGCTCGACAAGCATGTGGACAAAGGTGATCCAGTGGATATAGAGTACTTGGACTTTTATAAAGCCTTTGACAATGTCCCTTACCAAAGGCGTTTAAGCGAAGTAAGTAGTAATGGGATAGGAAGGAAGGTCCTCTCATGAATCTGGTGACTGGTTAAAAGATAAACAAAGAATATGAATAAATGGTCAGCTCTCACAATGGAAAAAGGTTAATAGCTCCAAGGATCTGTACGGAGACCTGTGCTGATCAACATATTCATAAATGATCTGGAAAAAGGGGTAAGCGGAGAGGTGGCAAAATTTGCAGATGACAATTACTTAAGGTAAGTTCAAAGCTGATTGTGAAGAGTTATAAAGGTATCTCACTAAACCTGGTGACTGAATTGCATCTGACATTTTATGTTAAGTGTAAAGCAATGCACATCGGAAAAATAATCCCAACTATACATAAAATTGTGTTCTAAATTAGCTATTACCACTCAAGAAAGATCTTCTTGAGTCATCCAGATAGTTCTCTGAAAACATCTGCTCAATGCACATTGACTGTCAAAAAAGCGAACAACGTTAGGAGCCATTAGGAAAGGGATGGATAATAAGACGGAAAATATCATTATACCACTACATAAATCCATGATACACCCACACCTGGAATACTGCATGACGATCTGGTCACCCCAGCTCAAATGATATAATTGGAAAAGGTGCAGAGAAGTGCAACAAGAATGATTTGGGGGGATGGAACAGCTTCCATATGTCCAGCTTGGAAAAGAGAAAATTAAGCGGGGATATGATTGAGGTCTATAAAACCAAGAATGAAGTGGAGAAAGAGAATTAGGGAAGTGTTATTTACCCTGTCACATAATACAAGAACTAGGGGTCACCTATTCAGTTAATAGGCAGCAGGTTTAAAACTAACATAAGGAAGTATTTCTTCACACAACACACCAGTCAATCTGAGGAAATCATTGCCACTGGATGTTGCGAAGGTCAAAAGGATAACTGGATTCAAAAAAGAATTATATAGGCTCATGGGGGATAGGTCCATCAATGTTAGTCAAGAACGGTAAGAGATGCAATCCCATGCTCTTGGTGTCCCTAAATCTCCAGCTGCCAGAAGCTATGACTGGACAACAGGGGATGGATCACAGCAAATTGCCCAGTTCTGTTCATTCCCTCCGAGGCATCCAGCACTGGCCATTGTCAGAGACCGGATACTGCGCTAGATGGGCCATTGGTCTGACACAGTATAGCCATTCTTATGTTCTTATTTTATCCACAGAGCAGCAAGGAAATTCCTCAACCTGGGGGAATGAACTTGACTTTGCTCCCAAGTGAAGGCAGGCCAGTCAGGCAAACCATCCATGATCTGCTGTCTGGCTTAGGTGGAGGTAAGCAACAATTGGTCAGAACTGGCATAAGGCATCTCCTGCCACTGGCTTCCCTCTCGCTTCTTTTGTCCCAGGCAGTCTCTGAGCCACAGTGACCTGGGAGGGGGAGACAAGTGGCTTATAGGAGTTGCTAGATGGCCAGTGAAGGTCAAAAGTTTATTAGAACATCCCATCAGACTATTGACAGAGAGGTCTGTTGGATGGATAGAGGTTAAAAGAGTCCTTCAGAGCATTAAGCCCTCTGCAAAAATAGGAGCTCTCCTTGGCAGGTTGGCCACTGAGGTAGTCCATTGTGCATGGTCGTGCAAGTTTGGAGCAGTTCCTGACCAAAAAACAGCTCCATGCTTGGCCCTGAATGTTTTATTAGATGCTGTTTAGCATCATCTCATTGTTCCCTTGTACTCGCCCATCTGTTGATTGTAGCCCCCCGTTGTATCCTATCACATACTTATGCTATAAGATCTTTGGGGCAGGTGTGTACAGAACCTAGTACAGTGCGGCCCTGATACTTGACTAGGCCTTCTAGATGCTACCCCAATACTAATAATACATAATTATTATTAGTTATTGAGGGGTAAAGATGCAGAGCTCTAGGAGGAATTATTGACACAATCTCACTTCGCTACAGGACTGGCATACCCTGAGAAAACTAGTTTCTATGGGATTCATAGATACCAAGGTCAGAAGGGACCATTCTGATCATCTAGTCCGACCTCCTGCACAACGCAAAACTGGCTTCTATGGGATGATCCGTGGTTACGATCAAAACATAGATTAAAAGGCCTCCCAAGATAGGTAAAGACTCATAATGGGCCTGTTTCATAGCTGGAGTAAGTCGGCATAATGCCATTGAATTCCATGGGGCTATGCTGATTTATACCAGCTGAGGATCTGGTCCTTTGTTTTTAAATGGCTAAAGACTGCATCCCTAACTTAGCTATAGCTTAGCTATAAATAAATACAAAGGCGTTTTAGCTCTTTTCCTGCATAAGCCTTGAAGTGATTCCTTTGGAGAAGGCTTAGCTCAGTCTAAACACTGAATCTGTGAACTTCTAAGAGCCTTTCAAAGATGTGTCAAATATGGGCTGCCAATAAATAAGGCAGCAGCAGATGTAAAAGGCTTATGGGTCTGCCTCTGCATAGCTCGAGGGCAAATGCACGGGGTATTGATGCTCACTGCCTATGGGATCCTGCGTCATTATTTTCTTCATGCTTCCTTGCAAAGGTTTCTTAGTTTGGGGAGGGAGGGGGGAAAAGTACAATTATACTTTTCCAATACACTTTGAACTCCGCATTAGAACTATTGAAAAATTAATTTGTGGTGCATTGGGACACTGTTTACTGTGCAGCTGTTTACCGTACGTTAGTATGACTGATCATTTTTGCAGTGCTATAGGTCTGTATGGTGCAACAAAAAGATAGAAGCAGGTCCCTGCCTCAAGGAGTTTACAGTCCAAGGACTAGGGAGGCAGTGCTGCCTAGTGGATAGAGCATTGGTTGGAGACTTGGTTCTATTCCCGGCTTTGTGTCATGGAGACCTTGGGCAAGTCAGTTCCCTGCTCTGTGCCTCCATTTCCCCAGCTGTAAAATGGGACTAATGACACTTACCTCATTTGAGATCTATTGCAGAAAAGTGCTAGCTGAGAGCTGGGTGGTAGTGTTATCCTGTGACCCTGACTTATGCAAGGCATCAGTGGGGCTAATCATGGAAGCAAAGTTGTGCAGGACTGGGCTCTGAATGCAATAGATGCTGCACATCATGTGATTACCAGGGGTTGGGGGAAGTAGACGAGGTGAGGGGCCCAGCACAGATTGATTAGGAGAGACGTTTTGTTCTGCACAGTGACTGTCTTGATGGTTCCTCTCTCTTTTGAGAAGGGGGAGTTGACTTGCTTCTCTGCCCCAGCTCCCAATGTCATGGCTATCTGTACAAGAGGGACAGTGCGTATGGATGGGAGTGTGGAGGGATGGATATGGCATCGTAATGCATTGTGCAGGATGAAAGCTGCCTTTTGTGTACGGCCCCGCCCACCAGAGATGGGGGGAACCAGGAGCCGGACTGTGACTGAAACACCCATGGACCTTGGAACAAAGCCAGGATGGAGCCCAAAGACGGCAAGTTCTCTGGGGCAAGGAGCATGTCTTTACTTGCGTTGTCAGGTGCTTAGCACACTAGTGGATGCGCTAAACATAACAAAATGGGGATAATGTTGGAGAAAACAACTGTCAGTAATAATCAGCATCTGCAGTTATCAAATGTCTCCGCTATGGGGGCTTGGCTGGTGTTTAACCCTTCACAGGCTGCAAGCCAGACAAATGCTTGGGAGATTTTGTACATACGTCCACAACACCCAGAAGGCTGATAACCATAACATTATTTTATTACTTCATGTACCCAACCCCATGAAGAGCACATAAAGACATTTCCTGTCTGTCTTTTAAAGCACAGACATTGCCTTATTTCTCCACTTTTATAGATATGCACAGTAGAGCCATATCGCTGTCAGACTCTGTATGGGTGGTTTAAACAAAATAGTTCAAAGTGCTAGCACAGAAAGAGGAAGTCTGTTTTAAGACTTACTGCAAAACTTTTTCTAATCCCAGATTTAATACCTGACATCTCTGTCAGCATCTAGTCTTCTGCATAAGTAGGGAGGTGTGTACAAGGGGAGCTGAGCCGCAGATGTGTTGATGAATACAAAATAGTTATTTAGCAAACCACCAGAACTGGAGGCAAACTGATGTTAAATGGAGCAGCTGTTAGCTTTTATTTCACTCTAGCAGCTTATCAGAGATCATCTCCTCAATCAAAGGCACTTAAAAAAATCTTTGACAATCAATTCATATTCTACTGTGAGCTGGGGATAAAAGAATTACTAATAAGAGACTTCACATGATTGCCTTTGTAATTTTCTTTCTATAAGATAAGTTTAGCTCCCAATTCATAAAGCACAACACACAGGACATAAAGTTGTTGTTTTATGCAGAAAAATGTAGAATAGGCTGCTAGCCCATAAAGGATTAAATTTTGTGATTCATTAAACCTTTATTCCATGTCTCTCTATCCCACCCTTCAAATATGTCATTCTAGACAGACATGAATGGTAAAAGGGTGTTCCTATTTTTAGCATTGAACTATGCCTCTCCAACAACAGGGGAAACTTTCAAAGCCGAAGGGAGCAGCAGGTCCAAAATACAGTGGCACCAGGGTAACAGAAACATACGCTCACAAAAATAAGTCATATAAATTGATGGCCCACTTAAATCAATGGAAAGGCCATTAATGAATAGAAGTATTTGGCTTTGTTATAGCAGTCCTGACATTTTTTGTCCTGCAAAGCATCTTCGGAAGAAAACATCCTTTGGGCTCCCTTTGAAATCAATAGGGGTTTTGCCATTTTTTGTCAATGAGAATAGGATCCGATCCAAAGGGCCATTAGAATGTTGAAACATGATGTGTTAGGAAAACCCTACTCAGAGGAAGCTGTAGCATTTGTGCGGTGGTTGGAAGGATACAGGACAGCAATTCCACTGAAGAAGTTTAACTTCACTTTCATCAGACGGACCCTGACCACAAGACGCTGCAGATTATTCAGAGTTCTTAAGAATAAGACTGTGAGCCTGATTCTCCATCGCCTTGCACCTTGTGTCATTATTTATACCAAGGCACAGTGGGTATGAAACCCTGCTGTTCTAATCTGATAGCGCTCCACACCCTCTTGGCACTACCAGGCCTTATATTTGCTATTTTTACTGTTTTCAGTCTTTGGATGCAAGTCTATTAAACGGACGACAGATTCATCTGAGGAGGGCATCCCATGTAGGAAATGATCTTCATGTATGTCTCAGTATTTTGTGGGTGGGATGCAGTGATCTTAATGTGCTGGTTTGTCTTCCTCCCCATCCCCCAAGTTATAAAGAGTTGAGTAGAAAACAGACATTTATCCCCTTGAGTCACTAGATCAGAGATCATCACTGACTATGGAAATACATGGATGTTATGCAGCTGAAAATGTTCGCTTTCCAAATTTCCTAGCCACCAAAGCTAAGATCCCCAAATGTATTTAGGCACCTAACTCCCATTGATTTCAATAGGAGATAGGTGCTTAAATACCTTTTGAAGATCTGGGCCCAAGATGCTGTCTTCAGAACAGAGAAAGAAAATTGGTGGTGGTGGTGGTGGTGGGGAGAGGGGAAAATAACTAATTCCATGCATTTCTCTGGGGTAAATTGGGATTATATTGGCTGAGCTCCAGTTCAATGCACCCACGGATGGTCTTACCTAACGCTGCACACCAGAGGGTAATGTTATCATGAGGGTAATTAAAGTCGGGTTGACTGAACTGGGTAAGCAACGGGAACTTCGTACAAGGGTGCCTGGTAGAATACAGGCTGTTCCTTTGAATCTCCTACATTCTGGTTTGCAAGTGTATTACACCAGGTTAGTTTTCATATGGGCTAGGAAGTGTGGTGACATCTCTGTGAGTAGGGTGTTTGGGGTGAGAATATATTGGTCTGAATTGTGAACTTGCAGTAAACATCAGCCTGTATTTAATCAGCACTGATTGTATTTAATCCATGTGTGTAGCAGAAATGATTGATGAGTCATGTTTAAAAACCAACAACTCACTCATGAGTGTGTCAAGCCAGGCAGCTTGTGAAAAGGCCCCAGTACGCTGCCGCCCTCGGAGTGCAAGAGGCGGAATGATGCTCCTGCTGGCTCTGAAGCTGTTTGCCAGGACTGTGGCATGTGCGGGCAGTCTTTGTGCTGCTTTCTCGGTGGCTGACAAAACCCCGCCTGCCGCTGCTTTGTTCGGGAAGAGCCCCTGCCAGCTGCGCTGCTTTTGGCCCAATCCTGCCCCCCATTGAACTCAATGACCAAACCCTCACTGACTTCAGTGGGGGAGATTGGGATCTTTTATCTGTGATCTGAATTTATGAGAGCGTAGGTCAAGTGAAAGGTCTCAGAGCAAAGGTCAAGTGAGAGACTGAGGGGCACATTGTACACTTATTCCACAAATAGCATGGCCTGCTTGCAGACAGGGTGTAGCTGGAGCACTGAAATTTCCCCCAAGTACGATGCTCTCACAAGCCCGAGACAGGCTAAAACGTGCTCTATTTTGAGAGCATCCTGTTGCATTTAAAAGGGTGAGTCACACCATGCACCAGCCCCCCTAGCAGCCAAGATACAGGGGGCTGGATTCTCTATATGAGCTGAGCAGCATTTGGTGCAAGTTCAAAGATGGTGTGATGTGTGAGGAAGAGGGGAAATAGCTTTAAGCCATCTCTTGCCTCCTCAGTTCTGGAGCTGCTGGGTTCCCAGCTGGTCCTTCAGCCTAAATTCTGAAGGCCACCAGGGCCACTCCAGTAGTTGGGAACAACTGGCTGCAAGAATGCCCTACCCTACTCCTTTTGTCTCACCGCTTCCCCCAGGCCACCATCCGGGACGGGGGTGGCAGAGGAGCCATTCCTATGTCTCTTCGTCACCCTGTGCCACTATATAAATCCCAGGTGTGCCCACACCTTGAATACTACGTACAGTTCTGGTTTCCTCAGCTCAAAAAAGAGATATTGGGAAAGGTTCACAGAAGGGTTACAAAAATGAGTAGGGGAATGGAACAGTTTCCGTATGAGGAGAGATTAAAAAGACTGGGACTGTTCATCTTGGAAAAGAGATGACGGGGGCGAGGGGAATATGATAGAGGTCTATAAAATCATGAATGATAAGGAGAAAGAGAATAAAGAAGTGTTATTTACCCCTACACATAACACAAGAACCAGGGGTCACACAATGAAATTAATAGGCAGCAGGTTTTAAACCAACAAAAGGATGCAGTGCTGCACAAAACACACACAGTTAATCTGTGGAACTCATTGCCAGGTGATGTTGTGAAGGCCAAAAGTATAATTGGGTTAAAAAAAATTAGATAAGTTCATGCAAGATAGGTCCATCAATGGCTATTAGCCAAGATGACCAGGGACACAACCCCATGATCCTGGTGTCCCTAAGCCTCTGACTGAGAGGTGCTGGGTGACAGGGAATGGATCACATGATAATTGCCCTGTTCTGTTCATTTCCTCTGGAACTGCCCATTTTCAGAAGACAGGATACTGGGCTAGATGGACCATTGGTCTGACCCAGTCTGGCCATTCTTATGTTCAAGAATTCCTATAAACGGGGAGAGACCTCCAGTGGATGGATTCACTGGCTTTAGGGTCATTTCTTAGTGCCAGATCAGTGCAAAGCAAGCAAGTGCGCTGGAAGAGCTGATCCAGCAGCGCCAAGTCTGCCTGGCTCTCCCCTCTGATCCAGACCTCTGCACTGACCCTGATAAAGCCACAGAACTTCACAGTGCCAACTTCTGGCTTTGTTCTGATGGCTATACGCGAAGTGGAGCTATTTATTTCTCCTGATTTATGGTTTGAATAAAACCAGCATGTTGAGATTAGTGTGGTTTAGTGCTATCTAATGCATCCATCCATCTAGGAAGGTTCATATACCACAGCCAGGAGGACCATGATATTTGAACACTGTGAAGTATTATTTAAAGCCCTGGTAACTGGGCAGCATCCTGCAGTGAGAGATGACCATATGGAGGGCCAGAAGGGAAAAATAAACAAATGCAGCTGTGCAACTGCTTTTGGTTTTGAGTTTTGGACAGCTTTGTGACTTTCTTTCCCAATCCATAGCGGTTAATAGAGCACAGTGTGGCCAAGTGCTTAGAGCAGGAGATTGGGAAACTGACTGTTGGGTTATATTTCCAACTCTGCTCTTCACTCTCTTAGTGCCATGGTGCCTCAGTTTACCCACTTGTAACGATGGGTAATGGAGCTAATTATATGTGCCTACGTCACTGAGGTTTTGGGGGTCTTAATTCTTTATTGTTTATGAAGTGCTTTAAGCTGCTCAGATGAAAGGTGGTACATAAGCACAAAGTACCTTTGTTGTTCTTACTGTTGTTGATCTTCTACACTGCTGTGCCTCCAGGAAGACATGAGGTCAATGTGCCAAATGACTCCAGCTGACTACAGTCTTGTACTCTTTGGTCAAATGCACTGAGATGTTAGATGGGGTGGGATCTGAGTTACTACAGAGAATTCTTTCCTAGGTGTCTGGCTGGTGAATCTTGCCCACATGTTCAGGGTTTAGCTGATCGCCATATTTGGGGTCAGGAAGGAATTTTCCCCCAGGGCAGATTGGCAGAGGTTCTGGGGGTTTTTTGCCTTCCTCTGCGGTATGGGGCATGGGTCACTTGCTGGAGGATTCTCTGCATCCTGAAGTTTTTAAACTATGTTTTGAGGACTTCAATAGCTCAGACATAAGTTCGGGGTTTGTTACAGGAATGGGTGGATGAGATTCCGTGGCCTGCGTTGTGCAGGAGGTCAGATTAGATGATCAGAATGGCCCCCTCTGACCTTAAAGTCTATGATTCGATGATTCTATAAGCTTTGGGGAGGGGAACTGTACTTCACCCTCGGAACTAGTACGCTGCACAGCACAGGGGCTGGTGGGATCTCTTCCGTTGATGGGAGCTGGCAGCATTACAGCTTGTAAATCTTCTCCTGGACACTAAGGACCCTTCTGCTGGAACAAATTGGAAAAGTTTCCAACTTTGAATAACTAGCCACAGAGGGTGAAATGATGTCAATGGGAGTTTTGCCCTTGACTTCAACTAGGCCACGATTTCACCTGCAATATCTATGAATTGAGCTACCTTAAATATGGGCCCAAATCAAAATTCCATATCCCAAGACTCCCAGAACTTGGGGACAGGGCCGGCTCCAGGCACCAGCGAAGGAAGCAGGTGCCTGGGGCGGGCAATAGAAAGGGGCTGCACTCTGTCCGTCATCGGGGCTGCACATCCGGGTCTTCGGCCTCAATTCGGCAGCAGGCCCTGCAGTCCCTCTCTTCCTCTTCAGCGGCACTTTGCCAGGCTTGTTTTTTTGTGTTTTTTTTTCCTTCATCACTTGGGGTGGCAAAAAATCTGGAGCCAACCCTGCTTGGGGAAGTCTGGCCAGAGATCCAAAATCACAGCTCAGGGCCTTTTCTAAATCTACATGAGGAAACCTTATGTTAGTGGTTCTGAGGCAGCTTTATTGTTTAATTTATAATTTAATATATCTATTGAAATCTCCCCTCCACACACACACATCACCTTCATTTTAATGGCATTTGTGGCTTTGTCTTAACCTCAGCTGATTTCAGTGGAAGCTTAAACAGACTCGAGATTAGCCAGTTGCAGAGGAGGTGCGGACAGAAGACCAGTAGTTTGCTAACCCATCTCTCAGATCATTTTGGGGTCTGATAGTTATTCTGCGAGCTGGAAATTAACATGTGAGTCATCAAAGAAGCAGCATGTGGGTGTTCAGTAATCTTGAGGCAACAGGTGGGAGAACAATTCTATGTATACAGAGAATACATGGGCTCGTGTCTGACCTTTATCTTCCTGAGTCAGGAGAATGATAACTCCCTGGCAACAGAGCCACAAGTGACTTCTCTGGGCTCTCTCCATGAGTGAAGATAAAGGTTGATTTGTATCTGAGTTCAGCCAATATGTTCGCCCTATGGACAAGAGCCATTGCTCCCGTGTTAACCAGCTGCAAAAGCAGTTCTTTTAATATTTAAACCAAAATTGAGTTAAACAGCAGTCATTAAAAACTAATTCCAGGTGTAAGAAGTGGCATTAACATTCTGTTCAACTGATTTCCACGAGGTCAGCAAGTCACTTAAGCAGATGCTTAACTTTAGCCTGTGAGTAATCCAATCCCTATTCAGGCATTTAAGCCTGTGCTTAACATCCTTGAACTTAATGGGACTTATGCATAGTCTAAAGTGCTGAATAGGGAATAGTATTTTTCAAGTCAAGTATGTGCTTAAGAGCTTTGTTGAATCGAGGCCTACAGATATTGACCTTAAATTAAATTAAAAATATTAGCTGGAAGAAAGTGAGCTATTTATAGCAGAGGTATGTTACTGTCTGACAACAGGGCGGTGATGCTAACTTTAAAACAGCATGGGAGCAGTGAGGCCAAAGAATGACATAGGTATGCATTATACACGATAGAAACCTCTCTTTAGAGCTGAATGCTTATCTAGTCTCTGCTGCAGGCAAGTTAATGTTGACATGGCCTCTACCACACCATGCTTAAGGGCACTGCTTGTTTAAACAGTGCTATTTAGCATAGCAAATAATGGTATACGGTGTATCAGTGCTTGTGGGTCATAGATCTCGCCTATCCTGAGGGAGGCTTGTTCCCAGTGAGTTTGATCAGGGGCTTCTGCATCATTTGACCAGTTAAATGACTTGCCTGAGGTCAAGCAGGAAGCATGTGACAGCGCTGGGAACAGAATCATCTCCTGACTCTCAGTGCTCGGCTCAAACCGGAAGATTATTCATTACTTGGAATTCAGCTCAGGCTCGGTGGAAGGTCTGCAAATACGCCAAGTCGTGTTCAGTGAAATTCTACTAGTGTATGACGTCAGGGCAGAAAAATGGGCCTGATCCAGAAAGGGACTGAGCACTTGCAAAGCCAATATGAGCTATTGAAACTATTATTACAGTGGGGCCTAAATGAGCTTGCTGGGGTCAGGGCTCTGTTGTGCTAGGCCCATCACAAACACACAGTTAGAGACAGTCACCGCCCGGAAGAGCTTACTGCACAAAATAAACAAAGAGCGAGACGAAGAGGAAAACAGAGACACAGAGACTTGCCCAAGGCCCCCGATAAGATCCATGGCAGAGTTAAGAACAGAGCCAAAGTGTCATGACTCCCAGTCTCGTGCCCTACCCAATTAAACTCATTCAGCACCTCAGGCTATCTGGAAACAGAGGCCCTGATTCAGGACTGCCTTTAACCATGTGCTTAACTTTCCTCTTCAGCTCAAGTCTCACTGATGTAATGGTAAGCACGTGTGTGAGTGCTTTCCTGAATCAGGGCCAGAGAGTATGCACTGCTGTGTTCAAATCAAACAGCAGCTATTTCCCTTTGTAGGGCCACATACCCAGCTGAAAGCAGAGGTGGAAGGCAGTCATAATCCTTAAGGTCCAAAACCTGTCTCCATTGCTCAATCCAAAGGCCCCTTGGATGCTGGGGAAAGGGGAGGGTGCGGGATCTAGTGCCAAGGAGCTGCGCTCTAACTTCAGAAGGCAAACAAGAAGAAGGTGCGTGTGTTCAGAGCAGAGCACTGCTGGGAATGGCTCTCAAGCTGCAGTTGTTACCATGGCAAATTTTGCTTGTTGACTGCACACCAAATGATAAAATAATCTGAAGTAAGTCTGTGTGGAGCAGTCACAGAGCAGCCTTGTGCAGTGCTGCTCTAAGGCCGAGGAAAATCTTTCCTCCAAATCTCCAAATCTTTCTGTTGTGCCTCAGACTCGCAGCCACTTGTCTGAGTAATTGGTATTTCTTCTCCCGGCTGATTCTCTTTCACCCTGTTGGGGTTTTGAAGTCCGGGAATGGTAAAGAAAGCAAATGGTTCACGCTCCTTGGGAAGAGTTGAGAGTTCTGAGCTGGGGAACTGGTGGAATCCATGTGTCCTGTGGAAAAGCAATGGGATTGTCAAATGAGTTCTTAGTCCCTTATCAAAGGTGAAGGCTGGATTAACAAGCATGGGATGGGAGCTGGGGGTTTAGGGTATCTTTACACAGCAAAGAAAACCCCCTGGTTGGTTTTGAGTTGCAGAGCTTAGGTCAGCTGACTTGGGCTCTCAGAACGCGGGCTGTGGGGCTACAAATAGTGGCATAGATGTTCCTGCCCAGGCTGGAGCCCAGGCTCTGAAACCTGGCGAGGGGGCAGAGTCTCAGACCTTGGTCTCCAGCCTGATCAGGAATGTCTACGCTGCTGCCTTGCGAGCCTGCTGCGGGTTTTTCTTTGCTGTGTAGACATCCCCAAAGCTGCCTTAAATGTGCAGAATCCTCAGCAGGCATATAGCTGATGTTGCCAGCCACCCCTCACTTCTGACAATGGGCATATCAGGAGCACGGACTAGGCATCTCAAGGTAGAAGGAGACATTCTTGGGTCAGTGAAACAGTCCCTAAGGGACCATTCTAGCTGGCAGATGTTAGAGAAGTTCTGTGGGTCGCTCCACTAAGGCAAGGCCAGTGCTTAGAGCAGCGTGATGGAGAATGAGTTCTAATCCTGCTCTCTGACGCTGACTCACAGCGAGACCTTGGCCAAGCGACTTTGCCTCGCTGGGCCGATGTTTCCCCAAGTGTAAAATAGGGCTAACAATACTCATCTGCCTCCCACAGGTCAAGCAAGGATTAATTGCTGTTTGTAAAGTGTTCTATAAATGCTATGCACTAGCAAGTACTATCCTACTTAACGGTAACACTCCAGTACCTATGCAGTGGGGTGAGGGGTAGATGATGGGCCTATTTCTACAAGGGCGTGGATGATACTGCAATTCCCCATCAACAGAGTCAGGAACTATGTTTTGTAAAGATGCATTTTTTTATTAAATGCTACAAAATAGAATGCTGCTCTCTGTCCATTGTTGTCCATCTATTGCACCAAACATAGAAGAGAATTTAATAGTTCTTTTGAAAGATGTTCACAGGGAGGTCCAATTTGAAATGAAAATGTCAATGGTGTGAACAGTCCTCACTGATAGTTCTCATTCCCCTCTTGGGACCCATGTGATGAAGTGTCATCTTCTGCCTTCTCACGCACCTAAACGTAACCTGGTTGAGAATATACATGCTTTCACCTCAGCCACAAAACTCCCAGTGCTTTAGACTGGGGACCATACGGAGTTAGAAAAATGGAATTCATTTCTCTCTCCCTTATTAAGCTTGAGAGGTGACGGGACTTTCACAATCACTTGCATTAATATAACTCGGCTTCCTAAATACAATGGCTTAGCCAATACTCTCCTGAAAAGTGAGCAGAATTAATGATGCAAGTTAAGGTGGAATTTGATTACCTCCTTAGCAGAGGCACATGGCAGTAAATCCAGGACCCAAAGGGCTTGGAAATATCTCCAGCTGGCAGGAATGCTTTTGTTCAGATAGGTAATATTTGGATCTAGGATGTTTTGTAAACCTGGATTTAAAATATCATCCTGTCTGTTTCTCTGTGATCTCGTAGGAGTTTGCATCTTACAGTGCGTAGAGTCCAATTCTTCCTCACTGTGGCTGAACCCATTGTAAGGGGCTCTGGGGAAGGACACCTCTAACAGTTCTAACAATTCAGAACAAAATAATTAAAACAGGCCAATTTTGAATTCTTCCTGATGGAATCAGAACTTCCTGATGATTTGTTACTGAGCCATTGCCACATCTTTCATAGATTCATAGATTCATAGATACTAAGGTCAGAAGGGACCACTCTGATCATCTAGTCCGACCTCCTGCACAGCGCAGGCCACAGAATGTCACCCACCACTCCTATGAAAAACCTCACCCATGTCTGAGCTATTGAAGTCCTCAAATCATGGTTCAAAACTTCAAGGAGCAGAGAAGCCTCCCTCCAGTCAACCATGCCCCATGCTACAGAGGAAGGCGAAAAACCTCCAGGGCCTCTCCAATCTGCCCTGGAGGAAAATTCCTTCCCGACCCCAAATATGGCAATCAGCTAAACCCTGAGCATATGGGCAAGATTCACCAGCCAGATACCCAGGAAAGAATTTTCTATAGTAACTCAGATCCCATCCATCTAATATCCCATCTCAGGGGATTTAGCCTATTTACCCTGAATATTTAAAGATCAGTTACTTACCAAAATCCCATTATCCCATCATACCATCTCCTCCATAAACTTATCGAGTAGAATCTTAAAACCAGATAGATCTTTTGCCCCCACTGCTTCCCTTGGAAGGTTATTCCAAAACTTCACTTCTCTGATGGTTAAAAATCTTCGTCTGATTTCAAGTCTAAACTTCCTGGTGGCCAGTTTATACCCATTTGTTCTTGTGTCCACATTGGTGCTGAGCTTAAATAATTCCTCTCCCTCTCCTATATTTATCCCTCTGATATATACCTATATATGATATACCTATGATATACCTTTCATAGTCAAGGTTCATTTTATTTTCAGGGTACAAAAGTTCTTAGCGCAAACGTTGGTGAAACAAAGTGAGAGAACTTCCTTCGTGTTTCAGAGCAACACTACCAGGGGAATTACTTCTGCAAGAGCGGAAGAAGCCCACTCATGTTGTGTTGATAACCATCCTGTATTCTCCTCATTATGATGATTTCAATGGGTATTGTGCAAATTGTATTAATCTTATTAGGGTTCTGTACCTTTACATTTCAGCAGTGTTCATCCTGGTGATCAGGCTACTGGGTAGCCTTTTAGTTGTAAGGTGAAATGGAGGGAGATTGCTGAACACTGAAAAGAGGTGGGGCTTTGCCATGGGTATCAATGGTGTATGGTGCTGGCTGTAGACTGAGAAAGAGGCAATTTTCTCCTGGAACCTGGAAGCTAAGTATTGCTTCTCCCCCTTCTTAAAGTATTTTAGCAGAATGAAATCTCTTCAAGGAGGAACAGCACGCTCAGCTTTTGAGGACTATCATGGATCCGAAAGCTAGGCCGGGGCCTGGAGGCAGCTTCATTCATAAGGGAGTCCAAAGAAAACCTGAATCCTCTGGTATGGACCAACTCGGCTGGACCTCTGTATGTGACCAAGGTAGAAAACCCTAGCCAAGGGCTGTGGGATACACAAACTGATGGAACAAATGCTTATTGATCAGGAGCATCAGAACCAGCAATCACTAAACTGATGGTCCCCCTCTAGAAGGAATGCCTCCTGCAAGGGATACTCAGATCAAAGTGGATTTAATGAACTTGCAAAAACATTATGGGTGGAATCCTGGCCCCACTGAAGTCAGCTGTGAAACTCCCATTGATTTGAATAGGACCAGGATTTCACCCTGGAGGGAAAATTTGTCTTGGTACAGAGCAAGCTTGTCTGGGTCACTCTTTCCATAAGCCTGAGGCATATGTTTATGCAATACTAGCTTTAGCTTTACCTGTGTTGAACTCTGAAATAAATAAAGCACATGGGAAGTATGCTAACGCTTTGTGGCACTGAAGCACTGGAGATGGCTGAATAAACAAATAAAAGCTACCCTTCTTTTGTAAGTGGTTTATATCCTTGCTTATTGAGTCTCAGGTCAGGTAACCAGAAGAAAACTGTGCGAGGTAGGGCAGAAAGGGGATGAGAGGACCCTGGCGTTACTGGGCACGGCAATGAACCCAGCACCCTCCAACAAATCTGCCATGCTCTGGGAGCAGAATTGCCAGCAAACTTTGGAAAGCCTGAGGTTCACTTAACATTGTACATTTTCTCCAATGCAGAAGTCAAGAGGCTCATTGCCAGTCTCAAAGCCCAGTGTACATGGAAATGGAAACCAAAAGATGGGAGGGAGAGAGAATGGCTGGGCTGGCAGATGAGTGGCAATGTAAGATGGAGGGTTTCCGGTTGGCTCCCACCACTGGCAGCGACTGGGAGAACAGCAAAGACAAGGTTCTCCATTCCCAGGTGGTGAGGTGTCTAATGTTGCTCTCTAGTGACCCTTGTCACTCTCTAGTGATCTCTTGTCAGCTGAAGGAGCAGTCGCGACAGGTTCTGGTGAGATCTTGCGCCACTTGCGGGAGGAATAGACATGGCAATGTCTAGGGTCTTTGAGGGATAGAGTGAATAGCCATTCAGTCCATGGGTATTCCCCAGGAAGGAGGGAAATGGGAGAAAGCAGAAACAACAGGCTCTGGAGTGAAAAGGAGGGGGAAGGGAAGAAGAGAGGCACATAGTGACATATAGGCTAGAGCAGTGATACTCAGATTGAGGCTCACCATCCTGTGGATCTTTGAAGCACATGATATTAAAACAATGTGTGATTTAATTATTAACTACTCAGGGTGCTTTTACTATGTTATTAACCAATAAAGTTATCAACTTGCATTAAGTTATTAACTTATTTGCTGTGAGAACATATATAATAGGTATAAAATGTATAGTACTATAGTAAATGCAACAATGAATTCACACTACTGCGGATCCTTTGGGTAATGCTGGTCACTAATTTGTCTCCTGAACCACTGAGGTCTGAGTCTCACTGGGCTAGAGAAAAGAAGATGTGAAGAGTGGATGGGAGGAGATCTCCTGGGAAGGAATAAAGATCTGGGGATGGGCCGGAAGCCCAGTGTGGACTTAATGCAGCTCCAGACTTCTCCAAGGTCTGGGGTTGTTCAGACCCAGAGTTTTGGTTTCAGCCCACCTCTAGAAATGTCAAGGGCTGGGGCAGGAGGGGAGGTGCAGCAAAGGGGAAAGAAAGAGAAAATATGCCTGTGGTTCCTGCCCTGGCTTCCTGTGAGGTGAGCTGGCCTGGAGATAACCAGTCCTCCAATGCTGGCAAGCCGGCCAAGCCAGGGATGGCCTTCCCAGATGGAACGTGTTGAGGAGGAAATGCTTGTGCTCCCCACGGACCCTTCCAACACTGCACCCTTGCTCCTGGAAGCACTGTCAGGAAACAGTACACAGTGCTTAGGTGTGTTAGAGGAAGGGTGGTAGGAAGCAAAATAACAGGCTGTCAAAAATCACCAGTTCTGCTGGGACCATATGCACTTTGCTACACTTGTTTAGCTGCTCTCTGTGAGTCGTGCCAAAATCGAGCTCATTTAAATGAGTTCTGTGTTGTGTCCAAGGTTAAGCGATCACCCCTTTGTCACTATATCTTCTTGTGTTATGCCAGGTGTCTGAAATGTGGCCAAGTTGTTTTGGTGCTGGGTTGAGTGGCAGCTGTATTGTCACCTGGGTCACACTGCCACTGCTGGAAATGGGAAGGAACAATATACTCCCAGCTTAACAAAAAAACCAACCCAAACCAAAAAGAAAAAAAACAACCACCACGCAGCTGCTTAGCAACTCTTGCATGCATGTTCCCTCTGAGCAAACGAGCAAGCATGAGCTGGGGAATAAAAAGTCTGGCGGGAGAGCAAGGAACAATGGAATCTGAAAAATGATCACAAGCAAGTGTGTGTGTGTGTGAGTGTTAAAGTTAGTGAAATTCTGAACAAAGATTGTCCCCAGTTGTCCACTGAGCTGGTTCACAAACATCCACTCTCATTAGCTGCTACTCTACAGTGTTTCCAGAAAGGCTCTAATATACCGAGGGTAGATAGATTAGACAGTGGCCCAGATTCCCTTTCACAATCCGGCCCATTTGTGCTGCTTGGTAAATGCAAAGGGGGCTTTATTTGGGCTGTAAGTCGCCAGCTGAGGATATCCCTGGTGGAGAGAAACTCCAACTGGTGTAACAGGGAGCTGCATTTTGCACCTGCTACCTACCCTGCCTTTGATATAGGGTGTGTTCTGGGGAACAAGTGGGTATGGAGGTCTGCTAAACCGATCCCCCACAGGCAGGACCTTAGGACAGAGCTTTGCCTTGTGCTGGGGCCAAGCTGGTACAGAATTGGGGAGCTGCTACCCCTAACACCGGGGAGAAATGGGTAAAGTCCTGGGCCAATTGCTCAGATTGCAATCAGTCTTACTGATGTGAGTAAGGGCTGCCTGACTAGGCTGAAAGTGTACTAGAAATGAAGTGGGGCAAGGATTGTGTGCGTACAGGGCCTGGCACAGTGGAGTTGTGCTACTTCAGTACAGATAATCAGAGTCCACTGATATCCTCCCCACCCCCCGCAATCGCAGGGAATTAATTAGATAGCAGGTACCCAGCGCATCCTGACAGTGGCTTCCCATTCATTGCACTGGAGGAAAAGCCACACCCCTCCCCCCGTGCCCAGGGAGGGAGTTTCCAAGCAGCCTTTACAATTGGCATTCGGTGTGTGAGTGGGGTGATTTGCCCTGTACCTGTGCACAAGAACAGCCTCAGTTCAGCCCCTCATCCCATCCACCCCAAGGTATATGAGCAGTCCACGTAATTCTGTGTAATTCTCTGAATTCCTAATAAGGATACTGCTGCTGTCTCTCCCACGACAGGGATTCACCCATTTGCCCAATTTCCGATGAGCTGATCATCGTTCATGGTCTGTATAGCACCAGACATGGCACTGTTCACGTTACCCATTAAATACAGTAGGCCAGATTTTCTGTTGCCTTCCAATCACTCTGGGAGCACAACCGGGCTGGAAAGCAGCTGGATCTGCCCAGCTGAGTATTCCCCCCACCCCCGCGCAGCTCTGAGCAGCTCTCTGCTGGCACTGAGCTCGTGTTCCCCATTCATCTGCCTCCTCTCCCTGCTGCGCTGTCACAGAGAGAGTGGCTGGGGCATGCTGCACTCTGGCTCTCCCCAGCTGACATCCAGTCCCTCGGGGACTGTTGCCAGCTGGCACAGGTTAGCATTGCCTAAGCTGCTGTAATCAGAGCCAGGGCTGGTGCACAGCCACCCTGAGACTCAGGGATTCATGTAGTCTTCCCCCTCCTCCCTCTGCTGTGCCAATCGGAAACTTGGCTGAGCAGAGAATCTGGCCCACTGCTCGTTTTCCCCTGCTTTACTTATTCTGCTGCTGGCAGGCAGTTTGCTCAGCTGCATGCTCTTTTCTCTGATAGAGGGGCTGGGGTTGCTGTACCTGCTATGGATTTCTTCTGCTTGATGTCAGCCTGCCGCCACTGCACGCTTCTTTTGCCTGCCCCTATCTCTGCCTTCCAGACAGCAGTGCAGGGTTCTCTCTAAAGCAGCTTGGCTTTAGGCTCCTTGGAGGCCTGACCCTTCACCTCCACACCCGCAATAGACAACTCCACTCCGTACTTACTATTCTGCAAGGGATCAGGGGCAGGAATGCTCTTTTTTTTTTTTTCAGCGGCACTTGATAACAAGCCCAAGGAGAGGCGCAGGGAAGGCTGGAGCACTCATGATGAGGGGCTTCTAGCTTCCCCAAACCAGCCAGAGCACTGCCCCACTGCCAGAAAAATAAGCTGAGCACCCCAGGAGTGCAGGAGAAAAGCTCGGGGCTGGCATGTTGCTGCCTGCAGCCACAGATATAGCAGCTGCTTCAGTGGCTGGCTACTTTAAGGGCCACCGCCTGGGCAGGACGGGAAGGTGGGCACTTTTCCAGGAGCAGCCTGCCTGAGGCTTTACCCACAGTGGCAGAATCACTTTTGCAGTGCAGGATCTAAGGTGATGACGCTTCTCTTCTCCTTCCCCACCGCACCCTATCTGAGACCCATCTTTTCACACCTTACAAATCGGCCCATTCCTCCCCCCACAAATAGAAATAGAGAAAAATGTGCTTTTAACACACACACACACACACAGCCGTTTACAGCAGGTTTCTGGGTGCAGAGTGATTAGCAGCAATTACATTCCAGCTCCCTCACATCCTTCAATTAAGCCTCTTGGTTCCACATGAAAAATCTGCTTTATTAAAAATTGCCCACACACCATTTACAACATACATTGGAATTGGGTGTGTGGTGCTCTTTTCAATTCATTCAACTCCTTTCCCGCCTGAACGGGAGCAAGCGCCACTGTTTAATAAGGGTAGGTTGCCTCCCAGGAGTGAAATACACCTGTGGGCCGTGAGCAACATTTATGCCTAGGCAGGGGGCAAACGAGGGGCTAAAAATATCAGGGGACTTGTGATGATGTAATCATGATTGGGCATGTAGGAGGTGCCTGTCTGTCACATGACTCGTGGGTAGGTTATAAAAGGAAAGGAGACGCTACCAGCAGGAAAGGGTCACAGCCTCTCTACTCCCAGCTGGCTGATGCTGGGAAGGCCTTGGGTGGTTCGAGTTGATTTGGTGTAGTTTTGAGCTTTGTTCTTGGAAATGAAGCAAGCCCTGAGGAACGGGATGTCAAGTGACTTGTATCCTTCGCCACCCGATGAGTCTGCACACTGAACTTAGAGTGCAGCAGTCTTCCACATGCCCAGCACGAAGAAGCTCCAGCCACCTGAGATGCTAAAATGTCACTCACAGTGGAGTATACAGCTTTTCCTTGTCTCTCTCCTTTCTTCCACACTTTGATCAGCAGTGAAATTGCTTACAAGGGTGACACTTCAATCAGTTTCAGGCATCCGAGTTAACACCTTCCTCCCCCCTCTTCTCTCCCTCCCCCGCATCCTCCCACACAGATGGACAGAAGCAGTTAACACCTCTCAGAGCTATTGTTTCAGGCTCTCTACAAACTCAGTGCTCGTTTGTATTAGAAAAATTGCCCCAGTTGAACTAAAGTGATCCTAAAGTGGTCTAATTAGACTGATGGAAGCCCCTAATGGAGACAAAACTAGTTTAATCGCTGCTTAAATAATTTCAGCTTGTGTCAGGAAAGGGCCTCTCAAGTGGGTGTGATGATCAGGTTAACTGCTGCAGTTCGTGTTTCTTGTTGAACTAGGTGAGAGTTTTCCCTTTGGTCAGAACCAGTAGTTGATATGTAGTGGGTGTAGACCATCATGGGCTGAAATCTAGAATGGATGTATTAGGGGAGGGGTTCTCAAACTGAGGGTCGTGACCCCTCAGGGGATTGTGAAGTTATTCCTGGGCGGGTCGTGAGCTGTCAGCTTCTGCCCCCAAACCCTGCTTCGCCTCCAGCATTTATAATAGTGTTAAACATTTTTTAAAAAAAAGTTTTTAATTTATTAGGGGCGTCACCCTCAGAGTTTACTGTGTGAAAGGGGTCACTAGTGAGAACCACTGTATTAGGGTAACCCTCATCTTTTCTATGCATGTGTTCTCCACTACTTGTCTGGAGGGGTTGGTAATGGGCAGGAGATGAAGGTCACTGTGCCCCATTCACTTGTGACTGAAAGTTCTACTGGATGCTGTTTCCAGGCCTGACCTAATGATCAGCGGTTATACCCCCAAACCCACCCCAGATAGCACTAGAGATGGACGAATAAGCAGATCAAACCGATATAGCAGCCTCTGTGGTACTGTGCACACATGAAGGCTATCTTGAGCCCCAATGGGCCAGATTCATCCCTCCAGTAAATCCTTTGACTTCAGTGCACTGACCTGAGGGATGAATCTGGCTCTCTAGCCTTTGTAGCCTGGGATATTAACTCAGGTCTCTGAATTAAACAGTTGTGCCCTTACTAGCTTCCTGCTGAGTTCTGCTTGTAAGGATTCTGCAGCCAAGCAAACTGGAGCCAGGAGTCGCAGGAATCTGAAACATCTCCCACCCCACTTGCTACCTCCCCCGATGCTGACTGTGCATAGCGAGGCTCTTTGTCAGGCAGGCAGTGAAAAGACTGAAAGCAAGAGCTGTGCTCTGGAAGAATGTGCATTAAGCTCTGCACATGGGGGCCTGGTATGATGCAGTGGGGAACAATGTATAATGTGCTGAAGACGGAGCTGCTGGAGCTAGGGCAGGCTGAACAAAGTAGCAGAATGATACTTAGTAAGGGGCTTCTATAGGGGTGGGGGTGTTCCTTAACTTACACCTATGCTTTATCCAGCCAGATGCTTTCCAGGAGCCCTCTGCTTGTGGCAGTAAGCCATGCTGGCTACCAGAACTAAAAAGGAACTGCCCAGCTGTTCTGCAGCAAGATGAGGCTTTATTTTAAAGAATGAGCTGGCATGGTAAGTTCTATCTATCGCTCAACCACCTGTAGCCACCTGCAATTCCATAGCTTAATTTGAGCACTCGGCAGTGAGTCTAGCCACAGAGAGAGTGACTCGTTGCCTGCTTGTATTAATGCTTGTGTGTTTAGTTAATTATTGTTGCTGTATTTGTTAAGCACTGTTGATGGGCTTGGTGCTGGACGAGACTCAAAAGGAAGACAATTGCTGCTCACGGCAACCAAGCAAGGCAGTGCCAGGTGACTATGCATATGTGCTGTGGGGAATGCCAACCCCAAGCATTTAGCATCAGGAGTCAGCCTCCAAAATCATGAGATTTAAAAAACTAACAAACTTCGAGGCTCATTCTATTTGCCTGCTGGGTTCTGACTCTTTAAGATCCACTTGGGTCAGGAATTTAAGCTTTCCTCTTCCTCCATGGGGTCTAGAAACTTCTTGTTTAAATGAAAGTTCAGAGTCTCACCTAATCACATGAATCCAAGAGCTGGGGCTTTTAACAAAGTCAAATGTTGTTAGATTTGCAATAAAATCCTAACAGCTGGTAACACAAGCATCCTGTGAGCTGATGACAATGCTAACGAGAACCACAGTTTGTTTGGAAATTGAGAACATCCCCTCCCCAACCCAGTTTCTTTAGCATGGCTGTGTAAAATCCTGTGGTTACTCTGACAGCATCCAAGTTGCTATTGCCAGAAATTGTCAGGAGGGGAGGGCTCCATGCTTACACTTGGGGGCAGTTTCTCAAAAGAGTGCTGCTCCCTTTTGGGCACCAGAATAAGCGGTCACATTTTCAAGAGAGCCCTTGTGAAAATCTGGCCCCAGTTGTGAGTGCTGGGCATTGAGAAAGCTCCCCCCTCCTGCTTTCAAATACAGCAATGTGACTTCCACTGAAGTCAGTGGGAGTTTGTCGTATGTATGTAAGGGCAGAACTCAGGGCTAAACTAGCAAAATAGCTTATTCTAGCATAGTAGAAATGGTCAAAAAAACCCTAAAAACCTGTATGGGGACAGGCAAGTTTAGTGCCTCTTTGATATGCAGCAGAAGCATTCACTGAAAGTAAGAAACATTTGTCAAGCAATACCTGTATTGCAGAACAATAGCTTTGGCTAGGCTGATGTGATCCAGCCTGCTAATGTTTATATTAGTGTCTTTGCTGAGGGAACAGATAGCAGTGTTCCCAATTGACAATAAGCACTTTACGCTCTCACCTAGACTCATCTTTTTGTGGCTGAGATATGGGCATGCATCACTTCCCTACAGTGTGTATGATAAAACCCATTGTTTCATGTTCTCTGTGTGTGTATATAAATCTCCCCACGGTATTTTCCACCGAATGCATCCGATGAAGTGAGCTGTAGCTCACGAAAGCTTATGCTCAGATAAATTTGTTAGTCTCTAAGGTGCCACAAGTACTCCTTCTCTTTTTCCCTACAATAGGCCCCGTTTCCTAATGTTTGCTGTGCATAGGTGGGGGTGTGCTTGAACACTATGAGACGTTTAAAAGACCCAATGCCCACTGAAGTCAATGGGAGTGTTTTAACTGACTTCACTGGTCTTTGGATCAGGTTCGCTGTGAATGTCTACGCTGCAATCCGAGGTGTGACTGCAGCATGGGTACACATACCTGAGCTAGCTTTGATCTACCTAGCTCGAATAACAACAGCAGTGAAACTGTGGCAGGTTGGGCTGTACATGCTCATCTAGGACCCCCCATTCTGCCCCAGATCCTACTTCCACTGCACCCCTTCCCTCAAGGCCCCACCCCATTCTGCCCTGGTCTCACCTCTTCCAGCCCCTACTCCAGCCCCGTTCTGCCCCCTCCCCAGAGTGCCTCACCCTCGCTTCTCCTCCTCCCTCCAGCAGCGGGCGGGAGGCGCTGGGAGGGAGGGAAGGCGCTGTTTGGCAGGGATGCCGGTGGGCAGGAGGCCCTGGGGGAGATGGAGGAGCTGATTGGGGGAGGGGCTGCGAGTGGGTGCTCAGCACCCACCCTTTTTTTCCGGTGGGTTCTCCAGCCCTGGAGTAGCCCCAGAGTCGGCACCCATGGTTGCGCTAACTCAGAGTCCCGGGACCCTGCAGGGATGGAGGGTCATATCTTGAGTTAAGCCGAGCGTCCGAGCCCTGTTACTTTGCAGTGTAGACGCAGCCCCACTACAGGTGGGTCCTGGGAGCTAGACTTGGGTCCTGGGAGCCAGCTGGAAGTATCCCACAATTCCATGGCACAACTTCCTTAGTCCTCTCTATCCCAACAATCCGCAATCCACTCAATTGAAAACAGAAGCCACCCTCCCTTTTCATGAATGACAGCAGCTCAGGTCAGCGTTAACCCGTTCTCTTCTGATCACGGCTCTGCAAGCACGCTGTCAGAGTGCCTCCTGGGTTTGCAATGGAGAGCGAATGGATCAACCCTTTTGCAAAGCGAGCTGCTTCCAACTTCCTGTAACGTGCAGGGTGGGTAGTAAAGTTTTCCCACAGTGCACCACAGCCCCAGGGATAGAGCAGCTACATTTTTGCGGGGTAGGGGGAGACACTAGGGATTCTGGGATATGGCTACTTTGACTCGGGACTGTGCACTGCAGTGTGGACACCAGAGCCCTAATTTCGAGCACGGGTAAAAGAAGGCTTAACACACAATGTAGATGCTCAAGCCCAGGGTTCCCTAGCATGGGTCAGCTGACTCAAGTACCACTAACCCTGGGCTTACATTGCAGTGTAGACATATTCTAACCGTTCAGAGACATTTTACTCTGTTGGGAAGAAGGGCCCTATTCTGCATGCTTTATTCAGGCAAAACACCCACTGACCATGAGGGGTTAAAAGGTGAGGCGAACCTTCCAATCTGGGTGCATTTTGTACACTGTGCGGACTGTCTGGGCACCTCCCTGTCCCCATGGAAAGTGCACCCACCTCTCCATTGTATTGGGTCAGAAGCAAAGGGCCTGACCCAGCTCCCGTTCCCGTCAGCAGGAGATTTTCCATCCACCTGAGTGAAGTGTAATCCCGATGCTGAGCCCTTCCAGGCTCATTTCATTGCCATGGGGCTTTACAGAGCCTGGGCCAGGCACTCCAGAGGGGCACAGGGATGCAGTGGCCCAAGACGTCTCCCACTGCAGAGGCAACAGAGGGCTGGTTGTGTGCTGCCCATCACCATTCCCAGGGCGAGCTCGGCAGAAGAAGGTCCCAAGGGCAGACCAGGTCACCCCATTGGATTCAATGGGGTGACCTGGTGGCCGGACCAGTGGTGGGAAGGGGAGTGGCTGAAGCACTCTGTGTTCTGGCAGATGCCAAATCTACTGCAGTCTGTAGGCATCAGGGGGAAGCTACAATCTGTTAGAGCAGCCATTGGGGCAGCTCTAATTTAAGTAGAGGCTAGATCTAAATCTAGGAGGGACAAAAGTGATTTCAAGCCGCCTCTTCCCTCCCATCCCCTGGGCTGTGCCTTCAGAGAAGCACAGCATGGAACCTGGTCCCAACCCCAATGTGAGGCAGGTGTACAAGGATTAGTGAACTTGTCCAGAAGGACAAACTGAGCCACAGGGTTAGTCTAAGGTCAGAACAGTGTCAGAGCTGGAATTAACCCTCTGGACTGCTGAGGCCCAGTCATGGGCTCTGTCCACTAGGCCATGCTCTTTTTCCTCTTTGCTTTTTGTTGCTTGGCTGAATTTCATTTAGACAGAGGTTTGATCTTACTGAGAGGCTTCCACAGTGCTATATAATTTATGGCTCTGCAGCCCTCCTTATGAGGTAGGAATGTTTGAATGACTTTTCTTTAGAGCCCTTTTAAAATCCTGTACACATGCTATTCCCCTTCAGCAAATGATGGTTTGACAGGATTTCCTGATACACTAATTGGGAATGTTCACACCAAAATCCTTAGCTGAAATATGTTGTAGGATTCAGGCTCAAGAAATGCAGGTCCACCATGGACAATGGATTCTTTAAGAATAATTTTTCACACCTAAATAATGACATTTTCCATTATGTTACATCCATTAGCTATAGCTTGGCAGTTGCATCCATCATAATATGCTATTTCAGAGAAATAAATGAGTGTATTTTTCTCTTTAAGAACCAAGGCAAAATGTCTAGCTAGTGAACTGTTGAGCAGGCTGTATAAAATATTACCCTAATGTTTAGTTAAACTTGGACAATGAACATACAGTACCAATTAGACAGTTTACTTTCTTTAAAATAACCTTGTATTCAAAGACGTAACTGGCTTCCAAGTTACTCCAAATTAAATTCACTTTTAAAAAATACAGGTAACTTTCAAACAGTGTTAAAGGATTTTGTGGCTCTTCCAAAACCACCCTTGTTAGGTGCATAAGCTTCTCTCAGCAGTAAAAGCTCTTCTCAATGATCTCTGTATGGATGGTGCCTACTTTGTATTTGCAGTTGTTTCTTTAGCTTTTTTACAGCGTTTTAGTTAATTAGCCTAAATCCTTATTTTTTCATTCTGTTTTAACTGTTTTCACTTTGTAGCTACAGGACTGGGAATCCTGACACTGTAATTCAGACAGAAAATTATCAAAATCCACCATCCAATATGCATGCACAATTCTTATGGTTTTCAATGGGGGATGAATAGACAGTGCAGCAGTGTTCCTCCAGCATCATTTCTGCATTGCATTGGGATGGGACTGTGGTGCTCTGGAGGAATTAGCAAAGGCTGGTTGAGTTGTTGTGATCCCAGCTCTCTGGAGCAAGTCACTTGACACCTGTCTCAATCTCTCCATCTGTTAAAATGGTGATAATGCAACTTAACCTACACCTCACAGGATTGTTGTGAAGATTAGCAAGTAGTTTTCACAGCATTTTGAGCATGTAAAGCAATACATAAATACTAAAAGATTGTCTTCACTTAAAATGCTATAGTGGTAACTGTAACACTTCTATGTAGACGCTATATATGCCAATGGGAGGGAGTCTCTCATCGGTGTAAATAATCCACCTCCCCAAGAGGCAGTAGCTAGGCTGGCAGAAGAATTTTTCTGTTTTAGCACTGTCTGCACAGGGATTTAGGGCGTCTTAACTATGCCACTTAGGGATGTGGATTTTTCACACCCCTGAATTATGTAGTTATGCCAATCTAATCTTCTAGCGTAGATCAGGCCTACATGGTGTTCTCACTGATCTAGTGCCCACTGAAGTCATTGGGAGTTGGATTGGCCCTTTACATACCAAGCTGAGCCGTGCCTTACTACTACCGAGACTGAAGGGATAGAGGGGAGTCTCTAGATTTACAGTGTTATAAGTGAGAGCAGAATCTGGCCCAGTCTGTGTTTTAAGAGGTAGGCATACTCAGATTTGTCTTTAGGCCTGATGAATGTGAACCCAGTCCATATGAGAGAACAGGGTGCTGGTCATGTTGCTTAATGCCCTGTGGAAGGCACTCAAGTGTTATGGTTATGAGCACAATATAGGAACCTACATAGATTAGAACCTAGCTATAGCACTTCCTATTTCCCATAAAATGCCTAAACCATCACCATTTTTGTGACATAACTAAATAGTTTGTCTGGTGGTTGGTACTAAGTGAACAATGAGGAATGAAGTCTCCTTCATACTTTGTTTGGCAAATGCTGTTGAAAATTATTCTTTTACCCAGATTGTCATTCTCCACTGCTCTGCAAAAAACAAAATCAAAAAAACCCAAGCCATGACATTTGGAATTCCAGGAGGAACATAATTTTCCATTGCTTGAGGACGGATGTTCAGGTGAGGCTGTTGGGAAATGGATGTATTGGAGGGCAAGAAAAACGTGAGTTGATAAACACTTGCAGGCAGCAGAGAATTCAAGACTTTCAGTGAACTAATTGCAGGATATTTAAAAAGCCTGATTTTCAACCAGAACAATCAAAGGGAAAATCCAGAACTTCAGCTATGCAGTGAGACCCCATGCTGTAATAATACAAGTGCTAATCTCAGGAGCTTTAAGGAGCACAAGAGGAAACAATGTATATGGGACAGAGAGAGTAGAAGCTGCTTAAACACTGCAGTGTGTAGCTATACATGGCAGTGAAAGGCTTGGACAGGGGGATGGCAATGTGGTGTGGCCAGAGCCTTTCCTCACTGCTGAAGCCTTTCAATGGGGCAGGGAAAGGTTCCAGCAGTGGAAGACTACACTGCTAAAAACATCTGTGTAGACAGGGGAAGCGCTGCTTGTAGAAAGCCATGCAGGGTACATACCCTAGGGATTCAGGCAGGTTTTTACTCACCTAAGAGAGAGAAACAAGCACACTCCACAATTAACGTCTATGCAATTTCATGTACGTTAACACAGGATCACAGAACTAGGAGATGGAAAAGACCATCGAGGGCCGGATCCTGCCCCCAATGGCAAATTCCCACTGATTTCAATGGCAGCAAGATTAGGGCCTTAGGTTTTATGCATTCTTATGGGGATAGACTGTTTTATGGATTATAGTTACCAAAACTTTTAATGAGGGAAATTAGTACAATGAGCTAATGAACAGATTGAATCCAGGATATTCTCTCTCTGCAATCTTTTCCTTGACATCACCAGTGATTATCTGCAATAAACACATTACAGCTCAGGATTCTCAATCAACCGGCAAGTGAAAGCCAGAACATTATAAATTCACCATCATAAACTTTACTGCAAGGTTTAAACTGAAGTATTGTCAGAATAGGTACCAAGCATCTGAACATCTTTATGCATCTCACAGTAACTTCCTGGGTGAGGTTGGGAAAATAAATTAATAAGGATTTATACCATATGCATCAGCAGAAAATGACAGTACATCTAACACTTCTTTTCACCAGAAGAGACATCTTACAATTACCTTATGTGACCCTGTCAGTTTCCTGCACAGAAGAGATACAACGAGGTTATTAAGCAAATATGATTAATGAATAAAAGTACCTCTGGCATGCTGGAAATGAGGTTTGGAGGCCTGCAAGGTGGTGGGAGAATTCTCCAGCCTACGCTTTGGGAAATGTGTCAGGTTTCTGCGGTAATATGATTTACATGCTGCATAATGGGCCAAATTCATCCCAGGTGCCCCTTCATTTATGTCGATGGAAGGACACCTGGGATGAGTTTGGCCCATTGTGGTGTATGTATTTATTCCATAGTCTAGAAAGTGCTTATAATTGCAGTACTGTCCAGCAGGAGGGCTGAGAGGGAGGTGGGTATGCCATACCCTCACTCTCACTGGTGCTGCTGGGAAAAGGAGTGTAGGATTGAATAAAGGACTAGAAAGCTGGATGGGATTTCTAGGGTCTTATGCTGCACTTATCACTGTAGTATCTGAGCACTGCCACCTGTAGTATCAGAGGAAAGAGGGAGCAGAGAGATCAGCAAACCATACTCGCTCTGTGCTGTTTTACCAACCTCTGGGAACATGAGAAGGGACTGTAGGGTTGGAGAAAATCTGCTGTGAACATACAGTGTTTACATTATCTTGCCAAGTGGCTTTTATCTTTATGGAAGCTCTGTAGATCAGTCTCATACAAGGCCATGGGCCTCATCCCTACCCTTGTCGGACACACCACTGCTACTGTCCTCTGCTGTGGATAACAAAAAGCTGCCTACTCACTGGACAGGAAGAGTGGGAACAATGAGAAGCACCTCTTTGTTGTTTTCCTTGATTTAGAGCAGCTGAGGATAGATAAGACAGATGCAGATCTTGTATGGAAGGTGTATACACCTCGTGCTCCGTAAACTCACTGTGCTTCTCTCCCTTCTTCCCCTTCATGCTAACAGTCATAACTGCAGGCCACAAAATCTTCTGAATCACAGTGTAAAGAGCGAGAGGGCGAAGGAGGAGGAACAGGGTAAAGGACCGACAGCAGGAACTTGAATGGGATGGTTTCTGTTTCTTTGTGCACTTATTCTATATCTTGACATGGCAACAGCTGATGTCTCCTCTTACTTCCCCTCCACTAGCCTACAGTTGGTTGGTTGGTACAGAGGGATTTCCTGCGTCTGCTGGAGGATGAATAGGGCATTAAATGAGGGTATCTGTGTGTGTGTCTGATGGGCACTCCCATATATGCTTGAAAGAAAGAACATTTTAAGAGCCCCACTTTTGTTTAATGCAACCGTTCAGGAGTGCCACATTTCTGTAAAAGAACTTCTGCCTTGGAACATGAGTTGAAGGACTCTCAAGAGGCACTGACTGAGTTCTTACACCAAGAGAGGAACCTCTTCCAGCAGAACCTGTACAAAGAAAGCACTAAATTAGACATGTTCTCTTCTGCCAGGTAGACTTGAATTAGATAGATGATGCTAGAATGAAAAATCTAAACATCTCCTTATGAGCCATAAAAAGGACTTTACTTGCATGAGACTCTATCATGAGCTCTCTCTACCTACTGTTGATGACTTAGAAAAAGCTATCTTCTTTGAGGATGTTGCGCAGGATGGGTTTTGAACAAAGATAGTTGATATTCACCTCTCTTTACACTGGATGGCAGAGATATTCATGGACCTCCTATCAAATGGAGATGTAAATTTGCAAATTTACAAGAGCAACCACTCAGACACTTTAGGATCATCCCAATGAAGTCTCCATGGATTTCTGCAGATGCCAGTTTGAGACCTTTTCCTATAGACCATCTTTATGTAGTAGATAACAGTACCAAGTAGGATTCAGTAAATATGGGCTCTCTTAGCAAGAAAAGAAAGGTGAAAGAGTTTTTTACATACTGTGACAAAGCTCTGTCCTTGCCTCTGTGGGTCCCGCGTTTCCTGGCGGATTTCGCTAGCCTCAGAGGCTCACCATGACCCTCCAAGTAACCCTTCTCTCTCTAAAGACAAGGGTCACAGTCTACTGAGCCATTTTCATCCTGAGCCAGCGAGGGAGGTGAGGAGAAGTTATCCTTCCTTGCACAATCTCTGTTGTCTCCCAGTCTCAGTGATTAATCAGGGGGCAAAGGTGAGGGAGGCGGGGAGTCCAGGCCCACCCTCTACTCCAGGCTCCAGCCCAGGGACCCTAATAGTATCAGGTATGATAGCTGACCTTTTAGAAATATGACATGTACAATTCCCTGGGCTACTTCCCCCACAGCAGCCCTCACTTCCTCAAGCTCCACTTCACCCTTACCTCAGGGCCTCCTTCCTTGTGCCTGATATGGTGTGTACTACTCAGCCTCTCCAACCGCGCAACTTCTTCCCACAGCTCCTGACATGCACATCCCCTGACTGACTGGAATGGGAGGCTTTTAACTAGTTTCAGCCAGCCCCTAATTGGCTTCAGGTGTCCCAATCAACCTAGCCTTCTCCCTGCCTTCTGGAAAGTTCTTAATTGGCCCCAGGTGTCTTAATTGACCTGAAGCAGCTGCCATTTCATTATCCTGGTACCAGGGATTTGTTTAGCCTGGAGCAAATCTCTCTGTCTCTCTCTCTCCCACTGCTTTCCCATAGCCTTCTAGCTTGGAGGGAGGTGGGAAGCTGTTACTCCTGCTGCTGCTAGGCCCTAAGCTCTCCCTGCTGCTCCAGCTGCTCCCCTGGCTGGGCCAGACACCCCCCATTCTCTGCTACTTGACTACTGGACCCCCCACTCTTGGGTGCTGCTACTGCTGCAACTGCAGTCCCGGGGGGGGGGCTGCTAGCCCACTCCCCAGAGAGGAGGAGTGAGGGACCCCAGCCACTGCTGTTGTGGACACCACCACCACCTGAGAGGGGTCCTTTCTGCCTGCCTGGACTACAACCTGGAGTTCCTGGAGCTGCTGCTGCTGCAGAGGCCGCTGCCTGGAGCTGCTGAAGCCCGAGGAGGAGAAGAAGAGGATCATCTGCCAGTGGGGCAGCACCTAGAGACTTTGCAGACCACCGTGGAGGGGGCCCTAAGACTGAGTAATTTTCAAACTGTGCTCTTGTGGTGGGGGTTTTGACTGTGTTTACAGGGACCGGGGGAAGTCCCGGATGACTGGAAAAAGGCTAATGTAGTGCCCATCTTTAAAAAAGGGAAGAAGGAGGATCCTGGGAACTACAGGCCGGTCAGCCTCACCTCAGTCCCTGGAAAAATCATGGAGCAGGTCCTCAAAGAATCAATCCTGAAGCACTTAGAGGAGAGGAAAGTGATCAGGAACAGTCAGCATGGATTCACCAAGGGAAGGTCATGCCTGACTAATCTAATCGCCTTTTATGATGAGATTACTGGTTCTGTGGATGAAGGGAAAGCAGTGGATGTATTGTTTCTTGACTTTAGCAAAGCTTTTGACACGGTCTCCCACAGCATTCTTGTCAGCAAGTTAAGGAAGTATGGGCTGGATGAATGCACTATAAGGTGGGTAGAAAGCTGGCTAGATTGTCGGGCTCAACGGGTAGTGATCAATGGCTCCATGTCTAGTTGGCAGCCGGTGTCAAGTGGAGTGCCCCCGGGGTCGGTCCTGGGGCCCGTTTTGTTCAATATCTTCATAAATGATCTGGAGGATGGTGTGGATTGCACTCTCAGCAAATTTGCGGATGATACTAAACTGGGAGGAGTGGTAGATACGCTGGAGGGGAGGGATAGGATACAGAAGGACCTAGACAAATTGGAGGATTGGGCCAAAAGAAATCTAATGAGGTTCAATAAGGATAAGTGCAGGGTCCTGCACTTAGGATGGAAGAATCCAATGCACCGCTACAGACTAGGGACCGAATGGCTCGGCAGCAGTTCTGCGGAAAAGGACCTAGGGGTGACAGTGGACGAGAAGCTGGATATGAGTCAGCAGTGTGCCCTTGTTGCCAAGAAGGCCAATGGCATTTTGGGTTGTATAAGTAGGGGCATAGCGAGCAGATCGAGGGACGTGATCGTTCCCCTCTATTCGACACTGGTGAGGCCTCATCTGGAGTACTGTGTCCAGTTTTGGGCCCCACACTACAGGAAGGATGTGGATAAATTGGAAAGAGTACAACGAAGGGCAACAAAAATGATTAGGGGTCTAGAGCACATGACTTATGAGGAGAGGCTGAGGGAGCTGGGATTGTTTAGTCTGCAGAAGAGAAGAATGAGGGGGGATTTGATAGCTGCTTTCAACTACCTGAAAGGGGGTTTCAAAGAGGATGGCTCTAGACTGTTCTCAATGGTAGCAGATGACAGAACGAGGAGTAATGGTCTCAAGTTGCAATGGGGGAGGTTTAGATTGGATATTAGGAAAAACTTTTTCACTAAGAGGGTGGTGAAACACTGGAATGCGTTACCTAGGGAGGTGGTAGAATCTCCTTCCTTAGAGGTTTTTAAGGTCAGGCTTGACAAAGCCCTGGCTGGGATGATTTAACTGGGACTTGGTCCTGCTTTGAGCAGGGGGTTGGACTAGATGACCTTCTGGGGTCCCTTCCAACCCTGATATTCTATGATTCTATGATTCTATGACACAGGGGGTGTGGCGTGGAGCTGCCCCCCCGATCCATCTGTGTGTCCCCCCCAACCCCCACCACTATTACCACCACCGCTGCCCCCTCCACCACCCCCACTGGCTCTATACCATCTGCCTCAGCTTCTGCCTGTGGACTCAGCTGCTTGCTTGGCTTGCCACGCCCTATTTCCACCCTTTGGGCCAGAAGCAGCAGCCAGCTAAAAAAGACTTGTGCAAGTGCACATGGGCACATGTGGCCCCCCCGGACTGCCTACCCCCCAGCTTTGCCCTTTACTACCTGCCCCATTTGCCACTTGCTTTGCCTCCTCTTTTGCTCCAGCCTCCCTTACTAGCTTCAGTTTGTTTGCCTGCCCCGCCCATTTCCTTCTGCAGCCTTTGTTTGTTTGCCCCGCCCCAGCCTCTGAAGCTAGCCCCTTGGTTTCCCTGTTCTACCCCCAGACCGCTTAGCCCCTCGCTCCGTGTGCCCATGCCCCCTCCCATGCGCTTGTGCAACTCCCCATTTCAGTTGCAACCCTCTTCACTGCACCTTCAATGTTGTTGAATCCCCCCCCCGGTAGTGCACCAAGAGGAGCCGGAATTCCCACCTTGTGTTGGTGACTGACCCCTAACCCCTGATTGCCCCCCGTCCAGCCCACCCCTTTTGGCGCCCTCCTCCCCTGCCTGCAGCCTAGCGGGGAGGAGTGGTCGACCTGCTTCCCCTCTCCCCTCCTCCTTTTGGTGTCCCCCTTCCCTCCTTGTTCATGATGGCGGGGGATGAGATGGGTGAGACCCCTCCAGCAGCCCGAGCTCCCCCTCCCCCGCCTACCCCTCCGTCACTCCCTCAAGCTTCTACCTCCGCTGCCAAACCATCTGCCATCGCCCCCGCTGGGGCACCAGCAGCGACGGGCACCGGGGTGACCTCCACTGCTGCCACATCTCTCCCCCCCTCAGATTTGGGGGGAGTCCCCCCAACCGGCGGGAAGGGCCAGGGGAAGAAGAAGGGGAAGGGCCCCGCTAAAAAGACCAGGCCCTCCATGGCAGGGGCTGTCCCCGATGCCCCGGCCCCATCTCCAGCTGTTCCCTCCACCAGCTCTGCAGGTGACCCTCCCCTGGCCCCCAGAGCATACGCCCAGGTGGCGGCAGCCCCTTCGCCTGCCGCTACGTCATTTCTCCAGCCCACCGCCTCCGCTACCATCTATAGCGGCCGGAGCCCCTTTCCCACCATGACCAGGAAGCACGGCGTCCGTGGCCTCCTGGTGCCCGCCTCACCCCACGTGGAGACCTATGTGCGGGCGCTGGCGAGGGTGGTGGGGTCCACGGCCATTGTGGCAGCCTCCAAAATGTACGGGAAGGTCGTCTTCTTCTTAGCATCGGAGGCTGCCGCCCAGGAGGCGGTGGAGAAGGGCCTGGCGGTGGGGGGCGTGTTCGTCCCCTTAGAGCCGCTAGAGGACCTGGGCGTCCGCCTGGTCCTGACCTCCGTCCCTCCCTTTCTCCCCAATGCCACCCTGTTACCCGCCCTTTCTACCTTGGGGAAGCCCATCTCTGTCCCCGCCCTCCGTCACGTCCTCTCCTTCCCGCCGGCAAGTGCAGCTTCAACTGCCGCCGGCGGCGCACGACGGAGAGGCACTCGAGGGGTCCTTCCTAGTCCCCTACCAGGGGGCCCGTTACAGGGTGCATTATTCCACGGGGGAGGCCCGGTGCTACCTCTGCCGGGCGATGGGGCACGTCCGGAGGGACTGCCCCCTGGCCCGGGAAGAAGGGGCACCCAGGACCCCCGAGCCCCGGCAGGGCCCCGGCCCCGTCATCGCCAACGCCCCTGGCTGCCCAGCACCTGAAACTGCCCCTCCTCCTTCACAATCCACCATTGCTCCCGATCGGGCCCAAGGGGCACCTCCCCCACTATGCCCAAACGAGCGGGAGAACCCCGCCCCCGCTGTTTGCAATCTGGCGGGGCCTGTGGAGGAGGGTGCGGCAGGGACAGCGCCAAGCATGGGAGAGGGCCCGCCCCAAGGGGAATCTTCCCTCCCTTGTGCTGCCCCACCGTTATCCCCTCGAGTCCCTGAGCCATCGCCTCTGCCCCCTGACACAACCCCTGCTAGCCAGCCCCCGGATGATGCCATGGAGGGCTGGGCCCTAGTCCAGGGGAAGCGGGGCAAGCGGAAGGCTCGAGCTCCGCTCCTCCCATCTGACGCGGAGGCCCCCCGGAAGACCAGGAAGGGGGCACCGATGCCGAGCCTTCCGCTCTACCCACGGGTGTGCTCCATCCACCAGAGCCGGCTGGGGAAGACGTGGCAGCACTGGAAGGCGGTATCTCCCCTCCACGGGAGTCCCTCCCCTCCAAGACCCCCGAGGCACCATCTGAAACCCCAGTGTGCCCCGAAGCAACCGTCGCGTCAGGTGCCGGCGGGGAGAATCCCGGGGTAGCGGAAAACAATTTCCCTTCTATATATGAGAAGATCGAGGCCCTGGGTCTGACCCCGTTCACCCAGGGGGAGGACGATCCTATGCCAGCGGGCCTCGATCTGGGCGACTTCATTCCAGCCCCCCTTTCCCCATACTCCCTCCCCCTAACCGTTGCTTCTGCTCCCACCTCCGAGGAGCCCCTGGACTCCTCCATCAACCCGGCTGCAGAGGGCACCCCGCTGAGAGCCGCCGAGCCAGTTGAGGCGACGGCCAGTGTCACGCGGCTGGAACCTGAGCCACCAGGGGCATCCCTCACTGGTGAGGAGCATTCGACCTCCTTTCCGGGAGAGGACCCTACAGAAGAAAGTCCACCTCCTGATGCCGTGGCTGCCAAATCCACCAGAGAGCTTGCGCCCGGCATCAGTGAGAGCCTTCTCCCGACCCAGACTCTCACCTCTACCCCTGCCCCTGCCCTTCTCCCGCCCACCTCCCGAGATATTATTGCCACCCCTGGGACTGTCTCCTTCCCCTTTCCAACAGATGACTCCCAGGGAATGGCCTTTGTGTTTGCCCGTCCCGACCCACCAGGGGCTGCTATCCTCCCTCCGCCGCCCCTATCGCCCCAGCATTCAGGTCAACCCATCAAGAGCCCCGTCGGGGGTCCGCACCCTGTCTGCCCGTCTCGCTGGGCCAGGGGGCTGTACCAAGGGCCCCATCGGGAAGCAACCAGACCATAACCCCAGCCCCCCATGCGCTGCGAGAGGAGTTGCGGGAGTTCCTAGAAGACGTCCTTGGCTCCCGCAACAAAGTCCAGCTTGCCCTCCAGCGATGGGGGGACTTTAATCAAATCCTCCGGGCCGCAAGGGCCCTCATGGGGGAGGGGAAAAGGACCGGGAGACAGGGCGCCACGGCCTACCAGGGGGTCCGCCACTTCTGTGACTCCTTACTCACCTACGGGGTGGGTCACGGACTGCTACGCGGCCCGCCGGGAGCCACGAGCATCCCTGCCGGCGAGGATCCCCCCCAGCCCTCCTCATGGCACCCTTTACCATCGCAACATTGAACACCCGTGGCTGTAAGATGGGTCTCCGCAGGTCCCAGGTGCTCTCCTTCCTTCGAGAGGGGAGGTGCTCTGTGGTTTTCCTGCAGGAGACCCATACGGATCCGACCGCCGAAGACAGCTGGCGGCTGGATTGGGGGGACAGGGTCTACTTTAGCCACCTCACAGTTCATACGGGTGGAGTGGTGACCCTGTTCTCCCCCGACCTACGGCCCGAGGTGCTGGGGGTCGCCGAGGCTGTGCCGGGTCGCCTGCTGCACCTCCGGGTCCACATGGAGGGGCTCGTAGTCAACCTAGTCAACATATATGCCCCAGCAGCGAGCCCGGAGCGGCTGCAATTCTATCAGCAGGCATCCACCTTCCTCGGCACCTTGGATCCTCAGGAGTGCCTGGTCCTAGGAGGGGACTTTAACATCACCCTTGAGGAACGGGACCGCTCGGGAACCGAACAGAACCCGGCCGCCGTCGCCGTCCTCCAGGAGATAGTCGAACACCACTCCCTGGTGGACGTCTGGCGCGACCACCACCCGGATGACACTTCCACGTTCACCTTTGTCCGGGTGGAGGCCCATCGGTCGCGCCACTCCCAGTTGGACCGCATTTGTTTATCACGCTTTCATCTTTCACGAGCCCACTCCTCCAGCATCCGGCCGGCCCCATTTTCTGACCATCACATAGCCACCGTGACAGCCTCCCTCTGCGCGGAGAGGCCGGGGCCGGCCTATTGGCATTTTAACAACAGCTTGCTGGAGGATGCGGGCTTCGTGGCGTCCTTCCGGGAGTTCTGGCTGGCCTGGCGAGGGCAGCGGCGTGCCTTTCCCTCGGCACGGCGGTGGTGGGACGTAGGGAAGGTGTGCGTCCGGCTCTTCTGCCGTGACTACACCCGGGGCACCAGCCGACGGAGGGATGCAGCGATAGAGCAGTTGGAACAGGAGGTCTTAGAGCTGGAGAGGCGTCTGGCCGCCAGCCCCGAGGATCCACCCCTCTGCGGAGCGTGCCGGGAGAAGCGGGAGGAGCTCCGGAGCCTCGAGGACCATCGGGCCCGGGGTGCCTTTGTTCGATCCCGCATCCGTCTCCTTCGGGAGATGGATTGCGGCTCCCGCTTCTTCTACGCCCTGGAAAAAAAGAGGGGGGCTAAGAAACATATCATCTGCCTACTGGCAGAAGACGGCACCCCCCTCACGGATCCGGTGGAGATGTGCGAGAGGGCGAGAGCCTTCTACGCAAGCCTATTCTCCCCGGAGCCGACCGATCCTAACGCTTGCAGAGTGCTGTGGGAGGAGCTCCCGACCGCCAGCGTGGGCAACCGAGACCGACTAGAGCTGCCTCTCACTCTGGCCGAGTTCTCGGAAGCCCTTCGTCGCATGCCCACCAATAAATCTCCGGGCATGGACGGGCTGACCGTGGAGTTCTACCGCGTGTTCTGGGACGTCCTGGGCCCAGACCTAGTCACCGTCTGGGCCGAGTCTTTGCAGAGCGGGGTCCTCCCTCTTTCGTGCAGGCGAGCCGTGCTCGCCTTATTGCCGAAGAAGGGGGACCTCCGCGATTTACGAAATTGGCGTCCCGTCTCGCTCCTCAGCACGGACTACAAAATCGTGGCAAAAGCCATCTCCCTGAGGCTAGGGTCCATGCTGGCGGACGTGGTCCACCCAGACCAGACCTACACCGTCCCGGGCCGCAGCATTTTCGACAACCTATATCTGGTCCGGGACCTATTGGAACTTGGGTGTAGGGATGGTCTGTCGTTCGCCCTCCTGTCCTTAGATCAGGAGAAGGCGTTCGACAGGATGGATCACGGGTATCTCCTGAGCACTCTGCAGGCGTTTGGCTTCGGACCCAGGTTTGTGAACTTTCTCCGGGTGCTGTACGCTTCCGCAGAGTGTCTGGTCAGGCTCAACTGGACCCTGACCGAACCGGTCAACTTCGGGCGAGGAGTACGGCAGGGGTGCCCCCTCTCAGGCCAGCTGTACGCTCTGGCGATCGAGCCCTTCCTCTGTCTCCTCCGAAGGAGGTTGACAGGGTTGGTGCTGAGGGAGCCGGAGCTGCGGCTGGTCCTGTCGGCGTACGCTGATGACGTGCTCCTCATGGTCCAGGACCCGGGCGACTTGGTGCGAGTGGAGGCTTGCCAGGCCATCTATTCAGCAGCCTCCTCTGCGCGGGTCAACTGGGTCAAGAGCTCTGGCTTGGTGGTAGGGGACTGGCGGCAGGCGAGCCCCCGCCCACCCATGCTTCAAGCCATCCGGTGGAGCACGGGTCCGCTGCTCTATCTGGGCGTTTACCTTTCTGCCATGCATCCCTCTCCGCCGGAGAACTGGCAGAATTTAGAGGGCGGGGTGATAGAGCGGCTCCGGAAATGGACAGGACTACTCCGGTGCCTCTCCCTTCGAGGGAGAGCGTTAGTGCTTAATCAACTAGTCCTGTCCATGCTTTGGTACCGGCTCAACACCCTGGTCCCGGCCCCGGCTTTCCTGACCAACCTGCGGACATCGATTCTGGAGTTCTTTTGGTCAGGACTGCACTGGGTCCCTGCAGGGGTTCTCCATCTACCTGTGGAGGAGGGAGGGCAGGGCCTCAAATGTCTGCTTACTCAGGTCCATGTCTTCCACCTCCAGACCCTGCAGAGGCTCCTTTATGGTGCAGGTAGTCCGGCGTGGAGCATACTGGCGCACGCCTTCCTGCGCCGCTTCCGAGGGCTCCGATACGACCGGCAGCTCCTTTATCTCCATCCGAGAGGTCTTCCGCGAGACCTCTCCGGGCTGCCGGTCTTCTACCAGGACCTCCTCCGGACCTGGAAACTCTTTACAACGAGCAGGTCCGTGGCGGCCACCGAGGGGGCAGATCTCCTCGCGGAGCCCCTGCTACACAACCCCCAGCTCCGTTTGCAGGTGGCGGAGTCCCGCTCGGTGCGCCAGAGGTTGGTCCTGGCAGAGGTCACAAGAGTCGGAGACCTCCTGGACTATGACCGGGGAGATTGGCTGGATCCCCTAACCTTCGCTCAGCGCATGGGGCTTTCCAGACCTTGTACTCCCCGAGGCATACTTCAGGAGGTGAAGGCCGCTTTGCCGCCCGCTGCTCGGGTTTATCTCGACCGGGTCCTGCACGAGGGCACGCCCCGCCCACCCACTACCCCAGGCCCGCCGGACCTTTTAATTGGACCCCTGCCCCGTGGACCCAACCTATCCCTTCACCCCTTCACTAGAAGCCGGCTGCACGAGATGCAGCCGGTCTGTTTTCAAACCGCGCCAACATCTCTACACGCTCGTGCTCCACACCCTTCACGCCCGTACCCGCATGTCCCGCCCCGATACAAAATGGCGGGACCTCCTGCCACCTTTGGAGGGTGAGGAGCCCTGGTGGGCCAGCCTATATTCCATCTTAGTCCCAAAGCCCGCCGGGGATATCAGTTGGCGGCTCCTTCACGGAGCCGTGAGCACGGGCGTGTACTTGGCGCGGTTCACCACAATCCCAGACACTTGCCCCTTTTGCGGCGTGAGGGATACCCTGGCACATGTCTACCTGGAGTGTGCCAGGCTGCAGCCCCTATTCCGGCTCCTCACCAATATCTTATTACGTTTTTGGTTGCACTTCTCCCCTCACCTTCTCATTTATGCACTCCCTATCCGTGGCCCCACAAAGTCACGGGATCTCCTGGTCAACCTCCTCCTGGCCCTAGCTAAAATGGCCATCTACAAAACCAGAGTGAGGAGGTTGGCCGATGGAGTCTCCTGTGACTGTAGGGCCTATTTCCGATCCTCGGTCCGTTCACGTATCCGGGCAGAGTTCCTCTGGGCGGCATCCTCTGACTCCCTTGACACCTTTGAGGAGCAGTGGGCGCTGTCCGGGGTTCTCTGCTCGGTGTCCCCGTCCGGTTCCCTTCTTTTGACCCTTTGACCGCACACCTGTCCCTGTTATTTTATTAGTTGTCCCCCGGAATTTTTTGGGCATCTAGGTCCTGTGGATCCCCCTTTTAGGCTGGGGGGGATCCTTTAGCTGTGGACGGGCCTCGCCCGCCCACTTCCCGGATCCCAATAAGACTGCTTTCCCATAGCCTTCTAGCTTGGAGGGAGGTGGGAAGCTGTTACTCCTGCTGCTGCTAGGCCCTAAGCTCTCCCTGCTGCTCCAGCTGCTCCCCTGGCTGGGCCAGACACCCCCTCCCCCGTTCTCTGCTACCTGGTTGCTAGACCCCCCCACTCTTGGGTGCTGCTGCTGCTACTGCTCCAACTGCAGCCCTGGGGTGGGGAGGGGGCTGCTAGCCCACTCCCCAGAGAGGAGAAGTGAGGGACCGCAGCCACTGCTGTTGTGGATACCACCACCACCACCAGCACCTGAGAGGGGTCCTTTCTGCCTGCCTGGACGACCACCTGGAGTTCCTGGAGCTGCTGCTGCTGCAGAGGCCGCTGTCTGGAGCTGCTGGAGCCCGAGGAGGGGAAGAAGAGGACCATCTACCAGTGGGGCAGCACCTAGAGACTTTGCAGACCACCGTGGAGGGGGCCCTAAGACTGAGTAATTTTCAAACTGTGCTCTTGTGGTGGGGGTTTTGACTGTGTTTACAGGGACACAGGGGGTGTGGCGTGGAGCTGCCCCCCCGATCCATCTGTGTGTCCCCCCCAACCCCCACCACTATTACCACCACCGCTGCCCCCTCCACCACCCCCACTGGCTCTATACCATCTGCCTCAGCTCCTACCTCTGGACTCAGCTGCTTGCTTGGCTTGCCACGCCCTATTTCCACCCTTTGGGCCAGAAGCAGCAGCCAGCTAAAAAACACTTGTGCAAGTGCTCATAGGCACATGTGCCCCCCCCCCGGACTGCCTACCCCCCAGCTTTGCCCTTTACTACCTGCCCCATTTGCCACTTGCTTTGCCTCCTCTTTTGCCCCAGCCCCCCTTACTAGCTTCAGTTTGTTTGCCTGCCCCGCCCATTTCCTTCTGCAGCCTTTGTTTGTTTGCCCCGCCCCAGCCTCTGAAGCTAGCCCCTTGGTTTCCCTGTTCTACCCCCAGACCGCTTAGGCTCTCGCTCCGTGTGCCCATGCCCCCTCCCATGCGCTTGTGCAATTCCCCATTTTAGTTGCAACCCTCTTCACTGCACCCTCAATGTTGTTGTATCCCCCCCTCCCCTAGCGCACCAAGAGGAGCCGGAATTTCCACCTTGTGTCGGTGACTGACCCCTAACCCCTGATTGCCCCCCGTCCAGCCCACCCCTTTTGGTGCCCTCCTCCCCTGCCTGCAGCCTAGTGGGGAGGAGAGGTCGACCTGCTTCCCCTCTCCCCTCCTCCTTTTGGTGTCCCCCCTTTCCTCCTTGCTCATGATGGCGGGGGATGAGATGGGTGAGACCCCTCCAGCAGCCCGAGCTCCCCCTCCCCCGCCTACCCCTCCGTCACCCCCCCAAGCTTCTACCTCCGCTGCCGAACTATCTGCCATTGGCCCCCGCTGGGGCACCAGCAGCGACGGGCACCGGGGTGACCTCCACTGCTGCCACGTCTCTCCCCTCCGCAGATTCGGGGGGAGTCCCCCCAGCCGGCGGGAAGGGCCAGGGGAAGAAGAAGGGGAAGGGCCCCGCTAAAAAGACCAGGCCCTCCATGGCAAGGGCTGCCCCCAATACCCAGGCCCCATCTCCAGCTGGGGTGTCCCTCCCCGCTGTTCCCTCCACCAGCTCTGCAGGTGTCCCTTCCCCAGCCCCCAGAGCATACGCCCAGGTGGCGGCGGCCCCCCCGCCTGCCGCTACGTCATTTCTCCAGCCCACCGCCTCCGCTACCATCTATAGCGGCTGGGGCCCCTTTCCCACCATGACCAGGAAGCACGGCGTCCGTTGCCTCCTGGTGCCCGCCTCGCCCCACGTGGAGACCTATGTGCGGGCGTTGGCGAGGGTGGTGGGGCCCACGGCCATTGTGGCGGCCTCCAAAATGTATGGCAAGGTCGTCTTCTTCTTAGCATCGGAGGCTGCCGCCCAGGAGGCGGTGGAGAAGGGCCTGGCGGTGGGGGGCGTGTTCGTCCCCTTAGAGCCGCTAGAGGACCTGGGCGTCCGCCTGGTCCTGACCTCCGTCCCTCCCTTTCTCTCCAATGCCGCCCTGTTACCCGCCCTTTCTACCTTGGGAAAGCCCATCTCTGTCATCAGCCCTCTCCCGTTGGGCTGCAAAGACCCCGCCCTTCGTTACGTCCTCTCCTTCCGCCGGCAAGTGCAGCTTCAACGGCCGCCGGCAGCGCGTGACGGAGAGGCACTGGAGGGGTCCTTCCTAGTCCCCTACCAGGGGGCCCGTTACAGGGTGCATTATTCCACGGGGGAGGCCCGGTGCTACCTCTGCCGGGCGATGGGGCACGTCCGGAGGGACTGCCCCCTGGCCCAGGAAGGAGCGGCATCCAGGACCCCCAAGCCCCGGCAAGGCACCGGCCCCCTCATCCCCGACGCCCCTGGCTGCCCGGCGCCCGAAACCGCCCCTCCTCCTTCCCAGTCCACCATTGCTCCCGATCGGGCCCAAGGGGTACCTCCCCCACTATGCCCAGACGAGCGGGAGAACCCCTCCCCCGCTGTTTGCAATCTGGCGGGGCCTGTGGAGGAGGGTGCGGCAGGGACACCGCCAAGCATGGGAGAGGGCCCGCCCCAAGGGGAATCTTCCCTCCCTTGTGCTACCCCACCGTTACCCTCTCGCGTCCCTGAGCCATCGTCTCTGCCCCCTGACACAACCCCTGCTAGCCAGCCCCCGGATGATGCCATGGAGGGCTGGGCCCTAGTCCAGGGGAAGCGGGGCAAGCGGAAGGCTCGAGCTCCGCTCCTCCCATCTGACGCGGAGGCCCCCCGGAAGACCAGGAAGGGGGGCACTGATGCCAAGCCTTCCGCTCTACCCACGGGTGTGCTCCATCCACCAGAGCCGGCTGGGGAAGACGTGGCAGCACTGGAAGGCAGTATCTTCCCTCCACGGGAGTCCCTCCCCTCCAAGAGCCCCGAGGCACCATCTGAAACCCCAGTGTGCCCCGAAGCAACCGTCACGTCAGGTGCCGGCAGGGAGAATCCCGGGGTAGCGGAAAACAATTTCCCTTCTATATATGAGGAGATCGAGGCCCTGGGTCTGACCCCGGTCACCCAGGGGGAGGATGATCCTATGCCAGTGGGCCTCGATCTGGGCGACTTCACTCCAGCCCCCCTTTCCCCATACTCCCTCCCCCTAACCGTTGCTTCTGCTCCCACCTCCGAGGAGCCCCTGGACTCCTCCATCAACCCGGCTGCAGAGGGCACCCCGCTGAGAGCCGCCGAGCCAGTTGAGGCGACGGCCAGTGCCACGCGGCTGGAACCTGAGCCACCAGGGGCATCCCTCGCTGGTGAGGAGCATTCGACCTCCTTTCCGGGAGAGGACCCTACAGAAGAAAGTCCACCTCCTGATGCCGTGGCTGCCAAATCCACCATAGAGCTTGCGCCCGGCATCAGTGAGAGCCCTCTCTCGACCCAGACTCTCACCTTTACCCCTGCCCCTGCCCTTATCCCGCCCACCTCCCGAGATATTATTGCCACCCCTGGGACTGTCTCCTTCCCCTTTCCAACAGATGACTCCCAGGGAGTGGCCTTTGTGTTTATCCGTCCCGACCCACCAGGGGCTGCTATCCTCCCTCCGCCGCCCCTATCGCCCCAGCATTCAGGTCAACCCATCAGGAGCCCCGTTGGGGGTCCGCACCCTGTCTGCCCCTCTCGGTGGGCCACGGGGCTGTACCAAGGGCCCCGTCGGGGAGTAACCAGACCTTAACTCCAGCCCGCCATCCGCTGCGAGAGGAGTTGCGGGAGTTTCTAGAAGACGTCCGTGGCTCCCGCAACAAAGTCCAGCTTACTCACCTACGGGGTGGGTCACGGACTGCTGTGCGGCCCTACTCCGACTACTCCGGTGCCTCTCCCTTCGAGGGAGAGCGCTGGTGCTTAATCAACTAGTCCTGTCCATGCTCTGCTTCCGGCTCAACACCCTGGTCCTGGCCCCGGCTTTCCTGACCAACCTCCGGACATCGATTCTGGAGTTCTTTTGGTCAGGACTGCACTGGGTCCTTGCAGGGGTTCTCCATCTACCTCTGGAGGAGGGAGGGCAGGGCGTAAAATGTCTGCTCACTCAGGTCCATGTCTTCCACCTCCAGACCCTGCAGAGGCTCCTTTATGGTGCAGGTAGTCCGGCGTGGAGCATGCTGGTGCACGCCTTCCTGCGCCGCTTCCGAGGGCTCCGATACGACCGGCAGCTCCTTTATCTCCAGGCTGCCGGTCTTCTACCAGGACCTCCTCCGGACCTGGAAACTCTTTTCAATGACCAGGTCTGTGGCGGCCACCGAGGGGGCAGATCTCCTCACGGAGCCCCTGCTACACAACCCCCAGCTCCATGTGCAGGTGGCGGAGTCCCGCTCGGTGGGCCAGAGGTTGGTCCTGGCAGAGGTCACAAGAGTCGGAGATCGGGGAGACTGGCTGGATCCCCTGACCTTCGCTCAGCGCATGGGGCTTTCCAGACCTTGTACTCCCTGGCGCATACTTCAGGAGGTGAAGGCCGCTTTGCCGCCCGCTGCTCGGGTTCATCTCGACCGGGTCCTGCACGAGGGCACGCCCCGCCCACCCGTTATCCCAGGCCCGCCGGACCTTTTAATTGGACCCCTGCCCTGTGGACCCAACCGACCCCTTCACCCCTTCACTAGAAGCCGGCTGCACGAGATGCAGCCGGTCTGCTTTCAAACCGCGCCAAGAAAACATCTCTATACGCTCGTGCTCCACACCCTTCACTCCCGCACCCTCGTGTCCCGCCCCGATACAAAATGGCGGGATCTCCTGCCACCTTTGGAGGGTGAGGAGCCCTGGTGGGCCAGCCTATATTCCACCTTAGTCCCAAGGCCCGCCGGGGATGTCAGTTGGTGGCTCCTTCACGAAGCCGTGAGCACGGGCGTGGACTTGGCGAGGTTCACTTCAATCCCAGACACTTGCCCCTTTTGCGGCGTGAGGAATACCCTGGCACATGTATACCTGGTATGTGCCAGGCTGCAGCCCCTATTCCGGCTCCTCACCAGTATTTTATACTTTTTGGTTGCACTTCTCCCCTCACCTTCTCATTTATGCACTCCGTACAAAGTCAAGGGATCTCCTGGTCAACCTCCTCCTGGCCCTAGGTAAAATGGCCATCTACAAAACCAGAGTGAGGAGGTTGGCCGATGGAGTCTCCTTTGACTGTGGGGCCTATTTCCAATCCTCGGTCCGTTCACGTATCCGGGCAGAGTTCCTCTGGGTGGCGTCCTCTGACTCCCTTGACGCCTTTGAGGAGCAGTGGGTGCTGTCCGGGGTTCTCTGCTCAGTGTCCCTGTCCGGTTCCCTTCGTTTGACCCTTTGACCACACTCCTGTCCCTGTTGTTTTATTAGTTGTCCCCCAACTAATTTTTTGGGCATCTAGGTCCTGTGGATCCCCCTTTTAGGCTGGGGGGGATCCTTTAGCGGTGGACGGGCTTCGCCCGCCCACTTTCCGGATCTCAATAAGACTACTTTTCTATAGCCATCTGGCCTTGTCCCGTCACAATACACTAAAGAAAACATACGAATTTAATCTTTACTTTAGAAACACCTTTCTACCCCAGTAATATTATATGGTGTGAAAAAGCTATAGCTCTAGACTGGTGGATATAGCTCTAATGCACACTTACTCTTCATTTTAGTCCCGTGCAATGAAGCTGTCTCAGACATATATTCAATCCTGCATTCTTGTCTATTATGATATAAGGCCATGTCTACACTAGAGAGCTTATAGTGGCACAGCTATACCGATGCAGCCGCACTGCTGTAAGCTCGCTCATGTAGCTGCTCTACACCAACAGGAGAGAGCTCTCCTGTTGACATCATAAACCCACTTTCACGAGCGGTAGTAGCTATGTAAGTGGGAGAAGCTCACCTGCCAGCATACTGCTGTGAACACTACCACTTATGCTGGCAAAATTTATGTTGCTCAGGGGTGTGGTTTTTCACATCCCTGAGCAACAGAAGTTTTGCTGAAATAAGTGGTAGTGCAGACATGGCCTTAGTCTATCAATTTTTCTTTGATACCTGGTATATGTAGCTACGCACATAGCTGCCGTACTTTCTTTGACACATCAGAGATAGATGGAACATTCAGATAAGGACTAAATATTTACACTGCCCATAAACGTGGGTTCAGTCTTAGAAGTCAGATAGTACCTGACATTACTTTCTTTATATGTTGCCCGTTTTTGTTTTCTGCTATTGTCCATCACCTTCCTTTGTAGTTTGAATAGTATCTTAATTAACTGCTGATCACTAGGAATCCAGCTATCTAGAGTAACTGGATGGAAAATCATTAATCTCAACCAGGCCTTTATAAAATCATGTCACCACACTAATTCTCTACACTTATCAAACCCCACTATGGTGTGAAAAATTGATATTTCTACTCCAGAGTGTCAACATATGGCCTGTGCTCCATTCTGTGATTTACAGTCCATGGGGGTTCAAACTGAGATGCTGAGCTAGGAAATACTACTCGGTTTTGAGTCCTCAAAATGAAATAGCTGCCACTGGGGCCTGGGAGAACCAAGCATAACAGGCAGATTAGCTGCTCTCTATTAGCTGATCAACCTTCAGCAACTTGAAGTAAATGGCCTGAATCCTGAGATTCTTACTCAGCCTTTATTCAGGCAAACCTATTGAACCAAGTGAAAACAGAATCAGGACCTCTGGTTTCTGCACCAGTGTATAAAATCTTCCTGTTAGCTGTGATCTGTGGCCATCCCATGTCATGCTGTGATCTCATTCTGTCTCACCGATGTAGGCTAATCAGGGTTGGGCTTGGTTAGTGCTTACACTGCAGATGTCTAAGGAAAGCAGAGATGCTGCAAGAAATGTTTCCATAGGTGACGTGCTCTCTTCTAATTCACTAATGCCTCAGTATTGGGCTTGTGAGCAACATCTTTCTGGAGAAACTATCTGATGCCTGCATCCCAGGCAAGGAGAAAACATTCACAGGAAAGGGTTGCAGACTAAGCAGAATGAGCAAACATCTCAAAGAGTTGATTAAGAGAAAGCAGAAAGCCTACAAGGAATGGAAGATGAGAGGGATCAGTGAGGAAAGTTACCTCTTGGAGGTCAGAAAGTGTAGGGAGAACTGCTAAAAGCCAAGCAGAGGTGGACCTTGCAAAGGGAATTAAAACCAATAGTAAAATATTCTATAGCCATATAAATAAGAAGAAAATAAGGAAAGAAGAAGAAGTGGGACCACTAAGCACTGAGGATGGGGTGGAGATTAAAGATGATCTAGTCACGGCCCAAAACCTAAACAAATTCTTAGCCTCAGTTTTTAATGAGGCTAACAAATTGCTTAGGGTTAGTGGAAGGGTGGCTAATAGGAAGGAGGATATGGAGGTAGAAATTACCACATCCAAAGTGGAAATCAAACTCAAACAGCTTAATGGGACTAAATTGGGGGGCCCAAATGATCTCTGTCCAAGAATATTAAAGGAACTGGTGCATGAAATTGCAAGCCCAGTAGCAAGGATTTTTAATGAATCTGTAAATTCGGGGGTCGTACCCTATGACTGGAGAAATACTAATATAGTACTGTACCTATATTTAAGAAAGGGAAAAAAATTGATCTGGGCCTGTTAGTTTGACCTCAATTTTATGCAAGGTCTTGGAACAAATGTTGAAAGAGAAAATAGTTAAGGCGATAGAGGTGAATGGTAATTGGGATAAACTACATCATGGTTTACAAACGGTAGATTGTGCCATGCCAACCTGATCTCCTCCTTTGAGAAGATCACTGATTTTTCAGACAAAGGAAATGCAGATGTTATCTACCTGGATTTCAGTAAAGCATTTGATACAGTTATTAGTTAAAGTGAAGAAGTTGGGGATTAATGTGAGAACTGAAAATGGATAAGGAACTGGTTGAAGGGGAGACAACAAGGGGTCAAACAGAAAGGTGAACTGTCAGGCTGGAGGGAGGTTACTAGTGGACTTCCTGAGGGATCGGTCTTGGGACCAATCTTAGTTAACATTTTGGCACAAAAAGGGAGTGTGTGAATAACATTTGTGGATAATAAAGTTAGGAGGTATTACCAATATAGAAGAGGGCCAGAATATCATACAAGAAGATCTGGAGGTCCTTGTAAACTGGAGTAATAAAAATGGGATGAAATTTAATAGTGCAAAGTGCAAGGTCATATATTTAGGGACTAACAACAAGAATTTTTGCTATAAGCTGGGGACTTATCCGTTGGAAGTGACAGAGGAGGAGAAAGACCTGGGTATATTAGTTGATCACAGAATGACTATAAGCCGCTAGATGTGATGTGGCCATGAAAAAGACAGTTCTCAAGGATGCATCAGGTGAGGTATTTCCAGTAGAGACAGGGAAGCATTAGTGCCATTATACAAGGCACTGGTGAGACTTCATCTGGAATACCATGTGCAATTCTGGTCTCCCTTGTTTAAGAAAGATGAATTTAAACTGCAACAGATGCTGCAAAGAGCTACTAGGATGATCTGAGGAATAGAAAACCTACCTTATGAGAGGAGACTCAAAGAGCTGGGCTTGTTTAGCCTAACCAAAAGAAGGCTGAGGGGAGATACGATTGTTTTCTATAAATACATCAGAGGGATAAATACCAGGGAGGGAGAGGAGTTATTTAAGTTAAGCACCAATGTGGACACAAGAACAAATGGATATAAACTGCCTGTCAACAAATTTAGGCTTGAAAACTAGGCAAAGGTTTCTAACCATCAGTGGAGTGAAGTTCTGGAGCAGTCTTTCAAGGGGAGCAGTGGTGGCAACACAACTAACTGCCTTCAAGACTGTGCTTGATAAGTTTATGGAGGGGATGATATGATGCAACTGCCTACAATGGCATGTAGCTGCTCCGCATCTGCTAGCAGCAAATATCTCCAATGGCCAGTGATAGGACAGTAGATGGGGGAGGGCTCTGTTTTGTCTCTCTCTTGTGTGTCCTGCTCCTTGCACTTTGTGTGACTCACACAGAGACAAAAACAGCTCCACCAATCCAAGCCCTAGCCACTGCCTTTCAAACCCCTGGAGCCACATGGTTCAACTTCTACTCAAGCTTTTTCATGTGCTTGTGTTTTGGGTGCTGCTGCTATTGTTTCAGCCACTTCTTTACATTTATCCTGAATGGTTATGCCCAACCCATCACGTGAATAATCGGTACATGATTGTGCACTCCAGCCTCCCACTTAAGACAAAGGGAATTGGGGTGGCACAAGGAACTCAGTATGGGATGCAGGGAAGTGGAATTCTGAATGCCCACAGAAGGCTCAGGGGATGTGCAGTGTTACTATCTACAAGTGTTTGCACGTGTTAGCACAGGAAATATTGCCATGCAGCCTGTCCAGGCCAACCCTCTGTTGTATTCTCATTGAGCCTGGATTCTGGATGTTCATTGGCCCAAGTTGATATAATGGAGATAAATTTGAGGTGGGAATTCCTTTTTAATTAAATTTTTAATAATGTAACAAGCATCCTGGAGGACGACGACCAAGGTAAATATATATGGAGACCCAGGGACTTGTTGAACTGTTACAGAAATCAATATAAATCAGGAAGTAACCTTGATCGGGTATCTTTCTTATCACCTCTGAGGCTCTACCTGCCTTTGCCTAACAACAATCTCAGTTAATTAGGTAATTAATCTAATTACTAATTAGTGGAATTGCTATTGCTAATTAGGCCAGTTCTCTCTCTTTTGGCTAACCCTCCACCTTATTCCGTGATTGAAACCAGACAGTGACAGAATTCATTGCTCTTTGCTGCTTTAACCAAAACCACCTGGAAACACATTTCCACTCAGACTTTCTTTGAATGAAAGCAAGGCAGCCAGTTGGAAAGTAGAAAAGGGAGGCTCTCAGCACCAGATTAATTGTTAGCTCTGAACGCTGCAACCTGTTAGTTTTTAATTCATCCTCTTGGCATAAGATTAATTTTAGCTCTGAATGCTGCAATCTGTTATGTTTGAATTGATCCTAAGGAAACATTTTACTCATAGCCTAGAGAAAAAATCCACTCATTTTTTTGTCTGGACAAGTTTAACTAAATCATGGCTTCAGCCCCCGAAGTAGATTCCTCTTCTAAAGAGGAAAGTATTATTGTCTGATTGTGACTATCCAGTCAGCTGTGTGGAAGAGTTGTAGCTGCACCACCCCAGAAGCAGACCAGAGACTGGATTATGACTCAGAGTCAGACTTCCTCTTCTGCTCCCCCAGCGAGTTCACCCCTTTCTGTGGAGTGTTTTACTCCTTCCTGTGCCCCTGGCCGGGGATTAAGACCTACAGCAGCAGGGCTTTTAGTCCTCCCACTTTCGACCCATCTCTACGCCTGTCATTTCCAATTGCTTGCGGCAGGGAGTACCAGACCAGGGGCTCCTGCTCTCCCGATCACAGCTGGAGTCATTCCCAGGGTATGTCTACACTACAAAATTAGGACAATTTTATAAAAGTTGATCTTTAGAAATTGATTTTATACAGTTGATTGTGTATGTCCCCACTAAGCGCATTAAGTCGGTGGAGTGCTCCAAAAATGTCATCGCGAGTGCTTTTTTTTTGTCTTCTAATCTGTGATAACCTCAGGGACAGAGATGATAGGGGGAGCATAGAAACTTTTGCACCTGCGGGGAGGTAAAAAGGGAGAGTTAAATTTAAGATGGTACATTTCTGAGAACAAAAGGGAGACTCTTCAACAATGAAACAAGCAATTCACAGCAGACAGCACATGTGCTTTAGGTACAAGGTAGCATTTTGCCTTTTAGATTGAGCACCTGTTGGTATGGTGACACATCACACACAGCTGGGCAACAGAATTTGGTTTCCAGGCAGCCATCAAAAGCCAAAGGGTACACGGGGTTGGCTTCTTATGCCTTCATAACATGTGGGAATGGTTTCAAACTGCAGCACCATCCTCTCCCATAGCAAGCAATGCCGGTTGGGTTTGCATTTAAAAGGAGGGGCTGTAGTTTTCGGGTGGATGTGCAGCACACACCTCCCCCCACCCAACTGCGTGGCTATTCTCTGGGATGATCCTTTTTAGCCAAGCGCAAACAGCCCAGCATGAATGGGGTCCTTCTACTGTTCCCTTACAAAAATTCCCCTATTTCAACCAGGTGACCATGAATGATATCACTCTCCTGAGGATAACACAGAAAGATATAGACTAAATGTTGCTTAAATGTGACCAAAACCCAGGACCATTAGCTGCCATGCTTTGTACTGCAATGATTCCAGACTACTTGCTACTGGCTCGGTGTGGTAAAGTGTCCTACTGTAGAGGACGAAATAAGGCAGCCCTCCCCAGAAACCTTCTGCAAAGGCTTTCAGGGTACCTCCAGGAAAGCTTCATGGAGATGTCCCTGGAGGACAGGTTAACAGACTTTTCCAGTAGCTGTACTGGCCACAAATGCATCCCAATTCTTCAGGGCAAATCAAACATTAAACACTATTGCTTTTAAACCCTGTACTGTAGTTACAAATGTGCACTCACCAGAGCTGCCTTCTCTGGCTTCAGGGTTGGGGATCCCGCCTTCGGAGGATACTGGGTCCAGGGTGATGAAAAGGACCTCGCTGCCGGGGAGAACGGATTCACCATTTGCCTGCTGTGCATTCTCCTCATCCTCATCCACAAATCCTTCTCCCTGTTGCGTGAGACTCCCGCCTTGCAGGTGTCCATGGACAGTGGTGGGGTAGTCGTAGGGTTCCCCCCTAGAATGCCATGCAGCTGATCATAGAAGTGGCACGTATGGGGCTCTGACCTGGAACGACCGTTTGCCTCCTTTGTCTTTTGGTAGGCTTGCCTGAGCTCCTTAATTTTCACGCGGCACTGCTGTGTGTCCCTGTTGTAGCCTCTCTCCATCATGCCCTGTGCGATTTTGGCATATATATTAGCATTTCTTCTTTTTGATCAGAGTTTGGCCTGCACAGATTCTTCTCCCCATACAGCAATCAGATCTAGTGTCTCCCTTTCAGTCCATGCTGGAGCTCATTGCGATTCTGGGGGGACTGCATGGTCACATGTGCTGCTGAGCTCACCATGTTGACCAAACAGAAAATGAAATTCAAAATTTCCCGGGGTTTTTCCTGTGTACCTGGCTAGTGCATCAGAGTTCAAAGTGCTGTCCAGAGTGGTCGCATTGGAGCACTCTGGGATAGCTACCGGAGGCCAATACAATCAAATTGCTTCTGTACTACCCCAAATTCAACCCAGCAAGGTCGATTTTAGCACTACTCCCCTCGCCGGGGAGGAGTACAGAAGTCAATTTTAAGAGCCCTTTAGGTCGGTGCAATGGGGTTGGTTGTGTAGATGCATTCATTTTAAAATCAACCTAACGCGGCTAAATTCGACCTAACCCCGTAGTGTAGACCAGGGCCCAGTCTGAGCAGGGCTGGTGGGGGGCAGTAAGTGCTGTGATGTTCTAGCATTTTCAAAATTAGCCTCTCTGTAATTCGTGTTTGAAAATGGGGATGGGATTTGTGAACCCAATGTGTACGTCGAAGGAAAACTTCTATCCATCCAAGAAAATGAATAGAAGTAAAGTCTAAAGTAAAGAATTTTCAGGAACTCTTTGTCTCTCGGGGTTTTGAAAAAGGTACTGCACTCTGTCCATTAATTGTCTTTCTTTTCTGCCTCGTGATTGCTGCCGGACTCCATGACTCTTAGGTTATTTTCAGCCCATGCATGTTGGCCATCTCTGACTCTGTTGTCATGGTGGTGCTGTGATCCCAGGGCCTGTGGAATCACTGTGGATGGCTCGTTTCAGAGTAGCAGCCGTGTTAGTCTGTATTCGCAAAAAGAAAAGGAGTACTTGTGGCACCTTAGAGACTAACAAATTTATTTGAGCATAAGCTTTCGTGAGCTACAGCTCACTTCATCGGATGCATTCAGTGGAAAATACAGTGGGGAGATTTATATACACACATAGAGAACATGAAACAATGGGTATTGCCATACACACTGTAAGGAGAGTGATCACTTAAGATGAGCTATTACCAGCAGGTAGGGAGGGTGGGGGGAAGGAAGAAAACCTTTTGTGGTGATAATCAAGGTGGGCCATTTCCAGCAGTTGACAAGAACCTCTGAGGAACAGTAGCGGGTGGGGGGGAGGGAATAACATGGGGAAATAGTTTTACTTTGTGTAATGACCCATCCCCTCCCAGTCTCTATTCAAGCCTATGTTAATGGTATCCAGTTTGCAAATTAATTCCAATTCAGCAGTCTCTCGTTGGAGTCTGTTTTTGAAGTTTTTTTGTTGAAGAATAGTACTCTCAGGTCTGTAATCGAGTGACAGGAGAGATTGAAGTGTTCTCCGACTGGTTTTTGAATGTTATAATTCTTGATGTCTGATTTGTGTCCATTTATTCATTTACATAGAGACTGTCCAGTTTGACCAATGTACATGGCAGAGGGGCATTGCTGGCACATGATGGCATATATCACATAGGTAGATGCGCAGGTGAATGAGCTTCTGATAGTGTGGCTGAAGTGATTAGGCCCTATGATGGTGTCCCCTGAATAGATGTATGGACAGAGTTGGCAATGGGCTTTGTTGCAAGGATAGGTTCCTGGGTTAGTGATTAGTGTGGTGTGTGGTTGCTGGTGAATATTTGCTTCAGGTTGGGGGGCTGTCTGTAAGCAAGGACTGGCCTGTCTCCCAAGATCTGTGAGAGTGATGGGTCATCCTTCAGGATAGGTTGTAGATCCTTGATGATGCGTTGGAGAGGTTTTAATTGGGGGCTGAAGGTGATGGCTAGTGGTGTTCTGTTATTTTCTTTGTTGGGCCTGTCCTGTAGTAGGTGACTTCTGGGTACTCTTCTGGCTCTGTCAATCTGTTTCTTCACTTCAGCAGGTGGGTATTGTAGTTGTAAGAATGCATGATAGAAATCTTGTCAGTGTTTGTCTCTGTCTGAGGGGTTGGAGCAAAGGCGGTTGTATCGTAGAGCTTGGCTATAGACAATGGATCGTGTGGTGTGATCTGGGTGAAAGCTGGAGGCATGTAGGTAGGAATAGCAGTCAGCAGGTTTCCGGTGTAGGGTGGTGTTTATGTGACTATCGCTTATTAGCACCATAGTGTCCAGGAAATGGATCTCTTGCCTGGACTGGTCCAGGCTGAGGTTGATGGTGGGATGGAAATTGTTGAAATCATGATGGAATTCCTCAAGGGCTTCTTTTCCATGGGTCCAGATGATGATGATGTCATCAATGTAGCGCAAGTAGAGTAGGGGCATTAGGGGACAAGAGCTGAGGAAGCGTTGTTTTAAGTCATCCATAAAAATGTTGGCATACTGTGGGGCTATGCGGGTACCCATCGCAGTGCCGCTGATTGCTCAGCAGAGATAGTTATCCCTTCAGGATATGAGGCAGGCAGTTACCATGCCCTGGTTAGACAGATTTTAAAAGGTACCTATTTGGGACTCTATGGTGCCTTTGACATGAGTTTCAAACCCAAACAAACTCGCAGCCGTCCCCAAAGAGACAATAAAATTTGACCACCAAGGAATTCCCCACCTCCCACACAAATCTGAGTCCCCATCAAACCTCACCATCTTCAAAGGCCCAGATAAGTAGAGAAGCTCTGCCCCACTATGCCTTGAAGGCCAACAAAACTGGGCTATTCAGATCAAAGCGGTGAATTGATTCCACAGCTGAGGGCCACTCATGGGGAATGCTTTGCCACCAGCCATCTCTTTTAACTCACAGGCCATCTGGTTCCAGTGCCTCCACTGATCACTGTTGTGGTACACAGTAATCGTTATTGTGCTAGAGGAAGTTAGGTATTACACCCCAGAAATAGCATTACCTGCCACAGAATCGATGGAGCTGGCCACAGGAACAGGTTTTAAAACACTGTGGAGCCTGGTTGTAGTTCACAGAAAGCAAAATCCTTGTTCCTGCCAGGGTCCACCTGCAGGATCAGGACCACAGTCAACAGTCATGGTGTTTTGTATATTACCTTTTCTCCTCTTCTTTTTTCTTCCTTTTTTTTTTTTAACCAAAGGGTTGTAAAACAACCCCTAGGCTTACTTGATGATTTTCCTCTGTAAAGAATACTTTTGTTTTGTATTTTTGGGGGCTGCTGGAAGGAAAGTTCTCCCGGCGTTTCCATTTTAAACCCCCATATTGAGGTGTTTATTACTCCGTCATTAAAATTCACATTGAGCTGAAACTTGGCAAATGTTCTTTGGCTTGAAGCTTTCTTTTTAAAAAGAGTTTACTACTAAAAATGTTTAAGTTAATTTAAAAACACACCCACCCCCCTTTGGAATGGGACTCAGAAACAGTGGGCCAGAGCCTCAGCTAGCATAAATGGCAAATGGTGTAAATCAAACAATATGAAGCTACACCCACTCATACTGGCTGAGGATCCGCATGCTAGGGAAGGGGGTCACAGGGAAAAAATGACTCATTTAAAACATTAAGTCCTATCCAGCTGCTCTCATTTCAAATGCTACTGATATTAATGATGGCAGGTGTACAGAGCCCAGCCAGCTGTCCGTTTCCAAGGCTGCGCTTTTACTATGTCCCAGAGCAAGATGGGTTCACAGCACCTGTAACAAAGATTTGAAATCTCTGCATCATTCCATGCAACAGACAGTGCATCAGCGCTGGTAGCTATTTTAAAGTGGCTTATGTAGTCACGGCATAACACTGGGAGAGAACTCTCCCAGTGCTATTAAAAAAACCACCTCCACGAAAAAAATAGCTAAATCAATGTAAGGCTACTTTGGAACTGAAGACCAGGTCTACACTAGAAAATTAGCTCAGTTTAACTGCATTGATCAAGGTTGTGAAAAATCCACACCCTTCAGCAACACAGTTAAACCAACCTAACCCCTGGTGTAGACAGTACTGGGTCAAAGGGAAAATTCTCCCATTGATCATCAGCATAGGTTGTGTCTTCACTGAAGTGCTACGTTGAATTGAGGCCATTCTAAATAAGAGCATCCACACAGGGGTTTAATGAAGGCACTAAAGTTAATTTGGATTAATTTTCCTGAGTGTCCCTATGTAGACAAGCCCTATTGTTTCTGATGCAGCAGTGAAGTGCCTCCATTCCTCTGGGGCAGCAGAAACCTTATCTGCAAAGATCATGTGCTCAAATTCTAGTGCCAGGAGAAACTTCACTTTGGATTTTCAGACCTCTGCCTGGGGCACTCCAGTTAAGGTCAATAGGAGTTGCATGTGTGGGGCTCCTGCAGGAACATTGTTCCATTGCTATTGTTTCCAGGCAGCAGGGACTGAATGTACTGCAGGGGGTGGGCATTAGACCTGGTCTACACTTACAGTTCACACCCCTGAGCAGTGTAGTTAAGCCAACCTACCCCCAGTGTAGATGGGGTTAGGTCAATGGAAGAATACTTTCAACCTAGCTACCACCACTCAGGGAGGTGGATGACCTACATCAATGGAAAAACCCCTTCTGACGATGCAGGACATGTTCATGCTATTGTGCTACATTGGCATAGCTGCAGTAGCGCTTGTAGTGTAGACATAGTCTCAGCCTTTGGTTAGAGAGAGATGTCTTATGTTACATAGCAGCAGCTTCTTGGGCCAATTATTAAGGCTCAACTTTCTTCAGCCTTAAGGATTGTGCCATTGAAATGGGACTTAATAGGGTTGCCAACTCTCCAACAGAAATATTAAGGACAGCAGTAGTGCCAGCTCCAAGCATTCAAAAATCGTGAGTTTGGCTTAAATGATTAAAACATTTTTTTTAATGTTTGAGGTTCTTTTTATTTGCCATTCGGTTTTTGAGTTCACGTTTTCAAGCTCTGCAGCCATGAGGGCTAGGAACTTTTTTTAAATTTGGGTTGCCAATTTTGGTTGGACATATTGCTGGACGTTTCATCACGACATAATCATTAAAGATTCATCTTTAATTCCTGGAGACTCCAGGACAATCCCAGACAGTTGGCAACCCTATCTCAGATTCTCACCTCGTAATAAGATTCCAAGAGCTGGGGCTTAAAGAACACCAAATATTGTGAGACTCAGGATAAAATCATGAGTGTTGGCAATACCAGGGCAGGTTGTAAGAATTCAAGTGTAAGGTGTTAAATGTAAATGAACAGTGGTAGGATCCAGCCAGTTCCTATTTATCCCCACCCCTGTTGAATCACACTGCCCTCCCTGCCTTAACTTTAAAATTTAAAGCCCTCTAAAATTTGCGAAAATACATACAAGAGTCAAAACAACTCTTTGCAGTTTGGTTTTATGCTCATGTACAGATGTTGCTTTGGCTATGACCTGATGCTATTTTTTCAGGGGATTGCTTTATGTGCCTATTAGTCACAGGACACTAGTGTTGACTGGGTCTGGCAATGCGCAAATTGGTTCCAAGAAAGCCAGACCCCTATTTCCACCACAGACCTTTTCTAGCACTGCACACTAATGGAATCTTTTAGTAAAATTGTGAAACCCATGGATAGGGCTTTTTCACTTCCACTTCTGGTCATAGCTAGAAATCTTGTGAGCATAACAGTCCCCACAAGCTCAAGCTTGCACACACAGGAAGTTTTGATAGTTCAAATAAGCATTCGTCATTTTGGTTCCTTTTCCGAACTAAATCTGAACCCCAGCACTCTCTGACAAAGACCCTTGCAAAGATAGATTCCCCCTTTAGTCTGATCTCCATTTTCAAGGGGGTTTCTGGCTCTTGGTTAGAAAGTTGAGGCCAATCCTGCTGGCTTCATGCCACTGCTGATAAGAATAGAACAAGCAGGATTTGACCTCTGATAAGGCGGCCACATCATTGGTGTTGTCTGATTGTGCTGTAAAAGGGGATTTGCTGTTCATGCCACCACAAGTCTGTAGCCAAGGCTGTAGATTCTAGATTAGCATTTATTAGCCCAGACAGTCCTGCAAACAATTACTCAATCCTGAAAACATCCTTACTGATCCCATTGAAATCCTGACTACAGGATTGGCTCCGTGTTGCTAGCACATCAAACTGTGAGCAGCATTTTGTACTGTGAGCCTGGAGGTTTCGTTGGAATACTTCAGAACCCTTGCTGAAATACAAGAGACTGAGCTAGTGTGGATTCATTTTTGTCTGCACTAGTGCCGTCAATTTGTTTCCACCAACCATATTTTGCTCAGCTGGTTGAACTGCAATGTTGGGTCCCCGAGCGCTCCATCATGCTCCCCTGCTTTTCAGTGTTTTAATATGATATTTATTGTTTTCCAGCATTTTGCTGCTAGGTATCATTGTTATGCAGATGTTACACAGATCTATTTATCATTTTCCACTTATCCTGTTGTGGTAATCTCTTCAGTGCCTTACTGTCTTTCCATATTGCAAGCTTGAATTGTTCAGAGCTGGTAGACAAAGGTGCTTTTTTGTGGGTTGCCAGTGTCTGGCAAGAGAGGGAAGATTCTGAGCTGTTGGTTATTTCTATGGATAATAATCAATAAGACCCATTAGAAAGACAACTACATACATCACTAAACTTTGACCTATGCTCCCCAGAGTGGTCCCAAGATGCCTATTCATACACTAGTGACATCCAGATTGTACTGTTGCAAAAAACTCTTTGGTAGGTGTCATAAATATAAAGGGAAGGCTAACCACCTTTAAATCCCTCCTGGCCAGAGGAAAAACCCTTTCATCTGTAAAGGGTTAAGAAGCTAAGACAACCTCACTGGCAGCTGACCACAGTGACCAATGAGGAGACAAGATACTTTCAAATCTGGAGTGGGGGGACAAAGAGTTCTATTTGTCTGTGTGATGCTTTTGCCGGAACCAGAGCAGGAATTCAGGTCAGAACTCCTGTAAAGAGTTAGTGAGCAATCTAGTTAGATATGTGTTAGATTCTGTTTTGTTTAAATGGCTAATAAAATAAGTTGTGCTGAATGGGATGTATATTCCTGTTTTTGTGTCTTTTTGTAACTTAAGGTTTTGCCTAGAGGGATTCTCTATGTTTTCGCAAAAAGAAAAGGAGTACTTGTGGCACCTTAGTGACTAACAAATTTATTTGAGCATAAGCTTTCGTGAGCTACAACTCACTTCATCGGATGCATCTGTGCCGTAGCTCACGAAAGCTTATGCTCAAATAAATTTGTTAGTCTCTAAGGTGCCACAAGTACTCCTTTTCTTTTTGTGAATACAGACTAACACGGCTGCTACTCTGAAACCTCTCTATGTTTTGAATCCGACTACCCTGTAAGCTATTTACCATCCTGATTTTACAGAGGTGATTCTTTTACTTTTTCTTTAATTAAAATTCTTCTTTTAAGAACCTGATTGCTTTTTCATTGTTCTTAAGATCCAAGGGTTGGGTCTGTGTTCACCTATGCAAATTGGTGAAGATTTTTATCAAGCCTTCCCCAGGAAAGGGGGTGTAGGGCTTGGGGGGATATTTTTTGGGGGGGGGGAGACATTTCAAAGTGGGTACTTCCCCTGTTATTTTTGTTAGACACTTCGGTGGTGGCAGCATAAAGGTTCAAGGACAAAAGGTAAAAAGTTTTTACTTTGGGGAAGTTTTAACCTAAGCTGGTAAGAATAAGCTTAGGGGGTCTTTCATGCAGGTCCCCACATCCGTACCCTAGAGTTCAGAGTGGGGAAGGAACCTTGACAGTAGGCAAGGGATTAGAGATTTAAATTGCACGGACATCAGCCACTGCAGAATACAGCAAGTGGGATGCTTTACCATTGTCTCTGCTTTCAGCTGGTTTTCTCTTCAGTTCTGCTCAGGTGAGATTCATATTTGACTCTGCCACACAATGCATTTCATGCATCTTTTTACCTATCCAGATTTTTTTTCTACTCCATGCTCTGTCAGTGGTTGGCAGTTTAAGGGCACGTAGACACTGTTTGTAGATTCATGGCACTGACGGGCTTGCATATTACATCTCATCTTTCAGATCCCTTTTACACTATGTTGTGCTTGCTGTAGGATGTTTCTAACGGAAAGTTTTTGGCTCATTAATTTAAGTTATTGATGGCAGAGATTTGATCATTTGCTAATTTGGTACTAATTAGCTATATTATTTATTGTTCCTAAAGAATCATGAAAGGTAATCTAGAAATAGATTATTAAAAACTATTTTAACAACAAGGAGTCCGGTGGCACCTGAAAGAATAACAGATTTATTTGGGCAAAAGCTTTTGTGGGTAAAAAGCACTTCTTCAGATTTACACCACAAAAACTATTTTGTTTTTCTGGAAGACTTCAAATTAAGAAACGGAATTTAAAAACAAGCCAAAACCTGCTGGGAATTTCAATGTGCAAACTGCATTTGTAACTAGGCACATATAACCATGAGGTGCCTCTCTCTCCCCTTACCTCTAAATCCCTGTGCCTTGACACATAAGTTGCAAATACTTATCAATAGTAGCATCCCCTGAATCCTATTCACTAGAACTAAGTCAGAGAAATGTATTCAGGGAGGGAAAAAGAAGGCTAGGGTTAAAAATAACATATATTGTTGCCCCCTTTCTGATTTGAGTGGCTAGTCAAAGTGCAGGGCCCAAGCGATGTTCCATCTGGGAGCAGAAATTGATGGAGTCTGGTATTTTGTTTGATGCAATCTTGTTTATTTACAAGGAAGTACAAAGTCCTGCGTCTCTGAACACAGGAGGAACCAAGAACAAAAGGATGAGTTTCTTAACTTATAGCCCCAACTCTCTTTAGCCAACAGACCCAAGTTCTGTCTAGCTTTTTCTAGGGTCACACTGTGTTCAGTATCAGGGGGTAGCCGTGTTAGTCTGTATCCACAAAAACAACAAGGAGTCTGGTGGCACTTTAAAGACTAACAGATTTATTTGAGCATAAGCTTTTGGGGGTAAAAACCTCACTTCTTCAGATGCATGGAGTAAAAGTTACAGATGCAGACATAAATATACTGGCACATGAAGAGAAGGGAGTTACATCACAAGTGGAGAAACAGTGCTGACAGGGCCAATTCGATCAGGATGGATGTAGTCCACCCCCAACAATAGATGAGGAGGTGTCAATTCCAGGAGAGGCAAAGCTGCTTCTGTAATTAGCCAGCCACTCCCAATCCCTATTCAAGCCCAAATTAATGGTATGGCCTTTTGCCTCTGCCTCCCTCTGTTCTGTCTATTCTCGGTTTCTGTGTGTTCTCCCTACACACACATAGACATCGGAACTTGAGGTGTTGGGGGTGCACCCCTGAGCTCCCTCCTGCTAGCCCTGCGCCCAGGGTCCTGGCTGCCGCCCCACACGCCAGGGGCTCTGTTGCCACCCAGCACCTGGGGCTTTGCTCCCGGCCTCAGCTCTGGAGGGGATGGGTGTGTGGACGGGGTAAGGGGGCTAGCTTTCAGCACCCCTATTATTAAAAATGTTCCAGCGCCACTGTACACATACACATAGTTCAGCAACACCCCCCACTCACTCCACGGCCTGGGCAGGTTCACAACCTGCTTTTCTCTTAGGTGAGGGGCTTCCGATTAACTCATCCTGACAGTTATGTTAACTGAATTATGTGTTCACACCCAATCTCTGTGAGGTTTTTGATCAACGCAGTTACCACTACCTCTGAGTATAACAATATTTAGGCCAAGTCTTCTACACTACAAACTTACATCAGTATAATTACATCACTCAGGGGTGTGAAAAATCCATGCTACCACCTATCCTGGAGGTGGATTAACTATGCTGACAGGAGAAGCTACTACTAAAGCGCTACGGTGATGTGGGGCCGCTGAAGCACTGTACATGTGGAAAAGGCCTTGGACAAAAGAGGGGTCAGAGAGAGCAATTCAAAACTACAGCCCTTCCTACTAGTTAGAGAGACTCGGGAGCACGTTCGTCATTCATGGTAAATTTCTCAGTCTGGTCTTCTTTCTTTGCCACTTACTCCCCCGGTTTTATATTTTAACTGTGTCTGTTTTTAATTTCTTTAACTCCTCTTCCCTCCTCTGACAACGCCCTCCTCACAAACTGCCATGGTTTCTATTAATGCTTCCTCAACTATTTCCTGCTTCTCTCCTCAAGGGTTCTTGTGATTGTCACTACAGTTTCTTCAGGCCCCCTACCCCAGCCCTGAGCCCCGTCCCGCACCTCAAACCCCTCATTCCCAGCCCCACCCCAGAGCCCGCACCGCCAGCCGGATCCCTCACCCCTTTCCCCGCACCCCAACCCCCAGCCCACTCTTGCACCCCAGACCCATGCCAGAGCCCACACCCTCAGCTGGAGCCCTCAGCCTCCCGCATTCCAATCCCCAGCCTCTGGCCCCAGCCCTGAGCCTCTTCCCGCACCTCAAATCCCTCATCCCCAGCCCCATCCCAGAGCACATACCCCCTCTCAAACCCCTGCCTAGGGTGACCAGATGTCCCGAATTTATAGAGACAGTCCCAAGTTTTGGGTCTTTTTCTTATATAGGCTCCTATTACCCCCCCTACCTCCGTCCCGATTTTTCACACTTGCTGTCTGGTCACTCTACCCCTGCCCCAGTCCAGTGAAAATGAGCGTGTGAGTGAGGGTGGGGGAGAATGATCGATGGAGGGAGAGGGGATGGAGATGGAGTGAGCGGGGGTGGGGCCGCGGGGCAAGGTTGTTTGGTTTTCTGCAATCAGAAAGTTGGCAACCCTACCAGATCCTCAAAAGGTATTTAGGCATTGATCTCAATGGGAGTTAGGCTTTGTCTACATTACACAGCTTTTAGCGACATGGCTGTGTTGCCATAGCTGTGCCGCTAAAAGTCATGCAGTGTAGCTGCTGTACATTGGCTCTCCTGCTGACAAAAAACTTCCACCTGCAATGAGCCGCATTTCGGTTGTCGGCAGGAGAGCGCTCCTGCTTACAACATGCTGTTCACACTGGCACTTGTCAGGAAAAACCTTTTGTCTTTTGCAGGAGGGGGTTCAATTGCCTGTGTAGACATAGCCTTAGACTCATGAATATCTTTGAGGATCTGGGCTCATGTGTCTAACTCCCATTGAAATCAACACCTGACAGCCAGTGTGCTGTAGTGCTATTTTTTAAGAGTATGTGACCATAAAAGATGGTGAGGTCAGTTGGACAAATTTAACACATACTTTCTGTTCTGGTATTTTCTCTTGTAGTGGAGACTTTCAGGCTTCTGAGCATGTCTTCCTCAAGGCCCCAGCCAAGGGAGCGATCACAGGCTACAGCATATGATGTTGGTCTGTGTGAGGTCCACAGGCTGTTACCAATCCATCCCCTTTTTTTCTAGAGGTGTGGCTGGAGTCATTTAGTGCACTGGACGAGGTACTCCATATGTTGAGATAGACATGTGTAAGACCCCGTGATCTTGAAAGTAACCCCCAAAACTCACCAAGAAATCGGTTATGTAAAGCCAGGCACTCAGACACCACAGGATATGCTCCAAGGAGAAAGTCCAGAGTATGCACCTTAACACACACAAAACTGCCTTCCCCTGAGAAGGAGATCTCATTATGTAATGGGCCACCCAAAAACCTCGAGAGAACCTGCTCACCATCCCGAAAGAAATCTTTCCCAAACCCCCTCTTCTGGCCTTCAAACAACCCCCAATCTCATCATCAGAAGCAGGCTTCCCACAGACAAGGACACAGCAACTCAAAGTAGCACCAGACCAACAGATGCAAAACCTGCAGATATATCTTCACTACTACAATGATCAATACCCTCCACAACATAGCTTTGAAGATCCATGGGTCCTACGCATGCCTGTCACAACATATGGTGTACCTTATCAAATGCAATAAATGTCCCAATAACAACTAAATGGATGAAACCAGACAATCTCAAATGAACTCTCACAGGAAAATGATAAAAGACAAAAACACTGTATCACCTGTGGGTGAACACTTTTCACAAAGCAATCACTCCATATCTAACCTATCAGTCCCCATCCTCAAAGGAAACCTGCATAACACTTTCAAAAGACAAGCCTAGGAGCTTAAATTTATAACTTTGCTAGACACTAAAAATCCTATTCTTAATAAGGACACTGGATTTATGGCTTATTATAACAGTCTGTAACCCACTGACCCCTCTCCCCCTTTTTTTGTCCTATGACAACGGCCCCTTCACTTTGAATGGTCTCTTAGAATATGGGCTAACTACTTATGCTAAACTATCTGTTCAACCTTGTATTTAGCTGCGACACTCTGAGTACCTCTCCCAGATGTGAGGAAGAGCTCTGGGTAGCTCAAAAGCTTGTCTTTCTCACCAATAGAAGCTGGTTCAAAAAAAAAAAAAAAGATATTACCTCACCCCCTTGTTCTGCTGTAGTATAGACATACCTTAATACAGAGCCCCAAGTCCTGAGTTTGTTCCCAAATCCTCCGTAATAAATTCTTTACTAAAATAAACCCACCACCAATAAACAAACAAATAAAAATAGCCATATACAAGTGGTTAGGAATCAGGCAGCTGTGCACAACAGATCTCTTCTCAGAAGTTACACATATTTGACATAAAATTTTAAAAATGCATATTTATCACATTGGTGGCTATTAAGATCAAGTTAATATTTACATTTGGCATCAAACCCTATACACAAATACTGACTGTAGCTCCTTGTTTATACTGACAGACTAGGTGCAGGAAAATAATCTCAGGATCTCTGCTCCCTGGGTTGGGGAAATCCACCCACATTGCAGAAGCAATTAACTGGGTGCTGAGTTGGAGGATGCAAGTTGTTGGTACACTCACAGAGCATCTCTTGCCAGCTGCTCCATGGAGAGGCCTGGACAGTAGACTTGGACTGTATCCCACTTTCTCAGCTGAAGCAAAGAAGCCAGAGCAGCTGCAGTTGCTTGCTACTGGGGATGAGAGATCATTCAATCAGGAGTTAAGTGGCTGCAAGGAGAGGGATTGGGAAGGCAGAGTTAGGTGTGTTGCTTAGATTTCTCTAGGGGGATTCTTATATATTGGGAGGTTGGGAGGAGATGCCCTTGCTAGTATTCCTCTCTCACATGGTCAATGTGACCTTTGTGAACAAAAGTGCAGAGAAAGTGGTTATCATTTGTTAAAGCTATCTGCCCATTTGGCATTTCTAATCACCTGGGTATCTAGGTTCTTCATCCAGTGATTACCATAGAAAAAAGATGGATCAGTACTAACTGCAAACTGTTGGATCTACCCAGATTAAGATGGTAATTTATGATTTGCATGTATTTATCTATGTTTAGTAGCACTTTCTCCCCCCTACACCCCAAGAAATGACCAAATCAGTGCTTTATTAACTACCAGGAATACAAAGATCTGGCATAGTGTACAACTATTTAGTGGACACTGATTTAGACATGCAGCCAGGCATGGGGGTGGACCAGGAAATCAAAAAGAGGGTCACTAGGAAGGGAGCAGCCAATGGAGTGGCTGGCTTAATTTGAATGGCACAAGTTTAACAATAACAACTGCAGTTGTGCCCAGAGAGGCCCTGGATGTACAATAGAGGAGTGGCAAGCTGACTAGCGGGGGAAGAGGGCTAAAAAGACACATCCGGGGGGAGGGAGAACAAGCTACTGAGGAGTCTTTCAAAGAAATGATAGTAAGATGGTAGAAGGCTGCAGCTGTTTGATCTCAGAGCTGTTCCTAATGTGCCACTTTAATTACACAACAGAACTACAGGTTAGAAATTCAGAGTGGGTGTGTCCCAAATTTTAGGGTTTGTGGGTTTACTGCTGGCAAAGCCACCCTAGATCTAACTGGGATTGTTTAGTTTTGAAATGGGTGCCATAGATTTCACATGTGAGCTAAGCAATCTACCACTTTAGCTCTTAACATCAGTAGTGCTGGAGTTAATAAGCAGATGCTAAGTGACTTGTCCAAGGCCCCATAGTGGGTCAATAACAGAACCTGGATGACAATACAGGTCTCCTCATGTTCAGTCTTCTGCTCTAGCCCCTGCTGCATTTCAGTGAATTCGGAGGCAGGCTTTAGGACAACTTTTTATTAAACTAATTTAAACAATTTATGAAGTAAATACTGCACTAATGCTGACTATAGTTACAGACTTACTCTCTGCAACTGGTTCCTGTCTCTCTCTGTGTTAGAGAGTCTGCGTGGGTCAGCAGGAAATAGTGTCCTGTAAGATGTGGCAACATCAGGCTTCCTGATGAAGAGTAACTATAGCACAACCACTAGACTATGCTGCTTCTCAGCGAACCATTGCAACCTTTCTATCCAGTCTAGGAAGCTAGAATCTACTAATTGCCACTTGAAGAGCATTTAATAAACTGGGAATAATTCCCTCCTGTTGCATATACATGATTAAATGAAGTCACACTATGGTTAGGTTGCCAAGCTTTCAACATGTGACTATGAAAACATTATTTGCTAAGCAAGGAAGGTTTCCAGGGCAATTTACGTAACGGATGTTGTAGGTTTTAGAAAGAAAACAATTTTCACTAAGAAAAAAGTTAACTTTTAGAGAAGATAAATTGCTTCCTATGATGTGTCATGGCTCCTTAGTACCTCTCAACAATAACTTACTCTTTGTTTATAGAGACTGTCCTTTAGTACAGTACAGGAGTACTTGTGGCACCTTAGAGACTAACAAATTTATTGGAGCATAAGCTTTCGTGAGCTACAGCTTACGCTCCAATAAATTTGTTAGCTTCTAAAGTGCCACAAGTCCTCCTTTCCTTTTTGCGAATACAGACTAACACAGCAGCTACTCTGAAACCTAGTACAGTACAGGCACTCTGAGTTAAATCGTTAGCAAAAACCTCAAGCAAACATGAGATTTTTCTGGTATTTCAGAACGTGAGAGTCAAATTCTGCTCCGATCAACTATTGAATCAAAGTTCTAAAGCTTTTCAATTCCATGTATTCCTTTCTGATTATCCATTGATGTTCCTCAAAGTACTCAATCACACACACAAAATCTTTGGTATGATAGTGTTCTCGTTGCAGTCACCCTTGGCCCAGATCTACTGAAATCAATGGAAGTTAGGTGCCTAAGGGTTTGTCTACACTTGAGATGCTACAGCAGCACAGAGGCAGAGCCTCAGCTGCGCTGCATAGTACTTTAGTGTAGACAGTACAGAACCCTTCCCATCAGTGTTGGTAATTCACCTCCCTGAAAGATGGTAGCTAGGTTGACGGAATTCTTCTAACGACTTAGTGCTGACAACACCAAGGGTTAGGTCGCCTTACTACGTCACTCAGTGTGGATTTTGCAGAGCTCTGAATGACGTAGCTGGGTCGACCTAACTTTTTAGTGTAGATCAGGCCTCTATATCGTTGAGGATCTGGGCCATTGCAGTTACTGGCCAGGTCTACGCTACAGACCTATACCGGTATAACTCTGGTGCTCAGGGGTGTGAAAAATCCACACCCCTGAACGACATAGTTATACTGGTCTAACCCCCTATGTAGAGAGCGCTATGTTGACAGGAGAGCTTCTCCTACCAACATAGCTACCGCCTCTGGGGGAGGTGGATTAAGAAGCTCTCCTGTTGGCATAGTAGTGTCTTCACTAAGGGGCTACAGTGGCACGGTTGCACTGGTGCAATTGCACCGCTGTAGTACTGTATGTGAAGACAACCTCATGATGTCCTTACTGAAAGTTACAGTTACTGTTCTAACATAAATCCCTCACAAGAACATTACAGCTAAGATATAGAGCAAACAGCAAATATTAAGAAAACAGGAAATAAGGTGGCATTTCTCACATATATCCACATAACCTTAAGTTTGTTCTGGTAGGGATGTGAGCATCCTGTTGTCTCAGTCCTTGGGGCTGGATGAAGAGGGAATCGGTGATCTGTATAAAGTATAAGAAAGCAATTTTTGGAAATTCCCTAGTGTATTGTTAGCCTCTTTAACTGTAATTGTGCTGCTGGAAACAAGGAGGAGTGGTAGCAGTCTGTCAATCAGTAGCAATTACTGTGCAGATCACTGCTACTACACAGGATGGACAAATAGGAATCTTAATTTGAAGTTATGGTGGGTCCAGATAACATGGAACTTTTCAGTGTTGCTAACTCCACTGATTTTTTCACAAATCTCATATCTGGTGTTCTTCTTTAAAGCCACAGCTCCTGGAGTCATGTGGTTACCTGAGAATCCTACCTTTCGTTCTTTTTTTAAAGTAATTTTCTATCCCTAAGGGTTGTGGAAAAAACTTGAAAACATAATGCCTAAAGGCTCAAAAGCCAAATAAAAAGAACCCAACATTTATTATTTTTTAAAATTATCATGATTTTTAGGTGCCTGACTCATGGTTTTTGAACCTTTGGGTTGGTAATTCTGCTTTGTGTTAAAGGTAGGTAGGATATAGTGGTGTTCTGAGTTTCTCTTGCCATCCCTGTGGTCAAAAGGTTTAGGTTGTGAAGTTTTCATGTGTGGGAAGGTCTAGGCGTGGAACTGGGCTGCAACCTTTGATTATTGAAAGGCCTGCTGCTCCATAAAAATGCAATCTGAATCTGTTAAATTATACCTTTGGCTTTGAATGGGCACCTGGGCAGGACTTTCACCACCTATGGATAAGCCTGTGTCACTGAGGTTTTAAAGTACAAAGCACAGCCACACTCTCGCCTTTTCCTGATACAAGCATATGTTACCTCAAGTCATTATTTACAAGGCTTTGTTTTCTAAATCATGAAAAAACTCCCTTTTTTGGGGTGCATTGTCACCAGCTAACTTCTCCAGCCCTGCCATCCTTTGCCACCCCCAAGCCCTGCCTTCTTACTGACTGATCTTTTTCCCTTTGGAATGCTGGGTATGGCTCAGTGCGTGCCACTTAAACTCTCCTAGGCTAATACTACAGGCCATATAGTGGCACAGGCATGGCACTGCCATTGTGTCGCTGTAGCGTCATAGTATAGCTGTGTCCTACATCAACAGAAGGGGATTTTCCATTGCTATAGTTAATCCACTTCTCTGAGCGGCGATAGCTAGGGTGATGGAATAATTCTTCTGTCAATCTACCTGGTTAGGTCAGCTTAACTAGGTTGCTCAGGGATGTGAATTTTTCACACCCCTGAATGACATGGCTAGGTCATTCTAAATTTTAAGAGTAGACTTGGCCCTCTAGATTATGTTGCATCTTGCGGTCTTGTCTGCACTAGCAAATTTGGCAGCCGTAATTTTCCAGCAGTGGAGGCTGTTAATGTAGACACACATTTTTTGCCAGTGCATCATCTAACCCTGGTAATGTGATAAAAGCGCCTGTGTACACTACATAGCTTCCACTATTCTGCTACATTGGAGCAGAAATATGGTTGTGGCTAATACCACTATAGATGCACCCCTTTGCACTGCCCTTTGCTTGTATGTTAGGGGAAGGGGAGAGGATGCACAGCTTGTGCTGAATATGCAACTCCCTATTCCCTTTTAGTTTTTAAAGAATGTCAAATGGTTCATGAGTCAATCATGAACAAATGTGAATGTCACTTTTGAAAAGTTAAGAAATTACAAATATGCCATAAAGGCAATAGTCAAGTATCTGTGTGGGTCTATGATTCACGACAAAGAACAATAGAGAGAAGGAAGAAAGTAGGTAAAGTCTGGACATCTTCAGAGGTAGCTCATGGGCTCTGAGGAGGGGGAAGTGGAGATTTGGGGCTCAAGAATGGATGTCTCTCCGAAGGCACTCCCTACACTCTTTGCTTCTCCTTTCAGGCTAAATTCCACACTCCATTACATCAGGGCAAATTCCATTGAAGTCCATGAGGTTGCATACGTGTGCGAGGACAGAGAATGGCCCCGTCTCTCCCCTGAGCTGGCTATGCTGCAGGGTCTGAGGGAATGTGCGGCTGGGGAATGGGGATATGTCTGCTCGGCCTTCCTCTTCATGTCCCTTGACTCTGAGATACTCAACTTTGCTCCCGTGGGAGTAGACTCTCCTTCCCTTGCCCTGGGGCTTATTACATCGTCCTTTGGGTGGGTACCTCCCCTCTCTCCCGCGGGCTCACTGAGCCCTCCTTTTGGTGGATGGGAGGGTGAGCATATCTCCCACTGCCCTGGTGCACAAGTCCCCTTTTCACTGGGCTGACTGGGGGTGATGCTGGTCTTTTCTCAATGCCCTCTCCCAAGATCTCCCATCGCTGGTCCCTATAGGGAAGGAATGGGAGTAGATATCCTCTGTTCCTTGATCAGGGCTCCCATTGGCCTTTTCCCAGGGCTAGCTCTTGGTTTTCTGTGTGGGCTGGGAATGGACACAGTGCCCCTTGCCTTCTCCCCATACTCTCTCTCCACTTGGCTGGACTCCTAGCCAGGAGGGGAGGAGGGCTGTTGGGGAAACAGTGCTTCATTCTCCCCTGGGCTCACTGGGGTCCCCTCTGGTTGCATTGGCTGCAGAGGGGTTTGTGACCTTACTCTCTCTCAGGAAGCCTCTATTCTCCTGGCCCTGGGCAATAAAATCTCTTTGGGTTCAGTGGGGGAAGCCATACCTCTCCTTCCCCTGGGCTATTTTGTGCCCCTGATAGCAGAACTGGATGGGGCACATTCACAGGCCTCTTCTCTTAAGGCTGTTGGATGGCGTAGGCTGCTGGCCTGTCTCCCAGCCTAGGAAGGACTCACGGCTACACCTGAGACTTTCAGGGCCCTGCCCCAGGGCTTAGTTTTCAACATAAAACTTAGGCAAAACCATTACAACACAGCAGTTGCAAAAAAGAAGACACACCCTTCCTGTCACCTCCCGCCCCTTCAGGGCCTACTGCAGAGCCCCTCATCTTCTGGAGCTGCCTCCAGCTAACGTCTCTGTCCTTTATTGAGAACAGGCCTTGCTGGCCCCAGGCATCCTGTCTCCTTAAAGGGCAGGCCACTGTGTTACAGCTAGGAACAAGCCGCCTTGCTTTCCCGCACCCCACCATTCCCATGGGGTGGCTCTACCCTGCTTTGGGTGGGTATAGACCCCACTGTGCTGTCTTTCAAGAGCGCCCTCTTCCCTGGGCTGCCTTCCCAGTTGTTTGGTTTAGCTTGTTGTTCTGTACCTGGTCTCAGGAGCTCCCTTTCCCTCTCCTGGGTTACCTGGGCCCACCTTTCGGGAGGTCGGGGCTGGCTGCAGGGAACATTCCCCTCTCTCCTATGTCTGGGCAGCAGGCTGGGTCGGGGGGGGGCACATTCCCCTCTCCCCTGATGGGGGCAGGTGGGTGGATTGTTGCTGCCTACGTTCCCCTTGCCCCTTCAGGTGGGTGGGTGGCTGGTTGTGGGGGGCACATTCCCCCCTCCCCTGTGGGTGACTGGCTGGGGAACATGTTCCTCTCTCCCCGTGGTTAGGGAGGGACATTCCTCCATCCCCTGTGGGTGGGTAGCTGACTGGCAATGGGAGGCACGTTTCCCTCTGTCCTGTGGGTGCGTAGCTGCGGGGGGGGGGCACATTCCCTTGGAGGGTAGCTGGGGAACAGGTTTCTCTCTTCCCAGTGGGTGGCTGGTTCTGGGGGGCATGTTCCCCTCTCCCCTGCGGGTGGCTGGTTGTGGGGGGGGACACGTTCCTCTCTCCCCAGTGGGTGGCTGGTTGTAGGGGGGGGACACATTCCCCTGGGAGGAGGGAAGCAGGTTCCTCTCTCCCCAGTGGGTGGCTGGTTGTAGGGGGGGACACATTCCCCTGGGAGGAGGGAAGCAGGTTCCTCTCTCCCCAGTGGGTGGCTGGTTGTGGGGGGGGGACACGTTCCCCTGGGAGGAGGGAAGCAGGTTCCTCTCTCCCCAGTGGGTGGCTGGTTGTAGGGGGGGACACATTCCCCTGGGAGGAGGGAAGCAGGTTCCTCTCTCCCCAGTGGGTGGCTGGTTGTGGGGGGGGGACACGTTCCCTGAGGGGGAGGCAGGTTCCTCTCTCCCCAGGGGGTGGCTGGTTGTGGGGGGGGGAGACACGTTCCCTGGGGGGGAGGCAGGTTCCTCTCTCCCCAGGGGGTGGCTGGTTGTGGGGGGGACACATTCCCCTGGGGGGAGGGAAGCAGGTTCCTCTCTCCCCAGGGGGTGGCTGGTTGTGGGGGGGACACATTCCCTGGGGGGGAGGCAGGTTCCTCTCTCCCCAGTGGGTGGGTGGCTGGTTGGGGAGGGGGAGGACAGGTTCCTCTCTCCCCAGGGGGTGGCTGGTTGTGGGGGGGACACATTCCCCTGGGGGGAGGGAAGCAGGTTCCTCTCTCCGCAGGGGGTGGCTGGTTGTGGGGGGGGGGACACGTTCCCTGAGGGGGAGGCAGGTTCCTCTCTCCCCAGGGGGTGGCTGGTTGTGGGGGGGACACATTCCCCTGGGGGGAGGGAAGCAGGTTCCTCTCTCCCCAGGGGGTGGCTGGTTGTGGGGGGGACACATTCCCTGGGGGGGAGGCAGGTTCCTCTCTCCCCAGTGGGTGGGTGGCTGGTTGGGGGGGCAGGTTCCTCTCTCCCCAGTGGGTGGGTGGCTGGTTGGGGGGGGGGGACACATTCCCTGTGGGGGGGAGGCAGGTTCCTCTCTCCCCTGCGGGTGGCTGGTGGTGGGGGGGACACGTTCCCGGGGGGGGGGAGGCAGGTTCCTCTCTCCCCAGTGGGTGGGTGGTTGGTTGTGGGGGGGACACATTCCCTGGGGGGGAGGCAGGTTCCTCTCTCCCCAGTGGGTGGGTGGTTGGTTGTGGGGGGGGAGGGCAGGTTCCTCTCTCCCCAGTGGGTGGGTGGCTGGTTGTGGGGGGGGAGACACGTTCCCTGGGGGGAGGCAGGTTTCTCTCTCCCCAAGGGGTGGGTGGCTGGTTGTGGGGGGGGGACACATTCCCTGTGGGGGGGAGGCAGGTTCCTCTCTCCCCTGCGGGTGGCTGGTGGTGGGGGGGACACGTTCCCGGGGGGGGGGAGGCAGGTTCCTCTCTCCCCAGTGGGTGGGTGGTTGGTTGTGGGGGGGACACATTCCCTGGGGGGGAGGCAGGTTCCTCTCTCCCCAGTGGGTGGGTGGTTGGTTGTGGGGGGGGAGGGCAGGTTCCTCTCTCCCCAGTGGGTGGGTGGCTGGTTGTGGGGGGGGAGACACGTTCCCTGGGGGGAGGCAGGTTTCTCTCTCCCCAAGGGGTGGGTGGCTGGTTGTGGGGGGGGGACACATTCCCTGTGGGGGGGAGGCAGGTTCCTCTCTCCCCTGCGGGTGGCTGGTGGTGGGGGGGACACGTTCCCCGGGGGGGGGAGGCAGGTTCCTTTCTCCCCTGCGGGTGGCTGGTGGGGGGGGGCTACGTTCCCCTCCGGGGGCAGTTGCCCTGTGGCTGGGGGGGGGGGGGGGCACGTTCCTCTCTCCCCCGCCGGTGGGTGGTTCGGGGGGGGTGGCACATTCCCTTCCCCCCCCCCGCGGGCTGCCGGCTGGGGCCCCCCCGCCTTGCGGGTGGGGAGCGGGGAGGGCGCCTTCCCGTCCCTTCTCCCCTCCCCGGCGGAGCCCAAGGCCGGGCGGCCCGGATTGGCCCGGCCGGGCGGCGAGCTCCGCCCGCTGTCGCCGTGCTGTGGGTGTGTGGGAGGGAGGGAGGGAGCCGGGCTGCGCTGCTAGTCTGGAGCGGAGCCTGGCAGCGGCTGGAGCGTCGGCGGCGGCGGCGGAGGAGCAGCCGGAGCCCGCTGGACCGAGTCCGCCCCGAGCCGTCTCCTCTCCCTTCGCGCGCAGGGCAGGGGGGCCCCGATCCATGACCATGGGCGACAAGAAGAGCCCGACCAGGTGCAGAACGAGCGGGCTCCCGGGGGCGGGTCGGCGGAGAGAGGCTCCTAAGATGGAGGGAGGGCGGGTGGCCGGCCGGGGTAGGGGCGGACTGTGGGGCCTCCCCCCAGCGGGCAGCTCCCCTCGTGCCGGGGGCGCCTAGGCCCTTGTGTGGCTGGGGCGGGGGCGGGGGGGCTCCTAAGATGGAGGCAGCGGGGGGGGGGGGGCTGTTTGTGCCCCTCCCGCCAGGTAGAGCAACTCCGGCCTCTCCGCGGTGCGCGAGGGGGCTGTTCGCCAGCCGCGAGGCTCCTAAGATGGAGGGAGCGTGTGAGGGCAAGAGGAGGAGGGAGACGGGCTTGTGTCTCCTTGCTGCTGGTGCCAGGGCTAAGCTGGTGTGAGAGCAGCTATGGCGGCTCCTCTCCCTCACACAAACACACTCTCCTCCGCTCCTCACTTCTCCCAGACAAAGGGAGATTTAACAAGGTGGAGGAGACAGACAGACAGACAGACAGACATGGGGGGGGGGAACACGCCTCCCTGCTTTTCACGTCTTCACCCCCCCCACCCCTCTCCAAAAAAGGAGGGTGAGGGGGGGGGGAGACGGGCTCCTCTTGTCTCTCCCCTCCCCTGCCCAAGTCTCGTCCTCCCAGGTTCACTGGGTAACCGTTGTTGTTTGTGTGAAAGTCGATTGTCTGGGTTTAAACATTGAGAGGAAAAGCCCCCCCCCCCGCCCCCCACCCCGGTTTCTTTCCTTCCAGGGTGTGTGTGGGGGGTGGTGGTTAGCTCATGCAGGGTGCGTAGTGTGTGTGGGGGGGGGGGGGGGCTCGAAGGCTAGGATAAAGCAAAGTGTGTGTGGGGGGGGATGGGCTTACTGCTTTATAATAGTGCGCCCCCCCCCCCTCGCCCCCAATAGCAGATATTTGGTGACTCTTTAGGCAAGGAAGAGAAACGGAGTCTGGCGATGCAAGTTGAGAATTACCGAATGCACTGGATTTCACCGCTTGATAATATGGTTTCTAATGTGTGTGTTTTTCTTTTTCTCCTCCTCTCTTCCTCCTCCTCCTTTTTTCCTCCTCCCCATACACACATACGCACACGCACACTCTCTCCTCAAGGCCAAAAAGGCAAGCAAAACCTGCAGCAGACGAAGGCTTTTGGGATTGTAGTGTCTGCACCTTTAGGAACAGTGCTGAAGCCTTCAAATGCAGCATCTGCGATGTCAGGAAAGGCACCTCCACAAGGTATACATATACATTAAAATATGTAGCCGCTGCTTTTTATTTCTTTAATCCATAATTATTCTGTCTTGTTGATTTTACCTGCTACCTTGAAGTGGGTTCAGTATTTTATTTCCTTTAGAGGAAATAATCTCCCCTGTTCTCCTCTTAATACTGTATGTTGTTTTAAATTCTGTTCCAATGCTTAAGTATACCTTGGACACAACTGTTTTATAGGCATGGTAGTGACCTGATGTTTTTTTCTGTATGTTCCATTTGATGATGATAAAAAGACTCTTTTTTTTTTTTTTTTTAAGCCTTTTCAATTCTGATTTGGGTGGACATTTCTCTCTGTCATTTGGGGAAACAATTTTTGTTCTGTTGGAAATATTTGTTCTGCATTTTGGGGGATAAGGGAATTGAAGAGAAATAGCTGAAACTAAAGATGCCACAGAAACAGCTTTTTTTTTATTCCTCTCGTCTTGTTGATCGTTGAATTCTATTGTCATTTGAGATTAGTTGGTTTGCCACAGAAAATTTATTTGTGGAAATCATGTGGATTTCTGAAATCTTTAACTGTTGGTTCTTTCTGCATGATGGAAGTTTTTGCAAGACAGTGAGACTGCCATACTCTAGTTAAATGACTACACATAATCACCCCTCTCCCCCCCCCACTCACTTGGGTTTAGAAAGTTACTCATGACAGTGAGAGTTAGGACTAGGCCGGGGTAAGCAACCTATGGCACCTGTGCCAAAGGCGGCATGCATGCTGATTTTCAGTGGCGCTCACACTGCCTGGGTCCTGGACACCAGTTCGGGGGGCTCTGCATTTTAATTTAATTTAATTTAAATGAAGCTTCTTAAACATTTTAAAAACCTTATTTACTTTACATACAACAATAGTTTAGTTATATATTATAGTCTTATAGAAAGAGACCTCATAAAAACTTTAAAATGTATTACTGGCACATGAAACCTTAAATTAGAGTGAATATATGAAGACTCGGCACACCACTTCTGAAAGGTTGCCAACCCCTGGACTAGGCTGTGAACATGAAACTGCTTTTTTGTTTGCAAATCTCCTTTCAAATGCCTTTGACTCATTTTAATATTTTTATATTTTGTACAAGTACATTCCTAAATTTGAGGAGTTCATATTTTTGTCTCTTTCTATTAAGGAAATATTATATTCTTATTTTTTTCAAAGTTTAAGACAGTGTTTTAAGTAAAGCTCTTTGCATGCTGAGCAGACTGTTTCTTGAAGACTTCTGGTGTTTTGAGTTGATTGACAAAGGAGGCTAAAAATGTATTCAGTTAGTTTGTTTGTACAGTGCTTTGAACAAAAAAAAATGCCTTTATAAGTGCTAAGCATTTTTTTTGTTTTTAAATTTGGACCAAGCTTTTGGGCCATTGAGCCTGTGGGTGACATGACCACGACAGCTTTGTGTAGTATTGTAGTACTCCACTAAGTAACTAGCATATTTTAATTATATTGCGTGTTGATTAAAGAGTGTATGTGCTTTACAGTAGGGTATTCTGAAAAGTGTTGAGATAAATTGGCTGATCTGAAATTGGCATATCCTTAATTTAGATATGATAATATGAAGAATATAAAGCCATTTGAATGTGGACCTAAATCTTTAAGTTTTGTTCTATTACTCTCCAGTCCTGCAATTTAACTTCTTCAGGTGGATATCTGAGTCTGGGCAAAGTGCTGTGGGCTTCTGTGGGATATTTTAATGGATCCATCTGCAGGGTTAAGGCCTGACTTTACTCCTATGAGTAGTCCTCTTGAAATCAGTGAGTGTAAACATGGTCATAAAGTTGAGCATGTGTATAAGTGCTTGCAGGATGGGAGTCTAAATGAGACTAGGAATCCAAGTGTGGGTGGTGCATGGACTAACTTGGTGTATCTTATATGATCTTTTCAATTTGACCACAGTACTTTCTGAGAAATGAAAATCCATATAAAACTTTTTTGAAAATGATACATTTGAAAATGTTTGTTCAGCCAAAACAATTACTCTTCCAGTTAAGAATGAAAAATTGTTTTGTAGAAGACAACTTTAGGTTAAGAAATGCTACATAATTTGCAAATGTGATCATTGGGTCTGGAACATCATAAAGCATTTTCCCATTAGCACTTTTTCTGGACAGCTTATTTTAATTTAGGATATATTAAGTTTGTGTGCATTTAAGTGAGTTAAGTGTTTGTGTGCCGCTGTTTGATTTATGTTGTAGAATTTGAAAGTATGTATGGTACAGGATACGCCATTAAAAATCATACAGTTTTGCTTTAGTGTCATTTACAAATACTCAGCTGAAAGTAGTAGTCACTGACTATTGTGAGTGCACTTTTGTTTGTGTGCGTATGTAGAAGACCTCAGAGGTCAGAGTTCTTTATTGTGGTTTGGCTTTGAGTGTTACTGTATGTGACGTATAAGTCAATAGCTGGGAAACTCTTCAGGGTTTTTTCATAAGTGACTAAGGAAATGTGGTGGTTTATGGCTGACGATTTATTACTCAGAATACTTTTGTTTGATGACGAAATCTGTTTGAGTGATTTTTATATAAATTTTATCCAGATAAAACTGTGGTTAACCTGAGATATTGGATCAGCAACTTAAGATATAATTTGACAAACTGATATCATTTAGCTCACTAAAACTAGTGAGTTTCATTAAAGTTTTTGAAGTATTTTACTTTATATTTAAAAGTAATTTGGACAAATTCATAATATTTTTCGAAGATCTGAAGAGAAGCAAATGTCGTTCATCTTTAACTGTGTGCAGTTAAAATGTTCCCAGTTTCAACAGATTTACATGAACTCAAAATCACTTTTTTTTTTTTTTTAAACCCCACAGTGAAGTCAGTGATTTGCTGTAGAATTTATTTTGGCAGATTAATGTTTTCTGATTTGTGAACTAGTTTAAACTTTAACTAACTTTGATTGATTGTGTACGTTTTTACAGACTTGATATAATCCTTGTTTGCTGTGTGGGAGGGGTGACTGACTTCAGTGAGAAGTTTCACTTATTTTCTGATTTAATGTCCCTTCCCTAGGAGCCTAAAAAGGGAATTTTACGTGCAAATCCAGTGACTTCTGAATTTGCTAATGAACAGGAAGAACCAAGATAGACTATTAATTATTAATCTGTACTGGAACAGTGTTTTTCAGTGGACCCCCTGTAAATATTTAAGTTACAAAATAATATTTTTAAAATGTGTGGGGCCACATTCAGCCCAATTCATAAATGTTATGGTTGGATTAAACATATAACATTGATGTAAATTCTAAAGTTGTCGTAATATGCAACCATTTACTTTCACAAGTTATCTTCTCACTTTTTAACTTCTAAATTTTATCTCCCTCTACTTTAGTAAATGTATCTAGTATTGAGTGTTCGGGTGTTCTAAGGAATTTTCCGATAAACAGTAAAAGAAACAAAGGTGCAAATTACATACAATCCAACATTCATTTCAGTGAGGTGAAAACTTCAAAGCTGATTTGAGACTGAACAATAGTAACATCAAGCCAAGTAGGCTGAGGCTTTGCCTACCCTGGAGTTTTTGTACTGGTATAGCCACATCAATGTGAACTTCTAGTGTAGATGTGGTGCACATGTGTAAAAAGTGACTTATGGTAACATGGTTTATCTTGGTTTCAAACCAGGGAAAGTTGCACTAGGGCAAGTCTACTTGCATCTACTAAGGGATTTGTGCTAGTATAGCTACCTGGTAGCTAAAAAGAGGTTAGGGCTTGAATTAAAACTTCTGCTATTGGGGAGATTTGCTTAACACATTCTACCCTTCCAGTACCCAATACTGCTTCAAAATATAGAAGGAATATTTAATCTGGACATTTTAGGGCCAAATTTTGCCCCCATTCATATTAATACGAGTTGTTTATTTGAGGCAGAGTTTAGTCCATTTTGTTTCCAACTAGTTCTCTTAAAGGTACTGGCAGTCCTCTCCCTTTGTTTCTATTTTGAGGTGTGCACATGTTGCATTCTCACCCAGCCCCTCCCCCACATCTCCTGGTCATTTCCTCTCCCAGCTGAGTGATCATACCTGAGAATCCTGCCCCTGTTCATAATTCGTTTCACACTGCTGCTGGTACTCCTAGAAAAGTGGTGTTTAGCAACAATATTGATCATTTTCTGGGATTTTCCTGCTCAGGTGATTGGGGAAAATGTGGGAGGGTGATAACTTTCCTAGCTTAACTCTTTAGGATAGGCTCCTTCTTTGCCTCTCTGTTCCTACAGCAGGGCTTTTCCTATCAAGTTGCAGCGATTGGAGTCTTCTCTGTACGTCTGAAAAATGTGAGAGCGGCAATTTGCCATCTTATTCTTCAGAGTAAGTGACTTTTGAATAAAAGAGCAACAGTTTGCTCCATAAATATCCTGAAGAGGGTATGTGTGTTTATTAATAGGCATTTCTGTGGTTCTTATCGCTAGTATTTGTAGACACAAGGTATGCACTTGGAGATCTGATTGGATATCTTTGTTATACTTAGGGTAATACATGTCTGGTATTAGAATCTTGATCTTATCTCTCATTTCAGCAGAGTATATTTATGAAACACAGATTTACAATGCTTCCATTACATCCTTATTTGGAAATAACTGGTTATGGATCATACATAAAAGCATTTGATACAAAATTAATAATCTGTAGTTTGGGACAAAAATCTAAATTACTCTATCCAGTATAAACACGCATCACTGTGTGGCTCTATTTATTCAGTCTTGAGCTCATCGTAATAGTTGCTAGGTAGCTCAGTTCTGTTCTGGGAATCAGGGGCTGAACTCTAATTGTTGTCCCATTCTTTTGACTTAACTGCCGGGCCATCCTTTCCTGAAGATTTTTGTTTCACTCCGTAGTCATGATGTAGTTAGAAGCAAGCTGCTTTCATTTAGCTCTAAGTTAAGTGTCTTTCACATGTATTAAAATTCATTTGATTTTTCAACATAAGTATATTTCTATACTCTTAATATGCTGCAGCTGTACCCCTGTAAAAAGGTTCTTCCTATTTTTAGCTCCCCAGCCACAATGGAGTTGGCAAACCCAGTGTGATTGGGGAGCTAAAAATAGGAAGAACCTTCCACAAATCTGGCATTGTGAGGCACAAAATGTTGGATGTTCACAAACATGGCCTGAACCGCTCAGGTTTTTTCCCAGAGCTAAAACGCTGAACAGGAAGTGTGTACTGGGTATTGACATTCAAATAAGCATGCCAGGAGACACCCCATCCCGCTCCCTGGATCTTTTTAGCTCCCAGCCTTGGGCATCTGAAATGCTACAGGTGATTAATACAGTAGGTGCCATCTCACTGGCAGAGACGTTTGTTTTCTACCTCCATTCTCTACTCCTCTCCTCCCGTTTCTGAACACCTTAATCAAACAAAATAAATAGAGCTTTTGGGGTACATTTCCACTGGGAAAATGTTGAGTTTTTTTTTCTATGTTAGCTGACATGGTAAAATTGTATTTTGGACACAGCAGGCTGTTTCATGTGTTAGCAGGATGAGGTAAACGCTAAGGGGAAGCTTAAGGTGTAAAAGACCTAACATTATTCCTAGTGAAAACAAGACCTTGGAGGCTCCCATGGGTGAGCCCCTGCCCCTGGCATTGAGTCTGCTCCAGCGCCAAATATACACAGATATAGCCTGCTGCTCCAGCGCCAGATAGCCCCCCTTCATCTTGGTTTGTCTCTCAAGCCGAAGTACTGAAACCAAAGCGTGCAAAAAAAAAAAATCTATCTATCTATCTTTCCTCTCTTCTTGTAAACAGGCCCTGCTTCAGCTGGACACCAGCTCCCTCTGTGTCTCTATAGAGTCTTGTGCTGGAACTACGTGAAGGCAGAGGAATGCAAAGTCCCTTTAAGTGCATGCTTTCCTTAAACTGACTTGATTGTTTCACTTTCCTATGGGTTGGTCAAAAAACTGGAAAGTTGAGCAGATTTGAGATTGGCTTCTATGCAGTGCACCCTTAAAGATCTCTTATATGGGCCCTTTAAATTACTGGGACCCAGTCGCACATGGACCTGAAATAGGCAGCAAGTGTACACTATACCAAGTAGTCAGGAAACTGCCAGATCCTGTCACCTCCTTCGAGCATGTCTTTTCTGCAGAATTAACTTGGGCTCATACTTGATACTCATGCTGATAGTCCTCCAGTGCCTTCCCACAATTCCACCATGTGTGTCCAGAAGGACAGAAAAGTTCTTCTACAATTCAGTAGAAAAGTATCTTGAAGCGGCTCAATATATTGCAGCACAAAGAATCATGGGATGTGCCATAGTGACACACACACACACAGCTGAGTACAGCATCAGTGAGGACCTGGTAATGGGTATAGCTTTTCAGTGTGGCTGCTTATACCCAGGTTAGGCTAACCTGGGTGCTTAGACCGTAGTGCCGAACACTTGAGTTAATTTCATAGTGAAGACCTACCCTGACTGTTCTCATTTGGTTATTTGCTCCTCTGCATGAAACACGTAAATTTGTCTCTACGTATATGTAGTCAGTCATGTCGCTTTCACAATGATTACACACTCCTTTTAAAGAGAGGAACCCCAATGACCTACTTTGTGGGCATTCAGCTAGTTCTGTAGGTCAGTAGGTTTCCATGCCACAATGTAAGTCACTTGGAAGGTGTGCAGTGCTTCTGTAATGAGCAGCTTTTGACCTCAAACAAAATTTACCCAGGCTATGCATGCAACTACTTTTTGTGGCCGTTCTAGGTGTAGCATAGTATTTGTCTTTGTCCTGTTGTTCCTCTTCCTAAGGTACAGTAAAGAATTTGGGCTTTCCTGGATGGAAGCACTTTTACAAAAGGACTTGTGTGGATTTTTAAATTTTATTTTAAGTATGCATATTTTAGACAGACAGATTGGACAACTTGTACTTATTGCTGCTTGGTTTCTGTTCAGCACTCAGCAAAATCACAGAAACCTCTATTTACTAATCTTCATATATTATGCTAAGCAAATCTTCAGTGTTCCAGAGGAGGGAGAAAATTGTGAAATTTTTGGCTTATCTCGTCTACCTAAGTTCACTCTATGGCTGTATGTGCTTGCTACATCTGTCAACCTTTTGTGCAAACAAAATATTTCTGTAAACAAACAACCAGTGCTCAACTCACACATCTTTACTGCATCTATAAGCACAGCCAGTTCTTTCAGTTTATTTCTAAACACAGCATCAGCCCTTCCATAAAACAGGTAAATTAGAAGCACGTTCTGGATATTGACATACTAATAAGCTTGTCAACCACATCAGTTTGCGTTAGTATTCTGATATTCCCAATGTTCAATTAAGGACTGAGAAAGTGGGTCTGTTTTTCCTTGTTTTCACTTTGGAGTCAGCAATGGTATTTTCAGAAAATTCAGATAAATTTTGCTCCAACCAGAGAAATCAAAATTGACACAAACATGATAGAATTGGTTAAATAACTGAGTACAACTCCTATTGTATCGTGGGGCATTTCCCTTTTGTCATAGGAGGTGTTGCCTGTGTATCTGAGGCAGTGTATGCACTCCTTTTGCCAACAAAACTCTCCTGCTTTGCCGACAAAATAAAACCACCTTGACGAGACAGAGTTTTTTGTGGCAAAGATGTATCCACAAAATGTCATCATAGACACCGCGCTTGGTTATGTTGCTGTAAAATGGCCTCCAGGAGGGGTCAAACACTGCCCATTCTGGCCGTTCTGATCAGCAGTTTGAACTCCCCTGGCCTATAGCTAGGTACACAGGCATTTGCCCCTCCCCCTTTAAAGGCCCATGAATTTTTGAAATTTCACTTCCTGTTTGCTCGGCATGGAGAGGTCACATAGCATCTTCCCAGCTGATCATGGAGGCTCCACGTAGCAAACACTATTCCATTTGAAGCACACCTGAGTTGTTGGATTTGCTGGCATAGTGGGGAGAGGAGGCTGTGCAATCCCAGCTTCACTCCAGCCATAGGAACTTTGACATCTACGGGCAGGCTTCTCATGGCTTGTTGGATAAGGGCTATGAACAGGACATGCAGCAGTGCTGTGAAAAGATAAAGGAGCTGAGACAGGCATACCAGATGGCAAGGGAGACCAACCGTTGCTCTCATGCTGCGCCGAAGACCTGCTGCTTTGATAAGGAATTGAATGCCATCCTCTGTGGCAACTCCACTTCCACTGCAAAGAGCCCTGTGGATACTTTGGTAAGGCTGGAGGTAGTGGACCGTGGACCTAACCTCGAGGACAAAGTCATGGATGAAAAGATCAAGTGGAGCACATGGCAGGGTTGTCTGGTGGCACGGTGAATCAGGACCTCTTTTCCACTCTGGAGGGTCTAGCTAGTCCCAGCTGTCATCTCTGGCACGCATGATGCAGGAGAGGAGAGCCCTGGTAAGTGATCTTTTTGAGTTGATGCTGCTCGATTATATGAAATAGAATTGTCCTTTATATTCTTGAAGTGGGTGAAGGGACAGAAATGTACAAGACTAGCTGTGTTTGAGTGTGCTCCGCATTCCTTTATGCAACTAAGCAGTGTGGTGGAACAGCAGTGTGTTAATGCACACTGAGATTTCATGGGACTCATCCAGAGAGATCTCTAGGAAACTTTCCTGGAGGTACTCGCCAATCCTCTGCCGAAGGTTCCTTGGCAGAGCTGCTTTGTTCCTTCCCCTGTTGTAGGAAACTTTCCTGCGCCACTTGGCAATCACTTGCGTAGAGACCAAAGCAGCACACAGGCAAGCAGCATAGGTCTGAAGCTACAAGCATGCGGGAGATGCACCCTTGCATCCTTGCTTACTCTCAGGAGTGAGATATCGGCTTCAATGATCCCTGCCTGTGAAAAACGATGGCAGAATTTACAATATTGTCCCAAGTCGCCTGCACTTATGACCTTAAAATAAACACCTAGATCCTTTGCCCCATCTTAAATGCCCAACTTGTACCCGGGCCTAACTCACCATGTTTAGGGCATTCACAGAGATGTGTACTTGCAGAGGGACAGTGAGAAAGTGATTTGTATGTAAAAAGTTGTGTATTTTACTATAATGATTCAATGCTGTGCGTGAACTAACAACCATGCTTCTGTGTATTGTTTCCTGTGCTTCTGCAGATGTGTAGGGTAGGGGTTCTCAAACTTCATTGCACCGTGACCCCCTTTTGATGATAAAAATTACTACACGACCCCAGGATGGGGGATCAAAGCCTGAGCCCCACTGCCTCGGGGCGGGGGAAATCCGAGCCCAGCTGCCTTAGCAGGGAGAGCCAAAGCCTGAGCCCCATCGCCCGGGGTGGGGAGCCCAAAGCCCTAGGGCTTGTAACCTAAGTCCCGCCACCCAGAGCTGAAGCCATCCAGAGGCTTTGGCCCCAGGCCCCAGCAAGTCTAACACCAGCCCTGGTGACCCCATTAAAATGGGGTCCTGACTCATAGTTTGAGAACCCCTGGTATAGGGGGTTCCTGTGAAGGCCACACCGGCAGAATGCCGCTGCCAGATAAGGAAGTGATCAAAGCGGTGCAAGGAGGACGTGTTCCAAGAGGTGTTCCAATCCTCAGAGGCCGAAAAAAGATAATGCAGAGAGGAAAGGCAGGACAGAAAGGAGAGAGAAGCGTATTGTAAAGGGCTGGGAGTGGATGATAAAAGTGATGGAGGAGCAAACAGAGATGTTGAAGTCCCTAAACATGCTCCAATGATAGCACATGCGTGCACCCCCGTCTATCCTCCCCGAAGCTGATACAGAACTGCTTTCCATGGCCTTCTCAAACTCCTCCTACACATTCCTTACAACTTCCTGGCCCATCTCAGTACTCCATTCACTCCACCCCTTCAGACAGCTTCCAAAATGATAGCTGAACTTACACACAGCTATGAGAGCCTACACTGCCCCTCACTGTTATCATCCTTCCCATCAAACCTTATGTGTGTGGCATTAATTGTTATTTAATAAAAACAAACTCTGAAATATAACCAATCTTTGTCTTCTACACATGGTGATTTCTGTTGGTAGTAATACATAGTATCAGTTTGATTATTTTCTGACTATAAATCCCGGTCAGGAATCCGCACAATTTTCATGCAAGGTGGCAAGTTGTTAAAGCGTGGCAGAGTACTGTATAGAAAGATACATTATTGGTGGTCATTATAAAAATGTTGCTTCAAAGCCTCCCTGATTCAAATTGTGTCCCCCCTAATAGCCCTGGTGTCTGGCTGCTCAAATTCAGCAGTCAGGCAAACAGCCTCCATGCTCCACACCAGGGAAACTTTTCACCCTGAGCATCACAAATATTATGGAGCATGCAGCAGGCTGCTGTGATGATGGGAATATTTTTCTCATTTAGATTTAACCTGCCATAAAGACAGCGCCAGCACGCTTTTAATCTTCTAAAGGCATGGTCCACTATCATTCTGCACCCGCTCAGCCTATTGTTGAAGCGCTCCTTGCTGCTGTCCAAGTTTCCCATGTAAAGCTTCATGAGTCGTGGGAGTAAGGGGTACTCTGGGTCTCCCAAGATCACTATGGGCATTTCAACATCCTCCAATGGAATCTTCTAGTCTGGAAAGAAAGTCCCTGCTTGGAGCTTTCTGTACAGGTCAGTGTTCCTGAAGATGTGTGCATCATGCATCTTCCTGGACCACCCTGCATTGCTATAGGTGAAATGACCCCGGTGATCTACCAGCGCCTGCAGTACCATAGAGAATTAGCCCTTTCTGTTGCCGTACTCCATTGCAAGATGGTCTGGAGCCAAAATTGGGATATATTTGCCACCTATTGCCCCACTGCAGTGAAGGAATCCCACTGCCGCAAAGCCATCCTCTATTTCACGCACATTGTCCAGAGTCACTGTCCCTCATAGCAGGATGTCCTGCACACTTGTGTTATCGCCGCCCCAACGCTCGATTTCCCGACTCCAAACTGATTCGCGACTGACCAGTTGCAGTCTGGAGTCTCCTGGTTCCACACAGCGATAGCCACATGCTTTTCCACTGCAAGGGGATCTCTGATTTTGGTGTCTTTGCACCGCAGTGCTGGGGCTAGATCTGCACAAAGTTCTAGGGAGGTGGCTTTCTGCATCTGACAGTCCTGCAGCCACTGCTTGTCATTCCAAACCTGCATAACGATGTGATCCCACTGCTCAGTGCTTGTTTCCCGAGCCCAAAAGCAATGGTCCACTGTGTTCAGTTGCTCCATGAATGCCAAAAGTAATCTGGTGGTGGTTTTTTCCGTGGCACACAGCAGGTCAGGGAACTCTAATTCCTGTTCAGATTGGGAACGAATGACCATCTGTGACGTGTTCGTAACTGTGACCGCAACAGTAGAGAGCTGTGCGGATCCATCTTTTCAGACAGTGATGGCGAGCGCACAGTAAACAGGGGCCGTTAAAAAATACTGTGAAACATAGTTGGAAAACCATAGAATGTTGGGACAGAAAGAACTACATCATGGCATGTTGAGCCTACACCCATGATGCACTGCGATCCACTCTGCCTTCCCACAACTCCTAGCTGCAGAAGGTGGCAAGCAACACAGTGGGATAGCTACCCACAGTGCACTGCTCTCACTGTCAGTGGTAGAGCACCAAGAGTAGACGTGCTCCACCGACAGGAGTGTAGTGTGACCATGTACAAGTGATGTAATTATACTATTTTTTGATTGTCAGTTTAACTTGTGTCAACAAAACTCTGTAGTGTAGACAAGGCCTGAAAGTAGAAGCGGGCCTGGTGTGTCCCTGGTCAGCATTCTTTTCACAAATGGTTGTTGCTAGGAATACTTGAGATGAAAGATGTATCTACAGTTAAAGCAAGGAACTTGTGGTACTTAGGAGATGACCTGGATTTGATCCCTGACTCTGCTAGGGCTTGTCTTCACATAAAGCACTATAGTTCTGCAACTGCACCGGTGCAGCCACGCTGCTGTAGCGCTTCAGTGAAGACGGTCCTACACCAATGGGCTAGCTTCTCCTGTTGGCATAGTTAATCCACTTCCCCAAGAAGCTCTCCCCCTGACATAGCACTGATTTAACCCCCTGAATAGATGGTGTAACTGCATCGCTCAGGGTTGTGGATGTTTTGCACCCCCGAGCGACATAGTTATACTGATATAGGTCTGTAATGTAAACCTGGCCCTAGTCTTCCTTCCTACCTTTGCCTCTGTACAATGGTGATAACACTCTACGTTAAAAGGGTGTTGAGGCTTAATATTTGTTATGCACTTTTGAGATTCCTAGCTTGAAATTGCAATAGAAGCACAGGATTTTTTTTATTTTTGAGCTGATCACATTTCTGACAGATATGAATTTAGATTATTGTGTATCTGATCAAAGTTTATAATTTATTTTTGATGGGGAAGCCTCCACTTTTAGGTAAATGTAGCAATGTATTTTCTTTATCTCCTTTACTGCCATTCTTAATTTGAAAGTATTGAAATCCTCAAGAATCCTTTTTACAACTTGTGTTCAAATATGTACACAGGTTTTAGCTGCTTTAAAGCCCATGATATCCTTTTAGACTATCTTTTTTTTTTTTAAAGCTTGCTCCATTTCTTGTAATGAACATTAGGTAGTTCGCATTCTACCTAAGGACAAACAATGAATAAATGCTTAGACTTGTGCGTCTTTCAACAAGCAGGGCTATATTCATCAGTATTTAAGAGTTATGATAGATTTCTTTGTAGCACGCAGAAGTGCTGAATGATGTGAATTATCTTGCCTATGATAAAACTGTCTTCTTTTTGTAGTGGGTAAACGTGTGACTGAGTGGAATCTGAAATACTGTTTATTTTCTGAACTAAGTTGGTGGCTTCATTTGTCTGGAGTTGACCTATATTGGGAGATGTTACATAAAATATTCAGACATAACAAGCAGAGTAATTTAATCATTATTCATTCTAACAGATTTGGTTAGGAGATGTAGATGGACCCAGATTAATTCGTTCGAATTATTTTACAGAAGTTCTGCAGGTTTGGAAATTGGGACCATCAACTGATGTATGTTGAAGACGGACTAGAGATCTAATCCTGCTTCTGTTTAAACCCATGACAAAATTTGCCATGACTTTTTAATGAGTGTAGGGTGGAGGCCTACCTGAATATAACAATGTTCTATATGTGGTTAATAGTAAAGTAATATAAATTCTCCTACTTTTATATTTTCCTCTCAGTCCCATCTTTAGTGGCCATCAAGGTAATGTAATATCCAGTGCATTCTGAGCCTATATGAAAAGAACAGTTTTTAAAAATGTCAGGGGATCAACTAGTATTTTTTTAATTATCCCCAATTTATCATTTGCTAATTAGTTGAGATCAGATGTGAAGGCTGAATGTAATTCTATATAGATTAATTTATGTACAAAGGGTTTTACTCCCTGTTTGTAGCTGTGTAAAATCCAGTTGCATGTGAGGGCATATTAACTTAGTTGAACAGTGCATTCACATATGCTCAGGCTCTTGAAGCTGTGTTCTGAGATTCTGCTCAAATATTTGGATCTAATTATTTGAGCTGCTGTATTTGGCATTCTTATTTTGAAAATGCTTGCACTGTTTTTTTCTGAAGCAGCACTGAACACTTTCTCTTCCTGAGAGTTCAACAGAAGAGGCAATACATTGATGGACAATTGACTCCATCACAGGGCCATCAGCCAGTTCAGTCATTTGTCTCCTCTAGGATGGAGCATGGCATTAGCTGTGGCGGGGAGGGCTGCTCCTCTGTGATGTTAATATAATGTAGAAACTTCGCTATCCCTTTGCTGCTATTATGTGGTGTTCTAGGTACTTTGGAAAAATGTTTTATTTTCCTGTTTTCATTTTTTAAATATAGTAAGAGTGGGTGTATTGCTCAGTTTAATAACATATTTAATGAGCCTTATTGAAATGCTCTTTAGTAGAGGTAAGACTATGTCACAAACAAATATTTCTAACAAATGCTTAAGTCCAAAAGTTGCAAACCTTCCTTTGTTTGTGATATGTAGTTTTTAAACTGCTTTTATACACTTAATTTAGGAATAAATTTCAGGAGTCCAGTCCCAGTTTTATATCAGAGGTAGAATGTGGAAGGAAGAAGGCTATTTTTAAAAATACTTTCAATATTTTATGTCAAATATTAGCAGTTTTAGAATTTTTGGCCTGGTATTACTATAAACATAAAAAATAAAGCAGGAATAATATGTCTCTTTAAAATACGTGACTACAGCTAACTGCTTGTTGTATTTAATGTAAATAAGTTGTATTTAATGTTTCAATGAAACATTATGCATTCTGCTTGTATAGTAAAGTTTTAGCATTAAAATTGTAAACACTTGTATCGGGGAACAGCTGAGTCCCCATAAAGCTTTATTGTCTCACTAAGAATTGTGGACATGTTACTCTAGTAATCTAGTACAGTAAGGAATTATCTTTAAACTGAACATACTCAGATTGGTGGAAACTGAAACAGAGAAAAGAAATGGAATAGGGTTGTTGAATAGGATCATATTGTTAAAAACTTCTCTCCATCTCAACCCGCCCCCACCCAAAAACATATAATGTAAATTGTTTATTTAAAGCTTTTGAATATTCAGTTTTTTTCTTTATAAACCCAGAGTTGTTTATAAGCAACGTTTTCCAAAGGGGGAGATTTTTACTGGCAAGTTAATTACAAATAGCTTAATATGGGATGTTGGGTGTAATAAAGGACAGCAAAAATTAAGTGTACGTTTTCCTGTTGGGACAAATAATATCAGTTTCAAGAATGTGGTGGACAAAGGTTATCTGATTGTTTGTTTGTTTATTTTTACAGACAGTTTAAATACTGGAACATCAGAAAAACAACTTAATAACTTATTTTGATGCCTTTTCTATAAATGATTAAGATCAGGGCTTGAAAACCAGACTCTTATTAGCTCAAGTTAGAAATCAAAGAAAGGGAGCATCCCAGCAAGGTGTGGGGCAACACAGAGATGAGAGGCCTCGTGCATCCCTTTGGCTGCTTTGAACCCTGTGTGGAACGGGAGGAGATGGAGATGTTGGTTGGTTGAGATTGGATGTTTTCCCAAGAGTGCAGTTTCCAAGACACCCCTGTCTACGGCTCATCTTTCATAGTAATTCTGACTTGCAGCTGCCAGATAAATACAAAGAAGGGATGCATCTTTTATTTTGAAACTTCTTGTTGCCTTGTGAGAGGGAGTCTCTGTCATGTCAGCCCAACCTTTACAACTTTGACTGGTTGCAAAAAAGTGTTCTTGGGGAAGTTTGCCACTCATTCACCTTTCTCTCCCTGTCAGCCCCACCTTCTGCCACCCGACCAAAGAAAACCAAATCACCCACGTTTTTCTATTGTTCTATGAACAACTTCAAATATCAGAGTGAAATTGACACATCCTATCCCTTATTTTGAGTAGTTTCACTTTGCTGAGGAAAAGCTTCCTGTTTGCCAATGGCCAATGCATTTTTCATGGAGTGACAAAACGTTCTTGAAAGGAAAAATGGGGGCAGACAGCCGATGATTAAATCCAGCCTTCTAGATCAAAGAACTGCTATTATAATGGAGCCTGACAGAACTCAGTTTTAATCATGGTGGGTTAAAGATGGAGTAGTTTTCTTGGTGGACTCAGCTTATCACCCAAACTATTTACTGTCAGGTTCATCATTTCCTGTAACAAAGCATACTAGAAAGCTTTGTAAGATGTGAGCCTGAGTTATTGACTTATGACACTGCATTTATTTGTTTAAACTTTGTTTTAGTTTTATTTTTATTTTTAAATCTTGTTTATCAGAAAACTCTTGTACCTTTTATCATTACAAGATATCAGAAACTTACTATATATTTTGGGTATATTCAACTGGATATCATTCATCGGGGATTAGTGTAAAGGTAAACCCAGCTGCCTCAATGAGGAGCAGACCAAGGGGAGGAGTTTGTTTCCACAGTATCTTGATGTTTTAGGGAGGTCCTGCCTAAAGAGACAAGGGCTGAAAATTTTGCATGTGTGAGAAGGCTAAGTGTCCAAAGATATCTGATTTTGTGTGTGGGTGTGCTTCCCTCCCCCCCCTTTCTTCCTCCCTTGTTCTCCCTTTTCTGCAGCAGCAGAGTATAAACACTGGCAAAAGAAGATAGGGGAGTTTAACAAGAGTATTAGTTGGATTAGTTGCGTGGTCTTAATGTTATGCGCTACAGCTTGGGAGGCTCAGGAGAGGGAATAGTCAGAGCTAAGAGCATGAAAGTAGGAGTCAAGAAAGGATATTTCTGGATGTTCTATTAACTTGCTTTGACATAATCAATTGCCTAACTTCTTTTGTGCTTCAGTTTATCCATTTGCAAAACAAGCCACAAATGACTGTTGTGTGGTTTGTTTAATGTTTGTAAAGTGCTTTGAGATCCTCAGTCTCCCCCTCTCCTTCCCCCTGCCCCCCATCTGAAATAAATGCAAGTAGGCTTAAACTTAGAAGCAACTTTTGGACCTTCCATTCCCCAACCTATGCAAATACGCCTTTAAAGTGACTGGGACGCCACCTGGTCTGCAAGAGGACTGGGGATGATCACCTACTAAATTATTGTTGGTGTGGCATGGCTAATAGATTAAAGTGCGAGTTGGATTTATCTACTAGAATTTTGCTGTTGTATGGACTGCAGTGAAATTTCTCCAACATGTTACAGGAGTTAAAATTCAGAATAATTTGTATTATATATTATTGTACTGTTTCATACGTACTTTTAAATAGGCATATGATTGGTAGTTGGAGGGCTGTATGTTTTATGTCTTGGAGAGAGGAGTGAATAATACATTTACTTAAAGATGGTACTACAGTGTGTTATGCTGGGAACAGTTAAGGATCATTACTTACGAATACAAATAATACAATCACATCTGGAAATAGATGGGGGAAGCCACACCTCATTCCTTTTAAATTGCCAAAAAACCTTAGACACATCAGCTCTGATTCTGTAAGTTGTTTCATGCAGGCAAACCCCTGTACCTCCTAAGGTGCCTTAGCATCAGTGGAGTGAGTGTAATCCGGAGGTTCTGTTAGATAACTTTCTGCACAGTTACTTGACACACACACGCTGGTAAGGAACAGGTACATTATCCAGACAGAAGCTCAACCAGATTAGCCAAAAGTAAAATTTCAAACAAAGTATGGCACTCTTGATATATTTGAAAGCTTTTTCTACATGGTTTCTGCAAATTAAAGAAATAGAGTACTTAAAAATGCCCTCAAACAGATTTCTTATTGCTGTATACTGTGACCAAAATATTTAGGTTTGGGTGTCTTAACTGAAGAACTGATATCTATATTTAGGCATTCCATTGACTTCAGTTGAAGTTGCAGATTCATGGCATCTCTGAAAATCAGGCTAAGTATTTAAGTTCAAAAGTTTTGATCTGAGTCCACAGGAGATTACCCAAATGAAAAACATAAAAGAAATAAGTAGTTTTTCTATATCTGTGAACTGCCTGTCTGACCATTATACTTCAAATACCCTTTGGTCATAAGTAAGTAAGGCTGTGATTTAGTCACGGAGGTCAGATGTCACAGAATCTGTGACTTCCAAAGACCTCCATAACTTCAGCCAGCACTGGCTGGGAGCTGCAGGGTCCCTTGCCGCCTGCGGAGGCAGGTAACTCTGGGGTATCCCCTCCACCCCAGGCGTTGGGAGCCCTCTGCAGCTCTCAGCCACGGCAGGCTGACTCCCCGCCACTGCGCCAGCAGGTGGCACAAGGCACGCCTAGAGTTTCCCACCACTGTGCCAGCAGGTGGCACAGGGCATCCCTGGAGCTCCCCGCCACTGTGGGTGGTATGGGGGATGCAGCGGGGAACCCCCGCCTGCTCCCTGCCACCATGGTGGCAGGGGGGACCCTGCAGCTGGAAGCCACAGTAGGAGTGGGACCCTGTAGCTCCAAGCCCCCATGGGCGGAGGGGGCCCCTGGAGCTCCCAGCCCACAGCAGATGTCCAGGCTCTCCATTTTGTCATGAATATTTTTAGTAAAAGTCAGCGAGAGGTTAGGGGCTTCCGTGAATTTTTCATGATTGCCCGTGACCTGTCTGACTTTCCCAAAAATATCCATGACAAAATCTTAGCCTAAATCATAGGCATAGACAGTGACTCCCAGCTGCAGAGAATCATGCCTGTACAATCATGAGAGTGGGAGAGAATAGAACAGAAGTCTGTGAGTTCCATGCTACCGCCCCTGCCTGGTCAAATAAGAAGCACTGTGTGCAGTAGCAGCAAAGCAATGATGTTTCTGTACAGAAAAATTTCTGGCTTGAGGCAAAGCGGGATATCAGTGTACCCTTACTAAGTTTGATCTCCTGGGTTGTGTTTTTATTATTAAATTCATGTAGTTTGATCCATAAAACTTCTAATGGAAAACACTAATTTTTTTTTTTAGGTCTATTTCAGCTCATCACTATGTAGCAGGAAAGAGTATTCTTGAGGAAAGGAGACATAATTTTTAAAAATTTCTTTAAAAAATCATTTTTAAGTGTCTAATTGGGCTGTTTTACAATGTAACTTGTATCACGTTAAGTTCTTGAATGAGACTGAACGTACTTGTTGATTAGAAGAGCTCTTATTGTGGTCAACTGAGTATTTGTCCTAGTAAAATATATATTGTGCTGTTAAAGCAAGGATATGTGCCTTGATTTCCTTTATTCTTTGCTAATCAATAGAAATTCTATAGATATCTTACCTTTAACATATTTCAGTGTTATGCTACATGAAGCCCTGTAAATCACAAAGAATAATTTAATAACTTTCCTAACATTTCATTAGATATTTTGCAAAACCAGCTCGTGTTTCAGTGGTTATTGGTAGATGTGAAAATCTAAATAATGCATTAATTTTGGCTTTATTAAAAATACAATCTTTCATATTGGTATCCTCTTTTTTTTTTAAAATTCACTTCTAACACTCTACTCCTAAACAAAGGTTTTTAAAGTTTACATTTTTTTAAATATGATGAGGAAAAAATATATTTTCTGTGCTCAAATCATGCATCAAAAGCAGTCCCAAGAAAATCGGGGAGAATAATAGAGCACATAACATCTAATACAATCATTGCAAAGTATCACTGCAATTATTTAAATAATTATCCCACTGCATGACTTAGCAGAACCAATAAATAATGCATATAGAATTGTGTTGGCGTTTGCAAGGGAAGAAGCATGCTGGCAGAGTGGATGAAAGAGAAAGGAGGATAGGGAGAAGGTACAACGCACGCAGCCTGACGCATCAGATCCTTTTCTTGGAAGCCACTAACTCAATTCAGACTCCTAGTGCTTATGTTAAGTAAGATGCAGAAGGGTCCCAAACATTATTCTTTTCAGAGTAGCAGCCGTGTTAGTCTGTATTCTCAAAAAGAAAAGGAGTACTTGTGGCACCTTAGAGACTAACAAATTTATTAGAGCATAAGCTTTCGTGAGCTACAGCTCACTTCATCGGATGCATTTGGTGGAAAAAACTTTTCCACCAAATGCATCCGATGAAGTGAGCTGTAGCTCACGAAAGCTTATGCTCTAATAAATTTGTTAGTCTCTAAGGTGCCACAAGTACTCCTTTTCTTTTTGAAAACATTATTCTGTTACACTTATTGGCTGTGAGGCCACTTCCTCCTTAAAGGTTATCATTGCCATGTTAGCAAACCAATTGTCATTAGTGGCACTACCATACTCTAAAAGTTGGCCTCACTTTGTTTTCACCGATACATTATTAAAACATTTAAAAAATTAAAAAAAATAAAACCTAGTCTGGTGTTTTGTTTGAAGCTGTCTTGTAGTTTAATTTCAGATTATATTTAGGATTTGTCCAATCCAGCCTCTACTTTATTGTTGAAGAGCTCTTTCTGTCTGGGGCAGGGAGCTGATGAGACAGCACATGCTGAACTAGCTACTGTGCTGGGATGTTGGCAAGAGTATTTCTCCCTAAAGAGCTCAGCTAGTTTGGTGGGGATCCAGTTTTGGGACTGGGTTGTGATGTGAATTATGCAGGAGGGAATGGATTGATGATAGTTTGGGAAGCTGATGTTCAGGAGTCATAGGAGAATAGGCAACCAAGTGGAGTTATCTTCCTCCTTTTCCTGAGTCATGAGAGATCAGAGAGCTTGAGTAGAATCATAGAATATCAGGGTTGGAAGGGACCTCAGGAGGTCATCTAGGCCAACCCTCTGCTCAAAGCAGGAGTAGGGAACAACCCTTTCGTCCCCTGCATTGGCTCTGCTCTCATGAGCAAATTCCTTCCTCTGCCTCTTGCCTCCAGATTGCAGGCTCCCTGTAACCTATAGGACATATGACTGAGGGTGTCTGCTGTGGGACTCTTCAGGCTCTCTGCTTCCCCTTTGGCTCTATATGGCCAGTTGCTTTTTTTTTTTCACAACAGCTCCCAGTTTCTGTACACTTCACCTGCTATTCTTTGTCTGTTATATAGCTGGATTCATCCTTGTCAGCTGTTGCCTGGGCCTTTGAGGACAAAGAGGAGAGTGAAAGTCACACACAGGCTTTGTCTACACTACACTAGTTTTTTGATCGAAGTCAGATTTCGTTGACAAAAGAGTGGAGGTGTACACACAATGCTCCTCCCGCTGATTTTACTCTCCTGCTACACTGACATAATAAAACACTCGACGAGTGGTATAGAGCTTTTTCCACCAAAGTTAGAGCCACGTAGTGTCAGTGTAGACACTGCTTGCTTACGTCACCCAAGTGTCCTCCAGGACATGTTCCACAATGCCCATCATGACTGCTCTGATAAGCAGTTTCTACTCTGCTGCCCTGCAGCCAGGTACAAAGGCATGTGCCCCTCCCCCTTTAAAGAATTTTTGAAATTCTACTTCTTGTTTGCTCAGTCTGGACAGCTCACATTGCATCTTCCTAGATGACCATGCCAGCTTCCCTCAGCAAACATCAGTTGATAGAGTACGCTGGAGTTGCCGTATCTTTTTGGGTCTCTGGGGAGAGGGAGAAGGTGGTGACTTTTTAGTGGGATAGCTACCCGCGGTGCACTGCTCTAGGTCAGCACTAGTGCACCAACTGTGGATGTGCTCTACTGACGCAAGGAGCGTTGTGTGAACACGCACAAGTGATGTAATTACAGTGATTTATGATTGTGGATGTAACTTAACTCTGTAGTGTAGACAAGGCCTCAGTACACTAGCACAGCACTTCACTCTCATCTTCTGCTCTGAATTCCATTAGCAGAGAATTTTTTCAGGCACATTTGAATGGCAAAATTAGGGCTGCTGTTTAATACTTTTAAAGATAGAAAAAACAAATACTCTAGGTCTGTGTACCTCTGTAAAGAGAAAGAGGGAGCAACCCATGCATTTTGGATAAATGGAGGACTGGCAACAGTTTATGAATCTGTCACACTGTAAATGACTTTGAAAAATAGTATGAACTAATTACTAGTATGGGATATACCAAACCTTCAGCATCATGAACAAGTACAGGAAAATAGAATACAGTTTGAAAAGCTGCTCACTTCTTAAAGGAAATTGTCTCAAAGTTGTGTGTAACTCTTACGTGTTAAAACCCATTGTCGCAGGGCAAGTTTCCCCCTTGCCCCTTTGGGGTGGGGGAAAGGGTGTTATAGCCCCGCAGCTGAGCTCAACTGACCACCCGTAGCTTCATAGCAGTATGGCCTAGTGTCCAGAGTCAATACGACTGCCCTTTTCAGTGGGGCTGCATGTCCAAATGGTCAGAGTCAATACAGTTGACCTTCTTCACAAGGCTATGTGGCTTAGTGGCCGGAGTCAATACAGCTGCCCTCTTTAGCAGGGCTGTGTAGCCTGAGGCCAGAGAGGGCTAGTGGCTGGGGCAGGGGGATCTGATCTCTCCTTACTCCACCAGGTCGCAGTCCAGGGCCCTATCAGTGGCGAGTATATTCACCACTGGGTCAGTGGGGATCCAACTGAAACCTGCCGATTTATTGTTTGGTTCTACAACTGGACCAATGGCTAATTCCCGTGGGCTGCTTCCTACCCTTTCTTCCAGGGGCATGGTCCACAGGTCTTCGGGGTCTTTGGCCTATGAAACTCCCGACGGTTCCGACGTCTCTCAGGCATCTGCAGGTAGCAGGGTACCTGCCTGGGTCTCGGCATGGCTGGCCTCCACAATCTGGGGCTCTGGCAGATTGCAGGTAGGAGGATGAGCCCTGCAACATGTGTCTTCTCTCCTCAGGGGTCAACCCTGACTGAGCTGGGCTGCTCCCTTTTATACTGCTGCTCCAGATGGAGCATGCCCAGCAAGGGAGAGGGGTGTGTGGCTTCTGCCCAGAGTATGGGATTAACCCTAAGTAAACCCTTCAGTTCCTTACAATATGAGCTACTTTTTTCCTGCTGCTACTTGTGTTGCCTGTATTGTTGAGGAGTTTTGAAGAAATTGTATAACACCTTTCTTTAATTGAGTATTAACTTGGTCAGTATTTTATCTACCTTGTGAACAATCTACTTCCTTCAGAGATGCTGAATTGGTTATCAAAATTAGCAAAGAAATTGCCACCATTTGACAATCTCTAATATCTGGAAAGACCATAGACTTCGTAGAGACACCAAGCTTTTGGTAGGTCGTGCTAACCATTCTGTATAGTTCTCAGGTCTGAGCTCTTAATAGGCATCAAACCAAGTGGGTGAATGCCATTCGTGTGTGTTCTCCAAGATTATTATTGTATCAATGTTCTAAGCATATAAAGGTGATGGTCAATCAAAATTATCAAATGCTGCTGTAGTTCTGAGGGGAGGGAGGAGAAGTAATTGAATGAGGTTAAACAGCTGCTCGAGTGCCTCTGAACATTATCTTCTAAAGAGTCCTATTCTGTAGTCAACTGAAGGAAGGTTTGTGCTGGCATACAAGCCCAATGTCTCTATTTTAAAGATGGGTATTAATACTGCAGCTGATACTTGGTTTGATTAGATTTCAAAATTTTCCAAGTGGAGGATCATTAGAAAAGGAATTGCTACGTTTGAAAAGAACTAACTTGAGAAACTTGTACAGCTTTTTTCGGTGCTATGGCTTCAGGCAAATTAGTATAATCCACTGTTCAGTGTGTGTTGAATGTCCCCCTGTGCGTCCATAAGTGGGGGCTTGTCCAGGATTCAAACTGCTATGCGCCTTGGATGGTAAAGACAAAGTTCTTCTTCTCTAGAGAAAATGTATAACCCTCTGGTAAGTGCACGGAACGTGTCCTCCCCATCTGTGCTTGATGTACAGATCATACGATTATGTAACAGCCCCTGATTGTTTTTAGCTCATGGTTGAGTCTGCGAGTCTGTCATGGAAGTCCGGGATTCTGTGACTTTCTGGGACCTCTGTGACTTCCACAGCCGCACCAGGGAGCTGCTGGCCCTGGAGCTGCCCAAGCAGCAGTCTGGAGGGCGGCCCCGGAGCAGTGGTCCCGAGGGAGGCCCCTCTCCCCCTCTGTCTGAAGCAGCAGCGGGCCTCTCCTCACCCAGGGCAGCAATGGTGCCCTGGGGCCCCAGGAGGAGCTAAGATTTAGTCAGGGTATTTATGGTAAAAGTCATGGACAGGTCACAGGCCATGAATTTTTATTTATTGCTTGTGACCTATCCATGACTTTTACTAAAAATAACCATGGCTAAATCTTAGCCTTACTCATGGTTTTAGCTCTGTAGTTCCCCAGTGTTGGCTGGGATGTCATACATCACATCAGCATCCCGCTTCCATTATTTGGTGCTCTATGATCTTGATTGAAGAAATTTTTAAATGTCTTTAATCTATGTGAACTGACTTCACACCTTTATTTGATTCTTAACTTTTCTGAATGTCCTGCGTAGGCAGTCCCTCAGACTGGAAGCTCTTCTTGATAAGGACTGTATATTCTATTTGTTGAAAAAGCACTTAACACAGCGTATCACTGATTATGGCTGGCATCTTTGGGTACTGCTATAGTACAAGTAATTCATAGGAATGGTCTTTATTACTGAACTTGAAGTACAAACCCTAAACACAAAAATATGGGGTGTCCAAGTTTTACAAACTTCTGAAACCACCACTTATTGACTGCAGACTTTGAAAATCTTTGGGGGGAAGGTTGTTTATTTTAGCCTTTTTGATAGGATCTCAGTTATTTGAAATGATGTATAATCTTTGTTATGGAAATTATCACTGTCTGTCTACTGTAGGTTTTACGTGTGTAATTGGTTTGATATAAAAATGTTAAATAGATTAAAAAAATCAGGCAGCGACTGTCACTGACATTAAAGTTAACTTCTGCAGGTGGAAAAAGTTGAATGGGGAAGGGCTTTAATTAAGGTAGTTCTTGATTTGCAATAGGAGTGACACAGAACAGAGTGTGGTATCAACTCTTAGAAGAGCTTACACCCCTTTTCATGAACAATTCAATTTCCCACCCTGTATCCTGCGTTCTGAGAAACAAGTGAGGGGAAAGATGTTATTTAGAGTGGAAAATTTAACATAATCCTACTAAATACTCAGTATATATTTTCTTATCTTTTTATGAAATTAAAAATGTGTGTGTGTGTGTGTGTGTGTGTATTTAATTTCATAAAAAGATAAGAAAATGTATACTGAGTATTTAGTAGGATTATGTTAAATTTTCCACTCTAAATATATATAAAATTTGTTTTGATTACTTGTATCATTTTAGGAGTTAAATTATTTTATTAAACTAGTGTGGATCCCATCTTTATTCTTTTCAAAATGATGCATAATCTCAGTCTTCTGCTTTTTATGAGATTGATGGCAAAAATGGAATACTTATTAAAGACCATTTCTAGCATCAAAAAAGGACTCTCAAAGCCACTTGTCCCCTTTTGTGCTTTCCTGCTTGTATATTTTAGCAAGAACCTGACCATGCCTGTGTGTTCTCTGGTAAAATAGAGAGCACTAAAAGTGATCAATAAAATTTGTTCTGGCTGTTGAATTCACAAGTAGCTTGTTGGCTGAACTCAGCAGTTGAGGTGGCAGCTGTTGATCATCAGCTTTGCTCTGCCAGTAGAGTCAGGAGAGCTTTTCAGGAGACGGTGATGGATAATCCACAGCAATACGTGGGGCCACTACTTAGAATAAAATTAAACTGATAATACCTCTATAAAGTTAAACTGAAAATTGGATGCACATCTAAATTCTGGTTGTTAGGAAACAGATGTATTAGGAGGATTTGTTGCATGTTGTGTAGTTAAGAATAAAAGATTTTTTTTGTTTCCAGAATAGAAAAGGATTAAAGTGAAGATATTTCTTGTCACAACTAGTACTTCCCAGGGGTGATTTATTTTCCCTCCTACATTTTGCTGCCACTTGAGAGAATTTTATACTTTGCCTCCCACATATGATAAGACACACACCTTAATCTGTGCTTCCCTGAGTAAGGAAAACAATTGTATTACTGTTTTAAACAATTGACTCACTTCATGAAGCAGACAGGCACGCCTGATATTCATAGACTCTTCTGTCCTTCCATTCGTTTCCTGGAAGTACTTCACTCAAAATGGTATGTACCCAAAGGACTGTTAGTTTGTGTACAGATTACTTAACATTATCAATATCTATCACAAGTGTTTAGAAAATCCAGAGTTTTCCCTTTTCGTTTTGCCATGTAAGGAAATGTATTACTGTCCTTTTAATGTGTTCACAACAGAGATTAGAAATGAAATGTGGTATAAAACAAGAAATATTAACAAGAACCTAAAATTACTTATCAGTACAAGTACATCCCCTCAAAGTGGATCCAGACTTCAGCAGAACTAAAAGATGGAACATTCCTCTGTCAATTTATATTCCAACTTTAAAGCATATGCTCCAGGGTTGTTGTAACCCAAGTATTTTAAATGCCCCCAGCACTGTTTATGTCTGAGCATCAGGTCCTTAGTAACCAAATAAAACATGGGGATACAGGGGTCCATCTAGCTCTCATTAAAGTCAAGGGAAAGACTGAAGTAGGAGTTAAATCAAGCACTTGAAGTCACATGTGACAGACTAACAATGTTCTGAATGAACTTTATTGAATTAAATTAAACCTTTTGAATTAGTTTTAACATCTTTGGAGTTCATTGTATTAAAAGGCAAATATATATGCACTATTGTGAGATTATATGGAATTTCTTTAGCAAGAAGCCAAGATTTAATGCAATCTCTGGAATGGATTGTAAGGATCTTCAAAGGACCTTTTGAAACAATGCGAATGTTTAAAATTAAGGGAGTGTCTCAAAGAGGAGGGGTTATGTGCTAATATAGTTCTTCCAGTTGTCAACCCTTTGAAGCCCCCCCCCCCACCTATCAATGGGGAGGTTTGCATATAGTAGTTCAGATGGGATTCTCTAGAGATCAACAAAGAAAAGACTCGGGGATAACTAGCCTGAGACTCAGAACCTTCTTCCTGAATGCCCATATCCCTCTTCCCCACACACACTTCATAGATCCTCCGGTCCACAGAGGGCCTCAATCCTTAGGGAAGGATGGGAGGGTTTTGGCCTAATGAGGCCCCATAAGACTGGGTGCATGTTCTGAGCTGAAGCTGTTGTGAATTTGTAACCACAAGAAAAACCCTAGGGTAGAGTGTTTAAAGACTGCTTTTTATTGTTTTTAATGTTTTCTCTGTAGTGCTTTTTATCTTAAGAATAAAATAGGCTTGCTTAGAAAGAACTGTGTGATGATTTATATCTGTAGCAATTACTCAATCACCCTGTTATCAGTCTCTGAAGAGAAAGCAAGTTGGTCTGTTTAGGCAGACTGTCTTTGCTGGGAATAACACAGTGAAGGCAGGGAACTACTCAGCATGGACATATCCTGGTCAGAAGGGAGTGAGATATGCCTCCACCCAAGAGAGCCAACAGCTGAGGAGCTGGAAGCCAGAGACTGGGTGCCCTTGCTGAACCCCTGTGAGGAAATACTGGTACAATTGCCCTGAACTTGACACCACATTCTTTGTTCACTTTCTTAAAATCCCCAATTAAAATTGGGGCCTGCCTAAGCAGTTGGATTGTGTGATAATTAGGACATAATGAGAGCTAAAAATCAGAGCTTAAAATTTTAGAATGGAGAACATACATAATGTTAAGTGGTTTTTTTGGAAAACATTTGTGTGGAAACCATTTTAATTGACTTAGAAATATCTTCTGAATATACACATTCACAAATTTCTGAATGCTGCTTTGATAGCAAAGGTCTCCATCTTCGATAGAAAAGCCCCTAGTCTTTATCTAAAACATACTTACAGGTTAACTTCCATATGGTTTGTAAATCATTGCTGAGCAATCACTTCCCAGTGAGCAGAATTGTTTTTGTATCTGTTTAGTCTATGGAGTGTATGGATATAGGGTTAAAATAGTTTAATCATACTGAGGAATTTGGCACATTGTTCCTTTAAGATCTGAAAGAACCCAACACCATGGTAATAGGAATAACTTTCTCACTGGAATGAGCTAAAAGAGAATAAATGATCCAAAGTTTTGAAGTTTGTAGCAAAGTTTTCAACTATCATTAATACATGATTAGTAGTAATCAACTAATAGTCCTTTGGGTATGTGTCATTTTGAGTGAAATACTTCTAGGGAATGAATGGAAGAGTCTATGTATATTAGATGTTCCGGTCCGTCTCGTGAAGTACACCAATTATTTAAAACATGTTTTCATTACTCAGGGAGGCATTAATTAGGGTGTATGTCTTCTCATATCTGAGAGGCAAACATAGGACAAACATGAATAAATTCTTAAAACTGGGAACAAAGTGTGATGCTTGTTATTTATGAAGTGGTGGATAACCGTGGCTTTGTGAAAGACTTAGGTGCTGATCGTGCAATGAGCTCCATGTGGGCAGACTTCAGTTGCCTTGTGGAGTTAATTACAGTATTATTGAGGCATTTTGTAAAGGTGATCTCTAATGTTTGTTCTTGCTATAAGTGTACTATTTTAACTTTCAGATATTTCATGAAAATGCATACCAGTCATTTGAAATTGCCTTTAAATTACACACCTATCTGACAATTTCCCCCCTCCCTCTCCCCACACCACTTATTCTGAGTAACACCCAAGATTTAGGCTACTTTATTGTGGATTTTGACAGCACTTGTATATAGTCCGCTGTACTCTGCTGCTGCTGCATGAAAGTCTCACAAATTAGGGAGAGAGAAGCATCCAAGAATGCGGAACATATGATGGTAAAAGCACAAAAATCAGCATGGGGGACTCTGGTAGGTGTAACATGGAAAACTACTTTAATTAATTCTTTTAAAATTGACTAGATTTCAAGTTACCTCTGTCCTTCCGATGCACTGTCACCTCACTGAGGGCTTGTCTACACTGGTAATTAACAGTGCTGCAACTTTCTCGCTCGGGGTGTAAAAAAACGCATCCCTGAGTGCAGCAAGTTGCAGTGCTGTCAAGCACCAATGTAAACAGTGCCCCAGCGCTGTGAGCCACGCTACGCCCCTCGTTGAGGTGGGTTTTTAGAGCACTGGGAGAGCACTTTAGCGTTGCCAGTGTAGACTAGCCCTAATCCTTTTTTTTTAGAACCTCCATGTGTTAATTCTGGCTTCAGCCAGAGGGGAACATGAGTTTGAGCTGCAACTAATTCAGCTTGTAATGGAATTGAAGCTTCTCTGAAATAATTTGAGCACAGCATGATGATGTGGTTATTGTGACATTTACTATGTGAATGTTAGTTTAGTAATAGGGGGTTGTCTGGGGAAAAAAAAAAGCAGAAAGGGAAACAATGGTTCAAGATACGCCATCCCTCAGTGAAAAATTTACAGGTTATTAAGAGATAATGCCCAAATTGTTATTTTTGAAGATTCTACCACCTAGTTCCAGCCCATTTACAGAACTGGTTTTGACAAGCAGGGTCAACATGTGAGAGCTTGCAAGTTCAAAGGAACTTTTGCTGGGTTAAAAGGAACTCTCTCAAGAGAGTGGAGAAGTTGTTCAGTAGAACCAAACTGACACACAGGCACTAGTTTCAGAGTAGTATAGCATGTTAGTTTGTATTCGCAAAAAGAAAAGGAGGACTTGTGGCACCTTAGAGACTAACAATTTTATTTGAGCATAAGCTTTTGTGAGCTACAGCTCACTTCAACGGATGCATTCAGTGGAAAATACAGTGGGGAGATGATTTATATACACAGAGAACATCATACAATGGGTGTTATACACAATAAGGCGAGTGATCACTTAAGATGAGCTATTACCAGCAGGAGGGGGCAGGGGGGAGGAAGAAAACCTTTTGTAGTGATAATCAAGGTGGGCCATTTCCAACAGTTGACAAGAATGTCTGAGGAATGGGGGCGGGGGGGAATAAAATGGGGAAATAGTTTTACTTTGTGTAATGACCCATTCCCTCCCAGTCTCTATTCAAGCCTAAGTTAATTGTATCCAGTTTGCAAATTAATTCCAATTCAGCAGTCTCTTGTTGGAGTCTGTTTTTGAAGTTTTTTTTGTTGAAGAATAGCCACTTTCAGGTCTGTAATTGAGTGACCAGAGAGATTGAAGTGTTCTCCGACTAGTTTTTGAATGTTATAATTCTTGACATCTGATTTGTTTCCATTTATTCTTTTATATAGAGACTGTCCAGTTTGACCAATGTACAAGGCAGAGGGGCATTGCTGGCACATGATGGCATATATCACATTGGTAGATGCGCAGGTGAACGAACTTCTGATAGTGTGGCTGATGTGATTAGGCCCTATGATGGTGTCCCCTGAATAGATATGTGGGCAGAGTTGGCAACGGGCTTTGTTGCAAGGATAGGTTCCTGGGTTAGTGGTTCTGTTGTGTGCTGTGTGGTTGCTGGTGAGTATTTGCTTCATGTTGGGGGGCTGTCTGTAAGCAAGGACTGGCCTGTCTCCCAAGATCTGTGAGAGTGATGAGTCGTCCTTCAGGATAGGCTGTAGATCTTGATGATGCGTTGGAGAGGTTTTAGTTGGGCGCTGAAGGTGATGGCTAGTGGCGTTCTGTTGTTTTCTTTGTCGGGCCTGTCCTGTAGTAGGTGACTTCCGGGTACTCTTCTGGCTCTGTCAATCTGTTTCTTCATTTCAGCAGGTGTTATTATAGTGTTACAGCAGGGTATTATAGTTGTAAGAATGCATGACAGAGATCTTGTAGGTGTTTGTCTCTGTCTGACGGGTTGGAGCAAATGCGGTTGTATCATAGAGCTCGGCTGTAGACAATGGATCGTGTGGTGTGATCTGGGTGAAAGCTGGAGGCATGTAGGTAGGAATAGTGGTCAGTAGGTTTCCGGTATAGGGTGGTGGTTATTTGACCATCGCTTATTAGCACCGTAGTGTCCAGGAAGTGGATCTCTTGTGTGGACTGGTCCAGGTTGAGGTTGATGGTGGGATGGAAATTGTTGAAATCATGATGGAATTCCTCAAGGGCTTCTTTTCCAGGGGTCTAGATGATGATGTCATCAATGTAGCGCAAGTAGAGTAGGGGCATTAGGGGACGAGAGCTGAGGAAGCGTTGTTCTATGCCAACGTTTTCATGACTGACTTAGAAAATAGGCCTACCTATATCTTCAATGCAGAATGCTAGGGCTTTAGGTAAGATAGGTGTGGGTTTGTTCCTACTTTTAAAATAAACAATCATTTGGTTTTAAAAGTGGTCTAGTTACTGTATCTATCACTGCTCACAGATTCCAAAAGGGAAGAATCGCAGGTGCTGAGCTGAATTGGATCTGCAGGGTAAGCATGACTGATACACAAGGTACTGTATCTCAGGGCTCAATCTAAGAGTGGGAAACTGTGGAATTCTGCCCTTGCATGGGTAAAGGCACAAGGCCTGACACCTGAGGGGATGCACTCAAAGCTATTCTACAATAATGGTCATCTGTGCATGGAAAGGCTACAGCATTAGAATAGGAATGATGTTGCATATTAGGAGCAATTCTCATTAGCCAAACTACATATGGACAAATTTGCGCTGTTTTGGATCTAGCTAGCTGTTTTTGACCTTACTTTCAATGTAAGCCCGATCCTGCGAACACACAATTGTTTAAATATGAGTAGCCCGTCTGAAGACCTACTCATGAATCAAGTTAAGTATATGGGTAAATGTGTGCAGGATCAGGGTCTTACTGAGCACACACAACACATCACTGAGGTGTACTTTTCAATATCTGAAGAAATACAAAAAGAAAAGGAGTACTTGTGGCACCTTAGAGACTAACAAATTTATTAGAGCATAAGCTTTCGTGAGCTACAGCTCACGATGCATCCGATGAAGTGAGCTGTAGCTCACGAAAGCTTATGCTCTAATAAATTTGTTAGTCTCTAAGGTGCCACAAGTACTCCTTTTCTTTTTGCGAATACAGACTAACACGGCTGCTACTCTGAAACCTGAAGAAATACAATTCATACCCAACATTTAGTTCATATGAGAGCGAATAAAGGATCTCTGGGAAAATGTTTGCCAGTGGTGTAAGGTTTTGTAATACTTAGAATTCTTTTCCTGCTTTAAGTCTTGAATGCAGATTCAACTTCTTAAGTAGTATTTAAAGTGTAAATTCTATAGGTACAAGACAAAATTCAGACTACGCGCTCTGTGTCAGGAAAAAGAAAATATACAGAAGCTGTAAAAAATTTCTTTTTAGTTTGCATAATAGCACATTTTGAATTGAAATAATTTGCCCTCTTCTCCTTAAAAACCATTTGAACCTGTGTACATATTAAAAAGGAAGTAGCTATCTGAGTTTTAAAGAGTCTTGTGTGAAGTGAGCCCAATGGTATGGAATTATGAATCCATTGAGAGTACTAGTTCTTTTTGGATAAAGCCATCTGCCCTGTGCTTCAGCTAGCAGCATGGCTTCTTACTGCTACAGAGGAGGAAAGAGGCTGAATAAACAGGGAAACTATGGAATAAACAGAAACAAAGTAAAACTTTGCTCCTACATAGAGTGTGTTTAAAACTAAATAGGTAAAGCAGTTGTTTGAAATTGAGGGGTTTTTTTTTTATTAGGAATGATGTACAGAAAGAAGCATTTGAACTTTCATTTGTGCCATAATATTGTTCATTTCCAGGCATTTTGCTTGTGTATCTATATCACTTGCAGACTGTTTTTCTCTTGAGGAAACTTGTATGGAAAGTAAACTTTCCAATTGTACTTGAAAATTGGGCAATAATTACTAATTTACTTAAAGGGGTGCCACTAACATGAAAATCACATTTGTCTGATAAGTTTGTACCTGCTATTGTTAAAAAGGGCACCCAGATCATTAAAACTGAGAAGTTAGTGAGAAAATGTTTTTCTAGTCTTTTCAGTTTATTTACTTGATGAATTTGTATGTTTATCCTGAAACTAGGACGAGACATGTGAATTGCTAATCACTCCCCAATCTACCAGATGTTAGTACGAGCTAGGGCATGCAGTACCTCTTGGGAGGTGCTCAGTAGGTCAGTGGATCAGATCCAATGTGATTCATTAATAAATAATACAGCAAGAACTTGTTACTGTTTCTAGACCATCACAAGTCCCAAGAAGTTAGTAAAAAAAATAAGTGATTGGCTATACAATCCCAGGAAGCAATTAATATAGGAAGCAACATAAGTAAGTTAGAATCTCACTCGCTCATTTTTGTTAAGCTGCAGACAGCAGTAATTGTCCCAACCTGATTAAGGATGGTCTAGTTGTTAGGGTACTAGCCAGGACTCAGGGAAACCTGAGTTTAATTCCTTATTGCACAAAATCTTATGCAAAATTCAGGTAAGTCATTTAGTTTCTTTGTTCCTCAGTTCCCCATCAGTAAAATGAAGATAATAGTATTTTCCTATCTCACAGGGATGTTGAGGATAAATATGCTAATAGGTTGTGAGACACTCTGATACCTTAGCCATGGGGGAGGGGGGTCATATAAACACTTAAAATAGCCATAAAAGCCCCAGACCAATCCAAGCTGGTGGTCACTTACCACTTCTCGGCAAAGACTTAATATGGCTGTGCTATGATAACGTATCTGTAGTGGCTAGGGCCTAATGATTCAGAGAGATGGAAAAAAGATCTTCTATGCACCAAACCAACTGAGTGATGCAACTGTATTTCTTATGATTCTTCTTGGCAAAAATTGGGGATTGGTCCTGCTTTGAGCAAGGGGTTGGACTAGATGACCTCCCGAGGTCCCTTCCAACCCTAATATTCTATGATTCTATGATTGTATTACTGAATGAAAATATTACTTTATGAAATATATTATAGTATATTTGCTAATAAGAAAAAAAACGAGAACTATACTATGCTTGTCAAAATAAAGTGTATTTTGTGATGGAGTTTCAGATTTTTTTATTATGTTTCTTTGCTTTTGCGCTAATTCACAAAATTCAGTAATCTGTGATCTGTTTGCCAGTCATTGCAAACTAAAAAAATCCTACTTTATATATCTGCCTATGTCTGAGTTATTTCTGAGGAGACTTTCACGTGCTGTGTTTGGGCTTTTTAGCGTATGTTGTTTTGTTTTCAGATACAGTATTTCATTTGTTCAGTTGTTTCTGAACTTCCAATATGTCATTCATGTACAAAGCACTCAAACTTAAGCAAGTTTCATTATTTATCCCCTTACTTTGGTAATACCTGTTTACATCACATCTGTCTATCAGCAGTCTGATCATATTGTCTGTGTGATGCATCCCTTCCCGGTGTCCTTCATCAGTGTTGATAAATGCAAAGTAATGCACATTAGAAAACTTAATCCCAATTATATGTACAAATTTGTGGGCTTTAAATAAGCTGTTACCACTCAAGAAAAGAGATCTTGGAGTCCTCATGTATAGTTCTCTGAAAATATCTGTTCAGTGTGCAGTGGCAGTCAAAATAGATAACAGACCATTAGGAATCATTAAGACCAGGACAGATAATAAGACAGAAAATATCATAATGCCACTGTATAGATCCATTGTATGCCCACACATTGAATACTGTGCAGTTCTGGTCACCCCATCTCAAAAAAATTAAATTGGGATTGGAAAAGGTACAAAGAAGGGCAACAAAAGTGAGTGAGAGGGTATGAAGCAGCTTGCATATGAAGCGAGAGTAAAAAGATGTGGACGGTTCAGTTTAGAAAAGAGATCACAAAGATGGGGATATGATAGAGGTTCATAAAATCATGAAAGGTGTGGAGAAAGTGCATATTCACCCCGTCACGTAACACAAGAATCAGGGGGTCACCCAATGAAATTAATACACAGCAGGTTTAAAACAAACAAAAGGATGCACTTCTTCACAAAACACAGTTAACATGTGGAACTCATTGCCAACGTGTGGAACTCATTGCCAGGGGATGTTGTGAAAACCAAAACTATAACTGGGTTAAAAAAAGAATTAGATTAATTTGTCAAGGGGGAGAAAAACCCCAAATATTCACGCCCCTATCTTTTTGGACCATGATTTGAAATTATAATAGTTGGAAGTTTTGGAAGCCTGAGGCTGTTGCTAATCAGGCATTGTTTAGTTCTACTTCAATCTGAGACTTTCCAGATGACACATTGTATTGGGCTGACAAGTCCACACGTGTTGTGGGTCAGGCACACTGCCAAGTGTTCAGCATTTAGCCAGCAGGGGAAAAAAGCATTAGGAATCCCAATAATCCACACATCAGTTTCTGTATACTCCTTGGTCAGTGGAGACTGAACAAGTGATCTGTGGAGAGATTGCGGGTATTAAGTGGGATGGGTAATGAAAGGCTATACTGGCATTGATGTGAGACTCTTTAAATGGAAAATGACTTTAAATGATGGTGCTAGGATGGTTGGAATGATTTACAGCTGGCACAAGTTCATAGTTTAACTATTAGTTCTCAACAAGACTATCCACTTCAGAATGTTGCACCAGAAATGTGCTTTTAGAATTAAAAAGAAAACAAACCTTCAGTCTGAAATTTGCTGGCTTCAACTCTTCTTTAGTGCATGCACCAGAATGAAGGAGATTAAAAGATGTTATACATATGGCACATAAATATATTTAAAATATTTGGCATGTTAATAGTGGCAAAGCAATGACAAGTAAAATATGTAAATATTCAGTCTGCTGGACAAATACAATGGAATTAATGTTATACTACTTAGGCTCACTTTAAGCAAGCAGTTTTTTTCCTAAAAGTGATAATTTTGCATCGTGGACAAATACCTTGAATATAGGTCAGGAGGTGACTTCTGAGAGTGCTTGAAAATGCTGCTACTTAAATTAATTATTCCTGGCTTTCTATTGCGTAGGATTGTTCTTTGTGGTGCTAATTTTGTTTATAATTTATAATTATGAAGAAAGTTTGTTTTTCCTTATTGGACAGTTTGTTTGGTACATGTGGACAATTAGGATTAGTACTCTGTAAGTGAGGAATTGATTGTTTAGGAAGTAAAAGGACAGGGGGAGAGGAAGAGGAAGGTTTTCAACTGAGCATAGTAATGCGTTCTGAAGCTCCCTGTAAACTTTCAGCACACATTGGACCACATCCTCAAGCCCATTAAGAATAAAATTAGCAAGTAGGGATACACAGTGTCCTGTATTTTTAATAGCTGTTCTAGCAGCACCTATATTGATAGTATTTAAATGTGTTGGTGCAAATTTGAAAATACAGGATACATACAGGTATGCTATGGATTGTTTTCTGCCAGGGTGGATTTATTTTAAATCACTAGTTAGGAAGACTCGATTTAAACATAGTTTTCTACATAAAAGTGCATTCTTGTTGGTTGTTATAACCTTAATACATATTCTTCACAACTCAGCGATAGATGTAGGTTTCATTTTTAGAAAGTACACACTATACATTTTTTAAGTGATTTATTTTGAAAACTTTTCAGATTAGTTTTACAACTATATCAGAAAATGAATGATTGTTTGGTTATTTCATTTACCAAAGGTAATTGAAGAGATATTTATGAAGTCATTGGGAAGCAAACTATCTCCAATTCAACAGGTTAATCATTAATATTTGGAGGATTTTCTTGCCATGCTGTATTAGGAGGAGAACATCACCAGACAGACATTTGAATTATTTTATTTAACTAAAACAACAATGTTGTGTGTTCTGGATTTTTTTTCTTCAACAGCAAACGCATAATATTTTAACAAAACAATATGAATTTTTGAATTTAGTTAAACACTCAAGTTTTTAAAATTGTTTTAACTAAAATAGTTAAATGAAATATTAAAAAAAATTTAAATCAACTATGTCAGCCAGGTCGACATGGGAAACTTAAAATATTAGCTTCTGCAGCTAACTCACCCATCTTCACCTTCGTTTTCCTGTTTGTTCATAATCTGGAAAAGAAAAACAAGCTTTCCTGTTTTTTCAGGGCCCAAATGATTTCTCAATTTGGAATTAATTAGTCCAAAGGAAGAAAATATTCTTTCTATACCAGCAGAGGAAGCTACTGCTGTTTAAAAGTGAGATTATCACTTCAGCAGTCTCTGAATCCAAGTGCTTAAGTGACTTCCACCAGTTCACTGGTGTGACTTGCTTTAAAACATCATCAGCAAACATATATTTCTTGAATGGTTCTTAGTCCCAAATTGGGCCTCTCTTGCGACCTGCTGCCATTATAGGTTTTCCCTTCTAGTGAAAGAATGGTATGGTAGATCTCAAATCAATGAAGGCTACACTCAGAAAGACCTCAAGACTTCTGGAATATGCTGCTCAAAGAGTTTCACTTTTGTTTCTACTGCCTGTCCCTCCCTTCTCACATTTATCTCCAGACTTCTTGACCAGATCTATTCCGCCCCCAACAATCTTCTGTTCATTGAATTTTTTGAACCTTTGCACTTTTAGAGAGAGGTAAGGGATTGACTCCGTGTACACAAATTTGCAGAGGACAATAGGGTTGAGGTCTGTTGTTTCTCACCTCTATGTATTATTTAATTAATGAATTAATTAAAAACATTTTTTGCTGTTAACAAGCATATCATCTCTGGAGACACAAATCCACAGTTTGAGAACTGCAAAAATGAGCATCTCTGATGGTATCTTCTAGAGTGAGCACTGAATCCCATTGGGTAGATAGAAAGATTAACCTAAATAATCTATACAGAAGCCCCTGGAACCCCATAAGGTGGGGTCCCTAATCCATGAACTATTGGAACTCATTTATAAAACTTTTCTTAAACATTACATGAATATATTGTCTCATACTATAGAGTTAGAGTTTATAATCCCTATTCCATGATGATATCTTTGAGCTATAATGTGTCTTAATTAAAACTATCTTTAGATAGGTTTTTTCCTCTAAAAGCATTTTATCAAAAAAATCAGTTTTTAATAAAAATCTGTTTTAAAAATTTAAAAAAAAAAACTATTGAATTTTATCCACCCTGTCTTCTGCTGATAAAGGTATTTACAGGAATTCTTAATCTCACATTTCATTTTTGAAAGAAGCAAATTGACACCTTGAGTGGTAAATTTTCCTCTTAAAATAACCATTGGCAAACCAAATTTCCTTACAAATTGTGCCAGAAATGTGTGACATAAATTGCCTTTGTCCTATAAACTGGAACTTTGTTTATAAAATTACTGTTACTTGAAGGATTGAAGCTTTGTTTTCATATCAAGTGAAATCTATCGTTGATCCTCTCTTAAATAGATTTTCACTTCCTCTAAAGTCCAAACGCCCTTCATTTGAGTAAAACTTCTAGCATCTGAAGTGGCTGGAGAAAACAAGTCTCTTATAATTCGCTTCTTACTTGATTTTCAAATGGAATCCTAAAACATGTAGGAGGTGTATCTGTTTTTGAACAGGTAGGCTTTCCAGTTTTACCTGTTTATGATGAATGTAGTGCTTAACAATGAATGATAGAGTGAAGGCAGTGCTCCTTTGCTTATCTATATGTGTAAGGTGTCCCAATATTTTGTGAGTGTAAAACTTTACTGTGATCTGCCAGTGTATCCCAGCTTACCATGTAGTATTACAGCACAAATCAATCTCCATTCCGTTTCTCAGTCATTTTAAGCAAGACCTACCCGTTACTTGAAGCAGGTATATTTATAGTGACATGACATTGGAAGCAGAAATGTAAATATTTGAAATATCCATGCTTCTCCAAAGGTATGTGTATAGTAGAACCTCAGAGTTATGAACACCTTGGGACTTGAGGTTGTTTGTAACTCTGAAATGTTCATAACTCTGAACAAAACATTATGGTTGTTCTTTCAAAAGTCTTTACTATGCAGAAGGAAAATGCTGCTTTTAATCATCTTAACTTAAATAAAACAAGCACAGAAACAGTTTTCTTTCTTTGTCAAATCTTTTTTAAACTTTCCCTTTATTTTTTTAGTAGTTCATGTTTAACACAGTACTATACTATATTATACAGTGTTTGCTTTTTTTGATCTGAGTGCATAATTCCAGTTCCAAATGAGGGGTGTGGTTGACCACTCAATTCGTAACTCTGAGGTTCTACTGTTTTGTGTAATTTTAACGATGGATCTCCCAAGAGTGACTGGCCTGGATGGAACAGCTAGTTGATGTTCCTGCCAGGGACCACCGCTGACAAATTCAAAAGCTGTTTCAGACGCAACTGACAGCATTGACTTCAGGCCAATATTTAAGAATGTGGGTATGGGGATAATTTAAAAAGTGGTCCCTTGAGTCAGGGTTGAGGCACATGGCTAGGGAAGTATGTGGGGAAGTTTGAGTTAATGCTGTACTTGACTTTGTTGATCAAAAAGATTTCATTCTCTATGGCAATAAATTCACCACATTTCCTAATTTGAATCCATCCCTAAATTTAGTAATAAAAGGGATGCATACCTGGAAAGCATATATGTTATCAAAAATGTCAAATTGTGGACCTAGTAACCTGGATAAAGTAATTTTGAAGGGATCATTGTAACTGCTTTAGAATCCCATCCAACATTTGTTATATTTATCCGGGCATGGTTGTCGTGCCTTATTACTTATCTGTTGGTTTTATAGATTATATCCTGTTAAATTGTCTTCACATCTTTTTTTGGGTAGGAGTAGTTCTCAGGGATCACAACAGTACTACTTAATGTTAGAACACTGAAACTTGTATGTCATACATATTTTGATATGAGTAACCCAGGACCATACTTCTAAAACTTTTTTATAAAATACTAATTTTGTTTTGTGACATGATTAATACAGGCTATGGAAATAAGGACTTAAAATTGGAAACATTTATGATGAGGAGTCTAGGGAAGAACACATTGTTTTGTTATAGCAACTTTTGGCCAAGATGTTTGCCATTCCCAACGTCCCTTCTCACTGTGCTCTGGCGAAGTTATCAGCGTTTATCCCTTTTCTCTCAGTAGTCTCTCTCTCCCCAACCTTTTTCTTTTTCCTATCCTGTTTTTTTCCTTTTTTTCTCTGGATGATAGTGTTGCCATCTTTTCTCCCTGTTTTTGTTTCTCTTCCTCCTTCCTATTCCTTCAGCAGACAGCAACATGCTGTTTGTAGTTGGGACTTGGTACCATTCATTCATGGCTGGGCTGCATGTGCTCTAATGACTGAGATGAGTGCTGTGGGAGCAGAGAAAAGTTTGGCAGGCTGCTGCTGTCAGAGCCTGCGGCTTACATGTGAAATTCTTCAGCAACCCACTGTAATAGCGACAGCTGTGGGATCATGGAGGGAAGCCAGGCAGTTTTCAAGCAGCCATCCACCGCTATACCCGAAGCCAGGGGAGCACATTTGCAGTAGGAGATAAACATGAGAGCATGCAGCTTTTCCCATCCCTCTTTGGCATATGCTCCTCTCCCGAACAAGTATGGGGCTCCTCTACCTCCAAAAGGGACACAATCTGTCACCTTCCAAAGCTAAGCTGGAGAAATACTGAGTTGAAGCATTTTAAATTAGGTTGAACCTTCTTGTTTGAAGTGGCTGAAATGCTTGAGACAAATGCTTCCAGATGGGAACAACTGTCAAGATAAATTAAGGTGTGATATAACCTTGACAATATCCCTTTTTAAACTTGAGAAGTCAGAGTCTGAGACATATTAGAAGTTGTTTTAAAGTATTTGTGTAAATCGTGTTAATTCAAATATTACTCTACTTCAGATATGGTTGATGTTGTAATAGATCCCATCTGTACTTCTCAGTTCTGAGTTTGAGTTAAAACAATAACATATGGTGCTAGCCATTAGCAGTAGTTCTGCAAACTTCCGTGAAACCTACATGATAAGTCTAGCTTGGTTTTGGACCCATTTGTACTCCATATTGTGGAATGCACACTGCTATAATTAGTATGTTCTGAGTCTTGATTCAGAAGGTTCACTTAGCTTAACAAACCGTCATAAATTTGAGGAAGTATTTAAAATAAATCTATTACCTCTTTGTATTGTAAATCTGAACATTTGATTATGGTCTTCCCACTTACTGGTAGCTCCTCATTCTATCACAGCCTTGTTGAATTCTGCTGACGAGCAACTTCTTTTTTTTTAAACAGGCAAGTAAAATCTCATGAGTTTTGCATAATCCTAGCAATAGCAGGCAAGTGAAATTTGTGTCCAGACTACTACATTTTCATAGTGATTTTTGAAAGACATCATAAATTTTGAGCCTGCGGTAAATGCTGTGATGGGGCGGCGGGGGCTTAAATAATTCTCACCATTTACTTAATTGGAAGGCTTAAACAAAAGTGAAAATAACCCAAGAAAACTCATCCTAATGTTTCCTCTGTTCTTATGCAAAGTACCAATTTGGAGTTTCAGTACTAGATTTATAGCCCAAACAGTAGCTTATTGATTACGTTATTGAGTTGAAGACAGCGGCAGAGAGTTTCAGATCCATTTTTGGTATCTTGTATTCTTGTCTCTTCTCCTCCCTCCTCAGTTTGAATGTCACTCAGAGGGTTAGTTGAACATGATGAGTGTGCAGGTGGCATATCAGTTAGCTCCTGCAGAATGGTAAATGATTCCTGACATATGGCTTAACATTGACAAATCCACTCATGTAAAACATATTTATACAAGAACCAAATAATTCTTTTTTCCCTTAAATGTTTCTGTGGAATGTTCCTGTGCTGGCTCATGAATCTGAGCCTGTGCAAAGATTGCAGTTGTGCAGTTATTTCCTTGCATTATGGGCAAAGAGGAGGCTCTTTTTACAGTACTATCTTTACTACAGAGAAATGTAAGTAATGCTGTAGTTGTGACACAAAAGTTTCTTAAAATACCAGTTGTTTCGAAAAAGAATGTTGTGTGCTTAATAAATGATAGTGGTTCAATATTTTTAATTCTGGTGATGCTTTACAGGTGGTTTCATTTTCTATCGTGTTTTTCATATGAGAAATCTAAAATAGCCCGTTTATTTATTTATTTGTTTGTTTATATATATTTCAGTTCAGGCGTCATTTTTGGGGTTTATATTGGAGCCACTTGTCTTATTCCTCATCTTTCCCAAAAGTCTTGGTGTGGAACATGTATGTTTGCACTTGTAAGACTTGTCTGAGTTGTAAGAAAACTTTTCTTCCTTTAGATACAATATAGAAGTTCTATTCAACAGTATTTTCAATTCCTTTAAAGTCTCAAAACTAATGCTTTGACATGGTACTAATAATTGGAATTAATACAGGAACACTTGTTACATGGAAAAAAAAACTCTGTAAAATTTTTTTTCTTGCCTAAACAGAACTTTCCTTAATTGCATGACCCGTTGGATGTTTGGAGGACATTGCAACAGGAAATTAATACAGTCTGTAAATTACTATACGTTGCAGATTTGGGAGCCACATAAGGAAGGTGTTTCTTTCCTCGTTACCTACGTAGTTAGTTTCTGAATTCCTGTTTAACTCTGTTCATATCCTAACCTGGATAGAGAATTTCTGTTTGCTTAAAACAGCAGAAAAAAAATGTAAGTAACACTTCTGGAAAATGGATATTCTATTTGATTATAAACTACGATGTGTCTTTTCTTTTAGTTTTCATGTAGTGTGTGAACCACAGTAGTTTTGATATGAAGACTACATTTTTAATGACATGAAGAGTTTTTTATAATGACAGCACCAAGGGTTTTAGATCCCTTCTGTATCTTTGGTTTTCTTTTAAGAGGTGAAAGACTTGTGCATTCAGTCTTTCTTCATTAAGAAGAGGATGGATATATTTGTGCTGTTTTCCAATGCCCTAATTTTAAATTTTTTTAATTAAGTCTCTCTCTCTCTCTCTCTCTCTCTCCTCTCAAGATCTGTGTCATTTTTGAATAGTGTACCAATTTCTTCTTACTGTTTTCTTACACTTTATGCTCATCAGTATCCTAGTGGAAATAGAATGTGCTAATTTGTACTATTCTTTCTGTCCTGTAGTAGATGTACTTAATTAACTGGAGGAAGTGTAAGTTAACTGTGAAATAATAAGAATAAGACTGGGACTTTTCAGCTTGGAAAAGAGACGACTAAGAGGGAATATGGATAAGATCTATAAAATCATGACTGGTATAGAGAAAGTAAATAAGGAAATGTTATTTACTCCTCACAATTCAGGAACTCAGGGTCACCAAATGAAATTAATAGGCAGCAGGTTTAAAACAAACAAAAGGAAGTATTTCTTCACAGAATTCACAGTCAACTTATGGAACTCTTTGCTAGAGGATGTTGTGAAAGCCAAGACTATAACGGAGTTCAAAAAAGAACTAGATAAGTTCATGGAAGATAGGTCCATCAACGGCTATTAGCCAGGATGGGCAGAGATGCAAAACCTTGCTCTGAAGTGCCCCTAATCTCTGTTTGCCAGTAACTGGGATTGGATGATAGGGGATGGATCAGTTGATATATCACCTATTCTGTTCATTCCGTCTGAAGCACCTGGCATTGGCTACTGCCAGAAGACCGGGTATTGGGCTAGATGGACCACTGGTCTGCCCCAATATGGCCGTTTTGATGTTCTTATGAAATAATCTTACACTGTATGTATATATCCTCATTCCGAAAGATTGTCGTACTTTACAAACTTCGTATATGGGAGTTACTGAACTGCTCACAGAGAAGTCTGTCTAAGCGCATAAGCAACTCCCAACACAACTGCTTAGGACAGGAAGTGAAGACGGTTGGATAGAATTACAACTATAGGGGGAGGATGAGATATAGATAGGCAGAATTTAGTTCAATTGCTCAAATTGGAATTCAGCCAAGACACTAGGCATGGCAAAGCAGGTGGATGCCTCTCCCTGCAGTTGCTGAACAGTAACTTGGGCTTCCCCATAGCACTTTTGTTAGCAACTAGAGATTACATTTGGAAGCAACAGAACCTGAGAGTTGCAAACAACTCAGGAATGGAGGTTGTTCGGAACTCTGAACAAAACATTATGGTTCTTTCAAAAGATTACAACTGAACATTGATTTAAGACAGCTTTGAAACTTACTGTGCAAAAGAAAAATGCTAACTCTAACCCACTACCACACTCTCCTTCTCCTATTTCCACTGCCCCACCCCACCTCCCTTGCCTTGCCCCACCGCTGGCATTCAGCATTGTACAGGAAGTAGGATGGTGACCATGCAAGGCGTCCAGCACATACAGAAGGGGAGGATGACTGGCTCTAGGATCCAGGAGGCGGTGTCCAGCTGCACAGGCAGTGAGCTGGAGCGGCCACCCTCCCTCACCCAGCAGAAGAAGCTCTGTCCCACTCCCTCTGCTCCCCACCCGGGTGAGCAGGAAACATGTCAGGGGGTGTGGAGGTGCAGTGTGTGAACAACAGATTCCCCCTTCCCCAGCAGGCCGAGTAGAGGAAACCATGAGCAGTTCAGTGCTTGTAAAAATTGAGGGTGGAGGCAGTGACTCAACACTGTGCCCCCCCCCCGCCTCTGCTTGGTTGGGCAGTGCCCCCCCAAACCCTCCCAAATTACACCCATGTCAGTTCGTAACTCTGAGATTCTTCTGTATTCTCTGTGTCATCTGCGGTTCCCATCTCTCTAATGCTATTGAGTTGTCAGTCCCTCTGAGGGCTTGACCGGGAACAAGTGCTGGGTGTTGCTTTTTTAAAAACATGATGGCTCCTATTTTAAAATCCTAATGTAGACGTGGGAAGTTGTAATTTCAATATGTGAGATAGCCGAGGTGATCCTTGGTCTCCCCCCCCCCTTTTTTTTAATCATGGTTTTATTTTTTGAAAAGCAGAAATTCCCCCCCCCCCCCAATTTCTCCCCACCCCATATGTGCTGGCATAGAACAATGATGGAGAATAAATATTGGTTTAATATTGTTTCTAACCACATTGAGCTGCTGTGTGAAATATTTCATGAATGGAAGAAAATTTGGCTGCTCCTAGTCTTAAACCATGCTATTCTGAAAACAGACTGTGCAGTGCCTTTTGCTCTTGCCCTATGAGAATAATTGAAGCTCTCATTCCAATACAGGTAAGGCAGTGTGCAGTATTGTGAATTTTATTCACAATTATGAAAGGACTTCTGAAGAAAATTATGTGTAAGAATGTATAGAAGGTAAGCCCAGTGAAAACTCCATATGACTTTCAGTCATGATTTAGGAGGGCAGATTTGTCTTGGAATACATCAAAATCATGGTCAAGTTAGTAAAAGTCACTGTATAAGGGAAGGTGATGTGTAACGTCCTGGGAGTGCCATTTAAAGTGATGGAGCTATGCGGGGTGGGGAGATGTAAAGTCCTGACCCAGAGGTGGGAGACTGGGAGGGGCTGGAAAATGAGCATGCCCTGCAGCGGCAACTCCTGTCATTATGGAGGAGTGGCAGGGCCAAACCTGAGCAGTGCTGCAGCCCTTGGTTCCAGGTCGCAATACCTGGAACAGGAATCCACGCCCAGCCCCGCAGGCCAGAAGCCAGCACTGCAGAATGAGTTATTAAAATCACAGACACCAGAAAAAGGCACGGACAAATGGATGGTATCCATGACCTTTTTAATGCCCTGACAAACCTGTAGCCATACTTGTGACTGTTTGGCGGGGGTGGGGGAAAATTAAAAGCACAAACTCATTTTAACTAACAGTTTACAACTTGCCTCATCTGGTTTAACCTTGTTGGTCTGTTGTCATTTCTTGCTCAAAATGGGAAAACAGACTCCTTTCATTTTGGATATGTACCATAGCAGGTTTGTTCCTTTGAGGATAGATGGTTCAGGTTTCTGAAAGTTTTCTTTTGGTTTGCAGACCATCTCAAATGAACAGACTGACTGATTTGTTCAGGAGCAGTCTCTCCAGAGGCATGTCTGATATGTCTTGCTTGATTTAATCCTTCTCTTAATTTAGTATTTGCATCTGGAATACACTCTGTATAGGAATTGCCTGCTGTTCACCAACATGATTCATAGCCCCCGGATCTTTTTGGGATCCGTCACTGCTCGTAGATTCTTAGGAAGTAGCGGTGGTTTTCCATCTGTGACTATCAAGAAGTTAGACCTTACTACTTTAATGCAAGCCTCACAATGGCATCCATGTCTTTGTTACCTCCAGCCAGGATTACTGTAATGTCCTTCTGTTAGGGCTATCCTTAAAGACTCCCTGTTTGCATTTAAAGGTTAGCAGTGAATGCTGTGGGACCCAACTATTTTAGGCCCTGAGGCTGAAAAGATGAATTAATGTGTTTAACTTAGATGTGTGTAGTTGTATTGAGTTTAGCAGATCCTCCTGGTCTGCGCTGAAAACTTCTCTCTCTCTCTCTCTCTCTCACAGTGTAGATAGGTCAAAGGAAGGATTCTAGTTACCACATCTTGGTGAAGTGGATTAACTACTGCAGTGCTACAGCTGTGCTGCTGTAGCATTTTAAGTGTAGGCATATACCCTAAGTGAGTGCCTCACACTAGTTATGCCATAAAGATAAAATCAACTTGTATTCTCTGACTGTTGGCCCTGCTGTCGAACTTTCCAGGATTGGCACTTGGGCTTTCTCAGTACAGGGTCTGAACTTTGAAACTCATTCTGATTGACAGTCTACTAGAGCCTCAGTTTGACAGCTTACTGAGGACGATGTAAGATGTTGTTTGTTTGATTTGGCTCTTACTTAGTTGTCCTGCTTTGCTTTTATATTTAGATTTGTTAAAGTGCCTGAGCTACCAATTATGGGAAGTTTGTGTACATGGTTTTGATTTGGTATCACAGTTTTAGGCGGGTTGTTTGTCCTTGCAAAATATCTGAATCTTCATGGTATTATCTGATAATAATTTTAGTTTTAAAGAAAAGTCATGTCACAATATTCTAATAAGCTGTTTCGATAGAAATTGTAAGAAGTCAAGTACTCATTCTTTAATATGATAAAAACTACAATGTTGTATAAGAGAAACAAGGTTGGACAGGTAATATCTTTCTCAGACCTGAAGAACTCTGAATAGCTCAAAAACTTGTGTTTTCCCACAACAGGAGTTGGTCCAATAAAAGATATTACCTCACCCACCTTCTCTTTCTAATACCCCGAGACCAGTGTGGCTACACTGCAAACAATAATGTTGTGTAACATTTTTAAAAGGTATAAAAACACGAAATTTTACTATACTGGAAGGAGACCACATAGAGACAGATTTGTAAATTAATCATGGAATCTTGCTCAGTAATAAGTTCATTAAGTAGGATGACAAAGACTCTGACTTTTAGATTATTTCCTAAAATGTGAAAGACCATAAGCATTGGTCATGAAAGGCAAACTGTTACAAATATAGAGCCTTAATCCTGATACTTCGATACTGTGGTTATGTAAGGCTGCGTTTTAGTCACGGGTATTTTTAGTAAAAGTCATGGACAGGTCATGCTGCAGAAGTCATGGAGGTCACAGAAAGTCATGGAATCTGTGACCACCGTCACAAACTCGCATCCTTAATTATAAGCCTTAAATAAAACAAATGTGGATCCCTGGTGGCATGATGGTGTCCTGGATTCCTACGGGCACTCAGCTAGTACACTAATTATAAATAAATAGGCAGAACATGGCTAGCCCATTACCAGCAGATGCATCCTTCCCTAATGTCTATGTTATAGTGATTTAAATAGAGAAATGAAACCTTGCCCTTCATAATCGTTCTCCTACAGTCCTCTTTTTAAAAATCCTCTTATGAGGAAAAAAGCAGCTTTTTTACCCCTAAAATGGAGGAGAGGCAGAGACTCTGTGAAGCCTAGTAGGGACTTCACTATTGATTTTATAAGAAAGATGCTCATACTAGGGTGATGGGCAGCAGTATAAAATTCTTCAATAGGAATGAAGTTCCAAATACCCTCCTCCTTTCTAAATCAGCTTTGTCATCCCAGCTGGGGATACCTGTTTGAAAACTGAAGACCCACTCCTGCACGCACTCTTGAAAATGGTCCCTCCGTAGCCTGGGAATTAAAAGCTGATGTATTTTGTAAAAGGGAAGGAAAGGACTGAGAAAGGTGGGTGAACATGGAAAAGGAGGTTGGGTATCCAAGGAGTTTTGGTCAGTAAGGGAGACACAGATCAGAGAATTAAATATAGAATCCAGAGCTGAGATTTCAAAACTGAATGATTCCTGTGGCGCCCAGGGTCTACCAGGCTGTGAAGATGATCATGGGAAGGAACCTGGGAGACCCTAGTCTTTCTGCCTGGTCTTTTCTGCAGTTGCTGCTGAGAGGAGAGGGAGCACCAGGGAATGTGGGCTTAGATAGGCCTCCTTCTGGCTCTTCCTCATTGACGTAGGGCCTCCTTTTTTGAAAGAGGGAAGTCAGGTTGTTGGTCTCGCTGTCAAAGACAGCCTGTGCTAGATCTGGGGAAGAGAAAAGGGCCAGGCAGGCCTTAGAATATGCCCCTTCTGCCATTAAGTTCTTGATCTATTGTGCCCAAATTTTTTAGAGGCTCTGGATGTATATTGAACCTTTCAATAAATACACAGTACCTTCAAAATGAGCTGTCTGAATATGCAGTATTCATTGTGGATCTCTCCAGTTCGCAATATAAGGAAAAGAAATTAACGTTTTCTTCAGCAACTTCTTTGTAGGAGAAAGCTACTTCTGAAGAAAAATCTGTAGCTTAAATTTGGATGTTTTAAGAGTCAAGGTTTCGATTGTAACTGTTCCAGATCCCAGGCTTGAGATCAATTGAAAATCAGTTTTTTTGGGTTTTTTATAGTTTTCTCCCTTAATTACTCTGCAGCCTGTTTGGGATTTAACTCCTGTTTTAATATTTTCTGGTACGTAGTATAAATTATTTCTTAACTACTTAGAAACGTTGTTAGGTGGCCTCAAACTCTGCAAAGGTTTAAAAATTCTCATGAGCAGATTTCACTCAGTTTCTTAAGAATTCCTCCTGTAGTACAGATTTTCATCCAGTCCTGCAGCATACAGTTTTCAGGAACCAAGCACTTAAGAGATGATATTACTTCCTTAAAGCTGAAGCTTTGACCTCCATGCTTAAAAATTCCTACGGTCTTTAATTACATCACATGCAGTATCTCTACTGTAGTCTAATGTTCTATGTCAAAGTCAGAAGGAACTCTTAGATTTAGAAAGTGACTTCTTTTTAGGTAATAATCCTCATGGAGCAGAGTTAGGATTTTTAGTGAGTATATTAATGTAACTTCTTGTATCTCTTTAATGCTGATAGACTCGCTCTCATAATGGTATACTTACAGTTGTTTCCCCCTGTAATGCATATTTTGGTTGTAAACTATTTCTTCTGAGTTCTCTCAAGTTAAAAGTTTTATTAAATAAGCACCTCAGTTGATCCATTGATACAGCTTGATGTGTACCTGTAACTATGAACATGGTTATTTTATAATTTACTAAAAGGAACGGATGAGACTACATAAAAAAAATTGAGGGTAGGGGAGTTGATTTCACAAAATCAGGTGTTCCAACTTAGTTGGCAGCAAAGAGTTAAAAGTTCCAATCAGTAAGTGGTGTATTGAAACCTTTCAATAGTCTGTGTATGTTTAAATATACTTAAGTTTGTTGGGGAGGTTTTGTTTGAGGAGCAAAGTTGCATATCTTGGCTTTTTGTCAAATGGGTGATGATTTTCCTCTTTCACCTTTTGTTAAATTTAGGAAATATTATCAGTGATACTTAATCTTATATGATGCTTTCTTGAGATAACTTTCTTGTATTTCTTTATATATTGCATCTTAGATTAATATCAGTTCACATTTTTTTCCCACTTAGAAAAGATAATTGCTTCATACTGATAGTATAAAGAACAATTAAAGCCCCATTTACACTGTGGTTATAATTTGTCAACTGGCTACAAGATAGCTGTCCTGTGGTCTTGTTAGTTTCGTTCAAAACTGAAGTATGGGTGGGACCACAACTGTTAAGTCCAATTATGGAACATTGTTATGGTTCCCATCTACACTGCAAAGCGGAACTGTGCTTAGCATGACTAGATGTCCTGATTTTATAGGGACAGTCCCGATTTTTGGGGTCTTTTTCTTGTATTGGCTCCTATTACCCCCCATCCCTTGTCCTGATTTTTCACATTGCTGTCTGATCACGCTAACTGTGCTTGAGCCAGATTCTATGTCTTGGTTATTACTGTAATGTAGACAGGGCCTTGGAGGTGTCTGTGAAAACTGATGCACAATGTATTTCTTCACTTGAGAAGTCTATACGGTTTCTGGTCATATTTATCAGACTCTTGGGTTACTTAGATTAATTAACTATTTCTGGTTACTTCTGGTCATCTAAGAGTAAAAGTCATTCATATTAGTTTTTGTTTTACTTTTGGCTAATCGCAATTGAAACAATACTTCAGAAGATTTTGGATTTTCTTGAAGTAATGGTTTGTGTGCTTTTATTTAATCACTCATGCTCTTTCTGTTCCTGTTGGTGTGTTCTGTATTATCTTTTAGTGCTCTGTAGTCATCCAGTTGCCTTGTCCTTTTGGTGTATTGCTTAGCCTATACACTTGGGACTAAAATCTCCCCTCAGATACATCAGAGCAACTTCTACTGAAGTCATTAATGTTGTGCAGTTTATACAAGGAGAGTCTGTCGATTACACTTTCTGATCTCTGAAAATGATAGTGGACTCAGAGATTGACATATTGCAACACTGTGTGAAATTATTCAAATCATCAGTACTTCATGTTGCCATGAGGTTTCTGACTTTTTGTAAAATACCAATTGATGCTACTTCCACTCCTGTGATAACATAGTTGGTGTTAAGGTAAAAGCAATTATAATTAGATCCATATTCCTGGGAATTGCACGAGTCCTCTAAGACTTTCTGTGCTTCAGTGTGTTAAGCAGGCCATTGATTGACTCCTCCATGGTAGAATCTTCTCTGTCTTCAGGAGGTAGATGGCTTATGCCTTTCAAATCCTAGAGAAAGGGTCAAGGACTCTTGAGCAGGGACAGAATACGGAAGCACATAGAAAATATTCTATACCATGTGATGAAAGTGATTTTGCTACATAATTGCACTTTATTTCCCAGTAAATAACTTGCACCAAGAGTATGGCTATTATTCCAATTAATTTGGTTGCTGGCTATTATTCTGATTAATTTTGCATTAACAGTAGTTGTGAATAAAAGGGCAGAACTAATGGATTTTAGTATCCTGGACCTGATTCCAAAGGAGAGATGGTAGTTTGGCAGGGAAACATTTTGTTGGAGAAAAGGAAGGAAATGTGTGTAAGGTATCTACAGAGATTTATCAGAGTCCCAAGAATGTGGATCAGTTACCATTCTTGGAAATTAGAGACATGTGCCATGAGACCCCTGCTGAGGGATCTTGTGCCACTATGTCACTAAAATCAAACCAAACCCAAACTCCTTAACTCTGTATTTGGAGTTGGTGTGACCACTGCTGGAATATTGGGTCCAGTTCCGCTGCCCACAGTTCAAGAAGCATGTTTGAAAATTGGAGAGGGCTCAGGGAAGAGCTATGAGAACGATTAAAGGATTAGAAAACATTCCTTACAGTGATAGATTATTAAAGATGTCAATCTGTCTAGGTTAACAAGGAAAATATTTAGGGGTGACTTGATTATTCTATATGTACCTACATGGGGAACAAATACTTAATAATGGGCTGTTCACTGTATCAGAGAAGGTATAAAGGCTCCAATAGTTAGACAAATTCAGACTGGAAGTAAGGGATACATTTTTTAACAATGAGAGTCATCGGCAATCCCTCTAGGATGAGGATGATCTCTTTCACAGGTTTTGTTTTTCATGGGTCCTTTGAAGACTAAGGAGTCTGATCCTTAAGCCACAGGCTCGTTGGCAGAGGTGGTGTTGGAAGACAGGGCTGGGATACGATTGCTATTTGACAGTTGTCTTTCCTTTCTTTTCTGGCGGTTTTCTGGCAGTTTTCTGCCAGGGCAAGGCAATTTTCCTCAAAAGTGGACGTTCCCTCTCTGACAAGTCTTCGCCAGTTATCCCTATCCTGGGCTGCTGTCTCCCAGTGTGTGGTGTCGATGCCACATCTCTTGATGTATACCTTGAGGGTGTCTTTAAAGCGTTTCTTTTGGCCTCCCTGTTTCTTTTCTCCTTTGGTGAGTTGGGCATACAGCAGTTGTTTTGGTAAGTGTACATCAGGAATGTGCACACAATTTTTAACAGTGAGAGTAATTAACTATTTGAACAATTTTACGGTAGTTTCTCCACCTCTAATTTTTAAATCAAGATTTCTAAAAGATATGCTCTAAGAATTACTTTGAAGAAATTGTATGGCCAAACAGGAGGTCAGACTAGATAATCATAAGGATCCTTTCTGGCCTTAGAATCTATCAATGTGTGAAACTTAACTATTACAGTGATTGGGTATCACTTTTTGGTAATAAAAATTTCAATCTGTAAGACCTAGGTGCCAAAACTTCTTTCTGGAGAGGTGAATGTATTTCAGCCTGTCAGTTCGTGCCTCAATATTGTATTCCGACAAAGATTACTAATTGTATTTTATTCTGCAAATATCTCCTTTTGTGACATGAGCTACAGCTTCCCAGAGACTGCCAAACTAATTTTAATTGGAATATTTTATTGCTCTACAGTGATAATTTTCAAAACACAGATTGATTTGGTTTGGTTTTGTGACTTGTCTTAGAGGACAAAGGTAGGTATTATTTCTCTAGTTTACTTGCTTCTGAAAGAGGAAGATCATCTTGTATGTTGTTAGTCACATCAGGGTCAAATTTGATAGCTAAGTCCTTATCCAGGAAAACTGTCACTTAAATAAGTAGGCCAAGTAAGGAATGACTAAAATCTCAGCATTTGACCTGAAAAAATTTAATTGTTTTAGACGCTTGAGTCAGAATTTGGTCTTTCACTACTAATATGTTGGTAATATTAAAGAACTTGAAGGTGTTTTGAAATTTGCTTGTCATTTTAAGGTTTTTATTTTTAATGCAGAAATCTGGGGTGTCTGCAATGAGTTCCTAGTTATAAAGCCATGTGCAGGTGCGTTCTCCTACAGAGATGCCAAAAAATCCTGATTGGGAAAGAAGTATCTGCCTTGCCTAACTGGCACCAACTGAATCTCCTCTCATATTTCAGAAATAATCATGGCATCAAGGTGATGCAAATGGGAGAGGTGCAGACTGTCAAAACATAGGAAGGCTCATACTTGTAGTGTACCTCTTCGTAATCATTCGTAAAGATGAAAGTGAGGCTTCACTACACAAAGTAGCGTCCGCATGCATCAACCTTTCTGTTTGTACCACTTTGTGTTTTTGCCTTTTGTAACCTTCCTGCTTCAGCAGTTTAAACTCTCATTATTGAGTTACTTTCAGTCTTAAGGATCTGTTCAGTTGAAGAGTGAAAGTGTAACAACAGCCTCCTTTTTATTACTGGTAGGAACATATTTCCTATCTGTCTTTAGATCAGTTTCCTTTGCTAGCCTAGCATATTAGTTACCTTCTCATTCCCATTGGTCTAAATAATCCCAGAGATAAAAACCTGCTCTATTTACTCCTCCTTTTCCTCTGGGCCTGAGTCTGCTAATCATTGTTCCTACCTGAGGAGAAACTTCTTGACTAAGACTTTTGCCTAGCACAAGACCTGGATTTGTGTCTGCTTGCTGCCTCTCTGGGCGTTATATTTGCCTTGCTCCAAGTCCACATGAATCAAGGATCTAAGTGTGGCTTGCTAGGCTGAGGAGAATGTCCTGACACATTAACTCTCTCCATAGCTGTCATATAATACTTTGCATTCATTTCCAATCACTTGTCTCACTAACATAAGACACCTGTAAAACATACTTGACAAGCAAAGCTGGCAGCTGACATGTAGCAAATACCAGTTCACATGTGACCCTGGAATCCAGACTCTGGCCAGATCCATTGGAATTATGTTGTGACCCAGGGATTCAGATTCTTCGGAACGATAGTGATTGTTGTGTGAATATCCTTTGGATTTTACTCAGTTGTTTTAACATTAGTAAAACTTGGCCCTCACTTTTTTGTTTTTGGTCTGGTCTATGACACCTCAGCGATCCTGTTCTGAAAACCACTAAACAGTGACGACAAATTAGAACCCATATTGGCCAATGATTTCTCACTGCCAGCTACTTGAAATAATAATTTTTGTAAAAAGTCACATCCAGAAAAGTTGGGCTAATCTGTTGCTGGTGTCTGTCCATAGGTAAGCTTGGCAGAATTAAATTTTTATTTTTTTAGTATTTTGACAGATAATCATGTTTATTTTAAAGCTTTTTTTCAATGTCTATTGATTTAAATTTTCACAGTTGCAGGAAATAATGAGGGGCTAGACAATCATCATTTAATGACAGATGTTGATATGCAAAAAGTTAAGCTTTATAACTGTTAAAACATAAACTGTCAGCACATATATGTAAAAATATACAAAGTAAATAGCCTTAAATCAAACTCTAAGAAATTCTCAAGCAGCATTGTTCTTACTCTGTAAATTTTGATCATTATCGATGGAAATATTTCTTAATGGTTTGTGTATATGTGTTCAAGTTGATATTTATCAATATTTACCAATAAAAATTTAATCCTTCCAAACCTACCCATAGGAGTCAGAATTCAGTCACGTGACATTTACTGTCAAGCCTTCTGTGAGTGACCAAATTGCAGTAGCCCTCAGCACATATTAAAGTTGAGTTGACGAGATCTACTTCCTAACTAAACACATCTCTCTCTCAAATGGTCACCCAATGCTCTCTAAAGAGTATGGTCATCTGCTCGAAATGTCTACCAGCTTTTCTGCAAGAATCATCTTCAACTTGGATCCAGTGAAAGCAGGATGGAAAAGACTCCCTAGGAATCCTAAAACAGGATGGCTGGACAGTGCCAACAGACAGCTGTTCCTCATAGGCATCCCACCCCATAACACACCAGATTTGGCACAGGACAGAACATGGAGGCACATAACATATTTGCTGGCCTCTGTGTTGTCCAAGTGACAACATGAGAACTAACGAAACAACTAAGCTCACCACTGCTGAGGGGAAAATCCTCTGCAACTCGCATGGGTGCTTTGGGAGGACTCTGATTAGGCTGCAGAAACATGTAGGACATTGTAGTTACCACCATATTTAATGTGTGGTAGTTTTTTGTGAATGTAGCTTCATGAATTCCTGAAATGTCACTTCTGGTTTTCAGGGGGATATTGCGATTCATTAACTAACTCTGGCTTATGTACAATGCTTGTTAAATGTTACATTCTCGCTAGTTCATGCAGTCTATTCATACATTCACTGATGCAAGTGAGAAGCTTGTCTGAGGGCTTGTCTACACTTGCAATGTGTCAGTGGCACAGCTGCAGTGCTGCAGCTCCCATCTGCATTTGTAATACGTGTGCCCGAGAGGCAGTAGCTAAGTGAATGGAAGAATTCTTTTATCAACCCAATACTGTCTACCCCTAGGGGTTAGGTCGGCTTAACTATGTCGCTCGGGCTGTGGATTTTTCACACCTCTGAGCGACCATAGCTGGGTAACTTTTTAGTATAGATCAGGCCTGAGTAAAAGACACTAAAATGCCATACAGTGACAGTTGAGCCGTTTCCTTGAGCACCTCCGTTGGACAGAAGGCTTAGAGTGCAGACTGCCTTGTGTTTTGGTTTTGGCACCCAAACAGGATCTTGGTATTTGAAGTGCATTAAAGTTCAATTTCCTTTCTGTCTCAGCAGGATTTAGGCACAAAGCAGTTAATCTTAATTTTGAGGTAATTTTTTTTTTCTTGCAACAAGTGTATGTTGGAGACAAATTTCTGCTCAGGTCACTCTGCTCTCATGCTAAATTGTTTTAAAAATGGGATATTTTTGTTTAAAGCAGTAGTCTGTTTTTTTGCAGATCTCCAGTCATAAAATGGCAGATGAGAGCAAAATTGTGGCCAGAAATACTCAAGTGCAATGTGGTGTTAAACTAGCACAGAGAGATCCTTCTATATTTTAGTGACTCAGAACTCTGGAACAGATGCCTGAGAAGGTTAATTCATTGTATTCCAAGTGGAAATGAAGCTTCAGGTCACTATCATCTCCTTTTCATTTTAAAATATGAACAGGAATTGTATCCCCCTGAATATACTGACTTTGTCTTACTTCTGCCTTTCTGGACAGCAAAGTAATGCTTTTTAACCATGGCCGGTGAAGGATTCATGAGATTGTTATAGTGAGGTCTTGTAACAAGTCCTGCTCCACTCTAAAATCAGAAAAACCTAAGCTATAAAATACAAAAATATAGAAAAAAGGTTCCCGTATTTCAGGAAAATAATGTGATGTTTTGAAAAATAGTTGAGATGAAGGATGTTGTATGTGGACACATAACCAAAGGGTACCAAGCATTTTTATGTTTTATGTTTTTTTAACTCTTAAAAAATTGAGTTGTCTGTGGAAAAGATCTCCTGTTTGAGAGAGAGTATGGCCTAGAGGCCAGGCAAGCAACTTGCATATCTGGACACAGCAAAAGCATTACTTCTGCATCATGCCCTGTGGTTAAAAATGCATTGTGGTAGGTGTGTGCTTGCTTGCTTGGCTTTTCTCCATGCAAAGGTCTTCTACCCAGTATAGTTTGATTATCACAGTTTTGTAAACTATATCCTAAAATTGTGTTTTTTTCTTTGATTTTCAGGGACTTGGGGTCCCCATAACTTACCCAGGCATTGTTTACTTTTTTCCCAAGTTTGATAGAAATGTGAAGTAGAAGACTAAATGTTTACTGACGCCTTGTCTACGTGAACATTTAGTTCAGAGTGAGGTATGAATCGATCCCTCACTAGTCTACAAGACACTAACTGTCCATGTGGATCCTGCTGATGTGCACTGAAGTTCATTAGTGCACTTTATTCTATGCCACTTTTGAAATGCAAGTAGATTAAAGTGCACTAATGAACTTTTAGTGCACATCGGTTAGGTCTACACATACAGCACGTGGCTGGCTACTGCGGGTTAGATTCACACTTGAGCTTGCCCTGAACTAAATAAACGTTCATGTAGACAAGCTCTTAGTTTGATTTAAAGGGACACTATCATTTTGGATTTCTTTTTTAATTATTTAAATAGACTGTTTTTTAACCTAGTGTCTTTTTAAAAATAGCATGTCCTGAATTAAAAACAAAAATATTTGCAAGGGTTTAAAAGGAGCAACGCTATCAGACATGCTCAGATCCATCCCTTTTCTGCCCCCACTCTCCCAATTTCCCTTTATTTGTGCAGTCTCCTGCTTGCTACCTCTTTGTGGCTGCTGCTACTAACTTTTGCATGGAGTAGGGAAGAGTGTGTACATGAGCTTGCTGGAACTATGCATGAGAGTTATGTCACTGACCATCCCTGAGACAGTAAAACTGACTATACATACAGTGCTGTCAAGCATCAGAGGGGTAGCCGTGTTAGTCTGGATCTGTAAAAGTGGCAAAGAGTCCTGTGGCACCTTATAGACTAGTGCTATGAAGTGCACAGAGTAAACAAAGCATGAGAAATTATGAAAAATCCCCTTTTCTGTGATCTTTCTTCTGGAGGTTACCTTTGACTGTTTCCAGAGGTAGATGTGATTTTCAAGTTTTAGTTTTCAGAGTAGCAGCCATGTTAGTCTGTATCCGCAAAAAGAACAGGAGTACTTGTGCACCTTAGAGACTAACAAATTTATTGGAGCATAAGCTTTCGTGAGCTACAGAAAGAAGTTATGTTTTTAACTATACAGTACTGCACTCTTTAACTCCTCAGCAAAGAATGTGGAAGGAGGGTTTATTAACAAAAATATACTGATATGCAAGCTCCCCAGTCACTGAAGTTGAAGCAAAGCTCCACACTTGGCTAACATTATGAAGAACAGATCAAAATGCTACTAAATAGAAAACCTTATATGAGATTCTTAGTGTGAGGTTTCCTAATATGATCTTTAGACAAAATGCATAAGCACAAATGATTGTAAGAGTTTCTGATTTAAGTAGTTATGTAAGCAGCAAGTAACTAGAACTTCCAGTCACTGCTGGAAAGGCAGCTTCAGCAGTGAGGTCAGTCGTGCAGGGGGACAGCCTGTGCTCTCCAAGGATTTGTTAACTCCTATTTTATTGTGTGATCCATTTTGGAGAACGAATGTGAAGCTGAAGCAATGTGTGAACATCCATTTTTTGGTCCAATAGTACAAGCTGATGACATGAAAAATTGTAAAAGTTGCAAAATTCTTTAAATTATTAACGTTTAAAAGATCATAGGTTGCATTTCACAATCTCTGCTATTTAAGCAAGACTTTTGTGAGAATGGATTCATCAGGTAAAATCTTCCTTCTACTGCATAACCCAACTGCTCTGTTTTGTCATGTTATATCCACTAGTTGTTAGCAGTCACAGCTGTAGAATCCTTATTTAAAATGCAAGAATGCAAAACTGTCCCCAGTATTCCATTAAAAAAATCAGTAGATAGTCTCTTACCCTTAATCCCCCCAGAGGAATATTATTAATAAGATAAGTAGGCTGTTAATGTAATGTATTAGAATGTTCATATCTTGGGCCTTGTCCATACTACAGGCCATATGAGCAATAATTGTACCAAAAAAGCTTTCTAGGATACATTTTTCAGTTTGACTGTTTAGTGAGGCCCTCTGTATGCACATACTTGAAGTGTAAGCAAACCATATTATAAACAGTATTGGGCTCTAACTGTGTTGAAGAATCTAATGCAGCATGGTGTTTCATAACTTGGTTACAAATATTATTCCAATTTGTTGTGCAGACTGACCATAATAGTATGTTGTAGTAAAGCTAAAGCCTTTGTACAAACAGGACCACGTTGTAGTACAGATACAGTCTTAATGGAAGCAGCTTTGGACCCACAAAACAACTGCCAGCAAAATCTCTTCTGTTGATATCAAGAGAAGCTTTTTGTTACATATGTCTTCACATAATAGTGGCAGAAGCTTTTTGGGACACTTTCATTGTTTTTATGTGGCATCTGTAGATGTAAATGTTACATTTTTATCACCTTCATTTATAAAAACATGAAACCACTAAGCAGGTTTTAAACAAGCTCTCTCATCTAAATTTTCGTGTTATAGAACAGAAATGTCACAGGCAGTTCTTAGTGTAGTGCTTCCTTCTGTAAAATAAGTTTATACAGCAGACTTCTTAGTCTGGAAAAGCAACTACTATCTATTTACAGTAGGTATCTTTAGCTGCCTGTTTTACTACTTGGTAAGATCTAACAGGGCCACAGAACTGTCATTTGAAGAGCTGGCTGGCTAATCAATGGTGCTGAATTTGGTGATCTCCAGTGGTGATTTACATATTGCTAACTTGCACAGAGAAAGAGGTTAATTTTGATCTTGTCACAGAGCCCTAACTTTTATTGGGCTTACAGACTCCATCAATATTCTTAGAAAGACAAAATACTGACACATGACCAAAAAAAGTAAAAAATTGCTCCTATATTGCATGTGTGTATAACTAAGAAAGCAGATCCTAAACTAGTGAAGTATAGGATAGTGCTATGTAGAGTTGTTTTTACACTATTTCAGACATACGGCCTCCTAGCAGTGGTCCTATGTGACTACGTGAAACCAGAGACCTTCTATGCACTAACTAGGCAGATCTGTTTTTCAGCACCAGTGTAGATGCAGGAGTTCTGTTAATGGGTATTGGGCACAATTTTAACAGTCTGTTATCTAACCACAGCATCATAGGGTTATTTTATTTTATTTTATTTATTTTATAAGCCTCTGATGAGTCTACACTACACAACTGGTAGCACTGATGCAATTGCATTGCTGCTAAAAAAAATGAAAGGTTTCAGAGTAGCAGCCGTTTTAGTCTGTATCTACAAAAAGAAAAGGAGTACTTGTGGTACCTTAGAGACTAACAAATTTATTTGAGCATAAGCTTTGTGAGCTACAGCTCACTTCATCGGATGCTGAGCTGTAGCTCACGAAAGCTTATGCTCAAATAAATTTGTGAAAGACTCTTTTTACCCATTTTTGCTGTTTCATCTCCTTTCATTCAGGTTGGACAGCAAAAATAGACTAGTCATTTCACTTTTAATTTCTAGCAAGTTTCAGTATCCAGTTCTGCTCTAGCATAGTACTTAGGAAATGTCTGAATCCCCAAAAGTTGTGTTCAGCAAATATTTTAATTGATTTTTTTCTTGTAAAACTAGAGATTGTTTAAATTTATATTCATTTATTTATTTAACGTTGGGACTAATGGTAACTGACCCTTTCTAAATTTTTCATTTAGTGCTAAGGTACAGTGATTTTTGGAGTCCTTTGTAAAGGCATACAAGAGTGGTGGTTACACAAATGGACTATGTAAAAATGTGTATTGTAGCAAAGATGCATTGATTATGTTTGTCTCTCTGGTTGCTTGCAGAACACTTTGTGCTATCTTTGGATCTTGTATGAAATGGGAACTTCGTGTGCCAAGAAAAACAGGCTCTTGAGAGGAGTTATTTTGTAGTTTGTAGTATTTTTGTTTTTGATTGAATCTATCAGAACTAAAGATCCATGCTGGATGAGTTTACTCTATATTTAAATCTACTTTAAAAAAAAAGTAATTGAAAATGTGTTAATATAATATGTGTGTACACTACAACTTTAATTTTATATAGTATTTATAAAAGCAATGTCTCCGTATATCCAGAGTTAAACATTAGGACCAGGAGAGAGGAAATGAAGGGGTATAAACGAGGTAGTAAACAGCTATGTAAGAGATGGGCAGCGTGAAGGAGGCTGTTAGGAATTAGTGTTAGTACTGCAGAGGTGAATGCTCTCTCTACGGTCCAAGGAGTTTGCAGAGAGTGAGCAAAGGGTGGTGCTAGGTGAGGGAAATAGAGAGGCAGCTAAGTTCACAGAGCAGATCTGGTAAAATTTCAAAAATTCATGAGTGAATTGGAGCCTGAGTTCCATTGATTTTAGTGAGACTGAGGATCCTAATCCATTTAGTTTCATAGATTCATAGATACTAAGGTCAGAAGGGACCATTCTGATCATCTAGGACGCTACATCATTTAGACGCTTTTGAAAATTTTTGTCCTAGGAAACATTCATAGAGACGTTTTATAAACCAGAATAATTTTGAACTTGAACCTGAAATAAAAATAGGGAGCCAGTGGAGTTGTTTGACAATAGGGAGGATGTGTTAGTGCTGCTTTGAACACATGAGAAGGAAGTCAGCAGTTTGCACATGCTGGGCTTTGGAGAGGCCAGAGAGAAGGAAAATACACAGTTGTCAAGGTGAGAGGAGATGAAGGCAGGAATGAGGATTATAGAAGGGATGAGTGTATGAATTTCTACTGAGAGCACTCAACACTGAATTGTTAACTATCTGTGGGTTAGATTTCTGCTTGAAACATTTGAAATAAAAATCTGGCTAAAAAGACAGAGTATTTGTTTACCTCTTCTCTTCCCATTTCCCCTCTCTAATGTAACCTTTTCTCTTTGTTTTGCCTGCACACTACTGCCCCCTCAATCACATTATTTCCCTCAAAAACCCAAACCTACTAGCCTTTAGTCACAGCAGAAACCAGCCATTTCACCTCAAGTTGTCTTTTTGACCCTCACCTGGACAGCAATAGACCGTTTTAGACTTCTTGATCTCAGTTACAGCAGTCAGCTCACTAGGGTCTTTGACTGAGGATATCGTATTCCAGAAAGAGCATCCTTCAATTTTTGTTGTCTTTTTTGTCTAAATGAATATACATTGTAAAGATTACTGAATACTATTTGGAGTTTGTAAACATTGTGTTGAGAGTGAGTGCTAGTTGGAGATTGGCACAGACAGATGTGACACTTAATGGTACAGTGAATGTCCCATTTGTTTGTTATTTGCCATGAATTACAATCTGAGCTTTTGGTGGGACACAGTAAGTCTAGTTGCTCTTTATCCGTAAACTTTCTGTTGCTCTTTATCTGTTGTCCAGGCCAAGTCCACTGCTTCAAGGAACTAGAACATATTCTGAAAATTTAAAATGTGAATGACACCTTACTAATTTTATTTTTCTGTATTTAACATATTACCAATGTCTTTTTAATAAAATGAGATAGAACTTTAAGTCTAGATGTTTGAAAGCTGTCTGTCCATGTAATTCTGAAAGATTTAAAAGAGTGTAAATTTGTGAAGCATGTGGAAAAAGAGCATTATATTTGTTAGAAATATTGAGAAGGGTTCCTGGACTGTGGGTTAGTACCAATGAAATTCCAGTTTGTAGGACTATCAAATTTTAGTTTGAAAATTCATACTTGCTGGTAGCTGGTAATACGTGTACTAAGTAAGGAATATACTCTGTACCTGAAAGTCAAATATCCTTCCATAAACAATGAAACGGATCTTAATGGTGCTTCTGCTACTTTTGAAATGATATGTCCTTTATTAAATCATTGATTGTGGGTCTTATTTTTTTCTCTTTATAGAAAACCTAGAATAAACTCTCAGCTGGTTGCCCAACAAGTTGCCCAGCAATATGCCACACCCCCACCACCTAAAAAGGAGAAGAAAGAGAAAGTGGAAAAACAAGACAAAGAAAAGCCTGACAAAGAAAAGAAATCAGTCCAAGTGTTACGAAGAAGAACACCAGTAAAAAGACTAAGTAAGTTTCAGGGGGACACTAGATAGGTGTACAGTTAGTTATTCACTATTTAAGCTTTATCAATGATTGGTTGTCTTGCCAAGCAATAGTGCACATTAATCAGCAAGAAAACCTATAATAATAATTTTTCCTACTTTTACAGACCAAGTCAGATATTGTAAAAGATCCTCCTAGTGAAGCAAACAGTATACAATCTGGGAATACTACAACAAAGACCAGCGACTCAATCACACTTCAAGGTAAGTTTTTTATAGAATCAATTGATGTTCATTTAGTTAGATCTTGACATCTGAGATTGAACTGAAGGGTCCAAACTAGTGGGTTTTTTTAATTGGGTTGACAGCCCTAGAGACAGAAGACTCTGATTTATCCACAGAATTGGTAAGGCATGAACATCAGTAGTATAAGCTTCCTCTGTGCCTGTGCATCTGAATGATTACCTGGAAAAGAACAGCTTCAAATAGTGGAAGCAGTTGACTCACTAGACACTCAGTCCTTCACCTTCTAATAAAGCTATCGTGTCAGTTGTGGTGGTTTGTTACTTTTAGGCAGTTAAACTGCTATGCAGAAAATAGATATTAATCTGGTCAAAGGAGGTCACCTGTCAATTTCTTCTTACCTTCTCTCCGTTTAGACCCAATAACAGTGTAAGGAGTGGATATATATATTTGCCTGTACCCATGCCTCCAATTCAAGCACTGCAGTTATGAGAAAAATTCTCTCTTGATTGTGTTCTTAGGGGATTGCATGAAAGGTCTCATTAAACAATTCAGGCATTTACAAACTTTATTTTTGTCCAAGGATAAAACAGTTGATTCAAGCTGATATTTCAGATTGGCTTTTGCCTGTGTGTTAAGAGTTAAGTCCTATCCTCAGCTGTGCTGACATTACAGGTTTCTTTTAAAATAAAAGCTATTGCTCCTTATTTCTCCAATGCAGCAGGCCCAAATTGTGGTACTCTTTACGCCTTGAAGTCCATGGAGGCAACCAGCAGAATTTGACTCCACAGTTTGACTACCTGTGTGAAAGTGCCAAGGGGAGGAGAGTGCCTTTAAACTCCCTTTTGAGCTTCAATCAGATTTGTTAAGCCCTCCCAGACCCTAAAGAATGAGCAGGGGGGTTAGTCCCAAAAATCAGGGTGGATGGGAAGCCACGGCTGTTACCACCTATCAGACTCCCGCAGTTCTCCCCTATTTTCTTGTCGGCATGTTCCAATGGAGTCATGGTGACAGGCTATCTCCCAGCTGCAGCTGTTCAGGAATCCCCTGAAGTGGTTTGGGTAGCATGGAGTTATTCTGGACAGAAGTTAATGTGGCTTGGGGTCATGTTAATCAGATCATGGAGAGGGAGCAGTCTGCTCAGTGCACCTGTCATTGTTCCAGCTCCTGCCAAGTGACAGCAGAGAGGTGTACTCAATAGCAGAGAAGGGCACTGGCAGAGAGATCTGCACCAGGATCCCAGAGACAAAATCCGGGCCAGGATTTTTAGCTGTTTCTGAATACAAGAGAAAACAAATGAGTCTGTAAAGTTACAGGAAGAACTGGGTTTCCTAAAGGAAATGGAGACTTGGGGGAGAAAAATAAACAAACCTACTACACTTCCTGGAATATTTACTGTAGATACAAAGGATCTATCAGTATAGGGTAGCCTTTGCCTGCTAAGTCTGAAAACTGACAAAATTGCCCAGATATGCTGAGGTAGTTGGCCTTTAGCATCACCCACACGCCAGGTGACGTTAATCATTTCATCTAAGTCTCTGGTTACATGTTCAAATCGCAACCTCTTGGGTGTGTAAATGAGTATATACATACTTAAGTGTATGTGTGGCTTCACATTAGAACTTATTGACAGTACCTATGGTTTTGAAAAATCTAGTGACTAAGTGGAGGGGCAGTATTAAAAAGAAAATAAAGTTATTCAGTGTCAGGTTGTTCTCCCTACATAGTTATAATTTAATATTTAAATGTGATTAAAAATTAATGTTTTTCTGTTAAATTTGATGCAATTTTATTTCTAAGTTACCTACAAACACAGTTTTTTAGAGTGAGAAATTTACAGCACATTTAATCAAAGGTTTAAATTCACAAGAATATGATTTATTTTCCTTTTGAAACTATTTATCACTATTTCCCACCACTTTAGATAACCCTAGTGTAGAACCTACATCTATTTCAGTGATTTTATAGGATAATCTTGAACAGGGTAGCACTGGGATGATCATCTACTAATTCTCGACACCAGCGGAGATGCATCGAAAATATAAAATTGGATCCACTTCCTCTTTCTCACTATTTTGAGTTAGTCCAATATGACCCAAATGTAGAGGAGAGGTTATTTTCTGCTCAGTTGGAAAACGGGGGCCTGGTCTTGAAGAAAAACATGTCTGTTTCCTATTTCCCTGAAAAAGGCAATTTCTAGCGCTATCGAGCTAGTTCTATCTGATGTCTGGAGAATGCCCCTCTAATTTCCCTAGTGGGGAAAGTTCTGCTGCATCAGTCTGACCCACAGTTGGAAGGGAAAAGAGTTGACTGTAAATCACAGGTAGTCACTGAAGCAGATGTGGCATCCGCCAACAGCTAAAGGACTGTCTCACACGGCCAACAATAGCACATGCCAGCAGAAGTTCGCCCTTAAATAAACTCATTGCATTGTATTTGTATCAGAATTTTGGACCAAATCCTGCAAACATATGGATGTCAGCCTCTGTGCAGAGCACAGTCCTTTATTAGCTGGGTTACTAATTGCATGAAAGCGCAGAAACAAATTACTGACATAATCCTGAGCTATAAAAACCAATGTGTTCGCTTCGTTTTGTCTCGTGACAGAGAAAAGCTAACACTGTGAGAAATGTCCTGGGTTTTACTTACAACAGCCTTCCAGAGGGAGCATTTTGAGCAATTTTATACTTGGATTGATTGGGCCTCTGATTTGTATAAACTCAAAACAGTTGAGAAGGGGAAGCCAAGTTGTCCCAGTGCCTGAGTTATTTGCAGCTACGGTGTTCCCCACATGGGAATGAAGGTCCATGTTCAAATGCTTTCATGTGGTTTTGTATTGCAAAGTCACAGCCTTGTCTCAGAACATCAGGGCACATGATGTGATAAGATGGAGTATTCAGATAACAGAATTCTTTCATCTGTCCCATAGGGCTGGTACCAGAGCTCACTTCCAAACTGATCTGATCTGTCCAAGAGAGCTCAGAACATATCACTTAATAGAAAGTTTGTTTCTGAAATACGGTTCCTAATAAACTTTTTCCCTTTTTTTCCTCACCTGTTCTTTAGGCCCAGACTGAAAAATGTGGACCGAAGTACTGCACAGCAGCTGGCAGTCACAGTGGGGAACGTCACAGTAATTATCACAGACTTTAAAGAAAAGACTCGCTCCTCTTCCACATCTTCATCTACAGTGACCTCCAGTGCAGGGTCAGAACAGCAGAATCAGAGCAGCTCCGGCTCTGAGAGCACAGACAAAGGCTCGTCCCGTTCCTCCACGCCAAAGGGCGACATGTCAGCAGTTAACGATGAATCTTTCTGAAAATTGCACATGGAGTTGTGGAAAACTATGAATCAGGGTATGAAATTCAAACACTCCACCTGCCCATGCGGCTTCAGTCCTGGAGAGCCTCTTCTGTGCTTGAACACACACTTTCTTGGACATCACCCCCTTACTGATGCAACCAGGATAATTTCTGCTTGTCATGGGCATTTGGCCACCAAGGAATTTCGCACCCTGACAATTACTCTTGACACTTTTATGTATTCCATTGTTTTATATAATTTTCCTAACAATCATTTATAATTGGATGTGCTCCTGAATCTACTTTTTTATAATATCTGCTGTGCACAATTTTCCATGAACATTACAACTTTTTTTGTTTTTTTGGAGTGTGTGGGGGGAGGGGAAGGGGACTTTATTTATTGCATTCACAAACTCCATCCTCCTTCAGCATATCCTTTAAGTTCAGTTCTTTCTTTCTTCCAGTTATACTGTGTACTATCAGTTTTGATATAAATTATATATAAATATATATATAAATAAATATATAAAAGGGTTATTTGAAACCAATACATGGAAACGCTGGTGCTTGAAACACTGTGAAGTGAAACAAAAATATTGAATAGTTAAAGATCTGGGACAGTCCCCTTTTGTGAAAGTGCTGATACTGAAATGGAACCAGGCTTAGATGAAAAGTGTGTTCCAGAAGGTTTAAACCCAGATGAGACCTGATTTTCTCTCTCTCTTCCCCCCCCCCCCCCCAAACTTTTGGCTAAACAGTACTGGACAAATAGTTTTTATTATACGTTGTGATCTATAATGGGAAGACTCCTCCAGATAGCCTGCATTCCCAATAGAATAACTCAGAATGACAAATCACAAGTCCGTGTCCAATTGGAGTATGCTTATTCAAAAGTAACTAAGCTGGTTTCAGAATGCCATGCATTAATGTATATTTTGTTTACTTGTTGACATGGTTAATTCTTTCACAGCCAATCACACAAAAATGTGGTATTCTGTAATTTTGATTAATTCCATCCATTTTCCAGACCTGCATCAATGGCTGAGGTGACATTAAATCTCTGTGGAGTGGCTGTTTGCTTTAGAATTCAAGGCAGAAGAGAACCCTAAGGCTGGAAGCTTTTTGGAGTGGATGAACCAAACCATTACATGTTCATAAATGATGTGGTTTGGTTCTTTCTTGGTCAAACCTTTTCATTTCTGTCTCTTTCCATTCTGTTGTGGGAATTATTTTTGGGTTTAATTGAGGTGGGTTTGTATTCCAAGAGCAATTTCTGAACAGCATATCATCCAATTATGTCATATATAGGCTTGTTAATGTTTGGACACTTCTAGATATTCTGCTGTGGGAACTACAGTTGAGAAAAATCTTCCATGCTGGCAGGTCAGCAACAAGTGCTGCTCATGTTGATGGTCCGTGTCTCTTTCATTCTTGCTCTGTATCTTTTCAGACTATAAACTTCGTTCCTCATCTATTAGCATTGCTTTACAGTTTACCTTCTGTGCATTATCCTGCTAAAATAATAATCTGAAGAGGTGAAACAAACGTTTTTTTAAGATTCAAGTTCTATTTGTTTTTTTTATCCTTAATTATGTGGCCCAGAGTGCTTTGCAGTAATTTCAGGCACAGAGTCTGTAACTTTATTCAACATCAACAGGATAGCTTTTGGGTGCTCTACTTGGAAAGAGGGCCACTTCTCGGTAACTTGGTGCCAGCTGCTCACATTGTGAATTAGTTGCTTGGTAAAAATAATTTCTGTCTGTGGAGGCAACTGAATAAAATTCTATTTTGAAATCAGCTTGGTTTTGAGTAGCAGACATGTAGGTTCCTTTCAAAATGATGATAAAATTATTCTGTGCTTAATTAATCCGTTACCAGCTCTGCTTGCATGTGTAGGGTACAAAGCAGTGTCTTTACAGCTGCAGTTTTATTCTGAACACGTTAACATGGGCACCCCCTTTTAATTCTGTTTTATATCTGGGATATAAGCTATATTTACCTTTTTTAAACCGCATTTTTAAAGTATTTATTGAAAAACCAAAGGAAATCAGATGCTACCTATGAGCATCAATATGTTATACATAGTTTTAATACTATGAATTTCTCAATCCACATTTTAACATTAGTGGAACATTGCAAAGACATTCCTTTTCAAGTTTTACTGTTCCTTTAAGGGTCTCAGGGAGGGTAAACTGGTCAGCCATATTTATTTATTTTACTGAGATGTATTGGAATAATTTTTTTAAAGAGAGATTTTCTGAAGATGCCCCTGAACTTTGCACTGCTTTATAAATGAACCATAATCAGTTAGCTTGAATGCATTTGGCCTAAGCCAGCAAAGCATGTAAGCAGGAGTCTAGTCCCACTGACTTCAGTGGGGCCACACTGACGCTTAAAGTTATGCACGTGCTTGTGTGCTTTGTTGGCTGTCGTACTTTGTGCAAAAAAGCATTGTATGTACCAGAAAATTACTTCATGTTAAATGAATGGACCCATAGATTATTTGAAAAAGCTTTAACACACAGTAACGAGCTACTCAGAGGCTACTGATTAGGTCAGTGAAATCTTCTTTGGTGGTGGTTTATTTTGGGTGTGCCTCCTTGATAAATTAGCTGCTTGTAAGGATGGAGTGGAAAATTGCTTTGGTACAAGAGAACTGAAACTCTGCATTTAGTAGAAATTGCTAGCTAAGCATTTAAACCTAACCGGGCCACATTTTTAACTGTTGTGTTGTGGATTTGAAGGATAGTGTTTACTTTTACACTTAATTTCTGAAATTGATAACACCCCTAAGGCATGTATCTGGAAATGGAATTCCCTTCACTTTCTGCATTTTCAATTTACCCTGCTATCATTAGGGAGCATGTTTAAAAAAAATTAGACACTAGTGTAAAGAAGGAAAGACCAGAAATGCTTGGTATTCAGTGGCACAGAAAGCAGGTAAGAAAAGCACAGTGTTATGTTTGCAAGTTTAAACTTTTACACAAACACAGCTTGCCTGACTTGCTCAGTTTGACATAGTCATGCAAAAGAAAAGTGAAATAATTTTAACACAGACTATTTAGTTTAATCAAACACTTTGGTCATTTCAAATTTGACAGATTTAAAATTTGGCAGTAGCTTCTGTGAGTTTATTTCCACTGAGGATATTTTCACCTGCCTTATTAAGATCATTCTCAGTCTACTTTTTAAGCTACAATAAACTTAAATTATTGAAAATTATTAATTGCTGACTATATAATAACCTTTGCTTGTATGTAACCGAAAAAATGGTTTTAAGAGCCAACATTTAGAGTATGACAATGGAGCTGAACAGTTTTAATGCGCAAGCAGTTCTGTTCTTGTGTATGACTTGTAACCTTAATTTACTGTGTAAAGATGGTTACATTATTTCCTTAGCTTTGTTGTTGGAGACAAATATAGAATGCTTGTTTAAGTATGTCAAAACATAATCTTATCTTGTGGATTTTTATGTTAATGTATTATACGAGCTATATTTTCATTTGCCCAGAAAGACAGCTTGTATAAACGCTTTTGAAAGTTTTCTCCGCGCTGTAAAGTCTTTAGAGCTGACAGTCCTGTTAGGTTTGTTTTGATCTTCATGCTAAAGTGTCAATGGTGGTTTTGTGAACTGGTCAGAAATTCACAAGGTCTTAAAGTTTTCGGGGAAATTTATATTGGACACTGCGCTTTGTCTAGCAATAAAAGATGTTATATATTCCTGTTACTGGGCATGTGCACGACTGTTTATTAGAAGCCACTTTATCATTTTCCTGCTTTAAATAGAAATGTCTATTTATGAAATTCTGCTTGTAGTTTTTTTCACAAATAAAATGTAAATTTAATTAAATCTGAAAGCTCTCTTTTTTGGGAGATGCCAGTAATCAGACAAGGTGAAGAGCTTGTATTATTGTATCTGCTTTTCTGCAGAATGTACAGAATTATTAGATATTGGGAAATACAGTTGCTGTACTCCAATCCTGCAAAACACTTAATGCACGTGGTGAACTTCATGCATGTGAGTAATACCATATGGTTCACTGGGGCTAATCGCATGAGCAAAGTTGCACATATGTTTGCAGAATTTGGATTATATTGCTTTGCAAATAACAGAAATAGACAATTTCCCCTCCTCCCCCACTTCTGCAGCTATGGTGAAGTTTAGTGCAAAGAATTTTAGTGAGAGCCCGTGGGTTATCTTGAGCTACAAACTCTAAGGGGACATTTTATAAGACTTTATTGGAAATCTAGATATATTTTGCATTGTAAAATACTGCTATTTACAAGTAGTATTTGCTTCCACTGTCTAGGAAACAAGATGGTATGAATACTGCACTCCTTCCGGTTCTGGGTTTTTTTTGAGTGATTGAGTAATTCAATAGAACTGTATAAGTTATCAAATTAAAAGAAGTTGATTCTTCTGTGTCTTATAACTAAGTTCACTAGAAGTGCTTAAAAAAAACACCTCACTATGGATGCAAACTGTTTAAATATTAATCACACTTGGAAATGTGGTCAAAAGAATTTGTGCCAAAAATACTTATCAACAGGGAAGGTAGAGCCCAGAAGCATTGCTTGGTGCATCACAGAAAAAAGTAAAGAAACAGGCCTTGCCTCAAAGAACTGAAAGTCTAAGGCCCTGACCTTCAAGGAACTGGGCAGGCAGACCTCAGAGTCAGCGTAATCATTTGCAGGATTGGGGCCTCAGGCCAGCTTTGATAAGAATGATAGACAGGAGAAAGTGAGGATTGCAGTAATACAATCACTTTTATTAAGAATGTACACAGCTTGAAAGATCCATTAAATAGTGTTTTTAACCTGCTACTTGTAGGGAACAAGGCAAAAGCCAGATGTACTTGCATGCAGGAATCTAGTTCATAGCAAGCTGTTCAACTTCTGTCCTAAAATGTCACATATTTTAAAATGTATATTGGTCATGGTTATAAAATAGTATCCTGCTATCTCATTATACAAAATAAAGGTGATAAATCTCATCAGCTTGTATGTCAGCTAATTTTAAAACTTTTCTTTACTGACTTTGTAGAGAAGAATAGGGACAGACGCACCACAGAGGCGCCAGCTGTAATAAGAATTAGTAGAAGTCTCTTAGTTCATGGTGTCACTTTCAACATCCATTGCAGAACCATGAACTCACAGGGTAGTTTGGGCACGCAGGCTGAACAGCCAAGAGCCGTGTTTTGAAATTGTTGCCTGTGCCCTAATATCCATAACTTCCTATTAATAAGATACAAGAAAATTTGTTATGAAGGGTTAGATTACAATCAGTTTGAAAGATCCATGCAATCAATCCTTTGAAAGACACAAGGCCATACGAATTTCAGTCCAGGGATATGGAGCCCCATTATCAGCTGCTCCACTAAAAGTCTTTATCTGACACACAAATGAGTAGGAATCCTGATCTAGCTTTATAATAACACGGTGAATAAGAGTGTGAGGGTGGCATTTGCTGTAAAAGAACTGCCTTACTAATTAAATATGACCAAAAAAGTCATAAAGAAACTAAAAGGATAATTAACACAGAAAGATACCCCTGAAGACTGGTAAGAGTGTTAGAAATCCACAGCAGAATTACTCTATATAACTACTAGACGGACACCCTCATAGTGATTAATTACATGTGCCTAGCATCACTTTATTGCAGTGAATCACAATTGGAGTTTCTAGGGCTCAAGCTGAAAATTGTCTACAAAAGAGATGACAGATGTGACGAATGGCAGTTTCTGCCCCAGCTGTAGCAAGGTGTTGGATTACAGACCACTGGAGTACCATGTCAAATCAGAAAAACACCAGAAGACAGGATTGTGTTAGATCCAGAGTGTAGGCAAAACCCTTCAGAATCCCATGGAGACACTGTTATATCAGAGAAGAAATGGCTGCTGCTTTTGTCATTAGGATTGTAGCTGCTCCCATGCATCATTGCAAGACTGACAAAATAACTCCAGTTTCTTTAATACCCATGTGCAAAGCAGCAGAGACAGCAGCCTCTTTGGAACCACTGTGGAGATATCTTTGGTTGAGGTATGTTGAATTCAAACAGCGCCGTGCAGTCTAATTAGAAAATACTTCTGTGTCCACTTAATGCAAGAACAGCTTGCAGCAGGATGATGTGCTGCTCTTTTAATTTCTTTGAATATGCAATTCTCTTCTTGGTGGCTTTGGGCTTGTTTCAATGCAATAAGCTCAGTACTGTCCACTCTCAATCCTTTGTCAAAATGTGTGTCTGTCACTGACTGGCAGTGCTTGCTACTTGCTAAATGTTGGTCTGGAGTGATCCCTTGGGTAACTCCACTGCTTTAACTCCATCCATTATTCTTAGCTTCTTCAGTGGCAATGTCAAGATTTTTCAGAAGTGATTAGTGAGGCTGGGTGCCTCTGTTTTTACGTGCCCAATTTGAAAACGCCTTGAAGGGGCTTGATCTTTCAGAGGATGGGTGCTCACACTTTCTGGAACATCAGGCCTTTTCGGGAGTCCAACTTGAATCCACTTTGGAAGGAGTCGATTCTTGGCAATTTGCTGAAATGCTCATTATGTTAATGGTGACCAGCTAAAGTTCTAAATAGTAGTCTGATATTTGTATATTTGGTCTCAAATGGGGTTTTATGTGGTAGCCATGTGCTCAGGAACCTTATGATGACATCGCTGTCTCACCTAGAGATCTGGAATGCTAGCCTGGAAGAGCGGTCTCTAACTTGGTTATAACTGTTAGAGTTCTTCTGTGATACGGCATTGAGCCCAGCAGGAGTTATCCAACTCTTGAGGCTGGTGGAAGGATTGTGTGGAAAGAGCCTGGATTCCATTTAAGCAGCAAGGAAAGGAGGATTTGCAGCTCAGGTTGCACGAATAACCCCTGGCAACTACTTGTGGAAAAGAAAGATCAGAAGGACACACCTGAGGAAAGATACTGTGATATCTGAGACTTCAAATCTGTTCGTGCTGCTGTGCATAGTTGTTATAAGGCCTAGGAAATATTTATTTACAATGTTTTCCTTGTGTTTCTTGAGTATTGCTGGTTTCCTTCTATAATAGTTATATAATTGCTAATCCTATTTTTACTTCTATAATTAAGCCAAATAATACAGATCTATTACTCTCCCTAACCTCGTGATGTTTGCTTGTATTTATAAGAAATCATTCTCCAGGGATGGATTGAATCTAATACGGATGCATCCTTTGAAACCTGCTATCCTGTTATCATTACATCTAATACAGAGAGATCAGTGAGACAAAGTTTGCCCTAAGTAGTACGCTCACAAAAGGAAGGGGTGTGTGTGTGTGTGTGTGTGTGTATGTGCGCGCGCAAACCAGCAACAACACGTAAGAAATTCCAAAATGATTTTTTTTTTTTAAATAAGCACTTAGGTTCTAAGTCCCAACAATGTAGTCACAGCCAAGCAAGAAAATGAAGAGCAGTAAAGAGCAATATTGATGAAGTTTTATTTCTTGCTTTGCTCTTTGGCTTCAACTGGAAAATATGGTAGCTGCAGTCTTGCCAATTCATGATGTTATCACAAGTCTCATAATATATACTCCTTTGTTTAAGGTCCAGCTTCTCCTGGTGCTGAGACTCAAGTTTCCTTAAAAAAAAAAAAAAAAAGTTTCTAGCCCTCTTGCAGAGGGTAGCCTTAAATGTAACCTAAGTACCCCAAAAAAGAAAGGAGTACTTGTGGCACCCTTAGAGACTAACAAATTTATTGAGCATAAACTTTTGTGAGCTACAGCTCACATCATCGGATGCATAGTACCCCCCTAAAGGATAAAGAACCAAGAAGTCAAAATCCCCAAATTTTATATTTTAGAAAATCTCTTTTTGGGGCCATGATTCATTATTTTGTTTTTTAAACCATTGGTGTTGGCAATGTTGCACCTGATGTGTCTGAAAGGGTGTTCCAGCATGCTTGTTTCCTGTTTGCTCACAAGTGTTTTCATTTTCAAAATAAAAATTACACCTGAAGTGCTCAAAATGTCATGCTGTGAAACTCCACATCTTGGATTCCCTGGAGCTGCTGCTCTCCATTTCCTCTTGCCAGCAGGTGAGTCAGAAATGTTTGAAGCATGTAACCTGACAGTTCACTTAAATGCTTTGAAAAAGGAAAAGGAGGACTTGTGGCACCTTAGAGACTAACAAATTTATTTGAGCATAAGCTTTCGTGAGCTACAGCTCACTTCATCGGATGCATTCAGTGGAAAATACAGTGGGGAGATTTATATACACAGAGAACATTGAACCAATGGGTGTTACCATACAGACTGTAATGAGAGTGAATCAGGTAAGGTGAGCTATTACCAGCAGGAGAGCGGGACTTTAGTGATAATCAAGGTGGGCCATTTCCTTCACTTGACAAGAACGTCTGAGGAACAGTGGGGAGTGGGGGGGGGGGAATAACATGGGGAAATGTTTTACTTTGTGTAATGACCCATCCACTCCCAGTCCCTATTCAAATCTAAGTTAATTGTATCCAGTTTGAAAATTAATTCCAATTCAGCAGTCTCTTGGAGTCTGTTTTTTAAGTTTTTTGTTGAAGTATTGAACTATTTCCCCTTGTCCCCCCCCCCCCCCCCCGTTTCTCAGATGTTCTTGTCAACTGCTGGAAATGGCCTACCTTGATTATCACTACAAAAGGTGCTCTCCCCCCCCGCTGGTAATAGCTTACCTGATCACTCTCATTACAGTGTGTATGGTAACACCCTTTCTTTCATGTTCTCTGTGTATATAAATCTCCCCACTGTATTTTCCACTGAATGCATCCGATGAAGTGAGTTGTAGCTCACAAAAGCTTATGCTCAAATAAATTTGTTAGTCTCTAAGGTGCCACAAGTACTCCTTTTCTTTTTGCGAATACAGACTACACCAGCTGCTACTCTGAACCTTAAATGCTTTGAAATATCCTGCGTAATACACATGAGAAAATTGCACATCAAAGCTTTTAGGATGTATTCATTGGTAGAGCTACTAGAGCTGGCCAGAAATCTAAAGGGCCTGAAAGGCTGTTGGAGAGCATTGGAGAAAGCTAGCAGGGAAACAAAGAGTGAATTTTAGAATGGCCCGGGGGGATGGAGCATGTATGCAATCAAACAGAGCTCCAGCACGCTGCAGAGGGACAGCATGTTGCACACAGCAGAAGAGGAGGGACCGATAATGCATCAAAACAGTTGTTTGCCTGTGCCACGCTGTGCCTTTCATCTGCGTTTATGGGGCTTTCTGCTGTATGGCTTGCTTCAGATTGTCTGCCTGAAGAATGCAGCATTCAGACATGTGGGTTTGTATTACCCTGCACGTCGTGTGCAACTCGCTGTTTTTAATGTAAAGCCAAGAGCAGTACAGAATCGGTAAACCATTGTATTATTTTAATTACACCTTTCCCCTGCAAGTTAAAAATCTAGGATTTAAAATGGAAACAGGCTCAGGGCTGCAGACCACATCCTCAGCAACAGGGAAAAATATAGAAAGATGTGACTTCCAAATTTCTCTGTCTAATGTCTGCTCACCCACCTCTGCTGGCTGCTCATCTTTGCACTAATAAGCAATTGGCAACATATCACTATGGATAAGAATCCCAACTATTCTGCATAAAGCTTAGCCTGTTATCACTGAATTGGAGCCATAAGATTTCAGCCCACTTGCTCCTTAAGTCAGTTCTCAGAGATGCTCCCAATAGTTTATAGTAAAATAATAAAACAAACTTTAACTACCTATTACATTAAACTGATTTCTCTAGCATAGGGGTATCTTGAAACATAAAGAGAGTAGACTTTTCCAGCAGGAGATATCTTGACTTTCTGTAAGTGCCAGGTAGATATGGACTCTGGTAGCTAAATGTAACCTTTCCAGGTTCAAGGAAGGCCAAAATCTGCCCTCATATCTGCAATAGTGAGAATTCATGGCTGCTGACTGATCTTCTCTGGGATGTTCAATGTAGAGATCTCAGGACAAAGTTTCCAGTTTTGAAGAAATGGTATTCTTCCATTGACCACATCCAGGACTAATTCACAGCCACACCAAATATAAATCCTACCATCTGCCACCAGTTTTTTAGCAGGTGAATGTGTAGCCCAGCAGTTCAAAAGCAGAACAAGCTTTTCCCTTCCCTCCATTTGTCGTTTACTCTTCTGTATTTGAGACGAGTTGAATAATGCACATGAATGGAGTTACACTGCTTTTCTGTACACCTTCACTGCTCAGCTGCCATCGTACCACTCCACCCCCACCTCGTTGCCTGTAAATAAATGGGGTCGCTGCTGTTTCATTCCTCAACACACACAGCTTTATATAACCTAGCACACAGCCTTGCCCTAAAAAAAAAAAAAAAAAAAAAAAAAAAAAGAGTACTTGTGGCACCTTAGAGACTAACAAATTTATTGAGCATAAGCTTTCGTGGAGCTACAGCTCATCTCACAAAAGCTTATGCTCAAATAAATTTGTTAGTCCTCTAAGGTGCCACAAGTACTCATTTTTCTTTTTTGCGAATACGACTAACACGGCTGCTACTTTGAAACCAGCCTTGCCCTGCAGCTGTAAGCCGGAGTGTGAGGATACCGACAGCCCCTATGCTCATGTGTAACTGCTGGGATCCTGCTCCACTATGATCAGAAGCTAGGAGGAAAATCAGCATATGCTCTGGACACACACCAAAATGGCCCCCAGCCTGGCTCTGAGTGCTTTAGTCGTGCTGGCTATCAGCCCCCCGAGATCTTCTCCTCATCGCTTGCTAGATCACTTTGTGCTTCAGCCGCTCTTTCTTTTTTGGCGTTGCATTGGAGGCAGACAGCAAACTGATTTCCAGGGCGGCTTTAGTGTCCGCTAAGCCAGTTACATGGGTGGGGATTTTCAAGCGTTTGACAGAGTTTGGCGTGTCCATCTACCTTAGGCATTTTTGAAAATCCCACCCATTATTTGCTAAGCACCACAATGTGCTTCTGGGCTGAGCGCCAGTTGGAGGAGGATCAGAGACCATCTGGGGATAGATTGCCCTACAGCCAGAGGGATGTTGATCAGATGTAGATGCCATCTTCCTGGGAGCCATGTTAGGCCATGCCAATGTCCCTGACTGCAGATCCTTGTGGGACACCCAGGAGAGTGTCGGGAAGCTGGGAGCGGTTTGTGTGTGTGCACAGCTGGGGGTTGGGGTGAATGTCTGAAGCTGATGAATGTTTAAACAAAGCCCGAAGCTGTTCGTTGCAATTTTCTTTCATCAAACTGGCATCAAGGGAGACGGTGGTGGCCACCACAGTGCGTCCAATCTCTGAAGAACTGTGCCTTGAGTTCTTGAAAGCTTGATCCGTCCACCAACAGCAGTTGGTCCAGTAAAATATTCTCACTCACCTGGTGTCTCTCATATCCTGGGACCATCACAGCTTCTACAACACTGCAAAAAAGCAGTTAGTATCCTTAATCCAGCCGTTCCTGCCCTTGATTTCCATCAAGGAGAACGTGCAAGGTCTTTGAAATCTTCCTGTTCTGAATCTGGACTTTGCCACAAAGAGTTTGGGGGGATTGTAGGAGCTTGGGCACTGATGGGCGGAATATAGCAGATAGGGGGGAAAAAACCGTCAGTGAGCCAAACAATATCCTCATAGCAACGTGCACTGATGTGTTTGCTGCAGGGTATGTTCTCCCTATCAGGAGACGGTGGGGGCTGGTTGTGTAATTAGCTGTTCCAATTGCTTCCCAGCTATTCAATAGAAATGTTGCTGGTGTGAACTTAGTGACGTAAAACCAGGGCTGGAGTTAAAACCATGGCCTGGATGTAGGGATAAGTGCTGTGCTGTGCTGGCAACCCAGAGGGTTTAATTATTACTGCAGTGTTGAGCTTGATGGGTGTGTGACAGTCTGTGACAAGGAGCTAATTGGGAGTCACTGTAATACAATAGGAAGGAGAAAAATGACTGAAGGGAAACCTGCATGACTGCAAATGATCATGAAATGTGATGACATGGGGGGGGGCTGAGACAAATCAGAGGCAGTGGGCGCGAGGGGAGGCTGCTCTGGGAAGGTGCTAGGTTTGGGTGTTGTGTGATGACTGGCAGCTCTGACTCAGAACTGAGGGGAGTCTGTTGCCTGCAGCCACCTTCGCTCGGCTTCCCAGGGAAGCATTATAGCTTGTCGCTTGGAGGCTGCAGCGTGAAAGCAGCCAGAGTTCCATGAATCCACACGGCAATCCTGACAGTCACTTCCAGGGGGCAACACAGCAGGCAATTCAGCCATAGCCCTGTAGCCCACGACTGGGGTTTGCTTTAGAGCCCTGTGCAGGACTCCTCTTTAATTCTGCTCCCACTATTATGGCAGCGGGTCCTCTGGAACCCATGGTATCCCAGTCCTGCTGCAGGGCTCTGGTTTGCTTCCAGCTTGTCTGGGGGAAGCACATGGACTCGGTGTGGTGTGTGTGTATTGTTTGGCTAATGAGAGCAACTTGAGCAGACCTGTCCTTGTGCTGTATTTACTCTGCCAAGGAAAATCAGAGAACAGCAACATGAAAACCAATCTGAACAGGAGTGAACTGAGAAGGGAGCATGTCCTCCAATGTTCCCCTCCTTTATGCCAGCCCCTGGGCCTACCAGACAAAAATGGAAGTGCTGCATTTTTTTTAGACCTTCCAACTGGCAAGTGTTCTCTTTAGCAGGGCGTGTGCACACATGCTCTCCTTGTGATCAGCCACTCTTCAGAGGAGGAATACGTTCCCAGCCAGAGAAAATAGGCCATTCTTTTCATAAGATTTTGTGTCTAGCCCTCAGTTGCCATAATCACCTGGAAAATGTGGGGTAGTGAAGTAGTATTTACTAATCCCATTTTACAGAGGAGGAACTGAGGCACCGAGGACTTGTCTTCGCTGCAAAAGTTAACTAATGTCACTCCACTTGACAACATTGCAAAGCAATGCTCCAGCTGCAGAGTGATGCATCACTACTGCTCAGGCATCAACACCTCCTCTCCCGCAAGGGGGTAAGTAGCTGGAGTTTAAAGCCTCCCACACTAAAATCCCAGCTGTCCAGAATTTACAAACCCAAATAGAGATTTTTTGTGTGTGGATAGGAGTTAGGTTATGGATAACTAAGGATCCCCAGGGCTAGAACCTGCAGTTGTGGAGTCATGGATGATTGACACTTCCACATTGCCACTGGGGAGCTAGGCAAAGGAGCATCAAGAATTAGTGGTGGGTTAGACACTGCAGGAAGTACCGCCTGGAGAAGCCAGAATGACAGAACCCTGCGGCCACCTGATCGGTCCACATGAACTATTCAAACCAAGAAATTGTCTGAGCAACACCGCAGAATAGCTGGCTCCTGTTACAGATCTCGTCTTTCGCCCCATCTTGCTCCTGACTCCTGCCTTCAAACCTGGCCCAGCTTGGTCCTGTCTGCTGATATGGCTTGGTAACAAAGGGAGGAGTTGAGACTAGACTCCTGGTCCGGCTGCCTGCACTCGACCATTATAGCAACACTCGAGCTACAGCTCGTGCTACAGTGAAGATAAGACCTTAGTGACATGCTCACAGGGAAGTGAGCCCAGCTCTCTCAAGTCCTAGGTTAGTATCCCAACCACTGGGCCAGCCTGTCTCTTTACAACTATGAAACCTAAAATGATAAGGTAAATGTCACCATTGTTAATGATTCACAGCTGACTGCTTTAGCAGAGACATTCAGCTGCTGTACTTTTGCCCCTTTGGGCTCGAGTTGTTAGCCAGTGTGCAGGACCTTGATTGGCTGGTTGGTTAGGAGGAGGAACTGATGATCCAAGCAAAGTATTTCTATTTATTTACAAGATGTACACAATGTCCTGTGTTCCTGGACACAAAAGGAACAAACAGTACCAGGCAGTTTCCTTGCTCACAATTCCAAGCCTGCTTTTCCTGCCAGTCCTGTGCCCAACAAGCATCATCCCCCTGCTTCTTCCCAGGGCCATGCTCATGACTACTTCTCTTGCTGTCTACTAGATAGTGCTGGCTTTCTACCTCTTGCACACACCCAGGTTGCAAAACTATCCCTTAGCCCCTTTGATTTCAATCAGTCCCAGAGAAACCCCTCTGTATCTACCAGATACTGCTCTCATGTTGCCATACACCTACTGCCTTGGGTAGTAGCTTCTATGGTTTTCAGCTATCACTATGTAAAGGGGGCCTAATTTTTCCTTCCATTTAGCCTGAATGAAAGATGGTTAGCATACCCATTAGCTTTAAGCAGGTCTGTGATTGATGGCAGACATTAACACCTTCCAGCATAACAGTGCTTACTCTACAACTGCAGATTGCCTCCCACACTAAAATCCCAGCTGTCCAGAATTTACAAACCTAGCTCCCAAAACTTCCAGCTTCTGTCCTGACAACAGCTACCTCATAGTTTTGTGTTGTCAGTACAGAGATCTGTGGCACACTGAAAACGCTGGAGGAGGCAAAAGAAACTGAATTAATCTCACTGCATTGCTGTCTGTCGCAAACGAAGCAAATACCATGCATTCTATTGAAACTACGGGTTGACATGGGGTTTAACAGCACTTTGTCTCACAAGTGCTGTGGTCTTTAATGACCACAACTAGAGAGAGGTGGAGCCTGGAGGAAGTGTCCTCTGGCTAGAATCTCCCTAGCCCTGAGATTAACTAAGGGAGATTCTGTTGATCCACTCCATGCTCTGGCTCTCTGTTACTTTCTATTGTAATGGTCTGTCTTGCATCCGATGAAGTGAGCTGTAGCTCACGAAAGCTTATGCTCTAATAAATTTGTTAGTCTCTAAGGTGCCACAAGTACTCCTTTTCTTTTTGTCTTGCCTATGCCAATGTAAAATGCAGCTCTCCAGCAGTACCAGATCTGACAAACCCAGCTCAAATACAGCTACGAAATCCTCAAAACCAGCATATGCTGCCTGCAGTGTTTCACCATCTCCTGCAGCCAGTGACATTCTGTAGAATGAAAGGACATTCAGGGTGAGTGTCCTAATTCCCCACCTCTTTCCAGCTCACTCTCAGAAATTCCAAATGCTCCCAGCTGGGCAACAATTAATTGATCTAGGCTGCCAGTGGCACATTGCCCTCTCATGCGGACTCTGAAACAGAAGCTAAACAGGCATAAATCAGGGGCTTTTCTGCCTGCTAGTAACTAGGAGCCAAGTCCTGGGAGAGAAACAGCACCTTTAATAGCCACTGATGTCATCAAGAAGAGCAGCACAGTGAGCAGGTAGATGTAGGTCACAGGTATGATTCCCGTAGCAGCTCTCTCAGGGCTTTGGCACAACCTGCTTTTAATGAGCAATGGCAAGTTAGCTAGGATCACTGGGTTATATCATATTATTCCACTGATTTTTTGGCTTCCAGCTAGACCAGTGGCCCCCCAAACTGTGAGGCACCCCCCGATCAGGGGGTGTGGAGGAATGTCCGGTGGGGAGGTGGTTGGACCCAGGCCAGACCTCACAGTAGGCAGGGAGGGAGCACTATCCAACCCACCTGCCCCCCCAGCTCTGCTCTGGTGCCTGCTACAGCTGCACCTCCACTCCTGGCCTGTGGGAGCATTCCATTAGTGGTAAGGGGGTGTGAGAGGAAAAGTTTGGGAACCCACTGAGCTAGAGAGCTGGAAGAAGTGGGGAGATGTGACCCTGTCTTTAGTTTCTGAACTGAAGAAGACACGGTTAAAGCTAGAAAGGGGGTGTGTGTGTGTGTGTGTGTGTGTGTGTATGTGTGTGTGTGTATGTGTGTGTGTGTATGTACATACACACACAATCCAGAGATTTTGCCTATGAGCTTGTAGACTAAGGAGTGGGATCCTGGAGGGGGCAGAAGAGCTTGTTTGGCTAAATGGATCTTGGTCAGTCTCAGGCACTTTCTCCCCTGGTATATGTGAATCAGTGGGAATGACTCCAATCTTGTGGGTCACTTAGAATGGTATCCCTTCGACACCGCTTCCAGTGTATTCATGTCCAGTAAAGCTAGTAGATGAAAGCTGCTGCAAATAATTGTGCTCATCATATTACAGCTCCCATGATGAGGCTTCAGAGAAACCCACACTATTGTGCAGTCACATCATGCACAAGTGCCCTGGTGCTACCCACACAAGAGCAGCAAATGCCAATGTACGACATTAGAGAAGCAAAATGCTTTCAAACCAGGGATGCATGAGTGTCGAATTGCTGCATTCAACAGAAGCCATTGCCACACTCCCCAAACCCTTTCTTATGCACAAACTCGCAGTGAGTGACTCAGATCAGTGCAAGACACACCATTCAGTATTTTCAAACACCTCCTAACAGACTGCCTGAACCGAGCATGGCAGCTACACATTCATGGAACAAGGGATACTGGGCTATTAACTAAAAAAAAATTTGTTTTAAATCACCGGTGTTCCTTTAGCTTCAGGCCTTCTCATTAGCAATGTGGTTTAATCCAGCAAAAGCTGTAAAGTCTCTTTATTAACCTCTTGTTCAAATCCAAATAAGAGTCCATGTGGCAAAAGTCCTCTAGGATTGAATGGAACATGACCATTCTACTGCACCATCCTGTACAATTTAGACTAAGAATATGAATTAGAAATCAAATTATATATGATGGCTAAATCCCTCCCCCCCAACCAAAAGAAAGGACTTAATCCTCTGAAGTTCTATAAGGGCCATATTCTGCTTTTTTCGTATTATTAAATCGTACTTATTCCACAAGCAAGTCCACTGAAATCAATGGGGCTCCTCAGAGAACTCAGTGAGAGTAAAGATTTCAGCCTCTGGCCCAACATGATTAGGGTAACTTTAGAAGAACCCTCTTACATTTTCAAAGAAGGCTACTGTTTTTTTTCCTATTAATCTTGCTACGATATTTCCATGCGGGAAGCAGCATTCAGCAGAAAACTATTGTTTTTATCCCTCTTAAACTCTATAGGCTATTTCCATGTGGGAAGCAGCCCAGTGAATAGCAGAGCTTAACATTGTTCGATACAATTAGTACTATAAGACGAAAGGGAAAGAAATGTATGAAACGCAAGCTCTAGCAAATAGCCCCATGCTCTATCTACTTTTAGATACTTACGTGGCACCTGCTAGCATAGCAACCAAGCATCTCACAATCTTTAATGTATTTCTCCTCACAACACTCCCACAAGGCCAGGAAGTACTTTCATCCCCATTTTACAAATGGGGAACTGAGGCACAGAGAGGGGAATTGGGTAAAATCCTTGTTGTCAGGGCGGCCAGGATTTCACTCTATTATTTACCAGAGGTCCTATAGGCAGTCTCTGGGCATGGCATGCAATTGAATCCAGGTCAGCCGAGTCCCTGGTTAGCCCCTGACCACTGGGCCATCCTCTATCTCCTTCCTAGTAGTGTTGCTAACAAACAGTTGCCTAAAAACCAAGGTCCCTGAACAAAACAAACATTCTAAAATGCTGGAGAAAGGAGCTAGCCAAGTATGATTCCCCTACAAATTTCCTTCTTGCACCCTAATCATTGTGTTTCTTGGGAGCCTATAAAAAAGCTCCAACACCCCTGTATCCTTTTTACATTGCTCTCATTTAAAAAGCCCCTAAAAATAATATAGTGATTAAGGCACATTAATAGTCTGTCTTAAACCCACAAGCATGGAAACAAACAGCAGGGGATAGTCTAATTACTGCTATGTTGACCCTGGCTCCCTGCTGCAGCTTGTTCTAATGTCCTACTGATGGATGCTGCTGATCCCCAAGCTAGCTAGTAATGAGCCAACATCTCGGGGCTTTCTCATCCATAACGAAACAGCCAAGCCCAGGTGTTGAGGTCTGGTGTCGTCGTGACACCGACGGCAAGGATTGATCTTAGGGCTGCTCCACCAGGTACCATCAGGGCAATCGCACATTTTACACCGTCAGGGCCTAATGCCTGTAAGCCCCTGGGATCCTGTGCACTCAATAAGTAAAATAATGTTGCTGGTGTTATAAATGGGGTTATAGCCCCAATATTATTTGACTTGTGGCAGGGACTAGAGGCCTGACTAAAGCAGGGACGTAGGCCCCATTGTGCTAGGTGAGGTACACTGCCCTGCCCCTGCCAAAGAGCAACAGTTGAAGTATTGGACTGCAGGTGGGTGCAACAGCCAGAGGTGGGCACACATGGTAACAGCATGAGTGTCATAAAGAGCAGCCTGGCCATTGGTGAGCACTGGGTAAGCATCAGAGCAGAGCAACCTCCAAGGGGGCAGAGACATTCACCTTCCTCCGGAACATACAGGAAATACACACACAGGCCCCCAGTGCAAATGAACAAGGAAACCAAACCAAGCTGGGCCTTGAAACAAACTGGGATGTATTCTGGGGGCAGGGCAGGGGCAATTTTTGACTTGTGCCTCCGGCTCACTCCCGGTGCTGGCCCGGGGTATTGCATGCCCAGAGGTGCCTCGTTCAGGCATGCACCTCCGCAGGGCTTGATTCCTTCCATTTAGCAGGCACCAGGTATCCCTGAGTCCTGCGTTTCCCCTTTCTGCCTCTCTGTTTTCTTGGGGAAAACTCACCAAGCCCTGAGCAGCCCTTCCACTCCCACGGAAGAGCCCACCTGAGGGTTGGCCTGGGCCCCATTGGCGTGAGAGTGAGAGTGGCTGGGGCTGAATGGGCTGAGGCAGCAGTAGATGTGGGTGCTCCAGTCACACGTGGCAGCTGCCTGAAGAGCCAGAGGGCACAGGGCAGTGGCAGTAACGTACGGCACACGTTGTACGGGGGAGGGGCTGGTGAGTCTCTTCTCTGGCGTCGTTTGAGCTATTAAGTTGCAGGGGACAGAAGGAAACTAAGGCCCTTGACTTACAATTGGATCCGCACAGGAAATCCTGCTGCCCAAGGGCCCTCAGCACAGGTGCAGGGCTCCGTGCACACGGATTAGACTGCAGGATCAGGGCCCTAATGCTGGACCTAGGGTGCACTACATCGCTATTGACTCCTCCAGCCTAGCACTGAGCAGGGCAAAAGCACCCTGCTTTGTTACAGCATGAGCCTGAGTGAATTATTGTGCCAGGCTGCTGCCCGGGCGATAGGGACTCCATCAATCAATCAGATGCCAAACAAATGAATAAATACGCAGCAGGCAGGCTGGAGCGTGTGGCTGATTCCTATCAGCAGCTGTAATGTAAACCAGATGCTTACAGTTTCTTTGCTTCCACAGTCCCCATTACCTGGGCAGCTAAAGTCATGTGAGTGAGAGCAAGAAAATTGCAGCGAGCTTTTACTATCGTTGCTAAAGAAACCATTCCATGTGTTCAGCAGCCCCTATTCGGTTTGTGGCTGCATCCCCAGGGGCAAAGCGTGGGGCTAATGCTGGGGAAGAAGGCAGGCAAAGGAAACCAGATGAAGTGAGCTGTAGCTCACGAAAGCTTATGCTCAAATAAATTTGTTAGTCTCTAAGGTGCCACACATACTCCTTTTCTTTTTGCGAATACAGACTAACACGGCTGCTACTCTGAAACCTGAAATAATACTGTGTGGATGGGTCTATAAAGTGGGGCAGTGCTCTGGAGGATCTTTGTTAGGCACTCTGTGAGTGCACACATGAAGAGGAGTCTGGGGGCGTCTCTAGCCAGCAGTTTCACCAAAGGGACGGGACCTTTCTAAGCATGTAAAAACCAGAGGTGGAACTTGTGCCACACTCCTAGAGCCTCACGGTCTACACAGGGCTGCTCCTCGACTGGGAAACATTTCAGAAGGTTTATCCAGATGGAAAGAGATGGCAGTGAGCATACATCCGAAAGAGCCCTTCAACCCCTAGCACTTGAAATGCTTTGGTCCCCTCCTTTCAGCCCACACTGTCACTTTGGAGAGAAACTTCTGCAGTGTTTGATTGTCAGACTGCTTCTGCCTCCCACAGGCGCCCAGCTCCAGAGTGCTACCCTCACTCAACCGATTTGTTCCGAAAGGAGACAATAGGCACACAGCTAACGGGTTATGTCCTGCCCAGCACTGCCCTATCCCAATCACCTGCAGTTGAGGATAATAGGGAAAATATTCATTTTGTGCATTCTGCCCTCACGGTGGGCAGAATCTGGTCCCGTGAAAGAGAAAATTTGGCATGTCAATGTCTCCAAGAGAAATCATTGAGGCAGGGTTTGGTGTACGTTTGTTTTTCATCGCTAAAAGGGGAACTGGCTGGTGCCAGAGACTGGTGTTGGGTTATGACGATGTTCCCTTGCTTGGATAGGTTTGGGTGGGTGGGTGGGACTGGAAATCAGTACAAAGTGAAATAAGCTGTCAATTAAGTCCAGTTCTTAGTAATCAGTGTCCTGGTTACAATCGCCCCCCCCCAGTTGGTGCCCGTCTAGGCACTCTCAGCAAGACATTCCAAGATTGCTGCTGAGGGAATTTCTTTTCACTGGGGATATGAATTCCTGAGCACTTTTAGTCAGATGATTACAGAGATATGATTGGGGCTACTGCTTCAATTTATAAAGACACCTGCCAAATTTTCTATCTGCGAGTCATCTATTTGGATTTCACTGGAATGCAGGATTAAATCGTTCACTTGTCTGTGCTTCTGTGTGACGCACTACACATCCGTAGAGCTCGAAGTGCATTGTGAGGGAGCAGAGAAACTGCTGCCTGGCAGAGCAGGGGTTAAAGAAAACCCATATGCTCAGCTAGCCCTATCCCGCAGTACCTGCGGCCAATGCCAGGCCTGGAGGGGGAAGAAATGAAGGGAGGCTGGCTCAGTTGGGGGCTGACTGGTGAAGAGGTAGGAGCTCTCTGTTTGCCTGCCCAAAGGGATGGACCAGTGACCTGACAGCCAGTGTGACCACAGAAAGCAAGTAAGCCTTCCCCTGCCAAGGGGAGCCTGTGGATAAGCCTCAACTGCAGGGCAACTGGACTGTGGGGCCATGCCCCAAACTAAAAAGACTTGTAGGAAGTAGCCCAGAGAAACCGCTGTTGACCCTGCCCCCCAGCTCCCTGTCCATCCACTGCTAGGAGGGAGACCCAACCCTCTGCTTAGAGGTTGAACTACACATGGTCCTGGGACCTGGTGGAGAGGGAGGACTCAAGTCCCCCTACCACTCCCTTTAGCGACTAACCAACAACCTAGCCACTAGGCCATCTAGCCATGAAGGCTGTGTCACATGCATTATAAAGATGGGTGAGCAGCATTGCCATTTTTCCTGGATACTAATGGAAAACTAAGATTCCACTTTAGTGCTCAGTTCCACCACTGTAAATCCCAAGTAACTCCATGACTTCACTGAAGTCATTCCAGATTAACACTGGTGTAAATGAGAGCAGAATCTGATTTTGCACAGTTACTCCAGATTTATGCTGATGTAAATGAGATCAAAACCTGGCCTAGAGAAGTTAAGTGACTTTCCTGAGATCACACACATCAGTAGCAGAGCTGAGACTGGAACTTAGATTTCCTGACTCCTATCCCTGTGTGAGAATTGACATGATGGACTATAATGGGCTTCCTTCTGTGAGCTTTTCAGGATCTTTTATAAAGCCATATTTGTGACTCAAAAGATCCTAAAAGACAATCAGCTAAATACATCCAGTTATGTGTACTAATGTTAATATACCATCCTGGGTACTTCTGAGTAAATACAATCTATAGAGCAATTAAACAGGTTGGTTGATCCAAATTTTTACGTTGAATATATGCATTATTTACGCATCAGAGCCTAGCAGCTCCATCTGTCAGGTTGAAGCATTATTTTGGTACAAAACATACTAACACTGACAATGCATCCCAGTTATAGACTATGGTGTAAACACTTCTTCACACATCATTGGCCCAATAGGTCACAAAAGTTCCTTTATGGTCTGTCAAGGCAAGTTAGATGCTTAACATACACCCTAAGTCAGCATAGTAAAAACCTTTATGATCTTTTTAATGACAAGAGCTACTGCACATGGACAGCAACTAATGTTTAAAGCCTCAGTATTTCAGCTCCATTTCTTTTTTCCTAAGTTGGAAAAGCATTTAGACTAAGAAGTAGATGTCTAAAGCATGGCTCCATAGTCTATTTTCAAAACTACTGAGCTCCCAGTCGCTTCCACTGAAATTTACTTTTGAAAATCAGGACACTTATTTAGGAATCTAATTGCTGTGTATGTAGAATTAGGCTCCTGTTTTTGAAAATTTTGGCCTCAACTTTATCATATTATCAATTTACCTGTAACACAAATTCTTGCCATTTTAAGTTATAAAAATGGTCTCAAACTCTTGAATGAAAAACCAGCATGAGTTTGGGAATAGACAAGGGGGGAAATGGCTTCCCTAGCTAAGTCTTTATATACCAAGTTCTAGCCAGGTGGAAGTTTTGACCTAGCAGCCCATCCTGTTGTAATATACTATTATTCATAGCATCTATTACCTCTTTGATGTAGCATGTAGTGTAGCAGACTCTGATTAACTATTTATTGTTTTGGAACAATATTGAAACTAGAGCAAAGCACTGTAAAGCAATGAGACCAGCTAGAGTGAAATGCACGGACTCTTCCAAGATTCTTTTGTCTCCTAGTGGCTCAGCCCTGCATTCTGCTGCCAAAGGGAAAGGCTGTAATAACAGGGAGTTGAAAGCAGTGGGCTGGGGACAGAGCATCACGTTTGGGGCTGCTGTTGGCTGGTATATTGTGAATTCTCCCAACTGTTCTTGGAAGCCCAAAGTGCTTGCAAAGGAAAAGGTGCTAAGAGAGGGTTCGGCAATATAAATCCGGCCATCAGTGTTTGTCTGAATCAGGGACTATTAGTAAGGATATGATTCTGTCACAGAGGTCACGGATTCTGTGATTTTTTTTTTTATTATTATTATTTTCCCCCCAGGACCACTGTGATTTCTTCTGGGGCAGCTCTCAGCAGCTGCCGGAGCAGCTGACCAGCAGCCAGCCCTGGGGCCACCAGAACAGTGGTCGGGGGGGGGGGGGGGGGCATGGGACGGTGTGATAGAACAGCTGACCAACGGCCAGCCCTGATCTGCCAGGTTCGGTGAGCCCCTTGGGGCTGATGCAGCAGCAGTCAGCCCGGCCACAGAAGCAGTACCAGGGCTGGAGCAGCTGCAAACCCCAGCAGAGCTCTGTTTGTCTGTTTGTTTGATATTTTTATTAAAAGTCAGGGACAGTTCATGGGTTTCTGTGAATTTTTGTTTATTGCCCGCGACCTGTCCCTGACTTTTAATAAAAATACCCATGACAGACTCTTAACCTGAACTATGAGTAATATGAGGAGAAGGGGAAATGGGCAGTTACTTAAAATACCCAACAGGTAACCACCTTGATCACAAGAGCAACTGACGAATCAGGTGTAAGCCTCTACTGAGTTACCATTGTATAGAATGCGGGGAGGGGAATTGTTTCACTGAGAACAGGAGTTCTCAAACTTCATTGCACCGTGACCCTCTTCTGACAACAAAAATTACTACCCAGGAGGGGGGACCGAAACCTGAGCCCACCCAAATCCCGCTGCCCCAGGCGAGGGGGACAAAGCCCAAGGGCTCCAGCCCCAGGCAGGGGGCCTGTAAGCTGAGCCCTTCTGCCCAGGGCTGAAGCTCTCAGGCTTCTGCTTCGGCCCTGGGCAGTGGGTCTCGGGCTGGGGCCCCAGCAAGCCCAAGTCAGCCTGGCACTTTGGGGTCCTGACCCACAGTTTGAGAATCTCTGGTTTAGAGGGTCCCCCCTACATGCGGATCTCACCCCTCCCTCATGGAGCAGGGGAGGAGGTTCAACAGCCTCTGTGGCATGGACCCTCCCATCTTCCCTTGACCTTGTGGAGCTCCCTGTCTGGAACCAGCACCCTGTGCATGAGGAGTGGACTGCAAGTAGATCCAGGTGCATGAATCCCCTCAGCAACCAATGGTACTAGGTAGTAGAGTCCAGGCTAAATTGCCCATTCTACATCTCTGGGCCATCCAGGGACCTCCCCCACTTTTCTTGGGGGCAGAAACTGGCCAAGGAAGCCCAGGCTTGAAGCCATGATTGGCAGGGAGGCCGGGAGAGGTGTGAAGAAATTTGCAGCCAAAGCAAAGGTCTGAGGGCTATATGCAAGAGTCACGGGCTGCTGGCAGAGCTTGGGTGATCCATGAAGTATGGGGGCCAGATCTACTGCTTCTTGCTGGGGTGGGAGAATGGGTCAAACCCACCTCCTGAAAAGGAGAATTTTGTGGAAACTTCACAGCGGGCACCTCACAGAATGTTCTTGCTGCTGGGCCCACTCCCCTGGGCTTTACCATGAGGGGACATGAGCTGGGGCCTGGATTCTGCACGCAGTCCCCCTAGTGCCAGTCGGGTATTTACAACGCTCCTGTCATGGGATAGCATCGAAGTGCTGAAGTCAGCGAAAGTGATTCCACATTTGCGCCAAGAGCAGAATTTGGCCCTCCCTGTAGTGGAAACAATGGTGATGTCTGAGCTGCTGTACAGCACTGTGCACAGGCCGAGCTTGTGAATGCTCTGGCGAGTTGGAGGGAGGCACTGCAGCTGTTGATCTGTTAATTAAGATTAATGTGCTAGCTGATAAGGTGCTGACTGCTGTTATGAGCCAAGAGGCTACTCCCCAGCAAACAATACAGCCTTATTCAGAGGCTGTGGGCCCGGGCTGTTCAGGGGCTGAGGTTTGCACCGAAAAGCAATGTGCTGCATTACACCAAAATATTATCAGCGCTGAATGAGCTTGTGTCCCTGCTTTGCTAGCGTAATATTAGCTGTATTAGTAGGAGCATGCCAGCTAGCGGGGGCACTAGCTTGTTAAAGGGAGGAGTTTTCGATTCTTAGAGAGGGAATTAAAGCAGCTAAAAAAATCTCAGGCGATGTAGCTTACGTTTGCAAACCCAGAACCCCCCCCGAACACCTTTGGTGGGGGGGCACTCACACCGCTATAATGTGCACACACAAAAACGAGGCGTGCTTGTGGCACCTTAGAAACTAACAAATGTATTGTAATGAAGTGACTTGAGACTTGCAGTTGATGCACTGTAACCAGCACAGTCCCACATGATCTAAAGGGCACTCCTACTTCACATGCCCCTGGCTAGAGTGCCTGCATTGCCCTGGTGTGTATGTAAATGAGGAGTATGACAAAGTGACTTCCTGCCATGACTGTCCTGCACAAAGTTAGGCAAGTGCTTAAGTAACTTGCTGAATCATTCAGACCTTCGTGAACTCTGCATCTTTTCCACAGAACAACTAGAAAGTAGAGAGTCACTCAAATAACAGCTGTAATTTGCACAGTGCAGTGAAATGATCCAGGATTTTCATTGAAACCAGTGGAACCCTTGCACACTTTGAAGTTAGGCACATGCTTAGGACTGTGTTGAATCTGGTCCTAAAGGAAGGTTTTACTGCACTGTGTCCCTATCACCAACCTTCAGAGGTGTTCATTCTAGTCAGTGTCTTCCTTTCAGCTCACTGGCTCCTTGGAGAGGAACTTAACAGGTTTCAGATTCCTTTGGACATTGCTGATTACAAACTAGCTGACACTACTGGAAGAGCTCTCTTCTTTTCCTTCTTTTTTGTAACCTCTAGCAGAGGGAATCAGGAGTAGACGCTGGTGTAGTCCCTACCAGCTCCAAATAAAAGCTGCAGATGACAGCCTCTGAATAAGGACAAAAGGTAAAAATTTTGAAAACTTTCATGAACTGATCATTTAAAAAAAAATTGAATTGGGGCAAGTAAAATATTTCATGTAGGCAATTTTGCAATATTTTGTTTTAATCATGGTGTTTTTATTTTTGAAATATTATTAGTGTAAATAAACTACCATTTTGAAATGAAGGAGCGTTTCAGACTGGAAAGCACAATGTTTCACTTCAAAACATGTGCAAATGGGATTTTTTTTGATAAGTTTGAAACTGTTCTCCCCCCAAAATTTTCAAACTGGGAGATCAACTGAAACCGACCCATTCAGGCAAACAGTTTCAGTTTTGATGAATTAGCATTTCAGACAATAAAAAGGTTGTGTTGGAAAATTCCTGATGAGCTCTATTACACAGAGTCCAAAAGTCCCTCTTCCTGTTTGTTTTTATTAACAAACTAATAGGTAATTCCAAAAAGGTAATTCCAAAATAACATGCCATGAACCAGTGTAACTCTTCTTAGCTTTGGCTGATTGAACTCCTTTCCCCCTAACTCACTGCCCCAGCAGCAAACCTTGCGTTCCGGGTGGAGTTTAACGAGCCACTCCTGCCCCAGTGCGTCAGCAGGAATTAACCTGAAGCAGCAGCCAACAGATGCCACCAGCAGCTAACCGGCGGGGGCGGAGGGCCTGGAAAAAATCCTGCTCCCTGGTTGCTGAACAGATGTTCCAACATTGAGACTATCCTGCCATTTTGAAGACAGGTACGTCAGAAATTCATACCAGCTCACAGTTTGTATTAGATAGAAAAAAAGATTCTGTTCAATAAGAACACTTTGATGGGGGAGGGGGGGCACTTTCTCTGGGGGAAAAGCAGTTCATGTCACACTGAAGATGGAAATGTGCTTTTTAACGTTGGAGTAGGTTTGGATTCAGAACTTTGCTGAACTCACAACTCACTCTGTTTTGCTTCATAACTTATTTCTCCATACATCCCAACTGCAGTTTTGCTATGGAGGAACCTGCTCTACACCCCAGAGAGTGACCCAAACACACTGAAAAGGACCCGGGGATTACAGTGGATGAGAAGCTGGATAGGAGTCAGCAGTGCGCCCTCGTTGCCAAGAAGGCCAATGGCATATTGGGCTGTATTAGTAGGAGCATTGCCAGCAGATTGAGGGACGTGATTATTCCCCTCTATTTGACCCTGGGGAGGCCACAGCTGGAGTATTGTGTCCAGTTTTGGTCCCCCCCACTACAGAAGGGATATGGACAAATTGGAGAGAGTCCAGTGGAGGACAATGAAAATGACTGGGGAGACTTATGAGGAGAGGCTGAGGGAATTGAGGTTATTTAGTCTGCAGAAGAGAAGAGTGAGGGGGGATTTGATAGCAGCCTTCAACTACCTGGAGGGGGTTCCAAAGAGGATGGAGCGAGGCTCTTCTCAGTGGTGGCAGATGGCAGAACAAGAAGCAATGGTCTCAAGTTGCAGTGGTGGAGGTCTAGACTGGATATTAGGAAAAACTATTTCAGTAGGAGGGTGGTGAGGCACTGGAATGAGTTACCCAGGGAGGTATCAGAGTAGCAGCCGTGTTAGTCTGTATTTGCAAAAAGAAAAGGAGTACTTGTGGCACCTTAGAGACTAACAAATTTATTAGAGCATAAGCTTTCGTGAGCTACAGCTCACTTCATGTAGTGGAATCTCCATCTGTAGAGGTTTTTAAGGCCCGGCTTGACAAAGCCCTGGCTGATATGATTTAGTTGGGTTTGGTCCTGCTTTGAGCAAGGGGTTGGACTAGATGACCTCCTGAGGTCTCTTCCAACCCTAGTCTTCTATGATTCTAACTGAATGGCCTGCTTTCTGCTCTGTTTTCTGTGCAACTCCTACTTAAGCAGCCTACTCTTTAATTAGCTCCTAAGACCTTCAAGGCTCAGCTCACTGTCAGTTAAAACATACACAAATATATACAGGTCACATTCAGAATTACATAACCTTGTGACTGCACCCTGTACAAATCAGTAACTCTGTATGACTGTCAGTTTCTTTCAGCCAGGCACAATTGCCCAACAACATGGCTCTGTCTCTCTGGATGCGACCTAATTCAGTTTCTGGGCATCCATAACAAAACCTCATCAAGGCATCTGGCGAAGCAAGAGACAGACAAGCCCCAGCCCATGGAAAAGGGCTGGAGTGCTAACCAAAGCTGATAATTTTAGCAAAATCTGTGCTCTCAGACAGACAGTATTTCAGATGTTGGTGAAGAGCCTGGCTATAAAATTCTTATTGGTTAGTCTTGTAGCAGTCTGTCCTCCTGACCCAGTACACAGGTTGATTAGAACTGGTCTTGAATCACAATGGAGTACGTGTGGGGATCAAGGAGCATTCAGAAACTTATCCTTATGCTTCCAAAATAAACCCCAACCACTGACATACAAAGTTATAAACCCACTGAACTTTCCCACAGGTCAAATAGGAATAGAACAGATGCTGATACTCATGTAAGCTCCAGCCACAATACTGCCCATGACTTGTTCCCACCACATGGCATGTTGCTCTTATTATTTATTATTGACTTGTATTACCATAGCACCTAGTGGCCTCAGTCATGGACCTCACCCCATTGTGCTAGGTGCTGTACAAACACTGAACACAAAGATGATCCCTGTTCCTGAGAGTCTACAGTCCTCCCTTCTTTATCATATCTCTCCATCCTGTGCCCCTGTTGGCCCCTGCACTATTTCTTGGTAAAAAGGAAGGAAAAAGAGGGTGGATGACGGGAAAGGGGAGAAGGCATGGGGTTGGAGAAAGAAAACCCTTTGTCCAGAAGAAGTAGCGTGTCTACCTTATCCCAGGTATATGGAATTTACATGAAAAGATGATGGTAGGGTGGCAGCAATACCAAGTGGCCATATAGTTCTCCATTGTCAGATCGTGGTTTGCATGGAAAGTGTTTATTGAAGGGAATTGCTTGTGAGCCAAAGCCCATCACAAACATGCCACAGCCACCAGGGGCCGAGGGGTTCGGAGTACGGGAGGGGCTCAGGGCTGGGGCATGGGCTGCGGTGCAGGAGGGGGTGAGAGGTACGGGCTCCAGGAGGGAGTTTGGGTGCAGGAGGGCACTGGGACAGGGGGTTGGGGTGTGGGAGGGGGGAGGGGTGCGGGCTCCAGGAGGGAGGGGGCTCAGGGCTGGGTCAGGGGGTTGCAGAAGGGGTGAGGGGCATGGGCTCTGGGCGACGCTTACCTCAGGCGGCTCCTGGAAGTAGCCAGCATGTCCCTGCGGTCCCTAGGTTCAGGGGTGGTCTGGGGGCTCTGTGCACTTCCCGGCACCACCCTGCAGCTCCCATTGGCTGTGGTTCCTGGCCAATGGGAGGTGTGGAGCTGGCACTCGCCACATAGGCAGCGCGCGAAGCCTCCCTGGCTACCCCTGCGCCTAGGGGCTGCAGAGACATGTTGGCTGCTTCCAGGAGCCGCGCGGAGCCAGGGCAGGCAGGGAGCCTACCAGCCCTGCTGCTCCGTCAACCAGATTTTTAATGACCCAGTCAGCGGTGCTGCCAGAGCCACCAGGGTCCCTTTTTTATCAGGCGTTCTGATCTAAAACTGGACGCCTGGCAACCTACCGGGGGCTGAGCCCAGATGAAGTGATCTGTGCTGCAGTAGCAGTGACAAATGAGCACAGGTGAGAGTGGGGCATGTGGAAGGGAGATATTTGTCCCATTCCAAAGATTTTCGCTAGGTTTCAGCCTGCAGTTGTTTCATGTACCATGCCCTGGGTAATAGCAGGAGAGGACTCCAGGCTTCTAAAACTAAATGTGCTCTTTATTAAGTGATTTACTTACAGAGATGTTGCAATTACAGCTCACGTTCCAGCCAGGTGCAAACAGATTGGCTTCGTGATACCTCCTCCAAACTCTTCCCTGCTGCAACCTGGGCTCCTCCCTCCAAGAGTCGTGTGTGTGGGTTGTTACGCATGCATGTTGCTAGAGCAGTGGATGCATTTCTTCAATGGAGGGATATGAAATTCAAGCTCACTATGGGTTAGGCTGCACCTTTAGAGACACTCCCTGAGTACAGTGTCGTGCATGTTGCATAACACAAGGAGATGCCCTAGAATTTCCATTCTTATTCTCTCCTTCCTCCTTGCTCCAATGGGAGGAGTAGCAATTTGTTGCTGGCCTATACCGGCAAAATTAATACACCCTTTGAGCCAATGAGTAAAGAGAGCCAATGAGTAAAGAGAACCAAGGCCTTACTTAACTTGGTCAAAGGACAAAGGGGGCATGCAACATCCCTTTACCCACATGTATCCAGACCCAAGGTCTGGGTAGCTTTCATAGGAGTGTACCTGGGATTCTTGCTACCCTGCTCATGTGCATAGACCAAGCCCCAATTATAGAATCATAGAAATGTAGGGCTGGAAGGGACCTCAAGAGGCCATCTCATCCATCCCCCCATGCTGAGCCTTATCTAACTGTTATCTGCTGAAGACTAAAATGGGTGAACAACGCTGCAAGTCCCAGAAACATGTCAAACTAGGGGAAGTTCTACACTGATCAAAGCAGAACAGCCATCAGTGAAGCAAAGTGTTTTCAAACATGATAACACTATTCAAGGAGGATGATCAGACAGGTGCCAAGTTTAAAATATACCATTACTTAAGCCTACTGCCAGGCAGAGCTGTACAACACTCAACCAATATGCCCTGCAGGGGTCCATGTGAATATTTCCTCTGGGCTTCTAACTTTACCCCTTCCACTGCAATCTCACATTGAACATTGGATTTGAAGGTAGTTGGCTGGGAGACTGGTTTTGCACAGGATCCACAAACTCCACATGATTTTAATGCAAGACCACAAGACTCAGGTTTATTTGAAAAGTTTGCGAACCTTTTGAGTGAGGGTGTATTTAAAAAAAACAAACAAACAACAACGAAACTCCCCAAACTAGGCAACTTTGAGGTGTTTTTATGTTTTATGGTGAACATGCACAACTTGGATCTGATTCTGAACCCACTGACCCCTCTTTTACACTAATGTAGCCCCAATTGTTTCATTCGAGTCCCTCCCAGTTTGATCGGCTGCAACTCCAATCAGAAGCATTTAATCACTTGGTCAGTTACACCACCCTGCCATCCGGGGATGTGAAGAGCAGTGTGCACCAAAGTGCAGCGCTGTATCTCTCCCATGTGGATGCTGCGGGCGCGAGCTAAAAAGTTCCCAGTTCACATTAACGTAGTCCTCTTCAAACAGGATCCCATTAATGCAAACTAGGAATCTTTTAGTTGGTGCACAGAGCATCCACACAAGGGACTAACAGTGCAGCACTTTGGAGTGCACTGCTACTCACACCCCTGTGCAGGGCAGAGATAGCCCTATTCTGTAAGTACCTTGAGCAGGGACACTTTGTTCTGTGTTTGTACAGTGCCTCACACAATGGGGGAGTGGCCTGTATGCTCTATATCAATACAAATGATACAGAACAAAGCCCCTTGACTCTCAGACCCTTTTTACTTTTCTGTTTTTTTTCTGTACTGTCTTGATATTTTTACTCTTTTCAGCCCTTTCTCTTTCACTCCTTGGGTTTTTCCCTTACAGCTCAATCTCCCCTTTCACTTCTTGCAGTGAAATCAGCAGCAGGGTTTTGCACTCTCTGTTATGACTCTCATCACATCAGATTGATTGCTGCAGTCTCAGGATCCTGCAGAAAACGTAGGGCCGGAAGAAAGTTGTTATTCAGGCAAAATCATCTCCAGTAGCAGCAGCAGGAACCCAGAATACACCCAGCTGTGGCAACACCAACAGATATAATGACAAGGTAAGATTTGTGCATATTTTTTATCCAGCCATTGAGGACTTACACTAAAAGCCACTAGCAATAAAAGGTCAGTAACTGGGAGAAACGAAATCAAAATACATGAAACTGGCAGGGTTGCCAATTTAGGTTGGACGTATTCCTGGAAGTTTCATCACGTGACATTACCTTTAATGAAAGATTAATTTTTAATTCCTGGAGACTCCCGGGCAACCCTGGAGGGTTGGCAACCTAGAAACAGGACAAACTGATTGATATAGAGTTTGGGAGAAGTGGCTGCAATGCCTGGAACAATCCTGAGCCGTACCCCTCTCCATGGGGCAGTGGTGTACCCTACATTCATTACAGGAAAAGGGAGGGCTGACTCATAATACAAATTCAGGTGCAGTCCTGCTCTCATTGACGCTAATGGCAATAATTCCACTTGGCTTCCTGGGGTACAGAATCTTTTCCAAGTCTTTGGGTGATATCCTAACCCCTGACTCTGGTCCTTTCATTGACAGGAGCAATGTAAAGGGACTCTCAAAGCCCTGTATGTAGGCGGGGTGGATTCCTCTGAAGCGAGAGCAGTGGAAGCCAGCTGTAAGTGGGGACCCTCTGGAAAGCCCGGGCAGAGGGGGTGCACTTGGGACTGTGGAGATTCTCGGCAGCACTGCAGTCTCTAGGACGGCCAGGAGAGGCTGCTGATATTCACAGCAGCTCGGATATGGGAGGGCACCAAAATGGTTAAAGTCACCGTGGGCCTGTGCCACCCACAGGCTGAGAGTTCTGTGCTGTCTCTCTCAGCGGCTCAGCACAGGATCTGAGCCTTTGTCTTAAACTACAGAAAGTTCCCAAATTGTAGAACATTAAACAGAGACCGCGGAAGAACAACCACAAAATGGATCCCGTATAGGAAAGTTAGAGATGGAGCTCGAGGCCCTTCACACTAAAAACAGAGTGAAGCTACAGCGGCGGGAGGTGCTCAGAGCTAGCACAGGTATGTCTCCTCGAGCTGGAAATGACACCCCAGCTTGAAGTGTAGGCGTTCCTTAAAGCACTCTACATTGGTGACTTGCAAGGGGGGGCTGGGTTCATTTATACCTCAGCATGTAAGTTACCCCACAGGAGCTCCAGAGCTGGTATTAAAAAGTGGAGTGGGATCCATTCTATACAGTTGCAATTTTGAAATTTGCAATTTCGGAATCTGCGAAACGTCACCCGCTCTCCAGCTGGTTAAAAAATGCCAGGCGTTCCTGAAAAAGATCATCATTTTTCTTTTCTCTTTGCTTTGTTTAATTTAAAAACGTGGTTGGAATTTCATCGGAATCTCCCCAAATTTGAAAAACGTTGCCCAGCTCTAGCAGACTTCTTTACACTTTCAACGGCGAAAGGATTTTTATGTGTATGGTGTTATTGCCATGGTGGATTTACAACAGACACCATCAAGTAGCGGGGAAAATAGTATCCAAGAGAAAAGAAATCAAATACACAAAACAAATACAGTGCAATGAACATAAACCTAACTCATGCAGTAGTGTTTGCCTGATGGCTCATAAATGCTTGCCCCTGTATTATCATCAGGAGATCAACTTGAAATAGCACTGGGGGTGGGATTAGGTAGCTAATAGGTGACAAGGGAATGGATAATAGTGTTGTTATTTTAAAATCAATTTGCTAATGAGGGTGGCATGGGAGTTCCTTCTGCAGCTCTAAATAGGCAGGCGCTGGAGAACAGCAGCAGTCTGTTAGCCAGAGAATAGCACTGGATACCACCAGCAATATTCTGTTAATACATCTGTCTCTTAGGGTTTTCCATGCTCATCGCTGTAGCATCTAAGCGCTTCCTAGGGCTGTAAGAACAGCGCAGTCAAATAACTAGTGGCCATCAAGGAGTCGTCTTCTCTTCTCCCTGCACTTGTTAAAGGAGGATGTGCTGGGGGGGCAAATATGGATGCAGTGTGGCCTAGTGGATAGTGCACTGGGCTGGGACACAGGAGACCTGGGCTCTGTTTCTTCCACTGGCCTGTGGATGACCTTGGGCAACTCACTTAACTGCCCAATGCTTCACTTTCCTCCTTTGTAAAGTGCTTTAGGATCTACTGCTGTAAAGCACTATAGCAGAGAGCTATAGTGGTGGAGGCAGTAGCACTGCCTATTTAGTTAAGGTTGCCTGACTTTCCATAGTCATATAACTTTCCGTTATAACACCTTGTTTTCAGTTGCTTATAATTTTCCCAAATTTAACTATCTGGGCTAAAATGTCTCCTGTGGGGTATCTGCCTCAGCCTGAAATTTTGGGGGAAGTTTCAGCTAAAATGGTTCAATCGCTTCTGAAAGCAAGATTAGAGCAAAAGACATTGTTTTGCCCATGTTAAAAAATTTTTTCCAATCATTCCATTGACAAGCTTTAGCGCCTCCAAGCTTCGGATTAAGGGCTTTAAATTTGGCAGGAGTGTTGACCTATGTCTTTTGCCTTCCCTGTGAAAATCTGCCCAAATACAGCCTAGTTATGAGAAAGGCTAAGAGTTAGTCATGGGTATTTTTAGTAAAAGTTATGGACAGGTCATGGGCAAAAAAAAAAAAATCACAGTCTGTGACTTGTCCAGGATTTATACCATAAATACCCCTCATTGAATCTTAACGGGGGGTGCTGTGGGGAAAGGGAGCCTGAGGCACCAGTTGTTGGGGGGGAGGTCCGGGGGTCCTGTGGCCCCATTTGTGGGAGGAAGTACTGGGGGGGGCTCACTGCTGCTCCAGCTGCAGTGGGAGGGGAGCTCCAGGGGGCCTGCTGGCGGGGTGGGAGGGAAGCCCTGGGCAGCCAGCAGCTGCTTCTGCTGCTGGCAGGGGGAAGACCAGGGGGGCCACTGCCACTTCAGCCACCGCCAGGGAGAGCCCTGGGACCAGCTGCTGCTCCAACCACCCCGGGATCACTGCTGGGAGCTCCTGAGCTGTATCTGCTCCTGCCACCCCCAGGACTGCTGCTCAGGTGGTCCCTGGGGCCAGCTGCATTGGCCGCTGCCCGGGGCCACCAGAGCAACGGCTGGTGTGGCTGGTTGCATGGCCATCCGAGCGACTGGCTGAAGAGCTGCTCCAGCTGCACCCAGTGTGGCTATCCCCAGGGCCAGCCATACTAGATGCTGCGGAAGTCATGGAATTTGTGATATCCGCGACCTCCGCAACAAACACGGAGCCTTAGTTATGAGTCTCTGAAAAATCTCATTTTGCAAGTGCTCAGTAGAGACTTGTTAGAGTTTGGCAACTAAATTCTCTTAAGATTCTGTCTTCACTAAGCGTGCTCCATCCCCCCACAGCTCCTTAATTCTGGAATTTCCTAACTTCTGAATGCTTGACTTTGCAACCTTAATGTTCTTTTCATGTAGGTGTTTTTAATGTAATAAATCTATAGAGAGAGCAATAAACTTTTTGGAAAGAAAGTAAATACCGACATTCCTTTAGAAAGGATTTGTAAGAGCCAGCACATAATTCATCTTGACAATGCAGAAATTGAAAACCTTTGAGTGGAAAGAAAACAGATTCCACTTCAAAAGGAATGAACGAATTTAGAAATGTAGACTGTGATTGTCCAAGCTGCGATTTAGACTCATGATTCCCATTAAAGTGTGAAGGAATTGTGCATCTGAATCCCCTAGACCAATTTGGAAATCTCAGCCCCTGGGTTTTTTTATCCTGTAAATTGTCATGTGCTTCCTTATACGATGCGGAACAACCACCATGCCCATTGAATGGAAGTTGAGGATACGAAGCATCTCGCAAGTGGTACTCAGAATCTCACAGGCTCAGGTCATGACACAATTAAAATATAAAGGAATTGCTAAACAAAGGGCGAAAGCTGCTATGTTATCATATGGCTAACGGCTTCCTGCCAGGGGTGGGCCTGAGCCACAGAGTTCAGATTCAGAGCTGAACTTTCAAACTGTTTAGGTCCGGGTTTTTGGTTCAACTCTCCCATTCATCACCGGCTGCAAAACTAAGTTCCAAATCTGTATCCAGAGCCAAAGATTGGGAGTGTGGGGAGACAAGATCTTCTTGGGCCCTAGGCTGGAGCAAGTGAGAGGTCCCCGGATGGAGCCATGGCCCTGCCCTATCCCTTCTGCCTGCGATCCGGCCCCTTTCCACTCCTTCCGCCTGTAGCCAGGCCCACAGCCCCATTCTGTTCTGCCCCTTTCCCCATGGCCCAGCCTTTGTTCCGGCCAAGGCCCTGCCCTGCTATGCCCCTTCCCTGGGGCCCTGCCCCCATTCCACCCACAGCATCACTCCCGTTCTGTCCCTTCCCCAGCAGCCTTGGCCCCGCTCATGCCTTTCTGCCTCCCACCCCTGCTGTGGCCTTGAGACTGGAGAAGCTCCATGTCTCTTCCAGCTCTGAGGCCACAGTGTGTGGGGGAGAGATTTTTCCGGGGACCCCAAATTGGCCGGGGCCTCTAGTCATGGGACTTGGGGGCCCGTGCCATAATCTGCTACTGGGGTTAGGCCCATTTCTAATCCAATCCAAGGCCCAGTTCTAATCCCTAATCCAAATCTTCAATCAAAATTTCAACCAGCCCGTGCTAGAGATCTGGAGTGCCCTCTCCCACTATCTGTAATTATTGGATATCTCTGGACCAGCCGGGAAAGTCTTCCACATGTATGAATTGCTTCCCAGAATCAGGCCTATGTCGGTTTTCCAGACGGCTGCAGGGGGAGGATTGTCTCGCCGTGTAACAGGAATGTACTGATCTCTACCTCTGAGTTTTGAATAATGTATGTGGCATTGCTACAATTGCGAAGCACCACTCAGCACAAAGAACTAGAGCAGTTTATTCTCTTTGTAGCCAGTTTTTATTCTGTCCCTGGATATTCCTGGAGCGTTTCAGAGAACAATAGGCCATTTTTAGCTCTCGTCATTACCCCCTCACATTCAAGAATTACTACTAGTATTATTTCCAAGGGAACAAGGACTCACGCTCGTATCTTTTATGTGAATTCTCACATCCGGAGGTTTCCGTGACTCTGCTGCCTGTTTTTAGCTCCTCAAACATAACTGCAGGGATAAGGGCTTTAAAAACACACTGAAAACTAATTAAACGGGCATGTTTATTTTAGGGATTTTCATTACACAGCATATTATGAAAGCAAATGACCAAGTCTCAGCACTCAGTAGAAATAATGCAAGAACCACTGGGGTTAAACAGCTGGATGTTTCCTTGTTTACTTTTACCTTCCACTCTCCAAACAGAGAAGTGTTTTGTGTTTTGCAACTGTATCCACCCATGGAGGATGGGAAAGTCCCCTACGTGTATCTTACAGCAGAAATGCAAATTTAGCAGGCTCTTTAGGGAGGGTGTACTGGTGCAGAGGAGCTGTAAACAGTCTGCAAGCATTCTCATGGTGCAGATAGGAGAGGAAGCAGCCATAGGTGAACCAACGTGTGTGTTCCGCCCAAGCCCTGGTGCAAGAGGGCACCACAGGTGAAGCACGGTGGATGCCAGGTGGTAGGGGATGAAGAATTCTTAAAGCTATCTTTGCCCCCCCCCCCCCCCGTCCTCTGGCTGTACCTCAGCACAGAATTTCAGTCTTTATTCTTTAACAGAGCTGCACTAAATGACTCAAATACCAGGGGTCAGCAAGCCTCACCTTGGTTTGCCACATGTTAGTGAAGAGAGGCCTAATTCTCCCTTGCCCTTTCCCTTGTCTTGTCGTTTAAACCAGTACAAAGTGAGTGTACAGTTCTACCAGATCACTAGCAGCATCGCACGCTCATTTTGCACCAGAGGAAGTGACAGCACAGGGTGCAAGATGGTAGAGAATCACACCTAGGAGGGGTTGATTCTGCTCTCATTTCCACCAGCGTATATCAGGAGTGACTTAGTAGAAGTCAGTGGTGCTAGCCCAGTGCAAAACTGGTGCCAGGGAGGGGAGAATTAGAGGCAGGAGCCAGTCATTGAGGCCTGGATTCAAAGCCAACTTTTCCAGACTTTGGTGGTGTCAGAGACCTTGTCTGATTTCAGTCTGGGTAAGTCCATCCACCCCGGCCATTCTGAATGTGAACCAAACGCCATTTCTAACGCTCTCCTGAAACCAACAGGGATCTGATGGAGCTGCTTGAGGTTTGTGGCCTGTGTCGCTATGCAACCATTTTGCCTTTGCTTTCTGTGTGCTGCACTTTCAAGTTTCTGAGACTCCTGCCTGCTCTCAGAGCTGTTCTAGTGGGGGCTCACATACACTCTGCTCTCTCAAGCAGGCTTGACTTTGCTTCTGTCCCCTTAGAGTCATTTGAAACAGACAGAATGTGCTTTGCGCTTTGTGGCTGGAAACACAACAGGGATCAGGATCATGCTTCCTTGTGTGCGTAGGAAGGCAGACAACAGCATGCTGTGTACCTGAGAGCCTCAAGAGTTGGAGAGACTGTAGAGAGGACAGCTGCAGGGTCAAGGCAAGGGGAGCTGAGATGTGATTTCAGCCAAAGTCAACCATTTTTGGTCTGTAAAGCGTCATCTTTGTGAAAATGTTACGTGCACCCCTGTTTGTTCCAGACACTGCAAGAGTCTGTGTTCAGAGGAGAAAGAAGAGGACTATCTTGTGAAAAATTTAAGGAATACTGAAAAATGCTAAGAGCAAAACATCTCTGCAAAGGGGCACTGGAGCATACCAGAGGCCATCCGTTGAATGTACTGCTATGTGGTCCGTATTGCTAGACTTCATCATATCTTTGGAGCACGTGCTGCTAGGAACTCCCTAACTCCAGCTAACTGAGTTCAGAGTTTGGCCCTAAAGCTTGAAATTTCAGAACAATTGTAATAAATAGTATAGATTGAAAATGTAAGTGTTGCATGATCCTGACATGCCTGTAAACTATCTGTGCACGTGTGCCCTGGCTTCAGACAGCTGCATGCGTTCAGTGACTTACAGTCCACTATGGGATTTAGTCTCTAGGGGACTAAGCTTTAGTGCTTCGATGATTGTTTCTGAAACATTGCCATTGGGTCCGTCTACATTCTCCTTGCCACGGGGTAGCCTTGGGACTCATCAGTTCCTCTTTTGCTGAAGCTTTCTTGTCTCCAATTCAATATGCCACATGATGAAAGAGCAGCAGCTTTCCTGGAAATGGTGTTGCTTGGCTTTAGATGGCATATTTCTAAGGACTTTCCAGTCCTCATTCCTCCATCCAGGTCCAGCATTTGTGGATCAGACAATTCAGTCTTCCTGGGCTTTGACTCCATTGTGTTCAGCCTGGTCCCCCGATGACTTTTACAGCAATTGCATTTTGCTCACATAGAGTGCCTGGGGCATATTATCTTACATCCACTTCCCAGGTACCTGCTGAATATAATCTAGTTAGCAAGCCCATGTGCAGTACCCAGAATCCTCTTGTCTTCCTTTCTTCCAGGCCCAATTCAGCAAGGTAGTTACGTACAGGCCTAATTTTAAACCTCTGGTCAGTCCCGATGGCATCAATAAATATATTTGCATACTTAGTTAGGCACAGGCTTAATTAACTGGCTGAATCAGGACCCAGCAGTCCAAGAGCTTGAGATTTTAACACACACAACTGTCAATCGGTATTAGCAGGCATACAATCCCATAGAGTTGTCCTGAATTAGGGGCTTCTTATACAACCTGAATATTAAGAATGTGTGAAGCAGCTTGAACCTCAGTCCTATTTGCTCACTGAATCCCATCCTTTCCAAAATTAAATGTGTCCTCCTCTCTCCCACATGAGACAGATTCTTAACTCGCTCCCTAGGATTTCCTGCCTTTCAGGATCCTTCAAGTCTAGCCATTGCTTTTCCATTCCCCAGGTACCACTTTATGCCAGCCTTAGGTCCAAATGCTCCTTGGGTGCCACTGATCAGGATCCCCCGAGTGAGGGGAAGCTGAATGCAGAGGTGCTTGGGAGCTAGCAGAGGGGATACCCGGTGTGCTGAATCCAAAGAAGCAGGAAAGGGCAAACCACCTTTTTTCCTCTATTTTTATTCTTTGAATTTGGCCTTTAAAGGTAAAGTGAAGGGCCTGAAACCACATGAACTGCAACTGACCAAAAACAGCTTGTAGAAGCCAGTGTGAACTGGAACAGGCAGTTTTTTCACAGCTCCACTTACAACTCATTAAAAAGAACAACCCCCAGGAAATTATAATGGAAACGCTCCGGCAATTTGTACGGCAGCATCGCAAATGAAACACTGTGAAAGAGGGCACTGAAGCCAGGTGAAAAACTCGCGTGCTAGAACAAAGGTCCGAGGCTAGCTTTGAACCTGAGAATCTGTCTGATTTGCAACACTGGCAGCACACAAGTGGGCACCGCAAAAGCGTGAAAGAATGGGATTGATGGGAAGCAGCGTGGCCTGTAGCTGCCTATGACACTGGCCTAGGAGACCTGGGTTCTAGTCCTAGCTCTGCCACTTGTCTGGTGTGTGCGCTTGGGCAAGTCACTTCCCTTGCCTATGCCTCTGTTTTCCTCCCAGGTTTTGTCTGTCTTCAGTATTCAGACTAAAAAGAAAAGGAGGAACTTGTGGCACCTTAGAGACTAACAAATTTATTAGAGCATAAGCTTTCGTGAGCTACAGCTCACTGTAAGCTCTTTGGGGAAAGGGTTGTCTTTTACTGTGCCTAGCACATTGGGGCCCTGATCTTAAACTATCCAATTTGTTCACATCTTTCCTGAAGTATGGCACCCAGAACTGGACATAGTATGCCAGCTGAGGCCTCACCAGTGCCGAGTAGAGCAGTACAGTTACCTCCCGTGTGTTACATGCACACTGTTGACTCATATTCATTTTGTGATTTATTGTAACCCTCAGATCCTTTTCAGCAGTAATACTGCGTAGCCATTATTCCCCATATTATAATTGTGCATTTGATTTTTCCTTCCTAAGTGAAGTGTTTTGCACTTACCTTTATTGAATTTCATCTGATTGAATTCAGACTAGTTCTTCAGTTTGTCAAGGTCATTCTGAATTTTAATTCTGTCCTCCAAAATGTCTGCGACCCCTCCCAGCTTGGTATTATCTGCAAGTTTTATAAGCATATTCTCCACTCCATTATCCAAGTCCTTAATGAAAATACTGAAAAGTTCTGGACCCAAGACTGACCCCTGTGGGACCCCCACGAGACAAGGTCCTCCCAATTTGACAGCAACCCATTGATAACTACTGTTTGAGTACAGCCTTTCAACCAGTTGTGCACCCACCTTATAGTAATTTCATCTAAACTGTATTTCTCTAGTTTGCTTCTGAGAATACAGTAGAACCTCAGAGTTACGGACACCTCAGAAATGGAAATGTTCTGTAACTCTGAAGAAGAGGTTATGAACTTCAGCCACACAGCGGGTTGGGGCTGCAGCCGCAGGGTAGGTGGATCAGGGCTCCGGGGGGAGTTGGGGCTTCTGACTCTTGAGGTGCCAGGGCTCTGGGCAGGGGGGCTCAGGGCTTCTGCCCCGCAGGAGCACCAGGGCTCACCAGGTTAGACCTGGGGGAAGCACTGGGGTTCGGGGCTTCGGCGCCAGGGCTTAGGGCTTCATCCCCACAGCTCCATTCCTGGTTTCAGCCCATGGGGGGGTGCCGGGGTTCAGGGCTCCCCATGGCTCGGCTCCTGGGTTCAGTGGGGCAGGTGGGGGAAGGAGAGGGCATGCCCCGGCTCGGGGCTTTAGCTATGGGGGGAGCGCTGGGGCTGAAACAGGCACTCTCCTCTTAGCTAAAGCCCTGAGCCCTGGCACCCCCCATGGGGCTGAAGCTGGGAACAGCCATGGGGCTGAAGCTCCAAGCCCCAGCGCTCCCTCCCAGGTCGAAAGCCTTGAGCCCCGGTGCTCCTGAGGGTCAGAAGCCCTGAACCCCCTGACTTGCCCCTAACTCTAGTCTCCCCACGTCCCCCCGGCAGCTGCACCCCCACCCCCCTATGGCTGAAGCCCTGAGCAGTATTTGCCTTTTTTTCATTTGTTTTTTCGTTTGTGTTTTTGTCTGTGCTTCTGCCTGATTGAGGACTTCTGAATCCACAGAGGTCCGGTTGACTGGTAACTCTGTAACACTGGTGTTTGTATATTTGAGGTTCTACTGTATCATGTGGGATACCTGGTCAAAACCTTTCCTAAAACATCTACTTTCTTAAAGAAGGGGTGAGAAAAGCAACACAGTGAACATGGAAACTGACTCAATTCTTGGCTCACCTTTTGAACTGGGACACCACCCCTAGATGATAAGGTGTAGCTCAGAGGTGTGGGAATTCAGCCCCACCCCTATCTACCACAAAGAAGAGATGTTATGAGAAGGGGAGAGAAGTTCTTGGGCTAACTTTCCATGAACAGTTGATGCTTGGTGTAGGAGAAGGGGAGGAAGAGACCCTTGAACCTCCAGTCTACAAAAAGGTAATTTCTTGAGAGGTGGAAGAATAGACTTGTGGCTTTCCCTTATGATTACTAAAGGCAGCAGCCAGGGCCCAGTTGTCACAGGGAGATGGAGCCAAATTCTGTCATCTATTGGGGAAAGCACTATAGGGAGAGCCTGAAAAGTTTCTGAAAATATCCATATCTTTGGCAGCTTATTTCAAGTGAAAGCCCCCCTCCCCACTACCCTTTTGGCACATACCGTTCTCATCTCCTGGGATACACAATGTCTGCTCTGTAAATCAGGAAGTGATGGAAAACTTACAGTGTACATTTCCAATGTGACACCCCCGGCTAATGCAGTTGGGAGGCTCAACCTCCCAATGAAAAAGAACTCTATGAAGAATAAATCAAACAAGCAGGACCATCTTATGCCTATGTCCCATCAAGACTCCTCACATCAGATGGGTTGTTCTTTTTCACCGTCCCAGGGCATACTCTGCAGGAGAGCCTCCTCAAATGTGGCACTCTCTCTCCTACCCTTTATGTCTGTTTTCAGAACATCTAAGTCCTTCTTGGGTTAGCTTAGTGCTGACTGCACTGAACTTCCTCTGTTTTCATCTGTGCACAACGGGAGCTTCTAGCTGGGCAGTTGGGGTCAGTTAACGAATGTAGCATTCTCAAGTGCCCTTTGGCAACCCACATTAAATACATTATTTAAATAAAATAAATAATAAATAAACAGTGGTACCTACAACATTCACTGTTAACCCAGAATACTTTCATGCGATGAGGTCAGATGACGACTAGAATGTGCTCACATGAAGCTCATATATTGAACATTCTGTTCCCTTAGTGAAGGACGTGTATGTGCTGCCAACTATAAATGATAGGAAGATGTAGATATAGATAATAGTTCCAAAATGACCAGAAGGGAAAGACAATCGAGGAAAGACTCCAAATAGCTCTTTATTGACTGACAATTGGCAGCTCATACAAGTCTCACATGACTCTCTCCAAAATGGATGGGCTATGAACCAAGATATTAAATCCTCCCAAGAGAAATGATGCAGCACTATCAGCCTTAGAGAAGATGGCAGCCAACTGTCCTCATAACATCCCTGGAGGGTAGGTAAATAAATATTACCCTCTTTTTACAGAAGGGGAAACTGAGACCAGGTCACATCATCAGGGCCAGAAATTCCCAGTTCCTAGTCCTGTACTCAGCTCATGCCTTTTTTTTTTTTTTGCTTTTTTTCCTGCCTCCAGATATTTTTCAGAGCTAGCTTTAGAGACGTGTACTTAGGTGAACATCACAACAGAAAGACCAGCTCTCAAGATCAGCCATCAGACTAATCAACAGATTTTTGCAGCAAATATCCCATGTACAAAACCAACATTTTGGGAAGTACAGAAAAGGACGAACGCAGATGGAAGAAAGGTGAGACTATAGATGTTCCCCCTTCATGCCTCTCTGTATTGAGCTTATGTCTATGAGTAGAAGATAATTTCATCTATACATATGTAATTGAAAACAATCAATAAGCAACGCACAAATGTAACGGGTTAGTAGAACTAGGGGGAAAAGGGAAAAGAAAACACTGATTTCCAGTGTTTGTGAAAATTGAATTTTTGTCGATATTTTTCAACCAGCTCCACCAATTAGAGTTATTTCAAACGGTTACGTTTCAGAAAATGGAAAAGAAATGTCAGGACAGCAGATCCTAACTCCCTAAGTACAGGAACTTTAGAAATGCACATAATTAATGACAAATGATAGACAGTGCTCATTATTCATTACTCACCACAGCACAGGGACAATGTTTAACGATTGAAGTCTATTGTTAAAAGCAGATAAGATAATTCTTACTTCTTATTTCTAGGTACTTAGTTGACCCCTGTTATTGTACGATAGGATTGCTGCAAAATCATTAATGGACTTTGTGCTCCCAACACACCCAGCAGGTCAGGAAACATTATTACTTAGATTGGGGCGATGATGGTCCTTTTGTTCTGTGTTTGTACAGCACCTAGCACAAAAGGCGCTGTCTAGGCATCCTAGGCTCTATGGTCTATAAAATTAATAAAATCCCTCTGGGGAAAACAAGGCACAGGGGGAATTAAGTGACTAGCCCAAACTCGGATAGGATAATCTATGGATGAGTTGGAAACTGAATCTAGATCTTCGGCACAGTGGCCTGTCTCCAGGACTATCTTACTATTTTAGATCTCAAAATGCTCCCCAAAGGAGAGTACTATTATTTCCATATTACAGGTGGGGAAACTGAGGCAGAAGTGAAGTTACTTGCCCCAAGGCATCTAGCACATTTGTGATAGGACTAGAACCCCAGTTTCCTTACTCCTACCTCTGAGCCCTAGCCACTGAACGAGGTAGTAACATGCCATGAGAAGCTCTGAACATGCACTGCAAGTGGGAAGCAAGGGCTAACTCTTTCTTAAGTAGCTATATGTCTTCAGCTGTGGGAAAGTTTGTACTTCTAAGGTAATTGGATGATTAAATGCTAATTGGTAGTGAATGGGGGGTGGGAGCGAGTTGGCAGATGTGTACAAGCCTAGCAAAAAACCCAGCTAGATAGAGAGACAGGAGGGGAAATGTAGCCTGTAAAAAGGATGAGTTGAAAAGTCTTGGGCTAAGCTATTCCTGAAAGAATGAACTAGGGATCACAGCAGGAGCTAAAGAACTTGTGGGTACGTTTGGCCTTTTGGTCTTTTCTTTTATTTGTTTTTTGTTTTAAACACTAGGCTCTGATGTAGAGGATTTTTCACTATGAAACTCTACAGAAGGCCCTGAATCTCTGGAAAAGCAAGTTTTTTATGTACTTTTTTCCACCATTTCATTAATGGTGCTGCAGTTAGATCCTGTTTTATTTCCAGGGGTTTGTCACTGCTGACACTCACTCTTTTTGGTACAAGTAATTCCACTGAGGAGAGGTATCTGCCACTTTATATCACTTTACCTTGGGGCTCTCTCTTGTACCCCTTGCTGTATTTCTAAGGCTCAGATCCTCAAAGGTATCTAAGGGCCTAGCTCCCATGTGAATTAAGTGTCTAAATACCCTCTGTGGATCTGGCCCCAAGTGATGAGAAAACCCTGAGAGAGAGAGAGATTCCTTTTCTAGTCAGCTGTAGTAAACACTACTGGCCCTTAACCCAGGAAAGTACTTAAGCAGGTATGTAGCCCCTCTCATTTCAGTGAGTCTACTTAATGTGTTGTACAAGTTAAGGATAATAGGTTGGCTGTAACTTCTCAGGTTGTTTACTCTCTTGAGATTTCAGCCTAAAATAGTGATATTCTCACCAGCTAAACTGCTCTCAGAGAGTTCTGTGGCTCTTGAACAGAAAACCGACTCCTTTCTCTCTCTCTCTTTTTTTTTTTTTTTTTTTTTTTTTTTTGTGTGTCTGTCCAAGATCCTAAGGGTGAGTGCAGATCCAGGCATATAAATTCAAATACCGTATCCCTCCTGCTTCTCAAGTACAAAGGTATTTGGATTCTGTTTGGCCTATCTCCATCTAAAAAGGACAAGCTTTATGGTGAGGAAAGCTTCTGCATAGCTCCTCTTCTGAGAGAGATCAGACCTCTTCCCAGAAGGTGTTTCCTGCATCAGCTGCTCTGAGTAAACATTCTAAGGACTCCCCTGCTGCCTTCATCTCTTCTTTCTTCCTTCCCCTGTCTAGCTGCCTCCCCACTTCTGATCACAGTAGCTGCATTCACCCTGAACGTTGACCACATACCACTCCCTTCCAGCAAAAGAGGAGAGTTGAACACATATGTTGCTCTGCAGATCTATTCACGCTTCATGGCAAAGAAACAGAGCGGTGGTGACCCTGTGACCTGTTGTCACACGTTCCCCTGCAGAAGCAACAGAATTAATTGAGAGCTGACAGCACGTGAAAGTAAACCGTTCGCTTTGCTTTCTGTCAAAGAAAGCGGAGTTGATTAACAGATGCAATAGCTGTAGTCCCTGTAATGTTCCTTTGGAGCACCTCTGAGGCACACTGGTCTACAGCTGTGCTCCGGGCAGAGCAAGGGTGTGTCGTCACCCAAAAGATAAGCAGAAAACCCATCAGAGATGGAAACCAGGGCAGGTGAAGAGGCAACTTTTTACCAAATGCTGCAAAAGCACCTTCCTTTATGGCTCCTGGGGAATCTGAAAGCAAACGTGTTTCCAGTAGCGTGTAACTAAAGTAACGAGCTCAGAGGGGAAAGGTCTCTGTTACACCTAGCACGGAGGTAGGGACATCACTGAAGCAGGTAGAGGCGACAGGATGGGTGTGGGAGATGAATAACAGGAATGTGGTTCTGAATCGCAGTGAGAAACACCATCAGACCTGAAGTAAATTATAAAGCTGATGAGGAGAAATATTCATCGGATGTGAATGTGCCCTGTCTAATAGAGCTGTACACATAGTATTTCTTTTACATCCATGCATAGCTATCATCTCAGATATCTGGGGGGAGGGGAACATGTCCTGACCTTGCAGGTTTTTTTAATAAAAGGGGCCATATATTCTGCAGTGTCCCCTTCCCCCCAAAAGCTTATGTCATGCACAGGACTTGCTCCTTTTTTGGGTCATAAGTAGGGTTGCCAACTGTCTGATCACACAAACCCAAACACCCTTGCCCACCCCACCCCTTCTCTGAGGCCCCGTCTTCACTTACTCCATTTACCCCCCCACTTCCCTCCATCACTCACTCTCCTCCACCCTCACTCACTTTCACCAGGCTGGGGCAGCAGGTTGTAGTGCAGGAGGGGGAGTGAGGTGCAGGCTCTGGAAGGGAGTTTGGGTGCAGGCTCTGGGCTAGAGCAGAGGGTTGGGGTGCAGGAGGGGGCAAGGGGTGTGGGCTCCAGCTAGGCGGCACTTACCTTGGGTGTCTCCCAAAAGCAGCCGGCTCATCCCTCAGGTGGGGGGCCTAGGGGGTCTCCGCACAGTGCCCGTGCCTGCAGGCACCGCCCTCACAGCTCCATTGGCTGCAGTTCCCAGCCAATGGAAGCTGCGGAGTCAGCTCTTGGGGCGGGGGCATTGTGCGGAGACCCCGCCCCAGGGGTTGCAGGGATGTTCCAGATGCTTCCTGGAGCGGCGCAGAACCAGGGCAGGTAGGGAGCTGGACTTTTAGCACCTAAAATCTCCTGGTTTAGCTTCAGTAGCTCCAGAAGATAGAGCCTGATTCTGGGAGACTCCTGGTAAAACCAGAAGGATTGGCAACCCTAGACATAAGACATCTTTTTTTGGTGGAACTTCCTAAAAGAATTAGATGTGCACCTCTTTTGTCAGATATAGTTCATGGACTAGATGAGCTAATCTGGCCTCCACAGTGTCCTTTCATCTTACAATGATAAACTTTCCCATTGGTATGTGTGTTTTGGTTTTGTTTTTTTTGGTAATCATTCAGTTTGAATGGGGGAGAAGTGATACTGACTCATGCGTGGTGACCCGTGAGCATCTCTCTGTCACTTTATGAGAAAGCTGCCACCTACTAGCTCTCACAGGAATGGCCCTGACATGTGCTTCCTTCTGAAAGAGAGTAACCACTCTCAGAGCAGCCTGCTTCAGATTGGCCCCTGAGAGAGCCAGCCCTGATTTCACACTTCCGGTTAAACATGTTTCTGAGAGTCTAAATCACAGGTGTGCTCTCTGTGCAGAGCAGGCTCTCACTTATATTGTATGAGAGTGGCTCCAGATGTGGATTGCAATTGCTTTTTTTCCTTTACTGTACACAGAATGATGGGGTCACTGAATCTGAAATGATGGTGCACAACCTCCCAAAGGTCTAATGTGCAAGTCACCTCCTCCAAAATATGCGTCAAGGAGCCATATTTCAGGCTTGTTATTCTCCCCATATATGTGTGTCTGGAAGTAACTGCTTTGAATTTCAATGGGGCCTTAATAATGTTTAGCTGGTATCCAGGTGCTAACGGCTGGCATTCAAAGTGCTCAAGAGAAATGCACTCACTAACTCTTGACAACCCTTTATGGCAGGCGATCAAGTGTTATCCCCTCTTTGCAGATGGAGATATAACACAGAGTTTCAGAGTAGCAGCCCTGTTAGTCTATATTCGCAAAAAGAAAAGGAGTACTTGTGGCACCTTAGAGACTAACAAATTTATTAGAGCATAAGCTTTCGTGAGCTACAGCTCACTTCATCGGATGCATTTGGTGGAAAAAACAGAGGAGAGATTTATATACACACACACAGAGAACATGAAACAATGGGTTTATCATACACACTGTAAGGAGAGTGATCACTTAAGATAAGCCATCACCAGCAGCAGGGGGGGGAAAGGAGGAAAACCTTTCATGGTGACAAGCAAGGTAGGCTAATTCCAGCAGTTAACAAGAAAATCTGAGGAACAGTGGGGGGTGGGGTGGGGGGGAGAAATAACATGGGGAAATAGTTTTACTTTGTGTAATGACTCATCCATTCCCAGTCTCTATTCAAGCCTAAGTTAATTGTATCCAGTTTGCAAATTAATTCCAATTCAGCAGTCTCTCATTGGAGTCTGTTTTTGAAGCTTTTTTGTTGAAGTATAGCCACTCTTAGGTCTGTGATCGAGTGACCAGAGAGATTGAAGTGTTCTCCAACTGGTTTTTGAATGTTATAATTCTTGACGTCTGATTTGTGTCCATTCATTCTTTTACGTAGAGACTGTCCAGTTTGGCCAATGTACATGGCAGAGGGGCATTGCTGGCACATGATGGCATATATCACATTGGTAGATGCGCAGGTGAACAAGCCTCTGATAGGGCCTAATCACATCAGCCACACTATGATGGTATCCCCTGAATAGATATGTGGACAGAGTTGGCAACGGGCTTTGTTGCAAGGATAGGTTCCTGGGTTAGTGGTTCTGTTGTGTGGTGTGTGGTTGCTGGTGAGTATTTGCTTCAGATTGGGGGGCTGTCTGTAAGCAAGGACTGGTCTGTCTCCCAAGATCTGTGAGAGTGATGGGTCGTCCTTCAGGATAGGTTGTAGATCCTTGATGATGCGTTGGAGAGGTTTTAGTTGGGGTCTGAAGGTGATGGCTAGTGGCGTTCTGTTGTTTTCTTTGTTGGGCCTGTCCTATAGTAGGTGACTTCTGGGTACTCTTCTGGCTCTGTCAATCTGTTTCTTCACTTCAGCAGGTGGGTATTGTAGTTGTAGGAATGCATGATAGAGATCTTGTAGGTGTTTGTCTCTGTCTGAGGGGTTGGAGCAAATGCGGTTATATCGTAGCGCTTGGCTGTAGACAATGGATCGAGTGGTATGATCTGGATGAAAGCTAGAGGCATGTAGGTAGGAATAGCGGTCAGTAGGTTTCCGATATAGGGTGGTGTTTATGTGACCATCGCTTATTAGCACCGTAGTGTCCAGGAAGTGGATCTCTTGTGTGGAAGTGGATCTCTAAGGTGCCACAAATACTCCTTTTCTTATAACACAGAGTGACTTGCTGAAACCCACTATGAGCCAGAATCAGAATTTCGGAACCCAGATCTTGTGCTCATTCCACTCAACCATAAGGCTTCTCAGTGGTACACGGTATGCTTCAACTCCTCAGCTACAATCCCCAAACACCCACTTCTGCTGGGAAGGGGGGTTACTAGGGAGAACTTTGTGCTCTCTGTTCCTGAGTTGGTGGTGTCAGTCCAGTCCTCCAGTGTAGCTTAGTGGAGTCTGAAGGCTACTCCTAAGTTGCTTTTGATTATTCACATAACTAAAGAGCTTCTGGTGGAGCTGTATTGGCCTCTTACTAGTCTTTCTATTTTTCCTTCACATTGGGATAGTCTGCCATTGAGCCTTTAATATTTTCTCTTTGAGAAACTGCAAGGTTTCTTGAACTCCTTTATCCCTGAAGTTTTCCTTCCAAAGGACGCTACTTGCCAGGTCTCTGCTTGTCTGAAGTCCATTGTCCTTATTTTACTGTTTTCACTCCTTTCTTTTTCTTAGAATCATTAAATCTGTCATTTCGTGACCACTTTCACCCAAATTGCCTTCCACCTTCAGATTCACAACCCATTCCTCCATGCTGGTCAGCATCAAGTCTAAAATGGCTGTCCCCTGCCACTTTTTGAAACACAAAGTTGTCCGTGATATGTTCCAAGAACTTATGGGAAAGTTTGTTTGTTTGCATTGTTGTTTTTCCAACAGATATTTGGGTAGTTAAAGTCCCCCCATTACTACCAGGTCTTGTGGTTTTGGATATTGGTTTGTTCTAGAAATGCCACATCCTCCACCTCTTCCTGACTTGGTGATATTGTACTAGACCCCCTACCAAGATATCACTCCTGGTTTGTTTGTCTCCCCTCCCCCCCCTTATCTTTATCTAGAGACTTTCAACTGGTCTGCTTTTCACCTCCTTCTAGACCTCAGACAAGTATATTGGAGATAGTTGAAAACTCATTTGCACAAAAGGGGGAATACTGTGTTTGTTTGTTTTTTTAATTTTCAACTTTATTAACGTTTTCCACCAATAGCTTTTTAATCAAAGTTCCTATCATTTTGTGGGTATGCTCGCACCCATGGGCCAAAAACCCTGCCTTTCAGTAGGAAAATGTGGTTTTTGGTAAACAAATTCTTGATAAAGTTTTCATTAAAATTATTATGGGGAAACATCACCAAAATATTGACAATGGGTCCATTTGTTGAGCCCTACAAAATGGAAACATTTTTTTCCCATAAAATTGTCTGTCGTCGTCCTCCTCTTTCCACCCCCCAATCACTTCTAGCCTAGGTCCTTTAACCAGAGCCCCCTCATGCTAGCAATGGTACAACCATAGAATAAACATCAATCCTTGCCCCAAAGAGCTCACCGGGGACATTGCCTCTGTGTTCTAGTCTCCAAAAGTCCAATCTGCTGACACTTCAAATCTCTAGTTCCTTTAGCCTGGGATTTTAGTAACTTCGCTAGGTGTAGCAGCCGTGTTAATCTGTATCCGCAAAAAGAAAAGGAGTACTTGTGGCACCTTAGAGACTAACAAATTTATCTGAGCATAAGCTTTCGTGAGCTACAGCTCACTTCATCGGATGCATTCAGTGGAAAATACAGTGGGGAGATTTATATACATAGAATACACTACAAAAGGTTTCCCCCACTCCCCGCCTGCTCTCCTGCTGGTAATAGCTCACCTTACCTGATCACTCTTGTTACAGTCTGTATGGTAACACCCATTGTTTCATGTTCTCTATGTATATAAATCTCCCCGCTGTATTTTTCACTGAATGCATCCGATGAAGTGAGCTGTAGCTCACGAAAGCTTATGCTCAAATAAATTTGTTAGTCTGTAAGGTGCCACAAGTACTCCTGTTCTTTTCGCTAGGTGGGAAACACATTTGTGCTCTGTGCTGCAATCCCAGTGAACTATCTTATGAATGAAAAATAGACTGGAACAAGATCAAAAGGCTCACATTTTTCAACCTTGAACGATTTGAACAGCTGAACAACACTGCGCCAAACTGGGCACATCTAGCACCAGCTCGTCTCTTTCTGACATACAAGCAGCAGAATATGTAGCTATAACTAAATGGTTATATGTAGTCTCTGAAGAGTAGGATTACCTATTTTATATGATTATATTATGAACTTTAAACTTGATACTAATGTGCCAGGAATCTAAATAAATGTTCATGGTTTCTTTTCAACCTACAGTACATCTACCTTGGCTAAACAGATGTGTTTCAATAGAGACATTGAGTACTCCTTTATGTACAGCTAGTTTTAGAAGTAGTCCAACCACACAAGACCCTATGTGCATCATTAGGCTCCTATATACCTCTAATTCTGGCCCAATAGCTCTCTAAGTTCTCCTGATTTCTGATTGATTGGGTTTTTCCCCTTTATTGAACAATTCCAAATTAAAGCATTTTTATACTGGCGATGAAGAAGACTCAATGCTTGGAGTATAAGTTAAGTTAGATAACGAGTTATGTTACAGTAGGACCAAGAGTCCTCAGCTGATTTTTTTTGGGGGGGGAGGGGAGAAACAGCATTGTGTTTGGTGCTGAACATAAAGTAATAGACTGACAATCCCAGCCCCAAAGTGCTAATTATTGACATATGCAGAGGAAAGGATGGAAGAAAAGAAGTATTATCCCCATTTTACATATGGGGAGCTGAAGCAGAGCGAGAGAAAGACCCTGATCCTACAAAGATTTAAGTAGGTGCTTTAACTTTAAGCACATTAGCAAGCTTGCTGATGTCACAAGCTAAGTATGTCTTGGTCAGATGTGGGGCTTAAGTGACTTGCCTAGGAGATCTACAGCGGAGCAGGGAACAGAGCCTAGATTTCCTCAGTCCCAGTCCAGTGCCTTAATCACAACCACCCTTCCTCTATAGCAGATAAGTTGTTGCACTTTTGGATGCTTATCCACAGATCTCTGAAAGCCTGGTAAGAGCTTTAGACATGGAGGTGCCACAAGCTGGCGTGGGGAAGGCAGCCCGCAGTGGCACTGCATGATAGAATGGCTCCTGAGAGAGCAGTACTGTCAGGGATGAGAAGGTTTCCAGGTGGTCGTATGGAATCACAGGATCTACACAGATACCCTGAGATTTACTATATTTCCTGAAAGAGCTGCATCGTTGGGGTCGGGGAGGGGTTCAGTAGCACTGTAGTGGCACAGGCTGGCAACAGTTGCCCCAAGACTTACCATATTTCCCTTGGCTCTTAGGATATCCATCCATGTAGAGAGCTAAGCTCCCTGTCCACTGCATGGGTTGGCAGTTTGGTTACTCCTAGGCAGAACAACTCGGGGGAGAACATCAGGTAAGCCAAGCAGAATTCCTAGTTGAACTTCTCCCATGAGTGGCTTTCCACTGGAAAGGGACAACGTGGGTCAGTGTAAGGATGAATATACATCAATCTATTTAGAGGGACTAGCCTATATTTAACATAAAGGGTCCTCAGGGTATAAGGTAATATCTGAGGAAAAAATAAGATTATCCCATGGCTCACTTTGGGATTCTTATATTTGAAGCATCAGGATACTGGAGGAGATGACCGTCTGATTTGGTATGGCAGTTCCTATATTCTATCCACAGATACAGGGGATTCCTTTCACTGACATCACAGGAACATGGGGACATACCTGAGAGCAGAAATGAGCTCAGACTCCTATATGCTTTACATAACCGTTCTTTGCAAGAACGTGCACTGTAGAAAACAGTGTTGCAGTACAGTTGCTGGTAGAACCATAGGTAAATCTTGGGAAGCAAATAAGGTCTAGCCAATGCAGAGTGCAATTCCTCAGATCTAGGTTTACAACTAATTGATCACTTCCCCAAACACACACAGCTGGGTTTTTATTTTTTAGTTTTAGTTTTAGTTTTTCAGAAAGGTTCCCTCAAAGACAATAGAGATAATTTTTCAATAGCCACTACTGACATAGAATTCTATTTTCAGTCATTTTTCAGTTGTACGTTTCTACATCCCATCACATTAGTCTGCTCATGCTTCCAATGTAACAATGAGACAAACAGGGCATTGTGCTGTTCGAAGCCAAACATTCATCTCTTCTTGGCACTAGTTCAACAGGCCTGTCAAAACTCCTTGCAAGCCAGCCAAAGCTCATTAATGGTGGTTGGCTGCATTAGCATGGAAAAGAACTTTTTGTGTGTGGGGGAGGGAGGTATGAGAAGGAGAAATGTTCTTTAAAAGTATAAACAAATGTACTTAATGCCAGTGCTTCATACAGAAGGCAGGAAGAAATGGATTACAAAATCCTCTGCACTATACCCCTCTAATACTTAGCTCAAAAGAGGCTTTGGCATGATCTTTTTGAGCATAAACTTACAACTGCTACTATCCTTATGATGACATGAATCCTTTCTTCTTCCCAGGTGGTAGCTCCTGGTTTTGTAGCTATTGGGTCAGAGACTTCTCTCGCTTACACCAGGCTAACATCAATAGAGGAATCTTACACTCTTCTTTTGTACCAGTTCAAATGAAAGTAAAACTTGGCCCAACGTCACTCTGAATATCCTAGTATGCTGGCACAACAGTAGCTCAGCCGTAGGCAGTCTAACATACCTGCTACAGCTGGTAAGCCATTTCATTAAGAGGTGGGAAAATTATTTAATTATGGAGTCTGAATGTGTTTTGTCTGGTGTTATGATGCTGAGTTCGTGTCGAGGAATGTGCCGAACGTAAGATGAGTGATAATCCTACAACTCATTCAGGATAGTCCCATACGCTTGTTTTATGTCTCCAGTCTAGGTTTTGTTGTTGCAGAAATCTGCTAATCGTAAACAGAGTACTGACAATAGATAGCATTTTCAAAGGAAAAAGTGGTTGAACCTTAGGAAGAGATTCTATTTCAAATCATCCTCAGATAAAATAAAAGAAATCATCCCTTTTTATGTACTCATTCTAATCTACCTGCGGTTCCAACAAGTCTATAAAACCATGTTTCTAATTTAACATCTACTCATGAAACTCCTTGGCATTGTACCAAAAATATTCGCTGCTGGGCAAGAAGTAATTAAAGACCTCAAATGATGCATTGTCTCTTTCCTTCTCCTCTATTGCAATGATGCTGCTTAAAAATGGTGTTTAACCTCCCTACGCTGTGACATAACTCAATATGAAGAAAAATATGATGGTGTTGTGAAGGTCTCCTTTAAAAATGGAAGAAGCCATTGGTGGAGTGAGGGTGTGAGAAGATAGCTGAAACAAATATCTCGCTAGTTGCTACTAATCTGCATCTTAAAGTACAGGCACATCTGCTCACTTACTTTCATATCCAGTAGTAATAACCTAATCTCGTTCAAATTGCTGGTGACCACTCAGTTTGGTTAAGCTTGGTGAGCAAAATAATAGCAGAATCTGGTACAGGGCTCAGGCCATTGAAGCTGGTTTGCAAACCATGTTGTTTGTTCTGCTTACGTTCTACCCCTTCCCCTGTCCACCAATGCTTCCATATCCCCTTAGATTGTAAGATCTGGGGGATGGAGACTGTTCCTGGTTCTTTGTTTGTACAGTGCCTAGCAGTGTGGGATCCTGATCTTTAGGTGTGACTATAATACACATACTAATTGGACTGAGCAGTATAATGTGCAGGAAGTCAGGGTTACACTGCATCATATTCTCTGTGCCAGATTATGCTCACCAAGCTAACCAAATTGAATGACACCAGCAACTTGCTCTTTAGCAGCTGTTAACCTGCTGTTACCATGCGATTAATGAAACTGTTACTGGAATACTGTGTTAGAGTCCGATGTCCATACGTTTAATTACAAAGCTGATAAATCGGAAAGAGTTCAGAAAAGAGCAGCTAGAATGAACTGCGGTCTGGAAAATCTGCCCTACAGTGAGACTAGAGACAATCAGTCTGTTGAATTTATCCAAAAAGAAAAGGAGTATTTGTGGCACCTTAGAGACTAACAAATTTATTTGCGCATAAGCTTTCGTGAGCTACAGCTCACTTCATCGGATGCATCCGATGAAGTGAGCTGTAGCTCACGAAAGCTTATGCGCAAATAAATTTGTTAGTCTCTAAGGTGCCACAAATACTCCTTTTCTTTTTGCGAATACAGACTAACACGGCTGCTACTCTGCTACTCAGCTGCTACTCTGAAACCTGAATTTATCCAAGAGAAGGTTAAGATGTAACTTGATCATGGTGTTTATGTACCTACATGGGGAGAAGATTCCCAATAGCTGAGGTCTCTCTAATCTAGCAAAGGCATAATGGGATCCATTGGCTGGAAGCTGAAGCCAGACCAATTCAGGCTAGAAATAAAGTGCAGATTTGTAATGCAGCGGTAATGGTTCCAGTGGCTACTCTACCTAGGAACGTGGTGGATTCCCCATCACTTGAGCTCTTTGAATCAAAACTGAATGTCTTTTAAAAGCTTATGCTGTAGCTCACTCAGAAGTTATGGGCTTGATGCAGGAAGCACTTGGTGAAATACCATGGCCTGTTTTACGAAGGAGGCCAAACTAGATGATCATAAAGCCAGAAGGGACCACTAAAATTTGTAAAAAAGAAAAGGACTACTTGTGGCACCTTAGAGACTAAATTTGTGACTGTCATGAGGAAGAACATGGATGTGTGGCGAAGAGGAAGGGGGACAACTAGACTGCAATTTCAGAAAATCTGGGTTCAATTCTTGACTTTCCTATGGGCTTTTGTATTTCTGTGGGTGACTTAATCTCTTTCTGCCTCTGTTCCCATCTGTAAAATGGGGTTAATAGTACTTCCTAACCTCGCATGGGGGTGTGAGGCTAAATATATTAATGTTGGTAAGGCCTTCTGCACTCTGGTGATTGCTAGTGTCTGACAAAGTGGCCAGCTGGAGCTATGGAAGGCAGAGGTTTTGTGCATACCTAGGGCATGGCTGCGTAGCAGGGTCCCTGACACATGCAGGGAGAGTGGGTGCTGCTGTCAGCAGTCTAGCACCTGAACCTGGTCCCGTATTATTATTATTATTATTTATTATTATTTTTTTTAAGACCTGAAAAGAGAAGGCGTGCTTTCTGTCTCCTCTCAAGGTTTCTTTTCTGCTAAAGATTAAGGTCCTATCTTGTCCTAATCCTTTCTGGCTGTTACCAGGGTTGGAGTCTTCATTTCTCAGACATCAGAGCCATTACAGATTGGAAGAAATACAGTACAGGAGAAATGGACTTTTATCTTTCTGGTGGCCTGTGGTCTCTCTCCAGACGCACCTTCTCTTCATTTAACTTCATAACTATTCCTCTCCCTCAGGATCTGTGCATGGTCAACAAATGCTCTAAAATACCTGGTGCTGTGCAATATTTGTCAAGGCTACAACCCCTCCTGAGGTTGGCTTTATGAAGAGCTCTCTAACTCCCTACTACTGTGGCCTATTATGGGAGAACTTAGGGCTTGTGTACCCATAAAAACTACCGTGTAGACACTACCTATTGTAAGAGAAGGGATTCTCTTGTCGCATAGGTAATCCTCTCCCAGGGCATGGTAGCTAGGTTGATGGAAGAATTCTTCCATTGACCTAGGGCTGTCTGCACTGGGGGTTAGGTTGGTATAGCTACATCTCTTGGGTGTGGATTTTTCACGCTCCTGAGTAACGTAGCGATACCAATGTAAAACTAGAGTGTAGACCAGGCCTTAGTGATCAGTTAAATTATAAAAATCAGCTGGCATCAGGATTTATGCAAACTGGAACTGCTTGTTGTCTGCCAATCGTGAAATGAAATCAATCACAAGCAAACCCAAAGAGAAGCCCTAAGTCTCAGGACTGCACCAGTGGTTCCACAGTCTGATCACAGCATGTTAGGGGTTTCTTCAAAGCTGGGCTAGACTTCTCACAAAATACCACCTAGTCTGATGTCCTTAGGAGCTGCACACGCTCGTCTCTTCTCAAAATCAGGTCTGTAAACTGCCGAAATCTACTACTTGACTTCCTAGGTGGCAACAAGAGACGGAATTAACTAGAGAAACCAAGGGAAGGGATCTGTGTATATATGGAAATATAACAACTTGCCTATCTTCTGGGTATGTTGCACCACAGCTGCCTCATTCTTAGTTAGAGAAGAGCAGCCTTGGGTGCTGCTTCATGCCAACAGAGACTGTTGGAGCAAATCCAGCTCTCTTCACAATAAAGTAGGCACTGATAGGCTTAAAAATATGTTTCCACCCTCGCTGATACTTTGCAGTCTGAGATTACTTGTCAGTCTGTGCAACCATTGTATCTGCTAGGGTTCTTCTACGTATAGGCAAGAATAGCAAAGCTTCTCGCTTTCATTACATCATGTCTATCTTGCCACTTGAGAAACGATCACCTGTAAGAGTTCTAGTCTAGCTTTCCCTCTGCCCCAAATCAAGGCCTGGGAACTATGCAGCAATGATCTTGGTTGTCTTTCTGTCTGTTATCATAGCTTGAAATTTCCTATGCAGCAGCGTTCTCCGTATGCCATGTAGCTGAATTCCTCTTTTTTTTTTTTTTTTTTTTAAGGCCTCCGTCTTGCACTGAATGAACTTGTAAGCAGCAGCATGGCAGAGAATCAGAATCTGGGATATTTAATTATTCAGTGTCTGACAAGTTGACTGGGAATTCATCACTCATCATACATGGATGCTGAGATTAAACCAGCTTCCTATAATATTAATCTGTAATGACTTCTTCAGACCAATTATTCATCTCTAACCATGGGCAAAAATATATCATTACCCACTGCCTACTACTTTGCATGTCACCTTTTTCTCTTCCTGGACGTGCTGGTCTAGAGACTTGTGCTTATTTACAGGAGGTGTATCGAAATAAACATGTCACAACTCGTACAGAAACTTGTCCTTATTACTGCTTCTCTCTCTTCTCTATGGACAACTCCTCCAGTCAGCCCTCTGGCTACATATTTAATGGGAGATGATGTTATGCTGTGAGCCAGAGCTCTTTGACTCCAACTTCCAGAGCTGGGCCCACAGGGAGGCAAAGAAGTATTTGAAAAAGCTGTAGTTAGGAGCTTTTATGACAAGCCCACTCTTAACAGCTTCTGGTTCAAAGTTGCCTTTAAATGTATTATAAATGAAATCAGTTCTGTATTTTTTTTTTCTCCCGAGGACTCAAACATTTTAGAGATGTGTGTGTTATGAGAGACAAGTGTGGTTATTAAATACAGCTACGCTACAGCACGCAGTGTAGCACCAGGCTTTTAGTTGGAAAAGGATACACCAGTATTTGATTGCAACATCTGTTAAGAATCTAGTTATTGAAGCTAAAAGGATTTTTCACCTTAAATGAGGTTTCTGTAAATGAATCTACACTCGCAGTTTTCTGTTTGTGTTCCTCCAGCTGACAAAGAAAAACTTAGCTGCCAGACTTTGATCTCTAATGCACCTTTATCCTGAACAACTATGGAGAAGCTTAATTGTGTCAACTGAAAAAAACCCACTCTCTTAATGTAGCATTAAGACTTTTCAGTTAAAATGAAATGAAATAAAATAAAAAGCAGCCTGAAAGCTAAGGTTCCAACAACTGTGTTGGCTCCACTTTGTTGAATATCCTGTATGTTTTATGACAGGACCATTTAATGTGCACATTTCAAAAAGAATTGTGTAGCTTAATATAGTCTTACTTGTAAGACGCATTCCATACACCATGAACAACAAGCAGCTTGGCCAAGAGAGGCAGGCCAGCCTCGTGGTTAAGACTCTGGAGAGCTGGATTGAGTTTCTGGCTCTGCCTGTATGACCTTGCTTAAGTCACCCAGGCCCTGATCCTACAAAGACTCTGCACACTCAGAGCCGGAGGGCAGTGTGTCACTCCAGTTAGCCCTTTCTGTCAACCAACCCCCACAGCTCCTTCCTCAGGGTATGCTAGCTGTGCAGAGGCACTCCTCTTCTTGCATCCTCTGGAGAACTCCAAGCTAAGGGTCTCACTGGCCTTTGTTTTTGTTTGTTTGTTTGTTTGTTTGTTTTTTTTAAACAAGACTCCAAGAAGTGGCTGTTGGACTCATGCAAGCTTCTTGTTCAGTTTCAGGATCCCAAGAGTGGAAATCAAGGCAGGGTGCTGGCTTTTGAGCTAATGTTGAAGAGATCAGCACAACAGGTCCCCACCCCAACCACTAGAAAAATGGACTTTGGGGAGGAGGCTATGTCTCTTGAGGTAGAAAGAGAGAGAGAAGCCACCAGAGGAGTTCTGGAAGGGGTGGAAGTGGAAGAAGATGAGATTATCTTTTTTTTTTTTTAAGCAGAGGCATCTTGAGTAGAGTGGAACGAAGAGATGTGAGATGCCAGGAATGCAGGATGGAGGTGGATCAGGGTTAAATATTCCAGATGAGATGACCTAGGTGTGGATCAGGTGGGATGTAGTGGAAAGTGAGTTTTTTAAAGACTGTAGATGAAGAGGCACCAAGGAAAGAATGCCTCGTTGCGAGGGAAGACAATAAAGAGAGGTATCTAAGATGTCCAGCTAAGATGGCTGTAGTGAACATTTTTAATTGCACTGAAATAAGACACAATATGGCATAGGATTAAGATTCTGTCTCTCTCAAGAGCAGTATTGTGAAACAAAAAGAGTGAGGAGGGGTTTTTTTTAGACTTTTTGTAAAATATCTTTTAAAAGAAATGTGTACCATTTTCCCCAATGATTTACCTATCCTTAGAAAGAGACTCAGTTGACTTTATTAAAACTTTACTACAATAATCATTATATGGGGCAAATCTCCATTCCATTACAAATCCCTTTGCATAGCAATTGCGGAGCAAAGAACACTTGTGGCATGTCTGACCAGGCTACTTTGAATGGAGTGCTTTTTAGTCTATCTCCAGTGAAAATATACAGTCTGAGCTTTCTGCTTTAAACACTTTTTCCAAGCACTTAATAGAAACCCTGTCAGTAACACTGGAATTGATGGATATTAGTCATTCTTTACTTTCATTTAACCCGGAGAGAGATGTGAAAACTTCCATTAATCCTTTGCTATAAAAATTAACTCTTTCTTTTACTTGAATGAAGCCCCTATAAATTAATAGAAAGGCATTGTTCCTGATCCATTCAGATGAAATTGTATACGAAATTTTGTTCTTCTGTTCTCCACAAAGTTGTTAAGGAGTCCTGCATTGAGGCTAGTTGAGGCTCTGACTTTAATTGCAGCTGGATAAGTAGCAGCAAACTCCATAGCAATGGCTTTAATGCAGTTGTTTACCAAACTTTTTACTAAGGTGACCCACCAACAGCAGTGTTTTTGTGATCCACCATTATATGTCTGTCTATATACGACACTATCCATCTAGAACAGGCCCATCCAGAACCTTCCTGTGACCCACAAGTGGGTCAGGATCCACCATTTGGGAATCACTGCCTTCAAATATGGTCTCTAGATCTGACCCTGCAAGTGTTGAGCACCTTGCAGATTAATACCTTGTATTGGTATTTGTTACATTCAAAGCAGAAAAGTGCCATAAAGGCTATGACTAGAGAAGAAAGCAATTTTTTGGCTAAAATTTTTTTTTTAACTTTTCATTTCACTGAAAACTTCAAAAAACTTGATTTTGGTCAGACTCCCCAAAAATGTATTTCTGAACTACTTTTTTTTTTTTTTAATTTCCAAGCAATCCATTAATCACTCAACTGTGAATAAAAAAGAGTGTCTTTTCAAAAGACGTAAAAAGAAACATGGCTGACATTAAACTCAGAGGTGACGTGTAAGGTTGGAGAAGTTATATGTTGGTATCTTCCATGGTAAGTGAATGGAAAGCTAATATGTAAGCTAGAGTGAATGTGCAGGGACTAGTTTTTAACCTCTTACATCCTCTCCTGCTTCCCCATCACCCAGGTACAAATCTTACCAACTTAAACTCTGCTACACCCACTTGCTGATGTGCAGGGCACAACATGTTACACGTCACCCATGAAAGTTCCTCAATGAGATCCCCTCTGTTTGTTTGTACAGTTCATAATTTCTCTCACTGCCTGACTCTTGTTTTCTCTTAGGGCATTAACTTTGAACTAGGTAAGGGTTTGTCAACACTTGAAACGCTACAGGTGCAGCTGAGCTGCTATAGCACTAGACGCTCACCACAACAACAACAGGTGGAGTTCTCCCATGGCTGTAGTAAATCCACCTCCCCGAGAGGCCTTAGCTAGGTCAGCTGAAGAATTCTTCCTTTGACTTAGCGCTGTGTGCACTGGGGGTTAGAGCAGCTTAGTTAAGATGACCAGGGGTCTGGATTTTTCACATCCCTGAGCAACGTAGCTGGTGGAACTCTCCTTCTGCATGTAGACGTGGCTTAACCTCAAACACACACAACTTTCTTTGGCTGCTCTGCCCATTTCTGCAGATTGAGCAAGGAGAATGGGCATGGATAGCAAGCTGCTCCCTCTGCACAGACCTGCTGGGGCTGTGTGGGCAAAGTATACCCTACTGCCACCCATGCTCCCTAGTCTAGGGCAGCTCTCACAATGGTATCTAATGGTGTTCCACCTCTTTTCTGGGTTTGAGTTCAGTCTTCTGTATTGTCTGCTTTGCGTCTTCCGTTGGCCCTAAGATTCACTCAAAAGGAAGTGTTCAGAGAGGAAAATATTAGGTGCAAATTGCTTACTTGGCAAAGTGCATAACAGTCCAGGACCTCAAGCTTCTGACAGACTACAAGTGCTAAGATACCGTGTGTGGGATGTTCTTCCATTGATGTGTTTTTAAAACACCCAATCAGCATAGCTCAGGATGCAGATAAGCATGGGGCTGACATGCTCAGACGTGAGGATTTCATTTAAGAATATGAGTACATTAGGAATGCCTCGCTAGAAAACATGGAGGGGCACACACCCATTTTCATATTATGCCTTGAACAGACTGATCATGCTACAAGCAGGTGCTTGTCCTACAGAGGTATTGTTAACCTATCATTTCCACTGCTATCCTATAACTGAATTTTCAAAAATGGTGACAGATTAAATCAGTCAGGTGAAAGCTTGCTTCTGTTTTTTAGGGCCTGATCCAAAGCCATTTCAAGTCAGCAAAATAACTCCCATATTGTCATCAATGGGCTCTGGATGGGGGCCTGAGTTAGCTTTACTTCTCTGTTTCACACAAGAGTTTGAGGGTGATACCAGTTCTGTGGTAGTGTGACTCCATTATACTGGTGTAAACTGGGAACAATATGACCAAGCCCTGTTACGTCCATTTTAAAAAAGTATTTGTCTCCAAGTCTGTGAATCGGTAAAGGTCCATTATCTGGGGGTGTGTGTGTGTGTGCGTGCATGGAGCATCTTGTTTTAAATTGGATTGTAAACTCTCTGAAGCATAAACCATAGTTTTTTGTGGGGGAGGGGAGCAGGGGTCATCATACAGCCCTCGCCCTTTTGTGTTGAGCCCTGAGTCTGAGTGAGCCCTCTGGGCAGCAGGGCAATACAAATACTGTAATTAACCACATCACTACCATTTTTCAGACCACTTATACTCTCTCTAAGAGCCAGAGGTCGCTGTGTTACGTTAAGTATAAAGTGTTTTATTAGTCACTAGAGTAAACTAACGCACACAACTTATGTAGCTTGTTGGCAGGCAGGCGAGTTACTGCTGCCCTAAGGTTGCAGTAATTTACACTCCCTTCTTTTCATGTAATGTGTGTTCCTGCAGAGCCACAAGACTTCGCCTTCTTTGGAAAAGTGTCTGGATTCCTAATTCACATCCTTTGAAGGACCCCATTTGGCAGATCACTGTGATATGTGTTCTTCTACAGAGAAGAAGTTGACATCTGTCTATATATTGTGCATGGTTTTTAAGTGAAAGTCCATTCTGCTAGGTCGAAAGCAAGGTTGAATTCCTGGCTTTATTAAAGCCAGCGGAAGTTTCGCTCCTTCAGTGGTTCCCAAACTTGTTCCGCCGCTTGTGCGGGGAAAGCCCCTGGTGGGCTGGGCCGGTTTGTTTACCTGCCGTGTCTGCAAGTTCGGCTGGTCGCGGCTCCCGTGGTTCGCCGCTCCAGGCCAATGGGAGCTGCTGAAAGTGGTGGCCAGTACGTCCCTTGGCCCGCACCACTTCCAGCAGCTCCCATTGGCCTGGAGCAGCGAACTGCGGCCAGTGGGAGCCGCGATCGGCTGAACCTGCGGACGTGGCAGGTAAACAAACCGGCCTGGCCTGCCAGGGGCTTTCCCCGCACAAATGGCAGAACAAGTTTGGGAACCACTGCGCTAATTACTTCAGTGGAACCAGGATTTCACCCCATGCTTGTACACGTGCTGGATCAACTGCTGTACTCTACAATATCTTGTAGAGCAGCTTTATTATAAACTCTTAAAAAAAAAAAATGGAAACTTGAAAATATTCAGCAGCAGTTTCTCATTAGCTGAAGCTGGTAACTTGCACGAGCAGGGAATTCTCTTCGCTGCTAGGGAAGCCACTCCTCCCCTTTGCCCACAGCAGGCCTTGATTAAAATTACCCACAAGGTTCTATGCCCTAGCAGGAACTTGAGCCAGTTTCTGCTGCCCTTACTCAAGTTGACTAACTGTGGGATTGTTCCACTTTAATCAGTCGGACTATTGATCAAGTGGAGTCCTATTTAACATAGACACCGACTTCCTCTTTACCCGGGGAGTGCTCGACCCTCCTCCCTATGCCTGCCCCCACTCCACCCCTTCCTCCAAGTCCCCTCCTCCCCCAAGCACACCCTATCCCTGCTCCTTCCTCTCCCTCCCAGCACCTACTGCATGCCACTGAACAGCTGTTTGGTGGTGTGCAGGAAGCACTGGAGGGGAGGGGAAGGAGTTGATCAGTAGGGCTGCATGCGGGCAGGAGGTGCTGGGAGAGGGAGGAGCTTGGCTACAGGTGGGTGCTAAGCACCTGCTAACTTTTTTCTATAGGCGCTCCAGCCCTGGAGCACTCACGAAGTCGGCACCTATGCTACTCAATGCGAGTAAAGGTGGTGAAATCTGGCTCTTAAATGTTAATTGGCAGAAAAGTGCTATTATGACCCAAGGGTTTCTTGATGCCACTGGCAGAGGGCACAGAGGTACATAAAGGTTACAGGGATCCCCGGGGTCTGGTATCTATATACTAATCTACCAAAGAATGTCAGGTAAGGGCTCTAGTCTGAGAGTTAAGGCAGGTCCCCAAAGGTGATTCATACGCTACAGGGAGTGTGGGGGGGGGGAGGGGAGATGCTTATCTCTCTCTGGCTGGTCATGTGCAAATTGAGTACTGCATAGGTCATGATGGGGACCATGTGAGCAGTGGCTGGTCTCAGGGACCGCCCGAGCAGTGGCTCCAGGCAGTTTGCTCTGGGGACTGCTGGAACAGTGGCCAGCGTGGCTAGCTCTGGGGACCGCCTGAGCAGCTGTCCTGGGGGTGCCTTGGGGACCACCCGAGCAGCAGCGGTCCCAGGTAGCTAGAGCAGCGGCCTAGGGTACCTGGAGGCCATCCGCAGACCGGTCCCCGGGAGCAGCAGTTGGGGGGCGGGGGGGGGAGGTGCAATCAACCCCCAGCACTGGAGCAGGGCCACCCCCAGAGCAGCGGGGCTCCAGAAGTAGAGATTTAGTCATGGGTATTTTTGATAAAAATCATAGACAGGTCACAGGCTGTGAATTTTTATTTATTGCCTGTGACCTGTCTGACTTTTACCAAAAATACCCATGACTAAATCTTCGCCTTAATGGTCATTAGCCAAGATGGTCAGGAGTGCAACCCCAATCTTAGGGTGTCTCTAAACCTCTGATTGCCAGAAGCTAGGATTAGATGGCAGGTAATGGGTCACTTGATAATTGCCCTGCTCTGCTCATTCCTTTTGAGGCATTTGGCACTGGCTGCTGTTGGAAGACAGGAGACTGACTTAGATGTTCATTGGTCTGCCCCCATTGTGGCCGTTCTTATGATCACAGCAGGCAGAGGCAAGCATGAGTGGTACGTGCACCTCTCCCCTGCCATTTGGGGAGGCTAGCCCCCAGCTCCGCCCCCTTCCACCTGAGACCCTGCCATGCTCCATCCCCTTTGAAGCCCTGCCCCTTCTCTGTCCAGCCAGCACCTGCCACAGCCACGAACCCCGGCCGCCCGGAGGAGCTTGGAGCCCTGCCATGGTGTGGCCCTAGAGCTGCAGCAAGGAGCATTAGCAGAGGTTTGAGGAGGCTTAGCCTCCATTACCCTCCGCTCATGCAGACAAGACTCCCTCACGCTAAGCGCTACTGATGGTGAGGTGCCTCTCAGCCCTGGGTGCCCCAGGAAGTGTCACAGCTGTGTGTAAATACATGAGAGAGAGAGAAACTTTTATACAGTGGGCAACAGTGAGTTAGCCTACGAATTTGTGATATTCATGGGGAAACTGGCAGGATCTCATGAGTTGCTGAGCCCACATCTTATAAGCAGAACACACCCAGTGTCGAGCACCACCCTTTTAAAAATGCCTACACCTCTTAAGTGTGTTATGTTTAAAAAGCATCTGATCATTGCAGGATGGAGGGGAGGATCAGGTCAATAGAGAAGGAACATAGTGGATAAGTGTGTTCTATGGCAGAGAGACTGCCAGAATCCCTTGTCTATCTGAATGCATTATTTACAGGGTGATCACGCACGCTTAGATGTAAGACTCTCTTCCCAGTGCCAAAGAGTTGGCATTTACCACATATCCTAAAGGAAAGATCTTAAAGGCTGTCAATTATGCTGCTGTCCCTAAAGCTATTTAAGTGGGAAGAAGGGTTGCAGAATCTACATTAGAAGTAGAGTCTAAACATGCCAAGAGGTAGCACCCTCGAAAAGACTGACTTTCCTGCTCCCCCTGAAGCTGTGTGTGAATGGAGACACACTGCACTGAAAATAAATCCCAAAAGTGGGCAAGGGTATGCACTCTATACAGCTTTCTCTGACTTTCACAAAAATCCCTAGTGTTGCTAGATTTTAGTATGTAATGTAGGTTTTCCCCTGCCTCTGTTCTGACTTCCTGCTGACAAGCTGGGCAAGGTCCCTTGTTCGCTGTTGCTCTTTTATTAAAGAATTTGGGTTTTTTCTGCCTTAAAAGCTTTATTGCAAAGCCATAAACCACTTCCCACCCTGCCTACTCTTACCCTGCAACTAAGACTCCTCAAGTCATTAACAGATTTTTCACACACAAATTTAAGAGGTGCCAAACATTATTATTATTTATTAATGTCAACTCCAAGTCTTCAAAAACCACAAGTTGGGCCTCCAGAAACCATTGTCTGAATTGAGATTGTCATTAAAAAACAAACAAAAAACCCCAACTCATCTTTAAGGGTTTATTAGCCATCTCAGTTCTGAGCCTTTAGTTTTCAAGCTTGTCCCTGCAGCCCTGAGAGCTAGAAACTTTTTTTTTAAATGCAGGTGGAGAGTCTCACCTCATCACATGACTCCAGGCATTGGGGCTTTATGGGGACACTCAAATATTGTGACACTCCTGCTACAATCATAAGAGCGGGCAACACTGCCTTCACAACCAAATGCTTGAAAGTCAGTTCACTAGTAATTCATGCTATTTTCATGGACCTCAGAAGGTCATCTAGTCCAACCCCCTGCTCAAAGCAGGACCAATCCGCAACTAAATCATCCCAGCCAGGGTTTTGTCAAGCTGGGCCTTCAAAACCTCTAAGGATGGAGATTCCACCACCTCCCAAGATAACCCATTCCAGTGCTTCACACCCTCCTAGTGAAATAGTTTTTCCTAATATCCAGCCTAGACCTCCCCCACTGCAACTTGAGACCATTGCTCCTTGATCGGTCATCTGCCATCACTGTTGACATTCTCTGTCTGGGGGCCCCTCTAATTTGGAGTTTACTATCCCCGCTGGTCCAAAATAGCTTGAATGTGTCGACCTACTGAGTATTAGGCAAAGGCCATTTATGTTCATGCACGTTGGTGGGGAAGAAGAGGGGGGTGAGCCATGCTTACATAGTGTGGCATTCTGTCCATCTCCAGTGGCTGGACCACACCAAGGCTTATAAGGCAGTTGCAGCCTTTGGCAACTAGAGCTGGGTCCTTTAACTTTGGTAGGGGCTTGTACTTTTGGGGTCAGTGGTCCCAAGTTCACCACCCCTACCAGGAGCATCACATTCCGGGTGTAACTTGTGAGTGTAGGTAGAGGGGGATATTTGGCTCCATCTCTATTACTCAGTTTTGTTTCCTGGTTTGGGGTTGTCACAGGCGGGGTTCCCACACCCTGTCCTCCTTGGTGCAAACAGTCCTCCCACAGTTTCACCATCATGTGCTTTATTTACAGGGTGCTATAGAAGTGCTTGTCTCCCCAGACATCCTCTCTCTCGGATCATGGGCTTCTCTGGTCTGTCCTTCCCCCACACCCCTCCTGGCTCTTTTCTTCTCAGCTGAGGAGCTGGATCACCTTGTTAATTGATTAATCAGCTGATGCTTAATCAATGATCAATTTGGCCCGTGTGGGGATGCTTACAAAGAGCCGGGTGATGAGTCTAGGCCAGTGGTTCCCAAACTTGTTCCGCTGCTCGTGCGGGGAAAGCCCCTGGTGGGCCGGGCCGGTTTGTTTACCTGCCGCATCCGCAGGTTCGGCCGATCGCGGCTCCCAGTGGTTCGCTGCTCCAGGCCAATGGGAGCTCCTGGAAGCGGTGGCCAGTACGTCCCTTGGCCCACACCACTTCCAGCAGCTTCCATTGGCCTGGAGCAGCGAACCGCGGCCAGTGGGAGCCGCGATCGGCCGAACCTGCAGACACGGCAGGTAAACAAACCGGCCCGGCCTGCCAGGGGCTTTCCCCGCACGAGCGGCAGAACAAGTTTGGGAACCACTGGCCTAGGCTACCCTCCTCCTGTCACAAGGGCACTGCTGATTTCAAAGGTGTTGGAAGTGGCTGGAGCCCTTGGTAACTACCTCTGTGTGGCTGTTTGTTTTTTTCTGAATTAAATGAATGAAAATGTATGGGGTGTCAGAGGGATGCCTGGTGCCTTATACAGGCCCAATACAGGAACTTTCGGAAGATGCATACAGAATGCCCTGTGTGTGTCCTGCTTAGAAAATTGATGGCATGTCTGTCTCTACATGGGTGAGGGAGGAACAGCTCCTACAGCTCTTATGGGGACAATGACTTCCTGGCAAATATGTACTGATGTGGGATCAACCTTAGTTTAATTAATAAAGACAAAACCTCAGATAGCCTAATCTTCCCATCAGGCCTTGAAGATCCATCTAGTTACCAGCACTTGAACCATGCTGAGTTAGTCTTATCCTTACAAAGGGGAAGGATTATATCATTTCCAGTACTTTTAATTTTATACTTAGTATTATATTGTCAGATAGAACTGTGTATCCATAACAAGAATAACCCCTTTCTGAATCCCGCTATTCTTTCTCCGTGATGTCTTGTGGCTATGAGTTCCGCAGGCTGCTTTCACATTGTGTGGTGCGGGGGAGCGGGAAGGGCTTTTCTTTGATCAGTTTTTTTTCTTTGTTCCATTTAATTATCATTGAATGTGTCTTTGTTTTTGTATCATGAGAAACTGGAATGTCTATTCACCGTCTGCCTTCTTTATGTCATTTATTTTCTGTGCTTCTATCATGGCCCCTCTCTCAGGCAAACAGTCCCAATCGTCTCAAGCTCTTCTCAGATGAGAGGATTTTTGTTTTTGTTTTTTGGGATGGTGGGATCTGGGAAGTGTGGGGTGAAAGAGAGAACACTGGTTCAGAGAAGATTATGTTAAAGTAACAAATCAACTGAAGGTTAAAGAGCTCCTATGCTGTTACTGTAGTGTGTGGAAACTGACTAGTATCCCTCTAAATAGTTTGACACCTGGTAGTGGTGCTCACTGTGTTAGAAACAAGCCAGGGTAGCAGTGTGTATATGGATCTTGGCCTTGCATGTTGTGTATATTTAGTTTACATGGTTATTTGAACCCCCGTGCCTCTTTTTTTTTTTTTTTATTGCTACTATTGTTCAGTGCTTACTGTATCTCCAGATGCAATATTTATGTTTCAGGTTCCCTCCTGTGACTTAAGCCACTGCCCTAAATTTGCTGTGTGAATTTTTCTGATTGTGGATAAAATTTTCAAAAGTGCCTAAGTCCTATTGCAAATCAATAGGACTTAAGCTTCTGAATCATTCAAGTGCTTTTCAGAATGTTACCATGTATATGTAATATTCCTTTCTCATTCAATATTGATACAGATTCCAACCCCCCTCCACCCCTTCCCTCTTTCTTAGCTGCCTATGATGCTCCTTGCTAGTTTATTTCCTTTTCTCATGTGTGCTTTCCCTTGGGTCCACTTGAGTTTCTTCCTAAATAACTTTCTTTGGGTTCCCTCCTCTTCCCCCCTGCAGTGGATTTCACATCATTGTATTGCTTTGATCTCTCGCTGATTTCCTTCTGTGCACTCGGCCACCCACCGGTCCCATTCAGTGTAACTGAAAAGAAACATTTTTATGTTCCAGCCAGTCCCACTCGCCTCTCGCACTGCTGCATGCAAAGGCCAGGGTGAGTTTGTCTGGCGTTTGGTGCCAGCCTCAGCCGAGCCAGTTAAAACACTCGAGCTATCTGCATTCTGTCAGATGCAGTGGTGGGTAACGTCCACGTTGCTAGAGAGAAAAATGCAGTTGTGTATCAGGGGGTGCAAATCTTAGCTACAAGATGGTCTAGAGCGAGGGGAGTAGCTTCCCCAGCCCCAGAAAATAAGGAAGGGCTCGTGTAAGCAAAGTTTGCATTGTCAGTAGAACTGCCTGAAAATTTTTTTTTTATCCATTTCTTTGTGGGGAGGGAGGGTTTTTGTCAAAAAGCTGAAAACCAGATGTGGGGGAGGAATCTAAATTGAAAAATGTTGGGGGTTTTTTTGATTGAAAACTCCAACCTCCCCCTCCCTCCAATATTCATACTCAGGCACAAGGTACATCCTTTCCCGACCAGCTCTAATTGCCATCCCCCCACACATCCTGGCTGCACTGCTCAGGACTCCCCCCTGCTCAAAACTCCTACACCTGCTGGAGCTGCATTCAGCCCCGGAAGGGATGGAGAATAGTACCTGGGATGGGTTTGCACAGAGAGATTTAGGGGCGTGGCAATATCCTGATTAAAGAGGTGGGAATCTGTGACGTGGGGCTGTGTCACATCCAGTCCAGGTGGTTCTTCCTTGGGAGCTCTCCATCAGCATGTAGCAGCTCCTACTCCATCTTGCATGGCATGAGCAGTAAATATTGTACTAACATTTCAGCCTGCGGGGTCCAGGCTACCTGCAGCCGTGGATCTGGCAGCAGCATCTGAACCACACTTGATCAAAGGCTCCCGAATTCCCTCCTTCGTGGAAGAAACCTGCACACGCCTGCTGTTCTCCTACTCACCTGCTCAGCCAAAGGAGAGACCCAGCTTCCATCTCACTAAAATAGCTAAACATTAATCGTTAATGCCCTGCATTTTAGTCAGTTTTTTAAATGCTTCTGTGTCATGGTTGTATATATTTGGAGGTAGGTGGATGGAAATAGCAGCAGGTTAGGAAGGCGGGGGCGGGGGAGTACATTTTAAGTGTTTTTAGGAAGGGGATGGGCACCAGTTTGTAAACAGTTTAGCCTGATTGAGAGCCCATAAAAGCCACCAGGAAAGACTTCCATTGACTTCAGTGGACTTTGGATTTGCCCCAATGAGACTCCCCCCCCTCCTCCTCCCTCTTATTTCTTGTGCTCCCTTCTCGGGAGCAGAAGTACCAGAATCCCACAGGAACCAGGAATTACTGGCAATCTCACCTCAAGGACCCCTTGCACAGGCTTATTTGGTTGCTGCCTTGCCCTTCCCAGACATTCAAGCACTCGTGATGGGTGTGGTAGGGAATCTGCTCTGACCCACATGTAGAGTCAAAGCCAAGGAGAAGTAGAGGGAGGAGCAGGAACCCTCTCCTCTCTCATCCTCCCATTGACACACCTTCCTGATAGCTCGTCAGAGCCTCTCCCTGTATGTTCTCCTCACCCCACTCCTGGGATAGGTGTTGCAGTTTTTTATCTTAAAAAGCTGTTCTCCCTAAGCCTGATGTTACTTCTCCAGACCTAGGAAGAGCTTTGGAAGTGGTGCGCTTCTAGCACAAGTCAGATTAACTCTTACTTTAGGCAGTTGTTACTCTGAAGTGCAGATATGGTTGCCTCATCGCAAAAAAGATATATTGGAATTGGAAAAAGGTTCTGAAAGGGGCAACAAAAATGATTAGGGGTATGTGTGGAACAGCTGCCACATGAGGAGAGATTAATAAGACTGAGATTTCTCAGCTTTGAAAAAAGATGGTTAAGGGGAGATATGATAGAGGTCTTTAAAATCATGAGTGGTATGAAGACAGTAAATAAGGAAGTGTTATTTACTCCATCTCAGAACACAAGAACTAGGGGTCACCAAATTAAATTAATAGGCATCAGGTTTAAAACAAACAAAAGGAAGTATTTTTTTCACACAACGCACAGTCAACCTGTGGAACTCCTTGCCAGAGGATATTGTGAAGGCCAAGACTATAACAGGGTTCAAAAAAGAACTATATAAGCTCATGGAGGATAGGTCCATCAATGGCTATTAGCCAGGATGGGCAGGGATGGTGTCCCTTGCCTCTGTTTGCCAGAAGCTGGGAACGCGCGACAGGGGATGGATCACTTGATGATTCCCTCTGGGGCACCTGGCATTGGCCACCGTTGGAAGACAGGATGCTGGGCTAGATGGATCTTTGGTCTGACCCAGTATGGCCATTCTTAAGTTCTTATGAACCCAAACCATCTCCCACCACCTTCAAACTATGAGGCCAGAGCCCAGCTCAGGGCGGGCTCCTGTCTCTCTAAAAAGGCCAAATGCTTCCCCTGATTTTAGAGTGTTCAGAATCAATATTCTGCTGCTAACTTGACCCCTACTTTGCCTATTTCCTACTGTTAGGTCCATCAGAGAAATGCAATTGTCCAGCATAAAGCATTTCCTACTGGATAACTTATTTCAGTGGTGTGTCAAAGGGGTGTGTGTTCTGGAATCCATGAGAGCTCCAGAGTATTTTAATAAACATGAAAGTTTAAAACAAGTACAGACATGCTGGCTCCTGCCACTGCTCCTTCCTTTCTTGTTCAGGGTGGCTCTTTTAATAGCAGCAGAAGAAAGAGCAAAGCAGGATGGAACAATCAAGGGGCAAAAAAATCACCCTCCTGTTCGTAATGTCTAACACACCTCTTTCAATAGTGCTTGCTATGGCACTCTGTCCCGCTCCAAACAGGCCCCACTTTCTCACAGGAAGCATCCCCAGCACTAGAATGCTGAGAGTGTGTTTGTTTCTCTGATCACCAGGGACTAGAATGGCTGAGTCAATCACTTGTCAGAAAGGGCTCATTATAGCTAGTATAGACAAGAAAACGGGTTGTCGACAGCACACTGTGCTCAGCAGGGTGCGTGGGATGGGGGAAACTCGCTCTTTTATTGCCCGTCTAGTGCTTTGTGCTCTCTGTTAATATTGATGGAGTGTGAGTAACTGGCATGTAAAGGCTATGGCTGCCGTCGGGGGTAGAACCATGCTGGTTACTGTGAGGTGGTTGTCTGTCCGTTCCAAGATTGCTTAGGCCACTCGGGGGCTTGTGTGAAATCCTGTGTGTTGACGGTAGGTAGAATGGCTGTGACAATCACTCTGGACTCCAGAAAATCAGAGACAGAATCTCTGTGTCCCACAGCCTCATTAAAGAATCCACTCTTGTATTAACTCTGGCAAAGCTCTTTCTCTTCTGCTGTAAGAGAATGAGGAAGTTACTATTGGGTTTAAACCTGCTGCCCTCCTGAAAAGCCAGCTTTGTATGGGGTAGTGCCTGGTCCATGACTGTAACCTGGTTATGGAGCTGTCATGGTCCTGAAGCCTGATTCTCCATTGTCCTGTACCTTGTCTAGACCCATGCACCAGATCAGAATGGCAGCCTTTGACATTCACTCTGTACTGGTGTAACTGACCACACAAGGTGCAAGGCAATGGATAATCAGGTCCCTGGTCTTTATAGGGTTTGCTTCAGGGGATCTCCATTTGCCTTCTTGCCTACAATCAGACGCTTGTTAAACTTTCCCCCCGCTTCCTCACTGAGAACGACAGGAGGGTTTGTCTTCACACTCCTGCAATGCTGCTGCACAACAAAGTTACACAACTGCTGGATTTTCTCTACCCAGCTGAGATTGGAACCGCAGTCTATCTCAGCCAGGGGACTGCTGTGTTATATCACAGATCTCGCATCTGGTCCGTCTTGGTTGGCTGGGTTCTGTCGTGCATTCCCTGGTCAGTATGGACCAGTTGCCTTTCTGAGAATCATACTTTCTATTACCTATAGAGGGTGGGACGAGAGCACACTTTTGTAACGTCTGTCACTGTTATTGTTAGTAGGGAAACAAATTCCAATGCACCCTGGGCAGGAATCATGGCTGAACCCTTCCACAGGTGTGTCTAAACATGGCTGTCTCATGCAGTTTTGCAACGTCCACCCTTCCCTAAGTCACCTCTGCACAGAGGCAGTGCTAGCCTTTTCGGGCCATAAGCAGGAATATTTTTCAACCCCCTCCCCACCCCCCACTCCCACCACATACTAATAATTAATAAGGGGCCCCCTTAAGCTGCTTGGGGCCTGAAGCAATCGCTTAGTCTGCTTATGCCTAGCGCCGGCTCTGCCTCTGCAACATGGCAGATCTCTTCTAGCAATCAAATGTGAGATCAAATGTGTTTCACTGGCTCTTGTCCTACTGCACTTGGTCTGCAATGGTAAACTATGAAATCTGGGTTCATTCTTACTGTGGATATTTACAGCAATAGGCTGATTATCCTGGTTTTGCCCATCACCTCCTCATCCTCTCTGATTTTGCTCCCTAAAGATGTTCCAAGAACTCTCTGCAGCAGGTTTTTTATGCTGGTTTTGCTTCAAAACCAAACATATTGGAAGGGAGACTCCGTAGCAATAACAGTCTTTGTGATGGAAGCCTAATCAAATTCCACATGACCAAACCCTTCCGCAGCTGCAGCAATGAGATTTTTTTTCCCCCTTTTCAAAGTTAATCCCACTAAGAGCCCGTGTAACATAACCTTGTTTTCCCCATATCCATAGGCATGGAAATTCAGCCATTTGGACATTCCTGGCTGCGAATCCTGCCCTCAGTGAATGTATTTGATGCTGATACAAGGTTTCTTGGCTGCCTGTGCTCATGCCCGTCTGTTAAGATGGCACCATGCCCAGGCTCAAGATGGTGTGCTATTTTTGCTGAAGCTTAGATGCCAAGCAGGCCAGATGTTTTCAGCAGCAAAGTGAAATGGGGGGGCAGGGTCCCTTTATTAAATACTGACTCCTTGGGCAATGCCAGCAGACAGATGTGGGTGGAGGCTTCTCTCCTCCATTTCATCCCAACCTTGCCACAACCCACTCTCCTTCACCAGAATGCTGTACATTAATGGTATTTGCCAGGGCTGCGGATGCTGTTGTCACTTGCTGTCTCATTCCCACACTGGGCTGTCATAACATGTGGCTAAGTCTGCCTAATCCCCACTGAGAATAAGAGGCTACCACTGTCGCTAGTTACTCATTTAGTTCAAGTGACAGAGGGCTGTGCTTTGGTGCTACAGGATCCGGGACTCTGTCCCTGCTGCTGACCTGTCTGGGGGGCTGTCTGGGGTTTGTATTGGTATTTTGTGGCGCTAACCGCAGGAGTATGTGATATATGCTGGTAATGGCTGGCTTTTGCCTTTAGGCACACTTCTGAGCAAGAGTTGTTGCGTGAACAGCACCGCTCAAGGGGTAGCCCAAGAGTTCTGTTACTTTGGCAGGTAGTAATTCCCGGTTAGCCTATGCAAGCAGGCCATTGCAACACGCACCTTTGTGGGCGGGCCAGCACAATGGCAGGGTAGAGTCCTCCTCCATTCGCTGGGCACCTGCCTTGGATGGTGAGGAGGTAAAACTAAGCAGGTGTTGCACATGCCACCTACCCCTGTGCACTGGGACCCAAGGACCAGGGGCTATACTCAGAGGTGAAGGGAGGGGCAGGTTCTCCCTCAGGTAGGCCTATAGTCCAAGTCCAATCTAGCCTTAAATATGTTGTGCCACCCTTTAGTGGCTGGTCCAATGTGTTTTGGAGCCAGATTTTTTTTTAAAGGGCTCAGAGCTCATGATTGGAGCTAGGTTTTTTTTTTTTTTTTCAAAACTGCTGAGCACTTAGACCTCCTCTGAAATTCTGGCCCTTGGTGCCATAGGTCCTGGGTTCTGTCCTGTGGGAGGTGGGAGAGTTTTGTTTTTAAAGTGAGCAGACATTCTTGTTTGTGCATTGTGCCCCTCCCTTCACTGGGGGATAGGCCCTGGCAGTGACTTTCCAGGGAGAAATCTCATCCCACCTAGTTTCTCTTAAAACAAGTGTGTACATGTAACAGCACTGGCGAGTGAGCTGTGCAAGGCAGATCTGAGCAACCCTGGAATAGCTGGTTGTGTATGAATAGGCTTGGGCAGAATTTGATTTTTTTATATATCTATATCTTGGGGAGCCCCTTGTAGCCCCCCATATTCCTCCTTTTTATATAATTGTGATCTTACCTTACAAGGCATGCCTTGTAAGTTATCAGGGGAAAGGTTGTGATCTGCTGAAAGTCATTTCTCTATCCAAAAATGTAGATCATCAATGCATATGAAGTTATGTGAAGTGTTGTATGGTTGTCACTAAATCGTGCTGTAAAATGGGGATTCAGCCAGATATTAGCTTCCCAGAGACAACAGCAAGGAGAGTAATCAATGCCTGGGTGGGGTGTCAACAGCCATTGTCCATCAAAGGAGCTACAATTCAATGACTCACTTGCATGAGGCCACACCAGGGGAATTGGTCAACTTTTCCTGGAGACTCTGCAATGCCCCCAGACATGCCTGGACTTGCGTTCTCCAAACACATGGGACTGAGGGCATAAAAGAGATCACAGGGGCCCCCAATACTTGGCTTTTCTCCTTCACCCACCTACACTGCAAGCAACAAGGATGCTGAAGACTTGAGACTCCAACTGAGGGAACTGGCCCAGATTTCAAAGGTGAAATCTGTATACTATGGACTGCAATATCCAGTGGGGTGAGAAAAACTGCTTAATCTAGATAAAAAAGAAAAGGAGTACTTGTGGCACCTTAGAGACTAACAAATTTATTTGAGCATAAGCTTTCGTGAGCTATAGCTCACTTCATCGGTTGCATTCCATCTTAATCTAGATGTTGCCCAGTCTAATAGGGTTGAGAGTTTAGAATGCGTGGCTATATTTTCTTTTCTTTTGGTAACCAACTCTGACTTTTTGCCTGCCATTTAATATCACTTAAAATCCATCTTTTATAGTCAATAAATTTGTTTTACTCTTCATCTTTACCAGGGAGTTTGCCTGAAGTGAATGGTAAATTGCTCACATTTGACAAAGGCGGTGTATGTCCCCTTTCCATTGTTGAAGTGGTGAACCAATTAATAAATTAGACAGTATATTCCTGAGGTACAGTACTGGGAGCTGGGGGGTGGGGTGGAATTTGGCTCCAGTGCCTTTTTCTGTGCGATTCATGAGTGGCTGTGGGAGCATTCATGTAATCTAGCTGGGTGTGGGGTCTCCACATGTGGTTGTGCTGAATGATGACAGCTCCTGGAGCCAGAGGGTTTTGCTGGTGATCACTAGCAAGGCATTGTGAGAGACAACCCAGGTTGGAGAGAGTGAGGGGGCACAGCAGTCCTACAGTCCCAGGCTGGACCTGTCACATATATACACACACACACACACACACACACACATACATATATATTTATGAAGGATAACATGGATGGTTTGTTTTTAAGCATTTTTTTAGTGATTAAAATTTTCACAGTTGCAGGAAATTATGGGGGGGGGGAAGGTCCCACAATAATGACAGTCAACAATGAGGTTCAAAAAGTTAAAACTTAAAATACAACTTGTCGAAATATACAAAGTAAATAGCCTTCAATCGAACTCTAAGTTCTGAAGCAGCATTTTCCTTACTTTGCCTGTCTGGTATATTCTGATGATTGTTGAGGGGAAATATTTTTTTCATTGGTTTGGGTGTGTATGGTGAAACTGACGTTGATTTGAGATTTATGGATTAAAGGTCTTGAATCCTTCCAAGCCTATCTGAGACACCTTCCAGCGCAATAACGGAACGTTGGAGCTTTCATGTCAGCCGGTAGGGAATAAGTAGTAGCAATGCCGCGCAAGTCTCTGAATCCTGTGGAGCCAGTGCTTAATTTGTGCCAGGGCTGAGCCCCAGCACCTCTAGGCTTGGCAGTTCATAGTCTCAGCGCCTCTGGGCTCGCTGCATTGGTTATGAATGTAAAAAAATTGCTTGAGCCCCAGCACCTCTGTCATTACAAATTAAGCACTGCGTGCAGCCCTCTGCTGAGCGAGGTGGAAATGACCCCACTGTGGATGTGTGTTCCTTTGTGAAGACACCACCCAGTGCAATACACGCTCTCTCCTTGCAGATAGCAGTGAAGGCTGAGTGCTTCCTCTTCTTCAATCCCTCTGGACCAGTGGTTCCCAAACTGGGGTTCGCAAAATGTTACAGGGGGTTCTCAGGGGGAAAAATTCCCTAATGGTGGACAGAGCTATCCCTAGGGCCAGCCGCGCAGAGCCCCTGGACTTCCAAGAGCCAAGCAGATCAAAGCCAGCATATCTATCACACTGAGGAGATTTCAACTTCAAGACTACTTATAAGAAATGCAAAGGGAGGTGGATATTTTTTGCTGTTTTTAAAATGAAACAGGCAGCTAGTATTGTTTTAAAAATGACGATGAAGAATGAAGTTTAAGCTTTGTTGTAAGGTGCATGGTTTGCCTGGACTGCTCAAGACCTGAATGCTTTTGTAGGAGGAATTCTTGATTTGAGTTGGCTTCTTAAATCCCTGCATGCTGTTTCACCTCTGATACTCCTTGATGAAACGTAGGAGCCTTGTCGTATAACAGGCTTATTCAAAGTGATACAAGCGAGAGAAGTGAGATCTCGGAAGAGTGTTGCCGTTTTCATAATGTAATAAAGACACTGTCATGATAAATAATAATACATAGTGTGTAATCAGCATGTCATAAAAAACAATTTTATATTTCCAAGATCACTGCTTTTCTAATTTATACTCAGGTAACGGAGAAAATCCCTGGAAATGTTCATTTTTAGGAGGGGATTCGCAAGACTTGACATTTTAAGTGAAAGGGGTTCGCAGGTTGTTAAAGTTTGGGAACCACTGCTCTGGACCCTGCTGAGCTACAGCCGTGGCATGTGCTCAGCAAGACTCTGCCAACAGCACGGAGGACTTAGAGACAGGCACAAAATGCTAAGCAGTGAAAGTAAACAGTTTGTAAACTGAACACGGCCCTAACAGATGGGTTGCACTGAGTCGTGCCTTTTCGGGGGTAGTGCGACTTGTCAGGGACTGAAGAGGGAGGCACCTCTTCTCATGAGGCTGATTCAGTGCAGCGAAAGGGCAAGCGGAGTGTGGCAGGGTTAGGGAGGTCTAGCTCCTTACTTCATTGAGCCTGGGAGTTATGGTTCAAGGTAGGTGACTGAATAGCGTAGGCAGTTCATAGCACTGGCACCTCTGGGCTTGCCGCCTCAGTTGTGAAAGTAAATCAATCACCTGAGTCCTGGTACCTATTTCATTGCAAATTAAGCATTGAGTGTAGGCAAGCCAGAGAGCAAATTCTGCACTCTGAACCCTAATAATTTGCATAGTTAAGTGACTTGTCACCACAGGCGCCGGCTTCCTCCAGGTCCCGGGGCTGCTCAATCGCCTGCTCTGCCCCAGGCCCTCTCCCCAGCCAGTCCCTTCCCCCAGACTCTCACCTTCACCCTCTCTTCCCTCCCCCTCCCCACCCCCCTGAAGCCTCCTGCATGCTGGGGAACAGCTGATCTGAGAGGGAGTAGGAGGAGTTGATCGGAGGGGCTGCGGCAGACAGGAGGCGCTGGTGGTGGAGGGAACTGGCTACTGGTGGGTGCTAAGCACCCACTAATTCCTGGAGCACCTACAGAGTCGATGCCTATGCTTGTCACACAAGAAATCAGTGACAGAATTGGGACAAGGACACGGGAATCCTGGCTCCTGTACTTTAGTAACTTCCTTTGGATAGCATTTCTGACAGGAAGCTGCTGCTTATGTTTGTGGCAGCATCCACAGCCCAAACGAGACTCCTGGAAGAGAACTGTTTCCCCTTGATAACTGAGTAACTTGACATTTTTTAAAGTAAGCAAAAAATCACCAGTAACTTTTGGGAGTGTTCTGAACAACAACCCCCAGTGCTGGTATTTCTTCCACCCCTGGGCAGAACAATGAATCCTATATGACTTTTTCATATCCCATGTGGCAGTCAACCCTTTATGATTACATCATACTTAGGTATGTTTAAATAAAAACAGATTTAAGGGTCTATTGTTGTTGCCATGCATAAAGTGACCCCTGGGAAAGGCTACTCATCTTCCTGATTGTAGTTTAGTGTTTTGGGAATAAAACATCCTTTCACTACATAAGTACGTATGTACATGCCTGCACACACATTGAAGATTTTATCAAAAAGTGAATGACTCGCAAATGCAGAGGGTTTACACCGAGATGAATTTTGCCTTTACCAGTTGCTCTAAAATAACCCCAAATCACACAATGACAAAATAAATAATGTGAACTTGCATTGTATAATTCCTCCCTCTCCTCGCTCCCCCCAAGGAATTTGATTCTTCAGAACAATAATAAAAGGCAAAAGTTGTACCATCTCTTGCAAGATGTGACCCTGTATTTACCAGCGATTGACTTAAAAAACAAACTACAGTAAACTGCATCTGTGCAACTCTAATTAACCAGCTCACTGCTTATGCTGAGCAGCTTACAGTGAATTTGAACTCTGGCAAACAGTGTCTCAGGCTTTTGGGAGCAAAAACCTGCATTTTTATCGCAGTTGGCTGGCTGCGTTTGTGGAAATTGGAACAGTGAGCTGATGATTTGCCAATCACCATGCAACATGCATGATCTGACTTTTTCCCCCGATGTCCCACATGGGATCTCTCTACTGCTTTGTTGCTCCAGGAAATATAATTGGATTTTTAAACCTTTTTTTTTCTGTTTGGTAGACACAGGAAACCAATGTAGTTGGCTATTTGCTTCCAAAGGGATAAAATGCTGTCTTTGAGGGAAAATTGCTGGTTTCTTTTCCTTTTGTTTTGTGGCATTATTTAGTAGACAAAAACTAGTTTGCTTAACTCTAACGTTGAATCCACTCAGACACTGGGACGTTGAATTTTTGACTCAAAATCTAATAGTTGAGTACTTGTCTCTACTAAGGAGGGGCTTCTGGGGAAACTGAAGCTAGGAGGTGGGATGGGGAACCTGGGGGTCAGAGGGAATCTAGTGGTGAAAACAGGAGTGGAAAACAAGAAGAATATAAAACAAAGCAGACAGATTGCGGTTTAACAGAATAGAAGAGCTTCATTTTGACTGGATGGATCCTGCCACTGTGTAGAAGTCTCTGAAAAAGACTTAAATTCAGATAAGCAAGAGGCGAATGTAGGCATTTTAGGGGAGAGCTAGAGACTTCAGATCTACTTTTTCCTGATCAAAAGCAAGTCTCTTGCTTCCCTGAAGTGGACAAGGAAAAGGCTAGAATGATGGAGGTTGAAAGAAGAGAGCGAGTTCTTCTGCAAAATGACTAATAAGCAAGTTCTGACACTTTAAGCCTCAAGGTATGTTTAATTAGCTTAAAGTTCCCAGTTCATTCCCACGTGTCCTGCTCTAGTCCTAATTAATTTCTACTAGACTCCCCTTTAAAGCTTTTGACCTAATCATGTACTCCTTTACTTGAGCAAAACTCCCACTGACTCCAATGGGAGTTCTGTCTAATTCAAAAGCATGCACTGAGGCCCTTCAGCATGCTAGGCAGGGGGAAGGAAAGTCATCCCTTTGTGTTCAGACGATTATGTCTGCATGAAATACCCGTACGTTGCCAGAGGGATTTGGGAAATTTCTGCAGAGGGAGATTGAAAAGAAGGATATTTAGGCAGTCTGAAAAATGCCTTGGGGGACAGGGAAGTTAGAGGTTTCTATGCTCTTTTCAGGATTTTAAGGCATCTAATATTCTCTTGGGGTGGGAAGGGCCAAGGGTAAATGCAGAGGGCTCTCAGAAGTAAAGAATCTCCTACTCCTCCATTCTACCAGTTGAATAGATTACCCCTGTCCTGAGTTAGAACAGTAGCTTCTCCGGCTAGGTCTACGCTACAGACCTATATCGGTATGACTACGTTGCTAAGGGGTGTGAAAAATCCACCCCCCTCAGTGACGGAGCTATACCAAGCTAACCTCCCTGTGTCCACAGCGCCAGGGATTTCCCTACACCCCCCCATGGGGTTTTTTACCCCCCCTGAATTTCCCCAACAACCCCCCCCCCAGTTTTGTGAACTAGTTACATGCAGTGTTGCCAATTTAGTGATTGTTTGGAAATGTGAATTGAAATTGAAACATTAATACACAGTTTAAAAGCATATACAGTGTATGATAAAATACGTGTATCTGAAAAAATATAATACATTTGAAAAGTATGAACATAAACTAGCTTCCTTGTACAGTTGTTTATGACAATGTCAGTGCATTCATTTTGGTGATGTTGGCCAACCTAATAATTTCAAATTATGATTTGTAAGCAAAGTCTAAATGAGCTCTCCCTGACAGCAAGTGATGAGCTGGGGGCTGGGGGAAAGGCTTCAGGACCAGATTGTATTTACATTCACACCTGATCTACCTAGGTATCCAGCAAACAGAGCTGTGTTGCCCAAGTGATAGATTTTGGCTGGGATTGGGTTACAAATCACTTGAATGTTGGGGGGGGGGGGGGAAGGTGTAATAAAATGTTGTTCTTATTGTATGAGTAAAGGGCAGTAGAACTGTGCTTAGCCTGTGCTGATTGAGGGCACGGGGAGAGAGAGGGTGGGGACAGGTGTTTTGCTTGATGGTCTGCCTGAGTCACAAGTACTATTTGACCTGTCCCTCTCCACAGTTTAAAGACAGAGCTGATTAGGCTCCATAGATAGCCTTTGTTTTGTTAAGTGACCACTGCAGCTGAAATCACTGATAATCAGGTCTAAATGCTTAGACCTGCTGTGCGACAGTGTTTCTGTGGAGGAGATGGCCCAGTCTGCACTAGCAGCAAGGTTCCCCCACGGAGAGCTCAGTTGAAATCACTGAGAGCTGGATGGAACCTCAAGAGACCAACTCGCAGAGGTCACAGTGGCAGGTGGCAGCAGAAGGTGACGGCGCAGGGCCATTGGCAACAGAGCGACGGAGTGAACAGTGGCACAACGAACAACAGTGGCCAGAGCAAACAGTGAGCAGCTGGAGGAATGAGCAAGTTGCCTTCTTGTCCCCTCACCTAGGAGGTGAACTCATGTGAAAGCACCTCTGAACTCTGAGTCTCCACTGACCAAGAACAACATCGGTGAGCGTTAATGAGGCTGTTACACAACACAGTTCATGCGAACAAACATGGCTGTGGCATCATACTTTCTATTTAAGCAAGAGATACCAAACGCTACAAACTGGAGGCCAATGTTAAGTGCATTGTCACTTGTTCATCCTGAAGTTGAACACTGGTTCTGAACAAGACCAGCAAATGCTCACTACCTTTCTGCAAGAAACTCAACTGACTGGCTAGACACATGAGGTGCAACGGTGAAAGACTCAACAGTTGAAAAAGTGAAGAACTCTCTCACCACATTCAAAAAATTTGCATACATGGCTGATGAATGCACCAATGCAAATGGTCATCAAGTACTAAGTCATTGTGTACGTTATCTTGATGTCAGTGGTAGGCCAGTGGATGCATTTCTAGATGTTCAAGTTATAGAAGACAGATTGGCTGCATCTGTGACAACGCATATCTTAGAAGAGTTAAATGCTTGTCACTTGGACCCCAAACAGATGGCTGCTTGTGTATTTGATGGAGCTGCAAACTTCTCTAGAAGATATGGTGGGGAGTGCAAGCTTTGCTCAGAGAAAAGTGAAACCTTCTCTCCTAAACACACTGCAGAGGCCATCTACTCCAACTAGCACTAGTACGAGCTGCAGACTCTTCAAAAGACATTTAAAAAGCTATAAATTTAATGTCTTCATTATATTCTTTTTTTCAGCAAGAGTCCAAAAAGACTGAATATCTTGGAAAATATAGAAGATACACTGGGACTGAAGTTCATATTAGTCCAACCTGGGAAAACCCTCTGGCTTTCTCATGAGCAATCCTTGCCTGTTGTCTTAAATTACTCCAGCCATTATTACTGGCTTTGGAAAGTATCTACCAAGATGGGATGCATCTAAATAGTGAGGCTTGTGGATTACTTTTGCTACTACATTCAGAGAAGACTATTGCCATTCTCTCTCTTGTAAGTCCACTGTTGAAACCACTTGGGTCATTAAACAATGCCATCCAGACATCTGTTACAAAGGTAGTAGACCTTTGTCCAGCAATATAAGCTACATTTGGATCAATCGGAGAGCTATCCATTGAAAAAGTACTGGAAGAAGCAAAGACTTCAGTCCAGAAGTTGACTAATGAAGGCATTTATATTGAATTCTTAAGTGAAGAGGACAAGAAGTGTTTGTTAAGACAACTGAAAAAGTACACAGACTTGATTCTTAACAATCTACAACAACAACTTGTAGATTCTACTCAACCTCTACGTAGCTTTTACAGATGCCTGTCTTATAAAACACCGACAGTTGAGTGGAGTGAAGCACTACCAGCAATGGGGCTGCCATGTGCTCAGGATAGAATAGAGAATTTGAACACAGAGTGGAATATCATACAACGAATGAATGAAGATTTGACTTCAACTTCTTTTTTATCATCACTAGTGGCTCGACCCGATCTTTATGCTATGTTTCCTGGGCTGAAAGAAGTAGGAATTCATCTCTTGCTACTCCCAGTCACAACAGCTACAGCTGAGTATTCTTTTTCATCATTGAATAGAATTTTGTGTTTTGAAAGAAGTTGCCTTCTGCCTAATCATGTGAATGAACTAATAAGTATATCTATTGAAGGAATGGAAGTACCAGACACACGAGAAGCCACCAAAGATGAATGTGTTGCATTCAAGAAGTTCATTAACAGAGTTGTGCAAAATTACAACAAGAAGCCAGGAAGGATGTAGATGTAGTACTTCATAGAAGGCTTGAGTAGCCAACTTTAATTTGTGTGATGATTTTAAAATCTAATAAAATGGTCAAGAAACATTTTTCAGTTTTTACTATGGTGCCATACAGCCCACCTTCACCCTCATGGTCTCACCCCTCATCTTCCCTGACACCCCCCCCCCCGGCTAATTTCAATTTCTGGGGAAAACACTGCACAGCACTATGTCAACTGGAGAGCTTCTCCCATCAACATAGCTATTGCCTCTTGGAGAGGTGGATTAACTATGCTGATAGCATAGGAGTGTCTTGACTGAAGCGCTACAGCAGCACAGCTGTAATGGTGCAGCGATACGTGAAGACAAGCCCTCTGTTTTTTGGGTGCATTGAGCTTCAAGAGTGAAGTACACAATGAAGAATTTTACTGAGCATGGGTCTCCACATAGCACGGATCAGTTGTGTCCCAGACTACACTAAGTTTGCTGTAAAATCATGATGGATTCTCTGGTTTCAATATTAGGATGAGTTCCTTGCTTACACCAAGTTCTTGCACCCTGAACACACCTGATCTCGGGAGCTAAGCAAGGTCAGGCCTGGTTATTAATTGGATGGGAGAGCTCCTGGGAATATTGGGTGCTGTGGTTTTTTTGTTTGTTTGTTTGTTTTAAGTAGGAGGTGAGATCTCAGTAAGACTTGGCTTCTTCTAACATATGGCTTTTAATGGCACAGATAACGAATTTAGTTGTTGGGTAAGTGATGTAGCCACTCTACAAGTATCACTATTATATCACGGCAACATCATCTAGAGACATTAAGCAATTGGTCCACCATCAAGATGATAAAGAGGACAGTCCATAACCAGGAGACATGCTATTTGTTCTTGAGCTTCATGGGGGCAGGAATGGGGGAGTTCAGGAAACCCCAGTGATAAAGAAGTAAGTTAAACTGCCTGTGACCATAACCTATTCTTTTGCAATGAAGAAAGATCTTCTGGTTCATATGGCTATTCTGAAGGACATGAGCAAGCTGATCCTGAAGGACTATGGGAAGCAGATCTAAGTTGACTATCTGCCAAGAAATGTACCATCAATCCAAAATGCAGTCACATACCACCTATTTCTGCTGTTTCTTAGACAGGTCATGCCTGATGTACTGTCCAAGAGACTCCACTGTTTCAGAAAAGGGGTGTCTTGACTTTAGCTGGCATTTTTGATGTGGCTTTGAGATGAAATTGTGAAGTCAGCTGTTTGATAGGTGGCTGCATGCAGTAATGCATCCAGGGCCCTGCTTTTGCACCTAATTGCCAGTTCAGCAGGTGCAATAATTAAGACATTGGTGGATGTCCATAAGGTTTCAGTGCCTGCACCCTCTAGTGGCTGGCAAGCCTGCAAAGAAGTGCAACTCTCGACTGGATTTTAGTGTGGCTTCTCAATGTGTTAAAAGGACAAAGAGTGGCCAAGCTCTATCCCCAAATATGCAACGTGCAGTTCTAAAACAATTGGCTGATTATTCAGAAGAACCTGCAGCTGTTGATGAGCTAACCGGCAGGCAGGATGGAGACAAGATGGATGCTGTCTGTAATGAGTTTAGTTCAAGTACTTTTCAAAGTGGCAACTTAGCCAAGGTGTCAAGGTCAGATGACAGGCAGGACTCCAGCTCCTCAAAGCTCCTTCTGGCTATTGCCAGACAGATGTTACCAGTGTGCGCAAACTTAGTTGCTGAGATTGGCAGATCAGCTGTACATATGAGTGCATTGGAGCAACTGCAGATCCCTGTAGAGGTCCATTAGTCATACAACAAGAACTATCTCCACACCTGACCATTTTTAACAGAATAGTGATCATCTCATAATAAACTCTACAAGTTTGTTGTCTGGGGCCCATGGAATATAATTTTAGGACTAGTCCATGATGCCAAACTGTGTCATGCCAACCAAAAGTCAACAAATATGATGCTGACCTTCTGTCCTGCCTCAAATGCATATGTAATAAAATATGTTGGTCTAATCACTTGCTCCTCAGCACTATGGCCCAGTCAGATCCCTGCCTGGTAGCAAGGTAACCGTGGGTTGATTTAAAGGCAACAGTCATCTAAGTACCAATCTCTAGAGCAACTTAAAAGTGACGCTGATCAGAGTAATTGGGCGATAGTTTTTCAGGTCATCTTCCTTCCTTCCAATCTTGAGAAGTGCCACAATGTGTCACCTGCCCCAGATCTCTGGAACTGTGCAGTATTCCAGACAAGTATTTTAGTGTGTTTAGCAGAAAGTTGCAACAGGATATGTCTATGTGATGCACAAACTCCCCATGGATGTCAAGCTCGGGAGCCTTGTAAGGTTTGAAGAAAGAAATCCCTGATACCAGTTTCTCCCTAGTGAATGGCTGGGATGATCTGGAGTCAGAGGAAGGGGCTGACTAAATCTTCCTGGGAGCAGACAATACTTTCCAATAATGATCGCTATTTGTAATTGCCGGCTGGCTGTCAGCCATAAAGTGGGCTGCCACCGCATTTGCGGAGATGTGCAGGGTGTTCAGGCAGAGCAGACTCCTAAAGGCCATGAAGAAGACCCCAGGCCCTACCGCTTGAGCGCATGAACTCCAGGCTATCAAACCATTCATGCCACCTTCCCTGCCTCTTACCACTAAGCCATTCCATTAGCATATTAGCAGCTTGTGTTGTCCCCTCAGGCAAAGCAGACTGTCAGAGTTCTTGAAAGAGGCTGTCACAGTCTTCATCCCAGCAAGGGATATAGATCCTATGAAAACCACATGGAACTGACTTTCCACAGGACATAATAGCCACCTAGTGCCAGTTCTCTCCCTGCCCGCAGCTCCTTATGCTGTTCCAGTAATGTAAAGGAATGGACGGGCCCCTTGGAGTAACTCCTGTATTAAGTGGTCTTTCTGGTGCCTATGCATGCATCACCCTGCTCCCCGTGGCTGGAGTATGTCACGCTCTCTGCCTATCCTGGGCTGGTGGAGCAGCCCCATGGGCATTGCATTGCAGGAATTCACTGTAGCTTAGAGCTTTGGGGGTTGTTCATGGCCTGGCATCTCCTGAGAGGAAGAGCTCAGAAGTGGGGCCAAAGCTCCCAAGTTTTTGGCAGCTCTGGGTGCCTCTCGCTGACTTCTTCCCATCCACCATGCTCCAAGCAGTAGAAGCAGGTGTCAGTGTGATAGCAGGTCTGCTCCCCCCCCTCCCGTATACACTCTCCACATTTTAGCACTGGGAGTACAGAAGTGAAAGAGGGAGAGGCAGGAATCCATCTCCCCCCTGGCTGACCCCCAAGTAGTGAGATCAGCTGTGTGGGGGAGGTAGGAATGGACTCCTGTCTCCACTCCTGGCTTTCCCAGAGCAGTGGGAGTAGGGTGCCTGGGAACGGAGAGCAGGATCAGTGCCATAGCAGGTGTGGGTGGGGTCTGGCACGTAGGGAGGTAGTAGAGATTGTACAGAGATGGGTGGGTGGCACTTGGCAGCCCTATCAGCACAAATAAAAACTTCAGCCAAGCGAGCGCCTTATCTGATGTGGGAGCATGATGTGTCACGAGAGAGGAATGAATACAGAGTGCCCTGTAGACTCGCTCTGCTGGAGCGTGCAGGAAGTCGGAGGAGGAGTCTGTGCAGGCAGCCGGCCAGGCAGCATGGCAGAGGAAATGTTTTCCGTAACCAGACACTCGCTATACTCCCACCCCAACCCATTCGTGTGTATCAGTGATTCTCGGACTCTTTTCCAACTTCCCTTTCAGCTCATGGTCTCCAGACCTTGTATAAATATAACCATGGCTAATTACAAGGTTCCTGCCCTTTGAGATTCACCCTGTTAGATCCTCAATCCAGGGACAGGCTTCCTTTAAATGGTACCATCTCAGATGTCCCTGACCGGCAGCCCACTCACTCCACACCTCACTTCCCTTGAGAGGCAAGAAGCATGCCGAGACCTAACTGGTCTCCAGTGCCTTCTGCTAGCCGCCGGAGCACTCCTCCGTGTCCTCCATTAGGGCTGCCTGAAAATTTTCAGTTGAAGCTGTTTGTAGATTTCACCTTGGATTTTCAGTGGAACTAACTGTTTCTTGACCGTGTTGCATCCGATGAAGTGAGCTGTAGCTCACAAAAGCTTATGCTCAAATAAATTTGTTAGTCTCTAAGGTGCCACAAGTACTCCTTTTCTTTTTTTGACTGTGTCTGGCTTCCTCCCTAGGAAAACTTTGATATTTCATTTAAAAAAAAATAAAGATTTTTGAACTGAAATAATTCAATTCAGAAATGCTGCTGCAGTGTCTCATAACAGGGGCACCTTCTGTTCCCATTCTCTGTAGGTCAGGCTCCCCTTGGACTATATTGCCCATGATGCACCATGAGCACAGGACTCCCCGCAAGGACTGAAGCATTGTTTCCTTTCACCAAGGGGGGAGACCATTATGCAGCAGGTTTAAAACAAGCAGAAGGAAGTATTTCTTCACACACAACACAGTCAACCCGTGGAACTCCTTGCCAGAGGATGTTATGAAGGCCAAGACTATAACAGGGTTCGGAAAAGAACTAGATAAATTCCTGGAGGATAGGTCCTCAATGGCTGTTAGCCAGGATGGGCAGGGATGGCGTCCCTAGTCCCAGTTTGCCAGAAGCTGGGAATGGGCAACAGGGGATGGATCACTTGACGATTATCTGTTCTGTTCATTCCCTCTGAGTACCTGGCATTGGCCAGTGTCGGAAAACAGGATACTGGACAAGATGGACCTTTGGCCTGACCCACTATGGCCATTCTTGTGTTCCTGTGCATCATGGGAGATGTAATCCAACCAGGGAGTCCACCCTATAAAAGAAAAAAGGGCATGAGTCATGGGGTTGGGGAGCATTTCCAGAGAAAAATATGTTTTTCAGCAAAAAGAATAGGGTATTGTTGTGATGAACCTGCTGGCTCCTTACTGAGGATTTTCCTTCTATCCTAGCATAGCTGGAGGGAAAGGATGAAGCCAGTAGAGGACACTGTTACCCAGTGGAACATCCAGCCCAGATGATAGATTGCTCTCTAACCCCAGAGACTAGAAAATAAAGTAGTATCTTGAGATCGGGGGTGGGGGAGTTCAGGCTGGAGAGAGCTGATTTGTGGCTGTGGGGTATCACAAAATACCCCCCCACCCTCAATGAAGAAAAAATCAGTTAAACTTTTTTTTTTATTTGATGATGATGAAAAATTGAAAGGTTGCTCCTAAACTCTTCCGGCCGCTTGCTTCCCTCTCCTTGCAAACAGCTGGTTTTGAATTAGAACTTATTTATCAGATTTCCCAACATGCACCTTAATGCTTTCTCCCATGCTGCTCCCTGAGCATGGAAGAAATTCCCCGTAGAGCTCTGAAAAACCATCTTGCTGTCCTCCCACACATCCCTCCTTAAAACTCTTCTGCCAATGGTACCTGCAAAGCACTTGACAACGGCTAGGCAGCCAGTATGCACTGTGCTGTGACTGCTGCTTACCTGCCATTCATAATTGTCTCACTGTTATCTTGTGCATTCAGTCTGGTTTTTGTAGCCACCATTGTGTCTTGTCTTATACCTGATAGGTAAGCCCTTTGGGGAAGGGATCTTCTTTTTGTTATGGGTTTGTACAGCACCTCGCATGGTGCGGCCCTGGTCCAGGCCCCTATATACAATCATAATTAGAGATGGTGTAATACCACCAGACCCCAGTCATCAGCAGATGGGATTGAACCTGGGATCTCTGAAGCTAAATGCATGAGCCTCTACTATATGAGCTAAAAGCCACATGCCCCTTAGCTAAAGCTGTAGCAGACTCATCAATCTCTACATGGTCTCGGTGCCACTAGAGGGGATGGAGCACCACACCCAGGAGGTGTGTGGGTTACAATGGCAGGAAAAAGTTCCATGAAACATTCTTCTGCAAGAATTTGCCAATTTCTTTTAATTGAAGTGCTTTGCAGAGACAGTTTGATTTTGATGAAGTTCTGATGGAATCCTGCCTGCCAAGCAGGTTTTCTGCCAGATCACCTGTCTGGCTCCTTGGCAGCCTGTTTTGGAAGTCTTCCAGTCTCCCAGCTCTTCAGTAGGCCTCCTGGCAGGCTGACAGGGAGTCTGCATGCCCCAGTTCTCAGGCTTGTGGCTATTTGGCAGTCTAGGCTGCCAGGTTCTCCAGTTTTGGTGCAGTACACCAAGTGCACTCCCCCAGAGCGTGGGCTCCATTCCCTTTTGCAGAGAATTTTGAAACTTTGGGGTTTTGTTCCAACTCAGAATGAAATCCTCCACCAGTTATCTTTTTCCACCTAGCTCTAATTGTAATAATAATGGCACGGCCCCAAAGATGGTATAAGAAGCAGTGTTTGGAGTATATTTTTAACATCACCTTTATTTAAACGTGAAGGTTAACATCTCTTGGCACACGGAGAGCTATTCTTCTCTTGCTGATGAAGAAAATATTTCTCTGTACATCTGGTTCATATTTTTCTTTAGGTTTCTGCCAGAAACCATTCCAAAAACAGAAAGCAGAACGGAGTAGAATGAATGTATACATTTCTAAAGGATTCCTTCCCCGTTCTCCTCTGCCCCAAACTCAATATTCCTACTTAGAAATCTTTTAGTTTCTTTTTTTTTTAAATTAGCTTTCTTTTCTTAATGTGAAAACATATGGTCTAATTAACTCTGGAACATTGCTGCTGCAATCGTATAAACGATCTACATTTAGAAAATAATTACAGTGAATATGACAAGAAAAATATTCCGTTGTAGAAAATGTTTTTCCTAATTGTTCTAACCCTATTATCTTTCCAGTCAGATTTGTCTGGAAAGTCTTATTAATGACTGCATGCCATGATTCTTATGTTGGAGCTTTTAATTTTCAAGCTCAGAGAAATGTTGTCTTTCTTAGAAATCCAAATTTTCCCATTAGAAAAGGGGACATTGGGTGAGGATTGTTTTGAGATAAGGATTACATTGTATCCATACCTCAGTAAAAGTGTGTGAGCGGGGTGAGGGTGGGCTTGGGCTCATAAACATTTCCTGTTTTTGGTCCTTCTCAGTTTTGAATAGTCAGGCAAAATCCAGAGGTGGTTTTGGTTTTGGAAACCTCATTGGTTGGGGTTCAAAACAAAGGATGGTTCAGATCCAAGCTCTGGTTTATCCAGATCCTCAATAGCTAGGATGTACTGGGCAGAGGAAGGGGCCTAATTGGTCCTAATTTTGGTCCATCTCTCATTCAATACCACTTGGTATTGAATGCCACTTGGCCTTCTGTACCCATCTACAGGACGCCAACCAGCTGACAAACACAATGTTGTCATAGCACCAAACTCCTGCTATTGTCTCTGTTGTCGAGGAAGCAAAGCATTTAAAAGCTACTGGTTTTAGATAATCAGGAACAGAGAATCTGCATTAAGAATGTAATGTGCAACCCAAAATGATTTATATTGCTAAAGGGAGTACTTGCTGGGTTGCAGTCAGATCTTACACTGATTTTTTTGACAATGCAGCCAACTCTTTCTTGGGGCAAAGAACGCTCATTTTGCAAGCAATTATTTATAAACATTTGTAAATATTTTGTGAGGTTTTTGTTGTTCTTTCTTCTTCTTTTTTTTCCAGGGGAAAAATGTGGTTTGGGGGTGGAAAACACAAACCCAATCTGTATATTTCCAACAACAGTACTTTCTCTGGTATCTGCCTGTAAAATAGAAATGCAGGCATGTGTTATGTATAAATTTTTGTAAATGGAAATTTTGAACTGAATATTTTAGCTAATCTGAGTTTAATGACCTGATATAATACAATCTAGCCTGATTAGACTAAATGATCCATAAAACAAATTACTTGGAAGGAGAGAGGGAGGGGAAGAGATTGTTTTGTTTTTTGCAGTTTGCGCTTAGTCAGTTAGGTGCTGAGCATCCTTGCCTCCCATCAAAAACAGCAGGAAACTGAGAGTTAAGCACCTCATGGAAGTGTTTAGGACTGATCTCACTAACAGTGAAGGACTGCATAGCTCTTGACCTGGTGTCAGGTTGTAGGGACAGAGTAATTTGCTGATTCACCATAGTAGCCAGACCAGTTGGGTCTCATTAGATTCATTCAAACATAAAAGATTGAGTTGCTCTGTGATGCATGGAAAGCTAGAAGGGCCAGAGACAGAATTAGTGATTCTGAAACTTAAGCTCAGGAATGGAACTATCTGTTAGTACTTTTGTCCACATTCACACCTGTTCTTTGTCACTTAAACCTTGTCTGCACTAAAATTAGGGGGAGGGATAGCTCGGTGGTTTGAGCATTGGCCTGTTAAACCCAGGGTTCTGAGCTCAATCCTGAGGGGGCTATTTCGGATCTGGGGCAAAAATTGGAGCTTGGTCCTGCTTTGAGCAGGAGGTTGGACTAGATGACCTCCTGAGGTCTCGTCCAACCCTGGTATTCTATGATTCTATGAAAAGGAAAAGTCAATCTAAGTTACGCAATTTGAGTTACATGAACGGCATAACTCAAATCAATGTAGCTTAGATCTACTTACCATGGGGTCCGCACTATGTGATGTTGATAGGAGACACTCTCCTGCCGACTCCCCTTACTCTTCTCAATCAGGAGAGTGACTGGCAGTTGATTTTAGCGGGTCTTCACTAGTGAATGGGCTTTTTGTCACATGAATGTTTGAGGAATGATCTGTTTTGTATCAGAAGTACTGAGACTCTGACTATAAAGGGAATGAAAATAATAGTCAGGTGTGACTAAGTGAGCAGTTGCACCGTGAATAATGAACAATCAAACCACATGCTCCGCAAGTGACCCAGAGTGTATAGTATTTACTGCAAGGATAGAAGTGAAGAGTGGTACCTCTCTTTCAAATGGGGCCAGTGTGAGAGGAAGGGCTGTGAAACAGGCTACTGTGTTTGCTGCAATGAATTGCTCATGCAATAAGGATCGCATTCTGCTACGTGGTCATGGCTAAGGGGTAAATTAAAAAAAAAAAAGCATTAAACTCTGAAATTTTAAAATCTCTAAAGACTGTAAAGGAAGGGAAACAGCTGAGCCAGCAAAGAAATGGGCTCATCACTTCTTGAATAAACTATTATAGCCTTAAACAAGTTAAAACTAATTTCCCAAGCCTGCAACTGAATGGTTAAGAAACCAGCCCCTAATTAACCTTTTAATTGGCTAGTTCACCTATATTTGATTGCTGTTCCATGTTGCTATTCCGTATTATCACAACTGGAATAAAAACAAATTTTGATGGTCATAAATCTCCGACCAAGGCTGTATTTAAAAAGTGTATGATGTGGCAAGTACATATGGTAAAGTAAGAGCCATTTTAAAAAGATGTTCCTGATGTGCAGGTATCTGGGAGCCAACCTTTATTTATATATGTATCAATCAGTAAAGTGTCATTAAACTAAGTCACCTTCCTGACATTGGAACAACATCATTTAAAAAATGAACTTATCTTTTACCACATTTTGTTAAATGATTAATTTTCCTTAGATTAACTTAAAATGATCCCATTAAAAACGTACTTTTTTTTCCTTGAAAGCACTGCTCATTATCATTTTAAGTAATTAAATCAGAATAAATGGGTCTGTGAAGCTATTTTAATGTAACACCTAATTATATCTGACCTAGACTATGAACTATAATCATTAACTACATGAACTGTGTAATGTTCTGCAGACTCTTTAATAATGTATATGGAATGAATTCAGCTGCATGGAGTTATAAGCTGGAGTTGTTAGATAATACACACCTGTATCTGGATGGGATTGTAGACATGTGTCTGCCTCTCAAGTTGTTTCCTAGCAACCTGTTTTATATTTGTTGATTACAGGGCTTATTCTGCCCCCAGTGAAGTCAATGGCACAGGATCAGGCCCATCGAGAAATCAGGCTTGAATCTGAACTCACACTGCTTTTGACATCATTGGTTTTACTCCTCCTTTACACTGGTGTGAAAGCAGAACTGGGCCGACTACATTTATGTTCCACCTAAATGTTCAATTGTGACACTAAATTCTCTAGGATTCCATCTAAAAAAGACGATGTTAACATGTAACCTCAGTGTTGTATTTGTACATTTCTGATGTTGTGACAGGATTGTTCAGTTCAGAAGCTCAGGGCTTTGGTTATATTTTAAATGGTGTGAACGCTGGTCTTTCTGCAATAAAGGACAGCCTGCACTTTGATTTCTGAATGCAGTTTTCAAGATTTTTATGATCTAATCATATAATTTTTCCACAGAATAATGACTGGGGCGGGGGGGATGCTCTTCTGCTTTTTTTAAAAACTGCAGTGGATGGGCTCTCCGCTTTAAAAGGAGAGTGTTAATTTTCTGCCTTTACAGACAGGAAATGAAAGCACCATATTGTAGCAAAACTAAAAATTGCTAGTGCCACCTATTGGTGGAAAATTGTAGATTACAAAGTAATTAACTTCTGATCTGCATGTTATTCCTCAGTTGATAGGGGATAAATGATTGATAGAGGAATAATATGAAGACTATTAGTTCTAAATATTTACCAACATTTAACTTGAAATAATGTCTTTGATTTCCTAATTTATACTGGCCCTGATTTTTGCAAACATGGCCATGCCTGCTTTGGCACACAGCCTGCTCAACGTGCACTGCTCTGGGTTTGTGCAGGAGTGGGAGGTTGGCATACAAACCGAGGCTTCCAGGATTGTCAGGGGATATATATGTCAAAGTCATGCACATGGGTGTGCGTGTGACCTCTAGGCTCACTGTGTTTTGTATATGCGTAGGCTATAAAAATGGTCACTATGGTTTAAGTCATGATGCAAAGAGGACAATTGTAATATTCTATCCTATTTGCACAATAGGAATGCCTAGAGGGCCTCTAATGGGGGGAAGGGGCTGCCCCTTTAAGGGTTGGAGGCCTGGAGCTGGCCAGCTCCATGCGATTAGCCTGTCACACCTGGGATGAGGTGCGGCTTTAATTAAAGCCAGCTGGGCAGGGATCAGGTGATTTTCTTAGTAGAGCAGCAAGAAGCTGTGGGGGAGAAGAGACATGCAGAGCAAAGTGTGAGAGAGGCTTCTTCAGAAAACCCTTGAGCAGAGGAAGGGTTTGAGCCTGGAAGTCAGATGCCCGAGGGCCAAGGACAGCAGACTCCAAGGGTGAAAGAAGGAGAAGACTCCAGCTAGGTAGGGCCTGTGAGAGGCTTGACAAAGCGGGAAAGGTCCCAGGTAGGAAGGCCTGAGAGGAGGAACATAAGCTTTTGTGAGGAGTTTTGTGGGACTTTAATTTATTTCTTGGAGTTTTATGTGGAGTTTATTTTTTATATTAATAAACCAAGATCCCAAGGAAGGGTATTTCTGGCCACCAAAAAAAACCTAGTGGTGAAGTTTATTGAGCAGTCCAAGAGTGGAAACTGATGGGCGGGTCATCTTGCAGTACTGCCCTTAGGCCTCAAGGGAGCATGCCCAGGCACAGATCATGCATTCACAGGGCCTGAGATCAGAATCCCAATGTGCTAGATGCTGTATGTACGCAAAGTAAGAGACAGCCCAAAAAGCTCACAATCTACATAGACAAGACAGACAACCATGGGAGGGGAAACAGGTGGGGGAAGTGACTTGTCTAAAGTCACGTGCCAGGGTCTTAACCAAGCCAGCTATAGAACTAAGGTCTCCTGAGTCCATGTCCAGTGCCTGATCCACTCGACCTCACTGCAACATAATGTTAGACTCTGAGATGGCACAAAAAACCATGCTGACATCATGCGTAATATATTTAAGGTGTCCTATAGCTGTAATATAGAACAGCACTAGATTTAATTTTCCTGAGAACCGTCCAGACGTAGTTCTGATGTTAAGGGCTAGAGTCTCTAGCCATTTGCTTGCTCAAGTGACTAGCTGTACTGAACCTTTTAGAAATAAAATCTCCTTAAAAGAAAGTTCGTGCCTTGTCTTCAGGATCGCTGCAAAAGACCAGTGGGGACTTCTCTAGTCAGCTGTTTCATAACAAGGGATAAAACAGAGATACACTTGGAAGGGCCCAACTGGGGCTTGAGAAAACCACTTGGTACTTGTCAGTACTGCTCATGTGGAGGGCAACTGTGGCATTTTCCACACCCACAGAATGCTCAGATCTGCTATTCCCAAAGGAATACCATCATGCCAGCTTCTAAAGCAACTCAGCATCCCCACTCTAACACACAGCCCTTAGAGATGGGGATATAGAGAGAGTGTTTATTATCAAAGAACACAGATTCAAGACATAGTATGTAAGAATATTGGGAATAAATGGTTACATATGAAACAAAATCATAACACACTTTCTAGAGTCTAAACTTAACTGACAAGTTATCCACCTGCCTGAGGAAGTTTCTCACCCAAAATTCTTCACAGAGTTTTCAGCCAAGCCTGGCAGTGACTGAGATTGCTTTTTCATGAAGCAAACCCACTGTACATTTACTTCATCAATGAAGGATGCCTGTTCATCTCTCTGCACCTCTGTGTAACCCAGACCAGATGTTTGATGTTCACCTCAAAATAGAATCATAGAATATCAGGGTTAGAAGGGACCTCAGGAGATCATCTAGTCTAACCCCCTGCTCAAAGCAGGACCAATCCCCAATTAAACATCCATATCCCTAAATGGCCCCCTCAGGGATTGAACTCACAACCCTGGGTTTAGCAGGCCAGTACTCAAACCACTGAGCTATAGGGTTCACCCCTCTTCTATTTGCTACTTCCTGCAACTTTTCTTCTGAAGTCTCTGCCAGATCTTCATTAGCATTTGACTTAAAATGCTAATAGACTCCTGTTGTCTGACCTACAATATATAATGTCCAGATGAGTCACATTCACACCTTGTCTGGAGAGGTTTGTCTCAAGACAAGCTACTTTTAAGTGACCTGCTTTTAACTACAGAGCTAGAGAATGTATTTGTTAGTATATATACATAATTCCTTATGCAACATCCATACCTGGTTTGCAATGATTAAAATGACTGGTGTGACACAGGCTTTCATTTGAAACCTTACATGACGTTGTTTTGATGAACCCAGGGGATTCCCTGTATCCACATACCACTGTGTCCTCTGCTAGTTGGCATCCAGAAGTTCTTGGATCACAGCAAGTTCTTTTAGCTGAACTGAAGAGAAACTTAATGAGCCATGCACAGTAGGAACAGGTGAGAGTTCCAGAACTGTTCTGTCAATGAGCAGAGGGAACAGTGGCTATTTGAATGGAGAATCCTCCACCACTTTAGGCCACTCCAAGCTCTTTACCAATCTTCTCCTCTTGCTGGGGTGGGGATCCTCGACCCATCTCCTGTTCCTGCTCTCCTCCCAGACTGCTCAGAGCTGATTACTGCATACTAAGAGCTTCAATAATTTACCCAGTCTCTATATAGGGATAGATGGAGCGAGATCCACAGATCACAACTTGTGTGAGCAGGCAGCAAAAGAAATTCAGCACTTGCCAGGATCAGCCCGATGCGCCTGGCCCAAGATTCAGTCACAGAGATGGGAATAGAACCCAGGTCCTCCAGTTCCCACTCCCCTGCCAACGTATTGGACTCTATTGCTGTTTGTCAGCTAGTTTTCATTATAATGTATCTAAAGAATAATATTCTCATTTTACACTTTCATATCGGTTTGGCTGCTTCCCCCCACCACTATTCACTTGAAAAATAATCTGAATTCTACTGAAGAATTTTCTAAACGTCTGTCTCCTCTGTAATTTTTCTGTCATGCCCTAGAGAGGGGCTGCTTGAGCGACTTCAGTGGAGGAAATATTCTCTACTCCACTCTGTGTTTAAAAAAGAAAAAAAACTTTTTGATGTGAAAATTATATGCACTTAGAGAGATGTTAATATGAAAATGATTGGAGGAGTGTTGAATGGGGTTTATGGCTGATTTGCAGGCACTCTAGTACTTTGCCACCTGCATCATAGACAATCCAAAAAGAATATTTCTGTACAAAGCTATTTTTTGCAAGGTGGTCCTTATTCACTATTCAAAAGCCCACCAGCATCTTAAGAATCTGTTTTTAAAGCAATTTGTTGTTTTTTTCATGTTAAGTGTTTGTCTTGTGTGTGTTGCCTTGTGGTGATTGGCAGTGCTTTGCAGGAGTACCTAAGCGTGTGTTCGTCCTGAATAGGAATGTTTTTCCTAAATCAGGACCATAATGCACAACTGAAAATCTTACTGACTCAAGTGGGTTAAACATGGGACCTTTCATCTGAAACTATCCAAACTTTGTTGGTCTGGATAAAATAGAAATGGATCCAAGCCACATGTGGTTTATGTTATGTTCACAGCATACATACAGAGATGTTAGATACAAACATAAATAACCTTGCTGAAAGGTTGCAGTGTAACGCTATTTTATTTCTTAAACTTCAGAATGATAACACAAAAGAATCCAAACGCAAAGACAAAGCAGGCTGCTCCTTAAAATCAAAGAGAGACAACTCACCCTACCTTACTCTAGGCAGGCTGGTAATTGATCACACATGCTTCACTTCAGATCTTCTTAGTCTGCAAGCAGGACCAGGAACCCACTGCCAATCCCACACAATCTTAAAGTGATAGCTTGCAATTCCAACATTGTCCTCAATACACCAAAGTTTAGGTTTTACAAAATGAAAACTCTCCTGATATGTTTGTGTAGAATGAAGGCACTGCTTGTGTGGCACTTTGATTTTGGTACAAACAAGAAAGAAGGAATATAGTTCTTGCAAAGACATTTCCCCTTTGTTCTTATACACAGAATGAAGTGGGGGTGGGGAACCCAGATGGTTTTGAGACCAGATTTCCATGTCTCCACATTTCATCTCACTGGCTTCAGAACAGGAGTTTGGAACCCACAGAAGTAGGGACTTCACGGTGATGACTGAAGAAGATTTAGTTCATAGCATAAGACCTGAGCATTCACTGCTGTGCCTCAGTGCAAGCGATGGGGAAGAGTTCAAAAAGACACCTTGAAAGGTACGAAAATGAATAAGATCGGGGTAATGCTTGACAACCAGAATGACAGGTATAAAGCAACTGCTAGGTTTGGCATGTCTTTACTTATACAACTAAACTCCTGTAACAGCACTAGGGTGTCATGCTTGTCCCTTATGAATACCATTTTATTGATACTGACAGTTAAATCACACAAAAGGCAACTTGCCCTAAGAAGGTGGTACTTGACGAAAGTGACACAGAAATTAGAGCAGTTGCCATTTTGGCTGAAATGCATGCATGGCATTGAATTTAATCCTCCAGCAAGAGGTTCATGTCTCCCTTAGCAAGCTGACATCCACAGGAATGAATATTTTCAGTGACTAGTTAGCAGGGGAACTAAGCGGAAATAGATGGTGGATCATCTTGAAAGCACTTGAGCTGTTAGGATAGTCCTTTTTTTCTTTTTCATTATTGGATCATATTGTCTTCAAGAGTTTCTTCTTGGTAGATGCATTCTACCCTATCCTGTAAGGCTGCTTTAAGACGACGTTACTGTTGTGGTCCCAGGCCTAGCTGCACCTCTGTCTCCTTTCTGGTCTCTCTGAGTGTACACCCTTGGGCCTTTACCACTCCTGGGGTGGAATTCTGTGATTCTCTTGCACTTATACCAGTCCCTGGGCTACAGTACCCTGTGTATCAACAGTGCTTACCCAGCAGGTCTGAGTTCAGGCCCCTGCAGTTCTTGCTTTCAGGAGTCTGTGACTGGGGTGAATAAGATGACCAGACAGCTGCCTTAAACCAAAGTGTTTGTTTTTGCAGTAGGAACAAAGCATTTAAAGAAAAAGGAGTTAAAACAGTCCACACCCATCTGTCTTACCTAAAGGCTTCCCATCCCCTTAGTCTCTATGGTGCCACAAGTACTCCTTTTCTTTTTGCGAATACAGACTAACACGGCGGCTACTCTGAAACCATCCCCTGATTGTAACATAGGCAAGCTTAACTTCTTCAGACACCCCCAACAGGTCCCAATGTTTCAGTCAGGTTTCCTCCAAACAACTAGTCCTTTCGCTTGAGAGAAAGTCCCTTTATAACGCCCCCCTGTAGTTCTTTTGTTGTGTTCCTGGGCCTCTTGCTACCCTGGCATTGTCTCTTAACAACCCTCAAGGATTTATGGAGCAGTTGCTCATCTTGAACTGTTCTTTCTTCTCCTGCTTGTTTTTTTCATACCAGCGCTCTGTTGAACTAAAGTGATAGTCATTCAGAAAAGAGCTCAACAACCAGGTCACCATGTAGTATTCATAAACTGATACAGAGGGGCTCTAAATCCCCACAGATGCTAATAAGAATAAAGCCCAATTCAGGAATCCCAACAATAAACATTCATTTAGAGCAAAACCTGGTTCTTAAAGGAAGGCTTAATACTTCCATCTCAAGTCATTTCACTATTGCCTTTGCTACTGGCAGCATGCTATTTGCTCCAGATATTCTCTCAGTGAGGGGGGTTGACTAACCTCTGTGAAATTTAAAAATATGCTGCTTCCCAAGAACTGTCCTAATATGGGCCACCAGCAGGACCATATTTTTTTAAAAGGTTTGATCATAGTTCTGAATTTGCCAGTTAAAAACACAGTCACCATCAACATACGTCTTCTATCCCCAGTAAAAATACATTCTACAAAGTGTGGTCTGTTGGGTGACTGGCTTCATTTATGCTCATAGAGTTATATCAATCCTTTATCCAGGTCCATGGGTGTTAGCATGGATTCGTGGAGAGTGCACTGGACTGGACTCAGGAGGACCCCTAGATTCCACTCCTCAAGTGACTTTGCCACTGTGCTGCTCTATGACCTTTGGCAACTCACTTCACTGTGCCTCAGTCCCTACCCCCCATAGAACTTACAACATAAACAGGTGAGACAATATCCCACTATGTGTTTGGTATGATGCCCCACACAGTGGAGCCATACTCCAAACTAGATACCACATTCCATGGTAGCACAGCAGACTCAACCCCCATTCCAAAATGTGCTGATTCTTGTGCTTTCTCTCTGCCCATTGGTGGGAGCTATGGTTAGGTGATGCACGAGTGTGAGTGGAATGAGGGATATTTAGAAGAACAGGGTTAGAATTAATCTTTTATGTTTTAAAATGGAAATGTTCCTTGAGGTATTTTCTCCTCTCAAGTAATCATATGGGGTCAGATGCTCAGTTGGTGAAATTCATGTAGCTGCCCTGACTTGAATGGAGCTACAGTGGCTTCTGTTAACAGAAGAGCTGGACTGTAGTGTCAGTATTTATACATCATAAGCTTTATTTTAAAAAAAATATATTGTTTAATCTCTTATTAATGGAGGACTGGGTGGCTCTAGGGATTGGTAATGGGCTGGGGAAACCCTAAACAAAAGCTAAGACACTCAGCAGTCAGAGAGAGCTCTCATGGCATGTTTCCATTTGGAGTTTGCTTTGACTTAGGGCCTCTGGCAGACACAAGATTATGGTCTCTCTCTGCTCATTTAGGACCCCGTTTATGCACGGTTGAAGATATTGGCATGGGATCAGGTCCTTAGACTGCCCAAAGAATCTCCTTTTTATACATGAGTCTTCAACTGTAATCTGACACCATTTCCACATGCAGGCTCAGGGAGTGGAGAGGACATTCTTATATCTTGCCCTAAAATGAAATAGCCAGAAGTGATGGTGGAGAGCATTTTAAATCTTCCAGGGGGAAGAGAAAGAGCTAATGCGTCACTGACAATGAGTGTGATCTTAAGGTAGATCAAGAATAAAGACTCTGGGCAAGGTTCTCTGGACAGGCTGGGCAGCTGTCAGGTGCTTGATCCCATCTCCTGGTTTAAATGACTCCACAAGGTGCAAGGCACGGGAGAATTAGGCTCTCTATGTAAAGCTTAATGTGAAACTCTTTCATTGTATCATCCATAGCCACTCTTCCCCATAGTTCACTGCAGAAGCCCTAAAACATGAAATATATTCATGTAGGGGGATCTTTGCAGGGTGACTTTATTTTGGGGAGTTAATATATTTGAGAACTGGTGATTGTTCTAGTTTTGTAGTGTCCAAGAGTGGGAGTTGTAGGGAGTTTTGGTACTGGGGAGGTTAATTTAAATGTTTCTGAAATATGATTGCTGTAAGTGTGTTTAAAATTAGACTGATAATACAATAATAAATCTAAATAAAGACATTTGAACGTCAAGAATAGAAGGAACATTAAGCAGCCTCTTCCCTCTGAGTAACTCTTCAAAGTAGAAAAGCAAAATGTTAGGGTCCATAAATAAAACGTTATCCTAATCTAATAAATGTTCCAAAGGTAACTAGTAGAAATACTGAACTGTTCATTCACTCATAAGCAAACATATTTCACCCTTGTCCAGCACTAGGAACTCAAGCCTGTGTACTTTAGTTGATTCATAGCCTTTCACAATATACCAGTAAGCCCCGACTATAGCAGATTTCACATAGCAAGTATGACAGTATGTCATTGACTTGTTAACATTTTGGGGAAAACAATGAACTAACAGCTTATAGTTTACTGGATTTTTTGAGTCTTGTTTTTCTGTTAAGGGATTGGCTATTGATAGCCTCTCCCTACTGCTCCAGCTGTTCTGGCTGCTTCCCTAGCTAGGCCAGACACCACCCCCTCCTTCTCTGCTACCTGGTTGTTGGCCGGCTGCCAGACCCCGCACCTTTGGGTGCTGCTACTGCTCTAACTGCAGCCCCTGGAGGGGGGCCTGCTGGCCTACTCCCCAGAAGGGGGGAGTGAGGGACCCCAGCCGTTGCTGCTGCGGACACCACCATCACCACCTGAGAGGGGTCCTTTCTGCCTGCCTGGACCACCGCCTGGAGTTCCTGGAGCTGCTGCTGCTGCGGAGTCTGCTGCCTGGAGCTGCTGAAGCCCGGAGGAGGAGAAGGAGAGGACCATCTGCCAGTAGGGCAGCACCTAGAGACTTTGCAGACCACCGTGGAGGGGGCCTAAGACTGAGTAACTTTCCAACTGTACTCTTGTGGTAGGGGTCTTGAGTGTGTTTCCAGGGACACAGGGGGTGTAGCGTGGAGCTGCCCCCTGATCCATCTGTGTGTCCCCCTCAACCCCCACCCCCACCAGTACCACCACCGCTACCCCCTCCACCACCCCCCTGGCTGCGTACCATCTCCCTCAGCTCCTGCCGCTGGGACTCTGCTGCTTGCTTGGCCGGCCGCACCCTTTCCCCACCTTTTGGGCCTGAAGCAGCAGCCGGCCCAAACTGACTCTTTGACAGCGCACATGGGTGCACGTGCCCACCCCCCCATCCCCCTGGACTGGACCCCTTTAGTTGGGCCCCAGCTTTGTCCCCCGTTATCTGCCCCATTTTCCCCCTTGCAGCCTTTTTGCCCCCCTTTACCCCAGCACCTCACTGGCTTCAGTTTTGTTTTGCCTGCCCGGCCCTTTTCCCTCTGCAGCTTTTGTTTGTTTGCCCCGCCCCGGCCTCTGAAGCTAGCTCCTGGGTTCCCTGTCCTGCCTCCGGCCTGGTTCTCCCCCCTCCCCATGGGGTACCCCTTCCCTGATTGGCCCCATACCCAGTGCCCCCATGCCCCTGCCCATGCGCTTGTGCCCTTCCCCTGTTTGAGTTTGCCCCTATTCACTGCACCCCCCCTAACGTTCTTGTGACCTCCCCCCCAGTGCAGCTAGAGGAGCCGGATTCCTATCCTGAGTCGGTGACTGTCCCCTACGAGCCCTTGATACGCCCCTGTCCAGCCCCCCGCCTTTTTTGGCGCCCACCTCCCCTGCCTGCAGCCTAGAGGGGAGGAGCGGTCGACCTGCCTCCCCTCTCCCCTCCTCTCTCTGGTGTTTTCCCCTCCCTCCCTGCTTCTTATGGCAGGGGACAGGTGGGGCCCCTCCAGCAGCCCCAGACACCCTTCCCCCGCCTGCCCCTTCGTCACTACCCCAAGCCTCTACCTCACCCGCCGCTGCCAAACCAGCAGCGGGCACCGGGGTGACCTCCGCCGCTGCCACGTCCTTCCCCCCCCCTCAGATTCTGGGGGAGCCACCACAGCCGGCGGGAAGGGCCAGGGGAAGAAGAAGGGGAAGGGCCCCACCAAAAAGACCAGGCCCTCCATGGCAGGGACTGCCCCCACTGCCGCGGCCCCCCACCGGCTGCGGCATCCCTACCTGCTGCTCCTTCCACCAGCTCCGCGGGTGTCCCTCCCCCAGCCCCTGGGGCATACGCCCAGGTGGCGGCGGCCCCCCCGCCTGCCGCTACGTCATCTCTCCTGCCCACCGCCTCCGCTACCATCTATAGCGGCCGGGGCCCCTTTCCCACCATGACCAGGAAGCACGGCGTCCGTGGCCTCCTGGTGCCCGCCTCGCCCCACGTGGAGCCCTATGTGCGGGCGTTGGCGAGGGTGGTGGGGCCCACGGCCATTGTGGCGGCCTCCAAAATGTACGGGAAGGTCGTCTTCTTCTTAGCATCGGAGGCCGCCGCCCAGGAGGCGGTGGAGAAGGGCCTGGCGGTGGGGGTGTATTCGTCCCCCTGGAGCCGCTGGACGACTTGGGCGTCCACCTCGTCCTGACCTCCGTCCCTCCCTTCCTTCTCAATGCTGCCCTATTACCCGCCCTCTCGACCCTGGGGAAGCCCCTTTCCGTCCTGAGCCCTCTCTCACTGGGCTGCAAGGACCCCCCCCCCGTCACGTCCTCTCCTTTCGCCGCCAAGTGCAGCTTCAACTGCCGCCGGCATCGCGTGACGGAGAGGCACTTGAGGGGTCCTTTTTGGTCCCCTACCAGGGGGCCCATTACCGGGTGCACTATTCCACGGGGGAGGCCTGGTGCTACCTCTGCCGGGCGATGGGGCACGTCCGGAGGGACTGCCCCTTGGCCCGGCAAGGAAGGACATCCGGGACCCCCGAGCCCCGGCAGGGCACCGGCCCCATCATCGGGGGAGCCCCTGGCTGCCCGGCGCCCGAAACCACCCCTCCTCCTTCCCAGTCCACCATTGCCCCCGCTCGGGCCCAAGGGGCACCTCCCCAACTATGCCCAGACGAGCGGGAGAGCCCCGCCCCCGCTGCTTGCAATCTAGGGGGGCCTGTGGAGGAGGGTGCGGCAGGGACACCGCCAAGCATGGGAGAGGGCCCGCCCCAAGGGGAATCTTCCCTCTCTTGTGCTGCCCCACCGTTACCCCTCGAGTCCCTGAGCCATCGCCTCTGCCCCCTGACACAACCCCTGCTAGCCAGCCCCCCGGATGATGCCATGGAGGGCTGGGCCCTAGTCCAGGGGAAGCGGGGCAAGAGGAAGGCTTCCTGATGTGGAGGCCCCCCTGGAAGACCAGGAAGGGGACACCGATGCCAAGCCTTCTGCTTTACCCACGGGTGTGTTCCACCCACCAGAGCCGGCTGGGGAAGACGTGGCAGCACTGGAAGGCAGTATCTCCCCTCCATGGGAGTTCCTCCCCTCCGAGGCCCCCGAGAGAGTCCCCCCCTGCCCTGACGCCATCTGAAACCTCAGTGTGCCCTGAGGCGACCGGCGCGTCAGGTGCTGGCGGGGAGAATCCTGGGTTGGCGGAAAGTGATTTCCCGTCCATATATGAGGAGATCGGGCCCTGGGTCTGACCCCGGTCACCCAGGGGGAGGACGACCCTATGCCAACGGGCCTCGATCTGGGCGACTTCACTCCAGCCCCCCTTTCCCCATGCTCCCTTCCCCTAACCGTTGCTTCCGCTCCCACCTCCGAGGAGCCCCTGGACTCCTCCATCAACCCGGCTGCAGATGGCACCCTGCTGACAGCCACCGAGCCAGTTGAGGCGACGGCCAGTGCCACACGGCCGGGACCCAAGCCACAAGGGACACCCCTCGTGGGTGAGAAGCATTCGATCTCCTTTCCAGGAGGGGGTCCTACAGAAGAGAATCCACCTCCTGATGCCATGGCTGCCAAATCCACCATAGAGCCTGCGTCCGGCATCACTGAGAGCCCTCTCCCTGCCCAGAATCTCACCTCTAACCCTGCCCCTGCCCCATCCCGTCCACCTCCCGAGATGTTATTGCCGCCCCTGGGGCTGTCTCCTTCCCTTTTCCAATAAATGATCCCCAGGGAGCGGCCTTTTTGTTTACCCATCCCGACCCACCAGGGGCTGCTATCCTCCCTCCGCCACCCCCTATCGCCCCAGGGTTCAAGGAGGGCCTAGTGGCGCCAACCCATCAGGAGCCCCGTTGGGGGTCCACACTCTGTCTGCCCATCTCGGTGGGCCACGGGGCTGTACCAAGGGCCCCGTCGGGGAGTAACCAGGAGACCGTAACCCCCCCACCCCATGCGCTGCGAGAGGAGTTGAGGGTGTTCTTAGAAGATGTCCGTGGCTCCCGCAACAAAGTACAGCTTGCCCTCCAGCGATGGGGGGACTTTCATCAAATCCTCTGGGCCGCAAGGGCCGTCATGGGGGAGGGTAAAAGGACCGGGAGGCAGGGCGCTGTGGCCTACCAGCAGGTTCACCTCTTCCGTGACTCCTTACTCATCTATGGGGTAGGTCACGGACTGCTGTGCGGCCTGTCGGGAGCCGCGAGCGTCCCTGCCAGGGAGGATCCCCCTCAGCCCTCCTCATGGCACCTCTTACCATCGCAACATTGAACACCCGCGGCTGTAGGATGGGTCTCCGCAGGTCCCAGGTGCTCTCCTTCCTTCGGGAGGGGGGGTATTCTGTGGTTTTCCTGCAGGAGACCCATATGGATCTGACCGCCGAAGACAGCTGGCGGCTGGATTGGGGGGACAGGGTCTACTTTAGCCATCTCACAGCTCGTACGGCTGGAGTGGCGACCCTGTTTTCCCCCGACCTACGGCCCGAGATGCTGGGGGTCATCGAGGCTGTGCCGGACCGCCTGCTGCACCTCCGGGTCCTCATGGAGGGGCTCGTAGTCAACCTTGTTAACATCTATGCCCCCAGCAGCGAGCCCGGAGCGGCTGCAATTCTATCAGCAGGCATCCGCCTTCCTCGGCACCTTGGATCCTTATGACTGCCTGGTCCTGGGGGGGACTTTAACATCACCCTTGAGAAGCAGGACCACTCGGGGACCAAGCAGAGCCCGGCGACCGTCGCCGTCCTCCAGGAGATAGTCGAACACCACTCCCTGGTGGACGTCCAGCGCGACCACCACCCAGATGACACTTCCACGTTCACCTTTGTCTGGGTGGAGGCCCATCGGTCGCGCCACTCCCGGTTGGACCGCATTTATTTATCACACTTCCATCTTTCACGAGCCCACTCCTCCAGCATCTGCCGGCCCTATTTTCTGACCATCGTTTAGCCACCGTGACGGCCTCCCTCTGTGCAGAGAGGCCGGGGCCGGCCTATTGGCATTTCAACAATAGCTTGCTGGAGGATGTGGGCTTCGTGGCGTCCTTCCAGGAGTTCTGACTGGCCTGGCGAGGACAGTGGCGTGCCTTTCCCTTGGCGCGGCAGTGGTGGGACCTAGGGAAGGTGCGCGCCCGGCTCTTGTGCCGTGACTACACCCGGGGCGCCAGCCGACGGAGGGATGCGATGATAGAGCAGCTGGAACGGGAGGTCTTAGAGCTGGAGAGGCATCTGGCCGCCAGCCCCGAGGATCCACCCCTCTGCGGAGCGTGCCGGGAGAAGTGGGAGGAGCTCCGGGCCCTGGAGGACCATCGGGACCAGGGTGCCTTTGTTTGATCCCGCATCCGTCTCCTTCGGGAGATGGATCGCGGCTCCCGCTTCTTCTACACCCTGGAGAAAAAAAGGGGGGCCAAGAAAAATGTCACCTGCCTTCTGGCAGAAGACGGCACCCCCCTCATGGATCCGGTGGAGATGTGCAGGAAGACGAGAGCCTTCTACGCAAGCCTTTTCTCCCCGGATCCAACCGATCCTAACGCTTGCAGAGTGCTCCGGGAGGAGCTCCCGACGGTCAGCGCGGGCGACCAAGACCGGCTAGAGCTGCCTCTCATTCTGGCCGAGTTCTCAGAAGCCCTCCATCGCATCCCACCAATAAATCTCCGGGCATGGACAGGCTGAGCATGGAGTTCTACCGCGTGTTCTGGGACGTCCTCGGACCAGACCTAGTCATCGTCTGGGCCGAGTCTTTGCAGAGCAGGGTCCTCCCTCTTTCGTGCAGGCGAGCCGTGCTCGCCTTATTGCTGAAGAAGGGGGACCTCTGCGATTTACGAAATTGGCGTCCCGACTCACTCCTCAGCATGGACTACAAAGTCGTGGCAAAAGCAATCTCACTGCAGTTAAGGTCCATGCTGGCGGACGTGGTCCACCCAGACCAGACCTACACCGTCCCGGGCCGCAGCATCTTCGATAACCTATATCTGGTCCGGGACCTTTTGGAACTCGGGTGTAGGGAGGGTCTGTCGTTCGCCCTCCTGTCCTTAGATCAGGAGAAGGGGTTCGACAGGGTGGATCACGGGTATCTTCTGAGCACTCTGCAAGCGTTTGGCTTCGGAACCCAGTTTGTGGGTTTTCTCCGGGCGCTGTACGCCTCCGCAGAGTGTTTGGTCAGGCTCAACTGGACCCTGACCGAACCGGTCAGCTTCGAGTGAGGAGTACAGCAGGGGTGCCCCCTCTCGGGCCAGCTCTACGCTCTGGTGATTGAGCCCTTCCTCTGTCTCCTCCGAAGGAGGTTGACAGGGTTGGTGCTGCGGGAGCCGGAGCTGCGGCTGGTCCTGTTAGCGTACGCTGATGACGTGGTCCTCGTGGTCCAGGACCCGGGCGACTTGGCGCGACTTGGCTTACCAGGCCATCTATTTGGCAGCCTCCTCTGCCCGGGTCAGCTGGGTCAAGAGCTCTGGCTTGGTGGTAGGAGACTGGCGGCAGGCGAGCTCCCTCCCACCCGCGCTTCAGGCCATCCGGTGGAGCACAGGTCCACGGCTCTATCTCAACATTTACCTTTCTGCCACGCATCCCTCTCCGCCGGAGAACTGGCAGAATTTAGAGGGCGGGGTGATAGAGCGGCTTCGGAAATGGACAGGACTACTCCAGTGCCTCTCCCTTCGAGGGAGAGCGCTGGTGCTTAATCAACTAGTCCTGTCCATGCTCTGGTAGTGGCTCAACACCCTAGTCCCGGCCCTGGGTTTCCTGGCCAACCTCCGGACATGGATTCTGGAGTTCTTTTGGTCAGGACTGCACTGGGTCCCTTGCAGGGGTTCTCCATTTACCCCTGGAGGAGGGAGAGCAGGGCCTGAAATGTCCGCTTACTCAGGTCCATGTCTTCTGCCTCCAGGCCCTGCAGAGGCTCCTTTATGGTGCAGGTAGTCCGGCGTGGAGCATACTGGCACATGCCTTCCTGCGCCACTTCCAAGGGCTCCGATACGACCGGCAGCTCCTTTATCTCCATCCGAGAGGTCTTCCGCGAGACCTCTCTGGGCTGCCGGTCTTCTACCAGGACCTCCTCCGGACCTGGAAACTCTTTTCAACAACCAGGTCCATGGCGGCCACCGAGGGGGCAGATCTCCTCGCGGAGCCCCTACTACACAACCCCCAGCTCCGTGTGCAGGTGGCGGAGTCCCGCTTGGTGCGCCAGAGGTTGGTCCTGGCAGAGGTCACAAGAGTCGGAGACCTCCTGGACTATGACCAGGGAGACTGGCTGGATCCCCTGACGCTCGCTCAGCGCATGGGGCTCTCCAGACCTTGTACTCCCTGGTGCATACTTCAGGAGGTGAAGGCCGCTTTGCCGCCCGCTGCTCGGGTTTATCTCAACCGGGTCCTGCATGAGGGCACGCCCCGCCCACCCTCTACCCCAGGCCTGCCGGACCTTTTAATTGGACCCCTGCCCCATGGACCCAACCGACCCCTTCACTGTAAGCCAGCTGCACGAGATGCAGCCGGTCTGCTTTCAAACCGCGCCAAGAAAACATCTATACACGCTTGTGCTCCACACCCTTCACGCCCTCACCCTCGTGTCCCACCCTGATACAAAATGGCGGGACCTCCTGCCACCTTTGGAGGGTGAAGAGCCCCGGTGGGCCAGCCTATATTCCATCTTAGTCCCAAGGCCCGTCGGGGATGTCAGTTGGTGGGTCCTTCACGGAGCCGTGAACATGGGCATGTTCTTGGCGCAGTTCACCTCAATCCCAGACACCTGCCCCTTTTGCGGCGTGAGGAAAATCCTGGCACATATATACCTGGAGTGTACCAGGCTGCAGCCCCTATTCCGGCTCCTCACCAATATTTTATTACACTTTTGGTTGCACTTTTCCCCTCACCTTCTTATCTATGCACTCCCTAGCCATGGCCTCACAAAGTCATGGGATCTCCTGGTCAACCTCCTCCTGGCCCTAGCTAAAATGGCCATCTATAAAACCAGAGTGAGGAGGTTGGCCGATGGAGTCTCCTGTGACTGTGGGGCCGATTTCCGATCCTTGCTCCATTCATGTATCTGGGCAGAGTTCCTCTGGGCGGCGTCCTCTGACTCTCTTGATGCCTTTGAGGAACAGTGGGCGCTGTCCAGGGTTCTCTGCTTGGTGTCCCCCATCTGGTTCCCTTCGTTTGACCACACTTCTGTCCCTATTATTTCATTAGTTGTCCCCCGGAATTTTTTGGTATCTAGGTCCTGTGGATCCCCCTTTTAGGCCGGGGGGGATCCTTTAGCAGTGGACGGGCTTTGCTCCCCCATTTCCCAGATCCCAATAGGATTACTCTCCTATAGCCATCTGGCTTGACCCTGTCACACCTCTGTTGAATTTATCACTGCCATGCTATAAACTGGCAAATTTTTAAGACTGTGTATGGTATACCTTTTTTAGTTTGTGTAAAGTTTTTATAAATTTGGTTCACATTTAGCTATCTGTAGGAGATGCAGACACAAAAATCGAGATAGGGAATCTCTGCACGCTTGTGTAGTGGATTCTAGAGATCAGTCCATAGGTGCTGGAAGTAGGGATGTGGGGTGTGCTGCCACACCCCCTGGCTTGAAGTAGTAGTAATAACCCAAATACATGGCTTCTGCCTTCAGCATCCCCACTATAAAAATTGTTCCAGTGCCATTGGATGAGTCTGGTTGAAATGAGTTAGTGCAAATGCTAGACCCAGAGAAGAAGAGACTACTTGATTTTGACTTGATCTTGGATGGCAGCTTCCTGTCTTCACAGATGTTGGCGTTGTTGAAAAATTCCCAACCAGCTCTACTTAAAACAGATTTGACTGAATCTGAACCTTTTGCTGAAATGTATTGGTTTTGACAAAACTTTCATTGGGAAGGTTTTCTGGGTCTGGTATGGAATTTCTAGTAGAGTGAGACACACAGAGATCTTTTTGGAATTGTTCCACTTTATAAAACTTAGCAAACGCGTACTGGGCCAAAAAGAGAGAGAGACAATTTATAGTTTTCAGAGTAGCAGCCGTGTTAGTCTGTATTCGCAAAAAGAAAAGGAGTACTTGTGGCACCTTAGAGACTAACAAATTTATTTGAGCATAAGCTTTCGTGAGCATCCGATGAAGTGAGCTGTAGCTCATGAAAGTTTATGCTCAAATAAATTTGTTAGTCTCTAAGGTGCCACAAGTACTCCTTTTCTTTTTACAATTTACAGTCTGAACCACCAGGTCACTGTTGTTCTGGGGTGTGTGTCTCTCTTGTGCTTTTCGTGACAAATTTGAAAAAGTCTTATTTTTGTCCCACATCCGAAAGAAAACTAACCTTGACATTAGTTTGGCAAAACCAAGTTCTTGTTCGCCAGCCGGCCCTGGATTTAATTGAATGGAAAAACTCATTTTGAAGGTATTGTATCAAGGATAGATACAAAATTTCTGATATCCATTAGACCTGATAAATCTAAATGGGAAAAATTTTTGAAGTAAGGGTATGGTTAGATAATAAATCACAGGGTAGAGAGGCAAAATCAAGTAACCTTTTTGTTTCTTTATAGCTAGATACATGTTAATTAATGTATAATTTCTAGTTTCTTTGAATCTATTTTTTTCTATGTGGTACCTCCTCTTTTTATAAAAACCCTGCCAACCCCGTACAGTAGAGCTGCAGTCTGAAGCATTAAATGTTATAGTAGTGTGAATGCAGTGATTTGTACCATCGTTTTAGGGTAGTGTGGTATTTCTTTTAAGAAGGAAGTAGACTTTTTTCGTGTAATATTTTAAGGTGTGTGATGAAATGATGTGATTTTGGAGCCTCTTTCTGCCACAGGTGATGTGCTGTAAGCTAGTCATTGTCAAAGCATACGGAGGAGTTTTGGAAGCTAGCACACTGTATATGGACTGGTGACGGCATTGGTAAGTGATCAGTTGAGGTAAATCAAAAATAGATAGGTATCAGTTCTGACAGGGGCATCCTATGCTCTCCCTTCAGGATTTTGCAGGGCCTTTTTTTTTTTTCCTTGCAGTCATTCAATGTCATAAACCTGGAGATGCTATTTTAACAGGAGCCTGTTGTCAGGGTTACTGAGAATTACAGATGGGGGTGTGAAATTCTGTGTAAACAACTGGAGATTTCAGGCAGAGAATTTTAGGAGTGTCACATCCTATTAATACTCACTCATCATTTTCTGCCCATGCACTCGTGCATGAATTACACATTCCGCTATTTTTGGCTTGTCGCTGGAGTGATTTTACTGTAAATGGGTAACTATATGCAGCTAAATAGGCAATAGGCCAAATTCATACATGCTGGCAGAGGGATGTGTAAGCTACACCCCCTGCTGCTTTGCTCGTGCCTTATTGTTCCCTCACACTGAGGGAGGGAAGGTGGGGATCACCACTTCTCATCCTCTGGTGGAGTTTCCATCAGGGAGGGCAGCTTTCTTAACCGTTGTTGGCTCTGTAGAAGCTCGGTGCATGAGGTTGCACTGATCAGAACGGACACCCTTGTTGAACCTCCTTTTGGCCAACACCACCACTTTCTTAGACTACTCGTCTTCCTCTGGGTCCCCTGGTGGGACTGGAAGTGTTTTTTTTTTTCTGCAACCTAACCTCTTCCCCTGCTGGACCCTAAACCTGAGCTGAATGTGGTTCTTTATGTTAAAAGGTTCCATAAGCAAAAGTAGTAGCATCTAGCGGGAATGCAAGTAAAGCAGGTAAAGAGGAATGACACCTTTTTGCCTCCTTCCTCACCCTCTTCCAAACTCTGGCTCTGTAATGAGTGGGAACCTGCATTTAATTCCCTTGGTTTGATTGGTGTTTTCTGGGTAGGCAATAAGCAGTAGATCTTAGCCAATAAGCTAAAGGCTTGTGGAGGAATGTTTTGCCTGTCATCCAGGGAAAGAAGATAAGAAAGGCAGGTTCCAATGATCAGGTAGGTTTAATCAAGTCTTTTGTTAATGGAAGTTTTAGGGGCTTGGAATGCTCATTTACTAAAAACCCAGGCGACCTAATATAGGATACTTTCCCAAACTGATAATATCTTGGACTACACTGTAAATCAGTATGAAGATTAGAGACCTCTCATAAAAATCTGTTAGTGGGTGTACCTGCCAACCTGTTTAGATGCTTCGAGAGCACTGGAATCCCAGTTCTATGGCAGGTATAACCAAGAGAATCTACTGCGGTGGTACCTAAATGCTGTGTCTATAGCTGGTCTCACAGGCCAAAGTCCTCCTTGGTGCATGTGACACACATCAGATCACAGGTTGCTCTCTAACCAGGATGCTTGTGACAGCAGCTCTTTACTAAGTGAGTTAAACAGACACTTTCCTTGAATGAGTTGGTAGCAGAGCTGACTTACATGTACTTCATTACCAAAGCATCAAGTGAATACAACCAAAAGCGAACTCTCAGTCCAGTTGCTGGAGAGAGGGAAAAGATGAGGGTTAGAAGAAGAAAAATGGCTGAGAAACTACTGTACCAACTAAGCAGGAGGAGGAAAGATTCTGCCTTGAGTTCATAAATCCAAACTAGCTGCAATGAAGCTGGGTATATGATTATAAATAAGACCAACACTTGGCCCCATCAGTCTCATGTGTGTCGTGTGTGACCTTCACCATATCAGTGTAAGAAAGTTTCTAAAATGTCTTTTGAAGATGTCTCTTCACTGAGGGCCTGATCCAAGTCCCATTGAAGTCCATGGGAATATTGCCATTAACTCCCCTGGCAACAGCCTCAAGCCTTAAGGTTGCTTATGTGAGAACTTTTTAGCGGTAGATTTAAACAATATAAAAAGATGGTTTAAAAAAAAAAAAGCTGTAACCACTGGAAAAAATTTATCTAGTTCTGAGAAGACTTCCTTGGGCAGAGAACCTCGTGTGTTGGCATTTAAGAACCTCTGCAAATTGTATTATGATATGATATTATGTATTATTATGGCTCACACTTAATAAGCAATATATATTAATACTGGATTTATCACTCTGTCCAACATTTCTGATACTGAATTCCTACAAGGAGAATTGGTTCCTGGATTCCTGCTGAGTACCATTTTAGAATAGCAACTTACAGCTCTTTGAACTCCCACCATTACTAGAAGCTTTTCATCTATTACAAGGCCTGTGATCATAAGTGAAAGGACGAAGAAGAGAGAAGCCAGGTACAAGAGAAGCCTCCTTTATAAGAGGGATAAGAAGGCAGCGAATGTAAGTAGTTACTGTTTAGGACGCTGTGTCTCAAGGCTGAATCTTAATATCTGATGTCATGTCAAGCTTGGAGACAAGCTAACTACAGAAACTCTAGGGTGTATGATCAGTTGGAGCTAAGCTTTAGTACTAGGATTTCAGGAAATGTGCCTGAACTCTGAGCAAGGATACGCTCAGATCCATATGAGGGCAGGGGTATCAGATTCTCCAGTTAACCACAAATATTTTGCAATTAATCATGCTTAGAGTTGCACTTAGATCAAATAAAAACAACATGTTAAAGACCTAGAGTAGGAGGCAATATGAATATCATTAATGAACATGAGTTTCAACTTTAGAATGTTTTTGACAAAGCATACTTGAAATGTGTCAAACAGAACTGAGATCAAACAGAAATCAGCCATTCGTATGTTGTATGTGAGAGTTTGAAATGGGGGCAGGGAGGAAATGTGGTGGGAAGTAAGATTGCAACTGTCCAAGGGACAAAGATCTAAAGTAGATCTAAATATATATGGTGACATAGTTATCGGTCCTCATTGTAGTCATCATCACACAAGGAACGTTACCTCTGTGCCAAGGAAATGCCTTCTTGGGATTTGCAAGCAGCATGATACATCACTCTAATGTATAGTCAACCTGATAGGAAGGAGGTAGCTTCCATCCGAAGTCGCTGGAACAGTCAAGCTCCCCCATCACTTGCTGCTCTATGAGGGGTGCACAGTATGTCGGGGATGGGGGAGCCAGAAGGAGCCTTAGGGTACATCTGTGCTAGATTTGGAAGGTGTAAATTCCAGCTCAAAGAGACTGACTTCTGGTAACTCTGATTTGAGCTACTGCACTAAAAATAGAAGGAGTGGCCAGCCCTTCCCATCTCTGCAGCAACCCAACTACAATCCTGTCTGAGACAATAGGTATATACTGTGGCAACTAGTTACCCCCATCACCATGCCAACACTTCCACTTTTAGTGTGAGAGATCAATTAGAGCTAGCATGAGTATGTCCTCTCAAGCTGGAATTTACATCTCCCAGCTCTAGTGTAGACATACCCATAGTCACCTGAGAGAGTACCACATTCTCAAGGGTAGCAGTGGGATGGATTTGTGCTCAGTTGGGTCTGCTCAGTGGCTGTTTTTCACAAGCTCTCATTGTAGCTTGATGTGTCTGTGGTGACTAGAGTTTGTTGAGGCTCAAGCCACAAAATAGCAATATTTCAAAGACCTATTCGAAGCTTGGTAGCCAATACCTGACCTGATCTTCCCATTTCTTCTGTGGGTGTATATTCACACTGGGTCTTGCGGGCTGACTCAGGTAGGCTTTCCAATGCGTTTTTATGCTTGTTTGGTGTTTGGGCCAGGCTAGCTTTTCTTTCCAGAGATAATTTGAAGATCTCTACCTGCTTTTTCGAGCAACTACTAATGAATATAGAACTGATGAAAAGAACAAGGAGGACTTGTGGCGCCTTAGAGACTAACAAATTTATTTGAGCCTAAGCTTTCGTAGGCTTATGGACCTGGTGTCGCTCCATTTTCTCATGTGGGGTACACCGACGGCTGGTTGTGAATGCAATTACAGTGCAGGAGGCGTCCACATGTGAAGTCAAACCTTTAGTTTTGTTTTCCTCCATGTGAATTTTCCTCATATTCCTTGTGGCCGCTTGCGCTTTTATGAGTATACAAATGAACCTCTCAAAACTATTTCCCTCTGTTGGAATGTACTGGTAAACACAATGGAGACCATTCCCTTTTGTGGAGAATTTTGAAATCTTTTGTTTTCATTCTTAATCAGACCAAAGCCAAATTTCAAAGTATTGAAATCCTTCACAAAACCGAATTACCTGTCTCCACACAGCCCTAGCTTCTGCTTCCTGTTGATGATCGTCTGTTTCAAAAGACTGAACTTCACCTTGCTCTTTGAGGAAAAGCTATGACTCCCCACTCAAATCAGGAAGGTCTTCCTACCTCCATCATTCCTTACCTTTCCTATAGAAAATTCCTTGTTTGTGTCTTCACGTCTCCTTCATCTTTTGAGGAAGCAGGTGTAAACTGCTTAATCTTAAAGTCAAGTAATCTTCTCTTGGTCTAATGGGGTTTTTGTCATATTTATTTTAGATGTTTGCATATAACATGCTACTCACCTGGTTTCTCCATTCCTTCCTTTGAAGCTGTTGTTTCCGGTTCATTCCACTACATGATTAGTCGGCACTCTTGAATGTTAAATACATCTTATTGGAATGCAAAACAAACTGAGTTTATCCATTTTGGGTTTGTTTTTTTTTTAAGAAAAAATCTCATTATCCAACATGGGAGGAGGGCACCTGGAAGGAACCTAATCTGAACTCCCCTGTTAACCAAAATATAATCACATCCCTTCCCCGGATTTATAGCTAAGAGATGTTTGGATAGATGCTTGGCTTCTCCAAGACTGGCTATTCGGCTGAAGTGCTTAAACCATAGTAAACAAATATGTGGCACTGTCTGTCCATACTAACAAAGGTGCATGTCAGCAGGCTTTGAAGGCTTTGAGGGCTTTCAGCTGAGCCAGAGTCTCAATTCTCTGACTTCCACCCCCTAATCATTGACATTTTTCACTATTCCACCAATATTTAGTGTTCTATAGCAGTGAACACAATTCCTATATAATTGATAGGAGGCCCCGCTAGCCTTTTAATCCCTTGATATAACTCACGCAATACTCATTACTTTTCCTGAAAGTGCCTTTTACAACCCTTGTCCCAATTGCCTTCCTTACTTGTCCCTCTAATGTTAGGTGTAGCTGCTCACTTGCTGAAATATCTTCAAAGATATCATTTTTATTTAAAATAATCCTTGTCTAGACCAGATATCTGCGAACATTTTAGTCCACATATGAAGTCAAGCCTTTATCTTTGTCCCCTTCCATGTGAGATTTCCTCTTATTCCTTGTGATTTCTTGCACTCTTAAGAACATAAGAACGGCCATACTGGGTCAGACCAAAGGTCCATCTAGCTCAGTATCTTGTCTTCTGACAGTGGCCAATGCCAGGTGCCCCAGAGGGAATGAACAGAACAGGTAATCATCAAGTGATCCATCCCCTGTTGCTCATTCCCAGCTTCTGGCAAACAGAGGTGAGGGATACCATCCCTTCCCATCCTGGCCAATAGCCATTGTTGGACCTTGTGGGTGTATAAAGGCATCTCTCAAAACTATTTCCCTATGTTTGAAAGTACTGGTATAAATGGAAACAATTAAATATACAACGTTGAATCTGAAACACCATGGGAATAGCTTGGTCAAGATAATGATGGAGATGCATCCCGGAATCATTCAGTGACCGGAAATAATTGAGAAATTTCGAGAGGAGCTCTTTGCATAGAAGGACATATTCAGGAACATTATATGTGGAGAAAGCTGGCTTTCACTGATTTTCATAGTCACTGCAAGGCCTGATTTAAAATCCACTGAGGCCAACCAAAGCACTCTGAGCTGACTGATAAATGCTAAAGTAATGGAGCAACACCTCCCCTTCCCTCCATTTGGGTTTCTGTATCAATAGAGTGATGATTTCAGCCCAGGTCAAACTAACACACAGAACAAACAGGCAAAATAAACCCTACTCATTTAACTAGTGTGATGAGGGCAGTTTCTCCAAGGACCTTGCTGACATGTAGCAAGTGCTCAGCAAGAAAATGGGTTTAAAAAAAAAAAGGTGTTTGGAAGTCATAAGATGCTATTCCAGTGGGCTACTTCTGCATCTATTTAAGGGAAACATTCAAGCAGCAGCATGTTAAGTGTTGCTGTAAAGAGTTGCACAAAGGGAAATCGTTTGCAGTGCACCACAACAAACTGTATTGGTCCTGTGAAAACCATAAATAATGCTGTAGATTCTTGGTCACTGTGTGCTGGGACATTTTTTATTAAATGGTTCCACAGACAATGAGCACCCTTCCTTCAAGACCATAAAGTGGCCATTGAGCGATGATGAGGTGGTAAAGCTTGCTCTTACTGAGTAGAAAATATATGGCTTGTACCGTAAAGGGGTATGAAGGCAATGTATGACTCTTCCCGTGCCCAGCCTAGTTACTTGGTTGTGAGCTAAGCACAGGATTTATCTCCACATGAAGGGTTTAATTTACATTTGTTGTAACAAATTCTACTTTTAATTACACTTCTGCCAAGTCAATGGGGTTACATGGATGTAGTTGGTACCTGAGGCAGTTTATTTCCTATTACGAGCAGAAGGGTGGAGGTGGATGTTTCATAGTATCGGAGGTACAGTGATGTGTAAATGTTGATTCTTTAAGAATGACAGTACCTACTGGCAGTCAGTTGGGTTGAATTTTGGATAGTCATTGCCATTCCCACATTACATTTGTTTTTATATCATAGTCTTCCTTCCATTTCAAAGATGAAAATATATCATCCCACTATGTAGTGAGGATGTGGCATCTGCGTTAACTGATTATTTGTCCCTACTAATATTTAACTGAGCTATGTGTAACCTGTGGTTATGTGACAGCTGCCATCATGGCCATGATGACTGAACTATGGACCTCCAGAACTGTAACCATGAGCTTCTACAGCTTGAGCTAAAGAGACAGGCTCTGCAGCTCAGGCTGTAACAGACCAACATCGTCTGTGGATTGGGCAGAGGGGGAGACGTAACGTGCACTGATTAGCTGGTTACCTGAACCGTGTGACTCTCTGTCCCTCTCTAGCAGCTAATTTGTGTACAGAGGTTTGAGTCTGCTATGGCTTTCAAACTAGTGTTCTTGGTCCTTTAGTTGAAGAGCTGATGTTTTTTAGATCCAGGTGTCCTAGGTTCAGTCCCCACAGAAAGCCCAGCCCTGGGTAAATACAGCTATTCCTACACATTCAATGTCCAGGGAAGTATTGTCATTGTCATTATGATCTGGCATCTGTGATCAGCCCTCTCTAACCAGCTTGCTCACTCTTTGGTTGCAGAATACAATACATTTGTAATATCCTAATTATGAACACCATCTGCAAAGATGCTGTAAGTATCATTATGGGGAACTATAAACTATCCAGAATAAAGCCAACCAACTGTATGAACACAGTGCAAATTGAAATAGGAACATGCTCTACCCATAAAGTGGTTTCTGACAACATTCTTTGCAGCTGGATTATATATTCACCTCTGAGTTGCTTCTCCATGTTATGCCAGTTCTCCTGCTCTCCCTCCTTCATTCAGTCCATGTGGATGCAACCTTAGTTTATTTTCTTTTTCCTCTTGACTTCACATGGTCCAATGTCTCCTCCCCCAGCAGACTCTTACTCAGCCTTGTTTTACCCTCTGACCTGACATATGGGAGAAATGCGAGAGATTTCATAGGGACTCTATTTATTCTGTATTTTAGCCAGGAAGCAGGGAGCTGTGGCTGCAATTTGAATCCCAGTAAAATAAATAAATGTAGTAATTGCTGGTTCTTTACTTTAGAAATTAGTTCTCATTTAAAGAGGACTTCAGAGTGGGTATGTGAAGGGGATTCGGAAGGCGTAGTTGAGGCAAACGAAGCATTTTTCTTGGTGAATATGGGGCCTGACCCAAAACCCATTGAAGCCAATGGAAATTTAGTGGACTTTAGTCCAGGCCCATGATGTACATCTTAGTGACATGTGCAGGAATTTCAATGAAATCAGATGCACAAGTGAGGAAAACGCAAAGCCATGCAGAGAGAAATTAGTTTTGCTATAGAAGAATGGGCAGCAGCCAGAATTTTATACACAATTTTAGCTGCTTTATGTTGCAGCTCTGTTAGCCAGTAAAAGGTGACACTAAAATAGTTGGTAGAAGGAAAAAATTGCTAATCTCAATCTTTCCTTTCATGACAACGTGTTAATGGTTTAGAAAGAGTTTCCAAAAACGTATGTTTAGGATTAAAATAGAAAAGCCAAGAATGAAGTTTAAAATGAGCTTTTAGATCTGGAATAGGCTGTACTATATATCCATTTGTTATGACACAATGTTCTTTAAGGAGTCATGAAATATGCAAATGCTTGAATGAGACACCAGGGTGGAGATAGCTGTGAGCATGTCTGTTTCAAAAGCATTCTATTAGGTATTTTCATACAGTAGTCACCATGATATGTAGGTGTATGTGAAAAGTAACATGCACCATGCTATCTACAGGTTGCAATGGAAGTGATAGTTTGTAGATTACTATACAGCAGAGTAAATGAGGGTGAAATGCATGAATGATTTTAAAATGCACAGAGTGTTGTGTGGAAAGAGGACAAAAGTAAGAGCTTTCTACTTTCTGGTGTGCAGAAAAAAGTAAATTGGGTAATCATTGGGATGTTTGTTCCCCCAGAAAGTCAGGTGGGCCCTTGACAATTAGATTTTTGTGTTTAACTACAGGAATTGCACAGGAAAATTAGGCAGGCAGGCTTCCTTTTATTTATTGTGCATGCAGTTATGCACTCTTTTATTTTTTTTTCAGTCGTGCACCCCTTTAAAAAATTCAAGCCCATAAGACATGGAAGAAAAGGTAGTGCAGGATAAAATGAGTTAAGTCATGTGCCAGAATGTGTAGACAACTAGACTCTTCCATGGAAAAGCCAGAGCAGGGATAGACTGAGGAGCAATGAGGCAGGCTACTCTGGTCTCGCCCAGATACAGGGCTCACTTGGAGAAGGCACGGCAGGGCATCCGCTCCCACAGCAGCTGTTTGGAGCAGCACAATAAGCAGATTTTTGTGTTTAACTACAGGAATTGCACAGGAAAATTAGGCAGGCAGGCTTCCTTTTATTTATTGTGCATGCAGTTATGCACTCTTTTATTTTTTTTTCAGTCGTGCACCCCTTTAAAAAATTCAAGCCCATAAGACATGGAAGAAAAGGTAGTGCAGGATAAAATGAGTTAAGTCATGTGCCAGAATGTGTAGACAACTAGACTCTTCCATGGAAAAGCCAGAGCAGGGATAGACTGAGGAGCAATGAGGCAGGCTACTCTGGTCTCGCCCAGATACAGGGCTCACTTGGAGAAGGCACGGCAGGGCATCCGCTCCCACAGCAGCTGTTTGGAGCAGCACAATAAGCAGGGTGAAAGAAGTGGGGAAGAGTGATCTCCCTGATAGCACTCAATGGTCTCTTCAAGCAACTAACTGGCAGCCTGGGTATGCGCAGGATCCTAATAAATGAGCGTGTTTACTATTGCCTGACCCGTCTTCCTTAAATTGTCATCGTATATCTTTCTGATGTGTGTTTTTCTGATGGTTTGATTGCCTGTTGCCAGTCCTGTCTCTGACCCTGCCCATTTGATTTCTTCAGTTTAAGTCACTTCTGTGCTGCTTATAAGATTTCTGTGCTACCCTGCTGTGTGTGCAACCTCATCCAAGGTCTCTACAGTTTTAGCCCATTGTTGCTAGCACTACAGCTAGGAAGTTAACAGTGATAGCAAATGACCTCATATTATTGGCATGGAGGTTTTGCTCCTTTGAATTCAGCTAAGGAAAATGATCCAGTTCTTGCCTACTATTTTGCTAGAATAGTTTTGGTATCAATGTGACTAACTTTCTACTCTTGGACTCCACCCTTGAGTGCATCAGTGAGAGCTGTCCACTTTCATAACAGGTCTCAGTGAACAGCATCATCTTACAAACAGAGAGGATTTTCATTTATAATCCATGAGAATGGTGCCGTAATGGGCGATTTTTTTCTCCTGAACAGATCTCTAAGTGAAGAAACAAATGTCTGTAAATACAGGCAATTTAGCTCAGAAGAAACATGATCGATGCGGTTCAGAGATTGATGGGCATAGAGGATTTATAACAAACCAGGCCTATTTAAAAAAAAAAACAAAAACCACAGAGGTAATCTAGTTGACATCTATTTGTTCTCCATAAAGCAGCTCATCAGTATTACATCTATTGAGGGTGTTACAAGAGGGTGTTAAACACACACACACACACACTCCTGAAAGTTTGAAGCAGCAACACAATCCATATTTCTTTATCTGCTGCCAACATCCAAGCACTGAACTCTCAAGGAGGCTAGGACTCCGCCATCATCTGTCCGTATCTGATTGCTTTGGTAAATACTAAGGCTGCCAAGAATGAAGTAAATGAAAAGCACTTACAGATTAGAAAGAACACATGGCAGCAACTGACCTGCTGAAATCATAAAATACATCATGAAGTAAGAAAAGAGGGGAAACAAATCATCCTCTCTGGGACTGCCCATCTGCTCCCATAAAGCCACACTCATTGTTGCAAATAAATACATTCAGAACAGCAAGGCCTGGGAATAATTTTGTGGTGGATTTTTTGAAAATCATTTTTGGAACCCTTTGCAAGTTTTCCTATATAAACATGATGATATCATCATCCAGAATTAGATATCCATCAATGGCACCATTCTTAATTATAGAGGGAGCATTATAGGTGTCATTAAAAAAATAGTTTCCAGTTCAGAGTGGGGGTGGTAGTGTTTAAACACTAATGAAAAGAAACAACTAAAAGAATTCCATGTTTTTGCAATAAGTTCTGATGGAGTAGTGTTTGTTTCACATCAATGGTTCTGCAGTCTGAATATTTGTCAGTCTTTTATCACTGTACATTGAAAGGGGTAAATAACTCCATATACCACAGGCTTCAATAGAAGTTGGGCTGGGCCTTTGTATTTCAAAGGCTGAAAGTGTTAAATACATCTTAGGTAGAAGGAAAAGGAGTACTTGTGGCACCTTAGAGACTAACAAATTTATTTGAGCATAAGCTTTCGTGAGCTACAGTTCACTTCATTGGATGCATCGAAAGCTTATGCTCAAATAAATTTGTTAGTCTCTAAGGTGCCGAAAGTACTCCCTTTCTTTTTGCAAATACAGACTAAAATGGCTGCTACTCTGAAACTTGTCCTTAGGTAGAAGGTTGGCCAAAGATGCTACCTATCCTGTTAGCCTCACAAAAGCCCTGAATTAAACCTTGAATTACAACAGAGTTGTGCAAATGTGCAGCGTGATCAACCTCAAACATTCACAGATCATGCCAAAAAGCTGCCAAAAAAACAATGAACCAGAACAATGTGGGAAGTTACTTTGCAAACTTCCCCCACTCTCTGTGTGGAGAATGCTTAACAGTCATTCACTTCTCTATATAACCGAAATGGGGTAATTCTATACCAAGTCATCTCTGCACTTCAGCACTCTGGATGTCCAACCTCATTGAAAACGTGAGCTGGGTGGGAAAGTTTCATCCAGTTATTTCTTTTTTTAACTAAAACACTCGAAAAATTTTCAGGATCCCTTCCCCCCCCCCCCCCGCACTCTTCAACCAGCTTAGCCGAAAACCTTTGCCTAACCCTATAACCTGTGTCTTGTCTTATTTCCGATCCCTAGGGGATGACTAATCCATTGCCAGTTGTGAAGAATTTCTTACTTCTATCACAGTTTTTTAAAATGAATATATACAACAAAAAAGGATCATACTGTTTATAAATCAAACAGCCCTATTTATCTGCTTAAACCAAGTCTATTGACATTTGCTGTAGCTATAGCCACTTCTAATTCCCAGTGCATGTCAAACTGCTGGTAGCGCACCGAGTCTTGCCAGTGTGACCACTAGGAGGTCTCTTGTCCATAGGCCTTTGTATAAAAGGTCTAAATGAGCATTCTGAAGATACAACGAAAACCTTTAAATCCAATAGAAAACTCACGCTTTTTACAAAACATGTTTCAACATAGTCTTTTCTCATAGAGTCTCATGTGAGTAAATAAAACCATCTGCAAGTATTTTATTATTCAGTGATGAAGAGGAATATTTTAAAGGTATCTAGTTCACTGAACCTTCCGCAGAATCTATAGAAGTCCTTGCCCACAATCAAACTGGCTCTGTGATAAGACAAAAGCCATGGAAAATGGCTGACTTTTTCAGTGCCAGCTGTGTTCTTAGGTTCTAAGCTTGACATGTATTACATCTGTTCACCCTTGAACAGGGCCCATTATTGGAGAGCTGACAGTCTAATCCTTAATGGGCCTGGGAAAAAGAAAGGTACTTAACATGTAAGTTCAGCCTTCTGAAGCTATGAACAATTCTGTTTGACTCAGTTCGATGTGTATGTATTCAAATCATTCCAGCCTTCCCTTCCACTAACCTCAACCCAGTGATGTCTCAGGGACCGATTCTCATTTGAACAGTAAGGTCCCCTTAGGGTTCTCTGGCAACCCATAAAGGGACTTTACCGAGGATAGAAATGTTCTTCTAAGAAACCCCCTATGCAGAGGACTTCACTGGCCAAGGCAGAGTTGCTCCTAGCCCAAGATGTAGGGTCAGATCAGGAGTGTATCGGTACATAGCTCGTATGCACTGCATGGCAGCTATTCTGTGAGTCCTGGGAAAGCTGTGTGTGTGTGTGTGTTAGAGCAGCACTTGCATAGCCCTAGAATACAGTGAGCACAAAGGTAGTTTAATGCCACCTTTCTATACCCCCCACCCCTGTTCACTACACGCACATCCCTACCCCAAGCACAGGAATGGAATAACTAAATTTCAGACCCTGTGGACATGTCTACACTTGCCATTTAAAGTGGAAAAAGTCCCTTTTTGGCACAAAAAACATGGGAGTGTCTACACCTGCCAATGACCTTTCATGATGAAACTCAGAAGTTTCACCGCAAAAAGAAAACTACTTCCACAAGAGGCATACAGCTCTTACTGGTGATGTGCAAGTGAAGACACACACTTCCTGTTTACACAGCTTTTAGCCTCCGCAGGATACCCCACAATGCCCAGGTGACCACTCTGGCAGCTGCTCTGACGCCAGGTAAACAGAAAAGGAGTACTTGTGGCACCTTAGAGACTAACAAATTTATTAGAGCATAAGCTTTCGTGAGCTACAGCTCACTTCATCGGATGCAGACACCCACCCCTCCCCCTGTAAAGCTCCAGAACTTTGAAACTCCCCTTCCTGTTTTCTTGGCAAGTGCTCACCTATCATCTGGCCAGATGACAATGGCTGCTCCATGGAGCAAATAATCCCCTGCTTGGAGCAATGCAGAGCTATTGGAGCTGATCCATTTTTGGGGAAGAGGAGGCTGTGCAGGGACCAAGGATGCCCCACGATCACCCCCCAACCCTCTCACAAGACCCATCGTCAAAATAGAGAGAGCTGCACTGTGAGATAGCTGCCCTAGAGCGCTGGTCTCATTAGTGATGGAAGTGCTGCTAAGGTAAACACTCTCTGACGCCTGAGGAATGAAGTGAGTACGCAAACCAGCACTTTACTTTCACAAGTGCAACTTACAGGGCAAAAACTCTGCAAGTGTAGACATACCCTGAGACTTTAGCTTCTCCGAAGAACTCTATGTCTACACTACAGATGTTACAGCTGCACAGTTGTACCACTGCAGCTGCACTGCTGTAAGGTCTCCCGTGTAGCTGCTCCATGGTGGCGGGAGAGAGCTCTACCATCAGCATCATTAAACCACCCTCAATAAATGGCGGTAGCTATGTTGGTGGGACAGCGTCTCCTGCCAACGTAGTGCTGTGCACACCATCTCTTCTGTTGATGAAACTTATGTCTGTCGGTGGGATGGTTTTTTCTGCACCCCTAACCAACAGAAGTTTTACAACAAAAGTGCTAGTGCAGACAAAGTCTCTGACTGTGAAGGGTTAAGTCTTCCTGAGCATGAAAAATAAAACCAATAGGAACAGGTATGTTTTTTGGTTTTGCTTTTAATTGCCTGAAAAATCTTTGTTTCCATAGTATTTATCCCATTTCACAGACTGCACCAAGGACTTTCAAGCACTTGTCTTAAACCATCTCTACCAGAGCAAATACCTGGAAAATTCTGAAAAGCACTGGTTATTTTCTGAACTGTTAATTACTTTAAATATTGTTCTTAACAGGACTGTCACTAGCCATTAATAACAAGGACAACATTTGGACTTTGAATCTGTTGCCAACTTTAGTTACTTTTATTATCAGTCTTGCCATTTTTATTTAAAGTCCCAGCTTCTGGAATCATGCGTCTGTGTGAAAATCTTTGCTTTCATTTAGAAAAAGGGGATCTAAAGTCCGTACCATTCTCCTGACTTTTAAGCCAATCTCATGACTTTTGGGGGGAGGTGGGGAGGGCGCTAACTCATGATTTTTGAATGCTTGGTGCTGACAATATTGCAATTTGAGGGTTTAGAGTGGAAGCAGCTATGGGTTTTGGTTCAAATTACCTGTCCTTGTGACTTTGGTTCTGGGACAGATACTAAAAACAAGAGAGACTTATTTTCCCTTTCCAGCCCAGAAACAGCTAAATCTCAGGGCCATAGCTGTTCACATGAGATTTTGGCCCACGATTCTGGACATTTGTTAAAATTGGCAGATCAAACAAAATACACCATTTTGGGCTGAAGTCTTATCAGAGGGGTGGTGATGCTGTAAACTTAGCAGTGCACATGGCACACATCACACCTGCTATATTAAGGCTTTATTTATTTAAATATATAAGAAATGTAATTTTTGCAGCGAAAATGGGGTAAAAAGTTCCATTTGGTTCTGGTCTAGTTTTCTTTCTCAGAAGGATTTAACACTATAGATATGCAGAGGCCCACTGATTATAGTTTATTGTAAAAAATTTAAGCACAGCATTCGTGGAGCATTTTATATGCATTTTCTTGTGTATATAAAATGTTGTGTCTGTGTTTGGCCAGTCCAATAGTTCAGCAGCTCCACCCCCCACCCTACCCCCAAAAGAGTCTTGAACTTCCAGGTCTCTTCCTCAGGGCTCTGGGGAATTAAAGGGCACTGTTTATTACAAGCAAATAGAATGATTTATCATAACCAGAAAGCAAATGGGGAAAATTCTTCAGCTTGGGATCTAGTCCAGTTCTATGACCCCTGTCTGCTGGGAAAGCCAGCAGGGTAGCTAGATTCTGTCACACAGTCTTAATCTCTCAATCACTATCTGACATGGAAAGCCTGATCTCTGGCATCCAGTGAATTCAAAAGAAGGGGACTTCTCCCATCCTTGTTTGTCTTTGACTGGAGCTCTGTTACATTTTCTTCCTTTTGAAATTGCTTTAGAATTCCAGATGCAGCTGGAGTTTTCTGATTTCCCTAAAATGTATTTTTAACATTGTTTTCAAATATATATCCTCTTCCATTTCAGACCAAACCCACTTCAGGCAATGTCTTTCTGGGGGTTACTGTACCTCTCTGTGGGTAAAATTACTGCATTTGGCTTGGTGTCCCACATCTCACTCCAGGCATGCTATAATCCACAGAAACATATTGCCTGACCAGTTTTTTTTTCTTTCCTTGATTTTTAAAACCAGATGCAATTTAAAATCTTCTCTTAATCATTTATTAGTGTGTGTTATTGCCCTTGGATTTATGACTGTCTCTGTATAGTTTTCAGTTGTTTTATGTCCTTCTAGTCTTTCAGATTTTCCTGGTGTTTAGGTTAGCACAATAAATCATCCTTTTATTTACCCACCTCCCCCATACGTGGCCATGTCAGGAGACTGCTTTCCTCCATCACTTCTTCCCCGCTCCCCAAGCTGGACTTTTTGGCTCGTGTTATTGGTATATGGCTTTCTACATGTATTTATTAGTTTGTGGTGTGGCAGAGACTGAATTTTTTCTTCCCTGTTCACTTCACGCAAAAGTTTAGATTCCTCTTGCCATTAAGTACAAGACATAAAACTAGCTGAAGGATGCCACAGTCACAAAACAATGATCCAGCATAGCCATCTTGTTTCTAGTTCAGTCTTTATGGATCCCTTGGGTTTGTTTTTGTTTTTCTTCTTCTTCAGTCCAAGTGGTGAGATGACATGCATTAGCTTTCCCATTGCCCCAAGATAATACTGTTTTGTGTGCTTGCTAGGCTACGAGAATTAAAGCTTCTCGTTCCCAAAGGAAAATATTGCCTCTCAGTTCCTACAAGCCTTCCTAGGACTGCATGCAAAACTATAGTATGTAAAATATCTAAGCTCTCTACAAGTCCAGGACTCGGGGGTCTGGAGATGTGGGCTTTTTTTATTCCTGGCTCTGACAGATTTTTGGCTAACTTTGACCAAGCCACTTAATTTCTCTTTGCCTCACTTTGCAAATAGCACTTCCCTTCCTGTGGGGGTGGTGTGAGACTTAGTTAATTACGGTTGTAAAACACTTCAAATATCATTCTACATCAAGCTCTGGAATTTGCTCCCTACTCTTGATACGAAATGGTCTGAATCTCTTTACCTTTAAGACATGCTACAAACACTGTCTGTTTGCTAGAGATTTTGGGTGCGGGGGAGGCCGTTTAAATATATTCTCTTGCTGTTCGAATTACTGGCTGGTTAAGTTAATTCTCTTATGGTACTGGGTAGTTACTCTTAGCATGGATCATTGTTTTAAATAGCAGCTAGGATGCCTAGGTCTGGGGATAGGCATCTTATTTTAATCTAAATAAATATAAAATGTGACCCACTTCTGCCCACAACTTTAATATGGGAGTGTGATGTGAGGAGGTTACTTGTTCTAATATACACAGTTCCACCATGATCACAGCAGCCTTTCCTAATGCTGGAGTCACGACAGTTAAGCCCACTGACTTTGACCAGTAACTGAAATTTGAGAGCTTTTACTGAGTTTCACTCTGAGTTTCTGGATTCATTTGAAAATGAAACTCTGAGTTAAACACAGCAGGTGCAAACCCATGTGAACTGAAACATACCAGCTAAAAAAGGGTTGCATTGATCCCCCTGAGAATTGAAACAGCCAATCTTGCAGGTCTTGTCTGCTTTCTACCTCACCTCTTATGATATTTCAACGGAAAGCTGGACTGTTCAATTGCTAGGTCACACGATGATGGACCTCGTTGGTCTTTTACAAGAACAGTTGCAATTTAAAGCATAACACTTGTTGGGGGGAGGATGTTTTAATTTTGGTGCAACATGGGGAGATGACGTGTCTTGTTTTCAGCCGAAGGCAATGTTTGTTTCAAGCCCCATTGTAGTTAACCGTGTACCATTTTACATGTCATTATGATCAGAGATGGCCTTGACTCGAAAGTTCAGATTCATGTGCCAATCTGGGATTTTCAGGTCCATCTCTAACTAAAAATTTGTTGCTTTCTTACTCTTTCAAAGAAGAAGAAAACTGGCCTGCTTCTCACAAGAATTTTGAGTGTTGAAAGGACTTTGGTTGCTGTGGATAATATGAATGAGTTGCTGTAAATAGCAACTATTTTCCCTCTGTCTAAAAGTAGATCCAAGTGGTAGACATCTGGATTTACAGACTGCTTTAACCAATCAAGCCATAAGGAGAAACGTGTAACTGATATTTCCCCCTCAAATTTGGTATTAAAGTACTCCTGCTAAAGGCAGATGTACTGAAGAATTTTCAGTATTTTAAATTTTTTCTTCTCCATTTTAGTCAGCAAACTCACACTTCTATATTAATGAGAACATCATGCCAAAAGACCTAGGAAAAAAGTGTGGTAATGAGTCTGAAAATTAGGTCATAGCTAGATGATGGCTGTCAAGTACCAACCACTTTTGATAACAAAATTGGAAGGCAAGACAGTTTCCAGGCTTTTTTTTTTTTTTTTTTTTTGGTAATGCTGTATTCCTTTCCACTTCTTCATTTCATATGCAGCTTACTTGAAGAAAGAGAGAGAAATGGAAGCCTGATCTACCCTCCAGGCTGCAAATAACTCTAGGTCCCCAAGTTAGAAAATATTGGACTTTAATTTTCAAATATTCAGTCTTGCAAATTTCCAGAGACTTTTCCAGTATTTTAGATGCCCATCCCAGTTCTAGGGTAAACTTCTTAGCCCGAGGGCCACATCTGGGTATGGAAGTTGTATGGCGGGCCATGAATGCTGACCAAATTGGGAGTTGGAGGTGTGGGAGAGGGTGAGTGCTCCAGCTGGGGGTGCAGGCTCTGTGGTGGGTCCCGAAATGAGGTGGTCAGTGTGTGGGACAGGGCTCCGGGCTGTGGTGCGGGGGTGGGGGTGAGGGCTTTGGCTGAGTGTGTGGGCTCTGGGGTGGGGATGAAGGTTTGGGGTACAGGAGGTTGCTCTGAGCTGGGACCAAGGGGTTTGGAGGGCAGGAGGGGGATCAGGGCTGGGGCAGGGGGTTAGCATGTGGGAGTGGGGCAGGCTCCAGGTAGCGCTTACCTGAAGCAGCTCCCAGAAGCAGCAGCATGTCCCCTCTCCAGCTGCTATGCAGAGGTGCAGCCAGGCAGCTCTGCACGCTGCCACATCCACAGGCGCTGCCCCATCCACAGGCGCCGCCCTGCAGCTCCCATTGGCTGCAGTTCCCAGTCAATGGGAGCTGCGGGAACAGTGTGCCAAGTCCCTTAGCTGTCCCTATGTGTAGGAGCCGGAGGTGGGGACATGCTGCTGCTTCTGGGAGCCACAAGGAGCCACGGTACGCACAGAGTGGGGCAAGCCCCCAACCCTGCTCCCCAACCGAATGCCGGAGCAAGGCAAGCCCCAGACCCTGCTGTCTGGTGGGAGTTTGAGGGCTGGATTAAAATGTCTGAAGGGCTGGATGCGGCCCCCAGGCCGTAGTTTGCCCACGCCTGCCCTAGAACATAGTGCATCTTGTCTCTGATTTAGTGGAATTATATCCCATGGCTATCACAGGCTTCAAAATTTAATCTCGCTCTCTTAGAGTTTTATATGGAACCCATCAGCCTAAATTTCCGAGTGCTTGAATATGTGAGCCCTGAATATAAAACTCTGGAGGTTGTTTCAAACCATGTTTTTATGTGCAGTTAAGGGAAGAGAAAGTTGAAAATTTGGAGCCAAGTATCTCAGGACGCTGTTTTTTAATGTCATTACAATGTCGTATCAGCCATAGCCCATCACATGGGAGAACGCAGATTGGCTCAAGACAAGACTCCTGCCTGAGATGTCACTTGAAGAACTCCTTTGTGTACTGAAATTGCTGTGACTGGCCTTTTAGCCTTCTACACAGACTCTCTCCATCATAAAAAGATGTACTGGATTGTTTGGAAATGGAATATAACCCTCTTTCTCCAGCCTGAAAGAGTGTGTTCACGACTCTGCGTGGCTAGTTCCCCTTTGTATCCCTCCCCAGGCAGTAGGAATAAGGGAGCACTGGTGCAGAGGACTTGAGCAGGTCTTCTGTGCTGGACTGACTGTCACCCTGGCTGTAGAGGATGCAGGCAGACCAGCTCATAAGGCAGCAGTAGTGATGGACTAGAACAGTCCACAAACACCTAGCCCCTGTTTGCTGTAGGGGAGAAGGTGCTGTGGCAGCAGCTGTTCTTGGGCGAGGGATGCAGTAAAGAAGCAACTGAAAGGCCTAACGAGGCTGCCACTCCAACAGACTGGATGAGGGCACACTGTTAGACAATGGAGCCTTCATTTGCCTGGCTAGCGGCAGGATTCGCACAGATAGATTTGCTGTGACTGCCTCCTGACAGCACCATTAGCTGCAAAGCTGTGTGTAATGTTGAATAGTTCATTTTTAAAAATACCTTCCATTGGCTTGATTTGGAAAGAATTTCATAAATTGCATTTTCATTATTGAGGCATCTATTAATAAATGTTCTGTTTGCCTTCAGAACAAACAGCGACCATTTTACATAAGGCCAAAGTGTAACCTGACAATTCTTGCATCAAGTGAACTGTGGATAGAATATCATCCCCTTGGGGCATTTTCTAAGGAGCCTCATAGACAAATTAGGAACATGGAGAAACTAGCTATGGTCTAGATTAGGAATTGCAGGTGCTCAGCTTTTCTGTATTCATTTCAATTCATACATGGGAGTACTTTGCCCACTGATGGCATGTTTTGCTGTATGCATTCTATGTTATGGGTACTCTCTACCCAGGTGCTGCTAATCAAAAGTTGCTACTACATGATGGCTGTTGAGTTGCCCCTGTGAAATAGTTTTGGTCTCACTCCACTTCCCTGTTCACCGCCATGAGTTGCCGCTGACTAACATCTTTAGTGGCAGTCTCAGAAGAAAGGTCTAGGAGTAGATTGGCTTGGATAATTAACTCGTTACTGTGTGGAGCAGCTGCTGATGTTGTGCCCGGAGATGGGGTGTAGTTGCAGCGGCTAAGGAAGTTAGGCACCCAACTCCCAGACTATACATTTAACAGTTGTCCAGTGCACCAGGATGCAAATGTATTATTATTACTAATCAATTGTATAGAGCCATAAATATATACAGAACTTTCTCAGGAGGCTATGCTCCAAGGTCAGATCCTGCAAAGGGCTGATCATCTTGGACACCAACTGAAGTTCATTGGAGATACGAGCACTCAGCACAGCAGACAACACTGGACCTTGAGGGAAGCAGACCAGCAAAAATGGGACACATACTATTAAAGTAGTATGGGAAAGTTCAGATTAACAATGATGAGACCTCTGAATTCATTTGTATCAGGACAAGGTGAACATTTTCCCTGTCCTAACACAAGGTCTTGATTAATGTAATTAGGCAAGGAGGCAAATGATAAACAAAATGATCTTAGCTTTTCAAAAGAACTTGGAGATTTAAAGGGAAGAAAACTTACACTTACACCCAGGAGGAAAACGAGGTTCAAAGTCCTTTAAAGGGCTTAGGGAAATGTAGTGTCACTGGGATAAGATTATATTTTTATCAGACTAATAAAAGTGGGCTCTGCGCCTGTCTCAGAGAGTGAGAAAGTTTGAGTCACACAATGCTGAGTCCTGGAGAGAATATTGATTGTTAGCCAGACACTGTGACTGACAGTTCAGCAGCTCCCTTTCCTCCGGTAATTCAAGATACGCTAGGAAAACCTATTCAAGTCAGAGGGAAGAAGGCACTTCAGTCATTCTTCTGACTCCAACTGAGTGAGGCCTCAATGTTTTCCTCCAATAGATATCCTATGGAGTTGGAGCAGAGCCAAAACCCTGACCTAGCCCATCTTTATAATTATCCCAATTTTGCACTTTGGGGCCCTCTCTAATGTCTATACCTGGCATTTGTTGCCAAAATTCATGTGCAAATTGTGGCAGGGGTAAGACTCAGAATAATCACAATGGGTAGGGATTATTGTCAAATAAATGATCCCCACCCCTCCACCCCAAGTGAATGACTGGCAGGCAAGAGATGTACTGTGTATTTGCACACCAGACACCCCTAGCAAACCACTTCTTTTTAAAAAAACTTTGATTTATTGCCGGTTAAGAATCACTTTAGTGATTCTGATGGGTAAGAAATACACGGCAGTCTGACCTTGCTGAAGTCTCTCGCAGGACTCCCACTGGTCTCAGTGAGAGCAGGGACTTCAGTGGGACTTGTGGATGCATAAGCACTTGTGGTACATGCTCAGCACCTTCAGGTTTGAACCAGTATTGCAAATGCTAGAAAGTGAAACAAGCAGAGAGACCTGAACCTATTTCTGAACACGCATGTTGTGGCGGGGGTGAATTACCAAACAACAGTTAGGCAGCTGGCCAACTACCACTGTGTGCATGGCAGGTCTACCTGAAAGTTTGCTCAGATCGTAGTTACTTGGGCTTCCCTTTCCCCTGCTTCCCACTCCTGTCTGTCCGTTTAGTCCTTCTGATCCAGCTTGTCATGAACCCAACTCAGTGAGCTCTTGGGGCAAACATTTGTTTGTTACTATATGTTTGTGCAGCACCATGGGGTTTTGACTGGGTGAAATGGCGATCACATGACCACCTATGATTATTTATTTTACTGCATTTTAATTATAATTGTGTAGTACAATTAGTTCTCTCAGAAATGCTCACTTACGAATGCTGAGGAGGGGATAAGTGGCTTTTGTGTATGTATGTGAAAAGAATTCATGCCTGTATCTCTTTTATCACCAGTTCTGCTGTTGCATATTCCTATCTGATCACTTTCCACACGTTTCAATAGGCAGTGTCCTGTAGTTAGTAAATGGAAGCCAGATTGCCAGGCAGCTGTTGTAAATCTGTGGAGTTCCATTAACTCCGGTGGAGCTCCTTCAATTTACTCTGACCTCAGAAGTCAATTGGGAGTCCTCCAGACTGGGGATCTTTTGCACCTGTGGTGAAGTGGGGCTTGCACTAATGTGAATTACGCTGGTTTGAAACCACAGCGCTTCTACGCCAGGGGCTTTGATAGGTGAGAAAAATCCCTTATGTATACAAGATCTTATATTCTTGTAATAGATCTGTCTCTGACTCCAGGTCTTTGACCACTTGTCTCTTTATTGCTAACTTTATCCTTCCTTTACGTTTTCCTAAATACCTTGGGCAAACAGATTTAATTTCACTAATGAAAAATACTTTTTTGTTTTTGTTAAATTAATTCAGCTTTCACTCTGCCTTGCCTTCTTTCAGCGATTGCTAACAGGCTGGTCTCCACCATACTTGTGTAGAATCTATCATTTGTCATGAGTGTGCACCAAAGCATGTAAGGATCGGAGAGCAAACTCTATTTCCTAGCAACCAGAGGAAAGCATTACACGTTTTTCTCCTGTCAGCAGGAGTGCTCCAATTTATGTAACCTACAAAATGTGTGTTATCACCACAATAAACCATACATCCTGAGGCTTTATTTATGGCCAGCTAATCACAGGGATGTATCCTTGTAGTCTCACCATCTAATATTTCCCTGCTTGGGGCCAGAATCACAGTGAGCTTAAAACCCAGTACAAATGTAGTTAACAGCTTCCCTGACAATGGCACTAATTACCTAATTATCAAGGAAGATTCACAGATCAATCATATAATTCCATAACAGTAAAACCTAGGTAAAGTCAGTTGGATCTGGAGTTCATTTTCAATTTACAAGGCTTTTTTAAAAAAAAGTTTGCACCCATAAAATAAATACACACAAAACATTGAAAGCAAGTTGAGATGAGAACAGATAAAAGGAAAGGGACTCATCAGTAATAAGTAGCTGTTACAAATGGCCAGGATGTAGCTGTGGACATTTTAAACCTAATTCTACATTGTGTTCTGTGGAAGAAGTCAAAGTAGCATAAGCCACAGTAGTTGGAAGGTCTACACTGCTGAGGTATTGGTAGAGTCAGTTTGCCAGTAAATGTTCTTCTCCACCCTGTACTGTGTCTCAGAGCCTGTGCAAAGCCAGAGAGTTCTGTTTTCGAGGCATCCGGCAGCCTCTGGTGACCTCTATTTCCAAGTGGTTCAAATTGGTTCTGAAGATTCTGTGACGTGAGAGACGAGTTGTGCTGTTCACTTACCAGCTCAAATGGTAAACTGTAATCAGCAAGCCATTCAAGTGCCAGTCCGAAACAGACCATGTGGCCTTCCCTACCCACTTGTCTCCTGAAACATCAGGATCTCTCATGCAAGCGACATTCCAGTGCTTCTGTCCAGAGGTGCTGGAACAATTTGTTTGGTGGGGGCGATGAGAGCCATGGAACCAAATTGTAAACCCTGTATATGATGGAAACCACTTCAAGCCAGAGGGCGTCGCAGCACCCTGAGCACGCCTACTTCCAGCACTTGTGCTTCCGTTTGAACAGAACTTCCTCTGACTGCAAATGTGAACAAGTTACTGCAGTTCATATAGGGCCTGATGCTGAGATCCCATTGACTCTCCAATGGGAGCGCAGTACTTCTGAAATCCGGTGTTTTAAACACAGACACATACTGTATAAGATCATGAGTAAATATTGACCCAAAATGGAGCCCTGCTGCGGGTAGCAACCCGGGGAATGGATGCTGCATACGCAAGTTGCTGGAGGGAGCTGGTGTTTGAACTGCTGTCATCTAGACCACTAAGCAGTAGAGCTGTTCCTCTCTGAACACTTCTCCTCTCACCTTGCTGCACTGGCAGCCACAAACAATGATGGGACATTTTAAGGCTAAGTAGATAGGGCTGGATTACAGAATAGGCCCTGTTGGACCCAGCCAACAGTCAAGTGATGCAGTGTTTTGTTGGCATAGAGTCTAAGGCCAGAAGGGCCCCCTGTGATCATCTAGTCTGACCTCCTGCATAAGAGAGGTCATAGAGCTTCCTGGCATAATTCCTGTTTGTTTTTCGGAAAGATATGCTCTGACCCAGCAAATAGTCAAGTGATGCAATGTTTTGTTTTTTGTTTTGCCTTCAGATCCACATCCGAACTTCCCACAGACAGTGGGGGTGATCAGATCTGTAGTTTTGGCTCATGCCTATCTCTAATTTCTGGGAAGCATCTAGTAGTTTGGCACATTATCAATGCTGAGAAAGGCTCAACCTTGGCTCGACCAAGGGATCACAATGATCAGACGTATACGATCATTTCTGGCTAAAGAAGGCTGCTGGGTGAGAGGAAGAGAGAAGACCCTTGCCATGGTAGTTGTCTCTGGGAAAGAAATCACAACTGTCACTATGGGCCAATAATGCTGAGCAGGCAGAAGGGAGAAAGATAATTGTAGGGCAGTTAGATAGGGATAGGGACTTGGGATGAGTACAGTTGTGTGGCTTCAAGAACTTAACTTCCATGTTCCAAACCCAATTGGAAAGTTTACAAAAAGTCCATGAGTTCTGATCAGGTCTGTCTGGAAACTTTTTCCATATTGACATTGATCCTGCAGCTTGATTTGCCCAGGTAGCCCCTTTGTCTATATAGAGCTCCACTGAAATCAGTGGGGGGTCAACACAGGAGCAGAATACCATCTGCATGGTGTCATTTGCAGGACTGTGAGAGCCAATTACCTTCTCCCGCAGAAAAGCGCTCCTAGTTGCCTTGGCACATTGGCAAATCACATGTAGCAGATCATTCAATCAACAGATGAACATCAGACAACCTCGGTGAGTGCTGCCATATCATAAATCGGCTTTACAGCAGATTGAACTGCAGATGAGTGAGACATTAGACTATCGTGTGATGCATGATGCCATAAATTGGAAGGCTGAAATGAGCAAGAATTTCCTGGCATGCTGCTTTGTTTTATTTTTTAGCAACACCATGCCCACCAAGTCCAAAGGTTTTTAAATAACTCTTCTTGCAATTGATCATAATAATGGATATGGAGGGAAATTAAGGAATACAGAAGAGGGCAAAGTGCAAAGAAAGAAACGACATTCATGGAAGATTAAATAGAGCAGGAAAGCTATACAGCAGGAGAGTGTTGTGAAATTTCATATGGGCTCTTACCTGGATATGGCAATTGTCTAATTCTGTGATATGATGCCTCAAAGGAAACGGCAATCAAATTAAGTTCCCCTCCCAACCTTACTCTCCTTTTGCCAAGTGTTACAGTATGTACCTTGCACAGCTGACTACATCTATGAATCTTGTTAATGACTGTGATAATGATGATGTATCAGGAGTGAGCACCACATCAATTTCTCAGGTCTTAGAATAGAACGCAAGATGGTTGTGTCAGACTGAACCCCAGAGCTGCACTCTCCAATTGCAGCCAGAAGTAATGCATTTGAATTTGACAATGATATGGAAAGCTCCTCAGCAACCAAAGGGGATGGATTCCTCACCTTTGGGATGCAGAGAGGAATGTCTCATGTCAGATAAGCAGCATGGTGGGTTGTGTGTGGTGGTGAGGTGGTTAGTTTTCCAACTTGAAATAGGGGGGCTGTTTTAACACGTGTGGATGCATGATGCATAATGTGGCTACCTGGCTGGAGCCAGAACCTCATGATGATGATAAACAAACGAGCCTGGCAATGTAAGGTGATGCTTATTATCCTTGGCAAGAGCTGCTCCCGATTGAGACTTTGGCAACTGAAGGCAGAGAAGCAGAGTGTAAAACCAAACAGAATTGATGTTTGCTTCTGAACATGTCCCGTTGGCTTACTCTTATGGTTTTAAATCATTGGTTAGCAGACTCTGCATTACACTGCTGGTTTATAATGCCTTGGGAGTAACTATAAAAAATATTACCAAGGTGCTGTTTCAACAAAGCACTTAAGCTCAAGCATAACTTTGAGCACGTAAGACGTCCCATGGAATCAATGAGGCTACTCACCTGTTTAAAGTTAAGGCTGTGCTTAAGTGCCTTGTTGACCTAGGGCTTAACTAACCAAACCATCGGTCTCATGTTATAATTAGATCTGAACTTTGATTCAGCAATAGTCCAATATCCTTAGAAGTTAATGGTGCAGAATTACAAAAATCATTCACTGCCCGCTAATGACATGGGAGAACTTTAACTGGGAATTGGCATCTTCAGAATGTCAGGAACCTCTTTCAGCTCTGGGGCACCTTGCTGTAATCCAGTAGGAATGCCCTCCACTTCAATCACAGCAAACACATCATTGTAAAATTGATGTGCACAAAACTGGGAGCTAGTCCCGGGACACTGCCAACAACGTTAACATTAAGGGCCATATTCTTATTTACACCGGGGGTCCTATACACTGTTCTTAAAGTGGGTGGAAATGTAAGATACAGCCACCTCAAAGCTCCTCTATGCTGTCAGAATGTTGGAAAAGGAGCTTTAGGCTACGTCTCTGCTCGGAGCTAGTGGGTGATTCGCCGGCTCACATGCTCATGCTAGCGCTCATCAAGCGAACGCAAGTATAAATAGCAAGTATAGCCATATTAGTACAGGTGGCAACAGCAGAGGCTTGGCTGAGCCATGCAGAATACAAACCCATCTGGAACTGGTGGGTACGCCCTGGATATGGCTTGGCCGTGCCTCCGCTACCCATGTGACCACAGCTACGCTGCTACTTCTACTTGTGCTCGCTCGATGAGAGCTAGCGCAAGTATGTGTAGAAGTGCAGGGGAAGAACACCCCTACCTCGCTGGGTAGACACAGCTTTAGGGTAAATGGCAGTCTGGGTGTAAATAATCTGCTAAATGAATGCATTTACTGTGCGCTCTCCAGCCACTCTCTTCTGCCTGTACGATCACCATTTGTATCTTATTTTGGAACCCAGCACTGGGTGTGCAAATGGTCCTGTTTTCAAATTAGGATCTTCTGCCCTCTTTCCCCACTCCCTGAGCCTGCAAGGTCTGTTTGGATAGAGGTGAAATCTGCCCGTCCCCTTTGGCATTTTGTCTGTATGCTACAGAAATGCGTGGTCTGGTCTGGCATTGTTTCCAGTATGACCCACTCCGAGGAAGGCATCCAGCTGGGACTAAAGGGAAAGAGAAATAACAGTTGAGAAACGAAGATGAAAGAGACGAGCTGATCTAAGGGAGTGGTGCTGGAGAGAGGGGGACTATGTGTGATCAATGTGGAGTTAAAGGATTACAAGATAACAAGCACCTGTTTTTCCTATGTCTTTACCCTTTCACAATATAACCCCTCCAGAATGGCTCACTTCAACATTTCTACATACATGTGCAAGAATTTTGAAATATTCTGAATGTGCTGGAATGTGTCTGATAAAACTGTAACAAACAGATATAAATCTCTTCCGGAAGGGCAGGAAAGTAACCTGGTTGAAATTAACACTATGTCGAGGAAAGGCTAGATAGTATGGAAATCTCATGGAATAGCTATAAATTGGACAGCTTCACAGGTCAGATAGAAACCAGATGGAAGAAGTCAAGAAAAGGAAACCTGGTTTGGCTTGAATGCTTTGGCAGGGTGAAAAGGCCTCTTATCTAGAAAAGGAAAACCTTAAACTAGGGCATCTATTCAGCAACAACAAATGCAGCTCAGATCATCACCAAACGTGCATAATCTACTGAAAACCATGATGCCAGCCAGCATGACCATGGTTGATGACATCATACCAGACATCATCAGAGTGAAGTTCCCAGATCTGTGAATCCATACATCTCTGGAGTGGTCCCGCGGACAATGCTAGGAAAGGTCAAGATGTGCACTCCCTTGCGCATCAATGGAGAGTTTGAAAGCATGGTGTGCTGAAGTGGTGTGTGTGATGGGTTCCCCCCAAGGGTCTCATCTGGAACTGGGCTACCACTGAGCCCTCTGACCCACCAGCCAAGGCTCCTTCTCACACTGAAAAGCTGCAAAGCCTTCCAGGCTTGCACTTTCACCAGCATTCATACAGGTAGGGATACACCCAGATGCAGTTACATGCAGCCTCCCAGCGTAGGACCCCAGAACAGTACCATCCTGCCCTGGTCAAATCTGGCCAGTATAATACCCGGTCTGCCTCTCCTTCAATGTGAAGAGGGCCATGCACACTTCTGGTAGCCAAGCTGAGATTGTCCCCAGTCACCTTAGTCAAATGCACACTGGTTTGGATTAAAACATAATAAGTTTATTAACTACAGAAGGATGGATTTTAAGTGATTCTAAGTGATAGCAAATAGATCAAAGCACATTACCTAGTAAATAAACAAAACTGCAAACTGATTTTAAGGTAGGATATGAATTAGCAAATTCTCACCCTGAGTGACAAACAGGCTGGCAGATTCTTAAGGCACATGCTGTCTTTGCTTTGCAGCTTGGACTTCCCAGGTTTTCATACACAGGCTAGAAATCCCTTTACCATGGGATCATCACTTCCCCCAGTTCAGTCTTTGTTCCTCAGGTATTTTCAGGTGTGTTATTGTAGGGAGAGTGAAGTACCATCATGATGTCATTGTCCCCTTTTATATCTTCTTCCCACTTGACAGACAGCTCTTTTGCTGTGACCGGGGTCAAACAGTTCCCAGTGTGTAGTGCTATCTCTGAGAGGTTTCTATTGTACACAGTTCCTGGGGTAATCCTTGTGCTTGTGTGTGTTTTCTCAATAAGCCATGAACTTTGTTTGGCCTTTTTATTGTACCTGAAAGGCTATTTGTGGGTGTGTTCAACCCCACAACATGTTTCAGTAACACATACGTAGCCAAACTTCATAACTTCACATACGATGATAGCACATACAATCCAATGAGATGTTACTTTCTAGCAGATCAAGACTTATAGAATGATATCTCAGAAGGCGTACTTGTGTGAAACAGGTCCTAATTATATGATACTGGGGAATAAGGGGGTGCTAGGATGTCACAGTGTGTGTGTGTGTGGGGTGGGCAGTGTTGTCCATCCTGGCGACATGGCCAATAACCATGCAATGCTTCTCCTGAATGTGGCCAGATCTCTCAGATTATGGCATTTGGCATTGAGATGATGGTAGCTCAGAAACATGGTCTTTTACTACAGCAAAAGCAGGACACAGTGGGGATTCTGCTATATAATAAGAGAGAGACTCAGTGGATAACAGAATAAACCAGAACACTAGGTCTTATTCAGAGAGTTAAGTTATACAAATAACAACAGAGAGGCCATGCTGGCAAAAGACAAAAGAGCAAATGGACAAATTCTTTCAAAATGCCCTGAGAACTAAAGAGCCCAGTGTCCCTGGAAGGGAAGGGAAGCAGGAATGTGCTGTGAACAAGAGGTGTAGAGGTGTTTTTCACCTTTTCAGGTTAAATAATTTCCCCCCTACAACAATGGAATGACATTGGTGTAGGGCCATTGCACGTGGAATTTGTGCAGTCCATACACCTGGTGCAGGGGCACAATGGCCTCTTGTATATGCAATCATGGCTGTTCACCTGAATGCACAGTATCTTTGCTCCCCTGGCTGAGCTAAAGGAGTTAATCCCTGGGGATGTGGATTCATAGCCTCTCCATGGCATGTAACTCCATGTATCCCATTCTGGCATCTCCTCCAGGTAGCACAGAGAGGGTTTGGAGGCAGGATGGCACCAGTGGGTTGGCAACTTGGCAGATCCATTGGTTTAAATCCTCACATAGGGCCAGGCTAATCCAGAGTAAAGTTGAACAGTGGAGAGGAGAAGGGATTTTTAGTCAAGATCACTTGAATTGTTTGGTTTTTGTTGCTAATATCTAGTCAGTGAAATGACTAATTAAGGATTCAACAACCTTGCTTGTTTTAATACAGGTGTGAGAACTTGCAATCTATACATGCTCTGAGACCGAGACCCTCCCTCTAAGACTTTTGCCAAACAAACCAGGGAAGACCAGACTTGACATTCCAGTTATTTCTGAGGTTAAAAACAAGCAAAGAAACTCTGAAAGGTTCTTTTCTACACATCATAAAGAACTGAAACAACGGCACAATCCCAAACTGTGGGTCACCTTTAATTTGTGTTTGTAAATTACTTTAAATCCTCAGATGGAAGGTGTCATAGAAATAAAAGGGATTCTATTGCTCATCCTCCAGGTTTTCCCTTGTTCTTTTGTTTTCCTATCTTAGGCTTCAATCCTACAAAGAAAACCGCATGGGCCGATCCCTGTGCCCCTGCAGTCCCCCACTGAAGCCAGTGGAAGCCTCACTCAAGTACACAGAAGCTCTGTATGGGCACAGCAATGAAAGCACATGGATCTCTGTACAGTATTGGGGTCTTGCTCATTGCTTCCTTGAGACAATGAAGGGAAAAGTACAAGAGGTTTGCTGCGATCAATACTCACCTCAAGCTTTATCATAAACGTTTATTACCATATAAAACTATCCCTTTTTTTTCTTGCCTTTTTTTGGTTGGTCAGCTGTCCACTTATGCCAGCATCAAGACTAGCTCATCTTACAAGTGCAAAATACATTGTTTAAAATTCTTCCCATGCCACTTCTTGAGACAACCTTTTCCCTTTTCCTTTTCCTTTTCAATAAACTCCAGAACGTCAAGTGTACCATTTTTATCCCCTCCATCCAGACGCATTAAATTAAAGAACAATAGAATAGCCATTTGTCTCAATCCATTTGATAAATGCTCTGGGATTATTCATTCTTTATTATTATTATTTTATTTTTAAATAGTAGTGGCTTTTCTATTGTCCAGCTGCCCAAGCTATAATGGGTGCCTAAATTATGCCAAATTGTGCATCTGTACAGATAGCATTTTCTGCCCCTCCCCCTTCCCCCACCCATTTTATTTTAGTATGTAACAGTGTTACAGGGGCTTAGGGATTGTTGAAACAGTTGCAACAAATTAAACTTACTATAGCATGGAAACGGTGTGTGTTGCTTGGCCAGAACACAGAATTTGCCACCCAGTCAGGCTCCTTTCCAAACCCTTTGAGCTCAGTCATTGGAATGATTCTCTGAGTGGTTCAACTCAAGTGGAGAAGGTCAGTTACTGTTACTTCGTAGGGCTAGTGGATTGGGTTTTTTCCCCCCTGCCTGACTGGGTGTTTTGTTTTTTTGCTTTGGGTTTTTTTGTTTTTTTTTGTTTGTGCCTCTTTTGTTTAGGCTGAGTAATTCTCTCAGCTGGGAGCCATGAGAGCGAGGCAGGCACATGCCCCGTCATGCGCAGAGATTTTAGGGACAATCCTATTTTAAATAAGACTGTTCAAGCAGAGAGCCCAACATAAATAAATAAATAAAACCCTTGAGCCTGCTACAGTTACAACTGGGTAAAAGCAACAGGAATAGTTCTCTCTCATGACCCTGTAGGCTACCCTGAAAAGATACACCACGTTCCCTCCTGCACCTGAGCTCAGTGGGGCAGGACTAAAGAAGGTACTGAGAGCAGATGGGTCTTAGGAAGGAGTCCCAGTCACTGTGTGTACCTACACCCAGGCCAGAGATGGAGAAGGAAGGAAAGGTACTTTTTGTGTTCCTAGAATTCTGAGGCCTTGCAGGGGCCTGGTGTGAGTCAGAGCAGCCTGGAGGCTTCTGTAACTTCTGCTTTGCTTGCCAGAGCCTCTTATGCGCCTTGGGAAGAGATGATGAACAGCCATAGTTCAGTGCACTTTGACCACACCCTGATCTACTCCATTGCCATGAAAAATTGGCAGTTTGTTACATTTACAGTGAGGCCAAATCATCATCTATCTAAAATCTCATAGACTTTAAGATCAGAAGGGACCATCGTGATCATCCAGTCTCATCTCCTGCACATCTCTCCCCATGCCTCATATGTGCACACAACCTGCAAGCCTTGAGGGCTGGGAAATGGGACTTAAGTTTCTGGGACACAGTTTTGCAAAAATCAAATCTCCTGTTATGTAAGGTACATCAGAGCAAGAATTTCAGGGGGATGTGGCCCCAGCATCATCCCCCTTCCCATCCTGTGAGCAGCCAGTGAATTGGAATCCTTCATGGAGTTTCCCATGTGGCATGGTCCTTTAAGAAAGTCCCCATATCCTCCAAGGAGGAAAGAATCAGTGATGATGGAGTTCACCAGAGTTGCCTGGACTCTTTAAAGATGGAGTAGTCAATAGGCAGATTGCAGGCCACATCCGGACTGCCAGACACTTTTGAATGGACCCTTAATTATTTTTATTTACTTACCATCATTGTCGGTTTTTTGATTATTTTCTTTGGAGTCTGGACCTTGACCAAGAAATTTGGACCTTGACAAAAATAATTGACTACCCCGATCTAGTCTATTATTTCACTGAACATTCTGCTCCAAGCTCTGAATAATGAATACCATCCATGTGCTTTCATATTTGTAAGCAACATATAACCTAAAATCTCTTATTCTGATATTAGTATTCTTCTGGGTAAGTAGAGTTTTGGCTGAAAGGATCACAGGGTGAAACAGATTTAAGAGCAGAGTTGAAACATGCAATACAAAAGGGCAGAAGGTTTTCTAGCTTAAGGCATGCAGGAAAGTTAATTTTTTAAAAGCTCGGCAGGGTATTCCAGATAATTATTTTCACCTTGCTTTGCAAAATACAATATAGCATGGACTCTAATAGTGCTGCACTCCATTATATTGTTCATCCAACTTGTCTTTCCCCATGACTCTTCAGTAGCGGGTGGGAGCTTGTAGGGATTTTGTCTAACCTCTCTTTTCTGGAACATTAAGCGGTCAGTGAGAAAGGAAAAATGTACAAGGAAAATTGGTGGTTTGAATGAAATGCAGCCATTTCTGGGTGGAACCTATCAGTTTAGAGCAGTCAGTCGAAATGGCAAGTGGAATTTCACCAAGACATTGAGATGAGAACACTCCTCTTTTTGTGAAAAGCGCATGGGAACTTTAATACCACTAATGGTCAGGGCTTATGTTTGTTTTACATGTCACCCTGAAGAGAGCACTTCCCCCTAACTTGTCCCCTAACACCATGCTGAAGCATTGGATTAGTATTGATGTTTGAGAGGAAAGTGCCAGTTAATGAATTGCTACTATCACTTTCTACAACATCCTGAGTTTCCCTTAGACAGTAGTTCTGTTTTTTGTTCCATGAAAATTCCCATGGTAACTGAGGATTTTGGTCTTCCATCTAAGTATTAACTACAGCTGTAACCTCAGTGGAACCTATTTACTGGTAGAATCTGAGATCTAACAAGACGGTGGGAGTTATGGGAAGAAAATTTCCATAAAGGCTTTCAAGCACCTGAGTCCCTCAATCTTTCCAAATTTGTTCGGCTTATATCAAATTAGCTCAATATTTTGTTAAAATGGCAAGTTAGGAGTTAAAGATTTAGGGGAATATACATTTCTCCATCCTGCCACTGTATATCTGAGGGTGTGCAGCCCTTCTGCTACAATTCAATTAGACTTGTGTTCTGTGTTACTGACAGGATAAAAGTGAGGCAATCCAGCCTGCTAACCCACGTGTTACACAGTTATAATAAATGCAGGGAAGACACCTCTGAACTGGCAGATTGTAACAGTGATAAATGCATCCAAATCCCCATCGGGACAAATGCAGGCATGAAGTCAGAGTATTGGCTTCCAAGCCATGCCACAGTATATGGAAAAAACAAATTCATCTCCTCCATAACCATGTTTAAGGCAACACATCTGGCAGAAGCACATTAACGACCCCAAACTGGAAAGCATTATTCCTCCTCGTGTTAGAATCACTAGCTTAATGGTCAGCACATATTTGAATGAAAATGATCTCCAGAGTTAAAAGTTCTTGAATGAGTCACAGAAATTTTATGTGCTGCAGAACTCAGACATTTCACTTGTGCTGTGTACAAAGATGTAGTTTATGGGCAGAGGGAGAAGCCTTCATTCTGAACTTTACAGCTGTAATGAAATCAATTCTGCCTCAAGGACCCAATACATCTTCAGTGACTTGATTCTTTTCACTCTCTTTTCTTTAGTCCTAGAGCAACGCCGCCAACATTTCAGATCTGGGTTTCAAAACCTTCATGGTGCAAGAGTGTTTTGGATCAGAAGCTGATGGATTTTTCAGGCTAGAAGGGACCACAATGATCAGCTGGTCTAACCTTCTGTATAACATGGCCCATTGAATTGCACTCACTTTTTTGACCCACTTGTGGCTTAACCCATAATAAAGATATTGGCCATTTGCAAAGTTTAGATCCATGTCTGGATTTCAAATACCCCAGAGTTCAGGTGTGTTCAAATTTTGGATTTTGGCTAAAACTCTTCAAGTTTTTTTTTCCCCTTTGAGATTATTATGGATGTGTATAGGATACTCTCATTATCCTCGGATTAACTTGAAAGACAATAATGGCTTCATTGATCAGTACATTCCTAACTCATAATCATGGGAATGATACACCCATAATAACCCTTCATTGAAACAACTAGGAGTCCAGTGGCACCTTAAAGACTAACAGATTTATTTGGGCATAAGCTTTGTGGGTAAAAAAACCCACTTCTTCAGATGCATCTATTAACCACAGCAAAGTGGATGGGTTCCAGCCCAAGTTACAATGGAGCTTGATCTGTAGCCTCCTTCCCTTCCCTCTCACCTCACAGCCAAGTCAGCTAGGTTTGGCTTAAAGCACCTCCAAAAGGGGTAGGTGGGCTTAAGGCTCAAACCCAGGTAAAAACCTCAGTTAAATGTGCACTGTATACATACCCTATACTAGCACTGCTGTGGGTCAAGGGCCAGATCCTCAGCTGGTACAAATCTACGTAACTCCATTGAAGCCAAAGTAGCCAAAATCTGGCTCAAAATCACAGCTAAGTGTAGAGGGACACTTCTCTCAAAGTTAATTCTTTCCCCACATTTTTAATTGGTTTCCAAGCCTGCACCTACACTTCCATCCTCTGTTCTTTTTCCCAAAACAACATGTGAGTGCTCCAGAACAGAGTTATGGTGGATGGTATAAGTTTTACACAGGGAAATAGCATTAACTGACCATTTGAAAAACTACCAAAGAATTTTCAGAATCCAGTTTTACTTCCCCTGGAAAACCAGGCTATGGGTTTTCAGCCAAACTCATTAAAGCCTGGAAAACAAATATTTGACTATTTTGTGAATACCGGGCATTCGGTTCAATTTGACCTTATTTGAACCGTTTAGCATTTACAAATCAGTGAAGCTTCTAAACTGGTCTGCCCGGTTCTCTCTAGCTTGTATTCAAAACTTAATATGTGCATTTGACGTACTGATGGCTTGGGTGACCCATTTTTAAGCTTGGATCTCAAATACTAACACTGGACATTGCAGGAGTATTCTGAAGAACAGTGATGTTCATTGAGTATTTTCATATACCCAATAGATTAGTAAATAATGGGTCTGGTTTATGAATGTGTCGTAAAGCCCAAACTCATTACATTTTGGATTACTCCCCACCCAGCCCTGTTTTCCACACTGGAGTTTTTCCCTGATTGCACGAAGGCAGATTGTAAAAGCTAGTTGGGGCAGGCAATGGCTTTCAGTATGTGTTTGCACAGTGCAAACAAAGCTCAATGGGGTTCCAATCTCAGCTGAGCCCTGTAGGTACTATAATTAATAATAATGCTAATACACTCACTAGGATTTTCTCCTAGACTGTTTTAGTACTGATCTGAAATATCACAGTTTAGGAATAATAATACTGGATCCACTAACATCCCACACCTTTATTACTGACCTCAAAGACCCATCCCAAGCATTCTGGGCAGTGGGAATATTTCTGATGGAATGATCAAAAGTTAATTAAAAAATGAACACAAATAACTAAAATAGCTGTTTTTAGAAATAAAATCTCAGGCCTCTTGTAAACATCTGGGGTAGGATTTAGCACGAACTGTATGTGCTGCAAGTAAGTGCAGCACTTATGCATTATGCAATTGTTTTGTTTCTATTTCAAGATCAGCCTTAGAATGGGGAGTATTTTGCCAGGGCTTTTGATGGCAAATATTTGTGGGCAGATCCTCAGCTGGTATAAATTGTCCTAGCTCCATTGGGACAACTTATCAAGGGTCAAGGTGGATTCTCCATCACTGGCAGTTTTTAAATCTAGATGGGAGGTTTTTCTAAAAGTTCTGCTCTAGGAATTATTTAGGGGCAGTTCTATGGCCTGTGTTCTACAGGAGGTCAGACTAGATGATCACAATCGTCTCTTCTGGCCTTGTAAATTATGAAGTCAATGGAACAATGACAATTTACATCAGCTGAGGATCTGTCCTTGGCTTCTGAGGGTAATTTTGAGATCCTTAGACATGTAGTGATCCCTGAGTAGAAAAGAGCCAAGTTAAAATCTGTAGCAGGCTTAACTTGTATCCCTTCTTTATACAGGCAGCCACAGATGCCACCAGCAAAATGGGTGAGCAGATCACGGTGCAGTGCTCAATCCCCAAGAGGCCATTCTACCTCTAGTCTTTTATTTCATATCCGGATAGAGCCAGTCAATCATAAGTAGCTCCTTGGCTGCTGCTTTGTGGACCCCTTGATACTAGTAGAGGGTGTACATACTGCTGTGAGATACTCTGGGTAGATCCAGGCCAACAAGTTCAAATCTAGATCCAAATTTTTTCCAAAATATGGGGGTATTTGGTTCAGCCAGTCTTTATTAGGAACCACTTGAAGGTGCATTATTAGAATACTTTGATGAAAACTAAAGGCTATTGAACAATTTTGTTATCTATTAAAACAACTGTGTAATTCTCAGCTGGCTGCACACTCGACTCCGCAACATGCAACAGACATCTTACCACGTACTTGGGGTGAAATCCTGGTCTCACTGACATCAATGGGAAATGTTGTCATTGACTTCAGTTGGGCCAAGATTTTACCTGTGGTGCACAGGGTCTTGATTATGATTTTGCAATTGTCCCTTGGCTTCATCACCTGTGCAGCAAGAAACAGGCTAATATAAATGCAGTTTACAGTGACATTTCAACTGTATTCCAGTCTAGCTGCATCTTTCTCTTCCCGCTCTGTTGGGTTGATACCTTTAAACCTGCCATGACCCAAATGTGGGATGTGATAAAGGCCAAAAATATGGCGGGGGACAAAAAAAAGCCATTCATGCAAGAAACTCCTGAACGCTTCATTCCTGAGTAAATAATTGTCTCCATACATAACCTGTGTTCCAGGACTCTCTATTCCTGAGGTAAATCATTTTGAACAATAAATATGAGGTGGAAGGCAGGTAACTGGGAGATCAAAATGGGTGATGTCCCCTGCAATGAGGGTCACTAAAATGGTGTCAGTTAGCAGAGACATTAAAGCAAAGGAGTCCGGTCTACATCTGTGCCAAATCCTTTCTCCACAGAGTAAAAAGCTCAGGTTCTTTGAGTAACCTCTTCCCCACAAGCATAAATTCACATCAGTGGCAGAAATATGCCCAGATTGCAGCATTGGATCTGATCCCTTCCCACCCAAAAATTATGGGGAAGATCTCAACTCTCCATCTCATGCCCATCACTGCTCAACATGTAGAGCAAACTTGTCCACTTCTGTGAACTCCAGAGAACTAGACTTTCCATTTAACTATAACTTGCTTGTTACTCTCCAATTTCAGAGCAAGAGAATCCAAAATCACTATCCCCCCGCTTTCCAATCTCATACTTCGTTATATCCTCACATCATTACATGAGGCACTTGGGATTGTGCTTGCCTGAATTTAATTTATCAACTTTGAATCTAATGAATGTACGGTACTGTACATAGGGGATTTTTTTTCACCTTGCAAATGTAAGGAAATTGGTGACCCAAGCAGCAGGCATTTCTAAACTATCATAACCTAATGTAATGCTTCAGAAAGTTAAGGAAAGCAATTTTTCAGATCTGCTTTCTGCCATCAATTAATTCACCAAATACCAGACTTGATTTATTCCAGTGTGTAGAAGCGGAGTGAATGATAAAATCCCCTTGCAGTTTATATGCCAGCAGGTCCTGTAATTCTCTCCTCTGAGCCCTGGAATTACTATCCTGTTTTTAATTACTTATTTTGCTAATCTGCAAAAATTAACATTTTTTGTTGCTTTAATCCTTTGCTTCCTCTCTGTTTTCTCTAGAACTTGGAATGCAAACATGTCACAGATTTCCATAGCAGGACTCTTCTTACCACCACCTCCTCCAAGTAAGGGCATTATTGCTATCATATTAATGAGCTGGCAAAGCATACCAAGGCTAGGAGGACTTTGTTTCCCATATGTTTTCCCTGCCTTATGAAAATTGATGGCTTCAGTGACTGAGCTCCCTTTATGCTGCAATCCAAAGAGCAGCCTTTAGTTAAGGTTTCAAGCTTGTTTTCTTTCTGTACTTGCCAAAGGGAATTAGTGTTTGTGAAAAGGCACTGGCATTCTATCCTTGAAGACTGAGATCCACTCTTTATCCACTAAATGGATGCCCCAGTCAGCTGCCCTGCCAATGTGCCTCAACCCTGACCAGGAATGAATTGAGGGGTTGGCTGCCCATGTCTTTTAATCCTCGTGCTTGCTGCTGACTCTGCTGATAACCATCCTTGGGATCCCTGGATACACTTAGGAAGAGAAGTAAAACCAACCCACAAAACCCACCGAACAGCCATCAGCTGGTATCTTTGGGTCAGCACCAAACTCCTTGTATGTGACTCAATAATCTACAGGTGAAAAGTGCCATGTCACTTTACTCCAAGGCTGTATATAGACGATAACCATAGCATTTACTTTTCTGCTGGAGTGAATGTGATAGGCGATACTATCTACAAGATGCCAACAGATATTTGGGATTAAATCCCTCATGTATTATGTATCTTTACCATTTAACCTTTGTAGAACCTTTTTGTGCGTTAGACCTTCAATTCATAGATTCATAGATACTAAGGTCAGAAGGGACCATTCTGATCATCTAGTCCGACCTCCTGCACAGCGCAGGCCACAGAATCTCACCCACCCACTCCTACAAAAAACCTCACCTATATCTGAGCTATTGAAGTCCTTAAATCATGGTTTAAAGACTTCAAGGAGCAGAGAAGCTTCCCTCAAGTCACCCATGCCCCCCATGCTACAGAGGAAGGCGATAAACCTCCAGGGCCTCTCCAATCTGCCCTGGAGGAAAATTCCTTCCCGACCCCAAATATGGTGATCAGCTAAACCCTGAGCATATGGGCAAGATTCACCAGCCAGATACTACAGAAAATTCTTTCCTGGGTAACTCAGATCCCATCCATCTAATATCCCATCTCAGGGGATTAGTCCTATTTACCCTGAATATTTAAAGATCAAATCACATTATCCCATCATACCATCTCCTCCATAAACTTATCGAGCAGAATCTTAAAACCAGATAGATCTTTTGCCCCCACTGCTTCCCTTGGAAGGCTATTCCAAAACTTCACTCCTCTGATGGTTAGAAACCTTCATCTAATTTTAAGTCTAAACTTCCTGGTGGCCAGTTTATATCCATTTGTTCTTGTGTCCACATTGGTGCTGAGCTGAAATAATTCCTCTCCCTCTCCTGTATTTATCCCTCTGATATATTTATAGAGAGCAATCATATCTCCCCTCAACCTTCTTTTAGTTAGGCTAAACAAGCCAAGCTCCTTAAGTCTCCTTTCATAAGACAAGTTTTCCATTCCTCGGATCATCCTAGTAGCCCTTCTCTGTACCTGCTCCAGTTTGAATTCATCCTTTTTAAACATGGGAGACCAGAACTGCACACAGAATTCCAGGTGACGTCTCACCAGTGCCTTGTATAATGGTACTAAAACAACCTTATCCCTACTGGAAATGCCTCTCCTGATGCATCCCAAAACCGCATTAGCTTTTTTGACAGCCATATCACATTGGCAGCTCATAGTCATCCTATGATCAACCAGTACTCCAAGGTCCTTCTCCTCTTCTGTTACTTCTAATTGATGCGTCCCCAACCTATAACTAAAATTCTTGTTATTAATCCCTAAATGCATAACCTTACACTTCTCACTATTAAATTTCATCCTATTACTATTACTCCAGTTTACAAGGTCATCCAGATCCTCCTGTATAATATCCCGATCCTTCTCTGAATTGGCAATACCTCCCAGCTTTGTATCATCTGCAAACTTTATTAGCACACTCCCACTTTTTGTGCCAAGGTCAGTAATAAAAAGATTAAATAAGATTGGTCCCAAAACCGATCCCTGAGGAACTCCACTGGTAACCTCCCTCCAACCTGACAGTTCGCCTTTCAGTAGGACCCGTTGCAGTCTCCCCTTTAACCAATTCCTTATCCACCTTTTGATGTTCATATTGATCCCCATCTTCTCCAATTTAACTAATAATTCCCCGTGTGGCATGGTATCAAATGCCTTACTGAAATCTAGGTAAATTAGATCCACTGCATTTCCTTTATCTAAAAAATCTGTTACTTTTTCAAAAAAGGAGATTAGGTTGGTTTGGCACGATCTACCTTTTGTAAAGCCATGTTGTATTTTGTCCCATTTACCATTGACTTCAATGTCCTTAACTAATTTCTCCTTCAAAATTTTTTCCAGGACCTTGCATACTACAGATGTCAAACTAACTGGGCCTGTAGTTACCCGGATCACTTTTTTTTCCTTTCTTAAAAATAGGAACTATATTAGCAATTCTCCAATCATTCGGTACCACTCCTGAGTTTACATATTCATTAAAAATTCTTGCTAATGGGCTTGCAATTTCAGGTGCCAATTCCTTTAATATTCTTGCATGAAGATTATCTGGGCCCCCCGATTTAGTCCCATTAAGCTGTTTGAGTTTCGCTTCTACCTCAGATATGGTAATATCTACCTCCATATCCTCATTCCCATTTGTCATGCTACCATTATCCCTAAGATCCTCTTTAGCCTTATTAAAGACTGAGGCAAAGTATTTGTTTAGATATTGGGCCATGCCTAGATTATCTTTAACCTCCATTCCATCCTCAGTGTTTAGCGGCCCCACTTCTTCTTTCTTAGTTTTCTTCTTATTGATATGGCTATAGAACCTTTTACTATTGGTTTTAATTCCCTTTGCAAAGTCCAACTCTACTCGACTTTTAGCCTGTCTCACTTTATCCCTACATGTTCTGACCTCAATTAGGTAGCTTTCCTTGCTGATCTCTCCCATCTTCCACTCCCTGTATGCTTTCTGCTTCTTCTTAATCACCTCTCTAAGATGCTTGCTCATCCAGCTTGGTCTACAACTCCTTCCTATGAATTTTTTCCCCTTTCTTGGGATACAGGCTTCCGATAGCTTCTTCAGCTTTGATTTAAAGTAATCCCAGGCCTCCTCTACCTTTAGATCCATAAATTCTTCAGTCCAATCCACTTCCCTAACTAATTTCCTTAATTTTTGAAAGTCAGCCCTTTTGAAATCAAAAACTCTAGTTGCAGATTTATTTTTATTAATCCTTCCATTTAGTTTGAACTGAATAAGCTCATGATCACTTGAGCCAAGATTGTCCCCTACAACCATTTCTTCTATGAGGTCCTCGCTACTCACCAAAATTAAATCTAAAATGGCATCCCCTCTAGTCGGTTCAGCAACTACTTGATGAAGGAATCCATCAGCTATCGCATCTAGGAAAATCTGAGCCCTATTATTATTACTAGCACTGGTCCTCCAGTCTATATCTGGGAAGTTAAAGTCTCCCATGATCACGCAGTTTCCATTAGTATTTACTTTATTAAAAACATTAAAAAGGGCTCTATCCATATCCAGATTAGATCCCGGAGGTCTATAGCACACCCCAAGCACTATCGTAGGAGAGGCCTTACTAGTTATCTTCCCCAATGTAATTTTTGCCCAGACGGACTCTGTCTTATCCATTGCATCGCTTCTTATTTCTTTACATTCTACCTCATCATTGATATACAATGCTACTCCACCACCTTTACCTTTGTTTCTGTCTTTCCTAAATATCACATACCCTTCAATACCTGTAGTCCAGTCATGACTACTATTTCACCATGTTTCTGTTATCCCTATAATATCTGGTTTCACTTCCTGCACCAGTAGCTCTAGTTCCTCCATTTTGTTACCTAGGCTCCTCGCATTGGTGTACAAACATTTTAATTTTTGCTGTTTGGCCTCGCTCACATTTTGTACCCTATTAGGCACAGTCATTCTAAAGCCAGTATAACCTATTAGACTAGTATCCACACTGCCCTCGCTCCTTATATACATTCTCCTACCCACGGCTGTATCCTTTCTTACTTCATCTTCTTCCCTCTCAATGCTAAAATCTGGCGTGGAGATTACCTGGACATCTCCCAACCATCTCCCCCTAATTCCTAGTTTAAAGCTCTCTTTATCAGTTGTGCCAGCCTTGATCCTAGAAGTCTATTTCCTTCCCTACTCAGATGAAGTCCATCCCGAGAGAACTGTCCTCTGTCCGTGAATGCCTCCCAGTGGCCATACATCCCAAAGCCCTTCTTATAGCACCACTGCCTAAGCCATCTGTTGACAGTCATAATCTTGTCACACCTTTGTTGCCCTTCTCTAGGAACAGGAAGGATCCCACTAAAGATCACCTGAGCCTCAATTTCCTTAAGCGTCTTCCCCAGCCTAGCATAGTCTCCCTTAATACTTTCCAGCGAGAATCTGGCTGTATCATTTGTTCCCACATGAAGGATAATTAGGGGATTCTTTTCCGCTCCCTTTAGGATCCTTTTCAACCTCAGGTCTACATCCCGTATCTTAGCACCCGGAAGACAGCACACCCTTCTATTCTCTGGATCAGCTCTAGTTACAGGCCTGTCTATTCTTCTCAATAAAGAGTCCCCTATCACATAGACCTGCCTTTTCCTGGTGACAGTGCTATTCTCCAGTCTCTCCCCTGTTCCCTCTGGCTGCAAGTTCTTTCCATTCCTATTTTCCCTTATAATCCTCTTCAACCCATCCTGTATCCTCCTGGGGCTCATATTTGGTGTAGTCTCCCTTGACTCTTCTGCTTTTCCTATAGGACTAGCCTCTCTTCTCTTCTTCCTTACCCTTCCACCTTCAACAAGTACCTGCTGAGCCCCTTCTTCATTTTCCAGCTCTGCAAACCTGTTCCTAAGCTCTATTTCTCCTTCACTAGCCTGTCTTTTCCTCTGCCTGGTTCAATAGAACTTTTCAGACCACAGAGGAAGCTGCAGTGGAGATAAGGCCCGGGTGCGCTCAGGCATTTTTACCACCATGTTGTCTGACCATGCATAGATCAAGGTTAGATGATACAGAGGAAGAAGCACCTGAGGCCTGCTTATAAATAGCCTCCCACAGTGAACCTGTACCTGCTGGAAATTATGGGCCCAAACAATCCTAGTGTGGACACATTTCAGAGTAGCAGCCGTGTTAGTCTGTATTCGCAAAAAGAAAAGGAGTACCCGTGGCACCTTAGAGACTAACAAATTTATTAGAGCATAAGCTTTCGTGAGCTATAGCTCACTTCATCCGATGAAGTGAGCTGTAGCTCACGAAAGCTTATGCTCTAATAAATTTGTTAGTCTCTAAGGTGCCACGGGTACTCCTTTTCTTTTAGTGTGGACACAGGCTTTGTTACATGGTTGGAAAGAGCTAAAGGCTCAGAACCGTGGCCTAAAACTGAGGAAGGACTAGTCTGGGGTAAAATTTTAAAAGGCAACCATGTTCCACCAACTGTCACTTAGGAACCTAAGAGTATGTCTGTACTGGGGGGGGGGGGGTGGAAGGTGTGTTCTTAATTTGGGTTAGCTACCCTGGGTTAAAATAGCAGTGAAGACACAGCGAGCCAGCTATTAACTTGGGTTAGCTGTGCAAGTTCAACCCCAGGTTTTAACTTGGAGTAGCAACCTGAGTTAAAAGTAGAGTTGCCATGTCATGATTGCTATTTTAACCCAAGCTGTGTCCACACTGCAAGCAGTACAGCAGCATAGCTGAAACACAGCAGCTGCACCACTGTAATACCCTAAGCTATGTCTACACTACACCGCTTTTAGCAACATGTCTGTGTTACTACAGCCGTGCCACGAAAAATCGCACCGCATAGCTGCAGTTTGTTGGCTCTCCTGCTGACAAAAAACTTCCACCCCCCAACAAGCAGCGTTTGTCTTGTCAGCAGGAGAGCGCTCCTGCCAACAAAGCGCTGTTCACACTGGGGCTTGTCATTGGCAAAACTTTTGTCTTTCGGGGGGGTGTCTTTTATCACCTCTAAAAGACAAAAGGTTTGTCATTCAATTGCCCGTGTAGACATAGCCCTAGTATAGGCACTTCCTACATCAATGGAAAAGTTATTTCTGTTGCTGTATGTAATCTGCCGTCTCGAGCAAGCATTATTGCTTTATTGCTGGGGGTTAGGTCATTTTAATAAAGCATTATTGCTTTATTATTGCATTATTGCTGGGGGTTAGGTCGTTTTAACTATAGTACTCGGGTGTGACATTTTAAGTGAAATCCAGGCCTGAGTTAACACCCCCTTTTTTCCTGTGTAGATACTCACTAAATCTTATTGAAAGTCTGTGGGACTCAAGCTTGGTCTACACTTAAAAGTTACGTCTGTCATAGCTATGCTGACAAAACTCACAGTGTAGATGCAACTATGTTGATGGAAGAGGACTTCTCTAGACATACCTAACATTGTTCAGGGAGGTGGGGTTCCTACACTGACTGAAAAACCCATTCTGTCCGTGTTGGCTGTGTCTACAATAGGTTGTTATACCAACATAAGCTCTGTAGCGCAGATGTAACTTTAGACTCCTAAAACACTTAGGCACTTTTTGAAAATGTTACCTCCACATCTTAGTAAATTCATAACAGTTAGAACAACTGGGAATTGAATTGATCTGGGGTTGAGACTACCCTGCCCTTCTCATATTGCTAAATTGAAGGGAGGGGAGTCCAAGCTGGGTGGGAGTGGTGTTTTGTGGGAGAGGAGTCTCTGTATGGAAAAGGTTAAGAGCCACTGGAATAAACTAACCAGGGAGGTGATCCAGGACCTCTGCTTAGGGAGCCGGAAAGAGCTTAGAGAAAACCTTAGTGGGAATGGTGTGGGGAGTCATCAGATAATAGGGGTCAAGTTGAAAGACCCAGATTGCTTTCCTGTGTCTGTGCTCTGAGTGAATCTGAACAGCCACTTACACTTTCTGTCTGTCCTCAAGTTAATCATGTCTTCTGTCATTTGAGATATCCATCAAACAGAGCTGAAGGATGAAAGATTTTTAAAAGCGATCACTTCACATCTGTGAAATCTAAATGAAGTGTTATCATCGCTGCTCAAAAAGAAAAGGAGTACTTGTGGCACCTTAGAGACTACTTGTGGCACCTTAGAGACGTCTCTAAGGTGCCACAAGTAGTCTCTAAGGTGCCACAAGTACTCCTTTTCTTTTTGCAAATACAGACTAACACGGCTGCTACTCTGAAACCTGTCATCGCTGCTCAGAGAGGGGAATTAATTACCAACAGCCAGTGAAATGGGCAATTGCTTAAAAATAAAAAATAAACCCTTTAAAGATAATATTAAGCCCCAAGTAGCTCTGCTGTTTAGCTTGACAAATGAACAAAAGCTAATTCCTTATTTATTATTTTTTTTAACATCCTCATAGCTTTCAGTGGAATGCTATTCACTGGGTTAAATAGCACCTCATTGTTATGTTTTAGGAACCCTGTCAGTTTGTCTCCAAAGTCATAAACCTGTTATATGAGCTGATGGGAGAGAAACCTGCTTAATGAATCATCTTGTCACACACACACCACATATTCTTTTAACAGTAACCGTAATGTTTTATGTGATACCCTCTTAAGGGGAACATAGAAAGTTTATTTCTTTAGCTAACATAGTCCTCTAGGGCCTGGTCCTGTGGTGTGCTGAGCACCCTCTTTGAAATGAAATCAAAGGGACCTTGGCCTCTCCTAACCTTGCAGGATCTGAGCTGTAACGTTCTTTTGCTGGCTAACGTGTGCAGCTATTAAGAGGGGCATTTTAGCAGATGGAATTCTCTGGGTCTGAGTCTGATCTCACACCCACAATGCAACACCATTGACCTCAATTCAGCAAGGGCTTAATTTTAAGCACTTGAGTAATCCCATTGATTTAAAAGGAACTAAAGCACGTGCTTGAGTTCTTTTGCTCAATATGATGAACTTAAACACATGCTAAAGTGCTTTGCTGAACAGAATCAGCCCCTTCTAGTGGTCTGTGCTGTATGTTGTCAATGTACTGTGAGTTATTGCATCTGCATTTGTATTTAATCAAAAGGTTCCACCTATTTACATGGAGTCAATCAATAACCTCTGCCCAAAAATGTCTTTGTAGTTGATTAGCAATATACTGCAGACAAATGGCATTGAGTACAAATTACTTTTTGGAGGATCAATGTATCCATGTGGAAATGAAAAAAAAATCACTATTTTCACTGACGCCATTGTATAACCACTCACATACTGTACCTAGTGCAGTGCAGTATTTAGACAGTAATTCCTCAGTGCAGTGACTTTGTCTGTGAAAACCCCCCAGGACACTCTGGGGTCAGTAGAACAACAACCCTGGGTATACTTTGTAGGCTTTGATTTTTGTAGACGACGGAAATGAGTTTACAATGATCTGGTCTGATGGCTGCCAAAACTCTGTTTCTCCTCCCATCATATTTCCCACAGATGTGAGTGAATGTAGCCCACTGGTGTGTGTACAGCTCTTCCTCTGTGCCAATCCACAGAAGATTCAAGTGCATACAGCCCAAACTAGGGAGCCCTGGCACTCTAGCTCAAGCTGTAGCAGTTCTTCCACAGTCTCTACTTCAGTCCCTGCTGTATCTGCCAAAATGGTGGCCATCCCATGACTTTCTTCTCATCTAGCCTTTCTGGCTCTTGTCTCATACTCCTAACCCAACAGTAAGAACAATACTTGGCGCTTCTAGAACTCCAGCCGTCCAAGATTCTAACAGTAGTTTTCTTTCAGCCTGGGAGGTAGGGAAGTATTCCCATTGTAAGGTGGGAAAATCTGAGGCACATAGATGTGAACTGAGTTGTCCAAGGAAACACAGTGAGGCCTTTTCTACAAGGAACAATTTTATGTAAGGTATGGAATGAATCTGGTGCAAAAGGCTGATGTGGAACCTCTTATTTTGGCTCAACAGAGGTTTTTTGCACTGATATTTAACCTATGGTGTGAACTAAAACCCATATAGCTAAACTAGAGCAGACTCCTGTGTGGCCACTTTCTTTTTGGATATGTGTCTCTTTTTCAGTTTAATTTAAATCTACTAGGAATATGTTCAAGTTAAACTGATATAAACCCCTCTTAAAGTGAAATAAGAGTGCCCACACAGGAGTGTGCACACCAGTTTAACGGTATTAGTCTACAAACCAAATAAGTACACCTTTTGCAGGGAGACAAGGTCTGAGTCACTGGCAGACCTGAAATTAAAACCCATGGAGCCTGATTCCAAATGATATACATTGATCACAACAGCAATCAACCTTCCCCATTCTTGTTCCCAATATTTCCCCCTCTTCTTTCACCCCCCCCCCACCATTGTCCTACAACCTTTGCCAGCAACCTGGCTTATTATCCCCCACCACTGCTACTTATATTCTCCCACACAATGGTCCAATGTCCCCACCTGACTTCTCCCCTCAGTTCTTTCCCTTGCTTGTCACTTCTCTGGTCCTCTTTACTTGTCACTCTTCTGGTCCTCTTTCCTGTCCCACCATGTGTCCAGCCTAGATCCTAGATTAGTGTTTCCCAAACATTCTTCCTGTCTTCAGGCCTGGTCTTTCCTTGTGTCTTGCCCACACATTCATGTTGTCCTCCTGAAAGGAGGGTGTTCTGCTGCTCAGGGCCAAGAGGCAGGCGGGCAGTGAATGCCAAGCTGCTGCCTCCTTCCTACTGTCTGACTTTTCTCCACACGGCCTGCTCCATGGGGCACAACAAGGGCAAGAAAGCCAGCAGGGACATCAAAAGGAGCAGGTGTCATCTCATGAGCAAAGATGGACCTGAGTCTCTCAGTTCTGAAAGCTGAGTGGCATCTGGATCTGGGAGTTTGATTCAGGCCCATCTCTAATTTATAAGCCCTTTGGATTGTGCTAATTATATACTATGTGGAGTAGGAATTGGCAGAATATGGCTGCACTGATAAATTTTTAGAGGGCTCAAGGATAATGGGCATTTTAATAGGAAAATGTAATATTCTAAAGTGTCAGAAGAGCAATACAAGAATCTATGGGCCCTTATTAATACACTTCTGTGGTGATTAAAATCACTTTTCTTTCAGACTTGCACCTCCCAACAGCCCCAAGGCATATATTAGTAGACTATTATATGCCCACTCTTATCTAATTGCCTAATTTGAACACTAATTAATAGCACCGTACCATTTAAAACACAAATAGCACTGGGTACTATTTCACTGAAACTAGACTTGACTTACTGAAAGCAATAGATCCAAGCTTCATTTTTTAAAAGCATCCATATGTTTATGGGCCCCTTAATAAGAGAGGAATTTCTTTTTCTTAGTCCTACCTCCCAGGATTCCATGATCATCCAAGGAGTTGGGGGCAGAAGCGATATGATCTGATTTTCAAAAGCATTCAGCCAATAGTCAATGCTTAAAGTTAGGCACATACTTAAGCATCATACTGAATTAGGGCCCAAAAGCGCTGATTTGCCTTTAAAACACTTCTCTTCTATTCCAGGTTTTCCTGTTCTTCGAATGCATGTGCATCCCCTCTGGACAACCTACCACACACATTGAGGGGACTGTATAGGTCAGGGAGAGAACAGAGCAGAGCTAAGCGGGAAGACTAACCAGGATCAGGGAGCAAGCTTCTGTGTGTCTATTCTCTCTTCTAAGGCCATGTCTACACTAGGAGTCATAAGTCACTTTATCCAATCTTCAGGTTAGCTGCTGCCTCAGTTTCCCCTCTGTTCCTGGGGCTAATTGCCTGCATGCACGCTGCACCGCATATAAGCTCCTATCTCCACACCCCATGAAGGACTCACTGTTACACCCAAAGTCTTTTTCCAGGCACAATTTTATTCTCCTGTCATAAAATGTAGGCAAAACATCAAACACAAACAGTTCCTCAGCCCACTCTGGGCTACAGCACCCAGAGGCTTTCCTCTGTGCTTTTTGGTCTCTTCTGCTTCAGGGCTATTGCAGGAGACAGAGCCCTCTCCCACCCACAGCTCCCTCCAATTGAGATCTCTCAGCCCTTTATAGAAAACACCTGGCCCCTTCCCAGCTGGGTCTGATAAACTGAACAGGGCTGGCTGGCCCTAGGTCCTTAAGGGGGCAGCCCAGTCTATTACAGAGCCCTTCCTCGGGATAGCTATACTGGTATACTATACCAGCAGAGCACTCCTAGTGTGGATGCAGCTATACGAGCAAAACTGCACTTTGGCCAGTATAGCTTATTCCAGCCGTCTCCCTCCCCCACCCCAAGCGAAATGAGTTACACTGGGGAAAATACAGCTTTGCTGGTATAACTACCTCTACACTAGGGGCTTCTGCCATCACAGCTGTGTCAGTCAGGGTTCAAACCTCTCCACACTCTTGACCAACCTAGCTAGCCAGCAGAAATCTGTAGTGCAGACGTGGTCTTAACCTCATCTGGTAAATTTTGGATACATAAATTCCACTTCCAAGTGTTGTGTGCTTTGCCATTATCACGGGGAAGTGGGGGCAGTGATTTTTCACAACCTACCAAACACTTGGCAAAGGCTGGGCAGTAGGCATGCTGCGACTCCTGTTTATCTTACCATATATGATTGTTTCCCTGTTATCTTGTCCTTCCTTTGTTTGTTTGCTTTTCTCTGCCTGTTATTGCTCATCACTTCTTCAGGGCATAGACTGGTGGTTTTTCAACTACATGTGTGTACAGTGCCTAGCAGAGGGGAACTGATTCCTGGAAAGCCAGAAGAACCTCTGTCCCCCGTCATGACCCAATGCATCAGGACTACTGGACCCCCAGCGTGAATCAGTTACCTACTAACAATCTCGTTATCAGAGCCCACATTTATCCAAGCCACCCCTTATTCCATTCTTTTTTTATGACTGTAGCCCCTAAAGATCCCAGCTAAGATCAGAGCCCCACTGTGCTGTACAAACACGTAATAAGAGATAGTCTCTGCCCCCAAAGATCTTGCTATCTGAATTTAAAAAATGACAAACACTGCAAAGAAAAGCAGAGACAGAGAGAAATGATTTGCCTAAAGTTACACAGCAGGTCAGTGGCAGATCTGGGAACAGAACACAGGTCTCTTGACTCCTGTGAATTTCCAGACTGCAGAACATTTTGGATGAACAAGGTTCCCCTGAAACTTTAACCGTGATTTCAATTGAGTTATTTGATGTGAAGGAATATTGTGCTCTGTCCTGCTTCTGGCTTTTGCACAAGTTATGTTTTTTAAAAAATGCATTTGTTACTGTGTTAATGTTCCCTCTCAATTGTAATAAGTCAGCATAGGTGCTGGAACTAGGGATGCGGGGGGTGCTGCAGTATCCCCTGACTTGAAGTAGTTTCCATTATATAGAAGGTTTACAGTTTGGTTCAATGGCTCTCAGCACCCCCACTATACAAATAGTTCCAGCGCCCCTGCAAGTCAGGGAAGAAATGTGCATGGTAAGGAAAGGAGATTTTCTACTCTAGGTAAAGTCACCTCCGTGGGAAAGGGTTAACAAGTAATGTTTAACTCTAGGGATTCCACAGTGCCCTCTAGTGACAGATAAGAGTATCTGCACAAAATAATTGACGAAGGCTAGGAAAGCATCAAAAGAGATAGGGTTTGCAGAAGAATAAAATGACGGCATAACAGGGACAAATACAGTTCTCCCAACATTAATACTTAAAGAGAATCTGACTTGAAATCAGCTTAGTAAGCAAAGCTTTTGGTTGCTTTTTCCTGGGGGATCACTTCTCTTTGGCCTTTCAGCTCAGACCAAGTGTGGTATTAGTTTAGTATCTGATATATCTTCTGTCAGGAGACTATATTTTGCTTTTGTAGGGGATTTGACACCCTGGATATCTCGTATACTGCTGACCTGATCCTTTCCTGCTGCAATCTGAGTTTTACACTTGTAAGCTGATCTATTGCCTGGAATGGTGGAGGAGCAGAGAAATTAATTGGATTTATTATGTAGAAAGATAAACAGCAAAAAGAAAGGGGGAAAATCTAAGGCTTGTTCGTGAATAGAGCCCCTCCCTTGGAATGGTGCAGGCAGACATAGTGTCGGGAAGGTGCTAGGGAAAGATTGTCAGTGACATTACTACCTGTCACACATGTGTAAAGTCATCAAACGGCAGGTGGGCAGCAGTGACAGCCCTTGGGAAGACATCTTCATTAGCTTCCTTAGAGCTGCAGTAATATGACGTTGCTGTGTATTAGGGCAAGCAGGCTGTTCTGCTTAAAGCCAAGGGCAGCGTTCATGGCAAATAACGTATACTACAATCTTACCCATTGAATTTAAGAATTGAGTTTGCTGTTGTCGGACTTTGATTGCTATGAATTGTTTGTGTTGTTGGAAAAGGTGCCACAAACCTGTTAGGTGAACATATTTCAGATTATAGGGCTGTTGGTAAGTTCTTCACTTTGGCTATCTCATGGGCCCTTTGTTCTGCCTGAGAGGTAACCACTCATACAAGTCACATGGCACTGGTGCTGCTCCCAGATTTGATGACTGAAACTTTTCTCTCCTCCTTTTTATAAGTTGGAGAGATTCAAGATGGCCATGACAGCATAAAAAGGGTGGCATCAAAGCAAATTTGGCGGCTGTGATTGCAGAGCCCTTGGCCATTATCTTTGAAAACTCGTGGCGAACGGGGGAAGTCCCGGATGACTGGAAAAAGGCTAATGTAGTGCCCATCTTTAAAAAAGGGAAGAAGGAGGATCCTGGGAACTACAGGCCGGTCAGCCTCACCTCAGTCCCTGGAAAAATCATGGAGCAGGTCCTCAAAGAATCAATCCTGAAGCACTTAGAGGAGAGGAAAGTGATCAGGAACAGTCAGCATGGATTCACCAAGGGAAGGTCATGCCTGACTAATCTAATCGCCTTTTATGATGAGATTACTGGTTCTGTGGATGAAGGGAAAGCAGTGGATGTATTGTTTCTTGACTTTAGCAAAGCTTTTGACACGGTCTCCCACAGCATTCTTGTCAGCAAGTTAAGGAAGTATGGGCTGGATGAATGCACTATAAGGTGGGTAGAAAGCTGGCTAGATTGTCGGGCTCAACGGGTAGTGATCAATGGCTCCATGTCTAGTTGGCAGCCGGTGTCAAGTGGAGTGCCCCAGGGGTCGGTCCTGGGGCCCGTTTTGTTCAATATCTTCATAAATGATCTGGAGGATGGTGTGGATTGCACTCTCAGCAAATTTGCGGATGATACTAAACTGGGAGGAGTGGTAGATACGCTGGAGGGGAGGGATAGGATACAGAAGGACCTAGACAAATTGGAGGATTGGGCCAAAAGAAATCTAATGAGGTTCAATAAGGATAAGTGCAGGGTCCTGCACTTAGGATGGAAGAATCCAATGCACCGCTACAGACTAGGGACCGAATGGCTCGGCAGCAGTTCTGCGGAAAAGGACCTAGGGGTGACAGTGGACGAGAAGCTGGATATGAGTCAGCAGTGTGCCCTTGTTGCCAAGAAGGCCAATGGCATTTTGGGATGTATAAGTAGGGGCATAGCGAGCAGATCGAGGGACGTGATCGTTCCCCTCTATTCGACACTGGTGAGGCCTCATCTGGAGTACTGTGTCCAGTTTTGGGCCCCACACTACAGGAAGGATGTGGATAAATTGGAAAGAGTACAACGAAGGGCAACGAAAATGATTAGGGGTCTAGAGCACATGACTTATGAGGAGAGGCTGAGGGAGCTGGGATTGTTTAGTCTGCAGAAGAGAAGAATGAGGGGGGATTTGATAGCTGCTTTCAACTACCTGAAAGGGGGTTTCAAAGAGGATGGCTCTAGACTGTTCTCAATGGTAGCAGATGACAGAACGAGGAGTAATGGTCTCAAGTTGCAATGGGGGAGGTTTAGATTGGATATTAGGAAAAACTTTTTCACTAAGAGGGTGGTGAAACACTGGAATGCGTTACCTAGGGAGGTGGTAGAATCTCCTTCCTTAGAGGTTTTTAAGGTCAGGCTTGACAAAGCCCTGGCTGGGATGATTTAACTGGGACTTGGTCCTGCTTTGAGCAGGGGGTTGGACTAGATGACCTTCTGGGGTCCCTTCCAACCCTGATATTCTATGATTCTATGAAATTTAGTGTTTTTTATTTAAACAAGTCATCAGGAATTCTCTTGAAGTATTGACCAGCTCTTTCCAACCATCTCCAGTTAGGCCCTGGTCCTACACACACTTTTGTGCCAGTATAACTCTATTAGGGTGCAATCTTTTTATCAATACCGTTCTACTTGTTGTTCGGACAAAGGCATATTGGTATAAAAGTGCTCCTCTGACAGCCACCCTCTTGTCCCACAGAACCAGGGCCATCCAGAGCTAAAAGCATGAGCTGGTACTGCTTGGTCTAAAGAGCCAAGATTCTCCAGCCTTAGCCGTCACAGACTCATGTCCTGGGCTGAAGAGGCTCAGAAGGAGATCTGGAACACTCATTCCCCTGGGGTTTATACTTTTATTGCGACTAGCTTATTCCCCTTCCCATATGGGAGTCAGCACTTTTACACCAGTATAATTGCATGTATGCTATCAGGGTTACACCACTTTAACTCGACCAGTATGGTGGTTGAGTTAAAGCCATACAACATAAGTGCAGGCCCACAGAGAGAAATCTTGGGCCACGGAACATCATTTTGCCAGAGTCCGACCCCCTGCCTCTTCACCCCTATTTCATCCCAGTTACAGATGTTTTGGGGATCCCCCTAGCTTGGAACCCTGGTACAATTGTCCCCCTGCCGCTGAAATAACTTTCTTCTTTCTTCTTGCAGCCTTTAACCTGTGTTAACTGAATCAACATTAGAGAGCACAGGGTGAGCAAATATCACCCACTGCAGAGCCCTTTTGATTGTCTCTGTCTGGGATGGTGTCAGCTAGGATTCCACTGCAGCAGGGAGCAAACTGGAGAGAGAAGCTTTGACAGGCCTGGAGATCCCCTGTGTCCTGAACTGGAAAAGGACAGTGCGCTTTCCCATTGCTCTAGAGTGAAACAGGAAGAAGATAATTGAGGGAATACAGTTAATCCAGTCCCTTTTTGAACGAATGGCCCAAACTCTCTGCTTTCGTACATTTTGGGCATGTAATGAACTTCTTTAGTAGTAGTTTAAACAGGCCTCATGAGGGCCAAGTCCTTATTAATAAAGGTCAGATCCTTCTTAGGCCCCATCCTTATTGGTGTAAGCACTTTAGATACTATTTAAGACAAAATATTCACCTTTTAAGATCTGACCAATGAGAAATAGTGTGGTTCTTCCAATTTCAGTATAGGCTGCCAGTGTTGAAAAAGAGCTCACTCTGCAGGACAGGCCTCTGAAATTGGCTTTACTGACATTGCCCGCTTTGATAGTCCCAGTACAAGCAGAGATGGGCCAGAACCAAACCCAAAAGTTGTGGAGCCAAACTTTGAGGCGACGGATCATCTCTCGCTCAGTAGCATTCCTTATTTCCCATTAAAGCTGGATTGCTACTATCAGCCTGGTAGACTAAGGCCCAGATTCTTAAAGAGATTTAGGTGTCACTTTGCTCTAGAACAGGGGTTCTCAAATTTCATTGCACCGTGACTCCCTTCTGACAACAAAGTTACTAAATGACCCTGGGAGTGGGGTGCAGCCTGAGCCCCGCCACCCTGGGTGGGGTGGAGAGGGGGCCACAGACTGAGCCCTGCTGCCCTAAGTGCGGCTGGAACTAGGGCTTCAGCTTCAGCCCTGAGTCCCAGCAAGTCTAATGCTGGCCCTGGCAACCCCATTAAAATCGGGTCGTGACCCACTTTGGGGTCCGACCCACGGTTTGAGAACCACTGCTTTAGAAGGAAGAGAAATGGCTTGTGTGGTATATCACATTATTGTGGTGTATGTTCCCTTTTTCATAAAGCTGGTGATTGCTTTCAGCATGCTCACTTGTAGGGTCTCCAGTGCTCTACTCCGGCATTGCGTTTCATTATGTGCTATCTTTTAGTATCACTTACCTGACACGTAAAGGCTTGAGCTGATCAAAGTATTTCTTCTACTTGTTCATGGCTTGTCAAGGGGCGCAGCATATATGTTATGACTTCAGCCTAACCAACAACGGTCTTTCTTTTTTCCTAAATGGTTGAACAATTAAAGAGGAGAGAATATTTTTTTACAAAAACAAGTCCTGTTTCAGTGAGGCAGAAGATCCTTCATCAGTCTAGTTGTGATAAAAATTCTACCTGGCTAAAGAATTTCAAATTGTGATCTGCTAAGGACCCCAGTCCAGATTCTAGAGGTGGAGGATTATATTAAATGTGGAGAGTTCACTACAAAAAATGTGAGCCAGCTTTTGGGCATGTTGGGGAAATCTTGCATCCAAGGAAAATACTCAAAGACCAGGAAGTGGATAATGGGTATGAGCTAAGTTAGGAAGCCTTTTGGGTATAGAAAAGATTTTATTTTGTTTTCAAGTGTGTATACCAAAGAGCAATCTCTGTCCCAGGCGTGGAATGTGATCTTGGGCCACCATTGCTATTTATAGGTCCTAAAAATAGAAATTGCCTTAAACTGTACAATCACTACAGGGTTGCTGATTTCATTGCTAATCAATGTTCTAAAAGGCTGTTTGGCTTCTCCACTAATTCTTTAAGCACTTTTACAGCCATTCAAGTGTATTTACATTTCCTCATTAGCAATTCTGTGGAAAGGGAATTGGTTCATGATGAGAGTCTTAAAGGCTACTTGTGAAGGGAAAAATAAATTGGGCTAGTATGCGTTCGGGGGTTCCTTTTGAGGACTAATGGTTTGTAGTTGTTTTATTTTCCCTCCATGATTTTTAGATGAGAAATTTGGGTCTTTTCTATTTATAAAAACTTTAAGAGCTTTTATATCACAACTTTTATATCACAAGATCCAAGCAATTGAGAGGGATGCAATCTGTAGTCAGACTATCTAAAATTTTTAATTTTTTTAACTCCTGTTTAACTTCAACTACTAATTGTTTTGGGAGAAGGGAAGTGTTTGTTGAAGTTGGAGTTCTCTCAACTGTCAGATGCTCTGAGAACCTCAAAGTCCTCCAGGAAACCTGGGCAGGCCAGAGCTGACATTCCTGATATTTCTGTAGGCCCGCTCTACAGAGAGACTTTGTACCAGTATAAACATGTTGGTCACAGTGGGGGTTTTTTTTAGTAATATAGTTACTGGTATAAAACTAGACCAGTAAAGCCCATTTATACTGGTGTCACTGCATCCACACCAGAGGGGCTGTGCCATTTTAACCAGATGAAAAGCAAGCAACAAAACAAACAAACAAAACCTTTCAGACCAATACCAGGGCAAAATTTAGCAAAAATTCTTGGGTAGACATAGCATCAGAGAAGGAAGATATTCACCACAGTGTCTTGGCCAAATTCAGACTCATGCAATTATATTCTGCCTACTTGTACCTGTAGCCGTAATTGACAGGTATAGTTTTTGTTTGTGTAGTTTGAAAAGACATAATTTTTTATTTGAATTTGAAGTGACATGCTCCCTTTCGCCTCCCGCATCAGACTGGCCTCAGCAAAACCCAGAAATACTCACTATGTTAGAGCAGCTCTTGCAGTATGTCCAGCTCAGGCTAAAGTATTGGTGAATCTCTGTCACGCAGTTTCATTTGAAATCTGAGTTGAAAAAAAATCACATGAGATCAGAAGTTTGAGTGAGCCTATGAACTTCGAGATGCTCATGTGAACTAAACTGAACCAACAAACCTTTTTGGCTGCACACATTGCCAGAAGGCAGCAGTGGTTCTCATTCCACTGATGTAAGAACAGCCCTGATATATATGGATTAGTCTTTCTACACCGATACAAGTAGATCCTGAATCTAGTAGCTTGTCTATACTTGAAAATTAATTCAGATTAAGGTAGGGTATGAATTGAAAGGACAACAGCTATTCCTAAACAACTCCATCTTTGAAAGTGGATTAAGCTAAACCAGAACAAGGCACTCTTATTCCAGAGTAAAAGTATCTAACATGGAGTTATTCAGGAATAGTTTTTTCCAGAATAGCTATTCCAGAATAATTCCATTTGTCGATAAACCCTAAAAATGTGCACATGAGGGGTTATACCAGTATAATTATACCAGCATAACTGGAAAAACTTTTTTGTGTAGACAGGCCCTGAAGTGTAGGAATTAAATACAGGCCTGCTCCTGCTCTCACTGAGTTCACTGGCAACTCCTAGTGATTGCAGTGGGAAATACTTTAATCCTTGTCTAAGACCAGTACAAGAAAATAAAAGAAAGTAGGAAATTATTTGGGTCCAGCAAAATTTAGCTACATAATTTGTACCTTTAATGATTGTCCAGTTCTTGAAGAGATGCTCCAAAGAATATCCTTGGTGAGGTCTAATGAACATCTTATCTGTCTGAGAAAGAAAGAAAGAAAGAAAGAAAGAAAGAAAGAAAGAAAGAAAGAAAGAAAGTCATGTCTACACTACAGATGCTACAGCAGCACAGCTATGGCTCTGCAGCTATGCTGCTGTTGCAATGTAGTATAGATGCTTCCTTCAGCAGTTTTTCCACTGCTGTAGTTAATCCAACTCTCTGAGCAGTAGTAGTTAGGTCAATGGAATAATTCTTCTATCAATTTAGCCATGTTTAAACCGGGGGCGAGGTCAGCACAGCTCCGGTTCTCAGGGATGAGAAATTTTCACACCCCTTAGCACCATGGTTATGTTGACCTAACTTTTAAGTGTAGACCAGGCCTTAATAATCATCTCTCCAAAAAAAAAAATACATTTTAACAGTGCGGGGAGTGGAAAGTTTCTGATTTATTCCATCGGAAGGCTAATACGGGCAAAACAGAGTACTAGTGATATCAAAGCTGAAATAACATCTTAAATGTTTTTTACTGAGGCACCATTTAATCAAGAAAAAATAAATCAGCATTTTTCAGTGGGCTGCTATCAAAGAAAACTGTCAACAGTGGGAATCCTTCAGGTTCATTTTTATCCTAAATGTCACTTTAATTTTCCATTGTTGTTTGCCTGGTTGTTGTCAGCATGTTAGTTCCAGGATATTAGCGAGACAAGCTGGGTGAGGTAATACTTTTTACTGGACCAGCTTCTATTGGTGAAAGAGACAAGCTTTCAAGGTACATCGTGTAACTCCAAAGCTTGTCTCTTTCACCAACAGAAGTTAGTCCAATAAAAGATATTACCTTGCTCACCTTTTCTCTCCAATTTTCATCATGGATCTGCATTTCGCATCATTCCAATTTTCTGCAAGAATTCAGTTTATTTTAGACTCTTACGCAAGGAAATCAAAATGCCCACTGCGAAAAGGGATCTGGGGGTCATAGTGGACCACAAGTTAAATATGAGTCAACAGTGTAACACTGTTGAAAAAAAGCAAACATCGTCCTGGGATGTATTAGCAGAAGTATTTTAAGCAAGACACGAGAAGTAATTCTTCCACTCTCCTCCTCGCTGATTAGGCCTCAGCTGGAGTATTGTGTCCCATTTTGGGTGCCATGTTTCAGGAAAGATGTGGACAAACTGGAGAAAGTCCAGAGAAGAGCAACAAAAACGATTAAAGGTCTAGAAAACATGACCTATGGGGGAAGATTGAAAAAATTGGGTTTGTTTAGTCTGGAGAAGAGAAGACTGAGAGGGATATGATAACAGTTTTCAAATACATAAAAGGTTGTTACAAGGAGGAGGGAGAAAATTGTTCTTCTTAACCTCTGAGGATAGGACAAGAAGCAATGGCTTAAATTGCAGCAAGGGTGGTTTAGGTTGGATGGTAGGAAAAGCTTCCTAATTCTCACAGTGGTTAAGCACTGAAATAAATTGCCTAGGTAGCTTGTGGAATCTCCATCATTGGGGATTTTTAAGAGCAGGTTGGACAAACCCCTGTCAGAGATGGTCTAGATAATACTTAATCTTGCCTTGAGTGCAGGGGACTGGACTAGATGACCTCTCAAGGTCCCTTCTGGTTCTATGATTCTATGAAAATCTTGAATTCCTCAGCAGAAGCAAGACAGGTTCTTGGTATATTGGTGGTCCATATGACCCAATCTGTGGAGCAAAACTTAGAGGCTTATGCACTGTTTTTGGAACCACAGAGCACATGGAATCATGAAGATATTTTTTTCAACTATTGATGGGCCCTGCATTTTCATATAATCCTTGTAAAATGGAAATCACATTCAGGTTTGCAGTTATTGAGGAAATGTCTCTAACCTTTGAGTTGGTGGCCAGCCAAGAATCTGCACCCATAACAAATCAGGCAGTGGCTATATGTTACGTGTGATTTAAAAATATAAATGTTAAGGAGCTGGGCTAGCAGTCGGAAAGCACCGCATGCTAATAACACCTGTGCTAAAGGAGGAGTATATTGTGTGTCAGCTCAAATCCACACCCAGGGGAAGAAAGGGCCTGATGTCTCATCACATTAAACCTCTATGCAAATTAGATACACAATTACACACACTTCTCTGACCATTTAGAAACTTGTTAACAATACCTAGCTCTTTCATATAGCACTCATCAGCCGTATCTGTCAAGCACTTCACAAAGTCCTATTTTCTCTATTTTACAAGTGGGGAAACCGAGGCACAGAGAGGTGAAATGACTTGCTAACATCATAGGCAGAGCAAGGTCTCCTGACTCTCAGGTCAGTGCACATCGGTTTAAAAACACACTGTTCCTGTTAGAATACAAAATTTCACAGAAACACTTCAGTTGGTCTTAAAATCTAAATTGGGGGAATTGGACCCGACTGTCCCTTTTAAAAAATGCATTAATCAATCTTCATTACTTTGACCTTTTGTTTTAGTATTTTTAATTAAAAGGGTGTGTAGATGTGTTATCAAAATACAGTTTATAGTACAAATGCAATCCATCAGGACTGAACTGTTTGGAAAGAAAAAGTTGCAAGAACAAATAGATCTTTTTCAATGCAGTGTGTACGCATGTGGTAAGCTGCCATTCGAAGGATCAGTTAAAACACATATACTACATGGGCTATTTCAGGAAACTTCATGTTCATTTAATATGCTGGAAATTGTTGAAAATAGATTCAGTACCTGGCCAGCTGATAGTAAGTTTGCCATACCTCTTCAAGCTTTTGCTTAGTGCTATATTTAAAAATAAAGGTAAAAAAGTGAGGCCCACAGGGAGGTGGGGAATTCACTGAGATAAGCTCATCTTCTCTATCATCTGTTTTGCCTCCCTCATAGACATTTTCTAACCCTCAGCTGGGGCCATGCACTGAATTTCACAGTCCAGGGATTCGAATCAAGCAGAATCCGTGAAATATAGGCCCAGCTTCCAAATGGCCAGAATTCACCAGTCATAAATCTAACAATAAATGAATCCTCTACTACATCCTGGCTTATGGCTACATGCTATGTAGAGCCATGCCAAGGTTTCTGACAATTGTAATTGTAAAGCTCTCTTATAATAGACTGAAAGGTCTGTTTTTAAAAGCAGTTAAGGAAAATTGCCTTTATACCCAATACAGTCAAAGGGGATTTAGTATAAAGCCCTAGTATTCTATATCTAGAGTAGGGTGGAACGTCTGGGGCTAAACACACTATCCTCACACCCAGGAGAGCTGGGTTCAATTCCTGCTCTGCCACAGACTTCAAGTGCGACCTTGGGCAAGTCAGTTAGGGTATGTCTACACTGCAAAAAAAGACCCTCGGCCGTGCGTCTCAGAGCCCAGATCAACTGACTCAGGCTCGCAAGGCTCATGATGTGAGGCTAAAAATAGCAGTGTAGACATTTGGGCTCAGGCTGGAGCCCAGGATCTGAGATCCACCCTCCCCCTCTCTGGGTTTCAGAGCCCAGGTTTCTGAGCCCAAACGTCTACACTGCTATTTTTAGCCCCATAGCACAAGCCCCGTTTTTGAGGGTCACTGCCGCGGGTCTTTTCTTTTCAGAGTAGATATACTCTTAGTCTCTCTGTGCCTCAAGTTCAGCAGCTGTACAGTGGAGTTAATAGCACTTCCCTACCTCACAGGGGCGCTATGGGACTGAAATAGAACCATGAGGGACCATGCAGAGAAACACAGTATGTGGCCCCAACATAATATTTAAGGGATGGCCTGAGACTGGCCAGCAAACTCCTTGGAATATTATTATCCCTCAGAAAATTTCCGTATATTAGGCTCATAAAAGTTGATAAAACTCCTGAGACAGGGCAGCACAAAATGCCTGCTGAAGTTTTTCTGCTCAGATAGGAGAACTGCTTTTCTTCCCCCCTCCTGCCAAGGGAACGTTGATAAATGTCTGCTGAGCCCAGCAGGATGGCAAAAACTCCCAGAGGAACTTTTATTATTTTTTTATTATTATAGTTTAAACTAACCTTTTCCTTCAGTCTGGCTGAACTCAATTAAGAAATCATCAAAACCAGCCTTCAGATTTTGGTTGTTTTTTTAGAACAAATGTAAACTGGGTTGAACATGATGAATAAACTACTTTTCTGGCTATTCCGATAGCAAGCAATGAGTCACACAATTATAATACTAATTAATAAAAAAGACCTTTAAACAGTCATTCTGCGTGACACTGCCATGCAGTTACCACCAGAGAGCAACCTTGTATATTTTTTCCATGGAAGTAGCATCAAGCCAGAAAGAAACAATATCTTTCAGGATTTTTTTAAAGTGCTTCTTGTCAGTCGAAGAGACAATAATTGGAATAATTGTCTATCAATCACGTTAGCAGACAAAACAACATTGTTTATCTCTTGTCTCATTTTTCTTCCTACTTGATCTGCTTAGCAATATGAACAGACACTAAGTCAAAAATTCGACTTCAGTGTTTCTATGTATAAGAGACACATCCTCTTCAGACAAGGAAAAGTGAAGCAATTAATTGTTTAGCTGCATTTTGGGGAATACTAAAGAAGCAAAATAATGCCAGGTTCACAAAGCACACACCCAAAATATGCTTAGCATATGCAGAAAGGACATTTGTTTTTAAAAAAACATCATCTCTGCGTTTTTCATACCAAATGAATCCAAAATTCATAAGGGAAAAAGTTCACTGAAATACACTCTGGGATTTCTCGGGGACTCCCATCAGTGGGAATGGTAAGGGGATTCATTGTTGTTTATTGCTTTGAGTCCTTTTCCGCCGTCAATTGTCCCCCAATGAGGTATACAGCTAATTAGTTCTCTGAAGGTTGGATTGCTGCCTTGAAAAGGAACAGCCGGGTAGAGACCGGATTGTCACAATCAGAGGCAGATTAAGATTTATTGGGGCCCTGGGCACAAGGAACATTTGGGTCCCCCACACCCTGGGGGCGATGTGGCACCAGAAGCGGGGGGGCATGCCCCCCCACTTCTAAAAGTGGGAGGACCATGCCTGCCTACTTTTTAACACAGGAATAGTAGCCATGGGCAGGCGTGGAGCGGGAGCAGCATGGGTGAAGTTTGGGAGGAGCGGGGGGGACGGGGACATTGCCCCCCCCCCAAACTGCAAGCCTCGGGCCAGAGGTGACAGGAGGAGTGGTGCCACATGTGGTTACTGCCTCGGGCACAAAGCCCAGACAGCAGTGGGGGCAGCCTGTCGCTGGGAGCAGGAGGGACCTGGTGGGGGCAGCCTGGCAGTGAGCCAGGCACAGGGACTAAGTGAGCCAGGGCAGAGCGCAGCAAGCGCTGAGGCTGGGCCAGTAGCCTCAGGAGCTGTGCCCAAGGAGCTCTCCCTGCCCAGCTCCTCACTGCCTGGGATCTTCCCAGGGTTCCCCACCACCTCCCAGCCGGGGCAGGGCCGCCTTCTCCACACAAAGTTTGTCTGCAGGCCCTGGGGAGGAGGCAGGAGGCTGGACCGCAGCCCCTGCCTCTGGGTCTCACCGGCAGTGGCACCTCCCAGGGAGCAGGGACACAGGCCGGGGGCTTGTCTTGGACACCCTAGCCCCTGCCCAGGGCAGTGGAGGGTCCAGGGCTCCCCAAGGTGGCCCGGGCTTCCCGGGCAGCTCTTACCACTGATGGGCTCTGGCTTGTGGCCTGGGTGGGATGTTGGGGAAGAGGAGGAGGAGGGGACAGGTTCACAGTTCCAGCACCAGTGGCCCCCCCACCTTTCCATGCAGGTGCTCCTAGATTGTCTGGGGTCCCTGAGCACGGGCCCCATGGGCCCATGCATTAATCTGCCACTGGTCACAATTCAGTCCTTCTTTGCTCCATGGAGAAAGGAAGCACCAGCTCTAGTCTTGGTGCAGCTTATTTTTCTTCCTGCTCCAGCACTGCTGCATTTCCTGTTACCAGCTCCCCACCTCTTCCTGCCCACCCTGCCCCCCTTCAAGGGAGGGGAAGGGCAGCCCCACAGCAGCTGTTCTGCCTGCGCAGGGTCTAGCAAAGAGGAGAACCTACGCTAGCAGTCAGGGGCTTCTTATGACCACTGACCTCCCTGCACAGTCATTCAGCTGGGTTCTCAGCTGTGGCCAGAATGAAGCTGCACAAAGCCTGTTTTTATCACCATTGAAATGCTAGATACTGAGTGAGAATCATTTAGTATGCACAGAGGATTAAAGCATGAGCCTCTACTACTCGAGCCTAAGGAATACCTTCTTTATCTGGTAATTGTAATAGACTCATAACCTCTGTGGTCCAGGTACGACAGAGGGATGCATGACACACTGAGCAGTAGGTTACACTTAGTCACTCTCCTGCAGTCATCCCTGTTTCTACTCTACAAAAGTGCTGTGTTCAGAATCACCATGGTCTCTATGTGGATGTAGAAATCCCAAGAACTGTGCAAAGAATGACTGAATGTTTTCTTTAAAAGCGAGTGTACTGTACTCTGTATATATGTACATACACACACTCCCTTCGACTCAGTTTGTTACAGTGATTGCTGTTCTTTAGACAGCCAATTAGTTCATGCCAACTCAGTGCATTTTAGATGACATTATTAATACGCTTCTCCTTAGTATTTGGTTGATGAACCATAACTGGTAACAGGAGTTAGCTTTCTCTCTGATTCTGACATAGCTTCAGGCCACATTAAGTAGTGGCAAGCGATGAACACATTGGGTCCAAACAGTTCTGCTAAATTGATGCCATCTGTTTACACGTTTGGACTGCAACTATTTGTTTTTTTTTTTTATAAAAAGGACCCAAGCTGCTTGTGACCAAGCTGCATTTGCATAGGGGGAGTTCATTCCCCTATCAGTCTGCTCTGAATATTTAACACCATCATGGCCCGAGTGCATCTTTTTTTAGGGCATTCTCCTTCAGGACCCCATTTCCCTCTGTCATTTTATTTGTACTGTGGTAGTACCGAGGGGCCCCAACCAGGGTTCAAGGTTCGTTGCGCTAATCATGGTACACATGCATAACTCAGTCCCTGCACCAAAGAGTTTGCAATCTAAGACTAAGATGAGACAACAAATGGATACAACTGGAGGACGGGGGAGTGGGAACAACACACAAGGTAACAAAGGCCACGTCTACACTACAGCTGGGAGCGTGCCTACCAGCCCAGGTAGACAGACACATGCAAGCTCCAGGTGAGCTAGCATGTTAAAAAGAGCAGTTTGAACATTGCAGCATGGGCTGCAACAAGGGCTAGCCAGCCGAGTACAAGCCTGCCTGATCCCTTGCATCTGAGCTTGGGTATTTAGCCCATGCTGCTGCTCATGACACAATTTTTAACGCACTAGCTCAAGCAGAGCTAGCGTGTGTCTGTCTGCCCAGGCTGGAGGTACACTAGCAGCTGTAGTGGACACATATACCCAATGAAATCATTATGGACATCATAACTCACTTTCTTTAAGGGTCTGTATCCCCCCAGGCCCTGCCCCCACTCCAGCCCTTTCCCCCAAAGCCCTGCCCCCATCCAGTTCCTCCCCTCCCCTGAGCATGCCATGTCTTCACTCCTCCCCACTCTCTCCCAGCCTCCTGCACACCATGAAACAGCTGATCGCGGAGGGTGGGAGGCGCGGGGAGGGAGCGGGAGGCGCTGATCTGCGGGGACCCGCTGGCAGGTGGGAGGTGCTAGGGGATGGGACAGAGCTGATACGGCGGCTGCTGGTGGGTGCTCAGCACGCACCATTTTTCCCATATGGGTGCTCCATCCCCAGAGCACCCACGGAGTCAGTGCCTATGCCCATATCCTAAATGGATGCACACACCCCTTCTGCTGGAAACAGAAGATGATGGCTCTCACCAGAAGCGATTAGTAGTATTTCTTGTGTCCTCTGCAGTTGAATAGAGAATATTCCTTCTCCCTCCAGGAGGGAAAGAAAATCCTGCCTTTGCAATACTTCTAACCTTGGCTCCGCAGTGACATTTTTATTTTTACACTATTTTTCTTTTTTTACAACAATTTGTTTAAAAGCACTCAGGAAGACAGTCAGAAGGGGCACAATATGGTTTTAGACAAATTGCATATGTAATTTTTTATTAATCTGACTCCTCACAGTAACGAGGAAGGAAGAGTCCTGATGTTTTTCCATGCAGAAGTAACATTGGTGCAGCAGCCTTTCAATCTGAATGACTTTAAATGTAATGGGAAGAACCAATTAAAAAGGGACAGAATGGGACTCTCCCTGTGAGTAACACAAAGGAAGGATGGCCTACAGTTAGACAGCCAGCCAAGGTTCAATTCGTAGTTCTGCTCCAGACTTCCTACGTCACCTTGGCCAAGCCACTTAGCCTTTCTGTGCTTCAGTTCCCCATTTGTGAAATGGGATAATGGCACTGTCCTACATCACTGCAGTGTTGTAAAGATAAATACGTTAACAATTATGAGGTGCTCAGATACGTTGGTAATTGGGGGGAGGGGGACTAGATGTACCTTGGAAGCACCTGATCCTACATAAAGTCTCTGAAAGAAACTAGCGTGTGAGTCTGCACTCTGCGGTGGTATGTCCTGTCGATCCTTTCCCCTAAAATAGCAGCATCCTTTGCCTTGTTGTATGCAGTGTTGTTATTGTTGTGTTGGTCCTGGATACAAGTTGGATGAGGTAATATCTTTTACTGGATCAACCTCTTCAGCTCTGAAGAAGAGAGCTGTGTTGAAAGCTTGTCTCTCTCACCAATAGAAGTTGGTCCAATAAAAGATATTACCTCACCCACCTTCTGACTCTAGCTTTCGTTGCAGACAGGCAGTGTAAAGTTGCAGTATGGAGAAAGCAGAGACAAAACTAAGTTATTTACTAGTTTCAAAAAAGAAAGCTGAAATGTAAAAGGGATCACCTCTGTTCAGTACCCATGTGCCATTTTCCTTGTGTGAGAGTTGTCGTATTGACCTTTATGAAGAATTATTCCTTTTACCTCTCCCCACTAAGTATTTTGAGATGCTTTGTGAGTTTCTAGATCCCCACATAGGTGGTTCAACAAAGGAGCCTTGTATTCCTATGTTCAGGTGCTAAACCTTCCATAAAAATACAGAGCAGGTACTGCTGAATCATGCTGGCAGATGAAGCTAGTTAGTTCTAAGCAGAACTTAAGAAAAGGCTGGTGTCTATCTCTGGAGCAGAGAGAACTAGGGAAGGGACAGAGTAAGCCCTGCATAGGAATAACCAAACTTTATTACCCATCCCAAAGCCCAGGGAGGGGATAATTTGCACTATGTATGATGAGTGTTTGCTCAGATCAGGGTGGGATTTTCACTTGCTCACTCTGTTTATTAACCTCTACCTGGTTCTATGCACACTGCACACCTTACTGGAATCCCAAGAGACTTGGTCTTCCCTTGAATTTCCACCAGTATGAGTCACTTTCTCACAGTAGAATTACTCATGTGTAGAACTTCACAGCGGTAAGAACTGCTCCTGTGAAGCAAATTTGCTGGATCAAAGGCAGGACAAATTATTAACCTTTGTCTATTCCTTCAACGAAATACACATTTTGTGAGGTCCAGCACGGCTTGACTCATCTCTCTCTCTCTCTCAATTTTACGCACCTCCATACTTCCTGGTTTTGGCAGATAGAAACTATTTTGAGACCCTGGATGGACGGACAGTTAACTAACTAGTATGGGAATCATGGCGGATGGGTTGATGATATTTCCAATAGAGCTGAAACCAGGAAACACTGGAAACCTCATAAGATTTATTTTCATGAAATTTCCAGTCTATTTTTTGCCCATAACTTGTTACTCTCCTGCAGCAACCTGCATTTCAGGGAACAAGAACAGGGGAGACAGCTGTTCTAATTTTTTTTTTTTTTTTACTCTTTAACTGTCAAGGCATGGACGCATGACATTGCATGTTAAAAGCTGTATTTTCAACATTGCTCCAGTTTTTAAGAGGTCAGCTCCCATTTAGGCATCCAAATAAGTGGCCAGATTTTTCAAGAGAGCTTGGCATGTTACGTGCTCCGTAGTGTTGAAAATCTGACTCCATTGGTGGGTGCTGAGCACTTGAAAATCTGACTGTGTGTACATGGTCTGACTCAGGAGATCAGAGAACCGGGAATGGCACTTAATAGCTACTTGTTTTCAGTTGCTTTTTCTTTTTCACAGGATTTTTAAAAAAATGATATTGCTAATGCTTTTGCTGGAAACTCTAAAGCTCTTACTGGTTCACTCAGGGTCAATCTCTTTGTTAATACTTTACAACAGAAGTGGGCAAACTATGGCCCACGGGCCCTATCCGGCCCGTGGGAATGTTCTGCCCTGCCCCTGAGCTTCTGGCCTGGGAGTCTCACCCCCGGCCCCACCCCTGCTGTTCCCCCTTCCCCACAGCCTCAGCTCACTGGGCCGCTGGCTCAATGCTCTGAGAGGCTGGGCTGCAAACTCCTGGGGCAGCGGAGCTATGAAGCCTTGGCCTGACCCGGTGCTCTGTGCTGCGTGGTGCATGGCTGGCTCCAGACGGGTGGCACGGCTGTAGCGCCACCAGCCACTAGTGCTCCAGGCAGCGTGGTAAGGGGGCAGGGACCGGGGGAGGGGGATTGGATAGAGGGCAGGGAAGATCGGGGCATGGTCAGGGGCCGGGGGTGTGGATAGAGATTGGGGCAGTCAGAGGGCATGGAACAGGGAGGTTGAATGGGAGCAGGGTTTCCGCTGGTGGTCAGGGAGAAGGGGTGGTTGGATGGGGTGGCGGGGGGCAATTAGGGGTGGGGAGTTCTGGGGGTGGTCAGGGGACAGAGAGCAGGGGGGCTGGATGGGGCAAGGGTCCAGGGGGGCCATCAAGGGGCAAGAAGCAGGGGGGGTCAGATAGGAGCCAGGGGCCGGGCCATGCCTGGCTGTTTGGGGAGGCACAGCCTCCCCTAACCTGCCTTCCATGCAATTTCTGAAACCCGACACAGCCCTCAGGCCAAAAAGTTTGCCTGCTCCTTCTTTACAAGGATAAGTGGAAGCAAGGTTCATGGAAACTGCCTACATTTGTGAAATACAATAAAAAGGCATCTCTTAATGCTTCATGTGTGAACACTTGTGTTTGGAAAGGGTCTTTGTTCAGCATTGGAGAAAATGAGCTGCAAAAACTCATTGTAATGATGAAAGCAATGGATTAAAGGCTACTGAAAAGAATCCCTTCTCCAGCTGAGAGTTGACATGAGGGTTCTGTAAAATGTCCACAACCCTACATATGGCTTTTTCATGATTCATACCCTAGCTTAATAGCAATGGGAGAGATATTCTGCAATAGAATAAAAGCTGAAGGGTGAGAACAAATCACAATCCGAAGGATATAGCTAGCAGGGTCACAAAAGAGACATTGTTTAAATATTGTCATGCATGCTTACCGGCTTATTTTCATCTTTATGAGCAAACAGAGAAGAGAGCCAAGCTTGCCTGATTCTCTGCTATTGAATTCAGATGTTGAGATATTCATTTGTCAGACACAAAGTTTCCATCTTTGGACACTCCTATTGCAGTGCAAGATCATCCTATTGGGTGGCCAGCACACAAGTGCTACCCTGCATGATCTCCTGCTCATCCTTTCAGCATAGAAAGGACCAGAAAAGACCTACATAAGCTTTAGGTAGACAGAAGCCATTCAATTTTGAACTAAATGAACTTTGTGGTCAACAGAAGAACCTGAACTCAAGCTTAGTGTTCAGCTGCTAACCCGTTCTCAAACCCTAGTGTGCGGTATTACAACATGCCCTGCCGTGGATCCTACATTTCACCGCCTACAAAAATGTGTGACAAATACCATCTAGTATGATCATTCTCCAAGTGTAAAGAGGTGCCTGAACAAACCCCAAATGTTCCTTAGCCTCCGAACTCCTGATTCTAGAAATCCCCTGGCTATCACTTTACTCCAGACTGAGAGGGGACAGTGCATCTTTTGCTGTGGAATTTCTTTGTACACTGAAAGAAACTAGTTCCTAAGTTCCCTTTGTTATGCTGCTGGCTCAGAGCGTCAATGGACCGGCTTTCCTAGAGGATTTCATTCATTTTCTAGGTCACTCTCACTTTGGAGTCAGACTATCCTAACCTCTTACTCTCCACTCTTCCTTTCTGCTAGAGAGCAGTTTCTGATGCTGCTTAGACTCCTGTGTTTGACCCTATAGTCTCTAGGTACCATCCTTTCCACTGGCACCTTTTCTTCACCACTGGGAGAACTTATAATTGAGTGTCAGCCATGCTTTCCTCTTGGGGTCTTGTTCACACACCATACTGTATCGCTTACTGTATTATTGCCAGGAACTCAGCTTGCTCCCTGCACAGTCACTAGCAACCCAATGAGCTCAGCTGCACCCCATAAACCTTCAGTAAGTGACTATGCTCCCTGTGACCCGGAGTGCCTGTTGCAGCCCTCGCTGGAAATGCCAAGGGCAGGGCAGGCTGCAAAAGGGAGAGCAGATACTCCCAAGACTGGTGGGCAACACTGAAGTTAAACTCTCCAACCAGTCACAAACTCTCTTCCGATCCCCCACACTAGTTATCAAGAAGCAAAATAATAGTAATAATAAAAATCACACAATCCCTTTATTGAATTCCACTTCTCTGGACCCCAGTCAGCACCTAGGTCCAGTACAGTGAGAAGTTATTTTAAAACTCTGTTCACGATTTAAAATGGTCTTCCGGTCCCAAAGGGCCAGTCATGTTACCAGGTTAATATTAGGTTGGATCTTACCCAAAATATCACGCTGCCAGCCAATCCTTTAGTGTCTAAAACTAAAGGTTTATTACAAAGAAAAAAGAGAGAACAAGAAGAGAGTTGTTAAATGGTAAAGCAGCACATACATAGAAAGACTTCAAAGTCCATATATCAGGTTATTAGCAGTATTGGTGAGTTTGCTGGTTTAAAAGTCCCTCTGGAACACATCCACAGCTTGGATGGGTCATTCAGTCCTGTGTTCAGAGCTTGGTTTGTAGAAAGATTACTCCAGAGGTAAGAAGCAGGACTGAAGACAAAATGGAGAAGATGCAGCTTCCTTTTATATTCCTTTCGCCATGTGGCTTGTACTTCCTGTGTCCCAAACACAAGCTCCACAACACATGGCATGGAAAAACCCTTAGAGTTCTGTCCATAGGCATGCCCCTACATGGCTTGCTGAGTCACAAGGTGTAGTCCCTGGTCTTTCAAAGGGCTTATTGTACAGCTGATGTCCCTTGATGGGCCATCAAACAGGCCAGGCACTGCTGATGCCAATTTGTCTGGGGGGTGTCACCCAGATGCACAACACAAGTTTGAAATACAGATATACCCTACATCTCTATAAATCATAATACAAAGGCGATACAAACATATAAACAAGATTATCAGATTTGGCAGACTAGAACATTTTCATAGATACCTCACACGGCATAACTGGTGAGGTTTCTTGCAATTTTATAATAATTGGTATTAAAGTATCATAAAGTGTCCCACATATTCTGTACAGCATCACACTCCCTGATTGGACAGATCCGTTTAAGGGCCAAAGGACCCCTATTTAAGCCTGGTAGCATCGGCAGCACAGGGGCTGTTTGATGCATTTCACACCCGCTGCTGCACCAGACTTTCTTCCTGCTTCCTGTGCAGGCTTTACTCCACTTCTTGCTTGTTCTGCTCCAGCCCGAGTCCCTGCCTGCCTGAACCCCTGATTCCTAACTCCTGGCGCCGACCATCGGCTTGTCTCCTGACCACACCTCCAGCTCTGCTCTTTGGCTCTGTTCTTGCCTCCTGACTCTTACCATTGGCATCTCTCCTGACCACAACTCTGGTTCTGCCCTCTGATTCTGCTCCAACCAATAGGCCAGACTCCTGCTCCCACCACCTACAGTTATCTTTCTGAACTTTGCTGAATTAGTCAGCTCCACGCTAATAGGCTTGCTGTAAGATTTTGCTAATACAGAGATGTGAGCACACAAAAACCATCATCTAATGCCAAAATGTTGGGAGTATCACTGTGATAGTATTATTGTATTAGCAGTGTAAATCCTGGATGGTGGAAATGTTCTAAATTAAGAGGGTACATGATGAATGTATGTAAATAATGACTGGTATACAGAAGGTATTGCTATCCACCATCTTTCATAAAAAAGAACAAGAGGACATTTTAAAAAAATTAAAAGAGAGAAAATTTTAAAAAATAATAGGAAATTTCAAGCTGTGCACAATTTGCCTGTGGAACTCATTGCCACAAGATCTTTGCATTTGGCAAAGAGTTTGAAATCTTAAAAAAAGTGTTGGACTGTTTATCTGGGTACAGTAAATATGGAAAAGAATAAATCAGATTTTTGGAGGTAAACCCTCATGATTTAGGATATGAGCCAACCTCTAAAGTATGGGGAGTGAAAAAGAAATGTTCGCTGGAGTCACAGTATTTCAGAACTTCCTATTGCAGGGCTTGCACCTTGCTCTGGAGCTTCTGATAGTGGCCACTTTCAGCAGAGGCATTGGAATGCTTGTTATTGTCACTTCTGGGACCGACCTGACACTTCCGGGATCGATTGCACCAGCCAATTGCACCGGCCTGCAGGGCCCCCCAAAGCACGGGGCCTGGAGCAGTCTCCCCGATTCGCCGTACCCGAGGGACGGCGCTGCATGTAGCTACACATGTAGTGCCTGTACTCCCTTTGCCGCCATAAGTGTAGACATAGCCTGTGCCTCTTTTCCGCCCCTTGAGTCTCAGAAAAAACAGACACTCAGTTTTTGATGCTACCAAATCCTGCCATTTTAAAACTCTGTTTCTGCAAGGAAACAACTTGCCGTACCGTTCGCTTCGGCACAATGTGCCAGCCAAATGGGATCGATATCACTTAATGGAATTGCTTATTAGAGCAGAAGGCAAAGGTATTGTAAGGAGAGCACTTGGGGCATGTGAGCAATGACAGTAAGGAAAGTAGCTGTATAGTTGGCGGTGTAAGGCACCTGCCTCATTTTTATCCCCTGCAGACAGCCACCCATGATCCTTTATCTCCTCTAACATACTACCGTGGCTTACGCGGCCAAAATGAGTTAGATTGTTCCCACTCTCAGACTGCTCAAGCACCACTTATGTTGACAGTAAAGGAAACCTTTCTGCCCTCCTCTTGATATTATAAACTTCATTTGCTCTCTGTGCACATGGTGGTAAATAATCACTCACATTTTTATTTGGCACCCCCTACCTTGGTACCTCTCATTTCCATCAGTACCTAAGGATTGATTTTATCTTCTCCAATTTAAGTATTCGCTTCCATCACAGCAAGTATTCTACACATAATGGACCACCCTTCAGTAATCTCTGCTCCATCTCTGCTGTATCTCCCAGCCCACCCCAGGGGTGTAATGCTTTGGGGTTTCACCCAGACTAGTAAGGGGCTGTGTCACCACCTGCCCTGTAATCCTGGATGCCTCTGTGCTGTGTTGTGTTGACTCAGAGCCCTGATACCAGCAGGCTGCTCATAGCACAGTGGCTTTGCCCTGACGTCCACCAGCCTGGTTACTCCTTGCAGAGTGACACCAACAGCCCTTCCAATCCTGAGTCCCGCCCAAACCATCTCCCCTGCTGTATCCAGTCCCTCTCACTGGACCCTCCAAAGAGACAGAGCACACAACAGCCTGTTAATTTGGCTGAAGGCTTACGCTCCAGTTTAAGGCACTGCACTGAGGTGGTTTTGTAATAAAGCAAGAATGAGTTTATTAACAAAGAACATAGGTTTGAGTGATCTCAGGTAAGAGTGAAAGATATGGGAAAGGTTCAGAATGAAAACAAACCATGCTTTCTAGTGCCTGAAACTTAATTCTAGAGAGTGATAATCTTGGCCTAAACGGTTTCCTCGCTTACGTCAAGTTCTCAGCATCCTGAATCCTCCAGATGAGGGGACCCAACTTTCATAGGTTCGAAGGTTTGTTGTACCCTATCGGCTCCTCAATGATGAATCATAGAACGGCTTTTTGATTCCGCTTTTATATCTCCCCAAAGTTCCTGGATCCCATTTCAAGAAGCAGGAAGGTTTCCTGGGCTTGTAGTCTCCGTCCCCTCTTGAGATTGTGAAGCAGTCTCTTCCTCCACTTTCTCACCTGGTTTGGTTTATCTTTTCGGTAAATGTGCTTTTCTCTCTCTTTTGTCACACCTTGCTTAATTTACACTGGAGCTGCAGTCAAGCCTGTGAAACAACATTCCTTTGTCTTGGACAGGCAGGGTTTAGGCTCTGTCTGCCAAACACATTTTAGGATCACAGTTCCAGCACTCATCTGCAATTCTTTATACACCACCTGTACCTACATCACACAATAATATTAATGACCAGAGTGTTGCATACGACACGTTACATGACTCCTTTTACAGTGACTTGGGGCAATGAGTGTGTCAGGCCTGATGAAAGTTCTGGTATTGTGTGCCCTCTACCACTCAGGTCACTTGGAGACACATCAGAATAAAGAGGTTCTAGATTACTGGATAAGGATTGTAGCAGGTAGGAAACTGGGCTTCATTTGTCATTGTACACTGTGCCAGGCCTTAGCTATATTCAGAGCCTGTCTAGCAACAGGACTTATTTTTCAAATCTCATCTGCACAGATACAAGTGTAACAGGTTGGTCCCCTTGGGATGCCACCTGATGTGCTGAGATACCACTGAGTCTACCTGATCCGCCAGCATGGACCCCCTTTAACTTGTCTTGCAGAGCCAGGCTATTAAAGCCTCTTCCATCATACACACAGGCAGGGCCATACCCAGCTCAGCTCTGGGAAGACTCAGCTTAAGGGACTTGCCCCAGCACAAAGGTGTCTACCTCCCTTGGAGTGCAGACCCAAAGATATATTATGAAATCCACCTCCTCCCTCAATGTAAAGGAAGGTATGCATAACTTCCATCCTCCTCCCCGCCCCAGTTAGAAATGACAGAAACTGGGTTTAATAATAAACAAAACAAATTTTATTAACTGTAAAAGGCAGATTTTAAGTGGTTCAAGGGATAGCAAACAGAACAAAGCAGATTACAAAGCAAATGAAACAAAACACACAAACTAAGCTTGATGCACGAGATAAGTAGGAAAGAAATGAGCAAAGTCTCACCCTGAGTGATAAACAGGCTGGCGGATTCTTACGGCGCAAGTTGCCTTGGCTTTCTTCTCACAGTTCAGTCTTTGTTCCTCCAGTGTTTTCAGGTGTGTTGTTGTAGAGAGAGGGAGGACCCCCTCATGTTGTCATTGTCCCTCTTTTATATCTTACCCCCACTTGCTGGAAAGCTTTTTTGCTGTGACCTGGGTCAAACAGTTCCCATTGTGTAGAGCTATCTCTGAGAGGTTTCTATTGTGCACAGTTCCTGGGGTAATCCTTATGCTTGTGTGCATTTCTTCAATAAACCGTTAACATTGTTTGGCCTCATCCAACATAGCACATTTGAAATACAGAGACATGCTCAATAAAGCCAGCTTCAGATACAAAAATGATACATGCATACAAATTGGATAAACACATTCAGTAATTCATAACCTTTCCAGTGATACCTTTCATGAGCCATCTTGCATAAAGTACATTTCAGTTATGTTATACCCATAATTTCCATGAAGAATACGGTGGTGTAGCATCACAACAAGACAATTATCAGTAATTTCACACACACACACAGAGCTGAGTTAGTTAAATCTCAAAATTCCATCTATTCATAATGAGACCTCTTCACTGACTAAATTTGACCAATTTAGTAATTACTTTCAGGAGAAAATGGGTTCTATTAGAGTTGCACTTCCATTCCTCCAGCTGTTAAAGTGTGGTCAGTCGTTCTCTTCCATATGAATTGTTGAGATAATTTTCTTTGTTTCCTTATCTGATTTTGTTACAATAATTCAGCAAGTCCACTCTGGGCATCTGTTCTTTGGGCCTCCTGGCTTGCCTTGCTTATACAAGAAAGTTGGTGATTGTGTTGCATCAATTGTTCCTGCAACTGTGCATCTGTCCTTGGCTCCTGGTACTGTCCCAATTGTTCTCAACATACAACTGGTTATTCCTTAGTTTTAAAAAAACATTCACTTGTCTAATGCGCCGTCTAACTTTGGTCCACTTTCTGGCAAAATGACAGGTTTCAGAGTAGCAGCCGTGTTAGTCTGTATTCCGAAAAAGAAAAGGAGTACTTGTGGCACCTTAGAGACTAACAAATTTATTTGAGCATAAGCTTTCGTGATCTGTAGCTCACGAAAGCTTATGCTCAAATAAATTTGTTAGTCTCTAAGGTGCCACAAGTACTCCTTTTCTTTTTCTGGCTATAGTCATTGAAAATATTTTATGAGAGTGGCTTCCAATAAATTAGCAACAACTTAATCTGTAAAGTGCCACACAGTTTATGTGACTTGTGCACAATCACACAGGGACAAAATGTGGTACCCTTACTCAGGGCAGGTATCATCTTACATGGAAAGTAATCCCCTGTGAGGGTTGGTTCAAGGGTCCCATTATTGCAGGAGTGCAGGGGCAAGTGGTTATTTCAGGGGCTCTGTTATTAAATAACAAACAATCTTGCTGGAGTCCAGGGGTTAGTTAGATCCCTTGCAAAATCTTGGATTGTAAGAGTTTAAAAAAGTAAAATTTGGCTACCTATATCTGTATTTTGCTGTTGAGATTCTGTATTGGGCTAATTATGCTTATTTATTTGCTTAGTCCTATTAATTCAACTGTTTGCATGGTGTACATTAACTTATTATGTAACATATTTTTGCCCAGTGAGGCTCTGTTCTGTGTCACCCTCTCTTCTCATGCTTTAGTTTCAGCCTCTGTTTTGTCACAGTGCCTGGCAGCTGTTATGGATCAGATGATCTTGCTTTTTTTCTTTCTCCTGAGAGTAATACAAATGGGCTCATAGCTCTGTGCCTGAATGAACTTCCTCTTTTTCTAGTTAAAAGGAGGAATGTGGCTTTGTGGATGCAGGTCTTGGATTCTAGTTACCATATAGCATCCCTTAAATTCTCCCAGAGATGCTGAGGTGTTGATCCACACTCTAATCACTGCAGGATTACACAATCATCCCATATTAGTTGGATTACTCAGTAAAATTGGCTTATAGGATTCACTTCATTCAAAAAGATGCAGCTATTTACCCATTCTGCACAATTGCTGCCCATCTCTCCTGTGCGCCGGCCCTTGCATTGGCTTCCTGTCAAGTTTCACACTGATTTTAAATCTCTTTATTGACTTTTAAAGCACTCTAGGGCCTGGGCTTTTCCTGCGTTATTGATTTGCTTGTTCCCTCTAGACTGTGGTGAGCTTTGAGATCTTCATCCACCAGTCTGTTTTCAGCACCAAGTTTTTTCCACTTATATATTGGAGTTTTGCACGGTTGCCTTTGGAACTCTTATCCCGCCATCGATGGGGCTGAGTCACTGGCTGTTTGGAAATCGAAGTCCAAACCTGTGCTATGACCTAGATCTGCTCATCAGAGATGCTGTATTTGATTTGTAAAGGACACGAGAGGCACCTTGGAGTGAAGTATGCTGTGTGAGAATTATATCCTCCTGCACAGCAAAGCAGCTGAATTTAGCCGTATGGAGTGAAAATCTATCAACTTCATGAAAAAACTCGTACAGATACAGACAGACATCATCTTCCTTTCCAAATGCAAACAGATGGACATCTGGGAGTGTATGGGTCATTACACAAAGTAAAATTATTTCCCCATGTTTATTCCCCCCCACCCCCACCCCCCGGCTGTTCCTCAGTTGTTCTTGTCAACTGCTTGGAAATGGCCCACCTTGATTATCACTACAAAAGGTTCCCCCCCCAACTTCCCTCCCCCCCGCTCTCCTACTGGTAATAGCTCACCTTACCTGATCACTCTCCTTACAGTAAAAAAGAAAAGGAGTACTTGTGGCACCTTAGAGACTAACAAATTTATTTGAGCATAAGCTTTCGTGAGCTACAGCTCACTTCATGAAAGCTTATGCTCAAATAAATTTGTTAGTCTCTAAGGTGCCACAAGTACTCCTTTTCTTTTTTGCGAATACAGACTAACATGGCTGCTACTCTGAAACCTCTTCTTACAGTGTGTATGGTAACACCCATTGTTTCATGTTCTCTGTGTATATAAATCTCCCCACTGTATTTTCCATTGAATGCAGCCGATGAAGTAAGCTCACGAAAGCTTATGCTCAAATAAATTTGTTAGTCTCTAAGGTGCCACAAATCCTCCTTTTGTTTTTGCAGTCAAACAGGTTCAGCAAAATAAGCCCCGGAGGAGGACAGAACAAAGGGAAATGTGCTACTGTTGTGTTCTGTTCTTTTAGAAAATAGTTTTCACCATGATTTGCCCTCCTTGGCTGAGATGGCTGCTCCTGGCATAGGCAGAGTGTTGAATGGTGGACAGACGGCAGCTTTTGAGTTCATAACTTTCAGATTCATCATTTTTTAGAGGAGCTTTTCCCACCCCACCTCACACTCCCTAGGAAAGATGTTTTTGAAAGCTTTAATCAGCGGTGTAGAGTGCTGTGAGGTGGGTGATTGTAAGGCGGTATTGTGCAGAGCAGCAATATGGGTCACTTGTTCTCTTTATGTGAATGGCACCCTGATTTATAGCAGGCATATGTGGCCAATGTAAAAACACTCCCCCTTCATTTCTGCAGGCCCCTGCATAGGAAGGAAAGGGAGTTGGAGCTGATGTTCTGGTTTGAGCCACTTTTATAGTTTATTTACATTTTTTCCTGTTTGTTAGGGTGGTTTTAATTTCCTTTTTTATTAATGATAAAACAATAGTTAATTTCAATGATAGCACAGAGCACATCGCCTAATAAATCTACAGATATGGACGCTTGTATTTGCCTACTACATACTTGTTCCTTGCATAGGTAAATATGCATGCCTCTCACTTGAGTCAATTTTTCCATTTTAACTTCAAAAAGAAAACAAATACACTTAAAATGAATGTTACACTGTAACAATAGGGATGCTAAGTGATTACTGCCACAAGGATGTCTCAGGGGATGTCTCTGGAAGCTGCTTCCATAGTTACTGTTAGTCTGGTAAGTGAGTTTTTACCTTCATTAATTGTGAATTCTTGCTTTTGTTAAGACTCCCACTGATTTCCTTGGGCTTTGGATCAAACCCCATATCGTCATCTGTAAAAGTAGCACAAAGAAATCGCCTGATTGGCAGACTTGGGGAACTCTGCAGGAACCTGCTGCTCTTTGTTTCTACTGTGTTCAGGGAAAGAGACGTAATGTCCTTTACTGTAAATAAACAAAATCACACCAACAAGACATCCGACTCCTATCACCAATGGAAATAATCCTGGAAGGCCCCGAATATGGGCTAACAGCTCAGACCAAAGGGGCAGCATTGGTACAGAAGCTCCCCAAGGCCTACCCCTTCCAGTGGGGGGAGGGGTGTGGATGCTACAGACTTGACTTGCATCACTTAAAGCAGTTGTCTTTTCATGTTTGGTACGTTCCTTCTTCACAGCCATTAGGTGTTCTCCCTCTTATCCTTCAAATCCTTCTTCACATCCCACTTCTTCTGTCAAGCCTTGCATTGCTGATCTCTCAGGATGTGCCCTCACCACTTAACACTGAATTTCCTGCTCCTTTTTATATGGATCTGAATAGTTTTGCCTGCGCTTGAATAGTATTGTTAGCTCTTTGGGGCAAGGGGCCATGTCTCCCCCTTGGTACAGGAGAGCGCTGAGCATGCTAATAGTGCTTCATGGGATTTTTTTTTTAAAAAGCAGCATAATGCATTCTCAAAAGGACATCCGTGAAAACCTTGCAGGTGTTTGATTAATGGCCCACTATTGTGCTAGGCACTCTAAACATAGGCCTTCCGTCTCCACCTCCCCCAAGATAAAGATGTATTTAACCAGAGGGATCACAACACTGCAGAAAACTGAAAGCATTACAAACACCAAGGGCTGCATCTGAGACCCCTACAGCAGGATACGCTGTGGCTATGGAAATGATCTTCTAGAAATATTCTAACAAATTTATTAGAGCATAAGCTTTCGTGAGCTACAGCTCCTGTGAGCTGTAGCTCACGAAAGCTTATGCTCTAATAAATTTGTTAGTCTCTAAGGTGCCACAAGTACTCCTTTTCTTTTTGCGAATACAGACTAACACGGCTGCTACTCTGAAACCTAGAAATATTCTGACAGGTTTCAGAGTAGCAGCCATGTTAGTCTGTATTCGCAAAAAGAAAAGGAGTACTTGTGGCACCTTAGAGACTAATTCATCCGATGAAGTGAGCTGTAGTTCACGAAAGCTTATGCTCAAATAAATTTGTTAGTCTCTAAGGTGCCACAAGTACTCCTTTTCTTTTTAGAAATATTCTGCTTCCAAATCTCATACTAGGGGGCCCCATATAACCAAATGCTAGAGATCCAGGGCCAAAGTCAGTGGACTGTGTGGCTATAACTGCTGACTAGATTTGACCCACTTCTCTAAAATCAGCAGATATGCAATCAAATTCCTCATTGTGTGCATGGGGGGGACTCATTAATGTCATGACATGCCAGGGTTAATGTAGCAGCATATGAAAAAATATAGAAGTCTAATACCTTGATAAATTAATTAATTAATTGCCAGACAGTTGTTGCTGTTGGAGGTACAATGTAAGCCTCTAATAATTAAGGGCCAGATTGATACTCAGATGAATCATAGAATCATAGAATATCAGGGTTGGAAGGGACCTCAGGAGGTCATCTAGTCCAACCCCCTGCTCAAAGCAGGACCAATCCCCAACTAAATCATCCCAGCCGGGGCTTTGTCAAGCTGGGCCTTAAAAACTTCTAAGGAAGGAGATTCCTCCACCTCCCTAGGTAATGCATTCCAGTGTTTCACCTCCCTCCTAGTGAAAAAGTTTTTCCTAATATCCAACCTAAACCTCCCCCACTGCAACTTGAGACCATTACTCCTTGTTCTGTCATCTGCTACCACTGAGAACAGTCTAGAGCCATCCTCTTTGAAACCCCCTTTCAGGTAGTTGAAAGCAGCTATCAAATCCCCCCTCATTCTTCTCTTCTGAAGACTAGACAATCCCAGTTCCCTCAGCCTCTCCTCATAAATCATGTGCTCCAGCCCCCTAATCATTTTTGTTGCCCCCTGCTGGACGTTTTCCAATTTGTCCACATCCTTCTGGTAGTGTGGGGCCCAAAACTGGACACAGTACTCTAGATGAGGCCTCACCAATGTTGAATAGAGGAGAACGATCACATCCCCAGATCTGCTGGCAATGCCCCTACTTATACATCGCAAAATGCCATTGGCCTTCTTAGTAACAAGGGCACACTGTTGACTCATATCCAGCTTCTCGTCCACTGTAACCCCTAGGTCCTTTTCTGCAGAACTGCTGCCGAGCCATTCGGTCCCTAGTCTGTAGCGGTGCATGGATTCTTCCGTCCTAAGTGCAGGACTCTGCACTTGTCCTTGTTGAACCTCATCAGATTTCTTTTGGCCCAATCCTCTAATTTGTCTAGGTCCCTCTGTATCCTATCCCTATCCTCCAGCATATCTACCTCTCCTCCCAGTTTAGTGTCATCTGCAAACTTGCTGAGGGTGCAATCCACACCATCCTCCAGATCATTTATGAAGATATTGAACAAAGCCGGTCCGAGGACCGACCCTTGGGGCACTCCACTTGATACCGGCTGCCAACTAGACATGGAGCCATTGATCACTACCTGTTGAGCCCGACAATCTAGCCAACTTTCTATCCACCTTATAGTCCATTCATCTAGCCCATACTTCTTTAACTTTTATGGGATATTAGATGGATAGGATCTGAGTTACCCAGGAAATAATTTTCTGTAGTATCTGGCTGGTGAATCTTGCCCATATGTTCAGGGTTTAGCTGATTGCCATATTTGGGGTCGGGAAGGAATTTTCCTCCAGGGCAGATTGGAAGAGGCCCTGGAGGTTTTTCACCTTCCTCTGTAGCATGGGGCACGGGTCACTTGAGGGAGGATTCTCTGCTCCTTGAAGTCTTTAAACCATGATTTGAGGACTTCAATAGTTCAGACATAGGTGAGGTTTTTCGTAGGAGTGGGTGGGTGAGATTCTGTGGCCTGCGTTGTGCAGGAGGTCGGACTAGATGATCAGAATGGTCCCTTCGGACCTTAGTATCTATGAATCTATGAAAAAAAAATTGCTGGCAAGAATACTGTGGGAGACTGTGTCAAAAGCTTTGCTAAAGTCAAGGAACAACACATCCACTGCTTTCCCCTCATCCACAGAGCCAGTTATCTCATCATAGAAGGCATGACTTGCCCTTGGTGAATCCATGCTGACTGTTCCGATCACTTTCCTCTCCTCTAAGTGCTTCAGAATTGATTCCTTGTGGACCTGCTCCATGATTTTTCCAGGGACTGAGGTGAGGCTGACTGGCCTGTAGTTCCCAGGATCTTCCTTCTTCGCTTTTTAAAAGATGGGCACTACATTAGCCTTTTTCCAGTCTACTGGGACTTTCCCCGATCGCCATGAGTTTTCAAAGATAATGGCCAATGGCTCTGCAATCACATCTGCCAACTCCTTTAGCACTCTTGGATGCAGCACATCCGGCCCCATGGACTTGTGCTCGTCCAGCTTTTCTAAATAGTCCCGAACCACTTCTTTCTCCACAGAGGGCTGGTCACCTCCTCCCCATGCTGTGCTGCCCAGTGCAGTAGTCTGGGAGCTGACCTTGTTCGTGAAGACAGAGGCAAAAAAAGCATTGAGTACATTAGCTTTTTCCACATCCTCTATCACTAGGTTGCCTCCCTCATTCAGTAAGGAGCCCACACTTTCCTTGACTTTCTTCTTGTTGCTAACATACCTGAAGAAACCCTTCTTGTTACTCTTAACATCTCTTGCTAGCTGCAACTCCAGGTGTGATTTGGCCTTCCTGATTTCACTCCTGTATGCCCGAGCAATATTTTTATACTCTTCCCTGGTCATTTGTCCAATCTTCCACTTCTTGTAAGCTTCTTTTTTGTGTTTAAGATCAGCAAGGATTTCACTGTTAAGCCAAGCTGGTTGCCTGCCATATTTACTATTGTTTCTACACATCGGGATGGTTTGTCCCTGTAACCTCAATAAGGATTCTTTAAAATACAGCCAACTCTCCTGGACTCCTTTCCCCCTTATTCTCCCAGGGGATCCTGCCCATCAGTTTCCTGAGGGAGTCAAAGTCTTCTTTTCTGAAGGCCAGGGTCCATATTCTGCTGCTCTCCTTTCTTCCCTGTGTCAGGATCCTGAACTCGACCATCTCATGGTCACTGCCTCCCAAGTTCCCATCAACTTTTGCTTCCCCTGTTAATTCTTCCCGGTTTGTGAGCAGCAGGACAAGAATAGCTCTGCCCCTAGTTGGTTCCTCCAGCACTTGCACCAGGAAATTGTCCCCTACACGTTCCAAAAACTTCCTGGATAGTCTGTGCACTCATGTATTGCTCTCCCAGCAGGTATTAGGGTGATTGAAGTCTCCCATGAGAACCAGGGCCTGCGATCTAGTAACTTCCGTGAGTTGCCGGAAGAAAACCTCGTCCACCTCATCCCCCTGATCCGGTGGTCTATAGCAGACTCCCACCATGACATCACCCTTGTTGCTCACGCTTCTAAACTTAATCCAGAGACTCTCAGGTTTTTCTGCAGTTTCATACCGGAGCTGTGAGCAGTCATACTGCTCCCTTACATACAATGCAACTCCCCCACCTACCTGTCCTTCCTGAACAGTTTATATCCATCCATGACAGTACTCCAGTCATTTGAGTTATCTCACCAAGTCTGTTATTCCAATCACATCATAATTCCTCGACTGTGCCAGGACTTCCAGTTCTCCCTGCTTGTTTCCCAGGCTTCTTGCATTTGTGTATAGGCACTTGAGATAACTCGCTAATCGTCCCTCTTTCTCAGTATGAGGCAGGAGCCCTGTCTTCTCGCACGCTCCTGCTCATGCTTCCTCCCGGTATCCCACTTCTCACTTACCTCAGGGCTTTGGTCTCCTTCCCCCGGTGAACCTAGTTTAAAGCCCTCCTCACTAGGTTAGCCAGCCTGCTTGGGAAGATGCTCTTCCCTCTCTTCATTAGGTGGAGCCCGTCTCTGCCTAGCACTCCTCCTTCTTGGAACACCATCCCATCCAAAGAATCCAAAGCCTTCTCTCCGACATCACTTGCATAGCCATTCGTTGACTTCCACGATTCGACGGTCTCTACCCAGGCCTTTTCCTTCCACGGGGAGGATGGATGAGAAGACCACTTGCACTTCAAACTCCTTTATCCTTCTTCCCAGAGCCACGTAGTCTGCAGTGATCTGCTCAAGGTCATTCTTGGCAGTATCATTGGTGACCACGTGGAGAAGCAGGAAGGGGTAGCGATCTGAGGGCTTGATGAGTCTCAGGAGTCTCTCCATCACATCGTGAATCCTAGCTCCTGGCAAGCAGCAGACTTCTCGTTTTCCTGGTCAGGGCGGCAGATAGATGACTCAGTCCCTCTGAGGAGAGAGTCCCCGACCACCACCCGCCTCCTTCTCTTGGGAGCGGTGGTCGTGGAACCCCCAGCCCTAGGACAATGCATCTCATGCCTTCCAATCGGCAGAATCTCCTTCTGTTCCCTTCCCTCAGATGTATCATCTAGTCCACTCTCCGCATTAGTACCTGTGGAGAGAATATGAAAATGGTTACTTACCTGTATCTGCGTTGCTGGTACATGGATACTCCCCTTTCTTCTTCTGGAGGTCACATGCTGCCAAATTTCTTCACCATCCTCCTGTTCCCACAGTGCAGCCTGCTCTGAATCTTCAGAACGTTGTGTCTGTAGAAGCAAATCCTGATGTCTGTCCAGGAAATCTTCAGTTTGAAATCAGGTGGAAATCACCATAGATGCATTCACTTCAACTAGCCCTAACCCTCTATTGGCAGACTCCTAACTTTAAAAAAAAATTGAAGAATTAACTTTTTGTATTTAAAACTTGAGAATATAATTGTGTGTTTTAAATGTTGGGAGGGAAATGCCTAGAACTCTGGATACAGGAACCACTGTAAGCACTGGAATGTGTTACCTAGGGAGGTGGTAGAATCTCCTTCCTTTGAGGTTTTTAAGGTCAGGCTTGACAAAGCCCTGGCTGGGATGATTTAGTTGGGGATTGGTCCTACTTTGAGCAGGAGGTTGGACTAGATGACCTCCTGAGGTCCCTTCCAATCCTGATGTTCTATGATTCTATGACCGGGGGGGGGGAGCATTGCATAAACTAACTATACGCAGGATATTGCCACTAATATAATAGGCGGTGTGGCCTAGTGGATAAATCATTGGACTGGGACTCAGGAGATTTGGCTTCTATTCTCAGCACTACCTGTGGCCTGCTGGGTGACCTTGGGCAAGTCATTCATTGTTCTGTGCCTCAGTTTCCCCATCTGTAAGACTGAGATAACAATACTTGCTTTGTAAAGTGCTTTGAGATCTACTGATGGAAAGCATTATAAAATAGTTAGGTATTATTATAGTTTGCTTTTAATGGCCAGAACTTGGTGGTACTTTTAATATTTACATCTTATGTAAACCATTAAAAAGAGTCCTGCCCATAGCATGTAACAAAGAGGAAACCAAACACAGAGACACATGTTAATCTTCCTGGGCTTTGGCCCTAGGACACAGGCTAAGAAGTGAGCCTTTTTGCACACAAGGAAGCTTTTTTGAGTGAGGGGAGGTGACACTGCTATTTGATTCACTACTTGATTGAGGGCAATACACCGTGTTCTCTTTAGTACAAGATGCCTGCAGCAATAATACCCGCAACAGAAATCATCTCCCATCTAACTTGCAGATAGTAGGGATGTCAAAGTGGCCCTGCAATGGGCTTTCTTTTTGCAGTACAGAACCCCACTGCTACGCATCATGGTAAATACATAACCTGTCTATTTATCTCATTTCTGAGCCATCAGTTCCATGGCTTGACAGCAATCTGGTGTGCCTGAGAATTTGTGTCTCTGCCTCATAGTTTGTGATGTATATTAACAACCTGAATAATAAAGGGAACAAATGTGTCATTAGTAGTAGTGTATATTATTCTGGCTTCTTTTATAAATATGGATTTAAATAGTCTATTACCTCAAAGCGCTGTTAACATTATTATTCCCACTTGTTAAATGCACAGTGAACTGAATGTGCTTGGAATTCATTAGGTTCCATTTTATGTGGCATAAATTTGCAGTCCACTCTTTCTACAGAGAAGATGAAACCTGACTATAAAATTTACTGCACTATTGTTCTAATGCACCCTTAATTAGTGACTTATAAGGATTTTGCAAGCCCTTGAGATAACTTGCAATGCTTGAGTTATTTTATTATATGATCTCTGGTTAATATGCCAGATTAATAATGTATGTGAGCATTTATTAAACTCCGGGTAGCACTTATATACAAAACCATAGCTCTCCCTAATTGCTGCCAGAGGAGGAACTTCTAAACTGGCTCAGACAAGCCTATTTTTCTCTTCTTTAATATTGATGATCAGCAATTTCTGACTGGGGCTAATACTACAGCAGGGTCTGTGGAAATGTTCCAGGTGTGTTTGTTTTGTTTTGTTTTGTTTTTTAAGTTGGGAGGGCAGGTATTATGATTTTGAGGATTATGTTGTTGGCCCTGTGTGTTAGTCTGAGGTCAGATGGACTCCGGCTAAGATTTTCAAAACTGGCTAGTAATCTTGGGTGCCTAACATGTGAAAGGGATCTGATTTGCAGAGAGTGAGCACTTTGCACTTTTGGAAAATCAGGTTCCTTTAAGATGTCTCAAGTTGGGGACCAAACATTGTGACATCCAGAATCACTATTCACTTGTGGACTATAACATTTCCACCTAGACAAATTGGAAGATTGGGCCAAAAGAAATCTAATGAGGTTCAATAAGGATAAGTGCAGGGTCCTGCACTTAGGATGGAAGAATCCAATGCACCGCTACAGACTAGGGACCGAATGGCTCGGCAGCAGTTCTGCGGAAAAGGACCTAGGGGTGACAGTGGACGAGAAGCTGGATATGAGTCAGCAGTGTGCCCTTGTTGCCAAGAAGGCCAATGGCATTTTGGGATGTATAAGTAGGGGCATAGCGAGCAGATCGAGGGACGTGATCGTTCCCCTCTATTCGACACTGGTGAGGCCTCATCTGGAGTACTGTGTCCAGTTTTGGGCCCCACACTACAAGAAGGATGTGGATAAATTGGAAAGAGTACAGCGAAGGGCAACAAAAATGATTAGGGGTCTAGAGCACATGACTTACGAGGAGAGGCTGAGGGAGCTGGGATTGTTTAGTCTGCAGAAGAGAAGAATGAGGGGGGATTTGATAGCTGCTTTCAACTACCTGAAAGGGGGTTTCAAAGAGGATGGCTCTAGACTGTTCTCAATGGTAGCAGATGACAGAACGAGGAGTAATGGTCTCAAGTTGCAATGGGGGAGGTTTAGATTGGATATTAGGAAAAACTTTTTCACTAAGAGGGTGGTGAAACACTGGAATGCGTTACCTAGGGAGGTGGTAGAATCTCCTTCCTTAGAGGTTTTTAAGGTCAGGCTTGACAAAGCCCTGGCTAGGATGATTTAGTTGGGGATTGGTCCTGCTTTGAGCAGGGGGTTGGACTAGATGACCTCCTGAGGTCCCTTCCAACCCTGATATTCTATGATTCTATGATTCTATGATTCTATGTCTACCAATCCCAAACATTTGCATTTTGCTTGGAGGGACCTAGGCAGAGAGATGGTTTGAGTAGATTGGACTTTGACTGCTGCCATTATATGCCATGGTGTTATTATCAAAATTTGGAATCCACACAAATTCTAATCACCTAGCACATGTTAGAATGCAGCGCATTTCCCATGCATACGGGATTGGATCGAAATCTGTGGAAAGACTCCCATTTACTTCAATAAACTTTGGATCAGACCTTATTCTGTAGAAATATTTAGAGAAAATGTAAAAGGATTGTGATTCATGGCATGGGTTTTTAAATGGTTCAGATGCGAATAATCAGGGCTGTGGATTTTGGTTTTTACACTGTAAAATCGATCAGCCAGAAATATGGCAGATGAACCAATTAGCTCCAGAAATCATCTGGCTAAAGCAAGCCTGTAGCTTGTGAAACTGTCCTATCACAGCAATAATTTCTGATGTTTCAGACATCACATGAAGCATGCAACAGTTTATAATTGCCACATTCCCGTTTTGTCTATTTTTATGTGACTTTTATCCAGCCACATTTACATCAAGCAGCTCTGTCTCAGGTCAAAGGTGACTCTATCGACAGTACAAAGGACTGTCCCTTTTGTGTTCCGACCCACTCAAAAAAAATCAAGACAGAACCTTGCCTGACACTCTCAGATTGTAAGTGACATAAAATATGCCTTAAATAAATCTTACTTACATATGCAGAAGAACTTTTCAGCTGGCTGAATATAAAAAGTACTGGTGGAAAATTATTTATCATTGCAGTATCAATGGCTTGTGCCTTTGGGAAAATCAATTGTGATGCAGCAATATTTCTCACTTCCCCACATACAATATGATCTGCCGAATTTAATCCAACTTTGCATTTGATGGTCCCACTAGGATGAAAAGGTGAAGTTGATGTCATATGAACAATGCTAGGCATCATCCTCCACGAAATGTTATGTGACAGTGGAAAGGTGCTGAATTATCCCCAAAATAGTCTGCTGACTTCACAGCCCAAGCAGCTTGGCAGCTTACAACAATGCAAATATTTTGCTCTTCACTTTGCTTCTATCCACTCTTTTTTTAAAAATTGCCATTTGAATACAGTGTTTCTGCCTAGCTGAAGAGAGGACAATGCAAATTTCTCCTGCCTTGCTGGGTTGTATCCCTTCGGAATAAAATTCTGTGCCAAGTGTGATGAGATGCGGAGGTAAACATTAGCTAGGGCCAATTCCTTTCTCAAGCAAAATTCCCATTGAATGCAATGAGAGTTTTGCCTTAATATGGTAAATAATGCAAGATTTGACCTGCAAGGTATTTCATGAATCAGTCTTGCAGAAAATGCTACACTTTGAATTGTGCAGGAATAGTTCACTGTTTGTTGTTGCCCTGCCTTCACAAACCCTAAATGGTATTTTCTTGCTGAACATTTTAAATGTGAAGTGTTTGCTTTTCTTATTCATCATTAGCTGCATAACAGTTTCTGCTGAGTATGCATGAACTTCAGCGCATCTAAGGTTGTGTGCCATTGAAAATGACTTGAGTGAATTGAACGGTTGTCTACAGACTCAATACTGCAAGGTGCTGAGTGCTTCCTGTTTGGTGTCCACAGCTCCCCCTGACTTTGAGGAAGGCTTCAGATACATTTTCCTTTCTCTTCTCTGTATGCCAGAGCTACTCAGGCAATGTCACTATCTGCAGCTATCGCCCTTGACTTCTGGATCATTCCATTTTAATGTATAAGAAATCTTTTTTGCTTTTAGCTAACCAGGGTTGTCAAGTTAATTTTGGTGGAGGGCCTTGGAGTTGATAGAAATATGACATGGAAAGATACGTGTTGCAGAAGTAACACAGTTACAACTGATGACTGCTAGGCCTTTTCTTACCTAAGTTAAAGCCGATCCCAGAAGTGGATCTTGATTGAGGGCCCAATCTTATCGACTGCTGAGGATCCACAACTCCCACTGAAGTGTTAATGAAAACGGTGTAGTTTCTATGTCACCTATTATGGAATGAACCAGCGATTATATGGTATATGAAGTAATATCTTTTATTGGATCAACCTCTGTTAGAGGAAGCTATAAGCTTTCAAGCTATACAGAGCTCTTCTTACAGGTCTTCCAAAGTCTGTGCGGTTTGAAGGCTTGTACCTTTCACCAACAGCATGGGCGGCAGGTGGAGAGGCTAGCTCCCCATCCTTTCTGCCCGAGCCGCCCCCACCCCAGGGCCAGAGGAGCACCAGCTGGCCCAATCCCCAAGCTCCAGGCCACGGGCTGGAGCTGAGCCCCCGCTGGTTTTTGGGGAGAGGCAGAACGAGGGCAGTGTCTTGGGGAGGAGCAGGGGTGGAGCCGCAGCCTGGGTTAGGCGTGGTTTAGCATCCCCTGGCCTTCAGTACCCACCGCCCATGATCAACTGAAGTCTCTGTCATACCCTGGGACCAGCAAGGCTACAACAACACTGCAGACATGTGTTGTATGTTGGTTTCATCATCAGACACGTCCATGATAACTTGAGGGAAGAACTAGGAGTCTACACAACAATCACAGAGTCCCAGCTCTGTTGGACTTAAATTGAAGTTGGTACTGTGTGAAAGTGAAATAAAGGTTTACTTTGGCTGATGCCTAATACTTACAGACACTCTTTTAATGCACCTCCATTGAGAACTAAGCACAGTTGCCAACTTTCACGTAGTAAATAAGCATCCCGACTTTCACAATAAGCCAAACATCAAGCTTATCACAGTTCAAAACAAGGCCAAAGCAAGCCAATCCCTTAGAGCTCCATCACTCTATGTGACTAGATCCCCCAGCATACAGTCTGGGACTGTGATGGGCCCGCTGTGCCCCCCGACTCTCTTCCCCACTTGCCCCAGCTTGCCCCTCCCATCTCCTGCTTGCCAGGAGCTGATCAAAAAAAAGAAGCTACAAGCCAAAAACTAGCCAACAAGCAACTCACAAGCCAATTAAGCCAAAAACAAGCCCAATTTCTGAATTTTCTTCGTGGGTTGGACATGTCTGGTACTAAGTGTCTTTCAGTGTGTCTGAGAAAAATAGTTTTTCATTAGGCTTCTTTACGAGGTGGATGAGAGCAAAGTGTGTTTGCCTTAGGGAGAGAGATTTTAAAGGTTATTTTTTGTTACAACAGTGAATCTTACAGGTTGATAAAACTGACTTTAATGAGGAAGTGAGATCAGTAACATTCTAATCACTAGAGCTAAGAGAATATTTCACCACTGCTAATTTATTTAATTTCTCCTTTGATTTAGTTTGTGAATTGTCAACAAGCAGACTGCAAAATTCTCCCACTGATTATCATTTAAAATTACTTGTGCATTTACTCCAAAAATAATTCTTGATCTGCAGCTTATTTGCACACTGTTCTCAGCGAATATTCACAAGTTGGGCTATGTTGGTTAGCTCCATAAATCACAAGTGGTTTTGGTTTGTTTGTTTTTTTTTATTCCAGACAATCTGTATAGTTAGCCCACACAGCACGAATTGTGAATTTTTCCATTCAGAGTTTCTTTTCTGTGACGATTTGAGCTCAGCATTTGCTTTCAGTGACGCCTGAGTGCAGCAAATGAACACAAAGGGGTGGTGAAAATTAAAATTTGCTTTTAAATTCCCAGAACTGTTCATGGATTTCTAACAAGCATTTAGTGCCATATACCCTGTGATGGGCTAGCCTGCTCCTTTGAGGGCTGGAGGCTTGGAATGGGCCAGCCCCGTCCAATTAGCCTTGATTGCCACATCGAGGAGGGGTCTGGGGTTAATTTGCTGGTTCTGGAAGAGCTGATGCTCCTATAAAGAGCAGCAGGAAGCTGCGGAGAGACTGCAGAGAAGGAGAGAGGCTCTCACAGGGAGGACCTGAGACCAGAGTCATTGCTCCAGCTAGGAAGGACTGGCAGTAGCCTGCTAAGGCAAAAATGACCTTGAGACACTAGGGGAGGTTGGGACTGTGACCAGAGCCACCGGGCTGGATTTCCAATTAGGCACAGTAGGACATGCCGAGGGTTGCCGGCCTTCTAGGGGCACTTTACTTCTCTAAAACTGTGTGCCACACAAAGGTCAGCTGTAGGCGGGAAGGGGCACTGAAGATGCCGTGCCTAGGGGAGCCTAAGGTGTAAATCCGGCCCTGACTATGACCAGCTTAAGGCTGGGGAAAGACTTTTATGTTTATTTTGAACTTTAAGTTAATAAATTCCAGACCCTAAGGAGGCTGTCGTCATTAGACTCATGAAAGTCTGTGTGAAGTTTATTTAAGAAGCTCTTTGAATGGGGGGGAAACGGAGGTAGTCCAACTGCAGAGCAGCCTCTGGCTATGGAGGGGCCCTCAGGAGGTGGCCAGCCCAGTGACATGCTCATGTTGGTTAGAGAAAGCAGTGGAAAATGCTAAGATCCTGAGAATGCACTGTGGAATTGAGCTGCCTAAGATAACATGCATATAGTACTGTCCAGTCATGAGAAAAATGTCATGTAGTAAACAGAGTGGGCATAGCTAGAAATGCCAACTGAAAAGATTCTAAATCTTACAGAGGGTGGGTCAAATTTTGGCCTCATTGAAGTCCCTGGGAGTTTTCCCATTGACTGACTTCATTAGGGTCAGGATTTCACCCCTGGTGCTGGGGAAGATGTGGGATGCAGTGGGTTAAGGTGCATGGAAATGTATGATGAATTTTTCAAGGGCCTTGCAGTCTGGATTGAGGCAGTAAGAGGAGCTCTGCTTAGTAGACTATCCCACTCTGGAGATGCACCGCAGCAGGAAGGAATAAATGGCTGCTAGAAAAGTTGTGAGAATGGCATTTATTCTGCCCATTAATGGCTGGCCTGATGTATGGCCCAGCAGAGCAACTAGTGCTGTCGTGGTTCCACTTTGTGAGGCTATTACAGAGATGTCACTGGACATGACTGCAAGGACTGAATCCAGAACCTCTGGATCTAAAACTACAAGCCTCTATTCCTTGAGCTCCTTAGTGCAGAGGTGATAGCAGACTCCCGAACCCAGCCCCATGAGAGGGCCAAACTCCCCCACTGCCAGCGTGGGTGACATGTGCCCGGTGCTCTACAGACATGTAAATTACACAGTCCTGGCCCTGAGGAGTTTACAGTCTAGATAGACAGCATACACGCCCAGGATAGAGAGGCAACAGAGAGCAGTGTGAATGAGCAGCAGAATGTGGTGTGACTCTCGTTGATTTTCCTATTTGTTTAAGAAGGAGTTATTTGCATTTTCCTCAGGGGCAGAGGGTTGTAGGCATGTTTGAAGAAGTGCCTCTTAAGCAGGGATTTATAGGTAGGGAAGCTGATTGTTATATGATGTGATACATGTGGGTAGCATACACTGGATATTATGAATTGTTTTACTTTGCTTTTGAGCAGTGCACTAGAGGCAGAGATTCCGGACAAGACTAGAGGAACAGCATTTGAAATTGGTGTTGAGAGAGCAATGGGTGCAGGGACATACAAGAATTTTGTTTTGGTGACGGCGTAGCTCTGAAAATGTGATTCTACCCTGAGAAGCAACCCTGTAGAAATAGCATCTTCTTACCAAATACGTCAGCCCACGGTGTGCATTCACATCCGCTGACTCTGATGCGCAGAATATGTTCATACCCCCATTAGCACTGGTGGTGGCTATGCAGTGCTATGCCAGAGGCATCTAAAGTCTTCCCTGCCTCCTGCTGTATCAAGGGAATTGTTAATGAAGTTCCATTGCACAGGTGTCACTGACAGCAGAATTTGGCCCGCAAAACTCATGATGCCCAAGCCAGAACGAATACAGCTTGACTCTCAGATCCAAAGCTGAGGCTGCAGGACTAGGAGATAGGGAAAGCCATCTTTTACTCACAGACTGAGCGCATTTATTCATATCCCCCCTGGCCTACCCTCCCACTATTACTAAGTATGTGCTATGACAATTAGGAAATTAGTCTGTGTGAACATATGAATTCCAGTTTAGTTTTATGAATTCTCTGTATTCACTTAAAGTTCTTTCACTGCCTCGTTCCTCTTGTCATAAGGGGAGAAGGACTGGCATGTGCCGTCTGCCCCTGAATGGGACGGTTGTTAAGGTTCATCAACAATTGAACCACCTTCCCCTATGTCATGGGGTTTGCTCCACTCACTGCTGGGGTGCCTCCTTGTGGCTCATCTGGGGATTAGCTCACCAGTAGTTTGATACCCCCGCTTTGAAGTTTCTCCGCCCCTTGCCCCAATCACTCATTCTTTGGCCTCTCTCATGCCCTTGAGCTGCAGCACTTCCTCTTCAGGGCTTGGCTCTCTGACTCAGTCACTGTAGTTTCCCCCCCTTTCGGGGTATCAAATTCTCTCTAAACAAAACTGTCTCAGGCAGTCTTCAAAATCCACTGCCCTCCCTGTGCCACTCTCCCAGTGCCTGGTAGGGGAACCCAGCTCCTCCCTCTACACTGGGTTCTACACTGATAAACCCTAAAATCCACAGTTAAGGCCATATAGTCTTGCCCCTTGCTGCCATTTTCCCTAGGCTTTCTCTCCATAAATGCTGAGTCTCCCCCGCCTGCAGCCTCTTCTGCCTGCCTCTCCCTGGCTTTATAGGAGCCCAACCTCTTCCTGCCTAGCTAGACTTTTAAGGCTGTATATCAAGCCTACACCTCACCCAGGTGCAGCTCATCCTGTTAAGCAGACTCTTTGGAGCCATTTTAACCACTTCAAGGGCAGTGTGGGGTAAACACCCCATCACACACTAGCAGAACAATGAGATGGCTGCAGCCTAAATAAAACCTCCCCCCTCCATCCCCCGTACCCGTAGGAGGGTAGAGGATAGGGCTGGACACCCAAAGAGCAGTGAGAACTCAGAAGGAGGGAATGGTGTACAGTGCCTTAGTACAGTATATTGCCTAGAATAGATCTGTGTATCTCTTGTAACCTCTACAAACGAAGAGTGATTGGTTCAGAAATCCCTCTGCTCAGAGGCTGTCTTTCTTGCTTCAACTACCACATGTCCCCGAAGAGTTAAACTCTAGACCAGAGTACTCAGTGGGGTGGAATTCTGGAGAAGGTGCACTTGAGTGGCAGGGGTGTCCTGGGGCCCAGTGCAGCTGGACCACAGGGTCTCAATCCCCTAGCAGTGGTACCAGACAAAGTCCATGGCTGAGAGGTGTGCCCAAGGACCCAGATCCAGGATGTGGTTGGAGCCTGCCCTGACACCCGGGCAGCTTAGAAGCACGGGGATTGAGTCTGTGGGTCCAAAACACAACTACCTGGTGAATATCCATCAGGAGACACTCAACCAGGAATGTGACATATGCCAGAACAAATCCTGATTTCTTGTTTGCATGTGGCTTCATGCTAACGATTTATAATCCTTCTGTCTCGGAAGCTGCTGACATCTGCCCAGTCATGGCAAACTTATTTCTGAAAGTCATGCTTCATACTTCAAGTCCACTGTGCCAGCTGTGCCTGACACAGCTCTCTTCTTCTAGTTGGTTCATGATTTCTACAAAATGTAAATACTTTATTGTGCCAGCTGTGCCCCTCCTTCTGTTCTGCTACTAGTTACACAAGCATGGAAAAGGCTGGCATGCTTAACAACAGTATCCCCAGATCCTTTGCCAGTCGGAGCAGTTATCCCACAGCTGAGATAGAAGAACAAAGTTATATACTGTGAATCAGATGTTTCAGCGATATGAAATCATTTTTACCATTTGCCTGCTCCGCTAACCATTAGCAATTCTTTTTTGCTTGTGCTTTTCACATTATGATTTGGGGCAACGAATAAGTGCACAGACAACTTGTATTAATGGGGTTTTTATTATTAATGTTATTATCTGTTGTCGTACAGTAGCAACTATGGAGCCCAGTCAAGGACTGGAAGACCCGTTGTGCGAGGAGCTGTACAAACCCGTAGTAAAAAGGCAGTCCCTGCACTAGAGAGTTTACAATCTAGGGTTTTGGCCAAATGCAACCGGTGGATGAAATAGACAAGAAGAAGTGGGAGGGAAAGGAAAGGAAAGGACACAGTGGAACAAGCTCATTTTTCCATAATAAGCAGCATGCTCAGTGCACTGCCTGCCAGTGCCGTGTCACTCAGATGGAAGTGTCCTGTAAACGTCATGGCAGAAACGAATCTTAAGGAGAGTTTTGTAGGAGCATACAGACTTTGTGGAGTTTGTCCCATGCATAAGGGTGACAAGCAGGCATGCCAAACCTGTGAAAAAAACACAGAAACTGGGCTTGGTTTTGGCTTAATTGGCTTGTGAGTTGCTTGTTGGCTAGTTTTTGGCTTGTTGCCCGTTTGGCTTGTTGCTTGTTGTAGCTTGTTGCTTCTTTTTTTTGACCGGTTCCCAGCAAGCAGCAACAAGCGGGGACAAGCAGGGGCAAGTGGGGCCGAAAGTCAGGGGTCCACAGCGGGCCCACCACAGTCTCAGACTGCACACTGCGGGGATCGAGTCACACAGAGGGTTGGGGTTCTTAGGGACTGGCTTGTTTGGGCCTTGTTTTGAAATGGGATTAGCTTGGTTTTTGGCTTATTGTGAAAGTCAGGGTGCTTATTTACCACGGGAAAGTTGGCAACTGTGGTGACAAGCACAATAGGAAATTAATATTTGCCCCATCTTCTCCCCTTCTTCACCCACTCTTAAGAGAGAGGACTCAAGCACTGGATCCAATTGCCGGTCCCCTGAAACTCCCAGTCCCCCTCCCTCACCTTCTTTTCTTTCAAAGGATCTAGACCAGGGTCGAGGCCCCAGAGTGGGTTGTGACCCCATTTTAATGGGCTGGTGTTAGACTTGCTGGAGCCCAGGGCTGAAGCCAAAGCCCGAGGGTTTCAGCCCTGGGCAGTGGGGTTCAGATTACAGGCTCCCTGCCTGGAGCTGAAACCTCTGGGCTTTGGCTTTGCACCCCCACTCCCACCACACACACAGGGTGGTGGGACTCAAGTGGGCTCAGGCTTTGGTCTCCCCTCCTGGGGTCGTGTAGTAATTTTTATTGTCAGAAAGGGGCCGCGGGGCAATGAAATTTGAGAACTGCTGATCTAGACCAACTAATTAGCAGCCCCCTTTCCTCAGACAGCTAGCCCTGGATTCACAATTCATTGCAGCAGCATTGTCTCTGATGCAGTTGTAAACCTCTTAAAATTAGTGAAGAATATCTGATTTTTCCCCCATGAAGTCTGATTTCTTGAATTTCCTAGCATGACAGATTCCATATAAGAAATGTATTACTTTGTAATCCATACAATATTTGGGGCCGGATTCTCCTCTCACTTACAGAAATGTAAACCAGGAATAACTCCGCTGAAGTGAGTGGAGTTGCATCAGCGTAAAGGGAGGTGAATCAGGCCCATTGACTCCTGATTGTATACTGTAAGTGAAAGTAGAATCAGGCCCTTTGACTTTAACACTATTAAATTATTGTTCATCATCTGTGCTATAAGGGCCTGATCTAAAGCCCTTTGGCGTTGATGGACATCCTTCCATTAGCTTTAATGGGCTTTGAATTCAGCCCATGTATGCGGTTGCAATGCAGTGGCAAAATTATGCCAAACAATAGCAAATCTCAGCCCAGGAGTGTTTACAGTGAAAGAAATTCAGAGCATAAAAGGAATTCAGTGGGGGTAAATAAGCATCGATATTGATCAAGTGTTCCATGGTTGTTGTGCTGTTAAGTTCTTAGTAAATGTTTTGTCTCAATTAAGTTACAGAAGAACAGAAATGGATATTACTAAAGCAAAAATGAGCCTTGACTTAAATTGGAAACATCTTGAGTCAAACAAGCCAGATATCCCTTCAAACAATGTCATCTTACATTTTTAAAAGTGAAATTTCTGCCTTCTAAAAAATGAGGTATATTATCGGCTTAGCCCTAACTTTGCAAAGCAAATTTGTATTCCTGGCATGCCTTGGAATGAGGGGAGGGTGGAATGGGCAGAAATTTATCTTCACTTCAGAGTGATGCAACAATGACTGGTTCACGGGAACATTTTTTAGACATCTCAAGAGCACCAGGCACAAAAATATACATGTCATGAATCTCCTGAGAAGACAGGGAGCTAACTATGATGACGACAAGCCTGAGAAGGGGGGAGTAAGAGCATCAGATGAAGAGAGGAGTGTCTGACATGACAGATCAACATGTCCAATGTTACCGACCCAGAAATCCAGCGTAAACAGCTAAGAAAAGGTATATCCTTCAGGGGAACAATTTCAGTTCTGTTTGCAACATGCCTTTCATTTAAGATGGGATTTTCAAAGGATCCCAAGGGATTCTGGTGCCCAAAACTGTATAGAAATCCAATGGGAGTGGAGCACCTAATTCCCTTAGTCTCTTGAAAATCCTAGCCTTTACTATCCAAACGTGAGCTGTTGGAACATTTCTGAACGCATCATTGCAGGAAGAGGCCAGCTAAGGTCTTTGCAGGAACATTTCAGAAGGGAATGTAGTTTCCTTTGGGGTTTTCACCACTCTGCAGCCTAAGTTATCCTGACAATGTAACAACTGCAGCATTATTGTTTGAACAGCGGAGCAGTTAATGTCTTCTTTTCTTTCCTGTGGAAATTAACAACTGCTTTATCATTCTAAAGAAATTTGCGCTACAGTTGGACAAACTGTCAAGAAAGATTAAATTTGTGCTTTTGGAAGCCATCAAAGATGGGAGAGGGGTTTTTACACTAAGTTAGGAAAAATAGGTAGTATTGCACGCTTGTGTCAGTCCTATAGATTTCATCAATGATATTGCTTTTACTGGCCCAAGCTCTCCAGATTCAATTTGCTCAACATCTCTGAAAATCAGACCACTTCATTACGAGCCTAAATATAGCCACCTACTTGAGTCACCCATTTTGAGACTAATAGTAGGGACTTCTCTCTTATTGAAGGCAGAATTGTTGGTATTGAGGCTCACCAGCCCAAAGCTCTCACTGAGTTGCATAGCTCTTGGCTCCCTCCAGCCTCCCGGTAGCAAAATATCTGACAGTGCAACACTGGAAACAATGCCCAAGATAGAAAATTGGTTCGCTGGGGTAAGTGACTGGGCATCTCTAGCGAGAGCAGGATATAAAAAAGGAGAAGAACTTCACAAAGATGGTGACATTTGCCTTTATCTTTAGTAATTCAACAGAGAGAACATTTGGAATGGAGTTGTGCTCAAGGAGGTCTAGTCATGTTGTTAATACCCAACTCTGATATAGCCCTTTACATCAGTAGATCTCAGAGTGCTTTATAAAGGAGGCCAATATCATCATGCCTGTGCACTCTGCAGATAAACCTTATAGAACAGAGTCAGTTCTGGGACTGGGACGAGGGCCCCAGCTGATGTGAAGCATAGCTCCATAGAAGTCAGTGGAGCTACACTGATGTGTCCCGGCTAAAAATCTGACCCATAGACTGATGTCATTTCTGTGTGGTGTCCATTTTCTGGCACTGCTTGGCATTTCTTCCATCTGAGGAGCAATGTCCTGCGCATCCCCCTTCTCTCATTTCCTATGGTTTCTTTCTCTTTCCTCTCTCCTGTGGTTCTTTCTCTGGCTTTTCCTGCAACATAAAGCAGTGACTGCCGGTGAACTACTATGTTCTAACATGAAGCAAGAGGCTGTATGTGGTACTTAGCGCTGGGTGTTTTTGTTGTTGTTTTGGCTTTGGAGGGGCGGGGGTTGGTTTTCTTTTCTTTGTGTGTGTGTGTGTGCTTATTTCATTGTTCATGCTTTTCCCTCCTTCTATGAGAGAAACCATTAATAAACATTTCAGTAAAGCCACCAAGAGATTTTGTTGGTGTTTGTATTACGACTGTGACTAGGTGCCCAATCAGGGCCACACTGAGCTAAGTGCTTCACTAATATATTAATTGAACAAAAAAGATGAGCTCTGCCCTGGAGAGTTTATGGTCTAAGCATGTGACAAGAGACAACAGGTGGATACAGATGGGGGGAGGCCAGCTGAAGTATAATAAGCAGTGCTCACAGTGTACAAGGCAGCATGCACAGATGGGTCAGTTTCCCAGTTTAAGTCACATGAAGGGATTTTTTGGAAGAACATCTCCATGGCATGATGAAAGAAGCCTTAAATATGTTGTAAAGGCCAGCAGAGGATTTCTCTGGCGTGACAGAATCCTCTGGTGGAGCAGAGCCCACAAAGCATGCGCAGAGCTGTCTCTTTCCCTGTCACTACTTCAGGAGGTATGGTCAGGGGGGGCCTGCTGCCGGTCCACCCCTAGAAATGGGAATGGCCCCCTTGGCGGTGTTCTAGTTTGAGAAACTTGCAGGCTCCTTTACATTTCAGTGCGGGGCTGGTGCAATGCCTGGTCCCCTTAGAATTGGGAGAGGGTGAGGTTGGCATTCCCCCTCACCATGGCATTCCCCTTCTTTCCTCCTGACTGGTGCTGGGCACGCTGAGGCTAGACGGAGGATTTGACTGACTGTGGTATGTGACATTTGAAAATCAGCTCAAAGGCATCTAACGTTGTGCCTGAAATTAGCGTCTGCTGTTAAAATCTGGGCCAGTATGTCCAGAGTGAGAGCTGCCGGCTTGCCGGTCCATGGCATGGAATGAGTGTCATGTTAATTATAGCATCATATGCTTCTAAAGTACAAGATAATACACAGTAGCATAGCTGTCCATCTATGGAAAGAGTGGCATGAAACAGATGACACCGTCATGAAATGGGAGCAAAATTGTCAATAGTGTTTTGATGTGTTTGGACAGTATTAAGGCTGATTTCCCCCTTTCTCCCAAAAGCTGTCGCAGACAGGGAATTGAACTCGTTTATGTTTCTTTCCCTTATGCCACCACCTAGTGGGTTTTATCTGCAACTGCTGCTGCAGTTCACATGAATGCACAGTTCAATTTTGGGCTATCCTGCTGAGCTCCCGCTAACTGATCTGACATCCAATTACCACCGGCTCAGCAGGAGATATTGTGATAACAAGGGCAATGTGATTTCTCTCTACTGCCACACTTGTAGGAGTATTTCTGATGTCCTGGGGACAGAGGATTTGGTTAGCAAGTAAATTCCAGAAACTGCATTGTGAGTGATGAGTGGTAATGTAGTTAGTAATGTTATTGTAAATTACCTGGCTCCTGAAGAAGCTGGTGGTAATTCAGAGAAGCCAGAGAAGCACATTCAGATTCTGGCCCCATTCCTGATCCACATGCTGGCTGCTTTGCACCATTCTGCCTGCAAAAATCAGCCTGAAACCTCCATGCAAAGGGTGATCCTTGGCTGCTCCCACACCAACCCCCTCCTGGCTGCCAGTGTTGGGGGCACAGTAATGAGGAACGGGGCATGGCTGGGGCTGCTGTATACCTTGTGCTCCCCGCAGGCTGTGTCAGGGAGATGGGGTTTGGCTCCTTCAGAGCAGAACCTGTTAGCCCTTCACAATGCATGTGGCATTCGGGGGTCTGCTGAGGGGCAGGAACATCTGTGTTTCTCCATCAGCTTCTTGGCAGCACCACTCCAGTGTTGTCACTATGTGAGGGGACACCAGTGCCACAGGCAGGGCCATGAGACACGGCTAACATTGCAGGAGGGGAGGCACTTTGTGACAGATATGGCAATTCCCTGCACTATCCTTGAACGACAGTACTGAATTAAGTTTAAGTATCTTGGAGTCTGTTGTATTAAACGCAAAGGTTGGGTGTTATTGTGGGCTGTGACAGCATGTAATATCTTGGGGGGAGGGATGGGTTTTGAACCCTGGGAAGTATTATGAAATTTACTCCTGGGGGAATTCTGCACCACCATGCATGCACAGAATTTGTCCACTGCAGATTTCTTTATTTCCCCACAGAAAAATGGCTTTCTGATGGGGAAGCAATAGGAAGCCACAAAAGCGGTCATGTGACCCTCCCCAGCAGTATGTTTCAGGTGGCCAGGGCAGCCAGCAGAGGTGTAAATCACTGTGGGACAGGTGGTGGGACTGGGAAAGACCCGGCTGGTGGCTCCTACCCTGAACTGGGCTCAGCTGCTAGTCTCAGCTGGTTTGGGGAGGATGGGGTTTCCTCTTCCCATGCATGGCATCTGCGGCTGTGTCAGACCCACCCCCAGATTTCTTCCCCGGCTGTAGGAAGCTCTGCAAACTCCCCCCTCACTCCCCATGCTTCCTGCCCCCATCACTCTTCAGTTGCAGGCAGAAGGATCACTGTACAGGGAGTTGATCACCCATTCACCCAATCCCCAGGCATCCAGACCCCCTCAAACCCAGACACTCCCAATGAACTTCACCCCCCCCATGAGCCCCACTCCCCCTGCACCTGGACCATCCCAACAAGCCACCTGCACCTGGATCCCCACCGTACCCAGCTCCAACAAGCTGCACCTGGATCCCCATCCCACTGAGTCCCATTCTCCCAGCATCTGGACCCCCCACACCCAAACCCCCATGCTGAGCTCTATCCCCCACATACCCAGACCCCACCCTGCTGAGCCCCAACCACCTTTACCTGGACCCCTCTGCAGAGTCCCATTACCTTTACCCAGAACCCCCCAACAAGCCCCTGTGCATCCAGATCTCCCCCGCACCTAGATCCCCTGCTGAGCTACCCGTACCCAGATTGCCCCACAGGGAACTTTCTCAACCCATATCTGGATCGCCCAACACTAAGCCCCTCCACACTTGGATCCTGTCTTGCTGAGCTTGTCTGCCCACACCTGGTGCACCTGGCATGGAGGGGCAGGGCCCTGGGGTGTTTCTGGGGCAGGCCCAGTCCTTGCACTGTGTCAGGATTGGGTGCAGCCTCAGCGCTGATTCCGTGTCCCAGGGGAAGCTGCAGAGTGATCTCCCACCACTGTGCAGCCAGTGGCCTGTGCTCCCCAATGCCATGCTGGAACCTCCACATTTATTTGACAAATAAAATTTTCAGAATTTTGTAAAATTTTAAAATATTGTATGCAGAATTTTTATTTTTTTTGGCGCAGAATGCCCTCAGGAGTAGAATTTTAAAGGACAGTATTGTACAATGTGCCAGGTGAGAATGGACTTTTGGGACAAATAGTATCAAGTGGTTTTCCTGGGGAATCTCTAGGGGGAGGTGAATGCAAATTCCCTATTTCTGGTTGTGAACGTCCCAGACTTTTGAAACTATGCCCTGAGGAGGGGACCACTGTCTGCTGATTACCTGTTCCCAAGGGCCCATGATGAATAAAGAAAAGATTAGGCCTATTCATGGGGATGCTAGTTGTAAGCTAAAGCTGTTATGAATGGGTTTGAAGGACTGACTCCTCCCAGAGTCTACGTTGGAGTGGTGGGGATGACCTCTAAGTTGTTTAGCAAGCTTGAAGTTTTTTAAAACATTTTAAATGTTTTCTCTGTAACGCTTTCACCTTAAGAATAAGTGTGCTTGCTTAGAAAGAGCTGTGTCATATATTGTAACTGCTGGGAATTGCTACTGTTCATAGCCTTTAGAGAAAGCAAAGCTCAGGTACGGGCCTGCTTAGTCTGGCTTGCTAGGGATACCACAGTGTAGGCAGGGAATTGTGCAGCCTGGAAAAACCTAGTCAGGATGGAGAGAGATGCAGGCCTCCACCCAAGAGAGGACCATGAAAGGGGATTACAGGTGCAGTTGCCCTGAACTATGGCCCACTTTCTAGTTGTTTCCCCCTGCTTTTGCGGTCTGATGCTCCCTTCATCTGCAAGGATTTTCAGGCGTCACACACCCACCCTAGTTCTAGGAGAAGTTAACTGTGCAAATTGCCCAGGAGCTGGCTTTACATTTCCTTTATGAATCATTTTACAGCACATTCAATTAAAGCAAAGCTACAACCCCAGGAATAGGGAGGGGACCTCCAGCCCGTCAAGCTCTCTGCAGGTGGGCAAAGTGTTGCTTTTTAGCTCTTAAAACTACAGGGGGCACTGCCCGTGTCCCCTGCTGCTGCTCTCATTGCTGGCTGCTGCTGTATATCTAGATGACACCACCCAGTCACCACCAGATCAACCATAAAGCTGTCTGTGGTGCTGTATTGTGGTCTGCCTTGCCATATAATTAGTGATCTATGCTCTGCAAAGCAGACCAAGGTACAGTTATAACTATACAGGCACTCCAGGGATGCCAAGCTGATGACACTCAGAGCAGCTGCACGGAGCTGCAAAGCAGCTGTGATGACACGGCCGCAAACTTTTTTAAGACAAAGAGAGGAACATTTACATAAACTAAAAAGTCATGCTGCCCCGAGGTAGTAGCACTGAAGGCTCAACCTGCTAATCTCTTCAGTAAACATATAGAGTGATTATTATCATGACCATTAATTGCTCCAATCCCTGCTGCCTTCATGGATTTCCTCTTAAAGCAACGATAAATGGGGTCTGAATCTTCCCTGCCTTGTCCCTGGTGCAGTTCGTGGGAGAGTTCTTCTCTTTCCCCAGCCCCGATCCCCCTTTTTTTTCTCTAGCTGGGTGGGTAGCCCCACGATCTTCCCATTTGCTCAAGCCCCCAAGGTTTCATCTTTCATTCAGCCCCCTTTTTGACCCACTCATCCAGGCTGTCCAAATCTTGCTGCTTTATCCAGCATTTCCAAGATCCAACTATGCCTCTCTGCTCGTGCTGCCAAAACTCTTGCCCAAACCTTGGTCATCTCATGTCTTGACGGCTGCTCTCTTTGGCCTAGATTCCTTACAACCTCACCCCGCTCAAGTCAATTCCAAATGCTCTGCTAAGATCATCTTCCTGTCATCACTCTGACTATGCTCCTCTTTAAGTCTCTGCACTGACTGCTTGAAACGCCCTTCAAAGGCCTTCACGATTTTGCCCTGTCCTCCCTATCTGCTCTCATATCTTAGTGCAAGTTTGACTCCTTCCTCCTTTCTACCAGCGATGCCAGCCTCCATTGCTCACCTCTCCCACAACCGATTCTGCACTATTTTCCATGCCACCTTTTACGCATGGGAAAAGATTCCAGCCAAAATGGGCAAACCCCCCTCTAGTCCTCCTCACAACTCCTCAAAGCATATGGGCAGCAGCAACCTGATACATTCCCACTAGCCTCCCTGTTATGATTGGCCATGAATTGCACACACCCTGTTGTTGGTGTTTCCCCATCACCCTCGCCAGGCTCACCCTTCTGTCTCAGCCATGAAGATTGTCATCTTTTGGGGGCAGGGACATAATCTGTTATGCAGGAAGTCACATTAAATGTTCTAATGGCACCGTCTGGCCTTGAAAATCTACGAATCTGTGAATGACTGTGTCTCTGTTTGTACAGGACCTAGCACAAATGGCGCCTTGACCTGTTTGGCAACTAGGCACTATCCCAGTATAAACGTTATTAATAATGACCCACTGCAAAAGCAAGAATTGCTCCCAGGAAATTATTGGATGGGAATGAAAAATCCCTCGTAATTATACAGTGCTCTTAATCTTGCTATTTATATAATTTTTCAATGCTCCCATTTTAGCCAGTAGGGCCTGCCTGGGGAGAGTTTTTGCCTGCTTGGAGCCTTCATGTCTTTAAAAACAAATATTTGTTATCCCTTACTCTAGAGTTTCAAGAAAATGGCTTTAGATTTCTATGGCTTCATGTTCTTCTGGCACTCAGCTGAACAATTAAATAGGTAGGCTGGAGGTTTTATGACCCAGAAAATCTGCAATTGAGCATTTGTTGCATAGAAAATGGATGCATTTCTTTTTTGGATATGTTTGAACACAATACGAATCCAAGCCTCTAGTGGTTTCATCTGTAGCAGTTTTCAAAGTGTTAAGTGAGATGAAATTAAGTGAAAGGAAACACTTTGAGTCTAAATATTTCATATCTTTGTCAAAATGGCTTGTTCTGTTATTGAAATCTAACATCTGCAGCCTTTCCCCTTAATTCTTCACATGGTAAGCCAGGTTTTAGCCATGGACTCCCATTAAAAGCCATGAGAGTCAGAGGCAACACCCACTGTATTTTGTTTAGTCTGTACAGTTCAAGGTGCTGGCAAATATCCTTTTAATTTTCTGTTTCTTTTCAGATTCCTTAGGAGTTTGATTTTCTTTCTGATCTATATAGAATAGAGCTCTTTGTTGTTGATTCTACAGAAGAATTTTCCTTTAAGAAAATAATTTCCATGAGAGAGTCTGGTACCATGTTTTAAATAATCCTGTAAGAAGAACACTAAATTAGGCCTTGATTTGAAAAAAACACTTAAGCACGTACTTGACTTTAAGCATATGAGTAATCCCACTGACGTAAACAGGACTGTTTGTGTGCTTAAAGTCAAGGTCAGTTTAAGCGCTGTGCTGGATTGAGGCCTTGGATTGTAAACTCTTTGAGGCAAGGCTTGCTTTTTGACTTTGACTTCAATTGGCATTGAAGCCAGCCCTCAGCACATGCTTAACCCCATCCCTAGGTGGTTAAAGTTCATCAGGAACGTACATGGTTTGCTAAGTCCAGTCCTGAAAAAGGACCTCAAGGTATGGCCCATGCCAAATTATAATGGGCCCCCACTGGGAGGTGACTGCATTATAGTGGGCCCCCACTGGTAGGTGATTGAAACAGGGCAGCCTTCCCTTTTAAGGGCAAGAGCCTTGGGCCAGTCAGCCCCATTCAGTTACTCTGATCCTGCTACACCTGTGGAGAGTGTTGGACTGAAGTGGAGGAAAGTTCAGCATGGGAGGGCTGGCTGGGGAGGAGAGCAGACAGGTCGCGCCGATGTGGACTCATCTGGGAACTGGCTGAAAGCTACAGCCTGCCGGAGGCTCCTGGTGGGAGGGTAGACCTGAACTGGGTTGGGTCGATTGGAGCCCAAAAGTCTGTGGTTAGACAATGAGACAGGCGATTAGCTTCTGGGAGCTTACCTGTAAAGAAGGGGGCTGAGCCCAGTGGGGCTGAAGATTCTTTTGATATAGTTTTTGGAATTGGACTAAGGGACTCTGGTACCCTAGAAGATATAAACCAGAGAGTGTGGGATTAAATAGGGTGCCAACAGGTAGCTTATTCCTAAACTAAATACTAGAAATCAGACGTTTGCATTAGAGAGAGCAGTTTTGGTCAAGATTTTAAAAACCAGAGCCTTAGGCTCCTAAATCCAGAATAAAACACCCGTCAATTTTCAAGTGTGCGGAGTCTCCAACAGCCTCCATTATCCACAATGGGAAAATCAGACAGGTGCCTTAGTATGGATTTAGGAGCCTCAGGCTTCTGATTTTGAAAACTTTGACTCTTTTCCTACTCGGCTGTACATAACCAGCTAGCAACCATTTGGAATCAAAAGGCCAACAGGCAACTGCAGTAGGTTAATCTTTCATGCTGAATAGTATGGATGTTTCCAGGATGCTAAAATTATGCTGCTGGATTGTGACACTGAAGTGAATCAAAAGCTTTTGCTTTCAGCTTCCGTCCTCTGTCATGGCCAGTTTTTGTATTTTGTTTACGTCTGTGTGTGTGTGTTTGTGCGCGCATCTGCGCATGCACCTATTCACAAAACCAGCTGGTGATTGAACCCAGCCATATGGAGAGTCAAGTATCATCTTAGCAGCGATGATACCCAAATCTGTCTTTCCTTGTTGCATCAAAGGACTGTTTTTCGTGTTTCATGCCGTCTAACTGATGTCTGGCACTGCATGAGGTGGAAGTTTCTGAAAGTGAATTAAAATTGAATGGGTAGGAGGTTCAGATATAGGGCTTTGATTCAGACAATCAGCTAAAGCTCTCACTGTGGATAGGAACTATGGGTCATCTTGTGCCATCAATTTTTCAGCAGAACTCCTCCTTGAGTTCATAAAATGTTTCAAAATCAATGGCACAACATGGCCCCATGAGTGCTCTTTGGCTTCATATTCACTTTTGCGCTTTCCATTACACTTCTGAATAGGACTTGTGAGTTCCAGCTCAATAATGCCACTAACATAATAATATGAATTAATCATGTTACGATCAGTCTTGCTTTATGCCCCCCACCAGGACTGCACAGTGAGACATCGTAATTGGAATTGGGCCCAGTTATTTTAATGGGTCTTCCAAACTTCTTTAAATAATTGTCGGTCTTGGTCTAAAATAATTATTTCACTCAGTCCATGAACTGTAGCTGTACTGATTGATCGCTAGCCCAAGTTCTGCTGCAAAGGAAAAGTGTTTAGCTGTAAATATCGGGTCTGCAAGAGAACTGGAGGGCAGAGAATACTGGCTGTGCAGTAGAAAGATCCACTCGCTAGACAAGTGAACCTGGTAAAGAAATGCATCTGATGAAGTGAGCTGTAGCTCACGAAAGCTTATGCTCTAATAAATTTGTTAGTCTCTAAGGTGCCACAAGTACTACTTTTTCTTTTTGGTAAAGAATATAAGGCCAAAGAAAAGAAAAAACCCATGTGCACAAGGTAAAGGGGAGCTGACTGAGCTGATGAGCGCTCATGCAGACTAGCTCTCTGTTCAGCACAGCCATCTGTTCTTTGCCCTGTTTTACTTCAGCTTCACTACTAAGGCCATGAAAGCAGAGGAAAGCAGTACAGTCGTAGAGCTGGAATAATATCCCCTCCGTGGCCCCCGCGTGCCAGGAGTCACAGATGTGTGCAGCCGTGGAATTCCATTGCTATACTCCTTGGCCATCATTTTTGAAAGCCTGCCCGGGTGCAAGGTGCCTGTTGGGTGCTCAGATGGGAGGGCGATGCTAAAAAGCAGGCTGTTTTCGTCTCTTGCCTAAAAGAGGCTGTTTCGCTTCTTTTCTTTTCCTCCTCTTTCAGAGCCAACAGGATTGGTTAAATGCTAGCAGAAAGGCAGGCAGATTCATGTATATGGTGCATTTCCAATTGAGTTGCCCAAAGCGCTGTCCAATTATAGAACACAGGCACTTAAAATAACATCCGGGAAAAACAAAATATAACTTGCAGTTCACAATCAATTCCCAAACAAAGAAAACAGAATAACAATTAAAGGCTTGTCTAAATAAATCCATCTCCTAACGACTTTTAAACCTAGAAAGAGAAGAGGCCAAGGAAATGTACTGAGGAGAAGGACTCCTAGCAGAGCTGCTCTACTTTTGATGTAAAGGGAATTTATTCTTTTAACTGACTTTTTTTTTTTAATAATTTATTGAAGAGGACTCTCTTGTCCTTCTGGTCTAATGCACATTGCCCACAAGGACTGGACTGACGCACAGCTCTGCAAGGCTAGGGACCTGGTGCAATTCAGTCTGTATGGAAAAGATTTTCAGAACAATAACACCGATGTGGGGCCAGATCCTCAGCTAGTGTAAATCAGCATAGCTCCATTGACTTCAATCGAGCAATGCTGACTCACACTAGCTGAGGATCTGGCCCCAGTAAGGGTACGTCTACACTACAAAATTAGGTCGATTTTATAGAAGTCGATTTTTAGAAATCGATTTTATACAGTCGATTGCATATGTCCACACTAAGCGCATTAAGTCGGCGGAGTGCGTTCTCACTACCAGGGCTAGCATCGGCTTACAGAGCGGTGCACTGTGGGTAGCTATCCCACAGTTCCCGCAATCTCCGCCGCCCCTTGGAATTCTGGGTTAAGCTCCCAATGCCTGATGGGGCAAAAACATTGTCGAGCCTCCCCACCACGTTCTTGGCCTTCTGGGTGAGGAGGATATGGAACCTGGGGAGGAGGTCAGGCGGTTATACAATGGGTGCAGTGGGGTCTGTGCTCTTGTTGGCTTTCCTGCAGCTTCACCAGATGCTTCATCACGTCCATTTGGTCCCCGATTAGCCTCAGCATCTCCTGCCTCCGCTCTTCACGCTCCTGCCTCTGCTCTTTGCGCTCACTTAATGCTTTCCTGGCCTCTAATGCTGAATGCCTCCATGCATTAAGCTGTGCCCTATCAGTGCGGGAGGACTTCATGAGCTCGGAAAATATGTCATCGCGAGTGCGTTTTTTTCACCTTCTAATCTGTGATAACCTCAGGGACGGAGATGATGGGGGAGCCTAGAAACATTTGCACCTGGGGGGAGATAAAAAGGGAGAGTAAAATTTAAGATGATGCATTTCTGAGAACAAAAGGGAGACTCTTTCACAGTGAATCAAGCAATTCACAGCAGACAGCAAATGTGCTTTAGGTACAAGGTCACATTTTGCCTTTTATATTGAGCGCCTGCCGGTATGGTGACACAGCACACATGGCTGGGCAACAGAATTCTGTTTCCAGGCAGCCACGGTAAGGCACAGGGTACGCTGGATTGGCTTCTTACGCATAACATGTGGGAATGGTTTCATACTGCAGTGCCATCCTTTCCCATAGCAAGCAATGGGTTGGGTTTCACATTTAAAAGGAGGGGCTGCAGTTTTTGGGTGGATGTACAGTACACACCTCCCCCCACCCCACTGTGCGGCTATTCTCTGGGATGATCCCTTCACCCCTTCCACTGCCACGTGGCTATTCTCCAGGATGATCCCTTTTAGCCAAGTGCAAACAGCCCAGCATAAATGGGGTCCTTTTACTGTTCCCTTACAAAAATTCCCCTATTTCAACCAGGTGACTATGATTGATATCACTCTCCTTAGGCTAACACAAAGATATAGACCGAATGTTGCTTGAATGCAACCAAAACCCAGGATCATTCACTGCCATGCTTTGTGCTGCAATAATTCCAGAATACTTGCTACTGGCTTGCCAGGGTAAAGTGTCCTACCGTGGAGGACGAAATAAGGCAGCCCTCCCCAGAAACCTTCTGCAAAGGCTTTCAGAGTACCTCCAGGAGAGGTTCATGGAGATGTCCCTGCAGGATTCCTGCTCCATCCCCAGACATGTGAAGAGACTTTTCCAGTAGCTGTACTGGCCGCGAATGCATCCCAATTCTTCAGGGCAAATCAAACATTAAACGCTATTGCTTTTAAACCCTGTACTGTAGTTACAAATGTGCACTCTCCAGAGCTGCCTTCTCCGGCTTCAGGGTTGGGAATCCTGCCTTCAGAGGGTATTGGGTCCAGGGTGATGAAAAGGTCCTGGCTGCCGGGGAGAACAGATTCACTACTTGCCTGCTGCACATTCTCCTCCTCCTCCTCGTCCACAAAATCCTCCTTCCTGTTGCATGAGACTCCCACCTTGCAGGCGTCCACGGACAGAGGTGGGGTAGTGGTAGGATCCTTCCCTATGTATGGGGGTCACCTGGAGTGCCCGTTTGCCTCCTTTGTCTTTTGGTAGGCTTGCCTGAGCTCCGTAATTTGCACACGGCACTGCTGTGTGTCCCTGTTGTAGCCTCTCTCTACCATGCCCTTTAAGATTTTGGCAAATATATTGGCATTTCTTCTTTTTGCTCGGAGTTCTGCCTGCACAGATGCTTCTCACCATACAGCAATAAGATCCAGTGTCTCCCTTTTGGTTCATGCTGGAGCTCGTTTGCAATTCTGGGGGGACTGCATGGTCACCTGTGCTGCTGAGCTTGCCACACTGACAAACAGGAAATGAAATTCAAAATTTCCCGGGGCTTTTCCTGTGTACCTGGCTCATGCACCGGAGTTCAAAGTGCTGTCCAGAGTGGTCACATTGGAGCGCTCTGGGATAGCTCCTGGAGGCCAATACCATTGATCTGCGTCCACATTACCCCAAATTCAGCACAGAAAGGTCGATTTTAGCGCTACTCCCCTCACCGGGGAGGAATAGAGAAATCGATTTTAAGAGCCCTTTAAGTCAACAGAATGGGGTTGGTTGTGTGGACTCATCCATTTTAAAACCAACCTAACGCAGCTAAATTCGACCTAACCCCGTAGTGTAGACCAGGTCTTAGTCTCCATACAACCTCCCAGTATGTAGAGAAACAAAACCATGGGAAGGTCTGTGGTTGAGTAATGCAGAAGATAAAGGCAACTGCTCAGGACGCCCCTCATGCCAGCAGTGGTGGATTAACACATGGGCCCACAGGGGCCGTGCCCTGGGGCCCTGGCCAATTGGGGACCCCCCACAGGATCACCAGAAGGCTGTGTAGAAGTGGTGAGGCCACCATTGCCAGAACTGTGGTCCCGCCCACTGCTTTTCCTCTTCCCCTGAGGCCCTGCCCTGCTGGCCAGGCCAGAAGCCGGAGTCGGGCCAAGGTAAGAGCCACTCAGGGAGCCTGGTCTGTTGTGGGGAGCCGTGGACCTTCCAACTGTCCTGGGTAGGGAGCTGAGGTGCCCAAGAGTAGCCGCCAGCCTGTGTCCCCAACCCCCAGGCATGTTGCCCAGGGCAGGTGGAGAGTCCAGGGCTCCCCACAGTGGCCCAGACACCCTGGGAAGCTGTTACCGCAACCCAACTCTGGCTTCCAGCCTGGCCAGGGGGTGGAACTCTTGGGGGAAGAGGAGAATCAGGGGGTGGGGCCCTATGTCAAAGGGCATGTGAGGGGCCCAAATGTTCTTTGTGACCTCGACCCCAATAAATCTTAATCCGCTTCTGAGTGCCAGCACTCATCTTATCTATTTAGTCCTTACTTCCCCTCTGCCAAACATCTGTTTAGCAGAGGGATTGCAAGTGTAGGGGATGAGGCCAGAGGAGGGTTTAGGGAGCTGGCCACTCTAGGCAAAAATGTTCCTCTAGGAAATCCATGTAGCAAATGCAGTGACTGTGACAGAAAGTGTATGCTGCCTGAGTCAGTGTTAATTCCTGCTGCCCTGGATGGGTCACAGAGTGTAGCTGTGGGCTAGGCAGCCAAGCTACTGGGCAGACCGTGCTGCTGTTGATTGGAATGATTTTATATTTCTTTGAATGCAGAAGGGGAACAGATAGGCCAAGGTTCGCAGATGACATCCAATCAAGCAGAGAAACAAGTGATGTAAAAAAAAAAGATTGACCTCAAGAGAGAGACACAAACGGGGGAGTATTAGGGGACTTTCTGCTTAGACAAGTATAAGGTCATGAGATTTAAGGTTCAAAATAAAGAGTGAGTATATGTTCAACAGGTACATTTCTTCTCCGGGGGACTGATGGGACTGAAGCTAGACACAACCAGGAAACAGTTATGTGGCTGTGGTTGAAAAACATACTCGAAGTTCTGACATTACACAAATGAGGACACAGAACACAAGTTGAACGATTCTGTATCGAGCATTTAGAATAAAGGGCCTTAGTTAGGGCAACTCCTCTTAGGCTGAATTTCAGCCTTGTATGAAGTGGACTTCAACTGTATTGAAGTCAAGGGGCAACATTTTCAAAAGACCTAAGTGATTTAGAGGCCTAAGACTCATGGAAATTCAGTGGCATTTAGGCACCAAAGTCATTTAGGTGTTTCTGAAAATTTTACCCAAAGTCTAGAGTGCAGGCAGGTGTTATAGGAATTATGACACCGAAGATAGTGAAGGCTGAGGTAGTGAAGTGCTTTGCACTAATGTAACACCCCATAGATAGGAGACCAAATAAGTCAGAAAGAAAAAAATTGGACCTATTTCCTCTTCCCCCTGAATGTGGCAAATATTTGGCCTCTCCTCCCAAGGCCAGCAGTAGAAGCAGCCAGCAAACACTGTATCAAGCCCTTAATTTTAAAAGGTATTTTCTATGTTATTTACTGGATATGGCCTTCAGCTACAGTAATGTATGATCCCATATTGTTGTCCTTTGGCTAGAATTGGGTCCAGACCACAACGGTAGGATCCAGATTTCACATAACCCAGAGATGTAGAGTATATTGATCCAGGGTTTTAATTCTGCCAGTTATAGAGACGGGGCCAACTGCAAAATGCGTCTCCAAGTTCAAAAGCTGAAGCCCACCCCGTCCTCTTAAATTCCAGAAATGTTCAGAGCTGGGAGCTTGGTTTGGGCTCACCTCCACTTTTAACTCATGGTGCCTGCATTCCAAACCTAGGGAAGTGTGATTACATCAAAGCTGCAAAGCTAAAGTAGCTGTAGCTTTGATTTATATAGTTTGAGTTAGACACTATGTTTTTAAGTTCCTAGTGTTTTTTCAGGCAGGGTATTAACCATGTGGTATGTCAATAAAGCGTGTGTGAGAAAAGGATGACACAAATGCACCTTTACTTTTCTCTTTTCCTCTGATGTTGTCTAATACATTGTGTCTTCTTCTTTATAGATTTTCTTCCGAACTCCACCATCAGAGCAAGTTCTTGTACATGGTTATTGGAAAGATCCTGGTGTTCTTTAGAAAGATCCTGGTAGTCTCTTGCAGTACCGCGTGAATGGCAAATTAAAAATGAGTCAGTTTTTTAACATGAGATACTGCAGCTATTCAACGCAAATAAACACAATGAAAATAATTAAAGGTCACATGAAAACCCGATATCGTTTCAGATCTGCAATCGTGTCCACAGACCTGTAGCAATTATGATGCATGCACAGTAATACAACACTAATGGTTGCAAAATGTTCTTTGGATTAATTGGCTTTGGCAGATTACACACTCACATGATTTTCTACATTTTTGCCCATCCTGACAATCATTCCATGCTCTAGGCATTCTTTGCCTGAGCTGTCTGTCTATATAACCATCACATTACTCTGGCTTTTTGAACATCAGAGTGCAGTACTTTGCCTCTCAGCAGCACCCAGTATGGTTTAATCATGTCCTTATCTATGTACTATTGTGGAGTGGAAAGTTGTTTCTCTCATTTTAGGTGAGGCAGTTGGCATAGTAAGAGCAAGAGTGGAACGGGAACAATGTAAAAGTGAAGAGATTTGTGTATGTATGCATGCTATATATTGTATGAACATATGTATACAATATGAGATCTCTTGCAGAGGCACCTAAGTGCAGTAACCTCCATGGACTTGGAAGCATGCAAATAAGTGAGAGTAGAGCATATTTTAAGAGGCAAACACACAGCCATGAGTGTGAATATGCACATACTGTTAACATGTGCAAACAAAGAGGGATTTGGCCATTGAGTCAACTTCAGGTAGATAGCCAAAATCATTCCAAGGTTTGTATAAAACCGTTACAGTTAGTAGACTCAATCTAGCTCCCGATGAAGCCAATGATCAGGCAATGGTAGGAGCAAAATTGGGCCCACTCTGGATAACCAAGAAACTGATCTTGTGAGCTGCTGAACCTTCTTGGGCACCTGTAAGACCAGGCCCCTCGTTGGCACCAGTGAAAGACTCTGGTGTGTTAAGGCCCGATTCAGCAAACCACTTAAGCACATGCTTAACTCCCATTCAAATCAATGCTACAATCAAGCCCTTGCTACAATCCCTTGCTGAATCAGGGCCTAATTTGCTTGCAATAAGAGGAAAATAATCTGGAAAAGATTCAGGTGTCTACAGTACCTTAGGTTAGCTCTCACTACACCTTCAAGGCATAGAAAGAAATCTAGTGGTACATATTCTATTGTCAACTCAAAAATGTATATTTAATGAGATCAACTAGTTGAAACATTTCAAATGATTAATGAAGGCAGCACTTTTCAGAGGTCTCAGGGTTGAATTTTATAAATACCATGATATGATCATGTTTGTAAGAAGAGGATATAGTTCCAAAAATGAGTGATGGCAGTGCCAGTATCCTGGGAGAAATACCTCAGACGAAACAAGCAAATTACCCTGAATCCTGCATTCATGCCAGTACATAAGCACAATAGCTCCTTAAAGAGAAATAGTCTTTTATACATATCTGCAGTACAATAGGTCAAGAAGGAACATCTAGGTTTGAGTGGAACTGGAAACCACACAAAACTCCTTAGTTTTGCATGGTTTGCCCTTAAAACAAAGCAAATCTCAGTGGAATCAGATGACTTTTCATTTTGAAATCTGGGGATTATTTGACACTGAAACTTGAAAGCAAACCTAAGGAGTGAAACCATAAGAATGAAATCAATCAGATCATAAAAAAGGCACTAAGGTTGTTCCACGCAGCTCTAGATAAAACCTAGTGGATGAACGAACCTCAGAACGTTCACTGAATATTAAGCATCAATTCATCTAAATACTTGATATAGAGAGAGGCTTAATCTTGGATCCAAACCCTTGGCTAAAGAGAAGATTGATCTAGAAATTAGGATAAAAATCCCACTAGAACAGACTTCCCAGCAAAGTTCTGGACACTTATGGATTGCTCTAGGTAGCAAATAATGTGAGAACAGCTTTTCTTGTGGAATTTGGGTATTTGTTATTCTGTTCAGCCCCTCTTTCATATACAGGAGAGCCTATTTCTTGCAATATCTTCATCTGTAATTGGCTAGCATTGGGAAATGCCTCAGAGGTAACTGAGTCTCTGGGACAGTGACAGTCTATCTTTCAAATACCAAAGAGCATTTATGATAATGGGAAGGCAAGTAGATTTTGTGCCTGGCCTGGCAAAGTTTAATGATAACTTGGCAAGGTTAGTAAATAAGAAATTATTTGTAAAGCGACAGGGTATAATTATTTCCTCAAGTAAAATTGCATACCTTCATTGACACCAATAATGTGTTCTAGGTGTAACTAAGGGTTAGTATTTATTGCTTGGTGTTTATTTTTACAGACCTGTTTTATATTATTCTGATTTTTCTTGAATAAGTTTAGTACCAAGTGGCTAAAGTGACCCATATTTCTAGGAGCTTTAAAATGTCCATTAGAGGAAGTCTTTTCCAATTTCTGTGTGGACTTTGGAAGTTGGCTGTGTCTCTGTAGCTGGTAAGTCTCCTACAGGAGTATCTGAAAAATAGTAAGTTTAACGATAAATTCATAGGTACTTATATAGCAGTTGCACCATACATGCATATTAAAGACATTCTCCTGTAACTAATTCTATGTCCTGTTTGTCAGTACAGATTTGTGGGAAGAGATTATGAAATATTCACGGAGTTATCAATGGCACCAGGTAATCAGTTAATTATGCTGCTTAGCATTCCTTCCCGGCTTTGTAACGCTCATTGCATGCTTCTGCATGTCTTGTTCATTACTGTGCCTGCAATTTTATTGGTGCCTGTGAGATAGTATTTATGCCTTACTGCTGATGCTCTGCTATGCTCTTGGACCAACTCCATTTTAATTAGCCCCACTGCTACTGGAATTAGGCAACATGTTGTAGGAGTCACTTAAATTAACTTCTGACTCTTCTTCCGACAGATGGGATCCCAGTATCCACACTTGCCTACAATGTTCCTTTAATTATTCTCTAACCAACTGTCACAAAGCAACAATGTACTGTACTGAACTGGAGCTTCAGAAATGTGACCTTGACTTTGGCAATAATTTCTGGATGTTAGCAGATTTCTGAGACTGTATCTGGATTGTCTGAGGTGACATTGTTATGAATTTGCATTGTGGCCTGGAGTCCCCAGTCAGGGAGTGGGGCCCCACTGTGCTATGTGCTAGAGACGAACAGAAAGAAAAGCCAGCCCCTGCTCCAAAGAACTATCTCCAGTGGAGCACCTCTGTCCCTGTCAGGTGGGTCCTGCAAATACATTCTTCGGTGCTGTGCCAGACTGGTCATAATAACGCTGGACCTAACCATGCTGCAGGATCTGACTGCAAATGGTATGGTACACCAGTCTGTATTGGGAGCGTGCTGGGTGTACGCCATCAGACCTGTAGGTGCTCCAAGCACTAGGTTCTGCAGGCTCTAGCCCACGGTGGGTTCCCATAAATGCTCACAGACTCTGATGAATAACAAAGGATTCCCTCCCTCGGAATAAACTGCAAATAGCCGAGACACGGTTGCTTTACCAATCACAAACAAAAGATGAGCAACAGTTCCAATCTCAGCCACGAGGAGCAGTCTAGTATGTGCGCTGGCTGGCAGATCCCCTGCCAGAATTCAATCCTTTAGTTTGTCTGCATGGCCCCCTTTTTTTGCAGGTCACTCCCGAGTATCTGCCTGTCCTGGCTACCACTGGCCTACTTGCAAGCAGCTGTCTGCTTCCCAGCCCAGCTCTCAGCCTTTCAGTCCCAGCTCCCAAACTGAGATTTACCCATCAGGAAGGGTGCCTGAAGGAGTCTAAATTATAATTTACACATCAGTGGGATGCAAAAGGTGCAGGTATGTGAATGTCGCACGGATTCTTGGTACTGTCAGGAATCAGCGTCTGCAGCAGAGCCAGTCTCCAGGCCACCTAACAAGCCCAGCTGCCCTGTAATAGGCTGCCTGATTAACTACACTGCCTGATTGGCTGGAAGAGTCAGCAGACCAGTTCTTAAGACCAGCAGCAAGTCAGTGGCTATTCAAAGCATTTGCCCAGAGCTGTGATGGCTCCTGTTCCTCCTTGTTCCAGCCCTGCCTCATACCAGGTAACGTGGTTCTGAGCACTAGGCCTGACTCCTGCTCTGACCACTAAGTATGACTGCCCACATCCTGGTGACTGACAGGTACTTTCTTGATCTACTACATGGTTTTTCTTCCAGCCATACAGTGTAGAAATTAAAGCAGCACAGACTTCCTTAACCTTCCTGACACATATGTAGCCTCACTTGATAATATGTAATTTTATGTGTTGCCGCACTACCCTATTCTCCTCCACAGCCATTAGACATTTCCTGCCTTATGTCAACCTAACTCTGTAGTGTAGACCAGGACTAAAAGTTGTCTAACTTAATACAGGATTTATTAAAAGTTGGGGGGAAAGTCAATTTAAAGAAAAAAATGCTTTACATAGCACATATAGTACACATGTTTTTTGTACTGGTTAAGGGTAATTATTTTTTTAAACCAAGTACAATCTCTAGTGTGGACAGTTAGGTCAGCATCAAAGTGCCTTTCGCTCATATTCCCCTTAAGCCATAGCAAGATAAGCACATGTATACTGGTCTTAACTGTACCCACCCCAGGGTTTGTTGTATCACTTTCCCTCTTCCACTATAGTTAAATCTGTACAACTTTTGTATGTAGAGAAGGCTTACTGGAAAAAACTAACTTGGGTCATAGAGCTGATGGTTTAGGTACAGTGAATAAAGGACACCTCACATTTGCATGGAGAGTTTCTCTTTTCCTGTTGATTCCCCTGACCCGTTCAGCTGTCTAATCAGTTGGAGACACCTTGTGGTTTTAGGTTTCCTCTTTCACAGCTCTGTTGTAACTTCAGGTTTCTTCAATATGCCTGGTTTATTATTATACCAGGCCTCTTTCTTCCAAAGCAATGTAGCTTATTATCACACTGGTTATAAAGAAGATGGGAACAGAAAGAGGATTTAGCATGTGGGCTGAGCAACTCTTAGAGAGGAACAGCTAGTTTGGACACACATGGCTGTGGATATAACTGTGGATATAATTTGGTTACTCTGCTCAGAAGTTTTTGTTTTCTGATCTTTTTCCTATTTTAATCATACTTTAATCATACCTACAGCTGATCTGTTTTTTCTTGTTGCTTTGTCAACTGTCTTGAGTTACTTGTCCGGTGAAGGCATCATACCAGTGTTTCTCTGTTGAATTACTTCCTTCACTGCCCGCTGCTTAGAGTTTGGGAAATGTGCTCTTTCATTCTCATTCTTGATATATTTTTAAGAGGTGCTGCTTGGCTTCTTTGTCTATAGGGAATAGTCAGTGCCTCCTACAATAGTTTTACCTGCTATAAATTAAGCACGTTACAGCAAAGTATAATAAGTATTATTTTGCCTTTGAATCAAAAATGATTGTAATGAGCAACAATTAAGGGTTATCATTCACTCATTACACCACAAAATGGAAGGGACCCACAGCATTTTTAAACCCCTCCATACTCTACTTCCTGGGTCCACACAAATAGCACTGTCACAATTTGGTTTAATTATTTTTGCCATTTTGTTCCCACCTACAATGAATGAATGAAAAGTAGCTACTTTCTGCACAAACCTCTCCATTGTAAAATATTCAGTGTCTTTAAAGAAGTCTAGCTTTTTATTTTCCCCTTTCTCTTTTTTGAGCAACCTGTTCATCATATAATCCAGACACCAAAGCCCAAATGCTGATCCTACAAACAAAGCCCAAGTAAAAGGACTATGTGGGCTAATGGATACAAAATCTACCCCCAGCCCACAAGTAGGGGCTAGAGCACCTACACTGCCAAACTGTGATGACTACTACTGGGTATGGTGAATGGCAGATGCAGCCTGATCCTCCTGCCATTTGGGGGAAGTGGATTATATTTGTAATGGTCCACCTGCCAGCCCACCTTTTCCTCTTCCTCTACAAGCAGTGCAGAGACATCATGGAGCAACTTGGTGCACAGGGTTTGTTGAGTTGACCTGCGTTGTCTTGGTAATAACTGTCCCACACATTCATACATGCAGGAAACATTATATTTTTAGCTATGTTTCAGGTAATTCTTCCCCATCTGGAGTGAGGGAGGGAAGCAGAATTTTCATAGTTCAGTAGTCATGCTTTTCTCATAGCTTCCTAGCACTGCACTGCTACTGGGATGTGCATAGCAGCTGCATGAGTATCAAACTGTTTCCAGCTCATATTCTTTGTGGCAATCTTGTTATCAATGAGCCCCAGATCTTAACAGCAGCTTGAAACATGAAGCCATTGTCAATCCAAGAACTCCATGTATTTTCTCACCTTAAAGAACAATGCAAAACCACTTGTGAGCAAGTTGGGAATTCACTTTATTTACTGATCGAGTCACAGTTCAGAGTATATATGGATGGTAAAAAGGGGATGGGGGGGAAGAAAGGATGTTGAAAAGTTCCAAGGTATTAATGTTTCCTTGAAAATAATGATCTTTTAACACATATGGCAGTTGACAGGATCAATTATCCTGTGCTAAATATGCTTATGCCCTTTGGTTAGCAGCTGCCACCAGTTGGTTGGGAGCAATACTTCTTGGGCCAAGAAAATTGAACTCCCAGTGTAGATGTTCTGCTCTCGCTCTGTGAGGTCAGCATTAGGCATTAAAGGATGTCTTCTTAACCCATGAACTTGTGAATTCTCAGAAAACCCATTCTCTGCTCAAAGAATAAGTACTATAATTTTGGGTTTCAGAGTAGCAGCCGTGTTAGTCTGTATTCGCAAAAAGAAAAGGAGTACTTGTGGCACCTTAGAGACTAACAAATTTACAGCCCCCCAATCTGAAGCAAACACTCACCAGCAACCACACACCACACAACAGAACCACTAACCCAGGAACCTATCCTTGCAACAAAGCCCGTTGCCAATTCTGTCCACATATCTATTCAGGGGATACCATCATAGGGCCTAATCACATCAGCCACACTATCAGAGGCTCGTTCACCTGCGCATCTACCAATGTGATATATGCCATCATGTGCCAGCAATGCCCCTCTGCCATGTACATTGGTCAGACTGGACAGTCTCTACATAAAAGAATGAATGGACACAAATCAGACATCAAGAATTATAACATTCAAAAACCAGTTGGAGAACACTTCAGTCTCTCTGGTCACTCGATTACAGACCTAAGAGTGGCTATCCTTCAACAAAAAAGCTTCAAAAACAGACTCCAATGAGAGACTGCTGAATTGGAATTAATTTGCAAACTGGATACAATTAACTTAGGCTTGAATAGAGACTGGGAATGGATGAGTCATTACACAAAGTAAAACTATTTCCCCATGTTATTTCTACCCCCTACCCCACCCCACCCCCCACTGTTCCTCAGATATTCTTGTTAACTGCTGGAAATAGCCTACCTTGCTTAGAGCATAAGCTTTCGTGACCTACAGCTCACTTCATCATCCGATGAAGTGAGCTGTAGCTCACGAAAGCTTATGCTCTAATAAATTTGTTAGTCTCTAAGGTGCCACAAGTACTCCTTTTCTTTTTGCGAATACAGACTAACACGGCTGCTACTCTGAAACCTCTCCTTACAGTGTGTATGATAAAACCCATTGTTTCATGTTCTCTGTGTGTGTATATCAATCTCCCCTCTGTATTTTCCACCAAATGCATCCGATGAAGTGAGCTGTAGCTCACGAAAGCTTATAATTTTGAGGAGGATGAGCTATATTTGTCATATGTAACAAAGTGCCTGAAATCGTGCTTTAGTTGCAAACAGGGATGGCGTTACACTCGCTGGGGCCCAGGGCAGAAACTAAGGAGTGGGCCCCCACCCCACCTCCCTTACCTGCTTACACATCCGATTTCTGCAACATTTGCAACCCGCTGTGCAGGGCCTGAGCCTAAGCCCTGCCACGCGAAGCCTGACCCTAGGCAATTGTCCTGCTTGCTACCACCTAACACCAGCCCTGGTTGCAAACTCAACTCAACCTTAATTTTAGAACCATTACAGACACTTCCATAACACGCAGCAGTAGCATTGTCAGGAATGAGTGCTATATAAGTTGGGAGTGTCTTCATGGTCATGTTTGTCTGTTACAGTGAATACTGGTTTTACTTTAAAACATGTAGGGATATAGGGCTCTTAGGTGCTGCTTTGGACATGGGGTGGTACTTCAAGAAGATGATTGGGGAGTGCTCAGGTAGCACCGTCTGTCGACAGGACTGTCGATCAGTTGCAGCCCCTCGTCCATCTTCTCCAGAACCTAGAATTGAAGTTCTGGCTGTACTTCTTTGCACACCTATTCCCCTACACGCTTCCTGTCTGTGTCCACACAAGATCCTGAGACTGCCTCATCAAGCTCCTCCTGACGTTGGGCCATTCATCATACCAGCAGGAGGCAGGATCAGGGGATCCTCTGCAACTGTTGGGTGGCTGGGGCCTTTTTCCAGTCCCTCAGCCATGCATGCATCAGCACAGAGTTCCTGAGTGGCATCTATTAACTCCTCCTTAGGGCAATGGGCATTGTCCAAAGTTCTATGCTCTATGTCCCATTTTGGATCCCTCGTTTGGACCCTGTGACCTGAACCTTATCTCTGTTTGTTCATTTTTTTGTTCCCCACACTTGGCTGATATCTGAATTCAATGACCCCTCCCTCATCTGAAGGGGGCAATCTGTCCTTTGCTTGGCTGGGCTCTGCCCGCCATCCTAGCATATAAATATGCTGGTTGCTTTCATGGGTGCTAAATTCACAAGAAACACTTCTAAAAATCCATTAGATAGACATAAGCTTATTGCCCTGCACCTCCCATGTTCAGCCCTGCTCTCTCATACATATCTTGCTTTTTCCCTTTTGATACAACGGAAGTATGATTTTCTCCAAACTTTTCTTGCAAAGTTTATTTAAAATAAAGACAAACAGCTTTCCTGTTTTGCTTCTTTCTGGCATAGTCAGAAGACAGCTTGATTGACACTTTCTCAAATCAAGATAGGGCCCTCGTTGTGCTAGGTTCTGTACAAACCTAGTCAGGGAGAGCACCATGCTGGCCTCTTTGCCTAGGATCACACAGCAGGTCAGTGGCAGAATTGGGAATAGAACCTAGCTATCCCAATTCCCAATCCAGGGCCTTGTTTGCCTGACCCACTCTCCCTTTCTAAGCGGCTAAACGACAGATTCACTACATGTCTTCCTCTGGACTCTCATGACCAAGAAGACAAAGATGTCAGAAATCCTTTAAAGGGGTCTATTCAAGGAAGATTTTGAGCTCTCTGGAATCTGGCAAAAGTAGGAGCAGTCTGAGAACTGGATAAAAAAAGAGAGCCCAGCAGGGGATTTGGCATAGGTGGACTCCCAGGTGGCACAGAACCAGTGTAACCAGTTCTACATCACCTACTTCTCCTCTCTTCCAGGGTGCTGGGGATGAAAAAGGGGTGAAAGAAGCATGGGCTCCTGTGATCTGAGGCTGGTAGAATAGTCTCCAAAGCTGTTTTAATTTAGAGCAGCCTACAGATTGCTCTAAGATATGGAGGCTGAACCAGCCCTCATAGAATGATAGAATATCAGGGTTGGAAGGGACCTCAGGAGGTCATCTAGTCCAACCCCCTGCTCAAAGCAGGACCAATCCCCAACTCGGCTGGAGCCAGAATAAGGGGTGTGATCCATGGTGCCCGGGGCAGCTGTCACTGGAAATGTCAAGATCAAGGCAGGCTGCAAAAGGGAGAGCAGATACTCCCAAGACTGGTGGGTAACACTGAAGTTAAACCTCCCAACCAGTCACAAACTGTGCTTCTCATCCCCCACACTGGTTATCAAGAAGCAAAAAAAGAAATCACACAGCCCCCTTTATCGCATTCCAGTCTCTGGCTCCCAATCAGCACCTAGGTCTCGTACAGTGAGAAGTTATTTTAAACTCCGCTCACATATACCCTCAAAGGGTCAGCCATGTTACCAGGTCAGTACAGGTTTGGATCTTTCCCAAAAATACCATGCCAATCCTTTAGTATCTAAAACTAAAGGTTTATTATAAAGAAAAAAGAACAACAAGAGAGATGTTAAATGGTAAAACAGTCAGATACATACAAAGACTTCAAAGTCCATTTATCAGGTTCCTAGTAGTAGTGGTGAATTTGCTGGCTTGAAAGTCCCTCTGGAGCCCATCCATAGCTTGGGTGGGTCATTCAGGCCTTTGTTCAGAGCTTCAGTTTGTAGCAAAGTTCCTCCAGAGATAAGAAGCAGGATTGAAGACAAAATGGAGAAGATGCAGCTGCCTTTTATAGTCTCTTGCCATGTGGCCTGTGCTTCCTTTGTTTCAAACAAATAGCTGCTCAGCACATGGCTTGGAGGCCTTAGAGTTCTGTCCATAAACATGCCCCTGCGTGCCTTGCTGAGTCATAAGGTGTATCTGCCTTCTCTCAATGAGTCAATTGTATAGCTGATGGTCCTTAATGGGCCATCAAGCAGGTTAGGAAGAGCTGACACCCAAACAGTCTGGGGGTGACACCCAAAAGCACAGCACAAGTTTGAAATACAGACATACATATATATAACTCATAATACAAAGGTGATACAAACACATAAATGAGATTATCATATCTGGCAAGTTGTAATGTTTTTGCAGATACCTTACATGGCGCATCTGGCATAACTCATTACAATTTTACAATATTAATATTCAAAATATCCTCAAGTGTCCCCCCAGATTCCATACAGCATCACAAGGGGAATAGAAAGGTTCCAGCAGAGCATGCATGTATGGTGGGCCTGCACATTTGCATTAGATATTGCACATCCATATGCTTGAAAAAATTCTGCCCATGTTTTATGCAGCATCCAATCCAAAACCAAGCATTAATTTTACCGTAGCCCTCTCTTAAGCAACATTCCAAGAAAAAATAATTTTGGATCTCTGTATATCGTTACTGTGAGTTAAATAGCAGCAGCACTTTCACATACATTTCATGTGTCTTTTTACATTTTACTCAATTTGGTTAATTTTTATCTCTTTAATCATAAAATTGTAAAAACAAGTTGATATTGCCACTGGTAATTATGTAGCAAGCCACTGGGCAAGAAAGAGCACATTTAAGGTTGTGATATAAGCAAAGGATATTTTGGGGGTATTAATGACCTTGAGTATTGAAGCTGAGAGAGTGAAACACATTTATGGGGTTAATGCAGTTAAAATACAGAAGAGAAATAATAAATCAGCTGAATAGTTGTAAGGAAATTGAACATTGTGGAGAGAGATTAACAGAACTACAGGAATTGAGAGACTTAGGCCTGTTGCTAAGAATGGTAATGAGAATATAGAAAATGAATAGGTCTAAACTGCCCTTGAAATATCATAATTTATTTGAAAAGACATTTACCAGTTGTATGATTTTCTCTAATGTAATACATTTCCTTGCATCTTTGCTCATTCAAAGCATCTGAAGTATATCAGAAATGCACCCTGATTGAAGTTGAAAATAACATAATGTTTCAGGAGACCAAATCAAACAAATATTTTTAATCACTAATGCTTACAAAAATATGAAAGGCAGAGTAGTGGAATACAGGTTTGTTTGTTTTTTTCCTTCAAATAAATGAAGAAACTGAAATTTAGAAGGAGAAATATTGGTTGCACTACAATCAGAAACATCCCAATGGTATTCTATTGAATGTTAAAATGTCATGTATTATTAGGTTTATAATATTACTGCTACTTATTATTCTCTGAATAGCTACATATATTAAAGCATTTAATCATATATCTTACTATTTCTGCAACCATTGAATGCAATCCATGTTATCTGGGTAATTGATGAAAACAATTACAGGCAGCAGGGGAGCCAAAGAGAGAGAGTGATTTGGGGCCTGATCCGAAACTCACTGAAGTCAATGTGAAGCTCACCATACATTTCAGTGAGCTGTGGTGAAGGTTCTGGTCCTTCCACTATTATAACTAAGGCTACGTTTTAGTCATGGGTATTTTTAGTAAAAGTCATGGACAGGTCACGGGCAGTAAACAGAAATTCATGGCCCGTGACCTGTCCATGACTTCTACTATATACCCCTGAATAAATCTTGGGGGCAAGGGGATGACCTGGGAGGCGCCGTTGCTGCTCAGGCATAGAGGGGGGTGGTCTGGGGGCACTGCAGGTGTTGGGGGGGGTTGTTGGCAGGGCTGGCAGGCGCCCAACCTGGCTCCACGCCTCCCCGGAAGTGGCTACATCCCACTTGCTCAGATCCTAGGTGGAGGCATGGCAAGGCAGCTCTGCGCACTGATTCCGCCCAGAGCGCCAGCTCCGCAGCTCCCATTGGACAGGAACCACAGCCAATGGGAGCTGCAGGGGCAGTGCCTGCCAGCACAGGTAGCACGCAGAGCTTCCTGGCCACGTCTCTGCCTAGGAGCTGAGAGTGGAGGAATGTCATTACTTCCAGAGAGCCCCCCCCGAGGTAAGCACCACCCAGAGCCTGCCTCACCCTGTCCCGTGCCCCAACCCCAAGCCCTCTCCCGCACCCAAACTCTTGCTGCTGGTGTGGGGGGAGGGCCTGTGGGGGCCTGAGACCGTCTCAGCAGTGGCCAGTGCAACTGGCCCAGGGTTGCCTGAGCTGTTCAGGCAGCCCCCAGGCCAGGCACACCAGCCACTACAGAAGTCACAGAAAGTCACGGAATCCATGACCTCTGTGACAAACTCGCTGCCTTAATTATAACACCCTTTGGGCCATACCTGAAATATTTATTTGTGTCAGGGAGAGAGACAAAAGTGAAAACATCCTTTGAAAGTGGGTACATGTCTCCCCACTGTTGGGACGGTGCCAAATTATTATGATTTACTGTAACTGATATGAATGAATGTGATGAACATGAGTTTGTTATGGCTTGGTACGTCTGTATTTGCTAGACAATTTTGGGAGCGGGGTTTTTTAGCATTATACAGTTGGTATGGAAATTTACTGACAGTGATAGAGGCTTTATCTGTGTATGTATTTTAACGTAAAACTTTGATCATATTAGCCAGCGGCCAGCTCACCAAGTAAAAAAACCGCAGAAACACGCCATCAGTGAGCTTGGAACAGGCTGCCCCTGGTCAAAATGACCCTTTTGGATGACATCACACTAAGAGCTCAAGTGCATAATTGATAAGAGGGTAAACATCAACTGATCTTTGGGTTTGTCTCTCTTTGCAGTCCCCTTCTAAAATATTAATTTAAAAAACAAAGTAATGAAACGCCCACAGGGCATATTTCTGGTACATGTGATTCCTTTGAAAACAAAGGTTTAAATGCTAAGCAGAATTAGTTAATTAGTTAGTTCCCCAATTAACACCTGACCTTAAAGATGTCAGTGCTGCTGTAAGACAGAGGGTCTCAGCGTAGCCAAGACCCTGCTACGAGGGACTTTTGTAGCTCTTTTGAACCAGAGAGCCTCAGGGTAACCAAGACCCTGCTTCGGGGGACATTTGACAGACCAAGTACTTGAGGGGGGGGAAAAAAGAAGAAAAATCTCCATCTAGGACTTGTAGCTATACCTGCTTTGTTTGCCAATCAGGATACTGTGGACGGGCAACATAGTTACTGAGGGATTATGCTTGGGGAATTGAGGCTTATTAGGGAGATGTATTATATAACCTTTTACTGCTTGTGTGATTCTTTCTCAAATAAATTGCTGTGCATTGAGCAAATTGAATCCAAATTTTCACTGGTACTGGTAACAATCTGCCCAGCTGTGGGCCATTAAAAATCAGTTTCAGTAACCTGCAGCAGTCACCAGCAAAATATCAACATTCACCTACAATTACCCTCTGCCTCCAATAATACCGATCGTGGGATCTCCACTGCTGCAGTGTGGTAACTATTGGCACACTATTACTAATTATTTTTCACACTACTCACACTTTATATTAAAGTTTCCATATATAAAGAGTGAATAAATAAATTGTTATAAGCATGTTCCAGACATGAGTAGTTGTATGTTATGGATGACCATAAGTACATAAGTCAAAGGTGTTACAGCTCATTACAAAACAAGGTCACAAGTTGTTGGAGACTCAAATACTCAATTAAAAATTAAACATCTATCAATCATTAAGCCTTTAAAATTATTTATCAGTGGAACTTTAATATAAGTGTGACCAATTATTTATACTGCAGTAGTGCCATGTGGCCGCCTTGCGCCAGGCAATGTACATGAGCAAAGAAAAGAGTTCCTGCCCCAAAGAGCTTACTGGTTGCTTGTTTTATTCAATGGTAACTACTGTGCGTGTGTGTGTGTGTAAAGCACTGGTGTAATGTGTGTGAGGAAGCAGAGGGCATGTGGGAAGGGAAAGAAAGAAAGAGGAATATTCACCATAGTACAAAATGGGCCTTTATTTATCTTCTTTCCATTTCTTAAAGAATCAGTGCACAAAATTCAGGAAATAGAAAGTTATGGCTTCCCCCAATACCCATAACTCTGTCCCTTACACATATATAGTAAGGCATAAATTTCACTACATCTCCACTAAAGCATGCTACATATGTGCAAAGGGCTGAGTTATAGATCTTGTGAGAACCATCATTCTGAATGTCCTGACTTGTGAGTTTAAATTCTCAGGCCTAATGTACAAGGGTTTTTTGCACTGTGCAGCTATAAAATGTATTGGAGCTCCAGGTCTCCCATATGCTGGCACAGCAGTTTGGATTCTGCAGTTTAAATAGCCAAAGACTGTTTATGCTTCACATAAAGCTGATCACAGTTACTATTCTCAGCTTCCTAGATTTTTAAGGCCAGAAGGGACCATTAGATCATCTCATCTAATCTCCTATACAGGCCACTATACTGGTCTGTCTCGTTTATATCTGAAAAAGGTAGAACTAAGAACCCCGTTCTGTTAGCTGCTTACATGGTAACCATGAGCAAGCTTAAATAGACACCTATATATGTAAATGGTGTAGCTTAAGCACTAATCATGTATGGCAGATGTGCAGATTTGATAACGCAACCTCAGTTAGATACATACACGTCTGTGAAAATCCCAGGGCAGAATACAAGGTCTGATGGTGCACAGATCCACCACATTTACGTGCATTTCAATACATCTATCTCCAAAAGGGCAGAGTCGGGCTGTGTACCACCAGTACACTCAACCTTGCAAATCTCCTTTAGATCCCTGCTTTATTTTCTGAAAGTGAGGCTTTCAGGCACTTAGAAGGCATATACTAATGTTAGGGCTACACTAGAAAGGCTAGAGATGCGCAGCTGCAGCAGTGCAGCTGCATCGCTGTAGACACTTTCTAGGAGTGCTTCCGTCACCGCAATAAATCCACGTCTCTGAGAGGCAATAGCAGGAGAATTCTTCTGTTGACTCAGCAATGTCTACACTGGGGTTTAGGACAGCTTAACTATGTCTCTCAGGGGTGTAAGTTTTTCTCACCACTGAGAGACACAGCTGGGTCAACCTAATTTTCTAGCATAGACCAGCCTGAAAGATCATGGCAAGGAAGGGTTAATAGAGAACTTTGCATTTCAGTTGTACTTAGGGCTGGCGTACACCAGAAAGTTTGGTGGATCCAGCTACGTTGCTCAGGAGTGTGGAAAAATTCACATCCCCGGGAGACTGAGGCCTGGTCTAAACTGGGGGAGGGGGCAGGGAATTTATCTAAGTTATGCAACTTCAGCTAAGTGAGTAACGTAGCTGAAGTCGACGTACTTAAATCTACTTACCATGGTGTCTTCACTGCAGTAAGTCGACAGCTGATGCTCTCCTGTCAACTCCACCTGTGCCTCACTGTGGTGGAGTACCGGAGTCGACGGGAGATCGCTCGGCGGTCAATGTATTGTGTCTAGACTAGATGCGATATAGCGACACCCCCCGCCCCCCCGCTGGATTGATCGCTGCCTGTTGATCCAGCGGCTAATGTAGACAAGCCCTTAGCTAAGCCCTGTGTAGACTGTGCTAGGTTGACGGAAGAAATCTTCCATCAGCCTAGCTACTGGCTCTTGAAGAGGTGGATTAACTATAGCAATGGGAGAATCCTTTCCGTCTCTGTGGTATCTATACAGAAGTGCCTCAGCACTTCTGCTGTGCCGCTGTAGTATTTCTAGTGTAGACATACCCTCCCCCTCTATCAGAAGGGTCATGTAACGAAGAATCTTGCATAAGAAGTTCCTTGTAGAACTACCTCGTATCTCATTAAAGAGACTGGTTCTGCCATCCCATTCATTTACCTGGAAATTAACAGCATAGGGAAAACGTCATATAAAATAGTTACTGCCCCGGGTGTATCTGAAAAGAGCATTGCAAAACTGTCATGAAAAGTTACCAGTACAGGTACAAAATTCACTCTCCCACTTTGACGCCATTAAGAGTTGGATCAGGCCCTTTACCTTGAGAATAATCATGGGAATATACACACACACACACACACTATATATATATATATATATATATATATATGTGTGTGTATATGTGTGTGTATACACACACATATTATATTTGTGTGTGTATATAGTGTGTGTGTGTGTATACACACACATATACATATATACACACACACATATACACACATATATAATAGATATATACACACACATATATATATAATGTGTGATTATGTGTGTATATACACTCTATATATACATATACACACACATATATAATATATATAGTGTGTGTGTGTGTGTGTGTGTGTGTGTGTGTAAAATTATATATAATATATATAAAAAAGTAAAAAAAATATATATAATCTCATTCTCACCTGCCAAAAACTACTGCAATCTCTGGGTTAGAGAACACTGAAGGCTCTGACCAAATTCTAATCTGTGATGCATGTATATAATTCCTACCTCCCAGTATGTGTACATCTGAAGACAGACTCTGGCCCTAAATCTCTGTCATTTCATTTTGCTATTGTTCAGAATCTCAACAGAGCCACTCTCAAGGACAGCAGAATGAATTCTGCCCTCGTGTTAAGACCAGCAGAACCTCTGCATGGTCGCATTACAGGGCAGGATTTCGATCTGCGTACCTAGTAAAAATTCAGGCCGTGATTCTGCCACCCTTCTGCTGAGGGGCCATGCGTTCCTAAGGAACTCTTGTGTAAGTACAGGTTGTAAGATAGAGCCCGTTAGGATTAGCATCCTCCCCACCCCCACCCCCCGCACCCCGAGTTTGTGGTTTGAACAAATAAAGTTGCAGTAAAAATACAGAGCTCTCTTTAATAATGTTACGCTCCCATCTTGTAAAGACTAAGGCCCCTGACCCAGGACAGCACACATGCTTAAGTCCCACACTGGCTTCAATTTTCAAACGGCTTGCAAATTAGCAATGGTGTTGAACCCCACCCAGATGTTTCTGAAATGCACTGTGCCCTTTCGAGGTCTACATGCTGCACTTTGTAAGCAATAACGCTATGAATCAAGAAGTTCCAAATTACTGCTTTTGCAATGCTTAGCACAAATTTAAACATGCCAGTCAGGTGTCTCCATAGCTGTTGGAGATATGTAATGCTGACAGTCTTTGGTAATAAAATAATAATCACGGTGTGTATCTCTGATGGAAAGAGATTCACATCCTTTTGAGCCCCTAATTGTGTGCCACACTACATTAGAGACGAATAGTTCCATTGTCTCTGCCTTTCAGAGATACGAAATTCAAAGATGCCTGGAAATAAGCTGGTTTAATGAAGCAGCAAATTAGACCTTTCTATCTCTTTATTTAACATGTAGTCCCATGAATTTATCAGAGTTCATTACAAAGGTACAAATATCAAGAAACACTGCAAAATTCATTTGTGATTAGAGCTAATGATTTTGAAAATGGTTTTTCATATTTTTATAGATAATGGCCATTATTTATTATTAAATTTATGTCACTTTTAGACTAATTTCATTAGTGTAATTCTTCCTTATGGGTTGCTTTTATTATAAAGGGAAGAAGCATAAAAGCACTACGTGCTTCTTGCTAAATATAATGCCTTAGACTGTACTTTCAATAGCTTATTTGTATGACTACATGTCAGAAGAATGATTTTAAAATTTCCTTCCCAATCTATTCTTCCTATGATACTTGACACATCATAATTCTGAGTAAATGCACAGGTCTGATTTTTTTATTTTTTTTATTTTATTTTTTTTTGGTCATTTCCATTTTGTAACAGCAGTGATGCGCTCCAGGCTGTGGAATAATAAAACTAGAGGGACTCATGCTTGCTTCCAAGTCTACAAGTGGGACGCCATCCTGCTCCCATTGGAGTCACCTGGTGCAGGATTGGGCCTTTGAAGTGGAGCTCGTCACCACGGAATGGGAACGTTCCAGCACTACAACATACCAGCCCTGTGAAAGTTCCACAATTTCCCGACTCTACAGGAGCTGATGGGATGCTCTTCCCAACCCAGAGGGGCTCCCAAGGCACGTTAATGCAGCTTGAGATTATATTGATCTGTACTGCTTGCTCCAGTCATGTGGAAATAGCACTGTCCCCTTCTGGTGGGTTCTGTTTTCAGCTGCAGCAGGGGGAGCCCCTGAAAGTATGCCACCCGCAGGAGCCAGGCAACCCATAGATCCAAGAGAACTGCTGAGCAGAATGGAGAGGCCTCTGTGCAGACGCTCCTTGCCAACGGGGTGGAGCCCCTGGCTTCTTCTATAGGAGGCGAGGAGGTAAAGAAATAATTATTAGGACATCGCATGTGTGTCACAGGGTGGCTGGTCCCCTGTGCCAGAAGAGGTGTTCCCAGTTCTGCCAGTTAAGAGACCGAGCAGCATGTGGGGCTATAAAGACCAGGCTGTCAGTAAGGAAGTGGCAGAAGCAGGAGAGGGAGATGAACACTGAGTCCCCTGGGAGGGGAGGAAGTGGGAATCTGCTGAGGAAACAGGACCTCCAGGGAGAGAGCCTGGTAGACAGTGCTCAGCTAAAAGAGCAATGAAGCAAGAGGGTCTAAGAGAGAAAATCCCCTGGGAATTGTAGCGCAGGGTGGGCTGGTTTTGTGGTCCTTTTGCTGAGTTTGACAAATAAAACTGTCTGGAAAGAGACTTTAGGGGTGGCACTGGGTCCTTTGTGGGCTGGGGGAAAGTTGGCCCCCTACAGTGTGTTCCCCATACACATTCCCCCCCACCCCTTGCTGATGACTCCTGTGCAAGGGGAACGTGGCCCACAGTATTATAGTTTCAGGACATTGCTGCTACATAGTTGTTTGTCTCAGTGGAACCAGAGGGTGTAGCTGTCAATTACATTACAAGCTCTGGGATGTTGTTTGCTTTTCAGACACAGAGATTCAGGTTATTAAGATGAGAACAGTTGGTGATCATATGGATGAGGGATCTCTGGCAGCCAGAGCTGCAAATCTTGCTCGAGGATGGGAAATGTTAAAGTCAAAGGTCCTTGAGGATACTCTGCACTCAGAAAAGTTCATCCCCTTTCAGGATTGTGCTCTTTGTTCACTTCCCCTGTTTCCATGCCTCTCTTCATACCCTCCAAATTCTGTTCTGCAAACAGCTGCACTCTCCGTGTTCAAATCCCTCCTTTATCGACCTAGCGCTATCAGGCCCTGATCCCAAGTCTGTTGAAGTCGGCAGGAGTCTTTTCATTGACTTCAATGGGCTTTGGGGCAGGCCTATATAGCGTTGTTCATCTGTAGCTCTCAAGGCACTCTTCCACAAGGCCCGCAGGAAATGAGTTAATGATGGTTTCGTACTTAAACCCGCAAGATGTGCACCCGCCTAAGCTGAGTCACCTCATGGTGATAACCCCTAGTCCATTCTCACCCATCCCCTCCCTACCATTCATCACCCTCATTCATTGTGTCAGATCTAAAATCTAGGATTAGGTTGTGATCCCCGTACTCATCTTGGTTCCATCCCTTTGGTGAGATGGAGGTTTGGGTCTTCTAGTTTCTCCCTGTAAGGCAAGTTTTCCAGGACTTGTCATTCTTGGAGTTCTTTTCTGAACTCCTTTCCAGCTTTTCACAACCTTGTGTGGACACCAGGACTGGACACAGTATTTGAGCCATGGGCTTGCACCTGCTGAAAGCAGAAGTAATACCACAACCCTATTCCTACTCTCTATTTCTCTGTGTATAGAGCCAAGAATCATGGTGGCCTCTTATCATATCACCACACTGGCAGATAATGGCCAGTGGCTTATCTACAACTAAAGCTGACAGATACTATTGAAAATTTTTTTTTGTATTTGGCTATCTTAAAATGCACATTTGATTGTGCCCAACTTACCAAGTGATCCATATCACTCAATGTGACTGACCTGTTCTTACTATTTACCCTTCCATCCATTTTTGTTTCATCTACAAGCTTTACCAGCAATGATTTTCTATTTTCTTCTAGATTGTTGATCATGATATGTGATAGCGCTGAACTGAGAGCAGATCCCTGGGGGACCCCGCTAGAAACAGCACCATTCAGTGATGATTCCCCACTTACAGATACATGTTGAGATCTGTCAGATGCTTTTGAATACATTGACTATGGGTTTTTATATACAGGAGGGTATGTAACATGCAGAGGAGAGCAGGTTTTACGGGACCACTATGCCTCCTTCCCTCTCACCAGCAAGGATGGGCAGGTGGGGAGTATTTTGAAACAGGAAGGAAACATCAGAGTCAACTGCGCCTCCCCAGTGCCTCTCAGTTCTCTTCCTCGGAAAAATCACTGTCTTGCCCTCAGTTCAATTGCCAGTTCCCTGGGGCAGGTTTTGTGTCTTGTCCTAGGTTTAACGCAGCACCATGTACGCTCTTGTAAGTGGTTAATAATCAGAGATCCTAAAGGTGTCTGGTGTATTGTCAGCTTTCTAGTTCATTTACCCATGTAATATCCTTTCTCTTCTATCATCTTTCTTAAATATATAATAGTTAATGGGGCTTATTCTAGAATAACAATTACGGAATCACCGCTTCTCATTTCACCTTTCTTCTATTTCTCTTCAATGGGAGGAAAAATGGGCTAATGATTGAAGCATAGGACTGGGAGACTGAACACTGAGCTCAGTTTATTGCTAGCATGGCCAATGGCTTGATGCGGCACCTTGAACAAGTCTCTGATGGTCTGGCCCGTAAAGCTGTTGAAGTCCATAGGGAAACTCCCACTGACTTCACTGGGATTTGGATCAGGATTTTGACTTTTCTGTGTCTCAGTTGACCTAACTGCCACCTTTGTAAAGTGCTTTGGGATCTTCAAATGAAAGGTTCCTGCATGTCGTGCAGGGCCGCCCCCATTGCCACAGTGCCAGCTTGGTATACCCCATCACACAGTCATTGGGACTCTGGGTTACATCAAGAAATTGCAGTTAGGGGCCCTTGGCGGGGCCCAGTAAACACTCTGTCTATGCCTCCCGAACCTCCCGACTGGGACAGGCAATAGCAGTTGGGGGGCTCTGATCCTCTGGGTAGGTGAAGCCAACAATCCATCTGTAGCCCCTGGGCAGGGCAGAGCAAACAGTCAATCTATGGTTGTAGCCCTGCGTAGCCACACCTAGTGGCAAATGCAGGATGGAGGGTAGGGGAACCCAGGCCCACCCTACTCCATTGGGTTCTGACCTAGGGCCCTATGAAGCTGGGAAATTCCCAGGTAAAGGTTCAAGCATCTGTTTGTAATAGGTCACTTCCTACCGCAAGGCCCATCTCAGACATCTTCTCAGCTGGCAGCAGCTCAGCATCTAAGTCAGTCTCCGTGGTCGGCTGCAGTGTAAGAACATAAGAACCACCAGACTGGGTCAGACCAAAGATCCATCTAACCCAGGATCCCGTCTTCCGACAGTGGCCAATGCCAGGTGCCCCAGAGGGAATGAGCAGAACAGAAAATCACCAAGTGATCCATCCCCTGTCACCCATTCCCAGCTTCTGACAAACAGAGACTAAGGACACCATCCCTGCTCATCCTGGCTAATAGCCATTGATGGCTCTAATCTCCATGAATTTATCTAGTTCTTTTTTGAACCCTGTTATCATCTTGGCCTTCACAACATCCTCTGGCAAGGAGTTCCACAGGTTGACTGTGTTTTGTGTGAAAAAAATACTTCCTTTTGTTTGTTTTAAACCTGCTGCCTATTTCATTTGATGACCCCTAGTTCTTGTGTTATGAGAAGGAGTAAATAACAATTCCTTATGTAGTTTCTCCACACCCTCATCATTTTATAGACCTCAATCATATTCATATACTCCCTTAGTCACCTCTTTTCCAAACTGAAAAGTCCCAGTCTTATTAATCTCCCCTCATATGGAAGCCATTCTATACCCCTAATCACTTTTGTTGCCCTTTTCTGAACCTTTTCCAATTCCAATATGTCTCTTTTGAGATGGGGCAACCACATCTGCACGTAGTATTCAAGATGTGGGTGTACCATGGAGGCAATAAGATATTTTCAGTCTTATTATCTATCCCTTTCTTAAGGGTTCCCAACATTCTGTTCGCTTTTTTGATTGCTGCTGCACATTGAGTGGATGTTTTCAGAGAACTATCCACAATGACTCCAAGATCTCTTTCTTGAGTGGTAACAGCTAATGTAGACCCCATCATTTTAGATGTATATTTGGGATTATGTTCTACAGTGTGCATTACTGTGCATTTATCAACATTGAATTTCATCTGCCGATGAAGTGAGCTGTAGCTCACGAAAGCTTATGCTCTAATAAATTTGTTAGTCTCTAAGGTGCCACAAGTACTCCTTTTCTTTTTGCGAATACAGACTAACATGGCTGCTACTCTGAAACCTATCTGCCATTTTGTTGCCCAGTCACCCAGTTTTGAGAGATCCCTTTGTAGCTCTTCGCATTCTGCCTGGAACTTAACTATTGTGAGTAGTTTTGTATCATCCACAAATTTTGCCACTTAACTGTTCATAAGTGTTGTATCCTATTGTGGTTCTGTGGTTTGATTCTGAAGACCTGAGTGGTTATATCGACTAACTTTCTAGTTTGCACCAAATCATGGTCTAATACTGTTTTTGCCTTCTTATATCTATAGTATTAATTGCTATTGTTAAGGATATTTAATGAACTCTATAAAACTAATTTCAACTCTTGAGATCTTTTTTTTTTAGTGACACAATCGAAATTAAAACCTAAGAAAGGTGGTACAGATAATCAGTTAAGCGGTTGCTTAACTGAAGTTTGTTTTTATACCCATCTTTCTTACATATGCTTTATTCAAACACATCGAAGGTTTACTTTACACCGAAAGGATCTTTGTACTGAATATCTTTGCACCAGTCTGAGTTAACTAACAGAATAGGTTTAGCCTGAGATGATAGTAACATGCTGTTCTTCTTAGTTCCGGTCTCCTCATATGGATTTATCATCACCGACCTGGTAATGGAAAGGGAGTTCTTACTTCAGAATGATTGGTACCAATTTGTGATCTATAAAGAGCAAGACACACTATGTGTTTGAGTCTCCTGAAGTAAATTAAATTTGAAGTAAGGAGTGCGGCAAAAATGTGTTTTGCTAATAAACTGAGCAAACATGACAGGGAAGTCAGAGAGCAGCACATGTACTATAGGCATCTCCAATTTGCCATTTTCCCAATGATCTCTCTTCACCAGAGGCATTTTGAATATGAGCACAGTTTTTCCCTGTCTCTTGTAAGTATGCGATGACCAATTACAATATTTTATAGTTTTGCTACACTAAAAGTCTCATTATTTATGTAACATATAGTGACATATTTAATACATAGTTATGAACATGCATGTATTATGTAGCTATTTAAAAATCATGGCTAAAAATTAAGATTACAGTTAAAATATATTTGAACTGAAATTACTTTAATTTTGTTTTATACTGCATGGCAAAATGTTAAATCAAATATTTTAATAATATATATTACTGGTTTATATTTTCAGCACTTCTTTGTGATTCAAGCAAAAGTGTGACAATGAGGTTTTATCTAATGCATTTAATGTTCAAAGGATTTTAAAGCATGAACTAGTTAATGCTTGGAACATCCTCCGTAGACGGAGAGGCATTACCATCTCAGCTATGGATGGCAACCGTGTCGTCAAGGATTAATATTTGGCAGAAAGTGTAAAGTTGTACACGTTCTCCAGAACCCTCTGCAGCATTACATTGACTGATTCATTCAGACTCTCACACACAGGTACATGGGAACTAGTTGCAGGGACTTGGACCGAGAATATAGCCAGGCTAGATGACAGCAGCATCAGTGCTCTGTTTTCTTTATGGGTATGTCTACACTGCGGGTGAAGATGTGACTGTAGCATAGATGTGCCTACCCAGGTTAGTTTTCATCTAACTGGCATTGGTATCAATAGCAGTGCAGACATGGTGGCTTAGCAACAAGAGTACAAGCCCTCCAGAGGTTGCTAGCCCATGCTAGCACTGGTTGCTAGCCCATGTTTAAGCCCGTGCCACCACATCTAAATTACCCATGCTACTTAGATTAGAGTTAGCACAGGGACACCTTCCCCCTGCTACAATCTCTCCTTTGGTTTGCAATGTAGAAATACCCTAAAAGTGATTTCTTGCTGTTGGTTAAATTATCTTAAAACCCGTCATTGTCATCGCTGAAAATACCACAAGGACTGAGGCAGCGAGAACTTAGCGACTTACTCCCAGCCAAACACAGCCAGTCAGTATTAGAACTGAGATTTCCTGGCTTCAGGTTGCCGATGCAGCCCACTAGACTGCACCACCTCAAGTGAAACACAATGCATTACAGTTTAAGCATAATATCTGCTTTAAAAATGAATTTCAACTCTAACATGTGCGTTATCAAAGTTCATTAGTGTTACTTTAAGTTTTATTTCACAGTATCTGATGCCCGTTGGAAAGGAAAATTAAATCAAATTAATTATCATCAAATCTAGTTTGAATACTTTATTTTTTTCAATTTCCAGCCAGTCTGTTTGTGTGCACAAAACAGGTTAACTTTTGGGGCTGAAGTCAACCATCAGGCAAGAATTGAAGCTGGGAATAAGAACTTTTTCCTGTATCTATTACCAGTGTAGATCTGTAGGTGTAGCTGTGGATATTGGCAGTTGTAAAATGGGCTGTCGACAGAGCAATTGGATTTGCTGGTTATGACTCATGAAGATAAGAGGCAACAGTCACAGAGAATGCAATTTTGTTAACTTTCCCCAAATAATTATTAATAGAGCTGGTCAGGGATTTGTCCACAGAGCGGTTTTTCCATCAGAAAATGCTGATTCATCAAAACCAAATAATTTGGTGGGAAAAGGGTCAGTTTTGATTCAACTTTTATTGTGAAAGGGTCTCAGGTCCAGGATGAAATTTCTGGTGAAAACCAGAGAGAGAGTCCCACCCCAGAATAGCCTGATTAAGAGCAGGAATTTGAACCTGCGTCTCTCACATCCTGGGGCAGGTTTGGTATGTGTCTGTCTCTCTCTCAATTTTCATTGGATGGGAAAGCAGTTTCCCACCCCTCTCTAATTGCTATGACAGAGTTGGACCCAATCTACTCCAGTGCCTTAGGGCTACTTTAAGTTGCATCTGTTAGTTGCATTGAGTTTAAATAGCTGGTGCTGAAATTACTCTGGCCTGTAAAAAGGAACTAGGAGTTTGTTTGTTTTTTTTTAATGCTTTTATTCCACTGACAACCAAGTTTATGTGATATTTTGAATCCTTCCCTTTTATTGTTTTTCTGTTTAATGTTTGCCTTTTATTTGCAGCAAGGGCAGACTTAAGCTTGACTGTCAGAATAAAAGCTGTTTCTTTTTTTTTTTTACTGCTTCTCCACTGCAGTTCAGAACAGCTCCAGCCCAAGTTACGTTGACTTCAGGCACTTTGCATCACAGAATCCATTGCTTGAGCTGAAGCTACACGTATCACTCCAGACTGGAATCCATATGGGCAATCATTAAACATTTACTACCCATACTCAGTGGGGACCCCATCCTGAATGAAATCTTTCCTCAGACTCCTCTTCTGGCCTCTTCATACTGACCCATAATCAAAGAGCTAGCCAAAGGGACACCTGGGCAGCATACAGCACCAGAAGTTCAATTTCTCCTCTGCAATGCATACCACATGCATACCCCTGAATCTGTTCCTGGGCAATTATCCTAATTATATAGACAAGCCATTTATCAGAAAGTTGATTAAATGGATGTACTGTGCATCGTTAGCTATCAAAGGTAACAGTCACTTGACATTAAGCTGATGAAACACAAAGCCCCTTCTGATAAAAATGTTGTCTCAGGCAGATTGATGAAATGAGAAGAAACGGTGACATCTATGATTACTGAACTTGAAAAGGAGAAATATTTAGGCACTTGGATGCTGTGCTGATGGGCGCAGGGGGAACCAGAATAGAATAGATTTGAGTGAGGTACTGAAGGTTCTCAATGGTCTAGTGAAAATTGATCAACCCTTCTTGGTCACCACCAGGGAATTTAGGATAAAGTAAAGGAAATATTACTTCACCTTTAGCACATAGGCAATCTTCACTGCCACTGGAAGTTAGGTGCTATGGCTCAGTTTAGAACAGAGCTGGATAATGAACCATTAACAATATCTGCCTTTCTGTTTTTCTGGCCATCTACAGGTCTAGGTATTTATGTTCATCACTGTGCCTCCATGGGGTCTGCATAGTAAGACAAGACACATTAGTCTTCATACACAGATGATCTGTCGCAAGACTAAAGAAAGACTTTTCTCCTGATCTCTCTGCATAGCTTTCCATAGTTGTTTCTTATTATTATTTAGATTGCATTGGGCCCAGAATTTGCTAGGCACTTTTCAAACACAGAAGAATACACAGTCCCGGTCCCATTGAACATACAGTCCACATAAGCCACCTTCCTCTGAAGCATCAGGTATTGGCCACTACTGGAGGAAGGGTACTGGGCTGGATGGAGCAATGGTCTGAGGTGATATTACTATTATTTATTATTTGTATTTTGGTAGAACCTACAGGCCCCATGTGAGTGTGGGGCTCTGTTGTGCTAAACACTCTACAAAGATAGAATAGAAGATGGTCTCTGCCCCAAAGAGCTTGCAGTCTTAAAAGACAAGACAAATAAACACTATTAAGCATATCTTTCTTGTGACATTTTTAGCTTTCCACTAGATTCCACACTAATCAATAGTGCTGTAACTATTCTATGACCCTAGAGATGAGGAAGCCCATAAATACTTGACCTGTCTCCTAAATTTCACACACAGCTGTGGATTCTGCAGGTATCATACAGATTTGAAAAAGCCAGAGTTATCAGTGACGCTACATTTAGTAAAGCCTCTGACAGATTTCTCTGTGCTTCACTGAGCAATTGCTCCCAAATTGTTCATGGAGAGCCTCACTGAACGATGGTCATTTTGACATGATCATGAGCAAGCCCACCTGCAGTTTATGGACTGTGCAATTATGTCAGTTATCAAAGAGAGGGCTCCCCTTAGAGAATGGTACTGTACTCCAGAGAATACCTAAGGGATTGGTCTTAGGGAATTGTGCTTAACTGATTTCTCACTGTCTGATGCTGAAAGCTGCTGCCGTCATAGTGAAATGTATTGGTCATTGGGGAATTCTTAAATAAAATGTGCCATGATGTGAGATAATAAACAGGGAAAGAGAACCAACAGTCTGGGAAACAGCAACTATAGTTTTCTGTGAGCAGCAATCTGTTGTGACTCCGTATGGTACAAGAAGAAAGTTGTAAATCCAAGATGTTCCAAAGCCTTTTTGAAATCAACAGGAGTCTTTCCGTGAGCACCACTAGGCTTTGGATCAGGTTCCATTCAGAGACTATCTTAGGAGTTCATAAATCCTTATTTATTGCTGTAATTTAGGGCCAGATTTTCAAAAGAGCTCAGTGCATGGGGTGCACTTTGGATGCTGAGCACTTTGAAAAATCTGGCTCTTAGACTCTAATGCTGCAAAATCTTTCTCTGGCATGTAGCCGATCCATTCTGCAATGCACTTTATCTTAATGAGAAAAGGAGTACTTGTGGCACCTTAGAGACTAACAAATTTATTAGAGCATAAGCTTTCGTGAGCTACAGCTCACTTCATCGAATGCATCCGATGAAGTGAGCTGTAGCTCACGAAAGCTTATGCTCTAATAAATTTGTTAGTCTCTAAGGTGCCACAAGTACTCCTTTTCTTTTTGCGAATACAGACTAACACGGCTGCTACTCTGAAATTTATCTTAATGATGAGCTTACTGTGTGTGTGTGAAAACTGGTTTGGGCAAGCGTAGTTACTTGTCATGTTTCCAGCAGGCTTACTGTAGCATGAGGGTGACAATAGATTTCTTTGAGTACAAGCATATTGTCAAGGCAACGAGAAAATACATTAAGGTTTTATTCTGCCATTCACTCCAGCCTTGTTACCCTTGGGCAAAGGTTTGTATGTGAAATTGTGTTCCCAGGTAGCCAGGCTTCTATGGTAACAGGAGAAGTCAGCTTTATAGGAATGGTGCAGTATGAAATGTCACATTGCATGTTCTTGGTAGCGCTTTCAGGTTTTGGCAATAATCAGGAAAAGGGGAAAATGGATTGTACATCTGAACTATCTGTCTGTATCTGAGCACCTAAATGCTGAGGTCTCACATAGGTGGGGCAGGCCTGTGTGTATACAGCCAAGATGGTACTAGCAGAAGGCATTAAGTCAGTGCAGGGCAGAGGCAGGCACAATGCCTCTGGAGGACCTAGGGGAGAAGGATGAGAAAAGGCATTTACTGCAAAGAGGCATGGCTAGGTGGATAGAAGGCTTGACTTGTCTTTCCTGGGGCAACTGCATCAGAGAAGAATCCTTCTGTCCTTTCCCTTACTGACCTTGCAGGCACGCCAAGAAACAGACACTAGCTGTGAATTACCTTGTTTGTAATTTCCTTTGGTTCCAGTAGCACAAGCTCAAACCCCAGTCTCTTGATTGTAGTAGAATTCACCAGGAAACCCCCCTCTGCACTATTCAGTTTGAATCAATTAAAAACACCTCGTGTCCATCCATAAGTTTTTTAGAATGTATCTAATTGATTTCCATCTTATGTTCTGTTTGACTTCCCTTGCGGTTTTATCTTATGCCCCTTTAAAAGTGTAGCCTGTGCAGTATTAATGCTGAGGGGCATTCTTCATGCACCAAGTAGCACCGAGGGGCCAGAATCAAGAGGAATTCATGTGAGGAATTAAAGTGGTTTTTCGTGATAGAGCTGCTTCAGGGTGTGCCACCCACTCAGTGCTGACCTCCCAGGTGCTACGAGATGCATTGAAGAGGAGCCAGTGCCATGTTGTTAGCTTTCCACACTATTAACAGTTTTTCTTCACCACCATGAAACTTCCTCTGTCTGCCTCCTTATTCTGCCCTCCCTGCCTGAGACCCAAAATGCAGCCTCCAACAGCTATCTTGGTTGTGCAGAAGACTGACAGAGCCAGCAGCAGTGAACTTCTTTTTTTCCCCCCCTTTCATTTAGTCTTTCTGGTAAGAGAAGGAGAAACGTGTATTTGCTGTCCTGGAATTAAAATTTTATTTTAGATTTTAGGGTTGAATAACTAAGTGTAGTGGCTCATGAAATGCAGAGCAGCTGAAAGAGATGGCTGGAAAGTAGGGAAAAAATGAGAGAAGCAGGAGGACACAAAACTTGTTCTTCAAAATGTTTTCTCTTTACAAATGCTTCAGCGGGAGGCACTCTTTCCTCTTAGGCAGACTTGACTAACCCCGGTCCTGTAGCTTTGTTGCTGTGCTGCCAGAGGTTCCATCATTGAGAGGAGTGATGTGGTAGAACCTCAGAGTTACAAACACCTCGGGAAGGGAGATTGTTCATAACTCTGAACAAAACAGTATGGTTCTTTCAAAAGTTTACAACTGAACATTAACTAAATACAGCTTTAAAACTACTCTGCAGAAGAAAAATGCTGCTTTTAACCATCTGAATTTATATGAAACAAGCACAGAAACTGTTTCTTTACCTTCTCAAATCTTTTTTCTAAAATGTTCTCTTTATTTTTTTAGGAGTTTACATTTAACACAGTACTGTACTGTATTTGCTATTATTTTTGTCTCTGCTTTTGCCTGATTGCATACTTCTGGTTCCGACTGTGGAATGTGGTTGACAGGTCAGTTCATAACTCTGGTGTTCGTAACTCTGATGTTCTGTTGTAAAGCTGAGATACTGACCTTTTGTGGTCATTGAAGATCTCATAGCTCTTGTCCTAAGAGTAGGAGTATTAGCCTCAGGGTATCGACAAATTCCATGTTAGCTATTTATGTTCTGCATCCTTTATTTTAAAACCTCCACTTCAGTCTGAATTGAAAACAGTGTTTCACTTCCTGTCCTAAACTGTTGGGCAGTGTTATTGTGCGAAGTTAAATAGCTGTGACGTGTCACCCCAGAAGTGGGTGTATGTCAGTGGCAGTTAGTCATTCGTGTATCTGTGGCTTATGAAGGGCTTTGGGATTCTTTGAGACATAAGTCACTAGAGATATGTTACTATTTTTTACATCTATATTTAGGAGAAAATTAGGCAAAGTTTGCACATTGGAGATGGCTCTGACAAGGTGAAACGTTTTGCAGGTGTCCCCACAAGGCTTTTTTTGGGTGTGTGCTTTTGCTAATGTGCCGTTTCCTTGGAATTTTTCACCTTTCTGAACAGATCTTCATGTGTAAGTGAAAAAGGAACACAGTATTGCTCCCAGCCCCAGAGGCACCTCAACAAACTGGCATGCTAGCAATGGCAGTTACTGCTGCTCAGCCCAAGGGAGAAGAGAAGAGGCACAGAGTTCAGGGGAAAGAGGAGAAGGAGGAGAGAAAAGAAAGCGCAAGAAGAAAGTGGGGGAGAGAGAGAGAAAGCAGGCAGAGATACAAAGGGAAACAAGGCTGCAGATTCACGCTAAAGGCAAAGGGAGACCAGAAAAAGGCTCAGACCCTTCTGCTTATGCCTTCTCTGTGTTTCTATTTGGATACCCAACATTACAGAGCAGCAGTGCAGCATGGAAAGGGCTGTGCCAGGAACCAGTTTTGGCCAAGGAGCGGGGAATGGAAGATGCTGGAGTGTGTGCCAGGTCACAACGCCGCTGGCTCAAATTTGGCCTGGCCTCCCCCCTCATCACCATGACAGAGGGGTGGCCGGGCCAACCCTGAGTGGTGCTGCAACCCAGTGTGCCAAGTCGCAGCACTTGGAGGGGGGAGCCAGGCCCAGCCCCACAGAACAGAAGCCATTGCAGCAGGGGGAAGACTCGCTCTGCAACCCACCCCCCCAGGACCTCCCACACTCTAGGGAAAGAATCTGACCCTGCACCAGGGCCTCCAACCCCGGGACTGCACCCTATTGTACACTGCCCCATACACTTCCTGGGGGGGTGCAAAACTTGACTCATACCCCATGCCCCAGGGTCTCCCACACACACCTCAGAGGCAGGATTTGACACCTGAGGAGAAAGAGGTAACAGATAAAACAAAATAACAAGAAATCTCAGAAAAATAAAATGAAAAGTTATATATTAAAAAAAAAGAATTTTCTGGGGGCTTTAGGAATACCTAGCAAGAACAGGGATGTGATGTTTCCTCTATCTATGGCACTAGTGAGATCACTACTGGAACAATGCTCCAGTTTTGGTGTCTACATTTTAAAAAGTTAGTTAAAACATTGGTGAGGGTTCAGAGAAGAGCTGCAAGAATGATTGAGGTCTAGAAAAATATTCCTTACAATGAGAGACTAAAGGAGCTCGAATCTATTTTAATTGATCAAAGAGAAGGTTGAGTTGACTTGTTCTCCGCTTATAGTTACCTACACAAGATTTCTACTGCTAGAGAGCTCCTTGATCTAGCAGACAAAGGCATAGTAATATCCAGTAGTCACAAGTTGAAATCAGCAAAATCCAAACTGGAAATAAGAATTTTTAACAGTGAGGGTAACTAACAATTGGAATAGCTTACCATGGGAATTAGTAAATTCTTCTTTGCTCAGGAGTCTTTAAATCAAGATGGGATGTCTCTAAAAGATGTTCAAGCCCAAGATGTTGCGCTACATGCAGGATTTATTGGGTGAAATGTATGGCCTGTGTTATGTAGAAGGTCAGAGTAAACGATTCCAATGGGCCCTTGTCATCCTAAAATTGGTGAATCTTTGACTTTCTTATTTTGAGACATCCTTTATTTGGTGCCTAATGTCCTGTCCTATCCTCTCTGTCAAGTCAAAAGAGGACACACTTCATCACATATTCTAGTAATAATCAAGACATTGAATCATTTTGAATCGTAAATAGAATAGTACCTTACTAACAATCATTTCCCCGTATTTTTCATACAGTTGTGCCTTTTTTTTGTTTTTTTGCTGCATTGGTGGACACACTACCTACTTAGAGAAACAAGGTGGGTGAGGTAATATATTTTATTGGACCAGCTTCTGTTGGTGAGAGAGACAAGCTTTTGAGCTACACAAAACTCTTTGTCAGGTCATCTTCAGAAGAATAGTTCTTTGAAAGCTTGTCTCTCTCACCAACAGAAGTTGGTCCAATAGAAGATGTTACTGTGCCCACCTTGTCTCTAATATCCTGGGACCAAATCAGCTACAACAACACTGCATATGCTACCTGCTTGTCTGTTTAAAGTGTCACATCTGGACACCCATGCTTCTATGCAAACTGACTAGATAGATGCTTAGCTATTGGTTTTGCATACAAATTCAGTTTGCATGAGCAACTCAGAATGCAGTTAGAAGGAAGTTAGAGGTAAATGTGAGACATGCCCTTGGATCATATCAGCACCTCAAATGCTGTGTAACATTGCTACATGAACTTTAACTTTCTTGACAATATATGAATACACACAAACTAAAATTTATAGTAAACTAAAATAACATCATTGAGTGTTCCACCCTTGTTAAATTCTTTACAACTTAGCTCCCACCTTGCTTTATAGAAAATGAAGAGTGTCCTGTCATAAATAAATGTCCTTCCGTTCCAAGGACACAACTACATGAGGAATATCTAGAAATGATATTTAAAGCTTTCATACATTGTGAAGAAATTCCAAGGCTCTTTAGAAATGTTATACAATATTTTGTGTTACTTGTATGAGTCAAGGTTATGGGTCACATTTATGCGTGATCGCCTTCCAATTGCATTCATGATGGAATATGTTTGTTTGTTCCTATACTCTTGACAAGGCCTTGATAAAATGGAACACGCTAAGATCAGGATATACTGAAGTTAATCTTAATGGGAGAAAAAAGGCTGATTTTTATTCATTACCTGTTTCTAGATAATGAAAACATTGAATTGTTGAGAAGTTCAAGGTCATTTGTAAATGCAAAATAAAATAAACTACATAAGAAAACAGTCTTCCTACTAGTCCTAAAGTATGTCATTACATGTCATGAGCAAAGCCCTGAAGTTCTTACTTAGGACCTGACTACATGGGGGGCTATTCCAGATTAACTCAGTGTGTGGATACTCTTATTCTTTGAAAGTAGATTAAACTAATTTGGAATAAGGTACTCTTATTCTACTTTAAATTCACACCCTATTTTATCCTGGATTAATTTTCATATGTTGACAAGCCCTAGTAGAGTTCCTATTGAGACATATCATGGAGTCCTTACTCAGGTGAAAACTCCCTTTATAGTCAATAGAGGCGTATCAGAATATGGCTCTTTGGCTTCATTAAGGGCAGAAGGGGCTAAGCACCAGTCCGCCCATTGACTTTAGCTGGAGTTTTAATTGTGTAATGGCCAATACAGGGAATTGAACAGACAACCTATGGAGCTAGAAGCATGAATCTCTACAACTAAAGAGTCCGGCTCCATCTCAGAGCTGTAATAGACCCATGATCTCTATGGTTCAGGCACGGAGGGGGACACAACACACACAGGATTACATAAGCAATGAATGAAAATTTGAGTAAAGACTCCAGGATTTAGCTTAGTATGAATAGTTTGCTGGGCTTTGAATCATTGCCGAATTAAATAAATCCCATATTTCAGATAAATCAGTAGTCTGTCTTCAGAATTTGATAATCCAAGTGAATTGCATGGATAGAACCTTCCTCAAGACTAGACAATGATGAGGTGTGGCAAATGGTGACTGTGTTGAGGCACTTTGATCTATAATGCATGATTAGACATGAAGTCTTGTTAACCATTATATATACGAAAGGTGGGCTGAGAGAGGAACTACAATGATTTGTGTAGGAAGGTCCTAGGCAGAAGCTCTACAGTGAAGCAGAGTGGGAGTGGAAAATTAACGGTCTGAGATTAATACTGTCTAACAAAGTTCTTAGTTCACTGTCGGAAGAAAGTGACAGTCTCTTGGAATCTTTGTTATTATCATATGACAGATTCCATCCCTGGCTATGTGAGTGCAGCTCCCACTTAAACCTTTGTGTCACACATCTACAGGTAGAGTGTATCCGAGAGTGCTGATCGGTCTTTTATCTATAGCATTTAGCTTGTTGAGTATTGCCAAATCCAAGCAGACAAAAATTGAGTTTGCCCCCCTCCCCCAAATCATGCAACTGGATTTAAAATCTTGATATTTTTAAAGAAGTTTTTTCATTTTATTTGCCTTCTCGTGTTGAGCCTTTAGGGTTCCTGTTTTCAAGCTTTTCTCTACAACCATGAGGGCTAGAAACATTTTATAAGCATTATATATATTTACAGATAAACTGTCCTGAACAAATAAGATTCCAGTCTCTATTTTTTTAGTTTTACTTTCATCTTCAAAGTAAATGTATATCTGGGGCCCTATTGCCATAATACTGTCTCTCATCATGTTTCTGGCTACACTGGAAAAAACTAGAACTGAGAAGTCCGCAGGAAAGTCAACTTAATTTTGCAGATTCAAGAGGTCTGAATGAGTTTCTCAGCTTCTGAAGTCATAAATCAGCAAATCCATTTGACAATGTTCTAATTCCATTCCTATACATCCAAAGCACTTAAGCCATGTGGATTCTTCAATGGGATGTAAGAATATGCCTCAAGGTAAACCATATGCTTAAATCCTTTGCTGAATATAAGTGGTGGCTGAATCAAGGTCTGGAGGCTTAGCTACACCAAATATCTGAACTTTTTCACTCATCTTAGCATCAGAACTTAGTTTCTGCTGTTTTACAGCCTTTCTTCCAAATAACCATGAAAGGCCAACTTTACCGCGATTAATTAACACAACCTATACTCTCTACTGTAGAGTTTGTGGATGAAAAAAATGTTTTCCCAGGTTCTTTATAAATGTAGTAGGTTTCTCTGCTGGCTCCTGTCAAGCAAAGTCACAGGAATTCGCTATTTTTATCACCCTCAAAAGTTTCTCTGCTCTGGGGCTGGTTCAACATTTTCTGCTGAAACTTTTTTTAATGGAAAATTGGGTTTTCAACTACATTTTTCACAAGAAGTGCCTGCTTTTTGCAGGAAGTTTCAATATTTAATCAGAAAAAATTGAAATATTTTGTCCAAAAATATTTAAATTCAAAATGGTACCATGGTGCTTCATGGGTATTGTAGTTTGAATGCCTTATGCTCCCATTCTCCACCATATACTAAAGACCTCGGATTGGACTACATTTCCCATGATGCAATACTTGCTGCTGTCTTGGTGAGGGGAAAGGGTGCATCATAGGTGTTCCTGGCTGTGGTACCTAATGGATGATGTAGTCCAGTTAGAGCAGTGATACTCAGACTGCAGCTCACAAGCCACAAGTGACTCTTTAATGTGTCTCCTGCAGCTCTTTAGCACACAATGTTAAAACACTGATATAATTATTAACCAATCAGGATGCCTTTAATATGTTAATAACCAATGAAGTTATCAACTTGCACTAAGTTATTAACTTATTTGCTGTGAGAGCAACCCATATCTATCTATCTATATTAATTAAATATTTTCCATCATACTGAATGTGAATAGTACTATACTAAATGAAACAATGAATTCACGCTACTGTGGCTCTTTTGTGTAATGTTGATCGCTAATTTGGCTCCTGAACCATTCGGGTCTGGGTATCACTGAGTTAGAAGGTCCAGCCCAAAGAGCTCAATGGGAATATAAGACCTGACCTACAATTCCTGTGAGGCACCCTGCAGCCAGTTTGAAATTAAATATTTTGGTTTTCAGCCAAAATATTTAGATGAAATGTTACGTTTTTCCACAGAAAATGTCGACAAAAACAAACTATTTTTTCCTAAATTTTCACCAAAAAATCCCACCCCATTTTTCAACCAGCTCTACTGATTCGTCATACAGATGCAGAGAAAATGCAAGGCTCCAAAGTGCTGAAGAAAGAGGGCATAGGCTGTAGCAATACAGTATATCTCCACTGTTCTGCATTTCAAGGAATGTTCCACTAGGATGACTGTCTGCACCCCAAGTTGCCTAGGGTGAGTGTATCTTTGCCTCAGTGGGCCATCTCTGAGCTCCCTGGTTGGCAGCTGTTTCAGTTGCTAAGATCAGCTGACCATTTTTCTTTCAGGGGAAAAATGTCTTAAATGCAATGCTAGAGAAAGATACATAATATTCTAGTGTCTTTGTTCATAACCCTACACTAATCCCTATAAGCATCTGATTTACATGACTATTCTTCCTGTTGTCTAGAACCCACAGAATTTGGACTAAGCTTTGATGAATTCAGACCTTTGTTGTGTACTAAGAAAGATTAAACAAATAAGACACATTAGTTATTAACAGAGCTTTCAGGACAAAAAGTTAATGTTCGTGTCTTGTATTGTATTATATGCATTTACTTATTTCTTTAATGAGAAAATGGTCTTTTTAGATAAGATATATTCGTATTCTTATTCTTTAAAAATCTGTAAACTTTGTTGCACATTATCACTTGAATAGACCAAATAATTAGAGTGCCTACTCATAGGCAATTAGCTTTCAGTAAAAGTGAAGTTTATAGAGGAATTTTAAAAAAAGACTGTTACTAACTGCATGGAAAATCTAAAAATAAGGGTTTCACTTAGGTTTCTAAAAGCAATTGAGATCTCTTGGACAAACAATAACTTTATCACATTTTAAAAGTATTATTATTAATTTAGGATGGTATTATCAATTCTGGTATTAGAGTTTGTGTGATTAAAAAAGCTGCCGTTTAATGGATTGCGGAGGGTGATGTAAAATGCAAGCAGGGTTAAATAAAAAGATAAGTCATGACAGTATCATGGCCTTCTGGCTAGAATTTCAAAGGACTCTAAAGGCATTAGGAAGTTGGGAACCTTGAGGCCTCTTTGAAACTGCCAACTTGAATGTGTGTAGCATGTGTCTGCAAGTGGATCAAACTGTAGCATTATACTGTAGCATGTTAATCCCACTTCCTCAAGTGCTTGAAGTCAGCAGATTGAAAGCAACGGTCGTAAAAGTATCATTTTCATCTGAAGTGACTGGCTTTAAAAAAAAATCAGTCAGGATTCTAATCTGAGATACATACAGATATATAATCACAAACTTTTACTCTGAGGGGAGAGCGAACTGACCAGAAACAAGGCAAGGGTATAATTCTACAGGCACTTTATTTATTTGTATTACTGTAGCACTGAGAAGCTCTAATCATGGACCAGGACCCCACTGTGCTAGGTGTTGTACAAACCCAGAACAAAAAAAAATAAGGCTGTCCTTACCCCGCAAAGAGTTTACATTCTATAAGACAAAGAGACAACAAATGGAGACAGACAGGGAGTACAAGGAAACAATGAGACAATATTGATCAACATAATAGGCAGTAATCTCAGGACACCAGCAGCCTAACCACAGTCAAGTTTTTTGTAGGCCTCATGGCAAAGGAGAAAGTTGCATATTTTGAAGGAGAATAATGGGGTAGCTTTGTGGGGAGCACCTCCCAAGTGTGAGGGGCAGCATGGGGAAAAAGCATGAAGGTGTTTGTTTGAAAGTGTCATAAGTGGATGATGGCATTCTGGGCCTATCGGAGACAGGAGTCGATGGCTCAATAGTATTGTGTTTCCTGGTATAGAAGGAGTGGATGCAATAGGTTTTATCATCATGAAGGGTCTAGCAGAAGTTTGGAATGTTAATATTGAAGACACAATAGTGCTGAAGGGCTAGATTCTGATATCCTTTTACTCTGCAAATAGTCAATTGAAAAGTTCTCTGAGGAGGAATAAGAAATAAATCCATTTTGATCATAGTCCTGTTTGATTTGGGAAACACGGATATATTGCAAAGGCTGATGAATAAAGTACAGTTATTTTCTTCCTAGATCTCAGCACTGCCACTCAGGGCAGAAGGAAATAGCACAGAGAGATCCTTTGCTAAGGACACTACGGAGGTATTGTGTTATTCCTCAAGCTGAGAATCCATTTGCAACAGAGTGCAGGGTGGGAACAGATGAGCATGCACTTTGATCACTCAGATGTTAATTAGCTCCCTCTGAGAAAAATCAGGCTAGCTGGCTGGATGAGCTAAGGAGCCAATTACCTCATCAACCTAAAACTGATAGAAACAGGAAGGAAGCCCCAATGGTGGGGAAGAAAGAGAGAGGGTGGACAGACTGACCGACTGACTAACTAGTTGAACTCAGTAACATGGAGGCCTCAAGGGAGAGAGACCTCTGTTCTCCTCAGGGAGAGGGCCAAAAGTGTTGTCGGCACTGTAAAAAGACTGTTGCATGGGGATTGTTGTAGAAATAGTGGAGGGAACTTAAAATAAAAGAATATGGTGAAGGCACAACCACTGGAGTCCATCCAGTTTCTGCCAGAAGAAGGAGAGAAAGGAGCCGTGCCCCATGACACCACTACTGTAAGAAATACCACATGTTTCAGGGGTGCTGACTGAGGACCATCCTGAATGCTTAAAACAATAGGAACTAGTACAAGGCTATTCTTCAAGACTAATTTTAAGAAATAAAAGGACTTTGAAGTTCTGACATGCTTTGTGAGATGAGTGATGTGGAAACATATTCTTTTATTAACATTTTCTATAAATTTTACTTCATTTAAGGTTGATTGGTGCTGTAAAATGATACTGTTTTCAGATGTTAATAGTTAGAGGAAAATGCAAAGAAATTACAGGATAAGCAGATATTTGGTTTAAAAGAAAGAGAGGGGGGAGAGAGAGAGAGAGAAAGAAATAAGTATGCTGCAAGTACTCTTTTCTCTACTGTAAAACATCAGGACAATACTGACTGTGAGGTTAGACACGGACAAGGAAAGGAACTAGCAAATCTATTCAGAGGTTTGCAAAGATAAAATGCTAGCCACTATGGGCCTGATCCAAGGTCCATTGAAGTCAACAGGTGTCCAGGCACTCTTCCTTGCAAAGTTAACTAAATACTAGTAATAAAATGGTAAATCCTTTTACTTTGAAAGGCACTAAATTTTAATTTAATTTGATTAAAAATTATGGTTTTGTGATGAACTAAAACCCCATATAGTTTTGCACTGAGTTCATTTCTTCAGACAAAATGGTTCTTAATTTGCACTCTCAAGAAATTACTGGTGCAGGGAATTTGCAATGGTGTATATAAAACCTTTCACCTCTAGATCATCAATCCAGATCCAGCAAAAGTTAGTAGCAACCAAAAGTTGGTAACGTATCATAGCTGCTTAATGTCCTATCTGAAATGAGTAGCATGATTTCACTCCATTTCTCATTGGATATGTGTCCCCATCAAATGTGGCACTAATTAGCATTCTTGTCAGTAGTCTCAGCTAAAAGGCCAAGGAATGAATGGCCTTAAACTATCCTCTTACTCCTAGATGTGTTTCCAGAAGATCATAGTTGGAGGGACACTGTAGGGTAGTGTGGGATGGATGAGTACCTGTTCCATGGATATAATATCAACCTTTAGGGCTGGTAACTGGGAACCTTTCACAGAGCAATAAAATTGACACCAAATTGTAAATGAATATATTTTAAAAGAAATTACTGACTCCACATAAGACATGATAAAATTCTTCCCTTCTCCCCTCTTGAATTGATCTGGAGTTTGTTGGGTTTTGGAAGGCTCAACAGATTTGGTGTTCAAATTGCTAGTCTGACTCTCAAAATGCTGGACATCTGAACTACAAAAATAGTAATTCATTCATTAAATCAGGCAGTTTTAAGTTTCTAGGATACCAAAAATAATGGGCCAGAACTTCAGCTGGTGCAAATTGGCCCTAATTTCAGTGGAGCTATGCACATTTACATCAGCTGAAGAACTGGCCCAATGATTCGTAATGCTCTGTTGAAGTTCAAAAATGGCTGATCACAATTTGCTTTTAAATTGTTCTTGGAATAAGACTTTTACTGAGACCACATTTGTCCTCCATGCATTTTTATGACCAAGTTATAAACACCAAAAAGCCACCGAAGTTTGTAATGAAAACGCTGCCAGACTTACCCCCTTAGGGGACACAGTCCAACAAATTGATTAGACAGATCCTGACCAGAATTGGACTATACCAGATTGCATTGAAACAGTAAATTTTAGCCTAACTAAAAGAAGGTTGAGGGGAGATATGATTGCTCTCTATAAATATATTAGAGGGATAAATACAGGAGAGGGAGAGGAATTATTTAAGCTCAGCACCAATGTGGACACGAGCAAATGGGTATAAACTGGCCACCAGGAAGTTTAGACTTGAAATCAGACGAAGGTTTTTAACCATCAGAGGAGTGAAGTTTTGGAATAACCTTCCAAGGGAAGCAGTGGGGGCAAAAGATCTATCTGGTTTTAAGATTCTACTTGATAAGTTTATGGAGGAGATGGTATGATGGAATAATGGGATTTTGGTAAGTAATTGATCTTTAAATATTCAGGTAAATAGGCCAAATCCCCTGAGATGGGATATTAGATGGATGGGATCTGAGTTACCCAGGAAAGAATTTTCTGTAGTATCTGGCTGGTGAATCTTGCCCATATGCTCAGGGTTTAGCTGATTGCCATATTTGAGGTTGGGAAGGAATTTTCCTCCAGGGCAGATTGGAGAGGCCCTGGAGGTTTTTCGCCTTCCTCTGTAGCATGGGGCATGGTTGACTTGAGGGAGGCTTCTCTGCTCCTTGAAGTCTTTAAACCATGATTTGAGGACTTCAATAGCTCCAGACATAGGTGAGGTTTTTCGTAGGAGTGGGTGGGTGAGATTCTGTGGCCTGCGCTGTGCAGGAGGTCGGACTAGATGATCAGAATGGTCCCTTCTGACCTTAGTATCTATGAATCTATAAATGTCTTATATGTTCCACCTCAATGCATTTAAAATCACTGAGTCAAAGAAGGACTGCTTTAAGAATCATGCAAAAGTGGGTGTAGCCATGGATCAGCCTTCCTGTTTGCAAATGGAGAGTCTGAGAAATCTAAAAGAACAAAGCCCTATGTGCGAGAGGGAAACGGGAATACAAAGGGAGAAGGCAAGGGGTCAGAGGGAGGGAATGGGGAAAGAGAACAATAGAGACCATGAGGTAAGTGGGGACATAGAGGCAGAAAAGGTTTAGAGAAGAGAAGAGTGGGGTAGCGAGGGAGGAAGCAATGGGACAAAAGTGAGGAAAAGGGGCAGGGAAAGAGGGAAGGAAAATGGAGAGAGAGGAGAGAAAAAGGAGGACAGTGTGAGTGAGAAAGAGAGGGTACTTCCCTAAGGCTCCTGAGTTGCTATTGGAATAGTTAGCTGTGCCACTTTAAGCTCCCTAGTGTAGACACTCTAAGCGGATAGGAGAGAGCTCTCCAGTCAATTTAATTAATCTACCCTCAAGGAGTGGCGGCAGCTATGTCTGCGGGAGAAGCTCTCCCACCAACGTAGCACTGTCTATACCAACACTTAAGTCGGTGTAACTTATGTAGCACAGGGGGTGGCTTATTCGCACCCCTTCGCGACATAACTTATACTAGCATAAGTGGTAGTGTAGACATAGTGGAGATAAGATGAATGTGTTCAAGAAACAATCCCTAAATATTGTTGTATCAGAAAAACCCTTGAGTGAGAGGGAGGGTGTGTGAGAGTCCTCCCTGTAGCTGCGCTGACACTGGCAAAACTTGGACATACAAGTCAGCACTTGTGCAGCTCCAGTTACTACAAATGGCAAATCACAGATAGGCCCAAACTGGATGTGTATTGGCCAGGGCCGCCCTGAATCATTATCTTGTGTCTGGTGAGGCCCCCTCCCCCCCGCACACACATGCTACCAGCTCGGTAGAATACTGGACCCTCAGCTACAAAAAACAGGTCCCTACACGGCTACCAGGCTCTTTTTCTTCTATGTGGACTAGCCATTAGCCATCGCATTTAACACCTGTGCCTCTATGATAGTGTGTGTGTGTATATCTTGTACTCGTGTGTGTTCCTGTGTTTGCATCTGTCCCCTTATGGGTGCCTCTGGTCACTGTACATGGAGCACGGTGTGTTGGCCTTCATGCCTCTCTTTCTGTGCCAGGGCACTATGTGGGCGTTGCCCTGTGTCCCCCCACTACACCATTCTCTCATCAGCACCCCTGGGACTCTGCATCAACCTGTGTGTCGGTTTCATGTGTCCCCAAGCGTGTCACTGCGTGACCCACTCTGTACCAGTGCGCTGCTCCCCCTGCCCCCCGTGAGTGTGGGGGGGGTGTCGCTCCCCCTGCCCCCCGTGAGTGTGGGGGGGGTGTCGCTCCCCTGCCCCCCGTGAGTGGGGGGGGGGGTGAGTGGGTGGGAGTGCCCCCCCCGGCTCTCCCGGCGGCGCTGCCGGGGCGGGTGGGTGACTCACGCTGCCTTTGAATGGCAGCCCCGAGCTTTATAACGGCGGGAGCGGCCCGAGCTCCGGGCTCTGCTCCTCCAGCTGCTGCCGCTGCTGCCCTCGGGGCGGACCGGGCACCGGGCACCGGGCACCATGCGCTGCGCCCCGCTCCCCCTCCTGCTCCTGCTGCTGCTCTCCGCGGGGGACGCCGCGGTCATCACCGGGGTGAGAGCCGCGGGGAGTCGGGGGGACGCGGGAGCCCGCCTCCGCCGCCCCGCTCTCCCGGCTCGCAGCGGGGCAGGGCTCCGCCGGCTCCTGGGACGGGGGGCAAGGGGGTGAATGGTCCCAGTGCTGGGGGGGTCTCTGGGAGGGGTGAGTGGTCCCAGTGCTGGGGGTCTCTGGGGGGGTGCCAGTGGTCCCAGTGCTGGGGGTCTCTGGGGGGGTGCCAGTGGTCCCAGGTGCTGGGGGTCTCTGGGGGGGGTGAGTGGTCCTAGTGGGTTTGGGGGGGTGCCAGTGGTCCCAGGTGCTGGGGGGTCCCGGGGGTGGGTGAGTGAGTGATCCCAGTGCTGGGGGTCTCTGGGGGGATGAGTGGTCCTAGTGGGTTTGGGGAGGTGCCAGTGGTCCCAGGTGCTGGGGGTCTCTGGGGGGTGGAAGGTTCATGGTCCCAGGTGCTGGGGGTCTCTGGGGGGGGGTGAGTGGTCCTAGTGGGTTTTGGGGGGGGGTGCCCGTGGTCCCAGGTACTGGAGGTCTCTGCAGGGTGGTTTGAGGTTCCTATGGGATGAACGGTCCCACGTGCTGGGCGGGGTCTCTGTGGACATTAATGGTCCCAGGTACTGAGGATACTTGTTGGGATGGTTGGGGGTTTCTGGGGGGGGGGGGAAGGGGGATGGTCTGTGGTCCTGGGGGTCTCTGGGGATGTTTGGGGATCAGTGGTCCCTGGTGCTTGGGGGTTTCTATGGGGGTGAATGGTCCCATGTCCTGGGGAGCTGTGGAGGTAATGGGGTCTCTCCCATTACACCATATGGGTGCTGGGTGCCTAGCTTGCCCACACTGTGTTCTGCCAGCATCTGCTCCATCCAGTAGCTAGCTCAGCCCTTACTCTGTTCCCCCTCAAGTTCCTTTCTGCCCCTGTCTGGCCGGGTTTTATTGCACACTCTCTGGCCTTTCTCAGTGGAGAGGTGCCCACACCTGGTCTGCATCGGGCAGGGAGCAAAAATCCCTGCCCTTGGTTTGATCTTCACCCTCAAGCTATGTCCAGGCCCAGGGTCCCACCCTGTGGTCCTGCCTCACACAGATCTCCAACGGAAGCCTGCAGGATGGAGATAATAGTCTTAGCCCAGACAGATCGGTCTTGGGGGGACAGTTCACACTAGTTGCAACTGACATTTTATTTGTAACTGGTTAAAATGAAAAGCAGGGGCTGGAGCCCGATTTCCAGTAACAGCGAATGCCCCCATTTGATTCTGCTTTTCTTCTTCCGTAACTTACCACAAGGCTCCACTTTTCTCACAAGGAAATGCACCTCCTTTCAGCTCTTTAGCTCATTTCCAGCAGATGGATTGAAAGCTGTCAGTTTCCCCTTGAAGTTATAGCTGAGATTTGTAGACTGCCTGACCCTTGAAAGAATTAGCCACAGTACTTTCCAGTTTAAACTTTTATTATACAGTGAAACTTGATCATTTAACATCCTATTTTCCCTAAAAGATCTCTCAAACTTATCCTCAATCATAGTTAAGAGAATTAGCGTTAAAGACTATCTCTGTTAAGAAACCAATTTTTATTCATCCCTTGAGTGGTTATTTAAGAGCGGGTTTATTGTGTGTTAATGTATTTAGAGTTTTTTTAAAACTCTACTGTCTATTAATTTCCCCATATAACTAGTCTCATATTGCCCAATTTAGATATTGATGTTAAAAATGTCTAATGTTTGTACAGGCTTAATTTCCTTTAGTATTTTGAGTGGTCCTTTATTATTTCCGTTATTATTTACATTTTGAGATTATTCTATTGGTTTCACCCAAGGAAGTGCACCTGCTTTAAAAGGTTCAGAAAACAATGGTTTACTGTATCTCTTTCTCTCTCCTTTTTTTTCCCCCTTCCTTTCCTGAACTGGCCATGAGTTGATAGCGAATTGTTTGCTGCTATTTTTTATTAGAATACACTTTTGAGGGTGAAAAATACAATTTTTCTAATATGTTCATTGTTTAAATAAAAATTGTTAGATTATTTTAAAGTAAAAACTGTTCTTTTTCAAGATTTGCTTTAGATTAATAGTTAAGCATTTACATTCTTTGGACATCTTAAAGTGTATTTTCAGTACATAATGTAACCATTTAGAAATTGACAGGTTTCAGAGTAGCAGCCATGTTAGTCTGTATCCGCAAAAAGAAAAGGAGTACTTGTGGCACCTTAGAGACTAACAAATTTATTTGAGCATAAATGAGCTGTAGCTCACAAAAACTTATGCTCAAATAAATTTGTTAGTCTCTAAGGTGCCACAAGTACTCCTTTTCTTTTTTCATTTAGAAATTGTATTCATGGCAACAGATATTTCATTGTTCTCCAAGGTTCTGGTCTAATCAACGGGAAGACTGGTTCTGAACCAATTTACTTGCACATGAGAAAGTGTGAAGGAGTTTTGAAATATTTGAGAATTTGAAGATTTCTTTACATTAAGAATATTTCCAGATACACTGTAGGTCCAGTCTAAATATTTGCCAATAAAGTCTTAGCTACACCTTTAAAACTTTAAAAAACCCAGTAAAAAAGCTAATAGTATAATAGAATAGTAGACGGAGTAAATGGATTAAAACAGAAAAGTGTATTAGAATGATAAAATGCTATTTGCTTGAAACTGAAGTGTATTTTTACTAATCCCTTTACCATGTACTTTTGCTTATGTGGAATACTCATACATGGTGAGTGAATGGTGAATGGTTTGTTAGGGTGAATGGTTTGTTAGTTTTTCTTTTTAGCGTTCACTCAGCATGCATGACCACTGTGAATACTACTCCTTGTGCAGATTTAAGGCACAGTTGTCAACTTTCATGCACTAAGTAAGCAAGCCCCCCAACTTTCACAATAAAACAAAAATCAAAATAATCCCATTTCAAAACAAGCCAATCCCTAAGAACCCCTACACTCTATGACTAGATCCTCCCAGGGTGCACTCTGGGACTGTGGTGGACCCACTGTGTACCCCTGACTCTCTTCCCCCCTTGCCCTTTCTTGCTGGGAGCCAATCAAAAAAAAAAAAAGAAGCGACAAGCCAAAAAGGAACAAGCTAATTAAGCCAAAAACAAACCCCAATTTCTGTGATTTTTTTTCCCCGCAGGTTTGCCATATCTGATTTAAGGTCTTGATCCAAAACCTATTGAAGTCAAGGAGGGTCTTTCCATTAACCAAAATGGGCTTTGGATCAGACACTAAATTGCAAATAAAGCATACAGAAAGTTACCAGGGTTTTCCACAAGAATTTAGTTGAACATGGACTGAGGAGCAGCAATGTCAGTAACCACAGTGTTCTGCCCCAAATATGGGGAGTATTGGTATAAGTTAAAGGTTGGAGATAAGAGAAAGTGGGGAGCTAAAAAATAAATTGCAGGGCCATCCCTTTTTCTAGGATTTGGGACAATGTAATTTAATTCTTAGAGGGAAAACCTTTAAATGGGTTCCTGAATAAATAGCTGAAGACCAAGTTGAAAAGGAATATTGACTAGCACAATGTCTTAAATGTCATTATTATTTAGAATGTATTCAGGGTTAGGTTCATCCTTACTGACACTGAGTAGCACCTCACTCTGCCAGTAGTCCCACTGAAATGAATTGGACTCCTTGGGGAGTAAGGTACTACTCAGAGTGAGCATGGGTGCCAGAATAAGACCCATAAAGAGTAGCCTGATAGTAGGAACAAATTTTAGATCACCATAGCATGAGTTTCCCTACTTTCTGGGAAGGCACTGCAAGCTGTACAACATTCACAAGACCAGGGGAATGGACGCTGTAAACTTGCATGCGTTTGATTAATTCAAAATTCACCAGCACAAGATGGGTCTGATAAGCACCCAGAGATGCCGGGCTAATTAGACTTGATTCTGTGCAGTTGTAGTGTAAGCACCTTCCCTCCCCTGCCTCAAGTGACAGACTTGATAACCTAATTTTGTATACAAAAAACAAGGACCAAATTCCAGAGACAGGACAACAGAAGAACAAAGAGGAAGCCCCCCCCACACATACTTTTTTTTTAATTGTCTTGTTTATGTGCACTCAATGGGGTTGTAAACCCAATGCGTTCTCAGACTACTCTGTCCTCCTCAAACTTTTTGCATGTGGCTGCACCATTGCTAAACCCCATTGTAAAGCCAAAAGAACTTATTTTGAATCAGTGGTGTTACTGTACCTTTACCCCGGTGTCACTAGTGCAGAATTTGACCAGTAGATTTATTTTGTTGTTTATGAAAGGTTAGAAAAGAAACATTATCTACCTGAGAGGTTCTAACAGCAGTTTTAGAGTGAGATTACTCTTTTGGGTAAGTATGTATTTAGGCTTGTTTGTAATAGCTGTTGAATTTATTAAATATATATCTTACTGTGAGTGCTACACATTTTGGTTACATATGCTATTTCATTGCTTGTCCTTAGCCCCAAGAGCTTTTTCTAAGTTACTGTCTGTTCAGTAAATATATATTTTGATGTGAGTTCTACTGTTTGAAATGGCATAATATTTACCTGGGGGAGTACACAGAATGGCATTTATCATGTAAATCCCAGTATAAGATACTTAAGTGCTTTTTTCTAAAATGAGAGTTTGTTTCAATAGACGGTAATGTCTCCCTCAGATCAATTAAGATTCCTTATGCATCCTTTTTTCAATTTTCCTGTTGGAGACAATTGATCAGAACCCTTTTTTGCCTGCTGTCAGATACTGGGGGGGAGGGGGAGAGGAAAAAGGTCAGATTCAGCTTACCTTAGTTATGTGATGAGGCCCATTTTCTTCAGTGAGACTCTTCACTTGAGCAAGTAGAATGGGATTTGCCCCTATAATGATATAATTAAAATCCTTATAACCTTTTTGGGTTTTTTAAAAATGTATTTTAACAGGAATAAACACATGTAGTAATACACTTCTGACCCCAGTGTTTCACTTGCTCTTAAATTTTTGACAGGTTTCAGAGTAGCAGCCGTGTTAGTCTGTATTCGCAAAAAGAAAAGGAGCCACAAGTACTTCTTAAATTTTTGGTTTTCAAAATGCACAAAGCAATTCCTAGTTCATTTTATGTTTATACAAGTATGTCTTAAACCAATGGTTGAAATTTACAATGGACAGCACCTCTTTCTACATTTCACATCAGCATCTATCTGGGTGTGGACTGTTTATGCCAAGCCACTCTCTTAGATACTAAAAACCCCTTTTAATTTAGATGCAGAATATGATCTAGATAATAATCATAACATCCCTGATTAAGCTTTTATTTTACCTAGTTCCAAGAGGACTTTTGTGATAAAAGTATAATACGGTCTTACATTTGCAAAGGCACTCAACCATAAAATACTAGAATTAGAATCTAGAAGGAAAAGTGATTCAAAAATCTTTAAATTCATTTATGAATTTCTCAGCATTAGCTTCTCTTCAAGACAGGGCCACTTATCAGTTTGGCACACTTTACTCCTTTTACACTTAGTCGAATACCTCAGGCCATGAATTTGAAAGAACATCAGCATATACTTAAGTCCATCACTATTCAGGACAGCATTTTGGGAAGCTTTCTTGAATGAGGGCTGTAGACTAATTCCAGTTTTACCCCTCACATATACATGGGGGTAGCTGGTGGCAGAGTTGAAACTTTAGCCCTGATCCAGACCCCCGACATAGTCATGGCCTGTTTAAACATACAAGTCTAGATTCTGTTGTTATAAATGTTAAATGAGCCATCGTAGCTTGCAATCTTTTCAATGTATCGTAAAGTTCCCACATAAAAGTGTAGCTCAGACATTTGCAAAAAGCAGTGGACTGTGCTATTTTTGGAGTGCTTTTGTTTGCCTAATACTATTTATCTGTTTGTTAAACTTTCAGGCTTGCGACAGGGATCTACAGTGTGGGGGTGGCATGTGCTGTGCTGTTAGTCTCTGGATTCGCAGTCTCCGAATGTGCACGCCAATGGGCGACTTGGGAGAAGAATGTCATCCTTTGAGTAATAAAGTTAGTATGTACTAATGGCGGTTCTTATGATACTGAAACTGACAAGGCAGAAATAAATGTGAATATATTTTGTTGCAAGTCAAATTGCATAAAAAAATTATACGTGGTAAAAGTGTAGGGATCCATAGTGTCGGTTACAATACCCTGCAGTTTGCTTCTTTATGGAAACAACATTGAAGGAACATAAGTAAAGAAATATATTACTGTCAAAATTATTCTGAAGAAAACCAAAGGTCAAAAGTACTGTACGTTTTTCTTTTGCATTATTTGATAGAAACAATATTTTACAGTTCCAGGGCCCAACCCTTGATGCACTTCCTCATGCAAGTAGTCCTTGATAATACAAGTAAGTGCCAGTAACTTCAGTGAAACTACTCTAGTGAGTAAGAACTACAGTATTCACACAAATAATAACAACATCAGTAGGCACCTGGTATATCCATTGGAGCGCATTCCCTGATATTCCACATCAATGCCAGTTTTGCTCTTACTCTTAAAGATCCACTGAGGCCACAAAAAGCCATTTAAAAAGATATTGGTTTCCAAAAAAGTAAAAACTGCATTTGAGAACTCTCATTAAAGGCTACCTTTATTAAACTGATGCTCAAAAACATATGACTGAACATCTAGCTCTGACAGATTTTTTTTTTTTATACAAGCCACATTGGAATATCTTGTCACAATGGTTAACCTTACTTGCAAATCTAATAGCATGATCCACGTCTTTTTCCAAGCATAGTCAACAGCATCCATGTACCCCAAAATACTACTTTCAACTATATACATTGAGCTAAACTTTGTTAGGGTTTAGTCCTTTTATTGAAGTTGGTGGAAGAGAAATTGACATAGAATGGAATCAGAACCATATATTCATTTGAAAGTGGTTTTACCAACAGCTTTGAGACCATAATTTAAAATCTTGGTGATCTTGAAAATCATGCCAAAGAAAATATGTGACCTAACAGTAGCCATGTGTGGAAGATATTAATTTCAGATCTGTGAGTGCAGTACAAATTAGTTGTCTCTCTTACTAGCTGATTGTAGGCACAAAATCTCAACTTTGTGTCTGCAATTCATTTTCAGAAAAGAAATACAGGTCTCAGTCTAGCTAAACATATACCCTTAAATCTTCCAGTAAGATATTGGGAACCAGATTGCACTAAGTAATGTAACTTACTCCCACTTTAAGGTCCCTTTACATTAACAGAGGGATGTAAGGAAGCCTCACTGTAAATGAGAATCAGGACCTAGTTGTTCAATGAGTTTATTATTATTACAATAATTTATAATGTCCACTATATTCTTTAGCTGACTGTACGCAGTGGTACAGTTAATTAAGAGGAATATCCAGATCCAGTTTACAGTTAGTCACTGAAGTTTACAACTTTTACAAGGTCAATTTTAAACTCATGCTCTTGACCAGGCTACTGTACTTGACAGCTAGAAAGCAAAGTGGACTTACTGTACTCTGTGAAATTTAAATATTTTCAAAGATAAAGTGGGGGAGGTGTTTCTCAAGGTTTCTTTCCTCTCCTTCAAATATTTTGTGCATGATGATTGAGAGACAAGTAGTGTTGAATATTGAAACATTTCATTTGCCTGCAGGTCAGGTACAAACCACACACCTTCAATTTGTACTTTCCCACTCTGTTTTGCCATTGAATTTAAACACGCTCTGCAAAGACTAACCTACATTGCAAGGCAATTTAGTCTACATGAAAGATTAGCCTTGTGCCCACTTGGGCAGAAACTATCACCTGTTTTAAATAACGTGATGAGTTTGTGTCATGGACTCCTGACTGCTAGCAACTGTTCTGAGACCACTAAAAGTATTTCACTTACTGCAAAAAGCTGTTCCTTAGCCTATGTCCACGCTTCAGTGTAGACGCTCACTACAGCGACGGGAGGGGTTCTCCCATGACTGTAGTTAATCCACCTCCAAAGAGACAGTAACTTCACTGATGGAAGAATTCTTCTATTGTCCTAGTTCTGTCTACACAGGAGATTGTCGGTTTAACTACATCTCTCAGGGATGTGGATTTTTCACACCCCTGAGTGATGTAGCTGGGTTGATGTAACTTTTTAGTGCAGACCAGGCCTTAGTTTGTATCTAAAGTCCATCCCCCATTTGCTTAGTATCTGAGCACCTCACAATCTTTATCATATTTATCCTCACAATACCCCCGGGAGGTAGGGCAGTGCTGTTATCCCCATGTTACAGGTGGGGAACAGAGAGACTGATTTGCCCAAGATCACACAGGTAGTCTGTGGTAAAGCAGGAACTGGAACCCAAGTCTCCTAAATACTATGCTATTGATCTAATCACAGTCCTTCCTCCCAAATTAAGCACTAATCTCCCCACACACACCAACATACTTTTTCATGTATAAAATGAGTAAAATATTATTTCTATACATATTGTACAGCAAAAGGTTTAAACTGTTGTTTCACTAAAGATGCACCCAAATATGTACACCCTATATGAAGATGAATTTGTGTCCTGTCAGATCTCTCTCTCTCCCTCCCCCTTTGTAGTGCATCAATCATCATCTATCTAGGGCAATGCTGTGCAATCTGTGGCCCTTCCCACTAAATTGTGGCCCTTAAGGTCAATTGTGTTAGGTGGAAACTGTCGTGATTGTGGATGGAAAACATGCTCCCTGAGCTGCCCCTGGTAATTTTTTGGAAATTGAAGTGTTTGAATCAGCCCCATGGCTCAGAGGAGGCAGCAGTGGGCGCCGCCTTCCCAACTGCATCCCACTCCTCTTACAGCCGCTTTGGTGTGAGCCAGTTGTGCTCTGAGCAGCTGTCTTCCTTCCCGACAGCAGCTGGTAAGCAGTTCCCCTGCTACCTGCCTGCTCTGTTGAAGGGGGGTGGGAGGAGAGAGTAGCTGATCTATTGCCTGCTTCCTTACTGAGCTATGGGGAAAAGCTGGCTCTGCCTAGCTTAGGGAAGTGCCTAGCAAAGGGTGGCTCCCCGACACGAGGAAGCCTAATAAAGGTGGGGAAAGGGAAGCAGATGACAGCTACGGCTCCTTGATTCTCTGCCCCAGCTGGGGTTAGGACAGGGCCTGCTCTAACTTGTTCTGCCTGGCAAAAGCTCCCAAGGGACCATACGCCAACTGGGCATAGTCTGAGAGCACTGGACTCCAGCCACCCTCCCTCTTTCCTCAGTCAGCATCAGGGAGGCATGGGAGCCATCTATGCTGGCTCTTTGCCAGCTGGGGGTCTTCCCCACACTGGGGGTTCCTTGACAGACTTTGCTTGGTTAGGCCTTGAAATTATGAGGACCCCTCAGGACATTTAAATTGCTTGGGATTGAGTGTCAAACGGGGAGAGACCACTTCAGTTGAGGGTGAACATTGCCCTCCCCGCAGTCACTGACTGCTGCCAAGACAGGTGCCTTTAAGCTGCTTTGTATGTGTTTTTTAAACTTTTTAATATTTTTTTTTAGCTACTCGGCCACATTCCACTTGCCTCTGGCCTTATTGGCCAAGTGCAATGTGCAGTTTTAGTGACAAGCATGCAAGGATATAAGTGTTGGTTTCCTTGGGTTTGAATCTATCCTATGTGGAAATGAAATTCCCTTTGTCTTCACTGGAGATTGCATTTGTGGAATTGGGTCCATGGTTAGGTTCTGGATAGTATGACTGTGGTGAGAGTATCACATGATAAGTGCCTGTTTTGAGAGTTCCTCAGTTTTTAGACAGAGGAATATATTTGTATCGTGCTTTTGGGGAGTTTTCAGTAGCTCTAAATTTAAATTAAACCCATTCTTTTTTCACACACACCTCTAGGCCATAGCAGAGAACAATTCCAAGACAAGTTTTTTTCTGTAACACACAAGAGACACATCACAGGATTTCTTAGGCTGCAGGCTCTTTGGGACACAGGCCTGGGTCTGAATCTCCTTTCCCACTGATATAAATAAGTTAGGAGTTACACTAAGATAAAACTGGTGTAAGTAAGAGGAGAATCGTCCCCCAATCTCTTCATATGTATATGTACAGCCCTCTGAGCACTTCTATAATAGAAATATTAGATTGTAATTTATGCAATGGACATATTTGAGCTTTATGGCAGAAGAGTCAAATTATTTTCATTTAATTTTGTGAAATAATAGAACTGGAAGGAAAAGATGGTCCTATGTTCTAAATCTACAGATCTGTATTATAGACAAGGTTGGTAGCACTGCCTATGATTAACATTGCTTGACACTTCCTATTGTAAGACCCTGTTTTCAAGTGCTTGTAGCTTTGTCAAACTTTAACTATTTGAGCTAAAATTTCCCATGCCAGGTGTCTATCTCAAACTGAGTTTTTTGGAAGGTTTCAGCCAAAATGATTCAGCTGTTTCCAAGAATAAGTCTGGGGAAAAATGTGTTTTTTTAAAAAAAATATATATATTGATATAGTGATCTTTTATTGGAAAGCTCAGTGTCCCCAGGCTTATGAGCAGGGCCTTTGTCTCAGGGATGTGCCTTTTGCTGCCCCAAGAAAATATGCCCAAATTTGGCCAAATTGCAAGCCTTAGAAAAATCGTATTTCACACCTGCTCAGTAGATACTTGCTAGATCTGAATAAGGCAGGGACCCTGTTATCGTGTAACCAAAGACTGTATCATAATGCATATGCACAAGGGAACTGAGTTAAGTTGGTACAAGCAACATTCTTTTAATGCAGGGTTTTTGTCAATATGTAATATAGATATACATACCAAGAAAAGCACAGCACAACTTGATAAGGTGCACAAAGCTGGCTTTTAAGTTTCCATTGAACTCCTCCAATCCTGATCCAGCTGTTCTCTGGACGCAACTGAGAGCACTGTTAAGGCCTATTATGGAAGCCAGGAATTGTTGGGCACAGGGAACAGTGGGGGCAGGAGCAGGGCTGACACATAGAAGCCATTATGTGAGCTGTATGCCACCACGTAATTCTTCTCCAGTGAGGTGATCTTCTTGTGGCCAGTTATGATGCTTTGTAATGGCAATACAGAGCAAAAAGAGTCATGAAGGCAGGGGTCCATCTAGCTCACTGCATGCCGATACCAGTGTGAAGTACAAATGGAAAAACAGGGACCTGATGACTAAGATTAATGCATTTTTACAATAGGCATATTTATAAAATTGGAGGAAAAGATGACCTCATGTCACTGCCTCCATTTCAGCATACCAATGTGTACTATTGCTACCTACTACTGACACTGCTTCCTCTCATCACTTCTGACCTTTTCAATACTTGCTTCCAGGTCCCGTTTCTTGGGAGAAGAATGCATCACACCTGCCCATGTCTGCCTAACTTGGCCTGCCTACGGATATCTCCTAGCAGATTCAAATGTTCACCAGAGTTCAGAAACGAAGATGTCTTTTTTTAGCAGGAACAGTTCTTACCCATAAACAGCCACTTCATGTATTTACATTTTCCCTTGTTATTGTGATGAACAAGTTATTTGCCAGAGGAAATTCTTTAACATACTTTCTTGCCTCGTAAACATTAAAAACAAACATTGAGATACTGTGGTGTTATGGCCAAGATTTTCAAAAGGGTCTAATGATGTAGGATGCTTCCATTTTTGGATGCCCAAACTGAGATATCTTGAAGGGGAGTGATAGGCAATTTCATAGCACTTTCTGGAAATAATGCCCCTTTAAAAACATCCCAACTACAGGGACCAGAAATGGAAGCATCCAAAATCACAAGTCGTTTGGTAACTCTTGGCCAATATTTTTATACTTGAATAAGCTTGATTCAAAATGTGCTGTGTGTGGGGGGGGGGGGAGGATGTTGTACAGAAGTATAGAGCAAAGCATAATATGACTGCCAAAAGAAGTGCATATTTGGTACCTTTATTGTAATTATTATAGTATTTGTAGGTTAGGTGCATCACGACATTAACAGTTTAACCAATAGGTGTAGCTTTTAAACTGTCACATTAAACCAAAGCATCTAAGTGTAAAAAGTGTTCAGAGAATTCTGTATGTTGTTTCAGTGTTCAAAGAGAAGAAAGGCTTGTTACTTAATCTGCCATAAAACGTGCACCTCATCTGAAACAATGTATTAAAATGTAGTTTCTATTTAAAAAGAAACCCTAAAATCTATTCTAATGGGCCACCTGACTTCTTGTCATGTGCATGTATTAATATTGCTGTGTAAAAATTCTGTATCAGAATAATGGCACTATATCATTTGATTTAATATTATAGCATTATTTTTTTCACTTTGGTCTTCAATTTTTATTCCATGTAAACTGCTATTACATATACCAAAATTAGCAAAGTTCCCTAAAAGTAGAGCTTTTAAAAGAGTACACACTTTTATATATTTCTAAGGAAACTCCACAGATCATATGCTAAGAGCTCCCTAACACAAGTTTCCAGCAGATTCTTAACTGATGTGACTTGAATAATGGGGAATTTTCTTGGCACTAACATCAAGGCATTTGCTAGGCACGTGCCCCCAAGGGTCTTCTTAAGCTTGTCAGATGTATGAAACACCATGTAACTTTGTCAATGGCTATGGTAAAAATTCCTATAGTTTGGGTGAGTTTCTCACACTGGTCTATCACCAGTGGTGTATACAGACACAGAAGGAGAAAAAGGGAGCCGTTCATCTTCCAACCATCAGTTCCTTTTCTGCTGGTCCTCTGTTCCGAGACAAGTTTGTGGAGTTGTGTTCTGGTGTATTAAAGTTAGAGGAGATGGGAAATACCTTAGCCTCTTCAACAAATACCTTTCTATGCACTGTCATGGATCCCCAGGAGCGGTCTTGATGCTCCTCCATTTCTTCTGTGTGAAGCTTGGATGGAATGGAGAAGGGGGAGCCACTGAGAGCTGGTTGCATTTCCCTGATTCAAAGCTGCCTGACACCAGTACAAGTTAGTTTTCCTCCTTTGAAAGTTCCCAGTGGCAGGGCCAGCCCACAACATTTTGGCACCTGAGGTGGGGAGCTCAAAGGATGCCCCCATGCCGCCTTGCTTGGGTCAAAACTTTGAAACTCTGGGTCCTAGGGGCACCCCCCCGAGTCTGGCACCTGAGGCGGCCACCTTCGTTTGCCCCATGGTAAGGCCAGCCCTGCCCTGTGGAATACTGGGTGTAGCTGAGAGCTCTACTTTATACCACCCTCCTTTTCCCCTTACCGTGGGGTTGGGGCAGCTGATACAGGATTTCCACCCCTGCAAAACAGAATGCTCCACCTGCCTCATTTGCATAAAGTGGCCTTAGTGTTGGAGTAGATTATGGTGGTTTTGGTTGTGTGACCACCCCGCATCACTTCAGACCATCAAGATGTCTGCAATGTGTTAGTCGCCCCAGAAGTACAGCCGTCCTATTTGTTTCCAGATCAGTCTTGCAAGTCAAGACATGACTTCTGCCTTCAATTCAGTCCCACTGTAATGTGTATATTATTTAGCAAGGGCATGGGCTTGATGACCTGTACATTGAAAACACACCACTGTTTTGTTGCTCTTTGATAAATGACTTTGACTCAGCTTTCATGTTTTCATGTACAGTTGATGCATGATTTAATGTGATGCATCTAAGTGATGCTACGTTACAACTTCAGAGATGAGTGATTTTTCCAGATTTCAGGAGGTGATCCAGAAGCATCAGCCTACAATAAACATATGACAGGGGAAACAAATAATTGTTTTGGTAGCTCTGGAGCTAATCAAAGGACAGAATGTAGACATTGGCAGCATTTCACATAAACCATGAGTGTAAGAGATAAAACTACCTTTAAAAAGTAGTTAATAGTACTTAGTAAACCCTTCGCTGACTGGCAACCACCTTTTATTGACCCTGGTACAAAGGGTTAAGCAGACATTTATACCTTTTTTAAAAAAAGAGATTACAATTTTTTATTAAAGCTAATGTTAAAAAATTATATAATACATAGGTTGAGAAAAGAGTGTCTGAACATCTGAGTATAGTGCTTAGATTATCCACAAATACAAAGTTTGTTTTTAAAGTCATAAGATACATATAGTGCATAATCAGCAATAACCCAAATTTAGGTGAATGAATTTAAGAATATAGTTTAGATATTTAACATCCATGCATTCAGGTACATCACTCATGAAAAAAGTTATACAGAGAGTTGGTGGCAGAAAGCAAAATATATCAATGAGTGAAGATTGTCCCTCAGTAATTGAGAATTTAGAATAGGTTGTCCATTTAGAGAAAAAAACAGTCCATCAGGAAAGTATTTGAGTTATTTTTCCATTTTGAAGAAACCATACAAAACGAGCATCTTCACAGTGAAACTCTTTCTGCTTTTCTAACCAGATTATTCTCCCTAAAAGGAGATGCACTGTTCCCAGAGGCACTGCAATACCAGATCGATGCATGGTGTGGACAGAGCAAGCTCCTATTCCACCCCCAGTTTCAAAAATCAACTTAATATACAGTCCTCAAATAAAGGACGTATCAGCTATTAAACTAAGAACAAATATAAAAATATTAAGATAATGTTAAAATTATATAATACACAGGTTGAGAAATGAGTGTCTGTACATCTGGGTGTAGTGCTTAGATTATCCACAATACAAAGTTTGTTTTTAAAGTCATAAGATACATATGCATAATCAGCATATTCAACTCTATGTCAGTTGAGAGGAACTAGGTGTAGAGTCAGCAAAGCATGGAATGATGGTAACATTTGATACATCAGCAAGTGCTTACACTTCCTTTATCACAAAGCCAAGAAACAGATCTGTGAACTACTGGGTGCAGCCGGAAGGTGGAAGAGTCCCTTACCATTTTCCACCACAATAAAATCCCTGATTCATATTTCCAAGACATCAGCTACTCCCAGTTGTAAAGGGAGGATCCAAAAGCAAGGACTCTCCTAATTAAATAATTGCCATAGCTTGCTCATTCAGAAAACCAAAGCTCCACTCTAGGAAATGCAATGTCCAAGCGTAGCTCAAGTAAAAGTCTGTCTTCTTGCAGTTGTATCCCCCAAAAGCATGACAGTAGAAGGGAGAATTCAGCAGGGGCGCACTCATGGCCTTGGCTAAGGTTATCATTTGATGGTATCAACTATTATTCCCATATCACACCTCACTGGCATATCCCATATCACATCATTCTCCATTGGCTTGCATTTTGTATAACCTCCTTACACCTACTTTGCACTTGTTAAGATGCTACCCAATCAGAACAGGACTGTTCTAGAACCACTTTGCATCCATGTGGTGCAGGTGTAAATGACTATACACCACAGAGGAGAATCAACCCTGAAGTCTGTGAGGGTCTCAATTTGCTCTGCCTTTGTAGACGGGATCTTTGTAACAGACTCTGTTCAGGTTTGAATAATTTGGGGAGCTTCAGTCCAACAGCCCTAAGGGCACAACCACTCAAATCCAATAACCACATTAGTTTTTGTTTTTCTCTTCGTGGGCTTGATTCTGCCAGTGTAAAGGCTAACTCTAGGACAGTCAGAAACCAGGGGCCAAATCCTGATGATGTTAACGTAGCGTCACTGAACTCAGTAAAGCTCTTGGCAATACACACGCGGTCAAGGAACCGAGCCCAAGGCTACAGATGAGAGTAGGCTTCAGAAATCTGGGCCCTGAGTCTCCATTCCCTTATGCTAGTTTTACACATGTGTAACTCCATTGACTTCAATGGCATGCTGTCACCGCAGTGGAGTTACCCCTAGTTTACATTCATGAGAAGAGAATCAGGTCCATGGCACCCCAAAATATACAGTAGTCTATGCACATATTCAGGCAGTCTTGGGCTATTATTTCTTACTGATACTGTGTGCAGAGCTGTGAAAACATACAAGAGGACACAGGGCCTGCATCTCATCACACACACACACATAAATAAGAAGTAGCTCACCTGAAGCCAATACTCCCATTATGTATCAGTGTGAGTGAGTGGACAATTCCATGCAAAGACTACTAGAGATCTGCCCATCAGATAGCAATCCGAGTAGATTTTATCACACAGAAGAAGAACCACTTCTGTAGTTAACTCATGCCAATTAACTTGCAATGGGATTAGAGATTTATACAGGTAATGAGACCATCCATAATTATATTAGATAAGGCTGTAGCAATGTATAGGGGCTCTAAACTCTCATGTTTCAGAGCCAATCACTTACTAATTATGGGGGTGGGGGGGAAGGGGTTGGGAAGATGCATCTAATTCCATAATTATCCATAACAGAATTTCTTGCACCTTCCTGTGAAGCATCTTGTTCTGCTCATTGTCAGCAACAGGAAACTAGACTAAATGAATCACCAGTCTGGTATAGTAATGCCTATGTTCCCATGCCATGGAATATTCACTTTGTGTTAATATTACCATAACACTGATTTTAGCCACTTGAGCCTTGTTAATTCTCACATGTTAAATGAAGGTTGGTTTGGCGGGAATAATCATTTAGAATGACTGTTGTATATAAAGATATGGCTTATTCAACTTAAATTCTTTTCTAAACTCTGCCTTAGTCAACATCATTTACCTGTCCCCGTTAATATTTCATGCATAAACTACAGCTGAAAAGTTCCCTCAATTTCTCTCGGCAGTGGAACACCTCTCACCCCAAAACCATGACACACTTTAATTTTGCTTCATTTGACACCAGCAATAACTGGTGAGCCAGGTCCAAAAGAAGTATTTCAAAATGTTCATGGTTATGCATTCCCTCCCTGTTATTCTTTAGCTGTTTTTTTTACCCGAGGGCCATATCAAAATTTAATCAGCAGGGGAAATGGGATAGTGGGTAGCCAGCCCTGCCATTAGATGTTGCTTCAGACTTTTATGCTACACTATTTGCCTTCACATAACATTGGGTAAAAATTCTAGGCCAGGACTATCTGCTTCCCAGGCCTGTGTCTGGAAGAAAGGCCCCCGTCTTCCCCTGTGATAGATAATTAGTTCTTCTGACAACATGTCTTTGTGTGTTACTGTGCATTTGTTTATGATTTGGGTATGTTCATTAACAGGGGAAGGAGGAAAACCTCAAACATGCTTTGTCAATGGTAACTAGTCTTGACTTTTAGAAAAACACATGGTCTATTTATTTTGCACTCTAGTGTTTGGCTTCTGTAGCTTAACCGAAAGCTTGAAAATGGCCAGATCCTATTGTCTAATGGTTTGACTTTCATTGTAATATCAGTGATGAGCTTAGAAGGGCCTTCTTGGGCAAATTAAGAGGTGACTTCCAAGACAGTGGAATCATAGTGTATACAGGACCTGGATTTGATCACCTTTATCTAAGCAGGAGGGGATGGTCTGTGGTGGACAGCCCACTCAACTGGGCTTCTGGAGATCTGGGTTCTATTCCCAGTTCTGTCACTGACCTGTGAGGTGAGTATGTGCAAATCATTTAATCTGTGCCTCAGTTTACCCATCTGTAAAATGGGGGTGATGTTACTACCCTCCGTTGTAGCATTATGAGAACTGATGAAACATGCTCTATAAAGGCTAGGTAGGATTTGAAGGACTTCTGCTGAATTTACCCTTAGGAAAATGTACTTACTTTGTCAGGTTCCAGCTGTGAATAGTGTTCCCATTCTATGTCTCTCTCCGTGATAAAAAACAGTGGGGCTAGAATGTCAATTTCCCTCTCTTTGGTCAAAACCTACTGGCAAATCTATGGCATCTTGCACAGCTCCAGGAGTAAACCAGATCATGGCTTATAGGGTCACAGTCTGTTCCCTGCTTCCCCCACTTGCTTTGCTCCAGAAGGGATCAATGTGAGCCAGCCCCATGCTTTGTGCAGATTATTTCCCCTGCCACTGAGCTGGTACATCAGGGGAAGGGGAGTGGAATATGGAACCTCACTTCTCTTTCCTCATGTGCTATGATATAGCCCTTTTCAGGGAGTAGAATGTAAGAGGGCACCTTTCACTCCCTTACTTCCCTGACCAGGCACGTATAATGGGTCACAACCTGGCCCTCACTGCTTAACTTGCATATTGTTCTGAGCTTTACATATCTTGTTACTGACATCCCAGCTCTCTACAGCATCTATTTACATACATAACTTATAACTGCTGCAGTTATCCACTTCCCCTCTCAGTTGCCATTACATCTGCCATTATTCAAGCAACAACCTTCAACTTTTCCCACCTGTATTATCCTAGTACTGCCACATCCACCTCTCATCTCCTCAAATTCTGGCATGTGCTGCACACAGGGACTTGCCAACAAATCTGAGCCCAGCACAAGGAGAGCAAAAGGGAAGCTGTCTCACCCCTGTGCTGCCTTCCTCCGCCTCTATGTGTTCCAGGTCCTCAGCTGCATTGGTGCTGCACCTGGCCCAGCAGGGTAAAGGCTGGGATCTTCAAAGGGGCCTAAATGAGTTAGGTGCCCACTGAAAGTCAGGAGCAGTTGGGCACCTCTCTTTTGGTCCCTTTGAATGTCCCAGTCACATGCTATCTTGGTGTAACTGCCCTGATCCTGCACCCAGTGTGACCCCTGGAACAATTCAGAGCAACTTTGTGGCTTCTCTAAGTTGCACCCAGGTGCAATGTCCCCCGAGTCATTGTTGCACAAGCAGATCAACAGTCTATAGCAGCTCTGCAGCTATTCTCCCTTTCCATCAGTTATGCCCGTGATACATACATCCTATACTAACCACAAGGGAGATTAGCATATAGCTAGTGTAATTCCCCAGGCAGTGGGCTACTGGCACAGAGTAAAGGATCTTAAGGGGATAGGGAACAAGGATCTAGCCCAGTGAGTTTGCATCTCCACTGTCTTGCACCTGCTTTAGCCACCTACATCTGGGGAAAGTGGGTGTGAAACACTCCCACTGGGGTACATGAATAGAGAATTCTGATTGGGTAGAGTCTTACATCCACTTTGCACCCCTTCTGCACAGGTGTAAGACAGGGGAGCATTAGGATCATGAGAAACCCAGTCCACAGTTTTCAGCAACAGGAGTGCAGAGGGATTTTCCAGAGCAGAATCAGAAAGGTATGAGCCCATATTTATATAGTCCACCCTGTTTCTGCCATGGCTTCTGTTCACAAGCCCATGCATAGAATCTTCCTAGCTGCAGGAATTTGTTAGGATCATGATAGCTACGGAGCTAGGAATAATGTGTGTGTGTTTGTGTGTGAGCGAGGGTGGTAGTGGACTACACAGAGGGCTGTTGCCAGCTAGAATGCAGGTGCATTGTAGAGCTGCTTCTGCAGTGAATATGGGTACCTAGCCTGGGAGCCGCTGTGGGTATGCGGCAACAGAGCCAGGGACCATCCTGAGTTGTGGGCTGTGCACTGGCTAGCTCTGCATGAGGAGAGGCTGAGGGAACTGGGGTTGTTTAGTCTGCAGAAGAGAAGAATGAGGGGGGATTTGATAGCTGCTTTCAACTACCTGAAGGCATGGCTGGCAGCGTGATATTTTGCGTAATATCCAGACTTATATTGATCTGGTAACATAGACATTTTGTATAGTGCGCAGAGTTTCAAATAACTTCTCTACTGTACTGGACCTATGTGCTGATTGGGAGCCAGAGAACTAGCATGCAATAAAAGAAGGATGTGTGATTTTTTTAATTATTATCATTTAGTTTTCTTCTTGATAACCCGTGTGGGGGATCAGGAACATAATTTGTGACTAGCTGGGGAATTTAACTTCAGTGTTACTCCCAAGACTGGTGGGTATCTGCTCTCACTCTTGCAGCCTGCCCTGACCTTGGCATTTCTAGTGATAGCTGCCCTAGGCACCACTGGGTCAGACCTTGGCTGGGACTCAGAAGAGTGGGCAGCCTGGGTTCCCCCCACCAGCCACAGGGTAGTGGCCTAGCACTCAGAGAGGGGATTGAAAACCCCTGAAGAGAGTCATGGTACTGGACTTTATTGGGCTCTGGTACACCAAAAGGGGACTTGAACTTAACTCAGCTGGAAAGCTGGGGTCAGTGAAAGGCATAGAAAGGGTGAAAATATCAGCTTCAGAGAGGATGCCCTGGGGGCATGGCCTCATACCAGGGCTGGGATTGTGTAAAGACAGCGGGAGTAATAAAAGACTGAGTCCAGGGAAGGCTACAGTTAAAGTCCGTGTTGAGGACACCCAAAAAGCCCTGTTGGACTCATACCCCGGAAGGGGTCTGCTTGAGTTGTGTTTCACATACGGACTGTGTGTGATTCGGCCGGAGGGCTGAGTCACCAAAGCTGCCTGAGAAACCACCAACAGGGGTCGCTACAGACTGAGAGAGGTGCAGACACACACCTGGCCGGGAGGCGCTCGCATGAGGTGGGTGTGACCCCATTACAATATCCTATAAGAGGCTTTTTACTAATTTGCCTTGTCAACATAATGCGCCTTAATGATGTACAATACCAGCAAGTCTGACTTCAAACTAAAGGCCTTGTTTGCAGGCCCCCTTTAGCACCACATCTTCTTATTGCTGCCCAGATGGCTGTTCAAAAGAAACAGAAGGTGTTCAGAATCTCTTGATTTAAACAAGATGTCTCAGGAGTTTGATCTTGACAACGCATAATGTGTTTTCTAGCAGGCATTAGAAGAATCCCAAGGAGTGGCAGGACTTTTTAAGGACAGAAAAAGGTTTTTGTAATTAGTTACTGAACTCGGTGAGTAGCACTGTCATCATCATCAAGCAATAACATGGATCCAGGAATCTGGAAGATTTTAATGCATATCTAGCACAGGGTGACTCCTCTGTTCCTTCTCAATGGGAGTTGTGGGTGCTTGCACAATGCAGAATTAGGCCAATAATGTGCAAGCGCTCATATGTAATATATATATGCCCAATTCACTGGTATGCATCAACTGCTTTGCATCACCAGAATGGAGCCATAGCATCCTACAGAAACGGGCCCAAGGCTTGCATGTGGTTTGAATTGTAAAGTGCACAAATGTATCTATTAAATGCTGTGACTGAACAAGGTGCAGACATAGATATAGCCTTGTAAAAGGGATGCCGTTGGCTTACATAGCAACTCCTTTTTTTGTTCTGGGAGCATACAGCTCTAATGAGGTGGGAGGGCTGAGTCTGTTTTGGGTTGTTTTTTTTTCTGGAATCCAGACTCCACAATCAGAGATCTATCTGTGGATAAATTCTGACACAAGGTAATGAGAATAGACTGCAGTTCTTACAGTAGCAAGGAGGGAGCGGCAGGACTGTTGGGGAGTTGGCAGAAGAGGAGGATTTTTTTAAATGCAAGAAGAAGTGATTAAATCTCCCAAACACAGACACGAGTGATCTTTTCCTCAGAGAAAGGAATCCAAGATGGCAGCCTTGGTGGAGTAGGTCCTGCAAGATGCTGCACAGCTCTATTGTTTGTTCTTCAGTTTGCAATATTCAAGCTATGGTCCTCGTGGTAGAAAGGCAATGATGGGTTTTCTTGGAAGCTGCAGAATGAATACAGATAGGAAATGTTGTGTCTCGTGATCTTGATGCAACAAATATGAAGGAAATAGAGGGGCAGTGCTGGATCCAAATAACCACATCGACTGAAAATACACAATGTGCGAGGCCTAGCTACATATACACACTGCTGCTCTGGTTGGGATCTGGTGCTTCTAACACAAAGATTGTGGTGAGCACCATTAAAAGGCTCACAAATTAAAGGGGCATTATCTATTCCTATAATTACAGGGAAGAAAAGCCAGGCCTGTTCTAAGTCTTCTAAGTGCATCAAATAGCTGAAGGAGACTTGGGGTACGGGGAAAATTCCCTAAAAGGTATCCGGAAAACTTGGCAGCAGCTATGGAAAAGGGAGGCAAGATACCATCGACATGACAAAAACTAACATGCTTAGTGTAAGTCTTCTGCCCGTCAGAGTTGGCAGCAACAAGGGCTGGGTTCAGTATCTAGGGGTTCCATTCCAATAACACAATGCAAAACCAGCTGGAGCCCCCACCCAGTGACCTGGGACAAATATATACCACCCCTGCTGGGCACCTCCAAGAGGCAATACTTCCCCTCTCACAAGCACATAGTCTGAGTGTAGCAAAAGCGCCTTTTAATAACAGAGAGAAATAATGTGGCATTATGTTGGGGAAACACCACCAACAGGATTCATAACACAACCCATGAGCAAAAACCCCACCCCAAGCAAATTGGGCTGTGTCCTTTCCCTTTGGTTCTTGAGTCCAGCAACCCAAAATCACCCAAAGTCCAACAACCCAAAAGTCTCTGTCTCTGGTCAGGGCAGCCCCAGAGATTGAAAGTTTATCTGCAGAATTTTGCCTCCTAACCTGGGTGGAGATGGGGGGGGGGGTGGAGGTTAAGGGGCACCTTACATGGTCCAAAGCTGATTGCCCCACCTCTCCATGGGGGCTCCACTGTGCCAGCCACCCCCATGAGTTGCTCCAAGCATCCGACAAACTGCTCTGCTCGCCATCCCACAAACTGCAATGCTATGCTCTGCTCGCTGGCCCGCAAACTGCTCCGCCATATATCTTCAGGCTCCCCTACTACTTAACACAACACTTAATGATTCCAGCTCTTAGTAAGTTTAGTTCTTTTGTGATTTCAGCTTGTAGTAGGGGAGCCTCAGTGCTGGTGCACTATTAGCCCAAAGTCAATTCAGCTCAGCAGCCTGAAATTAGACTCCTAATAGAATCAAAATTAGCTCTGATATTCCACAGTGGAGAGAGGAAGAATTGCAATTAGCATGTAAGGCCCTCACCAGGGGATCCATACCACCAACCTATCCCCCAACCTCTCTCTCTTTACTGGGTTTTGGAACCCATGACCCTTGCCTAGCGAGTACTGCTTAGTTGATGGTGAGTCCCTCCATCATAACAAAAGGCCGAGTATAGTTCCACTGTCCTTGATTCACATAATAGGGATAATAACAGTTTATTCCTGCCCCAATAACAGAGAAACTGGGGCTCCTACAGCAGCCAAAGTGACCATCTAGGCAGGGTGGGTGTGCCTATGCAAATGAGATCAGCCCCGAAGTTCTTTTCCACTACCCACCATGACTCACCACCATATGTCAGGGTAGAGCTCATCCTGACTCTGCTTACATCAGGAATCCAATTATTACTATTTGTATTTCTGTAATGCCTCAAAAAGATTACAAAATTATTACAGTTTCACTGGACAAGACGAAGTGGGAAAAAGGCAGTCTTACTCTCATTTCACAGATGGGGAAGTGAGGCACAGAGACAACTTGCCCGGAGTCGTACAGGAAGTTTGCAAACAAAACTGCCATTGACTTTAATGGTCGTAGAATCAAACCCACATTCAATTTACTCCTGTGTTGAGGTATCTTAGAACAAAGGCATGAGAAAGAGCATCTGAGGTCTTTAGCACGGTCTACCAGGAAGGCAAACTCAGGGGTGGAACCTTTGGTGACTGCTTACATGCATTCTCTCTCTCTCTCTTATTTTTTCCTAGTGATTTCTCCACATCAGTAATTTTTTTTTCACTTCTTCTGTCCCATGAGTGAAGCTTTTAGGGTGAAATCCTGGGCTTATTAAAGTCAATGGCAAAACTTTCCTGGGCTTCAGTGGAGCCTGGATTTCACCCACAGAGCTTGAGCCAAAGCCCATTAAAGTCAATGACAAAACTGCCATAACTTCAGGGGGCTGTGGATCAAACTCATTTTTACATAGTGTGTATTACATTGGCACCTTGGGATTCCAGCCCAGACCAGGGCTCCTTTGTGTTATGTGCGCTACACACACATAGTAAAGAAACAGTCCTCGCCTTGAAGAGCTTACAGTCTGGCCAGAGGAAGCAGCCCAAGGGCAGGAGAGATTTTGATTCAACATGGGCCATAGAGATTGGAGAGGGAAACAACTTGTTAGATTATCCAGTCCCTCTCTTGGCCACAGTAGGACCATTTCCTTCAGAGTTATGTCCGTGCTGACTTTTAAACGTAACAAGTGATTGAGCATCCAGAACTTCCCTTGAGAAACAACTATTTTGCAGCCTAATAGATACTGCTGTCAGGAAGATTTTATTTTTTTTTCATGATATTCAGCCTACATTTTTTTTTCTTTCTTAATTTCATACCATTGCTCCTAGTTATAGCTCTTGACACTTACACCCACAGTCTCTCCCCTTAGTCATAGTTTAGCTCAGCTGTGCATATCAAACTCTCATCGATCAGTGTGTCCAGACCCTGATCCTTTTGACTACTCTTCTCTGAACTCATTCCGCTTGGGCTGTGTCTTTTTGATAATATGGTGCAAAGAACCGAACACCATACTCCAGAGGCTGTTTCACTAATGCTGGATAGAGAGAGATGGTTGTTACTTCTGTCCCTTCCAGTGTGACGTAATACACTGGAGGCGTACAGCAATATTGCTCAGCACTAGTATGTCAAGCCTTGCAGGGAGAGGGAAGCCCACTTGATCTACTTCACTCTATCAAACTGCTCAACAGCTTCCCTTCTACCCTCCTCCTCCTAGTGCGAGAGTGACAGATGGGAACAGATTGAATAGTCTGATGGAGTGAGGTAATACTCCACTAAATCATTCCACTTTCTCTCATTGTCAGAAAGCACTGTGCCTTCAATCCTCAAATCTTTGCCTTCATATTTTTCCCCTTTGGAATTCTTTTATGATTTTTTTTTGTTAAAATGACTAATAAGCAAGCAGTAATATTTATACTAGATGAGTAAGTGTTCTAAAAACTTAGCAAAAAGGAGAGGATGATTCGTTGCATAATCGGAGCTATCGGTGCCTTGAGAACTAATGTTTGTTGATGTCCCTCTTATTCTTTTTCTCATGGTTTCAGGCCAGGGAGCATGTCTCACTATTGACCTAACCAAAGACAATGGACCAGATCGTCAGTGACTTCAACCAATGTACACCAGCAGAGGATCAGTCCCTAGAGTGTTGTTTCCTAATTCTGAAAAATGGCAACAAAGTATAAACAAAAAAACAAGATTTATTTTTTCATGGTCTTTTGGTCTTACATGTTTGGGAATTTACTCTCTCTCCGTTGGGGTGAGAGATCAGAACACAAACACACTTCTTTTAAAGTAAGCCACTGTGCATTCTCTTCTTCTGTGTCTTTGAGTGGATGGCACTGACCACTGCAAGGGTGTTGGAACAATTTGTACAGTGGGGATGCTGAAAGTCATTTAATTTGTTTATGTTGGAAACCACTTCAAGCCATGGGGTGCAGCTGCACCCCTAGTTCCAGCACCTATGGACCACTGTAAAAAGACAGACAAAATGGGGACTGAGCAATTCCTGAAAGGCTTCAGGAAATAGTCAGATCACAACAGGAAATTACAAGGCCCCTGCTGGATTTCCATCTAAATCTCAATGGGCAGTTCTCGTGGGCCAGCAGCATCCAGCCTTGCCTTCTATGCCTGGTCTACTCTTTTAGGCCATGTAATATATATAGACGGGAATGTTTATAGGCCTCTGTCACCTGCGATAGGAGATCTGTTTGTGCTTTTGGAGAGAGAGGAGAGTTGTCTTTAATCTAAGTCTTGTGCATCCTTGGAAGCAGAATACCAAAATAGCAGGTGGTGGACCTAGCTAGGCTGAGCAGAGGCAATGCAGCAGAGCCTTGTTGATAACTTAGCTAGTCAGGGCAGATGACATTGTTAACCTTAAACAGGCTAATTACACTAACATAGTAAGAATCTGTTCCCTCTCCTCAGGTTGGTTGGCTTTAAAGAGATACCTGGAAGCCAGGACAGTGGGTTCAAGAGGAAAAAGGGGTTTTGCTCTCTTTTTGCCTATATTTATTGCTGTCGGAGAATTAGAAACTGGAACTTGTTTTAGGGGCAGACCAAGAAAATGCTCCACAGACACTCTCAAGACTAACCTACAGTTTTGCAGTGCTGATCTCAACACCTGGGAGCTTTGAGCCCCTGACAAGACCCGATGGCAGCAGCTCCATCACCTGAGACTGATGGACTTTGAGAGCTTGTAGATTGCCACAACCAAGGAGAGACGTGTAAGGCATAAAACTGGAAGCAGCTCACATTCATCTACAATTGTCTTCACCTCTGGCAATTGCAGACAGGGCTGCAGCTCCAAAATTGGTCTTTGGCCCCATCTCAGGACCCACAATAAGTGACCATAGCTCATCTGTCAAACTTGATAGGAGAGGCCATCATCATCGGTCTTTCCTCACTGTATAAGTATGGGAAATGAAAACTATGGGCCTGATCCTCAGCTGTGTCAAATCAGTGTAGCTCCAGTGACTATGCTGAGGATCTGGCCCTGTGACATTTTTTCATAGATTTTGATGCCAGAAGGGAACACTCAATCATCTGGTCTGACCTCCTGTCTAACTGAGCCCATATAACTGCATCAGGTTGCTCCTGTCCTGAGTCTAATAGGCTCTTAGGTAAACCCACGTGATCTTCCAGAGAGGCATCCAGTCTTGATATGAAAACGTCAAGAAATGGAGAATTCACCTCTTCCCTTGATAGCTTGTTCCAATGGTTAATCCTCACTTTTAACATATAACATATTTATTTTAATTACAAAACCAATAACACAAGCCAGAAGTTTCAGGAAAGGATTTTCTTTTATTCATCATTCCTAGTGAAAGTTTCTGGCTCTAGATTTCCACTTCCTTGTAGTGTACTATGCTGACTGCCTAAGATCAACTGGGACTTCATAACTTCCTCATATCCTTACAAGATGATTTTAAAAGTTTCCCACGCTAACTGCTGAGTGTTATCAACCTGGCCACAACACAGGTAAAAAGTGTGAACCAAAGGGAGCAGTGCTGGCTTCAAGAGCTCTCCAATAAAATTTCACAGTACAAATGTGCCTTACCCACAAAATCAAAAGAGCTACAAGTACTGAGGTCATTACATACAAATAGAGATGCAGAAAAATGCACATTAAAAACCGCTTAGCTTTACTTCCATAGTTAATTGTTGAAACCCTGCATAGTGACGGACTATTCACCCATAATAATAAGTAGTACTTGTCATCAGTAGCTGTTTTATACAAAGATGGGTAAAGATAATTACAGATAGGGAAACTGAGGCATGGGGTGGTTAATTGACTTGTACAAGGTCACATGATGTTCAGAGGCGCCTAGCACCCAGAAATCTGCTCAGACTCTTTGAAAATCAGACTTTTAGGGTCCAATTCTGCTTAGCTTGGACTGTTGTATGAGTAAGGATTACTGAATCACTCAATATATGAGGGATATGGAATTGGGCTCCAAGTCAGTGGCAATTCTAGGTGAGCAAAGACTACTGGAGCAGGTCTTTGGTGCTTTTGAAATTATTACCCAAGTCCCATTTTCAAAAGTAACTTGCGAACTTAGGTCACTTTTGAAAATGGGACTTAGGTACTTTTGAAAAGTTCAGCCCTTTAGTGTAATAGCAGTGAGAGAAGACTGGTTTGAGCAAGAGTGGGAGCCAGGAACTCCTGAGTTTTAAAACATGGTCTCAAACAATAATTCCCCCTATGGCTTTGAACAAAGCACTTCAAGACAGATATTTAAAATCATTCTCTAATTATGGATGCTCCAATTTTGACACCTTGGGCCTGATTTTTCTGAGGCTGACTTTAATTGGAGTCTTAGATGCTTATCTCTTTAAAAAAAAACATACAAAAAAAACCAGGCCCAAGTTGGGTCCTCAAAAATCTGAGAAAGTTAGCCTGAGGGACTTCATAAAAGAAATACACTGACACCAGTCTTCATGAAGAAAAATCTTTGTAAAGACACAAAAGTGCACTATGACATAATGAAACCAAGCTTTTGTGATCTGTGCTTTTGTGAACTTGCCTCACGTAGAGGCTGCTGTTTTCAAACTTAATTAGCTTGGTTGGCTGCATATCTAGTAATCTTTATTAAATGTACAGTAATCACCTTTATTAGGCAACCACCTGTCTTAAGAGACCACTCAAAATTACTTCCTCCCCCACTGAGTACAATTCTATTCCATCTTTATTAAGAGATCACTTTTGTTGAGCAACCAATTTTTGTCACACCTTTGAGTGGTGGCTAAGACAGGTTTCATTTTCCCTGGGCCTCAGTATATTCTTTGACATTCTGAACAGTGCCAGCATCACAGCTTTCTGGCTCAGATTATGCATCACAATAGTCTATTTTTGTGTATGGTTGCGCTGGGAAGATTAGAAATTAGAGCCCCAGTCACACTGATGATATATTTTATTTTGCAACAGAGCTGTCAACTTTAAATAAGGGTTTTTAAGGTGGGATTATACACCTCTTGTTACCATCTGAGCTGAAATCTAAACAAATACAGTATCCTGAGATATTTTAGATTTATGCTCTATAAGGCAAAAATATTCCTCTGTCAAAGCCGTGAGGCCACTTCTGTGGTCAGAAGCTCCAGTGGGAATTCTTGGTAAGCACTGGCTGTGGGTTGGGGCCCCAGTCATGGAAGGATTTTAAATGTAAGTACAGTGGGCTGGGTCCTGCGCTGCATGCATAGTGTTGGGGGGTGTGTGAGAGGGAAGAGTAGAGGCGTGGTGTGAAGCTCATCTTTGCACACCTGTGATCCTAGAGGAGTATGCTGGGCCAATCCTCCAGCATAAGTCTGAACAGCCTGTAGGTTCAACCCTTTGTCTCATGTAAACTGCACCGCATGCAGGCAAAGCCTGAGGAAAGCACTGACTCAGTCATAATTCCTGCCCTCTTGTTAGTTATTCCCTTTTTTCTGGGATGCAGCTTTTTCTCCCTTTGTGCCTGTCCAGCTCTGCTTGCTGGGAGTGGGGAAACAGAGACTTTGCTCCTCCTAGTCCCTGCCCTAAAGGGAGTGCTGATTGTATAGCCCCTGCTCTTTCTCCAGCTTTGCAAACCTGCAGCCTTTACGTGGCCACACAAGGCTGGGGGCCTCTCTTCCCCAGCATGACAGCTGGGGCAAAACTTTCCCCCCCCCTTTTTTACTAGAGAACATTTTCCTCTATGGTACAGCCATTTTCTGACAGCATCAGACCCTCAGCACAGTAATACTGCAGGCCTCTGAGGGCATGATCACACTTTGTCTTGCAGAGCTGAGATCCTTATACTCAGTATTGGTTTAGATTTCAGACCAATTATTTGCTTTCATGTGGAGGGTGAAATCCTGGCCCTCTTGAAGTCCTTGGCAAAACTTCTACTGACTTCATCAGAGAGGATGTCACCAGGAGTATCTGAAAAGAATGCATGAAATACTTCAAAGTTAGGGATTTATTGCCAATATAAACAAATATTTTCAGTGTAATGCAGGCACTAACTTTAATTAACCTGCCATAATGTATGCAAAATAAGGTATACTACAGTATATGAGCTTGGCTAGTAAGATGCTACCATGAGCTGATGCTGGTATTGTCTGTGACACTGAACAAGAATGTTCCCCGGAAAAGGAATGCTATTTTAATATACTGTATATATTAATCAAGTAAAGAATGCTAGATGCAAATCCTAAGTACATTAACTTTAAAAGCAACAGTATGTCAACGCAGCCCCATTGTCATTCACCAAATCCCTTAAATTACTTTGCAGGACCTTCTGAAATGTCTGTTGTGAATGTAGTACTAACGCCATGAAATTGAATACCTCTTGGTGGAAGAGACTAGGTAATACAAATAGCTAATTCTTATTTACTGCCTTTCACCCATAGACCTCAAAGAACCTTTAACGGGGTAAACATAATTATCCCCATTTTATAGATGGGGAAACTGAGGTACAGAGAGGTTTTTGTCCAAAGTCACCCAGCAGGCCAGTGACAGAATCAGAAATAAAACCCAGGGTTCTCAATTCCAGTCCAGTGTCATATCCACTAACCCATGCTGCCTTATGTATGTTTCTCTCATCTGGCTGTTCAGAGGGACGGTATCCTGTTGTTAGCCCGATTACCACTCTTGCATGCCATCTGAGATTGTTGTCCTTTTGCTGCCACTTACTCCTTTTGTGACCTTGGGCCAAGCAACTTAACCTCTCTCCCTCAGTTACCCCATATATAGGATGGGGATAATATTTCCTAGGAACGATGTGAAAACTAATTAGTTAACATTGTAAAGTGCTTTGAAGGTGTTCATTACAATTATTACTGAGTATGACGGTTTGTGCATTTGATTTTAGTAACTTTCTCAGCCTTATAACCATCTCTGGAAGAACAGTCTTCATCTTACTGTTTTTATATTTCTTTTGTTGTTCTGTTTCACTTCCTGATAAATTGCTTTGTGTATAATGAAGGCAGTGATTGATTCTGCCAATCATATATAACTTGTGAAGTGGGTTTGGCTGATATACATGTACTGTAAGCAATAAAGCTTTCTTCATCTGTGTCAGTCTTTGGTGCTTAATTTTGTATTTTCTGGACCTAAATTATATTCTGTTATGGAACACGATGTAAGTCCAAAATAGCTCCACTGAAGTCAGAGGAGTCACTCCGGTCTTACAGCCGTATGACTGAGATCCAGCTCAGTATTTTCTTTGTGTAGGTGGGTTAAGAATGAAATATATTAAGCATTTCCATACTCTGCCCTTGGTCCATGTCAGAATTTCCTTAGATAGCACTGGGAATTGCCTACAAGAATAAGGAGTACTAAACAGCCTTACGTATTTGTTGACATTTTTATTTTATCCAAGCCTTTTAGTATAGCAGAGCCAGATTGCGCTGTCATTGAAGTCAGCAGCAAAACCACCACCATCTTCAAAGGGTGCAGGATCAGATTCACTGTCCCCACATGGAATTTCATGTATTGAGGTAGAAACTTTTCTGGTTTTAGTGAGACTGTCATACAGCGACATTGTCCTTTACAGCAGAATGATCTGATGCTGCTGTCTGAATTCCTGAATATTAATAGAACCACCATTCTCCTAGAGGTGATTTTTCATTTCTACCAGTGTTGACTATAGATTTCTGTTCATGCCTCTAGTCTTATAAGAAGTGAAAACTGGCTCTTGCAGTAGCAAGAACACTTTTAAATAACTGCATCTTACCACTATATTTTTTTAAAAGCAGCGATCTTCCCCCTAAGAGTTTAGAAGCTATGTTTAGGGGTCTCTTCATCTTCTCCCCGCCGCTCCACACTAACCAGAAAAGCTTTTTAAATCAAGCTTAGAGGGGGGAAAAAAAAATACCGGGTTTCTTATTTCTGTTGGTATGGAAAGGGAAGAGAACTTGAATGTCCATTTTCAGACTGTTAATGTGTCCTTAAAGGGTATCCCCGGTTGTCACATTCTTGTATCTCTACAAGACATTTTTTAAAATTTTCAACGTCGGTGTTACTCTGTAAAACCTGAATACAACTGAAAAGAACGACAGTAAAACAAAACAAGATATACCCAAAAGGCAATTACCAATGATGTATGGATGTCTGTGAATAAGCCTTAACTAAGAATTGTAACATACAATTTTTATGTTCTCCCCTCCCCTACAAAACCCCAACATATTTCCACTTGCAATTCTGTGACTGTCAATTAAGTGACTGTCACTTTGTAGTTCAAAGCTTTGAACTATTTATGTCACTGTCAGGCTCCTTTTTCAAACTCTGGCAAAATCCAGCCACCGATTATTTAAATTCATGTTCCTGTTTTTGAACCTTTTCATTTGCTTTCTGTACATTACTACTGAAGTGAAAGCTCAAATCTCAAAGCCTGTACCACATACCTCAGGAAATCTTGTCTCAAGTTTTCTAGATTCAGAGTTACAGCAAAAATTTGGTTTCACCATTCATTATCCAAATCTGAGGCTATCTCCTCAGCCCTCCAATTTAACTGTCACACCTAACCCTAATGGAAGAGACTACAAGTTGTTGTTAAGATATAGCAAATACATCTATGCAGTAACTTTACACTCAGGACAGATCTCTCATCTAGTGGATGTATAATAATTTTGGACTAGTGTTTATGGAAATACTCTTGTAGCAGTCACTGAAGTTTCTTTGCAGAAATTAAGTCCCTTACTTCTATCATGTACGTGATTTGTTATAAAACAGTGAAAATATTACCGTTTGCTAAATTTTACATCAGAGAGAGCTTCCTTGCCAAACAAATGTTTTTATCTACATATCTCTGAAGAAGCTAACTCCTGGTATGGATAGGATAGGATAGGTTGGTTCATGATCCCACTCCCAGCAACTCAGTAAGTCTTTTACAGCAAAAGCACTATAATATAAAAATGCCTAGCCTATTAATAATTCAAAATAACCTTCCCGATAAGTGGAGCCTACAGATGAGCACAATGTTAAACCAAGCAACTGTGTTAAACTCCTTTGCCTACTAAAATTAGTGATACATAATTATCCAGAATTTTCCCATCATTAATAGAGCAAATTTTTACATGGTAATTAGTTTTAGAAGACAGAAAAAGAATTGTGCTATTTAAATCTGTCACCCATCATGAACTTAAAAATAAATACTTTAGTGACTTTTATTGGTATAAATACCTAAAGTGAGATTGAACAGCAAATGAGAACTCTGTACTTCTCCATCATATCCTAAATTGTGAATTATACTCGGACATGAGAGACAAGCAATTTTGTATGCACACAAATTATGTCAAAAAGCACTACTGCCATTCTAATTTCATAAAGTTTCAGTATTTTATTAAAGAAAACAGTCAAAATGTACAAGTATGTGACCCAGTTTTGTAGATAACTTCCTACAAAGTCAGTAAAATATGACTTCTATCTAGTTTAAAAATGCTGTAATTGATCATTTTTAAATGATATTCATTTTAAAATCACATTTCACAAAGAATTCTGAAATATTACCAAATGAGTAGTGCACCAAGAAAATTAAAATTAGTTCTACACTGTGTTTGCATTTCAGGCAAAAATTACATCACTACTTTCAATACTTAAAATCACTTGAGAATGTCAACCCAACAGCTCTCCATAGAAACTGAACACTGCTTCTGAACACATTAGGAACTTCCTCTTCTTGACTTCAAAACAAATAATAAAACCACACCCTTTGAGGTCATCAAAAATAATTTTAGTATAAAATTTTGTCTTGGCCTTTATCAAATCTTGAATAAAATTGTTAAGCCTTTATCAAAACAGACAGGAATAGAGGATAAAACTACCATGGCCTTTTATCCATATCAGGTGCAATCACACCTACAGAGGTTAGAAGCAAGACCAGAAACTCGGAGCCCTGTTTTGTTTTTTAAAAACTACACAAAGACAAATAAATAAAACTGCTTCTTACAGCCTAAGGTTTGGGGTATTTTGTTCATGTAAGTGGCCCACAGGCAGCAATCTCTTATGTTTTGAAGACAGCATATGCAGAGTATAGAAAAATAAACAAAATAGCTTCTTACAGCTGAAAGTTTGGGGGCAGGGTGTTGATTTGAATTTCCTCAGAACCAGAACTCTTGAGTGCATATGCAGAAATATGGAAAATGATTATTTTTTTCCATTAGAAGAAAAGCCACCCTAAATCCCAAAGCTCTTGAGATCACAAAGGATGGTGCCCTGGGTGCTCTGTATGCTTTGGCAGCAAGGGAAGTGGGCTCTGAAGCAGACCCTGAGCTCCTTGTTGAAGATGAAGCACAGGATGGGGTTGACTCCAGCCTGGGCAAATGTCATCCACACCGAAGCAGTCAGGTAGACCTGGGGGATGGTGCTGGCCTTGATGAAGACCCGCAGGTAGCAGGCCACAATGTAGGGGGACCAGAGCAGCAGGAAGAGCAGGGTGATCATGTAGAACATCTTGCAGAGCCTCTTCTCCCTCTTGAACTCCTCCAGCACCAGCAGCCTCTTGATCTGGCTATGGGTGGCCTGCCTGATGCCCACCAGCGTGGGCGGGGTGGGGCCCCTGCCAAAGCCAGCCGTCCAGTTGGCAGCAGCTTGGCCGGTGGCTCCCGGCCCGTGGAAGGTCCAGTTCTGGCTGATGGCCGGGACGAGCTGGGCCGGCTTCATCTTGCGGTGGCCGTGGATGAAGAAGAGGAGCTTGACGTAGACCAGGTGGGTGGCGGCGATGACGGCCGCCAGCATGAGCATGAAGCCCAGCGTGTCGTTGGCCTTGACGTAGCGGTGCTCGAAGATGCACTGCTCCTCCTCCCGGATGAACTTGTAGGTGCCCACGTCGAAGACGGGCGGGAAGGCCATGGCCAGGGCCAGGGTCCAGACCATGCACACCAGGGCCAGGCAGCTCCAGCCCGTCATGCGCTTGGCGTAGAAGCGGTGGTGGGCGACGGCCATGTAGCGGGTCACCCCCACGCAGAAGAGCAGGAAGGCGGCGTGGAAGCAGAAGAGGACGGCCAGGAAGGCCAGCACCTTGCAGCTGAGCGGCCCGTGGGGCCAGGCGCCCGCCCCGCTGCGCACCGACAGCATGACGAAGGGGAAGCAGGCCAGCGAGCGCAGCGCGTCGGCCAGGCACAGGTCCAGCAGCAGGTAGTAGGGGGCGCGGTGCAAGTGCCGGTCCTTGAGGATCAGCCAGGCGAAGAGCACGTTGCCGGCCAGGCTGAGGCACAGGATCAAGCCCAGCGTGGCCAGCTTGAGGCCGGAGGCGCTGAGCAGGCCGCCGGGGCTGGGCAGGTGCGGGCTGCTGCTGAGCTCGCTGGCGTTCGCCATGGGTCGGCTCCGGTGTGGGCGCCTCCCCTGCTCCTGGCTCCGGTCTCGGCGCTCACCTCCCGGCCGGGCTGCCCACGGCGCCCCCCAGGACCCAGGCGGCGGCGGCGGCGGCGGCCAGCCCCCGGCCCGCGCGGCGCTCCGGCCCCATCACCTCGCTCCGCGATCGGTCCCGGGGCTGGAGACGCGCCGCGGCTTCGCGCGCTGAGCGGGTGCGGAGCGCGGCTGCTGCGCCCCGCTGCCGGCCCGGGCCCGCCTCGCCGCCTCCGCCCGCCGGGGCCAGGCACGGGCGGGCCCCCGCCGCGGTGTCCCTGGGGCGGGATCCTCCTCGGGGGACCCCCAACTTCCACGGTCCCCCTAGCGCCGCCGGGGGCGGGCGGGGGACGCTGCTGCGGGCGGGGGCGCCGCGGCTCCCGCCTGGTGCAGCAGCATGGCCCCGCTGCCTGCCCCCCCCCCCCGGGGCTGTACCTGCCGCGCTGCCGCTGCGCGGGGGGGCCCCCGGCGCTGGGGCTGGAGCAGGACGAGAGCCGCCGCTACCTTTCGGGGGCTGGCTCGGGCTCAACTTCCGGCGAGCGGCTTCTCCGGAGCCAAGTTTAGGGGCCGGCTGAGCCTGCGCAGAGGAGCGGGAGGCACGAAAACGGGGGGCCGGATGGGGGGGCCCTGCCCGCCACAGCAGCCGGCGGAGCTGTCCGCTGCCTGGCGCTCTCCTTGAGCCGCCCCCCCCCCATCAGGACAGCGGGGTGGGAGGGGGGACCCCCCCCAAGGATTTAACGAGCGGCGGGGTGGGGGGGGTGAAATGGGGTCTCTTTAGTGGCGCTTATCCACTGGTGCAGCTGAGTGTGCGTGGGGAGTGAAGGGTTGGCGGGCTTCACCCTGCTGCTTGGATATTTCTGTGCCCCTCCCTGCCAGAGGATACATTTTGTGTGTGTGTGTGTGGGGGGGGGTTATCCCCCCCGGAGCTCCTTTGCCTTCAGCAGGGACCAGCTGTCATGTAAAATCTCTAGGGAGAAAAGGGGGGGGGAGATGTTTTCCCCCCTCTCCACTCACCCACCCACTCTTAAATTCAGAGGCTGTCCCCATCAGCGAGGATTTTCCCTCTCCTCCCAAGGGAGCGTGATCTTTATCGATTACTAACGAGCGCCTGCCTGCCATAATCCAAACGGGGGGACAGAAAGACCCAGAATGAGGGTTGGGAGACCAAGGGTGAAAAATCGGGACACTTTTTGGGGGGGCCGGGTAATAGTTGCTTATCTAAGACAAAGTCCCTAATATCAGGATGGGCCCGATAATATTGGGATGTCTGGTCACCCTAAATGAGGGACACTATGGAAAAGAATGGTTCCTGAAATGTAAAGTAGCATGGGGTACGTTTGTTTAATACGATAGCTAATACTTTCAGGAACTTTGATTTCATGGCTTCCTGACAGAAATCATTTGCAACATTAAAGAAAGTATACAAATACAATTAATAACCACAGGTCTGGATTCCACCGCCCTAGCACATGTTGATTAGTATCTGACTCCTCAGGTAGCCCCATTGATTTCTCTGGGGCCATGCAAAGAATATGGTACTATTCAATATGGGTAGGAATGTCAAAATCTGGCCCAAAATAAATAACGTTTGAAATGAAACATGGGTGTAGGGATGCTAATCCCACTGCCCTGGCCAAATTCCAACTGAGGCACTGCCTATCCCCATTCCCAGTAATACAATACTGAGTAGAAAATGCTTCCCCTCTTGGCCTAACAGCTGTGGGTTGTTAATAGCCTCCAGGTTCCACCCCAGACATAGCTGCATGTCAGAGAGGGGTGAAGTGATCCCTAATGTACATGTAGTTTATAAAGTGTCCATTTCAGATGAAAGCATATCCATGCAAAATATTCTTGAGTTAGCTTTTGCCAGCATTACACACACGGATTAGTACCTTACTCCATGAATAGCCCGTTGGCTTCAATGGAACCATTGACAGTAACTGCAGCTCTACCAGAGTAGGGCTGGCAGAATGGGGCCCATCATTATTTATTGGCTGGTAAAAAAACAGTGAGATTTACAGCAGGTTTGTGTGGCAAACAGGTAAATGGAGGTACAAAATAAAGGCTGTTCCCTAGTAATGGGAGTGAATTCAGAAATCTGGCTCAAATGCTCTTTGAAAGACTCGGGGCTAATGTTCTGTTCCTGCCCAGGAACTGAGGGACAGGAATGGTGAACAAAAGTGGCATTAATTAACACCTAGGTGCTTGCTGTTTTCATGTCTGGGGTCCTGCTCAGCTCCAGAGTTAAGTTACAGCAACCTTGGAGCCATCCACCAGCTCAGAATAGTCACAGAAATTTTTTTGTGACAAGGTGGTAAACACACCTTAGATCTGCGTACACTGGTAAAACCGAACTGTTGGTGACAATTGATATAAAATGTGTACTAGTTTGGCTAGTGTTGTCTTGGGGAGCCAGTGTAGTCTAGGGCAAGTTGCTGTGCATCTGTTTCCTCTTCCACCCTTTGTCTGTCTCGCCTATTTGGTGTAAGCTTCAGGACTCTCTCTCTCACTTTGTGTTCGTACAGCATCTATCACAGTGAAGCCCTGTTCTCGGTTGGGGCCTATAGGTACAACTTTAATATAAATAATTACAACATTATGTAGTTTTATTAATGGCCTCTTGTGAGGGCCTTTGCCAAAGACTTCCTGAAAAGTGTAAACAAATTATAGGAACCAGTTCAGTTTTATTCAGTATTATTTCTTTTTCAGGTTGTCAAAAACCATAGAAAATAGTTAGTCATTCATACCAGCCCAAGAAAATTAAAATATTAGGCTAGACAGAATCTATTTGAATAGAACTTTCTGCCTAAAATGTTACTGTTGGGTTTGGTGCCAGAGGATCAGATTCTGATCTCAGTTACATCACTTTACGTTTGGATTAACTCCATTGAAATCCCATGATTGGTGAAACTGGGATTAAGCTCACTCAAAGAAGTGGCCGGGACAATTTATGCTAATTCGTCACATAGATTTTGTTGACCCGTGGGTTTGTTCTGGTTTGTATTTATATATATTGCTATCATTAGGCAAGCAGAGAAACCCTCATAGCAAAATGCAGATAATTAAGTCTGCGTTTTGCTTACTACCGATACATCCAAGCTGTTTTCAGCTGTTAGGTTTCTCATTTGCACAGAAGTTTTACTGTGCCTCTGGGTCATTTAGTATTCTGCACAGGTTTCAAGGCATTTCTCATATTTGTACAGCAGGCAGTTTACTTGAGTATATGGTGTGCAGTCTCCCCTATAGAGCCTAAATGGTCCTGCATTCCTTTGCTCCAAAGTTAGCAGGAGCAGTGCCTTCCAGGAGGGAGCTAAGGCACTTGATATCCTAATATTCCAGAGTACAACAAAAAACTAAGCTATTGGATTCTGGCACAACAAAGTGTAGGCTGCCAGGAGATAAACAAAACATTTTCCCAAGTGCAACTACAGGGCTAGGCAGGGGAGTCAGAAGGAGTTAAAACCTCTGATGTCTGTGCAGGCTACTTGAATCTTGGGTTCAGGGTTAAAGAGTAAATGGATACCGCACACCTGCTAGCCTCTCTTCCCCAGAGCAAGGGGGAGGCAGGAAAGGAATTATGGTTCTCAGAGGAACAATTCCTTCCCTGTGCTGCTTCTGGGATGACACAGCTATGTGCTGCCCCTTACACAGGGTGAGATGTAAATTCTCAAGCCCAGATTCTTTACCGCACCTCCTGAAAGGCACTGCAGAGAAGGCTGAGCTCAGGGGAAGAGGAAACAAAGGTGGCTTTTAAGATATCTTAGCACTGCCTGGTGGCTGCAGGGGCTGAAATGGAGTTAGAGCAGCCCTGATGGCTGCTGTCATTTACACCAGCTTCCAAACAATGCCTATAGGTGGCACTGCAGTCCAGAATCCCCATAGTGCTCAGTGATCCTGTAATGAAGCAGGTGGTGGGTAGGGGAGGGACAGGGAAGGAATGGGTGGGACTTTCTCTTTGGGCAAAATGGAGGGGGAGATTCTGGCCCTCACTGCTACACCCCACTCCAGCGGTGTATAAGGGCTGCAAAGGGGCCACAGAGGGCAGGGGGAGAAATCTATGGTGTAAGAGTCCATACATTACCCTGGTGTTGGGGGTGGTTTGTGGGTTGGAGAGAACATGCCTGTAGCACAGAGCAGTATGGGGAGTCTGGGCTGGTATGAATTACAGCAGTCATCAGGGCTTAAAAAGCTACCTGTGTCTCCTCTTCTTCTGGATTTTGCTTTCTGTGCAAAAAGAAAAGGAGTACTTGTGGCACCTTAGAGACTAACAAATTTATTTGAGCATAAGCTTTTGTGAGCTACAGCTCACTTCATCGGATGCATCGGATGAAGTGAGCTGTAGCTCACTAAAGCTTATGCTCAAATAAATTTGTTAGTCTCTAAGGTGCCACAAGTACTCCTTTTCTTTTTGCGAATACAGACTAACACGGCTGCTACTCTGAAACCTTTCTGTGCAGTGCCTCTCCACTGGCACAGAAGCTGGCCCTGAGAATTTATATCTCATCCTGAGTCACACAGCTGTGTCCTCCCAGGACAGCAGATGATCTGGCTTGATCCTTAATACACGTCCCAGGTATTTCCAGATTCTTGTCTGGATTAGTTCAGAGAGAATAATCATTTGTATTACGATAGCACCTAGGAATCCTGGATAACTTTACTGGGGAAGTTATCCAGTGCTCTCAGACATTACCGAAATACAAATAATTGGGCAACTGGAGTGACATACTGAAAGAATAAACTCCATCAAAAACTACTCTGAGAGGAAAATGTCTAGGACTTGATGCATGAAAAGAGCATCCCAGGCTAGACAGGGATGGTGAAGCTTTTTCCATAATCTAAACCCGTCTGATATGGTGGGCAGGATTCAGATTATAGGAGCCTTGTTCATAGACCAGAGCCCCATTGTGCTAGGCGCTATGTAAACACAGAACAAAAAGATAGTCACTGCCCCCAAGGAATTTGCAATCCAAGTATAAGATGAGACAACAGATGAGTATAGGTAGATGGGAGAGTATAAGGAAACAACGAGACAGTGTTGGTCAGCATGATAGCAGTGGTATCCATGCAAAGGCAGCATAACTGGTGTCAATTTTTTTGGTGGTATGATGGCAAAGAGTTTTAAGGAGGGATTTTGAAGGAGGATAATGAGGTACCTTTGTGGATGTTTATGGGGAGATCCCCCCAAGGAATAATACTTTGTGACAACTGTAAAACAGAAAGTGTAAAAACTGTAAAACACAACATTAAAGTAATATTGGGACGTTACCATGACAATAGTGTAAGGAATTGTAAACCTTGATAGTATTACCTGACTTATTGGGTTGCACAGCAACCATGCTTCCGTGCTGTAGCCTGTAACACACAATGCATTGGCTCCCAAAAGTTAACAAGTAGAGAATAAAATGGTGATTTAAACCAAAACAAGCTTCTCCCAACATCAGTCCCTAACTCCACTTTCAGGAGTTCCAACTGCCAGGTCACAGAGATGGCATATTCAGGACTGCCATGACAGTGGAATAGATTAGCGCAGAAAAGCTTTGCAGCCAGTAAAACTAGATTGAAGCATTTTTGGCTTGTCTCTGTTCATAGAAATATTGCCACACTAGTGCAAAACATGCAAGTTACACCTGACCAGGAGGTTTCTGAGATAATGGAGAATGACTGAGTATTAATGAATCCAGCACAATATCCTTCCACCAAGCCACTAAACATGCATATAGTTATGCAGGTCTGGTCCAGAGGTGTTAGAGATGAGCTATCCAGTTTTTGAAGGGGTTATCCCTGACAGTTTAATACCCGAGATTTCCATAATGGGGGAGTATATTCTATCCTGACTGGAAAATGGTCTCTGTCTTAATGGGTTTATTCCATCTCTAACTACTGAGTTCCTGTAGCTGTTGAATAGAAAAAGAGAGCACAGCCCTGCACTGACACTAATTCTCCTCCACAGCAAGCTGGATGTTTTGAACTAGAACAGCTACTCGCATTTTCCCCCATGTGATTGTGAGTCAGGCTTGGCTTCTCTATTCTTCTCCATAATTGAACAGAAGATTATTTTGACTGGAAATAACCAGACAGACCCAGCTACCAGGACTGTGATTGCCTCCATGCATGCCACTTGCTAAAAGTTCTTTAGCATTTGCGTTCCCTACAACAGATGTTAGCTTTTAAGAGCTCACTTAATGGAGAGGGAAGAAAAGGAGGAGAGAAGAATAGGTATTTGGAATTCAATTCTATCGCTGTCTTTTCTAAGGTTGACATTCTGTGCTGCTGATAATGTGCTATTCTTTAGAAACTGAGCTTTTGTAGATCGGTTCCTCTGTCACAGAGGACACAGCAGTAGCAAGGCAGGAAATACCAGCACCATCAAGTCTTTCTATATGAGCTTTTGGTGGCTCTTCCAGAGCCTGCCAGACACATGTTGAGAAAATTGCAAAAAGTAATCGTATGAAAATCTCTAAGGAAACTTCTATGTGCATGCAAGTTTTCTTCCTGCCACAGTCCACTTTGCCATGTTACCCTCTCTTTGGGCCACAACTTGTCTGATTTGGTAGCATTTTACATCCTCCTCGCACATGTGTAACTGACTTAGTCTCTAAGGTGCCACAAGTACTCCTTTTCTTTTTTGCGAATACAGACTAACATGGCTGCTACTCTGAAACCTGACTAATCACTGTGTAAGGCAGTGGGGACTCAGGCCCTGTATCTGAAAGTGTGTCTATATTTTGATGCTGGCCTGGCACCTGCCGTATTAAACAGGTGTTGGAAGCCTGCAAGGAAAAGCTAACTGAGCCCTGATCATTATGGCAGGTGTGGCTCATTGGCTCACCCTGAGTATAAGGGAGGTAGGCAACACCCCTCCTGGTCAGAGGAGAAAGGGCTGAGTCTGGGGTTTAGCAAGGTGTTTTTATGCTAGTAGGACTGGCTAATAAGGACTACCTGAACCACCCAGCAGGTGTGTTGGAGCAGTATAAAGATACTGTCTGTTTATAAGGTCCTACAAGAGGAAATAACTGAAGTTCTCCAGTTCCTTGAACCATAATTCTTTGGCTCCCTCAACATACCAACCCCACAGACTTTGTCAGTAGCAACGTAACTACCTTGAAACAGGGCTATTCTGCATGTGCACCTAAAGTCTCGGGTCCTTATTCTGGAGCTAATGAGTTTATGGAGATACAATGGTACTTAAACTCCTTAGTCCAGAGATAAGTAGCTTGCTGCACTTAGACGCTCCACCAGCCTCTTGTTCTGAAGCTATTATGCCTCTCAACTTCAAAATCCCCTCCTTCAGCAGGTGAGGTTATAAATTCTTGTGACTAAATAGATGTGCTATTAATTATCTGCATATCTGCATCCTTCTTTAAGGACTGGATGTCACCTGAGCAGAGAGATGAACATACAGGCTGTGAAATAAGGAGCTGAGAAAGAAAGGAATTCTTGTCCCCCTGTGACAACAATGCATATGGGTAACTGGTGATCTACTTCTAGTTCTACTCCTATCCCCCTCCAAACCAGGCCCTTGAGGTGGGGTGCTATATGCTCCTGTGGAGCTGTATTGCATGATATAAAGGAGTAGACCCCCCTTTGTCAGCTCCCTGAATTTTGTCCTTAGTGTAGCAGGACCCTTTTGGACCACTGAATTCAGGGCCCTCCTCACCTGTTGGGAGTCTGAGGGGGAATTTGTCTTTTAGCATATAGCCTTGTGCGTCATGTCCTCTTCCACATTCTTAACTTTGTCAAACCTTTTCCATATTCAGACTTAGCAAAACATGTTCTCTCTGCAGAAAGGTCCATTTAGAGACCCTGGGCTGAACCTGTTAACATTGAAGTAAATGGTAAAATGTCCATTGATTAGAATAGAAACAGAAAGCAAGTGCGTTACCATAATCTTTGAGATATTGCTGTTAAAAGCAAGTGGACACCGTAATTTTATCATGTGTAAAGGGCTTTTTTTTTTTAATAGTTCAAAAGGTTTTGCTCAAGCTTTCCATGAAAACAAATTCCCTTCTCAGCAGGGACAAAGCATGGAAGGGTTCAGAGAAAAGGGAATCTTTTGAAACATTATGAGCACATGGTATGAAACCAGGTTAGAATGGAAGTTTTTTGCAATACTGAATATATAGCTTGACTTCTCTTTTGGATACTGTAGGAATAATTATTTGTTAAAAATGTAAGATGTGCTTCTTATCATTCTATTTGTACGGCACATAATATGGTCCTCATTGGAATCTCTAGGTATTACTATAATATCTGACCTAAATTTCCATAATTAAAACATAGAATCATGTTTTACCAAAATAGGAAACACTAATTATTCCTTCATCTGCCATCAGAAAGAATCACCACAAACTTCAACACACGGGAGAATTAGCTAAAAAAGGGAAACCTCAACAAAGTCTTTTTTTTTTTTTCCCCCCCCAGAGGGAATGAGTACACAAGTCTTCAGCAATATAGTAAGGACCCAATCCTCCACCCACTTCTTACTAAGCTTAATGCCTACTACCACGAATAGTCTTATTTAAATCAATGGGGTGACTCCTGGCAGTAATTGCTATTCTTTGTGGGTGCAGGATTTTAGAAATAAAAACATTTCTAATTGGCTAGTCAAAGCTCCTTTATTTTTATTCTGTGTTTTGCCTTATTTTAGCTAAAAATAAGTGAGCCCAGTTCTGACTAGCTGCACTAGTATAACTGAGAAGAGAATTTGGAACGCACCCCATGTGTCTTTTAAATTTTGAAGTCACTTGCTCTCTGTGGAATACCTGTAGATTTGATCTCCTAATTGAATTATTTGGCATGACAGCAGTAATAACGGAGTTGTCCGTTGTCACTAGGTTATAATGGGGCATATCGCAAATGAGAAGCTTTAACCACTATTGTTGCTTGGGTATTGTTCCACCTAATAATAATTACTTAAATATATTTATACGGTGTTTTTGTGGTACTGATAAATTTTGTTTTTCCAGTGATACAGAAAGTGCTCAGGTAAGAGTTTCGCAACATAATTGTTTAGATAAAAGCTTAATGCTTTCTACTAATAATCCTGTTGTCTGAAAGCATTTCTTCTTTATAACATCAGTCTTCTTACGGGCATTAATTTCCATATTCCTATTGATTCCAGAATTCAGAAAGCGTTTTGGGAATCTCTTCAAATTAAAACTTTTTAATATTTTTATTTTAAACCATCAAAGGGTTGAGAGGTTTATTTGTACTTCTTCAAAATTGTTACTTTTCTCTCATTCACTCTCAAGTTATAAGATCATTTAACTTGAACAAATAATAATACCTGAAATCTGATATTACTGTTAGACTACAATTTGTATATTAGGCTTCAGGTGATTTATGAATGATAGCTGTGAACAAGCTGGGTTTAGAAAGTCTCATGTGGCCTATGTGCCTGAGTAAAAGAAAGCAAGGCACTGCCCAGCACCTCCCGTACATCCTTTACATCATTGGACAGGCTACCCAATCTTGAGTCAAGATGCTTGGAACAAATGGAATGGGAGGGCTGAGAAATGGGTAAATTTTCAGGCACAAGCTAAACTAATATAAGACTTATACCAATACTAGAGAGCGCACATACAGTCACATCAGTTTAATTAAACTGACTTAAGTTAAATTAGTGCAGCTTCTGTGTTTAGACAAGGTCTAAGTCAGTGTGCTAGTATGGGCTGCTATAGGCTATGACCCCCTGGAGAAAAGAGGAATTAAGGAAAAAACTGGGACTCAAGAAGTATATGTCTGAGCTAGGGTGCCTCCAGAGACTACATCTGGGATGGTGCAGTTTGCTTAGGACTGTGCCTAGGGTAGAATCTCGCCCTTATTGCTTTCATGTATGGGGGGGTTAAGTAAACCTATCCAGCACTTTTTATATTTAAACGACTACTCCAACATTATCTCATTTAAAAAAAAATTATGCTATGGAAATAATGCAGAAAAAGGGTATCTCATTTTTATGAGTGTTCATAGGTCTGTATTGAGCTTTTGTGGGCTACTAACTAAGGCTTTTAAAACATTTTTATCATGCTATATTATTATTTTAGCTTTTAAGACTGTCTAATGAAAGGGAATCTATTATTTTAATAGCTCTCTCTCTGGTAAGAGGTCTTACTCACTTACTGAAGTAAGTAGAACTTGAAATTGACAGGAAGGCTGTGACACGTAATGGAGATGAGTGAATTCCGTAACCAAAATTTGAGTGGAGTTTAAATGTCAAAATGCCCCAGAACTCCAAAATGCCATTTGGGTTGTCAGACATAATGGATTGCTTTTTTTTGTTCTTTTACCCATGTTTTAAGCCCTTGTGTACTGGGACTTTTTATTTTTATTCTTGGTTCTCACATTCTGTCTAACTAGGTTCAATTTGACGGGAGTGTTTGGAACAGAAGTTCCACTTCAGGATGACCCAGAGGCCAGAGCTGTGTCAGAATAAGAGGGGGAAGCTCTTTAAAATAGCCAGCATAAAATTTGCAAACCCATGGGTAAAAATAAGGAGAGGCAGCTTGTTCAGTGCCATAGAAAACAGGGTACTTTAATGTTCCAGAATATTATTTTTAATGATTGAGAGTCTTATGTATTAATCCTGCAGTCCTCACTCATGTGAGAAAATGGGACTTCTGTGGTGAGTGAGTGCTGTGGGAACAGACCTAAATAGATTTATGATTTTTTGTTTGCCCTTGAAATGTTGTAGTTAGATTTAAAAAGGGGAGGATCAATTATGCCCAATAAATAAAATCCATCCCTCAAGTGATGGTGCATGCCATTTAAAACCTTCGATGCCATTTAACAGCCATTTAAGCTTCACCTTAAGGACTTACATGATGGAAAGGGACATTGAGACTGGGGTGAGTTGAGTCCTGTGAGCAAAATTTGGCTCACCAAGTTCAATAAGGCACCCAAGATCTGATACTGCTCCCATAGAAGAAAATGGGAGTTTGACATTGACTTCAGTCGGAGCAGGATTGAACTCCATGACGACTGAGTCCTACTATGCAGTGCTCCATTTTATGTTGGTTGATGTGCCAGATCCATTTCTGTAATACAATAAACACTTAAATAAGTTTTATCTGGCTGTTAATGGTATTGAGAGTCAAAAAACTATTTCAAATAAGCTGGAAATAAAGCATTACTATATTGGTGAAACAGGATTATTATTACAATCCAAGTTTTCATGGAATCTGTCGCGTTGCCAGGATACTAACAACTATTAGTATTCTTTTTTGTTTGAATAGATTCATTCTAACATAATATACAAACAATATGTTAATAGGACCTTTAATATTTAATAGGAGGCTATGGGCCTGTTTTTAATCTCCTTTATAGTATGATTTCAATGACGTTAACCCCAATTTACATCGACACAATTGAGCAAAATTTGACCCATTCAATTTAGCCTCACCTTTTTATGTGAAGAAAAAATGTTTGCACCAAAGTCTGTTTCATAAGGTAGAATCTTGATCTGAACTAAGGAACATACTTTGTTTGAACTCTGTAGTTTTAATTTTTTAAATTTATAATTTTTTAAAAATATCTGCATGTTTCAGTTACTTCCATGAAGATAGTCTTCCTCTGGGGGCTAACTTACACAGAGGTCCATGGCTTTGCTTTCTTATTGTATTGTATTTCTTAAGTATTGGTGAATACTAGGGAATGGAAGTTGCTGACTTTGGTATAGAAGATTGTTGGCTGAATCATCAAACAGATTCTAGCTCATAATCTGCAAAAGATGAAAATAGACTCCACCATATCTTTTCTTTTCCTTTTTCATATTCTTCCCTTTGTTGTGGAATCTTGTTTAATTCTTCACTATGTAAATTACGGATGCTGCTCCCAAACTTTGCAATTTCCAGGTCAAATCCACTCTAGCACACAAATTGAAATGTTTTGGCCGTTGTGTAGGATCTCTCTCCTACATATTGTTCCCTTCAGCTATGAGCCATAATATATACAACATGAAAAGATTTCCATCTTTATGCTGACACCAGCTCAGGAGCTGTTAGTTGCAGTGCCAACAGCATTTCTCCAAAAAAAAAAAAAAAAAAAAAGTCAAATCTTTGCTCCAACGGAGGACACCAGTAACAAAATAAAGAACACGTATTTGGGAAGATGCATATAATAAGTGCAGCATATTACAGATATTTCTTGGCGACATGAGACAAAGGAAAGATTCTTGGAGGGTCTTTTTCTTTATACCTGGTTTAAGGCACTATTCTAACCAATCCTAGTTTTAAGGCACTATTTGGATCAAATTTTTTTCTTTGCATTTCTGCATGTGAAATTCCTACCCTGCTTAGTACTTGTTCCTTTCAGTGTCTCAGGGCCTGATCCAATGCCTTATGACAGTGGGAGCAGAGATGTTCTATAAGTGAGCATTGATGGTCTAGCAGTGACAGTAGTCTGGAGATCTGGGTTCCATACCAAGCTCTAACTCTGAGGCAAAGATTCTGTGCTGTGTTGAAGCTGTGTTGCCCCAAAGCCAGTAGAACTAGTCATGGGATGATTAAGGAGCTGATTTAATACCCACTGAAGTCAACGGGAGTCTTTATGTTAACTTCAGTGGGCTTTGGATCAGGGCCAGATTTTTTCCGTAACCTTTTCCATTGGAGTTTGGAGGGGAAGGTATTTTCCCCTGTTATATCCTCAACCTTCCCTCTGTCCAGTTGCAAATTCCCAAAATAGTTCTGAAGCATCTTGCTTAGGAGAATATTGTAGTGGCACTATCTGTGCTCTTAGTACTAACCTTCCAATCTGCTCCATAGGAACTGAGACTTGATGCATTGTAAATCACTTTGGGATCCTTGAATCAAAGGTGATATAGAACAGGAAAGAATGGTCATTATTTATCATTAAGATATTTGTCTTCAAAAGGGTACAGGATAGATTTATATCAATGCATATTTTTCTACCAGTTGTGAGTCATGCAATAGATAATACATTATGGTAGATGGAAAAAAGGTATCAGAAGCTCAAATTAAGATGCTGGCTTGGAAGAGCTAGCCTGTTTAGAACCCAAGATGTTTGCCCCATAGCTACTCTTCTAATCTCTTCTTTAGCTGCAGTGCCTTTTTCAGCCAATGTAAGCTGTTTGGCCTTCCACATCTTTCTCCTTAGGTCTTGCCTCCAGGAGCTAAACAACAGGGAAAGTCCAAAAGGAAAGACAGGCTCTTCCGCCCCAGAATAAAACAAACTTTCAGCCAGTTTTCATAACCACAAGAGCAGGAGATTGTGAAATACCATAACCATTCCACTGACCATTTTACATTGTATTCATTTATGTAACACCTTCAGTACTGAAGTGCTAAGAAAATTTTTTAACCTTTTACCTTAAGATCAACCTGTACCAGGCAACCAGAATTTCCCGCTCCCTTGTGTCATCACTTAAGACATTAAGACATTTTCCCCTGGACTCTTTCCAATGCATTATCTTCTATAATCTATGTGTTGCATGTTAATGGCTTTCATAGTGTAACTGTATGGGCACTTTTCTTTGCAATTATAATAGAAGTGGCACCAACTGCTATAGCAAAAACTCCATAATGGTTTCCGTTGCAAGGTCAGTTTGGGTCACCTTTTTTCCAGAAGGAAATTTTCCAAGTTTGCTGTCCTTCCCAAAGGTGATTTTTTTTTTAAATTTGAACAAAACCAATTCAGTCCCTTTATTGTGTTCTAAATATGTATATTTCCTTTCTTACTGTATTAAAAAAAAAGTAGTTGTGATTTTTTATTTTTTTTTAAATGCTCTATAGTGAAAAATGTACTGAAGAAGCAGTGGGTTCTGAGAAGGTTGCTGTTTGCTTTGTAACGTACCAAGGGGTCTAGAGCGGTGGTTCCCAAACTTTAAGAACTTGTGAATCCCTTTCACTAAAATGTCAAGTCTCATGAACCTCCTCCTAAAAATGAATATTTCTAGGGATTTTCTCCTTTACCTGAGTATAAATTATAAAAGCAGTGATCCCGGAAATATAAAATTTGTTTTTATGACATGCTTATTACGCACCATTTATTATTAATTATTATTTATCATTACAGTATTTTAATTACATTATGAAAACAGCAACATTTTTACAAGATCTCACTTTTGTAGCTTGTATCACCTTGAATAAGGCTCTTATGTTTCATCAAGGAGTATCAGATGTGAAACAGCATGAAGGTATTTAAGAAGCCAACTTAAAGAATTCCCCCTACACAAGCATTCAGGTCTTGAGCAGTCCAGGAAAACAACGCATGTTACAACAAAGCTTAAACTTGTTCTTCATAATAATTTTAAAAACAATACTAGCTGCCTATCTAATTTTAAAAACAGCAAAAAATATCCACCTCCCTTTCTTATAAGAAGTCTTGAAGTTTAAATCTCCTCAGTGTGATAGATATGATAGCTTTGATCTGCTTAGCTCTTGGAAGTCCAGGGGCTCCGGGCTGCTGGCCCCGTGCTCTCCGGGGTCCCTAAGGACAGCTCTGTCCACCATTAGGGAATTTTTTCCTGAGAACCCCCTGTATCGGGGGTTCATGAACCCCAGTTTGGGAACCACTAGTCTAGAGAATGTAAAGGTCAAAGATGAGTACTAGGCACGTCACAAATTTTGCAAGAGAGAGCCCAGCTGTGAGCATTCTTAGTTTCTCCTAAGGAAAAAAACTAGTAAATTCCAAACTAAATACTACATTTAGGATGCCTGGCTAGGTACTCAAAAGTCAGGAAATGCCATAACTAAGGTTGCACCACAGCTGTAACCAGGGGTGAAAGTAAAATTGAGCTTTGACTGGTACGGGGCTGCTGTGGCCCCCCTGGAAGTGGCGGGGCCTTGGGCAGAAGGGGTGGGGCTGGGGTCAGCGTCCCCCAGCCAGCACATCTGAGCTGTCTGGCCTGTGCCACCCGGGGCCACGATTTAAAAGGGCCCGGGGCTCCGGCCACCCCTGCTGCAGTCCAGGGCGCCCCCCCCCCCCCCGAGTTGGCGGCTGGGCGGGGGGCAAAAGAGGAAATGACATTAACCTTAATGCTTTAACATCACTGCCCCTTTTGTGCCCACTCATCGGTGCCCTGCTGGGTTGTCGCTGCTGGTAGGGACCTGGCAGGACCGCCGATGGGGGGGGGTGCAAAAGGGGCAGCAACGTTAAAGCACTGCCGCGGCAGCGCTTTCAAGTCAGCGGTACGAGCCGCTACTGGCGGCTACTTTTTACCGGTATGCTGTACCGGCCCGTACCGCCTTACTTTCTCCCCTGGCTGTAACTCTGAGCACCTCTGGTTGGATATGCCAATGGGAAACAGTGCACTATTCAGGCCAGAGTCCATACTTTGTAACAAAATTAAAGGGAAGCCCATTTGTTTTTAATAAAATAAAGTTACATAATGGATTTTTAGCTCTGCCATGTTCCCAATTTGCAGCAAATGAAGAACACATTAAATAGAATATATCACTGCTCATATCACTTGAATACATTCTGTTTCCATGACAACCTCTGCTTAACAGCTTGGCTATGAAATCTTTCCTTGATGGGGGATCTCTTGCCAAAAACAGTGCAGTTCAACATTATACATGTTTTTAGGCATTTAAAAACATTTCCTTTAACCTTTTAGAAGTAAATATAATGGGTTATAAAGGATGCTTTTATTATATTCTAAACTTTGGTTTGGCTTTTGGATGGTTTGCTTGTCACTCTTTCCACCGACCATCAGCAAGTCTTTTATTTCTCACAATGCCTCAACCCACAGCACTGTCGCAGTCAATGATTCAGTAGTGACTGTAACATAAGGTATATATCCAGTAGAAATTAGCTTTCATGGCTGCTGGCCTATTCTGTGAGCCTCAAGAATACCAGAACCAGTAACTGAATTGTAAGCAGTACCAGCAAGAGGATCCATTTGACTTGGAGCCTGATTCAAGTCTCATTGGAGTCAGTGGATGTTTTCTTTGACTTCAGGTCATTGATGATAGGAGACCCCAAGTTGGCTTAGAATGGAGGTGACCTCTATTTTTTTTTAAAGCAATTTTAACGAGGGTTCAGCCTCAGTTAGTTGGCAGGTATCAGTTATGTAGGCCTGAGAACACAAAGAGAAAAAGAGAACTAGTATATTGCAAGTAAAACCAACTAATGTCTAGTTATAAACTGAATAGTATAGAACTTATTAACCAGAGGCCTTTTAAAAAGAAACTAATGAACTTATATAGTGTTATGTGCCTGAAAAAACAACCAGAGGCCAGAATAGATCAAATGTAGTCCAGCATCATGTAATGAGCTTGAAACTAGTAATGTTGGACCTCCCAAACAAGGGTTGCGGATCTTTCATGATTAGGTAGATTAGAAATAACTTGGTACCGTGTCTATAGACGGTAGAATAAATGGTGTAGAGTAAATGTCCTTAGATCATTGATGATATTCATGTCCTTAAATATGTTATGTAAAATTAATAATATGTCTTTAGTTAAATTAAGTGCTAATATTACTAGATATGTGCTGGGGAAAATAAATGAATGCACAATAATACATAGGGTAGCATTACAGTAATCATTCTAGCAATTGGCTAGAGTGAAATCTGACACACCAGTATTGGTTCATTAATTTCTGGTTCCACGTCTTCTGTTTTTACCAAGCATGATTTCAAGATAGTCTTGAATTACAACAATATGGCCTTTTTTGTTTGAATTGATTTAGTCTCTGTCTGGTTCTCTTGCACCTGTTTATAATATTTATTACTGAAAAAAAGCTTGACCTACTTTCCATCAACTTTTTTCTTGTAGGTTATTGTAAAATCTAATCGTTCATATACTTTTTACAGGTGAGCTCACAGTTAGGGTACATTTGTCTATCACAACAGGTCTTTCCCCGTACATCAGTCATTCCTGATGCTTCCAAAGAGCCTACTGCAGCATTGTGTGTGTCTAATCACCTGCCCGCAGCATGAAATTGATTGAGGCTCTGCTATGGCAGAGAGGTGCAAGAACTCAAATTATGCGCAGGAAAGTGATGCTAGAGGCAAATTGCTACAGTTACAGAGCTAGCTGCACCTCTGTTGCCTCCCGGATCTCTCTGAGTGGTGCCAGGCCTTGGCCTTTACCTATTCTAGGGTGGAATTTTGCAGGTCTCTCGGTCTCACCCTTGCTATAGCAGCCTGTGTATCAGCTGTGCTTATTCAGCTGGTCTAACTTGTTCAACATCTGTGACGTACAGTGATCAAGGAAGCTTTCTTAAAACCAAAGTATTAGTTATTTTAGCAGGAAGAACAAAGCATTAAAGAAAAAAGGCTTTTTAAAACAGTCTACGCATGCCTGTGCCTTACTATCACCTGATGGTGACCTAGGCAGTTCTAACTTTTTCAGACGCCCCAGCAGGTCCCAGTGCCTCAGTCTGGTTCCCCTGAACAATTTTGGCCCTCCGACATCCTCACAGATGCAGTAACTAATTACCTGGCAGGAACTATGGAAAGCCTTTGGGAAGCTCATGGAGTGAATCATGGTTGCCACCCCTTACCATCATCAAACAAATGGCCTGGTGGAGAAATTTAATGGGACTTTGGGGGCCATGATACGTAAATTCATAAATGAGCACTCCAATGATTGGGACCTAGTGTTGCAGCAGTTGCTCTTTGCCTACAGAACTGTACCACGTCCCAGTTTAGGGTTTTCACCATTTGAACTTGTATATGGCCGCGAGGTTAAGGGGCCATTACAGTTGGTGAAGCAGCAATGGGAGGGGTTTACGCCTTCTCCAGGAACTATCATCTGGACTTTTGTAACCAACCTACAAAACACCCTCTGAACCTCTTTAGCCTTTGCTAAAGAAAACCTACAGGATGTTCAAAGGAGCAAAAAGCCTGGTATGATAAACATGCCAGAGAGCGTTCCTTCAAAGTAGGGGATCAGATCATGGTCTTAAAGGCACTCCAGGCCCATAAAATGGATGCGTAGTGGGAAGGACCATTCACGGTCCAGGAGTGCCTGGGAACTGTTAATTATCTCATAGCATTCCCCACCTCCAACCGAAAGGTGTACCATATTAATTCTCTAAAGCCCTTTTATTCCAGAGAATTAAAGGTCAGTTTACAGCCCAGGGAAGAGATGACGCTGAGTGGCCTGAAGGTGTCTACTATGAAGTGAAAAGTGCTGGTGGCGTGGAAGAGATGAACCTCTCCATGACCCTTGGACATATGGAGCAACAGCAGATCAAGGAGCTGTGCACTAGCTACACGCCGATGTTCTCAGCCACCCCAGGACTGACTGAATGGGCATACCACTCCACTGACCCAGGTAATGCTCACCCAATTAAAATCCAACCTTACCGGGTGTCTCCTCAAACTAAAACTTCTCTAGAATGGGAGATCCAGGATATGCTACAGATGGGGGTAATCCACCCCTCTGGGCAGGGCATGGGCATCTCCAGTGGTTCTAGTTCCCAAACCAGATGGGGAAATACGTTTCTGCGTGGACTACCGTAAGCTTAATGCTGTAACTTGCCCAGACAACCATCCAATGCCACGCACAGATGAACTATTAGAGAAACTGGGAGGGGCCCAGTTCATCTCTACCTTGGACTTAACCAAGGGGTACTGGCAGGTACCGCAAGATGAATCTACCAAGAAAAAGTCAGCCTTCATCACACATGTCAGGCTGTATGAATTTAATGTACTCCCTTTCGGGCTGCGGAATGCACCCACCACCTTCCAAAGACTTGTAGATGGTCTCCTAGCAGGATTGGGAGAATATGCAGTCACCTACTTTGACAATGTGGCCATATTTTCAGATTCCTGGGCAGAACACCTGGAACATCTACAAAAAGTCTTCGAGCATGTAAGGGAGGCAGGACTAACTGTTAAGGCTAAGAATTGTCAAATAGGCCTAAACAGAGTAACTTACAGATTCATAGATACTAAGGTCAGAAGGGACCATTCTGATCATCTAGTCCGACCTCCTGCACAGCGCAGGCCACAGAATCTCACCCACCCACTCCTACGAAAAACCTCACCTATGTCTGGAGCTATTGAAGTCCTCAAATCATGGTTTAAAGACTTCAAGGAGCAGAGAAGCCTCCCTCAAGTCAACCATGCCCCATGCTACAGAGGAAGGCGAAAAACCTCCAGGGCCTCTCCAATCTGCCCTGGAGGAAAATTCCTTCCCGACCCCAAATCAGCTAAACCCTGAGCATATGGGCAAGATTGACCAGCCAGATACCCAGGAAAGAATTTTCTGTAGTAATTCAGATCCCATCCATCTAATATCCCATCTCAGGGGATTAGTCCTATTTACCCTGAATATTTAAAGATCAATTACTTACCAAAATCCCATTATCCCATCATACCATCTCCTCCATAAACTTATCAAGTAGAATCTTAAAACCAGATAGATCTTTTGCCCCCACTGCTTCCCTTGGAAGGCTATTCCAAAACTTCACTCCTCCGATGGTTAGAAACCTTCGTCTAATTTCAAGTCTAAACTTCCTGGTGGCCAGTTTATACCCATTTGTTCTTGTGTCCACATTGGTGCTGAGCTGAAATAATTCCTCTCCCTCTCCTGTATTTATCCCTCTGATATATTTATAGACAGCAATCATATCTCCCCTCAACCTTCTTTTAGTTAGGCTCAACAAGCCAAGCTCCTTCAGTCTCTTTTCATAAGACAAGTTTTCCATTCCTCGGATCATCCTAGTAGCCCTTCTCTGTACCTGCTCCAGTTTGAATTCATCCTTTTTAAACATGGGAGACCAGAACTGCACACAGAATTCCAGGTGACGTCTCACCAGTGCCTTGTATAATGGTACTAAAACAACCTTATCCCTACTGGAAATGCCTCTCCTGATGCATCCCAAAACCGCATTAGCTTTTTTGACAGCCATATCACATTGGCAGCTCATAGTCATCCTATGATCAACCAGTACTCCAAGGTCCTTCTCCTCTTCTGTTACTTCTAATTGATGCGTCCCCAACCTATAACTAAAATTCTTGTTATTAATCCCTAAATGCATAACCTTACACTTCTCACTATTAAATTTCATCCTATTACTATTACTCCAGTTTACAAGATCATCCAGATCCTCCTGTATAATATCCCGATCCTTCTCTGAATTGGCAATACCTCCCAGCTTTGTATCATCTGCAAACTTTATTAGCACACTCCCACTTTTTGTGCCAAGGTCAGTAATAAAAAGATTAAATAAGATTGGTCCCAAAACTGATCCCTGAGGAACTCCACTAGTAACCTCCCTCCAACCTGACAGTTCTCCTTTCAGTAGGACCCATTGCAGTCTCCCCTTTAACCAATTCCTTATCCACCTTTTGATGTTCATATTAATCCCCATCTTCTCCAATTTAACTAATAATTCCCCATGTGGCACAGTATCAAATGCCTTACTGAAATCTAGGTAAATTAGATCCACTGCATTTCCTTTATCTAAAAAATCTGTTACTTTTTCAAAAAAGGAGATTAGGTTGGTTTGGCACGATCTACCTTTTGTAAAACCATGTTGTATTTTGTCCCATTTACCATTGACTTCAATGTCCTTAACTAATTTCTCCTTCAAAATTTTTTCCAGGACCTTGCACGCTACAGATGTCAAACTAACTGGCCTGTAGTTACCCGGATCACTTTTTTTTTCCTTTCTTAAAAATAGGAACTATATTAGCAATTCTCCAATCATTCGGTACTACTCCTGAGTTTACATATTCATTAAAAATTCTTGCTAATGGGCTTGCAATTTTAGGTGCCAATTCCTTTAATATTCTTGGATGAAGATTATCTGGGCCCCCCAATTTCGTCCCATTAAGCTGTTTGAGTTTCGCTTCTACCTCAGATATGGTAATATCTACCTCCATATCCTCATTCCCATTTGTCATGCTACCATTATCCCTAAGATCCTCTTTAGCCTTATTAAAGACTGAGGCAAAGTATTTGTTTAGATATTGGGCCATGCCTAGATTATCTTTAACCTCCACTCTATCCTCAGTGTTTAGCGGCCCCACTTCTTCTTTCTTAGTTTTCTTCTTATTGATATGGCTATAGAATCTTTTACTATTGGTTTTAATTCCCTTTGCAAGGTCCAACTCTTCTTTACTTTTAGCCTGTCTCACTTTATCCCCACATGTTCTGACCTCAATTAGGTAGCTTTCCTTGCTGATCTCTCCCATCTTCCACTCCCTGTATGCTTTCTGTTTCTTCTTAATCACCTCTCTAAGATGCTTGCTCATCCAGCTTGGTCTACAACTCCTTCCTATGAATTTTTTCCCCTTTCTTGGGATACAGGCTTCCGATAGGTTCTGCAGCTTTGATTTAAAGTAATCCCAGGCCTCCTCTACCTTTAGATCCATAAATTCTTCAGTCCAATCCACTTCCGTAACTAATTTCCTTAATTTTTGAAAGTCAGCCCTTTTGAAATCAAAAACTCTAGTTGCAGATTTATTTTTGTTAATCCTTCCGTTTAGTTTGAACTGAATTAGCTCATGATCACTTGAGCCAAGATTGTCCCCTAGAGTTCAGAGTGGGGAAGGAACCTGGACAAGTATATGTCCCACTCCCAGCTGTTTTGTTTTTTCCAACTGTCAGTTAAGAGAACTGAGGTTGTGGCATACTCATATATCTCCTCAATTTGATCATGGCTTGAGGGTTGTTATCAAATTCTTTACTGGCTTTACAGATACAGAAATCAGAAGTTTCCAGTACAGACCAGTATTTACTTTGTAAGAGGAGATGGCACAGGGTGGCTTTTATCATTCTGTATCACTTTAAAAATAAATTCTTTAACTACATGATAAACATTACAACAGTATTTTAAACAAAAATCCTGTAAAAATCTTTAAATGTTTCAATGATTATTTCCCTAGATTTTTCCTCATTGGTCTGAATTCAAACCTGCCAGTGCAAGGAGGTGCTTGTTTTGATGCACAGAGGATTCATCCTAGGGTTGTAGGGGACAGGCAGTGTTTTCATAGTTGTTCTTTGTTTGATCCAACCCAGGAAGGTGGCTTTAGCTTCTATCAGAGACTCCATACAAGCCCCGTAGACAAAGGACGCACTAATCCAGTGCATCATCTGACTGCACTCCCCCTCCCCTGCCAGATTCACCCTCTTATATGGGATTTCCAGCATTCGTTGTATCCTCTGTCCCCCACTGTAGACTTTTGTCAGTGTCAGCCCTCATTTGCACTGGTATAAACTAGGGATGAATTTAGATTGTACACATCTCACTTGGAAAAATGGCTGAGGGCTTGTCTGCATGGGGAAATAGCCAATCTGTAGGAGCTCCCCAGGTAGATGCTCTTATTCTGGACACTAAGAGTGTCTTTTTGTGATTTTAGCTTAATCCAGTGGTTCTCAAACTTCATTGCACCCCCACCCCCTTCTGACAAATAAAATTACTATTTTATTAAATTTAATAAATTAATACATTTTATTTATTAATTTATTAAAATTTTACTAAAATACTATATTAAAATGACCCCAGGAGGTGGGGACTGAAGCCTGAGCACACCCGAGCCCCGCCACCCCAGGTGTGGGGCCCAAGCCCAAGGGCTTCAGCCACAGGCAAGGGGCCTGTAAACTGAGCCCCCACTGCCTAGGGCTAAAGGTGAAGCCTGAGCCCCGCCACCCAGGGCTTTAGTCTTTGGGCTTCGGCCCCAGGTCCCAGCAAGTCTAACACCAGCCCTGGCGACCCCATTAAAATGGGGTCACAACCCACAGTTTGAGAATCTCTGGCTTAATCAATTTTGGAAGGGGATTAAGCTAAGCCATAAAACGGCATCAGTGCCAGTGTCCAGAAGGAAAGTTGTAGCAATATAGCAATTGCGCTTTAAATTCACTACTAGCTTATTTTGTAATGGCTTTCTCACGTAGACAAGCCCTGAATCTGTGTGATTTGGTTCTCTCTGTTTCTGGAGTCTTTTTGTGTACTGTTACTTAGAGTTCATGATAACAGCAATTTCTTTTAAAACTGAGAAATAGGGTTTGCAGGCTGGATAGCTCAGTGCTAATGGAATATGGAACATTTCACCATGATGAGGCCACTGGTTTCAGTCTGGTCTAGGTTGATGGGTAGTAACAGCTAGTAATCTGCTGGATTTTGTGAAATGAGTTGGTGGTCTCAGCCTTGTTTCTAGGGTAACAGCTGTGCATATGAGAAAATCACCACATCTATTGGCACTGATGGACATTTGATGGGAATCTCAGCAAAGACGTACCAATAATTTAATAGGCATGGTGACTGAACTACTCCAGTCATAGGGCCTTAATATGGTCCTTCTAGATCAAGAGACATTGGCCCCTTCCTCATCCCCTACTCCTTCTGAGGGGAAAAAAAACACATGGGTTATTTTGGCTGGATAAAGCCCCATGTTGTGTTGTTTTTGCAAGATTACAATTTTTGATGTTTACTGCCAAAATAAAAGGAGAGTCCACAGCAGGCATATCTATGGATACAGGAATCCAAACTATTCCAAATGGTCATTATCTTCTGCCTTCTATTTGAAGAGTAAATTAAATAACAAGAGATGATGCAACTAGTTTTCCAGATCTTATTTGATTTGACAAAGCAGTTAGCAGTTTCCATCTGCACAGTATAATCATTAACTTTGTTTCCCTGGTAATGTACATCCTGTTTTTTATGGGTGACCTTACTGATGGATTCGTTTTTTAAAAGGAACATGGTTTTATTGATGTTCTTTTAGGATGAGGTATGAAATTATTCAGCCCATTAAATATGCTTTCCAAGAATCCTATATGATTCATCGTCTCCAATCATGCTATCGCTTATGCACCTGCTTAACTTTACTATGAGTAAAATTATTTTGTATTTACTTTTTATTAGAGTAAGGTTCTAGCATGTGTGCTTTCTGAAATATAAGGAACAGCTTTCAATAGACAAAGGTAAATACATTCAATAAAAAAGGGTGATCAAAAAGGTATATAGAGAATAAAAATGAAATGAACTAAAGATTTGTCATATGCTGTATCCCTCCCATTGCCTATATGTGGTCTACTTATGCCTTTATCCTGCAGATACACATGAGCAGTCCTGTTTCACTCCATGGGATGAAACATGCATTTGTTACCCAGGTGTTTGCAGGATTAGGCCCTAAAGTCCAGAATTTAAAGGTATTTAGGCACTGCTCTGCTCAGCCTTGCAAGATCTAAGTAATTTAGGAGCTTACGGTTTGGTCTACATTTGAAAGTTATATCTGCATAGTGACAATCCATCAGGGGTATGGAAAAATGCGTTCTTATTGACTGTAGCTATGCTGACAACTTCCATTGCAGATGCAGCTATGTCGATGGAAGAGTTCTTCCATCAATGTAGTTATAGCTAATATCGTTGAGGGAGGTGGTGTCCTTACACTAACAGGAAAAATCCTTTTGTCAATGTCGGCTGTGCCAACATAGCAATGCACGTTTAATTTCCATAGTCTAGACATACCCCGAGTCTCATTTTTGAAAGGGGACTTGGGAGCTAAAGTCCCATGGACAATGAAGTCAACATGTGTGAATTGGTCTGCTCCCAGAGCCTACTGTGGGATCAAGGCCTTCGGCTGGGAGTTCTTTGGGACAGGGAATCTGTCTTCTCCAACTGTAATGCTTCTGGCAAACTTCCCAGGTATAGGAAGTGCCATAATGGAAAACGGATCCATGTACTTTAAAAAATGGTTCTCCTGCCTTAATGAGGACATTGAGGTGTGCGCCCTACGATGTCCCGTGTGTCTTTCTCCTTTTCGGTTGGGGTCGGTGTCCTGGTGTGGCGCACCGACTGGTCTGCGTCCCTCTGTCGGTGTGTCCTTCCCCCCCCCCCCCCATTCCCCTGTCTGTCAGTCTGTCTGTCCTCTTCCATTAGGCTTAGGGTTGCCAGTTTAGGTTGGACGTATTCCATGGAGGTTTCATCACAGGGCATAATCTTTAAGGAAAGATTTTAATTTTTAAATCCTGGAGGGCTGGCAACGCTACTAGGCTCTGGGTGTCTGTCCTTCTCCTTGTCTGAGTCTCCCTCCTTGTCTGTGAGCCTCTCCCCCCGGCATCCCCGCCCGCCTCTGTCTGTCTGTCTGTCTGTCCCCTGGTCTGTGCGTCTGTCCCCCTCCTTCTGTGGGTCCCGATGGCTGCCCCCGTCCCCCTATCTCCGCCCCTCTCCGCCCCCCCCCGTCCGTGTGTCCCTGGGGCGCGGCGCCCCCTGCTGCCCGGCGCGGCGGTGGCAGGCTGGCGCCGGCGAGCGAGGCCCTGACAGCCTCGGCCGGCGGGAGGAAGCGCAGGGCGATGGCGCTGAGCCCCGCCGAGAGCCAGCCGGGCCCGGAGGCCCCGCACCCGCCGCCCGAGCAGGACCCGGTGCCCATCAACCACCAGCAGCTGCGCAGCCTGGAGCCCGAGCCGGGCGGGATCCCGCTGCACTCGCCGTGGACCTTCTGGCTGGACAAGTGAGTGCGGGCCCGGGGACCCTCCGCGAGACCCCCGGCCGGGCCCTATGAGCCCCCCCGGGACCCTCCGCGGGCCCCCCCGGCCGGGCCCTATGAGCCCCCCCGGGACCCTCCGCGAGACCCCCGGCCGGGCCCTATGAGCCCCCCCGGGACCCTCCGCGGGCCCCCCCGGCCAGGCCCTATGAGCCCCCCCCGGGACCCTCCGCAAGACCCCCCAGCCAGGCCCTATGAGCCCCCCCGGGACCCTCCGCGGGCCCCCCCGGCCGGGCCCTATGAGCCCCCCCGGGACCCTCCGCGAGACCCCCCGGCCAGGCCCTATGAGCCCCCCCCGGGACCCTCCGCGGGCCCCCCGGCCGGGCCCTATGAGCCCCCCCGGGACCCTCCGCGGGCCCCCCCGGCCGGGCCCTATGAGCCCCCCCGGGACCCTCCGCGAGACCCCCGGCCGGGCCCTATGAGCCCCCCCGGGACCCTCCGCGAGACCCCCGGCCGGGCCCTATGAGCCCCCCCGGGACCCTCCGCGGGCCCCCCCGGCCTGGCCCTATGAGCCCTCCCGGGACCCTCCGCGGGCCCCCCCGGCCGGGCCCTATGAGCCCCCCCGGGACCCTCCGCGGGCCCCCCCGGCCAGGCCCTATGAGCCTCCGCGAGACCCCCGGCCGGGCCCTATGAGCCCCCCCGGGACCCTCCGCGGGCCCCCCCGGCCAGGCCCTATGAGCCCCCCCGGGACCCTCCGCGAGACCCCCCAGCCAGGCCCTATGAGCCCCCCCCGGGACCCTCCGCGGCCCCCCCGGCCAGGCCCTATGAGCCCCCCCGGGACCCTCCGCGGGCCCTATGAGCCCCCCCGGGACCCTCCGCGAGACCCCCCAGCCAGGCCCTATGAGCCCCCCCGGGACCCTCCGCGGGCCCCCCCGGCCAGGCCCTATGAGCCCCCCCGGGACCCTCCGCGAGACCCCCCGGCCGGGCCCTATGAGCCCCCCCCGGCCGGGCCCTATGAGCCTCCGCGGGCCCCCCCGGCCGGGCCCTATGAGCCTCCGCGGGCCCCCCCGGCCAGGCCCTATGAGCCCTCCCGGGACCCTCCGCGAGACCCCCCGGCCGGGCCCTATGAGCCCCCCCGGGACCCTCCGCGGGCCCCCCCCGGCTGGGCCCTATGAGCCCCCCCGGGACCCTCCGCGGGCCCCCCCGGCCGGGCCCTATGAGCCCCCCCCGGGACCCTCCGCGGGCCCCCCGGCCGGGCCCTATGAGCCCCCCCCGGGACCCTCCGCGGGCCCCCCTGGCCGGGCCCTATGAGCCCCCCCCGGGACCCTCCGTGGGCCCCCCTGGCCGGGCCCTATGAGCCCCCTCCGCGGGCCCCTCTGGCCGGGCCCTATGAGCCCCCCCCGGGACCCTCCGCGGGATCCCCTGGCCAGGCCCTATGAGCCCCCCCCGGGACCCTCCGCAGGCCCCCCTGGCCAGGCCCTATGAGCCCCCCCCGGGACCCTCCGCGGGCCCCTCTGGCCAGGCCCTATGAGCCCCCCCCGGGACCCTCCGCGGGACCCCCTGGCCAGGCCCTATGAGCCCCCCTGGACCCGGGGACCCTGCCCGATATCCCTCGTCAGAGCCGCCTGGGCCTCGGGACTGTCTGCTTGACCTCTAGCCCTGGGGTCCAGGGACTCTCCCCCCGGCCCCATGAGACCTTCTGCCCAGGATCCCTCCGCAATACCACCCCCCCCCGCCAGGGTCTAGGAACCCTCTGCCTGACTCCCCGCTTCCCCCCGGGCCCAGGGACTCTCCGCCAGGCCCCCGAGACACCCCCCCCCCCCCAGTATAGAGACCCTTGTCCTGAGCAGGGCCCTGCTAGACCCCCAGGCCCAGGGCCCAGCGCTGCTGTGTCTCTCAGACCGGGAATAGGTGGAGGGTCTGGTCTTCTCTGCCTTGCAGGCTCTGCCGGAGGGGAGAGACCAGCTCCATAACCCCCAATCCCAAATACATGGGACTGAGCAGCGGGGGGTGGGGGGGGCGACACAGGACCACCCTCTCCTAGAGCAGAGGACAAGCCCCCCCACTGCTCCCAACTGTCCCAGCCCACTCACCCCCACACTCCTAACTGCCCCAGTCCAGACTCACCGCCTGACACCACTCCATTCCCAACTACCCAGCTTAGAGTCAAAGTTTAATGCCTGCCCCCATTTTTGACTGCCTCACCCTAAAGTCAAAGCTTGATCCCTTCACCCCGTTCCTAACTGGTTCACCCTCACTGCTTTTACCCCATCTCAGACTTAAATCCTGAAACCCACCCTCTAATACACACATCTGTACCCAAACTTCATAATGTGAGATTGGCTTGTTATCCTACAGAACTGGTCTGTAAACAGAGAATGTAAACAGTCCAGGAGCCATAAATAAAAAGCTTCTTCCTATTAGTCAGCTTTGACCTGAAACTAATACAATTTCTTACAACATCTTGGATTTCATTAGCACCTTTCCCCCCCCACAGGGCTTTACAAACTAATGTTCAACCTGTGTGCAGGGATCATTTCAGTTGCTGCTGAAATGTGGCCAGGCTTACGGCAGCTGTTTAACATGTGCACAACGGCTCACAGCATGACAAATTAGAACATGAAGTGAAGGACGACAGTAATAAAAACAAAACTTATTTGTAATGCTGACACTTAATAAGATCATAAATGAATTTTTAAAGGAGTAAGAGCTAACCAAGTTTCCTGAAATACTCTTATTGCTAATTATTGAGCACCTGCAGTGCACTGAGTGCAGTACAGAAGAAGAAATTGTCCCAGTGCCGTAGTGTTTACAATCTAAACTGAATACTGACAATGCAGTTCAGATGCTACAGGCCGTCTATATATAACATTTTAGCAATTTAAGTTTTATTTTTTTTATGGTAAACAACCTAAAGTATTTTGGCAAATAGGTATCCATTGATCACTGCTATTACTCACAGCATACTCTAGGGTTTTGATATGATGTTCTTTTTTAAAAATAAGCATAAAAACACTGAAAAACAGCTCTGATCTTCACCAGTGTCTTTTGTAACACAGGTTGAACGATGACAAGTTATTTGTCTCACCCTGACTTTCATGTGTAGTACACATGGGAAAACTTTCTATATGTAGGTAGTATAGATATTTAAATAAATGAAACATTTTTATATACCACTAGTTGGTAGCTTTAACGTTTTCTAATACTATAGTCATAATACTAAGAAAATACATTTCAGAAATGCCTTTTCTTCATAGTATAATAAACATTGATTCAGGTAATAGTGTTGTTTCAAACCCTAAATTTAGACATAATGGTTGTAAGGGAAATAATAGCAGGCTAATGGTTATATTTATAAGATCGTGCTGTTATTTCACTTAAGGCATTTGCACACCTTTATAGTTTCTTTGATGCCCTGATCCTGAAAAACTGACTCAACATGGGCAATGCCTCCTCCCCTGACTTTAGCGTGATTTTATGTGGGTGCAGGGATCTACCTACACTGAGTTATTTGAAGGACTGTGGCCTAAATTTGTAATCTTTTAAAAACTGTATCACTTCTTATAGATGGTCCAGCAGAAGTGAGCTTTTTTGAGGAAGTAGCTAAATCTTACATTAGTTAAGCAAAATGAATATCTAATGGTCACCTAACATTTTGCCTACTTGACTTTTTTTTTAGGAGCTTTACCTTATTCTGTAGTTGAAACATGGGTAAGGCTACGTTTTAGTCATGGGTATTTTTAGTAAAAGTCATGGATAGGTCACGGGCAGTAAACAAAAATTCATGGCCCGTGACCTGTCCATGACTTTCACTATATACCCCTGACTAAAACTTGGGGTGGGGGGTCTGAAGGAGGGTGGCGTGGACTGTGAGCTGCGAAGCCTGCGTTCTGGGCGGAGGTAGCTCACAGAGCTGCCTGGCCATGCCTCCGCCTAGAAGCTGAGTATTATCTCATTCATATATGTAAAGTTGTACACTTGCAATTCTCACAGGCAGTAAGCCTTTTTCAGTATGTTTGACTACAGTATTCCTCATTAGATATTGTGTGCTGGTATCTTGCCCCATATTTTGTTTTAGGAAAATGAGAATGATGGAAGTATCTTGGAGAAAATTATTATTCAGCAGTCAGACAAGGAAGGTCATATATATGATCTTCAAATGTTGTTAATTCAGCTGCATCATAAAAGATCAAGGTAGCTACCAGCTTTTTTTTAAAAAAAAAAAGACGATACAACTTTTTAAAAAGTGATGCTAAATTCTACTTTTAGGTTATGTTCTAAGTGTTCCAAAACTAGAGAGGAGCATGTAGCACATTAAAATTAAACTGTTTTCCTCCTCCTTTTGCAGGATCCCTAGTCTGCACCTGCTGTAGTTTACCTGTAGTTTACCTGCTTTTGTTGTTTTTTTAATGCTGCAGCATGGACTACGTTGGTGACATTGTATTGCCCACGGACCTCCATTGGGTCTTACAGATTCCTCTCATTCCAACTCAGCAATGCACCCTTACGACCACATGGGGCCAAGGCTCTGCACAGGTGTAGGGTTCTGCCCACATGAATCAGCTTTCAGGATCTTGAGCCTTTGAGTGAAAGGCAAGTCTTGTGGTTTTTACAATAATCTGCAGTCTTGCAAGTTTTCAAAAATGATCATATTCCATAGAGTGTAAGCATTTTAAAAACAATGCTTTAAAAATTGAAGACTCTCATTAGGCAGTTAGCAGTTTCCTGGTGCGTGTGATGTCTGGGTTATTGTGTTAAATGAGAATTCGTCAGTTCCAAAGAATTTGGGTCTTGCAGAAAAAGAAAAGAAAATAGTAACTAAGGAGCATGGATGTCCCCAATACTAAGGTGGCTTGAGGCATTCAGAACCATTGTTTCGTTCGATCTTGGAATTTAGATCTGCAGATCATCTTTGTATAAAAAACAAAGCTACAACTGAAACTAATATATATACCCATTTACACATGTGTATCAATTTCATATGTCAGTACTGAGCAAATTTTATAGCAGTTAATAAGCCTCAGAAAACTTGAACACAGCTTATAATATGACCAATGTACAACAATTTATGGCTAATGCTACACTTAGGCCTGGTCTACACTGGGTGGTGGGGATCGTTCTAAGTTACGCAACTTCAGCTACATGAATGATGTAGTTGAAGTTGACGTACTTAGATCAACTTACCGTGGTGTCTTCACCATGATGAGTCTACTGCTGCCGCTCCCCCGTCAACTTCGCCTGCGCCTCTCACGAAGCTGGAGTACAGGAGTCGACGGGAGAGCGCTCGGGGGTCAATTTATCGCATCTAGATTAGACGCAATAAATTGATCCCCGCTGGATCAATCACTGCCCGCTGATCCGGCGGGTAGTGTAGACATATGCCGAGTAAACACCTTTCTAATGAATAACTAAAAGAATATTCTAGTAGCACTAGCTGCTAGTTTTCAAGCTGTTCTAGGAAAAGACTACAGCTGGATCCAGCAATCTAATCTGTGGGTAACTTCTCCAGAGCCCCAGTTACTTCAATGGAACTCCACATGAGTGCAAGGATCCGCTATGTAGGTTAGATGGTAGGATCATGACTTAATTCTGTTCCTGCATGACTGCAAAAGCCGTGCTTTTGAGCTAAATTACTTATGTCATAAGCATAGATTAATACTACTGTAACCAAAAAAACCACAAACCTTTTTGTTTTTAAAAAAGAAAAAATATCAGTGGCTGTAGTTTCTTGTGACTAAACATAAACAAATTTAGTGCAACGTTGTTAGTCCACTCCAGGGAAGAGAAAACTTTTTTTTCCAGCACTTATCCTGTCAAAAATATAGATTTGCCTTTTCCCTTGAACATTATTATGAGCTTTGTAATTACAAATAAAGGAGTTTAAAATATAGTTTTAAATATTTCTACCAATCAATTAAATCTGTGTATTTTATTGACCATTTTGAAATTATACAATTGTGGATTTAACACTTATATGGCATATATAAAGAAGTGAAATAAGATAGTAGCCAGACCCAAAAACAAAAATCATGAAACATCCTGTGTTTAAACAGTTGATGTCTTATTGGCCAAGTCAGTATTTTAGTTACTGACTTTTTATTAATGATAAAATTATTGATCGTACATTTTTTTTCACGTAAGTATGAGAGAGACTTTTTATCTATGCCACCTTATAAGGGAATAAAACAGTATCCTAACTGACAGGAGTGTGGCAAGGGATGTTGTAACTACTTCCGTAAGAGGTGCAAATGAAAGGCACTGTTTTGCCATCACAAACAATTTTCAAGGCATTTGTTGTCAATCTTTGCTCTTATCTGCATCTATTATTAAAATTAGGATAAATCCTTCATTGCCAGGTAGATGATCGGAATGGCCTAATACTAGTCTTATCCTTCAACTTCTGTAATTCAGTGCTTAAAAATTATGTTATTTCTTAATACATAGAATTTAGCAATGAAGAGCTACAAAGATTAATTTCTAGCCTTCACAGAAAAGTGAATGGCACTTTTGCTTTACCTATTTTGAAAATGTTAAGGTGACTAGACATTAAGAGCTGGAAAGCTGTCCTGTATTTTAGTCTTGCATCAAAGATTTAGGGAGATTAACAATGGGCAATCGGTCGCCACCACCATATTGAACAGCAATAATAGTTGTGATAACTAGCAAAATCTCCCCCACAGACATTTTTTAGAATTTATATTTGCTGTGGTACTAATCTAAAACAAAATAAATACTGATGCTCATGTATTATAATAAGTTGGTGCATAAACTGGATGATAGAGAGCACAAGGATATATCTCAGTGCATCAATGTCTTATATAAAATGCACTGATTCTTAGAACCACATGCACAAAAACCACCAGCTTTTTGGTGGTAAATAAGCCTGATAAGCCTTCTTGCCATATGCTTCAGAAAGTGGCTGTTGATGCACTGGGGGCTATAGGGGATCACAAACTAAATGGGTCAACAATGTAGTACTGTTGCCAAAAAGAGCAAACATCATTTAGGGATGTATTAGCAGCAGAGTTGTATGCAAGACACAGAAATTAATTCTTCTACTCAGCACTGATAAGGTCTCAAATGGAGTATTGTGTCCAGTTCTGGGCACCCTACTTCAGGAAAGATGTGAACAAATTGGTGCCCAGAGGAGAGCAACAAAAACTATTAAAGGTCTAGAAATCATGACCAATGAGGAAAGATTATCATATTCCCTCCTCCCCAATTTTTTCAGTCTTCAAGTACATAAAAGGTTGTTACAAGGAGGAGGGTGATAAATTGTTCTCCTTAGCTATTGAGGACAGGACAAAAAGTAATGGGCTTAAATTGTAATAAGGAAGATTTAGGTTAGACATCGGGAAAAACTTCCTAACTGTAAGGATTGGAACAAAGTGCCTAGGGAGGTTGTGCAATCTCCATTCTTGGAGATTTTTAAGAACAGATTAGACAAACACCTGTCAGGAATGGTCTAGATCAAGGGTTCTCAAATGGTGGATCAGGACCCCTCAGGGGTCGTGAGGTTATTACATGGGGGGTTGCGAGCTGTGAACCTCCACCCCAACCCCGTTTTCCTCCAGCATTTATAATGGTGTTAAATATATTTAAAAGTGTATTTAATTTATAGAGGGGGTCTCACTCAGAGGCTTGCTATGTGAAAGGGGTCACCAGTAAAAAAAAACGTTTGAGAACCACTGGTCTAGATCGGTGAGACTCAGACCTCAGTGGTTCAGGAGCCAACTTAGTGGTCAGCCTTACCCAAAAGAGCCACAATAGTGAGAATTCGTTGTTTCATTTATTATAGTATGGCTGGGAAATGTTTAGTTTGTATATATCTCATAGCCACATGACTGACCATGTATTATTATTTTATCAACTACAATTGGTTAATAACAGAGTAAAAACATCCTGACTGGTTAATATCATGTGCTGCAAAGAACTGCAGGAGACACATTAAAGAGTCACTTACAGTTCCCAAGCCTCAGTCTGAGTATCACTGGTCTAGATAATACTTAGTCCTGCCTCAGTGCAGGACAGGGGACTAGGTGAATATCAAGGTCCCTTCCTATCCTACAATTCTATGATTCTAAAGAGAGCCTATAACTAACACATATAACTAACATAACTTAATCTATCTTGTAATCATCTCTGTGGTGTCTAAGAACCTTTTGGTCAGAATACGATGTGCTGAGTCTACCTGAATGGATAGTGAGGAGGGTTATATGTTGAATCTTGGCATATGACAGTTTCCCTACTGTTGAAACACCAATAGAGGCTCTCACTGCCTCTAACTAGAACCTCACATCTCTATCCAGCAGAGGAATATTTTTGCAATTTGTCCAGTTTATAACATAGATACATTTAGAGGTACTCATCATAAATCTGTTACATTGTTGACTGACCTGACTACCATGGCTCTGACCATCCATTACACATCCTGAGGGAGTCTGGAGATGATTGAGAGACGTGGTTTGGGCCTACTATAGCAACCTCAAAGAAAGTCAAGGGTACGTTTTAAAATTAGAATTTGTCAGCTGATACAAAACTTTTCTGTCTCTGATGTGCTGTGGAAAAATATACTAAGGGTCACACATTTATCATATGACTTCAGGGAAATGGTCTCCTCTTTTTCAATACTTGATGATAGCCTTAAATAAATCAAAAGACCTCAGTGTTATAGGCATAGTCTTGATAATTTTATGATTAGACCAGCTGTTTTTCTGTGTTTTCACAGAGAGGAAAAGTAATTTCCTATGTAAGCTATTTAAACTACTCTGGCATAAGGGCCTTATTTATCAAGAGAAGGCACAAGAAAGGTAACTAAAGGTCTAGATAATTTTATATTAACTTGTGTGAGAACAAACATGAAGCAAAAATTGAAGAATTCCATGAGGGAAATTTTAGAATTGTATAGAGAAAGATTGTGATTGGAACAGTGCTTCAAGGTTAACAAGAACTAGGGAGGAGAAATTGGTGGGACTTTACTCAAGTTGTAGAAAGATAATTAATAGTTATTTATCATCATTAGGCTCCAGAATTAAACTCTTTATATGAAAGGGGCAATTAGATCTCCTTAGGGCTCCTATTTCTGTATGTAGACTCCATTAGTTCATATGCAGAAAGTCAGACTAGATCCCACTGTTCTCTTCTGGCTTTATAATCTGTGAATTTGTGAATCAGTATAATTGTATGTTGCATCATTTGTTGGAAGAATTCAGAAAAAGGAGTTTTCTAAGTTTTTTGTTTTTTTCATAGATTCATAGATACTAAGGTCAGAAGGGACCATTCTGATCATCTAGTCCGACCTCCTGCACAGCACAGGCCACAGAATCTCACCCACCCACTCCTACCTATGTCTGAGCTATTGAAGTCCTCAAATCATGGTTTAAAGACTTCAAGGAGCAGAGAAGCCTCCCTCAAGTCACCCATGCCCCATGCTACAGAGGAAGGCGAAAAACCTCCAGGGCCTCTCCAATCTGCCCTGGAGGAAAATTCCTTCCCAACCCCAAATATGGCAATCAGCTAAACCCTGAGCATATGGGCAAGATTCACCAGCCAGATACTACAGAAAATTCTTTCCTAGGTAACTTAGATCACATCCATCTAATTGTTTGTGCCAATTTATAAATGATCTAAACTTTTTTCCTGTGCATTCTACAACAAAAGTTAATAGTTTCATAGATTTAAGGCCCAGGAAGAACCATTCTGATAATCTAGACTGAGCTCTTGCACTTCCAGGTATTGAAACACTATAAAAGGCACCCCAAATTCTGTCAGTGTTTTCTGTATATTTTGCAGCAAATTAGGCATTTCTCCATTCTTCTAGCTGTTGTCTGTATTTTGGATACTTTTTCTTCTTCTCCAAGTTGTGGCTTGGACTACTCTTTTCTGTCCCATAAACAAATGTGTAATTCTATTTAGTGTGGCAGCTAGTGCAAAGTTACAACTTCCAAATTGACCATTGCTTGCATTTTAGGACTTTCAGCAGTTTTTTTTCTCACTAATCCAATAATGCTTTTTTGTAGAAAAACAAAATTTTCACAAATAAACAATCTAGAAGTACAGAGGCGTATTCTTAAGGACTTTGAAAATTGTTTTAAAGTGAGTTAGATAGCAACTCAACCACGATTACTGGGCCATTTTAATATAGTTATGGTGATCATTTTTCTTTAAGTGTTAATTTTTTCTTTGCAGTTCAGATATTTTTCTGTTCTTTAATTTGTGTTAGTGCTCATGACAGAAGATTGATGTCATTTGCTAGAGTTGGATGTAATCCAGAAATATGCTATGCAAGCTTGTCCACATAGCACCTGTAGTACTTGTCAGTCAAGTTGCTAAAAATAAGCCGTGAATAGTCTTCCACCTAAACCTTAAAATGAGTAATGTGGTGGTTGGTAGTTGTTCTCTGCCAGCTTGTAATGTTGTGAATGTTGTTTCTCTGGAACGTGTGATTTGTAGCTATCAAAATGAATGATTTTATGGCCCCAAAGTGGAGTACTCTGTTCTTTATTCCCCAAGAGATTTTTGAAGAGGCATAAAGATGTGATAAATATCCACTGCTGACACCCTCTGGCTTTTGAAGTTTACTGTTTCATAATGCTTATTTACCATTCATGGGAATAGGTTTTCATCTTATCACAACACTCCAACGGCAACACCAGTGAATGTATGTGGGGATGATGATGTAATATATAGCAAGGCAAAATTATGTCCATGTATGACTGTGAAGTTAGGAAACAGGCAAAAGGAAAGCATGTCAAAACTAATTTTTCAGACTATTATCTGATACATTTAAAAACAAAACAATCCACCCATGTCTTTTGACCATGGAATTACAATGTAAGAAACAAAATGTTAGAAACTCTAAGATGTGAAAAGAGACAAAATAGCATTGTTCCAAATGTATAGCCACAATATTTTACTCTGATTAATAAAGAGCTGTGTGAATTCAGTAAAAGTTGTGCAAGGACTGCTACCCTTATTAAGCAAATCTTCTGGCCTCAGAGACTACTTCTGTGTATTGCCAGATATATTGCTGTCAGCCTACTCTCCATTTATTAGAAAAATCTTTCTGTCATGAAAATGATTTTTGTTGCTCAATTAAGACCAGGTTCACTGGACTTAAAATACTTGACAAGTAAGTTGTGGTGTGTGTATGTGAAGCAAATCTTCATTTGTCACTGTAATAATTCATTCAGGGGACATAGGGCAAATACTTCTTTTTAATTTAGCAGATCTGCTGACAGAATGTCACTTTCAGTAAAATTTTCATCGTGTATAAAACACACTGCCATTAGAAATAATCTACATTGTGCTGAATCCATGACTACTTTAGAAACAATGCGACACCAGTGTAACTGTTCTAAATCATTTATTTAAACACAGTTTTCCCATTGGGTCCATCAGCACAATGCAATGTCTATGCCATTGTCATCAACAGATAAAGAGTTAAACATACGTTGCTGTCTACACTGAAGAAATAAATAATTGTTCTAAGCTAACTTTTGTGTGTTCTTAAAAAAATTCAGCTTTGTAGCTGTATCTTCAGCATGTATTCCAGAAACAGAGACAAAATACAATCTTTCTTTTCTCCTTATTGCTTTCTCAGTATGACTTTCATGAAGTTACCATTTTAACCCGATGGTGATTAAAGACACAAATAATGTAAAATGTATTACTGCCAGTAAGAAGAGAGAAATATGAATTTTGATAGCACTCATTGGTTTGAAGAGAGAGACCAATTTGAGTTGTCCAGATCAAAGAAGAAGACAAAGCATTTCAGGATTTGGGAGGCAAGATGGACAAAAGCCCAGACAGAGCAATGTGCAGTCTTCTCTCTGCCTTCTGTCCATTGAATGCACCTGTCATGCTTGTAACGTGTATCATCCGCACACACAGTTGTTTGCAGTTTTGCACAGCACTTGTGCAGCTCCCCCAGCAGTAGCAATATCAGAAATACACACCTGCTATTCAGTGATATTTGTTTGAGTGTTTTACACTGTGGAGCCACACAGAAATAATAGCTACAATATTCACTTGTTCAGGCTCAGCCTGCAAGATCCACCACTCTTGTATCCTGCGTTAGGTCACTGTGCATTGTTGTGGTGCTAATGTACACAGAAACCAATAGTGCTGAATTTGCACCATTGTAATTGATCCTCTCAGTACAGGCCCACAGTCTCCTATGCCATGCCAATTGACTACTCTGTTCACTGTCTCCTGTTTTCCTGATTACTTGTTTTATTTCAAGCTTCTGCAGTCTTTTGCATCTGAGTTTGCATGCATTTCACCTTATAAAATCTTAAGGCTATTTTAAGGGAATGAAAATAGTATGGAAGTTGTTTGGAGAAGCTGAGAGGGGTTAGTTCAGCTCCTCATCTGGTGTAAATCAACGTAGTTCCATTACTACATTGAGGTTACACTGACTCTTATCAACTCAGGACCTTGCCCTGTGGCTTCACTAGATGAAGATAGTGCCTTTACTACTGCAACTGCTATCAATAATGCAACTGTATCTGTGATAGCAATGGTGTAAACACCAACATATGCAGGGCTAAGGTGTTTCACCTCCATGTCATAAAGGGCTAGACAACTCGGGGGATGAAAATGCTAGCAGGTTAGTCTGTGGTGTCGATGCTGGAGCTGTATCAGCATTAGGCCAATGGTGGAAGAATTATCTGAAATTCTCTATGTAGACACAGACTGAATGCATTGCATGGATCACAAGAAGGAAAAATGAGAGAGCTGACCATTTAGGGTTTTTACTTGCATCGGTGCATATGTACTGTATGTTTCTTGTTAATGTGAATTCTGCCTGGTTTTTGCAGGGAGACTTCCTGTATCATTTGTTTCTTTTCCACTTTTCTCTATGTATGTCTGTTTTATCTTTCATCATTTGGTTGTGCACAATTGAGGTAAAATTTCGTATCAAGGTTTTGGTGGAATGTCAGCGTATTTTCAAAATAATTAAGCATAATGCTGCAAGACCCTGTGTAAATTTTCTGCAACTTTAACTGCTGGCATTGCAGCCAAAGAGGTAGCCCTATGTGCTGGATCTACCTGTTTAATCTCTGTGTAATCAATGCCATTTTAAAAATGTGACACCTGACTAAAAGTGCTTCTGTTTCCCCTAAGAGAAATTACAGCTAACAGTTGGTAAAATTAGCTTTTTTTTTTTTTTTTTTTTAGTCTGGTGTCTTTTTTTTTTTAAATTTCAGATACTATATTAGTTGTGAGAGTTTGTAGTATGTTGCCATCTAGTGGGGTGTTATGTAAATTAAAGATGATTTCTTTAAAAAAAAAATCATAATTATTGCTTTGAACTGCATTGTTAATACAGCTAAAACTCCTTAATAAGAGACCATTAAAGTATGACATTTAAATATTTTAATAAGTATTCAAAAATAAATCAGATGTAAATCTAGTTGAAATTTAAAAACATTAAACCTGAAATTTGATTTAAAGGGACACTCTCAGTACCCATGGGTTCAAAATGTGATCTGGATTTTTTCTTATTTCCAAGGACTCCTTTTGATTATAAACAAATAGAAAACCCACTTAGCTACTCTTTCCCTTTCTCAAAATCCACACCAGTAATCTAGCAAATGTGAACAATCCTATAATTACAGACCAGTGTACTTGCATAATTAAAGTGGGTGGGTGCCTTTTTAGAACAAGCAGCTGTATCTTTGTTTTAAATATTTAATGTACAGTTTAATTAGAACATAAATATTTTTAAAATATCCTGACAACTCTCAAATTAAACTAAACATAAGAACGCTCAGCCTTTACTTTTAAAACTTTTTATAGTCATTTTTATAGTAATTGGAGTTGATCATATAACTTTGATATGTTTGTAAATGTTTCAGTCATTTGCTAAGACAATCAAGTAATCATTTTTTGGATAAAGTATTTTATTAACATAAACTTTTTTTTAGGTCACTTCCAGGTACCACAGCAGCTGAATGTGCATCGAATCTCAAGAAGATCTATACAGTACAGACAGTACAGGTAAGATTAAAATTAGAACTACAGAAATTGCTACACACGAGAAATAACACTCAAGTTATGAGGTTATGTTGGCAACCATGTGCCAGATGAGTAATTCTCATGCTTTCACCTCTCTGAGGTACAAAATGTAAGTATCAGTTGATAGTATATGCTGTTCCTTAGGCTTCCCTAGAATTTCATTGGTGGCGTGTTTGATTCCTGGGTGGTTTCTAAGGCTCATAAAGGGGTGAGTTGCAGGGTAATACACTTGTTTTTGCCAGATACTCTGTCTTTCTAGACTATTTCAGAGCCTCAGGCTGTGCCTCTAAATTGGATCATGAAACTTGATTTACTTTAAGTATTTGTCTGCCTTTTCTCTAGCTATTCTCCAATGTAATAAATTATTATATGAGCAAAGGAAGATATAGTACACAGAAGTCTTCTCTTTGAGTACCCAGTTTGTGACTTTTTTTCTTGTGAACTGATTTATTATGTTAGGGCTTTGTCTTTTTTCCAGAACGCTTGCAGCAGATGAGAGATTCTGTATAATATCATTCCGTGTTTTCCCTTTTACCTGTCATATAACTTTGTATCTGCAAAAAGTCAGAGGGTAACACTTACACTCTGTATTCTGAATGGAAATAATCTTATTAGGAGTGTGGGTCCATATTAGTGCTGGAGCAGGCATGAAGTATCTGTTGTTGGGTTTTTCTTACATAATGTTAAAAGTCTGGCTTTAATTCACAAAAAGCCAGGATATTCTGATATGAGGCTAAAACTCTGTGGTGGCAATTTGGGGGATCTATTTACAGTTTACGACTTATGGTTGATACTGGAGACTCTGTGTATGTGTGTCAGACTGCAAATTCCCTTTTGAATGTGGATCTTGTTCACCTTTTCTGCTGTCTTTTAACTCCATATAGAGCTAAAACCCACTGGAGGTGGCAGGGGAAGTTCTTGTACCTGGCACAAGACTAACAACAGAGGGTTGCTAAACTTTGATGATTGCCCATTCAAATGGAGTGCCTTGGATGAATAGGTGGATACCGCTCAGGGCAAATGAGTTTTTTTCCAAGTCTGAACTCCAGGAGGTAGTAATGAAACAAAGGGCCATCTAGTAGGGGGACTTTATCACATAACAAGGCTGATGAGAGGGTCACCTGACATAAGAGACAGGAGGTTATAAAAGAAAGGATCTCTCATCAGTCTTTGGCAGGCAGTAAGGGAGGCTAGGCACTGACAGCTGAGTTCAGAGGGAGGGTTATTTTATTGTTTTGTCTAGGTCTGTATATTCTTGTGCTACCTGAAGAGGGACTAGCTTTTGAACCCTTGGCAAATTCTGTGTATCGGTTTGCTTCTACTATCATGTGTTGGAGCATCCAGCAGGGTGAGGGGGAGCAGTGTTAGCACATTGTCCTGCAGGCCTAGGTCAGCTGGACCAAAAGGGTCAATTTCTGTGAAGGGATAGAGACAGAGCGCCTATGTCCAGGAAGTACGCCAGAGAGACCAAGGAGAGAGAGAGAGAGAACTCTGCAGCCTCCTCAGACCAAGGGAAGCTTAAGAATATCTGGGCCCAGTGTGGTGGGACCCATACATCGCAGCCTGGTGAATGTCAAGGAGAGAAGGCTTTACAAGGGCTGTGTGACAAAAGCCAGGAGATTCGGAGATGAGGCTAGAACCCTGTCTTTAAAGGGACACTGCCTTGGTGGCTAAGTTTTGAAATAAAACTGCCTTGACATTTGTATTGTTTTGTTTATGCCTTGTATCAGTTGTCCCTTCCCAGCCACACTTTTCCTCTGTTCACTCTGAGGCAATTAGCTTTAGAAATGTTCAGAAAATGAGGGCGTTGGTCAGAGCTCTGGCAAACAGGGTGCAATTGGATAGCTTGCGGTTGTGCTTTGCAGACTTCTATTAGAGGTGTCTGTTGCCCTGCCTACGAAAGAGAATATGCACATCGTTCAGGTGATTTCTGTAGAGATTTCTCCCCAGGGAATTAAGTTTAACAGCAAAACTATGCCCCTGTCTAAACTGGCTGAAATGGTTGTTACTTTGACAACTGAAGAGAGCAGTGCTTAAACCCAGAGTATGGTGTACATAGCATCTCTTATCATTGCCTTTTCCACTCTTAATCCAGACACAATTAACTAAACTGGACCTTACTGTATTGAAGAGTTACATTGGTTTCCTCCCATCAGGTTGTTGAAGTTTTAGAGAATTCCTTCAGGTCCCCTGAGAAGGCTGTTTCCACTAGATGAATTATCGCAGACGAGCAGCTTGGCCTATAACTTGTCTATTGATTGATTTTAGCCTCAGTATGTACTAACCTATATCTGATAAGACTGCCCTATGGAAAACAACAGAAATGTTCAGTGATTTTCTCTGTACTCTTTAGAATTTGCTATCTCATCAAAGGTAGTTGGTGCAGAACATAGTAGCCTGTAGAAGTTCAATAATAGTATAGGTGTAAGCCAAAACCTTGGAGACACAAAGGGTTTCCCTTATTCTTTCAATTTCGGCAGATTATTGCTTGCTACTAGAATGGTGAAAGCAGGGCACAGAAGACCATCTAAACTCACCCAGTTCTTCTGTTTCTGTCAGACTTTTCTATTATCAGTTCTCATGGCTTTAGGTAGTAGTACTCAACTTTTAACAGCTGGATAACAAAGTAGCTTTCAAATGGAATTGCAGAGAGCCACAAAATCATATTATAATGTTGCAAAGTTTGTTTTGTAAAGTTGCACTAATGTATGATTATGATGCAACATAATGACTTAACATCTTTGTTGCTTCTCCTTTACCTGTCTGCTGGGAAGGAGGGATCTCTTTGTTCTCCTCCAACCCCCACTACCACTTATGGGGGCTAAAATGGGATTATTCCTGCTCTTTTTCCACCTCATCCCCTCGATGGTGGCTTCCTCTCTTACCTGCCTCTGAGAAGTAGAGTCTGATGGTTCCCCTGCTACTTGGTCTGTTCAGAAATCCCCAATCTTGCATTACCGTTGTATATCATATTTTTTCATAGGCAGTACTCTTTCTGCCTGAACTCAGACAAAATAAGTGGATCACCAACTAGGCATGATGCTCATAAGAGCTATCATGTAATCTTGTGATACAAGTTACCATGACGAGCGGTGTGATCTGAATCTCTAGACAGAAGAGCTAGAGGATTACTGTTTTATTGTATTCTGTTTAGTAAATAGAATAAGTGTTTATTTCTTTTTAAAAAGCACATTAAGGAAGTTTTATTCAAACTGCTTTGGATATATGTTCCATTGTAACTCAGATTTAGGTAATATTTAATATATTTGTTTTCTTCCTCACACCCATTATGCTTTAGTATCAAAGGCTCTGTTGTTAGAGTAAAAAGGTGTCGGTTGGAGGTTGTGATATAGCACACATCGCTTCAGCACATACAGAATGCTACTAGGGGCAAGTCTACACTACAGCCGGGATTGATGCTCTGAGGTCGATCCACCCGCGGTCGATTTAGCAGGTCTAGAGAAGACCTGCCAAATCAACAGCAGATCGCTCTCTAGTCCAACCCCTGTACTCTACCCCCTACGAGAAGAATAAGGTAAGTCGATGGGAGAGTTTCTCCCATCGACCCCCTGGGGTGTAGACCCCACAGTAACTCGGCCGAAGGTACGTCAACTCCAGCTACGATATTCACATAGCTGGAGTTGTGTAGCATAGGTCGACTTACCATGGTAGTGTAGACATAGCCTCGGTTAAAATAGTAGATTTAAGAGCTGCTACTTCTATTCCACATTCACATATGAGGACACGGAGTGAGGAGTATTCTGCACTTTGGGAACTTCATTACAGAGCAGTTGTTTCCCTTTTCTCCACCTTCACCCTTCATAGAAACATGCATTTGCTAAGCAACAGTGGCTTCCTAATAGGACACAACTTGTCATAGTTTTAGTGACTTGTAATTAAAGTATTACCACTTCCGAATTATGTTCTCTTCAACAAAAAAGCTGAAAGTGAAATTGTGATGAGCTTTAACTTTAAAGAGCTTAAATACATAACAAGGGTAAATTATAGTTTTCTATGAGCAAGAATCTTGATAATTTTATGAAGTACAAGCAAAGCAAGTAAATCTGTATATAGTTCACTATCATATATATGAATGATACTAGAACCTTTTTTTTCTTTCTTTAAAGATTTTCTGGAGTGTCTATAATAATATTCCTGCTGTGACAAATTTGCCTTTGAGATGTAGTTACCATTTAATGCGGGGAGAAAGACGGCCACTTTGGTAAGTATCTTATCATTGTAAGCTGCTGGGGATAGGGACACTTACGTTGTTATGGAAATAATAAATAATGGGTGGAAGGAGGGAGCAAAGAGTTGCATGTCTGTACTGTACTGCCATTAATCAGCTCGACTTGGGATTCAAAAGTAACTTACATGCATCACTAAAGATCTTGTTCAGCTTAAAAGCTAATTATCTTAAATCAAGCATTTATTAAAAATTAGCATGTGGAAATATGGGCTATAAGAAAAAGCTAATAGTATAGTACACATTTATGTTGATTAATTATATTTGATTTATTTTAATTTACTGATTTTTCTTTTCTCTCCACACAAAATAGGGGTACATTAATGCAACTGACTAATATTCATTTGTAATATTCACTGTGCCAAGTATGCTCCATATATGCACACACATGCACGTACCTGTAGACATACACACACATTCTTTTAGGCTTGGATCAGGGAAGATTGACTATCAAGTTTTGTAACAGTACATTGCAGCTCATTCCAATTTGATAGCTTATTGTTCGTAGAATGGAAACTCAAAACTATAAACCATCAATTTTTTCTTTATAAACTGAGTTTAATTTCTCTTCCCGTTCATATAGTTCATGCACTTTTTAGTTAGATGGATTAGGAACTTTCTGAGTAGGCTTGCTACTTTTTTGCACAGTTTCTTATTAGTGTGGCTTGGGATCGAATTACAATTCTTTACATATTAACAATAGACCATAAAATGTTTCACTGAATTTTGACAGAGTACTGTAGGTTCAAGTGACTAGTGAGTCAGCACAAGAACTCCTTTTAAAAGACATTACTGCTGAACGGTGTAGGTTAAATTGGTTTTAAGTAAATGTCGACACTGGGATATGTATACACCAGTCTTGATATTTTCGCTGGCAGTGTCAAAGGATAAGCGGGAGAACTTTCTGTTTTTGTTCTTCTCTATTTTTAGTTTTGATTTGGTCAGTGATTTGCGGGGGGTGCACTTCAAAGACCTTCTCTGAAGATGATGCGGGTCTATTTTAAAACTCCTCTGTCAAAGAAATTCAGTGTACTATATTTAAGGAAAGGAATGTGCAATGTTGATCTCATCACTAAGTCGTTTTCTTAGTAAGTATTAATAAATTATTGCACAGGAAGCAAGGGGCTTATTGAGATTCTCAGATTAATTAGGGTTTTTGGCTAATTATGGCCATGTTTTTATAAATACCAGTTTATTTTTATGGGTGTTTAAAAATGTGCTTTCCTTGATTTAAGTCCTTCCCAAGCCTTCCCTCAGCACTCATCCCCATTGATGGGAGTCCATTTTGGCTGGGGAATCTTTAGAGGCTGCAAACAGTTTTCAGCAGTTCAGACATATTACATTAAACATATTAGTGAATACCTTTTAAAAACTGGTTCTTGCACTTTTTCTTTTGTGGAGCTGTGACTGAAAAACACTAATTCAAGTTTATAAATTAGCTGCAATAGAACAAATTGGAAAAGGCTGTGACTAATAACTGTAGCATTATGAAGCATGGTTTAAAAGTGTTGTCAGCCCTAACTCCACATCACTTGATATTTTTTTTTGAAGGACAATTAATTTCCAGTGATCACAGAACTTAACTGAAATATGTACAAGCTCCTGTTTTCACTAGTAAGAACCTGAAAAGAAACGAAGTGCCGAAGTGCGAGGTTACCACAATAAACCATGAAATGTTTTGTGATCACGTGCTCTCTAAGAATTTGCAGCCATTTCAAAGGTGCCCTGTGATCAGGGAAAATAGAATTATTTCCTAACACACATCACATAGGAGAGGGATTGGATGTTAACAGGTGTGCATCACACGAAGAATGAATGATTTCTCTCTGGTGTCAAAATTCCAAGCACAAGCCTTGTTACCTGGAATGAGTGCTCACATTTCAAATGGGATTGTCCTGGAAAAATTAACCCCATAAATAAGTTTAAATTTTTATCACACTATGAAAAGCACACTGTATGTAAACTTTACCTACATGTGGTTTTGAATGGTTTGTTTTCTTTGATATATTTCCCACAACCAGGGAAGAGGAAAGCAACGCCAAAGGAGGTGTATGGAAAATGAAGGTCCCTAAAGAAAGTACGGTATGAAATGTTCATTTCTCTCTGGAAATGACTAGTCAGGGTTTCAGCTTAATTTCCATATATAAAATGATGACAGTTTTCTTTATAAAAATTCCTTTTTTGGAGTTCTTAGTTTGGTTGTTGAACTGTGTTGAGTGATGTCAGTACACCATTATCAAGTCTAACGCCTTTTATGTTATGAAGACGAGAAAATTTGTTAGTGTAGATAATTCAATACTTGATTTTTTTTTGCTTATAACAATATTTGACAATATTTTATTAATTTAAATAAAAGCTACAGTGAAAGGTTTCATATAGCATCTCCGTTTGGCAGACATACTATTTGGTCATTTTTATCTTCCATCTCAAGACTTGATTTATTCACTTACGGATACGCAAGATAAAATTTTAACAATTGTGATTGAAAGTCAATAGTTAATTATAGGTGGAGCAGCAATGATTGACCAGTCCTGCAAAATTCTCACATATGAGTAGCCCCACTGACGTGAACTCAGAACGCAGTAGAACTACTCATGCATAACAATATTCATATAGGTAAGTGTTTTAGAGTAGGGCCTAAATAGTGAGGACCACACTGTCACTAGCCCGTCATGTTCTTCACTGCCATAAGTACTGCATAATAATATTAGTTTTTCAACACACAACCTAATGTGCTTTTTATTCTCATAAGCCTAATCCTGCGAACATTTTTTACTGGATGAAATGCTTCCTACACAGAAGACCATAGGACAAGTCACAGGAGTGAGTTTATGCTTGGTGGCTTATGCTCTGCGCTAGTAATGGGAGTTTGCAGGATCAGTCTCTACATTAATATATGAATCGCTCCATTGACAGAAAAAACACATCATGTCAAAGATTGTCAGATTGACATCTTCAGACTGCATCTTGTTGCGTGACCTCCAATTTATCTTTCCTTACTATAGATTGATAGAGTACCTTGTATTGGCTGATAATGAACCAATGAAATGTTTTATGCTAATTCTTTGCATCCTCAAAGATGGATAAGAATGTTCAGAAACAAAGGGAAAGTTTTCTTGGCTCATTGGGTTTGTGCTTTGTGGTTTTAACCTTATTTTGTTATAATTTATCATTTTTAATAGTACTAGAAAGCACAGACTAAATTGAAATAATAGTGAGGCCATGGTTTGTTTAAAAGCAGCATATGCAAATGCCATTATGGCTGTATAGACAAAGATAGATGTTGCCATATGCTCCAGAAATATGATTATTTCCCTGTAAGCACACACCTTGGAGCATATTATTGCATTTATTAGCCCAGAGTTGCATGTGATTTATCAGCAATAGGGTTCCAAGTTTTTGAATGCTTTTTTGGTTTAGTAACAAATGTCAAAAAGGAAATAACATAACATAGCCAAAGACAACTGTGTGATAGGTAGACTTTTTTAAAAAAAATTAATTCTCTAGTTAGCATTAGAATTTGTTGAAAGAAACTTTTTTCATAGTCAAAGGAAAATAAGGCATGAGATTTAAATATAAATTCATCAATTTTTCTAGTACAGATTGGTTCTTAAAATGAACAGTACTTATTTTTGATAGAAACAAGCGTTCACAAATGCAGTTTAATGGTCTTTTATCTTGCATAAGCAGGAGAAATACTTGAGAGAAATCTACGTTTGTACTTTGCATTAATTAACTATTTAGGTTGAGTCCCAGACACAAATTTAGAGAAGGTAAATTTATATTTAAACATTTAATAGAAGAATGTCAAGTTATGCTACTTTATAATAGGTATTATAAATTCTTGCTCCAACTCTGTGGAAAGAGGGAATAGTATAACATAAGATGCACTTATAACACACAGTCTCAGAAACTGCACTCAAGACTGAGCAAGCAAACCTAACACGTACACTGAAAGATCAATAACCTAGAATAATAACTGATTTTTTTTCTTGTTAGTCTGCAGTTTGGAAAGAGTTATTGCTGGCAACTATTGGGGAACAGTTTACAGATTGCTCTGCAGCAGGTAAAGAGATCATTTTCTTAGTGTTTTCTTCTTATTTCTGTAGATTTATTTTAAGCCCCTGTCCCAAGCAGTAGGTTCTTGTTCAAAATATTAAAACATCTAACACTTAAAAATTGTGTCATAGCATATAAGCATACCTATTCTCCCTGTCATGAACACAGGTCAAAAGAGGACAGACAAGATTTCCTGGCTAGCTATGTGGGACAGAGTTAACTCTAGATCGAGGTTCTTAATGTTTTTTCTTTCTGAGCCCCCCCCCCGTCCCCCTCACATGCTATAAAAATTCCAGGGCCCAACTGGTGCTTCAGCCGGGGTGGGGACGCTTCGGGGCTCTGGGCTTCAGCCGGGGGGGGGGGGGGACGGGGCTGAGGGTTCGGATTTCTGTACCATGGGATGCTGCTGGAGGAGGCTGCAACAGCCCCCCTCCCACCCCCAGGTGAGAACCTCTGCTCTAGATTATTGTTCTTGCCTGCCTCCAATGGCCCAGCTTGAATCCCTTGGGGACTGGCAAATGTTCTAGGTTTTAAACATCTGTGTATCAGCAGGTGTTCTAGTAGTTTAATACTAATGCCGTGGTGCCAGGATTCTGGAAGTCTCAGCAGGCATCCATTTGCTTGTTATGGGGTGTTTTGTACCATTACTGCTGAGAATCTATCTATCTATCCTAAGGACTTTTATGGCCCCCATTACTGTAGTATTTGTATGCCGCACAATCTGTAATGTATTTATCCTTGCAACACCTTTGTGGGGTAAGGAAGTACTGTTTTCCCATTTAACAAACAAGGAATGGAGGCACAGAGAGGTTAAATGATTTGTCTAGGGTCACAAAGGAATTCTGTGGCAGAGTTGGGAGGAACCCTTCTTCTCATTTGATATCGCTTGAACCAAATTAGTTGTTAGTGTTAATTTTACACAAAATGTACTTGAAATAGGTTGCCTGATAAATTAGTGATATTGTTCAGATGCAATAATGACCGTATTTTCAAACTAAATCTAGCCCCTAAAAATATACTTGAGATTGCATGCTTTATTTAGGAATGGACTGCAGAGGGGTTGTGAGTGTAACCTTGCCTAAGACATATTATCATATTTTACATATTCCAGTCATCAAACACTGGTAGAGGTCTGTCTGTTTCAGAATATAAGGCTGAGTTACAGGATTTGTCCATAGTTACTGGAGAAGGCAAATGCTTGGCTAACTTGTCAGTCCACTGAGCTAGGAAATAAATGCTCAAAAATTGTTACTAAGTTAACTTTTCTGTTTGATCAAGGAATGATAAAAATATATGTATATAACTACATTTTTATGTCCTAAACACAAACATCTGGTTAGACAGATGTTTGTTTAATGCCCTGAATATTACATTTTGAAGTTGTTCCATTTCTGATTCATCATTCAGTAGAAAATAACTTGGTTTCTTAATTCCATAATGAAGTTCAACAAAGACCTTTCAAACAGGGAATTTCTCTCCAGCCTGATCAGTACAGTAGAGCTGAAATGTAGTATTTGCCTCTCTTTTTGGTATGTTTGGCTTGGTCATTGTCTTGGATTTTTTTCCAGCAAGGGTTTGTTGAGCTAGTATACAGATAATAAACTTCTCTGACTGCTTGCATTATAGAAAACAGAATAAAGGTGCCCCACATCAAGAAACTTTTAACATCAGTGCCTGTTCAGTCATATGCGTAGTTAAGCTGACATCAGGAAATGAAGAAGCATGTATGCCATTTACATGTAATTCTCCGTGCAGAATTCTGTCCCAATCTCAGTGATGCAGCGGTAGAACACCAAGTTCTGAATACTGGTAGCAGCAGTGTGAAACTGACCATAGTCTTGTTAATATCTTTCTGCTGCTGCTTGAGGAAACTTTGTGGCAGCCCTATTGAAGCTTACATTCTGGAAACTTCATAGTCTCCATCAGACTTTGAAAAATAAAGCTTCCTACATAGTGGTGACAGATTTTTTTTTTTAATCCCTCAGCATAAATTCCTTATATTACTGCAACACAGAATTAAAGCCATCGCTATAGATTCTGAACGGCACCATTTCACTGTGAGGTACTATTTACAATAACTGCTGCAAGTAAGCATACATATGGTTTCTACACTGGTATTCCCTTCATTCTAGACGGCTCGTTTTCATTTCATGTTTGATTTTTTTTTTTGTACAAAATGTTCCACAGTAGCATAACTAGCCAGAATAGACTCTTCTCCCTTTTTAAAAAACTGATTATTTCTTCAACACTTCTTCCTCTACATAGATGATGAAGTAATAGGGGTTAGTGTCAGTGTTCGTGACCGTGAAGATGTTGTTCAAGTTTGGAATGTGAATGCATCTTTGGCAAGTGAAGCAAGAGTTTTAGAAAAGATCTATGAACTTCTGCCACACACCTCCTTTAAAGCAGTGTTTTATAAGCGTAAGTATCTTGTCAATTTATTTCCTCCTAGCAGGATTTCCAGTTTTTGTTAGCGAAAGTGATCACAGATGAGATGCATGCTATAGGATAACCTTGTTAAGTGACTGACTGAATTTTTAGCATTCAGAAATGTTGTATCTCTTGTTGCATGAGGATTTTTACTTTCTAATTATTGGAGATTTTTTTTCCTCTGTACAAAACAGTGAGAATGGCTTTCATAGTTAAGTTTTAACAAATTGATTTGTCAGATTCACAAGGTGTTTTTGGTCTGCAAATGCAATAATAAAAAAATACCTGCATAACCCTCAAGATTGTGAGCTATTGTTAATTAATATATTTATTGGTATTGTAGCAACCACAGTCAGGATTTGGGGAGGAGAGGGGCATTCTGCTAAGCTCTATATAAACTAGTAAAAATGGTTATTGTCTTTTCTCTTGTCCTCCCTGACCACTCATCCTTATTATTGTCTTCTCCTGTTGTTCTCATCTTAATTTAAACTGTAAGCTCTTCCAGGTAGGGACTCTGGGTGAAATTCTTGCCTTTGTTGAAGTTAGGGTGCTATTTTGCTTATTCATGGTGCTGGACTGGGAAGGAGAAGAGAATGGGGGAATTCCTCCAGGGGTCTGATCCAAAGCCCATAGAAGTCCATGAGAGTTTTGGATCAAGCTGCAGCACAAAAAAACTTAGGACCTGATACAGCAACTCATATCCATATGAGTAAAGGTTGCAGGGTCAGGCTCGTAAGTACAGTCATGTTAGATCTTGCATTATGCCTTAAGTGTACAGGCATTTGTAACAAAAAGCTTAATGCCTAATTGAAACAGACGATTTCTTACTAATAGTAAAAGCAACAGTAGGAATACTTTTTATCCATTATAATATACCTCAGTCCCCAAATTTCCATCCCTTAGCATCTTTTTACTTAGTACTTGTTCATATAGTCAATTTAAAAGTTGAGTTTTTTTCCTTTTTCCCCCCTTAGCTCACAGAGAGCATCATGCTTTTGAAGGTGGACGTAGAAGACATTAACTGCACCCTGTAAAAAACTCATACTTTGTAGTCTGAGTTTGGGAAGTGGTCTAAGCAGGGAGATGGATGGGCAGAAGCCTTGCAGAAGCACCACATCTGCTCGTCATTTTCAGTTTGTTTCTAATGCTTTCAAATTGGGCCATTATTACTCAAAATGAGGAAAATGGTTGCCTTGATTACTAAACATGGTGCTCCTTACTTTTTTAGCTTTCTACGTTCTTAGTTTAGTTTCCTTGTTGGGGGGGGTAAATTGGCCACTTGTTTTTCTTTCGTTCAGACTGTATTTGTATTTCTGTTTTGTTAAACTTAGAAGACTTTCCTGTCTTTTGAAGTAGTTGTACTGTACTTAGTAAATTGCAAATATGCACAGAGATGATATGCTGCTTTTTCTAGATTTGCTGTACATAGAGGAATCCTGGCTTGGTCAAACATGTTTTCAATATTTGTTTTGAAACATTCCTATCATGTTAAGATTTACTCACTGTCTTTGTCCCGAGAGAGAGAAATTGCACTGCATTATTCTAATATCAAGTCATGTGGTCATGCACTGATAATAGCACACATACTGTAAAAATAAATAATAATCACTGAATGAGATCCTGCAAACAAAGAGCACATTTGTATTGGGACTGACTTAAATTCTCTGAGTTGTTAACCAGTGTTTTAATTTAAGCTATCTCAAAAAAACACATTCAGCCTAGAATGAGAGATCTGTCAATAGAAAACCCTTTACCTCTTATTTTAGAGGAGATGATATTGAAATAGTTTTGTATGCTTTCTTATGAAGTTTTTCAGTGCACTCACTAAAAAAAGGTTTCACAAGTCAATTCTAACACATTTTATTAAATAGATCCTTCTCTCACCGTGCTTTGATCATATTTGGCCTCTGCCTTCACCCATAAAGGTCAGTACCAAAACTCCTGTGGGCTTCAGTGCAAACAGATAACCCCCACTGTATTTAGTTTCAAGCTATGGTGGCACCTTAAGTGAGGTTGTTCTTAATTTAGAAAAATGAAGTTGATTAACATTTTACAGCATGAATGTGAATATTTACAATGTTAAACTCCAAGTGTGTTTTTGTCTGTATTAATTATTGGAGGTTTCAGTATGTTTTATTATAGTACCAAAGATTTATTGAGTTAGTTCTTTTTACTAAAAGAAGCTTCAAAGTAGAAATGAGTGTATACTCCACTGAGTATTACTGGATTGGTGTGTTTTGTTTGGAAATTGTTCAGATTGCACTGATTTCCACATATTTAGTATATTAAGAGGCAACCATTGGAATTAATTACACTTATAAATAAAAATTCCCTTTGAATTTTTTTACTTCATCTGTATTTATGAATTATAATTGTGCAGTTAATGAGGATTATTAAACAAAATTTTTCTAAAATCAAATGACTCGCTTCAGTAATTGCTTTCTGAGATTGTGTTACTAGAACTGCTTTCTTAAACTAGATGTAGTCAGATGAAAATTCGTCTCCAAGAAACTATACATCTAATCTGAACATACATCAAAATATTTATTTTTAAAAATTCAAATATATATATTTTTGTTAACATATGAAGAAAGGGAATGTTTGATTAATTTTTATCAGAACTGTCTCGTATTTTCAGTAGTAAATCTGATTTTAGGATTTTTTTTATTTTGAAAGACTTGTATTTCTTTATATGTGCTATTAAACTTTGCATGTAGTTTGATGTTCTGAAATAAAAGCAGAGACACTTTATGCTTATATTAATCACTTGATATTTTACAGTTTGCATTATTTCAGTCTCCCTGAATATGAAACTTACTAGTTACTGTTGTTTGTCTAAATGAGCTTTAACACTGTGCTATTCTAAAGTCTAGTTACAAATTTCAAGGATTTCCTTCCATTAAGTTGAATTCTCTTGGTTACCCCATATCTGTCTGAAATCTTTAAATTTGTTTCAGAAATTTTAAAATTCAATATTTAACTTACAATAGAGTTCAAACTAAAGAAGCTGTTTAAATTATTTCTAAGATTTCTTGATAACACAGTAGCTTTAAAGAAGAGACTGTCTTGTAGAAATTCAAAGATGTTCTTTGTGTACCAGGTGACCTGGGTCTTTCTTATTTTCTTAGGCCCAGATTCAGCAAAACACTTAAGGACATGCTTAAATTCCATTTGCTTAAGTGATTTGCTGAATAGGGATTGATTTATTCACATACTTAAAGGGCCCTTATCTTTACGTATGCTGTGTGAGAGAGTAGTCTCCGCTTTTCCCCCCAGGAAACTAATAGAACCAAGCCTGAGAAAGCCAGAGCTCCTGGTTCTGCATAGGTTGATGTATGCAGATTTGCAGGATACGGACAGCTAAAAAGAAAAACCTTGAGCTGTACGGTGTGGTGTTGCAAATCAATTTCAGAGAAAGTAGGGAGGGCAGACAACTCATGCAAATAAATTCTTAGTGACTTTCAAAAATGATTACCTCTCCCTCATCTGAAATACTTTTCTGAATTATTCTGGAGGAAATGTGACTGAAATTCTAGTCAGAAATTAATTTCTCACATCATCCCTCATTTATTTCCACCTGTTGGAAACAAATTCCCTCTATCCCATGTTTGCTTTGTGGATTAAATTCCTGGCTGGCTGCCATTCCGCTGACTTTAATAGAAGTGCACCTACTGACAGCAGGTACTAGAATTTGGCTAAATAACTAGAATCTGCTAATCTGACGTATTGGATTATTAATCCTATTGAAGCAAACTGTCTTTATGACAATACCATGTGGTTTAACATTTCCTGGCATGCCACATTTTTCTTATTTTAAAAGTCTTTATGCTGGAACATTGAAAGAGACATTGTCACAGTTAGTAGGTCCGTATTTTGGCCTACCTCTGCCCACTTTATCTCATATCTCCATGTGGGCCATCCAGAGTTCATTGAAATCAGTGGAAAGACTCCCTTTGATGTCAGTCCCTAAGTGTGCTTGCAATTCTTATTTGTTTTTCCATCCTAAAAAGAAAGTAGTTAGCAAGATTATTCTAGTATTCAACATTATTCTGAACTTTGAGGCTGTGCTGAAAATGCATTGACTGGCAGAAGAAATTTACCTTTCTCTCCCTCTGAAGTATACTCATTTGTGTCTAATAGGTGAAATTTATTAGAGATTGCATTGTTCTGAATGCCCACTGTATAATGGCCTAGTATATGATTTCCTACTTACTCACCAGCTTTGGGTTTTTTCTACTTGATTTGTGATTGTAGGAAAAATTCTTATTGTTACTTTAATATTATAATTCTTCGGGTTATTTAATACAAGGTTAAATAAATTGATAAATTAGGGTTCAGTCCTGCATAAATTGGTAAAATAGGGTTCAGTCCTGCATAGTGCTTATTCTATATAATGCATATGTGCATTGATTTCAATGAGACAACACTAATTAGTGTTTGCAAGATAATGCAATTGAACACTGCCAGCCTAGCACAATGCTTCTACTTACGGAATTGCATTGAGTCTCTGCGCTAGCATGAGTTGGAAGCTATGTGGAAGTTAGACATTCAGCTATCCTTCAAACAGCTTAATATATCTTCGGTTTGTCCAACATAGCTGAATATTGGGCATACTGCTGGAGGAAGTGGGTATACTACTTCCTGTTTTTACTAATTAGAATAGACTTACTCATTAACTATAAATTTCCATGTTTTTTTTAATATTTCAGCCAGACCGTCAGTATCCTTTTCGCTTTCATTCTATACATTTCTTTCTGATTTTAATAAACCTATATATAACATCCACAGGTTAACTTTGGTTCCAGGACTGAAATTAATAAGGATCCTTTCATTCTAAAATGTAGTGCTTAGGCTACAATTCATTAAATTACATGTCTATAAATTAAAATTAGGGTTGGATCAAAATCCATAATGTAAGTCTACATGACAACACTGATGTTCATTTTATGTATATTTTTATGCTTGCAATACTCAGGGCATGTCTACACTAGAAACTTAAGTCAACCTTAACTTAGGTTGACTTACAATCACCGCAGCAATTGCTATAGTGGTTGATGCCCACACCAACCTATGCTATCAGTGGTGCATATCCTCACTAGGAGCGCTTCCACCAACTTTCAGCCCAGCACACTGCCCCTCTTAGACGGGAGCTCAGCTTCCCCTTTCAGCTCCCTGCCTCTGGGAGCCCTGCTGGCCCTGGGCTCTCGGCTCCCTGCTGCCGGGAACCTGGCTGTCTCCTCAGGCTCGCAGTGGGGAGCTCCCTGCCTGGAGTTCCGGGGGCTTCCAGTGGGGAGCTATGAGCCTCCAGACAGCACCCAGGCTCTCTGCAGGGAGTGGAGATACTTTGGGCAGCAGCTGGGGATCCAAGCAGAGAGCCTCCGGGCAGCAGCCCAGCAGGGAGCTGGGGGGCGCAAGCCAGATAGGGGAGCTCAGGCACCAGTTGAGCTGGGAGTGGGGAGCTGGAGCTCAGAAGGAAGCTGGGCTCTGAGTGAGGAGTGGAGCAGTACAGCACGGCTGGCAACGGGGAGCCCAGGGGCAGTCAGGCTTTAGCTGGAGCCCCGCACCCACCCCAGTGACAGCCCCACTTCCTTGTCAATTTCACGTCTCCAGCATGGAGCCGTGAAATTGACCAGAATGACAGCCACCATCCAAAGTAAGTAACGCAGTGTCTCCACAGACCCTGAATCGCCCTAACTAAGCCAACATAAGCCCTATGCCTCTTGTGGAGCTGCAATTATGTCGGTGTAGTGAGTCACTTACATCAGGGAGAGCAAGGCTGTAGTGTGTACACTGCCATAATTAAGTTGAGGTAAGCTGCCTTATGTAGACCTAACTCTGTAGTGTAGACCAGGCCTCAGTCGAGCGAGCTTCCAGAATTTGAGTCAGTTGGTCTTTAGTTCAGACTGACCTATCTGATGTTTTATGAAATATGTTACAGTAGTGTTCAGAAAAGTGGACACTCCATAAGTGTCATAAGTATTTTTCTTTAATGTCTTACTGTACCTAGAGTTGAGCTTCATTGAACACTATTAAACGAACAGTGCACTGCTGTAAAATAACCCCAGACTATTCAAAAGAATCTCAAAATAAACCATGAACAAATTCCTAGTAAAACTAATTGCCAATTCTGATAGATCAGCTAAGTATTAATAGCACCAGAGATCTTCTATAAATATTCTCGAAAGGGAGGAAGGAAAAATAAAGCAAAGGAGTTGCTGCTATTGTCAGGAGGTAATGACTAGTTGCCTTCTCTGGGAACTGTTCTTACCATCTGTGTAAGAGGTTACCCACTACAGCCTCCAACTGAAGAGAAACCCAGGAGCTGAGCAATCTCTGCAGGGGTGGGAAGAGGAGAAGAGCTTAGCTAGGGAGTAGTTACAGTGGCTGGAGAAGTGCGGAACCACATGCATAAGGAAGGGAAAGGGAGCAAGGTGGATCAGTGTTCTGAGGGGGAAATGCACTGCTGTGTGCAGAGGGAACAGAAGCATGGATCTCCTGCTGGCATGCTGCGGCGCATAGGGGTGTGGGAAAGAGAAGGGGAAGGGCCTATGGCCTGCTGCTGAAGCAGAGCAAGTTGGTGGGAAGGCAAAGGAGTTGCACTGAGGAGAACAGAGGAAGAGGGGGTGAGAGGAATAGCCTTGGATGATTATTTTTAAGTATAATCAGTTGTGGTAGTTGCCCCAGCAATGGGTGGTGGCAGGGACTTGTAAGGGAAGGTTGGCCCCTCTTGAGAAGCTGTCCAGGCTCTCGCCTGCTCTAGAGCTCGCCTGTTGACCATTAGTGATGCATGAGCAGCTCAAGAAGTCCCTATGCATTATGCTCGAGGTAACTGGGAAATCTGCGTGAACTCCAACCCGTAGGAACAGGAGCAGCCAAAGCAAGGATTACTGGATACCACACCTCTGGGCATTCAGGGCAGAGCTGTTGGAATTTCAGACTTTCTCTGCCCTGTGCTGATGGACAATTTGCTCCAACCCTCCCTCATCTGTTCACCTCAGCTTCACTCTACATCTGCCCCTCCAACCCTCTTCTTCTCTACCCTACCCCCCACACGCTCTTCACTTCTCTCTTCTTTCCATTTAGCTGATCCCCTCCTAAGTAAACCCCACCCACCCCTGGAAAATTGTGGACTCCCTTGACACTTGCTGCCATCACATTGTTCACTCTGCTTGTTACAGCTCCTCCCCCACCCCGTGTCTGTCCTGACTACTGTAGACAATCTGGTCTCAGGGTTTCCTTGTAGTCGCCCATCTGTCTGTAAGCCATCTGTTGTAATTTGTACACACAGACTGTCTTTTTGTTCTGTTTGTTCAGCACCTGGCACAAAGGGGTCCAGGTCTCTGACTGGTGCCGCAGGTGCTACGATAATACAAACAATAAATAACAGTAGTAGGCATTTTCCAGAGGACCGAGGGAGGCCCGGCGGAGCTGGTTCTTAGTGGCAGCGTTTAAAGCTGATGAGCATCCTGCTGAATGATTTAGTGATATGTGGGATTTTTGGTGTTTGTCTCACACTTGTTCTGACCGGGCTCCTCTATCAGCTTTGAATCTCCTCTGCGGGGATACGTGCAGAATGAGGATCGCTGGCTACCTCGCTGTCTTATACAGCTGTTATTTTCACAGCTTTATTGGCTGCTGGCCCACCGAGCCATGTGCCAGTGGCCAGGCTCTAAGCTGTGACTCTGGTAGTGCTTCCTCCCAGCTTCCTGGGCCTCTCTGAAGGGGCTCTTCAGCACTCTAGACAGCAGCATTACTGCTACTATGGTGACTGTTCATTGTAAGTTTCACTTCATGGGGTTGAAACACTGTCTTCTGGGGAACCCTACTTAATAGGATTCTACTGTATTAAATAAGGAGCAGTTAACTGAACACCACTTATTTGATGAAATCGGTGAAGACCTAAGAATGAAGAGGCAGGAAAAGGCCACTTTGCCTCAAACCTCAACTTCCCGCTTGTCACTTATCCTTTAATCCTCCCTCCCCGTAAATATATCTAGCTGTGTCTGTTTTATGTATACTTTTTCAGCAATATTATTTGACCACGAATTCCCCTTCTCCCGCTGTTGGAGCAAGAGCTTTCAGTATGGATTCTTCTCTGCATTTTAAATGGTGCTTGGGTTTTGAATTTCTTGAACAAGTTATTCTTCCTCCATCAACTGGTATCAGTTAACCTCCTTGTTCACTAATGTCTCGATGAGCAGTATTATTACCAACTGGCTCACCTTGGTAGCCTTGTTATGCAGTGGTACCTACAGCCAGTACTGCCTCTGGCTATTATCAGATCTCACAAATTAAACAAAATCAAGCCAAGGCAGTACTTGGCTGCCAGTCTTTTATCCAGGGGATTGCAGGAAGTTGTAGACGGTAAGTATTTCTCCTTAACCGGTGTCCCAGCATGGTGCTAGAAGGCACTATAAGTGACTCTGCGGAGCTATTTGCGCCATCAGATGTTAATACTGAGGGATGTATTCCTTGTTCAAAAAATCCTGACTGATCTTTTGCAAATTTAATGGTGTTAGCCCTGGTGTTCTAGCCAGATTTCAGTCTGAATAACTGCATTTTGCTTCCCCCGTGTGAACTCGGTGGTGGAGAGAGTTTTCTCACACAATTCACACTGAAGTATTGTGCAGTGTTTTGCGCTATGAAACCTTTTACTCGTCTCTAGGCTCAAACCCAGGTGATTCCTGTATGAAACTTATAAAGCACATTAAATATTCTTCAGTAGGAGGCACTATACGTCTACAGTTATCATGGATTTAAACAGGACACTGCTGCATACTGAGACTTGTCTCCTCCAAGCCAACTCTCTCAAATGTTGTGCTGTCTGTTTTTTAATACCGGCTTCTGCAGACTGAGTAATTTGTATGGGAACAGGAGAGTCACAATATTAATGGCACTAGACCAGTGGTTTCCAGCCTCTTTTTTTCATTTGCGGACCCCTTTGAAATCTTAGACCTAGTCTGCGGACCCCAAGCGGTTTGCGGACCACAGGTTGAAACACAAGGCAGCCTGGAGCACGCTCATGCTCCTAGTCTGCAAGGAAAGCAGGGTTATCAGTAGGGAGGGGCTGAATCCACTTACTCTTGGGTTGTGAATCGGTATAATCAGCATATCAAACAATTTATATAAAGTAGTGGGACATTCTTTCCTACAGAGATCACTCACCACCAGGTTTGCAAGCCAGGGCCGAGGTCCTAGGAATGCTTCGTAGTTAGAAAAAAAAAAAAATCTTGACGTCCGTGTGCCACATCAAAACAGTGGTTAGTTTTACAAGCAGGGCCGGATTAAGACCTTTAGAGGTCCTAAACACTGAAAAGATTATGGTTCCCCCCCACATATGTAATTCAAAATAAAAACAATACTATACCATACAATAAAACTTTATTTTTCGAAATGACACAAAATTTACATGTATGCGGAAATTAAAATAGCTTCTTTCTAGATTTTCTGATTGCAAAATTCTGGATAAGTTCATTGAAGCTGACTCGACGAAGCATATCCGCTTCCATACACAATAGGGAAAGTGAATCAAGTCTGTCCTGACACGTTGTTCTCTAAGGGTTTTTTATTCTTTTCATTTGAGAAAAAGAGCGTTCTGTGGAGTTAGTAATCATCAATCTTAAAAAAATACGTAGTGCAATCTCTACATTTGGAAATACACATTGTATTCCATCTTTCAGTATTGTGTCATGAAGATCAATGTCACTGAATTTCATTTTTCCTGTTTCATTAAACTTCATGCACATATAACCGTGGAACTGCCATACTTCTCCACAGAGAGATTCATGTTCAAGTCAACAGGGTATGACTCAACTAGCTTTTGGGAACCTTGTGAATATTGTTCATCAGATAAGTCCATATAGTTTAGAAAAGAAAATCTACTTGATACTTCTTGTACACTTCACCTCTCCTCTTCATATGAGCATCAAGTATATCAATTATAGCATAGTAAGTAGATATGCGAAATTTGTCTCTAGGATTCAATGCTGTTTCTGTTGCACTGCTATCATTTGCTTGTTTTTTCCTGATTCGCTTGTGGGACTGGGCTTCTTTGTAGTTAGTATCAGGCAAGATATCTTTTGATATGTGTTGTGACAAAACTCTGTCCTTGCCTCCGTGGGTCCCACGTTTCCTGGCGGATTTCACTAGCCTCAGAGGCTCACTGTGACTCTGCAAGTAACCCTTCTTTCTCTAGAGATAAGGGTCACAGTCTACTGAGCCATTTTCATCTTAAGCCAGCGAGGGAGGTGAGGAGAAGTTATCCTTCCTTGCACAGTCTCTGTTGTCTCCCAATCTCAGTGATTAATCAGGGGCAAAGGTGGGGGGGGCCCGGGCCCACCCTGTACTCTGGGCTCCAGCCCAGGGACCCTAATAGTATCAGCTATGGTAGCTGACCTTTTAGAAATATGACATGTACAATTCCCTGGGCTACTTTCCCCACAGCAGCCCTCACTTCCTCAAGCTCCACTTCACCCTTACCTCAGGGCCTCCTTCCTTGTGCCTGATATGGTGTGTACTACTCAGCCTCTCCAACCGCACAACTTCTTCCCACAGCTCCTGACATGCACTCCCACCTGACTGACTGGGAGGCTTTTAACTAGTTTCAGCCAGCCCCTGATTGGCTTCAGGTGTCCCAATCAACCTAGCCTTCTCCCTGTCTTCTGGAAAGTTCTTAATTGGCCCCAGGTGTCTTAATTGACCTGGAGCAGCTGCCATTTCACTTATTCTGGTACCAGGGATTTGTTTAGCCTGGAGCTAATATATCTATCTCCCACTACTTTTCCATAGCCATCTGGCCTTGCCCCGTCACAGTCTTCAAATCTTTCGAAATCATTCTTCAAAGTGTGTAAGTGGTCTGCTAATGATTGACAGAGGTCTGCACATGTTTTCAAATCCAATTCTTTTTCTTGGAGAGCTTGACTTGTGTGATCAAAGTGTTGTAAAATTTCATTCCACATGGTCAACATGAATACAAACTCTAGTTCTTGCATCTTGTTTGCAATGTTTTCTGCCACTCGTATAGTTTCTCCCTTTTGAGATTGGTCTTCAGCTATACTTTCTAATGCAACCACAATCTTTGAGTAGGACTCCAGAATTGCACTTGTTGCCACTGCATGTGCCTCCCAGCGAGTATTTGAAAGACATTTCAACACACGATCATTGCCCAAATATGTTTTAAGAACTGCCCATCGGTTTGTTGAGGCAGAGAAAAATGTATAAAGTAACTGGACTGTTGAGAAAAAACTTATTGCCACCGGACAACAATAAACAGCACTGCGGCCAACAAGATTGAAAGACTGTGCAGCACATGGTATGAATATAGCATATTTGTTCTGTTCTAAAAGCTTCTTCTGCATTACTTGATAACACCCTGACATGGTGGCAGTGTTGTCGTAAGATTGACCTCAGCACTTTGAGAAATCTGTTTTGCAAACTTGGCACAGATAATGCAGTACTTGATTTGCCATTTCGTCACCAGTGTGACTTTTCAAATTGAGGAACGTTATAAATCATTCAACTGGTTTTCCATCTGTGGGAGACATACATCTTAGTACAATACTCAACTGATCAATATGTGAAAGATCAGGTGTAGAGTCGACAGATAAACTGAAGTACCCAGCAGTACTTATTTAATCCACAGTAGCTGAACGAACTTGGTCACGCATTAGACCAGTGAGTTCATCACATGTTGTCTTGGATAAGTATGATGGGTTACCTTTGCCAGCATATATTTCTCCCATATTTTGAGATATGGCCTGCTAAAAATGGGTCAAACTGACCCACAAGCTCCAACAATCCCAAGAAATTTCCATTCTGCAATGATCCAAATGTGTCATTTGATCCCCGGAAAGGCAGACCACATTCAGCTAATGTTTGAATAACAGCTATAACACGCTCCCCTTTAATTTGTTCTTCCAATTTTTGTGTCAATCCAAAGCCCTGTCTTCAATTTAAATATGTCAACATTGAATCTCTGTGAGTATTGCTATTTTCATGTTGTTCAATTAAAACAGTATTCTGCCAATCATTAAATCCATCTGCAGCAAACTGGAATGTTGAAGGTTTATATGCAAAAAGTTTGCAAACAAAACAGTACACAAACCCTGTTGATGGTGAATACAGTAGCCATTCTCCAGTGTATTTCTCACCATTTGCTTTCATGCCGAAAAATATTTTTTGTGGACAATATCTTGTTTGTTTGTCATTGGTAAAAGTCCAATGTGATTTCTCAAATGGCCCAATGTGGTGTTGACAGTCATTTGGTCCACGATCTATCCAGTAAGCTACATCATCGGTACTGAAATCAACCCACATACCAGAATCGTTTCTCCTATTATTTACATCATGAGCAGGTTCAGTTTCTGACACATCCACACCTTCTAGAACAAAGTCTGTTTTACCACCAGGAGTAGGATGATCAGTTACAGTCTCTGACACATCCACATGTTCTGGAATGGTGTTTGTTTCACCAATAGAAGAAGGGTCAGTCTCTGAAACACCTACAGGTTTTGGAACGATGTCTGTGCTACTGAGAGAAGATGTTGCTTCTGATGGATTCGCTTTGAAAAATGATGTCAGCTTTGGAAGATTTTGGAAAATTTCACTAGTTTTTTGTTTCTTTTCTTCCACCAGTTTACGTTTCTGCGCTCCACTCAGTTGGTTACGTTTCACCCTGCCCCTTATCTCAGTTATCTGAACTTAAAAAAAAACAAATTACACAATGTACACTCTGTGTGTGTGTGTGTGTGTATAAAATATATATATTTTTTTAAGAAAAAAAAACAAATCAAGTACATATAACTCAGAAGAATATATCAATAATAAAACATAAATTTATTGCAATACATGACAGGATCTGATTTCCTCTCATTATTTCGATCTACGTTAGTAGGATGCCCCCTGGTTTAGCTGGGGATAAGTAATAAAAAAGAGAACAGAAAAATGGGGGAAAAGTGTGTAGTGGAATGTAAAGAAGTCTAACAAAGTTCTGATTTTTCCCATGATGACTGCTTCAATGCTTTTTTTTAAATATCAAATATCAAATTTTTTCCAAAAAAAATGAGATTTTTTTTTGGTGCCCCCTGCTTTGCTGGTGCCCTAAGCACGTGCTTAGTCTGCCTATTGGGTAATCCAGCCCTGTTTACAAGTGTTAGCTGCCCCATATAAAACAACACCCCATCGCTCAGGATGCCCTCACCAGGCCTGGTAGTTCTTTTCTGATACACAGCCATTGTTTTGAGGAAAGCACTTAAACAGAGCATCCAGTAAGTAAGCCATACTGCAGCCTTCCTTTGCTTCCACGTTGCTGAAGCCCACCAATGCGGAAGTGAAAGGTTCATTTTCATTGTCTTGATACTTTAGTGCAGCACCTCTGTGCTTTTGCCAACCCAGGCACCTGTCACCAAGACAGTGGCCAAGCGTCTGTGTGGCTTGTGTGTGTTAACTCCTCAAAGGGCTTGGAAATATGAACAGCCTGCCAGATCCCTCTGTGGCTACACCTTTCAGCTCCTCCCAGCGGACAAAGAGCTGAGGCCGTGAGCTTCAGCACACAGTATGTGGCGCTCCACCTTGATTGCTACATCCTGTGAGAGCTGCTGGACAGGGAGGACCATTCCTACTTGTGACTGGCACAGCCTGGAAATACCATAGCAGGGGCTGAACAGTTAAAAAACAAAAGCCAACTGGCTTCTAACAGCGCAGCATTAATACAAAGTTGCAGAGGATGGGCAAAGCCCTACCCGCTATACACACCATAGGCACTGACAGCTTTCACCCTGTTGCAGGCAGCATCTCCGGAATCACATGAGGATGCTTTTGGCTGCATTCCCAGGATTGAGGATGCCCAGGGAAATCATCTGAGATGGCAGCAACTTGGAAATCTCCCACTGCAGGAGACAGGTTTGTCTTGAAATCCCGTAGGGAAGCACTGTTCTATTAATGATAACACCCAGCTCCCATAGGGCATTTTTCATTCGTAGACCTCAAAGCACTTGGAAAGTGATAAATATTGTCCCCATTTTACAAGTAAGGAAACTGAGGCACAAAGAGGTCTAAGTCATTACAGGGTTCAGGTGCCTGTAGGGATTCAAAATTGCACTAAACAGGCCTGGGTCAGTTAGAGTATGTGGCAGGTGGTAAATGACTCTGAAACTCCTACATTATCAGGGAGCCTGCAAAGATTCTCAGGGCTGCTGGTACAGATCCAAAACCTCAGTCAATGATTTGGCACATCCCCAAGTTACAACACCACATTTCTGTGTGATGGATTGCTTGGTGTTGTGGGGAGGGGAGCTAAAATATATTTGAATGTATGGCCCAGTCATGCGAAAGGGGTCAACTAGCATGGTTCCTTTTGCCCAGGCAGGGCCCCATTGACTTCAGTAAGGCTTCATACAGATTTGGCTCCCTATGAGTGAATTCCATTGAAGGGTCAGGGGCATAGTTTGTATCAGCATACGCTCCCCAAGTTGATATCAAGCTAGTAGCTTCCCTAGCACCAGTGTAACAATTTCGGGTCACAGTTTCAGAAATGTTCATTCGATTTTTTGATGCTTTTATGTTTGGGTGCCCAAATGGGAGGCATATGAAAGAGGTCAATTTTCAGAGGTGCCAAGCATCTAATTGACAAATCCAGCTCATGTCCACAGGAGCTGCAAGTGCTCAGCCCCATGGGCACACAAGCCCTGGCTCTCAAGTAGAGGGCACCCAAAATGAGTGCGTACTTCTGGACCAGGACTCCAGTGTGCTAGGTGTTGTACAAACAGACAGAACAAAAAGACAGTCCTTGCCCCAAAGAGGGTAGAAATTCCAGAGTAGAAAACCATGTACCTGAGTGAGTGCCTCCTGACCATAGGTTATAGTGCCAGAAGGGTTGAATAAGCATGACTTAAAGTGCACTTGCACGGCTGTTCCTTTGCTGGGTTCTTGTACATGTGTGAGTGTACCTGTGCATAAGAAAAGAGAATGACCCACAGACAAAACAGTCAATACGGGGAAATGATCAACCAATGTTCTCTGCAAATAAATAAATAAATAAAATACCAGGGTTTTTTTGCAGCTGAGAGTTTGCAAATTTCTCAGCCGGCTCTCGGGACTTGTCTTCACTACAACAATGAGCTCCGGTTGTCTGCACTCCAGCCACCCTACTGGAGCTAGCCTAGCTCAGATGAGAGTCACCGCTGTGAAACCACTACACAGACTTGATCAGATTAGCAGCTGAGAAAACGCGGTAACTGGAGCGGCTGTATGAGCCCCACAGTGTGATTAGCTTTAGCATCAGCAGCACTTGAGCTTCAACCAACCCCCCCCCCCAGCAGGTCCGTTAGCTCAAGCTAAAAACACCCCTTCACTCAAGTGAGGGCAAGTCTACACTGCGGTAAAACACATGCAACCGGTCCGGGTCCTGGGCTCATGAGGCTTTAAGTCCGAGCTTGGGCTGGAGGGTCCCAGATCCCGGGATCCAGCCTGAACCTGGATGTCTGCACTGCAGTTTCATAGCCCCCGAGTCAGATGAGGTGTGTCAGCTGTGGGTGTGTTGTTGCCGTGTAGACAGATCCTTTGAGATGTGGGGGGGATGGGCATTAGGTTGGGGCAAAACTCAATTTATAGCTCAAGCTGAGGTGGCAGTGAAGACAAACCCTCAGGAACTTTCCAAAGTTACGCACCCCTTCCACGAGCAGCTGAATAACGTCTGCCTTATTAAATTAGAGTCCACAAAATACTGATTCCTCTTACTACTGATATGTATTGCTGGGATTAGGCCAGGATTTTCAGCGGGGGGGGGGGGAGCAGGATCGTCCTGTGGTTGGGGTGCCAGCTTTGCCACAGACTTCCTGTGGGACCTTGGGCAAGTCACTTAGGACCAGCTCCTTAAAGGTATTTAGAATCCTAATGCCCACTGAAGCCAATGGGAGCCTGGAGCATAGCCTACACTGGGGCTGGGAGATATGATTCCCAGGCTGAGGAGACCGGCTCGAGCCAGCGTGCTAATGCAGCAGCCTGGGTGACCTGGGCTAGCTGCCTGAGTCCAAACCTACCTGTCTGCTGGATCTGAGCTCAGGCAGTGGACCTGCGCTGTCACCAGTGCTGCAGCATTTTTTAGCATGCTGGCTTAAGTCTGTCTACCGGTGCTGGGAATCACACCTCCCAGCTGCAATTTAGCTGTACCCACCATGCCTCAGTTTCCCACCTATGAAACAATGGTAACAGCACTTCCCTACCTTGCAGTGGTGTTGTGAGAATAAATACATGAAAGATTGAGGCATTCAGACACTATGTCTCCTCCTGACTATGGTGATGGCAGCCATATAAGTATCTCGAATAGATTGTCCGACTGCTACAGCTCAGGGCAGTCTAAATCAATAACACCGAAGGAAGCAACATCATCTTGCTGTCAGTCTGAACCCTGGCTCTCTTTGCAAAGAAGTCAACCTCTCAGTTGTATCCTGTTCCTATAATAAGGTCATAGATCCCACCAGGAACACACCATTACTCTGGAATGCCATAGAAGAAAATCTCCTAATCCAGTTAAGCTGGAAGCCTCTTGACCCATCTCTGCACCACCTGATTCAGACCCAATCAGCACCACTTGTCAGGATCAGGGCTACTCCTTTTTAACCCAGTGAAGGAGGGTTCAAGAGAAGGATCCATACAGGACTGAAGTGCTCACTGCTCTGAGTTTAACAGGACACTGCTTTCCACCGTTCTCTAAATCGCCCACTTGAGTACAGTGGGACTCTGTCAAACCCCCACTGCGATTCTTCCTACCGGAGGACAAAGTGGCTAGAGCACTGTACGGAGAACAGTGTACAAAGAGCACTCAGAACTGAACGTGCAGCCTTTGCCCTAGGCCCTGCTGCTGCCTGAGGTTATGTGCAGGGTAAGTAAATTGTGTAGCTGACAGAGGTGGGAGCTACCAGCAGACCCTCCCACACAGCCCTAACCTGCAGCCAGCTGTGAAATGCTCATCCCAGTTAGCATGTCAGATGGGGTTCAACTTTACCCCCCGCCCCCGTGCAGACAATGTGTTACTGGAGAGCTGCCCTCGCTTGCTCCCGCCCCACAATAGTATAACATCCCTGTGGGAACATGGTGGGGAAGTATTTCATGCATTTGGAGCTGACTTCAAGGCACTTGATTCGGTTAATCATCCTGCCTGCTTTGCTCCTGCTTTTCTTTCTTCCTCCCTCCCATCTGTCCTCTTCCTCTCTCCCTCTGCTCCCTGGCACTTTGCTTCTCTGCCACCTGCTCCCCTTCTCATCCTCCGCACTTGCTAATGCTTCCCTGATGCCTAGTCCTCCTTTCCCCCAGCATATGCTTCTCTGTCACTTAACTTCCTTACTCCCCCTCTGCACATGCTGCCTGGCCCTTCGCTTTCGCCTCCAAACATCCCGCTCATTGGTAGCTCAGGGCTTCAAGGGCAAACCCTTGTTTCTACTCCCCCCTGCCCCTCCCACTGGAGCAGCAGTGTCTAGTGACGGCATCTAGGCTGCCTTGTTCTGTTTTGTTGCAGTTGCTTTTCTGGGCTTGCAGGCTCATCTTGGCAATAAATCAGGTCACCAGTAACTCCACCGATGACCGGCAAGGGCATGTAGTTGTCTCCTCCTGATCATGGTGTGGGAACCACTGTCCTATGACTAAGTTTGGAGTTAAGTCTTCATCATTTTCAATGAGAGTGAAAATTAATCTCTTGAAATGACTTGAACGTGAAGGCTGAGACTACAGACTTTGTACCGGTGTAACTATTCCAGTTAGGAGTGTGATTGTTTTACTGAAATAGTGACGCTAGTACAATCCCTGATGTGGACATAGTTTTACCAGTATAAATGTGCCATATACTGGGATAGCTTTTACCCTGAAATGTATTAGGATAGGTTACTCCAGTGTAAGCTCCTTTATGCCAGTAGAGGTGTATCCACATGAGGGTGGTTGTGCCAGTTAAGGGTGTGATTGTTTTACTGAAATAGTGATGCTAATACAATCCCTGTACAATTGAGAGAGGATTCATTCCTCTGCAAGGAACCAGCAGCCTGATGAAAACAAAGAGTGGCCCCTGTACCTGTTGCCTCCGATAAATGGGCTAGTAAAAGAGCACCTGGATTGTCATTTACATGGTCTAGGTGTACCAGTTATCTATCACTGAGATAGCTTTAAAAGGGTTATTGCAAATCCTCCCTGGAACTCCTTCCAGTTAATCAGCCAGGTTGTTTTTGTGGAATACCTACTGCAGCCTAATGGTGCAAACTCCCTTGCTTAGCTCTTCTCAGAGGTCATATATAATTAAAACCACTTGCACCAACGGTGGAGCTTAACCTTGTGACATACAGAGCTACCCAGGGTTGTGAGGCACCTCACCACTACCTGCCCTAAGCGTGAGGCAGTTTTGTGTATGCCCGATGTGGCTCAGCTCCTTGAAACCATCAGTCTCTAGCCACAAGCTCTGCCTCCCAACTCTCCATGTGTCCTAAGCCCTGCACCTCTCACAGAGATAGGCACCTGTCTCTGCCCATGACTCATGAACCTGGGGAAGACAGGTGTTCTGCCTAACTCGCATGCAGGGCCTGATCCAGTAGGCATGCTCAGAGGTTGCCTAACTTCATACAAAACAACCAGGGTGGGGAAGGAGGAGGCCCGCCCTTATAACGTTCAGGCTAGTGATTAGAGTACTCATCCAGGATGTGGGAGGGTCCTGGTTCAAGTCCCCCTCTACATGCTGAAGAGAAGGGATTGGAAAAAAGATCTGCTGTCTCTCAGGTGTGCCCTAACTCCTGGCCTATTGAGTTGTTCTCGTGCTTTCTCTGGCCCAATTAATATTTGATTCAATTATTTAATTAAAGTGGAACAATTTCAATAGGAGAGATGGAGGCAGACCCACATCATAAATACTCTGACAGCAAAGAACATCATGTGAGATCTTAAATAACAGCCCCGTGGTTAGCGGTCCTCTCAGAGAGGTGGGAGACCCCTGTTCAAACTCTTTCTCATCGGCCAGAGGAGGACTTACAGGGGGAGATGAGTGTCTCCTGCTTCCTGGATAAGTGCTATAACCACTAGTCCCAAATTTACACAGGAGGGTTGCTTAGGGTTGCCAGGCATCTGGTTTTCGACTGACATGGCGGCTCTGGTCAGCAAAGCTGACTGGGCTAGTAAAAGTCCAGTTGGCTGCAGCAGCCAGCTCCATGCGACTCCTGGAAGTGGCCAGCATGTGCTTCCCGTTTCTAGGCACAAAGGTGGCCGGGGGGATCCGCGTAGTCAGGGCCGTCCCTACCTCTTTTGGTGCCCTACGCAGCCCCCCCATGGAGCCCCACCCCTGGCCTCCACGGTGGGGGGCAGCCACTTCCTGCTGAAAGCGAAGTGACCCGGCCCCAGCCTGTTCTGCTCCCCTGGCTCCCAGGCTTGGGGGACAGCGGAGAACCTACCCCCAGCACTCGCCGGCGGCATGGCTGGGAGCCAGAGGAGCGGAGCAGGCTGCGGCCGGGTTGCTCTACTCACCGGTGAGTGCAGGCCTGACTGCTTCTGGAGTCCTCGGGGAGTGGAGGCGGGGCTGGGGCAGAGCAGGGGCGGGGGCTTTAAGGGTGGGGCAGGGGTGGGGTCCCTGGGAAAGAGGTGGAGCAGGGGCTGGAGCAGCATGCAGCTGCATAGGGCACCAGGAAATTTGATGCCCCAAATTTCCTGGTGCTCTATGCAACTGAGTACTTTGCATATGGGTAAGGATGGCCCTGTGCGTACTGCTCCTGCCCATGGCACAGGTGCCGCCCAGAGTGCTGGCCCCGCCGCTCCCATTGGCTGGGAACTGTGGCCAATGGGAGCTGCGGGGGTGGCTCCTATGGACGGGGGCAGCACACAGAGCCCCTTGGCTGCCCCTGCGCCTAGGAGCTGGAGAGACATGTGCACCGCTTCCAGGAGCTGCCTGAGGTAAGTACTGCCTGGAGCCTGCACCCCACACCCCCTCCCACAATCCAAACTCCTGCCGCAGTCCTGAGCCCCCTCCCACACCCAAACTCCCTTCCAGACCCCGCACTCCCTCCCGCACTCCGAATCCCTTTGCCCCAGCCCAGAGGCCCCTCCTGCACCCCAAATATCTCATCCCCAGTCCCACCCCAGAGCCTGCACCCCCAGCCAGAGCCCTCAACACACCCAAACCCCACCCCAGCCTAGAGCCCCCCCCCACACTCTGAACCCTTTAGCCCCACCCCCAAGCCCAGAGCCCACTCCTGAACCCCAAACCCCTCATCCCTGTCCCCATCCCAGATTCCACACCCCCAGCCGGAGCCCTCACCCCCTCCTTCAGCACAACCCTCTGTCCCCGCCTGGTGAAAATGAGTGAGGGTGGAGGACAGCGAGGGAGGGGTGGGGGCTCGGGGAAGGGGCAGGGCCGAGCAAGGGTGTTCAGTTTTCTGCAATCAGAAAGTTGGCAACCCTAGGGCTGCTCTCTCCTCCTCCCCCTGCCCAGCCATTTTGTGTGGAGTTAGGTGGCATCTGAGCACGCCTACTGGATTGGGTCCTGCATGCAACTTAGGCAGAAGAATGCCTGTCTTCCCCGGCGCACAGATTGCTCTGGGACTTAGGTGGGAGACAGCTGTCCAGATACCTAGAGGAAGGCAGCACTGCACACGCTCAGAGGCGGAAACAGGCACCTAGGGAAACTTGCTGCAAAAACTTTGGCTCAAGAGAATTTAAGCACCTACAGGGTTTGGCAGCAGCCGAGCAGGGGTTTTATTGATTGCAGTGGCACCTACAAAGGATTTAGGCATATACATCTGTGGGTAAAGTGCCTAAGTACCTTTGTGGACCTGGGCCTAAATTCATTAGCTGTATATAGCTAACGGAGGACAACAAAGATCCACACTGTCCTTGCTTGGTTATGCACACACACACATGCTGCCCTGAGCTGTGTGCTCTTCTCTTTCCGTATATGATCATTATTCCTCTGAATAATTTTCATTATGCATGTGCCAATCAGGGTATCTTGGACCAGGGACCTACTATGTCTGGCTTTTGGGCCGAGCAGCATAAAAACTTTGAAATGTTCTAAATTTCAATGAGAATCTTTTATGGAAAGGGGGAAAAATTCTCACATTTCATTTTTTTAATATCTGTTTAATTTTAGGTCAAGTGGCAAGTTCAACCATTGCTGCTGGGGCATTGCACCACCATGGTTCTGGCAGGACCCTGGTGTCACCATGTGCAGCATTGGGTTACCAGAGAAATCGGTACCGTAACAAATGAGTTCCTATCATATTTGCTTTTAAAAAGCATCGTTGACTGTTCCTTGGAAAAATCTATTTTTGACAAATGTCAGTTACTTTTTCAGACTGCATGGTCTTTGGCTGAAAACTCCTCTCTCTTGTGTTGTGGACTAAATATCACGGAGAACCCCTGGTCTAATGGGCTGCACGTGGGACTGTGAGTCAGGACTCCGGCATTCTAATCCAGTGATTTATCTGGCCTGGAGCAAGTCATCCAATTTCTCAGACTAAATCATATTCCCTCTCCCACAGGGTGTTTGTGTGCACTAATTAATGATTAGATATTTATTAAGTGCCAACTCTTGTTGTTTCACTAGAGCTGAAATAAGACTCCCGGGACTAGAGTTGTTAAATCTAGATGGGCGGTGGAACTGATATTCTCCCCTTGGTATTGATGGTGCCAGCATCACAGAGGAAATTGTCAGACAAGGAATACAATTATTTTAGAGCAACATTTTTAAAGCAGGCGTGACTCTCTGCCCAATTTCACATGTGCAAACAGAACGATTTCTACATCTAACTTCTTGGTTTGTGCAGACAGGCAGGCACTTAGACATGAGGATCTGGGCCCACAAATTGGAGAAATTGTTTTGAAAGACAGGGCAGTTAGATTACTATCTCTTTAAATATTTGTCTTGGGTCTGGTCTTGGAACTGCTAGTGGTTATGTCTGTAAGTCTTAAGAGAGAGAACGTGTGGAAAATATTTTTAAATTGGATAACACATTTGTATTATTTTTGCACACAGACAGGCACTCCCTATGGGGAAAGATGTTTAGAGAAGCAATATAGCAGTAACGTCACTTTCCTGGGATGGTGTAGCACTGTGAAAGTTTTAACTTGTATATTGTATCAAAAAGGTTGCTGACTCTTCCCAACATTCTGCTCATCAGGCAGATGCATATAGTTAACAGGACATAAATTGTGCTGAATTGTCAGTCCAGACCCTTTGGGTTATATTCACCCCACATGCTGGAAATATTGCACTGTAGCCTATAACATGGCTGAACCGAGTTACAGTAGAACCTCAGAGCTATGAACACCTCGGGAATGGAGGTTGTTCGTAACTCTGAAATGTTTGTAACTGAACAAAATGTTATGGTTGTTCTTCAAAAGTTTATAACTGAACATTGACTTAATACAGTTTTAAAACTTTACAATGCAGAAGACAAATGCTGCTTTTAACCATCTGAATTTAAATGAAACAAACACAGAAACAATTTCCTTACCTTGTCAAATCTTTTTTTAAATTTTCCCTTTATTTTGTAGTCGTTTGCATTTAACACAGGACTGTACTGTGTTTGCCTTTTTTGGTCTCCTCTGCCTGATCACATACTTCAAGTTCAAAATGATTTGTGTGTTTGGCTGGTCGGTACGTAACTCTGAGGTTTTATTGCACTTAATGGAATAACTTTCTAAATAAAGCTGGCTGAAAAACAATGTGATGAAATAGTTCACAAGTTTGAAGCTGCTTTTTTTTTTTAAGGTTGAAAGATGTTTTAGTATTTGCTTTTTTCCCCCCAATATTTTTCACTTATCAATTTTGGGGTTTTAGTTTTTATCTCCCTCCTTTTTATTTCCCCACTTTCCCATTCCCAGACAACCAAAAAATTAAGGGTGTGCTTAAATTCTGTCCTTTTAAAAGGAAGTTGTCTTGACTCAGTGACTACATCTCTGCAATGTTGGTGCCAGCGTTACAATGAGCCATCCTTTACTCTGAACTGGATGGCATTACTTGGGAAGGAGGGTGCTACTCAGTGTAATGGTGGCAGAATTGGGCCCTAAGACAGCAAGACAATCTGTAAAGTAACTTTGCGGAAATCTGCACTAAAACACCCCATTCATGCTCTGAAACCGTGGCCCCATTGAAGTCAATAGGAGTTTTGTTGTTGACTTCAATGGGTCAGGATTTTGCCCACAGTATTTTGACAAAGAATACAGTAGTTGTTTTGTTTATTATTAACAATAGCTCACACACAGCTATTGTTTGCTCAAATTGGATTTAATTTTTGTTTGCTGCAGAGAAACTTATTTTCTTGGCTCCAGTGTTTCTCCTGTAATTAATTACTGTCCATTTACTGGGATGGGGGAAATCCTATTGCCTCAGCAGGATTCCTGGAGGAATTACTGCATCTGCTCACTCATGTGTTTGTATTTAGAGCTGTGGCCCCAGCTGATACTAATGTTCTACACTGCTGAGCTATTGAGTAGATTCTGTCACTAACAACTAGTCTATTGCAATGTTGTTTGCCTTTCTTACTAGAGTTCAGGGCTGGCTGGAAAAAAATACGTTTTATTTTCCTGGTCTATGCCTTGATGTTTAGGCAAAACACCCCAACTGCGCCAATTCTGTGCATGCACAGCTATATAAAAAAACAGACCTGTTTCTTCTCTCTCCCTTTTTGTTTTGTAAACCTTGCTTGCATTTTTCACTGCAAATCTTCCGGTATTAGGCAGTAAATTATTCTCTACTTCTAGAAAGAATAAGGTTGGGTTCTTGAAGGGAAGCTCTTCTGAAATGTAGCTTTCCATATACCCACGATCAACCTTCAACCACAGATTCAAATGGAGCTACTTTTGTAGTACAGTGCTACTCACTGTGAATATGAGTGGCACAATAGGTACTCTTATAGCCTGAACCTTTTAACATCCATGAAAACAAGGAATCCTCGGATTTGAAACACTTTTTTTCTCTTTTGTGTCTGTGGCAGAATACACCCTCTGTATTAACTCCCTACACACTACTGTAAGAATCTTTGTACAAAGGTATGCTTTGTAAGGTATCATTTCAAAACTTATTTGCTGGTCAGTATTCTGGTAAAATGTGTGTGGCAATGCTGTATGTGAAATGATAAGATTCCCCTCTATGATGTTGTTAACATGTTCCAAACCCCACAGCCCCTCCCAGACAGAAGTCAAGTCTGTCTTAAACAAAAGAAGGAATGTGGGCTTGACTTAATTTGCATTTAAGCAGTAAACAGAGTCATCAAGCAGGGAAGGGAAACAAAGGAAACTCCAACAGGTAGAAGGAAAAACCATCAGGGAACATTCTTCCAGATAGATTCTTAGTCACCTGTTTCCAGCTGGAAATACTCTTCAAAGAGGAACAGGAGTCTATAAAAATCAGGGCAAATGCCCTAAGACACCTCTCCGCCTGTCTGTTTCTGGTATTGCACCTATGAAGATAAAGGAAAACAGCTGTTGGACTTAGAGGAAGAGATCCTGACCTGAAGTTTGGCCAGTAATCTGCTGGAAGTAGGTGGTGAGAAATTTTGTTTGAATATATTATAGTTTTGTCAAGGTAGGCACTAGTAAGGATTTTATCTTTATTTTTCTTACAAACGTTCACAGCTTGTACTCGCCTTCAAATGGAGACATTTTAAGTAATAAACTTGTTTTATCTAATCCAGTGTGTTTAAATTGAAGTGTCTGGGTAACTCTAGTTAAGATGATACACTGATATATGATCCCTTTCAAGGAATAATGGATTTAAAATATTTGTACTGTCCAGGAGAGGGCTGGGCAGTACAGGACATACATTTCCAGGGGGAAAGCCTGGACTGGGGGTATGTTGGGGTCACCCTGCAGTATAACCCAGACTGGTGAGAGTCAGGGTGTAACTGGCAGGCTGCAGTTACACACAGATACTTGCATGCTGGAAGGCCATTTGTGAGTGGCCCAGGTGGGAGCTACTAGAGCAAGTCATTATAAGACACCCAAGGTTGGAGGGTAGAAGTGACTCAGTCCCCCATTGGTCTGAATTATACCCCAGTATGTCGGTGTCTCCAAAGAATCAGTTTCCAGACTTCTAGTCAATCTTTGAACCTTTGTTTCAGCAGAAAAAAATAAAATAGAGAAACTGCAGCTACAGATAGTCAATCAGTAATATGGAAGACACACATTTGTATAATATTACACATCTTTATTTCCAGCAGTCTGGATGAGAAGGCAGCACATCTTCAGGGAAAGAGGTTATTGGCTCACTGCTCATGTCCTGTCCTATAACTTTCTTTGGAAGCTCTTAGCTGTTGGTAATAGGGTTTTTGGCAAAAAAACTTTCTTTAATTTTTATGTTTGGAGTCTAACCGATCAGTGGGGAAATATCTGGAAAGCCTGGTCTAACTGAAAATAATGGTAATAAAGCTACCATAAGATGGCACTATAACATAAATTATGGAGCAAGTCAGCTATATGCTATAAGGACTGAAATAAATACAACTGTATTTATCCTACTCATTTACATACACAAGTATGCTCCCTGCTGAAAAATGGCAAGAGAGAAAGAGGACATATGTAAGAATAATTCTGGAATGAGTCAGTAAGACTTTCTCATCGAGCTCTGGGCTGGGCTCTTCCTGCTTTTACTAAATGCATAATGCATTAAGAATCTGTATAAACAGCACAGAAAAGAGCTATGTAGACAAAGCAAGGAAATAGATTTGCTTTGGAAGTTGCCAGCAATTTCAGAATGCATTTGATTTCTGTATCCTTGGGCAAATAACTGCAGAAAAGAAGTAGCCATGTCCTGGGTTGAAACTAGATTGGTGTATTTGTCCTGTGGTGTTTTTTTCTTTTTACCAAATTAAGTTTAAAGTAGCCTTCTAGCAATGGGGGTAAACTTGGCACAGCTAAAGTAAGGACCGGATTTAGGCACAGGTGTCCCTCGGGGATTAGACACTTCGTCCTCTAGGGTATTCCTGTACCAAAGGGGAAAACTTATTGTGCCCACTTCTTTTTGTGCATCCATACAAGGGGCCAGGGACAATCTGGCCTTATGTTTCCCAAATGCCATGAAACAGGCTGTCAGAAAATTGGTTGCAATTGTGGGCCATTCTTACTTCCTGGTTTGTCTTTCTCCTGCAAAGGCAATATATGTTCTGTACAAAAGCACCACATTCTGCTCCAGGTGGGGTGGGGGGGAACCATGGGGGACAGTGAGAGCGGAATTTTGCCCCAGATGTCTGACCCCCATTTTGTCAACAGCCATCTTTCTGAAAAGTGACACTGTCAGACACGTGCCTATGGGAATCCAATTTCAGGGACAGTAAACCAGTTGCAATTTGATTTCAGGTACTTTTGTGGCCCCCTCACCACGCTATCTGAGCCCCTCACGATTTTAATGAATCGGTCCTCCCAACTCCCCTATGCGGTAGTGCCGGGCTATTCTCCCTCATGTGCAGATGAGGGACTGAAGCTGAGGGGAACATTGTCAAAATCACGGAGGTGACTGAGGAGTGTAAGTCATTAAGAGTCAATGGGTCATAGGCTTCTAAGTGCCTCAGTCACTTGTGAAAATTTTACCCTAAGTGATTTGCCTAAGGCCACACAGAAAGTTTGTGGCAAGGCAGGGAAGCAAACTCCATGGGAATCTTTCTGCTGACTGGAGGGGGAGTTGGACTGGGCCCTTGAGATGGTGTTATGACCAAGTATCTCTGCTGCTTAATAATCTCTCACAGTGGGGTCCCACTCCCCCATAAAATGCTTGTCACATTCATGAGGCCCAGATGTCTGACAGTTCAGTATTTCAAATTACACCTAAGTTCCTCCTCATACTCAGAAGGCTGCCTTGCTGCTTTTCTTTGGCTGAACACAACCGGGGCCTGCTTTTCTTTTACTTCTAACCTAGCACTAGCTTCGCACTTCAGCTTTGAGACGCTGCTTTGGCTCTCTGTGATTCTTCAAGAGCAAACCAAGGAATGTCAAATAGATTTCCCCGCTGATAGAAAGTAATCGAAGGCATCTCTTCAGCCTCCATACTAAACTGCCATGGTCAGCAGAACTTCTGGCGGAAAAGGCTGCATAGTAAAAAATAATACATGTAAATAGTCTTGCTGCCGGTCAAGGGGCAGACTGGAAAATAGTTATAGCTGGACATTGCCTACAGATCCTCTCACTATCCCAGAATAGCTGGACTTTTCTGAGAACACGATCAGCAGTGGGGTATTTAAATGTTGACATTTAAATTGCCCTCATTAGGTTTCAGAGTTTTAATACCCCATTAAACTGACTGGGAGGTCTTCCAGTCTCTCATAGAACTACTGTTACCAGTAGTCTACTGGTACATTCCACACAGCACTGCAACTGGATCACCTTCAGAAACAATTGGAAATGTTAGAAATGCAACTTTTAAAATAAAGCTTAAACTGATGGGGTGATCTTAGACCTGCTGCTTTGGCATTCTGGCTCAGTCTGATCCCTGCTACAGCTATGCTAGGGAGCTCTTTGAATACTAAACCAATGACATCCATCTGCATTAAAATACCCCATCTCACTTGTTTTATCGTCTTTGGTCTTCCCAGGTCTCCCTTTCCCTTCGTTAGTGTTCTTCCTCCTCTCTTGTCCCAGGCCAAGTACTGCCTATATCAGTTGTACAGGGTTTACATAGTATGCTGATAGATGCCTTAGAAATACTTAAGTCACAGGAAGGAGCTTCAAAGAGCCAGTTCAGCACAATCACAGGACCAACAGCTACAGCCCGTGGATTTAGAATCCATGGAGAGCTTTGAACCTGAATGCTGCATGTGATGTGCTGAGGATTTTGACCTTGTCTGCAGTCAGTAGGGAGGACCCTTGTGTGGCCACAGAAGGAAAACTACTCAGGAGTCACTGCAGTTTCATGAAGATAGGGCAGCTCATTATCTCAGTGCACTTGTATGGTCACACCTACAAAATTACATTTGTAAACAAGGGATCCCCCAGATCCCAAACACCTGTTTGTAACTGAAATGATCAAGATTGGCTCTTCTTGGGTAATGTCTTTGCCTAGGAAAACTCAGCTGCCTGCATTTGACCCACTTCCCCCCCCAAAGTAGCAGACTTCTCCCCCCCACATCGTAGTAGCTTTCATGTATATTGGCAATGCTGAACTGCATCTCTAACTTCTGTTTGCAGAAAACAGCTTCTTCTTGCATTTTCCATGCCAATTGATCATTGTTATGACATGCCACATCTGGCCATCTCAGTCACATTCTGTTATGTAACAGAACACTGTGTCAGACATCACGGCATTTGGCACAACACAGCGATGATCCAGCAGCCAAAGGAGCACTAAAGCCAAGCACGTTGTTTCTGAAAACAGCAGTGGAAATGCCACAGTAGGATTGTAACTTGGTTAGACAATAAGAGAGAGGGGGATGATTTATTTTTTTGGTTGGTTGGTTGGTTAGTTTTAATAGCAGACAATGTCTACATAACTCATGCTTAGTTTTAATAACTGGAGTTAAGTCCAGACAATGAAATTGAAGGAAATTCTTAATGTTGCTGAAAATGACTTCCTCAAGCACTTTCTGTCTGTTCTCTTGTCTTCCTTGTCTCGTTTGAACTCATTAGCTCCTAACATACTCGTTGGGCTATGAATACCTTTAATTGGGTTGAAGTTGCTGGGCCTGACTCACTATGGCATTGAACCGGTTTGATCAGTTGGGGGGCTTTGTTTTTGTTTTGTTTTTTTTCTGGAGGGAGTTTGGAAGCTAATTGTCTCTTGTGCCTTTGAAAACCTTCCCCTGTAGTCTCAGCACCAGGCTGTGTCTACACAAGCATTTCATAGAGAGGGCCTCATTATGAAAATGCAATGAAACAATAATGGCATAAGTATCTCCTAATATGCAACTTGACTGACGGTACTTAGCGCAACTGGGCCAGGAGTCATGTGATCAAATCTATTACCATTCGGGATCCCAGCAGCTATAGTTTCGTACAAGCCTATTCATCAAAATAAAATGCCAATAAGGAAAGCGTTGCAGTGCTTTCAGAGGTGAGTGCGCTAAGGAAAGTAGGTAAATCCTGCCCCCAAATGGATATTCAATCTTATAACAAGCACTGCGTTTTAACAAAAAGAGGAAATCTTGGCACCTTTCCATGCTGAAGTCATGTAGCTAATGGTTTATCCTCATTACCTTTAGCTTCTACTCACAGTAGCATGTGAACAATGAAATCCGCTAGCTCAGTGTGAGCTAGTCAGGTTCTATTAACTGGGCTGTCCTCTGAAAAGTGGGACATGTATATAGTATAGATGAGACCCAGTGAGGAATCTTCTATATTGTCTGGTTTCAGAGTAGCAGCCGTGTTAGTCTGTATTCGCAAAAAGAAAAGGAGTACTTGTGGCACCTTAGTCTCTAAGGTGCCACAAGTACTCCTTTTCTTTTTTCTATATTGTCTGTGCCTGCACAAGTCCATAGGTAAAGGAGCATAAAAGAATGAGATGCCTAATTCACATAAAAATTCAGTGAGAGCGGGGACCTTAGGCTCCATTCAGAATCCCAATTTTAAGCCCTCTCTGTAAAAGACTGGACAAAGAAACCCTAGTGCCCATGAGGTTCCCATGTCCGCTATAATTTTTACTCTACTGTTAGTCTGCATAGTTCATGCACCATGGCGGTAAAGATGTCGGTGCCTTATCTGCAGTAATACCCTGCTCTTTATATACAGTACTTTTCATCAGTAGATCTCAAAGCGTTTTATAAAGGCAGTCAGCATTCTCCATTTTACCGATGGGGAAACTGAGGCAAAGAGGGTGACGTGACTTCACCACAGTACCTAGCAGTAGGGTGGCAGAGCCCAGAATAGAATCTAGTGCTCCTTTAGTCCCGGTCCAGTGCTCTGCCTAATAGGCTACACTACCTCCCTCCATTTTTTTTAATTAGTATTTCCTCCAGTGTAGCTGACCTACTAGTAGCAGTAGTGGGAAATTTTAAGGGGGAAAGGGCTAGCACGGACAACCCCCACTATATACAGGTCCATAGCTATTACTTCATACTAACTACACATAAAATCCCCCGTGCAACGTGTGCATGCATTCTTCATTGATAATGAGCAATCAGTACATACCTGTAAGAACTGCTACTAACTCCTATTTGTGCTGCATTCTAACACATGCATTTAAAGAACTTTGACTCTTACATTTTCTGCTCTTTTTCCCCTCCTCCCGGTGAAGTTAGCCCATCATGGGTCTGGTCCTGTAGCGTTTGGTGTGATGCCTGTGGGTCAACTTAGCTTCAGGGGCCCTTATTCACAGATGTATTTTGCCCATCTCAAATGTTAAAGCACAAGTCAGGCCTCAAAAATACATTTGGGGTTCTTACTATTTGCCTTGTGCGTATTGAGTCCTTAGGGTTCCTATTTTCCAGCTTTTTCCCCACAAGAGCTAGACAACTTTTTTTTAAAATGAAAGCAGAAATTCTGTTGTGATCACATGACTCCTGGAGCTGGGGCATTAAGAAAGAGCCCAAATATGGCGGATTCACCATAAAATTATATGAGCTGACAATGCTGCAGGTGACAAGTTGAAATTTTGGCGTGGTGCCACTTGGGAGCAGTTGCTGAATGCTGCATGGAACCTTTGAATATCAGGCAACACTTTTAGGTAGGTTGTTAACTATTGATTTAGGGTCATGGCTGATGGGAATCAGGCATAGTTGGGGCACTTCTGCATCCGGGTGATTTCTGGCTGCCATAGCAGCTGTGTGGGGCTGTTGGCAGCCCACACAAATTTGTACAACTTGACTAACTTGCCCTGGGGGAGTAACATGGGGCAGAAAGGAAGAATTGCCTAGTGGCTAGGGTACTAGCCCAGGGCTTTGCAGATCTAAGTTTAGGTCCCCTGCTCTGTCACAGGTTTCTTGTGTGACCTTGGGCAAGTCACGTATTCTCTTGGTTCCCTATTGGATATGATGGTAAGGGGCTGTGTAAGGATAGAATGGCCATGGGGCTGAGGGAGCACCCAAGTGGCTTAAAGTCACCTTTGTACCGTATCAAGTGCTCTGAGCTCTGGCTGGTTGCAGCTAAAGATCTGCTCATGTCATTACTGTGTGTTGATTTGTTTAGAAGTTAAGCATTTATTTATTTATTTATTTATTTATTTATTCTACTATACAAAATAGTGGAATAAATAGTGTATTTTCCAAATACAAAACCTGTGCAAACAGGCATCTTTAGGGGCAACTTTGAAAGTGACTTCTGGAAACAGACATTTTAAAAAAATACTTGAAAGATTAGCTAAGCAGGCTGAAACCAAGGACTATAATCCTTTCTCCTCCTCCCCTCTGCAAAGTGCACACCACCAACGGGCAATTTCTTTACTATATTCCGTTAAGGCCAACCATCCTCAGAGCCCCATCATATTCGTCACTTATAAACACATAGTAAGAAACAGCCCCAGCTTATGATATAAATAGACAAGACAAAGGGTGGGGAAAGCAAAGCTTGCTCAAAGTCATGCAGAGGTCAGCAGCAAAGTTAGGAACAGAACCTAGGTCTCCTCAATGCTAGAACCTAGCCACTGGGCCACACTGCCTTTCACATCACTAAGGGGGATTTAGACTTAGGGTGACCAGATAGCAAGTGTGAAAATCAGGACAGGGGTGCGGGGGTGGGGGTTAATAGGCACTAATATAAGAAAATACCCAAATATCAGGACTGTCCCTATAAAATCAGGACATCTGGTCACCCTAGATTTAGTGTTTTTGAGCTAGACTTTTCTGTTCCTTTTTAAATCTACATACTGGCTTTATACAGTGTTGTTCATAAAGCTGCAGCTGCAACTTATCCATTCTCCCTACACATACTTTAGCATCTGCATTTTCACCCCCTTTCATTTTCCTTTTGCCTCTTCATGCCTTCATAAACTTTTTTTTCCCCTTGAAATATTTTCAGATAGTTAATTCTCCAAATAAATACAGGTTGGCAAAATGAGATGCAGCTCCTTTGCTCTCCCTTCCACTCATGCTGAACTGATTGTTGACATGCACTCATGCTGACATGATGTGTGCGATCAATTTGGACAGCACATCTCTAGTCCAGACTGGACCAGGTGGAAGTGAAGTCAATGGTTAAATAAATGCGACGGCCACTTGTACACAATGTGATAGTACTTCCAGAACAATGGAGCAAATTATTTTAGATTTGATATCTGCCATCAATTGAGATTGAAAATATCGATCCAAACTGATTGCAGGGGACAAAAATAAAGTGAAAGGGTAATTGACTGTCAAGTCCCTCATCGATTGGGTGCCACATTTCAGAGCCACTAAAATTATTTTCAAGTACTTGGGTGCCTCATTTCTAATAAAGAATTACAGAATTTGAGTAACAAAGTGATTTACATGCATTACTGTGTGTGTGTCTGAATCAGTCCTCATCCTGCATGTCTTCTTAACCAAAGTCAAAGGTGCTGTCAAATACACAGGCATAACACTGACAGCCTTGTATGTGTGTAGATATGCATGTAGGTATAAATGTGAGACAACACACTGTTTTAAAAATGTGTAATTCTTCTTTGTTGTTTGACTGCAGTACCTATTAAACAATTGCCTCAGAGACAAAGGAGGCACTGCATACGGGACATGTGCCAGAAGTGTGTGACCTTGTCTTACTAGGTCACTTAAAATGGTAAAGCAACAAATATTTTATAATGTGTTCCATCAGTGTGCTCTAGCAGCTGATCCAAAAAATCTGTCATGGGAGAGGAGCAAATTGGGAAGCATCCCAAATTATTACAATCAAACCCACAAAAAGCGCATATAAAATTTTTACATATAATCAGAAGAGTGGAAAAATTACCTTATTCCCCACTGTGCACTTCAGATTAATATAGCCAAACATTATTCAATCCTAATGCATACGGTGACCATGAAACACCTTCCTCCATTTATTGGGGAACAGGCAGATGTAATGGATAGCCTTCTAAAGGACATGCACCTGCTGTTGGTTATTACCAGGGGAGGGGAGTGCCAATTGAGACAACTAGCTAAAAGCCCACATAAAGTTAAACATTCCTGTTAGTATCTGAGAGCAGATTGTCCTGCCTCAGGGCTAAACATCATGGCTCAGACCCTCAGTACTCAAAATCTACAAAGTTCCATTGACTTGAGCAGTGATTTTCACCAGCTGAGGTTCTGGCCCATATATACTTAGGCTGCAAGTTCTTTGGGGCAGTGACCATGTTTATGTCTGGTGCCTAAAGGAATAAGGCTTGATCCAGATTGGGCAAATCACTGAATGGCTCTGAGCCTTGCTTTCCGCATCTGTGAAACAGAAATTTTATAAAATGCTTTGATGGATGTAAAATGCTGTGCAAGTTCTCAAGGTTGTTACACCTGTTTGCATGTAGAGGAAGGTAAATAAAGACTCTATTAGTTTCAGGACATCTCCATTTTAAAACAAACAAAATAATTCACTAAAGCAGGCTTCAATTATTTCACTAATGATAATTAGTATGTTATTTGTAATCACTGGCTGCTCTGCCTCATTACCCAGGCATGCTTTGTCCCCTCGTGTTTATGTTGTTGCAGCAGTTCATCTAAATAAATGACATTTTACATATCAAGACTCTGCTGGTCTGCAATTTTTGGACCATTGGTTCAACTCACCTGGCTTCTGGGACAGATTCTGAAGGGAGAAGCGGAGCTGGATTGTACTTATTTGCCCCAGTACAGTACATGCCCCAGTACAAGAGTTGTTGTGTTGCATCCTAGAAGTGGCTGCATTTCAATCATGGGTGAGGTGAATGGGTCTGGAGAAGTGCTTTGGGACTTTTGGGAAAAGTGTTTCTGGGTGAGGAGCCATGCACATGAACACATAGGCTCAGCCTTGAGTAGCTCTTGTGTTTTCAGCATTGCAATGTTCTTAACACACAGTCCTTGAGGATAGACTCTTTTTATTTTTGATTAGCCCTCCTAAAAAATGACTCGACTCACTGGCTCAGAATTCCTAGACTGTGTTCATGAACCTTGTGATAAATTTACTGGGGCTCTGTGCCCCCCTCTAAGTCCCTTCCCTTCTGAATAAAATTAACTGAAGTTTTGCAGTTGGCCTTTTCCAGAGGGCAACCCCAAAATAACATGATGGTATGAGTTTCAGGAGCATGTAAAGTGAAAGTGGATTGTGTTTAGAGTCTTCACAACCAGATCTTTGTCTGCAGATAATCAGTAATTGGATGGGGACTTTTGTCCAGGTAGGTAAAACAATGTCCTCTAATTGCCTGGAAAATACTTGTCAATCCATATCCTATGCATGTTGGAGCAAAGGGTGGTCTGCAGAGGAATGATGGCCTAGTGCTTACATAGTAGAGTGAAACTCAGGAGAGCTGGATTATATTTTTGACTCTACCTCAGACTTCTAGTGTGGCCAAGACTTCCAAGGCTAGGATTTGCAAAGAACCTGAGAGTCAGGTATCGAAATCCCACTGAAATGGGACTTGGGCACCGAGCTTCCATAGAAAAAATGCATGGCTGTGATTTTCATTCTTTCTACCTCTCTTGACTCAGTTCTCCATCTGTTGAATAGGGAAGGTGCTCTCCTAACCTCGTGCAGTGTAGCTGCATCAGTCTACAGTGATGAGATGCTACTGTGCTCAGCACTAGGAAAAAAGAAGTGTATATACCATAGCTAGGATCAAGAAACAGGAAACAGCAACACATGTTGTTGACAGTAGGGTATCGAAGGGCCATATTCTTCACTGTGTAACATTCACATGCCTTCTTTCTGTAGCTCTTCTTTACTGGAAACGGTGAGACTTAGACAGGTGTTCAGATTAATCTCACCAAGCTCATTACTCAATGTATTTAAGGAGGATTCTTTCTTCCCTTTCCATTGGTTACTGCTCTGACCCTTCTGTATCATTCAGTTTTTTAGGCAGCGGTACCAAGCAGCCAGAAAAAGGGACGAGGAGCTGGCCTATCATCTTTAACTTCTGGAAATACACCCTAACAATGGGCATAATATAAAGTGAGCATATTATCAAATGTTGCTATTTATATTGTGGTAGCACCTAGGAGCTCCAGTTGTGGACCAAGCCCCCACTAGGGCTGCACAAACATTGAAGGAAAAGATGGGCCCAACCCTACCCCGAGGGGTTTACAATCTAAGTAACAGCCTAGTCCTGGGTTTCAATGTGCAATAGGAACACAGGAATTGCCATAGTGGATCAACTCAAAGGTCCATCCAAGCCAATATCCTCTCTCCAGCAGTGTCCAACAATCACTGCTTCAGAGGAGAAACAAGAACCCCTGCCACAGGCAATTATAGCCCATCCCCAGAGGAAGTTCCCTCCTAACCCCAATAGTTAGAGGTTGGCTTAAGCCTTGAGGCATAAGGGTTTTATATTTCTTCCAACCCATTTTGAAATATTTACCATTAAAACTCTATCTATTATTTCTATAAGCAAATTACCATTAATATGTTCCTGACTTATTAGCAACAAGCTTCGTACTATTATGTTCATTAGCATGGGGGAAAAATTGGGTGAGCCAAGAGTTATCACCAAAGAGCACAAAAGAAAACACCATTTTATTTACATATGTATTTTGTCAAATTAATTGATTCAAAAGAAGCATTTCTTCTTTGAGTGACTGTGTTACAAGACTATTTAGAACAAGCTGGGATGAATGCCGTCCCCAACTTAGTATAACAAGAGTTAAGCAACATCTAATTATTCCCTGTGATGGATCATTAAGAATGTTGTGTCTGAACGTGCAGTAAGATTACAGCATCATGCACCTGTTCATGAAGAGAAACCTTAGTTTGCATATTGGGAAGCACATAGATAACATCTAGTAGCAAACATACATGCAAGGACTAGAAATTCCTATAGTAAATGAGAAAGAAGAGATAGTTATAAATGGTGGATTTTGTGGGGTGAAGTGGGGATAAGTGATCTAAACTGTTTATTTGGATTTTTCATGCCATGTTGTATCTGGCAGTACGAGCTCTTTGATTTCCCCCCTGGTCCTTGTTTACAAGGATGAATAAGTGGCTGGTGAGATGGGTTAAGTAAACAAGAAATGGTGGAGAACTAAGTCAACTTCGTATATTTCATAATTTTTAAAAGTGTACAATTTTGTAACAAAATTTGAGGCAACATTCCTCCTGCTAATTAGGTGTTTCCACAGTGCTGCAAAGCCTACATCTGTACGAAGATTTCAGGAAAAGCAATCAGCAGCACAATTAAGCAATCTGCCATAATGATAGAACACAACATTAGTGCAGAATAATCAGAAACATATTTTTTCCCCTTGATTTCCTGCCCCCCTGCCCCCCACCCCACCTTGCAACTACCGAATAATTTGCTTTTGCAGGCTTAAAGTGAATCAAGGTAAAATGCCCTTATTTATTCTTGTCTACTACAAATTTCATGTTTTATTACATGGAAAGTGGCAAAATTAATTCTTGCCAACCAGTTATGGCAGCTTTCATTTTTTCTGTATGTTGTTGCAAACCAGAGTTTCAGGTTCCTTTATTCTGCCATCCACTGCTCTCACTGTATCATTTGAAAGGAGCCTCATTCTTTTCAATTTGTAATCACTAGACCAATGAGATAATCTTTTGCTGAATATACTCTGGGCCAGATCCTTCACTTGGTTACTCTGATGTAAATCCAGAATAATTCCTCTGGGATCCTGTGCCTTTAAAACTGAATGTGGGGATTTGTTACAAAACACTCTGTATCCATGTCAAACCATACTAGAATAATTTGGACATATAGGGCCAGATCCCCAGCTGGTGTAAGTTTTAAAATCAATGGAGTTATTCTGCATTTACACAGGTGACTGGCAGCAGGATAAGGCTGATGGGCCAGATTCTCAACTGATGGAAATCACTGAAGCTGCATTTAAATCAACACAAGCTCAGGATCTGGCCCCTAATGTGTTCTAAACTATTTAGTGATGGTTAGATTTTTTAATTTTTATTTTATTATTTTTTAATCCATAGATACTAATGGAATGATCCACAGGTGGTTATTACAAAGCACCATGACTATAGCTACACTATTATTAATAAAGGTGCTGTGATCTCAAGGACATGTTTTAAGAACATTTGCAGGCAAACTTTACTATTCAAAGGTATCTGTGTGTTTTGTGCATCGCTACCGCCGAATTTCCCCTCTCTTACTCTGTTGCTTTCTAGCTCTGCCTTCTCGAAAAGGACTGTAACTTATCTCTGTGAAGTGTTCACCATGAGTCTCAGTAAAGAGCTTTGTGATCATTTGTTTAAAGGAGCGAGGCCAACATAACCTGCATAGTGCATTTTGATCACGTAGCTATTTTATACACTTGAATTTGGTGGTTGTTGCTTTTTATCTAGACTATCATATAAAACGTGTTTTGCTCTTTATCCCTTACCACAGAAATTTTGACCTAAACAGAAGTGAGGCTTTTGTGGTGTATTTGTTATAGTCCAGAATGCAAATAATACTCTGCTCCCATTTGCTCATGAAAGGAGGAAGAGTGGCCTCAGAGCTGCTTCGTTTGCATAAAATATTTCCCCAGAATTCCAGATTGGCAGGCACTCCAGAGGGGAAGGAGCTCTCTGACCCATCTGTTAGTGAACAAGGGTAGTATGGCTACAGAGAGAACTTAATTTGCATGAACTTTCTACCCAGAATTCCTCTAATGACAATTTGTGAGTCACTATAATTGTATACAAATTCAGAATTGATTGGGTTGTGGAACTGAAGTGAGACAGGAAAGATGGGAAAAGGGCTCTTATCTTGTAATAAGGATTCTGTTCAAGAGTCTTATGTGCTACTGGTTCTCCTCAACTGAGGATCTTGTGTGTGTGACTGAGAGGGTTTTTCTGGCAGAGAGAGCTCCTCATTGGATTGCAACCTAGAGAGGGCTCTTTGTTGAAGCTACAGAGTTCAGCAGCAGAATTGAGTGAATTCTTGTGCAGTTTCTTCTACACAGCTACTAAATGAAGCTGAAATCATCGTAGCTAGCTTAAGCAATGGAGCTTCAGGACAGCATCAGTCAGCACTTTCCAAAGGAGTGAAGACAGGCCTGCCCAAGTGCACTGCAGAACTAGATATAGTGTTGCTGTGTTCCTTTTTCATGTAATAAAGTTTTCCATGTTTCATACACAGACTCAGTGCTTTCAAGTGGGGAGGTGTTGCTTCTCAGCATGAAGATATTGTTAGATCAGAACTACTGTAGGTTTAACACCATTCTCAATTTGCAGGCAAATGGATATAGTGTGCTGCCATCTTACAACTAGAGGACTGTGCTTCTATAAATTACAATCCAACTGTATTCTCTTTCTTGGATTTGTAGCTGTACCTAAGGATTCTCCCCTGTAAGAAAATGGCAGATACCTAAAGAAATTTGGCTGCATGGAAAAGGATCTGGACAATGCCGAAGATTGCACTTTATACATTTATTCATGAATATTACTTTTTTCTCCAAACACATGCACACCACTCAGGGTGATCACTTATGGTGAATAAACAAACATGATCAACACACAAGTGCCCTGGGAAGAGCAAAGTCTTACTATTTGAGTGTGAACACCACACAATTCCAATTCAATGTACAAGTAGTTTGGTCTTTGTATAAGTGGATTATCCAGTATGCAATGGCTCGGGGGGGTTGGAAAAAAGGAATAAATCCTGCCATGATGCACAGTGGACGGGGACACAGGGTCCCTCTTGAACAGAGCCATGTACTAATGAGCCCCCCAGACACACACACATGCACCTCCCTTGCCACCAAAGTATCTCTATGGCTGGTTTCTCTAAAAGAAGTGATTATGAACTACAACTTGGGCCACATCTCCAGCAGGTGTAAATCAACATAGCCCCATTATCAGTCAATGAAGCCATGATGTTTTACACCAGCTGATGATCTGGACTCCTTTCCTTTTAATGTGTTATGATTGGCTGGTTGCACTGGGAAGGAATTAGCTTCATTTATAGTGCAAAACAAAGGCAGCCTGCAGTAAGAGTCAAAATGTGAATGCAAAGCTAATGTCAGCCAAGGTTCAAAGGAAAGAAGTTGTCCCCCTTCTAACAATCATCTGTGCAGGAGAAATGAATTAAGGGAGCCACCCATTTAGCTTTTGCAAGCTCCTCGCACACTCTTTCTCCTTGCTGGCTTCCTTCCTCTCCTCTTAGGGGAATCAGCCATAGGAAGCCATCAGAAATTTTCTGGAAAGGACGCTGAGCATCCAAATTACTGACTGTGGGGTCCGTGGTTACCTAGGACAGTCGTCTACAAACTGGGGTGCACGCACCCCAGGGGGTGTGCAAGATGATCCCGGGGGATGCGCGGCACCAAGAGTGCCGCCAGACGACACTCCTCCATTTTTTCGGCAGCAGCTCTGCAGGTCCACGGCTGCTGTTCCCCTCTGGAGGCCCGCCTGTGGTAAGTCTTCCATTCTTCTTCCATTGGCGGCGTGTCTGCAGCAGGTCTTCACCCTGGGGGTGCGCGAGCCAAAAAGTTTGGAGACCAAGGACAAGGACAAGGACAAGGCTCTATAACTTCTGTCTTACCAGGCACTGTGCAGGATTCATCCACCCCATCCCAGTTATGGAACGTTTCAGTATCATAATCAAAACAAATGTAGAAGACCAAGCTCTGCATACAAGAGCATATCTAGCAGGACTTGATGTAGAACTTCCACATCTAATGGAACAGCGTGCTGGAATGACAACTGCATAGTGTGTCGGCAGGCAGCCAGATATCATAAGCCACGGTATACTGCACTGCTATTAATAATGTGGAACCCTCAACCTAGCCTCGCCAAAGGACTAGTCTGATTAAAAATTGAAAACTTCAAGATTGGTTGGTTAGTTGTTTTCTCTGTTTTAAAAGCATAGATGTTTTATGAAAATTTGGAGAAAAACATGTCCATATTTGGTAAAACATGCTTGTATTAAGTTGCAGTACACTACCACCCATTTGTAGTATCATTCCAGACTGTTATCAGCAAATAAATGGTATCACGGGTATACTGTTATACTCCTTCACTTCCTTAGCGAGGATCAGGAATAACAGGAGTGGAATGCTGACCAACTGAATGAAAGAGGTCTTTATTTCTAGCTCATGGAGTTAGGGGTATGAGTTAAAAATTTGCTCCATTTGTCTGTGTAGAAGATTCCTTTGGGATTTCTTTGATCCACCTGGGCAGCTGGCCAAGGCAATGACAATCCGTGCCTATCAGTATCTAGGTCTTAGCAACAGAAATTTTCAGGTGTTCTGCCAAACTACTTTACTTATGACAGGCAAAGCACTACCATAAGCTGGAAAACCGTTCATAGCAACTAAAATGCATTCACTCAGTGCAGCTATCTTCTGCTTGATATTCGACCCTTCCTATGTCCGGATTGTTTTGAAATGGAACCAGTGCTAACTTCATCTTTAGTTTGAAGGAGGGCTCCATTCGTGAAGCCTCTACGCAGGCAAACGCTCATTGGCTCACAGGAACAGAGTACATTGGTTCCCACAGTACAAATCTATGGTGAACCGTTAACATCTGTCTGGTTTTTACTAAAGAAGAAAAGGAAGTGGTACACAGAAATCAACTGACCTCATCTGCACTTGGAGCCAAAGTTGTAGAAATTTACAAAGAGTGCAAACTGTATAATTGTGGAGAGGCACTTTTTGACATTAAACTCTTCAAAGTGGGGACTGTGTCTTCTACTCTCTTAGGAAAGTGCCCAGAACAGGTGCTCCTGCAGGATAAATTAGAATAATTAGCAGCTGTTAACTTTGCATAAAGGAGACTGAAACCAAGCGCACTGTGCTCGTTGAAGCACATCAAGCAATATACAGTGAATAAAACCACAATGTTTATTCTTTGTGAGCTAGTGAAAAGAGAGCATTAAGAGTTGAACTAGTAAACAAAAGAAGAATATTTATCTGATCAATTGGATTTCTTTAGAAAAGGGGCTGGGTTTTGAGATGCCAGAGTGTATACACATATAGTAGATTTTTCAAGCTCTACAGCATCATATCTTTTTGGCATGATGATGGGATCCAAGAAGTTGCATGGAGAAGCAGAGTTATGCTTCCAACTCACCTTGAGAACCAGACTAAGTAGTTCTCATTAAACTCAAGTACAAGTTGACAGTCTACAAAGGAAGAGATGAACTTGAGACAATGTACACAGGAAGAAGCTCAGACTAAGATTTATGTTTGTTCTTAAATTTTAGTTTAAAAAATGGAAAATACAGACAAAGGAAAGGAAGTTGGCAGTGGTGAGTTCTGGACACTAACTTAACCATTAACTGACTGACTATAGGAAGAAACTTCCCCTATGCCCAGGTTCTTCCATAATTGTCCACTCTGATGTATCTTTCACCTTCTGAAGCACTTGGTATTGACCACTGCCACACAGAATATTACCCTAGACCGGTGGCTCCCAAATTTGTTCTGCCGCTTGTGCAGGGAAAGCCCTGGGCGGGCCACACCGGTTTGTTTACCTGCCGCTTCCACAGGTTCGGCTGATCGTGGCTCCCAGTGGCCGCAGTTCGCTGCTTCTGGCCAATAGGAGCTGCTGGAAGCAGCAGTCAATATGTCCCTCAGCCCACGCTGCTTCCAGCAGCTCCCATTGGCCTGGAGCTGTGAACCGCGGCCACCGGGAGCCGCGATTGGCCACACCTGCGGACAAGGCAGGTAAACAAACTGGCGTGGCCCGCCAGGGGCTTTCCCTGCACAAGTGGCGGAACAAATTTGGGAACCACTGCCCTAGATGAACCACTAGAACAAAGGGGAAGTTCCCAAAATCACCATCAGAATGCTTCCCAATGTAGAGTTAAAGAAGACAAAGTCTATGACTTAAAATGGAAATATCACCTGACCTAGCTCAAATAGATTCAGAGTAAATCACAAGTTTAAAATAATACAACAAAACTAAGGAAATATTCTGTAAATGAGAACCTGGTAAACGAGTGAAATCTGCTGTGCATGTCTTTGAACTTGAGTATCACCTTTGTCTTTCTGTTCTTGTGGACCTGATTTGCCAGAAGCTGGGAATGGGTGACAGGGGATGGATCATTTGATGATTACCTGCTCTGTTCATTCCCTCTGAAGCATTAGTCACTGTCGGAAGATGGGATACTGGGCTATATGGACCATTGGTCTGATCCAGTATGGCCATTCTTATGTTCTTAGGTATTCCCCATCATCTTTCTTTTAAGGATTCAGGCCCCATTGACTTAAGTGAGATTTTTCCCCAAGTGGAGGGGGATGAAATATTTGAAGCAACATGTGTTTTTCTCTAAATCTATCTGTCTTTGAGTGCATAAGACAAACAACTTTATTAAACATAAGAATGTTTTTAATGCTGAAATTCTGCATAATTGTTTTTGCTATTTTGGTGACCAAAAACCTGGCATGAAATCTTCACCTCCTTTTCCCAAGTTCTGAGCTCGGTTGCTTGGGGTTTGTCCCATAATTCATGAGAGTTTAGTTCCAGCATTGCCAATTCTCACAATTTTGTTGCAAACCTCACAATATTTTTGTTGATTTTTCTTGATTCCAGCAGCTTGGGCTTTAAGAGATCGCATGAGAATCTGAGCGTCATGAAACAAAACAACTTTCGCAACAGACTCAGGTTCAGCTGAAGCAGTGTTTATTCTGAGAACACAACAAAGCACCTAACGGGTAAGGAGCCAGGCAGCTGTTGCATTGAACAGATGCTTACCAGCACTCACTGAGTTCTTAAATAGCTGGTGTGGGCAGCCTCTGGTGGGCAACAACCAATCGGGGGTAAACAATATTAATTCAGTTAAAAGCCCTGCACAAGTTGCATGAGTTCTTATACTCAACTGCCCTTTTTTTTTTTTAAAGTAAGTTTCTAGCCCTTGTAGTTGTGAGAAACGCATGTAAATCTGATGCAAGTCCAGCCTAAAGGCTCAGAAACCAGAAGCCAAATTAAAAAATATTATTTAAAAAATATTCTCATGATTTTTTTTAAACCAGTATTGTAATTATTGGGGGAGTCCAGCTCACGGTTTTGAATGCTTGGGTTTGACAATGCCATGGTTCCTAGGCTGTGCTGACCTCGCATGCTGTGACGTGTTGAAAGAAGCCATGTGGCCTCTTCCCCTCAAAGGGAGTGGCTGTATATTATGTTCTTTCTCTGAGCCACTCGGGGAAAAAGACCATCCGAGGCAGCAACAAGAAGATGCACTGTGCTTTTCTCTGCTGCAGTGCAGAGAGAGGCAGGGTGCCTTTCATAACCCCTGGCAGCCACCTATGGCTTGAGGAGCATTGTGGAGGAGAGGAGTCCATCCACTAACGGCTCCAGGGAAACAGCCCACTGGTCCTTACCTGTATGAAGACAATGTCAGGTAAGGCTGTTTGGGGAGAACAGAGAAGTTGGAAGTACCTTACGCAGGGTCTGCTTCTGTGGAGAGCGACTGTGTAGGAAAGGAGGACTGTGAGGCCTGGTGAGGTCCACTACAGGCTTCGGTGGTTTGGCTCAGCATTCTAACTCTGCACCTCTTGAGGCTCCCCATTGCTAGGTTTAATATTGCTATGGTGAAGCTGGGGGTTGCATGTTTGCTTTGTTCCTCTTGTAGCCATAGTGTAGACGTTGCAAAAGTCTGTGATGCTTGGGCACACCGTGGGAAGCAGGTTGGCTTGTCGTCTGCCACAATGGCCTAGCCACCACTATGCTCTCAAACTTGCTCAGCTTATCCTGGCTGCTCAAGACTCCAAATTAAACCCATGCCTCTTTGACTGGTTCCACCTGAGCCTGTTTGCGTCCCCATGGCCTTTAGTGAGAAGATGGGGAAGTGGAACTCACAGTAGCAGAATCAGTAACAAGGCCAGGGGAAAAACCTATTCATGATGATGCAGTAGGAAGTGATCAGATGTCCTGCAGCTGGGCTGTCCATCTGCCTCATTCAGTGCCAGCTTCTGGTTATCCAGTGCCATGCCATGCTGAATGACAGCCACCCCAAAGAGATGGAAAATCACTCTCTCTCAGATGGAAGACCAAGTGCTTTCCTGTTGTCACTGCTAAAGCCTCAGCATCTTTCTTTGGTCCGCCAACCTGGCAAGACCAGAGAGTGGGAGCACTTGTGGATACAGGACCTGGTAAGAATGCCTGTATTACTTATGGAGGTAGGATCAAATTGGCTGGCATAACATCCCTGACTACTTATGTGCTCACCTGATTCTGTGCCTCTGACTCTGTCCTTCCCTGTCTTCTCTCCACAAGTTACCATCAACAACAGTGTCTGCTGTGGCAGTCCCAGATGAAATGTCCGTGACTAAAAAGTCCAAACTGGGACTGTAGTTTGCAGGAGTTACTACAGGGGGAAAATGTGGGTCTTCAAAACTTTGTGACATTTGGAGGATGTAGAAACCACATCAAACAGATTGGATTGGCAGAATGAGGGGAGAAGCTGAAAAAAAAATGTTTTCACCCTCCCTGAGACCACTGGTTAGAGTAGATGCACAGAGGAGGGAGCGTTCTCCTGGCACCTGTCAAGGAGGAAGAGTTGCTGTGAGGAAGCTCTGCTTTTCCAAGCCAGGGAGAGGCAGGGAGGTTCACTTCTGGTTTTAGCAGATCAAGGGAAGTTTTGTTCCCACAACCCTCCCACTATCTCCAATTTACGCCTGCCTCTGCCTGCAAGACTGGGTTAAAAGGACTTTCCTGACTCCTAAACAGTCTTAACAACCCAGTCCAACAAATCACATGCATGAAAGGTACAAAGTGTACAATCAACAACACAGTTGCTGGCAAAATGGCATGCGGGAAGTGTTTATGTCTGCATATTTGTGAAGCTACTTGTCTCACCTGCAGGCACATTTCTCTGGCACTGGAGTTTGAGTCTTTTTTTGTTTTTACTTTGAAGTTTGTGTGTTCAGTGGCATTGCCACTACCCTAGGAAAAACCAGCAGTGATGCCAAAAAGGAGAGGCTGGTGGAACATTACTTAAAGTCAGGTATAGGCAGATCTTGGGAGGCGACTACAAGTTTTGGTGTGTCTGCTGCAGCGCTTTCCCTCTCTCTAAGATTGTGGGATTTTGAAAGTGGTGACCGAGCTGGGATTCCACTTTGCTTTTACAGCAGAGGGGGAAAGAGATTCTTAGGCGAACCAGATGGATCACTCGGGGATATGTCTCGACTGCATGTGGCAGTGCGCCTCCCAGCCGGGGCCCTCGGATTTGGGCTGGAGGGACTCACGCTTACACACTAAAAACAGCTGTGTAGACGTTGCTTTGACGTTGCATGCTAAAAATAGCTGTGTTTCACCTTGGGCTGGAGCTCAGGCTCTCAAGTCTGGGGAAGGGGGGGGAGGAGAGTCGGGCTTGAGAGCCTGAGCTCCTACCCATACCTATGCAGCTATTTTTAGCACGCTAATGCAAGTCTTTTCGATACCAGTCTGCTGAGCCAGGCTGTAAGGCTCACTCCTCGATGCAGTGTAGACATACCCGTGGTCTCGCAGATACTGAAGGTTCTGCTGAATCTGTTGTGAAAACACGGCCACCTAGTGAAAGTGGAGGAGAAAGCATAAACTACTGAACAGTATTACCAAAATAATAATAATTTAAATCCTTGGGAGTGCTGGAAAGTAATCTCTGATGAAACCTGTGGGGGTGTGGGCATGCCGGGCCATTTTTAGAAGGTGTCAGTGGCCTAGAGACAAGTTGGAAAACTCTTTGTTCTCTACGTTTGATTCTCCTGTACAACTAGCAAGCTTGTGTTTGGCTTTCTGGGCTGCGGTAGGCTGGCAATCATGCTGCAGGTGTGATGAAAGAACTGTGCTTTCCAAACATGGCTACATGCTGACTGCTGTGCCCTTTGGAGATAGGGATCAGGTTTCACTTAACTGCAAGCGATCGCAGAACTATTTGTGCATCTGGCCCAATGCATACTTGTGTTCTACAAGGTCTAACCAAGGAACCACTCCAGACATAAATTAATGACATTTGAGGGTTGGTGGCGCAGTGCCCATTTGCACCTGAAGTGAATTTGGCCCAGACTTTTCCAGTCGTAGGGTAGACCATGTAGTGCATTAGCCAGAGAGTTACTTTGTGTGGAGATAAACAGCCGAGAGATTCTTGGATGTGAAAACACAGGGTTAAGCCATCTTTCACTGGAAAGCCAACTGTGAGGTAATAGGCCTCTTGAAAGTCTAGGTTTAGCCTTGCTGAGAGTCTACCACATTGTTCTCTCACTGGGGAGGTTTTGAGGCTGCACAAGGATGGCAGGGGACAGAAAGGTCAAATCATGGAAAGCCAGAGGATTTGTGGCTCCAGCCGTGGCCAGACTCTCAGGTGACTCTCAAGGAAATTACAAAAGTTGGCCAAGCTGATATAATATTCTTTGTTGCTTCTGTAGGCCGAGCTGTAGATGCACCGAGAGAGAGCAGCATGTGACGCTGCTGCCAGTGATGTGGTAGTAGCAAGGATCACAAGAGATTCCACTGCCTGTGGGGGGGGGGGGGGGTTGTTGTGGGAGGGGGTTACAGACACCCCTAGAACCTACACTCAGAGCTGCTTTGTCCTTTATCCTCCGTTTGTTCATTAATCTGCCCCCATCCCCTTCCTACCTTCCTTCCTCCCCTAGACCTTTCAGGGAGCCTGGAAACCGTTGTGATAACTGGGCCTACAAATTTACTCTAATTCTGAGCTTAACTTTGAAATGTGAGTGACAGTTCGTAAAATGTCTCAATAACCTACAAGAAGAATTGTTGATGGGAAAACATGGACACCAACTCCATGGGTGCTCTGGGGCTGGACCACCCATGGAAAAAATTCGTGGGTACTCAGCACCCACCAGCAGCCCTGCTGATCAACTCCTCCCCCTCCCCGCCAGCTCCTCCCACCTGCTGCAGTCAGCTGTTCAGTGGCATTCAGGAGGTGCTGGGGGGGAGGGCGAAGAGCAGGATCAGGAAGAGGCGGGGGAGGGGGCAGGGTGGAGTGGGGGGCGGGGCCTGAGGTGGAGCGGGGTTGAGCACCCCCTGGGAACTGGGGAATTCAGTACCTCTGTGGGAAAAGGTACAAAAGAGACACAGATAGACTGAATTAATCCAAGCAAACAGACCTACTGATATACACCAAGATCTGTGTTTAGATCTGGTAAACAAGAAAAGTGTCGGGGCTGGAAATCAATTAACAAAATTGGCATGTCAGAGATGGACCTAACTGGTAGATAAAGTAATGAGGGGATGGGCAATTCCACTCACCACTCCCTTTTGGGGTCCTTAAAAGAAAAGATTTTTTGGGGGGGAAATTAAGAAGCTGTTTGACCAACCACTACTGGTTTGGAGATGGGTAAACCAAAAGACGCAAGCTTTAGCATCATGGCTGACTCTGTCTCCTGGACCCTATCGTTGGGCCTTAGTAGTCCTGATCCTGAGAGATGTCCTGACCAGGCCAGGCCAGGGAGAGGGACCCAGATGACACAGTCACCTCCACTGGCTTTGGCTAAATCTTGAACACTACCTGAGATGGGAGACTTTGGTTCTGTTGTTAACTGTTCCCTTGCCCCCCTTTGTGTTCTTTTCCTTCCCCATCATATTTCTTCTCTTCCCTATTCTTCTTCTTGTGCTGTCTGTGTAATAAAATGTGGCTCAGCCAGCCCAGACTATATTTAGCAACACTTCTGGGAGCCTGTGACCAAAGAGGCAGATAAAAGCAATGCCCTAAATAGCCCCATGCTGGTACAAGTTTGTCAGGTTTCGGTGTGGCTAATAAGATCATGTGCCATGTGTATGTCAATGCAGGATTGTTCCCCACAGTGTATTTCCTGATCTTGTTTTAAATGCTGCAAGCAGTGTGGCTTCCTTCTCTTCCTTTGGGAGATTATTCCATAATCTAACAGATCTTCCACTCTCTGGTCACTTCTGCTTTTCGTTATTATGAAAAATATACGTAGCGTAGAGCTGGTTAGAAATTGTATTCTTCTGGCAAATTTTGATGAAAATGAAGGCATTTGTTTTTGTTTAATTTTTTTTTTCAGTCAAAACCCCAAACTGAACAGTTTTGGGGTTTTCAGGGTTTTTATTTTTTTTAAATGAAAAGTCAAAATTTTCTGCAGAGATCACCTACTTCCAGAAAAAAACCCTTCTGTTTAGTTGAAAATTCAATTTTCTGTTGAAAAACAGTTACATGATGATTGATGAACATAGGGTTTGATACCACAAAAGGCTGTCCATGGTTGGACCTTTGGGGTTAGTGGGACTCCTGAAGAGTATAAGTCTCTGCCTGGATCTCTTTGTAATATCATGACCAGAGAGAAGACATTCTGTGACCTAAAGAGCTAGACAGTGTGGTTTGGTGTATATAGGACACCAGACTGAGATTCTGAGCTCTGCCACTGAACGATGAGTGTCCTTGGGCAAATCACATCACTGCTCTGTGCCTCACTTTCCCTGTCTGTAACACTGCTGTGGTTGGGGTCAACTGTGGTTCCTGACTGAAAGCTCCCTTGGAAAATGAGAGCTTGCAAGGGATTGCCAGTGGGGCCCCCAACTGGAATTCAGCCCACGGACTTCAGTCTGAAATAGTCAAAATAGTTTGGCCTCTAGGTTATGCTGCAAAGCCTGTTCCTTTGACATTTGACTCTGTTCCCATTAAAACAAATGGAAAGGGAGCGTATGGGGAGTTAGATTGGGAGCAGGGTGAGACGAATGGCTGAGCTGTGGAGGGTTTGTGTGGAGCCGTGACTTTTGGTTCTGTGGATCAGTTTCTTCTGTGCAGAGAAAATGCCATTGCTTTGCTCCTACTGCTTGTCTTCATTGGCATGTGTTTATAATTATCTATCAAGATGCCTCAAGGCTGGGAAAGGTGATGTTGATATGCTGAAATCAAATTAAGTAAATTTGTTTCTTAGCTTGCAAAATGATAAATTAATTTATCTATTTAATCTGAAACTTCCCCACAGTTACATCACATTGGCTGTCATCATCTGCACAACCTTGGCTTAAATCTGACAATTTCCCACTAAAATGTCCATTAGGTTGCCAGGCCTTGGTTATGTGAAGTTATCCTTTTAGAAGGAGGACACAAGATTATCCTACTTAGCTCTTTTGGACAGTCGGATATCAGCCTGCAAATGCTGGCAATGGGCCAATAAGGAAGTTGCATATCACAATTCATACTGGCAGCAAAGAAAAGAAGATTAGTGCACTAACAGGGGAGGCTGCTCTTTTGAAAGGAGGCTTTAAATGATTTTTCAAGAACCACCACAATATTATGGTTTTTACATAAATAATAATTAATTACATGTAAATCAGATTTTCCCCCACTCCCTCCCATTAGTATCATCTTTGCTAAGCTTTATGTCTTGTTTTTGTCCTTTCACTTTGACTAGCTGAATGGCAGCAGACATAATTTGCAATGCTAATGTCAGATATAGGTCCAAATGGACAAGGAGAACACAGTCCAGGGTCCCACAATGCTCGAACAACCAATTCTGTGCAGGGATGGCAGCAAATTGGGGTTTAACCTGTTTGCTGCCAGAGGGTTAGAACCACCAGGAACGTGATTTTCTTCTCTCTCTTCTCCCGATCTCCAAAATCTGTTTCCTTCTCCCCCATCCCTCTCTCTTCTCCCGATCTCCAAGATCTGTTCCCTTCTCCCCCATCCCTCTTATTCCTGGCAGTTATTCACCAATAACTAATATGTGTTGTTCCAATGGTGACACCGGGGTTGCTCTATTCACAGACATGTAACTGTAGTGAAAGCTTTAATGGTTGATGCAGGACCATAGGTTAAAAAAATTGCTATAATAATGCAAGACTTTAGACCCAATAATATAACAGGGTGCTGTGCAAGTTTGAGATCAACAAGGACAAAAAAATGGAAAAAAGGCAGATACCATCTTTAAATTACCATGTTGCCATCACAATTAAGCTTATGGCAAGTGTAGTTAATTAAGAGAATGGCAGGGTGGATTGTGAAGAGGCCATCAAATTTAATTTGTACCTGTGATCTAATCAGAATTTGAAACTCCACTAGGTATCCAGAGGTAGTTCATTGAATGTTGCAGGATAATGGCTTTGAACTGCCCTATAAATGCCACAGTAATGCAAGATATTTGTTTTAATCTTTGTCCAGTTATAATATTCACTGCCCAGGAGGAGGCGAGAGACTAATGTCATGTTTAATAAGTATTCAAGGGTCAAGTGTGTAGTAGTCCTGCCACTTAGTGACGGGATGGGGACTCATTTCAGTCAGTCTTTGCAGGTGCCTCAATACATCTAGGGCTGATCCCAAACTAACGGAAGTCAAGAGCGAGACCCCTATTGACTTCAGTGGGCTTTGGATCAGGCCCTCTCTTTACACTGTGCATGCCCAGGGACTTAACACAGACATTACCATTGTCATCCCCATACTAACATTTACATAATCTCTCTTGTATGGTCTTTACCATGCTGATAACATGATACCTATCTTCACCGCTGGGTTTGTAAGGACCCCCTCTGGACCAGTGTGGTACACAGAAAAGTCTGAGGAGGAGATGGAGTACTGTTTGAATAGCCAACTCTTGGCCAAAAGCAGTATTGCTGTTTTAGAGTTTCCTTCGCTTAAGGAAGTTGTGATTTAAGTTTACTTGATCAGGACAGACACTGAGAAGCATTAAAGGAGTCATATTAAAGCATAAGTTCTAGTTAAGGTGAAAAGGAAGACAGAAAAGAGCAGAGGGCTGAGAATTTAACCTTAGAGGACTCTTTACAGAAAGGATGTTTGTTGCAGAAGTGGTGCTGTCATCAGAGACGGAAAATCAATTTAATAAGTAGGAGCGGAGCCACAAAAATGGAGAACCAGACAAAATTGCACGGCTACAGAGCTGGTGTGGAAAGATACAATGGCCCATAGTCTCCAAGGCTGAAATCTTGGCCCATGGAAGTCTATAGCAAACCTCCCGTTGGCTTCCAGTGGGGCCAGGATTTCATCTTAAGCCAGCATTAAGGTCTGCTATGCCAGAAGATGACTGTTGCAAAATATCTACATTAATGCAACACCACAATTGAGAAGTTAACCATGAGAAAGTCAGAAACTGAAGTTAATCTCATTGCAAAGTGAACTTGGCCATATTACTAAATATTTATGATTTGGAAGAGTTTAATATTGCAATGAGGAACTGAAAGTTTTTATGTTAACAAAAGCTGTATTTAATACATTTCCTTCACACTTTTAGAAAACAGAAAAGAGTGGTGGGGTTTAACCCTTTCACTCCTATCCACAGCACCATGGAGTCACATAAGTGTAACTCCATAAATTTTAAACAAGATACTGTATTTCAGAGTTACAGTGCCCTTCCCTCTCTTCTTTCCCCTGCCCAGACAGGAAAAGTTAAAAATGACTGAAATGATTTGGCCCCATTTTCCAGAAGAATTCACCTTTTAAAGATAACCTTTTTTTTAGTAAAGTACAAACCTGTGAAATTGGCTCAAATGGAATTTAAAATGCAGCTATTCTGTTTTGTTATTCCAAAGGATATAATAAATAAACCAGGTTAATAAATATACATAAAATAATTTTAGGCTAGGTAGATGGCAGCCTGTCACGGAGTAACATGTAGCCAGTCTCATAACCTTGTACTCTCGCTGATTAACTCCTGGCCTAGCTTTGAAAAAAATCAGGCTTTAAGGTCTGAAAACCCAATGGTGAAATTATTAATAAGATAAAGAAGAGGTGGCAGGTGTTACTAAAACTCTGCTGCAGCAGAATAATCATGGGAGACTGCTGGTGGCCTCTATGCTTCCAAGCAAAGGGAGCCTCAAGGATAAAAGACCTGAATAGCACCTTAGCAGGGGAAATACCATCCACACCAGCATTTGTCCTCTTGACCTTCAACCAGCTGCAAGAGGTGGACCTTATGCTGCCCTCCAGGAGACTAAGCCTCACATGGACTATAACTGGAGGGAAATAATAAACACAGTATATCATCACTGTCAAGGGTTGTGTTGCATTACTTGTTTCAACAGCTGTGCTTCCATAATATGAATAATTATTGTTCCTTCACTTACATATATGCTTTTGTGTTATTCCTCTGGCCCAGAAGTATGATGATTATGGTTACCTGACATTCCCTACGGAGTGCTGAACTTTAATGCAGCCAGCCATGACCTAGCATGGTCAACCATGGTGGGAAGAAACAGGGCTTAGGATAAGACATGGTTGATAGGAGATTCATTTATTTTTTAATATGAGGACAATGACTGCTTTATGAGAGGAACGACACACAAACGTTCACGGGGTTATCAAGGAGGAACTGACCTGGGCATGCCATAGCTTGTAGAATGTAACAGTATGTCTTTGGACACAAAGGCCTTCCCTTCCTTTGAACATATACCCTAGTCTCAAACACAGCCAGGAGTTGGAGATCTTGAAAAATGTGTCTGAGGAACTGCTGTAATGAACTCCCTTGAGAGGAGAGTAAAAAACTTAACTTTTTTTTTAAAGTTTATATTTGGCCTCCTACTTGTAGAAAAATATGTTGAGAACAGTTTTCTTGTAGTCTGTTTTCTCCCTGAAATCTTTCCCTTTTCACTCCTAAAACAATCCCTTGCTCCCTACAATATTTATTTCCTATCCTACATTTGTCTTCTCTCCATCCCAGTTTACTCAATAAAATAAGATGGCTCATATTAGCATTTTACACATGTTCAATACTGCAAGAGGACCTGACTTGTGGTTTTCCAAATGAATTGGTCATAGACTTACTACAAGATTGGATGTCTTGTGGTGTTTGCCACTCCACGGACAGTACACCATATAGTTATATTCAGGAAGCAATATATCAGGAATTGAGACTGATATTAATTTCAATGAATATGCATTGAAAAACCTCCACCAAAATGGGAAAGATTAATACTCTGACCCAATACAATAGCTATTCTTCCCCTTTGTCCGCCAGGAAGAGAAAATACCTATTGTTTGGCAACCAAGAACAACTGAAAGTGTGCAAGTTATCTAAGGCCAGTTTTGGTTAGACTTTAAGTCAATGGGACCACTCTATGAGTAATGGAATATCAGCGTGAGCAAGGGTATGAGAATCTAGCCCTTACAATCTGCTAGGATGCCCTTAGGAATCCAGGGCTAAATTCCATTCTCACTACTAATGCAACACTGATTTCAGTGGAGTTACTCTGGATTTACATCAATGTAATGGAGAGTAGAATTTAGGCTACTGCATGTACCTGCCTAACTCCACTTCCATGATGAAGCTGTAAATGAAAACTGGCCTCCAGCATGGTTCCCCTTGTAAACACCATCTATCAGCAGAACAGAGAGACAATTTGTTTTCCTCACGCCTCTGCTAAATCTCTTCTCTCCACTCAGCTAGCAGTCCCATAGGTTGCAAGGAGAGTGCAGAGGGCTAATATTCAGCTGCAGTTAGTATATGCTGGTTAATTGGAGCCTGAATGAGCCAGGTGCTAAACATTTCCCATTAACTTTGTGGTGAAGTGAGGCTGCTCAATAGCTTTCAGGATCAGGCCTTCAATGCAGACAAGGGGATAGACTGTTAAAAGTGCTCCACTCCCACTGAGAACAATGGGCTAGACAGAATCTGAAAACAAGGGCAGATGCTGGGTCCTCTGCACTTCTGAAAAACGTGGCCAAGGATTTTTACGTACATGTTAGTTTTATGTCAGCAGCTTTCTTGTGAGGGAAGGGCATAAACCACAACTTAATTTTGAAAATGATCTTGCTTTGGCTACAACTCTTATTGATGACAACTATATTTTCTTGTCAGACAAGCCAGTTTGAGATCCTGGCGAAGTGACAATATGTCCCCACCCTAACCTGCTTCCCCATATTAAAATGAATATTGCCCCCATTGAAGTCAATCGGGATGTTGCCAATGGCTTCACTGGGAACAGGATCAGGCCCTTACTGTGGGTCTTTATGCCTTTGTAAAACTTATCACCACTTGGATCACAAAGCTGACACACAGCCTGACAGGCAAGACTGCATCTTCTGTCTTTTTGAACAGTATCTATTGTCATAAGGATCTAACTTTCTTCACATTCTCGTTTTATACTTAGAATTGGAGAGATTGCCAACATCAAGCTTTCTTTGCAGCAGAAATCTGCTTGTGAATTAATGGACATGATTACTCATAGGTTCTCTAATTATGCCTCCTTAGAATGGTGGCATGATTGATTTAAACCACCACAAAATATAAGACAAGCTGCAAAACCAACAAATTTCAGCTTGGAAAAGAGGAGACTAAGGGGAGATATGATAGAGGTATATAAAATCATGAGTGGTGTGGAGAAAGTGAATAAGGAAAAGTTATTTACTTGTTCCCATAATATAAGAACTAGGGGCCACCAAATGAAATTAATGGGCAGCAGGTTTAAAACAAATAAAAAGAAGTTTTTCTTCACACAGCGCACAGTCAACCTGTGGAACTCCTTGCCTGAGGAGGTTGTGAAGGCTAGGACTATAACAGGGTTTAAAAGAGAACTGGACAAATTCATAGAGGTTAAGTCCATTAGTGGCTATTAGCCAGGATGGGTAAGGAATGGTGTCCCTAGCCTCTGTTTGTTAGAGGGTGGAAATGGATGGCAGGAAAGAGATCACCTGAACATTACCTGTTAGGTTCATTCCCTCTGGGGCACCTGGCATTGGCTACCGTCAGTAGACAGGATACTGGGCTGGATGGACCTTTGGTCTGACCCGGTATGGCCGTTCTTATATTCATTTGTCAATGTGCTTTTTTTCTTTTCTTTTCTTTCTTTTTTTTTTTTTTTTTGAGGTACCATATTGCAATTCTTTTCATACTCTATAGACAGAGACAATAATATCATGGTGTCCATTTGTGCTTTGTGTCCAAGTAAAAAGCAAGGAAGCCTTAACTTATTTCCTGTTCATTTCTCATTGTGTACAACATAGCCTTGTTGATGTATTCTGTATATCCTCATAAACCAGTGATTAAAATGGAAAGGATTTGAAGAGGCATTGCTCATGGGATGCTGGAGGTGTGGCACTTTAGCAGCTTGGAAAACATTCTGACTTTAAAACAGTAACACCTATAATTACAGAGGCGTCATCACCTCCATTTTTTTTCTTTTTTACTAACAAACTGTAGTCATAGCGTGTGTACACCCTTACCAAAATCTGCCAAGCATTTGCTCCTGGGATAATGATGGTGGTTGTGGGAATATCAAACATCTCTTTCTCCAGGCACTTGTAAAACAATACAGCGGTAAACAATTCAAGAGCAATTAGCAGCCTGCATTGGTGGAGGGGGAGGGAAAAGTCCCACTGCTCTTATTGTCTATGGAATTAATCTTGTTTTATAGAGTTAATATACTGATTTAAAATTTGCATATTTAAAAACAAGAGCCAAGAAGTTTACAATAAACAAAGTTTATTCTGGGTTTAAATATATAACATAAATAACTCTAAAGCACTTCAGTAAGAGAAAAAATAGCTTCTCTTGATGTGCAAGCTATCATCTAAGAATTGCACTATATACTTTCTCCTGCTGTAGTTTCCTATCAGAAAACAATGAAGTAAAATAAAAAAAAGGTGAAAAAGACTAATTATATTTAAAAAAATGTAACCTGCCTCTTCCAATCACATACATCTATAACATATTCCACCATATGTCAAATGGGTGGGGTAGATTGTGAAGGTTAGTATTTTGTTACTGCCTTTTGATAATTGAGTCTATTCAGTAATACAATGACATAATGAAATTATGTACTTACTCTCTTTGAAGATTACTCTTAAAGTACAGCTAAACTATCTTTGTCTTTGCAAATATTTATTTGCAATGATTTTCCTCTTAATTATTTAAAATATAATGAATTAGGCATAAGTACTTTGCCATTAGTGTAATTTAAAGTGTAATTGCACATCAGAAGCATCTTCGGAATATGCTTCTACAGTATTTACTTTTTCTGCCAAAAGGTGGCATCCTACTACCATGCCCTTTCTTTCCTGTGAAAATCTTCCTGCTTTAATTTGCCAAGAAACTTCCACTTGATTACTGATCAAGAAATTAAAATGTGCTCTATATGAATGCAACGTGACAGTGTTGAAAATGAACAATATGGTAAGAAGCAGTTAAGTTCCCCACTAACATATAGTAAATGGACATGCAGATTTTCACCACTTCAGCTGACTAGACATTGAAATATACAAAATCATATAGAGCAACACTGAAAATAAGCTCCCCCTCTTTAATGAGAACCTTGTTTCTGAAAGTCAAAAATGAGGTGAGTACAATTACCAAAAAGCAAAGGAATGGAAAAAATGAGATTATTAACAGTTCCCACTTAGTTGAAAGAAAATAGTTCCTGCTAATAAAGCATGTTGCTCAATAATTCCTAGAATCAAATTTCCATCTAAATTGTTCCTTACAGAACACTGCAGAATTGCTGTCACACTATTACACTGGATGTTTCTGGGTCCTCATCACCTCTGAAATCACCAGGCCACTGATTTAGATGCCTAAATATAAATGCAGAAGCCTAGCTTTAAGCACCTTCTTTTATAAATCTGGCCATTATCTTTATTTCTGAAAGGGTGTGATACTTCAATACATCACTTATTGTAGATATGCTCATGGGGCAAGCTGAACATTTTAGAGTGGAAAGGTAAAATGTTCATCTTCAATCTATGCAGCTGATCTCTGCTGGGCGTTCTATAAGCAGCCCTCTCAAACATCAGACACCAGTGGGCATTCTTCACACAGAATAAGTATAAGATAGACTGTGTGCGGGGGGGTTTAAGCAGGAAAAATTCTACATGTATAATTTTAACTAGTGGGACTGCTAACACCACCCAATCGGTAGGGCCTGTCAGTTCCTCCATTTCAAATTATGGCCAAATCCTGGACCTGTTGAAGTCACTGGCAAAACTGCAATTGATTACAATGGGACCCGCATTTCATGCTTGGAGTTTGTTAATCTCTTGTCCTCTTTGCAGTGTCATCTGCTCGGTCAGACACACAACAGTTGGTTGTATAGGAGTAACTATCACTGAACTGAACAACTGTAGTACTAAGAGTCCAACTAAATGCCACTCAGATATAGAATAAATATGGTAAAATTACAGTTCTAGGTTGTAACTCTCTTCATTTATGCCAGTGTGGTTCATACCACATACGCAAAATGGTACTTGGGCATGATACTATTAAGTATTAGTAACACTTGGAACAATAAAGAGAGTTTAAAAATTCAGTTTTTTTTTAAACTTAATACATTTTTACTCTGAAGCTGCTGAAGTGATGAGTTTTACTATTATCAGTTAGATGGACACTGAGGATCCAATCCTGCAGTCATTCCTCAGTCAAAACACCTACCAAGATCAATGGGGATTTTGTTCTAAACATGGAATGCAGGCTGAGGATCCTGCTGCTAAGCCAAGATCCTGTAAGGTCTGAACTCATGCAGCAATGGGCCCTCTCATGTGAGTATGGGCATCTCAGGTAACATTTCGTAGGAGTGGGCTCTTGATTTACTAATGGCCTACTTTCCTCTGCCTGACACTGGTAAAAATAGGAAAATATTTATTGGTTATTTTATACATATTATTTATTAACAATAGAGCTGTGCAAGTAAGTCCTTATATTAAGCACCGTAGCGAGGGAGTGTTTACACCATAGTCAGGAATTCTGGATTCTATTTCTGGCTTTACCACTGACTCATTGTGTGATTTTAGGCTGTTAATGTGGCCTCTCTGTGCCTCGCATACCTATCTATAAAACAGGATGATTTTCCCCTACCTTACAGGGATGTTGGGAGGCTTAATTATTTTTTGCAAAGTGCTTTGAGAGCCTCATAAAAGGCCCTGAATTATAATTGATAGTGCAAAATTATTACTTTTCAAACTGGTTATAAACTTGATTTTTTTTTTTTTTTTAAAAAGGAAGGCCTGGATCATGTTATGGGTTCAAGTGTTTAAAAAACACAGAGGTTTGCAAGCAGCAAGACTGCAACCTAACTGTTCCAAACTGGCTTAACGAAATAAAAGCAACCATACTATTAACTAGCCACTACTGCTATGGCCTTAGTAATATAACTCTTCAGTGGTACCTATCCTATTCCCCCCGCCCTTTTTATTTTTCCTTTCTTAAGGAGGGGGGTTAATTTAGTGCTAAGAGTTAAGAAATAATGCAGCATTTATTCAGCATCCCTTGCCGCCTTTATTGGATTTTTCACAGGCGATTTAACTTCAAGCCTGGTTGCAACACACTAACCAATCTCATCGCTTTTTTTTTTTTTTTTCTTCCCTATCCTGAGCACTGGATGTAAACTACCCGCAACCCTTTCCTCCTGACCGGTATCTCTGCAACCCGCAGGTAACTCGTGTTAAACAACGCATCGCCCCAGACTCCGAGCCTGTTCCTAGAAGGAGCAGCGAAGGGGGTGGGAAAAAACAACCCAACACGCGACTTGAAGGCACTTTCCCCCAGCGGCGCCTCGCCCGGACTCACCCCAGCCCCAGCGCGCGTGTAACCGAGCTCCGTGCCCTTTGCAAGGCGAGACTCGCTCGCGCCACACGCCCGTTTCCTTGCACGCCGGGGCTTGCCCTTCTGCTGAACTTTCACCTCCCGAACTCGCCCGCTTTCAGTGGCGCAAGTGCCGAAAACCCCCGAGAGAGGGGAGAAGCCTCTCGCTCCAGCGCTGCCTCCGACCCGCTCGCACGCCGGCCGCTTGCTCCGGATGGTCTCTCCCCCACCCCGAAGCAGCTCGCCTGGCCTCCGGACGGGAACGAGCCCCGGCCAACAGTTGTCTCGCCCCGCTCGCTGGCCCCCAGGCGTCCCCCTTTGGCCCAGCTCGGTTGCTTCCCCCCCCCCCCTTTAGCCGAGCTGCTCTGCCCTGCACCCCCCGCGCCCCGGGTCTCGCCTGGCCGCGCCCCCTCTCCCGCTTTTTTGCAACTGCGAGCGCTCTGCGTGCGTGTGTGCGCGCGTGTGTGTTTTTTTCTTTGCACCGAGCCGTGTTGTTTACCCAGCAGGTGGATGTGACGTCAGAGACTCATAACAGCAAAAAATAACAACATCTCCCTCCGCGGGGGTGTTCTTTCTCCCGCCCCCCCCCCCCCCCCCCCGCGCGCGCGCTTTGCCTCCTGCTTCCTCCCTGTCGCCAAACTCCAGAGTGGCCGCGCAAGGCGCCTGGAGCCGAGCCCGGGAGCGGCGGGGGGCCGGGCCGGCCCCGCCAGGCGCTGGGCTCCCCGGGAAGCTAGTCCCGAGCGGAGGGCTCTATTGTTATTTATTGTGCGGCTGTTGCACGCTGTGCCTGCTGCCCGGGCTCGGCGCATGGGGCTTGCCCGGCTAGAGTGCAGGGAGGGACGGGCGGGCGGGCAGACTCACCCGCGCTGGGGGGGGAGCCCGTAGTGGGCACCGACAGGCCGTCTCCAGCGGGTGAGTTTGGCTTTTCGGCTTTCCCCCTCCACTTTTCAGGCGCCTTCTTGTTTGTTTCACTTTTCTCCCTACACCCCAGCCCCCTAACTCCTTCCACCATCCCGCCCCTCTCTCCCTCCACCTCCACGTGCCCCCCCCCGCCCCGCCCCGCCTGCTGGCGGGGGATGCGCGCCGGCCGCCGGTCTGTTTGCATAAATCAGAGCCGATGCAGTGGGAGAGGCGGCGGCTCCTTCACCTCTGGAGCAGTCACCCCCCCCCCGTCCTCCTCCTCCTCCTCCCGGCGCAACCCCGCTGCAAGTTGGAGAGGGCTCCGCTGGGGGGAGAGCGGCGGGCAGGGAGCGGGGACGGGGGGCAGAGAAGGGAGCTGGTGCGCGGGGAGGAGACGCCGCTCCCCTGGCGCGGGAGGGAGCGGGGCCTGGGGTGGGGGGGAGGGAGACCAACTCTTCCCCCCCCCCTCCCCCCTTTTCTGCTCTGACTTTGGAAACTTTTTATCCATCATCTTCCCCCCCCCCCCGCCCCGTGAACTACTTCAGCGCACGGGCCCTGGGCGCACACGCCCCTCCGCGCACGCAGGGGCTGGGCTGGGCTGCCGCTCGCGCCGGCCGTGCGCTCCCGCGGAGTGGCGCCCCGGGGGACCCAGCCAGACGTAGGGGGTGCGGGGGGGAGGAGGAGGAGGTGATCCCGCTCCGTTCCCCCCCCCCCCAGCCCAGCCCAGCCCACGCCGGGGGCTGGCCGCGCCGCTGAGCGTCCCCGGCATTGGGCTCGGCTCTTCCCCGCCGGGCGGCGGGCGCGATCCCTGCCCCGCGGTGGGGGGAAGCGCCCGGGCGGCGCGGTTGCGGGCCAGGGTGCGGAGAAGCCGGCGGCCAGGGGCTGGCATCTTCCCCCAGCGCATAGGGGGCCGTGATCTCCCTCCCTTCCCCCTGCTACTTCTCTCCCCCCCCCCCCGAGAGAGAGCAAGTCCTGCCTCTCGCCCCTCCGCCTCCAGGACCACCTGTTGTCGCTCCCAGAGCACTCGGCCCAGCGGACTCTGCGCCGGGATTCCCGTGTAACCCCGGCACCCACACAGCGCATCGTCCCCAGCCTTCGCTGCCTGCTGCGTCGCCGGCCTGCCCGCGGGCCCCCCCCCCCCCCTTCGGAGACGAAGGGTTTGAATAAACATTTGCAACTCTAGTCCCAACCCCGCCACTTGCCCCGTGGCGCAACTCTTGCAAGCGCAGATCCCCCGTTGAATGGTAATGAGGGGAGACCTTTCCATCCTGTTACTACCCCGAAGTCCTCATAGTTCCTGATCCCGTTTCTTGCAAGTGTTTCAAGTCCCCCCCCCCCGCCCCCAACACAGCACATCTCTTTTCCCCCCCCCCCTTACCAAACCTGCCTTCTGGAGACTTGTTGAAAGAACCCCTGGTTTCTTCTCGACCGTAGAGCCCAAAGTTTTGCCTGCCGGAGCAGCAGCACCCTGTGCTGAGGAGCTGTGTACTGGCGATCATTCGCTCAGACCCTTTCTCACTGCTATCACCCGGTAAGTATAGGAAAATCGACAGAGGCTTTTACATATAAGGATATAAAGGACACCCCCCACCCCGCCACACACACTTCCCCACTTCAAAAGCAAACTCCCAAATAAAGAGAAACCAGGGGAACAGCTATCCTAAAGGGTACAGATCAGCTTACAAAAGCTACAGGCTGAAAAGTTTATTTCAGGTCAGTGAAACTGAAGGGGGGAAAGTACATGCTGCAGGATGTATTAAACATGAAGTTGTCGTCTTTTTTTTTTTAACAAGAAAACGTGGGATCAGAGTTTAGCTAACAGTAAAAGTGCTGCTATAAAATACAGTGACATGCTTCCTTTCCTTCCCGCATCCCACTTTATAACTATTAATTATTTCCAACTCATTGTGTTTAAATACCATTGCTGGGCTGATTACAAAGTGTATTGATTTTAGCCTGTCTTCATTCTAGGCATTGGTCTTAAAATTTTGCTTTTAGTGAACCAAAAACTCCTAAAATGGCACTTTTTAAAAACAATATGACTGTCAGTGTCAACTCTTCAGACGTCATGCTCCTACCAAGCATTTAATTTAATGGCTACAAGAGCTTCTGAATTCTACTTCTGATAGGATAGGATAGATCAAGCCAGAACTCTCTACAGAAGTTTAGGGTTTCGCTTTTAGTAACTGTTCTGTGAATGAGTAATGTGTACAGTATTTCCACAGTGTCTGTACAGTAGATGATTCTGAATCCTTGAGTATTGAATAATTATACATATTTTTTAAAAAAATCTGTAAATCACACTTGCTTTAAATTTAGCTTTTTCTGTTCTTATGCATTTGCTTTGGTTATCTGACTTATAAAACATCAGTATATCTAATTACATTCTCTTAACTAGGCAGATAGTTACTTGTAAGTATGTCTCTCAAGATATGTACTTCTGGTACTCCTTAAGGTAGTAGTTGTCTTTGGTTTAATTTTGTTGGGGGACAGAACTAGATGTTTGAAGTACTTAATAGTATTTTACAATTTATCTGATTGAGAAGGCAAATCCTGTGTTTTTTCTTCAATGTTAAGCATGAGAGGTTTCAAATATTTTGAGGTCTACAAGAACAAAGTGGATTTCAAGGAAGAAGTGTATTATGCATCTTTGAAACCAGATTGAGGGGATCAAGGGAAGGAGGGGAAACTTGGACTTTTGGTTTCAAGTTCTCTGTTCTAAATCCCCCTCCCTGCCCCAAATTTTATTTAAACTATTGCACAATTATAGAGAATGAAATGGGGGTGATGGGTGGGAGAGGAATCTCCACTAGTCACCATTCAAAAGGTGTCAGCTAAAATCTCATTCCAAAAAGGTATTGTAGCTTTAACATCTTGCATTGGCAGCATTCTTTCTCCTTAGTCTTTGGATTAGTCATTGTATATGAGAGAGAGAGAGAGAGAAAAAATTGCTTTTTTGAAAAAAGTAAAGTAAACAGCCTCCAACAAGTGAACCTTGACAACCCAGATTAAGGAAGGCAGTAGAGATCAAACAAATCTGCTGCTGGGCTGTTGTCAGGAGCTGCCTCACTGAAAGCTCTGGACTATTTGATCAGGCAGCAAGGTTATATGTTCACTTATCCAGAAATGGACCATTACAAATGCTGATCTTTGTTGTGAAAGCAAAAAATAACTTTGAGAAAAACATCTATAGTATTTCAGTTCAGTGTTTTTTCTACCTCTTCAAATTCTGACTTGCAGATCGAGTTCATTAATCAATCTTTGGGACTGTTGTGTTCAGTTTTAAGTTGATTTTCAGTTTGATTCTATTTATGCTACCTAGAATTGCAGAGAAGTTCACTAACATCATGTTAGCAAAATAATTTAAAGTTTTATTAAGTTCACCTCTGAAGTTCTAGAATCTCTGAATTGTCAGGAAGCGAAGCATGCACGTGCGAAGGTGTTGTTCTGATGTGGACTAGACCAATTTCATTACTTTTTGCCTTTATTTTTGGTTTCATTCGGTTCTTGGAATTCAGAAACCAAAAGGTAACTTTCTAAATATAGCATCAAACAATGAAGTTTCATGTTTTGGCCATGTCCTGATTATAACAAAAATGTTTTTGTCATGTCTCTTTGAGTCTACTTTATATAAACTTAATTACTATACTTTTGTTGAAAGAAAGTAGTAGTAGTACCAAATGTCAGCATAGAGTATTATTTTCTCAAAGTTAAAACAGAAGTATCAGCTAATCAAATTAGATTATTTATATTCCTTTAAACCTTTTTTGCAGGATTCTGTACTCATCTTCAAACACTTCTGTGTAAACGCTGCAAATGTTATTCACCACCTAGTTTCTTGCTATAAAATATCCTAAAACAATGGAAATAGAGATTTTCAAATTCTTAAGTAAAAAGCTGCTATGTTAATGTACAAAGGAAACAACAAGTAAACGTGTATTGCATGATTAAAAAAAAAAAACCAAAACCCTCTGTCACTTAAGTATTTCTTTAATTAGCCGTACAGACACACAATACGCTTTTATACTCTTTTTTTTTTTTTTTTTTATAAGCCAAGGTTTCATCACCATGCTGCACAACTTATTGCAAAGCCAGTAGTTTTTTTTATAGCATATACTTTTTATTGTATAATTAAAGTATGCATGTTAAACATACACATGTATGCTATTAAGCCATTTTGGGTAATATGTAATTTTTTTAACAGCTATAAACATTTTCTCCTTAAATCAGTTCCACCAGGAATAGTAATAGTAACCCAGCTGTTTTTTTTATACTGGTAAGAGAAGGAAAAAGAGTTAAGTGAAGAATTGTACATTCAACACTGTTGTGTTTCAAATGTGGCATAATGCTGTTTTATTAGGGAAGATCGCTGTTAAACAGAGCTTAAATTTGCACTCTCATCATGTAAGCCTCTCAAATCCATTTTGTTTCATGCTATTGTAAAAATTAAGGGAAAGTTTGGTAGTAAACAGCAAGCTTTTTCATGGAATACAGTTAAGTATTTAATATTCTTATAGCTTGTGGCCATTTATATTGATCGTTTGAATTGGATGACAATGTAATTGCTTCGTGAAATTATTTTTCTGATGTGTGTTATATGTAAAATTATAGAACATGTGCACTCATGTAGAATGTGTATTTATAATATGGTTATTTCAGCAAGTCTGTCCAGTTATTTATATTTTGTGATGGTGCTTTCGTCTCTTTACATTTTCTCAGAGATGCTTTAATAAAATGTAAGTAGATCATATGTTGTCAGAAAATAGTATAAATTTTGTTTACGATTCAGTTGGGTTAAGGTACTTGTACTAAAGAAGCTCGTTTAACCCCAAGACTTAGCATTAAGTGGTGAGAGGTCTCATGAAGAGCTTCTGCTGCCCTTTGCTCTTATGATAATCTTAAATTACTACAGTTTAATTGCAACTTCAAGGGACTGAGCTGAAATGTTTTATACAGCTGAGAAAGGGTTGGAGAAGCTAGATTTGAACAGGTAGTTGGTTTCCTTTGAACAGGAACTGCATTTGTTTAGGCCTTTTTCTTACCTTTCTAAATGCATTTTGCACTGTAGTTTCATGTAAAGGCCTGTCAAGTTTGCACAGAAGTAAAAATCCAATAGCAAAACTTTGATCAGACTTCAGTGGGAGCAGGACTGGGACCTTACAGAAGCAACTGAGCTAATGGGTGAATACATATTTTGCACATTTGTCAATATTTAAATACATATGTGCATTTAAGAAAAGATCAGAACCACTCCCCAAAAGACTTTTGCTGTCTGTTTCTCATAATCACTTCCATAGGGGAGAGGTTCTTTTGGGGAAAAAAGTTTTTTAAAAACCTGAAGGAAATAATGACTGGTTTCAGTATTAAGGTAGTGACAAAAAATAAAATAAAATGGAAAAATGACAATTATGGTTTGCACTCTGTCTGTACTGCGGCGCATTCCATTTATGACTAGGCACTGCAAGTGTCTCAGACGAATATAACTTGCTGTCTCCCACATGTGTCACAATACTTATTAAATGAGTAGTCAAAGACACTCATTAAATGAGTGGGTCAAATTTGTAGACATTTTGCATTGGACTCTTGCAGCATATTTGCAGTAAAGGCAGTTATTCTCATAGACCCTGACCCAGCAAAGCACTCAACCTCAAGCTTGTGCATAACTTAAGCACTAGTGGTCCTATTGCCTTCACGTGCTTAAAGTTATACACATGCTTAAGAGCTTATTTGGATCCTGGCCATAGTGAAATTTAAATCATGATTTGAATTGTTTTGTTAGCTGAATGCTTTTCATGTGTCTTAGTGCAGTAAGAAATTAACAAAATTGGCTGTCTGTAAAATTCTTTTTTGCCTTAACTAAAGCACTTGCTCACAGTCTACTGATCTCATAAACTACTATATAGCTTGATTCCCATAGCTATTACTGTGTTGGTAATTGCAGCTACAATAGGTAATAAGATGATGTCACTGGGTATTCTGTATGGAGGAAGTAGAATGGAATAAACAATATAGTAATCAGGAAAGACTTAATTATACGGACTTTATAGTTTCATTATTGTTTTTATTAATTATTCAGATTTTTTTTTGGTGTTCAAAGATTTAAGGGGCTGCTTCATTTTTAGAAGATCAGACATGCATTGATTGGAATGTCTTGAGTACTTTACATCCTTTCTTTTTCGTACTCTCTTAAACCAACCTAATCACAGAAAAAATTAGCTTGCAGACTTCTCTACAAGTGTACTCTAGAGTTTTGTCTTTCTAGTCTCCTGGCACCAATCTCCTATTTACCTGAAGTGCACAGTATTGTGTATAACAGGGTGTGTGTGTGTGTGTGTGTGGCATATACTTGGAGTAAGCTGGATAATTATTTATTCAGTCCTGTTCTGAAAATGAAGATAATGTTCCATAAACAACTGAGAATACAGAAAAGCCTGAACAAAACCAGCTACTGTTCATGAAGAACCTAGTACCTGAGTAGAACTAAGTGATTTCTCTCCCCCCCCCACTGCGCACACACTGACCCTCCTTAAGCTATTCAAAAAAATCTCAATTTTTAGTGCCTTGAAATTGCAATTAAGTTGTAGTAATTTAAGATTATTGCAAGAGTGCAAAGGGCAATAGAAGCTCTTTAGAAGTCTCATCTCAACACTTAATGCTACTCAGTCATGGGGTTAAATGAGTTTCCTCAATGTAAGTACTTAAAGTAACTAAATCGTAAACAAAATTTATTCTATATTCTGACAACTAATAATCTATTTAAATTACATTAAAGTATGAGTGTGAAAATTTAATTAAATATAGAAGTACTGTCAAGCCCTGTAAATATCTTGACAGATCTACTGAAATGGAAGCCATATCATGAAATATTTACTTATGTCTGGTGTGTTACAATAATTCAGGGAATGCTCTTCGGAAAACTAATTGTAGGCCTTTCCCAGTCCCCTGTACGGTGGGAATGGTCTCAAAAATAATATGAAGGAATAGAAAACTTTATTCAAATGATCCTCAAGTGTATTGTTTACTGTTAATCAGTCTTTCCATACGGTACTTGTCATTACTATGTCTCTTATTACAAGTGTCTATTTCCTCAATATGTTAGCCTGTTAATTCAAATGTAAACTCTGTTAAAACAGACATCTTATGCGATGGAATAATATTTCATAGTGTACAAGGTGTGATGGTGATGGATGCATAATTTTAAAGTCTTCTGTCTTTGAAGAGGATCGAAATGGCTTGGAGCACAGCAATGCAGTAAATGGTGTTATTACTGTTGGTTTAATTGATTTTTTTCAGATAGAATGTTTTTTTATGAAATATATGAAACCATTTTGTGTTGTGTGTATTTTAAATACACATGCCTGATTGTCCCCTCTCATGCCTGTAAATCAGGAGTAACTCCACTGAAGTCCATGCAATGCTGGTGTTAACAAAAGGAGACTCATGCCTGTGTTCTGTGCCAACATGTGGGAAAGCTGAGTTTGGGTGAAACTCCTGTGCTCCTTAAGGCTTTGTCAGGCTGTAAGTGTTGCCAAGGTAATGCTGTCCTCCCTATAGGGAGGATGCAGCATGAGTCTTGCTTTCTCATGCCTTGGTGACTGGTCGAAGGATTGGTCGGGCAGTCTGAGCAGCAGACTGCTTGCTCTCCCGGGCTCTGAGCAAGTGCTTTGATCTTGGCAGCTGAGTCACAGGAGGGAGGATTAAGAGCTGTGAAGAGGGAGGGGAAAGAAATGTGGACTAGAATAGAATAGTCTGTTCAAAAACTCTGGAACTTCATGTGGGCTGGCTCATATCCTAACTCATGGAAGTGGTGTGTGATGGGTGAGGAGTGAATGCTTTCCTTTGGCAAACATTCTTGTCTGGGCAGTGGGTTGAGGGGATAGTCCATGCTCCGGTGACATTGGCTTCTCTGCTGCTAAAACAGAAAGTCAAACAAAAGGTGGCCTAGTTGGGCAAATTGATTTGGAGCCACTAATGTACTTATTAGTTTCGCCCCTAGAATCCAGACATTTCCTTTCATGTTATGTCTTGGTTTGAGCTGTGCTTCCCAATTAGTTTTGTCGTGTTGTTGCTAGCAATTAGGGTCAAATGTCTTTCCTTGGGCTCTCTACTTTTCTTCTCAGTATCCCTCCCCCGGGTTTGTAATTCAAGCTGTTTATTCATTAATTAGTAGATTAAGCATATTAACACATCAGTAAACTAAAGCAGTCATACTTCCCAAGGCATCTTGGGAAACCCTCTGTAGTTTTATGTGATTGGACATGCACTATTACTGGTTTAGAATGCAGAGCCAATGATGGCAAAATGTTTTTAGGAGTGAAATAGAGTGAGCATGAAAGTAAGTAGAATGTCGTGTCTCTATTAAAAAGATTGCGATAAGGGAAGATAAAATGGTGAGGAGGTTTGGTTACATGGTCAGAGCTTCAGATAATTATGAAAATCAACCTTTTCAGCATCCCCTTCCCTCTCAACAAAACCAAACCAGATCTACTTTCCAATGCAATAAATATTGAGGTGGGGCCTTCATGTTATCTGGTTGAAAAGGTGCAGTTTTCAACAGTGCCAGAGGGTATGTCTACACAGCAATTAGACATCTGCAGCTGGCCTGTGCCAGCTGCCGTGGGCTGCCGTGTAAGCGTTCAGGCTTGGGCCGCAGCCCAAACTCTGGGACCCTTCCATCTTGCAGTTACACAGCCCCTTAGACAAAGTCAGTAGCATGGGCCAGCCATAGGTTTTTAATTGCAGTGTTTGGTGTCTAACTCTTTTAGGAGATACCTATCTCTTTGTAGAAGCTTTTGAAAATTCCATCCTGAGACCAAAATACCCTTCCCTTGCAATCTTTTAAAATACATGCCTTATTTCTATACAAGTTCAGTGTAGCCTTACCCAGTACTTGCTGTAAAGGTTATTCATGTTCTTCAATACTCACTCCAGAATAACAGCATTGTTTCTCCTTTTAAATTTATTTTTAAGGGCACCACAATTAATACCTCATTCAGATCGGAGACAAGATTCAAGCTGACCCATAGTGCTGGGCTACCTCTTTTGTTTTAGCTCTCAAGGCTGTGCATGTCTGGAATGTAGCACTTGATTTCACAACAACAACAAAACAGCGATGCAGATATTTGTGTCAAGATGTTGGAGCGCCTTTCTGATTACGAGGCTGAGTAAAATGGAAAATAGAACTGATGAAGGGAAGGGAGGCTGCAGAACAGAGGAGGAGCAGTGTTAGTCACTCCTTCAGTGAAACTTTCAGTGTAATATTAAATTTCTGCCTTCTTTGTTGAAAGAATCTTAATCATTTCATTAAGAAGAATTAAGTAATTAACTGATATATCTTTAGGAAGCAGCCACAGACCTTTTTTTAAAAAAAGCATCTTATTAATTGTATACTGTCGTTAGGAAGTTTATCGCTTATTTTACTACTAGCAAAGGGTAACTAAGGATATGTCTATGCCGCAGTTACAACCCCATGGCTGGCATGTGCTAACTGACTCAGGTTCAGGTGAAGGGACTGTTTAATTGCGGTGAAGATGTTCAAGCTTGGTCCTGAGCTCTGGGCCCCCTCCTCCCCTCACAGGGTCCTAGAGCCTGGGCTCCAGTCTGAGCCTGAATGTCTACACCGCAGTTAAAAAGCTCCTTAGCCTAAGCATAGTAAGCCCGAGTCAGCTGGCACAGGCCAGCTACAGGTGTCTTATTGCAGTGTAGACATACCCTAAATAGGCAAGCGAGAAGACCTTCAAAAAGAAAAGGAGTACTTGTGGAACCTTAGAGACTAACAAATTTATTTAGTCTCTTAGGTGCCACAAGTACTCCTTTTCTTTTTGCGAATACAGACTAACACGGCTGCTACTCTAAGACCTTCAAAGTTACTTATTACTATGTTGCTGGCATAGTAATAACTTTTTTTGTGATTTAAAATATGATATTCTAATAGAAAATATAACCTGCAATTAAGAGATTTTTCTGGTTTTTGTCAGCTGTGGTGTTGCAGACCTTATTTTCAGAGTGCTGTGTTTGGGATTAAGAAGAAGTTGAAAATCTTAAAATTTTCACCTTGGTGTTTTTTAAAATAATGGCTTCTTTGTTACAATGATAAGGTAGTTGACAGTGAGTCATGAACTCTGTCGTCTTTGACCATAAGATGAACTTTTTAGTTATAGAATCAACTCGCTTTGTTTTTTAGGACTCAGTTCCCACACTCTGTACTCAAGTTAGTGGTCTAAAACCTACCCTTCCTCTGGTGCAGAAGTCCTCAGCAGTTTACATGCTGTGGTTATGCTATTTGTGATGGGGGATAGCTGTGCAGTGAGACTCTGAGCACCATGTGCACTGTAGAGGAAGACTCAACAATAGCTGTTTCTACAGTGATTTAGCCTAGAGCAAGGTAGGGGTGAAACAGATGTGTGGCAGTGGCATGGCTAGTAAGCTTACTAAAAGTTAGTGAATCACTTGTCAAGACCAAACTGGTGGGTGGGGAAAATGGTGAAAATATTCTTCACGACATTTTGTCAAGTATCAGGGGGTAGCTGTGGTAGTCTGTGTGGCTGGCTTACTACAAAAGGAACCTGGACTTGACACCATCCCCTCAATTATTGGGAGTGAACTACATCAACCCTGATTTTATTGGCCATGTTAATACTGGTTCTCCACTTAAGAGGTAACTCCCTTCTCTTCATGTGTCAGTATGATAATGCCTGCATCTGTAATTTTCACTCCAGGCATCTGAAGAAGTGGATTTTACCCCGAAAGCTTATGCCCAAATAAATCTGTTGACCTTTAAGGTGCTACCGGACTCCTTGTTGTTCTTCACTACATTTGTGTATCAAAACTTCTGTTTTGTTTTTTTGTAAATTGACCGGCTCTAAGCAAGCTGTGTTTGCAGGAGTAACAGTGGTTGGGAGTATCTGTGCTAGTGTATTGTACCTTGTATCCCTGCACGTGTCCTCTACTCAGGATTGGGCCCTCTGGGAGATCTGTTACCTCTGTGCAGGGTGTGGTGCTAGTTTGTCAGATTGCTATAGTTTCTTTTCTGATGACAACTGTTTCTAATATCCTGGACAGTGGGACTGAAATTTAACACAAGCTTGAGTTCATCTTGAGCCAGGTAAATCACGTACTGTAGTAGCAGCTGTTATATTAGTATTGGTACATTCTACTTCCATAACTATGCTTCTTCCAAAAGAGAGGGCTTCTTTTCTTTTACCTTAAGACGTATACTGACAAAGAGTTTGCATTACGTAATAGATTTTTAACTGAGTGGGTGAACTTAGTAAGTAGGTGCATTTCAGTGCATGGGATAAATAGAGACAGGGCTGGATTCTGTTCCCAGTTACAATGGCGTAAGTCCAAAGGATCTCCATTTAAATCACTTGCACTATTCTGATTTAAGTGAAGCAGAATTTGGCCAACAGTACAGTGCAAGTACAAAATACAAATTATTAAAACGTACTTGGTCTGTATACTGTGGTCTGTATGTGTCTCTTACTGGAACTCTGACTTCATTGGCGTTATGTCAGCAATGGATTTGGCCCAGTAAGTTTTGTGATATTAACATAATTACTTTTTCTAAAACCAAATACTTGTGACAAAAGCCCAGTCCTGCTCCCACTGAAGCAAAACTCCCTATTGATTTAAATGGGGGCAGGATAAGGCTCTCTGAAATTGTCCATGGTAAATCTCATTTGTCAGTTATAAACTATACTCCTGTTCATTAACATTGACAGTGTACTCAGATGTTTTGTTTAAACATTTTAAAAGTAAAGTGAAGGAGTACTTGTTGCACCTTGGAGACTAACAAATTTATTTGAGCTCCTTCTTCTTTTTGCGAATACAGACTAACACGGCTGCTACTCTGAAACCTAAAAGTAAAGTGTATTTTCTAACGAATCATTACTTGCTATTCAGAATGCTTTGAACAAAGAATGTGTTAAAAGCATGCAGCCCAGTTATAGTTAGTACAGGTAATTTATAATTGTACTATAAGTAATACATTTGTGTGCGTGTGTGTATTTTTTTTTGAGCATCTGTTTAAAAAAAACAAAACAAAAAAACCCAGTTATCTTTCACAGGACTGATTTTTGGTTTTTTAAATTTTTCATGTTAGTAATAGGATCTTGTTGAGATTCAGACATTCGCCTCAATACAATTCAGTTGGTGTTGTAACTTGTTGTGATGGAATCTACCCCTGTATTCACACCCTATGCACTATTGTAGTAATCTCCTGTACAAGGTATGCCTTGTATGCTATCATTTGAAAATTCATAATTTGTTGGTCACATTCAGTGTCGCCACACATTTTATCAGGACAATGTTGAAGTTATAAGATTCCCATGTATGATGATGATACGTTCCAAAGCCGTGCCCAAGCAGAAGTTGGCAGACGGGTCTGTCCTAAACAAAGGAATGTGTGCTCTGCTTAATTTGCATTTAAGCAGTAAACGGAGTCATCAAGCAGGATGGGGGAAAAAAAAGCTCAGAGGTGAAAAAAACAGCAGGGAACATACTTCCTTGTAGACTGTCTTTTGGTTCTCAGCTGGATATGTTTTTTTCAAGAGGGGGATTGGAACTAAAAAGCAGGGGCAAACACACCAACACACTCCCTCTCTTTCCCTGTCTGTCTCTGGTATTGCACCAAAGAAGACGAAGGAAAACGGCAGTTGGATTTGGGGGCGGGAGGATCCTGACCTGAAAGTTTGGTCACTAATCTGCTGGAGCATGTGGTGACAAAGTTTGCTGTGCAACTAAGATAGCGTAAGTAGATATTAGTAAGTGTTCTATCTCTATCTTTTTTGTAACGATTTTTTACTTTTATGGCTCATTACTTGTACTCAAAATCTTTTTGTAGTAAACCAACTTTTTTTTGTTTTGTTTCTAATCCAGTGAGTTTAAGTTGAAGTGTCTGGGTAACTCTATTTAAGGTAATAAAATGGCATATTATTCCCTTTAGCGGAATAACAGACTTAAAATATTTCTGCTGTCCAGGAGAGGGCTGGGCAGTACAAGACAGACATTTCTGGTGGAAGATCTGGGATGGGGAGTATGTTGGGGTCATCGTGCAGTGTAACTAAGGCTAGTGAGAGCGAGGGTATAACTGGCAGGCTGCAGTTACACACAGACACTCAGGGTGTGGCTGGAAGGCTGTTTGTGGGTAGACCACGTGGGAGCTACTAGAGCAAGTCATTGCAAGGCACCCAAGGTTGCAGAGCAGGGTGACTCAGTTCCCCATTGGTCTGAATTGTGCCCTATTACGTCATACTTGTACATCTGTTGTAAAAACAGTATACCATGCTTAAATTTTTTTTTAACAAGCTGAAATGCAATATAGTACCTAAAAATATTAAGCCAGTTCAGCATATTTCTGCTATTTAAAAATCAAATTGGAGAAGACTCAATATCTTATTTATTTTAAAGATTGGCTTGGCCGGTTTAAGTGGCTTACTGAGGTGTGTGGTGGGTTTTTTTTTTTTTTTAATGCTTTACATTTTCTTATAAATTCTTGCCATGCTTAAGCAAATTATTGGAAATGGAAATTTATTAACTAGGGTTTTTAGGTAGTATAATAGAGACTCACTCTCTCTCACCCACGTAAACTAGTCAATGTGAACAATTGAAAAATAGTAGATACAGCTTCTAGCTCTGTTATCAAATTTGCTGCATAAGCCAGAGTTTATGCACTGTGATGATGCTAATGACCAACAGAACCAATGATGCATGACTAGAGGAAATCAGTGGTATAATCTGTGAAAGTTATCAGTTTTTTGTCATTAAATATTAGTGATAAATAATGCACTTCATTTTGAGTAGATGGAACATATTTAATTCTGATGTACAGAGTTTCCAATTTAATAAGGGTCATTGCTGAGTAAAATGATGATCTTTTGTAATTTAAAAGGAAAGATAAAATGCATTTCTTTCAGCATAATCCACTGGCTCTGGCCATCCAGTAATGTTTGTCTTGACTGGCCTGTGATTGCTAGATAGTGTGTATTTTTTTTGTGCAGCAACTTGGCTTGGCTGTGGGTGTTTTTAATTTAAGTGTCTAGTTTGTTTGAGCCACACAAAAAGTTAAATTGATGAAAGCTGAGCCAAGCCGGAGATTCTTAGTTTATACTAATCAAACCCTTCCATTTTTTTATTATAAACTTCATATCGTAGAAGATAGCTGTTGCCCCATAAGGTGGCCCCTTCCCCAAACCAATGCATGGGTCATAATGTAAGTGAGAGTGGGGAAAGTTAAGATTAAACATACAGTATTCATTCAGCCAAAGGCACAGAGAAGTCATGGAGTAAGAGATCCAAACTGTATGAAGAGATCAAGCAGGATAAGCATACCACGGTTCAAGTAAGATGATACTATTATACAAGGCAGTTTACACTAGGAAAAAGTCTGATTTTGTTAAAAAAGCAAATACTGCAAAGAGAAACACAATGTAACTATCTCAACATTATCTAAAGTGTTGTATGATCTTAAAGACCTCATCCTTTTTTTTTTTTTTTTTTTTCTCTTGTGAATTTGTGCTTCTGAAGGAGAATAGCTTTGGCTTGAGCCAGTTGGAGTGTTTCAGCCTTGGTTCAGTTTTCCTTATCTATACCTCAGTTCTGATCTGCAATAACCTTGATATTCCAGCCCTGTCTCTCATTTGGACAGATTGCCAAATGTGTGTCTTTGTGATGTGGACCATTCAGACCACCGTGTTCCATATTCATGTCCAAACCCAGAATCTGGTCTCAGGTTTCCAGAATTGGAAGTCCAGTACATTTACTCCATTGTGCCTTCTAATTGGCCAATCTTTGCATCATCTATAACTGCCCCAGGTATTGCAGCAAATCCCATTGCCTTAACTCTGTCCTCACTCAGTCAAAGCTTTCACTGATTCAAGGCAATTGCTCAATTTAAGAAAAGACTTCAAGATTTGGCCCATAGTTCATGAAATGCAACCTCCCCAATACCTAAATATGAAGGGCCAGATTCTGCCTTTGCATGATACAGGCAGCTCCAAATGACTTCAGCAGGAGTTGAATGCATCTGAGGGCATTTCAGCCCGGGGTCATCTTGTATTGGAAGTTTTATGAAAATACTTTGTTCTAACTATATTCAAATATTTATTTTCTGGTAAGATTTTTCTCTCCCTCCCCCCCACCAACACACCTTGCCTTCTACCTGCTCCTCCTCTCATGACATAACTTCAAGTTCAAAGTCCTTCCGCTTCCACTCACCAACTAAAGATAGTTTATTGTTTTTGTTTTTTACAGGTATCTTACACTGGTTATGGGGACCTGCCTGCGCGGGGACCTCTTTCAGCTATTTTGACTGCGGGCCCTGATCCCAAAGAGATAGTTATGTTTAGCACTCTTCAGAGTGCCAAACATGACTGAGTGGGGATGGGGGAATGGAGTACTCAGGATAGCAAGTGCTTCAGGAATTGGAGCACAAATTGCACTCCCAGCATACCAGTGATTAGCTAGGTGGCACAAACTGTAGGATTTAAAAATCCATGACATCAGGCCAGTGTCCTGCATTCCTGTGTCCTGACACAATCTTTCTCTTGAGTACACTGAAATATAAAAGTTATGCCCGTAAGATGGGGGTGACCCAACCACCCATTCAGTAGGTGGAATTGGCACAACTGAGTAATGAGAAGCACTCCTGTCAGGCCTTGATAAGTTTCCTAGATCCTTAACAAAATTGTTTCATGCTCAGTTTTTAGAACTCTCCATTTTTAAAACCATTGTTATATTTGATAATCTCAACGTTGTATCTTCTGCCCTTGCTACTCGCTGCCTGGCTCATGCTGTGCTAAACTGTGGCCCTAATGGTCAGTCCTTGGAGAAGAGGGCAAAAGTTGGTCAGAGAAGGAAGTGTGTTCAGATGGGCTGTATGTACAGTGCCTATAGCATGCCAAGACTTTCATGATCTATATCCAGGGAGAAAAGTTCTCTAATTTCCTTGCAGTTACTTAACTTTTACAGAATGTCTTATCCTCTTTTGAAGATGGTGTTCTCGGTTCTGTAGAGACCCAAGACCTTAATACTCAGCAGTTTGTAGCCCTTGGGGGGGGGGGGGGGAGGGATGGGATAGTGCACTGGTTTGAGCATTGGACTGCTAAACTCAGGGTTGTGAGTTCAATCCTTGAGGGGGCCATTTAGGGATCTGGGGCAAAAATTGGGGATGGGTCCTGCTTTGAGCAGGGGGTTGGACTAGATGACCTCCTGAGGTCCCTTCCAACCCTGATATTCTATGAACCTCTGTAATCCCCTCTGTTTCCATGAGTGGAAAAGAAGCTATGTCTAGCAGAGGCACCTTCTGTGGCATGTTTCCCCCAGCTAGGTTGTGGGGGGAGAGGTGAGGTGAGAGCCAGCAGGATTCTTTGGATTCTTCCTTTTCCAAACCTCCAGAGGGAACCAGCACAAATGTGAATTCCCCCCTCTTGGAGTAGAGCTTCAGGAACAGCTGTATTTGAGAGGGGAGGGAATATTGGAAGAGTGTCTGGCTCCTGGTGCTGTGTGTCCTGGGACCAAGGAGCAGGTGGGTTGGGTGAAAAGGGAAGAGTAAAGACCATTTAGGTGGATGGCCTTTATCTCCTGGCAATCCTCTAGGAATGCTAAATGACCGTTCTAAGGAGAAGAGAATCTGCAATGTTTTTAAAGAGTTCCCTACTAAACTTTCAGACCTTGTGTGTGTCACAAGGAGGCAGTAAAGGGCGCAAGACCAATTTTTGTTGTCTATGACCCATCGCCCTCAAACCTTACAGTTTTTCCCAAAGCTTCTCTCTTGTGCTTGCTGCTTGTTTATAGAATCAGGGCTATAAAGCTAATGCAAGCCTGGCTCTTTTTACTGTTTCCTTAACTGAGTTCTGTCAGTTACTAAGGTCACTGGTGTGCATTGACTCAAAACTCAGTGTGATTTTTGTTTTGTTCACTTGCAGAATTTTTTTATTTTTATTCTCCTACTTTCTCCTTAACGAGAAGTGGTTAGCTGGTCTGAAGATTGGCTTTTCTTTACAAGGGCTGACTGTTTCTAATTGCTGCAGTCTTCAAAACCTTAGCTGGATGATAAGCGCATACAATTACACATGTACCTATCGAGCAGCCTGTTAACTACTTAGTCTAACTTTCAAATGAAAAAAGACAAGTTGGCATGGAAATACAGGGCTAGATCCTCTTTTGGTGTACGTGGATGTGGCTCAGGGGAGTTACTCTGACTTGCACCATATAAGGTTCTGACTGTCGCTTTTTATTCAGTGTGTATTTTGTGTATAAGAAACTATGTGTAGAATATTAGCTAAGCTGGAAATATTGAGAACATCATTGAAACTGGAGAATTATTGCTCCTGCTCTGCCCTCTGGTATTTGTGCACAACCCCCTGCTTGGCCCTGTATGAGGACTCGCTGTAGATGGCAGGTGTTCAGTGAATAGCATGGGTGGTCGTTAACGTAGTGTTAGGTTTGCTTAGGCTTATGCAGGGTTTTTGAGTAAAGCTTTAAATATGGTTGATGCTTTTATTGCTTTTGAAATTGGTGCAGGTGCATGTTAACAGGAAGTGAAACTCTAGCAGTCCTGTGGGAACTTCATTCAAATTGTGCCAGGCAGGTACAGTATACATGCCTCTAGCTTTCATCCAGATCATACCACTCGATCCATTGTCTACAGCCAAGCGCTACGATATAACCGCATTTGCTCCAACCCCTCAGACAGAGACAAACACCTACAAGATCTCTATCATGCATTCCTACAACTACAGTACCCACCTGCTGAAGTGAAGAAACAGATTGACAGAGCCAGAAGAGTACCCAGAAGTCACCTACTACAGGACAGGCCCAACAAAGAAAACAACAGAACGCCACTAGCCATCACCTTCAGCCCCCAACTAAAACCCCTCCAACGCATCATCAAGGATCTACAACCTATCCTGAAGGACGAGCCATCGCTCTCTCAGATCTTGGGAGACAGACCAGTCCTTGCTTACAGACAGCCCCCCAATCTGAAGCAAATACTCACCAGCAACCACACACCACACAACAGAACCACTAACCCAGGAACCTATCCTTGCAACAAAGCCCGTTGCCAACTCTGTCCACATATCTATTCAGGGGATACCATCATAGGGCCTGATCACATTAGCCACACCATCAGAGGCTCGTTCACCTGCGCATCTACCAATGTGATATATGCCATCATGTGCCAGCAATGCCCCTCTGCCATGTACATTGGCCAAACTGGACAGTCTCTACGTAAAAGAATGAATGGACACAAATCAGACGTCAAGAATTATAACATTCAAAAACCAGTTGGAGAACACTTCAATCTCTCTGGTCACTCGATCACAGACCTAAGAGTGGCTATACTTCAACAAAAAAGCTTCAAAAACAGACTCCAACGAGAGACTGCTGAATTGGAATTAATTTGCAAACTGGATACAATTAACTTAGGCTTGCATAGAGACTGGGAATGGATGAGTCATTACACAAAGTAAAACTATTTCCCCATGGTATTTCTCCCTCCCACCCCACCCCCCACTGTTCCTCTGATATTCTTGTTAACTGCTGGAATTAGCCTACCTGCTTGTCACCATGAAAGGTTTTCCTCCTTCCCCCCCCTGCTGTTGGTGATGGCTTATCTTAAGTGATCACTCTCCTTACAGTGTGTATGATAAACCCATTGTTTCATGTTCTCTCTGTGTGTGTATATAAATCTCTCCTCTGTTTTTTCCACCAAATGCATCCGATGAAGTGAGCTGTAGCTCACGAAAGCTTATGCTCAAATAAATTTGTTAGTCTCTAAGGTGCCACAAGTACTCCTTTTCTTTTTGAGTATACAAGTGTTATCACTTTACTGATAATCTGGCATAGTGTGGGTATTTACACGTGTCCTAGGGATTATAGGTGGTGAAGTCATACAGAGTTTGGCTCAGAGCTAAACCATTTGTGAGACGGTGCAGGAAAGCTATAGCACATATGCTTGATGTTTCCTTGCTTTTCTTCACATGCGAAGCAAAGCTGTATAGGAGTTTTATTTGTTTAGGTTTCTCTTTCTCTTGGAAAACCAGTCAGCTGTTACATGTATAAAAAAAGAATCAAAAGGTATTGTTTTACTATCAATTTAAAATAGTCTATCAGCCAGCGGAAGCGGTTGCTCTGTGGCTCAGTGACTTCGTTAGCCTTTGTATTCGTGACCTTTTTGTTATGTTGCTCATAAGTAGAGTAAATTAGATGGTGAAAATCTAGTCCCTACGTGATGACACGCTCTCTAGAGTGGCTCACGACTGAGAGTGCCTACCTCAGGGCAGACTGTCAAAAGTAGGGTAGATGCCCCAAACTGGTGATATGTTTATATAATTGGATTTCATCCACCCAGTACCAAATGTGCACTCCCAGCGTACTTCAATAGTCTTATAATGGCGTCAGTTACCCTAGACCAGCGGTTCTCAACCCATGGCCTGCATGCAGCCCAGTTAGGAAGCAGCTGCGGCCCAGGGGGAGGGGTCCAGGCTGCCCCCGCTGCCTAGTGTCGGTGGTTGGGCTCCTGGCTGCTGGCTGGCCCTGTGGGGTCTGGGGGTTGGGGACTTCCCACCGGCCTCGAGGGGTCACAAGCCTTATTTGTTATATTCAGTCTTTTTTTTTTTTTGTACACCTTCTTGAGAGTTTATACAAGAGAGCCAATAAACCAGCATATAGACTTTCCCATTACCCAAAGCTGCATTTGGAGTGAATGTCCAAACAAATAAAAACCCAACCCAACCTGCACTCACCTCAAACCATTGCAAATTTAGTGCAGAAGACACGGAGGAAGATATGAAGCCCTGCAGTATCCTTAGACTTGGGCATAGTGGTTTTGCGACATGCAGAAAGGGGAACTAGAATCAGATTTCAGCTTTAAGTCATTTAAGCTGGGTTTTTCAAAGGAACCTGAGTGAAGCTTTAACTTTGTCTCCGTTTAGCACATTTAAAGTACATGTGGTCTTGTCTACACTAGATGTGGGGGATGTGTGTGTGTGTGTGTGGTTTTTTTTGTTTGGTTTTTTGGAGCGTACTAGCCAACACCTTCTAACAACACACCTTTTAATCCTAGATGAGATAAAAAGGAGGGCACTACCTCTAATTCTAGTTTCAGCTTGTGCACATGTTTATATTCTATCTGAATCTGGCTGGAGGATTTGTAATTTTCCCACATCTAACAGTGGAACGTTATTAAGTCTGCATTTGCTGTTCATTTCTGGATATTACATTTTTGCCATTGTCGAGGTAAATGCAAAACTGAAAGAGGATTGGATTATTCTATTCCATATTGAAAACAAACCAGTAGTGGGGATCTGTGCTTTTTATAGTTCCCTGTAGTAGCTGTTACTTCCATAAAACACGTGTAGTGTTTTAGGGTAGTGATTTCTTGGTGGGCAGCTTAGAGTACTGTTACACCAGTGATGTATTCAGTAGTGTCAGTAGAACTTGTGCTTCTTGGCCTACTGAGGCATAATGTAGAGGTGATCTCGGTGAGAGGTGTTTTACGATGCTCTCAAGTGCTCTTTGGTGACTAGTCTATCCATGAAGTGCTCTCCAAAGAGGTTGAGTGACCTGCCCTCACTTTCACATGGGCAGTGTCGTGAGCTCAGCTGTGCGTTGTATGCTCTGAATGTGTTTATACTGTGCATTTAGAGAAGCTAGAGGTATGCTGTGGGGAGAAATGCATCTATTTAGTATGAAGAGGCAAGTGGAAATCTTGCATTCACTTACCCAGTAACCAGAATCCTTGCATTACAGCAAAGAAATTGGAGAAACCTGGACCAAAGAGTCCAGAATCTATGACGTTCACAAAATATAAAGCATTTTCAAGTCTTGGTTAAATGCATGTAACATTTGAGGCAACCATAGATTCCCACTTGGTCTTAAATAAAAAAAACCCCTCTTTAAATAGCACGTCGTTTTTAAAATTATACACTGGGATTTGAAATATACTCTGTTGGCACTCTGGAGGCATCTGTCATAACTAATTCATTTAAAATATACTTTATGATCAGTACCATATTGTACTCATTGTGTGCTAGTTAAATGTCCACATGCAGTGCGAGGAAAGAAATGCACTTGTAGCCTATCTGATAATCATAGAAAGGGACATACTTTCTATGAACAAACATGTTTTCCTTAGTTGTTGACTTTGTCAGGACCAAACCTATACCTGTTGTGCAGCCGTTGTTGATGGTAACTTTTGGGAAGCGGGGGGAGAGGGGGAGCTTATTTTGATGGTCCTCCTAGATCTACTGGAGGGTAATTATGGAGAGGACTGTATAATATGTAGTACTTCTATGACAGTGATAAGAGTGATGGTCTTGCATACAATACATATAATTAAAAATGCTGAGATACTTTGGTGTTCTGAATTTTAAACCATTTCTGAGTATAAATGCTTTAGGCAATCTATATTTTCCAAAGGATAATTTGGTCAAGTTATGGAAGGTCTCAGGTCTCCTCCCCATAGAAACAATCAAGAGTATAAAGAAAAGGAGTACTTGTGGCACCTTAGAGACTAACAAATTTATTAGAGCATAAGCTTTCGTGAGCTACAGCTCACTTCATCGGATGCATTTGGTGGAAAAAACAGAGGAGAGATTTATATACACACACAGAGAGAACATGAAACAATGGGTTTATCATACACACTGTAAGGAGAGTGATCACTTAAGATAAGCCATCACCAACAGCAGGGGGGGGAAGGAGGAAAACCTTTCATGGTGACAAGCAGGTAGGCTAATTCCAGCAGTTAACAAGAATATCAGAGGAACAGTGGGGGGTGGGGTGGGAGGGAGAAATACCATGGGGAAATAGATGAATGGGAATGGATGAGTCATTACACAAAGTAAAACTATTTCCCCATGGTATTTCTCCCTCCCACCCCACCCCCCACTGTTCCTCTGATATTCTTGTTAACTGCTGGAATTAGCCTACCTGCTTGTCACCATGAAAGGTTTTCCTCCTTCCCCCCCCTGCTGTTGGTGATGGCTTATCTTAAGTGATCACTCTCCTTACAGTGTGTATGATAAACCCATTGTTTCATGTTCTCTGTGTGTGTGTATATAAATCTCTCCTCTGTTTTTTCCACCAAATGCATCCGATGAAGTGAGCTGTAGCTCACGAAAGCTTATGCTCTAATAAATTTGTTAGTCTCTAAGGTGCCACAAGTACTCCTTTTCTTTTTGCGAATACAGACTAACACGGCTGCTACTCTGAAACCTGTGAATCAAGAGTATTGGGCTTATACTCAATTAGAGTGGTTGAGAATGCACTGTAATTATCAGAACAGATACAGGTACAGCTTAAAATATTGTGCAAGCGGGATTTGTTACCAAGGATGTTGCAGTGTCTCCTAAATTTAATTTTCTCTGCACTGAATTGGCATGTGGCTACTATGCCCTGGAACAGCTGCTGGCATCTCTCCTTTCCTCTGACAGTTTTTTCCTCCCCTCTCCATGTCCTCTGTTTCTGTTCTTTTATTTCCATTTTATCTTCCTCTCTCACCTGCCCTGTCTCCTTCCCACCCCCCTGCTTTATGACCTTGGGATGGGACTGTCTTTATTTTTGTGTATTATACATTGCTGAGCACACTGATGCTAAAACGTTTTTTGCTGTTCTTTTGTGGTCAGGCTACATGCTGCTGTTATGAGGGTGTGTGTGTGTGTGTGTGTGTGTGGGCCTGTGATATTAGCTTCTGAGACAATGGGTTGTGGCGTGAGCTGCTCCTGTGAGAGCATGGAGCTGTCTATTGATTTATTTGCAGTGGGGTGCAGGATGCATTAAGGTTCATGCAGAGTCTCTATGTCCCCATTGGGCTAGTCGACTGCCTCCTAGGTGTGATATCAAGAACTGCATGCTGATGTTGATGGAGAAGCTTGTGGAAAAGTCATTGCACGATACACAGTTGATGTACTTGAAAGTGAAAAAACTGTGTATTGTGTCAGAAAGCATTTAAAGAGTTAATCCTGCAGGTCTCTCTGTAATGCTGACTGTCCTGTGTCAATTCCAGGTTATTAAAGCACTTGCCTGTGTTGTAACCACACATCCTCTGTTCCCGCTTGCATCACAGCACACATAGGATTCTCCATTGCATTCTGCCTGGATGATGTGCATTTAAGGCTTTCTGTCTCAATGTTCATGCAGGGTAAGCTCTGCCATGAACTTATACCTCAAAAGAGGACAGCTGCAAAAGTAGGGTCTGGGGGAGTTTGATGGAATACACCCTGTATTCTCACCTTACGCATTATTGTAGTAGTCTTTGTGCAAGGTATGCCTTGTAAGATAGCATGTGAAAATTCATAATTTGCTGGTCAGTATTGTCCTGATAAAATATAGGTGACAACATTGTATTTGAAGTGATAAGATTCCCCTGTATGATGATAACACATGATCCAAACCCCACAGCTGTGCCCAGGTAGAAGTCGGCAAACAAGCCTATCCTAAACAAAGGAATGTGTGCTTGCCTTAATTTGCCTTTAAGCAGTAAACAGAGTCATTAAGCAGGAAGAGAAACAAAGGAAACTCACAGGTTGGGGAAAAAACAGCAGGGAACATTCTTCCACATAGACTTTCTCTTGGTTCTCAGCTTGAAAAATTTTTCAAGAGGGGGACTGCAACTATAAATAGGAGGGGCAAACACCCCAAGGGTCTCCCCCTCTCCTGCCTATTGCATTTTCTGTACCTTAGAAGACAAAAGAAATAACCATTGGACTTGTGGGGCGGGAGGTTTGTCCTGACTTGAAGAGTTTGGTCAGTAATCTTGCTGGAAATGGGGGAATTTTTGCTTGAATCTAATATAGTTTGTTAGGTGTTAGTAAATGTTCTATCTTTATTTTTCTTGTAACCATTTCTGAATTTTATATCTTGTTACTTGTACTCACTTTAAAATCTCTTTGTAGTTAATAAACTTGTTTTAACTAATCCAGTGTGTTTAAGTTTAGGTGTCTAGGTAACTCCGTTTAGAATAACAAGCTAGTGTGTGTTGTTCCTTTAAAGGAATAATAAACTTAATATATTTGGGCTATCCAGGAGAGGACCGGGCAATGGAAGATGTACATTTCTGGGGAAGTCTTAGACAGGGAGTGTGTTGGGGATCACTCTGCAGTATAACAAACGGTGTGACTGGCAGACTGCAGTTACACAAATACATCTGGGAGTGAACTGTATGCTGGTGCATGCTTGTGAGCAGTCCAGGTTGGAGGCTATAACATCAAGGCATCCCAGGTTACAGGCTGGGGTGACACAGCCACCCTCCTTCCCCTCCCCCCCACTAGTCTGGATTGTACCCCAGTATGTCATAGGGAGACTTGTGCTTTTTCCACATCCCCTGTCATTCGGGACCACCAGTTTCTGATTTCCCCCACTCGGTGCCCTGTTCCTCTCCAGTGCTGGGCTACACCTGAGGTACACATTGGAGGCTGCCACTGATTGAGAGATGTGCTACAAGAAGAATCAGATTGCTCTGCTTTTATGTTCCACTTTCCGAGGCTCTCTGATGCTGTCATGTGTTGTCAATACTTGGAGCAAGTTACTAATGAACTCAAGTTTCCCATCAGTTGTCTTAAATTATTTCTGCACTTCAGAGCCCCATTTCTGGCATCCTTTCAAAATGTAGTAAGGAAGGATAAGTCTGGCTCTGTAGAAGTCTAAGAATCTGTAGCCTGTGATCAGTAAACTCTGACCCTCAGACTGTGTTCTTTGCTCTTCTTAGCCATTAATCTAGCTGAAAATGTTACTTCTGAGTTTATAATGCAGACCCTTGTTATCTTTCAGAGTAGCAACCATCTTAGTCTGTATCCGCAAAAAGAAAAGGAGTACTTGTGGAACCTTAGACTAACAAATTTATTTGAGCATAAGCTTTCGTAAGCTACAGCTCGCTTCGTCGGATGCAAGTGAGCTGTAGCTCACGAAAGCTTATGCTCAAATAAATTTGTTGGCCTCTAAGGTGCCACAAATACTCCTTTCCTTGTTATCTTTGTAATACAAAAGTCTAACAGACCCAGCATGGGCTTTTCCTTGTAGTCTTGGAAGAAGATTAGTGTCAAGATATGCATGTGCAGACGGCTTGTATTTCTAAGAAAATTGGGGTGGGGGGCAATTGATTACTATTGGTAACTTAATTTACTGAAAACTAAAGAGTCCCAAAGAGAAACCCACTTCAAAAGCTTTGGTTTTTACAAAGGATCTGTTCTAATTCTATTGCAGTGGTCTATGGTTTCAGCCACTCTCTTTGATACGTGTGTGTGTGTGTGTGTGTGTGTGTGTGTGAAAACAGTTGTGTTAGACAGAAGGAAATGATAAAATCTAAGAATTAAAGCATAGGATGAGAAGGGCAGTGAGTAGCATTAAATTGAAAGATGTTCAACTGTGACAAGCATTCCCATAAACCGACCATAGTTCGTCACCTCATTACAGGTTGTCATTGTTTTGTTTGATCTGTTTAATGGATTGGGCTGGGTGGCTAACAGAGGTGGGGGGCTTTATATTTTTGATCTAGCTACAATTGGTTAGTACAAATTTTTTTTAAAAAAAAACTTGATTGCATTTGAATTACCAACATTAGAGGAACTTCTAAGCTCACATTACACTCTAAATTTCTTTAATTTATTTTTAAAGTGGAAATTTTGCAAGCTGACGTTTTTGCAGCATGCGTAGTACAATTTGGCTGTCAGCATTGTCTGGCAAAAGAAATAACCAAATTATTATTCAGTCATGGGTTTTTAACAGCCGCAAGGCAAGTGGATGTTAACTAAATGATGCAATTTATTCCCTTCCCACTTATTGCCAGCTTGCCTATTACAGAGAGACTGCCAGCTTTAAATAAGTGGTACCCAGATGGTAGTCGCATGACGCCCACTTGGTTACAGAACCTAAGCAGGGAATAACTCGGCAGCCACTACAAGCTGTGGGTCAATTGAGGGGGAATGCCTGTTGCTTCACAGTTTTGCATATGTAAATCTGTTAATGTTATGTCAGTACTGTGCGGTCTAAACACAAGCATTGCCTTTCTCTGGGGCCCAGATGAACTTGGATTACAGCCCAGTTAATGAGGATCTAAGAGAGAAGCTTCAGTTTGAGAATGCTGCTGCAGTTTGCTTCCTCAATGTGAACTCATTGCTTCCTGGATGCTCTCATTTTCTCCACAGCTGAAGTTTTATTCAGGAAGTTTCTCTGATAGGCTGACTCCATAATAGGACAGACAGACAAGGTTTTATAAGGCTGGGCAAAGAGATTGTATAAGCGTGAGTGTGTGTCTATTTTTAGTGCCTGTGTTGAAGACAATTCATTTGGCCCAGCCTGTGTCTGCGTCTCTCACACTTTCTTTCTCTGTCTGCCACACTTCTGCACTCTATTTCATCAACTTCAGATGTGGCACACGGCCGTCTCGGAAAAGTCATGAACTGTGTCATCTGCACAGTTTAACAGCCAACATCTGCCGCGGCAGCCTGATGGAAATGGCATGGAAACAATTTTAGGGAAAGTGCTAAAGTGCTTTCATGTTTTCTTTAGTTTGGCCCCAACAGACAGTTATTTTATATCAGTTGCATCAAGATAACAAATAAGAGTTGGTTTCAAATCTGATTATCTTATTATTTTAATAATGTTTGACATGGGAATGTTTTTTATTGTTGATCATTTCTTGTTCTGAAAAGCTTTATTACAATGGGTAAAAACAACAACCAAAAATACCCATAAAGAGGCAAGGGCTGTAATATGCTTAAAGGCTAAAAAGTACCTACAATGTTGGTTTACCCAAAGAAAATCTTCCTGGAGGTGTTGTAAATTTAATGTGCCAGATGAAGAGTTAAGTGTGAGTGTGTTTTTCATGAAACCATTTTGTGATGCTATAATACTGCTCAAAACGTTTTGGATGTGTTCCTGCAAAAGCTTACTCGTGTCAGTAGGTCCCACTGGGTGGCTCACATGAGAGGGGAATCTTAAAGGACTAGCCCTCTGGCTGTATAAATTGTTCTAGAGCATTCTGCGTGAACATGGTTTATCATCTTACCCTTAATGTATTGTGGAGTTTAATATATTGGACTTGGACAACTTTGTGTTTATTCAGTTATAGGACAGTGTCCTATGGTTAGCATGGGTTTGTAAGGTATAAACTTGTGCGTGATTGTATTAAATATTGCAAATAGAAAAAACTGAGGAAAAGTCAGCTGATTTAAAATGTAAACTGTGAACTTTACCATTCTTTTTAGTTTGCTAATTATTTATCATGGTGATACTCCGTGGTGGTGGTGTGTTTTTAACTTCCCCTGAAAGTAAATTTTTTTTAGCTGATGGAAATATTCCTTCATTTAATATTCTCCAGCTACAATGTTTCAGTGACATTTGCTGGTATGGGTTGTACAGATTAGGTATGTGATGGGCTCCTCACATTTCAAGTCAATAGGCTTTGTTCTCTGGGACCAGATGGAACTCTGCAGATTGTTCTTTATCTCTTATCCTTTGTACTTTAACTTGATCTCCAATACAGCTAGACATCTACCCAAAATTTACAATGTGGAAATAAACTCAAGGTTCAAAATATGGACCAGCAAGAAAGAAAAGTGTTTTTTTTTTTTTTTTCATAAAGGACCCAAAAGCGCATCAGGAAACTCCTACAAAAGGTTGAAAACCTACAGGAATCCTAGCATCCTTATAATCTCTTAGGCTTTGACAGTGATTTGTTGAGCATTACAATCTACTTTGAACTGAAATTTCTTAGCAGATTTGAAAAATCCGTAGCAAATTGCTAATATTTTCAAATTAAAGCAAGCTATGCGTCAGTTTGTGTACAGTAACTCAGTTCCTTATATTAAGAATACAATAGATTGCCCTCTTAAAAACTTAATTGAGCAAGCAGAATATTATATTATCAGAAATTTACAAACCCACCCTTTTCAGGACTAGATCCAAATAAGTCTGAGTTGTATTAACTATTTATAATTTTAATATCAATTTAAAAAAACAAAAACCTTTTTGATGACATTGTGGTTTGCTACACTTGTGCCCCAGAGTGAGTTCAGACTTTAAGGTGATGGATTTTAGTGAATGCCTCAATATTCTTCATTTAGTGACAGCGTAATCCCTTTGGTTCTTCATTTAGTGACAATGTAATCCCTTTAGCTCTATGGGACGATATGTGAGGAAACTTGCATATAATGTTTGGAAGTTGATTAAGGTCCTTTTAAAAGAAAACTAACGTGACACAATCTGTTTTTGCTATGAAATACTCAGGAAAGCTAGCAGACTTGCATTTGCTCTGGAAGAACAAATCATCGTGTGTGTGTGTGTGTGTGTGTGTATGTGTGTATATATATATATATATGTATATAATATATATATATATATATATATATATATATATATATATATATAGTTCAAATTTCAGTAACCGGTTTTTGAATGTCCTAGACCATAGCTGTTATGCTGTGTGTGCCGTATTCAGAAATAACGGTAGGCACAAACTGCAACAGATTGTTTAAACAGTCAATTATTTTGATACACTGGCTCCTGGACCTCCTTCTTCACCACCTCATGGCAGGGTGTCTCCAGTTACTGTATTCTAAAAATTAGGCTTGCTTGAAAATATTGATGAATTACAATCCCCGTTTTCCTGGAAATTAAAAAACAAAACAAAAAAAAAACCCAAAAAAACAAACAGGTTTTTTTAATTTTTCTTAACACACACACAAAAAAAAGTAGTACCTTGTTTTCATTTTTTTTTTTTTAAACAGGGATCTTTGTCTAATGGCTAAAAGCATAGACTAGAAGTCAGTAGTTTCTGGTTTGTAACTAATTTCATGCTAGTTCCTTAATAGCTGGGTGGCTTAGCCTATAAAAAAAAGGATAATTTTTGTTACCGCAACACCTAGGAGCCATAGTCCTGGGCTAGGGCTCCATTGTGCCCAGTGCTATGCAAACACAGAACAAAATTATGGTTCCTGCATTATACCTCCGTAACGGTATGTTAGAGCACATAAGTCGTGTTTCTCAAGTGCTTTGACTGAACTTCTGTAGAAGAATAAAGTGTTAATATTTTTATTGATCACTGCCCTAATTTTCTGTTCAGGAAACGGATATTTTTCTCTCTTGCCTTCCCTCAAACTGAAACATAGTTAGTGATATTAGCACAGCTTTGGAGATACGAGTACTTTCTTAACTTGGTTTTAGCCTGCACTGGCTATTGTTGCAATGAAGAAACGTGTCTGCATGCCTATTGAAAGATTCCCTCACCTCTGTTTCTCTCCTTGTACATATCACCACCAATGGCAGATAAAAATAAAATACTTGTGTAAAGCTTGGAGAATGTTCTGGATCAGATTGTAAGAGGGTTTTGTTTTTTTGTTTTTAAACTACATGAGTAACTCTTTAGTCTTTTAAAAAAACAAAACCAACCAAAAAAACCCCCCCAAAACAAGAACATATAGACTCCGTCTGGTGGTGGACTGGTAAAAATGCATACATCGCAGAGAATCTATAAAAACATCTCTCTATTGGGTACAGAACTCAAAACAGATGTAAACCTTTATGTGGCAAGGTGAGCAGGACTTGCTCATCAAATGAGGGCAGAGTCCCAGAAAAGAGGAGAGTGCTTAAAACTTTTTTGCCTTTCATCTTTTTATGATGGTGCCTGTCCCTTCACAATAGGAACCTGTAATACTGGTGGGTACTCGGAGTATAACATGATCAAAGGAGCTTGAAAGGTTCTCTCCTAAGCAGAGGGAGACTCAAGGTATGTCTATACTGCTTGCTGGATCGGCAGGCAGCAATCGATCCAGCAAGGGTCGATTTTTATCGTGTCTAGTCTAGACGTGATAAATTGACCCCCGAGCACTTTCCTGTCGACCCCTGTACTCCAGTGCTGCGAGAGGCTCAGGCAGAGTCGATGGGGGAGCGTCAGCAGTCGACACCGTAGTGAAGACATGGCAGTGAGTAGGTCTAAGTATGTTGACTTTAGCTACAAGAAAAGGAGGATTTGTGGCACCGTAGAGACTACCAAATTTATTTGAGCATAAGATTTCATGAGCTACAGCTCACTTGATCAGATGCATACAGTGGAAAATATAGTGGGGAGATTTTATATATACAGAAAACATGAAACATTGGGTGTTACCATCACTCTTGTTGCAGTGTGTATGGTAAACACCCATTGTTTCATGTTTTCTGGGTATATAAAATCTCCGCACTGTATTTTCCACTGTATGCATCCGATGAAGTGAGCTGTAGCTCACAAAAGCTTATGTTCAAATAAATTTTAGTCTCTCTAAGGTGCCACAAGTACTCCTTTTTCTTTTTGCGGATACAGACTAACGTGGCTGCTACTCTGAAACCTGACTTTAGCTACGTTGTTAACGTAGCTGAAGTTTCTTAACTTGGATCGATTTTCCCTCCACCATGTAGACCAGGCCTTAGTGAGCTTTTCTGGTGAGGAGATTAAACCATCAGTCTACTTCCTGTTTGAGGAGAAAATGAAATTGGGAGCTTAAATCAGAGGTAGGAGGAAGAGGATTTCTCTATTATGACGAAGATTTCAAAGATAACTAGTAATTTTGGATACTCCTCTTAAGATATTGTAAGAGGGGCCTGATTTTCAGAAAGTGTTAAAATTCCTGATTTTCAGTGTCACAAGTTTGGCTTGCTGTTTGGATGCTGCTCAAAATCACTAGTCATGTCTGAATACCTTGGCCTTTATTCTTTATACTGATAGAACATTTGACCTTCATAATGATTAGTCCATCTACCCAGCCTCCTCTGGTGTACTATAAATAGTATTTCTATCTTAAAAATCATGAAGCTGAGTCACACAGATGTTAAGTGACTTGCCAAAGGCTGCAGAAGGGAAAATCCGTGTCAGAACTGGGAACAGAATTTCAGAATTCCCATCTCCTCATCCCATTCTTATGCAAGATCAAAGGTAGCAAATTGTGTTGACATACTGGCTGGTCTGCCAGTCTTTTACACAGTAAATGATACCTTAACAATTCTGTATGTGAGAGCACCTTCTGTTAGTGGCTGGAGTACAGCAGGTTTACAACACTGCACTCGTATATTGTTTACAGCCTCATGTAACTCCTCAAGCAACTCTTTGAGAAATTGAGACTTCAGCAAGAAAAAGAGTTTCAAAATACTTCAGTAGGCTTTGGGACTGTTAATCTATAGACTCCCAGTTGCAAGGATAGATAAGGTTTTTACCATGCTTCTACAGCTCTTGCTTTATGGGCCATGATAACAAGAACTACAAGAAATAACATCTCTAAGTTTTTATAGATGAGTGTGGTCGAATGGCTTTAGCACTGGGCCGAGTTCTGTTCCCAGCTCTGCTACTGATCTGCTGTATGACCTTTGGCAAGTCTCTTCATATTTCTGTGCCTCCGTTTCCCGCTCCTATTTTTTTTTGTCTTTCTAAGTCTCTACATCAAAGGGACAATCTCTGACATTGTCACCTCAGATCCTGAGGCGGGTGCCTTATTGGAGGGAGGAGAAGAGGGTGTACTTTCTTTATTGCCCACGTAGAGGGCCTCCTGGTACAGGCAAAGAGAGCCATAGGAAGTCTATAGATTGCTCATAACTGAGACAAGGGGCTTGTCTATACAAGAAGTTGGTATGCTACAAGCCAATTGTGAATCTACAGCACATCAGCAGCTTGCTGGGCATTAATGCGCCTTGTGGACGTTGCTACAGAGCAGTGAAAGGCCTGCAGGGTGGCTTACCGCAATGGTTCTCAACCAGGGGTATGTGTACCCTTGGGAGTATTCAGAGGTCTTCTGGGGGGTTCATCAGCTCATCTAGCTATTTTTGCCTAGTTTTACAACAGGTTACAGAAAAAGCACTAGCGAAGTTACTACAAACTACAATTTCATACAGACAATGACTTGTTTAGACTGCTCAAAATACTGTACACTGTAATGTAAGTACAAAATTTATATTCCTGTTTTATTTTATAATTTATATGATAAAAATAAGAAAGTAAGCATTTTTTCAGTAATAGTGTGCTGTGACACTTTTTTGTATTTTTATGTCCTGATTTTGTAAGCAAGTAGTTTATAAGTGAGGTGAAACTTGGGGGGCATGCAAGACCAGTCGGACTCCTGAAAGGGGTACAGTAGTCTGGAAAGGTTCAGAGCACCGGGCTGACTGTACTACTGCTGCACTCCGGGACTTTCCCTGTGCTGTAACAGTGTCCACGTGCCAAGTCAGAGCGCCGCATGCTGGGGCATGATAGCCTCTCGCATCCTGGCTTGGTGCCCACTAGTTTTCTATGTAGACAAGTGTAAAGTCTAGAGCTTGCTAGCTATCTGCAAGATTAGGGAACTCACTTGGTGACTAATGCTCCATTTAACTAAACAATCCGAAGCCTTACCCATTCATTCTGAGTAATTGTGGTGTCATCCCAGCCCTCAAACCTCTCTCATTTGTGGTCTTTAGTCTTGTCCCATTATTTAGAATCTGTATGGTCAAAACACTGAAAGCACCTATGGGAAGGAATGAAGCATGGGTATGTTCCACTGTTGTTGTTGGGTGTTTTTTTTTTTTTTTTTTTTTAAAACATCTTTGCCTCTGCACAAATTAAAGCTAGATTATTCTAGAAACAGCTCCAAACAAACGCAAAAGTCTATCATCAGGAATATCTATTTTAAGGGATTGTCCTGCAATCCTAAACTACCATATCTTCCCAGAAACACTCTGCCCTCTCCCCAGTTGCCAGAAACCTTCCAACTTCACTGTGTCCTCCTCTGTGATGCAGCCAGGCCTTCTCAAAGCATTGGCACTCTGAAAGAAGAAAATGTGTGGGCAGCATGAAATAAATATAACGCTATCAAAATAGTGAACAGGGGCTAGAAGACTGATTCATTTTCACCTTTACTTAAACCTTCCCTTTTTAAAGTTTAAACAAACCTCCTGTTGCATCAGATTGTTGCAGAATCCAAGAAATATGCTTCAGCATTTGGGTCTTGTCTGTCCTGGAGTACACTGGCCCTTGCATATAATCCAGCAATATATTTAAAACTGGAGCATATGTATTGTCACTGAGCTATAGATCAAATGATGAACTGAACATGGCTTCAGGCAATTTACCCATCCAGCAAGATGCCCCAGCAATTGTTTTTGGGATTGCAATTGGAGATACTGCTGATACTCTGGTTGCAAGTAGTCTGGTAGTCAGTTGAACAGCAGGAACGTATTGGACCAAGTGAAGGGAACAGCCATGTGCCCAGTCGGCAGCATGCACCTAAAGGTGGGAAGCAAAATCAGCAGCAGGGAAGATGCTTTTAAAGAGATGGATCTGCAGGCTGGAAGAGCATTCTCCATAACTCTCACTATTAGTCCCATTGCACTTTCCAGCTGAAGAAAGTTCAGGCCCTTGGGGGTGAAAGGAGCCCTTGCCTTTCTGGCTAGAACCTGAGATTGAAGGAAAGCCCTACTTTTTCCTACATTGGACTGGCAGAGAACCATGTCCCTTTCCAAACTCTCACTCACACACACACACACACACACACACACACACACACACACACACACTTTTATATTTATTTTTCCTGTTTGGGCAAATAATTGGGGAATGCACCATCCCATCCTGAATTGAAAACCCATTGTGCGGCTTCGGTTTCCTGTTTGAATAGCTGCCACGGTGACAATCCCAGGCCAGTATTTTGCATCCTCCCTATGGGGTTAATTGACAAAAATGTATGTTTGTGTGCTGGAAACCAGTTCTGATGTTTTGAGTTCTACAGTCTATCAAAACGCACACTGAAGATGTCTTTTTGTCTCCTGTCATTGGAAGCTGATACATTGATTTAGCCCAGGGTAAAATATTTTCTTCTGTCATTGAATCTGAATGTAGCAACAAGTGCCTTCTTGAAATCCCTGATGAAATCACACCCTCCTATGTTTATTTTTTATTTTTTCAACTACTGGCCATTTGCTTAGCTTTCAGAATAAGGCATTAGCATGTTTTCTTTTGTATCAGGCCATCTCTTGCTCTTCTCATCCAGGATAATTGATATTTAAGGCAGAGGCTAGATAGCTGTGGCAGTTTTTCTGGAGTTGCAGAGCTATCTTGCTAATTCATGCTGGAAGTCGGATCAGATAGGTCTCATTAACTGATCCAAAAGTACAAAAGGGTTTGTGTGTGTCAGAACCAGAAGGAAGTGAAGCAAGAGTTCTTGCAGGCAAAAGCCATAGAAGTGGCCTGCTTGCGAGCAGGCTAAATTTTATGTTTGTCCATCTTCTTAAAATTAAGTATAAAGAACCACCCAACAATGAGTTTTGTACCCCAACCCTGTGTGTATGGGTGCATGCTCTGCTGGCCTTTACATAATGGTCAAGTGAGCTAATATTTAAACCTTCCCCTTTTTAGAGTCCTGGATTCTGATGATCAGATGGCAAGTAGAGCATTCATAGGGAATTGTGCAGCTCTCATTTTTCCAGTCCCTAGAGACTTCCTCCCACTGTCCTAGGAGGTAGAAATATCAAATGTGACTTCTGCAGTTAGTTTCCCATCCGGCAGGCTCAAAATCCCACCACCCGCTTCCTTGTCTCCTCCCACCCCTTAAACACATTAAAAAAATAATTACACTATAGCTGTTTGCTTATGTAAATGCAGGGGTTCATACCAATTACTTGAAATCAAAATGACTCTTGCGTTCTTGCAAGTAGATATATGTGCACAAAATATCTTTTGGCTTCAGCCTAACACACTTTTAAAAATAGACTTAAAGGAAGAAAGGACCTGGAAATCGTTGTAAAAGAAACCCATAAAAGCTGTGAAATCAGCTAATTGTTGAACACTTCATTTTTGGGCATAATACAGCTTTGATCTGATATCTGCTTCATTAAGAAGTTGTTTTCGTATAACACAGGAGCTGCTTTTTCAGCTAGTTGAGTATAAAAGTAATGAGGACTTCTGTCATGAGTGTCCAGTATAAACTCTAAAGTTGCCCCAGGCAGCTTGTGTACTTCCCCGTACCAAAGTGGAAGGTGGGTTCTGCAGGGAGGTGATTGGAAGCTGTGCAGCAGAAAACTCCTTTTCCTCATCCTGCTGACTCCAAGTTTATTTAAAAAAAAAAAAAAAAAAAAAAAAAAAAAAACCTCACCATCTCACCCCCCTGTCTGTTGCATCTGAGACTGGAGTACAGAAAAGGTGGGACATAGTTCAGGAGTATCTGTTTGCATAAGAGGATGGGGTAAATGAGAAGCAGCGTTGTTTTTGTAGGCCTGCCATCAGATTTCCTATCTTAAGGGAATCTGCTCCAATTTACATGTGACTTTAAAAATAAAATTTTCAAATCTTTCTTTGTCTTCCACACCTCAGCTTATGAAAAATCTTTCCAGTGTCTGAGGACTGACTGACTTCCAAGGCTTTTTAGCTAGTAATAGGGGCTTTTAAGTAAATCCAGTAAGACAGGTATTAAAGATGTGGCTTTATTTTGAGTCACTCTCTTTTTCTGCACTTTTTTTCCTTCAATGGCTAATAGCTCATTACACCAGGTCAGTGGAAACTTTCCCTAAATACAGATCTAACTTCTTAGATGACCTGTCTTCTATTTTATAATAAAACACATTTTTTCAGTTATTTGAAAAAGTCTAGCTCTTTCCATTATGAAGATGCACCTTTTCCTTAAAAATCCTACAAGGGTGGGACATCTGCATTCAGAAATACGGTAATGGAGGCAAAGCTTACCTGTGGCCCCCTCACGGCTCATCAGTGGAGTGTTCACTTCCCCCCTCCTTCCCCCAACTAGTCTCTAAAGTTCCAACATTAAACCCCCTTAAGGGTTTTTGGATAATAATGTCCCTTCTTAATTTGTTGGTAGAGCCACTGAGCGGTAGCTTTGTCCACTGTCAACTCAGGATCCTGAAAACCCCCACACTGAGCCAAAGTCATTTAACGTAAACCATGTCCTTTTAGTCTCATCTCCCTCCCTCCCTTCTAATATAACCATGAAGATTGTTTTCTTCCCATCTGCTCCTGAAATAGAACGGTCCTGCTTAACTTGATCATATCAGGGATTTTATCTACCCCAGCCATTTCCTTTTAATTGCCCAATTTCCTTTTCCTTGTAGAAATCCCAGTGTGATTTCTTATCACCAGCTAAGAAGATGGATGGGTGGGTGGCTCCCTTTTTAAATGATTCTGAGACTGTTAAACAAATCACCTGGAAGGTAAGGGCAGTTGTGAAGTGTCCCTGGTGAACCTGCAGGTACCGTTGCAAAGCCCTGTCTGTTAGCCGACGTCTAGACTTGAAGTTGAGACTCCTGCTTTGGTACCACAGGCTGGGCTAAGGCCTTGTTGTCTGCTTTAAAAAAAAAAAAAAAAAGTGTGTGTGTGTGTGTGTGTGTGTGTGTGTGTGTTGTTTTAGGTTAACTATTGCGCATGAGTTATCCTGAAGTACAAACCCAGTGAGATGAACTGGGTAAACTAGATGAGCCCAACCTCAGGAGGGGGTATATGGCTGATCTTGATGAATTTATGGCTTGATAAAACTGAAGTGACTTGTCACCACTTTTTTTTTTTTTTTAAACCTCAGGATAGCTTGTACATGTCAGTTCTACCCTGAGATAGAAAGACATGCCTTTTTTAACAGTGAAGACAAGGCCTAAGTGATATCTTCCTCACTTCAGCTGTGCATTGTGCGCTCTCTCGGGGAGGGTTAAAAGGGTTGGGGAGGAAGGCCCAATTCACCACTGGAATATTAGATGATAATTGGAATTTAGGGAGTCTGTTAAGAAATATGAGAAATGAGAAAATTTGTGAATTCATCTTAAAAATGACAATGGATTGGCTTTTCAAATGGACATGCACACACAAAAGTAAATGTACACCTGACTTAGGGCTGGTCTATACACAGTTTACACACCGATCTTGTTAAAATCGGTCCATCCCAACTGTCAAAGCACTTATCAAGACAAACTATAAAGTTGTGAACATTCTGCATCCACGGTTGGGGGTTGTAAAGCTACATTGTTGAACAGATATAGGGCACAAATACCTTGATGTTTGTGAGTTGGTACAAGCACATAACTGTCTTTGCGTGTAAAACCTGCCTTGTGTGCACACACTTAATATTTAGCCCAGTTTTTTTTCTGTGTAGATTTCCTAAAGTTTGTTGGTTATTTTCAGTGTATTCTTGTCCAACTGCCTGCCCTAAACTACTGTGTTGCTGTGTGCTACTTTAAAATAATGTTCCTTGTTCCACCTCAGAGGCAGCTGCATTTTCGTGGTGAGCAAAGGAGTACTTTACTTAAGGATGTTGTGCTGCTTGCTTAATGCCTATTAAACGGTTCCAGAGCCCTGGCTGAAAAACAGTATAGAACAGCAGAGTACTACAAATCAAAGAGCTGGGTACAGGGGAAAAACTAGGCATCAAGATGGTTTTCAGATAGGCTAGTTAACTGATTAATTCTTGACAAATAAAGATGAGCCCTTGCTGGAACCAAACCCCACACTGCTGAACTTTGGAGACGTTTCAATTCTATTGCTTGGATCCCTCTCTGTTTATATACACTTGTGGGGTCTCTGAGAATATAGAACTGTGTAGGACACTGGGAGTGCAACTCTGTGGGACAAACACACACGTGGAGATGGCCACAGCAGAATGGTCAGAGAGCAAGTGCATCAGGGATGGAGCTGAAGCTAACAATTTCAGTAGGAGAAACTAGAGTTGAGAATATTTCAACTTTAATGTTAATTAAAAAAAGTGGTGAAGTTGAGCATTCTTACTTGTCTCACACACGTACAAAGGATGTGACACAAACTAACAAAAGCCAGTAAATTCATAGTCACAGCCACCATATCCTCCTTAGCACATGCTATTGTGACTCTCCCATACGGTCTAAGGTAGAACGTTAATCTTTGAAGTTCTCAGTGCCTTTGTTTGTATTAGTTTTGAGACTTCGGTGTTCGGATTTTTTTTTTGGGTCCACAAAAAGTGTGGACAATTTTTCATGAGAAAAGTAAGGAAAGTGTGTGTGTTTATATTGCAGCCTTGTAACTTTTCATGACAATTGTGCCAACCCATTATCATGATGGGTATAATTGATGTTTTTAATAGCATCAAATTATTTTCCCTGTCAAAACTGACAAAACTTCCCCGTGTCAGTTGGCAAGTAGAACTCCACATTGTACACAAGTTACCCAGAACCATTCCTCTCTGTGTTGTACAAATCCTTATCTACACGCCTCTAGACTCCACTCCATATAGTCCAAGGAGCAGGCACCATAATATCTTTTGGCAGCTTTTGTTGCAACCATGTTGAGTACTTTTGTTCAATGTAAATCTCTCCCTTTCTATCTACTCTCCATTGGATCCGTTTCCTGCTAAATGGGTCAACATAGTACCTCCAGTGTGAACTGTGTGGTTGAATAAATGTGAAGTGTTCCATCAATTTTTCTCTGAAACTGTGTTGTGTGTTCAAGTGTATATTACACTACTGGCTGACAGTTTTGTTGTAAATATGTACCACTATTAAGTTGGACTGTGCATTATTTACCCAATATTATAACATATAACTGTTCCCAGGAATCTGATAAATTCCCACTCAAAATCAGGCAAGCCAAAATGGGCATTTAGCCATTTAGTAAATTTTTGGCCTGGTGGACTGTAATGACTCGGACGTTGACAGTATCTTATGTGGTATATCCAGAGGTTAAAGAACCTCATGAAAGTTATTTTGGAAAGAAATGGAGGGCTAAATCTTGTAGGCTAGCCTTCTTCAATTCCAGTGAGGGTTTTACTTGGGTGAGGACTGAATAAGAATTGTAGAATGATGCATAGCACATGCTGCTTCCTGCACAACATCTCCGGGATCTGACTTTTCCTTCTACCAAAACTTCTTTAAACCTCTGATTGCCATACTCAAGATGCAAGACAAAATTTCCTCTCTAGCCTTGATCCTATGCCTTCAGCCTCTGCTCACTTCACCCCCTTGCCAAGGGCCATTTAAAATGTTGCTGCTAATATAGTTATCCTGCCTTGTCACCACTTCTAAGTCCCTCCATTGACTCCTTTACTGAATCATAAAGTTCATAAATCAACTGTTTGTCTTTACCTCAGATCAAGCTAACTTGAGAAGGGCTTTATCTGTCTTATTATCTTATCTCCAGATTCGATGCCCACTTTTGCTGCCAGCCTTGATTGTCCACAACTCTGACAAGCACTTTCATGCTGTTCCCTTTACGCTTGTTGTGGGGGGGGGGAAAAGTTCTCAGGCAAGATTTGTAAAGCCACTTACTTTATCCTTCTCAGAACTCACCTCTGCGGTAATACATACAGGAAAATACAGCCTGATAAAAGCTAGGCAAGTTGTGATTACTATTCCTGACTGACAATTGCATAGATCCCTTTTATTTTGACCTCTCATCTTATTACATCTTGTAACATCTTATTTTTTACATTGTAAGCTCTTTGGGTCAGGGACTGTAACTTGCTGTGTTTTACAAAACCTAGCACAGTCTCTCTCTCGTACTTGTTTGACCCCTAGCACTGTAGTATCTGAACACCTCATGATCTTTAATGTATTTACTGTCACAACACCCCTGCATGGTAGGGAAGTCCTATTTATCCCCATTTTACAGATGGAGAACTGAGGCATCAAGCCCTTCCACCTGTGCATCTCCGTGTCAGTCACTCACTGGTGGCAGCTTCTAGGAACAATCGCAATAAAAATAAAACTGAAAAGTGTATGACCACCCAATCTTCCTTTCCTCGTATGCTGGTAGGCAGTAATTAGGGAGAAGTAGAGAACACAAATCCTTCTGACTTAATTTTACTTATATAATTATGATACTAGTCAGCTATCATGGTACTAATACTAACACATCAATAACTACTGTTTTTTACACAAATATTTCTTGATGGATGTGGATTCAAGGCCTTAAGAATTTCAGTATTAACCTCTATCCCAACTGCTCTGGATTACCAAGAGCACCAAAAATGCACCTTAAATCGGGGGGGTGAGAGAAGCAGTTTAATCTTTGTTATGGAGCAACTTTTAAAATGGCCCCTGAACATTAATGCATAATTCTGCACATATGCAGTTCTGTAATCATTTCTGAGGTATTGCCTTTGGGGAGAGGAGGGGAGAAAGGTGTGTTAATGCAAATAATTTATAGGCTCCCCCGTTGTCTTGAACTGAACTTGCTCTGGGGAAGCTAAATCTTTTAACTTGACCTTGCTACTCCATGTGAAAACTACCAACTGCTTTCTCTTCACTGTGATTTGACCTTGATAGTGTTAACTCCACATTAAGTACACACTTTTTTTCCCCACTGAAAACACAGCTTATGTTTGGGTAAATTTGCTGAATACCAACTATTAGTTGGTTATGATAAAGGTAGGTAGATGTAAATCAAAAATCTGAGGGGTATGGGTATGGGACAAGGGAACTGGCTGTGATAAGTTACGTGTGTGAATTACTTGGACATGTAAAGGTTAGAAATGAGGTTGAGACCACTTTTGAAAAGTGGCCACGATCATCATCCTTTTTTTTTATCCTAGCGCCAAATGAATTCCTGTTACCCTGTCCCCAAGTTCATAAAATTAATATACCAAAAATTGATTCTACTTTGATAGTTTTCTGCCCCCTCTCCCAATTTCTGACAAGAAACTCTCACTTGCAATCAGCCACCTCTGCCATACTTTTCATATCTTTTTGAACTCTTGATAAAATAATGAATGACTTAAAAGCCAGAGCAGGTTCCTCCTCCTCCCCCCCCCAATTCATCTCGGGGTGTGTGTGTGTGTTTCTGTATGTGAGAGAAACTGCTCAGCTAAGACTAAGGATGGCAAGTCAAAATCGGGGGTGGCAGGGTGTGTTAAAACAGCCAAGCTATAAACCCTTAAAATTAGGGGTTTCTTAATGGGCCTGTGGACATAACCTTTGCTGTACTGATGTCCTGTGTGTACAATGATATATGGCAAATGTTTTATATGTTTACTGTTTGACAGATTAGGGCAGATGTACTTGATTATAACATTAAAAACATAGATCTGATAAAAATCTGTCTCTATTGTCTGGTAGAAGCCTTTACTCCCCTTTTTAACCCTATCTACAGTTAGAGAGAAATACAGTTTTCATTCAACATTGATGTTTGCCTTTCATCCCAGAGCTAATTTTTTCCCCCTGCAGCAGTTTTGGTGAAATTATGTATTACTTGTGATAATTCATTTTAAAAATTCCTCAGCTGTGTGGTGTACTTTCATGAAAATTCATTTAGATAAAATTAGATATTATTGTTTAATGAGGTGGCATTTCAATTTAGACCTTGCATCATGCATATACCAAGAGTTTTTTATGGAATAGTTAGGTTCATTTGAGTAATAAAGGCTGAATCATAGGGGCTTTAATTCTTAATCGCTGTAAGGATTGTTATCTGTAGGATGTGAGCTGTCTTAGTGGTATTCAATCAAGTGTCCACTTAGCCGTGACCAGAAGTAATTGCTCCCAAGTGGGTTGCACAATGACCTGTTAATACTTGCTTTGACCCTGTGACCTTGTCTGGCCTATTGTTTAGGATTTTATAGCAAGCAAATCTGCATTTTTGTGGGGTCAAGTAGATATCTGAGGTCAAACATTTTCTGATTACTACATAGTGTACACTGTAAGTCTACCAGATGCTGTTGCATAGCAATAGTCATTGCTTTATAGTGAAACCATGAAGGGTTTGAAAATTTGTCTTCCTGACTGCATGTAAACAGTTTAATATTTTACTGAAAGAAGTTCATCCTGTAAATTAGGTATGAATAATACATTTGTAATTACTATTCATGCCTTTAAACACTTGTCTTAATTGGCTTGGGTATTTTTTTAATGTATTTGCATTGTCAGGGAAGTTAATTTTAACTTGCATAGATAGATGGTAAGTTGTATAGACCAAGAACGTTCATTGCCTATATTCTCTTGAGAACTTGAACTTGGGTCAGTTTTACTAGGTCACTTGAAAGTGGGAAACTCTTTAATTTTTGTTTTAGGCAGTTGTACATATCTATCCCAGTTTTGATTTGATTAACCTACTTGCTGATGGTCTTTTAACCTTCACGTAGTCTGTGTCCTGTATTTATTCATAATATTTAGCATGTTCATGATGGTGCCGGTGGTGGTGTATCATATTTGTAGGTGAACAATATTTTTCTGTGTGGTGAAATAGCTGAATTGTAAAAATGAAGCCTTGATATTGTTTGTATATACTACTCCCTGTTTTCATATTGTGTTTACTAAACTCACTAGTCAAAACACTTTTTATGCACGTTCTAGCCTTGTAGGTCATCTTTGCTCTGAAAAAAGAAAATGCTGACATCTCTCTGCATTGCATCATACTGGAAATATTTTGGTTTCAGTTCTTTAAGCAGGCCAGTGGTGGTGATGCAAAAAGCATTTGGATTGATATATTTTTAAGCAAACAAAGCGAATATACTTCTGGGAGAGGCAGACTATAGTAAACTGAATAAGCAAGAGATGAGTGATACAGGAAAAAATTATATAGCATACATGGAAAAAACAAAGTGACTCTTTCCACTGCAAGAATATTTTAAGACTTCTTTTTTTGAAGTGTGTTAAACAGCTGATTCTATGATTTTTTTTTTTTTTTTTTAAAGCATGAAAGGCCATTGAAAACTCTTTTATAGTTTTTGAAGTTGGTAACTGCTAAACAGTGGTCACCTGTTGGCTGTGCTCTGTGGTGCTGGAGACGGATATTGTTGTAGGGTCAGCCACAGCTGTGTATACTTGTCACTCCTTTCGTTGGCCTGGATACTCTTCTGGAGATCAGGGTGTAGAAGCTCTCTGTGTGCAGTTCTCCTCTCTTTTTTCCTCCAAAGTAGGGTGTTGCTTACACAGCAATGTCTCCTCCTTCCCTGCTGCTAGCAGTGGCCAAGACCCACTCTTCTCCTGCTTCTGAAGCTGGCCCTCTATGTATCACCGGCTCCAATTGTCCAATTTTGCTAGCATGTTGGTCCTTAGCAGTGACTTCCACCACACAGGGCAGAAGATGCCTATGCTGCAGATCAGTGTGATCTGCATCAATGGTGGACTCCCTTTTTTTTTGCCCCAGGTGCCTCCCCCCTCTTCCCCACTCAGGCCAAAGAGTTTGGGAATCCTCATCAGACATCCGTTCCCCACAAAAGATTGTGTGGGATACTGAATGTTGGAGCTTGGTGAGGCCCTCAGATGGACTGCCCAGAGGAAAACTGCATGGTAGTTCTTGACTTCAGTAGCCCTGTGGAGTCATACAAGGACTCAGATCCCTTCCCCTGTGGCAGACCACCTCTGAAATCTACTTACCTAAAAACTTGGACCTCCTCACCTTACAGAGAAATACCTCTTTGCCGGTGGTCATGGAGATAGCATCCAGGGACGATCTTTCTCAGTCTTAGTGGATTGATGGCACACGCTCATTGCAAACCCACCCACAAGCATACTGGCAGACCCACGCCCCTCTGAGGAATCTTTTTTTTGTCCAAGAGACCCTCTCAGCCCAAGAAACTCCAGGAAGTCTGGGTTGCCTCTCTTTCAGGAATTCCACATCTTCCTGTGCACCATGTGATAAGAATATATCCTTTCCTGAGCATGGATCTCTCCTTCCTCTATGGAAATCTTAAATTCATAAAGGGGGGATGTGAGTGGGTGGAAAAGTATTTCTCTTCTCCCCCCCCCCCCCCACCTCCTCGCTCAATCCACCCCAAGCAATGGCTTTAAAGATCTAATCAACCTGGGGTAATGCATTTCTCAGTCCACAAAGGGGAACAATTCAGAAGTCCAAAGGGATCCCTTTTAAAATGAAGCAGGAGAAAGGAGCTTCCCTCTTTTATGTTGAGCTGCGAGAAGACTATCCTGGACTCGGGGTGGATGCATCTGGAATATAAAAGGTCTATTAGCGGATCTTCAAACTAACTCCGGTGCAGTGGAACAAAGCACGCAAGATGTCAGTGGTCTTTAAGATGCGCCCTCCTTTTCTGGCAATTAGTCAGGTTAGTGATGTATCCCATTAAGACCCAATTTTAGAAGATGGCCTGGGAGCTCTGAAGGATTTTGTAAAATGGGTTTTGAGGTCAGTGTGCTGTCTTGACTTTGGCAGATGCAGCACTCCTAGCCCCTCCTCCAGGTTTGCTTGGTACTCCATTCCAAGAATGACTCTGACTCTGAAAGAGAGATTCCATAGAGAACCTTAGATTCAGCTCATCAGGTCAGCTGTTCCCAATTCCTTAAAGATTGGGAGTCTGGGGGGTCCCCCGCACCCCCCCCAACATCCTCTCGAAGAGTCATTACATAGTCTGGATGTCAGTCTGGCTATCCAGCCTGTTTATAGGGCAGCAGAAGTTGGATGTTCTGTTATCTCATGGGGAACACACAAATGAGTATTTAATGCTTCCAAACCTCCTGTTTTACAGTGGTTAAAAGCCATTTCCCATGTCTTCCAACAATATTCCTCCTCAAGGATGATATGGCATGTCTCAATGGCACAGGGGTATGGATCATACCATGTCCTGGATGGAGAAAGAACTCTAGAGTTGCATTTAAAGTACCCTCTGGTCTTCTAAGCTTCAGGAGATCAATGTACAGTCCTTGGAAGATGCAACTTTTGGCCACAGGATCCTTCAGTCTGCTCTTGATTTAACGTAATCAAAGAAGAAAAATTGTTTATAATTAAAGCATTGAAGCCTATTGCTCTCATTATTTTTTATTACTGGCAATTACTTGCTACTCTTCAATTTCTTCATTGCTGAAGTCAGTGGATGGATCATAAGAAAGGGGAACTCCTTATTTCATGCTAGTAATGTTAATTTCTCATAATAGTACCTACCATCCATTCTTAAGGGTAGTCTGTCCCTCTTTAAGTGGTGGTCTTGTGGCAAGGAGGATTTATCCGTGATCTCCTTACAGTACACCCATTGCCATGGTATCCAAGTGCCTTGAAGACCTGGGCCTGCAAGGTATTGCTGAAACTCCCATTCAAGTACATGAGAATTGAGGGCACTCAGCAACATTCAGAAGTGCTTGGTGCCTTACAAGATTGAGCTGTCTTTTTACCATGAGATGTAGTTATGCAAATTATGACCTTTAAATGCATTTTGTATTTGGATTCAAGTTACTAAGACATTCTTTCCAAATTATGTTTTCCAGTATAATTCTGCTTTGGATACGTCTCTTTCTATTGATGCTGCAGTGTAGTGTCTTTCCAGCAGAGGGAATGCAGGAGTTCTTAAGCCAGAAAAACAGTCCCCATATTCAAAGTGATGGGCAGGATATCAGTCAGTGAGGAGTCCATATAGGTGGATTTAATTTCTTTGAAGGTCTGAACCATGTAACTGGAGACACATTCATCATTAACTAGATGGATTAGAATGTGTATCATGGCTGATGTCTACCTCGAGTAATACTTTTAAAAGCTCATTCCACTGGTGATATGGGACACATCTTGGGTGGAGGAGAGAAATTGGCTTCTGCAATGGATATTTGCAGAAAGTCACACTTCCACCATATGTTAGCAGAATTCTCTTTGGATGTGGATTTTGGATGGCGTTCTCACTGTTGCTGTAATCTAGTTTGTCCTTTACCCACCACTAGTTCTGAATCATATCAGCTTCTGGGAATCTTCCCTGTGTTTCCTGTAGGACAGTAGGGAGGCTTTGCTTGCTCAGCTGCTTTCCACTCTTCATTTGCATCTCACTGAAAAAATAAGAGCTAGAGACCTGAAGGCACAATATCATGTTAGGGGAGGCATGGTAGTTGTGTTCAAACCCTAAACTTCTCCCCGATTTGTCATTTAAAAAAAGGGCGGGTACCGTAAATCTCACCAGTCTGGATTGGCACATCTTCTGTGCGACAAACCATTCTGTAGGAAGGGAACTGTCCCTTTACTTTTTAATAACTTTGCATTGAAATTTTATTAGGTAATAATCTGGTTTTTAAGTGGATAAAAGATGAGATTAAGGCTGTTTTCCCCAACAGCGGGGGGTGACCTCTGGAGACACTGTTGCCTTAAAAAGCACAAAACTCCCCTTCTTAATGCTATACATTTTCAAAAAATGAATGTTTGCAGCATTATTTCAGTGCGTAGGTAGCGAAAAGTGTTGGAATAGAGAACGAAAGGCGTATTGGAGTAGGAACAGAAAGGAGGAGGTGTGAAAAGTGCTTGGATGGTTTAACGCACATTTTTTTTTTTTTGAAGTTAACGTCTCTGCACATACCAGCTTCAAGAATCTGGATGGATTTACCATGTCTTCTGATATTTCCATGAGATTTATATTTAGAAGGAAGGGAGAGGGAACAAGAGGGTCTCTTGATGATGTCTCCATACCGTGATGTCCCCAGTTAAGTTAATTATTTGCAGAACAGTTTATTACTGGGGAGTAACTGGATGGTAGTGAGACTGGATTGGTCAAGTATCTCCATTTATAGCTTTAAAAAGATATTTCCCTGACAGTACAATAGACATTTCACTGACAGTTTAATAAAGGGGTATGGGATACTACTTGATATAATTCTTATGCCACTTTGGTTGCTAAACCCATGAGGCCCTCAGGCAATTGTAGACAAATACATTTTGCATTGTTACTTACTTTTACTGGTGTCTCAGATGACTAGACAGCATTTCCATCATGTTAGTGCACTATCTGTGATGCTGCGAGTCTGTATGGAATTGTGACTTGCAGGCATGTTGGGCCCATTTCTGATTTCATTTATTTTCTTTGGATTTTAAGAGGTGCTGAGCACCAGCAACCCATCTAAAGTCAATAGGAGCCAGTAACGCACAGCACCTCTGGACAGCAGGTGGTTTAGAGCTACATTTGTGTAATTGAGAATAGAATCTGGTCTACTGTATGGGATTTTTTTTTAGATCTTTTTTTTTCTTTTTTTCCTCTCCTTGAGTGTACCAATCTTTGGTTTGTGTGTAGTAGCTTCTGCCTCCTTTGCAATAAGCATTCTAGTTATTATTGGAATATCTTCGAATGCTACAGATGCCACTTGGAATTTAGGAAACCCCATTTTTCCAAGGAGTTTATAAGTGAATTAACATATGGTGAAATTTGGCATTTGGATTGGCACCCTGGATTTATTAATCTGGGTAGTCCACTTCTTGTTTGATTTTTAAAATAGGGGGGAAAACCTGATAATTGGGTGGACTGTAGTGTGTGGTTTTGTTTCTTTGTTTGAAATCACTTTAACTTAAAAATAATTGCTTGGTTTTTAAAATCGTTTTCCTTATGTCATTCTTGTGGGCTGGCACCTTTTTTATCTTGTAAACATATTTCAATTTTTTTTAACACTATTACTACTTGCAGCACCTGAGCAGCTTCTCTTCATGATGTGGTCTGGTCTTTTTTTCCAGATGAAGTTCATGGGAGGAAACTCCAACTAGTGTCGGTGGGTGCTAGATTAGGCCTATTTTATAATTTTTATACCATGTAGTCTTGGCCTTGTGGCTGGGATTCTCGTTCAACTCCCATTGATTTACAAAGTTCCAGCCTACATGTTTACTTTTTTTTTTAAATATACATTTCTCCTTCTATTCTCTTTCTTGAGGATAATAGCATTTTGTCCACAAGGTTACAGTTAACATTGACTGGATGTGATGGAAGTGTTACAGTGCTTCTCCTTGATACATCTGTATCAAATGCCGGGTACTTCAGAAGAAGTCCCGATGCTGTTATCCCAATTTCAGTCCCATACCAGCTCTGCCATATTTAATGGCAGTGTGTTTTTGTGTCTCCTTTTCTTTTCTTTTTCTTTTTTCTTAATCCATGAGACAACTGGTCAAAAGGAAATGTGAATTTCATAAATTCAGTATAAAGGGATATTGTTTTTCTTTAGGAAACATTTTTATAGCATGTGAGACTTGGAAAAAATAACAAGCAAAATAAAATGCAATATGAAATTTGACCTCCAAATACAATACAATGATGATGATTACAGACATCTGAGGAAATAGAGATATTATGTGGTTTGTCTCTCTGGGCAGAATATGCTACATATAGGGCAAGTGAATTGAACAATAAAAATAAGACAATTGTGGTAAAGCTAAATACTGAGGAAATGATAAAAATTCAATTGACGAACAAGGCCTTTCCACAAGAGCCCCACTGTAGGTATTTGGATACAAGTTTGAGAATGGTACCACTCCCATTTAACTCTGTTAACTACAGCTACTCGCATCTCTTTATTGACAATACTATCATACAGCACGTTTTAGTGTTTTAAGGTCACATCTCCACTACAAATTTCTGCCAGTGTAGTTCTATCAATCCAGGGGCATGAAGAGGTGTGATGCCTGACTGACAGAGCTGTGCTGTCAGAAGCGCCTCATGTAAATGCAGTTACACTGGCAAAACTGTGCTTTTTGGTGCTATCTTTTATTTTGCTCAGGGGGCAGGGGAATAAGACACTGGCAAAACTGTGCTTTTGCTGGTATTAGTCTGCCCTAGAAGTGCTTTGCCGGTATAGTACACCAGTCTACCTATAACAGCAGATCACTCTTTTCACTGACATGCAGCCTGAGCTGCAGAACTGTTCTTTCCAATAACTGTTCTTTTTAATGGAACTTATAAAATGGTGCTCAAAACACACAAAATAATATATAAATATATTGTATATAGTCCAAAGGAAAAAAACACCATACTGAATAGAAATATGGAAGTTGTGTAGTGTATTTTGCCTTCTGATGAATTTTGTACTAACTCGGGTTTTTATGTGAATACTGATGTGTAAGAAATTCATATTAATGTCATCTGAAGTATAATAACAATAATAATAATACTCAGCATTTATACAATGCTTTTCATCTGCAGATCTCAAATGCTTACAACTATGCTCGGTATTACTGTCCTCATTGTCATAGATGGGTAAATGTAGGCAGAGAAAGGTTGGCTGATTTCTTGCCTACAGTCACGCAGAGTCAACGGCAGAGCTGGAAGTAGAATCCCGGTATCCTGATTCACTGTCCAGCGATCTATCCACTGTACTGGTGTGCCACCTTAAAATATTTTTACATTGACTTGGTTCTCCACTCTGAGGTGGATTTTAACACACACAAGCAATCCAACTCCTTGTACCACAGATACTACTGTATGGAATACAAAATGAGGTCTAATGGAGGCTTGATGATTTTGTCCTTTTTTTTTTTTTTCCTTCCAAACCAATGCGCCTGGACACTTACCATATTTAAGACCAGCACGTAAGGAAGCCAGACAGAGCTGTGTATGTTGACTTCTCCTCAGTATTTTAAAAATCAATTGCACTTAAACTCAAAGTTGTAAATTCTTTAGTAGCCGTACAGAACTTCACATATCTAGCTATACTTCTATGAATAGCACATACACACACGTTTAGTTTTTTAAACACTACATCTTGCATTACTTACCTAGCCTTACATGGCACAGACAAAGCTGTTTGCATGTTGGGATAAATATTTTTTGATTAATGATATGACTTGTAGACTTGTAATCAGGAGTGTCTTATCAGCAGCTTTTTAAAATTTGACATCTCTTCATGGAATGTGCCGGGGTGGAAATTTAGCACTCAGTAAATGCTGTTACAGTTGAATTCCACACACATGAATTATGACAAGTTAGGCTGACTGTTCTGTGGTTTGTTGTGTCTGGTTTGGTTCCTACTTTTAAAGTTGCAGTTGCATTTGGTCATTTTGAAGCTTATTTTCATAGTCTGGCTAAACCAGCAGGATCCCCGTGCACTGCAGGGGAACATAAAACATCAGCCTTTAAGCTAAAGTGCTCAATAGATAAGAATTTTAAGTCTCTATTGCATCATGCACTATGTCTTGTAGGCTTATTTGGTCTACTCCATTTGATTTAATTTAGATATTGAAGTATTTCTCCTTATTCAGTAGTCAAAGAAAAGTGCTGTACATTGTATTTCTCTCCCCTCTTCCCCCCTGCCCCTATTCCTTCAAGGCAAGATGGTTGGAAGTTCTAAAAAAAAATCTATAATTATGTTCCTTCCAACCAGGAAATAAACTTAATGTTTTCCAAGTGTTAAAATAGATTTTTTGCTGTGTTGCTTTATATGTAGAATTAGTCTAAAATAATCTCTCATCGAGATTTAGTTTAGTGTTATTTTTGTTTTGTTTTTCTCTTTACTAAATGTAAAGAATAAATTTCAACCTTGCATCTGGATTCTACAATCCTTACAAGAGATTCCATCCTTGTACTAAATTAGTAGATTATTCAGTAGAGTTGCCTGAACTGGACACGAGAATAGTCTGTGGCTCTTTATATTTGCAATACTGCACAAGGGAAATGAAGTGTAACTCATTGGCTGCTATTGCTAACATCCGCTCACGTGCTGACGGGTAGACATCTCTCTTGTTAAAAGGTTTGGTTTATTACTTGTTTGTACTGGAAAGCTGAAAACCTCTTGGGAGACAGAGGTTCTGTTTGGATGGCTTTCTTGGGAGATAAGGAAAACCATAGGGAAGTGGCTTGCTTGCATCTTGCACTGGAATGCTGGCGGTTCTGGAGGTTAGCCTTTGGTGGCATGGCTGTTGTCAGTCTTTTTTAGAACCAGTGACAAGTGACTAAGATTGCAGCACAATATAGATTAAAAGGATAAGAAATTGAAAACCTGCCACGAAAGGTCTTACTGTAACAATAAAAAGAGAGCTGACGGGATAAGTGAAATGTTTTAGTCATAAAGGTAACATGTTTATAAGTTTCTTGAAATGCCATTTTACTTGTTTCGGAAGATATGTATCTAAGGGCCCTTTTTCATGGTACTAAGCGGATTTGTGCGCCAAAGGCAATGACCTTTTACTGAATGGCTTCCAAACAGTACTTCAGAATGTGCCCCTAATTTACAATAATGTTGCACTCCTCTAAACTCCTTCTGGTTGAGGATAATAAACGTCGTGTAGGTCTGTCAACACCCAGCAAAATAGCTTTCACTTTTAAGTTCACCTGAGAGATCTTGAGCCTGATTATTCATTTTTTTCCCCCAAAGGTACTGCTCACCTACCTTTCTAGCTGAAGTCAGTGGGAGCTGCAGGTAGTCTGCATCTCTGAAAATTGTGATAGGTGTTTAAGAAGTTGGTCTCACAAAACTTGTGGCACCCTGAGTTAGTGTATACTTTAAAATTTTTTGCCTCAGTCTGTGTGGCAGAATGGAGCATAGAACCCAGAGTTCCAGACTGTCTCCAAATCCATCTATTGAGTTCAATGGGATTTAAAGATGTATTTAATTTTCTTTTAAAAACTGATGCGTTCATGAATGTGGGCTCTGATTTCAAGCGCTAGACAGTGCTTTTGTGCCTGGTAGCAGACAAGCCCAGTCATACTGTATTTGTGTCACTAAGTCTGTGAGTTTTGACTTTGCAACTAGTGAGATATGCTATTGATTATTCTTTCTCTTGTTATCGAAATCAAAACACTTGCTACTGTCCTTGAATGTTAGGCTGGGAAGGATTGCATTCCCATGATGCAGCTGGTGGAATTCTGCAGGATACTGTGGGATTTCGTACATTTTCTATAGCACGTCTCAGATGCTGCTCAGAACACTTGATATAAATTCTAACAGGTTTATTGTATCTCAAAAACGTTGAATTTTGTATGTTTTGATTCAGGGATGAGTTTAGGCCAGAAAACATAGGTTTGGGTCCAGCTTTCAGACACTCCAAGTGGTGGTGGTTGGATCAATATAAAAAATAAGAACCATTTGCAAAATTTAGATCACTGTTTTGGATTTTGAATTACAACCCCTTCCTATCACATCCTGTCCTAATGTACAAGGATTTTTTGGAAACACTGTTTGGGGCCAATCTGTTTGTTAAGCAAGCCTCAATTAAAATTGAGGAAAAGTGGGCCAGATCCTCAGCTGGTGAACTCTGTTTAGCTTCGTTGACTTTGGTGAATTTAATTCATCTGGAGATCTGGCCTAGTGACCTAGACTGCTTGACAAATATTGGTGCTGAGTGTGCATGCCCTCCATCAGGGACCATCTTTGGTGTTAAAAAGAGGAGCAGAAGTGATATGAAGGGGCAGGATGACACACACGCAAATATATAAAACACAACTGAGAGGTCTATGGTTTGCATGTGATGAGACAATGAGGTGCTGTGGGCATGGGGAGAAGAATGATTCGTGCTCTTGTTGGAGGGGTGCTGAATTGCACAGGAGTCTGGGGAAGGGATCCAGAGCCTTGTGCCCCAAATTCATTTCTGGAACAGATCAGTGTTGAGTTCAACACAAGTGAATAACAGTTATGCTTGGGAGCCCCCTATAATGAATTGGGACCCTATGGTAGGGTTACCTTACATCCTTATTTTCCTGGACATGTCTGGCTTTTTGGTTCTTAAATTGCCATCCTGGGAGGAATTTTTAAATATCTAAAAACGTCCGGGATTTTGCCATCATTATTTTTCCCCAAAGAAGAGTTGATCATTCAAGAAAGAGAGTGAAAGTTGATCACTCAAGAGTGCCCGCCTCCCCCCCTCCCCCAGCTCCCAGCATTTGCGTTGCGAAACAGGTGTTTCGCACGGCTGGGAGGGAGGAGGGAGCCAGGGCAGGGATTTGGGAAAAGGGTCCCATGGGGCAGGGAGGGTGCAGAGTTTGGGCAGGGACTTTGGGTAAGAGGTTTGAATGGGGGCAGGGTGGCATGAGAAAATACCCCTCCCCCCTGGAGTATCCTCTCTTTTTTTTTTTTTTTTTTTTTTTTTTTTTGAATGTTCAGATATGTAACCCTACCTTATTGTGCAGTGCCCAAAACAGACACACAACCAAGAGATGGTCCGTGTCAGAGTTTAGGGATCATAATGTCATTACTAGCTCTTTAGTTTGGAACTTTTTTTTTTCCTTTGACTTGTACAGCAGTGAGCAGAATGATCCATCTGTTTGGTAGCTCATATGAATTGACCAGATTGTATCAGTCCAGTTCCTGGTGCCAGAGCACCCTCTTCACCAAGATCACCATCAAAACGGGCACAAATATCCATAACTACCTAGTGTTCATTTTGGCTTTGTATAGCTGAGGACTGCTGATGGTATTGGAAGAGTTTTTGTGCCCTTAAACTACACCCACGGTATTTTTTCACACAAGATGCATAACTCAACCAACTTTGAATGGCGATTACAATCACATACACACGCAAAGCAGTGATGGAGATAGGAAAATGGAGTAAAAGATCGCTGCAGTAAAACCCACTGGATATAACAGGTTTCAGAGTAGCAGCCGTGTTAGTCTGTATTTGCAAAAAAGAAAAGGAGTACTTGTGGCACCTTAGAGACTAACAAATTGAGTGAGACTACAGCTCACTTCATCGGATGCATTCGTTGCAAAATACAGTGGGCCCACTGTATTTTGCACCGAATGCATCCGATGAAGTGAGCTGTAGTCTCACTCAATTTGTTAATCTCTAAGGTGCCACAAGTACTCCTTTTCTTTTTTCCCCACTGGATATAGGCTTCTTCTACAGCATCATGTGTATAAGGCTGTCGGATACAGTGAGTGAGTGGTAGGAGTGCTGATTTTAACTTCAGTCTGCTGGGTGGACTGCACTCTACCTTTTACTAGCCCTGTTCTGCTTTCAAAAATGAAGAGAAGCATCACTTCTTCCACTGGGTGAGGGGGGCTTCTCTAGAATTTCCTCTTTAACATGTCCCCTGTTGAAATGGTGAATTTATATACCACACCATGCCTGAAGAGTATGCATGCATGCCTCATTTTGAATGTATAAGAATCATTATGTTTCAACAGAATTTTTCACCTCACCTCTGTGTTTATAGAGCTAAGGCACTTTTTACTTTCCAGCCCTCAACATCTGGAACTGTTTCTATTAAAAAAAAAAAAAAAGAGGTTAAAATCTGCATAAAATGCCAATATCTCCACACATGCCACAATTTTTAGCTGCTGTCTGGTATCCTTTAAAATGTCAGAAGTTCTAAGTAGTCGTAGACTTAGTAGCTGCCTTTTTCCACCATCTCTCTGATGGTAGCCATCTTGAAATCTTAGCCATTTGTTCAGTTAGTTTTTTTTCTAGTTGACACCTTTCTAACTGAGGATAAAAGTAAAATGAGTAATCTAAATTAAGAATGAAAAGGAGAGAGAAAAGTAGCTCATATGCAGAGCTTCATGCAGCTACTGCCTTTGTGTTGCTGGGTTGTCTCATTGAAAGGATTATTGCTTTATGGTCATCACGGGCTTGATTTTTCAAAGGTACAGAGCACCTGCGGGTCCTACTGCCTTCAGTTGTTCTGGGTGCTGAGCACATGTGGAAATCAGGCCCCATGTCTGTACAGCATTTCGGGCCAAATGTTGGGTGGGGGGGAAACAAAACTCTAGCTCCAACCTCTTCAAAGTGCTTAGCACCCCCAATTGGGGCTGAATGTGCAGGGGAAAAAAATTGGCTCCCACTTGGCCACCGCAATAAGGGTAAGTGGTGCCCATTGTGATATTTAAAGCTAGGTTTTCAAAAGAGCCTAACACCCTGTGTGCCACTTTTTTTAGTGCCTAAATGAGAACTAAACATACTTGAAAATCTGGTTTGTGTTCCTGGTGCCGAGTGCTTCTGAAAATTCCGGTGAAGGTAGAGAAACTGTTCTTCCTACCTCTGTCCCGTTTTTATACGTTCTATAGCATTGGGGGCGGAGGGGAGAAAAATCAGTTGAGTAAATTAAAGACGTGTGTAAAGGGGAGGGAGGCCGTGGGCAAAATCAAGCGTGCTTCTTCCTATTACATGCCGTAACCTGTTTTTAACACATTGGCCTTATGGGACCCAGAAATAATAGAAACATCTGTGGAAGCCACATGGCATGCTTCTGGTGATAGCCTCGGTTGTGAGGAACTCTGTTCTAATTGCAAATCAAAGCTAGATGGATTATTCTTGAGTTGGCATCAAAAAGTTGAGGTAGATCCTAGCTGATTGCTCAGGGGTGCTGATGACAAATCTTATGGCCTGTTATAGAGTTTCCTCTGTAGACAATCCAAATAAGATTTGAAAAGTTGTTTTGAGCACTGTTGCATATTTGTAAACAGAAAGCTGGTTAGCATTATATTAGTGCATGAATATCTTATGACTGTGTTTAAAGGATCTAATGATTTATCAGGAAACCAAAGCACTGTAATCCAGTTGTGATGGAATATACCCGGTTCACATTCTACACACTACTGTAATAATCTTTGTACAAGGTATGCCTTGTAAGGTATCATTTGAAAACTCATAATTTGCTGGTCAGGCCTGTCCCGGATAAAATATGTTTTGGCAACATCTCCTCCTGTACGGTGTTGTTAATACACGTTCCAAACCCCACATCCCTGGCCAAACAGAAGTCAGCAAACAGGTCTGTCCTAAACAAAGAAATGTGTGCTTTCCTTAATTTGCATTTAAGCAGTAAACGGTGTTGTCAAGCAGGAAGGGAAAACAAAGGAAACTCAAACAGGTGAAAAAAAAAACAGCAGGGAACATCCTTCCATGCAGATGCTCATGGTTCTCAGTTGGAAATGTTTTTCAAGACAGGGTCTAGAACTTGCAGTATAACCCAAGGTGGTGAGAGCCGGGGTGTGGCTGGCAGGCTGCAGTTGCACAAACTGCATGCTGGTGACTGGTTGTGAACAGTCCAGGTTGGAGGCTACAATAGCAGAGCATTTCAAGACACCCCAGGTTACAGGGCTGGGGGTGACACAGCCCCCCCTACTGGTCTGGATTGCACCCTGGGATAGCATATCAGTGTCAGGATTAACAGGTATCAGTGCTGAATTAATGGGGTTCTATTTTAATTTGCACATTTATTAACTTGTTTCTGCCAAATAAGTAGTTGAGAAACAAGCATTTTTTAAAATGCAAATAATATGCTCTTTATTTTTGCTGCTGGGTGGTGATGTTTGGTAAACAGCCTGATTGTTAGGTTTTGGCCTTGGGGAACTTGCAGCTGCTCCATCCACGGTCCCTCTAGACACTTGTGCAAAGTGGGGATTGCTGAAGGGGGAAGATAAACAAACCAAGAAAATGGTGTAGTTATTATCTCTGCTTGTAACTTGTTTGAATGCAGTAGTTATTTGTAAGGACAGATCCCAGTTTTGGACTATGCATTTTACAGACACTGTATTGTTTTAAACAGATTCACAGGTCAGCAAGCTGGGTGTTAACTATCGGGACTGCATACATTTTAATATGTAAATAGGAAGGGGTGATGGTTTTAATCTTTTTTCCAATGGTACTCAGGGTGGTAATGACGTTTTTTTAAGTCCCTGTGAAAACAGATTGTATATGGCACAATTAATGTTTCAACACTTCCAGTATCTTCTTTGAAATATTTTAATGTTTTAATTTATTGTACTTCTCACTTAATACTGAGAATAGTGGGATGTATTCACAGCTTAATTGGTGGAAAGATGACTTACTGTAATTTAAAACTCATTTTAAAAAAATTGTGAACACATACAACTTGGAGGGGTACATTGAAAATTGATATACAACATTTTGTGTGTGTGTGCATAGTGTGGCTGAGAGAAAAATCATTGGATAAAATAGTCTAATGTGGTTTCATTGCAGTTGATACACTTTAAAGGGCAATGGAGCATAAAAAGGATTAAAGTAGAATCAGGATGTAGAAACTTAACATCAAATATAGTTTCAGGCTTTTTTGAGCAAAAGCTGATTTTAGTGAAAATCCAACTGGGGTGGGGAGATAGGATTGCTTGTGCACCAGCAGCTGCCACTGGAACATAATGAGAAGAGTCTTTTCCCTTGGGAGCAATATCCTGGAAAGCAGGTGATGTGGTGGCTTCGCCACACGTTCCAAACAGGAGGTAGGCATATACTGGTGGCGATATTTTGATCACCCTACTGTGCTAGCCACAGTTCCCCAGTTATCTGTTTCTCTCACAAACGCCATCCCAGGCTGCTCCACAAGCATGGGAGTGAGGAGGGGATCTCCCTGCTTATCAGCCTCTTCCTCCTTCATATACTTCCTTAAAGCTCTGCTGTGATGCGCACAGAATAGTGACTTCTGCTAACAGCTTGGTAGGTAGCTTGTTGTTGTTTACTGTGATTGCTGCTACTGATTGGCTTATAACATCTATGAATGGTGCAAACATTCCAAAATATTCTGTGTGAAATCCTGGCCTCAGTGACATCAGTGGCAAAACCTCCCATTGACTTCAGTGGGGGCAAGGATTACTGTTACTGTTACGTCTTGTCCTTTTCAGAAGGCAAGCTCTTTGAGCAGAGACGGATTACTACGGGTGGGGTTTTCAAACGTCTGCTTCATATGTTTGTGCAATACCTAGTGTTGAGTGGTGTCAACCTGGTTGAGGCCTCTTGGAGTTACCACAATGAAAACAATTAATGAGCATGTTTACCTCCAGGGTTCTGGCCTGATTCCCAGCTTAATGTATGTGGGGGGGACCTTCTGAAATGACTTGCATTTTCTTCCACAGGCCCAGCAAGAGCTTAATGTCTCTTGGAACTTAGATCATAGAATCACAGAGTTGGAAGGAACCTCAGGAGATCATATAATCCAACCCCCTGCTCAAAGCAGGACCAATCACCAATTTTTTTTTTTTTGCCCCAGATCCCTAAATGGCCCCCCTCAAGGATTGAACTCACAACCCTGGGTTTAGCAGGCCAATGCTCAAACCACTGAGCTATAATAGTAACCTTTTCAAAATGTCTTCAAAAATAAATTCTAAGCCTCTGAAGTTAATTTTTGTTGGGTTCAAGGTTGTGGACGATGTGTACGATAACCTGAGGATCTTGGCCTGTGCACCATTTGACCAGTCTATCTTCACTGCTGCACCAACTAGATTCAGGCCAAGCAGTTCTTTTGTGTTCTCTTCTATCTAGATCCCCATGCTCCTAAGGGAAATAAAAATAACCTTTTATGAAACCAGCAACTGTCCCAGATTTCAGGTCGTAGGTGGCAAATATAAGACCTCTTGAATTCTGTCTCTAGACATGGGCTCTGCAGTAGAGAGATGATCTCCTGTTAGGGCACTAGCCTAGAACTTGGGAGACATGAGTTCAAGTCCCTGATCGATACCAGGCTTCTTGCAACATTGGGCAGGTTACTTAGCCTCTCTGTGCCTTAGTTCCCCATCTGTATAATGGTGATAATAGAACTTTCCTGCTTCAGAGGTGTTGGGGGAGGGGGGAGATAAAATACACTGAAGGTTGTGAGGTGCTCAACTATTATGGTAACAGGAGCCTGAGAGATCCTGCACAAACACAATGCATGTAGGCTCTAGCTCAACTACAGACCCATCTGTGTATCCAACAGGCTCCATAATAAACCTAGCTTTTCTAGGCATTTCTGAAATACTTCCTTAAGAAATCTTGAAAACATGTATAAAAATATAGCTTGATCTAAGATTAAGGTCACTTTTGGCCTGCAGGTATTGCAGAGTATTTGAGTGTCTGAAAATGAGGTCCTGTTTAGTGTAAGTGGTAGTGAAGAAACTTTTTTGGGTCTTCTCATGTGATCTAGAGCCATCTAGTAATAGGAACCTTTCTGGACAATGTAACATGTTTTCTGCTTCCATCCATTTTATATGAGAAATGGAAGCTCTAATACTTTTTGCAGCAGGGCAAAGAGAAATCCTATTGGTTAGAGAAGTACCTTTCTTGGTCCCATGATATTCCATTCAGGTATTGTTGATATAAAAACTCTCAGATGTGCCTTAGGAAAACTTGATTTGGAGTGTAGTTGTAGCCTTGTTGGTCCCAAGATATTAGAGAGACAAAGAGGTTGAGGTAATGTGTTTTTTATTGGACCAACTTCAGTTGATGAAAGAAACAAGCTTTCGAGCTTGCACAGAGCTCTTCTTCAAGTTTGAGAGAGAGAGAGAAAACTTGGCAGCCTGCCAAAATAAACACATGAATATTTGAAAGCTGGGGTCATGCTGCTGCCCAAGCAACATCTGATATGGCCCAGGGAATGCCTGGGAGCCGCCAGAGCAGCTGTAGTGCAGGGGTCAGAGGTAGAAATGGATGACAATAGCCCTGTCAGGTGGGCATCTCTCTTTGAGGTACTACATGCACCACGTAAGGCAGAATTCTCTCCGCCTAGTCCATTCAGTCCCTTACACCCCCTTCCTCTGGCTGGCAGATCAGTTCTCCTCTGCCTGATGTCACTCACCTAGTCTTACCAGTTGGGCCGTAAAGCTGACATTCTCACTTGCCCAGGCCCTGATTCAGGAAAAATAATAATAGATTCATGCTTTCCAAGGCCAGAAGGGGTCAGTGTGGCCACCTGGTCTGACCTGTATAACACAAGCCATAGACTGTCCCCCAAATAATTCCTAGAGAAGATCTTTTAGGAAGTCCAGTCTTGATTTAAAAATTGCCAGTGATGGAGAATCCACCACAACCTGTGGTAAACTTGTTCCAAAGATTACCTTCACTGTTAACAATTTACACCTTATTTCCATGTAGTATATAGGCGGGTGCTTAAGTCCCATTGGAGCGAATGGGATTTAAGCATGTGATTAATTCAGGACAGCAATTAATCACATTCATGAGACCCAAATAATGCTTCTCTTTGGACCATGGTCCAGGACAGTAGGATTTTACCCAGCCTGGACAAGACACTTTGTTAATGAAGAAGATGCAAAGTGATTTCAAAGTAACTCTATTAGTAAAATGACTGTTTAGTTAATGTGTACAGTAAACAGCATCCTTAGAGCCAAGCTTAAACTCAAATATGTTACTGTTAGCGGGGGAAAAAAATCAAATTTGTATTTTCTTAACTGCTGAAGTATCCTGTGTGCAAGTTTTACCCCCCCTCCTCTTCTCCCCTCTCCACCCCCTCCCCCCAGCATCAAACATGTTATTCCTTAAAAGAAAGATTATTGCTAAAGAGATATTTTGTTTAAGGTTTTGTCAGGATGAAATGAGCAAACAGAGGGTAAATATCTGACCAACTCAGTGACCCTGTTTCATTTTAATAATGAAGTAGGTTAAAATCTCTCATACCTGAAACAGGACTGTGTTTTCTAACAGAGTATCTGCTAGGGTATTGACTAATTTTGGTATTGAAAATGAACATAAACTTATAAATCAGCAGAGGAAATTAGATACTTGAAATAATAGCACCTTTTAAAAATGCTGCCTTCCTGCCTTAAAAGTTTCAATTTTATTTATAGTGAAAAAAGATCTTTATATGACACAATAACATTTGATTTATTGCAAGAATATTTTAATAGGGGGCTCTCCCCACCTCCAGCATTTATACTTTCCTCTTTGTTTTCGAGTTCAGGGAAGTGGTGGGCTTGGGCTCAGTTCTAGCTAAGTGAAGTTTTAAAACATGTTTTTGTCTTTCAGTCAATCTCCTGAGAACCACTTTCTGAGTGATTCCAGCTTCCGAACATGTTTCCCATGGTAGGGGTTTTGATCTCTTGCCAGATTTGCCCTGAGCCATGAGTGAATAGGTGTAATGCCCACAAGTAAAACTGGTGAGTCAACTAACCCAAGTCTGTAGTAATTTTTTTTCCCCCCTTGTTACTTGGTATGCTTTTGTTTTTTAGTATTGTTTTGTGCTTAAAAATGTCACTAGTTTTCTCCTGTATAATATTATATAAGAATCTGATTTAATAATGGAAAAAACCCCCAAAGCTTACATGAAAATGCAAGCTGTTGTAGATCTTTGGTGATGGGGTTGGTGTTTTATGGTATAAACAGGTAATGTGAAAAACTGAAGCAGTGTTGATAGGCATGATCTAAGCATGGCTTTGCAGGCACTGAACGTCACAATTAAATATGGATATATAGAAGCCTTTGTTCCATGGCATCATTATTACTTTGCTTCCAAAAGGAGCCATAACCAGAAAACAATTAGCTATCGCTGTTTTGCCTCGCTTATATCCCAGTGACAAAATGGTGTCACTGGTACACAAGAGAGCTGTCTTATCACAGCTCCTGCCTTGTTAGCTTGGCATCCCATAGCACAAAGTTTTCCATTGTTCAAGGTGAAACCCTAGATACCAAGCTTGGCTTCTTCATTGACGTGCATGATCAAGCCTGGACAACTGGTGGGTGGGTGGGGGTGAGGGTGTGTGTGTGCCTGTTTCTCTATTAATGTAAGGTTGCCATTTGCCCCTGTTATTGTCCATATGCAGTCCCCTTTGCGACCCCTTACGTGTAGCTGTGGAGTAATCCGGTTAGTCCCCTTTTGGGACTGGGCTCTCGTGTATTGGCTGCATGGTAGGTGCAGAAAGAGTGTCGGAGCTAGTACTCCAAATTCCTCCCCGCAGCTCCACCAGCCTAGAGAACAGGGTTGCAAAGTCACTGACAAACTGAGATCACTCAAATGGCATGTCCTGCCTTTTACTTATGAACTGGGCAGGATGGGGACAAAAGTCAGGAAAACAGGAATAATTTTATTTGCAAGAAAATTAAAGGATACAAATAAGGAGGCTTTTAAAAGCAGGAAATATGAGTAATTTAAACTGCATTGGAGATGGGGATATAAATTTTCTTGAAAATAAATTTGGGTTTTTGGCACGTTTAATAATATCCCTCTGTGTATTAGGAAACCCATTTCCATTCAAAGATTGAAAACACAGAAATTCACACATCAGTGAATTGATTTTTTTTAAAAGGTTCTGTGCTTTTTTCTTTTTTTCCAGAGGTAGCATAATTACCATGTCATTTAGCAAAGATTATAATAACTGCTCAATTTTTACCGACTGGTGTAGTAAACAGTTGAATAAACCCATATGGCATCTGAAAGTGTGTATGAGAGAGAGAGAGATTTCTACCAGGTCCTTCGTATATAAATTACCAACCTTGCTAATGTGACTGATCCTAAAATGGGGAGCAATTCCAGATTTCTCTAATGATGTCTAGCTGGGCAAGAAATTCCTCAGTGCTCCATAGCAAACTGGTCTATGACTTCAGTGATGATGCTAGTTAATTAATTTAGTTTCCAGTAAAGCACGCATAGACAACTTATATAGGTATGTGGAAGATATTTTTCCCCTTAGTAAAGCCCTCCTTCTGTATTTACTTAAATCTCCTATAATAACCATAAATACAGAATTTGTGCAGTCCTGCTGTGCAAGACTTTAATAAAGATCTAGGCCTCTCTGAGCATGGCATAGGCTAAGTGCAACGGCATATGCTATTATGATAACCCTGTGGCATTACCTTACTGGGACTGTGTGTCTGTTCTTAGCAATAACACCCAGAAGAACTGAGAGACTTTAAAATGTTTCAGAGTAGCAGCCGTGTTAGTCTGTATTCACAAAAAAGAAAAGGAGTACTTGTGGCACCTTAGAGACTAACAAATATCCTTGAAAGTATAGGTTGGATTATGAAAGTGAAAACCTGTGGTTCACTAGTATCCTGAGTAGAGAAGAAGTGTTCTAGAGACCCGTTCTCTCAGTAGCTTCAGTATTAAAAAAAATCAGGATGATTAATTCTCTCCAAACACTTGACCGAACAAAGAGAAGCATGCCTATATTTCTTGTAAGTTGGCTGCTTTTAGTTCTCATTTAAAATTTCATGTCATACACTTGCCTTAAGATCTCTGAACAGAATCAGCTCCCTAAACACTTTTTTCAAAAAAAAAAAAACCAAAAAACAAAAAAAGAAACCCCAAACCTAACACCTGCAAAATAATAACAAAAAATGAGCCAGGCATTTCTGAGCAAACATTGGAAAGGAACTGTTTGCCAGAAAGGGTGCTGACACACTTATTTTAACCCTTATCCTTTTTTCTAGCTTCTAGTTGCATCATTATATCAATGTTATTAATGCCTTTCCCAGAATTCTATCTAAGGGTGGAAAGTTGCCTGGCAGTGTACTGTGGTGGGACTGGTGTAAGGGTGACTTGCTTTTTCCATCTTCCTGTTCAGCAGCCGCTAGAGGACAGCTATGAGGAACAGTCCTTTCCCCTGTTGCAGTAAGATCCACCTTTACATATTATTGCTGCTTCCCCCCCCTCCCCCCCGTTGAGCCTTCATGATGTCAAGAATTCATTCACAGCCTGTAGATTTTAGAACTTTCCAGCTTATTGAGTAACAAAATGTGATTCCTGCTAATTGTGTTGACTGAATACTTACAGCCTTTGGAAGAGAAGAGTTCTTTTTTTTTTTTTTTTTTTTTAAAGCATAGCATCTACTTGTGTACTATTTTATGGCAGGCAAAGGTCATCTGGGGCAAGCAGCCAGAACAGTGAATTGCCTCATTGCAAGGCATAAGAAAAGGAGACTGAAAGAGATGGTAAAGATTTAAACAAATTGCTCATTGTTATGAATTTTTAAAGTCAAGAAATTGGTGCTGTATAAGGTTTTTTTGTTTTTTTTTTTTAAATTGGAGATAACCATGCTTGCCCAATAAATTGACTTAGGAACAGAACAAATCAAAATTAATGGTTTGGTGCTTAAAGTCTGGATTTTCAGCAAAGTTTTGCACAGCTTCACCAATGGGGTTCAGTGTTCTGAACCACAAGCTAATTGGAGAGTTATAAAACTGCTACTTTTCTTTTCAGCTACTTAGCATCCTTTAGAGCAGTGCTACTCAAAATGGTGGTCCACGGACTGGTGCCAGTCTGCGAGCCATCAACTGCCGGTCTGCGCGCACATTGGGGAGGGAAAAAATTGCTGGTCCCCCACATAAGATACCTTGAGAAGCAATGCCTTAGAAAGTTAATGTATTTTATGAGCATTCAAAGCAGATCTCCCCACCCACCATGTAGGAAGCGGTGCCATAATCTACATTATAGCTACCATTATTCCAAACAAGGAAGTCTAGATAGATGGGACATCACTTGGGTCTTTCATAACTGGTTCTTAGTTATTTGTAGGGGTTCATATAGTTTACAGTGCTCCTTTGATGTCAGGGAAGCAAGGGATCATAGCTCTGTTTCTAGTCATACTCACACTAGTGTATATATCAGGAGTAAATTTACCGAAGTTAGTGGAGTTATACTAGCATATATCCATGGAACAGAGTTTGGGATTCAGCCCTGAGACCAGAAGTTCAACTTGGTTCTCCTACATCTAAGTATGGGGGACAACCAGCCAGCTATTGGGCTAGGTCTTAACAGCACATACTTCTAGGACAAAAGTGCTATCTGTCTCCCTTACTACTACTGCAAAACACCAGTGGCTCAAGAAATACTTTGTTCTGCTCAAACTTTCTATCCATGAAACTTTTCTACGGGGGGGGGAAGTAATTTTAACAATTTAATATACTACATAATGTTTTATAAGCTAGTGTGGATGAAGCTAGTGTGGATGATCCTAAGTATTTTGGTCTTTTTCATAACACAATGAACCTAATATTGGTAAAAATACAGATCTTAGATGCCACCATAAGGAGAAGCTAGATTTAATAAACAGTTATGAATGTTGGCAGCTGCCTATCAGATTGTATAACATTGACTATAGCACACGAAGACAGTGTCAACTTACATTTTATCTCCAAAGTATTTTCAAAGCGTTTATTTTGCTTTCTCTTGAGTCCTTAACCTAATTTAAGTTATATAATTGCCTGAATATTTTTCCACAGAGCTAATTGGCTAGTTGCCAGCATGGAAACCATTGTCTGACTTGATGATGATCAGAAATTAACATGACATTTGCATGGTGGTAATGGAATATTAGTAATGTAATTCATGACTGTAAGAAAGAGACCATCGTCCCCCACCTATGATCAGCAGGAGGGGCTCAGAGGATGATGAAGTGCTCCCAGCAGGCACCTCACAGCAGTGGCTAGCCAATCGCTCTGTCAAATTTAGTTTTAAATTCTTCAGACAAAGCTGTAATGCTTACCAATTAATTACTACAAATGTCAATTAAAAAAATCTACCAAATAATATGGTAAGATTAAATTTCAATTAAAAAAATTACATTTAACAAAGAAGATATAACATTATTTTAATGAATTCTGCTGAAGGTGACAGTTTATCTAGATATATGTATACTGTGTAGGTGAATCTAAATTCATTGGATAATGTTAACTGTTACTTCATATACAAATTAGTTGTGAAAATTATTTCCATGTGGCTATGTCCTGGAGGAGATGGGGCATCCAAGGGGCATTTCTCATCCTGAGAAGAAAGGAGAATTTTGTGCCTTTTAAGTACAGAAATCTTTTTACGTTTAAAATGAAAGATCTATCATAAACCTTCTTATTAGCTGAATTCATGTTATATCTCAGTGCTTTATATTTTTAAAACTGAATATAGATTTTTGATAGTGGGTTAGAATGAGACTTAACTTTGTTGTGACTGTATTTATTTTCTTACGACAGTTTCCCAGTTAAATCTGCTTTGATGTAGATGTTTTCCATTCTTCCTATGAGCTGCTAAAGGAATTATTTCATGCACATATCTGCCTGTGAAGGTAAGGTAGTAGATTGTAAATGGTGAGCAGAGTTTTAGTTGTATGGCCCCTAGCAAAGACCCCAGTTCAGCAAGCTACTTAAGCATGTGCTTATATTTTAAACACCAGAATAATTTCATAAATCAGTGGGATTACAAATATTTAAAGGTAGGCGTATGCCAAAGTACCTTGCTGAATTGTGGCCAAAATGGAACTGGCAAAGTAAAACTCATGTACCATTATAAACTTTTGTATTTACTCATAGTATATATGACAAACTTTTTTAATAAAACAATAATGTATTAGAACAAGAATGTTGTTTGAGTTTTCTGTGTTAATTTCATAACTGAAATTGTATATTGGAAGTAAGAGGATGTTTTATTCAACATAGAAAATCTGTTGTCTGCTAAAGGATGCAATACATAAAGTTCTTGGAATCTTGGGTTAAAATGCAAAGGTATTGAAAGCCTCTGCAGTCTGGAGGGTTCAGAGAGGCCTGCATTCTGATTGCTGGAAAGTAGTCCCCACCCAGGCATAGAAGGCATGAGGGTATGGAGGCACACAATTGAGAGTTAATATTTATTCTCTGACCTTCTAATGCTAAATATCGGAGTAGCTTAGGACACTAGAGAAAGTATATTTAACATTTCTAACCCTAGTCTGATTTATTTCCATCAGTTTTTATTTCGTTTTGGCACTGTCATATCTGAAATGGCATATAGGGAACAGGACATAATAAAGACAAGTATTTCGGATTGTTTCAAACCAGAGCTGGAAAAATCCACCCTCCAGTAGCAAATGAAATGCTTTCTCTTGCTAGTGTGGGGGCCTGAGGCACCAATTTCAGCAGGATTTAAGTATCTTTGTACAAAGTATGTTATATCAGGTATAATTGAAAACACATAATTTGCTAGTCAGTATTGTCCTGATAATAGTATGTGTGGCAACATTGTGTGTGTGTAGTTAAGATTCCCCTATATGATGTTATTAACACATGTTCTAAACCCCACAGCCTTATCCAAACAGAAGTTGGCAAACAGGTCTGATCTAAGTAAAGGCCTTGTTTACACTACGAAATTAGGTCGAATTTATAGAAGTCTGTTTTCTAGAAAGCATTTTTATACAGTCGATTGTTTGTCCCCACACAAATGCTCTAAGTGCATATTGTCGGCAGAGTGTGTCCACAGTACCGAGGCAACCATCGGCTTCCAGAGCGTTGCACTGTGGGTAGCTATCCCAGTCTCCACCACCCATTTGAATTCTGGGTAGAAATCCCAGTGCCTGATGGGGCTAAAACATTGTCGCGGGTGGTTCTGGGTACATATCGTCAGGACCCCTTCCTTCCCTCCCTCCGCGAAAGCAAGGGCAGGCAATCGTTTTGCATCTTTTTTCTTGTTACCTGTGCAGACGCCATACCACGGCAAGCATGGAGCCCGCTCAGCTAACCGTCACCATATGTCTCCTGGGTGCTGGAAGACGCGGTACTGCATTGCTATGCAGCAACAGTTTATTGCTTTTTGGCTGCAGACAGTGCAGTATGACTGATAGCTGTCATTGACGTAGTCCAATGTGCTCTTTTAACCGACCTCGATGTGATCAGGGGCACCTGGGCAAACATGGGAGTGACTGAGCCAGGTCATTTCCCTTTTAAGTTTAGTCTCATGGCAATTCAGTCCTACCAGCAGTGCATTGTCTTTTAATCTGCAGCCAGCAGAAGAGCACTCTGGTGATGACGATGGCTAGTGGTTGTACTGCACAGTCTGCTGCCAGCAAGATGTATAAAGATAGATGAAGTAGATCAAAACAAGAAATAGACCAGATTTGTTTTGTATTCATTTTCTCCTCCCTCACTCCATGAAATCAATGGCCTGCTAAACCCAGTTTTGAGTTCTATCCTTGAGGTTTTGAGTTTCATCCTTGAGGGGTGTTTTTCGCAAAGCCACCCCCTTTATTGATTTTAATTCCCTGTAGGCCAACCCTGCAAGCCATGTTGTCAGTCACCCCTCCCTCCGTCTGAGCAATGGCAAACAATCGTTTTGCGTCCTTTTCCCTGGATTGCCCGAGCAGGAGCAGAAACCATAGCACAGCAAGCATGGAGCCTGTTCACCTCACCACAGCAGTTATGACCATTGTAAACACCTTGCGCATTATCGTGCAGTGTATGCAGAACAGCACCTGAAAAACCAGACGAGGAGGCAACGGCAGCGCGGTGATGAGGACATGAACACATTTTTTTTTCTCTAAAACCACGTTCTCCCGCAATTTGGAGATCATGGTGTTAATGGGGCAGGCTCATGCCTTGGAATGCCGATTCTGGGCCTGGGACACAAGCACAGAGTAGTGGGACCACATAGTGTTGCAGGTCTGGGATGATTCCCAGTGGCTCCAAAACTTTTGCATGCGTAAGGGCACTTTCATGGCACTTTGACTTGCTTTCCCCTGCCCTGAAGCGCAAGAATACCAAGATGAGAGCAGCTCTCACAGTTCACAAGTTAGTGGCAATAGTTCTGTGGAAGCTTGCAACACCAGACAGCTACCGGTCAGTTGGGAATCAATTTGGAGTGGGCAAATCTACTGTGGGGGTTGCTGTGATGCAAGTAGCCAATGCAATCACTGAGCTGCTGCTATCAAAGGTAGCAACTCTGGGAAATGTGCAGGTCATACTAGATGGCTTTGCTGCAATGGGATTCCCTAACTGTGGTGGGGCTATAGACGGAACGCATATCCCTATCTTGGGACCGGACCACCAGGGCAGCCAGTACATAAACCGTAAGGGGTACTTTTCAATAGTGCTGCAAGCGCTGGTGGATCACAAGGGACGTTTCACCAACATCAATGTGGGATGGCCAGGAAAGGTTCATGACACTCGCATCTTCAGGAACTCTGGTCTGCAGGAAGGGATTTACTTCCCAGACCAGAAAATAACTGTTGGGGATGTTGAAAGGCCAATAGTTATCCTTGGGGACCCAGCCTACCCCTTAATTTCCTGGCTCATGAAGCCATACACAGGCACCCTGGACAGTAGTCAGGAGCTGTTTAACTATAGGCTGAGCAAGTGAAGAATGGTGGTAGAGTGTGCATTTGGCCATTTAAAGGGTCGCTGGCGCAGTTTACCGGCTCGCTCAGACCTCAGCAAAACCAGTATTCCCATTGTTATTGCTGCTTGTTGTGTGCTCCACAATCTCTGTGAGAGTAAGGGGGAGACATTTATGGCAGGGTGGGAGGTTGATGCAGATCGCCTGGCCGCTGAGTATGCTCAGCCAGACACCAGAGCGGTTAGAAGAGCAAAGCGGGAAGCGGTGCGTATGAGAGAAGCTTTGAAAACCAGTTTCATGACTGGCCAGAGTACTGTGTGACACTTCTGTTTGTTTCTCCTTGATGAAAACCCGCCCCCTTGGTTGACTCCAATTCCCTGTAATCCTCCCGCCTTTGATCACAGCTTGCTTGCAAAAGAAGTAAAGGCACTATTGTTTAAAAATACATATATTCTTTATTAATTGATTATAAAAATAGGGAGAACTCACAAGGTAGCCCGGGTGGGGTGTGAGAGGAGGGTAGGAAGGAAGGAAAAGGACACTTGTTGAATGCCAGCCTTCTGTTGTTTGGGCTGTCTACTGGGGTGGAGTGGTTGCGTGCCTGGAGCCTCCCGTTTTTGGGCATCTAGGTGAGGAGGCTATGGAACTTGGAGAGGAGGGAGGACGGTTAAGCAGGGGCTGCAGCAGCAGTTGTGATCCTGCTGCCGTTCCTGAACCTCCACCAGACGTCGGAGCATGTCCGTTTTGATCCCACAGTATCCCCAGCGTTTCCTCATGCCTCTTCTGATCTTCCTGCCTCCACCTCTCCTCATGTTCATTGGCCACTGTCCTGTACTTTGCTATTGTGTCCCTCCACACAGTTCTGTCAGTGCCGGACAACTGCATGAGCCCAGAGAACATGTTGTTGTGTGTGTGGTTTTTTTTCGCCGCCTTATCTGAGAGAGCCTCTGGGATGGAGGAGGGAGGCTTGAAACATTTGCAGCTGCTGGAGGGGGAAAAAAGGGAGTGAAGTATTTAAAAAGATGCATTTTACAGAACAATGGCTTGACTCTTTCACAGTGAACAACTCTATTCACATTACATAGCACATGTGATTTTTTTTGGTACAAGGTCGCATTTTGCATCTTGTATTGAGTGCCTGTGGCTTTGGTGTTAGAGATCACACACGCAGGGCCGGGCAACAGAATTCAGCTTGCAGGCGGCCATGGTAAGCCATAGTCTTTGGGCTTCTGCAACCTTCATAACAGCAGCCCTTTCCCATACCAAGCAAAGCCCGTTGAGTTGGCCATTTACTGCTGCAGTTTCCCTGTTAACGTGCAGCAGCAGAAACCAAACTAACCCCCTCCCCCATCCAATTATCTGGGATGATCGCTTTTCCCCTCCCCCCACTGCCTGGCTAATATCGGGGAAGATCCCTGCTAGTCAAATGCAAACAGTTTGGTGCCAATGGCCTCCCCTCCCACCACGTGGCTGAGGATAACACAGAGAGATAAAGAACAGATGTTGCTTGAATGCCAGCAAACACCAGGACCATACGCTGCCAGGCTTTGTCATGCAATGATACCAGATTACTTGCTACTAGCATTGCGTGGTAAAGCGTCCTACCATGGAGAACGGAATAAGGCTGCTCTTGCCAGAAACCTTCTGCAAAGGCTTTTAGAGTACCTCCAGGAGAGCTTCATGGAGATGTCCCTGGAAGATTTCTGCTCCATCCCCAGACACGTTAACAGACGTTTCCAGTAGCAGTACTGGCCACGAATGTATCCCAAGTCCTCAGGGCTACTTAATCATTTAAAAAAAACACTTGCTTTTATAACATGTATTATATTTAAAAAGGTACAGTCACCAGGAGTCCCTTCTCCAGCTTCATTGGGTTGGGAGGGTATTTCAGTCAGGGTGATAAAAAGATCCTGGCTGTCGGGGAAAACGGTGTGTTGTGTGCTCTCCCAAAGCTCGCCGTCGTCCTCATCTTCCCAATCTGCAAAATCCTCAGCCATGATGGAGAATATCCCATCTTTGGAATCCACGGACAGGAGTGGGGTAGTGGTGGCACCCCCCCCCACCCCGTCCCCAAAAATTGCATGCAGCTCAGCGTAGAAGTGGCATGTCTGGGGCTCTATCCCGGAGCATCTGTTCGATTCTTTGGTTTTCTGGCACTCTTGTCTGAGCTCCTTAAGTTTCATGCGGCACTGTGTTGTGTCCCATATGTAGCCTCTGTCCCTCATGGCTTCTGAGATTTTTTTGAAATGTTTTGGCATTTCGTCCTTTGGAACATAGTTCTGATAGCACGGATTCCTCTCCCCACACAGCGATCAGATCCATTACCTCCCGTTCGGTTTATGCTGGAGCTCTTTTTCGATTCTGGGACTGCATGGTCACCTGTGCTGAGCTTGCCTGGCCAAACAGGAAATGAGATTCAAAAGTTCCTGGGGGTTTTCCTGTACACTTGGCCAGTGCATCCAAGTTCAGAGTGCTGTCCAGAGCGGTCACAATGGTGCACTGTGGGATAGCTCCCGGAGGCCAATACCTTCGAATTGCATCCACACTAACCCTAATTCAAAACACGATGTTGATTTCAGCGCTAATCCCTTTGTTGTGGAGGGTACAGAAATCAGTTTTAAGAGCCCTTTATGTTGGGAAAAAATGGCTTCGTTGTGTGGATGGGTGCAAGGTTAATTCGGATTTAATGCTGCTAAATCCGACACAAACTTGTAGTGTAGACCAGGCCAAAGGAATGTGTGCTCTGCTTAACTTGCATTTAAGCAGTAAACAGAATCATCAAGCAGCAAGGGAAGACAAAGGAAGTTCAAACGGGTAGAAAAAAACAGTAGGGAACATTCTTCCACATAGACTTTTTGTCTCCTGAAAAAGTTTTTCAAGAGAGGGACTGTAACTATAAAAAAGAGGCAAATGTCCCAAGGGACCCCTTTTACTCTCCCTGCCCATCACATTCAGAGTACCTGAAGAGACAAAGGAAGCAGCTGTTGGACTCTGTGGGAGGGATCCTGGCCTGAAGAGTTTGGTCAGTAAGACTGTGTAAGCATGTGGGATGAGAGCTTTGCTTTGAATCTAATATTGTTTATTGAGTTAGGCACTAAAAAGCATTTTACCTTTTTACTTTTGCTTGTAACCATTTCTGACTTTTAGGTCTCATTGCTTGTACTCACTTAAAATCTCTCTTTGTAGTTAATAAACTTGTTCTGTTGTTTTATCTAATCCAGTGTGTTCAAGTTGAAGTGTCTGGGTAACTCCATTTATGGTAACATGTTGTGTGAATATTCTTCCCTTAAAGAAATAAAGAACTTAATATATTCATACTTTCCAGCAGAGGGTTGGGCAGTACAGGACATAAGTTTCCGGGGAGGAAATCTGAGACCAGGAGTGTGTTAGGGTCACCCTGTAATAATTTTTAAGGATGGTAAAAGCCTAGGTGTGGCTGGCTGCAGCACACACACAGACTTAGCTGGGAGTGACGCACCTGCTGGAGACTGTTTGTGAGCAGCAAGGCTTGTAAAGGGCACCTCAGGTTACAGGGCTGGGTGATGCAGTTACTCATTGGTCTGGATACGTCAGTCACACACTGGTAGAAATGCAGCACAGTTTGGTAGATGTAGTCCTACTATGGCTTAAAATACACAGACATGGGGCAAACCACATAGGGAATGTTTGATTCCTTGAGAAAGTTCTCTGAGCTGCTCAGGGGCTACCCTCTTAGTAGAAGCTACTGGAAGTTTTGCTGTTGGCTTCAAGGAATGCAGGACAAGACCCTTAGTCCTAACTCTGCTGCACATGGTTGGAAAGGGGTCTGAAGGATTCCTTCAGTAGGAAAATATGAGACGTAAGTTACTCCCACAGGCCGGCAGTCATTCTACCATCATGCTGATAAAGCCCCTTGGGGCATAATACGCAGCTGAAATGCTTTTATACTCCATTAATATTCCTTTCCAGCAGAGCTTTGAGTTTGTTTGTTTCATGATTTCAGTGCATGAACAAACTTAGCTGAGGACTATTTGCCAGGAAAATTCCTGTTGTAAATAGTTATTGGTAATGTCCGTTCAGCATGGTTGGGCAGTCATCAAATAGTTGAGGGGTTTTTTAATGTAAAACCAAGTGGTAACTTCAAATGGATGTGAGCACTGTGCCAGCCCTTTTGAATGTGTTCCTTCCGTATTGCTTCCCAGGCCTGTTGTTCTAGGTCTTCATGGATTGAACTCTCACATATCTTTTTCCTAGACTTATTTATGAGGGGAATACCCCTTGGAAAAGACTGAGATACCCCTCTGCTTTTTTGATAACCTGCTTCAGGGACACAGTGCAGTCCTTGAAGCATTTTGGGTTCCTTTGGTATGAACGATGTACTTTGAGCCTGATTCTCTTCATGGTGAAGTTAGTGGCAGTTGTTTTTCTACCTAGTCAGGTACTTGGCCCCATAGCTAAATGATCAAAGTGTCCGTGCACAATTGACTTGAGAGGCAACAGGATCTGACCCTCTTGCAATCAGAAATGATGTCTGAGGTTTTTGCTTTTTATTGTTACCACTGAAGCGCTGACAAAAGCAATAATGCAACTGCTGCTGTTCAGAGGGGGGAAAAAAATGACTACAGCTGAAGAAGAGAACAAAATTTATGAATGAAAGAAACCCCACCCTCATTATTTTCCCCTTAAAAAACACGTTGCCCTCCTATTTGTTTCCATGTGGAATTACTCTTTGGTATAGGGAAGCTTTTCTTCCTGGTTTACTTTAAATAATTTACAACAGTCCTGTTTAAGATCAAATCCTTAGGTCTTTACTCTGTATTTTATGCTGGCAAAATTCCCAATGAAATCAATAGGGACTTTTTTCCTAAGTAAGGAATGAGTAAAGACTAATTCCCATTGAGTTAATTGGGAACTGAGCCTGAGTAAATGTTGGAAAAAGGCTTTTTTTGGCTTAAACTCCTTTCCTTTTGAATAATTGTCGTGTCAGACAATGTGATTGTTGCTCTTTAATGCACTGGAAACACTCCGCACCGTGGCTCAGTGCACACCTGAAGTGTCTTCAGCCATCATAACACATGGGCTTTTCTACCTTACTGCTTAGTTACTCACTTTTCGGAGACTTCAACAAAAACTCAGGCACCATTCAGTGAGTTAAAGATGGTGTCATTTGTAGAGATTTGGCCTTATCCTGGAATTTCCATGTTTGTGGGTTTAAGTCAAACCTTAACATTACTTCTGTGTAATGTTTTTGTGGTTTAATATTCTTAGGGTTTTTTTACAGTATTTCTTTTCAGTTCTGTCAGTGAAGTGTATGAAAGTTGACAAGTGTAAATATGTAGTTAGACAATTTAAAAAGTGTATTTACTGATCGACCATAATGGCTCCTTGGAGCCATTATACTCAATCATATCATGTCAATCTGCTGCAGTTATTATGATGGTAGTACAGATATGCATTTTTTTTTAAAAGAGAAAAACATTGTGCTTATGTAAAAGCTGTTTTTTAATTGTCAGTATGTTCTCTTTAAAAGAAAAAAAATCAATAGTTTAGCTGATCGTTTGGCTAATGGCCTAAAAAGGTAAGAATAAGCTCATAGGACGACCAAAAAAGCTATTGCTGGCACGTCAAAGTGATGGCTTGTTTCTTGTATTCTGGTGTGGCTGGTTTATGTCATCCCCAGTTTTAGGGGAAATCTAGAACCCGTAACTCGGGTCTTGGCAGATATAAAGCTTTCCATTAGATCTCGGCATTTTTTTGGCCTACTCCTGTATAGTCTACCCTTGATATCCTGGTTGTGCTTACAACATTAGCAAATGGCTGCTCTGAGAACACAGTGCCTATATTACTGCTGTTCTTCCTGTAGTTTGCCGCAAAAAGTACCTTAGGGAGAGTTAGACTTAGGAAGAGAGGAAAACAAAATGTTGAGTTGTATGAAATAAAAGAAAGCAGAGACTGTGTGCTGAAGATTTAAGTACTGTAGTAGACTAGTTCAATTGAAGAGAGAGTTGGAAAGTAGTGAAAGAGTTAAGTAGTGGCTTGCTGACTAAAGGGAACAGGAAACCTTTAGGAGAGGAGATCTGAAGAGAAGGTCCAGAAATTGGTGATATGGAGGTTGGGAGCAACACAAGTTTCACCTAGGTGGGGCACCAAAGGTTACTAGTAGACCCCCCTGTGGTGTGTGTCAGGGAATTTCTTGCCACAGGAGCAATGACCCAGGCAAAAGCTAGTGTTTAGTTATTGAAGATGGAAAATGTAGAGAAGTCAAGAAAGCTACAGACAAAGGGGCAGATCCTCAGCTATTGTAAACTGTTGATGGTCCATTGTCTTCAATGGAGTTAACTTGATTTATGCCAACTGAGGATCTGATCCTTTGTTTTCAAGGCCTCCATGGTGCCATGTAAGTGGAAGTCATTGTATTTTGTGTGTTGTAGACCCATTAAATGGATAGAGGATGCCGGTTAAGCAATGAGGCAGCTGCCCTTTTGTGTTTAATTTTAGATGTAGAACGTCAGAGCAGATCATATTCTCTGTCTAGTCGGCTCAGATTTTGGGACAAATTCTGCTGTGGTACATTAGTATGAGTTTTGTTAACCTGGATTTACACTGGTCTAAATTAGAGCTGATTAATATAAAATGTTCCCTTATTCTGAAATAATTCATCTCCCACTCAAAATCAGGTATTTTGCTCTCCAAGTATGGGGAAATATATCTAGAGGAAACTGAATTGAAATGTACTCCTAGAATGGTTGGTAGGTTGAAGTACATATGCATGTGTATCTGCAAACCTTTCAAGAAATTCAGAACATTGTCAGTGCAACAGGTTTTAAACTAACCAGAGCAACAAAAGGTTGTTTTTTTTTTGTCATTTTTGAGGTAATCAACTCTACTTTCCCCCTGGAATTTTGGTAAAAATACTAGGTTGCCTTTAAAGCAGTGAGCAAAAAGCAAACAAAAGACATTGCTTGTCTATGGTCTCTACCTTGGCCTCAGACATATGGTCATATATTTGAGGTCAGGAGTGAATCTTAACATTTGTGAAAACTTGACCAAGGGAAGTCAAACTTAGAATTCTTTTAAGTTTGGCCTGTCTCCCCCATAGTATTATGAAAAGTTAATCCTTGATGTTTCAGTAGCTAGAATCTTAAATACCTTGAGTGCTCCTACTGGGGTCATTAAGTTTGCCACTGAAATATTATTTTGTGTAGCTATATCTGATTTATTAAAGAACCATAAAGCATTTACACACACGATGATGATTCAGAAAAGGAGTAGAGTAATTCAGGTTTTGGACTCCCCCAGTGCGATTGGCTTTCCTTCTGGGGAGCTTATTTTAGGGAAAAATCAGTGTCAGCTGAAAAACCTTCCATTCTAAAAAGACAAAAATTCTCCTACTTGTGAAAATGTGTCTTGGCAGCTGCTTTAGATTCTGATACAAGATTTAACACTTTTCACTAAACATGCATGTTTACCATGGCAACAGCTACCTTACACGCCACGTGTTTGGAGTCTTGTATGTTGTTACAGAAACTTGTAGCCAGTTGCATTTTGATGATTCCTTGTTTCTATTGACAGAAATGTCCTGTGGGTTTTTTTTGGGGGGGGAGGGGAGCGGGGGTTGGTAGTTGCTCCTTGCATGGCCCTCCCATTGACATTGGAGCAGCTGCAGAATTAAGCTGAATATAACTGTAGTGCAATGCATAGAAAAAATAAAACCACTTTACATCAGAATATGTTGATCGGATGTGCACCTTCACCTCTAATTTTCTAAAATCTCTTGTGCTCCTTTTTAACATCTTTTGTTTAATAGGTTAGCTTTGTTAGCTCTTTCTGTACCCCCATCATTGGGGTAGTGAAGAGCTGGGGTTTGCTCAGCTCTTAAGCTCTACGACTCTAGTAGCAGAACATGTAGAAGCTCCTCAGGTCTCCTTGATTCCACAGTTACACAGCTGGTTTCCTATCCTGAGCAAGCCATCCGCAATTTTTGAAGGCCACCCAATAAAGCCAGTTTTGGTCTTGCAGAATTGTTTTCCCTCCTTGTCTAGGGGTCTGTCTACTCATGACTTCTTACCATTCTCTCAACTCCCTGTCCCTTCTCATTTTCTGGTGTAGTCACATTTTGGGGGAGATTAATTCCATTGCACTTCAGAGAGACTTAAGAAAAGCTAGGTGAACATGGCAGCATGATGTCATACGAGATTCCCCTTTTGACAAATACAAAGTAATCCACATTGGAAGGAATAGTTTGAAGTATTCCTAGATATTGCTGGGTTCTAAATGAACTGCAACCACTCAGGGAAAAAGACCCAAGTGCCACTGTCCATTGAGTTGTGGCAAACTTTTCTTCAGTGAGCAACAGTAGGCAAAAAAAGCAAATAAAATGTTAGCGTGTATAAAGAATGGGACAGAAAAATCTATAATGCCATTCCATAAATCAGTGGTATGGCCTGGAATGCTGTGGTCTCTTGTGATTAACCTATCTTAAAATTAAACAAAAGTCCAAGCTACAATTGGTAGGGGGGAGTGGGGCGGAGCGGGGCAGAGCAGAGACTGGCACCAAAAAAGACTGGTCTGGAGAGACTTCCATTGAAGGAGAAATTGAAAAGCTTGGGGGTGTTGAATAAGAAGGGCAATGATCCAGGCATACAATATAATGAACTGCAAAGAGGAGGTAAATAGGGTGCTGTTAGCTATCTTTTCTAATAACACAAGAACAAAAGACCATTCAATGACACTAAAAGAGAGTGAATTTTTTTTAATTGATGAAAGGAAATACCCCCCCCCCCCCCCGGCCATTGTATAGTGAATATGGCCACTGCATGTTGTTGAGATCAAGAAGTGGATGAGCTTGAAGAAAAGGATGAGAAGTGTTCGGATAATCAACATCTACAGTTACATTAAATATGAGTCTTGTTTAAAGCTAGAAGGGATAGAAACCTGCATGCTTCAGGACAAAGTCAGCCTCTAACTGAAGGGGTTAGGATGAATCCTCCCTTAAGTGCAGGTTATTTCATAAACAGCTGTCTACAAATGGCTTTCTTATCCCTTCCTCTGAAGCATCTAATTCTGGACACGGTTAAAATACAGGTTACAGAGATATATAGACGATTGCTCTGGTCTGCCTGGTAGTTCCTATTAATCCTTGGTGACAGTTTAAAATGCTTTGTCTAAGTGCATTTGTTAAAATGCTGTAATCAGGACTTCCCTTGCCCTCTCCTGTCCCCCTATATAGGGGAGGGGATCTGACCTCCTCACCCCTGGCACTAGCAAAGGGGTTTTTTCTGTCCCTTCTTAGAAATCATTAAGCTGAATAACATTTAAAAAGTTCTGCGAAGCAGGAATTGAACCCACAATCAAGAACTTAATCTGCACAATCTATAGAGCACCCTAACCTCTAGTGCTATGGGTCTGATTAATATTAATAATAATCCCTGTTTAGCAAGCCCTAGCATGGGCTGGCATTGGGGACAGAATACTCTGCTCATTCTGTGCTGCTAGCTCAGTGCTCCTGTGATCACAGCTGACTTATATCAATTGCTTTTGGTTGCTGGTTTAAATTTTGGCCCTTACTTGATGGTGTGAATTTGACAAGCTGTGTTAAGCCAGAATTTAAGTAATTTTGTTTCTTTTTTTAGAATAGTGGCTTTCTTAACCTGTTACATTTGTTTCCATTTTGTGGGAAATTAGAATTAAGTGCTTCAACTTTGTGGATTTTATCCTGTACAAATATATCTGTTAAAATCACTTCAGCTTGTATGTGTGTGTGACTAAGAAAAAGGCAGCAGAGTGGGAGGAAGAAAAATCTTTTTGTTTTACTTAAATCAAATACCCAATTGGGATTTCAATTATACATGAATGTTACATTTGTTTGTTACTAAGGTGACTGGAGTGTCAGGGTTATGTGGATGTAGTATTATTATAAACACAAAGATAATGCAAAAAAGAAAAATAACGTTGGCTAAAATCATCATATTCTTGTATCATAAAGTCGCACAGCATCCTACATTTCAGATTTGGTTCTATTAAATTACCTATTTAATAATTTGAATCCAAAGTTATTTTTATATTGCAAATGTGTGACTGCAAGGTTATTTTAAGATATATTTATTAAGGGAATGAATACAATAAGACAAGTCATTGCAGCCCACATATAGTTTCTTGACTTTTCATTTTTATGATGTTTCAATTGCATATGATTACTGAATGCAAGTTTTAACTTTTACAGGGGTTCATTAGAGATGCACTTGTGTAGAAAAAAATTCAATAGAAAAATGTTGTCCCCCCCCCCCCTTCTTAAAGCATTAGAAGTGTACTGAGATGGGGCAGCCTTATTGTAACATCATGCCAGGTGCCTGTGGTTTCAGTTCTGAACTTGGACACTCATTTCTTGGGTTGTCAAGGGCTGGACTGATTGGAGAGGAAACTTGCTCATCACCTGGGATGGTGTGTAGGATTAGTAACTGTGGAAGGAGCAACATCTGCTCTGATCAGTGCAAGGCTTCTGAGTGGGGAAGTCCTGGGGGATCCCAGATCGCTGGCACTCATCACCTGCTTTCTGAATAGGGTGCAGGAAAGTGGTGTTACCCTCAGCCAAAGCGGTGGAACAGGCTTGGATGACTAATTGCACAGCTGAATGCTGATGATCATGTGCCTTTTAAAACTGCATGAACAAAGTGTCTAGTGAAAAATGAAGGTTCTATGCACCTATGGAATTCTGCTTTAATAGAGAAACTAGGCAAAATGAGTTCCTAATAAAACAACGGACCTGTTCCATTAAAACCAATCTTAGCAGACAAGTGCTGGGAAAATAATCATTGGGGGCATGCTTAAAGGAATAAACATGATAAATGAATGAAGCTACTCTGTGGTTACAATAAATGCTGTGATGCTTTGGGTGAATGCTAAACAGAAGTAAATCACGTACAGTATTTTTTAGTTATGTTGTTTGTTTGGTTATAGATTTTTTTAAAAAAATCATACTAATAATCTATAACCTGTCTTTTAATAGGAGGAATTTTTGTATTCAGAACTAGCTGTGGCATTAGCTGTTCACTTATTGTCTATTCTGTGTCCCAGGCTTGTCATTTCCAGCTAATAATTTCTCTTGTGATTGGAAACCTGAGAGGCAAAGCAAAGACAAAGGGAAGTATGTCTCCCACTCTGGGTAGAAGAAGGGAGCAAAACCTTCCTCCTCAAACTTTATGCAAGGATGCTCTGTCCTCAGGGGGCTAGTGGAGCCAGTCTGCATCCACTGCTCCAATCTCACTCTGCTCTCAAACTCTTCTGCAGTTGATGGGAGTCCCATGCAGAGTACAGCTTTATGGTTTTTCAGAGGGGTGTGTGTGTGTGTGTGTGTACATCTATCACCTGGGCAGGACTTCTACATCCAGCTCTTTCCTCCAACCAGCAGAATTGTACCAGTGGTGGTTATTGCCCAACTCAATCTATATATCTATATCTATATATACCAATTCCACTGAAGTAGTGGGAATCTTTACAGTCTCTGTTGGGTTTTGGAAAAAGTCTTAGATGGAAAATTTGCTCCTTTTCCTCCCTTATGGATGAAATCTAATGGCAGTGATTGCAGAGGCAAGGATAAAACCATATGAATTTGGAGGGTGAGGGAAAGTGGAAAAATGCATGGTGGAAAAGAAGACCCCACCTTTTGCGAGCATTTTAAATTGGATACTTCTTGATAGAAATCTAAAATGCCTTAATTTTATTCTCATAACTCAAAATGTGTCCATCAAGCGGGACTGGAAGAAGAAAACAGAATTCACTGCTTCCTTGCCCGGAGGCAGGCTGTGAGGTTGCAACACAGTCACCCTCCCCAGCTGCTCCTCTGTGTAATCTCTGAGAGTTTAGCCCACCTGCTCTTGCCACCTGCCCACTTTTAGTAGCCCATGCTGTGCAGCTTATTTGGAGCTCCTTGGAGACCTCCATTGATATGTGAAGCCCTTTGGGCAGCTGCTTTGCTCACACAGTGGTGTGGTCTTAAGGGTTTTTGCTGTTCCTTTGCACCTGGCTGAGTATCACCATTACTTAAAAGGGTATTAAGCACTGGTGGAGAAGAAAGAACTAAAGTTGACTTGTGGATTTGTTTTAAAGCAGTTCTGTGTGTCTCTTAGCAGTGAGGCAATCATTGCTTCTAACTTTCTTGTTTTCTTGAACTGTTTGGTGGTGGTTAACTTTTTTTTTTTTAATGAGTGGTAGCTGTTGCTGGTGCTATAGATTGTGCTTGCAGCACCTGAAAACAGCAAACTGTCAGTTGTTTATCCGGAAGTGTACACCCTATTTCGGCACTTCATTTAAATAAAGGTAGAAGGAGTTGGTTTCGTTCCACAAGAGTACAATAGCCTGCCCCTACACTGTCTCCAGAATAGTGAAAAGAAAAGGAGTACTTGTGGCACCTTAGAGACTAACAAATTTATTAGAGCATAAGCTTTCGTGAGCTACAGCTCACTTCATCGAATGCATCCGATGAAGTGAGCTGTAGCTCACGAAAGCTTATGCTCTAATAAATTTGTTAGTCTCTAAGGTGCCACAAGTACTCCTTTTCTTTTTGCGAATACAGACTAACACGGATGCTACTCTGAAACCCGTCCAGAATAGTGGTTTTTCTTAGTTTACCACCTCTCACCACAACAAAAACCAGCTGAAAAGCAATGAAGCAAATAATTACATAATGAAAAACAACAAAACTGCACCTTTTAACATATACTAGCAGTGACCCATAACTTTTTAATAAAAAATGAATGTAATTATATTTCCAGGTATTCTACTGTACAGCAAACTGCAGGAGGAAGTGAACAGCAACTAAGAAAGAACAGACTTTGCTTAATATAAACTTCATATTTTCAAACATTCCCGTCAAGTGTCCATCTAACAAATGAGGTTTGATCAGCTTAGACGAGACTCAAAGGTCACTTACGACTTTTAAACCCATGTATCATTTCATGTTCATTCATCAATAATACCTTAAGGTTGTGCCTCACTCTCGCAAAAGGTTTTTTTGCCATGATGCCTACAAATCACTCCTGTCTGGCAGTGGTTAGTCAAGTGACGAGCTGTGACTTCCATGAAACTCTGGTCGCTTTATGGATCTCGTTCGTGGTCTGAGGCTAGAACGGGAGGGACCAGCAGAAGTGGATATGTTGACAGGAAGGTTGCATGAGGAGGTGATGAGGATGGGGATGGAGGGAAGACCAGGACTGGGGCAAAAGTCCTTAGAAACACGGGGGAAGTGGATGTGAGTGCAGGATACAGGTTTGGCATGGTGGAGTGTAGAGATTGGGAAGAGGTGGGGGAGGGGAGGAGAAGGAAGAAGAGGTAGATCTGATGGGCGCTGTAGAAGCGAGAAGAGGAATCAGAAAGACAAGAATCAGGATCGAAAAGATACAGCTTCTTTAATAACCAGGTTTGCTTCCTAAGGTTGTGTGTGTGTATGGGGGGGGATTCAGAAGGCTCCTTAACTATATTCAGTCCCTATCTAATTTTAATTATGGTCCAGGTCTGGACAGACACAGCTTCTAAGGCTGCTGAGCTGTGATGCCAGGATCCTTTAGCCCTCTGAATTCTGTGTGCTTCCCATTCTATAAAGGGGGAAAGTAATTAATGGATTCTCTTGGAAATGTTATCCACACAGATTAAATTCCAGTGGCTAGATTTGGAGCTTTAAAATAAAAAGTCAAACCTCCTGTGGCCAGGAGAAAGTTGTACTGCCCTGTGGATCCGGCCTGGGCACTCGTCTCTAGTATTGGCAAGGGTTGCCCTAATAGTGGTAGGGACTGAGCAGCAGCACCACCAAGAGCTAGCTTAAATTTGCTAACTAAGAAAATAAATTAATTGATCAACAGGATGTGTTCTGATTTCTTTCCAGTTTCTTTCCCCATATATTCTGCTTGGTTTGAGCTAACTATCCAATCCCAGTATAAGCTACCTCACTTAAACTAATCCTTATCCAATTACTTTTAATTTTTATTCTGATCCTTTAAAAAATTTATTTTACTCCTCTTGGGTTATCTTCCCCAGAAAAGTTTTTTCTCCCTTGCTTCACTTGCCTGATGGTTTTTCACTTTTTTGTTTCTTTTCTGAAGGTACTTTTTTTAGCTCCAGCCCTAAGTGCCTGAAACTATGATTTGTTCAGAGTTGCAGTCCCCTGCATTTGAAAGAGGAAGAAGCATCTTTTCCTAGTTCTCTCAGTTCCTTACGCCTTGTGCTAGAATTCTGCAAACAACTTGACAGGCATAACTTCTTCACAGCCACCAATTAACAATAATCCATGTGACTGAAACAGGCATGTTCTGAAGAAAAGATCTATTCAAAAGTAAGGGTGTATGTGTAATATAGAAACATAAGAACGGCAATACTGGTCAGATCAATGGTCCATCTAGCTCAATATCCCATCTTCCAACAGTGGCCAATGCCAGCTGCTTCAGAGGGAATGAACAGAACAGCACAATTATTGAGTAACCCATCCCCTATTGTCCACTCCCAGCTTTTGGCAGTCAGAGGCGTTGGGACACCCAGGGCATGATGTTGCATTCCTGACCATCTTGGCTAACGGCCATTGATGGAGCTAGCCTCCATGAACTTATCTAATTCTTTTTTGAACCCAGTCATCTCTTTTCCAAGCTGAACAGTCCCAATCTTTTAAATCTCTAAACTGTTCCATCCCTTTAATTATTTTTGTTGCTCTTTCCTGTACCTTTTCCATATCTAGTATCTTTATTTATTTATTTTTTTAAAGATGGGGCGATCAGAAGTGCTGCTTAGTTTTGAATTTCTAGTTTTATATTAGTAGGTTTTCATCCTCAACCATGATTTAGCCAACAGTATGGAGAAATGGGTGAGTCCATCTCTTTGTTCAGCCAGCTGGTGGTGGCCACTCCAGAGAGACAGATCTTCTGCCAGGTCTTATAACACCTGGCTTCCCCTGTTGTTTTTGTGCTTTCCCCCCAATTCTTCTTACTCCAGATGTGGGCACACCATTCTGAATACCCATCCAGAAAGCCCTAGTGGAAGATTGGGCTCAGGCTAACTAACTGTTCTCCAGCAGGGTACGTTCTCAGCTGGGGAAGTCGGCTAGTTCACTGATTGATTTATGCATGAGGAAGGCTCACCCATTGGTCTGTCTTGGTGCCACATGATGGAACACAGTGAGGTAAAAGAATTCATTTTTTCTCTCTCTCTCCCTTTTCCTCTCTCTCCTCTCTCAAAATGCAAGCGAGCCATAAATCATCTAATTTAATTTTTTTAATAGAAGGATAAGATTCCCTGCCCTCCCTCATTTCCACTTTGTAGCAGGTCCATTTAACCTCTCAAACACAGTAGGACTAAAGAAATACAACCAGGTGTCACACCTTTTAACACAGTTCTCACATTTGCTCAGCTCTTCGATAGAATTGCTTGATGGTAACTAGATGTTGCTCGTCCTCCCTCTACAGAAAAATGAAAAATAGGCTATTTTAACAGTATTAATAATGAATATTCACATAATTAGTTCAGTTTTGACCTTTCCTTTGTGCCTTCCTCTATAAAGTAGACTGGTTCCTACGGAAACCATGATGTCAGTGGTACGGGTGGTGCTTAGTAAAATCCACATGGGCAGTATAAAATCAATTCTTGCAGAACTTGATGCTCCTGAATGATGCCATGATGTCCTCCTGAGATCTTCATATAATCTGCATCTACCCCATAGGGCATCTTGATGGGTATCATGACTTGGTGTGTAAATAAAACATCACCACTCAGTACAATGTTCAAGAAATTTGGCTTTATTATTTAATCATCTCTGAAAAGTGTCTGTTGTATGCAATATAAAGAATACTTCCTGACATGTGGCTCTTCAGCCACATCTCAAGTCAGGTCATTGGTTTATGAATACTTTAGTGAATTAACCTTACAACAAAAATGCAAATATCCATCCATCCAACTCTGTAATTGCCTATTGCCTAATGGCTGACATCCTTAGTTCCGAGTGTGTGGATATTCCCACTTTGGAAAAATGCTGGTCTAGAGATTTTCTGAAAAGAAAAGTGAAAGCAAGGGAAGACATGGTAAAGAGTGTGGAACATTTAAAAAAAAAATACATACCTTCCTCCCACCCTCCACCCCCATCCCTTAACTACACGTGTGCAACTAACTAATGGCTGGGAAGCCAAATTAGTGGCTTATCTTCTGTATTATTTCACTGCTGTGATTTCCCCCCCCCTTGTCCTGTATTTTCAGAAAAATCCCTGTAGCCTAGCAGATAACAGAAGTTAGATTAGTATTGATATACCATTAGACAGTCCTATTAATATTGACAGGCTGTCAATACTGTTGTTCTGCTTTCGTAATACAGGATGTAAACTGATAACACTTTAAATAGAAATGCACTAATCTTATACTTGCCAAACATGCAGCAATGGTCTCCACTTTGCTAGCTCCTCCTCTTCTGAGCTTCCTTTGTCTCCTTATTTCAGTTGGTCTTCCTGCTATTCCCTATATCTGGAACCTCTCTCTTTCTGTAAGCCCTGGTCTATGCTATGGGGGAGGAGGGAGGGTCGACCTAAGATACGCAACTTCAGTTACGTGAATAGCATAGCTGAAGTCGGCGCATCTTAGGTCGACTTTCCTGGCTGTGAGGACGGCAGCGAGTCGACCGCTGCTGCTTCCCGTCGACTCCGCTTCCACCTCTCACGAGCTGGAGTTCTGGAGTTGATGGGGAGCATGTTCGGGGATCAATTATCGCATCTAGACAAGACGCGATAAATCGATCGATCTCTACCTGCCGATCTGGCAGGTAGTGAAGACCTGCAGTAAGTCATATGCCCTTTCATGCCTCCTTCATATCCTTAAAACTCAGCTTGCTATGCTTTGCTAGTCTCATCTCTAGCATTACATTCTGTCTCTCTTGTATGTGTTACTGCTTTGTCTGGTGTACAAGTGTGATCTGACTTTTGTCTGTCCTGAGCAGTCCCGAGCAATTCCTTCTGTCTTCTGTTTCCATTCCATCTCTTTATCCATGATAGATTATCTGTCACATGTAGGGTCTGCTCTGGAAGTGTTTTGGGTGCTGTTTCTGAAGTGCTGAGCACATCAGCGGTCACTGAAGTCCATAGCAGTTGAAGGCACTTACTTGCAGGATTGAGCCCACTGATTGGAAGCTCTGTGGGACAGGGATTGTGTCTTTTTACTTGTCTAAGAAACGTAATACACCTGTATAGCACTAATGATCATAGAAACCTCTGCTGTGAAAGTGTTGGGTTATAAGAGCTTAGTCACTTGTCAGGGGTGGTCTAGATAATATTGAGTCCTGCCATGAGTGCAGGGGACTGGACTAGATGACCTCTCCAGGTCCCTGCCAGTCCTATAATTCTGTGATTCTAATCCTGTGAGCAGATCTTTGCAGGCAGATCCACATGCTTGTGCGGAGCCCTATTAAATTCACGATAGCTCCATGTGGGTGCAGGATCCATCCACATGGATCCGATTACAGGATCAGGGCCCAAACAGTTAATTATTGTGGTTTTCAATATTATTTGAATTCCTTGGTCAGCCTTCTTGTTAGTGGCACATGGTTGTGATTTTTACAAGCTTTCTTTGCTGCCATCTTGAGCAACAGGATTTTTAGCTGAAATTGATGCCATGGGAGAATGAAAACTTGGTGTGATGAGGAGTACATCCCATGGAAGCTGTTGAGGTGCACGAGCAGATTGCCACTGACTCCTGAGTCCAAGTGATGTGTCGCGTGAAGGTGGAGTGGGTTTGTATTTGCAAAGTCCTGGCCAGTTGGCATACATGAGAGACCAAACCTATTGGGCTAATGGGTTGGAAAGCTTTTTTTTTTGTTTCAAGAAACTTTCAAAATGATTCAAAACAATAAGCCATAAAAGTATGTGAGAACAATTGTTAATCCGCTTTGACCATATTCTTTATCCTCACTTGTTCATACATGGGGTGCTTCCCATGCAAGTTTAAAGTTGAATCCTTAAGTCTGCTGCTTGTCTTATTAGGCTTGTGTTAGTAACAGATTTTTTTTTTTAAAAATATCTATCCTGGAAATAGCCCTCTTCATTAGAGCTAAAGTTATTTGGTAAATGATGTAAAAATGTGAATTATATAACAATGGCCACAGATGTCTTTGTATTGTGTAGCTGGTGTTATCAGGAAATTTGTGCATATCTGTAAAACATGGTGAAGAATTTACCATATACCTTTGAAAAATGGGAAAAACTATTCATGTTTAGTTCTTCCACTTCACCATCTGCTGCTACAATCCGCTGATGTAGCGCTGAAATCTATGGAATGCAAGGATGGACATGCTACACAGTGTGGGCCTGCTTTTTCAGCTATACCCAGTATATTATACAGCAGTCAATAGATTTAACTTCTGCTTCTGTTTTCCAACTATGGGGATATTTTCAAACGGGAGGGAAGAACCTTTCTCTCTCTGAAAACCATCTAGATGGGATCAATTCACTGAATTATTAATGCTTATTTGGACATTGCTTGGTATGTCATTTTGGAAGGAATCTTCTGTTGAATGAATTAAACAGCTCTGCCATTATATATTGAATAAAATGAAATACATGTCACAACAGATGACAGCTGTGCATCCCATTAGGTATGTATACCTTTTTTCATTCCTGTGTATCTGTGAATGGCAGAAGTTGACAAACATCTTTTAAGGAAGTTACTGATAGTTACATTTGTGGCTTGGAAGGCAGAAAGTGTAACTATTAAGGTAAATGAGTAGTTCTGTACATAGACTATTTATAAATCTCATCTCTTCCCCATAGGAGTTCCTTTTCCTTGAATGTGCTTTGGAAAAGATCCTTATGGAGAAGCCCCAGTGGTTCCATAGTTAAAATCTGTGTTGAGCTTTGCACCTAAAGGAGAATGAACATCTGGTTTTTTGACAGGTTTCAGAGTAGCCGCCGTGTTAGTCTGTATTCGCAAAAAGAAAAGGAGTACTTGTGGCACCTTAGAGACTAACAAATTTATTAGAGCATAAGGTGAGCTACATAGAGCTACAGCTCACTTCATCGGATGCATTTGGTGGAAAAAAGAGGGGAGATTTATATACCCACACAGAGAACATGAAACAATGGGTTTATCATACACACTGTAAGGAGAGTGATCACTTAAGATAAGCCATCACCAGCAGCAGCGGGGGGAAAGGAGGAAAACCTTTCATGGTGACAAGCAAGGTAGGCTATTTCCAGCAGTTAACAAGAATATCTGAGGAACAGTGGGGAGTGGGGCGTGGGGTGGGGGGGAGAAATACCATGGGGAAATAGTTTTACTTTGTGTAATGACTCATCCATTCCCAGTCTCTATTCAAGCCTAAGTTAATTGTATCCAGTTTGCAAATTAATTCCAATTCAGCAGTCTCTCGTTGGAGTCTGTTTTTGAAGCTTTTTTGTTGAAGTATAGCCACTCTTAGGTCTGTAATCGAGTGACCAGAGAGATTGAAGTGTTCTCCAACTGGTTTTTGAATGTTATAATTCTTGACGTCTGATTTGTGTCCATTCATTCTTTTACGTAGAGACTGTCCAGTTTGGCCAATGTACATGGCAGAGGGGCATTGCTGGCACATGATGGCATATATCACATTGGTAGATGCGCAGGTGAACGAGCCTCTGATAGTGTGGCTGATGTGATTAGGCCCTATGATGGTATCCCCTGAATAGATATGTGGACAGAGTTGGCAACGGGCTTTGTTGCAAGGATAGGTTCCTGGGTTAGTGGTTCTGTTGTGTGGTGTGTGGTTGCTGGTGAGTATTTGCTTCAGACTGGGGGGCTGTCTGTAAGCAAGGACTGGCCTGTCTCCCAAGATCTGTGAGAGTGATGGGTCGTCCTTCAGGATAGGTTGTAGATCCTTGATGATGCGTTGGAGAGGTTTTAGTTGGGGGCTGAAGGTGATGGCTAGTGGCGTTCTGTTATTTTCTTTGTTGGGCCTGTCCTGTAGTAGGTGACTTCTGGGTACTCTTCTGGCTCTGTCAATCTGTTTCTTCACTTCAGCAGGTGGGTATTGTAGTTGTAGGAATGCATGATAGAGATCTTGTAGGCGTTTGTCTCTGTCTGAGGGGTTGGAGCAAATGCGGTTATATCGTAGAGCTTGGCTGTAGACAATGGATCGTGTGGTATGATCTGGATGAAAACTAGAGGCATTTGGCTAGGAATAGCGGTCAGTAGGTTTCCGATATAGGGTGGTCATTATGTGACAGTTTTTTGACAGTTTCACAGATTGAATTTAATCTGTGAATTTAACCAAGAGTTGAATTTTTCATCCTGTGTTTTGGGGAGCAAAATGTTGCTAACTTGGACAGAGAAAAGATCTCCTAGAGGAAATATGCCAGTCTGGGGCTCCAGTTGCCTTAGCTGAACCATGATTCTGTACTTGAAAAACACCCATTTTCAACATACATAGGGTATTTGGATAATTTACACATTTCAGACTCTGCATTTTTGAAGGTTGCTGGCCTTGGCCCTGTTTCAGCAAGGTGTGTAAGCGTGTGCCTAACTTTAAGCCCATAATTAGCCCCCTTGAATGCAGTGCTGAGGCACCAGTGAAGTGGGGCTGTTATATAAATTGAGGAGGGGGGAGCAGCAAAAACCATTCCCAAGTTAGAAGTAAAAACTAACCATTTGGCTTTTATCGACCCAAAATTAAAAAAAGGCACGCATTCTTTCTTCAGCCACATTTACCCAAGCTCACTGACTTTATCGGGGTTGTACAGATGCAAATAAGTGCCAAGTTTGGCCCAAAAAAGCATATGTTGTATGCAGGAAACATGATGTTATAGGAAGACGGTGTGCTGTGTAAGGAAAATACTCAGTAAGGTCCTGAATTCGTAACACAGGCCTTTGGAAGCCACCAAGGCTCTGTGCAGGCACAAGGAACCAACATGAATTGCAGGTTCAGGGCCTAAGAAGTGAGGAAACCCTTAGCAACCTAATGCAGGGTGTGCAGGAGTTACTGCTCCTGTGTAGCCTGCATGTGTATCAGAAGTAATGTGTATCAGGAGTAGCTGTGCTAAAGTGAGACCTAGGTCTCAAGTTGTCCTCCCCCCCACCCCCCTCATTTAGAGCCAGTTAACATTCAACATCCTAAAACTGAAAACATAATCTCTGCAGAAAATCATCATTTGGGGAAAAATTGTATTAAAGAAACCAGTCAGTTTACAATCACCCTCATGTCTGGAATTGTTTTACTTATTCTTCCTACAAGTCACCCCTAGGATTGCTAGCTTAACTTTGCAGACACTCTGTTAAGTCTGCCTTTTTGATTGAGGCAGCTGGGGTGGAGTTTCCTTTGGGAATTCAAGGAGTAGGAAGTGTTTTAACTTTTTTTGCTGACTAGTGCTAGTGGAGATGCACTGCTGTTATAATTGCATTGTTTATGGAATTGTACTTTAATTGGTGGTAATGGCGCCTAGAGTCTAGGAGAAGTATTCTTGTATGTATCTTTTAAATCAGAACAAGTACATAAATATAAATGAAAAGATTAAAGATTTTTCTTCTTAGTTTATTTACCTTATAAATTTAGTAGCAGGTTTTGTCTAGTCAGTTTAATTGTTTCCCTTTTGTAGTCAGTTTCCCCTGCTTTAACTGTGTGAGTTGCAGTAAAGCAACAAGGGAGAAAAATCACTTACCAAATCCATTGAGGAGAATGTGATTTTTCAGACCATGCCAATGGACATGGGGGCTCATGAACAGGTGTTGCATCCGAACATGGTTTCAACTCATTTTTATGAAAGTAAATAGATTTTAGATTTACCTTTAAATTTCAGTAAATTTTTTGTGTGGGATTTAAAAATCAGTAGGCCAAAATAACGTACTTGATTTCATGTTAATTGCTTCACAGTTTATTCAAAATAATAACTTACTTGGTAACTTTGTCCTCCACATTTATCCAATGAAGTAAAATTCAAACCAGCCCACCAAATAGAGCCTGTTTTTTATTTGTACGTGGTATAGCTCCATCTGGTCCACATTAAGGACCCCCACAAATATATGATTAGCTTTATAGTTCACTGCTAAAGGTGGCAAAGCTGGCTTAACATTTTTCAAATTTTCAGCAAGCATCTCAAACTATTTTCTGGCATTTCTCGGCCATGTTTACTGACAAAGATTTTCTTCCAAAATGAAATCCAGTTGGTTCTTTTTTTTCACTTTAAAGTATGTTGTATAGTTAAACTGGCTAAAATAATAGTGAAACCTGGTGTGTTGCTCCATTTGTAACTGCTATGCAAACTACCTAGCTCTCTCAAGAGTAGTCAATCTTGAGCTCCAAGACCCTATACCAGGAAACTTCAGATAACGTCTTTAAAAACAAACAAAAAAACCCCTTACATTTTGATTAATAAAATACGTGCCTGTCACTAAGAGTAGAGCTGTTCTCAATAACATAAAACAACACAAATAGGAAACAATGGAACAGATAAGCAATGCTAGTTTACATCAACTCAGGATCTGGCCCAATGTGTTCATTGAAAATCAGCTTAAAAAAAAAAACAACCTTACTGAGTACATGAGGAGGGGGGGAAATCCTACCCAAATCATTCCCGTTTAGATCCTAATTGTTAACTGGTCTATATGACTTTAGGGGGAGTTCTGCATGCACCAGTAGATTCACGATTGGGCTGTTGAAGAGTAAATACCATTTCCTACTAGCTTTGAGCCAAATTGTCCACTTAAAGTTGCAAAGCCCTAGGAAGAGACTTCTTGCTTCTCTGTGAGGAGTTGCTCTCTGGGGTGTGGTCCAACCCTGCTTACTCCACGTGCTGGAAAAAGAGCTGCATAGCAGATATTTGTGTCTGCATTTATTCTATACCAAGGCCAGGAGCGAGGCTCCCAAAATTGTTTGATGGATTTGTGCTCATGTTTGAGGCTGCGCTGAAACCTTGTCAAAGTTCAGTGGCACTGGGCTGGTGCTATTTGAAGCGATCTTCTGTCTTAACCAGCAGTATTTACCCTAACTCCATGCTTTGTAACAGGAATCCAAAGCACTACATAGAGAACAGCTGCAGACTCTGTTAGCTTGTCCTAAACGGTCTCATGGCATGAGGTTTCATGTAAATGAAACATGGTTTTAACTGGTTTCAGAGTAGCAGCCGCGTTAGTCTGTATTCGCAAAAAGAAAAGGAGTACTTGTGGCACCTTAGAGACTAACAAATTTATTAGAGCATAAGCTTTCGTGAGCTATAGCTCACTTCATCGGATGCATGAAGTGAGCTGTAGCTCACGAAAGCTTATGCTCTAATAAATTTGTTAGTCTCTAAGGTGCCACAAGTACTCCTTTTCTTTTTGCGAATACAGACTAACGCGGCTGCTACTCTGAAACCTGTCATTATGCAAGGCACTGAATTTAGCCGTATAGAGTGGAAATCTGTCAACTTCATGATGCATCCGATGAAGTGAGCTGTAGCTCACAAAAGCTTATGCTCTAATAAATTTGTTAGTCTCTAAGGTGCCACAAGTACTCCTTTTCTTTTTATGGTTTTAACTGTTTATATGTTGCAAGTTTCCTTCTAGCATTTGATCCTCCTTCTCCTGTACCAGTTCCTCAGACCTACTGCCCCCAGTCCCAGTATAATAGCTGACACTACAATTCTGGAAAAATATCAAATTCTCCACACAGATGCATGCACTATTCCCATGCTATCAATCCTGGCACTATATCCAGAGCTGTTGGTTATTGCAATATACACCTCATATATGAAACATGGGTCTTTTTTTCTCCATGCCTATCCTGTCTGGGAAGCTGCCCAAAGCCTAATGTACATGTATATTGTGCATCTTAAAAGTCCATAAAAATTAATGATTATATGCACAGAAGTAAGCCCTATGCATGTAATCTTTCTTGTGCGCTGCAGGTAGTACAGGGAATTTTCCAAAAAGTGCAGGATTGGGCCCTTAATCAGGCTTTTTTTTAGCTACATTCTTCTTTATATACTTGTGGCTAGAAGTACCAAGGATTTGCAGGAGTTGGAATGAAATGATGTTGTTTGTTTGCGTGAGCAATATTTGTGGCTTAATTTATATAGTTTTGTGATGGTCAAACATAAACATGGTTATCAGATTACAGCATGAGTGAAATTTCTTTTCTTAAACGATAAAAATCTGAGAAATTCAGTGCCTATTTAATAAAATTCACATTTCTTTTATGAATTACTCTTTTAATGAGCATTTTACTTATACAATACTACATTAGCAAAGTGTCTTCTGATTTTATGTAGCAACTGTTTACATGCTGATTCAGAGAGGCCTAACGCTATTATTGTTTTCAGTTCTTAAGGTGGCGCATTTGAGTGAGAAACTGTCAATGCAAGATAGTGATGTTTCTGTGTTACGAAGGGGCCTTCTTAACATCCGAGAGCTGTAATTCATCCTTCTGAAATGGAGGGTCAGTTCTGACATGAAGTGAGAATAAGGATTCCATACTAGTTCTGTTTGAGCTGCTTCATAGCCAAAACTGTATGTTGTGCCAGACTGCACCGGATTAGGATTAGGCGGCCCAACACTGATATTGACTAATTACCGTTAGTTGAACGCTGTGGCAATATGGTACTTGGGGAACTGTGGAATCATTGCAGTGTGTACCGCAGGCGTTGCTTTACGGGCACGGTGGCTTGTGGCTGTCATAGCTTTTAAGGCCAGAAGGGACCAGTATGATCATCCTACATTACACAGGCCACAGAACCTCTTTTGAACTCTGCTGTTGGCCTGACTTTGCACAGTGCCACAGATGACTCTCAACTGTTGACAATGCATGAAGGGCACAATTTAAAGGTGGAGGGGGGCACATGTAGCGCTACTACCTTTTGAAGTGAAAGGAAAAAAAAAAAAAAGGTATTTCCCCCCACCCCCAAGGCAACTCAAACCACCAGGCAACTCTGCAAAAGCCCCCTCTTCAAGAGCCACCTAGAGAGAGATCACACACACATAAGATTGATAACATTGTGCGCTCGCGTGACTCAGACCCTCTGTCATGCATACACTCGGTGTACTTGTGTGTTGGTGGGCTGGCGGCTGCTGTATTTTCAGCAGTTTTGATCTGTTATCGTTTAAACTGTGGAAGTGGGAACACTGCAGGATCTTTAACTGGATACGGACACTTTTAACATTAGATACATGAGTGTGTTGTGGTAATGATGCAAATCTTTAGACCCATGTAGAAAAACTCTGCAGATTAATTTATTTTACTGGCAACTGGCAAAGACATTTAAAAAAATACCACCAACAACAAACAGTCTCTGTCCAGTCAAATACCAGCCAGGTGGTTACCGTAGGCACGTGACCATCTCACATGTCACCTCTGCTGCCCACCTATTGTCTCTTTATGTGCTCTCCTCGCTATCTCTTCCCCCGTCTCCTGCTCTCGCTGTTCCATCCCTGCTTTGCCCTTACACCACCAGCCCCGCTGCTCTTCCATATCCCCAGGCGCGGCACATCGGCTTCCAGTTTACTGCCTGGTGGGCGCCTTCCTTCCCCACTGGCCAGGCAGGTGCCCCGGGAAAGCCCAGACCCTCCCGCATGGGGCACTGCCCAGGAGGAGCCAAGCCCTATGTGTGCCAAAGCCACCCAGAGCCCTGTGCAATGTTGGCACTGGGGAGCCTCTTTGAAGTCTCTGCCCCTCAGATAAACACGGGAATGGTGGGGGGAGGAGGCAATTTCCAGCCTGTCCCCGCCCCGAACTCATAGGGTCCTCAGCAGCCCCTCAGCCAGGGGTTTAGGGCACTCTTCACCCTCCCCCCCATCCTGGATCCTGCCCCCAGGGAGCATGGGGCTTTTCCGTTCCCAAGCTGCCCTCCCCTTCTGAGCCACCTGTGGCCGGGCTCTGTGCTGCTGAAGCCCCTGCAGTCAGGTTCCCCCCACCTGGTGTACAATTCCTCCTTAGGGCTTAACTCCTTCCTGCCCACACTGTAAGCGGGGGACAGGAGGCGGCTGGGTTATGTCTGTGCCCAGCAGCAGCCTGGAGATGTTAGCTGCCTTTTGGTATTGTGTGGGCAGGAAGGGACAGGAGCTGCGTACAGGAGCATGGGGGCAAAGAGAGAGAAGGGATGAGCTCTACAAAGACATGGGCCAAGGATTGCTTCTCTCCCCTTGTGGTTGGAAGCACAGTGTCAAAAGGCTGTTGCTGGCCACGTTCTGGTGTGAACCCACCCTGGCAGAAAGCTGTAGAGAAGGAGGGGGACATGATCCTGCGTGACGCCCTCATGCGTCACCTCTGCACAGTGGGATGAGTCCTGCCGCTCTCCAGTGCCCCTCTGGGGATGGAGGGATCCCCCCAGTGCAGAACTAGTGCAGTTCTGCTGTCTATGGAAGTCAAGGATTCCTAAAGCTATTCAGGGCCATTCTGTTATCATATGAACTGAAGAAGCCATGAGGCTGTGGTAGTGGCAGCTCTGGGCCAAGTTCTTATGTCCTTACTCATGCTGAATAGCACCCTCTTCCAATAAGTGATCTCATTGGTTTCCACTTGTGGAGTGAGGTGCTACTGTACATGGTTGAGGGTGTCAGAATCTAGCACTTTGTAGCCTGTGGGCAGCTATTTCTTCTACCACTTAGAAGCCCCTTGATCTTGCTAGCTAACTGGCCTGGCCACAGGATTTTCCTTGGTGCGAGAAATGCATCCAAACTATGTGTTTGCAACCTGGAACAAAAGCTATTGTACTTTGTGACTTGTACACATCTCACTGATAATATAAAATATGCTTTGTACACAGTTTTTTAACTTTAAGGGACCATTTTATTACATTTCTTCTACTTTAAATAGTACGAAGTGGGTAGCTCCACTAAAACTTAAAAGCATGTCAGGCTTGAATATATTGCAGCCTCCTGTGAACACACCTTGTCCATCTCTCTTCACGAAGCTGAACCAAAGCTTTCTTTCCTGCTTAATATTGTAATTTTGGGTAAAGGCTGTGTAATAACTTGAGAAATGTGTGAGAAGATCTTGTGTTAATACTGTATAAACCTTCTTTAACTTCAGGAAGCTTAAAATCAAATTTGGCAGAACTTACAAGGGCAGTGAATGTGGAGACGCTTGACTCCAGTAACCAACAATATATGCTGAAAAACTTCAGTTTTCTCTTATTTGGCATGTATTAAATATATCTGCTAAGCTGGTTGTAGTGTTTACATTGTATATAGCTGTCAAAGGGCAACTGTACTTCGTGATGTTAATGTTCCACTCTAAAATGAGCTATATTTTAGTTTGTGAAGCCTAGACTCTGTGTGTGCGCGCGCGTAAAAGATGCGTGTGATTTCAGCCGGATCTTATAAATTTTAAGGTCGTACATACATAACTATTTTCCTACCTGTATAGGTTAAAATGGGCAAGAAGAGTAATACCATAGGTAAAACATGTCTGTTTCTTCAGTTTTTGGGAAAAAAAAGAGGGTACTAAGGTAGATTAATTGTGGAACTCTAAGAATACATGAACTCCTCTTTAAAGAAAAAATCATATTTATCAAATAAGTGATCTCATAAAAATGAACAGGGTGATATTTTTAAAGCATTTAAAGTTGAAACCGGTTTTAAATTCTAAGTCTTTTAAAATCAAGGTAATTATTCCAAACAGTGTATCATGATCTATAGTAAGATTCCATAAGGGCACACAGAATGAAGCATCTGATTGATTGATTTTTTTTTTTTTTTTTTTGGCATGCTGTTTGTGACAATTACACGACTCTTTATTAACTGAGTCTGGAAGAAAGCAGTGTTACGAGATGAGGAGAGATTTCCTTCATCTGTTACCCCGTAGGTAATTTTTGTGCTTTTTCCAGTATTTAAGTACCTCTTAAATGCTTGCTGTCCATCTGTATGCCATTCATAGTACTGTAAACTACTATATGTAGCATGACCTTGTAACTTGCTTTGTTTGTGCATCTGCCAGTACAATATGTTGTCTTTCCTTTAAATGCAAATATGCTACATCCAGTACAGAGCTCCTTAGTCAATAAATAAATTGAGGTAAAAAACTGTACCTAATACCCATTTAATTTAAATTCATTTTATAAACATAAAGACGCCTTTTAAGAGAAGCTTTAATTCAGACTAGCACCTTGATTTGTGGTTGCCATGGAGAATCAAATCTGTCATTTGACAAGAAAAGTCACCCATTTATGACAGCACTTTATCTTGTCTCTCCAGGGGAAGAAAATGTCAAAAGTGAGAGCAGAAAAAAATAAAGCCTTGAAACACCAGAATTTCTTGATTTCATTTTTATTATTCAGCTATCATATCCTTTCTGATAATAGCAACTTGGTGAAAATAAATAATGTTCCTACAGTAAAATCAAATATTTTCTATTGGAATGGACAGGGCTCTTTGTGATTGTCAGTGCTGTGAAGTCTGGCAAGAAATAGTGTTATTAGATAAACCCACAGTACCCAAATCCCATTTTCTTTTCATTACGGTGTCAAAATAATTATACCTGTGTAATTTGGGTAAGAAATTGGAGAATAAGTAAAATGGTCCATTGGAAGAAATTGCTTTAAGCTTGTGCTCATTATGGGGTGGGGTTTCTACATGTTGAAGAAAAAAATGATGAAAAAGTATTTATAATTTCATTTGAATAAAGATGTCTGGTTAGTCTTTCATATTTGCAACAAAAAGGGAAGCAAGTGCTATATTCTGTTAGGGCTTTTACACCCACCCGTGCTTTTTACAAAACAGAGTTAAAAGATGCAGGAGTTTTCTTTTAACGCTTTAGAGATTTTTTGACCCGAGATTCATCAAAAGAATTTCAAAGACATAAGATGAAATCTGTTCTGATCTGGAACTCTTGCAAAGTATTTATATTTTGTAGGATTAAGAAATTATGAGAATTAGGTAATTGCTGGGGGTGGGGGGAGATTGATTAGAGATCAAAATATTTGTATGTGTATTTAGTACATAGAGATCCCTAGTTGTCCTCAGTGAGAAAACACTTACTGTAAAATTGCATTAGTTTTTACTTAAATCCAAAAGTTGTATTTAACCAGACTAAAATGATCCACACTCTCTCTTTTGTAAGACAGAATTTTTGCTTCTAACAGCATTGTATGGTTTGATGTGGCTGAGGAGTAGTCTTGTATCAATGAGATAGCATTACAATAGAAAGCCCTTTAGTGAGGGTTTAGTGTAAATATTGGACTCGTAGGGGAGCTGCTTTCTGGAACAGTTGTGCCTGGGAGAGATTACAAAAATGGAGAGAGAGGAAGGGGTTGAACTCTCGTTTTCTTGAAATTGGCTCACAGTGCTGGATTCATAGCCAATGCGAGTGGGATCTGCTGTGAGAAAACATGCAGCACAATAGCTATCTTCCCTCTTCTCATGTAAGTTAGCTCAGAAGGGTTGTTATATGCTAAAAGGAAGAAAAATGAGGGGGGAAAAATAGAGGAAAAATCTCAGGGAAATGTACCTGCAAATAAATTCCAACAAAAGCTGGTTGTATTCTCACAAATTTTTGACTGCCCTCTCTTAAGTGGGACTTAACCACATGCTTGTCCGGAGGTTACTTTGTCCCACTTTTATGTGTATGAAATTTGCAAATAGAGATACCGTACAGGATATTAAACAGAAAATGTTTAAAAATGCTACTGTGGATGCCTGAGCCACCTAAGAAAAGCAATATGATGCTAAATTAAGGCTGGCAAATTACCTTTAATGCTCCTTTATATCTGACTTGCATCACAGGCAGTTCCCTATCCCTGCTTTTGTACAATAGCAGAAGCCAAATTCTGCTCTTGGGTGCTTACACATAGCTCTCATTGACTTCATGGGGCAATTGCTCTGCATTTTCAAACGCTGAACATTGACCTAGGTGGTACTTTATGCTGTCTGGCTCTTGATAAATATACTTGATTGCAAACATTGCAAAAATGTGTTTACGTATGTAGTAGCTCTTATAAGTGAAATTGTTAGTTTCTACTAAAAGAAAAGGAGTACTTGTGGCACCTTAGAGTCTAACAAATTTATTAGAGCATAAGCTTTCGTGAGCTACAGCTCACTGTAGCTCACGAAAGCTTATGCTCTAATAAATTTGTTAGTCTCTAAGGTGCCACAAGTACTCCTTTTCTTTTTGCGAATACAGACTAACACGGCTGCTACTCTGAAACCTGTCATTAGTTTCTACTGTGATATATTAATACATACCACTGCGAAAATATTTTGTCATGATGGTACCATAATATGGCAACATTGCTCCTTGGGATATCGTCTGGGATCAATACAGCTGAAGTAAGGGTGCTGTGGGATTACAGAACCTTAAATATTTTTAGTCTTTTGAGTTTAATCCTTTCCTTCCCATCCCCAACTGTTGATATAATCTGCATCCGAATTGATTTGCTGTCATCTTGTAATTGTAGCCTTGTTTGCATCAACACTGTAATCAGCATTTTACGGTGATAAATTTGTTAGGAAGTTCCAGAATGGCTGCTGATGAAAGAATTGTCACAAGAAGTATTGTGCATAAAAGCCTACTGTCTATGCTAAGTCACATCTATGGACAAAATTTTCAAAGGCACTTAAGTCCCATGGAAAATCAGGTTACTAAAGGTTCTTAGGTTACTAAGTTTTTAGGACTTAGATCCTGGTATCTAGTTTACAAACTTGGGGCCTGATCCTGTAAACCTCTACTTGCATGAGTAAGGGCTGGCATAGTAAGGGTTTAGATCCTTAGCTTTGACAAGACTGTTATTTATCTTTCAAAGTATTTAGTTCATGTCAAGTTGTAACTGCCTGCTAAATGTTCCTTTAAATAATAAAACCACTTATTACGGTGAGATTGCCCCAGATGTATCCAGTTCATCTTTAAGCTAGATCTAAAGCAAGGCACAATAGATTTTTAAAATAATTTCTAATGTATTTAAAAATCTTGAGCAGCTTGTCTGTCTAGTTTCGGATGGATGCAGTCTGAAATGGCTGATATCCTGTCCTGAAAATCACATTAATGCGGTACCACAATAATGAAATGAAAGTGACAGAACCTCATTTACATTTCAGAAATAGTTCCCTTGAGTTTCCTGTTCTACCAGATTTTCATGTATACCTGGTATTTGTTTTTTGCGCACATTTAAAGAGCAAGACTTTAGATTTGACCCTCAAAGAACTGAGAGGTGTATAGATAATGCTCTTACCTTACAGAGCATTTGCTCTTGTAAGTACTGGTACAGCAGTAACTGAAGTAGCAACTACCATCTAACGTTTCAACAAAGGTTAACTCCTTCCTTTTGGCTTTTGCAACTCTTTAGTGATAGTTATTGTCGCAGCTACTGCACTGCAAGATTTTCTCCCTTGGCTTAATGCTTCATTGAAATTGTACTTCTGTTTTAATAACCTGTGTTTTGAGGTGCAGACATGCACTTTTAACCTTATTAAAAAAAAAAAAGTCTGATATATAAAAAAGCAGCATTTGTATGTTTCCCTTGTTGCTGTAACAGGCAAGTCCATGTAAACACATTCCTAGTAAAGGAGTAAATATATATTGTGTGCTAATTATTTTGTACTAACTGTAAAACCCTTTTACGGGAGAGTGTGAGAGAAGAGAACTAGCAAATTACTAGGAAGGATGAAAAATCACACGGATCATGGCAAAAATGTGATATTTCACTCTTTCCACAAATTTAGTACAGAAAAACAAAAGCATAATAAAAAATGTTTAGCTATTTAATGAAAATGAAATCTCTCACTGTGAGCAGCAGCTGAAATGCAAATGCCCTTTTTTTCAATTGAAGAAAATGAACAAATTAAACTACTGGCAAATCGGTATGTGTCCTTAGTTGTTCTAAAACATAACATCACATTTCTATATAATTAAGTTACAGCCAGGAATGTATCAAACACATTATTTTCATAGTGCCTGATCCAACTCCAAATGAAGTCAGTGGAAAGACTCCCATTGACTTCAGTTGCAGTTGAATTGTGTCCACAGAGCAAATATATAGATAAGTGGTGTTTGGTAAGTCTTCTGAGCATGTGCACATTGCCCTTGCTGATAAATCTGTTACAGTACATGAATAAAAAACAAATGAGGAACTGTAGTAATAGTACAACAACATTTTGTCATATGAATAATCCTTTATACGTTTTAAAAACAATTAAAATTTGTCCATCCAGGCATTTAGAGTGGGTTGATCATCATGTTATTAGGGATGCCAGTGAGGATGTAACATATACTTTCAGCAGCATGGAAACTGAATTATGTCTATTAGGCATCTTTACAGAGGAAGTATTTTACAATACAATGGAGTCCTATTGTGCCTAAGCACTGTCACACCTATGGGACTGTGTAAAACTGTTGATGCACATGCAAGTGGTGTAGACAAAAATGAGTTTTGTGTATGGGTTGAGAGCCGTAAAATCGCCCATGGAGCGTAAGTTTACCTGTCTGGTATGATAGTTGGGGCTGGTAGAACTACCTGTATTTAGGGTTGCTCAATGCTTTCCAGTATAGGACCCTATTTTCATTAACTTTGACAGAATTTAGCCATTTGGGCGGAAATTTTCAATCCTCGATTCAGCCTTAGGCAGACCCTTTTTTTGAAAGCTTGAGCTAAAATGGTTCAGACGTTCCTGAGAATGAGGTTAGGGAAAAATGTTTTTAATAAAAAAAACTTCTAGCAGCTGTTTTGCTCAGAAGCTCAGGCACCTCCATGCTTTGGAGCAGGGACTTAGAAATGGGCAAAGAGTCTCTGTGGTGTCATGGATGCCATCCCTGTGAAAACATCCAAAGTTATAACCTTCCAAAAAAACTCAGCTTGCACATGCTCAGTAAAGCATTGTTAGCATTTGCCTCCTAAATTATCAGTGATTTCACCTGTACTGAGCATGCTTTAACCCAGGGCTGTGGGGACTAGGGTTGCCAACAATCCCTTATTACAAGGGACACCTCTTTATTTTTTCATCTCTGTACAACAAGTTCAGGAGTTCCTGAGTGCTTCAAAAAGCAGCATGAAATACCCCCTGGCGAACGTAGATGAGTGCTGCTTATCTTTTAATAATATTAATGCTAATGATGATATTGGGAGGCGGGTGGGATGGGGGTGCTTAGAGAACAGTCCCTTATTTTTGAAATACAATGTTGGCAACCCTAGAGCCCGGGGCTGAGCGGGACTTTTTGCTGCAGTTTCTACTCTGGGGGTTACTGTAGTGTTGGGCACCAGAACTGACAGTAGGGGGGCTGTCTCTTTAGTGCTCTCAGTGCTGCCCTGCCGATGCTCAGCCTGCATGGGGGAGGAAGTTGCCTGACCAGAATGCAAGGGTTGAGGAATTTGCTGTGTGTGTGGGGTAGGGGGATAAGGAGAAGTTGAGGAGGAACGGGAGGGCGGAGGGACAGGAGGGAGGGTGTGTGTGTGTGTGTGTGTGTGTGTGTGTGTGTGAGAGAGAACGAGAGAGTTGGGGAAAAGAGGAGGGGGAGGGCAGGAGTCAATGGGGGGGAGTGACTAGGAGAACAGAGAAGGGAAGGGATCTTATACAGGAATAGGGGAGGCAGGAGGTAGGGAGGTAACAGGTGCAGAGAGGGAATGGGGCAGGCTTGCTGCTGGGCATGGGCAGAATGGCCTATAATGGCTAGGGCACGCTTGCCTACAGAATCTGACATTGAACCTAGGAATCCTGAGTCTCTGCATTCCTCTGCAGTTAGCAAATAGTTGTAAAATCCACTGGTAAAATGTGCATCTCATCACCTTCTAATGACTGTCCACTGAGAAGATAACAGCCTACTGCTGCTACAAGTTATTCTGTTAGCTCAACTGGCAGAGGTCTGCACTGTAGAGCTAAAGGTCCAAACTCTGCTGATGACCCAAGTTGGGAGTCAATATGGTTCCATATGATGGAACATCTGAGCTTGTTTGATTATTTATTTGTTTATTTCAGATTTTCTTGTAGATAAAACTACATAACATTCTTTTAAGGTTGCATAGTCAAGCAGTCAAAATGTAAGAAATGTCAGTAAGGTTTCCTGTGCAACCTTAATTTGGGCCCCTTGTGAAGCATTCTTTAATTGTGTGATCATCAACTGTTTGTTTGTCCCCCGCCCCCAGCCCATAGGACCCCTGGGTGATGTTGGGCAAATCACTTAAACCAAAAGTTCACAGTTGGCCACTTATTGCTTGTTCCTCTTTTTCTGAGGACCCAGTATAAGACATTTGGGGCCTGATTTGCAGAAATGCTGAGTGCTCACAACTGCAATTGAAGTTGATTGGAGCTGTGCTTTGAAGATGTAAAATGCTAGTACTCTGGGAAAACAGGGAGGCCCTAGGTGTCTAATGTTGGTCACCCCAAATTAGTGGGGAACTAAAACACAGAGCAATTAAGGTCAAGTGTCCATCTGTAGAATGGAGATAACACCACCTAATCTCACAGGAGCATTTGAATCGCTTAATCTCATATAAATGTCATGAGAGTTTGAGAAACACTCATTAAGAGCACCATAGATATGCCCAGGAGAAAATAAAAAGTTTTATATTCAGTGCAGGGTTTGGAATGGGGTTCATTAGATAGGGTCTAGGGCTGCACATTGAATGAAGATAAAGACAAATTTTGAATAATAGTTGATATTCCAGGGTACAATCCAGATGGGGGGGTCATTCCTTCCCTGTAATCTGGGGTGTCTTGCAATGCCTTGTTGTTGTAGCGTCCAACCAGGACTGCTCACGACCAGCCACCAGCATGCAGGTCACTCACAGATGTTTGTCACACCCTGGCTCTCACTAGCTTTGGTTGTACTGCGGGGTGACCCCAACACACACTTCCCCAGAAACGTATGTCTTGCACTACCCAGCCCTCTTAGAATCATAGAATCATAGAATATCAGGGTTGGAAGGGACCCCAGAAGGTCATCTAGTCCAACCCCCTGCTCAAAGCAGGACCAAGTCCCAGTTAAATCATCCCAGCCAGGGCTTTGTCAAGCCTGACCTTAAAAACCTCTAAGGAAGGAGATTCTACCACCTCCCTAGGTAACGCATTCCAGTGTTTCACCACCCTCTTAGTGAAAAAGTTTTTCCTAATATCCAATCTAAACCTCCCCCATTGCAACTTGAGACCATTACTCCTCGTTCTGTCATCTGCTACCATTGAGAACAGTCTAGAGCCATCCTCTTTGAAACCCCCTTTCAGGTAGTTGAAAGCAGCTATCAAATCCCCCCTCATTCTTCTCTTCTGCAGACTAAACAATCCCAGCTCCCTCAGCCTCTCCTCATAAGTCATGTGCTCTAGACCCCTAATCATTTTTGTTGCCCTTCGCTGTACTCTTTCCAATTTATCCACATCCTTCCTGTAGTGTGGGGCCCAAAACTGGACACAGTACTCCAGATGAGGCCTCACCAGTGTCGAATAGAGGGGAACGATCACGTCCCTCGATCTGCTCGCTATGCCCCTACTTATACAACCCAAAATGCCATTGGCCTTCTTGGCAACAAGGGCACACTGCTGACTCATATCCAGCTTCTCGTCCACTGTCACCCCTAGGTCCTTTTCCGCAGGACTGCTGCCGAGCCATTCGGTCCCTAGTCTGTAGCGGTGCATTGGATTCTTCCATCCTAAGTGCAGGACCCTGCATTTATCCTTATTGAACCTCATTAGATTTCTTTTGGCCCAATCCTCCAATTTGTCTAGGTCCTTCTGTATCCTATCCCTCCCCTCCAGCGTATCTACCACTCCTCCCAGTTTAGTATCATCCGCAAATTTGCTGAGAGTGCAATCCACACCATCCTCCAGATCATTTATGAAGATATTGAACAAAACGGGCCCCAGGACCGACCCCTGGGGCACTCCACTTGACACCGGCTGCCAACTAGACATGGAGCCATTGATCACTACCCGTTGAGCCCGACAATCTAGCCAGCTTTCTACCCACCTTATAGTGCATTCATCCAGCCCATACTTCCTTAACTTGCTGACAAGAATGCTGTGGGAGACCGTGTCAAAAGCTTTGCTAAAGTCAAGAAACAATACATCCACTGCTTTCCCTTCATCCACAGAACCAGTAATCTCATCATAAAAGGCGATTAGATTAGTCAGGCATGACCTTCCCTTGGTGAATCCATGCTGACTGTTCCTGATCACTTTCCTCTCCTCTAAGTGCTTCAGGATTGATTCTTTGAGGACCTGCTCCATGATTTTTCCAGGGACTGAGGTGAGGTTGACCGGCCTGTAGTTCCCAGGATCCTCCTTCTTCCCTTTTTTAAAGATGGGCACTACATTAGCCTTTTTCCAGTCATCCGGGACTTCCCCCGTTCGCCACGAGTTTTCAAAGATAATGGCCAAGGGCTCTGCAATCACAGCCGCCAATTCCTTCAGCACTCTCGGATGCAATTCGTCCGGCCCCATGGACTTGTGCACGTCCAGCTTTTCTAAATAGTCCCTAACCACCTCTATCTCTACAGAGGGCTGGCCATCTCTTCCCCATTTTGTGTTGCCCAGCACAGCAGTCTGGGAGCTGACCTTGTTAGTGAAAACAGAGGCAAAAAAAGCATTGAGTACATTAGCTTTTTCCACATCCTCTGTCACTAGCTTGCCTCCCTCATTCAGTAAGGGGCCCACACTTTCCTTGGCTTTCTTCTTGTTGCCAACATACCTGAAGAAACCCTTCTTGTTACTCTTGACATCTCTTGCTAGCTGCAGCTCCAGGTGCGATTTGGCCCTCCTGATATCTTTCCTACATGCCCGAGCAATATTTTTATACTCTTCCCTGGTCATATGTCCAACCTTCCACTTCTTGTAAGCTTCTTTTTTATGTTTAAGATCCGCTAGGATTTCACCATTAACCATTTTACCTGACCATCTTCTGGACAGTCCAAATATGTTAAGTCTGTTATTCCTTTAAAGAAATAATAAACATTAGCCTGTTGTTCTAAACAGAGTTACCCAGACACCTAAACGTAAACACGCTGGATTAGATAAAACCATAAAACAAGTTTATTAACTAAATAGAGAGATGTTAAGTGAGTACCAGTAACGAGGCATAAAAGTCAGAAATGGTTACAAGAATAATAAAGGTAGAACACTTTCTAGTGCCTAATTTAACAAACTATATTAGATTCAAGCAACTTTCTCACCACATGCTTCCAGCAAGATTACTGACCAAACTCTTCAGGGCAGGACCCCCTGCCCCACTAGTCCAATGGCTGTTTCCTTTGTCATCTTAGGTGCAGAGAATGTGATAGTCAGGGAAGCAGAGGGGGTGTCTTGTGGTGTTTGCCCCTCCTTTTTATTGTTTTGGTCCCCCTTCTTGACGAACATTTCCAGGTGAGAACCAGGAGACAGTCTATGTGGAGGGATGTTTCCCACTGGTTTGTTTTCCATCTGTTTGAGTTTCCTTTGTTTCCCTTCCCTGCATGATGACTCTGTTTGCTTGCTCCTTAAATGCAAATTAAGGCAAGCATACATTGGTTTAGAACAGAACTCTTTGCTGACTTCTGCCTTGGCAGGGCTGTGGGTTTGGATCATGTGTTTAATATCATCATACAGGGGAATCTTATCACTTTTATTTTACAAGGACAATGTTGACTGGCAAATCATGACTTTTTCAAATGATCCCTTACAAGGCATACATTGTACAAAGATTTTTACAGCAGGGTGTGAATACTCAGGTATGTTCCGTCACAGCACCCATTCATTGAATGAGGCTGCGGTCCTGTGGAAAATATAGTATGTCCTCATGTAGTTGAAGACTGTATCATAATGCATACACACAATGGAGGTGAATTAACATTGCACAGGCAACTTTGATCCTGACATTGCTTAACTTTTGAGCTATATTTTGCAACTTTAACATTCTTTTAATGTTTTTTTAAGACTGTAATTCAATAAAGGATGTGCTGCAATATGTTACCATGCTGTGTCATCCTACATTTAGGACCTGACCTGTAACAAGTCTTTTGTGTAGTCTTTTTGCCAAAAGAAAAGAGAAGGAAAAAATGCTTTGAGCATTTAAATCCAAAAACGCAGTCCATATGAATGCCTTTAGTTTATTCTGGTAGATTGTGTATGCCATTGGAGGGTGGATCCTGGAAGTGTGTGAAATAGACCCAAGCTACGATTCCCCTCCAAGCTTCTGCTTCCTCTTGTAACTGAGTAAGAAAGATGTGGTGTATTTCAAGACTGGGGGGGGGGGGAAGGTGTGGGGGGAGGGAGGGAGGCTACAGGGTGTGGGGAGTTGGAGAGAGAAAGGAGGGAGTGGAAGAGGTTATAACAACTTGTCAGGCTTTTCCTGCTAAAATGTAAATGTTTGCTTTGCAAAGGGGTGGACACCAGAACTAGTTTTTTTCAGATGCTATAAATCCACTTGGGTCATGCTTTCTCTCAAAAAGCAATTGAAGCTTTATCTGCTCATTGTCTGAGAGAAATGGTAACTTGCATATATGATGTATGGAAAGTTTCTGGTGATGGGTACTACCTGTGTAATTGGAATAGATTTTATTGTATGGGTGGAGAAGTGACTGCTAAGGTGTTCTCTCTCTACCCTGAGTGCTTTATCCTTCTTCCATATGGAACAGGAAGGAGGTCAGACTCCCATCTGGAATTCCCCCGTTTAGTCCAGAGATGCTGTTAGAAGTGGGTTTTCAAATCCCAAAGATGTAAGTTGATTATATTAGCAATTCAAAAGAGAGTTTTAGGGAGGTAGGCTGGGCTCTGAATCAGGAAGTTTGTGCTTTTTAATTGGTGATATCACAGGCTTACTGGCTGTCCTTAGGCAAGTCGCTTAATCTTTCTGTGGCTAAATTTTCCAGGTGTAAAATAGGGCTAACACTTATTGGTTTCACAGGTGTGTATTGTGAGCCTAAATTACTTGTGTATTTGTGTTCGCTGCACTTGTCTCAGTCTACAAACATGTTACAAAATTTATATAGAACAAGGTAAAGGTTAAAATGGGACAGTACTACTCCCATAGACTGTAAAAGGAGGACCCCTGATGAACTTCCACTATCTTCCTACTCCAAACTACATTTCCTGGCTTGGTGCTTGTAAAACACTGTGATATTCTCAGCTGGAAGGTGTGATGGACTGTAAGAGCAAAGTGTTGGTGGTGGTGGTGGTGAAAAATTCTGTAGGGATATCTTTATTAGAAGAAGGCTGGCTTGGAAAAATCTTTTTCTCCTGCACTTTAAATAATTCACTGCCTTTCTGCTGAACACTTAACCTCATCAGCAGTCCATCCCCTGATCAAGTCTCAGGTTCAGATGATTTCACACTTATTTTCTTAGTTTTCAACCGGTCTTTGTTTTCTACATCATATAAGTATTATGGGATTTATAAATGCACTAGACCTTTGGGACATGTATCCTATAGTATCATAGAGGACCAGAAAACCATCCTAACCAGCCAACTGAAGACTACTGCTTCCAAGCAATATTCTCTGTGTGGCATAGAGTTGTGGGAGTTTTATGACACTTTCTCACAGTGCTTGTTGTTGTAGGGGTGTGACCAGGGGCATGTCTGGAGCATTTTGTGCTTTGGCAATCCCCAGCTGCATAATAAGCTCTTGGAGGCTATTGCAGCCTGGTCAACCTTGAGGGGGCTCTTAAATTGCATTTGGGCCAAACCGGTCCTTAGCCAGCCCCAGCTTGGAGGAGGAGAATTATAGAGGTGCAAAGCCATGTCATGCTGCTTCCTCCTCCTCCTCCCCGCATGCACATTTTCCTAATATCGTACCAAATGGAGATTAGTTATGGCTGAAGATTGAACCTTCTAGAGCTACACCACATACCTTGCTCTCTCCTCCAGGTAAGGAAGAATATACTTAGCAATGATGAGGCCCTCCATGGCAGGCTGTTGTTGGTTTGCTATAAAATGTTTGGTCTTGAGTATTTCAGTATTTCAGCTGATCTGCGTTGGATTGATTAAGGCTTTAGAGCTGTGAATCTCATACGTGTGTCTATTTGGCTCTATAGCAAAGCTGTAGATGCGTTCATGCTGAGAATCCTGGGGTTTACGCTTTGGCCTTCTGTGTGTAGTCTGCTAAACATACTTCAGATTACAGGCACGGGTGTTTGTCACTTTCTGCACGTATGCATGTGGAATGAGATTTTTTTTCCCCCCTTATTCCCAGCATATACTTAAGTTAGTTGCCTCAAATTCTAGATTCTGTAATATTCTGGGGAAGAGTCAATATCTTCTGTTCAGGTAAAATCCTTACTTTTGACTGATTAGTTCTGTTTGAATAGTTCTTCCTGGGTGCAATTCACTGTTGCAAGGGGACAGCCCAAAGTCCTCTGTAAACCCCACTGTGGGACTAAGCAGAGATAGGGTTACAGTGGAGAAGCTTTGTTGGGAGGGACCCTCCCTAGTAACACCACATAAACTAGCATGCAGGTGGTATTTGGGGGCAAGCTAACTGTGAACCCATGGAAAATGTGACTACAAAGATCTAACAACACAGGATCCCCAGAAAGTGGATGTTCCAAGCTATAGATTGGAATGGTAACTGTGGAGGGGGCTACATTGCAGCTACGTGGCCTTGTCCATTGGTTGTAGTTGGGTGAATTCCATCTCCCCTTCCTGCTTAGTTCCCCTTCATTGGCCTTACCGACAGATTAAACAGAGTTGCATTCCATTCTGACTGTCTGATTTTTTTCAAAAAGAAAAAGGACTTGTGGCACCTTAGAGACAAATTTATTTGAGCATAAGCTTTCGTGAGCTACAGCTCACTTCATCAGATGCATTCAGTGGAAAATACAGTGGGGAGATTTGTATACAGAGAACATGAAACAATGGGTATTACCATACACACTGTAACCAGAGTGATCACTTAAGGTGAGCTATTACCAGCAGGAGAGTGGGGGGAGAGGGCAACTTTTTGTAGTGATAATCAAGGTGGACCATTTCCAGCAGTTGACAAGAATGTCTGAGGAACAGGGAGGGGGGGAATAAACATGGGAAATAGTTTTACTTTGTGTAATGACCCATCCACTCCCAGTCTCTATTTAAGCCTAAGTTAATTGTATCCAGTTTGCAAATTAATTCCAATTCAGCAGTCTCTTGTTGGAGTCTGTTTCTGAAGTTTTTTTGTTGAAGTATTGCCACTTTTAGGTCTAATCGAGTGACGAGAGAGATTGAAGTGTTCTCCAACTGGTTTTGAATGTTATAATGCTTGACGTCTGATTTGTGTCCATTTATTCTTTTACGTAGAGACTGTCCAGTTTGACCAATGTACATGGCAGAGGGGCATTGCTGGCACATGATGGCATATATCACATTGGTAGATGCGCAGGTGAATGAGCCTCTGATAGTGTGGCTGATGTGATAAGGCCCTATGATGGTATCCCCTGAATAGATATGTGGACAGAGTTGGCAACGATAGGTTCCTGGGTTCTTTTGTGTGGTTGCTGGTGAGTATTTGCTTCAGGTTGGGGGGCTGTCTGTAAGCAAGTACTGGCCTGTCTCCCAAGATCTGTGAGAGTGATGGGTCGTCCTTCAGGATAGGTTGTAGATCCTTGAGGATGCGTTGGAGAGGTTTTAATTGGGGGCTGAAGGTGATGGCTAGTGGCGTTCTGTTGTTTTCTTTGTTGGGCCTGTCCTGTAGTAGGTGACTTCTGGGTACTCTTCTGGCTCTGTCAATCCGTTTCTTTACTTCAGCAGGTGGGTATTGTAGTTGTAAGAATGCTTGATAGAGATCTTATAGGTATTTGTCTTTGTCTGAGGGGTTGGAGTTGCTGAAGCTGCAAACTTCTATCCTTGCACTGGTTGTGGCAACTGAATGTTCATGTCCAAAGCTATCTGGATCTGGAGCATTTTAATATAGGGTGGCCAAAAGATGGTTGTAGCAGTGGGCTCAGAAAGCTCACCCAGTGAGAATCTTTATACTGGACCGGTTAATCCAAATTCCCATCTTTTGGAGAAACGTTGCTTTCTCTATGAAAAGATAACTTCTGGGTAGGAAAGACGTGGTTAAAATAGCCATTGTCCCTAAAACCCTCAATTTTTGGCAGACATTGCCAGATCTCCACCTGGACAAATATACCAAACATATTTCTTTTAGGAAATCTATTTGTTTATAGGCTTTTCTGGAGTTCTGTAATATTTCAGCACTGCACATTGTGTCTGTGAGGCTGGGAATCCTTGTTATCCCCAGCTTACCTATGGGGAAACTGAGGTACAGTGAGTGGAGATTTGCCTGAAAAAGTCCTACAGCAGAGTCGGGAAGAGAACATGGACTTCCTGAATCTTATTCCAGGGCCATAATGCAGGATCCGATTTGTATTGGACCTGGACACATGCAGCCTGTTTATCAGAGATATAAACATAACATTTGTGTAGGTATTTATGCACATGTAGTATTAGTATAGGCACCTAATAATGTACATATTATCACAACAGTGCATCCAAATCTGGTAATTACCAACACCAGTGGCCAGGTATGATCTAATTGGCCACTTGCACTGGCAGTTGCCCATGTGCACGGTAACTTGAGGGACAAACTGGGCATTTGCATGTGTACAGTTTCCCCCCCCCCCCCCCAAGCGCACAGGTTTGATTCTTGGAGATGCAGTCTTGTGATGCTGTTGTAAGGTAGGTAGCTTGTTGCATAGTTAACCACGTGTTGAAAGGTAATGGGATCATCTCCGAGAGAGTTTTTTTCTCAGTGGGATTTCTAACTATATGTGGTGCTTCTGCTATATGACACACAAGTCTTCCATGATTTAGTTATGGTAGAACATTTGATGAGTAGCCTTTGACACAAGGAGTTTTTCTTTTGATGTTAAGTGTTATAGTACTGGAAAATCGTGATGGGAAGCGAGTGCAAACTAACCCTAAATGATGATGCAATGGCTAGTTATGTTACTTTTAGAAATATTAAGTCTCTTGTATTGGCAATGGAATTTCATACATAGAGCAAGAGAGCATGGGGTTAGCACGTGAATTAGGATGTGCAATAGAGTTCACCTACCAATTCTTAGTTTGACAATGTGTATCCGCATGGGCTGCTTTTCTTCAGTCCACATCTATTGCTGCCTCGTAGTCATGTTTTAGTGGGGGAGGGAGCCTCTTGACACTTTCTTTGCCTCCAACCCCCTGTGAGTGTCAGATTGAAATCCTGTTCTATAGTGATGGTATCTCTCCCCTACAACTACATTGTACAGGAGCTATCGCTAGCAGGAGTTTTTAAGCGATTGGATTTTGAATTGCTGCATTGTTCATCTGATTAAATTGTATTTAATTAGCTTTGTGTGTTTATCCTTTTGTTTCAGTGAAAAGATAACGGTGGGGGGAGGGGAGAGATTAAAAACTGTCTAAATGAAGCTTCGTATTTAAAACACATATAAAACCTCCATAAGATGCCTTTTTATTCTGCAGCCCTTTATCTTCCTTCACAAGCTTTCTGAGAATGAGTAGTGCATGTTGAGGTTTATCTTTGCTTTTATGTGCAGTAGCCACATGCTTAACATTGAGCACATTTGAGTTGCATTTCATAGGGTTTTCACAATCCTTTTATAAAGGGACTGATCTGTTAACATCTCCCTCTTTAGATCTAGCAGGCAGGATGTTCTTCCATACAAAGAAGAGCTCACAGTCTTTCTTGCCAGACCAGTAAGTGAATGATTTCAAGCCTGGTGGGCAATACTTGTGTCCAGGCGTAACACAGACAGACCACAGTAGTGGGCAGCTGCATATAATTTTGAACTCCACTCATTGAACTGTAATAAAACAATATAAGCACTGCTTGGGGGAAAGATTGGATGCAGTTATCCTTACACGAGGCTCGGGCATATGAAAGCAGTGCTGGCTGACAAGAGGATTTTGAGATTTGATTTTGATTGAATTGCAGAATTGAACAGACCAGGAATGTCAGTGGAAGGCTAAATGCCTGTAGTGCCATAAAGTTTTATTCATGTGAGGCTTTCCAATATAAAGTAGATGGATTATTGGAAAAGGTGTCAAGAGACATGAAATAGAAGGGCCCAAAACATAAAATGTGTGTATAAGGGTAAAATTACTTCTTGCTTAGTACATAATTAGCTTACAAAAATGTTTTGAATAATTGTTTTTGTTTGTTTTGTTCATATTTTTAAGCTAATTTATTGCATGGTATAAAAATGCAGTCCTTCAGTTTCCCCTTCAGATCCTCCTTTAGGGAGAATACATGCTGCTTTTAGAATGGGATTTTTTTTAAAAGTGTACACTGTCTTAATTAAAATTAAAAATTAGCAGAGGAAGGGACTCTCTGTCTTTTGGTTGCTTACAAAAAAATAGTCCACCGGATATGATCGTCAAGCAGACACTGAAAACTATTATGCTCAAAAACAAGAGCGGGATGTGTATTCACATAGCACAACACACTGACTTATTTCATAGCTCAGTAATGCATACATAATTAGAGTCAAATTTGCATAGGACAGCTGATATCCAAATTTGTATGACATTAGAGACAGCTTTGCTCAGTTGCAATGAGCTATGAACAGTAAGTAAAGTTGCACAGAAGATTGTATGTGGGTGAACAGGAGTGTGTCATATTTGGTCTCTCTATTCTTTATCCATTTACAAAGTTCTGCCTCAGTAGACATTTATTTAAGCATGTTCTAAATCATATATTGTGACTATGGGAAAAAATATCCATAGCTTTATTGTGCATGCACTTGTTTAGAATTACAAAATAAACAAAGAGCTTCGGTGAAACGGGCCTTTTTTGTATCAAGCTATTTTTCAAATCTGTGTATTGAAATGAAAGGTTCATTCGGCTTACCTTTCTCAAACTGAGCAGTTCCTTATTACATTAGCAGTCCCATTTCTTTCTTTTGTAAGGTAGTATTAAGATGTATAATGTTGGCAGAATTGGGCCCCAAATTACCACAAATTATAACTATATGAAATTGTATCTAAATGTACAGTACAGTGTAAATCTGGTTTTCTTTTTGCTAAATGGTATTATTCAATGTGCTGGAGTGTTGTTAAAATGTTGTATTGAAAGTCTGGATTTGTAAACACACAGGGAAATAAGTGCCATGTTCTGTGCGGGTGGTAAACCTCTAAGGATTTATAAAATGTGTATTTACCACATGTTCTATGGATCATTCTTTCCCTTTATTTTGTTTTATGTTCTCTTTCAAAAATAAATGTGATGAATATTTATCTAATCAAATAGCCACTCGTTTACAGTGGATTTCTTTGAAGGCAAAGAGGGGAAAAGATCCAGCTATCATTTTTGAATTTTATGGTACAGATTCCGTGATTCCGGTTTTGTTCGCTTCACTTTTTTCTGGGGTGCATTACAGAATGGAATATGAGAAGTTGATTTCTGTGCGTTGTGCTAATGACCCTTAAGTGTGTGTCAGTGTCCCAGATCGTGTGTGGGAATCCGATGGGAGAAGGATGTTCACAAATGTTAGAAAGAGCCTTTTCAGAGTTTCTGCAGAGCTTTGTAATATGCTGGTCTCTGCAGCTGCACCATTCTTCTTACCCCCCAACCAACCCCTTGCACTGGCTGTGTATCTCTTGTGTTCATTTAAAATAGTTTTTAATTCTCAGCCTGTGAGTGATAGTGTTACATTTTTGTTCCAGTTTATTAAGGCAAACGTAACTAGCTACGCAGCCCCTGAGTGGTTGGTGCCTCGGCAAACTGATGATTTTTTTTTAAAAAACCTTTGTGCCAGCTCCATAAAAAGCTAGGTTGGTTCTGAACAAATTGTATGCCACTCTGTTACAAGGAAAACTGAATCATATGGCAGTGCCAGTCACTTTTTAAGTGAAAGGCAATCTATTCAGCATCAAATACAGGCTGCTGATGCTTGCCAAACCTGGAGGTCCATTGAGATAAGATTCTCATGACCTACAGTGCTTAAAACACATGCAGAGCTCTGAGACCTCAAAGAGCTAGGCACTTCAGATCCAGGATAGTAAAATAATGCAGTTTAACCTTTATTGGATCTTTCTGGCTAGCCTGTGGTTTAATTCTTTCCTGAAGATTAGAGGAGATTTTTTTTTATTCCTTTGGCTATGGCAAAGGGTGATGTTCTGAGCAATAGGATGATAGTTAGGCTACAGAATAAGCATGGGTTTACCTCACTGGATGATCTGATTGACGCACATTTTCTGCTTAAAGATTACTGCAGCTCATAAAGCAGCTTCTTAGCCATTTGGCCTGCTCTGTGCTAAATCAGATGGTCGTGATTTCTTATGTGACCCCTCACATCTTTCAACTGATTTCCAACAAAGTTTGAGAATATGGACCGGAATTGTCTTGGTGAGGTGGAGCTGATTCCCCTGCATGCTGTCCTCTGGGCCTAGTAAATCCAGTTACTCATTATGTAGTGGACATTGCAACAGATTAGTCACGCCTTCTGCCGTTGTGACTCCCCTCCCATCATAACTCCATCAGTGGTCCTTTACCACTGGGAACTCCACCCCAGCTCTTATCCCTGTTTTTTCACCTTCCTGTATTTCCAGTCATGCTTCAGCCTGAATATTTTCCTGATTGCATTGCTCTTAGCACAGCCTCCTAGAACCTATTTCAGGTCTCTTTTTGGCACCAGAATGCAGCCTGGACTGGCTTTGGGAAGGCTTGGGGTTTTTGTATTTATTTCTTTATTTAACGAATTGTCACCTCACCTTGGGGTGCCTTGGCTGGCAAATCCTAAGGCGTTCCCCCTCTAGCCTGATTCTACCGTCACATTCCACATAATGAATTGGTGTCCCCTGCCTGGGAGACTCCATCCCTCTCCATTTAGCAAGGGACCTGAGACACACTCCGCATCCAATGGTGATGGGGACCTATAGTCCCCTTGTCTATCCACCTTGTGTAAAGGAGGGCAGACTTCTTCTGAAACCACTTTAGCTTGAGTTCCTTTTCTAACCCCCTCTAGGTTACGAAGGGAGAAGGCTGGGGAAAGAGCACACCTAGCCACAGGAAAAGCAAGCAAGGAAGGAAGGAACAAAATAGATCTGTGTGTGGCTTGACCAGAACTTCTGTTGCTGCCACCCACAGGCCCTTTAGCAGGGCCAGAATCAGTGCGGGTCTGCTCATGTGATTGACCCAGCGGGGCTCAATTATGTTGTAGCTGCATAGATCACTTTTTTTTTCCAGCCCAGTCTCTGGATGTTAAAGAACCCCAAGTATAGGCCTGGATATGCTTTGGGTCAAAGATGTCAATTAGAGCAGATTGGGTTCAAGATGGACATACATTTTCTAAAGCTTCCATAACAGTGGGTCAGCGAACCATTAGGATGGTCTCCTGAACACATCCATACTAGAAATCTTCCATGAACCATGGAAGATGGACACATGCTCTGGAAATGTATTACAAATTTTTTGGTCATGATGCTTCTCAAAAGCATTAGCTTGACTTAATCCTATCACTTCCCCCTCCATCCGGGAAATACATTCAAACGTTTTACTAAGCGTAAATGATTATTTAGAGTTCTATTAGCCTCCAAAAGCTCATGTTGACAATAAGGAAGGAAAAGATCTTCAGCATTATTGAATAATCCCAACTCACTTCCGGAGTTTAAAAAGTTTCTGGGGGTGTGGAAATGCTGTATATATTAGCATTCCGTATATTTACTAGTGAATTGCTATAAGTGGAATTGTAGTGTAATACTTGAACAGTGTTTCTACTAAATGAGCCATCACAAATTCACAAACATTAACTACTGACATAAAAAGGTAATTTTTCTTATTTCTGGTAATAACTTAAATTCATTGATCTTGTTAGTTAATAACGTATTTAGACCAGGTGCTTTATTAAGTTGTACAATTATGAATGATGCTAAAATACATGTACTGGCATTAACACAGTCAAATTTGCTAAGCAGGTTTGCTAAAGCTTAATCTATGATGATTTATTCTTCTTAAATTCTGAAGGTGGTAACTATCTGAGATAAATTAGATCTGTAGAACCAGATCCTCAGGTGGTGTAAATTGGCATACTTTTGTTGTCACTGGATGCCAGCAGAGGATCTGGCCCTTGGTGTATCATATTTGCATCTAAGTTCATAAATTAATATTGAAAGATAGTTTTCCTCTAATTCTTAATTGTATCTGGAACTTTGTGACATCAATATAAATTGCATACTGTAATGGGAAAAAAAAATAGTCCACTAATACCATTTATCCTTTATGGATAAATACATAAACACAGAACAGGTATGGGCTCAATCCTGCTCCAAATTAAAGTTAAAGGCAAAAACTCTCATTGACTTCAGTGCTGCAGGGTAATTCTGACAATTTGGCCCAAAAGAATTTGAGTTGGAGCCCAATCCATGATTACAAACCCTTGCTCAAGGGACTTTACACAGAAATAAATGTCTGTACTTTCAGAAGCATTTGCAGGATTTGGTCTCAATAGGTAGTCAGCTGCTAGTGCTTGGTACATTTTTATTGGGTGTTCTGTTACAACAGGCTTTTTTTCCCCCTTTGTTTAAATTTGACATAGTATTTAAAATGGAACTGGGCACTGTCATGGAGTCTAAGTTTCCAGCCCACATTAGATGGAAAACATTTCTGCCTCATCAAAGAAATAATTGTGGTTGCTTTGCAAGGGGCAGGCCACTAGTTACTTCACATATTTTGGGGTGAAGGGTGTAGAGGGTATTAAGAAATTCTGGAGTCCATTCTGAGCCCCCCATAAGTTACACGGAACCCAGCCCAATCCCACATTTTGAAATAAATTTGTTTTAAATAATCATGTTAACAACAAGTGTTGCTTGAAGGAAACTTTAGAAACCAAATAGCACAGGTAAAAACTTTGTAAAAAGGCACTGCATAAACCCTACCCATTATATTCATTTTAATATTCAGAATTCAATCTCAAATAATTATCTTAGCCCCCACCCCTCCCAATCAAAAACTCACACTTGGAATTAGTACCACAACAACTGCAGTGCAGACCACAATAGGTTTGCTTCTCTAGAGCAACTCCGTGGGGGTGCTAATATTTCTCAGAGCAATTTGAAAACCCTACAGTGTGTACTGTGGATCCCAAGCTAATTCATTTGCTCAAACAAACAAACAATCATCTGCTGCTGAGGGAAGCCCTGTCTGGAATAGGATTTCTGAAAAAATTCAAACTTCCCCCTTTGTAATTTATGATCCCTTTAACAATGCCACTTTCTCAAATCCATGCATCATATATAAACAATGGGTCACATAGAAAAGTGTACTCCCCAGAGTATTACCAAGCATGTAATTCTGTCTTTAAATTCTTATGAGTGAATTGTAAGTACATGACTTCATAGGAACCGGTGAGACATTACAGCTTTTAATGATACTTTTTGCTTGTACATGTAATGCTTCATTTTTACTCTTTTTTTTTTCTTTATTAAATTGCTCCTTTTGTGCGTGCATGTGGCTGTGAGGAAGGGATCCCATCCATTACAGCATGCCCCACCCGACCCAGTCTTGGTGCGTGTTTGCCAAGGCAGTTTCTCACCTCCTCGGGCAGGCACTCTAAGATCATGTCCTGTCTGACTAGGTTTATGAAGTTTTTTCACCCACTCCTTTGTTCTCAAAGAAGAACTCCCCTGAGAACAACTACTCCTTTTCTTCCTGTGTAAATGCCAGCCCTGCCTCACTTTCCCCCGGTTTGCAGCAAGTTGTCCTAAAACGCCTGTAATGCTGGTTTACACTGTCCACTAGGGGGCATTGAAGAGAGGCAGCATGCTGCCTTGGAGGCTAAGACTAAATACTTGGGTGTAGATGTGACATCCACCCCCCCCCCCGCAAGCCTGATGTGCAAGTACAAAGTAAGCTCCGAATCATACCTCTCCTGCACCAGCCCACTATTGCTATCCATCCACATCTTTGATCTTTCCAATCATGTATATTTTCATAAATTTCCCAGAAAATAGAGGTCAAACTTATTTCATTCTTGAATTGCTTGCTCCCACTTTTTTTTTTTTTTTTTTTTAACAGCAACATCTTGGATTAGGTAAAACGCAGGTGACCAAACATCTTTAGCAAATCGCAGCTGCCATTCTGTCTGCAGCAGCAGGGTTTGAATCTGGCTGCTTATCTAATACAAGGAAGAAGCTGCACTTTTTACAGCTTTTTGTAGCACAGTTTGTGGGCTTGCCCCTTATAATACAATTATGAAGGTTAACAGGAAAAAACTGGGTCCAGGAGTGATTCTAGGCAGCTGGCAATCCCAGCGAATTGGAAGCGCACCACCAGTGAAAACTGCAGTGAAAAGCAAATTAAACCTCATATCTGCCATCTCACTCGCTTTTCTCTGCTTTCCTGTTTGGACTTGAAAGGTGATTGGAGCCAAGGCAGTGACAGTTGACGGAAGTGCTGCAAGGAGAGAGTATTTATTTACAGTGAATCGTGGTGATGCTTGTTCAGGATGCGGTTTCACGCAGGATGTTCTGTCCCCACCCCCGGTTTGATCATTTCTCCAACACCCCTCCTCCCCCCCGCCCCCCCCCCAAAAGCCTTGATTGTTTGAGGCCACAGCTCATGCTTGGAGAAACATTGTGCTACATGCCTGTGCTTGGAATGCTCTGTTAATGTGCCATCATAGGAAGTTCCTGTATTGGGTATAGAGGCAACTATCAGAAGTAACTCACATCCAGATGTGTTTAAACACAACTCTAATCGTTATGTGTTTAAAATAGGGAAGTAGGCTGACTACACATGCTGCAAACTATGGTTAATGTGGGCTGCTTAATTCATTGCCAGAAATTCTGCCAGTTGATGTTGTAATGTGTTCCTTCCCTCCTCCCTTCCCCCCACCCAAAAAAAAAAACCACCACCACCACCACCCAAACCCAAGTTTTAATACCACACAAATGCTGAACTAGAATTACTTAATACAAAAGTTACTGAATTTTTATTTCACTTTAGCTTTTGGACATGGGATTTCACCTAGCTCTCACTGTCCTGATAGTCTTTTCATTTCAATTCCAATTAGATTGGAAAATACTTCAGAAGAACATCATCTTTGTGGATGAATTTCACTCAGCCATAAATAGAGAGGACTGTAATGCTGTTTTGATCTAAAGAGCAGTTACTGGGTAACACCTTTTCAACATACTATCTAAACCATTTGCAACATATAATCATACTTCTATACTTTACCATAGTATTGTGCGTCTCAGTTTGTTTAATGTTTGCAAAGTATTTTGAAAATGTAGAGCACTAGATAAGCACCCTATTGTTTCTGAATGCTGTTGGTCTGCTGCCAAAAAGAAAACAATCAGACTCCTCCTTCAGGTGTAGTTTTCATACTGCGAAAAGTTGACAGTTGTTGGGTATATTGAGATATCCTGTCTCAATCAAATTCAAAACTTGCAGAAAGGTACTAGACTGACATAACTGGAAAACAAAACTCTCTTTTCACAGAACAAGTACAGGATGAGCAGTTGCAGTGGAGTTACTGCTGCTCGTTGTGGAGCAAACTGTTCTGAAGGGATGTCTTTATGGTTGAGCACTCACTTCAGTCTCAATGCCTACCAGAGTTGATCTTTAGCCTTTACTGAAACTGCTAACAAACTGCCATGCAGCTTGATAATGTTCACACTTCTCCACTCAGAAATAGACCGAGACCACCAATTCCTTGCATGTAGGTCACTCACAACCATGAGTAACTTTTGTTACTATCAAATTGGGCCATATTTAGCCTCTGAGCGAATGAGAGAATTTCTGTATCGTGTTACTCCTGGGCAGAATAGGCAGCTCAGAGACCTGCTATGGTGCACAGGTTTTCCTTCCTGGGTATTGAGCCAGGAAGTTACTGAAACGGGGAAGCGGGGTGTGGGAAGGTAGTGTGTTTTGGTTTTGACCTTATTTTTTTTTTAAACTATTTTTAAAAGTACATTTTAATTAGTTTTTATAGCTGGAAAAAGGACTCTAATACTTGTGTTTTCCACTCACGGCTTTTAATTACATCATTGCTATCATCAGGGCCTTTCTGCAATCCCCACATTGTTCAATAGACCCAGTGAAATGCTTTTAGGAAACTGTAAAAGCCAGTAACGTGCATCCAGAGGACCTGGTTGTAGTCAGCATTCAGGCAACCAAAACAACTGTCTGGATAACTTTATGGCCAGTACATATACTGCATTGTGTAGTGTGTTGTCTTGCAACAGTTTCAGAAAAATGAGAGCATGACTACTGCATTTGTTATACCTCCCTCACAGACTGCATTACACGTGCAATTATGTTAAGTCACAAATGGAAGAAGTAGTTAGGATTATAAGCCTACACTCAAGCTTCCAAATTGTCTCTTGTGTTGTGAGTTAAAATTCAAGCTAGCAGACATTCTATTACATGCCACTAGGATTTATCAGTGCCCTTCATTGCTTCCAAGTTTCATGTGCACCTTTATGTTTCACAACTATTCCCTGGTGTTCCACTGTGGTGGCAACATTTTGTTAGGATCCTTTCAGTGTTGTGTTTTCCTTGTGTCATATTGTCTTCCCATGGTTGAAGTAAAAATAACAGGGTCCAATAATGACTTTTTCACCATAGAGCAGCATCAAAGGATTTGTTCACAATATTGTGTATCTTGTGACTTGCATTCTTTTTGAAATTAAATTGAAGACTTTCAAAAGCATGCAGTTCTCACTGTTGATGGATCTCCGAGGTGAGCCAGAACCACACCCTTAAAGCCGTAAGGTGAGACTTGCAAAGTTACCTAAAGGATTTACATGTCCATTTCCCATTAAAATTAATGGCATCTGGACAACCAAACTGAGAGGCTTGGAAAATTCCATTTTTGAAAATTCCACCCATGACTGTTCTAATTGAACAGCAAATGCCAACAAGCTCTAAAAACTGGGATAAGGTTCTCACTTTTTAAAGATGAAAATGGTGGATGTCGCTTGACATCTCAATATTTGCTGTGTCAAAATTTGTAATTCATTTTCTCAGTGACAGAGAAATCTCTACAGATGGCAACTACAATGTGCAGTTATCTGAAACAGTGAATGTCACAAGTATAGGTGCCATTGCAGGCTTTTTTTTTTAAGGATAATAGAAAATAAGAATATTGATGCCTCACCTTTTTCTTACAAATAAACAAGACCGATGTCATAAAATTCAGATGGCTTCTGATGGTTTTTTAAACTTAGTTTAAATTATATTGGCTTAAATACCGGAATTTACCCTTTTGTATTGATCTAATTTGTCTGCCTTTATGCTTTTTAATATGAATGCATGCGGACCTTTAGAAATCACAACTATTATTCTATCAAGGCTAGAGCAAAAAAAATAATTTCAGTCCTCTTCTTTATATACATATGCTCGCGCCGTACACCACCTAGCTGTTTCAAATGTAAACCTGTGGGGTGTTCCTCAAGCATGAAATAACATTAAAACATTGCAAGTGTGTCAGAATCATATAGTTTTTACAGCATGTCTCCTATTCCCATCATTTCCTGGATGTGTCCATTTTTAATCCTTCAGTTGCATCAACATCAGCAAAGAGATAGTCAAGTCCTTACTTCTATAAGCAGATATCTATGAACAGACTATTCAAGGCATATTTAATTTCTAGTAGGCATACTTTAGCCAGACAAAAGTCTTTTTCATTGTGTTTTCTTCGCTCATTTTCAAAAGTCCTCTGGCTGAAAGTGAATGCCCCATTGTGAACTGTTTGGGGTTGAACAGTCTGTGGGGTTTGACTTAAAACAACAACAAAAAAAAACAACAAAACCTGTATATAATGTGACGTAGTGAGTGGAAATCGATTTTTTAATACACTGGTCTAGGGAAGATTTTTGTAGTGTCCAAGGGATTTAGAAGCTCAAGTTCAATTGACTTTACCTGGGACTTGTACTCATAAATCTCTTAGGCAATTCTGAATCTCTTTCCTTGTGTGTGATCATGTCTCCCTCTAGTTGCCATCCTCAAAAAGGATAGGCGTGTGCTGGTTACTCACAATGGAAGGAGTTACTTCCTCTGCTCAAGTCTGTGCAAGGAGCTTTGTGCTTTGGTGCTGCAGGTCCAGGGTGCTATCCCCTTTGACAGCCAGTGCTATCTGGAAGTTACAAATGGGTAGTATATACAAGGAACCTTGCTTCAATGTGCTGAAATGTACTGTTTAAAAACTGGAATGGGTAAACTGGGATTGAACAGAACACTTTGTTTTTTAGAAGCCAACTTGAATCAAACTTTTTTGATGGTCTCAATTGTTTGGCTAAGTGTGATTTCCAGCCAAGACAGGTTTCAGAGTAGCAGCCGTGTTAGTCTGTATTCGCAAAAAGAAAAGGAGTACTTGTGGCACCTTAGAGACTAACAAATTTATTAGAGCATAAGCTTTCGTGAGCTACAGCTCACTTCATCGGATGCATTTGGTGGAAAAAACAGAGGAGAGATTTATATACACACACACACAGAGAGAACATGAAACAATGGGTTTATCATACACACTGTAAGGAGAGTGATCACTTAAGATAAGCCATCACCAACAGCAGGGGGGGGAAGGAGGAAAACCTTTCATGGTGACAAGCAGGTAGGCTAATTCCAGCAGTTAACAAGAATATCAGAGGAACAGTGGGGGGTGGGGTGGGAGGGAGAAATACCATGGGGAAATAGTTTTACTTTGTGTAATGACTCATCCATTCCCAGTCTCTATTCAAACCTAAGGTAATTGTATCCAGTTTGCAAATTAATTCCAATTCAGCAGTCTCTCGTTGGAGTCTGTTTTTGAACCTTTTTTGTTGAAGTATAGCCACTCTTAGGTCTGTGATCGAGTGACCAGAGAGATTGAAGTGTTCTCCAACTGGTTTTTGAATGTTATAATTCTTGACGTCTGATTTGTGTCCATTCATTCTTTTACGTAGAGACTGTCCAGTTTGGCCAATGTACATGGCAGAGGGGCATTGCTGGCACATGATGGCATATATCACATTGGTAGATGCGCAGGTGAACGAGCCTCTGATAGTGTGGCTGATGTGATTAGGCCCTATGATGGTATCCCCTGAATAGATATGTGGACAGAGTTGGCAACGGGCTTTGTTGCAAGGATAGGTTCCTGGGTTAGTGGTTCTGTTGTGTGGTCTGTGGTTGCTGGTGAGTATTTGCTTCAGATTGGGGGGCTGTCTGTAAGCAAGGCATTGGCACCCTGACAGCAGGATTGTCTGGCTATGTAGACTCCCTCCTCAGGCCCTTCGTTACCAGCACTCCCAGCTATCTTCGAGACCCCACCGATTTCCTGAGGAAACTACAGTCCATTGGTGATCTTCCTAAAAACACCATCCTAGCCACTATGGATGTAGAAGCCCTCTACACCAACATTCCACACAAAGATGGACTACAAGCCGTCAGGGACAGTATCCCCGATACTGTCACGGCTAACCTGGTGGCAGAACTTTGACTTTGTCCTGACCCATAACTATTTCACATTTGGTGACAATGTATACCTTCAAATCAGCGGCACTGCGATGGGTACCCACATGGCCCCACAGTATGCCAACATTTTTATGGCTGACTTAGAACAACGCTTCCTCAGCTCTCGTCCCCTAATGCCCCTACTCTACTTGCGCTACATTGATGACATCTTCATCATCTGGACCCATGGAAAAGAAGCTCTTGAGGAATTCCACCATGATTTCAACAATTTCCATCCCACCATCAACCTCAGCCTGGACCAGTCCACACAAGAGATCCACTTCCTGGACACTACGGTGCTAATAAGCGATGGTCACATAAACACCACCCTATATCGGAAACCTACTGACCGCTATTCCTACCTACATGCCTCTAGCTTTCATCCAGATCATACCACTCGATCCATTGTCTACAGCCAAGCGCTACGATATAACCGCATTTGCTCCAACCCCTCAGACAGAGACAAACACCTACAAGATCTCTATCATGCATTCCTACAACTACAATACCCACCTGCTGAAGTGAAGAAACAGATTGACAGAGCCAGAAGAGTACCCAGAAGTCACCTACTACAGGACAGGCCCAACAAAGAAAACAACAGAACGCCACTAGCCATCACCTTCAGCCCCCAACTAAAACCCCTCCAACGCATCATCAAGGACCTACAACCTATCCTGAAGGACGAGCCATCGCTCTCTCAGATCTTGGGAGACAGACCAGTCCTTGCTTACAGACAGCCCCCCAATCTGAAGCAAATACTCACCAGCAACCACAGACCACACAACAGAACCACTAACCCAGGAACCTATCCTTGCAACAAAGCCCGTTGCCAACTCTGTCCACATATCTATTCAGGGGATACCATCATAGGGCCTAATCGCATCAGCCACACTATCAGAGGCTCATTCACCTGCGCATCTACCAATGTGATATATGCCATCATGTGCCAGCAATGCCCCTCTGCCATGTACATTGGCCAAACTGGACAGTCTCTACATAAAAGAATGAATGGACACAAAGCGCAGTGGTTTGAGCATTGGCCTGATAAACCCAGGGTTGTGAGTTCAATCCTTGAGGGGACCATTTAGGGATCTGGGGCTAAAATTGGGGATTAGTCCTACTTTGAGCAGGGGGTTGGACTAGATGACCTCCTGAGGTCCCTTCCAACCATGGTATTCTGTGAAATTATAACATTCAAAAACCAGTCGGAGAACACTTCAATCTCTCTGGTCACTCGATCACAGACCTAAGAGTGGCTATACTTCAACAAAAAAGCTTCAAAAACAGACTCCAACGAGAGACTGCTGAATTGGAATTAATTTGCAAACTGGATACAATTACCTTAGGTTTGAATAGAGACTGGGAATGGATGAGTCATTACACAAAGTAAAACTATTTCCCCATGGTATTTCTCCCTCCCACCCCACCCCCCACTGTTCCTCTGATATTCTTGTTAACTGCTGGAATTAGCCTACCTGCTTGTCACCATGAAAGGCTTTCCTCCTTCCCCCCCCTGCTGTTGGTGATGGCTTATCTTAAGTGATCACTCTCCTTACAGTGTGTATGATAAACCCATTGTTTCATGTTCTCTCTGTGTGTGTGTATATAAATCTCTCCTCTGTTTTTTCCACCAAATGCATCCGATGAAGTGAGCTGTAGCTCACGAAAGCTTATGCTCTAATAAATTTGTTAGTCTCTAAGGTGCCACAAGTACTCCTTTTCTTCCAGCCAAGACAGGAACCTAAATGACTGAAATAACATCAGAGAAGATGTTCTTATGGTACAGAAGGAGTTGGAGAAGAACTGAAAATCTCAGGCCACTTTCAGCCTAATTTGGTAGCTTCCAGGGATTTGCTTAGTTCATACAAGTTTTGGATAGCAAATGTGTGCTTTCCAAACCTGAAATCTAAATATTTTGAGGTTTCCCATCCCTTTAATAATAAAAAACAAAACAACCCACTCCAAAGAAGGCCACAAATAACTTTTTTTTTTTTAAATACTTTAAATTCATGAGGCCAGCTTTTGTGGAGATGCAGCCCTGCTCCTTAAAAATTCCTCTTGTCCTCCAGGAAGGGGAGGAGGTGGTGGTTGTTGTTTTACAGGAACTCAGTGTTGTTCAGTGGACGACAGCCTGCAGTACAGTGGGAAAATGTAAAGGGCTAGGAATGAGAGAGAGAACTTGGCTGTACATTGACAGAATGTTTTATAGCAGTCATTAACAAATAGCTGAATGTAATCTCCTGTTGTCAGATGCTCATAATTAGGGCCTTAACTGGGAGCTGTGTGTGTGTGTGTGTGTGTGTGTGTGTGTGTGTGTGTGTAAGATAACTGAAAATACTGCATTGGGCCTGGTTTTAGGAGACAGCTGCCAAAGAGAGCAATTCCCCCACCCCTCACCCCCAACCAGTGCTGGCAGTGTCAAGCAAATGGCAGTGGAGGACATTGAACACTCAGTGTCTTCCCTACCGTGACTTGGGGTTTAAGGGAGGCACTTGGGTCTGCTTGTGTAGTGGATGGCACAAGGACCTGCAGAGCCAATAGCATCCATGTCCCTCTTGTCTCTCCCCCCACCTCCCCTGCCCATCCCTTGGGGAGGAAGGGGAAGTGAACTGCCTCCTCTAAGCCTCCCAGAATGAGGAGCAGGAGGAAGAGAAACAACCCCTGTCTCCAAGAGATCCTTCAGTTCTCAGTCCACTTTGGCAGGTGGGGAGTAGGTCGTCTTCTCCCTCTCCCTCACCCCTCCTCCCCCATATTCCTGGGTGTATGTGGAAAGGAATCTGCAGAGGAGAGAAGTGATGTATGTAGTGGCTAGGTGATGGTGAGTATTCGGGGGCCGGGGACACGGGAGAGGATGAGAAGATGTATAACTGGGTCAGATGAATCAGTCCAGTGTGGGTGTGTCTAGGTGTTAGAGGATGGCGCGAGTGCATGTTGGGAGAGAAGTCATGTGACGGCTGACACTGGATGGATTCAAGTAGATGGATTCATTCTCTGCCTCCATGTCTCAGCCTGTAACTGCAAAAGGGAGCTTTTAACTAGGGGGAACCTGGCTGAGGGAGAAAGACAACATACAGGTTGCGATGGGGGTAGAGAGCATGCTGGGCAGTGGGCCTCCCTGCCAAACTCTTGGCTTCGCTGTCCAATCCCCAGCCCCATGCCCACCTGTGCCCTCCTGTTTTCTTCCATAATCCTTTGCATCACCTTACCCCTGGCCATCCTGTGTTTTTAATAAGCCTCAGCAGCTTCTCTGGTCTGTCAGACCAGGCCCCTCCTTTTGCAAACCAGGACAGGTTTGTCTGAGGAAGGGTAGACATCTGGGTCTGGAAGCTCAGTGTGTGTCCAACTGGGTTGCAACCCTCCCGCTCCTAACACTTACAAGGGGGTATGGAGACCGTGATTATGGCAGGCCAGAATGTCAGAGGCCCTGGGCAAAGTCCTGGTCCCATTGATGTTAATGGCAGAGCTCCTGTTTACTCCTTAGGGACAGGATTTCAACCCCCGAGTTTGCAGCTCCTCTCCAGAGACTGCTGTGTCCTCCTGTGGCAGCCCAGTATTTCCCTCTGCTTGAAAAAGACAGGTTCACGCACTTATTGAAAATCTTCAATTTGGATGGAAAGCTTCATTCCTTTCTTACAATATCGGTAAAAGATCAGGAAATCACAAGTTTAACCCAACATTCATGTCCTCCCTAACCTCTGCTCCGACATCTTATGGGCCAAATATCTTAAAACCTAAATATGCACCTAGACCGGGGTGGGCAGACTTTTTGGCCTGAGGGCCACATCTAGGTATAGAAATTGTATGGTAGGCCATGATTGCTCACAAAATTGGGGTTGGGTGGGTGAGGGCTCTGGCTGAGAGTGCTGGCTTAGATGTGGGGTCAGAAATGAAGAGTTTAGGGGTGCAGGAGGGGGCTCTGGGCTGGGGCAGGGAGGGCTCCTGCTGGGGGTGCGGGCTCTGGGGTGGGGCTGGGTATGAGGAGTTTGGGGTGTAAGAGGGTGTGCCGGGCTGGGACCGTGGGGTTAGGAGGACAGGAGGGGGATCAGGGCTGGGGCAGGGGTTTGGGGAGCGGGGAGTTAGCTCAGGGATACAGGCTCGGGGGAGCGCTTACCTCAAGCAGCTCCTGGAAGCAACAGCATGTATGCCCTCTGGCTCCTACGCACAGGCGTGGCTAGGCAGCTCTGTTGTGCACTGTCCCCTCTGCAGGTGCCGCCCCTACAGCTCCTATTGGCTATGGTTACTGGCCAATGGGAGCTGTGGGGGTGGCGCTTGGGGTGGGGTCCCCTGGCTGCCCCTACACGTAGCTCAATGGCTGTATTAAAACGGCTGGCGGGCCGGATGTGGCCCGCAGGCTGTAGTTTGCCCACCCCGACCTAGATGTACACAGCTTCACAACTGACTCACTTTCAAATCCAACGCAGAACAATCCACAGTGCGTGCTTGCAAGCCCTCATTTTCACTCTTGAGCACAAAACCTGAACTCCTGCCTCATTTTTTGTATGCACAAGTAAGACAATAGGCTTTAACTGTGCATGAATTTTTTTTTGTTTTGTTTTGGTAAAACATCTTAATCTTGCTGAGGTTAGATTTCAGGTCACATGTTTGAGTGAGATGGTGAGGAACTGAACGTGTGCATTATCTGTGCACATAGTTCTATGAAATCACGTGCGTATTGAGTGTACATACTGGATATATTGTATCCAACAAATTAAAATCCTCTCTCCGTAGCTCCATTCCTAGAAAAGAAAAAAAATCTTGTGGCATACAGTTACAAACTGGCACAGATTAAATAATAAGACAAGCAGACAGTGTAATACTTTGGTATGGATGATAAAACTATGCAGAATCTATGCAGAAGTTTAGGCTTATCATTCATGGGTTACACTGTGGCTCCTAATTCATGGCAACAGAGTCAGGCTTGCAGGCCATACCATCTAGTGAGCTCTAATGTGTATTTGAATAGCACAGTGTGCCGGTGGACGGACGGGGACACACACACACACACACACACACACACACATATACACATATTGGTTGGAGAAAGAGAAGGAAATTGTTTCAGCAGTGAATGATTTATATTTACCCAAGGTGAAGAAATACCTGATAGCTCACAAGTATTCAAAGCCAGTGATGAGTTAGAGGTCTTTCTGCTCCAGCGAGGAATCATCTTTGTCTGTTTGTACAACATGCATATTTTTAATGCTTATTTTTATTTTGGTTTACAGGTCTTTCTGTGCTGACCATCTAGTGATTTTTCAAAGTCTCTCCTACCAGTTCTTTGTCTGGTTTTTGATGCCAGATACAGAGCAGAGTGGGAAGCCTTTGAACGCTTCATTGGTTGAACGCAAACTAATTTTTCTGATCGCTTGGTTGCAAGCCACTGTGATGAGCACAAGGAATTTAATTGTGATTGACATATGATGTACTTTTAAAGCAAAAGTGATCTATCAGTAGTCAGGCACCCACAACTTGGTTTTGCATCTGTCATAATGATGCCCCAGTTGTTGCGCAGCGATTAAGTTTAAAATGCAGTTTCCATTTGAATCCTCTCTGGCGTCGGGTTAAATCTTGGCCATTTTATGTTGCACTGAGATAGCAAGTCCCACTACTTCCTAGAAGCCAAACTCGGGGATCTTCTCAGTTTCTGTTACTTGGACTATTTTGTGGTGAATGTAAGCTTCCTACAGCATACCAACCTTCTCTAATATGTGGTAAAGACTATTTAACCTCACTAATTCTATTGTTGTAAGGCTTAATTAATACATGATACTGCTACTAATTATTATTAAGCCTATAGAGATCCTTGGATGGAAGGGGCCACAGCAATACAAAATATTATTACTTATTTTATTGTCGGAGCTCAGGATTAAAATCTGCGAGTGTAGGGAAATTCAATTAATTATTAAAGCAGCTCTTATGAAACTTTATAAAACGTAAAAGGTTTTTAATGGTCATGTAACACTGAGACAGAGTGAAGACCACCCTTACTAACTCATCCATGTAATCTTTTTCCTTACTAGGAAAGACCTCTGAACGGGTCATTAATGGATAAAGACAGTAGTTCACATCACAAAATCACCGTGTCAAGTTTGTAAATGTCTATTTAAGGAAGATTCAGGAATTAGCTGGTAAGAAATCTGAATGGCTTCTTATTCCCAGGGTGGTCTTTTCAGTTCAGGATTGTGGTCTTCGTGGTAGGCAGTTGGGGAAAGCTTGCAGAGTCACTTTCTTGTATTGTACTTGGCTTGTGGATAAATAGCGAACTTCATATTCCAGAGTGACAAGTTTTTATAGTTTTTTAAGTACAGTAGAAGTAGTTTGGAAGAATTTTAGATGTTTTTACTGGAGATATAAGTATAGATGTGGGATGATGACAGTACATTCCAGGTTTTAGAGTTTGAAATGAGTGATTAAATATGTTGTAATTAACTGAGTGGAAAAATAAACACCTGACAATGGTAATTAATGAAATTTGTACGAAGTATTTTAAGACTGGTTTCAGAGTAGCAGCCGTGTTAGTCTGTATTCACAAAAAGAAAAGGAGTACTTGTGGCACCTTAGAGACAAATTTATTTGAGCATAAGCTTTCGTGAGCTACAGCGCACTTCATCAGATGAGCTGTAGCTCACGAAAGCTTATGCTCAAATAAATTTGTTAGTCTCTAAGGTGCCACAAGTACTCCTTTTCTTATTTTAAGACTCGCTTCTAAATTTTCCACTTTTTTTGTTTACTGTTATAGAAGAGTTTTATAGTATCTTTAGACTGAGGTTTATTTTATGAAGAAAAACTCTCTTCTTGGCAAGTCCCAGATTACATTTTTCAGTTAAATCTCATCTGAATATTTGGTTTGATGGAAGAATAGTAACAGAACACATTAATTCAGTTTGTCCCTCTTTGTAGCCATACTCCTGAATTTTTATTTTCAAATAGCATTCATTCATAGAATCATAAAATGTAGGGCTGTAAGGGATCTCGAGTGGTCATCTAGTTCATCCGCCTGCTATGAGGCAGTACCAAATATACCTAGACTGTCCCTGACATGTGTTTATCTAACACATTCTTCAGAACCTCCAATGACAGGGATTCTGTGACCTCCCTTGAAAGTCTATTCCAGTGCTTAACTACCCTTATAGTTGGAAAGTTTTTCCTAATATCTGACATAAATCTTTCTTGCTGCAGATTAAGCACATTACTACTTGTCCTACCTTCAGTGGGCATACAGAACAATTGATCATTGTCATCTTTATAACAGATTTTAAAATACTTGAAGACTGTTATCAGGTCCCCCCTCAGGTCTTCTTTCCTCAGAACTTAACATGTGTGATTCTTAACCTTTCCTCATCAGTCAGGTTTTCGGAAACTTTAATCATGTTTTTTGCTCTCCTCTGGACTCTCCAATTTGTCTACATCTTTCCTACTGTGTGGTGCCCAGAACTGGACACAATCCTCCATCCAAGGTTTCACCAGTGCCAAGTGGAGCAGGACACTTGTCTCCCATGTCTCATATACAACAATGCTATTAATACACCCCAGTATATTAGCCCCCCCCCTTTTTTTTTTTGCAACTGCATCACATTGTTGACTCCTGTTCAGTTTGAGATCTAACCACCAGATCTTTTTTTGAAGTACTACTGCTTAGCCAGTCATTCCCCACTTTGTATTACTGCATTTTTCCCCCCTTCCGAAGTGAAGTACTTTGCACTTGTCTTCATTGAATTTCATCTTGGTGAATTCTCCAGTTTTTTAAGATCTTCTTGAATTTTAATCCTGCCCTCCAAAGTGCTTGCAACGCCTCCCAGCTTTGTGTCATCTGCAGATTTTGTAAGCCTCCTCTCCGTTTCAGTAGCCACGGCATTCAATGAAAATATTGAATTGTGTGGGCCCCCACTAGATCCTCTCGGTTTGACAGCAAACTATTGATAATGACTTGGAGTGTGGCTTTTTCAGCCAGTTGTGCACCCTCCTTTTCATAATTTAATCTAGACCACATTTCCTTTGTTTATGAGAATTCCATGTGGGACTGTGTCAAAAGCCCTACTAAAATCAAAATATATCATCTACTGCTTCCCCCGCCCCCCCCAACCCCTTAGGCCGGTAACTTATTAAAGAAGTAAAGTAAATTGATTTGGCATGACTTGTTCTTGATAAATCCATGTTGGCTATTGCTTATCTCTACAAATTAATTGTTTAATAATTTGTTCCAGAATCTTTCCAGATATTGAAGTTAGGCTGTCTTGTCTATAATTCCCTGGGTCCTCTTTGTTCCCCTTTTTCAAGATAGGTTTTATATTTGCCCTTCTCCAGTCCTCTGAAACTTCACCTGCCCTCGAGGAGTTCTTGAAGGTAATCACTCATGGTTCTGAGATTGCTTTAGCTAGTTCTTTGAATATGCCACGATGAATTTCGTCAGGCTTCGCTGACTTGAATACATATAAATTCTTTGAATATTCTTTAAGTTGTTCTTTCCCTATTCTGTCTTGTGTTCTATACCCCTTGTTAATATTAATAGTGTTAAGCATCTGGTCACAATTAATCTGTTTAATGCCTCTTTTGCTTCAGTCTGCATAAGCACCAAGAAGGATAAGGTGTTATCTGTGATTAGCTCTCCTTTCCCGTTAAGTAGCGGGCCTACACTTTCTTTCTGCCTTTTTTTATTCCTAATGTATTTACAGAACCTCCTTTTTATAGCCTTATTCACTTAGGTTCCACTCCCACTATGCTTCAGCTTCCTATGTATATTTCAGTGTTTCGGACAACATGCTCAGAAATAGATGGCTGGATAGGTTTCAATCCCACCTTTCCTCTTGTAGAGTTCATATCTAAGCATTCATTAGCACATGCAAGCACAGTGGGCTTTGCTGTTTGCTTCTTAGTATGTCTTTTTGATCTTGAAGTGCTAGGGGTTTGCCACCAAGGTGAGGTGCTCTGAAGAGAAAAAACCCAACTAAAAATTGCAATGGAATAGCAGTCTGTTAGACACAAAGGGGGATGGAATAAATATGCTTTTTAAAAACACACTTGTATATTCCAGTGCCCTCTTTGATAATTTTGAGCAGGTTTTGTTTGTATGTTTAGTATTGTATGATTTCACAAAGACTGATGTGATATTATGAACGAAATTTCAGTTTTACCTTTTTTTTTTTTTCCTCTTTGTTTTCAGCCCATGACTTGGTTTTGATGTCTTGCTTCTCAGAATGCTTGACGGTAGTAATAACGGAAACAGCAAAAAATGTCAGATTGACTACTGTCTGCATGTCGGCACTAGTCCAGGGAGTTTCAGAGGGATGTTTTATTGATTTTGTAATTGCACAGTAGAATGGACAAACTGAACTGTACCTCAGGGCAAGGAAAGCCCCTGTCTAAATGGCATCTGTTGTTGGATGTACACTCTGCTGTAATTTGGGCAGGGAGTGCTCACTATGCAGTTAAACCATGGGACTGAGACCTCTCCTTAACCCTTTCTCTTATGTGTTACTAATACTCTATTTGTCAGAGGCTGTAACCAGAAGTAGGAATTGAAGTTTAGAGGCCAGTTTTTCCTGTCATTTAGACTGATGCAGCTCTTCTGGGCATCACTGGAATTTACACTAGCATATCTGAGAGTAGAATTTGGCTCATAATCTTTTCTCTCCGGCTACTTTTTAGGGCACATGTGTATTTTGTTGTTGATATCTTAAATCCTTAACGTTCTAATGTGCAGCATTGCCTCATTTGCAATATCTACCTTTTCTTAACTGAAAAACTGGCCTTAATCTCTTGAGAAATAAAATTTAAAAAAATAATACTTTTGTTTAGGATCTGGTAACTTCCTCTAACAAAAGCTGATTACTTTCCAAAACTGAAGGAGTGGACTGAGCTGTTTTGGTAAAACAGTTGCAAATTAAATTTGTAAACTTTTGCTCTTGACATATTTTTTCACTGGCATGCTGTCTGTGTCCTATGTTTTTAATTCGGTGAGAGTGCAAATCAATTAGAAGACTAACTTAGGGCAATTCAGAAACAAAGAAACACAGTCATTCACAGAGCATTTTACCTTTCAAAAGGAGATTTAGTACTTCACACAGGTGCCAGTTTTTAAAGCAAAAGTAGAGACTTTGTGGTCAAACTTGTGTAGTTTTTTGAGTTGAGATGTGGGAGCTCAGAGCTAGTTGCTAGAGCTAGTTGCTCTCTTGCTCCTTTAACTGTCAAGGGCTGGAAATGCTGCGGAGGTCCTGCATTCATCCCCCCAAGGGGAGAGAGTGTGTCTTACAGCTCTCGATAGTCACGGTTAAAAAAGAAGCGGCGGTGTGGATGAGCTCTAGAAGAAATATAGCTCAATCTCCCTCAGTCAACTTTGACTACCTGGTTTCAAAGGTGAAGAACTAAAGTGAGGAAAACTAGAGCAATCCAAGATAGCTTTGTTGTGGATCGGGAGAGTGGAAATAAACAGAGCATCTGATATTGGAGATGCCTAACATGCAGAATTCCCGTTAATGTTCGTGAAAGCTGTAAGCCCAGATTGGTTTCTGAATCCACAGAGATGTTAAAGGGTTTTGTCTACATTTAATTTTGGCTGCCTCAGGGTTGCCAGTTGTGGTTGGACATATTCCTGGAGGTTTCATCGCAGAACATAATTGTTTAATTAAAGATTAATCTTTAAGTCTTGGAGACTCCAGGACAATCCTGGAGGACTGGCTACAGTACCATGATTAGGTCATCTTCCACAATCTGAATAGAAAGATTGGTCTAATTTAGCACATGATCTGCTGTTTATTTTTGGAAAATGTGCAAAGGTTTATGTATTTAAAAAATATTGATAGAAAATGTAATGTTCTTTCAAAGCATTTGTTAAAAGAAAACTACATCGCAGCTGCATTTTAGTAGGTTTTACAAAATTATTTTATTGTATTAAATCTGTTTAAAATAAACCTGTTCAGTTTAATGTTGATATTTTTATTGAAGCTGCTGGACTTCTTGTATCTTGAGAACCTTGCTCATTATTAAATTCATGAACAAAAAATGGCATTTATTTAATGTTAAAGATGTACTATGCATTATCAGATCCGTACAATTCAAAGTTAAGGCATTCTTCAACAGAGTGTTGCAGAAATAAATGGGGAAAAATCCTGGATTTGGGCCTCAGCTCACTCTGGGTGGTGCCAGGGGAGTGTAAATGGCGTATCAGCAGTAGCAGCTATGCTCTGGGGCTTCTGCCGGGGTAGAACCATTTTATATTGTGCCTGGAAGAGATTGCCCAGGTAATTTGCTGATTCAGAAGAGGAAATGAAGATTACCAAATCCTATTGATACTCTGGGAGAATTTAAGGCCAGGACACTAAGAACAGTGGGATCTTCAATGATCAAATTCAGTGGTGTAAGTGTTTAATAAGCACTTATGGAGACAACTTCTCTCTTTCTAGGTTCTATATCACATCAGCAACTGTGGTGTTTAAGCACCTCTGAGGTTAGTGGGAGAGAAGGAACTTTTTTACTAATGGTGTGAAATGGGAGATGAGTCTGAATGGAATCCAATAGATCTGTGAAGCTTAGCTGAGCCAGGGCGCCTATCTGCTGCTGAATACTTCTTTTGAATTGAACTCTAAATTTGGGGGCAGTTCTTATTAAAAGTGGAATGGAAATAAGATATCAGACTATGAAATGATAGTTAACATTTGGCTGAGTCTTTATCACCTTCCTCCCCCAACTCCAACTTTTGTCATATTGCTCATAATTTCAGTCTTGGTGATCTCAGTGATCTGACTCTTTCTATATGTTGTAGTTTTGATGAGAATGTTGAGGTGAGTGTGACTGAAAATACAGACTATGCACTAATATTTCCTGTGCCACATCAAACCACTGAAATGACTAAAGAACATCCTGAGTGCTAAAATTCTTAGTACATATTTTCTCTCGACTATAATGCTGAAACCGAATTCTCGGCCAGTCAGAGCATAGGAAAGGTGTGAATGTACTGACCCAGAATGTACTGACCCTAGACTTATTTCCAAGTACGCAGTTCCCTGCACTCCGATAGGCTTAAACATTTATGTAAGTAAAGATTTTCAGAATTGGGCCCTTTAGTGATTTAGTGCAGCACTCCGATCTCATGAAGGCACTCTGGCCATGATAATGGACATGGTGTAAGAACCTGGTAGCCCTAAGGTAGTATACAGGGGCAACAGACATTCTGCCAAAGTTCTGCTGAATCAGTGTCTGCCTTGTTGACAGAAATCACACACGTCTCTTTGGCAAAGGCCTTCTCAGCAATTCTGTTTTGCTGTGGGATGTGTGTGTGATGCTTCCTAATTCCAATGCTGAGAGCCTGTAAAGATTTATGCAATTTACCAAGTGACAACTTGTTGAGAGTATGATGTTTTAAAAGTCACAATTTAACTACTTCTGTTCACTTTGTACTAACTTCTAAGAGTAAAATTGTCACAAGCCTTAGTCCGTTTTCAAAAGTGATTTAGGCATTTAGAAGATTAGGTCATATTGATTTTGGAAATGGCAAAATCACTTCTGAAAATGGGACTTAGGTCTACCATAACATTTTCAAAAGTGCCTATATTTTGCCCTCAAAAGCATTTGTGAGTACACATTGTCAGTGGGAGCCTCTATCTTGCCATGTAGGACAAAATTTGGCCTTAGAATAGCTAGTAAAAATAGTGTTTTTTGTAATGGATACAAATAGTGCTAGATAGTGAGGAGTACCTGAGCTCAAGCACACCTGGGTAGGGGAGTTGGGCTTGGGTGACTATAAGCCACTTTTTTACTTACCCCAGTCTTGCAGGTTGACTTTAGATTAGCCTAGGGGAGTGAATGTCAATATATTTGTCTTAACATTCTTGTTGTACAGCCTCTTATAACTTACTAGGGAGTTTAGGTAAAACTTCTATTCACTCAAGTCACCTGAAGTATGCCAATTGTATTTAAGGGAAGTCTGGACAGCTATGCATAGCAGCGTGAATGGTCCTTAGTTGACCATACCTTTCAAAGGTAAGTATGGATAATGTTGTTGGACTCTGCTCCTCCACAAATGACCTCATATCACGATGGCCAGACTCCGAGCAATTGTTTGATCTGTCCGATGGCCTTTTTCTTATTTTTATGTGCTGATATGAAGCTAATGATTTTAAATACTGGGAATTTCTATAGAGGTTTGATTGTCACAGGTGAGGTTCTAAGAGATTAATCCATCCCTTCAGAGTATGGATAGACTATTGTTGTTTTATAATGGATAGTAGTTGTAAGGATCATTGAAAGGTGCAATAAAATACAATGATACTGAGAGTGTAAAAACACTGCACCTTCTCTCTGTTTGATATTTGATAGAAACCTTTTATCACTAAAAACTGGCTGTGTACCAATTTGTTAAAAAAAGAAGTAGGAAACTACAGGTTTTTAATTCATGCTGTTTGAACTATTTTACTGTGGATGAATGCAGTGTATAAATTATAGTTCCCATGAGGTACAAATCAGTCAAATGCTGCTTAACCTTTGCTTTGCCTTTGCCATGTTTCATGTTACATTTGTGCTTAAGAGAATGTGTATTAGCTTTCACCTTGCTACAATGTGAAATCATCCTGAAGATTCCAGTTAGTATGCGTACATTCTTGAAATTAGGATTAAAGATGTGACCGTGCTAAATTCCAGTCATCAGTGTATGATATTGTAGTAATAAGAGTTTCATAATTTGTGTGTATACCTTATTTGTAGATGAAAACGTGATGGTTATGTTTAGTTTAGCATACCGGTAGTGACTGTTATAGTTTAGTATATATGTTGTATTAGTGGCTGACTTAGTTTGCAAAATGGTTTCCATTATAACTCTGTCAAACCTAACTGTACAAAATAATCATCTCTTAGACTGAATTTTTCCAAGCATGGCTCAAACCAAAAGTGATTTTCCTTTTGTTTCTTTTCTTAGTTGTTTGAGGAAAATGTGTTCAGCTGTTTGTTTGAATTATGTCAGGCAGACAAATACTTAAACTGCTCAACTTTGTAGAGAAAATAAAGTTGGCCAGCTTGGACACTTGATGTGCATACGACCTGATCCTAAGCCCACTGAAGTCAACGGAAGACTCTCATTGACCTCAATGGACTTTGGATCAGGCTGGTCGTGCTTGGCAAAGTATGCATCCGTGACCATGCTTAAATAAATTCAGTGGGTAATAACAGAGTGATGAGAGACTGAAAAATGATTTCAGTTCTCTGCAAAGATGTTTAGCTGTTTGTTATACAAAACATGATAGCTTGCCTCTTCCCCGCCCTCAAACTGCAAAATTTTTATTCCCCTTCTACCATCCCTTCACAACATAAAAACAAAGTTTTTGACCTGCTCTAACAAATCACTTATAAGAGGCCTAATGAAGCTTTGTGAGGTGCAGAAGGTTGTTCTTGGGACAGTTTAAATGAAAATGATTGTTAACTGCTCATTGAGGGGAACCCTCTTCCCTCCCTGCCAAAGTTGCTACATTGCTTCAGTCAACAACAGAAGACGCACAACTTTTCCATGTAATGCATCCGATGAAGTGAGCTGTAGCTCACGAAAGCTTATGCTCTTAATAAATTTGTTAGTCTCTAAGGTGCCACCAGTACTCCTTTTCTTTTTGCGAACTTTTCCATGCTCTGTCTCAAAACAGTAGACTTCCGGGTCTTTTCACAATTTTTGCATTCTGTAATATTCTGCAAATTCTAAGCTACCATGTTTAAAAGAAAATATTAAGCGTCTATCTCCAGTTGCCAAGCCATACTGATTACAGTGGAAGCAGATGTGGTGTTGCCCTATTAACCCAGCCTTACAGAAGATTGCCTGCAGCCAAACAGTAGCAGCAGTAAAGATGTATGTTTAAACCCTCAGCCCCCACCCCACATTCCATTCACCGATGTCAAGCAGGGACTTCAAAGTCTAATTGAATCATTTAAATAATATTTTACACACAGCCATGTCTTTTTCTTTTCTTAAAAAAGGAAACTAAATGCGCTCTGAGGTTGCTAGTCAATACTAATAGTAAAGAGAAATGCAGAAGGCAGGGTCGCCTATAACTTTAAATTGACTACACCACCGATCCTGTCTATTTTATAATATTCATTTGATACTATAAACAGAAACATTATTAAAATACATACTTGTAAGGACAAATAAAACTAGAACATATATCAAGTGGGTGTAGTGGGGCTCAATTAATATTTCTGCAGGAAGTTTAACTTTTGCATTTTTTTCCTTTTAGATAAATAATCAGTTTAACCACAGGATCAGACCCTGAGGTTTTGACTCCATTTTTGCTCATTCCTTACTTACGCAAATACCTTTCTAATATCAATGAGTTGACATCTGCATGTTCACTTGAGTAAAAAATGGAATAAAGACTTTGAGAACTGTCTTCTTCCCCCCCCCCTTGATATTGAGTAAATAAAATGATTTTAGCTGTGTGTTTAGAAAAATGAGGAGAAAACTGTGTATTGGACTGCATTTCTCATCCACAGCCTTTGTATGTTTTGGACTGTTTCTTCAAACAGTTCTTCCAGTGTATTTCATACCTAATATGGAGTGAGAGGGCAGATCAAACCACATTCTCCTTCAGTCCAGAAACCTTCCTTCTCTTCCCCCTCTCTCCCCCCCCCCCCACCAAAAAAAAAGAAAAAGCCTGTAGTATACTCCTATTACCCTCAGGAAATGGAGCTAAAGATTAATGTACTTATTTGTAGCTGAGAAGAAAAGTTGAAATTAAAAGTAAACCCTTCGGAACCACTTAGATTTAAAGAGTTCTAACTAAATGTGAACTCCATTTAAAAAACAAAATAAAACTGCCTGTAAAGCTTGCATTTTGGGGTTTGTATTAGAAGCAAGAGTCTGCCAGACTCCATGCGGTCTTCTCGTGTGTAAATAATGAAACTAAAAGTATTTGCTTTCATTTGTGGACAGTCCCTAATTTTCCCCCAATCTCTCCAAAAGCTTAAACAAGAGTAAAGAGAAGTTTCAAATGTGAAAAATGAAACTTCTGGTATTTACTGATGCTTCAAATATGAAAACGCATTGTGAAAATGTATCTACATGGGAACCAGATGACTCTGGGGACTCATGTTTGGATGCGTAGTCTTTCATTTTTAGGTCAGCAGTTCAAATCTAGCCCTCTTTGGCAATGGTTGAGACTCATTATTAACTAATTGCTACTCGGTTGCCTTTGGGTTGAAGTCTAGTTCCTGGTAAATGTCCACATCACAGCAGGCATCAGCTGACACTGTTGTTGGCAGCTTTAGTAAAGGGCAGAATGGGTATGGGATGTGGAACACCCCTCTGACACCTACAAAAGAAGGATGATGCTTATTGATGATGCAGTGTTAAGAAGCTTACCCTGTCAGTGCCCATGTCCATGTTGTACTTCTAAAAAGAGAGGAGTTCAATCTACGGGGATCATCTATCTGCCTTCTTTCTTGAGTACTAATAAAATTAAATCAGTCTCCTTTATTCACCCCTCCTCTAATTAATTAGCAAAATGACTTTCATTGATTTAAAATTGACAATAGAAACCCCCGATCTTGGATTTAGAGCTTAATCTTTAGATCTGGACTTTTTGGAGGAGAAGATACCGTGCTAGGAGAGTGGGTGATCTTGTGACTAAAGCACTGGGCTGGAAGTCAGAAGATCTGGATTCATTGTGAAGCTAAATTCATTAATGTTTGTAAAACATTTTGAGATCCTCTGACTGAGGATGTTGTAAAACTGTAGTGTATTGTTATTGGATGAAGAGTCCAGTGGGAGGTGGAATCAGCTGTAGAAGGAAAATGTTCTTTATTTTATTGATAAATTCAGTTAGGAATTGATGATTTCTTCTGATCATGTCTGAAAATGACCCTGAAATGCTGGGGCTCCATTATGTTTACTCCTAAGTGTGTAAATGAATTTGTATCCTGAAGGTACTTTGGCTCATGTAAAATTTTGTTCCATGAAGGCCTGGCTTCTGTGAATGCCACTTCATTGAATGTCTTTTTCCGTATCCTCTCCATCTAGACCAGTGCTGGATGGCTATGAAGGAGGGGAGTCTTTCAGCCTTATAAATTTTCTAAGTACTTATATGGACTCTGTCCCTGTAATTTCTGAGCATCTTGGCTTTTGGTGGTTTAGGAATGCGAATTAATTTAGTAACAGGATGTCCCTATAATTTTTCAATACAATTTCTCTCTAGAAGAAGTATCCTAGGTATTACTGTACATGTGTAAGATAGCAATCACAGCTTGCCAGGGAACAGGTTCTGTAGTTTTGCAGATCATGGATTTTGCTGTTTTAGGAGTAGGGCATATTTGAAATAAAGAAATATAGAATGAATGATCCTCTTGGTGGTTTGTATAAGAAGGATATGTTGACATAGCTCCACATTCTGTTCTGCGTACAGTATGTTGATAGATGCGTGCATAGTTCTATGTAATGTACAGAGTAAGTACACCAAACTTTTAACATCTTGGTTATTTTGGTGAAACATTCAGACAATATGTCACTTAGTTTTGTATCAGCTTCAAACATTTAACCACTGAAACCTCTAAAGCAAATGTTACAGAGCACACAGCTTGTCTGTTTACCTTGTCTAAGACCATGTGAAGTCATATGTGAAAAGTGATAAGAATCAGAGTATCTCCTCTGGTAGTTCAACATGAAAAGCAGGTGAAGAGACAGACAAATCTGAAGAATGACTGACTGATAACAGCTACATAACAAATACACTCTTCCTGCCTCATTTCCATTCCCACGTGCAGATGGACAATACAGGTGCTTAATGAGAGGGATGGTGCTAGTGGTTATGGCCGCTGGGCAGATGTTAGAGCTCTTACTGCTGCTATTGCCCTGGGAGTGAAGTTTTTTTTTTTTTTTTTTTTTCTGGTTACCTGACCATCAGGGGTGATGAGAAAATCTTACTGGTTCTGAAATCACTTAAATTTGTGTTCTTCTGCCCTAGTAAGCTGTAAGCCAAAGCATGGGAATCCTGGGGCATCACCTCATATCTCTATCTTTCTATTTTGAATGTTTAGTAATTTCACAAAATATAAAAGATAATTTAACCTTTATCCTTTAGTTGGTTCCCTCTCCCAGCAAAGAGTAAAGTCCAATCCTGCAAACTGTGTCTGCGTGGGTGGAACCCGGTTTGGTTTCAGTGGGGGCTCTGTGCAGATCCACTTGCAGGATAAGGGCTTAAGAGGCTCTTTGATCATAGAGTGCTGTTGCTGGTCCACCACACAAGGAGTTTGCTTCTTCTTTCCCAAGGAACTACAAAGGCCCACTGAAGCTAAGTGGAGAAGAGACTCCTACTTTTTTCCCCTTAAGTACAATATTTTCCTACACATCATTAGGCAGTCAAAACTCATTTGAATGTGGAATTTTTTGTGTCACTTAAGCAGTAGCACACAACTCTCACAGCTTCTTTCTCATACTTGGCTAGGGAAGGAACCAAGGTACCATATTAAACATTTAAGTTTTGTGTAAATACTGAAGATTCACATAAATCATTCATCATAACAGAAAAATGAAAATAATTTATTAAATTAGATGGCGTCCAATTGTTAAAATCAGTAACCATTCTGATTACTATCTTACTTGTCGCACACATTTCACATCCAGAATACTTTTATAGCACCCTGATAGTCTCAGGAATTCCTGCAGTCTAGAAATTGTTTTATATCAGTTGAAAGACGGGATTATAAAGACTCAGGTGATGTGTAGCATTGGCTATTAACTATAGCAGTTCTTGAGTAAGAATTAACCTAGAGTAGAATTGAGGTATGTGCATGGAAGGGTCAGGAGGCTAGGGCATAATCTAAATGTTATTTTGAAGTCAATCACCTTGCAAACTAACTGGGCCAGAAGAATCATCACTGGAAAGCAGGTATCTTGAAATGCACAATACTCACTTGGACCAGGAAAAATATATGCATGTCAACATTCCAAGTACCTTGGGACCAATCCTCCCCTTGTCAGAATCTTTAAACTCCCCAAGCAGGATGTGAACTTGAGTAGTGGGCTATTTGTTTGTTATGAATGGAGAGTGGAAAAATGGTATTCTTGTTTCCAAATGTAAATATAACTTAATTTTGCATATTTTCTTTAAATAAATAATAATCTTAAATGCTTACTCTACTACAGACTAATTATTTTGAATACTGTCTTTGAAAATCAACTTTGTAGCTGAATGGCACATAAAGGAATTGAATGTTGCCAAAAATTTATATTTTACTTTAAAAACAAACAGCTGAACTGATTTTAAATTTAAATAGTATCCCTATTGGCTATCCTGCCTCCCCCAGACTCTGGTATGTCTTAACATAGCCCATTTATAGCCCCCTTTAAAAAATGGTTTTATAATGGCAACACTATCAAATCCTTAACTATACACAGCACACTGCTGAGAGCCACTATAATAATGTTTAATGTAGTTTTGGAGAAGAGAATCAGTAGCATAAAGTAGGATCGCTGCTTGACTGCTTCTTTTCCTGACAGGAAGAAAAGGACAGTGATCAAGCTGAGTTCTCAAAGGAGGCCGTTAAATCACTGGGTAACAGGAAGAATGAGATGTACGTAGGCTGCTGTGGAAAGCATATAACAAAGCACTTGAACTGTAGTGAGATAGATAATTCTTGTAGGAACATCCAGATGACTGTGATTCTTTTCCATATGGATTAGAGTGCACGAAAGCCAATGGGAAATGCTCATATGTAGATTTTTGTAACTGTTTCAGCAGTGTTTATGATCTGACAGCAGTAATTGAGTCTGTGTGTCAAAGTCATGACCAGGAAAAGAAAAACATATATACACACAAACATTGCTAAATATCAGTGGATTTATGCTATGTATGGCAGTAAAAATAGAATGTTATGTCATTTAAAGGTATGTATGCTCGGGCCACATAAATTTCCTAAACCTCATTGAACAAGATGATTATCCCCCTTCCCTCATCTTTTATTCCTCAAAATAAAAAATAGAGCAAATATAACTGGTTCTTTTGGTTTTGGTCTGTGTTTTAATTTCACAATAACACATAAGATGATGGGTTAGGAAAGGATTAATATATGTCTCTTACATACTATATTAGACAAATGATTTCTTTTGGTGTAGCTACAAATAGTGGCTTGCGCAGTGTGGTGGCTACTAGAAAAGATCCACATTAGAAGGGATATTAATAATGTCCAGCCCTCAGAAACCTGAAAAAAAGCTTTCTTTAAAAATCAGAAAGGGGAGGGGGAAGCCTCCAAAGAAGCTGTTCCACATCTGTTAAATGTTTGCTAGAGGAGAAATCCCTGAGATGGGCATCCAGTTTTCCTCCTGTTCATGTTGTACAGTTCAGCAATTCTGATGCACAGTTATCCGTGGGGGAAAAAAGTGAGGACAGTGGGCTTAGTGTGAATTCGGAAAAAGTGTCTCAAACTGGAGCCTGACACATTGATCTTCATATGGCATCAGAGGCTGATGTACTTAGTCTTCTATGGTGTGGCTGTTGGTAAAAATGCTGACTACACCGCTCATGTGGCACTTCTTAGTGTGTGGTTCTCAGCAGTATATTGACTTGGGCTATGAAAGAGGCATACTGTACTGTATGCTTACTATGCTGGTTGGAGGTAAAGTGCCATGTTGACAGCCATTAGGGAAAAATAGCATGGAAATGGATGAAAGGACTATTCGTTTTGTTTCTTTTATCCCTTTGACTGCAGTTTAATCTAATCTCAAATTCAATTGATACTATTGATTAGATTCCTTTCAGACCTGTGTTCTGTGTATAGGTAACTCAATGTGTGGTAAAATGTTGTTCTTTTCATATGTGACTGGAGTACAAAAGGTGAAAGTATACAATTAATTTGTCTGCACATTCTTGAAAATTGTATGCTGGATTTCTGTGAAAATGCTTTATGGAACAATATTCCTAGCAAATTATTGTTATTTACTATGAGTTTTGACTTTATATTTAAAGTAAAAAAAAATTGTTTCCTTTTGGTACTTAATGGCTTTGTAGGATATTTTTAGAAACCTGGTTCATTCTTCCTGCAATAGGTCTGTGCATCTGATCTTCAAGAAGTCTAACAATGCAGAAAGTGCAACTTTATAAGTCGGTTGTTTTTATGGATCAATAACTGTGTACATGAAGTTTTGAATTTTGAAAAATAAAATGCGAGGGTGGGGAATTAGATGACTCTGGGATTAGGTCACTAGCACACATGCCAGGGTGTGAGTTACTGAAAGTGGCTCTTTCCTTGGCCTATGTGAAATGAGTTGGTGGTCTTTAGTTCTTTGTGGCTAGGGGCCATTTTGTAAATAAAACTATTATATTTGGCACTCCTAAGAGGGGAGAAAAGTTCTCAGAGGAGATCATAGCAAACATTACAAATAAATCCAAATTTTTAATGTGACCGTAATGATGCCCCAAACAAATGCACAGAATAAAAACCCTAATGTTTCACAGTCATGCTGCTTTCCCAGGGCTCCTTTTTCTTTTACACTTTACCTGCATAAACAACACCAGTATGGGGATAATCCTTGGAGCACTGGCTTTGGTATGACAATTGTTGGCCATTTCAGCAAACCGTATTATTGGAATACTGAGTCATTTCAATGTGGAGATCAAAATTGTGACACATTTATCTTTGTTAAATATAAACCAGTATTCGTATTGAAATGCATACTTATTGTCTTGCATACTTGTGGGTTTGGAAGCCTGGATATTTCCATGCAGTACCTGAATTCAGGTGATTTTTAACTGTTAGGAGAAATGGTAATTGTCATAATCACTGTGTGTGCATTTTTTAATCTTATTTGCACAAGGGGATAGGGAGATATTCAGATTGTGGGGAATGTAGTAATGAGGAAAAGGAGCTGTAGTTTTAGCCAGGTGAGTCAGCTAAACTGATTGTCCTTTACCAAAATGCAGCTTGTTTGTGAGATAGGAAACAAAGAGTTATCATTAAGGCCCATCCATGTTACAATCCTTTTATGTGCATATTGAGTCTGTTTTAAATTCAGACTTGTGATGATCAAATAAATCAATGTAGATTTTCGTGTTTTTAAATAGGAAGGAATCTGGGGAGGGGATTCTCTTGCCCTGCTCACAAGAAACCATCCACATGGGGTCCCGCTTTTTCACCCTTTCTCCTCTATTTTGTCACTGTTCTATCATTTGCAAGCCTGACGACTTTGTCTTCTCTGGCTCTGTAGGACACACATCTGAACTGTATCCGAGTTCCATCGGTGACAGCCTCTAGCTGTTAAACTTCAACAGTCATTACCAAAATAAGCCTTAGCCTTCTGCGAAGTGTTGCCCCACAAAACTTTTCAGGAAAGCCTTTCTAATGGCCTTGTTTGAGTAGTCTTATCAGGGGAATCTCTTATCCAATTCTGAGACAAAAGAATAGAGACAGAATCGGGTTATTAAATGAATATATACATTAGCATGATTGATTTATCAGCTTAGGAGAGAGCATCCCCATGGCCACTTAAATCCTGGATTCATTTGGGATTCTGCTAAACCCCCAGACTGGTAGAATTCCTCCTTTGGAATTCCTTCTTGACTCGTTGCACTGGATTAGCCAGGCAGACTTGTCTTCATTTTGTTAGTTAAGATTTATAATGCACAACACAGAGATGTCCTTTACCATTTTTTTCTTCCTGCAAAATTGTTTTCTACAACACAAGCAATCTCTGCATTTCTCTCTTCTCTTTATGTCTGAAGACTTTATATTTTTGGTGAACCAAGAAACCAGATCTGGTGAGCAAAGTCACATTTATCTGCAGCTTTATTCCGCTTCCAGGAACTTTTTTTTTGCAAGACTAGGGAGGGAAGCAACAGATGGTCCAGGTGGCTTAAGAAGGCACTAAAGAATGGTGCAAATCAACGAATGGGAAACCAGGGCTCTCTTTTTTAAAGACCTTGGGTTTCAGTTCCCTCTTGAAAGGTAGAACAGTACATGCAAGGCTGAAAAATGTTAGAGCAGTCACCTATATCAACAAGTAAATTGGAAACCAGCTGTGATAAGATATTCAAAGAAGCATGGAAGCTACTGTCCTGGGCATAAAGCAATTGATCTGACCCGTCAGTCATGTATTTGCCAGACAGGTTCAATCACAAGGTGGGACTAGTTGAACAGAAAATGGGTTTCTGAGTGAATGGGATCTTCATTCGCATGCATCAGCCCAGTCTGTGGGGTGTTGAGAGCTTCAGGCTTGCTCTGGCAGCCTCCACAGACAGCAAAAGTGCTCTGAGATTTGAGCCAATGTTCGTAAAGGAAGGGAGAAGCTGGGAAAGGGCCTACAGGGAGAGACCCTTTTAGGACTTGATCCTGCCAGGTAACAAGTGCCTTCAGCTCTTTCTCTCTGCAACGGGAATTGAGGGTGCTCAGCATCTGTTGGGATCAAGCCCTCTGTACTGCAGATACCTCAACTGAAAGTCAGTCTCCTTATTCTGTGTGCTTTCCTAAAGGCCCATGTGAGGGCCCCATATACTTGAAGGGGATCTGAACAGATCCCTTCTCTTCTTGTAAATACTTACAGACCTTTTCAGTTGTCTGTCCAAAAATCTGCTTGCTTTTTCCGGGAGGGGGTAAGCAAGCTCCCATGTGTCTGTCTGTCTATATTTTCCAGAGAAGATGATTGTGTACGTGTACCTCAGAGCAGGTAATTTGATCGATATTCTTCTGTTCCTATATTTTAAATTTTTGTTGGTTTAAGTTGGTAAGAGTTGAAAGGGTCTCAAGTAAAACAAGAGATGTAGTTGTCACCCCTTTTCTGCTCCGGGGGAGCCAGATCAACAGGTTCTTATAGCCTCTCTGAAGGAACTTCACTGTAAGTTCCTTTTTTTCCAGCCCTTGGTCGTAGCTCTGTGCGGGCTGTGGTTGACCTAAATATTATATACAATACTTCTGCTTCTTGTGGTGTGGGGGCATACATTTTTCCCCTCTTTAAACCAAATTCTCCTCTTAGATACACAGCTGCAACTTCCACCAATGTCAGAATACTGAGTTTATTTTTCCTTTCTCCATTTCCTTCTCTCTTTTCCTGACCTCTTCCCTCTGTTTGTCAACTTAGCTATCCTGGGGTTGTCAGGCCTTGGGACAACAGGATTCCAACTAAGTAAGGGTCAATGTTGTGTTTTTGTAGCCAAAGGGTGGGGATCTCTGCAGCTAGACTGAGGTAAGATACCACCAGGAAGTGGTTCATTCCTTGGTTGAGGAAGGTAGAAAAGCTTTTAGCCTTGTGACCCAATTGACTAGCTCCAAGCTCTAGCCTGTTGCAAGATAGCCTGCCCAGAGGCAAGGGTTTGTTCTGTGGTTATTATGTGGAGGAGCTTTGCAAATCAGATGCTGCCTCTTGGACTTAAAAGCTGATCTTCATTCCCAGGTTGGGAGAGCCACCTTTTTGTTTTGACTTCTGTGAGAAAGCACATCCCTGTTTGGAGTTTACACTCTGGTCTCTGGAATGTTAATTTCTAGGGGCTCCCATCCCATTGCAACAATGATTTCCATCCGGGTAAGTACGTTACTGTTCCTTTCACTCTGTGAATAGTTCTGATTCCCTCCAAAGGAAATGAAGTTTTTCTGTATAGGACTCTGTAAGTTTGTAACACCAAATAACTGTTCATTGTGCTTTGCCTTTGAGCGCAAAATAGGTAAGACAGCCACAGAGAGCACTGTCTCCTGTGGGCTAAGTATGGAGAATTTATTGGAGGCCTAGGAGGCTATGAAGTTTGATCAGTTTAGTGTTGTCAGAGTGGATTTTAAAAGGACTGTAGTAATTTCTTCAGTGTGGAAAATAGGTCTTCTGCTCTAGATATCCACATGGCAGTCGGGGGGGAGGGATAGCTCAGTGGTTTGAGCATTGGCCTGCTAAACCCAGGGTTGTGAGTTCAATCCTTGAGGGGGCCATTTAGGGATCTGGGGCAAAAATTTGGGATGGGTCTTGCTTTGAGCAGGGGGTTGGACTAGATGACCTCCTGAGGTCCCTTCCAACCCTGATGCTCTATAGTTCTATGATCTTAGACTTCTGTGTAGACACAGCAGCAGTGGGAGGGGTTCTCCTGTCACTGTAGTTAATCCATCTTCCCAAAAGGTGGGAGCTCGGTTGACAGAAGAATTCTTCCATCCACCTAGTGCTGTCTACACTGGCAGCTAGCTCAGCATAGCTACGTCTCTCTGGGTTGTGGAAGTTTTCAGTATAGACCACCCTTAGGAATAATTTAATTCAGGCATTAAACAGGATAAATGGTCTGGAGGTAGATGCTATATGAAGTGTGGCCTCTCTCCTATATTATACTCTGTTGCAAGAGAGATTGATTTGGCAGAGAATTTAAGATGCTGTCTTATCCTATTGGCCAAGTGGGTGTTTGGTTGCCATTGGGTGGGTTCTGGCTACTGAAAGCACACTCAATAAGATGAGAGATGGAATGGCACTGATAATACTTTATAGGGAAGGACAGCTAAAAAAACACCTTTATTGAAAACCAATGCAAAGATGATCTGGAGGAGCACAGGGCATGAAGGCTGGATGGCTGATGGAAGTGAGTGCATAGAAATGGAAATTACTATCACTGAGGTGGAAGAAAAACCATAAAGACCTTAATGCGCTCAAATCAGGAGGACCAGATAATTTCCTTCCCCGAATACTGAAAGAACTGGCATATGAGAGTGCCAGTGTGGTAGCATAGATGCATTACAAATCCTTTAGTGGGTAGAAACATATGCTGGAGAATAGCTAATATCATGCATAAGTTTAAGAAAGAGTGAAAAAAGTGATCCCAGCAAATACAGACCTGTTAGTTTGACCCCAATAGTGTGTAATATTTTAGAAAGAACAAACTGCGAAGGGGATAATCATTAAATTCATGGAGGTAAATGGTAAAGGGAATGTAATGCAATATGGGGTTTACCAATGGCAGAACATGCCAGGCAAACCTGCATTTTCTTTGAGAAAATAACTGAGTTTTTTTGGTAATGGAAGTGCAGTAGATCTAATATTCTAGGACTTCAGTAAAGTATTTGACACGATACCACATGGGAAAATTATTAGGTTAATTAGGGAAGGTAAGGATTAATACAAGAGTTATAAGGAGATAAGAAACTGGCTAAAGGAGAAAGGGCAAAGTGTTGTGCTGAAAGGTGAGTTATCGGACTGGAGTGTAGTTATTTGTGGAATCAATCTTGGGACCAATCTTTAATGATGTCAGGAAAAGTAGGAGGGTGCTAATGAACGTGGCTGATGATACAAAGTTGAGCAGCAGCATCAATATAGAGGAGGATCAGAATATTATACAGGAAGACTGACTTTGAAGATGGGCATGACAGAAATGGGATGAAATTCAACCGTACAAGGTGCAGGGTCATGCACTTAGGTTTTAATAACAAAAAATTCTGCTACAAGCTGGGGGCTCATCAGTTGGAAGTGAAAGAGGAAGAGACACACCTGGGTGTATGGGTTGATTACAGGAACTCAAACAGATGCAGAGAAGAACTACTAGGATGATCAGGGGAATGGAAGGCCTATCTTATGAGAGGAAACTGGCTGAGCGTGGCTTGTTTAAGCTAGCAAAAAGAAGGCCGAAAGGGGATATGATTGTGCTCTCTAAATACAGTAGGGAGATATTTAAGCTAAAAAACGAATGGGTGTAAACTGGCCATGAACACTTTCTGGCTGAAAATTAGAAGTGAGGTGCTGGAACACCCTCCCAACAAGAGATGTGGGGGAAAACAATTTGAGCGGGCTGGACAAATGTATGAGTTCAGTTGTCTGACAGAGTTCGTTGTGATGGTAGGGGGCAGAGCTCAGCATCCCTGGCTCTCACTTCCAGTTTGTCTTGTATTCCTCAGAGCTTATGCTTCAGGGCTTTAGCTGGCTACCTGAAGGGGTCAGCAGGGAATTTCCCCAGTGTATTCTGGGGTATTTTTTTTCTTTTCTTTTAGTCGCCTTTCTCTGAAGCATCAGAGAATGCCATGGCTGGAGATAGGACACCATAGGGCGGTGCTTTGAGATAGCACCAAGCATTTTCTCTCTCACGTGGATTATCTGGGTATTTCTCACGTAAGCATTTCCCTGCCATTGCAGGGGCCTCAGGCATTGATGCATCTTGGTCCCTCCTATTCTCTGTCTGTGGCACATAATAATCTAGTCTCTTGTGAGCTGTAATACTTTGGTCTAATTTCAGTTGTTGGGTTTAGCATGTGGGTGCTGGGTGGTTTGGTGGCCTGTGATACACCAGAGGTTAGACTGGCTGATCTGATGGTTCTTTTTGGCCTTAAACTCCATGATTGTGACTAAATAGATGAGGTATTTCAGTGGTGGTTAGCAGGAAATGATGGAGACTATAACAAACTAGAAATGAAAGCACGTGTGGGTGTTTGGATATCTTGAGAGATGGTTTTCCTTTGGCGGAATGAGGGGGTGGGGAATACACCAGCGTAGTGCAAGATTCAAAGCTTGAAGTATAAGCTTTCCAAACTGACAACTGGAGCTATGGTGCCCAAATTCATGCAATTCATTAGCGGCTTCAAGATGATTGTAAATACGTTAATTAAATAAAATACTTCTGATTTACCTTTTCCAATTAAATTTCACCTAGCCATAGAAGAGAAAATGTATTTTGCTCTTTAGGTTAATATATTAAAATTACTTTCAGAAATTTACTGTTGTGGGACGATGCCCATGAATTCACAACTTTGTTTTTAGCATACTAATAAAACATCCTGGGTGAAATCCAGGTCTTGTTGAAATCCATCGGAAGACTCCCATTAACTTCAGTGGGACCAGGATTTCACCCTGTGTTGGAAACAAGTGTTAAGCTTTACATTGACTTACTGATTTCTTTTCTTAAATTAATGAATTTTAAAGTTGGTAATCCTATATATTTAAAAAAATTAAGATACACTAGTCTGCATCCTAAATAACTAATACGCATTACTAGAATATATACACAACTGAAGACTCCAAGCTGATGGACTACCAATTTCTTAAAGACCTTCTTCAGTTGGCTAGGCTTTGTTTCTCTTCATAAGTGTGAATATTCCAGCAGTGATGCTTGTTTTTAATAGGGAGCACCTTTATTCTCACTGACCTCTTAGGAATTCACTCTTTTAAACAGCTCGTAAAAAATCAGAGAACAACCTTTGTGATATGTGGCATGCTAGGTTTCCAAACCATAGAGGGCACAGAAACTTCATTCCCTAAATTCTTGCCTATACCAAAGTTTCTTCATTTTCTTTCCCATTGATAGCACAAATGTTCTTTAGTTTGTATTCATATTTCAGAAAGAATAACTTCCATGAAAAGTTTTAAAAAATAAATATTATAATCAGCGAAGCATCATAAATAACTTTTATGTCTAAATCAAGCTATTAAAAGCTTTTTTATTTTTAAGTAGATAGGGGAATAAAATAGCTGCATAGTTCATAAAGTGGTATACTATTACTGCCTGCTGTGCCCATGAATTATGCCAGCTTTTTACACTTGTGAAGTAAAAAGCGGATTGGAACTGTGATCAATGTATTATCCTATATTTCTTATTGTGCATTATATTTCCTTTTTGAGAACCTTTGTAGACTAAATGGCTACTAATGACATAATTACAATTTGTTTGTCACCGCCATAATGTGTGATTTCCTATCTCATCATGAAGATGTAAGTTAGATAAAGGAGGAGTTCTGGCAGGAAGACAAAGTGCAGTGATTTATTAAAGACCAGATGTGGTTGTTAAAAGCTTTTCTACAGAAGGCTCAATTGAGTGATGTGAAATAGGAACGAAAGCTCTGAACACCACAGTCAATGGTTCTTGGTGTGAGTGACACAGTTGCTCATAGAAGCGTGACAAATTAGCTACATGTTTTATTGTTGTGTACAAATTTATGTTTGAATTTAAACAGAGTCAGAAAGTTCGGAATAGCTTATGTAAAGTAGATGTTTAAAGGAGATGATGATGATGCGGAAGCATGGCGGATACTTTCAGTGCTTTGGGTTCTAGCAAAACTGCTCAAGAGTATATCAAGTTTCAAAATACAAATTTCTAAAAAAAGAGAGGTTCATGTGGCAATGCAGAGATTATCAAAAGCAAATGTGACCAAGTATTCATGAGCAATTTTTGATCCTGGGCAGTGTAAGTCAGCATAGCTCCACTGAAGTCAAGTTGAGCATCTGACTTGCCCTACATATCCATGTGCAGAGGCTGGCCGTATACATATACCCTCAGACAAGTAGACGTTCCTAGGGAGAGAGGGATGTACACAAAATGACTGGAAGGATTTCATATTAGTAGCCTGGGTTAGGTCTATGGAGATGGTATGTTAGGCCTCTGAAAGAGAGTTAGCAAGTGAATGATTTGTTCTCCAGCTATCCCATCTTGCCAGTACATTGAGCAATGTGCGTGTTTGTATTTTAGTTTGGGGAAAAATATTTATTAATCTTTTGGGTGAGACATTTTAATGGATTCTGGAAGGGGCTATAACCAGGCTCTTTCAGAGCTTCATAATGCTCTCTTTGTCTATCTTTGCTTTTCTTGCCTTTGTGCAGTCTACTGTCATAGAAACACCTTCTCACCACTAGTCCACCAGAAGTACCAGATGCTTCCTGCTTCCTACTTCCTGTCTCTGCTTATGACTCATCCCTACCTACAGAACTCCTTATCAGTGCTAGCTCAGAACCATTGCCATGTGTTGTGTTTTTTGTTTTTGTTAGTGCTATATTGTAATGTCTTTGGGGCATAAGCCTTGTAATTTTATTTACTGTGCAAAGCACAATGCACATTTACGTCATTATAGATATAATACTAGTAATAATGATGTGGGATGGACAAAGGTGAGTGAAAGAGATCTCTTCTATTCCCTGTCTTTCCTCACTTCCAGATATTAATCTGATCTAAAATGACAAAAGTCAAGATGTTCTGAGGGAAAGATTATGATGATTCTGCAACACTTTGGTGCCTAGTAATGCCTAGGGGTCTTCAAACCACAGTTGATTTTCCTGTATTGCAAGACGAGGCAGGTGAGATAAGGAGACTGATGGTAGGAAAGGAGAGACATGTTCAGAGAGTAGGTTCTGTTAAGTATTTAAATACTTATTTACAGCTTAACTGGACTTCTGTGGTCTGGAAATTAAGCTGAAATTTCACAAAAGTAGCTTATTTGCAAACTTCCCAGCATTTTCTGGTTTGGGCGTTTGCACCACTATTGGTCTAGGCTAAAAGTAGGAAGGGATAGGAGGCTTGAAAAGAAGATTAAAATAGAATAAAATGTAACCCAGATTTTTCTGAATCTCAGATAGGCTTTTGGGCTTATTCATGCTGGGTTTTGATTTTTATCTGAACGGGTTTGCCCATCCATTGTCATAAGCAGAGTTTAAGCTAAGTTTGAATTTTTTCTGTGTTTCTCTTTAAACAAGACCTTACTGATTGCTGACAGGCTAGGGAAAATACTGTTCTCCAACAGTGTGGGATAACCAAAAGCATGGGCAGGACAAGTACAGTTTAATGACTTAATGTTAATGTGTAAGCCCTTCCAAGTTCTGGCTTTCAATGGTAGAAGTAGAGATGATCCTGAACGGGGACTACGGATCTTACTCATACTGTCATATTATCAGAGAGCAACTTACTCCTTAAGAATCAAACTAATTAACTTATAGAAGGCTCCATCTGGAAAAATGATGCATCTTCCTCCACTGCTCTTCAGACTTATGTCTCCCACACGTTCTTGGCTTGAGTTCTTCTCAGGTGGATCGGCAATCCTATCAACTCCTTTAGGAACAAGGAGGTCAAAGCAGTATAGTGTAAGGGGTCTCTGGTGGTTTCCGTGTTCCACTAGATGCAATGGGCATTACAGCCAAACCTATGCCTTCTAGCATGGTCAGCAGGAGGCATCCTAGTCTTTGAATCCTAAAGTGTGGTGGTCAGGTGAAGTAGCTTCTTTCCTTAGTCAAGTTTGCAGGAAGGTACCTTTTAGCAAGGATCCTTGATGAGTCCTTGGTAGGATGAGAGAAGTTCCTCTTTTGCAGGAAAGCTACCAGGGAAGAGTTAGGTTTTCTGAAGCCATCTGTAAACAATGGATCAACAGGAGCAAAACATTACACAAAGGGGCCACAATCCTCTACTTCTGGATTGAAGCCCCCTACTATTAGCGAGGACCATTCACATCAAGGGCAATCTCAAGTGCACAGAACTCATACAAAGGAATGTATCCCGAACCTTCCAGGAGCTAGAGAGGCGCATGAAGGGGGCTGCAGTTAGACCACTTCATATTAGCAGAGAATGCCAATATTCTTCTCTAAGCAGAAGGGCGTTCAGGTAGTAGCTATAGAAGATCCACCTGTGTGAGTGTGGCCCTCTCTATACCAGTTTCCTCTTCCTTCTCCTCCTGCTACCCATTGTGCTAATAAAATACAAAGAAGAAAGGGAACTGGTAATTCTAATAGATCCAAAGTTGTAATTTTAATGGAATATAAAATGTTTGCCATTATCATAATGTCTCGAGAGATGGGGGGACATGTTCAGGCAGAACACCCCCAAACCTCCCTACCCAAATGTTAAAATCTCTTTCTGAGCGTCAAAAAGTCCAGTTAGTTTTTAAAATCTTCACTTTTTTTAAGCTGTTATTGTTGTTTGCTTAATTATATTTAAATGTTGTGGTACTTCCACACTTCTTTTTTTTTTTTTTTTCACCTGGCATCACAAAAGAAAATTGGAAAGTACTGTAACAGGTGAGAGTCTGGTTTTCTTGTTGTTTCTGTCCTGATTGGAAGTGGGAAGTTCCAGAAATCATCTGCAATTTCTGGCCCAGTTTGACAGGCTCCAGGAATTCTGGTAGTTTGGATGAGATTTTTCCTGTGTAAGCCAAGCCTCCAAATCCTTTGGGAAAATCATCACTAATAATCTTACTACTTATTTATTTCTCATTTTAATGTGTGTTTCAGTGGATTTGGTAACATGCTTTGTGCAGTTTCCCATCAGCGTTGAACTAACAGTGTATAATTTGTATTCATTGTTAACTTTAGTAACTGCATTGAGGCTTGAATTACGCTAATCAACTTTTCTTGTAATTTATATAATTTATATACTATAGACACTTTGCAAATGCAAGACTGTGATGCAAAACAAAGTTTAATTAGCCTAACAGGCTAGATCAACTTTGAGTGAGTGATTTTCTGCATGTTCATATACCCATGGCAAGAGATCCGGGAACAGAACTGTAATGTCCAACATTGGCATAAGACTCCCATTGAGCTCAGTAGGAGCATGACAGCTGAACCATTTATTCCAAGTAGTTGATTTAGGTGCATGATGAGAATGGAAACAGAAAAACCTAATGGCTTTTCAGCCTCTGTGGCCCTTTATGCACTTCCCCTCTCCCAGAGGTAGGTGTTGGAGAATCTGCATCACACTGGATCCTCTGGGCATGTTCTCACCCCTCCACCAGGATGCTTGCTGTCATTCAGGGGACCCCAGGGGAATCTAGTCTTGTGGAATTCAGCTTCTTGCACTATAGAACTATACTGGTTCTGCTGTCAAATAAGCCTCTGTGGTCAGAGAGGTGGGGGCAGCATTTGCTCCATAAAGGGATGTAATCTGTTTGAAATCTAGTCTTTTTTAAAAAGCGAGATAGTAATCGTTTCAGACACTTAATTTACCCCTATGCTACAAAGTGCTGACAAACACACAGAGTAAACAAATTGGTGGTGCGGAAAAAAATGTTTGATTTCTTTCAGTTATGCATCCGATGAAGTGAGCTGTAGCTCACGAAAGCTTATGCTCTAATAAATTTGTTAGTCTCTAAGGTGCCACAAGTACTCCTTTTCTTTTTGCGAATACAGACTAACACGGCTGCTACTCTGAAACCTGTAATTAAACTACAGTAAAAGCTGTGTTATCTGACACTTTACCAACCTGAAAGCTCTAGAAATTGGCATTTCTGATCTTCATTGAAAGTCTGGTTTATAGTCCGGTTGGTGCAGGGCTGGCAGGCTCCCTGCCTGGCTCTGCGTGGCTCCCTATCTAGGAGCAGCAAGGACATATCGCCACTTGCGTGGAGCTGCCTGAGGTCAGTGCTGCCCAGATCCAGCACCACCTCCTGTGCCCCAACCCCCTACTGCAAGCCCCCTCCTGCACCCAAACGCCTTTCCTCTTAGTTAACTGGAATTTTTGCCTTCCCAGCACCCCCTATTCCCCCAGCATGCCGGATAACAAAGCTTTTACTGTATTATGAGTTTACTTGGGGTTTAGGTAGAGGTCTAAAACCTTTAATAACAATATTAACCCCTCTATTCATAATGAGAACACTGGAAGAGTGTATTCAGCTGAGTTTAGCAGACGAAATAATAGTCATAAAGTAATAAATCCCAAGCAAATGCTCAAATCAAGGGATGAAAGTGGCTGTAAGCAGTGAAATCAGAACAGGTTTCAGTGGAAAAACTCTTTGAGTTTAGGCCCCATTCCTCAAAGACTCATGCATGTGCTTAATTTTATGCACGAGTGGCCCTATTGAGTTTAGTGGGATTACTTCATGTGTAAAGTTAAGCACACACATGAGTCTGTGCAGGATCAGGGCCCGATTTTGTTTCTGCTTAGAAATCATAGTTCTACAAGCAAATGCTTTAGTTATATTAAATATGACTTTGGAAGGCTACTCTGTCATCCTGAAAGGGCTGTTAATAGCAGGAATTGATTTTAACATCAATTTTTGTAGAAATTGTTAATACCATTGTTATCTAATTAGCATCCATTGTATATTTGTATATGACATTGGATGGGGAAGTGTAAATGAAATGGATTCTGAATGTTTTACGACGTGTTACTGTGAGACTAGTACAGTCGTCTTTACTTAAAAGCTAGAGACTTGGCCTTAGACATGACATCATGTGAAAAACAGTAGACAAAATGGATGGAGATCAGTTTTTGATTATAATAAAGTTTAATATGAGGTATTTTTGGATATGTGTCATGAATATGAGTCATGTATTTCACACCAACCCTGACCTATTATGATTACATTTTTACATCAAGGGTCTTTCAGTATTTAAATACTTAACTTAATTCTGTGGTATAAAATGATTCATATTCAAATGCTTCATAATTAAATAAGTGTTGCTTGTACCTACACTTACTATTCTTGGCCATATTATAATTATTTCCTTAATTTGACCCATAAAACAGTCCATTTTTTCTTAGTAAATTACAAGGATATATCAACGGGGAAAAAATGAGTTTTGGAGGTGTCTTACCGTATCTAATCAGAATTTCAGTTTTGGGATTTTCTCATTTCTTTCATTTGTTCCTTTTGTAAAACATGAAGATTCTTTCTAGGTAAATTAATCCCTTCAAAGGAGCAAAATAACTTCCTTTTTGGAAAGGGTTATTAGAGTCTTATTCTTTATAATCTTCAATACCTCTTGGGTTATGCTGAACAATGCATGAAAAAATGACACTAGTTTAAAAAAAAAGTGATTACCAACCAAAGCCAAGTATGTTACAATTAAGATAATTGAGTACAAATAAGATCATGGCAAAACGAGTTTTCTACTGGGAAAAGTGTGATGTAGAGTCCCATGAAATTTCTGAAGTTTAAGTATTTTTGTAAATTAGGTTGTTCCTAGTTAAACAGGTGGCTCTAAAGGCTGGTTTCACTGTTGTTTTAATCATAGTTTAGTTACCATGGAGAAATATGCAAGTTAGCATTTATACACAGAAGTGAAATTTATGCTGCATAGATAATAGCCTAAATTTAGCATGCCTTAAGTTTACCACTTCCTTAAAAAAATTAAAAACATGCTATATGATTACACTATCAAGAAGGTATTTTTTTTAATATTTTAAATTTTGAAAGACTTAATGTTTTTCTTTTGACATGAGCAGTATTGTTGCTTTCATGTTCAGTGTTTAGCTTAATTTGGCTTATAATGTAGGATTGATTCTGATTTGTGTTACAGGCACAGTGAAGTTTAACAAGGGATTTTGCAAAAATTTAAATTTAAAAATTTAAATAGTGTAATGGAGAGAGATTCCCACAATTTGATCTTGAGTTTTTCATGGGGAGGATTTCTGTTGCTCAGTGAAGAAAATATTAGCAGAGGGAATAGAGTTGTGGTACAGAACATAGGGACTATTCTAGTTTGTCTGAACTTTTCCAGGCAAGCCTTAATATCTAGTGCCTGTCCTGTTTCATTCTATAATTGACCATTAGCTGGATAATACTTTTTTCTCATTTTCCATTCTGATGTTTATACTCTTCTGTCCAGTGTTCTTGGGCAACTGCAAGGTAACATTCCTGCCGCTTTATTTTACTAGGACCTCAGAGGTTAGGCTAAGTTTTCAAGGACAAATGTAGTAAAAGTAGCATGATCCAACACAAAGTCCCCCAGCACAGAGTAGCAGATCCCTTTCAACACCAGCTGTTCTCACAGATATAGATTGCTGCAGTGAAATTTCCTTAATATAATTCAGGAAGCTCTAGAGAATTCTCCAAAACAACTGTGCCAACAAGGAAAATGTTGAATTTTTCATCAGCTGCCCAATGCTGAGAGTTAGTGGGCAATCCGTTCATTCATGACCAGATGTTCAGTGTAGTAACACTCGGCAGTTAACTTGAACCTTGTGGCCTGTTTACCATTGGTTGCAAGGACATTGGCAGCAACCTGGCATTGGAGAATTGTGGCCTGAAGAAGTGAAAGACTGAAGTGTGTGTCTGTGGCTTCCTGGTTTTCCACCAGTGACCAGACAAGGTAGGGAGTGATGAAAGAAATAAATGACACAACATCAATCATCAGAAAAGCACGGTGAAAGCATCTTTATTGTAAGATTATAGTCTTCAGGGAACAGTAGACAAATTAATTTTTTCTTATTTGGAAATGTTTTTTTTTAATGTTTAGCTTGACATGCTTTAATCTTGTTTGTAAACCATAACTTTTTGCTTATATTTAAAAGCTATAGGAAGCCAGCTGGCTATTAACATTTTAAAGACTGTACTTGGATGTGCGTGTATTGAAGTGTATGGTCAGGGTATGGTTAACTCTGTAGAGTCTGGTTTGAGCTAAATTGTGTCATGACAGTTGGATAGTGTTTAGAATCCTTCATTTGCACAGGCTCATGGTTTCTTTCATAAAGATGCATTTGTGCCTTATGCCATTTTAGGGTGTTGTGCTAGGCACTAGTACACAGAAAAAAATAGTATTGAGTAGGAGTTCTGGAATAAACAGTGTGACTTTCTACTTTGAAAAGGATTCTTCCTTAAAATGATTAACTGTGTTTGATTCTGGGTGTGCCAGCTGGCTAGGAAAGGGAAGGCAGGATTTGATAACATTTAGTTTTCCTTAGATGTCGGGATCTTGTATTCTTTCCTATATTGTATTTCAAAATAACATAACTATTGATTTCAAACTGGATTGGTAGATGAAACTACTATTATCTTATGCTGTCACTTAGCCTAAATTTCTCAATACTGCTTTTAAAGCCTGGCCGTCCTCCCTGCACCCGCCAAAAAAAATAAAAATAAAAATTCAGTAAATGCAATATTTTGGCTTTTAATTTAAGGCATAGTATTACTATATGAAAACTATTTCTTGTTCCAATTTTTGAAACATGATACATTTCTTTCTACTGTGTTGCTTTCTCTAGTATGCATGAGGTTAGATTGTGCAACTCTGACTCATCTTGGTGAGCACTTGCTCACATGAGTAATTCATGTTGATCTCAGTAAGACTGCTTTGTGTGAGCAAGTGCTCACCAATCTTGTGCAGTCTAGCCTGTAGTGAGTGTGACAGTCACTAATGGGGACACTGATCTAACTGTGATCTTCCTCAGAGTTGAGCCCTCCCAGTAATTGTTTGCTTTGGCAGTACTTTCTGGCTCTAATTGGTAAAGTTGCAGTGAAACCCTCCCTTTGCATTTCCTGCTTAGGGGGGGAGAGGTTTTTTTTGTTTTTGTTTTTTTCCACTAAATGCATCCGATGAAGTGAGCTGTAGCTCACGAAAGCTTATGCTCTAATAAATTTGTTAGTCTCTAAGGTGCCACAAGTACTCCTTTTCTTTTTGCGAATACAGACGAACACGGCTGCTACTCTGAAACCTGCTTAGGGAGATTAACTCTGTTACATATTCTGTTGAGATATGGAAATTCATCATTACTAGGGTTGTGAATCTGAACCTGACCTATCCTCCTAACTAAACTAAAAGTGATCACTTTTACAGACAAGCCCCTTGGGGGTTTTGACTTTTTAAAAACAAACAAACCCCAGAAGGTTTAAATTACAGTAGATACAGGTTTGTCTCTTTTAGGAGGGGTGGCGGAATAGTAGTCTTGTTTGCACTGATGATAGCTTACTGATAGAAAAATGAGAACAAGTTTACAGTAGCTTTGACATTAGTTACCTTTATTCAGCATGCTCCAGCTGCATTGAGCCCTCAGGAAGCCTTCACCATGCACGCAGTTTGTTCTTGGGTGTGAAAGCAAACAGTATTTGAGTTGGCAGTAACTTCTCTTTTAGAGAAGTTTGCTGCCTCGGCAAGAAACCGCAGCATGAGCTTTCTGCTGTTGAATGTTTCCACTGGCAGGATGGCCTTTTTCCACATTTCCTTGGTTTAAGGAAACAGATTTTGAACTTTTTTTTTTTAAAGACAAAATGCCAACATTTAACAGCTGGAGTTAGTATATAATTTATGGTTTTCCCTTCATGCTCTTTTGGATGTATAAAAATTAAAAATCTGCAATTATTCTCAAGCTATGCAAGTTACTGCCAAGAGAATGATCAAAAATGGATTTTCTGTTATGAGGATTTCAAGAAAATCATTGTTACCTAAATAGTTATTCTCAATTATTCTTTTTAATGATTTTTAATTATTATAATTTACTCGTATGCCTTTACACCTATCATACAGGAAGATGTTTAAGGAAGTCCTTTGTTCCCCCTCTTTGATGATCAAGTTGGGAGTGTGATTTGAACTGCTTTGTTTGTTTGTTTTTTAAATTTATTTTTACATTTCAGCTTGGTAATCCTTTCTTTTCTTGGTAACCTTTCCCACTTCTTCAACAGTTCCTTCTGGAGTATCTGACCAGGTAGAGCAAAAAGTGGTTTCACAGAGGCAATTTGACAAGCTGATATTCTTTAGCAGTTAGGACTCTTAAACGTGGCAAGGGTGATGTCCAGAACCTGCATCTCCTCCATTTGCTTCCTTTTTGGATAGCTTTATTTTCTGTTTAACTGAAGTTCTATCTATATCCCTCAAACTTCCAAATGCATCTTCTTGGCTATTGACTTCAGATCCCAACCTCAGCAGTTAGAATTAGAAACAGATCAGATGCAGGAAATTAATGCAGTCAGCCAATAAATTATTGAGCAACAGTTGCCATAAGTTCTGTGGTATTTTTGTTTGGTCAGTTCAGGGATACTAGTTTTGTTTTGCTAAACACTTCTAAGTTAACATCTGTCTAAACACCAAGAATACATTACAGAACTCTTTAAAAAATCATCACAAAAGAAGCTTCACTGTAATAGTTTCCCTGTTTTCACAAGCTGGGAGGTGGGGTGGAAAAGGGAAATGAGAAAGTAAATACATTATGTACAATGCTGTTCATATAAAACTCACTAAATTTGTATTTTTAGATTTAGAGGCAAAAATATGTTGCAGTGATGAACAATAGTGTTTCAGAAACTTCTATTTTTTATTTTCAGAGACAGTAGTCATTACTCATTTTTATCTGTGAGGCTTGTAGACTTGATTGGATTTATTATGTATGCTGCATGTTTATGGCATTTTTATTGTATGCTGTTAATTTGTTGTAACTGCTGCCACTTCTTTCCAAGGACCCCTTGAAAGTGCATATGTGTCAAAAGTTACCTTCCTGTATAATGAACTGAATGTCACTCCTTAAGTTTGGTAAAGGCCAGTTATATTAATATTGAGCCTTTTCAAACTCTTCTGTGCCCAAAGAAAGTATAAGCACTTGGTCCGGATCCTGCAGTAAAAGTAATTGCATTTATGAAGATAAAAGGGAGTGTTCTAGTTCAAATGAACAAAAAAGCAATACGAGTTTAGAGCCTTGCTACACTTTACAGTCATGACACAACAAACCTTTGCCATAAACATGAAGGAAAAAAATGTTCCCCAATGTGAATTCTTGCTAAACAGATCCATCAGTTTTTGATGCTGACTGCAACTTTTCAATCTGAGCAAAGTATTGAAAAATTGGATTATGTAATTTTTTGTATTTCTAAAACTCATGATGAAGGTAGATAATGGAAACTGCATGGGATTACTGCACACTTATTGGTAACAGAACAGAGCTGAGAGGGAAGTACAAGCAAGATGGGAATTAAGAAGCAAGATGATATTTCATTTTCTAGTATGTATACACACATGCACTCTCTCTCTCTCTCTCTCTCTCTCTCTTATGGTTATTTTTGTCCTTATGTATAATGTACTGTAGATATTGTGACAGGGTCGGGCCAGATGGCTACAGCAGAGTAATAGAAGGCAGATATATTAGCCCCAGGTTAAGTAGGTACCTTACTCAGGGAAAAGGGAACAGGGAAGGTTCCAGAACAATCAGGAACCTTCTGGAGACAATTAAGACAGACAGGCTGATTAGAACACCTGCACCCAATCAAGAAGCTGCTAGAATCAATTAAGGCAGGCTAATCAGGGCACCTGGGTTTAAAAAGGAGCTCACTTCAGTTTGTGGTGCGTGTGTAAGGAGCTGGAAGCAAGGGGTGCTAGGAGCTGAGAATGAGAGAGCATACTGTTGGAGGACTGAGGAGTACAAACATTATCAGACCCCAGGAGGAAGGTCCTATGGTGAGGATAAAGAAGGTGTTGGGAGGAGGCCATGGGGAAGTAGCCCAGGTAGTTGTAGCTGTCGCACAGCTGTTCCAGGAGGCACTTGAGACAGCTGCATTCCACAGGGCCCAGGGCTGGAACCCAAAGTAGATGGCGGGCCCGGGTTCCCCCCAAACTTCCCAACTCCTGGTCAGACACAGGAGGAGTTGACCTGGACTGTGGGTTCACGAAAACGGCCAAACTAAGGGCTGCCGTGAAGCTCCAAGGCGAGCAAATCCGCCAATAAGCGCAAGACCTACCAAGGTAGAGGAGGAACTTTGTCACAATATATATTTATAAATACAATTGGAGGTAGAATTAAAATAGTGGATTAAAGGTACTATTGTCTTTAAAATAATGGATAAAATTGATACATTTTCAGTTTCATTGCTTTGACCTCAGTATTGCCTGTTGATGAATATAACTGATGAATCTTATTCCATGACTCTAGCTATATTAACTTTCCCAATGACAGAGGAAGAAACGTTCTCTAGAGAATGATCAAGGGATTTTAAAATGAATGGAAACTGGTACATTCTCCTTTGTTGTGATCATGGACTTGTGGTTATTGAGCCTATAATATATAATGATGGGTGATGAGTGTGATGTATCAAGAATTGATGCTCTCAAGTGTAAAATACTTTCTCATTGTGTGTGTGTGTATTATGTATATTTCAATAGAACTAGCTTTGTGAGATGGCTGAATTTCAGTGCTCACAAAAGAGCAAGACAACACTGGCTACGGGCAGGTGTAATGCACACTGGGGCAACACGTGCTTCTCCCCAGAATTCTGACCTGACCTGGGGTGAAATCCTGGTCCTGTGGAAGTCAGTGACAAAACTCCCATTGTCTCCAATAATGCCCTGCTACTTTAGTTCTTGTCTTTTTTGCCCAAAGATTGGAAATGGACAACTATGTGAAATTTTTAATGTGGCCAGTATAAAGCTAGATTGAGATCATTAAACTCTTTTCACTTGTGATGCAAACCAGGTTTGAAGTTAGGCCTCCAAATGTTATATTACACCCGTTAGCGTATTCACCTACAGTTCCACCTTGCCTATCATTGCATGCATATTTCATATTGTAATGGTTGTCCGTATGTGTACTTGGGAATTGCACCTGCTTTTTTCACAGTAACAGCACTACCGAGGGAGATATGAGTTGTAATCCTTTTTGTATTGAAAGCTGATTGGGCTGTATAGTGGAAATTCAGAAAAGGGAGGGGAAAGCAATCACTTAGCAATTTGAGATGTGAGGATATTCGTAATGAATTTAAAAAGGATATTGCCAAATTTTGCATACATGCATGCATATTTGAATGCAGAATTTGATACAGGATAATGTGGGAAAATGCTGAATAAAAGTAAAAAAAGAAAGCTACCTCAGCTTGTTTTTCTCTCTGAATACTTGAGGTGTGAGCCTTGCTAATACCCAAGAAGAACACTTACTACTGTTTTTATATAAAAAAAATTGCAACTTGTATAGTACGTAAAACCATCCCTGGGTAGAGGTCCTTTGCACTACGTAGACAAATCGGAGTGAGTTAAGAATAAAACACAATTAATGGACTCAACAGATCGTAAATAATAATTTACAAAGATGGAAGTTCATATGGCAAGGAAGGGCTTGATCCTGTAGTCTTTACTGAGCCTGTTATCTAATAGGCCATAATGCCCAGGAGAGCTGGGGATGCAGCAGCACCCCCTGGTTTAAAGTAGTAATAACAAACAAATTTCATGGTTTCTGCTTTCAGCATCCCCGCTATAAAAATTAGTCAAGCACCTCTGATTGTGCCTATCTTTGTGTCCCAATATATATAGGAAAATAGGGCCAGATTTTCTAATCTGTATTTTCTAATCTGGTCTGTATTGCATTAGCAAAAATGCACACACTGTTGCCTTAATGCATGCCCAAATCAGAACACCTGAAAATTAAATAAGTGACCTGTTACATATCTGGCCATTTTCATGTACATGTACCTGCTTTGTGTTCACTAATTATAGCATTCATTAGATATTTGGAAAATTTTTACCATTTAGGGTCTAATCTAATGCACATTGAAGTTGGTGGAAAGGCTTCTATTGAATTCAGTGGGCTTTGAATCAAACTCATGTTGGGTAAAACAGATTATTTTTTATTTTTATTTTATTTTAATTTTTTTTAATCCATTAATTGAGGGCTCCTTTTCCTAAAACCTGCTTAGTGCCCCCTGACATCAGTGGAAGTTATTGGGTGCACAGCACTTTTGGAAATCAGATCACTGTTTCGGAGCCTAACTTTAGGCTCCTATTTTTCAAAATCTTAGCTTTAGAGCTGGTTTCTGCTCCAGGTGTAGTCAATGACAAAACTCCTATCAATGGTGCAAAACCAGATTTCTATAGCCCCAAAGTTGTTAGCTTATACAGTTTTTACCCTGACAGAAGCTGAAGCAAGGAAAGATGAATTAAATATATATATACACACACACTATAAAACTTGAAACTAACACGTATTGTTTGTTTTATGTTTCTCCACCCATACATTTAATTATATAAGTTAAATGTCATGGCCATCTGCCTGAGGTGTTGGCATCCCATTCAGATTGCAGTTAAACTATATTAAATAAATAATTAAAACTTAATTATAGCCATTTTTATCAGGGTTACATTCTTAAAAAAATTAGTCTTGATCTGCTAAATTGCTAACTTAAAGGAAGGTAAGTTTTAAGTTCTAGCAAAATGTTTTCTTATAGAATCCCAACCCTATGAAGAAGGGGGGGGGGAGATGAAGTGTAACACAAGTCAGGCAACATCTATATGACTCAACAACAGTAATAACATGTTGTTGGAACCACCTGAATAATTAATTGTAAGAAGACAACAGAGTTAAAACTGAAGAAAAAACAGATTGAATTTTCTCAGCAGCAAAGAATATCACATTAAATGATTTAGCAGAATTCTTTTTAGCTACTATTAAAAATATAAAGAACTGAGGATGAAATCATACTTCTGAAAGAGTAACTTTTCTGTACATCAAACATTTAATATGGTAAAACAATGCCGTACCTGATGAATAATTAAAGTATGAAAAGAAAAAGCATTCTTCAACTTACCACATAATTATATGTGTGAAGCACTTTTACACATACTGAAAAAATCTAAGGAATGAATTTTATTTTTCATCCTCGTTCATTATAAGCATGAAAGAAGAATTTTTCTGGAATGGTAAGTGTTGTGGATCGCACTAAACTTCTCAGTCACTTTCCGGCACTTAGTGTTTGGTGAATGGAATTAGGGGTGGCATTTTTTTTTAAATTGCAGAAATACTTAATGAAAGATAATGGAGCCGTACGGCATCGTTGCATACCCCTAGACAAAAGTCTGTGAACGATAAGAGTCAAGTTGTAAATATTAAGGAAATACTTTAATATGAAGGAAATAATGTAGATGTACGTAATACATAGATAAAATTGATGGGTAGCAGTTTTGAGGTAGCCGCCTACGTTTTTCTCCCCCCCCCCCCTTTCCTCATATTAAAAGAAAAATCATTCTAGCCAAAACAGAATCTTTTTTTAAGTTGCTTCTCTAAATTATATTGTAATCAGCTTTTAGTTGAAGTCATGAAGTGTTCAAGACATGTTGCTGTAGCAACAGCAGTATTAAATATTTGATCCAGAAGCTAGGTGTTAGCACTAGTCCAAGGAACTGAGAGTGGTAGTGTCTGTAAGGGGATGTTTTGCAATGCATTTATACGTGCTATCCTTTGTGGTATTAATGTTCACTGGTGCTATCGTGTCACTTGTGTTCATTGCTTTTACCTAGAGATTCCTTCAAACAATATGGAAAGAACAAATGGCAAAAGTGTTTCTGCTCCCTCACACTTCCAGTCTGACAGATAGCTGCACCAATGAGAGAGAAGCCAAAACCTTTCAACCCATAGGATCTTCTGTGTTCTGTCCTTGGTACTCTCTCCACCTCCGAGTGAGTACATTCAGTCGCACATTTCTGCTTCCTCCTGCATTTTAGTCAGATGTCAGGGCTTCTTTTTTCACCTCCAGGGATAAAAAAAACCAAAATGTTATGGAGAAGACCTTAGCGCAAGAGCATCTTCTGCAGTCCACCATGCACTTGGTGTGTGGAGTGCATCTGGGATTCCCCTTTCTCCTATGGGCACCTCATTCAGGTTCTGGGATGAAAGGGATGCCCTTATCAAGGCCTTTAGTCAAAAGAGAGATGCCTATAAATGGCTCTGTCATTCTGATGAAGCTTGTGTTCCTTGTTTGCCTAGTTGGTTGGTTGCTTGGTTGTCCAAGTAATTCACTTGCTCCATTCACAGTGCTCAGGGAACTGCATAGTAGACCCCAAGGGGTACCCATTATTAAGTCATGATCAGATGTCCTAAACAAGCACGTGTCACATTAGCAGCAGAGGATATGGATTCTAATGCTTCCAGATACTTTCTTCTGCAAGACCCTTCTTCCTCTTAAATTATCTTTCTAGATTTCTTTGAACTAGCAAATTAAAGTTCTTCTCTTCTGATTGAATGGAGTGGGAGAAGAGTTGAGTAGATTTGACACTCCTTAAACATCACACAAGCCTTCATTTCTCTTTAGCAGGATTTATGAGTTGTGTTCCTCTGATTAATGGTCCCTGCAATCAAAGGATGTCCAGTAGGAAGTCAGAGTTTCCAATGATACATTCAGCCAGTGGATTCTTGGGTGCATTTAAGAGTCAGGGATCATTTAATCAGAATACTGGTTATTTCCTGGTTACAGAGGTCACCGAGGATAAGGTCTGTAAGAAACCGAATTTATCATCATTGAATAGGACCACCAGACATTACAGAGAGGATACCTTTTTGCCTCTGTATCACTTGAGTCTTGCATGCTCTGACTTGTGATGTTTTCTTATCCCTTGCCAGCTTATGCAAACAAAATTACATTGTATTCAGGTGCTAGTTCAAACCATAAACTTCTCAAGGCATTATAATGTAGAAACAGCAGTAAAAAAATATTGAACTGGAAGATAGGGATTAACTCTGCTTCCAGTAATTGAGTGTTAGTCAGACCTTTACTATGGACTAGTGCAGAGAGTATTTTACACTGTGAAGGTTACTAATTTATCTGTTACACTGGTCTAAATTCTATTTTTTTTTCTATCACACCCTGTTTTCTGTTCTGTGTACACATTGACGGAATGTGCTGAGTCAGTAGATTCTTGAACAAGGAACCTTTTTGTTTTTGTCTTGTTTTTTCATTAACTAAACTTAGCGCTGTATGTAGATTTCTGTGTCCTCTCAATGGTTATTGTGTGCTGTGGTGGTTTTTTCTAGAAACAGAGCATCTGATGCTTCCAAAAAGTTTGTGAACGCCTTTTCCTCTGGTGGTGGTGTTTGTTAGTTTCCAAGAAAAGTGCAATCCATTAATCCAGTTTGCTGTGTATCTGAGGCTAGGAAGGAAATCCCCCCCCACTCCCCAAAAAATCCCCCCCCCCCAAAAAAAACCCTAACACTTTAAGGGACTGTCTTTAATTGTGGATTTTGGAAAGTAGCAGAAGCCAGCAAATCAAAGTGGGTGCTCTTACTTTGCAATTCCTGTCTAACTGAAAACAATGCGATTCCTGAACTATATCCTTCCAAGTTGTATTCTTGAATGGTTTAAAAAAACCAACCAACCAACCGAAAAAACAAACAAACCCCAAACCCTTAATGTGAGTGTGTCGGCTATTTTACACTTTTCATCTGATATGTAAAATATCTGCATTGCTCTGCATTGTTCATATTGTTCTCTAGCCCTTTTGAATTATAACTTTTCTGTAATGGGGGAGGGAACCTTATTAAAGGGGCAGATTCAAACCATATTTTTTCCAGTTAGAAAAATATGCATATTTATGTTTTTTCTTCTTTCCCACACTAAACAGTTTGTTGAACAGATGTGTATTTTAATTATAGTGGTCTAAGTTTACATAGTGTACTGTGGTATTTTGCTGTATTAATTACTGTGTCAAGAGTAACAGGTAATTACTGCATCAAATCACCTTATGGTACGTGGAGACATAACTGGCTGAGTTACTTAAAAAGCACAATCACATAAGCCCAGAAGCCCAAGGTGCAATCTAGCCAAGAATCTTTCTTGTAAAATGAAGCATTTTTTGGTTATGGCACTTTTTGGTAGTATGTCAGAAGTCTAAATCTAAGTGCATGCCTTTCTGTCTCTATCTAATGCCTACATTAAGCACATGCCAAGGACTTGTGTTCCCTTCAGACATGAACTCGGTGGAACAAGCTTTCTTTTAGGGCTGATGGAAAAACCTTTTTGCCTAATTTTTGATCCCCTCACAAATCATGGATTTGAAAGCATCACTCTTACACAGATGTTGTTGGATTTGCAGTCCGATAAGAAGAGAGTCACTGGAATTCTACAGGACCAAGCGAGTGCACAGGACACCATTTCCTTTCTTTAGAACTTAGTCTTTGAAACACCGTCAAACCCAAACTTCTCTTGCTGCAATCTCCTATCATTGCCATCTGACAGTTTTGGAGTACAGAGGAGTGTGATCTGGGAGTTATTGCACTGACTGCTGAACTTTGAACTTGACATTATTTTACCAAAGGACAGTGTGGTTAATTCTGATGTCATGAGTGAATGTTGATTGTTAGATAAATGTGAGAGTCTCATCACTTAATCTGTTTGTTTTACAAACTGACTTTTCTTGGTCCTATACTAGCTGTTTTGCACAAGTGAGTTCATGCACAGATTTTTTTGCTCCTGCCAAAACCCACGCTGGAAAGAGAACTTCTTTCATGTTAACTTGGATGTGGAACACCTAAAGACAAGGTCACACATTGTTGCTTTGGTTACTTTTTCTTATCCAGTAGCCAACTAATTGATACTTTTATGATAAAACTCTGAGACAAATATATCATAACCCTATTCAAGTTTTAATGGGTATATGGTATGTCTAAGAGGCATCCATATGAGTCTATGAATGAACAATGTAAGTCTTTCTTTTGTTGCCATGGAGGAGGAAAAAAATTGACTTGACTTCTTTATATGCAGGGAGGCGTGAAATGGGAGGTTTTGACTAACATGAGAACTGAAGAAGTTCCTTTTTCAGTGTGATATTCAGTTGGATCTCAGTTAGTTATGGTCCAAGAGTTTCATTTACCCCATACAACTTTGCCAGCTTTAAAGACTCAAATAATTCAGCCCTTACCTCTTTTATTTGTTTTTTAAATATCAATTAGCAGTTAGGTTTCAGATGGAGTTTTAATATTTGCAACTCTGCCCTAATTACCTGCTTTGAGAGTCAGGGTCTTCTTGGACTGTGTTTGGGGTTAAGGCAGCAGCAGCAGCTACAGACAAGCAAGAACTGCTAGGAACCTGGTGGAGAGAAAAGAATCTAGAAAATAAAGTAGGGGACTGGCCAGCCAGCAATACTAGGTGCTAATTCAAATGGCATTGACTCAGGGGAGCAGGTGGAAAGAGGTATTACTTTGGGTGGTTGTTCAAAACAATCTGATGTGAAAACCTGGCCCTCTCCTAGAGCCAGGGTCAGATTCAGTCAGCGATCTTGATCTGTCCCCAAAGTCACTTGTTGTAACAGGTTAACAGAGTGCTTCTCTTCCTTTGCTTTCCCTACTGGGACCAAAGCCTTTTACATCTCACCTGCTTCAGTGTCATTTTCGGAGGCACAGAGCAAGAGGGAAGGAGGTGGGTTCCCTGCCTTTGCCACTGACTGTCAAGACTACTATCAGATCATAACCTCCGGCAAAGAGGTAGGCTTTCATATACTTCTGCTGCCTTCATTAATAGTGGCCATAGCTCCACCTGTCACTACTTCCCACCCTCATAGTTGAACTGGCACATGTTCACTGGGTAGTCTGTCATGTGTCTTTTTGTTCTATAGGAGCTGGTATGGACTGGTCATGTAGCCTAAGAGGAGACCACTTACCAGTCCATTCCCAGCCACTTGGAAAATATCAGTTATGCTGCTGCTTGAAGGCTGATGGCAGTTCCATGGATGCAGAAGCGCTTTCCAGTCATTCTGCTTTTCTTTTCCAAAGAGGTGAAAGTAGACAAGAACTATATCTTCTGATGTGAAAAGGCTTGCCTGTGAGATTCGGGGGGCTCTCTTCTTGATCATCTGCCTCCATATGGTTTACAAAAGTATTTTTAGGAAGTGCCGGAGTTACTATCTTGATGATAATAATATGATTACTATACTTTCCAAGTGGCATGTAATAGCATGTATCAAGTGTTTGTTATATCTGTTTCATAGGGCCTGGAAGTAGGGATTCTGCAGCATCCCTGGGCTTGAAGTGGTTTCCATCATATACAGGGTTTACAGTTTGGTTCAGTGGCTCTTGGCACCCCCACTATACAAATTGTTCCAGGCCCAGCACCTCTGATCTGTTTGGCTTCTGATGCACTTACTTTCACTTTCATCTTGGAAGTCAGTGGCATTCTGTGGTGTATTTGTGGTGCCAGGCTAGACAAAAGCGGTTTGAAAATCAAGTTTTGGAATTCTTTGGGCATAAAATATTTGTCGATGCACTGCTTTGCCATGAATTGGAAAAGTAATATATGCTCTTGTGCGATCTGGCAGCTCATATACGAATTAACATGTAATCCATATTGAGTGTTGGATCAGACCCTACAATGGCATATACGTGTAGATTCTGGAAAATACCAGTGTTCTTTTTTTTTTTTTTTAATGCTTTTGTATGCTCCAACACCCAAGTAATTTGTCATGTATAAAGTTCTCATGGTCTCCAAATGCCTATGATTTCATGGAATTTCTTTTCTTAATAAAATCTAATAACGGTGGGTAATTTTTTTTAATACTTCTAAACTATTTGGCATAAGATTTTGCTTCAGAAAATATTGTTTATTATTTATGCTTCTTGAATGAAAATAAAATTTCCTCTATAGCGCCATTTCTGCATGGAATTTATGTCCTGACTGAAGCAGATATTAAAACACCACAAAAACATATGTTATTTAAAAATTACAATAAAAATTAATCTAATTTTCTATTTTTCTCATGTAAGTAAATGAAAATAAACCAGCTTGAAACCAAATGGCCATTTTCTGAGTTTTATGTAGCATAGAAGGCTGTTTATTCTTTTTGCCCCGTTTTAAGCTGTGTCTTTACTATTCAAGAGACTAACTTTAATCAGCCACCATAATCAGACAAATGGGAGCTTTAGTCAGTGGTTAGTATGTTGGAAGTAAACACTAAGGTTCTCATTATAGTGCATGTCTGAATAATTGGTTGAACTACTCTGTAACTTGTTTTTTTTTTTGGCAATAAAAGAAAACCTGCTCTTCACTAAAAGGACAGGATGACAGGAGCATCTTGCAGTTTGGTCATTAGTGTGTGCCTGCTATCAATGTCAAGTTATCGTGTCAAATTAGTTAGTGCCCCCTCAGGAGCCAAGCTGGACCTGCAAATTATCCTCATACATCCCAGGAAACCATGTTTGCTAAACCTCAGATCAAATGGGAACAAATTACTAACATGGCTCATAAATTAACTACTTCACAGGCTTATAACTCTTTACAAGTAGATAATAAAGGCAAAAGTTTTAATCTTGTGGTTTATTCAGTCCAGGTCTGTGATGATCTCTTTTAATTCATTGTACAATTGATTTTCATTTCTGTTATGGGGGAAAAACATACACAGCTAAGGAGCAAATGTTTAGAAAAATCTAGAGTCCTTAAAGGAAGCAAATGTAAATCCACTGAAAACAATATAATTAAGTTTATCTCATTGCTCGATAAGTCGCTGACAATAGTCTTTCTTCTTGTAGTGGCAGTTGTTCATTAATGAGTTCACCAATTAAGTTTGAAAGATTAGAGCCTTTGCCAAGAAGATTTATCTGTTAGAAGTATTTTTTTCTGATACATTCTTACCATATTGTAAGCCTCTTTATTAAAGAGGTATAAGACTACCTCTTAAACACATTAAATCCTATTATAAGATGCATAAGGCCCTAAAATAATTTTACAATCTGTTTACACATTAGCATCTAGAAAATTGTAACAAATCTGTCCAAAGATGTCTGCTTTCAGCATGAGATGCTAACAGATAGTGTTTTCTCTTAGAAGTGGGCTCTTCCTCGTGAAATAAAGAAGCCTCTTCTTTTGCTAAAGAATAATTAATTTGTAATGATTTGTGACTCTACAAATCATAAAACTCTTTCTACACCTCTTTTTTTTCCCCCTCTCTTTACAACTGAATTTTTCAATCTTTGGAAAGTAATCTATAATTCTTTTTTTCTGCTTGCATTTGTTTTTAAATCTAGAGTAGACCAAAAAGAGTAAATCTGATGCTTATTGTACATCAAAGTCTCATTCACCCACATGCAAGCTATTACCTTTCTTTTGTACCTTTGAGGGAGGTGAGTACTCCATAATCAGTGGTCAAATCAGCATTTTGGAAAGGGCCTATTGTGCAAAAACATATAAAATATATCTGTTCATGAGAGAACCTCTGAAAATGCCAGAGGTTATGATCAGTTGATCAGCTTACTGTCAGCAAATTTTAACTTAAAGTTAGGTGGTAGACATAGTTACAATATTAGTAAAGTATTTGCTAAAGAACCATGAATTCCGCTTCAGCATCATGACCCGTGCACGTTTTCATTGACTGTCAGAGGAATGTGCTGTATTGCACATTAACAATAACAATTAAAATATAAAACTGTTAGTATAGGGAAAGTACATAAATCACCTCTTTACATCAAAAAGAGGAGATGGGGAATCACAATATTTGGTCAAAGTTGTTTATAGGAAAGAGAAGTCTATATTGTTGATTCTCTCTCTACCATATTAGGTCAAATTCTGCTCTCAAATTATGCAACCTTACTGACTTCAGTGGAAGTGATACTGGGAAATTCATCACTGGCATGTCTCCATCGATTTTTTTTTTTCATTGCTCCTGATGGTCAGTGCCCCGTTACTCTGATTTCTCCTTGTCATCATTAAATGTGTGTGTTGGGATTATTTTATATTTTAAATCATTCTCACTCCATTTTGCCAAGATACTTCTAAAGTCTGAACCACTCTTGTTGCCACATTGTTGCAGGCACAGTCTTAGCTGGTTACTAGGCTTGTGGCATCCAGCATAACAACCTTTACGCTTCCACAGTACCTGTCTTGTGGCTAGACCGAAAATCCTGCCTCTACTTACTGTGGCATCGGTGGTGGTGTGGCAGTCTAAGATGTGAATGGGCGACTGAAGCAACTGTATTGCAGACCCTGATCCTTCCTGCCTAGCTTGCCAGTGGAGTCGTCCTCTTTCACTGGGAGGTAGCTGAGGACCCATGCTATGAAGCCTCCACTGGGAGGGAGTCCCATCCCACTTGGGAGGCGCCAAGGACCCGCAGGACACGTGCTTTATGGTGGACTGGGTATCCTCACTGTCCTCCCTGCTTAATCCTGCCTTGATGGCTTTTTTCAGCTTCTTGTATGTGCCATCCACATATTGAATGTTCAGTGTTTAAAGATCGATAAAGGTTATAATTTATAAGCCCCCCCCCCCCCAAACATGGGCTACATTCTCAGCTGGTGTAAATTAGCATTAAAATCAGTAGAGCTATGCCAAGTTACAGGAGCTGAGGATATGGTTCTTACCGTGTTAGAGGCTTGACTTTAACCCCCGAAAGCCCAGAAGATGAACAGTTAAGATTAATACTTTGTGCTTACCTACCTTGTTGTGATGAGATTTTGCAAGAGTTGAAGTAAGACCCATATACTGTTTAAAAGCATAGTCTATATGGTGGCGCGGCACGTTCAGTTCAAAGAAATAATGAAATATTGAAATTGTACCATTAGTGGAATACATTTCAGTGATTCCGTAACAGATAAATAGCACAGTTAGTTGTGAAAAATATATTTAAACGGAACATGTCAGCTGTAAACTGCTTAATTATTATTGAAAAGTATACATTTTTGCTGCTGTCGCAGTTGCTATTAGAACTAAATCTCCCTTTTTACTTTATGCTGCTGACTATTAAAGAAATTGGTATATATTGCAAGTACCTCAGCATAGGGGGTGGGACTTGATGAATGTTTGACGTCCCTTCCAGCCCTACATTTCTAAGGTCTCCGGTTACAGTATACTTCTGTGGCCTTCTGATAATCAGGGCAATCTTCTGGACCCTGCTCCAAAGTCCACTGAAAACAACGGGAGGGTTTTTTTTGTTGACTTCAATAGGTGTGGGAACATGTCCTAAACAGCACTTTTCTCTGTGTTGGTCCCGAGAATTCTACCATATTCCCAACTCAGTTTTCTCCTTCAATTCCAAGTAAACTTAACACTGTCTTTGTTCCATTCCTTATTTTCATCTAGCGACTTAAGCACTGTTTTATATTACTTTACCACCTTATGAAAAGTGTATTGTGTGCCACTGCTTATAGTTTTCCTAAACAGAAGTCTCTGTCAAGCTTCTCCATTTTCTTGGTTATTGGATTATTTTCCTTGCTCTTTGGTAATGGAAAGGAAAACCTTCAGTGTCTTGAGGAAGAGATTGTGCTTTTTGCACAATAGCAGCTTTAGCACTGGCAAAACATTGAGGCTAGAGAGCCTTCTTTCTGCCTTTTGCCTCAGATGTTTTGAAAGAGAGATTCCCCAGTACCACTAGTTTGGAATTTAGTCATGTGAAAATTATTTTAAATGCCCATTTGATCTGGATAAATGGACTCAAGAACTAAAAATATACCAGCCAATACAGAATACTCAAAACCTGTTGTGCGTTTCCCTAAACTATAACTTTTTGCAAGGTAGTTTAAAAACCAAACTTTTGGGCTCTCTGCATGGAGACTGATGCTGTCCTACAGTGTTGAAGGCAAAACTGACATAGAATCATAGGACTGGAAGGGACCTCCTGAGGTCATCTAGTCCAGTCCCCTGCACTCAAGGCAGAACTAATTATTATCTAGACCATCCCTGACAGGTGTTTGTCCAACCTGCTCTTAAAAATCCCCAATGATGGAGATTTCACAACCTCCCTAAGCAATTTATTCCACTGCTTAACCACTCTGACAGGAAGTTTTTTCTTAATGTCCAACCTAAATCTCCCTTGCTGCAATTTAAGCCCATTCATTGCTTCTTGTCCTATCCTCAGAGGTTAAGAAGGACAATTTTTCTCCCTCCTCCTTTTATGTACTTGAAAACTGTTATCATGTCCCCTCTCAGTCTTCTCTTCTCCAGACATGTATAGGCAAGTTCAGAAGCAACTTTATAGCAGTGGGTACAGATCATGCCATATCTGAATCACAACAACACTGACAATCCCAAACTTGCCTGCGCTAAGAACACTTTGCTGGAGAACACCCCACAGCTTCCTTTCACCAGGGTGGGGTCAGAGTGGGAAATCTCCCTTCCACCTGTGTTTCAGGGATTGCTAAGGAACTTGGAGGTTGTAGGTTAGGTGAATTAACCATGTTTTTTTCTGTTCTAGTGATACCTGTCGATGTCTGTTCAATGACAGTTTGTTTTTTGTTTCTAGATTTTTAGAAAGTTCCATTTGTAATAGATTGCAACTTTAATATGCATTGTGGAAAATGAGTTAGGATTTCCATTCTAAGAAAAACAGAGAAGTCTTATTGTAGGAGAAGCTGATCATTCAGTGGTGTTAAGAAAAATTCACATACTGTACAAGAATAAGAGCTATGCTTATACGTTTCTCTGGGACTACAAGTTCTTGTTCACCTCACAAAAAACTTGTTCATGGTTAAGGGAAAATACACACATGTAATTCTTCAGCAGTGAATTTGTGCATTTTACTCTTCATTAACAAAGAAAACTTGGCTTACCAGAAACCTGTGGTTGCTTTCACGGCAGTTGCATGGATTTACATAGAAAATAGAAACTGGCACAAGGAATAAACTCTCTAAACCAGAAAAGGACTCCAGTAATGTCCCTATGTGGAATGCGCAAGGAACCGTATAAACATAAGGTTTATAAACATGTTCATAAACATTCCAGTTTGTGTGCTGTGCATTTTTCTACAGTGTGCTTTGGGTTTTCCTAGACCCATTTTAACTCTGTTCTTAGCAGATGAAAAGTACAGCTAATGTGTCAGAGGTTTCTGTTTTGTGCCCTATGCTATATCCAGTTTCGTTTCTACAAAATGGCTATTATCTGTCTACATAGTGAATATTTAATCCATTATTTGAAAATATTTGTGTTGATCTAGGTTTGAATTAATCTACTTCAGATTGCATTATATCCAAAACCAAGAACCCCCTCGCCTAATATATAGCCAAACTACAATAGTTTGTTAGTAAATAGCCCCAAATAACATTTTAGAATCACTTGTAGAAGTTTGTGGTGTTACCATAAAACTCTGTACTTTTCATAAAGCAAAAAGAAAAGGAGTACTTGTGGCACCTTAGAAACTAACAAATTTATTAGAGCATAAGCTTTCATAAAGCAGTGAGACATATTCCTAACTTTAAACCAAATTTACCTATTTTAAATCTGATGTTAGTTGACAAATAATTGATAACATTAAATATCTCCTGAGGCAAAGATTATAAATAATGGAATTTATGCTTAGGATGAATTAATTCCACATAGTTTTAACTGTCCCACATTAAAATTTAGTTATCCTTTTGGGCTCTAACTGAATCAAATTTTTAAATGTGGCAAAATTTGCACACACCAGTTTTTGTGCACATAAAACCCTGCATTGCATGTGCAAAACCTGAAGTTAAAAACCTATCAAATCTAGATGATGACCTTGTCTCACTTTACAAACTTCAGTGCATTTGACAGTATAGCACTGCTGTGAGTTAAGTAGATTTTATTATCCCCTTTTTACAGATGGGGAGGGGAGAAAGAGAAGCAAACAATGTGTTAAGGGCCTGATGATAGGCAACTGTATATGAGAAAATCATACACAATTGCATGATTAACTTGTGTGTGCAACTGCATGCACACACAAAATGTGAAGTAGTACACAATTTTTTCTCAAAAAGAAAAGGAGTACCCGTGGCACCTTAGAGACTAACAAATTTATTAGAGCATAAGCTTTCGTGAGCTACAGCTCACTTCATCGGATGCATTTGGTGGAAAAAACAGAGGAGAGATTTATATATACACACACACACACACACACACAGAGAACATGAAACAATGGGTTTATCATACACACTGTAAGGAGAGTGATCACTTAAGATAAGCCATCACCAACAGCGGGGGGGGAACAGTGTGTATGATAAACCCATTGTTTCATGTTCTCTGTGTGTGCGTATATAAATCTCTCCTCTGTTTTTTCCACCAAATGCATCCGATGAAGTGAGCTGTAGCTCACGAAAGCTTATGCTCTAATAAATGTTAGTCTCTAAGGTGCCACAAGTACTCCTTTTCTTTTTGCGAATACAGACTAACACGGCTGCTACTCTGAAACCTGTGACAATTTTTTCTGTAAGCAAGTGGCTGCACCTGATTTTAAATGTTAGGCTTTAAGTCATTTGCCCAAAGAGATTCAGGGAGTCTGGCAGAGGTGGAAAAAGACCCCAGGCCTCCTGATTTCCATTAATGTGCCTTTGCCACAAGATCATGCTTTCTATCAGTTTCATGCATGTAAATGCATGGATTTATGTGCACAAAATTAGACACACATTTAGAGGCTGGCTTGAGGTACCTTTTGATCATTTGTTCTGTTTCCCACATTTTGGGCCTTAGGGGAGGTATGATGAGATCTGATTAGCAGTAAGTCTGTTAATTATAATTTATAAATTAGTGCATCAGTGCAGAAACTTCATTTTCTGTTTTGGATTAAAAAGCCCTTCACCTCAGCAAAATGTTGTCAATGTGGATGATAGCAGAGTGCATTGAAATACATTAGATGAAAGTGATACATTTCCTAAATATGATGCCCGAATGGCTAATGAATTTCTTAACCACCATTATTTATTGCAACTTATTACCCATTGCTATGAATTTACATATAAACTTAACCTACTATTTTGTCTCTCTTCCACAAATATGAAGCCTGTATGATGTATCCGAATTGAAATTTAGTATAATACATGTGCCACTTTCTGTAATTCTCTTACTCATGGACTTAGCCTCAGTTTAATCATGGGTGGAACTGGATTTACAAAACCTTGATATCAGCCAAATTTTGCAAGAGCTGGTCAGGCTGAGCTGAACCCCGCCTCTGTATCCAGTGCTGGAGTCTTACACACACTTGTTAATAGGAGGCTTGAGAGTTGTCAAGGTGGACATCCACTGCCATATCTCCTGCTCCCCTCTGCTCACGGTCATCTGTCTTCCCCCGTTCCGCCAATCCCGCACCTCACCTCCCCAGTGGGGTGTCTGTTGCTCCTCTTCTGTTCATGAAAATCTTTCTCACACTTTGCTTTGTGCACTGCTACCTACTGCTGCATGCATAGAGTGGTGTGTGTATGCACAAGCTGTGTTTTTACCATTCTGCACACGGGTGGTTACCACATCAGGGACATAAGGACACGGCAGACAATGAGCTGTCCCATGCAGTTGCACAGTTTGCACATCCTTGGGGACTGGATTCTTTTACTTACAGGCCCCATATTGCTCACTGTGGTCATTAAAAGAGAAAAGTGGATGTACTGAGTGGCAATGTGTATAGTGCTGAGTGAACAGCCTCTGCTTCTCCCCTTACATTTTAAGAGGAGGTTTTTGGGCTACAGTCCCACGATAAGCACTCTAGTAGATTAGCCTGTCCTGCTCATAATGCTCCTGGCAGAAACGCGGTTCTGTGTGTCTGTGAACTTGTGGTTTTGGAAAAAGCTCAGACTTTCATGCTGAGTCAGATTGGGTTTTTGACTGCTTTCATTTCTTTATTCCTGGAGTTTATACGGAGTATAGAGGACCAGACAGAAGGAACCAAAAAGTAAGGCACATGTTTTCACCTGAAAGAATAACACTTCAGCATAAATAGAGTCAGAATTTGAGGATCTCTTTGACCAATACTGGAACAAAATCAGACGTAGAATTAAAAAGGTCTCTATGGATCTCTGTCTCTATTTAATTCACCAGAAGATTATTTTTTTGCATGTACTGGATACCAATCAGTATCCCAACAATCAACATGAACAATACAGATAAGTGCTAGAGATGTGGAGAAACCCCCTGACCTGTCATGGAGCCATCCAAAAATTAGGAGCTCCGGCGAAGAGGTACACTGTTGTTGTTTGTTGTTTGTTTTACCGTACCAACCAGGAGCCCTATTCTTGGAGCAGGGCCCCAGTATGCTAGGTGCTGTACAAACACAGAACGGAAAGATGGACCCTGCCCCAAAGAGCTTACAGTCTCACTTAAGAATTAAATAATACAGGGACTTCCCATAAGCTGCAAGGTTGTTTTCTATTGGGGCGTACCAGCCTAAAGCACCAACTTAGATGATTTGTAGGAACCAGTATGTGGTTATATTACTGGAAATCACTTGCGCCTTCCATATAGAAAACTAGCACACTAGATTGAGTGACATAGAATGATAGAATCGTAGGCTTGGAAGGGACTCGAGAGGTCATCTAGTCCAGTCCCCTGCACTTACGGCAGGACTAAGTATTATCTAGACCATCCCTGACTGGCGTTTGTCTAACCTGCTTTTAATGGCAGTACTAAAAAGAATAGCATCTAAAAGATGGGATGAATTCCATAAACTTGATGACTTTTGGTCTCTTTGTTCTGTTGAATGATTGAAAGATGATAGTGAATAGGGTTGTGCACGGGGAGAGCTATTTGTTGGACTTGTTGGAATAGTGCCTATACTTATAGACTTTAAATTAGAGGAAAACAAATTCTTTATATTCTGTGTATCTGTAGCCTTTTGCCCAGTATTGCGATGACAAAGGTTGCCTCTCTCCATAATGGCTATTGCACCAGGCTTCATACCGTCTTCAAAAGGTAAGGAAAAAATAAAAAAAACAGGATTTTTTTTTTTTTGGTCTTCAAGGCACCAATTGTACTGGTTTGATAGAAAATAAGTCAGTCCTACCAAAGCTAGAACATCTGTTTAACATAAAAGTGTGTAGTTTTTAGTAGTGTATTAGCTATGGTGCAATTGCAGTACAAATTATAATAAACAATGACAGGGAAATAATACATTATGCTGGGGAATTTGTCTAGAATGTATGTAGTGTCATGGTTTTAACATTGTGGAACAGAGGGAATAACTATACACTTGAAGGATGCGAAGAAATTCAATGAACAGACATCTGTGCACTCAGGTTTTCCAGCCAAAAAGCCAAATTTATTTGTAAGGAAATAATCCATAATCATTGGTAGTACAGTTATATTACAGGAAAAGGCATATTCTGGAATTGAAAACCACTTTTCAGTAGATCTCCATTTCCCTTCTCTTCCCATTTACACCAGTCATTTGCCTTTTACTTCAGTGGACCTACTCTGATTGACACTAGCATAAGTGAAAGGAAAAGGAGGCCTATTATCCATTTATGAGTTCAGCAACATTTGTACATTTGTTTCTCAGCAAGTAAAATGGTTTCAAAATATTAAAATAGTCACCCTGATTTGCTATTAACTTAACTAAACCATTACTCTGTAATGGTGCCCTTTCTGTCAGACCTAGAGCTCAAGACAGACCACAGAATCAGCTCAGAAAACAGCATTCCTTGAAAACAATTTTTTTTTCTGAAGAAAAACATCCAAAGGAAGATGGAGGTACTACATCCAGGCCCTTCATATCAGGTTTCACAAGTGAACGTTAATTTTCAGTTCAACAGACTGAGTGATTACCATATGAACTCCATTGCATGGGACACAGATGCGTGCAATGCAAGACTTCCTTTGGGGTACCACACATTGCAACATTTTAATTTTGTTTGCATATGTTCACAAACTGTGTCCACATGCTACACTAGTAACTCAGAGACAGATAGCATAACATGATAAACTTTACTTCTAAATCAGGCCTCTATTATATAGCTGAAAACTCTTGTAACAATTCTGCAATAATATCAAGAAACTCCCCATATATAAGTGGTGCTTTAATGAATAGGTCCTTGAGTGTCAGGAAGCAAAGGTTGTTGGAAACTTGGGTAATATTACTGTTGAGTTTTATTAATTAATTTTAAGCTATTAACATGACCTTGGATTTAAACACAATGTCCTCTTTTGTGGGGTATGATTAGCAGATGTTTACCGTATTTCCTTACTCTGTGAAAAATGCTTGTTACACCCAACAGAAACAACCATATGTACTTTGCTAAATCAAATATTTGGAACTAGGGTTAGATTTTATATATCATGGCTCCAATATCCTAACTTTTCCAAGTTTTAAGTTTAGATCACATCTGTGGTAGACCTCTGCTCACAATGATCTATTGTATTAGTGAACAATTTGTTAATTATTATGATTATTATTTTTGACATTGTGTCTTCCACAATTGGGCTGCCTATCAGTCTTTGGTTTTTGTTTTTACGGGTTTTTGGGGGTGGAGGTGTGGTTGTATTTTCACAAATTTTTGTTTTTAAGATGTCTGCTATTTATGGGGCAAGTTTCTTTCCACAATAATTGTAGTAATAAAAGATGGAAACACATTTTTGATCCTCGGAATAAGGCTGCAATTTTACCTTATTTTTCAGTAAAGTAAGTGGGGTCTCACCTCATTTCAAACTTTAAAAAAGTGCTGTTCCAGAATACTTTGCTTCCCTCTCCCACCAAATTAAGAAGTCAGAAATGTTCAATCGGTTTAAGACTTCAGGTAGCCTCCAAGTAAGGCCACCTGCTGCCCAGAAGCTGCAACAGATATTTCTGAATTAGCACTGGTCCCTGCTGCTGAGGGTTGATTTTAGTAGCAGGTCTGCTGCCTGTTTGTCTACGGTGCTGAAAGGAAATAGGAAAGGAACGAAACTATGCTTTTCTTGGGAAACCACTCCCTTTGGAATGGGGAGATCTGGCTTGCCATTTTATTTTGTTTCCACCTCCAAAGTAAGCAACAACATTGCACAGGATCAGGGACAGCAAAAAAAAAAAAAAATTTTTTTTTAAAGGGCGTCATCTATCTAGCCAATGTATTTCAGGAAAAGGAGTCTCCTGCTTCATATTTTAAGGAGTGTAATAAAATGGCAATCTGTTTGAGAAAGTGATGGCAGCAGCACAAAGAATTAGTTCTTTCTTTATTAGAGCAAGCGACCACGTTGATGATGATCTCCTTGGGGGATAGGTGCTATCAAGTAAGAGGTAGTTTGTATACACAACGTGGCAGATTATTTAAAGGTAACAAGTCTTGCCTATGTTATTTCAGATCAACTTTAGCTAGCAATTGCTATTTGTTTGTATTTTATGGCTACGCAGAGTTTGGGGTTCATGTTGTATCCTTTATATCTAATCCATTTTCATCTTACTGATCCAAATATGAAACCCAGTTTGGGTTCTCCTCAGTTGCTTCATTATACTACAGATGTATTGGGGGGGGGGAATAGGAGGCTATACATGTCCTTCCCCCTCCCCCTTTAAGTACGGTAAGTTTTTAAAAGGAGGCTGTGTTATATGCAAGAAGGGTCGTAACAGTATCAATGGATTTACACATAAGAAAGGGGCAGTGCTAATGAGAAAAAGGTGGATAATTTTGTTAAGTTTGCAAAGCCGGTCCTGCTGGTGGTGGTTCTGAATTCCTGTGTCTAACAGGTGTTGATGGCTTTATGTATAATACCCTACTTTCCAGAATTTTTGTAGGCTGAACTATCAATCCATAAGCAAAATTTCTTTTTTTTGATGGTTGGTCTTCTCTTCTTTACTTGTTCCCAGTTTTGTTTCCTTCCTCTAGCAGCATTTACACTGAGATAACTAGTAGATTAAACCCCTTTCCTTCCCAACTTGAAAACTCTTTTTAGTTTCTCAAATCTTCGTTTTTTTCTTGGTGATCTATCTAGCTTGACTTGTTTGTGTCAAGAAGCAAATTTAAACTCAGTAGTGACAATACTGGGCCAGATTCTCAGCTGATATTAATCAGTATAGCTTCCCTGAAGATGATGGACCTCTGCCAGTTTACGGCTGTCAATCTATCCCGCTGTACCTAGCCTAAATAGTTTCAGGTTAGGTCATTCACTAGGAAAGGCTATAATTTTTTATGAAAGTACAGTTTGGGGAAAGCTATGATATCAGCACAACTATTATAAAACATTAAATAACCTGTCTTTTCCCTTATAAAATGTACAATTTCCATCCATTATCAATATTATTACAAGAGTCTGCATATTAAACTTGTCCTCTGGGAGGCAGGAACTTGTCTTCACTAGGAATGGATACAATAAAGTGTGACTTCTGTTTTAATGGAGAATAAATAACAAGAAGGTTTATTGTGTTCTACTAAACTCCCCGTCTCCAATAAAGCTGCTGCAGAGGCACGTGGAATATTGCTGAAGATTTATGGCCAGGGTGAACATATACAGTACCATAATGGTGCTGTAGAGAACATCGGTGTAACATATTTGATCAATAAATTTATCAAAGGAAGATGCACGGTTTAGTTTTCTTTCTTGTTTCAAGATTAAAATGTCAGTTAAATTAAGGTTTCTTTAAACCCGGGCACTAATAAGATAGATTTATTGCACTTCTGGCCCGGCCTATAACAATTACCTCTTTTCAGACAGGGAAAATTTAGAGTGCCCACAATCACACCCAAATTGTGTAGTTTGCTCTGTGAATTGAGATACCAAGACTATTAAGGAGCAACTGAGATGGAAGGGCATTCTGGATACTGGAATGCAAATGAATGCATAAAGCATACTTTATAAAATCCCATGTTCAACAGTTGCCCCAGATAATGTTTAAAACTAAAGCAGGGTTTATCCTGGCTAGGTGTGCTTTTAAACTACTTCAGTCACAATTCAGGAGATTATATTCAAACAAAGCAAAAAGATCAATAATAAAGGTGCAGTAGCTGTTGTCGGTAGGCCTGAGCTTTACTGATCATTTATTGATTTAGCCTTCAGTTTTCCATTTAATCACTTGATTTGGGTTAATTTCATTAATATTTCTCTTCTGACTGGGTTTTGTAAGTTAGGATTTACTGCGTGGCAATTAGGTTGATTCCTAGGTAGATTGTAATTATTAAGCACTCCCAGCATAAAAATATAGGGCCTCCTCTAGCACAGAACTGTTGTGGCCATCATAAACTGCATTACTGGGAAAGCGAAATGAGGCCACAGAAAGTGGCATTCAGCAGCTGCTGGAGAAGGGCTCCTTCCCTTTTCAAATAGAAGAAACAGTTTCTGTGGCTATGCAGTCCTGGAGCTTTGGGACGGGGCAGCGCAGAGGCTAACTGTTAAAGATGTTAAAGGTTGGACCAATTTTGAGGGAAAATCGGAATCCATGCATGCTGTTTTTCTGCCCCCTGATCACATAAAATGTGGAACGTTCCTCGGGTTCAGATAAACCTCCTCCTCCCCCCCCGCTCGACCCAACAAATACATTCTTGTGTAAGGTCCCTTTACCTTGTATGCAATGAAGAGTCTCGGCAGTCTCTCTCTCCTGTACTGGACCAATCTGATTTTTTTTTTCCCCAGTTATGCTTAACTGTTAGAATTAATCAAAGAACATTGAACTACGTAATTACTCCACAGCCACTTGCATGGTTGTTTCAGGATGTCGCTAAGTGAATTTTGTGTATACAACTGTACCGTACTTGCATACAGTTCAAGGAAAAGCTGCATCTAATTTTACCCTAAAAGACCAAACATACTCTGTCACAGAGTTTCACAGTTAGGCACATACCTAATCTTTAACACCACATCTCCTGCATTTTGGTTTGAGTGTATTTACAAGCTAAAATTCTGTAAGTATTTTTAAAACATAAGAAAACTAACCTTTCCCCCCCTCTGGTTTGATAATATAAATAGACTTACAGTATGGCTTATTTGGGGGAATGGCATTTAACCAATCATGTCATAACCCATACTTCTGCTTCCATATATAAGTAGCCACTGTGGTTGAGGCTTGGTCTTGAAACAAGTGTGGTATAGCACAGTCCAGTATATTAATACGCTTTTAGAAAGAGATGATTGCTGGATGTTCTAAAGTGATCCTGTCAAGACAGGCCCCAGGTTGGTCTTCCCCCTTCTAAAAGAAATGACTTAATTAAAATGTTCTACATCCCTGATGTTTTCCTCCTTTTAGTTGACCAAAATGAGACAGTTGCAGTAATGGCAAAATCCAAGTGCTGTGGCTGGCCAAGACATCAAACCTACGATCCTTGGTGGGATGGGATTATGGACAGGCACATGTATGTGACATGTGCCATATCTCCCATCACTCATGCCTCTGTGGCATCTGCAGCTTTGTGAACTGGCAGGAAGAGCATATGGACAGTGCAGTGGCCATGTCTGCATCCATGATCCCAACAATTCTGGCATCTTGAGGTTTGGTTTGGTTTTCTGCTGGTGGATTGACTACAGTATTGATATATTTCTCCAGCTTAGAATACTCTCACTCCCATCTCCTCCCCTGTCTTGTCTAGGAACTTGGAGTTTAATGCTATTAAAGCCTTTTTGGGGAAGGTACACCTGGTTGCATTTGTTTTCACTGTTTTGGGAGGTATTAGTTATTCTGGGCTGCATTCACCATTTTACGTACAGTGACTCTCTTTCAAACTAGTAGGATCTTTCAAAACAGAAGAAGGCTTTGAAAATGCAGCCACTGTAGAACGAGTGGGTTGGAGTCCCCATCCTTCCCTGCCTATCGGAAGGCTATTTTTAAAACAAAAAGGAGGAGGAAGTGACAGCTTTTGGAGCCTATCAGCCTTGATGGTGTGCCTGTACATTTGTCTCATGCAATCCCTTTCATACATATGCAGACACTTTATCTTCCAACACATCTGAATGGAACTCAGTGCAAATATGGGGGTTGGGCAGCAAAGGTAGCACTATGCCACCTTTGTGGCCCCAATCGGTGTGAGATGGAGAAGCCTAAGGGCTACTCTCTCTGGCATTAGCTGCCAATAGCCCCTAGCTTCTGTTCCAGGAGCTGGGAACTGGCTGGATATAGTAGCAACCTGGCCCTGTCTCTGACACTGGGAGCACCAGCTGGGAAGTCCCACATGTTGATGGAATCCTCAACTGGCCAGGTTTAAGTCTGCTTTGGAGGATAGGTCCATCAACGGCAATTAGCCAGGATAGTGTCCCTAGCCTCTGTTTGCCAGAAGCTGGGAATGAGCAACAGGGGATGGATCACTTGATGATTACCTGTTCTGTTCATTCCCTTTGGGGCACCTGGCATTGGCCACTGTCAGAAGACAGGATGCTGGACTAACTAGACCTTTGATCCTACCCAGCATGGCCGTTCTTATGCTTTGCATTGTTGGAATGAGGCTGAAAATCTGGCCCTTAGCTACAAAAAGTGCTAATACTCTGCTCTCGTGTGATACGATGGATACACTCTAGCTCATTTTCTGCCACTATGCTTGGTTGCTCCCTCTCTGCTCTCCTCCTCCCCTCCCCCCACATGTGTAACTTGAATCTTGTTAATTTCTCATGCCAGTTATCTAGTGAAGTTTTCAGTTTCTGGCTGCTTTGCTGTAGCAAATATGGTAGAAATAATATTCTGGGGCAATGTTGTGCATGGCTTCTTTGGCTTGAGTTGAATTCCATTTTCCTTTGATTCGTTTTTTACTATTAAGATTTACTTCCCTTTCAAACTACTATTTTTTATCCATATTTCAATAGCATCTGGGGGCCCCAACCATTGATCCAGGTCCTACTTTTCTTGGCGCACAGTACAAAAATGTAGTAAAAAGACACTCCCTGTCCCAAAGAACTTGTTTGATTTGTTGTTTCCTTGTAGGAACGACTGTCAAGGTGCTTGTATTGATGCTAATTGATATGGGTCATCTGCATACTCATAAAGCATAAACACTTAAAAATGCAATAAAAATGACTCAAGCAACTTTAGTCTCTTCCTAATGCCATTAAGGTATCAATGGAATACAGGTCAGTCGCATCATACGCGCATTTAACTTATGCGAATTCAACTATACGTGCTTGGCAAAAAAAAAAAAAAAAAATACCTGTAAATAGTACGGGCGATTCCACCCACCATTCCACTCAGTGAGCGTGAGATGGGAGACGTGAATCTGCTGTTCCCTCCGTCGGTCTCGGTTCCCGTGTGCCTCTCATAGTGTGAGCATCTCGCCGCTCTCAGTGTGATTCTAGTGTTTAAAGATGCATATTTTTCATACAACATGGCCCCTAAATGCAAGCCAACTACTTCATCTGGTGCTCAACTGAAGAAACAGTGATCTGCTCCAAAGCTGGAGGGAAAACTAGCTGTATTGGACTTATTGGAGAGACGGTATATCTGTCTCCAATGTGGCACGTAAATATGGCCGCAACGAATCTAGCATCTGTGCCATCAAGATTTGAGAGAGAGAAATTCGTCAAGCTGTGGCATCAAGTGCTCCAGTAATTGCTAAGGTGATGAGCCAGGTGCGTGATAAGACTTTAGTGAAGACTGAAAAGGCATTAAACTTATAGCTGGAAGACATGAACCGTAAACGTGTGACTATCGATGGCAACATGTTGCGAGAAAAGGCTCTTAGCCTCTATGCACTGTTCAAACCTGCCACCGAAGAGGGACAGCCTTCTGATGAGAAGGAATTCAAAGCCAGCCAGTTTTAGGAACCGCTTCAACCTCAAAAATGTTTAGACTATTGGTGAAGCTGCATCTGCCAGTGAAGAGGCAGCGAAAGCTTACCCCGAACAATTAAAGAAAATCATAGAGAAAAGGGCTATGTTCCGGAACAAGTTTAGCAAAGCTTTTGACACGGTCTCCCACAGCATTCTTGTCAGCAAGTTAAGGAAGTATGGGCTGGATGAATGCACTATAAGGTGGGTAGAAAGCTGGCTAGATTGTCGGGCTCAACGGGTAGTGATCAATGGCTCCATGTCTAGTTGGCAGCCGGTGTCAAGTGGAGTGCCCCAGGGGTCGGTCCTGGGGCCCGTTTTGTTCAATATCTTCATAAATGATCTGGAGGATGGTGTGGATTGCACTCTCAGCAAATTTGCGGATGATACTAAACTGGGAGGAGTGGTAGATACGCTGGAGGGGAGGGATAGGATACAGAAGGACCTAGACAAATTGGAAGATTGGGCCAAAAGAAATCTAATGAGGTTCAATAAGGATAAGTGCAGGGTCCTGCACTTAGGATGGAAGAATCCAATGCACCGCTACAGACTAGGGACCGAATGGCTCGGCAGCAGTTCTGCGGAAAAGGACCTAGGGGTGACAGTGGACGAGAAGCTGGATATGAGTCAGCAGTGTGCCCTTGTTGCCAAGAAGGCCAATGGCATTTTGGGATGTATAAGTAGGGGCATAGCGAGCAGATCGAGGGACGTGATCGTTCCCCTCTATTCGACACTGGTGAGGCCTCATCTAGAGTACTGTGTCCAGTTTTGGGCCCCACACTACAAGAAGGATGTGGATAAATTGGAAAGAGTACAGCGAAGGGCAACAAAAATGATTAGGGGTCTAGAGCACATGACTTATGAGAAGAGGCTGAGGGAGCTGGGATTGTTTAGTCTGCAGAAGAGAAGAATGAGGGGGGATTTGATAGCTGCTTTCAACTACCTGAAAGGGGGTTTCAAAGAGGATGGCTCTAGACTGTTCTCAATGGTAGCAGATGACAGAACGAGGAGTAATGGTCTCAAGTTGCAATGGGGGAGGTTTAGATTGGATATTAGGAAAAACTTTTTCACTAAGAGGGTGGTGAAACACTGGAATGCGTTACCTAGGGAGGTGGTAGAATCTCCTTCCTTAGAGGTTTTTAAGGTCAGGCTTGACAAAGCCCTGGCTAGGATGATTTAACTGGGACTTGGTCCTGCTTTGAGCAGGGGGTTGGACTAGATGACCTTCTGGGGTCCCTTCCAACCCTGATATTCTATGATTCTATGATTCTAAGTTTTTAATGCTAACGAGACTGGGCTCCTCTGGAGGGGGGGAAAAAAAAGCCCAACTGCACTTATATTTCGAAATCAGAAAGACAAGCCCCTAGCTTTAAAGCAGCTAAGACCGTGTGACTGTGTTGTTTTGTGGCAATGCAGCTGGGCATTTAATAAAGCCGGGCTTGCTCTACAGGGCTGCAAATCCCCGTGCCCTAAAAGGCAAGAACAAAAATCTCCTGCCTGTGTTCTGGCAATCAAATAAAAAGGCCTGGGTGACTGCAGCATTATTTCTGGATTGGTTCCACAAGTGTTTCATTCCAGAGGTCAAGCGGTACCTCAAAGAGAAAGGATTTGACTTTAAAGTGTTGCTGATTGTAGACAATGCTCCTGGCCACCCTGCAGGACTCCGGTTTGCGCATAACAACATTGAAGTCATCTTTCTCCCCCCCCCAATACAACCTCCATCCTCCAATCTCTTGACCAAGGTGTGATTCGCTGTTTCAAGGCCACCTACACGAGGCTTATGTTCTCACGGATACATAGCGCTATGGATGCTGATCCCAATCTTAATGTGATGGAGTGTTGGAAGTCCTTCAACATTGCTGAGTGCATCACTTATATTAAACAGGCAATGGATGCAATCAAGCCTGAAACAGTCCATGCATGTTGGTATGGAAAGAACCTATGGAAAGAATGTGTGAATGATTTTAAGGGTTTCCCGAACATTGACAAAAAAGTGAAACGCATTGTTCAGGTGGCCAGGCAAGTGGGTGGTGATAGCTTCTTCGACATCCTTTAGGAGGAAATTGAAGAATTAATTGAGAGCCATAGAGAAACATTGACTAACGAAGAGTTAGAGGAACTGATGAAATCGTTTACAGAAGATGAAGATGATGGAAGAGCCAGCAAGTTGGAATTTTCATAAATTTGGTGAAGTGTTCCAAGCAGCGAAACACTTGAATGATTTAATTTCTGAATATGATCCCTCTATGGAACGAAGCCTCAAAATCACACTTAGTATTATGGATGGTTTGAGACCATATCAAGAAATGTTTGAGCAGCTCAAGAGACAACAGTGACAGTTGCCGATCACCATGTTTTTCAAGGAAAAACAACCAGTAGCAGATGAGCCGACTCAATCAACTTCTCGAGCTGAACAGAGCCAACCACTTTGTCTACGACTCGCTCTCTGTCACCCATGCTCTGTCTTCTTGATTGACATCAAGCCCTGATTACCCCCTGTAATTAAAAATACAGTACTGTAAATTATATTTTGCATACGTACTCTTTATTATATACTGTACATTACTGTATACATTTATACATATTGTATAGTGTACACAAAACCATGTACAGTACACTGTACTTTAAGGGCGATTTAAGAGATTTTCAAGGGTAATTTTGACTGTGATTTTCGCTTTATGCACTGACTTTAGAACCTAAACCCCGCGTAAGATGCGACTCCACTGTAGTTAAAATGAATTATTTATGAATAAGACCCTGTAATGTCTACAGTAATAACTTTGAACATTGTGTATATTAAAGTCACTGCCAAGTACACTGAGACTTAAAGTTGATTAATGTTACAATGGCAAATAAAAGAAATGTACTCTAAATTGTAAATATCTCTTTAAAAACAACTACATGGAGAAATGAAATAAAATACATCTCCCTCTAAACAAAGCAATAATCCCATTTTTGTGGGACACACACACAACTTCTACCCTGCTTCCTTGTAGCAACTGTGAAGTAGCTATAGTCGCAGAGTCTGGTGCTGTGGTGCACAAACAGTAAAGTAAACAAGAAGTTTGCTGATAGGAGCTTTATGAGAAACATGCAACACTGTGAGGGTAGAAATATGGTCAAATTGGCAAACAAAGAAATGTTCCCTCCTGAACTTTCAAGGCAATACTGTGAAGAATGGAAAATAAAAACAAAATGTAAAAATTGTCTTCAAGCATTGCTGGCTGTGTCAGTTTCAACAAAAAATAATGGGGAGGCAATGTGGAAAACGAATGTTCCACTATGGAAAAGTTGGTATACAGTAATTATACAATCTTTATTTTTGTTGCCTTCGATGCTAGAATAAGCATGTGAAAGGGAATGTGCTGTACAGGACAGGTTTGTGGTTGAAATACACTTGATAGATTTTGACAAATTAAATAGTTGTAAAGATGTTTGGAAGTTATCCAGATCTTTACTATTATTTATGTCAGTGAACTAAAAAAAAATCAGTGGTTAATTTGCAGTTCTTATAATTTTTATGATACTTATGTTGTTGTTAATTTAGCAGTGTGCAGCATCAACTCAGCGGGATACATTTTATGTTGTCAGCTACCTTTTGACATCATAATAGATTTCAGTTGCCAAAGCTTTCGAGAGAGAGAACAAAATGTAAAAGAGAGCTATGCAGAATATTTGGATCAAATCCAAACACAGGTATACACTGAGCAGGTTTATGGAGAACAGAGGTTTCTGAGGCTTACACTTGAAAGCTTACTTGGTCTTTAGCAGAGGCTGGGGAAACTTTAGAATCTTTGCTAGTGTTCCTAAACTCAGGGTGGTAAACATTTTTAAATTGCGGGAATGGATAATACTAATCTTGATTGGGATCTGCATGGGCAACTGTTTCCTATAGGCCACTTGCTTACAGCTAGTAGAGTCCATGCTAGAGTGTGGTGTTGAACTCGCACCGTTCTTAAAAGGAAATGTGGTTTTTGTACCATTGAGCAGATGCTGTTCTCCTCATTCTTACTTCTATTTCTTACTCTGTATCACAAGAACATTTCTTGGGCTGACTTGGAATTGTGTGCGTGAGGAAATTGAGGGGGTGGGCTTGGTTTCTTAGCAGCGCTCAATTTTACTGTCAGCCTGACCCCTTTCCCAAATCCTCTTAGTGCATACCCCAAATTATAGGTATGCTCTCTCCACTGCACAAGTGTGGAGAATGAAACTCATCAACAGTTCTTTGATCAGTGGCACTCCTTATGCATCCCTCAGAGCTACCATCTCTGACCCGTCACTGTCCTGTACTAAGTGGAGTTACAGAGGTGGGAAGAAGCTAGCTCCCTACAAGAGAGGCTTGAGTGGCAGAAGGGCCAAACTGCAAGGAAGAAAATAAACTGTTTTCCTCTCAATTTCTTCTGATCTGGGCAGCGGGCAAGGAAGCCTCATGGTTGGGTGATTTTTTTTTCTTTCTCTCTCTCTATGCTTCCATCTCCTGGTTAAGGGGCAGGAAACAGTGTCATGGCCAGATCGTGGACAGATATGACTGCAGATTCTGGCTCCAACTACTAGGTCTAAGACGAGAGTCAAGAGTTGGATTGGTCAGATATCAGGGAGGTTAGAAGCAGAAGAACTGGAGAGCAGAATCACAAGTTGGGAACCAGAGGCTGGCTGGTTAAATAAAATAACACTTTGATTTGATACAGTGGGCCAGTCAAAGTTGGGAAGCACAGACATGGGCAGTATCAGACAGATATAGACGTTACAAAGCGCCTTTGCTAGCTGCAGTGTGACATTTCAAGCTTTCTTATTCTTACTGATTTTACCTTAGTAAACCTTTCTGCTGCCTCGCATCCCAAAAAAGAGATGTATCTTTGGTTTGGTGATGGGTACGGGAGAGAGAGTTCAGTGTTCTCCCCTTGGGAATCTTATATTGGTGGGATAAAGGCTGTCTTCTTTTTTTTTCCTGAGTGGTGGGACCTACATCAGGAGAAAAAATGACATGCTGACATAAAGCATCAGCTATCCTTATTTCTTGTTCCTTTGGTCTCTAAGGTGTAAAAATTGAATTTATGAATGATTGTTTGCCCGTTGTGGCATTAGCTGTTTCTCAATGCCATTTCACACGGTCTTTCCACTAATGGAATCATTCATTGAGTTTAGCTCTAAGACTTTTGGAATCCATTCTTCGAGGTAGATGATTAAGAATCTTCCTCATCCTTATGCAGAATATGCAAATTGTTAGCACCAGATAGGTTTTCTAAAGTTTGGGTTTTGTAATTTAAGTGCTTTGTCCTTCACTCCCATGTAGCACATGACTTTGTCCATGCTGACTCCTGCTCTCCGATTCGCGCATCCTCTCCAGATCATCTCACTTTTTTTTTTTTTTTTTGGGTCCTGGATTTAAAACTTTAGATTCAGCATTTTTCATACAGGCACTGCATTGATGCTGCTCCAAGTTGGGTTGCATCTGAACTAATCAGTTCTACAAGCCTCAGGATGGTGTCACTTGCCTTTGGTGGTGTGTCATGGTCCTTTGTTTGGCTTGAGAAAAATGGCGTGATCTAGAGTGATGACGTATGTTGTTCTGGTGAAAAGAAATCCAGTTGCAATGGCTTATTTTTACCATCTCCGCCTTTTGGCAGGGGGACAGTCTGCAGACTGAGGAGTTTGGGGGAGATCAGTTTTCAAACTGACAGAAAATTTGACACTCAAAACTGGAGTTTTTGGCAAAGCAGGGAAGTGGGAACAGGATCTGAAGAGAGGCACATCCCTTCTTCTGCATAGACGTGCCCCAAAATGTGTACAATAATATAAGGCTTTTGTAGGTTGGAGGACGAAGATCAATTTTTCCATTGTGCTTAAAAGTAGCTGACTAACGCGCTACTTTGTGTTCGCTGGCTAGGGCTTATTTGGCTAATGTTTGCCAGATTCTTCTGTTGCATATTAAAGTTTAGACCATAAGGGAGGTTCTTATTATTTGAAGAAAGTAGGCCAACACTGAAGAGAATATTTTGGTGGTTTTGGTTGATTTTTGAAAAATGAAAGATGTATAGCTTGCTACCACCAGAAAAAAAACATTACTACCTTTGGCTGGGTAAGTGTTAAAATCTGACGGATATCTGGTGTACATATATTTATGTGGAGTTTCCCTTCCCCACCCAAAGATCACAGATGTTACATAAAAGTTAATGCCTTTTATAGTAAATACTTTCCTTGAGTGAACTTGGTGTAAAGGTGATTACAAGTGCTTTTGTCAATAAGAAACATTGCTAGATTTAGATGCAGTAAGAAGTTAATTTGTCAGAGTTGGCAACTTGTAAAAACAAAACAGAAAACCTCTCCATACCTCTAGATATTTTAATGTCAATGTTTTCATTTTAGCCAGCAGGAGGACAGCCATTTTTGAAGAATTTAGCTTTAAAAAAATGTCTTTGTAAATTGGGATTTTAGGATTATCTATTTTGGAGGACATTCTGTATAATAAACAATCCCCATAAGTCAGAGAGAGGGAGGGATGAGGGCACACGGACACGCGCACACACGGAAATTTGGCATGTCTGCTTCCTAGGAGATGTGGTGATAATAAATGAACGTTTTATATGTCATTATATATATCACAGCAGAACAAAAATCAGAAAATATATTATTCATTAGTCCCCTTACTATAAATTTAATCATCAAAGATTTTTGCTTCTTTGCCAAAACAACAGTTTTTGAATATATTAGCAGAAATCCTTGCTAATACAAATGACAGAGATCTTCCAGGTCATTAACACAGAAGAAAACAAAGATGAAATGATGGCTTTTAATTGTACTCATTTGAACATTAATAAATTTATACTAAGATTTAAGCACTTTTACTATTAAAAATTAAACTGAAGGGCCAGTGTGCAGATCATGTGCTTAGTGACGGTGGTCGGGTGCAGTGTTTGCATATTAGCTTGTCATTCCAATGATAAAATGGGCATTTGAAGCAAGATTTGGCCTTTGGAGGAACACCTACTTTTCCTTCTAATGTCTTAACATAGCATATTTTTTCATGGGTGCTTCTGCACTACATGAGCAAAAGCTGTACTCTTTGAGTTCACAGGGGAATGAGGAGTAACTTGTTCACTATCCTGAAGTCCTCCTGTTTCTCCTCCTCCAACCGTTTTGCAATATGCAGTCCCCTTTGAGCACTGCCCATGGAATTGGAGTAGCTCTAGCATGTAGATTTCCCAGAGGGCATAGTCGTGTAGATGGCAATTTTAATGAGACCTGATTTAAGCAGTAGAATAGTTCCATAAAACTAATATAAACAGACTTTTAAGAGCTGTACTATTTGTCAGGGCGGTGAATGTAGAGGTGCATCCATTGGCTTGAGGAAGAATATTATAATGAAAACTTCCCTGTATTACTTTGCACTGGAAAAAATTAGAATTATCGCCAAGAACTATCCTGAATCCAGGACAGGGCAAATACAGATTTTTGTTGTTGTTGTTTTTTTTGTAGAAAATATGGCTCAACTTTAGTATCAAAAAGTCTCCAAGAATCTTAAAGTTGCATTATACATGAATGAGTGTGAACTCTATATTAGTGCACACAATTCGGGCCCAAAGGCTGGGTGAGGGAATCTGTTGGTTTGTCTTATCTCTTCATTTAAGACCACTATTCGGTTCATAAATAATCCAACCTCTCTTTCACTCATGGTGCTAGCATGTCTTTCTTACATACAGGGGCCTGCCAATGTAATCATTTTACTTTCACTAGAAGGCTGAATCGTACATCAGGGAATATGGATGCAAACCAGTTTGCCTATGACTTTTATTTACTGGAGCTAAGGAACTTCCATTGCTATCACTGGAAATTGTTGATCTCTCCTGGGCCTGATGAAATGTCTCTCTTCTGGGGTTCTCCTTTCCCCTCTCCTGCTCTACTTAAAAGGGCCTCTTTGCCACTGCCATGCCCAGCATGATGTCCAAAGACTGGGCTGGGGGGAAATGGGATGAGGGAACAGTGTGTGATGGGAAGAGAGGTGCAGACATGAGGACTGGACCAACGGAGTGGGCTTGGGGTTAGGAGAGCAATGAGGTTTATTGAAAAAAGAGTTGGAGAGTCTCGGAAAGGGAAGAACAGTGAGGCATCGAGGAAAGAGCAGTGAAATGGGGCACAGATCAAAGGAGAGAATGGAAGAAGATCAGTTGAGTGCACTGCAAAAAGGCAAAGGATATGTGTCTTTGACTTGGTGATCTTGACTCCTCAGCCCCTGTTTCAGTTGCCCTTCAGAATAGCTAGGTCAACCAGCAATCTGTGACAGATTAAATGCAGAAAATCAGGTGGGTTTCCTGAGGATCCAGCTATAGCAGGGATATACATTTAAATCGTGAGAAAGTGTATTTGCTTTTTCTCCAAGATGCTCTAAGTGATTTGGCAGCTTGAGTGGTGCAGTATTATTGCACTTAGCTCTGCATTTAATAAATAAATTTGTTCTCCAACTCAAGTGTTAAGTGTCTCTTATGGAACCTTGCAGCCAATCTCAGTGGTTGCAGAGTGCAAATATTTTTAAAATTATGAAATTACATAGGACTTGGGCTGCAGTGACCACTCAAGTGATTTATTAATTGAATGGTTTGATTAAATTTAATGCTCTTTTGGTTTATACAAACAGGGCCTGCATCCTTTGCATTGATAGGGACACACTGTGGGGCTGTCAGTGATGGTTCAGAGGTCCTGTATAAGGAATCTTTAGCACCCAATTAAATATTAACTAAGAAGATATGGCTTGCTCTTTCCCTGTCCCTGAAACTGTGTTTTTACATCTAAGGCTGGTGATAAAAATTTGCTCTGCAAAATCCTTTGCAGTGCACTCTTATTTTATGAGTAGGTTATTTCTAAATTAATCATGTTAAAAATCTTGTCGTTGTAATTGTGCCACAGTTCAGGGCTGTATGAAGTATGTAAATAAAAAGTGCCCCTTTAAATTTCATGTTAACTATATCTAGCCATTGCTGCAGCCACACTGTATCTGTTTCCTTAGAATGTCATTTTAAAGGTATCGTGGTTTCTGAGCGGCAGCTGTGATTGAAAAGTATGTAAACTAATCTTTTCTTGCTCGTGTCATTTTTATATTCTTATGTCGGAACACAAGAAGGCTGCTTTAAATTTGTCTTTCACTGTATATTCATTCTAGAGTCTAGTTTTTCTTGTCTTAGCACATATACTGTATTCTTTCCTACATGCTGCAATTCAGTGCCAAAGTAAATGGCTACTCGTGAAAAGATACCAAAATAGTTCGTTCCTGATTACTGTAAAATATGTTTATTTTCAGTGAAGAGTTTTTATTACCAATGCATAAAGTACAATTATCCTGCATGGTATCAGTGGCTTAAAAGAAGAAATACTCAAGCACCCTGTATTTTTAATATAAAGAGCAATAATTTTTAATACTCCGAGTTGCTTTTTCCGAAAGTGGGGGAGGGGAGAAGGGAGATTTCTTTGCTTTTATGCCCATACTATATGTAGTTACTGCTTTTTTAAATCCAGACCATTTAAAATTAAACTCTTGGTTAATACTTCTGCATAAAAACGTCTTTGTCCCTTGATGCCCAACCACTGAAAATTAAATGTGGTTGTGGATATATATTTATTCATACCATACTTCACACCTGATCTTGTGACAGTATGACATAATCCTTGCCGCAAAGATTTCTAGTGGAGCACTTGTGAAATAAGTGGGAGAAGGTAGAAAAAGTGCCGTGAAGGCAACAAAAATAAATTAGCCATTGAGTTCTAATTTTTTGCCAATTTATTTTAAAAAAATGTAATATTCTTAGGCACAGGTATTGACTTTGATCCATGCACAGAACCTTTGTCTGTGCCAATGGGAGTTCAGTCTGTGGATGGAAGGCAGTATATGCTGCTCAGTTTGTAAGCTGTGCAAATGTACAAGAATGTACATTTTCCAAGCTTGTGGTCCAAGTTACTTGAAGAGCCTGACATGAGTTATAAATGCTGTGTTTAAAGTAAAACTTCATTATGTTTCGGTGGTTTCGAAAAATGCGCAGGAATTGAACTTAAAGCGTTATTTCAAGGTATTATGATGTTTTAGTTAGACTTTGTATTCCTGTAAATTAATCTTTGCACACATTATCGTATTTTGGCATGGGCAGCATGTAGTTCTCAGTCATTTTGTGTTACAGGCTTAGATTTTCTTGGGAAGAGAAAAGAGACCAGGCCATATTCTTCTCTAATACACAGTGCTGTACGTAAAATGGCAGTTATTCTGCATTTGCAGCAAGTATCATTTAGGATAGAATTGCCCCACAGAGTTTAATTGTTTTAGAATTGTTCGTCAGACGTGACTAGCCCTCAGGAAGGAGCTGTTGTGTCTGCAGACATCCATGTGCGCCCATTAAGCACTACCTCTTTCCTTAATCATAGCAAAAGCCTGTGTAGAATGTGGGAATGGTTTAGCAGTTGGATCCAAACCTGGTTCATATAAAGGGGGTTTATTTCTGTTTGGAAAATATGAGCCCGTTTTTACATAGACCAGGTGTGGATTAGTTCACTGAGCCATTCACCCAGCCCTAGGTTTGTGGAAGACTGTTATTAATTCTTACAAAGAAGTTGTACAGTCAGGTCAGAGACATCTCGTATTAAAATCAAACTGAAAAGGATTTTTAAAAAAATTAAGTGTTCATGATCCCAGATTGATAGCCTGAATATAGGTACAGACTTAACCAATATAAATATATTTATTTCCAAAGAAAATAATCCCATTTGCCTCTGTACCAAGGTCATGAGTGCTTATGGTTTGTGTTTCTCCTCCACTGAACAATGACTGCTCTTATACCTAAGCAGCTGGATTTCTTGTTCTGCGTTAGATGTCAGTGGTGTCATCAACAGTTGCACATGAAATCAGAAACCAAAACCTCTGTCTTGGCAGGTGAAAAGCTTTTTGCTTCACCTTTAAAAGGAGGACAAAACAGTCCGTGCAGCTCCACAGCAGCCTAACTGCTTTGCAAGACAGGGCTAGAGAGACGCCTCTGAAACAACCAGCTCAACTGTACATGGAGCATGCCAAGGAGCCAGATGCTGCCACTGGAAGAATCTTTAATAGTTAGTCATCTGGCTCCAGCTGTGCTAACCTAGGCCTGGTAGGCAGCCATGTGTTTGTGTCGGCCAATTGATGGCCAGACACTAGAGCAGACTTAAGCAATTAGTGCAGTCCCCCGTCCGGTGGCTGGATTCGCTGTGTGTGTCCTGCAGATAACCACACTTGTTACTCAAACCAGAGACGACTTGTGGTCTATGGGCATCAGCTCTACTAGATTAATTTAGAGGGAGCCTCCCTCTGGCTGAGTCTTTCAGAGCTGTGCTAAGCTTATTTCAGTCAATAGTCACTCTCTGAAAATTGAAAACTATGGATAGGAAGTCTATTGCTAGAGGGTCAAATGTTCCTCTGTTGCATAAGCTCCATACGGCATTTTGCCTGAGTCAGGACTGTCAGGAAGCAGAGAAGTGGTGTATTCTTGGCGGTGGTGGTGGTAGTTGTTTTTTTCCCCTCAGAAAGCACATTTTATTTGGTTTAGAGCAGCATTTTCAACAGACAACAGAATTTTGACTTGGATATGTCATTATAGAAAGATAGTCAATTAAAAATAAGAGCTTTGAGTCAGCACCTCAATACTGCGGTGACTGGTGTTCTGTAAATATCTTTGAAGTATTGTTTTTGGTACCATTTTTATGTCAAGCTTTCACAGTATGAATCATTATGGTTACATTGGTGATTTTTCCCTAAAGAACACAATAAACCCCAAACAAAAGCGAACTGTTCTTTCAGTTAAACACGTAGGGCCCAAAACCTACCTTCGGATAAGGGGTGCCTGCTTAAACAGCATAAATGATGCCGTGCAGCAACCATGCCTCTGAAATGCATTGTGTACTGATTCTACCTCCATCCATGTCCTCTTTTTAGTAGACCTAAGCCTGAGAGACACTGAATACCTCTTGTAAATTGCTGAATGACGTAATCTCCCACGCTCCTCAGTGGGGGTGCTAGAAGCCTCTCAGGGGTCCTGTTTAAGAGAGATGGCTGTTGCTTGTATTCATGATAGGGCTTGTTCGGGCACCAAAGCACTTGTTCCAGCTATCAAACTTTTGCATGCTGCTTATCCCTCTTCCCTGGTAGATTCAGGAGATACTGAATATACAGTTGAAACCACACCAGCCAGGCTAAAACAATTCTTTTACTGAAGTGGATTTTAGCTGGACATGTTGTGGTGTGCGCAGAAAGATCAGTGCTTTGTGAGGATGGACAGAGGAGGCTGGCAAATGGGAGTGTGTGAGCGACTGTGTGTTGCGAGGGGGCCATGTTTGCGAGAACATACAACCTTTTCCTGTGTTGTGGCAAGTTGTGTAAGAGGAGGCTTCGTAATACATGATATGAATGTCATTGGTGAAAGAATGCAGCATGTTAGTGGACTGTATCAGATGTGCGGGACAGGATAATAAGCATAACATAGGGAGAGCACAATCAGAGAGGAATACTCCTTTGAGCTTGTGGTGCTATACATTTTTTTAACCCATTTTTTACTATTGCTGTCATGAGAGGATAATTTTACCCAGTGCTGTGCACATGCTCAAGTGCTGCCTTCTGGGATCCATCCTATCTAGTAAGTAATGTAAGATGTGCCTTTGCCCACCCATCAGGAGGAAAAAAACTTGTACTGTGATGTTCCAATCTTCTCGCCTCACACTCCTACAGGTAAATATGAAATTTTGCAATGGCTTACAGCAAGCTGATTCTCGATTGTGGGCCGTTTAAAATAATTGGTGGAAATATTTGAAATCCTAGATGGAAAAATGTGAATAATATTTAGTTTCCTTTCCCCACATTTCTTCTCTCACATCCCATTTGGAGAGACAATCCAAAATCAGATCCAACATACCCATATTTCTTGAGCAAGTGATTTTGTTGGGCACAACCTTCTTCACTATCCCGATTTTCACTCTGAGACACAAAACTAGAGAAGCAGTGAGATTGAAATTTTGACCAGTACGTTATCCAGATACCTGACACAGTGTGTTGATATGAGAGTGCCTCTACCACAAGGACTTTCTTGGTGGTTTTGCAGCTCCCAATAAGTAGAAAAAGCAGAACTAATAATGTGAGATGCTAAAATATTTTTTTCTTTAGGAAATTGATTAAATGCAAAAATGTACTCCAGGCATATTTAAATACCATTTTAAAATGTGATGGGCAGGAAGCATAAGTGATGCCATTTGGTTTTGTGGCATCAGTGTGGGCTAGTTAAGGAGGTGGGGATAAACTTTGGGGATTATTGATATAGCATGAGCAGAGACAGATGGTTGTATTACACATCTTTTGTGTACTTGTTTGCTTCTTAAAGCAGTTGCAGAATTTTGCCTTGGGCAAAATTTTCTCTGTGCTTGTGTGTTCCCCTCTGAATTTACTTTTGAAGTGCATTGCAAAGATGTGGGAATATTGTGCTTTTTCACTTCCTTTCCCTCCTTTAAGTTTGTTGAGTCAACAGAATTGTGCTTAAAAGTAGTTTTTGACTTCAGCAATAAGTTAGCAATCAGGGCAGGTTCTGTGTGTGTGTTCCGCACCAGTCGCCTTTGGAATATTGCTTTTAAGAAGTGTCATTTTTTTAAATTTTCCTTGTGGGTTTTGGAGAATGAACTGCAAAAATGGCAATATAATTTTTTTAATGTATTGTTATGTAGTGTTCTTGCAATAAAGAAATGTTGTCTTAAAGATTAATGAGCTAATGTTTCCATTACTTATTTTAGGTTTTGAAATTGTGGTGTACCTGATTCATGTTACCAAAAACACTTACTTTGTGGTATTCAGGTTGAGTGGGAGATGGTTATGATAGGTAGGTGGTTCTTAACTGGATGTTTGTAACATTTGTTGGAACTGCTTATCACCGGAACCACCAAAATTTACATATATTTGTTATTTCCCTTTGAAAGCAAATTATGCTTTATTTCCCATAAAAGATGAGTTGTTTTAAGAGTTTTCTTAAGTAAGATTTACAATGTAGAGGCCTGATGCTTCTATCACACCAGTATTATGCCAGTGCAACTCCATTGACTTGATTGGGTTTATTCTTGATTTACTTCACTGTAGGTATGTAGGCAAAGAATCAGGTCCCTATATGTTTAACAGTTACATTGGAAACTCTCAAAATAATTGTAAATATGCTTAATCTCTTCTTTTCTGTGAGTGAGGAGCACACTGGTAGAAGTCCACCGTATCCATGTGAGTAGTACCCGTGTTTTTTAGGAGATGGTGTACAGCAAAAAATAAAACTGACTCCCAATCCTAGTGAGCCCAATCCTGCACTGTTCTACTCAGGCAGAAGTCCCATTGAATTCCTTCCCAGCCTGGAAACTATGGGATTGGGCCCTTTATTTGGAACCAAGAGTACTCGATGTGAAAACAAGAAACATACAATTCTAACCGTATTGAAATTTCTGTCTGTTTTTAGTCACAAGTCTGAAGTGACTACTTCTAATAATGATGCCATTGTACTCATCCTATCTGATCAGTTCTTGAAATGTTTTAGTAAGTCTATCTTACAACATTATAAGAAGATAATCAGCTGCCTTAGAAGGTCCCCATCTGGAGTATAGAGTTCTTTTACTGAAAGATGTTTTGCCTTTTTGAGATAGCTCTCGCATTTCATCATCTGTTGTGCAGAGATGAAGTGTATATGAAAAGTCAGTGACTCTGAATCCATCTGTTGTTATTATTTTCCACTGATAATTGGCTTGAACAATGAAATGTCTGTGTCTGTAGCCTTTGAAACTGTACACCCTGTTTATTTTCTGGAGGTCTTACTCCATTCTCTCCACCCCACACACTTTTTTTTTTTGTGGCTTCATTTTCTCTCAAGCTTATAGTTAGTGAAGCTTGCATGAAGATGACATCTTTGACTCTGGGCATCAGTATGTGTCACTCAGCATCTAAAGCTTGTCTACATATTTTTGTCAGAGTCCTATGTCTTTTCTGTTTGCTTCAGTATAGAGCAATCTTACAGCAGGAAGACTGGCAGATCCAGAATGCATAGACACCTTACCTGAAATGTGGTATTTATTTCACTTTCCTTATTAAAATTATTAATTTAGAGTCCAATATCTAATACTTATGAAATTAGATACTACCTATAATTGTATAATATATTCAGTTGCATCTAGTTTTGCACGATACAGAGCATTAATATTGGATTCCACTAACAGCAGTTCCATTAGCCTGCTCAACCAGTATGAGATATATATGAGCAGGGAGGCATAACTACCAGCCAGAACTGCCAAAACAGTCATTAGAAGCTCCATTGGGATGGACAAAGGCTTTTACACAGTGATATACTGATTAAATTTTGTTCTATGGTTTATTTGCATCAAGGTTAGATCACTATCGTCTATGTGAACCGTATTATCTAACACCTTATTTGGAAGGTCATTTCAATGCAATAATAGTGAACAATATAGGGGTTCTAAAATTTCTTGTGGGATCCCTTCATGGAGGATTTTTTATCCTGTTAGACTTTACTGGCTCATGATAGCAATTTTATTTTTCTTTTTGCTCTGATCGTGAATTTATGCAAGGGACAGTAAAAACTGTCTCTTCCCTCCTCCCCTCATGCTACAGGAGTGCAAGGAAGGGTAATAAAATAGGTTAGTCAAATGAAAAGTGCTTGTTCCTCACTAGAATCGTTAGTGGAATCCAATATCCTACCAAATCAGCCGTGCTGCATGCTTTGGAATCCAAGCGAATATATGGTGCTTCTTTTTAAGCCCAAATCCTCTTTTTTTGTGTGTGTGTGTAAGTGATCTTTCAGAATGAAATTTAGGTATGGAACATAGGGCAGTAGTGTACAGTACATATCACACGGTAGGCTGTAGCATTAGAAAAGAAGGCAGGGGAGTATAATCTTATTTATGTTTCAGTAGCAATCATTTAATACTGCAAGTTATTAAAAAATAATTAAATTACTAAAGCCAACATGTAGCTAGGACTTACAATAAAAGGTCAATGTGATTTGACTCCTTAAATTAAGAAGGGACACTAGTGAATTACAATTGCTTAAAATTTTTGCTTTCTGATTCTATTCTTGGGGTGAAAGAATGAATGCGACTAGAACATGTTTATTTTCTCTGGAAATGAGAATACATTGTGGCATTATATTACATATATTTAATTGCAATAATAAATGCTTAGGGGTGTTTGGTGGGAAACATGGTCTTTAGTAATTGTAGTTGTTTTTGGAAGTAAATATATTTTTGAGATACTTTTATGAGGACTATTTTAGAAATGACATTTTTAAAAAAATCTTCAGAAATTTCTTCCTTTCCCCCACATAACCAGTAAATAGGAGTGTATTAAACTTACAGTAATTAAAACTATACTTTGTATGTGAAATGTCTTTGTATGTACAAAAAAGAAAATAGAGGGACAGCACAAATCGTAGAAATTCAGATTTTATATTATAACTCAACAGTGACTGTTCCCTGTTAAGTCCCCTTTTAGGAAAAAAATGGACTGGAATTCTAATGAATTTTTATTGGGAGTGAAAATGAATTTTCAGGTGGTGTTTTGGTCTGTTACTGGTTTGGTGGGATATGTGGTAAAGCCAATGTGGGGCTGACAAATGATTTATTTATTTATTTTATTTTATTTTATTTTATTTTGCCAGAACAGTTCCCAGATTAGAAATTAATATGATTCATCTTGATTATTGCTGTTATTATTTAGTATTGTGTGAGCACAGACTTTCACTGTGTGCTTTTTTAGCTACTATCCCCTTAAACAGGCTGTGTAGCTTGTCAGAGATCAGGACAGGTAGAATGCACAGCAGGCGTCTGATTTGAGCCAGTTACTCATTTGCCGAGTGTTTGTGTTTATGCAAAGGGGCCTCTTCCTGCATATTTAATCTAGAGTAAGGCAGTGGCTTTTGTTGTGTTTAGACCACATACCTTCAGTCCTGCTTCCTTACACTGCAGCCAGCATTGAAGCACAGAAAGCCTGGATAGTTAAAGTGCTTTCGTGTTTTCAAACTCATAACTTTCTGCAGTTGGTTGGGAATTATTGTACAGCTCAAAGCCTTGCTCCTCCTCATTAATGGGTAAGTTTGTACTTCATTAAAATGTTACTTTTGTTTCTCTTCCCCTTTATAAATGCACAAAATGCTTGATATTATTTATTGTCCAGTCCTCCTTAAAGCAGTCCTGGTCAGCTGAGGTAGTTTGTTGCAGTGAATTATATCAAGAATACAGGTGCTTCTGGAGTATACCTTTGAACATAGAGCTAAATACTGTATTGCAATAGACAGGTTCTTTTTGGGGGGGGGGGAGCAGCAGGGGAAATGAGTTCAGCTTTATTCTTTGTACTAACGAATCCTGTTTTGTAACTATCCTGAAGATAATGCTTCCATTGTTTGCCGAAAGCTTTCAAACAATGTGCAACACAGAACTGTAAAAGCAGCAAGAAACTCTTGTCTTTATTGTCTCCCAAGCAAGAGTCCTCACCAGAATGTCTGTGCTGTAATAGGAAGGTTTTTCTTTGTGGAAATTGAATAGTCTCTTCATTGATATTAATAGCACACTAGAGATGTTAGCCATGATGCAGAGTACCAGGACTATAGAGTAGGGAACCTGATATTGCGGGGGAAAAATGACAGTCCTATTGCTGCTCAGTGTGGGAGACATCCCTCCATGAGAGCAGAGTTTGCAGAATGGCATCCTAGGTTAACTGTTTACTATAGGCATTTTAATCTCCAGCTCTTTTAATATAGATGTAATTACTGTCACTTGCTCTCTTACTTATTAACTCTGCAGCTCAGTTTCTGATTCAGTCTGAACAAATTACTTTTAAAAATGACTTTCTAGAAAATCATTGCAATGTGCTTGTACAGTACATTCTACTGTATATACAGTGCATGCTTTAATAGTAATAGAATGTCAGCTTCCTCTTCAGAGTCAAATGAGAGAGAATTTATACCAAAAACACAGAAAAAAATGACAAAGGGCACATCTTCAAAGCATAGTGTTGTAATACATAGAGTATTTGGAAAAATGTGGAAAATGTGTATCAAGGCCAGTAGCAGTTCTGGTTACCAATTAACTATTTCCTTCATTTGAGTAACTCCTCTCAAACAGAAGAGTGTGCTGTTCCACCACATGTTGGAAAGTGTGAGCATCTGAATAAAATTTCATCAATCTTATTTAAAATATGTAGGGACTTTGGTCTTCTTGGGTGCAAATCAGCCTACAGACTCATAAGCATTTGTTAACAATAAGACTGGTGAGGGTTTTCAATAATTACAAAAATTACAAATACCATATCTAATTGTAAGTATATTACTTTTATACTCTGGTTTAAAAAAATACAAAACTTTTTATGAGGAAAAGTACCTCAGTCAAAGCACCTTGTGTGATTAGCTCTATTGTATTCTTAAATTTTGATTGATAGAGATAATAGTTTTCACTTAAAAATACAGACAGGTACTTTAACTTTCCATGACAATAGCTATTTGCATTTCTTTTATCTTTTTGTTTAACATTTGTGGGGGTTGGGATGGATTTGATTATTAACTCTTATTGCACACTAAGATAAATGCTAAAACAAAGCTTTTGTTAAAGCTTCAAAGGTAAAACCGCAAATATTGTTTTTAGGCTTCAATATTTAAAAGCTGTTAAAGGATACCTCAAAAATATTTTCACATGACCATGACCAAGGATATCACTTTGTTATAAGGTAAGAGAGAGTAGCTTATTTTTCCTTGTAAAGATGGGCAGGCTTCTGCATTGCTGGTTTTTTGGCAGGCTGAAGACTTTTTTGTATGAGAGACAGAGAGAGAGAGAGAGAGAGAGAGAGAGAGAGAGAGAATAGTTTAGACTAGTGCTATCTGTCTCGCATGAAAAGAGATTCAAAATGTAAGTTCACAAGAATCTGAAAGACGCTAGCACAGACGGTTCAAAAGAATGGGCACTGCGAAGAGTAAAATATCATGCAGTGGAGCATTTCTAAAATGGGGATATGTATATTATGTTTGAAGCCAAGAAAACTGGAAGGTTAGTTTCTGTTAAACCAAAAATGAATAAATAAAATAATCAATAGCACACAAGTCACAAAAGGAGTGCACTACGCACTAGTGGGTTGTGGAAGTGTGTTCAGAATTCCCTAAATGTGTAGTTTTGAAAGGTAGACTTCACAGTTGTAGGTACTGAAAGTAACACTTTTTTTCGTCTTTAAATGGTGCCAGAGTAACACTGTAAGACCTACAGATTCAGTGGCTGATCCACAGTGGTTGGGGAGGAATCTTTCATATTACTACTTCAATTATATGTGAGGTCAAGTTTCAAGATGAGAATTATAACACAGCCTCAAAATGGTTAAGATTGGCATTAACTAATGTATGGGAAAGTCATTTTAAGAAACCGTGAAGACATTGCAAGACTAAAATGCACTGTAAGATTTGATTATTTTGCTCTTAACATTCTGTAAGAGGTTCTCTTATCATTTGATTGGACATTTGACAGGTTTGATACTTTCTGGGAACATGGTATGGTCTTTAAGTCAGAAGAATCCAACAAGGGCTGGTAGCTCTCTTTTATGCTAAGTAATTTATATAAGTCAAATAACCAGTCTATCAGTGAAAGATGCTAGACTTATGACCATAGTTCAAATTTTGTACTGTAAGCAATGTGTACTTAACTTGCCTGTTAGCTGTACTTGTACTATATATGATAGTTTAAAAAAAAACCAACTGCGATTAGGGATGTTGGCCAAAACTGAGTGTTTCTTTTCCAGCATTGTGATAGAAATGAAATTTAATAATAATATTTTAAATGGAGGAGATTTTCAGGGCTTAGCTTTATCTTCATGATATTTATTTTATTTCAACTTAGAATAAATAAAAAGTGCCCGTATGTGGGCTTTGAGCAGATAGCAAAATATTAAAAATCAAAGTGCAATACGAGCAGCTCACTTCTTCCACCAAACAGCAGCACATCAGCAAATACAAACACTATACCTTTGCCTGGGGCACAATCCATCTACCCTTCTTCAAAGGCCAGGTGAAATAAACACACCCTGCCTTACACTTTTGGATTTCCACCTACATTTCACTTTCCAAATAGAAAAGGAGGACTTGTGGCACCTTAGAGACTAACACATTTATTTGAGCATAAGCTTTCGTGAGCTACAGCTCACTTCATCGGATGCATTTGGTGGAAAATACAGAGGGGAGATTGATATATACACACACAGAGAACATGAAACAGTGGGTTTTATCATACACACTGTAAGGAGAGTGATCACTTAAGATGAGCCATCATCTTATGATGATAAAGCTTATGCTCAAATAAATTTTAGTCTCTAAGGTGCCACAAGTCCTCCTTTTCTTTTTGCGAATACAGACTAACACAGCTGCTACTCTGAAAACTTTCCAAATAGGTAATAATGACACCTGGGTCAGAATATGGCTCCTACACTATCTCATGACAGTCAATATATATCGTACAATAAAAAAAATCATCATCCTGATAACTATTGTGGAAGCACTTCTATATGGTAGTCTTTAAGTTACTCAGTTTTTAAAATTTTTTAGGTTCTCAAACTTCAACTCTGGTTCTGATGAAGGCCTATGAGCACCTCTCTACTAGTCATTGTTTAGTAGAATCATTATGCACATCAGATTCTCTAAATTAAAAAGAAAATTGAATTATAAACAAAATAGCAGATAAAAGTACATTAATTCATTTTTGGCTTCTTTGCAGCCCTTACATTTTTTTCAAACCAAGCTCCCCCACACACTCCAAAACAAAATAAAATCACAAAGATAATGAAGGCAAATGTCAGCCTGGTTGTCTAGACTTAACTATAACTTGGTTATATTTGAAGGAAAAAATAGTCTGTTATTCCATTATTGGATCTCACAATTTAAAAAAATAATAAAAAATTCTAATTGTGGTTCTGAGGTTTTTGTATTTCAGGGCTTCTAGGAAGCCTTGCAGTAAACAATTAAAACAGAAATGTTCAGTTAATATATTCAGTTGTGAAACTAAAGTTGTCACTAACAAAAATCAATCCATCAATAAATACTAAATCAAATTTCTGAAACTGTCTTTAAAAAAAAAACAAAAACAAATAGAGTCTACTTTCTAGGTATTGAAATGGAGTTTTTCCCCCAGAGGTTTTGGTTTCTAATCATATTTATCCCTTGTAGGCTCTTCAAGGCAGGGATGTTGGCCCCAATCCTGCAAACACTTATGCCCGTGAGCAACATTCTGCAAGTGGGGAAGTCTCATTGAGAAACTACTCACCATTGTAAAGTTACTCAAGGGAGCCAGTGTGTGTGGGAGGTGGGCCTGTGTTCATCACACTTTGGCTTCTGTACAATGCCACACATGCTCCCGTACTATACAATACTACTGTTTAATTAGTATAATCTTCCTCCCCAGGCCCCTCGATTTCATTGTCTGATTTATATTATTGATTGAATATAGCTTTACAATCATCACTCACAATTAGGGCCCCATCCTACAGCACTCATACAACTCGCTCTTTCGGATACGATTAGTCCCCCTGAAAAAAACTACCCGCGGGAGTAAAGGTTGCAGGATCAAGCTAGTAGGGCGCAATCCTACTGTGAGCTCAATGGCAAAGCTTATTGTGTCTTCTGTGTGAGCAGACTCAGGGCCAGTGTGACTAGTCAGGACCTGATCCAAGTCCCACTGAAATCAATGAAAGGCTTTCCACTGACGTCAGTATGCATTGGATCAGGCTCTTAATCCATTTAGAATCATTGCCAGCACTGTCATTTAAAAAAAAAAAAATGCAGTCTGCTCCTGCAAACAGTCCTGCTTTAACAAATTACAGTACAAATGTCTTTTAGCCAAAGATCTCCAAGTACATTGCAAAGACAGGCATTTCCTGCATTATCCCCACCTCACCATTGGATAAACTTGAGACGCAGAGTGGTTAAGGCCAAACATTTCAATCATGTCTACTAAAATCCCAATCCTGCAAATACTTACACTTGTTAGTAACTTTACTCATGTCTGCAGTGCCATTAAAGTCAATAAAAAGAAAAGGAGTACTTGTGGCACCTTAGAGACTAACAAATTTGTTAGTCTCTAAGGTGCCACAAGTACTCCTTTTCTTTTTGCGAATACAGACTAACACGGCTGCTACTCTGAAACCTGTGATTAAAGTCAATGAGACTACCTGCATACATAAAGTTACTCACATCTATAAATGTTTGCAGGATGGGGCCTTCATTTACATGTCAAAGTTTTGGGGTTCTCAGGCAGCTCAGACTTGTGTTTTTTTGGAAAATGTTGACCTAAACCCAAGATCACATACCCAGTCAGTGGGTGATTCCCTAATAGAACTGAAATAATCATCTTTGATTCCAGCCCTGTGTTCAAGTTGCTAAACCATGCTTGTCTCCCTTGAGCAAACACTAGTTTGGGGTTGTTTGGGTTTTTTTGTAGCATGTGTACTGAATATGCTTCACAGGTGTTTAGAAAAATAGGCAAATGTTATGTGCGGTTTGAGACATTACCAAGAGACAACTTTATTTGAAGTAGTCATTTTCAGATATTTTGTTAGTTTGTTTTACAATTCAGTTTTAAAATGGTCTACTTGTACCCTGCCAATCGATTCTGTGTTGCAAAGTGCAGTACCACAAATTTGCTTGAAACATCCAGAAAATAGATACAACAGAACCGATAAACAAGAAAATAGATTTAAAGGACCTGATCAAGATCATATTTCCAGCAAAGTGGAGTAAAAACCCTTTATTGCTGTGGCTCTAACAGTAAATAGTATGTCAGAGAGTTCATGTATTTTACTTGCAAGGTTTTGATGTTTTACATAGTGTAGTGAAGGTGAGACCTGCCTTTTGTGCTGTTAATATTGTGCCTGTCTTTTCAGGCCTCAATCAAGCAAATCTTTACTTACCCAAGTAATCCCACTGAAGCCAGCACTTATAGGTCTTGGACCTTAGTCTCCAATATTTTATTATGAGAACTATGTAAAACTTCTCATTAGAGGTGTTTTAAAAAACATCTAATTTTTGCAAATGAGCAGAAAATCAGAATACAGTACTTTCCATTTTTATCTTGATTTTAACCATTTTTGTCTTGCTAAAAATGTCATTTTGCAGAGGTGTAAAGGTGACATGTAATTGTGAAAATTGTCTGTGTTTACAGAATAAATGGTAAATAAATGAATTTCCTTCTGAAAGGCTTCCCCACCCCTGAGTGAAATGGATGGCAAAAAGCTGCACCAGATCCTGGAAATGGCATACTCTGTCAGTTGATCAATTTCACAAACACTCCCAAAAGACCCCACCTTTATCATGGGAATTTTGTGAAACAAAGTTTTATGCAGCCTTATTATTTCACACACCAAAATTTCATTGAGTTTCTGTTTCATGTTACATTGTCTATATCAGCAAATGCTTGCATATTTGTCTGCCTCTAATGAATTAACATTAGATATTACGTGTACTTCTGCACACTGTTTAGAAGATCAACATTTCAGTGAAATTATGTTATAGTTTTATTCTATTAACGCTTTTGGTCAATTGACATGGAATTAATTCTAAACACTGTTAGTAACTTGATCTAAATTAATAAACAAATGTTTTTCTTTTCTCTTGTACCATATGTTGATCCCAATTACGTGAACAGAAAGTGGCAGATTGTCATGTTTCTTAAAGGATTACATAGTGTTTTGCATAAGAGAGAGTACACAAGATGCAGCGATATAGGTTGTAACACACTTGCTGTTCTTCCTTTCTACTCTGTTTTTTACTGACATGCATTTTTCTTATTAACCCTGTGCACTTGGTGTAAAAAGAGGACTGAATACCCCAAATACCAGTAAACTACTTTCTGAATTAAGCATGAAAGATGCATCTCCTCCAGGACTGTATCCCTTGGAAAGGGGGTGGGGGGAAGAGAGAGAGAACATAAATAGAATTACAGGGGTTACACACACACACACACACTCTCTCTCTCTCTCTCTAGCTAAGCAGAGACCTATTCAAACAAGTCTGGGTTCTGAAACAAAGGACGTGAGTCATATATTATTCAAAGTGAAACTAAATTGATAGACATCAAGATTAAGAAAGTTTATGGTAGAGAACAAAGGTGTCTCATCTTCAGGGATTTTTTTCCTCTCCTCCCCTTTTTTTCCCCCCAAAACACCACATTGTTCTTGTTGAACCAAAGAGCCTCACGCTGGCTGGTACTGATAAGCAGCAGTTCTGTGACTTGATTGTTTTTATTAACTCTCTGAAAGTCATTCACCATTAAACACAATTGAATTCATTTGTTGTTTTATTTATGTTTGTACTTGCTAATGTGGTAACAATGAAAATGCTTCAGATGTTGTCCCTAGCACTGATCTGCCAATGACATTGTGGTATCCTCTTTGTCTCCAGGGTAAGAAGAGTGACCTTTTTGGGTGGCTAGAACTGAAGATTGCTTTGCAGAAGCAACTAAAGTAGGTAAATGCAAATATCATTTTGCACTTAGTTTGTATAGACTGACCTGCCTATATATGGGCCCAATCCTGCAAAACCCATGCATATTCCTTACTTGCAGAAGTAGCCCCTGGATTTAAATGGGAATGCTTGTGTGAGTAAGGACTGTAGGATTGGGCTCTAACAAACTTTTCTAACCATATTCTGCCCTAACTTAAACCGTGTTCATCTCCCAACTAAACCAATGAGTTAGACCCTCTGTTGAAATTTAGGGAAAGAAGCACAAAGGTGCCCTTTTGGCTCTCACCCATCTGCCTCTGGGGCCATTTGGCCACCAATCTTGTCTGCTCTCATTTAGACTGAGGTCTTCTCTAATTTATGTTGGCTGTCTATTATCCAACTGACTCTCCCTGCAGCTGGGGATCATGTCCTACCCTTTCTCTCAAAGATGCCCCACTCCTCCTGCACTGAGTGGTGTCAGAGATGCTACTGTCTCCTAGCCAACTGAAGACTCCATTATATAAGGTTTCAGAGTAGCAGCCGTGTTAGTCTGTATTCGCAAAAAGAAAAGGAGTACTTGTGGCACCTTAGAGACTAACAAATTTATTTGAGCATAAGCTTTCGTGAGCTAGCTCACGAAAGCTTATGCTCAAATAAATTTGTTAGTCTCTAAGGTGCCACAAGTACTCCTTTTCTTTTTGTTATATAAGGTGAATCCCAAGGGATGGTCAAATTGACATTATGGCTGCTTTGATTTGGGCTAACACAGCAGTGTAAGAGCAGAATTTGGCTCTTAATCTGGTTACTACTTCTTATCCTTGTAACAGTTAAAATGCATGCTTTTTGGTCTTTTGGGGCATATCTGAAACAAAACAAAAAAAATTAGCTCCCTGAAAGCATTCTTTTTTTAAAAAAAATATGAAAATCCTTTGCCTCTACCTTAACTCCTTGCCTTTCTTTTTGTTGACTTTTGTAAGTTTAAAGTTAGAAAGGAATATTAACATCACAAAAGTAGCGAATGATTCATAAAATTAACTTGCAGAAGACAGGAGTAATGCATGTCAGTGTTTGGTATTGAAGTGGTGTCATCTGACTGAGGTTCATATGGCTGCTTTATAATCACCTTCTTTCAGAAATTAATAGTCGGTTAAGCACCATAGCAACAAGCAACACTGATGTAACCGTTAAGCAGTGGCTGCTGTTCACTGTGATGTCAGTGCTGTTCTCTTGACCTTCTTTGAATATAAAATGATTTCATTTTAAATTTAGAATTTTACAGAATGATTAAATATATCAAAGAATTAGAGCTATTTTTATTTATTTATTTTTAAAAAATACATGTTAAGGAAAAAAATCCCATCGCATTCTCTTCTGTTTCAACTTAAAATAGATTTATAGATAATGTGTTCTTTAGCTCTTTGTTGCCAAAAAAAAAAAAAAAAATCTATTCAGGCAGGATGAAATTCATAGAGTTCAAGTAAATATTGCAATCTATGGCTGTTCCTGTGGTTTATGTCAGCAACACGGTATGCCTTCCCTTGGAATGTGGATGATATTGTTTGCTTAAGGGGTGCCTCGGATGTCTCTTTCAGACATTCAAGAAGGGACAGACCCTGCCCTGATAAGATCACAATCCAAGGCATATAGCTGGTTTGTTTCTCCTTTTGGCTTGATTTAAATTGGCCTGATGCATAACGAAAAACTTTGCACACTGGGATACATCAGACCCCCTCATGTATGCTTGTAAAGAAGAGCTTATGCTGCAATATGTGGACATCATATTATGTGATATACGTGAGTTTAGGAATGCTATTTGCAGTACAAAGCAATGTTTTAAACTAACCTGAAGTTTCTGACCTACATCTCTGCAAAAGCAAAGATACTTTGTATTACGGTAGCCATGGTACAACACATGCTTGGGCTTGTCCTCTTGCATGCATCATGTAATGCTAAGTAGCTTCGATGAGTCAGAATCGTAATGTATAAGGCCAGAAGGGACCAATAGATGATCTAGTCTGACCTTCTGTATATCACAGATCATTACATTTAATCCAGTTCCCCCAGTTTATAAGCCCAGTAACTTGTGTTTTGACTAAAGCACAGCTTGTTGTTACACATCTTCCAGAAAAGAATCTAGACTTGATTTGAAGACATCTTATAGAATCTACCACTTCTTCGAGTGCTTGCTCATGTCTGTTCCACATGTCTGTTAGGTGTGTGTGCTTGTCACGTGCACCAGTGCCGGAAGTTTTTCCCTCAGCAGTATCTGTAGGGGAGTGGCTCTGGTGTTCTCTGGAGTGGCCCCCACATGGTGCGGTATAAGGGGTGCCGCTGACTCCCCCCACCCTCAGTTCCTTCTTGCTGCCAGTGACGGTGCATGGACCATTTGCCGCTCTTACTAGCATTGCTTAGGCTTCGTTTGTATGAACTAAAGTTCTTGTAAAGTTAGTGTACATAGTTAGTAGTTGAGTAGTAGTAGTCTCAGGTGCCTTGGTGAAGGGCACATAAGTGATAAGTGTCAAATTTGCAAGTCTTTTAAACCTAGGCCTAAGAGCTTGAGTTCAGACTCCGAGCGCCCCTGATGGAGTTGGCGCTCACTCTGGTCCCAGAGCAAAGGTCTGACTCGGCACCCAGCACTACTGCATCAGTGTGTAGTGCTACGGGTCGACAAGCCAGCACTGATCCCCATCCATGACCCCTGCCAGGAAGTTGAAAGCCGGTGGAGGATGGTCTCCTACTCCCCGCAAGGGGAAGGACAGGGCTGGGGGCGAGCTAAGACCCGTGCTGGGCAGCTCATCTCCCCTGTTGGGAAGTTGGGCCTCAGCTCATGTCGAACGATGCAGCCCACCCTGTTCCTTGCCTGGAAGCCTGGACACAGAGGTGAGCCTTCATCAGCTTCAGGGACCCTTCTCTTCTCGAACAGGAGGTTCAGGGGCTCTTACAGCTGGAGACAGTGGAGGAGGTCCCACCTCCTTACCGGAACAAAGGTTTCTGTTCTTGGTATTTTCTGATCCTAAAGGCCAAGGATGGGCTGCGTCCCATCCTGGACCTTTCAGACCTCAATAGCTACCTAAGGAAGCTAAAGTTTCTCATGGTCTCTCTGGCCTCCATTATACCCTCCCTGGATCCGGGAGACTGGTATTCTGTCCTCGACCTGAAAGATGCATACTTTCACATAGCGATCTTCCCAGGACACAGACGCTTTCTCCGTTTTTACGGTTAGTTCGGCCCACTACCAGTTTGCAGTCTTTCAGTTTGGCCTGGCTACAGCACCCAAGGGTATTTACCAAGTACATGGTGGTAGTTACGGCCTACCTCAGGCGTCAGGGTATCCAGATTTACCCATACCTTGACAATTGGCTGGTCAAAGGCAACTCCAAGGCTCAGGTCCAACGCAACATTCCTGGACTACAAGCCACGTGCTGCTCCTTGGGGCTATTGGTCAAAAAATCCATGCTAGTTCCAGTTCAAAGGATAGAATTCATTGGGGCCATGCTCGACTCGACCTGGGCGGGAGTGTTCCTACCGTTAGTCATGGTTTCAGGCCCTGATAGACCTTATTGCAGAAGTGTCAGTGTTTCCCCTGACAACGACCGGGGTGTGCCTTGCCAGCTAGGCCACGTGGCAACTTGCACATATGTGGTCCTCCACGCAAGGCTCCGCATGCGGTCCCTGCAGCAATGGCTTGTCAACCTATTCCCAATCCAGGGACCACCTCACTGCAGTGGTGGACCGATCATGAGAAGGTCCTGGAAGGAGTCCCATTCGACAGTCCCGTTCCATCTGTTGGACCTCAGTTGAGGGGGCGATCTTGGACATCTCCGGACCCAGGGGATGTGGACCCCCGAAGGAGGCAACTTTAGACATAAATGTCAAGGAGCTTGGAGCGGTCTGGCTGGCCTGCGGGTCTTCCTGCCGCACCTGTAGGCCAAAGTTGTGAGAGTTCTGATGGACAGTATGGCCTCGATGTTCTACATCAACAGGCAAGAAGGAGCGCGCTTGTCGGCTCTCTGCCAAGAGGCTATCCATCTCTGGGACTTCTGCATTGGCCATGACATCCATAACCCATTCTGTAACTGATGTTCTTCGAGATGTGTTGCTCATGTCCATTCCACAACCCGCCCTCCTTCCCCACTGCTGGAGTTTCTGGCAAGAAGGAAATGTGGGGGGGGTCAGGGCCAGCCGGTGCCACCCCTTATTCCGAGCCATGGGGGCACCACTCCAGAGGACACCAGAGCCCCTTCAGATAGTGCTGATGGAAAAATTTCCGGCACAGGTGCACGTGGCGAGCGCACACACCTATTGTGGAATGGACATGAGCAACACATCTCAAAGTACACCAGTTAGGGAACAGGTAACTATCTTTTCCCTTTGTGGTTTGTTTCAGTGATCAGCTACAGTACATACATGCACAAGTGCAGCACCTGATGTTTCCAAAATGCATAGCAGAACACACAATTTAATAGAATGCAGAGTTGTTCTGAAATGCCAAGACTTGTTTCCATGGCCAATTATGGATCCTGACCTGCTCCCATTGAAGCCAATGGCACAACTTTACATGGTGATTTCAGTGACCGCAAAACTGGTCTCTGTTTTTACAAAATATAAAATAAATACAAAACAATTGACACCTGGGCTGATAAGCAGCAGATCGAGTTTCAGCATGGTGGGAATTGACACTGCAAAGATAATAAACCATGATAAGAGGAGTTCGTAATGGAAATGGTAACGGAGTCCTAATTAGAGTGATGCTGCTGAAATAAGAAGGGTTAAGGGTTTGGTTGATTTGAAATTGAGCTCAGCAGCTTTATTATTGAATTTCAGGTGAATCCCATCTTCTGTGTTTGTAGATAAAGTGGCTCAGTGCATTCACAATGCAATGCTCTTGACTTCTTCAGGAACAGTTGTATGGTCCTCTACTTCCCAGAACTGCATGGAAATCTGGTCTCAGGCATACAAAGTCAGATGAGAGGACAAGGGTGATGCAGCAGATTTTTTAGCTCCAGGTGTTTTTCATGTGAGCTCTGAAGAATGCACAGTGACAAAAATAACTGAATAAACATAGTAAGGGGTTTTGATGGTTAAACCTTCAGCATTCAGATATTTGTATTCTCCTTTATTTAACATTGTTAATCATAATGTCTAATTAATTTGTTTTACAAACAAGAGTCAGTTTTCTTCAAAGTGAGAATCAGAATTAAAATATTGCTTTTTTCCATAAGGGAAGGAGGGAAATGTATTTTAGAGAAATATGCTCAATAATGTTAGTTTTCCTGCAGTAGTCATTTGTTTAAACGTTGCATAAAGGCATTTTTGGTAATCAAACAAATTCAGTGGGCATTGTAAGTCAGGGATAGCTTGCATGCTGCAAAATTGGAAAGTACAAAAACTTGTTACTAAAGTTGTACATTATTGATAACAAAAGGTACATGCAGACTTTCAAGATAGAAGAGATAGTATCCTTTAGAAAACCCCCAACGACAAAAAATCAACACAAAAGGATTTTGCAAAGTTACACTTAGTTTAAAATTTCAACTCTTAATGCATGGCAGAGTTAAATGGTGATTAAATATTGATAACAAAACTGTAGCTGCTCGTAATTCAGGATCCAGTGAGACAATCAACAAAATAATCTTTGGGTCTGATTTCAGTTTGTGCTCTTCTATTTTTTCTCTACAGGGCAGAACCAGTAAATGCTGCTCTACCTTTTTTCTGTCCCCTTAAGTGTGGCATAAAGATGAGCCAAATGATTTTTCTCTCCACTGGATGATAAAATAGGCCACACCATATTTCTTTATGGAAAATAACCCATGTAGGATGTCAGAGATTTCTCTGTTAGAGTACCCACCAGCTTGTTTGGTCAGGGAAGAGCCACTCCCTGACTGAATATGTAACAAAGGCATGGCACGGTGACACTTCCATACATCCCTCTTCTGGTTTCCCCTGCTGGCAGCTGTCTGCAGAGCTCCCATAATCAGGGCTCTATGCAAAAGTTAAGACAGCCTCAAAATATGCTAACTTTGAGAAGGTTTCTCCTTGTTGCTACTGGTTTGGGGACATGATGTGCAAAGTACACTCATGGACCTGGCTCTCTCCTTTCCTGTGTGTGGCTCCCCAGTTCCCCAGTGGGAATGTAGGAAGGGGATAGGCTGTTATGGAAGTGGCTGCTCCCACCTGCTGCACAGCCAGGGAGAGACCTATGCACAGAACAATAGGGGCCAGTGATGACTATGATAGTAAAAATATTAGAATTTATAAGAGTAATTCTTCCCTCTAGTGCTTAGCTTCTTTCACTCAAGGATCTCAAAGCAGTCTATGAAACAGCAATGATACAATACCCCTGGGTGCGTGTATGTGTGAGAGAGAGAGAGAGCGAGTGAGTGAATGAGTGTATTAGTACATACCGATTTATAAATGAGTAAACGGAGGAGTATACCGATGAGTAAACAGAGAAGTCAAGGGACTACAGTCAGGCTGAAAATCCAGTGGCAGAGCTGAAAATAGAAACCAGGAGTCCTGATTCCCAGTGATTTTGCTCTGATCATTACATGACAAAGCCTCCCAGTGATTCTCTTTTACATACATATTGCTAGGATGGCCACTTTTGGGGTTGGTGCCTATATATACACTATACTGCTTAATGTGAAAAGTTGGAGAACAGTGTGTTGTAGTGGTTAGCACAGGAAACGTGCATTTAGTACTCCTGGATTTTAGTCTCAAATTTGCTGCTAGCTTACTGTGCGACTTTGCTGAAGTAATTTGACTGGTTTGTGTACCCATCCCTAATACTGGGTGTACCGACCTCCTGCTTGATATCATTAGACATATTGTGAGAATTAGTAATTGTAAAGCACTTGAGATCCTCAAATGAAAGATGCTGTGGAATTCAGAGTATTTTTCTGAATCTCTATAATCTATAGTTACAGAAGCTTTGTTACATCTGCATATTGTGGTACGGACAAATTCAGACTCAGTGCACTCCTCTGACAACAAAATACTAATTTAAATCTATACCTAGTTTCATAAGGAGTGTAGTCTAGAAATGGGTAGAACTGTGATTTTTCTGAAGCCATTTGATCAAGAAGGTTCATAAAATAAATGAAGGATTTTGGAAAAGTTTTTGAACAAATCTCATTAGCATGAGCTGTTGGAATGCTGTACTGAAGACTTCAAAGATTTGTCAGAGTTGTTCTCTCTCTAAACTATTATCTGCAGGCATTAATGATCTCAGGAGAAATGAGAACATGTTTTGTTTGCATACTTTTGGCCTTGCCCACCCCACTCCCCACTACTCTATATATCAGCGGTTTTCAACCTTTTTCTCATTTGTGGGCCCTTAAAAATTTTCAAATGGAGGAGCAGACCCCTTTGGAAATCTTTAGACATAGTCTGTGGACCCCCAGGGGTTCGTGGACCACAGGTTGAAAACTATTGCTATATATAATAATGTTGCAAGTGGTCTAGTAGGAATGTCTCTCTGTTTTTAGGATAATAAGTAACAGGTTCTGATCCTTCCATGTTTTGTTCTTGGGCAAAATCATTCTTGGCTTCAACAGGACTACTCAAGTGAACAAGGTGAGCAAGATTAAGTGAGTTCTTTATTTAATTCTGCAGTCTTTCTTCCACTTCTCTAATGTATTTTATTTAAGCCCTTATCAAGTATCTACCAGGTGATGGCTTGTGTTACTCCATGCTTACAATTTACCATCATCCCATTTAAAATCTAAAATATTAACCACACAATGAAGTGTCGTGGCTTGGTGGTTAGCATGTGCCTCTAGATTGAGAAACTATTATTCTGATCTTTAGCCACACTGTTACTTTTCAGTATCTATGTTAAGACTGAAATGCATACTCTTTGATGGGCTCATCATTGGTTCAAATTATTTGCAGTGATCAGAGATGGTTGCATGTATCAAAAATCCAAAAAGATGATTGGTCATCATTTAGTATTACTTGACTGGTCACATGTATTTGAGAACCTGATGAAATTAGGCATATTAACCACAAGATGTGGACCCAAAGTCCATTCTGTCATTAAAAAAAAAATAGTATTAGATGCATTAGTCCAGGCAATACTTGCTTCTGTGGTGGTGTGTCCTGCAGGGATAGATAAGACTTTTTATTCAGGACACCACTGGCTGCCAGAGATGGACAAAATGCAGCAGGGAAAACTAGTTCCAGATCTCTGCTATAGACCAGTGGTTCCCAAACTTGTTCCGCCGCTTGTGCAGGGAAAGCCCCTGGCGGGCCAGGCCGGTTTGTTTACCTGCCATGTCTGCAGGTTTGGCCGATAGCGGCTCCCGGCCGAACCTGCAGGCGCGGCAGGTAAACAAACCGGCCTGGCCCACCAGGGGCTTTTCCTGCACAAGTGGCGGAACAAGTTTGGGAACCACTGGTCTATAGACCTATATCTTTATAACTACGTTGCTCAGGGATGTGAAAAACCCACACCCTGAGCAAAGTAGTTATACCGACCTATTCTCTTTCCCCCTCCCCCCCCCAGTAGACAGCGCTATGTGATGGGAGAGCTTCTCTTGCTGACATAGCTACTGCCTCTGGGGGAGGTGGATGAACTATGCAGGCAGGAGAAACTCTCCCATCAATGTAGGAGTGTCTTTACTTAAGTGCTGTAGTGGTGCAGCTGCTCTGATGCAGTGTTTTTAAGTGTAGATTGTCCCCTAGCAAGCCCACCTGACTTGGGAAACAGAGTTTAAAAAAAAAAAGGCCATGGACAAAAAGTTGGAGCACATTCTTCTTATTCCTTCATCGGAGGCTGTTGGACTCTCTTTAACCTCTCATGCCAGTCGTTGCTCTGTGGTGGACATGGGTATTGAGTACACCACTTATGCAAAGGTCCTGGAACTAGCAGTGTTGGGGGTGCAGCAGCACCCCCTGGCTTGAAGTGGTTTCCATCATATAGAGAGTTTACAGTTTTGTTCAGTGGCTTTCAGCACCCTTACTATAAAAATTGGAGCCTGTTTCCAAGAATGCAGTGCAGTACCCACTTTTGTGCAGTAAGGTCCTGAGTTGGATCGGGAAATGACTGCAGAAATCAGATTTGGTCAGGTATGGCACACTTTGACTGGTTGCGTCTTAATGACGGAGTGGCCTGTTGCCTTACACCAAGGCATGTCTTCCTGGCATATTTATTTTAGCTTGTTTTAGCAGTGTTATTTTACAGTGGCAACATCTTGACATCAGTGGTCATTACAATACCACCCTCTTCATTTGCAAGCTACTAAAGCCCAAGGCATTTTAAAAAAAGACTTCTTTGGCTCTGGTTGCCGGTCTACATTTGTGATTCCCACATGTGAAGGCATATTTCTCTACCTTTAATGGCTGGAGCTTCAGTCACCACATCCAGGATGTTAAATTGGGAAGGGTTTCTCCCTGTAAATCTGTGAATTGTAATTTGGGAGTGTCTCACCTCTCATGCCCATGTATTTTTTTTTCAGCATGCTTTGTACAAATTCTGCATAATTGCTCAAAATAGTCATTTGACTTTGAGCTCACTGTTTACTTTTTTATTTTGGGAGCACAAAAATTTGAACCTTTGTAACTAAGGCTCTGGCGTCATTTCCATTACAAATCATTAATATAATCAGTTTATAATTTGGTCTCCAGAATCTGTTCTGGCTGAAATCTGGTGAGTTGTTTTTATCAATTTTTTTTTTTCAAAAGAGAAAGATGGATTGGCTGCCTTCTGTGTATAAAGTCAACTTCCTCCTCCTCAGCCCTCCTACACACCCTTCTTAAAAGGGGTAGAGGATTCTCTATTTTTACTCTTTCTGCTTCAATAGTATGGGTATGTCTACACTATGAAATTAGGTCGAATTTATAGAAGTCGAAAGCTTTTTTTTATACAGTCGAATGTATGTGTCCCCACATAAATGCTCTAAGTGCGTGTAGTCGGCGGACTGTGTCCACAGTACCGAGGCAACAGTCGACTTCCGGGGCTTTGCACTGTGGGTAGCTATCCCACAGTTCCCGCAGTCTCCACCACCCATTTGAATTCTGGTTAGAAATCCCAGTGGCTGATGGGGCTAAAACATTGTCGCGGGTGGTTCTGGGTACATGTTGTCAGGCCCCGTTCCCTCCCTCCCTCCGTAAAAGCAAGGGCAGACAATTGTTTTGCACCTTTTTTTCTTGAGTTACCTGTGCAGACGCCATACCACGGCAAGCATGGAGCCCGCTCAGCTAACCGTCACCATATGTCTCCTGGGTGCTGGCAGACATGGTACTGCATTGCTACACAGCAGCAGTTTATTGCCTTTTGGCAGCAGAAAGTGCAGTATGACTGGTAGCCGTCGTCGACGTAGTCCTGGGTGCTCTTTTAACTGGGAGCCTGGGCAAACATGGGAGTGACTCAGCCAGGTCATTTCCCTCGTTTCGTCTCATGGCGATTGAGTCCTACTGGCAGTGCACTGTCTTTTAATCTGCAGCTAGCAGAAGACGATGGCCAGTAGTAATACTGCACTGTCTTCTGCCGAGCACCCAGGAGGTGATGATGGCTAGAGGTCATGCTGCACAGTCTGCTGCCAGCATGATGTATAAAGATAGATGAAGTGGCTCAAAACAAGAAATAGACCAGATTTGTTTTGTATTCATTTTCTCCTCCCTCCCTCTGTGAAATCGACGGCCTGCTAAACCCAATTTTGAGTTCTATCCTTGAGGTTTTGAGTTCTATCCTTGAGGCGGCCATTCAGTTTCTTGCAAAGCCACCCCCTTTGTTGATTTTAATTCCCTGTAAGCCCAGTCCAGGTCGTCAGTTGCCCCTCCCTCCGTCAGGGCAACAGCAGACAATCGTTCCGTGCCTTTTTTCTGTGCAGATGCCATACCATGGCATGGAGCCCGCTCAGATCACTTTGGCAATTAGGAGCACATTAAACACCACAAGCATTATCCAGCAGTATATGCAGCACCAGAACCTGGCAAAGCGAAACCGGGCAAGTAGGCGACATCAGCGCGGTGAGGAGAGTGATGAGTACCTGGACACAGACTTCTCTCAAAGCACTGGCCCTGCCAATGTGGGCATCATGGTTTTAATGGGGCAGGTTCATGCGGTGGAACACCGATTCTGGGCTCAGGAAACAAGCACAGACTGGTGGGACCGCATAGTGTTGCAGGTCTGGGACGATTCCCAGTGGCTGCGAAACTTTTGCATGCGTAAGGGCACTTTCATGGAACTTTGTGACTTGCTTTCCCCTGCCCTGAGGCGCAAGAATCAGCAAGAATACCAAGATGAAAGCAGCCCTCACAGTTGAGAAGTGAGTGGCAATAGCCCTGTGGAAGCTTGCAACGCCAGACAGCACCCGGTCAGTCAGAAATCAGTTTGGAGTGGGCAAATCTACTGTGGGGGCTGCTGTGATGGAAGTAGCCAACACAATCAAAGATCTGCTGATATCAAGGGTAGTGACCCTGGGAAATGTGCAGGTCATAGTGGATGGCTTTGCTGCAATGGGATTCCCTAACTGTGGTGGGGCCATAGACGGAACCCATATCACTATCTTGGCACCGGAGCACCAAGCCAGCGAGTACATAAACTGCAAGGGGTACTTTTCAATAGTGCTGTAAGCACTAGTGGATCAAGGGACGTTTCACCAAGATCAACGTGGGATGGCCGGGAAAGGTACATGACACTCGCATCTTCAGGAACTCTGGTCTGTTTCAAAAGCTGCAGGAAGGGACTTTCTTCCCAGACCAGAAAATAACCACTGGGGAGGTTGAAATGCCTATAGTTATCTTTGGGGATCCAGCCTACCCCTTAGTGCCATGGTTCATGAAGCCATACATAGGCAGCCTGGAGAGCAGTCGGGAGCTGTTCAACTACAGGCTGAGCAAGTGCAGAATGGTGGTAGAATGTGCATTTGGACATTTAAAAGTGCGCTGGCGCAGTTTACTGACTTGGTTAGACCTCAGCGAAACCAATATTCCCACTATTATTACACAATCTCTGTGAGAGTAAGGGAGAGACATTTATGGCGGGGTGGGAGGTTGAGGCAAATTGCCTGGCTGCTGGTTACGCACAGCCAGACACCAGGGCAGTTAGAAGAGCACAGGAGGGTGCGGTGCGCATCAGAGAAGCTTTGAAAACCAGTTTCACGACTGGCCAGGCTACAGTGTGAAAGTTGTTTGTTTCTCATTGATGAAATCCCCCGCCCCTTGGTTCACTCTACTTCCCTGTAAGCTACCCTCTCCACCTCCCTTCAATCACTGCTTGCAGAGGCAATAAAGTCATTGTTGCTTCACATTCATGCATTCTTTATTAATTCATCACACAAATAGGGGGATAATTACCAAGGTAGCCCAGGAGGGGTGGTGGAGGAGGGAAGGACAAGGCCACACAGCACTTTAAAAGTTTAAAACTTACTGAATGCCAGCCTTCTGTTACTTGGGCAATCCTTTGGGGTGGAGTGGCTGGGTGGCCGGAGGCCCCCCCACTGTGTTCTTGGGGGTCTGGGTGAGGAGGCTATGGAACTTGGGGAGGAGGGCGGTTGGTTACACAGGGGCTGTAGTGGCAGTCTGTGCTCCTGCTGCCTTTCCTGCAGCTCAACCATATGCTGGGGCATATTAGTTTGATCCTCCAGCAGCCTCAGCATTGCATCCTGCCTCCTCTCATCACGCTGCTGCCACCTTTCAGCTTCAGCCCTCTCTTCAGCCCGCCACCTCTCCTCCCGGTCATTTTGTGCTTTCCTGCACTCTGACATTGTCTGCCTCCATGCATTCATCTGTGCTCTGTCAGTGTGGGAGGACAGCATGAGCTCAGAGAACATTTCATCGCGAGTGCGGTTTTTTTCGCCTTCTAATCTTTGCTAGCCTCTGGGAAGGAGAAGATCCTGTGATCCTTGAAACACATGCAGCTGGTGGAGAAAAAAAAAGGGACAGTGGTATTTGAAAAGACGCATTTTATAGAACAATGGTACACTCTTTCACAGTAAACCTTGCTGTTAACATTACATACATAGCACATGTGCTTTCGTTACAAGGTCGCATTTTGTCTCCCCCCACCACGTAGCTAATAACGGGGAACATTTCTGTTCAGCCATAGGCAAACAGCCCAGCAGGAATGGACTCCTCTGAATGCCCCCTTAAGAAAAGCACCCTATTTCAACCAGGTGACCATGAATGATATCACTCTCCTGAGGATAATACAGAGAGATAAAGAACGGCTGTTGTTTGAACGCCAGCAAACATACACTGCAATGCTTTGTTCTACAATGATTCCCGAGTACGTGCTACTGGCCTGGAGTGGTAAAGTGTCCTACCATGGTGGATGGAATAAGGCTGCCCTTCCCAGAAACCTTTTGCAAAGGCTTTGGGAGTATATCCAGGAGAGCCACGAATGCCAGGGCAAATTAATCATTAAACATGCTGGCTTTTAAACCTTGTATAGTATTTTAAAAGGTACACTCTCCAGAGGTCCCTTCTCTGCCTGGTGGGTCCAGGAGGCAGCCTTGGGTGGGTTTGGGGGGTACTGGATCCAGGTCCAGGGTGAGAAACAGTTCCTGGCTGTCGGGAAAACCGGTTTCTCCGTTTGTTTGCTGTGAGCTATCTACAGCCTCCTCCTCATAGTCTTCCTCGTCCCCAAAACCTGCTTCCGTGTTGCCTCCATCTCCATTGAAGGAGTCAAACAACATGGCTGGGGTAGTGGTGGCTGAACCCCCTAAAATGGCATGCAGCTCATCATAGAAGCAGCATGTTTGGGGCTCTGACCCGGAGCGGCTGTTCGGCTCTCTGGTTTTCTGGTAGGCTTGCCTCAGCTCCTTAAGTTTCACGTGGCACTGCTTTGGGTCCCTGTTATGGCCTCTGTCCTTCATGCCCTGGGAGATTTTCACAAATGTTTTGGCATTTTGAAAACTGGAACGTAGTTCTGATAGCATGGATTCCTCTCCCCATACTGCGATCAGATCCCGTACCTCCCGTGCGGTCCATGCTGGAGCTCTTTTGTGATTCTGGGACTCCATCATGGTCACTTCTGCTGATGAGCTCTGCATGGTCACCTGCAGCTTGCCACACTGGCAAAACAGGAAATTGAAATTCAAAAGTTCGCGGGCCTTTTCATGTCTACCTGGTCAGTGCATCTGAGTTGAGAGTGCCCTTCAGAGCAGTCACAATGGAGCACTCTGGGATAGCTCCTGAAGGCCAATAACATCTAATTGCGTCCACAGTACCACAAATTCGACCCAGCAAAACCGATTTCAGCGCTAATCCCCTTGTCGGGGGTGGAGTAAGGAAATCGATTTTAAGAGCCCTTCAAGTCAAAAAAAGGGTTTCGTCATGTGGACGGGTGCAGAGTTGCATCGATTTAACGCTGCTAAATTCAACCTCAACGCCTAGTGTAGATCAGGGCAATGAAACTTAATCTGTTGTACCTAATTCGCGGGATGTTGAGGATTAGTTAATCCCATTTATGGGGGAGAAATTATGTGCTCTGGTACAGTAGCTTTTGATAATAGAACAGCTCCAACAGTGGAATTTTCATGTGTAGGAAATGCTTTCGATAATATTGGTAACAGTCTTTGAAAATGGAAAACACTATAGTACAAATCCTATAAATAAATCAATGGGTTAGGTGGTAAGACTTTTTTTTTTTTGGTACCTATCTGATCCCTCTCTCACTTGAAAAGTTCTTTTAGTCTAAAATGTCTTGTACTTATTCTTATGGTAGGGGATTTTGTGGTGCTGCTGCTGTTCTTTGTTTAGGTTTGACTACTGTAAATAGACAATATGTTTTTGATTTGGAGGGCTTAAAAATATTTGGTGGATTTTGCAGTTTTGAAACATATCCAGATATGTTCTTTTGGAAGACATATCTGAAAAACTGATTGGCCCAGAAATCGCAAATTGGTTTTACACTTCAATGAAATCTGGTGCCCAGGAGTACTTGGTTGGTTGGTGGTGTGTTTTTTTTTTTGTTTGTTTTGTTTTTGAAAGGAGCGTAGGTGGTTGATTTTGGACTTAGTTGTTAAGAACATTTTGAACCTCTGAGAGCTCTGGTTTGGAGAACATTATAAGCCCTGTAAGAGGTCTTACAGAAGTTGTAAGAATGGTAAGTATGTCTGCAAAGTCAATTATGTGAGACAGATAGGGTAAGACCACGAGTTAGATTCCACAAGTCTGCTATTGATCTTCCTTTAACAGTCTCAAAAAATCATTTATCCTCTCAGAATAAGATTTTGGAGGAAAGTTTGATATTAATTAGACAAAGGGTTTTGAAGCTAAAGGAATTCTGATTTGCATTGGTGCACCTCAGAGCAGAATCTGGCCTCGTTATTATTTCTTTTTGAAAGTTGGATGTTGAAAAACGACTAGGCCAGGAGCTGCTGAATTTATTTTGGTCATTTGTCCTTCCAGGTCTAGAACATGTATGGAGAATTAATTTTGAATGTATTCCGTAAAAAACTCGAATATCTGAGTGCCCCATGAATACTTTGCAGAGTTTATAAAAACCCCAATAGCTTTTATAGAGTTGCTCCAATGAGATTACAAATTCTGTAGGTTTATCCTGTGAACTAGTTCGTAAGGTCTTTTAGTTAAGTTGTCTAATTCAAGCAACTTAGAAATGTCACAAAAACACACGGTATAGCTTCTAGTTTTATAAAATGGATAGAGTTGATTCAAGGATATTACACTCACCATGGACATAACTGGTGAAATTTATAAGCTTCTTAAGCCAAGTAGTTTTGGCTTAAAGGACATAGCTTCATGGTAACACTACCTGGAGCTTATATGCTTTGGGAATAGTACCTATTCAAAAAAGCTACTAAATGTTCAGGTTACATGCAGATTGCCTGTGGAGTTTGAGGTCTGCAATTGCAGATCATCCCTGACAAGGTCTGCAAGCTAATCAGACGGACTTCTCAATCTCCATGTTTAATGCTGTGGAACTTTACAGCATCCTTAACCATTGCATATTAAGCTTAGTAACTCCACAGATAATGCTTATCCCTCTTGTGATGATGCCCAAGATAGTGTCCTGAAACAGACAGCTCTGCTATGTGCCATTAAACCTGGTTTCCAAACACTCATCCACATCAGCTCATATGAAAGTCAGTTTTTTCCCCTACCTGCCAAACCTCAGAGGGTAGGTATTGGAAGCCTCTGTCCTGACAGGCCAGGGCTGACAACAGCTGGGATAATAAAAGACCACAGTGGGTCAGGCCTTCTGTTTTGCATCTGCTGCCAATAGACCTGTGTACACTTACACCAGGGAATTTGTCCATGGGCTTTTAAAATAGGGGAATTGGGAACTTGACAGAGGAACTCTTTGCTAGAAGATGTTGTGAAGGCCAAGACTACAACAGGGTTCAAAAAAAGATCTAGATAAATTCGTGGAGGATAGGTCCCACAATGGCTGTTAGCCAGGATGGGCAGGGATGGAGTCCCTAGCCTCTGTTTGCCAGAAGCTGGGAATGGGCGACAGGGGATGGATCGCTCAAAGATTGCCTGTTCTGTTCATTCCCTCTGAAGTACCTAGCCTTGGCCACTGTCGGAAGACAGGGTACTGGGCTAGATGACCCATTGGGCTGACCTAGTGTGGCTGTTCTGATGTTCAATCTGGTCAACCCTTACAGTGTGGTGTTTTTTTCCAAGAAAAACTAATGTTTTATATGCTAAAATTTCAGAATGAATGAGACTTTTATCAAAACACATACAAGCTGTTTCTTCAACAAAATGTATGTGTTTGGGCAGGGGGACGAAGGGGAGAGAGAAATAAAAATCACCTATTCTGTGCAGGCTGCCATTTTCTTGCTTACAGACAAGAAGTTGAACATTTTTGCTGTTAGAGAGCTGGTTGCACACTCAGTGCTATATTTTGAGTGCTCATTTCATTTAAGAGCTTGAATTAGAGGTAGACAGGTTTTCAGGTGATGGTGTTTTGTTTGTATTGACTTTTTTAAAGAGTGAGACAATTTATAGGAATTTTGGATGAAATTACACAACTTTGCTGTCTCCTCTGACACTGAGAAATGGTATGTCTCTAATTGCTGCTATTGCCCTTTCCCTACTTCTTCAGCTCCGTTGTTTGACTTCTCTACTCACCAGACTGCAGTCTGAGCTCATCACCAGCCTAGATTCCAGCAGTGATCTCAGAGTGCCAGGCTGAAAAAAGAGAGACTGGGATCACAGTCCCCCTTCCTAAGGGAGGAAACGTGTTCGCTTTTCTCTCTGATGATTATCTACAGAGGTGCATGCTGTCTGTTTTCAGTTGAAATTCCTGAATGCCACCTAACAATAGAATACATTAGAAATACATGTTTTTAATTAGTCTTCACAGTCCATAGCTTTTCCCATTCGTTTCCATGCTGAATGAGTTTTTCCTGTTCTAATTTTGTAAACCTCCTGCCACTTGGCAGGAAAATGGCAGCATCCATAGGAGACTTCCACAGCCACAGAAAAATTGAAACCTCAAGATGTATTTCCTGAATAATATTTATTTATTTATTTGTTTATACATCACTCACGGCATTTGACAGAAAAATGCTAAAGCTTTATCTTTAACTAAAATAAAATTTTTAACCTGACAATTTTGAGGCTATTATCTGCCTGATACAAATTTAAAATAGCTAAATTATTTTATCTGTATTGGTAGCATGCACTGAAGTTTCCCTCCATATTCGGAACATGATGACTTAGTCCACTACTGTATTGTGTGCTTGGTGCCACAAAAAACTATTGGATCAGTGGTCTATAAAATTAAAAAGACCTCCAGCTAAGCTTAGATAAGCTGTTTGTGATGCTTCAGAGGGAAGGTGGGGTCACATAAACAGCACGTGTGCTGAAAATGCTGCAGTTACTTATTTACACAGTACACAGCTCCTTTGTCTGTTGTGCAGACTCAACATATTTTTCTGTCAACCATAGAAAAAAGGGTTTTAATAATCCCATTCTACAGCCCACTGTCACCTCAAAAGCTAATAGTAAAATCTTGCAAACCGTGGTATGGTAATTATTCAAAAAAATTTTGAATAAAAAGTTGATTGTTGGGGACCGGGGGGAGAGGAAGGCCTCTTTTAGACTCTGTCTACACTGCAAGCAAGGGATGTGATTCCCCTGCTCCTGCTCATGGTAGCTCTCATCAATCTAGTGCCCAGTATAAATGGCAGCCTAGCTGTGGTAGCTCTGGTGGAGACAGCAAAGGGATGGCTGAGCTGTGCTGAGTACAAACCAGCCTGGCTCAGCCATGCCTCTTCTGCTACTACCTGAGCTACCGCAGCTATGCTGCCATTTATACTTGCACTAGCTCAATGAGAGCTAACAGGAGGAGGTGCACATGTGCAGAGGAGACGCATCCTTAGCGGGACGAATAGACGTAGCCTTAGGAAACAAAACAAATAATGGAAAAACAGTTGGCTTGTTTTGAAATAAGTTTTTTTTTTTTTCCCTAGTGACGTTTGTCATGATCTTTTTATCAGTATTTTGGCTTAAATTTGATTTGAAATTATTCTAGAAAATGTTCTTGATATTTGGAAACTGTTTTTAGATCAAATGTTTGATTTTTAAAAGGTCACAGAATTTTGCAAAATGAGAAATGGGTCAGTTATGAACCTGTGAAAGTGAAATTTCAAAATTGTTTGAGTACTGGCCTGCTAAACCCAGGGTTCTGAGTTCAATCCCTGAGGGGGCCATTTAGGGATATGGATGTTTAATTGGGGATTGGTCCTGCTTTGAGCAGGGGATTGGACTAGATGATCTCCTGAGGTCCCTTCTAACCCTGATATTCTATAACTTTTTCATAGTAATTTATAGTATTTTGAAATTTCGCCCAGCCCGCTGGGGTGAGCGAAAACCACAAAATGAATTAAATTCAATCAGTGCTGATAATCTAGGATGACACTGTCTTTAAATTGTTGTGCTTTTAATTCTTCATAATAGGTGGGGAGTGTATATATTGGTATTATCCAACCTTGAGCCTGATATGCTAAATTAGAGGGGTTAAAATAAAACTCTTAGCATTAATGGAACTTAGTTATCTTTAAAAGCTCTTGATCATTGCCATAGAGTAAGGATTCATACATTGCTGAGTTTATATTGAAAGTTTCCAACATCATACTTTATAAATCGTTGGAATTAATGTAAGGAAAGTGTTAATTTAGGAGTATTATTATGACTTATTTTTCAGCATCACTTTATGAAAATCACAATAATATAATAGTAATACTTCAATTGTGTATTGTGCATTACAGTATCTGCTTTACAAGTAATAATTGCATCTGTTTGAAGTAGGTAAATATGTGTTATTGTACCCATTTTACAGATGGGCAAATTGACACAGAGAGATAAGTGACATGCTCAAGGCCAGCAGAGGCAGGATGTATCCTTAGGAGTTCCTGGCTACCAGACTGCTTAGTTCATAAAGTCATACTGCCTCCCATGCAAATATTGCATTTAAAGGGTGTGTCAATAATCATCAAGACAAAAATGCTATATACTCATGATAACTGGATCAAAGGCAACACCACCCTTCCATAAGTTGGGATCAGTACATCACTTTGCAATAATTTCTCTATGTATTTTCTAAGGTTTAAAAATTCCAGGCAAACCTTCTCCCCATTCTCTGGTTGCCCCCAGTCTCCCTCCCAGTGCACTTGGCACGGGAAGCCTAGAAGCCAGCTGATAAATGGTTTGGTTTGAACTTACTTGAACCAGCCTTGATTGAGTTTGTCACACTAAATCCAGATGTTGTGGTTCCCGGTTTGGCAGATTTATAATGTGGTTTGGTGTGGTGACATTTGTATCATGCCATTGCAGGAGCCTGTCTTTGAGTAAGGGTAGCAGCAAAGGTCCAGCTGCGTGGGAATATATGTAAACAGAACATAGCCCCTGCCCTCTCTGAGAATAGCAGTATTACTGGTCACTTCATCATGAAGCCAGTCATTTGTGCTTTCATCTCTGGAGCATGAATTCTGTTAGGCTTGATGCTGGACACTTTGGGATTCTGACTAATATGGGTGTTCAGCAGAAAACTTTGGTTCAGAGAAGAACACTGTTGAGCAGAGGTATTGACAAACACATGCTCCTCTGATTTATTGTGTGCTTTCTTCCCTAGGCCTGTTTGCATTTCCATGTCAACAATATCCTATTGCTGCCTTTGGCTGTGAGTTTCCTTATTTCTTTTAAAAAATAGGGAAAGTCTTGTAGCATGTTTAGTATTGGCCGTAGGAGCAGCTCTGTCACAGCACATCTGATCATGCTGCAATTCTGTGATCAGGGGCCTGTTGCCTAGGTCCCTCCCAACCTGGGGCATCTGACATGCTCACCATAGCTAAGTGCAGGAGCCATCTTCTCTGTGAAATTTGGTACCAAGAAACACACTCAAATGGTTAACTCCTTGTTATTTTGAGGCATTTATTTTTAACATATTATGAAAAGTATTTCTCTCCTACTCTGCCCTTCCACATATCCCTCCACCCCCTTTCTACTGTCTCTTCTCTCACCCTTTTTACCTAATGATAGCAACCATATAATAAAGGCATTCCTACGTGTTTATCACTTTAGTGAGCTTCCCAGAAAGCCCTGCCCATGGGTTTGAAGCAATTCTGACACTGCCCTAGCTTTTGCTTCTTGGGATCAGGGCTCCCCCATGTGCTCTACAAGTCCGTCCATTCCCGTTTCCTGGTGTTTCTCAGCACTGCAAATAGAACCCCAAGTGCATCAGATGCACATACCCTTGTGGGCTGATACTTTTTGCATGTAGATCCTTCAGTTGTAAATATTCCTCTGTGTGTGTGTGTGTGTGTGTGTGTGTGTGTGTGTGTGATTTAAATTTTCATATTAAAGGACTAATCTCTGCCAATAGCTGGGGTATTTCTCTTGATACTGAAGTGCAACTGCCAGGACATGCATACATCAAAAGGACAGTATTCTTCTAAGTGTTTTAAAACCTACTGTTCTGTTTTGTTTTGTTTTGCTGTTTGATTCTCTGGGGAATGTCAAGTAGTAGTTAGAGCATGAGCCTGGGAGTTTTGAATTCTTTATCTAGCTCTGCCACTGGTTCGCTTGTGTGACTTGAGCCGCGTTTCATAAAAACTGAGTTCTTTGGTGCAGATGCTGTCTTTACTTCTATATGATGCCAATATGCTCAGCATATCGTTGTCTTTTAACAAGTGCTAACAGTAGTAGTAATTCCTGTGGTTTGATAACCCTCTCTGTAGGAGAGAGATAACATTTGCTTTCTTTCTTAGGGGCATTGTGGGACAATGTTTGCAAAGTGCTTTGAGATCCTCAGAAAAGTGCAATATGTTATCTGCTAACAAAAAAAATTGCAAGGCCTATTTTTTCCCTACATTTTGGAAAGTATGTTCCGCTCTTCCCCTTTTGTCTGCCCTGCCACCCTCTTGTGAGGCCTCTTTACCAAATTTCTGCTTGAAAGGAATGCTCTCTACAAAGTACTAGTCTTCTAAAAACAGATAGGCAGAAGGGAAGAACTAATACCAGTTTTGCTCCAGTGATGTGTGCACAGCACTAAGATAGTGATATAGAAGTTAGTCATCTGCCATCAGAGTCCTTTAAATGGAATAATGATACTAAGACTCAGAGTAAAAATTCCAGGAGTAAAACTGTGACTCTTTGGAGGGGTATTGTCAGATTTACTGACCGCCAGTTCAGATTAGAACAGCCTTTTTTTTTTTTTTTTTTTTTTTTTTTAGTATTAATATTACTGTGCATTGGGCTTACCCATTAAATTGTTAAATCAGCACCAAGTCGGTGCAAAATAGCTTTGAGTCTTTTGTGAGAGTGAAGTAACCTTGCTTTCCCCCTTATAATTTTGCCCCTGTGTTTCATGCTTTGGGATGTTCAAGTCCCCCTGTTTCACATAATAATAAAGGTATTATAATTCATGTACAATATTTCTCATTTTTATTTCAAAGGGAATGTAAATCTTCGTCCTCTGATTTGTTTTAGATTTTCCTTTAAAACATTGAGTATTTCAGGTTGTGGGGGGGAAGCTGCAAGTAATGAGGACATTGTATAAATATATTACAGCTAATGCATGTCTTGTATTGGGTTAACTTGTCTTATAGGAACATCATTTTTGGACATCAGTATTAACAATGCAAACACCCTGAAATGCTAATAGCACTAGTAAGCTTTTAATTCCATGGAATTTATTGCTTGCTGTATTTCCATGAATTTATAACGCTTTGATTCTTAAGAGCCCCATTTAATCAGTTTTGCCTGGCACAGAACATAATAAACAACTTGCTGGTGCTAAAGTGCCACATGGGGGAGGCTGCTAACAAGAAAGTTAAATGCTTCTGCCACTAGCAGTTTCTTTGCTGTATTTTTCATGAGCTGTTACTACCAGTAATGTACTTTGCTAGCTTTAGAGCGGTGGTAAAACACAGTGACAAACCAAACAGCACTCCAGCACTGTAAACACCCAAAGCAATGCCATTTTTGTACAAAGCTGCAGTCTAAGTAACATCTGAAGCTCAGTATCATTTTATATTAATCAGCCACTTTAAAAAGTCTAATTTTTTTCCATTTGCTGTCTCAGAATATAATTTACAGAAATGAGCAGTGATTGACCAAAAAGAGAGAGAAATAATTGAAGCCTCTTAAAGAGCAGTTATTGTTTGTTTGTACTGTTTGACCATAAAAGTACAAAAGATGGTCATAATAGAAAAAGACCAGATAATCAAGTGCTTTAAAGCAGAAAATGTCATTTGATTTTCAAAACTGCGCCAAACTTTATATAATTGCCCTTTTAATTATCCCTAGTGGCCCATGAAATTTGTAAAATAGAGCATTGAGGGTTTGATTTACTAACATGTTGCACTTTGGTGACGCTCTTAATGAATATTGTTTAGCACTAATGTCAAGCTGAGATTTGAATGATATAGTGAGGTGCCTGCTACAAGGCTGGGGTGGACTTAATAATGAGATGGGAGTTGCAGAAATACAGTCTCATATGATAAATTCATATATGTATCTAAATAGGTAGGCTGTAATTTTGAATACAAAGATTGTTTGAAATGGGATTATATGTTCATCCTTTGTAGAAGTAGTTAACAGTATTTTCTCTACCTAGCCAAGCCAAGCAAATGACCTTTTGGGGGTCATTTATTTGACTCTTAGGAATTTTCACATGCAGTGAGTTTCTATTTCAGTTTCTCAAGTTATGGAAGTTAGTTCTCCTATTCTTTCTCTGAAGTTTTATTCACCAGTCAGAATAGAGAGGCAGACCACTTAGTGATGAACTTCGTGATAACATGAATTAACTGGTTTGCCCACTGAAAAACAACCTGAAAAAAAATTAGAAGTCACTGAAATCGACTTGATGTAGATATAACTACTAGCTTTACATCGAACATAAATGGAATGTCAAATGGCTAACAGTTGTGAACGTGTTCTTAGATAAATAAGTGTGGGGGACGGGGTTGGATGGCTCAGAGGTTTGATAATGGGATGCAGAGTTTGTGACCTCCAGCTGAGTAGTTCCAGTTTGGCCCAGGTCAGTAATGACTGAAAGTTATTAGCATCGGAAGACTATTTGGCAGGCTTCGTAAAATAATTTGATGGACTCAGTCCAGTTCCTAGAGCAATGAAAGTCCATATCCTAAAAACCACGTTTTCAACCGTGCTTGCAGTCTGAGTAGGAAAGACTAAGGACTGTCTGGACAAGGATAATGAAATACCTTCTCGCCTCCAAGAAGTGGCCCTGCCAAGGCAGGGTTGATGCACGTTAGTTAGACAGTATGTGGATGTTTAAACTGCTGCTGTGTACACAAGAATTCAATTTTCAAGGTTTTGGATCTTGTGTCTTGCAGATGAGCCTATTACATAGTCATGAGTTATGAGAGCAACTGTTCCATCTCCCATATTCATTTACTAAATTCAGAAAGTAACTTCATGAGAACAGAACTGCATGGGAATTGCCATGCTCCTTTTAGATCACTGGTCCATCTAGTCCAGTATTCTGTTTCCAGAAGAGGCCAGGACCAGATGTTTCAGAGAGAGGTGAAAAAAGCCATAAAGTAGGCAGTTGTGGAATAATCTACCCCTGAGCTTCCTCCTAATTCCACATAGTTAGAAGTTCTCTTAAATCCTGAAGCATGAGGATTTATATTCCTTCCAAAATTCTTGTTACTCTAGATTCATGTTTACTGTTCTAACTCTGGATATTCTTGTTATCCAATACATGCATAATCCCTTTTTGAATCCTGCTAAACTCTTAGCTTCACTGATGTGTTGTGGCAATGATTTCCACAGGCTAATTTTGTGTCTTTGTGTCAAGTCTTTCCTTTTATTTGTTTAACAACTTTCAGTTTCATTGAATGTCCCCTTGTTTGTGTGTTATGAGAAAGGATGAATAGAGTCTCCTGATCTACCATCTCTGTCCCATTCGTTATTTTGTTTCCTCGCTTTTTTCGCCTGTTGTAAGCAACAGTTACAGTGGTGCATCTGGTTTAGAAGTACTATATTTGTATTCAAACATTTACAACAGCATGCAAAAGAGAGAGAGGCAATGAGACTGTCTACAGAAGTCAAACAAAGCTGAAATAAGAGTGATAAAAACCTTGGTAAAAGGAGTCGCTAAAATAACAAACTATGGTCATCCGCCAAACAACTAAGCCCTGGGTTTCTTCAAAATGATCTTATCAGTGTAAGAAGTAGGCCAAGACAGCACAACGTGGAGGGAAAGAGTCAGTAAAAGAAGCATCTCATCGTGCAACTTTCCTGCCAACAAGAGAAAAAACTTGAGGTCAAATCCTGGCTCTACTGAAGTCAATGGCACAACTTTCATTGACTTTAGTGGGTCCAAGATTTCAATCTTGATTTATAATGTGATTTTTTTTTTCCAAACATAGAAAATTAAAAGAAACACAGAAGTTGTATGTTTGGTTTAAATATGAAATGATTAGAGAAGTTACTTTAATTTGTTTACTGAAACAAATTAAGTAATAACCAATAAATATAAGGTTGTAGGGAGTTGTGATGTGAATTTATTTATATTTGAAAATAACCTATTTGCATATTGTTCCTTTGTATTTTTTTGGAGAGGCTTACGCTGAAATATTTGTGCAGTGCCGTAAGTGTGAAGCTTTAATTAATGTTAGACTGACCCTTGGATGTGGATAAAGTCAGTTTTCAGTAGCTACAAGGCTTACATTGAGTTTGAGCCTACTGCTTTGGGCAGTGCAATAGCATAGGCCTATATCAGGACTACATTTCTTCAGTGCTGCTGCACCCTTTTTCCAGTGGTTCCTCTTTGCTTCCCTAGTGCCCTTTTTATGACGAGTGCATAGGCAGGCAGTCTTGGTGCACTGAATAATTTTAGATAGCATAGCTCCTATGGATTATCCAGGATGTCTGTGTTTTACCAAGATGACAAAACCATGCAAAATTCAATAGCAAAAATATTAATGGTAACTTCACTGTAACAAAAATGGTTACTTTGCCATGTTGGTTTTTCTGTCTTCCCTCTCCCCTTTGTGTATGCATCTTTGCCCTCTGCTACATGCAGCTTATATGTATATGATGATGTCACACTGATGGCAAAATACTACTGCACAAGGTGTGGTACTGATTAGAGCTCTGTGACTTCGTACAATTTTTGCTAGCAAAGTTGGTGTCTTATGTGACAACAGATTTCAAGGCATGAAGTTAGAAAATATTTAATTTCTATCAAATCTGATTTTCCCATGTGAAATTATAATTGCAAATTTATTGACATAATCTTTGATTGGTTTGCTTGAGTAGGACTTGGCAGCCATGTTAGAAAATATCATGTGACTTGCTCCAGATGGCCTTTCTGTTGAACACGAGTCAGATTGGAAAGACACCAAGTGAACATCAAGTGCAGAATGTCTGTGGAGATCCACACACTACAAACTAGTTAGTATTTAATTAAATGTTTGAAGGCATGAATAAAATTCAAATGAGACATGACTGGTTCAGGAATGCAAATCTAACTTGATCATTGGCTGATTTTGAGTATGTGCATGCATGGTTTGAGTGGATTGTTTGACAAACCACAAGCCTTATTTGAAGAATGTGTGATCCAATCAAGTAGGGGAACATCCTAAATAAAAGAGATCAGTCAGTCCTAGTACTACTACACAAGAGCAAATGTTTCATATGTTGCCACTCGTTATGTGTCTGTCCGTAATCCTTTCAGTATTTCTCCCCATATTAGTATAATCATGTCTCCACTTCTCTGTTTGGGCTACATCTGATGATCTTTTATGGTGTCTTTCTAACTGCTGCTGGAATAACCCTCTAATAGATGAAGAAATGCCATCTCAGCTAGCAAAGGCCTAACCCTAATATATTAATTGCATGCTATCCTTCAGCTGTAGTCCAGCATCATATTTGTGAACATGCTTCTGAGGTGAGATTTCAGGTTTAACTAAGAATAGGTGAAATTTGCTGAAAGATAGTTTTGCTCCTGTATAAAACTGGAAACACAGAGTGGAAGGTTAATAAGAGAACTCTCTGAACCTAGTGGTTAGACTAACATTTAGCCACCCAGCTGAGGAGGGTGAAGGAGCTGAGCCAAAACAATCAGAACGAATCCAATCAGATCACTGTAGGCGTTCTTGTTTTCAAAGACGGTAGGAAATGGTTTTCTTAGAAAAAATGTATCATAATTTTTTAACTTTAAGAGCCAGTTTTCTGATCTCCTGTAAAGGTGACAAACTAATACCAGCATGGAATTTCTGATCTCCCATTTTACTATTTTTTAATGAATTTCAGATTTTATATTAGTTGTCAAAATTTGTGTTTGCATTATTGCATGCTGCTTGCCTGGTTTAAAAAAAAATATAGGCTTGTTTTAGATTAAAATGCAGATGCTTTTGCATATTGGTGGTCAGTTTTGCTTTCTTCTTTGTGTTTGTAGTGCATCTGAATTTTTGTGAAGCCATTAGCATTAATGGGGATTTATGAGTGTAACAAGAGGAAAATAAACCTCAGCATGTTTTACTTAATATTCCTTTGAAGTGGAATAAAGTTGTCCAGTTGGCCATATGCTGTGATTTTGCTGCTGTTTTGAGCAGTTTTTTGACTCCTGCTTGGAACAGGAGTGTTTCTGAGTGAGGCTAGGATTAATCACTTTTTGGAATGTGTATTGCATATATAGCTAGATATCACCTTTAAAAGTACTGGTGAGTTTCTGAACTATCTTTTCTAAGCAAGAAGCAACAAGTGCATTACACAAATGCACTCTGTACCTGCAAAAACTGTGCATCTGGATGGATAGTGAGGTATGGAATTTAAATGACTTGAGTTACGTGCACAGATACATACCAGCAAAACCCCATATCTGCCTGCCCTCTTTGTGGGACAAATACTTTGTTGGTCTAAATCAGCATAGCATTACTGACTTCAGTGCTGCACCAGTTTATACCAGCGGAGGATCTGGCCCTCCTTTTGTATGTTTTGCCATATGGTACACCAAAAGAAACATCCACTAACATTTTATGGGAAAAGGCTGCAGCAACAATGTCTCAATAATATGACCAGCTATCCTCCACCAGAGGTGGAGCTTCTACCAAGGCTGTAATCTCATGGTAGCCAAGCCCCACTACAGAAAGGATGAGTTCTGTCAGAGCATTTATTTAATCCTGAGACAGCATCTCAGCCTCGGGAACACGGGAGCACAGCAATGATGCGTTAACCTTTTTGTTGCCCTTCACCAGGACTGAAAGTATGTCTCACTTATTCCCATCTGCTTTCTCTACCAAAGAGCAGGAAGTAAATATACTTCGCTGCTGGCTGCTCACAGGGCTTGCACCAGTTTCAGCAAATGGACAAAGTACCCAGTGTGTCCAGGAATTCATATCCAGGGGAGCAGAGGGGCTGTGGAACGGTCTTAGCTGAATCAAAGTGAAACAAAAAAAAAATCATGGCCCAGATCCTTAGCCCATCCATCATGTTTGTGCTGCTCCTTGGCAGCTCGGAACTTCCCTTGCATGTGAGGAATCACTGGCTACCATAGAGTCAGCAGAGCTGGCTCTACACCTCAACCTGAGGCTTTGCTGGTGTACGGCAGGGAGCTTGTCTTGAGTGGTGGGGGGATGCGGATAGAGTGCTTTGCACACAAGTGAACCTAGGCAAGTGCAGCAACTCTAGTGGGCTGTTAGCACGGCCCTAACTTCAGCCAGAGGCTGAAATAAGCCTCCTTGTTACCTGTAGGATTGGGGAAATGGAAAGTTGGTCAGCCATTGGTTCCTCCCTCTTCCTGTGGTTGTACATTGAATGCAACTTGTTTGGACCTCATGATCTGAGCATATCTGTGTATTTTATGTCACTGTAGGTGTCTTCAGTGTTGGTTTGGAGGCTAGACACTCAGATTCTGTACTTCTGTAAAATGAAGAACGAGTTAAAAACGCGGGAGAAATTCACTAAATATTTCAAAGCTTTTTCCTCCTGTATTTGATCAAAATTTTAAACTTTTTGTAATTATCTGACCATTTATTCTAAAATGTAATGGGGTGCAGACCAATTATTTATTGTCGCCATATTTCAATATATAGTGGCGCTAAAAGGATGAAATGTTAAGTTAAAAGCTTTTTAACTTTTCACTGTCATTATCTATTCTGCTTATATTCTCTAGATCCTTGCATGCTCAGGAGTGTGTTCTGAGGTTTTCTTTTTTTCCCAGAGGAACTTGTGGGCAAGTTGGGCCTTCACCCTTGGGCCGGACTTAGATTTCCAGGGTGAAATCCTGTTTCCTTTGAAGTTAGTTGCAAAACTCCCAGTGACGTCAGAACTTAATCCCTTATTTGGAAACCCTCCCCAGAGCACTCTGCCTCCAAGTGGAGCAAATGCCAGGATTCAGTCTTCTGCTTGCAGCCCAACCATCAAAACTTTTGTGTGTGTGGTGTTTGAGTTACAAACTTGTATCTTGAGTCTGGCTGGCTCTCTGTAATTTAGAGTTGCAGAAAATGTTCTCTCTGACGGCTTGGGAAAGATGGGTTTTGTAATTTGATTCCTTTTCCATGTTTTTCTTACTCTTCTGTTTGTTAACATCTTCCCTCATTTCCACTTATGAGAGATGCAACCATGAAAGTTTACATGAAAATACATTCCTTTTCAAATGTTCTGTCCCTGTGATTCACTCTGCTCCTTTAAACTGAAGCCAGTTTCCATCCTATTTCATCCATTAGTGTTTGAATCGGTTTGGGAGGGAGGAGTGATGCTTTGCTCCCCATCTAAATCCACCTTGTCATTTTCCATTTAAAATTTAATGAATTTATTGATTGGAACCAGCAGGTGTGACCAGCTAAGAAAGGGGTGTGTGTGAGGAGCCTACCTGGATTAACCCCTACTTCTGTTCAAGCATTGAGCGTTTGAGTTCTCTGCCCTGTTCTGAATTTGGAATTGATCCTGTAAGCCCAATGTATAGAGAACACTCACTGCAGGATTGAGACCTTTGTCTGAAATATCCTGTTTATTCCCTTGTATTATCATCTGACTCATTTCCGTTGAGGGCTAACTAGGTGATTTGATGATGGTTTTATGACAATCTTGGAAGTTACTCTACTTTTATAGTTCTATATCTATCTATCTAGCTATCTAGCAATCTGTTGACTTCTTTAATTATTTCCTGGCTATAATTTAAAAAGCTTACAGTTTGTTCCAAGGTGATATTAAAAGACCTCTCATTATATCTTGATTCTTTTTACTGCCAATTGGAGTCTGTATAGCAGACCTCAGGGGGTCTGCTCATCCCCTTCCACCAAACTTCGGACAGGTCAGTGATTTTTGGGTGCTTCATTTTTTAGATACCCAACTTGAGGCACCTTAAAGTGGCCTGATTACCAGAGGATGGGTGGGTGCTGAGCACTGTCTGAAAATCAGAAAATCCTCTAAAATATATCCAACCAAGAACCCCAAAAACGGAGGAATTAGAATCCAGAAACTGAAGATCCAGAGCTAGCAACCAGGAGCAGCAAATAGAGGAGTTTTGTGAGGGAGTTCTCCAGGTGAAGGAGGAGCAATTATGTGACTCTTGGGTTGAGTTTGGTGTCTGTCTGTTTGTTTTTGTGTCTACTCACTTGTCGTGTGCCTACTTGCTTGAAGTGTTATAGTGTGGTCTGTTTGGTGGAGAGGGTGGCAGCTGTGGGCTGAGACTAGTGGTCAGCTAGGCAAGGCTGAGAGCTTCTTAATGAGAGTTTATCCCTCAATACTTTGATCCCTAATTTCTTTAGGATCACTTGATGAGGGGGCGGGGCTAATTCAGGGAGAGCAGGGGTTTAAAAAGCCAGCTTGTAAGCAACCAGAGGAGCTGTAGAGACCCAGAGCAGCAAACGGGAGTTTTTTGAGGGAGTTTAGCGAGGAAGCGAGAGAGCCATATACACCCAACATTTTCTGGATTTAGACCAATAACCCTCCTCTCCCTTAAAGAGGAGGGAAAAAAGTCTCTCACACAACAAACAAACAAAATCCCTGCAAAGTAAAAATGAATGCAGGCAGAAGTCCAGCAGCAGAGTGGAGGCTATCCATTTTATTGCACTGAATGCAGCATGTATGATTACCTGCCTTGTGGGCACATGGCATAGGTGTGCATTCAGTGCAAGCACCTCATGGCCTTCAGAGACTGAGGACAAGCTCATGAGTGGCTGAACTGGAGGAGCTAAGGCAGACAGGTACAAAGACGAGATTTTCCAGGACACAGCAGAGCTACCCAACCTCCAGTCTGACAGTCTTTGTGATGCTGAGGAGGGTGAAAGTCTGAGGGAAGGAGATTATCAAACTGGAGTGGAGCGAAACAATCCCACAGGTGGGACCCTCCTTTCAGATGATGTCATGGTATCCTCTTGCACTGAGGGAGGGAACTCCAGTTATTAGGAAGAGGCAGGTAACAGTAATGGGAAATTTGATTTTTAGAAATATGGATAGTTGGGTTTGTGATGACCAGGAGAACCTCATGGTGAATTGCCTGCCATGTGTGAAGGCCGCAGACCTCTCGAGACAGCTCTACAGACTTGTGTGCAGTGCTGGGGAGGAGCCAGTGGTCATGGTACAGAGGGACCAGTAATGTATGGAAAGGTAGGAGGGAGGGTCCTGGAAGCCAAATTTAGGCTGCTATGTAAGAGATTAAAGGGCGGCCCGGCCCTGTGGTCCCTGGGGAGGACTCAGGCGGGGCGGCCCGGCCCGGACCTGTGGCAGCTCGGGTGCCCCTCCCCAAATCTGGGTGGGGCAGAATGGAGCTGTAGGGACTGGGGGAGGGGCACCTGTCCTGTGGTCCCAGCCCCGGAGCTGTCACGGCGGGGAGAGTTGCCTATCCCCCAGCCCAGGTGCTCCTGCAGGGAGAGAGCTCTCTTCCTGCTGTAGCCCCAGAGCCTCATCCCCAGCTGGAGCCTTCATACCACTGCACCCCAACCCTCTGCCCCAATCCTGAGCACCTTCCCACACTCTGAACCCCTCAGCCCTACCCCCACCACCTGAATTTTGTTATGTGCGCCAATATGAAGGTGATATGTCATGCATCACCTCCATATTGGTGCATCTCACAAAAATTCATTCTGCACCTGGTTGGGAAAAATCAGAGGGAACAATGTGGCACTATATGTGAAAGGAAGCAGAGTCAAATATAGCAAAAATCTTAAATGAATCACAATACCATAGAATCTCTATGAGCAAAAATTCCATTCTTGAACAGTAAGAGTATAGCTGTAAGAATATACTACTGATCACCTGAGCAGGATAGTGACAGTGATTGTGAACTGCTCAGGGAGATCCGAAAATCTACAAAAATAGAAAACCCAATAATAAGGGGGGATTTCAGCTATCCCCATATTGACTGGGAACATGCCCCCTCAGGACAGGATGTAAAGATAAAATTTCTAGACCTCATTATTGACTGCTTCTTGGAGCAGCAGGTCATGGAACCCATAAGGGGAAAGGCAATTCTTGATTTAGTTCTAATGGTTCACAGGAACTGGTCCAAGAGATGAATATAGCTGAACTACTTGGTAATATTGACCATAATGTAATTAAATTTAAGTTTAACATCCTTGTAGGGGTGAAAACACCAAGGAAACCCACCACAGTAGCATTTAACTTCAGAAAGGGGAGCTATACAAAAGCAAGGATGTTAGTTCAATTGAAATTAAAAGGAACAGTCACAAGAGTGAAATGCCTGCAAGCTGCATGGAAACTTTTAAAAAACATCACAGTAAAGACTCCAACTGAATGTATACCTCAGATTAAAAACTAAAGGAACTAAAATATGAAATTGCAGAACTACTAACTGTGGGATGTCACCTACCGCTTAAATCAGCCTCTGCACCAGCTGCCTGGAGGGTAGCTAATGTGACACCTATTTTTAAAAAAAGGCTGCAGAGGCGATCCTGGAAATTACAGACCAGTAAGTCTAACTTCAATAACAGGCAAATTGGTTGAAAGTATAGGAAAGAACAGAATGATCAGACACAGAGATGACCACACTATGTCGGGGAGGAGTCAACACTGCTTTTGTAAAGGGGAATCATGCCTCACCGAGCTATTAAATTCTTTGAGGGGGTCAACAATCATGTTGACAAGGGTGATCCAGTGGATATAGCGTACTTGAGAACACCTTTGTAAGGTCCCTCACCCAAGGCTCTTAACCAAAGTAAGGAGTCATGAGGTCAGAGGGAAGGTCCTCTCATGGATCAGTATCCGGTTAAAAGATGGGAAACGAAGGGTACGAATAAATGGTCAGTTTTCACGGTGGAGAGAGGTAAATAGCAGGGTCCCCCAAAGGTCTGTGCTGGGACTAGTGCCGTTCAATGTATTCATAAATGATCTGGAAAAAGGAGTAAACAGTGAGGTGGCAAAGTCTGCAGATGGTACAAAATAACTCAAGATAGTTGAGTCCAAAGCAGATTGTAAAGAGTGACAAAGGTATCTCACAAAACTGGGTGACTGGTCAATAAAATTGTAGATGAAATTCAGTGTTGATAAATGCAAAGTAGTGAACATTGGACAACATAATCCCAACTACACATACAAAACGTTGGGGTGTAAATTCCATTCAAGAAAGAGATATTGGAGTCATTGTGGGTAGTTCTCTGAAAACATCTGCTTAATGTGCAGCAGCAGTCAAAAAAGCGAACAGAATGTTAGGAACCATTAGAAAAAGGATAGATAATAAGACACAATATATCATCATGCCACTATATAAATCCATGGTACACCCACATCTTGAATACTGCATGCAGTTCTGGTCGCCCCAGCTCAAAAAAGATATCTTAAGAGTTGAAAAAAGTAAGAGAAGGGCAACAAACATTCCCCTCATCATGAAACAGCTTCCGTATGAGGAGAGATTTAAGACTGGGGCTGTTCAGCCTGGAAAAGGGATGACTGAGGTCAGATATGATAGAAGTCTATAAAATCATGAGTGGGATGGAGAAAGTGATTAAGGAAGTATTATTTACCCCTTCACATAATGCACGAATGAGGGGTCACCCGGTGAAATTAATAGGCAGCAGGTTTAAAAGAAACATAAGGATGTACTTGTTCACACAGCACACAGCCAAACTGTGGAACTCATTGCCTCTGGATGTTGTGAAGGCCAAAAGTCTAACTGGGTTCAAAAAAGAATTAGATAAGTTAATGGAAGATAGGTCTGTTAGTATCTGTTAGCCAAGATGGCCAGGGATGCAACCCCATGCTCTGTGTATCCCTAAACCAGTAGTTCTCAACCTTTCCAGACTGCTGTACCCCTTTTAGGACTCTGAAGCCCAAGTCTCTTCTCCCTGCCCAAACCCCCCCCCCCGAGTTAAAGGATGTAATTTAGCTGCGTGGGGACCCTGTCCCTGGGCAGTTGCCCTGCTTGCCACCCACTAATGCTGCCCCTACGCTTGCAACCCCCCTAAACCCATCCTGTGACCACCAGTTGAAAAACCTTGATCTAGATGAGTTGTATCCCCTGGAACAGAGGTTTTCAACCTTTTTCTTTCTGAGCCCCCACTCCCCACAACATGCCATAAAAATTCCATGTCCCTCCTGTGCCACAATATCTGGTTTTCTGCATATAAAAGCCAGGGCCAGTGTTAGGGAGTAAAAAGCAGGGCAATTACCTGGGGCCCCATTCCACAGGGGCCTCCACGAAGCTACGTTGCTCAGGCTTCAGCTTCAACCCCGGCTGGCGAGGCTCAGGGACAATGGGCTTCAGCCCCATGCAGTGGGGCTTCGACTTCCAGCCCTGTGCCCCAGTGAGTCTAATGCTGGCCCTGCTTGGAGGCCCCCCTGAAACCTGCTTGAGGCCCCCAGCGAGCCCTGGGCCCCTGGTTGAGAACTGCTGCCCTGTAGGACCTCTGCGTACTTCCAGGGGTATGCATACCCTAGCTGAGAATCACTGCCCTAAACCCCTGACTCCCAGAAGCAGGGTCTGGATGATGGGATGGATCACTTCCTAAATTGCCCCTGTTCCATTCACACACTCTGAAGCGTCTGGCACGGGCCACTGTTGGGAGACAGGACACTGGGATAGATGGATCATTGGTCTGACCAAGTATGGCTGTTTTGTTTAGAATTGCTAGTCTATTCAGAAAACATTTTCTTACATAGTCATTTGTTGTTAGCAGATACAATTTTTTTAAAAGGTTTTATGTGGAATTTCTTTGCCTTACAACAAAGGGCCTGATCCCACTCCAGTTGAAGTCGGTGGCAAACCTCACAGTGACTCCAAGAAAACGTAAGATCAGTCCCATAATAATTTGTTTGGTTTCTTTTGCTCTTAGAAAGCACTTATCCTCTGCCTACAAATGATTTAAAAGCCAATTGCCCTGTGGCACATGATCTTCTAGTTTAGGCTAAAACCTGGGCTTTTTCAAAATATGGTTTGGTGCCATCTCCCCAGGTTGGCTAAAACACATTTAAAAACCTTATTGGCTGGAACCATGTGCAGACTGAGTTGAAATATGGTTTCTAATCTCTGTTTCCCCACTGAGGCCACTATAAACTAACAGATTATAGGCCAAAACCATTCCAAATAGTTGGAGTGGGAAATAGGGAAGGTGTAGTTTAAAAACAACAACAACAAAAAACATATAAATTAAGCCAGGTGTAAAGGACAACTAAAAGTAAAGCCAGAAGACAAGGTAATGTTTGGTATCTGACTGTACTATGCAGGAGTAGCTACATCAGGACGTTCCCATATTTTGCAGCACTTTATTAATAGCGTTTTTTATTTCTAGCATGATAGCACCTAATAACCCCAAACAAAAACTGGGTCCCATTGTACTAGGGACTGTAAAACAACCCCTGCTCCCCCACCACCAAATAACAAAGATAATCCCTGTCCCGGGGAGTTTTCCCCAACTAATCAGCATTTGCAGGGAAAATTAATTTCCACTCCTCAACCTTATTTCCTTATGAATTTGCAACATGGCTGGACTTTTCCCTCTTTTCCTAGACTCTTGTGTCTCAAAACATCTAAAAATATCAAAATAATTGCAGTGGGGGAAGGAAGAGAGGAAGGGCAGAGCACAACTGATGTGAGCCTGTGGTAAATGTCCTCTATCTCAGTGCTCCAATTTTGTTGCGTCTTTAAGATGCAATTCCTAATAGTATCGAGACTTCTTTCTTGGTAGTTCAGGGGAAATTTCAGCAGTGAGCATGTTTGGTATATGATGTTTTTTAATGCAGCTCCTCCCTTCCCCATGCCACATTCTTTGTGTGTATGTGTTTGCATGCATGCACTTTCAAGGCTTTCATTGCACTTAATTAACTAATGTGCTTGAAAGATACTCCTAGCTCTCTTTCACATGGCAGGTGTGTCCACTTGGTGAGTCCTTCCAAGTTCATTTGGAGTTGGACTTGCCGCTTCTCTTGTACTTACAGCTATTTGTAAGATATGGACAGGGTGGATAGGTTACAGTTTATGCAACTGTGGATTGCTCTAACAGCATTTGACATTGGTATGGTGCCTCTCATCTTAAGGAGATTGTAAAATAACTTATACACTGTATAACCTTATTGATATGCACACAGCCTTTAGGATGGAGTGGGGTTCAGGTAACGGTGGTGTGTTGCACTGAAGCACTAGAAAAGAAGTACTTGTGGCACCTTAGAGACTAACAAATTTATTTGAGCATAAGCTTTCGTGAGCTACAGCTCACTTCATCGGATGCATTCGATGACTGAATGCATCCAATGAAGTGAGCTGTAGCTCACGAAAGCTTATGCTCAAATAAATTTGTTAGTCTCTAAGGTGCCACAAGTACTCCTTTTCTTTTTGCGAATACAGACTAACACGGCTGCTACTCTGAAACCTGAAGCACTAGAAGGTCACATTGTAGCCAGGAATACGAGGGCAAGATCCTACTGTTACAAAAAGTGCCATGGGATCTGTAATAATAATTATTTCTCTGTCATCTTTCATTCATGGATCATAGTGCTTTGAAAAGCAATAATGAATTAAGCTTCACAACACCCTTGTGAGGTAGTATTTTCTCCACTTAACAGATGGAGAAACTGAGGCACACAGAGGTTGACTGACTTGCTCAAAATCACACAGAAACTCTCAGGAAGAGATGGGAATAGATCCCAGGGGTGAAATCCTGGCTCCATTTGACATCAGTGGCAAAACTCCCACTGCCTTCAGTGAGGCCAGAATTTCACCCTAGATTTCTAGACTCTGTGTATTGAAGGTTAAAATCTTGTAGTTAAGGCACAAGTCCACACACTGTGGATAGGAACTTAACTTTTAAGGTGTCATGTGAAAAATCATCACAAAGTAAATGGCATGAAACTTAATTTATCTCCTCATACACATGAAGAGCTAAGTCGACCCTGATGGGATCTGTGGTTTGAGGGAGTCTAGGTATTTAAAACGTGATGCTTAGGCTACTAAACCATCCCCTGCAGCTTTCCTTGCTGCATAAGATATAAAGAAATCTCCTGTCCTGCAAAAACAGATATTAAATTGGATACTCTTTCACCCTTCTTTGATAAGACTTGTTGTGGAGATATGCAGGGAAATGGAATGCTGCTTTGGAAGAAAATATATTTGAATGTAACATAAAAATTGGTGAGATAGGAGGATTTTCGGTGGTTGGTAGCAGTACCCTTCTCAGTGAGTTACTGAAAATGCAACTTTTCCTGTTTGTTTGTGCTAGATTGTGAATAAAAATGGTGGTGATTTGATGAAGCATTTGGTGTCTCACTGTAAGTTGGTCAAGAGTGACTTTTAAATCACCCAAATGAAATATTGTATTATTATGAACAGTACTATGTAACTGTTAAGTATGCCACTGGTTATCATAAGAACAGGTTCCTTCAGAGCACTCTCCAATCAAAAATATTCTTTGCATGTGTTGGGGGCACAGAGTCTTCATGAGGCCTTGCAGCCCTACACCCACAAATACTTCCAAATGGGAATGCTATTATGGGTTGTTCCTACTATTCATGGTGTACGAATACATGGCCTTTAGCAATAATATCACTGGGTGATTCTGCTGAGGTCAAGGGAGCTCTTTGAAATCTTTATATAGAGTGCGTTCTCAGTTGATTGACAAGCAACAGAGCAAGGGAGTTTTGAAGAGGAAATTGGGATTGGCAAAAATTCTACATACAGTCAGATGGTTCAAGGCTGTAGTATCCTCAAGTAAATGTGGGAAACCTATCAAATAACTTTTTCACATGGGGAAAAAAACAATGCATTTTCCTCCCTAACTTCACTCTGAGGAATGGCTGAACCATTTTGCAAAATTTTTCCCCAAAATATCCAGCCTGAGGCACACAACTTTGGCATGGAAAATTTCAGCCCAAAGATGCTCAAAATTATAAGCAGCTGAAAACCGAGACTCAGAATCTTGTTTTCAATTCCAGGCTCAGGAGGGAAGTTTGCTCTAGTGGACACAGATTCTTCTGACCATTCTACCCAGGTTTGACTCCCTTCTGCCCCATCCCCTCGAACCTGTCCCTGTCCCAGTCCTGTCTCTTCCCAATCCCCTGGTTCCTTCTCCCACTCACATTTTACTTGTCTACTTCAGACTCCACTCCACCGGTTTATAGCTCTAGTCCCTGTCTTTTTGCCCAGCCATTCTTAGTCCCCTCCCGCTACCTCCTCCGGCTCTCTTTCCAAGTCCTAGTCACACTTCCACTTTGTCTTTATCCCTCTCCGCACCCAGATCCAAACTCCTTGATCAGCATGTGCCGCTTTCGCCTTCTCATCTGGTCTGTCTTTTCTCCCCCTTCCCCAGAAGCTCTCAGTCCTAGTCTCCTTCCCCAGGTTCCTCATCCAATCTCAGCCTTCCAAACAATCTCCCCTCTCCTGGCTCCTTCTCCCAGGCTCTTTGCCTGGTGAGTTCCAGTTCTTCCCCCATTCTTGCTCTCCACATCCAGCCAGTCCCATTCCCTTGGGTCCAATCTCATTGCCCCCTTCCACTCCATTTCCCTTAGCAGCTTCCAGTGTCAGTCTCGCTCCCAGCTCATGGAAGACTTCTGCCCAAATGCTTAACTTTGGCAAAATTATAAGTAAGCCTAAGATTATGTCACAGAGGTCATAGAATCTGTGACTTCCAGACACCACTGTGACATTTTCGGCTTATACCCCTGGGCGGTGGGGCTGGAGCCAGTCAGCCAGCGGGGGCCCTGAAGCTCTCAGCTACTGTGGGTGGAGGGGCCCCCCACAACTCCCAGCCACTGGCCCCGGAGCTCTGAGCTACAGTGGGGAGACTCTGCAACTCCAAGCCACTGGTCTTGGAGCTCTGAGCTGTGGTGGGGGGACCCCAGACCTCTCAGCCATGGGCCCTGGAGCTCTGGCTGTGGGTAGCGGGGAATCCCCACGACTCCGAGCTGCCGCGGCCAGCCGGGGGGAACCCCAGCGCTCTCAGCCACCACGGGTGGTAGGGGACCCTGAATTTCTGAACTGCCGTGGATGCCTGGAGGACCCTGGAGCTGCAGCAGCAGTGGGTGCTGGACCACCCCCCTACCCTGCGTGCGCGCGTGCGCACACACACACATTTTGTCATTATTTTTAATAAAAGTCAGGGACAGGTCGCAGGCTTCTGTGAATTTTTGTTTATTGCCCGTGACCTGTCCGTGACTTTTACTAAAAAATAACCGTGAAAAAATCTTAACCTTAGTTATAAGTGAATAAAAACAGGTCTTATAATGGGAAGCATCAGACAACCTTAATGCTACCAGCACCGCCTATAATGCAAATCACACATGCAGCGAGGGAGTGTGGGTATGTCTAAAGAGAGAAAGTGCACAACATACATGTGTATAATAATAAAGTAATGTTACATTGTAATTCCATATGTAATGGAAGTCTTTCCCCTCACATCAGAGTCGGGAGGCCCCAACTCTGTCAAGGATTATCTGCTTTGATGCCACTCTGATATAAAACTGGTCTGGGGCAAGAAGAGAATGACGGGAAGGTTTTTCTTTTCCTTTTTAAATGATGGCAAATGACATGATACAGAGTTATACTGCTGCAGTGATTCCCCACTCCTGAGAGCTGAAATTCCTCAAATTGGTTCCACAGCACTTTCAAGGTGTGTAATAAATGCCAGTGTTCCATGCCACTGTTACTGCATGACCATGTCAGGTGATCGACCTTCACCAGTTTAGGGGAGAGAAATTTTGTGCAGATTGTTAAATCCAGGGTGAATACTTGCAGTTGCGTTTGTTGTTTAACACTCCTATGTGTTTCCGTATTAATTAATATAATTAAGTTGTTACAGCTGTGCATTGGTTCTCCTGCATTCACCCATTGTCAAGGAGCCTCCATTTGACAGCTGTAAGTATTTACAGCATAGAGCAACGGGCCTTGCATTCATTTCCCCACATCAATAGTAATCTTAACTGTTCCTCCTAAACTGAAACATTCATTAAACTTTTATCTCAATAGGAAAGCTTCGTGTTTTCTTGACAGAACAGATTCTGAGGCAACTAATTTATTACCACAATTTAAGAAACAGACGTCTGTCTGACACGTGCTATGTAGTTCAGTAGGTCGCTAGTGACATCATACTTAAAAACACTATCCTCACACACTATGCATTTTGGGTAGAAGCTTTTTATTTATAGTTGGTCATTACAATTGAGATCAAATATTTACTTTCACGTCAGATTAGGTTAAAATGTGAATCTGAATGCGAAATTTCTGTAACCACGATATGTTTTGAAAAGTGTGCTACTCATATGTGGCTGTTTTATAGAAATTATGTGAAAACATGATAGGCCAAATGGTATAATCATTTAATTTATTAGCTTTTCACTCCTAGAGCTCTACCTTCACAACTGGTTCCAGTCACAAGGGGAAAAGATTTTGATTTCTTCTTGGTCCCACCTGGCATTTTATCCTCATCCTGGGACAGATGTGTGTTTTAACCCATTTAGGGAGTCTCTGATTGGGATAGGCTAGCACGGGGCTAGCTGGGATGTTTTCAAGGCAGGAATTCAGGTGAATTGGCACAATTGTGTTGGGAACCACATACACTGCCCAGCGTCTAGCACAGTGGTGGTCTTGTCCATGAATGAGGCTCCTATATGCTATGGTAATACAACAAGTAGTAATGAATGATCATATCCTGACTAGCTTTCACGAGAACTAAAGTTCATACCAATTCACCCCTAAATTAAAAATAAAAATACAGGCAAATTTATATTGATTTTTGGGTGGTAGGAGCACTAGGGCTTTCAAGACATTAAGACTGGGGTTGCCCTTTCATTGGACCAGATTCTGAACCATCTTTTCCTAGAGTAAGGTGCCAATCAGTGGGAATTAAGGCATCTGAATCTGGTCCATTGTAAACAGCATGGGAGGACTCAACTTCTGTAGAAAATATATAGAAAGTGGTGTACTAAGTTACACTCTAGCTTTACTTCTAAATCACATTCAGTGCCCTCTGTCATAAAGTATAGCAGGCAGGACTTAAAAGGGGAAAACAAATGTGTGCAGCAGAAACAGGAGATATCTTTGGAGAATCTTGCATTGTTATGAATATCAATATGTGTGCCATGCACCATGAACAGTCTGAGCACTTTGCCGTCTGCAGTGAGACCTACCCTCCAGCAGGCTCTGAGCTTGAAAGGTTAAAATTGGACATGTCCAATGTAAAGCAGGGTTGCTGCAGACATTATTAACTTACATTGGTTTTTTTGTGTTTCTGAGGTTGGTTACACTAATTTGACAGAATCTAGAGTACTTGCAGATTTCCTAGTTTCCTCCCACCTCCCTGCATGCCACACCCTCTTTGTGGTGTCTGTGGATCTGTTGCAAATGTTGTGTGTGCAGCAGCTGCTTCTTTGGGTAGTATAGTGTCATGTCACGTAATTCTATTGAGCCAGCACTAGGGATTTTTCAGGCACTATTAGAAGTTAATTGCAACACAGCAGCAATCCCACCATGTGTCTATACTGTCTTAGAGAGACAAGGTGGTTGAGGTAATATTGTTTATTGGACAAATGTCTGTTGGTGAGAGAGAGAGAAGCTTTTCAGTTTACCAGGAGAAGTCGGTCCAATAAAAGATACCGCCTCACCTACCAGGCCCCTCTAATATCTTGGGACTGACTTGGCTGCAACAATACCTCCTACATCTTTACAATCTGTTATTCTTTAGCTGCTTTTTTACTGTTCATCATCTCACCTGCAAAACACTTCTGTGCACTCTCTTCCCATCCTGCTGGCATCTTCTCACCTGGCCTCTGATGGCAAGTAGACCTTCTCATAGCCACCGACAACAGCATTCTAGGAGTCAGATGGCAAAGGCGGTGAAAGAGTATTGATACTGGAACTTTTCCCATACCCACCTTCTTGCAAAATAGCCCGTGATGCATCAGGTTTCCCGCCTCAGTAGTGTGTGATTTTAAAACTGCATTTTCAGTGTGGGTTTCCAGTACTGTAGTGCCAAATGCTACAACACCAGGTGACACAATACTCTTTTTCTCTATTTTGGGAAGAAAAAAAATACTCCACAACCATTTGCAATGGAGCTGCTGTTTAATAACTGTAATGAAAATGATTTTTGAACAAATCATATATAATAAGTTTGCTGTATTGCACAGTATTCTTTCTAAATATTAGATTTTTTTTTCAGATCCTACTGCTAAGATCACTGGCCTATTTCAATTTTTATTGAAACAAATAAACCCAATAAAAACACTTATGCTGAGAGCTGAAGCTCCACAATAAAAAAAAAATGACTCTGTGTTGAATTCATTGATTTATTTATTTACTTCAACTGGAAAATTGAGTATTGTGTTAATGTATTTTATAAGAATCACACTGCTCGATGAAATGGCTAATTTATTTTAGCGTATACATAAATAGCTAGCAATTTTCAGTGAGACAGGCTAATGAAAATGATGCTATGAAATTGTCTAGGCTATGAGGAGTGATGGAATCAAGTTATTATTGGTTGAGTGCTAAGACGTAGTGAACTGGCCATCATGTCTTTGAACTTTTGAACTGCTACTTGTTTGTGTGATTTATTGATTTTGATATCTGTGTTAAGTTCAACTTTTTTTCTTTGAAGAGGCAGCACAGATAAGTAACTTATGCTGTGTAATTTTATAGTTGCTTGGGTTAAAAAAATTGTTAAAGAATTTTAAGGTTCCATATGTAGAGAGAGAGAGAGAGAGAGAGAAGTGTATATGTTGTTAGAAGTCAACACTAAGTGTGATTTGGCAATACAAGTGCATATTGTATTTGTAAAGGAAATCTGCCTGTGTTCTAAATTGTATGTATAATTTCATACCAACTTTTATTTCCCCTATCTAGATTCATAGATACTAAGGTCAGAAGGGACCATTCTGATCATCTAGTCCGACCTCCTGCACAGCGCAGGCCACAGAATCTCACCCACCCACTCCTACGAAAAACCTCACCTATATCTGAGCTATTGAAGTCCTTAAATCATGGTTTAAAGACTTCAAGGAGCAGAGAAGCTTCCCTCAAGTCACCCATGCTCCATGCTACAGAGGAAGGCGATAAACCTCCAGGGCCTCTCCAATCTGCCCTGGAGGAAAATTCCTTCCCGACCCCAAATATGGCAATCAGCTAAACCCTGAGCATATGGGCAAGATTGACCAGCCAGATACCCAGGAAAGAATTTTCTATAGTAACTCAGATCCCATCCATCTAATATCCCATCTCAGGGGATTTGGCCTATTTACCCTGAATATTTAAAGATCAATTACTTACCAAAATCCCATTATCCCATCATACCATCTCCTCCATAAACTTATCGAGTAGAATCTTAAAGCCAGATAGATCTTTTGCCCCCACTGCTTCCCTTGGAAGGCTATTCCAAAACTTCACTCCTCTGATGGTTAAAAACCTTCTACCTTAGCCTTCTCCCACCCCACCAATCTATTTTATCATCCTGCTGCCTGGTACAGGGAAAGCATCAGTGATCTCTTTTGTCAGCTTCTTTTCAGAGGAGCACTGCATTTTCCCCATTGTTCAACAATTGATGTTGACTGGTAGTGCAAAACACTTAAACAACCTCATGTTGGTTTGCTTTGCAGGACAACCGCTCCAAAGAGCGGCCTCTTACCTAATTCATGAAGACATGGAAACTTGTTTCATATTACAGCTGTGACTCCCTGCCCAAGCTGGCTACTACTAGTGAGACTTAACACACATTGTACATCGGTAGTTCTCTTCACATGCTAATCCTTTAGTGTGGTGAGATACTCTGCTTGCTGTTCTTGGCAATTTGTTTAGTATCTAGAATTGAAGTATGAAAATAACATTGCTTGGTCTAAAGTATTTTTTGTGCTGCAGAACTTTTATCCTGACTGTGGCTGTATAGGAACCTTTACATGGCAAGCACTTTGAGCTCTGTTTCTGATTGAACAGAATAATTTGACACCTGCATTTTACAATTTGATTCAAGTGCTTTATTCTGCGTTTTCAGAGCTTTAAAACCAGTGAACTTGCAGGACTTGGCACAACTAGCCTCTCCAGTTAGTGACTTTGCAAAATGTGGTTGGACTTCACTAATCCACTTATTTTCTGCTTTAAAATATACATTTGAAACCATATTTTTAGCATCCAAATGTCTTCCATAATTCAGCTGGAGGTCTCAGAAGTCTAGGTGTGTATTTTTCATGATTAAACTTGACATGTCTTCATTTAGATGTTAAATAGCTTTTTTTTCCCTGTGACTAAAAACATTCTCAAAAATCTCGCAGTGAGAAATTTGGAAGCTAGCAACACTTTTTTTTTTTTATCCTCCTTTTTTCTTTAAAGAAGGCTTGTTTAAACTAGAAAACAAAACTAATGGGAAGGCTAAAAACAGGACTGACACCAACACCATTAGCTGGAAAAAAAAATTTCCATTTCATTGCAACTATGTTATTGTTTACTTTACCATACACATCCTAATATGGTTACCTCCCTGTCAAAGCGGCCGAGCCAGGGGCTGAGGGGCCCCCTCAGGGAGAAGCTTCTAACTGCTTCTCAGACAATAAGAAACAAACGGCACAACTCCACAAAAGGCTTCCCGGAAAATAAGTGTCAAATAAATCCTAAAGAACTCTTCCTTCTGACACACAGCTCTGTATATGTAAACCTGCTTTGTACCATGCTGCCCAATCTGAGCTGCGTTTGTTTGGAAATGTAAGCCACTGTTTTTTGCAATTCATGTGAGGGCTGTGGATTAATTCCTTGAGACATATCTTTGCATACGCCTTTCATGAGTTATGTTTGCCGGAGCCTTGTACTAGGAACATTAAGGTAAGAATGTTGATTTAGCTTGGGACCTTTGTCACTCAAACTAATACTCATCAGTGGTATAGACATTGTAAAGAAATGCTGCTTAGATCTCTCAGACCCTCTCCTAAACAGTGATGTGTTATGTCTCTTAATTATCATGCCTGGATTCTAAAAATGCCATTAGTTGTAGATGTTGATGGAACAGAGGTGCACTCCCTCCAGTGTAAACAGTGCTGTAAATACTCGCTTGGTGCTACCAATTGTCAGCTAGAACAGTTTCTTTAGAGGCTTTTCTGTTATTTCTTCTTCTCTACTTGTGGTTTGTCTGAACCCTCTTGGTTATTCCAAAATCCTCATGGTCTTGAGGCTTGCCAGTTATTATCTGCAACACCAGAACAAAGGTAGGTTGTTAAACTGTGTGCTCCGGGGGAGGGACAAGTTATTTTTGGAGGGTTGTCTTCCTAGTGCATGACTGGTTGACCTAAAAGGAGAAAAAAATCCTCCATGAGTCTAGGAATGAGAGAGCGTACACTGTAACAGCTTTATGTAGGGTAGTTTATTTTTATGTAACTTAAAGAAGCAGCATCCTTTTTGATTTCTTTCTGTAGTATGCTCTGTTATTTCAAGAGAATCTACATTGTTAAAATATTTTAATCTGTGTATTCCATTTGATTTAAAAAATGTTCCATTGTGGCATCTATGATTTTGTAGTTGACATTTCTTTTGGTAGCTGTGATTTTCTGTTGAAATTCTAAATAAGGTTTCATAAGGGATGACAAGAGAATGGGTATTTTTACACAAGGATTTCAACTTTTTGGTTGGCATAATTTTAAGGTATGGTAGCCTTTTCTGTGACTGTCCAAGTGCTTTAATGCCCTGAACAGTTATGTTTTTTTTTTTAAACTGTTTGTCATGTTTGGTTTTTAGTCTGTATGTTACTCAGACAAAGTGGGTGTTTTCTGCAGACTAAACTCTCTCAGCTGGCTGTGTACTTTTGTACATCTTTGGAAATTAAAAAAATAATATAATAAACACCCTAACAAGGATCACTTTGTACATTGTTCTGTTCCGAGGAGTCTTAAAAGCCTATCCACTTTTTTATTCTGGAAAATATAGAGAGCAAATTCATAACTTAGTGCAAGAGCAAATGAAGTCCTGGTGCGTAGATAGTAAGTTACATAACACCTCGCATAAAATATACATTTTTTGATCTTGGGAATGGATGCTGCATTTGTAGATACAACTATTAAACAGAGGTGAGTCTGTCCAGGAGCACTTTTACTTCAACCTGTTTTATGCAGCATTATTCTCTTTCATTAGTTCTAACAGCATTTAAAAGGCTAACAGTCTCCTCCTAAATAAAGCATCATTCTAAAATTATTTTAAATACCTGTTGTATGCTTGGTTACTGAATGTTTTTTTTTCCCCTCCTCTAATTATTATATGGTCCCTCTGGATTCTTATGGAAGTTTCGCTTCTGCAGCAAAACTGGATGGCTAAGATTTAAAAATATGTATATATTATTTCTTGCACATTCCTACTGATTTCTTTCCTCTGCTGTTTGTTTATTTTTCCATTGAAGTATGCAGCCTAACCTGTGCTAATCTGAAGCTCTCTTTAAAATATAAAACCAAGTCATTTAACATCAACTTTGTGCTCCAAAACTTTCTATCCTAGAATGCTAGGAATGATTATTTTTTAATTAAAACGTAATAGTAAACATCAATAAGTATATTTTAAAAACCTAAGTATAGTGTTTGAAACACATTTATATTTTTTTGCTTTTTGAGCCTGGGGGGCGTGGAGTGGGGGCTAGGAATTAGTTGCCTTTAATTAGATGTGGAGATACTCACATTTTACAGGGATTTATGTTAGAACATGGAATGGCGGGTGGCTTGTTTCCTCATTATGAATACTCCCTGCACATAATGAGGTTCATCATTAGTTGATGGAGTGAATTTGCCCTAGCTCTACCTTGAAAGGCGCATCATTTACATACTACTTCAGAGCTTAGGCTTTAATGGATTCCTCGATGAATAAAATGAAAAGCTACTTTCTTTAAATTTTTGAACACTGTTTTGATAATAAGGTTTTAATAAGACATTCAATTTGCTTCTTAAATATATTTGAAATTGCATTCCCAATTTTAGCACAAAATATACTTTTTCTGTTGTTTTGTATATACTTAGTAATACATAGTCAAATATAACGGTGTAAATGTATGGGGGAGGACATGAAGGGTTTATTTTGTTTTATATGTGCTACATTCCCCTGGCACTGCTGCTGTGCAATTATGGCCTTGTACAATGAAGATTGTTATCAAAATCAAGTGCAAGAAAGCTTACCTGTAATATTTTAGTAACATGTAGTGTGCTTCCTCATGTATTAAAATTCATTTTGTATGAAAATTTATTTTTACTGCATATTTACTGTATACATTTGCAGTGATTGATCTATAGAAATGTCAGGTTTCAGAGTAGCAGCCGTGTTAGTCTGTATTCGCAAAAAGAAAAGGAGTACTTGTGGCACCTTAGAGACTAACAAATTTATTAGAGCATAAGCTTTCGTGAGCTCACGAAAGCTTATGCTCTAATAAATTTGTTAGTCTCTAAGGTGCCACAAGTACTCCTTTTCTTTCTATAGAAATGTGTTACTGACTGTCAGGATGACTTTGTCAAAACCAGTAGTCCCACCTCCCTGTTTATTTTAATGAGAGGAGAACAGCAAAAACTTCTCTAGTACAGTTACTCCTCTGAAACTGCTGTGTTGATGTGATTAGATTAGAATAAATTGAATTGTAGACTGCATCAGTTCACTAGAGTACTGGTCTACAGTATAGAGTTAGCAGGAAATGATTTTCTTTTTTTTTTCTTTTTCTTCCCCTTTTCCTCTTTAGATGAGGGGGGAAACACAGCATAACACTCAGCAAGTTTGCAATACTGAAGTCTTTGAAACAAGCAAAGGGAGTTTATGTAACAGCATGTTGCTGAACATGTCTTTTGCTTGTGGCAGGCTGGTCACCCTTGTGGCGTTATCAACAGTTCATGCTGACACTGAAAGTGGAAAGTGGGTCTCTCTACTTTGTCAGTTGCAGCAGAGGAGTATAAATATGAGTGGAAGGCTTGTTTTGATAGAATGTTTTATTACCTGAAAACGAGGAGCATATATTAACATTAATAGAATAGTCTGTGTCATTCTTTTTTAGATAATTTACCTCAGCTGCAGACCTGTCTGCTTCAAAGTCTTTCTCTGTTCTAAAACATATATTTGTTTAGGGAGTTTTCATTGAAGTGTACATGACAATTACAGCTGTTCATTAACAAAATTGGGTATTTGTTTTAAACTTTAACCAATCACTTTGATATGCTAATTATGGTGTAATTTAATTTGAGCCCTGTAATGATGATGCCGTTATTATGGACATAAATGATGCAGTTAAGCTGAGAGTAATCTCATTTGCATACTGTACATGCCAGTAAATTAAACCCTTTCTTCGACTGCTTCAGCTTTAATTTTCCACTTCTTTTCACACAGCATCTTTTCAGCCACTCTCTTATAAGCCCACTTTGTAATAGTGCTGATGACTGTTTGATGTGGAGAGTTGCTGCACCACAATAATGCAAGACACAAGATGTAACATTTGAAGGATTCATTATCTTACTGAGTGTTCCTTTAAGAAGCTGAGAATAACAGAGGATGGAAGTGTCTTCTCTGTTGAACATTACAGGTTTTCTGATCAACAAAACGGGTTTTTTGGTAAACCCTCGTATAAAAAGTACCTTGACAAACCCCTATAATATTTTACAGTAACAGTCCTAAGCACTACAGTAATCTTATTGTAAAATGTAGTGTATTGGACCATTACTGTAGAATATTGTAGGGTAGTGCAGTGTTGTAGAAAAGTCACCCAAGTGCAACAATGTGCAACATAATGGAGATATTAGCACACTAGATAATCCCTAAAATTAAGCATATGGTGTGAAAGAGCTTCCTATATGATTGGTAGTAATTTAGAATGGAAATCTGAGTGATTTATCTCTGTCATCCTACTTTTGCTTTCTGTGCATCTCATGTGAATTACATTTTATATTTGAAATTAATTTAAAAAAATTATATTCGTTACATATATACCTAATTTGCATGCTTCTTAATGTTGTTAAAATGCTGGATTTAATTGAACAAAAAGCCACTAAACCAAACAAAAATAAAATGGCAACATTTATATGCTGATTTGAGTTGGTTTAATACTTTCCAATTTATGATATAACTGAGCTAAAATATTCTCACAGCAATGTGGCCTCCTGAGAAATAATCTGGAATGAACAGGGCTTTTGATTCTTGCTCTTTTTGTAGCTACTCACTTTTATGGTTAGCTATTTTCATTGTTAAATGCCTGTGGAAATAGTCTATCACTAGATTTTGGAGGCAGCTGGTGAGTCTTCAAAAGCCACTGGTGTGTGGGGTGACCAAAGCTAACTAAAGATCATTATTAAATCTTTGCTGTCCTTTTCTTGAACAGGGTCCTATGACCAAAAACAGTTTGTGCTGTTCATAAACATGCAAGTTAGTCACTTCCTGGGTGAATAGTGTAAAAACTATTGACTACCAAGGCATACTGCTCCCTATGTCCTCCACCCTTTATGGAACACCACAAACAAATGGGATGTTCTGTATTTGCCAACTGTTGAGGATTTAATGAGACTTCAGTTTTTATGGTTTTGCTGCACTTCGTCTCGATTCCATGTGTCTCCCATATGCTTTCCATGCCAGTTTTGTTGCCAGCAGTTGTCCTATGGGAGATTACTGTTCTAATACTCTGACAGTCTGAATTTGCTGGCAGTAGCAGTGGATCTGTCTGTGTGTGATCTAACTGTCCCCCCACCTCCACCATTGGGTTTGGTTCCCGCTCTGGTACGAAGCTGACAACCGTTCCCGGCCAAGTGGTTTGGGTGTTCTTTTGTATTTGTGCAAGTGCGCATCTGTAGAGCCTGTGGTGTGGGGTTCCCCTCTTAATCTGTAGATGTTTTCATATCTTGAGTTAGGTTGATTGTGTTTGATAGCTTCCTCATTCTGCAATGTAATGTTCTTTTCCTTTTGGTTTAGGAAGGTCTCATGCAATACAGCAGTCTTCTTTGTGTAGTTATTTAGGTATTTTGATTCCCTCCTCCCCCTCTATTTACAGGGATCTGGATCAAGGAAGAATATTTACCAGGGACTGGGGTGGTGGCAAGAAAAATCATGTGGTACATTGCCCCATAGAATTCTGATATGGGCTTTGGTCTCCATCCACAGCAAAGGATTCAAGAGGACACCAGAAAATCAGTCTATCTCTGTGGAGAGGACTAAACTGAAACCTCTTCATGGGGGTGATCTGGCTCAACAAGGTCTCTGCTATCTCCAGGCTAATTCTGGAATTTCTGTCAGCCTCTGTCTCCACATCAGAAACGAAGTGTGCACACGGAAAGGGGGAACTTCAGCTCCTGTTCAGAGCAAAGTTTTCATAGTTCCTCCTAGGGATATTTTTCCTACCTCAAAGGATATTTCTCCTCTACCTGAGCTGAGCTCTTCTTCCTCAGAGGAGGGTGAAACTTGCCATGATTCCCCTGCCGGTTGGCATCAGAGCTCCTAGGTGCTTCTCGATCCCATAAGAGGCCCCAGATAGAACCAGGCACCTGATAACTCCACCAACCTTCTCAGGAAAAAGGGATTTCCATTTTCATAAAATAATCCAGACAAAGCTCACCTTGCCCACTCCACAAGGTTGCACATACTTCAGTCGTGTTGGAAAACTCCAGATGCTGAAGTCATACTAGCTAAATTTGTCAATAAGATCTCTTGGGCTTCCTGTGAAGAAGAGCTCTTGGCTTCTGCTCTCAGCAGCGTCCTTGTGCTCTAAGGATTCTTCTCTTAATGTAGAAAATGTAGCTATTTCCTAACGGTGCCATTGGGTGAGGAAGAGTTATCCTCAGCCCTTGTAGGAATACATTGCCTCTCCTAAGCATCCTGAGCTGCTACAGCTTTGATACTACAGCATCTGCTAAACATGGGCAGATGAAAGTGCATGCTGTAGTCTAAGGAGATGTAAAGGAATCTCCTCTGATGCCTTTTGATGTTTAATGACCATAACAATGTGACCCTTTACTCTGTAAAATTGCTCATCTTAGTTACCAGATCTCCTGTCAGGAGGGAAAGGGATTTTCCTCGATAATGCTTTGAATGCACTGTCCTTTAAAAGATGCTGTTGTAAATGCTGCCTTAAGAGAGGTTTTAGGCAGAGACCTTCCTACTGTCTATGATCCTCTCCCCTTTCTAGGAGTTTGTCATTCCATCATGGATTTTTAAAAAACAATTTATTTATGAAGAGATTCTCTATACAACACAGAGAGAGAGAGAGAGCAGGAGTACTTGTGGCACCTTAGAGACTAACAACTTTATTAGAGCATAAGCTTTCGTGGGCTACAGCCCACTTCATCAGATGCATAGAATGGAATATATAGTAAGAAAATATCTCTCTCTCTCTCTCTCTCTCGATATAGATATAGATACACACGCACACACACACACACACACACACACACACACGTTGGAAGTTGCCATACAAAGTATGAAAGGCTAATTAGTTAAGATGAGCTATTATCAGCAGGAGAAAAAAACTTTTGTAGTGATAATCAAGATGGCCCATTGACAAGAAGTTTTGAGGATACTTAACTTAGTCAATATGTATAATGATCTAGCTACTCCCAGTCTCTATTCAAACCCAAGTTATTGTATCTAGTTTGCATAATTAATTCAAGCTCAGCAGTTTCGTTGCAGTCTGTTTTTGAAGCTTTTCTGTTGCAAAATTGCCACCTGTAAATCTTTTACTGAGTGGCCAGAGAGGTTGAAGTGTTCTCCTACTGGTTTTTGAATGTTATGATTCCTGATGTCAGATTTGTGTCCATTTATTCTTTTGCTTAGAGACTGTCCGGTTTGGCCAAGGTACATGGCCGAGGGGCATTGCTGGCACATGATGGCATATATCATATTGGTAGATGTGCAGGTGAACGAGCCCCTTATGGCATGGCTAATGTGATTAGGTCCTATAACAAAAAGAAAAGGAGTACCGGTGGCACCTTAGAGACTAACAAATTTATTAGAGCATAAGCTTTCGTGAGCTACAGCTCACTTCATCGGATGAGCTGTAGCTCACGAAAGCTTATGCTCTAATAAATTTGTTAGTCTCTAAGGTGCCACCGGTACTCCTTTTCTTTTTGCGAATACAGACTAACACGGCTGCTACTCTGGTCCTATAACAGTATCACTTGAATAAATATGTGGACAGAGTTGGCATCTGGCTTTGTTGCTCACGCTCTCTCTCTCTCTCTCTCTCTCTCTCTCTCTCTCTCTCTCACACACACACACACACACACACACACACACACACACACACACACACACACACACACACACACACACACACACACACACACACACACACACACACACACACACACACCCCTCAACCTGGATTTACATTTTCAGTAAGTATCTCCTTCCACTTCTTTCCGAAGAACAACAAATTCCATCCAACCAGCTTGGGGAAATCAAATCAATACCAATTCACACAGCTTGCTGAGCAATCCCTTGAAGGCTTCTATAAAAATCAAAATTTCTTGAGTCACAGGAGGTTGGACTGTTGGGTAATAGTGGTCTTTCCAAAAAGTTATTTCTCAGAGTTTAAGAAAACTTTCCCCATTTTCAGAACAGTTTTCCCTTTACCTCTCTACCATGCTGGACAAAAGGCCTTCATAGCAGTACGTGCTTTTGGGGGAGAGCAAAGCCAGTGAACCTATCCCAGAACAACTGTTCCAGGTTGGAGGCAGTTTACTTCATACTAGACACTAAAAATATCTTGAGCATCAAGAATTGGAGGCAAGAATAGTGGACTGTCTATCATATGATGTATCAACATGTTTGAATGGAAACCATTCCCTCTCTGTTGGCCTCCTTTAAACCTACTAACATAAATAGACATACAGGACAAATGTCAGTTGTGCCTGTCTCTCCCAGTCAGTAAATCAACTTAATTTTAACTTTTGTCTTGACCCTTCTTCAATCTAGCATCCATTCTGTAGGTCATCAGAAATATTGGTTTAGTAGCAGCCCCTAGGCAGGATGGCCATCTCCGGAGTACGATACATAAATGACTGGTACATGATTCTGCATGAGAACAGAACAGGTTACCATAAAGAAGCCTGTACAAGGTATGGTACTATTAGGATACCTTATTGCCCAAGGGCTGTTACATTCAAAGAACCCTTTAAGTATTCTAAAACTTGGGTCTGGAGAATAAAAAAAGAAGAGCTTTCTCTGTGTCTCTGTATATGTCACCTGGGAGCCCTGACTCATACCCAAAAGAACACAGTCTTCCCATACTTAGAAGGGATCACAAATATTGAGATCCTATCCTATACTAACCAAAAAAGAGAAATTGTCTAAGCCCTGGGCCCATAGTCTTCTGATATGATGTTCTTAATTCTGAATAAAATCCCCACAAGTCTTTTTCACAGCTGGATGAACTCCTGCTCACGCTCTCTAATTTGTTCATATTTATAAAAGTGTCTTTCCAGGCTGGTAGGCACTGTACAGTCATAAATGCGCACAGATCTCAAATCAGAAAGACCATAGAAAAGATGTCCGCACCCAGCAGAACACGCTCCTCTCCTCCAGGCCCCCTACAGAATTAGAAACACTTCTAAGTTGTTCCCCAGTGATAGACAGCCCTAAAACTAATGGCTCACCAGTAAATCTACCTGAGAGAATCTACCTGGTTTCTGATGTCAGCTGCTGGGCCTAGGGAATACATGCGGAGAGTAAGATAGCACAAGGCAAATAGTTTAATCAGTATTTTCAGTCTGTGAGTGCTTGGTGCAGTAGGCTGTGTCATGTTGGAGAATGGGATGTCCAGTGTAGCTTACTGAACCAACATGGGTGTGGTGAGACCAGGAGCAATCCCTCAGAGAACAAACATCCTGCCAGTGTGAGGTGTACCAGGAAAAGCAATTAGCAAGAAGGTTTAAGATAAAGCAAACTCCCCTCTGCTGCCTTTTATGCCTGCACCATCACCAGCAATCCAAGGAGCAAATTCTCTTCTGGTTTGATAGGGTGTAGTTCCTATTTCTCTCATTTACTGCTAGTCCCTGCAGATCAGCAAATTGATATAGGTGCACACCCACTGCTTGCTAAGTCACCAACACTACTTTGCCACTTACCCCTGTTTTAATACCAATTTGCAATGCCATTTATGTTGCCACAGAATTCAGCCCTTAGTCTCCCTGACTCCAAAATAAGAAACTCCATAGATGGTCTTCTCTGAGTACAAGGACATTTTTCAAAGAACTGCACATTCTGTAGCTGTTCGGCATGTGCATATGGCATCTTGAGGGACATCCCTTCTAGGAATCTATCAGAAGCCAAATTCTGCTCTCAGGTATGTTGCAGTAAATCATGAGTAGCTCCACTGAGTTCAGTGGAATATTCTGGGCTTACACCAGTATTTAAAATACTGTCAAAGAACCCACAGGTCATACTACTTCTCTTCATGCACCTTGTGTCCCAATATGAGCGTGCCTCCCTCCCTCTCCCTCCCACCACACACCTTGAAGTTGGACTTGGTTTGTGAGCAGGTCCTCCTGTGCAAAACAAAACTTGCCTCAACTGAGTCCTGTCCATTTCCTTCCATTCCTGTAAAATAAATAAATGAAATTAAAAATAGCACCTCTCTTGACAGTTAAAAAACCTCCTACAACTTGCCTGGGAATATATTTTGAAGCTCTGCAGCAACTTCGGGTATACCTTGGGTCCAAAACAAGAATTATTTTGCAAATTAAGATGAAATCTAAAAGGCTTTCAAGACTAACTCTCCAGCATTGTTGAGCATCTTGAATGGGCCGTCTTGTTTCTCTCCTCCTACTGGGAAGACTCTTATCTGAGACCATTTACCATTACTATTGTATGTGCCAAAACAGATGGACGTCACGCACCAGTATCTGCTTTGGAAGGCAAACTTGGGTCTGTATGGATGCGCCAGCAAGGTGGAACAGTAACTGGATAAATCAGAAATGGGTGTGAAAAAATGATGAGGCCTTCCCTGTAAGTGGAAAGAGTTTATATCATTTGTAAAACATCGGGTATATAGGCAGGCAGAGTGAAATAGTGGAAAGCTAAATTGATGCCAAAAAAAAAAAAATCTGAGTCCATGGAGTTTCTATGGGAAGAGAAAACCCTTATCTTGGAGCTTTCTTGGAATCGATGACTTCCTTCGTATTAGATTTAGAAGTGCAAGATGACCGTATAAATATGCTTAAATATCATAGGATTTTGATCAAAGGGTCAACTATGAGTAATAAAATAGGAAATACAATTATTGCTACTATTTCAGATCACAGTGTCTAAGAGAATCTGAGCAGTCAGGAAAAATAGACTTAACATTTGGAGAAGAAGAAAAAAATTCCCAGATCCGAGCCTGTTGGTCCAAAGAGGCGAGAACAGATTGAAGAAAGGAAATCTTTCCTGAAAAACAGCCTTGTATTCAGTGATTGTATTGCAAAAGTAAAGCCTACTTTTGGGGGACTAGCTAATTCACTATTAACTAAAATCAGAAGGGAAAATTAATCAGATGAATTTGCAGAAGACAAAACCAGAGTTGGGTTAGAAATTGCACTTATAAAAATGATCACATAGAAGCTATGCTTGCTGTTCAATTTTGTGTCATGTCTGGCTGGGTTTTGCTTCACTGCTCCCCTCCATCCACCTAACAAACTGTGGGCAGACATTTGTAGGGTAGGTAGGGTGTGAGGCTACATGACAGTGACATTCTATTTTTTTCAAGTAGTAGCCGTGTTAGTCTATATTTGCAAAAAGAAAAGGAGTACTTGTGGCACCTTAGAGACTAACAAATTTATTAGAGCGTAAGCTTGCGTGAGCTACAGCTCACTTCATCAGATGCATTTGGTGGAAAAAACAGAGGGGAGATTTTTTTTGATACTCATCAAATGAGTTTTACATAAGACGTAAATGGTATGGTAGCTTTAAGTTCAAGGGGACATATTTTAGTCCCTAACAAGATATTTGTGTATTTTGACACTCAGCTGGCTCTTTATTTAATATATTAAAGACTCCTTTTGTTTAAAAAAAAAAATGGCACCAGGTCTGGATGATGGTCTTCTCTGTGTACTTCAGAATTCCTACAGACAGGCCTGGACAAACTAAGAACCAGGTACCTTCAGGGGCCAAGTTTTGGCATTCAGTGTCTTTGGAGGGAGGGATGGTGCCCATTAATCCTGTAATACCCAGATTCCTCAAGGTAGCATGTTGTATCCTCCCACAGTTTAGATCCTCACTTTTATATTGGAGCTTGAATATTCTCTTCAAAGGCTATGTAAACTGTACTTCAAACCCCAGTCATCCATCATTTTCTGGTAGTTATTACCTTAGGCAGGAGGTGGGTGAAATGGCTGTCCTTTCCTGTTCTCCCTCATCTCTTTTAAGTATAGTCTGGTTTCTTGAATAAAGTGGTATCTTTCTCCTGAGCCTCAGTTCCTGTCCCAGAACTGAAAGAGAGAGGTCCTGGCAGGATGGCACTCAACCAAATTCTCCATCAGGTGATCGCACATTGCAGAAGCACTTAAAGCTGCAGCGGTAGAATGCTCAGCTGAGCTCGAACATGTGGAAAAGAAGGAAAACCTCACTGGAGGAACTCTGCAAACTCTGCAACCAGATCACATCATAGGTGTTTCCTACCTGCTGATTGTTTCCTGTGGCCTGGTTACATCCACACAAACACCTATCTAGAGCAAGAGTAGTTGGGACAGTCCCCTGCATGTTCATAAGAAACTCTTAAGACTCACCAGTTTGGGATCCTCCTGGGAATACCTAAATGTATCTAGTTGTTTAGTGTCAGATATATCAATATTAAGCTGTATAGGAAGAAAAACTCACATCCAGGGGTCTCCAAAGACACACGAGTCCAGCTACGCATGTG